>NC_045772.1:27040256-37040256 GCF_008692025.1 Phocoena sinus | reverse complement strand
TTTGTTTTTCATTGTCTTCCCCTAATATTTACATGGCTTGCTTCCTCGTTTAAATCTCTGCTCAAATATCACATCCTCAAAGAAGACTTCTGTATTAATTAGGGCAGAAGTATTCAACTAGTGTGCTGTGGATGCTATATGGGAGTTCCCGGGATACTGCTTCCTTCATCCCATGGGTTTTGCCTCAACACAGTTATCTGTTTATTCCACTGTGATGTACAAAATTTGCCATATTCCCAGAGGGCTGAGCTACAAAAAAAGTTTGGGAAGCATTAAGATAAAGATTTAGGTGCAAAATGGGTTCAAACCCAAAGTAACAGTGACTTCAACAAGACAGATGGATATTTCTGTTTCAGTCCAGAGGTAGACAGAGTTAGTAAGGGAGGTCTGCACCAAAAAGCCTTCCAAGAACCCAGAATCCTTCTATTTTGTTGCTCCACCGTCTGCTTGCCAACATGAACACATTCGAGGGATGAAGTAGGGTGGAAAGTGTGGGGGAAAGATCATGCCCCCCCCCACTCCTCTTTGAGCATTTGCACACATCATTTCTGCCCTCATCCAGTTAGCCAAAACTTACCCTCTAGCTATCCTAGTGACTGCATGGGAGTCTGGGAATTGCAGTCTTTAACCCGAGCAGCTGAATAGCCAGGTAAAAATTGAGTGCTGTTACTACAAGGAAGGAGAGAACAGATGGGGGAAGCGAAAGAACTAGCTGTTTTATTGGTTAGCACTTTTCCTAACACTCTCAATAAAAGACCACAACCCCATTTCTCTAGCCCCTTACCCTTTACAGTAAAGTTTAGATATTTCTTTCTTCAGTTGTAAGAAAAAAATTGAAGTACTTAGAGTAGCCCTTTGATTTAGCAATAATCATGTTTCAGTTAAATCATAAAGCCTTCAGTAAAACTCAAACTGCTGTTTCAAGGCATCTTGGAAATTGACAGAGAAGTAGTCCAGGGTCCCTAGTTACTGGATAGGCTTCAAGGGCTCCATGATTCCTGGGCACTTGTAAAGTGAAATTGTTTATATAGCCTGGTGGTTAAGAGCATGGCCCCTGGTGTCAGACTGCCTCGGTTTAAATTCCAACTCTGCCATGTGCTAGATTTGCAACTTAGGCAGTTTTCTTAACCTCCCTGTGCTCACTTTCTCTGTCTGAAACATGAGAATAATAGTATACCTATTTCACAGAATTGCTGTGGGGACTAGTTAATACATTTAACGCTCTTAGCATTTAAAGCTAGTTATTACATTTAAAGCACTTACAATAGTGCCTAACAATATTAAGTGCTGTATAAATACTAGCATTATTATTATTTATATTCATAGGGCAGGGTCAGTATCTTCCATCTGAGTATCAATAACGTCTATTGTAAATCTTACTTTAATACCTGAAAGAAATCACTATCACAGGCTTATGATCTGCATGAAATTTAAATTTTCTCTATTTTAATAAAAAATCATTTGACCTTTCATAACACAGAAGTTTATTTAGTGGAATCTACCTCAACAGTATTTTCTTTTAAAGCATTTTCTTGTTTTCTAGTTCTGTTTTACTTAACCTAATAGAAAATTTATATTCATCTCAGTTTTCTTTTAATTGCCACAGTTTTGATAGGCTTCAGCTTTTCTAGACTTTAATTTAAAATAGAAATGTTTTTTTTCCTTTTGAGAAACCTGTGCAGTTAATAGTTGTACATAAGGGGCTTACACATCTGCAAGTTGCACGTGTAACTCTGTTAGTGAGCTGGGCAGCAGATACCTGTGATTAAGCAGAAAATGTTGATTTTTTTGTTGTTACTCGAACCATAAATGCAGTTGAGCCAAACTGAATCACAGTTGAAAATCTTACAGCCTGTCAAGGGAGTGAAAAAATAAGAGTCTATACAGCTGTTCATTTTCTGGAAAGTGAACATCGTGGCTGGAAAAAAAATTGGTGCTTCAACATTGTTAGGAATGAATTAATATTGTTCTATAATAAATTGCCAAATGTCACATTTAATAAACCATTTTATTAGAAAGTCGGGTCAGCAGTAAATGCCCAGTATCTCATTACTTATCTTCTGTAGTTACACTGAACATGCAAAGTATTTCCATTTTAAATTGCTTTTGCTAAATATTTGAGAAATAATTTTGGCAAATTGGTTGGTATCAGACCTGGAGCTTAAATACAAAACAGCTGTTGTTGAGAAAATACCATTTTTATAACATTAATATGCTTTTAATTAACATACTGGAATGAACTGTTAAACATTACCACTTACATGTTTAACTACTGTTTGACTTTCAAATGACTGATTTGCTTTCTCAATAGATTATTTACTTTAACTAAAAGAGGAAGAATTTTATTTAAATAATCCATATTTTTCTTCCATCTGCAGAATGTACCCAAGAAAAGTGGGGATTTCCAATGTGCCACTATTTAAAGGAAGAGAGATGGTGCTGTGGCCGGAATGCCAGAATGTCAGCATGTTTGGTATGACTGGTTTTTTTTCCTGGACTTAGAGTTTTATCCAGATGTTGCAGAATTTTATTTATTTATTTTTGGCTTCATTAAATGCCAAATTTTGCAGAGTGTCATAATTAATGTTTTAGTGCATTGCAAATTATGAGGAAAAAAATGACTTACCCTTCCAACATTACTCATTCTGCATGCAGTGTGATAACAATTTATAATTATACTGTAATTCTACATTATAGTACTTAATTTCTTACATATAATTACTTTAATTATCATACAAAATGTACCAACAACCAAGTCTTAAACACAGAATTACTGTAGTGCTTTATCCACAGCTCTGTGTTATGTTTGTGTTTGTTTGTAGCAGATCATTTGGCCTCCTAATTTTTTATAAAATGGGAAAAATATTATTTAGCTACCTGGGATATGAAGTAACTAGTTAAGTGAAATCTTTATTTAGCTCGTGTCCTTAGACCTAGAACACTTTAGCCCACAGTCTTCTCTGTTTGTGGTGTCATGTTGGTTTAAAAAGGAACAGATGCCAGTTAAATGGTGTAAGTGGACTTTGTCATCATCAATTTAAAATATAGCTTTTAAAATAATGTGTTTAATGCCCAATCCCAAGATAAATTAACTATTTTGTAGTCATTATCTCAATATTTTTTATATTGCCAGTAACACAGCAATATAAAAAAGTGTTCCAGTGTTCTGGATCACATATCTGAGAATTAACTTCGAAATCTTATTTATGCTCAAATAATGATTTCCTTTTGTGAGTCCTCTTAAAATACTTTTCTGGGAATTTGCCTTTCTTTCATTATATTTGTAAATGATACTCATTTAGGGTCTTGTTAGAATGGGAGGTCATTCTTGGAATGACTTGGTTCCCAGAATGCTGGCAGCTTATACCCTCTAGGCAGGAAACTGAAATAGTCTTTTATAGGGAATCTGATTAGCCTAAGAGAAAAGACTAAAGATATTGGCATTAGGGATTTCACAATGAAATAGGACCTTTGTGGTGACATCCACAATTAAAAGTCCTCACTCATAAGCACAGTGCTTCTAATCAAGTTTATGATAACCGCATTTTAATTATCAAAAAGTCAAGAATCATTAGTTGTCTAAGAAAGTCTAACATGAAAGAAAAGAGATCAGATAAACAAATAGAAGAGTAGCAACTTGGAAGAAATGGATACTATCCAAAGTAAAATAAAATAACTATTAGTATCCCTTAGAAAAATAAAATGATATAATATATCCACAAAATAAAAATGTTTGCTATAAAAATAAACATTCAACAAACCAAAAAGAAGAGTTTTTGAAAAATAAATTCCAGAATGTAGAATTTGTCAACCGTGCCGCAGTTAAGAACTTTGCCTGACCAATGTCAGCTTCTCATGGAATGCCCCTCTCCTAAACTCTATCCCTGTCTTTGCTCACCTTGACTTCTTTTTTTGATGCTAATCTAGGAAAGTCTAAGGAACATATTTCTTTTGGTGCATCTTGTTTTATTGCCTTTTGCTCCATAACTGACCTTTTCTACAAATATTCAAAACTTAAGGGGTTGAGAGAGAGAGAGAGAGAGAGAGAGAGAAGTATACCTTTCTGGTGACACTTTCAGATAAATTGTTAAGGGTACTAACCAGAGGGGAAAATTTAATTACATTAGTGCAATCTTGTCAGCATACTTTTAGCCTGATAAAACTGTAAAATATTTTAGATTAGTATGAAATGAATACTTGGTATATTTATTGGCCAAGAAAAATTATTAATGTTTGTAAGAAACTGCTTATCACCTACCTGATTATCTTTTATTATGTAATCAGAATTTATCATTGGTATTTCTAAAACACACACATCAGCAACACATACCAAAAGTAGTCCTGAGTTATATGAGATTTTTATTGATGCCAAATCATTTATTATTAAAAACTTTTGTATCTTTATTATTGATAGTTTGGCCTTTTAGCAAAGCAAGTAACACAAAAATTTAATCTGAACACAACCAGTACTGTAAATGAAAACTCAGTGTTTTCTTCAATAACATACTTGTTCTGGGCCTGTTGCTACTTAATTTAATACAAAAATTGTATAATAACTATCTTCTGTATTCATAACACTCTGGTTCTTGATGTAAATGAAGGTATCCTTGAAGTCAATGGAAAAATTACATTTTTTTTTCTTCAAAAAATTTCTTTAAAGCAAGCTTTTATACCATGAACTCATTTTTCCCACTAACTCTTCATGGTGTGAGGGCATGAGAAGTAAACCGGGGTTCAGAAAACAAGTTTTTAGTTCCTATTCACCTGCTAACTAGCTGTGCAGCTTGTGTCAAGACCCTGCCATTGTCAGTGACCTCGTGCATCTGAGAAAATTGCACTTGGGATAATCTGCACATTTTCTTTCAGTTTTAAAAGTACACGATTCAGCTGTATCTAAAAAGTATTATTTATGAAGACATAGCCATCTGAAGCAAATATGAGTACTTTAAATTTGTGTAGGAAGTGTATGCACTGTTACATTTTACTGTTTTTCTTTATGTTTGAAATATTTTCTAACGAAAACTTTAAAAATAAAATCTTAGCTAAAATGTTATATCTAATTTAGTTATAAAACAACGTAAGTGTAGAAATGCATGTCTAAAAAGTTGAAAGTTTCAGAAGGCCCTATTCCATTTTTAAATTATAACAAATCCTTTCATGTATGTTAGATTATGAGTATTTATGAGAAATATTGGGAAAATTTTATAAAATATTGGGAAAATTTTATAATTTTTTTTATAAAAGTGTTTTGAATTTTAAATAAATATCAATGTAAAAGCAGCTACATATAAAATTGCAAAAATATGTATTACTTTCTCTTATGGTGACTTGATCATATGTGAATTTGATTTGAATTTGACCATGCAGACCAAAAATGTATGTACTTTTCTAAACTAAGATTTCAACTATAATCAGTTCAATATAATCTTGTTTAATAAAAGATGAAATTATATGTTTATAAAAAATTGGAAGAAAATAAGTTAAAAAGTAGGACGTATATAAATATGTTTATGTATGTCTATACATAATAATAGTTTTGGATTTATTTGATTGTTTTAGCTGCAATAAAAGTGAGCCAAGAATATGTCATTTTATTTCTTTCCTGTTTTCTAATTCCTTCTAAAATTCAAGGAGTGTATACAGTTGGGGTGTGTATGTGTTTGTGTGCATGACACACATCCATATTTCAGCCCTAAATTATACAAGTGTACCAGTTAACATTACTTAATGTTATTAACACTTTTAAGTGTATAAACTTATATGTTATCATTTAATTAATCTTTTTAAATGTCACTTTTACAAGCCCTTATACAGTGTGTTTATAAGTCTTATAAGACAAGACTAAATATATCAGCTGTCCTTGTCTTATTTTTTTCTCCTTAAAGGCACTGGAGCGCGTTGCAGTCGGCCAAGGGGTAAGTGAGCGTTTTTACTCTAATCCAACTGATGAATGTGATAGTTTTTCTCAAAGTACTCTTCATACTTGACCTGCTGATGAACCTAAAACCTGATGGATTTTTATAAGTATCACCTGTTCTTGTCACCTATTCATATTCAAACTTATACATTTTCTGTAAGTTTACTTTAAAAGAGAATTTACTTTAAAAGAGAATTCTCAGGAAAAGTAAATTGAACTTTTAGGAAAACTTCCACATTATACTCTTGTACTAATGTCTCATTTATTCATACTATATTAAACAGTCTATAAATATTTCTAAAGAATGTTATTGCTGACTGTCAGGCTTTTATGGGCTTAGTTCAAGCAAAGATAAACAAGGTATAGCATTCAATTTATTTTTTAACTATAGTCCAAACCACACATTTTAGTTGGTTGCTTTTTAACTTTCTTCTTTATTGACTTCATTAGTCATTAGTTGCAAAAAACAAATGGGCTTTTACATATAAACAGATGTTAAATGTATCCTTCACATATTCATGTAATTGCCTTTTCCTCTACCTTAAGATTTATGAAACATATTAGGAATTTTAAAGTATTTTTTTAAGAGTTCCTTTTAAATTTTTCACAAAAGTTTTCTTATTGCCCTAAATTTTAGAAATTTCTCTTTTGCTTATTTTCAGGGAGGATTAATGTGTCAATTTGAATTTTAAAAAATAATAGTAGCAACAGGTATCATTTACTGAGTGCTTTCTCTGGGCCAGACACAATGCTAAGAATTTTGTGTGTGTTTTTTTTTTTAAATACTCATTATACCTATCTGAAAATTGATAAAAACTGATTTTTTAAAGGCATTTGAGCATATTGTTTAAGTGTGTAAGCTTTAGTCTCAGGCTGCTGGTTTGCATCAGCAGTCTGCTGGTCTTCATCAGTTACTGGCTTAGTGATCAGAGACACATCATGATTTCTCCATAGCTTAATTTCTTTATCTGTAAAATAAAAAAAAAATAATAATAAAAAAATAAGGGTAGGGGCTTCCCTGGTGGCGCAGTGGTTGAGAGTCCGCCTGCCGATGCAGGGGACACGGGTTCGTGCCCCGGTCTGGGAAGATCCCACATGCCGCGGAGCGGCTGGGCCCATGAGCCATGGCCGCTGAGCCTGCGCGTCCGGAGCCTGTCCTCCGCAACGGGAGAGGCCACAACAGTGAGAGGCCCGCGTAACGCATAAAAAAAAAAAAAAAAAAATAAGGGTAACAATAATACCTTCCTCATAGAGTTTTTGTGAGGATTAAATGAGTGAAAGATGTAAAATGCTTAAAACCATGTCTATCACGTAGTAAGTGTTCAATAAATATCAACTGTTGTTACTGTTACAGGTGGTTAATAATTATGATCATGAAAATAATACCTAAGTTTAACACAGAGCTTACCAAAGTACTGTTCAAAGTTTTCTTCATCAATTAAAGTGCTGCATACATGGCCTGTGAGATCGGGACTATTATCCCATGATACACATGAGGAAACTGTTAAGTAGTGAACACTGAGATTTGAGTCTCTTGACTCTGGAGCCCTAGCTCTTAACTACAGTACAGATCAAAATAGTGGTTCCTTTGGGGTCTGGAAGAGGAAAGAGCCTTAATCATAATAGTGCCCCAATGCATTTGTGCTCTGTTTTTCAATTTCCCAAGGGCTTGTTCATGTTTACAGTCAATCTTATGAGTTGGGTATTCCCCAGACTTACATGAGAACATGATATACAGCAGAAGTTTAGTGGTGCATTCTAGCTCAGTTAATTGCAGTGTTCTTTTAGCTTAGTGTCCTTTCCACTAGACCTGTAAAATGCATGTCTAATATATATATACACACAGACACACAGGCACACAGACACACACACACACACACATATATATATATATATATATATATATATATATATATATACACTTTAAGGGTGTACTCTTTCTGCTCCCTCCCATTTTAAAATGCATGAAACTGTTAAGTTGATTTATCACTTGTGAAGGAAAGAAAGTAAACTCTGAGCCACATCTAGCTTATTCCTGGAGTAGTCAGGCGCAGGCTTCTCGGGAGATGTTGACTTCCTTCCCACTTACCCCCATCTGTATTTATCAGGATGGATAGTCCTAGTTATTCCAGGAATGCACATTCGAAGGCACTTCATAACTCTCCTTTCTCTTAGGAAACAGCTGTAAAGCTCTTATTTACTCAGGGTAACTTGGGAAATGATGATTTATTCTATCCTGTTTGTGTTCCTCTGTGCATTCCATTTTTGTATGTTCTCTTGCTTAAAATACATTTCTTGGTCTTTTTTGGTGGCCTTTCTACAATCAGTTTTTTGTTTTTTGCGGTACACGGGCCTCTCACCGTTGTGGCCTCTCCCGTTGCGGAGCACAGGCTCCGGACGCGCAGGCTCAGCGGCCAAGGCTCACAGGCCCAGCCGCTCCGCGGCATGTGGGATCTTCCTGGACCGGGGCATGAACCCGTGTCCCCTGCATCGGCAGGCAGACTCTCAACCACTGCGCCACCAGGGAAGCCCTACAATCAGTTTATAATAACAATATAAATATACATTTATTTCTAAATTATTTGGATACCATTTTACATAATTTTTCTAAAAGACATGGGAAAGGAGAGCTTTATTTTTAAGAGTTTCTTTGCTTTCCTAAATGAAAGTATATAATAAAAAAATGAATGACACCCTATCCCTGCCAAAGTGTCAGAGAGGCAAAATAGCATCATGACTTGGTACTACTGGGACATCAGAGCTAGGCTTCTTCAGTTCAAATAACAGCTCGACTATTTTTAGGAGTTTCATATAAAATTTACATAAAAATGAAATTCCTCACAGGGAGATCAGCTCAGTGCTTTGTGATGGGGGTGGGATAGGGAGGGTGGGAGGGAGGGAGATGCAAGAGGGAAGAGATATGGGGACATATGTATATGTGTAACTGATTCACTTTGTTATAAAGCAGAAACTAAGACACCATTGTAAAGCAATTATATTCCAATAAAGATGTTAAAAATAAATAAAAATCCTACCTATTATAGCTAATCAACTAAAAAGTTAAGAACTTTGTAAGCCATTTATAATACTAATATTTCACTTCATGTAATAGTTTATTTCCCAAAATGCCTTGTATTTCAGTAGAACAGTATAAGAGTAGGTGTTAATATATGAAAAGGGATTTCACCATTTTTGTGAGAGAACTGAAAGGATTTGGGAAAAGTGGGGAGCAGATGATAGAGATCTGGGTCACTGAAGAAAAAAATTACTCAAGATGAAAAAACATCAAATGGAAAATATATCCAGAGAGAGGAAATTCTTAATGAAATGTTTGGAGAAATCTTCAAGAAAGGAAAGTTTAGAAATCAGATTTTGTCTCAAGTCAAGAAGTTGTATTTGGAAAGAGATTTTACATAAGGAGTGTGCCTTTTGAAGGTTATAAATTTTAGTGTGAGCACTCAGGTATGTATTTGTGTCTGCTTTCATTGAGTTATTTTAGGAGTTGAGTTGGAGGCTGTGGTATCCCTAACACCGTTTCCTACTGTAATCACCCTCCTCACTGTTGTCAACATCCAGAGAGGATATAACTTGTGTTGTTCAAAGTGCTCTGTCAAGACCCTACAAGTCAGACATTCTCCAGTGACTTAAGAAGGCAATGCCGTTGGGTGAAGACCCAGGATAATAATGGTTGACCCTCGACTCCCAACTTGTGGTTTTTTGTAGTCTCAGCACCTGGGGCCCATAGTGTAGGAACTTGATGTTAGATGGGGGAATGGGACAGTAGAGTAGGTTTTCTGCCTGAGCACACAGGCAAAATTTTATTTTCTGTTAAACTCCACCTGAATCCAGATGTGTTCTCATTGAAAACAAATGAAGATAACAATTTGGGCTCAGAAGGAGAATAGAAGTTACAAAAGGATAACTCAGTGAAGTACACATTCCACTGAACTCTATCTTTAAAACATTACCCATAGTTGGAGAGTTTTTAGTTTTTAACTTACTTGACTTCTCAAAAGCATTCAGTATTGCCAGCCTCCCTCCATATTTGCTCATTTTTCCTTTTTTTTTTCAATAATAACTTTGCATGGAAGCAAGGTGGTTGTTGCTGATATCTCTGTTGGATGGGGATGTGGATGGAGTTTTGGCAACTTTTTGTATTTTCTTAGTTTAAGGGTACCTCTTACATTGCTACAGTGAAGCACTCTTTCTTTTATGTATAGTACTTTTTTACCTTCTACTTTGAAACTCTTATGCGTCATTAGGGACCTTCTCTTCAGCCATTCCTTTTTTCCTACCTTTGCACCTTCACAGACACTTCCCGCCTCTTTTTCCCCAGGAAATGAAGTCCTGCTGAGACTTCAGTCTCTGATCTCATGTTCTTTCCAAGGCCCTTCTTTTCAACTCTGTAGTAGCAATGCTGTGGTCTTTTAGGCCTCAGACATATTTTAGTATGTCCTTACTTAGGGTAGTACCTTCTCTCTCTGGCTGTGAATCCTTGGTAATATCTCTAATCCACTACCATTAGGAAAGATGCACATTCTTATCTCTTTTGCACACATCCTACATGTCTGCTCTCTTATACAGGACTGACTTGGTTGGTCATGAAGTTTATTTCTACGTTTTTAACTGATAACCACTCCATTTGGGACATTAGCTAATTTTTCTTTGATTATTTCTTTTATTCCTCATCCACTACTACTTCTTTCATAGTTTCTTCTATTTTCTCAATGAGAACTAGCCTCCAAGTACATTATAACTTAGAATAGAAAAGTTATAAAATTATCCCCTATGTTTAGCAACAAACTCAGGTTTCTAACATTCACTTATGGTTCTGACTCTCAAGTATTGATTTGATTTCTCTTTTTTATTTGTTTCTTGTGCTCATATATATCTGCATTTTTTTCAGCTGCCTACTGAATCACTCTTCTATCGTGCCGTACTTCAGGATATTATTAAAGATTGTTATGGCATCACCAAATGGTATGATGATTTCATTTCAATAAGAATAACTATCCTGTATTATAAGTGAAGTGCATTTAGTTTTCAGGTGAATTCATTCAGGGTCACTGTTATTAGTAGAAGAAGCTTTGAATTTGAGCGTGCTTTCAGTAAGTAACAAAGAACTATGCAGCAACCGTATCTTAGGTTAATCATTATTAAAGTAAGGGGTTCTAATGATTCCCTTTTGTCCTGAAAGGTTGTTGTGATGATAAAGAAATATATGTAAAATGTACTTCAGAATTTGAGAAGTATTGAAATGTTATATGTAAGTAATTCAGTGAATATAATATTATAATATGAGCAGGGGTTATATTTAAAATATTTCACAACCACTACAGCATAAACACTTAACTAATCAGAACAGATATCAATCTTAAATAGCCAGTGTGGCCATTCATGTCTCTACTGGTAGAATAGTAGCCTTGCATATGTTTTGTTTCTGTTTTCCCCAGATAATGGCTGCCTATACAGAAAGGCAAGGATTAGGAGAATTTTTCATAATATTGGTTTAACAACTGCCATACTCAAGCATACATCCGCAGTCCCTTCAAGTTTCATGAATGTTTCTTTGTACTAGTTATAATTTTAGGATTCTGATTGCCATTTCGTTATAATAGGATTATTCTTCAAACTAAAATAGGGTAGTTTTCAAGTTCTCAAAAACAAATCCAAACTTATAACAGAAATAGAAGCTATTTTCAGATTAGGTATAATTTCTCTAAGAAAAATAGTCTATTGTTTTACTGAAAGAAATTATGACATACAAATATCTACATATACCATTGTTTTTGTTTGTTCTTTTGCGGTACGTGGGCCTCTCACTGTTGTGGCCTCTCCCGTTGCGGAGCACAGGTTCCAGACGCGCAGGCTCAGCAGCCATGGCTCACGGGCCCATCCGCTCAGCAGCATGTGGGATCTTCCCGGACCGGGGCACGAACCCATGTCCCCTGCATCAGCAGGCGGACTCTCAACCACTGCGCCATCAGGGAAGCCCAATATACCATTGATTTTAATTGTCATTTCTATGTAGATAACTCCCAAATCTGTGTCCCTATCTCCATTCTCTTTTCCATATATTAATCTTCAAAATGTCTGAAAGTGAATTTCTCATGGTTTCCTGAAAACTGGTTCCTTTCTCTAAACTCACCCCAAGATGCTTACCTTGTTGGAAAAAGTCACAAAATTGTGCAAATTCATGTCTACTCAAATATTGACTGCCTGCCTTCCTTTAAGACCTCAAATCTGTTCATTACTGTGTTTGTTGTTCTCTTGATGACCTCTTAAGATCATCTACACCCTTTTCTGAACCTTTCTTCTCACTTAAAAATTCAAACCTCTCCAATCCTCCACATTCCTGCCTGCCTTTATTACTCAGTAGATGTTATTTAAGACTTCTTTGATTCCAGATCTTTATTGAGCTTTCAGCCATATTTGATCATGTAATAATTGTTTTCTCCAAACTCTCGTCCTCATTGTCTTCCATTAAGCTGCATTCCTCTAAGTTTCCTTTTCCTACCTTGAACTCTCATCTGTCTTTTGTAAGCATTTTTCTTCTTATTCATCCCCTTGGTATATCCAGAAATTCTCTAGTGTTTTATATTTAGCTGCTGTCTCTTTATATTTCCTCTTTCTCTTAACAGTTACCCTCACAACAAATAACTTAAATCATGTATCCAGCTCCTACGTCTTTTTTGAAGTTCAAATCTCTATTTCTCAGTATAGAGCAACAGCTTCTGAACAGCCTCACTTAAGTACCTTAAGCACCTTAAAAATACACCAGATTCAGCCACAGCCAAAAAACAAAGTCAGCTTCCCACCAATTCTGTTCCTCTTTCTTCTGTCTCTTGACTTCTTTTGTCATTTCTGGGGAATTGCATGACCATTATCAAGCTTTAGAAATCTTAAAATCATATTTGATTCTTTTCTTTTCTCATCATCAAACCACACATTCTAATTAGTTGCCAAGACTTGCAGGTGTTATATTTTTTAACGCAGTGGTTGTTCATTGTGGGGCAGGCAGCCTATCAGGTTCTGAATGCATAGGATGTAGTGTCCACACAGGAGCCTTCCATCTTCTAGTCAGGATGACGTGTGCAGAAACCAAAGAAAATGATAGAAACCTGCTTCCAGTAACAGCAGACTAAGTAATTAGGGCTAACCCTCCTTCTGAGAAAAACTAAAAATGCTAGAAATGTGTATATATGCAAGTGTGTGGTGTGTGTGTACAAGTATGTGTGTTTGTGTATATGCAAGTATGTGTGTATTTAAATTTGTTTTTAATTGGTTTGAGAACATCAGAGACTATCAAGGAAATTAAAAATTACACAGCAAATATCTAGGAGAAGATGGAAACCAAGAGAAATGAAGCCAGCTTTTAGGGCTTCATTTTCCCCAAGATAGCATTTCTTAACTACGGAAAAGGGGAATTCCCTGGCAGTCCAGCGGTTAGGACTCAGCGCTTTCACTGCCCAGGCGCGGGTTCGACCCCTGGCCGGGGAACTAAGATCCCGCAAGCCGCGCGGCTCGGGCCAGCCAAATTTAAAAAAATAAAATAAAACAGCAGTAACAACAACAAAAAAGAATGATCAATAGCAGCAATGTTTATAGGAGCAAAAGTCTAGGAATAAAAATTTCATTAATAGGAGAATGGATAAACTGTTGTGGAATACTGTGCCATAGTGAAAATGTATGAATTACAACTACATGCATCCAAGTGGATGAATGTTGTGAATCTAAACGTTATAGAAAAATTCATATATAATTTGGAAACAAGCACAAACGGTATAATTAATTCAGGAATGTAAATATGTGGTAAACAATCAAGAAAAGCATAAGAATGATAAACAAAAGCAATATTCAGTGGTATAGTATCCTATGGGAGGGAGGACAACTGAGTGGACAAAGTGATGAGGTGGGGAAGATGAGGGGCACATAGGAATTTCTAGAGACCGTTAATGTTCTATTTCTCAAGTTTGGTGTTGCATGTAAGTGCTCATTTTATTGACATTCTTTATACCTTATACATAGTATTTTGTAAATACTTGTTTGTGTTCAACAGCAGTGAAATTATAATCTCATTTCAGGCTACACCCCAGGGTTAGTTGAACTACATATTATACTCCTAGTATCTGTTGCAGTCACCTCATTATAGTAATAAGGAAAATTAAGATGAAGTGGTTAAAAGCTTGTCTTAAGTCATACAGCCTAAAAGAACCAGAGCTAGGACCAAATTCATAGTCCACAAAAGTCTTCTTTTTAGTTTAAATTCTTTGGGATATTTTTAATATGAGTGGAGTTATAGGTCTCCCCTTGTTAACAAGATTAACTTGATTGGAATCTCTGGCCAGCAAGATTACTAAAGACAGAAAATAAGATCACTGAATTATTTCTTCTGCATTTTGTTTAGCTTTCCTTGCTAATTAAATAAATTATCTTCAAGTGATATACTGTTTGAGACTACTTGAAATATTATTCTGAAAGTTTCTTTAAGTTTAATTGTTTATATAACATAAGATTAGAAGTAAACTTTTTTTTTTTCATTTTAACATCTTTATTGGGGTATAATTGCTTTACAATGGTATGTTAGTTTCAGCTTCACAACAAAATGAATCAGTTATACATATACATATGTTCCCATATGTCTTCACTCTTGCGTCTCCCTCCCTCCCACCCTCCCTATCCCACCCCTCCAGGCAGTCACAAAGCACCGAGCTGATCTCCCTGTGCTATGTGGCTGCTTCCCACTAGCTTTCTACCTTACGTTTGGTAGTGTATATATGTCCATGCCTCTCTCTCGCTTTGTCACAGTTTACCCTTCCCCCGCCCCATAGCCTCAAGTCCATTCTCTAGTAAGTCTGTGTCTTTATTCCTGTTTCACCCCTAGGTTTTTCATGATATTCTTTTTTCTTAAATTCCATATGTATGTGTTAGCATACGGTATTTGTCTCTCTCTTTCTGAGTTACTTCACTCTGTATGACAGACTCTAGGTCTATCCACCTCATTGCAAATAGCTCAATTTCGTTTCTTTTTATGGCTGAGTAATATTCCATTGTATATATGTGCCACATCTTCTTTATCCATTCATCCGATGATGGACTCTTAGGTTGTTTCCATCTCTGGGCTATTGTAAATAGAGCTGCAATGAACATTTTGGTACATGACTCTTTTTGACTTACGGTTTTCTCAGGGTATATGCCCAGTAGTGGGATTGCTGGGTCATATGGTAGTTCTATTTGTAGTTTCTTAAGGAACCTCCATACTGTTCTCCACAGTGGCTGTATCAATTTACATTCCCACCAACAGTGCAAGAGGGTTCCCTTTTCTCCACACCCTCTCCAGCATTTATTGTTTCTAGATTTTTTGATGATGGCCATTCTGACTGGTGTGAGATGATATCTCATTGTAGTTTTGATTTGCATTTCTCTAATGATTAGTGATGTTGAGCATTCTTTCATGTGTTTGTTGGCAGTCTGTATATCTTCTTTGGAGAAATGTCTATTTAGGTCTTCTGCCCATTTTTGGATTGGGTTGTTTGTTTTTTTTGTTATTAAGCTGCATGAGCTGCTTATAAATTTTGGAGATTAATCCTTTGTCAGTTGCTTCATTTGCAAATATTTTCTCCCATTCTGAGGGTTGTCTTTTGGTCTTGTTTATGGTTTCCTTTGCTGCGAAAAAGCTTTTAAGTTTCATTAGGTCCCATTTGTTTATTTTTGTTTTTATTTCCATTTCTCTAGGAGGTGGGTCAAAAAGGACCTTGCTGTGATTTATGTCATAGAGTGTCCTGCCTATGTTTTCCTCTAAGAGTTTGATAGTTTCTGGCCTTACATTTAGGTCTTTAATCCATTTTGAGCTTACTTTTGTGTGTGGTGTTAGGGAGTGATCTAATCTCATACTTCTACATGTAGCTGTCCAGTTTTCCCAGCACCACTTATTGAAGAGGCTGTCCTTTCTCCACTGTACATTCCTGCCTCCTTTATCAAAGATAAGGTGACCATATGTGCGTGGGTTTATCTCTGGGCTTTCTATCCTGTTCCATTGATCTATCTTTCTGTTTTTGTGCCAGTACCATACTGTCTTGATTACTGTAGCTTTGTAGTATAGTCTGAAGTCAGTAAGCCTGATTCCTCCAGCTCTGTTTTTCGTTCTCAAGATTGCTTTGGCTATTCGGGGTCTTTTGTGCTTCCATACAAATTGTGAAAATTTTTGTTCTAGTTCTGTGAAAAATGGCAGTGGTAGTTTGATAGGGATTGCATTGAATCTGTAGATTGCTTTGGGTAGTAGAGTCATTTTCACAATGTTGATTCTTCCAATCCAAGAACATGGTATATCTCTCCATCTATTTGTATCATCTTTAATTTCTTTCATCAGTGTCTTATAGTTTTCTGCCTACAGGTCTTTTGTCTCCTTAGGTAGGTTTATTCCTAGATATTTTATTCTTTTTGTTGCAATGGTAAATGGGAGTGTTTTCTTAATTTCTCTTTCAGATTTTTCATCCTTAGTGTATAGGAATGCCAGAGATTTCTGTGAATTAATTTTGTATCCTGCTACTTTACCAAATTCATTGATTAGCTCCAGTAGTTTTCTGGTAGCATCTTTAGGATTCTCTATGTATAGTATCATGTCATCTGCAAAGAGTGACAGCTTTACTTCTTCTTTTCCGATTTGGATTCCTTTTATTTCCTTTTCTTCTCTGATTGCTGTGGCTAAAACTTCCAAAACTATGTTGAATAAGAGTGGAGAGAGTGGGCAACCTTGTCTTGTTCCTGATCTTAGTGGAAATGCTTTCAGTTTTTCACCATTGAGGATGATGTTGGCTTTGGGTTTGTCATATATGGCCTTTATTATGTTGAGGAAAAGTTCCCTCTATGCCTACTTTCTGCAGGGTTTTTATCATAAATGGGTGTTGAATTTTGTCAAAAGCTTTCTCTGCATCTATTGAGATGATCATATGGTTTTTCTCCTTCAATTTGTTAATATGGTGTATCACGTTGATTGATTTGCGTATATTGAAGAATCCTTGCATTCCTGGAATAAGCCCCACTTGATCATGGTGTATGATCCGTTTAATGTGCTGTTGGATTCTCTTTGCTAGTATTTTGTTGAGGATTTTTGCATCTATGTTCATCAGTGATATTGGCCTGTAGTTTTCTTTCTTTGTGACATCCTTGTCTGGTTTTGGTATCAGCGTGATGGTGGCCTCGTAGAATGAGTTTGGGAGTGTTCCTCCCTCTGCTATATTTTGGAAGAGTTTGAGAAGGATAGGTGTTAGCTCTTCTCTAAATGTTTGATAGAATTCGCCTGTGAAGCCATCTGGTCCTGGGCTTTTGCTTGTTGGAAGATTTTTAATCACAGTTTCAATTTCAGTGCTTGTGATTGGTATGTTCATATTTTCTATTTCTTCCTGATTCAGTCTTGGCAGGTTGTGCCTTTCTAAGAATTTGTCCATTTCTTCCAGGTTGTCTGTTAGAAGTAAACTTTTTTCATGGACTTAAAAACTATAGCATTTTTACTCTATTGTAATTGTGAATTAGCATTTAACACTTATGTTAAAACTCAATAATTTATATAATTTTTAAAATGTTATAATTAGTCCTTATCTGGAAACTTTATAAGGGAATAAAATGCCAAAGAAAACATTTAATGGGATGTGGGTTAAGAATCCTTTAGAACACTTCAAAAGGGAGCAGAGAAATTGATGTGTATACTTTACTTACTTTATTATTCTCTTTCATAATGAGTACTGTAAACAGCTGTAGAAGAAATACATAAATTTTGATGCCTGTAATTATGAATTAGTTTAACTTTCATTATGATTTTGCAGTGATCAAATAGGTATGTGAAAAACCAGATCATGAAAACTGGCTCACCAAATTAAAGCTACTTATTTAGTCCATAATGTGTGGTCAGATTCGCAGGTCTGTATCTTTTAAATTGAAGAGTATTTTGAAGATTTTTGTAACTTCCTTAAGTGATTGCCATTTTCAGCAAAATTTTATGTTAAGTCTTAAGAAATACTTAAAGGTCCTTTAAGTCTTTCAGTAGGTATTAGCATATAAAACACAATATAAATAACTTCATAAGTATTTTCTGATGATGGAGAAACTGAACTTTGATACTTTCTGTCCTTCATGTGCTTATTTTTATTTAATATATGTCTACTTTACCTTTTCCTATAATTTCCTAAACTAATGTTGCTTCTTTGGAAAATGCTACAAGGAAACCATGTTCTTACAATTGTATTTTGGGGAAAGCATGTGGGTGGTGTTGGATTCACTTGAGTAGAATTTTAATTAGATCTAGTGCATTCACTTTTATTAAAAGAAAGAATACTGATTCCTTTTTAGCATGCTAACCATGCTTTATTCTGACAGAGGGCCCCCTTTTAATCTGTTCTTCAAGTCCCGTCATTTATCTTTCAGAAACAGTTATGTCACTTTTCTCACTTCAAAATGTTTGATAAGTTCTCTTCTTTATACTCAAAAACTAAAATATCCTTATTATGGCATTCAAGGCCATTTCTAAGGTGCCACTAATGTCCTTTCCAGACTAATTCACCACCCCATTCTTTCTTCTCTGCACCCCAAGCAGCTGCCCATGTACACTGTTTGTATACTGGATTATTCATCATTTCCATGCAATTATTTTTGGACCTCGTATGCTTCCTTGGAGCTCCTTTGCCTACCTGAAATATTCTTCTCCCCATTTCTGCATCTTTTCTTTCCCTGACCCCTGGCAGGTGAAATCCTAGGCATTCTTTAAAACCCAGTTTGGAAGACATCTCTGGTATCTTTCTCTTCTCCACCTCACTCTCTCCTCCCATAGTACTTAATCTGGGATTCACGGATCTCATTGAATCTGAATGTACAATGAGTTGTTTGTGTCTGCTCCTCTGCCACCTGGTGAGCCCTGATGGCCAGTTTTCAGCTTTATTAATTGAAGTCGTCTATCATAGTGGTTAAGAGCACAGATTCTGAAAATCCTCTTTGGAACCATTTTCCCGTCCAACTACTATCCCATATCTGTTCTTTCCTTTACTGGAAAACTCGTTGAAAGTGCTGCCAATTTCTTTCCCATTTCACTTGAATTCCAGTCAGACCTTACTTCCATCACTCCATCAAACTCCCCTTTTCAGGGGCACTAATGACCCCATGTGGCTAAATCTCCTGGTCAGTTCTCAGTCCTCAACTTACTTAGCCTGCCATAAGTATTTCACACAATTTACCACTTTTTACTTTCATGTGCTAGAGAAAGTCCCTCATAAGATAGTCACCTTTTTCTTTTTTTTTTTTCCAGTTTATTTTGCTGACTCCTCTTCCTCTTTCAGACCTCTCATTTTTGGAGTGGTTTTTTCTATCAGTTCCTACTACCTAGGTGATCTCATCGTGTCTCATGGCTTTCAGTACCATGTATATGCTGGTGAATCTCAAATCTAGAGTCCAGTTAATAACAAGCGTATTCTTCTAGTTGCTCAGGCCAGGATAACTTTGACCTCTCTCTCTCACACTGCCTGGATCCAGTCCTTCAACAATTTTATAGTCTGTCTAATTAAATATATCTAAAATTCTACCACTTCTTAACCATCCTCAGGGCCACCACCCTGGTCAAAGCCACCATCATCTCTCATGTAGATTATTGTAATAACCTCCTAATTGGTTTTCCTGCTTCTATTTTTGCCCCCTAGAGTCTAATCTCCACACAGTAGCCACAGTGATCCTGTTAATATTTTTAAGTGAGATCTTGCTCACTGTCTTCCCATGGTTTCTTATTCACTTGGAAATAAAGCTAATATTTTCACTATGACCTACAAAGCCTTATATGATGGAGCTACTCATTATCTCGCTGATCTCATTTCTACTATTTTCCCGTTTAATGTCTGTACTGCTTTCCTTGGTATTACTTGAAAATACCAGGAACACTTTCTACCCCAGAGCCTTGCCACATAACGTGTCCTCTGCCTGGAATGCTCCTCACCAGATATCCACATGGCTAGTTCACTCTCTTTCTTTAGTTCTTTACTCAAAATTATCATCTCTATGATATCCACCATCACTCCTCTCTAACATTTCTTATCTGCTTTCTCTCCTCTGTCATCAGCTTCTCATTAGTTCATATTGCCATACAGTTAGTCCCCTACATACGAACGAGTTCTGTTCCGAGAGTGTGTTTCTAAGTCCAGTTTGTGCGTAATTGCAACAAAGTTAGGCTGAGTACCCAACTAACACAGTTGGCTATATAGTACTGTACTATATAATAGGCTTATAATACTTTCCACACAAATATACATAAAAAACAAACAAACACAAAAAGTAAAGAAAACATCTTACAGCACAGTACCTTGAAAAGCACAGTAGTACGGTACGACAGCTGGCATCCAGGGGCTGGCATCGCGTGAACAGGCAAGAAGAGTTACTGACTGGAGGAGGGAGAGGAGGTGGGAGATGGTAGAGCTGAAGGATTGTCAGCAATAGGAGACAGAGGGCAAGCTGCAATTTCACTCACGCCTGGCGTTGATGGCACAGGTTCTGGTTCCTCGCTGGATTCAATTCTATCTACCCTCTTGAAAAAATGATCCAGTGATGTCTGAGTAGTAGCTCTTTCTTTCTCATCCTAGAAGACATTATAGGAATGGATTGCATTCTGAACAGCTGATGCAACCTTTGTGTACCATTCTACATTCAGGTCCTGTGCCTCAGAAACGGTAACAGTGTGTCCTTAAATAAAGAAAATCCCCTTGCCGTTCCCTGTGACGTGAATGTCTTCAGTTCTTCAGTTACTTCTTCTTCCTTTTGTCACTCCACTCTCGATTATTTTCACCTTTGTTTCCATCATTATCGCTTGGCGCTTCTTAGCAGTACCAGCTACATCACCACTGCTTTTACACTTGCTTCTGGACATCCTGGGCTTGTAATAAAGATACTGTACTCCTGTACTCTATACAGTACTGTATAGTAAAATACACAAAAGCACAACCACTTGTAGAGGATTCACGCACATGACAATGTACGCCAGACACATGAACTAACTTACGTGATTGGACAGGCAGACTCACGTTCAACTCTTTATCGTTTGGTCATGTGACAACCACCACGTAGTAGATAGTTTTAGGATATAGAATCAGAAAGAAGTTTTGTTTGGCGTGGGGATTTTGGTTTGCTTGCTTGGTTTTTTCAGACAGAGAAACTTGAGCATTTTCCGATGATAAGAGTAAAGACTCAGTGAGTAAAGAGAAGTTGAAGATACATCAGAGGAGGCAGAACAAGATGGCATCCAGATCCTTGATCTTAGGCATTTTCTTGCAGAAAGCAATTATATTAACTATATTAATTATATTAACTAATTAACAGAGAGAAGGATTTCTATTTATCTTCACACACGTCAGCAAAAATTAAGACTGCAGTGATTCTGTGATGTCATAATGTATAACTGTAAAAGGTAGACTCCAAATCTTTAGCGTTAAATAATGAGAAAAATGCAATAGGCACTTACTAAAAATTAAAATTAAAAATGGGATTGCCCCATATTCCATTTGTTAACGGTCCTATTCTTTGCTTTTACTTTCTATATAGGTAAGTTTTGAGATTTTTTTTGCACCTGTCTCTTTTTTCTCTTGTTTCTTAATTACAAGAATTGCAGTATTTACCCTTAAAACTATAGACCCTCCTAAAGTCTGATGAGTGAAATATTCTTTTTCTTGTAGCTGCAAAAGAGCAGACTGCATTCTACATCATAAACTCTCTTTACAGCTATTATTTTTAAGAAGGTTGATTTGTAAGGCACCCAGACTTTAGAGATTAGTGCCATGTCCTGCAAAAGTAACCTTTTACCTCCTAAAGTTCTAAAAGCCTGATTCATTATACTAAATCTTGTGTTGCTTTGGTAATAACATTTAAATTGACGTTCTGTTTCCTGTAAAATATACTTTTTTTTTCTTAAACCAAAATGGACTTATTGGTACTTCCCTTCTCCTTCTATACCATGAAAGTAATAAAACCATTTTTTCTGAATTTTTTAACAATAGCAGTCTATTTTCAAATACAGTTTTACATAGAACCAAATAAATTTAATAAATTTTAGAAAAGGACTTATTTCTTACACAATTATCCTTTTCATATTTTATGGAAAATTGTAACCCTTTAAAGTACCTCTTTGGAGTCCTTAAGGAGAACAGTTTTAAAAAAAATTGTTGTAACCTATTTCTATATTTTACATGTTGGCCTAATTTTAGTATGTTACTTTTATAATTTTATCATTTATTTTATCAGTATTGCTGTTCGCAGTACTGTTGGAAACTGAGACATTTTGAAACTTAATTCCTCCTCTAAGAAAGCTTACCCTAGTCCATTCCAGCAGCTAAAGCACTCCCTACTCTGTGCTGTATTCTGAGCACCATCTTGTGCTTATCACATTGAATTATAGCATTTGTTCACCTGTCTTCCTTTATAAACTGTGGATGATTCTACCCCTAGAACCCAGCACAATAACAGGAAAATGACCTCCATTCACTGAGTGTTTGTCAGACACTGAGCCAAGCATGGTACATACATAGACTCTTATCTTCAACCTTCTACTGCTGAACAAGGAGAGGCAAAGAGAGGTTTTTAAGTGGTAAATATGTGGTAGAGCAAGGAATCAAACTTATTTCACTCTTGAGTTCACATGGAGTCTACCTACTTCTGTTTGTCTGTAACACAGATGTAGACATTCTTCATCTGCAGTTTAACAATATCAAGTATAAATCCTGTTGAAGAATTGTGCCAGAGTTAATATTTAATAGTAGTTAATATCCCAGACTCTGAAGCCAGACTTCCTGAATTCGAACTGTGGGCAGTTTACTTAACCTCTCTGTTCTTTAGTTTCACCATCTTTAAAATGGGGATAATAGTGGGACCTACCACATGGAGTAGCAGTAAGGATTAAATAAGTAAATGCAGCAAAGGACTTAGAGGTCCTGGCACATCGTAAACATGAAATAAATACTAACTGTTATTATTTTGTTTACATTGCACTATTCCTTATATATTTGTTCAGTAGTTCTCTCTATATGTATTTTAAATCACATTTGCTTATTTGTATAGTTAAGCCTGCCTTCCTAACTCTGCTTGATTAGCAAATAGATCTATTTACTCTATTAACGCATTTCATGTTATAGTCTGACTAGATGTTTTTGTTTCTACAAGCTGCAAGAGATATTTATTTAATTATTTAATCCATTTATTGAGATCCTGCTATATTGGAGCATCTACGCTAGGCACAGGAGATATGGTCATGAGCAAAACAGGTGGAAACTCTGCTCTCCAGCTGCTCAGAGCAGTGATCTCAAACATATTTTTAAATTTCACATCT
This sequence comes from Phocoena sinus, assembly GCF_008692025.1. NCBI lineage: Eukaryota > Metazoa > Chordata > Mammalia > Artiodactyla > Phocoenidae > Phocoena > Phocoena sinus. The sequence goes on along the minus strand of NC_045772.1, from coordinate 37,016,995 downwards.
CTGTCAATAAACATTCTTGAGCATGCACCCCCAAAATGAATACTTAATTATTTGTAAGTGATATATGTGTCTTTCTACTAGTCTATTGTATAGATTTTTAAATAAACTGAAAAATTGAAAGTAAAAAGGTAAAGATAAATAGAAATTAAAATTCTAATATTCTCTTTCCCTTGGGGTGTGTTCACCCCTCTTTGGAGTCCACTGACTTAAAATAAAGACAGACACTCAGAGAAACAAAAAGGAGTAAGCATGTGAAGGAATAGTTCTCTGTGTCAGGAGCCTAACTTCATCTGGGAGGCCAGTGAAGACTTTCCTAAGGAAGCAACATTTAAGATAGGATCTGAAAGGATGAGTTTGGGATTCCCTAGGCAAAAAGATTAGGGGTGAAGTGTAACACAAATAGTGTTTATAGACAAAAGCATGGTGTGTTCAAGAAGCTAGAAAGACTGTCATTGTGAATGGAGAGGCAGTGTCCTAGGAGTGTTAGAGAGGTTGTCAGAATGGACCAGGTGGTACAAGGCTTATTATATACTATGTTAAGCATTTAGATCTTAATTCTAAGAGTCATGGGAAATTCTGGAGGAATTTAAGGAGAAGTAACATGATCAGATAATCACCTTTCTAGTTCTATTTGGATGATATTTTTCTCCCTTACTGGTTGCTGCTAAAAACAGGTCCAAAATAGTATACCTCAGCAAAGGATTTGAGGGCCAAGTCTTATGTAGCAAATTATTGCTGAATACACTAAAAGTAATCTAATAATCATGTTGTGAGATTTTGTAACAGAAAAGGGGTAGTATATTCTGAAAAGAAAAAGTAAGACGAGGGCAAATTAAAATTTTAAATGTTTCTCTTATTTTCAAGCAATCTGAAATACAAAACCCAGGAAACAAGTCAATACCACCTACACTTATACTGTCTACTGTCTTCAGCTTACAATGGTTAGCACTTTCCTGTGAGCTTCTCACTCTGGCTCTTTTAACTTTGTAATCGAAGAAAAATCCAAATGATAATTCCAATTATGATAAAAACAACAATCATGATAGCAAAAAAAACAACTCACATGGTGGCACAGTTCTGAGCACCTTACATGTGTTACCTAATTTCATCCTCACAGTGACTTTACAAAATTGGTACTATTAATATCCCGTTTTTATAAACAGGGAGCTAGTAGGTGATAGAGACAGACTGGAAGCTACACTCTTATCTACTGTGCTCTGCTTTCTCTCTTAAGCTACTCCATTAGGTGGTGATAGATGGTATAAAATAAGAACCAGGGGCTTCCCTGGTGGCGCAGTGGTTGAGAGTCCGCCTGCCGGTGCAGGGGACACGGGTTTGTGCCCCGGTCTGGGAGGATCCCGCATGCCGCGAAGCGGCTGGGCCCGTGGGCCATGGCTGCTGAGCTTGCGCGTCCGGAGCCTGTGCTCTGCAGCGGGAGAGACCACAACAGTGAGAGGCCCGCGTGCCGCAAAAAAAAAAAAAAAAAAAAAAGAACCAAAATCACTATCTCATGGGAAAGAATTTCTTGCCCCTCTGGATTAGAAAATAATAATAATAAAAGTTTAAAAACCTTTTAATATGAGGAGCAGGAAGTTAATATTAAATGGCTTTTTTTCTTTTTCTGGCTACACAGTTTATCATTTCAATATACTGTGATACATAAGATGTCCATATCGATTATATGATATCTCATATATAAATGTGTAAGATCTGAGAATTACACAAAAACTAATAAAAAATATTTCTGTTTCGTGGAACCTATACCTTTTCAAATGACTATTATTTCAAAGCAGTTTTCTGAGCAGGAAAGTGGTAAATGAAACTGCTCTTCTAACAAAATAGCATGACAATGTAGGCAGGAGTGAAGGGATAAACATCAGCTTTAATTAGGAAGTAGCTGTAATAATTAGGACATGAGGTAATAGCAAGTGTAATTAAAGTGACCATCTAGAAGTGGAGCTGAAGTTATATATTTGAGGTATATTTCAGTGGAAAAATTGGTAGAGCTTCATGTCTGACTAAGCATAGGGATTAATATTTATACTGCCAAGAGTAAATGAGCTTTTATTCATTGTTTTTGATACTTGGAGGTGGTTAATTTTTTATTCTCTTGATTTTTACATTATACTTAAATACAACCAAAATTGTGAGATGTGATAGTCCAGCATTGCATTATTTAAATTTAAAACCATCTCATATTTTGTTTATGCTGTAATGAAAATCTGCAGGGCATAAATGAGATCAAGTCAGACCCAACTCAGCAGCATATGGTGCTTTACCAATGGCTGGCATTGAAGTTCTGTTTGCATGGCTGTTGGATGTCACCACTATTAGCAGGTGTTGCCATGAAATGTGCCCTGTAATGTTGAGCCAGTAAAGTGAAAATGTGCTTTGCAGCACAATGGAACCTTTCGGAATACCTATAGTTCCCTTTAAAAATGAGGCTTTTTTAATACTAAGTTTACAACTTCTTTCTCATAGTATTGTCTTCATAATAATGTCTTCCACTGTTGTATGTTGAAGGAATTCTCAAAAGCAGATCCCGAATATTTTTGTAATATGTAAACTAAAAGTGTTCACAAAAATATTACTACATTATTATCACATGTGGAGCTTGTGCCATATGCACAGAAGGTATTTAAAAATATTTCATGACTGAATTTAAAATCATCTATAATTTAAATTGGAAAAACTAAACAGTGATTTAATTTTGTTTTGCAGTGATCGGCATGTTGGTAAAATTTATTCCAAATCCTCTTCCTTTCTGGATTATGTCAGAAAGTCTCTAAAGAAGCTTGGATTAGATGAGTCCAAGGTCAGTATATGATTACCCATTGTTTTTATAAGAAACAAGAGAACTTCTATGGGGTTATGAATTGAGATAATACAAAATTATTTGCCCTCTACTTTTCTCTTATTCATGAAAAACATCTAAATTATATTGAAACCAAACTTCAGTTACCTTTATTCCAGTTCACCTTTTCTGTCAATATTATATGGATAGTTTGCTGTTGTACACCTCAAGAGTGATTCCCCTTTCAGGTTTATTCAGGTAAAAATGTGCCAATTTTCAAATCAAAATAGACTTAGAAAGCAAGAGCAAATGGGAATTGTAAGTACATCAGGAGACGATGGTTTTAATTTTAAACTGCATGTATTTAAAGGCTGTATAATCCATTAAAATTAAAAATCTTAAATTCAAAAACACTTTGAATGGTAGAATCCTGGAAAGTGGTAATGTCATAGAAAGCCCAAGGTAATAATTGAGAACATATTGTTGAAGACACAAAAGGTAAGCTGATGGACTAGTGGTAATAAATAGTCTAACACTGAGAAAAAAATAACTGTCAACATGATTCAAATGAGTTATTAACTAAAATATTAAGTTGAATCTGGATCACTTTGGTATTTTGAATTGATTATAAATTGAAATAAAGAATAAAATAGTTGGTTAAGGAATGGTGATTAAGGTGGTTAAGGTTTCTTCTTGAAAGAGAAAAATTATACAGATATGGTTAAGTTATATCAAAGCCAGAGGGAATTATTATTTATTGTACCAGTTATCCATTTACTCCCCAGTTGCTTTATTACTTAAAGCAATTAGACTGGTACGAATAAGTTTCCTCCTCTGTAAAATAGCTCTGAAAAAGCATTTCTAATTCATAGGATTTAAGAAAAATTAAATGAGGTAATAGACATAAAATGCTGAATACAATGTACATAGTAAGTGCTAACTAAATAATACTAGTTTTTATGATTCTTATCTTTGTATATGTACTACTTATAATAATACAATTGATATGACTCCTATAAACATTTTTATTTAGTCACCAAAATGAAGATCCTTCTAGTCTTGCATAAATAAGAATAGACAGTGTTATCTTAGTTATTTTATTTCGTTTTTTTTTTAATATTTTTAATCAGACTGGTCTTCCTTCCAATTAGTCTTTCTTAATGCATATATTTACTTCATGTCTCAATTCCACGTCTTACATTTACTATCAGGAACACAAACCTAAGCATAATTTTTATAAATACAGAGCTAAGTTTTTACTTAAACTAAAAATGTATTATCCTTTGTCAAAAACCAAACTGTAAAAATCCAGAAAGAGTGTTACTCATTTTTCGTGATGGCGTTCTCTTCCCAGCTTTGTCTCTAATAATAACCATAGTAAATGTTTCTTAATATGCTTATTATATTACTGATTAGAATATTAATAATAGCTAATATTTACTAAGCACTTACTATATTATAGTTATTATGCTAAAGACATCATAACATTATGGCATTTACTCTTCACTAAAAGAGTAAGATACTATTATTATTCCCAATGTAATGATCTAGAAAGAGAGGCTTACAAAAAGGCAAGTCATTTTCTCAGAGTTGAAGAGCAAGTGGCAGAGCTGGAACTTGAACGCAGATTCAACTTACATCAGAACCTCCACTGTCAACCACCACTGTACTGAGAAGTAAAATTAAAAACAAAAGGAAAAAGACTAATGTAGCTAAGTATCACCATAAAATATCAGTCTTAAATGATTACCTTTATTAGTTAGTAAAGACAATTAACAGTGCCCTGCTGATTTTTCTCTTAAAACTATTTAAGTTCATTGAAAGATAAATATGTTGAATAAAATGGGTGAAGAAAAGAAAAGGAACAAGAAACCCAAGCTGGAAGGGGAGGAAAGTACGGAACCTAATAAGGCATTTCAAAGGTGGGGGGGGTGAGAGGAAGCAAATAGATGAGTACGTGTTTTGAGGGGTTTTTTGTTTGTTTTTATGTTAAACAAGAGGAATTGAGAGTTATGTCTGTCAGGCCAGAGTGGTTGGAAATAGGATAAGTTATTAAAACCAAGCTTATATTTCTGATATAATATAAAATCCTATTATTTTTCTCCCACATTATGAAATATCAGTGCTAAAATGAAGGTTTTGACCACAAACACAATAAGAAGAGATTTATGAATAGTTTTATTTAAAAAATGAAAATTAATTTTCACAAGATTCTAATTACTAAAAAGTATCAAAACCGCTTAAATTTAAAATATTAGATATACCAAAGTGTTTAAAAGATCTTTGACTAAATTTATAATCATTTATTAACAAACTTATATATAATTGAAAGTGTGGTGAATACCACTGATGTGTTTCTGATCTCTCAAAGCACATCTCTTCATATTCAAAACGATGTAAGCAAGTGAAGTGCCTAGAAACCTCCTAACATGTTCTGATACTTTCTTAGTCACAAGAAATCATGTAAACATGAGGAAAAACAACATTCCCAGACAAATCATCATTCCAAAGACCAGAACAGAACAGCATGTGCTGGATATATAAGTGGTTCATACACAGCTTAAAATATCAATCCATAAGTCCTGTAGTCAGCTGTGACAGACAGCATTGGACATTTTCTCTTAGAGCAGGATTTTGTCAAACTCAGCACATTTGGATAATTCTTTATTGTGGAGAACTATCCTGTGCGTTGGAGGATGTTTAACATCTTTGACCTCTACCCACTAGGTGTCCGCAGTAGCACCCTAATTGTAACAATCCAAAATAAATAAATTTTTAAAAAAATCTCCAGACATTGCCACAAATGTCCTGGGGGTCAAAATCACCCCCAGTTAAGATCTGCTGTCTTCAAGCATTTGTCATTTTAGTGATTCCATTAACATTCCCGTTATAGACCCCATATTATCTTAAAATGCCATGTTACACCAAGAAACATAGAGTGGGGAAATGGGGAAAAGCAGTGATTCTGTTCTTATATTTTGAAGACTTTTATCAAAATGATCCCCTCCTTGATTTTTAATTTTTCATATCCTTAACCGTTTAAGGGTGATATTGTTTCACCCCTGCACAAGATACAGTTCTGTTTAAGAAGAGTGTTTAGATTTCACAGTAAAGCCAAGCCACTGGAAACAATAAATTGTGGCAGAACATCAGCTACCTTATATCAGCAAGTATACTGTTTATAATAGATGGACTACTTAGAATGACATTTTACAGTAATATTATTTGTAATTGAGTAAAGTTCAATTACTTCTTTGTAAAATATTTTAATACAACTTTGCAGTTGTCTAAAATAACAAAATCCTAGTGATTAGCTTTACCTAGACCTTAAAAAAATTAGGTATTTTTAAATTTTATCTTCTGTCCCAAACTTTGGCATCTCACCAAATTTCAGAAAACCTTTAAAATTGTATTCAAGGTTTCATATTCATGGTCCACAGTATTTTTTTCTTCTTTTGTATTAATTTTCTCTCTTTCTCCTCCCACATGCATGTACTGCACACACACGGATACATGAGCGTACACACACACACACACACATCCGTAAATTTTTGAAGCATCAGATTTTAAAAGCAGCAAAACTACTATTGCTTGCTAGACAAAGAACGAGCTGGAGCATTTGTCCATAAGAAGGGGAAATAAAAGGATCTTATGTTCTAGAGCTTGCATGTATGTGTGTTTGTGTGCTGTATACATATGATGAATATTCAAATAAATATTACTCTCAGATATTGAGAATGAAATAGACAATAAAACTGGTGATTTAACGGGAGTGGGGTGTGTGCTGTTGAATGGACAAAGTTGAAAATCACTAAGATAGAACCTTAGTGGAAGGGATAGAGGATAACTCAGAAAATTATCCTTAAATATTTCTCCAAGGGCTTCCCTGGTGGCGCAGTGGTTGGGAGTCCGCCTGCCGGTGCAGGGGACATGGGTTCATGCCCCGGTCCGGGAGGATCCCGCATGCTGTGGAGCGGCTGGGCCCGTGAGCCATGGCCACTGAGCCTGCGCGTCCGGAGCCTGTGCTCCGCAAAAAAAAAAAAAAAAAAAAAAAAAAAAAATATTTCTCCAAAACAGGCCAACAAAAGCAAAACTTTTGAGACCAAAATCATTTAGTTATTCACCAGCAAACATTTATTTTGAAGAATCTCCCATGTGCCAAGAAGAGTGGAAACTCTGGAGCTACAAAGATAATTAAGACATAACCCATGAGAAAAGAAAACAAGTAATTATAGCATGAACTTACAATGTTTGACATATAAGCATGTATGCTTGGAGTGACTCACTCTGCCTGTAAGATTTCTCAGAGGACATTGATGCCTTAGCTTGGTTTTGAAGGGTGCATAGGAGTTCATTAAGCAAACAAGGTGGGAAGGTAGGGAGCAGGGAATTTCAGGTGTGTGTGGTGGGGGGAATAGCTTGTACAAAACCACAGAGAGTAAGAAACATGATTCTGGACTCAGCACAGCTGGAGCATAAAGCAAGTAGAGGAGACAGTGGTGAGAGATGAGGCCAAAGGACTAGGCACACGTGGAGAGACCAAATAAACTGAGCTTTGGACATTAGATCAAAGATTGATTAGTAGTAATCATAATCACTAGGTGGTTTCAATAGAAGTGGGAGGGCAACAAAAAATACAAGGAGCTCATAAACTTCCATGTAGTAATATTCAGTGGTTCCTCGGTATCCATGGGGAATTGGCCCCCCACTGATAACAAAACCCAAGGATGCTCAGGTCCCTTATATAAAATGGTATAGTACAGTCAGCCCTGTGTATCTGTGGGTTCCACATCTATGGATATGGAGGACTGACTGTATCCAGAAATGATCTACGTTATATGAGGTCATCTGACCCTAAAGAAACAGCGAATTCCTGATACAGTTTAAATATATATAGGAAGCCTGTCATCTTTGGTGATATGCAAAGAACATGTGCATTATTCCCATAAGTAAGTTCCTGCTGCTTTTTACAACCACTGTAATAACACAGGCATACCTCAGACTGTGGGTTCAGTTCCAGAGCACCACAATAAAGTAAATATCGTAATAAAGCAAGTCACGTGAATTTTTTGGTTTCCCAGTGCAGATAGAAATTATGTTTACACTGTACTTTAGTCTATTATGTGTGCAATAGCATTATGTCTAAAAATATAATGTACATGCCTTAATAAAAAATATTTTATTGCTACCCTCTTGCACTGTTGGTGAGAATGTAAATTGATACAGCCACTATGGAGAACAGTATGGAGGGTCCTTAAAAAACTAAAAATAGAATTACCATATGACCCAGCAATCCCACTACTGGGCATATACCCAGAGAAAGCCATAATTCAAAAAGACACATGCACCCCAATATTCACTGCAGCACTATTTACAATAGCCAGGACATGGAAGCAATCTAAGTGTCCACCAACAGATGAATGGATAAAGAAGATGTGGTACATATATACAATGGACTATTACTCAGCCATAAAAAGGAATGAAATTGGGTCATTTGTAGAGACGTGGATGAATCTAGAGACTGTCATACAAAGTGAAGTAAGTCAGAAAGAGAAAAACAAATATCGTATATTAACGCATATATGTGGAACCTAGAAAATGGTACAGATGAACTGGTTTGCAGGGCAGAAATAGAGACACAGATGTAGAGAACAAACGTATGGGCACTAAGGCGGGAAAGTGGCGGGGGTGGTGGTGGGATGAATTGGGAGATTGGGATTGACATGTATACACTAGTATGTATAAAATAGATAACTAATAAGAACCTGCTGTATAAAAAAATAAAATTCAAAAATTCAAAAAATAAATAAATACTTTATTGCTGAAAACTGCTGACCATCATCTGAGCCTTCAGCAAGTCCTAGTCTCTTTGCTGGTGCAGACTCTTGCCTCGATATAGGTGGTGCTGACTGAGCAGGGTGGTGGCTGCTGAAGGCTGGGGTGGCAATTCCTTAAAATACGGCAACCATGAAGTTTGACCCACATATTGACCTTTCACATTTTCTCTGTAGCAGGCAATGCTGTTGGATAGCCCACAGCAGAACGTCTTTCAAAATTGGAGTCAATCCTCTCAGACTGCTGCTACTTTATTAACTAAGTTTATATAATATTCTAAATCCTTTTTTGTCATCTCAACAGTCTTCACAGCATCTTCACCAAGAGTAGATCCCATCTCAAGAAACCACTTTCTTTGCTCATCCATAAGAAGCAACTCCTCACCTGTGAAAGCTTTATCGTGAGGTTGCAGCAATTCAGTCACATCTTTAGGCTCCACTTCTAATTCTAGTTCTCTTGTTGTTTCTGCCACATCTGCAGTTACTTCCTCCACTGAATTTTTGAACCCCTCAAAGTCATCTATGAGAGTTGGAATCAGCTTCCTCCAAACTCCTGTTAATGTTGTTATTTTGACATCCTCCCATGAATCATGAATGTTCTTACATCTAGAATAGTGAATACTTTCCAGGATGTTTTCAATTTACTTTGCCCAGATCCATCAGATGAATCACTATTTATGGCAGCTATAGCCTTACAAAATGTATTTCTTAAATAAGACTTAAAGTCAAAATTACTGCTTGATCCATGGGCTGCAGAATGGATATTGTGTTAGCAGCATAAAAACAGCATTTTAATCTCATTGTGCATCTCCATGAGAGCTGTTGAGGTGCATTGCCAATGAGCTGTAATATTTTGAAAAGAATCTTTTTTTCTGAGCAATAGGTCTCAACAATAGTCTTAAAATATTCAGTGAACCATGTTGTAAACAGATGTGCTATCATCCAGACTTTGTTGTTCTATTTATAGAGCACAAGCAGAGTAGATTTAGCATAATTCTTAAGGGTCCTAGGATTTTTGGAATGGTAAATGAGGTCAGCTTCAACCCAAAGTCACCAGCTGTATTAGACCCTAATTGACAAAAGAGATTTCAGCCTATTCTTTGAAGCTTTGAAGCCAGGCATTGACTTGTCCTCTTTAGCTATGAAAGTCCTAAATGGTGTCTTCTTCCAATATAAGGCAGTTTCATCTACATTGAAAATCTGTTGTTTAATGTAGCCACCTTCTTTAATTATCTTAACTAGATCTTCTGGATAACTTACTATAGCTTCTACATCAGTACTTGCTGCTTCACCTTGCACTCTTATGTTACAGAGACAGGTTCTTTCCTTAAACATCATGAACCAACCTCTGCTAGCTTCAGATTTCTTCTGCAGCTTCCTCACCTCTCCCAGCCTTCATAGAATTGAAGAAAGTTAGGGCCCTGCTCTGGATTAGACTTTGGCTTAAGGGAGTGTTGTGGCTGGTTTGATCTTCTATCCAGACCACTACAACTTTCTCAGTATCAGCAATAAGACTTTTGTTTTCATATCATTCATATGTTCACTGGAGTAGCACTTTTAATTTCCTTTAAGAAGTTTTCCTTTGCATTCTCAATTTGGTACCACATCCACCTACCTTGAGTTCTAGCCAAGGGTATATCAGCAGCCTCAGTCCTACCATCTACTGGTGAAAATAAGGTCAATTGCTAACCTATCTTCTGATCAGGTAGCGTGTGGGGAGAATCTCTGAACGACTATGTATCTCTCATCCAATCATACGACCCATTCCCCATGAAGTTGAAGTCTGGTCCACCTTTGCGTACCTGGACCCCCTTATATAGATCTATAAAAAGATGATTTTAATAAATAAATGGAAGAGAAGAGAAAAATCTTCCATGGAAAAGAATTCTAAATAATTTATTTGGATATTGCACCCTCACTTCTTAAGCATAACTCCTCACTCCTTAAGTGTGGGCTGCAAGTTGTGACTTTCTTCCAAAGCATACAATGTGGAAAGGGGAAAAGGAGGAACATTACAGTGAAGAAACCTGACAAATACTATCTCAGCCAAGTACTCAAGGTCAATATCTACAGTGATAAATCATATGGATAGTATGTACCCTTAATATGATGTGAGGAATATCACACTTAATTCTGTAGTCTTCCTCTCAAAACCCATAGCCCCAGTCTAATTATGAGGAAAACATCTGACAAATCCCAGTGAAGGAACATCCTACACAATGCTTGACTCGTACTCCTCAATACTGTCAAGGTCATCAAAAACAAGGCAAGTCTTGTGAGTCAACTATACTCCAATAAAAAGAAAAAAGAAAAAAAAAAAAAGGCGAGTCTGAAAAACTGTCACAACCAATAGGACTAGATACAATGTAGTAAACTGGATGGGATCCTTGAACTGAAAAAAGACATTAGGTAAAAAGTGAGAAAATCCGAATGAAATGTAAACTTTAGCTAATAGTAATATATCATTATTGGTTCATTTACTATAACAAATAACTGTATTGTAAGGTGTTAATAATAGGGGAAACTGGATATAGGGTATATCTAAACTCTGTTATCTTCAAAATATCTTTAAATGTAAAACTTCTAAATTATGTTTATTTTTTAAAAATAATGTGAGCAAAGCTAATGTTTATTGAACCTTTGTGCCAAACATTGTGCTAAAAGCTTTGTTTATATTATCTCACTGAATGCTAAGGATGACTTTATGAAATGAATAGTTATCCTCATTTTATAGGTAAGGAAATTGAGACATAGGTTAAGTGGATGTCTTAAAGTTCAAATCTAGGAAATTGGGGAGGAAGGATTCCAATGCAGTCTGTCTAACTGTAGAGCCAATGCTCCTTTTTGTCATATCCATATAACTTATTAACAGACATTGAGCTCAAGAAGAATGCTTAGCATTTTTCTAAAACTAGCGTTCATCAGACAAATAAGACTACGAGGAAGAATAAAGAGAAAACTCTGTGCTTGCCAATAGACAAAATAAATGTACTTCTAAAGCAGATTGAAGAATTGAGGTTTGAAATAAAGGCAGAAGAAACTCAAGGAATGATGAATCTTACTGAAGCATTTAAAGAAGAGATGCTTATATCCAGAACTTTGATTCTTGAAACTTTTGCAGACAGGATGAAGTTGATCAAGCATTTGAAGTGTGTTGAATCATAGGACATATACTAACACAGGGGTCCCCAACCCTCGGGCTGAGGACCGGTATAGGTCTGCAGCCTGTTAGGAACTGGGCCGCACAGCAGGAGGTGAGCGGTGGACGAGCAAGCGAAGCTTCATCTGCCGCTCCCCATCGCTCCCCATCACTCACATTACCACCTAACCCATCGCTCCCATTACCGCCTGAACCACCCACCCCCCACCAACCCCCCTCCACATCCGTGGAAAAATTGCCTTCCCTGAAACCGGTCCAAAAAGGTTGGGGACTGCTGATCTAACACAGCTGTATTGGAGTAAAAATGTCAAAAAAATTGTAAGAAAAGTAAGGGAGAAAACCTAAAGCTCCTCAATATGACTGCTCCTTCACTGTCTCTCACCCAGTTTCTCTTTAGGACTGGATATCTCCCTAAACCTAAATGACAGCTCACTGAGCTAGGGCCCTGTTATACAGCTCAACTAATATTAATCCCTTTTTCTGGAGTCTAGGAGATGGGTAGCAGGGAGCAATGGAATTCATGACCAAAACTCCCAGCTGCCATTCAATGTGCACTTCATCTTGTAAGTTCCCATGTATGTCCTTGCCTAAATATGATCTACACTCAGGCACTTCCTCAATTCTGACGCCTCCTTTATCTCTAGGATGCTTGCCCTATCTTGGCTCTTACTGGATTTAACACCCAATTATGTCATCTGTAAAATAAGACCATGAACATACATATGTTACAAATTGATATTAGAATTAAAAAAGTGTCTTCATAAAATTTCCATAGATTCTCTGATCTAATCTTATGAGACACATATTAATATAATTATATCCACCAAACTTTTGGTGTAAGAACAAGGCCATTTATTTTGTTTTGTTTTTTGCACACAGCTTTGCATATGGTTTTACTAGTTGGATTTCTACCTTAACGTCTATCCATCAAACATACCTGTAATGCATAGTTTACAGTATCCAGCTTTGGATTACTCAAAGTAAAGCAAAAGACTTCCACTTTTTTTTTTTAATAGAAAAGTAAAGGTGATGTTCTCACCTTTTCTCTTCAAAATTACACAAAAGCAACAAATAAAAAGAGAAATAGAAACACAAACTCCTTTTTGACAAAATCAAAAAGCATATTAAATCTCAAACCATGTACATTATGAAGTACAGTGAAGGTAAAGAAGGATGCAGAAAGATGCCAAGAGAAATTGCCCAGGGTTACAGATCACCAACAAAACCAACAATATAGTTCTTTAAAGTAGCATATCCTGAGGAACAAAATCAACAATTCCTAGTTTGGAACAAATGCAGTTGATGACCAGGGTGGTGCTTCTCGGTTTGACATAAAGGGGAGACAGAATATTGGAGAACCCAAGGAGTCACATTGAAAAGCCATGTTTGTAGGAAGCAGTATGCTGATGAGGCAGGATTGAAAAAAGATTGTGAGTTCTGAGTTGTCCTGTAACTGCTGATCTCACATGACAGGACAGAAGTGAAGACTAAAGGCTATAATTAAACACATACACAATTTTTTTGAGAGGAGAGTTTTTGCTGGCTTGAAGTGCAGACTAGATCTAGTCCAATATACTCTACTGCAAAAATTTGGTCCAGGAGGTACTCATTTGATTCAAAGATGGGCAAAATTTTAAAAAGGGTTGGAGAGAAGGCCATAATCTGCTTGGGTTCTATACCAAAGGGGAGATCTTTTCTGGAAAGCTACACTAGAAATTGGATGAGACGAAGCTTTACTTGTCACTGTTACCTACCCTTTTGTATTTTTTGAATTCAAAAGAAATTTCAGGGGCTTCCCTGGTGGCGCAGTGGTTGAGAGTCCGCCTGCCGATGCAGGCGACACGGGTTCGTGCCCCGGTCCGGGAAGATCCCACATGCCGCGGAGCGGCTGGGCCCGTGAGCCGTGGCCCCTGGGCCTGCGCATTCGGAGCCTGTGCTCCGCAACGGGAGAGGCCACAGCAGTGAGAGGCACACGTACCGCAAAAAAAAAAAAAAAAAAAAAATTTAAAAAAGAAATTTCATGTGATAGAAAAAGAATAGGGGCTTTGAAAAAATATTTAGATATTTTCAAGGAAATCTGAATACAAATCCTTTCAGATTTTGGACTCTTTTTATTCAGTCTTTCATTTGTTTTGACCACATATAATTTGACAGCAATTTCTTCTGGTGACGTTCCTTTATCAGGCCTTTCACAGAGGCATTCAACTTACAGAGAAACAGCTTTGCCTTTTGTATTTGTATCTCATTGGTTTTGTAATATTTATTCATGTCATATTATAATATAACTGGAATAACAAGTTTAAGAACAAATACAATTAATTCAGTAGGCATAAAGCTCAACTGGTGGGAACAGAAACATGTAAATGATCTAGAAAGTGGCCTACTAACCACAAAGGTTCAGTGTACTATGGGTGTCATATGTTTTAGAGAAAAAAACAGCAATGCTTGTTGATGAATTTGTTAAGTGGATGTTAGAAGAAATTACCTTAAATATGAATATATGTCCTTACTGTATTCCTTTTGCCTTTGAGTTATTCTTTAGGATATATAGTTTTAGATAGTTTTAGATATATTGTTTAAATTTTAATTTTGTTCAAGAACAAATTATTGAGCTCCTACCTACTGTGCACCCCAAGCATAGAAACAAGTGAAAGTAAGTATTTCATCACTACTTGTTGAAATCAAACAAAGTTAATAGGCTGTTATTGGTGATTTTACTTAGGATATACTGAATAACCTATATTGGTACAGAAGATTTAAATGAAAGAATTTAGTTATATTGACTTGTTTCATGGATATCCTTAGAGCTCTTCAGACACCTAAGGTTGTTTTAAATTGTTATGTTTGTTTTACTTTAGGGTATGTTTGATTAGAAAAAAATATTTTTAACTGTTATTAAATTTATTATTGTTATTTTATCTTGAAGCTGCCAGAAAGAATTATAATGGACTACTACGAGAAGTACAAGCCTAGAATGAATGAGCTGGAGGCTTTTAATATGGTAAATCTCAGAATTAAACATATTAAATTGAATATGTTGCTAGAGTTGAGTAGGATCCTATTAAATTTTTTTATGGGGCCAACCAATCTGTGTTGTTTTTCTCTTAATGTAGAAAAACCGTTTTGGATCATTTCCTATTTTAGAACTATATTAGTTGTCAGTAATGCAATAAAGAGAACACATGGTAGATTTCTCTTAAAGTGTATTATAAATGCATGGAAAGAAATTTTAGAGTCCTTTGCACACATATTGGTCTCAATGCAGTTATTTCACAAGCATTCCTTTTAATGAATTTCATTCTTAGTACCCCTTTAAAAGCTTTCTATCACATATGTATGATTGCTTTTGGATTCTATCCCAAAGTCACTCAAAGGACATTCTTTTCCTTTTACTATTAAATAAAACTTTTGATCTCTGAAGTATTTATTTTCTGAAGATGTACAATGAGTATTGGAGATTTGGCCTTATATGAGTTTCTGTAGATACATTTTCTTAAACAAGTGTTAAGCTAGTATTTTTGTTTGTTTTAAAGTACCACTGTCCTATCTTATACTTTCTTTTAGTTGAAAGTTGTTCTGGCTCCTTGCATAGAGACATTGATTCTTCTGGATCGACTTTGCTACCTGAAAGAGCAGGTAAATTATGTTAACTTTAAATGCATAACAAATATATTTATTAAACCCAGTAATATGGATCTGCTTATAACTAGGATAACATTCTTTCACATAAAACTAGTAAGATAATTTTTCTCATTATATTTTCCAAGTCTAAATATTCTTTCCATCTCTTTTGAAACAAAAACATATGTACAACAGATGTTTCCAGCAAAGCTACTATAATAAAGTTTACATTCTTTTAATTTTATGGTAATTACTATACAGTAGACGATGCACACAAACCATCATGTATGACATATTGTGTAGCTAAAATTAATAAAAGCAAGATGTAAAAGATATCATTTTTATGCTTCATTTTATAAGAATCACCTTTTAATTCACTTTTGAGTTTTTGGACATATGCACTCTGCAGTTTAGAAATTTCCTTCTCATCAGTGATAATTGCTTCTGTTTTTTTCAGTCTTATTTGTTTTATCTTTGTTGAATGACCAAAAAATATGATTTTTTGTTATCTTTGGGAAAAATGTGTTTTTCAGATTCTACTCTATGATCAAAATAATGTTTTTGAGCTCTTTAAAATTAAGCCCATTTGTGGATTCAGCCTTGTTTCCAGTATAAACTATTTTAATAATTTTGTTTTATCATATGGAGAGCTTTATTTCTTTTCAGCAAACTACTTGGAACAGATGAATTTTAATAATTGGTATTTTTATGGAGAAAGGCAATTTTTAAATATTTACATAATTATGTACTTTCCTAAGCTACTAACTAATTCAAAATCACTGGAATCTTTTGGTTCTCAACTTGTTAGTTCACAGAATCAGCCTTATTTTACTAGGTACTCATCATTTCCCTTTCAAAACAATTTCCAGTGACCTAAATAAAATAGGTATGCAAAACAGTATGCACCAAGTTTAACAGATTGGTAACAAAGTGATAGAAATCATATAATTGTTCATTTTGTTAATATTTTAAATAATATTTTACTATTATAAAAGTAATACACACTTATGTTAGAAAATTTAAAATGAAGAATATAAAAAAAATTAAAAGTAATTATCTCACCTTTCAGCATTAGCTATTAAATTATTGATATGTTTTTTAGAGCTTCTAATATATGTTTGTTGCATGTATATGTATGAGCATATTATTTCTACTTTAAAATTGGAATAAATTGTAAATGCAGTTTTGCATCTAATTTGTTTCATTTGTTTTATTTAGAATTTTTCCATCTCATTAAATGTACTACAGAAGCTGAATAATGTTTCATCATATAATTTATTTAAGTAGTACCCAGTTATCTCTAGCCACTTCCAGTTTTTCACAATTGCAGCAAGGAGTAGCCTTGTGGTTCACTCTCTATGCATATCTTTATTTCCTCAACATAAATTCCCGAAGGTGAATTTCTAAGTGTTAATTTTATTCAACAAAGAATACTTTTCTTTTATATAGTTTGTTTTTCATGTAGTTTTTATATTCCAGTATGTAGTCTAACATCTCTCATTTTTATCTTCAACAAGTAGTTGCCTATTTAAATCACTTACCAATTTACAGGATGATATTGCGTGGTCTGCACTCGTGAAGTTGTTTGATCCTGTGAAATCTCCCAGATGTTATGCCATTATTGCACTGAAGAAGCAGCAGTGATTTCAATTGAAGCAAGGTATTAGATGTATCTGTTTGTGGAATCAATTGCTAATTTTGCTTTTCTAAACATTAATGCCATGTTACATAAATATTTGAAAAAATTGCTATATATTTTAAATAGGCAACAAAACAATAGCTAACAACAGAATGCCTTAATCCGTTTTCCATTGTCAAAGCATACATTAAGTTTAAAAAAATCAAGAACTCATGAAAATATTATAAAAGGATTTGACCTACATTTCGGAGTTAGTACGTCTATAGGACATTGTAATCTGAGCCTTGTTTCCTGTTCAGTATTTGAGACCCTTGCTATTTGCTGCATATCACATTTTGACTTTTTACCAACCTAAAATCAGATGAAAGGTATAGGTATAGATACAGTACAACTAGTTGGTCCTGAAGATCATTAGCATTTTCTTTCACATTTTGGAAGGATTTTTCATGTTATCAGGAGAGAAAAGGTCACGCTTAAATAAATACACAGGAAGCAGGCCAGACATAAAAAGTGCTTAATATAAAGCATATTTTATACTGTGTTTTAATCTAAATTACATAAGGAAATATTCTGTGTCCTTAAAGGAATATGTGTCTTATAATTGAGATATTCACTTTAAGGATTCTTGGGGCTATTTATCTTACTAAAATAAAGGATGGGTTGTCAGTTTATGAATCATCTGGTACTCTGTAAAAAACCAATCTAGGAGAAGCAGGAGTGAATAAGAGAAGACCCAAACTCTGCCCAATATGGTACAGAGTCCTTTCATTAGCAGAAAACTTGAGGTTTCTAATACACACAGAAGAGATGGACAACTGGGAAAAAGCTTCCTTGATTCTCAGCTAGAGACTGCATAAAATTCTCCCAGAAGAAGAAGTAACTGCTTTCTTAAATTTCAGAGTCTATACACAGATGAGAATAATTTTTTGCTTTGGGTTGTGATACTGAGTTTGTAGCCAGTATATGTGTGAATGGTCAGGTGCTTTGTATACCTAGTACAACACTGGGAAAATTAGCCATTTTTAAAGTTTTTTATGCTGAAAACTTTAAACATGTCCAGAAGTGGAGAGTAGAGTATAATAAATCCCCATGTACTCATCACAAACTTCAGTAATTATAAACATTTTACCAATCTCGTTTCATCAGGACACACATGAAAGTGCACACAGACACACATTTGCCACCCATACTCACCTTCCCTGGAGAATTTTAAAGTAAATCTCAAGCAGTTTGTTATTTCACATAAATACGTAAATATATATTTCTAAGTTAAGGATTTCTTTCCATAATAATCTATTACTTATCCTCATTCACATTTCCGTGATTGGCTCAAAATGTTTTTTATATCAGTTGGTTCAATTCAGAATCAAAACAGGGTTCACACATTTGCATTTGGTTGATGCGTCTCTTTAGGTTGCTTATTTTATTCTATTTTATTTCCTTATATTGTTTGCTATATGAGTATCTAACTCAGGAGCAGAAAACCGTTCCAAGCCTACCTTTTTTCCTTTCATAATTTTAACTTCTATGTAAAATTTTAAACTTTTTTTCTGATGCCCAAATATTTATATAACATTCATTTCTTCTTATAATAAAGAAAAAAAAAAGAACCTTATATAGGTAAAGCTCTACTTATATGGGTAAAGAGAAGTGAATTACAAATGTTTTAATACCAAGGAAAGTATGTAGTAACTTCTTAGTGTTTCAAAACCTTGTCAGAAATTGCATTTACCAATTAGAGCTTTCCATTTTTTATTAATCAGAGACAAATGTGAGATTCCAGCATCTAATCAACATGAGATGATCTGTACGGCACTGAGATGATAACATTTCAGCAGAAAGCAAAGAAATACAATATTTTGGTAGGACTTTATACACGTGAATCCCTGTTGCACTGTTTGTAGACTCATCTCATAAAAACCGCTCTTTGAGAACTCGTTTACAAGTTGAATGAAAGAGTGGTGCATTAGCAGGAGCACCAATTCTGACAATTACCTTCTGGGTGAGTTAAAGCAAGACTCTTAATATCTCAGAGCCTCATTTGTAAAGTAGGGTTTTATTTAATATTGATTTTATAAACATTTATTGAATGCCTACCATGTGTCAGAGATTATGCTAGGTAGGCACTGGCAGTATGGAGGCAAACAAGACATGTCCCTGTCCTCAGAGTTCAGTGAAGAAGACAATAAAATTACTAATTACAGTAATTAGAACTATAATTACTGAACAGGGCTGAGAGGATCAGGGCATAGCATTCTTTAGAGTATCTTCAAATCAATAGACTTAGGGGGAAGAAGGACTCAGTAATATTAGTACCGTAGTTTAGATTCATGTGACTTAAGTTGTTTTGTGTCCTTGCCTAAGTCACTTAACTATTCGGTGTACCTCAGTTTTCTCATCTGTAAAAAATAATGTAAGAATAGAATTTACTCATAAGGTTATTAAGAGGATTAACGGACTAAATATATGTTATTCAACTCCCCCAAAATATCTCCAGCCACCCTGTTAATCAAGCAAAACTAAATTTATTAGAATTCTTTTCAGCAATAGAGGACTTCCCCTTGACAGTCTTGACTGTCTCTGAAGGAGGAGGTCAGGAAAGGATACTTATAAGATTTGGAAGTCTGGGCTCAAGGAGCTTAAGGCAGCTTTTTTAAGGTGGAGAACAGACTGGGATTGGGGAAATTTCATGACATAAGTTTTATGGTTAGTATCTATAGCAAGGTGAGGGTCTTGAACCAAGTCTTGATAAGTAAACTGTTGCTTGACAAGTGAACTCTCTGCCAAGGAAAGCAGATTGTTTGTCTGAGATAAATTAATATATGGGAATTTCCTGAAACAAACAATGAAGTTATTTATTGGTTTACAGTCTTATCTTTCCTGGGGAAAGTTTTCTTGCAAAAAACAAATAAATCATGTTGAAGCAGGTGGTCTCAGTTCTTAGACCCCATAGCTCTGTCACATTGATGCAGATGGTTGTGGTTCTCCATGTAAAGTACTTAATTCCTGGCACATAATGCATAATATAAAAGCGATAGTTGTGTTTTTTAAATGTCCTAGAGGGAGAGAAATGGGAACTTACTTATAAGTTATGACATTGATTTTGTAGGGAAAAAAATGTGTTCTAGATTCTAATCAGACAACTTACAAATGGATTTTTAGTGTCCCCATTCAAAATTTGAGGAATTGTCCACATTTAAAAGTGGAATTGATTACTGGATGAAGAACATTACTTTATGCTCAGTAGTATGTTTCACAACAGCAATTTTGCTTGCTGACATAATCTGTCATTTTAAGATTAATATTCATTTTTAGATTAATTTCTAACAGTGATTGCTCTGTATCTATAGGTATAAATGATGAGACTTATGCAAAAGACCTCCCACACTACATGCATCTGTTGATTGTTCTTTAATTGGCGTTTCTAGCTACTTTGCATAATAATAATTATTATTATTACCCTCTTTAACATGCATAGTTATTCCAAAGTCTTTGTCATGAGGCATGAGGTTCCTTTTTTTCCTGGATGGCTATGAGCTAAATTGACTGCGTTTTTTTAATACATGTTTGTTTGTTTCTTTTAATTGAGATATAGTTGGTTTACATATTATATAAGTTTCAAGTGTACAACATAGTGATTCACAATTTTTAGAGGTTATACTCCATTTATAGTTTTTATAAAATATTGTCTATATTTCTTGTGCTGTATATCCTTGTACCTTATTTATTTTATACATAGTAGTTTGTACCTCTTAATCCCCTACCCCTTTCCTGCTCCTCCTTCCTTCCCTCTCCCCACTCACAACCATTAGCTTGTTTTCTATATCTGTGAGTGTTTCTTTTTTGTTATTCTAAACAAAATATAAACTAGTGAACAAATATTCACTAGTTTGTTTCATTTTTTAGATTCTACATGTAAGTGATAACATATAGCATATGTCTTTCTCTGTCTGACTTATTTCACTAAGTTTAATACCCACCAAGTCTATCCATTTTGTTGCAAATGGCAAAATGTCATTCTTTTTGACGGTTGAGTAGTATTCCATTCCATATATGTGTGTGTGTGTGTATACACATATATGTATATGAATAGTACGTATATAAATAAATATATGAAATTTCCATATGCTTTATTTTTTTCTTCCAGTTTTATTGAGATATAATTGACATACAGTACTGTTTAAGTTTAAGGTGTGCAGCATAATGATTTGACTTACATACATCATGAAATGTTTATCACAGTAAGTTTAGTGAACATCCATCACCTCATGTAGATACAAAATTAAAGAAAGAAAAGAAAATTTTCCTCGTGATAAGAACTTTCAGGATTTACTCTCTTAAAAACTTTCATATATAACATATAGCAATGTTGATTATATTTACGTTGTGCACTGTGTTCCCTGTTATTTATTTATCTTATGACTGGGAGTTTGTACCTTTTGACTGCCTTCATCCAATTACCCCTCACCCCATCACCCTCCTCTTGTAACCACAAACCTGATCTCTTCTTCTATGAGTTTGTTTGTTTTTATTTGTTTTTAAAGTATAATTTACCTACAGTTAACACTATGTTAGTTCCTGTTACACAACATAGTGATTTGATATTTCTGTACATTTCAAGATGATCACCATGATGGCTCCAGTTATCTGTCACCATACAAAGATAATGCACAGTTATTTTTTTTTTATTTTTTTTTAATTTTTATTTTTTGCAGTACACGGGCCTCTCACTGTTGTGGCCTCTCCCGTTGCGGAACACAGGCTCCGGACGCGCAGGCTCAGCGGCCATGGCTCACAGAGCCAGCCTCTCCGCGGCATGTGGGATCTTCCCGGACCGGGGCGCGAACCCGTGTCCCCTGCATCGGCAGGCGGACTCTCAACCACTGCGCCACCAGGGAAGCCCTGCACAGTTATTTTTTTTAATTGAAGTATAGTTGATGTACAACGTTGTGTTAATTTCTGCTATACAGCAAAGTGATTCAGTCATATATATATATATATATATATATATATATATATCTTCCTTTTTTTATCAATATATTCTCTTCCATCATGGTTTATCACATGATATTGAATATAGTTCCCTGTGCTATACAGTAGGACCTTGTTGTTTATCCATTCTATATATAATAGTTTGCATCTGCTAACCCCAAACTCCCAGTTCATCCCTTCCCCACCCCCCCACCCTTGCCAACCACACTGTACATTTCATACCCATGACTCATTTGTTTTGCAGCTGGAATTTTGTACCTCTTAATCTCCCTCACCTATTTCTCTCCCTCCCTGTCCCTGACCCACTCCCCTCTGGCAACCACCTGTTTGTTGTCTGTATCTATGAGTCTGTTTCTGTCTAGTTATGCTTATTCATTTGTTTTGCTTTTTAGATTCCACATATAAGTGAAATCATTCAGTATTTGTCTTTCTCTGTCTGACTTACTTCACTTAACATAATATCCACCAAGTCTATCCATGTTGTTGCAAATGGGAAAATTGTGTTCTTTTTTATGGCTGAGTAATATTCCATTGTGTGTGTGTCACATCTTCTGTTTCCATTCATCTCATTCATCTACTGAGGAGCACTTAGGTTGCTTCCATATCTTGCATATCTTGGCTATTGTAAATAATGCTGCAGTGAACACAGGGGTGCATTTATCTTTTCAAATTAGTGTTTTTGTTTTCTTCAGATAAATACCCAAGAGTAGAATTGCTGTATCATATGAAGTTCTGTTTTTAGTTTTTTAAGGAGTGTCCATCTGTTCTCCATAGTGGCTGTGCCAATTTACATCCCCACCAACAGTGCACGAGGGTTCCCATTCCTCCACACCCTCTCCAGCATTTGTTGTGTTCTTTTCGTTGATAGCCATTTCTGACAGGTGTGAGGTGATATCTCATTGTGGTTTTGATTTGCATTTCCTTGCTGATTGGTGATGTTGAGCATCTTTTCATGTGCCTTTTGACCATCTGTATGCCTTCTTTGGAAAAATGTCTATTCAGATCCTCTGCCCATTTTTGATTGGGTTGTTGGGGATTTTTTTGATGTTGAGTTGTATGAGTTCTTTGTATATTTTGGATGTATTATTATTAGTTGTATTAGATGTATCATTTGCATATATCTTCTCCCATTCAGTAGGTGACCTTTTCATTTTGTTGTTAGTTTCCTTTGCTGTGCAAAAGCCTTTCCATTTGATGTAGTCCCATTTGTCTATTTTTGCTTTTGTTTCCTTTGCCCAAGGAGACATATCCATGAAATATTACTAAGATCAGTGTCAAAGAGCTTACTTCCTATGTTTTCTTCTAGAAGTGTTATGGTTTCAGGTTTTACATTTAAGTCTTTAATCCATTTTGAATTTATTTTTGTGCATGGTTTGAGAGAGTAGTCCTCTTTGATTCTTTTGCATATAACTGTCCAGTTTTCCCAACACTGTTTGTTGAAGAGACTGCCTTTTCCTCATTGTATATTCTTGCCTCCTTTGTCGGAGATTAATTACCCATAAAAGTGTGGGTTCATTTCTGGACTGTCTATTCTGTTCCACTGATCTATGTGTCTGTTTTTGTGCCAGCAGCATACTATTTTGATTACTGTAGCTTTGTAGTATTTGGAATCAGGGAGCATGATACTCCCAGCTTTGTTGTTCTTTCTCGAGACTGTTTTGGCTTTTCAGGGACTTTTGTGTTTTCATACAAATTTTAGAAGTATTTGTCCAAGTTCTGTGAAAAATGCCATTGGTATTTTGATAAGGTCCCATATGCTTTAAATTTAAGAATTATACACCTAAATACCTTTCGAGTCAAAGAAGAAAGTGGAAATCAGAAAATATTTTGAATAATAATGAAAATAATTGAATTGAATTATAATTTTTCATTACAGATCATTGTAATTTTCATTACAAATTAGACATCAAACTTGTAAGATGAGCTAAACCATGATATAAGGAAATATTAGCTGTGAACACATAATAGCAAAGAAAAAGACCGAAAATCAAAAGATTAGTAGTTAGTGGAAGAAAAACAAAGAGATAATTAACACCTCTAAAAGTTGGTTCTTAGATAACTAATGAAATTGACACAACTCTGAAAGAGTAATCATTTAAAAAAAAATAAAACAGTTAAATAACTAAGGAATGTAAAAGGGAACATCACTATAGATCCTACAAGAATTAGAACGGTAATAAGAATATTATGAACAGCTTTATACTGATAAATTTGAACATTTGTGTAAAAAGGAAATTTTTCTCAAAGAAATGCAATATGCTAAAATTGCCGAAAGAAGAAAAATAAAACATAAATAATCATATAACTGTTATATTGAATCTGTAATTAATCCTCTATTAATTTCCTACATCTCAATAAAAGTACTTTGTGGATGTTAAATGTAATTCAGTTACCTACTATCTTGTTAGTTCGCAACTATGTGACTATAACACTTAAGGTTGGGGAGAAAGATTTAAAAGCTGTTGATAGTTCCTAATCTTCAGGAGTTCATAATCTAGTCATTGAAACACATATGAGAGGCATATGGAAGAGTTAAGAGTTAGATAATGACATTTGGGAGGAGAAGAAGAAAGTGTCTACATAAACACACAATGCTTTACCATGAACTATGTCCTAGATTGTTGACTTCTGTCCCATTCTTCCCCTTAATTATAGTTTCCTTTGGGTTGTTTCTAAATGTGGTCAGTAGAATGGCTTGTTTTCGTGGAGGAGAGGACTGTTTAAGAAATAATCTGTTATGTGCTCTGGTTAACCTGTGACCAAAGGAACTGAAAGTCTCCAAACCTTCCCAGATGATTTGTACTTGGCCAGTGATACTACTGGCTACATGTATGGGAATTTATTAGTTGATGTATTTATCTCAGTGGATTTCCTCATTACGTTTGCAGATGTTTTTTCAATGAAAGACCTTTTTTTTTAATTGTACTGTTTTTATCAGAATTTTCCAATGAACAATCCAGAATAAGAGAGTTAACACATTTCAGCACAGAACAGAATAGCGTGTATTTAAAATTCATGGGAGGAAAAGCCTTTAATTTGTACTCAGACAGTTATGATTGAACATGTTGGATTTTAGAAAAATAGAGGCAGTATGCAAATTCCAACCTGAAATTCAACACATTGCTTTCCATTTAGTCAACATGGGGTTTGGTGTGCATCAGTTAATCATGTTGAACTAAATGCACATGTATTCAGAGTTAGCTGCCCTCTCAGGAAAGAATCCAGTCTTCTAATACTGCCACAACTCTTTTAAGAAAATTAGTTGATGGTGGTTTTCCATCGAGTAAACTATACTCAAATAATGTGTTTCAAGGAAAGATAAAACAATTCCAGATCCATTTGATTATCACAACAGACATCTCTGGTGCTCTGGTGACTTCAGACTATTTCCAGTTTTAGTAGACAATATAACGGTGCAGGTAAACCTCTGTGAATAAAGGCATAAGGGACAGATTTTTTAATCATAAAGAAAAAATGTTAGTGCTCTATTTCCACTTTAATCCAAAGGAAAGGAAAAATAAAATTAAAATAAATAATTAAAATTAAAAATAAAATTGAAGGCAAAGGAGAGGGTTCACTTTTAATGTATAGGATGTTGACCATCTTTTTATGTATGTATACAATGCCTTTAAAGGCTCCACATTTACATTCATGTTACCAGCTTATACTATGTTTGGGAAGTCATCCCTTCATAGCAGGTTTTACTGTACTGAAGAGTGATATTTAGTAGTTTTGAGGATCGGCATTTACAGTGTAAGAACTGAAAGCTTTTGCAAGGTAAATGATTTTCTTGGATAACTTTTCTCTAATTAATAGCAAATACTGTCCGTTTCTCTTGAAAATAAACAGATCTGAATTTTTAAAAGTATGCTTCATATTTTAGATCTCTAGCGCAGTTTTTTTTTTTTTTTTTTGCGGTACGCGGGCCTCTCACTGTTGTGGTCTCTCCCATTGCAGAGCACAGGCTCTGGATGCGCAGGCTCAGTGGCCATGGCTCACGGGCCCAGCCGCTCTGCGGCATGTGGGATCTTCCCAGACCGGGCACGAACCCGTGACCCCTGCATCGGCAGGTGGACTCTCAACCACTGCACCACCAGGGAAGCCCTCTAGCGCAGTTTTAATATATGCTTTTGTTAATGAGATTCTTGGTAATGTGTTTTCATTCTGATAAATTGGTTGCCGATGCTTAGAGAAGAAAGGATTTCATTACAATTGCTACTGTTAATAGCATACCTCCTACCTTTAAGATTAATGAAACAATAGTAAATTCAACCAATATCTCCTTACTGTTCTATTATTATGAAAATTAAAACTTTATATCTCTTGGAGCTTTTTGTAGTTAATAAATAAAGCAGTGTTACAGAGCTTCAGAAGGTCATAGTAGCCTGGTGGAGTTACATCGAATACACATTTAATTTATGTCTTGATTTTTAGATTCTAAACTGTCTACAAGATGCAAATGCATAAGAAGGGTAGGATAGCTGTTTGTCAGGGCCAAAATAGAAATGACATCTTGGAAAAATAGGAAACAGAAGACGAAATCTCTCTGACTTTTCCAAAAACAGAGTATATGTGTTTCTGATCAAGTAAGACATATAAAGTCCAACAAAACTTCATTGAACATCTATAAACTGGTGTTTTCACACTTAACCTCAATTCTCAGAACAACAAATTAATTCAATAGCGTGTATTAGGGATATAGATTGTTAGTATCAAAACAGTAATATACACCCAAGGAGCAAGCAGTAATACTTGAGAACAGTTCACCCATTTTTCATTCACTCTAGGGTTTAATTATTATCTTGAAAGCATAATGATTTCAGTACCCAGTGTCTGCTTACAGACTTCCTTTTTGTTCTTTCCTTTTGTCTAACCCTGTGATCTCCAGACTTTGGTGGGCCAAAGAATTAAGGTGTATAGTACTATATTCAAAACTAAACAAATAACCATGTAAATGTATTTTCTATAAAAATGTGTTACAGGAAACACATTTAAGAGATCTTTCAGCTCACTGTCATAGATTTAAGAAAAAAAGATTCAATGATAAGAATCCCATTGACATTCCAAATAATGTATTTTGTTTTTACTGCTTTGGATAATAGATTCATACTTGGCTTTTATTTTCTTATAAGTATATGCTAAGTTAAAATCAGAACTTTGCAATTTAAAGTTAAAAGTGGCAGCCCAAGGCCACTTTTGAAAGGATTGAACACCAATGATACTGGTTAGTTTGTTTTGTTTTTATATCTTTATTGGAGTATAATTGTTTTACAATGTTGTGTTAGTTTCTGCTGTACAGCAAAGTGAATCAGCTATATGTATACATATATCCCCATATCCCCTCCCTCTTGCGTCTCCCTCCCACCCTCCCTATCCCACCCCTCTAGGTGGTCACAAAGCACCGAGCTGATCTCCCTGTGTTATGCAGCAGCTTCCCACTAGCTATCTATTTTACATTTGGTAGTGTATACATGTCAATGCTACTCTCTCACTTCGTCCCAGCTTCCCCTTCCCCACCCCGTGTCCTCAAGTCCATTCTCTATGCCTGCGTATGTATTCCTGCCCTGACACTAGGCTCATCAGTACCGTTTTTTTAGATTCCATATATGTGTGTTAGCATCTGGTATTTGTTTTTCTCTTTCTGATTTACTTTACTCTGTATGACAGACTCTAGGTCCATCCACCTCGTTACAAATAACTCAATTTCGTTCCTTTTTATGGTTGAGTAATATTCCATTGTATATATATGCCAGATAGTGCTTAGTTTTAGCTTACTTGGGAAGATCAGTGAAAACCAAGAAGCTTCCTGCCCATGATATTAATTTTAATTTTAAAATAAATCTTGGGACTTCCCTGGTGGCGCAGTGGTTAAGAATCCACCTGCCAATGCAGGGGACTCAGGTTCGAGCCCTGGTCCAGGAAGATCCCACATGCCGTGGAGCAACTAAGCCCGTGCGCCACAACTACTGAGCCTGCGCTCTAGAGCCCACGAGCCACAACTACTGAAGCCCATGTGCCTAGAGCCCGTGCTCTGCAACAAAGAGAAGCCACCGCAATGAGAAGCCCGCGCACTGCAACAAAGAGTAGCCCCCGCTCACTGCAACTAGACAAAGCCCACGCGCAGCAATGAAGACCCAACACAGCCAAAATAAATAAATAAATAAAATAAAAAATAAATAAAAATTTAAAATAAATCTTAAGATAATTACTAAAAATAAACCTAAAGATAATTGCCAGTTATTAAATACCAACTACTTTGACATTTTATATGTCATATATACAAGGGCCACCCCAGAAGAATCAGAGAGGGGTTTTATAAAGAGGCCTGTAAATGAAATTTGAAAATTCCAAAGAAAATTTTAAAAACATCTAACTAAATAGATGACCACACAGCATAATGTTAGGACAATAACATTCCAAAAAGCTGGTGGGCATATAGCAATGCTTAAAACTTCAACATATGAGTTATAGAGTATATTTCTTAGTTACCAGTACTGATCTTTCTGGACACCAGAGTGATAAGCTAAAATTGTAAGAAATTATTCCAGTATGTAATAACACTTCTTTTTACATTGAAGTCCACGCCAGTGGCTTGCTTCCTTGTCCAAAGATTAGCTTCCAGTCTTAGAAATAATATGGGAAGCAAAGATTAAGCAGGAGATTCCCTGCCTCACCTTTTTTTCCTCAAGTAAGCTGAGCTTAGAGTTGTATTAGGCAAAATTGCACTCTGCAGACCAACAGCATCAGCATCACCTGAGAACTTGTTAAAAATGCAGAATCTCAGTCCCTACCCCAAACCTACTCAGTCAGAATAGGTATTTTAAGAGACCCCCAAGTGCTTAACATTTGAGAAGACAGCCTCTTTAAGGCTCCTCTGAGAGAGTTTTATGCCCAAGAACACAGAAGACCCTGCCAGGCCCCTTAGTATCTGCTGCATTCCCAGGTTAGGGAGCATGCAAATCCCAAGGGTGCTCACTCACAGCCCTGCCCTAAATGGACCACATCTTGCCTCATGCTCGAGAGGTCTGTACCTAAGAATATTAGACCTCCCTCTCTTCAGTCACTGCCGAAGAATAAATACAAAGGAGACCAGAATTTCACAAATTCCTTCTGCCTTCAGCTGACATTTTTTAACAGGCATTACTGCAACAGGACTTGTTAATAAATTTGGGGATTGATTTGTGGGGTTTTTTGCAGCCATTTCTCACAACTGACTAAGGCTATGTCTTTTCAATATAATGTAAAAGATTTAGTTTGTAAGTAAAATTTAAGAATGTGAAAATGTTCTGCATTATCTGTATATTTACCATAAAACTCTAACTTATATATATGAATTAGGAACAACTCTTCAAAAGGCCTTCATATCTTTTGGTAGATGCTCCACATTTTATTCCGTGCTTTTTCTGTTTATCTCTGATTATGGTATCTTTCACCCATGCGATCTTTTCATATTAATAAAGATCGCAGACCAGTTGGCATTGGAATTTTCATAGAATTTATTTTAAAAATCAAGATACAGTGAATCTGTTGAGGCAAACAAATCAGGTTCCTGGGCTAAACCTCAAGTTAACATACAAGCTGTCATTTTTACAAATCCATGAAAAATAAATGAGGAATCTGGCTCTCGAATAATATGATCATGCTATTTAAAACTCTTTACTTTCTCTCTTTTAGTTTTAAAAAAAATGAAGAAAGTGTAGTTAAATTACTCACATTCCCACCACCAAGTAGTTATTTTCAGTCGGTCCAAATGCATTTATTGTTTATATCTGCCTTAACAATCAACATACCATTTATATTCTGCCTCTTTTACTTAATATTATGTAAGAAACATTTCCCCATAATTCTACACTGCCTTCATCGTGATCATTTTTAATGACTTAAGAGTCCATCCTAATGACATATACTCTATTTACCCATTATTTTATTGTTAGACCTTCCAACCTCTTGCTATTGTGACTGTTGTGAATACATTTGAGCATATGACATTCTCTTCTTCAATCATTTACACTGTATGACTACATTCCCAGAAGGATAATTGCTAGTTAAAGGTTGATAATACTATTAAGTGTATCATACATATTAACTATTTAGGAACTCTGCTTTTTTCAATCCAGGGCCAAATTTGGATTTAGTTCTTTTCATAAAAGCTGCCAGCTTGGGAAATCATTGATGGTTAAACATAGAATCCACAGACAGCTTCAATAACAATGAACTGCAAACCCTGAATAGGCTCCTGCCTAGATATTTGTACATAAAATATAAGGAAACATAGGCAAGCAATCTACTAATGACTAGACAGAAATCAGTTCATACAACTGAGGTCTACATAAGTGTGCCAATAAATTAAATTCAAAGATACTCTCCAAAACTGCACAAATGACCAGTCACCAAATATAAGAATAAATACAGGGCTTCCCTGGTGGCGCAATGGTTGAGAGTCCGCCTGCCGATGCAGGGGACTCGGGTTCTTGCCCCGGTCCGGGAAGATCCCACATGCTGCAGAGCGGCTGGGCCCGTGAGCCATGGTCGCTGAGCCTGTGCGTCCGGAGCCTGTGCTCCACAATGGGAGAGGCCACAACAGTGAGAGGCCCGTGTACTGCAAAAAAAAAAAAAAAAAAAAAAAAAAGAATAAATACAAAGAACTTTTCTATGTGCCCCATTTGATTATTAAAAAAATAATAACCTACAATTTAATCTTTCTTGTAACCTCTGTTTTTGTCTTCCCCAAAGAATCCACCTCCAGTCTAGTAAATGCTAAAAGCACATAGTTTAACTGAAATTATGAGCAGCCGCAGAAGGCCAATTTAAACAGATGTCATAATCAAAACAAATTTTACCCCACTTACATGTATTAGTTAATAGATGTCAAAATGGCCAGCTTGACAGGAAGAGAAGAAGGAGCCAGTTCAGTTATAGATTTCATGAAACCCCCCCAAGTAGTTTCTCTTATATGCAGTCCAAAGGTGTTGCATAAGCCCCTTTCTGGCAAGTAGGGATACATCATCAATTTCTTTGACAGTTTTGGAAGTCTACTATTCAAATTGCTCTTTCAGCATTGCAGCCTCCATGGAAGCTTCCAGTATGTTAACATAATTCCAGATTCACTATTCTCAAGTGTGTTGGCATCTGAGAGCTCTCTGAAGGAGTCTCCTTGAGTAGCCAGATCTGTTTTTAAAATTTTAGAGGTTACTCCAACTTTATATTTCTCTTATATACCTACGTACCATTATACAGAGTGTCCTTGGCAACTACTCAAATTTTAAAAGGTTTTTTAAACTCCAAATGACATGATGGATTATAATAATAATGCCAACTAAATATTTATTGAGTGCCTACTCTATGCTAGGTGCTGTTCTAAGCACTTTGTATTTATTAACTTACTTTATAATCTTTATAGCAATCCTAAGAGGAAGGGACTGTATTATTTCTGCTGCTTTACTGAAGGGAAAATTGAAATACAGAAAGGTCCAGCAACTTGCTCCAAGTTGGAGGAGGCATGGGTATGGTAAAGTCAAGATTCACATTCAGGCATCTGGCTTCAGAGTCTAACTGCTTAGCCACTACAGATGCTGTCTTACTTCTTGATTATTTGAGGGTCTTCTGTGTTGGTCTTAATGATTTGGTTTCCTCTTGAGACAGTCAAGATATTGGTGGATGCATAATCCTATAAACTTCAAGTAATTGATGATTTCTTGGTTGTCCTGCCCCTAAAGGACAGGTCTCATAATCTACCAGTCAGATGGAACTGTTTTTGCAAATGGCAGGAAAAATATTTGGTTTTTTTCTGAGACACCTAAAAAGAGTTTCATTATTAAAATGAAGGGAAATATGTGTACAACTAAAATCATAAGTAAAGTGTTCTTGAATTTTCTGCTCCAAATAGTAATAGATATTTGCTTTATTTTTTTATATTGGAAAATTAAAGCTGAGAGTTAAAATCACTTTTTCCAAAATCATCTAACTAAAACTGGGAGGTACTAAAACTCAAAATAAATGACAATTATAGACAATATTCAGATAAGGCCACTCAGTGACATGTCTGGAACAAGACAGACAAGCCCATTCTCAACACCTCTCTTCTGGCTAACATGTAATTCCAACTTCATAGCAGTGACTACTCTCAACCCACTTTAATCTTCCTGCCTTCTATATTAAAAAAAAGAATAAGTAAGACCAGTTATTGAATTTCCCTAACTTTTTGACAACCTCCAATTCAAAACTGGACCTCATGTTTTTAAATCCTTCCTACAACCATGCATTACAAGCCCAAATCCTATAAGAAGTTCCTAAAAACTCTCTCTTACTGAGACAACCCCCCATCCTCCTGGAGTGCATGCCCCCCGGCTGCGGTCAGCGAAATAAATCTAGTTCAGACTACAGTTTTGTTCTTAGTGCCCTTTGGTTGATGGGCTATAAAAGTTTCTTGATTGTTTCTCTAGGTGGAAGGTGGTGCCAAAGCACACTGAAGAGCAATACTGGGGAGAAAACTAAAAATTCCATTTCAGATATGTTGAGTGCAGGATACTTTTGAGAAATTCAAGGAATATTAAAGAAACACTGGTCTAAAAGGGTCTGTAGAACAAAGGGAAAGCATGGATACAAATGTAGAAGTTATCAGCGTATAGATGGAAATTGAAGCTAGAACATGGATGAGATCACTCAGTGCAAAAAGCGTAGGGAGAAAAGAATGGAGAAACTAAAACTCCAACATGAAGTTTCTGTAGAGAAGTGTGAACAACAAATGCGGCTGCGAAAGCACATCCAGAGATAAAGCAGAAGGACCAGGAGCAGATCATCATGTGAATCAAGGAAGAGGATATTTCAAGGCCTATGGAGTAACCAATGGTTGGAAGCATTTGAAAGATCCAGTAAGAAGAGAACGGGAAAATTCCCACTGAAGTCCGTCATTGACATTTTTTGTGAAAGATTTTTCAGAATTTTGATGGAAGCAGAAGCCAGAATAAATGGCCGAGGGATAAGTATGAAGTAAGCTAAGTGAAGGAAGAAAGAAGGGTCTTCCAGGAGGAGGGACAGAGTGATAGTGCTGTAAATAGTGGTTAAATGAATGGGTTCTAGAGAGACTGATCAGAGTTCAAATCCCAGTTGTGTCCCTCACTAGCTGTGTGACCTTAGTTAGGTTAGTTAACTTATTTGTGCTTCAGTTTTTCCATCTGTCAACTGGGGGAAAAACAGTAACCACATGCAGTTATGAGCAGAAATAGATCAAGTAATAGAGATCCTTGTATATAGTAACGTCTCAATAAGGACAAGCAACAATTATTGCAAAAACATGAGACAGCATGACTCCATTAAGGGCTTGAAAGTTGTTTAATGTGAATGGTGAGTATGGAGATAAGACCAGAGAGGTTGACAGGGTCCTAGGCCTGGAAGCCGTGAATGACATGCCAAAGAGATACATTTCCTCTCAAGGCATAAAAGGTTCATTGAGGGAGTTTAGGAAGAGAGTGATGTGATTATAGTTCTATTTTAGAAAAATCGCTCTGACTGTATAGCCTACAGGATGGATTGGAGTAGAATCAAGCTGAAGGCCAGGGCAGCAGTTAGGACCTCATTTCAAAAACCTTAATGAAAAGAGATAATGCCTTGATTAGGGCAGAGGAAGTAGAAATGGAAAAGAAAAAAGTTAAGTCAAGGAGGTAAAATTATCATGACTTGGTTACTGATCCTATATTGTAGGTGAGACAGAATGAAGTCTAGGATACTCACCCTTCACCTCCCCTCAAGTTTCTAGCCTGGGTGACTAGCTGAGTAGCACAGCCATTTACTGAGGAAGAAAGTCTAAGAAGGAACAAAGGTCTAAGGGGTTGCTTATTGTTCAATTTTGGATATGCTGTGTCTGATAATACCCACATGTTGAAGATATCCAATATGCAACCTGGAACCCATAGGAAACTTTGAGCTGAAGATCTATTAATGGTTGTTTAAATCATGACCGTTCAAGGGGTTACTGAGGAAGAATATCTAGAAAGAGAAGAATATTGAAAAAAATGTCATTCAGAGAGATTATCTAGGAAAATAACATTAGTTGACAACAGACAAATGTTAAATCTTCTTGGGAATTTCTTAGAAGACAAATGATGGCAACTGCTATAGCCAGCTAACATCCAGCTTCTTTTATTCAACAGTGGAGAATTTACGATGAGACGGGGAGTGGGGACCAGGGGGAAGGCTAACCCCTGTCTCCTCCACTCAGCCTCCCAGCCTCTCCTCACGGTCCATGTGATGTGAGAAAGTAAGCATCCGGCACTGGAGAGATTGGCAAGTGGTTCCTTGAGAGTTAACCAAGCTTCAGGGTGGTAGGTGTTTGGTGAATAAGGTGATAGTATAGGGTTGTTGGTTTTCTCTAAATAAGGATTTCCAGAAGCCCATGGTGGAAAGGACCACAGCAATGGGAGAATGAGTGAGAAGGGGGAAGAACACAGTAGGTTACATGTAAGAGCATGAGCGGACAAGATGATGGGTGGTGCATGTGTTTTGTCCACTCAGGAAGGATGGCCAGGTGAAGGCATGTAGTCCAAGCAGAGGCCATGAGAGGCCTCCGATGGTCACTTTCTGTCTCTGCGCGTGATAATTACCTCATCCCAGGCAGTAGATGTTGCACACTTAGCCCAAGTCAAACCCTTTGCCTTACCTTTTTGCCTGGTGAGCTCTGCTCACGTTTCACAACCCATCTGAAATATCACCTTCTCAGGAAAAACCAGTCCTCTCATTGAGCACATAATGGATATTGGCAGGATATTAAGCAGTTAGTGGGAAAATGATCACACTAAAACAATAATAATAATAACATTGAGCCTTGAATTGGGAAGCCTATGTTCTATTCCTGGTTTTGCCACCAAGTATGTGACCCTGGGCAAGTCACTTCAGGTCTCAGTTCCTTTATTTACATAATGAGAGAGTTTATATAATGAGAGTCAATGAGAGAATTTACATAATGAGAGTCAATGAGTTCTGTGGTATTTTATAAGTAGCCCATGACACCATGGCCATCGCTAGGTTGAGGGGCAGAATGCAGACTGGGTGGGCTGCCCCAGAATGCTGGTAGGGCTGACAGAAACCCCTGCTGATAGATCAGCATTACAGATCATTCCAAAGAAAGCTATACCATAAAGCAAGCCTACTAGCAGCCTGGCTTTCCTTGGTGTGCTGCCCTCAACAGCAGAGCCTGCACAGTCTTAAAGGACCAGGACAGTTACCCTACTTTGGATTCTCTATGGGATCTGTTTAGGTTATCTCAGAATCTGCAGAATCATTCAATTATCAGTTAACTCTTAGGGAGGAGAGAAGTGAAGGAGTGAAGGGAGTGAAGGGGGAAAGACTTTGCAGAGTGGACTTCAGTGCTCTTTGCCAAACTCTTACCTTTCCTACAATTTACCCACATCACTTCTCCTTCCCTCCCTCCCACGGTCTTATTCAAAGGGATCCCTTCTCCTTTTTCTAAGGGTAGTTCTGTTATCTGTGTTCATAGGTCCAAACCTACTGCTCTAGTACAGAACAAGGGCAAATAACTAAATAATAATCATATGTTTGAGAAGGAAAAGAAAGGACAACCACCACTAGACTCTGTCCTGTATCAACATCACCCCCCTTCCTTTATATTATAAAGTTTGAAGTAAAGATCCTGATTAAGGGGAAGCCACAGCTCTATGTCTCCAGTTCCTTCCCTCATTCACTGCCAGCTCACAGCAACCAGATCCCTCCCCCAATCCCAGCAACTGGCAACCACACCACCAGATCCACAGGATACTTTCTTGACTATATTACGGTGTCTGCCATTGTTGAGGAACCCCTTCCGTAAACTTTCTAAAACTACAGATATCATTCAGCCTAAGTAACCACATTTTTCTTCTCTTTGCCCATATCTCCTGTCAAAGGGGTGAACACAGACAGCCATGTTTTATACCCAAGACTCTTAGGACCGCTGGTGATGGGAGCATGAGTACACACCTGGTCAAGGCAACCTAGATCCTTGATGTGACCTGAAGAAAGGTTAGACCTATCAGATTCTCCCTTTCTCAGGGGTTTGAAATAGACAAAAGTATGGGGTGGAAGTTGAAAAGTCATGGTATATAAAGAGATTCTAGGGGCAGTGTTTGACCATGTGAAGCCAAAGTTATGAGTGTCAGAAACTGAATGAGCAGAGAAAGAGGTCATTAGAGAGAGGAGATAAAGCCAATACACAGAAACAGGAAGGCCGTAAGATTCAGGGAGATGGAGAGAACATCTGACCCCCAAGAGTTGCTTCCCAGAAGCCAAAAGAGCCACTGCTCCTAGACTGTTCTCCTTCCACTATCTGTTCTCTCTCTGCCTTCTTTGAAGCCTCTTCTCTATTTGTCCTTTAACTATTAGTCTTTTCCATTGAAGGCTCTGTCCTTGGGCCTTTTTCATTCTACACACTTTCCATGGGACATGGTCCTGGCTTCCAAAAGGACCTGTATCTGATGATGCTCAGATCTGAATTTCTAGGCTACCTCTCTAGGCTACCTCTCTCTCCTGAGCTCTAGACCTGTTTATTCATCTGCCTGATGGACACTGCCACTCCCATGGGCATTCCACCAGCACTTCAAAATCAACATGTCTAAAATGAAACTTCCGGTCAAACCTACTCTTCCTCTAATACTCCTTTTCAGTGAAGTAAATTTTCAGCTGAAAACTATAACCGCCCTAGTGGTTATAGTTTATATATATATATATATAGTTTATAGGTTATAACCACTATAACCTCCTTCCAATCCATTGGAATGTTGTCATGTTCATTCAACCTCCTACCTTTCTCCTCACTGCCTCTCCTCTCCAGTCCCACTGCTACTAAGTTCAGAGCCTCATAACTGCCCTTTGGTTTCCTTGGCATGAGTGTCCTACCCCTGCTTATAATTCTTCTATGGCTTTCCAATTTTCCAACAGGAAAATCCAAACTCTTAAGCAGGGCATCCAAATCTTCCATGATGCTTCCCTTGCCTAGTTCATTCGTATAGTCTTTCTCTGCACTCCATCTAACCCCAGTTTCAAATGATCCAGACTTGCTGCAACTCCCACGGCATCTCAAGTGTTGCCTCCATCTGGACTTTGCTCTCACCGATCCTTCTTCCAGGAAGGCTAGCATCCCTTTCTCTTCCTGCCAACACTTTCCTGTGTTCTCCTTCAGTATTTATGAGCCTGCCCCCACATTTAAATACTCTTCTTTTATTATGCCCCAGTGATACTCCGCACAGATGACTGTGACAGCATCAATATCACTTTATCGCGCTTAATTTTAAAATGTTTGTATTCCTCTCTTTGACCTAGAAGGGCAGGAAATCTATCATTTTTACTGTTTGTCCTGTGCCTAGCAGTGAAAGCGTTCAGAGCATGCTGGCGAGGAAAGGAAGGAAATGAATACAGTGATCCTCCAGGGGGAAGGAAACTAGCCTATCCTCTGAGAGAATCAAATAATGCCCAGTAAGTGAAGCCATGAAATTTTATGGTCATAATTTAAAATGTCCTCCAAAAAGAAAAGAAACAAAAAAACAAAAAAAAAAACCCCTCTCCTACAGAGGGCAAGAAAGAGCACCATCCTCTTCCTCAGAAAGTATAATATCACTTCAGCAACTGGAAGCAGGAGCCCCTCAAAGACAGGCAGCCTGTTTCCCATAAGGATAACTGAGCAAGATGAAGCAATTTCCTCAAGTAAACAGAAACCCTCAAAAATCTAAAGATTTTTCATCTACACCCCTATCTTACCAAGATGTGTGGGTGGAATTTGCTCCATTTAGACCCTGGTAAACAAAGTGAAAAATAAAGCCCATCACAAAGGAATGGTCCCAGTGTCCCAGCAGACACAGGCAGGAAAGGCTCTGTCCCAGCTGCCAACAGTGCTGGAGAGTCAGTTGGTCCCTCACTAGCTGAGCAGCCCCTGCTGCTGGCTGGCTGAGGAAAGCCTTGAGGGAATGTCTCTTCATAATTAATCCAGGTGGGAGAAGACAGTGGACCGCTCTAGACTGGGTCCCGTGGGCTGAAGTGTTGAAGGAGAAACTGGGATGGTGAGTCTGTCCGCAGGTGTCCCTCCCATTTGTACCATGGTGTCTAAGCACGCTCTCAGGTACCACTCACTAGTCCAGGAGGGAAGGAACTGACTGAAGCCAAGGATGCACACTGAGAGAGCTCTTGGGTGGAAGAGGCGCTGAGGAAGGCACAAGAAGTGGGGAGGGTCCCTTCCGGAAGGGCTGCGTCAGCCAAGGGCTTTGCACCTAGTAACTTCTGTGGGGGGAAGAGGGAGCCTGAGAGAAAGAACTTTTGCCTGCCGGGATAAAATAGTAAATGCAAGCTGAATATTCTCATCAAGAGTGGGAAGCCGCTTGACTTCTGCATGCTGAGAAGGATTGTCTTCCGGACACATCCGGGGGAGTTGGAAGGCAGGCCGTGCATATTTCCCCCGTTGGCCATTCCTCTGCCCCAAGGCTGCAGGCAGAGGTAAGTTTCATGCTTGCACAGGTTTCCTCTGTGTGAGTCTCTTCCCATTCTGGTTAATGCTTTCTTGTTCTCTAGGTTTCCTCATATGTGTCAATTCCTGTGAGAAGCAGTGGCTGATATTCTGCCCACACCTCCACCGCCACCCAGGCGAGGAGTAAGAACGTCATCTAGGTGGCTGCCATGTGGAGAGCACACGAACAGTACGTTGCCAGGCCTACTTCCTATCTGCCTGCAATTCTGGGCCGAAATGACTCAAAGGCAGGAACCGTGAGAAACACCACTGAATCTCCAGATTCTGACATGGAGCATTGTTCAGTCTCACATGTTTAATTAAGGTTTATTGAACCTTTATAATATAAAATATGTTATATATCATAATTATATTATATATGGTATAAGATGAAATAACCCAAAGCTTGTAATATTGCAGTGTTCTAAACTGAAGCATAAAAGACACTCTGAATGGACCTCTCAGGCTGGAGGACAGCCTAAGCAGTATGTCTATGAAATGGGAATACAGAGGGCAGAGCTAAACCATTTCTATGCCAGACAGCCCTTGGGCCCCTTCTCAAGCAGTGTTTTTTAACATATAGTAAAATACATAATTTGACAAAGGAAGCAAATCATATAGAGATAGTTAACAGAGCTTTTAAAAATGATAATTTAGTAATATGTGTGTTTATTACTCATTAAATAACAAGATCAAGTAGCAGTTCTAAAAACTACTATGGGGTCTTCCCCGGTTGTCCAGTGGTTAAGAATCCACCTTCCAATGCAGGGGACGTGGGTTCGATCCCTGGTCAGGGAACTAAGATTCCACGTGCCACAGGGCAACTAAGCCCACATGCCACAACTAGAGAGCCTACGTGCCATAACTACAGAGCCCACGTGCTGTAACTACAGAGCCCACATGCTCTGGAGCCCACTCAGTCACCACAACTAGAGAGAAGCCCACGCGCCGGAACGAAGAGCCTGCGTGCTGTAAGGAATGATCCCATGTGCCGCAACTAAGACCCAACAGAGCCAAAAACAAACAAATATTTTAAAATAAATAATAAAAACTATGATTTTGAAGTAAAAATAGATGTGAGCAATATTTGAAGATATCGACCACAGCTGT
Organism: Phocoena sinus; assembly: GCF_008692025.1. NCBI lineage: Eukaryota > Metazoa > Chordata > Mammalia > Artiodactyla > Phocoenidae > Phocoena > Phocoena sinus. The sequence goes on along the minus strand of NC_045772.1, from coordinate 36,977,362 downwards.
AATGTGACATGAAAATATCTCACCTTCTATTGGCAAGAGCTTCAGGTACTGCCAGTCATACTGAGGTTTTTTGTCCACGTTTATAATAGAAGGAAACACTGAATTTCAATCAGAGGTTAGTGAAAATAAAGAAATAGGTTTTCTCCAAGACCCACGATCATGGATGCCCTGAATTCTATCTGTGGATCCCCTGGGTTCAGTATACCCTCTACCTGTAGAACACAGGAAAACAGACCACCTAAAATAACAACTATGAACAGCAATTCTTCCATATTTAGAGGAATGATATCTCCCCAAATCAATGTAAGCCTCTACCTACACTATATGATAAACAACTATTTCAGGAGTACTTTGGTTTATGAAGGATATCAGTATTCCTTTATATATTTAAAATGTAAAATTTTATAAGGCTTACTATAAAATTATAGTAATCAAGAGTGTGGTATTTGTTTAAAGACAGTTAAATAGGTGAATGGAACAAGCTAATGAGTTAAGAAATAGGCCCACATATATATAGGCGGTTGATTTTCAACAGAGGTGTCAAAGCTATTCAAGGGGAAAAACACTCATTTCAACAAGTGGTGCTAACAAATAATTAGGTATCAAAATGAAAAAAAAAAATCTCAACCCTTACCACGTATCACATACAAAAGGTTACTTGAAATGGATTTTAGATTTAATGTAAGAGAAAACTAAAAACCTAGAATAGAATGTAGGAGAAAATACTTTAGTTAAGGAACGGTTCCTTAGGACACAAAAAAACATAAACCATAAGCAAAAAATCTGACAAATTGGTCTTCATCAAATTTAAAATGTCTGCTCTTGAAAAGACACTTAAGAAAATGAAAAGCAGGATACAGATTGGTAAGAACTATTTGCAAAGCACGTTCCTGATAAAGAGCTTATCGGCAGAGTATGTAAATATTAAAACAAAAACTCAGCAAAAAGAGAGGCAAAAGATTTGCACAAATATTTCACCAAAGAAGATATTCAAACAGCAATGAACACATGTAAAACTATTCAACATGATTAATCAACAGGAAACGATGAATTAAAAGGAGATAATCACTACACACCCATTAGAATGGCTAAAATTAAAAGGATTGATAATACTAACTGTTGGAGACAATGTAGAACAACCCGAGCTTTAAAGATTGCTGATGGAGATGCAAATGATACGGTTATTTTGGAGAACAGATTTTTATAAAGTTAAACATACCATATGACCCGACAATTCCATAGATGTTTTCCTAGGAGAAATGGAAACAGAGGTCCATACAGCAAATGTTAATTGTTGCTTTATCCATAGTAGTCAAAACTCCATCAACAGCAGAATAGATAAAAATACTGTGGTACATTCATACAATGGAATACTTCTCAGCAACAGCTAGCAATGAACTGCTGATACCAGCAACAACATGGATGAATTTCAAAAGCATTACAGTAAGTGGCTAAGCCAAATAAGCTAGACACCTGCTGTACATGCTGTATTTATATGTCATTTATACAACATTCTAGAAAAGTCAAGACTGTAGAAACAAAACAGATCAGTCACTGGTTGCCACTGGGCTGTGGGTGAAGGGAGGAATTGCCTACAGAGGGGCATAAGGGAACTTTCTGGGGTGATGAAAATGTCCCATATGTTAATTTGGGTGGTGAACACACAACTTGCGTGTGTGTCAAAATTTATTGAACTGCACTTTAAAAGGGTGAATATTATTGCGTGTGACTTGTATCTCAATAAAACCCGACTTTTAAAAAATTCTAAAGTTTTATCAAAGAGAAATGATAAATGATACTTTGTTAGTAGAGCTAAATTGTCATGTTAAAGAATCCAAAATCAGGATTTTCCACCCAAAATGAAAGGCACTTGTCCATACTCTAAATACAGAGAGGAACAGATGTATTGGCTCAGTATCTTATTGGTTTTTTATGCCATTTGGAAATTGGATTGTTTTGACAAATTACTTGCTAGCCAGGAAAAGCATTAAGGGATTATTTGTCCACTGTGATTTCAGATTTTTCCCTAATGATAAAATCATTTGAAATAAGAGGGCAGCCAAAGTAGTTTTACTCAGGGTGATATTATTTCATACATAGACATGTCAGAAACAGCATAAGCAAGAAAAGGAGATTACTCCAATTTTTATTTTAACTTCACGTGTTATAAATAAGAGCAGCAAACAATTTCAATGCTAAATAGCACAAAATTCAGATTTCCTTTTAAGAGCTTCTCAACTTAAAGACTTGAAATCATTTATTAACGTGGGTGTTGTAAACTTCACATTGCAATTTGAATCTTCTTAATCCATTTTTTTAAAATAAATTTATTTATTTATTTTACTTTTGGCTGTGTTGGGTCTTCATTGCTGCGGGCAGGCTTTCTCTAGTTGCAGCAGGCAGGGGCTACTCTTCATTGCAGTGCACGTGCTTCTCATTGCAGTGGCTTCTCTGGTTGTGGAGCACAGGCTCTAGGCACATGGACTTCAGTAGTTGCAGCACATGGGCTCAGTAGTTGTGGCTAACGAGCTCTGGAGTGCAGGCTCAGTAGTTGTGGCGCATGGGCTTAGTTGCTCCGCGGCATGTAGGATCTTCCCGGACCAGGGATCGAACCTGTGTCCGCTGCATTGGCAGGCAGATTCTTAACCATTGTGCCACCAGGGAAGCCCTCAATCCACCTTAATACCTACTTTAATGCTATTTGAGGATACCATCAGATTATATTGTTAATTTTACTTGTTTATGGGCTCTAATGTCTTCCTACTGTTCTATAGAACGTTTTGCTTTAATAGAATTCTATGTATTTCAAGAATTTCTTTGCAGATAAGTGGTGTGTCCTTCAATAAAGCAAAGAAAAACTTTTAAATCTTCATTAAAGCAATATTCTTCATTTATTTGTTCATAGAACATTATCTTCCTTATCTAAAAGAGCTCTTTTCTCAACTACAGTTCATAGGATGAAGAACCGCCACTTATTTTAAATGAGCTTCTGTGTAACTATCAAATTAAATGAATTAATATTTACCTTTGTGCTTTTTAAAAGTATTGTCATAACATTGGTTGTTTTAATGAACTAACGGTAGGTAGTTTAGTTTATTTTTATATTCTTTTTTTTTTTGCCAGAAAGACTAAACTGCTAGATTAGTGCATATTTTTATATTTTTCTGCAGATATACTTGATCTCTGAGTAATTATTTGCTGTATTCACATGAGGTTTATTCTTTTGTATCTCTAGGTCTGCTGCCATCTAACACACTAGCTGCTAGCCACATGGGATTATTTAAATCAGTTAAAATGAAATGAAATAAAATTAAAAATTCAGTTCCGCACTCACACCAGACAAATTTCATGTGCTCACCAGCCACATGTGGTCCGTGGCTATCCTATGGAGCATTCCCATCATCACAACAGTTCTAGTGAACGGTGCTGGTCCAGATCAGGGTCAGAAAACTTTCTTCTCGTAGGGCCGGATAGTAAATATTGTAGAGTTTATGGGCCAACAGGCAAAACCGAGGTTACTGTTTAGGCACTTATATAACCATTTGAAAAGTAGATTTATTTAAAAATGGAAAAAAACCTCCTTAACTTGCAGGCAGTGAAAAGCAGGCAATGGGCTGGAGTTGAGCCATAGTTTGCCTAGCGCTGGTGCCAGTCATTAAGCACTGGTGCCTTTATCCATTAAGAACATCTTTTTTGAACAGATCTATGTTTTAAGCGCTGGACTAAATATTAAGTTTAGCATTGTGAACAAGAAACATAGTCTCAGCTCTCAAAGAGTCCAGAACGTAACAGGAAAGGCACTACAACAAAAATTACACAATTAATTAGTGAATTATTATAATTTAACAAATAAAATGAAGGAGCTAAACAGGATTTTATGAAAGGAAGTAACAGGGGAACATAAACTGGTGTAAAAGATTGAGTTGATTCTAAAAATTATCTGCAGCTAACATTATATTTTTAATGTATAGCAACTATTTAAACTTTCCAGCTGACCCATGTGAAGAAAGTACTGTAAAAATTAATAAATCTAGATAATATCTCTAAGTGGGCTGATGTTCAAATATATTAATTCTTACATACCATCTGTTTTATATGTGAATGATAGAAATTATATTTGCTAATATCACATTTACTGATGTTTGGTATTTTATTTTCCTCTACTAGCACCTTTTATTAGAATAAAAGTGTATAAATTAAATGCTTCCTTGTAACTAGAAAAACTTGCCATGGACTAACTCCCCAAATGGCCCCAATTTTCTATTAATTATTTATATCAAAATTCAAATTGAACCCGTTGTTAAAGAAAACAGTGTGATGCATATAAACCTAGGCTACTTTGACAGATATTTTTTTAGAACGTATGACTTCTTTTCATTTGTGAGAACTCAGTATACATAATCAGCACAGCAAAACAAAATAAAAATATACACTATACTGTCTTCCCATATAACGGCAGTGTTTCTCAAGATTATATTTGATTTTCTGAGGTCTTTATGGCACTTTGCAGTTCTTTTAAATGTGGCCTTTTTTACGGTGGTGTCAAGAGCTTGCTGTAAATCTAAATATTTAATCACTGAGCACGTGAGAGTCGAGTGAGCAGAAGCCATTCTAAATTGAGCACACACCTTGAATGACAAATAGGCCAAACTGAAATTGTTCGTAGACTAAATCATGTGCCTTATATCTGCTTCGCTTCAATAAACAAACCCCAAACTTAAATGCAGCTGATTATACATCAAGATGAGGACAAAATAAAGGGGATGAAATATTTCCTAAAACTCCATTTTCATGACATGGAGTTTAATTCTTCAGTTTCACTAAAATTAACAGATCCTGCCGACTCAGTTTTAAGCTGTTCTTTTATGATGACAAATGATGTACAGCAAGAAACTAGAATTTGACCTTCCCTTCGCAGCTTCTTAGAACAGTGCATATTAGAATAATGCCAAGAATAGTGGGGCTTAAAAACAAATTTAAAAATCGTGACTGAATCCATCAAGAAAAGATTCCATATGTGACTCACTAGCTGCAGCGCTGCTTTTCTCTCACCTTTGCACAATTTCAGCACAGAGCTGCTCTGTTATTCTGTAACGCACTTCATGCAAAAATTAAGGATTCTGGCTCCCTCAAGGCAAATGTCCTCAACTCATGTTTACTGAGTGAGAAGAGTCATATCTATTTAACTCAGAGTGTTGAAGGCCTAGCACAGAAATCAGGTCTTAATGTCATCGGGGATGGAGTCAAATTGACAACTGGCACACATTTTCCTCGTGAACCATGGAACTTCTAGGCACCCAATGGTAAATCTGTAGATGAGCTCACCCTGTGCTTCCATCTGAGGTTCCTTCAGTCTCCAGGAAGGAGCTTTGCTCTGGTTCACTACACAACACCATCACTGCTGAACCCGGTGCCCTTCTGCTGGTTCCCGTTTGCTTGAACTTTTGACACAGGAATTGGTGCTGGTGCAGAGGTGGACAGGCGTCATAATCGGCTGCTGGAGTCATAGGAGGTGATGAAGTAGGAGGAATCGGCCGTCTCAGATCTGCTCCACCCTTCATTTCTGTATAGAATCTGTGTCAGCTGGATCCCGATGTCCCAATCCTGATTCTTGAGATCTCAACCGTATCAAAACGTCTTTGGGCACAACTCAGGTTCTCTACTTGCATTTCAAATGTTCCACTGTTATCATCTATCTCTGAAGACCCTCCATGTTTCCCTTTGATTCCTCAAGCCCCAGAAGAAAGCTGAAAGATTTGCTAGGATCTCTTTCCCCCAGTAGAAGCTCTGTGGCTCAGCCAAGATCAATGCTCAGACCTTAAAGAAAATGATGGCCAACAGCTGCCAGCTTATTTCAGGAAGTGATTGTCCTCTTTCTGGAATTTTTGTTTATGCCATTTCCTTACTTTCTGATATCTTTTAAAATATGTGCGCTTTTTTTGTAGTTTATTTGCCCTTTTTTTGGTGGTTGCAGTAAAAGTGTTGGCTTGCTATGACCTACTACATCCTGCCCAAAAGCAGACCTATTCAAGTTACTTTTAAGATGCTGGTATATGTCTACTCGACCTCATTAACACCTCTGTTCTGTACAGCAAAGGGGAAACCTGTGACAAGGTAGCTTCTTTGGTGAAGGGATAGAAATGAGTATAAAAGAATGCTTTAGGGCTTCCCTGGTGGCGCAGTGGTTGAGGGTCCGCCTGCCGATGCAGGGGACGCGGGTTTGTGCCCCGGTCCGGGAGGATCCCACGTGCCGCGGAGCGGCTGGGTCCGGAGCCATGGCCGCTGGGCCTGCGCGTCCGGAGCCTGTGCTCCGCAACGGGAGAGGCCACAGTAGTGAGAGGCCCGCGTACTGCAAAAAAAAAAAAAAAATATGCTTTATAGAGTCTGGAAACAAACTCTAATCCTTTTCATTGGTATATATTTTAAAAGATACAACCAAGAGACATAAAACTGTTTAAAAAAATCAAAAACACACAAAAGAGCCAAAGTTGGGCGTTGTTCAATTACAATGACCTATCTTTTTTAACACAGGAATTCCTAATGTCTATTTAAATATAATTAATATATTGTATTAATATATTTTATTATATATATTTTTATTAATAGAATGTTTAGGAACTCACTTCCCACACTCATTTCTGTCCTTTCATACTTGGAGTAGCAGACTGTCAACTGAGGAAAAGATGGAAGTATGTTACCTGTGTTCACACATCCCCACCCGTCCCCTGACATATACATACACCACCCACATGTGCGTACACAGATGGCACTAATGGCAAGTAAATTTTATCAGCCTACCCTATTCTGCTGTTTGCTTAAAGGGCACAGATTAATACTCTTACCAGTTGTTTTGTGGTTTTTTTTTTCAAGTAAGCCTTTTATTTTGGAATAATTTTAGGTTTACAGAAAAGTTGCAAAAATGAAGTTCCCATATACCTCTCACCCAGTTTCCTCTAATGTTAATATCTTACATTCAGACCATGCATTTGTCAAAACCAAGAAGCCAACATTGGTACATTAGTATTAACTCCAGACTTTATCCAGATTTCAATAGTTTTCCACTAATGTCTTTTTGTTTCATGATCTAATCCAAGATTACCATATTGTGTTAAGTGTTTTGTAATTGTTTTTTCAATTGATGTTTTGTAAAGTTTCGCATTTTCTTAATTCAGTGTGCTGTTTGTGCTTCTATATAATCCTTTAGTTTTCATTTGGGAATTGTTTTGAGTGCCAAAGTGTCATGTTTTTCATACTCCAAACTCCTAGGTAGGCCTCTGAAGACAATTTGTCCTTTATTTATGACACTATATATTAAAGTAACTGAAAATATTCAAAATAATGCTTACTTTGTGCAGAGTCCATGAACTCCAACTGGAACACATAAACGTCAAATTTGAGCAATAAATTTTGATTGATTTTGAAATTCCATTTAAGGCACTATTTTTCTGTGTAGAATCTCATGGAAAATATTTTAAAATATTGTTTTATAAAAAATTGTTTCCTATGGGATCTGAAAGTTCTTTAGATAGATTTTTCATAGAATGTCTAAACGATTTAAATACCATTTCAGATTGTCAGAGTGACGGATGTTTTTAAATTATTTTATTAACAGTGATTTATCACTCAAGTTTACAGTACTCTGAACATCATTTTTTTTGCTTCAACTGAACAACTGACATTTTTCTGTTTTGTTCTTTTCCTTGTTGTGTACTCTACTCTGGAGCACTTTCAAATTTCAAAAAAGAGCTTTTATTTGGGGGCCATCAGTGAATGGGCATGAGCCATTGTATTCAGTGAAATAAGCATTGTGTGATTGAAGAATAACTAAGGGGATGGATCATGGTTCCATTAAAAGCACCAAGATACTCCTGGAAAAGCTATGAAAATATGCTCTTCCATTAAGGAAAAGCACTTATCAATGCTGCCAGTCCTGGTAAAGATTGTCTGCTAACATAAAGCAGACATTTCTTGTAACATACATGAGGAGGGCATTAGGCTTGATCACCGCATAAGTATCTGACAGGTAGGACTCGGACATCTGAAGGTAACTTTGTAGCTCTCATCAACTACAGTTGACTGCAAAACTTGGCACCAGTTCAAGGGGGCAGCCATGCTCTGATTAAAGGTCTGGGCCTACAGATCCGTTTGGAAAGGTTTCGCATTAAGATGATTTAGCCTAAAGAGAAAATTACTAAAGCATGGGTCCCACACTGGTGACTTGAAATCTTGTTTGGCCCAGACAGTGTGTTTTCTTTGTTTGTTTTTAATATTTGAATTAATTGCTGAACTCTGAAATGTTGGGAGGTCACACTACCAAATCTGGATTGCCCTCATTTCTACATGTCAGTAAGAAGCTAGAGGTGACAAGCAGGCCCTTTCTCGATGGGGCACTTCCTCCCCAGCCACACACAGTCCTCACCACACGTGATTGTTTCCTAGCCCTTCAACTGCCAGTTACCATCACTCCTCACACAGCTGTTTTCCTGTGATGAAAAGGCTCTGTTTCCACGGTGCTCTTCAAAGTAAGAAAAACAGCTGTGTTTGAGAAGGCAGTGTTCCTCATTCAGCGATGCTCCCAACCAGCCCTGAGGATATTTGACCTTGTGACCCTGGGTAAAAAGGTGAGGTCATGTTCCCCAGAAGGTAACATCCCACTACCCTGACTTTCAAACTGGAATTGAGATATGAGTCCAAACATGGTGATTTTTACCTTTAAATGACTTTTACCTTATCGCCTGCAGTAATGGCGTAGTGGTTTTATGCCCAGACACTGCAGCTAGACTACCTCGGTTCAAATTCCCACTCTGCTACTTATAATAACGTACGCTTAGGCCAGTAACTTAAACTTTCCATTCCTCAGTTTCCTCAACTATAGAAGGAGGAAAAAGATAGCACCTACATCACAGAGTTGTTGCAAGGATTCCATGAGCCAGTGTGTGGGAGCACTGGAACCAGAGCCCGGTTCGTGTAATGTGGCATTAGGATTAGCTGGTGCAGTTGTACTCACTTTCTGACTGTGCTAACATGTAATTTATTATACGTGGCTCACATTGCCTCCTAAGTTATAACTCATCCTGGTGTCTGATCTCCACCCACGCTCTGCACCTCCAGGGGTCTGTGCCAGCTCTAGGGTTTGGCGGTGCATTTGCATTTGGAAGGAGGTAAATAAGACAGTGAATAAAATACATTCAGAAATGACAGGGACCTTAGAGACCATCTAGTCCAAGGGCTGGCAGACTTTTCCTATAGAGGGCCAGATTGTAAATATTTTGGCTTTGTGGCCAGATGGTTTCTGTGGCAACTACTCAACTCTGCTGTTGTAGCCCAAAAACCGCCATAGATACAGAATGTATGGGTGTGGCTGTGTTCCAATAACTTTATTTATGGACACTGAAATTTGAATTGCATTTACTTTTCACATATCATGAAATATTCTTCTTTTGATTGTTTTTCAACCATTTAAAAATGTAAAAACCATTCTTAGCTCACAGGCCATAAAAAACAGGTGGAAGGCTGAATTTGGCTGACCCCCAGTCTAGTCCCAAACTTACAAACTCCAATGCTTTCACCTGGGAATTCCACCTGGGAATTTTTGGTTGAAATGTGAAGCTACCGGGCCCCCACTCCAAACCCACTAAATAAAAATCTCCAGGTGGTGGGCAGTGGAATCTTTACTGTGAACATGTGTGTGATCCCCACCAGTGTGCCTCTAGGAACCATACTTTGAGAAACTACCCACGGCCTTCCAATGAATATGGAGACTTCATGGCCCTCTTCATAGATCTAGAAATGATTTACAGAGGTTGAATACAACACGCACCACATTGCAAAAGTGAATGGGATCACTTGTGACCTAAATTATTTAAATGTATTCCTTACATTCTTTTATTTTTTTTTTTTTCAGAGTCTCCTGTTCACAAAGGTCATTATTTCCTTTTACTGTGTTGGAAGGATGTGGTATCATCTTGAAATTACCCTAGAATCACTGCACATTAGAGAAATCTCATTTTGTGTTTTTTGTCAATGTAAGAACATGTGCATGTTTATTGACATCCTTTGTGGTGACAAAAGAAAAAATCTGAAAAAAATTTAAATGGTCTAGTGAATAAAATCTGGTGATGCTTACTTGAAATTTTATGCCACTATGTAAAGAATGTGTTTGAGCTCACATCCCTGGAGGAGGGATGTTAATCACATACAAAAAAAAAAAAGAAAAAAGCAAGAGACAGTAATGTGTACAATATGATTCCCCTTTCATTAAAAAAGGAAATACACTGAAGACACTGGTTACCTCAGACAGATAAGAATAGAGGGGGAAATGGAGGATGAAGGACACAACTTTTTCTTTAAACATATCTTTATCGTTTGACTTTTTGTAGGAATAATTTTAAAATAGAAAAAATTTTAAGTGAAAATTGGAAACAAAATTTTGAATAACCTTGATAGCCTGTTTGTTTGGGACAGGAAGCCATTTCCCTGATGAGAAAGAGAGGTCTGCTTCTGAGAGTCACCAACTTGGACAAAGTGGAAAATTTTAATTTATAATATGAATCTGGCTGCAAAATCACACAGTTATCATCTTCTTTTCCCAACTTAAGTCAGCAGTTCAAGAGATCCTTTGATGTGGAATTCCATGATATAAATCTCATCTAAAGTCAGGTAGAACCCTGACTTTGAACAAACCCCTGCTTTGATTAAACAAGAAAGAGGCAACCCATTCTGCTTTTCTGGTCTTTACTTTTAATAGAGTATAATTTTAATACTTTTAAGTCTGTGGTTTGTTCCATTACAGAAAGTTTCTTAGAAAAGTAATCTATCTAAATAATTGTTAATTACACAGCTCCTGTTAGACTTCCACTTTGCCCTGGTATTTTTTCAGCAACAGATTTCTTAAGAATTATGGAAAGCACTGTTATCAAATGCTAGTCTAAATTATTCCATCTCATTTGGACACAACTGTCATTTCCATATAATTATATTTGATCATTAGATAACTAATGCTTTCTGAAGTCGAGAGAAAAATAGATGAATCTAATAAATCTATAAAGGAATTCCAAATTAAATATACTCAAGTTCAAAGTGAAAATTTCAAGAGAAAAAGGGGAACTTCTTTTTTTAATTGCAACTTATCCATTTGTTCACATGCCATTTGAGTGTTCACTATGTCAGGACCTGTGCTAGTAAATTTATATGTGCTATCACTCAAAGGGAACAGCTCAGAAGAGTTAAGTAACATGCAGTCACACGCTAATAAATGCACAAGCAGTGATTTAACACAGGTATGTATGTACGGACCTGATATTTAACAAACATCATGGTAGCACGGTGCCAGGCACTGTTCTAGTTAGTTTATGAATATTAATGTATCAAATCCTCATAATAATTCCAGAGGTAGGGACTTTTTGTCCATACCACTTACAGGTGAGTTCACACACCCAGAGGGAGGCTAAGTGAATGACGGAGCTGGAGCTCAAACCCAGCCCAGACCCCAGAGGCCATGCTCTAAACCTCCCCACTAGATGGCCTCGTCTGTCCTACAGGCTTTGTTGCCCACTGCACTGGTCTGCTTAGGAAGGCAGACTCATAAGGACAGAAATGGAATGAGTTGAGTGCTGAAGTCAACAGCAGTGGCTCTGTAGCATTTGGAACTCTGTCATATGAAGTGACTGAAAACCCAACCCAATGCCTTCAGAACAAAAGGAGGAGAGGGAATTTATTGTGTCATGCTTCGGACTGAATTTTATCCCCCCAAAGCTCATAATGCGGAGGCCCTAACACCCAATGTGACTGTATTTGGAGATAGGGCTTATAATTATAAAAAGAGGTAATTAAGGTTAAATGAGATCATAAAGGTAGGGGTCTGGTATGATAGGATTAGTGTCCTTAAAATAAGAGACACCAAAGACCTTTCTCTTTCTCTCCCTCCCTCTTCTCCCCCTTCCCCTACCCCTTTCTCCTCCTTCTTCTTCTTCTTTCCCTCTCTCTCTCTCTCTCTCTCTCTCTCTCTCACTCTCTCTCTCTCTCTCTCTCTCACTCTCTCTCACACACACACACATGCAGACACCAGCATAGAGGCTGCCTGTAAACCAAGAGCAGAGGCCTTCAGGTGAAACCTACTTTGCCTTCAAATGAAACCTACGTTGCTGGCACCTTGATCTTGGATTTCCCAGCCTCCATAACCATAAGAAATAAACTTCTATTGTTTAAGTCACCTGGTGTATGGTATTTTGTTATGGCAGCCTGAGCAGACTAAGACACATTATGGCTCTGAAAAGTCCTAGGGCTAATCTAGTTCAGATACAGATGGATTCAGGGGCTCAAATACTAATATAATACTCTAGCTTTTTCTCTCTTGCTCTCTCACTCTCTCTTGCTGTCCCTCTGTCCCTTTCACCCACTCTTGTTCTTCTTTCCTCTGAATTGATTTCATTCTTAGCTCAGCATCCTCTACATGCCCCCACCCCTCAAGCTGACTGAGCAATTCTAGGTCAGTAGCTGATCCTAATGATTCTGACGTATGATCCTAATGAAATCCCAGGGGGAAGAATGCATCTCTTCGCCCACAGTTCTAAACAGAAGGGTTGCAATCAAGCCTTACAGGGTTTGCTTGGGTCAGATACCTATCCCTGCACCAATCACTATGGATTGGCTAAGCCTGAGTCACATATCTCCCCGCCGGAGCAGGCAGCCTGGGGTCAGCCCCTTTTGAACTATTGGCTGTGCGTGGAGGAGCGTGTCTCCCCAGGAGGAAATCAGGATGGCTGCACCAGGAGAGAGAAGGGACGCCAGGCCAGCAATGCCAGTAAGTCCACCACAGTGTTTGTTATTAACCTTCTACTAGCTCACTAATTGTCAACAGAGTCTGTGCAGTGAAATGACTTGGGGTTTGTAAAAACTAGATGCCAGAGGCTTACCCTCAGCAATTCAGATTAGATGCTTTGTTCAGAAGCCTTTTGAGGATGTATGGACCAGAGGCTCTGGTCTGAGATACTCTTCTTTTTTACTTGGTAACTTAATGCTGAGATTCAGTCTTTTCAGATACAACTTATTGGAAACTAACAAGAATGTTATGATTAAACATGTATTTGGTCTTTGTCCCTGTTTCTGGCACAAAGCTTCTAAAATTCTTGAATTTCCTAAGTGATAAGGGTGATAAAGGTGTCTTAATATACCTAACAAACCCCTTTCAACCACACCTGAGTTTATGTCAATTAGGTAACTTTTGTAAGCACTTAAGGATGGTGCTGGTTGCCAGGGGAACCAGCCCAGTGATTAAAGGGTTGGAGATTTCAATCCCACCCCACCTCTGGGGAGGAGAGAGGGACTGGAGGTTGAATCAATCACCAGTGGTCAGTGATTTAATCAATCACACATATGTAATAAAGCCTTCATAAAAACTGTAAAGGACAGCGTTTGGAGAGCTTCCAGGTTGGTGAACACGTGGAGGTTGGGAGAGAGTGGCACACTGGCCATTTCTCCATACCTTGCCCTACACTCTTTTCTACCTGGCTGATCCTGATTTATACCTTTTAATTATAAACCAGTAATCTAGCAAGTATTTCTGAGATCTGTGAGATGTTCACTGGAACCTCCAATCCATAGCTGGTTGGTCAGAAGCACAGGTAACAACCTGGGCTTGCGACTGGCATCTGATGTGGGAGAAGGGTTGTGGGACTGAGCCCTTAATCTGTAGGAGCTCAAGCTGTTCTCTAGGGAGGGTCAGAATTGAGTTGAAGTGTAGGCCATGCAGACATTAGACATCATGGTGTCAGAGAATTGCTTGTTGGTGGTGTGGAAAGCCCCCACGCACACATTAGAATTGGTGACCAGAATTTTTAGAGATACTCCCAATTCAAACACTTTTTAATGTTTGTGTAAAATTCGCCTATTAAAATGCAGCTGTGTACCAAAAATGACATTCCCTTTCCTAAAAACTAGCAAGTAAATGAAATAAAATTGTCCTTTGAGAAACAAATTATAAGATATACAATCAGTGGATTAGAGTATAAATCTGCAAAGCAAACTAAAGGAGCCAGAACGGAGCTTAAGTCCAGCAGGACAACAAGCATGCAATGCATTCTTATTATTTTACTTTTGTGACTTACCATTTATGCGTGGGGCTGAAAATATTTACTTCCAACAGGAAAAGAATTACAGTGTGTTTTTCATCCACATGCAACTTTCTCCTCACTGCTAAATTTGCTAACTTTAACGGCCATTGATACCATATCCCTTTATTTCTGGGTTTTGTTTCGTTGCCTGTGTGAGAAATAAGCATGGAAACAAAATCAAAATGAAACAAAGAGCAGAGTACAAAAGAAGAGAAGAAAGAATACAGAGTGTGGGAAGGCTGGGAAACCCCATTCTGCTGAATTTCCTAGCTGAAGAAGCAGCCTGGACATTCATAGGAAAAAAAACTGGATCTCATCTGGGATACCAGTTGTTCAGTTTGTGGGAGTGTCCAAATATGTATGAATATGTGTATTAACAGAGGAGTGAACTCTTACTCTGAAACTGCTGGGGAAAGAAATGGAAAGGAGCGTTTAAGTAGAAGTAGGAGAAGAGTTGCGATACCCTCTTAGCCGTAAGCAACAGAAAATAATTCTGGCCTTACATTTAAACAGAAATGGAGGTTTTTTTTAATGAATAAAGTTTAGCTCATAGAAGCACCATAAAGCCAAATAACCAGGCTTAGAATGTGGGCAGAAACAAGGTCAGACCAAGGCCGAAATCATGGTACAGGCCAGTGCGACGAGATCGCCGCTGCTGCCTTCATGGGAATCTGGACCGTGCAGCTGGCTCGTCCAGCCCTGCACACTGGGTGTCATTGTCACATGCATTCCATGGCCTGTTTTACACAGTCAGTGTAAACTGTGACTTCACGAACAGCAACTCCCTCATGTAAAGAAAGTTAATTGTAACCAAATTGTATTTAACATCTTAAAAATGTGCAATCTATCAACATCTAATAAAATGAACATACTTATATTTTATCAGCCAATAATTCCACCTTGGAGTATATGCCCTGGTGAAATGCACTGAGTGTGTGCGAGTATCTACACACCCAAGGATGTTCATTGGAAAATAATCGTCCTCTTCAATTGTTTTTAAAATCAGTTCCTTAAATGCAGATTAGAAGAATGCTTATCAAATGGCCAAAGCTGGGATAGAGAAAAAATAATTTCTAAAAATCAGTCTGAATCAGAAGAGAGATTCCAAATATTTCCAGAAGCCTGGAACACTAGGGTAAAACTGACAAAATGGAGTATAACAAAGTACATTTCTTTTGCTTCACTTTTTAATAACCAGCTGTATGAGTACAGAATAGAGAGGACCTGACTTTGGGGGCTATTTCCTAAGAAAATAACTTGAGACGTCTGAGTTGACCACAAACCTAATATGCACATTATATGATGGCTAAAGTAGCTCTGCTCTCAGGTTAGATCCAGCCTTGTGTTCAGTTCAGGAGGAGGGAAATTGACAAACCGGAAAAACTGCAGAGGAAGGAGATCAAGATGAGAAGTGTGACACCTTATATGAAAAAGAATAGAAGGAAACAGTAATATTTAGGCTGAAAATAAAGAATAAGGGAAGATGTAACTGTTTTCTAACATTATGTGGAAGAGAGAAAAAAACCTGAAAACCACAGAATTTCATGATCTGTGTTCCTCCAGGGGATAAAACATAAACAAATGGATAGAAATTACATGAACATGGATTTTGTTTTGATATAAGAATAGACTTTGTAGCATGTGTAGGTTTCTAATAGTTTAATGAGGTAGTGAGCTCCTTACTACTGCAAGTAATGACGGCTCTCTTTATTGGGTCAGAGATTTTAAATATTTAAACTTTACTTGTTAATATTCTTTTGCATTCAAATTTTTTACTTTTCAGGTAAGAAAATAGGCTTTCAGAGTAAAGAAAAAAAAACACTAATAGCTTGGTGAATATTCTATATTCAAGATTCTTTATCTAACTGATCTTAATCAGAAGCCATCAGATTTAATTACAAAATAACCTGGTTTCTGTCTCTCTCTCCTTTTAGTCCTCAGTGGGGCTGTTCCTTTCCCTATTTGGATGGCATCCTGGGCCAGCCTGTGACTTTACAAGTTCTATTTAGTTAATAGTCCTACACTCACTTCAAGTCACAAACACAACCTAATTTATGATTTAAAACACGTTATTAAGTGTCCATTGACAGATGAATGGATAAAGAAGATGTGGCACATATATACAATGGAATATTACTCAGCCGTAAAAAGAAACGAAATTGAGTTATTTGTAGTGAGGTGGGTGGACCTAGAGACTGTCATACAGAGTGAAGTAAGTCAGAAAGAGAAAAACAAATACCATATGCTAACACATATATATGGAATCTAAAAAAAAATGGTTCTGAAGAACGTAGGGGCAGGACAGGAATAAAGACGCAGATGCAGAGAATGGACTTGAGGGCACGGGGAGGGGGAAGGGTAAGCTGGGACGAAGTGAGAGAGTGGCATGGACATATATACACTACCAAACGTAAAATAGAGAGCTAGTAGGAAGCAGCCACATAGCACAGGGAGATCAGCTAGGTGCTTTGTGACCACCTAGAGGGGTGGGATAGGGAGGGTGGGAGGGAGGGAGACGCAAGAGGGAGGAGATATGGGGGCATATGTATATGTACAGCTGATTCACTTTGTTATACAGCAGCAGCTAACACAACAATGTAAAGTAATTATACTCCAACCCCTGGGGACTCCCTCCCAGATCCCTCCGCTGAAACTCTTACCATGGGCTGGGCCTCAGCTTTGACTGAGCCTCTCCATCCTGCTTTAGACATGTGCCTGCCGTCTCCTTTCCCCGCGGACCGTGTACTCGAGTGGAATCCCTTTAAAAACAACCGTAGGCTGACCTCACAGCCATAGTTTCTACAACTAGTCCCCGGGATCCATACACCTTAACTTGATACTGGGCAGGTGCAGTTACTGCCCAGAGGCAACTCTGCTCTGTTGTCATCAGCTGCTCTCACTCTCTCAGGCACGCTGTGGGCTACAGTCCCTGCGGCCCAGGAACACCTACCATACTCTCTGAGTGGTTCCAGGGAAGCCCCTCTCACCAGGCTTGCCTTGGGGAGGCTGCATAACCACACCCCTCCCCGCGGGGGGAGGTAAGAATGCAGCTCTCACCCAGGAAAATCTCCTGATAGACCCTCTCCAAATCCCAGCCCTTTTGTTGTTTTCATATCGCTGCTCTCAGTGAAGGACCCAGGTAAAGGGCTCATAACGTCAGTGGACTCGAGTACTTTCTTTCCAATGGACTCGAGAATTTTGCATTTTGAAGATCTATTATATCTGGTAGCTACCATACCTTGGTGCCCTGGTCAAATTTTTAAATTAAACATCCCTATTATATTCATTTATTCCCCTCGACAAACCCATTTGATAAGCCTCAATATCCACATTTTACGGAGAGGAAAAACTGAGGCACAGAGAGATTAAATAATTTGTCCAGACCATGATCATACAGCTTGTAAATCGTGAGACTGGATACTATAAATGCAGAATCTGTTATCCACATGTGCACCATACTGTGTTGGGTTAGCTGGTTGTGTTGTGTAGAAGAATCAAGCTACATGTATCATTTTCCTTGTGGGAGCAAAGGGAGGAGGATTGTTGCTGCTGCACTGCTGGAACCAAACATCAATTTCTAATTAACGTAGTTCAGTCAGTGGCTGCTCAAAATCTCTCCTTGGAGGAGCAATACATCCTGACGCATGCAGCCAGAGAGCAGCTGCATATGTATGTTATTCAGCCAATTTAGCTGTTGGATTTATATGACAAAGGATCACAATAAACAGTTACTGAGCACTTACTAAGTGGCACTCACCCGGATTCTTTCATCCTTTCCTCATAACACAAAGGTAGTATGTTTCCCATTTTACGGATGAAGAAAGAGAGACCGGAGGAAAGGCACTGGGAGAAAACACCAAAGACAGAAGCCAGACTTTTCGTTCCTGTTCCATCTCTCGCTAGTGCTCAGAGTTTGCTGATCCAATTCCATGACTTCTTAGGGCCATATTTCTCCTCATCTATCAAATGGGAAGAATAACATACATCCTATTTGCTTTGTAGGATCCTTGTGGTGTCAAATGGGACAATGGGTGGGGAAGAACTTTCAAAACCAGAGTACTGTCTACATTCAGGGAATCATTATAACTAAGTGATTCCCAGCCCGTGAAGGCAGCTGCTGCAGGTAAAACTGCAAACTCTGCCTTTGTCAAGGGTCGCATGACAAGGACCGCAGTGCTGTTGTCCAACATGCATGGCAGAAGAGAGGTTGTGTCCTGAAAGTCATTTAAACAGAAGGAAAGGTAACATAATTAAAACAAAGCGAACCCCTCAGAAATAGTGTTGTAGGGCCGAGACAGGGCCCGGCAGAGAAACCTTTGGGATACTTGCATTGCTCTTGAGAACTATTACAGAGCTTGAAAATGAGAGCCAGGTGGAGGAAAAGGGAGTAAGGCCACAAAAGATGAGCAGAGAGAGAAAAGAAACTCAAGCTCACAAGTTTGGGGACAGTGAGAATAACAATACCGAAAAGTGTTTTTAAATCCACTCAAAAATGACCAGAGATTCTAAGATATGACTGGATGTTTGCAGAACACAACAGCTGCTGCATTCCACAGTCTAGAAGGGAAATAATGGAAACTTTCTTTTCTCTTTTCCAACGAGACATAACAGAGGCAGAGCTGATGTAATTAATGAAAAAAAGATGGCTATTTGAAACAGTGAAGGCGCTGAACAACAGGATGGAATGGAAATGAGGCCCACATTTAGGGACAATTCATTATTTATCTGCTGTTCTTTTTTATGTTCACCACGTTCTGCTAATATTCCTCTCTCCAGGGAGACTACCAAACCAGGTTGGTTAGCGATACAAGCATGAGCAGTTAGACGCTATGATATAAACTGCAGGTAGCTGGAGTTATTCCTTGAATATCAATTAGCAGAGTCCATCCAACTTGAAGACTCTTACAATTGTATACTTCAACTTAATGGATCTGTTTTCAAATTCCCTTTAATGGCCCTTCTGTGTCCATAATATCTACTTTTCCAGACATCCTTAGTAGAAACCATTATGGACAATGTATGTAAAATCCCCTAAGGAAGGAAAAGGAGGAGAGACTGTGGATTGCCAAATTTAGCAGCTCTGGAGAGAGTGTTTTTGAATTAAACTTGTGTCTATGGGGATTACAGTTCATTTATGACTGGCAAAACATATCTTCCGCATTCTGAAAGATAAATCCCACTGATATACATGTGGATTTCACAAGTGTTTCTCAAAAACCAGAAGACAAAAAAAAAATCTTTCCACAAAATGTAGAAGTTCTGTAATAGTTTGGAATTATGATAAGTCACATGTTATTTTAGCCATATTCTTACTGTCAAATAGGGGATTCTGTAAGTGCTATACGAACTCTGACCTGAGGAAACTTGGTTCAGAAGTTGCATGCCTGAGATGTTAGGGTAAAATGACCGTTTTGAAAAACTTAAAGGACTGACAAGGCAGTGACAACAGTCTTTGGTGTTTTAAAGATATGTAAAAAAATTTCAAAAGTTTGGGGAGGCCGGAACCAGAGTATTGTCAACTTTTTCTTTTGCCAAATAAGATCAGTTTTAATTTTATTTTTACTTATTTTATTCCATTATTATCTTTTTCATAAAAAAGATAATTGATAGAACAAACAAAAAGTTTAAAGTGCAGTTCTTTAAATTTAACGTACTTAGCTTCATGAAAAATCATCTTGGTTTATCTTAGTGTTCTGATTTCATGGTGGACCAGGGGAAATACAGTAGCGAACCAGAGATGGTCTGAGGAGCCACAGCTGAAAACCACTAGCCTGATTCACTTCATTAGCACAAGCTAGTTCTCTATCCTAAGCAACCATTAAAATCTAATTCAAAAACTTCCAACATCCAGCAAACTCCTGTAATTTAGGGCAAAGTGATTAAATCTTCTAGTGAATGTTACATTTATTGGGGAATGGTGTTTTATTCTGTACCCATTCAATAAATTTCTTGAAAAACAATTTCTTAATTTCCATTTTCAAGGACCTGATATAGCTAGGATTTTACCCATCTTCTAATAGTTAAAACTATTATCTTATCTTGAAATGCTAGTAAACTTCTAACTTACATGCACAAAATACTCTTAATTCTAGCTTTCCTTTTTTCATCCTTAATAAAAAAGCTTTTTTATACTCTTCTTTATAGGTTAAATCAAACCATGAACTCCATGAAACTACTAAGATTGCTTGTTTTTTGGCATTGTCTTGTGTTAGATGTCTAATATTAAATGTTCCTATGAGTGAAGAATTAAGAAGCCTTATTATTCAGAGTTTTTTTTTTTTTTTTTTTGGCTGCGTTAGGTCTTTGTTGTTGCACGCAGGCTTTCTCTAGTTGCGGCAAGCGAGGGCTACTCTTCCTCATGGTGCATGGGCTTCTCGTGGTGGTTTCTCTTGTTGCAGAGCACGGGCTCTAGGCGCGCGGGCTTCAGTAGTTGCAGCATATGGGCTCAGTAGTTGTGGCTCGCAGGCTTAGTTGTTCTGCAGCATGTGGGATCTTCCTGGACCAGGGCTTGAACCCATGTCCTCTGCATTGGCAGGCGGATTCTTAACCACTGCGCACCAGGGAAGTCCCTATTCAGAGATTTTTGATGTTGCAACATTTCTAAATGGAATTTGGACTATTCTAAAAATAAGTTTATTAATTCTGGTGGAGCACAATTCTTACCGTGTACTTAATTTTGAAAACCTTGATTTGGGATACTTATATTCAAGCACACTGAGTTCTTTTTCCCACCTGTTTGAAAATTAATGTTAGTACCCCGATACTTTTAGGAGAAGAAAACTAGCTAAATCTTTCCTCTGGCAAGATCTGTGAGCAATCTTCTTGAGTATTAAATTATTAAAGGCCAGGGAAGGAGAGTGTAGTTTTTTCCTCCTTACCCTGTTACTCTAAAAGCCAACATATGCTTAAATTCTATCTACACAAACTAAGCCTAAAATCCCAAGCCAGGTAATCCACACATGAAAAATATTTTTTTCCCATGGGAAATTAACCTGAATCCTGGAAAGCAGGACTAGGGATGAAGAGAGTTTCACGTTTTTACTGGTATCAGTTCATGAATGTTTGAATTTTTTTTCAACAAGCTTGTCTTCCTTTTGTAATAAGTAAAATTATCAAGAATTGTTTTTGAAATCTGAAATATGTGTTTTCCTGACTCTATAGCAACTATGCTTTCATTCTCAGAAATAAGTAAAACACAGGTGGGAGGTGAGGGTCAAAACCCAACGCATTTCTTGAACTGAAGAAATTATTGAATATAGAATTTGAAACTGCGTTAAAGCTAGCAGAGATCTGTTATTTTTCTTAAATATTTACTCTTCGATTCATGCTAGTAATTTTCCCTAGACCTCACAAAAGCAGCTGCTCTTTGCTGAAATTGTCAAAATGACTTTGGCTACATTATTTGAGAACCAGTAGAGGTCGCCATGTACCATGTTCTAGCATTTTAGGGGGAGGAAAAGAACTCCTGAAAGTCTGATTGGTTGGTAAAAACTGCACAAAGGGGTCAGAAGTTTTCAATATGAAGCTTTCCTCTTAGAAGCTTTGCATAATTGAATCAATATTCAAGTCAGAGAAAAGAAAGTATAAATACAAATAATGGATAAAAGATGCTGGTGTTATAGAACTTCAAAACACAGAATTTCTTAGAAATTACATTAAAAATTCTTCTAGTTGACTTAGTTAATACAGATCCTTCTTTATGTCAAAATATTGGGACAAAAACCTCAAAAAGTTATCAGTCCCAACGTGGTAAAATCCGTATATTTGTAAGTGGCTTTGTGGTCTCTTTCTACCACTATGTTTGGAACGCTTAAACATCTCAAATGCTTGTTTTTGCCCCCAAATGACCTGTGACTTTCATTCTGTATGTTAGATTTTTTTTTTTAATGTGTTAGTTTTCTCAACTAACAATATAAGTTACCCTGTCACAGAGTTAGTATAACTAGTGGCTATCACAGTTTACGAAGAATATTGAAGCTTGATATGTAATTACTGCTGCTGGGCTTCCCAAAGATAGTTTAAAGTTTAATTTATTTTCTTTAAGGCATGATTGATTTGTGAAGCAAAGACATAGTTTGGAGGTAGAATGTATAGATATCTTGAAATAATAAAAAATCAGCCCTTGGGAATTCCCTGGTAGTCCCGTGGTTGGGACTCGCACTTTCACTGCCGGGGCCCAGGTTTGATCCCTGGTAGGGGAACTAAGATCCTGCAAGCCACGCAGCATGACCAAAAAAAAAAACCAAACCAGCCTTTTAGAAGAGAGAATAAGGGAATAAGTATAAACCTGGTAATTCTAGAATAGACAAATGGGTCGATATATAGGGATATGCAACTCAAACTAGGGAAATTTTTTCCTATAAACAGAATTCTCTCACAGAGAAATGATTGCTTCAGAAGTTAGTAAGCTTACCATTGCTGGAAACTTTCAAACAGATTAAATACTCACTTGGTGAGAAATGTGTTAGTGATTTAATTTCTCAGGTTTGGGTGAAAAGCTGTATTAAACTCCTAAGAAAAAACAATTTTAATTCTTTAAAAATTTTTTAAATTGGTGACCGTGTTATATTAAAATTGAGTGATATTAGAATAATGCTAGCCGATGTGACAAATAAGTCTGAAAATGTTAGTGGCTTAACGCAACCATTTCTTTCGAACTCAGGTACTGGTCCAATGCCATTTATTGATGGTTGGTGGTTGACTTTCCTCTATAGGGAGATTCAGGGACTCAGCTTCTGTCCATCTTGTGGCTCATCATCTCCTAGGGCCTTGAAGTACTTTGCCTCCAACCAGGGGAAGGGGAAAGAAAAAACAGGGAATGTACACCTACTTCCTATCTTATTGGGGAAATGACACAATTACTCCTGCTCATGTTCCACTGGCAAGAGTGAGTCATACAATTCCATATAGATTTAGGGAGAAAGGGACTTTTCCACCATCCATCCCTTTCACCACTAAACATTTGTGAATGCCTTTCTTCTTAGACATGAAACAAAATCATTACCCCTTCAAGGAAGTCAACTCAGAGTTACACTCAGTAATTTCATCCAACTCAAAGTTCAGAAAATTTCAATGACGTATAATCCTCTCCATCAGGTATGAATGTAACTCTTCATCATCCAGTATCTATGTTTGTTTCCTAAAGTAGATTGCATCATTGGCCCAAATCATGACCGCTCCTTGCATCTGCATCGTTTGCCGTGTAACTTTACAGTGTCCACTCACTGTGGGTGAAAGGTTGCACCCACACTTTGAGCTCAGTCACATGACTTGCTTTGACCAGTGGGATGGTAGCACACAAGTTGTAAACAGAAGCTTGCCCTCTACTACTAACATGAGAACATGCTCAAGGCTAATCTACACAAGGATGAGCACACATGAAGCA
Organism: Phocoena sinus; assembly: GCF_008692025.1. Classification (NCBI taxonomy): domain Eukaryota; kingdom Metazoa; phylum Chordata; class Mammalia; order Artiodactyla; family Phocoenidae; genus Phocoena; species Phocoena sinus. Next base: position 36,953,866 of record NC_045772.1, on the reverse strand, counting down.
GAGCCAGTTGCCCCAGCCAAGGCGTCCTAGGTTAGTTGACAGCTAGCCAAGCTTCAGATATATGAGTGAGCTAAGCCAAGACAGAGCCACCTGGCTAAACCTCAGCTGATCCTAGACAGGTGAGCAATAAAGATTTAATGCTGTAGGACACTTAGGGTTTTGTAATGGTTTATTGTGCAGCCTTATTGTGGTAATAGATAACTGATACCTTTCCCACAGTAGACTTTCAGCACTTAGTGAACAGAAACTTTATTGTTTTGTTTTCCTGTTTGTAGTAGGGATAATATCTATTAAAGTGCTTTTCCAAATTGGAATTCAAATTTTTGTTGAGCTCAGTTTCATATATCACAAGATTTAGCTAGAGAATATGCTTGAAATAATGTCAAACATAAGCATAAATCACTTTTTATATAGTTCTAGCACTTTTAACTTTTCAAGTCACTTTCAGATCTCCTTTCATTTGATTTTCATAGCAATCCTGATGTAAGGTAAAACAGATATTAATTCTATACTACTATCAAATCTCTGTGACTGAGTGACTTAGTCCGATGACTATGGGTTAACAACAGAACACACTGGAATCCATATCTCCTGGCTCCTAAAATCTGCTCCCACAGCTGAATAGGCCTCATTAGAGAATTAAGGACACAACATTTCCATTGCTATTCTATGATAAATATAGTTGTGACATTTTTGCTTCATCAGTGGATCGTTTCAAGGGTAAGCTTTCTTCCTTCAGAATGATCCCAGCTTATGCCTGTTCTCTCTAACGGAATGCTAATGCCAGTATTTTCTATACCAATTAGAGGAGCTGAAGAACTAAACGATTGGTAAACAAGAATTGGATGTAAATAAATTTTGGCCTATAACGGAGTTTTTCAACCTCAGCACTATAGACATTGTGGGTTAGACAATTCCTTGATGGGAGAGGAGGGGTACCCTGTTCCTTGTGGAATATGTAGCAGAATCCCTGCCCTGTACCTAGTGTATGCCAGTAGCGCTCCCCAAGTTATGACAACTAAAAATGTCCAGATATTGCCAAATATCACCCCCACCATTGAGAAACATGGGTCCACAGATTAAATGCAACCAGGGTTTTACGAGAGTGTCAGATTCCTTGGACATGAGAGCTGACATCTAAGGGATGAGTTCGTGCAACCTTTTCATTTTATAAGAGAAGAAACTACACCCAAGGGTTATGATGCAAGGCCATAAGCCTGATTAATGCCATGTCTTTTGACACAATTCGATAATTTCATATGCTGTATATCTGCTCCCCTTTACTCTGCAAGTGCAGTCTCAGAATTTCGAATAGCCCATTCAACTTCTCATTCCTGTTCTGGGTCCAGGTGATGATTTATTAGCCTTCCTTTGGGTTTCCATAGGAGCTTGATCCTACCCAGATAAGGTCACAGGTATATTCTTACCTGACTTCTCTTTTCTACCTCTTTAATTCACTCACACACTTGACCATATTTGCCATTCTTCCCCAGGCCAGACCCAAGTAATAGTCTTTTTTTTTGTCTCTTCTTTTCAATCTGTATTTTTAGGCCCAGCTCTCTAGCTGTTCCCAAGATGCTAACTTCTTTGACTGTCCCTAGATATTATCTTCTTTTTATCCTTTTCCTCTTTCAGGCCTTCTTTGAAAACAACCTTTACCATTCCACAGTCGTAGACCCAGGTGTACCAACTGTCTCAAGGAAAGACCTCCTACAGCCAAGAGGACCTTTTCGACACAAGATCTGCATATCTCCTTTCATTCCCATCACCCTCCCAAATCCCCAATCAGATATTCATGAGGCATATTTTCACCTTAAAAGACAAATTGTCAATTTGTCCTTGGACTTCTCCATTGCTCTCTTTCTGAAATACTTGTATGTCCTATTCCAGCGCACAAACTCTCCCCTCACTCCCCACTTGCAGCAGCTCCTCTTTCTCGTCATTGCTGTGGGGCACAGGGTGTATTTTCTATCCCAGTCCCTTCTTTTAAACACGTAAATGAGCAAAACAAAATAGCTCTCTATCAAATGTGTATTAGCAAATTCAGTCCTTTGGGAATGCTGCTCTAAGAATTGGGTGGAAAACAATTATTTGATAAGGGTGCAAACTACAATAAAAAGTCCATAATTAAAAACTTGGTATCATAGTATTCAAAGAGAAAAATGTCATCTATTTGTATTCAGGAAATTGACTCCTTTCATTCTAGCTTATCCAGAATATAATCTGGTTTCCAATGATTATGTATTAACCAGTTATAAAAATTTGCTACCATGTGGAGTAAAGAGAAAAAACTAGCATGCCACGGAGCACTCAGGTAAAAGGCAGTTGGAAACTATAAACTCATCACTTCCTTTAAGAGGGGTTATTCATTTTCTTTTAAAATTATCTTGATTTATTTAAGAAAAAGATGAAGGTAGGGAAAGATTTGGGAAAGGAAGAGACTCGAAAATCTCTGTAAAGATTTTAGCTGGGGCAAATAAAAACAGAAAAGATTTATAAGTGAGGATGCAAGGTGCTGAGCAACTTCTGCTCCAGAAGGAACCTAAAAAAAGAAGCAGAGTCCAAGATCTATAAAAATAAGAAGGAAGGGGGCTTCTCTGGTGGCGCAGTGGTTGAGAGTCCGCCTGCTGATGCAGGGGACACGGGTTCGTGCCCCGGTCCGGGAAGATCCCACATGCCGTGGAGCGGTTGGGCCCGTGAGCCATGGCCATGGCCGCTGAGCCTGCGCGTCCGGAGCCTGTGCTCTGCAACAGGAGAGGCCACAACAGTGAGAGGCCCGCGTACCGCAAAAAAAAAAAAAAAAAAAAAGACGGAAGTATATGGGTATATATAGTTCTGAATGTCCCATTAGCATGCAATAGATATTAATAAACATCACCTGGAAATTTTAAAGTTTTAATTCTCAGCTCTGATTTCAAGTTTCATACGGTTTTCTTGATTTCAGGAAAAGTAATTTGCAAGCTTGAGGAGGTTCTTTTGGCTTGTTGTCTGGATTAGAAAGGAACAGTTTTTATACTTATCATATAAGCAAATAATTTTTAATGAAAACATCTTTTTAAAAATGTACTCACAGCTATATGTTTTTAAGATACCCACTAATGAGAATTTTATTTTAAGTCAACATTGTGCCTGGGTCTAGGAAACCACAGAGTGTAGAGGAAAGTTGACAGTGATCAAGTAAATTTAGGCGGTGGTTATGTGTTTGTACGTGAAAGCTGGCTTTGTAAAATTTAGTCGGTTTGCCTGTATTCCTCTTAATGCTTCATGAAAACATGATGGTCAAATAGTATAATTTACTTCTTATTTTTTATTTATTTGTGAGTATTGGCAAGGGAAAACATGGACTAACCAGAGCAGGCCTCTGAGTCTTCCCTCTAGTAGCTGCTAGACAGCAGGAGGCAAATCAGTTACCCATGGCCCCAATATTGCCCTGTAAATAACAAACAGGACACTTCAGAGAAACATACGACAATAAACATTGATTTCTTTTGTTATGAGTACAGGACTTGGCTGGTGTACTGCAGATCTCCGCTGGGCTCAGCCAAACTGAATTGGTCTTACTTCTGCTTCTTCAGCCAATTGGAAGGCCAGCTAGGAGCTGGTTCTTCTAGGATGGCCCCAGCAGGAGCCACTCTGCTCACCCCCAAGGTTTTCTCACTTCCCTTTAGCAGGCTAAAGGGACTTACTCTCATTGTGGTGGCAGGAATCCAAGAAAGCGAGCAGAAGTGTACAAGACCCCTTGAGACCTAGGCTCAGAACTGGAATTACTTGGCTTATGACAACATGCTTATGACCAAAGCAAGACACAAGTCTATAGCCTGGAGCCAAGGCTGGGAGACAGACTCCAGGTCTTCATGGAAGGAACTGGAAAGTCATATCTCCAAAAGGGTGGCAGAGAGACGGGTAGAAATTGAGACCGTTTTTGCAATGAATCCGCTACACAGAACAGCAACCCTGGTAGAAATGGAAAACTGGAGAGGGAGGGTGTATCTTAAGGCTATATTTTCTTAGCAAGCACCCTGCTTTTATGTACATTAGATATTTATTAAGGGAGGTGTGATGCTATCTCCTTTGTGGCACACTCGCTCCTGACACTATTTTATATTTTAAAGCACCATGGAAAAATCAGACAAAGCAGTTCAAGTTTTGGTATATTTTAGTAATTCAGAACTTCATTTATCTAAGCCCTTTTCTCCACTACCACTAACATAATATCGTGAGTCTTTTCTTTAATTTGTTCTGCGTACATAAAAGTTAGGGCTTTTTTTTTTTCTTTAATCTTTCCATGGAGAGTGTGATTATTGTCTCTCTTGTTTGTGTGTACATACTTCCCCTAGTACTAATTCTCCTTGGTGATAAAATCTCTTTTTCTGTTTTTTCCTTCCCTTAAGCATACATTTCTCCTCCTTACAACAGCAGCACTTTGATTTTTCTATGGGGAATTACCCCTCTTCCTTTTCGTGAAGACTGCTTATGACTGTCAAGATATAGGGACATAACTCAAACTAAACCAATGGCCCCTCTGCCCAGGGAATTTTAATACTTGGTTCCTTGGTGCCTTCTTTAATTCTAGGAATTACTTCATAGCTTTCCAAGAAATTTCCTTTTGCAGGTTATCCAGATGTGTTTTCTGTTCCTTACAATCAGAGAACACTGAAAAATGCATCTCTTAAGTTTTACTACATAGGCACTTTCCCTTACCTGCAATAATTTACAGTATATTGTTATCACTCCAAGTTCTTATCTATGGAGTATAACTTAGGTATTTTTACCTTTAAAAAAAGGGCAGAAAGGTATTGAATATTTGGATGGATAAGCAGCCGTAGGAGATGTTGGAATGGGGATCATGGTGGAACATATAGTGTCTGTTTATATTTATTGACAATAAAATGAAGCTAGAGATAGTAGAAAGGGTGTGATCTTTGAAGCCAGACAGATCAGGGTTCTAATTATAGGTTAGCTACATACTAGATTACAGTCTCGGGTAAGGTAAAACATTTAGTTTCTTAACTATCAAAATGTGACATAAAATTTTATCATAGTAATCCTAGTGAGAATTAGAAATAATATATAAAGTGTTTGCCACATTGTAGGTGCTCAACAATTTATAAATATTAGTATTAAGCATATACATAGTGAAGAATTAACTTTACCCAAAGAGCAGTCTGTCCTTGTCCCTGCTCCTGGGAAGGAAACTCTAAACCCATGGAATTTCCCGTGTAATAAGAACAACTTTGTTATTCATGGTGGGTCTCTCAGAATACACCTGATATTTTATGGTAATGAGGTGTCTCCATCACCCTGGATACTTTATGTTAGCAAGATGACTTGAGATGGAGTCTGGGCACACTCAAACACCAACCATCTGATGAAAGGATTGAGACTTTGAGCCATGGGTTATCAGCCTGAACTCTGGGGAGTGGAAAGGAGTAGACACTGAGTACAACCACACGGGCAGTACTTCAATCATACCTACGTAATAAGGTGTCAGTAAAAACTCTGGAAACTGAGGCTCAGATGAACTTCCTAGGTTGGCAGTACTTCATGTACAGATTACCACATCTCAATGCTGGGAAGGGTAAGATGTCCCTGAGGACACAGAAGCTTCACATTTGGAGCCCACCCAATCCCAGATTCAGCTCTGTGCATCTCTTCCTTTGGCTGGTTTTGATTTGTATCCTTTGGCTATAATAAAACTATAATCACAGGTATACCTTATTCCTGAATTCTGTGAGTCATTCTAGTGAATTATGGAAACTGATGATAGTTTTGAGAAATCCCCAAACTTGCAGTTGGTGTCAAGTCTTGAACTGAATTGTCAGTCTGGAAGATTGTGCCCTTAACCTTGAATGTGGCTAATTCTGAATAGCATATTTTATTCAACCAAGTGAAATGAATGTTACCTCCTTGAAACTGAGAAAGAAAATTTGGTTTTTCTTCTAGGCATCTGGGAATGGTAACCGGAAATTAGTTGTATTTAAAACACGCAAATACAAGTATTACTCTTGTAATTTAGTGCATGTATTATATGTTACCGTTGTTTTATTTTGGCAAATGTTAAAAAAAAAAAAAAAAAAAGCCAGGCTTTCCAGGCAGGATGGGCCAGGAACTACCCTCAGCCTCGGCTCTTAATTAATTCCCCCCCAACCTGGACGGTAGCATGTGAACCCTCCACGTGATTGTGGCTTTTCTTGAGAGGCTGTCAGCCCCACCCACCCACCTCTCAGTTCCTGTGCTGTTGGCCGCACAGCTTCCAGGTGTCTGCTCCTCTGGTGAGACGGGGCCGGGAGATTCTCTCCTCAGCTACTTGCCTGGGTGGGCAAGTCAGGTTCTAGGGCCAGCAGAAATCCTCGTTTGAGGGTTCCACCAAGTTCCCCGGTCAGAGTGCTGCTGCTGCACAGAGCGGCTGCTTGGGACTACTGCTTGGGCGCTGCAGAAAACCCTGTTGGGATGTGACATGTTATCACTTTGGGACCATGGTCCAGCTGCTCCTGACTTGGCCACATGAAGGCTCAGACTGTCCCAGTCTCTGAACTGAAGAGAACCAACACTATTAGCATATTTCTCACCACCGTGAATGCAAGGTGATTCAATGAAGAGTATCAGGAGGACATCTATAAATCCCAGACTGGCATGTGCAAGTTCTGAGGAATGGTGGAATAACCCAATGTATCTGGGTGACCTTTGGAGACAGCTGAGACATGGCCGGCTACAACAGGGCAGTGGCTGACACCCAACTCAGCCCATCTTCTCCAGCCGTGTGGCTGACTGGGTCTTGGTGCTCTGGCCGACTGTCAAACCTGAGCCTCTGAGCTGGGAGAGCCGAATTCAGGACACTCGTCCACCAGAGACCTCCTGGCTCCATGTAATATCAATTGATGAGAGCTCTCCCAGAGATCTCTGTCTCAATGCTAAGACCCAGCTCCACTCATCGACCAGCAAGCTCCAGTGCTGGACACCCCATACCAAACAACTAGCAAGACAGTAACACAACCCCACCCATTAGCAGAGAGGCTGCCTAAAATCATAATAAGTTCACAGACACCCAAATCACACCACTGGATGCAGTCCTGCCCACCAGAAAGACAAGATCCAGCCTCATCCATCAGAACACAGGCACCAGGAAGCCTACACAACCCACTGAACCAACCTTACCCACTGGGGGCAGACACGAAAAACAACAGGAACTACGGATGTACACTCTGCGAAAAGACCTCAAACACAGTAAGTTAAACAAAATGAGAAGACAGAGAAATACCCAGCAGATGAAGGAGCAAGGTAAAAACCCACCAGACCAAACAAATGAAGAGGAGATAGGTAGCCTACCTGAAAAAGAATTCAGAATAATGATAGTAAAGATGATCCAAAATCTTGGAAATAGAATGGAGAAAATACAAGAAATGTTTAACAAGGACCTAGAAGAGCTAAAGAGCAAACAAACAATGATGAATAACATAATAAATAAAATTAAAAATTCTCTAGAAGGAATCAATAGCAGAATAACTGAGGCAGAAGAACGGACAAGTGACCTGAAAAATAAAATAGTGGAAATAATTACTGCAGAGCAGAATAAAGAAAAAAGAATGAAAAGAATTGAGGACAGTCTCAGAGACATATGGGACAACATTAAACCCACCAACATTTGAACTATAGGGGTCCCAGAAGAAGAAAAGAAAGAGAAAGGGACTGAGAAAATATTTGAAGGGATTATAGTTTAAAACTGCCCTAAATGGGAAAGGAAATAGTCAAGTCCAGGAAGCACAGAGAGTCCCATACAGGATAAATCCAAGGAGAAACACATCAAGACACATATTAATCAAACTATCAAAAATTAAATACAAAGAAAAAATATTAAAAGCAAGGGAAAGCAACAAATAACATACAAGGGAATCCCCATAAGGTTAACAGCTGATCTTTCAGCAGAAGCTCTGCAAGCCGGAAGGGTGTGGTAGTACATATTTAAAGTGATGAAAGGGAAAAACCTACAACCAAGATTACTCTACCCAGCAAGGACCTCATTCAGATTCAATGGAGAAATTAAAAGCATTACAGACAAGCAAAAGATAAGAGAATTGAGCACCACCAAACCAGCTTTACAACAAATGCTGAAGTAACTTCTCTAGGCAGGAAACACAAGAGGAGGAAAAGACCTACAAAAACAAACCCAAAACAATTAAGAAGATGGTAATAGGAACATACATATCCTTAAATGTAAGTGTAACAAACAGATGGAGAGATATACCATGTTCTTCGATTGGAAGAATCAACATTGTGAAAATGACAGTACTACCCAAAGCAATCTGCAGATTCAATGCAATCCCTATCAAACTACCAATGGCATGTTTCACAGAACTAAAACAAAAAAATTCACAATTTATATGGAAACACAAACGGCCCCAAATAGCCAAAGCAATCTTGAGAAAGAAAAACGGAGCTGGAGGAATCAGGCTCCCTGACTTTGGACTATACTACAAAGCTACAGTAATCAAGACAGTATGGTACTGTCACAAAAACAGAAATATAGATTAATGGAACAGGATAGAAAGCCCAGAGGTAAACCCACACACATATGGTCACCTGAACTTTGATAAAAGAGGCAAGAATATACAGTGGAGAAAAGACAGCCTCTTCAGTAAGTGGTGCTGAGAAAACTGGACAGCTACATGGAAAAGAATGAAATTAGAACACTCCCTTACACCATACACAAAAATAAACTCAAAATGGATTAAAGACCTAAATGTAAGGCCAGAAACTATCAAGCTCTTAGAGGAAAACATAGGCAGAACACTCTTTGACATAAATCACAGCAAGATCCTTTTTGACCCACCTCCTAGAGAAATGGAAATAAAAACAAAAATAAACAGATGGGACCTAATGAAACTTAAAAGCTTTTGCACAGCAAAGGAAACCATAAACAAGACGAAAAGACAACCCTAAGAATGGGAGAAAATATTTGCAAAACATGCAACTGACAAAGGATTAATCTCCAAAATATACAAGAAGCTCAATATCAAAAAAACAAACAACCCAATCCAAAAATGGGCAGAAGATCTAAATAGACATTTCTCCAAAGAAGATATACAGATTGCCAACAAACTCATGAAAGGATGCTCAACATCACTAATCATTAGAGAAATGCAAATCAAAACTACAATGAGGTATCATCTCATACCAGTCAGAATGGCCATCATCACAAATTCTACAAACAATAAATGCTGGAGAGGGTGTGGAGAAAAGGGAACCCTCTTGCACTGTTGGTGAGAATGTAAATTGATACAGCCACTATGGAGAAGGGTAGGGAGGTTCCTTAAAAAACTAAAAATAGAACTACCATATAGCCCAGCAATATCACTCTGGGCATATACCCTGAGAAAACCATAATTCAAAAAGAGTCATGTACCACAATGTTCATTGAAACACTATTTACAATAGCCAGGACATGGAAGCAACCTAAGCGTCCATCGACAGATGAATGGGTAAAGAAGATGTGGCACATATATACAATGGAATATTACTCAGCCATAAAAAGAAATGAAATTGAGTTTTTTGTAGTGAGGTGGTTGGACCTAGAGTTTGTCATACAGAGTGAATTAAGTCAGAAAGAGAAAAACAAATACCATATGCTAACACATATATATGGAATGTAAAAATCAATAAAAATGGTTCTGAAGAACCTAGGGGCAGGACAGGAATAAAGATGCAGACGTGGAGAGTGGACTTGAGGACCCAGAGAGGGGAGGGTTGGGCTGGAATGAGGTGAGAGAGTGGCATGGACGTATATACACTACCAATTATAGAATGGGTGGCTGGTAGAAGCAGCCATATAGCACTGGGAGATCAGCTAGGTGCTATGTGACCACCTAGAGGGGTGGGATAGGGAGGGTGGGAGGGAGACAGAAGAGGGAGAGGTTATGGGGATGTGTGTATACATACGTATGGCTGATTCACTTTGTTATACAGCAGAAGCTAACACACCATTGTAGAGCAATTATACTCCAATAAACATGTTGGAAAAAAAAAAAAGCATTTTTAAGGACCTTCATTGTTCACATGTAATCTAGTCTCCCAAGATTCTATCCTCCTTTTCCTAATGTCTTATATTCTTCAAGCCATTAATTCTACCAATGGGATCTTCAGAAATATAACACTTATATATGGAAAAAGACATATTTTCTGGTCTTAGGCTGCTGAGCAGAGTAGAATCTTTCTGAAACTTACCTGTAATAATAATGACCATCATTTAAGTAGTGTCTGTCATACGCCAGACAACATGCTCATTATTTTGTGTGTACATATTCTAATGTTTATAACCAGCCTGGAACATATTTATTATCATTCTTTTTTAAGTTGTTGATTATTGAACCCAAGAGAGACCTTTCTAAGGACCTGTTGATTAAGTGAAACTAAGTTAATAGACTTACTGCAGTAAGGGAGAACACCACTTTGACATAGTCTTAAAAGAGTAGGGAAGAGTATTTACAGGGTTTGGAGTCTGTGATTAAGTGGTTTAGTGTGGTCTTTCCTTGCAGGAAATTTATTGGAACTGGGCAAAGTTGTTGCATAATAATTCAAAATTAGAAGACACATCAAGATGAAGGTTTTAAAGGAGTCTTTTTTTTTTTTTTTTTTAGAAATGGTGTAAGGCTTTATTTATTTTTTAAATATTTATCTATTTATTTGTTTATTTGGTTGCACCAAGTCTTAGTTGCAGCAGGCAGACTCCTTTGTTTTGGCACACGAACTCTCAGTTGTGGCCTGCATGTGGAATCTAGTTCCCTGACCAAGGATCGAAGCCAGGCCCCCTGCATTGGGAGCATGGAAGCTTAGCCACTGTGCCAACAGGGAAGTCTCTTAAAGGAGTCTTAATAGTAAAATTTTCTGATAAATGAGTTGTTTGCTCAGATGGGTAATCTATTGTTCTGATAGAAGAACTGCTGGCCAGAATAAGCAAACTCTTTGCCCAGAAAACTAATTTGCAAGAATTTCCTAAAGCAAAAAGTGAAATTATACATTAGTTTACATTCTTATCTTCCTGGACAAGAATTACCTGAAATAAATAGTTAAGTCATATTGACAGAGTTGGTCTCAATTTTCAAAAATGAGGAAATTTAGTAATTTTCCAAGGACTACACCCAGAACTCAGTAGGTCCGAAGTCTCAATTAATTCCACAGTGCTAGGTTTTCCCTCAAAATATCTTTATATATCCCTGAAAATAAGACTACACATAGCCACATCACTTCACCACCAAGACTAAGAACTATTAAAAATGATTAAAGAAGGCAATTTATGTGATACAAACAAGCTTTATTTAATACTTCATGAAGTGGACAGTCTCCACTTGCAGAGCAGTAAGGCAGGGGAGAAAGTAGCAAGCATTTAAAGAGGAAAGAACAAGGGACAAAGAAGAGAAAACTAGAAAATGAATAAAGAACAAGGAAATAAGTAAAAAGCCCAGAGTTTGTTTGGCATTTGAGGAATGACTTTTTACTGAATCAAACTCGGGTCCCCTTGCCTGCACAGAACAAAGCCAATCTACTGACACAAGATTGTGGTGAAGGAAAGTACAGTGTTTATTGCAGGGCACCAAACAAGGAGAATGGGCAGCCCATGCTCAAAAGACCTGAACTCCCTGATGGCTTTCAGGCAAGGTTTTTTTAAAAAAGTGTTAGGGGAGAAGGTCGTAGGATGTATGATCAGCTTGTGTACCTTATTCTGATTGGCTGGTGGTGAGGTAACAGGGTGATGTTTCAAGTATCTCAATCATCAACCTTCTGATTCCAACCAGTCTGAGGTCTACGTGCTTGTAGCTCAGCATATGATCACCCTTCTCCACCAGGTGGGGGTGGGTCTTAGTTTCTGCAGAACAACTCAAAGATATGCATCCGATTGTTACCTATATCCCTTCAGGAAGAACTATGAGTCCTGTGACTCTATTGTTCTAATAATTAACTGCTTGAGTCTGCTCTTTGGAACTGAGGGAAGGTCTGGGAGATTGAAGTTATTTTCTGCAGACAAGAAATGGGGTACACAGAGGGGATTTTGTACGTGGGGAGGCCCCATAGGGTCCTGCTTGCTTTCAATCCCCTCTTTTCTTTGCTATTCCTCAGTTCTGAGGGCAACAGGGATGGGACAAGAAAGGGAATAAAGTTTTGAATAGAGAGATTAATCATAAACTCAGTGGAGGAAGTCAGTTTTAGGGGGACTTGGTTTCAGGCTGACTGGCTATAATGTGTTTCTGGTCAAGCAGAACATTTATAAGGACACAAAAATTATCCAGATTTTAATTTGCTGACGTGGCACTCTTGGCAGGACAGCTCTATCTTGGGCCTTGATGGTTATTGCCACAGAACTAAGGTTGCCTACATCAATATTACTTTACTATCATTTTCCAGGAAGATAAGGCTACAAACCAGCAAATTACTTCATTGCTTTGTGGAGGAGGAAAATTAATTTTCCTTCTACCCTTCTGAGTTATTGGCTGAGAACCCCCTGTAATAAAAGACAGATTAACATGAGAAAAAGCATTTTTTAATTACATAAACACATAGGGGAGCACCACAAAGATATGAGACTCAGAACGCAGCCAGACAATTGAGACTTATATGTCATCCTGAGCAAAGGCAAGAGATAGGGGAATGAGGCTTCAAAGGGGGAAAGGCCATTCCTGGAAAGGTGAGAAGAGCAAATATTTGGTAAACAGAAGTTATCCTGCCAAGCAGAGAAGTCTCTCAGGTAAAAAGATTATGTCTGGTAATAAGTCTCTTCCTGATACAGGCCCACATTCTAATGTAAATTTCCTTTATAAATATAGATTTTCCTTACAAAAGCCTAACTCTACTATGTTTTCAGAGCTTTTCCAGTGTCTGCAGTTTCTTAAAAATAATCAGCACAAAATAATCCTTATACCAAATAAGCACATTAGAGGGGTGGGGGAGGGCACATTCTGCTACTTTTCAGCTTACTTCAGGGACTTCAAGAAACTTCATTCAGAAAAATAAGCTATTCAACCAGTTGCCTTCTTAGGACAATAGCTTGCTCATCTGGCAAGCTGCTTGCTGATGAAATAATCGGTTATTCATCAAGAATCATATTCATCTCCACCTGTCTGTGACTACCAGTCTTAAACTATTTATATCATGAAGTTTTCCCAGTCCCGAAGAGATCCCTGACTTGAAAGACTAGGATTAAACCACAGGAGCCCAGACTTTAAACCCCTGTAAATATCCATCTCTGACCTCTTCCTTCAGAGACCCTATTAAGACTCTATCAAGGTGATACTCTCTCTAACAATAAGGACATAATAATATAATAACAACAGTAGATAATGGCCCAGGTTTGCCTGATCACCAGGTTATTCTGGTGGTTATCTATGTCTTTTGAGAGTTGGCAGTTGACATCCTTCAGGATCTGACATTCTGCCTTATGGGCAGGGGCTGTTTAAATGAATGGTAAATTATAAATAGCGATACCACTTGACATAGTGCATCATGGGTTACAAAGCACTTCAACATACATCACTTGATTTAATCATTAAAAGAACTACTTGAGGTAGATATTGTTATGATGCTTCCTTTAATCCTTAACATTCTTCTATAGGTCAACAAACAAAAGCTCAGAGAGGGGCCAAATGCTTTGGTAAAGATCAAATAGCAAGTAATCAAGATGGAACTTGATGTGTAGACGGCCGTACCATAAAATTTTTTTTCAAGTTGTTTGTGTTCAGTGCTCCCATATCATGTAATCTCTCTTTTGGCCCAATATCCTTGCCCAGTTTTCCACTTCCAGATATCTTCAGAGCACCTGTTCAAAGTTTCCTCACACCGATCTGCTATATTTGCTTCTTTGACTCTTCTAATCACCTCTTCTCTAGGAAGCTTCCCAAGCAGATCATGGTGTGACCTTCCGTGGTTTGTAGTTAAAAAGTTAACAATTTCTTTGCTTTTTCATATTAATGTAGTTTATTTCTCCTAATCTATTTGAGGTCCTTATCTTCTAAAAGGCAGTCTGCCTAACTAAAAGGGCTGCTATAACTTCCTTGATAAAAGTAAATTCAGGCTTCCCAAGTCTCTCAAATGAAAACAATCTCTATGTGAACAGGGGCTACTGAGCCATCGACTGACCCTGAGGTTTAGCTTCCTCTTGAATGTCATGACACATCATTGTGCCACTACCATTATGACCTCAGGGGGCGCTGCTTCAGCTTTGTTGGATTATTCTCAGCCAGAGACACAGGAAAAGGTTCTCTAGGTTGTGTTCTGCACAAGGGCTCCTGACAAACTGAGCTAGTGCTGGTAGAAATACAGCTCACATTCCCCTGGCCAGCCTTACCTGCCCAAAGGGGAGTCCTTTTTCTGATTTGCACAAAGGCAGCATGTAAATTAGTGAGGCTCACATGCCCTGAAATAGTTGCCTAAGACTTAACTAAATACTAGAGAAAGTAACTTACTACTGAACAATCTAGTACATAAATGTATTTCCAACTTGCACTTTACTCCTGAAAATCTTCCTCTTGATCTCTGGACCAGGATTCTCAACAAAGACCACATGCCCCTAAAACAGGACAGCATTTCAAACCCTTCTAGAGTCCTTGGGCAAGGAAAATGGGAATAATAAGGATATATTATAAAGACTCTGTGAGGAATATGGAGTTTTTAATACCATGCCTGGCACATAGTAAATACTCAGGATTGGTAGCTATTATTATGATTCAATAGCATTTGACTTCACTTTTCCTCTTTATCATGCCCAACTCCATATTCAAATTCATCAGTGAAAAGATTAGACTTTTAGCACTAAACAGAATTTATATGCCTTTAACCTGACTCTTGACCTTGAATCTTAACACAAAGAAATAAACATATCTTTCTTCTAAGGAAATAAAACATGAATAATATTTATAAAATATTTATAGAATATCTATGAAAGAGCATTTTCACATATAATGTTGGAGTGTATATACTAAAAGTACTTACTAGGTATACATGTTATTAAAATGCCCATATCATACCAAAACAAAATTTTAAGTGTGATAGATTTTTATTTTAAAAATAAAAGCTCTTATGTGTATAATGCTTCTTTTTATAACTGCCAGCTGTAATCCACCAAGAGTCAGGGTGCCTGGTCATTTACCAGGACAGAATTCAGACTCTCTTAGAAAATATGCCTGTCCCCTTTGACTTATAGAAGGCAGGCAATCCTTCCAGACATGTCACCAGCCTAGGACTCATTTCATTCTCCTGCTTGGAAGGACTGATAGCATCTTGTGATTACATTTGCTTGTTGGTGCAGCCTTTTATAAAGAGCTGAAGTGTGCCACGGAGTGTCATTTAGACTCAGTCTAGCTGGATTGATATAAAGTAGAATGTGTTAGAGATAAGAATGGAGTGATATTTTTAGATCTTTTTAAATTTAAAAAGCTTTAAGCCACCATTAGCACATTCATTAAAGTAGCATTCAATTATGAGATGGGTTTTTATGCTTATATAATATATCAAATTAAGCAGAAGAAAATAACTTTAAGACTTCTTATTTAACTGGCTTTACATTTTACAGGTTTTGGAAAAGTAATTCTTAATTTTTCAATTAATCTTTTTATTAAGGACTCCCTGTATGACTGGCAATTCACTGAATACTTTGAGAAAAACTGAGATTAGTCTAAAGTAGTGAAGACATCCTGTAGGGGGTCGCAGTTTTCTTATTCTACTTGGAAACAAGCCTGGACCCCTATCTTCTTCTTCATCCCTATTATCTATCATGGTGTAGATGAGGATCCCATACCCAAAAGCCTAGGGAAACCAGATAGGTAAATAAACAAAGGGACATATGCCTGATATCGTAGTTGTTACTTAGTTCCAACCAATTGAAATTAAAGGCCAACCCAGTTTGAAAAATCTGCATATTTATGGAAATTCTTTTCCATTTTTAAATGTTGGCAACTAATTCAAATTAAAAGAAAAAAGTATATTCTGTAGGCCTATTCTGTGTGGGCCAGCAAGAAAGTAGCTATGATCCAGAATCAGAGCGTAACCTACCAGGTGCAACTCTGACTTAGAGTGAAATGAAATTAGAAGACGGAAATGTTAGAAACATTAAAAGATAACAGGCAGAAAGAAAAAAAGTATACTGAATTCTTTGGTTACAAATGACATAAAATTCAACTCCAATTGACTTATTAAAGGGGGACCTATTTATTATCTCACCTAAGTGAAAAATCCAGATGTAGGACTGGATTCAGGCAGGGCTGGATCTAGCAATTCAAACGATGTCAGCATCGTTTCTCTCCAGTCCTTCCCTCAATCTTTCCAAGGTGTCTGCTTCATCCTTTTACATGGTGACCTCAGTATATTCAGGCTTGTCCATTAGAGTTGAAAAGTAGCTGCCATTTTCTAAACTTCACATCTTCACACTCTACCTACTGAGAGATGATAGGTTCTTTAGCTCCTGCAGAAGAGAGAGTAAATTTCTCCTTCCATAAAGGGCAAAATGTGTCTCTTTGTATGTAAGTACCTCCAGTGAGGTTGTGGGCCCTACCTTGGACCATAATGGCCAGGAGATGGAATCACCATTAACTTAAGCCACTGAGAGTTTCAGGGGCTTCTCTGGAGCAACCCGACCCAATAATACATAGCTGAGAATAGCAAGGGTAGTTTCACACCATTTTCTTCAGGGATTACTGCTGTAGGGAAAGGGAAATAGAATCACAAACAGTAATTATACACCAGATTAGGGGGAAGCTATTAAAGAAACTGAAAGTAAAATACAAATTAGTAGGAAAAAAAGTAAGAAAAGTTAGTGCCAATAAATGTGAAATCTTCAATGTGGAAGGTGTGGGCAAAGGCAATTGCTACAGGGAAAAAACATGTAAGAACAGAGAATACTTACTCTAAAAGTGCTAGAAGAAAACATGGAATAATTTTTACTTTTATAATTTTAAAGTGAGAACTAGTTAACACACAAAATTCAGAAGCAATAAAGAAGCAAAATAAATTTAACTATGTAAAACTACAATAACACAATTTTATTAAAAATAAGGCAAGTAACAAGCTGGTAACATATATGCAACTCATATGACACACAAAGAAATAATAGCCTTAATCTTTAAAGAATACTTACAAATCAAAAGAAAAGATAAACCCAATAGGAAACTGAGTAAGAGGGAAAAAAATGACTTAGAATATAAAAAGATGCTTAACTTCAGTTATAATTAAAGAAATGTAAATCAAAAGAAGCAGATGTTATTTTTTTATATATTAGATCAGCAAAGATCAAAAAAGTTGGTGTTATACAATGTGGCAAAGCTGTGAGGAAACAGACCTCTTCACTAATCCTTGATGGGTGCAATCTTTTTAAAGGACAATTACCAGCATTGCTCAAAATTTAATTGTACTACCTTACTGTTACAAAATTTAACTTCAAGGATTATATGTGTCAATGACTTTCAGTCAAGGAGCACCAGGAATGCACATGTAGTTGAACTGGTTGGATTTATGACTCATTATAGCAAAGTAGAATGCATACCACAGGGAGCCATGAGGTGCCTCAGAAAGAGGGTTCATCTCTAACTCCCTGTTATAGGATTTCAGCTTTGATTGGATGCTTTTGGGGAGAGTCAAAGGAAGTGAGACTTTGAACTAGATTGGGTGCTGTCAGAAAGTCAGGACAAGTCTATGACTATCTCAATTAATCTTATCTAGAGGGAGGGCAGACTAGAATGAGGCTAAAGCTATAATTAGTAAAGAAACAACAGCCAGTCTTATTAAGTGGAAGAAAGGCTGCTTGGTATTTTGTGGTGTTTGTACAGTGACCTTGTTTTTGTCTGTGCTTAGAAAAAATTATGAAGTGGTCTTGTTTAGACTAATTTTATCATGGTTTCAGAGTGACCTTGTTTGATGTTGATGTTCCATGAAATTGTTTATGTCCAACAGGAGAATAATATGGTCCAGCTGTGAGTGCCATGCCAGCTTCAAACAACAGAATCCTATCTGTAAGTGATATCAGGGCTTTCTTTATCTTTCTAACTTAAAGCTATACTTTTACTTATACAAAGACATTTATGTACAAATATGTTCAATATAGCAATACTTATAGCAGAACATTCTAAATATTTACCAGCAGCAGAAAGGCTAAATCACTGATTATTATAGTTATATACTGGGTCACTATGCAGCTTTGAAAAATGATGTAAAAATGTGCTGATAAGAAGAATTCTAAAACATTGTTAGGTGATAAAAGCAAAGCATAAAATAGCATTTGTTTCTGTTTGTGTTGAAGGTCATTAGGGTTGTTTGGTAAATATTGTTTCATCTCCCTTCCAGGATAGGAATATATTTCCTGATCTTGCGTTTAGGCAGGGCTATGTTATTAGTTCTTGTAAATGAGTTATCAATAAGACATGAACCATTTCTGAACTGTAACATTTAATTGTTCATCTAAGGTCCTTGGTAACTCTCTTCCTTTGTCATGGCTACTGACAATGATCCAGATGAAGGTCTGGATCCCAGAATAAGAAAACCATGAACCAGAGCCTCCAGTTGACCTGCAGTAGAGACAAAACATGAGAAAAAAAGCCTTATTGTTTAAGTCACTGAGATTTGGGGATGGTTAGTAACCACAGCATAGTCTATCCTGGCTAATACAGTATTAGACCAGAATTGGAGTGCTACAGTGAAAAGGGGGGGTGGGAAGGGCTGTGGGATGAATTGGGAGTTTGGGATTGACATATATACACTACCGTGTGTAAAATAGATAGCTAGTGGGAACCTGTTGTATAGCGCAGGGAGCTCAGCTTGGTGCTCTGTGGTGACCTAGATGAGTGGCATGGGGAGGGGAGGGAGGTCCAAGAGGGAGGGGATATATGTATACATATAGTTGATTCAGTTCATTGTACATCAGAAACTAACACAACATTGTAAAGCAACTATACCCCAATTAAAAAAAAAGAAGAATATGTGGCATTGGGTTAGGGGTTGGGTGATGATGAGTGAGAAAACTTTTATCGGAGGCTGTAAGGAGGAGGGTCCACATTATTCAATAACAAAACACATGGTAAAATTGTCATCAAAAAAAATTATAAAGCAGTTAATATACCTATTAGAATTGAAGTCTTAGGGGAAGAAGTTGAAAGACAAAATGTTAGTAGCAAGTGTTAGTTTCCATTGACTACATTTGGCAAAGTATTACAAGAAAGACGTAAGCTCAGAATAGAATTAGCTGTTTCATAAGCAGGAATACAGTTGCACTTTCAACAGGTAGTTTCAAGCCATCTTTTGTTTCAGAAAAGTTCTCTTGATTTATATTTTCTAGTATTTTTTATCTTCCATTGCTTTAGTTTTTGTCCTCAGGATCCCCTTTTATATGTGTGTTTAGTCTTCTTTGCTTGTCATCTATCACTGTCTATCACTGTCTCTCGAATACTTTTTAACACCTTACTTCTTTTTCGTTTTTCACCTTTTATTTTCTATTTCTCTTAAGGCATTCATTGTGTTTATTAATTCCTTCAGGTTTATTCTTCAATTCTGAAATGACTTTTTCATTTATCAATAATTTTTTACATTTGTGAGCTCAAATTGCAAATTTTTCTATTTCTTATTCTGTTCTCCAATTATCTAATTTCTAAGATTTTAGAATTAAGATTTCTGTTGTTTCATGGCTATTAATGTTTTCTTAAATCATTTTATCTTTGAAGAATTTGGTTACAGTTTTCATCTATTTTTGTGTTCAAATTATCCTGGCATGCCTTCATTGTCTGTAGGGATATTATTTTGCTCTTTATTTTCTTTCTTATTATAAAACTGTCTCTTTATAAAAATCCTTTTCCGTTGTGGTTTTCATTTGTTATGCATTTTTCTGTATTAGAGAGGGAGGAATCAAGATAGCTTTCCTAGAATCATAGCTCTAGATTCCCTTCTGTAATATTCAAAATGTATTCAAAAACAAAAGTTGACATTTTCCTGAGATCTGCTAACTCTGGTTCCTTCTCCCCAATATTTTCTTGAACTTTTTCTTTTAGTTTTTTCCTATTGAAGTTCTACTCTCAGTACTTTTTACTTGATGCAAGATTTGATACTGGAAGGGAATTTTAGCTGACTACTCTCAAAGGTTTATAAAGCCCAGATTTGTCCAACACCATCATGCATACCATGGTCCCTTAGCTCACACTGTGAATTAAAGTCTGCAGTTCTCTCTCCCAGTTCCAGCTGCTAGCCTCGAATTTTCTTGATGAGTTTACCAGTGAGTACCTGCTGGTAATTTGGATACTTTTTAGCTCTGGAGCCGTCAGAAATTTTTGTCTTTCCTCTGCTTTCTCTCACATCACTGTTGAAATGGTGTGAGTCTTCTTGGTGGTTGTGGTTGGCCTTCACCTGCTCATATTCGGGAGTTTATAGTTAACCTAGTGGTAGATGTTGTCCATGTGTTTTAGGTTTTGCTGTCCTAGTCTCTATACTTGTTTATATGATGAGATTTGGGGAAATTTAAAAATTCTGCCACCATCTTCCCAGAGTCCTCCACCTTGAATGTTTAAACACCTACCTTTTTGGTTTTATGCTTTTAAATGTTTTTATTCTTTCTTAAATATATATTTTATCATATTTTTATATGTTCATATATATGTGTATGTGGGTGTGTGTGTATCAGTGCAGTCACGTGACATGTTGAATGGAAAAAACAGTGTAAATTTATGATATGCATTCCAGCTTTGTAACTATTGTAGGTGACCCAAATCTCATTTTAATTCTCTAGTATCCATATTTTGATCTCTAATCCATACGCACACATGTGCACACACACACACACGTGCACACACACACACACACACACACACACACACAATGAGGACTCCTTGAAAGGTAGATGATGCCAAATTTTAGGGCAGAAAATAAAATCAGTATGGACCTGGGCCATCTGTTTATTTGTACTAATTTCATAAATAAGGAAACTGAACTCCAAAGGTTGTTGCTAGACACAAGCATGCTTTAAAAATGTCAGCAGAAGTGCTGAAATAAAAGGAAGCAAACTACAGAGACCCTTACTAGTCAAATTTATACAGTTTGAGCATTAAAATAAATTTAATGATAATAATTCTTGTGACAATTATAATAGCTAAACAGATTGAATATAAGAAAGTCTAGAAGTTCCTAATAATACTCAAACAAGAAAAGTTTATAGAAGATCACCAAAAGTTATCACAATATACAAGAAGAGTGTGTCTAATAGAATATACTTCATATTTTATTGATCCAAATATATAAGGTGTTAACATACAAAAGTATTAACTAAATATCTATCTATAAAGTTTAGGTATATACTTTCTTTGATCAAAAGAGTCCATAAGAAAGCCAAGTTATCTCAGCAAAAGTAGATTCAGTAACAAGAAAAGGAAAGCCTGATCAGCATATGTAATTAATCAGATTCAAAGGGTGTCCACAGCTAATCAGCTTCACTGGTCACATACAATAATCAAGTAAAAGGAGGGTTCAACAGTGTGTTCTAAAATGATAAATTAACCAAATGTACAAAAGAGTAAAGCTGACTATGCAGACACAATCCCTCATCTCCTAGGAGCTGACAATTCTTGATGGTCCAACTAATTAAAATAAAATACTAATAAGAAATAGCTAAGATTTTTTTTTTTTTTTTTGCGGTACGCGGGCCTCTCACTGCTGTGGCCTCTCCCGTTGCGGAGCACAGGCTCCGGACGTGCAGGCTCAGCGGCCATGGCTCACGGACCCAGCCGCTCCGCGGCACATGGGATCTCCCCGGACTGGGGCACGAACCCGCATCCCCTGCAACGGCAGGCGGACTCTCAACCACTGCGCCACCAGGGAAGCCCCCTAGAAATATATAAGATTTTAATAGTACTGACAAACCACACTAATGTATCAACGTGACAAGGCAATGGATAGGATAAAACTTAGAAGAATTCCTTACCTCTTTGAAAGCTACCAAGTCTCAAAAAATTAAAACTTTTATAAACAAAGCAAAAAAATTAAAAGCCTCTCAATGTAATGATTAGAATTTTATTAGAAAAAGGAATTTACTCCAGATTAGCAGCCTAGAAATCACCTTAGACTGCTCAGCCAGAGCCATGTCTCAACCAAGAGTTAAACTTTTCATAACTCGTAACAAAACCTGATTAGGCTGAAATGATACCATTTTCTTAAAGATCTGGTAAGATTATCAAAACCCCATGTAAGAACCTTAATGGAAGCCTAGGAAGATAAGACAAAAAAATAATAAAAAGAAAGACAAAATAATATATTATATCATATTATAGTATACTATATATATAATAAATATATAATAAATATAACTTTATTTCTGGCTTTAGTGTAAATGTGTTTATTAATTTGTAATCATTGTAGTAGTATGTTGTCTATTTTTAAAAGGTGTTTAAGACATTGAAAGTAACCTAAAATATAGTGTTTGGAAGTATCTGATAAAAAATAAAAGTTTGGGGAAATTTGCTAAATTCTTTAACTTTGTTTTATTAATTTCTTTAAGTAGTTTTTAGAGGAATTTAAAAACTGATTATTTACTATAATCATAAGATTAATAAATTAGGTACTAATAAAGCCAAATATTAGTGAGTGTTACTCTCTTACATAAAGGGCCATGATATAATAAAAACTATTGATAATATTCTAGTCAGGGGAAAGCAGAAATTTAAAAAGTTAATGAATGAGTGAGAAAATTTCAGGTAGTTTGAAAGAAGCAAAGTAGAGGGATGCAACAGAGTGTTGGAGATACATTACTATGGACTGGGGTCATGGAAGATCTCACTGAAGCTGTGACGTTTGGGGTGAGACCTAAATGATAAGAAAACACCAGTCCTGTAAAGATCTGGGGGCAGAGAGTTCTAGGCAAAAAACAGCAAGAACAAGTGTCCTAAAGCAAATGTCCTTTGCTGTATCCAAGACTTAGAATGAAGGCCAGCATGGCTGGAAAATAATGGGTGAATGTCAGAATGGTAGGAGAAAAGACCAGATCATGTAGGGCCTTGTGAGCCACAGTAAGAGGTGGGGATTTTATCCCCAGCACAGTGAGAAGTCATTGGAGGGTTGGCTGCAAAGGAGTCAGGAACTAATTAACTGTTCCTATTTGGGGAATAGATTGTTGGGGAGCAAGAGGGGAGGATGGGAGGTCAGTTCTCTCTTTACCTGGATCCTAGTTCAAGTACTCCCTTGTCCCATGAAGCCTTCCTTGCTCACCTGAATAGAGATAACATCTCTCTTCTTTATACTTGGTAACACTGCATCACTACTGTCTTATGACATTCATTATATTCAGTTTTGTATTTTAGGGAGCTGTGATGTTTCATCTCCCCTTGAAAATCTTAGGATATAAGTTCCTACAAGGTAGTGACTATACCCTGTGTATCTTTGCATTTGTAATAGAGCTTAACTTGGTGGCTAACACAAAATGGATATTATGTGAGGATGAAGACGTAAGAATTTATTTTGCTTATGGCAATACATAGAATCAATTCAGCTACAGCCTATATAACTATTGAAAGAATTAAAAGATAAATGACTGTTGGTTTCTACATTAACAGAGCACGAAGAAGGTGGGGGAAAAATATGTCTCAACTTTTTATTCAGGACCAAGTCAACGTTTGTTCTGGATAAAATAGGGAAAATATAACTGTTTTAAAAACTTAAGGGTTTAATTAATCTAGGTGGGAAAATGGGGTTGGAAACATTACTGTCAGTTTGACTGACAAGGTTCCTTTGGAAAAAAATGAAGAAAGAAGCAAATAGCTTCTATATTCTATGTTGTTGGTAGAAAAAGAAATTCAGAAAGCACGTCATGCAGTATTAAAGGGACAGAATTTCATACATCAGAAGAGCATAAGCTGTACTGGGGAAGGCCAGGACTAAGGAGAGGGATTGGGGTCAGCACAGAATGGTGAGCACGGGTGAGAGGGAAGAAGACTTCAAAAGTGTGTGGCACGAGGGCTACTAATCCATTAACGATGTTCCGAATAGAAGCAGAGGAAATGCCTCAGGTCTATAAAACCACTAAGTTATAAACTTCTTTACTTACCTGGGGAGAACTCTGTGAAGTTGGAAAAACAGTTTTAGGGAAAAAAAAAAAAGGAATGTTAGTTATCATCTACCTAAGCTTTGTATTCTGTAGGTGAGGAAATGGCATTGTAGAAATATGAAACAACACACTGAGGTCACACAACTAAGTAACAGAAATACTGAAATGTGAACCCAGATTTCCTAATTCCAGCTCTTTGCTCTTGCCGGTATATACTCTGCAAATTGGGTGGTTACAGTCCATTTCCCCTTTTTTTTGTCATAGCGCTTTAAATTTTTTGGGGGGGTGGTTAGAAGGGATTCATTCTTGCCCTTGTCTGTCATCTTCAGGGACTGTTGGTCAAGTTGTCCCCCAGCTAGGGCTGGTATATGACCAAATGCTGACAAATCAGACACATTCTCTGGGACTTTGAATCCTGAACACGTTGATTCTAGGACAGGAAAACTGATGGAGCCTGAATCATCGCAGAGGTGGCAAGCTGACAAGCCTGTCAGTGAAATTCAGCTACTTGGATCCCTAGAGCTACTTCATTTTTGCTCCCGGTGAGCCTAGTTCTTTCACTTTTCCTTCTGTTTTCAAATTATCCCACGATATTCACATTTATTTATTTTTTATTATATTGTTAAAGCTCTTGCTTAGCATAGCAGAGTCCATTTCTTTTCCTTACAACCCAGAAGCTCTAATTACTACTCTGTTTCTAGGAATATAAACATGTCAGGACATGAGATGAGAAATTAAAGAAACAGTGAAAAAGGAGAGGAAATGACCGAACTGAAGTTTTACAAATAAGACTGAAGGAGAATTTCAGATTAGGGTGTACATGTATTCATTCGTGTAGATTTAATACAGTTTTATTAAATATCTAATCTGTGTCCAGCAGCGGTGAGATACCAACCTGTGGGTATCCAAATGAATGGAAATAAAAAGATCCCACAACACGTCAGGGAGTCAATATGTGAGCTGGACAGTCAGATGCAAAGAAAGTGGGACTCACGAGTGAGGACTAATAGACTGGGGTCAGGAGCAGTCAGAACAGGATCTACAAGAGGACTGAGCTACTTGGATCCCCAGACACACCTCATTCTTACTCCTGAGCCTGGTTCTTTCGCTCTTCCTTTGATTCTGGAAATTCTGAAATTGATTTCTGCATCTGAGTTCATAAGTAGCATGAAGAACAGAAAGCACAGAGATTCCTTGACTGTCTTTCCATCTCTTACCTGGGCCTTGAAGCTCTATTAAAATGTCACTGGAAAAAATGATCCAAGAGACGTGACTGGAATTCTTGCCTGATGTTACATTTAGTACCCCCGAGCCAGACAGTTAAACTTGCTAGGCCTCAGTTTCCTCTTGTATGCAATGAAGAAACAACACCCACTCTATTTACCTCCTGAGTTGTGAGAAATACATGAGAAAATGGATGCAATGGTTTAGTAAATTGAGAAAAAAGACCAAGAGAAAAATGTTACTTTCCCTTCAGCATCGTTTCCAGTCTTTGTTATGAACAACCATTTCTCTCTCAGCCATGGCAGAGCGAGAAGCTTTTAAAAAAAGTTAGCTAGGGCTTCCCTGGTGGCACAGTGGTTGAGAGTCCACCTGCCGATGCAGGGGACGTGGGTTCGTGCCCCGGTCCGGGAAGATCCCACATGCCGCGGAGCGGCTGGGCCCGTGAGCCATGGCCACTGAGCCTGCGTGTCCGGAACCTGTGCTCCTCAATGGAAGAGGCCACAACAGTGAGAGGCCCGCGTACCGCAAAAACAAACAAACAAACAAAAAACAGCTAAAAAAAAGGAGATTGAGATAGTGTTCCAGCTTCAAAGGCCAGCCTTCCGGTTATGTAGCTCCTAGAGACAAGGACAGAACAGAGGCTCTGAGAAGAGTTTTGACAAAAATTAAAGTGCAAGAAAGAATACCATGACTGAGAAATTGCAGGAGTATTCATTCAGAAAATATGTGTATTGCCATGAGAAATCATTAGTTTGAGGATGAGAATATATCTTTTATTTCTGAATCTCATGTCTCTAGCTTATGTTTATCACAAGTAAATACTCACTGAGTAAATGAATGAACAAAAGTTACTCTGGCCTTGACCCAAATGCATATACTTGCCCACTGTGATACTCCTATCTCTTAAAGTAGTGACATTAATGTGCTGTTCAGAAGGGCAAACTAGTTACAAAGGTTTGCCTACTATCCCTCTGGAGTTTTGTAATTTTACATCACTGAAGTAAAATGATAGAAATACAGAACGAGAGAACAAGACTGGGAATAAACTAATAACAGTAAAGGTAAGGGACCAACACTTTATTAGGAAGTTCAATTCCATGAAAGTAAGAATGAGGGAAAGGGAAGTAAAGTAGGGAAGGAGGAGTCAAAAATTAAAGTGGTACATCTCTGAGCTGGCCAAACGTTGTTAAATTAGGCAACTGATTTCTTGGCTTCAGAGAGATCTTCAGAGAGGCCATGTGATCTACTATGTCCCAAAACAGTCCATAGTCGGGGAAGATGAGAGAATTATTCTGCTAGCCTTTTCGTGTCTCAGATCTTCCTGTTCAAGCCCTCCCCACATCACAGCACCTCAAGATTGTGTTACCCACTTCTCTGGGAAGGTTCTGGAACACCTATAGGTTCAGTAAAGCTACTTGGTCAGGTTCTTCTTGCCAGCACTGGCACCATGCTTGGGCCTCTCTATACTGTAGTTGTAGCAGCAACTGCAGCAGAGACCTGGGTCTATGACTGTGGGAATGGATTGAGCCATTGGTAGGGGTGATAAGGGCAAGAGGCCAAGCAGATAACTAAGGCACACAGGGAGAACAGAGTGGCTGCGTGGATCTGAAGGAGTACTTACACTGAGTCCAGTATAACTCCCAAACTCCTTTTTCAGGAATTTACGTTAGCCCAGCAAAGCGAGGGAATAAATGTGAGAGGCAGGAAATAGAGAAGCAAAACTGAGGATTAATGAAGGGGAAGAATGACAGCTACGAAGCAAGGCTGGAGAGCAAACAATGCATAGTGGAGCTGAAAAATGGAGGCCTTTCTATGAAAGATCTTCCTAAAAATATGTTTAAGACATGATAAGATCAAAGTGTTCAAGAAAAAAAGAAAGGCAATTAGAAATTCCAGAAAGCAAAACCAAATCAAACAGCAAATTCCAATAACTGATTGGAAAGCTAGATATACATTCTAATAACCTTGAAAATCTAAAAGTGAAAAGTATAAGTGTTAGAAGTTAAGCTAAGGTAAAGGTTTGAAGAGATGAAAGAAAAGCTAGTGACACTCATTTTCACCTTACAAACTAGGGATTTGAGATGTTGGTGATCAAAAAAATGAGATGAATGAACATTAAGTAGAATTATTTCAAGTGACTTTAAAAAGTAATTTGACTGTACGTTCCTAGCAGGATTTAGTCTAAGAACAAAAGAAAATCATGAAAAAGCATTGAACAGCATTATGTAATGATATTTTAAACTACTAATTATATGTTGAAGAGTAGAGAAAATAAATAATTGTGCTAATGTCTTTAGGAACCAAGGTTTGTAAAAGAAAGAGAAATACAAAATCGATGAAATTAACTAAAAGCCAGGTAATGTTTTTATTGGAATGTCAGTACATCTTATTTATTTTTATCTTGTTAAAAATAACAAAATATAACAGCTTATTTCATACCTTTCTATATTGAAAAGGCTTAGAAACAGTGACAATCTATAAAAGAAAAACCACAGTGCCCAGATTTTGGTCTCCAAATATCATCTCTCTAAAAAGATCCAAGGATCATTTTTAAACTGGTTCCATGTCTATGACAGGACATATACAAGATGATCCTGAGATATCTTGTTGGACTAAAAGCAAGGAAACTATCCAAGACTACAGGAGTCATGTCAAAAGGTCTCAGGAGCCAACTTGAAGAAGTTCTCACTGGTATAAAATGGAAAATTGGGCATCGAAAAGAGTAATGATCACACTGTTTAAAACAGATCACATATGTAAAAAAAAAATCTATGAATTCTTCATGATACTAAAAACAAAAAAAGGCAACCTCATTGGTTTGCTAGAGCACCCCCTTATTATTCTGAAAGTTGGTAAATAAAGGAAATAAATCAAGCACTTACCTGCCTTTCCTATACAAACCATGTTTCAAGGTAACAAATAGTTAATGTGGAAAAATTCTTTACAGTAGAACAGATAATTCAGAAGACATAGGAAAATTAAGAAAGTCAACATTTTATAATCCTTAGTGAAATAACAGATCTGGTCAAAGATCATCAGTGGCTGCTAAACCCACTGGGTAAATGTTGATGGGGAATTTTATGATAGATGGAGTAGACTGACATTCCCTGGACCCACTAATTAATCTTCTCATCACTCAAAAAGGAGCCACCAGATCTGACGCCTCTTATTCCAATATGATATTATAGGATGTACACAGCACCATCCATTAAATATTATTGCAAAAAATATTTTTAATATGAATTTAATTAAGCCTGTAGGTCTAACTACCAGTTTTGTAGAAGGCGTTTTAAAAACTACTTATTAACAACATTATGACATTACACACCCAATTCAACTATTTCACGTTTCTGTTTTCTCTTTCTTCATGTGAGGAAAAACTGCTAGTTTGAACTACCATGGAAACTATATAATTATTATTCTCAAGGATTACAAATACTTTGTTCTTGTAGTCCAAAGTGATCTCAAGAAGGGTATCTGAACTTCATTCATTTACTTATTCAACCAAGATTTATTGGCCATCTCCAGGCCCAGTGCTGCACGAAATGCTGTTGATTCAGAAATGCACATTAGAGTCTCTGTCCTGGATTTGCTCACAATTCCCTCAAAATCTAGGACTCCACTTTTAGAGATAAATTAACTGAGCAGAGATATTTGGAAGGGAGTAATGGAGAGAGCTCTGACCTAGTTATCTAAATATCATAGTTGGTAAAGTAGACATTAGACATGACCCAGGGCATTATTAATGAGAACGTTAAGAGTTTTAATTTTGGAAATTGAAACATATGTTTTTGTGTTGCATCATAACATGGCTTATTCTCAATTTGTTCATGGCTTCTTTGAAAGTCACGTTTATATAGAATTGCTGGAATTAAAAGAAAAATCAAAGTCTTTAGCATTTAAACATGAACTGTTTTAAATTGGTTGGCAGGTTATTTCACTTACAGATTTTTTGTTTTAAAGAAACTATTGCAGATAAAGTGTTTGGGGATGAAAGTCAACCAGAAGAGTAATAAATATTTTGTGTCATTAGTCAAAAATGGTTTTCTAAGCGAGTCAGCTGATTCTTAAATTTTTAAAAAGAAGAATAATCGAATCTCTGGAATTTTATTCTCAGATGACAGAATTCAACAAGGAATTTCCTGTAGTGGTTGCTTTCTTCATATCAAGCAAAGAGATTATATGCAAGTTTGTCATGTAATTGGAATAATATGTCACCTTTGTAGAGGGACTTGAGTTGCATTATGCTGTCCAGTAAGCATTTTTCTATCATCTTGGCTGGGGAGAAAGCTCAGGAGAGTCCCTAGTCTTTGAAATAACTTTGAAAAAGAACTTTTTATATTTTATAGAATACATTTTTCAACAAATTAACTAGAGTTATGAGAGTTTGGAAAAATAGGTCCTCTGATATTCCTGGGGTTAGTGAGAGTTTAACTTGTTTTCAGAGAGTCTTTCTGTTTTATTGGCCCTCTGTAGGCAGCTTGAAGGACTACTTCTGCACTTAAACTTGTATCAAAGTCTCACTTTCAGAGGAAGAGACAAATGTAGCCATTTGAATCTGGCAAAAAGAACTCTTTAACTTGCCCTGAGGACAGTGGCAAGAAGCTAGAATGTAGAGAAAACAATTAGGACACCAAGAAATGGACTTCCTGGAGATACTCTGAGCAACTGTATGGGAGATTCTTTCAAGAGAAAGCTCTGAACAGGGGATGTGAATATGATAATATAGATTGAGATTATCTCCCAGCATCCCTGTTCTGGGAAGTTCTTCTTATCTCAGCTCATCCCCTTGGCACTATCTTTGAGTACCTTGAATCTTAATACTTTTTGGTATCCGTGTATTTTGCTACATACACAAAAACTCAGAGATAACTGGCCAATAGGGGAAAAGGAAGAATAGTGAAGCAGAGGCATAAAAGGATGAGAGAAAAGACATAGGAAATAGAGAAAGAGTCCTGAATATTGGCGTGCTGGACAATGTTTAACAATCAGCTCCCTACTTAATGAAAAAAAAAGGGACTAATTGTAGCACTGGCCAAATTCTATGGTATGAATTTTTCTACCATGGCTGATTTAAAACAACTACCAATGGGAAGTTACCAAATGTGAGTTGGAAAGAGACTCCTAGTAGCACATCGTTATATAGTATTTCCAACATACAGATACAATAAATCTAAATAATTTCAGGAGCCTATATAATAGTAAAATACAAATAGATAATATTAAAATCAGTAAGAGTAAAAAAAATTAGGAATTGGTGAGACCCAATTATTTAGTATCTAAATAATGCAATTTACTTAACTGTAAGTTTGTTTAACTTAATTTTTAATAATGACTGTTTTACAACCAACTTACAAAATTCCTAAATTTAAAAATCGACTCTGGTGATCTGGTAGGGCTATTTCTGGTACACCAGTGGTCCTGATGGTATATTCATGTCTGGTTTCAGGTGTCTTATAAGTCCAGCAACCCCATTTTCGTCCCTGGCTTACCTAAGATAGCTCAGTGTCTTTATAATAGGTCTCTCTCTCTCTGTTACACATAACTCACCTTGGATTTTGGCCATTTGTACCACAGGTAGCTGTTTTACTAGGAATTGCATCTCACTACAATTTTAAAGAGAGTAGGAAAAGGAAAATATATAAAAGAAGCCACTAATAGCGCTTCCTTTTTGCTGATGCCTTGTGTAAAATATTGTGGTTAATATTTTGAAATAAACTAACTTCAGTTTCTTTTCCTCATGGTTTCTCATACGGATTATCATCCCACCATCCAGGCAGCCACAGTGGCTTTGCTTATGAATGCCCTCAGGGCCATTGAGGATATAACTGAGAAGAAGGCATGGTTCATCTTCAAGTTTCAAATTAGGCCTTTTAAAAAGTCCATGGTTTAAGCAATAGTCTTGAAAGCAAGCCTTTCTATTATAGAAGCTATGCTTTTTTGAGTGATAAAACGTTTTGATGATTTCCAAAGCCTGAGATCCTTGGAGTTCTCAGAGCACAATGTTTATGCATAAATCAGAGAATGAGCGGGGACTCTGTGACAGTGTAAAAGCAATTTTCTATCTCAGAGAGATAGGGAAGTTAGGGTAATAAGGGAGAATTATTAAGGGCATGGCTAGACTTTAGATTGTGGATCCCTGAAGGGTGCTCATATGTTCTACATTTCTGGAATGGGGTTGGGTGGGTAGCAGCATAATGAAAATGGTGATAGAAACCCAGAACATATTTGAGAGGCTCCCAGAATATAAAAGACGACAGGTTTCTGCAATGTACTGAGCAGTAAAGTAGAATGCCCAAGAGGGTGTACCAATGCCTGGGTCTAAAGGCATCCTCATAGATACCCCGAATCCCAAGGAGAAAGGAGGAAATGCCGAGAACAGTGGTTTGGGAAAAGCTTAATAGTAGGGGGAATCGATGTACTACCAACGTTCAAATTAACCGGAGGCTACTGCGGCACTGGGACTCTGGCAGTGAATGTTACAGAAACCAACTGCCGTTTCCAGACACATTGAATTGCCCCTAGCAGAGGCCAGGAAGAACAGAAGATGGTATTTAGATCAGAGGTAGCAATTTGCCAGTACTGGCGTTACCCCTGGGAACTCATAGTGCTTCTACAGAGTACAGGCGAAAGAGAAAGGGATGAGAAGCACAGTCTGAATTGACTGAGTAACCTCGAGGTGACTGTATTTCACAGTGAAAGTGATGGAGTTCTCCTGAATTGGTAAAATTTTATTATCTACCTTTAGTAGATACAGATCTTGTGAACAAAGTTACATTGTGTTGTACGTAGAGAAACTTACTTTTACTTTTTCACACCTGAGCGTCTTCGAAAATAATTTTTATAAGTACTTTCCACTAAAAATTTCTGGTTCCGTTTAGGCTTAGGAATAGGGATCAGAAGATCTGAGAGGTTTTTATTCTTATTATTTTTTTAATTGAAGTATAGTTGATTTGCAATGTTGTGTTAGTTTCAGGTGTACAGCAAAGTGATTCAGTTATACATAAATATATATATCCATTCTTTTTCAGATTCTTTTCCCTTATAGGTTATTACAAAATAGTGAGTATAGTTCCCTGTGCTGTGCACAGTAGGTCCTTGTTGGTTATCTGTTTTATATATAGCAGTATGTATATGTTAAGATTTAGAGCTCAGGTATTCCTTGCCCCATTTTATACCTTGAATTCTACCTAAGAAAAAAAGTGGAGTTCAAGAACAACCGAAGCACACCCTCCATTTGTCTATGGGATTTACCAGTTGCTGTGAGGCTATATTCTATTCATATAAATATGTAGGACCCATAAATACTTGTTGGGGCAACAGTTTTCCCCATCCAGTTTTGATATTTCCATCAACATTTGAAGATTGGAGTAAGTCCAAAGTGAAATTTAGGATTTGTCCATTCTAAATATTTTATTCTGAATCCAGGATTCAGACTAAAATTTTGTTTTGCTTTATTTAAAATAATATGAATTTTTAAATATTACTATAATTTCATTTGCTTCACTTTCATATTTTGCTTTATTTAATTTTATATATTCAATCATTTTTATCATTTGTTTAGTAACATAGCATTTGTAACCAAGATATATTTTTTGCTTTAAAGCTAAAGACTGTACTGAATCTCTGTTAAACTCTCAGTTGTTAAAGCCAAATCTCTAAAACATTTCATTTTATAAATACTTAAATATCCCATTTCACAATTTCTATTAAATGCATAAATGAGGTTTTTGCAGTCTTGGCACCAAACACTGTCCACTGAAGTAAAAATATTCTTCCAATTTTCATTATTTTACTCCAAGGTCTTATGATATGTTATTTGATTCTCTACAAAGTTTATTTGATAAATGAGAGTAAATAAAAGTTTATCAAGAAAATATTTAAAGTGATTTACATCATCCAGTGACAATTGAATACAGTGACTAACACAGTGTTAAATTAAAACATCTGGAAATTTTGCTAAAATTTTGCCTGGAACTCT
This sequence comes from Phocoena sinus, assembly GCF_008692025.1. Taxonomy (NCBI): domain Eukaryota; kingdom Metazoa; phylum Chordata; class Mammalia; order Artiodactyla; family Phocoenidae; genus Phocoena; species Phocoena sinus. The sequence continues at coordinate 36,920,618 of NC_045772.1, read as the reverse complement.
CAACTTTCTCCCTAACTTTCCTCTAACATCATCTATACAAAATTCAATAAGATTTTTATGTCATTTTTCTCATTAAAACTGTTCTTCTCAGGTAATAAAATTAGGTTATTTTAGCTCTTGCTCTTTCTAGCTTTACAAGATCAACAAAAGTACTAATATATATATATATATATATATATTTTTTTTTTTTTTTTTTTTTTTTTTTTTTGCGGTACGCAGGCTTCTCACTGTTGTGGCCTCTCCCGTTGCGGAGCACAGGCTCCGGACGCACAGGCTGAGCGGCCGTGGCTTACGGGCCCAGCCGCTCTGCGGCATGCAGATCCTCCCGGACCGGGGCACGAACCCATGTCCCCTGCATCAGCAGGCGGACTCTCAACCGCTGCGCCACCAGGGAAGCCCTAAACTATATTTTAAATAATAAACTTCAGATTTTAAATAAATTATTAAAACATTTTTATGTGAAACAGTTGAAGCTTCATTAATAATTAAAAATTTTGAAATTCCATTGTCTCAATATATGTTTTCTGAGCATATATTGTTAGTTTATATACATACATTATTCACTTAAGTATGGATTCAACATAAAGCTCTCCTATTATGAATTTCCTAGGGAAAAATTGTTTCAAAGATTAAATCCCACTGAAAGTTATAGTCTAAAGACATAAATTTAGAAATCAAATTCTTCTGTTAGTGAGGTAAATTTCCAAAGAAATGAAAGTACAAAACCTGTAAGTTAAAATCTAAGGGAATTAAAATTTAAAATCAAATGTACTTGTTCCTGTGAATTAAAATTCAAATAAATTAAAACTCAGCATCAAAAAGTTAATAGGATACAGAATATTCTAACAGTTCTAGACCAAAAATTTTAGAAAATAAGGCAATCCCCAGGCTTGATGCAGTCTACCGAACCCAGGCTTTAGTGTTATCAAAGACCATAGCAGAAACTCAAGCACTCATGAGGAAGAAAAGGAGAGACAGAGAACTTCTTGTATGTTTCAACCTCACCAGGTGAGAATCAATCCAATGTCAGCCACTCACAGTCTGTGCCTAGGGTCCTTAAACTTAGTTGCAAGAAATTTCCCGTTTAGAGATTAATTTTGGCAGTATGATTATACCACAACTGGCAGGAAATTAACCTATGCATATGATTTTCTCTCTCAGAGAGTGACATTTTTGACATCACTGCCTTTTGCAAGTTCAGAAATTTCTTATGGTGGTAGCCCCAGTTATCAGGTCTTAAACTGAGACCTTTCTGCATGTTTAATACTGCTTAATTTCCTTTTACTCATTGATCCTGGTGCTTTTGGTCCTCCAATGCTGAATTGAATATAACATAAATTGTATCTACCCACAAAGACTCTATATCCAATATTTTCAGTCCTGCTACAGAAAATTTGACAATGCCTCTTGCTGTGGAATTGCTTAAGTCAAAGAAACTTGCCTTCTGGTAAGATTTCTCCTTTATCCTCCACATTTGTTTCAGCAGAAAAGTCATCCTCAACCTATTCAAATATTGAAGCTTCTCTTGAGTTTATAGTATGTACCCCTTGGGTCTAGGGTAGGGTAAACTAATATCTCTGCTATGTGCTCCCAAGACATGGAAATTTCTCACAATTTTAATGTGCTGAACATGAATAACATTTCTCTTGTTATTATATCTTTTTCTACCTCAATTGTCTCTCAGTTCTTTTCAGGAAGTTGAATCTGCTTTTTAAATAGATCCTTTTCTTCTCTAACCAATATAAAATTAGTACCGTTTACAAAATCTCAAGAGCTTGGTTTTTTTCGCTATTACTCTGCTCTCTGGACAGACATTTATTTGTCTAACCATTTTTCATAAATTTGGTTCAGTGAGGATCTTTCATAATAAGAAATAGGAAATGAGTGAGCTCTGGTCCTGCCAAAGCAACTATTTTTCAGATAAGTCTTGGCCACCTCCGTGTCTGTGAATTGGATATTCTCACCCAGGAGGAATTCTCCCAACAGACCAACATCTGTCCAAAGCCTGACCTTGATCTATTATTTTCCAGCTTGGCTTCCCTTGAATAATTTTGTTGCACCTTCCCTTGGAATCTCAATTACATAAATTTCTTAATCTGGTTCCCCCAGGACACAGGCAATAGTTGTTGCTTCCCCACACAGAGTAAGAGTTTCATTTCACTTTGATCCTCTGTGATCCTTTGAATATTTTATCATGGTCCTCTGGTCTTCCTTTTGCAGACCAGTGCAATTTATTTTAACCATTTCGAACAGCTGTCACAATCTTTAAGGGGTAATTTCCAGAAAATTCTTACTGTAGATGCTAATTGTGATTTTAACAGGGCTTCATTCTGTACTGTATTTTCCTAGATTTCTATCCCTTCTGGGGAAGTGTACTCCAGGAAGCTTTCTGAGAACTAGTCTCTCTTTCTTTGCTAGATTCTGTCACAACCCAGTACAGTTAATTAGTCAAATATGAGCCCCAATCACATTTTTTTGTTTGTTTGTTTGTTTTGGTGCTTTTTGTTTCTTGCGGTAAGCGGGCCTCTCACTGTTGTGGCCTACTCCCGTTGCGGAGCACAGGCTCCGGACGCAGACTCAGCGGCCATGGCTCACGGGCCCAGCCGCTCCGTGGCATGTGGGATCTTCCCGGACCGGGGCACGAACCCGTGTCCCCTGCATCGGCAGGCGGACTCTCAACCACTGCGCCACCAGGGAAGCCCCCCAATCACATTTTCAGAACGGTTAGAAGCATACTTATCTCCCTTGTGCTTTTATCTCTTTCTGACTTAGCCTTCATCATTTTTCCATTCCTATCTCCCTGCTTTAAAATTTCAACTTCATCCTAAGGAAAGAGTAATTCTCCCTCTAGCTTAATTCTTGGTTCTTATCTGATCCCTTTCTGATAATAAGACTGAAGGATGTTTTTTAAACTACTCTGGTTTCTCCTTGATTTCCCGAACAAAACGAGTTCCTAGAACCAGAATATTCCAGGCACAAGACTCTCAGTTACTTTAGTCATTTTAGAAGCCTGGAACTCAGTATGGATACCAAGTACCCCTGTATGTGTGAGTTAACACTTTGTATCTCCAAAATCTAAAGACGAAGTCAGAAAACTTATCTTCAAGTCCAAAGCCAACCTGGTACCACATAATTGAAGAAACATTTAAGGGTCTGTAAACAAATGGCTTGAAGGCAAGGAGTTAGCCCATCAACCTGGGGCAAAAATCAGGTTTTATAGGTTCGAAGCTTTCTATAATTTTGAGGCCCCCTTTTAAGAAAAGAACACAAAAGTTTGGGCAAAATTAGATAAGAAAAATATATAGCCACTGAGAATGAGAAAAAAAATCACAGTGTATAAACTTTTAAAATCTGAATAATGTCACCAAATCTAGAAAAATAGTATATTTTATTAATTGCTTAAAGCATCTTGGTAATAATTTTCTCTGACATTTTTAGTGGCATGCTTTTTGATCGCCTCTTCTTACGATAACGATACATTCACAGAATTTTCTATAGAGAGTATAGAAAGATAATTCAGCCTATTCTTAGGTTGATTGAATTTTTTTTATTCTTTATAGGACCCATCAAATACTTTACTTCACACACAGGTATATTTAGTATTCGTCATACTGCTATGGAGTTGTGGTCTACAAAGAGGCGTTCTGTTTTATTATTTTCTACCTGAATGCCATCAATATAAGGAAAAAAATGATTACTAGGTATATTTATGAAATGTATTTCTGATGTTTGGGAACTTCCATTTTGACCAGGGATTAATGAGGAAGGAATAACTGTATCTAATTTTCTATGTTTATAGGTGGAAGAATAGTTCACATGTCAAGCCTTGTTTTTCTTCCTCTGCTCACATGTTTCTGTTCTATCGTGATATGAACTTTGGGCCTGCACCTTTGTATATGTTTGCTTAGTGAGTCAGAACAGTGAGCACTGAAGAACTCCCAGAAGTTATTCCTACCCAGGGATTACAAGCAATCACTTCTTTGAAAGTGACTATGAACCACATAAATATATCTCACTAAATCCAATTCCAGTGTATCTCCAAATCAATTACCCTAAGCAAGACTCCAAAGCAGCCTGCAACAATTTGTCAAAAGAAGCAGTCTCTAAGCAACTGCAGTGAAAATGTCTTAATTCTCAGATTCCATAAAAACAGTCATGTGAGCATATTGGAAGGGGCCCATGCAACTGAAGGGCCCTGAAACAAAAATTTGATTAGCTTCAGAATGAATCTGCCCCTCTCCTCTGCAGTTTCTTCCCGGGGTCCTAACTGGCAGTTGAAAGCACAGGAAAATGGCACAGAATCCAGGACAACATAGCTTTTCTCCCTTACCCAGGTCTAGCCCAAATGACTTGAAGCTAGAAGAAATAGAACTCTTGTAACTCACAGAAAACGTAGCTGCTGTTTAAAACCCTGGCTTACCTAATTTATCTAATAATGTAGTTAAATAGAAAATATTTCTTTGGCCTCTGTTATTCAAAAGTTATTCATCAAAACTCTGCCCAGGCCACACCATCTTAGGGAAGTCGATACCTGCATATTTCAAGGTTAAACCAAAGCAGCCTGAGACTTGAGTGTGCTCTCCTAAGGCTGGCTTGGCTGATATTAAAACTGCCTTTGCTGGTGGATAAGGCAAACAAGGCTCAGTGACAAGCCAAGGTGAGAGGAAAATCCTCACCCAAATTTTCGTGCTCAGTATTATTTTGATCCTCAAATTCCACTAAATTCTGTTTCTCAAGCTCCCTGGTTATCAAAGACGCTGGGGCAAAGGAAAGGCATAAAGAGGTCTCCACTTTCTAGCTTCTCTTAGCCTAGGTTGTTCCCTGACAGAAGAGTCTGACATGTGGGTTTGCAGGCAGATACTTCATTCCTGGGAAGTGATTCTAGAGAATGGTAGTGAAGGATGAAGACTGAGCCCCTGACATGAAGGAAAGTCCATACAACAGTGCTTTTTTCTTTCTTTTCTATATGATACTATTTATATGTGGAATCCAAAATCTAATACAAATGAATGTATATACAAAACAGAAATAGACTAGTCTTAAATTGTTGGATATTTAGGTTGTTTCTAATTTTTCACAATTATGAAAATTCTTGTAGAATAATCTTTGTGCATCCTCCTCAGAATAAAGTCCTAGAAGCAGAATTGTTGAAGAGTGCATGCAATTTTAAGTTCTTTAATATGTATTGCTGTAACAGTGCATTCTTGAAAAGTTCATGACTGGGAGCAAATGGGTCTTGATCTCATTTGGAACATATGCAGATCCATGTAATATACACCTTAGAACCGCGCCCCAGAGAGAAGGAAGTGTTATCTACCAGCTCCTGTTCCCCCATTGGTCAAAGAGCGTTAACTTCCTTGCACATCATGTTGTGTATGCATGAGGGCAGGGCATACGTAATTGCCATGCAAACTTGAGTGCTAGGAGAGTTTTCTTAGGCATCCAAAGCTGTAGAGTTTGAGAAGCCCTGGGGCAGAGAGTGAGAAGTACAGCTGAGGTGAATTGCTGTCAGGGTACACTTACACAGAGCTGGTTACTGCAGCATGGCTGGCATAAAAGGAGAGCCAAAAGGATACGAGGCTGACCACAAGAGGTATCAGACCCACTGCTAAAGCTCTGAACCAAGAAGGAGTTTAGACAAACTGGCTGATGGGGGAAAACACCACCTTTTTTTTTTTTTCGGTATGCGGGCCTCTCACTGTTGTGGCCTCTCCGGTTGCGGAGCACAGGCTCCGGACGCGCAGGCTCAGCGGCCATGGCTCACGGGCCCAGCCGCTCCGCAGCATGTGGGATCTTCCCGGACCGGGGCACGAACCCGTGTCCCCTGCATTGGCAGGCAGACTCTCAACCACTGCGCCACCAGGGAAGCCCAACACCACCTTTTTAATATTAAAGGTGATACTGAAAAATATGGCTTAGGTGCATGGCCGCAATGTACCTCCTTATATTGAACCTCAGACTTAGACACTCACAGGTGACACTTGGCCACCACTGAACTTCCCACTGGGGTCTGCCCCTACAAGACGCAGCACGAAGGAACAGAGGAGAGTGTATGCTTCCTGCAGGCAGCTGTCTCTCAAAAGGAAGAGTGAGATGTAGGAGTTGACTGAGCTGCGCATGCTGGACCCTTTGTCCAAAGGCTCATGCAGAAGAGGGAGTTGTGGGGTTGAAAGAGGGAGAACGTTTCTGCCAGTGGCATTCTCTTCAGGAGTAGGGAAGAAGCATTCCTTTCTAGCAGGGTATTATCCTTGTTTAAGATTGTTCTCCACCAAAAGGAGAACCAGGTTCACATAGGGTTTAGGAGAGAAGAACCATGGAGGCACTACCTCTGCCCCCGACCAAGGAAAGCAGTCACCTGCGTGGCTCAGTTTAGCTCAGCCCTGGAGCACTGCACTGTGCTGTAGGGCCAAAGCCTCAGAGTGATAAGGGGCATGCACACAGCATGGGCTTGTCTTCTTGGTGACCTCTAGGAAAGGGTGACTCGTGGAAGGATAAGATGGGGTATTCAGGGTCTCAGGTCCTTCCCTTCTCTTTCTCTGTCACCAACTCTGAAATAAATTACAGCCATCTGACAGTCAATAAGTGGTCAGAATTTCCGGATTAAGGGGGTAAACTCAGAATTATCCTTTAGAAAGAAAGGAGGAAAGTCACAAATATTTCTTGGCCTAATATGTATCAAGAATAATATTAAGTGTTTCACAAATTGTCTCCTTTAATCCTTACAATAAAACTGTGTATTATCAACTTAATTTTACAAATGGGGAAACTTATACCAGGAGATACTGGAAAACTTAACAAGTGATAAAACATTGAGCTGAAATTAATATTGTTTGACTCCAAAACCTATATTTCCTAAACTTTATTATATCTAATATAGGAACATTAAACAGTATTAGTATGACCTTTTCCCTATTAAAAAAAATTCCCAAATGGATTCATTATAAAGGAAAGTATCTTTTCCTTTCTCTCTCCTCAAGTTGCAATATCAAATAAACTTTTGACAAAGCTGGAACTCCCATTGCATGGGGTTGTTTCCATATGCAAGAGTCTGGGCTTAACATGCTATGTAATTATTTTCAGGTTCTAAAAATAAAAATCTCGTGCCAGTAAAGCACATAGGGGGAAGTTTTCAGTCTTTAGCATGAGCAAAGAGCCTGAGCACTTAAATGACATCTCCAAAATTCTTAATATTTCCAGACAACTGAAATGCTAGTTCATACAGCTCATTTCTAGTTGTCAAAATTTCACATTGCCATGAACGAGAGGCAATGAATGCAAGATTCTTTTCGGAAAATGTTTCATGTGTAAAGAATCACTCAAGAATTCATGACATAGTACGCCCTTGTACTTTTCCGGCCATAGAAAGAAAATAAATTGAATTGTAATGGTAACTATAGCTATCTCTAGCTACATTATAAGCTTGTCTGCCCTTCTACAAGAAATTTTCACTTTGCAGGAAGTTTTCCAATTTATTTTCCTGAACTGTTGAAGCAAAAGCAAGCATATCTGAGCTTTTTATAAAAGTTTAAGCAAATTAATTTTTTTAAAAAGAAGGAAAGGAATATTGCTATGAACCTATATTCTCAGAAAGAACCCAAGAAGACAAAATAACACAGCAAAGGCCAAGGAAAACAGAACAAAACAAAACAAAAAGCCTGGGAAAAAGTTTTTAAAAAAAAGTCAGGCACAAGTCCAAAAGCATGATGGAAAGGCAAATTTATCCCATTGAAGAAATGAGAAAAGCAATAGTTAATCCTCAATTTCCTTTTTCTGACCTGGAGATAAGGAATCACACAAGTATCAAAAAGGCAAACGATAAAAGACTACGATTTGTCCCCAGCATCCCCTTCCCTTTCAGTCCTTCCCCAATCTCCCTAAGCAGAACCCACACCCCAGCTTCCTCCTACCCAAGACATGCATACCTCCGCAATTGCCAAGAACAAGGCCCTGGGCACTCTTACGTTTGGTGGTCCCACCCCACACTATAGCAAACATTAAAACACATCCAGGGCCTTCCCTGGTAGTCCAGTGGTAAAGAATCCACCTTCCAATGCAGGGGACACGGGTTCGATTCCTGGGCGGGGAACTAAGATCCCACATGCCGCAGGGCAACTAAGCCCGTGCACCACAACTACTGAGCTCGTGCACCTCAACGAGAGAGCCCACGTACCGCAAACTACAGAGCCCACATGCCCTGGAGCCCATGCGCCACAACTAGAGAGAGAAAACCCACACACCTCATCTAGAGAGAAGCCTGCGCGCCACAACGAAGAGCCCACACTGCAACAAAAGATCCTGCATGCCTCAAGGAAGACCCCACGTGCTGCAACTAAGACCTGACACAGCCAAAAAAGAAAATAAATAAATGTTAAAAAAAACAACACACATCCACATCCTGCAAAGTTGACATGATTTAATAATAGTTACCTTTTTGGAGCACTTACTTGCTGACAGGCACAGTCAGAACACTTTATGCCTGTTCCATTGTCAAACCACCCTATATGTAAGTGTTATAATTACCCATGTTCCACCAGTAAGGAAAATATGACTAAATAACTTGCCCAGGATCACATAACTAGGAAATAAGAGAACCAGGATTTAAGCCTGGGGCAGTATTATTCAAAACATCATAAACTATCACTAAACTATCATGACATAGTGGTATGTTCTATAGGTATTTAAATAAATATGTATTTTCGTTTTGCAGTTGTCTTTTCAAAATTTGGAGCCACTGCATTTTTTTTTTCAAGCATCGTAATGTTTCACAGTCCCTTTAAAAAAGCCTATGGTCCCTTTGTTCTGTTCCTATAGTGACTATTAAGTAAAACAACAATACTTCCCTTATCACATCATGTTTTTCTTCCTCACCTGTCTCCCTTTCTAGAATGTCAGAAGTTAAATAGTACAGCGTCTTACACAGAGAGGCATTCAGTATGTGTTTAACAGTCAAACTGAAGAGTGGCGATAGAAGGGAGAAGAACTTAAAACTGAGTCATTTGCTAAGGACAATTTGCTTAAAATTAACTCAGGGCTGGTATTTGGAGGAGGGAAGTGCTCTAGGGAAATGGCCAATTAGCTAATCATGCAGTAATAGGGAAGGGGGTTATTGAGGCAATGGCTTGGATATCATGTTCCCAAATCAAGCTTATAAATTCAAAAGGAAGGTTATATTGAATATTTTCCTAGAGAACTTCAAAAAAAGGGAATACATAATCCCTCAGAAGTTGGCCAACAGGCAGATGATTGTAATTAACATCTCTCAAGGGGTCTTATAGCTCTAATATTTTGTTGTCACATGCTTTGAAATTTATATTATTTGTATAATACCAATATTTAACCCCATAATTGTATTATATCAATTATAAGTGTTTCATTGAGCCCACAAATGTTATATATTATTTATAGCAGGTCATTGTCTTTTCACTTATTTGAAGGCATATCCTATATCTTTCAAACTCAAAGGATATTGTTAGAAATAATTCAGTTACCTTGTTAAGGTAATCATAGAGACTCAATAGTTAAAACAATTTAAGTCGTATTTATTCAGCTTCAACTATATGCTTATCATTGGTTCAGAAGTGGGGAAATACACCTCTTACTATTTCGATGAATGAAAATATATATGCATACCACTCAGTAAAATAACAATGTTAAAACATACCATCACTGTTTATATGAATGCTATAGAAACTAAGGGTCATAGAGGAAAGAGTATCAAATTAGTAGGACTGAAATTATTAAGGATGATTTTCCTGGGGAGAGCAACATTGCAGAGTTGTTTTTTTATTTTTGATTATTCATATATATTCTTATCCTTTTTTTTTTAACATCTTTATTGGAGTATAATTGCTTTACAATGGTGTGTGAGTTTCTGCTTTATAACAAAGTGAATCAGCTATACATATACATATATGCCCATATCTCTTCTCTCTCGCATCTCCCTTCCTCCTGCCCTCCCTATCCCACCCCTCTAGATGGTCAAAAAGCACCGAGCTGATCTCCCTGTGCTATGCATCGCAGAGTTTATAAGCATATGAATTTTAAAGCCCAAAAGACCTGGGTTCACATCAATTCCCACTACCTATTTTCTTTGTGACTTTGGTCAAAGTTATTTAATATCTCATGTCTCAATTTCCTCACCCATGAAACAGAAATAATAGTCACTCATTGAGATATGATAAAGATTCAAATGCGACGATTACTGCAAAGCACTCAGAATAGAGTGGGGCTCATCCGAGGAACTTACTAATGATGTTGAGGTAATTAACGATTACTGATGTTGAAGCAGTAGTTGCTGTCATAGTCCCAGTCTTAGCAGCGGTAGTACTAATAGCAGTAGCACTGGTAGCAGCAGGAGCAGTATTATTGATAGTAGTAGTAGTAATGGGAGTCAACAATAATCGGTTGAGCTGATTTGTGAGTATCAGCAAAGAGTAGAGGAGAGAACACTCTAATGGTGACAACAGGATGGACATAGGTTAGGAAATAATTATGAGTGTTTATTTTTATTTTTATCAAAATATAGTTGATTTACAATGTTATGTTAATTTCAGGTGTATAGCAAAGTGATTCAGTTAAACATATATATAACTGGGTGTGTATATACATGTATGTATATATATTCCTTTTTAGATTCTTTTCCATTACAGGTTATTACAAGATACTGAGTATGGTTCTCTGTGCTATACAGTAGGTCCTCGTTGGTTATCTATTTTGTATACAGTAGTGTGTATATTTTAATCCCAAACTCCTAATTTACCACCCCCCTTTCCCGTTAGGTAACCATAAATTTGTTTTTTTTGTCTGGATTGTTTATTTTTAGATCAGTGAGTTCACCTAAAGTGTAAAAAATGATTACAAAATAATGGGAAATAAAACTGAATAAGTAAATTAACAGTTGATTGCAAATTACTAAGACCAGTAATTTTCTTTTGTTTGGAGGTGAGAGTGGGTGGGTAATCATGAAGTAATTCCTCTAATAACCTTCAGTTGTCATTGTGATGCATCTACCTGGCTGAATGGGATGGAGAGTAAGCTATTATCTTGAATGGAAGGAAAGGAATATTTGAGCGCAGTTTTGTTATCTCTCATTTAGTAGTCAAAGGAATAAGAAGTAACCTCGAGTAATTTAGGCTGAGGATGTAGGGACATTCTCAACCATTTGGAAGCGTGCTGGTAGATATTTCCTATTATTCGTGTGATATCTTCAAATCTCTTTTGGATCATAAAGATTCCTGAGGGGGAAAATCATCTAAGAAAGCAGCTGGCAGTGGTTGCCATGCTACCAAAAGTGAGCTCTATGCCTGTCTTCAGTTATTTCTGCTTTGGAGGGTATTTTGTGCCATTTGTGACTCAAGGAAAACCAGGCAGTCAAGGCTGGACTGGGCTGTTTGGTTCTCTGGGAAAAGAAGAAAAACACAGATCACTGCCCAGGGGAACAGGGCTCATTAGGAGACAAAGGTGACAGGTGTTTGCTCTCTGAAAAGACTAGTAGCTATAGAAAAACTCAGCTGTGGTGGATTTCCAGTACATGAAAGCTGTTAGCGGAGGGCAGATAGAACAGACTGAGAAGGGAGGGTACAAATAGTGTGACCAAACATCCTCATTTGCTTGGGACTGAAGGGTTTCCCAGGATTTCAGACTTTTGATTTTACCACTAGGACAGTCCCGGGCAAACTGGAATGGTTGGTCACCTAAGTACAAGCCGAGCCTTATTTTTCTGGGCAGGTAAAATCTCATTCGATGGGCAGCAAAACCATATGCTGAATGTAGATGTACTAGCAGAACCCAGAGATGATGCATCAAACTAGCACTTAAACCATGAGCCATCAGTGGGTAAAATCATAAAGAGTCCACCCAAAGTCACCAGTTGCTTCCTACATAAGAATAAAGAGATGTGTAACATTTATTGATCAGTAATAATGAATCTGAGATAATATTCAAGAACATAATAAATTGTTACTTCTTGATCTTGAACAAAATTGCCCTCAATCACAAACTACCAAGTTACTGAGAGTGAGTCCGTTTTCCTTTTTTGCTGGGGAGGCTTAACGTCATAGTGACTGTGCTCATGGGACTTAATATAAGACAGATCTGGCTTCAAATTATGGCTTTATTGCTTTTACACTGTGTGATCCAAGGTAAATTTCTTCACATCTCTGTGAATTAATTTCCTTTTCTGAACAATTATAATACCTATTCCAGAGTGTTGTAGAAATTGAAATTAAATTAGAACAGTAAATGGAAAATGAGTAGTCAACAAATATTGAAGGCTCTCTTGTTTAGTCTACTTTTCTCTTGGCTCTTCTTTAAGTCAGGTTTCAATCACAGATAATAGAATCCCTTAACCTACTATAAACAGAAAGGGGTTTATTTCAGGGAATTCGGTGCTTACAATATCTTTAGCTGTACTGAGGAACAGGTTCCAGGCTGAGCACACAGAGCAGATCCCCGATCTGCAGAATTGTTCTTCTTCTGCTATAATCAGGAAAGCTACCTTCACTTCTGTAGGACAGCTAAAGTAGCACGTTACCTGCTAAACTGGGAAGTTGTCCCTACAGCTGTTGGGTCCAGAGCCAGCCACTTCTGCCATGATCTATGCCTGCAAATTGGCTATCTCACACCCTGATTCTCTTCCCAGAGAATTCAATTCTGATTCAGTGTTTAATGAGAACATTTCGTTGGTGAAACTGAAGTCATGTGAAGAGCCCTAGCTACAACGTTGTCTAAGAAATGTGTGTTTCTTCAGGCTCTTAGGGGTTGGAAATTATTTCAGTTGAGCTAATCCATAGCTTCCACCACTGCTCTTATAAAATGGTTAGTTTTATGTGTCAACCTGACTGGGCTAAGGGATGCCCAGAAAGCTGGTAAAGCTTTATTTCTGGGTGTGTCTGTGAGGGTGTTTCTGGAGGAGATTAGCATTTGAATCAGTAGACTGAAGTAAAGAAGATCCACCCTCACCCACATGAATGGGCGCCATTCAGTCTGTTGAGGGCCTGAGCAGAACAAAAAGGCAGAGGAAGGGCAAATTGGCTCTATTTGCTTGAGGTGGGAAGTTCATCTTCCCCTGCCTGTGGAAATTGGTTCTCCTGGTTCTCAAGGCCTTCGTACTCAGACAGGGATGTACATCACTAGTTTCCCCAGTTCTCAGGCCTTAGGACTCAGACTGAATTACATCATTGATCTTTCTGGTTCTTCAGCTTGAAAATGGCAGATTGTAGGACTTCTCAGCCTCCATAGTCACATGGCCCAATTCCAAATAATAAATCTCCTATCTATCTATCTACCTATCTATTTATCTATATCCTATTGGTTCTGTTTCTTTGGCGAACCCTAATACAACTTCTGTTTTCCACAGTTAATTACACAAATGAGCAAAAACACTTATAACCATGCATTGGAATTTGAGTAGAACCTTTCCAAGATAAAGCAATCCCTGGGTTCTTTGGTTTAAATAGGAGAGATTCTTACTCTAAAAACATGTTAAGATAAATTTTTTGCACTGTGCTAGTGTGTGCTCATATCTTTCTGTGATATGGGTTTAGTGACTTCACTGGTACTCTTTCTCCCTTGATATTTGGCTGAGCTTTGAGTATGTCAAATCCAAAATTCAGATCAGGGTAGAACTCAACAGCCTTCTGGGAAGCAATCATACGTTCCCCGTAACCATGGTCTTTGTCAATGATAAACAAGAACTCAAGAAAAGAGAATGTAAATCATGTCACCAAAAAACATTTATCTGGCTTTTGTTGACATGAACATCTTGGCCACTTTTACTGACTAAAGTGGCCTTATCTACAACATGCATTCATGCTGCTCCCCTCTGCAGAAATTATCATCCAGAAGGATTTCAAAGTAAAGAGAAATTTATGTTTGAGAGTTGTAGCATCAGAACTTTATGGGGTTATTTCTAGAGGTAGGAGGTCGTTAGAGATATATTGCCAACAGCAGAGACCTCATACAGAAGTCAGAGAACTCAATGATTAGCACTGTTTTTTATTTGTAGATTAGAGGAGTGTGATGTGAAGTGAAGAAGTCCGTAGAGGTGCAGCTCCAAATCTGCAAAGCAGGGGCTGAGTTGGGGGATAATTGGAAGCAATAAATGTCTTTGGGGGTCCAACCAAGAATGACCACATTTCTAATTGAACCATGAGCCTGGAAGGCACTGTTGGTGTATGTTAGCCATTTTCCTACCTCCCAGCCTTCATTATCTTCCTTTCCTTCCAGCATCCTCCTTCATCAGCTTCCTCTTGCTCCAGAAACTTGACTAATCAGGTGCAAAACTATATGGTCGATCAGTGTCTATTTCTTAATAATTATCTGTTGTTGAGTTGAAAGTTCCACATTGGCCAAAGAACTTTGCAACTCTTCAACAAGGTAATTGCCTTGCTAAAGGAGAAGATGTGAAAAAAAGAACAGAGAAATTTACTTTTTCTGAGTAAGCTAAGATCATCATGGAGAAATGTAAGAAAGGAAAACAAATGGAAAAAATATATATATATATATTTGAGTGACAGTTTCATTCTGAGCAGAGGCATACATTTGACATCCTAAATCACAGTTGGATATGACAATGAGTAGGATTAATTAAGCATCACCAGTTAAGAAAACAATAGGAGCACAAAAAAACTTTTAAGGTTATTCATATCTTCCAGTTAATAAACTTCTCTCTAGTGTGTTATCTATTTAAAGATGTACCCAAGTCTTTTCTTTGAATTCAAAAGAGTCAGCGTTTAGAAATAATGATTCTACAATGCAATGGCTCTCGAGTGCATGTAAATGATGTGTGGTTGCTCCAAAGAACCCTCATACCAGGTGCAAATGACAGACACAACAGGCGTGATGACAGAGTTTTTGTAAATAGCAACAGGAGGGTTACTTTACTAAGGGTTTCAGCATCCACAGCTGTTTCCCTTCAGCTGATGTGACTGAACTACTTTGTTAACAGACCTTATAATACTCTCTCTGATTATGTTACTCTCTTTCTCTGTTGCATTTTTGAGTATCAGGTTGATACAACACTGAAAAGGGACATTAAAAGATTCTGATGAAACCTAGAAAGATTTCAAACTCAGTGGTGTTTGCTAGGTGCTATGCTTTTCTCTGTTGTTTGTTTTAACTTAGATGAAACATGAAAGTTTCAGAACATGAAAGTCCTTCAAGTGTTATTTTTTACTGTGGAGTGAATGAAATTTTATTTGAGACCTGCGAAGTATACGGTTCAATTGAATTTGGCAATGACACAGTCTTTGTTCAGGGATTTGAGTCAAATCACTTTCATCAGATCGATTGTATTCATGACTGAGATGATTTGAGTTTGCTTTTGTTTCAGTATTTGATACCACGCATGCTGACATGTTCTCTAGCAGGGTTATTGTTGGCCATAGAAACCTGGGTCAGCGCTAACAATAGCAGACCCCTCTGGATGCGTGGTTGAGTGTGCCGAACTGGTAGAGGCTCTTCACGTACCTAGGACAGCACTTATGTATTCAAAATGGTACAAAGTGAAGAGTCAACATCAACGTTTAAAAACAGCATTTATCATCAGCCAGTTAACAGAATAAAATGCCTAATATATCAGCGCTGACTAAAGCAGATTGCAGTATGACTTGCTGGATACTGATGATTCAGTGACATTTTCCCATGACCTGGTGATGAGTTATTTCTTCAGTAGTTTTGCTAAGGTTAATAAAACAAGGAGGATGGATCCCACTGAGATTAAGGCTTTGTGAAGGTGAACAAAAGACCACTAGCTTCTGAAATACCGTGAGCATATATATTATTCTTTCCTCAGTAAATTTATGTTTCAATTAATGAAAATACCCCAAAAATATTCTTCTCGAACTTAAGCTATTCTAGGATTCAATTCAGTAATCTGATCTTTAATGAAAATTAAAATTTGAACTCAGGAATTCTGAAATATTAAGAAAATATCCGTTCAGTGATGTCCAAAGGATGACTGATGTGTTGAAGACATGTGGGAATATCTATTTTCAATTGTATACTCTTAGTTGCTGGAAAAATGCTGATCAAATTTAAGTTGAAGTGGTTGCCAAGCATCATGTCAAGGTATACACTTAATATTTTTAAGGGTTATAAGGAAATTTTGGACTTCAAGCTCACTCTAAACCCAAAAGAGGGTAATCTCTGATAACAGTTTAAGCTATAGGAAACCATTGACATGCTGTAGTCATTTCCTGATACTTTCTTTAGGTTGCCTATAAATGTCTTTGTGACCAGCAGGGTCCAAAGACACTGTAAGATGTTCTATCTGCTTCACAGACACAATCTTTCAAAAACAAGATTCATCATCTTCTTCTCTAAAAGCATCCATCCTCTGAGTTCCCTAGCCTGGTAAAAGTTCTCCAAGTCAGACACCTAGACAGTATCCCTGATTCCACCCTTAAGTCCTCCCCCACCTACAATCCACCACCAACTCCTGTCAGTTCTAACTCTTAGGTATCTTTTCAGTCTACCCACCTCTCTTAATACCAATGTCCCTACTCTAGGTCACCATTGTGTGCTCCTGGATTAGGGCCACAACCACTTGGTGGATCTCCTTGCTCTTAATATTTTATCCCTTTGATTTTCCACACAGTAACCAAAGGGACTTTTATAAAACTCAAATCTGCCATGCTTCTCTTTAAATTCCTTCACCAATTTCCCATGTGTCTTAGGACAGGGTCTACACTCAATGTAAAATAAAAGACGTCCAGTACAGCCTGCTACCTTGCCTATAAATGTGAATTTTGGCCTCCAGATTCTTGTCCATGCAATTCCATCTGCACAGAAATAATCTCCTCCCTTAGCCTAGCTTTCACTAGTCCTCCAGTGGAAGGTGTCACTGTATTATTTTTCCAGGAATCCATCCGTAACTCTTCCTCCATCCCCACGTCAAGGTCACGTGTCCTTACATTGTGTATCCACAGCACTCTGTGCTTATTGCTCCCAAGACACTCTGTATGGTAATTACCTGTTTATCTGTCTGTCTTTGTCCATTTGATATAATCTCTCCAAAGAGAGAAACCTTATCTCCTCTATATAGCTCCAGGGCATAGACATATTTCATATCTTGCACATAATGGGTGCTTAATCGGCAATTGTGGAATGAACTAATGGTGTGAAAATTGAGTTGAAACAATTTGTGGTATGTAATCATCTAAATAATCTTTTAAAATCACTGTAAATACATAGCAGAATGGAGTAATATAGATTCTTTGAACAAGGGACTTAGGAATACATGGGGTCCACCTCTAGAGGTTTACATTCTAAAGTAAAATTTGATTGCTAGCCATTCCAAAAGTTTGTGCTTGATAACAAAGGCATCTATGAAAATGGAGTTAAATATATCTAATCAACAGTTCCATGAAACTTAGAAGGGAGCCAAGGAAAGCAATAAACAGTTATTAGAGCACAATATTATCAGAACAAACTGAGTTCATGTCTGGGGCTCTGTTACTTACCAGGCATGTGATATTTAGTTAATTAATCTCTTTTTTTTTTTTTTTGCGGTACGCGGGCCTCTCACTGCTGTGGCCTCTCCCGTTGCGGAGCACAGGCTCCGGATGCGCAGGCTCAGCAGCCATGGCTCACGGGCCCAGCCGCTCCGCGGCACGTGGGATTTTCCCGGACTGGGGCACGAACCCGTGTCCCCTGCATCGGCAGGCGGACTCTCAACCACTGCGCCACCAGGGAAGCCCAATTAATCTCTTTTTAAACAAGGATATGGTGATCCCTACCTCATGGATTATGGGCAGTATTAAATCAATATTATGTATGTAGTATTGACAATGCCTATCTTCTAAATTGGGAACTTATATTTATGTCATAGCACTCTACTTTCTACCTCAAGCACCTAGCCCATAATAGGTATCCATTAAATCTTTGAGTAATATTAAGATGACAAAGTATTAACTTGCACAGAATCCTAAAATTGGTATAAAATGACAAGATGGGGAGGGAGTCACTTAATGTCAGATATCCACAGAAAAGTTTCCAAAGAAAGTTATAAACTTTCTTGCCATGAATGTCAATGAGAGTATTTGAAATTCTAATTTTAAAATGTTTTCCATTAACTTTTCAGCAAATTTTTTGATTCAAAAAGTTTGAAAATCGTGGGAACTGTCCAATCCATGGACTGCCCTAATAATTCCAGAGTTGAAGGACAAGCATACACCTGAAAGGCTAGCCATATAGTACAGAAACCTTTATAGAAGAAATATACTCCTTTCTTAAAATGTATTCCTTGAACCCTTTTTGTCCTTACATTTGGTCCCAGGAACTGCATTGATGTTAAGAACGCTGAAGTGAATGCTAAACATTCTTGTTTGCAGGAACTAACAGTTACATGGCAGAGACGGACAGGTATACTGAGAAACACTGCCATGTGATAAGTTCAGTGGTAAGAGTTATACACAGATGCAGCTGTGTGGCTGTAGGTAACTTGGGAGATACTGCCCTAAGGAAATGTCTCTACAGTGGAGTCCCAGTGTTGTCCAATGTTGTGGAGGGGCATGAGGGAAAGATATTCTGGGCACAAGGGGAGGTGAAAATCGTGTGGTGCGTGCGCATGTGCGTGTGTGCGTGCGTGTGGGTGCGCGTGTGGGTGTGTGTGGGTGTGAGTGTGCATGTGGGCATGGGTGTGCGTGTGCATGTGTGTGGGGTGTGGGGGGGTGCGTGTGGGTGTGGGGGGGGTGTGTGGGTGTGTGTGTACTACAAGGTATACAATGCTGATGGAGTGGCCAGAGATGAGACTGGAGAGAAGACAGGGGCCAAATCCTGGAGCCCCTCAAATGATATGTGAAACCTTGGACTTTATTCTGAAGGCAATAGGGAACAGTGACATGTTTTATGCAGAGGAGGGATGCCAAGGACATCTGTGCATTTTAGGTAGAGCATGTATTCTGTAAACCAAATGTAGAAGACATTAGAAGCTTCCTCCTCTCTGCTCCAGTAGGAATTTATACATAACTCTTATCAAAATGTTTTGTAAATCTATTTGCTTCTATTATTTTCCCTAGACCTGTGGTTCTCAGACCTGAGTATAGATCAGGATCACCTGGAGGTGTTGTTAGAACACAGATTATTAGGTAAAGTTGGGAGCCTGATTTTCCATTTCTAATGAGTTCCAGACTGATGTTAATGATTCTTACCCTTGGCCGTATTATGAATATCCCAGCTTTAGACTATGATTTTGGCTTACTTATTATTTATCTTTGTTTCCCAAACATCTAGTCCAATGTCTGTTACTGAACAGGTGCTCATTAACTATTTTCAAATAAAAGAGTGAAGGAATGAAAAAATTCCAAGTACAGGGTAAATAAATACATTAAGTAGAATAATTTTGTTTTCCTCTTCTTCAGAAATTACCATAAATGATAGAGGTGCATATGTTAGTATAAACTGTGGGAGAAAAAACAAAGAGTAACAATAATAATGGTAAAGAAGAGAGCTAAGTTAGGAATCTGAAGATCTCCATTTGCTTCCGGTGCCTACGTGAATAGAGTTGCTTTGAGCAAACCATTTTACTTTCCACAGTACTATATCCGTGCCTTGGTTGGATGATTAAGTGGACATTAGCAATACTTCTTTGAATAGGCCCTTTGAAAAAATCTCAGAATTTATTTGTGTAAAGCCTATTGAATTTAACTTTCATATAATGAATAGTGCAAATTGAATACAAGTTCCAAACGTACTACAGCAAGCGTTCTCTTACATCATGTCCATAAATTCTTTTCTACTTGATAAATTATCTTAAAAAGAAACTCTATCCATTGTAGCAGTATGCTGTGCTTCATAGGTGAATGCTTCAGTTACAGACCATACTTCATATGGGTGGATTCTGTTTTGATTCAGAGGGCGAAGGACCCCCTCTTGGTGTTTCTTTTTCCAGGATGGGTCATGTTTATGTCAAGTAATCCTTTCTTTCTCACTTTATACACAGTGACTAAATTTTCAAGATGGCAGGAATGCTTCACTGCTGCTATATATAGATGGAATTTTTTACTTGGTTAAGAATGAAATCTGCTTATCCCATAGTGTATTCCAACTAACTAGAGTCAATAAGCAGAGATGCAGTGTAATCTCTCAGTTAAAATATTTTTGACAAAAATTCAAATATCCTCTTGGACATTGGTGTGAATTTACCCACAGTACTAGAGTTCAGATAATATCACATTCCCCGAAATTTAATCTGGTTCAGGCTCTACCCACCCAGATAGTAGAAAGCCCAACTTAGTCTGTTTCTAGAAGATACTTCCTCTTCTCTTAAAATTATTAAAGAACAGGAGGATTTATAAAATCTAGAAGAGGAAAGACTTTGGCTATTAAGTCCATAATGGTCATGATTTGAGATTCTTTTCCAATCCACTGAAGAGCAGCTCAAACCCACCTCCTCCTGTAATGGCATCCATTCCCAGGGTGCCAAGCTCAACCACTGACCCTAACATCTATGGAGCTGTCCACAACTTCCCCCCACCTTGAGGTCCTTGCACTTCAGATATTTCCACAACAGAACTGACCTACCATCTCTGCCAGATCCTTCAAGTCTCAGGAAATACATTCTACCCTCTAGGATTGTATTACTCCCTTTTTCCCAATTTGAATCACCAACCTCCACCTTGCCCTCTCTCTAATCACTCCAGGTTCATTCTCTGATAGAACTAACTCTGTAACAAAGGCGACCTTGTCACCTAGTTCATAGTTTTCCTTTCTTAAGGTGTAAAGCCTTAAGTCTCAAGACTTTCAATTTCTCGTCTACAGTGAACCAACTTCAACTGGGATTAGTGCAGTGTGGTCTCCTAGTAGCTCTCCTTGCTGCCTCTCTCTTTAATCTACTGCTCCTTTTGTATTTGCTCTAGGTAATCTGGAAACATAGAACTGATCGTTTTAGAACAGTGGTCAGCAAAACGATGATCAAGTGCACAGGTCAGACCTGGCGTGCCTCTTTTTAGTTTTTTTTAAACCATCCTAAGCTAAGACTTGATTTTTACATGTTTCAGTGATTGAAAACACATTTAGTTAAAGAATAACATTGTCTGGGATGTAAAAATTATGTGGAATTCAAAATTCAGTGTCCATACACCCAGTTTTCTTGGCACATAGCCATGTTCACTCATTTGTGGATTGTCTGTGGCTGCTTCCACATGACAATGGCAGAGGTGACTAGTACACATCAGTTGGCATGCCAAACCTGATATATTTACTAACTGGCCCTCTACACAAAAAGTTTGCCAACTCTTGTCTTTGAGCACTGTTTGAAAACCTTCAGTGAACCACATCACTCAGTAAATAAAGTCCAAAGCCGTGGTCTTCCCCATGAAGTACCATAAACCTGTTTATTACTCAGCCCTCCTTCCTCCTTCCCTCTGCCTTTCACAGTCTCGACATCCAGCTTTCCAGTCACACAGTCCTTACCATTCCAAAAAATGACCTTGATTTTTCATTTCAACTCACTCTTGCAGTGTTTCTTTTCCCCCCCCATTTGCCTGACTTATTTCTATTTATCTTCAAGACTTAGCCTAAATATTGTATTTAATCAAGTTAGAAACGTCCTACTCTCTGATTTTACTCCCTCCTAATTCTATTAGATGACTCATCACATTGAAATACATACAGGTGGCAAACATTAGCTTTGTCGCCTAGGGTTCATTCCCTCGTCTCGTGACATTAAGATCCTGATTTAGGTTTTTCTAGCCTCTACCTCCTTGCCTCCTGTGTAATCCCCACCACCTGGCTAAGCCAGTGGGTGCATTCCATCCGCTTAGCCATAACGACTGCTTCAAAGTACACCCAGGCCAAGCAAATCTGACCTAGTAAGTTTCGATTCCAGGACTTTTGTCCTCCTATGATGTTATTTGGTTTCTGTCAACCTCTCATCTGTGGGACAAAATAAAGGCAAGCACAAGCCTGAAATCACTGGGGGCAGTGAAACAGGTTGTGACAGTGAAGGGAAGATTGGCACAGGCCTAAGCACAGTCACTGGTACATAGTTAGAACCCAAGACATAGTTTTATTATTTTAATATAAAAAAACCTTGCTTTTTATGTTTTAGATGCAAAGCTTGTGGTATGCATTTAAATTTTTATAAAGAATTAGATTTTTTTTGCTTTGAGAAGTGGGTGTTTTTAATTATTAAGAATGATTTTGAAAAGGAAAGTCTGATCCCTTTCAGCTTCATTGTATTCACTCACTCTAGGTCATTTTGACATTGAGGCTAATTAATATGCTTACACATGTGAATTAATAGTTCAGGCTCTCGTGTGAGATTGTACACTTTCAGAGTCAAAATAGGTTTCCAAAAATCTAAGTAATATCATAAATCTAACTCCAAATTGTATAGATCTATGCATTGATGCCTTATGAAAATACCTAGAAAAGTTCATTGTACAATATACTTTTAATCACATTTATTCCTCTTTCTCTCCTCTCCTCTCCTAATTTCTTTTTTCTTCCTTTCTACAAAGGATCTGAGGAAGAAGAAAGTATTGTAAATTCTTTAGAAGTATAAAAAATTTCAAGTAGTGTTACTTAAACTTAAGTAATACTCTGTAGGCCAGATTCCAGCAAAAACTGCCTCTCAAAAATACTTCCCCCTGGGCTTCCCTGGTGGCGCAGTGGTTGAGAGTCCGCCTGCCGATGCAGGGGACATGGGTTTTTGCCCCGGTTCGGGAAGACCCCACATGCCGCCGAGAGGCTGGGCCCGTGAGCCATGGCTGCTGAGCCTGTGCGTCTGGAGCCTGTGCTCCACAACAGGAGAGGCCACAAAAGTGAGAGGCCCGCGTACCACAAAAAATAAAATAAAATAAAATAAATTAAAGACTTCCCTGGTAGTAAAGTGACCACTACCACTGATCTGGAACCCCTATTCCACTGCTAAATTTATAGAAGGCCAAATCAGCAATTCCACCACACCTTTTCCTACCTGCCACCACGGCAGAGACAGAGTTGTGGATTTTCCTCTTAACATACACATCCAGCTGGATGTAAATGATTAGCATATAAATAATTCCAAAGCAAATAAACGTTTTCCATAGAAATTTCATTTGAAAAGAGACCTCTTAAACATTTGCCTTCAAGGGTAATAAATCTTTGAACTTACAAAATCGCTTAGCCAGCATGCATTAAAGGCATTTTTGTTTTGTTTTCATATGTATTATTCTTGCAGTGTCTAGGATTGGAAATGAAATATGGATTCCTGCCAAGGATTACAGGGAAGGGGATTGTGTGGGGGCATATATACATGTAACAAGACAAGGAGGTGTTTCAGGTGAGGATGACAGGGACCGGATAAAAGGCAGGAAAACATTGTTTACCAGAAGGAGATATCTAACCCCTTTACAAGGCTTTCTTCTGAACCAGAAACTGACAAAAAAGAGAAATAGAAAAAAAGAATACATAAAATTTAGGAGTTGAGTAATCAACAGTCACCCTTAAGTTCAGAAATGCCAAAGCTGTCCAAAGTCAAAGTTAAATGCTGTGTTCCATGAAAATAGCTGTGAAGATGATTTAGGAAATTGAGCAAATTATAGAGTTTGTACCCCTCATTTATTCACACTACTATTTGTATTCCATTCCAAGGCCAAATCATATTCCTTCTCACATTAGCTCATTGATGTCTAGACTTTAAAATAGTGCTGGCTTCAAAGCTCCAAAGTTCAGCTTTTGATTCTCAAAGAGGTAAACTATCACAGACTGCCTTGAGTATCATGCATTCTTAAAATTCCCTCTGGTGTGTTTGATTATCCTTTAGTTCAGTGACTGAATATCCTTTTCCTACCTGAGATGTAAATGAAGTCGATATGATGTCTCTTTTGCAGGAGTAACTATGAATGCTGTTCTCTTACATTCAATTGCTTTGATCTCTAATAATTGCATTAAATATGTCCAGGTTATAGAGAGTTAATAAAGAATAAAGGATATAGGAAGCTTCAATAGGAAAAATAGACTCTTAAAGGCCTAGAATGTTTCTAGTTCATCTATTTTTACTTTGGATCAGATTGTGGAAATGAGACCTAGAATCACACAAATATTAAAACCTAGATAAAGCTCATGAGATCTGACCTTAAATCCTTTCACCTCTTGCAAACATAAACTCAATTTCATAAAGGGTCAGACTGAGCTTATAAAAAAATCCCTGGGAAGCCAAAGATGAACTAGCTTTGGGAAAGTAAAGGCTCTTTAAGACCCCACCACACTTCCCTCAAGGTTTGCTATTGTCATATAAACTTATTTCTTTCCTTTTTCATGCCCTTTCCCCTACACCCTTTCTTCCAAGCCAGACCTTTGAACCAGCTTGCCAGAGAGGAGGTTTGTGTTAGAGGACAAAGAGCAAATGTTGCTTACAGATAATCTGCTTTCTGGGCTTTAGAAACATATTGGAGGAAGGGAGAAGGGGAGAGTGTGTTTTGTATAGTGTGAGGTGGAGGAAGAGAAAAAAGATGGGTGAGAGAGCACGAGAGAGAGAGTGGCAGTGATGCCTGGAGTAAGCAAGGCCTCAGTGGAGGATGGTTGAGAAGCAGACTTAGAGGAGCTGGACCTTGGGCTCAGGCCACCCGCCATCAGCAAACCTACCACCGTTGGAGCCACAGAGCTGCCTGCCTGCAAAAAGCCAAGGGGGCCTGGATGATGATTTCTAGCTCACTGATGTGTCCTTAGTGCCTAGAACAATGCCTGTCCATTAGTAAGTTCTCAATATTTGTTGAATGAATGAATGAATGAAATCAGTGGAGAACATCATGAACTGAAGTGAACACTTTAATTTCCGAGGCATTATATGTTTCTTAAATTTTTGTGGGATTCTGAGGAATGACAAGCACCCCTCCCCCCCCCAAAAAAATAGTGACTTAAATATTGACTTCCTACCATCCTGGCAAGATGGAAGTTCAGAGTCAGATTTAATTTGATTTCTCTCACAACTACAGTTTTGGAGTGGAATGCATACCCATGCAAAGGTGTATCCATGGTTGCTTCCATGTGCTGGCTATCGTAAATAGTGCTGCAATAAACACTGAGGTGCACGTATCTTTTCAAATTATGGTTTTCTCCAGATATATGCCCAGGAGTGGGATTGCAGGATCAAAGGGTAGCTCTACTTTTAGTTTTTTAAGGAACTTCCATACTGTTCTCCATTGTGGCTGCACCAGTTTACATTCCCACCAAGGGTGTGGGAGGGTTCCCTTTTCTCCGCACCCTCTCCAGCATTTATTATTTGTAGACTTTTTGATGATAGCCATTCTGAAATAATGCCATTTGCAGCAACATGGATGGACCTAGGGATTATCACTAAGTGAAATAAGCCAGACAAAGACAAATATCATGATATCACTTATATGTGAAATCTTAAAAAAAATAAGTGATTAAATGAACTTATATACAAAACACAAGTAGATCCACAGACATAGGAAACAAATTTATGGTTACCAAAAGAGAAAGCGGGGGATAAGTTAGGAGTTGGGGATTAACATGTACACACTACTATATATAAAATAGATAAGCAACTAGGACCTACTGTACAGCACAGGGAACTACACTCAATATTTTGTAAGAATCTATAAGGGAAAAGAATCTGAAAAAGAATATGTATATATATATATATATATATATATATATATATATATATATATATATACACACACACATATATATATAACTGTATCACTTTGCTGTATACCTAAAACTAGCACAACATTGTAAATCAACTATACTTCAATTAAAAAAAAAGACTCATTAAAAAAATGCGTCCATGGGACACTAAATTCTACAGGAAGAGTCTTCAGAGCCTCTTGATCGCCCTGGGAGGGCAGCTCCAGAATTTTCACTTATGTGATATTTCTGAGTCTTAGGGTTGGCCATCTAGTTAGAGAAAGAGGTGAGATGAATCATGAAGCTGCATTTGCATAGAATTTCTCATATGATTAAGGGACCACCAACCATGCATAAAAAAACATAGAAAAGGGTTTGTTGGAAATGGGGAAGGGAGGCTAAATTTCTCTCAAGCCACCCTGGGTGCCATCAATGCTTTGTCCTACTTCATGGAAAGGTACACACGTGTTCTCAAACACACAATCACACTTGAACACATACACATGCATGCACATACAATGCAGTATCAAACCTTTATCCTGAATATTTTTTATTCTGCTATATTAATAAAACCCTGCTGAACTGAACTAATTAAGATGAAAACAGTGTAAATTAGTTTAAGCCTACTTTAAAGATGTTTACCAGGCCCCGGCCATGGTGGAGTGGGGCTAAAAATAGTCCCCAAAATGTATACAAATGACCATTTCTCAAGTCTTTGAAATGTTTTATTAAACATTAAATTAAATTTATATTTTAAAACTCTCCCCGCCACTTCCACAATATTTTTATTGATGGGTAGCTCAAGTCACCATCTTAATGACCACAAATTCTCCACCTGGAATAAGTAAATGAGTTTCCACTGATTTAATATGTTAAAATTAGTGCCCAGAATAGTAAATAAAGGACTGAGAATCCATGGGTCTTGAGCCAAATATGGTTATCTTCAAATTCTACTATATGTCCCATTTCTCAAATATTTATTGGAAAGCATGCTTCTGAATATTTCATTCATGTTATGAAATCCACACATTAACACACATGGACACTGGTTAATTCAACAACCTCAAAAACACTGAAAGAATTTATGTTGTGCTCTTTGGTAATCTTTTTTAAAATTATAATTTCCAAATAAAATAGGGTAACACCAGATAGAGAAAGCAAAGATCACTGTATCACAATGTTATAACCTCTGCAGATCTGTGGCTCTCTTTCCTATTACGTAATAATTATGGGATGACAAATCATTGACATACAAGTACACAAGCAATAAATGGATAGATACATTATGTATGCTTGGGTTCAAAGACTAGTGGAAACCCAAGCTAGAGTATGAAACTGGTATTTGTAAATATTAGTAACAAAAATTCAAAAGGAACATGCAATGGTATATGCTTAAAATACACAGCCAAATTTAGACATTCTCTAGTAGGTCATGTACATTTTTATACAGTATTTTGTTTTCATAAAAAGAAATCTGGAAACACATAAGAATAGGAAGAAAAAGAAAAGAAGGATGTTCATAGCCCTACCAATCTAAACACATCCAAAGTTAATATTTTGATTAATTTCCTTTGCTGTTATATATATTTTTTATATAAATTTATTTATTTTTGGCTGCTTTGGGTCTTCGTTGCTGCATGTGGGCTTTCTCTAGTTGCAGCGAGCAGGGGTTACTCTTCGTTGAGGTGCGAGGGGTTCTCACTGCAGTGGCTTCTCCTGTTGCGGAGCATGGGCTCTACGGCACACGGGCTCAGTAGTTGTGGCTCGTGGGCGCTAGAGCACAGGCTCAGTAGTTGTGGCACACGGGCTTAGTTGCTCCGCAGCATGTGAGATCTTCCCGGACCAGGGCTCGAACCCATGTCCCCTACATTGGCAGGTGGATTCTCAACCCCTGCACCACCAGGGAAGCCCCTATATTGTTTTTTTTTTTTTTTTATTTTTTTTTTATTTTTTTATTTTTTTATTTTTTGTGGTACACGGGCCTCTCACTGTTGTGGCCTCTCCTGTTGCGGAGCACAGGCTCCGGACGCGCAGGCTCAGCGGCCATGGCTCACGGGCCCAGCCGCTCCGCGGCATGTGGGATCCTCCCGGTCCGGGGCGCGAACCCGCGTCCCCTGCATCGGCAGGCGGACTCTCAACCACTGCGCCACCAGGGAAGCCCCCCTATATTGTTTTTAAGGCATATTTGTACTTCATGTTACACCTTTTAAATTTTTCTATAATGTAATAAGCATTTTTCACATTATTTATGCTTTTCATCACATTTTAATGGTTGAATGATATTCTGTTTAGTTTATATATCATAGATTGCACAACTATTGTCTTCAGCACTTCATAAGCCTTTTAGAGTTCTTTGTTGTATATGTTTCATGTTAAGATGATATTCTCCCTATCTCTCTCTCTCTCTCTTTCTTTTTCTTTCCCCTCTCACCCTGTCTATCTCGTTATTGGAATTAACAATAGAATTTTGCGCTCTTTTTGTTGTCTGCATTTTGGTTTCTCACCCGTAAAATGCAAAGGGAAAGATGTGTCCCCTTAGAAGAGAGCTTAACAAACCTCAGTGCATAATAAGCATTCACTAAAGATTGTAGGATAAATAGTTGAATGAATTAACAAATTATGACAGGAAATTCCTGTTGGGCTTTAATTGTTTGAATTAAGAGATTAGAGGAAGAACAGCATACCAGCATACTTCCCTTATTTCCATTCTGACTCCATCCCATCCTGAGCTCTGTCCCATGGCTGGTCACCATCCATCTCTATACTCACCTCTGCCTTCTCCTATATTCACTTTGGATTTTAGATATATCAATGGGGAACCCTCCAGAGCAGCATGCACGTACTCAGAAATGATGAAGTAAAGTGAATATTGTCCATTCCCTTAAAAAATTAGCTAGGGGCTTCCCTGGTGGCGCAGTGGTTGAGAGTCCGCCTGCCGATGCAGGGGACACGGGTTCGTGCCCCGGTCCGGGAAGATCCCACATGCCGTGGAGCAGCTGGGCCCGTGAGCCATGGCCGCTGAGCCTGCATGTCCAGACCCTGTGCTCTGCAGCAGGAGAGGCCACAACAGTGAGAGGCCTGAGTATAGCAAAAAAAGAAATAAAATTTAAAAATAATAATAATTAGCTAGATCCTGTCTCTTCTCTTTCCTCCTACCTGAAATCTAAATTCCATTATTTTCTCACTGCAGAGAATATGCACAGCTTTCCACTGGTTGTCCTGTGCTCCCCAAACTAAGATATCAAAGGTTCCTCTGATCCTGGCTACATTTCTTTCAGCTAGAGACATTAGACAGGTGATTTGAGTTACTAGTCTAAGTTCATAACAAATGTTTTATCACAGTTGCAGCTTTCCCCCTTCTTAGATTGCTAAATTATAGCTCAAAGTCCCCAGCTTCATATTATGAGTCACATTTATCATAATAAGCTCCTGTATGTAAAATATGCCATTATATCTACTATTACTTTATCACTTCGAAGAAATTCATGTGTAGGAATTTGGGCCTTCCTTCAAGACGAATTTCTTTATTAGGCTGTGGTTATAAAATGCAATCAATTAGCAGAGCCTGCTATCATCCAACCATTAAAATGTGATGCCCGAGGCTTTTAAATTTGCTCATTATTGTCTTTTGATTCCTTTGTAAATACAGTTTGCCATTTGAAGTGCTTTGCTAATTACTGGGAACCATGTTCCATTTCTGCAAGCTGATGAAATATATAGTTCTTCACTGAAATGGAAGAAGGGTAAATTTGACTCTTCAGCATTAGGATAAAATTGATGGGAAAGATGACTTGATGGGCCAGTTGCAGCACAGAGACTCTACAGACTGACAGATACTATGCCTGTTCCTCCACATAGACCAATGCTTCTAAAGCCTCATCAAGGGATCAGCTATCACAGATACATAGGGTGGTTTTCATAATGTACATTTAGGATCTCTGACACCAACCCACTGAATCAGAATCTCTCTCATGAACACGAAGTTTGAAGAATTATTGGAAAAGGATTATAAGCTTACAGGCTCTAAATTGAAAAAAGAAAAAGACAAAAATTAAACAAACCAAATATCCTGTGTTAAAGCTCTTTGGTTTTTCTACCTACCTTTCTGATGGAAGATGTTTGAAGATCACAAACTTATTTTTAGACTCAATTTATCATTGACTCATTGATGATTTTACCAATCTAGAAGGCTAGTGATTATGCCATTCAACTTGTATAAATATTAATGGAATTTATGCACAACGTACAGATATTAAAAATATCTTCAAATACCAAGAGAAGGAAAATGCAGTATATTTCCTTCTGCTACATATTTTCATGCTGTGTGACCTCAGCTGGGATCTCACAGCAGCTCAGAAATATTTTCAGTCATCTGAAGGATTACCTACCACATCTCCACAGCTGTTTCTGCCGACTGTTCCTCCATCTCTGTTGGAGAAACAGCATCTGTTTCTCTCTCCTATGTGTCTGAGAAACTGGAGGCTGTACCACATGAGTGCTTCCAACTTCCCTCCTCTCCAACCTCAACATTTCTCTTTAGCATTGTATTGCCTCTGCACCTTGTGTGCATGGAAAAGAAGTACCGTCTTTCTTTCTTAAGGTTAATCCTGCCAGAATCCTAAAACTTTAAGTCTTTTTGAGATAATAACATATAGGTTTCAGGAGGAAGAATGATTCCTGCTGCCCATGGGCAGATGGAGGCAAGAGAGAGATGATGGAGAGTACTGGGAATAATTGTGGGGTGAGAGGGTTGAGATATCAAAGGAGAGCAGCTGAAGGGACAGGTGTGGATGACAGGGTACCTAGAAACCAGGACGAATCACAGGATTGAGTACGCTAGCATTTGAGAGACCAAGAGAGGCACCAAACCTGAAGCCGTGGAATGAGAACAGAGCTGCAATAGCTGAATTTATAGCCAAGTGGAAAGATATTACAAATCAAGGATGGAAATATGTTTAGCCAGAGCAGCCACAGGGATCAAAGAATATAAGTGTAAATTGTGCTGAAAGCCTTTTTTGTCATTGGTGACCCAGAGGTTTTTGCTTCATCCTTTTAGGTTTTTTGAAGTTCCTGTCCTTACGTGGCTGAAGAGTTTCCTAAGTCCTACAAAATCTTTCTATCTAAACCCTTGACCTCATCGTCTCCTGTCTTTTCCAGGATGCTACACTATGTCTGTAGAATATGAAGAGGATGGTTAGACTACAGGGGATATCTCCTTTTCCTCTTGTTGATACTGCATCCCCTTTGCATAATCCCCAACCCTTGTTGATGTGGTTTGAACAAAATTGACCTTAGCTCCTGGCTCCCAGGATGAGCACATAAGTCGAGTCTGGCCAAAGTACCACATCCCTCTGGTCCAGTGATGATTCAAGGATGGTGCATGACTCAAGTTGTGCCAATCAGAGATGATGAGCTTCTGCCTCAGGACTTTTTTGAAGCCAATATAGAGAAAGTAGAGCTGAGATATGGAGAGAAACAAGAGCCACATGAAAATATTTGAG
Source organism: Phocoena sinus (assembly GCF_008692025.1). Lineage (NCBI taxonomy): Eukaryota > Metazoa > Chordata > Mammalia > Artiodactyla > Phocoenidae > Phocoena > Phocoena sinus. The sequence goes on along the minus strand of NC_045772.1, from coordinate 36,889,536 downwards.
TCCTAGACCTAGTTCTGCCTGAAACCAAGACCTGTTTTTTCTATTATAGGAGCTAATAATTTCCCTCTTTTGCTTAATGTAGATTTAGTTAGGTTTGTTTAACTTGAAATAGAAAGTCATCTAATCAAAATTAAAATGTGGTATAATCCTAGTAAACAACCAGGTATTTTCAGGGGAGGTATAGTCACAGGCTCTCCAGATAATATTGTGTTTCTGTGATTATTCAGGATTATATAATGTTCAACCCTCTGTCTTTCAGCCTGATCTCTTTTGGATTAGAAGGTTTCTTCCTTCCTCTGGTTGATATGTAAAATTTGCATATTGTTTGTTTTAATCCTATGCTATTCATGAGAGACAACCCAAACTAAATGTTGTTCAGTGAATATTTTATTAATACCCAATGTCTCTTTGTGGAATAATTCTTCCTTCATACTTAGCCCAGTTGTTTTAGGTGGTGCTGACTCTACCCCAAGCACCAGGTGCTTGGGGCACATGACTCAGACCAATCCAATTAGAAATTTCCCTGAGACTTTTGCTGAAGAAAGGATTACCCCATCCTCTGATATTGCCAGTTATAAGTATATGTAAGTCTAAAGCTGTCCGTGGATATCTTGGGGGCACTGAATGCATATATGAGATTGAGCCCATCAGAGAAAACCAGAAATTAGAGATGGAGAAAAGGGAGTAGTTTAATGAAGACATCTTTGAACTTGGATTTATCAATGCCTAAAGTCATCATTCCTTAGACCTCCCACTCACATAAGTGAACAAATTCCCATTCTTTGCCCTAACCTGGTTTACGTTGGGTTTTTGACACATGGAACCAAATCTTGACTAACTATACATTGGCATCAAAATGTTGATGCTTTTGGGTTAGTGTCAGCTGTCACAAGATTCCAAAAACTCTTGAGAAGAGGTGAGGCTTCTGAAATCCCATGTCTCAGGATTTGCTGAGAAGATACTAGTGACTTGCTGACTTCTATGAAAATACAGTTGGTTGTTACAGTGATGGAAGGATGCAGATACTAAGAGAGGATTTTAAAATATTTTTATATAAAACCTGAACTGGCTAGGAGACATATCTAACACAGCCCTGAAAGTCCTCTGAACATCATGGCATTGCTAGAACCTCTTGAGATTCTGAACTACACTGGTCTTGGTTTCTCTGTATTGTGCAAGGATTTGAAAGGGTCAGCGTAATTGTTAAGAGATGACAGACAAACCTGATCTTGGGTCTTTGCTAATACTCAGTGCTGGGTGTCGAATTTTGGTACCCCCTCAGTCCTCTAGACTGCCACATATACTCTCCAGGGATTTTCCCTCTACTTTGTAACCCTGAAAAAATATAATGCATAAGTAATAAGGCTAGGCTTTTAGGTTTTTTCTTTTCCAATATTTTATTTTATATTTATTTTTGAATTTTATTTTATTTATTTTTTATACAGCAAGTTCTTATTAGTTATCTATTTTATATATATTAGTGTATACATGTTAAGCCCAATCTCCCAATTCATCCCACCACCACCACCACCCCACCCCACTTTCCCCCCTTGGTGTCCATATATTTGTGCTCTACATCTGTGTCTCTGTTTCTGCCTTGCAAACTGATTCATCTGTACCATTTTTCTAGATTCCACATATACGTGTTAATATACGATATTTGTTTTTCTCTTTCTGACGTACTTCACTCTTATGACCATCTCTATAGGTCCATCCACGTCTCTACAAATGACCTAATTTCGTTCCTTTTTATGGCTGAGTAATATTCCACTGTATATATGTACCAAATCTTCTTTATCCATTCATCTGTCAATGGGCATTTATGTTGCTTCATGACCTGACTATTGTAAATTGTGCTGCAATGAACATTGGGGTGCATGTGTCTTTTTGAATTATGGCTTTCTCTGGATATATGCCCAGTAGTGGGATTGCTGGGTCATATGGTAATTCTATTTTTAGTTTTTTAAGGAATCTCCATACTGCTCTCCATAGTAGCTGTATCAAATTGCATTCCCACCAACAGTGCAAGAGGGTTCCCTTTTCTCCACACCCTCTCCAGCATTTGTTGTTTATAGATTTTCTGATGATGCCCATTCTGACTGGTGTGAGGTGATACCTCATTGTAGTTTTGATTTGCATTTCTCTAATAAGTAGTGATGTTGAGCAGCTTTTCACGTGCCTCTTGACCATCCGTATGTCTTCTTTGGAGAGATGTCTATTTAGATCTTGTGCCCATTTTTGGATTGGGTTGTTTGTTTTTTTAATATTGAGCTGCATGAGCTGTTTATATATTTTGGAGATTAATCCTTTGTCTGCTGAGTCTGTTGCAAATATTTTCTCCCAATATGAGGTTTGTCTTTTTTATGGTTTCCTTTGCTGTGCAAAAGCTTTTAAATTTCATTAGGTCTCATTTGTTCATTTTTGTTTTTATTTCCATTACTCTAGGAGGTGGGTCAAAAAAGATCTTGCTGTGATTTATGTCAAAGAGTGTTCTTCCTATATTTTCCTCTAAGAGTTTTATAGTGTCTGGTCTTACATTTAGGTCTTTAATCCATTTGAGTTTATTTTTGTATATGGTGTTAGGGAGTGTTCTAATTTAATTCTTTTTCATGTAGCTGTCCAGTTTTCCCAGCACCACTTATTGAAGAGACTGTCTTTTCTCCATTGTCCTTGCCTCCTCTGTCATAGATTAATTGACCATAGGTGTGTGGGTTTATCTCTGGACTTTCTATCCTGTTCCATTGATCTAGATTTCTGTTTTCATGCCAGTACCATATTGTCTTGATTACTGTAGCTTTGTAGTAGAGTCTGAAGTCAGGGAGTGTGATTCCTCCAGCTCTGTTTTTCGTTCTCAAGATTGCTTTGGCTATTTGGGGTCTCTTGTGTTTCCACACAAATTGTGAAATTTTTTGTTCTAGTTCTGTGAAAAATGCCATAGGTAATTCGATAGGGTTTGCATTGAATCTGTAGATTGCTTTGGGTAATATAGTCATTTTCACAATATTGATTCTTTCAATCCAATAACATGGTATATCTCTCCATCTGTTTGTGTCATCTTTGATTTCTTTCATCAGTGTCTTATAGTTTTCTGAGTATAGGTCTTTTACCTCCTTAGGTAGGTTTATTCCTAGGTATTTGATTCTTTTTGTTGCAATGGAGAATGGGATTGTTTCCTTAATTACTCTTTCTGATCTTTTGTTGTTAGTGGATAGGAATGCACGAGATTTCTGTGCATTAATTTTGTATCCTGCAACTTTACCAAATTCATTGATTAGCTCTAGTAGTTTTCTGGTAGCATCTTTAGGATTCTCTATGTATAGTATCATGTCATCTGCAAACAGGGACAGTTTTACTTCTTCTTTTCCAATTTGTATTCCTTTTATTTCTTTTTCTTCTTTGACTGCCATGGATAGTACTTCCAAAACTATGTTGAATAATAGTGGTGAGAGTGGACATCTTTGTCTTTCTCCTGATCTTAGAGGAAAGGCTTTCAGCTGTTCACCATTGAGAATGATGTTTGCTGTGGGTTTGTCATATATGGCCTTTATTATGTTGAGGTAGGTCTCCTCTATGCCCACTTTCTGGAGAGTTTTTTTTTATCATAAATGGGTGTTGAATTTTGTCAAAAGCTTATTCTGCATCTATGAGATGATCATATGGTTTTTATTCTTCAATTTGTTAATATGGTGTATCACATTGATTGATTTGCGTATATTGAAGAATCCTTGCATCCCTGGGATAAATCACACTTGATCATGGTGTATGATCCTTTTAATGTGCTGTTGGATTCTGTTTGCTAGTATTTTGTTGAGGATTTTTCCATCTATATTCATCAGTGATATTGGTCTTAAGTTTCTTTTTTTGTAGTATCTGTCTGGTTTTTGTATCAGGGTGATGGTGGCCTCCTAGAATGAGTTTGGAAGTGTTCCTTCCTCTGCTATATTTTGGAAGAGATTGAGAGGGATGGGTGTTAGCTCTTCTCTAAATGTTTGATAGAATTCACCTGTGAAGCCATCTAGTCCTGGCCTTTTGTTTATTGGAAGATATTTAGTCACAGTTTCAATTTCATTACTTGTGATTGGTATGTTCATAGTTTCTATTTCTTCCTGGTTCAGTCCTGGAAGGTTATATCTTTCTAAGAATTTGTCCATTTCTTCCAGGTTGTCCATTTTATTGCATAGAGTTGCTTGTACTAATCTCTTATGATGCTTTGTATTTCTGAGGTGTCTGTTGTAACTTCTCCTTTTTCATTTCTAATTTTATTGATTTGAGTCCTCTCCATTTTTTTCTTGATGAGTCTGGCTAACGGTTTATCAAGTTTGTTTAGCTTCCCAAAGAACCAGCTTTTACTTTTATTGATCTTTGCTATTGTTTTCTTTGTTTCTATTTCATTTTTTTCTGCTCTGATCTTTATGATTTCTTTCTTTCTACTAACTCTGCGTTTTGTTTGTTCTTCTTTCTCTAGTTCTCTTAGGTTTAAGATTAGATTATTTGAGATTTTTCTTGTTTCTTGAGGTAGGATTGTATAGTTATAATCTTCCCTCTTGGAACTGCTTTTGCTGCATCCCATAGGTTTGGGATCATCGTGTTTTCATTGTCATTTGTCTCCAAATATTTTTTGATTTCCCTTTGATTTCTTCAGTGATATCTTGGTTATTTAGTAACATATTGTTTAGCCTCCATGTGTTTGTGTTTTTTATGTTTTTTTCCCTGTAAGTAATTTCTAATCTCATAGAATTGTGGTCAGAAAAGATGCTTGCTATGATTTCATTTTTCTTAAATTTACCAAGGCTTGATTTGTGACCCAAGATGTGATCTATCCTGGAGAACATTCCATGAGCACTTGAGAAGAAAGTGTAAGCTGCTGTTTTCGGATGGAATGTCCTATAAATATCAATTGTATCTATCTGATCTATTGTGTCACTTAAAGTTTGTGTGTCCTGGGCTTCCCTGGTGGCGCAGTGGTTGAGAGTCCGCCTGGCGGTGCAGGGGACATGGGTTCGTGCCCCGGTCCAGGAAGATCCCACATGTCGCGGAGCGACTGGGCCCATGAGCCATGGCCGCTGAGCCTGCGCGTCCAGAGCCTGTGCTCCGAAACGGGAGAGGCCACAACAGTGAGAGGCCCGCGTATAGCAAAAAAAAAAAAAAAACAGTTTGTGTTTCCTTATTAATTTTCTGTCTGGATGATCTGTCAATTGGTGTAAGTGAGGTGTTAAAGTCCCCCAGTATTATTGTGTTACTGTCGATTTCCCCTTTTATGGCTGTTAACATTCACCTTATATACTGAGGTGCTCCTGTATTGGTTGCATATATATCTATAATTGTTATTCTTATCTTCTTCTTGGATTGATCCCTTGATCATTATGTAGTGTCCTTCCTTGTCTCTTATAACATTCTTTATTCTAAAGTCTATTTTATCTGACATGAGTATTGCTACTCCAGCTTTCTTTGGATGTCCATTTGCATGGAATATCTTTTTCCATCCCCTCACTTCCAGTCATTATGTGTCCCTAGGTCTGAAGTGGATCTCTTGTAGATAGCATATATATGGGTCTGTGTTTTTGTATCCATTCAGTAAGCCTGTGTCTTTTGGTTGGAGCATTTAATCCATTCACATTTAAGCTAATTATCAATATGTATGTTCCTATTACCATTTTCTTAATGTTTTGGGTTTGTTTTTATAGGTCCTTTTCTTCTCTTGTGTTTCCCACTTAGAGAAGTTCCTTTAGCATTTGCTGTAGAGCTGGTTTGGTGATGCTGAATTCTCTTAGCTTTTGCTTGTCTGTAAAACTTTTGATTTCTCCATCAAATCTGAATGAGATCCTTGCCGGATAGAGTAATCTTGGTTGTAGTTTCTTGACTTTCATCACTTTAAATATATCATGCCACTCCCTTCTGGCTTGTAGAGTTGAGAAATCAGCTGTTAACCTTATGGGAATTCCCCTGTATGTTATTTGTCATTTTTCCCTTGCTGCTTTTAATAATTTTTCTTTGTCTTTAATATTTGTCAATTTGATTATTATATGTCTCGGAATGTTTCTCCTTGGGTTTATCCTGCCTGGGACTCTCTGCACTTCCTGGACTTGGGTGGCTATTTCCTTTCCCACGTTAGGGAAATTTTCTACTATAATCTCTTTAAATATTTTCTCACGTCCTTTCTCTCTTCTCCTTCTGGGACCCCTATAATGCAAATGTTGGTGTGTTTAATGTTGTCCCAGAGGTCTCTTAGGCTGTCTTCATTTCTTTTCATTCTTTTTTCTTTATTTTGTTCCACGGCCATGAATTCCACCATTCTGTCTTCCAGGTCACTTATCCGTTCTTCTGCCTCAGTTATTCTGCTATTGATTCCTTCTACTATATTTTTCATTTCAGTTATTGTATTGTTCATCTCTGTTTGTTTGTTCTTTATTTATTCTAGTTCTTTGTTCTTTAATTCTTCTAGGTCTTTGTTAAATATTTCTTGCACCTTTTCGATCTTTGCCTCCATTGTTTTTCGAGGTCCTGGATCATCTTCACTATCATTATTCTGAATTCTTTTTCTGGAAGGTTGCCTATCTCCACTTCCTTTTGTTGTTTTTCTGAGGTTTTATCTTGTTCCTTCATCTGGTACATAGTCCTCTGCCTTTTCATTTTGCCTGTCTTTCTATGAATGCAGTTTTCATTCCATAGGCTTCAGAATTATAGTCCTTCTTGCTTCTGCTCTGTCCTCTGGTGGATGAGTCTATCTAAGAGGCTTGTGCAAGCTTCCTGATGGGAGGGACTGGTGATGTATAGAGCTGGATGTTTCTCTGATGGGCAGAGCTCAGTAAAACTTTAATCCAGTTGTCTGCTAATGGGTGGGGCTGGGTTCCCTCCCCCGTTGGTTGTTTGACCTGAGGCAACCCAGCACTGGAGCCTACCCAACTCTTTGATGAGGCTAATGGTGGACTTTGGGAGGGCTCATGCCAAGGAGTACTTCCCAGAACTTCTGCTGCTAGTGCCCCTGTGCCCATGGTGAGCCACAGCTGCCCCCCGCCTCTGCAGGAAACCCTTCAACACTAGCAGGTAGGTCTGGTTCAGTCTCCTATGGGGTCACTGCTCCTACCCCTGGGTCCTGATGTGCACACTACTTTTTGTGTGCCCTTCAAGAATGGAGTCTCTGTTTCCCCAATTCTTGTCGAAGTCCTACAGTCAAATCCCACTAGTCTTCAAAGTGTGATTCTCTAGGAATTCCTCTTCCCATTGCCAGACCCGCAGGTTGGGAAGCCTGATGTGGGGCTGAGAACCTTCACTCCAGTGGGTGGACTTCTGTGGTATAATTGTTCTCCAGTTTGTGAGTCACCCACCCAGCAGTTATGGGATTTGATTTTTTTGTGATTGCACTCCTCCTACCATCTCATTGTGGCTTCTCCTTTGTCTTTGGATGTGGGGTGTCTTTTTTGGTGAGTTCCAGTGTCTTCCTGTTGATGATTGTTCAGCTATTAGTTGTGATTCCAGTGGTCTTGCGAGAGGGAGTGAGAGCATGTCCTTCTACTCCGCCATCTTGAACCAATCTTCTCTCTTTTCCAATATTTTAAATTTCACATAAGTATCTACAGAGCTCTTATTGAAAGACCAAAAGATAGATTCAAATTTATTCTCAATTTTCTAAAATTTCCAAACAATGACACCCTGAACTAAATATGAAACATCATTTGTGAAAATTCTGAGCTTCTATAGAATTTAGATGTTGTTGAATTTCTTAGAGCAAACTTACAGCTCAACCTTTTCATATAATATCACATCTGAAATGGTTTAGTTCCTTGTTAATCACCTATTCAAATGGTAGTTTTTATAATGAAAACTATCATGATAAATTCTGAAATATCATACACTTTGTGGGATAAATTTTATGAAGTCAAGATTTGGGGGTACGTTTTCATCATTTTCCTTTTTAATGAGTTTTTTATAAAATGTATGTTATCTTTTTTAAAATAGCAATTATATTAGGAATTAAGAGATGAGTTCTTGCCCTGGTTCTATCAGGTAATCCTAGATGAGAGACTTTACCTCTATGAGCCAGTGTTTTCAGATGTAAAATGCAGGAATTGGACAAATTGAGCTCTCGAGTCTTTTCCAACTTTGAGTCTATACTTTTATGTAACATAAGCAATTCTTACAAGTAGGAATTAGCAGCTATTAATAAAAAAATTTTCCCTATGCCATAAAGACAGATTCAGTTCTAAAACGACTTGGCAAATGCATTATTAAAGCGATTGTTTAACTAGAGGGAAGATGTGATAGCAAATGTAAATGTGCTTTGTTGGATGTTACATAAGCTACTTCTGAGAGATGTTTTAATTCTTGGACTTGATGACACCACTAGAGGAGTTGGATCCTTGGCCATGTTTCTGTAAATGAAAGACTGGAATAGACTCCTGCTGTGGTGGGCATGGAGATGTTCTGCCCAGATCTCCCTCCAAGAAAAGACTCACTGCCCAACTGAGGGAAATGAGGTCATCCAACAGCCTGAGGCCGCCAGCTCCTTCAAGGACAGCCACGGCTGCCTGGGGACACCGTGCCTGTGTCATGCTCCTTCTGGGGACAGAGTGACTTCCCTGACCAAGTGGGCTTCTGAGGGCTCCAGGCAGGACCCTCCCCAGGCACCACTTGCCCCAGGGCTCCCTGCTGGGTTGGCCAAGGCTTTTCCTGTGCCTCCATCACAGCTTTTGCCTTTTCTCTTTGCCCATTGCTGCTTCCTCCCCTTTCCCTTCATGAGTGCTGATCCCTTAGGAATATGTTGCTCCCCAAATTCCATCTTAGCCTCTGTTTCCAGGGAACCCAGCTTTGAACACCTGTAATTAATTTAGAAATGACAAATTGATATATTGATCTTTTGTCACACATGAGAGACGATGGGATTAACGCCCAATTCAATATTAACAATGGTTGTTTCTAGGTAGTGGGATTGTTTGTTTTTTTTTTCGGTACGCGGGCCTCTCACTGCTGTGGCCCCTCCCGTTGCGGAGCACGGGCTCCGGACGCGCAGGCTCAGCAGCCATGGCTCACGGGCCCAGCTGCTCCGCAGCATGTGGGATCTTCCCGGACCGGGGCACGAACCCGTGTACCCTGCATCGGCAGGCGGACTCTCAACCACTGCACCACCAGGGAAGCCCAGTAGTGGGATTTTTTAAAAACTTTTTTTGTACTTGTCTGTATTGCTTCAATTTCTCAAAAATTATGAACAAACACAATTTTTACCAAAAAGAAAGTCATTATAAAACAAGAATAATAAACAAATATGGTATTGATTCCACAATGGGATAAGAGAGGTAAGGGATGAATACATAAAGAGAGAAGCAGCAGTAGATTTTAAATCAGAATTAAATTGTATTTATTTCTGACTTTTACTACAACTAGAAACTTTTTAAGATTGCTGTAGAGTGTTCCCAATATTGGTATCTCATGTTAGTTTTCTTATAGAAATTAATACTAAAGGTGCTTTGAGAAAACTGCATACACTGAACCATTTTACCAAGATATAAGATAATCATACATACAGTGTTGCTATGGCTGTAAAAATTTTTAAGTTTGACAAAGTACACCTTTCTTCTATTTATAAATCAAATTTTATCCATGCTTTGAGAGGGCTCATGTTGATAACTAGACATATTCTACCCAGTGTGGTTGGGCATATCTAATATTTTGAACAGGCAATAACTTTTGAGATTCTACTTACCTCCACAGATTATGGAAAGAAGTTGAACAGAGCTAGCCATAGGGATTACATAACATAAAAGTCTTCCTCAGGCAAACCTCAGATGTTTAAAGTTTTCATTAGGATCATATGTGGTAACTGATGGCCAGTTGGTCCTCTCAGCCATGATCATGGTTCCTATAACATTCTGGATTTCCAGAATCTTAGCCAATTGCTATAGCCTCAATCCAACCAGGAGCCACTCTCAGCATGACTTTTGAGTGTTTTCTTCACTGCTAAACCAAACATTGACACTGGCAAATGAAATCCTTTGGTCTTAGGTGAGAGTAAGAAGTAAAAATATCTCCTCAACTCTATCCCTAGAGTGTTACTGTTATCCACTAATTAATAGAAAAAACAAAAAAACCTTTGTTTTCCAAGGGCTACAATGTAGAATTCTGACAATAGTTTGGTAAGCAACCATTATACAAACTTTTCTTTCTCCCTTCCTTCACCAACACAATTACCAATGTAACCTTTCTCTCTCCTCCCAACACACCCCTCCCCAGAATGTAAAGGGCACTATAAAGATCAAATTCCCTTATATGAAAACTTCTTATAAAGACACACACACACACACACACACACACACACACACACACACACATTTGTTTGAAATAACATTTGATGAATGGACATTCCCACTACAAAGAATGCAAACTTTCTTCATATTCATTTGTATGAGGTTTTTAGCTGCTTGTTAAAAATAGACCAAGTGAGAAACAAAATCTCACTAATTGAAATGGATGGGCTCAGAGCAAGTGTCCATGGTCAGAAACAGTGTTTCCAAAGGCAGGATTTGTTAATGTCTCACTGTAGCCACAATTACCAGGCTGCAGCATGTATGGAACAGCTTCCCACCTTTACAAAAGTCAGAGTAAAGCTGTGCCCAGTGGGGAATAATAGCAATAGTTCCAAGAAGTGACATTCCAGAGCTCTAAAGTGTATTTGAGAATTCAATGAAAAGTTCCTACCTACAGGTGCTGCCCTTAGGGCCCTTGCTCTTTCAAGAGCCAGGAAAATGACAAACCATCTACAGGGCTTTGTTTTCCGGGTATGTTGTAAGACAGTGGAATAATGAATAGCAAACCTTACTGGTGCCAGAGCTCTGTCACACAAGCCTGGCATCTGGGAGTCTGGTGTTTTCACTTGGAGCAGCTGCGTAAGTTTGGAAAGACATTCCAATTTAACGATCCATTAACCCCTGCTTAGGGCCACATTTTAGTATGAACATTTTTTAAGGGATAAATAAGTGTTGAATCCCGTTGAACCCAAGCCCAGACTGTGCTAAAAAAGAGTTGCACTAAATAATCTTCGAGATTTCACAGACTCACGTACTTCGAAGCTCACATTTTGAGAGGTGTTGGCAGTTATCTTGATAATGTAGTTAGAGTGGTTTGCAATGCTGTGCTTGGTTCTTCTGACGTGGTTGGGGAAGACATTTAAATAATGCCCTTCACTTAGGATGTGCCTGATCCTTATATGAATGAGGAAATAGTTTTACAGTTCCCATGAACTATGATACGGAAGACTGTGCCTTTTTAATTCATTCAACAAATATTTGCTGAGCACTTACCATCCCGAGCACATTATTAGGCACCTTGGATTGGGCAGTAAGGAAAACAAAGTCCCTCATTACTCCTATAGTTGCACATACACTAGAAGTGTCACTTCTACACTAGTTATAAGTCATGGGCATATGAAAAATAGCAACTGGGAATCCTAAAATATTACTTAAGTCCTTCAATTCTTTGGACCCCTTATAAAGAAGAAATTTATCTTTTTTTTTTTAACTCTTAAATTTTTGCACCTGTTCCTCCTTACTTCTGGAATATTATCATCCCCGTCTTTAATTTTCAAAATCTACTGGTACATCAAAGCCCTATTCAAAACTCCCTGCTCTGTGCCCACTATCCAGATTCCTGAAGGTAAAATGTATTCTTCTTCCTCTGAGCCCTTAGAGCAACTTGTCTGAACATACCCTAGGCATGATGTATTTATTATATATGACCTATCATCCCTCTCTCCTTCGTATCCTCCCAAACATCCAACAAACTCCACATACACATGATCACTGAGACTCAGTTGGCATAATCCCATTGTTTTTGGTAGATATATCATAACCTTTACACATCAGTCTAGGTCCTAGACTACCTAATGATTCTACATACTTTTAGATTGACATTTTGTGCCATGGTTAGAACAAGATTTGGGGCCATCTATGACCTATTCTCTACCATTATCAGTCAGGATGAGTCAGGAAAGCAGAGCCCACATCGGATAGCTTGAGAGTGGGTGTTGGAAGAGCTGAAAGGTCTACAGACGATTGTGAGGCAAACCTGAAAACAGCAATAGCAAGAAGCTCAGGGAAGGAGGCAGGGTTAACCAAGCCTAAGAGTCGATGTCTCCTAATGAGAACCAGACCTTGACAGAGGCTGTCCAACGTGAGCTTGTACCACAGAGGGAGCAGCTGTCTGGTGGGAGCTGGAAATACGGAGAAAGGGCTGTTATTGCTAGAGTAGCTACCTGAAGTAGAGAGGAGAGGGAAAAGATACCCTGGCTTCTTTGTCCCATATGCCGGTCTCTAGCCAATGCCTCCCACTGGTAGAAAGCAGCCTGAAGCAGCTGGCAAGGGAGTCTGAGAAATAAAGTTGGCAGGGTTCAGTTACCTGCAATACAGAGCAAAGCGAAGAAAGGGTGGTTAACGGATTTGGAGACAGGCAAATCATTAGCACAGCCTGCTGAATCAAATATTAACTGCATATGCTCTCTTCAAATGATAGATAATTGTTTAGTTTATAAATATTGTGTCTTCCATTAGAAGCCTATTTGATTATAAGATCTTTGAACACGGACCACTTCTGAGCTATTTGTGAGCTAGACTAGTCTCAGAAAATCATGCAGTCTAGTATGGGTTATTTCCACTGTTCCTCCATCTTCTTTTTCAAGGTTTTCTATAATTTGGTTTGCTCTTGTCTTGGGTTACTTGCTGTGGTAGTACATACAAGTCTTACTTTGGGCAGATTTGAGTTTTCTTTCTCCTTTCCCTGTCAAACTCCATCTGAGAACACTTGATAGTCTACCGCATAGAAAAATATAAATAGCTAAGTGTTGGTAGTAAGTCTCCTAGATCGCTCTCAATTATTCTCATGTACTGGAACTCACACTCTTGGGTAGTACCATCTGCTTTGAATCAGAGTTCAAAGTGGAAGTGATCATGTGTCACTTCGAAGGTTAGGTCACAAATAGTGATGCAGCTTCACCGTGGTCTCTTGGATTGCTTGCTATGTGGATGCCAACCGTCACACTGTCAGGACACTCATGCAGCCCAATGGCCCATATGGAGAGGGGCTGAGGCCAACTTGCCAGCCCTGGAATGAATCACCTTGAGTAAATTCTCCAGACCCAGTCATGCCTTCAGATGACTGAATAAGCTCCACCAGAAATTTGATTGCAGCCATGAGAAATCTTAAGCGAGAAGTGCCTGGCTGAGGCCTTCCCAAATTCCTAATCCTGAAACTTTATAAGTATAATAAAGTTTGGGGATAATTTGTTATGCAGCATTAGATAACTGGTGACTTTTGTTACTATTTTCGTGATAGTTCTTCAAGGTTTATAAAGTTGATGCTTTAATAATGTTGATATTCCCCCATCTCACCGTACTTTGCAAGTTGCACACTAAATTTCTTCCAAACAAATTACACTCATTCTTATATTAAACCTGGGATTTTCTGATGATCCTCAAAATTTAGAATGTGTGTACCTGGCTGGTCCACCTTTGCAAGTAAAGAATCAAAAGTGACAACACCACGTGCAGCTGTGGAGCTGACCTATAGCGGTCAGCTAGGCAGGAGTGAGCTCTAGCTGTTACTACACACAACTGCTCTTCTTCATTTCCCTGTCTACTAATACATTCCAGACCCTCACATCTAGGCATCTTGAAAATCTAGTTGCAGCTTTTCTTTTCCGAGGATTTGGTTAAGATTATAGACATATGTGCTTGGAATGTCCAGACTCTGCATGTTACAATGTGTTTCTCATTTGTGATTTTTACTGAAGATTTCTAATATCTAGAACAGTCCCATAGGCTCCAAGACACTTAACACCAAGGCCTGTTTGATAATGAAGACATTTTTTTTCTCTGACAGCCCACAGTAAATGCACACACCAAGATTTTCTGCCTGTTATTCATTTCATAAATATGAAAGTTTGCAGTCCCTGCAATACATTTAGTTTCATGTCCTTTGTCACTTTCCAACCTTAAATAACTAATTTCCTGATTTGTTCCAAGTTGGGCACTTTGGTCAGAAGTGGATTTGCCACTAGGTTGTGAAGTCCAGTGTGGATGACACAATTACACTCCACTGCCTCTTCTCCCAATACCCTGAATGCCTTTACTTATGGGAAATCAGTTTCAAATAAATATCAAGGGTAGCATTCAAGGGGAAAAGTCACAAAATGATGTCTTGAAAGGATTTTTCAAGAGCAAGGCTTGGCTCAACCCCTTTACTTGGGAATGTCAGTCTTCTTTGCCTAGAATAGTGATTAACCACCTTACCTGCATCTTCGAATCACCTGGGAAAGACAGTACCAAGCAATGATCCGGGTCCTACTTCAAAGCAATTAAATTAATTCAGAATCTTTGGGATGGAGCTCAGGCATCAGTATTTTTAGCCAGTTCTCTAGGTATTTCCAATATACAGCCAGCGTAGGGAGTACTAGCCATAAGTACGGTTCAGGGGTTGACTGAAGACAAGAGAGCCTTCCTACTTTCCCCCCACCAGCTTGCTTTCTGGTGACGATCTGCCTCAGGCAGCAGGCACCAGGGTTGGAAATGACCAGGTCTGTCTCATAGGCATGCTTTATAGTAGGGCCAGTACTGAGCAACACACCAGAGGTTTATGTTTTCTACCTTGCCCCAACAAAGCTTGATCTTGTTGACCTGAAATAGATTGCCAGCTATTTCTCCAGCAAAGATGGGTTCATTCAGGATCAACAAAAAATTGCAATTTGGTGTCTGCAACCATGTAAGTACCCCCCCCCCACCACCCCCTTATGGCAAGAAAAGGAGAAAGCTCTTGTAAAGGGGAAAAGGAAGCTGGGAGGACTGTAGCCAAAAGTCCATGGCTTTTCACATTGGCTGAGTCCTTGCCAGGGAAGAAGTCTTTCTTCTTCCTGTTGGGCTCTGCTATAACCACAGGGTGTAAGAGCTCCCCCTTTAGTCCCCTGATTGTATTTAATTGAAGTTTCTGTTTAGTAATTTTTTACAGTCTTAAATTTCAGGACACTGTACAAATTTTACTGGCTCTCTTTGCCTTCATTTCCCCCCAGTCGTGTGGATAAAGTTACTGAGAGAACACAGTATATCTTAGTTAACAGGTTGAGGGCAGTGACAATAATCGCTGTAGCCTGTGTTCGTTGTGGCTGCATTTGAGAAGTAATCGTGTTTAATGCTGCCCATGTTTTAATAATAGGCAGCCTATCATTATAAGCGAAGTTCATTGTTGCTTTAAAATGACTCCCATGTGCAGGCTCTTGCTGCGGCCTACTTATTTAATCCTGGCAGACACTTACATGCCTGTATGGATCACTTATAGAAAGCCCACATTGTTTCCTCTCCTGTGAGAAAGGCTTTAGAGCCCTTTTCCTAAACGTCGCATATGTTATCAGTGAGTTCACAGATAGGTCATCATCCCCATTGACTTTAAAAGCTCTAAATGTAGTGATCTGTTTTTCATAATTCTTTGTGTTCTAGTGACTATACAGTAATCCGCCCATAAGGGATGTTTAACAGGTGCATAAAATAAAAGCGTGCAAATGTCTTCTGCCTAATTTCCCCTTGTGGATGGACAGTTTTTCTCCATTAGAAAAAGGCAAGTCTGGTTATAGAATGGCAAGACTATGTAACAGATCCTTTTCTGCATTGTGTCACTTTCCAGAATTTAGGAGAAAGAGACAGTATAAATCCTCGAACATGAAAATTATATAAGCTTCAGCCTCTAAATAAGCCAAAGCATGAGAATGACAGAACGTTAAATGTAGCTGCCTTGGGAGTGCTGTATTTAAACGGTGGGCAGAGATAGTTAACCTCGGCTTATATGCCAGATTCCTTGGGCTAATTTAACATCTTTCAGTGTCTATACTCATTTTGTTTTCCAACTCATGTACACTGGAGACATATTAAAATTAGAAAACTAAATTGTAACTATGTTTAAATATGTTTCCTCTAAAAAATTTACTTTAAAATGTTTAACATTCAAATCCACACACATGTTTTGGGATGTTCAGGATCATAAACAGAAGTACTAATAGAGATCAAGTGGTGATTTATTATCTTATTCATAGTTTTCACTTTAATATATTAAACTGAACATCTCAGCAAGTAAATATCAATTGCTTTATTTGCCATGCCCACTGCAATCTTATACTATCTGTGTAACAAACATAATAGAAAATTGATTTTTCTCTTTTTTATAAAAAAAGATCAATAAAGATTAAGTACAGGCTAAATAGATTGAATAACGGGATTTGACTCAGGGCAACCATTAGCTACGGAGAAAAGGAATGTTATATAGAGAATTGTGTAATATAATAATGGTATCCCCAAATCCCCCCATAGCATGGTATTAATGATATTATTATTGCTTAAATTCACAACTAGAAGAAAAAAAGCAGATGAAAAACAACTATATGGTTATGCATTATGGTTAATGGGTTTTTTTTCCTGTGTGCCTATTTATGGAAAGTTTTCTGTTTTTCTGATAATAATTCTTTTAAACCAAATTCCTACAGAGAAATATATTTCTTTGCATATCAAAAATCTGGTGGAAAGAGGACATGGTTTTAGAGCTCTTACGGTTCTAAGAAAAAGTCTTATAATCAATGACTTTTCTTGTGCTTGGTTAAAAATAACAGGGGGTAGTTTGTGTTTTAAAGAGATATCACACACACCCCATTTTCAAATTTTGTTTCACTGAGTTACGCATATTTATTGAGCGCCTACGGGACCAGGGATTGGAGACAGTGAAAATGCAAATATGGTCCTTCCTCCCATAAATATATTTTCTATAGAGACAAACAATAGCAAGTAATCAGATTTATAAATGAGATAATATCACATGGTGGTAGGAGTTATGACAAATAAAAGCATAGCGTGATGGGCAGGAGATACTATTTTAGATAAGGTGGAGAGGAAAGTCCTTTTCAAGAAGGAGATATCTGGGCTGAAACTAGAATGTTGAGAAGGAGCTGGCCAGGCAAAATTGCAAAGAAACTTGTTTTCAAACAGGGGAACAGCAAATGTAAGGGCCAGCAGGGAGCTGCCCGGTTCACCGCACAAATCATTGTTTATGATGTCTATTTGAATTCCATTTGGAATTAGAAGAGAAATGCTGCTGTAATCATCAAAGCACGACTTACCTATGAGGTCAGTCAGTACCTGTCCTGAGAACAGTGATGATTTGCATTTAATTGGCCACTTTAATTTTCATATCCTTTAATTCAGCAGACAATTTGCAATTTTCTGTCCAGCAAAATCTCCCTAACAAATGTAGTGTACAGATGAGAGGAAGCTTCTGATTTATCATTCAAGTCATTCAGGGCCCAAATCACAATCTTTTTTTTTTTCTCCCCAGTAAAATAATATAACCAGTTCACTGCACTGGCTGAGGGCTTTTCAGGACTCCATCCATCTTACAATTGCCCATTTCAACAAGATTTGGCTGTCCCCCATCTGCAATATGCATTTTGTCAGGAAAACAATGCCAATTCCTCATCAAACAACACAACCGTGACAGTCATGGAAAGGGGACCATACCCCCAACAACTGCTAATAGGTCCTTTGTACTGCTGTTAGAATTTTTCTTAAGAAAGATCACTTTCTAACATTAAAGCCAGAAACCGTAACTCATTAACAAGAACGAGAGATTCATTTGTTTTTAGTTAAAAATGAGATGAGAATGTGTTTCAAAGGAATGAAAGTCTAAAGTAAAAGGGGGGAAATGCAAATAACAAAGAAAACCTGTCTTCAGAAATTGTAGGCAAGCTGCCTCAGCAGGAAAAGGGAAAATAAGAGAGAATAAAGAATTAAACGTTTTAATGCAGTTTCTGCCATTAAGTCATTACTGCTTGTACTAATTCAACAGTATTATGAATGCAGAGAATTATAGTGTATTTCCTCCATCATAGGTGTGTTGTGACACATAAATAATGAAAAGTAAAATGTTATTTAGTCACTTCCTAAAACATGGGAGCATCTGCATTTACACCTCAATAATTCCAAATGCTTCAAAAGTAATTAAGGGATATCTATAAAGACATAGATTTATTATTATACTTTCAAGGGTACATTCTCACTTAATGCAATGAATAACAAAGTTCTTCCATGCAGAGTTTATACAAGGGTCCAAAATTTAGAAGTATTTGTAATTAAGAGCATTGATTATGTGAAAAGTCTCATAGAGTATTTATAAAAATTTAATCTTCTGAAATGCCTATATATTTCCTTTATAACCTTTAAACAAATTTGGTTTTGCATTTAGATACATGTAGCAACATACAAAAATAAACTCCAATGCCCATAGTTCATAATTTTGAATCTCACCAATGTGAGAATGTCAATCACCACCCATATATCGAGTGGCCGTATTTCCAGAACTAAAATTAGGACAAATAATAGAGTCATAAATATTGGAATTTTGAAGACCTTAAAAACAATTTTTAAGGAGAATAGGCCTAGCTATTAATCAAGACTATTCATCAACCCCCAGGACACATAATAGACACAAAGCAATATGGGGTGCTGACCCTCCATGCAGTCGAAAATTCAAGTATAATTTACAGTCGGCCCTTTGGATCGGAAGTTCCTCTGTATCCGAGGATTAAACCAACCACGAATTGTGTAGCACTGAGGTATTTATTATTGAAAAATATCTGCGTATGAGTGGGCCTGCACAGTTCAAACCCCTGTTGTTCAAGGGTCAACTGTACTTTAGTTTTTAGGGATTTGACCTACACTTTCAAATTTTCAGCCAGATTGACATACCCTTTCATAAATTCATATTTTTCTATATCCTGGCCCCAGTCACTAACCTTCACCTTGAACTCCTTCACCTAGTGAATTCCTCCTCATTCGTTAAGTCCTGGCTTAAATAGCAACATATATTAAAATTAGCTCAACTATACTCCAATAAAAATTTTTTTAAAACTAAAAAAAAGTAAAATTAGCTCGTCTGCTGAATGGCTACTAAGTGTCCAATGGCTACTAACATTATCTCACTTATTATTTACAATAAATTTGTGATATTTCTCCAATAAGAAAATACAATAAATTGTTTAATGCAAGTGCTCTCATGCTACCTGTGGTAAGGAACCATTTTATTTTTATTTGCAGCCCATCGTTAACCAAAAATTTTTTAAATATAAAAGTAAATAAAAACATGAAATGAAAAAAGCTATAAAAATACAAGCCCCAATTTATTTATTATTGTACTGAACAGACAGAAAATCTCTCTATCAATCTGCTGTTAAGTTTACAGATTCTATGTTTCTGTACTTTCTCAAAACTGACTGAGAACACACACTTCTTGGACCAGCTCTGATGCAGACATCAGAGCAGCCCAGTTCAGCAACGTGTTCTCAAGTAGCAGGGCAGGATTCTTTTGACTCCAAGGTTTCGTTCTGAACTTGTAAACCATAAGACTTCCTTCCACACTTCAGAGATCTGGACAAAACTGTCAATAGGCCCCAGTGAGAAATGCTCTTCTCAGATACCATTTCACACTAAGTCTTGCCTCATTTCCTGTCCCCATGCTAACCTTTCTCTGTGTGAAGGACAGTGAGAACATTAATTAAGGAAGTATTAAGGAAACGCAGCCACAAGGGTGTGGTCCTATGACTCAAGAGAACAAAATAGAGCACTGTCCTCTAGCCAAGTTATTCAGTCTTAGATAAGCCACAAACGAAGCATCAAGTTCTTCTGTCAGGTTGTCCTCTGGAGTGAGCTGTCTGCCCGCTGCTGTTTCCAATACTCCCCGTGACCTCAGTTACAGATTTCCTATAAACAGTTGCCTGAAGGAGAACACCGACAGTTCTCTGAGACTAAGCAATAATCTGTAGCACTGGGAAGATTTTAAAAATGAAAATATCTCCCCGAGACAACTAAATTGGCAGAAGCCACGTACTCAGTTTACATTTCGAAACAGAACAAATGACTTAGACCAGAAGCATCTACATTCAAGTCATTTCCCTGTCTTCAGGATACTGTGAGGGGTCTAGTTTCACAATTTCCTCACTAAAAAGCCTATTGTGGTGTGTGATTCTTTTTCCCCCTAAAGTAAATGTGTGACCTGCCTCAAAGGTAAATACAAGTGTTCAAAATTTAGAAGACAGAAAAGTGTAACATCGTTTACTGTTTGGTTCTTTCTAATCTCACGAACAGTTTTAAAAGAATCTTAAAGGGGCTTCCCTGGTGGCAGAATGATTAAGAATCCGCCTGCCAATGCAGGGGACACAGGCTCCAGCCCTGGTCTGGGAAGATCCCAAATGCCGCGGAGCAACTAGGCCCGTGAGCCACAACTACTGAGCCTGCGCGTCTGGAGCCTGTGCTCTGCAACGGGAGAGGCTGAGACAGTGAGAGGCCCGTGCACCGCGATTAAAAAAAAAAAAAAGAGGCCGCGATAGTGAGAGGCCCACGCACCGCGATGAAGAGTAGCCCCCGCTTGCCGCAACTAGAGAAAGCCCTCGCACAGAAACGAAGACCCAACACAGCCAAAAATAAATATAAAAATAAATAAATACATTTTTTTAAAAAGACCTAAAAGAAGAAATACATGGCGAATATCTAAAAAAAAACCTTAAACTTAAAGTCCTGTTTCAGTGAGTCATTTTAATTCAGAATTTAATACACACAAACTATTAACTTCAGAATCTAACAACTTGCTATAAATATCAATTGCTTCCTTCCCTTGAAACAGCCAAAACCTAAAATAAACACTGAGATATATTTCTGACACATTGAAAAGCATGGTGGGGGATTTATTGTCATTTACACAACTGAATATTATCACAAAAGAAAAGGTCAGTGGATAGATGCAAGTAATTTGATGTGGGTCGCCTGACCTAATGATTAATCAGACCCTGAGCACGTGTACTGACTACTGCACCCACCTTTACAATTCTGTCTCTGAGCACACAGAATCTATACTTCAAATAGAAGACCAGCACAGGGCAACAACCTCCCCAATCATGACATATTTGTAAACTGTGATGGAAGAAGCAGCTTTATTCTGAAGTCAGCTTCAAAAAGACTATTGCTGGCAACAAGTGATCTTGTTCGTGGTCTCTATAACTGGGTTACATTAAAAAATGTGGCACCATTTTCACTTATAGAGACCACCAAGATAATTTTAGCATGTTCTAGAATGTTCTTCATTGTTGTTATGTTAATTATGTACATGTTCCACTACCTGAGATGGGGCTCTGGACATGCTACCCCAAAACATGGAACATTGGCATATTGAAGATTTTAAAATGAAGGAGTTTAAGAAAACAGCAGAAGCAGGAAAGTCAATGTGACCTTCCTCACTACTTCTCCCCTGAAATGGGTCATAAAAACCTCAGGTGAGAGGTGCTCTTCCTATCCCCGGAGGAAAGGAGGAACATCCTTATCTCCAAAAACAGGACTCTGAGAAGAATCTGAGCAAACAGGCCTCGCTAAATGTCTCCAGTTTTTTATATTTACCTTATATTCTTTAACTTATCATATTCCTCCACGACTGTTGCTGATGAAAATAATCAATAAACAGTCACTAATAAGAATAGAGTTTTATTTGAGCAAACTGAGGACTAACCTGGAAGCCTGCTTCCCAGATTACTCTGAGAAACTTCTCTGGAGAAGCAGGGTTTTCAACACAGTTTTTTATCTGGTCAAAGAACATTAAACACGTCAGGGTTATATTTCTTCAAGCTTTCAAAAAAAAAAAAAAAAAAGGAACAGTCCAGCATATACACAGCAAGTCAACATGGCCTTGACACCTGGGAAGGGAATCAAAGGAGTACCAGTATTGGCGTCTCAGGGAGACATTTAATCTTTATTTTTAATATGGACCATCTTTACTTTTGGTCATGTGTTCTTTCCTCTAATAATTAAAGCAGATGTACAATGTATGTTTGATAGGGCACAAACAGGCTATGTTAGCTAGCATAAAACTCAAGTTAGCTCAGGTATAAGCCAGAATGACTTCCCCATACCTCAGTATGTGAAAATTTCTTTTATTACTGTCCATTCTTCATCAAACCTAGCATAAACACTCATGCCTAACTGCTTTTGTGGGTCTTCATTTCCTACGAAGTCTCCTGTGTCACATAAAACATAATTTTTTATGCTTTTCTCCTGCTAATCTGTCTTTGTCAGTTTAATTTTCAGATCCAGCCAGAGACTCTAAGAAGGTCGAGGAAATTTTTTTTCTTTCCCTACACCTGAATATGGCCAAGATGTCGGTTCAACTTCGGCTTTTCCTTTTTTTCTCTCCATTCTACTACCGCATGAGACAATAATTCCCTCTCTCCATTATCAAGTCACCGCTCAGTGACCTGGGATAAATTTTCCAAATTGAGGATTATCCATTCTTTTCCTTTTTCTCTTCTGCTTCGTGTCCTTTCACATTCTAGTAATTAATCAATACTTTCAAAGATCCAGTGGAAAGTGGGAGGGGGGGTAATGAAGTCAATTCTGCTGCTTATTAGGAATTCTCATAAAGTATAACAGAAACCAAAAGCTAAAATGAGATTTTTCTCTGCACTGCCTCCACATCATTAGCATGAAGAATCAAGGGCTAGCTGAACACTGATAAGTGAGCCAGTAGTTTAGAATTGTCCTGAGGCAATTTTCAATTTTCTGGTTCCTTTCTTTGTAAGTAATTCTCTTCTCCATAGATGCACTTAGTATTGCTTTCACATTTACCCCTCTTTCAGGAGAGTAGGTCTTCATCCTTGTGTAGCAAAGATTTGTAGTATTTCTTTTAAGCTTTTTATCAAGACCTCAAAAAAACTTGCATCTACAACACATACTGCATTAGTTTGGATTTTTTAGTTGTAAGTAACAAAACAGCTTGAACTAGTTAAGGTGCAAAGGTTGATTTATTGGAAAGACACTGAAGTGTCTCCCGAAATGAAAATAACTAAAACAAACAGGATGGCTCCAGAGTCAATGGGAACTAAAAATGAAGATTCTCCTGTAGCATCTCTCTTTTTTTTCGCTTTTTTTCTGGATGTTGGCCTTCTTCTTTCAGGCTTTCTCCCTGGAGAAAGGACATGGTTGCAGTGACTTTGAGGGGTCACACCCTTAAGGTTCCATGACCAGAGAGGACAGGGAACTTTCCCCATAAGATATAATTAGAAAATCTGGGGAGGGACAACGTTCTGGTTCAGGCTGGTTTAGCTTCTCATTCCCAGCCTTATTACTAATCAGATGTTATTGGGGAAGTTTCTTTTTATCCTTATTAGTTGTTTTTTAAAACAACTAATACAGATAAATTTTTTTAAAATATTTTTATATTACTTTTTTTTACCTACAAAGCAATTTTATTTTGTTTTCCTTCCAGTTTTATTGAGATATAATTGACATACAGCACTGTATAAGTTTGAAGGGTATAGCATAAGGATTTGACTTACATACATCATAGAACAATTACCACAATAAGTTTAGTGAACATCCAGCATCTCATATAGATATAAAAGAAGAGAAAAAACATTTTTTTCCCTTGTGATGAGAACGCTTAGGTTTCACGCTCTTAACAACTTTCATATATAGCATACAGCAGTGTCAATTATACTTATCATGTGGAACATTATATCCCAAGTGCTGATTTATTTTATAACTGTAATTTTTTATCTTTTGACAGCCTTCCTGAAATTACCCCTCCACCCCATGGTAACAACAAATCTGATCTTTTTTTTCTATGAGTTAGTTGGTTTATTTGTTTTTGAAATATAATTGACCTACAATGCTATGTTAGTTCCTGTAATAAAACTTAGTGTTTGGTATTTCTATACATTTTAAAATGAGCATCATGATTAGGTCTAGTTACAAAATGTCACCATACAAAAACATTGCATAGTTATTGATTGTATTCCCCACACTGTACATTTCATAACTGTGACTCATTATTTGGCACCTAGAATTTTGTACCTGTTAATCTCCCTGGCCTATTTCTCTCCTCTTGTCTCCCTAACCCCCTCCCCTCTGGCAACCACCTGTTTATTCTCTGTATCTATAAATCTGTTTTTGTTTAGCTGTTTTTTCATTTGTTTTTTTTTTTAATTCCACACATACAGTGTTTGTCTTTTTCTGTTCAACTTATTTCACTTAGCATAATATCCTCTAGGTCCATCCATATTGTCACAAATGGCAAGATTTCATTCTTTTCTATGGCTGAGTAATATTCCATTGTGTATGTGTATATACATATATATATATACCTTTTCTTCTTTATCCAGTCACCTATTGATGGGAACATGGGTTGCTTCCATATCTTGCCTATTGTAAATAATGCTTCAAAGAATATTGGAGTGCATGTATCTTTTCTAATTAGTGTTTTTATTTTCTTCAGATAAATCCCCAGGAATGAAATTACTGGATCATTTGGTAGTTCTCTTTTTAGTTTTTTGAGGAATCTCCTTACTGTTTTCCATAGTGGCTGCACCAATTTACATCCTCGGCAACACTTGTGTTTTGTTGTTTTTTTGATCAAAGCCATTCTGACAGGTGTGAGGTGGTTTTCTCACCATGGCTTTGATTTGCATTTCCCTGATGATTAGTGATGTTGAGCATCTTTTCATATGCCTGTTGGCCATCTGTACGTCTTCTTTGGGAAAATGTCTATTTGGATCTTCTGGCCATTAAAAAAAATTTTTTTTTTGATGTTGAATTGTATGAGTTCTTTATATGTTTTGGATATTAACCCCTTATTAGATATATTTTTTGCAAATATCTTTTCCCGTTCAGTAGGTTGTTTTTTCATTTTGTTGCTAGTTTCTGTCACTGTGCAAAAGCTTTTAGTTTGATGTAGTCGATTTGTTAATTTTTGCTTTTGTTGCCCTTGCCTGAAGAGACTATCCAAAAAAATATTACTAAGACAAATGAGAGTACTGCCCTATGTTTACTTCTACAAGTTTTATGGTTTCAGGTCTTATGTTTAAGCCTTTAATCCATTTTGAATTTAATTTTGTGAGTGGTGTGAGAGAGTAGTCCAGTTTGATTCTTTTGCATGTAGCTGTCCATTTTCTCCAACACCATTTATTGAAGAAGCTGTCTTTTCCCCATTGTTTATTCTTGACTCCTTTGTCATAGATTAATTGCCCATGTAAGTATGGGTTCATTTCTGGGCTCTCTATTCTGTTCCACTGATTTATGTGTCTGTTTTTGTGCCAGTACCATACTGTTTTGATTATTGTAGCTTTGTAGTATAGCTTGAAATCAGGGAGCATGATATCTCCAGGTTTGTTCTTTCTCAAGATTATTTTGGCTATTTCGGGTCTTTTGTATTTCCATACACATTTTAGAATTATTTGTTCTATTTCTGTGAAAACTGTCATTGGTATTTTGATAGGGATTGCATTGAATCTGTAGACTGCCTTGGAAAGTATGGCCGTTTAAACAATATTAATTCTTCCAAACCATGGACACAGTATATATTTCCATCTGTTTGTGTCATCTTCAATTTCTTTCATCAGTGTCTTATAGTTTTCCAAGTACAGTTCCTTTACCCACTTAGATTTTTTCCTAGATATTTTATTGTTTTTGATGGAATTAGAAATGGGATTTCTAATTAATTTCTAATTAAAAGTTTTCTTAATTTCTCTGATAGTTCATTGTTAGTGTGTAGAAATACAACATATATCTGTATATTAATTTTATATCCTGCAAATTTACTGAATTCATTGATGAGCTCTAGTAGTTTTTTGGTTGCATCTTGAGGATGCTATGTATCATGCCACGTCATCTGCAAACAGAGACAGTTTTACTTCTTTCTTTCCAATTTGGATTCCTTTTATTTGTTTTTCTTATCTGATTGCTGTGGCAAGGACTTCCAATACTATGTTGAATAAAAGTGGTGAGAGGGAGCATCCTTGCCTTATTCCTGACATTAGAGGAAATGTTTTCAGCTTTTCACTGTTGAGTATGATATTAGCAGTGGGCTTGTCATATATGGCCTTCATTATACTGAGTTATGTTCCCTGTATAACCCACTTTGTTGAGCGTTTTTATCATAAATGAATGTTGAATGTTGTCAAAAGCTTTTTCTGCACCTATTGAGATGATATGATTTTCATTCTTCAGTTTGTTAATATGGTATATCACATTGATCAATTTATGGGTATTGAACCACTCTTGCATCCTGGAGATAAATCCCATATGATCATGGTATATGGTCCTATTTAAGTATTGTTGAATTCGGTTTGATAATATTTTGTTGAGGATTTTTGTATCTATGTTCATCAGTGATATTGACCTGTAATTTTCTTTTTTTGTGATATCTTTGTCTGGTTTTGTTGTCAGGGTGATGTTGGCCTTGTAGAATAAATTCAGAAGAATTCCTTCCTCTGCAATTTTTTCGTATAGCTTGAGAAGGATAGGTGTTAACTCTCCCCAAAATATTTGGTAGAATTTACATGTGAAGCCATCTGGCCCTGGACTTTAGTTTTCTGGGAATTCTTTTATTAATGACTCGATTTCATTACTGGTAATTGGTCTATTCATATTTTCTTTTTCTTCCTGGATCAGGCTTAGGAGATTGAACATTTCTAGGAATTTGGCTGTTTCTTCTAGTTTGTCCATTTTATTGGTGTATAATTGCTCATTGTAATCTCTTACAATCCTTTGTATTTCTGTGTGTTGCTTGTAACTACCCCTTTTTCATTTCTGATTTATTGATTTGGGCCCTCTCTTTCTTTTTCTTGATGAATCTGACTAAGGGTTTATCAATTTTCTTTATCTTTTAAAAGATCCAGCTCTTAGTTTCATTAATCATTTCTAGTGCTTTTAATCTCTATTTTATTTATTTCTGCCCTGGTCATTAAGATTTCTTTCCTTGTACTGACTTTGGGTTTTGTTTTTTCTTCTTCTAGTTTCTTTAAGTGTAAATTTAGGTTGTTTATTTGAGATTGTCCTTACTTCTTGAGGTAGGCTTTGATTGCTATGAATTTCCCTCTTAGGACTGCTTTTATTGCTTCCCATATATATATTTTTTAATTTTAATACCTTTATTGGAGTATAATTGCTTTACAATGTTGTGTTAGTTTCTGTTTCACAACAAAGTGAATCAGCTATAAGTATACATATATCCCCATATCCCCTCACTCTTGAGCTTCCCTCCCATCCTCCTTCCTCCCTATCCCACCCCTCTAAGTCATCACAAAGCATCAAGTTGATCTCCCTGTGCAATGCAGCAGCTTCCCATTAGATATCCACTTTACATTTGGTAGTGCATATATGTCAGTGCTACTCTCTCACTTTGTCCCAGCTGCCCCTTCCCCACCATGTCCTCAAGTCCATTCTCCACATCTGCATCTTTATTCCTGCTATGCCACTAGGTTCAGCATTACTGTATTTTTCGATTCCATATATTTGTGTTAGCATATGGTATTTAATTTTCTCTTTCTGACTTACTTCACTCTGTATGACAGACTCTAGGTCCATCCACCTCACTACAAATAACTCAATTATTTTTCCTTTTTATGGCTGAGTAATATTCCATTGTATATATGTGTCACATTTTCTTTACCCATTCATCTGTCATTGGACATTTAGGTTGCTTCCATGTCCTTCCAATTGTAAATAGTGCTGCAATGAATATTGTGATACATGTATCTCCTTGAACTATGGTTTTCTCAGGGATAAAACATGTATCTCTTTGAACTATGGTTTTCTCAGGGATAAAACTCAGGCATAGGTTTTCTATGCCTAGTAGTGGGATTGCTGGGTATATGGTAGTTCTATTCTTAGATTTTTAAGGAACCTCCATATTGATCTCCATAGTGGCTGTTTCAATTTACATTCCCACCAACAGTGCAAGAAGGTTCCCTTTTCTCCACACCTTCTCCAGCATTAATTGTTTGTAGATTTTTGATGATGGCCATTCCGACCAGTGTGAGGTGATACCTCATTGTAGTTCTGATTTGCGTTTCTCAACTGATTAGTGATGTTGAGCATCCTTCCATGTGTTTGTTGGCAATCTGTATATCTTCTTTAGAGAAATGTCTATTTAGGTCTTCTGCCCATTTTTGGTTGGGTTGCTTGATTTTTTTTAAATTTTTTTAATTTTTTTTTTTGTGGTACACAGGCCTCTCACAGTTGTGGCCTCTCCTGTTGTGAAGCACAGGCTCCGGATGCGCAGGCTCAGTGGTCATGGCTCACGGGCCTAGCTGCTCCGCGGCATGTGGGATCTTCCTGGACCGGGGCATGAACCCCTGTCCCCTGCATTGGCAGGCAGACTCTCAACCACTGCGCCACCAGGGAAGCCTGGGTTGCTTGATTTTTGATATTGAGCTGCATGAGCTACTTGTATATTTTGGAGATTAATCCTTTGTCAGTTGCTTCATTTGCAAATATTTTCTCTCATTCTGAGGATTTTCTTTTCCTCTTATTTGTAGTTTCCTTTGTTTTACAAAAGCTTTTAAGTTTCATTAGGTCCCATTTGTTTATTTTTGTTTTTATTTCCATTTCTCTAGGAGGTGGGTCAAAAAGGATCTTTCTGTGATTTATCATAGATCTTGCTGTGATTTATCATATCATATAAAACTCTAAAAGTTTTATAGTGTCTGGACTTACATTTAGGTCTTTAATATGTTTTGAGTTTATTTTTGTGTATGGTGTTAGGAAGTGTTCCACTTTCATTCTTTTACGTGTAGCTCTCCAGTTTTCCCAGCACCGCTTACTGAAGAGGCTGTCTTTTCTCCACTGTATATTCTTGCCTCCATTATCAAAGATAAGATGACCATATGTTTGTGGGTTTATCTCCAGGCTTTCTGTCCTGTTCCGTTGATCTATAGTTCTGTTTTTGTGCCAATACCATACTGTCTTGATTACTGTAGCTTTGTAGTAGAGTCTGAAGTCAGGGATTCTGATTCCTCCAGCTCTGTTTTTCTTTCTCAAGATTGTTTTGGCTATTCAGGGTCTTTTGTGTTTCCATACAAATTGTGAAATTTTTTGTTCTAGTTCTGTGAAAAATGCCATTGGTAATTTGATAGAGATTGCATTGAGTCTGAAGATTGCTTTGGGTAGTATAGTCGTTTTCACAATGTTGATTCTTCCAATCCAAGAACATGGTATATCTCTCCATCTGTTTGTATCATCTTTAATTTCTTTCATCAGTGTCATAGTTTTCTGCATACAGGTCTTTTGCCTCCTTAGGTAGGTTTATTCCTAGGTATTTGATTCTTTTTGTTGCAGTGGTGAATGGGAGTGTTTCCTTAATTTCTCTTTCTTATTTTTCATCCTTAGTGTATAGGAATGCCAGAGATTTCTGTGCATTAATTTTGTATCCTGCTACTTTACCAAATTCATTGATTAGCTCTAGTAGTTTTCTGGTAGCTTATTTAGGATTCTCTATGTATAGTATCATGTCATCTGCAAACAGTGACAGCTTTACTTCTTCTTTTCCAATTTGGATTCCTTTTATTTCTTTTTCTTCTCTGATTGCTGTGGCTAAAACGTCCAAAACTATGTTGAATAATAGTGGTGAGAGTGGGCACCCTTGTCTTTTCCTGATGTTAGATGAAATGGTTTCAGTTTTTCACCACTGAGAACGATGTTGGCTGTGGATTTGTCATATATGGCCTGTATTATGTTGAGGTAAGTTCTCTCTATGCCTACTTTCTGGAGAGTTTTTATCATAACTTGGTGTTGAATTTTGTCAAAAGATTTTTCTGCATCTACTGAGATGATCATATGGTTTTTATCCTTCAATTTGTTAATACAGTGAATCACATTGATTGACTTGCGTATACTGAAGAATCCTTGCATTCCTGGGATAAACCCCACTTGTTCATGGTGTATGATCCTTTTAATGTGCTTTTGGATTCTGTTTGCTAGTATTTTGTTGAGGATTTTTGCATCTCTATTCATTAGTGATATTGGCCTATCGTTTTCTTTTTTTGTGACATCTTTGTCTGGTTTTGGTATCAGGGTGATGGTGGCCTCGTAGAATGAGTTTGGGAGTGTTCCTCCCTCTGCTGTATTTTAGAAGAATTTGAGAAGAATAGGTCTTACCTCTTCTCTAAATGTTTGATAGAATTCACCTGTTAAGCCATCTGACCCTGGGCTTTTGTTTGTTGGAATATTTTAAATCACAGTCACAATTTCAGTGCTTGTGATTGGTCTGTTTATATTTTCTATTTCTTCCTGTTTCAATCTCAGAAAGTTGTGCTTTTCTAAGAGTTTTTCCATTTCTTCCAGGTTGTCCATTTTATTGGCATATAGCTGCTTGTAATAGTCTCTAATGATCCTTTGTGTTTCTGCAGTGTCAGTTGTTACTTCTCCTTTTTCATTTCTAATTCTGTTAATTTGAGTCTTCTCCCCTTTTTTCCTGGGGAGTCTGGGTAATGGTTTATCAATATTGTTTATGTTCTCAAAGAACAAGCTTTTAGTTTTATTGATCTTTGCTATTGTTTCATTCATTTCTTTTTCATTTATTTATAATGTGATCTTTATGATTTCTTTCCTTCTCACTTTGGTCTTCTTTCTCTAATTGCTTTAGGTGTAGGGTTAGGTTGTTTATTTGAGATATTTCTTCTTTCTTGCAGTAGAATTGTATTGCTATAAACGTCTCTCTTAGAACTGCTTGTGCTGCATCCCATAGGTTTGGGGTTGTCGTTTTTTCATTGTCAT
Source organism: Phocoena sinus (assembly GCF_008692025.1). Classification (NCBI taxonomy): domain Eukaryota; kingdom Metazoa; phylum Chordata; class Mammalia; order Artiodactyla; family Phocoenidae; genus Phocoena; species Phocoena sinus. Next base: position 36,858,934 of record NC_045772.1, on the reverse strand, counting down.
TTGTATCTAGGTGTTTTTTTATTTCCTCTTTGATTCTTCAGTGATCTCTTGGTTGTTTAGTAGCATATTGTTTAGCCTCCTTGTGTGTGTATTTTCCCAGTTTTTTTCCTGTACTTGATATCTAGTCTCATAGCATTGTGGTCACAAAAGATGCTTTATACAATTTCAATTTTCTTATATTTACTGAGGCTTGATTTGTGACCCTAGATGGTGTGATCTGTGCTGGAGAATGTTCCATGAGCAACTGAGAAGAAAGTGTATTCTGTTGTTTTCAGATGGAATGTCCTATAAATATCAACTATGTCCACTTGGTCTAATGTGTTTTTTAAAGCTTGTGTTTCCTTACTTATTTTCTGTTTGGATGATCTGTCCGTTGGTGTAAGTTGGGTGTTAAAGTCACCCGCTATTATTGTGTTAGTGTTGATTTCCCCATTTATGGCTGTTAGCATTGGCCTTATGTATTGAGGAGCTCCTATGTTGGGTGCATAAATATTTACAATTGTTACATCTTCTTCTTCGATTGATCCCTTGATCATTGTATAGTGCCCTTCCTTGTCTCTTGTAATAGTCTTTATTTTAAAGTCTGTTTTGTCTCATATGAGAATTGCTACTCCAACTTTCTTTTGATTTCCATTTGCATGGAATATCTTTTTCCATCCACTCACTTCCAGTCATTATGTGTTCCTACATCTGAACTGGGTCTCTTGTAGACAGCATGTATGGGTCTTGTTTTTCTATCCATTCAGCTAGTCTGTGTCTTTTGGTTGGGGCATTTAATCTGTTTACATTTAAGGTAATTATTGATAAGTATGTTCCTATTTCCATTTTCTTAATTGTTTTGGGTTTGTTTTTGTAAGTCTTTTCCTTCTTTTGTGTTTCCTGCCTAGAGAATTTCCTTTAGCATTTGTTGTAAAGCTGGTCTGGTGGTGCTGAATTCTCTTAATTTTTGCTTGTCTGTAAAGCTGTTGATTTCTCCATCGAATCTGAATGAGATCCTTGCTGGGTAGAGTAATCTTGGTTGTAGGTTTTTCCCTTTCATCACTTTAAATATATCTTGCCCCTCCCTTCTGGCCTGTAGAGTTTCTGATGAAAGATCAGCTGTTAACCTTATAGGGATTCCCTTGTATGTTATTTGTTGCTTTTCCCTTGTTGCTTTTAATATTTTTTCTTTGTATTTAATTTTTGATAGTTTGATTAATATGTGTCTTGGCCTGTTTCTCTTTGGGTTTATCCTGTATGGGACTCTCTGTGCTACCCGGACTTGATTATTTCTTTTCCCATGTTAGGGAAGTTTTCGACTATAATCTCTTCAAATATTTTCTCAGACCCTTTCTTTTTTTCTTCCCCTTCTGGATGCCTATGATTCAAATGTTGGTGTGTGTAATGTTGTCCCTGAGGTCTCTGAGACTGTCCTCCGTCCTTTTCATTCTTTTTTCTTTATTCTGCTCCCTGGCAGTTATTTCCACCATTTTATCCTCTAGCTCACTTATCCATTCTTCTGTCTCAGTTATTCTGCTATTGATGCCTTCTAGAGTATTTTTAGTTTCAGTTATTGTGTTGTTCATCACTGTTTATTTGCTCTTTAGTTCTTCTAGATCTTTGTTAAATGTTTCTTGTATTTTCTCCATTCTGTTTCTGAGATTTTGGATCATCTTTACTATCATTACTCTGAATTCTTTTTCAGGTAGCTTGCGTATTTCATCTTCATTTATTTGGTCTTGTAGGTTTTTACCTTGCTCCTTCATCTGTAACATATTTTTTTGTCATTTCATTTTTTATTCTTTTGATGGGTGGTGCTGTATTCCTGTCTTACTGGTTGTTTGGCCTGAGGCATCCAGCACTGGGTTTTTCAGACAGTTAAAGGATAGAGCTGGGTCTTGGTGCTGAGTTTAGGACCTCCGGGAAGCATCACTCCAATTAATATTCCCTGTGGTGTGAGGTTCTCTGTTAGTCCAGTGGTTTAGACTCAGAGCTCCCACCACAGGAGCTCAGGCCTGACCTCCAGCCTGGGAACCAAGACCCCGAAAGCTGCATGGTGCAACAAAAAAGAAAAGAGAAAGAAAAAAAGGAGCAGTACAATATCAAAAAATAAAAAACAAAATAAAATTAGAAAGATAAAAAATATATTAGGAAAAATAAAAATATAATTGAAACAACTGCAACAAGGTAAAATAAAACAACAACAGAAAAAAGAAAAAAAAGGGGAGAGGTGTGGGGGGAACAAGCCAAAAGGAGAGAACAATAACGAAGTATAAAGAATAAAATAAAATTAGAAAAATAAAAGATTTATTAGGAAAAATATAAATGAATCAACAACAATGAATCAACAAGGTAAAGCAGGGCTTCCCTGGTGGCACAGTGGTTGAGAGTCTGCCTGCCGATGCTGGGGACACGGGTTCGTGCCCCGGTCTGGGAGGATCCCACATGCCGCGGAGCGGCTGAGCCTGCGCGTCCGGAGCCTGTGCTCCGCAACAGTGAGAGGCCCGCGTACCGCGGAAAAAAAAAAAAAAAAAAAAAAACAAGGTAAAGCAGAATTCCAACCTAAAAGAGGAAAAAAGAAAAAAAAAAAGCCTTGGCTATGGGGCCGGAGTTGGAACTTAGTCAGGGGCAGGCTTTAGGGTGTTGCAGGACCTAGGTGGGTTGGGGGGTGACAGAGCATGGTGACAGGGGGGTGACAGTCAGAAAAGGCCTTGGGGTCAGGGCCTAGGCAGGGCAACGTTAAAGTGTGGAGTTGGGCCTCTGCTTAGGACCTGCACAGAAGGGGAGAGGCAGCACATCCAAAGATGGGCCTCTGGAGTGTGGAGTTCTGGAGTTTGGAGGTATGGCCCTGGGTGAGGGTGTGTGGGTGGGGTTTAGGCCCAGCACATTGGAGGGGGTCGCCGAGTGTAGAGGTAGAGCCCTGGGTGGCGGTGTAGGGGTGGGGCTTGGGCTCTGCGTGGCAGGAGGGAGGCTCTGAGGGCTGAGGAATAGGCCTGGGAGCCCAACTGGCTCCCTGATGCCTAAGTGGACAGGGAAAACGCTGGCCATGTTCCCTTCTGTTCCTCTGCACCCCTCCCCCACTGTCTCCCCCAAGGTCTCCCCCATCCCTGCTGGACCCCTAATAGTGGGTAGGTTCTGCTGGGTGTGGGAACTCCTCCCCACCCCCAGCCAACCCTCAGGGGTGCTGGTCCTGGAGGTCCAGCCTTTACTTTTGCTCTCCCTTCCATCCCTCCCACTCCCTCAAGACCCACATGGCTAGAGGGGGCCTCAGTGGGCAGAGGATCAGGCCCAGGATTTCAGCAGGTTCCTGGGGTCCCAAGAGGGCAGGGGAAACCTGGCCACACTCCCTTTTGATCCTCTGTCCTCCCAGTGGTCCCCCAATTCCCCCTTTGGTCGTGGGATCCCTTCCCCTTCGCCAGCTGCTGAGAGGGTGTGCAGAAAAGGGAACCTTCTTGCACTATTGGTGGGAATGTAAATTGATGCGGCCACTATGGAGAACAGTATGGAGGTTCCTTAAAAAACTAAAAATAGAATTACCATACGACCCAGCATTCCCACTCCTGGGCATATACCCTGAGAAAACCTTAATTCAAAAAGAGACGTGTACCACAATGTTCATTGCAGCACTCTTTACAATAGCCAGGACATAGAAGCAACTTAAATGTCCATCAACAGAAGAATGGGTAAAGAAGATGTGGCACATATATACAATGGAATATTACTCAGCCATAAAAAGAAACAAAATTGAGTTATTTGTAGTGAAGTGGATGGACAAATAGTCTGTCACACATACAGAGTGAAGTAAGTCAGAAAGAGAAAAACAAATACTGTATGCTAACACATACATATGGAATCTTAAAAAAAAAAATGGTTCTGATGAACCTAGGGGCAGGACAGGAATAAAGATGGAGACATAGAGAATTGACTTGAGGACACAGGGAGGTAGAAGGTTAAGGTGGGACAAAGTGAGAGGGTAGCATTGACATATATACACTACCAAATGTAAAATAGATAGCTAGTGGGAAGCAGCTGCATAGCACAGGGAGATCAGCTCGGTGCTTTGTGACCCCCTAGAGGGTTGGGATAGGGAGGGTGGGAGGGAGTCGCAAGAGGGAGCGCATATGAGGATATATGTATGCATATAGCTGATTCACTTTGTTATACAGCAGAAACTAACATACCATTGTAAAGCAATTATACTCCAATAAAGATGCTAAAAAAAAAAAACCAAAGCAGTGTGCCAATTGAAGAATAAAGCAAGGAAAGAGAAGAAACCAATAAAAATGATTTAAAAAATAATAATAATAAAGTACAATAAAAAGGGAAAAAACACAGGACAACAGAAAAGCAAAGTAGAAATGGAAATATAGTAAAAAAAAAAAAGCAAAGAAAAATATATTAATGCAAAAGAGGAATAAAATATAAGGGAAAAGAATGCAGAACAACAGAAAAGTAAAGTAAAAATAGAAATGTATAAAAAATAAAAATATGTTATAAAACATGGAGATCCCAAAATACTAAATAAAGAAAAAAGACTAAAACAACAACAAACAAACAAAAGAAGAAAAACAAACAAAAGCTCGAACCAACAACAGAATGAATCAAAACATAGTAAAATTAATTATAATAATTATGTTTCCCTGGGGTCTCTGCTGTGAGTGTCCTTGCACACGCTGTGAGCCACAGCCCGCCTCCGCCTCCCCAAGAGGCTCTCCTCTGCCTCTGGGCTGGTCTCTAGACCTGCTGTGGGCCCTGTGGGGACCACTCAGGCTCTGATCTGGCCCAATTCCCGTGTGTGCTGCCCCCAAAGTCCACAGCTGCCAGAGCTAGACATTTTTCATTTGTGGGAACACTCATTGTCTACTCAGATATTCCGTAGATGCAGGGTCTACCTAGCTGATCGCGGGGATTTAATCTGCAGCTTGTACAGCTGATGGAAAGATTTTCGATCTTCTTCCTTGGTCACCCCGTCCCTAACGTTCAGCTTTGGTTCTATCCCCACCTCTGCACGTTGTCCACCCACAGAAGCCTGGTCCTGATGCTGCCTTGGAGGTCTTGGGTCACCCCTGTGAGGACTGGGCGCAGAGGTGGTATGACTGCTTGGTTCACGGGAGCCCTGGTGGTGCCAAATGCAGGGAAGCTGGCAGTCATGGGCACAAGAGATATGGCCCTACTCAGGGCCTCTTCTGGGGGAGCTTCTTTTATTGTCGTCAGCACGCACCAGCATGTGAGGAGAGAGAGGCTACAATAGTGGCTCCTCACCCTGCGTGTGACTCAGCAGTAGTGCCCTGCTCCCATGGCAATCCAGTCTTCCTCCACAGGTACTCCCAGCGGCAGATTTCCTCCCTCCTGTCCCCCCAGTCCATCTCCCTACATCCAACCACAGCCCCTGCTCTGGGCCTCTTCTTCAAGCCCCACGCACCAGCTCCCAGCCCTCTTGCACATCTGAGAACACACCTCCCAGTCCAGGGCACGTAGGGCCAAGGTACGGACCATCTGTGTATTTCCCACTCTGTCCCATCTGCCTCAGATCGGCTGCTTCACCCTCTTCCAATGGCCTCAATGCTTCCCTTCTGTCCTAATCGATTTCCCTGTGGAGAGGGCGTTTCCGCAAATTAGGGACTCTCTCCTCAGCTTCAGCTCCCCCACCCCCAGTGTGCAGGTCCTGTTCGGCTTCCTCTCCTCCTCCTTCTCCCTTCTTTTTTTTCCGTCCTACCCAGTTTTCTCCCTTCTTTCTTTCCATCCTACCCAGTTATGCAGGGATATTTATAGTCCTTTCCGGCATCCAAGGTCTTCTGCTAGTTTTCAGCCAGTGTTCTGTGAGAATTGTTGCATCTATAGATGTATTCCTGATGCATCCGTGGAGAGAAATGAACTCCACGTTCACCTACTCCTCCGCCATCTTGAATCTCCATCTCCCATAGATTTTAGCTTGTGTGTTTTCATTTTCATTTGTCTCCAGGTATTTCTTGATTTCTTCAGTGATCCATTGGTTGTTTAGTAGCATATGGTTTAGCCTCCATGTGTTTGGGTTTTTCTGCAGTTTTTTCTTATAGTTGATTTCTAGTGTTATAGCATTGTGGTAGGAAAAGATGCTTGGTAGGATTTCAATTTTTTAAAAAATGTACTGAGACTTGTTTTGTGGCCTACCACGTGAGCTATCCTGGAGAATGTTCCACGTGCACTTGAAAAGAATGTGTATTCTGCTGCTTTTAGATGGAATGTCGTGTATATATATATGACATATATACATATATACGAATATATTCCTTTTTGGTCTAATGTGTCATTTAAGTCCAGTGTTTTCTTATTGATTTTCTGTCATTCTGCCTGGATGATCTGTCCATTGATGTAAGTGGGCTGTTAAACTCCTCTACTATTATTGTGTTATTGCTTTTGATCTCAATTTATCAATTTTATTCCCTTTTCTATCACAAATTAAATAATGACAATTTTAACTGTGGCACTAAGTTCAGTAATATATTAGATCTAACTTGTTGGAATATTTACTGTGTGCCAAGCTTTATGATAAGTGACGTGTATAACCACTTTTAATCCTCGAAGACTATGAGATGGACCTTAGAAAGTGGAAAGCAACCAGTTTCCACTGATAATTGGTAGTCAAACAATGGCTTTACTACTGAAACCTCAACTAATTATTGTTGAAGTCTCAGAGCTGAAACAATGATCACATGATTTTTTTTATATAGACAGTGCCAGGTTTTTAGCTTTTGTTTCATTATGCATGAGGTAAAGACCTCTGGCTATTCATAAAGTTCCATCTCTCTTCTTTGTGGACTCACATGCAGCTAGACTACATTTCTAAGCATTCTTGTAAAGTGTAGCTAAGTGATTAAGTTTTAATACATGGTAAGGGATATGTGCATCTTCTAGACCCTACCCACAAGCCTCCCCAATGTGCACGCTGCTCCAAGCTCTTTCCTCTTCCACTGGCTGGATGGACACAGTGATAAGGCATAGAAGAAGGTAGACCAGAGAAGGACAGAACCCAGAGGAGAGTTACTCTGGCTACTTGAGTAGCTACCCTGGACTGTAACATGAGACTTCAAAACCTATTTGGTACTACAGGCTACTCTACCCTAACTAATTGAACACATTAGAGAGTTTACTTTGTATTTTATAATTAATTTTATAAACATATGCAGTTTTTTTCCCGTCACTAACAATAAATAAGTAATAATACATAATTAATTAATTAAAAGAAATAGGATAATGTCTGGCTGACTGATTTAGAGCAGTTGTGCTCCCCAAGCAGGGAAAAAAATCTTTTAAAAAGACTTCTCTGTAATTCAGCCAGCTATGCATTTAGAGAAATTTTCTGCTCTAGAAATGAAGACATGTCTTTACGAAGCCACCTATCTTTTCAAAAGCCTCAATTCTTACCATTAAAATATTTGTTTTGAGGAGGAGCTGAGTCATATTTTAAATTTCTTCTCAAGAGCAGTATTATTAGCCCCCATTCCACAAATGAGGACACCGTATTCACTTTCTGTTTGTGCTGTAAAAAAATTGCCACACACTTAGTGGCTTAAAAGAGCAAAAATTTATGATGTTACAGTTCTATAGGTCATACTTCTGATGGGTTTCATCAGGCCATATCAAGGTGTCTCCAGGCTGGCATTCCTTTCTAAAGGCTCCAAGAAAGAATCCATTTCCTTTTCTTTTCCACCTTCTAGAGACTGCTCACATTCCTTGTCTTGTCAATCTCTTCCTCCATTTTCAAAGCCAGTAATAGCAGCTTTGAAGTCCTCCTTATACACCATCATCCTGACCTCCTTTCCTGCCTCCCCCTTCCACTTTTAAGAAACCTTGCAATTACATTGGGCCCACATTGATAATCCAGGGCAATCTCCCTATTTTAAGGTCAACTGATTAGCAAATTTAATTCCATCTGCAAACTTAATTCCCCTTTGCCATGTAACCTAACATATTTACAGGTTGCAAGGATTTGAACTTGGACATCTTTGAGGGGCCACTACTCTGCCTACTATAGAAACTGAGGCTTACGAATGTCAAGTTGGCACTACCAGTGTTTAGATTCATTCCATAACTATGTTTGTATCTTTGCCACCTGTCCTTTAGCTCTTCATTGCTGATTAAATTAAATTCATTTTTCTATCTCTTTTCACTAAGATAAATCTTTTGGTTTTGGTGAAGAATGCTTTGTTTTAAAAGAATTTGAATTTTTATTAAAGTCTTCCTATGTGGCTAACCCAACTTTGTGACACAGATTTGATTAGTACACAGATACTGTGAACCACATTTCTCCAGGCTTTCAGAACTTTTGACCTTTTATTTATTTATTTGTTTGTTTGTTTAATTTTTTGGCTGCACAGCATAAGGGATCCTAGTTCTCCCGCCAGGGATCAAACCCATGCCCCCTGCAATGGAAGCCCACAGCTCTAATCACTGGACCGCCAGGGAATTCCCATAACTTTTTTTTTTTCCCCCATAACTTTTGACATTTTAAACACCTCTTTCCTGAAGTAAAATGAAAGTCTCCATTCCTAACGGGGACACTTTCTCCCCAATGGCAGAAATAGAAAATATGCGCCTATGTCCACTCTCGGCCCCAGATCCAATCTCTGCTCTTGTTTGTCATGCATTGTTTGCACAAGAAGCTGACCCCTGTGGACTATAAATCCCCGGCTTGCTTACATTTGGCTTCTAAATGTGTTCAACCAATGGGAGATAAGGGTGGAAAGAGAGAGAGCATATTTTTTCCCCTGCACCTTCCCTACTTTGGCACTATATTTACATAGGGCTGATTCCACATTCCTCTTTAACCATAGCTTTCACTGGGAGGCCCCTGGTCCATCTTTTCCCTTTGGTACTAGGGGTAATGGTCTCCAGCTGATGTTGGTCTCTGGCGCATCACCGTCCCTTGTTTGTTTCCTTCATTTGCCCATAGGTACTTCTATGAGAAGTTTTTCAACAAATCTCTCCATTTGAAATGAATCCTGTTTTCTGCTGGAACTCTGACACAATATCCCCAGGCAAATGTTTTTAAAGGGCATTTTTACCTTTTGTTAATGGTAAAACAAATAGATCTGTTCAATGGAGCTGAAAGTTCTACTTTGATGATATATAAAAATAGCCATGAAGAAAGGAAAGGAGGTAGCCAGTAGGGTTTTCTGCACTCTCCCTCTTTATGCATTTTGGCTCTCACCCTCATAGTATATAGTTTCCTCATAGAGATCAGAACCACCCATTCATTCATTATTCAATATTTATTTGAAATAAAACAGTGGTTTTATTATACTGGTGTGTGAAACAGACAATGCTGGATCTTATAGCTGAGTAGGAGGAGGTGGAGGGAGACAGTCCTCAAATAATCAAACAAATGTACAACTACAAACTGTCTTACCTGTTTTAAAAGAAAAATAGAGGACACTGTGAGCATGGAAGTAGGGGTGCTACTGACCTTGGAAGGGGCCATTGGAAGCTTCCTCATGAAGTGATGTATGTGCCAAGGTTTGAAGGAAGGGAATGGTAACTCAGAGCAGAAGTGGGAATAGGTAAAGCATGCAGTGTGGTTGTAGGAAAGTCTCAAGCAAAGCACAAAATGTACAAAGGCCTTGAGGAGACATAGAACTTAACAGTTTTGAGAAATCTAGAAACCATTGAAACTGGATTGTAGAGAGCAAGGAGAATGGTAAAAGATACGTGAGGAACACTGGCCAGGATTTTGCATCCATGGTAAACATTTTGGTCATCATCTCAAGAACTGTTGGAGGCTACTGAATGGTTTTAAACAGATATGTGATGACGAGATGTATGTTTCTGAAAAACTCTGGCTGCCACAGAAAGAATGGTTTGTCAGAAAGCAACAGGCATGAAGCTAGCAAGATAGACTGTTTCTCATCTAGGCAAGTGATAATGGTAGCCTGAACCAGGATGGAGATAGTAGAGATAGAGAAAGGGGGACAAATTTGAGAGATGTTTGAAATTGGCAGGGATTTGTGAAAAATAGAATAAGGATAAGGGAGAGGGGAGTATCCAGTATGGGCCCTCAATTTCCAGATTATCCAACTGTATGAGGCTTTTAATGAGACAGGAGCAATTGGAGGAAGTCCAGATTTAGAAAGGGGAACAGCATATGTTTCCTTTAGGACATGCTCCTTCAATATGACCTTTATCATATTGTATTTTTTTCTGTGTGGTAAGAATACTTAAAATGAGGCCTACCCTTTTTATAAATTTTTAAGTGTATATACACTATATATTCTATGTTGTGCAGAAAAAGAAAAAAAAATCCTGAAATTCATATGGAGCCACAAAAGACTGAGAATAGCAAAAGTAATCCTAAGAAAGAAAAACAAAGTTGGGGGTATCACATCCTGATTTCAAGATACGTTACAAAGCTGCAGTAATTGAAAATAATATGGTACTGACATAAAAACAGCTATACAGGCCCATGGAACAGAATAGAGAGCCCGGAAATAAACCCATGTATATACAGTCAGCTGATATTCAACAAGGGAGCCAGGAATATACATGGGGAAATGGTGTTGAATAGTACACATTCAACAAATGGTATTGGGGAAACTGGATATCCACATGCAAAAGAATGGTAAGACTTTTAGACGAGACACCCAACTAGTTGAATCACAAAGTAGAGGTACACAAAATTCTGCCTCTTTGAAGCGAGATCTAAGCATGAGAAATATAAGGATCTTTAGAGAACAGATAGTGGTGGACATTCTGAGTATGGAGGAGAGAGAATAGAATGAGAATTGAAGATGATTTTTAAGAAGTTTAGAGTTTAGCAAAAGTGGGTATTGTGTTTAATCCGGGAGATACTGGATGAAAGATATCATATGCTTTAGGAAAATTTATTGAAGATTTTAGTATTCCTTGACTCTCTATCTTTCAATCTTTCACCTAAGTTGTAGCTATACTACCCTTTTCTAAATAGAAAATATTCATCTTCTCTTTTTCTGTTCTTTACCTGATTGAAAGAAAATTAGTCCAAAAAATCGTAATTTTGTCCTCATATTCCAAAGAAAATAAGTATTTCAATTTCCTAGCATTTAATTATTACTTTAGTAATAATAATCCAAATTTTTATTTTCAAGCTTTCAAATGGAGTTTCCTTTGCAGTGGATCTTAATTTTGAGATGTCACGGACCTTTGAGAATCTAATGAAATAGTAGACCCTTGTCTCAAAGGAAAGTGAATATGTCCACCTCTAAAATTTCGTAATCAAATTCATGAGGCTCAGGGATCTCCTGAAGTCCATCATCCAACATAGATTCCCTAGAGATAGAGGATTAAATCCTCTTGCTCTAAGAAACATAGAAAGAGTGTTTTGCTCTTTTTGCCTTAATTTTAATGATACAACAGACTGCTTTGATTTTGGGTACATTAGGTATTTTTTTAAGGACTTGAATTCCTGATATTTTACATATGTTTTGTTTCAGAACTCATGGCTTTTAATGATTATATATTTTGATACTTTTCATGACATTGAACTTCTCCACAAATGACAAAATGGAAGATCAAAGAAGTTTTGAAGGGGAAAAAAAAGCAAACCTTGATTTCACAAAAACTATCTCTAGAGAATAACTTTCAACCTGATAAATTTTCCCTTTGGCAAGCAAATTATTTGTTCCTTATGCACAAACATGTTTATTTGATTTTTTCTTAGTCTTTTTCCATGGAGGAGTACACTGAAACTAAGCTGCACACACAGTATGAGAAATATTTTCTAGACCTTTATCTGAAACATAACAGATTGTAAACACAGTAATGTAAGACATGCAAAATTAATGTCTCTGCTTTTCCCATAATTTTTTAATAGCAACAATTCTCCCTTCTGATAGTCCCTTAACTGAGACTGCAAAGCCACTGGTTTTTATTGCGGTTTTTACTTTTTGGCATCCCATTTTATAGCAATATATTGATGTCTGTTGGCTCTCTAGCTGCAACGTTACTATAGATGTAGAAGATTCTTCAAGATATGTGTATAGTCAGAAATGCTTTATTCAGGTCCAGACCAGTTCTGGCCACTGTTCCCCAGCCCCTGAATAAAGGAGAATTCTATTACCATGACCCGTGCCTGGGACACAAGCCCTCAAGAATTAATTGCTGCCACTAACCAAGCCAAGTGTGACTTGGTGATGGTCAGAAATCTGACTCAGGATCACAGCAGCAACCCTGTCCTCTCACAGTTGAAAGGGGTGGGGGGGCACCCTGAGAAGCATCAGGTTGGTGAGACTGGTGTGCTTTATTAAAAACATTTCCTTGTGGGCTTCCCTGGTGGTGCAGTGGTTGAGAGTCCGCCTGCCGATGCAGAGGACACGGGTTCGTGCCCCGGTCCGGGAGGATCCCACATGCGGAGGAACGGCTGGGCCCATGAGCCACGGTCGCTGAGCCTGCGCGTCCGGAGCCTGTGCTCCGCAACGGGAGAGGCCCGCGTACTGCGGTTAAAAAAAAAAAAAAAAAGAAAGAAAGATAGCCTTGTAACTGAAATGAAAATGAAGAGCACAAGATTTCCCAGGCTGTCAGAGTTGGCAAGCAGAGAGCTTGTGAGAACAGCAATGGAGGTAGAGATTCGTGGGGCTAAGAGAAAGCAGAACAAGCTGAATGCTGTACTCTTGACCGCATGCAAAGAATATGCCAACATTTAATTTTCCCACCTAAATATGATAATCCAAATGGAGGGGCAGGCAGAGGACTGCCAAATCCGTCCATATTTTCAACTTCGCTTAAATATGTGTTTTGGGAATCATATAAGAGGAGCATAAACAAAGTTCTTTCATTTTTTTGAAAACCTTTAGATTCTTCAAGTGCAGCATTAATGCAAATGCCTGTGGTAAGAATTAAATATACAGATCCAGCAACATTTTTTTTTTTTTTTTTGTGGTTAGCTCTGAGGGCTATGGCAAGGTGGTCCCAAGAATTTGAATACTGGGGAATTTCGAGACCGACAGATAGTAGATCCAAGCATAGATATGCAAAGTCACCTAAAGTGGTCCATTGTTTCAAGGTACATGTGGAGTGGTGGGGTGGGGGTAGGGGGGAGATACCTACAGGAAATACTGACTTTATTTTTTTATTTAAAAAAATTTTTGAAGCTTAAAACAGAAATTTATTTTCTCACCATTCTGTAGGCTAGACGTTCAAATTCAAAGTGTTAGCAGGATTGGTTCCTTTTGAGGGGTTGAGAGGGAAAATCTGTTCCATGCCTCTCTCCCAGCTTGGGGTGGTTGCTGGCAATCCTTGGCATGCCTGCGTAATTCCAATCTCCTTCTGTCACGGCCATCTTTCTTTTGTGTATCTGTGTCTTCAAATGGTATTCTCCTATCTAAATCTATCTCTCTGTCTCTTTTATAAGGACACCAGTTATGGTGTATAAAGTGTCCATTCTACTCCAGCATGACCTCATCTTAACTAATTACATCTGCAATGACCTATTTCCAAATAAGTTCACACACTAAGGTTATGGGAAGGACATGAATTGAGGGGGCAGGAGACACTATTCAGTCCAATACACGTTCCCTGACTCTCGATTTAAAATAAGGTGCACTATATATATAGTTACGGAGCTGTATCTATAAACATAGTCACGAGTTATTTATTACTGGCCAGTGGTGAGCAAGGTACTTCATTAGACCACATTTCAAGCATTGTACTCAGTTCTGGGCACATCATCCCTGAGAGGGAATGTAATTGAACCAGGCTGTGAACATGGTTATGAAGATTTTAGAAGTAGTGTTATATGGGAAATAACTGGGGTTGCTCTGTTGGAGAAGAGGTTTGGGAAGTCGTCATATCCCTCTGCAGTAGGACCCGCCCTTCAGAGGAGAGGTAGTAAGGAAGATCAGATTGTAAATTACATAGATCACAAGTCTGTTCTCCTGTGTGTGAGAAGCATGGTGCCGCCTTTTGGGCGGGTGGGGCTGAGGGTTATCCTTTTACATTAAACCAGATCCAGCTTCCATCTCTCAAAGGACAGGGGATACTGACTTTAAATACTAATGTAATTACAAAAAGACTAAGTCAGTCAGACTATGAAGCCACTGATCAAACTTAGAAGTACAGAAAAAGAAATGAAAAAGGAGTACAGAAAAAAGAGAGAAACTGATCATGTTAATAACAGCTAAAGTGTTGAGAACTGGGTGTGTGCAGCCACAGTCCTATTTACTTCTCATAGCCATCCAATTATTTAAGTACCAAATTATTCCTATTTTATGGATGAGAAGACAGAGGCTTAGTTGCAGCTAAATAACTTGCCCTGGCCACACAACTAAGTGATGGAGTATGAGTTCTAATACAGACAGTCTGGCTCCAGGACCCATTAGCAGGGCATTCTCGTGTTCTGTTTTAATGCGTGCCTGTGGTTAGAGTGAGAGAGGCGTATGGGGCGATCGCATCCTGGTGCCTCCAGCATATATTTCATTCATCATTTTTTTTCCCCCAGTTTTGCCAACTTTATTATTTTTTTTAATTAAAAAAATTCTGTAGTGCTTTACAATTTGCAAAAGTTTCACACACATAATTTCATATAATCCCAAAATAACTTTTTCCCCTGCTACTGCTACGTTGCCCCTCTCCCCTTCCGTGTTCCCACTGGTAACTGCTAGTTTGTTCTCTATATCTGTGAGTCTGCTGCTTTTTTGTTTTATTCACTAGTTTGTTGTAGTTTTTAGATTCCACATATAAGTGTATCATACAGTATTTGTCTTTCTGACCTATTTCACTTAGCATAATGCCCTCCAAATCCATCCATGTGGCTGCACATTGCAAAATTTCATTCTTTTTATGGCTGAGTAGTCTTTCATCGTCTATATATACCACATCTTCTTTATCCATTCATCTGTCGATGGATACTTAGGTTGCTTCCATGTCTTGGCAATTGTAAATAATACTGCTATGAACATTGGGGTGCATGTATCTTTTCAAATTAGTGTTTTTTCTTTTTCGGGTAAATACTCAGGTGTGAAATTGCTGGGTCGTATGGTAGTTCTATTTCCACTCATCATTTTTTATTTACTAATTGACAAACACTATTGAATAACTTTTATGGGCAAAACTGTGCAAATCATTGGGATACAAAATCATGAGTAAAAACAGATACAATTCTTCGTATCACGGAACTTACAGATGTAAGACGGCAATGGTGACAAACGCTAATGGTGAAAAGGTAAAGGCAAAGGTAAATGGGGCCAGGAGAGCCTAGACCAGGGCAATTTGTCCAAGTCAGTGAGGCCAGTGAAGCATTCCTTGGGGATGCTCTATGTGAACCAAGATCTGAAAAAAGCTGTGAAGCAGTGAATCCGTGAAGAAGGGATGGTTGCATGAGGGTGCTAGAGAGGAGGAACTGTGCATGCCGTGTTGCTGGGGCTTGGGAAGCTACAGCAAATAAGAGACCCAGAAACACCAGGTGGTAGGAGCTGTGGGGCTGGGGCACATGGAGGAAGATGAACTTGGAGAGGGCCACTGAGACCAGGTAGAACCTCAAATGGCATTTAGGAGATTTGTATCATGTGTCCCAATAGCAGTGGGAAATCATTGCTGGAGGGGGCGTGGGGTAGTGATAAATGTTCTAATAAACCATTATAATTATAATATGAAGGATCAATTGGAGAATGGAAGCATGGAGATCAGGGAGGCTATTGTAATTGCCCAGGTGAGAGATGAGGGTAATTGAAACACCATTTTGTTGACAGTGATACATTGAAGTATAGACGTAGGTGAGATTTTTTTAGAAGCTAGAATCAACAGGACTTGGAAAAGAATAAATTATGAGGGTTGTAAGGGAGAGAATCTTACCCAGGGCGACTCCTGCGATTCTACATCGTGCAGCCAGATAAAGGCAGTGCCTTTCGCCGAGACAGAACCCTAGGAGAAATGGTTTTGACGGGAAACTTCATGAGTTTATCTGGGAGATGTGCATATTTTGAGATGCCTTTGAGACATTCAAGGGGAAATGGCAAGCAGGCAGGCAGATAGAGGGGTTGCAACTCGGAGAAGAGGTTGAGGCCGAGATACGAATTTGTGAGTCATCTGCCTCTATTCCGTGATATAAGTTATGTGCGTGGATGAGATAGCCTGGAGAAAGATACAGAATAAGAAGAGGGCCAGGGAGGAAAGCTGGACAATGTCCAACATTTATTCCAACCCCCCATCCCTGGTTCCTGCCTTCCAAGAAAACTTCAGATTCAAGGTGAGCTAACTCCAGGGAGAGAAAGCCCTCATCCTGGGGAGATTGAGTGGCCTCAGCCCTGTGCCAGCATTTCCACAACGTAAATTCAAATGTTCTTCCTGAGAATGATGTCGATTCTCATGTAAATTTGCACATGAGGGGAGAATGTACAGATTGTGTGAATGAGATGTTTGTATTTTAAATTAGTAAATTGGCACTCTGCTGCTGTCTCACTTTTGTACATTTCAGATACAGTGAGTCAGTCTCTCAGAGCCCACAGGAAAGAGTCTCAGAGCCTTGGTCACTTTCAGAGGGACACATCTGACCAAACTCTCCCTCCTGTAGACCCCACTTTCAGCTCCCATGATAGTTATTTTCACATCTCAACTTTCAGTGTCCGTGGAGCTGAAAGCAAGATGCTGCTCTCTAGAGATTCTGGAGAGACGCAGACCTTGACTAAGATGGAAATGCTTGGTTAATAAGCATTATATGAAGTTCTAGGGAATCAACACAAAGTATGAATTAGTAATTGCCTGGCAGTTAAGACCCAGTTTAAGGCAGAGATTCTGAATTTGTGGAAAACCTGGATTGCACTATGACATGAATTTCTTCCCCCAAACCAAGGAGGCAAGCCTTAATTTCTTTATTGTGGCCTCTAGATGTTCTTTTTGAGAGAAAAGCAGCTCATTGTTAAATATTTAACAGGGATTAATGTTTATAGTAGGGGAGTATAATGGACAAATTACTGTATTTTGGTTTATTGTTTTCTCGTCAAAGGCATTTTGTTTAAAAAAGCTCTTCCCTAATTTTGGTCTTTAGAACATGAATGTATGTTCATATCTCCATAATTATGTTCACATTTGACATATTTTGCTTTTAGGCCTTTTGTTTTGGGCCATGCAATCAAATTATATCTTACAAATAAAAGTATAAGTAGAAGCAAATGTAGAAAAGGTACTTAATCTCTTTGTACCTCAATTTTCTCAACTCAAACAAGGACAATAATACCTATAGAATGGGGAAAACAGTTTTCTCACTGTCCTCACATTTCTGCCTAAAATAAAAAATAGAAACTTCTCTCTCTTAGATATATTGGCTTAAGGCTTTCTGCTCTTCCTTTCACCTGTCTCATTAGCTTGTCCCCACAGGATGAGAAGGAATTTATATAACTGGTGAAATGAAGAGTGTCTGGCATCCACTAATCAATCCATTGTGCTCTATTGGGCAGGGATAATGTGTTAAAGCTTGGTGTACACATATGGGCTTTCTCTCTCTGCTCCTCTATTTTGGTTAGGGTAAAGCTAGCGGCAGTAACAAACAGACCCCTAATGTGTGCTGTGGCTCAGTTACAATAAAAGTTTATTTCTCTTTCTATAACAGTCCAAGGCAGGTGTTCCTGGTTGCCGGGGTTAGAGGGGAGTGCATTTCCAACACATCGTGATTCAGAGGTTGAGAATCCTTTCATCTGTGGTTCTGCTGTTCTCTAGCCTTGTTGTTATCTGCATCCCACTGGAAGAAAGTGAAAGACAGTGAGGAGGGACAAAAAACCCTTCTTAGAAGCCTTGGTTCAGAATGGCACACCTGAGAGATTTAGGTAAAAATCCAGTAGTTTCTCAGGTTTTCGGTCTTTTGGTCTCTCTGAGCTTGGTGAGCTTTGAGGCAGGTAGTAATTCCCCAGGATGCTCTGGAAGCCCAAATTCATAAAGTGTGAGTCCAGAGATCTACATCTGGGCTGTTATATGAGGAGGCCTCTTCTGGATTCAGGGTTAAATTCTCCAGTCCAACTTCACAACATGCTGGTTAAGCGCCCTCTCCTGAAGCCAGAGTTTTGGGGTTCAAATACTGGTCTTCTACTTACTGTATGTCCCTGTTTCATCCCTTTGTAAAGTCAATCTCTCTCCCTCTCTCTTTCTCCATTTCATCCTCTGTGAAATGAGAATAAAAATAGAATATACCTCAAAGCATTATTAGGAGATTAGTTTAATTAATCCCTATAAATCACTAAGTAAATGCTCAATAAAAATGAACACTTGTTATTACTAGTAAGAAGATCTTGTTTCTCTCTGACTTCTGTCTATAATTTCTCACTTGGACTGAATGCAAAAGGAAGAGAGTCACATCACTGATCATCTAACACTTAACCTTCAGGTATACCTGGCACTGTGCCTGGTACATGCTAGATATGATAAAAATAGAAAATATTACAGATTTTCTGGTTTTTATCCTCCTCAATTTAGGGCCTTAATTTTTTGTTTGTATTTCATTCTGTCTTTAGTCATAACACATGGTGTCATTCTACTATCATTTGTAGTCTATAACTTCCTCTGTCAGAATGCTTAGACTTTTAAATTTGAATTTAATGTGCATAGATTCTTCACAGATGGCCCTTCACTTGGTTTCTGCATATTTCTTAATTGATTTTCAGCCATGCTTGTAGACTATCTCTTGTATCTTTAGTAGTCGGGGATCACTGAACATGATTTTTTTTTCTATGTTTTAATTGAAGTATAGTTGATTTAAAACGTTGTTTTAGTTTCTGGTGTACAGCAAAGTGATTCAGTTATATATACATATATATATTCAGTTATATATACATATATTTTTCTTTTTCATATTATTTTCTATTATGGTTCATTACAGGATATTGAATATAATTCCTGTGCTATACAATAGGACCTTGTTGTTTACCCATTCTATATATAATAGTTTGCATCTGTGAACATTATTTTCAACGCTCTTCTTTCTCTGCTGAGTTAACATAAATCTTCCAGGGAAGCCTATTACTTTCTTCTGTGTCAACTCTTCTGATGCACTGCGCAGAGTTCCTAATCTCCTCCACACTTAGAATCAGATTCCTCTTATTCTGTACACAGATTCTCTTTTGCTGATTTCCTGGGAATAGCCCAATCCGCTCATTGGCTAACTACCAAATATTGATCACCTTGAATGTATAACTTGTGGAGCCATAATGTTATAGGGTGACCTCAGCTTCTTACATTTGTACAGTGCCTCCAACTTCACAAAGTAGTTCATCATCTATGATCTCATTTAATAACCAAACAAACTCTGTGAGCAAGTACCTCGATTTCTAGATAAGCACACTAGGGATCTAGAAGCTTAAGCAACTTTGTCAAGATCACCCACTTTGCAGGAGCTTGGGCGCAATGCAGGAGTCCTAATCCCACGTTAGACATTTCTTTCCATTTAAATACTCTTCCTTTGAAATCGGTAAGCAGACACAATGTCAGATTTCAGCTGTGCTATTTTATTTATCTTTTCCCTCCAGTTTCTGCAACTTTCAGACGGGATTAATAATATTGATCTCTAAAGATTTCTGTGAGGTTGGCCCCTAGCAAGAATTCAATCACTGCATTAAAAGAAAGAAAACAGAAGCAGAAGACAGGTTAAGTCCTCAGAGAGAGAGAGAGAGAAACATAATGATTATGAGAGATTGTGCTTTGTTCTTTATAATTTTCTATACCTTCCCTAGATCTAAGAAGTTATCCAGGGTCTTTGGGCTTCCTTGTCTTAAGGGGAGTTTGTGGGACTAAAAGAAAAGTATCTGAAGACAACTCCCACTTCCTGTCTAAGTAGTAAATTAAAATATGTTGGGACTTCCCTGGTGGTCCAGTGGTAAAGAATCTGCCTTAAAATGCAGGGGATGTGGGCTCAATCCCTGGTCAGGGAACTAAGATCCCACATGCCGTGGGGCAACTAAACCCGCGTGCCACAACTACTGAGCTTGCACGCCTCAACTAGAGCCTGTGTGTCGCAAACTACAGAGCCCACATGCTCTGGACCCTGCGCATCACAACTACAGAGCCCATGCGCCCTGGAGCCTGAGCGCTACAACTAGAGAAGAGATAACCCACATGCCACAACTAGAGAGAAGACCGCACGCCTCAACAAAAGACCCCACGTGCCTCAATGAAGATCCCGTGTGCCACAACTAAGACTCGACGCAGCCAAAAAATAAAATTAATAATAAATAAATCTTTAAAAAAATAAAAAATTATTTTAAAAAAGGTTTGCTGGGCTTCCCTGGTGGCGCAGTGGTTGAGAGTCTGCCTGCCGATGCAGGGGACACGGGTTCGTGCCCTGGTCTGGGAGGATCCCGCATGCAGTGGAGCGGCTGGGCCCGTGAGCCATGGCCGCTGAGCCCGCGCGTCCAGAGCCTGTGCTCCTCAATGGGAGAGGCCACAACAGTGAGAGGCCCGCGTACAGCAAAAAAAAAAAAAAAAAAATGTTTGCTAAGATTAAAGTCTTACGGGATTAGTGGGGATTCTCAACCATTTTCAACCCACTCCCTTGCAGTTCCTGAAGGAAGTGACAGAATCTTAAAAAATGCATTGTGGATTCTGAAGGTTTGAACATTTGGCTCTGAGATTTGGGCACCAGTGAGATTCTTAGGCCCCAAGCATGGCAGAAAGGCTGCTGACCTTCAAGGGCTCACATGGGCTTTGGCAATGGGAACTACCTGCAGCAACCATGACAGGTTGAACATGAAGAGTTCCTCTTCCATTTCAGGCAAACACATGAGCCACGGGATTTCTCAGAGAGCCCAGGGAAAAGAAGCAGTTGTCCACCAAATGACTTGTGTTTTAATCTCCAAACAACCCAGTGCAGTGGGACTCCAATTAGGTTTCTTTTTTATTTGAATTATTTAAACAAGGTGATGTTCCTTACATACCTTGTTTGGGGAACTAAGATTCTCATCCACCAAAATAGCATTAGAGGGAGAGGCAGGAGGGAAGAGAGATTTATGTCAAATGTGATAGACCATTGGAAGAGGAGCAAAGTCTTCACCTGAGAGAATGCCAAAATATGCCTGAAGAGCAGGAGGACTGAGGGGTTAAATGCCAAAGGGCAAAAGTCATGAATTCCCATGAATCCTTTTAACCCTCCTGAGGGGAGTTACCATAACTTCTGCATAATAGTCACCTACTGGACAACAGTTGAGCAAGTGCCTATGTTCTTAGAAGATTGGCTTAAGCTGTGGCATCCATGGCAAAGTACCAGAGGGCAATGATAACCACCTCATTTTTGCATCCCTTGATGATAGGAACTGCGCTACATCATACTCATCTTTATACCGCCAGCATCACGTGAAGGAATGTACTCAAAACTTCCTTAAGCACACGGTGGGTTGAATTATCTAATGAATCCCACTTTACACAAGAATTTTGGGACATCTCTTACAGATACTTCACTGTACATTAAACAATGGTCCGGGATTTGTGTAGCAGAACTAAATGGGCCGAAACTCCCACTATCATTTTATATCTTTGATAATCTGAAGTTGTGTCTTGCTCAACCTAAGTGATCACTGTTTACAAATCCAAACTCAGAGAATACAGATTAATGTTTATTTGCTTTAAAACAGTCAGCAGGACACAGAACACAGAATCACTCTCCATCTGTTTCTTGATCACACAAAAAATAACAAGCGTCCTCCTTTTGAGCCATAGTTCTTTTATGTGCATCTGGTGATAGAGAAAAGGAATGTGTTGCCCTCTGGTTTATGATTCCATTTTAGTAACTGAAAAAAAAAAGTAGGAAGTCTGTGTATAAATAAGTAACTATAGCATGTTTCTCTCCACTGTTGGTACTCATCACTTTCTAATAGAGTTAATGATTTAACATATACTATTATTAGTATGTGGACTTTATCACAGAAGCCAAGTGTTTTAGAAAAAGCAATCAAGGCTTAACTTGATACTTTATTTTAAACTACCTCTTGTAGAGATAAATGCAGGGAATGGGTGCAATAATTCAGTCCAGTGAACACTTACTATGTAACCACTGGGTGCCAGCACTATTTTGGGAATTTGCCTTTAACCATAATAAAAGAAGAAAATGTCTGTGTTTTTTTCAGTCTACTTGGATATTTGCAGGCCGTTCGAATTTTTAAAAATCTTTATGCTCAACGTAGAGGTGGAGGAAAAGGTAAAAAAATATGCATACTTAACTGTGGTCAGAACATCGTTCTTATTTCTTCTCTGTCTGGAAATGGAAAAATAGACAAATCATTTTATTATTTAAAGAAAAAGACTATAAAGATTCTTTTGTGATCAAAATACCTATTGGGCAACAAAATTTTGGTATTCCTAAAGGCAGGAACCATATATTAGGTAAAATATATTAGCATCATGCTATTAGCATCATGATATATTAGCATCATCTAACAAAAAGTGTTTAATGTACAGCTTTTGTGGGCTATTTTTATATACACAACACAACCGACAAAAGCGATCAGTCGATAGTGTAATCATCAAGAGCAGTCAATCTGATGCCTCTGATTACCATGTCTGGGAAATCTGGAAAGCTCAAAATAAGTATAACCAGGATGTCTTTTGAAAATTAATAAACAAGTTGTGGTAGCATGAAGGAATATGTTTAAAGAAATGAAGAGCAGTTGGGAATACTTCAAAAGAATGGTTTTATATTTATTTATTTGGCAAATCTCTAACTTCTGCACTGGCATTGTATAGGAGAGTCTCTTTGCTCTCCTGATCACAACTTCTCACACGTCAGACGCAACAGCTGTTTTAACTAGTACATCAACACAACCATTCCTGACAGAAAGTGCATTAGGACAGTGAATGTAATTGAAGCTGCAGAATTTAGAGAGACAGCATACCATTGACCAACTGGAAATGTGGCCAGAATATTGCAGGTAACATTTTTCTTTAGAAAAAGGGATATATCGCTGCACAAAGCCACCATCAACTCAGCTGAAGTCCTTCTCTCCCAGGCAGTCCTCTGTCTCTCCTCATAATGCCTTGTCATGGCCTAGGATTGTTCAAAAGTGCCCTGCATGATCTATGAGTGCCATCTTCTGAAAATGTACATTGTGCATACAGCCATTTTCATAGTTTATAAAACCAGATGTGTACAGGATACACAGGGAAAGATAAATAACAGAACAGATCAAATAGTTGGGTTATAGTATGGTGAAAGGATTAAATAAAATATTTTTATTTTACAAATTAAAAGTTTAAAACAGATCGCTTGATAATTGGACGACTTATAACCTTACTCGAGTGATGAGCATTTATAGAGCAGGTGTTATGCAAAGGACCGGAGCAGGAAAGGAATGAAGCTGTCTTTCAACGTTTTTACCTCAAGGGAAATCTTACAGAACAAACAGCAGAGATGGATACTGAGCCAACAGATGACAAGAGGACTTGCTCCATTCTCTGGAAAATATGATGATAAGAAACAGATTTCAGCTGTTTAAGTTTTCCCTCTATTGGACAACAGAGCTGCCAAGAAATGAGGATACACAGATTACGACACACACAAAAACCCTCCACCTGCATCACATCCTGACAAGTCACAGTATGTCTTTGATTCAAGTACGAGAGACCTACCCATGAAGCAAAATCATCTTCTCCTGTGAAATACTGTATTCCGTAGAAGAATCAAGCAAAACAAATGAGTATTTCTGTGATATTCTTTAGAAAGCAGCTCAAAATGCCTCTTAACATCGGTAATCAGAGGCTCACATAAACACTACTCTAGAAAGTAGAATCCCACTTTCACCTCCACCAACAAAAACAGACAAATAACAACAACAGCCAAAGCTAAGAGAAGTTAGGGACAAAGTTTTGCTACTCTATTTTAAGTACATATTATTTTTCAGTTCTTCTGATATAAAATGGAACTTAGTCCTGCCTCTAACATTCACGGAGCCCAAGGCAAGAGTATAAATGGAGAATAAACACATACCATCTACCTCTTGAATCAAGCAAACAGTTTTCCTTTTGTGACAAATATACTTTCATAGCAACAAAACTGAAAAATATGTGTAAAGTTCTGTTTTTCCATGTGACTGAAATTTGGCAAAATACCAAAGCTGAATGAACTTACTTACTGTTGCTCACATTGGGTGTTCACAGTGATGTTTTGGTAAGTCATAAAATAAACAATCGTAATATACACATTATTATACGTTTTCTATAATATTATTTCCTTGTATTCATGTTTCATCCCAGCAAACTCATTAATTATGTTTTTGAAATCAAAATTTTTACATAATTTGTTTCCTAATAACAGTAATGATCTAAGGAATGAAATATGCAATTATTTTTAAAGTGTACAAAAGTTGAATGTATTTTCATCAAAACTGTATACATTTATGTAAAAAATAAATACAAATTATTTTGTTTTCAAAGTAAATGATATTTCTTCTAAAATACTCATAAGGAAAAATACAAATTATAATTAGTAAATATAAATACTTTAAATCAAAATGATTTAAATAAATCTCATTAAATAATTTTATAAAAATCAATCAGTTAATAATCCCACCATTCAAGGTTCCCGTGGCTGCCAGTGTAAAGAGTCGGTATCACATTTTATTACTATACTTCAAATATAAATATAAAAGAAATGAATTGTTTAATATTCCACAGCATTCTTTAGCTGCCATGTGTAAGAGTTGAGACTATCACACTAAATTTGTGAGAATGGACAGAATGGCAAATGGAAATATATAAAGAAGCGAGGCGCACTGGGACCTAATCAGCACAGCAAGATTGAAGGTGGTGAAAAAACTGTTACCATGAAACAAAAATTTCCCCCAGCTGTTGGGTGACTTCATAAGGGGACTCTCTTGTCCAATATACAGAGTCCGAAGATGTTTGATGAACTTGGGCTTGATTCCAGCAGGTGTGGTTATGCGAGGAGACCCAGTCCGCTGAGTGGGAATACAGCCAAAGGAATCCATAGGCATCAGGCTTTACTAGAAGTCAAGAGAGGGATGGAACTGTGGTTTCACATGATATATAGCAGAACCTCCTTGAGTAGTGGGAGGGTCCAGGTAACAGAGCTAAGCCTCCAAAGACAATCCTGTCAAACCTAGGCAGGATGTCAGGGCTCCAGCCAAGTGGGCTTGGGTGCAG
Source organism: Phocoena sinus (assembly GCF_008692025.1). NCBI lineage: Eukaryota > Metazoa > Chordata > Mammalia > Artiodactyla > Phocoenidae > Phocoena > Phocoena sinus. The sequence continues at coordinate 36,833,878 of NC_045772.1, read as the reverse complement.
GGAAAAGTTCTACATCCAGATGGGTTTTGAAATGATGAGAGAAAACCAAAACAGATGTCTGGATATATACATAGATTCAACCAACATAACCAGGGTGAGGGGGAAAGCACTGATTCAGTAGGCAAATAGAAGGGGTGAAACAGGAAGCATGAGGACCCCAGGTTCCCTCCACTTGCTGGTGGTGCAGATGTATTTTCTGCCATGGTGAGAATTGTTCCTGGTTTTGGTTGAGGTCGAATCTGAATGGAAAGCGCATTTGTGATTATCATTGAGTGCAGCTCAAGAAGACATTGGCTGAATAATTTTAAAGTAGTGCCACGGCATGGCATACTTTTTTAAAGTGCATATATGTGATTGTTCGGGAAATTATTTTTTCTGGTTTTAATCTATAGGTCCAATATATTGGTGAAATTTAATTTATTTTTTATTTATTTTAATTAATTAATTTATTTTTGGCTTCATTGGGTCTTCATTGCTGCCTGCATGTGGGCTTTCTCTAGTTGTGGCGAGCAGGGTCTACTCTTCAGTGCACGGGCTCCTCATTGCGGTGGCTTCTCTTGTTGCAGAGCATGGGCTCTAGGCACGCAGGCTTCAGTAGTTGTGGCACATGGGTTCAGTAGTTGCGGTGTGCGGGCTCTAGGGTGCGCGGGCTTAGGTAGTTGTGGTTCACAGGCTCTAGAGCACAGGCTCTAGAGCGCAGGCTCAGTAGTTGTGGCGCATGGGCTTAGTTGCTCCACAGCATGTGGGATCTTCCCGAGCCAGGGATCAAACCCGGGTCCCCTGCATAGGCAGGTGGACTCTTAACCACTGCGCCACCAGGGAAGTCCCATAGAAGTTTAACTATGATGACAGTTTGACCTGATATTTATGAGTAAATTTCCTATTAAAATATTATACAAGTTTTCATTAATTTAAGTAAATGTATATTATAAAATCAATTTTGTAAAATCTTTATTATACATCTTAAGACCCTTGAAACTGCTTTTCCCTATGAGTCAATCTGGGGTCTCATGAGTTTGCTATTTCCTTAACATGGATGGCTTTTTTGACAACATTGAATGGCTGAAATTGTGTGCTGCGTATTTAGTATCAACTATAAGAACATATCTCTATTATGAAACTAAGCTGATCCATGGATCAGCTCTGTCCATGAAAATGCAAATTTCTGAAAAAAAGATCTTTAAAGAAAGACAAGGTATATTCTTTCATGTCCTGAAAAGTAATTCTAGATTACATTCTAAAGATGGCTTTCAATTCTTTCAGTAATACTGATGTTATATGAGATTTCGAAAAGATCTTTGGATTTGGAATTTGGACTTCAAGGGACTGGCAAGGAGAGTGGGGTATTTGCCTGTTCTTACTGACTCTTACATTCCAAAGGCTTTTTTGTTTTTATATGACACAGGAGAAGCTTAATCAAGGAGCCAAGGAGCCACTTAGATCTGGAGGCTCTGCACTCTAATAGCAAGCGGCAGTTAGTGAATCAGAGGAAATGGAAGCTACTTTTATTGATGTTTTTTCTGAAAAGGTCCTATCATAGGTAATATTTTAGCTCCACTGACTGATCTGAGATAGGAAGTGACCTCTCCTAAAAAACCACTTGGGTGGTAGCTCTATCTGATATTCAGGCAAACACTTTGATTTTCACTGTAGTTTCATATCATTTCCTGCTAAATGCATTAGAAAAATAGTAAACAGATTAATCTTCCTCTAAATACATGATCTATTTTGCTGAAATAATTCTGCCAACACTCGGCTTATTGAAATAAGGGTTAGTATTACAGAGATATGCTGTAATGTGTATTTTTAAAATATATTTATTAGGGTAACATTAAAAAACATATACAGTGAATAGTAATTCTTAATTCCAATAATATCTGACAACTTGAAATGACATTAAAAGAGGTACTCTGCAAGTATTCATTAATTATCACTTAAAGTTGATTTCCCAACATCTCTTTCTTTTTTTTAACTGTGGTAAAAAACACATAACATGAAATTTACCCTCTTAATAATCTTTAAGTGTGCAGTACAGTATTGTTGATTACATGAAGAAGCAGATTACATGAAGACAGCAGATCTTCAGAATGTTTTCACCTTGCATGACAAACTCTGTACCCATTGAAAAGGAACTCCCCATTGCCCCCTCCCCCCAGCCCCTGGCAACCATTCTAAGCATCACTTTTCATGAATGATCCTTTATTTAATATTATACAGTTCTAGAGTTTTCCAAAAGTATCTATGCATATTATTAAGAATTTCTTTGTTGTTGTTTTGAGTCACTTTTACTGAGTAATTGTTTCCAGAAACTTGAACGCTTTCCAAGGATGGATAGCCAAGTTTTACTTCTTTGTTACCTGGTGTTTCTGTTATAAAAAATATTTTTAAGAGGTGATTTTAATAAGATGAAGAGATAGGAAATGTAATTAGTACATCTTCGTGTATATGTTGTATTCTGTAATGTCTGTATTGGGCCTCAAGGTAAAAGGCTAATTTTTCTCTATCTATAGAAGAGTTTAAATAGGTATTTCTTGATGTCTATCTGTGCAGAGTGACATCCCCTCACTTGGCTCTCAATACTAGATTGAGAGATAAAACTTCCAACAGTGAGAGTTGGTCCATTCTCTGCCTGAAATGGCTTCTTCTTTAAAAAATATTTTGGGAATCCTCTGGCGGTCCAGTGGTTAGGACTGGGCACTTTCTCTGCCATGGCCGGGTTCAATCCCTGGTCAAAGAACTAAGATCCCGTAAGTGACACAGCATGGCCAAAAAAATAAATTTTTTTTTCTTCTAGTTTTTTTTTGAGACATAAATGACATACAGCACTGTATAAGATTAAGGTGTACAGCATAATGATTTGTCTTACATACATTGTGAGATGATGATCACAATGAGTTGAGTGAACTTCCATCATCTCATATAGATACAAAATTAAAGAAATAGAAAAAGAATTCTCCTTGTGATAAGAGCTCTTAGGATTTACTCTCTTAACAGCTTTCATAGATAATCTACAGCAGCGTTACTTATATTTATCATGTTGTATACTACACCCCTACTGCTAATTTATCTTATAACTGGAAATGTGTACCCTTTGTCTGCCTTCATCCAGTCCCCACTTCCCCGACCATTTGCCTCTGGTAACCACAAATCTGATCTCTTTTTCTATGAGTGGTTTGTTTGGTTTTGAAGTATAATTGATCTACAACACTATGTTAGTTCCTGTTATATAACTTACTGATTAGATATTTCTATACATTTCAAAATGATCACCACGATAAGTCTAGTTATCATCTGTCACTATACAAAGATATTATATAGTTATTGACTATATTCCCCACATTGTACATTTTATACCCATGACTCATTTATTTTGCAACTGGGAGTTTGTGCCTCTTAATCTCCCTCACCTATTTTTCTCCCCCACAACCCCCCCGCACTCTTCCCTCTGGCAACTACCTGTTTGTTCTCTGAATCTATGACTCTGTTTCTGTTTTGTTAGGTTTGTTCATTTGTTTTGTTTTTTAGATTCCATGTAAAAGTGAAATTATACTGTACCTGTCTTTCCCTGTCTGACTTATTTCACTTAGCATAATACCCTCTAGGTCCATTCATATTGTCACAAATGGCAAGATTTTTTTCTTTTTTTTTATGGCTGAGTAATAGTCCATTGTGTGTGTGTGTGTGTGTGTGTGTGTGTGTATGTGTATGGATACATATATATATACACTCCACTGTGTATATATATACATACAATGTAATATTATTATATTACATTATTATATTATTTACTACATCATTATATTACATTATCACATTATTACATATTTGTATAATATATGTAATATTCCGTCATGTATATAATATATATCACATTATATTATTACATATATGTGTACATATATACACAATGGAATATGTATATATAATATATATATAAATATATCTCACATCTTTATCTATTTATCTGTTGATGAGCACTTAGGTTGCTTCCATATCTTGGCTATTGTAAATAATGCTGCAGTGAACAACATAGTGGTACATTTGTCTTTTCTAATTAGTGTTTTTGTTTTCTTTGGATCGATACCCAGGAGTGGAATTGCTAGATAGTATGGTAGTTCTATTTTTAATTTTTGAGGAATATCCTTACTGTTTTCCATAGTGGCTGTACCAGTTTACATTACCACCAGCAGTGCAGGCGGTTCCCTTTTCTCCACATCCTTGTCTTTTTGATAATGCCATTCTGACAGGTATGAGGTGATATCTCATTGTGGTTTTGATTTGCATTTCCCTAATGATTAGTGGTGTTGAGCATCTTTTCATGTGCCTGTTGGCCATCTGTATGTCTTCTTTGGAAAAATGTCTATTCAGATCCTCTGCCCATTTTTTTTTTTTTTTTTTTGTGGTACGCGGGCCTCTCACTGCTGTGGCCTCTCCCGTTGTGGAGCACAGGCTCTGGACACGCAGGCTCAGTGGCCATGGCTCACGGGCCCAGCCTCTCCGCAGCATGTGGGATCTTCCCGGACCAGGGCACGAACCCATGTCCCCTGCATCGACAGGCGGACTCTCAACCACTGCGCCACCAGGGAAGCCCCCTCTGCCCATTCTTAATTGGGTTATTTGGATTTTTTGATGTTGAGTTGTATGAGTTCTTTATTTTTGGACATTAGCCCCTTATTGGATATAGCATTTTCAAGAATGAATCTTAGCTACTTGGTGTTCTCTGTAGGAATTCACTCCCACTAGTGTTTCTATTTTTTATATTCCAAGTTCTTCATATCCTGCCCCAAATTCAGTAGCCATCTGGACTTGCCTTCATTTTTTGTTTGTGCAAAACCTGAACGTGGTTGTGTTTGCATGGCCCATGAGTCTATCTCCTTTGATTCCATTATTTCGCAAAAATTTCAGCAGAGCAAAGAAAACACTTTGAAGTCCTCCCCAAAGATGTTCTTCATCATCTTACAAAGGGCTTAAAGAAAGAGAGAATCAGAAAAAATCACTTCATTCTGAAGATGGTTCTCAATATTGTTAATAAAATGGACATCGTATACAATTAAAAAAAAAATAAAGGCTCTTGGAACAAGACAGACATGGTATAGAATCCTGGGTTGTCATTTACTATTTGTGCCATCGTCTAGCGTAAGTTTTTTGATATCTTTGACCCTCAGTTTTGTCATTTGTGAAAAGACAATAACAATACCTATCTGGTGAGACAGAGAATTAAGCTACCTACTGTATTTAAAATAGCTGGTATAGTGCGGGTAGACAGTAGGTGCTCAACAAATATAAACACTTTTTTTTCTCTCTGTCCCTACATCAGAAACCCAGTTTAATTTGGCAGTATGTAAGAGAGACAGTAAGGGAGACGGGGAGGAGGGATAAAGAAAAACAACGTATTCAAACAAGGTAGAATCATACATGTGGGCAGCCACAGAGCTTGGCTTTTAGTAGTGTTATTTGGGCAGTGGAATTGTCATATGTACCCAGAGCCAGGTTCAAAGATGGGTCAGCCAGGCAGTTGCCCAGTGCTATGATCCATTAGGGATATAAAATCACAACTGAAATCAATTGGAAATGTAGTGCACATTTGACTCCTTTCATAACTGGCAAGCTGTAAAGATGATTGATCCCTTGAATTGCAACTCAAAAATCCCTTTGGGTCAGAATCAGCCTATCTTGAAATGTGTATTTTTGTAGCCTGCTTCTGTAAGTAGGGGACCTGGTGCAATAACCCTGAGACTGAGGTCTGTCGTTCCTGTCAGCCAAAAGGGTAAAACTGACTACAAAACATGATATGTGCTGTTTGCTGAGAACCAGTGATTTACAACTAAAGTTTAGACAATGTAAGATGTTTCCAAAGACGTTGTCTTGTTCTGAAACCTCACAAAAGTAAAACGGATGATAGAACAGGAACCACAGAAAAATGGGAAATGTTTTGTTGGCATGAAAGTGTGAGGGGGGCAGGGAATTTAAATACTAGAAAAAAAAGACTTGTAACTATATCCATTAAATCACTTATCTCTTGTGAAAGCTGGTGATTAGTGCAATCCAATGACAGTACAGATATGAGTGATAATCCCAGCTAGGTTAAAGTGTTGTATCACTTTCAAAGTGTACAATAATTTTTTCATTTGGAACACAGAGAAAAATACATGTTGAACAAATATTTTAAGGATATTGGTTAGAAGGAGTGATACCAGCATATCTTTTTTTTTAAGTTTTTAAAATATTAATTAATTATTTATTTTTAAAAATTTATTTTATTTATTTTTTGGCTGCATTGGGTCTTCATTGCTGCTCACAGGCTTTCTCTAGTTGCGGTGAGCGGGGGCTACTCTTCGTTGCAGTGCACAGGCTTCTCATTGTAGTGGCTTCTCTTGTTGCAGAGCATGGGCTGTAGGCACGTAGGCTTCAGTAGTTGCAGCACGTGGGCTTAGTAGTTGTGGCATGTGGGCTCCAGAGAAGCAGGCTCAGTAATTGTGACTCACAGGCTTAGTTGCTCTGCGGCATGTGGGATCTTCCTGGACCAGGGATTGAACCCATGTCCCCTGCATTGGCAGGCGGATTCTCAACCACTGCACCAACAGGGACGCCCGATACCTGCATATCTTAATCATACGCTGCCCATTTTACTAACTGGTATCATAGACCATAAATATTCACTCTACTTCTCATTCAAAGAAACTCACTCAGGAAACAGATACAATTACATTTACATACCTAAATGCTCACATATACCTAATCACATACTAACATATAAATATAATTAATAAATAAATCAAGAAGAAGCAAAAGAAAACAAGAGCGAAATTATAAGGGCTCATAATAACAAAGGGAAATACAATTTAAAATTTCATAATTAGAGGTAAGGAACAACTTTGAAAAAGAACAGTTGTAAGAACTACACTACCCAATTTCAAGACTTATAAAGCTTCAGTACTCAAGACTGTTTGATATTGGCATAAAAATAGACAGAAGGATCGATGGACAGATTATATGTTCAGAAAGAGACCTACATATATGTCAGTGAACAAAGATACAAAGGCAATTCAGTGAGGAAAACAGAATTTTTAACAAACTGTGCTGGAACAATTGGATATCCAAGGACCAAACAAAAAACAAAACCCCAAAACAAAAAAAACAAAAACCACCACCAACAAACCAACAAACTTTGAGCCATACCTCATCCCATATATAAAAACTAAGTCAAAATGGATCATTGATCTAATTCTAAAACCACAAATTACAATACTTCTAGAGGAAAACAGGAGAAAATCTTTGTGACCTTGAAATAGGCAAACATTTCTTGGATCCAACACCAAAAACAAGATCTAAAAAAAAAGAAAAGAAAAGATAAATTCAACTTAATCAAAATTAAGAATTTCTGCTCTTTGAAAGACACTGTTAAGAAAATGAAAAGACAAGCCACAGGCTGAGAGAAAATGTTTGCAAATTACTTACCTTACAAAGAACTTATATTTTAAATAAAGAACTCTCAAAATCCAATAAGAAGAAAACAATGTAATTGCTTCAATGGGCAAAAAGAAAAGCAGAGAGATTTGAAGGATATAAAGGACCCTAAGCACCACTGCTCTTTTGTAAATTAAGAGGTCCTCGTGAGAAGGAAGGGGACAGTCTCTAAAAGCTAAGAGGTAGGGAATTCCCTGGCAGTCCAGTGGTTGGGACTCCCTGCTTCCACTGCAGAGGGCATGGGTTCGAACCCTGGTCAGGGCACTAAGATCCCTCCCACATGCCACGCGGTGAGGCCAAAAAGTAAATAAATAAATAAAAATAAAAGCTAAGAGGCAAAGAAATGGGGACCTCAGTCCTACAACTGCAAAGAAGTGAATTCTACCAACAACTGAATGAGTTTGGAAGTGGGTTCTTCTCCAGTGCCTCCAGATGAGAGTTCAGCTGTCTAAACCACTTAATTCCCATCAAATGAGACCTTGAAATGAGAACACAGTTGAGTCATGCTGGACTTCCAACCAGAAAATTGTGAGCTAATAAATTTGTGTTGCTCAAGCAGCTAACGACAATGAAGATGAAGAGGGGGTGGAGAAGGGGGAGGGGGAGGAGGGGAAGAAGAGGAAATGACTTGAACAGACATATCACCAAAGATGTATGGGTTGAAAATAAGCACATTAAAAGATGCTCAACATCATTAGTATTAGGGAAATACAAATTAAAACTTTAATGAGATACTACTGCACCCTTAGTTGGATGTCTAAAATTAAAAAGACAGATCCCATCAAGTGTTGGCAAGGATGTGGAATAAATGGAACTCTCTTAAGCTGCTTGTGAGAATGTAAAATGTTATAACTACCTTGGAAAAAGTCTGGCAGTTTCTTAAAATATTAAACACTACCAATCAAATGACTCAGCCATCCCACTCCTAGGTATTTATCCAAGAGATACGAAAGTTTATGTCCAAACAAAGGCTTCTCATAAATGTTCATTGCAGCTTTGTTTGTAGTAGACAAGAGCTGGAAACAATTCAAATGTTCATCAACAGATCTATGGATAAACAAATTGTGGTATAGCTATACAAATAGAATACTACTCAGAGAAAGAGATGAAAAGAAATGAACTACTAAGATGCACAAAACATGGAAGAATTTCAAAATAATTACGCTTAGTGGAAGATAGCAACCCTCACCCCTGAAAAAGTACATAGTGTTATTTCCATTTATGAAAACTTCTAGAAAACGAAAATCCATCTCTCCTGACAGAAAGCAGATCAGTAATTGCCTGGGTCACACGTTTGCAGTATAAACCGGGGGAGACACTTGACCAAAATTATCAAAGGTAGTGGATCATAACCTTCCAGCCTAGCACTGGCATGCGATTAACTTCAGGCAGGAGGTGTAGAGGAATGAGAGGCTCCTGACCCAGGTTCCCATTGGTGCTCAGCTTGGAATTGATTAATTCAGTGTTGTCATCATTTGTCCATTTCAATCCAAGGACTGCCTCTCTGGAACTGACTGCCAAGAAAATGAATGTCTTAACTTCGAATCTACCATTGCAGACAAGCTGTTTTCTTATTAGTTTATATATCTCAGGGCAAGACCTTCACATGTGGGAGGGTGACTGTTGTTTTGTGCACTGAGATTTAAATCCTTTTGTTGGAGCAAAATATGCAAAAATGAAAGAATAGGATGAAAAGGACAAAAAGAAAGATGAAAGACATAAAGAACATTTGGAAAGAAAATTACAGGATGGTGGAAGGCTACATGTAAGGCCATAAATATATCATTTACTTGTAATTATTAAATAAAGTATTATAAATGTTAAGATATTTATTCATTCAAATGGGCAAATTAATTAAATCTGTTGCAAAAGTCTTAAATGCATTGATTTTCAGTCATTTATTATTAGATGAATAGGCCAAACTGCAAATAGACTTTCTAATCATTTAATAGGAATAATAAGTGGATTAAACATGCTTTATTATGTGCAAATTTGTAGTGGTATTTTTAACATAATAATATTAAGTCACTTTTATAAATGCTTTCCTTGGTTTTCCAAATTTTAATTTACATTAATACTTTCATTATTGTGTTGGAGTTTGGGTATGCTTAGCCCAATTATTTTTCTCATAGATGGTGTGGATTATGTTAGGGAAAAGTCTATGCATGCTTTGAATACATTTATTCTTAAAAATGTATTGTGTGTGTGTATTGTGTTGTCCAATGTAGTAGCCACTAGCCAATGTCGCTATTTACATTTAAATTAATTAAAATTAAACAAAATTTAAAATTCAGTTCCTCAGTCACAGTAGCCGTACTTTACGTGCTCAGTAGCCGCATGTAGCTGATGGCTACCACACTGGGGAGCACAGGTATAAAACCGCCTTTCCAGAAAGTTCTACTGGACGATGCTGTCTCTGAAGAGTCCATATTGGGCTAAGCATCAAGGCAATGTTCATGAATAACTGGTTAATTTACCTAAGGTCCACCTCAAAACTAGTCTTCTACCTACTCTTTGATTTATCTTTTATTTTACAGAATCTGAGGCTTATCAAAACTCTGTTACCCAAATTCTGTGCCATTTTCGAGCCGTTAGAATATTTTTGATCACTGTTTATACCAGTGCATGTGAATGCATTCAGAGAGATTCTATGAAGGAGGCTGTCCTTGCTTTTCTTGATTGAGTTTCTGAATTCTATCATTAGCCTCATCATCTCTGCAATTATCCATATCTGGTTATCAACATGTTATTTCTACACTCTTCTTCCTCCTCCACCCGGCACCCTGTGAATTAGAAGATTCTTAAAGTGATCTTTATTTTAGTATGGTTCTTTTTTTTTTTTGCGCTACGCGGGCCTCTCACTGTTGTGGCCTCTCCCGTTGCGGAGCACAGGCTCCGGACGCGCAGGCTCAGCGTCCATGGCTCACGCGCCCAGCCGCTCCGCGGCATGTGGGATCTTCCCGGACGGGGGCACGAACCCGTGTCCCCTGCATCGGCAGGCGGACTCTCAATCACTGTGCCACCAGGGAAGCCCAAGCAGCTGGTTCTTAACAGCCCTGGGTTTATGGCAGTGGCGACAGGATCTCTTTCCATGGTTGCATCGTCGTAATTATATTCCTTATGGATCACAAGTTTGGGGATAAAGCGATGTTACATTTGTAATGTCTACAGGGTAGCATTTTAAGGTATGTTGGGAAACATCGAAAGGTAACATGTGTAGCCGATGCATTTACTGTCATTAGTTAACCAAGCAGCCCTGGTGCCTCTTTCAGCTCCCTGACCCACATTTCATCCACGCTCTGCTGTTTTTCTCCTGCAGGGTTATTTCCTGAGTAAAGCCCAGAGCTTATGAGTCCCCCAACAGAGAGCTCTGTTCTGACCTCCCTAAACAGGCAGTTTTACCTGCTGGGCTAGTGCTTTTCTGCTTCCTAGTCAATCTGTTAAGATTTTAGCAGGAGATTCTTGGATACCTTTTCACAAAACATATGGGAGATTGTAATTACTTTGGCCTGGTACATTTTTAGAACTGAGAGAGCAAGGAAGAGGTGCAAATCTTCTGTTCATAAATAACCAAATCTGTGGGCACTTTAAAAGGCATTCTAGGCAGCAGGAGAATTTATGTGCCACATTTCACCCTTGGCACACTTTACAAATGAATTGTTCAAAGAGAAATTATATTAGGACAAATAGAAATGCCGACCAAGACCAGATGTGGATTTTTAGTTAATATTTATGCAACACCCAAAGGGAAGATAGCGTTGCACAATAAACTAAAAATGTCTTAGGCAAATAAGGAAATCTTTACCCCAAGGAACTGGCACTGCAAAGGTATGAATTGTACAACAAAGGGCTGGAAATGCAGAACAAATGCAGGGTAGGTCGGGGCAACTATAAAAAATAATTCACTGAGGAAGTGGTGAGGTAGCAGATGTGTGGAACCTACTTGGGGAAAATAAAGGCTTAGCTCTTTTTTGGACAGTCTGGTGTCTAAGGTAGAAAACTCAACTCAGTCAGCCTAATTTCCTTCATCTGTGGAGATAAACAGTAGCTTTAAATAGAATATATATGTGTGTGTGTATATATATATATTTTTTTTAATTTTTAAAATATATATATTTCAAAACCCAGGCAGGAGTCTCACAATGGGTAAGTATACCTTAATAAATTAAATAGCAATGTCCTCGGGTTTGAAATAATCTGCAAGGAGAGTGATGACATCTTTACATCTTTAATCTGATCTCCCCCCCAAAGTTGTTCAAGGAAGGTCAAAAATGCAGGCATTGGCTGCTTCTCAGCCCTTGGAGAGCAGTGTGATAGAGACTAAGGCTTAATGCCCTGGAAGAATATTGAGACCCACGTTAAATTATAGTAGGAAAATTTGTTAAAAGCAGCTGGATTTCTCAAACACAGCTGGATTTTCAGCCTTCCATTCATCAGGGATGGCAAGACGTGCCACTTTGTGGCATTTCTCAGTCTCCTGTGCTTCTAATTTAGAGGAGTTGGGGGGTGGGGGGGGGAAGAGAAAAGGAGGAGGTGAGGGAGGAGTGTAGCAAATATTTCTTTAAATCTGTTGGCTCCTTGAGAAAGAAGACAGCTCTGGAAAATGCTTACAAGCTTTCAGCAGACTGAACCCATGTGTCTCTCATGCTTTCTTGCCTCTGATCCCTTCCTCTTAATTACTAAGGGGAGCCGCCTGTGACTTCACACCACTTCCACTTTCCTGAAGAGTCAATGTGTTCTTAAGAAGTTTTAACCTACTTCCTCCCTCGCTCCTTTGTTAATACTTTACTATCTTTAACATTGACAGTTAATCCGTTTACCCTATTCTCTCATGATGAAAGTTTGTGGATTTTCAGTGGTTCTACAGTTTCTGCTGAGCACATTTACTTGTTCATTAACTGTGAACTTTTTTTTCTTCTACCTGTCCAGATGTTTATAGGTGCTGGGCATTACATGGAAAACAAGACTGATAAGGTCCCTGGCCTCTTGGGACCACAATTCTGGTGGCGATTCCAGATACTAATGTGTACTATGAAGAAAATAATGCAGCCTGATGGGATAGCAATTGCTGGGGGAGAGGCTACTTCTAAAGTGTGGGCTGGAAAAGCCTTCCTGTGATGACCTTTGAACTAAGACTTGAATGCTGAGAAGGAGCTGGAGAAGTTCTGGCTAGAAGGCATTCCACGTGGGGGAGAAGAAAAGTGTAGATTCCGGAGGAGCAGGACGTCTCTGTGGCTGGAGCACAGGAGCAGAGTGAGACAGGCGAGAGTCATTGGGCCAGACGAAGGGCTGGCTAGCTGTGGTAAGGATTCGAGTTTTATTTTATGTATAACAGGAAATCATTGAACAGTTTCTTTTAGCAGGGAGATCATAGGGTTTCAAAAGAATCTTCCGTCTAATACCTGACGTTATGACTGGCGAGGGGTGAGAATTGCAGGAGTAGAAGTAAGGAGAGCACTTAGAAAGCTTCTGCATTTGTCCGTGTAGGGAACATGGGTAGCTTGGATTAGGACTGGAGCAGTGTGGATGTGATGGGATTATGTTTTGGGGGTAAACATCTAGGTGCTAGTTGACAACCTAAAGGATAAGAGGAAGTTGGAGAGAATAATAATAATAGTAGTAGTAGTAATAACAGCTACCATTTCTATTGCATTTAGGACGCTTCTAGGTGCTTTACACATGTTAACTACTTTCATCTTCGTAATAATAGTGCCCATAGATAGGTATTATTATCATCACTGTTTTATAGGTGAGAAAACTGAGGCACAAAGAGGTTAGGTGACTGACCAAAGGTCACCCAGATGGTAAGCAGCAGAGTGGGGACACAAACTCAAGCATCTGATTCTAGAGGAGCGTGCCCTTCTTCCAGTGTCCTAGGATCAAGTATCAACATGTAAGTGCAGTGGAGGGACACAGAGGACCTTGATGGGCCAATTGATATGATTTTAAAAACTTTTTGACAGTGAGCAGAGGTTATGGGGTTAAAAAAAAAAGGCAAAAGATCAGTCCCTGCCTTTAAAGATACAGTCCCCTGTTATGTGCGTTTACTTATGTTTTTTCCCAGGGCACAAAAATGGGCCCTTCGTGCATGGCATAACAGGTATAATAAATATTCATCATTTAAAGGTGTTGCTTTGTTTTGCAGACACCCAAACCACGGTATTTGCTTTTCAGGCCACTGCCAGACATCCGGGGGGCTCAATTTCTTGCCGCCGTTTTGGAGAGCTTGCTGGTTAGGTGCTGCCTTTGGAGCTATGGCCGAGGTATGGGGGGGAAGGGGGGGGAGTCAGCCCTCTACATGTCTGTTTTCCATGCATTGTGGCTGCCATGCAGCAGGGGGCGCTGCAGTAGTGTTCATCGCGGTCCCGGGAGCCACTCGTCCAGCCAGAAAGGGGCCAAGCCGGGAGGAGATGTGGCAGGCAGCCCACGGTCCTCTTTGGTCTTGCAACTTTAGTACCCAGAGCTCGTTCTACACAGACCATTCTTCTACACCATATTTCATCATGTTGGACGCCTTCCATCCAGTCCTGCATCCGGGCGGAAAGGAAAGGGCATTAGCTTCCCGCCTTCCTAGGTGTAAGGGTAGCGCTGTACTCGGTTGTTCAGGCGTCTCTTCTCCGTGTTCTTGGGGTCAGCCTGACAGTTCCCTTGAAACCACGAAAAGCTCCCGCTGCTGCGGGGTATGAATGTGTGTGCGCTAGTCTTTCTTTCCTCTTCGGGGGTCCTTTCTTTTTAACCTGACTGCGGGAATATTTCCCTCCCCACACGTCTCTCCATTGACATTCGGAACAACGGTCGGCTCGGAGCTGAAATTTCTCCCTCCTAAGACACCCCTCAAGCTCTCCAACGCCCCCCCCTGCCCTCCGCACCGTTTCGGTTCACGCACAGTGAGGGTGTGTGACAGGTCGCGTGTGTGTTTGTGGCAACCAAGTCCGCAGCACTCGCCAAACCTGTTCTTCCTCTCCCGGTGCCCAGAAGTCTCTCCAGCTGACCGGACCTACGCCTGGCAGCCCTTGGCACACGATCCAGTCGGTGCTAGGCGCCGCCAGGCAAGAGCGGGGCGAGCGACTGCGTCCTCCTCGGTCTCGTTCCTCCTCTAGCTGCCCCGCCCAGGGCGTACTCCAGCTACCTCTTTGGGCTGTCTTCCAGCCGTCGCCCCTGGATTCCCTGGGCTTCCCAGAGTGAAATCGAAGGTGAAAGAAACAAGGGGAGGGCGGGAGGTGGGGAGGAGGAGCCTCCGGCCTGGGGGGAGTGTGGGAGGAGCCTTCAGCCCAGGGGGTAGCGTGGGCGGAACTTTAGGGGCGGATCTGGGTGGAGAAAGGGGCCGGGCAAACCCGGTGGAGGGTTGGCCACGCAGGCGCGGGGGGCTGCTCCGAGAACCCCACGCGGGAGCTTCTGGAGTCTCCAGCCGCCGCTTCTCACTTCATTGGAGAAGGGACTGGGGCCGGGAGGGGAGCTAATAAAGAGTGAATGAGCTGCAGCCGCTGTGGCGGCCGGAGACGGCCCGAGCGGCACCGGAGCGGTGCGACCGGGAGGCGGCGAGGGGAGGCGGTTCGCCTTGTCCCTCCCACCCGCCCTTCTCTCTCTCTCTCTCTTCCTCCAGCTGGTCTCAGAGCCCGGCTCGGTCCGGTCCCTCTGTCCCCACCCCGCACTCTTCCACCTCCTCCGAGTCCCACTCCTCACCTAGGGCGCCCTGCACTGCCATGGGTTAGGGTGGGGGTGCGAGCCGCGCGAAGGACTAGCCCTGTGCATCCGCCGGGGGGCGCGGAGCCCGAACGCCGCTCGCTGCTCGTCGGCGCAGGGCATGGGGAGCGCGGTGTGAGCCCGCACCCAGGGAGGACGCAGGAGCTGCGGAGACGGGCGCCAGGAGGAGGAGGAGAACGGTGGATTGGAAGGACCCGAGGGAGGAAGGGAGGGTGGGGAAACGAGGGAAAAGTGAAGCTGGGAGGAGAAAGCGGCGGAAGGTGGGGATTGATGCTTCTGTTTTTTGTTGCCGCTGTTGCCCTCGCGCTGGTAGCCGAGCCGGAGGGAAGGCGGTGGAGAGATGATTGCAGAGTTGGTGAGCAGCGCTCTAGGGCTCGCTTTGTATCTCAACACCCTGAGTGCGGATTTCTGCTACGATGACAGGTAAGGGGGTGAGAGGAAGGGGTGGCGGGCTGCTTGGGGACTCCGCGGTAGCTCTGAAGCTTCCTGCTTTAAGGTTCGAAGTGCGTCTTGGGGGGACTGGTCCAGCACCTGAAGGTTTAGGAGACGCGTAAACATCAACACCTAAAGCAAACGCCGGGGACGCGGGCGCACTGGGCGGGCTGAGGGAGTTTGGGTTCCTAGTTTGCAGCAGGTTCCTCTCCTTTCCTTCTAGGCTGTTGGCAGACGCTTAAGTTTCTTAGCGGAAATCACAGCAATTTGGGAAACTCTTTAATGAACGTATTAAAAAATAATCTTAGGTATTCCATGGTGCAACAAAAGCACATTGAGCGATTTTACGTCTGGACTGGAAGGAAGCTGCTCCCCGTCCCCTAATAGATCTTCCTTGTAATGTTTCCTTCTATTGATGGGACACTTTTATTTCCCGAGGTTAAAACACACGTTTGACAGTTGCCAAAATAGTGGAGAAATCGCATTCTATTTCAACTTTCCCTTTTGACCCATGGTGTACTTTACTTTGAGCCAGGATAATGCTGCTGTTCATCTCTTCCGCTCCCCCGCCTCCCTCACCGATCGATGGAGTAGCACTTTATAAAAGCCTGGGTTTTCGTTTCTGTTTGGGAGTTTTACTTTAGACGTTAGCGATTCTTTTGTGCTAATTGGGGAAGAAGACGCCCCTAGAGACTGAAGTTGTCTTCTGCGTTTGGGTTAGTTTGGGTGGCTAATGAGACCTGAACTGTGTTGTCAAAGAAACTGCATCGATTTCTGGGAAATGTCACAGTTGTGCTCGTGTCTCTACCTACTTTTTACACATTGTTAGTGTTTAGAAACTGATGAAAAGCTCTAATAGCCATTAGGGAAAATTGCAATTTGTGCCTTTCCGGTGACTTAATCTGATTACAATTAAAACAGATGCATAATTAAAATATATTAGGGAGAACAGCACGCCTGGCTAAACTTATTAACCGTCCTGGGGTGTTTCATGCTCCATTGAAGTTAAACCATCCAAAAAGTGAGCACAGATTTACTTTGACAGCTTTTCAGCAGCCTCTCTGGGTTATGGAAAGTGAATGGATCCTCAGGGCCAGGGCGAGGCAGTGAGTGAACTTAAGTGAAGTGGTTGATAGTGAGGGGAGAGGAAGGCAGAATTTTCTCTCGGTGGTGCTTAGCCACATTCTGTATCCTCTTGTGTGCCCACTCTCCAGCTAAAAGCATGTTCATGGATGTATGCCTTCAGTCAGCGAATCTTGGTTCACACCCACATGTCTGTTATGAAATCCCCTGATAATAGGTCCAAGAGCAGCCAGCAAACGCTTCTTAATGCATTTTATGTAGTGTCTATCAGAGACTAGTTGATAGGAAGCCACTGTTACACATAAACTTTTCCTCAACTTTCAAGCAGTGTACACATTTCAGCAGTTTTGCTACGTGCTTCGAGAAGTAAATGGTCTGTGTGTAAGAGTGAGGTGAGCTGCTTCTGTACCCTCCAATTTTGTGTTACTCTGTATCTGCTATTTCTAGAATATTGGCAGGAAAAGCTCTTGCTTCCAAAGTTGGGTGACTTTTCACTGAAGCGAGCTCAGGGAAGAATCTGGGCAGTTACTGGCGCTGTTGGGGACAGTTTGAAGAGTAAGCATTTAAACCAATAATTTAGGACTTATATAAAAAAGTAACTTACCGTCATACTGTAACTATTGTAGAACACTGTGCTAAATCAAGCAAATAGCATGGTGTGGCTATTCTTTATTGCTGTCCAGTTCTTTAAAAAGTACATGTCAGAAGAAACTATCCTAATAAAGATTAAGGCTGGAACTAAACTACATTTGCATGTACATTTCTCTGTAGACTTAACGCTTATTTTGTGTTCTTTAATCATCAGTCAGAAGTGTTAGTGTTGTAACTCGGCAGAATGGTGTGAGTGTGATGATAAATTAGTTGTGCTTTGATAGTTGGCAATTGTTATAAGTTCTTTACCTGCTATAGATTGAATGGAGCGTCAAAATTCCTGAGTTATACCTAGCTGCATAGATGAATTTAACGTGATGATTTGCCCGTATCATCTAATTGATAGCATGCACAATGTGTGACATATAGACAATATATACCATTATGATGTTGAAGACCTGTAAGTATACATTATACTTAGTTACAATTTGAAAAGTGTATTTTACTCTAATTTTCTTGGTAGCTGAACTGCATATGCAATCACGTACTCTCGAGAGTATGAAATCTTACAAGTGCTACACTTGGTTTTTATGAATCCTAGAAATTATGAAATATGTATTAATAGGAGCATGGCACATATTTGGTGTCTGCATACCATGTTCAGGTGATTCAGTGCCAAGGTTTCTGTCTCACTGCTCTAACTCGCCTGTGTGAGAAGCAGGGAAAAAAGCTGGGGAGTCAAGTGGAAACTGTAGGATGATGATAATGTGTCCATTTCCACCACTCCATTTCATACTACAAAGACTCAAGTGTAAAACTTTGTTTAAACTACATCTGTGGCTTCTGCCGCAACACTGCCCACTCCCCTTCACCCCCACCCCCCCCACCCCCGCCCACCCTAGGAACTTTTGTGAAATATGGTTCTGCAAGGAGAGGGCAGTGCTGGGAGTGAAAGGGCAGTTCAAGGAAGGGAGGTGGCTCTTACGCTCGACTTGCTTAACTAAAGCAAGACTGCATTTTAGCTGAAGAACCTGGCATTTACTGTAGGAGGGCTTTCTATTGCTTCAGCTTAAACATTATTGCTGTGGTACTTCTCCAAGTTATCATTTCTTTTAAATGTAGTGCTCAGGTTTACTTTATAAACTATATATGTAATTATATTCAGTGTTTGATGTAGCTTGGTTGAGATTAAGTGGTAATCTGAAACCTTCTTCTAGCAAAATCAATTTCCCTGTGGTAAAATTGAATATTTTACAAGTGTTTCTGTGCTAAATGTAAGACTATGGCTCTGATGTGATGAAACAAACAGTAGAAGAGTAGGATTCATCATATCTGATGAAAAAGCATATACAGTTTCAGCTTCTTCCCCTCTCCCCTTCCCTTCAATCTAGTAAAGACTGTACTGAATCTTAAATTGTGGTTTGAGTAAAATTGGAATTATAAATATGCAGTCTTTGCCAAAGTTGAAGTCATGCTGCGTGTGACTTTGTGAAGGACTGTCTCCCTTTCTGGAGAAATTTGATGTTAGGTCAGTGGGAAAAACTTGCTGACCCCGAATTCTCTGCTCTCTTCCATATTTGTTGAGGATAACATTGCATCACTTTCCCTGCATCCTCTTTAGAAGTCCTGCTATGTTTTGCATAAAGATAGCACTAAAAGAAGAGTCAGTTTACTTCAAAGCAACAAAAGTAAACTATAACTGCTGTTTCGTAGTGTGATTTCATTTGGCACATATCATCTAATTGACGGCATGCCCTTTGTGATAGATAAGTAAGGACATAATGCACCGAATACATCTTTTTAGTCTCATGTGAGTAAAATAATGCATTAGTTTAAAAAAAAAAAAGGCAATTTGAGTTTTTGAAAGTGGGAAATGCGTTTGTGGCTGCTTTGAAATTTTTTTTCCTTATTGCCCATTCTGCAACTGTTAAACTCACCCATGATCATTAACATTACCTTTAGGTGCCTTAGTTATTGGTGTGCAGTAATTTTGTGAAACTTGGAGAAGCAACTCCACAGCAGGAATTTCTACTCTTGAAATCAAACCTATTCCAAACTTTCAGTAGCACATCCCTAGCTTAGTTATTCATTTAGGTGTAAATGTAAATCTCAGTTTTGTAGAAACACTTCTTAAGGGTTTTTTTTTTCGTTAATGTTATAAAGAGTTTGGTTAACAGTATTTAGAATGAAGGAATAGAGGATTTAAGGTGTATTGACAAGCTTTTTAGAAAAACCTTTTTTTATTTTTCCCTGAATATATTCAACTGTACTTTCTACTTGGTCTTTTAGTGTTATTATCAGTTTGGTTTTTGACCTGGTATAAGAATAGCTTGTGAAATGATCAGTCCCTCTCAGTCCCTCTAACGTCTCTCTGAAAAGTTCTCTCTAATAAACTTGCCTTGGACCAATCTAGGTTTGTTATCTTAAAATTATAGTGTGTTCAACCACTGAAGGCATGTCTGGTATTTAGTAAAAGCATGTTTAGAAAGAATTACTATAAAATCAAAGTAAATAAGGGAGAAGTTTGCTTTGCGTCCAAGGTTGTCTCTTCAGGTCTTTATTGGAAGAAGGTAATGTGTACAAGAGTGTTATTTTACTCTCATTTCCTTCCCAGTTGATAATGTACTAAAAGAAAGGCCAGTGGGTACAGTTCATAGTTTATGAAATATTTTATGTGACATTTTATTTTCTAGCTAAGTTTTGATTGTTTAATCAAATCTATGTGGATAAGGTTCATTTTGCTGTTTGAATAAGTACATCTCTTAACAGTAAATTAAAATTAAAATTCGGTGAAGCAGGTATGGACCACTTTTCCTTACCTCCATCGAACTTGTCACATGGGGATTATCCTAGCAAATGACCCAGATACAAGCACTGAACGGACATGTGCAAATGCCATAGGGGAAATTGCTTGCCAGCCATCTGTCTCTTAGTTTTTCTCATTTATAAATACACTGTATTTGGGAGAGGGGCTGCATTTATTTGCACATTATTAGTTTACATCATCTCGTCATCTGCACTTAGTTTTTCAGAGCTAACGTGTCCCTACAGTAACACTGAATTCCCTGCTGCTATAATTCTGAAATAGCTACAACCTTTTGGATTCCAACATGAGTTAAGAGCAGTTTGTCTTCCTAATCTCTTTGTTGCTGTTCAGTGCGCTAAAAGCACTTGTTTAAAATGCCCTTGATGGTGCAGCTGTTTATCATAGGCGAAGGGTATGTTTCCTCTAAAACAGGCACCTTCATAATATTAGGAAAGGACAAAGTTTACCCTTAAGGCGCTCCAATAAATCTGTGGCTGACAAATCTACTTTCTTACAACTTCATTGTTCTCACCCAACACGCTTTCAACACAGTAACATTCATCTCTTAAATTTTTTGGTCCTCTCTTGGAAGCTAGGTCTTACATGAGCTTTGGGTCCTTCCTTTAATGGCTTCACAAAAGTGACAAGTGTGGCAGCCTTGATGGAAAGGACAAGTGGGTTGCTGAATGTAACGACCTTCCCTCTATGAATAGCTGTCCTCATTAAGAGCCTAGCTGAAAAAAGTGGAGAGGCCTATCACCAGGAACTACATCCTATTTTTCATGGGATGAAAAAGGCATAATATTTTGAATCATTACAGGTGTAATTATGCACAACGCTAGATGATTTCTTTGAAGATTTGATTTGTATGTGTTTTTGAGGAACAAAGGACTACATTCATTAATTCACTAATTATGAACACCACTAGACATGGGCTTCCCTTACATATGGTGCATAATACAAACAGCAGCTCTTCCCCGTTGTCAGTAAGCGTCCCTGTCTGTCCTTTCCTACCTGTACTTTACCAGGTACTATATAGTATTTGAATCTGGGAATCTGATGATTGACATAAAAAATGCTGATAGCTTGTCCTTTAGCAGAATTTCACTTGCATCGACTCATGTTTATTTTGATTGATACTCATATTTTTAAACTTTTATTGGGATTCTGTTGGCTTCTTTCCCAGAGCATCTCTGCTGAGGATCCATGGTTGGTGGTTTGAATTGGACTTTTTCTTGATCTGGTGCTCATTGGCACTTCATTCATATCTGTGGAAGCTTTAGAATCCCTTTCCCAAATGGCTCCTTCCTAATTGTTCAGGTCAGTTGTTTTCCTTGGAGGTCTGCAGGGGCTGAACTCTTTGAGTTAACTAGATTTGCCTTGACTGGTCATAGGGATTGAAGACTTTTGCCTCAGAGATTATTTTGGTTGTATTTTCTAGGCAGTTAATTCCATCAAGATGCAGCACTATCAAATTTCTATTGATCTCTTTTCCTCCACTCTGACAGTTTAGTTTTTCAGTTACATTTGTCAGTTTCTCTGGTACTCAAGGTTTCTTAGAATAAAAGTTATAGATGTCTGTTTCAGTCTTTTAGAAACTTTTGGGAGTTACAATTTTGGGTTCAACCGTGAGCTTTTTTCTTTACAGGTAAGTAGGAAAGAATTGAGTAAGCCTATCTATTCAGGAGAAATTTGAAGAAGGCGGGAACACTGAAATGATTTGTTTTCAAGATTCTACATTAAAAGTTTCTGTTGTGTTTTTAAAGTAATTTATTTAAGGGCACTTCATAAGATACAGTTAATTTGAGTAACTAGAAATGATTGTTTTAAAGATGAGATGGAGAGAGATTTTGACTTGCTGATGTCTAAAAAATTAATTTGGAAAAGAGATTAGAATTCAAAACTCTAACTCCACCTTTAGATTCCATTTTATCATGGAAATAAGTGAAATTATATGTACATTTACTTATTCCAAGGCTATAAGCATGCCGCATTGCTTGAGGGCAGTGCTACTGTATCTGTTTTAAAAGTACCTTAGTACATGGCAGAGGAGATGCTGTTTGCTTATGATAAACTGGTGTAAGCTTTTGTTTCTTGATTTCTTTGCTGGGGCATTTTGTGATATCAGGGTGAGGCAGGGTCTGAAGCGTGGCACAGCATATAGTTATTGTCAAGGAGACTGACTAAATTACATGATTTGTCAAGTGAAACACACATCAGTGCCCTTGGAATAGCAGCTATGTGGTAGGTACTGTGTCCAAGTAAAATGTGTCTTTCCCTTTGTCTTTGATGACTACTCTTTATTTCTGTGGAATTTATTATAATAAATGTGTGATTATTCCTCAGGAGCATCAAGTTAAAAAAAAAAGTACAAGTTCACTATAGTCTTATGATTATGGTTTAACTAGGAAACAATTGTATATTGTCATTACAGAGCCATTTGGGGAAAAAAGGGGGTAAGGCTGGCAGCTGTGTTGTTCCCCTGGGGACCATTCTCATTGTTTTATAAACTATATTTTGTGTGCCTCTGCTCTCCTATCTTCAGGTTTTTAAAGGTATTATAAATACTAAGCCTGCTGCTTTGGGTTATAAAAGATGTCTTAAGGTAGAATACTTGGGTCAGAATAGTTTGTCAGGTGTACTTTTAGAATAGGATGTTTCTCTCCTCCTCCAAATGATTAACTACAGGACTGCTCTCCCAAAGAAGCTGAAAAGAGCTCATTTTGACAAAGCAAGCTTCTAATGGCAAATTTTCCAACTACAAATTTGCGGAAGAAAAGTTCTCCGATGATGAAGAAGTTTAATCAGGCAAAAAGACAATTTTATTTGCAAAAATAGGCCCTTTAGTGGGAGACAGTTACTTCTAACTGATGTGAAAAACTAGTATACCTGAAAGCATTTGGTAAACCTTATTTAAAATAGGAAGGATTTTCTCATTATTCTATTGAAAGAAAAAAAAATGGAGCTGAGTTGTGTCACTGAATTTATATTAAAGAAATAAGGTTTTACAATTTAACGCACTCTTATAGGGATATGTAGTGACTTAACCAAAGAAAATGAATTTGAGATTTGAACAAAAATCTATTATAAAGACACCAGAGTCCAGCCTGAAATTACCAACTGTAGTTTGCCACAGATATCTAGTCTTCTATTTAAAATATCCTATTTAAATGATCTCTTTTGGTTTCCTCCACCTCTATATTTTTAAGAGTCTTTGTATTTTTTCTTTTAGAAACAGTGGTGTTTTTGGCTTTCGTTCCATGTTGAACAGAAAATGAAATTTCACTGTTTTAAAACCTCTTGTATGTCATTAACATAAAGTAAACCATTTCTGTGAGAGAGTATTTAGCAGCTACTTTTAAATTCAGGCCTGATATGATACTGAGGATGCCTGTGGTAGGCCAGAGGGCTTTAGACCTGGTCCTCTCTCATAACCCCGCACCTCCAACACCCTACCTTCATCCTTTGATATGGATGATTACCTTTTAGAAAATCTTTTAAAATGCAGTTCAAATTCTCAGTTTCTTTGAACCAGATGGATATTTTGGTACCTCTCCTAAAAGGACATTTTTGAGCTGGGCCTCTTGTTGGATCTCTTTCCATCTATGTATATGTATATATATTTCTAGACCAGCACTTCCCAAACTTCAATCTACCTGCACATCACCCGGGCTTGTTAAAATGCAGATTCTGCCTGGAGTGGGTCTAAGAGTCTGCATTTCTGTCATTCCCAGGTGTGATAGATGGGCTGGTTCATGCAATGTACACATTAGTTCAGTGTGTTTTACAGATATTCGGAAAAGACTGCCTAAATTCCTGTATTAAAAAAGATTTAGGATAATCTTTTATATCTCAAAAGCGTATGAGTTTAGCCATTTTATTTAATCTCTCTGTTTTGTTTTATATTTGTTCAATCATACATCTTTTTTTTTTTTTTTTTTTTTTTAATTTTTATTTATTTATTTTTGGCTGTGTTGGGTCTTCGTTTCTTTTCGCGGGCTTTCTCTAGTTGTGGCGAGCGGGGGCCACTCTTCATCGCGGTGCGCGGGCCTCTCACTATCGCAGCCTCTCTTGTTGTGGAGCACAAGCTCCAGACGCGCAGGCTCAGTAGTTGTGGCTCACGGGCCCAGTTGCTCCGCGGCATGTGGGATCTTCCCGGACCAGGGCTCGAACCCGTGTCCCCTGCATCGACAGGCACATTCTCAACCACTGCGCCACCAGGGAAGCCCTCAATCATACATCTTTAAATTGATCTTAAGAGTTTAAGATATTGTGTACATTTTGAAAAGGTAGAGAGCCTGCTAAAATCTAGGAGATGATCTCTATTGAAATATCTGTCACCAACTTGTATTACAATATCATCTTCTTTGTAGTTACTATGGAGACAGATGTTGGATTCTGAGTTTTACAAATAAACTGATAGGCGGTTGCCTTAGGCTTATGACTTGAATAGATGCTGATGCCTAAACTGAGTCTATAGTCAGTGCCTTGATGAGTTTGTACTTTTGTTGAACAATCCCTTGTAAGGAAACTTGGCTTACAATGAATGAAGATAATAGACGTCAGGCAGGTGGCAAAATATAGGCATTAGGCAGCTGAGAGTCGGAAAGATAAAGATTTATTAATGATATTCAGGCACTGGGCGATGCTACTGGGTAAAGGTATGTCAACATAGTATTAGAAATGCTTGGGCCCCTTTGATTTTTTTAACCTGGTACTCTATACCTCAGCCTTTGGGCACTTTGGTGGATTTCTGAATAGGTGAATACCATATATATGTGAAGTCTTACATTCCTACTCAGTAGAAATGTTTTTAAAGAACTTATTCTAAAATAAGTTATAATTATTTCTTTCTTTTTAAAACACTGCACTCTGTACTACAGGCAGTATTGTGAAAGAACACTGGGCTAAGATAAAAGAGGAGAGGTCTTTAGTCTCGGAAATAACACTTTATTAACTAGTACTTGAGCTACTAAGCCTCTAAAACTTGGTCTTGTAATTGGTCAGGAAGTGCAAATGATGATAACAACTGCCAACCACAGAGTGAGGACCAAATGGAACAGTCTGGTGACTGTTTTCTTTGTGTTTAAAAAGCTGCATGATGTTACAATCAGATGTAGACGGTGTTGGACCAGAGGATGAATGACTGAGTTATCCCCATACATTAGCATCTCACTGTCTTCTCCCCCGAGAACAGAGCTGTGTTCTACTCCACGTCCTGGCTCACTTTTTCGCTTGGAGTCAGTGGTTGAGCTCCTGTTGTCTCAGCTTCTATTGCCTCTGCCCCATCTCTGCTTCTCATCTCTGTCCAACCTTTTGGTCAGCTGTCCCTGGTCTCACCGTAGAAGCAGGTTTTGCTCTCCTGTATTTCTTTTCTGCTGCTTTCCCTTTGTTTCTGGTCTCTGTGCTTATTTTGAATAGATATTCTGGCCAATCTGAGCACTTTTTTCCTTCTGTAGGGTAAAAGGACCAATTGCAGTGCATCGGGTGTGAATAATCTTTGGTACTCTGGTTCTGCTTGGCAGGGTGTATTGTTACTGGGTACTCATGATCTCTCTCTAAAGTGAAACCCCTTTTCTTTTGGGAGTGTGTTCAGATTTAGAGCAGTTCTGGCAGTCCAGTGATTAGGAAAGATAGACGTCAGATAAGCTGAAGTTTTTTTGCATTGAAGTGTTTGTGTTAATCAGTGGTGTACTGAGAACCAGTAACAAGTGTGCTTAGCACATGTACTAGATGGTGACATCTAATATCTAAACCTGGTGATACATTTTTGTAACTAATTAGAAAATGTATTTTTTCTTTTAGACCTTTCCAAGCAACAAGGTGTCAAAAAGTAAAAAGACCACAAGAGTTTTGGAACCAGATAAATTAGGGATCTAATTCCAGAACTGTTACTTGCTAATTGTGTAATTTTGATTGTGTTACTAAAACTCTTCTAGCCTCTGTTCCTGTTCTATAGAATGAGGATAGTAATACCTAGAGTTCTTGGGAGAATTTAATAAGTTTTATAAAATGCCTGGTACAGTGGTACCTGGGATACTTATTAAGTATTTCTCTTGATCAAGAAATTATTCATCAACTTTATAGCTGATATTTTAAAATCATTATATAATAACATCTAAAAATATTGTAGAGCACTTAGGGAATTTTCTTTAAAGCCAATATTCAAAATTTAAACTTATTTCCAATAATATTTAACTGGGTATTGCAGATAGATTTAGTGTCACTGAAAGGTTCGGTGAAGTATTTTAAATAATTACTAATTTAAAATTTTAATTTTCATCTTGGGTTATAGGTTTGAAGAAATGATGTTGAAATTTAACCATTATATATACACATATGCATGCATACACACACACAAATTTTGCCAATAAAATGTTTGTGGTATATACTTGATTAACTGTATAACTGACTCACTTTGCTGTATACCTGAAACTAGCACAACACTGTAAGTCAACTACACTCCAATAAAATTAAAACATAAAAAAAATTAATTGAACAACCAATTTAAAAAAAAGTACATGCGAAAACCAGAACTCAGATATCTCCCATCTTCTTCACTTCAAGTGACTTTCTTCTTTAGATTAGATAATACTTACTGTGTGTAGGAGGGTAGGCAAAATTATGATTTCTTAGTATCTTATAAGAATTGTTTCACTCTCTGATATGTAGCTTAGATTTTTAAGGAAAATCATTGTTTAAGGACATATCTAAGTATTGTTATTCCTTATTAATATTAATAAGAGAAATCTTAATGAAAATATGGAGTTGTTTTCGGTTATGTTGCAAAAGATAATGTTGAATAGAGAGTTAGCCCAAATCCCAGGAATACTTTTTATATATCTTTTGTTTTACAGTGAGTAAATTGGATAGAAAAGCTCTGTTCTTTGAAGCCTTTTCTGGGAAGCTTTTTACTCTCTAACTTGCTCTCTTACCAGGACCTACGACTCACATTAGTTTATTTACAGGTAGTTCTGCATTTAAGAATATTGATCTCTTTCTTGATTAAAACAGACCTTTTACATGTTTACTTACCATTTGACACTAACATTTCTGGCTTTCTCCCCCACTCCCCCCCCCCCAAAAAAAAGAAAATACTTTCCCCCTCAAAGTCCAAGTAAGCTTAACATGTTGAAGGTTTACTGTATTGATAACATGGTTTCCTCTTTAAAGTCAGAGTGAGGCTCTAATGATCCTCCAGGATCCTTCCAGCTTAAAGCAGGTCACAGTTATAGGGTTTAGGGTTTGGGCTCATTTGCCTATGAAATATATATGAAATTGGCCATTTGGAGGCAATTGATAATGTTTTCAGTGAAACACTGGGCATTTTGCTACACATACCAGATCAACGAGGGATCTAATGTTTTCCAGTGAAAATGAAAATGAGGCATTAATACAACAAACCATATCAACCAAACGTGTTTTTACCTCAGCCATGATCATCATTTTATTCCTCATGTGTTACCTTCTTATTGGTTGGAATCTTTATTACTCTGTTCCTATTGATAGCTAAATTGTAACAGCAAGTGGCAAGCTCCTGAAAAGGAGAGCACTTTTGGTTCTTGTTGGATAGCAGCCTAGTTTTCTCTAGTGCACATCTGTTCCTTGAACATTTTTAGAATGTTCAGGTGAAAATTCCCCCAGTGTTTTAATAAACCAGATTCTGATACTGATGGGTTTAAAAAAAAAATCTGTCATACTGTTTTAATTTATTAAAGGAAAACGACAAATGGTTTCTGTACTATGGCTCTCAATTCTCTGGGATTAATTTAAATGAGTACAAGAAACCAATAATTCAGGACCTTATTAAACATGCCTCAGCAGTTGACTTTTAAGACCAAAAAGAGACCAACAGCTGGATTTCTCCAGGGTGAGGAGTTGGATGGAAAGAGGAGGGGTTATCTACTATGAAGGAGAAGGTTAAGTTTGGCATCCCTATAAATGAATTTTGGTGAAACTGAGAGGAGTTGACTTGAAGAGTATTTTGCCCCTTTCTTGTTTATGATACAGTGCTTTCCTTTTATGGTATAGAGGAGGGATCATTATAGAGAAATTGGGATGACCTTTCTTCGTGTGGGGAAAACAGAGGCACTGCAGTGGAAGATGGGTCATTTTGATTGGTACCTCTGTGGATTGGAACCAGAGCAGCAACTGATTGACAGCTTCTTGAGGTTAAATCAAGACAGTTTGTTAGAATGGAAATCCTCTGACTTCAGCTGTATTTGTGGAAAGTAGGTCTTTGGTGTTTCAGAAAATTCTGTGGTAGATTTTGATTACATGCTGAATTTGGGGTGTGTGCTATAAAATAGCAGTTTGTTTGTATTTTTTTTTAAAGGCAGTTATCATAATAAATACCCAGATGTTCATCTTTGTGTACTTAGAATTTGCATTCTGAGAATTTATGATCTTGGGGAGAGGGTTGGGTTTATTTTTCAAACTAAAGCCTGAGAGAATTAGCAAATTTAACGTTAAATTGGACGCTTTATTCATATACGTAAACCTTGTAGATTTAAGGTAGACCATATATGATATTTAAAAGTTAATATTGTTTTCAATACTAAGAATAATCTTAAGTTTAGATTTTCACTTTGATTTCTTTTTATGTCATCATTATTTATGAAAACTGGTTGAAAATGAAGATCAGAGATTTCCTGTAAAACCTAAGATGTGACAAGAACGTTATTTACTTTAAAGTTTTCTCTAAACCGGAATAAAAACTTAAACGCGAACCAGAACTTAGCCAGAATGTTTTTTCTTGGAGCATCACTGGGAATCTCTATAAAAATAGAGTAAATGCTTTGCATGCAGCTTACCTACTGCATTTGAAGAAAATCTCTTGTGTATGTCTTCAGGCTATTTGTGTGTTCAGAAAGAGTTTACCAGAATCAACTGAAATTGGTAGAAAGTGGCCAGAGTAACACTGTAGCTATAACTTTATTGAAAACCGGAATGGTATTCTCTGTCATAATCTTGAGTAAATGGAAGCTAGTGAGTGATTTCTTTTGTGAAATATTATCAGTTTTCCTTCACTTAAAGGAGATTAATTTTATTTTAAGGATTTCTTTTCCCAAGAAAAATCATATCAGTTCCTGCTAACTTCTATCAGCATTGATTTTAGAAAAAAGGAGATGAATAGAAATTAAGAAAGCAGCAAAACTGGTAAAGAGATAATTTCCTTATACACATACCAACCAAAAGATTTAAGGATACTTAGTAATAACATTGTAAATTGTTTTGTGTATTCTGGTCACTTACCTCAGAGACCAGAAACAGCTGTTGTTACTAGACGTGATGGAGAGAAAGAAAAAGTAAGGGTATGTTTACCATTTAAGTAACCTGATTTCTGCAAATTACAGTATAAAAATATGATAATTCTATTCAAAGTTTGGGAGAAAGATTTGTTGTGGTTTATTTTAAATTCAGGAAATCCACTCAAATAGACATTCGTCTTTGATTTAAAAGTGTTAAGTCATTCTTATCTAGAAGTGTGTTATCTCCCAAGAAAGCATCCGTGTGGGATGCTTTCAGCTCCTGTCATTCCTGTGTTCCTTTAGCAAGCATTTGTAAATGCTTAGCTGTGTCAGGAACCATGTTTAATATGGGGGGCACTGACCCTGAAGAAGATGTAGTCCATAATCTCAAGGATCTTAGAGTCTGGTGGGGAGACCAAGGAAACAGACGGTTTCCCTAACAGGGAGACATGCTTATGATTGTGAGTACGTAAGAGGGGCACTTGACCCAGACTGGGAGGGAGGATGAGGGAGGCACTTGTGAGAACTGATTCCTGAAGAACAAATAAGAAATAGCTTAGTAAAATGAGAGAGAGGGAGGATTATTTGGGGGAAAAAATGTGTGGGAAGAGAAAGGCATGGTGTCCAAAGAGCAGGGCCTAAAGCTAGAGTAGAGGGAAAAGAGATGAATTGGCAAGGTAGGCGGGAGCCAGATCGCTGGGGGTCTCGTGTTCCCTGATGAAATTTGGAGGACTGTCTGAAGAAGGGTGAAATCCAAAGCAGAGAGACCAGAAAGGGGTCCATTATAGGATTATATTGGAGGATTTGTATTCCTGTTCGCGATGAGGGCTAAAATAAGGTAGAAACAGAGGTGAAAAAAATTGGGGTGAAATAGAAAGGAAAAGATGAAGAAAAGTTGATGTCACTTGGTAACAAGCTGAATGTGGAGGGTTGTAGGAGAGGGACTTTTCTCAGGTTTCTGTCTGGAGCAAGTGGGTGAAAAAGGAAGCAGACATGTAGATCAGTTTGGGGTGAAAGATGGTGGAGGGATGTGCTTATTTTCCTCAGTGAGTAAGAAGAAGCAGTGATATGTCACAGCATGGAGATGCTGTGGGTGCTTTGGAGTTTGGCGTGCCTGTATTGCTGCTTTGAATTGCTGCTAAGACATTGTCATCCGCCCTTTACTTTTGCTAGCATGTTTTATTTTGATAATAAGGTTTTAAGTGCCCAAAGCCCAGTTCGGAAAAGGGAGAACCTCTTGCTTGTCTGAACCTAAGAGCCCTGATGAGGCCTGAAGACTTCATTTCTTTCTCCATCTCTTGGTCTGGCCATCTTGGTGGGCATTGTGGCCAGTGGCAACCTAAGATCTCTTCCCTAGCTCTCCCAGAATGCTCCAGAGGGGATCTTAGTATCTTAGTTATCCTGACTTAAGTTACAAGCTCATCCATGAAATGTACTTCTGGTCTGGCATCGGAGTGAAGAGGAAGCAGGTTTGCCTAGCCCATGCCATATGCAGTATAGGAAAGAGGACCTTGATTAGAAGGAAGGAAAAGGGATTCTGCGAAGAGGGGGAGACCACAGATGTCCATGGAAACCATGATGTCCGCTTCCAGTCTGTTAATACCCTTAACCATTTGAGTAGTACTCTTTGGTGCCAACTTGATCATAAATGCAATCTCAGAAGTCACGTGGCCTTACTTAGTTATGAGGTGGTCACACATATGAGGTAGAACGTTGATTCATACGTGTGTGTGTGTGTGTGTGTATTCTGGACTATCATCTAAATTGGGAGTAGGCGCTACAGCCTGTGGGCCAGTGTACCCTGTAGCCTGTTTTTTAAACAGCCACACCCATTTGTGGACTTGTCTCTGACTGCTTTCTCTCTACAATGACAGAGTTGAGTAGTTCCAACAGGGACCTTGGGGCTCGCAAAGCCTGAAACATTTACTGTCTGGCCCTTAACCAAAAAGTTTGCCACCTCTGATCTAAATGGAAACACATACCTTTAAAACTCTTCCAGCAATGATCTTACTGGTCCCTGAGAGCAGGGGACGATCTTACTGGTCCCTGGGCCCTCTCAGGGGTTCCGTGACATTTGATGGGAAACACAGGTCTAAGATACACTTGTTAGGAGTTAAAACTCAAGGTCAGTCTTACAGATGTATAATGTTACTGACTTCCCTTTCTCTTGGATGACACTATAGTGAGTCCTCACCGGTGATTTTTGGTAGAACTTGGCAAACTGCGGCCTGTTTGTCTAGGACAGCAGTAAGTGACTAGATGGCATGGATGCCACATGTCTGCAGTCGTTTATGGGTTTTGTCCTAACTCATCCCTGGATCCTGAGTGAGTTCGTGAGCAGTGGGTTTTCAGGCAACAATATGTCTTTGTGAGCTGGTGCCCCAGCCCCTGTGCAGCCTGGCAGTCCCATTGGGCCTCAAGGAAGCGCCCACTGCTTTCATCTTAGAGCGGCCGCCTAGGGAGCGCTGCTGGAGCTGTTTGTGAACCTGGCTCCCCTGCCTCTGGAGCCCCAAGCCTGCCATTTCCCAGCAGTTGTTGCCCAGCTGTCTGCTGCTTTGTTACATTGTTTCAGGCTTTGCTTCAACCTGCTCTCCAAGTGTTTTGCTTGACCTCCCCCCCCAACCCCGCCCCCGCCCCGGGTCGGGGTCTGGGCCTGGCTTTAGCTCAGCCCTAAGCAGCTGTTTCGTATTCTTCTGGTATCTAGTTCTCATGGGGTCGGCCCACTGGTACTGATTTTCTGTGATTGAGGTTTTGGCACCTACAAAGTGTCTGCGTCACTGCTTGGTTGTTGACAGCCTCGTCTTGATGCTTTTTCATTCTCTGGGCTCCCCAAGGGGCACCCTTGATAAAATGTGTTCAGTAATGTGCTGGCCTTTTTCTTATTGGCAGGGAAAAAGGCCGTATGTTTCTGCTTTGAACTGGATTGCCATCTTACACGTTCTTTTAGAGTCTCCACTTGTCAAATGGTTGCAGTTTGGACGTGATTGTCCTCAGATAGAAAAATCGGTGTCAGGACCAGGGTTGCCTACTGCAGGATTACATCTGATTCTTAAACTTTTCAGGAGTCTTGCTAACTCGTGAGGCTAGAAGTGTAAGATTTACAAAGCAGTCGTACATGGCTTTTCAAAATTTGTACCTCGAAGGTTGGTTTGCAAATTTAAAATAATAGATTAATCCTTACTGAGTGGAAAATGCTGCCTTTGGTGTTATTTTCAATAGTTAATTTGAAGAATAACTAATTATGTTTGCATGTGAAATGAACTTGGGAAGCCTGATAAGTAAGTAGAATACATTTTAGCCAGTAGCCACCTGTTCTGCTTAAAAACAACACCAAATAACCTGTTCATTTGATTTTCAATAAGGGCCTATTAAAAATTCTTAATTCCTAAGCCAGGTAGTAAACAGTTTCTGTGAAAGCAGATGTCTAGGTAGAATGGTTTTGACCTGGAGCTAGTGAAATCAATTAAAAAACATTAAGCTAGAAGAGACACATTAAATCAACCATATATTGTAATACTTGTTTAAAGGGTATCACAATATTCTGAGTTTGGGGAAAGTTCAATCCTAATGTTAAATTTTATGAGTAGATATGTAATATATATGCGTCTATACGCAATTCTCTGCTTGCCATAAGCCAAAGAAGAAACAATCAATTTACAAATAGCACAGAGGCAGTAAATTTGTTGGCAGGAGTTCTAGGCCTGTTGTAATTCTGTAGTTTTTTCAATATGCAAGTGGTGAATTGATGTTGCTCTGAGCCAAGTATATGGTGATATGTGAACGTGTCCGAGCACTTACATTATGTAAGGCTTGGAGGTATTTAGATATCAGTGAAATACTTTATGGGAGTAATAGAAAAATGTGTACTGTTGAAATCATATCCATAAAATCAATGTTTATATTGAAGTTACCCTCCCAGCTCACATTTCAGATTTAAGGGTTTGGCTTGGTGCTGTGCGATCAGTTGAGACACAGCCCCCAGCTGGCAGGGGTTCATGTCTGAATCTAGACATCTTATTGGCTCTGCTCTAATCACATTGATCATTTTGAGCTACATCAAGGAGGACGTGGCTTCCAACATGGGTACCGTGTTTTCTTCCACAAAGTTCAAAGTGCATTACAGTCTCCCCTTTAGTTGTTCCTCTTTTGATCCGGCTGTCGTAGCTTGGGTTCTTTCTTCTTTTGCTTGGATTCTTGCTTTTGCCAGCATGCTTCTTTCTTTTCTAGGCAGCCCAGTATTTCCATCTCAAGTCATTTCCAGCTCGCCTATTATGTACTTAACTCAAGATCGGAATGGATCATGAAATAATGCATTAAAAAGAGAAATATTTAGAAGTATATTTAATTCTCCAGGGGAATAAGAAATTGAGAAAATGAGCTAAGTATTTCTGTTAATAAAGGGAAGAAAAATCAAGTATGATGGATCATTGACTAGTGGGAGTCCTTGAGTTTATTCCTCAATTTTTTACTCTCTGGCAGTGTTACAGGGGGCAAGTCAGTGACTTGTCTGAACCTGGGCTTGCTCATTTATGAAGAGGACAGTAATTCCTGATCTCATCGGGTTGTTATGAGCATGAAATCCAGTTCAGCTTCATACACTTTAATTTTCTGTCTAATCCGTCAGGTGCTCTGTTAGTGGAATGGCATGCAAATGGCGAATCATATGGATTCATGGAGGAAATGCCAGGTTTTTAGAATGATGGAAACTTCAAAACTGTTACCGCAGAGTCTTGCATGTGTCTTCAGCATGGATA
The DNA here is from genome assembly GCF_008692025.1 of Phocoena sinus. NCBI lineage: Eukaryota > Metazoa > Chordata > Mammalia > Artiodactyla > Phocoenidae > Phocoena > Phocoena sinus. Next base: position 36,799,790 of record NC_045772.1, on the reverse strand, counting down.
ATGGTAGATGAAAAACATCAAGCTGCCCAGGTTGATGATCAGGAGGGAGTAGGCAGGAGGAAGTAGTGTGACTTAATGTGGGGTTCAAAGATGGACTTATTAGTAGTCTGAAGATGGAAGCTAGGGTCAGGGCCATGGTGCTCTAGCTGTTAGCTTCAGATCTTCTGGGGCCATGAGTTCTTCTGAGAAGAAAGTAGGCTCTGATTTTGAGGGTTATGTGGAGAGTGGCATCATACTGGCAGTAAAGTTTTAGAGAATGGTAAAGCTATGTGGGATATAAATAGTATTTTGAAAAACTCCATAAAGATATTTAGGCATGAAGTAGATTATTATATCTTTTATTTTTTTTAATTTTTAAAAATTTTTGGCCGTGTTGGGTTTTCGTTTTTGCGCATGGGCTTTCTCTAGTTGCGGTGAGTGGGGGCTACTCTTCCTTGCAGTGTGCAGTCTTCTTATTGCAGTGGCTTCTCGTGGAGCATGGGCTCTACGTGCGTGGGCTTCAGTAGTTGTGGCAGGCGGGTTCAGTAGTGGTGGCTCACAGGCTGTAGAGCGCAGGCTCAGTAGTTGTGGCACATGGGCTTAATTGCTCCACGGCACGTGGGATTTTCATGGACCAGGATTGGACCCACGTCCCCTGCATTGGCAGGTGGATTCTTAAATGCTGCAGCACCAGGGAAGTCCCTATTATATCTTCTTAAAAATTAAATTATGTGCAAAATATCGTAGTAAGTTCTTTACATATTTCATTGCGGTTCATCCTCTCAATCCAATAAGGCAGTTACTATAAACATGGACACAGGCTCTGTGAGGTTAAGTAATTTGCCTGAGGTCGTTGGCCATTAAATGATGAGTCATCTCTGAAGCTCAGGCTCCTGACCCCCTCTATGAAAGCGTCGGAATACACGAGAGTTCGGGAGATCTGAAATTGAATCCTGTTTTTTCCCACTAACTGTGTTAGATTGCACAATTTACTCAGAGAAGTTCTTACTTTTTATTACCCCATCTTGTTATTGCAGGGTACACAGAGATGCATTTGAGTGAATTCTGCTTCCAAAGCAGCTTTTTTGTGTGTGTCGTGGATCCCTTTGTCCATCTGTTGAAACCTATGGACTTCTTCCTAAAAAACTGTATTACCTGCATAAAATAAAACATATAGAAGCCCCCAAATTGGAATATATTTATCAAAATACTAAAATACCAAGTTATCGTATAGCGAAATATATCCTTCTTTATTAATCTATTTAATAACAAAACCAGGTGGTAGATCCATTAACTGCCATAATATCGAAGTGGTGATGAGGGTAAATGATCTTTTGAGAAATTTGCAACAATTGTACTGGGATAGAAAAGCATCTGTGATTCCTACTGGTGATGAAATCACTGCCATGGTTAGTTGCCTTTATTCAGAATTAAAGTTTAATTAAAGTTTAATTTAAAAATTAATTAAGTTTCTTTACGACTAGTGAAAGCTAAGATGTACTTTTTTTTCCGTCCAAGTTCATGGACTCCTTAAATTCTCTTTGTGCATTCCAAGATGAGAACAGGATAAGAAGACACTTATTAAGGTCCTGTGAGGAAACATTGCAGAAAAGAAGGATCATCAGCAGTATTGAGAGCTCTAAGATTTCTTGGGCTTTCACCTCTCTAAACCTGGAAGAGTTTGGCTGGAGTCAGTAGCTTGAAGCCTGGGAAGGGACATGGAAATTCATAATCAGAATCCATCATCAACTTCCATTAAAAACCCCTAAGCTTGGATATGGGGAGGGGGAAGGGTGAGCTGTGACAAAGCGAGAGAGAGGCATGGACATATATACACTACCAAACGTAAGGTAGATAGCTAGTGGGAAGCAGCCGCATAGCACAGGGATATCAACTCGGTGCTTTGTGACCGCCTGGAGGGGTGGGATAGGGAGGGTGGGAGGGAGGGAGACGCAAGAGGGAAGAGATATGGGAACATATGTATAACTGATTCACTTTGTTATAAAGCAGAAACTGACACACCACTGTAAAGCAATTATACCCCAATAAAGATGTTAAAAAAAAACCAAAAAACCTAAACTTGTAGTTATCCAATACGGGATCATATAGGCTAACAAAATGTTGAGATTTTGTTTTGTCTTGGGTTTTGATCAATAATTATATAAACTCAGGGGTCTTAGCACTGAGTAGCTTATGTTTGTCGGAAAATCTGATTGTTAGCTTTGATTTTTGGTTAATAAAATTGAAAGCTGCATTGTGAAAAGACAAGAGTTAGGTGTAGAAACTATTTGAAAGCCAGGCCTTGGGTTGAGTGCAGGTGGATATACTTAAAGGGGCCTGTGGAGAAAGTACTGGAAACTGCTGATTTGGATAACCTCTAATACCTCTTTTTAACTCTGATTCTTTCACCCAAATATCCTTGATATTTATGGCGTATTGAAATAAGTCTAGTTTTCCGTGGATTCTGATGAAAGACGTGAGAAAAATGAAAACAGATGGAGAACCTGAAAAGTAACTCTTGGTTGATTGACAGTTAATGTGGAGAATGCTTTAGAAAGGAAATGAAATGTTGTCTCCAGCAGATGGAAGTGTGTAAATTTTTCTTTCACTTTAGAGCTAGAATCACTGTGAGTGGTATTGTTTCAGAATCAGAAAAATAGAAAGAAAAATGGTATGGTTATCATCACAGGTAGGGGGAACAGAAAGGGTTCACATTGTTACTAAAGGCTCATGCCCAAAAGAAAAGCCTCCCCTCAGAGATGTGGGTCTTACCCCTTCTTCCTCTTTCTCCTCCAACATCCTTTGTCCTCAAGGAGCACGCATTACCTTTATCATCTTCCATTTTCCCTCCTCCCTCCCTGTCCTTTCATACCCTCTTTCTCTTTCCTCTCCCCATTTCCTCTCGCTGCTTCTCCCTTTCCCACACACCTTCCTCTCTCCTCCATACTTTCCCCACCCCTACCCTTCACCAAAGTCAAGTGATGCTGAACTTGGGCTCAAGAAGAGCCACTTCGCTGAGTTGATGGCACTGTGAGAGCTTCTTTTTGAGTATTACCTCATTCAACTCCAGACAGAGAAGTATCTCCAAGTCATGCTTGGTGATTCATGACCGGGCATCTGATTAACAAAGTGATACTTGAGCTGAGCTTTGGGAAAGGCAAATGGCCGTCTCGGGGGTGCTGTGAACTGACTAGCTTGCCTGAAGCCCTAAGACTGTCTCACACATTGAGAAGACCGCAGGTTGTTCAGAACGACCAGTACCAAGGGCATATTTGGGAGACTGGCCAGGGATGGAAATACAGAAGTAGGTAGAAATCAGTTTGTGATGGGCCCTAACGAGCTCAACTGAAAGCTGGGGGCGGGGGGCCCTTGAAGGAGAGAGAGATGATCAGACTTGCATATTAAGAGAGAATCCTCTGACAGAAGCAGGATGGATTGGAGGAAAACACCACCGAAGGTAGAGAGAACAGGTTGGAAGCTTTTGCACTAAATCAGGGGAAAAAAATTGAGAACTGTGACTAAAGCTCAGGGAATGAAATAAAGAGGCAAATTCAAGGGAGGGAGGAGGACTCTAGAACTTGCTGGCTGGATGTGAGAATGGGTAGGAAAGAATGAAAGAATTTGTGGAAGTTTCTGAAAACTGTCTGGATACTCAGAGTGTTCTCTGTGTGAAGAGACTTAGGAGGAAAGCAGTTTTGAAGGGAGAGTTCATTTTTGGACATGTTGAATTTGAGGCTCTGCTGACATAGAATCTGTAGTAGGCAGCAAACCATAGTAGGGTATTAACTACTTTAAGTTAGTGTATTGTGCCTTTGACATGAGCCAGCCAGGGTTCTAAGCACTTTACGTGGATTATCTCATTTATTCCTTATAATAGCTCTGTGAGATATAGGAACGATCATTGTGAGGAAAATGAGGCATAGCAAAGTTAAGTGATTTTACATATTTAGAAAGTGATAGAATATTGTGTGATTCCATTCATGTGAAATGCCCAGAAAAGGCAAATGTCTATAGAAAAGAGAAAGTAGATTAGTGGCTTCTTGGGAGTGGGAATGAGATTAATGCAAATAAACATCAGAGATCTTAATAAGATTGTGAAAATATTCTAAAACTGATTTATCGTGATGGCTGCCCCACTCAGTAAGTTTGCTAAAAATCATTGAATTGTACACTTGAACTAGGTGAATTTTACGATATAAAGTAAAACTCAATAAAGTTGTAAAAGAAAGTGCTTGGAGTTGGGATCATTATAAATATTTTATTTTAGCTGTTGTTTTCACTGGACTGTTAAGAGAAAAGCGCTCTTAGAGGTATAAGGCATGTCAGAGTGCTTCAGAAACGGCGCCCTGAAAATTGTGCCTGGACTTTAAAAAAAAAAAAAAGATGATTTTGTCTTTTTTTTTTTTAATGCCAGTCCTTCAGCTGTTTGCTTGTTTAGGATCTGTGAAGCATTTTCCTGTTGCCTCTTGTGACTTGCTGTTTCTGGTCTTCTTTGGGATAATGTGCAAGATGGCTAAGCTGACTTCTGCCTCCCCCAGATTCGCCTGTACTTGCTCCCTTCCTTCTATATTCAAGATCTGTGTTAGGTACTAGGAATAAAAAAAAAAAAAAAAAAAACAGAAAAAGAAAAAGATAATTAAAATATTCTCATAACTGGCATTCTAAAATTAAATATTAAAAATGACTCCGTGGGACTCTGAGTCTTCCCTTAGAGAAACCAGGAAAGATCTCTACAGGATTGCTCTTCTGTTTATTGGTCTTGGTTTGTTTCTTGTCTCATGGGACTTGAACATAAGTAGGACACAACCTTGTTTAGAAAGTTCACATTCTGTTACCATCAATGCAAAGGGTGCCTCGTGACTGTATTAGTGAAGATACCTCTAAAAGATAATGACAACAAAAGCAATTACTTCCTCCTCTCCCCCTTGCCACTCCCTCCCATATCCGATCACATTATTATCATTTAGTTTTATTTTTGTCATTATGAAATAGCGAAAATTAAATTATCCAATATTATGTAAAATTGAATAGAAGAGAGGTACTAGGTGTTTTGGTTCTTTTGCTTTATTTCTTTTGGAAAACTCGGTGTGTAAATCATTTTTCTTTTTGTTGTTGTTGGTCAAATGAATCCAGTTTTGAATGCAATAGACTTTTCTGGTAAATCTTTGGCAAATCTGGTACATCTTTGGGCAAAATGTCAACTTTTCATTATATTTTATTACACAGAATGTAAGTATTGTGTTCTAAGGAACAAGCTTTTACTTCTAATCATCTATTCGTATTTGCGCCATCAGAGAATGGCACAAATTGCTGGTGGTAGAATTAAAAATGATAATGGTGCTATTATCAGAATTAGTGGACGCTTGTCAAGTTTTAATGGTGCATTCATATTTGGACGCTTTGGAATATGTGGTAAATTGTTTCTGCGAGTGCCGGTTACCTGTGGGGACAGACATATGTCAGGTGCCTGGATTTATCATTGAATCAAGTAGAGTGGTCTTTGAGGCTGTGCACCACAGTACCCTGTGTTGCATCATTCATTACGTAGAAAATGAGGAGGTTTATATGTAAGACCAAAACTTAGTTATTGAAATGCCCATGAGCCTTTTCTGCTTCTCGTATACAAGCATTGTTCTTTACACAATCTGTTGAGAAATTAACATATTCGTATTTAAAGCATCACAGATGTAAGGGTGGAAGATGAGAGGGTGATTTAGAATGCTGGGGTGTTTGTATCCATGAGGAATTTATCACCCCTACCCTGGTATGCCTGGAAGTTGAGGACCTTAAAGCAATTCAGTGATAAAATTCTTCACCACCTTGTGAACCTGCTCCCAAGGCAAATTTATTATCTGCTGATTTTATTCCTAAGAGTAATAGGTGAAGGGTAATTTTATATTGTGTACTTTAAGAGACTTATCTTAGGCACCTAAATTGAGCAAATAAAAATCGGCTCTTTAAAAAATTAGAAACAATTGGAAAATCCAAAGCAGGAAATGAAAAACGCAAAACACTTTGAAATCTTCAAGGGACCTCTTTTAATTATCCAGAGGGCATTCATTTGGTAAATTGTTTAGCACTGACAATATATCAGGCATTTTGTACATTTCTGAAGTTGTAAATTGGCAGCCTAGTTTTTTGGTTATTCTGAATTGTGTTACAAAAAAATAAAAAGCAAAGGAAAACAGAACAAAACAAAAAAACAGTAGGTAGCCAACATCTAAAAATTAGGACACTTTACTCCCCGGTTCATATTTACACCTTTCTTAATTAAAAAAAAAAATTAAAAAATATTTGACAACCGTGGGCTCATATTCCTGCATGGAACCAATTATCAGGAGCAAAAGAGTGGCTGCCCCCTCATTACCAGTTTTATAGATGAGACAATTTAAGGAACACTGATAGGCAGCATCCCCAAGGACACAAAATGGGTTGTTGTGGAGTTAGATTTCAAACTTCATCTAATCCAGTTAAAAACCAAAAAAGCTCCTCTACTCTTTCATGTTGCAGAGTATTGTGGAAGTTGCAAAGCAAAGCAAGATAGAAACTAATATTCCCTACATGTGGCAGTGCTTTAAATCTATGAAATCTGAGCTTCCCTAGTATATCCCAACAATAAACCTGTAAATCCAGGCAGATGTTTTAATTCCCAGGTTTCAGAACGGGGAACTCTGGAGGCTCAGGGCGTAATTTACTTATGGTCACACATCTGCTAAATGACCGTGTTGGATTAGAACCCTGGTCCCCTGGCCTCTGGTGCTGGAGCTCTTGGTACACAATGAAGGTCAAGAGTTGGCCAACAGTTTGAATATAAAGCCTGAACTCAGAAAATGTGTAATTCTTAAGTGTAGTATGAACCATATGGCAGTGCCATTTTGTCTATCAAGAATGGTCAAAGATCAGCAGTTTCACGTGGTTTAGTGAGTACTTCTAAAGAGATCCACCTATTTATTGTGATTCTTTTTGTTTCATTTTGACTGCGTTCAGTCTTTGTTGCTGTGCGCGGGCTTTCTCTAGTTGTGGCGAGCGGGGGCTACACTTCGTTGCAGTGAGTGGGTTTCTCATTGCGGTGGCTTCTCTTGTTGTGGAGCACCGGCTCCAGGCGCATGGGCTTCAGTAGTTGCAGCATGTGGGCTCAGTAGTTGTGGCGCATGGGGCTTAGTTGCTCCGTGGCATGTGGGATCTTCCTGGACCAGGGATCGAACCTGTGCCCCCTGCATTGGCAGGCGGATTCTTTTTTTTTTTTTTAACGTCTTTATTGGAGTATAATTGCTTTACAATGGGGTGTTAGTTTCTGCTTTTTAACAAAGTGAATCAGTTATACATATACATATGTTCCCATACCTCTTCCTTCTTGCATCTCCCTCCCTCCCACCCTCCCTATCCCAACCCTCTAGGTGGTCACAAACCACCGAGCTGATCTCCCTGTGCTATGCGGCTGCTTCCCACTAGCTATCTACCTTACGTTTGGTAGTTTATATATGTCCATGCCACTCTCTCACTTTGTCACAGCTTATCCTTCCCCCTCCCCATATCCTCAAGTCTATTCTCTAGTAGGTCTGTGTCTTTATTCCCGTCTTACCCCTAGGTTCTTCATGACCTTTTTTTTTTTTTCTTAGATTCCATATATATGTGTTAGCATACGGTATTTGTGTTTCTCTTTCTGACTTACTTCACTCTGTATGACAGACTCTAGGTCCATCCACCTCACTACAAATAACTCAATTTCGTTTCTTTTTATGGCTGAGTAATATTCCATTGTATATATGTGCCATATCTTCTTTATCCATTCATCTGTTGATGGACACTTAGGTTGCTTCCATGTCCTGCCTATTGTAGACAGAGCTGCAATGAACATTTTGGTACATGACTCTTTTTGAATTATGGCTTTCTCAGGGTATATGCCCAGTAGTGGGATTTCTAGGTCGTATGGTAGTTCTATTTTTAGTTTTTTAAGGAAGCTCCATACTGTTCTCCATAGTGGCTGTATCAATTTACATTCCCACCAACAGTGCAAGAGGGTTCCTTTTCTCCACACCCTCTCTAGCATTTATTGTTTGTAGATTTTTTGATGATGGCCATTCTGACCAGTGTGAGATGATATCTCATTGTAGTTTCGATTTGCATTTCTCTAACGATTAATGATGTTGAGCATTCTTTCATGTGTTTGTTGACAGTCTGTATATCTTCTTTGGAGAAATGTCTATTTAGGTCTTCTGCCCATTTTTGGATTGGGTTGTTTGTTTTTTTGTTACTGAGCTTCATGAGCTGCTTGTAAATTTTGGAGATTAATCCTTTGTCAGTTGCTTCATTTGCAAATATTTTCTCCCATTCTGAGGGTTGTCTTTTGGTCTTGTTTATGGTTTCCTTTGCTGTGCAAAAGCTCTGAAGGTTCATTAGGTCCCATTTGTTTATTTTTGTTTTTATTTCCATTTCTCTAGGAGGTGGGTCAAAAAGGATCTTGCTGTGATTTATGTCATAGAGTGTTCTGCCTATGTTTTCCTCTAAGAGTTTGATAGTGTCTGGTCTTACATTTAGGTCTTTAATCCATTTTGAGTTTATTTTTGTGTATGGTGTTAGGCAGTGTTCTAATTTCATACTTGTACATGTACCTGTCCAGTTTTCCCAGCACCACTTATTGAAGAGACTGTCTTTTCTCCACTGTATATTCTTGCCTCCTTTATCAAAGATAAGGTGACCATATGTGCATGGGTTTATCTCTGGGCTTTCTATCCTGTTCCATTGATCTATCTTTCTGCTTTTGTGCCATTACCATACTGTCTTGATTACTGTAGCTTTGTAGTATAATCTTAAGTCAGGAAGCCTGATTCCTCCAGCTCCGTTTTTCGTTCTCAAGATTGCTTTGGCTATTCGGGGTCTTTTGTGTTTCCACACAAATTGTGAAATTTTTTGTTCTAGTTCTGTGAAAAATGCCAGTGGTAGTTTGATAGGGATTGCATTGAATCTGTAGGTTGGCAGGTGGATTCTTAACCACGGCACCATGAGGGAAGTCCCTACCATGATTTTTGATATGTTTTCCTTTATGTTTATAGAGATTTAACCTTTCATAGGAAAATGGAAATAGGAAGTTTGGGGCAAGTTTATTAAGATCCAGTTCGAAGTTGTGGATTCAAATAAGCATACAGACTTAGGATTTAGACCTGCAAATACCGCATTCATACCCGTTCTCAATTCTGGAGCGTTTAATCCTGTTGATTAGAAATAGGAAGCATCACTTTTCTATTTTGGCATATATATTCAGAATATTGAGTGCTTACTACATTTGGAGTGATATGGAGCTTACTACATTTCTGTGGCTTTTTGATGATTATATTTGAAATAAGCCTGAATCATAAGATACATTAACAAGATAAATAAAGACTGCAAATGAATAAAATATTCATTTAAAAAGGTTTTACAACCATCTCTCTATTTTGCAGATAGTAGACATTCAGGAAATATATTTAAAGAATGAATGAAAATATCATGTAATACAGGTACAATTAACACTGGGTGAATGCTTTTTCCCTTCTTTATACCTAAATTACTCATGTAGTAGTTTTCTTTGGGTCTGATAGAACATGATTCTGTCTCTTTTAATTATGATGTCATAATGTAGGAGAAAGAGCACAGCTTTGGTGTCAGGTAACTTCGGGTACGTGTTCTGGTGCCATTGGTTTTCTAACTGTGTGACCACAGCAACTTATGCTTTCTCTTAGATTCTCATTTAACTGCATCATGGAAATAAAAACATCTGAATGTTAAGAAAGTTTGAGCTGAAGTGTGTAAGTTTCCCAGCAAATGGTACATGCTAGATAAATGGTAGTTTTTATTTTTTTTGTGTGGTTTGTTGAAAAGATTTTTATGATGAAATTTCTACAATTAAAGTGATTTGAATTTTGAAGTACAATGGTTAGTTTACCTGATCTCTAAAATTGCATATTTTCGCTCTTTTTTCTTGTTTTTTTTTTGGCAATAGCTTTATTGAAATTTAATTCACATATCATACAATTCACCCATTTAAATTGTACAAGTCAGTGTTTTTCCCATTTCTGTATTTTTAATAAAAATTGTATATATTTTAGATGTATAATATGATGCCTTGATATATACATACGTAGTGAAATGATTACTATAGTCAAGCCCACTAACGTATCTCCTCACATATTACCATTTTTGTGTGTGATGAGTGCACTTGAAATCTACTCTCATCGTTTTTCCAGTGTTCAATACAGTAGTAAGTATAGTCATCATGCCTGTACATTTGATATCTACACTTATGTGTTCTACGTAACTGCAACTTTGTACCCTTTGACCAATAAATCCCCATTCTCCCCACTACCGCAGTCCCTGGTAACCGCTAATATACTTTCTGTGTCTGTGGTTGGATTTTTTTCTTATTTTTGGATTCCACATAAAAGCAAGATCGTACAGTATTTGTCTTTCTCTGTCTAGCTTATTTCACTTAGCATATATTCTCAAGGTCCATCCATGCTGTCACAAAAGGCAGGGTTTCCTTCTTTCTCATGGCTGAATAATATTTCATTTTATACAGATACATATTTTTTTCTCTATCCATTCATCTGTTGAAGGGCATTTGGGTTGTTTCCGTATCTTGGTTACTGTGAATAATGCTACAGTGAACATGGGAGTGCAGATATCTCTCTGAGATCCTGATTTTATTTTCCTTGGATATATACCCAGAAGAGAGTTCTTAATATATTCCCAGATCTGTGCAACCCTCACCACAATGATTAGAACATTTTAATCACTTCAAAAAGAAACTCCAGGGGCTTCCCTGGTGGCGCAGTGGTTGAGAGTCCACCTGCCGATGCAGGGGACACGGGTTCGTGCCCTGGTCTGGGAAGATCCCACATGCCGCGGAGCGGCTGGGCCCGTGAGCCATGGCCGCTGAGCCTGCGCGTTGGGAGCCTGTGCTCTGCAACAGGAGAGGCCCCAACAGTGAGAGGCCTGCGTACCACAAAAAAAAAAAAAAAAAAAGGTAAATAAAAAGAAACTCCATATCCTTTAGCTATAACCCCCTATGCCCTTATCCCCCCTGTCCTATGCAACCATTAATCTTTTTATATAGATTTGCCAGTTCTAGACTAGTCATATAAATAGAATTATATAATATGTAATCTTTTGTGACTGACTTCTTTCACTTAGCAAAATGTTTTCAAGGTTTAACATGTAGCATACACCAGTACTTCATTCCTTTTTTATGGCCAACTAATATTTCACTGTGGATTCCATTGTATGGATACACCAGATTTGTTTAGCCATGCAGCAGTTGATGGACATTTGGATGGTTTCCACCTTTTGGTGATCGTGAATAGTGCTGCTATGAACATTCCTTTACAAGTTTTTGTTTGAGTACCTATTTTCAGTTCTTTTGGGTATATTCTTAGGAGTGGAGTTGCTGGTAATGTGATAACTCTATGGTTAACCAGTTAAGGAGCTGCCAGACTATTTTCCTAAGTGGCTGCACTATTTTACATTTCCACTAGCAGTCTGTGAGTGTTCCATTTTCTTCACACCTCATCAGTACTTGTTATTATCTGTCTTTGTCGTTCTTGTCCTTGCCGTGAATGTGAAATGGTTTATCCTGTTGTGGGTTTGACTTACATTTTCTTGATGACTAGTGCTGTTGAGCATCTTTTTATATGTCTCCTTGTCATTTGATTATGACTTGTGAAGAGAGCAAAAACCTACTTTTTGTCTTGTCTTGTCCACCTCCTAATGGCTGAGGTGAGGGTTGGAGGGGGAGGATTTGTTTGGATCTAGAAAGCTCAGCAGAAGATAATTTAATAAATGTTTCTTATCTCTGCTGTGTTTTAGCTGTAAGTAGATCAGGAAAGGAAAGCAAGAATAAAACTAATTGCTCATCAAGAGAGGAGTTAAATATAAGTGGTTCCGATACGCATTTAAATTAGATTACATTTAATGAGAGGTTTTCTAAATGGAGTTAATTTGAAAGGACACACAAGTCATTGGGTTTAATCTGTGTACCTTCCAGCAAAATAGCTAGAATCCCTCCTCTCCCCTCCAGTTTCTGGTAAGTAAAAGTTACTCTCCAGAAGAGCATTTTATTTCCTTGTTTCCCATGCTTTCTGTGAGTGGCAGTGCTGCGTGGGTTCACTAGTGTATGCCACCCAGTGAGAGAAGAAACTCATGCTTGTTTAGTTTTCATCTGGACCAGAAAACATGGGCATTTTGACAAAGGAGCAGAGAAGGTTTTTTAAAAAAAAAAAAAAAAAAATAGATTTCTGCTTACTTCAGTCTTCATAATAGCTTCAATTATGTTTTTTATTTTCTGTTTTTTATTTTCTGAATTCCACAAATTCTCTTTTGGAACTTTGAGTATTAACATTTAAAGAATTGAGAAATGACTTCTTTACGATAGTTTCCTACTGAATAGAAGCTATGTCTACAATTACGCAATGAACCATTGTCTGAAAAAGACTCTGCATCCAACAGTTGACTATGAGGTAATTTCTAAAAATTGTGAAGAGGACAATTGACTGATTTTAGCAAACTCCTCGGAAAAAAAATTCCAAGTTAATTTTGGTGAGAGTGACAGAAATAGAGATTAAAATATGCAAGCTATTTAAAGATATATTGAAAAGCCATTGCCTTGCTCTGACTAAATTTCTGAGATTTCTGTGATGATATGTGTGACCATTTATGTAGGATGTAATGTTTTTTTCAAAGTGCTTTCCCATCCTCTATAGTGTTTGACTCCTCATGAGAACTGTGTGGTGTAAATAGGCCAAGCAGTTTTTGTTTTTTTTTTAACATCTTTATTGGAGTATAATTGCTTTACAATGGTGTATTAGTTTCTGCTGTATAACAGAGTGAATCAGCTATACATATACATATATCCCCGTATCTCTCCCCTTTTGCGTCTCCCTCCCACCCTCCCTATCGCACCCCTCTAGGTGGACACAAAGCATGGAGCTGATCTCCTTGTGCCATGCGGCTGCTTCCCACTAGCTACCTATTTTACATTTAGGCCAAGCAGTTTTATCCTCACTTTGGAGATGAAGAAATTGAGGTCTCAAGATGGTAATGACCTACCCAAATCTGTCTTCTGGTTAAAGCAAGGATTAGAATCTGGGTCCTCTGACATCATCAGTGCTTTTTCTCACACATTCTGTGGCTGTTTTCGCTTTTGCTGGATTGCTGCTGGAAGAACTACAAGGTTTTTTCCTTTGTGTATTTTGCAAATTGGTCATCAGCTCTCCCAACTCCTGCCATTATAAAGACTCTCGTAATGAATTATGCATCAGCTTTTGACTTAAGAAAGAAAAATCAAAGGACTTGGATTTAAGTAGTATTCTCACATGGAAACATACTACTTCTTAAATGTTTTTCTTTTCCCCTAAAATTGTTTGTGAAAGAATGATTTAAATACTAATGTGAAACATATAATGTTGCCACCTCAAGAGGATGTGATTTACTAAGCTGTGGAATAGAGATAGTTTCAAGAAAAATTAACTTCAGTGGCATTAAAAAAGTCTATGCTAGTTCTTTCACCCTGATTTTATCGTGTCAATAAAATCCATCCTAAGAAACAAAGCACATTTTGACAAGCACCCCTCACTTTCTGCCTCTTGTTATAATCGTTTGAATGTAACATGTTCCATCTAGCTCATCTGTAAGACTAGGTTTTTCATGTCCCGTGTTCGTTCATTTCATCTTCATAGCACCTACCACAGAGCCTGATACATCGTAGGCATTCATTAATTACAGGCTGCGTGAGTGAATTAGGATTTATAGCCATAGAATTGGAGAGAAATATATAAATATAGCAATTATGACACCTCAAGTCTTATAATTTGGTGCAAGAGTGGGTTTGAAGCTGAGAGTTAACTGGTACAGTTAACTTACTCAGAAGCGGGATCCTGCTTGTGAGGGGAAAGCTTGTGGCCTGGAGGTTTCCATTTGTTTCAATTTAGGAACTCGCACTGCAGTTTTCTGCTCCCTGTTAGCTGTGGTTGTGCAAGGCCTTCTGGGAGATAAAATCTAATATGGCCTTTTGTGCCTTACCAAACCAAAGCACAGGCTGGAGTACATTACAAAGCATCCTAGGACTTTTGAAAACACACCTAGCCTGCTCAGTGCACTGAAAGGCAGAGTATAGGCTTTCTTGCCAAGTAACCATTTGAGTGCCAGCCTTTGTCACTTACAGCCCGAGATATTTCAGTTAATTTCTCTGCGGTCTGATTTCCTCATCAGTAAAATGAAGACACAAAGAGCTTCTGGATTTGTTATAAGAATCAATTATTCTTATAATTTGTTAGGAGAATTAGTGATAATAAAGGTTAATTGCCCTGGGGAAGGAAAATCTTGTCCAGTTTCCTTCTCATGTAGCTCTGTTTTGAGCATTGAGACATGCAAGGTAGACTGGAAATTCAGAAACAATCATTTATTAATGTTGGAGTCATATGAAAGTGCCATGGTGTGCATTAAGAATCTATCATTACCTTAATGAGGAGTGAAGGGAGATTGGCTGTTTAGTGAGAGCCTCTCATCTGGCAGTCTTAAATAGGAAGGACATAACAATTATGTTACTTGTTAGAGTTGAAGGAGATAAAATTGTTGGATGGAGACTTGGAAAGAGACTGATAATCAATTGTCAGGCTTATATTCCATCATAAATCTTTTAGAGGTAGAACTGGTATGACTCTCTGAGAACATACGGCTATTATTGAGTGACATTATCTCATATTTTGTTTCTTGTAGATAGCAGTATCCATTTATACTTACCTAGGAAAAATATTGAGTGACTTCATGACCTTTGATGGTATTATGCTTGTACAATAAACATCTCTCTGCTCTTGGTGTTGAGGAGATGATACCTGTGAACCACAGGGAATCAGGAAAGGCAAAGGTCATTTTAAGCTAATGAATTTTTGAGAGCTCTTGCTATTAATTATCAAAAATTTCATAATGTTCTTTTCTAGTGTAGGAGAGCAGGAAGGGAAATTATAAACTAGATTTAGAGCAAGAAGCCTTTTTCTTTATTTAAAAAAAGTGTTAATAAAATGTCTTTTTAAAAAACCATCAGTAGAAAATATTTTTGGAATACATCCAGATTTAGAAATGGAGTTAGGGGGAATTATTTTTTCAAAAGATCTTGCTAATCTGTGTGTTCACAGTAAGTTTTCTTTTTACCAGTCACTTTTCTAGACTTTTTAATTTTCTGTCAGCTTCCTAATAGCTGGAGGTGTTTTCATTGTGTGAATTTATTTGTTCTGAATATTAAATTTTCCTTTGATCAGGTTGCTTTAGAAAACTGAAATTATGATTTATGGATTTCATTTTTTTGATGAGTAGTTCACACGATTTGTCAAGAAAAATAGTTCTGGGTCTCTTTGCTCTTAACTGGAAGTGGTCCCCAATTGTTTGTAGTGCCCACAGATTGAGATTAAAAACACAGGGAAAGCCATAGATGACTGAATAGTATGTGTGAAGCCTACCTCCCAGATGATGATAATGAGATGGTAATGACAGTGCGGTTCTTTTTCCTAGCAAAAAAACATTGAGTTTTTCACATGTGCCAGGTATTGGCCCAGGCACTTTACGTAGACTTCCTAATGACCCTGGCGGGAAGGTTCTGTTGTTACCTGTATTTTACAGGTAAAGAAACTGAGGCCACCAGATGTAATGTAATTTGCCCAAGGTCACATAGCTAGAAAGTTGCAAAGGCAGGATTTGGGCTCAGATAGTCTACTTTTAACCAATTATACCATACAACCTTTGAATTGCTCTGTATCCTTAGGAAAGTCCCTTTTCTTGACTGATACACAGTTGAGTGACCTGTTAAATAAGGAAAGTCTGATGTTTTCTTTGTTTGCCCTCTAATTCTGATCTTTTATGTTGGTTTTCTTAAAACAATTTAAAAAAAGCACTTGTAACATTTATTTTCTTTTTTCCCAGTCATAATGCTCATTATAAAAAACAAACAAAAAATAGAGGAGTTAAACTGTAATTCTACTACCTCAAGCCTAGCATCATTCTTAACCCTCTGTTATATTTGCTTCTAATCCTTTTTATATATGTATTGATTTATCTCTTGCACTAAGATTAAACTACACTACTTATTCAGAGCCATTTGCATTCTGTCTGTTGGGCCTTTGAATTTTCCAATTTGATTCTCTTTTATTGGTGTGAACGAATCTTCTCCAGAAATGACTGTCTCATTCTCAACACAGGGGATACACAACTTAAAAAAAAATCCAGTTTTAATTCAAGACTTTACCCAGGAATCTGAGGGGTGGGGGAAAAGATCACTCCATAACACAGCTCCACTTGAAAGCACACCAGTGACAGGATAGTCCAACAAGTTAAAAAAAGGAAAAGGAAAAAGAGAGAAAGGGAGGGAGAGAGGGAGAGTGGGAGAGAAAAAACGAAGTGGCAGAACAGAATATTAAATTACCATACAAGTTATAGCTGTTAAGCACTTTTATGTTTGTTATTTTGGTGTCTCCTTTTAACACTTGAGGTCGAGTTTTGAGAACCTAAATTAGGAATGTAAAATACCTCACATAGTGGCAGAGCCACAACTAAGGATGTGGTCTTCGTTTTCTTTTGATTCCTGCTGGTACTGAGAAGTCTCCAGCATTTGGAACACACACATCAGAATAACTGGAAATACCAGGCCCTCTTGTCCCCTCGCAGCCACCATTATCACTTAGCTAACTGGACTGCCTGCTTCTGGGCTGGCCCGCTGGTTTTGAGAACTTTGGTAATAGAGATGGAGGTCCTGCTCAGTTTCCTATTTTGTGTACCCCTGGAGCCTGTTAAACAGTAGGAACATTATTACTTAAAACTGGTTTTGAGATTATTTGACTTTCTTAATTTTTATAACAAGTTTGTTTTTATTAAAGTAATCCTTCTAATTTGAAAAGTCAAAGACACTGTAAGACTTTTAATAAAAAACAGACCCTGCCTCATCCACTCCCTGTCTTAGAGTTGTGTTTCCCCCAATCAGCTACTTTCATCTGTTCGAGTTCTTCTCCTGGATGATTATCTGTGCTGGAAAAATAAGAGGGTGGCCCCAGGGCCACTTCTCAGTTATGTGCCCTAGGAAAGAAGTGGTGGTGGGTACCCAGCCGACAGCTCTGTCCACTTAAACAGCATTGTTTCAGCAGCGACAGATTTTCGGGTCTCCAGTAAATGCTCTCAACTATTGCACGTTCTCTTCAACTCATGTCCACTACAGAGATTAACAATCTTAGCCTATTGATTGTACGGCTTTATATATATCGCATAAATATTCTTCAGTGAAACCATTAGTTTAAGAGTGAACTGGTTAAGTAATCTCAGAATCAGAGACAACGGGATGAGAAAAATTTAGGGGAGACATCCTGAAAAGGAAGCTGTGACCATACCTCAGTGCCCTTTACATTATTGGAGCCACCCTATCCTGTAGAATTCTAATGGGCACACTTGCAAAGTGAGATCTGCTTGGAAACAGTGAAATAAAATTTTCTAGGGAGGTAAAAAAATGGAGAAGTGCGGTATACAGATATCTGTATTGCCTTTCCAAGTATATAAGTTGTTCTGATTAATGTGTTTGCACATGGAAAGCTATTGCATTCAGAGGAGCTCTGCAGCTATTTCTAGTAGCTTGTGGAGAAGCAGACATCTTCAATAAGGTAATTATTTTAAGTGCACCCGTAGCTATGTAATGCGCACATATGTTTGTAATTACAGTTGGCGAATTTAGAATCAATTCCCAGAGTTATCAGTGTTTATATATTCAACACATGAAAAAACAATCTATTGAATATTGGCTGCTACCTTTACAAATGTGCATTGTTTCAGAGCTTGCAAAGCACAGTACTTGATAGTTGTCCCCACTTAAATTTGCTGTGTAATATGTAGCACAGAAGATTGTGTCGGGCAACCTAACAGGCTTATCGCTGAACTGAGCGAATGTGACTTTGTAGGTTGCCAACGTGGGGCTCCAGAGTGTCTGGCCGTGTGGTGGTAAGGCTTGGCATGTAGGAGTTCAGGGTTTTTCCTCATCTTTTTAAGAAAGAAAATTATATGTTAGTGAGTACAGTAATATTTTCAGTAAGGAGAAATAACATGCTGTCAGGATATAATTTGTGAGAAGTATTTAGTAGGTCATATACAAATTTTAGAACAGTGGGGATATGGGGCTAAAAATTTATAGCTGTGCTCTTAAAACTGTAGGTATCAGAAGTCTCTATTTAAATACTTGGTATATGTATTAATTTGTTTACCTATCAATTTGTTGAAAGTTTCAGGCTTGAACTATAACTAATAGGCTTTATTTTTGGCCAAGTCAAGAAAAAGAACAAATGTGGGATTTGGCAAAAGTAATATCTTAGCTACACAGTTTAGTTATGCATGTGTACTGCAATTAGACTGCTGTGTATTCAGGAACTAGTAAACCAAGTTAAGTGTTTAGCTGGCAAGGTTCTATTTTATGAGGAATAGTGTGTGTAATAAATGACTAAATGGCTCAGCTTTAGTTCTTGGATCATGCTAATATATGCAGAAACAACATAGAGCCAATTCCTGATTAATAGGAAGTTTAATTTGCAAGTCATGGGGGCTTTCTCTTTTTCTTCGTTGTTCATTGCCTCGCCCCCTTCCCCTCTTATTTTCATGTCAACTGGGAGGTAATGCTTAGAAATGTTGGGGTGGGAGAGCAATGGAAATTTATTTGGTAGCAATTGTGGCTGGTATTTTTGAAAGCTAAGAATTGTTAAAATGTTTTGCTGGTGTTAAATTTCAGGATTTATTTTTTATGTATTTGAAAAATTATTCAGCCCTCTTTACCAAAGTCAATTTCAAGTTGACACTGGCTGTGTAATACTGGTTCTGGAAGTTTAAAAATCTCTATCATGCTTTACTATAGATTTTTATACAGATTTTTGTCAGAGTAAATGTCTCATTGGGGCTTTTAAAAAAATTTATTCTGGCTACTGTTGTATTGAAGTGAGCTATAACCTCTTTGCATTTTGGTTCTCTTGATCTTAAAGTCTCAGTGAACAATTGAACGTGGTAGTTACTCACAGATAGATGAGCACTAATTTAGGTTTTCAGCTGTGTGGAAGCATGGCTTATCTGTATTTTTGTAGGTCACACAATTAAGTAATTTTATAGTTCTAATTCAGAATATTCCAGCACCTACCTAAAACACTGTTAGCTGGAGCTTAGGATATGCTAAAATATAGATTCCTCTTGGTTGCCATCCAAAAAAGGTTAATTGCCCTAAGAGGACCTTGTAAGGGAATTTCAAAGCATGGATACTAATACCAGAATCATGATAGTGGGCTGTATTTACATAATTATAGCAATTAAAGGCTTTGACTAATATATTAAAAAAAAATCTTTAAAAATTTTTTTTTTTTTTTTGGAAAATCACTTTTAAGATAGAATTTATAGTAATGGTCCCTTGTATTAAGGAGCTTTGATCACACTGTTAGTGGGAATGTGAATGGGAACAATGTATTTTCTTTCTTTTTTTTTAAAAAATGTATTTATTTTATTTATTTTATTTTTGGCTGCGTTGGGTCCCCGTCGCTGCATGTGGGGTCTCCCCAGCCGCGGTGAGAGGGGGCCACTCTCCGCTGCTGCGCCCGGGCCTCCCATTGCGGTGGCCTCTCCGGCTGCAGAGCACGAGCTTCAGGCGTGCGGGCTCCAGAGCGCAGGCTCAGTAGTTGCGGCGCACGGGGCCCAGCTGCTCCGTGGCACGTGGGATCTTCCCAGACCAGGGCTCAAACCCATGTCCCCTGCATTGGCAGGCGGACTCCCAACCACTGCGCCACCAGGGAAGCCCTCCAAACTTTTAGCATCTGTTTAGTTGCTTCACAATACTTTCCACTGGTGAAGCACTTTCCCTATTCATTATGTTTACATAAATGCAGTTAAGAAAGCAAGTTGAATAATAGAAATGCAGTTAAGAAAGAGTGAATATTGGAAAATATCATTTATTTTAAGTCTGCTGAATTATAAATAGTGAATTCATTGCTGTAAGGTGACAGTAGCATATATGTTTAAGGATAACAAAAATCATCACAGATTTTAGTGCTATTTGAGTTCAATAAACATGTATTGACAGCAGTTTCACTTCTGGGTGTATATCCGAAAACAAAAACAAAAACAAGAACACTAATTTGAAAAGATACATGCACCCTAATGTTCATAGCAGCATTATTTACAATTGCTAAGCTATGGAAGCAGCCTAAATGTCCATCAACGGATGGATAAAGAAGATGTGGTATATATATCTATACACACACACACACACACACACACACACACACACACACACACACAGGAATACTACGCAGCCATAAAAAAGAATGAAAATTTGCCATTTGCAGCAACATGAATTGACTTGGAGGGCTTTATGCTAAGTGAAATAAGTCACACAGAGAAAGACACTTTCAGATTTTTCACCATTAGTGTATAGAAATGCCAGAGATTTCTGTGCATTAATTTTGTACCCCGTTACTTTTCCAAATTCATTGATTAGCTCTCGTAGTTTTCTGGTAGCATCTTTAGGATTCTCTATGTATAGTATCATGTCATAACTTTGTACCGGCAATGCTTCTTGTTTCAAACTGATTTTCTCTGGCTCTTCTGAACACTTTCTGAGGAATCATTGACTTCTTCGATTTCTGAGGAGGAAGGACTCTCTACTGTCACAGTCACAGGAAATTCTGATGGGCCTTTAAGATCTTGGCCATGTGATCTGCTCCCTGCCATGTCAGATTACATCTTGTGAAGTTTACTCTCTTAAGAGTGATAGAGTTCTTTACACCTTGACAAATAACTGTCTCACCCAGCCGCGGCTGGAAGAAGCTCTGGATACAGCTCAGGGGCAGAGGGTGCTCAGGAGCAGCACCCAGTCCACCCAGCAGAGGCAGTCGGCTTTAAGTCCAGCAGGCCCTCCCACGGGGACGCGCGCAAGGTGGGCAGAGGCACTGAGTCCTGCAGCGCGCACAGGTCCTCACAGCGCGGGAAGAAGTCGGCCGCGGTGTCGCAGCGCAGCTTCACCGAGTGATCACGGCCCAAGCGTGGCCTCGGGGACGCTGGCTGCGGGCACGATGCCCGCACCCGCCTGGGGGCCCTGGCTCGCCTCCCGGCCCCTCGGGCACCCACTGCCCCGCGGCTTCGGCCCCTCAGCGTGCGCAGGACCCGCGTCGCAGCCAGACGACGCAGGGCCTTGGGCCCCAGCTAGGCCATCCCCTCCCTGCCGCGCTCCCGCGCCGCCTCTCGCGGCACATCACCGGCCCTTGGCGCCAGCCTCCGAGTTTTTCTTTTCCTTAATTGAAGTAAAGTTAACATACAATATTGTATTAGTTTCAGGTGTACAATATAGTTATTCAACATTTAAATACAAAATGATCACCACAATAAGTCCAGTAACCCTCTGTCACCATACAAAGTTATTACACTATTATTGACAATATTCCTTATGTTGTATCTTACATCCCCATGATGTACGTATTTTATAAATGGATGTTTGTACCTGTTAATCCCCTTCACCTATCTTGCCTCCCACTCCCTCCTCTCCCTTCTGGCAACCACCAGTTTGCTCTCTGTATCTATGAGTCTTTTTGTTTTGTCTGTTTGTTTGGGTTTTTTAGGTTCTACATATAAGTGAGATCATATGGTATTTGTCTTTCTCTGACTTATTTCACTTAGGATAATACCCTCTAGGTCCATCCATGTTGTCAAAAATGGCACGATTTCATTCTTTTTTATGGCTGACGTATGTGTGTGTGTGTGTGTGTGTGTGTGTGTGTGTAAAACATCTTTATTCATTCATCTATAGATGGACACTTAGGTTGTTTCCATATCTTGGCTATCGTAAATAATGCTGTGATGAATATAGGGGTGAATATATCTTTTTGAATTAGTGTTTTTGTGTTTTTCGGGTAAATACCCAGAAGTGGAATTGCTGGATCATATGGTAGTTTTATTTTTATTGTGGCTGCACCAATTTTCACTCTCACCAACAGTGCACAGGGGAAGGTAGAAGTAGTTTTGAGGGAAGTTTTTTCAGAGATTATGATTTTGGGTGTCACCCTGATGGCAGTGATGAAGCTGGAAGGCAGGGCAATTGGAGTGAAGAGAAATAAGGAACGTGGTGACATTAAGAATATTTTGTCGGGGCTTCCCTGGTGGCACAGTGATTGAGAGTCTGCCTGCCGGTGCGGGGGACACGGGTTCGAGCCCTGGTCTGGGGGTATCTCGCGTGCCACGGAGCGGCTGGGCCCGTGGGCCACAGCTGCTGGGCCTGCGTGTCTGGAGCCTGTGCTCCGCAGCGGGAGGGGCCGCGATGGCGGGAGGCCTGCGCACCGCGATGGGGAGTGACCCCTGCTCGCCGCAGCTGGAGGGAGCCCTCGCACGGAGGCGGGGACCCAACACAGCCAAAAATAAAATAAAAATAAATTTATAAAAAAAAAAAGGATATTTTGTCTATCTTCTTTGTGGGGCATACAATGCAAAAGTCATTTTATATCTAAACTTGTGTAGTTCTTTATAGATTATAAATTGAAGGTGAGATTATATCCCAGTAAATATCCCAAGTTTGCATAGTTGTGGAACTGGTCTTTGAAATGTGTGTTCCTTCAATTACATAACACGGTATACAATGGCAAAGTTTTGCCCACGAATACTGATTTAGGGCCCATGTTAGACGTAAGTTGCTTCTTTTTCATCATTACTGTCAATACCTTAAATCTTTATTGAAGAACTAGTGTTCGAATTCATTCATCTCTTCAACATCAGCTGTGTGCCTCTGACGTGTCTGGCCTTGGGCAAGTCACACCAGGGTGTGTGGGTTAATCCCTAGGCCTTGATAATAAGGAGCTCAGATGAACAATTATCTAATTGCCATGCTTTGTAATATTATGATGAAGTTATGCAGGGGTTGATATGTAAGTTTTCTATTGCTGCATAAACAATTACTGTAAGTCTTAGCAGTCTCAGCTGTGTTCTCTGCTCAGTCTAACAAGGATAAAGCATAAGAATCAACTGGATTTTTATCTGGAGGCTCTGGGGAAGATCTGCTTCCAAGCTCATTCTGGTAGTTGACGGAGTCCAGTTTCTTGTGGTTGTGGGTCTGAGGTTCCCATTTCCTTGCTGGCTGTCAGCTGGGGGCAGCGCTCTTCAAAGCCAGCAATGGCGTGTTTAGTCCTGTTTCAAATCTCTCTGATATCCTGTGTCACCAGCTAGAGACACGCATTGCTTCTGAAGGAAGGGCTCATGTGATTATATCAGTCCCACCCATATAATCACCCTTTTGCCTTGATCACAGCAGTGACACCAGGGGGCAGAGATTGTGAGGGTCATCTTAATATTCTGCCTGCCACCCTTGTTACTGGAAACAGAAGAGGAACACCAAAATCCAATGAGAGAGGGTTAAGAATGGCTGTATGGGGTTGACGATTGCTGAGCCAGAGGAACATGTACTTGGGTTAAAGTCTAGGTCTCTGTTTATTGGCTTTGTCATTATTATCCCACCAATATTTACTGAAGGCCTGTGTTAGGAGAAAGTCACTGTCAGAGACTCGTTTTCCTCAGTCATAAAATGAGAAGAGTTATATTTACCTTGAAGGGTTCTTGTGAGAATTAGAGGTAATATAAATAAAGTACCTGACAAAGAGGGGTGCTCATAAGTGGAGCTATCAAGAGAGTATATTGGAAAGAGTCTGAGATTTGTTGCAGGTGGCAAGGAGATATTGACATAAGTTAATTCACACATTCTGTCCTTCATTCGACAGTTATTTATTGAATCCTAAACAGCAGGCTGGAACTAGGAGGAAGTGAGGGAGATATTTGCCTCAAGCACAAAATTTTAGGGGCAAGGGGTAGTGCCAAAAACTCAGTAATAAGGTAAATTATATGCTGACGTAATATTTTAAAAATCAAATTAATGCCGAATCAAAATAATGAACCAAATATCCAAATAAAGACAGAATCAGTAACCGCTTGTGCTGAGCCATATTTCAGTCTGAGGCAAAAGGAGAAGTCAGCAGTGTAATACTGTTACTAAACCAAACTTAGGTCTGCTCACCCATGTGCAGTAAGGCCAATCTACTGACACCAGGTTGTGAAGGAAAGAGCAGCGTTTATTTTAAGGCACCAAACAAGGAGTCTAGGCAGCTGATG
This sequence comes from Phocoena sinus, assembly GCF_008692025.1. Lineage (NCBI taxonomy): Eukaryota > Metazoa > Chordata > Mammalia > Artiodactyla > Phocoenidae > Phocoena > Phocoena sinus. Next base: position 36,775,640 of record NC_045772.1, on the reverse strand, counting down.
CTCAAATATCCTGAACTCCTGGATGTGTTTCAGGGAAGCATTTTTAAAGACAAGGTGAGGGAGGGGTGTCACAGGGTGTGTGATCATCTCGTGCACAGTTCTCTGCTTGGCTGATGGTGGGGTAATAGCGTGGTGTCATAGGGGTTAACATTATCAATTCTTGGGCTCTAGCAGGTCTGTGGGCTACGTGCTCATGGTCATCACGTAGTTAACTTCTTCCATTCGGTAGGAGTTTCAGTATCTGTAAAACAACTCAGGAATATGTATCAGATACTGTTATCTATGTACTTCAGGGAGGAACTAAAGATTCTGTGATTGCCATACGGAGGATTTACTATTTTAATTGTTACCACTTCTCCTGGCCCAACTGCTACTTTTGTTACTACCTGTTCATATCCTTTCAATCATTAATTCTTGAACCAGGCTTTTGTGACTCAGGGAAGGCCTGGGCAACTAGCTTTTCTGCAAAAAGAGACAGACAGAGGACATAGAGGGGGGTCTGTCCTGGGAGGGTCCCATAGGGTCCTGCTCAGTTACGATATTGATCCTGTGTTTATTTAAACCTTTTTTTTTTTTGCATTAACTTGATTTTAAAAATATTGTATTAATTCCTTTATCTTGATTACTGAGTTTTAAGTTTTGCACCTGAGATGAAAGCCTTTCTCACCTAACCCTAGCCCAGGCCCTGCTCACTCAGTATAAGTCTTTTCTTTTCCATTGAGGTACCTCGGAAGTGAGTGATAGAACATAAATGGTGAATAAATGGTACTGAAAATTTAATCAAAGTTAAACTTCACTTTAAATATTATTTTGACTACATTTAAATATTATTTTAGGTTAGCATTCTGGCATTCTCAATATTCTTCCATTTCCTCACTTATTAAAATAATTATCAACAATTGTCAAGGTGATTAACTTATTTTTTGACAAACATGTCCTATGTATACAAACAGAATTTCTTTTGTCCTGGAGTTGCTTTAAACATCTTCCAGTATCAATAAAGTACCGTGAGAATGTTCATATAATAAAAAGCCTGCTAGTTTTGACTTTTTAAATTCATCTTTGATTTCAGTGGCTTTATAGTCATCAATGTTTTCAGCTGTTGCATTCTATTATGCATGCTTTCCAGTAATATAAATGGTGAGGGCAACTGCAGCATAATATCAGAATAATTTTTTTTATTACAAACCTTTACCCCACTGTGCTTTTCTTCCTTGGCCTTGTCTGAAGAGGCTAACATTTTCTATGGTCCGGGCATTATTCCCATGATGGATATTTAGTCCCATGATTGCTCTATTACTGCTAGCATTTTAACATTTCTGAGAAGTACAAACCAAGATTGCCACTTGCTGTTTTGAATGTATTCCAAACAATAGACTTTACCTAAGAATAGACAGTTGGAAAAGGAAAATATTGGTTGCTTTCAGCTAATCCAAGATGAAATGAAGTCTTTAACTTTAAGGAACGTTCCAGCTACACAGCCTTTAAGATCTAGTAGGGAGATTTATTAATCTCCCTTTTACCTTACAGATGAACAAATGCTCCACTTTTATACACTAATGTATCCATGATTTGAGACATTCTTAAATCATATGAAATGTAAGCAACTAAAGATTAGTTAGAATTTATGACCATTAAAAGAAAATGTCCAAGGGGAGGTAATATTGATTGATCCATTTAGAAATTGTGCTGAAGGGTGATAAGCTTTGAATGACTAATGCCGCGAGTCTTTTCCCTAATAAAATTTTGACTAGAGTTATAAAATTATGGTATTGTTTAATCTCCATCCTTTTGAGAAACTTAAAATCACATTGATGTAACGATAAAGTTGAATGACGGTAAATATAACACTAATTTAGCCAAATAATTTCTTCCTATGTTATGTCCAACTGAACAGTCTAACGTGCGTTTTTTTTTTAAATGTCAGGTCTGAAATGACACCACAGGGAGAGTCAAGTTAATAATTAAAATTGTTATGTGCAACTCTGTTTAGAAATGAATTTGAACCTACACTCAAAGCATCCACACTGGGAGACCAGACAGTTCTGTTTACTGCTTTAGAGCAACCACTCTGTGGGAAACTTTTAAAAATAGCCATATGATTAATATATTTATTTAAAATGGCAGGCAGCTCTGCCTGCCCCAGGAAGGGAACAGGAAGTAGATGCCACTGTACGGAACATAATAGGCTTGCCTCTAGGCTTTGTTTATATACATCTTGCAAATAGTTCAGGAAATAAAAATGGTTAAATAGTCAGACGTTAAAGATTAAAAAAACACAGAACTTTCCATCTACGGATTTGATTGATTGTGAAGAAATTTGAGGTTGATTTAAATCTGTGATGCTCAAGCTTCCTGAGAGTAAGCCACAAGCACCCTATTGAGCTTTTCTGTATGCATTTTAAAGAGGGAATATATTACTCTAAATACCAGCGCCCAAAGGAAGACTATTCCCTGATGTCCTTCAAAGGATCACATTCAAAAGAAAGCATTTTAGGCAATGATGTGGAATAATAAATATATGTTGGGAGAAGGGAAGAAAGTGCAGTGGTGTGGAAAGCAAGCTTTCAATTCTCAACTTTCCTAATGGTAATTTACAGGAGACATTGAGTTGCTCTGGTATTTTTCTTTTTGCCTCTCTTAGAAGTTTCTAAGAGTTCCAAGTTAAATAAAATACTGTAAGTCATTTGATCTAATATAATTAAGTACTTTTTTTTTCTTTTCTATCCATTTGCAAGTTTGCAAAGGACAAATGGCAAAAATGATTGTGTTCCCTTGAATTAGTACGCCAGGGACGAGCCTATATTATCTTCAGTGGATAAAGAGGAGTGTCTTCTTTATTCATAAAACTACATCTTTCCCCAGGGTGAGTTGTTGGCCTGGATGTCATGGAGGAACTGATTTTTATCCTATGGTTTTAGCTGCTTTATCAGACTTTCTACCTTTCAGTTAGTTTACGAGAGTATTTCTTGTGATTTTGATTAAGAAGCGTGATCTGTTGCCTTTTAAATTTTGTGATCACTTGCTGAATACAGAGACATTTGCATTCCAAATCAACACACTAAGAATTGTTAATAGTTACTTATGTTCTCTCTTAAATAGATATAAGCAACGGGTTGGCTCTTGTGTTCATTTCAGTTTCATAGTATTTTTCAAGTTTTAATGTTGTATGATGAGTTTTATTTAAGACTTGGGAACATTTTCCTCTGACTCACTTGGAATAAATTGTCTTTTGATCTAGTAGGAAAATGTAAGAGTTGAATATGTTCTCATTCATATGGAGTGAGAATTCCAGGTCACTCACCACCAAATATTTAAACATTTTGAGACTATTGTGGCAGAGCAGAACCAACTATTATTGTTAGTTATTTTAATGTCAGTGATAGCTGTTTTGATCAGTGATGAAAACAATTAGTAAAATGATCCTTAGTAAGTCTTCACTTTAGTTAATTAAAAATGATACATAGAAAGTTAATAAATGCTTGTTGTGTGAATGACTGTAGCAGTGATTGTAAAAATCATACTGGCCAGTGTCTTAAACAGTGTCAGTTACGTGTTGAACACTTAAATAAGACACATCTCTGCTCTGTAAGAGCTCAGATTCTCCAGCCTCTTTGTGGGTAGATGTAGCCATATGATTTTGTTCTGGCCAATGGGATGTAAGTAGAAGAGATGTGTGTAACTTTGATAGACCTCATTTTCTTTCCTTTTTCCTGCTGGTTGGAGTATAAGTGTGGTGGTAGGACCAGGATGGGCCAAAAAGCAGATGTTTTGAGTTGAATATAGCAGAGCAGCAGGATAGGATTCTGTCCGGGTCCTGTATTATCAGGAATCTGCCATTTCTAGCACTGGACCATATATTTATGTAGATGGAATGAAATCCCATCTTGTGTGCGTCACTATTATTTTGGAATTTCTATTTATTTTTGCTGAACTTAAACATAATGAGATAAATTTCTTAATCATTGATCAGGAAGCCATATAGGCTAAGTCAACTGAATAATGGATGAAAGGGCCATCTGTTAGGAAGAGCTGGGGTGTAATTAAGGCAAGTATCCAAGGTTGTCTATCTTTATGTGGATAGGAGAGGCTAGATAGGGATCCAGGAGGAATGACTCAGAAAATCTTAAAGGAAAACAGGGGGTGTACTGGAAAGAGTACAAGAGGTGGCTTTACAAAATGTGTATCATAGAACCAGTATTGTTGCTTACTGTCCATCGAGCCGTAGTTCCTTAAACTATGAAAATGTGATGGATTGATATAAAGATGAAATGGAACATGTGTGGCAAGTTGCTTTGTAAACCATTTCCTGGCTAATTAGTATACTGAACACATATACGTCATGGGATGAAATCATAAGGCAAATTTAAATTGTGCTTCCTACTATCCATTTAAAATGTATTCACGGGACTTCCCTGGTGGTCTCAGTGGTTAAGACTTCGCCTTCCAATGCAGGGGGTGCAGGTTCGATCCCCGGTCGGGGAGCTAAGATCCTACGTGCCTCGCGGCCAAAAAACCAAAACATAAAACAGAAGCAGTATTGTAACAAATTCAAAAAAGACTTCAAAAACGGTCCAGATTCAAGAAAAAAAAAATCATTAAAATGTATTTAAAGGGCTAAGTTTATCCCCTGTTTTTAATCAAAATTCTAGCAAGTCCTCTGACTTTCTGGTACTAGAAAGCCTTATAACCCCTTTGACCTGCAATGAGAGTCTCATTTGGGAAATAAATCCTCTGCCTTTGGTGGACTTTGCTATGGAAAGGAATCTGCATTCTGGACAGGGGGAGTGTGATGAACATTCATTCATTGCACCTATTAGTTCTAGGCTGAGGATATAGTAAGTAACAAAACAGAGAGGAACCCCTGCTTCTTGGAGCATACTTCTTTCTTCCTTTCTGTTTCTTCTCCTGTCTTCTGTCAAAGACTGTTCTGAAATATAAGAATCGTGTAAAGCGTCCACAGGAAAGTTCTTTCTGTGTGTGTTGTGGATTCACACTGGCTTTGCATACTTGAGACCTAGCAGATACTCAGAGCTGAATCATTTTCTTCTGGGTGTGTCTCTGAATCCAGCAGAGCCTTCCCTGCTGGGATCTGCTGACCACAGCTCCCCTGGAGTGTTTTGTGCTTCCCTCTGGCTGACACTTTCCCCTCAGCCTTTGTTTTTTTGATGGTCTGTGTCACAGTCTCTACCGGTGACCCTACCATGTGGACTTCTTAAGAAAATTCAAAACCGCTCCAAGCTGGCTCGTCCTTCTGCCAGACCTGCTGCTGATCCACAGGGAACACTTGCCCATCTTTGACCTCCCTTTGGAGAGGGAAACCATCGGTGCTTCCCAGGTACAGCATTGTCATGCTGCCCCAGGCTGCCTGATATGTCTCAGGTTAGGGACACCACTAAATGGTGACTTCCAACCCTGAGACAACATAACAAGCTTTGACTGTGCCCCTGAGGTTCCTCTTTTTTGAGGTGAAGGAGGCATCACTTTCCCCCTTTTTCTCCTCTCTATTACCCGACACTTTTGTGCCCACTACATCAGGGACGGGTCAGGTACTTCTGTGATGCACACTTTGAAATTTGCATTTTAGTTTGCACCTCCCTGTGTATCTCATATTTATCATCTGGGGCCTCGACCAAAACTTATTTTAATATCCAGTTATACCAGCTTTTCAAAAGTTATTTATTTGTATTCCCTCAAGACGGCTTTCCTAGGGGTAGCTTTGATTGTTTTTTTTTTTTTTTGAATTTCAGTGCATGGTTAAATGACTCAAACTCAGTCCAGATGTGCAGAGAAAATGAGAGCTTTTTTATTGCTCTGTTAACTGATCTGGCCTTCCTTGCTTCCTGGATAGTAGGGAAGGGAACCACTACATAGTCAGGTAGAAGAAACTTAGTCCAATGCAATTAAGTCATATCTTTAGGTAAAATGGGAGGCTCTAGGTTTTGCCTTCCTATCTCTCTTCTCATCTTCAAGAAGTCATTTGGGGGGACTTCCCTGGTGGTCCAGGGCTTAAGAATCCGCCTTCGAATGCAGGGGACTCAGGTTCGATCCCTAGTCGGGGAACTAAGATCCCACATGCCGCAGGGCAACTAAGCCCGCATGCTCTAGAGCCTGTGTGCCACAACTAGAGAGAAGCCCGTGCCACAACTAGGGAAGCCCATGCACCACAATGAAGAGCCTCCAGGCTGCAACAAAGATCTCACGTGCCGCAACTAAGACCCAAGGCAGGGAAATAAATAAGTAAATGTTAAAAAAAAAAAAAAAAGTCATGTGGGTATATGGGAGAGAAAGTGAGACATTGGATAGAGGGAGAGCTGCGGTCCTTAGATCTGTATGGATCTGTATTAGATCAGGAAAAGTGATTGCTAAGATGTAAGTGGTTCTGTCTTTCTATTGAGAGAATCTGGGCAGATCCCTTTGTCTGGATCTTAGTACTGTTCTTCCAGTCTACATATATTTCTTAGCATTTGCATTTCCCTTCCTGGGTCCCATAAAATTCTGGGTCCACTGCATACCATGGGGAGGTCATCACGAGCCTAGTATGGCCAGAGGGGATTGTCATGCCCCCAGATGTTTTGACGCTCCTCCTAAAGCACATCCCTTTCCCACTGAGTGTAGGACCACTGTACTTGACTTTCATGAGCTCTTCTGTGCTCTGCATCCTTATGACCAAAATCCTTTAAGATAGAAGCAGACTTTCATTTACTTCCTTCTGGAGAATTCACCTGTGTCATGTCAGCTTCCTTTATGTCTTCAGCCTCATGACTGAGCCTTAATGACACAAGGCTAAGTAAGCTTAAATGAGACAAAGATGTCTTTCAAAAATATTGTAATATCTAATATTTACATTGTATGCCATCACTACATGGTAGATTGGAACATGAAGCAACTGGATAGTCCAAATGAGAAAAAATTAGTTTAGAAATAGCTGACTTCTAAAGAGGATGACTTTCCACTATATCCTGTACATTCTTCATTCCCTAGATCCAGTCTGTTTTTATTACCAGTCGCTCATCATCCATACCCTGACCATGTGACCACCTTGCCTCTAGTATTTACCCATTCTAGTGTATTGTGCTTGCTTCATAGGTAGACAGTTACCTTTCTATGACGATTTTGACTGTCTGTACCTTTTCACCATCTTTATTATGAAATCTGTTTTGCAGCTACAATAGTTGCTATGTGGCATTTGGCTGGTTAATTCTTTCTGAGCCTTGGTTTACCCATTGGTGAATAAGGATAATAATACCTGCTTCATACAGCTATTGTGAGGATGAAATGAAAGAGCAGATATATAGCCTTTAGCACCATGCCAGGTAAGGACTACCAGGCACTCAGTCAGTGGTAGTTTTTATTATTCCTTTTCATTGCTTCCCAACACGAGCCTTCCCTTTCAGCTGGAGTGGTAGTGTTAGTCTCTTAAACATTTCGTGTCCCACTTTGCCTTTAGAATTCATTGCAAGTATTATTTATTTTACTGGTGCCTTTCTGATAGTTTTATTTTCCAATAATCTGCCCTTTCTTTTAACTACCTTAACACTATAGAAAACATAACTCTCATAGCACCACAGAAGATAGGACTCCTTAGTCACAATGCATTGTGACTTATGTATTTCAAGTGTCTATTTTGTATTTTTTCTCATTGTTTCCAATTATTTTCCTGTTTTCCATGGTTTTCCTTAGCTGTTTCAACTAGATAGTATGCTCCTGGAGAGAAAAGTTTTGTTGTCTTTTTGCCCTTTTTTGTAATTAAGCAAGCATGTATTAAGTGCTTGGTAACCAATTGTTCCATAATATTTTTTGGAAATTTTGACTTTGACTACTGTTGACCAGCAATAACTATTAAATGACACGTGGTAGACTTCCATAACCTTCTTTATGGAATATCTATCAAAAGTAGTATTTGTGTGTTTGAGAGAAATATTGGCAAATATTATGACAACCTTCTGAAGTGTGAACTTTTAGTACTCTCATCAAAGGGAATAAGAGTCAAGTACGGTTTCAGTTTGAAATGCTTTTCTTTGCAAATAATAGGAAACCTGGCTCTGGAGACTTTAAACACATAAGGGGTTTATTTTCCCCAAATAACAAGAGATTCGGAGGCCAGTGTTGGGGGCTGGTCCACACTACATACCAGGGCCAGCCTCTCTCCTCTAGCATCCTTGGCATGTTGCCTTAGATCCTCACCATGTCTCTTCATTCTTGCATGGTGGTTGTTACCCTTCTAAGGGTCAGGTCCATATTCTGGGCAGAGAGAAGTGGAGGGAGCAAAGTGTAGGAAAGGGCACATCTGCCAGGTATTTAATTTTTTTTTATTTTATAGAGGCGTCATAAACTTTTATGGAACTTCCATCTGCAAACCTCTACTTACATTTCCTTGCATGGAATTGTGCCACATGGTGACCCTTCACTGGAGGGTGGCTGGGAGCAGGGGGCTGACGCGGCTTGGGGCAGACACCAACAGCACCCCACCCAAATATTAAGCAACAGCTTAAGTAGTTGTCTTCCCAGCTAAAGCCTCTTTTTTTTTTTTTTTTTTTGCGGTACACGGGCCTCTCACTGTTGTGGCCTGTCCCGTTGTGGAGCACGGGCTCCGGATGCGCAGGCTCAGCGGCCATGGTTCACGGGCCCATCCGCTCCGCGGCATGTGGGGTCCTCCCGGACCGGGTCACGAACCCGTGTCCCCTGCATCGGCAGGCGGACTCTCAACCACTGCGCCACCAGGGAAGCCCCAAAAGCCCCATTTTGAAAGTGCCCTCTACTAGGTATCTCTCAGAAAAAGTAACTTTTTAGGCTAATGAAACTATTAATTTAACTTTCTGAAGGGGCATTTATACTTTTTTGCGGGGGGGATTCTGATGCTTGTTGACTTTCTTTTTATTGTCCAAGACTGTCTGCAAAAGATATTGCAATCTCAGGTTTGGATTGGAGAAATGCTTAGAATATAAATCCAGTTCTATTTCTGGAAGGAAAGAAAGAAAACCAGTAAGGCATCAGTGAGCATCTTGAAAGACATGACAGGGATTTATTTTCCCTTCTGTTCGTGTGTGTGGCCTTCAATTTTTTCATTCCTCAAACAGAGCTCAGGCAACCCCAAATTAAAGCAGTTCATGCCATGCCGCACATAATGATTAAATCTGATCTGGCTGTTCTGGAGATGGACAGATAACAGTTGTTGCAGGAAAACCTTTTGTAGAATCTGAAAAGACGACTGTCACGAAGAATGCTCTAACTCCCACGTGTTACAAGATAAAGTTAAATTAGATCAGCTGAGGTCCTTTGCAGGTAGCTATCCCTTTAATAGTATTTGATATGTGTCGACTGAACAGAAATCGTGTCCCAAGTGAAGTTTCATTATCCATGGGAGCCTGTTGTAAATACCAGAGTGTGGTGATGTGTGTTTAGCTAATTTCATGTCCTTTCGAAGCTGCTCTTCAATAGCTTGAAATGCTTATTACCAGTAAGCATTGTGCATTAGCACACAAGTACCTAGGGAAAGCACCACTTGCCCTTTGGTAATGGACAAATAGATAATAGAGGAAGATGGGAATTAATTATCTTTATGCAGATGTCACATCAGCCTGCAAAAGAACAGGATTATTTATGCTTTGGAAAAAATACCATTTTGTTTTCGTGAAGATGCAGAGCAGTCAAGTAGGGGCTCGAGAATAAATTATTTGAGTTGATATGAATTCTGTGGCTTATTCAGAGCATCTAGGAATATAGTGCATACTTTTAAACCTTCCCCCTTTTTAAATTTAAGAAATACTGCAAAATGCTTCAGCCTTCTGAATTAGGAACTGTGGCTGAATGATTTGTTTCTTTTGTCCTGCTCTTTACATGGGCCGTCTGTTTGCTTGTCGGCACTATTCAAGGTGTTGATCCTAAATTGTATTACTTATTGGCCCTGGCTGGAGAGGGCACTACTGTGCTACTGAAAGCATTATGAGTCTTTGTAGAGAGGTCTTGCTTTTACATTAGAGGTTTCTTCTGGTGAAACAAAGAGCTTTAATTATAACGTTAGAAAAAGGTATGGGACACTGGAGTTTTGGAAATAACCAGGAATTATGTGTTCATTTTTTTTTAACATCTTTATTGGAGTATAATTGCTTTCCGATGGTGTGTTAAGTTTCTGCTTTATAACAAAGTGGATCAGCTATATGTATACATATATCCCCATATCCCTTCCCAATTGCGTCTCCCTCCCACCCTCCCTATCCCACCCCTCTAGGTGGTCACAAAGCACCAAGCTGATCTCCCTGTGCTATGCAGCTGCTTCCTACTAGCTATCTGTTTTACGTTTGGTAGTGTATATAAGTCCACGCCACTCTCTCACTTCGTCTCAGCTTACCCTTCCCCCTCCCCGTGTCCTCAAGTTCATTCCCTACATCTCTGTTTTTATTCCTGCCCCTAGGTTCTTCAGAACCATTTTTTTTTCTTTAGATTCCATATATGTGTTAGCATACGGTATTTGTTTTTCTCTTTCTGACTTAATTCACTCTGTGTGACAGACTCTAGGTCCATCCACCTCACTACAAATAACTCAATTTCATTTCTTTTTATGGCTGAGTAATATTCCATTGTATATATGTGCCATATCTTCTTTATCCATTCATCTGTTGATGGAACTTAGGTTGTTTCCATGTCCAGGCTATTGTAAATAGAGGTGCAGTGAACATTGTGGTACATGACTCTTTGAATTATGGTTTTCTCAGGGCATATGCCCAGTAGTGGGATTGCTGGGTCATATGGTAGTTCTATTTGTAGTTTTTTGAGGACCCTCCATACTGTTCTCCACAGTAACTGTATCAATTTACATTCCCACCAATAGTGCAAGAGGGCTCCCTTTTCTCCACACACTCTCTAGCATTTATAGTTTGTAGATTTTTTGATGATGGCCGTTCTGACTGGTGTGAGGTGATACCTCATTGTAATTTGGATTTGCATTTCTCTAATGATTAGTGATGTTGAGCATCCTTTCATGAGTTTGTTGGCAATCTGTATATCTTCTTTGGAGAAATGTCTAATTAGGTCTTCTGCCCATTTTTGGATGGGGTTGTTTGTTGTTTTGATGTTGAGCTGCATGAGCTCCTTGTAAATTTTGGAGATTAATCCTTTGTCATTTGTTTCATTTGCAAATATTTTCTCCCATCTGAAGGGTTGTCCTTTAGTCTTGTTTATGGTTTCCTTTGCTGTGCAAAAGCTTTTAAGTTTCATTAGGTCCCATTTGTTTATTTTTGTTTTTATTTCCGTTTCCCTAGGATGTGGGTCAAAAAGGATCTTGCTGTGATTTATGTCATAGAGTGTTCTACCTATGTTTTCCTCTAAGAGTTTGATAGTGTCTGGTCTTACATTTAGATCTTTAATCCATTTTGAGTTTATTTTTGTGTATGGTGCTAGGGAGTGTTCTAATTTCATTCTTTTCCATGTAGCTGTCCAGTTTTCCCAGCACCACTTATTGAAGAGACTGTCTTTTCTCCTTTGTATATTCTTGCCTCGTTTATCAAAAGTAAGGTGACCATATGCATGTGGGTTTATCTCTGGGCTTTTATCTTGTTCCATTGATCTATATTTCTGTTTTTGTGCCAGTACCATACTGTCTTGATTACTGTAGCTTTTTAGTGTAGTCTGAAGCCCAGGAGCCCGATTCCTCCAGCTCCATTTTTCGTTCTCAAGATTGCTTTGGCTATTTGGGGTCTTTTGTGTTTCCATACAAATTGTGAAATTTTTTGTTCTAGTTCTGTGAAAAACGCCATTGGTAGTTTGATAGAAATTGCACTGAATCTGTAGATTGCTTTGGGTAGTACAGTCATTTTCACAATGTTGATTCTTCCAATCCAAGAACATGGTATATCTCTCCATCTATTTGTATCATCTTTAATTTCTTTCATCAGTGTCTGATAGTTTTCTGCATACAGGTCCTTTGTCTCCTTAGGTAGGTTTATACTTAGGTATTTTATTCTTTTTGTTACAATGGTAAATGGAAGTGTTTCCTGAATTTCTCTTTCAGATTTTTCATCATTAGTATATAGGAATGCAAGAGATTTCTGTGCATTAATTTTGTATCCTGTTACTTTACCAAATTCATTGATTAGCTCTAGTAGTTTTCTGGTAGAATCTTTAGGATTCTCTATGTATAGTATCGTGTCATCTGCAAACAGTGACAGCTTTAGTTCTTGTTTATTGATTTGGATTCCTTTTTCTTCTGATTGCTGTGGCTAAAATTTCCAAAACTATGTTGAATAATAGTGTTGAGAGTGGGCAACCTAGTCTTGTTCCCAATCTTAGAGGAAATTGTTTCAGTTTTTCACCATTGAGAACAATGCTGCCTGTGGGTTTGTCATACATGGCCTTTATTATGTTAAGGTAAACTCCCTCTGTGCCTACTTTCTGGAGAGTTTTTATGATAAATCGATACTGAGTTTTGTCAAAAGCTTTTTCTGCATCTATTGAGATGATCATATGGTTTTAGTTTGTTAATATGGTGTATCACATTGGTTGATTTGCGTATATTGAAGAATCCTTGCATTCTTGGGATAAACCCCACTTGATCATGGTGTATGATCCTTTCAATGTGCTGTTGGATTCTGTTTGCTAGTATTTTGTTGAGGATTTTTCCATCTATGTTCATCAGTGATATTGGCCTGTAGTTTTCTTTCTTTGTGACATCTTTGTCTGGTTTTGGTATCAGGGTGATGGTGGCCTCATAGAATGAGTTTGGGAGTATCCCTCTCTCTGCTATATTTTGCAAGAGTTTGAGAAGGATAGGTGTTAGCTCTTATCTAAGTGTCTGATAGAATTTGCCTCTGAATCCATCTGGTCCTGAGCTTTTGTTTGTTGGAAGATTTTTAATCACAGTCTCAACTTCAGTGCTTGTGATTGGTCTGTTTATATTTTCTTTTTCTTCCTGGTTCAGTCTCAAAAGATTGTGCTTTTCTAAGAATTTGTCCGTTCCTTCCAGGTTGTCCCTTTATTGGCATATAGTTGCTTGTAGTAATCTCTCATGATCCTTTGTATTTCTGCAGTGTCAGTTGTTACTTCTCCATTTTCATTTCTACTTCTGTTGATTTTAGTCTTCTCCCTTTCTTTTTTGATGAGTCTGGCTAATGGTTTATCTATTTTGTTTATCTTCTCAAAGAACCAACTTTTAATTTTATTGATCTTTGTTATTGTTTCCTTCATTTCTTTTTTTATTTATTTCTGATCTGATCTTTATGATTTCTTTCCTCTGGTAACTTTAGTGTTTCTTTGTTCTTCTTTCTCTAAATGCTTTAGGTGTAAGGTTAGGTTGTTTATTTGAGATTTTTCTTGTTTCTTGAGGTAGGATTGTATTGCTGTAAACATCCCTCTTAGAACTACTTTTGCTGCATCCTATAGGTTTTGGGTCCTCGTGTTTTCATTGTCATTTGTTTCTAGGTATTTTTTGATATCCTCTTTGATTTCTTCAGTGATCTCTTGGTTACTAAGTAGTGTATTGTTTAGCCTCCATGTGTTTGTATTTCTTACAGATTTTTTCCTGTAATTGATATCTAGTCTCATAGCATTGGTGTCTGCAAAGATACTTGATGTGATTTCAGTTTTCTTAAATTTACCAAGGCTTGGTTTGTGACCCAGTATATGATCTATCCTGGAGAATGTTCCATGAGCACTAGAGAAGAAAGTGTATTGTGTTGTTTTTGGATGGAATTTCCTATAAATAACAATTAAGTCCATCTTGTTTAATGTATCATGTAAAGGTTGTGTTTCCTTATTTATTTTCGTTTTGGATGATCTGTCCATTGGTGAAAGTGGGGTGTTAAAATTCCCTACTGTGATTGTGTTACTGTCGATTTCCCCTTTTACGGCTGTTAGCATTTGCCTTATGTATTGAGGTGCTCCTATGTTGGGTGCACAAATATTTACAATTGTTGTATCTTCTTCTTGGATTGATCCCTTGATCATTATGTAGTGTCCTTTGTTTCTTGTAATAGTCTTTATTTTAAAGTCTATTTTTTCTGATACGAGAATTGTTACTCCAGCTTTCTTTTCATTTCCATTTGCATGGAATATCTTTTTCCATCCCGTCGCTTTCAGTCTGTATGTGTCCCTAGGTCTGAAGTGGGTCTCTTGTGGACAATATATATATACGGGTCTTGTTTTTGTATCCATTCAGCCAGTCTTTGTCTTTTGGTTGGAGCATTTAATCCATTTACATTTAAGGTAATTATTGATATGTATGTTCCTATTACCATTTTCTTAATTGTTTTGGGTTTGTTATTGTAGGTCTTTCCCTTCTCTGTGTTTCCTGCCTAGAGAAGTTCCTTTAGCATTTGTTGTAAAGGTGTTTTGGTGGTGCTGAATTCTCTTAGCTTTTGCTTGTCTGTTAAGGTTTTAATTTCTCTGTCGAATGAGATCCTTGCTGGGTAGAGAAATCTTGGTTTTATGTTTTTCCCTTTCATCACTTTAAATATGTCCTGCCACTCCCTTCTGGTTTGCAGAGTTTCTGCTGAAAGATAAGCTGTTAACCTTATGGGGATTCCCTTGTATGTTATTTGTTGTTTTTCCCTTGCTGCTTTTAATATTTTTTCTTTGTATTTAAGTTTTATTTTGGAATCAAATATGTTCACATGTGTATATTCCACACCATCCCTGAAACCATTTGTTTGGAGTTGGGTAGGACCCCTGCCCTTGCTGCGAGCCTGCAGGGGAGTTATTGGGTAGTCTCTTTCAGATTTGACAATGGCAGGGCAGCAGAAACATGTCTTAGAACTACAGGGTTTTTCAGTCTCCTCAACTTCTGATATTTCTGACCTTTGCACTCTTGAATAACCAGTGGGCAGCATTGTTTACTTTCCCTCCCTCCCTCCCTCCGTCCCTCTGTCCCTCTTTCCCCTGCCTCCTTCCCTACGTCCCTTTTCCTTTTTTCTTTTGAAGGCCTGCTCTCCTCTTTCCTGTAACCCTTGCCATCTGTACTCTTCCCGCAGTAACTGCAGTACGTTTCAGTATTGCACTATGCTCCCTCACTCTCATTGATTCTCACCCTGGCCCTCTGAACTGCATCCCCAGAACTGTTTTTGATAGTTTGATTAATATGTGTCTTGGTGTGTTTCTCCTTGGATTTATCCTGTGTGGGACTCTCTGTGCTTCCTGGACTTGATTGACTATTTCGTTTCCCATATTAGGGAAGTTTTCAACTATAATCTCTTCAAATATTTTCTCAGTCCCTTTCTTTCTCTCTTCTTCTTCTGGGGCCCCTATAATTCGAATATTGGTGTGTTTAATGTTGTCCCAGAGGTGTCTAAGACTGTCCTCAATTCTTTTCATTCCTTTTTCTTTATTCTGCTCTGTGGTAGATATTTCCACTATTTTATCTTTCAGGTCACTTATCCATTCTTCTGCCTCAGTTATTCTGCTATTGATTCCTTCTAGAGAATTTTAAATTTCATTTATTGTGTGGTTCATCATTGTTTGTTTGCTCTTTAGTTCTTCTAGGTCCTTGTTAAATGTTTCTTGTATTTTCTCCATTCTATTTCCAAGATTTTGGATCATCTTTACTATCATTACTCTGAATTCTTTTTCAGGTAGACTGCTTATTTCCTATCATTTGTTTCATCTGGTGGGTTTTTACTTTGCTCCTTCATCTGCTGTGTGTTTTTCTGTCTTCTCATTTTGCTTATCTTACTGGGTTTGGGATCTCCTTTTTGCAGGCTGCAGGCTCGTAGTTCCCGTTGTTTTTGGTGTCTACCCCAAGTGGCTAAGGTTGGTTCAGTGGATTGTGCAGGTTTCCTGGTAGAGGGGACTGGTGCCTGTGTTCTCGTGGAGAAGGCTGGATCTTTTCTTTCTGGTGGGCAGGACCATGTCCGGTGGTGTGTTTTGGGGTGTCTGTGACCTTATTATGATTTTAGGCAGCCTCTCTGCTAATGCATGGGGTTGTGTTCTTGTCTTGCTAGTTGTTTGGCATGGAGTGTCCCGCACTGGAGCTTGCTGGTCGTTGAGTGGAGCTGGGTCTTAGCGTTGAGATCGAGATCTCTGGGAGAGCTTTCGCCGTTTGATATTACGTGGAGCTGGGAGGTCTCTGATGGACCAATGTCCTGAACTTGGGTCTCCCACCTCAGAGGCACAGGCCTGACACCTGGCCGGAACACCAAGTCGCTGTCAGTCACATGGCTCAGAAGAAAAGGGAGAAAAAAGAGTGAAAGAAAGAAAAATAATAATAAAATAAAATAAAGTTATTAAAATAAAAAATTATTAAAAATAAAAAACTTAAAATGTAGTTAAAAAAAGAAAGAAAGAAAGAAGAGAGCAACCAAACCAAAAAACAAATCCACCAGTGATCACAAGTGCTAAAAACTATACTAAAAAAAAAAAAGAAAAAAGAAAAAACGGGCAGACACAACCCTAGGACAAATGGGAAAAGCAAAGCTATACAGACAAAATCACACAAATAAGCATACACATACACACTCAAAAAGAGAAAAAGGAAAAAAATTTATGTATCTTTTGGGAAGTCTGAGATCTTCTGCCAGTGTTCAGTAAGTCTTCTGTAGGAGTTGTTCCACATGTAGATGTATTTCTGATGTGTTTATGGGGAGGAAGGTGATCTCCACATCTTACTCCTCCGCCATCTTGAAGGTCTCTGTATGTGCATTTTAAAAATTCTTTTTCCTCATTTGCTCAGTTATTTAGCTTTTTATTCTTATCTGGCATTTTCCTATTGAAACAACTAATACATAATCAACATTTTATCCATCTGGCTAACAAAGTATCTGCTTTGAGGTAGGTACATCACATTTCTGTTTCATCTTGAGTGCTAGGGTTCAATTAATGGCAGCATTTAGCATCATGTGTGTTTTTGTCTACAGGGTAGTATTTTACTGAGTTGAACAAATATTTATGGGATGCATCATATTTCAGCACTTATGTGTATAATGGAGATACAAAAAATGACTGTGGCTTCCAGCTTTGTGAAGGGACACACACATGTACATATCAACACACACACACTGTAGGTGGAATTCTAAAGATGGCCCTCCTAGGTTCCCATCCCTTGGCTATTCAGAAAACCGTGAATCCAGGCACTAGTATGAAGGGATTTTGCACATGTAATTAAAGTCCTAAATCAGTTGACCTTAAGATATGGAGATTATCCAGATGGGCCTGACCCCAGAAGGTGAGCCCTTTAAAAGCAGAGAGGGACTTCCCTGGTGGCGCAGTGGTTTAGAATCCGCCTGCCAATGCAGGGGACACAGGTTAGGTCCCTGGTCTGGGAAGATGTCACTTGCCGCGGAGCAGCTAAGCCTGTGTGCCACAACTGCTGAGCCTGCACTCTAGAGCCCAAGAGCCACAACTACTGAGCCCGTGTGCCACAACAAGTGAAGCCCGCGCACCTAGAGCCTGTGCTCTGCAACAAGAGAAGCCACTGCAATGAGAAACGTGTGCACCACAGCAAAGAGTAACCCCCACTCGCTGCAACTGGAGAAAAACCCACATGCAGCAACAAAGACCCAATGCCGCCAAAAACAAATTAATTGATTAATTAAAAAAAAAAAAAGAGCATTTTCTCTGGCAGTGGCAAAGGAGGAAGTCAGAGAGATTCAAAGCCTGAGATAGACATTACTCACCTGGCCATTGCTGGTTTGAAGGTGGAAGAGCCATGTGAAAAGAGGTGTGGACAGCCTCTAGAGGCTGAGAGCAGTTCCCAGCTGACAGCCAGCAAGGAACTGGTCAGTCTTAGAATAGCCAGGAAACAGAATTTGTCTACCAACCTGAGTGAGCACAGAAGTGAATTCTTGCCTGGAACCTCCAGATAAGAGGCCAGTGTAGCCATCACCTTGGTTTTGGCTTTGTGTGAGACTCTAAGCAGAGAACCTAGCTGAGTCATGCTGAACTGCTGACCTACAGAACTGTGAGCTAATATATTGGCCTCATTATGAGCCTCTGCATTTGTGGTAATTTATGCAACAATAGAAAACGAATACACATACAGTTAGACAGGGTGGTCCTCTCCTCTGTGCTAGGAGATGTTAGAGATACGGAATTAATTTCAGTTTTCAGGACACCAAAAAAAAAAGAATTGGATAACATTATCAGAGTTTTAGATTTACCATCAATATTCTAACTGTACACATGAGAAAATAGAAGTCCAGAGAAGTTATGAGTTTGTCTAAGGTTTTAGAGCTAGCTAGAGGCAGAGCTGGGACAGGCACCCATATCTGGATTCAAGGTTCAATGTTGTTTCCATTATATCTCACTGTGGTGCGTAATGAATTCTAGCTTTAAATTGGAACCAAAGTGCAAAACCAGATAATGGCAATTACTCTGTCATAATGCCAAATGTAAGGAAGGAAAGGAATAGGACAAAAAGGTAATTTCAGGAGACCATTGTTATTTTTTTCCCTAAAGATTCCAAAGCATGGAATGAAGTATAGTGTACATGCTTGTGACTTGTTTGTAAGCCCGCATAAGAACATTGACTCATTCAGTGGAGGAGTGTTCCTTTTCAAACTGAGCCATGGCTGAGCTCTCCCAGTGATTCTGCAGTTATTTGATGTATTTTTTTGCTTTAAACACATTTAGCACTTTCTTTTGGACATTCTCAGTGATGGCAGCTGCTTTACCCTTGAGGGTTTATTTGATATTGTTTCAAATAGCTTTTGGGTTGGTTCTAATATGACAAATCAGATTTGGTAATCAGTATGAATAATCTTATGAAAATCAATCTGGGTAATATGTAAGAAAATTGGTCTGGGTAATATAAAAATATATTACTGCTATCGTGTATTAAGATGGACTTTCCTATTTGTTTCTTAAATCTAACGGACCATAGTTTTAAAGAAAGTTTAAAAGTCGTTTGCAGCAGTGTTCACATGACTGGGGTAAGTACCCAGTTGCTTCTGATAAGTAGTTAAACAGAACATGTGCTTTGGAGAGAGTTGAATCCTGACTTGACAGCTTTCTAGCTGTAGGATCCTGGGAGAGTTAACCTCTTCAGACCCTGATTTTTTAATATGTAAAATGGAGACAAGAGCATTAACTTTATGTCTGTCACATAGGAGCTACTCAATAAATGAATGAAATGAGTGGATTAAATATTAGTTATGTAAAGCTCTTACATATACACCTTATGCATAGTTTGTGCTTAAGCATAGTTTGTTTTGCAAAATGTTATTTTTAGTGAAAGTTAAATTGTATGTTCAGGTTTGATGGCTAAGAGCAGCTTCTTGTTTTACTTGAACCCAAGAAATAGAATTCCTTTCTTTGTTGATTTGGTGCTGAAGCTGTGTAGAGCCTCTTTGGTGGTGGCCTGACGTGTGTCTGCTCATTATGGGAGGTAGACTGGGCTGTTCTCTGTTTTTGTAACCATCTTTTCCCTCTTCTCCAGTGGACCCGTGTTAGTGTGGGATCATTCTGGCTTCTCTTGAGTGTGCCAAACTCTTTTTTTTTTTTTTTTAGATTGAACTATATTTAACATGCTACATCATGTAAGTTTAAGATGTACAACATACTGATTTGGTGTAGTCACAGTGCGATATGATGGCCATTGTAATGTTAGCTAACGCCTCTATCACATCACATCACATCATTATCATTTCTTCTGGTGTTGGGAACAATTAAGATTTGCCAAACTCTTTCAACTTGGACTTGCTTCCACTTTAGACACAAATATTCATTCATTAATATTACACAGTAAGAAAATAACATCTTTGTTGTCCCCCTCAACTTACATTCTAGTGAGACAGACAGATGAAAAACCATTTTTTCTTATCACAATCTACCTGCTCAGCCTTTCTCACCTGAGTCTGAAATGTGGGCACAGCTCCACCTTGTACACCTGGTGCTTTTTTTGTGTATGTATAGCTGCCGAATTCCTGACTTTGAGGCCCAGCTTCAGCACAGAGAACTCAGTGTCTCCATTCCTTTCGGCCAGTTCTGATGCTTGTGTGATGTCACCATACACTTATTTGTACTTTTGTTTTCCTTCCCTTTAATCGTATTTGGTTCAAGTTATGAAGTGCCTCCGAAGTTTTATATCATTGAGCTCTAAAAGTTAAAACCATTTTTTGAAACAAAGAATGATGGATGTTAAATACTTCCTGTAATGCTGACCCAATCAGGCAGGCTTCTGTTAGGGACCAGCATGCATGATTGAGATGACGGAATGAGACAGCCCTTGACATCCTTTCCTCATGTCTTTGAGAGGTGACCTGACCCAGCATGGGGTTTGCCATTTCCTAAAGGACTTAAAAGACCCTCCTGGCAATCATCACCCCATTCTCCCCACCTACCACCCTCAGTGAATAGAGATTATATTAGAAATAATCATGATGTTAATTATTTTATAATAATAGCTGGTATGTATAGAGATTTTATTTTTTTAACCTAAGGCGAACTGCTTTGTATGAATTAGCTCATTTAATTTTCACAACAATCCTGTGAGGTAATTATAGCTATCATCAGCCCTGTGAGGTAATAATAGCTATTATCAATCCTATGACTTTAGATCCCTCATCTTTTGAATGTATGCTTGTTTCTGACACCACACAAAGTGCTTTATCTGTATTATTTTTCTAGTTCCTCACCACAGCCTTCTGAGTTATTATCCCACCAGTGTATAAGCTCTATGAGGTCAGTGACTTTGTTTTCTTCTTCTGGGCTAAATTCTAGGACAGCAGCTATTATAGTGCCTGGTGTACTTAGTAAATAGTTATTGAATGAACAAATTTGTAGTTTTTGGGTGAGGAAACTGTTAAAGAGAAGTTAAATAACTTGCCCAAGGTCAAGTGGTGAATCTGGGGTTTGCACCCAGGCAAGTATGACTTCAGAGCTGTGATCTTTACCTGTGTTCTATGAGAGTTATTTTTTTGTTAACAGATTTCTGGGATAATGTTAAATTCTGAGGCACAGTGTTGCATAATTCCAGGTTTCTGAAATAAAAAAAAGTATAATGTTGTTTTGGAAACGGTGCAAAAATTTATTTTGTAACTGTCGTAAATCATCTCTTAATGGAAAAGTTATGGGTTTAGAAGGACTGATCTTGAAGAAATCATGAAAAATGTGTGTATTGCTTATTTACAGGAAAATAGGAATGTATAGGAATATATTAATATGTATGTGAATGTATATGACTATATCAAGATTCTGTGACACACTCAGTAATGTTTTTAGTCTGTTTAAAGAAGGAAAAATTTAAAGTATAGTTTTAGCAAATTTGCCAGTGTTTTGCATAATTAAATATGGATTCTCAAAATTTATTGATTTTAGCACCTACCACTATTCCTAATGCTTTTTTTTTTCCCTTTTAGAAAAAATATCTGGAATTATGAACACTTACATTGTACTGAGTGTGAAATATGTTTTTGATACTTACATATTTAGGTCATCTCCAGGCAAATAGTTTTGTGTTAAAGGTTGAACAGAATTCCAAGGTATTTCAGAAACAGATTGCGCCAATTTCCACTGCTTCTAGAATATTGTGAACATATACTTTATTCTAACCAATATTATTGGCTATTGGTTTTCAGAATTATTGCAGTTTTTACAGGGGAAAAATGACATTCCATTTTAACTTGCAGTCTGTATTTTTTATGAAGTTAAGTATTTTTCCAAATTGTTGTTAACTAAATACACTCCTTCGTAGACTGTCAATTTTTTCATTTATTGGGAGTTCCTTTTTTTTTTTAACTCTAGTTGGTTACCTTAGTTGACATGAGTAAACATCTAGTATGTAGAACGCTGAAGAAACTAAGCACTACAGTAGGGCTTTGCTTTAAATAGGAGCAACGAACTTCATAAATAATAATCTAAGACTTTGGGGAGTAGATTTAGCAATATATTAAGGTTTATCCCTCTGTCTTCTCTTTATCCCTGTTTGTAGCCGTGCTGTGGGGTAGCACAGCTGGCTCTGAAATCTGCCACATCAGGTGCTACTGTCTTGTTGTCATTAGACACCCAGGTTCCAGGCCCCTGGATCATTTGTTCCTGCTGTCCTTGAGGGCTGCGATAGTGAGGGTTTCTCTCTCCAGGTATTTTCTTCACCTTTCTGAATGAGCTCTGTTCTCTTAAGCCAACAAGTTAGAGCCCTATACCTGGTTGGCCCCCTGGCTTTTCTATTCCAGTAGCCCTCAGCTACCAGATATACAGTTGGTCCTGTAGGCAGCTTATCTTTTCTACTCATTACTCTTGCCCTCCTACCCTCAGGAGCCAAGTAGATTAACTGTGTAGAGTTTTTTTCTTTTTTTTTTTTTTTTTTTAACAAAATGTACAAGGAGGAAATCACTTATTGGTGCGGTCTTGATATTGTCATGCCAGTTTGCTCACTGAAAACAGAATAGCTTTTTTTTTTTTTTGATGAAGGAAAGAAGGGAATTCCCTGGCAGTCCAGTAGTTAGGACTTCGTGCTTTCACTGCTGTGGACGCGCGTTCGATCCCTGGTTGGGGAACTAAGATCCCACAAGCTGAGTGGAGTGGCCAAAAAAAAAAAAAAAAAAATTAAAAAAAGAATAAAGGAAAGAAGTTTTGTAAAAGCAAAAAGACCAACCATGTGTAAACATTCTTTAAATGATTTCCTCATTTGTGGCTTTACTGAGTGTAGGGTTAAAGTTTAAAAGTAGGGGCTTCCCTGGTGGCGCAGTGGTTGAGAGTCCGCCTGCCGATGCAGGGGACACGGGTTCGTGCCCCGGTCCGGGAAGATCCCACATGCCTCGGAGCGGCTGGGCCCGTGAGCCATGGCCGCTGAGCCTGCGCGTCCAGAGCCTGTGCTCCAAAACGGAGGCCCGCATACCGTAAAACAAACAAACAAACAAACAAAAAAGTTTAAAAGTAAATACGATGTTATTATAACAAGTGTTTACGACTGGTTTTATGTATTGGCCACTGTTTTATATATTGAGTGGCTTAGTAATTTTAACTGGAGGAAACTGACTAGGAAAATAGTCATTCATTTCTGTTTGCTGAATTGAGAAGAATCTATAAAACAGGGAAACTTCAAGAGCTCATTTCTTTTAAAGAAGGTTTGAAAACTTTACACATAACTTCTGAAATTTAGGCCTCTCACGTGAGACAGCCAAAGGCATAATACATTCTCTGTGAGACCCAACTGATTGTGTGTAAAGCTGTTCAAATTTTCAAAGGTCTTCTAAAATGCATTTCTAGTTTTTAGATGCAAAAGTTAATTGATTTCAAATGTCAGCCTGTGTCTTGTGTCGATGAAACTGTTTGGCCCTCCTAGGAAAATATAGGTAAACATAAATTGTACTATATAAATTAGAAAAGCTTGATGGAATTAGAACCATCATTGAGCAGATTCTCTCGGGAGTCTTAGTAGGTCACGTTTTGCCATGCCGGAATCCTACAGTCACATCTGTGAAAGGGACAAATGGAGATGTCACCAGAATGAGGAGATTGAGATTTATGCCTGGAGTCCACCTGTTTTTCCAGGAGATACCCCCAGAGAATGACATCTGCTCTTATTTCCATTATTCTGCCTTTTGTTTATCAGATAAATGGAGAGATGATTGAGAAACTAAGGCATTTCTTTAACAATAGGAATCAAGAGCAATTGCATTGTTTTAAACGCACTCCTTTCTTAGTGGCTTCTAGAAACAAATATTCTGTTATTGGTTTTCTCACCAGTAGTTTAATTCACTGAGTTCAGAAAACTGTTATAAAACAAAACACAAAAACCCATGGGGCATTGGGCTTAGCAACTTTGTATTATAAGAAATGGACGGCCCTCAGTTAAAACAATAGATAGGCTTTGCTAATTTATTTGTAGAACAAAGCTTTGTAAATTAAGTATTTGGATTGTACTAGAGATACTTTTCAAAAGTACTTCAGCTGAGTCAGTTCCTGTAATGCTGTATCATTTTGGAATGTGAAAAGGCACTCCTGAATTGATGTGGCCTGGAAGTTGGATTTTCTTGTATTTGATTTTCTCAAAGTACAGTACAATTGCACTCATCTCCTTGTGAACAGGAATGTTTGAGGATGGGTTAAAGGAGCTATAGAAAGCATCCCAGAAAAAAATGTCATGAGAGACATAATTATTTTCCAAGTACTATCTGTAAGCAGCTTTCACCAGTCAAAGCTTCCTCGAAATAAGAGGTTACAATCAAAGTTCATCTGTATACTTTTGTATTTGGAGTGCCTACCAACATTCCAACTTGCAGTCACTTTGAGGGGAAAATTCTTCAGATTCATCAGTGTTGTCAGCCAACGTAATTTAAATTCTGTTTACAGAGGCGTCCTTAGGCAGGTAAGTTGAGCTGCTCAGTGCCTCTTTTTTTCCTTTGTTCTTTTAAGGTTTGGAGCAGTGGTTGATTATGGTGGGTATATATTATTTGTGCTTCTCCAGCATCAACATCGGTTTCCCTTTCTCCTTCTTATAGTATCTGGAATTTCATTTGGGAAACCTCTCCTCGTATATTCTGTGTAGTTCAAGAGGGGCTACCTGCACCCCTCCCCTTGCTATGATGGACAAGGGACCCATCCACTGCCCACAGAGACTAACTGATGGCTAAGTAACCAATATTGGTCAAGTGAGACTCAATTCTTGGACTTTCTGTTGCAATTTTTGGAAAGGAGACTTTAACTTTTTTCCCTGGAATTTCTTAGCATGTAGTAAGCAAGATAGTCTGGTGTTGGTGGGAGCTCCCATCATTCCTGAGGGGAAGGCAGAGCTTGAGCTGGAAATACAGACTCCTGATAGCCCAGTCTGAATATCTTATCAGTTATGTGAGCCAATGAATTCTCTCTCTCTTTTTTCTTTTGTAAACCAGTTTGAGTTGGGTTTCAGTCCCTTGTACCCCAAATAGACCTAATTGATTCACTCTTATTAATTTAATGTTGGATCCACCTTCATCCTCAAAACTAACTTGGTGTATGTATTGTCAACTGAAGAAAAATGCACAACCTTTAAGGTGCAAATTGTGTTTTATTCAGTACCTTACTGAAGACTATAGCCTGGGAGATTGCCTCTTAGATAGCTCTGAGGAACTGTTCCAAAGAGGTAAGGGAGAAGGCAGGATATACAGGAGTTTTTGCTGGAAAAGAAACCCCAAAAAGCAAAAAACCAAAACAACATAAAGAACAAAAAAATGTAGTTGAACATCAAAAGATTACTGCTAGTCACAAAAACAGACATCTCAAGTTAATGATTTTATTGCTTTTCTGTGTATGCAAGAGTCTGGGCTCATTGAAATTATTCCTTAGATATGCATCTTAACTCTCTAGGGCCAGTGTACTGGGTTTCTGTCTTTATTTTTTTTTTTGGTCAGTAATTTTATTTTTCTTAAAAAATAAAAATGTGTTTTTTTATTACAATACAAAAAGTAAATTACTAAAGGTAAAATGGCATAATAGAAAAAACCAAAACTCTTACATCCATGCTCACAAGTGACACAGGTGGCCTTTGTCTAGTTTGGGAGACAGGGTTACAGTAGCTCATAACATGAGTGGAGGAAGCATTTCCTCTTCTTCTATTCTGAAAAATAAGTTGTGTAAGAGTGGAATTACTTGTTCTTTGAATGTGTGGTAAAGTTATCTCTAAAACTACCTAGTCACAGCTTTATCATTTCCTTATATTTTCTTTGTTTTTTTTGTCTTATTTTTCTAATTTCTTAGGTTGGATGCTTGGTATATTTTCTCTATGTACTAATAAAAGTATGTGAGATTATAAAAAAATTGAACAACCCAGCCCTCCATGTCCCTCCCATCTATAATGATTTACAATTCCAGGACTTTGAGGTATATGACACACTTCCGAGGACAGAGTAGTCCTTGATTAACAAGAGTAGCTGGGTTATTAGTCTGTGTCAAAACGTTAAGGGGAAACCCTGTATTTTCTTTATAAAAGAAGAGGTTGGGTGTGCTTGGGAGCAGTCATCCTGCCAGTAAAGCTGTGGGAGGATTTCACCTTACTGTTGTGGCCTTGCTGTTTTTGGCAGGTATTACTGCTTCCAGATTTGGTCACAGCATGGGACAAAGGGATATACAGACCTCCTTCCTGGCTTTGAATAATTAGCTCCAGGGTAGTAGTATCCTGAGCAGTGATGGGATATAAACAAAGCAAGCAGATAAAGAACCTGGAGAGATTTGGCTTTGGGGAATTATTTAGCAATCATCACCAGCTCTGTTGAATGTGGAAAAATTTGTGGATTTTGATAGCATTTTCCTTTGGCCTAACAGCATTTGTTTTTTTTGTTGAAGGGAATCAACCACGTAGCAGAAGTGATAGCCCTACTGCTTGTACACACAGATGGGCAACTACCAATCCAAATATCACACTGTTATAGGAGGATTCATGCAAATGGCTCTAACTTAGCCCTTTGTCTTCAAGGGCTTTTTCCTTCCTGTGAAGAAAGTTTGAATCCTTGTGTTAGCAGTGGTAATAAAAACATTGCTATTTTAGAAGCTTTATTTTACTTAAAACCTTGTGTTTTTTAGTCCAGGTTCTTTTCCTAAAACAAACCCTGATTTCCAGGGATAAAAAGAAAATGCATGACAAACCCCAAATATTCTCAGTTTTGTCCTGGCTTACAGTATGTAGATGACCTTAACTTTATCTAATATAGGTATGTTCCTGCAAAGTTGAAAATAAGTCGATCCCATTTTCCACATAGTTGAAGAGCTTGCAGTTTCAATAATTTTACTGGGACTCTATTAGGAAGCCAGTGAGAGCCTCCTCTAGTGAAAGTTGGGACATGCTTAGCAGTCGTTGTCTCTGGGTATCCACTGGGGATTGGTTCTAGGACCCCAGATGCTCAAGTCTCTTATATAAAATGATGTAATATTTGCATATAACCTACACACATCTTCCCTTATACTGTATGTTAAATCATCTCTAGATTACTTATAATACCTAATACGATGTAAATGCTACGTCAGTAGTTGCCATTGTGGGGCAAAATCAAGTTTTGCTTTTTTGGAACTTTCTGGAATTTTTTTTTTTTTTTAATATTTTCAATGCATAGTTGGTTGAATCCACACACGCAGAACCTGCGGATATGGAGGGCTGATTTTATTAGTCTATTATTTGTTGTGATGTACTTTGTTCATTTGGTTCATTGCTTCATTTGTGTAATTGCCTTCTCTGGCAATTTGCTCATGAATACAAATCTCTTTAAAATATTAATATTTGATTAAATGTGCTTGAATGTTTACAGAGTTTTTCATATAAATTGCCTCGCCTTCTTTATAGCAACGTTGAGGGACCAGCGGTTTATTAATGTTTCCGTCAGTCGGTTCACTGAAGAGCAATTTGAGGCTCTACAAAGGTTAGGAAATGTACTCAGTGCTAGGAATCCAACTTGTTCAGTGCTTATTATCATAGTTCCTGCAGGAATAAGGCTGCTCTCCAAACCAAGAAAATATTTATTAATGATTTGTCATTAATAAATGACTCCTTATTCATGGATCCCTCTCTGCTTAATCCTACCAGCACCTCTGCTCTTTGGCATCAGGTCGATAAGTCTTCTATCTTCTGTGAACATCTCAAAATCACATGCAGATGCAATGCAAAATGAACACAAATTAGACATCTTGCAAAGTATTTGGGATTCCATGAACTTAGTAGAAGTGGCTCAGTAAGATCTGAGTTAACACGTAAACCCATAGATAAATGGGGGTATAACAGGATTGGATCAGGCAGTTATCACTACGGATATGACAAGAGAGACCCCTCAAAAGAGTATGATTGAAATATCAAAGGATTAGTCAGTAGTCTCTAGAAGATCCAATTTCTTGACTACTTTGGCAGAAATAGTGTTTTCTAAGATTTTACTGTAATGTAAAGTAAGACTTGTATGGTACTGTTGTCACTTTAAAAAATACAAATTTTAATAGTTAAGCAACAAGGATATACTATATAGCACAGGGAATTATAGCCATTATCTTGTAATAAACCATTATGGAATATAATCTACAAAAATACTGAATCAATGTGCTGTACACTTGAAACTAACACAATATTATAAATCAACTATATTTCAATAAAAATACAAATTTTACATGATTTTATATTCCTTACAAAGGAATATAGTAAAATATATTTAATTACTGCACCCAAATCCCATATTTCTGCTTTCACCAGGAAGAAAACCCCATCCAGAATTTTGTGTTTATTCTTCTGCAGTTTTTTCAAAAGTAGTTTTATTATGTATGTGTATATCTCTCTATTTACATTTTTCTGGTTTTGAGCTTTATAAAAATGATATTGAGCTCTATAAAGCCGTTTGTCATTTGCTTTTTAAAAACTCAGTGTAATATTTAAAAAATTCATCCTTGTTGTGATACATGACTCTCTTACTGATTTATACTACTGTATAATATTCTGCAATATTACTGACAGTACTAAGATTTGGTATGGATCCGTGGGAATTCATATATTTACAAGTGTGAGTATAAATTGGTATAAAACTTTGAAAAACAACTTAGCATTAACTTATTAAACTATTTGTATAGTTTCCTTCCTAGGTATAGATCCTAGATCTAGAATGATAAATTTGAATTATAAATTAAAGTTATCCATGACGGTGTTAATAAGTGTTATAAGTGTAGTATAGAAGGTTAGATGTGTGACTTATAACTAATATTGTTAATGTGAAAATAAAACTGTGGAATAATTATTTTCTATTCAAACGCCAATTTAAACTCAAAGCATATTATCCCTTATAGTAAAAATAGATTTTAACAATAATAAAACACTGAAGATTAAGGTAATTTTGGTTAGTTTAGCATTATTTGATGTAAATACATATCCAGTAGGGCTTGCCATCTGCTAAATATTTACCATGAACTTGACTTGAGAAATGCAAACCGTTGTATAAGATGTCACTGTAGGAGATAGCGTAGCTATAAGGGATGAATCCTGGATTGGGTGTCAAGAATTGGAATCTATACAAGTGCTTCACCTCTCAAGCTGTACCTGATCTTAACCTCTTAACATCAGTTTCATCATTGGTAAAACAGGCGTGATGATATTAGACTTGCTTCCATGGCTGTATGTCAATTAAATGAAATAGAATATGGGAAAATTCCTTTAGTGATAAAGTACTGTGTAAACCACTTACTAGTATTGTTACCATCACCGTTGTCTGAAGAACCCTGCTTTAGGAAGCAAATCCAGATCACATATTTTGAACATTTATATCAAGAGAATATGTCTCAGTGGCCTGGTGTATATTGAAACAGGCTTCTTTAAAGAATGCCTTGAACCCTGCTTAATACCTAATCTTGCTTTTATTTTGTTACATAAAATGAGCAAGAAGCTGTCTTAAGAATTTAAAGTAACTTTTCCTCCTTCAAATGGATTTTTAAAAACTTATCTTAGGGCTTCCCTGGTGGCACAGTGGTTGAGAGTCCGCCTGCCGATGCAGGGGACACGGGTTCGTGCCCCGGTCCGGGAAGATCCCACATGCCGCGGAGCAGCTGGGCCCGTGAGCCATGGCCGCTGAGCCTGCGCGTCCGGAGCCTGTGCTTCGCAACGGGAGAGGCCACAACAGTGAGAGACCCGCGTACCGCAAAACAAACAAACAAACAAAAAACAACTTATATTAAAAGAGAGATAAGGTTCCATTGTAAATTTTGAATAATTCTTGCTCTTTAGGGAAAAAAGTCCCAAGGATTATACAAAAACACTTTTATGTAATGAGAATGTACTCTAATATTGAAATCTTGATCCTATGTGTCAGTAGCTATCTGATGTGATTAGTATATAAGCACTGAGTTCTACTCAAGTACTGGGAAAATTCCAGTACTTGATTGATATATTATGAACTTTGTTAACAATAATTTAAAAATCTTGCTGTGTGAAAAGCTGGAAATATAAAAAGTTAAAAAAATTGACAAAATTTCCAAGCTCTGGTAACAAATAAGAACCATGCCCTTTTATGGATGACAACCCCAAAACTAGTTTGTAAATTCTAAATGACTTATAAATGTCAACTCCAGTTAATGCTTGGGTGAATGAATGCCTGTGGATTAGAAACCTGGGAGTTGATAGATAAAGTGATTTAGATAAATGTGAGGGTGTTTAAACTTTTGGTGCTCCTCTAAGCTAAATGCAAGCAGTATTATTTTAACAGATTTTGCGGTACTTCACTACCCTAATTTTTAGAGAAGTATATCTAAAATAACTAGATGGTGAATGGTGATGCCCCTGGATTATTTCTTGTGTTTTGTCCTTTCCTAACTCTAATTTCTTCATTATTCAAGTCATTCTATCACTTCTGTCCAAAGCCGGGTCTCAGAATTAGAAAAACAAATTATTAACCAAGTAAATCTGGGACATAACTAATTTATATTAAAAAAAAAAAAAACCCCAAACCTAGGTTTTCTAGTTATTCTAAAATGTGTAGTCAGCATTTTTGAGGTGTTCTCATTTAGTTGAATCTCTACACAGGTATTTGTAGCATCTTCCTAGCAAGATTTCTGACATCATTTGGCATTATCTTTTCATTTGCAGCCAGTGTAAAAAAATGCACAAATGCATATTCTCAGATTTTCATTCAATAACTATATTTTCATAGCTTTAGGAGAATATTAAATCATCTACTAAAATTATTCCTCACTGGGCTTTAGCTTGCACTGTGCCCCAGGTTTCTATGGAGAACCTTCAATGGCAAATTGGTAGTTTGAAGTCCAGGATTCACCTGTAAAAGGGACATCTTAGTTTGAGGATACAGTACAGGGAGCAGTAAGGAACATGGGTTTTTGTCTCAGGAAGATGAGTTCAGGTTTTATCCTTGCCACTTAAGCAGCAATGTGATCCTGATCAAGTTTGGTAACTTCTCTGAGTCTCCATTTTCTAACCTCTGACAGAGGGAGTGTAGTTTTCACTGTACTAAATGTTAAAGGAGATGCTGATACAAAGTGCTTACCTGTCCGCCTGGCATGTCATGATGCTCGGTAATGATTCATGAGGCATGCACCTGATCAGGTAGGAGAAATTGCAGAGCAGTGGGGGGTGGGGACAAGTATTGTGTTGGCTGAAATGGAGATGGCTCAACAGGAAGAAACGTTCAGTCCAAGCTGTGGCCACCCCATTCTCAGATTCAAATAAGTATTAACTTGAATCCCTGTCCAGCATAGGTTGGAATTCCCTGTGACCTTACTGTCTGTAGGGATTCATAGAAGGCTCACATTTTCCTAGTTGCTGCCAACTCTAAGTTTCTGCTTTTGCTGTGATCTGGATCGCATTACACATTGTGTCTCCTACTTGTGGTGTCTCTTTCCCACCCCCTGGCAACCCGCTTAGGTGAAGTGTTCTCTTTATTTCCCAGACCCCTGCTGATGTTAGTGCTCTGGACCTAGACTTAAATGAAGGTTTGATGTGAGCAAGGGGGTTTACAGTACAACGCAGCAACAACTTAAAACGGACCCTTAGAAATATCAGTCTTTCAAAGCCCCTCAGTGATTACTGCTCTGGGAAGTGTTCATTCATTGCGTCTTTTGGCTTTGTACTCAGGGACTGGCCATCTACCAGATTGCTGGCCGTCTTCTCTCTCCTGGTGACCTCACTCATCCTCATTCTCCCAAATGCTTGTGCAGGGCTACTGCAGAGCTCTTTAAGTATTTTGTCCCAAAGCATCCTGGTCTTCACCACATACATAACACCAGCCTTATTCCCCAAACACTGTCCCGAGGGGAATGCTGTGGCCACTTAACCTCTTTATTTCCTTTGATAAGACTTGAGAGATTGAATATAAGGGACACAGAAGAAAGAGTCAACAGCGAGTACAGAATTTCTAGACTGGGGGATGAGAAGAATAGTATTGCCTGCAATGCAAAGGGATAACTGGTAAAGGAAACTGACATGGTATCTGAATATTCAGGAACTCTTTGCCACGTTGGACATTTTCATCAGGCTAGATTTAGAGTACATAATTATCTTTATAAGAAGTAGGCAAAAAATGCAACTTTGGAATGGCAGATAGCTGCAAAACCTATTTGCTGTTAATTGTGGTTCCTCTAAGAAGGAAATGAAGTGCAGGAACTAAGTCAAAACAGTATAACGAGAGTGATCAGTCAACCGGGCAGATGTTTGTCTGCTCTTCCCGGCTTAAATAAGGATCATCACAGGAATTGGCACTGAGTCTACACCATCTTTTTTCTTTGGGGCTTTTATTTGTTGAAAAACAGGAAGCTGGGAGAGACATAGTAACTTGGTTGGGATTCTTCCCAGCAATAGGAGTGTGTAGTCACGGATAAGAATACACGTTTGTCCGGATGTTCCAGGAAGCCTACAGTGTAAAGTATGCAGCCCGAAGGCAGAAGGAGGGGGTCGGAGAACATCTGAGCCCTCCTCAGCCCTGTGATGTAGGAAACTAGTGGAAGGCTGGAGCATTTTCTGCATCAGCACTGAAAGCCCAGACACAGAGAAACTTCTAAGCCTTCATGATCCAAAGCAGCAAGAGGCTTTTAACTCTAAAGCTGTCACAGAGTCCTAGGCCACCAGAACCTGGGCCAGGACCTGAAGCTCTTTTAGCTTGGCTTACAGTGCTAGTCTGCATCCAAAGGAAACCTCACCCCAAAGAATCCCTGTCTATGATATTGAGCTCAATGATATTGAGACCCACTGAGTTTGTGAACATTGTACAGTGTTTGCAATTAAAAATCTGAAAAATCTTGTTTGATAATCTCTTTTTTGAGTGCTTTCTTTTGCTAGTTAGATTCTTTCTAACTTTTCTTCCATTCTTTTTTTTGGACAAATACTTTTTGAGCCCCACTGATATGACCAGGATGAGAAAATAGTGACTATGATGACAGGGTACCTGCTTTAGGAAGCTAATAATCTACCTGGAGGAAGGAGAGAACACCTAACATGCTATCTGATACAGACTAAATTTTAATACATATTTATTGAATGAATGATTAAATACCATGATACAGAAAGGTGCTGTGAATATGTGGGCGAAGTGTGGTCTTTCAACAAAGGGTCCTTGAGCATTTATGCCTCTTTACTCTTGTTTCACTGGGGTTTTGTGAGAGAGCAGAGGTAAATAATGTGTTTTCACTTTGCTGTCTTTAACAAACAGCCTCCATTAAAAAAAAAAAACATAACACACACATCTATTTTTCTACCTTCACGTGTTGATGTAAAAACTATGCTAATAATTTTCCTATAACTAAATGAATATTGTACCTGAGACTAAAACCAACAGAAGTACAGGGTGATATATTAATACATTGCTAGAGTCTATATGCAAGTGGTTTTTGTATTTGTTTTCATGAGTGAGATCGGACTGGGGTTTTCTTTTTTTAAGCCGTATGTGTCAGGATTATGCTAGCATCATAAAGCAATTTGGGAAGTTTTTATGTTCTCTGAAATGTTTTATATGACATGAGTATGTGTCCCTTGGGTTTGTATGCATTTATCTATGTAACCATCTTGGCTTGGTGCTCCTCAGAAGGTATTTCATTGACAGCTTTTTACTGCTTTTGTGGCTATTGATCTGTTCAGTTTTAGTTTTCTTCTTTAATCATTCATTTTTTTCTTTTTTTCCTGGAGAGTAATTTATGTCGAGTGTTTAAAATTTATTAGGATAAAATGGTGAATAGTGTTTTCTTATACCTTGAGATATCCTTGCCATATTTTTGTCTGTCTCCTTTTTATTGAGTTGTTTTATTATTTTATTTATCTTTAACAGACATGAGCTCTGGGTATAAAACATTTTCTTAATTCTCAAAGGGTGTTCTCAGACCACAGGTATCAGAACCACTGGGATGCTAGTTTAAAGTGGACAGTCCTGAACACTATCCCTTGCAGGTGAGTCTATATACCTTTTTTTTTTTTTTTTTTTTTTTTTTTGGGGTACGTGGGCCTCTCACTGTTGTGGCCTCTCCCGTTGTGGAGCACAGGCTCCGGACGCGCAGGCTCAGCGGCCATGGCTCACGGGCCCAGCTGCTCCACGGCATGTGGGATCTTCCCGGACCGAGGCACAAACCCGTGTCCCCTGCATCAGCAGGTGGACTCTCAACCACTGCGCCACCAGGGAAGCCCGAGTCTATATACTTTTAATAATTTCTCCAAGTGATCTGTAGGTGCAGTAAATTTTGAGAACTACTGATCTAGAGGGTTTTCTTTTTCATACTTTTGCTTCATAATACTTACTCATGGTTGTACTAATCAGTTCTACAATGTTTTTTCTATATTCTAATGAATGTCTGCCTTGATTTTTATGTTAGTTATTTTCTTGTTATATTTCTAATTTCTGTAGTTGAATGCTTATTTACCTTTTTCGACTTTAAAGTGCTTAGAAATGAAAGCTTTTTGTTATAAATTTGCCTCTCACTACTACTTGGCAACAAAGCATAGATGTTAATTTTATCATTATTTTTAAATGTTTTTTATTTTTATTATTTAATAAAGTAATATTTAATTTGCAGGTTTTAAATTTATACATCTTAAGGTAATTTATAGTTTCAATTCATTGTGATAAAGGAAAGACTTCCGTTTTCAAATGTGCTGATTTTTTTTCTGTTATAATACAGGATTAGTTTTAAAAGTACTCCATAACAATCAAAGGTATACCTTTTATAGCATATAGAACTTAATATATATTTGTTAAAGCAACCTTATCAGTTCTAATATTCAGATTATCTGTATATCCATTTCTTTTGCCTGTGTAAATGGAAAAAAAAAGAGGTCCCTTAATATTTCCTTCCCTCCTATGTTTCTACATTTATTCTCTTTTATTATGTATTTTTTTTTTTTTTTTTTTTTTTTTTTAATGCGTTACGCGGGCCTCTCACTGTTGTGGCCTCTCCCGTTGCGGAGGACAGGCTCCGGACGCGCAGGCTCAGCGGCCATGGCTCACGGGCCCAGCCGCTCCACGGCATGTGGGATCTTCCCAGACCGGGGCACGAACCCGTGTCCCCTGCATCGGCAGGCGGACTCTCAACCACTGCGCCACCAGGGAAGCCCTATTATGTATTTTTAATACTTTAGTTTTTGCTATGTGAAAACTCTCTAATTTGCAAATTTTTCATTCACACCTCTCTAATTTGCAATTTTTTCATTTACATTTACCTACCTTTAGTAGGTAATGCCTACTGCACAGAGTTTAGTCATGCTCAAATGCCCTATGTAAACCTTCTTGTCAGTCTTTACATTTGTTCAATAGGATAGATTATACATATGTATGTATCCCCCTTCCTCCTTCTCGTCTTCCTCCGTCTGTACACACGCACCCCTATTTACCCATCTGTGTGTATGTGTATCTTCATTTGTATTTTATCTTTTCATTCTAAGAAATTGTCTTTAAATATCGGAGTATAAGTCACATATATTGCCTTGACTAAATCTGTGTCTTTTTCTCTCATGTAGTTCAATGCTCTTGATGGATTATTTTTTAAGTTATTTGAGAGGAATGCTCATCTTTTTTAGTTTCCATAATACCTACCTTAAGTTTTTAAAGCACAGGAACATATATTTTTGTATTCATTATTAATATAAGAAAAGATACATTGGTATCCTCTTTTAAAACTGGCAATATTTACTCAAATTTACTCTCTTTTACCACTCTTCTCCCTCTATTTCTTTTTGGCATTTTATTATTCTTTTTATGTTTTCATGTATTTATATTTTTTCTTTAAAATTTTTTGTGTCTTTGCATTCTCTTTTTTTAAAAAAATTATTTATTTTATTTATTTTTGGCTGCGTTGGGTCTTCGTTGCTGTGCACGGGCTTTCTCTAGTTGCCGCAAGTGGGGGCTACTCTTTGTTGCAGTGCACGGGCTTCTTATTGTGGAGGCTTCTCGTTGCAGAGCACGGGCTCTAGGCACATGGGCTTCAGTAGTTGCAGCACACAGGCTCAGTAGTTGTGGCTCGTGGGCTCTAGAGCACAGGCTCAGTAGTTGTAGCGCACAGGGCTTAGTTGCTCTGTGGCATGTGGGATCTTCCCAGACCAGGGATCAAACCCGTGTCCCCTGCATTGGCGGGTGGATTCTCAGCCACTGTGCCACCAGGGAAGCCCTGCACTCTCTTTCATGACCACATTTACAATAGCTATTTTTTCATCTCTTTCTTGACTCTGTATGTGTATAAATACCACCTTTGTATACAAATATATAAAGGCCTTTGCATATCTGTCACTTTTTTTTTTTTTTTCTCATCACAAATGAACAACCTGTGTATGCTAATCTTGAGTTACATACAGTATTGCTTCCTTGGCTTCTGGGAAAGTTTGAAGCCAGTCTATTTGTAGTCTAAACATTTTTCTGTCTTGATGCTTTTAGGATTCTTTTTTTAATTCTTACACCTCAAAGATGAACTAGGATATAGCTAGACCTTGGTTAGTTTTCATTAATTTTGCTGGTGTCAGTCATTACCTTGTCCTGAGTCCTCAGCTTTGTATCAGCCTCTGAAAGTTTCTTCCTCCCACATGTTTGATATTTTCTTCCTTTTCCTTGGTCTGTCCCTCCAAGGTTACCGGTAGGTTGGTTTCCGTTCTTTCTGTGCCCTACCCAGCTTTCCCTTCTTCTTCATCTGATTTTTCTTTCTCTTTTCCTTGGGATGGAGGAAGTTTGTTTTCACTGATTGATTCTGTTTATTTCATCCTGTGAGGATTTAAATTCTGGAATTGAATTTTCAGTTTCAATAAACTACTTCCTAAAGAAACCCAACCACCTTTAAATCCTGCTGCTTTCCCAGCCAGTCCTATATAAACTCTCATTTTAGACTCTCAGATCTGGTTCATAGAGACCATGTTTTCTCAGGTGGTATTGAAAATACAAAAGTGAGTTTAAGAATTTGTTACCTGAAGTAATTCTGTTTCAGAAATAAGTTTTTCTTTATGTTTTAAAGTTACTTTGTATATATATTTTTCCTTCTACATTGTCTTTGCAAATGGAGAGGTCTGTTCAGAACCATAGTTTACCTCACTGTCCCGTCCTGTAGGATTTCCATGAGGCTCCTTCTCTGAGAACTTGTGCTGGGGAGTGAGGGGATAAAAATCAACCCTATAGGATGAAGGTTTTAGAAGTTAAAGGAGAAGCAGAGAGGAAGGTGGAGCTCTACGTACTCCAGCAGGGGAATGCTGTGTCTCCTTCTTTCCCTCTGCTGTTTGCTGTGTCTATAGTGTCCGAATACACACTTAGTATCTGTGTTTTTGCTTTGACCTCAGAGCCAGGTTTGAACTATGGCTGTGTCTAACCCCCTTTCTGGTACTTCAGCTCTTTATAGAAGGAAAGACCCTAGGACACTTGTTTGGCTGTGTGAACAGTGGGCCTCCCAGCACAGCTGCTCTGCGTTACACTGAACAGTGCATGCCCCATCTGCCAGGGCCTGTCCACACTTCCAGCTCCCAACTCTGCAACTTAAGATGCATCAGTGGAATTCTGCAAAACCTGCTTTGTGTACTTCCTACAGTACTGGGTGGTTTTCTGGTGGTGTGGCCAGTTTTTTAGGTCTTTAATGTCTTTTTAATTAGGTTCCTTATGCGATATTTCCAGAAGAAATTCTGAAAGTTTCTGGCATCTTGATAGGGGTGCTTCCTTAATTTATAGTGTGGATGCAGGATTTTCTACAGTGGTATATTTATTGGTCATTATGGTTGAGGTTCTGAGAGCCTAAAGTTTTTTTTTTTTTTAACATCTTTATTGGAGTATAATTGCTTTACAATGTTGTGTTAGTTTCTGCTTTATAACAAAGTGAATCAGCTATACGTATACATATATCCCCATATCTCTTCCCTCTTGTGTCTCCCTCCCTCCCACCCTCCCTATCCCACCCCTCTAGGTGGTCACTAAAGTTTTTTGTTTTTGTCTAGATCAGAACCAATCGAGAGAGAGTATGGGAATCAGGTGGGGATCACACTCTGCTTAATTACCGATAAAGCTCTTTGAATGCGGCATAGACTGTGACAATCTGAAGGACTAATACTTTTTCCTTAACAAGGCTTCCACACCCAGCCACAAGCAACATGGGCAATCAGAGATCTATTCTGCCCAGCTGCTGGGTGACCTAGAGAACATACCAAAATATACAATCTCTGCAGGCAAGTAGATCCCAAAGCAGACCAAGGAAGGACTGACCCACCCATGCCCAGCTCCATCCACAGTTCACCCATCCATCAAGTCTCTCCATTTCTCTAAGGAGGACCAGTTGAGGGGCCACAAGAGTCTGGCAGTGTTACTCCAGTAGCAGCGAGATGTAGCTGTTAAGTAGCTAAGAGCAACTACTGAACAATTATTATGATGACCTAGAAGTTATATACGTTCAAGCCATTGTCTTCCCTAGATATTTCTGGAGGGTAAAAGTGAGAAGTGATGTAAGAATATTTATTTTTCATGGGCTAAGTTTTGTTTTCTTTTAACGCAGTCCTTCCAAAATCTGAAGAACCAAGATGCCTGTGTTCTGACTTTTTATTGAAAATTATCTGTGTTACCCCAAGTATAAAATTCTACTACTAGAGTTTAATTTCGTGTGTGGATGTGAATTCCATTCGCATTTAAGTATCTTTGAGTAATTTATTATCGTACCCTTTATAAAATGCATAGCTGCAAGCCAGGTTGTGACTTTTACTTCAGTTTGCCTGGGAAATAATAAACCTTCCAGTCTGTGAAATTTAGTATCCCATTTAATACATTATGACTGCAGTAAATGGTTGGGCAATTAAATTTCTTCAAGGTATGCATTTGATGAGTTGATTTGCTTCTAGTAGCTCTTGGTCCATTGTTTATAAGGGTATCTGAAAGATTTAGGGTTTCAGATTTTCAGATACCTATTATGTTTCACTCTGTTACAGGATGTTGGAAGAACTGAGTGCTCTGTTTTAGTTCAGCAAGATTTTTCTCTCTGTTTGAGGGTTCAATAACTTTCCTCCATAGAGTATAGCCTACAAAAGAGGATATGTTATTCCTCAAAGCAAGGTAAATAAACACAACCACTGACCTTTAGAATAGCTACCCCTGAGCCTTTCCTTGAGATAAGTTTTTCATTTGTTCAAGAAAGGCCAAGGGGGAGATTGATTTGCCCTGAGCACTTAATCTAAATGGGCCCATCACTCTGCCCTACTTTAGGTGGAACCTTTATGGTTATCTAAAATTGCCTTATTAATTTGTTGTCTTGTTTATTATTTCTCTGCTCTATCAAAACCTAAATTGTCCTGTTCACCAAAGTATTCCTGGCTGGGTGCACAGTAAAGGGTCTGTTGAATGCAAGAAAGTGAATTTGCCTAGAGCTTATCCCGTAGGGCAGAGTTCAGAAATCCATGGCAGGATCTTGCCAGAGGATATCTGTTTGATACATTCAAACATTTTTTTTGTTTTTTGTTTTTTTTAATTTTATTTTGTTTTTTCCCCTTTTAATTGAATAAGTTAAACATTTATAAATTTGGTTTTAAATAAACACTTGAGTTTCCGGCTTCCCTTGCAAACTTGAAAGAGCTGGCAAGCCTGACCTCACATCACCATGTGGCATCACCAGGAGGACTGGTAGTGACTGTCACATGTTAGACAGAGCACCTTTCTTTTTTTCTTAAACCTGCTTGGCCACTGAAGGCTTAGGAGTTCAATACCCTTGCTTTCAAACCAGTCCTTAATTTCATTATAAATAAGAACAAATAATGGTTTGGCTTAAATGCAATACTTTTGCATTTGATAACAATACAAATTATATTGACGTGGGTAAGACAAAGATAAATAATTGAGTAGGACAGAGAGGTTATAAATAATGAACAATAGAAAGTGATAAGCACTATTTTAGTGGAACTGCATTACCTGCATTTAATTTGCATGAATTCAAACATCTAGAATGGTTGCAGAATAGAGAGAGGGAGGCTGGAAGGGAAGTAGGTAGTTAAGGAAGAAAGGTAGGTAAGCTTAAAAAGGGGAGTAGCAGTAGATAAGGAAAGAGGAAGAGATGCTGTTGCATGGGTTCCTCTGTACTGCATTCACGTTTGCACCAGAATACCTGTGATTCTCACGTTAGTTTCATTCGCATTGTGTCTCTCCCTCTGCTGCTGTCAATTGGATATCTAAATGTGGATTGTTCTCACTTTGCGGCCCTTAAATGTAAACCTGCTACTGCATTTGGTGTTTAACAAATCAGGAATGGTGTTGAACAATTGGGAATGTGTTTCCAACTGGGGAGAAAAACTGGCTTAGGAATTACTGGTCTTCTTTGTATGGGATTCTTAGTCATTTTGATGAAACTAAATTTTTGCCTTATTTGCTGACCTAACCCATGCAGCTTCTCTGTGTATATTTAAATTGCTGTGGCATACCAGAGGAAAGAGGGCTAACTTCTATGCTGCAGGATCTGGAAATATTTTGTAGAGGAGATAGCGTTTGAGTGGAGACTTGAAAGATGGTGGAAATGGAACTCCATCTGGACTTGTGTTTCCAATATGGTAGCCACTGGCCGAATGTTCCAATTAATTCAAGAAATAAGGAATTCAGTCCTTATTGCACTAGCCACATTTCCAGAGCTCCTTAAATTCTCTTGACTAGTGGCTTATACAGTGCAGAACATTTCCATTATTGCAGAACGTTCTACTGATGGTTCTGCTGTCTAGTGATGGTAGACATAGGAAGTAGTTTACATCATTGCAGGAGGTAGAAAATTTTGACTTCTGTTAAGGTGAACAGTGAATAATTAATTTAGAGTATTTCCTGTCCCCACCCTCCCTACCCTCAAATAAATTGAATTCTTTTTCTCCTGGAATCAAAAGCTAAGCCAAATAATGCTAATTCCCCCAAGAAATTGTGGAATTTTATAAGTATTCAAATTCTCTGCTGGGTCTTTGTTTTCATTAATCATCTGTTGAATTATTCAGCTGTTGAAAGTGATGCTGGGCTAGGTGAAGTTATTTCTTTCCTAGGTGTGAAACAAAGAGGCAGGGTAATTACTGATTACTTTAGAAAATTGTCCTTGTATTTCTTTACTGACATAGGTTTGAAAGAAGGTGGTTTTTTGTTTTGTTTAGTTTTAAATGTAGTTTGGTATTTTGATGTATGTGTAGATTATAGTTTTTCTTCATATCATTTATATGCCACGTGTTTTTATTTGATGCAAAAATTGAGCCCAAGTGAAAATGTTATATGTTGCTTGGTTGTTTCTAGACTCTCTCCCACACGCTTCTCCCCACAGTTATTCCTGAGTTAGTTATATTGGTTGTCACCAGGGACTACCAGCTTCTGTGTCTTTTTGGCAGTTTTAGAGTCTTGTTTCAAATTATATACAGTCCAAAGCTTGGCAATGATCTGTTACTGCTCGACCTAACGTTCTTTTGATTGTATTGCAGTTTGTGATAAAATACCTGTTGATTTGTGATAAATAATGAATATTGTTTGGACTGTTGGAGTTTCCTAGGTAGTGGTTGATGTGCGGAGGACGAAAGAAAACTTTTCTAGCATGTAATTTATCCACAGCAAAATGAGAAGGGGTATTTCTTTAGCCAGAACATTAATGCTTGAGCCCTGAAGTGGCCCCTGGAGACCTTTTCTTTTCTTTTTCCATTTTCTTAAAATAGATGTTACCTTTTCTTTTTCCCAGGCAATTTCAGAGATGAGAATTTTAGGGAAGATGTTTCTGTGTCAGAATGAAGAGTAATCCCTTGTTGTGCTGTTATATGTAAATGTATTTTTTAAGTATGAGAATCGCATTTTTTTAGAATTGGTTTTGCCCTGCCAATGGTTAGGAAGAATATTTCTTTCATCCAGGATATCTTTACCTTTTTCCTCTATTATTTTACCTAGAAATGAAGAGACATGAAGAGAACAGTTGATATAGTCATCAGTTTATAGATTGAAGGTGGTATTTTATTTTATTTATTTATTTTTTAAAAGACCAATTTATTTATTTTTTATACATTTATTTATTTATTTATTTTTGGCTGCGTTGGGTTTTCACCGCTGTGTGCAGGCTTTCTCTAGTTGTGGCGAGCGGGGACTACTCTTCGTTGCAGTGCGCGGGCTTCTCATTACGGTGGCTTCTCTTGTTGCGGAGCACGGGCTCTAGGCGTGCGGGCTCAGTAGTTGTGGCGCACGGGCTTAGTTGCTCCGCAGCATGTGGGGTCTTCCCTGACCAGGGATCGAACCCGTGTCTCCTGCATTGGCAGGTGGATTCTTAGCCACTGCACCACCAGGGAAGTCCCAAAGCTGCTATTTTTAAAATAAGCCGAAGTAACAGTGACCTCAGGGTGATAGAAGTTTATTTTGCTCTCACATAAAAATTCCTATCGAAGGCTGATAGAACTCCTTCCATCCTCAAGACTGGGCTTTTATCTCATTTCTTAGATGGCTGCCATGCCCTCTAGCACTGTGTCTCCACTCAAGGCAGTACTGGGGA
Source organism: Phocoena sinus (assembly GCF_008692025.1). Lineage (NCBI taxonomy): Eukaryota > Metazoa > Chordata > Mammalia > Artiodactyla > Phocoenidae > Phocoena > Phocoena sinus. Next base: position 36,733,373 of record NC_045772.1, on the reverse strand, counting down.
AGAGGAAGTGGGTGGCACCACTTTTCCTCCAAAGGCAAGACCTGGAAATTGTCTTTATCCATTCTACTGGGTCCCCTTTGCTAGAAATTGATCACATGGGCACAGCTAGCTACCAGGGAGGTTGAGAAATAGTCTTTGAGTCTTCACGTCCTTGGCCCAAACTGGGTGTTCTGCTGTAAAGCATTAAGGGGAAATATATCAGTAACCGCATGGTGCTTCTGCCACAAACCCTCTACTTGATTTCCATTCAACTTCCAAATAAACTGTGACTATTGCGATTGGTAAGATTGACTCCAAAATGCCATTAATAAATAGGGTTTTATTTTAGGGTTGATTTTGCTACTAATGAAAATATTAATTTAACCATAAGGAAAAAAATTAAAGTGGGACTGCCTATTTTTTAGGGCCTGAATCGGATAGTTAGAAACAGGATTCCCATACTCAGGAGCCACAGGTGACGGCCTAGAAGAGTAAACCTTGTGAGAGGTGCAAATGAAGGGAAACTTAAGAGAGAACTTGAGCTGTGATTATAGCTGATTTTAGGTGTCATGAAGTACATGGAGTTCTAGGTAACTAATAATGGTCACTGAACTCTTTCGCAGTCTCAAAAAGAGAAATATTTTTACTGGAGAATAAAAATGTTCTGCTTGAGGCCAGCCTTAGTCTCTAGTAGCAGTAAAAGCCTGTGATGTATAATGATGCTCAGATTTCTTCCTTTTTTAATAACACTGTGGTAGGGAATGTAAATGTACCAAGTCATATCTAGTAGAAGGAGACAAAACTCAGCCCATTTTGCTTTTATGCTTGATTGATTTTTCTCTGACACATTTATAATCTTTCAGTTTCTTTAGTCTCAAGTTGAGGGCTTGGCAGATTTTTTTTTGAGAGGATCGTGTTCTTTCGTTTTAAGAGGAAACATAATTTAGGAAAAAACTGGAAATGGGTTGTCTGTATGTGTGTGTTAAACCCTGTTTCTGGTTTTACCAAGAAAATTAAGTATGTGTATGTATAGAGTATCCCATTGAATTGAACCAACTTTTATTGAGTTTCCAGTGATATGTACATAAATATCAATATTAGCTAATGTTTGTTAGGAATGTCTTGGCTTATTCATGTTAGCCTTTCCTATAGTACCTGTTTTATGTTTAGATTTTTTTTTTTAACATATATATGCTAAACATAACAGCACGGAGCAAAGAGAGGAAAGGGCCAGTGTAGGCCTTCCTGATGGTTCTTGGGCGTTACCAGGTGTGGTTGATACAAGTCCCCAGGGAATGCTAGCTTCCTGTTTCCACTCTGGGTGTATCCTAGTTTTCAGGTCACCTGGACATTTTATTTTTGTTTGTTTCCTGCTGGGGGTTTAGTTTAGATACTAAAATCTGTGGCACAAAGGTACGTCATGTAAAATAAGCTTTGAAAAGTATACCTAAAACTGTCTGAAAGTAGGAGCCAGCCAGCATGCTTTGATCTCTTGGTTCCCTCTTCCTTTGTGTGACACAGCTCCAGGGGTGCCATATTCATAGTGTGAATGGTGCCCCTTAGGGTTGTGTAACAGGAAGTCTTCCATCACAGCCTTGAAATTGCTGTGTTCATTGTAGTATCTTCTAGCTAGAAAGACCTTATCATTTATTGTCTAAGCTAGATTTTGAGAGTGAAAGGGGGCATAATTAATAACTACAGCAGAATAGCAAACATGGACTCAGATTCTTCTAGAAAACCAGGCGCTCACGGTTCTCCTGCTTGTAGCAATCAGTATATACCACTTGGTTGGTTATTAAAATAAGATAAATAAGCTGTTCTGTTGGAAACATTTCTGTTGACATAATAAGGCAGTGAAACAAAGGAATCAAAGTGAAATATCCTAGGAATGCGTTCCTCTTTCCATACTGTGTAATGTCTAAAAGAAATCTTTAGAGGGTGCATTTAGTTTTTTGTTTTGTGGCCATCTTTACAAAGGATGCAGGACGTTCCACTCCTTTATGTGTTTAAGTCCAAGTTTCTCCAGCTGCTGAACTGTTAAATTCATGGTGAATCCTGGTGAGGTTTTCCCAATGAAATGTACTGGAGGCTATTATTTAAAACGTCTTTCTCAAATTCTTTAAATCTGATGTTGACTCGCCCACAAGCTGCCAGTTGCAGACTTATACACTGTCTCATTCCAAATGCTTTTTCTTGGCTTTGCATCTCTTTAGGTACTGGTTCCCCAGCTGAATGTTTCGCTCTTGCAGATTCCTCTCTTCACTGTCTCCAAAATTGTTGATGTTCATACTATTTTCATTGTTTTTCAATAGAAAAGCTTAGCTATTTTCTCTCTTTCCAGATCCTTCCCATTCTCCAAATGGTCCCTCGTATCAGGGTCCCTTTCCTCTGTCTGCTTTCTCTATGGGGTTGTACCATGTTGAGAAAGTGAAGTGAGAATGAGTTATATTAGTGTTCTAGAATCATGTCCCAGATCCATCCTAAAAAGAGTTGTATAACCTTTTGACTCATTTTTTTTTTTTTTTTTTGTGGTATGTGGGCCTCTCACTGCTGTGGCCTCTCCCGTTGCGGAGCACAGGCTCCGGACGCGCAGGCTCAGCGGCCATGGCTCACGGGCCCAGCCGCCCGACGGCATGTGGGATCTTCCCGGACCGGGGCACGAACCCGTGTCCCCTGCATCGGCAGGCGGACTCTCAACCACTACGCCACCAGGGAAGCCCTTGACTCATTTTTACTTTCAGTAAGTTGGGTATAATATAAAATCACTCCTTCATTCAGTTACAAGGATTAGATTTGGTAATATATGGAAATTACTATATACATTGTAAAATAGTGTATACATCTTCATCATTCTTATTCCCATCCCTTGTTTTTTGGTCACATTTGTTAGTGTCTACTAATTATTTTATGTAGAAGAATCTTACTGCCCCGATGATATTTTACATAGTTTAAAAGCAGAGATGGTATCTTACAATGTTTCATTATCTCTCAGCCATGCCTAGAGAGCTGTGATGGGCACGTTATTAAATAGTGAGCATTCTAGGTCTGTCCAAAGTCTTCTCTCTTCTTCAGCTTCATCTTTCTGAAGTTTGAAATAAGGCTTGCTAAGTATTAAACTGGAGAGTTCCTTTTATTGTGGTTGTCAGTCACTTCAGAATTCTTACACTTCAGGCTTCCCTGGTGGTGCAGTCGTTGAGAGTCCGCCTGCCGATGCAGGGGACACGGGTTCGTGCTCCGGTCCGGAAAGATCCCACATGCCGCGGAGCGGCTGGGCCCGTGAGCCATGGCCGCTGAGCCTGCGCGTCCGGAGCCTGTGCTCCGCAACGGGAGAGGCCACAACAGTGAGAGGCCTGCGTACCGCAAAAAAAAAAAAAGTATATACTAGCAAGTATAGGTTGTACTGTAATAAAGAATAGTGAAGGTGTGGCAATAGATGGGATCTTTCGGCAATTTCACTTAGCGTAGCAATGAAACAAAATAGCCACATTCTTAGGATGTTACATGCAGTAGTTCGAGCATTAATGGAGGCTCACTGATCACATTTCTCCTCCAGAGTAGGGGTTGTTCCTTCAAAGATGGATGTTTTGTAAGTTCCTTTCTGAACCATTTATCTGTAAATATTTAATTACCGGAAAGGTTATTTTGACTAGTTATCTGCTCTCCGTCTTTTCTGTTTCCCTTTTAGCACATCCACACCCACTGTAAGATCATTAATGAATTGAGCAAAGCCCAATATAAGCATTTGCCAGTATCTGCTTTTTAAACCTTTATTTTAAGTGTTTAATGCAAAACTGCTGCTTACTTGTCTGCTTTGAATAATCTTAGAGTGAAGGAGAATATCTTGCTCATTTTCATTAATCAAATGAGTTTAACTGATCTAACATCTAAGAAAAGTAGTCTTCTCTAGCTTCAAAGAGCAATGAAATAACTTTATTTCATTTTTCCCTTTTGTGAAAAATATAGAGTAGATGGCTTTGAGATAAGTTCCCTAAAATATCAGACTCAGTGCTGTTTTTTGACAGCAATCCCTACCTCTTTTATTGAAAGTTCGTATAATACAGATACTATTGAATACATGGTATAAATTCTATGTATTATACTGATACCTTGTGATATGAATATATAAAACGCATAAGTAGCATGTAAGGGAAGTTCGTAAAGTTAATTTGCACATTCTTTCACAGTCAAATGGAATGACGGAGAACGATTAGGAAATGTACTATTAAAAAAGTATCTTAGAAATATAAACCAAAAAAATAGTGTTTTCCCCAAGAGAAACTTGAACTAACATTTTTCAGTTTTGTGATAAGAATGTATCTGTGTTCTCAGAGAATGCATGGGACACGAAATGTACTTACATATTCGAATAAAAACGTTCTATCTCATCTTCCTTTTTTGTTGTTGATTTTTCAACATATCAGAAGTTTTTTTTTTGTAAGTAGAATTAATGGGCTTTCTGGCTGCAAACAATTGATCTTAAGTTGCTGTCTAGTTGGAGGAGAAGTTTCTTAGGGTTGTCTCTCATTTGTTTTTGTTATAAAAACAACTTTGTGTTTTAGAAAGTAGGGCTAGAATAATGAATGACTAATGAATGTTACATTTTATTTTGAGTTTTTTGAACTTCTGTTCCTTTTTGTGTTATCTTGGAAAATTTTTGCCTTTACAGTTATAAATATTTTCTGACCTTAAGCAACTTGATGGCTGATATAGAGTCTATTCTCATTCGGGACAGCTAAAACTTTCCCCAAGTTGGCTATGAACAAAAGTAGGATTAAAAGAAAAAAAAAAAAAAACCCAACAAATCAAAACAGGGCAGGGGATTATGGTTGATGATCAGATCAAAGTTAACAGTGTTCCAAATGCTGAAAATATCTCTCTCAAACTTTTCCAAATCAAATTTCTGTAGTTATCTTGCAGTAATTTGAAGAAGGAAAGGTTTTTACTGCTTGGAGAATGAAAAAGCCAACAGTCCCATAGTACATTTTGAAAAAGGGGTTCTTTGTCACTTTTGAATAGAGGATGTGTGTGGAGTTTGTTCTTTATTATTTTCTTCAACGGAAAAAAAATTCAACAAGTTGGCAGTTAGCTGCACCGATTTCCTCTTTGTGGTAGAAATACTGGGATGTCGTGGGAGAAAACCGCTGCCCATCTTAACATGGATGCTTAATTGTATTCTCTAATTCTTCTTAGTTACCATTGCAATGTTCTTAGCTGCCTTTTATTTGTTGTTTCTCCTGGACAGAAGTGATTACTAATTATTGCTGCACCGAAGAAGTGGGCCATTTGGTTTTCTTTTCTTTTCTTTCTTTCTTTTTTTTTTCCTTTTATTTTTTAGGAGACAAAGTGAAAGGAGGATTGGAGGTTTTCTGTCCAACTGCTCATCCCCTACATGCCTGGTCTGCTTCCCTAATTTGCATGGGTACCTTGGGCATTGTCCTGTGGGACTGGGGTACCTCGAACTCTTCTTTAGTTTAGTGACCCTTGTCATCTTGCTGTTCATTCGTGGGGCCTGTTTAATGCTAATTAGTCCTTCAGCCAGTTGCTGTTTACAACTGTGTGCTTTAGAAAGCAGGGCCCTCTCCAAAGACCACATTGGTGGTCTTAAACTGAACTACTAGGATTGAAGACCCACCACCCCAGAGAAGAGCCTCTTAACATTTCTATTTATTTTGAAATAAGTAGCAATCACATCATTAACATAAATAAACAAACAGTGAAGAACTGAATTTTTGGCCTCAATGCTTCTTAATGATGGACAGATGCTCCTTAGGAAGCTGCTTTAATCCTTAGTCTTTAACTCTGGGTTCCTAAAAAATAGATGATCTCAGCCTCCATGTTAACACTGCGGACCACGAATATTGGATAAAGGTATGATAAGAGTGCTGAAAAAGAGAGAGCAGGTTCAATGACCTCAGGTTTAGGAAGTATTTACAATATGGTTATCTACTGTTTGATGAAACTGATTGAACAAAAAGAAAAAATTCTGTGGACTTCATGCTTGGTGTGTGTTTGACCTTGGTAAATATAGGCCCCAGAACTTATTACTGGCTTTATTTGAAAGACACTGAATCTGCATTTCAGCTGAGAGTTCTGTGCGCCTTCCTGGTGCTTGGCTAATGGAAGGATCAGGAATGCGTTACGGACCTCTTTGACCAGCACTGCCATTCTCGTCTTATGGACGTGTTGACTGAAGCCAGTGCAGGTCAATGGCCTCTCCTGCCACCACTTTGGGGTGCTGGTTACAAAGCCACATTCTGAAACAGAAACTCTGAGATCAGTGTTTGGCATAGTCACTGAAGCGCACTGTCTCTGAAAAGAGGACAGTGGAAAGAAATCTGTGTCCTGTGGTCACTGATATTCTTTATCCTTTCCTGACGAAGTATGATGTAGATGGCTGTTTAAAGGGTTGGGATTCAAGGCTTGTGTGATACACAGTACCTTTGAGTTACTTCTGAGCAGCCTCTTTATTCCTAATTTTGATAGTGTGACATATTTATTGCAATGAAATTAACAAAAAATATTGAATGCCTCTTTATGTACAGAAGTAGTATGTAGGGTTTAGGGCGGGAGGGATGCTTCCACTTCTTCTTTCATGGGTGCAGTAAATCTCATGTTGACAGGCTAGTTGGCTTGATAAGCTTGTTTATGCAATTTCTTTTACAATGAAGATTGGGTAATGCTTAATTGAAGCATTTTTGATTAGAAATGCTTCAATTAAGGGCAAATGAGATTGGGTGCTAAATGGATTTGAGTAACTTCCTGGATTTGGGGGAAACTTAATAGGCCCTAAAGTAAGGCAGGTCATGTATTAAATAAAAGTCCTTACTTGGTTCATGGCATGAGAAGACAAACCTATTGTCTAGTTGTAGGGCAGGTTTTTGGCTTTTAAGTAATATTTTGGTAACTCTTTCTACAAGAAGTTGGATGTGTGAGTGTGTGTGTGTGTGTGTGTGTGTGTGTGTGTGTGAGTGAGTGAGTGTGTGCGAGAGACAGACACACAGAGACAGAGAAAGAGAAGGGAAGAGGGAGAGAGGAACAGACGGACACTGAGTGGTCCTAAGGCCAATTTAAAGATCCTCCCTTGCCTCTTGCCCCTGGGCTTTGTCTCCTTCTCAAATACAAACATGAAGTGGGTGGATGGAGACAGACCTTCTTTTTCGTTGGCTGTGACCTGACACTAGGATATTTGTAGCTCAGAGAGCAGAAGTGTGTCCCATCTGTGGAATTCTTTTTTTTTTTTTTTTCCCATCTGTGGAATTCTGATTGTGTACTTCCTTTAGTAGGTCACTGATTTTCTTCTCTACCTAAATTCACGTTCTTCTCAGTGAGGGACTGACACTCATGATTTTTAACCTGGCTGGATGAATGGTTATGTTGTTGTGAAAATCTGGGGGAGGAAGGCTCACTACCAAGTTATCATTTCAGGAGGAGTATAATTTACTGTTGTTTTTCCAGCACTTGAAGGATCCTCAAGGAGGTGATTTTTGTACAGGGTACAAACCTCTAGCACAGGCTGGGGAAGAGGACTGAATCAACCTCACGTTGTCCTTCCCATTTCTTGGTTTTCTCAGCTGTTAAAAACTGGGACTGCACCCCATCTACCTGCTATGTCACAGAGTTGAGAGAAGTTGTCACGAGATAATGTTTATAACAGTCCTCTGGAGACTGTAGAATGGAATACACAAGGGTGAGGCTCTGACTACAGCCATTTTTGACATGAATTACCCTCAGCCGACAGGAATATAAAGAGTAGGCCTGCCTGTATGCAGGTCCCTTGTTTTGACCAATTTGCTCTACCATTCCAAAAATATTTTGGAACACATGTACACTATAAATATTTGGAAAATACATTATATACATATAATACTGTAGTAATGTATCTTGTATATGACAAGCCTATAAAAATGGAAACTAAAATAAAGAGATACAGATAGAAGCCTCAATATATTTCTCCCATACCTAGTTGATTGTCTTGTACCAACTTTCCTCCTTGGGTGTATGAAAACCCCCTTTAAAGGCATCGTTTAGGGCATTGTACCCAGGAGAAGACGGGCTGTGTTGTAGAAGGACTGCATATTTAGAAAGTAGAATGAAGTTGACATGGTACGTTATTGGTAAGTATACCCGCTAGGTGGAGTTGGATGTTCCGTCTGATGTAATTGCTATGCTCCTGAGGCTTGATAAAATCCATGTTTCCTCCTACCCTGTCAGAAATTAATAGAGGGCCACAATTTGTTCATGGGCCCTGGTGTCCTGCTTCACTACCAATGGCCTGGCTGATTTGGTGGACATTAAAAGGAAGCAACACTCTAGCCTTTCTCTCTCTCAAGTATCTTAAGGCCACCTCACTTCTTTCTCCCTCCAGCTGTAGACCAAGGCTGACTTCCTTTTGGATTCTATCTGGAAGTTCGAAAGTGGTTAGGAAATGTGAGGTTAGCGTTTTGTCAGGGTAATTCCATGCTTCATTTATTGGTTTTTGGTCTTTAATCTTCCCAGCAAATATTCAGCTAGAGTTAACAGCATATTAATTTCCTTAGGGGAGAACATCAGCTCTATTGCAGAATTCTGCCCTGGAGCTTTCTGTGTTTTATCGATTTCTCTTCTGCGTGTGTGTGTGTGTGTGTGTGTGTGTGTGTGTGTGTGTGTGTGTGTGTGTTTTGTTCCAGTCACATTAGATTTTTCAGAAAATAACCTAGGTTATAATTTTTATGTCTTCTTTATTTTCCATTTCCATTTGGGAATGATAAGAGTGAGTAGTCGAAGGCTCTTAACTGGCACAGAAGGGAAGAAATTTACCCTACCTTCCTTGTGGTTTTTGTTTCTCTTAAACCTACAGCGATGGAGGATTCATCAAGATACAGGTCAATGGGAAAGGACTCAGTTTTACTTTGCAAGCTCTCCTTAGGGCCTGAAGCTGCTGGAGAATTTCTTGAGCACCAAAACATTAGATGGGGAAGATGCAGAGAACAAATTCCATTTTGCTTTGATTTTTGTCAGAATTGGGAAATCTATTGGAAAAGGAATTCCCCTGTCCTGTGCTTAGTCCTGAGCCCTCTTCTCCTTTCTCTTTGTATCAGCTATTTTAATTTTTAATCTAAAAGAAAAAAAAAACTAAAAACAAAACAAAACAGAACAAATCAGAACATGTTCTTCTGCACTGGGATGTGAGAATGTAACTTTTCTTTTCTTTGTGTCTTGTGAATATTAGTTGGTTTACCAAGTCACTGGCAGTAAAGCTCTTTGCTTTCAAACAGAGCTGGTTCATTTCTGCAGATGTTTGTTCACTCTCTGATAGGTGGAAGGCCCTGGGTAGGAGTTTATGTCTCTATTTCAATTTGAGATTTATGTAAATATTAAAATTCTGAGAGAAGGCAAGACTGCTTTTTATTGTATCCTTTCTGATTTTTAGATTTCTTTCCAAGTTTTGGTCACTGCAGAGACAGTCTTTAAGGTGTTTCTGAATTTTTTGCCTGTGGAACAATATAGAAAATTAAGCTGCCCTGATAACCTGACTGTTGTTTGGCTGATAGCTTCTTTTGATTTCCTTGTGTTCTGTTTGCTGAGGTTTCCTTTCTATTAAGAAGCAATAGATCAGATGGTTCTATATGTTTCTATCTCTATGTGTGCAGAGTGTTAGGAAAAAAAAAAATAAGCATCTAAACGTCTACTTTCCTTCTTCAAAGGAATTATAATCTAGTTGAGAAATTACGATATATACACCTGGAAAGGTAATTATCTCCCCCTCCCCAATTTTAATTACAGTATAAGGCAATAATGGAAAGATGTCACAAGGTGTAGTACACTAGATATTGCCCAATAAATTGTAGTGGTTCTCACAGTTCAGAAGTGAGGATTATTTTATTTCTTTCATTGCCGTCATTTTATTCATGTTGACACTGAGATCAGTGGTACTGAATTAATTTCCTTCAGTTTGTACTTTGAGAGTCATTTTCACCAGCTGGTATTTCTGATAGGGAAACAGATTTTGGTTACATTTTTGGGGAAAAAATGAGCCTCTGTCATTATTTTGAAGTAGTGCCGATGATGAGTGTTGAAATGTGGACTTTGCTGACTCTCATTTACCGGGGATTCCTTGATTAGAATATTGCTCGCTACATCTCTTCTTTTTGTCTCCAGCAGTGACTTATTCCATCACATTTGAATAAGATGTCTCAGGCCCCTTAGAACTCTTCCTGAGAGATTTCCTGTGTCTCTGTGAGGACCTTGGAGAGGGAACAACACCAACTCCAAGGGGTCCTGTAGATTTTTTTCTTTCTAAGAACATTTTTACTCTTCAGTTATGCTGTAGTTGATTTATGTCTATAGCATTTAAAAATGAATTCCTCGTGCAGTTTTCTTATCCCAAGCTGGAGAAAATGGAAAGTGCTTCACTTTTTTTTATTTGTCTTTATTGTGCTGTAGAAGACTGTATAACAGTAGAGTTTGTGTTTAGCTCTGATGCTGTTCTGTTTGCCCAGTGACCTTCATCTGGCTGTTTCTTTCTAACACATGTTATGTCTTGGTTGGATGGTGGGTTTGTACATTTTAATGATTATACCCAATGAAGACCGGTAAAAATGTGTTTCCTTTTCATATTTTCACTATCTACCAGGCGAAGCAGTTTTTATCATTTTCTGTATTCCTGTGTTTTTTTCCTCCCAGAGTTAATTTTAGATGGTCTGAGTTGGATGGGACGGCTGACGGGTATTATTCATGAAATGTCATTGGACTTACTTTCTGCACTGAATTTCCACTTTATGTGTAATACCTTTTTTGCTATTTAACTGTTTCTGAATTGGAAAGGAGATACTATTAAGGAATTGTTTATAATGATGTTTAGACTTTCACTCTAAAAGGGTTCGAATAATACAGAATCCATCTATAAATGTAAATGAATTTATATTTTTCCCTGTAGTGTTAGGATTTGCTAAACCTTCCGAGACTGCTCTTTGCTAGATTTGCTTCTTAAGGTCTTTATCTTTTACTTTTATCTTTGAGCTAATTTATTTTATCATATCGGTACAGGTATGTGTGTATATAATTCTCTTAGCTGATTAAAAACAGGCATTGAACATTACATGTCCTTAGAGGAACAGTGGGCTGAACTTGTCTTTCCTCGCTCCCTTCTGATTAAGTGTGTTTCCTTTTTTAAGAGAGTTAAATGTGCTTTCCCAAAATGGCATTTTGGTGTGAGATAGGAATAGACTAGCCAGTGTCCCAGTAGTGTTCCAGTGATTTCTATACAAAAAGTCTGTCATGGGTTTCCTTAAAAAAAAAAAAAAAAAAAAAGTCAGGTCTGCTTCTGTATTTCAAATACGACTTGATAAAAAAAAAACCTTCTATTATTATATTATTATGTAACATTTTAGAAACATCTTTTGGGTAAAGTGCTTTTTATTTTGGGAAAGAATAGTTTATAGAAATATTATTCTGGTACAGAGATGACAGGACAGGACTTCTTCTGACCCTTTATATAGATATTTGGAATAAGAAAAATAAGTATTTTCCCACAAATTCAATGGAAATATTCAACATTCTTACATCATTGCAGGTACCTGTAGCTACCAGCAAACTTGAGGTTAGATAGCATATATTTATTGAGGACGCAGTTCTCGGGGTTACGGGGTTTGTTTTTAATAGCAACGTTTGGTAGGCTGGGAACTGCAGGAATGTGTGTAGTGGGGTTGCCAGGGTGCGGGATTGGCAATGCTGGGATTGTAAATATATACCCTTTCCCCTTTGCAGTCTACCCACACCCCTCCCACCAGTAGGTCCCCTTCTTACATGCTCCTTTGTGTCTTGCATATGTCTTTTTACCTTTGTATAGTTTGTTCAATTGCAGTCTCCCTAGTGTGATGAGAAAAAGATTACTAGCTTAGTTCGCTTTCCTTTCCTTCCTCACATCTCTCCCAGAGCTTTTTCACGTTCAAGAACTAATGTCTCCATCTTTTCCAGCTGGCACTGTAGGGACTCTGGAAAATGTATGTTATAATTATGTCCTTAACATCTCACACTGCACTAACCGTGAGCACTTAACTGCTGTTGGGTTCTTGGCCTATTCTGTGTCTCCTTTGCTTAGAATTCTGAAGTTCTAAACCCCTGCAGCTTTTCCCTCTCTTCCCTTTCAGAGCCAAGGAGCTCTGAATTAACTTTTAAAGGAAAGCCTGTTTCCTATTTCTGTCTGTCACCAGATGTTCCCAACTCACTGAGGGATGCTCCTTTCAGGTGATAAAGCATTTCCTTGTGCCAAATGGCTTCCTAAAAATCTCTCGATTCATTCCTTTTGTCTTTTTGAAACCAGCCACTGAAACATGGGATAAACAAAGTTAAGCTTTTTTTTTGTTTTTAATCTTCCGAATGGCAGGTGTAGGAAGTAGGGATTTGCCAAATGATCAAGAGCATCCAGAGCAGTCTGAGGAGAAGAAGAATTGCATCCTTCAGGCTCTAAATATGCGAATGCTGAACTCCAGAAGTTGTTAATAAAGAGGGAAGATCCAGTAGGTTTACATATACTATTATGGTCAAGAAACATTTGAAATAAGAGATAAACAAACACGTGGGCTCTATACATAAATATTACTATGGTATATTAATGGCATTAGCAACATGAGCAATGAACAGATTCGTTAAACAAAGTTTGTCTTTCCATCTAATATGAACAGTATTGACTTGAAGTGCAATGCCATACCTGATTCAAAATTATGTAGAAATATTGACTGGGTCAGTCTCTCTACTAAGATATGCAAACAACTCTGGTTCTTGATCACCTCTGAAGAAACAGCAGTGATGAAGGAAGCCAGGGAATCTAAAGAAATTTGTGCTGTTAATACTATAGAAAGAATTCTGACTGATGGGCCTTTGATTCATCTTCCCTTCTTTGAGTGTAACCTTGAGTCTTTTGTGAGATCATGATAGGAATACGTAAGAGTTTGTGATAGATTATGCTTTCCATTTGCTTTCTATGTTGCATTGTATTTGCTTTTCACATTTAACCTGTGGAGTAGGCAAGGCAAGTATTATTAATATTATCCTTTATTTTACAGAGGAGGAAACTGCTCAGAAACATGAGTGAACTACCCAAGGTCATGCTGTCAGGGCCAGAGTACTGTGCTTATTGATGTTGAGCCCAAGACTTTGTGACATTTGTGGCGGGATGGGTTGGGCTGGTAGCATTTAGTTTTCTCTCTGGCTGTAGTTTCCTGTTCCTGTTTGAAAGATTCAAGATTTGAAATTTCTCTAATATTAGTAGCTCATTTTGCTTTGGTTTGGAATTGTCATTTGATAACACTTTATTTTCCCCCCTCTCATGGATCCTCTTTAGAAGAAGGGGATGCTGTGTGACTATTGGTAGGTAGTTCTGTTTCCTTTTTCTCTTGCATTTTTCCCCGTCTTTCTTGAGCCTTCCTTCTTAGGACATTGAAAATTGAAAAAGAAAGGAGAGAAAAAAATCTCAACCAGAATAATTTCGGTGACAAAATGATGTGAGTCACTGGGTGTGGCAGTCCTTTGTACAAATATGAGTAAAGTAAGGAAGTGGAAATTAAGTAAATACCATCCTGTCATCATTTGCTTTATGCTTATTTTTTCTCGAGGCTGTCAGGAAGGGTGAGTATATCATTACATACATTTCTTGCATAGAATGTAATTTATCTTCCTCACCAAATGGTAGGGGCCCAAGAGAGAGAGATTAGTCTATTCATCCGTCTGGCACTCCAGTGAAACAACACCAGAAATTCTACCTTTCAAATGGCGTTGGAGTTTTAAAGTTTTTTTTTAATAAAATGATAAAATACTAAAAAAAAAAAAAAAAAGAAGAAGAAGAAGGGGATGCTGACTTTGCTGAGGAGAAGTAAATTACTGGACCAGGTTCAGTGTATTTGAAAAAGTTCCTTCTTTTCCTTCCCTCCCTGCCTTTCTTCCTTCTTTCCTTCTTTAGACAGACAAGTCAGGAGAGGAATATTATCTTTGATTTTCTAAAGATACAGAGTGCTTGCCATGTAGTATATGTACAATTCATCTTTAAATTATGATAAATTAAAATGTGCTGAGTATCTGAATCAGACCACAAGGCATGGTCTATTTTTTGTCAAGTGAAATTAGTATATGTTGTGCAGTCCTTATAATCCCTTTGTGATTTCTGCAAGTGTGCTGTATGTTTATCTTTCCTTTAGCAGGGCGCCTTTTGACTGATAGATACACACATACATAAGTTCACACAACCATGTCACTGTTTAGTTACAGGATAGCTGTATGGGTTAATAATTCTGAATAGTTTCCACGATGTCCTCATTACTTGGTATTTACACAAATCTGACTAATGGTATGTAAAGGATAAAATAACATTTTCTTTTTTAGGATCCCCTCTCGTTCACTTTCTAGGTCTTGGGTTCTTAAGCTCTCAAAATAATATTTAACATTTGTAAAGGACTTTGTATTTTGTGTAGTTCTTTCATTTACATGTCTCACTAATCTTTCTCCCAGGATAATAAAGTGATTGACTCAGTCGTTTTTTTTTTTGTTTTAATTAAAACACAGCTTCAGTTCTAAATTTAGGCACATATTTACTTTGAAGATAATAACATCTAAGAAGCATTATTTAATTAATGGTGATGGAGTTTTCCAGTGAAATGATACAAACTCAATTTATCCTTAATATTTTAGATGCAGAGGAACATGCTTTCATTCTAAATGACTAAATTAGTATTACTGCCTCAAATGACACTTGATTTCCCTTTAAACGTATTCATTGTAATAAGAAATTAACGCATGAGGATTTGAATTTTTACACGCCTTCTTCCTGCTCCCCTTAGAAATGACTTAGGAGTTAGTAATATGTCGGGGTGGGCATGGGAGGTTTTCAAGTTGGAACACTGGAGCTCATTAGCATCTTCCAAACCCCAATGCTGTTTTGTTTCAGATAGATTTATTACACTGTCTTTCTCCCCAATTCACTGCAGTGTGTGAAGGCTCAATGGGAACAAACAAAAGCGATATGTAACCCCTGAACCAATTAGCATCGCTTATGATGTTCTTAATAGGCTTAGCTACTGTATATGAGACTTGGGAAAATGACTTGACTTTTATGCTTGCTTGATCTCTCGGGGAAGTTTTTCAGTGTCAGCTCCTTTGTAGCCACAATGTAAATTTCACGTGTTTGATTTCCAGCTTTCTGATAGAAAACCTTCTTTACAATTTGATGGCTCCAGGGTGCCATAGTCACTCACTTACAGCTGTTCACTTATTTGCACAGGGTCTGTTGATGCGTGAGAAGAAGGCACATGTGACTTGGTCCTGGGGCAACTGTCTGCCCTCGGCGGGCGTGTGGGACAGGGCACAGCCCTGCAATTTGTTCAGCTAGTGCCGACGCCTGGGGTGCACGCCTTCTTTCTAGCGCCTCCCTTTTACCCTTTGTCCTCTTGCTTTGGTTCCCCTTTTGTTCCCTAAAGGTATAAATGATTCACGTTTCCCCTCTTCCACTACATCTATCCACTGACACACAAAAAGGGGAAATAAATTGAGGTATATCGTTAGTGACATTTCAGGAACAGGCCAAGCCCTGTCTTGCCTGCCTAGAGAATGTTGATTCCACAGACAAATGGAGGACTGACTGTACCTCCTGTGAATTCAGCTGTTTTACATTTTAAGTAAAAGCGTCTACAGTTTTATTTTGTGTTATGTCAAAAGAGTTACTTGTATTCCTACTTTATATAAAGGATTCCATTATGAACATACGAAAATGATCCTTCAATTACCATAATATATGATATTCCAATTTGAGAAGGTGAATCTAACCACCTCTTGACAGTATATTTGTTACAAGATTAGAGTTGGAAGACAGACTTGCCTTAGTTAACTGACTGGTTGACTTTAGCCACACTACTTAACTAAGTTTTAGTTTCTCCATCTGCCAAAAAAAACAAAAACAAAAAACAGTAATCATGGGATTCTCGTGAATATCCATATAAAGCTACTGTTAAGTCTCTGCCTTGCAGTAAGCATGCCAGAGAAGGTAGCAATGATGCCAATAGAAATCTTTTGGAAAAATAAAAGGAGCCTAGGATCCTAAGAAATGTAAGGCAACTTGGAATAGTTCATTAATGAATCTCTTGAAATGGAAGAAGTTGAGAAAATTATATGGTAAGGCAGCCTGTTCATTCCACAAATTCTCTCTACAACTCACCCACATCTTGATATCCTGGTTCCGTATTCAGCCTAGTGTTTGTATCTGTAAGGTCGAGATTGGGTTGCCTTACATGAATGTTGGCTTCCGCAGGTTTATAGCTGGGGAGCATGATTCAATAATTTCCCCTGCTTTCTCCTCTTATGTTGTATCCGTAGATACAGGTTTGTGTCAGCGATTTTGTCCTTTCAGAGGTAATAAGATGTGCTAGAATACCAGAGTGTTCTGAGCACCAGAGCAGTGCCAGCCACACAGAAGACACCGAGTGTGTGTATCTGAGATGAGTATGAGAGGCCTCCTATGAACCTTTTAAGTTGTTGGATTTTAATAAGATAGTACGGAGAGGGTGGTTGTTGGAAGGAGAGGGTGTCTGTAGCCAAGGTGACCTGGCCAGATTCTTTGCCAGTATTTTCTTGAAAGCACTGAGCATTAGAGAGGGGTAATGCTTACTAAATAGAGCTGGTTACTAAGGTATCTGGAAACAAGGCTGAAGAATGATTTTATTTGCTATTCAAAAAAAGGACTTTTATAATAGACCGATACCAGCTGAAGGGGCTGGTGGTAAATTGAACTCTTTGGCTTCTGGTTTTACTAGTGAAAAAACTTCAGGGAAAGCTAGTGGGATTTATTTTAATACATATAACGACCACTTATTTCCAGTCCTTTACATATATTTTAACTTACTAACAGTCTCCTTTATCTTTTGGTGAAAAAAATTGATAAAATTAACTTCAGCCTCTTCTCGCAATTTAAGTAGTTGGTCTAAGAATAACTTTGTTGGGGTGGTTAGGGGAAAAAAACGTATTCTGCAGAGCACATTTAATAAAGTTGTACTAAATGACAGATGTGTTCAATTTAATGTGTCTTTCTGAAGTTAGGCATAATTCTATATATACTAAAAAACAGTATTTTAAGAAGTGATATTTGTGATCTATGTAACCACTGGAGAATAGACTTTAAAATAGTAGCTGGCAAAACATCAAGGTCCTAGTGTATAGCACAGGGAACTATATTCAATATCCTGTGATAAATCATGATGGAAAATAATATTTAAAAATGCATATATATACTTATGTTTGTATAACTGAACCACTTTGCTATACAGCAGAAATTAACACAACATTGTAAATCAACTATACTTCAATTAAAAAAAAGCAGGTGGCAAAGAATTGTAGAAGAGTAGTATACATTTAGTTGATAAGGCAAACTTAATTTTGTGAGGGAGAAGTGGCAAATCTATTTGTGTTTAATTTTGAGTATACATTAGATGCATGGTTTAGCTTTCATTCTTTATCTTTCTTTACTAGGGCCATGTTAATGTAGTATATTTGAATAATACAGTATTATTTGAAAAATACGGCGATTTGATGAGTTAGAGCCAAGGTGATGGGGTGTGCAGGGGTTAACCGAAATCTCACAGCAGTCCAGAGCCATTTCACGTCCCGGGTAATCATTGTGTTCTCTTGGTGTATGGTACAGTGGTGTAATGAAGTCCAGGTCTGGGTTTAGAGCCTGTGCTTCTTAGTAGCCCTGTGACCCTGAGGAATATGATTAACCTCTGAGAACCTCAGTATACTTATTTGTTAACTGTTCATCATAGTACCTGGCACAAAGACATCACTGGGGAAAAAAAAGTTCCCTCTATTTCTACTGTATTAGATAGTGTATTTGAAAGTACTCAATATTTAGCATCTAGCCTAACAGATGTAGATACATAGATGTACATTGAATTCATTTAGTGTCTTACCTTTCCCTGTCATCACTGCCCTCACACACCCTTAATACAGCTATATACCTATATTAACCAAGAATATGCATTCCACTAGATTGTCAGAGATTTTGTTACCAGAAATAGAAAAACAGCTTTGGAGTCACGGGAGGACTCCTGCCCTGCAGTCCTCTCTTCTGCTCTGTACTTGGGGTGTCCCTGGCTGACCTCAGGATCATTCCTGTATCTACTGAGGATATGGCTACATCTGGGGGTGCCCCACTGTTCAAAGCCATGCTAAGCCCAGAAAGGCCACCCAGGATCAGTTTCAGCATTTTCTTCAGAGACCTTATCTGAGGTTGTAAGTAGCATCCTCTTTGGTGAAACCTTGGTTGAAACTTCTCCCCAAGCCCCTTTCTTTCTAGGCTATGTCTGTTAAGAAGCAATGTGGCCTAAAAATCCAGAGCAAGTTAACTTGGGAGCCTGGGATGTAAGTGCAGGTTCTGCAGCTTGCCAGCTACTAGTTATGACCTTGGGCAGGTTACTCCTCTAAGCCTCAGTTTCCACACTGTAAAATGGGGATATAGGGCTTCCCTGGTGGCGCAGTGGTTGAGAGTCCGCCTGTCGATGCAGGGGGACACGGGTTCGTGCCGCGGTCCGGGAGGATCCCACATGCCGCGGAGCGGCTGGGCCCACGAGCCATGGCCGCTGAGCCTGCGAGTCCGGAGCCTGTGCTCCGCAACGGGAGAGGCCACAGCAGTGAGAGGCCCGCATACCGCAAAAAAAAAAAAAAAAAAAAAAAATGGGGATATAAAAGTTTCTGCTTCACAGTTCTGTGAAATTCTATTTAAATCATCATCTGGTTAGCTATAATCAGATCACAATAAAAGTTAGCTTTAATAATAAAAAATTATTATTTAAGATATGTCTGTGTAATAGGAGGCTACATGTTGGTTCATGCTGTGATTTAGATCAAAAGAGTATCTGAAACAATCGATTTAGTTGCCTTTCAAATTCAAACTGTTTACACTATACTGTTCATATATTATATTGTTTATTATCTTCCCTGCTTTGTTTTCTGCAATACTGATTGCTGTTTTTCATAACATTAGAGATGCTCTGCAAGTGATTATGGAGTTTTTATTTTTACCATTGGAAAATAATTTGATGAAGTATTACTTCCTGTAAAGCCTAGGTGCTGCTGTGAGGTTATGTGTTGCTAATTATAATTTCCATAAAAAGGGTGGAGGCTGTCTTCTCATTCGTTGTTCTATTCACGAAGGCAATCCTTATACTTCTGTAGCATAATGAAGGAGACAGTCACTCTTATGGACTTCAGAGAAATAGGCCTCCTTAACTGGATAGGTTAACCATCCTAACCGACCTCCTTAATAGGTTGTTAAAGTGAATAGGCTGGCCGAATTACTCGTAGAAATCACCATGCGGTAGGCTGATACGTGGATGTTTCAGTATCACTAACTATTTTCTTCAAGTGCCATCATATATATTGATTGCTGTGTGAAATAAGGTCTACGGAGACAAAAAAAAAAAAAAAGTCATGTCAGAAACTTATGTGAAAACATACCTCAGTACCTTTGTTGTCCACTTCTGTGCATTGGACAGTAAATCCACTTTCTAAAATAATAGGCTGTAGTTCATCAGCCTTTGAAGTATCTGACCATGGCTTGCTGGCTTATTCATATATTTAGCACATGCTTTTGAAGGGTTTTACATAGACAGAACCAGGACAATATTAAGTCATTTTAGGCTCGGTGGGAAGATTGGATCATGTGATTTATATGAAATGCTATGACACTTATAGTTCCTAGGTACTGTGGCTATCTCTAAATTTTTGTTTGCAAAGCATTTTTTTCAAGAGTAATCCTTTTTCATATAACCGATCTAATTTTTATTATTAAAAGATGTAAAGGTTTTCTACTTAGAGAAATTGTGACTAATGAACAGCTAGAGGTAAAGAAAATATACATTTGAAACAAATCCAAGCAGTGATGATATTTGCAGGCAAAATTTGGTTTTCAAGAGCAATGATCTCTGGTTGAGGCACTCAGAAAAGCCCACATTGCATTCGTAACTCCAGCAAAAATTTTCATTCCTCCCCGATATAAAACATGAGATCACTCCCTTCTGTCAGCCTGTGCATCAGTCTAGCTGAAATTCGAGCTTATAAAATATTTCCATGGGAGAATTACTACCAGGGAATTAACTTATCCGTAGTAGCTATCTGTAATTTTGAAACTTACCTAGACTTACTACACTCTTGATAACACTGATGAGAAATACACTCAGTGGTGGAAAATGAACTCAGTCCTGCAAACCAGAGTGCAGATTGGTACAGGCTGAAGATGCAAAGCCTACCTTGTTCGGGAATCACTTGGCTTCCCCTTCCAGGGTGCCTGTTGCAGGAAGAGAGGCTGTGTCCTGCTGTTTCCCAGAGGTGAGAAGTGAATTTAATATACTAAGAGGCATTTCCTAGGGAATACATGCAGAGGTAGAATGGAAATATGGTCTCTTTATTTGCTACTATGGCCACATGTCTTTTAAATTTTTGGAAGCGTGGGGCTGTATTAGTTTCTTAGGGCTGCCATAACACAGTACCACAAGCTGGGTAGTACAGGAAAAAGACACCTAGTTCTAGAAGACTGAAATCAGGCTGTCAGCAGGGTTGGTTTCTTCTGCGGGCCATGAGGGAAGGATCTGTTCCATGTCTCTCTCCTAGCTTCCAGTGATTTGCTGGTTTGCTGGCAATGTCTGGCATTCCTTGGCTTGTAGAAACATTCCTCTGATCTCTGTCTTCATCTTCACATGGCATTCTGTGTGTGTGTGTCTGTGTCCTGATTTTCTTTTTGTATAAGAACACCAGTCATATTGGATTAGGGCCTACCCGAATGACTTCATGCGGGTTGAACTTGATTACCCCTGTAAAGACCCTATCTATCTTCAGACTGGGTTGCATTCTGAGGCACCAGGGGTTTGAACTCCCCCATATCTTTTGTGGAAGAAAACAGCCCAACCCATAACAGGGGTCTTGCTGGTGAAGCCCTCAGTGTTACTTACTGGGGCATTGTATCACCGAGGAGCATGGAGGAGCATCATGGCGAAGTTTTAACCAGCACACGTACCTGCAGTCAGGCTTGTTTTATGGTCAAGAGTCTCAGGTCAAGTCAAGTTCTCTGGCCTTTTATGGGACACACATAGGAATAAGTAATAACATAATAACGATAAAGCAAATAAATATAAACAAATAAAAACTAATACAATCTATGTTTGTAGGTATGAAGCAGAGAGGTTAAGAATTTAACGTGGCAACTACTAGCTGTGTGTGATCTCAGGCAAGCAGTTAACTTCTTGAGCATCAATTTCTTCATCTGTAAACCAAAGGTTGTAATAGTATCTTCCTCACTGTGGATTGCTTGCGGATCGAATCAGATAATACTCTTAAACTCTAGGTACAGTGCCTGGCCTGTAGTATGAGCACACTAAAGGACAGTTCATAAGAAGGCAAACAAAAAGACCCACGGCCCCTGAGGATGCTGGGAAACAGGCATTTCCCAGAGTGGAAGGAAACATCTGGCTTTTTACCTCGCAGCGCTGCTCACCTGCGTCTACTACAACTCCGACTCTGCCACGGTCTCTGTTCTCTTCAACTGTGTGTCTGGGCGCTTGATCTTAGCACTTGGCACCCAGCTGGACAGCAGGCTTCCTTCTTCTCTTTCAAGTTGTTTTCTTTGTTGTGTTTTCAGAGCTCATATTTTTGTCATTAAAGCAGATTATTGGAGGAAAAGGGGAAAAAAGTATAAACGTCAGAATTCACTTAAGCTCTTAAAATAGTCAAAACTAGTTAACACTCCCCTCCCCCAAATTTTAGAGTTCCTACACTTGAGAACTTGGAAATGTATGATTCTCACTGATGAAATAATAAAGATGTCATGTCCACACTTTTTGCAGGGTTAAGGAGAAAACAGGGTTTGTCCTTGTTGAATTTTGATTGGTAGAGTCAAATCATATACAAACACATTTTTCCTGTTAGCATTTACTGGGAAATATGGAATGTGTTTGTGTGTAGTTTAGAGCTGTCCCAGTTGGTTGTAGATCATTTTTAAACAACAAAGAGGGGGTTAAATCATAAACACACATTGGCATGCTTAGAAAGCAAGTGCATGGAAGTGCTGGGTACCAGGCTATATTCTTGTAAACTTTGTGTATTTTTGTATCACTGTATTTATTTTTAAACCTTTTAAAGGGGAAGCAAGGGTTTTGACAACTTTCAAAATATTTGACCATCATTTTTAAGAATCTCTTATGTGCAAGGCTCTATGTGCAGGGCGGGGATGAGGACAGCCTCCAATATAATAAGGGACATAAGGCAGTAGGCTGAAGGCACTTGAAGGAGAAGAACTGATTCCCAAGTGGGGAATTCAAAGAAACTTTTAAAGTTTTTCTCCTTGAAGGATGAAACTGATTTTGACGAAGACAATAGGATGAAAAGGAGGGAATTCCAAGTAAAGTGCATGACGTACAGAAAAGTGAATTGCTTGGTTTGATGAATAAACATTAGAGATAATGTTGGAAAGGCAGAATGAGAGTGGATTATGGAAGCTTAGAGTGGCAGGCAAGTGGGTTAGACCTTGTGGTAAGGAAATAAGGAGCAACCTCTTTAAGGAGGCCCTGCAGTAGGAAGGCTAGTCTGACAGTGTAGAGAAGATGGTCTGGTGATGCGGAAAGCCTTCAAGGAGCTTCTGTAGTATTCCTGGCTTATAGCCATGAGGGCCTGAATGTTGTTAATGGAAGGTGGAACGTAGAGAGAATGGCAAGGTGTGAAATACTGTAGAAGTATTATCAGCAGGACTTGATGCAGGTTAGAATCTGAGACAGAGTCAAAGGTAGCCCCAGTGTTTTGATCCAGGGTGTCTGGGAAGACTGGGTACCATTAGCAAATGTCAGGAATATAGGAAAAAGATGTTAAATTTTGGATATGTTGAGTTTGAGTGGTCATGATGACATCATGATATCCAGATGCATACACCTAACAGGTTGGAATTGGAAATATGAAAGAGACTCTTTTGGTGGAAAAAATATTGGACTCATTCTCATTGACAAGATAAGACCATTGAGTTCTGTGGGGTGGTAAATCGAAGAAAACAATATAGTTAAAAGCTTTCTGGTTTAAAGGAGGAAGTGGAAACAGAAGAGAAGAGAAAATGAGCTTCTGAAAGCAGAAAGAGGAGTACAGCTTCACAGAATAGTAGAGGAGAGGCTTTTAAAACAAATATAGTATACAATAGCATTCAATGTTTTTGTGAGTTTAAGGAGGTTGGCCACCTTTTAGGAAACAGTTTTGGCCCAGATGAGGGGGGTCCAAGTCGAAGTATATGGAGTTAAGGAGTCTGTAAATGTTAAAAAAAATAAAAACTGCTTATACTGACTTTTTTTCCCTAAAATTTGTAGGAATTTCTTTGGTTGAAAAATCAACCCCTTTCAGTTCAAAACAGAGCCTTAATACATAGGACTGATTGAGATGTTGTTTGAAGCAAACAGGAATGTGAAGGTAGATCTTCAAATTCTAAATAATTAATAGAAATATTCTAACATACAAATGTGCTGCCTCACTCAACATACAATTTTTAAACCTATGAAATATCATGTAAGGAGGTGATTGTGTTCATTGCCAAATGATTTTTCTTTTTATAAAAGGATTCACCCAGGGTTCCTTTAATTAGGTATTTTACCCAGTTCACTTAAGTGTTAGTTTCCAGACCATTGACTCCTTGACAGAAGACTGGAGGGGCAGAGAAGCTTAAACCGCAGTGTTAGGAACAAGCCTCTAAATTGTATTATTCGTATGGAGCAAAACAGAGGGATAACTCGTTCCTTTTGGCTCAGTGTCGATTGGTGGGAAAATCTTTCCTTTTCGTATCATGTGTGAGTGCTACCTCTATGAGATAAAGTAGATATAGTTCAGTCTCAGTTTCATCTGTGACATACGCACCAAATGTAGGCTTAGATGTGCCAGAAGGGTAATGTGAGGCAAAGCCTATTTCTGTGACTCCATGTAAATAACATTCCATAAATGTGTTCTTGGACCTTAGATCAATAATACATGACTTCTGAATGTGTGGCCAAATTGAATGAGGGTACAGAAGCAGCATCATATGAGGCAAAATCCACCTTCCCTGGAATAACTTAACGAACAGAAAATACCCAGACTAATTTATTCTAGGAGATCATAAATAGACCAATGACAGAATATTGGTATACTAGGTGTTGGAGTCACCCTAATACATAGATTTATATTGAGATTTAGGCTAGAAAGGAATTGTATGAATTTATGTGAATATATGAGTGAGTAAAACTATTTAAAATATAGATGGATGATTAAAAGCAGAATTATCCAATTTATATGTGTAGCTATCTGAAAGTGAGTAGCCCATTCTTAACTTATAATGGGCTCTAAGAAATGTCAAGTTTTATTTGATAAAGACTTGGATAAAATTGAATTAGATGTAGAAATTGACATCTCTAGAGTCAGTCTTCAAAAAATGGTTTGTGGCTTCTTTTCTGGGGATTAAAAGGCAATAGAAATTATTGATATAAATTGAAGTAAAATTTTATTAAAATTCTAGATACCTCAGAGATGATTAACTAAATTACCTAAAACAACATGAACTTTTTTGAAATGCTTCAGAAAAAGCAGTGGATGGTAATATAAGTAGTGTACATGTATCCTTAAAATTTTTTTTCCAGAATTTTTGATATTATGCTTGCTTGAAAAATAGTTGGCAATATAATTTTATTTCTACATATAGTAAGATAAGTTAATTACAATAAAATGACTTTTATCTGTACATTGCTTTGTAGTGTTAAAAGCTCTTCTATGTTTATAATCTTATTTAATCTCTAAAATTCCTAGATAAGGAAGGAATTATTGCTGTTGGTTTGTAGATATGGAAACTGAACTGGAAGATCAAATACATTGATCATCAAGCATTATACACTCTCATTCCTTTCTTTGTTTACTTATATATTACTCAGATACTCACTGATCACCCTCTGTGTGCCATGAGGTCCTTTTTGAGTACTGGAGGCAAAGCTTGTACTGAGTCTTTTATCTAGTCCAGTGTTCTTTTCTGCTACTATTTGCTGCATCTCAAAGGTATTAATAGTTCAATATTATAATTTAAGTAATTCCTTCTTGTCTATTTTGTTCAGATAGTATAACAAACCTTTTTACTAAGCAGAGTTTCTAATTAGTTTTATTTTATAGTAGATATATTTTTTTTCTTTTCTGTTAACACTTTTGCATATAGGTGTTCTATAATCAACTGTTTTTTTCAAATGTCAATTTGTATAAGTCAAAAGTTCTGTCCATTACAATATCAAATTATACTTAAGCTTTTATATAATCTCTCTCTCCATTTGGTATTAGCCACCACTTTCAAGATTTTTTACTCTCTTTAATCCATTACTCACTGATTTATTTTAATGAAAAATATCTCAATTAACTTTCTATCCTGAATGAGAGAAAATAATTGACTCCGAAATTATTCATTTATAAACCTGCCAATATTTAGAAATAGTAAATGAAAGCATCCATGGTGAGAAGTAAAGAGTATTAACAGCTAGTTATCAGTAATATACAGTGGCATAAGTAATATACATTGGAAGAAAACTCCAAATCTGGTTCAATAGATTTTTCTTGAATGTCTACTCTGTATCATGCTAGGTACTTTATAAGATAAATAAAAAGAAAAAGCCTCACATCTTTCTTTTAATGTCATTATACCCTAGCTGGGAAGAGATTCATTGTATATTATATAGCTAATATTACAAAGGAGAGTAAAACAAGCGCAGCAAGCCTTTTGACTGCACAGAAGAAGGAACGCTTCAATCCTCTGGGTGCGGTTTTGGTAGGTTTAAGGAGAAAGTTGCATTGGAACTCGTTTTCAAGGAGGAGATTTTCTTTGGGGGAAATGGGCACCTTGAGGTGGTGCCACAGAATGAAAAAAAGCATGGAAATAGTGTAAAGATATAGGATATAAATGGATCTAGAAATAGATTTAAAAATCAGTTTTATTGCTTTTAGAGCTTCTCACAAACACTTATTCATTTGCATTGTTTCTTACTTTTTGAACCCATGGTCTCTGGGCATAGATAGGGGCTGCAGGTAGGAGTGGATTCTATGTATGTAATCAGTCGCTCCATGACAGTTGCCTGGAGCCTAGTGGTTTGGGGGACTGGAATGTGAGAGAGAGTCGGGGATTCATGTCAGGGGTGAGTAATAGACACGAAGTAATCCTTTCTTACAAATATTCTCTGGATTGGTGACTTTGATAAGAAACGTAGGAATCCCATGCCCGGGATATACAGAATTTTCTTCAGCTGTCTTTTGTATTGGGTAGAAATGTGTGTGAAATGGGTTTGTATAATTTGTATATTATCTAAATTAGGCCAGTCCTTTCCATGTACTTTACCTTAATCTCTCCATTTTGGAGGAGCTGAAACAGAATTTATATGCAGAGTCTTTTTCTGAAGAAACTTGGAATGCTTTGGTCGTGTGTAATGATATTTACCTGTGTATACGAAGAGAAAATGTCGCTCATAATCAAAATCTATACCTGTTTAATAAGAGACAAGTGAAGTATAATCAGTTGTTCTTACATACCACTTTCTTTAAAAAAGTAAAAGTGGGCTTCCCTGGTGGCTCAGTGGTTGAGAGTCCGCCTGCCGATGCAGGGGACGCGGGTTCGTGCCCCGGTCCGGGAAGATACCACATGCCGCAGAGCGGCTGGGCCCGTGAGCCATGGCCGCTGAGCCTGCGCGTCCGGAGCCTGTGCTCCGCAGCGGGACAGGCCACAGCAGTGAGAGGCCCGCGTACAGCAAAAAAAAAATTTTTAATTAAAAAAAAATAAAAAAGTAAAAGTGGATGTTTTTTCCCTTTGCTGTGGTCAAAGGAAGCTTATGCTGATTACTGTCAAATGTTAGAAGATTTTGATTTTCCTTAAAGTATCATGGATGAGACTTTAAATTGTCTTTCATGTAAAAGGCAAGGGTACCATGTACATATGAGTTCCACATTACAAGCTGTTTTAGTTTTAAACAACGTAGAAATTAACTATAAGTTACACTAATAACAGAACTATTAGGGGAAAAACTCAAACATTTCACACGTAACATATTGATCTCCAAATTGGGTCCATAACATCTTCTTTAAAGCATGGGAAATTTTATATTTTCCAACAAGACTTTTATAGAATGGAAGTCAAATGCTTTTTATTCCTTTTATGTAGGAAATATTTATTGAGCACCGACTGAGTACCTCTACACATTGTGGTACAGAAAAATCTGCCCTCATGGAAATTATATTCTAATGAATTAGTGAGCTTGGTCAATTTCTTTTATATTTATATTTCATAAGAATGATTTTTTTTTTTTTTTTTTGGCCATGCCATGCGGTGTGTGGGATCTTAGTTCCCCTACCAGGGATCAAACCCGTACCCTCTGCAGTGGAAGCGCAGAGTCTTGACCACTGGACCACCAGGGAAAACCAATATTTCATAAGAATGATATTAATTTGGCTCCTTACTATACATATTTCTTAAGCTAATATTATGTTTAAATTATAATCAGTGTTAGAAACAATACAAATAGGAAAAATCAGTGTAAATGGATATGGTATAAGGAATACTCAGGGAAAAAATTGTTTAAATTATTATTTTCGAACAAAGGACAGGTCTGAAGTTTCATATGTTTGCAAATTATTTTAGAAACTCAAAATATAGTTTTTTAAATTGCAGTGGTAAGAGCTCGTGTACATTTATCTGAATGAAGGAACCATTTATACAATGATATTAGATCCTTGCTATAGGAAAATTACTGAATGTGGTTTTTTTTACTTTTATTTTTATTTATTTTTGGCTGCATTGGGTCTTCGTTGCTGCGCTCGGGCTTTCTCTAGTTGCCGCGAGTGGGGGCTACTCTTCGTTGCGGTGCGCGGGCTTCTCATTGCGGTGGCTTCTCTTGTTGCGGGGCAAGGGCTCTAGGCTCACGGGCTTCAGTAGTTGTGGCTCACGGCTATAGAGCGCAGGCTCAGTAGTTGTGGTGCATGGGCTTTGTTGCTCCGCAGCATGTGGGATCTTCCTGGACCTGGGATTGAACCCATGTCCCCTGCATTGGCAGGCAGATTCTTAACCACAGTGCCACCAGGGAAGTTCGACTGAATGTGTTTTGTCGAGATCTATTTGAAGTTTTCTGTAGCGTGCTCTGCTTCCTAAGCTGTTTAAACATATCTGAAATTTTAGGAAATTGTTGATGCCTTAATTTTTCTTCCTCAGTGGCTACTATATCTCCCTGAAACATACTAGAAACAAAATCAGTTATTGTAGTTGTCTTAGACTCTCTGTCATTGGATGTTATTTTAGCTGCATCTCTCTCATAGTGATTATATGGAGAAAATTGATTCATAAA
This sequence comes from Phocoena sinus, assembly GCF_008692025.1. Taxonomy (NCBI): domain Eukaryota; kingdom Metazoa; phylum Chordata; class Mammalia; order Artiodactyla; family Phocoenidae; genus Phocoena; species Phocoena sinus. Next base: position 36,705,024 of record NC_045772.1, on the reverse strand, counting down.
TCCTTAAGTTCCTTGAGAATTAAAGAGAAACTCCATAGGAGGTAAGGAATTACTTTAATATAATGGCCAAACTGGAAATCTGCATGTATCACAGCTAGTCTGTTTAATGGAAAATGTCAACAGACTTAACTAATTCTTTTGAATGGAAGGGGCATTTACAGTGACATCAATTCGATGTTAAATGTAGACGGAACTAAAATCAAGTGGAGTTTTATTAACTTTATTGGATATTTTTCTGTATCATGTGGAATAGCTTTGTCAAAGACAGTTATGGTGAAATTTTTGAGTCTGTCCTTTATATGTGATAAAAAGTCATCTCTGGGCTCACTGAAATCAATGAACACATTAGATTATAAATCCTTCACTGACTTGGTCTGTTCCCCTCCCTCCCTTTTTTGCTTTCTTTTATTCTTCCTTATTTCTTTTATAAGTATCTTGTAAGCCTGTAGAAAAATATTGAGAATTAGGTGTTTCTTTTATGCAAGAAATGTGACTGATTTAGAGCATGATTTTTTTATAATTAAGGACAAATTTTAAGAAACAGTGAAATCACTTATAGCCTCTATCCCTAGAAAAGCAGTTTTCATTTTTTATTATTAGATTTAACTGGTATATATAATTTACTTGATTGCAATCGTATTGTATACCCAATTTTATCATTCTGTGGAAACTCAAAATTTAACAGACATATCAGACCAGTACATTCATTTATTCTCTAGCCTCAATGTAATAATATTTACTAGTATCTTTTCCTTAAAACGTGTAGGAACTCAACTACATAGTACTTAGGGCAATATATATATTTTAAAATTTCCTAGCATTTCTGGCAGATGCTATCCAGTTTCTGCTTGAATGCTTATGTTTATGGAGGACTCACTACTTTGTAATAGTAGGCTGATATATTCCTGGGCATCTTTAATAGTTGTTCTATTTTTATTAAGTCAAAAGAGTCTTTCCACTACATTTTCCCTTATTAAGCTTTTCCCTGTGAAGCCACACAGAGGTCAGCTATTCCCTTTTACAAGTGACAGTCTTTCAGATATTTCAAGGCAATGGTCCTATCTGCACTTGAGCTTTTCACTTTCAATTTAAATATTCCATTTCCTTTGTTCAGAAGTTTCTTATTTGGCTTTATTTTTATATCCTTAACCATCCTGGTCACCTTTCTCTTGACATATTCCATTTAATCAGTACCACATTTAATTAATATGTGGCCCTAAACTGAGCACTATACCATGAAACTACTACTTCCCTTGATCGATCAACTATGTTTTTGCAGTTTCATACGTTTTTCTGGCAGCCAGTTTACACTACTGGGCTTGGTAAAATTTTTTCCTACCAGCCCTACTCTTTCAAGCTATATTTCCTTCTATTATCTTATCTATGTGCAGTTGTGTTTTTAGCCATCATTTATTGAACTCCTATGGGCCAGGCATTCTAGTAGGTGCTAGGAGATCATGATGATCCAGATGTAGTACCGACTGTATTTCCTGGTGTCACAGTACACTGATTACACTACCAGAGGGAATGGGGAATGGTGATGGTGATGATGGTGATGATGATGGTTGGCAATTATGGCTACTTCCCAGGTGCTGGTACATTTAGCTCTCACAACAATCCTTAAAATACAGGTATTTTTTATTATTCCCATTTTACAGATGAAGATACTGTGGTTTATAGAGATAAAGCAACTTGCTGATGGTCAGCTAGTGGTTGGCAGAGCTAGCTTTAGAATCCAGATGATTCGCATGCCAAATCCATTGTCTTAACCACTCTTCTAAAACTCCTTGTTTCTGTCTTAGCAGTTTAAGTAAGGGGAAGATTTTGTTTTTCAGCATGAATGACCAAGGCTTCTTTGAGGAAGTTAGCCTTTGAGGGAGATGTTTCTAGCTTAGAAAGTTATCACCAGGTAGAGCTACTAAGATGGGAGAGTACAAAGCATCGAAGGCGGTATCCTGTTTATCTAGTTTGGCTATAATGTGACATACGCATAGGCATGTTGAGGACAATAAGATAGAAAAAAGACTAGAGATTGATTGTTGAGGACCCTTCATGTCAAGCCAAAATAAGTGTGTTTTGTTGGCAAGTAAAAGGAAATTATGGATGGTTTTTGAACAGGTATGTTCCATAGTCATCTCATGCCTTGACAATATAATCTTGATGTAGTATTTAGGGAGGAGTAGAAAGGAAGCATGTAGAAAACAATCAGATGGGAAACAAATTAGGGCTATTTCAGTAATCAGACTAAGAGGTAATGAGAGCCAGAATTACCAGTTATTACTGAAAGGAACAGAAAGTAAAGAACAGATACAGAAGACAGGGCATTGCTTGAATTGTTTGATTTTGAAATCAAATCAAATTGGAGTCAGCAAGAACTGAAAATGAAGATGCTGCTCACAGAACTAGTCATATGTGGTTGAGGAATATGAGGAGTATTAAAAATGTTGAGTTTGAAGTACTGCTTGAAATCCAGATGGAAAGATCTAATAGGAAATTTGAGAATCAGTGATATGGAAGAAAAGATAAAAGTGGAGATTTTGTTAGTGAAAAAAATTCAATTGAATAAATTTAACGATCCAGTTGGCTTTATTCAATGATTCATGAATTGGGCAGCATCCCATCTAGAAAGTAGAAAGGTGGTCCTAGGAACTATACAAAATGGAAGGCTTTTAGGGGTAGAAGACAGAAGGAAGCTGAAAAAGGAAATTTCTAAGAAAAAGTGGATTGTTTCAGACAAGGTCACTTTCCTTTGGGGGAAGGGCTGGGGTCTGTCATGCAGATTACTTCACTAGTGCTAATCACTTAATTCCAGATTACCTGGTTATAGGTCACATTTCTGGGATAGGCTGAAACTATAATTAGATTAGATATTGTCTTGGTTTGTTGACCTGGGGCTCAGCACAAGTGACTCCATTCGGGACCTGTTATTTGTTTCTTTTTTCTAAACATGTAAACCACTTTTAGATGTAAAGGGGTAGATGTGAAACAATGTATGAGGGCATGAAGGAGGGAGGGGACATGACAGGTGCTCCTAAACTTGAGATGACCAATGGGATTTTCTGAGAGTAGTATGTGACAGATGACAGCGTGGCCGTTTTCTTAAGGACTTTGTATGTAATTTCAATTAAAGCTGTTCATTCATGCATTTCCTGATTTTTATGCTTCGTTCCATGAGTGGATCAACCTCAAACACTTCATTACGAGGACCAGATGCTAATTCCATTATCTTTGCCAACGTTTCAGATTTTAGTTTAAATTTAACGACCAGATCCTTGTCTTATTATCATTCCTTTCATCACTTGGCTGAAATTTGTCATGGTTATTTCTCTGAACTCTTAACTTTTGTAACCTGTAAATTCTGTCGTCTCTTCTGATTCCATATTCCTAACGTTTCCTTTCTGGTTAGCATCTTGTAGCCCACAGTCCTATGTATGCTTTACCATCAGGTAGGCTGCGTCTACTGATTTCATTGAGGTTGCTGTACATGTAAAGCATTGTAGGATATTCGTATGGCAAAATGTAACTTGATTTATATTGTTTGGAAATGATTTCTTTGGGATTTCTTGTGTAGTTTTCAAAGTCTCAGAAACCCATGGCCTAACTAACGTGCCTCTGGCAACCAATCAAATTTATGCTGATTAGTGAGAAGCTTATTGTATTGAAAAATATTTAAAACCATACTCTTAAATACTATGTTTTTACTTTTCCAGTTTTTAAAGACACAATTAAGAATTCCCTTGAGGCTTGATCCAACCTTACGTTTAACATTGGAGAGAAAAATGTAGCTCCTCTGACATTTAGGGTCAGGAATTGAATTCTCTATTATCCTTGAATTTTAAAGGAATCATAACAGTCAATCCCCATTGTGGGAAATCCCTCTTTCAAGTTGTATTGATGTTGGCAAGTGTTCTGCTGAAGATAAATACGGTGTTGCTTAGTCTAGTCCAGGAAGAAGCAGGAGTGAAAGTTTGGAGGCTAAAACATTTAATTCATTGCACAGTGAAGGTGTGACCCAGCAAATCTGAAGAGCCCCATATGCTTCAGTGACATGTTGAATCAGTCTGAAGGATAATACTGCCCATTCCCAGGAGAGAGTATGGGCTCCATTAGCTTCCATCATACAGGATGGTTCTTCTCAGGTGCCTGGGTTGAGGCTGGAGTGAGAGTGGTTTAATTTGGGCAAGTCTTTACCTCCCTTTACTTCCTTAAGGATTCTAATAGACCTATATTAGCTTCATCTCTCTTCCCTCTGTAAGCAGATGGTGCTCATCTTTATTTCCATAACTGAGCACCTAACTTGATATAGTAGGTATGTATTAAATAATTGTATATATGAATGAACAAATTTTGTCTAAAAGGAGGTTTGCCCCTTTAAAAAATTTTGTTGAGTTGAATGTGCTGGTTATGCTTTCTCTAATTCTTCATTTTAAAAGTGAACATGGAAATTTTCCGTTCTAGTTGCTAAAATATTTATAAACCTTAAGACATTAAAACGTTAGGACATCAAGAAAACCTAAATCGTTCCAGAATGACCAAACATAGTAGCTCAAATTCTTTTAGTGAAATTAAGCTTTACTCGTGAAGAATTTATTTAAAATTGAAAGGCATTTATTTGATGCACATATGCAATCCACATACTCTATTCCCATCACCATAGAATCAGGGGCTCCTTTAATACTCATTGACTCCTTGAGGGCCACAGTGTTTTTAAGAGTCCATCAGGAAACCTCTTGATTAGATGGTGCCCTGGTGATGGTTTTAAAATGTTGTGACCTCTGAGACCCAGTATGAGTTTGTAGTAAGTTACAGTGTATGTCCAGTATAGTAGACTTTCATCTTCCTGCAAGTGTGTGGAGTGGCTCTGTTACCTCAGGACCACTAAGAGTCTGCTGGCTTTACTTCAAATAACATTAGGCTGAGGTTAAGACATGTTATTTTTAACATGATTAAAGAAGACCATTTAGGTGATACAAACTTTATTTAACACTTCATGAAGTGGAAAGTCTCCTTTCATAGAACTGTAAAATGGGGCAGAAAGTTGGTAACTTTTATATGGGATGAAGAGCAAAAAGCAGGAAAACATAGAAAATATCTGATTGGCTGAGGTCACATAGTCAGGCTAGTTTGGGGTGAGAAGGCCCAGAATTGGCCTGGCATTTGGGGATTGGCTGACTGGATATACCGAATTTCTGGTCAAGCAGAGCATTTACAGGAACACGAAAGTTATCTAAGTTTGGGTTTGCTGACATGGCACCCTGGGCAGGAGTGGCTCCATCTTGGGCCTAGAAATTTATTTCTACAGATGAGAGGACTGTTTTGACTGTTTGTTGTTTCTAAGAATGGAAACGGCAGGCTTGCAAGTTAGTAAATTTCCAAGTACTGGAAATATTTAGTAGAGATAGAAAAAATTAGAGAAGATTCTAATTGGAATCTTCTCTTGGAAGAAAGATTGGATAAGATTTGTCTAGGCAAATAAAACTTTTCTTCTGCTTATTCCAATCCATACTCTAGAAATAGTTTAGGTTGAATTGCTGAAGTGGACAGAGAACAGTATATGAACGCAGGAGCACAAGTTAGAAGAAATAAGAATTTTTCTTTCTTCTATAAAAATCAATTTGGTCCGTTTTACCTGGTATCTAAGAAGTTTTCTCCTTTCCCTAAAACCATCTTGTATTTATTTCACTGTTATATAATATTCTTTTGGGAATTGAGCCTGTAGTTCAATAATTCTGTGTAATACGATTTGGCCTCTGTCATGTAATAATTCTTGAATGTGGGTCTCTGTACATGGAATGACAAAAGGCCATGTGTGCTGTTAAAATCTATTGCCCTTGGCAAAGGAAAAAAGAATCACTGCATGTGTGTGTGGGGGGGGGGGTGTGGGGGTGTTTACTACCAGTGACTTGTTTGAATCAAATTCTTCACACTTATTCATTAGGTCATTTGTGTCTTTAGTCATTCAACTTTGTCTTATTCCTCAGTGAGCGTGCACACAGTGAGGTAATAAAAGAACTTGGCATTTCAGTTACTCCATAATAAGGACTCCCTTATTTCCAAATGAACCAAGTTGATTAGATGACTATGATACTGTTAACTTTTTAAACTCCCGATCAGTTAGTTGCCTTTTGCCTTTCTGCAGTAGAGAAGATAGAAATTCGAGTCTAAAATTTTTCATTATCACAAAGATCAACGTATACATCCAAGAACCACTGGCATGTGCCACCAGGCTTGAGCCTACCAGTGAGAAAATGCAGAGAGGCAAAAGGCAACTGATTCTGGAATTTTAAAAAGTAACAATTACTAGGGTCAACTAATCAATTCAGGCTCGTTTGGTAGTAGCGGAGTCCATATTATAGAGAACTGAAGTGTCAGTTTCTTCACTGGTAGGTTCAAGTTTGGTGGCACATGCCAGCCATTCATGGGTGTGTAGGTTGACCTTTGTGATAATAGAAAATTTTAGAACTCTAATTTCTATCTTCTCTGTCTTTGGTAGCATTTTCTGTATTGTATCAAGCAGCACATTTTACTTACATTTACACTTTAAAGGAAGAAATGAACTGGAGCTTGATTTTAAGATGCAAGTAAAATTCCTAATTTTTCCTTGTGTCTCATCATTCAGTACTTGTATCTCATCTCTTCTTCTATTTTCTTCTGAAAATAATTTAGCATTTCTTATAGGGTCTTAAGTTTTGGACTTCCTAGACCTAAGTTTTAAGTTTTTACTTTATTCCAGTAGTTTTCATAGACCTGCTAACTGGCTCCTTTTTATATTTTAAGTTAATCGATGAAGGAAAGTAGAACTCCAAATTCATCCAGATGATGAATATTATAGAAGAGTAATTTCTTTTGTCCGTGTTCATGTTGTGGTCTTTTCTTCTCAATATAAGTTTTCCGTAGTAAATCTTTGCAAAATTAAAACTGTTTCTTATTTATGGGAGGTCTAAAAAAATGATGGATGGCTTAACTTTAACGCTTCCATTGTTTTCAAACATGTAACAAAATTTTGCCTAACTCTTCCCATGTGCTTGGCCAGATGCCGTAGACCATGACCCAATAGAAAGGTTAATTGCAGGGTTCTCTAGATCACTGGTAACAATGATCATAGATGTAGGTGAAGTATTTCATGTGTAAGTGTATCGAGAGAAGGACATCCCCCGGGTTGACTGTCAGCATTTTTAGGGTTCTTTGAATCTCTGTAATACTCAGTATGGCAGTGCTCACTAATATCTGCTTAATGAATATGATGTTAAATAGTGTTCTAGTGTTTTCAACCATCATTTATTTGCTCTCTCATGTTCAGCCTCTTAGAATTTTATGATGACAGATCCTGAAAAGAGATCTGTTTCGAACCACATGAACTGCAAGCTAATTTAATTTAATTTATTATGAAAATAAAAAGTGGACCATTTGTTGGCTAAATGTGCAGCCATAGACTTCATCTCGAATCTGAAATCGTTACAGTGGATAAGCTTTCTTACCACTGTCATGCATTTTTATTATTTTTCATTGTGCTGTATAAAAATAAACTTACAGACCAAATTCACAGTAAGCATAAAAAGTTAAGATCTAACTTTTTCTAAATAATTCATAAGAATTAGTCTAGTGGGCATCCCACAGTGTTTAAGGAGTGTTTTACATAGTTTTTAGGATTACTTATATTTCATTCTAAATGTGAGGAAAATACTGGAGTTACAGCATCTTCAGTATGACTTAGAGATGGTCACCTAGCCCCTGTTTGAATGCTTTCTTTGAAAGGAAGAAAGGAAGATTACTACTTTAGGACACAATTTTTTCCATTCTTGAACAACTCTTAATTATTAAAAATTTTTATTTCAATTCAAAGTTAATTTTCTTCTTCATTACTTTCAACATTAATTTCTCATATGACATGGTGGCTCTTTTATCAGACTTATCTCTCATTTTCTAACCATTTAGATAACATGGTTCCTAGATCCTTTATTCTTCTGTTATTCTTTTAGATAATCTCCAGTTTATCATGGTTCCCTTTTTATCCTTGTATTTATTAAATGAACTCATTCGAAGTGTGTATGTGTGCTTACTTATTCATTTATTTATATTTAACTTATACTGTTTCTAGGGATGTAAAAAACACTGGGTAACCTCGGTTCTTTTTTCAATTGTTTTTTTCTCTCTCTTATTTTTTTTTGGTAACTTTTTTTAGTTCTTTTTTTTGTCCTTTTAGTAACATTTAGTAACATTATTGGCTTTTAAGATACTTTTAGTTTTTCTTTCTTCTCTTTAGTATTTGAATTTTTCCTTTATAAACATTCTTTGATATACTATTCTTAATAGTAGCTAAAGTTTAACTAGTTTTCTTCACTCCTTTGTCTCTAGTTTCCTAATTGAATTCAGTAGAGGCTATAGAAGATGAAATTTACCCTGCTTAGCGCCCTTCAGAAAAGTAGATATTGCAACCCCCTTTAATAATTCTTATCTTTAACAGTTCTCTCAGTAAAGTTTTCCTCATTTCTTTTTTTTCTTCTAGTTTTATTGAGATATAATTGACATACATCACAGGTTAAGTTTAAGGTGTACAGCATAATGATTTGACTTACATACATCATGAAGTGATTACCACAATAAGTTTGTGAGCATCCATCACCTCATATAGATATAAAATTGAAGAAATAGAAAAAAATTGTTTCCTTGTGATGAGAACTCTTAGGATTTACTTAACTACTTTCAAATGTGACATAGAGCTGTGTTAATTATATTTATCATGTTGTACATTACACCCCTCGTACTTATTTAGCTTATAACTAGAAGATTGTACCTTTTGACTGCCTTCATCTAATTCTCCCTCTTCCCCATCACCCCCCACCTCTGGTAACTACAAATCTAATGTCTTTTTCTATGAGTTTGGTTTCTTTTAAAGTATAATTGATCTACAACACTGTGTCAGCTCCTGGTACACAACAAAGTGATTTGATATTATGAAAATCTCCATTTATCATCATTTGTTTTGAAATGTAGTATTCAGAACTAGACACTGCTGATGACCTATTTCTAAGAAATATTATTTTTTATATTACATATGTTTTATATTATAGTTATTACTATATATTATATATTACTATTTATTTTTAGTAATTCACCTTATGTATGTAAACAGATTATTTTTGCAAACAGATTATAGTATAGATTCTTAATAACCTTGTGAATAATGAAAACACTCATGTTTTCTGCTATTAAACCAGAGCTCCCTTGTCCTTTACTGGTGCATTTGATTTGTGGGTCTGGATTCTAGGTTTTTATATTCAAGGACATTAAATATCATTTTGCTTGTCTTGGTCCTTTTTACTAGTCTGTTGAAAACGTTTTGGATCAGGAGAGTGAGAGCCTCCTTAAATGTTGTGCCTTAGGTGTCTCACCCTAATTCTGGCCTTGATTTCCTCTTGCCTTCACCATTTTATTTTCCTGGAACGAAAAGATTCATGACCCCAAATTGAAAATATTGTTTTAGTTAAGTCAATTCATGATAACAGTTGCTATTGCTAATAACTTTTAAAGGTATTCTTCTAGTTTTCATGTAGTGTTATGAGAAACGGTATTAGCCTCTTTTTACGGGAAATGAAAATGAGGCTTAGCCAGAGTAAGTCCTTCATTTGCACACTCATCTAATCAATAATATAATCATTCAGCAATTCATTTACTGGATACCTCTTATGTGATAGGAACATGGAAGTTTTCAAAAGTAGATGTGGCCTCTGCCTTGTACCTCTTGCAAGGTGCTATAAAATTTTCATCAGAAGTGCTCTAACACGATGGAATGTTATTCAGTGCTAAAAAGAAATGCGCTATCAGGCCCTAAAAAGATATGGAAAAACCTTGAATGCATAAGTGAAAGAATTTAATCTGAAAAGGCTGTGTGATTCCAAGAATATAACATTCTGGAAACAGCAAAACTGTGGAGGCCATAAAAACATCAGAGGTTGACAGGGGTTAGGGAGGAAGGAGAGATGAATAGGCACAGCACAAAGGATTTTTAAGGTAGTGAAACTATTTTATATACCGTAATATATAGTGGATACATGTCATTTTACATTTGTCAGAACGCACAGAATGTACAGCACCAAGAGTGAACCTTGATGTAAACTATGGACTTTAGGGGATAGTGATGTGTCAGTGTAGGTTCATTGACTGTAACAAATGTACCACTCTGGTACGTGATGTTGATGTGGGGGCACAGTAGGTATATGGGAACACTGTACTTTCTGCTCAGTTTTGCTGTGAACTTGAAACTACTCTAAAAAGTAGTATGTAGCCTATATTTCTCCCTTTTTTGGGGGGAGGGTCTACAAAGATCATGAAGGATTTATGAAAGACTAAACTAAAGCTCAAATGCCCTCCTGACAATGTATTCCCTGCGTATACAAATCTAACCTTATCAACCTGTAATACCAAGGAAAATGTTCCTGGATTATTTTGTGACAAACTTGATTTCCAGTGAACATCTTCAAATTCCCAGTAGCAAATGGAAAATTTGACAGTGTTACTAAAAATAGATGACATCTGAAATAGTTTTATTAAAATGCACGTGGCTCTCCTACTGTGGTGTCGCTATTTTGTCCTTTGTACAGCAGAGCACGTTACAGAGTGGGGTGTTTTCATTTTCCATGTGGTGGTCTAGCCGTGACCAAACAAATTAGCCTCAAAATCCTTACACAGCCCGAGAGCGAGCCAAAGTCTAGAGGTAGGTGTGGGAGAAAATGTTAGAAAAAGACAAAAAAGAAGGAGGATGGAGGGGGCATCCTAAAAGCCTTCTTTGAAATGATGTTAAAAGAAAGCCTAGAATATTCTGAGCATTTTTAACTTTTATTTCAGTGTCCTTTTATGGAACTGAAATTAACCTGTTCATCTACCACGTTGTTGATTTTGGGAAATGATATATTCCATAAATTAATTCTCTTATTAATGTTACCTTTTTTTATTCTGAAACATTAGCAAATTGAAGGGAAATCCTTACAAAATATATTCCACACTTACCATCATAATTGAAGTATATTGGATTTATTCTTTTACATGACTCAATACCGTCATTGTGATCATTGCATATTGTTTTTTGTTTTAATATGTAGACACATTCAGAAACTCGTTGTATGTATAGGAAAACTTTTCACTACACAAAGTGACCCCAGACTGTTAGTTTGATTTAGGTATTTAATAAAAATTCCTTAATATTTTTTCCTTCATAATTATGCTGCTAGCTCTTACTTCTTGCTGTTCGTATGAGTATTGTACCAGGCTTTCCACATTTCCTGATTTGTTAAAACCAAATTGCTGTGGAATGAAAAATAAAAGTATTTAGGGCTTCCCTGGTGGCGCAGTGGTTGAGAGTCTGCCTGCTAATGCAGGGAACATGGGTTCGAGCCCTGGTCTGGGAGGATCCCACATGCCACGGAGCAACTGGGCCCGTGAGCCACAACTACTGAGCCTGCGCGTCTAGAGCCTGTGCTCCGCAACAAGAGAGGCCGCGATAGTGAGAGGCCCGCGCACCGCGATGAAGAGTGGCCCCCGCTTGCCACAACTAGAGAAAGCCCTCGCACAGAAACGAAGATGCAACACAGCAAAAATAAATAAATTAATTAATAAAAACTCCTACCCCCAACATTAAAAAAAAAAGTATTTAGTTAGTATTTTTAAGAGTGAGTGGATAATCAGTAGCATAGATATTTTCCTTGGCTCAAAGAAGGATGGGTAAAAACCTGCAGTGGGAGAATATACAATTATTTGAGGATTTGGACCTTTGATAGTTCTAATGTTGGCTCCCTTTCATTATTTCCGCAGAGAAGACACACGTAGCCCTGGCCCTGAGAAGGGGAATGGGTAGCTATTTCTTCTTTTGCTCTGATGTTCTAGTCCTGGGTATCTTCTTGTACCAAAGAAGATGGGTAGATGTTTCTTATCTTTGCCTCTGTTCCAATCTTGAGTCTCTTCTTCTAATTTCCTCGTTCCTCCACTCTGTTTCTCTCTTCCCCCTGTCCTCCCCACAAAAAATAGAGTGAGGAAGAGTAACGTGTAAATATTAAGTGCTGGTCTAGGTGCTGGTTGTCATTCCATTTCTTAAATAACGGGCATTCTGTCTGCATCTTATAATTTCTGTTGCAGAGACTTGACCTTTAAAGAGAGAATACATAACAATTATGCAACAGGCTGGCTGAGTACATTAGCAGAGCCCAAGACCTTTTGCTAGTGAGTTTGGTGGCCAGACTAGGTCAGAGTGTGACCTTGATACACTAAAAATGTACATTATTAATTATAATAATTTGGTTCAAGATTGTTCTATAACTCACCTGTTAAAAGTGTCTAGCACATAGCAAGCACTCAATAAAAATGTGTGAATGAATAGCAGTGAAATGCTAGTTAGGTATTTGGGTGAAAATCAATTTCTGTCACATCTAGCAGTGTCTGCAGAAAAGGAATGCTGCCAGTATTTGATAAAATGAAAAGATACAGAACGCATTACAAAGAAATTCATAGGAATTTCATGCCTGTAAAAATTTGGTGAAATTAAATGGCCTGAGAAATCACTTTTCACTAGGTTGTTAGAAATGAATGGCGTAGATCCTATGTTTTGTGATCGTTGAAATTTGCATTTGAATTTTAAGTTTTCTAGTTAAGTCAGAGGGAAGCTTATTATTGATGAGATTGTTTTCAGGAAGTAATCTATTAAAAATAGATGGGTGATTTAGAAGCCACTGTATGTGTTTCATTATGATTCAGCCCTTCCTTTGACAGAAGAGATAGGAAACTACGAAAACTTTATTTCTTATATTGAGTCAGAGTTGTTTTCTGAAGTTGTTTTATTTGAAAAAATTTTGGACTTATTAATAGCACTGGAAACGGAAGATATTTATAATGGGACAAAGACAGTTGGAAATGTGAGGTGGGTTGTCCTCTTTTCTTATTTTCTGGCTGAACCTGGATGGGGAGGGCAGGCAGGACTCCCAGATACAGTCAGCCATGGGAGTAGAGACTTGCAGTCAGTGAGGAACCAAGACTACATGGGGGAACAATGCTACTGTTTTTAAAGTAATATCAATTTCTCAATTCAACTAAGTGTTTTCAATGCTTCACTGTTAGTTTCTCTTGTCACTGGTGCTTCCTTTTCTGCTTTTCACGCATTTTATACATAATTGCTTCCTTTTCTAACCCCTTCTCTTCTGAGACTCTATCTCTCCAACCTGGTAGGATGAAAAAAACCCTATTATGTATTTTAAAAAGAACCACCACCACAACAAAAGAACACTACCAAATAGATGTGTATATTTACATAATGCTATGAAAACATAGTTATCCAAATCATCGGGATACTCTGAGAAAGACTTAACCTGAAGAAATGGAAGTTTTCCTATAATAAGAAATTTTGTTTATTTTGAGTTTTTATATTTAACTTTCCTTAATAAGTCTTCCAGTTTGTTCACTCTGTAATTAAAAAACCAAACCGAACCAAAGGAAACCAAGCAAAAAACCCCCCACCAGGTTGCTGGAGATAACCAGGTTTCTTCAATATTTAGTGAGAGAGTACACATAAATAAATAATAACTAATTGAAAATTTCACCACAGGTTCAGAACACTTATTTAAAAAAAAGATGTTTAAGCAAATTCATTAATCTACCCCGAAATATAATTTGAATGTCTTTTCATCCCATGAAGGAAATTGATAGATGAGTACATGTTTCATTGTGGTTTGAGCTTTCATTACAGTACTGTATATCTTATACTCATCCTGGTGTAGGCTTCCTTCTTATGAAGATTATAGATTAAAAGGATAATTATGAAGGAAGGGAGTATCCTGACATGCTCTCTGCTTCCGTAGTTAGACCCCTAGAAGACCGTGCTAGTGTTGTGCCAATAATGGCTTTACTAAATATGTAATCTTCTGCTTTTTAACTTTGTGCTACCTTTTTATCTTTTTACTCCACATCTCTAAAGATTTTTCTTGTTCGCTGCTAAGTTTTAGAGCCCAGAGTATAATTTTAATGGTCTGCTTAAAAAAGGTATTTTAAATTTTGCATTCCATTTCAAATCACTTACTCACATAGAAAGACTTGCAGAAATGGAGAGCCTCAATTATGTTCATATGTAATTATACAACAACATTTGCTTCAAATCATTGCACATCTTTGGTGGGAGTAGAAAGTATTTCTTAATTACTGGATGGACTGATTTTTTCCCTCTGGTTGAATATACGTGGCCTTCCTGATGAGCTATTTGAAATTCTCTCTTACATGGCCATCTAACATGCAATCTTGTTTACTGGGGTTTTGAATATCTTTTTGGTGACCAAACCTGTAAGAAGCTTTCAGGCGTAACGCCTAAAGCCCTGTGTGTATTTGTGAAGTATTAATGCCTGCAATTTGACCTCCTTTTTTCTGAAAATTTACTTATTAGATCAACATATTTCATCTTAAATCTTATGTATCCATTTTAGAGCTAAAGAAGAGTTTAAGGATTCCCAATTCCCTTACGTTACTGATGCAAAGATTCGAGTGTTATGATGCTTAATGATTTGCATAAAGCAATTCTTAAAATTTTTGACATTATGACTTCAATCCAACACTGAAATTTTATTATGTGAAATTATAAAATAGTTAGGTCTAGTAATATATCAATAAATAAATGGTCAAAAGGAATATTAGGAGTAAGATGTAAAGTATCAAAGACATTGGAAGTTAGCTAACCATGATGTCTTAATTAAGGAGCAATGTTAAGCTGGTTTGTTTTGTATAGAGTTAAAATCTGTAAAGGTGTAATACCTACTTCTTTTCTCTCTTCTGTAGGGAGGAGGGCAAGAAGAAGGTAAGTCATATTAACTAACCACTTACCCCTTGTCAAGCAGTTGAGGAAATGGTTCTCAGTGAGTTAAGGAAATGGCCCAAGTTCAGTCAGTTAGTAAGGGACCAAGCTGAGAGAGGTCTCGTGCTTGCTGGCATTCAAACTTTTGTTGTTCCTTGCATCGAATGATATGGCCTTTAAATATAAGAGGGAAATATGTATGCAGCTTTTGTGAATTTTGGAGGTATGATTTAGTTTGAATAACCCAGGTTAAATTTTATCCTATTGTATTATAGGAGAATAGATCAGAGATATAGAGTTTTATGAGAAGGTGAGGAAGTTTCTTATGGGGGCAAGGTCAACTAGTAACCATGCCTTTGCCTGATATAGCACAAGGATGAACATCTTAAATGCTTTCAATTTTTGAAGGGCCTTGATATACTCTAGGGAAAAATATTCTTTGTAAAATAGGCAAATATTTAAGCATTTATCAATACTATGAATGATAGACTTTACTAGGTTGTTTAGAGACAAAAAACATTATAAAGGGTTTTTTCCTGTCCTCAAAATGTTTGCAATTTAATTGGGGTACACTATCAGCACCCATAGAACGCTTGGACCATGCATGTAGCTCCCAAACAATGCTCAGTTAGCTAATGCACATCATGATAGGTGTTTCAACTTGAAAAAAAAATTAGATGTTAAGATAAAACAATCAAGAGACTGAAATTCAGAAAGTTGCTGTTTTCAGGGGCAGTCATTTGGGAAG
This sequence comes from Phocoena sinus, assembly GCF_008692025.1. Taxonomy (NCBI): domain Eukaryota; kingdom Metazoa; phylum Chordata; class Mammalia; order Artiodactyla; family Phocoenidae; genus Phocoena; species Phocoena sinus. The sequence continues at coordinate 36,689,455 of NC_045772.1, read as the reverse complement.
TTGTGTACTGCCTGATACAGTGATTAAAATACATGCAGAAGTATTATCCTTTACTGAAAAGCAGTAGTGTTCTCAGTAATCTTCAGGAAAACAAAAATGGGAAAAGTAATCAGAACTTGTTTTCGAACCAAATTACAGTCACGTGAGTACTTTGATGAATAAAGTGTTGAATGTGCAGTCCAAGGGTTTACGTTATTTTGACAATAATGTTTCTTAGGTGGCATCAGGATTCTCCAGGTAAGGCAGTACTTCTGAAACACTTAATTTCCTGGCTGCGCTATGGTTTCATCAACCTTCTTTAGTTTTTGTTCTTTTGTTTACGATTGAGAAATCAGAGACCGGATTCAGATAGGCTTTCAGGATCCTCACATAAATCCACAGTCAGAACCAAACCTACTTCCTAGTGTCTGGCTCATTTTCATGATAATATTGTAGAAACATAGAGTGCTAGAATTCGAAGGAGACTCAGAATCAGTTGTCTTGATCCCTCATTTATATAAAGATAAGAAAAGGCCTTTTCCTACACAGCTCGTGAGTAGCAAACCAGGGATTATCTGCTGAAATTTTGTTTATTTGAATTTTGTTTAATGAGTGGCATTTAAAAGAGAATTATGCCATCCAAGTTTTTGGTTTTTGTGAATATTTTAAAAAGTATTTTACAAGTGAAGAGATCATTCACTTTAAGAAAAGAGGCATCAAAGCAATCCTAGCTTGGTGATAGAAATCAGTACTAATAAGCATGCCATTAGCTAATTTTGGCAAATATCACCCCTAATTGATCCATATTTTAAAAAGTTATACGTAGACAACTTAGTGCTATTTATATATAATTATTATTATTTTTTACTCAACCTCTTAAACCTTAAGATTACATGAGTTCTTCTTTTTTTTTTGCGGTTCGTGGGCCTCTCACTGCTACGGCCTCTCCCATTGTGGAGCACAGGCTCTGGACGCACAGGCTCAGCGGCCATGGCTCACGGGCCCAGCCGCTCCGCGGCACGTGGGATCTTCCCGGACTGGGGCGCGAACCCGTGTCCCCTGCATCGGCAGGCGGACTCTCAACCACTGCGCCACCAGGGAAGGTCCTACATGAGTTCTCATTTGTAAAGGTGGATCAGTGCCTGGCACATACCAAGGGATGTAAAGGCTTTGTTAAATAAATAAGTAATTCTGGATGTTAACTAGACTTATTGTGGTGATCATTTTGCAGTATATACAAATATCGAATCATTATGTTGTACACCTGAAATTAATATGTTATATGTCAATTATACCTCTAAATAAATAAATATTAAGTATATAATAGATGGTGATACGTGATCTATGCTTTCTAGTTCTTTAGGGAGAGGAGATAGGAGAAAAAATTTTAAATCCCAATGTTCTGAATTGCCAAATTAAAGAGTGTAATTTAGGGGTTTCCCTGGTGGCGCAGTGGTTGAGAGTCCGCCTGCCAATGCAGGGGACACGGCCTCGTGTCCCGGTCCGGGAAGATCCCACGTGCCGCGGAGCGGCTGGGCTCGTGAGCCATGGCCACTGAGCCTGCATGTCCAGAGCCTGTGCTCTGCAGCGGGAGAGGCCACAACAGTGAGAGGCCCGCGTACCAAAAAAAAAAAAAAAGAAAGTGTAATTTAGAAATAGTAAAGGGTTGATCTTTTATAATGTACATAGTTACCCTTAACCTTTATTCTGACCTAATTTTTTTTAATTCAGTTTATGTCATTTGCAAATAGAATAAGATTAACTGTCAGTGGAAATACAGACTGTGTACATATCAGGCATATCAGGACAGAATAATTATAGAGCATTCACGTCGTGAATGAGAGTATTTGTAAGAGTCATTTTATTTAATGATGATGATTGTCATAATGTTATATTCATGTTTCTGAGAAAGAAAAAACCAGAATGTGTCCTGCAGAATTTGTACTCTATCGAGGTGCCAACGCTGCATTTGAATTTAAAATTGTGTCTTACTTGGCACTTGGTATTGTTTGAGATTTGTTTACTCAGCCAGCATTTACAGAGTGTCTACTGTGTCAAAACCTATGACAATTTCCCTTGCAGTATTTTTATTGGTTTTGAGAAGTTATTTGAGCACCTAATATGTTTCAAGCATTCTTCCAGGATATAGGAATATACTGGTGGAAAAACGAAGCATAGTCTCTGCCCTTCCAGCCCGTTTGGTCTAGTGGAGGAAAGGATCATTAAGCAAATAATTATCATTGTGATGGGTGTTATAAACATAAAACAAAGAGACTTCATCTACTCAGAAATGTTAGGAAGGTTTCTGAAATCAACTTTGAAGCTGAACTTTGAAGGAGGAGAGGGAGTTTGCAAAGTAAAGGTAGATGGGGTTAAGATTAGGAGGAAAAGCTTTAGAGGGTCTTTAGAAAGATACCTAGGGCATTATGAACTCTGTAAGAGAAGCAATAAAAGTCTGACGTGACTGAAGGTTTGATATTAAGGGAGAACTGGCCTCAGATGTAGCCGAAAAGGTGAGCAGAGGCCGTGTAATCCTGAACTATGTAGACAATGTTAAAGGTTTTCTTTTTTATCCCAAGAACAATGGGATGCACTTAAAAATATTTTAAAGCATGGAGTTAACAGATGAGGTTTGCAGATCTGCTGCAAAAGCAACCTGACAGCTTTTTTTTTTTTTTACCCTCTAAGGGGAATCTGCTTCCTAAATGTTGAATGTAAGATTGGAAGGTTTGAAACAGCATTTTCACAAGCTAAACTGTATGGTCTCAAATTGAATTCTATTGTGTTTTATAATTGCACCTTTGTGTCTCTGCCTAGCACAGTGGCCTTAAAGTGTTTATCGATCTAGACTTCCCTTAGCCAATATAAATGTCTGCAGCATAGGTGAACTAGCTGTTTAGGGCCTCATTGAGGCACATTATATCTTGTCCTTCAGTGTTGAGAACAGTGTTTTGGTGATACTGACACTAATTTATAAAATAGCTTAGAGATAATGTTAGTAGAACATCAGATAACAGTGGTGCTTTCCTAAAGAACAGTATGTCCAGTAGCCTTTTTTTCTTAACGTGCCATTTTACCATGCCCTAATAGTCTCCCAGGATATGTACTGTGTGTTTTCAGGTTTATTTTTTTCCCTATCTAGTGCATAATTGGAAGGCTAAGCAATAGCTTTGAGTTTTATGTGTTAAAATACCATGTCAAGCAAAAAAATTGGAAATGATCTAAATGTCTACCAGTACTCTTGGGTTGTAGAATCTTCATTCATTGAAATGCTCTGCGTAGTTACAATGAAGAAGTTGTATTGATATGGGGCAAATCTCAGACACCTGTTGGTTGAAAATGTATGTTGTAGAATGAAGCTTAGTTTATAATATATTTCAGTAAGTTTTAAGTGTACACAGAACAATACCATCTATTTTACATAGAAAATATTTAAGTGGTAAAAATATAAAAACACGGAAACATGGGGTAAAGAATCATACTGACTTCAAGATGGTGGTAACTTCTGAAAGGGAAGGTAAGGAATAGGCTAGGGATAGGTTAACAGTAAACCGTAATTATATCTTTTTGTTCTAAAGGAAAAGCCTAATTGAAATAAATAATACAAAAATTGAATATTTGTTAGTTCTAGATGGTGAGAGATATATATGAAATATCGAATAGGTAAATAAGGCTATTGTCAGTTGCTTTGACTTTGGCAACCAATAACAGCTGATTAAAAGTGCATTCAACTATAATAAGTTTATTTATTTATTAAGAAGTCTGGAGGAAGGTGGTCTCAGGGTTGGCTTGGTGACTTAACCATGATATCAAGGATTCATGGTCCGTCTATCCTCATAGCTCAGCAGTTCCTCTCCTGTTTTTTTTTTTTATATATAAATTTATTTATTTATTTTTGGCTGCATTGGGTCTTCGTTGCTGCACATGGGCTTTCTCTAGTTATGGTGAGCGGGGGCTACTCTTCGTTGCAGTGGTTTCTCTTGTTGCGGAGCATGGGCTCTAGGCGTCCAGGCTTCAGTAGTTGTGGCGAGCGGGCTCAGTAGTTGTGGCGAGCGGGCTCTAGAGCGCAGGCTCAGTAGTTGTGGTGCACGGGCTTAGTTGCTCCACGGCATGTGGGATCTTCCCGGACCGGGGCACGAACCCATGTCCCCTGCATCAGCAGGCAGACTCTCAACCACTGCACCACCAGGGAAGCCCCTTCTCCTGTTTTTAAGGTGGCTGCAGCTCCACACATCACGTTCTCATAAGAAGTCATGAACCTGGGAGGGGGAAGGGATGAGGAGTGCTTTTCTCTCTTATCAATGAGAAAATATTTCCCAGAATAGTTTATTATGTCTCATTGACCAGAGCCTGGGATAAGTCCTCTCATAGTACAAGGCCTGGTAGACTGTAGGTTCTTAATAAATATTGGTTGAATGGATTTATCTTTAGTAAAGGGCAATGGGATTGTCACAGTAATTCTGTGAGGTGTGGGTTTGTGTGTTATCTTTATCTTCAGGCCAAAGTCTTTATCGATGATGTACTTTTTTTCTGAAATGCTTAGTATAGAAATGTTCATAATTTTTTTGTTTGTTTAAATGAGCCAAAAGGGAGTTGAGAGATCACTGGTCTCAAAATTTTTTTTCCTAGATGAGGGAGTACATGTTCAAACAGGTTATGGTAGTACTAACACTGAAAGTCCTAGCCCTCGATCTGCTCCAGTGTGCTCTCTCTACCTCTCCCTCCCTCCCTCTCTGTCTGTCTCTCTGTCTCTGTCTCTGTCTCTGTCTCTCTCTGTGGACACTCAAAGAAGGTAACTGGCACCGTAAATCTCCTAAAGGATCGTACTGAGAACTTTCAGTGAGGCTGAAAGATGTGTTAAGAAAAGTTTTGAGATGTATAGAAGTCCTCTTGGCTCCTACAATTATTGTGTCATCACTTGCCTAAAATTGGACTCGCAGCTCAGGGTCACCTTTATCATTGATAGGAAATGGCTTGTATAGAATATTTTATGTGTGCAGTACCCAACCATTACCATCCTGAAGTGACCTAAAGATACGGGTGAGCTCCTCAGGCTGGATAACGAGTTTAATAACCACTTCTCTTCATGGAATCAAACTTGCTTGGTGTCTTAATTTTTTTTTGTACTCGCCATCTAGCCAAATTCATTTCAAGTGTGACGTTACAAAGAAAAAAGATCCTAAAATGTAACTTTGCAAGCTGAGTTGTCACACGGCAAAATTTCTTGCCAAACTTGCTCCATCATTCCTTCTTTTTCATCCTAGCCAGACGTGATGTACGTTTTATTTGAGATACAGTTGCTGTTTTTAATTATGTGTGCAGTTCTTTTATAAGTGGAACTTGTGCTACACATTTTCAGGCTGAATAAATAATATACTACCGTGGACTGTTTCAACAGTTATTTTTATTGCAAATGTTATCTTTGTAAGTGGCTTAAAGTACCTCTATGTTTTGTCCTGAGTGATAATTTGTCCTACATTATTGCCTGGGGTATATCTTCTGTAATCCCAACAGCATTTCTTTTGCAAAGCAGTGGTGAAGTTTTATTAAACTCTTATTAATTTATGAGGCTTAGACAAAAAAAAAAGAAAAGAAAATCTACTGAAAGGCACAAGTCTTCACTACAAATAAATTGCATGCCAGTGGCAGCTACTAATTCAAAGCAGCTTTTGAAGCCTAGCAAAAAGTTTTAAAATTCTCTGAATTATAGCTTTAACTTAATTTGTCATTCAAAGAAATGAAACCACTTCTTTAAAAGGAGGAAAGAGGGATGGAGGACAGAAGGAGATGTAAAAGGTCTGTCTTAGGAAGCAAATGTTTTAGTTCCAGATTTGCAGTCCCAGTTCCCTGCTGTTTCCACCCCCAGTGGAAATTGAATATAAAGTTTGGGTCATGGTCAAGAAAGGCGCTGTCCAAGAGATTTAATGCCATCCAAAGACTATCTAAGATGGCTTCAGTCTAGCACAAAATTCCGTCTAATTGTAGTTAGACCTGGCTGCTTTCTCTTAGTGGAGGTTTTCCTCTTCCCTTTTTGTCTTCTTTTCCAAAATGTCAATAAACTTTATGGAGTAGAACATATAATGCTGCCATATTTTCTAAAGTGTTTTTTAATGACCAAGTTGTTTATTTTTTAAGGTAGCAAGGTGGAAAATGTTTTGTTCCACCACAGCATAATAAATCAGGAAAACCAGCTGGACAAACATTTGTCAACTAAAGTAGGTGCTAAAGCTGGGTGAGAATCCCCATTCACACCCTGATCATGTGTGAAGAGCCTTTTTTTCAGTTTATGGCAGATAATTTCGAAATTGCTAGTGAGGCTACAAAGCATTGTCAACTAAACGTAAGTCTACTAAAAGCTTCTGTGTTTTAAAATGTAGGTAGTTTGGGCTCTGAGAAGTCTCTGCTCTTTGTTGAGAGTCTCTCAAGGTAGTTGTGGAAGAAAAGCAGTTAGACACATCTTATTTCTTTTTCTCAAAATGCTTCTTTATTCATTGAGCTGTTTCACTCTCACTAAATGTATGGGATATTGCCAAATAAGTCTGTAAGGAAAGCGAAAATCCCAAACAAATATGCCAAATATACAGCTGTTAATCTGTTAGCTAATTGGAATATTGATAAATTCAATAATGTATTCAAGACTTTTGAGCTCAACTTTAAGAAAAGTTAATGGTGACCAGAGCTCTGTTTTGACACTTAAGGCTGTTGTCCATTATATGAATAATTGGTTTCCAAAATGTGAGGCAGATACAGCCAAGTAAGTAGGAAGCCTGGGAAATATTTTTCCATTGTCTGCTCTTAAACAAAGCAAACAAACACAGCAACAATACCACAACTATACCAAAATATGATAATTACCCACCAGGTCTCTTAAAGGGGATTTTCAAGGCTTAGAGATAGGGGGAAAAAATCTCTAAGTAGAAAAATGTATGCACTTTTGTAACTGAGAACTTACAGCAGTGTGTTTAAGTGTGGTATGTGTGCTTCTGATTTTAGGAGGTATTGACCTAAACATTTGATTTTAATGTTTATTTTAAGGGTTTTTATTAAAAATATGATTAGCATATCAGATAGTCCATGGATATTATTGCTAAGAACAATATTACTATTCTAATATTAGCCCTCATCTAATATTATTCTATCATGACCATCTCACCTCTGTTTTTGGACTTCTGTTGATGGAGAACTCACTAACCCCTAAGGTGGAGTGTTCTATCACTAGAGATATATCTAACCCTTCAAGTTCTTCCATGTAGCTCAACATCAAGCTGTTTGTAATTCCATGATCTCTGTCTGTCTTCATGGTAAGTATAGATCAAGTCTAAATTCTTCTTTGGTGTGATGATAATTTGAAGAAATTTATTCTCTCTCTTCTAAGTTGGATAAATAAGCCTTTTCCAAAGGCCTTTTTACTTGGATAAATAAGTCTTTTCTAAAGTTCCCAAAGTGACATGGTTCCAAGATCCACATGTCATTTTGTTTGCGTCTTTGAATGTTTTCTGGTTTTAAGGTCTCTTCCCAAATGGTTCCCTAAAGTTAGGTAACCTTGGGTAATTGACTTAATCATTCTGAAGATGAGGATATTAATTTAAATCTTACAACATCCTATAAAGTAGATGGTGAATTTGAATTCTTCTGTTATAAAGTCTGTCACAAAAACTAATTAGTAAATATCTCTCATCACTAATTTTTTTTTCATTTTTCCCTTTAAAAAGCATTTTATTGAGATATAGTTCACATACCATATGACTCACCCATTAAAAGTATACAGTTTAGTGATTTTTAGTTCATGATTCTCATTTTTATTGTTAGTATGTATAATGGCAATAGTCAGTAGTAATAATGATAATAGCTCCCTGTAATATATAATAATACTGAGATGTTTTGAGTTTATTTTATCCTTCTTGTAGGTACCGTAGCTTTTGATTATGTATTGTATTTGTTTTTACTGAAGTCTGAGTTTGCATTTGATTTCTTTTTTCTTTGGTGGCCACATTACACTGACTCATTGAGTTTTCCTTTTTTCTAAAATCTCCAACTATTTTTCCATGCATATGTAAGCTGACTCACGTCTTCCCATCCTGTAGCTCCTGGCTTTGAGCCCAACTTTAGGTCTTAGGATCTAATCCTTATCCCTATTAAACTTCACTTTGTTTATTTCAGTTGGTCATCCATTCTGTCAGGATCTGTTTGGATACTGCACTGTTAATCTAATCATCCCCCTGCTTAAAATAGTATCAACACATTCTTTTTTTTTTTTAATTAAGCATTCTTTTCCATCTGACTTTATTTCCCTCATTAGGAATGGGATGCATACTCATTGTGGCAATCACTGGCCAACTAAATCACTTCTGTTGAGACGCTAATATTTAGCCAGTTCTCACTGGTTTGACAGTTGCAGTTGATAAATAGCTATCGCCTCCTGCCCCCCTGAGGCTCTTCTCTTCCTTGACCATCTTGTGCCCTCACCCGAGATCACCTGGACCTCCCCAAGGACCAACTACTTAAAGTTTAATGCTGAACATAGCAGAGACCCTATAGAACCCTGTTGCAGTACTGCCCATTCTCTAGTAGTTGCTAATATTTTGAATATCATCCCTGGGTATAACATAACATATGTGAAATCCACAGCCATGAACTGACCACTTACCTTAATTACAAAATCTAGTTCTCCAGATTGTATTTGAGGCCCAGGAGGGATTTTAGAGGGAGTTTTGAGTGATGAAAGCTGTGTGGAGCTTTGCTATAAAAATTGTTCCTCTCCTTCAAATCAGGAAAAGCTTTGGGATTTTCTTTGTTCTAACCTATCACCCTATTTTCCACTTTACTTTTTCTTATCAGAGTGTTGCTCCGGCCATTTGTATCATGTTTTCCTTTGGTTAGTATAGATAATATGAAATGATGGTAATTTTTGTCAGTTTGTATGCACATATAGACTGTTGACTTTTGCTCCTGTGTGCCTATGGAGATGGAGTACCGCGTGCACTTTAGTCGGGAAATAATTTTCATCACCTTGTTAATATGCTGGGTTAAGCCTAGCCAAGTGGGACACCATGGTAGGCAGAATAAAGGCCTCCCCAATATAGCCACTTCCTCATCCTCAGAACCTGTAAATATGCTGCCTTACATGGCAAAAGAGACTGTAAGGGTTTTAAAATGGGAGGTTATCCTGTGTTATCTGGGTGGGCCTGGTGCAGTCATGAGGGTTCTTGTATTGGAAAGAGGGAGGCAGGAGAGTCAGAGAAGAGAGGATGGAAGCAGAGGTTGTGTGATGGAATTAATTGCTGGCTTTGAGGATGGAGAAAGAGCCCGTGAGTCCAGGCATGGCTTCTGTCAGCTGGAAAAGGAACTGGATTCTCTTCTAGAGCCTCTAGAAGGAGCACAGTCCTGACGTTGGTTTCAGTCCAGGGCAACCCCTTTTGGACTTAAGTCCTCTGGAACTGGAAGATGATAAATTTGTGATTTTTTTTTCGCCCCTAAGTATGTAGTAACAATAGGAAACTCATAATCACATTACGTTACGATAACAGTAGGAACATAATACAGACACCGATATCACCTTTTTTGCCTATAATTAAGGTTATCTAGCTTCAGTTCTTATACTGATAAGTACAAGCCAGAGGACAGAAGAAACAAAACCGTTTGACCTGACTACCTTCCTCCATCATTGTTGAGACGGGAATGCTTGAGATTTTGTGTGGCTGGTGTTCCCTCTCGCAAATCTACTCAAAATTTTCTTCTACTCTGCCACCTTTTCCTTTTTTTCTTTTTCTTTTTCCTCCTCTGATTACTTAGTTTCTAATGTGTGCGATATATACATTAGTCAAAAGGGACAACAAATAAGACCCTGTTAGATTAAAAATAAAAATAGGAGTCAGTTTTCAGAAGGATCTTTTCACAAAAACTCTAATACCTATTCTTGAAGTCCCCCCTTGAGATGTGATTTAGACGCTGTCTCCTTGTCACAGAAGCAGCTTTTATTCTTCATGTGAGTTATACTTGGAAGCTAGCTTGCCTTGGAGTAAACCATCTACAGAGGTCTGCTTGGTGCAAAGTAAGTACTAAGGCTGAAGCTCAGAAAATAGGAGGGATTTAAAAATTAAATGACTTGATTCAAGAAATGTACAATAGTGACTTCTCAGTAGAGTTTAAAAATTCAATTAATTTTCATCAAAGTTGAACTCTAGAAGTGGAAAAACTATAAAGAATAGTTTGGCATGATTTTAATAGTCTGTTTTTGAAGTTGTTATTTAAAGACTGGAAGGCTTTTTGGTCAAGAGGAAAGTCAATATGTGCAGGACGCTCCATGGTGAAATCCTTTCTGTTCCAGACAGCTTTCTAGTATGTTACACTAATTCAGCATCATTTAGACCTTTTCGTCAGTGCCGTGAGTTGCAAAATAAATGGTGTTGGCCAAAGGGAATTGACTAAAACGCAGTTTGTATAACACAAGTTTTAAAAATTTTGATTGGTTTTGTGTATGTGTTTAACTGTAAGTGAAATGGGGGCAAGGGCCTCCCCCGTACAGAAATTTCATGACTGGAGACATTGGAGTTGCAGAAGTAACACTTGAACACTAGTCCAAAGATCTGATTTTTTTTTCCTAATTCTGCCCCTTCCTCACTGTGTGATCTTGGATGAGAGTCTTTAGTTTCTTCACTAAAAAGGTGGGAAAAGCATTTGTGACATCACGTGATGCATATAAAAATACATTGAAAACTAGAAAGCTCTATACATATGTTAAGTCATGTTGGTTCTTATGTAAACTTCCTCATCATTCGTCTCACCTCCTTCAGCCACTTTGGGGATCCAGAGAGAGTCACAAGCTAAGGCAGGCTGGTGCGACCAGTATTGACTTTATTGTGGTGGCAGCACGGATGTCACGATGTCCACACACTTGACAACCATGGCTTTGTTTCTCTGTTATTGCATCACTCTCCTAATATCATTTCCACCCTCAAAACTACTAATGCACCGTAATCAATGTAAAAACAGTGTTAGTCCCAGAGTAGCTGTGTGTGAGCATAATGTAGATAATGAAACTCTGGTTTGGTTTGAAAGTTAGGCTTTTGGTGGAGTGTACTTCCTACCATGATGATCATTTTCATGCATGTGGAGCCCATTAAGAGGTGTTGGAGCTGGATTCACAGTTTAATGCGCTAACACTGCATCTGTTTCTACCCTGATGATAACACCTGGATCAGTTTAAAACTGATGTAGAAGTTTAAGATGCGGTGTAGTTAATTTCTAAAACAACTGTTGATCTTTATACGTGTGAACCCCATGGTCTTTTACATTCCAGATGAATTCACTGCCATTTGAATTGATACCTGTGTGTGCTTTCAGAATGGGAAATAAAAAACACATGCCTTCCCTTCTAGGCGCTTTATTTGCACTTAAATTCTGAGAGGTGACAATGATGAGATTATTATTTTTTTCCTTTTTTGAGGGGGATGGAGAGGAAGATGCCTTTATGTCGTCCTCCTGTAACCTATTTCAAATGTTCATCCAAAACTAATAGGTGGTGGATGATTTTCCTTTCTGCTTTGTCAAAATGCATGCATACAGATAGTCTAAGACATTGATGATGCCATGAGTAAGTCACTGATTCCTCCTGAGAGCCCTGAAATGCACAGGTATTAAAAATTAAAGTAAGGTGATTCTGTTGCTGAGACTACATGCCTTATCTCTGTGACTGGCTAAAAGCAGAGTGCCAGTTCACTGGAGCTTTGAAAAATGACTTTTCCCAATGACCTATTGCCTTTTAAAGACAGCAGAGTTTGGAGTTCCTTTTTAAAGTGGTAAATGCCCTTGGAGGGTTGTAGTACAGTTATATTCCCATTAGAAAGATTGAACTTCTCTCCAGGATGCCCTCAAAGAAGAAACCATTAGAAGGGAGGACTGATATAGCATTTGGGATTGCCTATTCTGTTATCCTCCCCGAGGCAGCTTTTAATGTTCATTTTTCAATGTGAAAATCCATGTGTTCTGAGTGGAATGACCATGACAGAGTGTGTGACATTGCTTTTTTTTCACAAGGTGATTATATTTCTGATCTTAAACTTTTCTAGATTGTCTTCCAGGCCATCACAAATTACAGCCAATTTACTGCCCACCTGCCTAAGATTGGCTTATATGAAGAATATAAGGAGGACTTTTTCAAATACTATGTTGACTTTTACTTTTTGTTAGCAAAGATATAAAGGGTTTAATATATATTGTCCTGCTTTTTAGAAGTTGCTATCTTTGAAAACATAATGATGTGTGTGTGTGTGTGTGTGTGCGATTAGAAATGCCTGGAGTAATCCTTTTCCTACTTTGTGCAAGAAAAAATAGGCCTTGGGAAGCTAAAAAAAAAAAAATTCGTGGATCACATTATAGTTTTATTAGAATTGATGATCTTTCTGTCCAAAAGAAATACCCAAGCCTAGCTTCTTTGATGATATATAACTGTTGTCCTTCCTATGAGGCTGCTTCCCAGAATATCCTAATTAGGCTGTGCACTATGACATATGTCCCGTGACTCTTTTTCTTTCTGTTACGCTTTTTGGTCCCCTCACTTAAGCTTGCTGTCATCCATTGTTCCAGACGAGTTAGACCGCTGTGACCATCATTCTTGCGCTCTTAGTTTGGCTAATGGGCTTAACTTATGATGAATACAGGCACAATTTCAGGTGGCTGTGGTGGGGAAGGAGGAACAAAGGACCTGAGGAATATGCTAAGAGAAAAGATAAACGATACTGAATGCTAGATGGAGTGCTATGTTGTGGAGTGTATGCTATGGGGTCCAGGAAGGCAAGGGAGGTGATTCATTGTGGTAACAGTCATTTCCGAATCAACTACTATGTGCCAGGAGTTAAGCTCCTTATCTTATTTAATTATTATTTTATCTTCACCAGGAACAGCAGTTCATAGATGAGAACACTGAATAATAGTATATTCAAGAGGAAGAATTGAGATTTGGCTGACTAAAGTGTGTGCGTGTGTGCGTTTTATACTGAACATTGATTTTAGGAGTTGCTTCAGATAAAAGATGTAGATTATTTTTTTACAGACTGGAGTGAAAAATTAGATCCGTTACGCTTAGATTCCTCTGATTAAATAGTCTCCCATTCTTACACTTAGGTTCTTCTTGTTCGCTTCATTACTTGTGAATTTAATTAGCATGGATACTTATGAGTTGAAAAGAATTTTCTTTTACTGGCCACGGACAGGGTGACAGAAACTATGTTTAGTGAAGGTTTTGGGATGTCTAATCTTGTGGAGGATTTAGCAGTCTTAAATACAGAGGACTAAAACAGACCCTTCTCATATCCAGTTCTTCCAAGTTTGAGGATTTGGGTGCCATCAAAAGGGTAAAATATAATACCATGCTTAAGAGTCTTAAAGGGACATGTTGGTGCTTCATAATTTGTCTGCTTATAACAAAAGATCTGAGAAAACTAACAGTTTCATTATTCAGCGTAAGTATTTTGAATGCCTACCGTTATGATTTATTTAAAGGGCCACAGCAGAAAGTGTCGGGGCTTCCTGAAGTTTGATTTATTTCTTGATAATTAGTTTGGTCAATGAATGACATCTATATTAGAAAGTACTGTATTCTGGAATGCCAATAAATTTTAATGGTGGGGTTAATATCTCTCTCTCCTCCTTCTGGGATGAAATATCTCTTGCCTTCCATGTCAAATTAGAGGCTTGCTGGTGGTTTGTGGACCAAATGTTTGGGTACTTTGTGTAGGCTCATCTGTGTTAGTTTTAAATTAGAGTGTTTTTCCCCTTGCCTATCTGTTTTTCATCAGGGCTCATATATTCTTGTGTCCAAAAAGACTCTCTGATTTAGCTGTGAGGCTGATTTTATTGTAGGGATGTCTGTGTATCCTGTCATCACAGGCAACCCTGGTGAAACTTCCCATGTTGTGTGTGTGTGTTGCTGCAATATGTTTAAAGTCTGATCTTTCTCAGATGTATGTGTGTGTGTATAACTTTTATGGCTGAAAAGGGATGCAGGCAGCAAAATTTCTGACAGAATATGTTTTCTATTATATTTTGTAATATGAAATTATAGGTTCATTTTTGGCTTTCATAAAGCTGGCTTTTTCACCCGTCACTGGGAGACAAGTAACACCTTCCTTTGACTCACGTTTTCCAAGACTCCTTAGTGTTAAAAGAAGACTTTCTTTTTGAAATGCAGAAATTAAAAGAATATGGCTCAAAAACATTTTTTATAGCTTTATTGAGTCTTGAGGGCAGATATATGGATTCCAGACAAAATGCAATAATAGACTAGGATTTTACTTTCAAATCATCTTACAAACACTTCTCGTGGGAGATTTATTGTCCATGTGGAGGAACAGGGCTGCTTTGAAGGTTAAATGGAGTAGTTTGGAGAACAGTGTTCAAGGTCTTTCTCTGCCTCTTTATTTTTTTTTAATAAATTTATTTATATTTATCTATTTTTGGCTGCATTGGGTCTTCGTTGCTGCGCGTGGGCTTTCCTTAGTTGTGGCGAGTAGGGGCTGCTCTTTGTTGCGGTGCACGGGCTTCTCATTGTGGTGGCTTCTCTTGTTGCAGAGCACGGGCTCTAGGCACGCGGGCTTCAGTGGTTGTGGCACGTGGGCTCAGTAGTTGTGGCTCACGGGCTCTAGAGTGCAGGCTCAGTAGTTGTGGTGCATGGGGTTAATTGCTCCGTGGCATGTGGGATCTTCCCGGACCAGGGATCGAACCCATGTCCCCTGCATTGTCAGGTAGATTCTTAACCACTGCACCACCACGGAAGTCCCTCTGCCTCTTATTAAGTATGTGCTCATCTTTAGCTAACTTAAGCCATCCAGCGTAGTTTTCTATTTTATAGCAGTATTGTGAGGATAATATGAGATAACGTGTGTGTGCTTTGTAAGCTTTGTGATCTCAGTGTAAATATGAAGTAGCACTTGTGTTTTATTACGTGTGTTTAGTTAGAGTTAATGCCCCATTGGCATGATCAGGATTTTTTTTCCCATCTGGTAAAGCATGTAGACAAGTCCTGGCAGAACTAAGAATAAGATACCTCTTAAAGTCCTATTTCTACTCACAAAGCAGTTCAACCCCTGTCATCAAAAACAGAGTACCAGGGCTTCCCTGGTGGCGCAGTGGTTGAGGGTCCGCCTGCCGATGCGGGGGACACGGGTTTGTGCCCCGGTCCGGGAGGATCCCACGTGCCACGGAGCGGCTGGGCCCGTGAGCCATGGCCTCTGAGCCTGCGTGTCTGGAGCCTGTGCTCTGCAACGGGAGAGGCCACAACAGTGAGAGGCCCGCGTACCGCAAAAAAAAAAAAAAAAAAAAAAAAAAAAATCAGAGTACCAGACATAGTATTGGACAAATATAGCTTTTGTGTGAAATCTAGTTTCTCTGTAACTCTGAAGGATAAACAGGAGAGTGTATGTAATTATGTACAATGGTCGCTATGGTATAGTAGGGTGTATTTGTTTCTTAGGACAGCCATAACAAAATACCACAGACTAGGTGGCTTAAACAATAGAAATTTATTTTCTCACAGTTCTGGAGGGTGAAAGTCCCAGATCAAGGTGTAAGCAGATTTGGTTTCCCCTGAGGCCTCTTCTTGGCTTGCAGATGGCCACCTTCTCACTGGTCCGCACATGTTTTTTTTCCTTTGCACGTGTGCCTCTTGTGTCTCTTAGTGTGTCCAAATTTCCTCTTCTTATGAGGACACCAGTTAGATTGCATTAGGGCCCAGCCTAAAGGCCTCATTTTAACTTCATTACCTCTTGAAAGCTCCAATTTCCAAATACAGTCACGTTCTGAGGCACTTAGAGATTCAACGTAGGGCTTTTAAGGGGACACAATTCAGCCTGTAACATAGGGAGGGCAGTAGACAAGGAACTGAAGTTTGGATTCCAGGGTGGGCGGCTCTGATCTGTACCGATGCAGTTGTCTCATGCAGGACTCCTAACTTGTCACGTCCACGTCTGCTTACTCACGGGGCGGTGACAAGGATTCAAGACAGTCGTGAACATGAGCACATTTGGTGAAATATAAAAGCATGATACAAATGCAAGGTTGTATTGTATCATGGATACCTGTGAGGGATACATTGGCAACATGTGGAAAATTTTAAGTAGAAAATACAAAGGATCATTGCAAGTATTTGGCTAAAGAAACCTCTTGGCTAGTCTGTTTGGCTGAAGGAGAGGCGTGAATAAAGAAAGGTGATTTGGTTAAGACTTAACTCAGAGAAGACAGGAGTTAGGCTTACAGATAAGCCAAACATCTGGATGATGTGGGTGAATATCTTCCCATCTCCCAATGGAGCCTGTTTTCTTAAAGCCTGTTAGTTTCTTGGTTTAAAAAATTTCCCCCTACCTTCCATGGTCTGGCAGTGAGAACTCTTAGTGGGTTTCCAAGCAGTATCATAGCCAGAAGGCACTTTTCCTATGTACCTTAAGTGAAGATTCTATGACACCTCCTCAAGGATGTGATTTTTTTTTTGTTTTTTAAGGTAATACTTGAGTAGTTGGGAAAACTTCCATGTACTTCAGGATATCTGTTCTGAAATTTGTACAGCGTGTTTATATACATAGGCAAGTATTTTAATTGAAAAAGTGTATTCTCAGCTTGCCATGCCTACCTATTTAGAAGGCATTTGTGTTCTTAAGCACAAAGCACATCATCTTTGATTCTGTAAAAACACATAGAACAAGACCATGCACAAAATAGGTGTTCTTAGAATCTCATGGTTACACCTGTGCTCTTGTTCTTGGCCTCTGGTGTCCAATAGAGCCCAGTCATTTTTGAAAGCTATAATCTCATATTCATTTCTCATCTTAAAAAAATCAAATATTTGTAATATTTTAAAAATAGAATTATAAGGAACCAGTCATACTTTAAAACATATCACTAGTGCTCAAGACCCCATTGTAAGGGAAACATAGTATGAAATGTAAGAAAACCAAAATTTTTTAATCACCTTTTTTTATAGAACTATGAATTTATGAAAACCTGTGAAACTGATTGAAATTCATAAATTATATACAGCAGTGTACTGAAGTGGTTCATAAACTTGGAGTTTATGGAGTGAAAAACTTTTGGGAGTGAAAAAGCTTCATAGTACTTCTTCCAGTGGTTACTGATTTCAAGTCTGGAAAACTAGGAATAAAGATATTTTCATTAAGCTTTTAAGTCGAGACTGATTCAATTTAGTCCAGCTTGAAGGAGGTGAATTGTAAGTATAATATTTTATGTTAGGGTGGCATGATATGGATATAGTGAACAAATACTTGTGTGGAAAACATTAATATTGTTTTTCCTCATGCAGATTGCAAGGCAATGAAAGATATTTCAAGTTGTTAAGAAGCTAATATTAAGGTAGAGGATTATTTTAATCAGTGAAATTAAATGCTTGGAGTATGGTTTTTGTGATTATGTCATGCTGTTAGTTTTTGCTTTAATCTTGTCAAATGCTTTTCATATTAATACTTTAAAAAACATTTTTAGTAACAAGTTCTAATTGTATAATTTTTTAAAAATAATTTTTAATTTTTTTCATTTTTTTTGGCCACACCGTGTGGCATGCGGGATCTTAATTCCCCCACCGGGTACCGAACCCATGCCCCCTGCAGCGGAAGTGTGGAGTCCTAACCACTGGATCGCCAGGGAATTCCCAGAAGTTTTCATTTTAAATCATCAGCTTTCTTTTAAATGGATTATTAATTTGTTCTCAGGGTTACTTAAAGTTTTTTCTTGACCATTCCCTGTAGAAACTCTGAAAATGGCAGCATTGACTTATTTGGGGAACTAAAGACACTTCTTCGGCCAAGGTTCATCCATTTCATTTTCTCCCACTAAGACAAGAAGAGTGTCTGGGCAGACTCTAGACTTGGGAAGCTCTAGAGAGTGAATCCGAATCTCCAGCAGCTTAGTTCAGCTTAGTTCAGTTGCAGCTGGGGCCACATTTAATCAGAAAGCTTAGTTTTCTTTGTTTGGGGGTGGGGGGAACTGGAGAGGTTGCTGTGTCAGATGTAGCTCATAAAATTCCTTTATTGCTTACAGGAAAAACTCCTAAAGGGATGGAAGAGGAGTCCACTAAGAATATTCCTTTAGTTACAAGGCTGAGCATTCTCAGACTTACCTTCTCACAAAGCGAGCAGTTACTCGGGGGCCCTGTTCCTTGGATGTCTGACAGCAGGCTCTTTGTTACTCCTTTGGCCTCTTTTCATTCAACATCTAGACAGTGACAATTCACATTTTTTAAAAAGTGCCAGTTGCTTAGGAAGTCATCATCTCTGCCGTTGAAGGGTTTACAATTTAGTAGGAGGAGATCAAGATGGAAATAAGTTTAGGAATGTGTTACATGTGTAATGATAATTTCATGCCTAAAGCATAGTGCCTTCCATTTCTGCAGGGACCAAGAAAGCTAACACCGAAATTTATTTGCCCTACCTGACATTCCTCTGTGAATCTGAAATGCATTGCTTCTTGCCAGACTAAGACAGGCTGTAAGATGTTACGATATACCTCTCATTTCCCTACCCTGGTAGCTAAGTATTTGCATATTTACTGGAGCTTTCTAAATATAATGGCTTATCCCTAAAGAGAGACTCTAATGGAGGGATTATAGGTTAAGTGGGAAATGTGTACCAAAGACATTTGGGTAAGCCAATTAACCTGATGGTTTTTTTCAGTTAAGTATCATTGAGTGAACAGAGTTTAGTGCCCAGAGTGAGTGAACTGCTTTTAGATGCAAGTGATAATTCCCTATATACTTAAAACAATGTAGAATTTTTCTAAAAGGTGAGTGCAGCTTATCAATACCAATCATTTCTAGTTAGAATTCAGTTCGTCAAATATGTATTGAATGCCTAATATGTGCAAGGCTCCAAAAGATAAATAAGATACTGTTCTGTGTCTTAGGAGTTAACAGTGCATTGGGGAGATAAAGCAAGTCCTAACAAGCTGAATCGGACCTGAAGACCACTGCAGAGCTTGACGTGTAGCCACATTGCTCTCCATCCCATGAAGGACAATAGTCCAAGACAGAGTAATGCCAGTGATTCCTGTCACTCCATCCCTCAAACTTCACTCCAGCCAAAGCAACCTATTGCATTTTTTTCGGTTCCCAAGCTCACCACCTTCTTCTCTCCTGCCTCAGGGTCCTTGAAAATATTGCCCATCAGTCTGGCAACATCCTAACTCAGTTACTCTTTTGCTTAACCCCTTCCGTGTATGTAGACTTGCTTTCCTCCAGGAAGCTCTTGACCCCGCCGACTGTCGGAAGTCTGTTCTGTTCTCCCAAGGCAATCAGGATTTCGTGTTAGAGAGGTATTTATCATACTGCAGTGAAATGGCCTCTACACATCTTTGCCTCTTCTACTAGGCTGTTTCTCGAAGGCAGTGCATCTGTTTTACTCACCATCCTATCTGCAGTGCCCTTTATAGTGTCTAGCCCATCACGGAATGAATGAATAAATAAATGAGTGAGTGAATAATTTTCTTAAGACAGAATCAATCCATTTTGTTGAGTTGTGATTTTCAATAGGGTAGAGAAGAGGGACTGTTAAAATGCCCTGATTTCAATGCATATATTTCCTCCTTCTCCTTCATGAAACGTCTTCCACATCTCATCCCATATAAGATCCCTGACGATGGTAGTAAGAAGTCAGTGGTATTTTTTCTTTTTTTTTCTTTTTGCGGTACGCGGGCCTCTCACTGTTGTGACCTCTCCCGTTGCGGAGCACAGGCTCCGGACGCGCAGGCTCAGTGGCCATGGCTCACGGACCCAGCCACTCCGCGGCATGTGGAATCCTCCCGGACCGGGGCGCGAACCCACGTCCCCTGCCCCGGCAGGCGGACTCTCAACCACTGCGCCACCAGGGAAGCCCGAGGTCAGTGTTAATAACGGGAATGTGTCAATGCGCAATGTTAAAATCGAGCCGATTTGCAACAATAACTAGGAGAGACTTTAGGGGAGACTGGGGCATCACAAACGAGCATTGGCAGTTAAAGTGTATCTGGACAGATGTAAACTGGTCGAAGAACAGCAATCCAGGCAGAGGAAGGAACAGAATGATCTGAGCGAAGGCCTAGAAGCTGGGAAGTTCGGTTGGCATTAGGATGCATATAGAGGAGTAATGGGAGATTGGCCTAGAAGTCATAATGGGGCTGGCTGTGAATGCTGGGCCGGGAAGGGTGTTTATTTTGGTAAGAAATAGGATGTGATGAGGGATTCTTGTGAAGCAGAGTGATGGTGTTAGGGTTATACTTCAGGAGTTATATTTCAGGAAGTTTCTCTATCCACAGCATGTATAATAGATCAAAAGGGGAATGAAAGCAGGCAGGGATGACTAGTTCAGTTTTACAAATATTTGTTATGTGCCTAATACGTATTGGGCGTTGAAGAAAATATACTCTTTCCATGAGGGGACTTTGAGCCTAATGAAAGAAACAGAATAATAAACAGGCGCTTTTAGTAAGCCTGCTAAGCAATAGGGGTAGGAAATGATGGAAGCCTGAATGGGGGCGGGGGAAGGAGAAAAGGGAAGTTAGAGGTGAATTTAAGGGAAACTTGCGAGTTGGATTTTTCTCTGAGAGCCTGACTGGCGTCAACATATCATTAACCAATTTAAAAGTAGATGTAGGAGCAAAGAGAGAAGGACCCCTCATGCACAACTGCGGTGTCAGTGGTGGAAGAATGATGGTGCTTAATGAGGGGCTTGTATGAAAAAGGAGGTGGTGTGTAAGGAAAATTATTTGGATTCAGTCTTATTCAGCTGAAGATACTGAAAGGGCAACTAACAATATTGCTTGATAGTTACACAGTGCTATTTCATTTAGCAGTCTTCTGGTTGCACATGTCAGAATAACAGTTCAAACTAGTGTATTGGCTTATTGGCTTATTTAGAAGTGTTAGCTTCAGGCACAACGGGATCCAGCTGCACTAAGAATTGCCTCTGTCTCCTTGATCTGGGTTTTTTGTGTTGGCTTCATTCTTAGGCTCTGTCTTCAGGGAATCCTTTAGTAGCCCTAGGATTTCATCTCATTCTTAAAATAAGATGTCCTTTCCCAGTAGATTGTTGGAGCTGTTTTGACTCCGACTGACCTGGCTGGCTGCTAAGTCAGTTCTTGTGGCCAGAAATGAGGATGGGGGGATATAGTACGCTAACTGGTCAAATCAAATGATAACCTTTCATCAGGAGGTGGGGATAACAGCTTCACTCTATGCACATGGACTGAGGGGTGGATGTGGCCTGTTCTCAGAAGGAAGAACAGGACACTGTTAACTAAGAAGAAGGGGTCTGGAAAAACCAGTCCGTGACACCAGGCTAAGTAATTTTTCAAACATTTTAAGTTAACATTGCCTCACCTGATCTTCAGCACAACAATTTGTGAGGAGCGTTGTTGTCTACCAACTGTAGGTAAAGAAGCTGTGCTTTAGAGAGGTTAACTGGCCAAAGGTAAGACTCTGGTGTTAGTAGAGGAACCGGGATTGCATCATTCAGGTATGGCTGTCACCTGGGGCAGTACAAGTGTAGGCTTGTGAGCAACACTCAGGCTGGAGGCGTCGATGGAGAAAGCATCTCTTGAATTGCAGGTGTCAAAGATGATGACTACAGAGGTGGAAAGTGTAGAGAGAGGGGAGGTCAGGAGACAGAACCGAGAGAAACATCCACATTTGGGAGAAAAATCTGAAAGAGATGCTAGCCAAGGAGTTGGAAAGAAGTCAAAAAAGATAGGAGGGGAATGGGAAGAGTAATGTGTTAAAAGATAAAAGACCCCAGGTAAGACTTCATAAATGTTTATTGTTTTGTGCTGAGAGTGTCATAAAAGCTTAAAGGAATTTTAAGTGAAATAGGACCATGGTACATAGATTTTTGAAGGCTATATATATATATATATATATATATATATATATATATATATGAAGAAAGAGCACTGATTTTGCATTGATGGCTAGCACTAGTTGTTTGGTGTTAATGGTGATAATACTGATAATGACAGCAGCTATCACGTGTTACACATATTACATATAACAATGTGCTTTTTGCTTACTAACGCCTTTACTCCTCAAAATGGTCCTATAAGGCAAGTACAGTTATTATCCTTATTTTGCAGATGAAAAAACTGAGGTACAGAGAAGTGGAGTAACTCTGGACCAGTTGGCTCCAGACTCAGTTTTCTTAACCACTGCATTTCACTGCCCTTTCTGGGCATAGATAGGCGTGCTTGGGTAGCACTGAAGCAGGGCAGGTTAACAAAGGCCATGCTCTTTCTTCTTTCTCCTGTGGAACAAATTTCAACCCATCACCTAAAAGAAAAAAAAATTTTTTTTAAATATAGAGTTTGGCCTTTACTTACTTTTTAGTAGAACAATTTGAAAGTACTTGGGAAGAGCGTGCCGTTTGATGTTTGGAGAATCTAAGCATCATTCCTCCTCTGAAGGACTGATGGCCATCATTTTTGTGGGTGCTCATGACTGAAAAGGTCAATGGACAGGAAAAATAGTACTGAGAGAAACCCACACAAGGACAGTTGGGATGGCAGTGTCATTATCATTCATCCGTTTTACGTTTTACAATAGCGTTGGCCTTTGTCAACATTTTTTAAAGGAAAAATCATAATGCAGCAAAAAACAAACAGCCTCAAATGAACAAAACTGAAAACAGATTAAGACCTCCTTGAAAGCTTGAGAGACTGGATCTTTTTGCTTCAAAAGGCAGTCTCTTGGGCCTGTGTTCTCTGGAGAATTCTGCCTACAATTGTTTCTTTTCCACACCTGCTGCTTCAGCGTTCTTCACCTTTCCTGGAGTGGAAAGTTTCCCAATCCCTTAGTGTCTTTCTGAATTTTCAATACCCACTCACAGAAGTAACATTAGAAATTATATCAGCATGACATTTTGTTTTGAGTTAAGCCTTTTCATTGACTGAGAAGTAGCAGGTTTCCCTCTTTCAGTTTTGGACTTGCATAAGAAAATGCAAACAGATGAGTATCTATTATGTCGAGTGTTGAGAGACTACCTTTACTTCTCATTTTGCTGGCAGATTATCCAGATTCCATTAAATCCCTTTTGGTCTGTATCTTTCTTAATATGATGTGAAGGATGCGTAATGCATCCCTTATCACTGACTTGCATGTGTGACATGACTTATGTACTAAAGCCCAGTGCAGTTTAGTCTTATTTCTTGTTCTTTTGCCGTAACATTTATTGAGTCAATAAAAACCTGGCTAATAATAAGATAATGCCCATCAGAGAATTTTATCAGACCGAAGTCTCCCTTAGTGCAGTATATTTTGAACATGGGTGGGATGTTCCTTTGCTCTTCTATTATTTTATTGACACTGTTTGCCTTTAATTCTTTTCTACAGTGTAAATTTAGGGCTGTGCCGCATCAAAGGTTTTTCTCACAATGAAATTATGAGATTTGTTAGTTTTCTTCTTTGTTTTGAAATTCTTGTTTCATGAGAGTTAAACACATAGTATATCTTGTTGGTTGCTGCAGATTACTAGATGTATTGCTACGGATATAAGAAATTCTGGCAGCTTTGAACAGACTTTTAAACGTGTGTTTCTTTTTTTTTCCTTTCCCTCAAAAAGCCTTTACAGAGTTAGTTATGGAGCTGAACTAATAGCATGTAGAAAACCTGGTTTAGGGAACATGCGTCTCCATTCTATAAGGATCTGCCACTGAAAGGGTGAAGTATTGTCCTAAACAAAATGTGCTTTTCAGCTTTTCTCGCTAAATTAGCCAAGCCTTATCCCACAGTGCTTTGCTGTTGAACTTCCTGCTGCCCTGACTTTCATAGTATGAACGTTTCTGCATTGATATTAGAGAAATGCACATCAGTATCTAAGTTAATGTTCAGTGGAGGCCAGTTGGCTTTTCATTCTCAATGGCTTGAAATCAGCTCTAACAACACTGGCAGTTTTTCATATTTCTTTAAAATTTTAATTATAACCCATCAAGTCTTAAGCAATTACTTCTGGGGTAGACTCTTGATGAATGTCATAACAGGGTGTTTTAGTTTAATGGATCCAGACTAACATCTGTTTCTAATATTTTAAAAGCCAATTTATATGGAAATTCATTTATACACAGTCAATACACGGAGGCTTGTAAAAATCAGAATCAAAATGGAAAATCAAACCACTGTGATATAGTAGGTCTTCTGTTAGCAAAGGATTTCACTGATGAGTAGATTCAGCTGTGCTAACACCCAAACTATTGCAGCTTAAACAAGATAGCAATTTCTTTCTCATACTCAGGTAGTTTGCCAAGGGCTGGTATGGTCTACCATGACAGGGACTCAGTTTCCTTCAGTCTTATTGCTCTGTTGGCATGACTTCTATTCCTAAGGACACCTTATGAGTCACGATGGCTGCTGGAACTCCAGCTATTACATCTGTGCTCCAGCAGGAAGTGGGTAGGGGTAGGAGAGGGAAGAATACTAAGCTTTTTCCTTTTAAGGATACTTTTTTCTAGTAGTGCATAGCACTCTGCTTATATTCCACTGACCAAATATTAGTCACTGGCCAAATACTAGTCACAGGACCAAATATTTAGCAGCAAGGGAAGATAGGAAATGATAATTTTTTGTCCATAAGACATGTACCCAGCTAAAAACTAAAGTATGGGAAAGTGGAGAATATAGACACTGGAGAACTGTCTGTAACATTCAGTACTTTTTAAAACCTGATTTTGACAGACTTTCTGCCTTTTATTGAGCATCTAGAAAAGTCAGCTCGTTTTCATAAGTAGATAATATATACAGAAGGACTAGCATAGTGTTTGGCAGAGTAGATAACCAACTACTATTAATGTATGTTGATGTCTGTCTTAATTCCAGCCCCCAGATGCACCTAATTTCAGAGGTTGTAGGTCGAACTGAATTTTATAAGGGACTTTTTGTAGATTAGAATACAGTCTGTAGAATAATAATAGCAGCAGCTCACAGGGCCAAGGTGTTCTTTGCACTAGGTCTCCAGAACACTCATGTATCTGCAAAGCAGTGTTCTTTGCTTTTTTTACACAGTAGATAAATGAACAATTACAAGGGTTAGAAATGTAGAATCTCGGGCTCCTCCCCAGACCTACTGAATTAGAACCTTTACATGCCTGTTAATGAGATCCCCAGGTGACCTGCATGTATGGGAAGCATTGCTTTGGGCACAGATGTTCTACCTAAAATTTATTTCTGCTGGGGCAGGGCCGGGGGTGGCTAGTCCTTGCTCTAAGTGTATCCCCTGCACCAGTATCACCTGAGACTTTCTAGCCAACACGCGGGCAATTGTTTGGCAACTGCTTTATTGAACCTTAAGAGTTAAGCCTTTAACTCTGCATTTATTCTTCAAAGGTATTTGCATTCAAACAAGGAAGAAAGCTTTTGAGGGAGAGAAATACAACCTTAATTGCGGATCTAGTAAGCCATTAAGGGGAGGATCTGAATTCAATCTACTTGTAAAGCCGGCTCCAAGGCTCGTTTGCATTAATCATGTATACCTGGAATCCCATCATAAAGCCACGTGATGACAAAGCCACGTGATGACAAGGCTACAAAGGGAGGCAGTGTTTTAGCAGTATATTTTAGCAGTGTATTTCCTTCTTTCTTTCTGTATTTTACATTAGATTTCTGTTTCGACATTTTATTTTTTAGCCGTGCTATCAAGACTAATCAGGACCTTCTCCCAGAAACCCCATGGACCCACATTTTCTACAATGATTTTTGGGGGACGCTGCTAACCCACAGCGGCAGCCACAAGTCCTACCGGCCGCTCTGCACTCTTTCTTTCCGCCTGAACCACGCCATCGGAGGGCTGAATCCCTGGAGCTACCATCTTGTCAACGTGCTCCTGCATGCGGCGGTCACTGGTCTCTTCACGAGCTTCTCCAAGATCCTGCTTGGGGATGGATACTGGACCTTCATGGCTGGCTTGATGTTTGCCTCTCACCCCATCCACACGGAGGCGGTGGCAGGAATCGTGGGCCGGGCCGATGTGGGGGCCAGTCTCTTCTTCCTCCTCTCCTTGCTCTGCTACATGAAACACTGTTCTACAAGGGGCGCCTCGGCCAGGACCTGGGGCTGGTTCCTGGGGACCGGACTGTGCGCCGGATGCAGCATGCTGTGGAAAGAACAAGGAGTGACGGTCCTGGCGGTTTCAGCCGTTTATGACGTCTTTGTCTTTCACAGGCTGAAAATGAAACAGATCTTACCCACCATTTACAAAGTAAGTGATTGTTGGTGCTTGAGCATTGGATTACTGAGTCCTCTCCTTGCTTGGTCCCTTTTCCCCATTTACAAAGCCAATGTGTTCCTCTTCAAAGAGAATTTAAAGTAATTTACCTTTTGATCTTCGGGAGGTGGAAGTGTCCTCTCTGACCTTTCCCTACTCACTGGGTGTCAGTCACGGATTATTTTATTTCTCAGGTTTCTTATTTTCATGATTTCCAAGGGGCTAGAAGGACAATTCTGCCTTGTAAAGAATATGCATCTTTATTATTTATTTAGTTTTACTCCTCGATTTCGGCCCCAATTCCCTGTAATCCAATAAATTGCCTCTAAAATGTGTTTGAAAAAAATAACACAGCTGATCATAGAGCTAGATGCTCGACTCTGTCAAGAGGAAATCCTATGCTATTTGTTAATATTACTTTTCCTGAGCTGACTTTGGAAAACAACCCTCTCTGCAGTGCACTGGGAACTCACATTCTTAAATCGTGAGTCATATTCACCTTTCCCTGATGTAGTGCATAAGAACCGAAGAGTCAAAACAGAAAGTGGTTATTGTAAGTTTTGCCCTGAGGCCAATTAAGACCTTTGCTTCAGGGCTTAATATGTGTTCTTCTGTATTCCCTTAGTGGTTGCAAAATGCAATGTCATCTGAAGGTCACGGAAGCACTTTCAGATCCCACGTACTTAAAGAGAACTGAGCAGTTTTCTGCTGGTGTGTTTGGGTGGACCAGCACCTCTTGAGAAACTGCCTCCTTCCCATCTCCCCGTCCTCCCTCCCTGGCAATAAACTCACCCTTGCTTTAACTTAAGTATAAAGGCGGAACTTCGCCAGTGTTTGCAGACCTCAGCCATTTTCTAAATCATGGACCACAGCCAGCTCCTCCATCCTTTTGGACACTCTTAAGCAAGGAATTATGGTTTAGGATACTGACCCTGAGAAAGCTGTCAAGTTTTCTAGTTTTTACCACTTTTTTCCTCTCAGTTCTTAATTTTACTTAAAATTCAATTGGGAAGAAATTGAAATAACAAAATTGAGGTAAATGGAAACATTTATTTATTTTTATTTTATTTTTAAAATATATTTTTAATTTTTGGCTGCGTTGGGTCTTCGTTGCTGTGCGCAGCCTTTCTCTAGTTGCGGCGAGCGGTGGCTACTCTTCGTTGTGGTACCTGGTCTTCTCATTGCGGTGGCTTCTCTTTGTTGGGGAGTACGGGCTCTAGGCGCGCGGGCTTCAGTAGTTGTGTCTCGCTGGCTCAGTAGTTGTGTCTCGCTGGCTTTAGAGCGCAGACTTAGTAGCTGTGGCACACGGGCTTAGTTGCTCCGCGGCATGTGGGATCTTCCCAGACCAGGGCTCGAACCCGTGTCTCCTGCATCGGCAGGTGGATTCTTAACCACTGCACCACCAGGGAAGTCCTCAGAAACATTTACTTTTAAATGACTTTTTTTTTCTTTTACGTAGGAGGCAGAGTAATTACTGCTGTGCCTCTGCTCTGCAGGGAACTCCAGTATCAAGTGCTTAATGAAGTTCTTTTGTGATTTCGGTTAAATGCTGAAACTTTAAAAGAAAACTCTGGTTAGAGTTTGATGCTTTGCAAAGAACATATGGTTTGAAAGTCAAGCTTTTAATTTCAAATCAATTTTAATTAGTCTCTCAAGGAAATTTAGGGAAAATAGTCTTTTTCTTTCCTTTGAAAACCATGCCATCAACAATAGACAGTTTTCTTGTTTTACTGGAAATACAAATAGAGTAAGTATAAGACATGGTCCTTGTCCTATGCAGGTTGAGAACTATTTGGGGATACAGACTGGGTGTTTTAAGACCTTGTGTTGATAGCCTGTGAAACACTGTGGTTTCTCCTACAGAATTTTCATGTTACCATCTCATGAATTAGGAAATTACCTCGGTATGTCAATTCAGGACTTGCTTTTAGGACCTTTGAAGTTCTCTTCTGAGAAATTTTCAGGTCTGTAAGCCTGTTTTCAAGGATTAAGTTGCTGATTGATCTCCTTACTATAACTATGTCCCATGCAGTATTTGGGACATACTTATAAGAGAAGACTATCCTTTGTTCATCTGAAATTAAAATATAACTGGGCATCTCGTATTTTATTTGGCAGCCTTACTCATGCAACTGCTGCTTCAGAAAACGAGAAGTGCCACTAGTGCAGGGGAGAAGAACTTTTCTCTCCATCGAAGTTCTTTGGCTGGCCTGATAATCAAATTGCCGTAAGACAGATTAACAGGAGAAAAACAGATTTAGTTTTGTACATACAGGACCCCCTCAGAGACAGGAGAAGCTCCTCAACAGTTAGGCAGTTGAGGTTTCTATGCCGTCCTGAGCTAAGGAAAAGGGGGGAGGGGTCTGGAACTTCAGAGGAAGGAAGAAAGACGATTCACAGGAAGACAGGATGAGCAAATGTTTGCCACTCCAGACCAGAGTCTTCCTTATGTAAAAAAGTTATCTTTGGTAATAACTCTCTTCCTGGCACAGGCTAACTAAATCCTTTTAGGCATTTAAGAGGGAAGTAAAAACTTCTTCTTGAGTCTGTCGGGCCTTAATTGTCTTTCGCTCCATATAATCCACATGCCAAAGTGGCACATTCTGTGGCAGCCTGCCCCGAACCCCATCACTGTGAAGGAATTCGTAAGAGTAGAGAGTGTGAAGTCCCCTGCACTATGGGAAAGGACTTAATGGCTTTGAATGTTCAGTGTCTTGAGAAGTTTTCAGATGGAAACTTGCCCAGGCTGTCTGGCAGCCACTGCTTGCGGGCAAGGGAAGTGGTCAGGGCAGCAAAACCCTTCATCTGATAGTTGCTATCTCACTTAGCTTTTTCTTTCACTCTTAGGTTTTGGGCCAGTGAGCTTAATGAGGACATTGGGATAACAGACTTTACAGATCCGTAAGGAACCTTGAGACCATCTATGCCAGTCCCCTTGTTTCCAGCTGAGGTGTAGAGAACCAGAGATGTGAAAGTCACCCAGAAAGTGGTGGAATCACTAGGACTAGAAGACATATTTGTGACTGTCTAGTGATCTTACACTGTGAAGGTGTGAAGATGAACATAGAAAGTAGTCAGATGACTCCACAGTAGAGAAGAAAATAATAGGCATTGAACCTTAACGTGCACTGGCTGAGTCACGTTGGACTAGTTCAATGCCCTGTTTCTTTGTGTAGAAATAGAGATAATTAATGTTCTCTCCTAGAGATGTTAGGAAGATTACGTGAAACTGTAGAGTGTTCGTTGTGAACTGGGTGCCCAATATTTGGAAGTCACTTAATGCACATTAGTTGAAGGGAAAGAAGAAGTATCAGTGGAAATGTAATTCTTTATCTCAAGAAAGAGAAGGCCAAAGGATAAATTTCTACTAGTCTTTAAACACGCAGTGGTTTGAAAGCATATGAATTAGGAATCAACTAAAGCTGAAGTATGAATATTTAAGCAAAAACTTTCATTTAGAATTTCATGACTATGGGGCTTATAAACACTGGCACAGATTACATATGGAAGTTATAGAAAAATTCCATGTTCTGTCTTTAAAATAAATAGATTTCTATGCCTGGGGTGAGTTAGAAGAGACTTTGAAGGAAGTGGATTAAAGGCCTTTTCAACCTTAAACGAATAATCGTCTTAAATGTCTTACTAATTAACTCTGCATCAGAGTTATCATAGTTGGCCACATGAAATAAACTTCCCTGCCTTATTAAAACATAACTTATATATAAAGAGAAAAATCCAGTGCACAAACGTTTACCTCTATTAGGCAAACTAGAGAACCAGCCAAATACTCAAAAATCTAAAGATGGTGGTCCTACAAGCTGGAAATTATTAAAACCAGAGGAGCAAGGCTCTCCATTTTTATAGTTTTGTCCGTAATGTTTTTCTCATAGCAGTCACACTCAGCTTCTCCCTTCACATTTCTTCAGAAATGTCAGAAGTTAGAGGCCTATCAGATCCAGGCCCCAAAGTCAAATGCACACCAGGACCAGGCAGAAGGGCCCGTGGTGAACTAGAGGTTATGCTCTCGCACTCGTACTTCTCTCCATCCCATTATTGCGATAAGCAAATACAGGTTTCAGTTTCGTAGAGGTTAATATTTTTCTAAGATAGACACCTGTATTTTCTATGACATCTCCTGTTATTTATTATTGGTTACTAATTTAAGAACAAATATGCCCTGTTTGGGCCAGACGATATCCTTGGGATGACTGGATTTGGCCAGAAGTCTTGGCTGCCGTTTTTTGACTTCTAAGATTCATGCGAGGGATACCCGTGTCCATATGACATGTAGATTTTTTGTAGTTCTGCAAAAGAAATACGAAAGTTTTTTCTTCGATGAAGTGTTTGGAAAACAGTAGGTACCCAGAAAATCATAGATATTTTATTTAGTATTTGGTAAACATGTATAGTGTTTATATCTGCCAGGCACTCTTATGAATATGTCAAAAATGTTAACACATTTAACTTATTTAGTAAATGCTTATCAAGAGAGTAATATGACTTATGAAATAATGTGGTTGAATATAATATGAAATAATATAGTTTTCAATAGTTAGGAAGATTTCTAAGAAAACAATATAAAATCTTCATGAATGTGTATGAATGAAATTAGAGTTCCTAACTATTTTTTGGAAAACTGTTAAATGTTCTAGATCTTCACTTCAGCATCTATTTAATATGTTTCCTACATTATTCTTGGCATCTAGCGCACCATTTGGCACATAGTAGGTACCTAGTAAATTACTGAATTCACCCTTGTTTAAGATTGACTTTTGAAAAGGATGTACCTGCAATGGTAAAGTGAAATCCTATACTCGCCCCTTTCTATAGTGAGGATTTCATTACTGGTTAGTGAGTTCTGGAAGGTAGGATTGGAAGAAATGCATGTCAGAAAAATGTTGAAAAATGAGTGTTCTTGACTTCTCACCAAATGATTATTTTAGCCTTTCTTAGATTATTTTCACTTTGTGTGTGTGTGTGTGGTACGCGGGCCTTTCACTGTTGTGGCCTCTCCCGCTGCGGAGCACAGGCTCCGGACGCACAGGCTCAGCGGCCATGGCTCACGGGCCCAGCCGCTCCGCGGCATGTGGGATCCTCCTGGACCGGGGCACGAACCCGTGTCCCCTGCGTCGGCAGGCGGACTCTCAACCACTGCGCCACCAGGGAAGCCCCTTCACTTACTTTTTGACAACATAAAACTAAGTAAGGGGAGTGGGGAACCCTTGAAACACACACTAGCCTTGCAAATAAATGCTAGACTTTTATCTGCCCACAAAATATTTTACAAGTCTCCCATGACCCCGGGAGGTACATGGGTAATAAAATCAGTAAAGGCAACATTTTTCTTACTTACCCAACATCAGTCATTGCTTGCCTAGTGGCCATTTTCTGTGCTTATTTAACATCTGTTAACTGTTTTAATGTGGAAACATCTTTTTCTCCCACCTTTATTAGCCTAATAGTCACTTACTCAGTTACAGGTGGGGAAAAAAAATTTAAAAAGGAAGGAAACCTGAAAGCAGGTGTAACAATTCTAACTATAGCCCAAAATAATTTGGAAAAATGAAGCCCTTTGAGTTTGATCTTTTTAAAGACTTTCTCTAAAGATGGCTGCATTAATTTTGCTGTAGTTGCTTCCAAGATGTACATTATCTGGACAGCCTCCTTCAAATACGTAAACAAGATAAAGAGACTATATTATTAGAGAGGGAAACGGGAGGCATTGCCACTTTCAAAAAACAAGTCATCTCTGTCTAGAAATAACTTTATTTTAATGCTAAGCAGGATGTGTTTGATGGAGGTTGCCTTTGTTGAACAAGTTTACCTTTATCTTGGGTATTATGTAAGCTGGGCTCTACAGCGGGGTGCAGTGATCAGACCCACACTAACAAACAGTCCCATATTTCCAAACCATTTACAGGGTTTATCTTGAGAATGGTTTCTGAGGGTTGGGTCTTATGTTCTGTTGAAGGTTTGGGTTTGTCGCTGTTGGAACACTGAAGACATTAAACGTAGTGCTTCTGTATATCAGACTATTTAGTGTGACTCCGCGTGTACAGAAGAGCCAGCGTATAGCCTGCAGGTATTTGCACATTGAATCCACATGTGCTCTTTTTATTTGATTAGCTGCTCGGATGACATTGGTGGAATCTTATCATTTATGTCCCTGTCCCTTTTCTTTCTAGACCAGGTTGTGGTTTTATGCAAGATGTGACCCTCATATCCGTTGCCTTGAATGAAATAGGATATATTTGCCCTTTCTGATTGTCTTTAATCACCATCTGTGCCACTCCAAGTAGTGTTCCTGCTTTCTGAGGATTGTCTTTTCCCCCATTTGCCTTACACTTTGTGAGAATCCAGATATAGCAAGATACTCCGATTCCGATCACAGTATTTCCTCGCATTATTGAAACTGGGGGACTGTTTGTCATGCAGCTACAAATGAATCTGGATTTCCTCCAAGTAAACTTGTTGTAGCATTTAATATTCATGACCTGTAGTTCTTTAAAACTTTGAACTGCTGCGAAGACCGCTAACCAGATAACACCACAAATAAAGTCGAGGTTCAGAAATATTTTACAATTCAAAAAGGCAAAGGTTAATAGGGTATTTTATTCCTGCAGGTTGTCTTCCTCGCTCAGCTAACTTAAGATGATTCTGTATTCTATTTGTGGTTTAGGTTCCAGTTATTTAAATTTGGGAAGCTGAGTACCCTTGCAGGTTTCTGTAATGCTTGCATTAGAGTGTTAATACCTGGGACAGCGTTCTATTCACAAATTATGATTGTTTTTTTAAAGATTCATCTTTGTGCAAGGCGTGGTGTTAGGTGATGTGGGGAATCAAAGATGAATCGAAAAAATTCTGCCCTGAAGGACGTTTGAGAGTAGTAGGAAGTGGAGAATAGTGCCTGCCAGTATAGAACTGAAATTCAAGCTGAAGAGGGCTGGAGGGGAGGCCCTGGGAGCATTAGGGCGGCTTAGAGGAAAGGGAGGTGACTTTCAGCTGAAGTGCCTTCAGCAGCAAAGGTGTGTGAGGAGGAACCCAAAGGATTCTTGGGATATGGGCATTTATAATTGGACGGACGAGGAAGAGTGGAGAGCGGAGCCTGAGCATTACACAGAGGGACGCTCAGAGGAAGTTACTGAGGAGGACTGAGCAGTCCTTTTGTTAGATACCCAGAGCACCAGGACCTGGAGAGGAAAATGAATCAGGAAAGGTAGACTGAGACAGCTACTGTGTCTAACGACGTCGGGGCCCTTTAAGATGGGTTGTCACCCCGACAATGATGGGAAGTGATGCATGGCTTTCAAATGTGCTAGCCCTTGGACTGGTCCATGGGAGAAGCCCAAGAATGTATAGGCCAGCTCTTCTTGCCTCTTGGAGAACTTTCTTTTCTGTTCTTCCCCTAAACCTTGGGGAGAGAGGGTCCCTTGGGTGATGAGATTAACGACCAGACTCAGGGGTAGAAGTTGTATCTCATTCAGTGAGTGTGTCTCCTATCAGTGTTTATTTCGTTCTTTAGCATTTAAAAGAAAAGCAGTTATTTTCTGAAGGCTAATATTGTCGTACTTTTTTCTCTGTAATATTTGGCATATTATTATATACTCCTAATGAGAAAAACAGGGAGTCCTTAAGGGCTCTTTCCTATGTCCGTTCTTCCAGTATTCCTGAAACGTGTTCAGATATTACTGTGAATGGCCACAAATACAAATCCTTCTTTGTTTTGTACTCTTTCACAAAGGAAGACAGAAAAAAAATTTTTTACCGGACGGAATAAAACACCCTATCAGCACTAAATTTCAACCAGTTAACTGAGTACACTGTCAGTGAAAATGACACGCAAATTGGACCTTGTGATGAATAAATAATGAGTCTCATTGAAATCATCTCTGCTGTTCTCGTAACACTGTCTGGGATGCATATTACATCACTTGGCTCAATTTTCCATAACGTGCTGCCTCAGAGGAATCCAATTGACTGACGGGATCTCATGACTATCAGGTTACTCACATTCAGCTGGGTTCTGTCAGTTTCACAGAAAATGATGTGGTTTGCACAAATTTGAAATCCATTGTCATTGCCTAGAAGTCAGATTCCTGTCTTAAATGCCTGGAACAATGGAAATGCTAATTTAGTTTTGATTTCTCAAATGAAACTTAAGCTATAGAAAGCCTGATTTCTGGAGTACATTAGAGATTCCTTAAAAGGTGTGAACAGGGTGGGAGGTGGGTTGGATAAAACTGAATATTAAATCAAATTCTTTGATCATTAGAATATCTGTGATATGTGATACTGTGGTAAAGGTTGCATGGTGTGATGTTTTATTTTTTATATACAGTTTCATACCTACTGATTACAGTATTCCTTTCTTCAAAAAGGAAAATAAGAAATCAAAAGGGAAGAACAGCACTTTCTAATACAAAAGTCTGCAGTGATTTGGTGCTAGGAAGGTCGATGTGCCCTTGCTCTCAGGGTTTGTCTTTACAGCTCTGCAGCACCCAGATGGCTCCTGTATGCTCTGTTGGTCTGATTACAACTCTTGCATCAAGTGAAATAGCATGAATTCAGAATTTAATACATGTTTCCTCGGTAATTATGGCCTTGATTAGTGAAGTCCGTGTTCATGTTCCAGAGGACACTTTTTTTCTTTCTCCGCATGTTTGTTATTTCACTTCAGGAAATCAAATATAAATGCAAAGATCATAATGCTTCTCTTTGGTATAATAGGGGAATCTGCAATAACTGCCTTTGGGTATATGGTTGTCGTTTTGCTTATAATTAATATAAGATTCAGAGAAAACAGCAGGGACAATATGAGAAAAATGAAGGACATGTAAAAACAAATAAATGACTCTTAGCTTTTAGTATATGAAGAAATGGAAGATATATCTAGGATTTCCGTTAACGTATTGCTGAAGATAACTACATACCAAGTACATTTAATAGTCTTTGATTATATGCAACATCATTTGTGACTGCTT
The DNA here is from genome assembly GCF_008692025.1 of Phocoena sinus. NCBI lineage: Eukaryota > Metazoa > Chordata > Mammalia > Artiodactyla > Phocoenidae > Phocoena > Phocoena sinus. The sequence continues at coordinate 36,654,279 of NC_045772.1, read as the reverse complement.
AAAAGTAATTAAATTTTATGTATTTAAAAACAGCAAAAAAGAAAAAACCTTACTATTTTAATTTTATGAATTTTGAGTCATTATACCTGTTAGCAGTACCAACCCAACCTTTTGAGGGCATTGTCTTAGTTTTTAATATATGACACTGAGTCCCTTCCCCCTATAAAAGGGTGTGTGTGTGTGTGTGTGTGTGTCTGTGTCTGTGTGTGTGTGTTTTGTGTTTTTTATCAGAATACATGTTTATGTAATGTACTCGGATTATACCAAAGTTATACATGAATGATTTGAGTGTATTTCCATAACTTCTATGAAATGGAAAGCTCCAAATTACATAGGATTATTTTTTTCTAATTTGAAGATTCAGGCAAAAATTTGCCAGTTTACGTGTTCCATCGAGTGAAGTTTCTTTCTTAAAATCTCATGAAAGGGCTTCCCTTGGGTGCAGTGGTTGAGAGTCCGCCGGCCGTTGCAGGGAACATGGGTTCGTGCCCCGGTCCGGGAAGATCCCACATGCCGCAGAGTGGCTGGACCCGTGAGCCATGGCCGCTGAGCCTGCGCTTCCGGAGCCTGTGCTCCGCAACGGGAGAGGCCACAACAGTGAGAGGCCCGCGTACCAAAAAAAAAAAAAAAAAAAATCTCATGACATAGTGTGATAAAAAGTTAAATATATCTAATACTATAAAAACAAGTGATGTTCACTTTGAAGAACGACTTGGTGATTGGCTAGTCTTCTCACGTATAGGTGCAAGTAAGGCTATTTTGGAAAGGCTGTAGGACTGGAACATGCAAGATTAGATTTAAATGATATGATTTTAGATAAGGTACTAAATGTATTGAACATCAGTTACAGGGTCTGTGAACTAGGAATATAATATTTGCCTTGCCAAGTTATTGCCAGATATGAATATAGTAAGTGTACAGGCTTCAGCCAAGTTCCTCTTCTATAGTACTATCATGATCATCAGCATTTTACTGCATTTCCACAGCATTCCAATAATAGTGAACTTTTTGTCTGTTGTTTTACAGAGCTCTCAATTAGCATAGCTCCGGCTTTTCTAGTGGGGTGCAGGGTGAAATGTCAGTCAACTTGTTTGCTATCCTATTCACCAATGCTGACAATTTAAAGAATATTGAGAAGAAGACCTTTTTTAAGGATCATTTTTCTGAGCAACACGATTTGATCATTTATCTTTTGTTTGATTGAAAATAAGTACACATACTCATTCCTTAACTTTTCTCCGTTGATAATATCTTGCCATCATCTCATACTTTTATAGCCTGATTTTTCCCCTTCAGGCTCAGGATGGTGCTGTTGCTTATATATATGAAACTGGAGGGGAGCCGGGCCTTTTCTGGTCTGCTCCCCCCGACCTCCCTGTTTCCTGTATATTTCCTTTTGGTAAGGTTTATAGTAAGGAAGATTAGTTCAGTAGCTGCAATAGCTTGCAGCGTTCAAGTCTCATTCTTTGGAGAAAGAGGAAGCAGTTATCACCTAAGGGTGAATGTGCATCTCTTTCCTCCTCCTATTCTTCCCCAGCCTGGCAGCCAATATTGTGGCAGCTGATTCCAGAATCTTTTATAAGAAACCTTTTCAGGGAAACATTGAGGCTGCTTTTTGCTGCTGTTATTGTTGCTGTTCCACAGTTTAGTTTATTTCCCTACCTCCTAGGGAGAGCAGAGTAAGCAAAAAGTTTTATTTTTAAAGCATTTCTATTTTCTGGCTGCCAAAAATTTTACGAAATATTTCAGACGTCTTAATAACATTCAGACCAAATTATTTTTACAGAAACTTAAATCTGGTAACTTGGGCTTGCTGAGAAAAGCCTATAGGTAAAATTAGTTTTTGATTTCAGAAAATTCAGTATTTAAAAATCTGGTTTAATTGGCAGGTAATAACAGGGCTGGGTGGGGGGTGGTGACTAAAGATTAGGATTCGTTATGGGTTTCCAAACTGGGATGATCATCAGCCTCTCCTGGGGAAACTGTTTGAAACCAGAGATTATAGCCCCAAACTGGAAGCTACTGAATAATAATATTTTGCTCTGCTTATTTTTAGTTTTTTTTTTTTTTCTCTTTTCTTGCGGTACGCGGGCCTCTCACTGCTGTGGCCTCTCCCGTTGCGGAGCGCAGGCTCCGGACACGCAGGCTCAGCGGCCATGGCTCACGGGCCCAGCCGCTCCACGGCATGTGGGATCCTCCCGGACCGGGGCACGAACCCGCGTCCCCTGCATCGGCAGGCAGACTCTCAACCACTGCGCCACCAGGGAAGCCCCATATTAATTCTTAATAAGTATTATTGAATATTGTTAATTACTAACGATGTTAATGATTAAGAAGGATGGAGTCAGGGGTGAGATACACCTAGATTTTAATCTCGGTACCATCAGTTATTACTTGTGTAAAATTGAGCAGGTGCAGAGTTCTCATGAATAAAATGGAGATTCACTCACCTATCTCCAAATTCAGGATTAAATAAATTAAATGTGTTTATCTAATATATCTGTCAAGTAGAAATCCTCAAATAAGTGGTAGCTATTTTTTTTTTTTTTTTTTTTTTTTTTGTGGTACGAGGGCCTCTCCCTGTTGTGGCCTCTCCCGTTGCGGAGCACAGGCTCCGGACGCGCAGGCTCAGCGGCTATGGCTCACGGGCCCAGCCGCTCCACGGCATGTGGGATCTTCCCGGACCGGGGCACGAACCCGCGTCTCCTGCATCGGCAGGCGGACTCTCAACCACTGTGCCACCAGGGAAGCCCTTTAGTTTGTTTTTGAGGTGTTGAGGGGGAGCTGGTGGAGAGGTAGCGGGAAAGAAACTACTATTTGTTATTTATTTATGGCCGCACCTCACAGTTTGCGGTGCACGACCTTCAGGATCTTAGTTCCCTGACCAGGGATTGAACCCAGGCCCATAGTGGTGAAAGCATCAAGTCCTAACTACTGGACCACCAGGGGATTCCCAAGACACTCCTTTTTAAAAGTTCCTGCTGTTGTTACCAAACCCAGGTTTGTTTACTTGCCGCTCATAAGCCAGTAATTCAAGAGGCAAGTGTCAGTAGAAAGCAAAGGTGCTCTAATCAGAAAAACTGGCAATCTGGGGAGAAGGTCGACTCGTGTCCAGAGAGCAACTCTGAAGATCCTGCTCAGCCGTGGCAGTTTTTATTTATTTACATTTTTAATTTTTATTTATTTTTATTTAAAAAATTTTTTAATTAATTTATTTTTGGCTGCATTGGGTCTCCGTTGCTACGCACGGGCTTTCTCTAGTTGTGGCGAGTGGGGGCTACTCTTTGTTGTGGTGCGTGGGCTTCTCAATGCTGTGGCTTCTCTAGTTGTGGAGCACAGGCTCTATGTGCATGGACTTCAGTAGTTGTGGCACGTGGGCTCAGTAGTTGTGGCTCACAGGCCCTAGAGTGCAGGCTCAGTAGTTGTGGTGCACGGGCTTAGTTGCTCCGCGGCATGTGGGATCTTCCCGGACCAGGGCTCGAACCCATGTCTCCTGCATTGGCAGGCGGATTCTTAACCACTGCACCACTGGGGAAGCCCAATGGCAGTTTTTAAAGGGAAAAAATGGGTGAGTGGGGGAGAATCTCAGTGAATCGTCAAGGCAGGAGGTTGGGTTCTGCGTCATTCTTCATTGTGTGCAGACTGACTGGGTGGCTGTCTCTTCAGATGTTCCCTTGCGCGTGTGATCTTATCTGCAGGATTGCTAAGGGAGCTATTGCGGGTAGAGAGCTAGTCATTTTTTAACATATTAATTCTTCATTCTTCTTTTTAACTAGGAAAAAAATCAACAGGTTAGACAGGGCATGGTGTGCATTCAGGAGAGCATAAGTCAGGGGTTAGTTTCAGTTGCTTACTGATCTCATTCCTATAATTAGATTCTTTTACTGTTAAGAGGGGAACAGAAATGGGCAAACAGGAAAAGGGCAAAAGAGCTGATTTCACTGTGATTTTGATGAATAGCTTGGTTTGGGACCCACTGGTGCACATCGAGAATCTGATACCCCGTACAATATTATTAAACATTATAAGATATTCATAAAGACACAAGATTTTGTGGCTGGAGAAGGATATTAGAAATTATGTATCCATATGCTACCCCATCTCTTTTCACAGAATTTGGGGCCCACAGAAATTAGTCACAGGGTAAGTCAAGCATAGAGTTGGCATGGTACCTCGTCCTCCAGGTCCAGTGCTTTTACCACTGTGCACATTGCTTCCCTGCCTTTAATTTATAAAAAACTTGTTACTATGGAAATACTTTTCTATTTGCCACTTTAGACTAGAGACTTGTAATGGACTGCTATGTACCATCCCTCAAGTATGTCATTAATTAAGACTCTGCGCTTCTTATTTCACCCTAGGTTCTTTCTCTTTTGCTGTGTTAATAATTCCAGGGCACCTTTTGAAATTGAGTTGGTTTGTGTTTTGTTATTGTTTTCCTCCTCGCCAGGCCCATCTTTTTCCTATCCCTGCCCCTTCCTCCCCTACCCCCCTGAACTAGCTTCACTTAAGGGCTCAAATATTTTCCTTTTGCTGTTTTAGGGCTCCAGCTTGATTTAAGCTTGCTTTCAATAGGAACACATACTTTTGTAGCTACCAGAAGCTGAACACAAAGTGACTAACATCAGAGTGTTTTTCTTCCTGATTTGGTTAATTTCCTTTACTAACAGGATATTATGTTTGGAATAGGTTACCCCTCAATAGAGGGATCTTGTCTTTGAGGACGCTGAGTCTGAGGTTGGTCTAGAGGTGGAGAAGTAATAAATACTGGGGCACCTCCTTTTTGACACCCTCTTCCAACTCTCCAAGGTACCATGGCTCAAACCTGGAGAAGAAAAGTTTTAGGCATTAGCAGTAGAGTCATCAGCTTGGTGTATCATCGTTCACCCTGGTGCTTGCAATTCCAGGAGTGTGGTGGGCACCACTTGTGTCTTAAAGATGCTTAAAGTTTCTTCTGACCATATGATATGACTTTAGTTTCTCACTGTAGGGTGAATATTCGAATGAGTGCCAACCCTAATGTCAAAAGTGAGGATGGTTCCAAAAATGAAGGTAAAATTGCCAGAAAGGAGAAAATACAGAGGTGCCAATTGAAAAATGGGCAGGCTGAGTGAGAAAAGGGCTGAATTTAAGCTGTCAAAGCAACAGCCGAAAGTTTCTGGTTCTTGGACAGGGTAATTTGTAGTCTTTGATTCTTTTGCATTCTGCAGTATAATCTTCTCCATGGCTCTGCTGACTTCCATATTCTTTAAAGAGGAAGAGAAATACCCAATTTGAATTCATTAGCCTTCATTTGCATATACACAGAGCTGGTGGTAATTACGATAACAACCACCATTGATCAAGGCTTACCGTGGTGTGCTAGCAAAGTGTCTTCTGTGCATTTCTTTGTTCAATTCTATGAGAGTAGGTATTATGAACCTCATTTACAGATAAGGAAACTAAGGTTTATAGGAGTGAAATAATTGCCCAAGGATTCAGAGAGTGCCTAGGGGAGAAGGGATCTCCTTCCAAAGTTTTGACACCAGAGCTCATGGTCTTTCCATTATACTGTTTTTGTACAAGTTTGGTTAAAATGGAAGATGCAAATAGGATGATGAAAGAATCAACCGCTTTCGTATTACTTGGTTTTGGGACCAAGGCTGTTTACCTGGAACAGCTTTAAATATAAATAACCTGCACTTCCACATGCAATAGCTGATTTTATGTGTGCTGAAAATACAAAGATGGATAATATATTATCCCAGTCCCTAGGAAGTATAAGACGTGTACAAATTATATGACTCTGCCTTAATGCTAATAGAATTTCATATAAAGTGCACACGTATCTGACAAATGTATTTAGTCTGGTGAGGGAAGAGTCTTGACAGAAAAGCAGTGGCATCTCAGTAGCTCTGCTCATCCAAGATTTTGTTCCGTTCTTAACTGTTTTTAGAAACATTTCGTGTGGGTGCATTTAACTTGGGTTCAGAGTCAACTTCCATTTTTTTTTCTCCCTCAATACCTGTCATGTGACTAGAAGTTTGCTAGATGCTTTCTTATTTTTTCATTTTTTGAAAAATAGGTACTGAGTGTCTTCTAGGTATGAGGCACCTTTCTAGACGTCGAGGATAAAGCAGTTAAGAAAACAGACAAAATTTCTGTTCTCTTGGAATTTACGTTTGTTTTCTAATTTAACTGTCACAGTGACCCTGTGGGGTCATTATTTGCACCCATTTTACAAGAGATTGAGTGAATTCCCCCGAATTGATTAGCATGCAGTGAAGCTGGATGTCAAAGACAGTGCTGATTGTAAATCCAGTGACCATTTCCAGTGCAGCACGTTATCTTTCAGTTGAGTTCCTTCAAGTAAAATGTGGCCTGATTATTTAAGGTATTATATAAGTAATACTGATTTTGTGTGTGTGTGTGTGCGTGTGCGTGTGTGTAGTTGGTTTAGAAGCCTCCTTTAGAACAAGGGCTGGATACTCTTTTTCTTTTGCATCTTCCCGTCCCAGAAGAGAAATAGTCATTGAGTATTCTGAGCTTGATCATCAACATCCCATTGGCTGGCAAGGGCATAGCATGTCCGCCGTGGCTTTGTCCTACACTGAACAGATTTAAAAGAGAGGCCTTGTACATACCTCCTTTGAGGTTGGACTAGGTTAGATTTGCTTCTGAAGCTCCTTATAGCTCCTCTCCCTCCTCTGAAATGCATGGTGTTTCTCAAAAGCGTGCAAAAAAGAATTATCTGGAGTCAGTTCACAGTGAAACATTTGGTTTGGCTCCGAATTTCATATTGCCGCATCACTGCTAATCAACCTTATTAACTTATTTACGCATATAGACGATGCATTCCTAGTGGCTTTATAAAAGAAAAGATGAGTCTGTGATACAGAGGTGGTTTTAGAATTCAGGTTAAAAACTTTTTCCTGTAAATTTCATTAAAATTATAAAACAGCTTAGAATAACTAGCAATGTTGTGATGCCAACAAGTGCCTATGTGTCTTAGTGGGTCCTACCCTGCACAGGATGTCGGGTCTTGTTGGACGAAGATTGTAAAGAGTGTTTCTGGAATCTGAGCTTTCCTCTGTTTCTATAAAAAAGGGCTCTAAGTTCCCTGATGCAATACCCATAACCTTTGAGGCCAGATGTAATTCTGTTTTTTAAAAAAATTATTTGGAAGTAATGGTGCATAAACTCTGTATTCGATAACACCCCCAACATGGCAGCATTTCAAAGTAAGAAACTTTTAGTATTTCTGAAGGGAAATATATGAATATTTACAATAAATGGCATAAAGACTGTAAATAGCCTCATGTCAGTTCACGTTGGGCTTTTTTTGTATTTTTTGACAGTTTTATTGAGATACATTTCGCATATCATAAAATTGGTCTATTTCAAGTGTATAGTTTATGTTGGTTTTGAGTGTGTTTACCAAGTTTTTGCAACTATCACCAAAATCTTAATTCCATATTTTGAAATTAAGAACGAGGGAGTTTGGAGCTGTAGTTACTGTTTTTAAAAGATGTAGGGCTGTTGTTGTTTTCCTTTTTTAAAAAAAATTTTTCAGGTTTAATAAGATCTGTAGAAAAAAGTTCTGACCTCAGGCCATGTAGTTGGTTAAAGTCTTACTGAGACTGCTGCATGTTTTCACTGGTGTCTTTAATATGCTTTCCTGTCTTATTTACTGTTTAACAAATTGGTTATGGAGTTTGGGTAATCAAGGTATCTTCCTTGGGGTTATGTTTAGGTCAGAATGCTTAGATCCTTATTTTGTTTTTTTCAAAATTATGATAAATTGTAGGCCCCTACATAAATGCAATTTTCTGCAGTAAGAATCTGACATCAGTATTTGATTGCTTTCTTGACTGTGTGTTTTGTACATGCAGCCCTTGGTTCTTGAATGAGTAACAACGGCTTATAGTGTAAATAGGAATCGAGGTACTTCTAAGTCTTTTCCATATATTTGCCTCTCAGTGTGTATTACATATGTCTTACACATGCAGAAGTAATTGTGTTCTATTTAAGTGCATGTTATTGACTTTTTTTTTAGCTGTGACCAGGGGTTTTATCAAAGTGTAAAGGTGCTTTTAAAATCTAAGATAGACCCAATTCCATACCTTTACTTTTTTTTTAAAAAAGGAAGCATATTTTTAGACAAACATTGAAAGATGGAACAGAATTTGGAGTATTTCTTTACCCCTTTAAAGAAACGGCCATCCTAAAATATGTCCCAGCTTATTTCCTAGAGGTAGATTTACTTCTGAGCAGCTTTAAAAGAGAAATAACATCAAGTTAATTATGGGAGAACGATTCTATAAAAATTTAATATGCCGTTAAGACATTTACTGATTTACATCAGACTTAACATAAAGGTTGTTTGAAGCTACACCTTTGCATCCTGCTGGTGGCCTTTTTCTGGGTTAATTACATGCGAGCCTCTGAAAAATGTTAGACATTTGAGAGAAGTTGTGATTTCCAAGAAAAGGGAACACACTGTGAAAGTATGGCCATGTGGCATAATGACATAAATCCTGCAGTTCTAATCAGGAGGCCTGGGTTCTCACAGTTTCTGCCACTACCTGCTTGTATAATTGTGGACAAGTCATTTAACCTCTCCAGGGGTTATTTTCCTAATATGGGAGTTTCTGGGGATGCTTCAAGAACCAAATTATATCATACTATTTTTAATCATAATTTTAAAAATAATTTTATTGCTAATCTTTTTTTAGTAAAATCATAACTTTCTCTGTCTTTGAAATAATCTGATTGGAAAAATGGAATTATTATGCAGATATTAAATTCTTCATTCATTGCCAGAACAGAAGATTAGATCCCAAGTACCTATAATAATATTTTTTGAGAACCAAGCATTTATTGCAAACTGAAGTGGGCTCTATGTTTTGTTTCACCTTTCAGAGGAATCTATTTGTATTAAAATATCTTCATATCTCCCTTTTATCATGATGATTTGAAGTTATTTTTTTCATTATCTTCTAAACTCAAATACAGTTAACACTTGGTTTTCTGAAATGGATTCTCCTAGAAGTCCATCATACCTTCTAGATCTTAATTCCCTGTTCTCGTCCACATAATTGTTTCCTTATGTCATTTCACGTGAGCAGTACTGTCATTTTAGGCCCGGAATTAGAAATTGGCTTTGATCCTTTTTTCCATGCAAGAAAAAGAGCATGTTTTCTTGAAATAACAAATTGAATTTGGTATTCTCTATAGGGAAATTTTAAAAGAAAAAAAAAAAAAACCTAAAAGAAATAATATTGTCAAGTGTCAAACAGTGATCTAGGGGCTTCCCTGGTGGCGCAGGGGTTGAGAGTCCGCCTGCCGGTGCAGGGGACACGGGTTTGTGCCCCGGTCCGGGAAGATCCCACATGCCGCGGAGCGGCTGGGCCCATGAGCCATGGGCCTGCGCGTCTGGAGCCTGTGCTCCGCAAAGGGAGAGGCCACAACAGTGAGAGGCCCGTGTACTGCAAAAAAACAAACAGTGATCTAGACTGAGAGCTTGCCATATTGTATTCTCTGTCTCAGAGGTCAGCAAACATTCAGCGTCAAGGGCCAGATAGTAAATACTTTCCGTCATTTGGACTCCATGACAACAGTTCAGCTCTGCTGGATTACTGCAAACAACTGGATGTTCTGTGTTTTAGTAAAACTTCATCTGAAAAGCAGGTGTGCACTAGATTTGGCCAGTAGGCTCTAGTTTGCAGACTTTATCTAGAACCTTAGCTGATACACACATCCATGTGATTTAAATCATACAGGCTCTCCAGAGAGACTCTTATCCAATTTCGGGATAATATCTTTATAGTAGTATCATTCATTCAATTTCCTACAAGTCGTATGCATTTTACAAAGGAATTTCACATTCATTTTTACTTTCATCTGGATCTTTAATACTTCTGTCAAGAGGATATTAATCTTCTTCCTTTATAGTGGAGGAAATCTAGAGTGGTGAAGTTTGCCTGAGGTGACCCTGAGAAGACAAATCCTCTCTTTTCCTGTTCTGTATTTTATCCAAGTACCAGAGATCTCACGGAGCAGATATCTCCTATCCTGCTTTGTGTTCGTGGGCTCTCCTCTTTACCCTATATTTTGAAAGTAAATTCAAGTCCAAATTTAGCACTCTTTACTATTCTCTGGATACCAAATTCATTCAAATTAATCATGCAAAGTAAACTTTGGTAACAATTCTCCCCTAAAGGAAGCCCAAGTAAACCGAAGGTGGTTTCCAAGAATAACCAGCTCTAGAAGTTCATAGCAGCTGTAAAAATAAATCTTCAGTAGACATTTAGCTTGTAATATAAGGGTACTTGAATTTTTCTTTTTCTGCATCTTCCTTAATTTTTTTTTTTTGCAAATTATTTAGAAAGAGATGTTGAGGATATTTATTTATTGCTCTTAATACAAAGGCCAAGCACTTTTACTGTGAAGGGGAGCTGTCACTGGAAGAAAATTGAGAAGTAAATACTGGTTTCATAACCTTTTTTTCTTGGCTGGTGTTGTTACTGGCGGTAGTGGAGTGATGGTGTGTGTCTTACTGTGTTTACGTCCCTAGTAGATAAGAAGTTATTTGCTTTGGCAGTGATTTTTTTTTTTAAATAACTTGGTGATCGATGTGTTGGTGGCTGTGACATAGTTCAGTTGGGCGGTAGTGGAAAGTTTGACAATGTTATATTTACTGTGTTATGTAATTTTCTCATCCCGTCTTTTAGAAAACTGGCCATTTCCTTCTGTCTGAATGAGGAGCACTTGGGGCAATCAAACATCATTAGAAGTATTGGTTGAGAATTGTAAAAATCCAAGATAACTAAATCTGTAAGGATCCGTGTGAATTTGGCATCTCTTTTCTTTTCTTTCAAACTCATCAAGCCCAAATCTCCAGTTCTGAATGTTCTGTAAATACATTCTGATAAGTAACGTTTAATTGTTCTTTTTGAGTGCAACGTTACATTTGGCCCTTTTCAAGGTTATTTCAGATTTTTTGGCGATGATTTGTAATATTTTCGTCCCTATCTTAATGAGGCAGCTGGTTGCATGAGAGAATGGATAAATAAAGCCTGCTGTTTTAATAGTGCTCTGACCTGGACATTCTGATTCTACCTCTTTGTGTCTCAGTACACCTCAAATCTAGGGTTTTTTTGATGATTGAATGAGTTACTATGTAGAAATCTCTGAATGCCGAGCATACACTAAGTGCTCCATTAATGTGAGCTGGTTTTATTTTTATCCGTTTTAAGACGGTTACTCTTCTCTGCAAATTGGCTAATTTTAAAGTATGTGCCATAAGAACATATGTATGGTTTTTCCTGTTATTTTTTTTAATATATATTTTTTAGAAGTCAGAGTTCATTAGAGAATTGCAGTAAATGTGAATATTCTGATACTATTATCTAACATTGCAAAGATGTTAGTCCATTTTTATCATTTGCTAAATTTTGTTATTCTCTATGTTATTATATTATCTATGTTATGTTATTCACTATTCTCTATGTATGACACTAAACTAGGAAGTGACTGCATTTTCAACAGGAATGTTTAGAAATGAGATTAAAAATAGCTTCCTCCCTAGGACCATAGTCTCCCATCACTCAGAGGTGTGCAGTTACCTAGAAGTTTCTCACATCCCACAATAGCATCCTTTCGAAGGAACTAACATTGCTGTTTCAAGAATATCCATCCCTCATACCTGTAATGCCTTACGTTTGTCCAGTGTTATATTTTTTTTATAAGCCTTCCTAATACTACAGATCACTTCCTGAAGACCTCAGAAAGGGAAGTGGATATTTTAAGGCTCTTCATTTAGAGCTGATGATGCCCAGAGGTTTTTTTGTAATTTGATTACTTGTCATCTTGTTCAGGTGAACTTACAAATCTAATGATTAAAAGTCTTGTCTTCCTGACTCCTTTTCTCCCTTCCTCCTTCTCTCTGTCTCTCCCTCTTCTTTTTTCTTTTCTTTAAAACACTATATTCTTCTCCTATTCTTCATTGATTAAAAAGAGCCCTAAAGATTAGGAACTTGACCTGGCTTCATGTTTCAAATATATTTAAAAAACATTTGAACTTTTTTCTACAGTAAGGAAGACAGGCCTTATTAGCTACTGGGACCTTTAAATGCTTTACCATTGTTCTGACTCCTGAGTTAATATAGTACCCACCAGGAAAAATTAATGATTTGTTAAAGAAGGTATGGACAGCGACATAAATATGTAAGTTAAAGAAATGAGGAGCTGCATTATCACCTAGCCATGTAGACTTCAAAAAATCCTGGGGTAAAGAATCCCCTCTCCGTATTGTCCTTTATAGATATGTAGACTAGAGAGATCAGATTGGGCAGTTCGATCATTGTATCAAGATTCTGGTGTATCTAATACTGCACTCATATCTGCCCTGCAGCTCCCTTCAAGACTGCTTTCTTGGTTCATTGTTCTTTCGTTCAATCAGTCATTTACTCAATCGCTTACATGCCCATTCATCCATCTAGTGTTGAGTGCCTGCCCTGTGCCAGGTGCTGGTCCAGTTGCTGTGGATAGTTTACTTCAGTGAAGAAAACAGACAAATCCCTGTCCTCTAGGAGCTTGTATTCCTGTGGGAGCAGTGCCACTTATTTCTGAAGAGTGTGATAATCATTAAGATTATATATGCTTAGTGTCATTTTGGGCCTTAACAACTTAGACTTGACCTTTACAATATATCTTTTGTATATGGTACAAATTTGTAAGACTAGAGAACTTTGAGAAGTCAGGGATTAATGTAGCCAGGAGAAGTTGGGGATGTCTTGTGGAAGAACTGGAATTTAAACTGAAGGTGACGGAGAACATTTAAGATAGTGTAGACATTTAAGACATTAGGTAGATGGATACAAATTTGTTTAATGAGACTGATACCTGGGGGAATTTTGAAGTTTTGAACAAACAAAATAAGAGATCAGTATTACTTAGGGAGGGAGGAGTCAAGATGGTGGTGTGGGAAGATGTGGAGTTAGTGTCTCCCCACAACTAGGGCACCTGCCGGCCGCTGGTGGGGGACTCTGACCCCCAAGGAGACGGGAGGAACCCCAGAGTGAACTGGTAGGAGAGAGGAGGACTGAGGGGGGAGGGGAAGTGGAGGCCAGACAAGATCGGTGCCCCCGGGGTGGGGGGAGATCAGGAGAGGTAGGTGGGAGATCAGGAGAGGTAGGTGGGAGGGACTCTCCAGGAAGAGTGGGAGAGGATTGGAAGGCGATTGCCTTGGCCCACTTGGGACCAAGGAGCCTGCTGAGCTCCCAGGTTGATACCCTGCCCTCCAAACCCCCCTCCAGGCCACATGGGTCCTTGAGGGCATAGGAGGGAGGCCAGGGATATCAGGAGGGGCCCTCTGGGAGGAGTGGGAGAGGAACAAAGGGCTATTGCCCCACCCACTCGGGCACAGGGAGCCTGCTGAGCACCCAGGCCGGGCCCCTGCCCTCCAAGGCCCCTTCTTCCTGGACCCCTCAGCTGCATTGGTCCTGGGAGCATAGGAGGGAGTCCAGGAAGATCAGGAGAGGCAGGCCGGAGGGGCTTTCCCAGACACCAGACTGGAGGAGCAGGAGAGGAGAGGAGGGCATTTGCCCCGCCCACTCGAGCCCAGGAAGTCTGCTAGGCGCCCAGGTGAGGTCCCCTGCCCTCTGAGACTAAGGGTAGGAGGCATGCCGGGGCACCTTCTGTTTCTTGAGGCTAAGCCCCAACTCCACAGCCCCCAGGGCCTTTTCCAGCCCTGTGGGACCTGAGCATTGGCCCCGCCCACCACCCAAACCTCACGCTTGCTTAGGCCCCTCTCTCCACAGCCAAGGCCTCCCCCCTCCCCCCGCCATGCTCTTTTCTTTTTTTTTCCCCACTCCTCCTCTTTTTTACTATTGTGCTACTGATGTATCTTCCAGTTGTTGATTTATCTATATTTTTATTTTCACATTCTTGCTAACATATCGGTTAGTTTACTAGTCTAATTTTATTTTTTACTTTGTTATTGTTCTTTCTTTTTTTTTGGCCACCACATGCGGCTTGTGGGATATTGATTTGCGAGCCCAGGGTCGGGCAGAAGCTCTTGCCATGGGATATCTGAGTCCGAAACACTGGACTAACAGAGAACCTCAGACCCTAGGGAATATTCATTGGCATGAGGTCTCACAGAGGTCCTCATCTCAGCACCAAGACCCAGCTCTACCCAATAGCCTACAGACTCCCCTGTTGGAAGCCTCAAGCCAAACAACCAGTAAAACAGAGCACAATCCCACTCATTAAAAAAAATTAAAAAATAAAAATGAGATGGCAAAAAAATATGTCACAGATGAAGGAGCAAGGTAAAAACCTACAAGACCAAATAAATGAAGAGGAAATAGGCAATCAACCTGAAAAAGAATTCAGAGTAATGATAGTAAAGATGATCCAGAATCTCAGAAATAGAATGGAAGCACGGATTGAGAAAATACAAGAAATCTTTAACAAAGATCTAGAAGAACTGAAGAACAAACAAACAGAGATGAACAACACAATAACTGAAATGAAAAACACACTAGAAGGAACCAATAACAGAATAACTGAGGCAGAAGAACGAATAAGTGAGCTGGAAGACAAAATGGTGGAAATAACTGCCGAGGAACAGAATAAAGAAAAAAGAATGAAGAGAATTGAAGACAATCTCAGAGACCACTGGGACGACACTAAACACACCAACGTTCGAATTATAGGGGCCCCAGAAGAAGAAGAGATAAAGAAAGGGTCTGAGAAAATATTTGAAGAGATTATAGTGGAAAACTTCCCTAACACGGGAAAGGAAATAGTCACCCAAGTCCAGGAAGCACAGAGAGTCCCATACAGGATAAACCCTAGGAAAAACACACCAAGACACATATTAATCAAACTAACAAAAATTAAATTCAAAGGAAAAGTATTAAAAGCAGCAAGGGAAAAACAAAAAATAACATACAAAGGAATCCCCATAAGGTTATCAGCGGATTTTTCCGTGGAAACTCTGCAGTCCATAAAGGAGTGGCAGGATATACTTAAAGTGGTGAAAGAGCAAAACCTACAACCAAGATTCCTCTACCCAGCGAGTATCTCATTCAGATTTGATGGCTAAGTCAAAAGCTTTTCAGACAAACAAAAGCTAAGAGAATTCAGCAGCACCAAACCAGGTTTAAACAAATGCCAAAGAAACTTCTCTAAGTGGGAAACACAACAGAAGAAAAGGATCCACTAAAACAAACGCAAAACAATTAAGAAAATAGTAATAGGAACATACATATCGATAATAACCTTGAATGTAAATGGATTAAATGCCCCAACCAGAAGACGTAGACTGGCTGAATGCATTGAAAAACAAGACCCACATATATGCTGTCTACAAGAGACCCACTTCAGACCTAGGAACACATAGACTGAAAGTGAAGGGATGGAAAAAGATATTTCATGCAAATGGAAATCAAAAGAAAGCTGGAGTAGCAATACTCATATCAGATAAAATAGACTTTCAAATAAAGACTGTTACAAGAGATAAGGAGGGACACTACATAATGATCAAAGGATCAATCAAGAAGAAGATATAACAATTATAAATGTTTATGCACCCAACATAGGAGCACCTCAATGCATAAGGCAAATGCTAACAACCATGAGAGGAGAAATCGACAGTGACACAATAATAGTAGGGGACTTTAACACCCCACTTATACCAATGGACAGATCATCCAAACAAAAAATAAATGAGACACAGGCTTTAAATGACACAAGAAACCAGGTAGATCTAATTGATATTTATAGAACATTCCACCTAAATATGACAGAATACACTTTCTTCTCAAGTGCACATGGAACATTCTCTAGGATGGATCACATCTTGGGTCACAAATCAAGCCTTGAAAAATTTAAGAAACGTGAACTCATATCAAGCATCTTTTCTGACCACAATGCTATGAGACTGGAAATCAATTACAGGAAAAAAACTGTAAGAAATCACAAATTCATGGAGGCTAAACAGTGTGCTACTAAATACCCAAGAGATCACTGAAGAAATCAAAGAAGAAATTAAAAAATACATAGAAACAAATGACAACAAAAACACGATGACCCAAAACCTGTGGGAAGCAGCAAAAGCAGTTCTAAGAGGGAAGTTTATAACGATTCCATCTCACCTCAAGAAACAAGAAAAATCTCAAATAAACAATCTAACCCTACACTTAAAACAACTAGAGAAAGAAGAACGAAGAAAACCCAAAGTCAATTGAAGGAAAGAAATCATAAAATCAGAGCAGAAATAAATGAAATAGAAATGAAGAAAACAATAGCAAAAATAAATAAAACTAAAAGCTGGTTCTTTGAGAAGATAAAGAAAATTGATAAACCCTTAGCGAGACTCATGAAGAAAAAAAAGGAGAGGACCCAGATCAATAAAATTAGAAATGAAAAAGGAGAAATCAAAAATGACACTGCAAGGGCTTCCCTGGTGGTGCAGTGGTTAAGAATCCGCCTGCCAATGCAGGGGACACGGGTTCGAGCCCTGGTCCGGGAAGATCCTACATGCCTCGGAGCAACTAAGCCCGGGTGCCACAACTACTGAGCCTGCACTCTAGAGCCCGTCAGCCACAACTACTGAAGCCCGCGTGCCTAGAGCCCGTGCTCCCAACAAGAAAAGCCACCGCAATGAGAAGCCTGTGCACCACAACAGAGTAGCCTCCACTCTCAGCAACTAGAGAGAACCGCGTGCAGCAGTGAAGACCCAACGCAGCCAAAAATTAAATAAATGAATAAATAAATAAATTTATAAAAAAAATGACACTGCAGAAATTCAAAGGATTATAAGAGACTACTACAGACAACTATATGCCAATAAACTGGACAACCACAAAGAAATGGACAAATTCTTGGAAAGGTACAATTTTCCAGGACTGAACCAAGAATTAGAAAATATAAACAGACCTATCACAAGTTATGAAATTGAAACTGTAATTAAAAATCTTCCAACAAACAAAAGTCCAGGACCAGATGGCTTCACAGGCGAATTCTATCAAACATTTAGAGAAGAGCAAACACCCATCCTTCTCAAGCTCTTCCAAAAAATTGCAGAGGGAGAAACACTCCCAAGTTCATTTTACGAAGCCACCATCACCCTGATACAAAAACCAGAAAAAAAGTATCACAAAAAGAAATTAGAGACCAATAATCACCGATGAACATAGATGCAAAAATCCTGAACAAAATGCTAGCAGACAGAATCCAACAGCACATTAAAAGGATCGTACACCATGATCAAGTGGGATTTATCCCAGGGATGCAAGGATTCTTCACTATATCCAAATCAAATCAATGTGATACACCACGTTAACAAATTAAGGAATAAAAACCATATGATCTTCTCAATAGATGCAGAAAAAGCTTTTGAGAAAATTCAACACCCATTTATGATAAAAACTCTCCAGAAAATAGGCATAGAGGGAAACCACCTCAACATAATAAAGGCCATATATGACAAACCCACAGCAAGCATCATCCTCAGTGGTGAAAAACTGAAAGCATTTCCTCTAGGATCAGGAACAAGGCAAGGATGTCCACTCTCGCCACTCTTATTCAGCATAGTTTTGGAAGTCCTAGCCACAGCAGTCAGAAGAAAAAGAAATAAAAGGAATCCAAATTGGAAAAGAAGAAGTAAAACTGTCACTATTTGCCAGTGACATGATACTATACATAGAAAATCTTAAATATGCCACCAGAAAACTACTAGAACTAATCATTGAATTTGGTATGGTTGCAGGATACAAAATTAATGCACACAAATCTCTGGCATTCCTATACACCAACAATGAAAAATCAGAAAGAGAAATTAAGGAAACACTCCTATTTACCATTGCAACAAAAAGAATAAAATACCTAGGAATAAACCTGCCTAAGGAGGTGAAAGACTTGTACTCAGGAAACTATAAAACACTGGTGACAGAAATCAAAGATGATGTAAACTGATGGAGAAATATACCATGCTCTTGGATTGGAAGAATCAATATTGTGAAAATGACTATACTACCCAAAGCAATTCAGATTCAGTGCAATCCCTATCAGGCTACCAGTGGCATTCTTTACAGAATTAGAACAAAAAGTCTTACAATTTGCATGGAAACACAAAAGACCCCAAATAGCCAAAGCAATCTTAAGAAAAACGGAGTTGGAGAAATCAGTCTCCCTGACTTCAAAGTATCCCACAAAGCTACAGTAATCAAGACAGTATGGTACTGGCACAAAAACAGAAATATAGATCAATGTTACAGGATAAAATGCCCAGAGACAAACCCATGCACATATGGGCACCTAATTTATGACAAAGGAGGCAAGAACATACAATGTAGAAAAGACAGCCTCTTCAATAAGTGGTGCTGGGAAAACTGGACAGCTACATGGAAAAGAATGAAATTAGAACACTCCCTAACACCATACACAAAAATAAACTCAAAATGGATTAAAGACTTACATGTAAGACCAGATACTATAAAACTTTTAGAGGAAAACATAGGAGAAACACCCTTTGACGTAAACCACAGCAGGATCTTTTTTGACCCACCTCCTAAAGTAACAGAAATAGAAACAAATGGGACCTAATGAAACTTAAAAGCTTTTGCACAGCAAAGGAAACCAAAACAAGACGAAAAGACAACCCTCAGAATGGGAGAAAATATTTGCAAATGAAACAACAGACAAAGGATTAATCTGAAAAATATACAAACAGCTCATGGAGCTCAATATCAAAAAAACAAACAATCCAGTTAAAAAATGGGCAGAAGACCTAAATGGACATTTCACCAAGGAAGACGTACAGATGGCCAAGAGGCACATGAAAAGATGCTCAACATCACTAATTATTAGAGAAATGGAAATCAAAACTACAATGAGCTATCACCCCAGGCCAGTCAGAATGGCCATTATCAAAAAAGGTAGAAACAATAAATGCTGGAAAGGGTGTGGAGAAAAGGGAACCCTCCTGCACTGTTGGTGGGAATGTAAATTGATACAACCACTATGGAAAACAGTATGAAAGTTCCTTAAAAAACTAAAAATAGAACTACCATATGACCCAGTAATCCCACTACTGGGCATATACCCTGAGAAAACCATAATTCAAAAAGAGACATTCACCAGAATGTGCACTGCAGCACTATTTACAATAGCCGAGACATGGAACCAACCTAAATGTCCATTGACACATGAATGGATAAAGAAGATGTGGCACATATATACAATGGAATATTACTCAGCCATAAAAACAAACGAAATTGAGTTATTTGTAGTGAGGTGGATAGACTTAGTGTCTGTCATACAGAGTGAAGTAAGTCAGAAAGAGAAAAACAAATACCATATGCTAACACATATATATGGAATCTAAAAAAAAAATGGTACTGATGAACCTAGTTGCAAAGCAGGAATAAAGAGGCAGACATAGAGAATGGACCTGATGACATGGGGTGGGAGGGCGAAGCTGGAGCAAAGTGAGAGTAGCATCGACATATATACACTACCGAATGTAGAATAGTTGGCTGGTGGGAAGCAGCAGCATAGCACAGGGAGATTGGTTAGGTGCTTTGCAATGACCTAGAGGGGTGGCATAGGGAGGGTGGGAGGGAGGCTCAAGAGGGAGGGGTTATGGGGACATGTGTGTGCATATGGCTGATTCGCTTTGTTCTGCAACAGAAAGTAACATGGTGTTGTGAAGCAATTATACTCCAATAGAGATCTATTAAAATATATATATATTTTACTTAGGGAATTTTGAAGTTTATGTAGTAAAGATGAGCCAAATTTTGGACAGCTTTGAGTACTAGGTCCACGACATTGGAATCTAATAATTATTCCTGAATCATTATAGTTTCTTGTTACAGAGTAGTGATTAAAAATAGAAACAAAGGGATCAAGTTCCTTGCCACAAACACAAAGGCAGATGAAATTTGTGGTCCTGACCTCAACCAAATAGCTCTCTGTCCTTGGGGAGCACATTTAAACTATGGACATCCATTTCCTCACTGCAAAAATAAACATTGAGGAGATATTTCCAAAGTTCTGGGATTTTACAAATAGAGATTTCTGATCTCTAGACCTCTTCTAGCATTTACCCATCTGTGGTTTTATGAGCCTCTCCTGTGGAAGTGATGGTCTTTTATGTTGGATAACAGCTGGAGGTTGGAGAGGGTGAGAGCAGGTTAAGGAACCTGGCAGGTGAAGGACTGGAGATGGTGGTTGAAGAGTGGGAACTGTGTGGTTTGGTTGGGGGGAGGGGTAGGGCATAGCACCCTGGACTTTTAAAGGACATAACTTTTTTTTTTTTTTTTTGCGTTTCACGGGCTTCTCACTGTTGTGACCTCTCCCGTTGTGGAGCACAGGCTCCGGACGCGCAGCCTCAGCGGCCATGGCTCGCGGGCCCAGCCGCTCCGCGGCATGTGGGATCTTCCCGGACCGGGGCACGAACCTGTGTGCCCTGCATCAGCAGGCGTACTCTCAACCACTGCTCCACCAGGGAAGCCCTAAAGGACATAACCTTGAGTCCTAGTTCTTCTACCCATTAGCTCTGGGATTCTGACAAACCCATTTAGTCTGAGTTCCACCTACCCTTTTTTTTTTTTAATTTTTATTATTATTGTGTTTTTATTTATTTTTGGCTGCGTTGGGTCATTGTTGCTGTGCGCGGACTTTCTGTAGTTGTGGCGAGTGGGGGGCTACTCTTCGTTGTGGTGCGCGGGCTTCTCATTGCGATGGCGTCTCTTGTGGAGCACAAGGCTTCAGGAGTTGTGGCACGTGGGCTCCAAAGCGCAGGCTCGGTAGTTGTGGCCCACGGGATTAGTTGCACCGCGGCATGTGGGATCTTCCTGGACCAGGGCTCGAACCCGTGTCCCCTGCATTGACAGGTGGATTCTTAACCACTGCGCCACCAGGGAATCCCCCACCTACCATTTCGTAAAATACAAATTCACAAAGTTTACAAACAAGGTTTTAGAAAGAATCCCTGGAGATAATATATGTAAAAACATTCTGTAAAATGTTTACTAAACCTTCATAATTAGTGTTACTCCTACTAATAAATGATTTCGCCCCGCGTTTCACAGTGAAATATAATGACAAAATAGAATGTTGTTTTCTAGGCACTGCTCTCTTCACTAGATTCTGGGGCCTCATCTGGGAGGGATAAAATGACTTAACAGGTGTTTGAATTCATTAGGCAGTTACACACAATTCTTTCTTTCCTCATAATATCTGGTCTCTCATGGAAAAATAGAATGGAGCTTAATTTGTACTCACGTTAGCGTATCATTTGGATGACCTGCATTTGTTTAGATTATTGAAGGAACAAGATAATGTGGGTTGATTTGATGGTCCAGAATAGAAGAAAAATGGATTTATTGAGAAATATGATCCTCATTGTAAAATATCTGGGGTGTTTAGTTTAGGAGTTGTTACGGAACCTATTCGAGAATGGAATTTCCTGATACTCCTTAAAAGGGAATGCTTGAGTCACAGAGGCTAAATAAAGACTCAAGCATATCCTGTAATTTTTATTATTTTCTGGCTACCAAAAGTTATAGCACAGTGTTACTATACACTGTGGGTTTTATTAATGTTCGATTTGCCCGTGGCATGGGTTGCATGAGTTTGTCTAAGTGTTGCTGGTTCATTGCTGTATTGAAGGTGCCTAACTGGTCACATTATGTGGGGACAGGGATAACTAACGTGTTTGAACAAGGGCATGTTAAGTATGGCGCCGGAAGCTGGAGCAGCCCAGTCAGGTATTTTAACCAGTCCTTTCCACTTGCCCTTTGCTTCGTCCACACTTACTGAGTACCAGTCACACACCTGGAAAAAAGCTTCTTGCTTGTCTCCCAGCAGGGTTCTTGGGGCCAGGAGCCAATCAAAATGATTGACAATTTAGTTCGGGAGCATCCACTAAACCACAACTATTAAAGCAAGACAGAATTCCCATAAGACGAATGCTTTTTGGATCTAATCCAATGATAATAATCTATTAAACCAAGTTGTCTAATCTTATGAGTTAACTTGAAAAGAGAAGTGGGTGCAGGGTGAATTGCAAAATGTTTGCACGTGTAAGTTCAATTTATTTAATTTTAAATAATTAGGGCATGGCAATGATTAGTGCTAATTGGAGCTGTGTTGGGCTGAAAGAATTATCCAAATATGTTTTGAAGACTCATTGAGAGATTTTTGCAGTAAATCTTAACTCTAGGATTTTTTAAAATTGATATTGCTAAAAATCAAAGATCTACATCTTAATAAAAAAAATACCAGACTTGAAATCTAGTACTTTAATGATAGCTACAAAGGCTGGACGTACTTAAAAAGGAAGATTAATGGGGAGAGTTTTAATGGCCCTCAAGATAGGTATTTAATAAATGCAGAATTCTTTTTTTTAAACTAATTTGAAGTAAGATCAAACTTTTGGGTTGTATTGAAATCTTATTCAAGTGGAAGACAAATACTGCTATAGTTACGTGGGTTTCACAGTTGTGAAATTCCTTTCTGTTTCAAAATCTTCTTGTGAAGCTACCTGTGAACTTTCTGAAACACCTTAGATCACATATATAATCTTTAAAAGTTAGTATATGATTAAAATTTAATTTCAAATCTCACAATAAAAGAGGGAATAAAAGAAATTTGGTAGGTAATATTTACACAAAAATTCCATCTGTTTAGATTGGTAGCCACCACCAATGGGCTCCCAAAATTGCATTTTGCTAAGTTGCTAAGCTTCTGGCAAGAAGACACACTTGGAGAGGCCATCAGAACAGAATCTGAACTGAAAACTTGCTAGTATTTTCGTGTGTTCTCAAACATCTGGCTCATGGCCACTTGGCAGCTATATGAATCATTTCTGTGTCTGCATAACATGAAACATGCAACTAGTTTATTATTCATGAAGTCAGTATAATCGAAGGTCACCCTTTTGATTAATTTCAGCTAATAAAAGCACGCATTTAAAAATGCTTATTTGATGGTACAAATATTACTTGGTGCTCTTAGAAAAGATATCCCACTTCTTTATAATAAGTATTGCCATCTAGGTTTACTATTTACTTTCCAGAAGAACTTCACTTTCGGAGTAATAAGATGCATAGACGTTGAGAGATGACTGTTCTTTTCATGAGAACTAAAATTATATTTTTCGTCTTTTCTCACATCACCCATCCCTAGACTCAAATTTTGTTTTTCAGGTATTTTCAAATAACTAGCCTTAGGTTACCGCTGATATCACTACTTTGCTACTCCTCACATCTCTTCCTATATTCAAGGGAACAAACCAAATAGTCCACCCAAAAAAGATTTGAAAGTAGAGGGTTTTGTTTTTTGTTTTTTGTTTTTTTTCTGTAGTAGATTCTAGTAACCATAACTTCCTTTCCTACTCTGATCACTTGAAAATCTGGCATGGGCACTTGTTTATTCTGTTTTCAGTTAGGCAAGGATAAAGGGGAGGAGAGGTGATGACCCCAGTTCTCCTTGCTTAGTAAACCCAGAATGTTCTACTCAGGTGTTCTTATTGAGCATTCCAGTTCTGTTTAATTCTGCTCTGAATGACTAATAATTATAATGCCTAAGTATGTGCCAGAGTGTTGTCTGGGAATTTCTGAATGGTTGTAATCACCAGATATTGAGAGATGAATTTTAAAAATTGATGGATGTTTTCCCAAGTGAACATTTTCTTTCAAAGGCTCTAATTACTCTACCTCAGTTTCTCAATCAAAAAAAAAGTGTTATTGCATACATCAGTGGGTATTTTGCGAATATAGACAAAATCCACATGAGAATTATATAGATAAAAGGCTACATTTTTATTTATTTATTTTGCTGTACGCGGGCCTCTCACTGTTGTGGCCTCTGCCGTTGCGGAGCACAGGCTCCAGATGCGCAGGCTCAGCGGCCACGGCTCACGCGCCCAGCCGTTCCGCGGCATGCGGGATCTTTCCAGACCGGGGCACGAACCCGTGTCCCCTGCATCGGCAGGCGGACTGTCAACCACTGCGCCACCAGGGAAGCCCCATTCATCCATTTTGACATTGAATTTACTGTTCATATTTAGCAGAAGACAAATGTAATTATAGAATGGGAACACATTTATTTCCATGTAAAGACATTAAGCATTGAATTTATGCTTATTAACAAACACCTACCTATTAGGTATGTATGTTGTTTTATATATATGTGTGTATATATATACACACATATATATAAAATTTTCCTTTTCTTATTGGTGTCTTTTGTGTCTTCACAGGAAAACTCCCACACTCATTAAATAGCTGTCTTTTCTCTTTGAGAGAAGATGGATGTCTCTTGGCCTCCCCACTGAGTGAAGTCTCATTATAATTTGTCTCTTTATGTTTCCAAAATGCTGGACTCACATGCTTACCTCATTAATGAGACTGGAACGCATCTCATAATGGCTGGTTTGTCTCACTAAAGCCACACAGAGTTGAAAGAATGTTGCTGTTTAATCCATTGGTGCAGGAAATGCATTTGCAATGCAGTTACCCATTTGAGGAGAAATGGATAGAAAAAGAGGTCCTTTTCCAAATTCAATTAATTTGGGGCTCTTTTATTTTGATTTCTCCCCCTATTAGGTGTCATCTTAAAGTATAGGCAAAGGAGCTTAATAAGAACCAAAAGTGTTTTGATAGAGAGGTGTCTTCTTTGGTTTAAAGCTTTTTTTGTTTCTTAGGTCACGAAGGCTATTTTCTTCACATATTTTCTTCATAAAGGCTGGATTGTTTCATGGCTAACCTGATTTGACCATAGCGCACTGCCTGGTGGGAAGTGTTAAACCCCTTATTTTAAGCTAAACAAGATTACTCTGAAGGCTGGCATTCAGGGGCTAGCTTTTAGTATAATGGGATAGGGGCTGTGGCACACCCCTTGCAGTTTCAGTAATTGAACTCTTTGGGTACTTCAGTTTCTAATAGTTAGCTCTGGAAGCAGCTTGCCATGGGTACACAAGGAATTGCTAACTGCTTGATTTCCCCATGTTAGCTTAATGAGGAAGACTGGGTCACCATGCCAACCAAAACACCCTAGCTATGTGTTTAGAAGCGTCCTTTCCTTAATATTTGCTTCTTGTTTGGGGGTTTCTAGTAAACTATAGAAGCTGTAGAGTGTCAGACAAAACCCAAACAGGATTTGAAATTGGTATATCATCTCTCATACAATCCATATAAACAACTGTGGTCATTTAACCTGAATTAAATGGTCATTTACTTCATTTTGTTCTATCCTTTTAATTCTGAAGACATGTAAAATGTTAGTAGGCACTTATGTTGGTTTTGATTGTCAGTTATTAATATTTCTTGGCTCGTAGGTTTCAGATATTGATCTATCAAAGGCCATCTATTTAATTTTGTTTGGTTTCTAGCAGCTTTTATTCTAGTAACAACCGTTCTTTAAAATAGACTTTCTTTTTTAGAACAGTTTTAGGCTTACAGAAAACTTGAGTAGAACAGAGTTCCCGTATATTTCACATACAGTTTTGCCTATTATTGACAGCTCACACTAGTATAGTATCTGCATTACAATTAATTAACCAATGCTGATATGTTGTTATTAAATAAAGTTCATAGTTATTTCAGATTTCCTTCATTTTTACCTCATGCACTTTTTCTCTTCCAGGATGCCGTCTAGGATAGCACATTACATTTATTTGTCATGTCTCCTTAGGCTCCTCTTGGTTGTGATGGCTTCTCAAACTTTATTTTTGATAACCTTAACAGTTTCGAGGATTCCTAGTCAGATATTTTGTAAAAATGTTCTCTATTAGAATTGGCTTGATGTTTTTTGCATGATTAGACTGAGTTTATGGGTTTTGAGAGGAAGCACACAGATAAAGTGACATTTGCATCATGTAATATCAAGGATGAAGGGCACGTTATCAACATGACTTATCACTGTTCAGGTTGACCTTGATCATTTGGCTGAGATAGTGTTTTTCAGGTTTCTCTACTGTAAAGTTATTCCCTCCTGCTCCCCCTTTTTCATATCATTTTATTATATCATTTATCAGTATGGACTCATGGATATTTTATACTTTAGGTTATAACCCAATACTACTTATTTTACTGCTCAAGTTGTTCTGGCTTCGGCCAGGAGAGCTCTTTAAGTAAGCTCCTATGTCCCTTTGGCACTTTGCCATATCCCATGGGTGGCTGCCTGAGTGTGTGTGTGCGCGCGCGTGTGTGTGTGTGTGTGTGTGTGTGTGTGTGTGTTGAGCACTTTCTTACTTTCTAGCACTACAAGATGCTCCAGGATCATCTTGTATATTTCCTGCTCCAGTCCTAAAATCAGTACATTTCTCCAAGGAACCTTGGTTTCTTTTATTGGAAAATGGTATTCGAAATCAAGATGTGAACACTAGGTAACACCTTTTAAGAAATAAATAAAACAAAATTTTAAGTAAAATTAAGGAGGTGTTTTCAAGTACGCTTAAATGAAAGAAGAATAGATGGTTGTCTTAGGTTTCTTCTCTTTACATCACATTTAAAAACTATTTTAAATGTCCATTTTTACCGATGTTACCTAGTATCATATATATGAAGAAATATGAGATTTCAAATAGGCTAATAGTTGTAGTTATAATTGAAATAAGAAAAAAAAAATCCTGTTGTTTCTGGTGGCTTTTTACTACCAAATCGATCCAAATATATTTGATTTTAAACTTCAGATAAATATCCTGTGTCATTCCTTATATCAGATACATGAAATACGCTTCAACACTCTCTGGATTTTTATATAACTATACTCTCCCTTGATGAAAACCTTGTTGGGTAAGTTATAATCTGGTCTAAAAAAATCTGTACATTTTCATCAGTGAATTTCCATCTGTAACTGATTTTATTGAGATGCTAAATATTTTTCTGGACATGTGAAATACTTCCTGATAGATGGCCAAACTTAACAAAGTATTATGGTGTATTGTAGAGTCAGCTTGAATAAATGAAAAAAATTCCTTATAATCTAACGTGTTAAGTATCTCACCAACATACTTTTTTTAAAATGCCCTTAGTTTTTAAATTCTTTCCTCACAAAGACTGGATATGCCCACCCATTGAACCTCTTTATAGCTTTTGAAAAAGCAAACATTAAAATTCTTTTATCTTTTCTGTTGGTATGGAAAAAAGTTTCTGATGTTGTATAGAGGGTAATTATTAATAAGGAAACCCATTTTTCCTTTGAAGGGAAACAGAACTACCTGACAACTTGGTTACGGCAAAACTTTGATTAATCACATGAATATATTCTAGAAAAAAGTTTCTAATTATACTTTTAGCCGTGCATTCCTTCTTGTCACACATTCAGAAAAATCTGCTTTTGTATTCATGTTTTGGAGTGAGTCTTCAGTGAGAACTATTTCAGAAAGGAGGACAGTGAGGAGAAATCCTATATTGTTGATAAAGTGAAAGCTTATGACTTCAGTGATGAATGGTGGATACAAAATAGGGAATGCTCGATTTTTGTTATGTCTGGGTAGCCTTTTCTCTCAGTTATTCTTATAACTTTCAGATACTGATTTTTATCTACGTTATTATTACAACTCTACTATCATTGCCAAGGGCTTAATTTGGAATTAAATGGGCCTTATGTGTAAGTAATTTATTTTCATTAGTTTGCCAAAAAGTGAGTCTCATGATGGTTTTAATACTCTAAGGCAGAATGTTTACATTTTCCTTTCATTGAGTCTAAAATAATCCTTTTCAGTTTCCTTTATGTCTCACAAATTGTGAGTGCAGAAGACAGTATTGAAGTTGCCATCATGAGTGGCAGTTTTCCTTGAATAATAGAGAGGGGAGCTGTTGTAGTTGATTTTTGCTTTTCTCTTGTATTATTTCTTTAGTCAAAGACTCCCCATAGGAGAAAATCACCACAGGGCTTCTAGACATCACCGCTAATTAATATGGCAGGGTCTTCTCATCAGCTTTGCCTTCATATTTCAGGTGATGTGTGGGAAAGACTTTTATGTTCTATGATAAATTTCTCATTATTTGCTTAAGCTGTAGCTACATTCTTGTATTCGATTAGTGTGCCCAAAGAATAGAGATAAAATTGTCAACCATGAACTTTGTATTCTTAGCTGATTTCCATTCTATGATTTCCTGTGTTTGACAGTTCCATAAAAATCCCTGTAAGATTTTGTGATTAGCAATGTATAGTTCTTTAAAATGAAATGGAGATTAGGTCTGATTTCCCTTTTTATGTTAAAGAAGAATTTTTAAAAAGATGAATGTATTTGAACTTTTAGAGAAATTAGACTTTCATAAAGCAGATTTACATCATTTTGTAAGTAAATAGTGAATTAAACCATGAAGGAACCCTGTCCCTTCAATAACTGACATAAAATGTGTCTGATAAGAATTTTTTTAGTGGTGCAATTTCCCATTTCTAATTCTACTTTTGAAATGAAGTTGTAGTCAGAAAACTGTTCCTCCAGAACATATGTCATTGCTTTTGTGTGTACTTTTCATGGAGAAAGATTGAAACAGGCAAAAAGTGTTATGATATAAAGGTGACAAGGCCAAGTTTCTGTATATGATGACAACAAGCTATTTTTAAATAGCCTTGGAGTTGTGCAATATTGTTTAATTTATGAGGCTTCATAAGGGATTAGGAGTGAGGATTTATCATAACAAGATTCAGAATGTGTGAGATGATAGGTATAAACAGACTTTTGATTTGAGGGTCAGAGTTAGTTTAAGAATAATTTATTTGAATACCTACAAATGTCAGAGTGTGTATTAGCTTCTGGGGATTCAAAGATGTGTCAGTGATTATACCCCAGATATAAAAGAGTGCTTTGGGGTAATATTATCATAATTTTGTATCCCAACTAGGGTGCATTGTGAAATTAAGAGATTTTCTAGCAAAATTAAGGTAAGGATCACGAAATAATTGTAGATAGATTGAATACGGACATGGAAAAGTATTTTTTAATGAAGAAACAATTATAAAATTATAGCTACCATAAATACTAAATATAGAAAATTATAGGAACTAACACATCAGATACTTAAGTACCTATGACCAGAATTTAGATTTGTTAACATTATTTGCATATTTAAAAAAAATTTTTTTTTTAACCCAAGAAATATAAGTTTAGGCACATCGAATTGTCAAACCTTGTTTTTTACAATAAATTTTGGGAGGCTGTGAATAAATAGCAATTACGCAGAAATTTGAAGCCCCCTTTGTCTCTTATCCATCAGTCCATCTCCCTGCCCTATCCTGTCCCAGAGGTTTCATCATCTCATGTTTGGTGTAATTATTTCTAGACTGGGAAAAAACAAAAACAAGCTAACAAAAAACCTTTACATATATATGTATGCATTTGTGAAAAATAGATGGTATTTTTTCCTGAATAGCCAATATGGTTTTATGATACGAATATTTTACACAATGATTATTCACTAGTCATGTTACTTTAAAATGATTTGGTTTGTCTTAATTGCTATATAGCATTTTTCATGTTGATATATATGTATGCATATATATAAATATTTGTATCTCTTTATATATATTATATATAGCTTATATATATGGTCTTCCTTTTTTTTTTTTTTTTTTTTTTGCTCTACGCGGGCCTCTCACTGTTGTGGCCTCTCCCGTTGCGGAGCACAGGCTCCGGAAGCGCAGGCTCAGCGGCCATGGCTCACGGGCCCAGCCGCTCCGCGGCATGTGGGACCCTCCCAGACCGGGGCACGAACCTGTGTCCCCTGCGTCGGCAGGCGGACTCTCAACCACTGCGCCACCAGGGAAACCCTGGTCTTCCTTTTAATTACCTTATAGATTAGATTATATGGTCATACCATAATTTATTTTCATATTGCTCTATTGAAATTTTTAGCTATTTCCTTATTTTTGCTTTTATAAATACTGCTGCATTAGATGACATTGTATTTAGATCTGAGAGGTTTTGTTAGAGAGTAACTAAATCCAGATTACCAAATGATAGGGAATACAAATTATTAATTTTCCTAAACACTTCCAAATTTTTCACCCAAATTGTACAATTTATGTTTTTCACAATGTGCGATAGTTGTCATTTCAACACAATTTCAGGGACTTTAATATCCAATTCTTTTTTTTTGTTTTTTCACTTAGGTTCATTTGAAATATATTCTTTTCACTTCAGCTTTCATTTTATTAATGAGATTGAGCATCTTTTCAAATGTTTATTGTTGTCTTTTCTCTGAATTTCCTGTCTGTAGTTTCACATCTGTATTTACTCTTGGATTATTTGCTTTTTGTGGTTCATACTTAGAAGTCTCACTTTTTTTTTTTCTGAGAACAAACCCTCTGTCTTCTGAATGTTGCAACAAGACTTGAATGTTTCAACCCTGAATTCTACTTATTCCAAAGACCTCAATTCCTTTATAGCCTGACTTTCATTTATTATGCTGAGTCCAATTTGTCCCAGAGACTGAAAGAAAGCATTATTTATGTTTCATTATGGTTTCTTCATTTAGAATGAGGGAAATATGCCTTAGACTGTGAAATGAAAGCCAGAGTCCAACAGTATTTTTAGTGGTAGTAATAAGAATTAGACTTGTGCAAATATGTGATGATTCTCAGCCTTGCCTATATTACAATCTCCTATGGAGATTTTAGTCAGACTAGGGTATCAGTATTTTTAAAAGCTCACAATTGATATTGATGGTCCTTTAGGTTTGAAAACTATCATTGAAAACAACTAAGATTTTTCTCCTTTCAAAGTATTTTTCTAGGCAGAGTAGAATACGCAAAGCTCCAAGAGCACATGGGCTCTCATTTCTTCTTACAGGTGTATATCCAGCACATAGAAGAAGAGTGTCTGCCACATAAAGCAGCCTTCATGATGTGTTGAATGAACTGATTACGCTTTTGCTATTAAATTTCAATCATTTTCTAATGCTCCCAATCAAAGGTTATACTTAGATCATGTTTAAATTTCCCAGCCTTTGGAATTCATCTTCTATATGTGGTTTTTACTAGTTTTGGCTTTCAAGTCTATGGTGGCAGTTCATCAGAATTCTCATGCCTTATCTTTGAAATAACTGTGTTGAATCTATTTGACGCACCAAGCCAAGAACAAAACAATGCAGAAATGCTAGGCTAATTGTATGGTCACTTGGCTCCTAGTTGTAGCTCAATAAAAAATTGTTAATTTGATTTAATCCATAAATCAGAACGTAAGGATTAAAATTAATAACTAAAATCTTTTCATGCTTTTTTTTTGCACCTTTTAAGGCCATCTCCACAGGAATAGTGAATGTGAGGTTAGAAGAGAGATTTGGTTTTATCAGAATCCCATTTTTATAGGTGATAATTTTAAACAAAATTCTGTGAGAAGGCATTAAAGAGACTTGAAAGTTGCAATTTCAAATTTTGGCTACCACTTTTTTAAAGTATCAGCCTATCACAAGGCTTTAGAAACTCTTCTACTTTAAACATTTAAACATCAATTTTCTTTTACCTGTTAGCTCAGTTTTCCTTTAATAGTATAATTTATTTAGCCCTTGTAGACTTCACCATTATGGCAGAATGAGTGTATGGAGCATCTCACTTCACAACCTTTATGTCTCTTGATCTTAGTTATTATGTCAGTTGTTTAAATCAGAGACTATATGTGAAAATGTTTTAAAATGTAAAGTACTTCATGCTAGTATTTTATTTTTATGCTTTTTCATTTTTCTCATTTTCTCAGCACTTAGCCTTCTTATATAGTATTTATCATTGAATAGTTTTCATTACTCACATTTTTGTTTTGTAGTTTAGTATACTTAAATATTCTTCTAGCATTATTACACTAGAATCATTTTATCATATCTTAAATCTTGTTTTATTTTGATAGAAATTTATTAAAAGTTAATGATGCTTTTATTAAAAATTAATGGATATGGCTTCCCTGGTGGCGCAGTGGTTGAGAGTCCGCCTGCCGATGCAGAGGACACAGGTTCGTGCCCCGGTCCGGGAGGATCCCACATGCCGCGGAGCGGCTGGGCCCGTGAGCCATGGCTGCTGAGCCTGCGCGTCCGGAGCCTGTGCTCCGCAGTGGGAGAGGCCGCGGCAGTGAGAGGCCCACGAACCGCAAAAAAAATACAAAAATAAAAATTAATGGATAAGGTAGGTTTGCCTTATGACATTTCTATATTTAGGAATCAGATAGAATTATGTAATTATTTAGGCTAACTTCTTCTGGAGTTTCACGCTAGCAAAGAAACCTGATTAATTTCCCTCCCCAAGGTTCTCTTACTCCCTTGCTTTTCTTGCCTGATTACAGCTTGGTTTTTGTAACACCTTCTTCCTTCTGCTCATCCTCTCTGCTTACCCCCGCCAGAAGATTTTGTAATAGAATGGCCCTAATTACACTTAGAACACTTGGTTAATACTTAGTTACAAAATGGACTTTTGGTACAAATACAAAGTTGAATTGTTTTCCAAGATCTGTCTCCTTTATGATACCTTGATACCTGGCCTGATTTGTCTTTGACAAATGATGTGTTTCTCTTGCATAATCTAAGAATACTCAGTTTCGTGATTGATCCAACAAGTTATTACAACTTTTTACATATGGTTTTATGCGTTTTTTTCCCTAAAATCAAGAAATTTTAGGACTTTTGCTAGGTAGAATTTCAGGGGAGCAAAAGAATAGTTTGCAAAAGTTATTCTTAGATGAAAATGAGTCTTCAAACATTGCATTTTGATAGGGCAGACCTGCAATTGAAAGTTTGGTGATGAATGAACGTATTACTCCCCCAACCATTAAAAATTCCATATAACATTACGTGAATTAATTTTGAGCAGAAGTCTGCCACAGATGTTTTTAAAACACTGAGGCAGTTAATTCTGTGAATTTAGTGTTACTGTGATACGATATTAACGAACAATTTCTATTTTGGGCATCCCGAGTCTGAGGTACCTACCGTGGCTATGAGTGTGCCCAACAGGCAATTGGATAAATGACCATGGAGATGAAGGAAAGTTAAGGTGGTGTCCTTAGTATTTACTAATAAATTTTAAAATCATGATCCTTGCTGAGATTATTCAGTTCAGAGTAGAGATGGAGCAGATGATCCATGATGAGTTCTGTGGCTTCCAGCAATTAGAGTTGGGGTGAACAAGGGAGAGTCAGAGGAGGAGAGGCCAGTGACAGTTTAATGCAGACACTGTTTTAATAGAACTTGTACATGCTCAAAATATATTGTTTTGTGGACTAAGGTTTTTTTCTTTTCTGGGTGGGTATAATTGACATTTAACATTGTATTAGCTTTAGGTATACTACATGATGATTTGATACATGTATATATTGCAAAATGAATACCACAGTAAGTTTAGTTAACATCCATCGCCACAGACACAAACATTTCTGTTTTTTTTCTTGTGACAACAACATTTAAGGTCTATTCTCTTAGCAACTTTCAAATTTGCAATACAGTGTTGTTAACTATAGTCACCGTGCTATACATTACGTCCCCACGACTTATTTATCTTATAACTGGACGTTTTTACCTTTTGACCACCTTTATCCCTTCAACCATTTTGCCCATCCCCCCAACGCCTGCCTCTGGCAACCACCAATCTGTTTTCTTTAATCTATGAGCTCAGTGTTTTGCTTTTTTTTTTTAATATTCCACCTATAAGTGAGATCATACAGTATTTGCCCTTCTCTGTCTGATTTATTTCACTTAGCGTAATGCCTTCAGGGTCTATCTGTGTTGTTGCAATTGGCAGGCTTTTCTTTTTTATGGTTGAATAATATTCCATTGTATATACGTCCCACATTTTCTTTATCCATTCATCCATTGATGGACATTTGGGTTGTTTCTGTGTCTTGGCTGTTGTAAATAATGCTGCAGTGAACAGTGATCATGGGTGTGCAGGTATCTTTTCAAGATAGTGATTTAGTTTTCTTTGGATAAATACCCAGAAATGGAATTACTGAATCATATGGTAGTTCTATTTTTAATTCTTTGAAGAGCCTCAAAAATGTTTTCCGTAGTGGCTGCACCACTTTACATTCCCACCAATAGTGCAAAAGTGTTCCTTTTTCGTCACTTCCTTGCCAACACTTGCTATTTCTTGTCTTGTTGACGATAGCCATTCTAACAGGTGTGAGGTGATACCTCATTGTGGTTTTGATTTGCATTTCCCTGAAGATTAGTGATGTTGCGTACCTTTTCCTATACCTATTGGTCATCTGTATATCTTCCCTGGAAAAATGTCTGTTCAAATCTGCTGTCCATTTTTTAAACAGATGGTTGTTTTTTTCTATTAAGTTGTATGAGTTCTTTATATATTTTGTATATTAACCCCTTACCAGACACATGACCTGCAAGTATTATCTTCCATTCGGTAGGTGGCCTTTTTATTTTGTTTGATGGTTTCCTTTGCTGTGCAGAAGCTTTTTGGTTTGATGTAGTCCCACTTGTTTATTTTTGCTTTTGTTGCCTTTTATAGATTGTTTTTTAAACTAAATATTTGGCATACTCTTTGCATGGTTCCAAGCACATTTCTGAATGTCTTTGAGGAAGATAGTTTTATATAGTGCCAGAATGTGTGCAGTAAGAGATCACATTAGCAGTGGATCATTAAAGTTGGGATATGGTGTCCATCCTTCCCCCTTCCCCACTGCTTCTTCAGGACTTAAATTATTTGAGGTCACTAAATTCTTATTCAGGTTGAAAGAGTTTGCCAGAAATTTCTCATTAACAGGGATGCCCTTTGGCCTTCCTCTCACAATTTGCTGTCTTTCTCTTGAAATAAGTCCATTATTAAAGTCATTTTATTTTTAAAAAGTTATCGACATGAAAATTTTAGGATTCACGAGGAGTCTTATTAGATGTTTATTGTCACTGATGTCACTGAGAGCACAGGGTAGCAGATGAAAACCCAGTTTATAAATTCTGCAAGGAGATTCAAGACAATTAAATGGGGACTGGCGTAGACATACCATGGTTTTTACTATCCGAAAGTAGATTGTTCCTGTGAAACCTTTTGCAAGCCGAAATGGCTTAAAGCAAATAAGCTATTACCTGAGGGCACGTCTTGCTAACTGGATGTACCAGATAAATCAAGATAAAGTGCAAATGCTCACAGAAACAGTTTAAAGCGATGGCAGTTTGATGCTGAGTATAGCTCCTGGGGAAGGAGCTTGGTGGTGCCACTCACTGGGGTACGCACTGCCTCTGTAGATGGCTCCCTGCAAAAACAAATGCTGAACCTATTTTCACTTTTCACCTTTTTTGTAAAAGTGAAAATCCTCTTTGCATGTTTGTTGTTGTTAATGAAAATAGGTACTAATTTAGGTCTTTTGTAAAAGCAAGGTGGCATAAAGTGAGCTTTTGAAAAGCCTGTAGCTAAATGCGATTGAGGCATGCAGAATCCTGTCATACTCCATATTTTTTGGCATGTCTGCTCTTTGTTTTCCCCAGAATCTAAACTATAAAATGAAAGAAGACATTTATTAGATGTCTACTATATCCCATATACAGTGCTAAGTACTTCCACTTTGTAGTCTTATTTTGACCTGACACCAGTTTCAAGAGGGAAGTGTATTCAACCCGTTTTATAGAGGTCAAGAAATTGAAGATTTGGTTATTGGTATTTAGAGAGGAACAAGAAGAAAAGATACTCATCAAAAGTTATATGCAGAGTAGAATTCCGTAGTCCATTTTTTTTAAGCTTACAATATCTGTAAGCATGTTTAAAGGAGATGGAAAGGAAGTCACGTATTTCAAACCTAATGCTCTGATTTTAGTTGTCCATTTAAAGTATTTCTCATCTCTAAGTGTTGTATTCCTATGTTGTCTTGATGATGATCTTAATTTTTTTCCCCCTCTCTTTTGGTTTCAGAGGAAGAACTTGTCTCTTTTTCTCAGCATTAGTTTGTTAACTTTCTGGGGAACTTCCCTTTTGGGTGCCCGTTTATACTGGATGGGAAACAAACCACCAAGCTTTTCCAACTCTGACAACCCAGCTGCTGATTCGGATAGCCTCCTGGCTCGCACACTCACCTTCTTCTACTTGCCAACCAAGAACCTTTGGCTGTTGCTCTGCCCAGATACCCTCAGTTTTGATTGGTCAATGGATGCCATTCCTCTGCTCAAAACAATTTGTGATTGGAGAAACCTACACACTGTGGCCTTCTATACTGGACTCCTCCTCCTTGCCTACTACGGTTTGAAGAGCCCAAGCGTAGAAAGAGAATGCAACGGGAAATTTGTAACAAATGGCAAGCAGAATGCAAATGGACATAGCTGCCATTCAGAGGTGGAGTACCGGAACTCAGAGATTAAGCCCAGCTTTCCATCCAAAGTAGAAAATGGCATTAAAAATAATGTGTCACAGAGAACACGGCTTCCTTCTACAGAGAACATTGTTGTTTTGTCTTTATCTTTGTTAATAATACCCTTCGTTCCTGCCACGAACCTGTTTTTCTATGTTGGCTTTGTAATTGCAGAGCGAGTACTGTATATTCCTAGTATGGGCTTCTGCCTCCTCATTACAGTGGGTGCGAGAGCCCTTTATGTCAAAGTCCAAAAGCGGTTTCTCAAGAGCTTGATTTTTTATGCTACAGCTACGTTAATTGTTTTCTATGGACTCAAGACGGCGATCAGGAACGGAGACTGGCAGAATGAGGAAATGCTGTATAGGTCAGGGATAAAAGTAAACCCAGCTAAAGGTAATATTTTATTTTATACTTTTGCCTGGACGGTTTACTTTTTCTGCCTTTTTATATCTTTGCTTCTTGCCTTAAAACACACAGTATTAAGGAAGAAGAGGTTCTTTTACTCAATACTTATAATTTTTGTTTTTTTTTAAGCCAGGGAGCAGTACCATTATCTTAGAAACATCCAGCATTCCATATTTGGAATAGGGAAGTGTTTTCCTATGTTTCTGACTATACTTGTCCAGAGGAATTAGAGCTCCTATTGTGTAAAAATACTGACTATCGTAAGAATTTAGAAAAAGGCCTGGTTTCCACATTCTAAAATACTGGCACGGACATCATCTCTTTTCATCATGCAATGAAAGTCAGGTTATCCCACATAAGTATAGTTTAGCTCTTCTGTTTTCCAAGCACTGCCTGAGGAAATACCACAAGGCTTACACTGATACCTTTAAAAGATTTGGAGGTAAGGCCACCTCTGAACCTTGACATGGTGTCTGTAGGTATCAGTGTGTGTGCGTGCAAGTGTGAGTCACCCTTAGCTTCACAGAGACTAAATAAATAATCTGGGTATTGCCAAGCAGTTCTCATATTCTTATTTGAACGTCCTTAAGTCACTTAAGGAAATAAACTTTTCACTATACAAGGAGAAGATGGAGCATATTTTTCATTACTGCTTTTGATTTAAAAAATTATTTTAGTAAATCTCAGAATCTATTGCTTGAGTAGAAAGTAGCCTTTAAAGCATAAATGAATAGTCAAAAGCTGTTAATTCAGTGATCTCTCTGGTTTAGGCAATGAATGATGAGAGAAGCTAGAGAGCAGTTGAATGAAAAGAAGTGTACATTTTAAGTGTAGAAATATATCATAGTAAATAGTGCCAAAGAGTCTTGTTCTTCATAAGGCACTTTTTAGTGTTTTATCCTTCAAATTATGGTTGCTTGCATAGCATTTGAACTGGGCTTTTTCCAACACATTTCTGTACCAGTTATTCAAATACTGAATGTGTGAAACTGTTCCTAACGAATGGAATGGCCTGCTGATATGTATCAGGATATATATATCCAAAGATCTAGATGCCCCAGAAACAACTCTGACATCCCTATCGATTACCAATTAAGTCAAGAGTTAGTGAACCACTGCTCCTTTCTTTCAGCCAAGGGACTAATTGTTGGTACTTATAATGCTTAATAGATTGCAGAGATTTTAATGGGAGTAGAAACATTAAACTTGAGCTAATACAGAGCATAGAATTTCTCAATTCTCTTGGAAAAGTCTTTACCATGTGGCTTTTTAGGTAGTGAGTGCTGCACAGTTTATTGAATGCCTGAACCCCAATCATGCTGTAAAAATTGTTGCAATCAGTTCTCAACAGAATGCTTTTGAGCTAGTTTTTCTTCACTGGTACATGTGAATATATAAAACAAAGCTATGTTGCTAGTTTATTTTCCTACACAGTAAGGAATTAAAAGAAAACCCCAGCATATTAATTTCATCACAGGGTTGTTCTAAGGATTTGTTAAGTGTATTGGTTAAGTTTCAGGTTAAGCCACTGTAACAAAGAGCCAAGATAACAGTGGCTTAAATAAGATAGAAACTTTATTCTTTCATGTAACAATCTAAGCCTGTGCAGTCCAGCGCTGATAAGATGGCGCCATGGGTTTTCTGGATCCGTGCTCCTTTGCTTTTGTTCCCTTGCCATCTCAGTAGTGTCACCCTGTCCAAGTGGTCCAGGATGCCTCAGCATCACATCAGCACTTCAGCTAACAGGAAGAGGGAGAGAAAGGGTAAATGGTGGGTGTTCCCATCCTCTTTAAGAGCATATCACAGAAATTGCCGCACCATGCTTGCTCCCAGACTGTTGGCCACACCTAGCTACAAGGAAGGCTGAGAAATGTTATCTTTATTTTGGGAAGCTAAGCACCCAGCCAAATTTTATTACCCTTGAAGAAAGGGAGGGCAGATACTGAGATGCCAGTGTGATTAGCAGTCTCTGTCCCAGAATAAGCAAAAGCATTTCGTAAACTCCTAGATATTTTCCAGCATTAGCTACTGTACTGCTGACACTTGTGATTCCGATTTTGCTGAAGTTATTTTGGTGACGTGGTTAAGAGACTGATCATTTCTTCATTCATCCATTCACTCAGTAAAACCATTTTTATTTATTTATTTATTTTATTGATTTATTTTTGGCTGCCTTGGGTCTTCGCGGGCTTTCTCTAGTTGCAGTGAGCAGGGGCCACTCTTGGTTGCGGGTTTCTCGTTGCAGTGGCCTCTCTTGTTGCAGAGCACGGGCTCTAGGCACGTGGGCTTCAGTAGCTGTGGCACGTGGGCTTAGCCGCTCCACAGCATGTGGGATCTTCCCGGACCAGGGCTCAAACCCACGTGCCCTGCATTGGCAGGTGGACTCTGAACCACTGCGCCACCAGGGAAGTCCCCAGTAAAACAATTATTAAGCATGTCTTTGGTTTCTGATATATTTCCATGTCTCCTTCTTAGTACTTAAGAAGTGCTATAGTATTTAGGTACTCCAAATTTTATTAGTTAAATGAGTACACAGCTGACCGATAGTATAAATTTTTTGAGACATCAGAAATTGAATTCCTGAATAACGCCCCCTCCCCAACCTGCGCCCCAGCCAGCTGCTTTACTTACAGCATTTGCCATCTCAGTTGGTGGCAGCTCCATTTTCTCAAAAGCTCTGACCAATACTTAGGAGTCTTCCATATCTCCTCTTTTTCTTTTGCACCCTACCTCCATTTCATCAGCAAATCCTTTCTGCTCTCTCTTCAAAAGTACATCCAGAACTTGACCGCATTTTACCACCTCCACTGCTAACATCATGGCCAAAGTCACCATCATCTTTCATCAGATTATTACTAAAAACCTCTTAAGTAATCTCCTTGCTTCTATTTTCTTGCCTTTTAGCATGCTTTTGTGAAAGTCGGGCATGATGTATCAGGTAATGGGAACTTAGGTAAACAGGCTTAATGTGAGTTTTAATGTTAATCTGGCTCTGAGTTGGGCGTGGGTTTAATGTTTGCTGTAGCTGTAGGTGCCAGAGGCATTGTATTTCCCTGGTGTCCTTGTTCTTGTCTCCCCTGTTGTCTTTGGGCTTCCCCAAGAACTCAGAGTCTGTATTTTGCATCTCTTTCCACTGTAAATTCACCATTTTTATAATGGAGCCCTGTGTGTTGGTTAAATGTAGGAGAAGGGGAGTGTCCTCTTATTTGGTGATTAAATCCTGGTGCCTCTGGGCTGTAACCTTTATGAAAGTTTCTTAGCTTTCCCTGTGTCTCCTAATTGGGACAGGAAGGCCAGAGGGGATAGGAGTGATAGGGATGACTGTCCCCCGCAGCTCTGGGTAAGGCCACTCCCCTGGAGAGTAGACCTTTGTTATGGAGGGGGATCAGGGCTTATTTCATAAAATTTATATTTCTCCTCCTCTTGTAGAGCCAGGAAGGCCTGTTTCTTGGCTCTTCAATGTGAGAATGGGGGTCCCTGGAGGTAAAACCCACAAAAGAGTAGAAGCCCCTAAGACCGTGGCCTCCAGGAGTTTCTCCCTCTTACTGAAGCTCTTCCACAACTCAGCTTCCAGCAACTCCTCTCAAAATCGCCAGTTACTTGTTCCTATCAGCTTCTGCTCCAGGTAATCTCATCTCTGCATGACTGGATTTTCCAGTCTCTCCAGATTTCCTGGTGATGC
Organism: Phocoena sinus; assembly: GCF_008692025.1. Lineage (NCBI taxonomy): Eukaryota > Metazoa > Chordata > Mammalia > Artiodactyla > Phocoenidae > Phocoena > Phocoena sinus. The sequence continues at coordinate 36,613,900 of NC_045772.1, read as the reverse complement.
TTTGCCCAGTGACCTCAATTCACTGATGGTTCCAAGAAAAGCCGTTAGTTTTGCAGTTCCTTTAGCATTTTTTTTTTAAATTTTATTTATTTATTTTTTGGCTGTGTTGGGTCTTCGTTGCTGCACGCGGGGTTTCTCTAGTTGCGGCGAGCGGGGGCTACTCTTCGTTGTGGTGCGTGGGTTTCTCATTGCGGTGGCTTCTCTTGTTCCGGAGCATGGGCTCTAGGCGCACAGGCTTCAGTAGTTGTGGCACGCGGGCTCTAGAGCACAGGCTCAGTAGTTGTGGCGCACAGGCTTAGTTGCTCCACAGCATGTGTAATCTTCCCGGACTGGGGATCGAACCCATGTCCCCTGCATTGGCAGGTGGATTCTTAACCACTGCGCCACCAGGGAAGTCCCCAAAAAAGCCATTGGTTTTGCAGTTCCTTTAGTGTATTCTTGTTGTAAGAATGGGAGTGATGAGTTCCAAGCTTTTTACATGTCTGAGCTGAACTCCTGCTTCCATTTTTCCATCCTTAGCATCTGCCTGCCATCAGCAGCCCTAATGATTCCTTCGAAACGTAAGCCAGCGTATGGTGTTCACTGCCCCCAGTCCTCTCCTGGCACCCATTTCTCCCAAAGTCAAAGCACACAATCAGAGACTTGACACTGTACATCTCCCAGCCTTGCCTTCACTTGCTTCACTCCAGCCCTACTGGCCCCCTTTGATGTGCCTTCTCTATCCCAGATAAGCCCGTGCCTCAGGGCTTTGGCACTTGTCATTGCTTCTTCTTGGAATGTGTTTCCCAGGACAGTCTCACCTCTATCTCCCTCACCTCCTCTAGGTCTCCAGTCCAGTGTTGCATTATCAGTAAGGTGCTGTATGTAAAACTGTCAACCTTTTGAAAAATTGCAACTACCCCTCTGCTTCTGCCTTGTCTAGCATTCCCTATCCTCTTTCCATATGTTTTTCCCATAACACTTAGGACCATTTGACATGCTATATTTTCCATGTTTCTGTGTTTATTGTTTGAATGCATTGTCAGTGTCCATTAAAATGCACGACACAAGAAGGCAGGGAGTTTCGCATTTTTTTAATGCTATATATGTAGCGACTAGGACAGTGCCTGGTAGAGAGAGGGCATTCAGTAACGAATACACTGACGAATAAACTTTAGTCATAATCCTTCTCCTGAAAGAGTTTAGAGAACCTGTTTAGAGATAAAATGTACATTCATTAAAGGAAGAGAAAGTGTGAAATATGCTGTTGATACACCAGGTACTGAGGCATGCTCCATAATAAGAGGGATAGAATTGGGAGTGGAGTTAGTTTTGGACTCCATGAGTGCCTTGTGTGACATATGCTTCCATTTTGATGCAAGGCAAAACTTTTAAAATCCAGGTTCCTGATTTTTTCTGTTTATAACATGCTAATAAATATAGTTCTGGCTACAGTGACTCCTTTAGCAGTTATGAGACTGGTCGTAATCTTCCTTAAGGTAGATTTTTCTAAGTCTGTGATGTTATTTGAGTCTAGCCAAAGATTAGAAACCCTTTAAAGCCAGTCTTATGTAAGGTTGTCTGAGATTACAGTTATTTCATTGAGTTAGTTTTTCTTTCCCTCCTTTGAAAGCCTTTGCAAATTTTGGACTACTTCAGTCTTCCGTGTACTTTAACAGAATATGATTTTAAGCCTCATGAAGCATTATACATGAAAGCTGCTGCCTTCAGTAATTGGTCCTGCAGACAGCTGCCAGTCATTAACTGATTGGATGCAAATGATGATGGGTAGAGCCTGTCACAGTGACTGTGTTGCTAATTTATGGTTTAAATCTGGATAGTGGAGAAATGATAGCTGATTTGGACTATGTAAACTACAAGTCCTACCTCATTATGTGGTTGATAATGTCAGGAAAATACTAGACATAGTTGATTACCATAGTATGCTGATTTCACAATAACTCTTTGCATTTCTGTGCTTAGGAAAAAGGAAATTTTCTTTGATGACTGCTTTAATGAGCAAGCCACATAATATTTAAAAGGTTTTTTTTTTGAAGCGTGTGTTTAAAGCCCCGTTTTTTATAAACTGTATTGATTAACATTTGCTTGAAACAAGCATTTCTTAATTCATTACAAGGTGGTTCAATGTATGATCACTTTCCTTCTTGGCCTCTGGCCTTATCTAAATCCCCGTGTGTCTTTGGCTCTTACAGAATTTGACACCACTGATTTCTGCTCTCTCGCTTTCAAGGCCACTCCACAATTTTCACTGTGTCTCATTTTCCACAGCTGTCTCTTTTATGGTTTTGCCTCCTCCCCAAACTGATTCATTCTGCAAGGTTCTGTCCGAAGACTGCCTTCATTTTCCTTTCTCTATAGAATCTAGACCACTACCTGGGATGTAGTGCGGGGTCAATAAATGTGTCATTGAATTTCTAAGTTACCTTCCCCATGACTTCCTATCTATGTGGAACTTCTCCACCTGGGTGATTTGTCCACATCTCCAACTCTTCACCAGTCTTCCCTAAAACCACCTACTCACTGACTTCCTTAGTGATGAAGGTCAGAAGCAGAGACTAACAAAGTTATTATAGATAAACAGATCAGTGGGCACATATACATGAAAAAGAATGATAACATACAGGCAGCATAGCTGGTGTGCTAAAAGGCATTTACATTTTTTCAAGTTATAGATTAAAAATCAAATCAGCTCTTTAGAATGGTTGGTTAATTAACTCTATATCAATTTGCTTTAGAGAACATGACTATGCTTTTTAATTGTTTGGAAACAATTTCTTAAAATAATTAGGAACAATGAAGCAGCGTTCATCCAAGGAAAATTTAACAAGAAAACATTTATTTTAATGCCTTTTTCTAATGTAAATATGTGAAATGATAGATATAAAAGATGTGTATATAATGATGCACGTATTTGAAACTCTTAAGGGTGATTACTCACACATCCTATATTCGACGCCTCCTTATGCAAATGACAAATATTGCCCATTTAGATATAGAAAAACAAACTAAATAGTTGTTTCAGCCATGCAACATTTGACGATTTTTCTTTTTTCCTGGATTTCTGTAAAATTGACACTTCAACTTCAACTTCACATGGTTGCAGATTTCAAGTAACAAGTATGTGGAAGGAATATCATTTTATGAAGAAAACAATTCATAATTTAAGTGAAATCTAAACCTCTTAAGTCATGTGAAACTTGACTAATTCCTTGTGGATTTTATGGTCTAAGTTTTTGATTACCTCTAATTGTCTTCTTTAACTATGGTAAATTGCAATTAACCAGCTAGCTTTGAGATTGTGTAATAAATCTTATATTTCTTAGCTAATTTGTCATATTACTTCTGAAGATGAAGAATTTTCAAAAGAGGTACAGATTTTTATGAAAAATAACATGAAGCAGTTAAGTCAGGAAGGAAAACCGGTATAATATCTTATCGGATTGGCTGGCCTGAGTTAAAAAGTTGTAAAATACAGACTTTCATTTTTAACAGATACGGTAGGAGATAGCTAGGAAAAAGCCCCCTAAAAGGCTGATTGAGAGAAAAACAAGGCCAAGTGGAATCAGGTTTCCAGGGGGTAAAGAAATTCAGTGTTTCTTCTCAATTCATCTCTTCTGAGTAGAAAAAAGAAATATAAAATAATGGGACTGACAAGAGTAAAATGAAAATGTCTCATTGGCTCAACCAAAGGATTTAAACAAGTAAATCTGCTAAATTGTTAAGGCCGCTTTTAAACATTTGATTCTTGAGGAAATGAATTACGGTTGTTTCTCAGTTGAGATAGAGTAAGTCACAGTAGTTCAAAAGCATGTGGTTTCCTTGCCTCTAAGAATGGAGTAACACATAAATCTTTTCTTTGGTTCCAGCTCTAATGGCTGCAAGTACAGTTGTGTAGGGAAGAAGGAAACAAAAAAATAAAACAGACCACAACAGACTCAGTGAAAATGGTCCCACGGTGTTTTACCAGTGAAGTAGGTGACGTACTGCTGTTTCTTTGGGATTATCTGTAACAGAACTTTTAGAATCTTTATGGGTTTTTGAAAACCCTCAAACCTAAAATTAGTGTTGCCTTAGATTGAATATATTTACCAGTGGTTATATTTCAAAGGAACTGAAACTCACATATAATTAAAATAAGTGTAAAGTTACTTTATTCTGATTTCCGTATTAGTTTTCTATTTGATTCTTAAAATGCTCTAACATTTCTTTGCCTTTTTTTTTTTTTTTTTTTTGCGGTACGCGGGCCTCTCACTGTTGTGGCCTCTCCCGTTGTGGAGCACAGGCTCCGGACGTGCAGGCTCAGCGGCCATGGCTCACGGGTCCAGCCGGTCCGCGGCATGTGGGATCTTCCCGGACCGGGGCATGAACCCGTGTCCCCTGCATCGGCAGGCAGGCAGACTCTCAACCACTGCGCCACCAGGGAAGCCCTCTTTGCCTTTTTTTTTTTTTTTTTTTTTAATTAAACATGTATGAAATATTTCATTCATTGAGAAATATATACACATACCTCATATTTGAACCACTTAAATGATACTACTAAAACATGCATTTTGCAGATTAAGAGAAAGCTATTACCAGAACCTCCCCCATACTTCTTCTTAATTCACAGTTTTGTTTCTTTCATTTGTGTTCTCTTATTTTATGCTAGAACCCCCATTACAATCTCAAACAAGAGTGATGACGGCAGGATTTTTGTCTTATTCTTGTTTAAGAAAGAATGTTTTAAATATTTCACCATTAATTATGTATATTTTATAGGTTTTCCAGTAGACAGCTTTTATCAGTAGAGTTTTCCTCTTATTTCTAATCTAAAATTTCTTTTTAGGAATTAATGTTGATAATGATATTTTCCACTCAATCTATTTATGTTAATGATTTATATTAATAGATTTTCTAATGTTCACCCTACTTTGCATTCCTGGCATAAGCCCAAAAATTACTTATAATGTTTTATCAAATTTATATTCTTCTAAATTTGCTTTTCACCCATGTCCCTGAGTGAGACTGGCACTTCCCTTCAGGGGGTTTGAGTTTGTTTGGCTTCTCCAATCTGACCTCCCTTTTGAAGCCGACTAAACCCCAAGCCCTTTTCCTCTTAGTTTCACAGATGTACGCAAGGTGAGTACCATCTTCAGAACTGTTTAACCTTCTGGATTCCTGCTTTCAAGCAGTCTCTAAGCTTAGGGATTGCCCTTACTTTCCCATCAATTAATACATTCATTAACAAATATTTTGTAATTTCTGTCTAGCACGTGTTCTGTACTAGGAGGCAATCTCTGAACATCGAGTTTCACTGTACTGTCGGAAAGAGAAACACCTAAGAAATATCCTTCAGTCTAGCATCTATTAAGGAATGGGCTAGCTACGTTAGAAGTTAGAGTTTGAGAATAGAATTGTTGTTTATGACGTAGAAGATAGTTTTGAAATTTTAAATTCTCCTTCCACAAGAGAACCAAGTTGCCCAAGTAAGCTAAAAAGTGTATTAGAGCACTGTCTTAAGCAAAATCAAATTACAGGTATTTGACCCTTATAAAACACAGAAGGGTAATGTATATTTGTTTTCTGCTGTAATATAAACTTGCAGATAATGTCACAGATATAGCAGATTTTCAAGAAGACAAACACGTTTTTTAGTTTTACCCTTATTACACGTGCACACCTATGACTGGTGATGGTGGAAGTAAAAGAAAATTCCAGTTGAGTCTCAAGGGATTATGGAAAAATCTGAGATATTCCAAGTCGTATAATTATTGAAAAAGACTTGGATGTAGAAGACTGTTTATATATAACTGTATGGGAGAAACAAAGTGTGAGCCCTATTGTTAATGCATATGGGTGTTAAATTAGAAATCTCTCCTCCGTTTAGTTTTAGTTTTTAGTTTAGTGTTAAATTTATTTCTAATTTAAGAATAGAAATATTACCATCTAGGGGGATCTAGTGGAAACATATATGTGCTTACTAAAATATAAGGACCAAACACTAAAAGATATGATTTAAAAATGATAATATTATTTACCAAGTAAGACACTACAATCCAACTTGATTAAATAGTAGAGAGAAACAAGCACAAACAAACGAAAAACCTTGCTTGAGGGCTGGACTCTGTTAGGGGCTTTGTTGTGTCTTGTATTTAGGAGTCTAAATCCCAATGATGTTAGCTGCTCTGAACATTTATTCAGTCACCTTAAACAGCATAATTCAGTTACTCTATGTAAAACACCGTGGGATATTATATTAAAACATTAACATCTTTTTTGGGAGTAGTGTAGGCATACATTTTAAGTGGGAGAACTTTCTCTCTAGGAATTGGAAGTTTAGAAAGAAGGAACTGGATTAGATATGCAATACAATAGCTGAGAGTCAAATTTCGACAAGAACAGATAACTGAGGTGTCAACGAACTTTTTTTTCAACTCTTTCCCTGGAAGGCAGAGGAAACTTATAGTCTTGTAATGTTTGGGGCTCTGCATATTATAACTGGGAGTTTGTATAATAAAGAAATGCGATAAACTTTTTCTTCTCTTCCTCTCTTTTCTTTCCTCGGGAAAAGAGTAAATTTCTCAAATTATGTATCACGAGACTACCAGGAAGGAGCAGGAGGTCTGAGATATGTTGAGATAATATCTGGTTTCTGGTTTTACTTTATCAGTTGGCTTATCCTTTTTTTTTTTTTTTTTTTTTTTGCGGTATGCGGGCCTCTCACTGCTGTGGCCCCTCCCGTTGCGGAGCACAGGCTTAGCGGCCGTGGCTCACGGGCCTAGCCGCTCCGCGTCATGTGGGATCTTCCCGGACCAGGGCACGAACCCGTGTCCCCTGCATCGGCAGGTGGACCCTCAACCACTGCGCCACCAGGGAAGCCCGGCTTATTCTTTTTGAGTTTTACAAATAAGCTTTGGTGGTTTGCAAAACTGGTATAGAATACCTCATTGCTCTACTTAGTCTGTTTTCACATTATCTGAATATTTCCCAAGGGCAGCTTCAAGTCGTGTTCACTCTAGTGGTTAAAACTGAATGCTGTTGTCCATATTCATGGGAGTGTTGAAAACAATTTTCAAGTAGAGATAAGTTTCTGGGTTTACATAAACAAAGCATGAGCATATTAATTAATGCTCTTGTCCAAATCCATGTGTCGTGTGTTTTTCTTATCTCCAATCACTATTTGAAATTACTTTTGCTCTTGCAATTCTATTATTAGGAAGCAGTGGCACAAGATTTTAAAAATCTCTTTTGCTTTTACGGTTTAGGGCAATGATTTTGAGAAAGTTTTTCCGGGCAGGTGGTACAGTCACTAAAGTTCTTTCTGTGCCATACCTTTGGGCTCTGTGGTGCGATTCTAGAACCAGGAGTCTTAAGTGGTACTTTGATCAGAGACCTGCCTTGCTTTGATCATGGCTGTTGGTTCCCAGCTCATGTCTAAATTGAGCCTGGAGTAGATATTTACTTTTGAGGTTTTTAAGTTAAAAGTTCAGACTTAAAGAAGTATATCCTAACCCCGATCCTGATGATTTCATAGGGAAATACAGCTTCTCTGTGGGTTTTAATCAATCTAAAATGTAAATCTTCTGAACATCAACACCACTTAGGACTCATGGATGGAATATAGGGGTTTATACCTCTAAAACCACATATCTAGTCATAATTTCTAGTTGGTAATATTTATTAAACACTAATATGTATCCAGTAGATGTGTTTGGTGTAAAAGAGCCTTTAATGGCCTCTGAAAATTCCCTGTTGGGATCCAGTCCAGTTAAGATTAGAGCTTCAGGAAAGTGGGCCAGCCCTTCTCTTTCTCACAGTGCTCAACTGATGTGAGAATGTCATTTTAGTGCATTCACCCTTCTGGTTCTTCCTATTTATTTTACCCCTCTATGTACTAGCTTCCTTCTGCTGTTTGGAAGTAGACTTTCTGAGTTGTACGTTTAAGGCTGTTAAATGAGTAACATCATCCTTTGGTTCAATACTGTTTCTCAAGTGATGCAAAAATGCCTCATACAAGTACTGGCTGCACAGCCTTTGAAGAACCCTTATCTATTTGTCCTGTAGCAGCAAAAAAGGCAAAGAAAATTGACCTCCCTCTTTTTTTCTGTTGTTCGTAGTTAGCTGAAAGTACAGAAGAAAATACATTAAAATAATAGTTGCCCAAGATTTGTGCATATAGAAAGGTAATTGTTAATTTTAGAAATTTATTTAATAGCTAATTTTTCTTCTCATTAGCATTCGTAAGTAAATATTTTTCTACTCACATAAATATTTTATTCTTGATACTTGTTTTTACTGATCATTTTTCACTTTTTGAAATGCTGTTTTCTCTAGTTATTAACTCTACTTTTTCCATGTTCAGCACCAGGTGCTGAGTTAAGAGTGACTGTTAAAAATTAATATATTGGACTTCCCTGGTGGTGCAGTGGTTAAGAATTTGCCTGCCACACGGACCAGTACCAGTCCGTGGCCCGGGGGTTGGGGACCCCTGCTATAGTGGACTTTTCGTTTATAACAGCCCCTCCCAACTTTCCCTTCTCCTCAACAAAAAGTTTCCTCTCCTTTCTTTGCTGGACTCGCATGTGGTTTGGTATAGTTGTGTGTCTCGAATTGCAGTTGTTTTCTGCTCCCAAATAAACTCGCTTTTGCTTTGCTGGTATTAAAAAAAAAAGAATCTGCCTGCCAATGCAGGGGATACGGGTTCGATCCCTGGTCTGGGGAGATCCCACATGCCGAGGAGCAACTAAGCCCGTGTGCCACAACTGCTGAGCCTGCACGCTGCAACTACTGAAGCCCGTGCGCCTAGAGCCCGTGCTCCACAACAAGAGAAGCCACCGCAGTGAGAAGCCCATGCACTGCAACGGAGAGTAGCCCCCGCTCGCCATAACTAGAGAAAGCCCGCGAGCAGCAATGAAGACCCAGCACAGCCAAAAAATAAATTAAAAAAAATTAATATATTAATGTAATATAGCGTATAACATGGTGTCCTGATGGATGTTTGAGATATACTGCATGTTTATCTTAGGAACTGATTTATTTTTAATAAAATGTAATCTTTGATTTTTATTATTTTTCTCTTCTTAAAACTGGCTTTGAGAGTATTTAATGTTGCTTTGAGATTAGTTTTTCTTGGCCTGGATTTGCTTGGCAATGAAATCCTCAGTAGCATGACCATAGATTCTAAATACAGGAGATATACTGTTAAAGTGTGTATCTAACGTGTTATGCTTTCTATGGATGATGATCTATTAATGACATATTATTCCTTTTCCATAGTAATGTACTTTGCAGAGTTCTATTTTCTTATTTAATTATCTCAGTGATGCTGGAGTTTAACTTGGGCAAGCATTGTTACACCTGTTTTACAGATGAGAAACTAAAGGAGAGGTAGAATGCTTAGGGAGAAAAGGCATGGCAAGTAGGGCAGATTTTTCAGTAAGGTAGATCGGGGTCCTAATCCTAACCCAGACCATGAATAGCTGTTATTATCGTCCTTAGAGTGTCAAGTGGCTGATCTGTATAGTGAGTATAGCAATACCACTGTGTGGGACGGAGTGTGTGTAGCACCCTAGCCCAGGGTTTGGCCCATATTACATGTTTACTTACTACTGTTAATAAGAAATAGGAGAGTCCAGTAATTTACTTCAGTGTACCCAGATCTAATTGTTAACAGAATTAGAATTAAAACCTTAGGTTTGGGATATTTTGGTTTATGTTTCCACATCAAATTTCCTTTTAGTGACACATAATAGGAAACTAACCTGGGGCCCTTCGGTGTCAGGGACCCATCCAAATGGTGACAGGATTCACTGTGAGATAAAGTAGATTATGAGATTGGAGTGTAAAGGAACAAAAGAGAGAACTAAAAAAAAAAAAAAAATCACTTCTCTGTTTTCCCCCTGGAGTTGTTTAGAATTCCTGAACTCTTGCCCTTTCTAAAGGTTGTTCATCTTTTAGAGCTGAACCAGACTCAAGTGATACCAAGTATGTCAGAGACAAACTCTGAGAGATTCTTTGGTTCTATTATGTTCCTTATATGAAATCAGAAGTAACTCAACTACTCTGTAGAATTTACAGTCAACCTATGGTAGTGATTGAACAGCCTCATAGGCTAAGAGATCAGCCAGATGTGAGGAATTTCTGATGAGTCTTTACTGAATTGGTATGTCTTTTGTATAAATAGGGTCACTATATACCAGTTATATATTCACCAAGTGTTTTAGATTGACAGCGTAATAGGCCAAAAAAAGGGTCTGTTGGTAAGATTTGAGGAGAGCCTCAAAGCTCAGATGATTCCAAATTCTTCCTTGTCCAGTCATTATATTTGTAAATGCAATTGTATTTGCTGTCTTCATGTATAATGCTGTGGGTTAGTTAATCAGAAACTTCACAGAGAGCACATTGCTATCAGAAAGGAACTTAAAGAGATTTGTTTTCTTTTGATGGAGAGGCAATGGGAAAAATTTTGAGCACAGTTGGGAAATGAAAGAGTGAAGGCTTCCACAGGTGAGACCCAGCTTCACAGACCATGCGTGGTACTGATAGCAGACACTGAACTGTGGACCTGGGGGTGGCTCATAGTTAGTCAGAATACAGTAGAGATTGCAGATGGTAAAACGCTAAGGAATAACCCTAGATATGTTAAAACCAAAAAACCTGCACTGAACTGTATATGTGGCTATTACAATATGTACATAGATAGCGTAGTGACTAACAATGCTGTGAAGACAATGTTAACATATCAGTGGAATACTAAATTTTATCTTTTCATTTTTAATACTTTTTCCCTTATTAGGAATAAACTTATTTTTAGGTCCGTGTGAAGTAACCAAAGGTAGGGAAATGAGAAATAATTGCATATTATAAAATTGCTCTAATTAGAGTGTAAAAGTGTATAGTATATGTATTCCGGTATCATGAATCATAATCTTTAAATTATGTGTACTTTTTCCACTTAACATTTTAGCCAGGCAGTTTTTTTTTTTACCCACTTTATGTTCGTTTCTATAATAATCCAAGGTATAATTACTAGGAAAAATAAATTCTTGTAGGCTTATAAGGGCTCATATTTCCCTGGAGTCACTATCATACAATTAGTAAAAAGCCCAGGCTACAAATGTTGACTCCCTTACAATGTTTGTTAATGGATAGAATGAGAAATCATTCTGGTTAACAAGAAAAAAAAACCACATTCACATTAATTTTAAGTTTCATGCAGTTGAGTGGCTCTTTTTTCCCCTCCTTCTACTTTCTTTCTCTTCCCTTTTCACTGAGATTAGAAATTTTAACATAATTATCCTTTATATTTTAAAATGACATTTATTTAACTTATATCTTTAGTAACACCATTTTTGGGACACATCTGAAGTCCAAGTGTTCCATAGTGATTAAAACAAGGGCTTTGGAACCAAGCAGACATAACTTTTAGCTCTGTTAGCTTTTAAGTGTCACTTTCTCTGAGGCACAGTTTCCTCATCCAGTACAGGTACACTAGGCACTCCTGTGTTTATTTTCTTTTGCTGCTGGCCTGGCTTAGATAACTGGCAAATTTCAATGTTTAAACCTTTTTTGGGGGGTAGCATTCTGATTTCAAACAAGTAACTTAGAATTGGAGGAAGCAAAATTTAGGATTTATCACCTTTTTTTTTTTTTTTTTTTTTTTTTTTGCGATAACGCGGGCCTCTCACCGCTGTGGCCTCTCCTGTTGCGGAGCACAGGCTCCGGACACGCAGGCTCAGCGGCCGTGGCTCACGGGCCCAGCCGCTCCGCGGCATGTGGGATCTTCCCGGACCAGGGCACGAACCCATGTACCCTGCATCGGCAGGCGGACTCTCAACCACTGCGCCACCAGGGAAGCCCTATCACCTTATTTAAAACTATTAAATGTTTCAATTTTGCCAGATCTTTACATAGAACTTGGTGTTGATATAGGGACTAAAGACATATATTAAAGTTCTAAAGTAAAAATAAATTACAGCTGAAGGCAGAAGTCAAAAATGGAGTCCTTGCTGATTCTGGTGGCTGTGTTCACTGCACCAATGAAATGGAAATGCTGGTATGATAACCCTGAGGCATGACTGGATGCCTGAATGTTAAGTAGCTGAAATTTGAATATTAAGAGATTCATTCATCTTTTTCTTTTAACATCTTTATTGGAGTATAATTGTTTTACAGTGGTGTGTTAATTTCTGCTTTATAATAAAGTGAATCAGCTATACATATACATATATCCCCATATCTCCTCCCTCTTGCATCTCCCTCCCACCCTCATTCATCTTATTAGCTAATTTTTCAAAGAGTAATGCATGCCGTAATCATAAAATTATTTAAACTTTTTTTTGTAATCAATGAACATAAATATCTCCAAACTTTTAGTGTAAAGTAAAAATATCCTTGAATGGCTTCCTTGGTGACGCAGTGGTTGAGAATCCGCCTGCCAATGCAGGGGACACGGGTTTGATCCCTGGTCCAGGAAGATCCCACATGCCGCAGGGCAACTAAGCCCATGTGCCACAACTACTGAGCCTGTGCTCTAGAGCCCGTGCTCTGCAATAAGAGAGGCCACCGCAGTGAGAAGCCTGCGCATGGCAACAAAGAGTAGCCCCCCCTCGCCACAACCAGAGACGAGCCCGCGTGCAGCAACAAAGACCCAATGCAGCCAAAAATAAAATAAGTAAAATTAAATTAATTAAAAAATATATATCCTTGAAAAAATTGCTCAAATCTCCCTGCATTGATTTTGTGAAATATATCAAGTGCTATGAAATTGCAGTAGTTAATTTACAGTAAGTTTGAATTACTTTATGAACTTAGAACTGCTGTATTTGAATGAGGACTTTGAAAAAATTTTGGAGGGATTCATTGCTGTAGATCACTTAACATTTCCAGAAGGGGCTCACATTTGATTTTCTCTTTAGAAGAACTTTTGCAAGATGGGAATATTTAATTGTTTTTCTGCCTTTCAAAGGACATAAAATGAACTGTGGCAGATTGTGGACGAAGTACAAGAGAAGCTTTCCTTGTGAGTTAAGGTTAAGTTTCTTAGTAAGTGGATACCTTTTAGATGCAGTTAAATACCAGTGTGAAGGGCCCTTGAGATATGAGTTATTCTTGCTTCTTTGCTTCCTGACTTTGTTTAAAAGAAAAATTTCGTTTTCTTTTTGAAAATAAAATAACTTTACAGATGAGATTTCCTAAAGCTTATCCAGTGATACCTAGAAGCATCTGTTTGCTTTTCCTTAATATAATCATCGTATGTGCTTAGTCCTAAGAACTAAGTCAGGTACTTGTTAAACAATGCTTTTTAAATCTCTTGTCACATGTAAGGCATCTTCAGGGCACTTAGGAGTCCTTGATAAATGTACCTAAATCCCCAGTATCTTTGAGCAACAACCATTTATTTACATAGGTAGACTCTGTTCTCTTTCCATTGCATTAACTAGAAAATGTGACATTTAAAATTCCATTCCCAAAGAAATGTAAAACACTTAATATATTGTTTGGCATTAATTTTTCTGTGGTATAGAAAATACATTATGAAATATGGGTACTAGATAGCTTTAGTTTGTTGTTTCTGGAGTATTTTGTCCCTACCAGTTCTGAGGGGATGACTCATTTGGATAATTTACCTTGGTTCTGTATTATACTCTAGTCCCTCAATTAAATATGTGTAAATATTGAGTACTATAATATGTGATCTACTTTGTATTCTGACTCAGTATTGAGAGGGTGAGATTTCGATGCCTGGAAACAGATCTGGTTCTCTATTGTCATTAACTTTGCAATATAGAAAATTAAGTTCAGTTCATACATCAATGAAATGGGTATAGTAATAGACCTCAAAGGTTATTTTTTTTTTATTATTTTTATTTTTTGCGGTATGCGGGCCTCTCACTGCTGTGGCCTCTCCCGTTGAGGAGTACAGGCTCCAGACGCGCAGGCCCAGCGGTCATGGCTCACAGGACCAGCCGCTCCGCGGCATGTGGGATCCTCCCGGACCGGGGTACAAACCCGCGTCACCTGCATCGGCAGGCAGACTCTCAACCACTGCGCCACCAGGGAAGCCCTCAAAGGTTATTTTTGTGTTAAATAAATTCTGGACACTGTCAAGCATATAGTAAACTTTAAATAAATGAAAGCACTGTTACTTTTATTATCCCAATATACATATATTTTTATTCCTTCTCCACCTCCCCTTCTCCCTTCACCTTTTCCTTCTCTTTTTCTCTACCTAGGCTTGTAGTGGTGCACATTAAGCCCATGAAATGGGACAGTAGTCCCCCAACAAGAGCAGCTTCTTATAGTATAAACTGTGTCAAAAATAGGAATAAAATGAGTACTCTGAATATTTTGAAATACTGTTTGTTGGGAAAAACTTTCAAAAATTACATTGAGATGTTAGGATAAACTGATTACATTTTTTTAAAACTTCAAATAAGTGCTTTATTATCTACAGTGCTTTAATGTGTGAATTGGATTCATCTGGGCACACTATTAAACTATAGACTGAAAAACTAGATACATTTTTTTAGGCTTCACTCACAATTTCTTGGAAGAATTTCAGGGATTTTATTCCAATCAAACTAGTTTTAAAGGTCACTGCAGTGAAATAAATGCATCAATAAAATATATGAGATTAAAAATGTAAGAAGTGTAAATGACATTAAATATTAATGAAAATACAAGATCTTTAAGTTTTGTTGGTCCAAAGTATAATTACTAAGTGAAAATTTGAAGATAATCTCAAACATCTGTTTCGAATTGTCGTAGTACAAGAAAAAGTTTAGTGAATGTTAAAACCCTTTATTCCTGAAGTAGGATATAGAATAACCCCATCTCTATTTTAAAAGAATGTGAAGTGTGACCTTCATTTTCCTTTTGTCCATTCTTTCCTATCCTCCCCTCCCCTCCATTCTCCTTTTCATCCCCTGCTACCCAGCTGCAGAAGTTAACTATATTCCTCAGTTTGCAGCCAGTTTTCAGGGTGATCCCTACAACTTTCCTCTCTTTTATTTATGTATTTATTCCCTTTTATCTCTATTCCTAACTTGAATTTCCCTTTGCATCATAGGTAACTGCTCTAATGTACTTGATTTGCATCCTTAGATCTATAATGTACCCTTGTAAAATATGTAGTGATATTTTGGGTGGGAATGAATTTTTAATATTTTTAAAAGAATGCATTAGATATTTTGAATCTTTGTAGGCTTTTCAAGGTCCATTCATGTTACAGTATTTACACGGAATGTGCTGGTCATCACTGCTGTATAGTAATCCATGAAGTTTATGTCTCACATGATACTCCCATGATGGACAGGTCGATTATTTCCTACTATCAGCCAACACTAAGAGGCTTGCATTAAACATCCTCTTAATGTTCTCTTAGAATTTTCTCTGGGAGTGGGATTGCTGGTCAGGGATTATTCATGACATAGTCAGTAACATTTGCTGATTTGACAGAGTAAGTACTGTCAGAGGGCAGAACACAGTGGTTTCCCTAGGCTACAAGGCCCCCGACAGTGCACAGGGTCCATTCCACATGCCTACCAGTATTTGGCCTTATCCAGTTTTCTCATTTTTGCCAATCTCAAGTCTCATTGTTATAATTTGCATTTCTCTGGGTTACTAAGGAATTTGAGTATTAGTTAAAATTATTTAATGTATTCTAGAATTTATTTTGGTTTCCCCTTTTGTAGATTCCTGTTCCTATCCTTTGCCCATTTTTCCCCCCGCTGTTGGATTTCTTATTGCTTTGTTTGGAGTTCTTTTTATTTCTAAGTACAGTTCCTTTTTGTTTAGATGTTTGAAATATCTTCTCCTGGTGTATTAATGCATGTCCCTAGTGTCCTTCAATAAGTAGAAGTCCTTCATTTTGAGATACTCAAATTCATCAATTGTTTTACTTTTTGAGTTCTGTTTGGAGGTCTTTTTAAGAAGCCACTTTCCCTTCCACAGAGATAATCTATATATTCTTCTGTTAGCTTTACTTTTTCACATTTATCTTTTAAAACCATCTGGAGTTTACCTTTGTATATGGTGAATATGCTATAAAGACCCAGTTTCATTTTTCTCTTCTGTTATGGTTATTAGAATACATTTTTTTGAGTTTGTTAATAAATTATGCTAAAATATTGATTGGAATTATATAGAATTTATAGATTAATTTCGGGAGAATTGACATCTTTATAATGTTAAATTGTCCCATCCGTGAGCCTTGGAATATTTCTCCATATTTTTTTGAGTTTTGGTTTGGATACTTTCAAGTCATCAGACCAGCAAGGTGTAAAAATGGATCTGATATAAAACAGTTGACTTGGTTGATATGATCAAATTTGTCAAGTAATAGGAAAAAAAAAAAAAACCCTAAAGCTACAGTGATTAATTCTGTAGGTTAATTATATAGATTTGAAATCATCACATTAGCCCTTTTAAGATGTACTTTTTATAGTTTATTTTAATGTATTTTCCTTTAAACTATAATATATCTGTAAAAACTAGATTTTACCTGGTTTATATGTCAACAATGTTTTTTTTCCTACTTTTTGTTTTATCACTGAAACATGAACAACTTTTGTGAAAAGGTTACTATTTAGTTGACTACTAATAGGATTTTTAATTTTAGGTTATATTCTGTAGGGTAGCTTTATATTTTTAGAAGTAATCTTTAGGTTTGCATTGGGTTCTGGTAGCATTGAAGCAAAAATCAATAGTATTTAAATTTAAAAGTATGGAATAGTAACAATAAAAAAAAAGTAGGCAAAAATTTTAGGCTTAGTCTTGTCAGCTCTTACTTAAAAACCTAAACTCTCTTTTGGTAAACACAGTACTAAAGAGCAATTAGAAAGAAGGGATTTTGAAGAAGAATTGTTTTCATATTTGAATGTGATGAAATCCTCTATGTCTGTTCCTTGCAGGCAGAGACCAGAAGGAACACACTGGTAGTAAGGAAGTTGGCTTAACTACTCCTTGCACTGAAGGAATCTCATTATATGCCCTGTCATTGGATTTGGATTTTGGTTGGGTGATTTGGGAAAGGGTCTCAGGAAACAGGGGAGTCCTCTAGATCGGATGCTGGGACAATTCTATCTATGCCTGGTTAAAGAAGTATTCGTTTAGCAAGAGAGGGGGTTGTTTGGTATTTTGTGGGTTGTACAGTGGCCTTTTTCTTTTTTGTGTTTAGTAAAATTATGAAGTGATCTTGCTTGGTATCATTTACCATGGTCTCAAAGTAACTTTGTCTCCCCCTGTTTTCCCGTTGTATATGTACAACGGAAGAACAGAATGGCCTGTGGGTGAGTGTCAGATGAGTTCAGGACATCAAAGTCTACCCTTTCTTTCCTGTCTCCCCTACTCCCTCTTTCATCCATAAGCAATTAAAATTGTTTAAAAAATACGTACTTAATTTGGGAATTTTCTTCTTTTTGTAGTTACCTAGGGCAATGACTTAATCATAAATACGTGAGTGATTTCTGTTTGGACAAAAGAAACTTAGTAACATGCTGTGGCTTTGCCACAGATAACTTTACTGATGATTTTTAATTTATAAGTTGTAGTCTTACTTTGAAATAACCATCTCCTCTGCTGCCTTTCCCTGCGGAAGGCATCTTAGATTCTTTGCTCTTACTTTCCCCCCTACCTGGAATCGCTGGTCTTTGCAAGACTGCTTCCTTATCCTCAGTTTTTAGAGATAACACCCATTTCCCTATTTCTAAGATATCCCTGTTTAAATTAGCCTCATTCCCTCCGTCTTACTTTGTTTTATATTGTTTGTAGCACTTATCACCTGAAGTTAATTCATTTCTTCTATTGTGTGGTCCTCCCATCCCCACTCCACTCCCCACTTCAAACATAAGCTGCGAGTGGGTGAGAACTTGTATGTACGTACAGTTGTGCCAGCCCCCGATAATGTTTCTGGCACAAAATAGGTGCTTAATAAACAAATACATTTATGAATTAATAAATGAACCACTAACCAAATGAGTAAATGTATATTCTAGACATAATTATGTATTTGTTGACTATTGACTATTAATTGGGCTATAAGTACTTGAAAAAATGTCAATCAGTTTCTCTGGAAATATGCCTTAATATTCAAACTAACTTCTTCCTATAATTTTTTTTCATCATCTGTGTTCAAAGACTATGGGTAAGATGGGATAGCATTATAATGATGTTTTCCTGGTGCTTAAATTACTAGTTGGTTGCATTGACTATTAGAAGTTTCCATTGAGCCATACTTTGTTATGTTGGTGGTGGGATGGGGGGGTTGGATATAAAATACATATGGTGTTTTGCCTATTAAATTTAAAGATAATCATAATTTATTTTACTATATGTTTTTCATACTTTTTAGTTTTTTAACTTTTATCTTTCAAAAAGATAAGGATTCAATTTTCTATGGACTCATAGTGCCAAGGCCTATTCGTAGCGTGTGAATGTTGGTTTGCAGTGAAAGATGAAACTTAGTGTGAAAATATTTATTGAGTATTTGCCACGTGGCAGGCACCATCTTAAACACCCTACGTATACAAGCTCATTTAATCCTTGTCAACAAACCCAGGAGATATTATTCTCCCCCATATTACAGATGAGTAAACAAAGGCACAGAGTGTTAAATTACAGGGCACATAAGCAAATTTGGGATTGAAAGAGGCTACACGTTTTTATGCATTAAAAAGTGATATCTCAAAACCCCTTTCATTCTTCATATACAGCTATTAATTACCCAAATAAATAGATCTTGGCACACACGAGCCTTCTCATCCTCATCTTCTAGTCGGGAGGGACTCTGATTTCAGGACCCGACACCCCATCTCCTTATGGGAAAGAAAGAAGACAAGAGAAGCACCCAAGTTTGAGGGATAGGTCTGTTTGAGAGCCATGCTGTGTGGGCAGCTGTTAATGGAGTGTCTTCTAATATTGAGAAATTATGATTATTTGGAGTGAAACGTAAAGGGTGTACAGAAAATGTCAATTTTTAAGTGTGACTGTGTGAAAACAGTTACTGATTTTTACCATGTATGAATTTATTAACAGGAAGGGTATAAAAGAACATTATATGTGAATAAACCATATATACTTCACTGTTTTAAGAAGCATAGTGTTTACTGATACATTCTGATGACTATTAAGTCTTTTTATAGCTTTGATATACTTAGTTATCTTCTTTTTTATTCCCAGTTCTTCTATGTCATTTATCAGTATTTTTGTATTTGAATGAAGTCTTTATTTTAAGATGATTTCTTACAGTTTCTGGTTTAGTAAGTATACAATAATTTCAGTCCACGAAGACCCCTACCAAGATTTGAAAGAGCTTCAAGTCTTTGTAGGTGATCTTAAGATAACATAGTTCTTGGCCTTATGAACTGTATGTGTATATCAGCTTTGAGACATAGTTTTGTTTTAGGATTTCATCATATTTAATCCCCTAGTTTGATGAAATGTTGGAGTACAAAGGAAATAAATTTGCTTTCTTAAAAATGTTCTATGAGAGTTTTTTCTCTCATTGTGGTACTTCCTGATGGCCGGATATTATGTCATATATAATTGGAATGACACTCAGCCTGAATACTTCTTTCTCTTTTTGGCAGCATGGGGTAACCTTGGAAATGTTCTCAAGAGTCAGAGCAAAATTTCTGAAGCTGAAAGCGCCTATAGAAATGCTTTGTATTACCGAAGCAACATGGCTGACATGCTTTATAATTTGTGAGTATGCGTTGCTTTCTCTGGTTTGGTTCATCTTTGAAACATGTGGCGAGAGGGGCTATTGATTTAACTGCTGGAAATGGAGATGATGTTAGCTGATATTCTGAAATCGTCTTTTCATGAATCGTGCCTCTGAGATCAGTAAATGGATGGTATTTGTGATCTCTGTTTTGGGCCACATCATAGATATTCATGTGTATTGATATAATATGGCTAGGTTTTTTTTTTCTGAAGTACTATGCCATATAACATAAAAATTGGTTTAAATGCTTTTAGCTTTTTGTTTTAAAACGTTCACATCATTAGTACTTGGTTGTGCTCATAAAATAAGGCTGCTATGTATGATACTCTATGTAATTGATATCTTGATTTTTAATAATAGATTTTATCCTCTGTTAAAGAATTGCTGGTGTCAAAGTATATATAGAACATGTACTAAACCTGGGGAGTTATCAAATAAGATAATGTTTTTCTTTTATTTTTCCACCCCCTCCTCCAACGGTAGTGACAATTAGGTTGGGATAATGGGATAATTTAGAATGCCTGTGTATGTTGGGTTAGAAAAATCCCTGGGGAAAAATCTGTTCTGTTCTTTGAATGGAAAGCCCCAGGGGGTGCAGTTAGATGTGAGTGGATAAATGCAAATTAAACTGAAATCCTTTTTCTGTCTCTTGTATTTATGGCACTCTTTTATTTATTAGTAATAGAAACTTAGTCTAAACTTGCTTAAACACAAAAGAGAATTTATTAGCCCCCATAACCGAAAATTCCTGGGGTTGACTAGATGAAAGCACAATTAGATCCAGGTGTTTTATTATGTTTCGGGTATTTGTCTCCATTTTGTGTCTTTGGTTTCTTTTGGGTTCACTCCTTTCTCTGTGGGACTCTAAGTTAATGAAATGACTCATGCACCTTTATGCATATAGACTCTTCTCAGTCGCTGAAGTTGTCTTGGTGTCTCTATTAATCCTGGAAAAAGATCTCTGACTGACCTTTCTGGGATCATGGATAGTTTCTTAAATGAAACTTTGGGCCGTGTGTCCGGGGCTATAAGAGCCCTCCATTGACAGTGCCTCTGGGGTTGGAATAGAAAGGAGGAGGACCAGTTCCCTGTAGGAAGGGACCAGGCATATAAGATGTCTACTGCTTGTGTTTAATGACTGCTATGTAGTATTGATAATATTAAACTAATTTGTCAAATTCTTTTTTTTTTTTTTTTTTTTTGCTGTACGCGGGCCTCTCACCACTGTGGCCTCTCCCGTTGCGGAGCACAGGCTCTGGACGCGCAGGCTCAGCGGCCATGGCTTACGGGCCCAGCCGCTCTGCGGCATGTGGGATCTTTCCGGACCGGGGCACGAACCCGTGTCCCCTGCATCGGCAGGTGGACTCTCAACCCTGCGCCACCAGGGAAGCCCCTGTCAGCTTCATTTTTAATGTGCCTTTGTGTTCTGGTTATGTCTAATCTTTTGTACTGGCTAAATCTAAAAGTACAGATGTAAAAAAATTTTTTTTAAAAACCACCAAAATATCTAGATTTTTAAGGGAAAGCAGACAAGATGAACTCAGTTTAACTTCCTGTTTGTACATTTACCTTTTCTTTAACTTCCTAGACTTTAACCCTGGGGTCTTAGTCTCCTGGCCTATAGTCTAAATTCGGTCAGCATGTGTTTTGTGTTGACCTGCACAGTGTTCAATTTTCTCTTTTTTACCTGGGATGCCTTCAGGTGGAGCACTCCCTCTCCAGTTTACATACCCCTGATAATGGGATGTATTTCATACTTCGTCATTTTCCCCCGTCTGCTGTGTTTCATACTTCGTCATTTTCCCCGAAGTAATTTGAGATTGCATCTTTTTCTTTATTTGAATGGATATATCTAGATACAACTACAAAGGCTTTCCCCCCATGTCTTCTCCATCTAAATAATGTGATGTTCCTATATTATTGATTAGTATTGATTATTGAATAGTATTTTTATTTCATGAAAAAGAACCTTATCAGTTTGACAAATTTACACATTCTTTTTCTTTTTTTCTTTTTTTTTTTTTGCCTCTGAAAGTAATGTTGTCAAAGGGAACTCTTGCCTTGCAATATGGGATGCCAGTTTGCTTCTGGTGCCCATTCTTCATACATTGTCAGGGGAGAAAGTAGCTGAACCACCAGCATCTCTTCTTTGAACTTGTTTTTCTCTCTCTCATCTATAGCCACTGGTTGAAAAGTTACCTACCTTCTGGTGTTACTTGTTGGGCAAGGGTTGAAAGAAAAAGGAAATGTGTCCAACCAGGCTTATTCTTTGCTGAGAAGAGAAATTTATTCAATTAGATGAATATACTTTACATGTAATTTAAAAGCTGCATCTTATAACTTACTCTGTGGATGCATATGTAAACTGTGAAAGCATATAGATACATCTCCCTAAACCCTAATGAAAAATTCTTGCTGAAGAAGCGGTTATTAACAAGATTTGGTTTCTTCCCCCCTATTAGTAGGAAAAGGGATATGGCATAATGCCATTTATAGTTTCAAAATCATTTTACTACTGTGACAGGTTTTTTTAACTAAACTGTTGGCTCAAGTGGAGAGGCCTAAATTCCACAAGAAATGTCGGCAATAATTTTGAAGGATTACATAACCCATGTGGTTGACAGAATTCTGATACATAAATAATTATGTTTCAAAATAGGTGTTATTCAATGATTTTTTTTTTTTTTTTTTTTGCGGTACACGGGCCTCTCACTGTTGTGGCCTCTCCCGTTGCGGAGCACAGGCTCCGGACGCGCAGGTTCAACAGCCATGGCTTACGGGCCCAGCCGCTCCGCAGCATGTGGGATCTTCCCGGACCGGGGCACGAACCCGTGTCCCCTGCATCGGTAGGCGGACTCTCAACCACTGCGCCACCAGGGAAGCCCTCAATGATTTTTAATCAAATATTAATAAGACACACCAAGATAGATACTTTACAACCTGTAATATCATATATATGTCTGGCATCATATGTCCCTAGGAGCAATTTTTTTTTTCCTGTTTATTTACATAGTTAGGAAAAAAGCCAGGTTTTCTCATGAACAGTTAGAGACTATGTGACAAATAAAAATTTTTTTGAGATACATATATGCTATTTTCATCACAATTTTTAAAAATTTATTTAATTTTTGGCTGCGTTGGGTCTTCGTTGCTGTGCACAGGCTTTCTCTAGTTGTGGCGAGTGGGGGCTACTCTTCGTTGCAGTGCATGGGCTTCAGTAGTTGTGGCATGTGGGCTCTGTAGTTGTGGCTCGTGGGCTTTAGAGTGCAGGCTCAGTAGTTGTGGTGCATGGGCTTAGTTGCTCCGCGGCATGTGGGATCTTCCAGGACCAGGGATTGAACCCATGTCCCCTGCATTGGCAGGCGGATTCTTAACCATGGTGCCAGGGAAGCCCTCATCACATAATTTTTTCTGACATACAGAAATTCCTCCTTGTTCTATTTCAAATCCTGAAAGAAAAGGAGTTTGCTTTGCTCAGTTTTACCAGTTAACTTAACCCAACAACATTCCTTTGTGGTAGCAGCAGGTGTTAATCACATTTCATATTATCAAAGTCTCTTAAAGATGTTTTATAACCAAAACCTGAAACTAATGAAGCTATTATGTTAGTTAGCTTGAAATACCCATATTTATTAATGAGTTTTAGAAGCTGTTGAGAATCATAAACTCCTGTTAGTTCCTCTACTTAACTTTAAATCAGTAACCTAGATTTTCTTGAACACATTCAATGTTCATAGATCTACGTGCTTTGTAAATTATTGAAAAAAATTCCTATTGCTAGAAAATTTTATTAGGGATATAATTTGGAGACATGCATCATTATGTAACTTCAAAACAATAATTACTAAAGAGAGGTACACTACCACTGGCCAGATACAGGATGATTCTAGGAGGCCAGAGATAATCTTTAAATTAATTCCTGTAATTTTATATTTATGTTTATATTTTAAAAATATAACTAGCATGTCTAAATATTGTTCTAGGAGAGAATAGAGAAAAAAAGAATGATTTGAAAAAATATTAAATAAGCAATAGTGCAAATAATATGTGGTTATATCTGAAGTTTAGGAACATTGCATTAAAAGATTTTAAAACTGAGGACATTCTTTTTGCAGGATTAATACCAAGTTATATCCAAGAGGTACATATAAATGGTTATATTTCTTATTTATAAAATGATGGAATAAGTGTAACTTTTTTTCTTTCGGAGCAATTACTTGAATTACTTTTATGTGCCAACCACTTTTCTTGTTCCTTACATATGTTATGACAGTTTATCTTCACATGAAACTTACAAACTGAGGAAAATGCAGAGGTAATTTGTGTAAGATCACCCAAACAGTAGAGGAGCCAATATTTGAGCTTAAGATGTTCTGACTCTCTAACCCTGCAACAATAGTATTTTTGCTCAAGCTGGCAGAAGTAAACCAAGGGTATGGGGGAAAAAAAATCACAGTATGCAGCTGTCAAATTCAGAAAAAAAATTAATTCAAATCACTTTTCATATAGAAATAAAATACTTGGAATTACATCTAACAGAAAGTGTAAGTTGATTTTTTTTTTATGATAGTTTACTGAACTCATGCTGTAGAATTTTGTTAAAAAGATCATGGGTTTGCACAACTGAGCTAAGAGTTGCTTTCAAGAAGATACTGCAGAAATTGTTTTTAATTTTCTAAATCCATTAATTATCACATTGTTTTGATATCACTTCAATCCATAGTTACAGATTATAGACACGTGAAATTTAAAACAGTGCTTAGGTTCTACTTTTCTGTGTTGAGGTATAATTGACATATAAGATTTTATTAGTTTCAGGTGTACAACATAATGATTCAATATTTGTATATATTGCAAAATGATTACTACAGGAAATCTAGTTAACATCTGTCACCATACATTGTTACAAATTTTTTTTCTTGTGATGAGAACTTTTATTTAGCAACTCTCTCTAAGGAACTTTTAAATATGCGATATGGTGCTATTAACTAGTCACTATGCTGTATGTACGTTATATCTACCTTTTGACCCCCTTCACCCATTTTGCCTACCTCCCCCCAATTCTACTCCTTTTTTTTTTTTTTTTTTTTTTTTTTTTTTTTTTGCCGTACGCGGGCCTCTCACTGCTGCGGCCTCTCCCGCTGCGGAGCACAGGCTCCGGACGCACAGGCTCAGCGGCCATGGCTCACGGGCCCAGCCGCTCCGCGGCATGTGGGATCTAACCGGACCGCGGCACGAACCCGTGTACCCTGCATCGGCAGGCGGACTCTCAACCACTGCGCCACCAGGGAAGCCCCAATTCTACTCTTAATAGCAATAGATGTAGTACATTTATTGCATAGCCTTATATTTAACCTTTTATTCATATTATCAAATTTATTAAAATTCAGTAGTTCCCACAAGTAATTTTAAGACCAGGTTTAGCAGATCTGCCTTATGATATTGGTTTCTCTTTACAGGTATAATAAATTTTCAGGGACAAAGCAGATGGACCACCACTCAGTGATTTACACTGTCAAATCTTATAAATATGTAGTCGACTTTCAACCTTTTAACTGCACCACTCACTGCCATTTGAAATACAATTGATTTCTCGTCTGAAAAATGCTCTGTTCTTTCACTGTTATAGATTTGTCCCAGTCAGTCTGTTCCAATTGCCACCTAAACAGGGAATTCAATAGAGCATTGAATATTTCATTAGGCATTAGATTTCAGAATGCAGATGATAAATGTAATGTGGTTTAATCAATTCTTGATTATCTTACATAACAGAGGGAATTATTTCTGTGGATAATAGAGATTTTGCCATCATAAGTTGTCATGTTTGTTCTGTAAGCATCTAAGTAATCATCTAATCTGAGAAGCTAGGAAAGGAGCAATACAATAAACTAATAAATTTAAGGGAAGTAAAAAAAATGTTAATGAAGTAGAATATGGAGAAACAATGGGAAGTAATGAATAAATGTAAGAACTTGTTCTTTAAAAGATCAACACTATATGGCAAAAGTAATGGACAAAATAGAAAATATCAAATATACAATACAATACTGAGAATGAGAAAGGGCCTGCATCCAGACGTATGGAAGCTTAAAATAACAAAATGTTAGTTATGTATATGAAAGTCTTAGTAATATGAATACTTTTCTGGGAAAATATAAATGATTAACATTAGCCCAAGAAGAAGTAGGCATCCTGAATCAAAAACCTTGGAAAAATTTGAAAACCATATTAAAGAATTTTCTCTCCAAGGAACCAAGTTAAGGCATTTCACAAGTAAGTTCTATCAAGTCATTAATCAAATGGTGTTTCTTGCATTAGTTACACTTCTCACTTATTTTTGTGAAGCTAGATAAAACTGACAGCAGAAGGTCTGATGATATTTAAAACCAAAACACAAAAGAATAACAACAAAACAAAACAAAAAGCAAACAAGCAAGAACAAATAACAGAACCAAAACAGGCCAATAGACTTATGAATATAAACGTAGACATGTCTTAAAATTAATATAGTGGATGCAGCAGCATATTAAAGATTAAAACACTACTATCAGATGAGATTTATTCTAAGTTTTATAGTGGAGTATTCAGTACCACAATTCAATTGCTATACTCTTTCAATTTAAAAAGTCAGAAGAGGAAAAAAATTATGATCATTTCTAGAAGTGCCAGGAAGGCTTTCGATCAACATCTGCCTCAGAGAACAAGACATAAATAAACTAGGAATAAATAAATACTTCTACAACATAAAGATTATCTGTCTAAAGTTATAGAAATACCATATTTGATATTGAAGTACAATGGTCATTGCCATTCATATTCAGCTTCATGAAGTAGTGGCAGTTTCTTATTGGTCATTATATCTCTCCATATCTACAGGAGTTCTGACTATATTTGTTGCTTTTATAAGTGAATTATGAAATTCATATCAGAGCAGACAAGATTCCATTTGTCACTATAAGTGGTAAGATTAGTAATGGGTATTAGCCACATTCTTTGAATTGTGTAAGTATATGTTGATCATTGTCATTAAACAATTCTGGGTTATGACAGCCTTCTTGAATTAGGTGTCTAGAGTTGTTATCTTGAAGTTTCAGAAACAAAGACATTGATGTTAGCGTTGGTTTGTGTATTAGTTTCCATAACAAAGTACTGCAAATTAGGTGGTTTAAAATAATAGAAATTTATTATGGCACAGTTCTGGAGGCTAGCAGTTCACAATGAAGGTGTCCACAGGGCAAGCTCCCTCTGAAACCTTTAGGAGAATCCTTCCTTGCCTCTTTCCTGTGGTTTGCTGGCATTCTTTGGAGTTCCTTGGCTTGCCCCTGCATGGCCCCAGTCTCTGCCTTTGTCATCACATGACGATCTCCCTGTGTAACTTTGCCTTCACATCCTCTTATCTGGATACCAGTCATATTAGATTAGGGACCCACCCTTGTTATCACATTACATCTGCAGTGATCCTTTTTCCGAGAAAGGACATATTCTAAGGTATGGGGGGTTACAACTTCAACATACCTTTTTTGGGAGAGACATAATTCAACCAATAGCTGCCTATTGGGAGCTTCATTTTAAGAGGCAGAGTGACACATAGTGGTACCAATCTATCTATCCCCAGTACCGAGCACAATGTCAAACACATGAGTTTTTAACAGGGGGTGGGAATTGAGGAAGCTAAAAATATGCGTAGAATTTCAACAAGTTTATATATCTCATGATGCCGAGAACTCTATCTTGAAAGGAAGTAATATAGGAGGATAGAGCAGTGAGGGAATGTGGGGTGCAGAGTTGTCACCATAGATCTAGTTCTAATGAGAGATTTTTTTGTTTGTTCAGGACCAGCTTTTGAGGACCCTTGAGAGGTTAGAAGGATCAGAGATTACAGAATGAAAGTGGTGGGACTATCTGATAATGGGGCTGAGCCATTCCTTGAATCCGAGTTGAAAACAAGGCATAGAATCCTGTGGAAGTGAGGTCCGTAGAAATGAGGGGGAAAGTAACCCTTGGCCAGAAGGCTAGAGTTCAGGGCAGGGTTTCCTGCCAAGTTCCATGGATGTGTGTATGTATGTGTATAAAGGATGGAGGGAGGTGTTCAAAGGATACCAGGTAAGCAGACTGGTCTCCCAAAATAGACAATTCAGGAGAGGCTAACAAACAGGAGGGCCAGGAAGGTGCTTGCCATGTCTGATATCAAGTGAATGGGACTGAGGGGTTTCGGTGAAATTCTGTTGGCTTGGGGTCACCAGAGATCTGGATACACAACTCATCTGGCCCTTTAGTGATTCCTGGAAGGAGGTGAGACAGCTTGCAGGTACCTACCTACCTGTTTGGCAAGAGCAAAGCCTAACACTTATTACATACTTTCATTTTGTTTTAATTGATCATTTTTACCACTTAATTTATATTCAAATAGAATCTTGTTGAAAACATTGAAGCAGTACTGAAGAATAAGCAGTAAAGCATAAAAATTATTATTGCATTCCTCACACATCTTTTTCCCTCCTCTAGTAAATATCTTTTCACTTTTTTCATAAGCATTTCTATATGTAGTTACAACATGTAGCTATACAAGCATCCTTTTAACTTTTTCCCGTGTGTGTGAATCACCAGTGATTTTTTTACTTCTGGATGTATATACAAATGTGTCATAATTTTCATGACCATCTCTGCTTTCTTTAACATTACATTGTTTCAGTTGGGGCTGTTGCACAGACAGCATTAATAAATGTCCAACGGAATGGTTTCAAAATTATGTTGCTTCAAAACCATGTTTCCGTAGTTACCAGTGAAGTTTATTTTGTTTATTAGCTCTTTGTAATTTTCCTGGGAATTAGTTGTTCAGGTTTCTTGCCTAGTTCTTTTTTGAGAAGTTTTTCTTGTTGATTTGTGGGGTTTAAGGTGAAAATGGGTCCCTCCGCCACACTTACATGTATAACACAAACATCTTTTCTGCAGGTATTTTCTCCTAGTATTTGCTTGTATTTTTACTTTTCTTATAATAATCGTTATTGTATATAACTTGAATATATATATATACATATATATATATATATAAATCCACAGACCCTTTCCTTTAAAACCTCTGTAATTTTGTGTCTCTATGAAAACCATTCATAGGCTAATATTTTTTAAAGTTATTGTCCATTTTTTGAATAGTTTTAGAATGATTTTTGGTTTTTTTCTTTAGGTACTTAGTCCACCCTGGATATATTAGTTTTTGTATTAAGGTATTATTTTTCCAAAATGAAAATTAATGTCCCCATAATAATTTATGGAATGCTTCTCACCTAGGCCAAGTTTGTATATAACCCTGGAGTCATTGTCATGGGCTTTATTTTGGTCTTTTGGTAACCCACACCGAGAACAATTTGTTTTATTTACTGTAACTTCTAGTATATTTTATATTTTAAGGCAAGTTTCCCATTCTTCTTATTTATTTCCAAGCAATTCTTGATTATTCCTCTGTGTTTTGTCTTTAATATGAACATGATCATAGCCTTGTTAAATTGCATTAGAAGTCTCGGCTTTTAGTTGGTTTTCCAGTGACTGTGTGTTCAAGTGAGGTAAACTGACATGGTTATACTCTTCAAGTTTCCCTTCTAGATACGTGTATTTCTACATTTATTTCAATTTTTAAATTTCCCATATTGAAAATACTATATTTTGGTTCAAAAAGTCCTCACATATTTGAGGTTGATTTATTCTTTTCTTTTTTTTAATATCTTTATTGGAGTATAATTGCTTTACAGTGTTCTGTTAGTTTCTGCTGTATAACAAAGTGAATCAGCTATATGCATATGTATATCCCCATATCTCTTCCCTCTTGCGTCTCCCTCCCTCCCACCCTCCCTATCCCACCCCTCTAGGTGGTCACAAAGCACTGAGCTGATCTCCCCGTGCTATGCAGCTGCTTCCCGCTAGCTATCTATTTTACATTTGGTAGTGTATACATGCCAGTGCTACTCTCTCACTTCGTCCCAGCTTACCCTTCCCCCACCCCATGTCCTTAAGTCCATTCTCAACGTCTGTGTCTTTATTCCTGTCCTGCCCTTAGGTTCAGCAGAACCATTAAAAAAATTTTTTTTCACATTCCATATATATGTGTTAACATACGGTATTTGTATTTCTCTTTCTGACATACTTCACTCTGTATGACGGACTCTAGGTCCATCCACCTCATGACAAATAACTCAATTTTGTTTCTTTTTATGGCTAAGTAATATTCTATTGTATATATGTGCCACATCTTCTTTATCCATTCATCTATCGATGGACACTTAGTTTGCTTCCAAGTCCTGGCTATTGTAAATAGTGCTGTAGTGAACATTGTGGTACATGACTCTTTTTGAACTATGGATTTTGGAGGGTATATGCCCAGTAGTGGGATTGCTGGGTCATATGGTACTTCTACGTTTAGTTTTTTAAGAAACCTCCATACTGTTCTCCATAGTGGCTGTATCAATTTACATTCCCACCAACAGTGCAAGAGGGCTTCCTTTTCTCTACACCCTCTCCAGCATTTATTGTTTGTAGATTTTTTGATGATGCCATTTCTGAATGGTGTGAAGTAATAACTCATTGTAGTTTTGATTCCATTTCTCTCATGATTAGTGATGTTGAGCATCTTTTCATGTATTTGTTGGCAATCTGTATATCTTCTTTGGAGAAATGTATATTTAGGTCTTCTGCCCATTTTTGTATTGGGTTGTTTGTTTTTATGATATTGAGCTAGATGAGCTGCTTGTGTATTTTGGAGATTAATCCTTTGTCAGTTGCTTTGTTTGCAAATATTTTCTCCCATTGTCTCTTTATCGTTTTTATGGTTTCCTTTGCTGTGCAAAAGCTTTTAAGTTTCATTAGGTCCCATTTGTTTATTTTTGTTTTTATTTCCATTTCTGTAGAGGTGAGTCAAAAAAGATCTTGCTGTGATTTATGTCATAGAGTGTTCTGTGTATGTTTTCCTCTGAGAGTTTTACAGTGTGTGGCCTTACATTTAGTTCTTTAATCCATTTTGAGTTTATTTTTATATATGGTGTTAGGGAGTGTTCTAATTTCATTCTTCTACATGTAGCTGTCCAGTTTTCTCAGCACCACTTATTAAAGAGGCTATCTTTTCTCCACTGTATTCTCTTGCCTCCTTTGTGTGTGGGTTTACCTCTGGGCTTTCTATCCTGTTCCATTGTTCTATATTTCTGTTTTTCTGCCAGTACCATACTGTCCTGATTACTGTAGCTTTGTGGTATAGTTTGAAGTCCAGGAGCCTGATTCCTCCAGCTCCATTTTTTTTTTTTTTTTTTTTGTTTTCAGCTCCAATTTTCTTTCTCAAGACTGCTTTGGCTATTCGGGGTCTTTTGTGTTTCCATAGAAATTGTGAATTTTTTTGTTCTAGTTCTGTGAAAAATGCCAGTGGTAGTTTGATAGGGATTGCATTGAATCTATAGATTGCTTTGGGTAGTAGAGTCATTTTCACAATGTTGATTCTTCCAATCCAAGAACATGGTATATCTCTCCATCTATTTGTATCATCTTTAATTTCTTTCATCAGTGTCTTATACTTTTCTACATACAGGTCTTTTGTCTCCTTAGGTAGGTTTATTCCTAGATATTTTATTCTTTTTGTTGCAATGGTAAATGGGAGTGTTTTCTTGATTTCACTTTCAGATTTTTCATCATTAGTGTATAGGAATGCCAGAGATTTCTGTGCATTAATTTTGTGTCCTGCTACTTTACCAAATTCATTGATTAGATCTAGTAGTTTTCTTGTAGCATCTTTAGGATTCTGTATGTGTAGTATCATGTCATCTGCAACAGTGACAATTTTACTTCTTGTTTTCCAATTTGGATTCCATTTATTTCTTTTTCTTCTTTGAATTGCTGTGGCTAAAAATTCCAAAACTATGTTGAATCATAGTGGTGAGAGTGGGCAACCTTGTCTTGTTCCTATCTTAGAGGAAACAGTATCAGTTTTTCACCATTGAGAATGATGTTGTCTGTGGGTTTGTCTTATATTGCCTTTATTAATGTTGAAGTAGGTGCCCTCTATGCCTACTTTCTGGAGAGTTTTTTATAATAAATGAGTCTTAAATTTCTCAAAAGCTTTTTCTGCATCTATTGAGCGTGATCATGTGGTTTTTATTCTTCAGCTTGTTAATATGGTGTATCACATTGATTGATTTGCATATATTGAAGGATCCTTGCATCCCTAGGTGAAATCCCACTTGATCATGGTGCATGATCCTTTTAATGTGTTGTTGGATTCTGTTTGCTAGTATTTTGTTGAGGATTTTTGCATCTATATTCGGTGATATGGGGCTGTAATTTTCTTTTTTTCTAGTATCTCTGTCTGGTTTTGGTATCAGGATGATGGTGGCTTCGTAGAATGAGTTTGAGAGTGTTCCTCCCTCTGCTATATTTTGGAAGAGTTTAGGTGTTAGCTCTTGTCTAAATGTTTGATACAATTCTTCTGTGAAGCCACCTGGTCCTGGGCTTTTGTTTGTTGGAAGATTTTTAATCATAATTTCAATTTAAGTGCTTATGATTGATCTGTTTATATTTTCTATTTCTTCCTGGTTCAGTCTCTGAAGGTTGTGCTTTTCTAAGAATTTGTCTATTTCATCCAGGTTGTCCATTTTATTCACTTATAGCTGCTTGTAGTAATCGCTCATGATCCTTTGTATTTCTGCAGTATCAGTTGTTACTTCTCCTTTTTCATTTCTAATTCTGTTGATTTGAGTCTTCTCCATTTTTTTCTTGATGAGTCTGGCTAATGGTTTACCAATTTTGTTTATCTTCTCAAAGAACCAGCTTTTAGTTTTATTGATCTTTGCTATTGTTTCCTTCATTTCTTATCTGATCTTTATAATTTCTTTCCTTCTGCTAACTTTGGGGCTTTTTTGTTCTTCTTTCTCTAATAGCTTTAGGTGTAAGGTTAGGTTGTTTATTTGAGATTTTTCTTGTTTTTGAGGTAGGATTGTATTGCTATAAACTTCCTTCTTATAACTGCTTTTGCTGCATCCTATAGGTTTGGGGTTGTTGTGTTTTCATTGGCATTTGTTTCTAGGTAGTTTTTTACTTCCTCTTTGATTTCTTCAGTGATCTCTTTGTTACTTAGTAGTGTATTGTTTAGCCTCCATTTATTTGTATTTTTTTACAGTTTTTTTTCCCTGTAATTGATATCTAGTCTCATAGCATTGTGGTCAGAAAAGATACGTGATACAATTTCAATTTTCTTAAATTTACCAGGGCTTGATTTGTGACCCAAGGTATAGTCTATCCTGGAGAATGTTGCATGAGCACTTGAGAAGAAAGTGTATCCTGTTGTTTTTGGATGGAATGTCCTATAAATATCAATTAGTTCCATCTTGTTTAATGTGTCATTTAAAGCTTGTGTTTCGTTACTTCTTTTCATTTTGGATGATCTGTCCATTGGTGAAAGTAAGGTGTTAATGTCCCCTATTATTCTGTTACTGACAATTTCCCCTTTTATGGCTGTTAGCATTTACCTTATGTATTGAGGTGCTTCTATGTTGTGTGCATAAATATTTACAATTGTTATATCTTCCTCTTGGATTGATCCCTTGATCATTATGTAGTGTCCTTCTTTGTCTCTTGTAATAGTCTTTATTTTAAAGTCTATTTTGTCTGATATGAGAATTGCTACTCCAGCTTTCTTTTGATTTACATTTGCATGGAATATCTTTCTCCATCCCCTCACTTTCAGTCTGTATGTGTCCCTAGGTCTGAAGTGGGTCTCTTGTGGACAGTATATGTACGGGTCTTGTTTTTGTATCCATTCGGCCAGTCTGTGTCTTTTGGTGGGAGCATTTAATCCATTTACATTTAAGGTAATTATCGATATGTATATTCCTATTCCCATTTTCTTAATTGTTTTGGGTTTGTTATTGTAGGTCTTTTCCTTCTCTTGTGTTTCTTGCCTTGAGAAGTTCCTTTAGCATTTGTTGTAAAGCTGGTTTGGTGGTGCTGAATTCTCTTAGCTTTTGCTTATCTGTAAAGGTTTTAATTTCTCCATCAAATCTGAATGAGATCCTTGTTGGGTAGAGTAATCTTGGTTGTAGGTTTTTCCCTTTCATCACTTTAAATATGTCCTGCCACTCCCTTCTGGGTTGCACATTTTCTGCTGCAAAATCAGCTGTTAACCTTATGGGGATTCCCTTGTATGTTATTTTTTGATTTTCCCTTGCTGCTTTTAATATGTTTTCTTTGTATTTATTTTTGATAGTTTGATTAATATGTGTCTCGGTGTGTTTCTGTTTGAGTTTATCCAGTATGGTACTCTCTGTGCTTCCTGGACTTGATTGACTATTTCCTTTCCCATGTTAAGGAAGTTTTTAACTATAATCTCCTTAAGTATTTTCTCAGACCCTTTCTTTTTCTCTTCTTCTTTTGGGACCCCTGTAATTCAAATGTTGGTGTGTTTAATGTTGGCCCAGAGGTCTATGAGACTGTCCTCTATTCTTTTCATTCTTTTTTCTTTATTCTGCTCCATGGCAGTTATTTCCACCATTTTATTTTCCAGCTCACTTATCTGTTCTTCTGCCTCAGTTATTCTGTTATTGATTCCTTCTAGAGTATTTTTAATTTCAGTAATTGTGTTGTTCATCATTGGTTCTTTGCTCTTTAGTTCTTGTAGATCCTTGTTTAATGTTTCTTGTATTTTTTCCATTCTGTTTCTGAGATTTTGGATCATCTTTACTATCATTACTCCGAAGTCTTTTTCAGGTACGTTGCCTATTTCATCTTCATTTATTTGGTCTTGTATGTTTTTACCTTGCTTCTTCGTCTGTAACATATTTTTTTGTCGTTTCATTTTTTTTTTTTTTTTTTTTTTTTTTTTTGGGTGGGGTTGTATTCCTGTCTTACTGGTTGTTTGGCCTGAGGCATCCAGCCCTGGAGTTTGCAGGCAGTTGGATAGAGCTGGGTCTTGGTGGTGAGATGAGGACCTCTGGGAAGCCTCACTCTGATTAATATTCCCTGAGGTCTGAGGTTCTCTGTTAATCCAGCAGTTAGGACTCGGAGCGCCCACCACAGGAGCTTGTGCCTGACCTCTGGCCTGGGAGCCAAGATCCCACAAGATTCTTGGTGCAGTTAAAAAAAAAAAAAAGGAAGAAGGAAAAAAAGGATCAGTACAATATCAAAGAGGAAAAAACAAAATAGAATTAGAAAGATGAAAATTATATTAGGAAAAATAAAACTATAATTGAAACAACTGCAACAAGGTAAAATTAAACCACAACAGAAAAAAGAAAACAAAAGTGGGTGGGGGGGAACAAGCCAATCGGAGAGAACAATAACAAAGTATATAGAATAAAATAAAATTAAAAAAATAAAAGATTTATTAGGAAAAATAAAAATATAAAAGAATCCACAGCAACGAATCAGCAACATAAAACAACTCCAATCTAAAAGCGGAAAAAAGAAGGAAAAAATTAAAAAATAAGCCTTGGCTGTGGGGCAGGAGTATAGGCGGGGGTGGAACTTAGGCGGGGGCAGAGTTTAGCGTGGGGCAGGACCTAGGCTGGTGGGGGGGTGACGTTTGAGCATGGGGCGGGGCCTTGGCTCAGGACCCAGTGGACGGGAAAAGTTCCTGGGGCAGGGCCTAGGCTGGGTGACATTCAAGCATGGGGTGGGCCCTCTGCTTAGGATCTTCGTGGAAGGGGAGAGGTAGCACTTGGAAAGGAGGGCCTCTGGAGTGTAGAGTTCTAGAGTTTGGAGGTAGGGCCCTGAGTGTGTGTGGGTGGGGTTTGGGCCCAACTTATTGGGGGCGGCTCTCCGAGTGTAGAGGTGGGGCCCTGGGTGGGGGTGTAGGGGCGGGGCTTGGGTTCTGCATGGCAGGAAGGAGGCTCCGAGGGCAGAGGATTAGGCCTGGGAGCCCAACAGGCTTCCCGGTGCCTAAGTGGACAGGGAAAGCCCTGGCCCATTTTCCTTCGCTCCCCTCCCCCATCATCTCCCCCAGGGTCTCCCCCGGCGCTGCTGGACCCCTAACCATGGGTGGGTCCCGCTGAGTGTAGAAACTCTTCCCCTTCCCCAGCCACCCCTCAGGGGTGCAGGTCCCTGAGGTCTGGCCTTTACTTTTGCTCCCCCTTCCCTCCCTCCCACTCCCTCAGGACCCACGTGGCTGGAGGGGGCCTCGGTAGGCATAGGATCAGGCCCAGGATCTCAGCAGGCTCCCAGGGGCCCAAGTGGGCAGGGGAAACCTGGCCATGCTTTTGATCCTCTGCCCTCCCAGTGGTTCCCCGGTTTCCTACTGCAGGCGTGGGATCCCTTCCCCTCCCCCAGCCATCCCTCAGGGGCACCAGTCTCATCCCACCTCCACTTCTCCGCCCCCTTCACTCTCCCCAAGCCCCACATCCTACCTGGTTGCTGGGGTTTTTTCCCAGCCCTTTAGGTGTCCACGATCCCCCTCTGGTGCCTGGTAGGTGCCCTAGTTGTGAGGAGACGCATATTCCGTGTCCTCCTTGTACGCCATCTTGACTCCTCCCTGAGGTTGATTTATTCTTAATTTTTTCAAAAAAGTATTTTTGCTAATGTGAATTAGAACCTTTTTTTTTTCCCTCATTACACTTTAAACTGGTTGAACCTGGTTATTTAGATTTCATTTTTTCAAAAGATGCCTGGTTCCAAATTTTGTTGTTGCTCTATCATATATCTGATTTTTAGTCGAAGGTTCTTTCTTGGAATTTTCCTAAATATGTTATATTCTTATTTGCTGGGAGGCCTCTGCACATGCTATTTGTTTTGCCTGCAACATTCTCTACTGTTTTCTCCTCTTATGACCTCTTTATACCCTACTCCCTATCCTTGTTGCCTAGCCTGATGCTTATACATACCTATATACTTCTCTGGGAGGATTTCTCGATACCTTTCCTATTTTCAGAGTTGGAAGAAAGATAGTTGCTCCCAATTGTCACCATAATACTAATACTAATGTCACCATAAAACTAATACTTGGGTCTTTTTAGTATGGATCATATTTACATATGTGATCCCCTTAATCACAATGTAATCTCTTTTAAGGCCAGGGAATGTTTAGGTACCATTCCATCCCTAGTACCAAGCACAGTGCCAAGCACATGAGCTTTAAATTATATATATGTTGATTAAGAAAGTAATAAGTCAGTTAAACTATGATTAATAACCTAATGAATGAGTTAATAAACTATTAAATGAGTTGATTAATGAATTCACTAATGCATGAGAATAAATCAACAAAGTTCAAGCTGGCTCGACAGCATTTCCTGCCCATTATATGTAGCCAATCCACTTCCTTCTCAGCTCATGTTACTGGCCATGTTCACATGTTTGACTCTTCATACTGATTTATTCCACAACTTTTTCCATTATACATATCTATGAAAAAAGTCACTGTCCAAAAAACGTAAGAATAGTAAAATTCCCTCACATCGAGCATGGTTATCGTATACATACTGATGTGGGATAAGGATTCTGGAATATATCATCTGGTATCAAGACTTGAGTTCTCTTTCCATTTCTCCCACCAAACCCAAAATATTTTCTTTGTTACAAACATATTGAAAACTGTTTTTCAGAATCGGTAAGAGAAGATAATGGATGTTACATAATTGGATAACCAGCCAAGGGATGTTTCAGCACACCAAATTCTGATATTTTCATTTGTTAATCAGAAAAAAATTAAATAGTAACTAATGAAGCCTATACTTCTATTCTGATTTATTAAAACTGTGATGCTTCATGGTTCTTAAAATAGTAATAGTCCCTTTAAAATCCTACTTGAGATGTATATAAGTGACTATGCAACTGATTTCTCTTTATAGAAACACATTATTTAAATGTGTCTTTTAGTAATTTTCAATTCTAATTTGTAGACTTCCTGTAACATTACCATGTCTACAGGAAAAGTGGATGAACTAAGTATATAAGTGTAGCCTTTATTGAGAATATTTTCAAAAGTAAAAATTAGTGATTATTTGAAACTAGGGCAAATTAACCATGCTTCATGATTTCATCAACCGTTTATATGCATTTGAACATGTAAATTCTTGAGTATATTTTAGCATTAAATTATCCGTTCTTGAGTTTTGGCCATGCTACACTATATTCAAGAAATTTGGCCAAGCCTATCAAGATGCCAAGATAGATTAAGGCAAGAGAATTAATATATGATGACCTGGACATCTGTAGGATGGTAAAGAGGAAGTCAGAAATAATTTAATTTAATAACACATCCAGGTCAATTAGAAAAGAAAAAAATCACAAGATGAAAAATTTTTTATTGCAGGTTTTATAGTGTAAAGCATCATATGTAATTATTAGTTCAAATTACAAATTGTAGGTTACATGAAGGCTCATTTTACAGCATTCAAATATCTAGTGAGTTTTTTGCAAGTAGTTTGAGGGAAGAAACAATCAGTTTAGGTGCATGGGGTGATCAGTCCCAGAGCAACCTACTTATATAATAAAAACACACAGAAGAGTGACAGAGTTCCCCTGTGGTAGTAGTGTTTTCATGGGATTTCCCCCACTACACTGTCACAGGTGCTAGAAGGACTCAGAGTCCAGTCAAATCTGCATGAGAACCATAAGTCTGTTCGGTAAGCATATGTATCCATGTGTTAAAATTTGTTAAAATTTAAATTTAAATTAAATTTAAAATTTGTTAAAATCCATGTGTTCAATTTATAAGAACATCAGGCTAAAGAGTACTGGATGGATTAATTTATAATGACATTAGTCTAAGACAGCCTGATGCTATGAAACCTCTTGGCTGAAGCTCTTCCTTCCTTGGAAGGTGCTGGAATCAGTGCTATTGGCATTTGCCTCTGTACATCCCCATTTACAGACCTTTCTTCCAAGTCACACCACCTCTCTTTCATGAAGACTTTTACATTTTGTACTCAGTGGTTGTGTTAATATAGTTAAACAACTAAGCGCTTCATACCTGCTAGCTTCATGGCCATTTTCTTTCCACAGTTCATTTTTTGAACACTGGTTCTCTGATTCATTGTGAGTTGATTTTACAGTTTAGCTTTCAAGGTGAAATCTGTTTTCTTGCCACTCTAAAATCCCCAATGCTGATAACACCTATGTCAAACATCACTAGTTTTCACCCATTTATGAGATGTAATGACCAATTATAAAGTTTGATTAATACTGATTATATTTTCTGAGTACATTTGTATATATGAACACATTTGTAAGTTTGTGTATTGGAAATAAGGATTCATTACTTCATTTAACAAATATTAGTGCCTTCAGAGTGACAGATGTTCTATTAGATGGTAGGAATAAGCTGACAAAGAAAGTATAGTTTCTGCCCTCAAGTAGCTTGAAGTTTGGATTTAAAAATATGTTAAGTAATAAAGTAATATCTCTTCTAAGAGAGATGCTTATATTATTATGAGAAGGCAGGGACTTAACTCAGGCTGGAGGAAAAGGAAGAATAATAAAGAGAAAGACAAGAGGAATCACACTTGAAAGACAAATGAACAAGGTTGTTTAGGGGGAAAATTGTACAGTTTTGGCTACGTAAGTTTCAGATGACTCTTGGGCATCCACTAAGCAACTAGAACGTGTTTCTGCCACTCATGAGAGCATTCTGAGGTAGAGGATGTGGATTTTGGAGTAATTATCTAAGTGTGTAAACTGAAACTGACTGTCAATAATATGTGTGTGTGTGTGTGTGTGTGTGTGTGTATGTAATATGTATAAGGATAAAGGAAAGAAGGACCATGGATGGAATCCTGGGAAATACGAATATTGAAGGAGCTTGGTAGAGAAAGTGGAACCATAAAGTGTGCTCAAGGAGAAGGAAAGAAGCCCAGGGTACTTTGATGCCATTGAAGCTGATGGATAGGACAGTAAGAAGGGAGAAAATGGCCAAAGATCATGTACGGTAGAGAAGTTAATTATTTCTATGAGGTTTTTATGTCCATGTGGGGGAAAAAACATAGTGGCATCAATCATGGGTCTAGAAACTTGGAAATATTATTCACTTCTTCTGAATGTAGTAGAGAATAACATTTCGCCATCACAAAGCTACAAGATATCCTAGAGAATAATTTTATCCTATGAGATCCATGGACACAATGACCAAAGAATTGAAATTCACACTAGGAGCTCCTTAGGGACTGGGGATGTAATTTATTTATGTCTTTATTTCTAGCACAGTGAAGTCCTTGACACCTTCTTGGTACTAACAAGTGCTTTTGGATAGAATTGAATTAAACCACTTATTATTTCACACTCATTTCTTTTATAGCAATGGAAACTACACATTGTGGTACTGGTGTCTAGGATTGCTTGCTGGAACTAACTGTTAAACTTTGCCCTCCACATTGCAACCCAAAGTAAAACTGAGGGAAATCAGAATCCTTTTAGAAATTGGAGCCTGTCAAAGCGAAAGAAGGAGATTAAATCATTCCTATGCTTGTTTGTGTTATAGGTTTTTTATTACAAATGTAGTTTTAAAATGGCATTGTATGGGTCATGCTGTTCTATGTAGAAATACTCATTCAAAATTAACTGTATAGAGAGAGTTAAACTATTTTCCATGTTGGAAAAACGATGAAAGGCATTTTTCTGAAATCTCATTAAAATGGCCTTTAATTTCATAGTCATTTTTATCCAGAGCACTGCAGGTAAATTTGAAGACATGTATTAGAAAGCCTATAAAAGAGGTTTATTAAGAAATTCATAATTGCATCCTGTTTTAATGCCTTTTGTTTGGTTTATCTTTAAAACTGATTGAAAGTTGCTCAAATGGCCAGAAGCATTTTTGTTGTTGTTCCTAGAATTATGTTCATATGGAAAGTGAAGGCTGATAGGCAGCAGAATTTCAAATAAATTAATTTCAGTTTTCTCAGAAGGAGGTTTTGCACTATGAAAAAAGAAGTGTCTTTTTTCCTCTACTCCTGAAAAAAATGAACAGATGTAAATTTGTTATTTGAGTAGTTCCAATCAGTCCTCTGCAGATTTCCAATTACTATGACTTAAGAATTATTTCCTAGATACACCAGGAAATACAGTAATATTGTCTTCCATTTAATTTATTTTTTCTCTTACACAAAACGTAACTGATTTTGCCTGTGTTTTGGAGAAGTTGCTTAAAGTATAATTGAAGTTGGAGGCCATCTGGGTATTCAGATGATGATGAATTTTAAAAATTAATATCTTGTCATCTGCTGCTTATTTTTCTCTTATATGTTATTCATATAAATATGTACTAAATTATTACTGTGGCTAAATTATATCTCATATCACTCCTTTCAATTCTTTGCTCCAAACAATTGCATGGTGCTCCCCAGATGCGCTATTTAAACTGCAGCCCCTCCACTGCTCTCACACTCCTGTTCTCCTTTACTTAATTCCTTTTTTTACATTACATTTATCACCTTCTAGTGAACTTTATAATTTCCTATTTAGCTCTATATAATGGTATTAAAATAAATACAAATGTATAGTTTATTTTGTATATTGCTAACATGTAAGCTCCCTGAAAACAGGGTTTATATATATATATATGTCTCCTAAGTGCCTAGCACAGTGCTTAGCTCACAGAAACAAGCTTGATAAATATATTTTGTATGTATATTTATGTGTGCTTTCCACGATTTAGGTACATCCATTTTCCTTAAGCTCTTTGTGTGTGAAGAGTGCATCAAGGATTATTTCAGAGACTTGCCTCCCTGCTTTTTCTTTCTTCCTCTGTCCCTGTTTAGCTCTGTAGAATGAGAGACCGAAGGATGCCCTTTCTCTTTACTCCTCCATTGCTTGCAATTACAGTGCCCCTAAGTTGACTTTGACCCAGGCACCCTTGTAGTTGGAAATGACTAGATAGGGGTTGGATGAATGGCAAGAGGAAGGAGTGATCCTATCTTGCAGTTCTGATAATAAGAACACTGTGAGGAAACGCTCGCCAATCATCAAGAGAAGAACAGCCAGATCCAACCTGGTCAGTGTAACCACATCTCATCATCAGACTCAGGAAATGACAGGCAGACACTTTTCTTAAAGAATAGAAATTTCAGGTTAGGGGATTAATCTGAGCTGTCCTGAAGTCTAAAGGTAGTCCAATTTTGAATGCCGTTTATATTCTGTGAATAGCCTTTGGTTTTTCATTTTCATGACTGTGTGTGTGTGTGTGTGTGTGTGTGTGTGTGTGTGTGTGTGTGTGTGTGTGTAAAAAGCAAGTGGCGCTGAAAGTGTTCACCCATTTTTCTCTTCATTGAGCACCTCAGTCCCCAACTTTCCATCATTCCGTTCAGATCTTCTGGCGCTCCGCCAGCTCTTTTTCCTTGTCTCCAGACACTAATTTGCCTCTGGTTCCCACTGCTAGGACCTGTAAATGATGACTCCTGACACGAATAGATCCTTGCTCTCTTGACCCTTGAGTTGGGTGAAGGGACATCTCTTCTCAGCACCAAAATTAAACCTGCAAGGGCAGTTTTAGGAACATTGTTATGAATGGTGTTTTCTTTCAGTTCTTCAAGTACTGCAGGATAAGCCCATGAGTGAATTGTTTCTAGGTTGTAAAATCTATTTCAGGCCAAAAGAGATAGGCTAAGACTTTCATTTTTGGAACTGCTCATGCCTGTTCTTAAGTTAGAAACTGCTGGTTTGAACTAACACCTATTCCTGCTGGTCTGTGAGATACATGATACCTTTTCCTCTTTCATAATTTATTGCTTCAACAGCAGACTTTTGTTAGAGCCCTGCTGTTAAGGGACAAAGAAAACACCCACTTTGTTGAACATTTGTGTTTAAAGTGAGTGCATTGCACTAAATCACTGTGTGCCCATGGGAACATCTCTAACCCAAATTATAACCATATCTGTGATGGAATCAGGCCCTGATTTTTTTTGGTAATATTTTTTTGAGTGTGTTGATTCCTGTGGAATTCACAAATGTTCATTATTTTTTTTTTTCCCCCAGTGCCTGAACAAACTAGTTTTAAGGTAGGTTTCCTTCTGTGGACTTCCACAGTGCATCAGACTGTATCATGGTACCCTGTACACAACTTTGTTACTGCTTTTTAAATTATCTCTCTTTTCAGCCAGTCATTAAAATCTCTATAATGGCACTTTCAAAATATATTTTGAATGAATGAATGAACAAATCAAGAGTCTAATTACATTGACTTTTACTGAGCAGGTCAAGCTTTGGCCTACTCCTGTATCCCAGCTTGGGGTTCCTCCACAGTAATTGTACACCATCCAACTGATAAATATCCCTCCTTCAAAAAATGACATAATAATTAGTCATCGATTTTGGATAGCCCTTGTAAATAGCAAAGAATAAAAGCAAGTCTGTATATAGTTTTAAAGTTCCATCACTGGTGGTCAATGCCTTTAATTTGTCATAGGTATGCTTTAGTTCTTAATTTTGCTTGTTTTAAATCACAAAATTCTCTTAGAGAATGAGGAAATATTTGAAAGAGATTTGACTATGGTCCCAGAAAATATATATAGACCTACCTGAATAATATTTGTTTTTGTGGGGAGAAAAGGAGTGGGGGAAAAGGGAAAAATTTCATTTTTTTAAAAATTTAACTCTCACCTTTGCACCATGGAGGCAGCTTTGTGAAATATTACGGGCATGGGTTTTGGCATTAAACAGACTTGGATTCAGATCTCCCATTTATTGGTCCTGCACTTGGTCAAGTTGCTTAATCCTTGTTCTTCATCTGCAAAATTGGGCTCTGATATCACCTAGTGTTGTAGCAAGGATTAAATAAAGTTCCTGGAAACTTGAT
The DNA here is from genome assembly GCF_008692025.1 of Phocoena sinus. Lineage (NCBI taxonomy): Eukaryota > Metazoa > Chordata > Mammalia > Artiodactyla > Phocoenidae > Phocoena > Phocoena sinus. The sequence goes on along the minus strand of NC_045772.1, from coordinate 36,570,449 downwards.
ATAATTGTATAATAAAAAGCTAAGGAGTTTGTTAGCTGTTAATTTCATTCCGTTTCTAACAGCTCACAGCTCTCTTGTGTGAGGATATTGCTTACGTTCACTGGTAAACATTTCCATTAAGAGAAGTAGTTCTTGAGCACAAGAATAACTCAGGGAAACCCCTTTATAAGTTGTATTAATCAGAGTCTCCAGAGAAACTGAACCGCTAGAGAGTGTGTGTGTGTGTGTGTGTGTGTGTGTGTGTGTGTGTGTGTATAGTAAAGAGATTTATTGTAAGTCATTGATTTATGAAATTATGAAGGTTGAAAAGTCTTTTCAACTGCAAGCTGGAGACCTCTGCCCTCTGCAAGCTGGAGACCCAGGAAGGATGGTGGTGTAAATTCCAGTCTGAGTCTGTAAGCCTGAGAACCAGGATTACTGAGGGCAGATCAGTGTCCCAGCTGAGAGAGAGAGAAAGAAATCTTCCTGTTCTCTTTTTTGTTCTATTCAGACCCTCAACAGATTGGATGATGCCCACCTACAATGGGAAAGACAATATGCTTTACTCCATCTGCTGAATACAATGCTAATCTTCCTGAAACCTCCCCACAGACATACTCAGAAATAATGTTTAACTAGTGTTCTGGGTATCCTATGATCCAATGAAATAGACACATAAAATTAACTATCACACCAAGTATATTGGTTATGGTGCATTTCTTGGTGAAGTTGACTTGGCGTTGGAGGCTGTAGTTTACCCACCTTTGAAGCAAATCCAAGATGTTTATATATTGGGATGGGCATGTATAAATACAGAAAGAGAGAAGAGAAATTTGTTGATACAGAAAATGGAAAAGCACTGGGTATATGAGCAGGAGAGAGAGGGCAATTATAAATGCTTAAACTAAGAACAGGTACATATTCCCAGTGGACTAATATGGGAAAAGACATGGAAAGACATGTGACTTGAAGGCTGGCAGCTCTGAATTTGAGTCTCATCTTAAGACTTTCCAGTTGTGTTATCATGGGCAAGTTGTTTAATTTCTATCTCTGATGTTTTCATATCTCTAAAGTAAAAAGAGTAATAATACTTGAAATTGCTAATTTTAATTATGAAAAGAAATAATATGGAAAACACACATCGAGTGTTAATTCTCTTTCTTACTTCCTCTTAAGTGCTATTTTTTAACTAGGAAGGTATATTCACACCTATTATTATTGTATGACATGTAGAGGAAAATATAGCCATAATTATATATTCAGAAGACAGGTATAAAGTGAGTTATGCATATATTAATATACAATGTAGTCTGTGTATCCCAGATTCAACAAAATTAGCTATGTAGATTTGAGTAGCCATTCTGATTTTGGGGCTCCTTATTTGTAAAATGGGGATTATACCTTTATAGGTTTATTGAGAGAATTACATAAGATAATAATCGTGAAGCATTTTATTCAGGACGTGTTACAGAGTAGAAGTGGACTTATATGGGATAAAGGCTTAATTAGATGGCATAGTCCAGACTCTAACTCGGAAGAGGTATCTTCATAATGAATGCTCCATTTAACTGAGTCTTCATCTATTTTTCAGACATGGTACTATAGTGAGGATACATTTCTCTTTCTTTAGACCCTAAGCAAAAACTAATTTTAAAATAAAAAAAGTTAATAAAAGCTGCAACTTGTTCATTTTCCCCCTAATAGGAATTGATGAGGTTTTTAGTAATGTGTTGGAAATATAAAAACAGTTTTTTGATTGGATGCCTACTGCCCCATATTTGATAGGTTAGGATAAAAAATAATCATCTTTATGAAATAAGATGTCATTACTGTACTTTATTCAGTTGTCAAAGTCTAAACAAAATCCAATTTAGAACAAATAAACAGGTCTGTGTCAAAAGAAAGATACCAGAGAGGAGGCTTAACTGTATTTTCTGAAACTGTTATTACTTGGCAGTTCTGTGACACTTAGAAGTGATACCCAGTGAAACGGGTTTCAGCTTTGGGGAGCTATGTAATAGAATCCTGTGTGCTCATCTGTCTAGTTCACGTCAGATGATTGTTGTCTTTTTCTCCATCTCCATTTCCATTCTTCTTCATGCAATGAAAGTATGGAACGGGGAAACAACTAGCTCATTGCTCAGTGGGATTTAACCTTTTCAAGAAGTGACATCTTTTTATTTTGCTCAGAGTACATACAGTATATAGTTATCATGTATAATAACTTAGCAGTAGTTTAAAATTAGTATCCAATTAAATTATGCTTTTTGTCACACACATATTATTATTCTAATAAATTAAAATTGTGTGTTTTAAGTAAAAAGTTAACTGTTTATATTCCCTTTCTCTCTTAGTGCTTTTCTAGTTTAATTAAAAGAAAAGGAGAGAAGGAAAGTTGAGTTTATGATTTGAGAAAAAAAAATATGAGTAGAGAGAATTCTTTTGCGTGGTCCTCAAATACAAAATCTGTTATCCTAGGGTGACCTGAAAGCCATAGATGTGCCATGTGAGACCAGAAAATTTATATAACTTTGTCTCTGGAATCTCCCATGGAACTCAAATTCAATCACTTATATCTTTTTTCTGAGATTAAAATCCTACCTATTTCTATTTCATGTGATAATGCCTATGAATCTGCTTCTTTCTAGTTATTTGAGGATTGAGAGGATTAACTAAAATGCTTTTATATTAAAAAATGCTACTAATGTCATCACTCTTTTGGGCAAAGAGTGATAACTCTGACCACTCTGATGTCTAGACATTTAATTTAAGAGTTCCAATTTCATGCCCCTATTACACTCTAAAATTGTATAAGTTTAATTGAATATTTTAATTGCAAATTTCATACTTGGCAAATTGTCTCATCTGGTTATCACTCAGAACCAGACAACACATACTTTGTATTCATTCAAATATAATTAATAGAAGTTTTCCTTAAAATTCTCTATAAGAGCCATACTTGATATTACATGTTTTAGTTTTTAAAAAAACAAAAGAAAAACTAAACAAAACAATGCATGTGCTTTTATGTGTATATATTTTTTAATTTTTAAATTTTATTTTATTTTTTATACAGTAGCTTCTTAATAGTTATCCATTTTATACATATTAGTGTATATATGTCAATCCCAATCTCCCAATTCATCACACCACCACCCCCCGCCACTTTCCCCCCTTGATGTCCATACGTTTGTTCTCTACATCTGTGTCTCTATTTCTGCCCTGCAAACCGGTTCATCTGTACCATTTTTCTAGGTTCCACATACATGCATTAATATACGATATTTGTTTTTCTCTTTCTGACCTACTTCACTTTGTATGACAGTCTCTAGATCCATGCACATCTCTACAAATGACCCAATGGAATATTACTCAGCCAAATAAAGGAACGAAATTGGGTCATTTACATGTGCTTTTTTATCAGTAGAGAAAAGGATAAGAAAGTAAGTGGTAAGAAATCCCAAATAACATTAGCTTAAACTAGTTAAAATTGTATTCTCTGTACAGAGAAGTCCAGAGGTGTGCAGTCCCAGGATCATGGGAAATTTTTATAAAGGGCTCAGTTTCCTGGGCTCCTTTCAGTTTGCTCTCTACCATCTTCAGAACAGGGCTTTTCTCTACCATCCTCAGAACTGGGCCTCCACCTGTAGTCAGCAGGACAGAGGAAGGGTAAGGGAGAACATGCTCCCTCCTCTTTGAGGACTTTTCCTAGAGGTCCTCTGGCTACTGTGCTTTCATTTCATTGGATAGAATTTAGTCACATGACCAAGACTCCTGTTCTGATTGATTCTGGTTCTTTGTATGTATTCAGTGGCTTGTGCATATTAGATACTTAATTTCTAAGCTCTTGTGTCACCCTAAACCTTGGCATTACTGCAGTTGATTCAAGTAGTAGTAATTTATTCATTTTAATTACAGCTTCCGTTCTTAAAAAGGACTTTGAGTTTCATTCCGTTTACTGCTGGGATAGTCACTTGAGATTTTTGCCTGATACCTATTTTATCAAGCAAGATTTGGGGGCATTTGTGTGTTATGAGTTTGACATGCTGTTAATTATCACTTCTGTCTGATAATAGAGATTAATGATTTATGTTTCCAAATATACTATTATGAACATAGACTAAAACTAGGCATTAATCTTGGAAGAACAGAAGAAATGCAACTGTAATGCCATTTCACAATTAAATTATATAAAATCTCATTATTAGAGTCATCAGCTGAATTAGCAAAATCAGTTATTAAATTTGAATTAATGCAAAGTTTGAATATGATGCCAAGCCAATGCCAATTAATTTCAGTTGGGAAATTTCAGAGGCATGACTACTTGAGGAAAACATTGAACATCTAAAACATATAATGTCTTATCTCTGAGGAAAGAAATCTTAGTTTCAGAGTACCTACATGTGTTAAAAGATAATCAAACAAAATAAAGTTCAGAAAAAATGTCTCAATTTAACATGAACATGATGTTTTTGTTAGTATTTGGACCTTAAGGATTATCAATTATTTTGTGAACCATTGCCTGTAAACGTTAAGCTATCTGATTTATTTTGATGACTAAGAATTTTTGCCCAGGGAATAGCCAAACAACTTATTACTGAAATATTCTCAATAACATAATCTTAATTTTAAGTTGTTTTAGCTTTTCAGTTTCCAGAAGGCTTCTAACATAGATCGTCATTTAATTTCCATGAAGCTTGTCGTTACTGCTACTGGTAGATTAAAATGCTATCCTCTGTAACTTTGAGTTTTCATAAGCATGGCGGCCTGATCTGTCTGAAACTCCATTCCCTGCATGCTTGCCTTCCCTACAAACCTCACCTGACCTGTCATCGTGGAAAAGTATCCCTGTTGTGGGTTCCCAGAACACTTTATGCTTCATTTACACTGTATTGTGAGTGTTTGATCATCTGTCTTCACCATGAGATAGTTCATTGGAAAAATATTTACCTATTGTTTGGTAATCTTATTCTCAATGTTTAATATGGTGTAGGAGTGCCACAAATTATGCTTTAATGAAATTGGAAAAAGAAAGAAAGCTCCTATCTTTTAGTATTTCCCTGGTCTTAACAGCTCATGGCTCTGTAAACCATATCCTGTTTCACCCATGTTCTGAGTAAATGTCCGCTTAGTTTACTGCAATTCATATTCTTGAAAACTATACTTTTATTCTGTTTACTGCAATGCATATTCTTGAAAAGTATACTTCTGATGTGCTTTATTAATACCAATATTCGAACATGTCGGATTTCAACGAGTTTTAAAGACCTTTGTTTGAACCTGAGGCAAAAGGTAGCTCTACTTGAGGATTTGTATGTTTTGACAGTTCTGTATTGAGGGCAACCTTCTACAAAGAGCCACTGACATTTTGTTTGTATGTACTGACAGCAGTGGGGAAGGGCATGCTTTTTAAAATAATTTAGAAAATTTATTTTTTTGCCTTTTTAAATGAAAAGTCAGTAGAAATGATGATAGATTAGATTTTTATTGAAAAAAAAATTTATTCCCTGTAGTTTGCTTTTTTACATTCTGTATTCTCTACATAGTTCATGTATGTGGTTAGCAAGGACATGAGGACCTTATGTTCTGAACAGATATGTTGCAGTTAGTATGTATGAAATGCTAAATGTGGTTTCTTAACCTCAGCGCTATTGACATTGGGAGCCAGATAAATCTTTGCTTTGGGGGGCTGTCTTGTGTCTTCTAACATGTTTACATATTTAATGGCATACCTGGCCTCTACCCACTAGATGCCAGTAGCATCCACCCACTTGTGACAACCATAAACGTCTCCAGACATTGCCCAGTGTCCCCTGGGAGACAAAGTCACCCCTGGTTGAGAAACATTGTACTAAAAAATGCTCCCCTTCTGTCTCTGTCAATATTTAGAATCAGCTAGGGATTTGTATGCCTATTTACACTTAATGTTTGCATTTAACTCTGTCCAATCCACTGTTACCACGGGTTTGACTGGTTTTCATTTATCAAGTATCTGGAGTATTGTGATTTTTATTTTTAATGGTATTTTAGAGAAAGGGTTGTTAGGGGAGATTGGGGTAAAGATGGGCAAAACTTTTGCAAGAAAAAGAAATTCTACACACTTAATGGTAATTCCTAGAAAATGGTCAAAATCAGGTTAAAAAAAAAAAAGCTGAAAGGATTTAAGGGAGGGCATTTTGTTGTTTTTTCTTGAAGTAAAGTGGTCTTCTGGAATTTAAGTGTTACAGTGAGTAGTACTTTTTGTATCCAGATGTGTTTTCTTCCTTTTACTGTAACAAGTATTTATTCTTTCTGTTTCTCCAATTTGTATTCTTCACTGGCTGCTTAATTTCAGTGACTGTGGTTCTGAAAGATAAATCACTGGGGGAGAAATATGAGAAGTGAAAGATTTGAATCTATTAAAATATACTATAATATATCCACCTACACACAGATACGTAAAAGTGACCCAACCATTTATTATTTAGAGATCAATAACATTTTTTCAGTTTCTCCCCCAAAAGACACTTTGAATTCACATTAATCTATAGCATGGGCAAGTTTCCTTAATTGTAAAGCAACTTCACATAATATGAATAACACTATTTCTTATTAGATTCTAGCTTGATGGTATATTAAAATGTGTTGTTGTTTTTAATATACATAGAAACCAGAAGATTTTATTGACATGATCAGCATGTAAACAAACTGTGTCATCAATTTTAAACAGCTGTGGAAAAGCCTTTGGTATGAATGGTCTATTAAAATACAGATCCTCCTTTACAATCGGATTGCTGGGCTTGAACTGTGGCACACTTCTTGCTAGTTGTGTGTCCTCTGGTATGTTGCAGAACTTTTACTTGCCCCAGATTCATCATCTGTAAGATGAGACTTGTAATAATAACCTACCTCATAAGATTATTGATGAGTAATAAGTTAATATATGTAAATTAAGTTAATATATGTAACACTGTAAGTGCCAAATAGATTTAGCTGTTGTTGTTCTTATTATTATTACAACCACAACTATTACAATGTGAAGGGTTTCCATCCCTCTATCCAGTCTTCAGTAAAATAAAGAATGGGTTCTATAAATGTGGAGAACAGCAGTAATAGAAGCTTCGTTGTTACAGTGCTAGAATTGACCCAAATTCATCCTGAATGAATTTGGCGTTTGGATTCCTTTTCAGAGCATTAATTCAAATTCATATTATCCAAAATCTGAAGAATTTTAGAGCAAAAGGAAACATAACCTAGTACATATACATCTAGACTTGAATTATCTTCTCTCTCCTCTTCTTTTTTTGTTTTAGAAAGAGCATGGGATTTAGTATCAGAGAAACTGTGTTCCAGTCCTGGCTTTGTCTCTTGTTAACCATAAAACCTAGGGTTAGTTGGTAAATTCTCCGTGGACCTCGCTTTCTTCCTGTGTAACATGGGGCTGATGATGACACTCGTTACTGCGGGCTAACTGCTGCTTACTTTCAAGCCTCTGCCCAGTGGCACTTGCACTCCGTGATCCTTCCTTTGTCCATTCCTGAGCTAGAGCGGTGTTGCTCCTCTGTACCCTATCATAGTAATTTTCCACACCATTTATTTTCTTATTTGTCTCCCTCAATAGATCGTGCATCCACAGGAGAGTGCATCTGTTCACATTTGCAGGGTGCATACTAGAGCATAGTTGATGCTCAATTAAATCGTTAGCCATGAGAAATTGGTCACAATAGCCGTCTAACTTGGACTCACTCCGTTGCTAACTTTATTCAGATGATACAGAGGATGATGCTCTCTAATTCAAAGAGCCACTTTATATATAATCCTGGAGACTTAGCCGCTCCATCCCTCTGTGTGACTAGTTTCTTCCAAAGAATGAGGCAGGCTGGACAGGATTGTCTAGGTGTGGTTATCATGCTGTATTTTATGAGGTAGAAAATGACAGGACTGGAATACATCAGTATTGGGGAGCCCATGAGGCTGAATACATCATTTTCCAGGTTTATGGGCTTTAGGTACAGTTTCAAAGATATGCATTCATCTCCTCATGTTCTTTTTGTCTAGCCTAACAGCATATTTGTCCTTTAGAAATGTAATTATGTGCAGACTCATTAGTGGGCGATTGCAGTTATTTAGGTGACAGGAAAGGTAAAAAGGGCTCTGCCAGATCTGTAAAAGTGAACCTTGAGGGGCCAGAGTAAAGAGCCTTAGAAAGTAAAATAAGAATTGGTAGGCTTTGGAGACTTTTTAAACGTGGGATTTTGAGGGTAAGTGAAAAGTCACGAGTGATAACCAGGTTTCTGATTTTAGCAACTGATGTAAAGGATGGTTCTAATTGTTGAGGAAAGATCTTTTTCTTCTTTTATCTCTTTCATTTATCTCTTTATTTTTGAGTGGGAAATATTGCTTTCAATTTTTGGATGTGTTGGTTTTGAAATTCCAGCTAATAAGCACCTAGATTGATGTGGCTGAGTAAGCCGTTGAATTTTCAACAGATCTGGATGTCAGGAGAGGGATCGCTAATTTAGAATTGAGAACAGTCAGCATATGAGCTGCATGTATGCATGTTGTCATGCAGAGACAGTACTTACCAAGAAAAGGAGAAAAAGACAAAGTCCTGGGAAATACCAGCTTCTTTTAAAGGAATATATGAATAAAGATACACTTTTCTTCATTCTTGGAAGGATAGTGTCATGGATAGGGAATAAGGAAGACTGGTTTTCCAGAAGCCGAGGAAACACAAGAGTTTCAGGAAGGAAAATGGGTTTAATAGTCACAGATGCTACAGTTGAGTAGGTGATTCATATAAGCAAACTATTTTGGGAGTTTGATAATTAGTGGAAATTCGACTATGAAATTTCAGCAGAATTCTGGGAGAGAGCCTACACTGGATTTAGGGGTAAATGGGATTTGAGTCATTGGACATGTGCACCACAGACTGTTCTTAAAGGAAATCTGACTTTGAGGGGAAGAACGACAGTAAGAGGTAGTTAAGAGGTGGATGCAGGAATGATAAGGTGGTAGGGTTTTATCTTCCGCTCTATGCTAAGAGGCACACAAACATTTTTGTAGTCTTAAGGGAAAAGAAATTGCAATGGGGAAAAAGATTGAAGATATTGGATAAAAAGGGGCTCGTGGAAGGACTTTAGTTCCTGAGGAAAGTAGAAAGACTCGGATTAAGATGGATTCTCCTCTGATGACATTGGCCTTGTATCAAAGAAGAAACACCTCTTTATCTGAAGCTCAAAGGAAAGTGACAAAGATAATTAAGGTTGTAGATATGTTTCTGAAATGAGATAATGTGTATGAGCTTATGGAAAGCATTTTGTCAAAATTATTTTTATAAAGAATATTATTCCTTTTTGGAAGGTATGTGAGTGTTCTTTCTCTTTATCAGTTTTACTTGCTTCTAAAGACAACTGAACTTTTTCACAGACTCTTGAATACCGCAGGAAGCTTTGTTTTTCCTTGTTCCTAGCAACTGAAAAGTACACTTAACAGCAAAGCACATCAATTTCATCATCAAATTGTTGCTCTAAATTTTCTACAGATATGTACATTTCTGTGCATATGTAACTGTTAATGTGGTTTGGAACAGTTTCATTTATTCAAATGGCTCTTTTAACAAACAATAGAAATAATTAGGTTAATATATGCTAATGACACAAGTGAGCAAACTTTAATTTCAAAATGATTTACTTTATTATTTTTCAATCATGCCCATTAAGTAAAAAGCTGAGTACTTAAAAATACTCTACAAAATGATAAGTTTTTATCAGTGGCCTTCTCATTTTGCAAACCTCCATTTTACCGCCTTTTGGAGGGCTCAGGAGCTGGCAAATGGAATCTGCAATTTGAGGTTCATGACAGTAGTACTTGGGTCCAAGACAGGTGCCAAATGTCTGTAAGACACTTGCTGATTATATGAGAATAGGGATAGGCCAGAAAGCCCTCTGTGAGAACTTTCAGAACTTAGTCCAGTTCCTTGACACTGTATTTTCACAGACATGCTTATAATTGATTCTCATTTGTCATGAGGGCAGGGCCTGGAAATGCTGGGATAATCCATGTGGCCACGCACTGCCAGAGGAGCCTCCTAGGGAGGCCCAGAGTCTGAGGGTCTGTAGACAAAAGCATGTCTCACAACAGTGAACTGAAATTCACCCAGTGTTCTGAAATTTAAGCTTATTTGACCAAATCCAAATAATAAGGAAATAACAATGTGGTTGGTCTTCAGTCTTTGATGGAATCTGATAAGATTCTGACTCTATACTATTGATCCAGATTACCTTTTGCCTTTCAAGCAGTCATGGGCCAATATTTCCCAAGCAATATGGCCAGTGGGAGAGGCGGCGTCTCAGGTTTAAATGTATATATGTATATCAGGGCCTTAGACAGGTTTCCTTTCTGAAGTGATGAAAAACTGCACGCTCCAAGGAGAAATCCAGGTGGTTTGTAATTCTAGTGGGAGAGAAAAGATTGCTGGAAAGGGGAAATTTCAGTAGGGGGTAAAGAGCTTTTTGAAATTACTTCTTAATACTTTCTAATGTAACGTAAATGCAGCTGATCCCTCTCTAGTATTTTCTCTCCTGAGTAATCATTTCCTTCTATTTAGAATTTATTTTTATAGTACCTCGTCATTTTTATGGCCCCATTAACCATTTTTATTTTTGAAATATAAAATGAAAATTTGATTTTATGTATAATGATACAGTCTTGTGTCCAAATTTCTGTTTTGCTCATGCAGAGGGTTACTTCTACAAGAGAACAGCAGGTTTGCAGAAGCACTACATTATTATAAATTGGCGATCGGGAGCAGGCCTACGCTGGCTTGTAAGTAACATTCAAGTCCTTTTAAAATATCCCTCCCTCCCCCCCCTCCCTTCGTGAAAACGGTGATTTAAAGCCTCACAGATTAAAAAACATGGTAACTCTATTTCTGAATACTTGCCAATCAAATTATGAGACTTTAACAATTCCATCTCTCTCAATTTTAATATTTTGGTGCCTGTTTATCATGTTAATATATTAAGATAAATATAACTTTTATTCATCTAGATATTAAGCTCAAAATATTCTGACTCCTTGAAGGCAGAGACTCTTATATATTTTTTTTTTCAGTGATACCTGTACTTCTTACTACATTGTTGTTCTTTTGTATATTTGTTCCCTGGGTATTTGTTTCTTGGTTTTCTTTTAAAATCAGAAATAATGCATAGAAACACAACGGAAGTAAAGATAACTTTATTGTTTCCATAGTATACATCATCTTCTCAATATTTATATTTCCACTTGTCTCCCCTCAGCTGCATATTTAAACACCGGGATTATTCTAATGAACCAAGGAAAGACGGAAGAAGCTCGACGCACGTTCCTGAAGTGTTCTGAGATCCCTGACGAAAACCTAAAGGACCCTCATGCCCATAAGAGCTCGGTCACCAGCTGTCTGTACAACCTGGGGAAACTCTATCATGAGCAGGGACACTATGAGGTCAGGCCAAAACCTCTGCCTTATTCCTCCCCCTTGTTCTGATCTAGTCTCAATGTTTTCTACCTACGATCTCATTGTAGGGACACTGATCATTTAAGAAGCTCATAAGTGTTTTTATTAAAAGAGTTTTATGGTGAAATGCTTTTGGAAAAAAACTCTGCTCAAGCAAAACTTAATGGATTTCTTCACTGTGAATTTCTCAGCGTAATTATGACTCCTCAGGAAAAGGAAATAACATGCATTGCAGCTCAAGCTTGTTTGCTCACCATCTCTTTGGTTTTACAATTCAAGACACATTATTATTTTTATCCATATCCATTTTTTGATGTTAAAAAATACATTTTTGTACTCTGCGTATTGAGTAAATGATTTGATATAAATCCTACTCGTTTCTTTTCATTCTTTTTAAAACAATAACCCAGTGGAAACTAATTTTATTGTGTTTTTGAATTGGGGAGAGGGGAAAGGTGACGATAACAGGGTCTTGTATGGGAAGTTGGGAGGTTGACCCAGTCCTGTGTTCCCTGTCTCTCTCACGAAGCCTGCCTGCATGGATTTCTTCTCTCCCATTCAGTATGGCTCCTCCCTCCTCAAATGACACCCACACACACTGTCTTAAACGATGTATTAAGACTGCAACGTGAGGGTGAAAATAGAATTTTAAAAATAATTGCATTTAATGATCTCAGTAGGTCTCAGTAGCTAGAAGATTCGTTAGCTGATATTTTATTTAGATCCTACTTGATCGTCTGACTTGAAGTACCTACAGATTTTAGATGACTGTGGGTGACTTCTGGTTATTTTATTGCATAATCTATGGGAACTGAAAAATTTATATTGAGAGAACAATGGTAACATTTGACTCCTTGTTAAACTGATTTTTATATGACCTTCTTCACGGACTGGGTTGAATATTTTTATTCATGAAATGGAGGCAGTATGATATCAAAGGACGGCTTAATTATTTTCCTCTAAATACCATTTAGAAAGAGCAATGGAAGATTTTAATTTCGGAAGGATGTTGTTATTTTGTTTTCAGTGACTAGCCCTGTACTTTAGCTCTTTTTCTGTTTTTTAAATTAGGATGCGCTTAGTGTATACAAGGAAGCAATTCAGAAAATGCCAAGGCAGTTTGCCCCACAGAGCTTGTACAACATGATGGGTAAGTAAAATAGTAATATTTTAATTGATATTTCAGGGACCTATGGAAAAATTGAAACCTGTAATTCTGTTAAATGGAATTCTAATAAATCATATTTTGTTAATCTTCACTAAAAAAACCCTGTTCACAATTGAGTGTCACATTCAAATTTTTACAAAGCGTACTTATTCTAAGAGAAATAAATGTGATTTTCAACGATTGGCTGGATCCCAGAGTTGTCCAGAAGGGGCTCAAAAACTGAAGTGGGTTTTGAGTGTTAGCTAGACCCTAGAGATTGAAAATGATGAATAAAGTACTTGTAGATTTTAATGAATTTATGAAATTTGTGATAATTTTTGACATGTTATTTTCTTAATCATAATGTCCTCCTCAAAAATAAACATTGCTATGATGTAAAGATTCATGGTTTTGATGCTTATAAAAAAATGTGAGCAACTGAGCCAACTTGTATGGTTTTCTCTGATAAAGGCTTGGATCTCAAGAGGTTTTTTTCAGGGTATTATTTTAGAGTAAAAACAATACTGTGAAGAGTGTAAATATCCTACTACAATTATTCCTTTTTCTACATTGAATAATTAGCTTAATTTTCTTATTAATCAGAAAGTATGTACACTAGGGCATTGATTTTTCTAGGTACAAGAGGTCAAGAACTAGAATTCCTAGTAAAATAATCTGCCTATTACCTGCAATTGATCTGTGGCAGCCTGATAGGAAATTGTTACCACAGCTATTTGATGGTGGACACACCTGAAAATTGCCTATTTAGTATGTGATTCTTGAAAAGAATCCCTAAAGTTTAAGATGTTCTGCTGATTGATTAACTCTGCTGTTTCCAGATAAGGGGTTACTTTTGTCCTCAAATCAAATATTTCTTTTTCTCCGAACAACAAATCGCAAACTCCGATTTTCCTTTTTCATTAAACTTGGTTAACTTGCTTAGTATTTCTAGGCCTTCCTCATGCATATAAACTAAATGTGACTACATGATCGCTGGGATTATTTTATGCTTTTATATTCTGTGATTTGAGACATTTGACAGTAGCTGTATGGCTCTGAGTACACATATAAAATCCCAAGTCCTCCCAAACTAGAAAATATATGCCTGGCAAGGACACTCACTTCTACTTTTTTTTAAATAACAGAAAATTTAGAAATAGTTTAGAGCTAGAACAAGGCACAGGTCAGTAAGTAGAAAAAAAAAAAAAGATTTGGGAGAGGTTTATATATTCATTCCTTGTCTCTGGGAATCCTGACGTTTAGCCTGGACAGCAGTAGGGTGATTTAACGCTCGTGTTAAAGAGGACACTGGAGTAGTTTTAGTTGCTATTTCTTTTTCTCTTTGGTTTAATTACTGAAAGGTAAAATCTAACTTCCTTAAATGTACTTTTGTCTTTACCCTCTTATGAATTAAAACCGCGCCTTTCGCTGTCTAACACTTTACCATCAATCTATCCACTCAGGTGAAATGTACATGTCCATAAAGTGTGTACCTAGATTTATCAGTTGAATTAACCTTCTGTGTTCGTGCTGGATGGTTATTCATTTCAAAATGAATATTGAAAGAACTGTGTTCTCTAGTTTTGTCTGACCAGGCACAGTGGTTTTAGTTTATAATTTTATTTTTAACGCTAATGCTTGGGAAGGACTTTTTCCCAATTTTCCTCAGTTATCAGAGAAGACACCTTTCTTTAAATTAGGAAAGGACTCAGATCCATGGCAGCAGACTGCATATGGCATCTTTATTGTTTACAGGAAGTGTGGTATTCACTATAGTTAATGATTTGAGAAAATTCATTCAATTATTTTAAGTAAATACATTTGATTGAAAATTCAGCTGGTGCCTTGAGATCTGTGTCTCATGTGGTTACACAGATGCTGAGCACACACAGGCAGCAAAAGATAAGTGTATCCCTGGGGTGATTGCTTAGTCCTTTGTCTTATTTTCCATTATAGAAGGAGTGAGCTGCTTTGCCCAGACTCTGCAAAGCCCTCTAACAATTTGCAAAGGGAGAATCCCAATATAATTTATAATTCCAGATTTCTGCCATAATTATAGTGGCTGCCTTCTGTTTAATTTTATGTGACGGTCTGTCAGCTGACTAGGTTTTGTAGTTTCAGTTGTTCACGAAACTGTAATTTTCTCCAAGAATGAGTTCACCTCCTAATCAAATGGGTGAAATCCTCTGAGTGTTGGCTTTAACTCCTAATACATTTTGATTAGCCTCCATTTGACAAGAAAAAAAAAATGGCCCAGGAGATAAGCTGCCCTATCAGTTCATCATTTTCATTAGCCTGTCAACATGTGCTGACGATCCTATCAAGTTTATCAACAGCCTTGAATGTGTTTTCTAATTCTCACATTTGCATATTATTGGTGCCCTTTAGGGATCAGTGATGGATTATAACGTCTGGCCAGATTTAGCCTGCAAGTATTCATTTTTCTCACGGCTCATTCATTTACCCCTTCAAGACCACTACCCCCAAGCACTTGCATGTATATCTGCAAACATTATTTATTTTCTTTTATTTGGAAGTTAGGAGACATAAAGGAATAGGTATGAAAAAATACAATTATATTTGAACGTTATTATTACTTTAATAACTCAATTCATTGCAGCTGCTTAAAAAAAAAACAAAAAACCAACACTCCAGCCCTTTGCATTTTCCCTTCCCATGAACATTTTATGAAAAACATATCACTCTATGCTGCATGCCAGTAGTTGACTTACCCTGAACATCGAATGAGCCTATTTTTCGCATTTGTGTATTAATAGAAAATAACAAGTTTGATTATCGATTATTACTTGCTTCCCAACTTAAATTTTTCTATATTTTATCATAAGACTTAGTTTTTTATTTATTTATTTATTTATTTATTTATTTTTTTTTTGCGGTATGCGGGCCTCTCACTGTTGTGGCCTCTCCCATTGCGGAGCACAGGCTCCGGACGCGCAGGCTCAGCGGCCATGGCGCACGGGCCCAGCAGCTCCGCGGCATGTGGGATCTTCCCGGACCGGGACACGAACCAGTGTCCCCTGCATCGGCAGGCGGACTCTCAACCACTGCGCCACCAGGGAAGCCCAAGACTTAGTTTTTATTGTGATAATTTATAAGTAAACTTAGAAGTCTGTTTAAAAATACATTCTCATTATTCTCTTTGATTTCATAGGATCAAGGTGATTGAGTAACAATAATTGAGGAGTATCATCCCATCCAAAATTAAGTGAATTTACGAGCATGTACGAATCATATTTTAAAAGACACTGTATATCACTTTTATAAACAAAAATTAAAGTTTCACCTAGGTGGCAGTTATAATTATTAAGGTATGAAAATACATGAAATGTTAAGAGGCCAAATCACACAATAACTGTTAAAATTGCTCCTAACCAGTTGTGGACCTCAGTTTCCTCTTGAGAGAATGGGTTGGATTCAGTGGAGATTCAGTATAGTCTGAAGTCAGTTAGCCCAGGTTCAAATTATGGCTCTGACACTTAACAGCTGAGCGACGCTGGGCAAATTACTTAACTGAAGCCTCAGTTTCCCCATCCATAATGTGCTTGTAATGGTAGTGTCAGTTTGAGGATTGAGTGAGATAATGAAGGTAAAGCACATTGGACCAAATGCCCAACCTAGTAAGTGTTTCGTAACATTTACCTTCCGTTGTAATCATTATCCTTTCTGTAGGCTTTAAACTCCAGAAGTCACTTCTTGTATTCTCTCTGGCAGTTCTTTCTGTATTTACCAATATAAATCTGATTTCTCTATAGATACAGTTTTGACGTACTGATGACCTTGGAGTCACCAACGGGGATTCTGTTTAGTTCTGTCCTGTCTAGAATTGCTGCATTTTCTCTCAAAGTCCATTTCCCCTTATGTCTCAACAACCACAGTCAAAATCCATCTTTTATCATTAACTGCATTAACCAAAAGTGAAACAGCATACTTAGTTAATGCCCAATTAATTTAATTCCATTAATAGAGTATTCCCTTTAAATTGAAATCGTCATGTTTAGGTTAGAGTTTCTTCTCCTTTTCCTGTCATGACATGTTTTTCCCCTAGACTTCGTCAAAATTATTCTTTATTCTGACACCTATTGTAGGCCTTTATTGAATCTCAATTTCTCCTCTTTTCTTCTCAAATTGTAAGTGATTTTTAGAATCATAGAATGTTAGAGATGGAAGATTCATATCTTTAAAATCCTCCTAACATAATCTTTTATTTTACAAGCTAGAAATTAACACTCAAAGAGTTAGGTTGATCTGAGCCTGAACCAAGATGGCAGAGTAGAAGAATGTGCTTTCACTCCCTCTTGCGAGAACACCAGAATCACAACTAGCTGCTGGACAGTCATCGACAGGAAGACACTGGAACTCACCAAAAAAGATACCCCACATCCAAAGACAAAGGAGAAGCCACAATGAGATAGAAGGAGAGGCACAATCACAGTAAAATCAAATCCCATAGCTGCTGGGTGGGTGACTCACAGACTGGAGAACACTTATACCACAGAAGTCCACCTGCTGGAGTGAAGGTTCTGAGCCGCACATCAGGCTTCCCAACCTGGGGGTCCAGCAATGAGGAGGAATTCCTAGAGAATGTGACTGTGGAGGCTAGCGGGATTTTATTGCAGGACTTTGACAGGACTGGGGGAAACGGGGACTCCACTCTTGGAGGGCACACACAAAGTAGTGTGTGCATCAGGACCCAAGGGAAGGAGCAGTGACCCCATAGGAAACTGAACCAGACCTACCTGCTAGTGTTGGAGGGTCTCCTGCAGAGGCAGGGTGTGGCTGTGGCTCACCATGGGGACAAGGACACTGGCAGCAGAAGTTCTGGGAAGTACTCCTTGGCGTGAGCCCTCCCAGAGTCTGCCATTAACCCCACCAGAGAGCCCAGGTAGGCTCCAGTGTTGGGTTGCCTCAGGCCAAACAACCAACAGGGAGGGAACCCAGCCCCACCCGTCAGCAGTCAAGTGGATTAAAGTCTTACTGAGCTCTGCCCACCAGAGCAACAGTCAGCTCTACCCACCACCAGTCCTTCCCATCAGGAAACCTTCACAAGCCTCTTAGATAGCCTCATCCACCAGAGGACAGACAGCAGAAGCAAGAAGAACTACAGTCCTGCAGCCTGTGGAACAAAAACCACATTCACAGAAAGATAGACAAGATGAAAAGGCAGAGGGCTATGTACCAGATGAAGGAACAAGATAAAACCCCAGAAAAACAACTAAATGAAGTGGAGATAGGCAACCTTCCAGAAAAAGAATTCAGAATAATGATAGTGAAGATGATCCAGGACCTCGGAAAAACAATGGAGGCAAAGATCGAGAAGATACAAGAAATGTTTAACAAAGACCTAGAAGAATTAAAGAACAAACAAACAGAGATGAACAATACAATAACTGAAATGAAAACTACACTAGAAGGAATCAATAGCAGAATAACTGAGGCAGAATAATGGATATGTAACCTGGAAGACAGAATGGTGGAATTCACAGCTGTGGAACAGAATAAAGATAAAAGAATGAAAAGAAATGAAGACAGCCTAAGAGACCTCTGGGACAACATTAAACTCAACAACATTTGCATTATAGAGGTCCCAGAAGGAGAAGAGAGAGAGAAAGGACCCAAGAAAATATTTGAAGAGATTATAGTCGAAAACTTCCCTAACGTGGGAAAGGAAATAGCCACCCAAGTCCAGGAAGCGCAGCGAGTCCCATACAGGATAAACCCATGGAGAAACATGCGAAGAAACACAGGAATCAAATTGGCAAAAATTAAAGACAACGAAAAATTCTTGAAAGCAGCAAGGGAAAAACGACAAATAACATACAAGGGAACTCCCATAAGGTTAACAGCTGATTTCTCAGCAGAAACTCTACAAGCCAGAAGGGAGTGGCATGATATACTTAAAGTGATGAAAGGGAAGAACATACAACCAAGATTACTCTACCGGCAAGGATCTCATTCAGATTCGATGGAGAAATCAAAAGCTTTACAGACAAGCAAAAGCTAAGAGAATTCAGCACCACCTAACCAGCTCTACAACAAATGCTAAAGGAACTTTACTAAGTGGGAGACACAGGAGAAGAAAAGGACCTACCAAGAGTTAGGTTGATCTGTTTAGGATTACACAGTTTGTGTTAGAACCAGAAGTGTAGTCTACTGATTTAAATTTAAATGCCTTTTGTATTCAGTCCTTCTGTATTGCCAAAACTGGCACATTCTTCACTATGTCAATATAGCTTATCTTTACCCATTTAAAAACCAGCATATATCTATGTGTAGATATAGATATATAGATATATGGATATAGATATCATTCCTCATCCAAATATATATTAAAAACCTTTTCATCACCTTTCAACACCTACAGAATTGTGGTTTCATTACAGATGCATGAAATGCAGGATATTAAAATTCTTTTAATGTAGGTTAATTTTTAACCACCCTCATTTTTTCTCTTCTTTCTCTGTAATTGTTTATTTCCCTTACTATGTATACTTAAGCATTGCTTTTGAATAATCCTAAGAGATTATGGGAAACTAAAATAGACTGTAGCTTTCAATTTTATCAGTTTGAGCCCTTCCAATCCCAAAGGTCATTTTAAGCCTATTTACTATTTAATATAAAATTACTTGGCTTTCTCAATGCAAAGTGATTGTTGGGTTTAATTATAATATATAAGCAATTTAGGCCATTTCATCTTGGTAATATATCTTGAGAACAAAAAGCCACGATGTATTCATGGAGTAGGAATCTAGAGTTACAGCCTTGGTGTTGCAGTCTGCAATCACTATGTTTAGAATAACCTCTGTGTGCAAAAAAAAAAAAAATCTTTAAGTCACAGGTCCTGAGTTGGCGGGTGTGTATAGTGGTGGTAGAATGAAATGGAAATAGTCCATATGGTTTCTGCTCTCATAGAACTTTGTAAGTGATTTCACAGTTGGTCTAGTGCTCTTTAGTATCTTTCCTTAATAAGTAAATGCCTATAAATGAAATGGATAATTGTATTACTCTAACCTCGAGAATATTTTGTTTATAACTTTGTAGGCCTACTATGTTGACTGGACCAAACAAACCAAAACAAACAAAACAAACAAAAATCTCAAGCTTTTTTTTTTTTGATGTGACACTAGTGTCACAATTTGCACATATATTTATATATCCTTGTTCTTTAAAAAATATGTGTCTATGGGTTACATGCTTTTATCTTAGGGAGAGGTTACATTCTTCCAGGGGAATTCCATGATAATGATCATTGCTATTTATTACCTCATTTGCCTTTATTTTGATCTTACCATTTGATTCTCTTATTTCTGATAATTCCTAGATCTTTTTTTATACACATCCCTGTTACTTATGAAATCCTAGCTCATTATTAGAAAATATATTTTCCTCCATCAGCCTGCAACTAACAAGTCTTTTACTTACATAGGTTTAAAATTGACAAGATGCTTTTTCCTCACTTTCTCTCATAAAAAAGGGCTCTTTTGACTTAATTTTCAGTTTTGTGAAAACGGCTCTTCAATTATGAGAGATTTCCCCAATTTCATTGAGCTAGTTAGAGAGAATGGTGAAAGAACCAATAAATAGGAGACACGGTGAATTTATTATAACAATTTTTAGAGTAAAGAGCTTGTCCAAATTTTAGAATTTGTGTTTTTGAGAAAGAAACTTGTGGAATGAAAAAGTTTTGTCATAAATGGCTACCAGGGACCTTTAGATTCCTTACGCTCATTTAAGTAAGAACTGACAAAGAAGATGTCAAATGTACCTCCTGACAACAAAACACAAAAATTCTCACTTGTAAATTTATCCTAACTCTACTCGAAGGATGTATACTCTATGCTGAATTCAGTTTAGTAGGTTGGCTGTCAGAGAAGTCTGCTTTTCTCTCAGCCTCTGTATGGTTGGTTTTTTAGTGCATAATTTCTTTTTGGTGGATTTTTCTAGTGTGCACACTTGCGTGTGTGTGTATGTGTTGACCTCACTTTGTTCCAGAATATATTTAGAATAGAAATATTCAGAGTAAATTTTTGATAGGTCAGTTACATGCTTAATGTTTTCTTCTATGACTGGTGGTTCTAAAGTGGATTGCTCAAGGCATTTAGCATGCTGACTGTGAAAGAAATGGTTTTTAACTGTGTGAGATTTGAACTTCACATCTTTCAAGTGTGGAAGCATTAACACTCCAGTAGTGTTAAGCTTTTTATACCACCTGCTTCCCCTATTTTGAGTTCTGGTGATTTTCCTATGATTGCTTCCTTTGGTGCTCTTGAAAATCTGTGTGTCAGCCCTTCAAATATGATACGACTGTATAACTGGATTAGCCATTGATCTGTGTACCTCTACAAGAATATTAACTTCTAATTTTTAAGATAAATCTTTTCACTGCATTTTCATGTTTGATTCGTCAGAAAGGACAAGACCAGGAGAAAGAAAGGATAAGACCAGGGCCAGGAGATTTTAGAAATTCATTTTGTAAGATATGGAGCCGATAAGATAAGGAAATATGAGCTTTGGGCTGTATATCAAAAAGAATAAATATATGAAATGTATGTACACAATTTGCTCCTAAAAGTTCATTTCTCATTATAAAACTGCAGTGGTTTATTTATTTTTTCTTTTTACCGTTCACGCTTGATATAAATTCTACATTATGTACTATGGTTACAGACATCAATTTGCTAGGCATTACATACACTACAAAGGCCAGCCTCCAGTTCAGCTGCATTAAATAGGTAATATATTTTGTTTAAAGTTTCAATTAAACCCAGGACCAGAAGATATATGGTCCCTATGGGGAGTTTGAACATTTTCATGCCAGTGCTGGGATTGCCTAAGGATCATGCTTAGGTCTAGATGTTGCTTGCTTTCCTGGAAATACGATATGAGACAGTTGATTATATTTCACTGCTATTAAAATCACATGAGCCCACCTGTTACATTAATTCATACTTTTGCCAGTTTAGTGGTAAAGGAAAAGATTGAGACTTAAAAACTTTATTTTTAAATTGAGTTATAAGGAAATGAATATATTCAAATTAATACCTAATTATATCCTTATTCTCTGATTCCCAAATAATTTCCATATGTTCTGCTTGAAAAATATGTTTTCTGAGGCTTCAATAGAAATAAACGAGAAAAAAAAGTGTATATTTTACTCTCTTATTGGGCACTATCCACGGAGTGAATCTTTTACTCAGAATAAATATGGGCTGGATTGTTCTCAGAAAATTAAAGTGATGCTATGTTATACTTGGAAAATTAACTAAATTTCATTCTTAAAAGATGCCAATTTTGATGACATTGAGATGAAATGGACATAATCATGAGGAAGAAGAAAATCTTGTATGAAGGATACAATCTTGAAAATCAATGTCAAGAAAACAATAAATTGTTGCACATATTTAGAATAGGCCAGTAATACAAATGAAGTTAAAAATTAAATACATTACTCATTGTACATACTTTGCTCTGTGTGTATTTATATCGGCTTTTCCTAATAGGTAGGGAAAAGTTGTTTCCTACATGAAAATCTTATTTAACTCCCGCATGAACTGTTACTTAGTTGTGATTTTATTTACACTGAGTGAAGCTATTGTCATATTCAAATTGAATAAAGCATTAAAATAGAACATGCAAAGTTTTGTTCCAGATTACAAGTCTTTTTTTTGCCAACATGTAAATTATGAGTATGGGGTTCTGTGAGCTGTTGTAGAATCTTATTTTTAAGTATTCATTAAAAATAGAATGAATTTTTAAATTTTTGATATATCTTAGTAATTAACATTAATATAAAAATTTATAATATAAAATATATTATTCATTACATATTATAGAGACATATTGCTTGATCCAGGAATACATATGAAATGTAATCCTAAGAAGATGTGTATAAAACTGAAAATGCTTTTATTATTCTATTCTGATGTCTTCCTGCAAATATTTATATCCTATTTCTCTGAATACTATTATTTTCATTAATTCTTTCCAAGCTAGTATAACATTTACTCATTCTTTTTTCTTTTTTCTGGTGTAAGCTTTGGGTTTTTCTAAACACAATTTAGAAATTCCTTGCATATATTTTTAGTATCCCCTAAATATTTCAGTTGTATTAAGCCGTTTTATTTTATTGCATTGTAATTCTCTTGACGACGGTATTATATTTTTTGGGAGCGGATCATCACCTCCAACATACACAGGGACACACAGACACACAGACACACACACACAGTCTCACTTTCTCTTTTTTTGGAAAATCTGAAGATTTTATGGGATTGTCTCCAACATTTGTTGATTGATTGCTCTTAGTGATTTATTTCCTTGAAAACATAAAGGAAATTGATTAGCCTAGAGAACTTCAGGATCCCCAGTTGCAAAAAGAGACATAGTAACATAGGCTCCTGGCTATTTTCCAAGTTAAATTTTGATGGTACATCAGATGTTTCCGGTATATAACACTAGGTATTAGGAACCTTTTTAACTTTCACTGAAGTTTAACCTCTTTCTTCATGATTTGTGTTTTTACTTAATGAAACACATTTTCATTTTTTTCCCCCTGCATTTCCTCTCTTTGCTTTAAAACTACCCTTTCTGGCTTCAAGGGTTTCCCCTTAAGTTTGGTGCTGTAAGGACTTGCTAAAGAATTACGTATTGAACCTTTTCATAACCCTCAGTTTAAGACTTGGATTATATTTCATTTATTTCCAATCACTCCACCCCAAAGGAAGAAGTTATAATTGTTAAAGTCTGTTGTCAGATACTAAGTAGCCTTCCTAATTTCTGTAATCATTTTAATTTTTGTCTTTGTCTTTGCCTGCTCTGTTCACTACCTCTTAAGGATTTCCAATCAGGACTAATATATCTAAGGTAACTGGACTCTGTCATCTTTATGATACCATAAGGCTGAGGAAGATATTAGGATGGAAATACAAAAGATTCACAAAATTTGACAGCCAATAGTTACAGCAAGTTTATGACATAAATAAATAAAGGCCAGACTCCCTAATGTTTCTATGTTAATGCTAATACCGTGAAGTAAAAAGTGAGAATTAAAATCACAGCAAGTTAAACTCTTGACATAATAGGCTCCTGATGTCATGTGGTTCTGTCCGACCTATAGATTCTAGAAAAAGAAGTTACTTGGAAATTTTTCTTCAGTGACATACTCGGCAAAAATGTAACATCTAAATTCAAGTTGATACATAATGTGATCAGTTATTTCTCAGATATTTATCAAGACTCTGTGGAGCCACTTCTGAACTTAGGTTGGAGGACAGATAAAGAGATGAAGTGTTTTCTCTCGGGCTCTACACATCTCATAGTCTAATTTAAGATCAGGAAGATTATAATTGGTGAGGTAAGTCCTATAGATACATTAAAAAGATGGGGGACAGACAGGAGTTGGAATAAATGAAGAATTGAGTATAATTTTAAATAGGAAAAGTCAATTTTGTAAAAACTGCCATCTTTAATTGATCCCTGGATTATATAATTCAATAGCAATAAACATCTCAAAAATTTATCAAAAACTTGACAAAATCATTCTAAAGTTTATCTGGTAGACTTAACAGGAAAACAGAACCAAGAAGGTTTAGAGAAGAATAATGGGTGAGACTTGCTGTACTTGATATTAAAATATTAGCATCAATAGAAGCTACAGTAATTAGAGCAGTGTTGTCCTGGCATAAAAACAGAAAATCTGCCTAGTAGGACAGAACGGAGACCCCAGAAACAGATCAAAATTTACTAAATCTTTATAGATAATAGATGTGGAATTAAATATGATTGAGGGAAGGGAGTTTTTATAAAAGCTGATCTGGGAGAATTGATTAAATGTTTGGAAACAATAAAATTAGATATCTGCCTCACACCATATGGTAAAATGTATTTCATGTAGAATAAGTAGTTAATTTTAATAACAAAGCTATATAAGTAGAAGAGAATATATGTCCCTATAATGGAGAATAATTTTGTGCAAAATAGATAGTGATTAAACTACAAAGGAAAAGTCAACTTGATTTGCATATGTAAAAATTAAAATAGTCTGAAATGAAAAGCTGTTACCATCTTTTGCCTATTATAGGGAAAAGATAAATGTCTTAATTAAAAATGGTTTAAAGCCATTAAACAGTGACCCACAATTTTTAAAAATTGCTGGTTAAAATTTTATTTAAAAAAATTTGTGAAAATATATGCATTTTCATTAGTTCAAGAATTCTATATATGTATTCTAAGATAATAAGATAAAAATTTTTTTAAAAAGGTAATTACAAAGAAGGATGATAATTGCTGAAGTAGGTGTAGTACCTGCAAAAAAATTGGGAGGGGAATTTGAATACACAAAAAATTGATCTTGAATGAGAAAATATAATTTTGGAAAATTTATCATACTTTTTAATATAGTTTTAAAATGCTAGAAGGAACCTAAATATTTAAAACTAGCAAAATATTTTACTTAAAATTGATTTTTTTCAAAATATAAAATAAATTCTGGAAAAACACCAAAACTTTACCAATCACTATGAGTGATGGGATTCATCTGATTTAATAAAATTATTATCTTTCAGATTTTCTACAATGAGTAGATATGTTAGTAATTAGATAATAAATATAAATATTAAAAAAATGAAAGGATTAATCAGGACTTGGGCTAGTCAATCTTGAGTAGATCATCTAGAAAATCCATGAATATGACAGTTCCTTTTTAAACTAACTAGGATATTGTCACTGGTTTATGAAATGACTGTAAATTCGTGGACAGTGATGAATCTACAAATGATTATATAATTTAGGGGATTAAGGAGTTATTTAGTCTTAGCCCTTCATTTTGTGGATGATAAACAAAGGTCTTGTCAAATAACCTGTTTGTCTATAACCATACAAAGTTTTAATGGAAAAGTAAGAATTAGAAACCCAGACATCTAATTACTCTTTTGGTATATAATTCATAATTCTGTGCTACATCATAATTATAAATAATTTCAACAGGTAGATGGACAAACCAAGTTAATCAATCAATTAATTAAAATGTGTTTATTTCATTTTAAAATTATGTGGCAAAATTAGTTCCTAAGGAAAGAATTAAAGTAACATATAAAAAAAAAATCATAAACTTGAAGATGGGTAAAGTGCTCATTAAAAGAAAAATGACCAGCATAGAAAAACACTACTTATAAAAACCATCCATATAAGACTTCCTGGTGGCACATTGGTTAAGAATCCGCCTGCCAATGCAGGGGACACGGCTTCAAGCCCTGGTCCAGGAAGATCCCACATGCCGCGGAGCAGCTAAGCCTGTGCGCCACAACTACTGAAGCCCACGCGCCTAGAGCCCGTGCTCTGCAACAAGAGAAGCCACCACAGTGAGAAGACCGCGCACCACAACGAAGAGTAGACCCCGCTCACCGCAACTAGAGAAAGCCCGCGCACAGCAACGAAGACCCAATGCAGCCAAAATAAAGAAAACAAAATAAACCTGATATCTTAAATGGAATAGAAGCATTTCTTGAAAATGGAATGATTACGTTAGTGACCAGCCAAGTCCTTAAGCTGGGAGAGCTTAGAAATTAGACAGATTACCATAGAATGCCCGACCTTCAGACAAAGTATCCTAAAACACTTGCAATATTGACAATCAGATGCTTTCACCATATCAGCAGCAGAAAGCCTGCTAGAAATCATGTAGGGCTATTTTCTGAATGCTCCTATTCTTTACAGGCCAGAAAAACGCTATAACCTACGTGAGCCCTTTTACAAAGTTAGCATTTCTCCCCAGTGTGCTGGTGTCACTGTATTTTACAACCATTCTTCTGAAACTTTTAGAACTTCTCAACTTATAGCTAGGCACATGCAATTCAGTGTTGTTCACACCTTTTGCACTCATGTTCCATTGTTCACTGTGATTTTGCTCATAACCACTTACCATCTGTTTTATTATTTACTTGATAATTTTCTTCATTCTAAAACATATCTATGAAATCACATTTTTAAACACAGATTAAATGTAATTTATGAGTACTAAATTAAAAAAAATTTTTTGTTTCACGTGTACCTAAAAATCAAACTTTGGAAAATACTGATAAATATATTTCTCTCAGAAGATTGTAAGTACCATGAAGGCAGGAATGAATGATACCTCATTAGCCTTTAGGTTTACCATCATATGCATTATCCATGTTGGCTAACCTAAATTGATATGCAAGATATGCATTTAAGAATTTTTTTTTTTTTTTTTTTTTTTTTGCCTGAGACATGTGGCATGCGGGATCTTAGTTCCCTGACCAGGGATCGAACCTCTGCCCCCTGCATTGGGAGCGTGGAGTCTTAACCACTGGACCACCAGGGAAGTCCCTATTTAAGCATTTTTAAAAAGAGATTTAACAATTACTGTAAGAATTGAGAAAGGGGTGATTACTTTTGGTACACGTGGTCAAAAAAATTTTAAGTTGGGGAGGAGGGATAGATTGGGAGTTTGGGATTGACATGTACACATTGCTTTATTTAAAATAGATAACCAACAAGGACCTACTGTATAGCACAGGGAACTCTGCGCAATATTCTGTAATAACCTAAATGGGAAAAGAATTCAAAAAAGAATAGATATATGTATAACTGAATCACTTTGCTGTACACAACATTGTTAATCAACTATACTCCAATATCAAATTAAAATTAGGGCTTCCCTGGTGGCGCAGTGGTTGAGAGTATGCCTGCCGATGCAGGGGACACAGGTTCGTGCCCCAGTCCGGGAAGATCCCACATGCCGCGGAGCGGCTGGGCCCGTGAGCCATGGCCGCTGAGCCTGTGCGTCCAGAGCCTGTGCTCCGCAACGGGAGAGGCCACAACAGTGAGAGGCCCGCGTACCGCAAAAAAAATAAAAAAATTTTAAAAAATAGGGAATTTGGAGGGTGGAGGAATTGCATAAGGTGGTCAAAAGATACAAACTTCCAGTTATAAGACAAAGACGTACTAGGGATGTAATGTACAACATGATGACTGTAGTTTACACTGCTATATGATGTATTTGATTAGGGAGTACATCCTCAAAGTTCTCATAACAGGGAAAAAAGCATTATTTTGTATCCATCTGACATGATGGGTATTAACTAACCTTACTGTGGTAATCATTTCACAATATATATGTCAAGTCATAATGCTGTACACCTTAAACTTTTACAGTGCTGTATGCCACTTATATATCTAAATGAAGCTGAAAAAAAATAGGGAATCTAAACTGAATCTTAACATAGAACTATATTCTCTTGAGCAAGGACAGGAGAAACAAAAGGTAACACTAGCAGATAGGGGTAGTATGTACCCCTACATGCTCTATTCTTTATCTGGTAGCTGGAGCTGTCCAGTAACTTGAAACATGAAAATTAGTGAGATCTGGACTCTTACATCATCATTAATCCAGCTTTCTTTCCTTTAAGGAGTTAGTCTTTGCCTGGATTATTTAGATTCACGGCTTTTTAGGGAGGAAGAGTGACATTATTTGTTCTACATCTGAAACTGGTTTATATCTGCCTGAAGCCAGCCTGGAGACATCGAAATCCCTTTTGTCTGTGAGTGAATTGGAAATAAATCTGGGTGATGAACCTGATCACTACATCATCACCCTGCAGATCTTTGAATTCTTACGAAAGTACCTCTATTATGTCATTTTTGTGTGTGTGTATGTAGGGTGAGAAAGAAAAATAGTCATCATTGCTTCTTTCCTCCTGGGTAGTATAAACATTTTTTTTCTATTATTGTAAGTTAAGAAGAATTATAGTACCAGAGAAGATGACTTAACCCTCCTCCTTCTACCCCATTCCCGATCAAGTATCTTCATTCCCTTTCTTATTGAATTTACTGAACTTTCTTTTCCTGTGGCCATTTCCTTAATGGAATGTTTATGATTTTAATATTTTAATCAAGCTTGAAGGATTACATGTATACCATTCTCTCCTAACTGGATCCACTGATGTCACTTTTTGCAGTTATTTTATCCCTTCTCTAATTATTTTTTTATAGTATTTGGACAGAGTGGAATAGTAGAAAGAAAAAGAGAGAATTCAATCTGAATCCTGAACCTGTCATTTGCTTGTTTTTGAACACTGAGCAAGTTGGTTAAGCTCAATAACCCATAGTCACTTCGTTTGTAAGATGAGACCAATACTAATTAGAGTGTAGGAATAATGTAAAAAGTATAAAGATAATGGGGGGGGGGGGTGTGGGATGGAGGCCCGAGAGAGGGGATATATGTATACATATAGCCGATTCACTTCATTGTACAGCAGAAACTAACACAACACTGTTAAGCAACTATACTCCAAAATATATATATATATAATACTTTAGTAGGTATTCAATAAGTAATAAACTTTATATAGTAGGTAGCTTGATGCATTGGCAAAAAGTATGGGCTTTCGAGGCATTCACACCTTTTAAGATAGGATTGTTAACTGTTCAAGTGACTTATTATTCCTGTACCTTCCTCCACATTCACAAATGAGTGGTCTAACCCCTTGTATGAATTAGAAATGAGAAACATGAGCCTCCTACCTTGGCAGTGCCAGGTAAATAGCAAGTACTTGGGCTTGTATTGTTTGTTGCCTGAATCTTTATTGAGTTGCCTTTTAAACACATTTAAATTCATCCATGATCATTTTGTTGCATTTTAGGTTTTGCATCTTGATTTTATTACCACTTTTATGGGCTGTTTTGTGTTAAGGTTAACCTTAGGACTAAAGTACATCTTATATGCTACGTATTTCCATCTTAATAATTGAATATAGTATGAGGCAGAAACGTTTTTAAAGGTCAACCATGGATTATTATTGCTCTTCCTTATTCCTTTAATTCAATAGAGAAGCCCAAGGCAAAGTGAAATGAACTTGATGGCCAGCGTATCATAAGCTAGAAAACAATTTTCCGTGAGTGAGGCAGAGTATAATTTTCACCTGAGCTGGAGACTTGGAAAGTTTGTGATTGTTCACTACCAACAGGTTAACAATGCACTGAGGTCAGGTCGTCCTGGGTTTGAATTGCAGTTTTACCACGTTCTGCATTTAGTCACAAAGTGTTTGATTTAGCCACTGTGCTTTTCAATTTTCTTATCTGTAAAATCCAGGTAATTAAGGATGTTCCGTAATTTAAAAAATGAGATACATAAGCAACTAATGTAGAGATTGAAAATATGTTTCATCTCATAAACCTAATTTGAAAAGTTAGTTAGTACTGCCTGAATGAGGGTGATGCATTAAGGCCCCTTGTGGGGCTAAGTGAGAAAACATTCTGTGTGCCCAAAGGTATAGAGTGAGAGGAGTGGCTGCATGTAAGTCAGACATTTGCTCCCTATAGCTTGCTACCCTATTTTGTAATAAACATTCAATGAATGTTATTGTCAATGTTATTACTGAGATGCACTGAATGGTTACATGAAGTTTTTCTGAGTTGTAATGAATAGTACCTAAGTAAGCTAGTTATTTACATTTTTCATATAGTTGCCAAGATGCATTATGGCATTATATTTCTTATTTGTGGTCCTTTGGTATTTCCCCACCTCACAAGCTTTACAACTTAATAAGTTGCTTATGAGTTCTTACTGAACAAAATAGTTCAACCTAAGTAGTTAGCAAATTAATAATATTTCATTTCAAAATGGGTTTTAATCATGATAGATTTCTGACTTGGAAAAAAATAGTTTACTTTCTGAAATGATTTTTAAAAAATCAGACACTTAAATATAAAGATATGAATCTCGAAAGCACTCTGGAATTGGGGTTCTCCTGCACTCTCTTTCTGTACAGGTAGCTTACCTGTTACTATTCTACAAGTTAGTTGAATTTTTAATAAATGAAAAGTAGAGGCCATATTAAATGCAATGATTGTAGAACTTCTAAAAAGTGATCTGTGAGCACTTGAAGACCCAAAGTAGAATTTCAGGTCAATTCCAAACAGAACCTATAATGCAGACCCATCTTTCAGCTCTAACTCTGAAATTAGTATGTGTTTTCTTCTGGCTTTAGAATCCCTTTTAGAGATAAATAGTTGGATTTGGTTTATCATTAATTGTTTTACAATTTTTAATATTCAGGATTGTGCATCTTTTCTGTTATATAAATCATATCTAGTATCGTTTTAGTATGAAGAAGTGGTTCACTCTCCCTAAGGAAAATTACTATTTGTTTTGTTTGGAAATATTTATTAGTTCAACATGCCAAAAAGAAAATTTATGACATTGTTTCACTTATTAGGAGATATTATAATTAAAAAATATAATTATCGCAGAAACATGTAAAAAAATTTTTAAATCCATGCCTAATCCTACCACTCTAACAACTATGAATATTTTGTATATTTTATTCTAGTTTTTGGTCTTTGCTTCAGGATTTCTTGCATCTCACCCTGAGCATTTGATTAAATCTAACCAAATTCTTCTTAAATGCGAACACATTTTAAGCTTTAGGAAAAAAAATATTTTTTTGAACTATCATTTTTATGATAATATAGTTTAGTGACTTTTCTCAGAACTAGAAGCACATAGATGTGTGTGAGTGGTACCTACATTTTTATGCATGTTACATATAATTTGTCACCAATATTTTTACTAACCGGTCAAGCAAAGGGCACTCAAAAGGTCAGGAGACGCAAATCAATTCAATTCATCAGACATATTTCTATTGACAGTGCTGTGCTAATGCAAAAAGAATTTGATTAAAATAAAAGGAAGCTAGCTCTTCCTTTGAAGCAAAGATGTACAACCAGTGTGGGTAACACATTTAGGAAAAGCCTCTGATTATTCCTCTAGATGGAAAAAGCCATCATAATTATGATTAGTTAAGCTATAAAAGTCTGCTTGAAAAATAATGCAGGTCACAAGTCTGTTGCCTGGTCTCAGAAATTAAGTAGCTTCAACATTTGCAGTGTTTATTATAACTATAATATTTAACTTAAATACACAAATCATCTTAAAATATACTTTTACCATCAGGTGAATATTCTTCCATACTATGAGCATAGAAGGGAGAGGGGGATGATAATAAGCGGGCAACTGATACACTTTTGGCTTCATTTCCAATTTTTTTCTCTTGCTTGGCTGTTAGTGAAATGCTGTTTGGTGGGCAAAGTTTGTGTAATTTGAAAGTAACAGCTGATGGCTGAAAGGCCTTACACTAACTTTGCACATGGTGATGGGCGTGCTAAATAACTGTCATATATTCGCTGGATTTTCCAAAGGAAACTGGTAAATTTTATTTACTCATTAAAATACAAAATGCAAATAATTTCTGAAAAAAACTAAAATCTAGCACCAATGCTTAAACCCAAATATTTTTAGCTCCTTCATTTAATCTTACTTTTCTCAACAAGGTTGTCAACCTTAGAGGGTAGGACCTTGAACTTCTGTTGTCTAGGTCCTGCATAATACTCTCCAATTAGTAGTTATTCTGTAAATACTTGAGTGTCTGAAGGAATGAATGAATGTGAATAAAAAAGAACAAATGATTGTACATAAGAAAGACCCAACCTTAAAAATAAAAAAAGAAATGATGACAAAGCACATATTCTTGGGAGTTAGATGTTTCTAAGTTAAAAAAAAAAAAATCAAAAAAAAAGTCAAACCTTTATCATGTACTACATTTTTGACTTGTAGGCATTTCACTTAATTTCTCCAAACACAAGTTTTCTCATCTGTGAAATAGACATGATGGTGACTTTTGGGGAATCAAATGAGGTAACGGATGAGAGTACTTGCCACAGAATCTGAAACTGTGTGGAATATAAACAGGATGATGTGATCTGTTGCAAATGTTCTTGGAAAGCTGTATCCTCATACTGATTTTCATGATTCTCTTGCCAGGTGAAGCATACATGCGACTAAGCAAGCTCCCTGAAGCAGAGCATTGGTATATGGAATCACTGAGATCCAAGACCGACCACATCCCTGCTCATCTCACCTATGGGAAACTGCTTGCTCTAACAGTGAGTAACTCCCTTTCTCACCCTTTAGAAACTGGTTCTGCCTGTGCAGACTGAGGCAGATAGGGTTTGAGGTACTGGTTCCTGGCCAGTTAACCCAGATTGTTAGGATTTAATGATGATAATACTAAGTTAGAACTCTGTACAGAAAAATATAGAAAAATGCATTCCTTTGGCTATGGGGTTTGCCACAGATAAAATATGATATGTATCCTTGATGTAACTTAATTGAAATGTATAAATGGAGAACTCCAAATGTGTGATTATATAATGAACTTGTCAAAATAACAATATTTGTATAACGACTATGTTCTCCAAGCCAGTGTTAACCCCAGATTGGCTATAATGTGGAATTAAGTCTGATTCTTTCCAAAAAGCCAGCATTATATAAGATAACTGCGTGTGTGTCCATCACTGTCACCTAGAATTCCTACTAATTGGAAATCATTCTGTAAGAGAAGTGGAGCCATCATTTGGCCACCCACTATGTGACAAGCTCTCTTGGCCACGTTTCTGTGAAAGTGGTATTATTCGAAGCATAAGAAATTGTTGATATTCTACCTTTGTGATTTACAAAAACTGTAATTTTATGTGCCTCAAAGCAATGTTAATGTTTTTATTTTATACAATCAGGGATTGTTCAAAATATTTAAGTAACTTTTCACCCAGCTAATAAATGGTACAACTAGCCTCAATCCTAATATGAATTTCTTATCTGTGTTATTTTAGTTATATCCCTTAATCTCTCTCCAATATTACTAAAAATAAATGAACACTAGCAAAACGTAGAGCAAATGGTCAGGAAAGTGATTGCTAAGTGAATTCCTAGAAGCGTGTCTTATAATTATTTTAAAATAATAACATTTTTATTTCCCACAGAAGATGATAAGCTAAACACTTAAAAGTATTATGTATCCATTCTAAGATACCACTAAAATGTTACTAAAGAGATTATATAGGCAGACTAAGTAACCAGAAAACATCCCACTAAAAAATATCTAGATATGCCTAATGAACTACAACAGATATGCTCTTAATGCATGGCTGAGCTCAAGGTGTAGAAAGAGAATTTCCCAGGGATGGAAAGGAAGCAATAACTAAACACCGGAACAGTAAACAGTAGGCTGTTCCTACAGCTGATTTGGGATAGTTTACCAGTTGCAACAACCCATGGGAAGGAGCTTACTGTTTGTTTTCCTTCTTGTTGGAATAAGAGACAAAACCTTGGACCAACAGAAAGCCAGGAATTAGATGCCTAAATAAAGCAGGAAAGTTCATATCCTCAGTGAAAGGATAATGTAGAAAAAGTTCACATACTGATACAAGAGGGCAGCGTGAAAGTTTGTCTGTCTCAGCATGGAATCTGAAATCTTTGCAGAGAATTTGTCACTATCATCCTCCCTTTACCAGGCTTTGGGTTTTCGAATTTACTTTGCTTGAATGATCAGGGAATTCCTAGGCCAAGAAATTAAAGTCAGTCCACTAAAATCTCTAGCTGAAGACGTTACTGAAGGTGTCCTCTGAAAGAACACAGTTAAATCTAGAAGGAGTTACTAAGTGGGGAGCAAAAAGACTGGTGAACAAAGAAATGGTGATTATGCGGGTAAATCAGAATAAACTTTTACTCAATAAAACTATTGAGAAGGAATAACCTCACAGGAACAATCAGAATGGGAGGGGAGATGAAATTTAAGCTGATTTTTGGAAGTCAGAAAGTAGAAAGAGGTATTACAACTGATTCGTCAGAACAGAGTAAACCATCATCTAAAGGGAGTTTGGAACGGGATAACAATGAGAAGAAAGCTGGAGAGACTCAAGATGTGGCGGCAGCTGGCATAGAAGAGAGTGAGTTAAGGAGTATAAAATAGGGTAATCAGTTCTAACTTACATATGTGGCAGTCAAGTTTCTCCCCATGTGCACAGTGCTAGCCAGCAGGCACTCACCTCCAAGTGGGGAAGAGATGCTCACAGTGGTGGAGCAGTTGGGTGAGAGAGCTCCATGACTCAGGAACAGCTTGCCCAGTCAAAGGTGGAATGCAGACGGGACTGAAAAGAGGATTGACTGAATGTTTTCCAGTGGAGTACTCAGATTGTCAGTACCGCTCCCCTGCCACCCACAGAACACAAGCTACACAGAGTTCATTACCCCTCAGCAACGCATATACACACACCTCCTCTCCCAAGAAATGGTTGCATTTTTATGTGGAGAAACTGAATCACTGTAGGGAAAAGATTTCCATATACCTACCTTTGGAGGTCCCTGAAAATGAGTAGCTCCCAAACCAGACAAACAAGTGACTCCAGTCTAGAAAGCATACTTATGCCTAAGGAGTTCATTCAGCTTTTATTACTTTTAAATAACAATGGGCAACCAAGGACCATCAGTCATATTAGGAAAGCCTCAAATGTAAAAGATTGGAACTGAAACAAATGATTAGCAAAAGGAAACTGAAGGAAACAAAAGAAAAAAAAATCCTTAGAGATGGTAATATAGCATTTTGCGAAGTGCAGGATGCCATAAAAAATAAATAATGAAAAAACAAGAAAGAGCTTTTAGAAGTTAAAAAAAAATGATGGCAAAACAATTTTCATTTGAAGTATAAGAAAATAAAGGTGAGTAAATGTTTTCATACCTAAACATAAAGATGAAGAAAAAATATATGAAAGAAGAAATTATGAAATAAATTAATATGGGGGCCCCAAAAAAGAAAGAACAGAGTAAGGGAAAGAACATTACTTAGAATTGGAGGGTATAAGTTGCCGTTTTGGCCATCTATAGGATCATAATATGTCTAGTTTAATCAGTTAGAAAAAAATTATTTTATCTTATGAAAACCTGTTCTATTTCCTATTCTGATAGGCTGATAATTCACACAGCTCCATATAAAAATGGAATTCATATATAACTTGGGCCTCAACTACTGTATTTGAGATGACCTTATAGAATTCAAATGGAAACATTTTTAATTAGATTGAGAAATGGCCACCTTCAAAGAATCTAAAAATTTCAAATGCCTGATTTACCTCCCTGCCAAAAAAATCATTTAGAAAAAAAAAACCGAATGCTTAAATGTACTTAATTCTGAATATACCTAGATTGTGACACTAGTTTGGATATAGAAACTACGTGTCTTTTAAAATTTTTTTTCCTTCTTCTTTACACGCCTGAATTATTTAAGTTTCCTGTACCAAAAATATGGTTTTCCAGGCTGCTTTATTTTTCAGAAGGTATTTTTAAAAACAAGATTTAACAGTTTTAATTTACTGAAACATATGGAAGGAAGGGAAGGAAAGACATGTATTACAATCAAATTTTAATCCCTCCCCCCCCAATCAAGAGAACTTTCATAGTTTCCGACTTGCTGATTAGATGAAATACAAATCCTATTATGGAATGGCTTAAACTCAAAGTGCCAAAAACTCCACAACCATCCTTAACAGTCTCTTTTTGAATTATGAGATTTGGCAAATTTCTGATCCCAGTGGATTGCTTTTGTCTAATTTTGGGTTTCTTGGCCTGATAATATGCCATTGACTTAACATGGAATTGGCAAGGTAGAAAATGCCACACATTTGACTTCTGAACGCTTTAAATATAAAATATTATAAAATGGAATTGGCTGTTACTCTCAAGGTAAGAAGAATAGAAATGGAATTGTGTTTTTACTGTTCCATCAAAACTGACCAAAGGCAAAATATGTAAAACTGACATGCAACAAAATTAGACTTAGACTATAGAGTAGGACTTCATATAAAGAATTATATTTTTCTGAGACAAATTAGACAAAAAATTAATTATTGGTGCTTTTATTATAGCCAGTGGAATGATTCACTCAAAGCATTTTTGTACGAAATTTTCTTTAAGAATTTGTAGTATTTATAGTATTTAGAAAACTTCAAAAAGATTTGGAATTTCCCAGAATGCTCTGACAAATTCCATAGATCAAATCCTTTTTTATTTCTTTGGCAAAAATGTCCCTTTCCTCTCTCTACCTGTTCAAATTTTATTTCCTCTGTGAAGTCTTGCCTGAGTCTTTCAAGCAATTATTTTTTTCCTTTCTCTGTGCTTCCACGGCACTGGTTTCAGTATCTCTATACTAGCAGATTTTAGATTGAATGGCAGACATAAATCTATGTCTTTTGACCCTGGACATGGGACAGGGACTAAGTCTTAACTTTTCTTTTTATATCTTTAGTGTATGGCTTTCAGTATCTTAATAACTATCCCTGTACCCTCCTTTTGCATTTCCCTTGTTAAGTTACATAAGGGCTGGGCATAGGTCACTTTTCCCCACCAGTTTTATTTAGATATAATTGACATATAGTACTGTATAAGTGAAAGGTATACAGGGTGCCTGACTTTTGAATATTTCTGTTTCCCTAGCCTGATTCTCATGTCCTCATTAGTCCCTTCATTTTGTCAACACATGTATTGAGATTTGTTAATCCATGCTAGGCATCACTCTAATTCCCAATGATATATACTGAATAAATGAATGAGGGTGGCATGATTGTAGAGTGGATACAGTGTAATCTTCTAAGACCCTGGAAGGGGAGGTGGTCACAGAGGATTGTACATCTTTTGAGTGCCTGTGATTGATATATGTTATTTCATGAAGCTTTACAACGAGTACTGTCCTCTTTTTATAAATGAGGAAACTGAACTTCAAAGATGTAAGGAATGTCCCCAAGAAATAAGCTACTAAATAGTAGAATTGGATACGTCCTCAAGGATTTCTGAATTAGCATCATTAATTTTCATTCTATATTAAATAATTTTGTGTGGAGCTTTTCCCCCCTTTTATACTTGATCAGAGATTCTAAAAGGAAGTTAGTGCTCCTGCCTCCCCATTTTTTTTTTAACTAAATTTATTTTTTATTTTTTGGCTGCGTTGGGTCTTTGTTGCTGCACGCAGGCTTTCTCTAGTTGTGGCGAGCTGGGGCTACTCTTCATTGCAGTGCGTGGGCTTCTCACTGCCGTGCATGGGCTTCTCATTGCGGTGGCTTTTCTTGTTGCAGAGCACGGGCTCTAGGCACGTGGGCTTCAGTAGTTGTGGTGTGCAGGCTCGGTAGTTGTGGTGCACGGGCTTAGTTGCTCCGCAGCATGTGGGATCTTCCCAGGCCAGGGATTGACCCTGTGTCCCCTGTATTGGCAGGCAGATTCTTAACCACTGTGCCACCAGGGAAGTCCCATCCCCATTTTTTATAACTTATTTTTGGACATCACCTCTAAATGCTAGTTTAGTTTGAATGGGTAAACGCATTTTTATTATTAGGCGTTATAGGTCATTAACTAAGAGTTTTCGCTATTGGCAAAACTTTTAACATTAACTTTTGTCTATTGGCACTTTGGGGTCCTACATTACAGCTCAAACGCAAATGTTCCAGGGTACCCTAGAGAATAGTTAGTTCTGCTTTAGGGTCACTGTTAACCTCCATGGTTACATATAGTTGGGCCTGGGTGACATCTCTTTAGAATATATGGAACTTTCATACCAATGTCATATCCAATTAAAATACTAAACACAAGCTGTCTTTAAAATTGATTTATTCCTTGTTTGAACTTTGTTACCTAAGGCTAATGCCATGAATTTAAAATCGGGCATGCATTAAGAGAGAAAAGGAGGAATAACATTTCCATTATTATGGTGTTTCAGATGGTTTTATAGTTGTTTCTAAACCCGTGTGTGTTCTCTAGTTGTGTGTACATCCTTACTTTGATTTTTTTTTTTTTTTGGTCCTCCTTCCTTTTGTCTTTGTTCAATTTATTTCAGCCAAATATTTTACAGTTTTTGTGAGCCAGTAAAATTAATATTGACTTAAATTGTAATAAAAGCAACTTGGCTGTTAGCGTATTTTCCAGATTTAGGTTAGTAAAAGAGAAGGAAGGATATGGGAGACTCTGACAGTAATTCTTGATACAGCAAACCTTTATTTTGGCTACTGTATGGAAATACTGAGCCAGATTTCTGTGTCTAGCCAAAGTTAATTGGGCTACATAAAACTCCAGTTGTGAAAGTACTTGAAGTTCCATGGAAAAGTTCCATACCCCAGGCTAAAATGGTGTCAGTGTAGTCTATCTGGAGCACAGCGCTGTGTGTTTCCTTGGGCCTTTTGTCATAATCATTACTATTTAGAGCTGAGATTATTTTTCCATTTGCTCCTCTTTGAAGCAAAGCTCTTCCCATTTTGCACGTTGACTAACATTTAGGTTCACTTTGTTTTATTATAATCACTGCACAGTCATGTTTAGATTGGAGGGAGCAGGGAACAAAAAATTTTCCTGTGACTCTCACTGAATGATTATTACGGATATATACCACTGAAGTCGCAAATTTATTCCGTGAAA
Source organism: Phocoena sinus (assembly GCF_008692025.1). Classification (NCBI taxonomy): domain Eukaryota; kingdom Metazoa; phylum Chordata; class Mammalia; order Artiodactyla; family Phocoenidae; genus Phocoena; species Phocoena sinus. Next base: position 36,531,521 of record NC_045772.1, on the reverse strand, counting down.
AAGGAAGGCATATATCATGCTACTGAAATATTGGGTAACATAAAGAAGAAAATTTAATTTAATATAGTGCTCAGCTAAATATTTTATATGAAATTACCTCATCTAAACTTTATGATTTAGCATTCTGGATGTTATCATTGTATTATTTTTGCTCTGAAACATAATGAATCTGATAGTTCTTTTTTATGCATTTTGATACACAGAATCAATCTTTTTTTTTTAATTGAGGTATCTTTATAGAATCGATCTTGTAATTACACTATTTGTTGCCACTGAGTGACCTTAGGAATCCAAGTATCTCCAAAGTATTCCAGAGTTTTATTCTGTTTTTTTATGTTAGTTACTAAAAGTCATTTTTACAGATATTTTCTTTTGCCGCAAGTAACATTATGCTCAGAAATAATATTCTCAGAATAATAATAGTCTCAGAAATAATAAAATCAAAATACTCAAATTCTCAGGCATTGAAGGTCATGTGGAATAATTCTACCTGCTTTATATCTACATATCATGATGCTATGAAAAGAAATGTTAGCTTTTTACTTAGGGGTAAATAGGATACTGCTGCTTTGAAACTAACTTAAACTTCATTGTTATTTTGTTTGGTTTCTGTATTTGGTCTGTAGTTAACATTTAGTGCAATTTAAATAGCCCAGCAAAAATAAATAAATAAATAAATAGCTCAGCAGGCTCAGGCCTCAAAATCCCCCAGGACTCTGCTATCCCATGTTATTAGAGGGATGCAGATGGAGAAGCCGTATGCCCTTAAATATAGCTTGGCTTTCTTGCAGGACTCTAAAAAAGCAATCCTTTATAAAAACCTGAATTCAATATACATTTTCTGAACCTGAAGGTTGTGTCATGTTCTGTAATAAACAGTGGTGATACAAAGACCAGCAGGGCGTTTCTTTGGTCTCAAGAAGACCTCAGTGTATTCTCTTTAGGGGAAATTATAACAACTATCTATAGTTGCTTCAGTGGTGGGCTACCATGCTTAAGACTGGTGGAAATAGTTTTTGTTTCAGAAAGGACAATTATGTAGGCACCTTAATCTTATTTTCTTTTTAATTTTTATTAGAGGCATGGGATTCCACACCACTTAGTTGGTATTTTTCTCCCACTTTGCAGTCCTTTAATTTGTTACATGAGCCCATTGATACACGAAATGACTTGGCATCACGATTTCCAGCTTGTTATCCTTTCTGCTACATCATGTTGACTCTCCTGTCATGTAATCAAGCATGAACACATTTTAATGTGAGCTAAACTCTGTTTGTAATTTATGTTTTATATTTTCCTAGTTCGATCATTGTTTAATAGAAGAAATTTTGAGTATCTTTCCCTGTTAAAACAGCATCCTTGTCTAAGCCCCTGTTTACCTTTGAAAAAAGTGGTACTGACCGCATACGTCTTCAAAAGCAAATATCTTTCCTCCCAAGGGGTTGGATCAACACTTCACAAAAAAAAGTTGCCTATTTTTTCCTGTAGCCTCTGGTTGTGTATACATATATTCATACACACAGATATACACACACACACACACAGAGGCATATATATAAAGGAAGCCACGTCCGTTCTAAGATGTGAACGTTTTCATTTTTGCAGCCTCGTAAATAGGTTTATCAGCCCATCCATGAACATGTTTACAAACCCGTGACATTTTGGTCATTCCCCCTTATATTCATCTACATTGCATATGAGGCCGCTTGAGCCTCAGCAGCCTGAAGCATGACATCTGCAGACCTGTAGATTTTATCCTTAGTTTTTTATTAAAATTATACTTCTTCCAAACAATAGTTAATTCTGAGTTCAACTTTTTTTTTTCCCCAAGACCTGAGCTTCTAGGACCATCTGAATTTCTCATTCATTTCCTATCTCCCTTGACATCAATCCTCATCTCTTGCTTTCCTACCTAAAAAGAATTAAATATTACCTACAGGGTGGCCCCTGACCCTGCCGCTTCTGTGATCAGGTTAATCACAGTACTTCCTGTAGTTAGCTCGTACTCTTTATCATGCAGTAAACTAGACATTGTGAATATGCTATTCTAATATTTCTCACATAATCCCACGATCTAGGTACGTACACTAGAGATGAGGAAACTGTGGTTCACAGAGGTTCAGACCTGTGTCCAAAGCCTCTTGCATTATACTCGGTTTTTCTGAAAGCTGTACTTAAATTTCTCTTTAACCTTTTGTTAATTACGACCAAATATGGATATATGGTGCCTTGTGCGCATAAATGCCTAACTTCAAAATGTGTAAAAATTGATTTTTAAAGAAAATCTTTATTCAGTTTTTGGATTTTCTTATAATGCAGTTCTGAAGTGAAAAGACAACTTCTATGTATATCATTAAATTAAAGAAGAATTTTAACATGGGTTAAATTCAAAAAAGGATTTAGGTATCTATATATGTGAAATAACAAGAAAATAGTAATAGTGAAGTTGAAAGTTGAATTCTTAATTTAAATACAGTTTACATGGTGTACCTTTTATGGCGTATAGTTTCTCTTGTATTTTAAGTCTTGAAGGAAACATGATATTCTAAACTGAAGGGGAGCACAAGGTCAGATGCCTGAGTGAACTGACTGCTGACCTTTACCTGGTTAACTTTTAACTGGTAGATAGTGAGTTGAAGCCACAGCACCTGAGCACATACCGGCCTACAAATTTATTTAATAAACGTATTTATGTCTTCTCACAGTGAAAAGCATAATTCCTTTAAAAGACTTAAAATTGCAGGACTCTTATTTCTGAGGTGTAATTGAGGCTCTTTGTCAAAAGTGACAGGATGGCGTACGTTCTTGAGCTGACACTGTAATTCAGTGTGCATTGTAGTAACAATACTTTAGGTGGAAGATGGTAACAACATGCAGGAGGATTGACACTTAATATGACCCTTTGGTCCCTTTGACATTAACCATGTGGCACTGGGTTTAAGATGGGCACTGGCCATTAAATAATGCCATGTATTATAATGCCATATAATTGAAAAATAGGTAGTGTAATTGGTAGATGTCATGGTCAGTCTGGGAAATTTTTGTCCCTGAGCGATGGAACTGAAAGACATTATCCACTGTAAAGTTTGTTCTATTTCTCATTTGGGGGGATGAAACAACACTAGCTAGAAGCAGAACAGAATTTCCATCTGCTTGAATCAGAAATTTACTCACTTTAAGCAGAAAATTACTGATCAGGAGTATTTTATTTTAAGGTATCTTTGCATATCTCAAAGAGATTACCTCAGTAGAGGTAAAGGATTAAGTTGAAATCTATTGCTTTGGCTAAAGGTAGTTTCCCTGAAGGTGTCTATTTTTCTCTTTCCACCCAGGATGCACATTTGCCACAAGTGGTAATTATCTTCTCCACTCTGTTTCCACTTGTATGGAAGACGGGTCCTCCATCCTCTCCCCCTCGCCACTTCAACAGTTCTCAACCTATTTATATAAATAACTGTGTATACATGGCACTTATTAAATTTTATACCTTTTAATTATAACAAAGCTGATTCAAATAGTAATGCTACATGACAAGGATTGCTTTTACTTGATTATAAGATGGGGAATTTCAAATACGGTGAAGTTTAAGGGTACCAAGAAGATTTTACCACTGCCATTATTGCTTTGATAGTTTCTATTAAAGCAGTATTCCCAGAAGGTACAAAATACATTCCCCAAGTGTATTCCATAGACATTAGCACGTCTAGGTGTTCCTTAGAAAAAATTAAGTAAGCAAATAGTGTGGGAGAAACTAATAATTTTGCTAGCTCAGAAGTCTTCTTTGTCTGAAATTAATACTCTAGCTTTCTTTTGATTAGTGTTAGCCTGGTTTATCTATATCTATCCCTTTGCTTTACCTATCAGCGTCGTTATATTTAAAGTAGATTTATTGTAGACAACATATAGTTGGGCCCTTTATTATTATCATTATTCACTATGACAATCTCTATTTTTTAATTGGTACATTTAGACCATTCATATTTAGAGTGATAATTGATATATTTGAATTAATATCAACCAGGTTTGTAACTGTTTTCTATTTGTTACCAAAGGCTTCTTCCTTCTCTGTTTTTTTTCCACCTTATATTTTTTTATTGTAGTAAAAAAAGAAAACAAAAATTTCAATGATAACCATTTCTAAGTATATAATACAGTAGTGTTAACTATGTACACATTGTTTTGCAACAGATCTTGCAAAACAAGTTTTCATCTTGTAAAACTGAAACTCATTACCCATTGAACAAGTTTTCAGGTTTTCACTGTTGAATATGATGTTAGCTATAGGTTCTTCACATATGGCCTTTATTATGTTGACATAATTTCCTTCTATTACTAGTTTCTTGAGTGTTTTTTATCATGAAAGGTTATTGAATTTTGTCAAATGCTTTTCCTGCATCAATTGAGATGATCATGTGAATTCCCTCAGTTTTTATTTGTCCAAAAAGTCTTTATTTCTACTTCACTTTCTAAGGAAAATTTTGCTGGATATAAAATTCTAGTTTTGTAGTTTCTTTCTTCTCTCAACATTTTCAGTGTTTTACTCTACTGTCTTCTTGCTTGATGGTTTCTGATTAGAAGTCCAATGAAATTCTTAATCTTATTGCTCCATTGGTAAGGTGTTTTTTTTTTTTCCCCTCTGACTTTTAAGATTTTCTCTTTGCCTTTAGTTTTCTACAGTTTTTACATACTCTGCCTAGGCTTATTATTTTTGGAATTTATCTGGCTTAGTGTTCTCTGAGTTTTCTGAATCTATGGTTTGGCCTCTTTCATTAATTTTGGAAAGTTCTCCACCATTATTACTTTAAATATTTCTTCTGCCCTCTTGTCTTTCTTCCCCTTCTGATATTCTAGTTACTCGTGTGTTACATGTTTTGAAATTTTCCTATAGTTCTGGGATGTTCTGTACGTTTCATTCATTTTTCTTATTACATTTCAGTTTGGGAAGTTTATATTGACCTATCTTCAAACTCATTGATTCTTTCCTTGGTCATGCTGAGTCTTCTGTTGATCCCACCAAATGCATTCTTCATGTCTATTATGATTTCTAGCATTTCCTTTTCATTCTTTCTTAGAATTTCTCTCTGCTTACATTACACGTCTGTTCTATTTTTTTTTTTTTTTTTTTTTTTTTTTGCAGTACGCGGGCCTCTCACTGTTGTGGCCTCTCATGTTGCGGAGCACAGGCTCTGGACGCGCAGGCTCAGCGGCCATGGCTCACGGGCCTAGCTGCTCCGCAGCATGTGGGATCTTTCCGGACCGGGGCACGAACCCGTGTCCCCTGCATCGGCAGGCGGACTCTCAACCACTGTGCCACCAGGGAAGCCCTACACATCTGTTCTTGAATGTTGTCTACTTTTTCTATTAGAGTCCTTAGCATATTAATCATAGGTATTTTCAGTTCCCTGTCAGACAATTCCAACATCTGTTTCATATTCTAACATCTTATTATGATTCCCATGCTAGCTTTGTCTTTTCGGACTATGTTTTTCTTTCCTTTGGTCATGCCTTGTAATTTTTTTGTTGAATGTTGGATATGTTGAATTTGTAATAGGAATTCAAATTATTAGGCCTTTAATATGAAGATTTATGTTAATCTGGCTGGGATTTCAGCATTGTTTAGTGTTTGTTGTAGCTATTGGTGCTAGCAGCTTCAAATTTCTCTAGTGTCCTTGTTTTTATCTCCACCTTGGTGTTAGGCTTTCCTTAATACTCTTTCTCAGAGAGACTGTGTGTCTTGAAGCTGTTTCAGGTATACTTCAGTATTATCATACTAGAGCCCTGTCGTGGGGGTGTTAGGTATGGTGGAGGGGGAATGTTCTATAACCGTTCAGTTAAATCTCAGTCTTTGATTCAGCCTGTGTCTCTGTCCCATGACCTTCACACTTTTTCTGCTTGTAGAGCTACCCCCCCTCACCACCTTAGATGAGACAAGAAGGCTAGAGGAGGGCGAAGTCAGAGAGTGCCTTTTTGCCACAGCTCTTTAAAAGGCTCTAGTAAAGTCTTTTACCTTGGAGAGTCAGGCCTTTGTTATTGAGAAGGCTCTGGATATATTTCACAAGGATTACTCTTCTTCCCTTGCCCTCACCAGGAGGGGATCTTTTTTGGTTCTCCACTATGAGAACCTGGTAGGGTTCTTGGAAATAAAGACCATGAAAGAGTGGGACCGCCCCCCCTCCCGCACCCTCAAGACTGGCCTTCAGGAATTTCTCACTCGAGCTAGTCCACAGTCCGCCTCCAGCAAGTCATCAAAAGTACCACTTAAAGTATGCCTACCTGTTCATGGCTCCATTGGTTGCTGCGTCAGATAAGCAGATCTTGACTGTGACTGTCTCTCTATTTCTGTTTCTTTATCTCAATCTATGTCTGAATATACTGGGAATTGCAGGTATTCATGGGACGTGTTGTGTATTTTTGTTTTCCTGTGGCTCGAAGAATAATGTATGTAGTAAATGCTCAGTAGTTATTTTCTTAGTATTTCAAAGGTATAGAAACAGATGTTTAGAAAAACATATTTGCTCACATAGCTTGCCTCCCTTCTCCATTAGCACTCCATCACCTTAGAGGGGATGCACCTGTAATATATGAACACTGGCTCCAGATTGCCTCGCATGTTGAACCACTCATCAGCTCAGTGATCTGGTTATGTTATTTAACTTCTCTCTATCTTATTCTGCCTGTTTGTATAATGAGGGCAAAAGTATTTCCTTCTTGAGAGGGTCCAGAAGTTAAGTGAGTCTAAATGTATCATAAAAGCATTTAGAATACTGCCAGGTATGTATGTTGTAAGGACTCAGTAATTGTTAGCAATTAACAGTAAGAACAATATCATGATTCTTACTCAGTAAAATCTTTATGTCTTTGTGTGACATGGAACATTGTTTATTATTTGGCCACAGCCTTTCTCATTAAACCTCATCAGCCGTTATCCCCCCACAATATTAAACTTCTAATGGCTCCCTAAGTATGTTAAGAAAGAATCTATTCATTCTTTGTCTTTTCCAAGCATGCCGCTTGCTGCCTTGGCCTAGAATATCTTTTTCCTTTTTCTCCACTTGGCAAAGCCCTATTCATCCATCCAGTTTCATCTTTAACACTACGTTCCATAAAACAGTGACTGATTCTTCCAAGCAGCCTTCATGCTTCTCTTCCAGGGTTCTTATTGCATGTGAATATCTGTGATAGCTGAATACTAATGTATTACTATTGGTTGCTTTTTGTAGACAGTGAGAGTAGCGACCCTGTCTCTTCATTACTATTACTAGCTTGGTGCTTGGCACATAGTTATTCAATAAACATTTATTCGATGAATGTAGATGAACTGACTCTGAAGCAGAGATTGGCCCAGTTCACATAAAAGTCTTCTGTCAGGGCATAGCACTGATACATCACTACCTTTCCCCACTGACTTGATTCTTCTGTTATCTGTGCTCTCGTGAAAGTGGCTCCATCATCTTCTGTTACTGTTAGTCATTTTTATGTCTGTCTTCCCCACTAGACTGAGAGCAGCTCGGTCTTACTCATTTTTTTCAGATGCCAAGGGAGGGTCTCGTACAGCAATAACTATTTGTTGGACACATTATTTCAGTGTTGCATGGTGGAAGGAGATGGTGAGAGAAAGGAACAATAAAAGTTTGAAGGAATAAATGGCAAGGGGGTTATACAAGTAATTAGGAAGGAGAAAAAAAGTGATGTTTTAAGTAGCTTCAAGTAAATAAAAAATATAAGAACTTATTTTTTGTTCTGTTGGTTAAAAATGTCAAAGTCCTCAGCATTAAAAAGGGATTAAAGAGTGAACTTAAAGGGTCAAATAATTGGATAGCAACATTTTGAGGAGTGAAATTTCTTTCTTTTTTTTGTCTCAGTAAAAATGATGTGGTAATCCTACGAATATAGAAATCCTGATGACTGTTGAAAGATAGAAATGAAAAAACACAAAATTGAATATATTCCTTTATTTTTTTCTGTTTGGTGACATAGTGTAGCATGATCTGGCTATCTGTTTTGCTCTGATAGCCTTGGAATGTAATCTCAGTAGAGTGCATAATATAAATCATTCATTTCAGGGGACTTTGTAGAATTTCATGAACAGTGATAGTGATGATAATGAATATGTGCTCTTCTGACAGGTACAATAAAATACAGATAATCCTTTGGTTTTTGGTTTTTTTAACTATTGAGTATCATGTATGGCAGCCAGGAATAATAATATCTTTTATATAAACTATCATACTATCTATAATTTTAGTTGAAGAGTCAGCTTGATACATGAATTTGATTGGGCTGGAGAGCAATATGAAATATTTTCACTGAGAAATGATTAGGTTGAATTTACACTGATGATGACTATAAAAGAAGGAAGCTTTTCTTTTCATGGTTTTGCTATAGTTTTGTTGAACTTCACTTGTGATGTTAGAAAGTATTAACACAATCTCACTTATTCAATTTGGAACAAATAGTAAAATAGCTACTGTTCTAAAAGACATTTAAGAAATCTTTATTTGAAACTCTGAGGAATTTTTCTTTTCATAATGACATCTCAGATATCCAAATATTTGTGAAATGAATGGATTACTATTATCCTTGTAAGCCGCGCAAATCTAAAACAGTCACTATCCCAGAAAGACTGAATATTTCCTGTTGTATAAAATCTTTCTTAAAGGTAGTATGATTTATTTTAAGTGACCCTTGTTTAGGCACTTAACTTAGTCTCCTTATGCTTTTCTAACTTCATTTGATCATGAATCTAGTAAGTCCAGCAACACCAAAAACTGTCTTTTCTACTCTGTTTCTTGCTTATCCTTCAGTACAAAAGCTATTTGCTGAAAATAATGTCTTCTCTGGGTGTTGTCTGTACTTCCTTTTATTTTCCCTCCATTGCCTATCCAGTACTTCTTATTTCATTATTATGTTTTTAGAAACAAAATAAAAAATATTAATATGATAATCTTTGGCATTTACTTTGAAAAAGAAGTGTGAAGAAGGACAGATCTGAATAAAATGATATTTTGATTAACTCAAGTTTTGCTTCCAGGAAATACCAGGTATCTGAATATTGCAATAGTGAAGAGTCAGCTATAATTCTTCTACTTTCTTATTGTTCTAAGATTGGTAACAGCTTAAGCCACACTCACTAGTTAACATGAGCTTGCCAAATCATGTCAAGATTTCAAAGTGCAAATGGACCTTTTGGAAAGTACATATTTCTGAATAAGGGGAAATATATTCTTAAACTGTCGCCAGTATTTATATGGGTTTTCCGGTTTGATCAGAAGTGGTCGTAAGTACTTTTCACTGTAACTTCAGTTTCGAGTATTTTCCCTGTTTTCTCTTTTCTTCGAATTCTCTGAACTCAAAGGCAGTTTTTGCCTGTGATATTCTAAGACATTCAAGAACAAGAGATAATTTGGTTGTTAGCAAAGTATTTGGGATCACAAAATTCTTAATGTGGGTGTGTTACAAGAATGCTGCTTAAAATACATGAAAAATAGTCATCTACTTCCATGAGCCACCTTTGAGTAAGTGGATTTAGGTATAAGAGGTCTAGTTAGGAGGAGAACTTTTTCTTTGAGTGCCAACAATGTGTTGCTGTGCTGTGCTTTTAAAAATGTATTTTACTTTGTTTAATCCTTTTAAGATATTGCATGAGAGCTACTGCTGTTCCTATTGCACAGTCATCATGACAGTTTACATTTGTTGAGCACTTACTATATACCATGCGCTGTTGTAAAAGCTTGACATGTACTGTCTCAGTTATAAACCTTATCAGGAGGTATCATCTTTTCTCTATAAGGTGCTGAATTTCTGGAGACATTAAACAATCTGCCCAAGTAGCCTGGCTATTTTAGGGATCGTTCTTGAGGAGATGATCAAACTCAGGCCTATCTGATTCCTAAGCCTGCAATCTTTCCTCTATGCTGTTGCTTCTCTTTTTATAACATATCTATGCTTATTTAAAAATTAATACCACTTTAAATGAGTTAGTAATTTAATAGCTTATATTTTCCCCCAAGTCTTCAAAGTGCCATGTTTGTGTTTTTCACGGCATGGGACCATATACCCCAACGTGCACATGTATTCCATTTTTAGAAGTTGAATAGGTCAATATGTTTCTTCCACAGGCTGCTTTGTATTTATAGCAGTCATGCAAGGAGTGTTCCACCACCCTCCTATAGACTTCCGCGTGGCTTTTAAAGATGCTCTTGTGATTGGGAGTGTCAATTCAGCCCTTCTTGAATCTCACAGATAAACCTGTCGACTCAGGTGTCAATTACACAGCAGACTGTGACGAAGACGATTTGGGAAGTTGATGTCTAATGAGTTCTATGCAGCCTTCATGGCACATTTTTCCTACCAAGGTCAAGAGGGTCTGAGATGTTGTCAGTGATAATTTAGCCCCTGAGCTGAACCACTATTAAATTTTCTGTCTAGAGGCAAAGACGTTCAGACTTTCTATTTTCCATCTCCACGTCACCTCTGTACTCGATTTTTTTCCTGTTAGTGACCCACATCTTCTTGTGACATTATGCATTTTCTCTTACTGTAAGAAAGAGAAAGAGAGAATCTTATTCTGTGGCAATGCCAAAACCCAAGTGTGTATGCTTCTTACTCGCACACTATCCTGCTAGGACTTGGGAAAGATCCAGTTCGGCGATATGCTTGTCATATGTATTTATACATACAAACTCGTTCTGCTGGTAATGTGCCAGCCTCTGACCATTTGCTGTGTGTGTTTGTGTGTGTGTGTGTGTATTTTTCCCATTTTTGCCTAGATTAAAGTTTCCTGTAATTGTATATGTACTACCTCTGGTCATTTCACACTCTAGAAATTAAAGTGAATGAGCATTGCATACTAAACAATGCTGTTTTCAATAGATCTTTCTTTCTTTGTAAGTCACAGATAATTATTCACAGAAGGTGGCTCAAAAATCATTAGACTGACAAAGTAGAAATTTGGTAACTGGAGTTGTTAAATAACCTTATTTTCTCAAATAGATGTGTTTTGAGTTGGTTGATATCAAGTGAACCTTTGTAAGCTACAGGGCCTTTTAATGTTGTTAAAACAAGGAACATTTTCTCCATTAGACTGACTTTCTAAACAATATTCTTAATTTGGATCTTGTAAAGAGAACTTGTAAGTCACCAGCACTTGGACTTAGCAGGTAGTCTGTTGTCTTGATGCTTGGCCAACTTTTCCTCCATCTGTGAGCCAGCTGAAGTATGCCACCTCTTTTATGAGACCTCCCCGAACTCACTCAGACACAATAGATGCCTTGGTCTCTGTTTTCTCCTTATGTAGGATGTCTAACGAGAGCCCTTTCGAGTATGATCTTGCAATTGGTAAACGCCCACTTCCAGAGTTATCATATTATTCAGTCTAAAGAGCAGGAGTCCTTTCATTATCCAGTGCCTGACACAATGCTAGGCATATGGTAGATACCCTCTGAGTACGTGATGAGGGATGGACGGGTGGGTGCATGAATGTGTGGGTGGACCTACTCCATAAAGCTCATCTTTAACTAACGTAATGATTCCTGGTAGTAAACTTCTGAACCAAGTCGATAATGCAGTACCACAAACTGTGAAGCCAGATTGTCTCTGTTTGAACCCCAGCTCTGCCAAATCAAGCTTCTGTGCCTTGGGCAAGGTACTTAACCCCTCTGTCCCTCAGTTTCTTATTCTGTAAAATGGATAATAATAATATCTCAGGTGTAATATGAAGATTTGATGTGACGATACAGAGAAAGCTCTTGGAACAGCGCCTGGCACATAGTAAGCTGCTCTTATAATGTTTCTGTTCTTATCATATAACCTGTAAAGACAAAGTAAAATTGCAGTGTGCTAGGACAACAGACACCCAGAAAAATCTGTATTGGAGAAGCAGAGATGAATGGAAATTTCATTACTCTTGACAAAGATCACATGGTCTTGTGCTGTGAAAGGATGTCTTTGTTCATGCCTTCTTTGTTAGGAGTGGGGCAGGGATAGAAAGCTGAGATCTCACCGATGCTGCTAATGGAGGCTCCTGGTTTCATCTTCTGGGACATCTCAACGTCATAAAGCCATTGTTGGGCTCGTCTGATTTAGGTGAATACTTGTGAGAGGGAAACAAGAATTAGGGTAACTATAGAATATTTGTTCAAACCAGGAAGGGGGTGCTGTTATTTTTCCACTGGAACAGTGGACATAGACAGAATAGTTTCAGGCAAACCAGAATTACTTCCAAGAATTACTTACAAAACCAGAAGCACAGTATACACATTCAATATGTATGTGGTCTAATTGGTGTAAGAACCTTTCTAGAACATTCTGCCTTTGATAGGCATCTTTACCTTGAAAGTCCTTTCAGAAGAAGATAAATGGATCATTTATTCCAACTCCATTTAATTTCATTTGTTAGTACATTAAACTACACTTGATTTTAGGTCTCAGCTACTATCCCCAATCTCTGTCAGCTGGCTGGATCTGGGGGAAGGCCAATTCCTTTTCTCTGTCATGGATTGGAAGGCAATGGAGGCAAAGGAGTATGACATGAATTAAGAGCTTGACTCTCCTTTAACCTGAATTTTTAACCAATGATGACTTCCCTGAATTGAATTCCATTTTTTAAACAGAGAATCGTAACCAGTAGAGTTCAGTTAACCCAGGTCCTTTGATTGGCAAAGGAGAAAAATGAAACCTATCCAAATTAGGGGTTTTCTTTGGTGGTTCACCTTCTTGGTATCAGAACCAGATTAGAACTCAGGTTTCTGTGACTGAATCCAGTGCTTTATTCAGCACCCTGGTTCAATCATCAAAGAATTTTGCATCTAAATAAATTAAATAACCCTCTATGTCCTTTACTGCTGAAGATTTCTACAAAAAAAGAAAGTATAAAATTAGGGAATTATTTACATCTGGCTTTATCCTCTTGTGAGAGCATTTGGATTTGAGAGCCAGTGGCACCCTGCCAGTGACAAATGGAGGCACAGAGATTGCCTTCCCATCATCCGCTACCTTTTATGGTGTCGAGGGATTGCTTGCTCTCCTTTGTGACCCAGCTGCAAAGCAGCTGTTGCTGGGGCTCCTGCTTTTCCACTCTCACAGCGCAGCTTTCCTGACTATCTCCATGGGGTTTAAACTTCTGCAGCACGAGTGTCAGCCCTGAGCTCTGTGAGCCAAGGCCAGCTCTGTGAGGACCAATCAGCATAGCCGCTTTCCAGGCTGTTGCTAAGCAGTTTGGGCTGGAGTGATCCAGCAAATTCTCATGACAAGCAAGAAGCACCCATTTGCACAAACAGCGCAAGAAAATGGTTGGCGTTGTTGCTAATAGCTAAGATTCAGGGGCTTTCCAATGGCACTAATTCCCTAAATGGTGATCACGTGGACCACTTTATCCATCTAAAGTTTCCTATTGGAAACTATTTTCTACGAACTTGTGGTGCCGTCTTATGGACCACAGAAGGCTGATAAAAATTGTGGCTTCTTTTTTCCCCCTTGTATAGAGGAGGTGTTGACAACAGTGCCAGGGATGACATTCTGGGTATCAGTCGGGCCTCATGATGTAATCACATTTACCCACTGAAACCTACGCCCTCATTAAGGCAACAGGACTTCCCAATGAGAGCATGCGTTTATGAAGTGCGTTTTGAGTGTTTGCTTTTCCAAGATATTTAACGTTTTCAAGCATTTATGACCACCTACTATGCATCTGGCCCTTAGCGAAGTGTTGACTAAACAATTCCCGTAAAATGGTTTACAATTAGAAGAGATTACAAGTGGTAATTAGAGTACATATGGTAAGTGTCACAACAAAAGCAGGAATCAAGCGCTGTTAGGGCATCCAGGAGGAAAAGACACAGTTTAAAGAATTCTGGACTGGTTTAAATTTTGCCATGACCAAATTGGAAAGTTACCTAAGAACTCTAGAAATGGAATTTTGAGGTTTTCTCTTCTAATTTTCAATTAAACTAAGAGGGAATAAAAAGCCCTACGCATTAATTTTTATGCCCAGTTGTGATTTATGTTTTGACTTTCTGTTTTCTTTTTCAAAACGCTCAATATGTCTCATTCCCTTCTGCTGACATGGTCACTTTCCCTCCCCTTCAGAGCCAGACTATTGACTGAGGGTATCCATTTCCTCGCTCCACTCCCCAAATTCCCCCCCCCCCACTCCTTCTGGCTTTAAGACCTATTATGCCATAGAAATACACCTTACTGAACTTACCAGTGATCTCTGTCATTAAATCCACTGGATATTTTCAACAATTGACATAATTGACTACTTCTATCTTCTTGAAATACTGTTTTACCTTACCTCAGGCCTCTTGAGTCAGCCTAACAGACCACATCTTTGGCAGCTCAGATGTCTCAAAGGTACCTCAATCTCTACAGTTCTCAGAATTGAGCTCATGATCTTTCCCCCTTAATCTGGTCTTTCTTTTTCTATTATTTACCAGCTTTGTCTCAGTTTCAGAATCAGAAACCTAGGGGTCATCTTTGTGACCTCTATCTCACACCCCATCCCTCTCCTATCCATCATGTAATCCTATCTATATTACCTAAATATCCCTCCTGTCAGTCCACTAAGCTTCATCTCCATTATCAGCCCCATCACTCTCTTTTAAGAGCCTGGATTAATCTGCCTGCATCCCTTCCAGTTCCCGTTAAAACCGTTAATCCACACAACCCTCAGAACGATATTGACAAAACAGATAAGGACAAATTCCTTCACGTAATCTATTCACCAGGCGGGCTCTACCCCTCCGACCTTTTCACATGGCCTACCTCTACTCCTTCTCCCTGTCTCCCTCATCCTGGGCTCATGCAGTGTTTTTGCTACAGAGATTATACCTTTGCTGTGTCTCTACTTCAGATACTTTTGTCTACCCTGCAACTAGATCATACAACTAGTTAATCATACATAGCTCTCAGATTGTTAGAGTAAGCAGGAGTTCTTTTGGAAACCTTTCCCGAATACTTCAACTAGTTCTAAGTGAAATGTACAGCTCTTATTTGTGTTGTACTCCTAACAGCTACAGTTTTGGACTCTTCGTGAGGGCAAGGGTTATGTCCTTCTTCACCATTTTCATACTAGTGCTTACCACAGTTCCCAATAAATATTTGTTGGATTAAGGAAATCAATGAATAAATTTAATGAACTGCTAAAAGTTCATTGTTTTAATTACAAACAGATATTTTTCTATTTAAGTTGTGAGTCAAAGATAAATTTTGTGTATTATTCTGACGTCTAAAAATAGCTGATTTTGATCTTTAAAAATGATTTACATAATTTTAAAGTAGATTTTAGGATACATTTATCTGCAATTTAATTACACATTTGATCCAAACAAAATTTCTACTTACTTCACCGCAACTTCCTTAGACATTTCAATAAAATATCTGAATTCTCTTCTCATAAATTGATATTATGGATGGAGAAGAGTTGTGGTAAGATGTTGGCTTTAACTTGACTTTGACTTTAGTACAGCAGTGCAATGTAACAGCCTAAGCAATTTGCCCAGATGGAGCTTAAGATGTGGTTGTAGCCTATCAAATTAATTACTTTCCACTGAGATGTTATTACAGTGTGTGGGGATGACCTCTTTAAGCTTGAAGGGAAAATATACAAGTGAACAGATGTAGAAAGGAAGTAAAAACTTGTTATCTAACAAGAAATCTGGATAAGTTAAACACCTTCATTTCTCAGAAATTAGCTTCATAATGTTTCAGAAATTAGCTATTTGTATTTATACCTTAAAATCTAACTTTTAACTCCTAATGTCAAAGCTGTGTAGAAGGCAACATAGAATTTAATTTTTATTAATCAAATATTTTAAATATTTATGGAAAGCAAGCTACTTATTTTAAATAGTTATTTAAAATCTTTTTCTTCTCTTTTATTGAAAACATGATTGAAATAGAAGAGTTTTTTGTTTTTGCCCTTTTTTTTGCTTTCCTCTTGGCATTCTTCCAAATTTTCTTTTACTTTCTTCTCAGGGAAGGTGCTAGATATCTGGTGTTCTTGCCAAGGCTTGGTCTGTGACCTCCTTTCTGGCCAGTCTTTCTAAATTAGTCCTCCATACTCTCCTGCCCTAGCATTTCAATCAAACAGAACATACCCAATCCATCAGTCACCTATCTGCGAGATATTCCGAACCTAACCACATCTCACTGTTTCCACTTCTTTCACCCTAGTCTTAGCCATGGAGTATTAACAACCTCCTACGTGGTCTCCCTGTTTTCTGTGCCCCCTACAGTCAGTTTTCCAGCCAAGATCGCCAGTATTTTTGTAAAAATATGTGAGATCATGTTGTACCTCTATTTAAAATCCTCTGTCGTGTTCCTTCCTAGTCAAAAGAAATTACAGGGCTTGCCTCAGCAGCACGTACACTAAAACTGAAATGACACAGAGAGGATTAGCATGACCCCCACGCAAGGATGACATACATTGATGAAGTAAGTGTTCCATATATTGTGCAGTTCCCAGAGGCTGTTTGATGCTTTGCTGGTTAACACCAAGGAAGTGATATGAGTCAAAGCAACATGTGGCATCCGATGTTGAAACTGTGATTTTTTTTTTTACTACCAAAAAAGAAAAATTAATTCCAAACTCCTCACAGTGCCTACTTTGCTCTACACAGTCTGGTCGCTTCTGTCTCTCACACTCATCTCCTGTGATTCTTTGCGGCATTTACTGCCCTGTCGCCATATTGGTTTTCTTGTTAGTCCCTAAAATTCCAGACATGCCAGATCTTTGCATGGTTCCCTCGCTCCCTTTACTTAGGTCACTTCTCCAGTGTTACCAGAGGTCTTTCTTGGCCACTTTATCAGACACCATCCCACCCCAGTGTGTGTTCCTCTCTTCCCTTAGCCTGTGTTTTTTTTTTTTTTTTTTTGTACCAACTGCTTTAGACAGTGTCACCTGTTCGTGTGTGAACTATCATTTCACCACCAGAATGTGAACTGCGAAAGGGCAGGAACTTCGTCTTGATTACCAGGATCTGGAATACAGCCTGTTACATAGCAGGAGCTTAATCCATTTCTGTGGAGTGAAAGTCACATCTCTGCAGCATTCTCTTTCCCTTTTCAGTGGACTAAGTTGTTCTGTGTTCTCAGGACACTTAGTTTGACACTAACACAGCACTATTTTTTAACAGTCTAATCTAGAAGTGTATTTCCCTCCCTGTCAGTCTTGAAATACCAAAGGACCAACCCTCTCATTCACCTTTGAAATCCTACAGTAAAATGAACCAGTGATACAGGTAGTGCTAGCCTCCTTTTAAAAATGTTCTTTTCCTTTTTTAAATGCAATTAGGACAGAAACAGAAACTTACAACCTGCTTATTTCATTTAGCAACAGATCATGGAAATCTCTTGTAGTTTCAATAATTTCTACAAAATCATTTTAGTAGATACATAATATTTCATTGAAATGACATTTGGTTAACCAAGTCTATGCTGATAGACACTGAATTTGTATAAACAATACTGCAGTGAAAATAAATAGCTACCTCTCGGTATTTACAGATATTTCCTTAGGACAAATGCCTAGAGATTGAACTGTTTGGCCAAGATATACCTATGACTTAAGAGCTTTGATGAATATCAAATTGCTCCCAGGAAGATCTTATTATCTTTTACTATATTTTAGCTATGTGTTAGCTGAGTGCTGGTTTTTATGAACCCTCAGGAATACTGAGCTCTATAATATTGGGGCAACTTCACTGATAGGTGATTAATAACCTCTCAATGTATTAATTTACATTTTAGGTAAACTGAATATTGAGTAAGTTTAATATGTTTTTACAGGGATATCGAACATTATTTTTTGGTATTTGCCAACTGCTTATTTGTGCCTATTGCTCATGGAACATGTCTGACATTCGAGCCAGAGCCCCAGCTGCATGCAGATGATCCACTTTAACTTCTTTGAGGGAAATTCAGTCTACTGCAGTCTTTCATCCCACTTGGTCTGCCATTTCATTTCAGCCAGTGTTGTGGCCTCCTCCCCTTCCCAAAGTTCACCTAAATCTGGGAGGCTTAATAGTGTTCAAAAAGCTGGGAAGGAGGCTGCCCTGGGCAGCTTGGTCTGAGCAGATTTCTTCACCTTGGAGTCCGATGGCTCTGCAGTAGGACCCAGGACGGGTTTCAGAGAAGCTTTGCTCAGGTTGGGAGTTGCGGTTCTGGGGTCCAGCCTTGCTCTAGGTGTACCCCAGAGCCATGCCTCCCTGCCGAGGTCTCAAAACCTACTCTGGATGCAGCCCCTGGACACTGAGAGGGCACTCCCTGTCACCACTAGCTGCCCTCAATGTCATTTGACATGCCTTTTCCGTGAGCTTAGGCTTATGGCAGTACACTCCAGGTATCTTTCAGGCAGCTTCTGCTTTGGGACGTTTAGGAAAAGAGATCAGGAAAAGGCCTGACATTTATAGAAAGTGAAACTTGAGGGACATTTCAGGGAGGAGAAACACAAACTATTATCAGTAAGCTACTTAGCCACATTCATTTTTGTTTATGGTAGCCTTATTCTGTTATATTTCAAAGCTTTCCAGAAGAAATGCTATTCTGTCCCTAAAAAAAGAATGTCATGGTCAAGTTTTAGGCCCCTGATAATTTGATGGGAAACATTTTAGTAGTATGGAGATAAAGTATTTCATCATGAAAGTTACCACTGCCCGTGTCCCTTCACTTTGCCTCTAAGGCTATCTCTGGCTGATTATATATAATGACTTGGAGGGACTTTAGAACTAAATGGTTTGATGTAAATCATCTTGATTAGTAAGAATTAGTTCAACTGTTAGATTTTTTTTAATGATGTTTTTCTTGTGATGAGGAAAACCTTTTTTATCCTGAAGACACTTTGCGTACAAACACTGTGACGTTAAGATAGACCATGAAACAACACTTCCTCTATTTGTAAATGGTGGCCTTCACAAATTAATTTTTCAAGGCTATGAGATTGCTTTTCCTTTTGTACTCATTAAACTATAATGCAGCTGTAAACAACACATTTACCAAACTACATATAAGCTTTGGACCCACTTTATTGGCTGCTTCCCTTTCTGGTTTCTTATCTGTGTAGATACATTCTTGAATGTGAAATGAAGATGGGATTTTCATTGGTTGTGAAAAATGACTGACATTCACCATTGTCAGACTTTCCCCCAAAGTAGATACTAAATGTATGGGAGTGACTGCTGGATACATAATTGCAGAAGGAGACTCTTTACACTAAACTTACAGCAGCCTCTAAATATGAGTAGGGCCACCTGAGGGAAATCCTCTGGTTTGTTCTTTATATTATTCTAACTGGTGTTGCCACCAATGCTGAAGACACAGGTGGTCCCTTATTAGGATATAAATATTTGGTTGAGAATCAGGCTACTTCTGAGGAACACTTTTTATAGTTTTATAGACCTTGGTTCATGTGACAGTTTCCAGAAGTAAAGTGTAGAAATCACTGCTTTATTCATAGCTCTGTAGTTTACTGAAAACATGTTACCATGTGAACTAAATAACTAAGGAGTAACTATATGCTATTAAATTGTATACAAGAAAGCAGTGGTAGCCTGTTCATTTGTTGACTGGTAATTATATTTATAGAACACTTGGATGGCTATAGATGAAAAAGTAAAGTCTTATGGGAGTAATCTAGTTTAGAGGACAAGATTAACGCACTAATTATATTATATATTTATAATGCAATGCAACAATGCAAAGTCTTGAAGTTTTTAGGTTATTCAATAAAATAGCAGTTCTGAGCTGTGGCATCGAAACACACTGTTTGTAGGGCGGTAGATATAATGAGTGATTTGTTACCAAAAATAAGTACAAAACTTGGTATATGGTTAACTTTTAAAAATAAGACAATTCAAGCTGAAGCCATTAATAGTATAACATTTTCTCATGTTTAATATTCCCGAGTGCTTCCTTAAGTAGGAGCTCCAGGTTTGGGGTGTGTGTGTGTGTGTGTGTGTGTGTGTGTGTGTGTGTGTGTGTGTGTATAAATATATAAGTACCTATTTTTATATTTCTTCACTTTGTAGTTGGAAAAAACGTTGATCAGCCCTCAGAAGAGAAACTGTTTTCCTTGTATACCCGCTCAGGTGGGCACCTCTTTCTGAACAGGGACAGTAGCATCCAGTTTAATTAGAAAACAAAATAAATGTGCTGAAAACTAATCTTATGCTGTGGAACAGGCTATCTGAACTTTACTGAATATTTATCTTACATGTGTATGTTTTATTGCTGCCAGTCGGAAGAGGACCTGACCAAGCCTAGTCCTGATTGAGGATGCTTTTTTTCATGAGTTTAAATGATATTAATCTTGAATCTGTTTTTAATATTCAGTAGAGTGCTACAAATATTATACAAATATAAGGATAAGTTTACTGATAATCTCAAATCCCTAACCCCCTAGTTACTCATGCAGCCCTTGCCGGGAATATGTCTCTGCACTGGTTCCATTCAGTTCTCCTCTTTTCTCATCTTTCTAGCTCTTTCCCTTCATCCCATAGTCATCGATGCTGCTTCAGATCCAACCAGTTAATCCTTCATATCAGCACTAATATGCTAACTGCAGAGAATGTCTAATCTAGAATTGTTCAAAGTTCTGATGGTAAAATTTCTAAAGTATTTGCCAAGTATTCCTGTAGGTCTGTTTGATATTGACTTTCTAATCTTTTCCACTGTCAGTTGCTCTTTGCTTCCACATACTGGGTTTTTGCTATTTTAACTGACTCCTGCGTGAATACACCAAATTGTTATATACAAACTGTAAATACTTTCCGAGAATTACAGTTTGCAAATTTGAAATTCTACTTGCCAACCACCTTAGTTTATAATGAAAGCCCTTGGTCTGGTATTTTAGGGTTCAAGCTGTGTGACTCCAGTGTGATAGTAATGACTCTAAAAAGAATAATCATATAGGGCTTCCCTGGTGGCGCAGTGGTTGAGAGTCTGCCTGCCAATGCAGGGGACACGGGTTCGAGCCCTGGTCTGGGAGGATCCCACATGCCGTGGAGCGACTAGGCCCGTGAGCCACAATTACTGAGCCTGTGCATCTGGACCCTGTGCTCTGCAACAAGAGAGGCCGCGACAGTGAGAGGCCCGCGCACCGCGATGAAGAGTGGCCCCCACTAGCCGCAACTAGAGAAAGCCCTCGCACAGAAATGAAGACCCAACACACCCAAAATTAAATAAATTAATTAATTAAAAAAATAATAATCATATAAGCACAATTAAAAGAAAAGGGAAATTACTGGGAGGTGGAGCCATCACAGAGGGCTTTATAAAAAAGTGGGATTTCAACCAAGGCTTGAAGCATAAAATATATATGAATGAATGAAAAGAAAGAATAACATTACAGACCAGAAGAAATAATTAAGGAAGAACATAGGAGCTACAGTTAAGGTACATAAGGAAATTGGCCTGATAAGGTACAGGAATTTATCCGAGAAGATTTGAACTAGATTGTGAAATATTTTGAAAATTAGACTGGTTATTAGTAAATAAAATGAGTGGAAACAGGGTGCTATTAAAATACTTTTGAGCAATGGCATAACATGAAAACAGTTCTGTTTAAGTATTATTAAGCTGGTAAAATGAAGTTCAGTGAGTCAGGAAATCCGAAATCTATTGTAGCATTCAAGATGTGAGCCGGAGGCTTCCCTGGTGGTGCAGAGGTTAAGAATCCACCTGCCAATGCAGGGGACACAGGTTCGAGCCCTGGTCCAGGAAGATCCCACACGCTGCGGAGCAACTAAGCCCGTGTGCCACAGCTACTGAGCCTGCACTCTAGAGCCCACGAGCCACAACTACTGAGCCTGTGTGCCACAACTACTGAAGCCTGGGTACCTAGAGCCAGTGCTCCTCAACAAGAGAAGCCACCGCAATGAGAAGCCCCTGCACTGCAACAGAGTAGCCCCCCTCAGCACAACTAAAGAAGGCCTGCATGCAGCCACGAAGACCCAAAAATAAATAAATAAATTTATTTTAAAAAAAAAAATTAAGAAAAAAGATGTGAGCCGGAAGAGCCTTTTATTGGGGGAGGGGGAAGTATTGCGAATGAGAGACATTTTATAGGAAAATCGTGAAATTTAGTTTCTACCATGACATAAAATTCTGCAAAGGATTTTTGAATTTTGGTAGTTGGGAGCCAGACAGTGGCATTCAAGGTGGAAAGAATAAAATTTTTTTGAGGAGATAGATGGAAGAAAAATCAAAGAATGTCAGAGCTCTCTATGCCAGGTCCGAAGCTAGTTATTTCCCTTTGACTTATGATTTCAGCAACCCCTCAAAGTTGGTATTATGTTCATTTTTCCAAATGAAGAAAAAGAGACAGAGTCGCACAGCTAAATAAGTAGAGGCAGCAAGATTCAAACAGGCTAGTCTGGCTCTGGCCCGGTTCTCTCAATGAGAATTGGAGAAATTCATCGTTAGCCCTCAGTGCTCTTATGACTGATCCCCTTGCTTATTGGGTTATTCGTTTGCTATGTGCCTCCTGCAAGTAGCACTTGCAAGTGAGCAGTCTGTGTTGTTCAGTTATATGGTTATATCCCCAGTACTTAGAACAGCGCAAGGCATCCGATACAAGTTTTTTACCCTACAAAAACAAGTGAACACGCAAATAAGTCATAGACCTAGCAGTGGAAACCGAGCCTCTCCACTCACATTTCCCTTACTTGTCACAGCTGACCACAGTCCCTTTTTCTTGGTTTTCTCAACCACCACTTGTGTCCAAACATCCCAACCAATATACAAAATGAATAACAATGCTTGATGTGAGAAGTTCATATAACCAGAGGCTACTCCATAATGCTTGCTTGTAGAAAACGCTGACTTAATCTAAAAGACTCCAGGAAAAACCTGCTGAGACATGATGTTTTTCTTCTTCTCCACTTTCTTAACTGCTACCTACCCCTCTATAACAATAATAGTAAAAAGAGTAAACCTGATTAAACATAGTGTGACCTCCTTACCACCCTTCCTAGGACCCAGTGATGTGTGTGTTTGGTTGGCTTATGCATCTTCTTGAATTAATTTTATATAGTGTCCTGAGAATTTTATTTTCCTCATAATTTGGCACTTGACCAAATAGTGGTCAAAGTAGAAAAATGGGTCTTTGCATGATGGTTTGATACTTCCCCAAAATAAAGAATGTTCTGGCCTTTGATGTATTTGTTTTGTATCTAGGAGGTGGTGGGACTCATTGTCTTTAATAACCTGGTTCATTTGAGTAACCTGAAACTACTGGCCTTGGAGTTGTGATTTTTTTTTTTTTTTTTTCTTTTTTTTTTTGCGGTACGCGGGCCTCTCACTGTTGCGGCCTCTCCCGTTGCGGAGCACAGGCTCCAGACGCGCAGGCTCAGTGGCCATGGCTCACGGGCCCAGCCGCTCCGCGGCATGTGGGATCTTCCCGGACCGGGGCCGAACCCGTGTCCCCTGCATCGGCAAGCGGACTCTCAACCACTGCGCCACCAGGGAAGCCCTGATCTATTTTTTAAAGCTATATACTATTGCTTTGCCAGTGGACTACACATAAGAATTTTACTACGCTGTTTACTGAGACATTGACAAATGAGCCACTTTTCTTCTCTTCTGTCCTTAAAACTTAAGTGGAAGTAAGTTCATAGACCCTTTTATATTTTTGCATATAACATTTGTGCAGACTCTTTACCAATGATAGTTTTCATTTTGCATCTTTCTTTTATCATCTTCTGCAAGTTCTTTGTACATTATTTTCCAGTGGTGATTTAAAGGCTAACCATGTGTTTTGAGGCTGTGTATATAATAAAACACACTCTTTGTCATTCAGAACTCTGCATTCTATTGCATACTATATATGTGTATATATATATATATATATATATATATATATATACACACATATATATGTATATATATACATATAAATAATAGTTAACATTTATTATAAACTCAGAATATGCCTATGTACTGTAATAGCTACTTCATGTGTGTCCTTTCAGATAATTCAGTAATCTTATGAAATAGATTTTATTATCCTCATTAAAAAATAATAGACTTTATTTTTAGAGCAGTTTTAGGTTTACAAAAAAGATACTGAGCAGAAGGTACAGAAATGGCATATACTCTCCCACCCTCCTATTACAGCTTCTCTGGTTGTATCAACTTGAGCTCATGTTGTACATGTTACAATTAATAAGCCAATACTGACACATTATTATTAATTAAAGGCCATAGTTTACATAAGGGTTCACTCTTTGTGTTGTATATTCTATGGGTTTTGAAAAATGTATAATGACATGTATCTGCCATTACAGTATCATGCAGAATAGTTTCATTGCCCTAAAAATCCTCTGTTCTCCACCTGCCCTCTTTTTTGTAACAGAGAAAATTATAACTAGGAGATGAAATTATTCTCCAAGGTTCACATAGCTACATAAGTGTGAGAGCTGCTCGGCCTCCTGGCATCTGTGCTCTTAACTGCATGATCATTTAGAGAATCCTAACTGGGTAAGAGTCTTGCTAATTCTTACTAACTTCAACAACGTGTGAAATGTGTAGCAAGTATTTTGCCTGTGCTTTCCTTTGAACTTAAAGTGCGGTGAGAAATATCGCAAGAGATTTTTGATTTTTAATTATTGGAAATTTGACAAGCCTTGTGAATTAAAGAGGAGCTATTGACTAGAGTAGCATTAGTAAAATGAAAGAGGGCAACAGAATGAATTTTTTAAATGAACGAATAGAAAGGAGAAGTCATGGAGAAATGAGTCAAAGTTGCATGAAATGTAGTATATTAGCTTAACCATACACCTCTATCTTTGGAAGAATTATCTCCTTAAAAGTGATTTAAAAAAATATATGTGAAGGGGAAAGAAAAACATCACCTGAAGTTTATGTGGTAGATAGCGTTTAAATTAGAAGGAACAGACAGATAAGATTGTTTCTCTTTACTCTAGACCCACAGTTTCTGAATACCACCCTGTGCCTTGCTTCCACCCAGTTAACATAGATCTTCATTTTAACCTTGCAGGACAAGACAGAACTGTTTTAGGAAAGGTCTTCTTTGGGTTGTTCTCCTACCTTGAGTCACCCCTTTTTGTTACTCTGGAGTCAATTTTGGTGCAGAAGCTATAGCACAGCAAAGAATGTCTAGTTTTAGAATCTGCCTGGATTATGATATTATTTCATGAAAAATCAGTTTGTTGCATATAAGCCTTTGCCCCTACTTTTTGCTTATTTTTTTTCTGAGAATTACGGTAATGTTTACTTAAAGCTGTAGCTAGGGAGAAGATCTAGCTTTAGATTAAATCCTGATTTAGCAGTATTGTAGTCCTGAATGACAGCAGCAAGGATAAGCAGTAGTTGCTTGAGAGTCAACAAATTGTGACTTAATTTCTTCCTGTATAAAGTGAACATTAAAAAAAAAATAAAGAAATAAAGTGAACATTAAGACAAAACCATCTCAAAGCTAAAATAGTCATCATTCCTTATAAGGAAGAATGAATGAATGAATGAAGAGAAACAGATCAAAGGGAGAAAATAAAATAGAAAATGAAAATATGTTTCCCACCATTCCTGAAAACTCTCTTATCCTTTTGGTTTCCGTGAAACCATTTTTTCCCTTTTTTCTCTTGCTCTCCTGGTCTCTTCTCTTTGACGTCTTTAATGAACTCACTCTCACTGTCTCTTCTAATCTTGATGTTTCCCAGGATTCTGACCTCAGTCTTCTCTCTCAACATATTCTCTTTGATCATCCTCGTTTAGATAAAAACAAAGCACTGTTTTTTGATGATGATTACTAAGTAGACATTAGTCTACTTCCTTTGGGCCCAGGAGGTGAAGAATCCCTCATGATCCGCTGCTGAATCATCCATTTTCTCTGTTTTTCAAGGGTCGTAAGAGTGAGGCTGAAAAATTCTTCTTGAAGGCTATTGAGCTGGACCCCACCAAAGGAAACTGTTACATGCATTATGGTGAGTGGTTGATAGTTTTTTTTCCCATGTCCCCCACGTTTACAATGAATGTTGATACGAGATTTAGGTTGTGCTGGCAAAGAACATTTTGAGAGGACATTGACTTTGCTGTTGTAGATGTAGCCTCATGCTATAGTCTTGCCTTCTTGTTCAAAGCAGTCACGTTAACAAGGGCTATGCCTTATGGTTACTTTTAGTAATTTTCATAGGACTTCAGTGGGGCAAGGTATTTTCACAGTTGTGGGTTTTGTTTTTTTTTTTTTTTTTCAAGTTCAGTTTGGAGTTTAAATGAGGTCTCGTCAGAAAATCATCTTGCTCCTTGCCTGATGCGTGGTATATAATTAAAATATTAGCTCTCTTTTCATTCTAAATGTTAATGTATTGCTCACTGAATGTATCATTTTGAAGTCTTAGAGGCTTACATTTTGGCCTCAGGGTCTTGCTTTCTGGAAGATATGGAGTTACCCCAGCCTGTTCTCTAAATGCCTGAGATTGGGGTCAAGGATAAAAACTGTAAAGGCTGTAAAGGATGTGTCTCTCACTCGGTTTATCTTAATCAGTCTGGAATGAAGTTACATAACAACTCTGTCACACTCCATGCTGTCATTAGTAGTGAGTCATGTGTTCAGTGAGGCTAAGTATATAGCTGGTTTGGTGTCGGGTAAGATGTGCTGATTTCTACCATATTTTCATTTGAACTGGCTTTCAAGGAGCCTAAAAGCATTCACTTTTGCTGATCCCTTGGAAAATAAAAACAAATTTTTGACCACGGTTGTCTTTGATGTGTTTGTTTTATCAAGTAGTAAACTTAAAGATGGATGAAAATGAAAAATCTTGGGAAAATAAAGCTAATATGCTTGTATAATATTAAATTTCTTCTTCCATTTCCCAACTAGTAAAAATAGATCAGTTGACAGGCTATGAGTGTGGAAAATGGAGGATACACTTAACCAACCACCGGTCCATTTGTTTATATTGTGTGTATATGTTTATAAACCTAGGGTTGTGATACTTTATCTTTCCAGCATAGCACAGCATGTAATTTCACACAACTTATTGCATCACCACTCCTGATTTTGTTTCACAGTGCAGTTTTATTACCATGTTAAAATAGTAGTCAAATAATTTAAGTTTGCTGCAGAATTTAGTTTACTTCTTCAGATTTTCTTATATGAAATATTTTAAATTAGGATTTTCTCATGCATATTATTTTGGGTGCCCCTACTGAGCTAAAGTAATTCCCTGATTATTTTCTATGAGTGCTAAAGGACCTCTTGTCATTTTATGAAATAGGATTTTTTTTTATCCTGTCTTGCTGCTTGCATTTTCTGTACCTCAAACTAATCCTACCTACTGCATCTTCTAAGCTTGTTTCCCATAATTTTATTATATGCTTTAGATTTTTCACATTCAATTCCTTTAAACTTCATCATTGCTTCATCTGAAATGCCGCTGAAAAAAGTCACTATTTATTAATTTTAAGAGTTAGCCCCCTTATTTATTATTCTGACTTGTCTATCTTTACCCACTTCTGTCTTTTTATTTATTATTGTTTTTTATATTACAGTATTCTCCTGAAAATAATTTTTTTTCCAGTGGTAGTAATAGGGACTATTACTCCAACGAGAAATTTTGGGATTTAGTTTTAACAGAAAGTGAAACAAATTCTTTATTTTGTATGTTATTTGGAAAACAGTGATAGATGTTCTGTAGATGCATGCGTAAAACTGATTTTTCTTAGTACTCGGTGCTATTTTAATTTTTTGGCATATACCTATTATTAGAAGTACATTTATTTTCCAAGGGAGGAATGAGTTCATAATTCACTATATTTTTATGAAATAGTTTCAATTTTTTTTTCCCCACTCTGGAATAGGAAATGGGAAGGACTGAAGATGAGGCATCAAAAAGTAGTAGTTAAGGCAAAATAACCTACAAATAGACAGGAAGCCCATAGCTGAGGGCCTCATATTCCTACCTCACTGTCCTCAGGTTATTTAAAAATGTACATTTAAAGGAATATTAATGATTTTTATTTGGAAAAAGTCTGCTTCAAATGACTAAAATTTAGAACTGAAAAGTACTTTTAAAATTATCTAATATAACCCCTGTTGTACAAATAAGTAGATTGAAACCAGGAGAGATGAAGTTGATTTGCCCAAGTTAGCTGTAAGTAACTAAATTTTGGGTCCCTTGATAACCATCATTGCTTTTTCTTCTGTAATATATATTCCATTTCTTTCACAACACTGTAGATAGACAGACAAGTAGGTAGATAGGTGGCTGGGTAGGTAGATAGATATTGTTGATCAGTCAGCCCTTCTGTGCAGTTTTAGAATGTCAGATTCATATAAATCATGACTTAGCTTAAAATTCTTAAGGAAGCGTTTTTATTAATTTTAATATGTATAAGATGCAAAGCACTGTTGTCTTTTCAGAAAGTGAGTCTGTGCTATGTAGGCAATAAATAGGATGATGTCATTTTTAGAAGGTGATGTGGTGGGCAGTAGGGTACTTCTTGAAACCAAATAGTCAGCTTAAGCATCTTTGAAGAGGTGATATATGAAATCTTAGCTTATGCCAACTCTTTGAAGAGCCAGGTAAGAGCATTTCAGACAAAAGCAACAGAAAGTTCAAAGGCCGCAGGCAAGAACAAGCTTGTGTTCACAGCAAAGAAAGAGGCTAATGTGACTGGAGCATATTAAACCTGATGGGAAAGTGGGAGGAGATGAGCTTGGAGAGGAGGCAGGGCTAGAGCCCAGAGGCCTTTGTAACCAAGCTAAGAAGTTTGCGTTTTATTTTAAGAGCAATGGAAGGGACCATGTGGCAAGACAAGATGAGAGAAAGGTCAGAGTAGAGCGAGGGGACCCCTATTGCTGTCTCACAGGCAAGAAAATGGTGGTGGCTTAGGCCGGGGAGTGTTGTGGGAATGCAAATATTTAAATTGAAATTATACACTTACCTTCCTTAGAAAATTCTAAGGTAATTAATAGGGAGGACCTATTTTCCATTTTTGCACCATCAATATCTAGCATATTGCCACGTCACAGTAATGTACAATAAATGTTGAGCTCGATATATTCTTAATTTTAGAATTGGTTGGAGGTTCCAAAACTGACTGAAAGTTTGTTCCGTTAGAATTTGTTTTACTCTTTGTCCAAGAAGATGCATACTATGATTTTTATATCAGTTCTTCTCCAACTTACTGGTTATGGATATTCTTAGGGTATTTATGCCCATGGATTGAATGAATAGTAACACTTCTTCAGCTTAAAGATAAATGTTTAAATGAAATGTTAATGTTAAATGAATGTTTATGTAATGTAAATGAAATGGTAAATGTTGTTTTGAGTCTTTTTTTTTTTTCATGTTTTTGCAAATGCCAGTGAAAATGCCAGGGTCAGTGAGTTTTGTTCTATGGGAAATTCACTCTGCTGGGTGATGGTGTGCTTTTCATTTGCTTGTTAATGATACAAGTGACTTGGAATATGCCATTCAGTTGGGAATAGACAGGAAATTACAGGAATTTATACTGGCTGCAATGGCAATTAGAAGGCAGTATTTAAAAGTACTACTAGTTATTTTTGTTTTGAATCCACTAGTTTTATGTCTTGGGAGAAGGGATTGCATTAGAGATTGCCTTTTTTCCTTCATGTTGCCTTGCAAGAAAGAAAGCGAGGCAGGTTTTTAAAACTGGTTTAATAAGTTTGTTAAATGTAGGCCTCTGTGGTACCTATGGTCTCTGGGATTAAGATTCCCCATCTCTAAAGTGAAAGGGTTGATGTGGGCTTCCATAATGTTTTCCAACTCATATTTCATGTTGTGTCTAATATATACTTAATTTCTCACTGGTCTTTCATCAGAAATTTTAAGGAATGTATAAAAAATAGGTTTCAAACTATTTTATCCGTAATAGTATAATGTTGTATTCATATCTCATCAAGCTTACAGTGTACTCCCATGTCCATAAAAAACAAATCATGTCTAGTCTTTACAGAATTTAATTTATAAATGTCAAAGGTGAACATTTGGTGCCCTGATGTTTCATGTGGGCCTGTTATTCAAGGGCTTCTCCATGAATTTCCTTTTGGCTCCAGTAGAAAGCTTCTGCCAAAAGAATGAAAGTCAAGACAAGTCCCTCCTTGTCTCTTTGTCTTCCTTTGTTTATTTTTTGTTGTTGTTGTTTTGTTTTTTTGTTTTTTGCGGTACGCGGGCCTCGCACTGTTGCGGCCTCTCCCGTTGTGGAGCACAGGCTCCGGACGCGCAGGCTCAGCAGCCATGGCTCACGGGCCCAGCCGCTCCGCGGCATGTGGGGTCATCCCGGACCGGGGCACAAACCCGCGTCCCCTGCATCGGCAGGCGAACTCTCAACCACTGCGCCACCAGGGAAGCCCCTTCGTTTGTTTTTTAAAGAATTACTGGAAAAAACATTTTTTCAGAAAGAATATATTATAAATCGTTTCTTTATATGCATAGTAGTAAATTTGATATAGACTGAAACAACTAAAACCAATACATATTTGTTATAAGGTACCTACTATGCTTAAATCTGGGGCAGATGGAAAGTCATTAGATATTAAGCACCAAAGCATAAAATGTTAAAAGAGAACAGGTTGTGACAAATGGTAATGAGAAGAAGTACTCTTTTATGTAGATGTTGGACGGTTCTTCTTTTCCCATCTACCTCTTAACCATAGTTTCTAAGAGCAAAGACTTTATTGTCTTTTTCTTCATTATTGATCCTCTCTCTGGGTGATGTTCATTTCCAACAATAGTGACAAGTCCCGATCTTCTTCCTCCAGTTCAATATTTAGCAAGCACTATACTAGATGTAAGTGTACCAAACTCAGGTCCAGCTGCTCGCTGCTCAAAAGCCAATACTCAAGAGGCAAGTATTGGTAGAAAGGAAGAGTTGATTTAATCAGAAGGCCGGCAATCTGGGGAGAAGGTGGACTCATGTCCCAAAACTAACTCTGAAGATTCTGCTCAGCCATGCCAGTTTTCAAAGGTAAAAATCTCAGTGAATCATCAAGACAGGAGGTCAAGCTCTGCATCGTTTTTCCATTTTAGGCAGGCTGGCTGACCCCTCATGATCTTTCTTCAGATGTTATCTTGCCCATGTGGACTGCCTGCAGGATCGCTAAGGGAGCTGCTGGGGGTGGAAAGCTAGTCATTCTTTAACTACTTAATTGTTCATTCCTACTTCTTTTAATTTAGAGAAAGAATCAACAGGTTAGGCAAGGTATTGTGCACGTTCAGTAGAGCATAAGTCAGGAGTTAGGTTAAATGTTACCTAGTGATCTCATTTCTATAATTAAGGTTTAAGGGGAACAGAAATAGACAAACAAGAAAGGGGCAGACAAAGCAATCTACAGATTCAATGCAATCCCTATCAAACTACCACTGGCATTTTTCACAGAACTAGAACAAAAAATTTCGCAATTTGTATGGAAACACAAAAGACCCCGAATAGCCAAAGCAATCTTTAGAACGAAAAAAGGAGCTGGAGGAATAAGGCTCCCTGACTTCAGACTATATTACAAAGCAACAGTAATCAAGACAGTATGGTACTGGCACAAAAACAGAAAGACAGATCAGTGGAACAGGATAGAAAGCCCAGAGATAAACCCACGCACATATGGACACCTTATCTTTGATAAAGGAGGCAGGAATGTACAGTGGAGAAAGGACAGCCTCTTCAATAAATGGTGCTGGGAAAACTGGACAGGTACATGTAAAAGTATGAGATTAGATCACTCCCTAACACCATACACAAAAATAAGCTCAAAATGGATTAAAGACCTAAATGTAAGGCCAGAAACTATCAAACTCTTAGAAGAAAACATAGGAAGAACACTCTATGACATAAATCACAGCAAGATCCTTTCTGACCCACCTCCTAGAGTAATGGAAATAAAAACAAAAATAAACAAATGGGACCTAATGAAACTTCAAAGCTTTTGCACAGCAAAGGAAACCATAACCAAGACCAAAAGACAACCCTCAGAATGGGAGAAAACATTTGCAAATGAAGCAACTGACAAAGGATTAATCTCCAAAATTTACAAGCAGCTCATGCAGCTCAATAACAAAAAAACAAACAACCCCATCCAAAAATGGGCAGAAGACCTAAATAGACATTTCTCCAAAGAAGATATACAGAATGCCAACAAACACATGAAAGAATGCTCAACATCATTAATCATTAGAGAAATGCAAATCAAAACTACAATGAGATATCATCTCACACCAGTCAGAATGGCCATCATCAAAAAATCAAGAAACAATAAATGCTGGAGAGGGTGTGGAGAAAAGGGGACACTCTTGCACTGCTGGTGGGAATGTGAATTGGTTCAGCCACTGTGGAGAACAGTATGGAGGTTCCTTAAAAAACTACAAATAGAATTACCATATGACCCAGCAATCCCACTACTTGGCATATACCCTGAGAAAACCAAAATTCAAAGAGAGTCATGTACCAAAATGTTCATTGCAGCTCTATTTACAATAGCCAGGACATGGAAACAACCTAAGCGCCCATCATCGGATGAATGGATAAAGAAGATGTGGCACATATACACAATGGAATATTACTCAGCCTTAAAAAGAAATGAAATTGAGCTATTTGTAATGAGATGGATAGACCTAGAATCTGTCATACAGAGTGAAGTAAGTCAGAAAGAAAAAGACAAATACCGTATGCTAACACATATATATGGAATTTAAGGGAAAAAAATGTCATGAAGAACCTAGGGGTAAGATAGGAATAAAGACGCAGACCTACTGGAGAACGGACTTAAGGATATGGGGAGGGGGAAGGGTGAGTTTTGACAGGGCGAGAGAGAGTCATGGACATATACACACTAACAAACGTAGTAAGGTAGATAGCTGGGGGGAAGCAGCCGCAAGGCACAGGGATATTAGCTCGGTGCTTTGTGACAGCCTGGAAGGGTGGGATGGGGAGAGTGGGAGGGAGGGAGACGCAAGAGGGAAGACATATGGGAACATATGTATATGTATAGCTGATTCACTTTGTTGTAAAGCAGAAACTAACACACCATTGTAAAGCAATTATACCCCAATAAAGATGTTTAAAAAAAAAAAAAAAAAAAAAAAAAAGAAAGGGGCAGAAGAGCTCTTACAAATCCCCATTTGTCAGACATCATTCCATTTCTGTGGGATTAGGGATGAAGGTCCATCTTCTATAGCTTCTTCATGCTGACACAGGGCACCATATTCTCAGAGTAGAAGATGTTGACATGGCTCTGTAGCATCTCTTTGCTGACAATTTTAGTTGCCTGCTTACACATATGGACACAGCAAGCTACAATTATTTTGGTGCCGACAAAGATATAGATTATTATGAGCAACAGTGTTAATCCCATTCACTTGAGGCCAGTTCTTGGAATTGTGCTACCAGTAGATTCAGTACTGCTCAAGATGGAGCAGCTTGTGTCATGGCTACAATCTGGTCATCATGCAGTTAGCTTTTTCCCCTCTGGTAGTAATTACAGTATCTGTAAAAAAACTCAGGAATGTGCATCAGACACTGAAAGATTCTGTGATGCTCTTGTCCTTATCATTAACTACTTGAGTCTGCTCTTTTGTGACTCAGGGAGGCTTGGGAAACTTCAGCTTTTCTACAAACAAAAGTCAGGGGACATGGAGGGACCTTTGTACTTGGGTGGGAATTGGGGTGGGGAGCCACAGGATTCTGCTCAGTTCCACAGGGAACAAGACAGGCTCCAGTGTAGACTGCAAACTGAAGAGGGAGGCACAAATTATAAAAATAATGATTTAATTACAATTAGTTTTTAAAAGGAGACACAGTATCAACTAAGGGGCCTTGACCCGGGTGCCTGGGGTGCAGGAGAGCCGTGCCTGGTGCATGTAAGCTTTATTTAAATGATGAGTAGGAGTTCTCCAAACAAAAGTGTAGAACTGAGGGGATGCAATAAAGAACATTAAAGCAGAGAAAATGCTTGAGGCAGAAGGCACGGCATGTGTCTGGGGAATAGTTCAAGGACAGAACTAGGACCATAGTTAGATGCTAAGAGAAGATACATAGAATGTACATCCAAATTGAGGAAATCCAAATTATGAGAACTGATCATTTTTCATCTTGGGCCCACAGAGAAGTGTGGACTTTTTAAAACTATAATTATCTTTATTATTTTTTAGGGGCATTACTATCAACAAGATTAGAATCCTGAAAACTTCTTACTACATTTATCAAACAATTTATGGTCTAACCCAGTGTTTTCAGACCCTGATCTTCTTTGGTCATTATCTAACCCCTGTGAGGTAGGAATGGATCCCAATACATTTGACTAAGATAATAGAAGTTCAGAATTTTCAAGTGACTCTCCAGATCAGAAATTTTCAACATATGTCTGTAGTGGGAGAAGAACTTGAAAATCCAGCTCTTTCAACTTTTTAAGTCCAGAACTTTCTGTTAATGTTGTAGTCTGTTTTTCTCCAGCATGGTTTATATATATTAAATTTCAT
The DNA here is from genome assembly GCF_008692025.1 of Phocoena sinus. NCBI lineage: Eukaryota > Metazoa > Chordata > Mammalia > Artiodactyla > Phocoenidae > Phocoena > Phocoena sinus. Next base: position 36,497,076 of record NC_045772.1, on the reverse strand, counting down.
TTTAAAAAGTAGTTACTGGAGAAAATTGTTAAAATATTGGGTTTGACTTTTCATCAGTGAACACTAAAAGAAGCAGCTTGAAAACTATGTAATGGGTTGAATTGGTGAGAGACCTATGGTTTTTATTGTTTGTAATTAAAATAGAATATGGCAGTGAACTGAGGTTGGTTGTAACATTTCATTTTTAATCACTTCAGAAATTGTAAGAGTAATTTTAAAAATTAAATAATGACCTAAATAGTGGTATTTCCTTGATTAAAAATGAAAATATATTTTTGGCCTTTGCAAAAATTACATTGAGATTCCAGTTATATTCAATGCTTAGGACGAAAACATTTTGCTAAAATATCAGTGCTTTGTGTGCTTTTACTGCTCCAAGGACAGTACAGGCAATTTACAGGTGTATAATTAGAATTGGATTTTTCTAAATGTTGTTCCAAACTATTTCACTTTTTGCCTAGGATTTTTTATTTTTAAATTCCCTCTTATAACAATGCGTTTAGTAATTTAATTTAATCTTCCTACCTGTGTGTATTTTATATGAGATACTTTCCAGAGACGTTTAGAGTTAAAACTTTCCCATGAGTAAAATGGGAAGAAATAGGGAAGGGATTAGCTAAGCTTACAAGCCAAAAATGAAGGGAAAATTAAATGATTAATTTGTTTCAAAAAAGGGATGTAGTTAAAGGACAAATAGTAAAGTGATAGGAAATAATTTCCTTAAAAGTAAAAGCTAAAAGATCAGGCTACTTAAGACATGAGAAACTCTATAAAACTATGAGGAAAATCGAATACAAAGACCAAGGGTTATGAACAAACAATTCTCAAAAGAAGAAATATAATAGCTTTTAAAAGATAGGTAGGGCTTCCCTGGTGGCGCAGTGGTTGGGAGTCCGCCTGCCGATGCAGGGGACGCGGGTTCGTGCCCCGGTGTGGGAGGATCCCACATGCCGCGGAGCGGCTGGGCCCGTGAGCCATGGCCGCTGAGCCTGCGCGTCCGGAGCCTGTTGCTCCGCGGCGGGAGAGGCCGCGGCAGTGAGAGGCCCGCGTACCGCAAAAAAAAAAAAAAAAAAAAAAGATAGGTAAACATACAATTTCATTAGAAATCAAAGAAATTCAAATTCAAGTAAAGAATTCAATGAATTCTTTTTAGCTGCTCTAGCACTTATTCTCAGTAATTCTTCTCTTGGTAATATATCTTAAGAAAATATAATGTTTTTCTATGTTTACCAGCAAAGATAGTAGCATTGCTATTTATTAGAGGCAAAAATTTAAAAAGCATCTAAATGCCCCAAAAAGGAAAATAATTAAATAAATTATGGTTATGGTTATCCCCTTTTGAGGAAATATTATAAACCCTAGGTTAAATTTATAAAGAATAACAATAACAGAGGCAACTATCTATGTTATGGTACATGAAGAATGATTAAATTATACAAAACAGCTATATCATTAAAAAAGCAAAGTAAAACAAGTAAACAGTGTTAACAATGGATATTTTAGCCTTTTGGGCTTTTACAGTCAATTTTTTTGGGGGGGGGGACAGGCTTAATGTTTTCTATTTTATGTTTTCTTTAATGAGCATATTAGTTTTGGAAGGACTAAATTCTTTAGCAAAATTTGAAAGTACAAGCATCTTAATCTATTGCTCAGATAGTCTGTAGAAAAGATAGGAAAATTATAGTAACCAAATAATTATCCAAAAATTATGTAACAGACTCAACATGTAAAACTTCAGATAAAAATTAAGTGAGAAAGGAATAAAAAGTAGAGCAAGGCATCTTGTCTGAATTCTCTATTAAATACTGTATTTCCATGATGAATTCATCAAATATAATAACAGTACAAACATTTACTAAGTGCTTTTGTGTCCTGAGAAATTCGCATTTGATCCCCACAAAAGCCAGGTGATGACGTTACCTGTCTCCATTTTACAATGAGGAAGGTGAGGTCATCAAGCTGTAGGGTAGATTATCTAAGATTTCAATGCCACTTAGTATAGAGGCAGCATTTGAACCAGAATGCTGACTGCTGTGTTGCACTGTCATCAACTCTATGTCAGTGTAAGAGATGGACACAGATATTTTACATCCATGGATGCTTTATTGGTGGATGATACAATATGTATCAAATACACTGAAAGTTGGGAATCACTCACCTTTTATTATCATTCGGGACATTTAGAGGTAGAAGACTATTTCTATTTATCTTGTCAAACATGGACAACTCATTTCAGGTCCAAGCTTCAGTGAATGATGAGGTGGTCTTTGTTCTTCTGTTGTTTTTTACCTTTTTATTCTGAAGCCATAAAAGACTTGAAAATAAGAGGGAGAAGTCTTAATGGAATTCGAGCATTTACGATGACTATTCCATTCTTGGTTCTATCTGAATTTTCTTTTGAGGAAGGAGAATAAGTAAGAATTTTGTGTACATATAATATTACTTTGAATCTACCACTTATTGGCCTTTTAAATTTCATTTCCAATAACCTTTTATAGAAAGTATAGTGTAAAATACTACTTAAAATATAAACACTTTATATAAAATTTTAGTTTTCACAGTACAACTAAAACTCTTAATATATTAAGTACATAGTATATCAATCTATAACCCCTATGCAGTGTATACTTGAGCCTTGTAAGCATTTTTCATAAAGCACATTTAAAAACCAACTCAGGGCTTCCCTGGTGGCGCAGTGGTTGAGAGTCCGCCTGCCGATGCAGGGGACACGGGCTCGTGCCCCGGTCCGGGAAGATCCCACATGCTGCGGAGCGGCTGGGCCCGTGAGCCATGGCCGGTGAGCCTGCGCGTCCGGAGCCTGTGCTCCGCAACGGGAGAGGCCACAACAGTGAGAGGCCTGCGTACCGCAAAAATAGTAATAATAAAAATGAATTAAAAAAATAAAAACCAACTCATTATGGTGATAGCAATCAGGCATCACGCAGCCTGGCACCATTGTCATACAAATGGCCACTTGTTAGTAGTACAGCTGTAAGCAGATGTCTTTACCTCTCCGCGCTCCCATTTCCCCATATGGAAGATGCTCATAATACCATACTTCTGAGATTCCAAAATGACATAGGTCTGACTCACTGTCTTAGTCCATTCAGGCTGCTGTAACAAAATACCATAGACTGAGTGGCTTATAAACAACAGAAATTTATTTCTCACAGTTCTGGAAGCTGGAATTCTGAGATCAGGGTGCCAGCATGTTCCGGTGAGGGCCCTCTTCTGGGTTGCAGATTTCCCCTTGCATACTTGCATGGTGGAAGAAATGAGGGAGCTCTCTGAGGCCTCTTTTATGAGAACACAAATCTTAGAGCCCTCGTGACCTAATCACCATCCAAAGGCCCTACCTACTAATACCCTCACCTTGGGAGTTAAGATTTAGACCATAGCACCCACCGTTTTATTATATTTATTTTATTTCAAAAAAGAAATGAATACTATTGTTATAAAATATACAAGGATTATAAGATGCTTCACAGTACTAGAATGATTAAATCAATTCAAGTAATATGGCATGGCCTGACTCCAGAGTTTTCAGAATTTACATAAAGGAAAGTGCTTAGTGTCATGCCAGGCACATATGTATCCATTAATGCTAGTACTCTTATTATGGAATCTCAGTGTCAAACAGTTACATTTCTGACCCAGTGCTGGGTGCTTTTATGCACAGTTTGTCACTCCAGTAATCTAACCCTGTTAGATCAAGGTAACATTATCCCTGTTTTACAGATGCAAGATTTAAGGTATCAAGAGTGTAAGTGACATATCGAAGGCCCTTATGCATAGTAACTTGGAAGAGCAAGGATTTGAACCTTGTCTGATCTCCAGGCCGTGATATTTTTATGGTTTGCCTGGTGCTTTCACAGTTTCACTCTTAGGAAATATGAGCCTGGTGGGTCTTCAAATGTGACACAGATCCAGAATGCTGAGATTTTGGAGGACTGCTGGTGGAGAAACCCACGGAGCTCTCATAGTCATGTGCTTGAAAGCCTCAGGAAGGAAGGGCAGCTTGAGGTCATCAAGACAGGGAAAGAGCCTGACCGGGGCAGATGGAGGGAAGGAGCTTAAGTAGAGGGGAGTGAAAAGACAGGAGGCAAGGCACCAACCCCCACCCTGGGCAGTTTTATTCATGCTGCCTTGTTTATTCCTTCTGATAACACAGTGAGGTTATCCTTGTTTAAAAAGTGAGGAACCTGAGGCTCAAAACCAGAGAATCTTGAAGATAACCAGGTGGCCCTTCTCCAGCACTGAACACAATACCTCACACAAAGAAGGTGGTCAGTCAATATTTTGTTCAATAAAAGAATGACTAAGGGAGGATAGACTGGCTTTCAGTTGGTTTTACTCTTTCCTTTTCTTATCTCTGCTTCCATTTTTTGCATGGGAATAGAATCTACCTTGTTTAAATCATTTGTGACCAAATCTTGTTTTGCTAAGAAAAAGGTACAGTTAAGTTCTTGTCTTAGTCCACTAGGGCCGCTATAACAAAATACCATAAACTACATGACTTACGAACAACAGAAATTTATTCCTCACAGTTCTAGAGGCTGAAAGGCCCAAGATCATGCTCAGGTCGATTTGGTGCTGGTGAGGCCCGCTTCCTCATTTACAGCCATCTTCTCTCTGTGTTCTCCTGTGGTGGAAAGGAAAAGGGAGCTCTCCGAGGTCTCTTTTATGTGGGCACTGATCCCATTCATGAGGGTCCCACCCTCACGAGCTAAGCACCTCTCAAAGGCCCCACTTCCACATACCATCACTTTGTGGGTTAGGATTTCAGCATATGAATGGGAGGAAGGCATAGACATTCAGACCATAGCAACAATTTACATATATTCTTTTGAAGATTTTGTATAGGACTCTAAAAGCAAGATGACGAGAACTGAATTAAGTTTTGGATTAGGGCACAGAAAATGCACTGGATTTCGGACGGCAGATCATGGATTTTGGAGGCACCCCCAGCCCTACTGCTGATTATCTCCTTGAGCATGTTCCACCTTCCACTAGTCTCTCTGCTGCTCAGTTTCTTAATCTGGAGATGATTGCTACTGCCTCAAGTTGTGAGGATTCACTTGCAATTTCATAAAATAACTAGCATGTAATAAATGCTCAGTAAATTGTAATAATGGCCATTTATTCTTTTAAGATTATAGTGGAAACCATACTAATGTCCTGGAATGAATGAACTGTATAGAAGAATTTTTGAATAAGATATATAAATAAGGGACAGAAATTAGGGGAAGAGGAGACAGAATAAAAACCTATGAATTAAGAAAAATAATAAATCCTTACCTGTCAACGTGCAGACAGGACCAGAGAGAAAGGGAATAATTGCTTATAAGAAGAAAGAAGATTATAAGTTACAAGTAATTGGGAACAGGGAAAGAAAGGGTGGGGAGGAAAGAGACAGAGACAGAGACTGTTTTTCCATTCTTAGCTATTTGATTTAGTGACCGAATGCACTTGGGAGATTCTTGTTTGCATTCTTGCCTCTGCTTAATTAAAACAATTGTTCCCAAAGGTACGTTCGTGTACTCTGCCATTGACTCCTCTGTGCCTTCGTGGGTGCATCTGTAAGTGAATACCTCCACAAAGCCCTTAGAGATGGTGTGGAGCACAGTGAGAAGACTCTGAGCTCTTCTTAGGAAGAGGATATAACCTCTTTGACCACCTCTCTCCATTATTATTACCACCTGCCTTAACTTAGTCTCAGAGGCATGTTCCTTTCTGTAGTGACTTCGCTGTCTGCATTTGAGTCCTCTGTCTGCCTCATCTCTTTCCTTACAGCTGCTTTGTCTCAGGTTACACAATATCCCAGAACAAAGTGAGGCTGCTTACCTCTGTCTTTGATTAGGTTGTACCCCTCATTTAGTTATGTCTTTCTCTTCATCTTTAGGTGATGAAACTCAGATTGTTTCAAGTCTTAGCATGAACGTCTCATTCTTGATGAAGCACACTCGATCTCTATTGAATCTATGTATTACTTAAACTTATAATGGGATTGGGTTGTTTCCCCATCCGTGCCCCTTCCCCCACTCCTCTGCTCTCTCTGGTCTCTTCAACTCCTCCCCAGTCTCCTCTCTTCTCCTCCTCGCTCCCCGCTAATTCCTATTCCCCATCTGACAGTCTTCATAACTCCATCAGTTTCATAACCCTTCTGGAAAGAGTCGGGGTAGAAATAAATGCAATAAAGCAATGCCAACCTTCCTGACCTCCTTTTCAGGTGAGCACAGAGCTCTGGCCTGCTGTTCTTCTACTCTCCTTTGCACTGGACACCTTTCAAGCCACCTGTCCAATTCAGGGCAAATTCTTGGCCTCATCCATGTCCCTGGATCTTAGGGACAGATCCAGGGCCTTCCAGCCTCAAAGTGAGCAGTCCAGATTGATCTACTGGGCGTCCTTTTCCTTGTTTCCCTGGCCCACCTGTTTTCTTAGCCAGTAACTGTGGCACATTTATCACACTGAGTCTGTCTCAGTAAACCAGAGCTTTTATTAACTCAGGCAGCCAACGCACAAAAACATAAAGCAACAAAACTCATAGGAGGGCAGGGGAGAGAGATTGGTTTGAAAAGTGAGAGCATACCTCACTCAGACATTCAGCAAGCTTCCCTTCCGAGAAGCAAGAGAGAAGATTGTCCTCCATAATTTTATTTCTCCCAGGCATAATGAGCACACATTAACAAGTAGCCTGTCTTCAGCAGACTCTCTTTTCAACAGCTGGTCTAAATCCTGACCATTGGGTTATCACCCACGCTGTCTTACCAGGAATGCATTACTCACCTCCCCTAATAGAAGCAGCCCATGAAGGGCTCACCTCAGCTCCACTTTACCCACTCTTCTTGTTATCGTTAGACGTCACCAAAAGCAGTCCGCCCAGATCCTTCCACTGTGGCTTTTTCCTTGTTCCAGTCATCTGAATCTTTGGAGAAAGCCCTCAGGTATAGATTACTTCTGGATACTAGTAATGTTCTTTTTCCTGATCTGGCTTCTGATTATATGACCATAGTCACTTGGTAAAAATTCACTTACTTGTGCCCTTTATGTATATTTAAATTTGATCATAAGTTGAACAAAGCCAAACAATCCACCTCCATCTAGAAATGATGCACTTAGCTTGATACCTTGCACACCTCCCTTTTCAAATTTATATCCATTTTATAGTTAAACTATCTCCATAATCTCCTCTTTCCTCTGCTAGATGGGAACTATTCCAAGGATAAATGTTGCATTTATCTTCATATCCCCCATATCTTGTTTATACAAGGCACAATGTACATATCTTGGGTTGGATACTTTAACCTACAGTTTCTTCTTTTCCCAAACCATTCAAGTGATTCCATAGTACAATGGAATATAATAAACTTTAGCCACCTTAGGTAGTTTGAACTGTTCTGGAATTAAGATATCTTTGAAGGTATAATTGACGTCTGGATCACTTGTTGTATTCCGAGGGAAATTCAAAGCTCTAAAACCATGGCCACGGCCACCATGTTGCTCAAGTCCAAGAGACACATTCACAGAGACATCATTGTGAATGGCACCCTTGAGAATTGTGCAGTGCCCAGCATGTGTGGCCATTCACTGCAGCCCTCCCTGAAAATCACTGTGAGATGAGAGGCTATGAATAGGCAAGTGCCTGGTGACCTGGGCTAACTAGGTCCTAGCTTGCTCTGGAAGATGAAGCAGTATGATTAGTTAATTCAGTCCTGCCATCGAATATGTATCTATTAAATCCCCACCATGTGCCAGGAAGTAAGAGAGTGAGCCACTGTGATATCTGGGGAAAGAGCATTCCAGGTAGAGGGAATGGCAAAAGACTGTGGAGCGTGGGTCTTTGTTACTCTGGTGTGTTGGATGAACAGCAAGGGGCTAATATAATTAAGTAACCAAGAGGGAGAGTAGTAGAAGACAGAGGAGTTGACGTCAGAGAACTGATGTAGAGGTTGCGGGGAGAGCCCCGTGCTGGTCATATCAGGCAGTGTAGTCGTGTGATGACTTTCACTTTCCCTGGGTCAACTGTAGAATGACGGGATCTGACAGGATCTCTTTGACTGCTGTGCTGAGAATACCCTGTAGAACCAAGGGCAGAAGTGTGGAGACCCATTAGGAAGTTATTGCTGTAATCCCGGGGGAGAAGATAGTTTGAGACAGGGTGGTATCAGTAGAAGTAAGACAATTCTGGATTCATTTTGCTAATCTGATGTCCTCTCTAAGGGGAGCTATTTTAACGCAAGTGTTATGTTCTAGCTGTTATTTTATAAGTAAGATTTTCAGTTGCCTTTGACCACTTTTAAAGCTATATATGAATGATTTTTTATTAAAGAGAATTGTATCATTATGACACTTATTACAGATCATTTTATCTCCATAATTTAGTAGCATTGATCATAAGAGTGAATTTTTCATAGTATTTTAGTAAGAAATGACAGTTCCACTAAGCTAGGGAGTTTATATGCAGAACTTTTAAGCAGTATTTGAGCCTACGGCTTAAGGCCAGCTTACAATTTTATGGATTTCTACCTTTCAGACAGCTTTTTAAATCCAGGAATTAATGAAAGATTGATCTTCACAGGCTTGTCATATTGATATGTTGGTAAAACTCTACCAAGTAATTTAAATTGTTCGGTTAGAGAATTGTCCAGAGAAGAAGTGGTATCCCTTTAATACTGAAACAGTTGAATCCAAAACTGTTGAATGCTTTTCCCCTTTTCCCATGTTAGCCTGTGAGGAGACTTACGCTCTTTGTATCTGGACCTCTAGAGAACGCTTTCTCTTTTTATATCCTCTTTTGTTTTTTCCTATTCAGACGTCTTTTTTCTTTCTTTCTTTCTTTACAGTTTCTCATCTTGTTTTTTTCTCCCTTTGATTGGAGAAATGAAATAAGATGATAATAATTAACTTGGGTAAGACAAATTACAAACCAAAGAAATAATGATAAAGTGTGGTAGCACAATACACCCCGGAGAACAACATGTATTTTACTTAAATTTTTGTGGTTTCTTTATTTGAAAGTCTACTCAAGTATCAAACACAAAGAATGTGTCTGTCTACTATATCTGAAAGAAAAGTGATGTCTCAGAGATCTAGTCTGCAAATGAGGGATAAAACTCTTAAATCTCCTTATTTCGAGTTTGAGAGAGTAAACTCATATGTAATGAGTATATCTTATTCATACAAATATGTATTTCTAGCTACACATGTATGTGTAACCTGGTCATCATGCCTGTAATATGAGGAAGGGCGTGCCACATGCAGTTGATTTCCAGAAAAGTTCAGTCTAACTGGTAGCCAATCCCAGACATGGAGTCCCGAGTATGGTGCAAAACATTTATTTTCTTGTTCCCATAAGGCAACTGGTTCTCAAACTGTGGGCACCCGACTGGCAGCATCAGCTTTAGTTGGAAACTTCTTAAAATTGCAAATCACAGGCTCTGCCCCAGACCTGCCGCATCTGAAATTCTAGGGATGGGACCTAGCTCTCGGTTTCATCAAGTCCTCCAGGTGATTGTGATATGCCCTAAAGCTGGGGAACCACTGGGAAAGGCAACCTTTCAGGTCTTACAGAATCCACCAATGTGGATGGACTCCCCAAAGTGCCTGCCCTTCCCAAGTGTTCTTGCTTTCCTTTTCTAATACCTTTCACTCCTCACAGTGTCCTAGCTCCATTGTGTCTCAGACTGAGGTACCCTCAATCTCAGAGCCCCAGTAGCAGCTCCTACCCACAGAACTTCAGGATCTGGCTCTGTCTTAGTGGGCGCAACTGTCGACCTTTATATTCTTCAGTGAAGAGCACCTCTGGCTCACTTGTCAGTATTGATCGCTTCTCCTAAAACTGATTCAGTGCCTTATTGTGTAAAACAGTTCACTTCCCAGTCGTGATCAAGACAAGAGGATTGAGATCAACAGCCTGTCACATATGCTGTAAGTGGGCAGCGGTATTGGGACAATTCTGGTTTATTCCCCCTCGTTCCAGCACAGTTGACAATACCATTCTCTTTCACTCTTTTAAGTACTCCAGTTTAGATGGTAAATCATAGTACAGTGAACTTAAATCATAAGCAGTTCTACCACTATTGGAAAGTGGTCAAAGCAGGATTCACCAAGAAGGAAATGTTTTAGGGCATAAAAATGAAAGATGTCCAAGAGGTAGGCAAGACAGGCCTGGAGCTTGGGGTGGGACAAGGCAGAGAAACCTTAGAGGCTGAGGGTTCAGGACAAATAGGGATGTGAAGCAGCAGGTTACACTAAGGGAAGCAGAAGTAGTTCAGAGTCTGGAGCCAGGGTCTGGCGGGAGCAATAATAGAAGAAGCTGGTGGAAGAGGAGCAATTAAGGTCATCTTTTTGTTTGTTTGTTTGTTTGTTTGTTTCTTATTCCCCCAACAACGTATCGATTTAGGCTCTTTGGATAATTATTTAGATATCGATTTTGGGCCCTCTTTCGAACAAACGATGACTATATAAGCAGCATAATAATAACGTACTTTCAACTTTGGTTCAGATTTTCAAATTCACTTTAAAAAGAGGTACCAAATGATTCACATTCCATAATGTTTTATGGCTGTATCATAGCAAAGCACTAACCCTGGACTATTGAGATCTATGGCCTGTCGAGAACAGAGTGCAGGGAATTATGCAAATACCTTACTAATATGCTTGCTGTGTTATTGTTTTTCTGAATGTTAATACGATGATTGAATCCTCCTGTTAGAAAATGATCGTATAGGAATTCTTTCTGTCACCATCTGCAATACAGAAATTATGTGTTTCGTGTAGTTTTGTGATCTTGGAAGCTGCTTACGAAGTCTGCGTTCTGTGGCAAAGCGTACCTAAACCATAAGGAAATGTTTTTAAATAGTTTAAAAATTGTATATTTGATTTTACACAATTAGTTAATGTTACCCTTTTTTTGTTGTTGATGAACACAGAGATGTGTTCGGCATTAATAGACCTTGGAAGGCTTTGCCCTGGACATTGCATATCAACTGTCCTCTTAGGCCATTGAGTATCATTGTCTTCATCACATAGACTTCTTGGCACTGTCCGTCTCTGTTTCTGTATGGACAGTACAGATTTCATTCCCTTCCTTCTTTCTTTTTTACCAGAGCTAATATTATCTCCTTTTCCCTCTACCATCTGGAGTAATAAATTTTAAGACAATAACCTTCATTATTCCATTAATCGTTGCATTTTCCTACTGTTAATACAGAATACATTTCAGGATTAATAGCTGTCTAGAAAGGAAAAAGAACAATTGATAAATTCCTACATTATCCTTTGTTTAAATATCACATAAGTAGTATATTTATTAATACATTTAGTTAGGTAAATAGGCCTTGAGGACAGATAGCAATTAATATTATGTGTTTTTTTTAATCTATTTATTTGTTTATTTATTTTTGGCTGCATTGGGTCTTCATTGCTGCGCACAGGCTTTCTCTAGTTGCGGCAGATGGGGGCTACTCTTTGTTCCAGTGCACGGGCTTCTCATTGCGGTGTCTTCTCTTGTTGCAGAACACGAGCTCTAGGCACGTGGCTGCAGTAGCTGTGGCACTCAGGCTCAGTAGTTGTGGCGCACGGGCTCAGTTGCTCCACGGCATGTGAGATCTTCCCAGACCAGGGATGGAACCCATGTCCCCTGCACTGGCAGGTGGATTCTTCACCACTGTGCCACCAGGGAAGTCCTAATATTATGCTTTAATTTTTTTTTTAATCTGTAATAAGTATAGCTAACTGAAATATGGGTTTAGCCTGATATCCTGTACTAAGATATATGTGAGGGGATGTTAATTTTTCAGCATGCCAAAGACTGTCTAATTTTTGTTTTACTTTTTTAAAACCTCATATACTTTAAATTGTGTCTCATATCAACATGTCTGTAGGGTTAGGGTCTACATGAATTTCATAAGTAATGTGTCTTTCTGTTTATCAACATAACCATTTACAACTCTGTTTTCCTAAAAATTTTCTGACCCAACAATTATATTTGTTTTGGGAGATGAGAAAGGTGCCGAATGTTAGGTGACAAACTAAGAAAGTTATGTAAAACTTTTTGTAGAAAGAACTGAAGGATCTCTAACTCCTGGTCTGAAAGTAGGATTAAAATCCTAGGCCTATCTTTACGCACCACTCTTTACCAATTGAAGTTTAGAAACGGTTAAGTACAAGCAGTGGCTGTGGTTTATTATAAATCTTTAAAACAGAAAACTTCCCCTGTATTTTAAGAACTGGTCCTTTTAGACCAGAAGACAATTTGTAGTATTTAGTAGATAAATGCTAAGCGAGGGACCCACCATTTTTAAAGTTTTTCAGTTTCCATGTATGCCTAGGACTTGCAATCATTTTTGTAACTATTTTTCATGTTGTTAAAGTCTTGAACTTTAAGCAAACAGGAATCTGAAAGCAAAGAGAAATAATAAATAGAAGACAATTCTATAAGCCTGTCAATTGCAGGGGTGGTTTCTGCATATCTCTGTCCTCCCTTGATTTGGTTTTCATTTGATTATCTGTATCAGACAAGGCTTAACATCATTACTTTTGCTGCTAATAAATCCTTAGCTATGAAAAAGCAGCCTGCTCTCTCTGTTTGCAGGTTTACAGCCTTAAAATTGGGCCCAACTTTTATGTTGTTTTCTTTGCCTTTACAATATGATTCTAGGATAGCATCATATAACAGTTCTTGAGATACAGGTTTTTTTTTTTTTTTTTTTTTTTGCGGTACGTGGGCCTCTCACTGTTGTGGCCTCTCCCATTGCGGAGCACAGGCTCCGGACGCGCAGGCTCAGCGGCCATGGCTCACGGGCCCAGCCGCTCCGCGGCATGTAGGATCCTCCCGGACCGGGGCACGAACCCGTGTCCCCTGCATCGGCAGGCGGACTCTCAACCACTGCGCCACCAGGGAAGCCCCGAGATACAGTTTTGAAGAATTGTGTGGCTCTATCTGCAATAATTCTAACCTTGCAAAGCTGACCTGAAAGTAATCTCAGAAATCTGTATTTGTTAATATTCTTCCGTGTTTATTAGTCAATCTATAAGTTAATGCTAAACCAACCTTTCTATGTTCTTCCAATAATTTTAGTGTTACTTAAATATAAGAAATAAATATATCTTAATATGGGTAGCCCTGTTTGTGAATGTGAATCAGAGACAAAAACTGTTTTAAAGGACCAATAATTAAAATCAGTTCAAGTTATATTTGTCATATATGTTTTTTCCTACAAAGCAACTCTCATCTTAGGATCTCAGAGGTTTATAGCTAATAATTACATTTTATACTAGTGATGCAACATAATGATTATAGTGACTTATATAGGTGAAACAACTAATGTTTAAACCAGTTGATGGGTGGCTTACTGAAATATATTTCACCCGAGCTGTAGATTCAACAGAACTAATATAGGGCCTTAATCCCCAAACTCTTTGACCATCAGAAAACTAAAATCTCCCCCGTAGTCTTTTTTATATTGCTTTACTTTTTAAAAACATTTTTACATATCTGTAGTATATCTTTAAATTTGTTCATTTTATTTCTTGCTTCAATCGTCTTTGGGGGATTTTTAAGAAAAAAAATTTGTTAATGTACCAGATTAGGTACATTGCAATGCCCTGCAATTAAGGGAAAGGTATATAGAGTATGACTAAATAATGAGCACGTAGATGCACGGTGCACATAAATCTTAGCTTCGTATCACCCTTACCACTGTTCTTACGTTTTTCTCTATAGTTGTTTCACAGGATTATTATTTTCCAATTTTCAGCTCACTTGACTTCATGCTTTGCAGGTCAATTTCTTCTTGAAGAAGCTCGCCTCATAGAAGCAGCTGAGATGGCAAAAAAAGCGGCTGAACTGGATAGCACGGAGTTTGATGTGGTCTTCAACGCTGCCCACATGCTCAGGTTAGTTTTTGCTACTGGGCCTGAGAAGACCAACACTGTAGCTTTATTCTTATTAAATTAATATAATATAATTAAATCAGTTATACGAATTCCCCTTATATGTCACCTTATTCCATATTCTGAAAGTGAATTATGCTGCTTAACCACGTTAAAATGAGTCAGGACTATTTAGTTCATTATAGTTCATGTGCATAGTATATAGGGTATATGAACTTTTAGGACTCTGAAAATTATTCAGGCCCCTTTTGTCTTTCCTTCAAAAATTATTGGCCATAAAATACAAAAGGAAAATTGCAAAATTGAAATTAGTAACTGTCTAATTAAATGTTTCCAAGACAAAACATTATGTCAGTTAGTCAACTGCATCTCAGTATTTGTGGTTTTGTATTAATTATATTGAATGGGTCATGTAGGTACATTTTATTATGCTTGGTAGTAGAGAGGATTATCAAATACAAATATACTTAAGGCCTGTCAAATTCTCAAAATGGCCCTATAATTAGCACTGTTGCTATGTGTTAAAAAAATATGTTTTTAGACCGTTAGTGCATCTGTTTTCAGAAAGACTATTTTGAAGGCTAATTACTGTAATAGCAAAACAAAAAACAAAAGGCAGATGAACAGTTTTTTGTGTGGATACAAAATGAAAGTCAATGCATTAAAGGAGGATGTTTTTAAGAAACTCGAATGATTTATACAGTTGTTTAAAAAGCATTGTTTGTTCTGTTAGCCATACGTATACCCCTTCGCACATGCTGTTACCTGAATTTCACTCTATTAAATCTCCACAGAAATGCTTCCTTGGGTGACATTCACACTATGGGCTCTGAACTTGGCTTCTAGGGGCAAGTTTCTAATTATGTAGATTACTCTTACTTGGGAAGAAAAATAGCAGAGAATTGGTCCACATTTGGATGGTTTTAAAACATGGACTTTTTGAGAAAAGTAGAGGAACATTAAAAAAATTTTTTTTTTTTTAGATCATTGTAGATTTGCATGCAGTTAAGAAATAATACAGAGAGATCCCTGTACCACTTATCCAGTTTCCTCAGTGGTGATATCTTGTAGAACTACCATACAGGATCAAAACCAGTATTTTGATATTGATGCAGTCCACTGGTTTTATTGGGTTTCCCCAGTTTTATTGTACCCCTGTGTGTGTCTGTGTGTTTTTAGTTTTGTGCACTTTTATTACATGTATAGGTTAGTGTATTCATCACTCAGTCAAAATACAGACTATTTCCATCACCACAAGCATCCTTCGTATTCTCCTTTTATAATCACATACCCTCGCCTACCCCTGTCCCCCAGGAACCAATATTTAAAGCAAGTTTTGTAAATTACCTTGGATTTATAATTTGAGATTATTACTGTAACTGTATCTTAGTGGTTTACTCCTTGGCTTTTAATAAGTTTTAGATAAGAAATTCAAAGTCTGTTTGAGAGGAAAGAGTATACTTTGAGGTTTCAGTTGAATATCCTCATTCCATATCAATGCTTAGCATTCCTAAAGCAGGTACCTACAAAGAGAAATCAGGATTCAATAGACTATTGGTATATTTTAAAAATAAACTGTAGCCAGTTCGCAGGAACCTTCAATATAAGGATAATTTTTTTTTTTTTTTTTTTTTTTTTTCCTGCGGTACGCGGGCCTCTCACTGTTGTGGCCTCTCCCATTGCGGAGCACAGGCTCCGGACGCGCAGGCTCAGCGGCCATGGCTCACGGGCCCAGCCGCTCCGCTGCATGTGGGATCTTCCCGGACCGGGGCACGAACCCGTGTCCCCTCATCGGCAGGCGGACTCTCAACCACTGCGCCACCAGGGAAGCCCTAGAAGGATAATTTTTAAAAGATACTTTAATTTGCATGACAAGTTTAGGTGCTGTGATGGAAAGAGGACTTTTTTGTTCTTCATGAGTAAAACACTGTGCTTTTAGTTACAATAAAACATTTAGAATGTGAATGCACAAGTTTCTAGAAACTAATTTATCTTAATCATAATAGATACTTTCATCAACAAGGCATTTTGCTATATATTAAATCAGTATCTGAAATTCAAGGTCTACCAATGGAAACTCGGAAACTCGTTATAAGAACATTACAAAAAACGTCCTTGTTAAATATATAGCTTGTAACTTTTCCTTAGTTACCATAGTGCTAGAAACCAGTGGAAAGTTTTTGTTATACATTGGCGACGTGGAAATCTTTAGGATTTATTTTTCAGAACATTCTCTCTAGCTTTCTACAGTCTGCGTTCCTCATTAAGTTGCCTTCAGTCAGCGCCTTCCTATCTTGATTGCGAGTATGACCACAGCAACCTGGTCATATCCTTATTCAACTTGGTGGCAGTCCGTATGAATGTTTTTACTTATTTTTTTAGCTCTGTCAAATTCAACAATTTCTTGAATGCCTATTGTGCAAACTGAACACCAGCCTCTTTCCTTATTCATCAAGAGCATGTAGGACTTTGTTTGCTAAAAAGAATAAAAAAGGTTATTGGTTTTCCCTTGAATACAGCCTTATCAAAATGGTTAGCTGTCAAGATTTTGCTTATTCAGTGTTACATCTAACATTTCCCTTGAGGCAGCCAAATTGTTGTAAATTGAGTTTGATTTTAATTTTTTTCCTTCAAGAGCTCTGTTCTTTCCTAAGATATTTAGGAGACAAAATTGGCAAGGTTTGGTGATCAGTTGGATGGGAGGGAAAGGGCAGATGTCTCCCTGGCTGTGTCTTGGTTAGCTGGATCAATGGTTGACCTAATATACAAAATCATCAATTTAGGAAATGTTATAGTTCAAGATATAATTTGAAGCATACTTATTTAACTTCCCTTTCCTTGGGTAATTCCCAATGAATTGACACAAAGAATCTATTAATAAGGAAAAAACTGCTTATCACGAAAGCCAAAAAGAAAAAGGAAAAGAAAAATCATTCCGCCAGAAGAGACTAGTTTGGAAGAGCCCGTCAAGGGGCAAATCTTTAACTTATTAGGACCTTCCAGAGGCTTGAAATTGGAGAAATGTCTAACAGATCCATTTTAATTCTCGGTAATGGAGAAAGATCTTTTTCTGTAGAATTAGAATATTTCTAATTCCTGTTGTCAAGGTGATTCACAAGAACACTGTGTGGGGTAGAAGTATTAATGCTGTTCACCAAATATATTTGGCCTTCCCGCTTCAAGAAACATAATAGGACTGCACTTTCCTGCCTTCTTCCAAGTTGAAGACCTTCCTGTGTCTTATTGGGTCGTTGAATGTGTGTGAACGTGATGTATGTTATTTCTGAGCCCAAATTGTAAGAGTCAGTGCTTTTCCCTCTTTCTGACTTGGAAACTGTGGAAATAGATCCAGAAATAAGCAAAGGGAGACAAACTTCCCTTCTCACCTGCATTGGATAGGATGAATGAATGCAAAGTAAATTTTGTCTTAATTCACTGAGATTTAGGATGTGTCTGTTATCGCAGTGTAATCTATCCTATCCTAACTGATCAGAATATATCTGTGAAAATAAAATACATAGTTGGAAAGAGGAGCCATATAACATCAGAAAAGATTAAGCAATTAATAGGATCTCTGAGTTTATAACTACAGTGGAGGCAATGTAAAATTGAGAGATTGAAATTTAAATAGAAATTATAGATATTTTCCCAGAACTTAATGAAAAATACTAAAGACATGAAAATGATGACTGAAAGGATAAAAGATTGATGAATAGATTGAGAATAGTATATATACGCTAGTAATTTTATTTATATATATATATGTTTATATAATTATATATAGTATACAACTATGTATATATAGTTATATATACCTGTATAGTATATAGGTATTGTTTATGTAATATGTGATACTTTTGTCTCTGTATATATAAATATGTATATATAATTATGCTGTACTTATGTGTATGTAGTTAGATATGGCATATATACATATATAATTTTATCTGTTGTATAAATGTTAATATAAACAGAAAATTTCTGAAGGAGAACATAGCTCAGATGAGCAATTATCAACAAATAGAAAAAATTTCCAAGATAGGATGGAGGTCTTTCATCATCATTATTAAAACCAAAATTAATGAAAATAGATCTACTCCTAAACTCGTCTTCTTGCATGGGTCACCATTTCTAGTTGCAAACTAGAGAATCCACTCTTGCCAGTTTAAGCAGAAACAGGTTTTATTGTAGAGAATTCTATAGCCCACAGCCTCTCCCATAGGCTTGAGAGTGCTCTACGTAGCCAGAAATAATTTCCACCACCACCTAGCTTTCCTTGGTGCTCAGCAGCTTTTAGAATCCAGAGCTCTGACACCATCACCCACAAGGAACCAAGAAGAACGAGCACCACATTCATCAGAAGATGAGTCTTCTGAGTGCAGCTGCCTACCCGTTATACTTACTTCTGATTTTGATTCTCTTGAGGTTGCGTCTGATTGATGGAATCTGAGTCATGTACCGATACCTTGGCTGGAAGCAAGTTGGAAGATGAGGAAATTTTCGGCTTCTGCCTTGTTTGGGAAGACAGGATGCACACTGTGGCTAATTACTAAATATATTTCCAGGGAGGGTGATCACAGATGTTGAAGGCCTCACATAATGAATGGTTGACTACATGTGTTGACATTTTTAGTACGTCAAATAAAACGGAAAAAGTACTGGATATTTCCAGATGAGAGCATTAAAAAAAAAAGCAGATTGGTTATCATCAAAGGTAAATATCAAAGGAATTTAAAATACTAAAACTCAGTAGAGTTGTGTCTATAGAGTTGTGAGAGGAAAGTATTGAATCAATTATGCTGTTAGAAGCACTTTGTATGAATGGATTTATTCCGCGTTCTTCCAGACCTGGAAGCTAGAAAGCGCACAAAGGATTTTGACACCTGAGAGGAAATCTTGAGGCGCTGAAAACAAATTTAACTCATTCACAGCATTCATGGGCTCTGGTGGAAAATTGTTGTTTTCTTTTATTTTCTTTTTTAAAATCCATTTACAGGGTAATGAAGGAAAAAATGTAGCATTTATTCAGATCTCTCCTGTCTACCTAGCACTGTATTTTGCATTGTATATGTCACCCTCTTAGTTATAATTTCACATATATGAAATAGACACTCATATTCCCGTTTTACAGATGAAGTTGCTGAGGCTCGAAGACAGTTGGTATTTCCCATACTTGGTAACGCTGGGATTTAAACTTAGCATGTTCTTGCCAAGTATAATACTGTTTTCACTGTGTCACATTGGCTTCCTCATAGCTTTATAACTGGGTGATTACCTAGAAGCTGTGATTCCTGAATTTACTGATGGAAAAAGGGTTTATAGAGAGTAACAGGTTTTCAAATGTGTAAATCCTAAATAGTAAGATCCTTCCAGAATTATTACATTAGCCCTTTGTGGTAAATTTTAGAAAGTAGGTATATAGTCATAGGAGAGAGAACTCCAAGTTTGTACTGTAAAAGGAACGTTAAGTTTATAGACATACCATCACGGTATATTGTCTGACGAAGGACACACTGCTGAGATAAGTGTGCAGTTTCCTTTTATCCAGGCCTAAGGACCCAAGTTGTCACTGCTTCCTAAGGTAGTAAGAAAAGCAAAACTGTACTGTACCAACTGGTTCCCAATGCTTCCCTAATTTCTAGAGAGCAGAGTGAATATATGAGAAAAAATTATCTTTCAGTTTTCATTCTCCAATAATTTCACTGGAAATGACATAAAATAGACATTCTTAAGGAATAAAGGAACAAAATCAGATTATTTTCTCAAAGCAGATTGTGAATGTACACACACACACACACACACACACACACACACACACACACACACACACATACGTTGGATATTGGAGAGATATATATATCTCCAAGACCCTGTAAGTAATACGCTTTCTTCTTTAGCACTTCCCGAATTACCGAAGACCGCTCAAAAAGTTATTGGGTTTTCTACTTATAAATTGTATATTACTGCCAAGTTTTGGTTAAGAGTGGCCTATTTCAACTAGGCTAGAGTGGGATGTAAGGTCTTTAAAGCGAAGGGGTGGGGCAGATGAGGTTAAAGGTAGGTACCTTCCTACTCTGTGCCTTTCCAACATTAATGTTCCTGTGAATCACCCAGGGATCTTGTTACATCACATGTTGTGATTTAGTATGTGTGGGTGGTACCTGAGGTTTTACTCTTCTAACAAGTCACAGGTGTTGCTTATGATGTTGGTTCTTGGACCACTCCTGCAAACAAGTTCTAGTTTGCCTTTCCTCTTGTCATCCCTCTCAAACCCTGCTCCCCACCCAAGCACTACCACTTGGACATAAGTAGTAATTTACTATATAGGAATATTATAGTGGACATTACCGATAGACATTTCCTTCCTTTTAATTTTTCCAGTACATTTCATTATGTAATCTTTCCAGATATAGGCTTAACCTGTCCTTAGCAGCCCTCAAAGATTTGAGGCCGTGAATCAATGGGCTCAAATTCTTACGGGACATCAAGAAATATCTAACTTCAAGGAATCATTTTGTAAAACTTACACCATCAGCGTAGTCCTTTCCTCTGTTATTGCTACATTTCCACTGTGCCTCTCTATCCTTTATATTTAGTGTTGAGACAGATGCCTACAGGTCTTGAAGCCATTTTTGATGTCTTGGTTGAGAAGTTTTCATTTAAGAAGCCTTGATGACCATAAATCATTTATTCTAGGAGTTTCATTACAAGGTTTTTTTTCTACTCCATTATTTTTACATATATGTGACTCTGGTTTTGCTATTTTAAGACTTTCCATACATTTTTACGTCCTTGTTTATTTCAGTTCTACTTCTATTACTACTGTACAGTTTATCAACTAGAATTAACATTTTCCTCTGCTTTGAGTAACTTAAAGCTAAGTGTAAGTTTAGCAAGTCGGCAAGAACACAGGAAGCATCAGATACTGTTTCAGCTTACTTTCATGATACAGGAACAAATGGCTCTCTAGCTTAAAAAAAAAAATCCTCATAAGTTATCCTTGAAAATGATCACCAAGACTTAAATAAAATATTGTCTTTCATATGAGTCAAACAGTGGTTATCATCCATATTAAATAATTTTAATTCAAGACTGACAATTCACAACCATTAATAATTGTAGTTAGAGAGTCTTCTAAATGCTACTTGAGTTTTTATTTTCTATATTTTTTCAAGGAAGTAATTTAAAATTTACCAACCTTTAATTTTATAATTCTCACAGAATACATAAAAATGTAGGTAATTGCAAATGATTCTTTTAATCAGAATCTCCTCAAACATTTAATGGGGTATATCAAGTTGTTTCATAATGTAATTGATTCCCAAATTTCTTTTATATATCTTTTCTTGTAAGAATATTGGGCCCTAAACCTGTGTTCCAAAAGACACTTTTATGTCATAAAATAATACCAAAGAGAAGAATTAGCTGTATGAAATATATTTCTATATTTTTTTAACAGATGTAAGTTTCATAGTCCCATGTGCAAAAATGGAATTCTGTAGTAATCAAATGATGACATTTGTTTGTGACTTTTGTTACTATTTGTTTTCACTCTGAACCTACTTTTTCACTGATGGCAGAAAAACTGAATCTAAAGACTTTAAAAATATAATCGGTGCAACCCAGTGATTTTTTCAGAAGTCGAGGTTTACTTCATAATCCAGTTTACAAATACCATCTGGCTTTTCTACCTCCTTACCTTTTGTGGCCCTGAGAGGCCACAGATAATATGCAGAGGGAGAGGGCCTTAAATATGTGATGGACAGGAGTTAATAAGAAAGGAGCCACTGTATCAGTCTCCAATTGATGTCTATGGTTGGCATGGTGATTTAATCTTTACTCTTTAGATAAGGGACAAAATGTTGACTCAGGGTGACATGTTAGATGAGGGTAGTCACCCATCTGGGCCCAGTGTAGTTTCCTGGTAAGAGTAATTTTTCTTCCCATCTCATTTCTGGCTTTTGTAAAGTATATTGTGGCCAGAACACAAGGTTGTCTACATACGGCCTGGGAGATCTCTTGGCAGGGCCAACTACTTTCCCCTTTACTCACCTTCTGAGTCTTCTACGTGGACACGCGGGAAACTTACGGTCCCCTTCTCTGTCTGATTGTGACCACCGCCCCACAAAATAGGAGATTTGGGGGGTAAGAAAGTAAGTATCCAAATACTCTTCTTGCTTTTTCTCATTCCCTATTTCCTTGCCTTTCCCCTGAATTCCTACTCTTCCGCTCCTTTATGGGAGACGGTGAAGTACATGCGGCAAAATACTATAGTGCATTCGTGGCCTCTCCCGTTGCGGAGCGCAGGCTCGGCGGCCATGGCTCACGGGCCGCTCCGCGGCATGTGGCATCTTCCCGGACCAGGGCACGAACCCGCGTCCCCTGCATCGGCAGGCGGACTCTCAACCACTGCGCCACCAGGGAAGCCCCTCACTGTTTTTTCTTAAAACTATCCTCTGCTCAGCTGGGTCTGGTGAAGTTCACTTCTATCAGTTTGGGAGTTAGAATTGGAAGGATGTAAAACCTGCCATTGCAAATATTCTCCATATTCTCCCCTTTTCTTTTTTTTTTTTCATATTTTCCCCTTTTCAAATCTCATTCCTTACTTTAAATCATCGCTTTTAAGCATAATAATCAAGAAGCATGTTTTATTGCTTTCTTAGTATTTGATGTAAGAATTGTTGTGGTCATCTGCCGCAGAGCAATGTACCACATGTCATTCTGATACATCCGGCGCTCACAAAGATAGCAGCATGATCCTGTGATTCAGATATTTTATTTTAGAGCCCTTGATTCTGAGCTCAACCACTTACCAGCTGTGTTGCCTTGGGGGACTGTCAGCTTCTCTAAGCCTCATTTTAACCATCTTTGAAATGTGGTTAATAATAGCAATAATAGCAATAGATTCATAATATCGTTGAAACTGGAAAATAGAGTAATCAATCCATGGAATTTTGTAAGTGATACATAGAGAATTTACTATCTCAGAAAAGAAATAGTGAACAAAGAAAAGAAATATGGGTATTCAGGAAAAGTATATTTTATCAGCTTCTTTAAATAGTTTGATCCCAGTAGTCTTTGGAACCTGAGTCCTGTAATCAGTCTCTAACAATCCAGTGGTTGAGGTTCTAGGGTGTTTACTAGAATCCCCTAAGCAACTGGCAGGATATTGCTAATTTCCTCAGTTTTCAAATGCTGAGTAATGATTCATTCATTTTTACATTAAGATTTATTAAGTACTCCCAGGATGTTTCTTGCAGAGGGGGGAGTTTGCAATACAGCTTACGTCATAAAGTAGACATTGGACAGCTCCTCATGAGTTTTCTCTGTAGAGAGTAAAACGAGGATATACGGGAAGATTCAGTGGGTAGAACTGACATACTCTTTTCCCTACAGTTTTCCATGTGTTGCCATAAGTGCCTAGTAGTCAGTAAAATCCGTTTAATATTAGAAGAAAAGTCCTAGAGTCAAAATTAATTTTCACAGTTATATGGCAAATATAATAAATTCTATTTGTATTTTCTTATTTCATTAGAATATCATCAATTCTACTTTTAGCTTAAGAAACTAAGTCTTCTAAACTAGATATTTCCTTTGGGAATTAAGAAGACTGAAGACAGTGAAGGCTTGAAAAACTAATAACCTTTTTATGGGGAAAAAAACATTTTTCAATTGCATTGATTATTATTTTAAAGGCATTTTACCTAGTGAATTCCTGAGTTTCTTTTTTGATCCTTATCTACCTCCTGAATCTGAATGTCCATAAAGATGAATATTAATGGTCACCATACTTCCTATGTTAAACATCTATTGGTTGATCTGGCTTCAAAGTAACTTACTTCTTTGTAGAATTAAGTTACTCTAATTTCCTACTCCATGCCTTTTATTTTCCTCTGGAGAAAACCTTTCCAGGGCATGACCTAATGAATTCTGGTTCAAATTTCCAAATGAATCTGAACCAAAGTGATTCTATAGTTTGGTTTAGGGAACCTTCATTAAATACCCTAGCGAGAGAATTTTTACTGTTTCATACCAGACTGAAGTACTTTTCTTGACATATTGAAATTGAACTTCAACATTTATGAGAATATAAATTGCAACAGCACTTTGTAACATGTTGTAAGTCCAGTAGAGTCTTAAGTCAAGGACTTTTACTTTCTCTATAACCCCATTAAAAATAGCAGTGTTTCTAATTATTTTTCCTTTAAAAATTAGAAAAATATGTCCTGCTCTCCAGAGAAATGTTATCTTCACTTATTCCTGTAGTTTATATGGTTGCATGCCATATGTCTTTATAGTTTTTATGTGGCTTGACCAAAGTGCAAATTCAATTTTATAGGTATGGCTAGTTTGCCTTCTCTTTTAAAGAGAGAAGTGGTTTTCTAATTGAGAAAGCTAATTTTTGTTTCTCCTCTTTATTCCTGATCTCTTTGCAATCGTCTTGTCTCAAAAGGTTCTTCACATCACAGTTTCAAGAGAAGACTCCATTTTAACTGCAGGACCGCACGGCTTTAAGTACTATTGTTCACACTATAGTTATCTGAAGTTGAATTTGTTCTTTTTCTATAGCATTTCTTTTCTACACAGATATGGTCACCAGACTACAGTGTAACCTGCAAGAGCTTCTAGCTTTTATTATCTACCATCTTGGAAGGTTTTCAGAAAGCAGCATGGCATGATCAAAAAGCATAATGTTTTGATGGTTACTTGGCTGGGCTTCTTTGGGACTCGAGAGATTTGATTTCTTCTGTTAACCCATTGGCTGAACCAAGGAGTTTGCTGTAAATTGCAAGAATAGACAGTGCACAAACTTATCTATAAAGTTTAGTCTGCATCTTATTTGTATAAGTCACCTGTGCCACTCATGGTATTTGGTAGTAATTAAGAAAAACTGACTGTAGCTATTTGAAGGCTGTGGGAACTACAGAATTCACTATAGACTGGAAGACATAGCTTGAACTGGCAGGAAATAAAGTAGCCCCAGAGTCTTCCTGCAAAGAAGCAGGACATCCAATAGCAGTTCTTTACAGGAAGACTCTGACCAGGATATAGCCCTGTTGCCTCCACCACTGTCACTGTGAGCAAATTCTAGCCATCCTCTCATCTTTCTGTCATTTGCTCAGGAATCAAAGTCCTAAGCAAGAACATCCCGTTAGCTGAGGCTACATCATGTGCCCACCCTGGTGACGGGAGAGCAAAGAGAGGGAGAGACTGGCCTTTTTTTTTTTTTTTTTTCTGGATAAACAACACACAATGGAAAGTTCCCCTCCTGGACTGTAAAGAAAGTAGCTTTCTAGATAGATTTTTTTTTTTTTCTAAAACCTGAAAATGTTTAGTATTTTCATAAAACAAGAGCAACTAAATAGTAATCTTGACAGTTTATTTTTAAGAGTTAAGACTTTTCTAGGACATCATACTGAAGCAGGAGAATCCCAACCCTGTGACATACTATGGACATTAGCTTGGAAAAGGAAACTAACATTGCGAATTCCTAATGTGTACATTTAAAATAATGCCTACTGAGTAGGATTAGGTTGAGATATTATTTACAGGGCCTTAAAGATCATGACGAGTACATTGTATGCATTCAATTTTTACTGATCTTTTTTCTTCTCAGTCACCTTATTATTTGATTGGCATGATTGTAATCTTTAAAAAGTTAATATTATTTTGCTACATAATGATTCTGTTCACCTCTCTGAAATTTTAAAATAAACGATTTTGTTTTTGTTTTTGTTTTCTTTAACAGGCAGGCTAGCCTCAATGAAGCAGCCGAGAAGTACTATGATCTGGCCGCCAAGCTGAGGCCTAATGTAAGTACCTTCCTAATGAGAAGTATTATTCAAAGGGATGGACTCACAGCATGTGAGAGTTTTAGACACAGAAGCCTTGTGATACTGGTGTTTTTCTCTCTGGTCTCTTATTTCGCGTTAAATGGCTGATTCAACCATAAAATATGCCCGTCTCAAGCTTCTTTCTTTTTCCGGAGGTACAAATGGCTATTTACTACCGTGTGTGAAGCACCATACATTTTTATCATTTGAACACAGGTTTTAGCATTATTAGATATTTTGCATTTGGATGACTTTTAAAATGAGTTCTTTGAAAGTACTTTTGCTGTGGTGTTACATACCTTTGGACTTCCTAACAACTCAATGATTCTTATGTGTTGTCAAACCTCAAGCTGTGTGTGCCTCTTCCCTATTCCACAGTACTCATTTCTAGTAACTGTGCTTTTCAACTTTATCAAGTATTTTTTATTAGACTTTTTCCCTGGGTAGTCACACTTCCATAAATTAGATCGTTGCTATTGAAATAGAGAACCATTTACGAGAGAATAAGAACTGGTTTTGTATCGGTCTTCTCAGCACTTTTTTATTCACAGTACATCATTGAATTCCAGGGCATTGCTTTTATTCTCATCCACACTGCTCTGCATCACTCTGCAACACTAAAACCTCTACCCTGCTCTCTGGATCTACGCCGTCTATTGAGAAATGTAATTTTCAAACAGTAATGAAAGTGCACGTGTGATGGGACTACAAATAATGGAATCAGTCCCATTTCTTTACAGTAACTCATCTATTGGACAAAGGTCTATAGAGTACCTGCTTTGTGATAGGATACAGAGATTTCATACCCTAAAAGACCACACAATGTAGCAGACAAGACTGAACATAATCAACTAATTGAAATACAGTGTGGAACAAGGGGAGGATTAATGCTTCCTGAAAGCAACCCACCCAGGAAGTAGCTTTTTTGATCAAGAGACTCAACCACATGTAACCTTAGCCCTTGAATCTAAATGTCCCAGTTTCATTAATTATGAGGTACTTTAAGAATCGGTAAGCTGTTTGCAACAGAAGAAAATAATTTAATAGTTGTAAAAAGAATAATAAGCACTAAAATTTATTAAACACTTGTTTAAACAAGTGAATTCTCACATTTATTTCTCACAACAACCCACAGATACTTCTGTGATCCTCATTCTGCTGAAGTTCGGAGAAATGAATAACTCACCCAGTATCACAACTAATAAGTGGAATCACATTGTAACCCAGGCTGTTGTGTGTATAAGAGAAAGCTCGATGGAAAAAAAATGCAGTTGTATCTTAGAAAATGCAAGCCAGAAGTCTAGAAAAACAAAATAATAATGGTCCTGTCATTTATTCATTAAATATTTACTGAGCATCTGTTAAGTGCCAGACACTATTCCAGGCACTGGATACACGCCAGTGAACAAAATTGACAAAAGAGTCTCTGCCCCTTGGGAGCATATAGTCTAGTGGTGAGGAGACAGAACAGAAGCAGGTCAATAAAATATATAGTATGTCTGACAGCAGTAAGTGCTTTGGAGAAAAATGGAGCAGGAAAAGGAAATTAGAAGGTGCAGGGGGAGGTATGCAGGAGGCACAGCTCTGTAAATGCCTGAGTTGGGCATCTTGTGTAGCATTTCTAAGAAAAGGGTTGGACTTGAGACCTTAAACTTATAAATTCACTGAAGACAGAAGTCAGGATTTTTTGTCTGACTGACTGCCTTCCTTCCTTCCTTCCTTATCCGCCTTTCCTTTCCTTTCCGTTCCTTTCCTTCCTTCCCTTCTTTGATTAATAGAATTGATTGATAGAATCAATAATAGAATGATTAATAGAATGATATAATGCTCTTACTATATATACTAAATGATGGTAAGTTCAACCTTTGTTCATTGAGTAGCAGTCCCTTGAGTGTCACTTTTATTTTTGTTAAGTGGTTGATCAGGTGGCCGTCTTCAGCACATTGTAATGGATTAGGGAGAAAAGGGCTCTCTGACCTGACCTCAAAAATGAAAAAGAAAATGAGGCACCACAAGATTTAAACCTGACTTACAAGAGTATTTATTTTAAAGACTGGCCAAATCATAAAATCAATACTTAATCTCCAACTCGAAGCCACTTTTTCTGAAACCCCAAAAAGTTTCTTCATAAACACGCCACAGATTGCTTTTGAAAAATGCATTTATTCAAATGATATTTCTCTTATCTGGTAACAATAAGTTAAGTATTTTATAGACTTGGATAAGATATGAAGTCTATATTTAACAATAAGAAAATGATGTTACAGTTGATGATCAACAGATGTGATCTTTCCCTAATCTGTTTTATGAATTGTGTTTGGTTTTCTGTACATAATTTGGTAAGTAAGATGCCACCAAGATAAGACTGATAAAATGTAAACCTTAACAATAACACAGGTTTGTATTCTGAAATGAAGAGACCTATTTAAACAATAGCCCCATGTCATGAATTATTAGCAGTTAGCATGTGATCTAAATTAAAACATCCATCTGACATTTATCTTGCTCAGAGCTGTTTATTCCCTTTGTCATAAAAACATTCTTTGTTATTTCTGTACTTACTAAATAAATTTCAGTTACCTGTTTATATGAGAACATGGTAAACAGACCTCAACTCTTATTCCCTGTTTAAGTAGTTTCACTATCTTTTCTATTTTTCTTGTCTACATGGTAACCTAATCTTATTTTTCATAAAGCATTTTCTTCTGTTGTTTAGTTTTAACTACAGCAGTCTGTAGCTGTATGTCGGGGTCCTCTGTGGATTTTTCAGCAGTGCTCATGTCAGATCATGACTATGTGAAGTAAAATTTTTCATTGCAACCCCGTGTACTACCCACTTACTGTATTAAGAAGATTGCTGATTATCTGTGAGATGAATTCCTCTCTTAGTAAAATACCTATTCCATTTCTTCAGTATGTCCCATGATGAATTGCTTTATATTTTTTTCTTCTACGAAAGTCTTATGTTTCCATACAACTTACTTGAAAATTATTAATTGACTTTTAGGGTTATTCATATTCAAAGAATTCCAGTGACCAAATGCTAAAATAAAGAAATCTAAATTAGCAGAGACATATAACTTTATTTATTTTTTTAACATCTTTATTGGAGTATAATTGCTCCACAAGGGTGTGTTAGTTTCTGCTGTATAACAAAGTGAATCAGCTATATGCATACATATATTCCCATATCTCCTCCCTGTTGCATCTCCCTCCCACCCTCCCTATCCCACCCCTCTAGGGGGTCACAAAGCACCGAGCTGATCTCCCTGTGCTATGTAGCTGCTTCCCACTAGCTATCTATTTTACATTTGGTAGTGTATATATGTCAGTGCTAATCTCTTACTTTGTCCCAGCTTACCCTTCCCCGTCCCCATGCCCTCAAGTCCATTCTCTACATCTGCGTCTTTATTCCTGTCCTGCCTCTAGGTTCATCAGAACCATTTTTTTTTCAGATTCCATAAATATGTGTTAGCATATGGTATTTGTTTTCCTCTTTCTGACTTACTTCATTCTGTAAGACAGACTCTAGATCCATCCACCTCACTACAAATAACTCAACTTCATTTCTTTTTATGGCTGAGTAATATTCCATTGTATATATGTGCCACATCTTCTTTATCCATTCATCTATCAGTGGACACCTAGGTTGCTTCCATGTCCTGGCTATTGTAAATAGAGCTGCAGTGAACATTGGGGTACATGACTCTTTTTGAATTATGGTTCTCTCAGGGTATATGCCCAGTGGTGGGATTGCTGTGTCGTATGGCAGTTCTATTTTTAGTTTTTTAAGGAACCTCCATACTGTTCTCCGTAGTGGCTGTATCAATTTACATTCCCACCGACAGTGCAAGAGGGTTCCCTTTTCTCCACACCCTCTCCAGCATTTATTGTTCGTAGATTTTTTGATGATGGCCATTCTGACTGGTGTGAGGTGATACCTACCTCATTGTAGTTTTGATTTACATTTCTCTGATGATTAGTGATGTTGAGCATCCTTTCATTTGTTTGTTGGCAATCTGTGTATCTTCTTTGAAGAAATGTCTATTTAGATCTTCTGCCCATTTTTGGATTGGGTTTTTTTTTTGATATTAAGCTGCATGAGATGCTTGTATATTTTGGAGATTAATCCTTTGTCAGTTAGCAGGCACATATAACTTGACATGTTAGACTCTGGTATTGTTTCTTCATCAGGGGTATTGAATACATCGTCATTTACTGAAGTGCACATTTAGAGAAATATATTTATTTAAGTGCACATTCAGAGAAACATTTTTGTAGTGGGAAAACTCTTTACCAAAATTGCCATTTTAATTTTTTCCACTTTCAGTTTTCCATTTTTATAAATAAAATTGATCTTTCTGTGGAGGTTACTTTAAAAAGACAACACTTTTCTCTGTCTTCTCTCCCATTTACGCACATCAAAAACTGCTGACTCTTGAGGATTAGAAAGAACATTAAAATGAAATGGTTTTGTTCCTCCTGTGGGAAGTGAGCCAAATTCTGCATTAATTTATAAGTTTTTAAATTTTCCGTAAAATGCGAAGAATGGGGAATTTGCATAGTACAAAGTCACCCAGTTCTACTTGGCTTTTAGTAAATGCCAAAGTTAGAAGAGGGTAATTCCTAATAATGAGGAATTCTATTTCTTTATATTTTGTATTTTTCTGCATGTAATTGTTTTTGGTCTGAATTCATTCAACATTTTTATTGTTACTGTTAAGTTCTAACATAGTGTAAAATTCTACGCCAAGTGCAGTAGGATCCAATTTGTGAAAAATTAACCCTGACCTTGATGCGGGGAGAAAGTGGGGGAGAGAACCAAGGATCCAGATCCTCGTACTTCAAGGCAGTAAAAGATGCTGTATATTAAGTGCTCCGTGAGTGATAGAAGCTAGGTGCTGGAAAAGTGCACAGGAGAAAAAAAGTACTTTCAGGGCCTCCCTGGTGGCACAGTGGTTGACAGTCTGCCTGCAGATGCAGGGGACACGGGTTCGTGCCGCGGTCCGCGAAGATCCCACATGCCGCGGAGCGGCTGGGCCCGTGAGCCATGGCCGCTGAGCCTGCGTGTCCGGAGCCTGTGCTCCGCAACGGGAGAGGCCACAACAGTGAGAGGCCCCGCGTACCGCAAAAAAAAACAAACTTTCAGCTGGACTGATCCTAGAAGACACTGAGTCACAGTTGACAAACTTAGAGAATCTTGAAATGATTGGAGGTTTATAGGTGAAGTTTTTAGCAGGAAGAAGAGAAAAGAGAGAATTCTGGCAGGTAGAGGCATATGCATGAACAAAGACATGAGCTCAGAAAGCATGAACTATACCCAAGGAACAGTAAGCACATGTGGTTAATATTGCCCATGGTGTGGGGCAGAGAGGAAGAGTGGGGGAAGATAGAACTGAAAAATAATATAAAACCAGATGAAGGGCATTGAATACCATACTGTGAATGAGGAGTTTGTATTCCAGGATTGTGTTCAGCAGGATGATGTAATGAAAGTGGTAATTTATCAGATGTGATGAAGAATGTGTGTTTCATTTGGGAAAGTAGAAATGACACATGCAGCTTTGCGAAAAGCAAATAAAAAGTCATTGAAATAGTATAGGCAGGACTTCCCTGGTGGTGCAGTGGTTAAGAATCCGCCTGCCAATGCAGGGGACACAGGTTCGAGCCTTTGTCCGGGAAGATCCCACATGCCGTGGAGCAACTAAGCCCATGCACCACAGCTACTGAGCCTGCGCTCTAGAGCCCACGAGCCACAACTACTGAAGTCCACGCACCTAGAGCCTGTCCTCCGTAACAAGAGAAGCCACCACAGTGAGAAGTCCGCTCACTGCAACTAGAGAAAGCCCACACGCAGCAACAAAGACCCAATGCAGCCAAATATAGACAAATAAAATTTATTTTTAAAAAAAAACAACTTGCCTTCTCTCTTTAAAAAGAAAAAAAAAATAGTATAGGCACAAGGCATAATATAGATCCAAAAATACAGAAACACAGTAGAATGGAAAAGAACATGCAGGGAGAGTAAGCATATTATTTGATAGGATATGAGTAGGAAAATTAATTGGCCCAATGAGTGTTCCAAAATTTTAAATTTAGGTAACTTGGAAAAAAAGAAATCCCCTAAACAGAAATAGGACAGAAAAATGTGTTTATTTCAAGAAGAAAGTGGTAAGTTTGAACCGAGCAGATGCTAAGTGAGAAGGAAGATATTCTAATTTTCTACAGGACATTCCTATCAAGTGGCAGTTGGGGGAAAGGCCACCGTTAGGCCTAGAGGTGCAGGAGTCATTTGCAGAAACTGCACAGTACCAAAGGAGAGGATAAGATCACCGAGGGAGGGAAAGTACAAGAGGAGAGAAGAGAGCCCATTTCACAGCCCTGAGCATCCCTGCATTGGAAATACAGGGTGAGGAAGGCATAAGACAGCAATAGGACGTAGAAATCAACATTGGTGAGCAATTTCCACTGCTGCTAAACAGTAAAGAAAAACAAGGACTGAGAAAGTCCTTTGACTTCAAAGGATAAGATGACGGGCTACCTTCGTGAGTTCAGTTTCATGCAAGTGATATGGGCGGAAGTTGTTAAGGTGTTAAGGACATGAGAATTGGGAGCAGAGCGTGTAAAGTGAATCTGCAAATAAGTGTGGAAGTAAATGAAAGAGGGCAATACCAAAGAAATATTAAGTATGTGTTTATTAAATATTAAAAATAGGTGTTAGGGCTTCCCTGGTGGCGCGGTGGTTGGGAGTCTGCCTGCCGATGCAGGGGACGCAGGTTCGTGCCCCGGTCTGGGGGGATCCCGCGTGCCGCAGAGCGGCTGGGCCCGTGGGCCATGGCTGCCGCGGCGGGAGAGGCCACAGCAGTGAGAGGCCCGCATAACGCAAAAAAAAAAAAAAAAAAAAAGGTGTTAAAGGGTATGTGTATGTGTGTGTGTTTAAATACGAGATTTTAAATGTGTTCAAGTAGAGGGGAAAGCAGAGGAAATATAGAAGACCTTAAAGGATTATTTCCTCCCCAGGGACTGAAAAAGAAAAAGTAGACTATGAAGATATAAGGAGGAAAAAAAAAATTAGAAATAGAGCATGCGTAGGTAGTAATTTACTAATGTCATCTTTATTTGGCTGTCTGTTGGTCCTGGGCAAAAAGGTCAGAATTTGAAGCCAAAGGCCTGTGGATAGAGCTGAACATGCCAGGCCAGGCAGTAGATAATATTTGCCATAGGTCTGTACCATCTATATATGATCAGTAAGTGCCAGGAGAAATTCTGGCCTTAAGCCCTTTGTCATCTTGTGATAATTCTCAGTAAAGTTCTGAAATCACTGGTCGATTGCTTCTAGTTTTGATTCAGTTCTCTGACTTTTACACTGATTGTTGTATTCACCCTTTATATTTCTAGTATGTATAATATTTTATAAATGTTTTCCAGTGCACATTCATTACATATGAATTCAAGGGGAATGTGTTCCAAAGATTGGACTGTCCAATAGAAAATTACATACATGCATTATACCTTTCCTAGGCACTTAGAACATAAATTATTTCAGAGTATTATTATAAAATCAAAGCTGATGTTATGCATTTGGGGCTCTTTGGCAATGATTATATGTCAGAGAGCAAATGAGAAATATGAGATTCAAAGAAATGAGCTTACTGTAAGAGAGTGCAGCTGTGTTATGAGCTAGTACATAGATTCAACGATATATTCCTTTCAACTTGGACTACCCTTTTTATGGTAAATATGGTTGTGAGATAGGGTAGGGAGAGATGGCTGTGCAGTAGAAATAACCACTCAGACTAGAATCTGGGGGGAAAGGGTAAGAATTAACTTCTGATGGAAGAATTACCTTCTGATAGAAGAGAGAGAAAATATTCTGAGTTATAGTTATTTTCTGATGGGGAAGATATTCCTCAACCCTAATTGGAACAAGAGACCATGAAATTCAGTTAAACAGGACAGATTCAGATTTGACCATGTAGGGGATTTTGATGGGGGAAATTGCTGAGATTGCCATCTCACTGGGGAAAAAAAAAAAATAGGGTAAATAATAATTTGTCTGGGAAGCAGTTAAACCACATTTCTGCTTGTAAATGGAGGAAAAAACACATGGCCTTTTCCAAAACTTTCCACAGGCTTCTGTGATGTGGGAAAATTACATACCATGTGTCTCTTGACTTTCAGGCATTAATAATATATGGATCCCAGAATCACCAGATTGACTTTATGAATAAAATGCATTTTAATATTGTAAATATATTTCCCACTCTCACTAGTCATTTCAGTTTCAAATACCTCTATATATTTTACAGTCAAAAATAGAGTAAGTTGACAAACCCAGAATAAATAGGTTTCCATCAAGAGAGAAATTGCCGTTAGTTTCCCTCTGTATTTTATCTGGTTTTATTAAAAGGGCCCAGAGATATCATTGAAACAAAAACTGTTGGTTATTCACACATACCCACTTAAGTCAACAAACCCTAATTCTACTTCAGTTCATAAATAGACTTAATCCTTTCGATGTTATGGACATTTATGCACACAGCCGTAGAAATCAAATATCTAATTCTTCGTGTCTGATTTCAGCAAAATAGATGCTCACTTCCCTGAGAGCTTCAGTTATGCCAGGATCGATTTTAGCCCCAGTTTTAGATATGAGAAGACACTCATATCTGTCTTCAAACTCCTTTCTACTGTAGATCTTCTTTCCAAATTATTTAGATGTTGCTTTTCTTCTAACAAGTTACAAAGTCGAGTTTTTGGTGCATTCATTTCTCTCTGCTTACATTGTTGCTTTGTGTTATACTTCTATTTCGAAAATGTGAGATAAACCAGAAAAAATGTATTTCTGAAGTGATTACTGTTTTTGTTTATCATCTGTATAATTCTTCATGCTTAGAAGACAAAGATGGTTAGTATAATCCACTTGTTTACTAGCTGTTGATGTGGGCTAGTTGTTGCCTAGACCGGGATTAGATATTTGGACCCAACTAAGCTGAATTTACAGTTTTTCCATCCTTGGGGTATTGTTATTCATCACAATCCACTTGCAATCATGTTTGAGCACTATTTTTTGAAAATGTATGTATGTGTTGTGTGTGTGTTTTAGATTCACAACCAGAAAAGGATGAGGGGGTGTGAGACGTGGGCAGGAACTTCCGTGGCTCTTGGCTATAAAGAAAATCAACCTGAGTACTTTAGGGTTGAGGAACATCAAAAACTTTGGGAAATTCCACTTAATTATGTTCTCTGATTCCAAACGTGTTTATTTTTACTCATATTTCTTTGTGAGGGTATCCTTTGCATCGATTTATAGCTATAATTGTTTGAACTGTGGGACCACACACTAAAATTACTTTTAGTCCCTTTTCTTCCAGAGAAACTAGATTCCTGTTTTGTTTTGTTTTGTTTTGAACTCAGCTAATCTAACCACACTGGCCCATGTTCCTACCTGGGAATAGCAACTAGGGTGGAGCAGTAGCTGCTACCATGAGAAGGATATGACCTTCCCTCACCCCCAGTCACCACATTCTTCATAATCCCCTTTGGTTATTTCCACAGCTGGCCTCTCTCATTTCTTTTTTTTTTTTTTTAATTTTTTTTTTTATTGAAGTATAGTTGATTTACAATGTGTTAATTTCTGCTGTACAGTAAAGTGATTCAGTTCTACACATATAGACTTTCATTTTTATATTCTTTTCCATTGTAGTTTATCACAGGACGTTGAGAATAGTTTCCTGTGCTATACGGTAGGACCTTGTTGTTTATCCATTCTAAATATAATAGTTTGCATCTGCTAGTCTCAAACTCCCAGTTCATCCCTCCCCCAACCCCAGCTCCCCTTTGGCAGCCACAGGTCTGTTCTCTATGTCTGGGAGTCTGTTTCTGTTTTGTAGATAAGTTCATTTGTGTCATATTTTAGATTCCACATATGAGTGATATCGCATGATATTTGTCTTTCTCTTTCTGACTTACTTCACTTAGTAGGATAATCTCTAGGTCCATCCATATTGCTTCAAATGGCATTATTTCATTCTTTTTTATGTCTGAGTAGTATTCCATTGTATATAAAATTTCTCCCCCATTTCTATTTCAGACATTTATGTTTCTCATCCTTGATTGGTCTTATGGGGCCATGTTTTTTCTAAATATAACTGAAACATTAACAAAAAGCCGTGTTTGTGTATGATTCTTTATCCCCTCCCTGTTCTGAGTTTCCTGTAACATTCCACTCCTCTTTTTTCTATTTTCTTACCTTTCTTCTACTCTTAACTCTTTGTTATCTACCTGAACTCTCATTTACATCTACAGATAAAATTATATTTTACTTTACCCTAGAGACAAGTAAAAGTTGGGCAGATCCTGAAAAACTAGTAGATTGATAGAATAATTTCTTATTGAAAGTTCTGTGTCTTTGTTAAAGAGAAAAAAAATTATTCTAATGCTTTTGTAAACAAATTATTTATTTATTTATTTTTTTGGCCACACCATGCGGCACGCAGAACTTCCCCACCCAAGGATCGAACCTGTGCCCCATGCAGTGGAAGCACAGAGTCTTAACCACTGGACCACCAGAGAAGTCCCCAATGCTTTTAAAAATAGTGATGAAGACTTTATTCAGGACTATTGTGATAAGTTTCATGACTATGGAAATGAGACAGATCAGGTTCAACCTGGCGTACAGCAGAGACAGCAGGGGGTAGTCAGTGGATGGAAAATTACTAAGAAGAGGCCTCAAGGGTAGGAGGGTTCTTGGTAAACCAACTTACAGAATTCTTGCTGGAAGACAAGCCAGTATGATCAGATAGCGAGGGTGGGGGAATTCTCGCTAAATTAACTTATCAGAATTCTTGATACAGCTGGGCTAGGCAGGCGTAAGAAAAGACCCAAGGATGAGGCCTAGTCAAAAAGAGGACTCAGAGGAATGTCTTCTTTGGTCAAGGAGAGTCTGTGTCATTCTGGATGAGGTTATTTTCCCAGACTGAGTTGTTATAATGTTAAACTTCTTGTCACTAGATAATGTCAGAATCAGGAGTTTCCCTTTATCAACTTGAGAAGGATTTGCTTAAATATATTGCTGTAACATCTTTGCTAACAAACCCTAGAAGAGAGCTGAAAAGAATGACATCTTTAAGAGGGGGAAAAAATTGTGTATGCTACAAAATGTCTCAGTCTTTGTCTTATTATCAACTGTTACTTCCTTAGATACCAAGTGCCGACAAATGGCCAGTATGGTATGGTATTCAGAGTTTTATCAGTTGTCTGAACCTGCATTGTGATTACACCAAAAAATAAAACTACAGAGAACTCAATTTTTTAAGAATAGGACCTTTATATTTTACTTACTCTCATTATTTCTGTGTGGTTTTCATCTCCGTTTTGTTGTTGTTTTTGTCACTTTCTTAAATGAGATCTGTAGCGAAATAACTCCCAGAAATGCAGCTTTACCACATACTGTGACCTGCTGAGACACTGCCCTTTTGAAGAGTAAATGGCAACTTAAAGAGGGCAAATGTCGTGCCATTAAAGGTTTTGTGACGAGAGTTTGAAATGGTCAATTCACCGAATTGGTTTCATTTTAAAAGTAACTTCTTCAGATTAGGAATACTGAATTTTAAAGAGAGAAGCAATTTTGAAAAGATTTGTTAGAATGATTTATGAAATATATATTTACATATATGTATATATACATATACAATTTATACTAAAGAAAATAATTGCTTAAATTACATGTGGAAATAATCAACTATGTTTTTGATAGTATCATATGATAGATCTCAACAAGCTCAAGAATGGTTAGATGTAGAACATTTACTGCTACTGCTTTCAAACACTTTTTTTCTGTATTCTCCAATCTAAGTTACTCTATCCTTAACTGTTCTACTTAACTGTTTAATCCTATAAAAGATAGCTGGATCTTCCCCATGGAATCTATATTTGTACTACAGTTTATTTCTTGATTCCACCTGTAATTTTTACTGGTTGTTTATATACAAATCCTAATAAAAGCTACTAAAACAAATGAATAAAAATCCTCAATATGTATTAATTTAGTTTTCCTACAAGACAAATTATTTTTCTTAAATATATAGTGCGTTTTCCACTATTGGTTTACAGAAACCAATGGTAGTTTTCCCTTTTTCTTAACAAGGTTCAACTATTTTTTCCCAAAGAGTCATACTATTTGTGAAATTTTTGTAATCATAGCTTTCATCTGTTTCAACTAGCTGAGCTTTTATTTGTAACCACAAGTATGCTAATGTACATATCTATCAGCAAATCAAAGCTACTATAATAAATAAATCCTTAATATGCACTGATACTTTTCTTCATCCATGATTACATGCATTATTTTTCTTTTTTTCTTTTTTCTTTTTTTTTTTTTTTTGCGGTACGCCGGACTCTCACTGTTGTGGCCTCTCCCGTTGCGGAGCACAGGCTCCGGACGCGCAGGCCCAGCGGGCATGGCTCACGGGCCCAGCCGCTCCGCGGCACATGGGATCTTCCCGGACCGGGGCACGAACCCATGTCCCCTGCATCGGCAGGCGGACTCTCAACCACTGTGCCACCAGGGAAGCCCTACATGCATTATTAAAATGATACCAGAAATTGTGAAAAACTGTATTTGAAAAAGTGTCGATATGAAAATATTGAAAGAACAAAGGATTTTTAAAATGCATTTCCGTAGGTCACTCTACTTAAATGACACACCGCAAATACGTGGATATCTGTGCTTATTTTCGAATTTTCTTATGGAGAAAGATTCCTATGTAGAATTTATAATTTCTCGCTTATGTTTAGTTGCTTTTCTCCACTTTAATATCTTCTTTTTGGTATAGTTTTCTTAGGCTAGCATTGAGAGCAATAGATTCCATTAATCTGGAAGATGGAATTATTTTGCTGCCAAAGGGAGATTATGGACTTTGATTAGCCTTGGAAATCTTTACTGGATACATGCACAAATGCTTATTTTTCCTTTCATTGAGTAATATAACATTATCATTTTCTTTTCTAGTATGCTGATTGACACAGTAACTCCTAAACATTTCCTACTTGTAGGGAACTTTTATGGTGAACAGATGATGGATTATACCATAAGCACTGTAGTACCATATGATTGCTTTAAATCCATTATTTACATTTGAATTTGTATAAACTGTGTCTCCATGTTTGGAAGTTAGGAACCTTTTTTATACACACTTAATGGTGTAAAACAGAGAGCATTCACCTAAATGTAGGTGATAATATTGAATGGGTTAAAAGTTGATAAACAACTATTATAGGTCCATATTTCTGCTTGTATCTATTATGAATTATTACCAAAAAAATTTTGTCTCTGTAACTTGTAGAAGAATAAACATGATAATGTTGAGACCAGAAAAACGTCATTTTTAAAAAATTAGGAAGCGTCAGCCTAACAACATCTACACTAGTTAAACATTAAAAGTTAAATTCTACCCCATTTTTACAGATGGAGAAACAGAGGCAGGGTAGTTTGTCTGGGATCTCACAGGTAGTGGTAGAGTCAGAATACAAATCCAGGCAAGCAGAGTGCCTATTATATGTCAGTATCTAAAATGAATACCAGGGATATAATGAGAAGCAAGGAAGTTGTAATTCCTACTGTCTCAGAGATGTAGCTGATGCAGGCTTAGCATTTAATTGTTTCTTAATTTTTTTCATGAGTGGTTTATATAGTTTATGAGTCTTGAAAGTTTGCATCTTCCACGCCTTATACAACAGTTCTTAAAAATTCATGAATTCACTGTGTTATCTTCAGAGAGTATTCAGGGACTTCAAGAAACATAGCAAACAAATTACTGTTTTTGTATTGCTTGAAATGTGTTGATTACTTTGTCTTGGGCGGACTCATGCAACCACAGTAAATCTGCTCATTTTTTCATAAAGGTAATTTATTTCCTTTCCTTTAATAAGCTGAAGCAACCAAAATGATTTAGTGAAATGTTGGTTTAGGATTTGGAAGGCCAGATACTTTGGACAGTAGACTCTTACTTACCTGACAGTTTCTTTGTGAAGTTTTGCTGTTAACTGAATTTGTGTTCTTTAAGTGAGAGTTACGGTAGAATGACGTGCAGGTATCATGTCAGGTTTTATTTTATTCCTACTATATGTGTATTACAGTCTAGAGATGTATTTGACAAAAGTTCGTATTAGTTAAGGTTATTGTGATTTCCAGTACAATAATGTTTAAATACACAGGAATCTAAAAATTCCCTCACATATAAATAAAGTAATATTAACATTCTCCTTTAAAAAATCCCTAGAAAAGAAAAAAAAAACTACTTAGAAATATGCTAAATTGATTGTAGGTTTTTAATCTGTTTAATGACATGTTATGAATAGAGTATTACAGCAAAAAGCTTTTTTTGAGTAATTCGGAATTGATCTTTTAGTCCTTAATTTATCCAATCCTAGTACTTCTCATGTCTAAACTGAAGCTGCTGGATATGGTGAAGATGTTTATGTAAAAGGAACTACAGCATGAAGATATTATATGACTCAATTCTTTTTAAAACTGGGTTTGAATTTTCAACTCTCCTTTAATGGAAATTTATTATCTCCTCAAATATGTGCGTGCTATAGCACTTAAAGTGTGCTAGAACATGCTAGGCTCTGGGAATAACCAAAGGTCTGCCAGATGCGTGTTGGCAATAGCCTCAGAACAAGTCAAGATCCCTAGTGAAGGCAGGAATGGTGACAAAACATGATACATACCATCAATAAAGTTGATAGTCAAAGGGCAATTCATGACTGCAGGTTTTGAAAGCCTATTTTGAACTAAATGTTTTCATAAAATTACAGTGTATAGTGCTAAATGATCCTTGATATAGTGTAGAGTTTATTTAGTGTAGCACCTTCAAATATATATCAAGTTTTTATTTTAACATGTTTTCCAGAACCTATATCTATTCCCGCCCTACCTGGTCTGGCTTATATATGCTATATCTCAAAAAGTGTAGCACTTAATCATGAATATATATTTTGTGTACCTTAATGGCATCAAAACGTTTTTAATGTTTAGGGATAAAGTGTATTCCGCTCATATGGCAGCAGTGAAAAAAAGATACCTACTTCTAGGGCTTCCCTGGTGGCACAGTGGTTGAGAGGCCGTCTGCCGATGCAGGGGACACGGGTTCGTGCCCCGGTCTGGGAGGATCCCACATGCCGTGGAGCGGCTGGGCCCGTGAGCCATGGCCACTGAGCCTGCGCGTCTGGAGCCTGTGCTCCGCAACGGGAGAGGCCACAACAGTGAGAGGCCCACGTACCAGAAAAAAAAAAAAAATATATATATATATATGTATATACATATATATATATGTATATATATATATGTATATATATATATATATATATATGTATATATATATATATGCCTACTTCCAGCATGATATTTCACAAAGAAACTTTGGGTTTTGCTTTCCTGAATGTACAGAGACATGGGTAGCACATAGGGTTTGTCTATTTACTAGATGTTGCTATAAATAGCATGCTTCAGTGACTTCCCTGGTTTGGGAAGAGCAGTCTCTGCAGTGAATTTCCAGTGGAATCATGCCATTTTCACAAGCCCTGGTAGGCAACATAGCTTAGCAGTGTAGGCTCTGGAATTACGTGGCTTGGGTGTACTAAACAGGGCTTCACCTGCCTCTGGCTCTGAGATCTTGGGTGTGTTGCTTACATCCCTAAGCCTCATTTGCTCACTCTGTAAACCGAGGTAATAATAACTACCTCAGAGGGTTTGTTATGGAAATGCAACAATACATACAGAGCACTTAGAATTCTACTTGGTCCAGAGCTGTTAAATTATTTACATTGCAGGAATTTGTCTATATATTCTTTACACAAAGAGAATAATTTTTAAATAAGTCAATTCCACGTGCCAGGTTACCTAAACAACGAACAAATTGGTGTTGCCTGTCACAGACTCGAGCACGCTCCTTCCTCCGGGCTTTATAATCGTACTTTTTCCTCCAGCTGCCATGCTTTTCCTCCGTATAGCAGCATGGCTAGCTCTGGCACTTCCTTAAATATCTGCTCAAATAGCAACTTGTATCAGTAAGATTTCCCATCCTGCTTCATAGGAAACACCTCTGTACCAGTAATATACGCTACCTCTTTTATCCTGTCCTGCTGTACGTTTTCTCCTTGGTTTTTATCACCATCTACAGCCTATGTATTTTCTTACCTACGTGCATTATCTGTGTCCGCTCTCCAGACCATGAGCTCTTTGGTGGCAAGGACTTTATTTTCTGTACCTCCGCTTTCCCCAGCACATGTGGTGGTGCCTGGAAGACAGTAGGTGCTCGGTCAATGTTGTGAAGGGATTCACAGGAAGCTTCTGTCCTCTCAGTCTGTTGGCTTCCTGTCCTTTCCTAGCATGGACATCTTGCAGCACTGAGTATGGTTCTCGTGTTTGAAACATGTTGTGTTCAACGTGTCCCCTCCCCCAGTGAAATTCAGCCTCTAAATGCAAGCCAACCACAACATGGTCTGCTCAGCACAAAACACGTTGATCTTTTACAGTGCTGGAAATAAAACCAAAAGCAGTGAGACTGGCTGCCAGGAACACACTGAGAGGCTGTACTGTAGTTTACTTCAAGAGCCATCCAAGTGATTTTTTAAGAGAGATGTTTAAGAATAATGTTGATTTTTTTTTTTTTTTTTTAAACTCTCGCTGAATGGAGAACCTTGAAATCTTCTCTGTCTACCCGCAGCTTGCACCCACCCTGGGTCTTTTGGTTCTCTCTACCTGAGTCTCAGGAGACAGTGATCACAATGAACTGGAACTCTGTCGAATTTTAGATGACTTCATCCTCTCAGGAAATGCAGAATCACTCTTGATAAGTGTTTATATATTCAGATTCTGAAACTC
Organism: Phocoena sinus; assembly: GCF_008692025.1. Classification (NCBI taxonomy): domain Eukaryota; kingdom Metazoa; phylum Chordata; class Mammalia; order Artiodactyla; family Phocoenidae; genus Phocoena; species Phocoena sinus. The sequence goes on along the minus strand of NC_045772.1, from coordinate 36,454,458 downwards.
AGCCTGTGGTACAAGTGACAGCAGATCTCATAGAATGAGTAGCTATAAACCTTTGGAGCAGCTTCTATAGCGCTATGATCCCAATAAAGTATAACCCTTAAACTTCTTTGTTTGACCTAATGGTACGCCTGCCTCCTTTACAGGCCTCACTTTCCTCTGCAAAAACACACAGTAAACCATAAGGTAGAAGCTGATTTTATAAATCCATTCAGACCTTATTGAAAACTGGCCAGTGATTTTCCAAAAAGTAGCCCCTTAAAGGGCATATCTCCCTCTCCACAGGTAATTTACCTTATATAAGATTTCCTTTTTTAAAAAAAAAATGACAAATATTTCGATGCTAAAAATAAGAAGGGTATGTGAGAAAACTTAGAATAAGAATAATAAGCCAAAAAGTTTTCCTCCCCGTTAGTCAATTTTATGAAGGAAAAAAAAAAAAAGACTAGATTTTGTGGTTTATTTCCCTGTGCTGTTGTCTATGGATGACCTGTTTTGATATTGGGAGCCACAATAGGAGGAAAATACCAATGAAAGGGGAAATGACAAGCAAACAAAACAAAATGGTGAGGCACCTATGCAGAGAGGGGGCAACAGTGCCAAAACCTAATATGACAAGCCGCAGCCCTGGGGATCAGTGGTTTGTGTCAACCATAAGAATGAGCGAAAGGCCAATTTTTCTCCAAAAGAAAAATTGCCTGCATTTCAAGAAACCTGACTGTGGTTAAGAAGTAATTTTAAAGACAAAAATAACAAATTGGCTAAACTAGTATGTGTGCTTTCCAGGGAGAGTAATTTTTTTTTTCCCCAGACTCTTCCTGCCATCACTGTGTCTAGCCTGGTAGTGAGTCTCTTGGATCAGGAAGCAAGGGCCAGGCGTGTTGACCACACGTCCTATGTCGGGATTTGGTGGTGGTGTTCTGTTTTTAATGGGGTTGTTGAATCAACACTTCATCATTGGAAAAGAGCACTCAGTTTGAGCCCCCTCCACAGTTTACATTTGCTATTAATTCTTCTGTGAGTTCCATCAGTTGAGGAAAAGTAATATAAGAGTGGAAAACCAAAGAATACACTTATATATTTTTTTAACTATGCCTTTGAGAAAAGGTCTTGGCGGGGCCAGTATTTATCCTCACTTCCCTCAACGGGTAAGGTTTACCAAACATTATCCTTTTTCTACCTTACCTTTTTCTCATAGCCTTTCTCTTTGCCCTGGAGAGAGGGCATAGTTTGTTTTATTTACTTTTTTAATGGCTGTCCATAGACAGTTTCCATCATGCTACAAAAAGTTTTGCATCCCAGATTTCTCTTTGGGACTTCATTTGTTGTTTGAAATCCCATTCACGAAACAGTAGTAAGATGGTGGTATGTATTCGCTTGGGTTGAGAGGAATATTTCTCATACCTTGAAAATATTGCCCTCTGTGTCTATCAGAAATAAGTGCCATGAAAAATGGAACCCCCAGAATGAAATTAACACTTTAGAAATGAACCATCTATTTGAGCCCAATTGAGAAAAGATCCTGCAAGGCCTCTCCTAACATGGTATTCCTGGACTGTTTCTGGAAACGATAGAGTGAATTTACTATCCAATTAAACCTGACAAGAAAGTCAGCTTTGACATCCGTTAAATAAACCCAAGATTCTATATTCACTCTGGGACTCTGTTTTAAGTTATCTATAATGTTTTTGCTTATGATCAATGTTAATAATTTTCTAACACGGCAAAGGCAATAGTTTTATTATTTATTACGGAGTTTTTAATCTACCTCCTGCCATTGACCTTGAGCCCAAATGTTATTTTCTGAGAATAGGAATAGTAGTCTCGACTTTATGTTGTACAGTGGTTCTCAGCCCTAGCTGCATTAGAATCACCTAGGGAGCTTTTACAACATCCTGAGCCCTGCGTCTCACCAGACACTCTGATTTTAATTGGTCAAAGGCGGAACCCCATCATCCTAGTTTTTTTTTTTTTTTTTTTGTGGTACGCGGCCCTCTCACTGCTGTGGCCTCTCCCGTTGCGGAGCACAGGCTCCGGACGCGCAGGCCCAGCGGCCATGGCTCACGGGCCCAGCCGCTCCGCGGCACGTGGGATCCTCCCGGACCGGGGCACGAACCCGCGTCCCCCGCATCGGCAGGCGGACTCCCAACCACTGCGCCACCAGGGAAGCCCCATCCTAGTTTTTAAAGCTACCCAGTTGATTCTAATGTGCCATGAGACTGCGGACCCCAGTTTAAAAGCCAGCATTCTTTTCTCGATTGGCTTTACTTCCATCAGCCAGTTCCAGCTAAACCATCTACTTTGTGACCTCGGGTATGTTACTTAACCTCTGTCTTTCAATTTCCTCTTCTGTCAAATGGGGTATTAGTAGCACTTAAATCATAAAATCATTTTGAGAATCCAAGGAGTTAATAGATTTTAAGCATTTAAAATAGTGCCTGAAACATAATAAGTGTACAGCAAAGGTTAGCTGTCATCAGCATAATCATCTGTTTTTAAAATTAAAATGATAAAAAAAATTAAAATAATAATAATAATGAGCCTTTGAATTGCTTCCTTCTGTATACTTCCTAACTTGGGCTCTTCTGGAACATCTGCTCATCTGTGCTTTCACTATATTATAAAACTGAAACCTTTGTTTTTATTCTGGTTCAGCCACTTACATGTTGCATTGCCTTATACAGATTAACTCGAATTCCTCATTTTTCACCTCGAGTTGGTGTGAGAATTAATTTAAAAAAATTGAAGGGTACATCATAAGCGTTCAATGAATGTCACTTATTATTATTGTTTTTATTAACTTTATGGTACTGTTGCTATTATTAGCTGTGGTGTTTCAGAAGATAACGAATTCACAATACAGCAGACACATTTTTGTATTTTTTATGTGCTCGTAGCCAAACTAAGTAATCACTTGGGCCCAGTAAGCACTCTGAAACTAAATCAGACAAATAACTGTAGCCTGCTCTGTAGCCAGCAAGATGCCTGTGTCAGAAGTATAAGAACAAAAACATAAGCCGTAAAATCCTTAAATTTTAAATTCTTAAAATCTTTACAGGCTCATCTTGAGAATCTCAGTTTGAAATATGGCATGGTAGTGAGCAAAAGAAGCTCCTTTCAACTCCAAATGCTGACCTCTCCTAAGTCATGACCTTTCTGTAGGCAGGGCTGACTCGGGGGGTTTTCAGTGATGCATCTTGACTTGATAAAGGCAGAGCAAGGGGTTGGCTTGATAGTGTAAAAACCAAAAGGCAGATTTTTATGTTTTTTTGTGCTTCTGTGCATGTGCTTTCTGCTTCCTATATTTTGCAGAATTCAATGCATATACCCTAGGTTTACAGTCAACATGGGCTCATGGGCTCAAATTTGAGTTGTGATAGAGGACACGGAGAGAAAAAAGCATCTTCCTGTCCCCATGTTTAGTGTTTTTTATGCCTTCCTTTTCACATCAAATCCCAATAAGTTGTAAAGGCTATAAAGGTATAGTCATAATATACTGTAAGGTTGTTACCATGGTTTAGATGTTTTAAGTGCGGCATTAAAATATCTGATTTTCAGAAGCATTAGAAGAGAAAGGTTAGATGTAGATATATTTTCCTGGATTTAGTCTGTGTCTTGAAAAAAATTTCTTAAATCCATGTGTTGAGTGAAGGAGAAAAGAAAGAAATGAATTACAGTTGGAGAAATCAAATGAAATATAATCACTAAAGTACTTTATTCTAACATCATATCCTGCTACGAGTGTCACTTCCATGCCCTTTAGAGAGAAAACTCATTTGCACTAATTTAATATTGAAGGTTCTATTTCCATTGTTATGCATTAAGAGTCATGCAGCTGACACATCACAAGTGTCTGCAAAAAGTTAACTTCTTTGGATAAGATAGTTTTCTGAGATCCGCTTTTATCCCTGAATTCCCAGAGTATACGAATGGTGCCATCATCTGCCCCGGCACTGAGCAAGAGGCATAGAGAGCAGCAACAAGTCTGCCCTTTTGCTAGGCATTCCATCCCTCATTTCTCAAATCTGTCTTCCCCGCTTTCCATCTCTTCCCACATTGCCCTTGTACAGGCCCTCAAGGATGACCCTACCATTGCATGAGTTGTCTGCTTCCTTCTTAGATCCATTTCCTGGGTTGCTGCTGAGTGATATTTCTGAAATGTAAATCTGTTCCTATTACTCACCTGAATGAAGTTCACGCTTGTTAGGTTCCTCTTACACCCAGCACTCCAAGAGTTCTCCCAGAACTCCAAGAGTTCCTCTTGTGCTCTACTCCATTGAAACATTGGTAGATCAACTAATACATTCAGTCATATCAAGTATAACCCAGATACCCCCAAACCTCAACATGTGACTGCCAAATAAAGTCACATTTCCTTAATATACAGATTTCAATGCTGAACTTAAACATTCATATAATTTTCAGGTTTTCCCCAAAGAATGGCTACATGTTCTATAGAAGTGTCTGGGTGGTTTCCTAGTCACCACAGTAAGCCCTTCTCTGTCCAAACCCGCTTTGTTCTAAAGCTCAGCACATCATCTTTGCCCTCCCTTCACTGCTTTTCTCCCAGCATACTTTGCCCCAAATTCCCTTTTTAAACTCCCCTTTGCACAGGTGACACTAGTATGTGGCTTTAAACATTTTAAGATGCTAGAGTATAACTGAAGGTCATTTTAAAGAAGAGTAAAACTTCACTAAGGTATTACCATCAGTTTGTCAAATTTTACCCTATTAATGAATGTTTCATTTGCTCCTTTTTTCTCCCTTTCTCTAAATGCTGTTATAAGCAGTGCTGCAATGCTCCTTTTACACAGCTCCTTAAACATTTTGTTTTTACTTCTCTAAGATAAATTCCTAAGAGTATGGTTGCTGAGTCAAGATGAACATTTTAAATGTTAATAGTTGCTATACTGCCAGATTATTTTCCAAAAAAGTTCCAGCAATTCACATTCCTACCAGCTCAGTGGCCAGATTGGAGTAATAGCCATCTTTTATAATTATTAACAACCTGAAGACTAAAAATTGCTATTTTGTTGTTTCAAGTTGCATCTTCCTGCCTACTCTTGTGGTAACACAGCTTTTCAAGTGTTTTATATATTAATTATTTGTTAACAATCTTCTGTGAGACTTGCCTGTAATACATCTTTTGCCCACTTTTCTACTAGGTTTTCTTGTTACCAAGATATCTGTCTTCTCCACTATGGCATGTGAGTTTACACACACATAGAGGAAGGGGGATGAAAGAATATGTGTGAGAGAATAAGTACCAACATGTATATGTTGGTTTGGATGGAAAGGAAGAAATGGACATTATGAACCTCCTTTGGAAAAGTACATTTGCGTGCCTTTGAGAGCCATGCTTCTGCTCATGGGGCATCCCTAACTGGCCTACTGCCTTCATGGTTGCCACTGTGATTTAGAGATGATCTTGCTTTTTCCCAAAGGGTATACTTTTGCAGTATTTTCGCCTAGACGGAGCCAGGCCCAACTCCTCCCAGCCTCCAAGAGTGTCTAAGGGACTTCTCCTTCCATTCTTTCCTGCCATCCCAGAGAGCATTAGCCTCTTCTACATGGTCGCAACTGATTATAGGCACGGCTCTGTCCTCACGTGTTGGAGAACAAAAGAAAGGAACTTCAGGGTAAGGATTTCCTTTTACACAAGTTACAGACGTCCATTCTGCTTGCATTTCATTGGTGAGAATTTAATCACATGACCAAGCCTGGCCACAAGACAAAGTGGGGAATATTGTTTCTAGCGGGTAGCCCTGTACCCAGAAAGAAGAGAAAACTAGATTGTTCTGGGGGAGCAATCAGCAGTCTTCATCATACTATTTATATTGTCTTCATCATGTACTCTTACCTTTCTAAATACACGTCTCTATTTATAATAGGTTGTCTTGCATAGTTCAGTTAATTAAAAATAGCATCCATGTTCTTGCTATCCCCATGATTAAAAATGAACCTTTATCATAGGTCCCCTATCAGGCATCCCTCTATCAAGCTGTATCAAGTTGTATTTACTACAACTATAAAGAGACAAGCAAAGCTTGGATGTCCCTTGTCTTGAGAAATAGACAAGTGGCAAAGCTAAATAAAAGCATACCGTGTTCTTCCTCCAGCTATTTGCACATGGGTTTGAAATTTAATGGTGGGAACGTGGAACATTTTTAAGATACGAAGTGTTCGGTATTGAAGTACTGTTATGCTTCAGAGATCCCCATACTATCTCTTGGGAGGCATGCAAGGAACTCTGTTGCCTATTCAGGATGTCACTCTGTGTGTGTGTGTGTGTGTGTGTGTGTGTGTACACACTCCTCTATCAGAGTCTATATTACTTTAGCATGTGGAATAGCCCAACAAGATAATGAGTAACAACGTTAGAGAGGAAAATCCTTGCAAAGGTAAGATACAAAGCTAAATTTCTTGTGATCAAGTCTGTAAGTGATATTTTACATATTTTTATATTTTCTGCCCTGGCTGAACTTCACCAAAAAAAGAAGGAAAGAAAAGGAAAAAACACAGACATCTGCATACTTCTCCTTTTTCTTTGTGTCTGCGAGTTACAACTGCCAAGTTCAGTGAATGAGACAGGAACTCCAATGAATTCCCAAAGGTATCATATAAAGCAGGGAAGAAGAGGCACCAAAATATTTTTTATAACTCTTGCTTCAGACTTTTTTCTGTGTATTAAATAAGTTGTCAGCTTGTTGGGTTTGTTTTTGTGAGAGTCTAGAAGGTAGCGAGGGATTGCAGTAGGTGAGTTTATACTAAGTTTGTACCTGCTACATCTCTACAGAGGAACCTCCTCTCCTGCCCTTCTTGCCTGAACAAAGGAGATAAATTGAGGTCTACGAAACGAAGAGACCACTAATAAGCTCCCTTAAACTAGGGCAGTGGTAAGTAGGAGAGGGAGAAGAGGCGTATTTGAGAAATATTTAGGCAATCAAATGGGCAGCATTTGATGATTCCTTAAAAGGGACAAGGAAGTAAGGAGGAGGGAGGAGTCTGTAGCTTGGGTGATCGAGTGGATTCTGCCACTTGTTATTTCAATAGGGGATCCTGAAAGATGAGCATTCTGATAGGCAAGACAGTGCATTGACGTGGACTGCTGGATGTCCTTGATGCCTATCAGGCAACTGAATGCAAGCCTGAAAATTAGGGGAGAGAGATCAGGGCTAGAGATACAGGTGTTGAAGTTATTTTAGAAACCCAGAGAGAACAAGTAGAATAAGTGTTTTAAACCTAGAGTCCATGGAGAGATATCAGGAGGTTTTGTGATTCCCAAACTTGACATATTAGTGCCAATTAAAAGTGAAGTTTACACAGGTGACTAAGAAAAAATTCTTGAAGAGGTGGGATGATCGTGGGTGTGTGTATGAGTGTCTGTGTCTGCGTGTACATATGTTTAAGCAGAGCCTACAGTATTGGCTGATGGATTTGATGTACGGTGTGAGAGAGGAAAGTCGAGAAGATTCCATGGTTTTTGGCTTGAGCAACTTTCATAAGGATGGAGTTGCTATATCCTGAGATGGGGAAGACTCCCCAAGGAGCAGGTTTAGTGAGTGAGTGAGTGAGTGAATGAGTGAAAGAAATAGAGAATGAATGAATCTTAATAGAAAATGCAGCTTTATAACTTTATCACAGTGACTTAACTAATGATAGTGCGTTTCTAAGCCTTACTAGACCATTGTGATGAACAAACTAATTTACATTTTTTAGCTTCTCGTTTGCATGTAAGCCATATATTGTAAAGTAGTTGGCCTTGCAGCTAGGTTAAATATGCCTCTAGGAAACCCTCTCCACAATATTAATTTGCTTAACAAGCTCTTTCTTCTTAAATATTAGAAATGGAAATTTACACTCAGATGAGGAAGACCGCTCTAGATCTGAAGTCATGACTGATGATTTCTTACTATTATAAAAATTGACCTCATGAGCATGTATGTGATTGAGAGAAAAATCTGACAAATGTCACAGATGCATCCCTTTTAACCAACACAAACCAAGTTGCTTTTATTCAATTCACTTTACACATACTTTACACATTATTCAAATATGCCTTCTATATATGTGGAAGAGTTTATGGTTTTTAGAGACACTGTTTGGAATGGTAAGTTTTCTGCCACATTCAGGAAGTTTACTATACCTACACCAAAGTATGCATGGTGTTATCAGTGGGAGAAGCTACCAGGGAAAGGCAGCATGTGGGAGCCCTTCATTCACTAAGCCCTTAAGGTGGCCTTTAGCCCCTCATGATACGGTCTTGAGTGATCTTTTTAGTCACATCTCACATTTCTCTCTCCTTTGCTCTCTGAGCACTCATCAGACTGGTTTTCTATCAGGTTCTTACACATGCCGTGCTTCATCCCAACTCAGGAATTTGAACTTCTACCCGTACCTCCCTCATCTGTGAATTTCTCCTCATTCATCTGATCTCAACTTGGCGATCATCATCTAGGGAAACCTCCTCTGAACTGCGTTTGCTCCCTACAATTTGCCTCATATTTATAGTTTGTATCATAGTTGAGCTTCATTTAGTTGTGTGATGATTTGATTTTTCATTCCCCTCACAAGAGTATAGGCTCCGTTGAGAGCAGAGTCCCACAGTATCTTTCCACGGCGAACGCTTAGCAAATGACTATCAAACAAAGAGATGAAGGTGGGTGATCTGCCTGAAGTCATACACCTCACTAGCGGTGCAGCCAAGGTTCCAATCCAAGCTACTAGCCATTGAAAGAGAAATCAAGGAGAGATGAGTTTTAGTTTGTTTCTGTGTCCTGGAAAGGATATAATGAAGTTACTTAAAAGTAATTATTATGGGGATGTCATTCTTTTCAAACACGCACACACACACTCTCTCTCTCTCTCTCTCTCTCTCTCTCTCTCTCTCTCTCTCCCTCTCTCTCTCTCTCTCTCTCTCTCTCTCTCTCTCTCTCAATCTCTCTCTCTCTCTCTCAATCTCTCTCTCTCTCTCTCATACATGCAAACACAAGTAGTAGCTTAGCCTACAAGATATAAGTCAATCATTGTACAACTGTTCCTAATCCCTCTAACTGTTTCTCTAGGCTTTCTCTTTCCTCTGGGCTCAAAACTACTTTCGAGCTGTATGCACACAGCTGTGCCATGGGGCACTTCAAGCACACCATTTATTCTTTCATTTACTAAATATGTATCGAATATCTATTCACAGTCAGCACTGCCCTAGGCCTTAGGAATGAACAGTAACAAGGGAAATACAGTCCCTTTTATTTACAAAAAGGATTTTTATTCTGGTCATGGAAAGGACATAAAAACATGAAATATTATTGAATGATGCATGTTATGAAAAAAAAAGCATAAGCCATAAAAAAAAATAAGAGTAATTGGCGGGCCACATACTGTAGTTTGGATAATCACTGTTTAGCATATCTAAAAAGTGAGGTGTAATCTGGGACTGAAATACCAAGGAGCTAGTAATGCAAAAAACTGGAGAGGAACAGCTTGTGTAAAGGCCTGAAGACAAGATGGGAGGAAGCTTGGAGCAGAAGGAAAACCCATGTGGGCAAGGAGCATATGAGGGGGCGGGGGCAGGGACAGGAGCCGAGGTTGGAGAGATAAGTAGGGTAGGCAGGAATGACTTTGGTTTTAAGTACAGAGGGAAATCTCTTGGGTAATTTAAGCGTGAGGAAAATAATTTTATTTATATGTTACAAAGAGGTCTGGCGTTACTGCATGGAGAATGAATTATAGAGACCAGCTGGAAGCAGAGAGACAGTTAATCAGCCGTTGGAGGAGTCTACTCTGTAGACGGTGATGGCTTAGTCCTAGGTAGAGATGGGGAAAATGGGCGTATTTTGGACAACTGATTCCATCCTTCCGTCCCAGCACATCTCTTCCTCATGGATTCTTCACATAAGTTATCACATTTACCCTCACTCAAGTGGCCAAGCTAATAATTTCCAAGTTAGCTTCACCTTTCTTTTCTTTTTCCACCCCCTTCCCCCAGGAGATCACCAAATCCTATCAGATAACAGCCAAAATGGCTCGTTGTCATATCTCTTCTTCATCTCTCTTTTCACCGCCTTAGCGTAGGGTTCCGCAATTCCTGGCGTGACATTTTCAAGAGGTCTCTAACTGCACTCTCTGCCTCAAATCTGAGGTTCCTCAAACTGATCCTCTAATTTAGCCACGAGAACTGCATCTAAAACATATTTCTTTCCAACGACAAATATAAATACTCTTTGACTTCTCATTGCTGATAATAATCTTTTCCCACACTTTTTGGGCAGAAACAAAATCCTTTTTCTAACAGAAGTTTTATCAGAAGCCAAAGATGTAAAAGATGAGCTCACCTTAGCAAGTGTGCCCCTACCCAATGCCGGCAACCCCACTTCATTTTACTACCTCCCAATCTCCCAGTGCCACCACCATCCACGAACGCAACATGCTGTGAAATTCCATGCACTTTACCCTTTCATTCCCCTGAAGTTCTTCTCCTGCCCATACGTCCTGCCCTGTGCTTCTCCCTGACCCCAGGAATTCATCCTTGAAAATCTATATCAAATGCCATCTCTGGGTACTGCAGCATTGTTTCTAACAGCAAAGAAAGTAGAAACAACCTAATACCCACTGAGAAGACTTGTTAGGTAGATTAGGGTATGTTATACCCTTTTAAGGAATTTAGAGTAAATGAGAGTATGTCAGGGCTTCCCTGATGGCGCAGTGGTTTGAGAGCCCGCCTGCCGATGCAGGGGACACGGGTTCGTGCCCCGGTCTGGGAAGATCCCACATGCCGCGGAGCGGCTGGGCCCGTGAGCCATGGCCGCTGAGCCTGCGCGTCCGGAGCCTGTGCTCCGCAACGGGAGAGGCCACAGCAGTGAGAGGCCTCCGTACCGCCAAAAATAAATAAATAAATAATTCTTTTAACGAATATGCTATACTAAGAGAGAAATCTATCTCTGTTGCTGGAAGAGAGTGATTTTTCTCCATAATCATCAGATTCTCTTAATGCCAATATCCTCCTATAAAGGTCCAATATTTTTTTCAGGCTTTCCTACTTTGCAAAAGAATGAAATATGATGCCTCCTCCTTCCCCAGCTGTTTCCCAGGGAGCTCCTAATTTCTTGATTAAAAGCTTAATTTCGTTCTTTTTTCTTACACCATAGGTGTTATTCTTTAGCATTTATGGTTAAGATTTGTAGCAGGAATGAAATTTTCCAAACTAAATAAAAACAACCCCATAGGCAACCAGATGAGTTCAACTGAATTTTTTTTCTCTAGTAAGATTCTTACCGTGCACAACATCCACAGTCCCCTCACACTGGATTTTAAATGTACACTTGTGATTTAGAGCCAAAGTTTAACCATATGCTGCTTTGAATTTCCTTGTGCTTTCATTAGTATAGTTTGCTTTTTTCCCAGAATCCAAATTCCTCCAACATTAGGAAGGAAATGAAATATACATGTATATATGCTCTATGCACGTACATGTACATCTCCTCAGATGCCTCTTGAGGATAAGGGAGATTAAGAGATTCTCCAAGGCTTATCATTGTTCTTCTTCAACTGAAGAATTTACAAAACAGAATTTCCCCCCACAAATTAAAAGAAGAAAAATGTTAATTTTCTTTCAGTTTGGGGTTGGTTCGCTTACCCTTATAACTAATGTATTTTCACCCTTGATCTAGTTTTTTTCTACTAAGACAGTACCATCTGGAAGTTTGCACGTTACCACTGAAATAATACATCTTTTCTTCTGGTAACATGCTGTAAAATAATATCTAACATTTCTGTAGGTTTTTATAAATTTGCAAATTGTTTGTGCGCCTACTTTATTATTCCTCATAATATCTAATAAGAAAAACAACAGCTATTTTTGCCGGGGGTTTTTTCGTTGTTTTTCATTTAGGAAACTGACTTAGCAGTGTTGGGTAATTTTTCCAAAGTCATATAGGTAGGAAATGCTAAAGTAAAAATTACAATTTGGATCTTCCTACTGTTAATCCAGAACTGTTCCTACTTGCCATTTTGGAGATATACATACATATATATTGTTTTGCTATATTTGTCTTAAAACATTTCCTCCTCACTGGGGAATAACTATATCAACACCTTTATAATCTGAGGTCTGTTTGTTATTTTCAGCAAGAATGATCTGTCTGAACAAAATATAATTATGTAGATCAGAGAGCTTGGGAAAAACCCCCACTGTAATGCATCTTAACCTAGATAATATACATGGTGCTAATTCTATATTTTACCTGTCTAGAACACTATTTTTTTTCCACTAACAAATACTAGCAAGAATGGCTGCAGTTAAGATGATCTTTCTACTTCTAATAACTAATAAACACTGAAGTAAGTATTACAGAATCTCTGGAACCTTCTTCCAGAAAGTAAGTATGGCACTAGCAGCACATCCTAGATGCTTCTAATTGATTAATAGTTATTTTATTATTGAATTGCTTTGCAGTTCGTGTTTTATAACTAGGTTTCCCTGTACTTTGGTGGCTAGCTAAGAACAAAATTGATCATATTTTTAATGTCTTCATTGAATAGAATTTGATAAATGAAAATTAAATTTATAAATCAAATAAATTAAAACAGGCATTTAGCATGATTGCTCGTGACACGATTTTGCATTCAAAGATAAAACTTCAATAGAGTATTTGATGTGATTAAATAATCTTAGACAGCAGTGTTTTGTTTTTAAACATCAAAGCATTATAATTTTAACCCTACTGTTTTGAGAGCAGTGGGCCAATTATAAAGATATAAATTTTGTCTTTCTTCAAGTAGATAGTGATTTATTTTCACTCTTTAGAGTACATGAAGCAAGAAGTAAAGGCTAAATTAAGAATAATTTCATTGACCCCAAATACTGTTATTTGTGTTTCAGAAAAATCATAGAAAATCAGAAAATCATAGAAAATTCGTGCTGGTGCAGATAGATTCGCTGTATCTGTCAATACCTCTGTCTCTCCATCTTCCAGTTAGCCTTATGCCCTTAAATTATAGTTACAGGATATTGTCAGTGCAATCTATCCAAATGTTTGTGACAGACATTGTGAATCACTGCCAGTGTTTACCAAAATGAAAACAATCCCCATATCACCATCATAGTAAGTTGGAATAGTAGAGTGGAGATAGAGTGGAGAGAATTGGGTTTTGGACCCAGTAGTACTGATCACTGGCTGTGTTACTTTGAAAAACTGAATCCTTCAGTTGTATATGTGCTTTGAAAAATTTAAAAATAGCAAAAAAAAAAAAAAGTACCTGTAGTATAAATAATGGAAGACAGACTTTCAGACCCATTAAGACACTAAGACTAAAAAAAAGATCTGGGAGCTTTGTATATACGATACCTTTGAACAAAAAATTGCACTGAGGATGAAGGTGATTTGTCATGCTTAAGGTGAACAGTGGGCTAATGCTGTTTTCACTAGGGAAATTGTACTAGAAAGCAGGTAACAAATTCATATTACAAAGATAATTCAAAAACTTGCAGTTGACAGCAAAGTGTATGTGACTAGCTTACGTATTGACATTAGCTCCTTGCAACTGGGTAGACCTTTGCGACTTTCAAGCCATTAGGGTGCAGATATTCCTGTAAGTGAGTTTGTACCCACGTGAGAGAAAGTTTGATCTTGGATAGACAGCAAGAAAAGTAGATGCATGAGTCCTTCATCCATCCCGTGAACATCAATCCTAGCAGCATGGAAAGTATGCCACGTCTTACTTTTTCTATAAGTGAAGAAAGGAACAAAATATATTTGGTCACTAGTCTAATTTGCTACTTAATGATGAAAGGAGAGAATAGAGGAAGGAAAGCAAATTTCTTCTCATTTTGTGGGGATGAAATTAGACTTTATCTTGGCAAGAAGTCGAATTGCTCTGCTGACAACACGATATCAAACTGAAATATAAGAAAAGGGTTGTGTCAAAATGCAAATCAGTCAGTGTTCTTTATAGGAAAAGCACTACATACTTCTGATAAATAAACTGTGGGTTGTGTAGTGGTTCTCAGTAGTAAGCGGAACAAAGTGGAGTACCGCCAAAAGTGGATAACATTCCAGGAGGATGTCAAAGTGTTTCATCAGATGTCTGTGTACTTTTATTTGTTTATGTTGCTTATCTGTATTTGCCACTTCCTCCCTTCCCTTGAGTTTGAAAACATTTTGAGAGCAAGATCCACTTTCCTTTTTACTCCCCGTTACTTTGAATGGTCTTCACAAGATGCAGACTCCTAGTTGTTTATGTTCTCCTTCTGAAATGCTGTTGGACTTTTAAGATGGAGATGAGAACCACTCTTCTGAAGTGGGGAGGGGTAAAAGAAATAACTGCAAACTGGAGTTGGAGATTAGAGAACTGTGGTTACCAGGAGGGAAGGGTTGGGGGGGAGGGATAGTTAGGGGAGTTTGAGATTGACATGTACACACTGCTATATTTAAAATGGATAACCAACAAGGACCTACTGCATAGCACAGGGAACTCTGCTCGACATTCTGTAACAACCTAACTGGGAAGAGAATTCGAAAAAGAATAGATACATGCATGTGTATAACTGAATCACTGTGGCTGTACACCTGAAACTAACACAATATTGCTAATCAACTATACTCCAATATAAAATAAAAAGTTAAAATGAAATAAAATTTTTAAAAAGGGAAAAAAAGTTATCCTAACTAATGGCCCTCCTTGCTAGTATTTGTTAACAAAATTGTTGTGTCATTTTTTTTCCTTGGTACCATCGGGACGAATCTCAGTCATGTTTTCTATTCCTGTTCACAGAAGTCACCGCAAAAAGGCCCCATCCTCACAAGTCATCCCTCTTCCCCAGACTCTAATTCCCATAAGATTCTATTTCCCTCCTTTGCCTGCATCACCCATCAATCACTCCCCAACTCTTAAAATACTGTATTAACTTTGGTCTGTCAAGAGAGCCCTCTTAACTAGTTGCTCTTTTCTCTACCTCCATGGTCTCATTTCAGACAGCCTAGTACCTGCCTACCATCTCTAGCTCTGGCACCAATCTCCCAAACGCTCCGGCCACACCCAGGACCTACAGTCCATTGAAATCAAGAGTGTTTCAATGTTCTTGGCCATTATACCTCACATTCCTCTTTATTGACATTACATTTCAAGGTCAATCATTATCACTCCCTTGCACGCAACCTCAGCTCCTTTGCTTCTTTTTGCCCGTCATACTTTTCGGGCGCAATCAACACCTGGTTAAATCCGTCTCTGCCTGTTCCATATCTGCATCTTGAAGCTAAACGTAGCTCGAGAAGAAGACAACACACTTTAAGCTCAATATCACTACTTCAGGTGAGACCACAGTGCTGGGTGGCAAACCTACTATAATTTTCTAGTCTGTTCTGTCTGACATTTTCCTAGATTACTGTTCACACTTTACTGTCTCACCTGAAATTTCCAACAGCTCTTCTTCCATCATCACACTCAACTGATGGCCTTGCTTCCTCTTTCACTGAGAATATAGAAGTAATCAGAGAGAACTTCCACAGGATCCCATCACAAAATCTAACCATCTATTTGCATCTGTGCCTTTAAATGCTACCTTCCATTATTATGGATAAACTGTCCATACGTGTAGCTCAAACCAACCTCTGCATTTCTTCATTGAATGCCTCTGTTCTTAACTGAAGGATGTTCCGGATCCCTCTTCCTCTGTCTCTCCTCCCTCTCTCCGTTTTTCTGTTTCTGTATCTCTGACTCTCTCATATATTAACAAATGTTTTTCTCTCTACCAGGTTTTCTCCATTAGCATTTAAACATGATATTATGGGGCTTCCCTGGTGGCGCAGTCGTTGAGAGTCCACCTGCCGATGCAGGGGACATGGGTTCGTGCCCTGGTCCGGGAAGATCCCACATGCCGCGGAGCGGCTGGGCCCGTGAGCCATGGCTGCTGAGGCTGCGCGTCCGGAGCCTGTGCTCCGCAACGGGAGAGGCCACAGCAGTGAGAGGCCCGCGTACCGCAAAAACAAAAACAAAAACAAAAAAAAAAAGATATTATGTCTCCCAAAATTGAAAAACAAAAAGCTTGTCAAGCCCATTTCTACTTCTAACTACCACTCAATGTCCCTCCTTCTGTTTATAGCAAAACTTTCCATTTTCATTTGGACCTACTCCATACAGGCTTTTTCCCCAATGATGTCACCAAAGCTGCTCCTGTCAAAGTTACTAGAACAGCACAGAACATCATTAAATCTGTTTGTTCTCAGTTTAACATTATTTGTCGTATTAATCACGTTTGACACAGATAATTACTGATTCCTCCTGGAAGCACTTTCTTCACTTGGTTACCAGCACACCCTCTCTCTGCTGCCTCCTAAATCTGATCCGTCTTATCACGCATTCCTTTGGCTGGTTCCTTCCCAGCCATCCAGTCTCTTAACCTTGAAGTTCTTCTCTTTTTGAACAGCTTCACTCTTCTCTGTATACTCAGTCTGTCAGAGATCCCAACCTCTCTCCTAGCTTTAAATACAGTGACGACTCCCAAATTTATATCTCAGGCTGAGATCACTTCTTTGGACTCCAGACTAATCTATTCCATGTGTACTTAGTATCTCCACTCGCAGGGACCCCCTCAAGCAACTAGTCCGAAACTGAGCTCCTCATCTTCTTCCCACACCTTCTTCTCACATGGTCTTTCCCACTGCAGTAAATCATCTCATTCTTCCAGTCGCATAAGCCAACTTCCACTGCAACTACCCTTGTCAAAGGCAACAACGTCACTACTGACCTATAATACTAAACTGGAGTCCTTCATTAGTCTACTTTCAGCACAACATTCAAAGCACATGTCAGATCATGTCACTCCTTGAGAAGCTTACACCTTCACCTCCTTGAATTCTTCAGTCAAGTGCCATCTTCTCTTAAGACCTTTCCTGATCTCCCTATTTGATATTGGCAAACTTTGGTTGTAGCAGACCAGATGGTAAATATTTTAGGCTTTGCAGTCATAATGTCTCTGTTTCAACTATTCAGCTCTTTGCATGCCTTTGCAGCACGGAAGCAGCCATAGACAATACATAGATGATTGAATGTGGCTATGTTCCAGAAACATTTTATTTATGGGCATTGAAATTTGAATTTGATGTAATTTTCATGTATCATAATATATTATTCTTTCTTTTGAGTGTTTTCAGCCATTTAAAACATGTAGGTTTTTAAATGGGCCAGCAGTGGGCTGGAGATAACCCACAGACTGTAGTTCGTTGACCTCTCTCCTTATATACATTCCTTAAACCCTTTATTTGTTATATTTTTATATCATATACTGCAATATAACATGCTATATATTTTACTTATTTTTTTGTGTATGTCTTAGAAGTAGCATTTAAGCTCCTTGAGGCCTGAGATTTTTGAACTGTTTTGTGAACTGCTGAATCCCCAACATAGGTGCTCAATAATTAGATGAATGAATTAGTGAATGAACAAATTTCATTAAAAATGAAAGTAAAGAAATTTGGCTATAATGGATGAGGTCACTGAAGAACTCAAACGTATTTTAGAAATGATAGTCATAGAACTGCAGGAGAGATATTTTAACCATTTGCAGCTTACAAGTCTCCTTTAGTGACTTTTTTCTTGAAATTTTAATTATTTCATTGTTATAGATTTTTTTTTCAACCTCCCTAAACCCCCATTTATTTAGTAAGAGATACTTAATGTAGTGATCTACTTACACTTGGGATGGCCATGCTTCCTGTCCTGCTATGGTTTGTCAACTGAAAAAAATTACACAACCTGAAAGTAGAGAGTTATGTTTTATTCAATGGACGTTCTGAGGACTTCAAGCCTGGGACACAGCATCTCAATGCTGAAAAACCATTCCCAAAGAGGCAAGGGGGGATCCTGGATATATCAATATATGAGATTTTACAACAAAAGATCAGGTAGTCTAAACATTTCTTTTATTAACATTGGTGTTAATAAGAGAAAACCAGATATCTCAAGTTAAAAATTCAGCACTTTTCTATGTATAGGAAGATGCAAGAGTCAGGGCTGACTGAAATCATTCCTTTGATATGCACTTCAGCTATCTGGGTCCAGTATCCTGTGTTTTCTCATCCTGAGTTGCCTCAGGGTACATCGTCAGAGGTGGTTGCAGCAGCTGATTTCTAGATTGCCTTGGCAGTGGGCAGCCCATTTGTCTCCATCCTGAGTTCCCTCAGGGCTCACTCTCCCAGGCAGCTGTAATGTGATGGCTTGATGGCTGCAACATTCTTTATTTACCGATATGGCAGGCAATATTTTAGTTCACGGGTTCTTCAAGTTCTGGCATTAAAAAACCTGTAGATTCACCACACGCCCTCCTGCTTCTCTGCTGGAGGCTGCCCTTTCACGTGGCTGTCCTGTTCACTTAGCATCCAGGACTTAATTTTCTAAGAATATTGCCTTCATAATTACCACTTAATTTCTTCTTCTCTTGGATGAACCAAAGAAGGTCACAAAGTTCTAAAACTTCTGTCTTTGACTGAAGTAAATAAAAGTGTTAAATTATAGGCATTAGAGCATAGCTTAATTTCTATGAGCCATTTCAAAATACTGAAATTGGATTTAGTTATTCTATGTAATGGACATTAAGCATTTATGAGACAAATGGCCTATAATTTAATTAGATACTTAGTGAAGTATTCATAAGATACTTTAAGACGACTAGCTAATACGTAATAGCAGAAAAGGATCTTGCCTCTGATTTCTTACATGAAATAATTGAGATGTGCCTCTCTTATACTTCTAGAGAAGTTTTTTTTTGGTTTCTTGTTCAGGTACAAATCATAGGTAGAGACGAAATGTAGCCAAGTTTTTTCTGTAGTCACATATCAAATCACTATTCACGGTTGTTGCATTGTCAATACAAAATTATGTTTTTTGAGTAGGTGAAAATGTATTTGTGATTTTGTAGACATATTTGACATGTATCACATATTCATTATGGTTCCCTAACTCAGTATTGAAGATGAGTCTAAAAGAAATCAAAGTTGGCATATGAGAATTAATCATTGGAATAATTTATTTTGTTCTACCTTCCTTTTCAAGTATTTTGGTTGTTATTTGTGAGTATGGGTGAATAAGTATTCAATAAATATATCTGAGGTTCTCAGTTGCTTGGACTGTTGGTCTGTGCAGTTGCTTTACTGATTGCTTATTATTTGTTTGCTCGCTCACTTGTTTTATATTAATAGGTTAGACCAAGGAAGGGAGTCAAGAAAATAAGTGTGTAGCATTTTCAAAAATAGAGTTGCTCGGAGAAGAGATAAGATCAGGTCAAGGTGATACCAAATCTGTTTTATTTACAGTTTTGGAAGCTATTATGGAGAAAAGTGTCATCAAGCCAGTCTTTAATGCCTTCCTATAATGTGCTGACTATACAGGCTTTAAGTTAGGAGGTTCAGTCTGAACGTGACAGTTTCAGGTCACGAACGTTTCAGAAATAAAGGCCAAGTGTGCAAGTGAATACAGAGATCTTGAGGGGGAGATGTGAGCTTAGACTACGTGAGTGGCAGAAGTCCTGCCATTCAGCCTCCCTTGATTCGCCATGAGTGTAGATACGCACAAGCCATGTTTATTTTTACATTTTCAGCAGGTGTGACACTTTGGCCAGTATAATGGCTTGGAGTACAGCATGGCTTCACCTTGATTGGTGTGTCCTGATGGAATATTTTCTGAAATGATGTGTGAAGACCTTGCATCATTATTTTTACAAGCATGTATCAACAAAGTCTAGGCCCTAGGAAAGTGCAAATAGAATGCCGTGCAGCAGACAGTGTGTTTACATTTTATTTTTAGTCCCTGGAAAGATTTATAGTTTCTGGAGGGATTGCTTTACTCCTGCTCGTTACGTTTGATCTGGTCATCCTAACTTAGAGCATACACAAAACTTTCCACTTGCCGTGTGCCTGAATTCTCCCAGGGAAATGTGTTTCTTCCTATCCATTCTGTGGATGTACAGTTGCTGCCTTCTGATGTCATGTTGAAATGTGATTGCTCTGAATGACACTGTCAGCCTTGCATTAATCCTGCTTGTTCACACCAGGGTCCCCGTCTGCTTTGTGAAAGGGAAAAAAAATGTGTCATCCATCTTTAGAGAGTGTATACCTAACCTAAATTTCATCTTAATCCACTGTTCTGAGGTCTCTGACATGCTTATTTCCATAACAAAAAAATGAATATTTTCGGTTAGCCCCATTCAGGAACAAATCTGTCATTTCCACAACATGCAAACTACTGTCTCCCAGCTGACCTCCATCAGATCAAAGCTGTGTATTGCAAACATAGAAGTTAATTATGAGAAGTGATGTACCTGGGTTAAAAATAATCTCCTGGATCTGATTGTTGTGGCATCTGTCAAGTCTTTATTCCAGTATAACTTTGATTCTGTCAATGTGGTATGTCCATACCTCTTGTTGTCTTGTATTTTTTTGATCAGATCAATTTACAGAGAAAAAAAAAAAAAAAAAGACGCCAGCCGCCGGCCCCCCCGCCCGGCAACAAAAAAGAATTAGCTCTCTGCTTCCATCTTCCGTGGCAGTTGAGTGCTTAAATGTTATAAGTCTAAATCTCAACTTCCAACATGTCTCTGAAAATACATTTTAATAACAACATGATTATTCCATTGACATGTTTCAACTCCTTGGAATGAGCAGTCATTGTGTTAGATACATTCAAGCTCATGCTTCACACATACACACTTGGATGGCCTTACAGCTGGACATCCTTCTGTGTAATATGACTATGATTGAGAAAGCATGCACGTGTTCCTCCCTCCCCTTCATGCTAAAAAGAAACGCATAAAGTGTAGAGTGAATTATGTCGCTTAAATCATATTTGGACTAGAAACAGGCAAGGACTTTGGTTCAAAGAAAAGGAGAAGATGCTATGGGCTTTTGTAGCAGCTCTCTAGATTAGTAAGAGAAGACAGCTCTTGGTGTTTGAGAGACGTAATGTTTGCCTACCGTGCAGATCTTTTTCTAAACTTCTTTCCTTCATTGTTTTTAACCTTCAATAAATTCTTCTTTCATTTTTCTAATCTTCATGGACTTTAAGTCATTGTATATTTTCTCACATAGGTAGAAATTTATTTAGTCATTTTCCTTCAAATGATGAGCTACGTGCTTGTTGCGAATCAAGATAAAGTGTGCCAATTGCATTTTTAAAATTTATTTATTCATTTATTTAATTTTTGGCTGCATTGGGTCTTCGCTGCTGCATGCGGGCTTTCTCTAGTTGCGGTGAGCGGGGGCTACTCTTTGTTGCGGGGGGCAGGCTTCTCATTGTGGTGGCTTCTCTTGTTGCAGAGCACAGGCTGTAGGCGCACAGGCTTCAGTAGTTGTGGCTCGCGGGCTCTAGAGCGCAGGCTCAGTAGTTGTGGCACATGGGCTTAGTTGCTCCGCGGCATGTGGGATCTTTCCGGACCAGGGCTCGAACCCGTGTACCCTGCATTGGCAGGCGGATTCTTAACCACTGCGCCACCAGGGAAGTCCCCCAGTTGCATTTTTTTTTAAAACATCTTTATTGGGATATAACTGCTTTACAATGGTGTGTTAGTTTCTGCTTTATAACAAAGTGAATCAGTTATACATATACATATGTTCCCATATGTCTTCCCTCTTGCGTCTCCCTCCCTCCCACTCTCCCTATCCCACCCCTCCAGACTGTCACAAAGCACCGAGCTAATATCCCTGTGCCTTGCGGCTGCTTCCCCCTAGCTATCTACCTTACTACGTTTGTTAGTGTGTATATGTCCATGACTCTCTCTCACCCTGTCAAAGCTCACCCTTCCCCCTCCCCATATCCTCAAGTCCGTTCTCCAGTAGGTCTGCGTCTTTATTCCTGTCTTACCCCTAGGTTCTTCATGACATTTTTTTTTTTCCTTAAATTCCATATATATGTGTTAGCATACGGTATTTGTCTTTTTCTTTCTGACTTCACTCTGTATGACAGACTCTAGGTCTATCCATCTCATTACAAATAGCTCAATTTCATTTCTTTTTAAGGCTGAGTAATATTCCATTGTATATATGTGCCACATCTTCTTTATCCATTCATCCGATGGTGGGCGCTTAGGCCCCCAATTGCATTTTATAAAAGCTGTGAGTGAGGGATGGGGGGGAAGAGGGTTATTATGGGACTGTATGAAATCATGTGTGTGTGAGACTTTTGAAAACTGTAAAGCACTATACAATTTAAAGAATTTTTCATTCAATTAAAAAAAGTTAAAAAAAAAAAAAGCTGTGAGTGAAACTTACGTGGCCTGGGATCAAGGTTTTCCATTTGGATCATGTGAGAGACTTCCTGTGAAATTAAGGACATAAGGAAAACCTATCTTTGAAATAGGATCATCCTCAGTGAAGAATAATTTCTGAGGTCATAGCCTTAATTTAGTAGATGTACTTTAAAATCTGTTAGAAATTGCCACCGCCTTTGAAATGACTTTTTACAGTCACTGTTTGCTATCCCCCAAACCACAGCTGTTGGCCTTTTGATTGCTACTGAAGTGAATAGCACTCCCCACTGTGGCAATCACACCCATCATAAAAGTTAAATGAACATTCTTGTAATACCCGCTGGGATGGAACAGAGGTAGGAGATAAGGATTGAGCACACAGGATAAAATATGTCACTGACAAATTGAAATTACTGCCGTAATACAGTGTCGTGTCTTGCTTGTCACCTATATGTTTTGTTTTATTCGAAACTATTTCAAAAACAGAAATACTGTGTTGAAACAGAATCAGAATGAATCATTTCTGTTATCTGTCAGAATTTGCCTTGCCTTTGCTAGACTTCCTGTGTTGTTTTCCCTTGCTGGACGTACAGTTTGATAAACCTTTTTGCAGAGATGCTTTATTCAAAATCTGACTGTAGTCAGCATATGACTACAAAGAACTATCATTTCTGAATTGCGAACATTGTGGGGGTTTTTTGTCATAAAATTTTGTGAAAGACCTTTCATTTGTTGTGTTAATACTTCATTTTTTAATAATTTTTTTTCCATTTTGGTTTGGTCTCAGAAGGGTTAACATCATGGCTGTCACTACTAACATCTGAATCTCCAGACTAATTGAAATGCAGACCCTGCTCTGTGAGGGCTTCTCTCCACTGCTGGCTCTGCTCTCCGCAGTTTGCTTTAAAAAGTAACAAACTGATTTTGATATGACCCATTCATTTCAAAAGTTTCTGTATCATTCTTATTTCAGAAGAATAAAAGATTTGAAGCAGCCTGATCATTTATCTTGTCTAAAAGCTTCACACCCATAAGGAAGGAATCTCCCTTTACCCCTTAGCTCAGTCTTCGTAGGTCCTTTGTAGACATGTCTGATTCTTCTTTGGCGTAGAAGAATTTGTATTCATGCCCTGGACTATAAACTTCTTGAGGGCGGTGAAGCCTTCTTCTGTACAATGCCCCATAGTTCTTAGAACAGGGCATGGATATCAGTTTTGCCGACCTCACAAATTTCAGGAGCATAAATGATACATAATAGAATGTACACCTCCTAATAGTTAGTGATAAATGCCACGGGTGCAATTAAAGTTAGCTCAAGACACATACAGAGCAAAAAAAATATATTGTTCTTTTTCACCACTTAATATAGCATATCTGGCAGCAACCTTGACATACAGTACGTGCTTAATAAATGTTTGTTAAATTACGCTAAGATTGGACTAGAATTCACCTCTCCTAGCTCACCTTTTTTTGCTAAACCATACAAAGTTTCCTCCTTTCAGAAAGCATTCACTGAGAGTTTCTTTCACATGCCAGAGCCTGGCACTAGCACTATGAAAACAAAGTAAATTCACTATCTTACCTTCCAGCTTAGAAGACAGACACAACAAGTAGATATAATTCATTGTGGTAAGTGTTGCAATTAATGTATGTAGACAGTACTATGGCAACATAGAAAGTAAGCTATGAATAAGAGATTGTTCAGTTCGGGTTTTTTTGTTTGTTTGTTTGTTTTGCGTTACGCGGGCCTCTCACTGTTGTGGCCTCTCCCATTGCGGAGCACAGGCTCCAGACGTGCGGGCTCAGCGGCCATGGCTCACGGGCCCAGCCGCTCCACGGCATGTGGGATCTTCCCGGACCGGGGCGCGAACCCGTGTCCCCTGCATTGGCAGGCGAACTCTCAACCACTGCGCCACCAGGGAAGCCCTGTTCAGTTCGCTTTTGAAATGAACAGAAGTTTGTAAAAAAGAGTGGAAGAAGAGCTTTGTCAGAAGAGTAGTTTGATAAGAAATGGACGCTCAAAATAGCACACGGCAGAAAGAGAAGTTTCACGTGGCTCATGAAGGATGTATATGGAGGGCTTACTTGGGGTGCCAAGTTGTAAAGGGTTTCCTAGTACTGGGATGAAAGTGGATTCTTTTCTGTCGGCACAGGTTGACCCTCTAAAACCCCACTGTGCTTAAGAAAGACAGATGGTCAGGTTGAAGGTATTGGATTAAGGAAGAAATTGAAAGTGGGGAGAATAGGAGGCTGATAGCATTTAGGAATGGGATGAGATGCTAACCCAGGCAGTGCCAGTAGAAATGGAGGGCAGTAAAGAGAGGAAGAATATGAAACATATTGTTCACCTTAAATTTGCTTGTTGCCCCTGGGAAAAGGAACTAAGAAGCCAGAAAGCAAGGCAGCTGAATAGAGACAGAGAAACAGGCCATAAAGAAAAGTCTGTTCTGCATGCTAGAGCACCAGCAAAACGCCATCCTTCTCCCACATACAGTGGTCCAGGCCCCATAATCACTGTGACACATTTTGGTGGCTCCTGCTGTCCCTCTCGCTGCCCAGATTTCTGTTATCCTCCTCTCACCGCATTGAAAGTGCATCTGTATCAAGGGTTTTCCATTTCATGTATAACAGATTTTTTTTTTTTTTTTTTTTTTTTTTTGGGGTACGCGGGCCTCTCACTGTTGTGGCCTCTTTGCGGAGCACAGGCTCCGGAGGCACAGGCCCAGCAGCCACGGCTCACGGGCCCAGCCACTCCACGGCATGTGGGATCTTCCCGGACTGGGGCACGAACCTGTGTCCCCTGCATCGGCAGGCAGACTCCCAACCACTGAGCCACTAGGGAAGCCCCTACGTATAACAGATTTTTCACCTTAGAAACAGTGGTTATCTAGTCGTTAGCCTTGAGAAAGTGACTCTGACCAGGAAAACACCAGGCCAGACAGTCTTATTTACCAGCTGTTCTGAGGTGATGGGAGCCCTGAGTAATTACCTTTCAAATATCACCATGTAGTTGACAATCCTTACAGAACGTATTCTGTCCAAATGTTAAAGAACAGGTGGATCGGGCTTCCCTGGTGGCACAGTGATTAAAAATCCGCCTGCCAGTGCAGGGGATACGGGTTCGAGCCCTGGTCCGGGAAGATCCCACATGCCGCGGAGCAACTGAGCACGTGCACCACCACTACTGAGCCTGTGCTCTAGAGCCTGCGAGACACAGCTACTGAGCCCGCAAGCCACAACTACTGAAGCCTGCACGCCTAGAGCCTGTGCTCCACAACAACAGAAGCCACCGCAGCGAGAAGCCAGCACGCCGCAATGAAGAGTAGCCCCCGCTCGTCGCAACTAGAGAAAGCCCACGTGCAGCAACGAAGACCCAACACAGCCAAAAATAAATAAATTAAAAAAAAAAACAAAAAACAGGTGGATCACTGAAGAGGAAATGTAAAAAGCTAGTAAGCTTCTGAAAATATTATTAACCTCTCTAGTAATCAGGAAAAAAATCTTAAGCACAGAATAAGATACTGTTTTCCAACTCTCAATTTGAAAAACTTAAAAAGCCAAACAATACTAAGTGGTATTAAGGATAGGAAACAGAGAAACCCCTGTTACATGTTGATGCTAATGCATTTTGCTACAACCACACAGAAGAGCAATTTGGTGATATCTGGCAAAGTTGAAGATCCCCCATGTCTAGCAACTCCAGTCTTAGAAACTCTCCCATAAGTACATGTGGAGATATTCACAAGAATATTGATGGCAGCCTCCTTTTTTTTAAGATGAGAGTTTTTTTTAATTGAAGTGTAGTTGATTTACAATGTTGTATTAATTTCTGCTATACAGCAAAGTGATTCAGTTATACATATATATATATATATATATATACACACACACACACACACACACACACACATTCTTTTTTATATTCTTTTTCCTTTATGGTTTATCACAGGATATTGAATATAGTTACCTGTGCTGGACGGTAGGACCTTGTTGCTTATCCATTCTATATCTAATAGTTTGCATCTGCTAACCCCAACCTCCCAATTCATTCCTCCCCCACCCTCCTTCCCCTTAGCAACCACAAGTCTGTTCTTTATGTCTGTGAGTTTGCTTCTGTTTTGTAGGTAAGTTCATCTGTGTCATATTTTAGACTCCACATATAAGTGATATCATATGGTATTTGTCTTTCTCTTTCTGGCTTACTTCACCTAGTATAATAATCTCTAGTTGCATCCATGTTGCTGCAAATGGCATTATTTCATTCTTTTTTATGGCTGAGTAGCATTCCATTGTTTATACATTCCACATCTTTTTTATCCATTCATCTGTCAATGGACATTTAGGTTGTTTCCATGTCTTGGCTATTATGAATAGTGCTGTTATGAACATAGGAGGGCGTGTAGCTTTTTGAATTATAGTGGCAGCCTCTTTTAAATAGTCTGTAAGCCGATCCTTCAGAAAATGGGTAGTCATTCAGCAGAATTTATGTGAAACAACAAAACCTTACATATATCAACAAGGATAAATCTGAAAAACAAAAAGATGAGCAGAAGTTTCAAGTTCCAAGTGAGTGCTTGTCAGGATGGCATCCCATGATGGATAATGACATATGTATAAAATTAAAACTTATAAATGTATAAGATCATACATTTGCTATGGGTACACAAAAAATAAAAGTGTGAAACATACATGGGGATGATAAATACCAACTTCAGGTTAGTGGCTTTCTTGGAAGGAAGGGGGGTTATTTCACCAGAAGATATTTGGGGGGCTTCAATTGTCTTTATAAAGTTTTATTTGTTAGGCAGGTACACAGTTTTTATTGTATTCTCTGAAATTCTTGTATGACTAAAATACTTACAATAAAGGAAAAACCCTGCATATGGCTTTACTTGTGTGTTCATTCATTTAACCTGTCACCCATCAGTCTTTTCAGCTACCCATTCATTTATTATTCTTTTCTGTCAAAATAATTTTATTTAAACAATCTCAGAAGTTGATCACGGCTTAAACCAAGTTGGGAGAAAGGAGTATAATTATAATTGAAGGACAGATTTAAGGGAGATTTGAGGGTGAAGTTGCCAAGACTAAACAACTGGATGAATGTATATGTGTGCGTGTGGGGGAATGTATTCATTCCCCAGGAATCAAGGGTAACGTACTGAGGTTTCTAGGTTGGTATCAGCCCACCGCGCATGCCAGTGGGACCAAGGAGAAGGAGTGATATTGGAACCGAGGGGAATAGGGTATCTAATTTTGTCTCAATCCATGTCACACTTTTTTCCCATAAACCTGATAGATAATCTTAAAAACTTTAATTCGGTAATTATTTATTAAATATTTGCCATATACAAGGCACAATAAATATAAAGAGATCCCTTAAACGTATGCATAAATACTCTTTTTCATGAATATGTTTCTTTAAAGTTTATACCATTCATTTTTAAGCATCATATACAGTTACTGCTCCGGTAAATTAAATTGGGTAAGCAATTTCAACTGAATCCAGTTGAACGGCAGTAGGCAGCCTTCATTAAGTTATTGGGTAACTATTTGAAAAAGAGGGAGAATCCATTAAAAACTTCAGACTGTGCAAACTCATTTAAGTTTGCAAATTCAGAAGAGAAGTTAAAGGTGGTTATCTTGAAAACATCCCCCAGATGTGTAGTGTATTAACTGAATAACAGCCGGGTAAGGCTAACTTTAGACGTTCTTTCTTAAAAGTTATTTAGTTCTTACAACAGTAAATGCACACTATATGGATAATTTCAGCAACACTTTGAGTGAAAATCGATATATTTATAAAACTAGAACCATTGGTCTGTTATCTCTGTCTTCATCTTTTTCATAGCTTCTCTTGCCTGTTGATTTATTTTCAGAAAAGGGAAGTGGTCTCAGGGACTAATGGGTTACAGAGAGGCCAGTTACTGTGTGGGTTTACAACTCCAGAACATTTCAACCAAGTCCTTCTTTTCCTTTTCCTAGGCCTCACCCATGTCCTCTGTTCAAAGTTCTATATTTTAGTCCTGTTCCCAGTAGAAACATGGATTCCCAATCTTAAATCCCCTTATGGTCTCACTATTCCTCCTCCATAGATATCTTTCCAAGACTATGTAATAGGCAAAGGCTAGGAAGATGATTTTGTGTTCCAGTGCTGTGTGATCAGCTGGGTTTCTTGGGAGCCTCAAGGGCATTAGATTAGAGTAAGACCTTCATAATCTTACCTTTGCTCTACCCCATCCCAATATACATCTACATATATATTCATTTTAATTTTGCTTATTTCCTCCAATGTTAGAGAAGTAAGCCAACGAGCACAGTAAAGTAACAATAAAGGCATAATTCCCTAGAGACTTGGAAAAGCCATCATTCGTTGCCTCATTATGGCTGCTAGTCAGCCCCTTTGATGTAAAGCATCTGCCCTCTTCAAGGAAATGAGAAAGGTCTGGTTTTCCTTTCTAGTCTGTGAGGAGCCACAAGCCCCATGTTACTGGGTTGCAAGCTGCTTGCCTGCCTTTGTTAACATGCTGAAAATTTCATCGGCTGTCTTTAATAAAAGAGGATGTGTGTGAGGGAAGACATCAGCAGATGTGGTTGGGTTTCTGTTCCCCAGTCCATGAGTCATAGCTGGCAGAGAGCAATGACACTACTATGTAATCAGACAGCCGGTCAGTCACCTGGACTTCTTGCATTTCAGTTACATAGTGAGGCAGTCTTTAAATCTGTGTAGAAACCCTTACATGCTCTTCTTTGGTTATGAAAAAGCTTTTCATTCCCTCTCCTTCTGTCTAACAATATTTAGTCATTTATGGCTTCTGTTAATAAAGTTTCATTTGAACATTTATTACCTTAAATAATTACATGGCCAAGAGAAGAATTCTACTTTATGGAAGGATAGACATGTGATCTGATACACTTTTGCTCTATAGGAACTTCATCTTCTTATAGGAAACTTCATCTCAAAAACCCTAAAAGGACGTAATCTAGATCTGGAAATAACCTCTAGAACCATGCTTCTCCAATTTTAATAAGCATACAAAGCATTGGGAGACCTTGTTGAAATTCAGATTCTGAGTCAGTAGGTGGCAACTGAAATTCTGCATTTCTGTCAAGCTGTCAAGGTGATGCCAATGCTACTCCTTGCAATTTTTGTAACAAGGCTAGAAGACCTGAAGGCATTCGGTCCAATGGACATCCACTAAGCTACCCTGGTCATTGCTGTGGAGGAGAGACGTGACAGGCTTCAAAGATAAAGAAGCCCTTGTCTTTGAAGAGAGAAAATAACCCTTTAAGAAGAAAGTCTTTTATATCTAGTTTTATTCATAAATGTTTAACAAACACATGAAATTTTTTATCAAAATAATGGTTGATACTATCAAAGCCGTTACCTAAGGCAGTGATACTCTTATGTCACATTTGAGCACACCAGTATGTAAATTTCATCCGTTTCTATTTATTCAAATAAGAAGCTATAGTGATGCTTTAAGCATTACATAATGTATGTCCATAGGCTTTTAAAATTTTTTAAAAAACCTTTTTTTTTACTCTATTAAAATAGACATATCTAAACCAAAATGTTTCATCTGAATGTAGAAATCTATAGCTGCTTAAAAATATTGAATGATGCTCTTAAATATGCACATTTTTAGTTTATTTGGATTTTGACTCTTTAGGGGCCACAGTTAATGAGTATATGTGAGCTCTCAAGAGATCGGTTATCCCACATTAACTTCATAATGTCAATTTTTTATTATTTTTGTTTAATGAGTAACACTAATGTGGATAATGCAAAATTAGAATCATTCCAAACACCATTATAATTAGCATTCCGAACTCATTTTGATAACAGATATAACTTCCTAATTGTGTTTTCTTCGAATAATATTAACTTTTTTTCATCACTTGATAGCAGAAAGGTGACTTCAAAGTAGTCTAAGGAGAGATGGACCCCAGGCTGCAATTTAGTAGCAATAGTAAAGCCTATTTATGCGGCTTGGTATGTACTTCACCACCTGTTTTCACAGTTATCTTTTCCAGGTTTAACCTAAGAAAGGCTACAAACCTAGTATAGGCAGAGCCAGTTCACACATCCTCAGCATTTGGACTCAGTGGTCATTCAGGCATATTGACAAGAAGATCCTACTTTGTGTGTTTGAGATGATGAGGAGACAGAAAAGGAGAGGGAGAAGACAATAATTTTGTATCCTCGTGTAATCTCAACCCTGTGAAGCAAGTACTGTTCTCATCCCGTTTCCAGAAGAAACTGTGGTCTCAGTGCTTCCTAGGTGCGCATGTCACTGGAGCAGAACTGGCACTGGAACCTGTGATTCTGTAACCTCTTGAGTGTTTTTAATAATCCCCTTGAGTTGCAATTATGGTTAGGTACAGACTCTGATAATAAAGTGGTTCAAGAAATAACCACTACCCCACAGAGCCATCTGGTTTCTCTCAGCCCCATCACTGGGCCTTTTCTATTTCTGGTTAGTAGGGAATGGTCTCCAGCCGTGGTTCTCCCTCCCCATTTCCTCTCTTCCCGCTCAGGATAGCAGGAAGTCTGAACATTTTATCTACTTAGCATCTCCAGTAAGTCAGGCTGTGAACACACTTCGCCTTCAATTTAGTAGCTGTTTATTGACAGTCATGCTAAGCTCTGGGAGTGGACGTAATTCAGAAATGTGTCCCAGCATCGAGAAACTCAGTATAACAATGGGTGGTATGATAACAAAGTTCTTTTAGGAAGACAGAGTAGGTGGTGTTATTTTAAGTTTCCAATGTGGAGGTATTCACTGCTCATGTAATTTAGAGCTATGTTTATTTGGATTGGTGTTTAAAATTAGAAGTTGACCATCTGTATTTTTCTTGATAAGTATGGAGTCATCCTAACCAAAAGGTTTTCGAAGGTCAGGAATAGCTTATATTTGCAACATTGTTCTTGGAAAAGAAAAAAGGATACAGAAGAGTCGGAAAATAATACCCAGCAGTTGAAGACTTAAGACAACTTTGGTATACATCCAAAGAGACATGTTATGCAGCCATTGAAATAAAAATTATAAAGTATGTATAACAACATAAAAATCATAAACATGCATGTGCTAGACCTCAAGCAAAATGAGACAAGAAAAAGTGAACTTGGCATTTGTAGAGTGTTTATTATGTGCATGTATCAATACTGTGCTACATTTATTTTCTCATTTTATCTTTCTAACAACATGCAAAAGAGTTGATGTTTATTCAGTATTTCATAAATGAAAGAATTGGGACACAGATATGTTAGGGGACCTCACCAAGGTCACAGCTGGTGATTGCGCAAGAACTCAAATCCAGGGCTTCCCTGGTGGCGCAGTGGTTTAGAGTCCGCCTGCCGATGCAGGGGACACGGGTTCGTGCCCCGGTCCGGGAGGATCCCACATGCCGCGGAGCGGCTGGGCCCGTGAGCCATGGCCGCTGAGCCTGCGCGTCTGGAGCCTGTGCTCCGCAACGGGAGAGGCCACAACAGTGAGAGGCCCGCATACTGGCAAAAAAAAAAAAAAAAGAACTCAAATCCAGTACTCTTCAAATCCAAATCTGATCATCTTTTCCCAGCTGATTTACTCTGAGCTATTCAACCCTCCCCCCAGCATTGTTTCTGATTCAGAAATGTATTTACAGTAAAGAGTGGAGTCATATGAATTCAGCTGAAAAAAATGCTTGCATTGTGAAAACACTAAACCATAAAAATAATTGTGAATTATTTTAGGCTGTATCATAGTTGCCAAGGCAATTAATAGTTGACACCATCTGTAAAATGAAAATATAATCTTAGCATAAACAATTTTAGTTTTATCTGATGTTTGAAATATGCATTTATGTAACTGTCAAGGTATCAGCTGCCCTTTGTTAGCCAGAAAGTTCCAGGGACAAGGCAAGAACAGAACAGCCCTTATTCGTAGATAACAAGCAAAGTGTTTTTTCCTTTGGGAAGGCCTTGTTGTTGTTAACTAATGTTTGAGAATTTGGGTATGGAAACCCTTGTATTAAACTAGTGCTACATACTATATTGCTATATTGATTGTAAGCATCGACCATTAGAAGTTTAAAAGCTGTTTGGCTTAAAAATTCGAACTTTATCTCGTTAAACTACATGAGTTAAATTTGGAAAGAATTTTAGTGGTTGCATTTGAATTTTTTTCAGGGTTTTCACCCTGAAACCATCAGTAAAATTTTACAGTATATTTTACTTATTTAAATATGTTTGCAGAAATGGCCTAGAATATTGCTAAGGAGAAAAAGCAAAGAATGGGTAGACATAGATTTGTCAACTTTTCCCACTTAATTTTTTATTTCTTGGCATTGAGTTGAAAAAAAGTTCAATTCTTTCCATCTAAAATTGTATCCCGTTCAACTTTTTTCTCAAGAAAGTACAGTGTGACTAGGTTACTAGGTCTCCATAGGTAACCTATACTTTCTCATTAAAGAAAAAGCTATTTCCCTAACTGCCTGCCCTCTTTAAAGCACAAAGTACACAGCAGCTGTTTGAAAACCTTTTTTTCCCTTCCTGTTTTATCTATTTGTATAAATTGCTACATTGCTTCCATAAAATGCCTCCAGACATAAGGGAGTCATTTGCATAAATGGATGAAGATTTTTGTCTTCCATGAAGGAAAGCTTGCCATGGCCTCTTAATCGTTTTCCTTCCTCTCTCTGGTTCCAGTATCCGGCTGCTCTGATGAACTTGGGAGCCATCCTACACCTCAATGGGCGACTCCAGAAGGCCGAGGCCAACTACCTGCGGGCGCTGCGGCTCAAGCCGGACGACATCATCACGCAGTCCAATCTCCGCAAACTCTGGAACATCATGGAAAAGCAAGGCTTGAAGACCTCCAAGACTTGACACAGGAGGGCCGTACCTCATCCTCCTCCATATTTGAAAGCCGGCTTCATGAACGAACTGAATTTCCCAGCAGTGCTATGACAAGAGTTAGTTTGGACTTCAAGACCGGGGCGCAGAGGTCACTGAGGTCACTGCCACTTCTGGGAGTATCCACTTTGCTGTGGGCACAGCCATTAACACCAAAAAGAGGAACATTGGAAACCTCCTGCAGGATATAAATTGTTACCTGTAGAACCGTAAACCAGAGCACTTAAAACAGGATCTTTTGGCATTCTTAGAGGGGGGAGGGGAGTCTACGTTTCAAATTTTGTTCAATTTTGAAAG
The DNA here is from genome assembly GCF_008692025.1 of Phocoena sinus. Lineage (NCBI taxonomy): Eukaryota > Metazoa > Chordata > Mammalia > Artiodactyla > Phocoenidae > Phocoena > Phocoena sinus. Next base: position 36,421,036 of record NC_045772.1, on the reverse strand, counting down.
CTAACTTGGAAATTATACTGTTCCTTAAACACTGTGAGAGGAAGTCAGAATTTCTGTTCAGCCACGGTAAACTATTACGGTCAAGTGTTCACACGCAGTGATTCAAGTGTCGTGTGAATCCAGGTGAGCTGGCCGGTTGTCCTGACGCTGCTGTCTTCCCTCTTTGGGACAGCCTGCATATCAGTGTCTAAAACTTAGAAAACTTTTTTTTTCTTTTTTTTAATACTGTGTCAGGATCTGTCAGAGTCTACATTTGTTTCCTGACTAGTGCACGTAACGTTTTATGATTTAGATGTCACCATCATTTGGGCATCCTTTGCTTTTCATGTTCTGAAAAGGGTATACAGAACAGAGCAAACCATGCTTCTCACGGGTGTTGTAGGAGGGACTGGGGAGGCCTTATGTGTTCCAGGCAGGCATATTTTACTTTGACCTCACTGACGTTTTCCCAAAACCGCCTAGGAGGATTCATTGTATTAATTCTTAGGCTCTTGAAATTGCCTTTTAAAATGGCTATTCCCGGTTAACGCTCATGCTAAGGCAAGTAAATCAAAAGGAAGCTTAACAAATGGTCGAGTTCCAATAACTAACCAGCAGCTATTAGACAAAAGGGAAGATGCTTTGTGCCTACCAGATGTTGCTGGGTTAAAAATCAAGTCTGTGCGAGGGTGTATAATGATGGCTGCCAACGATTTTATATTCTGGAAAGAGTTGGTATGAAATGCTAATCACTTTCTAATAGGTACCTAAACAGCAGTGCTGATAAGTTTTTGAGGAATTATTTTTAATCATACTTTGTTCTTCCCAAAAGACATAAAAAATGACTTATTTTAAGCTGCAGTAGACTATAGCATTAGCCCACGTGTTTCTAGGTCTCCTGCCAAGTGCTTTTCACAGTTGAAAACTATGTTTCACTAGCAAATTTGGCATTTTATTTCATTACCTATTAGTAACCACTTCAGTGATAATTTCACAAGTAAAAGACTATAAGGGAAGTAGAGAGAAACATTTACTGAACATTTTTTTGACTTGGCAGTCAAACTTTGCTACTAAAAATTAACTTTGTAAAAACAACGATCCACTCTCAACTTCTTCCTAGAGAAAGTAGCTATACAATACCCAACATATTTATTTATTTATTATTCTACCATAGCAAAATAACAAAACTTGATTCATTAAACCAGTTCTTTGCAACTTAAAATTAGCTTTTTTTCTTGTCCTTTCACATTTAGTGTATATATGGTCAACGTCCCCATTTAAGGAAAGCTGGACATGCAAATAGATCATATTATGTTTTCTTCATATTTTATATGTTTTGCTGCATATCTGAATAAGGTGGGATAAAGAATTAAAGTAGTGTTCCTATGGCATTAGTGTTTTGGTGAGAAGGGCAACATAGTGAGAGAGATTTGTTGATGGCATTAAAAGAAGGCCCTCCTGATATGTATATTATTTGGTAAACATTTCATTGAAGGGCCAAAAGTTAAATTATAATTAAGTCACTGTGTTTTCAGAATGATATTTAATGTTTAACAACAACAAACATGTGGTCAAACCAAAAGTGTGGGTTGAAGTATATTTTTCATCTTCTAGTGCATTGGCAATTGCAAAAAAAAAATAAAGGCAAAAAGGAATTTAATATAAGGATATAGAGGTGAATTCAGTGTCTAGCATTTTTATTTATTTAAATAGTTATTGACCTATGATGACTTCCTAGTCTTAAATTTTGTGTCTTTTTATTGTTATTGTTCTTCTTTTCACACACTTGGTTCTTGGTAGGTTCGCTGATGGCACAGCAGAGGCACTTCATGTTGACCCAATTCCCAAGTAGCGTTAATAATTGGGCCTGTGTCATAAAATGCATGGATCATTAACAACTAAATGTCCCTGACACCTTTCACTACAGGGCTGGGCTTAGTAACTGACCAACTTGGGGGGAGTGTTGAGGGGGTCTATAGAACATGGTCAAAAAATGTCTCCGCTCAGGGATTTATGGTGGATTATTGCAGACAGTGCTAAAAATATAGAGCACAAGTTTACTAAATTAAATTTTTATTTTTTGAGAAACTGTTGTTTGTATAAATTATCAAGATTTGTAGGCTTTCCTTTTGTAGAAATAATTGTTTTATGTGCCAGAGAATTTCGATTTTGTTTTCAACAATAAAGCATTGATAACAAATACGTTTATAAGCCTTTTTAAAATCGTCTACAGCAACAACACTTATACTGTCTTGGATTTTAACAGACCGATGAGAAAGCTGGAAATCTCCAGAAACTTTTCCCAAACACCATTTTAGATATTAACTTCGTAGATTCCTTTAGGTTTTTTTTAATGACCTCATCAAGTTGTCTCACATATTTGGAACTTTCTCATTTGATCCGCGATTTACTGGCTAAACAAAAGCTCTTCACTCCACTCTTCGGAAGTAGACAATGAACTAACACGATAACATCAGAGAGCAGTTGTAAGAAGTTGGGGGAAATGTTTTGGAAAACTTACGAGGAAAAGCTTCACAGAAATTTCAAGTGAATAAGAAGCTTCAAATTCCAGCAGTACCCCAGGGGGCAAAATACATCTCATATCTCTATGGAATAACAACATCAAGAGGTCAATATGTGGTGAAGTGGCAGAGGGAATGAAAGCCAATTCAAAGTCTCCTCTGATTGCATTCTGCAGGAAGACCACCCAAAATCACACTGGAAGAAGGTCAAAATCCTGGTACGCGCCTTTCTCTACTACAAAACTAAATATAACAGAGTTACCCTGGTTGCATTGCCATTTCAGCTTGTGGCAGTTCCAATGCTTAAGCCAAGTTTTCTCGCAATACCCCTTCATTAAACTGAGTTGAGTGTTAAATAGTAGGAAGCAAATTCTATAGTATTGGAAAGAATATTTAAGTGAAAAATCATATTCCAAAGGTACATAGAAATGAACTGGAATGATTACAATTCTTAAATTATCCACAGAAACCCAGTTTTTCCCTGGTAAGAGAATAACCAAGGCTTAGATGCATTTCCTTTCTTTGTACTGTAAATGTATACTATGTGAAAACTGTCATCACTTTCATTTCTGAAAACATCAAATGAAAAGTCATTGGATCCCCAAATCTCAACTTTTTAGAAAGTGATTTTCAAAAATATCATGTTGATCATGAGCAAATAGTAGAGGTAATTTTCATTTATGGTCTATTTTTTTTTTTTTTCATTTATGGTCTATATTATGTTCTTCTACTCGACAGAGTGCCAGGCTAGAAAAACAATGTGAGAAAAGAAAGACATGGCCCCTGCCTTCACTGGTTTCAGAGCGTAGTGCCTCAATCCAAGTTAAAACTCTACCCTGGTTTTAGAATAGGATCGATTATGCAATTATTTCATATACTAAGATGACTTAATATCTGACATTTCTGTAGCCTGTTGTATAACTGCCACTAAGTAGTTTTGGGAACTTGGTTAAATCACTTACCTTGGGGGCCTTATACTCCTCAGGTGGAAAGTAAATGGCTTTAGTTACATGTTCACTGAAGTCTTGTTTGGCTCTCACAGTCTAAATTGTTCAGATGTTTTTCATGCCTTACGTGTCTTAGTCTGTTTGTTTGGACAGCTATAACAAAACACCACAAGCTGGGTAGTTTATAAATAACAGAAATTTGTTTCTTACAGTTCTGAAGGCTGGAAGTCTAAGATTAGGGTGCCAGCATAGTCGAGTGAGGGCCCCCTTCCGGGTAGCAGACTTCCTGTGCCCCCTCACATGATGGAAAGGGTGAGGAGAGTTCTCTGGAGCCTCTCTTATAAGGGCATTAGTTCCATTCATGAGGGCTCTGCCCTCGTGACCTAATCACCTCCTAATACCATCCCCTATGGGTGTTAGGTATTCAACATATGAGTTTTGGTGCAATGTAAATATCCAGACCATAGCAACCGTCTTTCATCTTCATGATCAATCTGTAGTAAGAGAGGTAGAGAAGGTGATTTGTGGGAGATGGAATAGCTAGAGAAATACCAAAGGGGGCGGAGAAACCACCTCCGGACTCAGGTTCACTGCCTGAGTGCTCTCATGACACAGGACATGTGAGCATAAGGCAGCATGGGGACAGGCTTGCTGCTTGCTAGCTTTGGGACACGGACAGGTTATTTCATACCTCTGAGCCCTGGTTTCCTTATCTGTGGAGCTGGAACATAACCTCACACATCCACAGGGTGTTTGGCATAAAATAAAATCCTTATAGCTAAATTTTATCCTATAATCAAGGAATTAGGCAATATATAATTTTGTTATTATATAAAAATTTTAACAAGATAATCGAATTCTCTGTCAGTTTTTACCTTGTCTACTGTATTTTATGTTCTACTCAACAACAACTTAAGCTTTCCTTATAACTGACTCCTGAATGTGCTGTACCCATGTCTCTCAGCAGAATAGAGTCGTGCTTTCCTCCAGGATCAGAACTAGAGAATCGGGGTCTTCTAAATACGGCCATTTTTACCAGAACAGTGTTTGAAGTAGGGAATTTGGCCCTGCTTGGGATATTAACACTTTTCTATAGCTCACCAATAAAACAAAACTATGTCATCTTTTCTGTACACAGAAAATCTGATGATATCAGCAACCCTTATTATAACTACTACAAATTAATGATTGTTATTAATTATACATTAGCCACAATGTGTCTCTATTTGACCTTCAAGCTCTACATTTTTGAGAAAGCCAAGGTAGAGAGAGAAAGGATGGGCACATGGGAAATGGACAGTTAATTGCCATTAGAAATAATTAAGTTTTTGTTGTAGAAGAGGAGAATTTGATTGGAACAGTTCGAGACTGTGTCCTTTTTGCTTGCTTCATAACCTGCCAAGATTGAGCCACTGTATTATACGGGGGAAAACATTTAACAAAGAAGAGAATGGATAGAACAACCACAGGAGAGGTTGGAAAAATGTTCAACCAATTTGAAGTTTAGACTAGAACTGTCCATCTATTCTGATTTGAAATATATTTAATTTCTCTCCTACCTCCTTTGGATTTAACAGGAATATCCCTCATTCAAGACAAAGCTATCAGCCATTCTCAAGTCAGATGGAGAGAATAGAGTTCTATATTTCAGTAATAGCTCAAGACTCCTAGAAGCACTTTTTCTAATAATTTTCTATCATGTATCTTTCTTTTCCATCCCAGAAGACTCAAAATAACTCCTCTGAGAACTTTCTCTTGGCAACATCATTGAGCAGCTAGAGACTATAATGAAAGTTTAAAAAACATTGAGAGAGAAATCAAGCAAGTAGTTTCTTTCCAAAAATACTAAAAATGTCATAAAAGAATTAAAATGCCTTTTTTTTTTCAGCTGGACACTCCTCTAGTATTGTGTAAAAGATCATTGTTACCAGAGAATCAGAATTGGTGCGGGAGGAGAGGGGTGAGTTTGTGTGTGAGGAATAGAAACAAGTGATTACCTTTGATTTTTTTAAATTAATTTTATTTATTTATTTATTTATTTTTGGCTGCGTTGGGTCCTCGTTGCTGCGCACGGGCTTTCTCTAGTTGCAAAGAGCGGGGGCTGCTCTTCGTTGTGGTGCACGGGCTTCTCATTGCGGTGGATTCTCTTGCTGTGGAGCACGGGCTCTAGGCACACAGGCTTCAGTAGTTGTGGTGCACAGGCTTCAGTAGTTGTGGCTCATGGGCTCTAGAGCGCAGGGTCAGTAGTTGTGGCGCACGGGCTTAGTTGCTCCACGGCATGTGGGATCTTCCCAGACTAGGGATCTATCCCCTGTCCCCTGCATTGGCAGGTGGATTCTTAACCACTGTGCCGCCAGGGAAGTCGCTACCTTTGATTTTAATGTAGGCCCTTTTCTAATCTCATTTAGCAAGTAATGGCCATATTGACTCTGGCAATAATTAGCTTTTTAATTCTGCAGACATCAATTTATTAAATTACATAAAGCCAATTAATAATCTCAATATGTTTTCATTTTTACTTCTTTTTGTGTTATTTTAAAAATGTTGTTATGCTTAATGTCTGGATATTTTATGTTTCCTTTGCAATAGACTATTATTCTGTAAATGTTCCTTTGCCTATACTTTGTGTTGATGGCTATTTGGGAAATTTCACTGGAATTATGATATTTTAAAGTATCTTTTTAGAAATCTGTCCTATACCACCAAGTATTTAGCTGTTACTATGTAGTATTCTATTAAATTTCAATTGAATAGTTTTGCATTAAATGATATAGAAGGGTACATCAATATTAGGTTTTATTATATCCCATTGGGTCTATTCTCCCAATTCCCTACTGATGATATTAATAAAATGTGACTATACTGGCAAAGCATATCTCTCTATATTGTGAGTCAAGGAACTTTATCAGTTAATTTTTTGTCACTTCTGTTTATAGAACTAATTTTTTTTTTTTTTTTTTTTTTTTTTTTTTTTGCGGTACGCGGGCCTCTCACTGTTGTGGCCTCTCCCGTTGCGGAGCAACAGGCTCCGGACGCGCAGGCTCAGCGGCCATGGCTCACGGGCCCAGCCGCTCCGCGGCATGTGGGATCCTCCCACACTGGGGCACGAACCCGTGTCCCCTGCATCGGCAGGCGGACTCTCAACCACTGCGCCACCAGGGAAGCCCTATAGAACTAATTTTTGCTTGGACTTGTATTCATTCCAAAATTTTGCTCTGTGAATGACGCTAAAGATAAGTTAGTCTGCTACTATTTCTCAAGTGGCCACAAAGTGATATTCATGGAAATCATAACAGCAATATGAACCCACATGCCGCAGAGCAACTAAGCCCACATGCCGCAACTACTGAGCCTGTGCTCTACAGCTCGTGAGCCACAACTACTGAGCCCTCATGCCACAACTACTGAAGCCCGCACACCTAGAGCCCATGCTCCGCAACAAGAGAAGCCACCGCAATGAGAAGCCCACCCACTGCAATGAAGAGTAGCCCCCGCTTGCCGCAACTAGAGAAAGCCCGCACGCAGCAACAAAGACCCAATGCAGCCAAAAATAAATAAACAAATAAAACAAAATTTTTTAAAAATTCTAATATTCTCTCCTGCCCACTAGCAGGAGAGAATATTAGGTTTGACCTCTGCACTTTGAAATGAAGAAGCTGTAGTTTATAGCAGTCAAATGACATAGCTTAGCTTACACATTCACTGGGATCAAACGTAGCAGGTAAAGTGTCGAGTCCTAGCTATAGGTTACATCCTACATGGCTCAATGCCAACCATCTGGAGTTTGTGAAACATCTCTTCTTTGGAGGAGAGGGTAGACACAAAGCTCAGCAGCAAAGGTTTGCTCGTGGATTATTTATGGATTGCATACGTGGAAGACATTACTACCTGAAACTCCTAATCACTAAACTCAGTGTGGGTCCCTGATTTAAGACATGAACTCTTCATTTTAAGATAAATTTATGAACCGTGCCTAACAAAACACAGCTGGTCTAAGTAAACGTGGTACAGAGAAGCATTAGGGTCGATTAAACCATTTCCAGAGATCCATTCCTGTCATCTGATGGCACTGCTTGGTTATTTCTTCTGACCTGGCCATGACGGATCAGTGATCCAAAGTTCATTAGCGATTTCAACAGGCACGATGTGCAAGATTTCAGTAGACATAACCAAATTGGATGTGATCCTTCATGATGAAATTGGTTAGCATTTTTTTTAAATTTATTTATTTAATTTATTTTTATTTTTGGCTGCATTGGGTCTTTCTTGCTGCCTGCGGGCTTTTCTCTAGTTGTGGCGAGCGGGGGCTACTCTTCATTGCAGTGCGCGGGCTTCTCATTGTGTGGCTTGTTGCAGAGCACGGGCTCTAGGCGTGTGGGCTTCAGTAGTTGTGGCACTCGGGCTCCGTAGTTGTGGCTCGCAGACTCAGTAGTTGTGGCGCACGGGCTTAGTTGCTCTGCGGCATGTGGGATCTTCCCAGACCAGGGCTCGAACCCGTGTGCCCTGCATTGGCAGGAGGATTCTTAACCACTGCACCACCAGGGAAGCCCCTGACTAGTGTTTTATCCTTTATTTTACTTGAGGCTCTTCTATTTGGAGTGCACTAGCTAGATGAAAGCTTTTTATAGGCCAGAGAATAATTGTAAAATATGAATAATATGCCATTTCCCTGTTGCAGTATAACAACAGTAAATACATTTGCTACAAGTCTTTATGATCATTGACTAATCTGTGTGATTCCCTTTCACCAACCTTGTCCACCTTCTCTCTGTTATACACACACACACACACGTGCTTGCACACACGTCCATGTACACACACACACACACACACAGTCTCACTCTAACTCACTCACTGTGTGGCTGGAAAGTCTACAACTAAACTTGAGTTCAAACATAAGTGTCTGTTCATTTGATCCTCCAGGAGAGGAAGTCATGAGGATTGAGACATACTTTGAAATGTTTTGATTAGCGGAGGAAATAAAGTGAGATCAAAGCTTTTGTCCTTCAGTGAGCAATTTAAATCCAGACAAGCAAGAGTCCAAAGGAGATGAGGGCAGGCACTTCTTAAGCTACTGTTGTAAACACCTTGGCATATCTCTTCACACTCTCCTCTGTGCCTGTCAACAACCAAGCTGAATCACTCCTCTATCTAGGGCACTCTCCTGTCCTCATTCTGGAAAAGAAATACCACTCAGATCATGAGAAGACATGGCAAATGTAGATTTGTTGCTCTCCATTTTCAGGATAAGAGAAATTGCCAAAATGACCTTTAAATATCTTAGTTTTAAACGTATTTCATCTTGGAGACATTAACCAAATGATTCAGCAATATGAATTCTCTAATACAGGAAGCAACACACTCAGTAATTCTAAGCGCTGCTGAAAATGAGGTGACCACTGGAGCACCCCAATTATATCACCTTTCTCCATTGGCTTTAGCTCCCCGGGTGATGTTATATGCCATACATGGCATTCAACTTGCTCCTTGGAATTGCAGGGCAGTGGGGTCCTTCCCATCGATATAAATCTGAATGAAGAGGGTTAATTATTTCATTTTTTCACTCTCAAGATTGTGTTCTGTTGTAATTATCTTTTTTGCATGCAGAGCATTTTGCAGTTTTCAAAAGGCTTCCTATTATTTTTATACTTAGCTCTTGAAAACAATTTGACAAAGTAGACCAGAGAATCGTAATTACCCTCAAATCCAAACTCCAGATGAGGATTCAGAAGCTTAGAACGGCCATACGACTCATTCAAGATCACGTTCAGTACAAAAGCAGGTCTTTCTCCTAACTTTATGACTTTAGTCTAAATCCTGGGCAGGCATTGATGGGTATGGACACAATCAATACACCATTATTCCCTTAGTCTCTGAGGATCAGATGTGATTGAGGAGTGTTTCCATCTGAAAAACTTGCACTGAAAACTAGAGACCAATTCCACCTACATCCCTACATGGTGAGAGGGTAGAAAGAGGAGGAGAGGATCAGTCAATTGTGCAACAAGAATACATGGGTCGCAAAAATAATTTAGCTTTTTCCCAGTCACTTTGTTCTCTTTCTTTGCTTGTCTGTAGTGTGGGGTTGGCATGAATTGCTTCTAATTAAAGTATACCGGAACATAGGTATATGTATAACTGATTCACTTTGTTATAAAGCAGAAACTAACACACCATTGTAAAGCAATTATACCCCAATACAGATGTTAAAAAAATAAATAAATAAAGTGTACCAATTGCAGCTTTCTCCTGCAATTCAGGTGTCAGCTGAGCTCAGCCGATGTTTGGCCTCCCCATCTTCTATGGAATGTTTGGTGCAGTTCCCTAGTTCTTGTGAATACCTGCCTCTCACATCCTGAGGCTCTGAGCCTGGGCTTCCACTCTTCTCTCTTGGCTTTTTCTTCTTACTGCTCTGCCATTCAGAGCAGACTCTTTTCTGATTTCCCCTAAAACCATTTGCATTTGTGTATGTGGCCAGCTTTAAAGGTTTTGGTGGCACAGTGGTTTTAATCAAATAACTTAAAACTGAATATGAACATCCTTGTTTTCTGTATTTCTCTAGCCTCTCCCGGCAAGTGGGATTTCTCACTGGTTACCTCTCTCCATGGGTTTCAGTCCCCTCTCAGGGGGTCCTCTCTCCTGTGCTCATCCTAATCTCAAAACTCCCATTACCTGCTTATGCAAAGACCTCCAGACCTGTCCTCCTATAAGGAAAGCTGATTATCCAGGTGTTTTTCGTAAAACAGAGTTTGAAAACTGGCAGCCCGTAGGCTGAATTTAGCCTCCCCACATGTTTTTTAAAGTGTGAACAAATATTTAGGAATCTAGAGTTTTAAAAAAAACAAAAATAAAAACAAACTTGGGTTTCTGGTTTTCCTTGAAATACAAAATATCTGGCAACTGGGACCAGCTGCTGTTCCATTCGGATAGGACTTTACTCGCAGGTGTGTCATGGTCCCCACCCTCCCCACCCCCCCCACCCCGCTTCTGCTCAGTCTCTAGAGGCATTTGAGTTCAAAACTCCTGCTCTAATCAAAGTCAGTTCCTCCCTTACCAGGTGACTCTGACATCTGCTGTTAATATATTTTTTTCTCCACTACATGATCTTATAAAAGGGTACTCGAAATGAGAGAAGGGGATGGTGGTGGTGTCATGAATTGGGAGACTGGGATTGACATATATACACTAATATGTATAAAACAGATAACTAGGGCTTCCCTGGTGGCGCAGTGGTTGAGAGTCCGCCTGCCGATGCAGGGGACGCGGGTTTGTGTCCCGGTCCGGGAAAATCCCACATGCCGCGGAGCGGCTGGTTCTGTGAGCCATGGCCGCTGAGCCTGCGCGTCCGGAGCCTGTGCTCCGCAACGGGAGAGGCCACAACAGTGAGAGGCCCGCGTATCGCAAAAGAAAGAAAAAAAAAAAGTAGATAACTAATAAGAACCTGCTGTATAACAAATAAGTAAATAAATAAAATTTTTTTAAAAGTGTACTCGAAATGTTCAAAGATGATGATTTACCTAGAATTTTTTAAATATTTGAAAATTTCTTTAGGACTAGGTTCTATCACACCATTTTTTAAAAACAGTTGTTTCCACATTTTGGATATTATGATTAGCGCTGCTACGAACGTTTATGTACAAGCTTTCATGTGTTTTCACGTGTTTTCAATTCTTTTGGATAGATACATAGGAGTAAAACTGTAGGGTCATAGGACCATTCTACATTTAGTTTTTTGAGCTGCCAAACTGTCTTCCACAGTGGCTGCCCCACTTTACATTCCCATCAGCAATGAATGAGAGTCTGCGTCTCCATGTCCTCATCGATGCTTGATATGTTCTTTTTTTTTCCATTATAACAGTCCTACTGGGTAGGAAGTGGTATCTCATTGTGGTATTTATTTGCATTTCCCTGATGGCTAACATCATACCTTTTTTTTTTTTTTTTTTCTGTGGTACGTGGGCCTCTCACTGTTGTGACCTCTCCCGTTGCGGAGCACAGGCTCCGGACACGCAGGCTCAGCGGCCATGGCTCACGGGTCCAGCCACTCCGCGGCATGTGGGATCTTCCTGGACCGGGGCACGAACCCGTGTCCCCTGCATCGGCAGGCGGACTCTCAACCACTGCACCAACAGGGAAGCCCCATCATACCATTTAAATTTTTTTTTAATTTTAGTAACAATGAAGTTTGCAAACGAATTGAGGAAATAATTGACAATATTATGGAAACTTTTTCTCTTTTCTCTCAGTTTGCTTTAATGTTATTAACTAATTCAGATAATGCCTGGCTTATAAAACTTAACTCTTTGTTGGTGTTTGACTAATGGACTGTTGCAATTCATCATGCCAGAAAAAGACCCCCTCCTAATGTACCATATTGCCTCAGAACAGTTATTTTTCATATCCCTTATCTTGCAACCTTATCTATTCAGCTATAGTTATCCAAATAGTTTTAAATGCCTCCTACTGCAGAATTTAATTTTGACGGATGGAGACCCAGTCTCAAACCTACAAAGAGTGTGATGCTGAGGGAACCAAAAAAATGAGACAGATGTTTAAGGACAGGCATATTCTGTTTCACCTTTTAACTTTAACTGGAGATAATAAATGAACACCAACAAAAAAGTCCATATGCAAGAATTTTGCTCTTGAATTTGGCATATTCATTGGGGTTTTTTCGGTTAATAACAAGTGGTAACTTTTGAATTCATAAATACCTGATATATCGAATTTGTAAGTTGATTAAAGTTAGTTTACTTCATCACTTTCTATGCAGAAGTCTATGCCAAACCCTATTAAAAGTTTCATCAGTTTAGGAATTTCTTATCTGAAGGGTCTGTTTGCCCTCTGTCTCTCCATAATTGTCTTCAATAGAGTGAACGTGATTAATGGGCTGTTTCATTTTTCAGGATAAAGCTTTTTCCTTTTCCCAGCAATGCTAGCAGATTACTTGATTAATATCAAAAAGCTCTCATTCACACATAACCTTTGAATAAACAAGTTGTGATACTTTTGGCAACATGTGAAGAGGTATTCCTGTAAGTAGGCTATAAAGGAAATTGCCTTTGTAATTAACTATATAAAGAGGGAGCCGATTTTTTGCTTGTTACACATCTTTTTTATTTTTTCTTCTCTCTTATAAGTGGAGAATGTATAATGAGATTGGGCAAAAGCAGAATGCAGGATATCTTTCTCTATGCTAGGTTTCCATTTGTATTTCCCTCACCACTGGAAGCCAGGAAGAAAACTGTGAAACATTTATAAAACTTAAATAGGGTTTCTAGTTCATAAATTTTAGGGCTCTTTAGCATTCCGTTAAAGTGCAGCAACAGGAAGTAATCAATCCCTTGTTGACTGATAGATATCCCCCCCCCAAAAAAAATTCCTGATATTAATTATTTAAAAATCAGAGTCTGGATAACAGCTGTTTTCATGGAGCAGAGAAAAGGCCTTTATGAATAAGAAAGAATTTTAAATGAAAATGGAGGAAAGTGAAAGGAACTAAAATATATCCTCATCATACAGTAAATACTTTATATGCATCCTATTTCATATAGAAAATTAAAGCTACCCTTTATTGCTGCATTGTTAGTTCCCTATCCAGTAGTCATTTCTCTAATACTTCAACTATTAGAACACCAACTTTGTCATAGATTTTTGCCCAGATCCGGTTGATGGGTTATCATTGGTCCAAGCTAGAGATCAGTAAACTATGGTCTCCTGGGCCAAATCAGTCCCACCATCTGTTTTTATACAGCCTGTGAGCTCAGATTGTTTTGTACATTTTTGAATGGTTGAAAAAAATCAAAAGAATAATATTTCATCATATGTGAGAGTTATGTCAAATTTCCGTGTCCATAAATAAAGTGCTACTGGAATACAGCACTCAGTCATTTATAGATTGTCTATGGTGGCTAGAATGGCAGGATTGAGTGGTTACAGCAGAGACTGTAAGGCTACAAAGCCTAAAATATTTACTATCTGGCCTGTTACAGAAAAAGTTTACCAACCCCTCGTCTAAGCGAATTGTGATAGTACTGTCTCTGGCTTTTCCAGGCTCCAGTCCAGCTGGCAGTGCCCACGTGACAATGAAATGCAAGCAGAGGTCTGCTAGGCGGAATTCTGGAAAGGCTTTGCTTTCTTCAGAAAAGGCTGGCATATTAACTGCCCCTTCAGGTCTTGAATAGGAAAGTGAAATCTGAAGGTGAGAGCAGCCATCTTGCAACCATGGGGTGATGAATATAAAAGGCAAAGCCAGCACCTTAGAGCAAAGGAAAAGACCTGAGTTCCTGATAAAATTGTTAAGCAGCTGAATCAAGGCCAATACCTGCTTATTGCCAGACTTCCTGTTATGTGAGAAAAATCACCCCCATCTGTAAGGCAGTCTTCACTGGGCATTTAGTCACTAGCAGGCAAATGCCTTTCTGACTGACGTGCCCTCTTTCTTTCCTTTAGGTCTAGAACCTATTTGGCCTCAGTTGTAGAAGAGTTGTGGGGGCCAGGAGACCCGTCCTGGCATCCGTTCAATAGGCAGGAAGTAGGTAGCCATCTAATCTTTCCACCGGTAAGGTTGCACCTGAATTTGCTCATCCTAACAAACCCGTGTCCTCTGCAGCATTATCTTGATATTTAGGGAAATGGTTATGAGAACAGTCTATTTCCCTTAGTTACTACAAGTAGCTCACAGCAGAAGGTCGTTTACATTGCTGAGGGTGGTAGCCCCCCTCCCCCTCCCTCCCAGTTAGATAGATGTTCCACCCTCTGTCCTCCCATAAGGTTCAGGTTAGAATGTTATTCCACTCATGACACTATATTCTGAGTGTTATGTCAGTTTATTTACTCAGCTCCAAGTGCCTCAAGGGCAGCATCATGTCTTATTCGCTCTGTCACCCTAGCCTCTAGCACAGTGCCTCATACATTATAGGTGATGAAGGGGTGAATGGAAGGAAAGTGGGCAGTACTGTTGTCAGATAAAAGAATGCAATGAGGAATAAAACAAATATATTCTTTAATTTATCAGATATTTATTGAGTCTCTATTATATACCTTTTTCTGGGCAATGGGAATGGACAAATTGAATAAAACCAGCATCATTAGAAAAGCTAACATTTACTGAGTACTTACTAAACTCCAGATACTGTTCTAAGCACTTTATAAGTGTTGGCTTATTTAATTGTAACAAAAATCCTGGTGAAAAACCTGAGGCACAGAAAGGTTAAGTAACTTGCCTCCGATCACACAGTTAAAAGTGATTGAATTAGGACTGGGATTCATGTCCAGTAGGTCTAGTTCCAGGACACTACTTACTTACTTACTTACTACTATACTTTCAAGCTACTTTTCTGATGTATTAGGTGCAGAGAATATAGTGTGAAGGCTACTGCCCTCCATTATGGAATTCCAAAGCAAAATAATATAAGCTACAGTTTGCATGATGGAGATCTAGGTCCAGCCTGCTGGGTTTCAAGTCCTGGCTGCAGCATGAATTTGGCTGGCCAAAATGTTCGTTCACGTTTTTCTGTAAGATGTTACAGAGAAACCCGAACGAACATTTTGGCCAACCCAATATTTGAGTATGTTAATTAACCTCTCTGTGCCTCAGTTTCCTTATTTGTAAATTCGAATCATAATGATATCTAACTCACAGGTTTGTTGTAGGGATTGCATGAATTAATACATATAAAGTACTAAAGACAGTGCCTGGCATTTTTTTAGGTGTAAAACAACGGTTGGATGTCATTACTGTTGCTGTAGTGGGTAGTTTGGTAATTACTACATTGTAATAATACTAACAATAGCTATTGCTATTGTAATACACTCAGGGGACATGTAGTCAGACCATAAATGATCTCACAAATAATTTTATATAAAGTGATAAGTAGTGATTAAGTGTTGAACAGGTATATTAGAGTTCTCCCAAGAAACAGAACTAGAATGAATAGGATATATTGGCTTCTGGGGAGAATTGGCTCACAAGATTGTGGAAGCTGAGAAGTCCCAAGATCTTCTGGAGACTTAGGGGAGCTGCTAATACCATCAGCTGGAACAATACCGTTCCAGTCCAAGTCCAAGTTCAAGTCCAAGAACCAGGAGTGTGAAAGGTCTAAGTTCCAGTCTGAGTCTGGGTCCAAAGGCAGCAGAATAGTTATGTCCCAGCTTGAAGACAGTCAGGCAGAGAAAGCAAATTCTCCCTTACTCAACCTTTTGTTCTATTCAGACACTCAGTAGGTTGGATGAAGTTCACCCACGGGAGGGCACTGTGTTTTACTCAGTCTATAATTCAAATGTTAATCTCGTGCAAAAACACCCTCAGAGACACATCCAGGATAATGTTTGTCCAAATGTCTGAACACCCCATAGCCCAGTCAAGCTGACATGTAAAATTAGCCATCACAAGTTGTACACACACACACACACACACACACACACACACACACACACACAAATATCCATACCAAAATAAGGAGGAAATACTCATGACAGTACAGTCCATGTTTCTGTAACTGGTCACATGGTTGTAGCTGATATTTATGCCTATCTTCTTCTACCACCGATTCTGTATTTTCTTTGCCTTCAGCAAGTACCTCAGCTGGTCGTGATTCTTTACCTGGTGGAGTGACCCAAACCTTTATTCCGGAAGCTTCTGAGCCATTAGTAGTGCTGCCTGGATTAGGTTGTTGAAGTTTTACATTGATCTTAATCACAGAGCATGGTAATAGTAAGAGACGCCCTACAGGGTCTCCTGTATTCTAGACATGCTCTTCCTTACCTCCATTATAGAATAATAGTCCAATTTCCCTTGACAGTCAGGGTCAATCACCCCAGCCAACACCATAATTCCCTTCTTTGCTTGTTGATTCAGAGGCATGAGGAGTATAAAGTGACCAGGTGGCAGTCTTAACTTCCAGTTCAATGGAATTACTGTGTCTCCTGGTAAAAACATTCTTCTCTCTGGATAAGACCTCTAGGCTGGTAGGGCGTAAGGTCAAGAGAACAGGAACCAAAAACTTTGCCAGTGAGTCACTAGGAGTAATGATGTGTAGTGAATTTCCCATTTTTATCCTTTGATTCCTGGGCTCATGAATCCTGGCTATTGGAGAGACAGCACCATATATTGGATGCTGATTCTGAGCATATACAGCCTTCTGGAGAACCTAGCTGCCGTCCTGCAAGGTATTGCCATCTAGCTGTCACTGTAACTCAGTCTTCAAAAGGCCATTTCACCCGTTATCAAAGCAGCTGATTCAGGATGACCAGTGAATTACATGAGCATGGGCCCATTGCCAATCTTCACTTGCTGTGAATTGAGTTCCTTGATAAGAAGCAATGTAAAACATGGCAGTAGATAAGGCATTCTATAAGTCCACGGGTGGTGGTTTTGCAGAAGCATTTCAGGGAAAGTAAATCCATATCCAAAGTAAGTGTGTATTCCAATAAGAAAAAAATGCTGCCCTTATTATGATGCAAGCCATCCAATATGGTCAACCTGCTACAGGTAGCTGGCTGATCACCCTGAGGAATGGTGCCATGTGGGGGACTCAGGGTTGGTCTTTTGTGGCTGGCAGATTGGGCACTCATCAAGGCCATAGCCAGATTGGCTTTGGTGAGTGGAAGTCCATGTTGCTCACACCATGCATGACTTTTATCCTTGCCACCATGGCCACTTTGTTCATGAGCCCATTAGGTGATGACAGGGGTGGCTGGGGAAAGAGGGTGATTCGTACCCACAGAATAGGTCATCTTCTTCCACTTAATTATCAAAATGTTCCTTTGCTAAGTCACCTTTTGGTGAGCATTCACGTGGGACACAAATATCTTCACATTTTTGCCCACTCAGAGAGGTCTATCCAAATATTTGTCATCAATTGTCCCCAGATTTCCTTGTCATTTCCAGTTTTCCAGTCATATTCCTTCCTGACCATCCAGCCAAACCATTGGCCATAGTCCATGAATTGGTATATAACTGCATGTCTGGCTAATTATCTTTCCAAGCCAAGTGAACATCCGGGGACACTGCCTGAAGCCCTGCCCTCAGCGAGGATTTCTCTTCACCACTGTCCTTCAGGGATGTCCCAGCGAGGAACTGTGTTCCTGCAGCGTCCACTTCTAGGAGGTCCCTGCATATTGTGCAGAGCCATCTGTAAATCAGGATTCTCTTCCTCTATCAACTGAATATAGGGAACTCCCCGTGAGGCCATAGATACAGGCTGAGAGAGAAAAGGTGGTGTAGCAGGAGTGGGCACCATGAGCATTTGGGAGGCAAGATAGGTGACACAATACACTTCTACTTCTTTTCCCCTTGAACTGAAGATGATCCCTGGTGCTGTGTGATCAAGTGGTTAGCTATGTCGATTACACCCACATCAAAATTACTGCTCATATAAAGACTTTCATTTTACTTTATGGTCACATTCTTTACCAACCTCCTGGATTTTTAAAAATTGTGCTTTGCATTGTGTTAATGTTCACTATGCTGAGGAGACCATATAATGTTGGAAAGACATGGATAAATTCATCACTGCCTTGGGGAAATATGTCTGATGAACAGGGACAAACAGTCTTGGCTTGAACACATTTCCATTGAGAAGAGAGCAGGATTTGGAGACCTGGGGGCTAGGCCAGGAGAAGAATGGATCCTGAAGGAGAAAGGAGAAGAAGGCTCTATATGCTTCAGCCAAGGCCTGGGAAAGCTGGGAAGACCCAAGCCCGGAGAGTCAGACTTACTCAGCCATCAAGTCCAAGCACTGGAGGTAGAATCAAAAGCCAGCATAGAGAGCCCTAAATTAGCAACTGGATCCAGCCAAGCGGTGGGTGAAAAGGCCTGAGCAAATCAAGGTGGTTCACGCCATTGCTATAAAAATTCCCAAAGTGTTCCTGGTTACTTCTTGTGGACCTCAGCCTGGCTGGACTTCTCCAGGACATGCAGTGTATGAGGTCCATGCAGCACGTGATGCTTTAACATATAGAGGAGAGTGAAGTATAGGGCAGAGAGGAGAAGAAGCATCATTTATATTCAAAACATCACATTTTTTAGAGCCCTAAACTATCTCATTTGCTCATGCATTTTTCACTTCTCTATAGGGCTATTTATACTTCATTCATTCATTCCTTACCTATCCCTTAAGTTATGGAGAAGATTTAAAAGTCCCTATGTAACGAAAAGAAATAATTCAATGGAATTAGAAGTGGAGAATTATGAAAAAGAAAACATGAACACAAATGGAATACTGAGACAAAGTAGAAAGTCAGGGAACCGTGTTTGTGTTTAATTCCTCAATATAAATGAAAACCCTCAAGAAAAATATGATGGAAGCCCATCTCGTAATATCTTAATGGGTGATAAGGTCAAAATGCAGACTAAATTGGGTATTCAAGAGCCGAGATGTCTCATCCCAGCTCCGTCACCCCCTTCCAATCAACGACGAGCCCTCGGTTTCAGTTTCCTCTCACATAAAACAATAATCATTGCTTAGTGAAAAGAGCCAACGTTAAGAATCAGCAGTGTCTAGATCTTTCTCTGCCACCTGACCTTGGAAAATGTATTAAACCTTTCAGATCCTCAACTTTTTCATCTGTTAAATGGAAATCATGTGGAATTTAGACAATATGTGATGCACGTAGTAGAACACACCATGACATTTGCAAATGTTCTGTCACGGTAGCTGTTTAAAAATAAGGTATCAAAGCAAGTGATCTTGAAGGTCTCATATAGTTTCAAATTCAGATTCTTTGAATTAACTCTTTATCATATGAAATTTTAATAACCATTACTCTTTTATCAGTGTTTGCTAGAAAAATTTATCTGTGAATCATACAACCGATTATATTCTTGGCATAACCACTAGGGAACTCAAGAAAAATAAATGCAAACTGACAGCAAAACTGACTATAAATTGTTTGTAAATCCTTATAAAAGAACAGGCTGCAGATGAAAAGCTTTCCTTGGTTTCAAATGAAACTAAGTTTGAGACAAAAATTTATAAACCAAAATGCTGCGGTGTAAAGGAAAAGCACATAAGAGCTCTTTAGCTCTTATGGGAGATGCTTTCTCCCATCGTCTGTTTTGCAAGATACAATAATAATCCTAATAAAGAATTAATTGGAAAGCTACTTTGGATCACAAGAAATTATGACAAAAGGATAACTTTTCCAATGAATGTCATTGAAGTTTATAGGAAGAAAAACCACTTTTTCTAGGGGAGATGCTGGTTTGTGGGGGGATGGGCTGAGGAATACTGGTTCAGAGAGAAGGAGTCTGCAATGAATGGTCCTGATAGCTTCTTGGATGCTGCCAGAAGAATAGAAAAAGAATTGAAGATGGAATAAAGACAGGATATACCACGTATTAAAGACCTATTTAGGGCTTCCCTGGTGGCGCAGTGGTTGAGCGTCCGCCTGCCGATGCAGGGGACACGGGTTCGTGCCCCAGTCCGGGAAGATCCCACGTGCCGTGGAGCGGCTGGGCCCGTGAGCCATGGCCGCTGAGCCTGCGTGTCCGGAGCCTGTGCTCTGCAACGGGAGAGGCCACAACAGTGAGAGGCCCGCGTACCGCAAAAAAAAAAAAAAAAAAGACCTATTTAGTGATCAAAACTGCATCAGAAGCTTCACTTTGATTTCTTACTTAAGCCTTACAATATCCTAAAAGGGTAGTTCAGTTCTTTTTAACCTAGTAGGAGGGAATCAAGATTACAAGAATTACAAGGATTGAGTAACTGCCCAGGATTCAACTGGTGGTAGATAAGCGATAAACCATGATTAGACAATGAGCTTGTCTGACTATAAAACTTATGTCGTTTCCCCTCTGCCAGGCCGAGAGAAGGTTTCTCTTGGGAAGCCAGCTGCAAACCTATTTCAGCCGGGCTGGACTACTATGTATCACCTCCACAGTAGCTGCCATCCTCATGATTGGGATACAAAGCATGTAGCTGACCAAGCACAGGGAATAGTGTACATCTGTTCCTTTATCTCCTTGGGGGGTGCCGAGGAGGGAAGCAGCAGTGGTGAAAACCATCTGAGGCAGGGCACAAGGGTGCCTGTGGATGGCATCTTACCATTCCTTTCTCTCAACTTCTCTGAAGAGAGGGGAGAGGTTACTGATAACAACAATGTTAAAAATATCTTTACACAAACAGCATTTTTATTATTCATAGAGAACGTCCGAATATATATGGAATGTATCCACATTATTATATATATATTTATATATATTATTTATGTACACATTATTTTATTTATATGAAATACCTTATTTTATATATGAATATATATAATATATAAAAATATTCATATATAAAATAATGTGTGTATATTATTCATATACATTATTATATACATTCGCTATTCTATTCCTCTTCATGGCCATAATTTGTAGCTATGAAGAGGATATGAAAACAGAGTAATCTGAAGTCTAAAATGCTAGCAAGTGACAGACACAAACACAAACCCAGGTCACCTAACTACCTTCTGTTACAGTCCCAGCACTCACTAGAAGATGTCTGCCTGTTTTAATATAATTTGCCAGTTTCACAGGGCAATTGCAAAGCTGACTTCCTATTTGAAATTAAGATTCTTTACTTCCTCAGAAGAAAGCTTCTATATACAAAATATAATGGCATAGTAATGAGCTCCCCTGAGTGTATCAACCCTCTATGCCCACCCTCAAATATTACCCCTCTTTTGCTTCCTGTAGTGTCCAAAGTAAAAATCAACAGGAATAGTTGGTGGCTGGGAGAGCATAGAAATTGGAAGTTCAAAACAGTTGAATAACGTATAGGAATAAGTCCTTTTGAATGGTGAAATCTTGGTTTAGAAATACTTCCTTTTCGGAAGAGATGCTAGGGTGGGGAGAAGGACCCTGTTATTTAGAGACAGACTGGGGACTATGAACAATCTCTCCTTTTCAGTTTCTTGTCTTTGAAAATGTGTAATGCTGCTAAAATAATTCTCAGCGAATTGAATATCCATTGAACAAAAAACATAGATGACATTTTTTTAGATGAAGCCTCTCTGTTTCGTGCTAATTATATCTGACCACCGATATCTTGAGAGCAGTGCAAGGTATTCCTGGGCGGTGTATCAGAAGTTTGGTGTAAGAAATAATTTCTATCCACCTTGTATTTGCTGACAACAGATGAGAACGCAAACACAATAGGAAAATTCCTTTGGGGACTCCTGATCAATCATGTAGTAAAATGTGGGATTTGTGTACAATAATTTATTCATGTTTATTTCTTTGTTGAAGAACATTAAACGTAAAAAATTGGAACATCAACGCAGTTCATCTTGGATGTTCAAAATTATAGAAGTGGAGAAAAGAAAACATCTATGGCAATGATTCTGAACTAGTACTGAATCTGAAACATTGCTTGATCTCAAATTACATCTTTTAAATCAACTTGGGAAATGACATAACCGTATTTAATTCCCCCGAGAAGAATAGTTCAGTTCCAACCACCTGCTAAGTTAAGCAGCAGTGATTATAATGAACATTTACAGCAGGCCTGGTACAAAAGGGGATAATAACTTTATGCATAAGACAAAGTCCTGGGAGGCTACTGCAATCTCAAAGATGAAGATGGCAATTAGGAGAACAGATTTTACAGTGTACTGGAACTCTAGGAGAGGTGAAGGTCAAAGTGCAACATCACATTTCCTTACATTTTTATTTCATTTTAGGAAAAATGGTCACCAAATTCTATCAAACTACCAGTTTTCCAGATTTTTCTTTTACCATGTCTCGTCAGATCACTAGTTTTTCTTTTTCCTGGTGGTAACGGAGATTTTGTTTTCTTGTTTATCGTCCCTTCCCCTGTGCAGGTACAAAAGTTTTCAGCATAACTTATAACAAATGTAAGAAGACCAAAAAATTAAAATAGCTGGTCTCCTAAGGACCAGTAACCCTGGAAGATGTGTCATTAATGAGTCTAGCAGTTTTCTTCTTTGGTCCTTGAATGGATGTTCAATGTTTCTGCAATTTTCTGGCAGTGTTTATTTACGCGTGCAGGTCCACACACATTTTCCATGAAACTAGTTGCCTCAGACTAGTATTATTGAGGTGAGACAGTGATAATAATAATAAGTTTTTCAGCCTTACCTGCCCTGGAATGTTGCCTATGTTTATTCTTCAACCGGAGAAACTGTTTTCATAGCACAGGATCATATTATTAAATATTAGCAGGGACTCCTCATCAAAAAAGAAAAAAAAAAATTGTATTTGCACGTGGCTCCAAGTTCACAGAAAATAAAATGCCTTAGAAGTTCTTTTTCCTCCAAATGCCAACAGAGCTAATATGATAGGGGCGCTAAGGCATCTGGGAGAGAGCTAAGTGATGTTTTAGATTTTCAAAGACATAGTTCTGATTGTGTTGCTGCCTCCACCACCGACAGGATTTGAAAGCTTGAGAACAGGGGAACCTCCCTCTCCTTCCTCACACACACACCCACTGCCGTGGAAGATACGAGTCTTCACAACAGTCTCACTCATGAAATGCCTTCCCTGAACTTTACAGTCTATGGAACAAAGAGGTCTGGAAATTGATTAAAGGCACTAATTATTGTAGTTGCATTTAGAGGTGTGATTGACAGGGCAGATCCCAGGGAAAACACAAATAGTCTCTCCTACTCTAGCAACTGCTCATATGTTAATTTACTAGAATTAAGCATGTTCAGATTACATAATGCAAATAATATTCAGTTTAGGAATACTAGTGAGGTTAATATACACAGAGGTCTTAAAGAGGCCTTTCTTTTTTTTATATCACTAATTGTACCTAGCGGAGTCTTTAACAAGGCTTTCTTTTTTCTTAACGCCATTTTGTAGGGATATTGGGATAATTCATTTCAAATAATATTGAACTCTGTGAAACCCAAAGACCCATGAGAAGATGTTTGCCCATCACCCATTCATTTATCCATCCACCCATCCATCCATCCATCCATTTATCCATCCATCCATACATACATCCATACATCCATCCCCTAAACATTTATTCACTCACTATATATATATTTCTTGAATCACTACCATGTTTCAGGCACATAGTGAGCAAGAAAGATATAGTTTCTGCCCTCATGTGGCTTATATTCAAAATAGAAAAGACAGCATATTGAAAAGAATGATTGATCGGGTATTTTTGACAGACACTGTGTTAGGTGAGGCAAAGATTTCCCTCAGATGTCACTCCCAAGGACTTAATATCCTAGGCACATGGCCTCCTAGCCTTTCTAAAGTTTCCCACATTCCAGTAGTGACTCTGAGGCAGAAGTCTCCAGACCCGAGAGACCACATGGGCTAGTCCAGCTGATGTCTCTGTGGTAACCAGGGAGGACAGATGCCAGACTTAATGATAAGCAGGAGTGGCAAGAAGAGGGAAGTGCCCAGTGAAGATGCCAGCAGTGTGCCAAAGCCACACAGATGATCGTTATTTTTGCAGAAAGATACAGTATGCCTCACGTGAGACATGTTAAACTGAATACAATTCCACTTGCTTAAACGGCAGGGGACAAGGATTTTTACCTGCTCTTTCAGTGAGGCTAACTAGAGAAGCAGTGAATGCACATCAGCTGGAGAGGAGGAAATAGGTGACACACTGATTCTGGATCAACCTCACTTCTAGAGGCCACAGCCATCTGGGGGTTTGGCTTCCTCCCTGGGCCATCACAAGGAAGTGCTTGTAGGATCCACAAACTTCTCTTCATTCCCCAGTCTGTGGGTTCTCTCCCTGCCTCTCCCACCCTGTGGTTGCAAATGCTGCTCTGGAAGACAGCAATACAATCGCAAGTTAACAAGCATGTACAATCTACTTTAACGTTTGTAGACTAAGATCTGTCTTTCTGCCTCAGCCTTCCCAATAGGTGCTCCATGTCGAACTAGCTCTTCAATTTTGAGGCAATATTTGCACTGTCTTGAAGAGGAACCAGGTTCATAGCCGAGTGCATCTTCTGGAAATGAATGCATTCAATGAATTATTTATCGAGACTCTTGGGTATATTACTGCTGCCTTGACAATAGCTTTGGCTTTTGAGTGAATTATGGGGTCTAGGGTACTGGCCCCAGAGAATGTCTTAGGAGGTCAGGAAAGTAATATGTTTTATAACATCACTAGGGTAACTGCGAGAGGTGTGAGAGAACTGGTGGATTTAAAGAGTTGCTTCTTCAGACAGCTTATGTTTTCATTTTCTATGGCAGGTTTATGTCAAAAATGATATTTTGGCAGTGAAGTAACAGAATAACTAAATCAACTAGCTAAAATATGGGGATTCGGTCAATTCAGTGATTTAGGATCAGGTAGACAAAATAACTCATTTTTAAAAAATAATTTTTGAAGGGAAAGATATTTCTGGATGTTTTATTCAACTCTGCATGTATACGTAGCATAAATAAGTATTTTCTTAGGAAGTAGATAACTTGCAGCAACTGATCAGGTACAAAGTTAAAAACAGATGTTTTATTGAAAGCCATAGATTGTTTGCAAACTTGAACTCTCTTTGCCTTAGATCTGCCCTTACTTAAAGATCTAACACACTTTATATTTCTGTATTTTAGATAAAACTAATAGCATAGACCTATGATTTCCAGCTCTGCCACGTCACATAGAATTATGAAAATATTTCACTTATCTAGTCTTCATTTTGTGATCCAGTGACAAAATAATCAAGTGTTTGTGTGATAGAGCAGCGATAATAACGAGAGTTCTTTGTTTCTATGATTCTGCCCCTGCTCACTCTGTGATAAATTGATACTTTCTCACAAGGGCTTGTAAATGTAGAGCTCCTGACTAAGACACGACATTCTGCCATTCTGGTCACTTCTCTGATCATCCCAATGATGTCTCCTGTCCCTCAAAAGTCTAGTGTTTGGTTCCACATCTGGTTGGTCTTGCTTGTGGCTCAGACCATTGTGTGTCCCGTTCTTTTTTTTTTTTTTTTTATTGCGGTACGCGGGCTTCTCACTGTTGTGGCCTCTCCTGTTGCAGAGCACAGGCTGCAGACGTGCAGGCTCAGCGGCCATGGCTCACAGGCCCAGCCGCTAGTTGACTTAACATCAACCTGAACCACATGTATTCATATGGGCCCCAAGGTCTTGCTGCTTTATGCCCTCAGTATCTCACAGATCTGTGGCAATGTGATCCTTATTTTATTATTTTTTTTTAAAATTTCATGCCCCTTGCCCTAGATCTCCACAGCTCTATCGAGGCTTGGGAGCTGATCTGGAGCATCCAGCATACCCTGCCTAACACTGTTTCTCTGACACTTTCATTCTCCAGTGAGTGTTGATTGAACATGTATGTGCTTAGCGTTGTGCTGGGTGCTGGAAATAGAGTTTTGAGCAAGACAGACACAGTTTCTGTCCTAAGGGTGCTTAGAGTCTAATGGGGGTGATAGGTGCAAACAAGTAAATCAATCAATAAATTATTGTTTAAAGATAGATATTGAAGAAATAATTACAAATGTAAGGGATGTTGCAAAATGGGAAGTAAAGAGTGGTATGAAAGGGTATATTGAGGGGAAATTAAACAGCCTCAGAGGGTCAGGAAAGGATTCCTGAGGAAGTACCATTTAAGCTGAGATCTGAGAGCTGAGAAGGAATTAAATAAGTAAGTGACCGTGGGAAAAATTGGAGGAAAAGCAATGGTGCCTCAAGCCATGTTCAAAAATGATATTCTGGCAGCGAAATAATTAACAGAATAACTAAAACAACTAGCTAATATGTGGGAATTCAGTATATTCAGTGATTTAGGATCAGGAAAATGTGTGAAGACCCTGCATTCCCAGAGATCCAACCCCATTTGAAGAGGTCAAATGAGAGCACTGTGTTTTCTTTAATGAGACTGGAAATACCAATGAAAACCAGATCAAGGGGGGCCTTGTAAGTCACAGTAAAAGGCTTAACTTTTATTCTTAGATAATGAGAAACACTGAAAGCTTGATTAAAATATTTTAAATTATTAAATATTGTAAAAGGACAAAGTAATGTAAAAAAATAATACATTAGATACCTCTGTAGTCATCATCGAGCCTAGTATTTTGCATTTGCCTCACAGGGTTTGAAGAAATAAAATATTTCACTTCAGCTAATATCCCAGACTCATGTCCCTTCTTCCTCCCTGTCCTTCCAGATAACCACTCTCCTGAAGTTGGAGTATATCAGCCCTATGTAATGATGTAGTATCTAGTGAAGCTCAAAAAGTGCTATCCCCATGACCTTGCATTTGTCTTTTAGGTATCTATTTTAGAGACCTCACATATATGCACAAGAGACATTTTCAAGAAACTTAATCACAGCATTTTTTATTGCAATGAAAAAGTAGGACTAACATAATAGTCCTCAGTAGAGGGGTAAATAAAGAAACCCTGGTTTAGTCATACAGTGGAACCCTGTTCATGACTTGAAAAAAAGTGCCTTGGAGCTTATGAATTGTTGAGGATAACATTTAAAAAATAAGATGTTTGGTTAAAAAGGCAAGTTCCAAAGGAATATCTAGGGTATATTTCATGTATAAAAAATTTAAATACATACATAAAATGGTATCTATTATTTATGGAAGCAAATATATATAGTGAAAATGTAAAAAACATTCAAGCTTCTAAGCAGGGAGATATACAGTAGAAATTGCATTTTATAAGCTCAGTCTGGCTTCAGTTTTAAGAATGCAATCACAAGGGTATACCAGTAGAGTATATTACAATATATTACTCTATTATATATATCATAGAGTATATTACAATATATTACTCTATTATAGTCGAGTAGTTGAACAATAACTGGAACTTTGATTAGGGAGCAATGTAGACAGATTCTAGAGCTATTAGAACGTAGAATTTTTAGGATACATGTTTGGCTATGAGGGTGTGAAGGGTGGAAAGGAGGCAAGTGACTTTCGAGTTTCTGGCTTGAATAACTTGGTCACTTGTGCTTCTATTTACTGATGCAGGGAACAAGGATTGCATTGACAGCTCTGGGAATGAGTGGAGGTAATAAATGCAGTGTTTGAAAAGTGAATTTGGGTTGCTTTCTTCAACTAGAGAAGTCAGGGATAGATGGGAAATGGACCTGATGGTCAATAGAGAATTCCAAAATGGAGATAAAGTTTGAGGAGGTCATTCAATTTGTAAGGGTAGGTAGAATTGATTAGACACACAGGATGAGAAGAAAAGATGGCCTAGGACTGAGTCCTGAGAGACATTAAAGTGTAGTGCTGTCAATGGAGGCGGAGAGGGAGAGGCCATAGAAATACGGGGGGGGGAAAGAGATGGGAGAGAATATGGAATCAGAGAAGCCAAGGAAGCAAATTATTTCCAGAAAAAGGGAGCAGCTAACAATTTTGAATGCTGATGGATACGTCAAACAAGAGAAGGGGTGAAAAGTTGGATTTTGGGATTTGCTCTGTTGAATTTTGCTCTATGGAAGTCATTAGTGATATAAAAGTGAGCATATTCAGAAGAATGGTTGGGCTGAAAGCCATTTGGGGTGGGTTGAGAAGTAAATGGAGGAGTAGAAGTGGAGAAAAGCAAGAGGAAGCGACATCTTATATGAGTAGTTTGGGAAGGAAAGGACAACCGTGGGTAAGAACTGGGGGACTAGGAAGCTAGGGTGAAAGGAATAACTTTTGTTTTTGTACATTTGTTTCTTTAAGATGAGGCAAATTTGAACGTGTTTAAATGCTGCTGGGAAGGATTCAGTAAGGAGGAAGAGACTGAAGATATAGAAAAAAGAGAAGATAACCAATGGGTGAGTTTCCCCAAAGAAGGTGAAATTCAAAGCATTCTACAATGATTTATTGTTGAATTAATTGATGCATGGATAGGAAGAAAGATGTCATTTCTCCAGAAACAGCAGTAAAGCATAAAAAAAAATGGCCGTGGTCATCAATAGGTTTACTGGTTTGGGTAGCAGTGAGCCGAGGGTTTTGATACCTGATCGCTTTTGTTATCTCTCTGAGGTGGGAAGTGAAACCATCTGCCAAGAGAGAGGAGAGGGGTAGGACATGGAGGTTTTAGGAGAGCAGAGTTTGCAATCGTTGTGGAGTGTTGGAATGAATTCTGGATCAGGAAACAACGTAGGATTTCTGTCACTTTTTAGTTCCAAGTTGAGATTGGAAATTGTGAATTCATGGTGGTGCAAATGTCCTTGGACCACACTTGTGTATCTACGCTCTATTCCCTTTGGATTAATTCTTTCACAAGAGTCTCCTCATTTCTTCCTACAGACAGACTCCCATTCCAGGTGTGCCACACATGTCTGAATTTGCAGTCAATGTAAGACGTAGGTCAGTTTCAAGGAGCCAATGCTGTTTTCTTAAACTATGTCCAGCATATTTGAAAGAACCTTATACAATGGCAACATTCTAAGGCTTAGCTATCTATTACTGTGTCAGAAGCATTCATGGACTCCCAAATTTGTTGGGTTTTTAAACCCTGAAGGAAGAATTGGGTATTTAACATTTTAGCTCTCTATAAATTACAATGTGAGAATAAAGAGTTCCATTTTTCACAGACAATTTATATAGTCTGTGACACAGGTTTCATCAGCCCTGGACTGGAAATACAGAACCTGTGGTGTGCCTTCTTAAGTATGGCAGTGTTTATGTTATGCAAATTTTTATTGTTGTTGTCATTTGGTCATAGTCTTAGTATGGGAAAATGTCATAAGTATTCAGAAGTCTGGGAACACTGCAGAATATTCTCATATGGTTACTGTGGTCTGATTGAGTCAGCAGCATATTGACACACATTCGCTTTTCCATAGATTCAAAAGAACCAATGTTTTCTTTTCAAAAGTGACCTCATCTTCCATCGTAAACGTCTCTACTCTAAGGCCTGGTGAGAGAATTCCTTGGAAACCAAAGAACATTTAGTCATTTAATGTATATGTGGGTGTTTTTCTCTTTAATTTATGAAGTCCTTTGAGTGAGTAAATTAAAAAGTGGTGTGTTGGTATTCCACAGTTTGTCATTTTTGAGGCGAATTTATTTTATTAGCAAGTCTATAATTTAAACAGTGTTCGTGATCGTCTATGAAACTTTTAGTTCTATCTATGCCATGCAAACTGGTTGAACGGTTTTCACACGATTTTGATCAGAAGGGTATAGAGCAGTAGAATGATCACCAGTTGTGGAATAAGAACTCTTGGGTTCCACTTCTAACTCTGCTACTAAAAAATATAATCTCGAGTAACTCTTTATCTGAGCTCCAGTTTCCTGACCTGTGAAAAGAGGAGTTTTATTCGGTGATTCTTAAAATATTTTCTAGACCTTAATCTCAGTTTTAGAAGTTGACACAGCTGTTTGGCAGCATGAAAAAAAAAGGCTAAACATCATTAATTCTTATATAGTACAATTAAAAATGAGCATGTTCAAGCCTGGGGTTTAAGTTCATAGGATTTATTCATTCATGCATATGGGTTTTTTTAAAAACATCTTTATTGGAGTATAACTGCTTCACAAGGGTGTGTTAGTTTGTGCTTTATAACAAAGTGAATCAACTATACATATACATATATCCCCATATCTCCTCCCTCTTGCGTCTCCCTCCCTCCCACCCTCCCTATCCCACCCCTCTAGGTGGTCACAAAGCACCAAGCCGATCTCCCTGTGCTATGCGGCTGCTTCCCACTAGCTATCTATTTTACATTTGGTAGTGTATATATGTCCATGCCACTCTCTCACTTCGTCCCAGCTTACCCTTCCCCCTCCCTGTGTCCTCAAGTCCATTCTCTACATCTGCGTCTTTATTCCTGTCCTGTCCCTAGGTTCTTCATAAACTTTTTTTTTTTAGATTCCATATATATGTGTTAGCATACAGTATTCGTTTTTCTCTTTCTGACTTACTTCACTCTGTATGACGACTCTAGGTCCATCCACCTCACTACAAATAACTCAATTTCGTTTCTTTTTACAGCTGAGTAGTATTCCATTGTGTATATGTGCCACATCTTCTTTATCCATTCATCTGTCGATGGATATTTAGGTTGCTTCCATGTCCTGGCTATTGTAAATAGAGCTGCAATGAACATTTTGGTACAGGATTCTTTTTGAATTATGGTTTTCTCAGGGGATATGCTCAGTAGTGGGATTGCTGTGTCATATGGTAGTTCTATTTTTAGTTTTTTAAGGAACCTCCATACTGTTCTCCATAGTGGCTGTATCAATTTACATTCCCACCAACAGTGCAAGAGGGTTCCTTTTTCTCCACACCCTCTCCAGCATTTATTGTTTGTAGATTTTTTGACGATGGCCATTCTGACTGGTGTGAGGTGACACCTCATTGTAGTTTTGATTTGCATTTCTCTGATGATTAGTGATGTTGAGCATCCTTTCATTCATGAGTATTTTTATTCAACAATGAGCATCAGAAATGTGGTGGACAATGATGAATAAGAAACGTGCCGGTCCTCAGGGGGTTCACACTGATGCATGGTACGGGTATGCCAGCAGGTTATCGGAACAAATATGATAAGTGATCCTGCTGTAATGTCTACATAATGTTCAGAACTTTCAATCCCCATGGATACCACTCTGGTCCAAGCTACCATTATGTCAGTACCTCGTCTAGACTGTTGTAAGAACCTCCTTATTGCTCTCCTTACTTCCATTCCTGTCCCACTCCAACTTATTCTCAAAAGGCAGCTAAAAGCAACATATTAAAAATATAAATTTAGTCATGGCACTTCCATTCTTGGCTCCTCCACTGACTTCCCATTGTATCTCAAATGAAATCCAAGAATTGGCACGATCTGCCCCTCCCTACATCTCCAACCTCATCATGGTGCTTTACCTCTTGGTCCTAACAGTCAGCCATGCTGGGTCAAGTTCTCATTCTTCAGGTTTCAACTCGGAGATCTTCATCCCAGAATGACTTCTGTTACCATCTAAATAGATTGTACATCCTCATTTCTTTTTCTGTTTCACTACCACTTGCTCTTATTTTTCACAGCACTTACAGCAACATTTAATTTGATTATATTTTATTCCCTTATTTATTGTTTAACTCGCCCACTAGAATGACATCTCCGTACGGGACAGGAATTTGTCAGTTTTACTCACTTAGCATCTAGCATAGTCCCTATTATATAGCAGAGAGTGACACTGTGATTCAAGCAAATCCATTGGTATAAGAATTTCAGCGGGTCTGCATGTAATAACTGCTCGATTTAGCTCTTAGCTCTACCTGTGTCTTCAATAGGAATCAGATAGTATTTTTCAGTTACTTTCTGACGATGAAATCTGGGAGGATTTCCATCTCCCAAGAGTTCAGCAATATTGGGTTACTTCTTAAACTTTTCCCATTAGCCTTGTGGTCTAGTTCTAAGTGAACAGTGCCTGAGTGATCATGATGATATCATACTTCACCACATTGAATGCAGATTCCAGGGCCCAGCCTGGCTCTGAGGAGCCTTTGGAATCGGGTTGGAAATTGACCCTCCTGCCTGGGGGCCTCGGTGGTCAGGAAGCCCACCTCAGGTCTCCAAGGCAGCCCTACAACAGCTTACTGCACTGGTGCTTCACATGATTTTCTTATTCTTTCAGAGTAAAACACCTTCTGTTCTTCTCCCTCTTCTTTGTGATTTGGTTTCACTCATCTGTAAGAGCTGTACAGGCTCTGGGGAATCCTAAGCTTTTTCAGTCCCTTGTGCCAATGTGCTGATATGTTGTTGATTCTGCCTTGTTCCAGTCATTTCCAGTTCTTTAAACTACACTCCACATAACCTTCAAATCTTGCTACCAGAATCTTTTGATTCTGCATAAATATTCAGGGCAAATCTCTCTCTAAAGTTTACATATGCTTATAAATATAAGAATTTGCACATCTCTCCATCTTTTCTTAAGCTCTTTTGAATGAAGTGCAATGTTCTTCTATAGACCTAGAGCTTTGGGGTATTAAGTTCTCATATAATTACAGCACTGAAATTCTCTAAACTCCTAGGTCATCTCTGTTACTTATCTACTTTTGAGGCTTGATATACAATGCAATACTCAGAAGTATGTTCTAATCATGACTCAGAAGGCAGCATCCCATGCATGTGTGTATTTTCACATTTCAGTGTTTTAGGTGTGTAGCATACTAACTATAAATATGTTACATACCTAAAATAAATTTTTGCCGGAGCCCCAGCGTTTCTAGTTAGTCTATACCAGATACTAACAGCCCCAGTGATTTCAGTGTTAAAGAACACTAAATTATTCTACAAAATGAAAGATAAGAGACACCAAAGGGGAAGATTTTGAAATGGCAAAGAGACTAGTGGATCAGTGTTTTTATTTATTTATTTTTTTTGCGGTACGCGGGCCTCTCACAGTTGTGGCCTCTCCCGTTGAGGAGCACAGGCTCCGGACGCGCAGGCTCAGCAGCCATGGCTCACGGGCCCAGCCGCTCTGTGTCATGTGGGATTTTCCCGGACCGGGGCACGAACCCGTGTCCCCTGCATCAGCAGGCGGACTCTCAACCACTGCGCCACCAGGGAAGCTCGGATCAGTGTTTTTAAAACTTACTTCATAATATACCCCACAGCTTCTCTTTCCGAGAGATCACTGTTGAGCAGGTGAAGCGTAGCGAGGCCGTGAACCAGCGCAAACATGCCTGCCTCAGGCCTACTAGTTTGTTAGCGCCTGCCCCTGTTGACTCAGGAGAGACAATGGTGTGCAATTATTTGTAACCCTGCCTTCAGTGACATCATGTTAGTGACAATATCAATGTTGAACTTGGCCATGGTGGTAGTATTTACACCGCAGAAATCGGCAAATGTATGTTACAAGTGAGCGCTTTTTTTCTTTTTTTTAATATACTTTGTTAACACATTTGCCGGCATACTTCAGCTTATACCTGATCTTTCTTTGATTTTCTTTTCCAGGAAATAATATAATTTATTAAGACACACCATGTATGGAAAGGTTGGGTTAAACTGCAATTTTCAGTCTAGAATTTCACGTGGATTCCCTTGGATTATTTTATTAGAGTGAGATTTTATAGCATTGTGTCCATCTGCTTTTTCAATGGTAACGGCCAGTCCTGAATACTTCCTTAACTCTCTCACCTGTGAAAACCTGAAAGCGTGATTGAGGGGTGTTTTCCACTCTCTTATTTTACATTTGATGTGGTCTGTCATCACACCTCTTGTCAGTTCAATATCCACTGACTTGCCCTTCACAGTCATTACAGGGATGCAATGTTGCCTCAATTCTAAGTTGATAATTCAAATTGAGTTGTGGCTGTACTTGCATTTTAGGGTAAATATTCTAGACAGAAACCCTCAAGGGTTAATCTGAATGTAATTGGACTGACTTGGAAACTTCTGTTCTTGCCCTGCGCTGCACTGAGACCAACTTGCACATCCAAGGAAACAAACAAAGGAGAACATTAACGTAAATGAAAACATACACACATATACCTACTAAACCCTGAAAGCACAGATAACCAGTGTAGACCTTTATCAAAAGGTTTGAGATTAGATCAGTGGTTCTCAAGGGAGGGTGATTTTGTCCCCCAGGAGACATTTAGCAATGTCTAGAGACATTTTGGTTGTCACGATTAGGGGAAGAGTGCTACTATCTCTAGGGGTGAGCACCTGCTGCCCAAGTTAGTAGAATGCATAGGAATGTCTCCACAGTGAGGAGCTATCCAGTCCCAAATGTCAATATGCTCAGGCCAAGAAACCCTAGGGCTTCCGTGGTGTCGCAGTGGTTGAGAGTCCTTCTGCCGATGCAGGGGACACGGGTTCGTGCCCCGGTCCGGGAAGATCCCACGTGCCGCGGAGCGGCTAGGCCCGTGAGCCATGGCCGCTGAGCCTGCGCGTCTGGAGCCTGTGCTCCGCAACAGGAGAGGCCACAACAGTGAGAGGCCCGGGTAACGCAAAAAATAAAAGAAAAAAAGAAACCCTAGATTGGAGGGATATGGACCTTATAAAATATATCACTTTATATAACTTCCTTAAAAATCCATTTTGGAAATTCCCTGGTGGTCCAGTGGTTAAGACTGGGTGCTTTCACTGCTGGGGTCTGGGTTCGATCCCTGATTGGGGAACTAAGATCCTGCCAGCCATACGGCGTGGTCAGAAAAAAAAAAAAAAAAAAAAAAAGAATCCATTTTAATTACCTCTGCTCTCTGTCCTTGGCAGCTGTCACATCTATTTCCACAACTCCAATCTTCTGGCTGACCCACCCTTCCTCTCATAAAATTCACACTTCCATTTCTTTGGAACAATTTAGCAATGGTTTATTTTTCTTCTTACCTCCTGTCTCCCCTTCATTTTCCAAAATTATCGCTACTTGTCACTCTACTCAGGAGGGCAAATGAGTTTCCCTAAGATCTATTCTCCTTAGAGAGGAAAAGAATTAGGAAGAGTTGTGAATAATAAACATCGTTTTCCTCTCTCATACACGGGAGAGCTAAGTTAACTTGAGAACGCATGAGTAATATCTCTCTTAACTTTAAATTCACTTTTTCTATTTAAGTTTGTCATGCTTTCTACTTTGTTCTTTATTGGGGTAATTAAAAAGTAGTAACTCAGCAGGTGGATTTTCCCCAGCTGTCAGAATTCCTGCTAAAATATGTTTTAGAACACCTTGAATCAAAAACGACCTGACAATTAAAGTGGTCTTTTAAAGAACTGCACAATGAATGTGCGTCTTTGGAAAGTTTATTTTCCATCCATTACTATACTTTGAAGTAGAATTACTGATTGTTATTCCACAATATTTCATTACAGTTAATTGGCTTCCAGCATTTGAAAATGATTTTCTCCCACTGCTCCAGAAGTTACTGCTAGTAGCCCCTAAATCACAACCTTGATGGGAGAGCTTCATGTTCTTTCCTGATAACATTGTTTTTGCAGTTCCAAATTTAACAAGGTGATTATATCCTTGAATTTTTGTACTTTGTGAATTTTTTTAGGAGGAGTGACAGGGTCATGCTAAAAGAATCCTATTTTTTAATTGGAATCTTAAATCTTCATCCCTCCTAAAAGATATTCCCCAATTTTACCATTCAAATGGTCTCTGGGAAAATCCATGCAGAGTTTTACAAGGGCTTTTATACATGACCACATGAGTGGATATAAAAGCACTTCAAAGATAAATTAGCTTCCTCCTAGACGACTTCATCCGCAACTCATGGAAATCAAATGCAGACTTATGTACTCCAAAATCACTGGAAACTCTGGTGTCTTCTAAGGAAAAATTAAGTAAGCAGACACTGGAAAATGGAGCAGTTACTATCCTTTGTTAATAGCACAATCGGATTAAGCTATGGTTCTGACAGATCACTTTACTTTTTGGAACTTCTGTAAAGTTGGAACATAGTGTTTGCCCTTACTCTCTCCCAGTGCTGTGTGGATGATTTGGGGAGCTCGTTATTCTCTTAATAAATATTTATTTAAAACCAAGCTTGTAATAGACCTTACAGTAGATAAAACAGATATGTTGATGAGCAAAGATGTCAAGGTCTTTGCTCTTTTGTAGCTTTTATTATCTAGCACTCTGCCATTGAAAGAGCAGTGCATACTATAACATTGGCATCCTCCAGAAGCTTGTTAAAAATCCAGAATCTCAGGCCCTCCTTAAGCCTACTGAATCAGAATCTATATTTTAACAAGATCCCTAGGTGATTCATACGTACGTTAAAGTTTGATGAACATTGATCTAGCAGATATTACAAAAACGAATTCTAAAGTTAGGAAAGTACTATGCAAATATTTTTAAAAGGGCAGTTGCTCCTAAAACTAAATACAAACTGTATTAAAATTTCAAAGAAATATATGCACATGTGCTTACTTGTCAGATACTCTCTGTTAAAAGTATAGATGAAAGATAAACTGTAATTATTATTTATATTATTATTAGACCTTTTAGCACCAAAGGAGTTCAAGAAAAATGTCAGAAAAAATAAATGAGATTTCCCGAGGAAACTATCCATTGAAGTTCACATATAAGAAAATAAGAAGGATGGAACTTCTGGTTCAAATCAGTTGAGCCATGGACGGACTCATCCTTAGGTTATTCTTGGAAAACAGTATTTCATAGTACTTGCTCTTTGTGGAATCATAAGGAAAAAACATAAAAGAAAAAATCTCTTTTCTTTTGGGAAAGAAAGTACATTTAAGGCAGAGAATAAGGAACAGAGGGATGAGTAAGGAAATAACAGAGCTGGTTTGAGACAAGAAATGAGTCTGAAAGGGAAAGAATCAGTTAGAAAGTAATTAGTGTGTCTCTAGACATCAAAAAGAGTAGAATATATGTCAGGGCTTGATATTCCTGAACAATCAGAACAGCCACAAACTACTGTCAGTAATTTAGCAGAGACATTATGTCAAGAACAAAATCCACACCCACAACCTCATACTCAACCAAACTGCATGCAATTGCTTATGACAAGTTCTTGCTGGAATCCTCTTATCATGGCAAACATCCTCAGTGTTCTAAACAGTGTCATGAAGCAAGAAAAAAAAAAAGTCCGAGACTGGGGCACAGATTTTCTGTGGAAACAAGAAAAAACATTGAATGTCTCTACAAGAAACTGTTGTCCATGTGCAAAGATGGTTGTAAATTCTATAGATACTATGCATACAAAATACACACATTCAAGCATTGTTTCCTAAAAGGTATATAAATAAGTAGACAAAGGTGACTTTTTTTTATTACAGAGCAGTCAATTTCAATTTAAGGATTGAGAAGATTCCAGAACTAACCCTCCTATTACTGATTTTTTTTTTTTTTTTCGGTACGCAGGCCTCTCACTGCTGCGGCCTCTCCCGCTGCGGAGCACAGGCTCCGGACGCGCAGGCTCAGCGGCCATGGCTCACGGGACCAGCCGCTCCGCGGCATGTGGGATCCTCCCGGACCGGGGCACGAGCCCGCGTCCCCTGCTTCGGCAGGCGGACTCTCAACCACTGCGCCACCGGGGAAGGCCCCTATTACTGATTTTAAGCTTGCTAGAAGAACATAGTACTGGAACACAGCCAAAGGATTGTGCCAACAGTGTAGGATTAAACACTTGCCAAATTCGGCTACTCAGGCATTACACTATTCCTTGATGGAGTGCTTAATGACAGAAGAGAATTGAATCCAGTTCACCTGTCCTTGGGAGGTATTTACAGTGTGATACCAATAGAACTTCAGTCCATTTATTCACCAAATATTAATTAGGCCACTAATATATACCAGTCACAGTGATTTGAGGAAGTTTATAATCAAATTGAAGATATGAAAATGATAGTAGCAACTGAATGAATGTGAATCATGCATGTATCTTATTTTATTTTAGTTCTATAACTGGCCTCTGTAATATCTCCATCAGTAATGTTATTGCCTAGACGTCACCAGTGGAGAAACCAGTTAATTGTAAGTCTATTGCATGGCTGGAGTGTTGTATATACAACACTGACATGGAATGTGGAGGTGAGAACAATCTCAAATAGGGAAGGCAACAAGTGATTTAATAATATGGACCTTCAAACATTTGGGGGTCAACTGTAACAATAGTCATTACCGTTAATTCATAGAACGATGCAAACTGCAAACTCTCTGACCCCCCAAAAAAGTGATAAGATAAAAATAAATAAATAAAAGCATTGCACACTGTATTCCCTTTAACATACAGCTTGCCACACTTATTGTAGGGTAGCTTCCTATTTTATTATTCATCTTCTCAATCGTAAGCTCCCTGAAAGCAGGGATTGTATTTATATTGGTTGCCATTCTATTTGTAGCAAGTAGCATAAGGCTTGACATTTATTCATTCTAAACCTTTAGTAAGCATATGTTATGTGACATCATTCTCCTAGCTGTTACCTGAAAACTGGGCTCGCTTCTTGATGAGTGTCAAACCAGTAGGCACAACCAAACCAAAGGTAGGGAGAAGGAAGGATTTATTATTACTTGCATCAAGTAAGGAGAACACTTCCCAAAGCAGTGTCTCCCCAAACAGCAAAATTGGGGAAGTTTTAAGCTAAGGGTACATGCATATTCATGAAGGGGCCTGAGCAGAGGAAAATTCAGCATAGAATTGAGGCAAAGGTTGACAGTGTCCGAGGTTTAGTTGATTGAAGTCAGGGGGGGTCAGAAAATAGACTTTATTTTTTAGAGCAGGTTTAAGTTCACAGAAAAATTGGGTAGAGAGTATCGAGTTCCCACATACCCCCTGCCCCAACATATGCACAGCATCCCTCACTATCAACATCTTGAACCAGAGTGGTACATTTGTTACAATCCATGAACAATCTATATTGTCCATACTCACCCAAAGTTCATAGTTTACATTAGGGTTTACTCTTTATTCGATGTGTTTTGGCAAATGTATAATGACAGGTATCCAGCCTAATATCCTACAGAACAAAGTAGTCTCACTGCCTTAAAAATCTTCTGTGCTCTGACTATTCATTCCTCCCTCTCTCACAACCCGTAGAACCACTTGTTTTTTTTTTTCTTTTTACTGGATCCATAGTTTTGCCTTTTTCAGATGTCATACGGTTGAAATCGTACAGCATGTAGCCTTTTCAGATTGGCTTCTTTCACTTAGTAATTGGCATGTAAAATTTCTCCGTGTCTTTTCATGGTTTGATAGCTCATTTCCTTTTAGTGCTGAATAATATTCTCTTGTCCAGATGTACTGGGGTCTTTTTATCCATTCACCTACTGAAGGACATCTTGGTTACTTCCAAGTTTTGACAATTATGAATAAAGCTGCTATAAGTATCAGTGTGCAAGTTTTTGTGTGGACATAGTTTTCAACTTATCTGGCTAAATACCAAAGAGACTGATTGCTGGATTGTATGGTAAGATGTTTAGCTTTTGTAAGAAAGTGCCAAACCCTCTTCTGAAGTGGCTGTATCATTTTCCATTCCAGTTTCTATTGATCCACATCCTCATGAGTTGTTAATGTTGTCAGTGTTTTGGATTTGGGCCATTCTAATACATATATAATGGTATCTAATTGCTTTAATTTTAACTTACCTGATGACATATGATGTGGAGCATCTTTTCAAATGCTTATTTGCCACTATATATGTTCTTTGGTGAGGTGTCTGCTACTCTTTGGCCCGTTTTTTAGACAGGATGTTTGTTTTCTTATTCTTGAGTTTAGGGATCCTTTATATATTTTGCATAACAGTCCTTTATCAGATATATCTTTTGCAAGTTTTTTTTTTCCAGTCTATGGCTTATCTGCTCATTATGTTGACACTGTCTTTTGGAGAGCAGAAGTTTTTTTGATTTTTGTTTTTTAATTAATTTATTTATTTTGGGCTGTGTTGGGTCTTCATTTCTGTGCGAGGGCTTTCTTTAGTTGTGGCAAGTGGGGGCCACTCTTCATCGCAGTGCGCGGGCCTCTCACTATCGTGGCCTCTCTTGTTGCGGAGCACAGGCTCCAGACGCACAGGCTCAGTAGTTGTGGCTCATGGGCTTAGTTGCTCCGCGGCATGTGGGATCCTCCCAGACCAGGGCTCGAACCTGTGTCCCCTGCACTAGCAGGCAGATTCTCAACCACCACGCCACCAGGGAAGCCCGAGCAGAAGTTTTTAATTGTAATGAAGTCCAGCTTATCAATTATTTCTTCCATTGATCACAACTTTGATGTTGTATCTAAAAGTCATTGTCATACTCAAGGTCATCTAGGTTTTCTCCTATATTATCTTCTAGGGGTTCTTATAGTTTTGTGTTTTACATTAGGTCAGTGGCCCATTTTCAGTTAATTTTTGAGAAGGGTATAAGGTCCGTGTCTGAATTCACTTTTTTGCAATATGGATGTCCAGTTGTTCTAGCACTATTTGTTGAAGATACTATCTTTGCTCCATTATATTGCCTTTGCTTCTTTGTCAGAGATCAGTTAACTAACTATATGTGGATCTATTTCTGAGATTTCTATTCTGTTCCATTGATCTATTTGTCTGTTCTTTCACAAATACCACACTGTCTTGATTACTGTAGATTTATTATAAGTCTTGAAGTCTGGTAGTGTCAGTGCTCGAGTTTATTCTCCATTCATATTGTGTTGGCTACTTGGGTCTTTTACTCTCCATATAAACTTTAAAATCAGTTTGTCAGTATCCACAAAATAAGTTACTGAGATTTTGATTGGGATTACATTGAATTTGTAGATCAAGTTAGGAAGAACTGACATCTTAACAGTACTGAGTTTGCTATACATGAGCGTGGAATATCTCTCCATTTATTTAATTCTTTGAGTTTTTTTTTTTTTTAGCAGAGCTTGATTGTTTTTCACATATATATCTTATCCATATTTTGTTAGATCCAACAGTATTTTTAAAAATTTAGTCATTCAATTATTTCTAAAAATTTAAAAACTATCTACTTTTCCAGCTAGACTGTTAACTGCATGAGATCAAACCAATGACTGCATTGTTTAATACTATATCTCTAGTGACACATAATAGGCACCTAAGATGAGAAGTATTTATTAAATAAATGAAATAATGAATACCATATGTGCTGAAATATGTAGTAAATACTAGAGTTTTCTCCCCAACATCCCTACCCCAAATGAATAGGCTAGCCACATGGTATTAAATTACCCCTTGTCAGTGACTTGTTCCAAAAAGAATATGACCATTCTGTCTCATGAAATGTTAGAAGTTCTGGAGTATTCTAGGGAAAATATTTCTTACTCTTAAAAGAGCCTTCTTTGTAGGCATGTTGCTGGATCTGGATCCAGCACCTGGAAATTATGCAGCCACCTTACTATGAGCCCTAACATGAAGACAACATGAAGGATGGAACTACTGAAAGGTTGAGAAAAAGATAAATCCCAAACTGAGCCTTAAAAAATGTAATTGTGCTGTTGAGTCAACCAGTCTGGAGTTTGCTTCTCCTCTGGATGCCATGTTATGTGAGATAGTCAATATTCTAGTTGTTTAAGCTAATTTTAGTCTCTAGATTATCAGAAAAAGTTGGACATTTAAAAGTTGTTTTAGTTTGAAATGTACCTGTTTGAGGTCTACTTAAGCTAAAAGCAAATATCCCCAATTGTATAGAAGCATAAAGATTCTGACACTTCCTTGCTGACACTATTTGATATATTCACCTTCTTCTCACATCCACTTCCAAGAATACACTGTGTGCTTTAGTTCTGCCCTAGGTCATCTTTGTAGGTATCTCACTGGATTCTACTAGGTAATTAAGTAGGTATTTTTGTTTATCCAAGTGTAATGTTTATATATATATATATAATTTTTTTTAATCCAGGATATAATACTCAACACCACCTTAAATTATTGAGGCATAAAAATAATTACCTCAATTTCAGCCTTCATAAAAAATGTATATTTAGGGCTTCCCTGGTGGCGCAGTGGTTGAGAATCCGCCTGCCGATGCAGGGGACACAGGTTCGTGCCCTGGTCCGGGAAGATCCCACATGACACAGAGCGGCTGGGCCCGTGAGCCATGGCCGCTGAGCCTGCGCGTCCAGAGCCTGTGCTCCGCAACGGGAGAGGCCACAACAGTGAGAGGCCCACATACTGCAGGAAAAAAAAAAAAAAAAATACACACATACATACACATATACACACACATACCACCATAATCTCTCTCTTTCATAAAAACTCTTTTAAACTCCAACAATTATCTTTGTGCTGCCTGTATAACTTTAAAATGAAGGGAATTTGAACTGGTAAGTGGATTAAAAGGTTAATTGCCTAATCTTAGTTTTATTCCTGAAAAGACTATGTTGACCTATACAAGTTTCCTGTCTGGAAGCTAGGAATCTTTTGAAACATACTTAAATGAATCAGTCTTATCTCAAAGGTTAACTACTTTTAGGTAATTATTCTAGTTTCTTGGCAACTGGTATTTTTCTTGTTATGCTATTATGTTTGGAAAACTATGATCTCTAACCTTTGTTTCTATTAAATATTTTGAGAAAATGTTTTGGAAAATGTCATAAATATTTGAATAAACCTTGTATATTTCCTTCTTTTCAAGATGCTTGCACTCTGAAAATAAATTAAAATATCTGAAAAATTAGAGCCATTTCAGAAATTATTCTATTTCTATTTTTATTAAATATTTAGGATGACAAAGTGGCCCTTCACAGGTGTTGGAAAAATATTTCATTTGGAATAGCTTGCATAAGCTATGAAATATCCCAGTATAGTTCTCAAAAATGCTGGTGAAAAATCGCAGTTATTCTCAGCATACCGTTAACATTTAAGCATCTCACATTCAGTAGTGGGAATTTGAAATGTTTCATGTCTTAAATTTCCCCAATGTGTTATTAGCTTGAATGTTCACACTTTGCTTACATGATAAAAATAAAGGTAGTATTGATTTTATTGGGCTCAGTTCTTTGAGTTTCATCGTAAATGATCATACTTTCATTTTTATACATTTGATATCTTTGATTTGGATTCAAGGATATTTAAAATATACTGTTTCTTAGTGATATTAAAGTACCATGCTGAAGAAGTGACATTTAAGATTTTGGCCATTGATTCCACTCGGTATAATTTTTAGGAACTTATAAAAGTAGAGAAAAACCTGAGGCAGGGCTTTCAGAGTTAATATCCTCATTAAATTATTTTTTTCTTTTACCAGTTCAAAAGACAAGGTCCTTAGTTAATGCATTTTAACTCTTCTTTTCTTTCTAAAATAATCTTCATTTAGAAAGAGACCTAAG
This sequence comes from Phocoena sinus, assembly GCF_008692025.1. Classification (NCBI taxonomy): domain Eukaryota; kingdom Metazoa; phylum Chordata; class Mammalia; order Artiodactyla; family Phocoenidae; genus Phocoena; species Phocoena sinus. Next base: position 36,377,973 of record NC_045772.1, on the reverse strand, counting down.
TCAATGTTTAGACATTTCCATGAAGGAAAAGTAATGGAAAAAGCACTAAATGGGATTGTCAGCAAGGGAAGAAGAAAGCCACAGTGATACAGCCTGAAGGCATAAAGGCAGGAAAAAGTGAAATAATAAGAGAGAAAAGAGAAACATACAAAATCAGAGAATACCTAGATAGCACAAAGAAAAATGCCTGTGTTTTGATGTAGGAAGTTTGCTAAGCCAGGGTAGAATTCATCAGCGTATGAGGTGATGATTAAAGAGGAGCAAACGGGGTTGACTGAGTTAGGCTGGGAATAGTCATTACCTCATGAGAACATTTATGTGGCTTGTCTCTAAAGGCCAATAAACTAACACATGACCTGGCTAGCATGGAGCATGATGGGTCAATACATCACAACAAGTCTAAGTAGAGAATTGTTTCATTTCCGGTATCTTTGGTCTTCTAAAAAATACAAAAGAGTAGCGGCTTCCCTGGTGGCGCAGTGGTCGAGAGTCCGCCTGCCGATGCAGGGGTCATGGGTTCGTGCGCCGGTCCGGGAAGATCCCACATGTCGCGGAGCGGCTGGGCCCGTGAGCCATGGCCGCTGAGCCTGAGCGTCCGGAGCCTGTGCTCCGCAATGGGAGACGCCACAACAGTGAGAGGCCCGCGTACCGCAAAAAAAAAAAAAAAAAAAGTACAAAAGAGTATATTAAGAGTTCAAAGCAATGTTTCTCAAACCTAGTTATGTATTAGAATCACTTGGAAAGCCTTTGAACACAAACACCTCAGGATAAATCTGTCGGTGCCAGGGCATGAGTTTTGGAGTTTTGTTCTCGGTTTTTTAACCTCTTTAGATGAGTCCAAAGTGCAGCCTGGATTGAGAGCCACTAGCAAAAAGAATGACAATAAGATTAATACTCATATATGCATCATAAGCTTATGAAATATAACATCACCAATTCCTTTTGTAAGGTCGGATCTTAACAAACGGCACCGCGAAACAGAGGAAAGCTTCAAGTGAGCTTTATTAGGGAGCGCTCCCGGGCGAGGTTCACTGGTCCGAGAGAAAGGGGCCAGAGAAGTCGCACCCGGGCGAGGGTTGGGCAAGACTTTATAGGGGAAGAAGGGAAAGGGGTGTGGTGAATCTGGGAGGGCGCAGAGTATTCCTTATTTGGTGGTCTTTTCGGGTATCCTGGGGAACCGTTAGTCCCGCCCCTCGAAAGGCGGGAAGGCTGGGCCGGGTTCAAAGTCCCCAGGTCAGTTCCTGGAACTGGGTGGTCCGGAATGTCTCCAGGGCAGTTTCTGGAACTGGGTGGTGCGGAGAATTTGGTTCTGATGCAACCTGTGAATCTGATTGTGCTCCCCTGCCTCGGGCCAGTTGGCCTTACAGCTTTGAAGGCCTCTGTGTTTCTCTGACAGAATTACCGCCACTGCTCACCCCACATGTACAAAAGCATACATATCCTACACTTTGTATGAATCATGCCTTGCTTTTCTCTCATGGATCTCCAAATATTTTAATTTTTAGCTTTCTGGCCTTAGAAGTTTTTATAAATGGAGTTATACTAAGTATACTCTTCTACATAAAGTAGTTCAACGATTTACATTTCCTAGATGAATCTATTTGATGCATGTAGTTACCGTTCATTCATTTTCACCGTTGAATGGTATTCTGTTGTATCAACATAAACCATTTTACTGTAATATCTTGTGGTATCTTCTTAATATTGTCTGTAAACCTGGCCTATGCTTTTTCTTGTCAATTGATCAGTAAGGAAATCTTATGAGGCTGTAAGTGTGGGTTAAGGCAGAAGGGGCAATGCGACAGGATTAGTTGCTGCAGACATCTGAGCCATCTGGTCATTCAGCTTACTTGTGCCTTTGAAGACTTGCTTTAGCTTGACATCTTTTATACCATTTCCACTTGGTTTTGAGTTGCTGACTTGCATGACTGAAGTAAAACTTGCTAAATCAGTTAAAAAAACAGTCCATGACATGTTTCAAGGTCTCTGGATGCTCTCTGGTGGGATATTCAGTCTTTTCCAGGACCTAGTAGCAAGCAGAGTTGTTGTTTGCAGAAGAGGATGTGGTTTTACTTCTATTGCTTGGGGGTTTGCAATGTGATTCTCCTATTTGGGTTGGCTAAAGGCTCTGTACAGAGCCCTCCTTGCCCTGGACAGTTTAAATATCATTGGACTTGCTGGGTCATAAAATGCAATTGATAAACACATTTCACTATGGTCAGACTTAATGTAGAGTCTTCTTTTGCTTCAAGCCCCGTAACTCTCAGACTTATGGTTACTTGTTTAATGGATCAGAGCAGAACACTCAAATGTGACTTTTGCCTTCAAAATCCAAAAATGCCTAGTAAACATTATGACTCTTCTTCAGTGCTAAGTGGAGCTGGGTATAACAATTTTTCTTAAAGGGAATTTCCTAGCACTTTGTAGATCATTGAACCTCTAGAAATTTGACTAAGATGCTGGGCCTCAGAAATGGTATAGAGTTTATTTCCTTCTGGTACTGATAATCTCCCAAGGTGCCAGCTATATCCTACTCAGCAGAGCCAACTGGCATGATGGCCACAACATAGTGAACCAGGGTGGGATGAGAAAGTGAACAAGTTCGCTGTGGGTTGATTATGGTAGAGAATATGAAAATTGAAATAGCTTTGAGGCAATGCAGTGACGATGCACTAGGCCTATAACTGGGGTAGGCTATTTGGAAGTCCTCCCCTTCACACTGCTGACCCCCAGCCCACACTGAATATTCCAGGAATTCTCTTCTTCCTGTAAGATTTCTCTAGCACCCTGCACCAAGAAAGCTTAACATCAAGCTCATTTTAAAGGAGAGAATCTTAAAGGAATCTGTTGTTGGTTACCATGCGTATATTGAAAGGGACATTCAGAGCTAAGAGGCGATACATGGAAAACTGACGCAGTAGGCCTTAAACAGCAAAATAGACAAAAAAATCTTGATGCCAGCCAACCTCTGTCACCCACCATTCTGCTACTAGCACAGTGGGCTCAGACATGAAATAGCAATGGTGGCTAGGATGGGGTCTGCATGGGCTCCCATTCACCAAGGGTGCTACTGGTGAATGAATGTTTTACCTGCCAGCAAGAGACCATTGTTGTACCTCAGTCTGGCCCCATCCCTGGAGGAGACCAAAGAGTTAATTGGTAGGAAATTGAGTACACCAGATTCCTTACATCTTGAAAGTCAGTGATTTGTCTTGACAGTGATTTGTCTGGAACTGACATGTATTCCATACTCCTGTTTGTTTAACTTGCCTGCAGAGAGCCTTAGGCAGCACCCTTCTATGAGGGTTTATAGTTGTTTGATTCACTGAGAAGATATGTGATATAATGTGCCTCATACTAAGAACCCCTCTAAAGCAGAGGAGCTGTAGCTGTGAGCACATGACTTGATATCCAATGGTCCGATCACCTTCCAAACCACCCAGAAATTTTTGACCTGCTATAGCAGTTGAATGGACTTTAAGGGTACGACCTGAGTACTGCCTGGAAGATGGTATTCTACAAGGATTGGGCCGCATCCTCCAGGACACAGCATACACCCTAACTAGCAACCATGAGAAGGTGCTCTGTCCTGAGTAGTAGAACCAAGAACTGGAAACAGGAGTGGCCTCACTTACCATCACTCTCGATGATTTACTTGGGGATTTTATATTAACTGAACCCCCAATTCTAAGTTTATAGAGAGCCTGGTTCCCAGGGAAGGAATGCTTCCATCAGGGGACACAGACCTAAGAACTTTTATTCCATGGTTGCCATCTAATCACTTTGTGTTTCTCATTCCAAGAGACCAGCAGACAAGAAGTCACTATATTGGCAAGGGTAATTGACTCTAATCCTTAGGTGAAGTTAGAGCTTCTGTTACACGATGAAGGTGGAAGAGACTATATTTACCACCCAAATGATCTAGGTGTGTGTCCTTTGTCATTTCTTTGCCCAATGTTGATGGTGAATGGATGAGGGCAGCAGCCACGGCTAGAGAAAGCCTTAGTGAACAGATGCTCAGAATAAGTATTTGTCACCCCACACATAAAGCACCTAAACCAGTAGATGGGATAGCCAAGAGTGAATCTGGAATGGTTAGTAGAGAGACAATGAATGTCAATTATATCTCCAGGAACTGTTGCAATCGTGAGGGCTGTAATATGTCCACTAACTTTGTCCTTGCAAATTTACACAGGAAAAGAGATAAACCAGAATCCTGGAGTTGTTTCCAGGGAGGTGAACTTATATGAAGCAGGTAGCTCCAAGTGTGGGTAATCCTAGAGGCTATGGGGAACCAGCTTCTGGTGAATCTAGATGCCTCGCTCATTCCCCCAGCCGCTAGGAATGTTGACTTCTGACAACTCACAGCTGAGGCCCTGCTCGGCATGGCTGGCAGCCAAAGAGAGCAGCTTTGCCCAAGTTTATGGCTCCTTCGCAGAGGATACTGCATCCAGTGACAGGTGCAACATGGAGGTTAAAATGCCCAGCTTCCTTGCCTCAATTTGGGACATCTCTGAAGGGCCATCCCAGTTCCAAAACTTCTACAGGATTGACTAAGGCCTCTCTTGTAATTGAATTTCAGTTCAGTTTCTCCCTCTGCTCAATCATGCTTAGCTTCCTAACAATGTTTTTCTGGAGAGCTCTCATTATTAAATGTCCTGAATGCAAATCTTTTCATCAAAGTCCTTTCTCTGGGGTACCTGAACAAAGACAATGTCCCACAGTCTTGTACATTTTTATATGTGTGTGCTTTCCTTTTTTTTTTTTTGCTTCAGTTTTTTAAAAACGAATTTCTAGTTCACTAGCACCTAGTTCTAGTCATCGTTTTCAGCTGCGTTCAGTCTGCTGTTCAACTCATTAATTACTTAGCTTCAGATATTTTCTTTCTTTCATTTACGGAATGTTCATTTCATTCTCTTTTATAGATTTTAATTCTCTTTTAAATTCTCCACCCTTTGATCTACTTTGCCTCTCTTTTTCTCCGTTGTTTTTTTTAACCTTGTTTGCTAACTGCAGTATCTGGCTCATCTCTCCTCTCCTTTGCTCATGAGAGTTGGTCATAGTTTCTCGTCTCCTCACTTGTAGTGATTTCTTGATGCATGTTGGACATTGTGCTATAACTCTTGAGGCTCTACATTATGTGATCTTCCCTTGTGACATTCTGCTATAACTCTTGAAGCTCTACATTATGTTATCTTCCTTTGTTGGTAAATAGTGAGGCTTGGAGCACCTGAATTCAATCAGACGTTAATTAAAATTGGGGCTGGGTTTCTGTTTTATGTAAACCCAGCCTACTTCTGCTTTGCGCCTGCTCATCATGTTTGCTCTGCTCCCTCTCTGCCTGCAAAGGGTTTTGATTCTAAGTCGGTGAGTCTCTGTCTCCTCCAGCTTGGAAGACTGCAGAAAATTCAACTCTATGTCCTTCAGAGATCTCAGCCCAGCTCTTCAGTCTTCCAGCTTACCTTGCTTCAAAATACGGCCAATTCCTTGAAGGTAAGACTGTAGTATATCTGAGTTAGGTTATTTCCACAAGACTTCTGGAGATTTCACTTTGCCTTCAGGGAGCTTTTGGCCTAGTTCTTAGCTTCCTGTATAGCACCAAAACTTAGCAAATGTTCTGCGAGGAGCAGCAGTTGCGAGTTTGAAAACCCCCAGGTTTCCAATTTGTTCCACTACTCCTGCAGAATCACTAAAATTTTTGCTAGTTTCTCTTTCCTGTAGCCAAGGGTCTGGTTGATCAAGCCAGAGCCTCCACAAGCACCCAGAGTTAGAAAATGTCTGCAGGAGAAAGAAAGAGAAAAATCCTTGCTCACAAAAAGGAGTTTTTCTTCTTTCTGGAATTTTAGTTTGTTGCTTCTGAAGTTCTCTGATGCTTTTAAAATATGATATTTATAACTTATCTGGTTTTGTGCAGTTTTGTAGCAAAAGTGCTTTCTTGTCCTGACGTATTTTAAAACAGAACTCTTGTCATTAGTTCTTAACTACATCAGTTAAACATTGTTAATATTATGGTTTGGTAAAATCAAGCTTTCAATGATTTATTTGAATTGAATTTATTTATTACAACTTAGCTTCTGGGTCAGTTTCTTCTTGAAGTACTTTCTTTAGAAGTTCCTTTAAGGAGTGTTTGTTGGTGGTAATATTCTTAGTAAATGTTTGCATAGAAATGTCTTTAAATCACCACAATTCTTGAAATATGGTTAAATTGGGTATACACTGAATTTTCTCTCTTGAAGATTTAATCCAACTCTCTTGCCTTCCATTGTTATGAAATATATTGTTGGTGAAATGTAAGCTCTTTGTAAGTTGTTCTGTTTTTCTGATGGGCTTTAAAATCTTCTTTTTACGTTTGGTGTGTTTCAGTTTGCTTGGATGGCTCTGACTATAGATTTATTTATTTTATTGTGCTTAGGATGTATTTTGCTTCCTGAATCTACAATAGGAGTCTTTTATCAATTCTGGAAAATTTTCTTATGTCTGAATATTCCTTCTGCCCTTTCTCTCTAGGCTTCCTAGAAGTCCAATGAAATGTTTATTATATTGCTTCACTACTTGTTCTAAATCTTTTACTCTCGTCTGTATTTTGCATCGTTTCCCCCAAGTTTCATTAGGAATAATTTCTTCTGACCTACCCACCAGCTTACTAGTTCTTTGTATAACTCTGTCTGTTCTGCTGTTAAATTGATTCAAAGAGATTTAAATCTCCAGAGTTTCTGTTTGATTCTACTTCCAATCACTAGGGTCAACTTTTATAAACATATTTTAGAACACATGACTATCTTATTTTCTTAACCCTTCTTTTATATTTTTTTTCTGTGCTACATTCTAAATATTATTTTTATATCTTTTCAATTCATTTATTCTCTCTTCAGAATTTAATTAGTGTCTAATCTGGAGTTTCTAAATTCAATTATTACATTTTTATTTCTAGAAATTACATTTGGTTCTTTCCAAATCTGCATGGTACATCTCGAAACTCTGTTACTGTTTAATTACAATTTTAATGTAGCATTTAATATGGTATTTTATTAATAGAAACATTATCCCTGTGATAATTCTAATAATTGTTGCTTTTGCATTTCTACTTCGGCAGTTTACTTTTTCTGCTCTCTTGTGCACGGCGGCTTGTCTCCTTCTGTGTTTTATTATTTTTATTTGTAAAATAATCCTGGAATTGTATCTTTGAGAATATTTGATCCTAGATTTAAAGTTTATTTGCAGAGAGAGAATTTGTATTTCATCTGCAACGTACCTGGGGGCTCTAACAATTTGAGGCCACTCTAATTTTTGTTTGGACTCTTTTTTTTTTCCCCCCAACACAATTGTGAGTATTAATTTCAGCATCCTATCCTATTGAGGGCAGGTATTCCAATTATTTCTCTCTGTGGAGCAAGTTTTTTTTTTTTCCCTAGTTCAATTATTTTAATAATCAAAATTATTAGACTAAATGTAGTTGAAAGTAAACTCCCAAATTTCAGTGGCTTTAAGAGAATGAAGGTTTATTTTCCTCATGCCAAGTCTGATGTGGAGTGGCCTGTCCTCTCACATTTTTAAACTGTACTGTGTGGAATACATTACCTCTAGAGGGCCAGGTCTGGAAATAGAGAACATCATTTCCACCCGCATCCTACTGGCCAGAATGCTGTCACACAGTCCCCAAAAAACTGCAGGGGAGGGTGGAAAACGGGCCTTCCCCTGTGCCCAGGAAGAGAAAGGATTATGATCAACATATAATACTGTTTCTGTCACATCCAGCAAAGTTGAATGCTTTTCTGGTGTCCAGCATTAGGTGGAGGTCTCCATTCTGACTTCCCAACTTTCAGGGGACCTAAACTTTTTTTTTATGCTCGCCTTAAGTCAGGCTTATGGTCAGTTAAAATCAAATCCTTGGGAATGCCATTTCTAGTGCTTCAGGGCTTTATGTGTTTGTACTTTGTTGACAATTCTGGCTTCAAAGAATTGCCCTTATTTTTCTGCCAGCTCATCAGTGAATATTTTTAAGGGTTTTTGGTTTGTTTGCTTTTTAAATTGGGGTATAATTGCTTTACAATGTTGTGTTAGTTTCTGCTGTACAACGAAGTGAATCAGCTATATGTATACATATATCCCCTCCCTCTGACACCTCCCTCCCCACCGCCCCACCCCACCCGTCTAGGTCACCACATGTGCACTCTTCTTAGGTATTGTGTACCAGAAGATTTCTTAGGACTAGTCTGACATATTGCTAAAAATGGAAGTCAACCCCAGTCTTTTTGAGAGTTTATTCTGGGCCCAACTGATAGCCAAACACTGATTTCTCAAATGGAAGAAGAAACTTGGTGGTTTCTTCATTTTGAAAGTGTATGAAATGTTAGGGCTGCCAGATAGCTGCTTCCTAGTCATACCGCCTCTCTCAATTTTATACTTTATGTGAGAATCCAAGTTATTCCCAGACCAAGTTATTTGGATTGTTTCCAAGGGGCTGCTGTTATCTAGCTTTCATTTAAATCGGTCCTGTGTCATCTTTCTCATTATTCTTCTTTCAAGATGTCCTTCAGGGACATTTTTTTTTTTTTATTGTATAATTCCATTTATGTGAAACTTCCAGAACAGGCAAATCCATACAGACAAACTAGGGGGTGCGAGGGGCTGGGGGGCAGCTGCTAATGGACGTGGGGTCTCCTTTCGGGGTGATTCACAACACTATGAATGTACTAAATACCCCTGGATGGTACACTTTCAAATAGTCACAATGGTGAATTTTAGCTCAATAAAAAAAAAAAAATCTTTAAAATAAAACGCACAGGGCTTCCCTGGTGGCACGGTGGTTAAGATTCCGCCTGGCAATGCAGGAGACACGGGTTCGAGCCCTGGTCCAGGAAGATCCCACATGCCACGGAGTAACTAAGCCCCTGCGCCACAGCTACTGAGCCTGCGCTCTATAGCCAGTGAGCCACAACTACTGAGCCCATGTGCCTAGAGCCTGTGCTCCACAACAAGAGAAGCCACCACAATGAGAAGCCTGCACACCGCAAGGAAGAGTAGCCCCTGCTCGCCGCAACTAGGGAAAGCCCATGTGCAGCAGCAAAGACCCAATGCAGCCAAAAATAAATAAATTTATAAAAAAAAATAAAAATAAAAAAAACGCACAACAGGTGCTCCAGCTCTGACGCGTATATCTCTGTCATAAAAGAGAAAAGCGGTAAACAATAGCGCCAGGGGCAGGGGCTGAGCAGGCCCCACCACGTCTCGGGAGCGGGGAGACGGGAGCCGGGAGCCCAGAATCTGGGGCCGCAGGGAGCCGGAGGGGCTGGGGCCGCGCTGCTGCCACATCACCGGATCGTGTACTTGTCCCACTTCTTCTCAGGGTCGTAGGGCTCCCAGCGGCTGGCGGGGAAGATGTGCTTGTTCTTCTCGTACCAGCTCCGCAGCACCACCTTGCCCGCATGCGACTCGTCCTTCTCCACGGTGGCGTCGCTGAGCAGCCGCACGTCATCGTGAACGTCGAAATTGAAGAGGGGCCCGCTCTTCCCTCGCGCCTTGGTGACGATGAAGTCGTAGAAGCTGTGGTGGTGGGGTATGATTAGGTCCTCCTTGATGTACATGAGCTTATCCACCCCTGCCGACCTTAGCTCGCTGAAGTCTTTGCGCAGGATCTCGAGGGCCTTCTCCAGGAACTGCTGCATAGTGTTGCCCTTTTTCATCTTGACTGTACGCCGGTGCCCAGAGCCATCCCAGTAACTGAAGGTGATCTCGATCTCCTCGCTCTTGATCTCTTCCTGCTTGGCTTCCCACTCCTGCCGTAGCTCCTCCCGGAGCCGATTCTCCTCCTCCTCCCGGTCTCGGTCAGGCAAGAAGCTCGTGTCCACATCTGGGTTCTTCCCCAGTTTCCTCTTCTTTGTGATCTCTTCCCTCTTCAGCTCCTCGTCGTTGTCTGCCTCATCCTCTTCCTCCAGGGTGAAGGACAGGCTGGAGATCTTCCGCTTGGCCTCCTTCTTGCGCTCCTTCTCTCGCAGCTTCTCCAGCTTCAGCTGCAGCTCTTTCGACTTCTCCTTCTTGGCCAGCTGCTTCTCCCGCTCCTTCACCAGGGCCTCCTGCTTAGCTTTCATGTCGTTCAGGGTCACAAGACCCACGGTGCTGGACTTGAGCTCCGCCTCCACGGCATCGTAGTGCACAGAGAACTTCTTGTCAATGTTGGATTTCATTATGTTCTCCTCCGCGATCCTCTGCTTCATCTGCTCCATCTGCTCGTGCTGCTTCTCCCGCTTCTTCATCAGGTGCATGGCGCGGCCCGCCTCACTCGCGGCACCCTTGTACTGAGCCATGGCGGCAGCGACAGCGGTCCGGCCGAGTCTCAGGGGCTGCAGCGGCTGTGGAGGCGGAGGCGGCCGGGCAGTCAACTGACCCCAGCGCCGCCGTGACGTCAGCTACCGGCTACCGGGGGACTCGCTGCCACCGCGCCCCGCCCCTGGCACGTGACTGCCCTTCAGGGACATTTAATCTGTGGGGAAGAAGAACTAATTTGATAACAGAAGATACAGTTGACACTTGAACAACACGGGTTTCAACTGCATAGGTCCATGTATACACTGATTTTTTTTCCATAGTAAATATGACCCAAGTTGGTTGAATCTGAAGATAAGGAGGAACCCTGGATACCAAGGGCTGACGATAATAAGTTATATGAGATTTTCTATTGTTCAGAGGGTCGGCATCCCTAACCCCCAAATTGTTCACGGGTCAGCTGTAAATTCATAATTACCCACATTCCAATTACAACTAAGTAATATAAATGACATCAAATATTGAATTTATAGTTAGCATTTCCTTTTTAATAGAACTTTAAGTAAAGCTCCCTTGTAGTAAAAACACACTGAAAACTCAAGAATTAAGATGTGGTCCAATCCAAGAGTATTTTATTGTGAGTTGTCAGTTATAGATCATGAACTAATTTAAATGTCATGTTTAACTACCTGTAAAGATTATTTTGTATTTTCTTCAAAAAAAATGATTACTATGGCATAGTTGATTTTATTTATGTTAAGTTGTTATTAATCAGGACTATATATTCTCATATAGTGTTAAACAAATTTCTATTGCAAAAAATGCTTTAAAATTACTTTTGAAAAATTTTACAAACCTTAAGAGGCAACATTGGATGAGTTCGATTTAGGATTTTAGATCGAAATTGGCTTTAGTTCATTCAGTGTCTTGATAAAGTCTCTTCTGTTTTTGTTATAATATTTCTAAAAGAATTTCAAATCTAAAAGAATTTCAAAGCCCCAATTTTCTTTTTTGTTTTTGTAAACTGACTTCAGGAAATCCACCATAAATGTTTGCTAAACAGTAGAATCAGAACTACATAAGGCAAACTTAAAACTTTTTCAAACTCTTTTTCTCAAATTATATCTTTCAGCTTGTCAAATGATATTCCCCTGTTAAAGATTGATATTCCCCGTTAAAAATTGTTTTTCTATATTGCTCCCTTTAAATGTTTTACTTTTCTTGCAATTATCAAGAAAAGTTGATTTTATGAAGCTAATTGATTTGAACTTACCTTATTATAGTCTCAAATTGTCAAATTCATGACATGTACTCTAATACCATTGTCAGTTTGGTTATAGAAGGTAATTGTTGCTTTTAAATGTTATTATTCTTGACACTTTTTCTTGTCTTTAAATTTGATAGATAATATTCCCTTGTTTCACTCATTTCTTTCCATGGCAATATAGATTGTTGCATGAATAAGACACTGCAGCTTATAAACAGTACCTTTAAGTCCAATGAAAAGAGAACATGTATTAGTTAAACAAAATTCAGCTGAGTAAATTTGAAAATCCAATCGGCTTTATCCAATGATTTATGATTCTGGCAGCAACCCACCTAGTAAACAGGTGCTCCGAGGAGTTTTGCAAATTGGAAGGCTTTTCTAGATATAAGGTGGGACAAGGAGGTTATTAGCAAAAAACAAAACAATCAAAAAAGGATTGCTTCAGGCTGAGTAACCTTTTCTTAGAGGGAAGGGCAGGGAGTCTTATCATGCAGATTGCCTCATTAGTGCTGACAAGGAAATGCCACACTGATTGGTTTAAAATTCCATTCCTGGGAAAGGCTGAAACGGCAGTTGGGTTAGATACTAAGTCTAGGTGAGGTTTAGCAGAAGTGACTCCTTTCCAGGCTTGTTTCTTTTTAATGTAGTGTTTGCACTAAAAAAAGAAATCCTGTCTGTAGCTGTTGTGCAGGTTTTCTCTCAAACATTGCTTTGACTTTATTCACGATTCCCGCAAGGTTTCCAACCTGCATCTTATAAGTATTACAAAGGTGAAGGAATATCTACTAATGAAAGCTAAACTGGCGATAGCTGGATATGGGGTATAAGCATCAATTGGGCAGCACAAACAGAAGAAAATAGAGTATTTGAGGAACAGATGACAGCACTTGAATTGGAGAGTTCAGGAAAGATCCAAGGAGGCGACAGGAGTTGAAATAGTCTATTACACTTATTCTTCTTTTTCCTTCTCTATGTTAAGCCCTAAGCGTCTAAATATTTTATGAGTGACTTTTTTCTTTCGTCGTGGGACTATTTTACCAGATTAAGTTGAAAATGGAAACTTTTATTCATATATCTAACATCTGGAAAAGCACATTCTGTAATTCAGTTAGGTAGATTTTTTTTTTTTTTTTTGCGGTACCCGGGCCTACTCACTGTTGTGGCCTCTCCCGTTGCGGAGCACAGGCTCTGGACGCGCAGGCCCAGCGGCCATGGCTCACGGGCCCAGCCGCTCCGCAGTATGTGGGATCTTCCCAGACTGGGGCACGAACCCGTGCCCCCTGCATCAGCAGGCAGACTCTCAACCACTGCGCCACCAGGTAAGCCCTCAAGTAGGTAGATTTTTATACCTTAAGGGAAGTCTTGTCAGTAGATCCCATTGAGATTCTTTCACCAGAGAAATTTCTATATACCCAACATTTTACAAACAATATTTGAGTGTTCTTGGAATTTATGCATTGATCCCAGGCTAAGAATATAATATTTCACTACCAATTCAATCAAATTTGAAAGTCTTAAGAAGGAAAAAGTAGACTGCAATGATAGTGAATGATTCAGCTGCTTGACTAGTTTCTACCACTTTTTCTGTGTATTTCCATAGCTTTGTGTCTTTTCGTTATGCAGATTTGAAGTGTTGAAAACTGTACTCCATGTATGACATACCCTAGATGAAATAAAGTATTTAGGGAGCCAGGTAGGTTAATGAGTTCACTGAAAAATAGTAAGACTGGTCTGAAGGGATTAGTTGTCTAAGGAGAGGAACAAGGAGGAGGAGGCTGGAGAAGTTTCCAGGGATCCAGAATAAACAACTTCTGCTGAGAACTGTGTATATTCATCTGTTTGGACTGCCACAGTAAAATACCACAAATTGGTTGGTGTCAACTGAAAAAGAAATGCACAGTGTGTGAGTTGTGAGTTAAGTTTTATTTGGAGCAAAATGAAGACTATAGCCCAGGAGACAGTATTTTAGGTAGCTCTGAGAAACTGCTCCAAAGAGGTGTGGGCCGGGGGGGAAGGTCAATATATATGTGATTTTGGTGAAGGGGGAGTACATGCAATCAAGCACATATGTTTTGCAGATGTTTTCTGCTAGTCTCATGAAGGTTATTGCTAGTCACAAGGAGCAGATATCACCATGAAGGATTTTAGTGCTTTTCTAGATATGAGGAGATGTAAGAATTGGGCTCATAAAATCTTCTTCTGAAAATATCTATCTGAAAGACCTGTTCTGCCAGTTTTTCCCAGAGCACAGAGTGCCTCATTCCCGATCTCCACCCTGAACTCCTTTCAGGGGGTGTTGGTCAGTAGCTGCAGTGGCTCATAATTTGATCCTTGTAGAGGTAGATGGCAAGTGCCAATTTGTAGGTGACAGTGGCTTCAAAAAAAGAAATGTATTTTCTCACCGTTCTGGAGGCTAGAAGACCAAGATCTAGGTTCCAGCTCATTCCGTTTCTGGTGAGGACTTTCTTCCTAGCTTACAGACAACCTCCTTTTTGCCATATTCCAAAATGGCCTTTCCTAGGTGCACGTGTGGAGAGAGGGTACATTTCCTGGTGTCTCTTCTTATAAAGACATTAATCCTATCAGAGCAGGACCCTACACATATGACCTCATTTAACCTTAATTGCTTCCTTAGAGGCCCCATTTCCAAAGACAGCCACACTGAGAGTTAGGACCTCAACATACAAATTTGGAGGGGAGGGAAACAGTTCATTTCATAACCCTGTGTGTCTCATAGTAGGCTGTAAGCCAATAAGGAGTAGCCGAGGGCGTTTCTCAAGTTCAGTTTCTGAGTCGTCTCTGTTCAACTCACCTGACCAAATGCAGATTCAGGGATTTCTGAACTCACATATTTACTGAAATAAAACCTCTAGGATTGGGGCAAAAATATCAGTTTTAAATAAGACCAGGTAATTAATTTATACATCAAATATTAAGATTCATAGCCTAAAATACTTAAAAAGAGTTGATACTAGGAGAAATCAGTAGTTTCCATCAGAGAGGCTATTTTATTGGCACTTGTTAGACTTCTACTGTGTATAAATGGAAGTGTTGATGAGGACAACATTTTTTTCTTCCCTTTTAAGTTCTTCTGGCTGGTCTAAGAATTAAATTTACATGAGACAGATTAACAGGAGAAAAAAAAAATTAACAATATGTATACGTGGGAGAGACCCAGGAAAACTGAGTAACCCCTGAAAATGGCCAAAACCCTCACCTTAAATACCGTCTTCAGTTAAAGACTAAAGAGGATGTTGGGGGTAGGGGTTTGGGACTTCAGAGGGGAGGAAGACAGATCACACTGAGATGGAACAGCAAATTTTGGGTAAATGTTTGTTGGGCCCTGCAGAGGCAATAGGGCAGAGTGGACTTTGATCCTAGGCCATGTTGAATTTCCCTACCATACCTGCGTCATATTCTCTATAGATATCTCTCTGATAGCTCTTATCTGGAACAGGCCCTTTATCTATATTCTTTGAGGCAGTTAAGAAGGATGTAACAAGAAAAACTTTCTGAGTCATTGTTATTTATTTATTGAATATTTATTTTAATCTAATTTTTAAAAATTGAAGTATAGTTGACTTATGTTAGTTTCCGATGTACAGCATAGTGATTTGATAATTTTATAGATTACACTCCATAAAAATATATTATAATATTACTGACTCTATTCCCTTTGATGTACATTACATCCTGTGAATTATTTATTTTATAACTAGTAATTTGTACCTCTTAATCCCTTTTACCCATCCCCCAACCCACTTCCCCTCGGCAGCCAACTGTTCATTCTCTATACCTATGAGTCTGTTTTGTTTTATTTGTTCATTTGTTTTGTTTTTTAGATTCCACATATAAGTGAAAACATATAGTATTTGTCTTTCTCTGACTTATTTCACTTAGCATAATACCCTCTAGGTCCATCCATATTATTGCAAATTGCAAAATTTCACTTTTTTTTTGTATGAGTAGTGTTCCATATTGTGTGTGTGTGTGTGTGTGTGTGTGTGTGTGTGTGTGAGAGAGAGAGAGAGGTGTATAGAGATTTTATATATTTAAATATTAATATATATTATTATCCATTCATCTGTCCATGGACATATGGGTTGCTTTCATACCTTGGCTATTGTAAATAAGGCTGCTATGAATATTGGGGTGCATATATCTTTTTGAACTAGTGTTTTCATTTTCTCTGGATAAATACCCAGGAGTGGAATTGCTGGATCTTATGGTAGTTTTATTTCTAATTTTTTTAGAAATCTTTATACTGTTTTCCATAGTGGCTGTATCAATTTACTTTCCACCAACACACCAACAGTGCATGAGGGTTCCCTTTTCTCCACATCCTCACCAACACTTTTTATTTCTTGTCTTGTTGATGATAGCCATTCTGAAATGTGTGAGGTGATAGCTCACTGAGGTTTTGATTTGCATTTCCCTGATGATTAGTGACAGATGAGCATCTTTTCATGTGCCTGCTGGCCATCTGTATGTCTTCTTTGGAAAAATTCCTCTGCCCATTTTTTAATTGGATTGTTTGTTTTTTTGATGTTGAGTTGTATGAGTTCTTCATATATTTTGGAAACTAACCCTTTATCAGGCATATCATATGCAAATATCTTCTGCCATTCAGTAGGTTGCCTTTTCATTTTGTTCATGGTTTCCTTAACTGTGCAAAAGCTTTTTAGTTTGGTATAGATGTCCCATTTTTTTCATTTTTGGTTTTGTTGTCCTTGCCTGAGGAGACATATGAAAAAAATAGGCTAAGAGCAGTGTCAAAGAGCATACTGCCTATGTTTTCTTCTAGGAGTTTTATGGTTTCAGGTCTTACATTTAAGCAGTTTATCCATTTTGAGTTTCTTTTTTGTACATGGTGTGACAAAATGGTCTAGTTTCATTCTTTTACATGTAGCTGTCCAGTTGTCATAGCACTACTTTTTGAAGAGACTGTCTTTCCCTGTTTCCTATTCTTACCTTCTTTATTGTAGATTAATTGGCCACATGTGTATGGATTTATTTCTGGGCTCTCTAGCTCTCTAATCTGTTCCATTGATCTATGTGTCTGTTTTTATGCCAGTACCATACTCTTTTGATTACTATAGCTTTGTAGTATACTTTGAAATCAGGGAGTGTAATGCCTCCTGGTTTGTTCTTTCTCAAGATTAATCTGGCTATTTGGGTCTTTTGTGGTTCCATAAAAATTTTAGGATTATTCTAGTTCTGTGAGAAATGCCATGAGTATTTTGACAGGGATTGCATTGAATTTCTAGATTGCTTTGGATAGTATGGCTATTTTAATATTAATTTCAATCCACAGCACAAAAAATTATTTGTGTTGTCTTCAATTTCTTTCACCAATGTCTTAATGTTTTCAGAGTACAAGTCTTTCACCTCCTTGGTTAAATTTATTCCTAGGTATTTTATTCTTTTTGATTTGATTGTAAATGGGATTTTTAAACTTTCTGATAGTTTATTATTACTGTATAGAAATGCAACACATTTCTATATATTAATTTTGTATTCTGCAACTTTACTGAATTCATTGATGGGGTCTTGTAGTTTTTTGGTAACATCTTTAGGATTTTCTATGTATAATAATCATGTCATCTGGAAACAGTGAGTATTTTACTTCTTCCTTTCCAATTTGGATTTATTTTATCTCTTGTCTGATTGCTGTGGCTAGGACTTCCAATACTATTTTGAATAAAAGTGGTGAGAGTGAGCATCATTGTCTTGTTCCTGATCTTAGAGGAAAAGCTTTTAGCTTTTCACCATTGAGTATGAAGTTAGTTGTGGGTTTGTCATAAATGGCTTTTATTATGTTGAGGTATATTTCCTCTATACCAACTTTGTTAAGAGTTTTTTCATGAATGGATGTTGTATTTTGTCAGATGCATTTTCTGCATCAAATGAGATGCACATGTGATTTTTATTCTTCATTTTGTTAATGTGTTAACTTTTAGAATTGCTTTTAGAGTTGTTGCTTTTCGAATTGTTCTATTTGTAGTTGTGGTTTTGATGTATCTGTGAGGAGGTAAACTCAGAGTCTTCCTACTCTGCCATCTTGATCCCACCATTTCTGAGTCTTCAATTTTTTAAAAATAATCAGCCTAAATTAATCTTAATGCCAAAAGGACACATTTTGGGGTGGCAAATTTTGCTCCCCTACACTCCCACCTTTGAAACTTCTCCAAGAAATTTCACAGTCCAGAAGCTGAGTTGGTAGATTGTTCCATGTTATTGAGTCACTTAGTCCTGACAATAGGTCAGTCCAGTTAAATTCATTTCAAGAGGCGCTGATGCAGGTGGACTCTCAGAGTTAAGCCTATAATATGCAAGCAGTCAGGATTTTAATAAGATGCATTTCTATGGGTGAAAGAAAAACAATGGTTAATGATTGGAACAAATTATAAAACCAGTCTCTGGATCCTGAGAGCTGCCAGATGAGATTTCTAGATGTCAGGCTCAAAGCATCTTCAGCTGGAGTGAGGGCAAGCAGCGACAATCTGACAGATTTTCCTGTTTTATGTTTTAAGTGTCTCTGATGATGTCATCGAGTGTTTGGGTAAATTTTCTGAGTGGCTTACATAGCAACAGGCTCAAATATTGTCTAAACATGGACTGTTGTTGTGGTCTCTCTTAAGTCTATATCAAATCGTTCAGCTTTTGTTTGCAGGGCTTCAGGAGAAGGACAGCTTTTTCTCTCAATCATTCTAAGTAAAATGTGGGTGAAATATTGGAAACACTAGTTTGGAGAGTTGTAGGCAAATATTTGAGGAAACTAGAAATAGGACCAAGTCCAGTTTACAGGTAGAAAAATGAAGATGATTTATGGAACTAGAATTTAATATCCACAATTGTGTATTATAGTTTCTACTGAAACACATTGTTTTTTTCCTCTCTAAAATCACACTTATTTTTACCAAAGAGAGCCAAATTGAGGCTAATCTGTTTGTAAAATAAGTCTAGTTTTAATAAACCTGGCCTGGTTACATAATTCCAGCAAGAATAGTGATTGAGCATATAGACTCCATTAACAATGCTTTGCTGGAACTTTTCATAAGGACTCTCCAGACTGAACTTTTAAATGCCTCTGAGGCCAGGAATCCAAGTCAATAACTTGCAGCAGACTCATCTGTAATACTTATGGATTTGGGACAACTCCTCTCTTCTTGAGGTCCCCCAGATTTCCTATGGTTCCTGTACCTTCCAGGAAGTGACCTTCTTTAATCACCTGGTAAGGCTGCTTACACCCTCTAAGCAATGTACCAGGCAGTTTTTCCAAGGGACTTTTAGACTTCATAAAGTCAACCTTAGCTTCTTAAGTCTGTCTAGTCACATGTGATTCAAGGCACATTCTCAGTTATGACATTCCAGTCAAATCTTTGGTAATATAACCAGTGTTCCCAATTGTGTCCTGTTACAAGCAGAACAGATTCTTAGTGAATTTATGTAAAAAAGTATATCACCATGAAAATAAGAATATTAAAATTTGCCAAATTCTAGAGGGATCAGGTAGGGAGGAAAGATAAATGTTTCAGTTCTGTTTATAGAAGTATAATTTGCCAAATTGCTGCAAGTCATAGCATAAGGCGAAAGGTTTCTTTATATATGGAAAACAAAGAGTAAACAGCAGTAATATTTCAGATAAGAAGTCATGAAAATTGTAATCATATTCATTAGTTCATTGACTCCCTTGTAAGTAGTTCTTGTTGTTCTTGATCGGTTTTTAACAGTTTTATGAAGCCATCAGTTTTCCATTAGAGTTCTGTATTTTCTTTCCAAGTTCAGTGGTATAAAATGAAAGTTTTCAGAAACATATTTTGTCAAAAATTCTTTCTATGAATCTTCTTGAAGATGAAACGTTTTTGCAAAAGTGTCAAAGTAAAAAACAGAATTGTCTATAAATGCCAAAAGCATAGTAAAGATCTGATTCATTATAATGCAATTGACAGGTAAATTTAGTTATTTCTGCAACACATAGAATTTGAAGATACGTAGAATTATGACTGATAACATTTTACTGTTACATTAGCAGACTTTTAGGAATTTCATATAATTTCTAGAACATTAGAAATGTTCTTACAATATAATGTAAGAAGGTTATTCCTCATATTTTTCTTACCACAATATACATGTACGTTCTTTACATACAGGTATGCTTTCCTTATTTCTAGTGGATTTAATCACATATTAATTAGATTTCTTAACCCTTAGAAACTTTTAATTTCTAGTGAAAAGTAAGAGGTAAACAATTACGAAGTGCCTTCTTTTTTTTCTTATAAATGTATTTATTTATTTAGGCTGCATTGGTTCTTTGTTGCTGCGTGCAGGCTTTCTCTAGTGGTGGGAGCGTGGGCTACTCTTCATTGCGGTGCGCAGGCTTCTCATTGTGGTGTCTTCTCTTGTTGTGGAGCACTGGCTCTAGGCACGTGGGCTTCAGTAGTTGTGGCACGTGGGCTTCAGTAGTTGTGGCTCGCGGGCTCTAGAGCACGGGCTCAGTGGTTGCGGTGCACAGGCTTAGTTGCTCAGCGGCATGTGAGATCTTCCTGGCCCAGGGCTCGAACCCGTGTCCCCTGCATTGGTAGGTGGATTCTTAACCACTGTGCCACCAGGGAAGCCCTATGAAGTGTCTTTTAAATTAGCATTCTATGGATTGGCATACTTGTAAATTGGGTTGGCCAAAAATTTCGTTCGGTTAGTGTATAACTGCTCAATAAAATTCTTGGTGAAAGTGAAAAATGTCTTACTTTTACTTAAAACCGAATGAACTTTTTGGCCAATCCAGTACTTCTTAGAAATACGTGCTTTCTCATAAAAAATTTCTCAGTGCGTCATAAGACATGCTTAGTAATAGACCCCAATATTTTAATTCCTCTGTAAAAGGAAGCAAACAGTAGTTAAACCTATATACAATAACCAATGTTTCATTATTTAATCTTATTTGGAAATGATCTAGATATTCAGTGAAGTTAACTTAATATTTAACTTAGCAAAACTTTAAGGTTTCTAGTAACCAAAAAGATTTTGGAAGTTATTTTTACATACACACATACCGTAACACATAATTATTATTAAAATGTTCACCTCAAAACATTTTATCCTGCTTAAATCTATTTAATTTTACTTGTTCTGTTACGGAGTCTAAGCTTGCTCTGCTTGTCACATGACAGGCCAATGAATCAGGAGACGAGGTATTGAGGCAAGGAATGGGATTTTATTCGGAAAGCCTGCAGACTGAGAAGATGGCAGACTAGTGTCTCTGAAAAACCATCTTAGCAATCTGGATGCCAGTTTCTTGTATAGAATCAGAGAGGGAGTGGTGGTGACGAAGTAAAGTAAAAGGGCCATCAGTCTTGCAGAACATCTCCTGGAATGCCCAGCCTCGGTGGGTGAGGGGATGTGTTAGTTTCTTCTTTCTTGCAGCCATCCACAGGTGAGCAGGGTCAGATTGTCTCCCGGTGAGCTGAACTGCAGAGGGGCAGGGTTCCCCGAGGCAGGCCGTTATGTATGATCATAATAACAAAAGCAACAAAAAGCAAAGGTTAAAGTCAAAGAAAAAGATCCCACATGGAGTCCGATTTAGCCCTTCGGTGTTATAGTTCTTTACAATTATGTTTAGATTACCTATTAAAATTTGATGTCTCAAAGTCAACTGTCATCTTAAGCTGTTTTTCTTTTTCCTGACACATTTTGTAACAGATAATATGAGCTTATTTGACTTTTAGTAGACCTAGGTAGAATAAAAGAATTGTACTTAATGCTGATAACTCTAAAGACATCTCTATTTTAATTAAACCAAAACCTTAAACTTGTTTTAATTTACTGAAGTTTAATTCTAGATCACGTGAACTTGAAAAACAGTTGGCTTCGTTTCTATTATACTTCTGAGATTTAGAAATGTTTAATTCATAAGTGCTTACTTTTAAGCTTAATAAATAGAGCTCTTTTATAAATTAATTTTAGTGATACCATCTATGGGATAAAAAAACGATTGTGCATCTACAATAGACACATAAAAACATATAGACAGATGCAAACAGATCTTATAGCTTTCATTTAATATATAAAATATATTAAAAATACCTTAGGTACAATAGTACAAAATTCACTAGTTTATAAATAACCGTTGGAATAAGTTAAGTTTATCTGTTCAGATAGCTAAGGCTTTTTACTATTGGTGGAAAAAACTTGTATCATTTGTATTTGTCCTTGACGTCTAATCTTGAATTAGATTTTGAGTGAGGGAGACTTTCACTAGTTTCTGCTTTTAAAAGGTCTCTTTCCCCCTCTTTTTTTCTTTGGCTTTAGGTTCTACTGCTTGAGTTAACTGGGCTCAGTCTTAGGAGATTGTGGGTTGTGTTTACATTTCTGATTTTGTATAGTTTGCCAGACGAAGGTAGTTGCTTCCGTTAACCCTTGAACATTGGCCCCAAGCTTCTACCTTACACTATGTGAGCTCAGGCAATCCCACTGGTTCCCTTGAGCATTTGTTTAACTAACAAAGATTGAAGGGGTGGATTTACATACTCTGTTTTATAATACCAGGGAGGGGAAATGTTCCCCAGTGAGACATGACACCCATCCTGATAATACAATCATGCAAAAAACAGGCAACCACATTACATAAAGCCTATTCAAATACTTTCACCTCACTTCCGTCAACTCTTATACTTTTAACCATTGCCTTCACTAGGACCCCATCAACAAGTCTTGGTCTTACAACACTAGATAGGGGAAGTGTTACTGGCCAGACAGAACATCCATTCCCATAAAGCATGAAGGCAATGTTGACATAACCTCCTCACATAACACCCGCTTAAATATTCCAACCTTTATAATCTTACCAACCCTAATTGTAGCCAGGCCCCACCAATAGATTTTGGTACCAAAGCTCATGGGGTTACTGCATCAAGGAATCCTGGAAACTTCTCCTTTCTACCCCCAGGCCCTTTTACCTACTTTTTGGTAAAAGGCCTTAGGTCCCCAGTGAGGGGTCAAACCAAGGGACCCAGGTTCTTTTGTCAATCTTTAGTTAGATTAATCAGCCTAACTGCTGCCCCAAGCCATTGCTGGTTAGGTTTCTCATCGTAAATTTTGCCTTCTGCATTTTTAAGTTTCTCCAAACTGAGGTAAATAGAGTGCATTTGTTTGGGACCTGTTAGTGTTAGACAACCAGCAAGGTGTCCCTTTGACCCACCCAACCTTTAATAGTGCTGTATTAAAACTTTTGTTTTAACCCCATCAACGTCTGTTTTATTCATCCCATTTCTTAATAACCATCTAAAAATGTTTACCCTGCTGGGGTGAGTCCCATGATTCTTCCCTTTCTGATTCCTTTTTGTTCTGCCTCTTTGAATATCTCCTTTATTTACCTTATTTCTTAATAACCCTTCAAAAATTTCCAACTAGTTGGGAAGAGTCCCTTGGTTTCCCCTTGGCCTCTTCCCATTCTTTTGTTAATTAACCTAATTAGCATCTGTAAGGCCCATGAGGAGAAGCTGAGAGCCAAATTTGATGAGATTTCCTGAACTGTTTTTTTTTTAATCAAGAGAGTTCTTAAGACTAGCTATTCTATTTCTTTGTATCCATCTTTTAATTTGATCTTTTCCTAGGTACCAAGAAAATCAGCTGTTTGTAATGAGAGCTCTCTGAAAAATTTACCAATTTAGAAGTTTTTCCAGTTTAAGGGACTCATTGGCCATTGATGAGTAGACTCTTAATAGTGACTCAAATGATAAACTTTTTTATGGCTTAATCATTGTCACAAGAAGCATACCCAAAGGAGAGTGCAAAAAGATGCAGCCCTCAGATGGTCCAGAAAGTCCACTCCCAAGAATAGTTTAACAAAGTTGCACAAGCGTACTCACAAAGCAACATCTTTGTTGAGATGACAAAGATCCCTTATGGACTGGGACCCCTTATGACAAACTCCCTGAGAGCTGGCATGGGTAGACAAACAGATGCCAGTCGCTTTGTTACCTAATTCTGATCAACTGGTTACAGCTGCTTAGATCCCAGTCTATTCAATTGACCACCAAATGCACGTATGTGCACCTTCCAGATGGCAGAGACCAGAAAGTATATTCTCACTTGTCATAAAAGTCAAACTCTCAGGATACAGAACAAGACAAAAAACACAACAGAAACAAAGAAAAACAGTGACCATCTCCAGGAGGGAAATGATCAATTAAGCCATAAATTACTCTATGAAATTTACCAGAGTTGCTAAGTCCAAGGAACTAGTTCCACAAATATTTTCTCCTGCTAATCTAATTTTAGAAGAAGAAAAGAGTCTTAGCACGCATTCTCCTTTCCAACAGGACCTGCAGGCAGAGATCAGGGAGACTGACATGGTAAGAATTCTTACTTTCTGCTGTCCTTTGTCATTTGTCTCAGGATCTCCTCCTGGCTGCAGCAGCCTCAGGGAGAAAAGCTGAATCCTGCCGACTACACCAACTGTTTGCAAGGAAGAAATTTTCCTCTGCTTTGTTAGGTCCTTCTGGCTGATCTAAGAATTAAATTGACATGAGAGAGATTAACAGGAGAAAAATTTAAAAGTTTAATTACGTGTATACATGGGAGAGACACGGGAAGACTGAGTAACTTGTCAAAATGTCTGAAAACCTCAACTTAATTACCACCTTCAGGTAAAGGCAAAGGAGGATGTTGTGGGTAGTGGCTTGGGACTTCAAAAGGGAAGAAGAAAATTCACATGGAGGTAATAAAGCAAATGTTTGGTAAACAAATGTATGCTGGGCCATGCAGAGACAGTGGGACAGAGTAGACTCTGTTGTCTAGTGCCCGCCACCACACCTAGCCCCATATTCTTGGCAGATAACTCTGGTGATAGCTCTATTCTGGAAACAGGCCTTTTACCTCAATTCTTTTAAGCAGTTAAGGGGGAATTAACAGAAAAATTCCTGAGTTTTCTGTTTCTTAAAAATAATCAGCCTAAATTAATCCTCATGCCAGAGAGACACATTTTTGGGGTGGTAAATTTTGCTTCCATAGACAAACTTAATAGTACTCATTTTAATAAATAACTTTGTTGCACCAAAATGACAAGAATGGTTTTCTTGTCCTTTGATAGTTTGCTATAATGTTTAGCAACATAGTTAATTTGATGAAGAATCTTGTCATTTGGACCCATTTAAAAAAAAAAAAAATCCTTGTTCTTAGGTGTTGGGGTTGGCATAAATTCCAAAGAGTGATTTATTCAAATTCAGTTAAAAAAATTGAGGAAGGTAACTGTAAGGTCGGATCTTAACAAACGGCACCGCGAAACAGAGGAAAGCTTCAAGTGAGCTTTATTAGGGAGCGCTCCCGGGTGACGTTCACTGGTCCGAGAGAAAGGGGCCAGAGAAGTCACACCCGGGAGAGAGTTGGGCAAGATTTTATAGGGGAAGAAGGGAAAGGGGTGTGGTGAATCTGGGAGGGCGCAGAGTATTCCTTATTTGGTGGTCTTTTCGGGTATCCTGGGGAACCGTTAGTCCCGCCCCTCGAAAGGCGGGAAGGCTGGGCCGGGTTCAAAGTCCCCAGGTCAGTTCCTGGAACTGGGTGGTCCGGAATGTCTCCAGGGCAGTTTCTGTAACTGAGTGGTCCGGAGAATTTGGTTCTGATGCAACCTGTGAATCTGATTGTGTTCCCCTGCCTCGGGCCAGTTGGCCTTACATCCCGACATCTTTGGTGTAATGGGGCAGCGTTTTGATCTCCGGCTACTTCATGCTGAATGGGGACGTCGAAAGGGGAGTCGGGCGACCAGAGGTCCGAGGCTTAGGGGAGACCAGTGGGGGGTTCTGTAGGAAGCAAGGTGTAAGGACCGAGGAGCATTTGGTTTGTGGCCACCCGAGAGACTTCCTCCATGCGCCTGCGAAGGAACCTAAGAAAACAGGGAGCAAGCATAAGCAAGATACAGATGAGAATTACGGGGCCTGAGATTGGTGTTAGCCAGGTATAGAGGGTGGATCGCCGCCAATCGGGAATTGGGGAGGCGGACTGTTGGTGTTTGCGTTGGAGTTCTTGTCTTAAGCGATGGAGGGCTTTTACGTTGTCTTCGACGAGTCCTGTTTCATTGATGTAATAGCAGCATTCCTCCTGTAGGAAGAGGCAGGCACCTCCTTTGTCGGCCGTCAGGAGATCCAGGGCTCATCGATTCTGGAGAGCGACTTGGGCTATGGAGGTGATTTGGAGCTGGAGAGAGGAGATGGAGCCGGCGGAGGCTTCAATGGCTATAGCTGGAGTTTATGTTCTAAGTCGCGGGATGTTGAAACGCTGTGTGTTAGAGCTCCCCCGCTAGGCCTGCAGCGACCAGGGAGGAGGCGAGAGAGATGCCTGCGACCAGAGGAAGAAAGATAGCTAGCTCTTTTTCGTCGGGTAAGGGGTGGCGTGATTAGCGAGGAAAATTCGGCTTGGCTATACAGTGTGAGTTGTGGGACGAGAGTAACGGGGATACATGGGAAGGGGGAGGAAGACTTGATCTCTTTTGTGAGGGAACCATTGCACCACAAAAACATGCCTGGTGGTGCTTCAACTGATGTGTTTACCGTGAGGGATGAGTTGCAAAGAAACCCAGTATCAGCTAGACTTGGGCTGCTGCCGTAACAGATGGTGAGATTTTTTGAATCAAGGAATATGGGGACTTTTAACGGGGAAAAAGGTGGGTTTTGGGAGGTGTGGGAAGTAGAATTGAAGGGCTGGTCGAGTGGGACAGCAGCCAAGGGTGGCCGGCCAGGCGAGGCACATAGAAAGCAGTCGGAGATGTTACCTGTTCCTGTGTGGTTGAGTATCTGTACTGCTTGACGGATGAGGGTCAACCAAGAAAAAGATCCTCTTTGTGTTCGGGGTGAGGTAGTTGGTGTCTTAGGGCTTGTTCTGTTTCCTGGATGGCAGTGGCTTGTTCGCTCAACTGTTGGATAACTTTGGGAATCAAACTGATACATGAGCGAAAGACTCTGATAGAGCCCACGGGGTAGGCATCAGTTGCCCATCGGTAGATCTTTCCTTGTACCCCTTTTACCCATCTTGTGTCCCAGGGATCTTTGATGTTGATGAATAATTGACATTTGTGGTGAGCAGGTGGGATTGTTGGAGAGAGCTCCTGGTATCTAGTTTTGCCACATGGATGTTACATGAGTGATAGGGGCACCCCCCATAGGTCTCATTCCACCATTGACAGTAGTCTCGGTTCTGATCATAAGTGAAGCAGACAGCGGGGGTGGACATCCCAGGTGAACACCTTCTCTGTTAGAGATGGGGATCTGGACTTTTACCAAGGCCTGGCACCCATCTGGTGTGTAGGAATTCGGGGCCGTAGGCCTCCTTGTGGGGAGACGGATGCGCAGGTTTGGCAGGCCATGTGAGTCTTTGAGATGGCCTAAGTCCTGACAGATGAAAGAGGGGGGTCCAAAAAACCGGAACATTGCTTTTGGACGAATGTGTAAGGATTTATGGATGTCTGATAGGAGGCCGGCTGCTTGGGCCAGAGGTAGGGCAATTTTGTTGTCTATAAAAATCCATCCTTTGTTGTCTTTGTGTCCCCCTTTTGATAGTAAGGCAGGTTCCTCGTGCGGGGTATATGTGGGTTGGGTAGGACTGGTAAAAAATAGGAGTGGAGCTGGAGGATCCCCTTTTGTAAGCTCTCGGGCCACGGAATCGGCCTTCGAGTTACCTTGTGCTATTGGGTTGGATGGGAGTTGATGACCCCTGCAATGGATAATTGCTACTTCTTTAGGAAGCTGGAGGGCCTCCAGGAGTTTTGCAATGAGGGAAGCGTTGACCACTGGGGATCCCTTAGTGGTCAGAAATCCATGTTCCCTCCATAGTGCTGAGTGGCTGTGTGCAATGAGAAAGGCATATTTAGAGTCTGTGTAGATGTTAACCCTTTGGTCTTTGGAAAGGTTAAGGGCTCGTGTAAGTGCGATTAGCTCAGCCTTTTGGGAGGTCGTTCCTTCTGGGAGGCTGTTAGCCTCGATAATAGTTGAGATAGTTACCACCGCGTAGGCTGCCCGTCGGCGCCCGTCAGGACCGAGTATCGAAGTACCGTCCACAAAGAGAGTGCGGTCCGGATTTGAAAGAGGGGTGTCAAAGAGTCCCTCTCTTGGTGGTTTGAAGGCTTCTATGACATGAGGGCAGGAATGGGATGGAAAACCCCCCGTGCCAGAGATAGGCAGGAGGGAAACCGGGTTCAGGCGAGGGGAGAGATCAAGAGAAATAGCTGGGTTTTCAATGAATAGTAGGTGGAACTCCTGGATGCGGGAGGGGCGCAGGAGGGAGAGAGACTTGCTGCCTAGGAGGTCGACCAGCCGGTGGGAGGAAAACACGGTTAGTGGGTGGGCCAGAGTCAGTTTGAGTGTTTGGTCAGTTCGGCTGCCGCTGCTAGGGCCGAAGGCATGGCTGCCATCCCCGAATGGTTGGGTCTAGCTGTTTGGAGAGGTAAGCCACGGGGCGGTAGGAAGGCTCTACAGGCTGGGCAAGGAGTCCAGTGGCTATTCCGGCCCGTTCATCTACAAAAAGGTGAAAAGGTCGGTTTGGGTTAGGGCTAGAGGAAGCAGGTCGGGCCATGAGACACGGACCTCAAGGGACAGTTTGGTAAGATGGTCTTTTAAGATCCCATTGGCGCGTTCAACCTTACCGGATGATTGGGGGTGGTAGGGGATGTGGAGTTTCCAGGTGATCTGGAGAGCCTCTGATACCTGTTGAACCACCTGAGAGACAAAGGCGGGTCCGTTATCCGACTGAATGGAGACCGGCAGACCAAATCGGGGGATGATGTGTTGAAGTAGGATGGTGGCGACTTCTCTGGCCCCTTTCTCTCGGACCAGTGAACCTCGTCCGGGAGCGCTCCCTAATAAAGCTCACTTGAAGCTTTCCTCTGTTTCGCGGTGCCGTTTGTTAAGATCCGACCTTACAGTAACAGATTTTCTTATTGTGTGAAAGAATACCAATGCATGATTAAAAAACAAAACTTTTCTTTGAATTGTAAATATCCACCTGAAATTGGCAAATTTACTGGTGGGGAAGATGAAAGGGAAACCTGTCTTTTATTTGTGGATTGATTATTCCTCTGTCGATGTCCAAGGGCAAAAATCAAGCAGAAGAAACAAGTTGCTATTTGCAAAGTGTTAAAACAACAGCCAGATTGTTTCTTCTTCACGTACTGTGCACAGTATGGGCTGGCACCCCTGTGGTAGCTTAGAAATCTCAAATGCTGTCAGGAAAAAACAAACGCAGCCCTGCAGGTAGAATTAAAGGATGGAAAAACAAACAAGGAGGAAGACGAAGAATTTATTGGCAGTTAACAAAAAATGATATATTTGCTAACAGAGTGGTGGAAACTGCTCAGAGAGGAGGGGGTTATCTCAGGAAATGTCTTTCTCCCATTTTGCTGTCTTTGTTCCTGCCTGTAGCATAGATGTTTATTTAATTACCAGTGCATTCTTTTAAGATGTAAAATTTCCTTTATGACCCTAAAGCCTGTATAGCCTGCATGATGGTGTTGACTTGAAGAGTTCATATATTACTTAGATACTTATTGAAAGAGTGTCTTAGGAAGCTTTTTCAGTGAAAACTGAGTGGTAGAAAATAAAATTTTTTAAAAATTTTCTTTTGTTACTAAACTAGTCTTAAGCTATTTACCTGGATTATGTGCAAGGCAAACACTTGTGGTAAACAGTCTGTTTCTCTCTCTCTCTCCCCATAAGAAATATTAAATTTCTGGAATTTTGGAGTCATTGTAATATCAATCACCGATATTGTATAGACAATTTTAGCATAAACACGTGTTTAAATTGTTAATGATACTCTGGTCACAGTGACTGAAAAGATAAACTAATTCACTCCAAAAAATGGAGTCCATTAGCCAGTTTTACTGACAACGTGTGTTGTTTGACTGAAATGACCAAATGACCAATTTTATCTTTTCTGTTGTTTGATTGGTTTTCTGCATTTCCTTGTTGTCTTTTCTTACTCAGTATAAATCAGATTTTATCCTGATCATTTTCATAGCATTTTTAGGGAGGTGGATTGGTGGTAAGAATCTGTCTATTCCTCTAAGAGTGCTCCAAACTGATTTTCACTTGTAGTAGTTTAGTGCGTCATGTGTTTTAACTTAATAACTGGAGATGGGGAAAGGATTGCTACTACTAAAACACATGAACTATAAATACTTACCTAGAAATTTCTTGGTAATGGACTCTTTTGCTAAATAATAAATTCCTCAGGAAGTAAAAGATACCATGTTAAAAAGTTTTAGCCACAGGGTGACTCATCTGGACTATGGGATAATCATTTATACTTGTATATCATTTAGACATTTAGAAAGAGTTCTTTCTAAATGAACTCATAAAAGATGATAGAAAAAATGGGGACATGATTGTAAAGTTAATGAACTGGCTAACAATACATGTTCATGTGCCAGTTCTGCTTGTGTTACCACAAGCGTAAGATTCTAAACTTAAGGACTTAGTGAAAGTTGTAATAGTTAGATTTCTGTGAATAAATGCACACCCTTCAATCCTCTATGACTATTTATTCTGTGAATAAATGCACACCCTTCAATCCTCTTCAACCACTAAATCAGGTATCAATAAAGGGAACCAGATCAGAGAAGGGAAGTAACTCAAATTATTTTATTATTTTACCGTGTATGCTTACTTCATTGTTTTAGCACAGTTGTCTTGAAACCTGAGGTTATCAAATGTTTCTGTGTTCAGCAGACTTTTCCTGATTATGCTTTTGACTAGTAAGTAGCTGCTCAAAAAATTGTTCTTGAAATAATGAGTGAATGAATAAATGAAGCCTCTTAAACATCTTACGAAGAAAAAATGTATATATATCATTACATATGTCTGATATGTATTACATTATATACTATATATATTTGCTAGTGTCTAGTAATTTGAATTGACTTTATATTTTTGTATCTCTTTACTCATTTACATTCCTGTCATTTATGGACATAAGTCCCTCTGATTACTTATCCCCTTCAGAACTTAAATTCTTATTTGCTTTCCTCTATCCAAGGTTCATTCTTCCATTTCTAATTTTTCACACAACTCTATTGCTCCCATACATGTTTTACCTCTTCACAGAATGCTTCTCACATCCTTTCTCCTAGTTGACTTAATTTCCTTTGTGCATTGAAGACACTTGGGCGATACAGTCATTTAAACTAAATGCTGCTCATTCTTCTACATGCCCATGTCTTTTTAGATTTACTATATTTTTTAGATCAATTAAGCATTCTTTAAATATTTTTGAGTAATTATAGAGGTTATCATTCTTCCATCCCTCTGTAAAAACCCATTCATTATTCCAGGCTAATGGAGTCCAGTTATCTCTCCTACTTTTAAACATGGCTCTTTTCTAGCATCAATTACTCCTCCATGTATATTAAGAATTTTGGCGATTTGCCTTAATCTCTCTTTTCATCCCTTCCCCTGGTTCAATATTCCTGTTGCTGGCCCAGCTGATGCCTTCAGAGTTTGCTATTCCATTCCAATTCATGTAAGCTATATGCTTCTACTCATTACATGGTCAGACCATAGATTTTTATATCATCTGAAATTCCAAACTTCTCCAATCTCTTCCATAACTAATCTTCCAAACACCTCATCAGAATCCTACCTTTCTCATTATATTATAGCCACTCTACCTCTTAAAAACTAGCTATATTTTTCCTTAGAGCACTTATCAATATTAAGAATTATACTATTTATTTGTTTGCTAAATAACTTTATTTCTCTCTTGAGAATGGAAACTCTTGGAGGATAGGAGTTTTGTCTTGTTCATAATACATGCCCCAAGTTTACAACAATGTACAATGTAGAGCGAGTGTTAGATAATATCTGTTGAATTGATGAGTGAATAAAATAATTCTAATGAATTAGGGAGTCATTTTTTTCCCTTAAAATATTATTGTATATCAGATTAACTATGTCTTTCCATCATATCTACAAGATGGTTTCCCTGAAACCATCTCAGAAGCATGCACATTTTGGGGTAAATATTTCCTTTAGAGTAAGTTTACAAATAATGAACTATAGTAAATTAGGCATATTATCTTTTATGATGGAGTGACACTTTTGTAGACCTGTCTACTTACTTTGATCACCCTCTGTAGGAAGACTGCAAACATTAAAGTGCCAAAAGAACAACACATTTAGTTCTTTGTGACCAAAAGTAGGATTTGGGAGCGTATGTATATATATATATATATATATATATATATATATATATATATATATATATACATACATATATATATATATACACACACATATATATACATATATATGTATATATATGTGTGTGTATATATATATATATATATGAGAAAAATTTAAAATAAAGCCTAGATCAATAATATATGAAAACTTCTTTTACATTTTACCCAGAAACAAGAACTCCGTCTAATGCATTTTATTTGGGGTCATCAATATAGGTTGCTTTATTTCCTTCCTTTTGCATGTTAGGATGTAACTCTACTTAAAAGAAAAGAAAGCACAATTGTAAACTGAGAATTAAGCAATGATATAAGCTTTCTATCAGTGCTGCTATTACTTATTTACAGAGTATTATGTAGAATGTAATTGAGAGGGATAACATTGTGTTAATCCTTGCATCCCTCCAAAAGCAAAACACTGTGTCTAACATTTGGCAGGAAACAGTGCTTGTAAGATGATCAATCAGATTGATTATACTCTTGAGAGCTGGTATTTAATATGAATTTTTATTCATTTTCTGAAAATTAATTTTTGCTTTTTTGTTTGTCCTTTGTCATCATTAAAGCCTATGATAAATTATTATGTAATTATGATCAAGTAATACATAGCTGTAAATTCATAGTCTCATACAAAGAACATCTTGAAACCAGAATTTTAGGGCTAGATGGGCCATTAGAAATCAGCCATTCCAACCATTTTATTTTACAGATGGTCAAAAATGTTCCTGAGAGGTGAGTTGACTTGCCTGGGATTTTACAACTTTTTAAATTGGATTAGAATCTAGGTCACTCAGTGCTGGGCTATTTCCATTTTATTAGATGTGCACCATAAAGCATATTCAGAAAATAATAAACCTATGTTGTGCAACATTCTCTGTGGCACAACATGATTCCCAAAATTTTGATAACACACACTAATGAGCAATTTTGAGAATACTCTTAGTATACCTAAAATTGTTTAATAATAAATTACTTACTAAAGTACAATATACATAATTTCATAATAGAAATTTAAAAGAATAATATAGAGTAATAACATTTTAAAATAATTTCATTCATTTTTATTATTAACACAAACATCCTTTTTTGTTTTCATCCAACATTATTTTTAATAACATTGCAGAGAATATACTGTGTTTTAATATGCTTTATTATTTTTGAAAATCTTTGTTTAAATATCATTTAAAGTGATTTAAGAGTCAGGTTTTGAATTCAGTTTGATTCTTGGTTTTAATGGCTGTCATAGAAGTAGGACATTTAAATGGAAGAAATAGTGTA
This sequence comes from Phocoena sinus, assembly GCF_008692025.1. NCBI lineage: Eukaryota > Metazoa > Chordata > Mammalia > Artiodactyla > Phocoenidae > Phocoena > Phocoena sinus. Next base: position 36,344,944 of record NC_045772.1, on the reverse strand, counting down.
CAAACTTCCAGTTTCAAAATGAATAAGTTCTGACAGTCTAAACTACAGCATGGTGACTATAGTTAATAATACTGTATTATCTGTTTGAAAGTCTCTAAGAGAATAGATTTAAATGTTTTCATCATACACATACATACACAAAGTGGTAATTATGTGAGGTGATGGAGCTGTTAACTAACCCTATTGTGGTAATCATTTTGCAATATATACATGTATCAAATCATCATGTTGTACACCTTAAACTTACACAATAATATATGCCAATTATATCTCAATAAAGCTCGAAAAAAATTTAAAAACACGTGTAAAGAAAAGAAGAAATAATTCATTGGCTGCAGCTAATACAACGTGATATTCACTTTTAAACTGCTTTCACTAATTATGCAAAGATTCCTAGACTGAATTCATTTTATAAATTCTAATCTCTCCCGGGAGTCAGTAATTCATTCTTGCAAACAAAATCTAGATTTCAAACAACTGGTGTAAATATCTAAAACCATTTCTTTGAATGAAAGTGTACAGACGTAAACTTTTCTTTTAACATATTGATATGCACACATTTTCACAGTAACTGCACATCAGGAGAGAGATTTCTAATTTTTTTTTTTCTCCAAAACGTGCTCTTCATAACATGAAGTTATTTTGGAAACTAATTGCTTTCTCACTCATTGTTTTTTTTTTTTTTTTTTTTTTTTTCCGGCGGTACGCGGGCCTCTCACTGTTGTGGCCTCTCCCGTTACGGAGCACAGGCTCCGGATGCGCAGGCTCAGCGGCCATGGCTCACGGGCCCAGCCGCTCTGCGGCATGTGGGATCTTCCTGGACCAGGGCACGAACCCACGTCCCCTGCATTGGCAGGCCGACTCTCAACCACTGCGCCACCAGGGAAGCCCCTCACTCATTGTTAAAGTCACAAACACTCTATAAAAATGTTCATTGTAAATAACATACGAATTCACATTTCAAAAGCCTTCTAGATAATTGCAACATTTTGGGCAGCTTCTTGTCTGATTTGATTCAATTATCATTATTTATCTTTCAGTGTGGCTGATGAGGAGCTGGTACTAGAGATTAGAAGATTTAGTCTGCCATTCTTTATTCAGTTTTACCTCTTCCCCATATTACCAATCCATGATTTTTTACAAAAATAGTCTGTAGTTTTGTACCCATTTAATGAGGATTAGTTTACTTACAACTGGATAATATAATACACAGATCTCCTTCTTGGTTACCCGTCCACTGAAATATGATACTCTCTGTTGAAAGCAAAAGGATGAGTGGGACCACTATGTCAAACTCTCCATTGTGGAACTTCTACTCTTTCTTTGGGAGAGAAATCCCACATGACGTGAACTTATCTGAATTACATAATCTGATATAGACTGAGTGAGGACATCAGTATGAAATCATATTAATAGCTAAGTACCAGTAAATATTGGTTTTTCTCATTCTTTAAATTGAAAGTGTTAAATAGAGATTCCAATGTTTTTTTTTCTGTCATTCTAATAGATTATTTTGCATACACAGATGGGTGCCTTCACCCCCTCTTTACAGATAACTATCTTTTGTGAGGCTGTTTACCTGGTTTACCTAATATTAAAACTGGAATCAAGACTGTAACAGTCTAGAGAGAGTTTGCTCTGAGTAGGTGCCTATCCAGTTATAACTATGATTATCTCTATTGAAGTTCAGTCTTGAATTCTCTTTGGGAGTTGCCTATTTTGCTGATGCTTTGAGTGTCCTGCTTTGATTTGTGCTAGGATACTATTTTCTTGAATTGAGATTAAGTTACTATTTACAAAATAATTAAGCTTTTGACATTTGTAATTGCTCAGAGTTTGTTTCATTGATACTTAGATCCACTTTCCACAATATGGTCAGCAAAATACCCATTTCTAGTTGTTTCTTAAGGGATTGCTTTCTTTCTTTGCCATTATTTTGTAGCTAGTCTCTCCGCTGTGAATACTCTGTGAGCTGCTTGAGATTATGTGATCTGAAAGGTGATTAGCTCAGATTGAATGAAATGCTAATAATATGACACTCCCTCTGTAGCTGTACTATGTACATGTAATTTAGGATAATTTAAAAAAATTTTAAACACTTAAAAATTGCAATATACATATTTTCCATTTTCCCTTATGTAAAACTGAAAGTTATTATACTAAACCTTTGGTTAGAAGAGATTTTCTGTATAATAATGTAGATCATTTGGGTATCGGCTTCAACTGTCTCATAGTTTATTGCATTAGTATTCCAGAGGGTGTATTCCTACCTTGTGACACATACATACAAATAAATTTAAAACAGGGCACAGACTCAAATGTAAGAGCAAAAACTATAAAATTCTAGGAAAAACAATAGGTGTGAATCTTCACGACCTTGGATTAGGTAATGGTTTTTTTTTTTTTTTTTTCCTGCGGTACGCGGACCTCTCACTGCTGTGGCCTCTCCCATTGCAGAGCACAGGCTCCGGACGCACAGGCCCAGCGAGCCCGCTCCGCGGCATGTGGGATCTTCCTGGACCGGGGCACGAACCCGTGTCCCCTGCATCGGCAGGCGGACTCCCAACCACTGCGCCACCAGGGAAGCCCCTAGGTAATGGTTTTTAAAATGTGCAGCTAAATCACTTCTCAGCCTTTGGTTAAGATCAAGTGTAAAATATAACAGCTAAAGCATAAACAATTGAAAAATAGATAAATTGGATTTCCTAAAAATGAAAAACTTTTGTGCTTCAAAGGACATGATTAAGAAAATGAAAAGACAACCCACAGAGCGGGAGAAAATAATTTCATATCACATTTCTGACAAGGGTCTTTTACTCAGAATATATGAATACTATTAAATCAAAAAAGCTTAATAAAAATGGACAATCTAAATAAACCTTTTTTTCCCGAATAAGATATGCAAATGGCCAATAGCACATGAAAAGATACTCAACATCATTATTCATCAGGGACGTGTCTAACAAAACCACCATAAAATATCACTTCACACCCACTAAGATAGCTATAGTTAAAGAAAAAAAAGAAAGGAAATAACAAATATTGGCGAAGATGTATAGAAATGGGGACTCTTGTACACTGCTAGTGGGTAAAATAGTGTAGCACCTTTGGAAGACAGTTTGGCAAATCCTTAGAAAGTTAAGCATAGAGTTATCATTTGACTCGGCAATTCTCCAAAAGAATCGCCAATAAATATTCACAGAAATACTAAGACACAAATATTCATACTATTATATATGAGTGCCAAAACGTGGAAATAACCCAAATGTTCAACTGATGAATGAACGAACATAATGTGATCTATCCATACAGTTGACCTGAACAACACGAGGTCAATCCGTGTATTGCTCACAGTTGGCCCTTCATTACCACTGTTCCTCTGCATCCACAGATTCAACCCACCATGGACTGTGTAGTACTATAGTCTTTACAAATACCTGCATATGAGTGGGCCCACACAGTTCAAAGTTCAGCTGTAATGGAATATTATTCAGCAATAAAAAGGAATGAAATACTGAGACATTCAACAACATGGATAAATCTTGAGAATTGATGAAAACTATCTCTTCTCTCCCCAGAAAAAAAAAATTTTCCAAATATACAGACACAAAAACTTTACCACACATTTCTGGGCGTTCATGAGCTTCCTTAAACACTTCATGAACTCTTAAGGCTCATTGACTCTAAGCTAAGAATCCCTGGTTGGCAAGATGCTGGCTGAAACGATATGATCATAAATAATTCTGGCACCTATCTTTATAGTAGTTACAACATTTGAGTGATATTAACAATCAAAACAGCTACAACAATAGCAACCACAAAAGTTGGCATTTATTGATAATTATATGTTGGGCACTGTACTTTATAAGCATTTTCTCATTTAATAATTCCTACTCTCTATCCCACAAGTTAATTGTAAAATATATAATGTGAACAAGGCATTGGAGTAGAAGTGAGGAGTTCCTGGTATCAGTTCAAACTGATTCTGCTATCAATTAACTTATATAACTTTGAGTAGTTACCGAGTTTCTGGATATCAGTCGCTTTATCTATAAAATGAAAGCATGGTTAGCATGTTATTCTTTTAATTTCCTTGCAAGCTATTGTATGTTATTCTAATTTAACTTAAATTTGTGTTTGTGTGTGTGTATAGTACAAACACACATGATATTTAAAGCAAGGGATTATTATTGTTAAAATACACTTAACAAATATATTACTTTCCAAATCAAGCTACTTTTCAGAGGATATTTTAGGGAGGGATACTAAAGATATCACACCTGTATGGGCTCCAGGGTCAGCACATTGTGGGGATTAGAGATGGTAGGAGTCCAAGATAAGAAAGTAGCTGCTTTGTAGGTCTAGTTTATTCTTCCACGAAAAATGTTTTCCCCAAGGTGGGAAACAATTAGTGCTAACCATTTGCTTAAGCACCAGAGGGACTCTGCAAAAGGATTAGCTCTAGAAAGTTTCAAAGGAAGCTTAAGTGACTTTTGAATATATTTATAGAATAAAAGCAAAATTTAAACTGGGCTATTCCCATAAAATCTTATTTTGTGAGTGAAAATTTGCCTTGACTAAGACTTTTGTGTCTTCCTTCTATCTGAAAGCTTCCTAAGTCACATGTTGAAGCAGAGACAAAATATCCAGCTGGAAAACTGGGTCCTCTCTATGGGCCCAGTTGGAGTAAAAGGAGAGTAGAATTCATGCCTAAAGAATAAAAAAGTCTCTCTGAACTAAATTTATTTCCTCTGACAATTGGACAGAAGTGCTCTGGAGGTCATGTTGCACCCAATCAGATATTTTGCTACTGAGACAGCAGTTACATGGTTAGAAATGGAGAAAGATGTGTCTGGATAATTGAAGAGTAGTTGTCAAGAAAGGGTCCAGAGAAAATTCAATTAGGAAATGGGGAAGAATATAAAGAGCTGAAGGAAAAAGGAAGAGAGATCAGAGACACTGGTAGTTTTTATTTAGGGAGTAAATTGTATTTTACACAGAGATTGAGGGAATAGTATAGTACTATAGAACATTTTAAATAGAAGATCTAACGAGCATAGTCTTTTTCTCTTTTGTTTACAAAAAAAGTTTTCCAGTTTTAAAGTATTCTTGTTTTTGAAATAAGAAAGTGTAAATGGAAGACCTCTTCCCTTGGCTTGATAAACTACTACTTCAAGTATTTCAAGACCCAACTTGTTTCCCTTTCCCCTGACTTTCCCCTCTCCTACTCCTGTAGGATTGAATGCTGTCCCCTTATGCTTCTATTACAGGTGTATATTTCAACATTCTGTGTGTATCTCTAGTATACCATATGTCACATTGTATTAGCAATCATTTGCTTAACTGTAGGTTTCATGTAACAGAATATGAGCCCTTTGAGAGAGGATCATGCTTGTTTTATGAGCACCTAGCCTGGGTCCTGGTGGAACTGCACAACTCAGACTGGGATTCAAACCCAATCGCACCACAGTTGGGACTCAAACCCACAATCTCAGGCTTAGGAGGGGACTCGAACCTGCAATCTCCCAGCAGAAACTGCACACCTGGTCACAGGACTTAATGAAGCTCAGGTTCTTTATGTCTCAGTACAGAAGGAGTTCAGCAAAAGGCAAAGTGATAGGTAAGAAGCAGATTTATTAATAAAGGATGCTTGTGAAGGATACAAGCAGGCAGGCAAGAGGGCTCTGCCCCAAGAGCTAAGTGGGAAAATAGGTTTATTTAGGGAGATACAAACTCCATAGAGTGTGGGCCATCTCAGAAGGCGAGAGGCCCTGAAATATGGGGTGGTTAGTTTTTATGGGCTGTGTAATTTCGTAGGCTAATGAATGGGAGGGTTACTCCAACTATTTCGGAGAAGGGGTCGGAAATTTCCAGGAACTGGGCCACTGGCCACTTTTTGGCCTTTTATAGTCAACCTCAGATACACCTGTGGTGTATCACTTAGCATATGCTAATGTATTACAATGAGTGTATAATGAGGCTCAAGGCCAACTGGAAGTCGAATCTTCTGCCATCTTGGGCCTAATCGATTCTAACCAGTTTTTGTCATATCCTCAACAGCTGTGTCATTCTTTTCACGGTTGTGCACTGCCCCCTTCCCTCCTGTCTCACTGGCACATTGCAGTCAGCCAGTTGGCTAGATGGTTTAATGAAAATTCATAACCCATGGTCTTTAAATTTTAGGAACCACAATCTTGATAGTGACCGTGATGTGATTTTTGTCATCTCTTTAAAAAAAAAGCTTTATGTTAATTCTGAGCCTCCCACAATTGCAGGTCTTCTAGAATTTCATCTTCTTTGGAGGCTGAGGTGGCTATTCTGCTCTTCTAAGAGGCAGCAGAAGCTTATATAGTCTAGAGAATAGGATGTCAAAGAGAAAAGAAAGTATGTATTTCAGAATTTTACAAAAAGGTGATTCATACAAAGTAAAGAAACTTAGTGAAGTCTCAGCAGGAGTAGGATGAGGATAGGTTGTGGGGATGAAAGGATATCACACAGATTCCAACTTGGAAATAGCATAACTCTGCTGGACTTGTGTGTTAAAAATGGGTCACCAACTGTCCTTCCCATTCTCACTTTCTTTGCCTGCCTTATGTATCAAGACAAGTGAAGATGCAAGGAAACTTTATAAATAGTCAGAGAAAGATTTGTTGTTGACCTAGATCATTGTGGTTCTTGTAGATCAGAAATAATAAAATCAAACCATAGGGGGCTTCCCTGGTGTCGCAGTGGTTGAGAGTCCGCCTGCCGATGCAGGGGACACGGGTTCATGCCCCGGTCCGGGAGGATCCCACATGCCGCGGAGCGGCTGGGCCCGGGAGCCATGGCCGCTGAGCCTGCGTGTCCGGAGCCTGTGCTCCGCAACGGGAGAGGCCACAACAGTGAGAGGCCCACGTACCGCAAAAAAAAAAAAAAAAAAAAAAAAAAAAAATCAAACCATAGGAGAACAGAGGAGAGTTTTCACTTGAAAACTTTAGTGAAAGGGAGAGAGACATAGGAGAGCAGAATGGTTAGGTCAAGAAAACGATATTCTTACTCATAACTGAGAAAATGCTTTCAAGTTTGAAACTCCCATGAAGAGACCCATACAGGTAGTAAAAAGTGAGCAGGGAGACAATCAAAACTGAAACTTTTGGAAATTAACTTTTTTTCAGAAAATATATTTATCTTTCTTGTAAGATGAAATAGTCTTGTGATAACTAAGACCTATGTCAGTGGTTATCGACTTTACCAGTAGTCATTATGACTTCCACTTGTTCTTTCCTCCATTGACCTTATATTTTGAAAAAAGAAATTGCTAGTTCAATTACATTTATTAATAATCATTTCTCAATATATATTATAATAAAAGGCAGTTGCTAATCAGAGCTTCTCATGAGCAGGAAAAGCGGCATCACACCAATTTATTAAGAATTTAACAGAAAACAAAATAAATTTAAATTCTGGTTAGCTTGTGCATTGTGATCTTAGATAACACATATTTTATTCAACTTTTAAATGTTACTTAACGAAATGTACAGCAGAAACTAACACAACATTGTAAAGCAATTATACTCCAATAACGGTACAAAAAATAATAATAAATAAATAAATGTTACTGAAAATAGTTTATATAGAGGAGCAAAATTTGCCACTCCAAAATGTGTCTCTTTGACATGAGGATTAGTTTAGACTGATTATTTCTAAGAAGCAGAAGACTCAGGAAGTTTTTCTTGATACCTCCCCCTTAACTGCTTAAAAGAATTTTTATAAGGGATCTGTCGCCAGAGTAGAACTATCACAGAGGTATCTACAAAGAATATGGGCAAGATGTGGTAGGGGAAACTGCCAGGACCTAGGGATCAGAGTTCATGCTATATCCCATTGTCTCTGCATGGCGCAGCAAACATTTGTTTACCAAATACTTGATTTTCCATCACCCTGTGAATTGTCCTCCTTTTTAAAGTCCCAAACCACTACCCCTCATTTCCTCTTTTGTCTTTAGCCGAAGGTGGTATTTAAAGTGAGGGTCTTGGCCCTTTGGTGAGTTACTCAGTTTTCCTGGGTCTCTCTCATGTATACATATTGTTAAACTTTTTTTGATTTTCTCCTGTTAATCTATCTCATGTCAAATTAATTCATAGGCAAGATAGAAGAACTTAAAAGGGTAGAGGAAAATTTCTTTCTTTCTTTCTTTCTGACACAATATCCATTGCTTCCTTTTTGTGGAGTTTCTCAACAATGAGACTTTTGATATTCGTGGTCTCAGAATTACTTATTGTGGGGGACTGTGCTGTGCATTGTAGGATGTTAAGTGCCGTTGCTGGGCTCTACTCAGTAGATGCCAGTAGCGCCCTCTAGTGGTGACAATCAAAAATAACTCCAGGCATTGCCAAATAATCCCTAGGGTACTAGTAAAACTGGCCCTAGTTGAGATTTGACAGAGAGAGGTCTGGGGTCCTGGTTTGAGAACCAGAAACAAATAGCACATAGAACCAAATAGTGCAGCTAAAGGAGGAATAGAGGAGATTGCCAGAGGGAACTGTCCGTTTTCTTTCACAGAAAGCCAACCCTGGTTATAAGAAGATTCCCAAGCTGGACTGTTATATTTCTGGTATCTGAACTGGGGTGTACTCTGCATAGCATCAATTCACATAAATTCAAAGTAAGATCACACACATTGGAAAGTACGGAGGATACCTCTTTGAGATCCTCCAAACTGATCGCTTAATTCAGGAAGAAGCGATTACAAAGAAAAAAGTAGGCGACTATGGATTCATCAGTTCAGATCGTTTCTAATTTAGTGGAAAGTGCTATCACAGTTTTGCAAAGGCAGAGGACTAATAAGAGTTCCCAAGCTTTACAGTCCTGTTAGGAACAAACTTTAAATTTCTTGATGTGCTGTCTAAATGTTTAAAAAAAAAAAAAAAAAAAGGCCTTTTGCAATAATGTGTGTTGGGAATTTTCTTTCATTCCATCACTTTCTGAATTTGAGGGTTGAATTCTAATCAAAATCTTTCCTCCCATATGGTTCTGTTATACAATATAGATATTGTTTAGCAATTTTTAAGTCTTTAGCTACAATTATGGTGACTGGGCAGACTTAATAGTGGTTGTCAATGCCCGATTGTATTTTTTGCTACAATTTTCTGCAGAATTAAATATTGAGGCTTGGTCTAAGACAAGCTATAAATTAAAACTGAATTTGAAATTTTGTTCATAATCGCTATCATTCTATCAGCTGAGGAGTGAATTACTGGGGAGTGTGACCCTAGCTAGGTTTGGACATGGAGCAGCCCATCTGTCACAAATGGGAAAACTGGCTTAAGCACCACATTACCTGAGACAAAGTAACTAGGAGTGGTCTCGGACTATGTGGTTAGGCCATTAGTTTTTTTTTTGTTTGTTTTTTTGCAGTACGCGGGCCTCTCACTGTTGTGGCCTCTCCCGTTGCGGAGCACAGGCTCCGGACGCGCAGGCTCAGCGGCCATGGCTCACGGGCCCAGCCGCTCCGCGGCACGTGGGATCCTCCCAGACCGGGGCACGAACCCGCGTCCCCTGCATCGGCAGGCGGACTCTCAACCACTGCGCCACCAGGGAAGCCCAGGCCATTAGTTTTAAGGTACATTGAGGGAAACTGGAATTGTCTAAGAAGAATGAACTCAAGGCTCTGACACCATAATTTCCATATACAGGAATGGGGAAGAGAAGGACGTGGTTAGCTCAGCACCCCTGAAGTCTCTTTTTACATAATAAAGGAAGAGTGCATTCTAGTGTTACTAGCAAAGTAGTTTACTACTAATGCTACTACTATTAACTACTATTACTACTATTACTGCTACCACTATTATTACTACTAATAACAAGAAGAGCAGTAGTTTTAATCAATTTAGAAGCATCTACTCTATGCCAATGCTTGACATTCAAAATCATTATTTCAAATCCTCCCAACAAACTGTAAACTTGCACTATTTCCAATCTCAAGAGGAAGAAATTGAATTTTGGAGAAATTACTGTCCTCAAGTCAAATTATGTGGTAGAGCCTGGATTGACCAAGTTTGATTACCTCCAAACCCCATGTTTTTTTTTGTTTGTTTGTTTCTTTGGTTGCTTTAAATACATTGCACAGAATCTATAATAAAGTTCCTGTGATGAAGACAAGAAAGGGACCAAGAAGAATGCCAAAGAACTAGCCTGCACCCCTGGCATTTCACAGAGGATCACTAATCTGCTGCTCCAGTCTACCTACCCAGCTGAATACTTGGGTGGAGGAGTTTTTTCTTTCCTTTACTTGTCTCTACTTGTTATATGCCCTTTTCCCTAAGCGCATTCATTCCTGGCAATGAGATCATACAGATAATTCAACTTTGTGATATTTTATTTAGGTTTGAGAGACCAACTGTTTGCTAGTCCGTTGTTCAGTTCCTGTTTACACTTAGAGACTGATATTACCGCATACATTAATGAGAAAGCTTGGAATTTTAAACCTGTTCTATTCAGTTCTAAAAATGAAATTTGGAGTCCCAATGGAAAAATGACAATCATCCTCAACCTCAGTAGGTGCAAATTTCTATTTTTAAATATAATCTTTGCCCCATTACAGCATAGTGAGGGAATAGTCAGTTTTGAAGAGAATGCGGGTCATAAGCACCGTTTTTCTAATAAATGTATTCCTCTCTAAAGCAGAAAGATCATCTAAATGATAAATCCAACTGGTACATGATTTTGGTGAAATTAGCCGAGAATAAAGTCTTCTGAGATAATTGACAATAGCTCTTTGTTATTTTTGCGGCTTTGTATATTTATGCATTGTCCTTCTCTGACAATTTTGAAGCTAAGGCCAATTAATATTCATTTTTAAATGTTCGAGCTCATATTTTCTTTAAAAATTTTTTTTTTCTATTTCTTTAATTAATTAATGTTTTTGGGCTGTGTTGGGTCTTCGTTGCTGCACACGGGCTTTCTCTAGTTGCGGTGGGCGAGTGGGGGCTACTCTTCGTTGCGGTGTGCAGGCTTCTCATTGCGGTGGCTTCTCTTGTTGTACGAGCACGGGCTCTAGGGGTGCAGGCTTCAGTAGTTGCAGCACGCAGGCTCAGTAGTTGTGGCGCGGAGGCTTAGTTGCTCCGCAGCATGTGGGATCTTCCCGGACCAGGGCATGAACCCGTGTCCCCTGCACTGGCAGGCAGATTCTTAACCAGTGCACCACTAGGGAAGCCCCAAGCTCATATTTTCTTATATTTACTTTTGTAATATTCAACATTTCTTATTGTGATAAATGTACAACCCTGCATATACATGTATAATTTTATATTTATTTTACTTGTTGATTTTTGTCGATGATAAACATAAAAGGCACTATGTAAAGGTGGAAGGAAGAATATACCAGTAAACTATCATTTATGTAGCAATGTCTAGGAAGTGGCTACAATGTCCCCAGCGAGGTGCTGTGAATAGCAACAGCAATCCGGTTCCTGCTTTCATGGGACATTGGTTGGGGGAGCAGCATATATGTACATTTCTTTGGATTTGTTTCTTCTACCTCTCTTTCCTGGTCTATCTATGCTTCTGGAATACTCTGAAAGAGCAGAAGTCTCAGAGTCAGACGGAATTGTATTCAACCTAGCTAGTTCTGAGCTTGCTCTGAACCTCACTTTTCCCATTTGTAAAATGGGGGTGATGATACCTTCTAGTCGTCAGATTACATGCAATACTATATATAAAGAATGCAGCATAGTGCCAGACAGGGAGGCACTTAATATTAGCTTTTATTACCACCATCTCTGTTTCTTTTTTTTTTTTTTTTTTTTTTGCGGTATGCGGGCCTCTCACTGCCGCAGCCTCTCCCGCCGCGGAGCACAGGCTCCGGACGCGCAGGCGCAGCGGCCACGGCTCACGAGCCCAGCTGCTCCGTGGCATATGGGATCTTCCCGGACCGGGGCACGAACCCGCGTCCCCTGCATCGGCAGGCGGACTCTCAACCACTGCGCCACCAGGGAAGCCCTCTGTTTCTTTCTAATATCTACCTCCCTGCCATTGCATGCTATCCTCTGTGGAACTCTTGTCTATGAAGTCTTAAGAGATAAGTACCTGTGGATTCTAGGACTACGGATCCTAGCACTGAGATCCAAGGACTTTGGATTAGGAAACCAAGTGGCTTGGCTCAAAGATCACAAACAGGGAGATCAGAAGGTCATACCTAGGGACTGAGGATCCTCAGCACGACGAGGCATTTAGGTTTACTACTTTATGGAGGTATAGTTTTCCATCTATGTTTTAAAGGTACAGGCATACCTTATTCTAATGCACTTTGCTTTATTGTGCTTCATAGGTCCTGCATGGCTTTTTACAAATTGAAGGTTTGTGGCAACCCTGCATCCAGCAAGTGTTAATTTTCCAACAGCATTTGCTCATTTCATGACTCTGTTTCACATTCTGGTGATTCTTGCAATATTTCAAACTTTTTCATTATTATGATATTTGTTATGGTGATCTGTGATCAGCGATTTTGATGTTATTGTAATTGTTTTGGGGCCCCACTAACTGTGCTATATATTGACAGACTTAATTGATAAATGTGTAGGTTCCACTGACCAGCCCTTCCCAGTCTCTCTCCCTCTCTTCAGGCCTCTCTATTCCCTGAGATGCAATAATATTGAAATTAGGTCAGTTGATAAGCCTACAATGGCTTCTAAGTGTTCAAGTGAAAGGAAGAGTCGTACATCTCTCACTTTAAATAAAAATTTAGGAATGATTATGCTTAATGAGGAAGGCATGTCGAAAGCTGAGGTAGGCCTGAGCTGGACCTCTTGCACCAAACAGTTAGCCAAGTTGTGAATGCAAAGGAAAAGTTCTTGAAGGAAATTGAAATTGCTACTCCAGTGAACACACAAATGGTAAGAAAGCAAAGCAGCATTACTGTGGATGTGGAGAAAGTTGTAGTGATCTGGATAGAAGATCAAACCAACCACAATATTCTCTTAAGGCAAAGCCTAATCCAGAGCAAGGCCCTAACTCTCTTCAATTCCATGAAGGCCAAGAGAGGTGAGGAAGCTGCAGAAGAAAAGTTCAAAGCCTGCAGAGGTGGGCTCATGAGGTTTAAGGAAAGAAGCTGTTTCCATAACATCCAAGTGCAAGGTGAAGTAGCAAGTGCTGATGTAGAAGCTGCAACAAGTTATCCAAAAGATCTAGCTAAGATCATTAACGAAGGTGGCTACACTAAACAGCAGATTTTCAATGTAGATGAAATGCCTTATATTGGAAGAAGATGCCATCTAGGACTTTCGTAGCTAGAGAGGAGAAGTCAATGCCTGGCTTCAAAGCTTCAAAGGACAGGTTAACTCTCTTGTTAGGGCCTAATGCAGCTGGTGACTTTAAGTTGAAACCAGTGCTTATTTACCATTCCCCAAATCCTAGAGCCTTTAAGAATTTTGCTAAATCTGCTCTGTCTGTGCTCTCTAAATGGAATAATAAAGTCTGAATGATAGCACATCTGTTTACAGCATGGTTTACTGAATATTTTAAACCCACCATTGAGACCTACTGTCCAGAAAAAAACATTTCTTTCAAAATATTAATGCTCTTTGACAGTGCACCTGGTTACTTAAGAGCTCTGATAGAAACATATGATGAAATTCATGTTGTTTTCATGCCTGCATTCTGCAGTCCATGGATCAAGGAATAATTCTGACTTTCAAGTCTTGTTATTTAAGGCTAACATTTTCTAAGGCTATAGCTGTTATAGATAGTGACTCCAAGAAATTCAAGTGACTCATTTTATTGTGATATTTGCTTTGTTGTGGTAGTCTGTATCTGGTAGTCAGTATCTGAGGTATGCCTGTATTAGTAAATTGAAGTCATTATTAAGCAAAACATACATAGCTAATGGCAAGAGAAGAACCATTAATCAAAAAAAAATATTATGTGACTAAATACCTAGCTCTAATAGGACCCAAAGTTTTTTTCCTCCTCAGTTAGTTTTTTGGGTGATGGTAGTAGACATCAGAAAGCCATATATATTTGGCAAACAGTTTATGCTCAATATGTATTTACTAAACAAGCAAATGAACAACCAAAAAAAGAAGTGAATGAATAACTCTGCCCTTGATTAAATAAAATTGTGAAAGACGCCCTTAGAACAAGTGGTTTACAAGAAGTAGGCAAACCAGTTAACAGTTTTGAAGTTTATTGATACTGGTGAAGATTAGAAACGTGTACTAGTTCTGCTTAAGTTAAACCTTTTGAAACATACATGTTGGTTTTCAGAGCTTTCAACCCAAGAGCACAGAGGCAGTAATCTTTCTGTAGAGAAAAAAATTTAATTACCTTACTCAATTAAAAATTTTCAGAGATATACTGTACCAAATCCCATATTCTAATCTACAATGATACTGTAATACCTGAATGAACTAACAGAATTTCCTTCTATTAACATGCAGTCCTTGTTTGAAAACATTAATCAGAAAAACATGCTACCTTATAAAAAGAAGCATTATCCTTTGGTTTAGGAAGTTCTCCAAACATGATTAATTCACAGAAATCTTTTTAAATGTTATGTTGCTTTGTCATTCGGTTTGTGATAAAAAGGTTCTTGTTGAAATTTATTCTGGTTAAAAGTCATTTTCTCATGAAAGATAATTGAGAAACGGCCAATATCCCCTCATTCCATGATCTCATCGAAGTTCAGATTATGTTCAGGGTAGTGTTTCATTTAGTTGGATAATGATTTAGAAAAAAAAAAAAGCATTTGTGCGAACACATATAAAATTAGAGACTTCTAGGGAACCTACAGAACACCTAGTCCAAACCTGCATTTCAGGAACTAGAATATCGAAAAAGAGGAAGAGGTGTTTGGCTCCAGATTGGCTCAAGGTGTTTGGCTCCAGGTTGTTCACTTTGATTGGCAAAGCACTGTTTTTAATGGAATCATGATGCTTTATCCTGAGGGTAACTTCTCTTTCAGGTAAACAAGTTTATGTCAGTTTACACATGTTCTTAACCTTGAGGTTGGCATATTTTTTTAAGTGTATTTACTTTCTCTTAGTTAATTAATTGGCCTGCCTGTTTTTCCGTGACCTATGAACGTCCTTACAAGAAATGTTTTAAAGAAGAAACTGTGAAATAGAGATAGGTATCAAATGTTGGCTCTTCTCCCAAATAACTATCAGTTGATTGTTTTTTAGCACTGACCTATGCTTTATTCTACCCCTAGTAACTATCCCTAAGGCCCTCCTCTGTTCTTCCCTAAAATACCATGAAAAACTAATGCAATGACAAGATAGCACTGGATTTTTGTTTTGTTTGTTTTGGTGCATTTATCCTTTAAAATTCTCCCAATATTTCATCTATACCCAAGGTTTTTTACTTTCCTTAATGGCCATTGAATAGAAGTATAAATACTTTTTTTCCTATTGATCCATCAATATGGATATGTGTATAATCTTTCCATATGCAGACCCTCCCTTTAGAGAAACAGCAACATGTAGTAGATAAAATAATTTATGTGCCTGGTAACCAAAGAAGTCATACAGTGGGAAATTGGGTGATAAACATTAGTAGATACTACCTTACTCAGATAATTGAGCCTCTTTGCCTGTTGCAGTACCTGACAATTTTGTTCACAATGATAATAGATGGAAACTTAGTTTATTTTTGTTAGAAATAGTCACTTCTTTCAGTGATGTCATTTATGGCAAATTGTGGTAGAGCAATAAAACAAAATAACAGAAACATTAAATTGTTGCTTGTCTTTATCACAAACAGTAAAATCCCACGACAGTCATGTTTCTCTTATTCCTTATCACTGCGTCTAGAGAGGTCCTATTTTGGCATTTATTTCTTAGGTTTTACTTATGATTTTCTTCTGGAACATTCTTCCTTTAAAAAAAAACTCTATGTAGCGTAGTACCTGCCGTCTGAATGTTCTTGGCTTCAGGGTCCTCATCTGTAAAATTAATGAGAGGATATTCAGACTTCTTTAAGGTCACTTCCAATACTAAAAATCAGATTCTGTTATTTACTTATACCACATGAAACAGTTCCTCCCTGTTGAAACAGATGTATTTGTATGTAAGTGATCAGAAGTCCTAACCACAACGTACCTATTTATTCATTCAAATTTTAGCCAGTGTGTACTACTTGCCTGACAACTTGCACTCACTGATACAAATCAAGGATTGCAAACCATGGTCCCCAGACTACACGTGACCTGCCACCAATTTTTGTGAATAAATCTCTTTAGAACATAGCCACACCGTATTGGTTGCCTCGGTCTGTGGCTGCTTTCATTTTACAGTGCAGAGTTGACTAGTTATGAAAGAGCATATTGCCCGCGAAACCCCAAATATTTACTATTAGGCCTTTTACAGAAAAAGTCTGCAAAACAAAAATATTCTTTTTTTTACTCATTTTATTAACTCTGTTACAGATTTTTACTGATTGAGCTAAAATAAGGATTTTTGTTGTTGGTACTGTTCTCGGGTTTGTGTCTGTGTATGTGTGTGTATTTGGTCTTCCTGACAGTAAATTGTACCTTTGTCTTGTTCATTTTTCAATCTATTACTCCGTTCCATGTGAATATTTCTATTGATTTTACATTAAGTAAACAACTGGTGACTTGTCATTTCACTTAAAGGCTAGTAAAGGATAATGGTCCCTATGCTATTTAAAGGTGACAGAAATAGCTTAAATACAAATTGTATTTTTGTTCATGAAAAAACACTGTCAGTGAATTGAAGAGCCATTTCCAAGGTCTGTCACTATACTCGGTTGCATTGGAATATTTCCTTTTTGTGACGATCAGAAAAGAATATGCAAGTCATAATCTGTCACAGATTATTTTAAATTTGATATTTATAGAATTTTGGGTAGATTGAAAAGTAAATCCCATTTGACAAAATAGAGGATTTTTCAGACTGCTCTTTTTCTCTAAAATGACCTTTTTATTTAAGGGTCGTTTTCGGTTTTAGCCTTGATTTTGTCCTTCCATAAAGCATGATGGGGAGAGGGGAAGATGGGGAAAAAGAGAAAACTGCAGAAGCCGTAATAGTCAGAGGCACGTGAAGAAAGGGCCTTGTTTCAGTTAACATTTAGACCTGCTTCATGGTTCCTCATCGTCTCTTCAGGAAATTAGCCTTAATACAATTTTTTACAATTTTGACTCTATTATATGAGAGGATGATTAATGAAGATGACCTTTACCCTGATTGCTGTGCTCTTTAGAAAGATATTCTCCATGAAGAGCTCGCGTTTCTAAGCTCCAGATGGAGAGGACATTCTTTGGGGAAAAAATACAGTTGAACTCTGTTTCACTAACCACATTTTCACGTACAGATTCCTATCATGGCCTTCTTGTCAGACTCACAGAAGAGAGAGATTTTCTTTGAAGTACAGTACTCATCAGTTTCTGAGCCCTGAATTACAGGACCTCCTTCTCTTTTGCTTAAAGTTCATTGAAGATGCTAACATTCTGCCTTACATTAAACTGAATTGTTTGAAAAATTCCAGGAAACTTTTGTTGGAAAAGGTTCAAAGCTTCCAATTGTGGCTTAAATTGGTGATTCAGAACATGAATATCTAAAAGCAGTCAGGGTTTGCATCCCATAAATTTACCTTTCGGGTCTCACAAGCAGGAGGACTATGCAGTCTTTCAGGAATTCTGAGATCCTTGTCCTTTGGAAGTGACATTCGGCCATTTTTGCTCATCAGTATCTGCATAAAACACCTTAGATCTGTTCCGGAGTTATTGAAAGCTAAATGGACAGGAAATAGTGCTAACCTAATTGCTGTATAATTCTGTAGATTCAGAAGGCAACGTTGATTTTGTCCCAGGGGACGAGGAAAGGGGGAACTTGTCTGAATTTCTTCCCTGGAGAAGCAGATACTCTGGTTGCTGGGAGTGGACTAGATTTGTTTGTTAATTATAAATTGAGTTTCTCATACACATCAGACACTGTATTTGTTCTCATGGAGCTCAGAGTCTAAGTGAGGCCCAGAGGCATTGTCTGAGCTACCATGTAGGGAGGAGAGATCCACAGGACTGACTTGAAGGCCCTAGACTATGATAGCCAGTAGAATCTAAAAGGTAGTTTTGAGGGAACAAATCTGAAAATGAAATTTGATGCAGGTAGTCCAATGAGGCATCATTCCAAAAGGACAAGGCAGAATCTAGGTATGAGCTCACAGATCTAGACCAGAGTTATCAGGCAGACACAAGAGGCTTTGTGTTGGATGATTTGGTGAAGAGCTTGGACGGGGCTGGGCAGAGGGGCAGGGGGTTTATTCAGAACACTGAGCTATCTAGGCAGAACTCACCTTCTAATTAATGCAGAATAATCCTGGGGAAGAGCCTCTGAAATAAAGAGCAGACACAATCACAGAAAACTTGAAGGAAATGGTTTTATTACTTTTAAGTATGTCTTTGTTGTAGTATCTAGGACATCAGTAAACCCTTAGGAATGGTCTTAAGAATAGGTGCCATGGATCTGTAATTAGAGCATAATGTGATTTCATATTCTTTATTGCTTCTAACGTACTTTAAAATAGTTTTTCCCTACTCAGGTAAAATGTTTTTCCTTGCAATTGCATTTAGGCTGTTGCTTAGTTAAGCCTTTCTCTATGCGTTGTGAAAAATCAACTTTCTTTCTGTTAGTGCTATAATTACATGGTCACAAATCTCAGATTTCTAGAGTCCAAAATGAACCTTTCTTAGAAACATTCGTTTGTCACTCTACATTAGGAGAAATGACAACTTTTTCTTTTTCATTCTACTCATTGTTAGTTACATCTGGGACTTTATCTCACTGGACTGTAAAGTTATACATCAGCAGGAACTAACGTATCAAAATAAATTTAGGAAGATCCTACGCTGAGTGTTGTGGGTCTGCTGAGAATATAAAGAGATTCAAAGAAAAGACCTGTCTTCTTAAGGAGGTGAATGAATTTCCTCAAATATATTTTAATATTTAATTAAAATATTTTAATATTTTAATATTTCTAGCACCTGGATGAGTCTTTGGTTACAGAAGAATGTTGCCAGTCACAATTAAATCTTTTTTAATCCTTTAAATTTGTCAGTTAATTGATGATGTGCCTTACAACTGAGGGTGTTTGGGAAATAAGAAAACATGGCTTTTAAGATTCTCTGATTTTCTCATATTTCAGAGGTATCTGCTCTTTTGGATCTATCTAATTTCAGCCATATGTCTGATAAGCTTTCCCTTCTAACCCTAGTAAAATAATACGCTTCTATTCACTTCTTCTTTTGCCCTTTTTAAAAAGACTTTTGCTTGGCAACTTTATCCTTTTACAATTCCTTTTCCTGTTTCTGACATAAACCATTACCATTTTCCTTAAGCTCTTCAATCCCTCCTTGAGCCTTCACTGTCAAAAGATGACCTTTTGGTCTTGATAGAATAAAATGGGCTTGCTCAAATTTTCTCCAAACTATACTTTACCAATTTTTACTTCTATTGGCCCTGTCTAAGAAAATGCTCTTTTCATCCACTCCCATCTCTTTTGTGGCTTTGCCCCATTACTGACTCCCTTTTTCTATAACATCTTCCATTTTCTTTGTATTGATTCCTTCTCTTCAGATTCTGACTATAACTGACTCTCTCATATAACACAAAATTATGCAAAATAAATTTTTTTCAAAAGAAAAAAAAAAACCCTTGACCTACGTATGTTCATGAGTTTACTTTCCTTCTTACCTCTTAAAAATATCAAATTCACCATCACTGTTGACCACCTCAGTCCCTTAGTCATTCCTCAATGTATAGTAATCTGAATATACCTTTCCGTTGAAATTGCCCTCAGTGGTCAACAGCTCTGCTCTAGTTACAACATCTAATGATCTTTTCTTAAAATTTATCCTTTTGACATGTATAGAATTTATAATGATGACTCCCCTCAGGCAACTGCTACTCCTATTTCTCATAATAATTTATTCTCAGCATCCTCAACATACTGTTTTGAATCTGTTCTAAATTGTTGGTATTTCCCAGGTTACCACATCATTCTTCATCTCATTTTGCTTTCTAATTTCCTTCCCACCCATTACTAACTCAGTATATCAAATCAACAGTGAGCCCTCCTAATTCTACCTTAGAATGTCTTTTCCCGATCTATCCTCTTCTTTCCATTCTTATTACCAAATCTTCAGTTCAGTTTCTCATTGCCATAAAAAACATACTTGAATTCCTTAACCTGTCCTATTTCTAACCTGTCCTATTTCAAATCCTATTTCAAACTGATCTTTTCAGTGTATTCTCTTGATGCTTTCCGACCATTCTTGCCACTGTGTGTCATATATCATCTTCTGAATAATAATTTAAGGAATAAGATGTTGATGAAAAGCTTACTACTTGTATGTTTTGATCATTTTCTTTCTTCTGCTTTCAGTGCCTGTCTTTCCTTTATGGCCTGGTAAAATTCTACCCAGTTATAAATCCCTATACATGTGTCCTCTTCTTTGTGAAAACTTCCCTACTTTTGTGCTCAGGCAGAAATAATCCCTCCCTTCTACATATCTCAGCTGTGGCTATTTAGCTTTTTTTTTTTTTTTTTGCGGTACGCGGGCCTCTCACTGTTGTGGCCTCTCCTGTTGCGGAGCACAGGCTCTGGACGCGCAGCCTCAGTGGCCATGGCTTACGGGCCCAGCCACTCCGTGGCATGTGGGATCTTCCCGGACCGGGGCACGAACCCGTGTCCCCTGCATCGGCAGGTGGACATTCAACTACTGCACACCAGGGAAGCCCTATTTAGCTTTTAAGTAACAGAAACATAGTCACATTAGATTAAATGGAGAGAGATTCCTGGGGAAAGAAAGATAAAATGTCCTTCACATACATTAACCATTTGTATTAGTAATCTATTGCTGTGTAACAAATTAGCCCCAAATATAGTGACTTAAAACAATACGTATTTACTATATCACAATTTCTGTGAGAAAAGAAACCTGGGCATGGCCTACCTGGGTCTTCTACTTCATGGCTTAATGATTAATCTCCAAAATATATAAAGAGCTCATGCAGCTCAATATCAAAGAAAACAAACAACCCAATCAAAAATGGGCAGAAGACCTAAATAGACATTTCTCCAAAGAAGACATACAGATGGCCAATAAACACATGAAAGGATGCTCAACATCACTAAACATTAGAGAAATGCAAATCAAAACCATAATGAGGTATCACCTCACACCAGTCAGAATGACCTTCATCACAAAATCTAAAAACAATAAATGCTGCAGAGGGTGTGGAAAAAAGGGAACCCTCTTGCACTGTTGGTGGGAATGTAGATGGATACAGCCACTATGGAAAACAGTATGGATGTTCTTCTAAAAACCAAAAACAGAACTACCATATGACCCAGCAATCCCACTCCTGGGCATATACCTAGAGAAAACCATAATTCAAAAAGACGCATGCACTCCAATGTCCACTGAAGCACTATTTACAATAGCCAGGTCATGGAAACAACCTAAATGTCCATCAACACAGGAATGGATAAAGAAGATGTGATACATATATACAAGGGAATATTACTCAGTCATAAAAAGGAACGAAATTGGGTCATTTGCAGAGATGTGGATGGACCTAGAGACTGTCAAACAGAGTGAAGTAAGTCAGAAAGAGAAAGACAAACAAACCTACCTCCTCCTTGAAGCCTGCAGTGGTCATTCAACATAGATTTATAAAAAGTGTGTTGTATATGAGCCAAAGAGATGGATATTGATGGCACTATGAATATGGTGGTTTCTGCTCCCCACAAATTCTGTCCACTTGGAAAGACACGTTGGTAAAGAGGTATAAAACATTGGTAGATGTATGGCATATTTATAGGAGAGATAATCAGAAATTATCTCTTTCCTTCAAGGTCTACAGTATATGTTTTTATTTGTTATAGAAATATTTACCTTAAATTACTTGTCTTAGTTGTTTTTGTATTTGCCTCATTTCTTATATTAAATAAATTCCTAAAGAGCATGTAACTGAATGAGATTGTTTCCTTCAACTCTCAGCTCGAGGGTCTTTTTCTAGTATGCTTTCTCACACTTCCCCCTTCATATGCCTCATATTCCCAAAGCATCTGGTTATATCTCCATTTGCTTCTCTATACTGTAAATACTTACTTTATTGAACTAAAATTGACATATAACATTATATTAGTTTCAGGTGTACAACAGAAGGATTTAGTATTTGTATATATTTCAAAATGATCACCACAGTAAGTCTAGTGAACATCTGTCACCATACATAGATACAATTTTTTTCTTGTAATGAGAGCATTTCAGGTTTATTCTCTTAGCAACTTTCAAATATGCAATATAGCATAATTAACTATCATCATGTTACTGTATATTACATCTGCATGACTTATTTATTTTATAACTGGAAGTTCGTACCCCACTTTCAGCAATTTTGTCCATCCTTTAGCCCCTGTGTCTGGACCACCAATCTGTTCTCTGTATCTGTGAGCTTAGTGTTTTTGTTTTTTCACTCCACATATAAATGAGATCATACGGCATCTGTCTTTCTCTGTCTGACTTAATTTCACTTAGCATAATACCCTCTAGGTCCATCCATGTTGTTGCAAATTACAAGATTTTATTTTATTTTTTTATAGCTGGGTAATGTTCCTGTGTGTGTGTGTGTGTGTGTGTGTGTGTGTGTGTGTATCCATTCACGTATTGATGGATACACTTAGGTTGCTTCCATATCTTAGCTATTGAAAATAATTTTGAAAGGAACATTGGTGTGCATATATCTTGTCTAATTAGTGACTTTTTTCTTCAGATAAATACCCAGGAGTGAAATTTCTGGATATGATAGTTCTATTTTTAATCTTTTGAGAAACCTCCATACTGTTTTCCATAGTGGCTGCACCAGTTTAAATTCCTACCAATAGTGCACAGGGTTTTCTCCCTTCTCTATATCCTCACCAACACTTACTTCTTGTCTTTTTTTTTTTAATAGATCTTTATTGGAGTATAATTGCTTCACAATACCATGTTAGTTTCTGTTGCACAGCAAAGCGAATCAGCCATATGCATACTCATGTCCCCATATCCCCTCCCTCTTGAGCCTCCCTCGCATCCTCCCTATCCCACCCCTCTAGGTCGTTGCAAAGCACTGAGCCGATCTCCCTGTGCTATGCTGTTGCTTCCCATCAGCCGACTCTTTTACATTCGGTAGTGTATATATGTCGATGCTACTCTCACTTCGCCCCAGCTTTGTCCTCCCACCCCATGTCATCAAGTCCATTCTCTATGTCTGCCTCTTTATTCCTGACCTGCAACTAGGTTCATCAGTACCATCTTTTTTTCCCCCTAGATTCCATATATATGCGTTAGCATGCAGGATTTGTTTTTCTCTTTCTGACTTACTTCACTCTGTATGACAGACTCTAGGTCTATCCACCTCACTACAAATAACTTAATTTCATTTCTTTTTATGGCTGAGTAATATTCCATTGTATATATGTGCCACATCTTCTTTATCCATTCATCTGTCGGGGGACATTTAGGTTGGTTCCATGTCCTGGCTATTGTAAATGGTGCTTCAGTGAACATTGTGATGCATGTGTCTTTTTGAATTATGGTTTTCTCAGGGTATATGCCCAGTAGTGGGGTTGCTGGGTTATATGGTAGCTCTATTTTTAGTTTTTTAAGGAACCTCCATACTGTTTTCCATAGTGGTTGTATCAATTTACATTCCCACCAACAGTGCAAGAGGGTTCCCCTTTCTCCCCACCCTCTCCAGCATTTATTGTTTGTAGATTTTTGATGATGGCCATTCTGACCGGCGTGAAGTGATAGCTCATTGTAGTTTTGATTTGCATTTCTCTAATAATTAGTGATGTTGAGCATCTTTTCATGTGCCTCTTGGCCATCTGTATGTCTTCCTTGGTGAAATGTCCATTTAGGTCTTCTGCCCATTTTTTAACTGGATTGTTTGTTTTTTGATATTGAGCTGCATGAGCTATTTGTATATTTTTGAGATTAATCCTTTGTCTGTTGTTTCATTTGCAAATATTTTCTCCCACTCTGAGTGTTGTCTTTTTGTCTTGTTTATGGTTTCCTTTGCTGTGCAAAAGCTTTTAAGTTTAATTAAGTCCCATTTGTTTATTTTTGTTTTCATTTTTGTTACTCTGGGGGGGGTCAAAAAAGATCTTGCTGTGATTTATGTCAAAGAGTGTTTTTCCTATGTTTTCCTCTAAAAGTTTTATAGTGTCTGGTCTTACATGTAAGTCTTTAATCCATTTGGAGTTTATTTTTGTGTATTGTGTTAGGTAGTGTTCTAATTTCATTCTTTTAAATGTAGCTGTCCAGTTTTCCCAGCACCACTTATTGAAGAGGCTGTCTTTTCTCCAGTGTATGTTCTTGCCTCCTTTGTCGTAAATTAGGTGCCCATTTGGGCATGGGTTTATCTCTGGGCATTCTATCCTGTACCATTGATCTATATTTCTTTTCTTGTGCCAGTACCATACTGTTCTGATTACTGTAACTTTGTGGTATAGTTTGAAGTTGGGGAGCCTGATTCCTCCAACTCCTTTTTCTTTCTCCAGATTGCTTTGGCTATTCAGGTTCTTCTGTGTTTCCATGCGAATTGTAAGATTTTTTTGTTTTAATTCTGTGAAGAATGTCATTGGTAGTTTGATAGGGATTGCATTGAATCTGTAGATTGCTTTGGGTAGTATAGTCATTTTGACAATATTGATTCTTCCAATCCAAGAACATGGTATATTTCTCCCTCTGTTTATGTCATCTTTGATTTCTTTCATCAGTGTCTTACAGTTTTGTGAGTACAAGCCTTTTGCCTCCTTGGGCAGGTTTATTCCTAGGTATTTTATTCTTTTTGTTGCAGTGGTAAATGGGAGTGTTTCCTTAATTCCTCTTTCTGATTTTTCATTGCTGGTGTGTAGAAATGCCAGAGATTTCTGTGCATTAATTTTGTATCCTGCAACCTTACAAAATTCATTGATTAGTTCTAATAGTTTTCTGGTGACATCTTTAGAATTTTCTATGTATAGTATCATGTCATTGGCAAACGGTGACAGTTTTACTTCTTCTTTTCCAATTTGTATTCCTTTTATTTCTTTTTCTTCTCTGGCTGCTGTGGCTAGGACTTCCAAAACTATGTTGAATAAGAGCGGCAAGAGTGGACATCCTTGTCTTGTTCCTGATCTTAGTGGAAATACTTTCAGTTTTTCCATTGAGTATGATGCTTGCTGTGGGTTTGTCATATATGGCCTTTATTATGTTGAGGTAGGTTCCCTCTATGCCTATTTTCTGGAGAGTTTTTATCATAAATGAGTGTTCAATTCTGTCAAAAGCTTTTTCTGCATATCCTGAGATGATCATATGCTTTTTATTCCTTAATTTGTTAAAGTGATGTATCACATTGATCGATTTGCATATATTGAAGAATCCTTGCATCCCTGGGATAAATCCCACTTGATCATGGTGTATGATCCTTTTAACGTGCTGTTGGATTCTGTTTGCTAGTATTTTGTTGAGGATTTTTGCATCTATGTTCATCAGTGATATTGGTCTATAATTTTTTGTGTGTGTGATATCTTTTTTCTGGTTTTGGTATCAGGGTGATGGTGGTTTCGTAGAATGAATTTGGGAGTGTTTCTCTCTCTGCAGTTTTTTGGAAGAGTTTAAGAAGGATCAGTGTTAGCTCTTCTCTAAATGTTTGATAGAATTCGCCTGTGAAGCCATCTGGTCCTGGACTTCTGTTTGTTGGAAGATTTTAAATTACGGTTTCAATTTCATTACTTGTGATAGGTCTGTTTATATTTTTTAATTCTTCCTGGTTCAGTCTTGGAAAATTGTACCTTTCCAAAAATTTGTCCATTTCTTCCAGGTTGTCCATTTTATTGGCATATAGGTTTTTGTAGTAGTCTCTTATAATCCTTTGTATTTCTGCAGTGTCAGTTGTGATTTCTCCTTTTGCATTTCTAATTTTATTGATTTTCATCCTTTCCCTTTTTTTCTTGATGAGTCTGGCTAAGGGTTTATCAATTTTTTTTATCTTCTCAAAGAACCAGCTTTTAGTTTTATTGATCTTTGCTATTGTTTCTTCATTTCTATTTCATTTATTTCTGCTCTGATTTTTATGATTCTTTCCTTCTACTGACTTTGGGTTTTCTTCGTTCTTCTTTCTCTAGTTATTTTCAGTGTAGGGTTAGATTGTTTATTTGAGATTTTTCTTGTTTCTTGACGTGAGATTGAATTGCTGTAAACTTTCCTCTTAGAACTGCTTTTGTTGCATCTCATAGGTTTTGGGTTGTCATTGTCATTTGTTTCTATGTATTTTTAAATTTCTTCTTTGATTTATTCAGTGATCTCTTGCTTATGTAGTAGCGCACTGTTTAGCCTCCATGTACTTATGTTTTTTTACAGTTTTTTTCCTGTAATTGATTTCCAGTCTCATAGCGTTGTGATCAGAAAAGATCCTTGATACAATTTCAAATTTCTTAAATTTTCCGAGGCTTGATTTGTGACCCAAGAGTTGATCTATCCTGGAGAATTTTCCATGTGCACTTGAGAAGAAAGTGTATTCTACACCTTTTGGGTGGAATGTGCTATAAATATCAATTAGATCTATCTGATCTGTTGTGTCATTTAAAGCTTGTGTTTCCTTATTTATTTTTTGTTTGGTTGATCTGTCCATTGGTGTAAGTGGGGTGTTAAAGTCGTCTACTATTATTGTGTTACTGTCAGTTTCTCCTTTCATGGTTATTAACATTTTGCCTTATGCATTGAGGTGCTCCTATGTGGGTGCATAAACATTTATAATTGTTATATCTTCTTGGATCGATCCTTTGATCATTATGTAGTGTCCCTCCTTATCTCCTGTAACAGTCTTTACTTGAATGTCTATTTTATCTTATATGAGTATTGCTCCTCCAGCTTTCTTTTGATTTCCATTTGCATGGAGTATCTTTTTCCATCTCTTCACTTTCAGTCTGTATGTGTCCCTAGGTCTGAAGTGGATCTCTTGTAGATAGCATGTATATGGGTCTTGTTTTTGGATCCTTTCAGGCAGTATGTGTCTTTTGGTTGGGGCACTTAATCCATTTACATTCAAGGTTATTATCGATATGTATGTTCCTATTATCATTTTCTTAATGGTTTCAGGTTTGTTTTTGTGGGTCTTTTTCTTCTTTTGTGTTTCCCACTTAGAGAAGTTTGTTTAGCATTTGTTGCAAAGCTGGTTTAGTAGTGCTGACTTCTCTTAGCTTTTGCTTGTCTGAAAAGCTTTTGACTTCTCCATTGAATGTGAATGAGATCCTTGCTGGGTAGAGGAATCTTGGTTGTAGGATTTTCTCTTTCATCACTTTGAGCATATCCTGCCACTCCTTCTGGCCTGCAGAGTTTCCACTGAAAACTCAGCTGGTAACCTTATGTGGATTCCTTTGTATATTATTTTTTGTTTTTCCCTTTCCGCTTTTAATATTTTTTCTCTGATTTTAATTTTTGTTAGTTTGATTAATATGTCTTTTTGTGTTTTTCCTAGGGTTTATCCAATATGGGACTCTCTCTCTTCCTGGACTTGGGTGACTATTTCCTTTCCCATGTTAGGGAAGTTTTCCACTATAATCTCTTCAAATATTTTCTCAGTCCCTTTCTTTTTCTCTTCTTCTTCTGGGACCCCTATAATTCAAATGTTGGTGTGTTTAGTGTTGTCCCAGAGGTCTCTGGGATTGTTTTCAATTCTTTTCATTCTTTTTTCTTTATTCTGCTCCTCAACAGTTATTTCCACCATTTTGTGTTCCAGCTCACTTATCCGTTCTTCTGCCTCCATTATTCTGTTATTGATTCCTTCTAGTGTATTTTTCATTTCAGTTATTGTGTTGTTCATTTCTGTTTGTTCTTTAGTTCTTCTAGATCTTTGTTAAACATTTCTTATATTTTCTCAATCTGTGCTTCCATTCTATTTCCGAGATTCTGGATCATCTTTGTTATCATTACTCTGAATTATTTTTCAGGTAGATTGCCTCCTTCCTCTTCATTTATTTGGTCTTGTAGGTTTTTAACCTTGCTCCTTCATCATCTGTGACATATTTTCGTGCTATCTCATTTTTTTTTTTTTAGGAGTGGGATTGTGTTCCTGTTTTACTGGTTGTTTGGCCTGAGACTTCTAACACTGGAGTTTCTAGGCTATTGGGTATAGCTGGGTCTTGGTGCTGAGATGAGGACCTCTGTGAGACCTCACTCCGATGAATATTCCCTGGGGTCTGAGGTTCTCTGTTAGTCCAGTGGTTTGGACTTTGAGCTCCCACCGCAGGAGCTTCTGCCTGACCCTGGGCTAGCCAACCAAGTTCTCGGGAGCCACCTGGGGTGGCAAATTAAAAAAAAAAAAAAGAACAATAACAAAGTAAAAAATAAAATTAGATTAGGAAACTAACAGGTATGTTAGAAAGAATGTAAAAATAAAAATTTAGATGAATCAACAATGGAAGATACTTCAGTACCACAATAGTAAAAAAAAGAGGAAGGAAAAGAAAAAAAAAAAAGAAAAAGGGTGGGGGGAAAGGCCTTGGCTGTGGAGAGCAGAGCCTAAGCAAGGGCAAGGTTTGGGGGGTGGGTGGGGCCTATGCTCAGGACCCACAGGGCTGGAAAAGACCCTGGGACTGTGGATGGTGGGGCTTAGTCTCAAGGAACAGAAGGGGCCCAGCTGTGCCCCCACACCTGGTCTCAGAGGGCAGGGGACCTCACCTGGGAGCCCAGCTCCTCTACTGCTCCTCTGGTCTGGGGTCTGGGAGGGCCCCTCCCACCTGCCTCTCCTGATCTCCCCAGCCTCCCTCCTATGCCCCCAGGAACCACGTGGCTTGGAGGGGGCTTTGTATTACAGGGAACCAGCCTGGGAGCTCAGCAGGCTTCCCAGCCCCAGTGGGCCATGTGATCATCCTCTGCCCCTCTCCCACTCTTCTGGGAGAGTCCCTCCAACCTGCCTCTCCTTATCTCCCTGGCCTCATGGGCGCTGATCTTGTCAGCCTCCACTTCTCCTCCACCTCAGTCCCCCTACACCCTATCGGTTCACTCTGGGTGCCTCCTGTCTCCTTGGGTGTCAGAGTGCCCCTCTTGTCTTTTTTATAATAACCATTCTATCAGGTGCGAGGTGATATCACATTGTGGTCTTGATTTGCATTTCCCTGATGTTTAGTGATGCTGAGCATCTTTTCATATACCTGTTGGCCATCTGTATGTCTTCTTTGGAAAATTATGTATTCAGGTCCTCTGCCCATTTTTTAATCAGATTGTTTTTTTCACTATTGGTAGTTGTATGAGTTCTTTTATGTATTTTGGATATTAGCCCCTTACCAGATATATTATTTGCAAATGTTTTCTCCCATTCAGGAGGTTGGCTTTTCATTTTGTTGATGGAGACTATAAATTCTTTATGGAAAAGAATTACATTTCTTATATTTAACCTTAAATCTTTTGGTACTATACTAGGTCTTGGCTACTGAAAATGTGAGTCTTAGACTGACCACATTGGCATCACCTCTAAGTTTGTTAGGAATACAGGATCTCAGGGCTCACCTTAGATCTATTGAATCAGAATATTTTATCATTTTCTCCTGATGAATGTGTACACCTAAAATTTAATTAACACAGTGCTGGGGGATATAGTGTACCATAGCACAAGGTTTCTCAAATGTAATTAAAGGATCATCAGTAGTAGAATCATTGAATTTGGGTTAGGGTGATTGTTTGGTAGTGGTGGCAGTAATGATTGGTGGTGGCTTATGAGTTTGTAAAAATTCACTTTCTTTGGCCTCATCTCAGAATCTGCTAAAAATGATAGCGTTCATGTTTCTGTATTTTTTTTTTTTTTTTTTTTTTTTTTTTGCGGTACATGGGCCTCTCACTGTTGGGGCCTCTCCCATTGCAGAGCACAGGCTCTGGACGCGCAGGCTCAGCGGCCATGGCTCACGGGCCCAAGCCGCTCGGCGGCATGTGGGATCCTCCCAGACTGGGGCACGAACCCGTGTCCCCTGCATCGGCAGGCGGACTCTCAACCACTGCGCCACCAGGGAAGCCCCATGTTTCTGTTATTTTAACAAGTTCTTCAAGTGATTCTTATTCTAATAGAAGTTTAAGAAAAGTCTGGGTGAAGTGTCCAACCTCCTTTATAATATGGGATAATGATAGTACCCATCTATTTGACTTACAGAGCTGCTAGAAGGGTTGCATTAGATCGTGTATGCACGGTGCTTAGCACACTCCTTGATGCCCAGTAATCATATGGTGATATTAGCTGCTAATAGCTGGAACACATACTTGTAGTTCAATAAATGCATGTTTGCCTTATAAAGCTGCTGGCAATGCAAAGATTATTTTCACTTTCTTTATCATCTTCTTATTTACTCCTTTGCCCAAAATATATTTTGTTATTTTTTTCTTCCTCTTTTTCTTCCCTAAGACTTTTCTTTTTATGTATCCTTTGTAATATCCTCCATAGTGTTTAGTATGAAGAAGTTTCTTGATAAACTTGGTTGCCTGATACATTTGCTGACTTTAGTAATGAGATATGAAGGAGCAGCAGGGCAGAGAAAGAAAATACTGTGACCCCGAGAGCAGAAGTGTAAGGAAGACAATATATAGATAATAAAGAAGCATGCTTTTGTAGCCAGTTTGAAGAGGTAGCCACAAATCAGTAGGCTTTTAGAGTCAAGGTAAAGTGGACGCAGCATTTTTGTAGTCACCTAGTCATGGAAACTAACAGTCTGGACTGAACTTAAAATCTTCTGACTCGAGTGTGCTTCCAACTATATTTTTCCTAAATTATTTTCAAAGGTCATGTATTTTAGGTCCTCAAACTTTCATATCATTAAATGTTTAGTTGGTATAAAAGTCAAGGTTTCCACATGGAAAGAAGTTGTGTGCCACAGAGAAGGAAAAGTGCAAGGTATGTTTTAGCAGAAATTGTAAAGTAATTTTCCTAGAGCAGAAGGTTCAAAGTTAAGAGTAGATTGATTTAAAACAGGTTGGTTTGTATCACATCCTTATCTAAATACATTTGAATAGGTTAATCTTGCATTTGTAAGAAAATCTGAACTCTCTCCTATCCCAACAAGGCCTTCTGGATGGGCTTCTGCCTACATTTCCAACCTCATGTCTTAGCACCAATTCCCTAGTTCACTACTCTAGCCAGATCTCCTTTCCAAGCCTTGGGCAGACCATGTGGAAGTTACTCAATAGATACTTATTAAATTAACTGATTGCATGGATAAGTAAATGCATGATAAATGGATGAATGTTATGTAAAATGAATGAAGAGTGTTTGCTTTATTTTTTAAATATTCACTTATTTATTTATTGCTGCACCTTGCAGCATGTGAGATCTTAGTTCCCCAACCAGGGATCAAACCCATGCCCCCTGTAGTGGAAGTGTGGAGTCCTAACCACTGGACCTCAAGGAAATTCCCTGTTTTGCTTTTACTTTTCCTTTAACTAAATCTATGTCTACAGAATTGAATTTGAATAAAATTGAAAACAAAAGCATTTGCTAGTATAAATAGTGATATTGATAGAATGGGAAAGCTTTGTCTGTAAGACTATATCATTTTCCCTGTAACCAAGTCCCCTTTTATGAATCTGAGCTTCGGTTTCTCATTCTATAAAAATAAATCTACTTTATTTAGTTAATCAGTTTCCTTCCAAAAGAAACATTCGCTTGTTTCAGTTATTCCTTGTTATTTTTGATTGAAACTCAGCTAATTTTCAAGAGTATCTAGATCTATACCTAAATGCATTTCAATTGGATATTTTTTATTAATTTGTGTAAAAAGGAGGAAGAAACTTTTTTCTAACTAAATTCATGGAAGGTTTGAATTGACAATTAGAAAGTTATTTTAGTGTTCTTCAGTAATTTTTTTAATTAGCAGCCTCTATACTGGCAACCACAAAATGTTGAACATGGAGATTTAAGCTGCAAAAAAAGGTCTGGTTTTAGCTTTGAATGAATCCAGAAATATCAACAAAGTTTTTTTTTTTTTTTTTTTTTTTTTTTTACCACAAGCAGATACTTTATCAGAGTCAATTCTATTGGACTGTCCTTTCTTTTTACCTTATACATTAATTCTTCTGGTAGATGACCTGGTTTGGAAACAACGTAAATAAAAATAATCTTTGTGCTTGTTGGATCAGCTCTTTATAAACAGATGATTATGTAAGCACAACAGGGCATGCATTGCTAAACTTTAAGCTAACTGTGGTAAGTCTCTAGAACTTACTTTGTGCCAAAGGCAGCTGGCCCATGGCAAGGGTATTTTTATCCACAGAGAAGTATATCTACAGAAAATGTTCACATGTCACTGAAAACTTTGTTTTGTGCTGCTGTCCTACAGTTGGACACCACAAATACAAATTAGGAGACTCTGTAAACCAGATGTTCTGACTCTTTGGTAGTATTTAGTGGTCTGTGGATGAATGTTTGAGGGTCCTGGAAACCTCTGCAATTGTATACTAAACTTTGGTATAATTAGAATATGCATTTTCTTGGAAGGGAGTCTATAATTATTATCAGATTCTCCAATATCTTAAATATCTCTGCAATTGCTTCTGCGTCAAATGTGGTTTACTTGACTATACTCCTCACTAGACTCTAATCACCATCAAACACAAGGCTTACTCATTGTTAAAACCCTGGTGCCAAGCTTAGTGCTTAGTACTGAAAAAGGCACTCAGTGTTAATGAATAAGTGAATAAATGACTGTATGGTTGAGAGAACAAACAAACGGACTGTATCATCTGTTGCTAGCATCTAGTGTCTTGTTATGATGGTATGGCCCTTCCATTCCATTTTTTCACTGGCTTGGGGAATGATTGTCTTCAGATTGGTTTTACTGCCAGAGTCCATTTAATAGGGTGTATATGCTCCTAAAATTTCTATAACAGAGCTAAGAATAACTTTTAGCATATTGTATAACAAAACCATTTAAATTCTTGTTCTTATGAGAATTAACAAAGCTGATAAAGTTTTCCAAAGATATCTTCCCCCCAAAATTGTTATTATATTTTTTACCATGGAACCCATCATTAAGTTGATATCTGATTTGTTGTTTATTATATCAGTTAAGGTAGTTTACATGTGGGCTATCTTTCAGACTTCAGGGATCTGGTCCTCTCCTCCTCTATGACACATTTGTAAAACACATGATGAAAACATGTAATATAACTAAAGCAAAATATTCCCGACATTCATTATT
The DNA here is from genome assembly GCF_008692025.1 of Phocoena sinus. Lineage (NCBI taxonomy): Eukaryota > Metazoa > Chordata > Mammalia > Artiodactyla > Phocoenidae > Phocoena > Phocoena sinus. The sequence goes on along the minus strand of NC_045772.1, from coordinate 36,311,740 downwards.
TAATTGATACCCCATAAATTTAATGAGGACTTGATAAGGGGACTAACTGGGAACCAAAGTGCATTCTTGTGTTTATCTCTATATTCAACTCAATAAATATTTGTAAAGCAATATTTGACACCAAACTATTTTGCCAGTTCAACAAAAACTTTGTGAGTCTGATGGGAGAAGGGTGTGTGTGTGTGCAGGGGAAAGGAAGGTGGTTCAGAGTGAATACTTCTGATTGGAACCAGGCTCATATCCAGTCTTGGAGGATTTCAGTGGTACATCAATTGCTTTACGGTGAGAAAAGGGAGAACTCGTCATCTTTCAAACCTAATGTTGCTGTGTTCTCTTTATTAGAGACAAGTCACTAGGTTCAGCTCATGCATCAGGATGTGAGTACCAGAAGATAGGGATCACTGGGGGCCATTTTAGATGCTGCCTGCCACATTGACCAAATTCCCTTTCTCTCTGCTCTTATAGATCAGTATATCTCCCCTTGTAGGACTTCAGTGATTGTAATATTATATGAATGGAAAGATGGATTGAGGCAGAGGCACTAGGTTGGGGTCTTGTTCCTGGGGTCCTCATTTGTATAGTTTTTCATAATGGCTCTCTCCTCCCTTGACTATGAGCTCCATGAAGACTAATGTCTTGTCCTGCTAATCCCTGCCCCTCCCCCTCCCCCAGCATATACACTATTATATTTCCAGACCCTCTCAGAGTTAATGGCACTCACAGGAATATAATATTTAATGAATAAATGATTGTATTGTCCCCAGAAAATATTAGCCTTGAATACAAATCTCTGCTGGAGGCAAAAATCTGTACTAAATCAAAAGCCAAGATAAAGAAAGTTCCGTAACCCGTTAGAATTCTTTGGTGCCTTACTTCGTTACACATCAGACACCCCATGTAACATATGTTCACATACCAAAAATCATTATAAGCATGACATTTATGCTTAAGAAACACGCAGACTCTTGGGAGCAAGGATAGACTGCTATTTAATCATTCACCCACACTCATCAATCAGTGCAGAAATTTTGAAGATGTTATGTGTTTTGAGGCTTAGTCAATGCTTTATGTAGTCTGCAGTTAAATGTGCAAAATGTTCCCTGAGGCAAAAGAACTTATTATCTAATCATTGAATTAAGACTAATGTATGAAAAGACAATGTTGTGTATACATTTCAAGTGTCAAATGAATAGGAAGGACAGAAAGGTGAAAGATGGAAGGGAATTTTCCATTGAACTGATCGAGGAAGGCTTTACAGTAGTTCTGGTATCTTATCCATATCTTTAAGGATGGTGAAGACTTAGATGGCTAAGGAGGGCAGGGGAGCAAGAGCCTTTTTTAAAGAAAATCCTGTGAACAGCAAAGGAGCTGATGTAGGAAAGCTCGATAAATTTTAGAGGAATAATGAGAAAAAAAGTGCTTAAAGGAGATGCAATAGTATTAAGGTTCTTCTTAATGGTTTTATTTTGAAAGGCAGAAACTTAATGGTCATGAAAAAAAAATTTTTTTAAAGGTCTTTAACTCTGGCCTGTCTCTAAGGTGCAGGGGATAATAAGGCTAATCCTAGGTAAATTTTGGTAGAAGTCCCTATATCCCTAGTATGTTTCTTTCTTTTTTTTTTTAAAATTAATTTATTTATTTTTGGCTGCGTTTGGGCCTCGTTGTGCACGGGCTTTCTTTAGTTGCGGAGAAGGGGGGCTGCTCTTCGTCGCGCTGAGCAGCCTTCTCATTGCAGTGGCTTCTCTTGCTGCCGAGCATGGGCTCTAGGTGCACGGGCTTCAGTAGTTGCAGCATGCGCGCTCAGTAGTTGCGGCTCATGGGCCTAGTTGCTCCACGGCATGTGGGATCTTCCCGGACCGGGGCACGAACCCGTGTCCCCTGCATTGGCAGGAGGATTCTCAACTACTGTGCCACCAGGGAAGCCCCCTAGTATGTTTCTGAGTTAAGATCATGTTACATTATTCTCCGTATCACCCTACTAAAGATCTTTTGATTCAAAATTATTTTTTTCTCCCTCTTTTCCTCAGATTTCAGTGATTTGAGAAAGCAGATCACAACAAATTCGGACTGAGGTGTGAATGACTGACATTTCTAAAACTTTTCTGAGGTATTTAAATTAAAAAAAAAACAACAACAAAACATCCCAGGAGAAGGATTATGCCATTTATTACTTTGGGAAAATGAAAGTTTGCCTTGTATTCTGCAGGTTTGGAAAGCAAGCCAATGTGTGTGTATGCACCTCTTTTAGATTTTTATTTAGTTTCCTCAAAGGGACCTCATTGCAATTTCTGCCCAGTCCACATATCATACCAGCTCCATTCAGTTGATACCAACTGTGCTTCCTTCATTGCAACTTTTACAGACCCCTATCCTGACCCAGAGCCAGGACTGGACTGGTTTGTTTGTTAATGAATTGGGGAACAGCGTCTTGGAGGGTATATTAGTCTGCCAGGACTGCCACAAAAGAAAACACCACAGACTGGGTGACTTAAACAACAGAATTTTTTTTTCGTAGAGTTCTGGGGGCTGAAAGTCCAAGATCACGTTACCAGCAGGATTGGTTTCTCCTCAGGCCTCTCTCCTTGGCTTGCAGACAAGTCCCTTTTCACTCTGTCCTCGTGTGGCTTTTTTTCTGTGTGTTTGTATTTTTGGTGTTTCTTCATCTTCTCATGAGGACACTAGTCATATGAGATTAGGGTCCCACCTTCGTGATCTCGCTTAACCTTTATTACCTCTTTAAAGACCCTACCTCCAAATACAGTCACATTGGGGGTTAGAGTTTCAACATATGAATTTTGGGGAGATACAATTCAGTCCATAACAGATGGATATGTTTCACTAGGTAACTTCACAAGGAAGAATCTTAAGGTTATACTGTGTAGTAGCGTAAAGAAGTACTGAGACAAGACACAACTTTTTTCAGTTTAATAAATACTTATTGCACACTTTTTGGGGACTGAGTACTAGGCTAGGCCTTAAATATTCAAAGGCAATGAAGACACTCTCATACCCCTTGCTTCCTCAATGTAACAGATGAAATGGAGCTGTAAGTACATAATTACAAGGTGTGATGATTAATTTTATGTGTTAATTTGGCTGGGCCACAGTGCCTAGCTATTTGGTCAACCATGACTCTGGATGTTTCTGGGAAGGTGTTTTTGTGTGGGTGAGATTAACATTTAAATCCACAGACTTTGAGTAAAGCAGATTGCCCTCCATAATGTGGGTATGTCTCATCCAGTTAGTTGAGTTCTTAACAGAAGAAAGACTGACCTCCTGAGCAAGAAGGAATTCTGCCAGCAGACAGCCTTCTGACTTGAACTACAACACTGGTTCCTATCCGGGTCTCCAGCCTGCTGCCCCACCTTGTAGATTTTGGACTTGCAGCTTTCATTGGTTGTATAAGCCAGTTCCTTAAAGTAAGTCTCTCTCTCCCTCTCTCCCTCTCTTCCTCTCTCCCTCTCCCCCTCTCCCTCTCTCTCTCTCCCCCTCTCCCCCTCTCCCCCTCTCCCCCTCTCCCCCTCTCCCCCTTTCCCCCTTTCCCCCCTCCCCCTCTCCCCCTCCCCCCCCCCCTCCCTCCACACACACAGACACACACACATTCTATTGGTTCTCTTTCTCTGGAAATCCCTGACCAATACACCAGGTAACCTTTAAGAGCAGAGTGTACTCTGTTCCTTCAGTCACCTGCCCTCCCCTCTATGGGCTTCACCTGTTCAGAGTGTGTCTTCTGCGGGATGTTGGTGCACAGGCAAGGAGCTAGAATGTCAGTTTAATTGAATTCTCTTCAGACCACTAGCCAGAATGAGCCCATGAGGCCTGGTTTTCATACTGTGTAGTTTGATTTTATGGTTAGGAATTTACAACTTTATAAAAAGCAGAATGAATAGATGATCAAACTATTCTTCTTTCCAATCGAATTGGGCTGGATGTAGGGCAGAGACTTCTCTGTGAGGGGCTAATGAGAATTGTGCACATGGTTATGGTACAGCACCATTGGGAGGGGGCTTGTATGTTATACACTGCAGGGCTGGGCCAGGGGTATGCAGTAGGCTCTGTGTAATTTTATTTCTAAAAGTAGCAGGTTTGTTAGTAGTCAGAGGCTCTGTATCTCTAGAGCATCTTTTTTGGTATCTCACTGATTTATAATCTTTTCTCGTTAGCTTCCTAACCTTGCCTGAAGGGGATCAGTGATAAGCACTATTAACTCCTTAGTAGCATCTAGGTATACTAAAATGCAAGGAAGAAGGTGACCTGCCATATATCATGCTGCAGACCTGGGAGGGGATGCTGCTGCACAGAGCTGTCTTCTCATGTGTTCATTCTTTGAAGTCACTGCTGGGGTCTGAAAGGTTTTTCTTTTGTTCTGTGGGAAATCTCATTGTTGTCATTTGTGGTATGTAAGTAGAGGGCAAAAAAGCTTCTTAATTAGTATATAAATGGATGTTCCATTTTTCATTCCTGAAATGGCATGTCAACCAGTGGAGAACTGTATTGACTTGAAACAAAATAAAAAAGGGCTCTTGAACATTGTGGTACATGACTCTTTTTGAATTATGGTTTTCTCTGGGTATATGCCCAGTAGCGGGATTGCTGGGTTGTATGGTAGTTCTATTTTTAGTTGTTTAATGAACCTCCATACTGTTCTCCATAGTGGCTGTATCAATTTACATTCCCACCAACAGTGCAAGAGGGTTCCCTTTTCTCTACACCCTCTCCAGCATTTATTGTTTGCAGGTTTTTTGATGATGGCCATTCTGACTAGTGTGAGGTGATATCTCATTGTAGTTTTGATTTGCATTTCTCTAATACTTAGCAATGTTGAGTCATCTTTTCATGTGTGTCTTGGCCATCTGTATGTCTTTTGCCCATTTTTGGATTATGTTGTTTGGTTTTTTTGATATTGAACTGCATGAGCTGTATGTAAATTTTGGAGACTTATCCCTTGTCGGTTGCATCATTTGCAAATATTTTCTCTCATTCTGTGGGTTGTCTTTATGTTTTGTTTATAGTTTTCTTTGTTGTGCAAAAGCTTCTGAGTTTAATTAGGTCCCATTTGTTTATTTTTGTTTTTATTTCCATTACTCTGGGAGACAGATTGAAAAAGATATTGCTGTGATTTATGTCAAAGAGTGCTCTTCCTATGTTTTCCTCTAAGAGTTTTATAGTATCCAATCTTATATTTAGGTCTTTAATACATTTTGAGTTTATCTTTGGGTGTGGTGTTAAAGAATGTCCTAATTTCATTCTTTTACCTGTAGCTGTCCCATTTTCCCAGCACCATTTATTGAAGAGGCTGTCTTTCCTCCATTTTATAGTCTTGTTCCCTTTGTTGTAGATTAATTGGCCATATGTGTGTGCGTTATTTCTCGGTTTTCTATCCTGTTCTATTGATACATATTTCTGTTTTTGTGCCAGTACCATACTATCTTGGTTACCATAGCTTTGTAATATAGTCTGAAGTCAGGGAGCCTGATTCCTCCAGCTCTGTTTTTCTTTCTCAAGATTGCTTTGGCTATTTGGGGTCTTTTGTGTCTCCATACAAATTTTAAGATTTTTTGTGCTAATTCTGTGAAAAATGCCATTGGTAATTTCATAGGGATTGCATTGAGTCTGTAGATTGCCTTGGGTATTATAGTTATTTTGACAGTATTGATTCTTCCAATCCAAGAACATGGTATATCCATCCATCTGTTTGTGTTGTCTTCAGTTTCTTTCATCAGTGTTTTATAGTTTTCAGAATACAGGTCTTTGCCTCCTGAGGTAGATTTATTCTTAAGTATTTTATTCTTTTTGATGTGATGGCAACTGGGTTTGTTTCTTAAATTTCTCTTTCTGATCTTTCATTGTTAGTGTGTAGAAATGCAAAAGATTTCTGTGTATTAATTTTGTATCATGCAACTTTACTAAATTCATTGATGGGCTCTAAGAGTTTTCTGGTAACATCTTTAGGATTTTCTCTGTATAGTATCATGTCATCTGCAAACAGTGACAGTTCTACTTCTTCTTTTCCAGTTTGGATTCCTTTTATTTCTTTTTCTTCTCTGACTGTCGTGGCTAGGACTTCCAAAACTATGTTGAATAAAAGTGGCAAGAGTGGACATCCTTGTATTGTTCCTGATCTTAGAGGAAATGCTTTCAGCTTTTCATTGTTGAGTATGATGTTAGCTGTACGTTTGTCATACATGGCCTTATTATGTTGAGGTATGTTCCCTCTATGCCCACATTCTGGAGAGTTTTTATCATAATGAGTGCTGAATTTTGTCAAAAGCTTTTTCTGCATCTATTGAGAGGATAGCATGGTTTTTATTTTTCAATTTGTTAATGTGGTATATCACACTGATTGATTTGTGGGTATTGAAAAATCCTTGCATCTCTGGGATAAATCCCACTTGATCATGGTGTATGATCGTTTTAATGTATTGTTGGATTCAGATTGCTAGTATTTTGTTGAGGATTTTTGTGTCTATGTTCATCAGTGATATTGGCCTGTAGTTTTCTTTTTTGTGACATCTTTGTCTGGTTTTGGTATCAGGGTGATGGTGGCTTTGTAGAATGAACTTGGGAGTGTTTCGCTCTCTGCTATATTTTGGAAGAGTTTGAGAAGGATGGGTGTTAGCTCTTCTCTTAATGTTTAATAGAATTCACCTGTGAAGCCGTCAGGTCCTGCTTTTGTTTGTTGGGAGTTTTTAAATCACAGTTTCAATTTCAGTACTTGTGATTGGTCTGTTCATATTTTCTATTTCTTCCTGGTTCAGTCTTTGGAGATTGTATCTTTCTAAGAGTTTGTCCATTTCTTCCAGGTTGTCCATTTTATTGGCATAGAGTTGCTTGTAGTAGTCTCATATGATCTTTTGTATTTCTGTGGTGTCCATTGTAACATCTTCTTTTTCATTTCTATTTTTATTGATTTGAGCCCTCTCCCTTTTTTTCTTGATGAGTCTGGCTAAAGGTTTGTTAATTTTGTTTTTCTTTTCAAAGAACCAGCTTTTAGTTCAATTGATCTTTGCTATTGTTTTCTTTGTTTCTATTTCATTTATTTCTGCTCCGATCTTTATGTTTTATTTCCTTTTGCTAACTTATGTTTTGCTTGTTCTTCTTTCTCTAGTTGCTTTTGGTGTAAGGTTAGGTTGTTAATTGGGATTTTTCTTGTTTTTCTGAGGTAAGATTGTATTGCTATAAACTTTCCTCTTAGAAATATTCTTGCTCCAGCCCATAGGTTTTGGATCGTTGTGCTTTCATTTTCATTTGTCTCTGGGTATTTTTTGATTTCATCTTTGATTTTCTTCAGTGATCCATTAGTTGTTTAGTAGCATATTGTTTAGCCTCCACATGTTTGTGTTTTTTACGGTTTTTTTCTTGTAGTTGATTTCTAATCTCAGAGTGTTGTGGTCAGAAAAGATGCTTGATATGATTTCAGTTTTCTTAAATTTACTGAGGCTTACTCTGTGGCCCAGCATATGATCAGTCCTGGAGAATGTTCCATGTGCACTTGAGAAGAATGAATGTGTAGTCTGCTTCCTTTGGATGTAATGTTCTATAAATATCAATTAAGTCCATCTGGTCTGCTGTGTCATTTAAGGCCTATGTTTCCTTGTTGATTTTCTGTCTGGACGATCTGTCCATTGATGAAAGTGGGGTGTTAAAGTCCCCCACTATTATTGTGTTACTGTTGATTGCTCCGTTTATGGCTGTTAGCTTTTGTCTTATATATTGAGGTGCTTCTGTGTTGGTGCATATATACTTAAATTTTTATAGCTTCTTTTTTGGTTGATCTCTTGATCATTATGTAGTGTCCTTCTGAAGACAGCTTCTAATATTTTGTGATTATTGTTATTTATTGTTATTATTATGAGCTTTTCTCCTTTGATCTCTTTTCATATAATTTTTCATCCCCTCTGTCTTTTTTGGCAAAACCTAAAATGTAGACTGGAAGAGGGAAATGTGGTCAATATAAAAGCTGTGGTCTGTGGTGTATCCCAGGGGTCAAAATTGATGTACCCAAAAGAGAATCATCTCTGCTTACTCTCCCACAGATAAATGAAACAATAGCACCAAAAATAATGGAAGTTACTAATTATTAAGTGCTTATTCTGTGCACTTCAGTTTTACTTACAATGTTTTCTTTCTTAAGCTGGTAGGTGAGACTTCATTTTGTTTTCCTTATACTTTTTTTTTAAAGATTTTTTTTGATGTGGACCATTTTTTAAAGTCTTTACTGAATTTGTTACAACATGACTTCTGTTTTATGTTTTGGTTTTTTGGCTGCGAGGCATGTGGGATCTTACCTCCCCAACCAGGGATTGAACCCACACCCCCTGTGTTGGAAGGCAAAGTCTTAACCACTGGACCACCAGGGAAGTCCCCCATTTTCATTATACTTTTGAGTTACTTAACTATTTCATAATATTAAAAAGAGTTAAAAAGGGGGTGGGTGGGTAACTTCAGGATGATCATTAGGAGGATGAGATATACGAAGAAGAGGAAAGGAATGACCCGACTATCTAACTACCAGCATATCTAGTTAGAAGAAACCATGGGATCATTGAAGAGAAGAGCTCAGGGAGAAGATAAATATCTGTTTCTCTTTTCCTGTTTGAGAGTCATAGATTCTCGCTTCTGCTTGTCCTTAAAGTACTCAGCAAAGGGGCGATTATAACAGCTAATGCCATATAGGAGATTTTTAACATACTGCGTTCCACAAGACAATATCCAATAATTAATAACTTGGTTACTGTACATGACAGCTGCTCTCCCTTCTTGGGGAGGGTGTTGGTTTTAAATGTGTAGGGTTGTTTTTTGGTTGTTACATTGAGAGGGGAGCAATACTGTCATTTAGTGGGTAAGGACCAGGGAAACTCCATGTCCTACTGTTCAGCACTGCACAAAATGCCAAAGAGCTCCTCGGGTGGGGGTGAGGTGAGGGCAGGGGTGGAGATACTGGTAGAACTACCCTTCATCTGATACAAGAGGTGTGTGTGTGTGTGTGTGTCTGTGTATGAAACACAAGGATTTTATCACCTTAGAGCTTTATTTTCTATCAGAATGACAGGAATATAAAGGAATAAAGGAAAAACTCTGTAAACTCAAGGAAATTATTACACTCCCTTCTACACTAAAGATGTGTACAACTAAATTTTATAGACTGGTTTCACATAGATTTTGTTCACCCTGACTTCTTGGTCTATCCCATAAGCTTGTAGTTTCTAGAGACCTAAATTTCACTCTTCCGTGTTCAAAAGAAAAGATAAAAACAGAAAAAAAAAAATCAAAGAAGACTATAAACATAAACCATAAATTTATTGAAACCATGTAGATTTGATTTTATTAACCCCTCAATGACACTTTAAATTTTCTGCCATGCTAGCTTTTTATATAACAAATGATCTTATAGTATTAACATTTAGAGCAAGTGTTTAAAAACCGCTCTTTGAAATAAACAAGAGATATTTGAATTGGAAACTTTATCTCTTAAGTGTTGCCTGAAAGTGAGAGCTGTATGGTCGAAGAGTCTATTATTGTTACCAGAGAACTTTAAATCTGCAGAATGAGAAATTTACATTCACTGTGGCTGCTACCATAGTGGCTGATTCTTAAATTATTTATGCAAGGAAGCAAATTGTTTTGTTCTTTACCTGAAATTAAGCCAATTGCATGCTTAACAAGGCTAAACTTTTTACTGAAAATTCAGCTTCATTTTCAAGCTTGTATTTTTTATCTTGTCACTAACTGTTCACACTGAGAGAGATGAATCATGAGCACATAGCACAATGCTCTACCCAGACTCTTGAGAGAGTAATAACTAGAAGCTGTGATAGCAGATTCCATAAGCAAAATCTAACAGGTTCATAGTGGGCTTGTAGGGCTATTAATGTGTCTTGAAGTTATACTGCTGAATAAACAAGCTTGGGACATTATTATTTTTGCTCAGCAGAATGTATTCTCAGTCAAAAAAAAAATTGGAGGTTAAAAGACTGTCACCCAAAATCCGTTTGCTACAAAACTAATGAACTTTATGTGCCAAAGAAAACTCAGACATATCAGAGTTGGGATTTGGTTTACTAAGGAAATAGAAAGGAACGTAGCCCAAGTGGTTTATAAGAAACATAAAATTTTAGAAAATTAGATTATTTTGGACACTTATCACCAAGCCCAAAGCAAACCAATACATTGACAATTTTATATGTGCTAGGTATTATGCTCAGGGCTTTTTACATAAATTGTCTCATTTATTATTATCAACCCTCTTTGTGGTAGGTATGACTGTCCAGACTCAGACAGGAGTGATGGCTCAGCCGTAGCCAACAGTTAATTGATCATGGAGTAGAGATGGATCTCTGAAGTTTTGGTACAATGGGCCTCTGACATCCAGCTTGAGAAATTTTCATTTCCACTGTTTTCTGCAGTACAAGAAAAAAGTTTAATATCTTTTTTACTTTTGGTATTTCTTAGTATCATTAACAGGATATTAATTGGTACCAACAAGTACTTTCCTTGGTTACTCAAGCTGCAAGTATGGTTAGCTCTTTACCATAAACTGTGTAATCTCTTGACAATGTAATTTTGGCTAAGCTCATATCAGGAAACAAAATTCTTTTCAGAAAAAATAAAACAGAATTAGTCTCCCTGGGTATGATTGGGCAGTCCTTGCTTCATTTTTTCCTCTTATTTGCTTTCTATGCCAGCACCAAATAGTTTTCATTTCAGTGGCTTTCAAGTACACTTAAGTTGTATCTAAAGTAAAGCTACCTACTTTCATCATTCTTTTGATTTTTTTGTTTCCCTCTGAATATTCTAAACCATTTTTGCTAAATTTATTCTTCTATGTTAAATTGAATTTTTCAAGTTTTAAAAATAAGGAAGTAAACAAATACACCTTAGGTTTATAACTGACATTACATTAAATTAATTTGGGGGAGAATTGGCTTTTTCATTACAGACCGTCTCACCCAAGGACATGATATTTCCAATTGTTCAATTGTTCTCTCATCCTTCAATAAAAGTTTATAGATTTTTTTCACTCTTGCAAATTGAATATTTAATATCATTTCCATTTCTAACTAGCTATTGCCATTAGGAATATATTTTGTTAATGTATCTACCATCATCTTTATTATATTATTAAATATAGTACTTTTGCTAGAGACTCAGGAATATAGAAGAAGGAAGGATTTACTGAAGGAACTAACCTAAGCTTTTTTTTTTTTTTTTTTTTAATTTATTTATTTATGGCTGTGTCGGGTCTTTGTTTCTGTGCGAGGGCTTTCTCTAGTTGTGGCAAGCGGGGGCCACTCTTCATCGCGGTGCGCGGACCTCTCACTATCGCAGCCTCTCTTGTTGCGGAGCACAGGCTCCAGACGCGCAGGCTCAGTAATTGTGGCTCACGGGCCCAGTTGTTCCGTGGCATTTGGGATCTTCCCAGACCAGGGCTCGAACCCGCATCCCCTACATTGGCAGGCAGATTCCCAACCACGGCGCCACCAGGGAAGCCCTAACCTAAGCTTTGAGATATCATATATGACAGAGGAGGAATCTACTTTCAAGAAGTAGATTTTGGTCAAGAGTATTACATGTTTGCAAGAAGTGAAGGGAATTGAAGACTTAGAAAATAGGAATACGATCAGACAACCAGCGTGAAGTTTCCATAATATGTCAAATGCATGTGTTAAAGTGTTAATTGTTTTAAAAAATTCTATAAGAATTTTTAAAGTGGGATATGAAGATATGGAATGGCTGCTGGAGAGTGAGCTGTATCAAATGATGGGTTTTCTTTTGGGGACGGGTTCTTAGGTAGAAGGGTATGAATCTGTGGAGAGATGAGATTAAAGGTAGGAATGAGAGGAAATAACTGGGCAAGCAAACGCTTGAAGGACAAACTGTTGTCAAAATTTCTGTACTTATGCTTCATAAGTGTAAAATAATTTATATTAGGTGTGTCGTGTGATACCACCCTCTCAGTCCAACCTGTATATGATCTGACCTCAATTTTAAACTTGATTCTTCCTTTTGGAAAATACATCAGACATACTCATATTAGGTTCTTATATTAGTTCATTGATTATCTCTTGACCTATTCAGATTGATTTCAGTGGTGTTTTGCAAGAAAAAAATTTCATGCAGGTAACTATTTCTCACATACAGGAAGCCAAGTAATGCTTTGATCATATTTGAATTTTCTAATAAGTTGTTTCAGTGTCACCTGGGAGATTTCATTTAATCTACAGACCATCATCTTCACTTCCACGGGGCTTCTTAGGTTCCAGCATGTATTCTAGTGCATTACTGTGTACTATCTCATTTAAATTTCATACCAATACTGTGAGAAAGATAATATTACTCTCCTTGTTTGATAGGAAAACTGAGATACAGAAAAGTTAAGTTGGGTGTGCTTTTCCTTTTTTAAAAAACTTTAATTTTATTTATTTTTTTATACAGCAAGTTCTTATTAGTCATCCATTTTATACACATCAGTGTATAGATGTCAATCCCAATCTCCCAATTCATCACACACACACTCCCCGCAGCTTTCCCCCCTTGGTGTCCTTATGTTTTTTCTCTTCTTCTGTGTCTCAATTTCTGCTCTGCAAACGGGTTCATCTGTACCATTATCTAGGTTCCACATATATGCGTTAGTATACGATATTTGTTTTTCTCTTTCTGACTTACTTCACTCTGTATGACAGTCTCTAGATGCATCCACATCTCTACAAATGACCCAATTTCGTTCCTTTTTATGGCTGAGTAATATTCCATTGTATATATGTACCACATCTTCTTTATCCATTCGTCTGTCAATGGGAATTTAGGTTGCTTCCATGACCTGGCTATTGTAAATAGTGCTGCAGTGAATATTGGGGTGCATGTGTCTGTTTGAATTATGGTTTTCTATGGGTATACGCCCAGTAGTGGGATTGCTGGGTCATATGGTAATTCTATGTTTAGTTTTTTAAGGAACCTCCATACTGTTCTCCATAGTGGCTGTATCAATTTACATTCCCACCAACAATGCAAGAGGGTTCCTTTTTCTCCACACCCTGTCCAACATTTGTTGTTGGTAGATTTTCTGATGATACCCATTCTAACTGGTGTGAGGTGATACCTCATTGTAGTTTTGATTTGCATTTCTCTAACAATTAGTGATGTTGAGCAGGTTTTCATGTGCCTCTTGGCCATCTGTATGTCTTCTTTGGAGAAATGTCTATTTGGGTCTTCTGCCTATTTTTGGATTGAGTTGTTTATTTTTCTAATATTGAGCTGCATGAGCTGTTTATATATTTTGGAGATTAATCCTTTTTCCACTGATTTGTTTGCAAATATTTTCTCCCATTCTGAGGGTTGTCTTTTTGTCTTGTTTATGGTTTCCTTTGCTGTGCAAAAACTTTTTAAGTTTCATTAGGTCCCATTTGTTTATTTTTGTTTCCATTACTCTAGAAGGTGGATCAAAAAAGATCTTGCTGTGATTTATGTCAAGGAGTGTTCTTCCTATATTTTCCTCTAAGAGTTTTATAGTGTCTAGTCTTATATTTAGGTCTCTAATCCATTGTGAGTTTATTTCTGTGTATGGTGTTAGGGAGTGTTCTAATTTCATTCTTTTACGTGTAGCTCTCCAGTTTTCCCAACACCACTTATTGAAGAGACTGTCTTTTCTCCATTGTATTTCCTTGCCTCCTTTGTCATACATTAGTGGACCATAGGTGCGTGGGTTTATCTCTGGGCTTTCTATCCTGTTCCATCTTTCTGTTTTTGTGCCAGTACCATATTGCCTTGATTACTGTAGCTTTGTTGTATAGTCTGAAGTCAGGGAGTCTGATTCCTCCAGCTCTGTTTTTTTCCCTCAAGACTTCTTTGGCTATTCAGGGTTTTTTGTGTCTCCATATAAATTTCAAGATTTTTTGTTCTAGTTCCGTAAAAAATGCCATTGGTAATTTGATAGGGATTGCATTGAATCTGTAGATTGCTTTGGGTAGTATAGTCATTTTCACAATATTGATTCTTCCAATCCAAGAACATGGTATATCTCTCCATCTGTTGGTATCATCTTTAATTTCTTTCATCAATGTCTTATAGTTTTCTGCATACAGGTCTTTTTTCTCCCTAGGTAGGTTTATTCCTAGGTATTTTATTCTTTTTGTTGTAATGGTAAATGGGAGTGTGTCCTTAATTTCTCTTTCAGATTTTTCATCATTAGTGTATAGGAATGCAAGAAGCTTCTGTGCATTAATTTTGTATCCTGCTACTCTACCAAATTCAATGATTAGCTCTAGTAGTTTTCTGGTGGCATCTTTAGAATTCTCTATGTATAGTATCATGTCATCTGCAAACAGTGACAGTTCTACTTCTTCTTTTCCAACTTGGATTCCTTTTATTTCTTTTTCTTCTCTGATTGCCATGGCTAGAACTTCCAAAACTATGTTGAATAATAGTGGTGAGAGTGGACATCCTTGTCTTGTTCCTGATCTTCAAGGAAATGCTTTCAGTTTTTCACCATTGAGAATGATGTTTGCTGTGGGTTTGTTGTATATGGTCTTTATTATGTTGAGGTAGGTTCCCTCTATGACCACTTTCTGGAGCGTTGTTATCATAAATGGGTATTGAATTTTGTCGAAAGCTTTTTCTGCATCTATTGATATGATCATATGGTTTTTATTCTTCAATTTGTTAATATGGTATATCACGTTGATTGATTTGCATATATTGAAGAATCCTTGCATCCCTGGGATAAATCCCACTTGATCATGGTGTATGATCCTTTTAATGTGTTGTTGGATTCTGTTTGCTAGTATTTTGTTGAGGATTTTTGCATCTATATTCATCAGCGATATTGGTCTGTAATTTTCTTTTTTTGTAGTGTCTTTGTCTGGTTTTGGTATCAGGTTGATGGTGGCTTCATAGAAGGAGTTTGGGAGTGTTTCTTCCTCTGCAAATTTTGGGAAGAGTTTGAGAAGGATGGGTGTTAGCTCTTCTCTACATGTTTGATAGAATTCACCTGTGAAGCCATCTGGTCCTGGACTTTTCTTTGTTGGAAGATTTTAAATCACAGTTTCAATTTCATTACTTGTGATTTGTTTGTTCATATTTTCTATTTCTTCCTGGTTCAGTCTTGGAAGGTTATAACTTTCTAAGAATTTGTCCATTTCTTCCAGGTTGTCCATTTTATTGGCATAGATTGGCTTGTAGTAGTATCTTAGAATGCTTTGTATTTCTGTGGTGTCTGTTGTAACTTCTCCTATTTCATTTCTAATTTTATTGATTTGAGTCCTTTCCCTTTTTTTCTTGATCAGTCTGGCTAATGGTTTATCAATTTTATTTTCTCAAAGAACCAGCTTTTAGTTTTATTGATCTTTGCTATTGTTTCTCTTTCATTTATTTCAGCTCTGATCTTGATGATTTCTTTCCTTCTGCTAACTTTGCATTTTGTTTGTTCTTCTTTCTGTAGTTCCTTTAGGTGTAACGTTTAGATTGTTTATTTGAGATTTTTCTTTTTTCTTGAGGTAGGCTTGTATAGCTATAAACTTCCCTCTTAGAATTGCTTTTGCTGCGTCCCATAGGTTTTGGATCATCGTGTTTTCATTGTCATTTGTCTCTAGGTATTTTTTGATTTCCGCTTTGATTTCTTCAGTGATCTCTTGGTTATTTAGTAACGTATTGTTTAACCTCCACGTGTTTGTGTTTTTTACGTTTTTTTCCCTGTAATTGATTTCTAATCTCATAGCGTTGTTGTCAGAAAAGATGCTTGATATGATTTCAATTTTCTTAAATTTACTGAGGCTTGATTTGTGACCCAAGATGTGATCTATCCTGGAGAATGTTTTGTGCACACTTGAGAAGAAAGTATAATCTGCTGGTTTTGGATGGAATGTCCTATAAATAGCAATTAAATCTATCTTATCTATTGTGTCATTTAAAGCTTGTGTGTCCTTATTAATTTTCTGTTTGGATGATCTGTCCATTGGTGTAAGTGAGGTGTTAAAGTCCCCCACTATTATTGTGCTACTGTTGATTTCCTCTTTTAGAGCTGTTAGCAGTTCCCTTATGTACTGAGGTGCTTCTATGTTGGGTGCATATATATTTATAATTGTTTTATCTTTTTGGATTGATCCCTTGATCATTATGTAATGTCCTTCCTTGTCTCTTGGAACACTATTTTAAAGTCTATTTTATCTGATATGAGTATTGCTACTGTAGCTTTCTTTTGATTTCCATTTGCATGGAATATCTTTTTCTATCCCCTCACATTCAGTCTGTATGTGTCCCCTGGTCTGAATTGGGTCTCTTGTAGACAGCATATAGATGGATCTTGTTTTTGTATCCATCCAGCAAGCCTGTGTCTTTTGGTTGGAGCATTTAATCCATTCACGTTTAAGGTAATTATTGATATGTATGTTCCTATGACCATTTTCCTAATTGTTTTTGGTTTGTTTTTGTAGGTCCTTTTCTTCTGTTATTTTTCCCACTTAGAGACATTCCTTTGGCATTTGTTGTAGAGCTGGTTTGTAGAATTCCCACTCTGTGGTGTCCTTATCCTGTGGGAGAATATTCTGTCCCAGTCCTTCTGAATACAGGAGTGGTCTTGCAAGTTTCTCTAGCCAATGAAATATGGGTGAAAATGACTGTGTTAATTCCAGGCAGAAGTTTTAAGGGCCTGTGTGTAGTTTTCCATATTTTGTTTTTCTCTGCCAAAGATCATCAGTCTTCCAGATAGAGACGTGAGTTCTGGGAAGAGACAACATGCAGCTGAGCTTTAAAATTCTTGACATATACATAGCTTGGGTGAAAATTGACCTTTGTTGGCATAACTCACTGAGACTTTGGGCCACTTGTTATCTAACTTATTCTAGCTGTTTCTGATTAATAAAGTGTTATAATTCATTGATGTAATTGTTTTAAATTAAAATTACTTTTTATGTCATTACTGAGAATATTTCTGAGATGACTCTTACTTAGGTGACCTAGTTTCTGAGTGTATTTCAGATTTTGTTCAGACCATTAAACAGGTTTTAAACCCGCAGCCAATATTGTCAAGATGATGAAATATCCTGAAGGGACATGTTTATATTGTTTTTCATTTCTAGTGTCTTAGAGTCTTAGTTTACCAAAGAGACTTTAGATTGAGCTACTTCATTTTCATGTTTGTTTCTGATATGAGATAAAATTCATGGTTGATAAAGGTTTGTATAAAAATGTAAGTGCATTTACACATCTTGTTTTTCTTTCTAACCTAATTTGTCTCACTTAATTCCCAGAAGCAAATTTTTTTGGTGAATGAATAAGCTAGAACCAGTGTGTTTAGCCATAAACTTTACGTCATCTCTGGGCAGTTAATAAATACTTTGATCACCAGCTCTCTCTCCATTTTTTAGAGGAATCATCATAAACTGGGTGTAGCAAATTCTGTTGCTGTTAACTTTTGAGCAATACCAAGAGTTCCCCATTTGAAAAAGACTCTGATGGCAAGTTATTGCCAATTCCCAATGTCTGCCCTTATAATTTTGACCTGATGCTCAAATTTAAAACTATCTTATTTTCTCTGACTTAAAATGTTTGGATGGTACATATTGATTGATAGTTCACATGCCCCACCCTTGACACCCTGCAGGATTGCCTATCTTTGGGGTGCCTAACATGGACATCCCAAGAGACATTTTTGCATATGCTAAAGAGATTATACTTCAGACTTCAAAAACCTCAACTTGGGTGAAAATCTACCCAAACTTTTTTGTTTTCATGCAGTAAAAGAACAACAATCAAGACATGACTTTTATTGATTAAGGATGTAAATATAGAGATAGATAGGGAGTTAGATAGATAATTGATAGTTGATGATGTTGTTTATTTCAAATAGATGTATATTGCCTTGTTAAAAATTTCCATTTAGGACCATCAGTTTAAAGCTACTTAGGATATGTGGTTTGATTTATACTTTAGGTTTATACTTTAGGTTTGATAAGAAATGGAAAATTTGATATATTTTTTGCATTGCTTTACAAAATTTATTTCTTAGATAAATTAGATAGCAATCGAGTGTGAAGGGAGAAAAGACAGCATCTTGATGCATTTATCACAAAAGAATTCAAAAGCTTTATACACAAAAGAAATGACAGAAAATGAAGTTTTCTATCACAAGCAACTCTACATATAGCTTCAAGATGAATAGTTATACTTCACAGCAATATTTTAAGCTCTAAAAGACATGAAGGACATGACATGGGGAGGGGTAAGGGTAAGATGGGACAAAGTGAGACAGTGGCATGGACACATACACAACACCAAATAGATAGCTATTAGGAAGCCACATAGCACAGGGAGATCAGCTCGGTGCTTTGCGTCCACCCAGAGGGGTAGAATAGGGAGGTTGGGAGGGAGACACAAGAGGGAGGAGACATGGGGATGTATGTATATGTATAGCTGATTCACCCTGCTATACAGCAGAAACTAACACACCATTGTAAAGTAACTACACTCCAGTAAAGATGTTAAAAAAATAATAAAACAAATAAATAAATAAAAGACATGAAGGACTTTCTATATACAAACTAGCAGGATATCATATGATTATGATCATATGATTAAAAATACAGAACAGGTATAAATATGAAACCAAGGATTTCTTCTTCCTACATGAGCTAGGCCTTAAATTTTTAGCATCTTCAAATCAAATGTGTTGGGGAGAGTCCCGCAAGCTTATCTCACTGTGAAATGGCTTTCCAATGTAGTCTTGCTTCCTGACCACATGTTAATCCAGTGATGATGGAAATGTTGTCTGAGGAGCAGCATCGCCACCACCATCATCACCTGTGGGCTGCTGAGCGACAAATTGTTGGGCTCCCCACAGATCTACTGAGCCAGGCATCTGCTTCAACAAGCTTGTTAGGTGACAAGTTTGAGGCTTGCTCTTCAGTCTGTTATCCCACCAAGTTTCTTTGCATAAAGCTGATAATTAAAGCCCTTAAGACTGGCAATCACTTTTTTTTTTATAGCAAACAGGGCTTATAATTTTCTTTTCTGTTTATCTATCTATCTATCTATCTATCTATTTATTTATGGCTGTGTTGGTTCTTCGTTGCTGTGCGTGGGCTTTCTCTAGTTGCAGCGAGTGGGGGCTACTCTTCATTGTGGTGCGCAGGCTTCTCATTGCGGTGGCTTCTCTCATTGTGGGGCACAGGCTCTAGGTGCTTGGGCTTCAGTAGTTGTGGCACATGGGCTTAGTTGCTCTGCTGCATGTGGGATCTTCCCGGACCAGGGCTCGAACCTGTGTCCCCTGCATTGGCAGGCAGATTCTTAACCACTGCACCACCCGGGAAGTCCAAGGCTTATAATTTTCTGCCTCTACAGAAATGATGACTTGTGTTTCTTGGTTGTAGGCTGATCTTCTTTCACAGCTGTCATTTATCAGGGGACAGATTTGCCAGTGTTACTTTACAGTTCATTCAGTCCCATGTAATTAATTCCTGTTGATCTGGATGAAGTAATCAGGTTTTCCGTTAGGTTTGTCACTTGTTACCCAGTCCAGTGATATTATCTAAAGGCCTCCAAAATCTAGCCTATCAACTCATAGAAGTTTGTTGGTTTCTTGGTTCAGCTGCCAAACACTGGGGTAACCAGTGCTGTTTCAGGGAGTTTTGAAGGAAAGATCCTCAGGACAAATGGTCCCGGCAGCTGCTAGGACCTTGCCCCAATATTCCCTGACCAGGACCGGCTAGCCACGAGCAGCAAGGCTCCTGGCTGGCTAAGCCAAATTTATTACTGGGTCCAAGCTCACTCTGCTCACTACACAACAGGCCAATAAATTGGGAGATGAGGTGTTGAGGCAAGGAATAACGACCTTATTCAGAAAGCTGGCAGATCAAGAAGATGGCAGACTAGGGTCCCCAAAAAACCATCTTCGAAAATTTGATTTTTATACTTTAGGTTTGATAAGTGATGGAAACTTCTGATTGATAAATGGAGTGGCAGAAATAGACTTTCAATCTGAGGATCATATTCTTACTAACACCCTACACTCTGTGCTGTATCTTATCCTTAATTTTGCATGTTGTAAGTAAATAACACATATTCTATAAGCAATTTCTTTTCATTTTGAACAACCATAAAATGTTAGAGCTAGAAGGGTTAGTGTTTACCTGGCTGAATCCCCTCTGAAACTGAGACACTGAAGGACTTGTCAAGTATCTCATAACTAATTAGGGGCTCGATTCTTAGTCTAGTGTTCTTTCTCCTCTGCTACTAACCCACGCCCCTGTATAGGCTGAGAAATTTAAGAATAATGAATTATTGTTTGCATTTGGATGGTACTACAGGAGTATTTTTGAAAGAAAGTAAAATATACAAGAACATAGTGAGGAAATTTGTTATTGCATTTGACTTTCAATGAGAAAAGCAACTTGCCAAAGGTATATAAGAAAACATCTCATATGTATGCAAATATGGCATGGGAGGAACAGAAGGGACAGGGTCGGGAGGGACAGGGCTTGTCTCTTAGTTACAAAACCACAGTGACTCTTTGAGAGAAAACATAAACTGGCCTGCAAATATCTGTATTTAAGGCTGCTTTTCCCAAAATATTAGGATGTAACAGATTAGAAAGAAGCAATTCAGTCTAGATATGACCAGAAAGAGTAAAAGACTAGAAACATTTAAAAATAACTCCAGACCCTTAACATATATTATATTTTTAAAGTGAGGATACAAAATTATAGGAATTCTTGAATTTGGAATGGATCTAGACATACAGTGGACTGCTGTTATCCTCATGTGAACACATGACTAAATGGCCCCACCTAGACAGTTATTATAAGTTGGTTTATTTCCTAACCTCTAATATTGGAGTAAAAATATACACTTGATGTACTTTCCAGGGCCCTTGGGAGGTCAGGATGAGCTAATATCTGAGGTGGTTCTGAAAAAGGCATAAATACCTGTAAATTTTAAGTAGGTGTTTTGTAAGTAACAGTACGAAGGAGTTTACTGCTTCTGTAAGAGCTCACAGTGGCTCTACCAGGGGTAGAAAGTGAAGCTGGCAGGTTGTTTATAGTTTATCTCTTTAAAGGCAATTTTTTTACACTGCATAGCCCTTGTCAAGAAAGCTCAAAGCTATCTCTGATATATGCTATGAGTTTTTCATTACATATTTTACATAAATTTATAAATATTTTTTTTTTTTTTGCGGTATGCGGGCCTCTCACTGCTGTGGCCTCTCCCGTTGCGGAGCACAGGCTCCGGACGCGCAGGCCCAGCGGCCATGACCCACGGGCCCAGCCGCTTCGCGGCATGTGGGATCTTCCCGGACCGGGGCCCGAACCCGTGTCCCCTGCAGGCGGACTCTCAACCACTGCGCCACCAGGGAAGCCCCAAGATCTTATAAACTTTTATGATGCCTTTTTGAGATATGTTTATGAGACAAAAACAATTTGATAGCAAGCCTGGTGATATGAAAAACATAAATTCTTCCAGTTGCTATATGGCTATAAAACAAGCACTAACACATTATTATTTTTTTCTATTTCTACTAGAGACTGATTTATATGGGTAGAAACTTCTGTATATATTGGTCATAGCATTTTGAAAAGGCATTTAAAAATTAAAATTGGTATTTTCTGTCTAGAACACCACACATAATAAAATTTTCAGCTCTGCAAAAAGTGACTTATTAAACCATGTCGGTTTTCATAAAGTAGATGAATATATAATATATATGATGGGCATATGTAATAAACGTGGGTGCCATTTTTATTAGGACATTCCAATTTACTTTTCTGTAATTAGAGCTACCAATAAAATATGCATTATATACATTTCTTTCTCTACACCCACATACACACAACGTTGTAAGAAAAACATTCTTCAGATTTTAGCAATTTGTTATTGAATTCTGTTTGTTTATTTATTCCTCAATCCATGTATCTATTTGTTCAAACATTAATTCATTTATTCATTCAATATATATTTATTAAACATGGATATTTGCTCTAAAATTTCTAAATTTTACTTGCTTTTATTTTACTGAATTTTTGAGTGAAAAATTTTTGTTCTCTCCTTATCTATTCCTGTCTGTATCATGTCTATTCACATCTGTATCATTTTCCAAATTATTTGTACAAATGAATTCTAATACATGTGAATTTTCATTAAGATAACATTGAATCTTGATATATTTATTCTCTGCTGGATTCTGGAAAATGAGAGCTTTTTACGGATGGTGGGTTGGGGGAATCAAACTCAAAAAAAATTAGGAGATTTTTCTGGAGAGAAAGGCAAAACCTCAAGATATATAGCGTGCATCCACTGTGTTATATGGCAGTTTCCTATCGGATCTTACTATCAAACTGTCATTTCACAATTTAATCTAGTATTAAGGTCTTTCATAAAAATATACACTTTAAAATTACATGCATATATGTAATAGTCCCCCAAAGACATTATATGTATATTTAATTTTCTGTTCCAGATTTTGGTTTGAAACTTGATGCTTTGTAATTCCCTGTAAGCTTTTACTGACAATTTGTTTGCTGTCAAGATCATTCTCCCTGCAGGCCACTCCTAACCCCCTTTTTTTACAGGTTTGTTATATATCACTTATTTTATAATTAATGCTTATAGAATGGATTCTTCTTTCAATAGGCAGTAAATTCCAGACATACTTCTATTTTGAAAATAGTAGACAGGCTTATTGAGATGACTGTGAAAATATCCATGAAAAATTCAGCTTTTAAACATTATCGAGGTGCTTCAAATTTCCTTGGAGACAGAGTGAGAAAGGACTGAGAGAATCATAGAATTTAAAAGTTATGATTAATTGAAATTCCAGTAAGAGTCAGCAGGGCTGGGTGTCATTTATCATGCTGATTTGATATGAGGGACCTGAGACTTCAAGGTTAGGCAAGGTGAGGTGGGAATTTCAAGGGAGCAGTGCTTTCCTTTACTCTCTTCTGAATGCAGGTTGACAACCCATAATAATCAAAAGGAAAGAAAGCCAGTCTTTAAAGAGGCTGTACTCTATGATACCAAAGCCTGTCTTTGGTTCATCTTCTAAATTCATTCTTATTACTTTATTGAAATGTCTTTGAACCTTTATAGGAAGAAAAAAATGGGACATTAGAAAAAATGTTACTTAAATATCTTAAAGTCACAGTGCTTTGATAAGAGGATACTTGTACATTTTTACAAAGTAAACTGCCATATTATTTATCAAATTGAAAAGATTGATGCGGTGGTTGGTGTCTTGGTAGGTCAAAGCATAACACAACTCCCTCTGCTTGTATTTATCTGAGAAACAGATATAAGAATTATGTCTGGAAATCATATTTGGAGAAATGTGGCTTGACCTGTACCAAAGAAGCCCTGCTATTGCTTCATGTGTGAATTTAACCTACCTACAAAGTCATGGGCATTGATCAAAAGCCTCTGACGTCCTGTCTGGGCACCTGGTTGTGTAAAATTCAGGGCAAGGAAAAGCAGTGATGATCTGCTTCCTGCAGGCAGCTGCCTCTCAGGAAGAGAAGGGAGAGATGAAGGACCATGCTGGGTTCCTCCTCCCAAACCTACCAAGCAGATGAGGTTTCCTTCTTCCTGCAGGAAAGTAAGTAAAGGGTAAGGCTACAGGCCAGGAATTTTTTCCAGCAAAGCCCCTCCACATGGAAACCTGGGGGGGTGAAGAATATATGTATGCCTTTAATATTTTAACATCTTGGAGGTCTGAAATGCATTCAAATTCATTAGCCATTAAATCATGTGTTATATTGTGGAAGGTAAATATAGTCACAAGGAATATTATTAATTTGTATCACATTAGATCTAGAAATAACTTCCTTCAGTTAATATAAAAGGTACAGCAACGTTTCAAAAAGATGGAACTTTTGAGCTTGTTTCTCTTTGTTTTATTTTTCGGGTGAGAATAAAATATTTGCAATAATAACTATTAACGTGGAGGGAAAATTTACCAAAAGAGAAAAAATCTAAACATTTCAGGTGCTATAATTCTACCAGAAGTAGTCTAAGTCTTACTGTTAGACTTTATTTCCAAAACAATTGGGCAGACCTTTCAAGTGTGTGTTTGTTGTGAGGGTAGATATACAAATAAATGTCCTTGCTTTGTGTATCATTAAATACCAGAAAAAGTCTCTGTCCTCAAGGAACTGCTATTTTGGTAGGAGGGGCACATAATAAGCATAAATACATGTATCAAGTAGTGATAAGTGTGTAAGGACCAGAAGATGGCAAGAGGTGATGCTATTATAGGTAGTCGGATTGACAAGTCTTCAAGGTAGAGCTTTAGGGCAAAGTCCTGAGGAAAACCATGTAAATGTCTTTGTGGAAGAGAATTCTGGGATAAGAGAAGAGGAAGTGCAAAGGCACTCAATGGCTGTCAAACATGGTGGGTGTGCTCAAAAAGCAGCAAAAAGCCCATGTGGCTGGTGTGGAATGAGAAAGAGGAAAAGCAGAAGGTAATTATATTAGATGGTGTCCAAGGGCCAGGTCACCTAGAGCATCGTAAGAACTTTGGACTTTATTATAACTGCAGGAAGAAGCTATTAGAAGGCTTTGAGCCCTAATGACCTGATTTACATTTAGAGTTATCTCCTAGCTGCTGTACTGAGTTGAGCCTTTTGGAAGATATGGGAGGAAGCAGGGAGAAAATTCATTCATTCAGAATATTTGTTTAGAGGCTATTATATGCCTACTCTAGGAACTGAAGATACATTAGTGAATAAATAAGAAAAAGTCCCTGCACTCATGAAGTTTATGTAAAAAATAAATGTGATCTATTGCATGTCAGTATGTAGAAAACTAACATAAAGTGTAGGGATGGAGAATGGTGGGGGAGGTGTACGGCCTATTTTATATAAAGGGCCAGGGAGAATGATCCAAGTAAAGTAACATTTAAGCAAAGACCAGAAGGAAATAAAGATATTTGGGGAAGAAAGCTTGAGAATGAGGAAGCGTCAAGTGCCAAGATCCTGGCGGAAGTGCCCCTGAGATGGGGCTGGATTGGAGGGAATGAAAAGGAAGTTGTTGAATGAGGTCACAGGGAGAGTGAAGGGAGCTGGTAGGGGCTTCTAGGCCATGGAGTTGTGTGTTGAGTGACATGACAAAGTATTGGAACAGAGGAATGACATGGTCTGCCTCACATTTTATTTATTTTTATTTATTTATTTATTTATGGGTGCTTTGGGTCTTTGTTGCTGCACGCAGGCTTTCTCTAGTTTCTAGTTTTCGCTGCTGTGTGCGGGCTTCTCACTGTGGTGGCTTCTCTTGTTGCGGAGCACGGACTCTAGGCACACGGGCTTCAGTGGTTGTGGCACGTGGGCTCAGTAGTTGTGGCTCACAGGCTCAGTAGTTGTGCACGGGCTTAGTTGTTCCACAGCATGTGGGATCTTCCCGGACCAGGAATCGAAAGCCTGTCCCCTGCGTTGGCAGGCGGATTCTTAACCACTGTGCCACCAGGGAAGTCCCTGCCTCACATTTTAAAAATAACACTGGCTGCTGTGTGCAGAATAAATGGTAGAGGAGTAACACTAGATGGTGAGGAGCAAGGATGCTCTGGAAGATGGAGATTTCTGCTACTCTAAGTCCCTTTTAGAAGGGACTCACTGCCCAGCCTGAAGCGTGTGGTTGGCTGATAAGCTCTAGTTGTGAGCTTCATCCAGGTTCTGCCTCATTTTTTTTTTTAAACATCTTTATTGGGGTATAATTGCTTTACAATGGTGTGTTAGTTTCTGCTTTATAACAAAGTGAATCAGTTATACACATCAGTTATTCCCATATCTCTTCCCTCTTGCGTCTCCCTCCCTCCCACCCTCCTTATCCCACCCCTCCAGGCGGTCACAAAGCACCAAGCTGATCTCCCTGTGCTATGCGGCTGCTTCCCACTAGCTATCTACCTTACATTTGGTAGTGTATATATGTCCATGCCTCTCTCTTGCTTTGTCACAGCTCACCGTTCCCCCTCCCCATATCCTCAACTCCGTTCTCCAGTAGGTCTGTGTCTTTATTCCTGTCTTACCCCTAGGTTCTTCATGACATTTTTTCCCTTAAATTCCATATATATGTGTTAGCATACGGTATTTGTCTTTCTCTTTCTGACTTACTTCACTCTGTATGACAGACTCTAGGTCTATCCACCTCATTACAAACAGCTCAGTTTTGTTTCTTTTTAGGGCTGAGTAATATTCCATTGTATACATGTGCCACATCTTCTTTATCCATTCATCCGATGATGGGCACTTAGGTTGTTTCCATCTCCAGGCTATTGTAAATAGAGCTGCAATGAACATTTTGGTACATGACTCTTTGAATTATGGTTTTCTCAGGGTATATGCCCAGTAGTGGGATTGCTGGGTCATATGGTAATTCTATTTGTAGTTTTTTAAGGAACCTCCATACTGTTCTCTATAGTGGCTGTACCAATTCACATTCCCACCAGCAGTGCAGGAGTGTTCCCTTTTCTCCATACCCTCTCCAGCATTTATTGTTTCTAGATTTTTTGATGATGGCCATTCTGACTGGTGTGAGATGATATCTCATTGTAGTTTTGATTTGTATTTCACTAATCATTAATGATGTTGAGCATTCTTTCATGTTTTTGTTGGCAGTCTGTATATCTTCTTTGGAGAAATGTCTATTTAGGTCTTCTGCCCATTTTTGGATTGAGTTGTTTGTTTTTTTGTTATTGAGCTGCATGAGCTGCTCATAAATTTTGGAGATTAATCCTTTGTCAGTTGCTTCATTTGCAAATATTTTCTCCCATTATGAGGGTTGTCTTTTGGTCTTGTTTATGGTTTCCTTTGCTGTGTAAAAGCTTTGAAGTTTCGTTAGGTCCCACTTGTTTATTTTTGTTTTTATTTCCATTTCTCTAGGAGGTGGGTCAAAAAGGATCTTGCTGTGATTTATGTCATAGAGTGTTCTGCCTATGTTTTCCTCTAAAAGTTTGATAGTTTCTGGCCTTACATTTAGGTCTTTAATCCATTTTGAGCTTATTTTTGTGTGTGGTGTTAGGGAGTGATCTAATCTGATACTTTTAGATGTACCTGTCCAGTTTTCCCAGCACCACGTATTGAAGAGGCTGTCCTTTCTCCACTGTACATTCCTGCCTCCTTTATCAAAGATAAGGTGGCCATATGTGCGTGGGTTTATCTCTGGGCTTTCTATGCTGTTCCATTGATCTATCTTTCTGTTTTTGTGCCAGTACCATACTGTCTTGATTACTGTAGCTTTGCAGTATAGTCTGAAGTCAGGGGGCCTGATTCCTCCAGCTCCATTTTTCGTTTTCAAGATTGCTTTGGCTATTCGGGATCTTTTGTGTTTCCATACAAATTGTGAAATTTTTTGTTCTAGTTCTGTGAAAAATGCCAGTGGTAGTTTGATAGAGATTGCATTGAATCTGTAGATTGCTTTGGGTAGTAGAGTCATTTTCACAATGTTGATTCTTCCAATCCAAACACATGGTATATCTCTCCATCTATTTGTATCATCTTTAATTTCTTTCATCAGTGTCTTATAATTTTCTGCATACAGGTCTTTTGTCTCCTTAGGTAGGTTTATTCCTAGATATTTTATTCTTTATGTTGCAATGGTAAATGGGAGTGTTATCTTGATTTCACTTTCAGATTTTTCATCATTAGTGTATAGGAATGCAAGAGATTTCTGTGCATTAATTTTGTGTCCTGCAACTTTACCAAATTCGTTGATTAGCTCTAGTAGTTTTCTGGTAGCATCTTTAGAATTCTCTATGTATAGTATCATGTCATCTGCAAACAGTGACAGCCTTACTTCTTCTCTGCCTCATTTTTACGTGGGGTCACATCTTCTTGGAGTGACTGCAGCCAATTACTAAGCAAGGTGGTGGTACAAGGGTCTTGCCATTTCTGCTCAATGTGGGACACCTCTAGTGGGCAACCTTTGCTTCAGACCCTCATCTTGGGCTGGCAGAGACTTTATCAGGTCATCACGTGAGCATCACTGTACAGCAGCAACTTCTGCCCAAGGCACTTTTTGCATTCCTGATTCCACCTCAGTGTCCGCTTGCTGGAGAACCCAACCTCCAACATATGGGAAAAGGGAGATGAATTAAGAGACTGTTGTGGTAATTCAGGTAAGAGATCATGGTTCTTTAGATTAGGTTAGTGGGAGAAGAGATCTTGAGAAAAAGGTTGTGGATGTACTTTGAAGGTGAAATGTACAGTAATTGTTAATGGGTTGAATGTGGGATGTGATAGAAACTTTGGAGTCAAGGTCGACTTCAAGCTTTTGCCTTGAAAAACTGGCAACATGGAGTTGCTTCCCTGCCAAAACGGAGAAAATGACAAAAAGAGCAGGCCTGGGGGAGCTTAGAAAAGGAAATCAAGAGTTCACTTGTAGCATGTTCCTTTGGCCAAATTGGATTTACAAGTCTGGATTTTGGTGAATGGACAGTAAGGGAGGTATGCATTTGGACATTATCAGCCTATTGCAGTATTTAAGCCATAGGAGTGGATGAGCTCACTTAGGAAATGAGAGTAGATAGAGAAGTACCACATTTTAGAGCACTGCACAATGTAGAGATCAGAAAAACTAGAAAAAGCCAGTTAAGAAGTCTGAGAAGACATAACCACCGAATTAGTAAAAGAGGCAAGAGAGCATGTACCAGGGGCCAACTGAAGAAGGTATTTCAAAAAAAAGAAAGATCATCTCATCTGATTCAAATGCTGCTGAAAGTTACAGTATGATGAAGACAGATATCACTACTGGATTTGGAAACATGGAGCAGTTGATGACTTTGGTAAGGGTGGTTTTAGTGTGGTGGTGAGGACCGAAGACTGGGTGGTGGGAGTTCAAGAGAAAATGCTGGGTATGAAAGTAAGGGCAGTGCAAACACAGCACAGCTCTTTAGATAAATTGATCAATACCCAGAGGCGGGTGTATTGCTAAAGGGATTTATTTACGTGATTACTATTATTTTAATAAACCCATCTATCAATTACAATGTGCCAGACATTTTTCTATGTGTTCTACAGACATCTAATTTTTTTTTTTTTTTTTTTTGGTGTGCAGGCCTCTCACTGTTGTGGCCTCTCCCGTTGCGGAGCACAGGCTCCGGACGCACAGGCTCAGCGGCCGTGGCTCAGGGGCCCAGCCGCTCTGCGGCATGTGGGAACTTCCTGGGCCGGGGCACGAACCTGTGTACCCTGCATCAGCAGGCGGACTCTCAACCACTGCACCACCAGGGAAGCCCCAGACATCTAATTTAATACTCTTAACAACTGTAGGATGGAGACAATATTGTTATTTCTGTTTTAGTGGAAATTTGAGTACAGAGATATTAAGTATGTTGCCTAAGGTCACACAGCTAGTAAGGTGTGCAGGTGGTAATTCAACCCAGGTAATTAGAAACAATAGCATTCTCCAGGATCAATCCTTCCAACCCTGTTGCTATGGTAGAGGATGTTTGTATGTTGGAGTTCACAAACTGATGGGAATGTTAGTATGAGGAAAATGTGAGGATGTAAGAGGGAGAAGGAGAATCATAGAAGCAAATTCCATGAGTATGCAAGAAGGAATCTAAGTGCAGTACATAAATAGAGAGTTTGTCCTTAGGAGCAGGGATAGTTCATCCATTGTGATAGGACAGAAGGCTAAATATTTGCATGCAAATGCAGGTAAGTGTTAGTTTGGTGCTAGGAGAACGAGGAAGTTCTCATCTAATTATTTCTCTTTTCTAGTGAAACATGAAGCCAAGCCTTCAGTTGAGAGTAAGAAAGGGGTAAAAGTAATGGAGGATTGAAGAAAAAACAGATGGTGTAAAATAGTGTTTGTGTGTGTGGGTTGTGGATGGGGGAATTAAATAACTAGGAAAATGGGAAAGGATGCCTTGGAGTGGTGAGAGCCTACCTGATATTTCATGTCATAAAAATAAAGTGATGAAGTGTGAAAAAAAAATCAGCACAGTCTTCAGAGGTGTTTTCCTATAGCCAGTTCAGCTACTTATTCATGCATACAGATAAAATAGGTGAAGAATTATATGGGGTTGGCCAAAAAGTTCGTTTGGGTTTTTTCCTTAATATGTTACAGAAAAACCTAAGCGAACTTTTTGGCCAACCCTATATTTAACCAGGTTTGAGGTTTTGCCAGGTGAGTGTTACAACAGGAGGAAAGGATGAGGGACTTGAGTTTTTACAGAAGGGACCTTAGGAGTTTCACTGGTTAAGGAAGGAAGTGAGGAAATGAGGGAGCTGGTAGATAGTGACAAGTGTGTAAGTCACTGGACCAGAGGTCCTAGTGTTGGCAAGTAATTGATGGAAATGGGCGTATTAGAAGAGTGAGTGGACTTGAAGGCAATAGTAGTAAGTCCAGCAAAGAGCAGACAAGATCCACTCATAAAATTAAAATTAACTTCCAGAGTCATTAGAAACTATTTCTTTAATTTCTGAGAAATGCAGTTATTTAATCTCAATAAATAGCAATTCTACTGGAGTCAATTACTGTGTTTTACATTTGGTGAAGTTGTGGGAATGCATCTCTGTGTGTTCAAAATATGAAGTGATTCTACTACATGAATATTTAGTACTCACTAGTGCTGATGGTGTCACAGGTAAAGCCATCATTTGTCTATTTTGTTGTATAAGATTTAAATATTTAAAAAATAACTATCATAATTGCATGTAATACTAATAAGCACTTCCTATATGCAAGCAGTGGACTAAAGCCTTAAATATATTAATTCATTTACTCCTTTCAGTAGAACTATTATATCAGTTTTGCAGATAAGAAAACAAAGACATAGTAAGCCGTAGAGCAGTTTATCGGTTAGGATTCTGTCAACAAGGCACAGAAACCAAAAACACTCACAAGCTTTTTGGCTTATGTAGTAGGAGTGTCCAGGGGAGTGTTGTCTAGCACAGCTGAGTTCAGGCTCTTCAAAGAGGTTATATAACACTTACATTCTTCTCTTTGCTTCCCTCTGAGTTGGATTTATTCTTAGCGTGGCCCTTTCCCAACTCTCCCACCTCCCAAGCCTTTCCCATGGCGGCTTCTGGTAGCTTCAGACTCATACCCTTAGAGCTTGTTAACCTTGGTGGAAAGAAACATTCTCTTTCCCAGTAGGTGCTACACAAGTCTTAGGATGACCTGGGAAAAACGTCCCTGAACTGATTGCTGGAACCAGTGGGATGGAATTCACTTATTCGTCAAACTTACATCAAGAAGGGGGTAGTATTGGTTCAACCTGAATTTCATAGACTAAAAGTTGGGGAGGGATTGCTTCTTAAAGGAAATTTGAGATGCTTTTATTACTTGAAGGGGGATTGGAGGCAAGGCAGGGCAAAAATGAAGGTCCATTGTTTGTTTTTAATTTTTGATTAATTAATTAATTTATTTTTGGCTGTGTTGGGTCTTCATTGCTGCAGGTGGGCTTTCTCTAGTTGTGGTGAGTGGGGGCTACTCTTCATTGCAATGCACAGGCTTCTCGTTGCGGTGGCTTCTTTTGTTGCAGAGCATGGGCTGTAGGTGTGCGGGCTTCAGTAGTTGTGGCACACGGGCTCAGTAGTTGTGGTGTATGGGCTTAGTTGCTCCGCGGCATGTGGGATCTTTCCAAACCAGGGCTCAAACCTCTGTCCCCTGCATTAGCAAGCAGATTCTTAACCACTGCACCACTGGGGAATCCCAGGTCCATTGTTTTTAATTGACTGTCTTCAGTAATCTCACAAGGTCATTTATCAGTTCTAAGGTCATCAAAACCAGCCTAATGAAGGATCATGGAAGGTTTGTCAAGACTGAGAGCAATATTTATGTTCTTGTAGGTAGATGACTGGTGCTATCTGAGCAAAATTATCAAAATTTTTACTTGTTCTTCCTAATACCTTTTAGTCATCTTCTGAACATGTGCCAATTTGCAAGGTTTGGCTCAGTTTGTTTTACAAAATTGTGTTCCGCTTTTATTTAACTACAACTTGCACTTACACAATGACACCACTGTAGGAAGCATTTTCAGTGGTGTTTAGAATAAATAATAACTATAATTTGATGCACATGGAGACTGTTCTCAAAGGTTAAAAATTCATTTCCAGATTCACATGGGCTGTGATAGAAATAGAAACTCTGTTTTGGTTTCTTATTTTGCTTGTTCTTCCTTATTCCTATTTTCCCTTCGTGATGAATTTTTCTCTAGGGAAAAGTTGAAATTTGATTTATTAATACGAATGATCAGGATGCCATTAGAAATCTAAACTAGGGCATAAAATACATGATTCTGTTTGATGCTAGGCAAAGCTTTTAATATCAATATGTATCTGAAAAAACTGTGAGATGGAATTGTCTCATCCGACAGTTATCATGTAAGGTGGTTTTGCAATTATTTTTACGAAAAGTTTCATATATACAAATCCTAATTATATTATAGTGAACTTCCATTTCCGTATTACTCAGCTTCAAAAATTGTCAGCTCATGGCCGTTTCTTTCTTCTATGTTATGGTCAAATTTCCACTTTATAGAAGTAACACTTTTTAGTGATAGTAACTCTAGTAGAAATGCTTTGAGATACAGTCAGAAACCATTTAGGTTAGCTATTGTGTTGATCTAGGCAAGAACCTGAATTTAAGTAAATGAGAAATTGTATTTAAAAAATACACACGGAGGATATACAGAATCTACCTAATCTGGCCATGGATCGAATGAACAGTATTCTGAAATATTCTGGTAAGGGAAATGTTGGTGTCATTTGATTCTTTAATCAAATGATAGCAGTTTAAACATTACCAGTATGCTACTAAACTATCTTGTGGTAATGTATAACTCTCCTTTGTGGTAGTGAAAATCATGATTATATATTAATGTAATTTTCTGATTAAAATTTACATTCAGATTAAAATTTTTATAAAATTTCCTGTTTTTTGAGAGAGGAAGCAGAAATGCAGGAATGTACCTGACACAAAATAGAAGCTTAATAAATGTGCTTTTGGAAACAAGTAAATACATTGCACAAGAAATAGTTTAAAAGTGATACTTTATTTTTCATTTTTATTTTTTACATCTCACCTACTTCTAGAAATTGTTTGGGGTATGTTTGTAGTGAGAATACAATAGAATATTTTATTTGTCAGTTATACCTCAATAAAGCTTAAGAAAAGAGAATACAATAGAATAAGACTGTAAAAGTACAAATTAAAGAGGAAGAAGCCCAACAGAGAGAAGGAAGCAAATGGCTAACCCTTTGCCTTGGTTGGTTTAGTTAAGCTCCTGTGACAAGTCAGAGGGCTGGGCTGATTCTATTATTCTATCATCCTTTGAGTAAAACAAAAAACCAAAAAAAACCTTTGAATTAAATGCAGTATATATATAATCAGTATTCAGTGACTCAGGAGGTTAAGCTGCAGCAATACTTGGTTTAACACTTAGATATCACAAAGAGAAAAGAGAAACATGCCTTTGATTTCTAAAATTTTTATTGGCATCCATATTGGCGTTTCAAATACAACAATCCATGAAAAGTGACTCCTCTCCTACTCTAACTTCACCACTTGTAACAATATCAGGGAGGAAAAGGGAAATCCTGTGCGTTGATCATCAAAATATAGTGTCTGCATAAATTGAGCTCTTACAGGATGGCATTATGGGAGTTGATACTTACAAAAACACATTGGGTTAGATAAAGTGCAAGCTTATCTTTTCACCTTGGAAGTTGCTTAATTCCCACTGTAAGAAGAACTCTCCCCATCACCTTCCCCTGCCCCCACCCCAATACTCTGAAGAAATGTAGAACCTCCGGTAACATGTTTGGTTACCAAACTGCCAGGAATTGGAGTGCAACTCTTTTTGTATACAAATCTGATTAGTATTCTTTGAAGAGTTATCTACTTCATTGGTTCTACTCTGTCTGAGAACGGATGGAGTCATAAAGTGAGACTATTCTTATTGTTTTTTTATTGAAGTATAGTTGATTTACAATGTTTGTTAATTTCTGCTGTACAGCAAAGTGATTCGGTTATACATATGTATACATTAATTTTTAATATTCTTTTCCATTACGGTTAATCATAGAGTATTGAATGTAGCTCTCTGTGCTATACAGTAGGACCTTGTTGTTTAGAGACTATTCTTATTTTTTAAAAGCATAACTTCTTCTGGAAGCTGTTTTCCTTTTAATGAAGTGAGTCATCAGGATGTAAAAGAATCTTTTACTTGTCTTATGATGCGTATACATGGATAATTGATTTCCTCATGTGAAATACATAATAATACTTATGAAATCATGTTTTTCTCCAAACTGTGTGCAACGATTTATTTTAGACTTTAAAATATCATTTGTTATTGTTTTCCTTTTAATTTAAATTGTGTTAAGATTTTATGAGTCCTTTTACTCGGAACATGCGGCTCCCTCTGAGTTGATTGTTTTGTGTGCTTTTTGGCGTCCAGGGAAAGGCAAGTTAGATAAATCATGGAAGGGATCCTTTTAAATTAGAAATCCCATCCAATGCAGAATCCCCTTCCATTTCCAATAAATTAGCAAAACTTTAAGTTTTCCTGTATCCTTAAACACCTTTTTAAAAGTCATAAGAGTAGTGGGCATATAGCAATGTGATTCTTCATTTATATTTGCAAACATTAACAAAAATAGCTATATGATGACAGCCTTTCAGTTTGGTTAAATATACTATTTTAATTAAGAAATTAGAGCTCCAGAAGAGACACAAGCATTTATTTATTCACTCCATTTTTTAACTCAATAAATGTTTATTATCAATAATGTGTTATGCCCTGTGTTAAGATGCTAAAACTTAAAGTATGGATAAGATACATTCATAAATTATACCATACACATGCCATAATCAAGTCTAAAATATAACTGAGTGTCATGGCAAATAAGGATTTCATTTGTTTGGGGACTTAAAATAGAATTCCCTTAAAAGGAAATAAATTGACTTAGGAAACATCGTGTCAATAAAGTTTCTACAATAATTTGATATAAGTAGTGCTATAGCACACTACCCAAAAAGAACCTGTGACAGTAGCCTACTCAGCTTTTCAGCAGCTGTCTTACCATATTCCATTTCTGTTTGTACTTTTTCTTGGCAGTAGTTTCATTAACTAAAAGAGTGACCGATGCACAATAAATATTTGTTAAATGAGTGAATGAAGCAGTAAACTACCACCATCAACTATAAATACTCATCCGAAAAATTTTCATTAGGCAGCATTTGTATTTTGGATAGATGGTTTCTCTTGCCCAAAATTAAAGAATCAAGTTGACAGGTGACCAATTAAACTCATAAATATACCTTTCTACTTTAAAATTCAAAACTGGTGATGTAGCGTCAGGAATACAGCATGATCTATGACATTAAATGATATTATCAACTGAATTTTAATGGTTATGTGGTCTTTTCCATGCCTAATTTATGAGTTTGTTTTGGTCTTTTATATGAGTTAGCATAAAGCATTTATAAGTATCTGTGATTGTTCAACATTATTCTCCTAGAAGGAATGAGAAAACTAACCTGTCTAGGCTCACTTTTGGAGGCCACAGCAGATTGTAAAGGGCAAAGAGTGACGTTTATAGTGAGTGCATGAATGGACTGGAACAACCTTTAGAGGTGTGGGTGAGGATAGAGAAAAGTCAATAGGTTATTTTACTGTTTACATGATCTACTTCTGCATCCTGAAAAACACTGGAAAATTCCTGTTTTCCTTCTTAGTTTTCAGAGGTTGCATAGACTGAGAGCAGCAGTGAACGTTTTTCCTTATTGTTTGATTATGATCAGAAATATCAATTTGGAAATGGAGATTAAAAGCATTGCTTATAGTTGGGCTTCCCTGGTGGCACAGTGGTTGGGAGTCCGCCTGCCGATGCAGGGGACGAGGGTTCTTGCCCCGGTCCGGGAGGATCCCACGTGCCGCAGAGCGGCTGGGCCCGTGAGCCATGGCCCCTGAGCCTGCGCGTCTGGAGCCTGTGCTCTACAACGGGACAGGCCACAACAGTGAGAGGCCCGCGTACCGCAAAAAAAAAAAAAAGCATTGCTTATAGTCAAAAGTACTCCAAACTAAAGTACAGTAATCCAAAGAGTGTTTTTCATCACCAAATAGGAGCCTGCCACAATTGTAGGCACTTGGATTCAGCAGTGTAGACAACAAAGCCCCTGACCTTATGGGATGATATTCCTTTTTACTTGAGGACAAAAGAGTGGAAAGAAGACTGGAATGGTAAGTTGCAATTGTAGTGCCTGCTCAGATGATAATTAGCTTTTTGACATGGCAGACATTTTGCCATTGCTTCCTTGTCCATAAAACGTTATGAAGTTGGACTTTGTATTTTGAAATAATTTCCAAGTTATAGAAAAGTTCTAAGAACACTATAGAAAACTCCCATAAAATGCTTTTTCATAAAAACAATTTCACCCACTGTTACAATACGGTCTTTTACAGTAAAAGGATCCAATCCAGGATCCCATGTTGGATATAGTTGTCTTATCTGGAACTGTTCCTCATTCATTCCTTGATCTTCATGACCTTAAGATATTTGAAGATTACAGGGCAGTTATTTTGTAGAATTTGGCAAGGTCCGGTGTTTCCTCTTACTAGAGTCAGGTTATGAATGAAATAGTAGTGATTCTGTGTCCTTTTCACTGCAGGACATCAGATGGCTCTTTGGGTTGCTTTGTCTCATCACTGGTAACCTTAACCTTGATCACTTGAGTAAGGTGATGTCTTCCCCTGTCAAGCTATTCTTTTCTCATTTATAATTAGTATATATTTTGTGGGGAGATACTTTACATAAATATCCTATTCTTCATTCCCCTATCACCCACGAGTTTTGTTGATGTTTCTTGCCTGAATTATTATGATTATGGGTGACAAATGGTAATTTTCAAATTTCATTATTTCTTCTACATTTATTTGTTGTCAGTTTACTATATGGTAGACTTTGCTACCTATCTGTTTATTTCAGTGTGGACTTATGGATTCCTATATTATTCAGTGGGATATGATTTGTTACTATCACTAAGTCTTTTGATACAATATTGTCCCAGATTATGCCAGTGGGGACAAGCTGTGTCTGTCTGACATGTTTCCTTCATTCTTTGTGCATTTCCATAATTGCTGGCATAACATTTTCCAGGCTTATTCTGTGATTTTCTTGCCCTAGCTCTAGAATTAGTTCTTTAATCCGAGGAGCCCTAGTAGGTTTTAGTGAGTGTGTGCTGATTGCTATTGGGGTATCACTGTTCCCAGACACTCTCACCCTCCAGAGCTGGTGGAGATATATATCTTATAAATAGATAAATATATATCTATTTATCGTCTAGGTTTCCCTTTTTTCATGTTTACAGTTTTTTTCTCTTTCAGTGAGAAAGCTCAATTTATTTATTTATTTGTTCAATTTCCCAGTCCCAGTGGGCTGCTATCCCACTTGGAAGTTTCCATGACCTCAACCCCTGCCAGGCTTTTCTCCTTCCTTGATTGGGACTGTCTAATGGCTCTTTGTCTGAATTATTAAGGAAAGAAAGAAAGAAGGAGGGAAGAAAAGAACTATTAATTTTGTACAAGGAAAATAGTGGCTATATAGATTATTTTAAAGCTAAGGTAATATGATACTTTATCAGGGTAATGTAGCGATTGGATTGGATTAATAAAGTAAAATACAGGATATAGTTTTAGTTTCCATATGTGTACCTTCAGCTGGCTTGTCCCTTAAAATCTAACATTCTTCTCTAATGGCAGTAGTAGTGTCTTTGGACTCCACATTTGCTGTTTACACCATTTTTCAGTGTAATCTTCGAGGGGGAAATCTTTGAAGGGGAAAGGAATGATTACATGGATTTCTTGATTTCATTTGGCTAACGACCGAGAGATATGCTGTCCAATATTCTTTTTAAATGAGCATTTTTAATTAAAACAGTATGAGTAAATTAAAAGGAAACTCTCTAAGGAGACAAGAATCCAGAAATTCCCAATAGTTTGTGAGCCTTGAAAGAAGTTAAAAATGGAAATGCCCCGACATTCTTATTTTGAAAGGTTGAGCTTAAAAATAAAAGTGACCTGACAAACACAAACCTTGATTAGATGTTGGACCATAACATTACAAAAACAAGTAGGCTGAGAATAGATATGTCTGAAAAAGATAGATCAGTGTGGAGAGTCAGGCAGGATTCTCCTAAGGAAAAAATAATGAACGGGGGATAACTGTATTTCAGTGGACATTTATGAGGAGATAATACTCTGGGGAGGTGGGAAGGCATATGTATTGAGTGTTCTAACTAACCATAGAACCACAACTTGAAAAACTTGCTGTTTTGATTTTCTCAACTATTATTTATTCGCACAATCTTTCCAACACCTGGAAACACACACAACTTTTTTACTTATGGGGCATTTTGTTTTCATGGTTTTTCCATGGTCATTCCCAAATCTTCAAATTCTGGTTCTTAGTTTTTTTAAAAACCTCATTTTTAAATACATAGTGAGTTTCTCCAGCTGTTTCCAGCTTCTCTGTTCCTGATTTTTCCCTCTGCCGTGATTATAAGATTTATCACAGGCTTGTTCGTGCACTAGCTAGTGGGTATCAAGTTTCTCGAATGAGAAAATGTATTTAGTCATTGAACAGCCGCTGTTTTTAGCACCTACTGTGTGCAATGATCCCATTTGACATCACTGCCTCAGAAAACATACTTGCAGTCATGGAAAAGATTTGAAAATGCATAGTAACTATAATATCTCAGAATTCTCCTTGTTGATTTGGCTATTTTAATCAGATTCGTAGTTGTAAGTAACATTAATGAATTCAACTTAATTTAGAAAAGGAAGAATCATGGGAAGAATCATTGGAAAGTCTAGAAAATCCAGTTGAGGAAATCAGAAGGGAACAAATATGGCTCAGCTGTAGGAAACACAGCTAGGATCTGGACAGAGCTGATCTGGATAATGGGTAGCTTATACAGAGAGAACTGGATTAGGCAAGGAGGCAATAGTGTGATTATAGGCATCTAGAATACCAGCCCCAGTTGGCTTGAGATAATTGTGGTTTTAGCACTGAAAGTCCCATGTTCTAGGTAACTCTGTAATCCTTAGGGTGGGTTGATATAAAAAGAAGGATTTATATCACTCTTTCAGTACCATTTGGCTGAAATTCTATCCTTGTACTAGAATGAGGTATAAATATCTCAATTAAAATCATAAAAAAGGATACTTCATAGTCAATATATAAAACCCCAAATCAGGAGGGTAAATTCTGTTAAAAGAATAATCTAGCAGGTGCTTTAACTTAATTGGTCACTGTAGTTAACCTTATTGATTCATAATTCTGTGTAGGCATAGCTACAGTTAAATTTGTATAACATTTCTCCACATATTTCCTGATCCATGTTAAGCTCCCCATTCACCTAACAGTCTTCTCTGGAATCTTTTACCACAACTCTTTGTTAAATCACAATATAGACATTACACGGTCTCTAATTTGCTGGTTAATACCTTCTGACATTTAATTCTCACAACAACTTTTTGAGGTATTGTGGTGTCAACATTTTGCAGATGAAACAATTGACTCTGAGATGTTTACCTACTTGCTCTTGGTCACACAGCAGAGCCCAAAATTAAATGCATATTTATTTGACTCCAGAGTGCATGCTATATCACAATTATCTCCCAGTGGTCAATGACATTTTTTTAACTATTATCTTTTCAGGGAGATGGTAACACCCTGGAGGGCAGGTCATATTTGCTGCAAGAGCTGTATATTGAATAGGGCAGCGTTTCTCAAGCTTAAGGAGCCTTTAAAAGTATTGCTATCTAGATTTTCCCCACAGAAATTCTGATTTTGTTCATTTGGTGTGGATACTGACCATTTAATATAGTTTAAAAAAATCTCCGCCAGGTGATTTTTATGTACAGTCAGACTTGACAAACCACTGTTACAGTGTAGTAACTAATATCTTTCTCACCATGAGACTAGGAACCATTGAGGTCAAGTAACTGATCCTAGGGAAGTTTAAGCTGGCTTGAAAGATCAGGTAGGTCTCTGAATAAACTTGTTTAATTTTAATTTTGATATTTAAGCTAAATCAAGATATACATAGACATATGTATACATAGGCTTAGATCACTTCCTTGCCCAAAGCCACATGGACAGGCAAAAATCAAGCTTATCAAGCTCTTCATCTCAATAGATAGATTTATAATTTTTTAAATGCTTTAGGCAGAAAAAGATGTTAACTTGAAAATTGTAGGCTCAAATCATAGTTTAAACATATATATTATGGAGGATTTAAATATCATTGAACAAATAGCATTTGGTTACATCAAGGTTTTTCTGAAAAATAATCGTCTTTCTTTTTATATCAATACCAACTGTATTTATTTCAACTGCTTTTACATTTTTTCATATCCATTCCCTTCATCATCCACTGTTTAAATAAAAATGCATAGACCCATTGAAGCAAAGCAACTTATTAACAAACTACCATGTTGCTCCCTTAACTTAGATATCTTCCCTAAATGAAATTGCATTGTATCTCATAATGATTGAGCATAGTGAAAACCACATCCCTAACTTTGATTTCTAAAAATCCAATTCCAGTTTTGAACTTTTTCCAGGTGAGAGAAAAGTAATTACCAAGAAACAGAACAAGGAGAGGATTCTATGTCTAGACAGCTGGGAACGGAGAGAGAAATCAAAATTCCAGGCAGATAAGGAGGTGATATATAGTCACTGAAATAGAAGGCAAGATAAATAGCTAGAAAGGCAGCAACAGTCACTTGAAGATTTTTCGTAACTGATACCCTCTGTCCTAGGACAGTAACATGTCTGGAATCCGCTTAAGGCAGGACCTGATTCTTAATTTAGCTAATTTGATTGTCAGGTTGAGCACTTGAGTGCTGTGGTCTGAGAGGCAGTAGGAGGGAAGTGATTTTTGACAACATAATGGATGACCCCAAATCCTTTTTGATTGAATTATGTCAAAGTTAAAGATAGGGGCATTATATTCTCTTGAAACAATTAACCAACTTAACACTAAATTATCTGCGTGACTGTTGATGCGTCAGAGCTCTTAGTGGTGAAAAAGAAAGAAAAGCACATTGAATTTTTGAATGTTTTCCTCCTAGATTTGAAATGACCACATTGAAATCTGAGTTGAAAATACTTTCTAGTATAGGACTATATATATATATATCTCACTTTACAGGAAAAACACAAACTCAGTGTGAAAGCAGATGTGGTACTTCAGAATAGCACCAACAGGGTAATATAGTTGTTAAATTGGCCCCAAACACCAGCACATACATTAAAAAAAAAAAAGCTTGACAGGGAAAACATATCTCTCGGGAATGCAGACTAGACCATCTGTCAAAGGGAGAACTGAAACCATATTTCTGTTAGAGGTGGTCATTGATCATTTGGTGAAGATTTCTGTAGACAAATTGCATAGACTATGTCATCTTCCACTATCTTATCTTACATGTACAGCCCTCAGGTATTTTTCAAGGAAAGGCAATTTGGTGTTCAGAATTTGAGCAGGATTGTTAAAAATGTGATTCCAGGAAAGGCTCTCTGTAAACATCAGTTGGAGAAAAAGTAGTTCGAGAAAACAGAGGCTGTGTGTTGGATCTGGGAACCAGTAAATCAGCTACAGTACTCTATAAGGCTGAAGACGAGGAAGTAGCTTCAGTTTTAAAAAATGAAGAATTTGATTTATTTAGTTGGTAGATACGGGGATAAGAAAAAATCCTGTAAATGAATTAACTTGAAAATTGATAAAGAAAGAAATCAGTAATTTTTTGGATGGGAAGTCCTAGAGATAAGCATTGCTATATTAATAGAAATACTTTGAATGGCTTTTTTCAAATATAAATATGCATACAGGTAGTATATTACAGCATTATTATCCTTGAACATTGATAGTGAGCAACAGAAAAATTATATATCCCTTCTCAGAAAATGGAATTACCTGCAAATTCCTACAATAAGTTTGGGGCAATTTTTTGGAAAAAATCATATAAGTCCTAGCACTTTCCACATGTTAAATCTCCCATAGGTATGATATTAATATCTCCCTTAGTATCTGCAGAGTATTAGCATCTTAAGTTTGTGTACAGGCCAAATAAGAAATAAGGTTTATACTCATCATTATTAACATACGATTACCATTTAACTTTCCCCATGGATGTATTTTGTTGTCTCTCTAAGAAGATGCAAACTCCTTGAAGGTGTAGATTGTGTGATATACTTCCATATGTTCTCTATTTTATTTAACACAGTGTTATGCATCTAGTTAATGTACACACTTATTTGTTAATAATCTATAATATGCAAGAGGAAAATATGTATGAAAAAGCCTAAAGGAGTTTTAAGTACTCAATAAATATAAATTATTAAAGTAATTGTTAGTTAATCCCATTAATTCACCTCTTTTGCTGTAGCAAATACCCTGAGTTAGTAAACTAAAGAGACTGCCATTATTTGGGAGCAGTACACAGACATTTTTATTTCTTTCTCTTGCTATTGAGCTTTAAAGATAACATAAACTAACATTTGCTAAGCGCTTTTTGTCTTGATTAGTTGTCTCAAAAAATATTTACACAGTATTTAATGTCTATATCCTACTGTCAGTGGACTTGTAGCACAACACGTATGAGGAAGAACACCTTTTTACCTGTGAACACTATAACTTGCTAACCTCATTGATTCCCACTGAGAGTGGACACAAGTCTGTTCTTTTGTGGATCTTCAGCTTGAACAATTTACATTACCCATGTCTCTATGTACAAGAGTAGCCAGGGCTGTGTGTATTGAATAAAGTAGGAGCTAAAGGTCAGGGGTGGGATGAGGTCAGAAGAGGATAAAAAGGGAACAGTTACAGCATCTTCCTATGATTGCTGACCATGAACCCTCTTCCCCTGTCTACCTCTCTGGGTTGTGACTGACAGGGTTTAAACTGCATTACAAATGTTTTTAATCTTTGCCATATTAAGAAGCATCTTGGAGATAAATGTTTCCCAGTTGGCTTTCCGTGATCAGTCTTGCTTGCATATATTCATCATGTCTTCATGCCTTGGTAAGTCCCAGTGTATTAGCTTAGGAAAAATAAGGAAAATGCATTTAGGGTCAAATACAATGGTAATGTAGAAACACTTACCTGATCATAACTTTGACCTGGAGTGTCAGAGGTTTCAAATTATTCAAAGCCAAATATTTTAACTCACGCGGTTATTTTCACAAATCCTATAATTTGGACTGCTTCCTCATTTCATTCTGCATAACTTTTTACCCATCTGCATATACATAAAAAACATGAATTTTCAAAATGTTTATATTTTACAGAATATGAAAATCTGGACAATCGCAGTGTCAAGAACTCTTGACACTGGCATTTTCTATTTATTAAGTGGGTCTTTTTTTCTTCATATTCGAGCATTCATGAAATGAGCAAACTGATCTTAAAACATTGAAAAAAAAAGATTTCAGCATGTGTCCACCTTTCCTACATTGACTTTAGTAAAAGCTTTTCTAATTCTAAAAAAACTTTTGACAATATGATAATTTCCATTGTCCCCCAATTTTATAATTAACTATAGACCTTAGTGATTAATTGGAGTATTTTTAAACGTTGTTCTGATTATAAGATTACCTCTTTCTGTGAAATAAACTAAAAAGTGGTTAAAACTCCTCCCCAAAATGTTTAATGATTTTCCCGTCTTATTATGAAGAACACATTTCTAATTAACTTTAAAAATTCCTTTTAGCTCATTAACTCCTGTTTCTTAACTCCTACCACTGGCTTTTAGAGAAAATCTTATTTTCTAACACATCTTTCTAACATATAATAATGCTAGAATATCAGGCTTAGTGTCTGTTTTAAGCTCAAGGGTGTATTTTACATGGAAATCATTCTTTAGTCCTTCCTGAGAATGACTCTGTACAGTTTTAATCAAATCTGACTCAAAGAATAGAATCTCCCTGATGGTTACTTAATACAGTTAAGGTGAGTGAGAGTCCAACTGTAGGAAATGTAATATGAATTTCATTTACATTTTCATACAGCTGCTCCGACTATAAAGAGTGATTCTAAGATAATGTAAAAAGCCAAGGATTTAAAAGTTTTCAAAAATAACCTAACTGAAGGCAGTCATTCACTTAGATATTTAAAAAGAAAATCATTTAATTTATATTTTAGAGCTCTCCTGAGTATGGTTAGTTGTAAAGAAAAGAGCTTTAGGAAAACAAAGCATCATTATTATTATTTCCATTATAGAAATGCCAAATCTAAAGATACGTTCACACAGTCATTCCAAACAGCATTTCACTGAACGAACAAAGACAAGGCTGTCATGGCATTTCTCTTTGGGGAAAGGCCTTTCCACTGCTCAGGCGAATACATCACATTTTGAAAGGCTAGATCCTGAGGATAGAATAAAGCAATAAAACATTACTGGGAAGAACCTTTTTCTCATGCTGTTATTAACATCCATCAAAAACCCAGAGTCTTTTTTAATACTACTTTCAAGCGGACGTCTTCCATCAAACAGAATTACGTATGACTTCATTCACAAAAACAGGCTTTTGGTTTCCTGTCAATAAATGGCAACATGTTTTTGCCAACCCAACCAACAAGTCAGTCTATTTTCCATTTGTTATAAAATGCAGTTTCAGTCAGTGAAATCATTTATAGGTATAAGGCAAGGGAAGAAAGCTTAAAGTAGACAGGGGCTAATTATATTTAATCCACCATGTATACTGGGCCCTCCCAATGGAATCAGATGCAAGTACTTCCCTCACTAAGCCTTCCTTCACCATTTCAAACGGAGCTATGAAGTATGTTTATTATGAACTTTTGAACTGTCTGAACTTATTCTATCCACTGAAATATTGCCTTGAAAATGCCTTTTTCAACTAGTGACATGACAGCTAAAGCTGTTGTGCTTCTGTATC
Organism: Phocoena sinus; assembly: GCF_008692025.1. NCBI lineage: Eukaryota > Metazoa > Chordata > Mammalia > Artiodactyla > Phocoenidae > Phocoena > Phocoena sinus. The sequence goes on along the minus strand of NC_045772.1, from coordinate 36,266,855 downwards.
ATTCAGCTGGAAGATATTACCGCGAGAACTACATTTCCTAGCGTTAGCCCAGGTTCCCTGAAAATGGTAAGCTGCATGGTGAATAATTAATATTGGCAGAGTCATCATAAATCTCTGTAGATACACTCTATCGTACATATCCCGAGTACAAAGCAGCTTTGATTTAATTCATTGTCCATTCCACATTTGTTTTTCTTTTACTAACCTGCCCTCCATTCTGTGCAAGACATCATATAAATAAAATTACTGTTTCTGGCTTGAATCATCACTAGACTTGAGTTAGTGGTTGCATGAAAGGCTAATTTAAACAACAGGCAGGGCCACTGCCTTACATAGAAGACAGGAAGGAGCTCTATCCACGACCGTCCTTGACAGTAATGCTATGTCCAATTAGAATGAATCATATTCACATTATATGTAAAATATATCATACTAGGGTAAACGAAAAATTTGCTGTTACCAGGTCAAGAATGAAAGAAATCTTCAAAGGTCATTAGCCTGTCCTTTGGCTCTCTGAGGGCTACAATTAAAAAGTCCTTGAGAATTATCTGCCAAGTCCTTAAAATTATTCAGACAAGTAGGCACCACAGTCTCCTTCTGTAAATCATTACCAGGTCTGCCAGCCTTTATAGTCGGTAAGATCTGCTTGCTATTTAACCCAGCCATGAAAATAGTCTCTGGATGAAATACAGTGGTCCCAGAAAGAGATAAGCAGTGGATTTAATTTTAAAAATGGGATGGGAATAAAAAAATTAATTTTTTCTTGCTCTACTTTCCAGAACTTTTACTTTTGGTTTTCTTGGTTATCAGCCTTTTTGAAAAGTCTTAACCTGTTAAACCGGTGAGGCAGTTTCTTATTACAATGTGGAACTTTTGCTGGACCGAACTGTGCCCCAAATCAAAACATCTTCCTTGAAGGAGAGCACAGAGTGATGAACAGCCAGCCTGTAACACAAACCCCTGTCCTATTCCCCAGATACAGCAAAGTAATGATAATTTACATTTATTGAGAGCTTACTATGGATTAGGCGTTGATTTAAGACCCTCCAATGCATTAAATCTGCAATATCCCTTGAGATGATGCTTCCCATTTGTCAAGCGAGACCATGAGGTTCCGAAGAGGTAACTTGCCTAAATCGTCCAGTAGTCAATGGCAGAACTTGGATCTGAACTCAGGCATTTTGGAGTCAAAAATCTGTATCTAACCTTAACAAAGTAAATGCCATTTGGTATTTAAGAGTTTATATATTTCCAAGCTTTTGGAGTGAAAAACCGAGATAAGAAGTACAGAGGAAAGTGTAGAGGGTCATAGGAAATATTAGGAATTTGTGAAGGAAGACAATATTTACATTTCTGATAGAATTATTCAATATGATGGGAAGCCACTTGTCCTGTCTAGGCAGGAGAATTCTAAGGAGTATTTCTGGCAAACTGTAGCTTGCCACTTATTTTTACTATCACATTCCTGAGCTATATAATTGATTGAAATGGGCTGTTCTAAGGTAAGGTTTAAAATAGGATGATGGAACTTTTTGTGGCTTCAAGGAGGAATATCCCAACAGGGAGTAATTCATTCTTTTTTTCTTTTTTAATTTTTATTAGAGTATAGTTGATTTACAATGTTCTGTTAGTTTCTGCTGTACAGCAAAGTGAATCAGTTATACGTATACATATATCCACTCTTTTTTAGATTCTTTTCCCGTATAGGTCATCACAGAGTATTGAGTAGAGTTCCCTGTGCTATACAGAAGGTCCTCATTAGTTATCTGTTTTATATACAGTAGTATGTATATGTCAATCCCAATCTCCCAAGTTATCCCTCCCCCCTTCCCTTTTGGTAACCATAATTTTGTTTTCTACATCTGTGACTCTATTTCTGTTCTGTATTTCTGTTTAGTTCATTTGTACCATATTTTTAGATTCCACATATAAGCGATATCATATGATATTTGTCTTTCTCTGTCTGACTTACTTCACTCGGTATGACAATCTCTAGGTCCATCCATGTTGCTGCAAATGGCATTATTTTGTTCTTTTTCATGGCTGACTCATTCTTGAATTAGAAATCCCTCTACCTGCTAATCCCATCAGAGGGTTACTTTACAATGTCTTCAAATAATGTCTCCAAAAGTTTGTTTGTTTCTCAAGTCAGCAATCTTGTACTTAATTTCCACAAAACATGATTTTAAGCCTTCTCCATTCTCTTCAAACTCCTGAGCCCCCTTCAGTTTTGGCAATGGCTGTATATCCTATTTTAATGAGAACATGATGATGTAAAGTAGCAATTTTCTCTTCCCTATCGTTAAATGACAAACACACTCATCTCTGATTTTCACTCCTCCTTTCCAAGACTAATCCTTCCACTTATTTTCCTAGGAACCATATTCTGTGGAGTCCTCCCTCTCTTTTTCTTTTCCTTCCTCTGCTTCCCTTTTTCCTTTGCATCAATCTGTAAATAGGACTGTCTCTCTTATTATAATACTAAATAAGCGAAATAAAATAACATTCTTTGACCTACTGCATACCTCCTGTCACCTCCCTAATTCTCTCTTTGCAGGCAACTGTCTTGAAAGAGTTGTCTACTTTTTTTAAAAAAAAATGTTTCTTTCTTGGTTTATTCTACTTGCCTTCTTGGCTTGTTAACCTTCTCATGCATTTCTCTTTTAATGCCATCTGATTTCTGTCCCCCAGTGTTCCCATTACTATATCTGTTGTCAAAGTTACCGCATTTGTTTTAGAATCTGCAAGGGGTATTTCTCAGTTACCTTTGGCATCATGTACTACTACTGAGTTTGCCCTTCTTGAAGAAGCCCTTCTATTTTCTGGGCTTCTATGACACCGTACTAGTTTGTTTCTTTCTTACTTCTTTGCTGTTAGACAGTTTCCTTACATGTTCTTCTTCTACTTGGTACTGCAATTTTTATGTTCCGTTCTCATCTCTCTTGAGGGAAAATTCCCCTGAAAAGTTGCATCCAACTTCATGACTCTAATTCCCAGCTCCATGCTAATGATTTCCAAGTAAATAATTTTAACCAGATACTTCTCATTAGCATCAGATCTACTCATCCAACTTCCTGTAGGATACTTCATGAAGTTATTCTGTCTGACTTTTCAAGTTTAACATACAACAAAATAAGCTCATAGTTTCCCCGCAATTCTCTCTTCTTCCTGTGTTTTGTACCTCAATCAATGATCAGTGGCAAATCCTTTACTCAGTTGCCCAACCATAAGCTTTGGTGTTATTCTTGACTTCCATCTTCTTCATCCCTTATGTTCATTCAATCTCTGTGTTCTGGCCGTTTAGTCTCCTACAAATCTTTCAACCCAGTCAGTTTTTCCCCATAGCTACAACTCAAATTTGGGCTACTACCATCTCTCACGTGGATTCCTGCAACAGTATCCCCATTTGTTTTCCTTTAATGTTGTCCCATCCTGTTTTCTGGATTGCACATTTCCCAAAGGCATCATGCCATGCTTCTGATTAACATTCTTCAGTGGGAATCCATTGTACTTACACTGAAGTTCAAATGCATTAACAGAACTTCCTGATCAAGCCCTTGCTCAGTTCTCCAGGTTTGCCTTATGCCAAACTGAAGTGCTTTCAATTTCTCAAATGCATCGTGTTTCTTTGAACACAGGGCTTTTCATTCATTGTTTTCTTGAACTTGGACAGTCATTTCTCTAACCTTATCTGGCCTTTTTTTAACAACTTCCTTAGAGAAACTTTTCCTTGAATTTTTAATAATTGAAACTTTGTCTCAATTATTAAATCTGGGTTAAGCATTGTTGCCATGGGTTTTCAACAGCATCCAAGCCTTCCCTCGTAAGAGATTTTTTTTCCCTTCACATTTTTAAATTTATAATTATGCTATTTTAAATCATAAGCTAAATGAAGGCAGGAAACTCATTTGGGTTTTTTGTTATAAATTCAGGATATTATACAGTTTCAGGCAATCTGTAATTACATTTACTTGTTCAGTACAAAACTAGTAAAAGCAACTGCATCTTTGGACAGTAACGTTTATTATTATAGGGAAAATGTATATGCTTTATTATATTTGTATTTTGAATTTATTGATAATTTGCAATATGATATGTGGATTTGGACTGCAATCATTTGAAACTTTACATGATGTACCATCATAATTTATATGATTCTGTGATTCTAAAGTTTAAATCTCACCAGGTTGAGATGGGAATTTCCAGAAGTCATTTAATTTTGGGTGTTTGGGTTCTCTGAAATATGTGGCTGGATCCCTGAGAGAAGGACTTTAAGACAGTTGGACTGCTATCCATTCATCTCTTTTCCCCAGAGGAAAACAAAAGGAGTCTTATTGTTTGGTCAGCTGGCCCTCCGGGTAAACAGACTAATGATATTTGTTAGGAAGAAGAAACCTTATATCAGAAATGCCTTTTGCAGGATATCTCTGGCAAAGAATTACCTATAATTCTTGGAAAGTCGAACCCATGTTCTAGAGACAAGGCTCCTACGAGAATGCCATGTAAACCACGCACTTCTCTGGGGTATAAGATGAAGATGTATCATAATTGAAACCTAACTGAAACACCTCTAGTTGTGTGAAGCACACAAGAACCTCGTTTAGAGACCGCATCCATTCTGGGCCAAAATACCCACATATGATACGAGAGAGAAGGACCTGAGGAACTGCTTTCAACGTCCTAAACGTCTTGCTGCTGCTTCTGAGCCTTTCGATATTATTTTGTATGGGTAAGAGGTCTGATTGTTCACAACTGATTAGACAATCTGATCCTATGTGGTGGTGATCCTATGCAGATTCAGTCCTCCTTTAGACAAATTTAACAGTCTTCTGTTGATATTTATAATACAGTGTGTATTATAAATGTAGCTGGATTCATAGTTCTTCTGTCTCCCTCTAAATTCCCTTGAGCAGAGCGCTTTAAAACACTTTAGTTTTCCCACCTGATTATAACATATTTGAAGGAAAATTCAAGGTCAGTTTTACAATCCACTGGTAACCCTAACAGTCTGTGCATTTTAAACAGATTTAAATTGCATTCATAAGTTTTATTTCAAAAACCATATATCCTCTTTCAGAGAACAGTGCTAAGGGTATTAGGTAATTGCTGAACTGAGTATTAGAGTTGGGTAATTTCATTAGATATTTTAATTGGGTATCTGTGAATAAAGACTCCATCATACATTGTATTTAGCCTTATAGTATCAAAAAGCTAAGTATCCATTTATTACAAGTAGACTGTGGTGACATTAGCTGTTCTGGGAGTTCCTGGAAATATGGTTATTGTGTCTACCTCTTAAAGGGAACAATTGATATTTACTGCCTCAGAGGCTCTGATGAGTGGGTGGAAGAAAGGATGGAAGAGGGAGAGCAGGCGCAAGTTATGAGAACAAGATATATTGCCATGTTTGCGGCAAAGGCAGACTGAGCACAATGAGTCTCAGAAGATAACATATAAATCAAGACATTCTGACATAATAATATAGGAGAGGTCTTTAAATGGAACTGATTTCATAGTCTTGGTGAGTCATAAAAAGTCTACTTTGAAAAACTGCAATAATAATTAGACATCTGCCAAGTTTTCAGTTTTGACATTTGCTGGAGGATTGAAAACTTTCCTGAAATCTATTTTTTTAAGACATTTTCTCAGCTAGTCACAAGTTTTTTTTTATCAGAGTATTCTGTGTGAACCCTTTAAACAAAAAAATGTGAACACTCTGAGAAGGAAGGGGAAATGTGACACAGTTCTCTCTTAGAATTCCTGCCCCCCTAAAGAAGCCAGGAGAGATTTCAACTCTATCAAAATGCAGTTGAAATTTTAAAACAGCCAAATTATTATAAGCACTTTAAAAGTTCTTGTGACAGTCTCTAAAATTTTGCTTTGTAACAATCAAATTGGAACTGGATCTCACAGAAATAACTTCTAAGAAATTAGCAAGCAAGAGTGGAAAGAAACATATTTGTGCAATTCAACACAACAGAAAAATTTATGCTAAAGGCATTAAGTTTTGAGAAGTGTGAAAATTCCATTTTTGACATCCCATCAGCAGAATATTTTCATTCATCGCTTTTTAAAAAATGAATAGATTGGACTTTTCTGAATTGTACTCAAGGAGAGATCTTGAATTGGAGCCTTGTGAAATAATTTTTTTTCTCTGCCTGATCACAAGCAATTACCATTTTATTTTAGCAGCATGTTTTGATTTGTACATATGTGTGTATACCACATAGTCAGAGATGGTGAAAAATATGCCTTGTAGTAGTTTAAGAAAATTCTGTGAATTTAAGAATATTTCTTTGCCTCCAACAAAAATGCTGGAGAAGTAAGTGTATAAAACTGGTGTGTTTTGGACTACAACTGAATCTTGAAATGCATCTTGAGCACAGGATAGCTGTTCAGTTCACACTCTTTCTTTCTATGACTTTAGTCTAAAAGGCCCGAGCAGGTAATTAAAATGAGTGAAGGGGGTCGGGTGACAGACAAAGGAACAGCTTCAAGTGGTATCTAAAGGGTGCAGTCCTTACTCAGCTCCAGCTGATGGTGGATATACAGGAGTGCAAGCCCAGTGGGGGAGAATCTTCTGTTTCAAGAGCATTTGTGAATCACTACTGAGGTGTGAATTCTTTCAATTTTTAATGTTGGCCAGACAAATCATGAATGTAGATTATTTGTGTCCCAAGATCTGCTAGTTTCCATATCTAATACAGGAAGTCTATATGCTATATGTCCCTACCAAGCTAATAAAACCTGAAATGTCTAAACCAAAACTTAATTAGCTTATCTTCTTGAAGTAAAATCTTCACTGAATTGTGTTTAACATTGTATATTCATTTCTCATTGAGAATTGTTACGTAAAACAGCACTATGAAGAATATACCTGAATAACCTATAAAACTTGTCAGGAGATGTGGTATATTAGCTGTTAAATGTCTGTCGCTTGTGTAAGGATTTATAAGACAAATTTATTTTAGAAGTTAATACCAGTAGAACATTTTTTAAAGATAATGAGTATCACATAACACATACTGTACTTTAAGCATAAGCAAATAAACGAGGAAGTGAACTCAAAATTCAGTCTCAATCATGGTAATTATATGCATTCAGAGAGCGATCATTTGTATCTTTCTCAGTGTATAGAATTTTGGATTTCTTGTTCTCTCTTACTTTTAATTTAATTTAATTTATTTTTTTATATAGCAGGGTCTTATTAGTTATCCATTTTATATGTATTAGTGTATATATGTCAATCCCAATCTCCCAATTCATCACACAACCCCCACCCCACCACTTTCCCCCGTTGGTGTCCCTACATTTGTTCTTTACATCTGTGTCTCTGTTTCTGCCCTGCAAACCAGTTCATCTGTACTATTTTTCTAGGCTCCACATTATGCGTTAGTATATGATATTTGTTTTTCTCTTTCTGACTTACTTCACTCTGTATGACAGTCTCTAGATCCATCCACGTCTCTACAAATGACCCACTTTCATTCCTTTTCATGGCTGAGTAATATTCCATTGTATATATGTACCACATCTTCTTTATCCATTCATCTATTGATGGGCATTTAGGTTGCTACCATGACCTGGCTATTGTAAATAGTGCTGCAATGCACATTGGGGTGCATGTGTCCTTTTGAATTATGTTTTTCTCTGGGTATATGCCCAGTAGTGGGATTGCTGGGTCATATGGTAATTCTATGTTTAGTTTTTTAAGGAACCTCCGTACTGTTCTCCATAATGGCTGTATCAATTTACATTCCCACCAACAGTGCAAGAGGGTTCCATTTTTTCCACACCGTGTCCAGTATTTACCGTCTTTAGATTTTTTTATGATGGCCATTCTGACTGGTGTGAGGTGATACCTCATTGTAGTTTTGATTTATATTTCTCTAATGATTAGTGATGTTGAGCATCCTTTCATGTGTTTGTTGGCAATCTGTATATCTTCTTTGGAGAAATGTCTATTTAGCTCTTCTGCCCATTTTTGGATTGGGTTGTTTGGTTTTTTGTTATTGAGCTGCATGAGCTGCTTATAAATTTTGGAGATTAATCCTGTCTGTTGATTTGTCTGCAAATATTTTCTCCCGTTCCGAGGGTTGTCTTTTTGTCTTGTTTATGGTTTCCTTTGCTGTGCGAAAGCTTTTAAGTTTCATTAGGTCTCATTTGTTTATTTTTGTTTCCATTACTCTAAAAGGTGGATCAAAAAAGATCTTGCTGTGATTTATGTCAAGGAGTGTTCTTCCTATGTTTTCCTCTAAGAGTTTGATAGTGTCCAATCTTACGTTTAGGTCTCTAATCCATTTTGAGTTTATTTTTGTGTATGGTATTAGGGAGTGTTCTAATTTCATTCTTTTACGTGTAGCTCTCCAGTTTTCCCAGCACCACTTATTGAAGAGACTGTCTTTTCTCCCTTGTATATCCTTGCCTCCGTTGTCATAGATTAGTTGACCACAGGTGCATGGATTTATCTCTGGGCTTTCTATCCTGTGCCATTGATCTATCTTTCTGTTTTTGTGCCAGTACCATATTGCCTTGATTACTGTAGCTTTGTTGTATAGTCTGAAGTCAGGGAGTCTGATTCCTCCAACTCTGTCTTTTTCCCTCAAGACTGCTTTGGCTATTCGGGGTCTTTTGTGTCTCTGTACAAATTTTAAGATTTTTTGTTCTAGTTCTGTAAAAAATGCCATTGGTAATTTGATATGGATTGCATTGAATCTTTAGATTGCTTTGGGTAGTATAGTCATTTTCACAATATTGATTCTTCCAATCCAAACACATGGTATATCTCTCCATCTCTTGGTATCATCTTTAATTTCTTTCATCAGTGTCTTATAGTTTTCTTCATGCAGGTCTTTTGTCTCCCTAGGTAGGTTTATTCCTAGGTATTTTATTCTTTTTGTTGCAGTGGTAAAAGTGAGTGTTTCCTTAATTTCTCTTTCAGATTTTTCATCATTTGTGTATAGGAATGCAAGAGATTTCTGTGCATTAATTTTGTATCCTGCAGCTTTATCAAATTCATTGATTAGCTCTAGTAGTTTTCTGGTGGCATCTTTAGGATTCTCTATGTATAGTATCATGTCATTTGCAAACAGTGACAGTTTTACTTCTTCATTTCCAATTTGTATTCCTTTTATTTCTTTTTCTTCTCTGATTGCCATGGCTAGGACTTCCAAAAATATGTTTAATAATAGTGCCAAGGTTGGACATCCTTGTCTTGTTCCTGATCTTAGAGGAAATGCTTTCAGTTTTTCACCATTGAGAATGATGTTTGCTGTGGGTTTGTCGTATATGGCCTTTATTATGTTGAGGTAGGTTCCCTCTATGCCCACTTTCTGGAGATTTGTTATCATAAATGGGTGTTGAATTTTGTCAAAAGCTTTTTCTGCATCTATTGAGATGATCATATGGTTTTTATTCTTTAATTTGTTAATATGGTGCATCACACTGATTGATTTGCGTATATTGAAGAATCCTTGCATCCCTGGGATAAATCCCACTTGATCATGGTGTATGATCCTTTTATTGTGTTGTTGGATTCTGTTTGCTAATATTTTGTTGAGGATTTTTGCATCTATAGTCATCAGTGATATTGGTCTGTAATTTTCTTCTTTTGTAGTATCTTTGTCTGGTTTTGCTATCAGGGTGATGGAGGCCTCATAGAATGCGTTTGGGAGTGTTCCTTGCTCTGCAATTTTTTGGAAGAGTTTGAGAAGGATGGGTGTTAGCTCTTCTCTAAATGTTTGATAGAATTCACCAGTGTAGCCGTCTGGTCCTGGACTTTTGTTTGTTGGAAGATTTTTAATCACAGTTTCAATTTCATTACTTGTGATTTGTCTGTTCATATTTTCTATTTCTTCCTGGTTCAGTCTTGGAAGGTTATAACTTTCTAAAAATTTGTCCATTTCTTCCACGTTGTCCATTTTATTGGCACAGAGTTGCTTGTAGTAGTCTCTTAGGATGCTTTGTGTTTCTGCGTTGTCTGTTATAACTTCTCCTTTTTCATTTCTAATTTTATTGATTTGAGTCCCCTCCCTCTTTTTTCTTGATGAGTCTGGCTAATGGTTTACCAATTTTGTTTATCTTCTCAAAGAACCAGCTTTCAGTGTCATTGATCTTTGCTATTGTTTTCTTTGTTTCTATTTCATTTATTTCTGCTCTGATCTTTATGATTTCTTTCCTTCTACTGACTTTGGTTTTGTTTGTTCTTCTTTCTCTAGCTCCTTTAGTTGTAAGGTTAGGTTGTTTATTTGAGTTGTTTCTTGAGGTAGGCTTGTATTGGAAAAGCCATATATTTTAATAAGAATATTTATTTTACATCCTGAAGGAATATGAAACAGAGGTAACACTCTACAGTATCTGAGAAAATACGTGAAGTGTTTATAGACATATAAACACTGGTTTACTTTGTGTTGTTACCTACATAGCTTTAGAAAGATCAGCATGTTGAGGAAAATTATATTTACTGTTGAAGATAATTATGTGGAGCAACCTTAGCCAGAAAATAAATCTCCCAAGAAAATTTTGGAATTTTAAGATTGCATTTGCTTTAAAATGAACTTTTTCTATTTGTTTAAATTCACCAGGTAAAACTTTTTCATCAGGATCATATTTTGGAGGGGGCAATTTTATGTATGATGACAGGTGGGCTTAAATTTTGTGTTTGGGGACAGCTTCAGCATCTTTTTCATCTTAAGAACAACAGCAGACATGTTGTCTGTTTTCTATAAAGGTTTGTTGAACTCTATTAAAGATACACTGTTAAATAATTTTGAAAAAATAGTGACATCAGAAAAATATTTTGTGCATTGCTGTATACTTTTGATTTAAGCCTGACATAATTTTTTGTTGATAAACTTTATTATTAATATTTCATGTAGAAACAAAGTTTCTGGATGGTTATTGAGTAATTGCCTCTTTTTTACATTTTGATCATAACCAATGGAATTAAATATTGTGTTAAATTTTTATATTTAATATGACCAATAAAGGTTAATTACTGAAGCATTCATAAAATATAATAAGAATGCTATATATTGGTCTTGAACAATATTAAGAAATAGCACATTTCCAAACCTGGATCTAAATGTGTACATTTAAAGCATTTTTATTTATTTTACTTATTTTTGCACATGTTTCTGCTGGAATCACACTGATCCTCTGGCTTTTCAATGATTCCCGAAGGAATGTTTTCTTTCAGTGGTTCAGAGAAAGTACTTTCCCTAGTAATGCTAGTCTAGCACAGTAAGAGAGGGTTTTCTTTTTTTTTCTTTTTTTTTGTCTAAAAGAATCCAAATTCTCTAAGGTTTTATTCCTGTCCTGAGTGAAAAATGGATTAAAGGATGGACTTGGCAGCCTCCATCCTCAGTCCCCTTCCCCAGTTCTTACTCTTCACTGTAGGAAGATATATACTTAGGAAAAAAGCTCAGTAGTCATAAGTTTGTGTTACTTTTTAGAAAGTTAAAGTACATTACATTTTTAGATTTCCAAATGGCATCAAATTTGAGTATTCCAAGGGAAATTTTGGAGTGAGCGTTAATGAATTTATCCCTAATGCTACTTGTCATTGAGACCTGTTGAGATGAAGACCTGACCCTCTCTTCATAGAATAATTTGCAGTGTTCTTTTATTAGTTCAACTTGCTGCTGAGCCGTTTACTTATATTCACACATTATTTGAAGAATACTGCACTTTCAGTTCTCTATTCAATTCCACGTTTCTCTGCCAAGTCTCATCTAGGCATCTGACATACAACGAGCAGCTACATAATTGTGCAGTCTAATAACTAATGAATAATTACTTATTCTCTTCATTCAGTGTAAGGAACATTTCTATGGTAAAAAACATGCTACTGTTGTCGGAACGTAATGACATATTGTGTGGGGGAAGGGAAGCAAATGCATGGATTTGTCATGAATATCTAGGGGTGTTTGCCAGTTAAGCTAAGAATTTTATTGTTCATTTAGGATTCTGGCTGTGCAGAACTACCATCTTTGTATACACAGTGTTCACCTTTCCACGTGGTACAGTGAAAACATCAGATTGTCTACTGAAGATCTATAGTTTCATTTCAGCTTTGCCTTTTTTTTTACTACTATCTTTGAGAACTTAAAGAAGTCACTTGACCTCCACGAGCTTTTGTTTCCTCAGTCTTGCCAGCCTTCCTTCACAGAATAGGACAGGAGATTCAAATGAGATGATATATGTAAAATTTTTTTTAGTCTGAAAAATAGTATATAAACATGTCAGGGCTTTTGCTACTGTGGTTAATTATTATTTGTTTGACTCTCTAAACATTGTGTGAGATAATCAAGGCAGATTCATTCATTTATTCAACAAATAATTATTTATCACCCACAGTGTTTTCAGTGCTGATCATTCAACAGTGATTAAATTAAACAGGGACTGCTGCCTTCCTAGAGCTCCTATCGTAGTACCAGAAATAGATACCATCTGGTTAAACCAGTCCTCAGTGAAGATCATTTTAATCACGTATACATGTAATGATGAGACTAAAACAGCGTGATGTGTTAGTGACTGCTTCAGATATGGACTCAGAATGTTCACTCTGAAGAGTGGACATTAAGTGAGATTTCAGTGCTGATTGGGAACCAGTTACTTGAAGAATTGGAATAAGAACATTTCAATAAAGGAAGGGCCCTGAGTGATCAAGGAATAAGAAATAAAAGGCCTGTGGAGCTGAACATAGTGAGCTAGGGGGAGGATGGAAGGAAATCTTCCTGGCACCCCAGCTTCTAGATCTTCTTGAGCATCCCTATATGCATTCCCACTAGAGCTCCTATTTCTTCTATGATATCACATGTAACTGTAGTTACTTGTTTAGTTGTCTGTTATTCTCATTTGACTCTGAGTTGGGAGAAAGCCAGGAATATTTTTTCTTGCTCATTATTGTATCCCCAGCACCCTAGTGGATGCAGAAAATTATTTGGTGAAATGGAAAAATTATGCAATCAGTTAATAAAGTATTGTCACCATCAGCTAGGTTTATCATCTTCAGAATATTTAGGCCAGTATTCTTTCCACTACTTCTTACTACCTTCATTAGGAGGAAGTGATCTCTATCTTAAAGGTCTGACAAATATTTTCTATTTCCTAACCTAATATAGACTAGTGAGGCTGTAAAAATGTTTGTTAGTGAAATGCTTGAAGTAAAGGTAAAGGCTTGTTTCAGTTAGGGTGGCACTTGTGGAGAACTTCTGTGAGATGAGATAAGAGATTTGTAGAGTTTGTGTGAATTAACAATTATTATTAAGATGGGGTTTCTTTTATATGTTATGAATTAATTTACATAGCATCCTTTCATGGCATTTTTAAAACAAGGAGCAGAGTGGTTGAGTCACTCCTTTGAGTGCATAAAGCTGCCAGTTGTCCATGTACGTTTCACACCTAGGTTTGCTGACTTTAGTTACATTACTGTTTTCACCCCACTTGCCTATGCTGTCCTTTGTATTTGCTGCTACTGAACCATCATCAAAAGGCCACATGTTTTGTGTCTTTGTTTAGGATTACAGATGTGTAGATGTTGATTTAGTTACTTCCACCCTCTTGCTTGTTTCTCTACTTAATTTTTAAGATGCAAGATGACTGGGTCCAGAGAACTTGGGAGGATTTTAGCCACAAATGCAAACAAACTTCAGTGGAAATTGACCCTTACTAACATTAAGTTCTCATTAAAGAAAATGTGGAAGACAAAAAAGATTTAAGTGCATATAAATGGAGACAAAATTTTGACTTATTCTTCCAACAAATAGGACATGGTGCTGAGATTCTGAAAGAAATGCAGAAAGAAATATGTTACTAATTTGTTTTGTTTTCTGGTTGCTACCAGGCCATCAGTTTAATGTTAATCCTTTACGAATACACTATAAAAATAATTATTTATATAATAAAGTTATTGTTTTTAACAATCAACTCTCAATTCCTTTTTTTGTGAGTGTTCATTGTAACAAATTTGAATAAGTCAGAGAGGTACAACGATAAAAAAAGTTTTCCTTGTTCCATTAGCTCCAACTGTTTAATTACAAACGTTTTTCACTTTTGCATTGTCTTTATTTATAGAAAATTCTTTCTCTATATGTAGTCAACTAGAAGAAGGAAAATTTATTTTAGAGGACAAGTCTTGAAATTTGGAAAACATTGATATGGAATTCAGAGTTATGAAATATTAGTATTATAACTTACTCTTATTAGGTTTTAGAAAGTAAAATGGAGAAAGGTATACATAGTAGCTAACAATAATAATATGTATGAAACATTTTTAATGAGACATTTAAATTAACTGTTGCCTTTTTTGATATAGTGATTTATCAGAGTAGTTATAAAATAATGAATTTGATCTTTATAGTTTTTAGGAAAGCAATTTTATTTAGGAAAATTTAGTGTAACATAATATATAAAATATAATGACAATTCAGAGTATTGAAATTATTTTGGATGATAAAATTACTGTCAAGTAACTGGTATTATAATACAATATAAAGCATTTTCCTAAAAATTTCTGCTAAAAATGCTTTCAACCAAAACCTGTGATTCACAAATACTAAGTAAGAAAGGACGAAGGATGAAAATCCTAACCATCTTGCATGTGAGACAGAGAAATTATACAGTAAACATCAAAGAGATCGAAGCACACGTATTGAATGGGAGTTTTCCAATTCGTAATTGCTGATTATACTTCAAAGTACAGCCACAAAGTCTTCTAATTTAAATTATAGTCACAACTTATATAACCTATCTTTCTCATACTTAACAACCTTATACCATGTTCTGTTCCATCTTGTCCCTTGTCTCTGTGTCTCTGTCTTACCTGAAACTATAGTTACAGGCCAGACATACCTCTCTACTGGTATTGGACCTGCAGCTCTTCAGTAAGTGACTGGCCAAATGCACCTGTGAGGGTTAATTTTATGTGTCAACTTGACACCACTAAGGGATGCCCAGATAGCTGGTAAAACATTATTTCTGGGTATGTCTGTGAGGGTGTTTCCAGAAGACATTAGCATTTGAATCAGTAGACTGAGTACAGAAGGTTGCCCTCCCTAGTGCAGATAGGCAATCATCCAATCCACCGATGGCTCCAATTGAACAAAAAAGTAGAAGAAGGATGAATTTGCCCTCTGCTTGAGTTGGAACATCCATCTTCTCCTGCCTTTGGACCACAGCACTCTTGGTTCTCAGGCCTTTGGACTTGGATTGGGACTTATACTGGGGCTTCCCTGGCTCTTGGACATTTGGACATGGAATGAATGACATTACCAGCTTTCCTGGTTCTCTAGCTTGCAGACTTCAGATCCTGGGACTTCTCAGACTCATTACTGTGTAAGCCAATTCCTATAAAAAAATCTCCTATTACATGTATTTATGTCGCTATATATCCATATTTATAGCTACGTCTGTATATCTATATCTCTATATAGATATCCTATGTATGGATATATCTTATCTATCTATCTTATCTATTTTATCTATCTATCTATCCATCCATCCATCCATCCTATCTATCTATCTATAGATCCCATTGTTTCTGTTTCTTCAGAGAACCTTAACTAATATAGCACCCATATCCAGTCATGAGCTCCTCGCCAAGGAAAAGATGAAGCAGAGGAGGCTGATGTGTCACAGTGCAGTGACGGTGATAGCTGGCAAATGTTCAGAAACATTCACTCTGAAAATCCATGTCCTGATTTGTAGGATTTACCAATTTCTCCCACCATGGTCAATTTCAGACATCATTTAATGAAAAATTGGGGAGAGGTATACAGTAGTGTTTCATTATATATCTGTTTCCATGCTTACAGATATAATAGTTATAGATAAACTCAAGACCACAGAAAATAGTAAAATGTAGCAAAGTGGGAAGTGGTGAGATATGCATATTTATTACCTTTATTTTAAATATAATTTATTTCAGTGTAAGTTTATGTTAATTTTTAATACTTTGTTAAAAACCAGCTGGCACAATTCCTGAAAACTTAACAAACCACTCTCATAAACTGTTACATACTGACTCCAGCACACAACTGGTGGGAGGGGCAAATGGCAGGGATATCATGGAGGAGGGTGTTGCCTTAATCTAGACACAGAGTAATGAGAGCTTGGACCATAATGGTGACTGAAACATGGAAATTTAGAAAAGCTCAGCAGATGATGTGAGAGAGGATCAAGAAATGACTCAAGGGAAGGGTGGTCTATTTGAGAGAAATTAGCACATTTAAGACTTGGTAAAATGTAATCAAATGCAAAGAAGAGATCTGGAATTGGGAGCAAAGTCAGAAAGTCCACTTGGTTTGGATCAAAGTGCTGTTAAATTTCTGAGTTTTGGCAGAATGATAACATAAGATTGAAGATGGTGGTTTAAGGAGGGAGTCAAGGCTAATCATTTAACCATATTGGGAGTCAAGGCTATGAGAGGGAAGTTATGAATATAAATCTGACTTTCAGAATAATGCATGTATTGAAATGGAGGAGAGATTTGAATTTAAGAGAAAAAAAAGGAAGAAACCAGTATAGGAAGTGATGTTAAGGTACCAGTCTCATAGAGTGGTACAGTTTGCTGTGTTTTGAATCTTAAGTTTTCTATTAAGAACTCAGGAGATAAAAATCAGTGCTAAAATGAGCTCTTTTGAATGTGATGTTTTATCATTTGAAAATGCAGTAGCTAATAGGAACTCCTTATTAAAAAGGACAAAATTAATGCCCAGAGAGATTGGAAAAGCTGGCCTAGTGAGCACACTTTATTCTTCTTCTCTTTCTCTTTATACTTTAACAGTATCTCTTTAGGCTCACCAGGTTAAAGTGGGCTCAATTAAATTTGCTGGCTGTTAATTTATAATCTGTTCAGTACTATACTATTTCTTAAGAGAGATCTGATATTTTAGCTCGTTTTGAGATTTAAGAGAATTAAAAAAGGACTCAGAGCGGCAGAGTCATTTATTGGCTAGCACTTCAAAAACAAAATGTAATTTCTTTTGATACCCTGTTGTTGAGGAGCCCTGGAGACCTGGTGTGTTGTGAGGTTGTCTGTCTTCTTTCAAAGACTGATGCTCCACATCTCTCATGATTGAGCAAGAAAGTGACAGCAGGCCTGTTGTAAATTTACAGGTCAAAAGAAGCTCAGTGGTGTAAATTACATTACTTTGAAGTCTACCTCTATTGCTGATCCCTTTGAAAATCTAAGTTTACTCAATAAATCCCTTCCACCATACAAATATTATTTTCAAGGAAAAGATGGCATGGCTTTAGAAAATAGACCTGACTATATATAGTAGGCCATAACAAAGGGGAAAAAAAGTAACTTTATTCTAACTTTGTGTTTATTCAGTGGTTCCCAACAGAGAGCTAATCTATACCCAAATGAGTATATGGATATTTTTCCCACCCCGAATAGGAGGATGAAGACCAGAGCAAGGAACTGTATACAATTAGAGATTCCATTAGAATGTGGAATAGGATTGGTTACTTAGCAATTAGTGTCAAGAAATTACTGATTGAGAATTTTCTATAGACCCAGATTATTCTATCTTTTTCCTTTCTTTATGCAATGATTTTCATTTAAAAGTGGTGCAATGCAGTTCTAATTGATATATATATATATATATATATATATATATATATATATATATATATATCTTTGCAGTGAGGGTGTTAGCTGTGTTGACTTCTGTTGATGGAAAGGGAGAGGTAGAAGTGTTTGTAGGCCATACTCTCAAAAGTCCCTCCTGGTAGTTTTTTTAATTAATTAATTAATTAATTAATTTAGGGCTGTGTTGGGTCTTCGTTTCTGTGCGAGGGCTTTCTCTAGTCGTGGCAAGCGAGGGCCAGTCTTCATCGCGGTGTGCGGGCCTCTCACTATCGCGGCCTCTTTTGTTGCGGAGCACAGGGTCCAGACGCGCAGGCTCAGTAATTGTGGCTCACGGGCCCAGCCGCTCCGCGGCACGCGGGATCCCCCCAGACCAGGGCTCGAACCCGTGTTCCCTGTATTAGCAGGCAGACTCTCAACCACTGCGCCACCAGGGAAGCCCCCTACTGGTAGTTCTTGCAAACTGCAGGGAGGGACCCAGCAAGAATGTTTGGGTAGGTTAGGGAATATAGTAGGCAGCTTCTGAGATGTGTCCCAATGAGGCCTGCCTCCTGATTTTCCTGCCCATATATAATCCCCTTGCCTTGACTGTGGGCTGAACCTAGTAACTTGCTTTTGATGAGTAAAATATGGCAAAAACAATGAGAAGTCACTTTAGAGACTGGGTTACAGAAAGATTCTGTCTCTGTCTTATTTGTCCTTTCTTATTCTCTCATTTGCTTCCTCTGAACGTTGCCAGCTGCTGTGTATGAGCTGCCCTATGGAAAAGTCCATATGACAAGAAACTGAGGGTGGCTTCTCACTAACATATAAGTGAGCTTGGAAGGAGATCTTCTTTTAGTCAAGTCTTAAGATGACTGCACCCTCGTTGCCAGCTGGATGGTAGCCTGTGAGGGACCCTGAGCCAAAGGACCCACCTAAGCTGTACCCAGATACGTTACCCAAAGAAACTGAGAAATATTACATTTTTTTTAGCTGCTAGATTTTGGTATAATTTATTGCACACAATAGATAACTAAAACTGAGACGATCCCTTTTTATTTCTATTTTATGTACCCCATATTTGCACAAATAGGCACCTCATAATTATATATTGAATCAAATTAAGTCCACCGAATGATTGTATCAATCAAGGGCAAGATGGGAAGTAGATGACATCTCAAAGAGTTTAACTAACAACCATTTAATGAAGGAACTATTTAGAGAGGGGTGGGAAAGGTTATGACAACCAACAAAAAAAATGGAGAAATACTAAGAAATTAGCCTTAGTGGGAAGCTGTTAACACCACCAACCTAAAAGGGCCAGAAGAGGGAATGGTGTTATTGGAGTCCAGAAGGGACTGGAGTAATGGAAAACTGGCCACCCTCTAGAAGCTCCAGCCTTAGGATGAAGTTGCTGCTAAAGCAACAGCGAAGCTGCTGCTAAAGCATCAGCAAAGCTGCAAGAGAATAGAGGAAGGGAATCAATGCATTGACCTCTTTCCTCCTGCCTTTAGAGCTTCTCTCTCCGTCTCCCACTGGATAAACCCAACCAGAAGCCAAAGGGCAAGCGAACCTAAGGGATGAAGCCCTAAGATCAGTCTCTCAGGGCACAGCTCAGGACAGAGAAGGGTGCATTGTGAATCCCCAGGGGGTGTGAAGAGAGACTAAACTACACAAGTGATAGTCAAAGTTGGAGATTTGCTGTACCCTAACAATAGGAAGATGGTGGTTGCTAAAGAGTTGGTGGAGTGTCTTTGGGGGAAGTCGGATGCTACTTTTCAAGAAAATATATGGCCTCTTCGTCGTGGGAACAAACTATGCTACTATTCCTATCCTTTTTTGCAATTAGGTATGCCATATTACAGAGTTCTGGCAATGGAAACTCAGTAAACTCAGACCACTTCTAGATCTGGCCTATATAAACCTTGTTAAGTACTTTGTTTTCTACTTCCCTTTCTGCTTCTTGCTGTGTTGCATGGCGCCCCTGCAAGAATACTTTGGAATTCAACTACTGAAGATGGTAGACTGTTCCTAAAGACATGGATCCCTAAATGACTACATGGAACAGAGCTAACTATCAACCAGAGCACTCAGAAGAAAGCATGGAATAGATGATTATTTTTTAGAGACATTATATTTTTAAGGCTTTTTTCCTCTTTCATCCTAGCTGATCTTTACTAACACAAGGGAAAAGGGGTAAATTTTTTTGAATAGGGCTTCCTATTACATATAGGAAGTCGCTGGCCACTTTACCTCCATGTAAGACTGTCTCTACACCTATATATACTTAGTATTAGCTAAGCTGGATTAAGATTCTGAAGATTGAGTCAAAACCCTTCAGTTTAAAGTGACCAAACAAACAAACAGAATCCCCAGTATGGCTGATCATATTTTCCAGAAGTGCCTTAAACATTTTGTACAATCCCACAAGCTAATCTCAAAATTTATCTTTAACACACGTGTAGGGGCTATGGTGTTCCCTATTCTAAAATCTGGAGAGCTTGTGACTATGGCACAAATGATGCTATGTCGTTTCCAAGGCTAGGTTATAAAAGGCAACAGTTTTTTCTTACTTCTCTTGGGACACTCACTCTTGAAACCCAGTCACTGTGATATAAGGAAGCAGGCTGAGAGAACGACTCAGCTGCCAACATGGGCTGTTTCTTATAGAAAAGGAAGACTTGGAAGGCAAAGTCAAAAGCCCAGAAGGTAGAACCAGGAACTTAGAGGGAAGAGCCAAGAGCCACAGAGAACATCTCTCAGGCAGTAGGACTTAATTTAATCAAGAAATGTGCTATGGGCTTCCCTGGTGGCGCAGTGGTTGAGAGTCCGCCTGCCAATGCAGGGGACGCGGGTTCGTGCCCCGGTCCGGGAAGATCCCACATGCCACATGCCGTGGAGCGGCTGGCCCGTGGGCCATGGCCGCTGAGCCTGTGCGTCCAGAGCCTGTGCTCCACAACGGGAGAGGCCACAACAGTGAGAGGCCCACGTACCACAAAAATAATAATAATAATAAAATAAAATAAAATGCTCAAGTCTTCTAAAAAAAAAAAAAAAAAAAAAAGAAATGTGCTAGATTTCAAAATAGCTGTAGGACAGTGCTTGCTATGTGTCTTCTGTTTTCACCGCTTTTAAACAGGAGTGTCTATAGCAGTTATCCTATGAATGTCCCACCACCGTATGTTGGGTGTGTTTAGGGCAGATAACTTTAGTTTGCAGTTTTTCAGATTGACAGAAATGGTACTGAAGGAGCTGTATCCAAGTAGTCACATTTAAAGAGCCCCATATGTACTTGGACCTGATTTAGATAATAAGACCCTTAACTTTGAGGCTTATGCTATAATTGGATTAGATTTGGGGATTTTAGAGGGAATTAGGAGCACATTTTCCACATGAATATATGAATTTGGGGGCCTAATGGGCAGACGGTGGGAAATTGTGTTTCTCAAAGTTAGTTGCAAATATATTTACCTCCCACGTGCTCTTCTTAAAATGTGTCCTTGACACTCCTCCCATTGAGAAGGAGGGGATCTATTTTCTTTCCTCAGTGAATTTGGGTGCACTTGTGATTGCAATAGAAGTCACGTGCATGTCACTTCTGAGTGTAGGTTATAAAAGGCAGGAAAGCCTGGTCCTCTTGGGGTTGATGCTCTTGGAACTCAAACAAAATTGCCCTACCCAAGGTTGGAGCCTGCTGCCTTTATTTCCTGCCAGAGCTCCTATATGTGCCTATATGCCTTCAGATGATTTCAGCTTCCAGACATTTTGTTACCTCTAGCCTTTGAGTTTTCCTAGGTAAAGCACTAGGCATTGTGTGTCTATGTGGAAACAGAAAAAGAAAAAAGCTCTCCTGGCTCTGAATGCCTAACCAAACAGAATCTGTGAGCACAGTACAATGGTTATTTATACCACTAAGTCTGGGGAGGTTTATTTTGCAGCTATAGCCCAGTTCTATAATAGGCTGACTTCTGAGTTATCCAGAAGTAAAGACCTTAGAAGTTTCAGCAACTTCCAAATCCTTTGGTCATTCTTAGCCATCTGTCTACCAATGCTGGATTGCAAGGTGACTAGTTACCAAGACCATCATCTTAATTACTTTACTTTTACCTCTTCATCAATTTTTTTAAATAAATAAATTATTTATTTGGCTGTGTTGGGTTTTCATTTCTGTGCGTGGATTTTCTTTAGTTGGGGCGAGCGGGGCCACTCTTCATCGCGATACGTGGGCCTCTCACTATCGCGGCCTCTCTTGTTGCAGAGCACAGGCTCCAGGCGTGCAGGTTCAGTAGCTGTGGCTCACGGGCCCAGTTGCTCTGCAGCATGTGGGATCTTCCCAGACCAGGGCTCGAACCCGTGTCGCCTGCATTGGCAGGCAGGTTCTCAGCCACTGTGCCACCAGGGAAGCTCTTCATCAATTAATCTTGTGGGACTGCTTGACTCTCACGAGCATGTTCATCTTGAGTATACAAGCTAAGTAGTGTAGCCTTGATGAACTCCACATACCTAGAGCTTTATAGATACCACCCATAAAACCATACCATTATTAATCATATCTGTATGTATGTATCCATCTATATATTTATGTGTATGAGAGAGAGAGAGACTCCATTAAGAAGTGAAGGACAGGGGCTTCCCTGGTGGCGCAGTGGTTGGGAATCTGCCTGCCAATGCAGAGGGACACGGGTTCGAGCCCTGGTCTGGGAAGATCCCACATGCCGCGGAGCAACTAAGCCCGTGAGCCACAACTACTGAGCTTGCGCGTCTGGAGACTGTGCTCCGCAACGGGAGAGGCCGCGACAGTGAGAGGCCCGCGCACCGCAACTGGAGAAAGCCCCGCACAGAAACGAAGACCCAACACAGCCATAAATAAATAAATAAATAAATAAAAATTAAAAAAAAAAGAAGAGAAGGACACATAAATGAATACCTGTAATAGAAAAATGGTGAGAAACCAGAAGACTTGCATTTAGTTTGTAGTTTGAAGATGTTCAAAGGTACGCAGAAATACTACACAGGTAGTACAAACATTAGATGAGGGTGGTAAATTAAATTTACTTTTAATGACTTTCCCAGCCTGAAGGCTTGTTGTGTAGCATTCTGCTTGATAAAACTAGGATTCACCCCAAACAAGAAATCAGTTTATAAAAATAATGCTGTGTCTTCTCTGAGATCCTGCAAATAGGTCTCTCTGTGCAAAACTCACTGAAGTATTATAGCCTCCATCAGTATAACAATGCTGAGGGAGGGCAAGGGGAGCCATGACTCCATATGATTGGCTTATTGCCTGTTGTCCCAGAGTGAAAGAAAGATTTTTGTAACTCTCAGAAATGTGAGAGTTAAATCATCAAGTCCGCTCTATAAATTATGAGTCATCTCATTTTTCTCCTTGTTCTGTGACAGTGTAAAAATCACAAGATTTTTCTCTAGGTAGCAAATAAAAATAAAGAATCATGAATGCCATTTCATGAAGTGACTCTCACTATTGTATCGTTTTCCTGCGTCCTGAGCGTTAATTTTTCGTTTGTATTTGCTCCTCTTTGTAGAAGGGGAACATTCTCTTCCTTCCTTAAGGATGCCCTCCGTTGGTTAGAGCAACTCTGCATTTTCTTGCCTTGCTGTGAGCTCTGTGCATTTCAAGATGATGATTTATGGGGCAAAGCCTAGTTAGATAATAGTTTTGTCTCGGGGACAAAACTGAAGTTGCTACTTCAAAACCTGCACATGAGTATAGGTTATTAATTATGATTCTCTGGACCAAGGGATAGCCTGTAGTTTGTTCAAAGTATAGGTAGGTGACCAGATGTGAGAAGCTCAGTTGTGTCTGTTGCGCCTAGATTCAGACTATTTTTCTTCCAAATTCTAGTCAATGTGCAATGGCTGAACATAAAAAGCCATGCCTCATTTCATCTTATTCTCTAGTGGGAGATCCTGCTTGAGTTTACAGTATTTAAAAGACACGTGAAATTGTACATGAGGGGCATATTTGCAGGCATGCTGAAGGAACCTCCCAGGAAAGTATCTCATGCTCCAGAAAGACAGAGTCAAGGTGCCCAAGCTTGCTCAGGGCACAGGGAGGGGCCGCTGTGGAGTATAGTATCAACTGTGACTCTTTCAATCTCAAATATCAGAAACTCATTTTCAACTAGTCTTCATCTCTCAGCTAAACTCAGTTGTGTGCTGGAGCTGACTGGTATCAGCACATGAGAACTAACTTGAATTTTTAGGAATTTGGTGAACTAGTCGCTAAACTATTGGTAGCTTGAAATTGGCCACCGTGGGATGTCTTACACCACAGAACTTGCTGAACATACAAATACTCCTTTCCTCCTCCCGTAGCAGGTTGCAAACCTTTACTGGAATACCACTGGTTAGACTTGACTCCTTTCCCAACTTAATTACCACCGTAATGGTCATGATGATGATTTTTAAAAATTAGATAATGTAATTCCACTGCTTAACACTGTCCAATAACTTCCCATTATACTCAGCCAGACAGAGAAGCAACAGCAAGACAAACTGTTTAACAAGCTCCCACAAATGCACTAAGATCCCTTGTATTGTATCATTCCTAGTGGTTCTGCTTCTCTGATTGGCCCAAACTGAAGCAACTTAGAATGGAATCAAACTTCTCACTCTAGCTTAAAAACTGTACTTCAACATACCTCTGCAACCATCTCTGACCTTGTGATGGACCACTTTTTCCTTTACCCCCTATTTTGCCAGACTGGCCTTCTTTCTGTTCTTAGAACTCATAGTGATTCTTACAACTTTAGGGCTTTGTATTAGCTTTTGCCTTTGCCTGATCTGGCTGACTCCTTTTCTTGAACTCTCAGTTCAAATGTCATCTTCCAAGACAGGCTTTACTTGTCCGTCCAATTTACAGTCCGAGTCAAAGCCTACTGTAATTTTTTTTTTGTTTTTTTTTGCAAAGCCCTGGTCATTCTATAATATTTTTCTTTTATTTATGTGTTATTATCTTTCTTCTCCCAGCAAAATCTAAGTGCCCTGGAGGCAAAGATCTTTCTGGCCTGGCCAGTAGTACATGTTCATTGCATGTTAATAAGTTTTATATTTTTGTTTTACATTGTGTGGAAAACATAGTGAAGGTAATTTTTGATGAGCAGAAGTCTTCTTGGAAAACAGTATTTCTTAGTAAAAATGGCTTGATGGCTGTTTGGGGTGAAGGAGGTAAAGAGAGAGATGAGTAAGGGAAGTTGAGAGGAAAGGGAAATAGTGTTATGTTATACATATAGTGTTATGTTATAGGTAGGAATCTCTCAGATTCCTACCTATGTCTTCATTAAAGATTAACTCATTAAAGTTGACTGAAGAAAATTTTTCTTCCTAACTTGAGTTTGAGCTCAGTTTTACACACATGATAACAAAGAAGCAAAACAAGATTTAGAGATAGTAGAGCCCAGAATCAGAGGGAACCACAGGAACCCAAGCCTCTGGGAAATTAAAATCATCTGCAACGGTTTCTAGACCTACAGGGGCACAGCTGGGGATATCGAGGGAATCCTAGTGTACTCTCGTGGGGCAGGGAGACTTCAACTAACGACTGTATCTCCGAAGTCAGGAGGAATTTTAGCTTAATAATTAAGAGTGTTTTCAGATCCAAATTTGGATCCATATTTTCTCCACCATTTACTGATTCTGTGACCTTAACTATCAAGTTATTAGTACCCTCTATGCCTTCATTTCCCCATCTGGACTTTAGGACTAATAAAAGTACCTACCTCTTAGGTTTATGGTAATGATTAAGTAGATGAAAATATTTCAAGCACTTATAATAGTGCCTAACACATAATGATCAATCATTGTGTTAGTACATTTTAAAATCTGGATTAACAGGCATGTCTTTTTCTCTAATCAGAATACGTTTCTTGAAGGTGGGTGTATCGTAAGTCTGTGTTCTCCACATCTAACCCAGTTCTGTTTCCATATTGACCAGGCAGATGCTTATTAAATTGTATGTTTTAAAATCAACTTTACTGGTTTTAGCATGTAATCACTATACCATAGTTTATAATTAGCTATTATGTCAACAAACTATTTTTCCCATGTATCATGAAGAAACATTTTGTGCATTTGATAAAAGTAAATGGTAATGATTTTGTACCATAAAAAACTCTTTGCTGGTATGATCTAGACAATATTTTTTTCCCCCAAATTTTAAACACTTTAATTATAATCATTTAAAAAGAGATAGATAATACCTGTATGTGTTATAAAATTCAGAAGATAAAAAAGGTCTTACAGTGAAACAACAACTTTCCTCCCATACTGGTTTTCTATGTCTTGATTTCTTTCTTCTGACTGTACAACCAAAATTACCTTCTGGAGATAATCTGTGCCTCACAGGAGTATAAAGCCAATGACTGCAAGACACAGGCTTTTGCTTCCCTGACGTAACAATGAGCAGCTGACTTTAGATGCACAACCACATGTTCATACGTCCCATTGAAGGCTCCTTAAAAGGAGGAGCAGCCAGATAAAAGCATCTGGGGTCTTGTTCTGCTTTAAACACGTGGAAAATTAAAAACTAAAAATGTCAACAACAAAAACAACAAACAAAAACTGCTCAACGTTAAATCCAGCTGTTTTCTATGTGAGCTTTTCAGTTAAATGATAGAGAAGATTTTCTATAAGCTCTCAAAGAAGGAACTGAGAAACTTGAGGTTTATCCATTTCAAATTTTAATAATTATACATTATCATTCAATTATTTCTGTGCAATATAAATTATTATATGTGAAATGGAAATAAAAATACATTAAAATAAAAGCTAATTATTATGTATTAGATCAAATTTTTCTGTGAGCACTTTCTATATAATGTGGTAGGGCAGCTTTATCACACCATCTGAACTGTTTTCTATAGAAACTTTTATAGTTCATAAATGTATTTTTATTGAAAAATTATTCACCTGAAAATTTTAATTCCTCTATTTTTTCAATAGATATGTGACTATGTAACAGGAATATATACGAGTGATGCACACACATATACATACTCCTGTTTCACATTTTTTAGAACATCATTTTAATGACTACATTCACCTGGGATGTTGTTTCACTTGATGTTTAATAGCTTGGCTTTTAAAATCCAGTACATCTGGATTCATACTATGGCTCCACAATCCTCTAGCTGTCTGATTTTGGACAAGTTATCTAATTCCTGGAGATAATAACGGTTCACCTTTATTGAATGTTATTTGCCCCCCTGTTCTAAGTGCTTCACATGCATGAAATCAATTTTTCTCTTTTGACAAATGAAGAATTTGAGGCATAGATAAGTTAGTAACTGCTTAGTGGTATAGAGTTAGAAAATGGTGAAACCAGGCTCACACTTCAGGTAGTTGACCTCTACAGCATGTGCTCTTAACAACTGCATTATACTGTCTCCTTGTATTAAAACAGATGAACCTAGGGGCAGGGCAGGAATAAAGATGTAGACATAGAGAATAGCCTTGAGGACACAGAGGGGTAGGGGGAAGCTGGGGCGAGTGAGAGTAGCATTGACATATATATTCTACGAATGTAAAATAGATAGCTAGTGGGAAGCAGCCGCATAGCACAGGGAGATCAGCTCGGTATTTGTGTCCACCTAGAGGGGTGGGATAGGGAGGGTGGGAGAGAAGCTGAAGAGGGAGGGGATATAGGGACGCATATGGCTGACTCACTTTGGTGTACAACAGAAACTAACACAGTATTGTGAAGCAATTATACTCCAATACAGATCTATTAAAAAACAAAAAACAGAGAAAACCCAGCATACCTCCCAGAGTGAGTATAGGATTCTAAATGGGAAAACGCACAGAGTAAACACACCTTAGATAATACTTCATGGTTTACTTGTTTTAAAATTTTTAATTGTAAAATTCACATTACATAAAATTTACCGTCTTAATCATTTTTAAATGTGTAGTTTAATGGTATTAAGTATGTACACATTGTTGTGCGGTCATCACCACCATCCATCTCTAGAACTCTTTTCATCTTCCAAAACTTAAACTCTATACCCATTTAACAATAACTTCCCATTCCCCTCTCACCTCAGCCCCTGGCAACTGCTATTATATTTTCTGTCTGTATTAATTTGACTACTCTAGAGACCTCATTTATGTGGAATCATATTGTATTGATCTTTTTATGACTGGCTTATTTCATTTAGCATAATGTCCTGTAACGTGTTAGAATTCCCTTCTTTTTAAAGCTGAATAATAGTCTGTTTTATGTATACACTACACTTTTTAAATTCATCTGTCCATTGAGGAACACTTGTGTTGCTTCCTCCTTTTGGCTATTGTGAATATGAGTGTGCAACTATCTCTTCAAGACCCTGGAATTTCTGGATTACATGGTAATTTAATTTTTAATTTTTTGAAGGAACCACCATACTGTTTTCCACAGTGGCTGTACCATTTGACAGTTCCACCATCAATGCACAAGCACTCCAATCTCTCCAGATCCTCACCAACATTATACTTTTCTTTTTTTTTTTAATAGCCATCCTAATGGGTATGAAGTGGTGTCTCATTGTGGTTTTGCTTTACATTTCCCTAATGATTAGCGATGTCAAGCATCTTTTCATGAGCTTTTTTGCAATTTGTATACCTTCTTTGGAGAAATGACTATTCACGCCCTTGACCTACTTGTTACTTGGGTTATTTGTTTTTTTTGTTGTTGTTGTTGAGTTATAGGAGTTCTTTATATGATATAGATATAAATGCTTATCATATATACAACTTGAAAATGTTTTCTCCCATTTTATGATTTATCTTTTCATTCTGTTAATTGTGTCCTCTGATACACAGAAGTTTAAAATTTTGATGTAGTCCAATTTATCTATTTTTCTCTCTTGTTGCTTGTGCTTTGGGTGTCCTAGCTAAGAAATTATTACCAAATTCAGTGTTATGAATTTTTTCCGCTTATGTTTTCATCTAAGAGTTTTGTAGTTTTAGCTCTTACATTTAGGTCTTTTATCCATTTGAGCTAAATTTTGTATATGATTTAATGTAAGGGTCTAACTTCATTTTTTTGCATGTGGATATCCACTTCTCTCACACTGTTTCTTCAAAAGCTGTCCTTTCCTTACTGAATGGTCTTGGCACCCTTGTTGAAAATCATTTGAATGTGTATGTGTGTGCGTATATATTTTATATGTATATATATTTATTTCTGGGCTCTCTATTGTGTTCTATTGGTCTATATGTTTGTCTTTATGCTAGTATCACACTGTCTTGATGACTGTAGCTTTGTAATAAGTTTTGAGATCAGGAAGTGTGAGACTTCCAACTTTGTTCTTCTTTTTCTAGATTGCTTTGGCTATTCAGGGTTCCTTTAATCCATATAAATTTTAGGATGGATTTTTTTTTAATTTAATTTCTGCTGAACATGCTGCTGGGATTTTAATAGGGGTTGTGTTAAATCTGTAGATCACTTTGGATCACTCTAGATTGACATCTAGAATTTTAAGTCTTCCAACCTATGAACATGAATATCTTTCCATTTATTCATATCTTTAAATTCTTTCAGCAATGTTTTGTAGTTTTCAGTGTACAAGTGTACAAGTCTTTCATCTCCTTGGTTAATTTTATTCCCAAGTATTTTATTCTTTTTGATGGTATTGGAAATATATCTTCTTTTCTTCTCAGTTTCTTTTTTGGTTCATTGTTAGTGTATAGAAATGCAATTAATTTTTGTATGTTGATTTTGTATCCTTCAAATTTGCCGAATTTATTTATTAATAGTTCACAACTTTTATTTTTATGCACAACCAACATTTATCTAATAGTTTTTCTAATTTTTAAATAAATATATTCCAAATAAACATTTTGTTATTGTAAATAATGTTGAAACAAACATCATTGTAAATATATCTCTCACTATATCTTTAGGACAAGTTCCTAGAAGTGAAGTTATTTGGGCACATAGTCTGAAAATTTTTATGACTGTTGGTAACTGTAGTCAGCCCTCCATATCTTCCTGGGATTGGTTCCAGTCCCTCCGCAGATACCAACTTCTGCTGGTGCTCAATTCCCTTAAAATGGCCTATAGTTAGCCCTCCATATCCCCAGGTTGGGCATCCATTGATAAAAAAGACTAGCTGTACTGCCAAGTAATTTTCCAGAAAGGTTTATTAATAAATTTTCAGGAAAAGGTAAAATCACAACTTTCACACAGATGTAAAATGAGTACGTATTAAATAATTTATTTATAAGAAATGAGGGAACCAGGCAAATGTTATAACTATTTCAAAGGAAATGTCAAAATAACACAAATGTATATGAAGAAGTAAATGAATCCCTAACTGAACAGCAAATTGAGACAACACTGATTTTTTTTTTTCCACAGAGAGGGGGTAAGGCAATTAAAATCACTAGCAGGATAACATTTATATATCTATATTAGTTATCTACAACTTACATAGAGTTGCAAAATAACTTCAAGACAACAGACAGGGCTAGAAAATGATAATCCATAAGAATGTGCTATAGCAGATACAGTTTTCCACTGAAACACAAAAAATTTTTCTTAAAGGTTATACCAGTTTACACTTCCAATAGCAGTTTATATTAGGTCCTGACTCACCTTGTTATCCTGGCATTAAATATTATCATTTAAAAAATCTGCTCAATTAATAGCAGAAAAAGTATTATATAATTATTGATTTAATTTATATTTATTTGATGACTGCTAGGAGAGCCATTGAAGATTTACATAGGAAAGAACCTTAAACTAGAAATTAAATTCTGAAACTGCTATTCTAAGCTCCTGTATCTCACTTTCTAAAAGAAAGATAATAAGATAAATAAATTTAGAAAATATTTTTATTTATTTATTTTTTTTAACATCTTTATTGGAGTATAATTCCTTTACATTGTTGTGTTAGTTTCTGCTGTATAACAAAGTGAATCAGCTATACGTATACATATATCCCCATATCCCCTCTCTCTTGCACCTCCCTCCCACCCTCCCTATCCCAGCCCTCTAGGTGGTCACAAAACACTGAGCTGATCTCCCTGTGCTATGCGGCTGCTTCCCACTAGCTATCTATTTTACATTTGATAGTGTATATATGTCCATGCCACTCTCTCACTTCGTCCCAGCTTACCTTTCCCCCTCCCTGTGTCCTCAAATCCATTCTCTAGTAGGTCTGTGTCTAGCATTGGCAGGTGGATTCTTAACCACTATACCACCAGGGAAATCCCTCTACGTTTATTGAGGTAGGAAAAAAAAAAAGTTTTTTTTCTGATCTGTAGTTGCATACCAGGTTCCAAGGAAAGATTTGAGTAAAGAGACTATACCTAGAATAGCAGCAACTGAGATTGGAGTCACTAAATAGTTAAGTTTTTGAAAACTGATTGTTTCTCAAAGATCTGTTCATCCTCTGATGGGGCAAACAAGTGAGTTAAAAAAGGTTATGCTAGAAATCATCTGCATCTTTGAAGTCATTCCTAGTGACACTGTATTTGAGTTCCACTGAAGATTATATACATATATATTATATATATGTGTGTGTATTGATATACACACATATTCATATACATACATATATTTTGGTAGAAAGGGCACTTTCATGGACTTACATACGGCTCTTCTGATTTTCTGATCACTGCAGCTCTCACTTTCACGGATCAGAGAGTCAATATGGTAAACCTTCCAATTGCTGAGTAAGCTCATCCCAGCCATACACTCAGGTATTGGGGAAAAATTATAGGGTAGATTTTTAGAGTCAGTTAACCTATTATGAAGATAAATTAATTTCAGAACTGCATCAATCACCTGACCCACATAATTTGCTAGTCTTAGCAACCCATGAATGCCACATTATTTGTGGTAGAGTTACCAAATACTTTCTTCTGGTTCTAGAATCACTTTCATTTAAGAGAAATATGCAATAACATGGAAAAAAGATTTGGATAAAGGGCTATGATTTTTCATTGTGTGAAATCAAACAAGGCCTCATTTTCTTAAACCTAGACTTTTTGTCTTTGTGTTTGTTTGTTCAGATCCTACAGCCCTCCCTTCCCCTCCCCCCCTTAAATGCTATCCATCTATTTTCAGTGTTAGGAATTCTGTTCTAGTTTTCCTTTATTGAATAACAGATTGCCACATACTTAGCCATTTAAAACAACACACATCTATTATCTTACAGTTTCCGTGGGTTAGGGATCTGGGCATGGTTTTGTAGTGTGTTCTGCTCAGGGACTCACAGGGCTGCAGTAAAGATATCAGACAAGCTGTACTCACATC
Source organism: Phocoena sinus (assembly GCF_008692025.1). Taxonomy (NCBI): domain Eukaryota; kingdom Metazoa; phylum Chordata; class Mammalia; order Artiodactyla; family Phocoenidae; genus Phocoena; species Phocoena sinus. The sequence continues at coordinate 36,235,017 of NC_045772.1, read as the reverse complement.
TGGAGGGTCAACCAGGAGAGAATTCACTTCCAAACTCATTCAGATTGTTGAAATTCATTTCCTTGTAGCTCTGTGATTGAGGGCCCCAGATTTTTTTTCTGGCTATCAACTAGAGCTGCCCTTGGTTACTAGAGGAATCCTGTAGTTTCTTGATTTGTGGACTTCAACAACCTGACCATTTGCTTCATCAAAGACCATATAGTGAGTCAGTAGCCTGTTTTCTAGCAAGATGCAATATATATATATGTTTATTTATTTATTTATATTTATATATTTATATAATGGGAGTGGCTGCCCATAACCTTAGCCATATAATGTATAACCACCAAAGAGACATCCATTACCTTCACTATATTGTATCTGTTGGAAGCAAGTCATAGATACCATCCATACTCATGGGGAAGGTATTACACAAAGAAATGAACACCAGGAGGTGGGACTCATTAGGGTTACCCCAGAGTCTGAAACAGATCCCATGTTGAATTAGCCATCACCAAAGACAGTGCAGATAGTATCCATTTTGTGATCCATAAAGGCAGAATGGATCCCTTCGCAATTAATAGGTAGGATGTTGGGTCTGATGACATGAAGGTCTGTTCTGCAGAGGACAGTGAACTTCTCAAGGCATGCCTGTGCTTCCCTCCCCTATTAGCTCCCAATGCTTTGACAAGGAAAGTCTTCTGAGCCATCTAGGGGATGCATGACTAGGTCTTATATGGTAAATCCCTGTCAACAATCCTATCTTCCTAAATCTTTGAATTCTTTCATCTACATTTTACCAAAGAAGTTCTAGAACCTCAATTATTAAGCCTAGGCCTTGGGTGAGTTGATTTCATGCAGTCAGTTGAACAAATATCAGAAGTGTGCTCAGTTGCTCTAACACATTCAATCCAGAATTCCTGTTAAGTATAACTGTATAGATAACTTTGGCCTAAATTTATGTTCTTCATTCCCTGGACTAGCATTTTTTAAAAATCCATTTGTAGGTATTTTATCTACATTTCTATGATTAATATTAGTAAACTAATATAGCTGTTTTGGTTTATAAATTTTAGGACAAAATTTGGCTATAGGCTGAGGCAAATACTCTAAGGATTGCATAGTAAATGTAATAATATATTAAATAGCAATATATGTAGGCACAGTGACAATGGGTAGCAGAGGAAGAGTGAGGCCATTGACTTGAACAAAATCAAGTATGTGAAATTTTTCTTTCACTAAAGAGCTTAGTGAAGTTCTGAGAAGAGGAATAAATATGCAGCGTTTTCCATACTTTTCAGACATTGGCACCTGTTTCTCCCTTACCAATTTATAAAACCTTGGCAATAACAAAGTAGTGAAAAGAGAAGAGCTTTAGGTGTAAGGAGACCCTAATTTAGCCTTGCTTGCTCACTAAACATCTGATTTCGGATAAGTCACTTTACCTCAATGTGCTTTGTTTCTTTCACCTATAAATTGAAGAGTGCAGATACATGGATTCTAAAGTGACCCCTCACCTAAAGTTACATAATTAGAATGTTTCTTAAAGCAGTCAAAAATTATTCATGAGTCTTTTTGATATTCATCTATATTAAGTCTTTTCAGTTAAACATTTTAATAATAATAAGTGAAGAAGGACAGAAAAATCTGACATTTTATTAAGTTTTGTAGTATATGTAAGGGACAGGAAAACCTTTCCACATTTGCAGATAATTCAATTACAGACAGCTGGGGGGAAGCAAAAACCTAAATTATTTTTTCTCAAGCCTTTACTAGCTTAATATTTGACCTGTTTATACTCTTATACAATTTAACCCACATGCTGGAATCAAATACTTAAAATCAGTAAAATGATTTGTAAGAACTGTTTGAAGTCCTAAAGCTCTTTGAACACTCTTTAATCAGCTAAATTTTCTTTCCATTAGATGCTGAAGAGTATGTTTTTATCCAAATTAAATCAATATAACATATTTCCAGTCACTTGGCTTAAGAAGTAAGATTCTGAAGTGATTCCGAGTAGTCTCTTGGAAGTTATTTTCTTTTCCTTGTTTGCTAACCAGAGCAGGCATTTCTTTTTATAAACTGCTCAGTGAAAGTAGCAGTAAAAACCCTTCTCTGATTAATCTAGAATGAGAGTCTTCAACTTGTTAAAGTACCTAGAGATTGCTGACAGTAATAAACTTATCACTAAAGATAAGGAATGTGGGGTCTAAAGAAAGTAAATGAGGTTCCAGGTCATGTACCTAGTTAGTCAAAAACTTAAAACTAGAATCTAAGTCTCTTTACCATGGTTTTATAAATGCTGCCTATGACGAACAAATAATCCCCTGGCTATTAAAATATCCTGCTTCTACCTAGAATCTCTTTTTCATGTTTAATCAAAAACTAGAGATTTCAACCCAGAAGTTTCTTTTAATTAAGTTTATTTAAGGCTCTATGTTAATGTTTAATAGGAGCTTTTCATTTTTTATATTAGATTGAGTCATGTATTCATAAATTTTAAAAGACAAATCTAATTTCTTTAGTTGCCTCCTTCCAAACACTGAAACTTCGCATTTTCTGCATTACGACAGGGACGGTGAAGATATATTTACTATACCTGATGAAATCCTTGATTCTTATTACCAGCTTTGGCTTATATCTAGTACGATCTGAGGGAAAAGAACAATCATTATGAGTGCCCTGAATTCTGACAAAGCTTGACCTCTTCTGAGAAGCACAATTGTGAAAAGGAAAGGCATGGTAGGCGGGAGTGTTCGTCACCACCTCCCTTGATGTTTGTAAAACACCTATCTTAAGAGCTAGGGTTTATTCAGTAAAGGAAATGGCTCTAACTGGTTTCATAAGTATAAATAAAAGAGTAGACTGAAAGAAATTGCTTAACCTCCAAAGGAGGAGATTGGAGGGACTTTCTCATAAAACTTTTCTTAAAGTAACTCCATATTTGGTTACTATTCATAATACATTCTTTTTTGTAGCATCTTGTAAATGAGCAAATTGGACCTAGGAGGCATACGATGGTTTGCACTCGGTCCAATGTGTTCAACAAACAAGCCATCTGATATGGAAATGAGCATTTTAAGAGATAAGCTTTCTGATTTTATTGGGAGTCAGAATTGGATGATCCAGAGAAAACTTTACTCTAAAGATCTTTGTTTGAAACTACATTTTCTGATCTAGTGAGAAGAGGTGTCAGCCCAGGCCAAATGTTACTTTGTTAGTATTAGGACCAAGAACAGAACATGGATAGTTATATTTTCCATTTATCTTTGGGACTGAATTCGGGCAGAAAAGAGTGTTTGTGGCACTGAGACACCTAGTTGGGAACATGGTGTACCCAAGTACACCACTGTTTCTTTAAGTCTGCTGTGTAATTTTCAAAAGTGATATTGTTTGAATTAAATAAGCTAAATTATAGTTTGAAATATCCAAACTTTTAGTCCCAACACTACCTAAGGTATTTGTTAGAATGCAGATTCCTGAGTTACATGATGAATCTATTTAATCAGAATCTATGGAGTCCAAACCCTAAAATATGTATATGTAGAGAAGACTGTTGGTTTTATTGTACAGATCTTCCTTGACTTATGATATGGTTATGTCTTGATAAACCCATCTTAAGTCAAAAATGTATTTAGGAACTTCCCTGGTGGCATAGTGGATAGGACTCCACGCTCACAGTGGAGGGGGCCCGGGTTTGATCCCTGGTCAGGGAACTGGATCCCGCGTGCATGCTGCGGCTAAGAGTTCGCATGCCACAACTAAGGAGCCCATGTGCCGCGACTAAGACCCTGTGCAACCAAATAAATAAATAAATATTTTTTTAAAAATGCATTTAATACACCTACCCTGCCGAACATCATAGCTTAGCCTTGCCTACTTAAATGTACTCAGAACACTTGCATTAGCCTATAGTTGGGCAAAATTATCTCAGACAAAACCTACTTTATAATAGTGTTGAATATCTCATGTAATTTATTGAATATTGTACTGGAAGTGAAAAGCAGAATGGTTGTATGGGTACAGAATGGTTGTGAGTGCACTGGTTGTTTACCCACATGACTGACTCGGCGCTGTCAGTCACTGCCTCTGTCTAGCATCACAAGGGAGTATGGTACCATATTTTGCTAGCCTGGGAAAAGGTTGAAATTCAAAATTCAAGTACGATTTCTACTGAATGAACGCATATCGATTTTGCACCACCATAAAGTTAGAAAATTGTTAAGCCGAACCATCGTAAATAGGGGACTGTCTGTACTTCCTAAAGTTTGTGAACACTTGCCTAAAGGTCTATTCTGACATGCTTTTCAGAAAAGCCTTTCGAAAATCCTTCCCTTTCTTTAAGAAATTACTACTTTTTTCAGTTCGTATTTTTTTTCCTGAATATGTCATGTTCTCCTTCTATACTGTGATCATCCTTGCATCATGGAAAATTAATTCTAACTTCTCACTTGATGTGTTGAACAGTGATAATGCATAGGAGGCATATGAATGCATATGACTATGCATTATGACTATGCATATAAGGCATATGACTATGAATACTTTATGTAAAATTTTACCTGGCACTTTTTCCCTTCTTTTCTGGAGTTTTTGTCTGTAGGAATGTAGAGATAAAGACCAAGTATAATAATTTGACAAACCAATAGTGCTTTTGAAAATTTTGTTTCAAATAAAAATAGGGAAATAATCATCATGAGAAACTTCATAAGACAACATTTTTTAAAATTCTATTTAGAACTAGTTCATTTTTAAATAGGTCTTTATCTTTTTTTTTCTTTCAATTAAGGTAGACAAACTCCACAAAATTAAAACGTGTCTAAAGTTAGCATGGCTCTATGGATGTATGAACATCTGTTGAGAAGTATGCAACATTTGAGAAAGTACACATTATATTTGAATTTTGACAAATTAACATGAATTCCTAATACTCTCAAGCTTAACTACAGATAGCTGAGATCTTTTGAGATTAAACTTTGCTTCTGTCTATAGATTCTGAGGACTTTCTTTGCACTGAGAAACGCAGAAAAAGAAAGCTAGAGAGAAGGGGGTTGAGGAGAAACAAAGACATACCCTCTGTGGCTTGAGTACAAGATATTGAAGCATTAATGATAAGTCATTTGTCTTATGGCTGGTGGGTGAGGATTCATCCTGAAGTAAATTGTGCAATTTTTGGTTCTTCACTCTCCATAACAGGTCTGTTAGCCAAAGTAGTCTTTTTAATTGTTGTCATTGATTGGTTGTGGGACCAAAAGATATGGAATTACCTGGCCATTGTCTATTGTTTCCCAATATTGTCTCCCAAACTAGGTTAAGTTCAATCACTGGGGGTGCATGTTAAAAAGACATGTTTCTAGGTTGCTCACCTTCCGACTCTGATTTGCCTTGTCCATGATGGGACTTTAGGGAATATGGATTTTTTTTTAATTATGTAAGTTTGGAAACATTGTTCTAGTCTATTTTCTTCTTTGTCAGAATTGTCCCTTTTTTTTTTAGAAAAGGAAGATTATACTTCAGAATTAACTAATTCTTATAATTCTCATTTCAGCTTTCTACTTCTTCAAGTTATTGCTGTGGTTAAAAAATAAGGAGGTCTGGTTCTATTCCTGCTTCTGCCACTTAATATGAATTAAGACAAATCATATAATTGTTTCCAATTTCCTTAATTTTATTCCTCAAACATCTCCTTACTGTCTCTTACATGCTGGACATTTATGAAAGGAAGGAATTAGGGAAAATGATCTCCTTGGTTCTTTCCAGGTCCAAGATTATATTTATAGAACTTGTTTTTTTCTATCCTAGTATCAGTTCCTAAGATAGAATGAGCTTCACCTTTTCTTTTCAATTGGCAGGGAATGCCATAATACACTCTTGGCTTTTGATTTGCAGTTTATAATGTTTCAGTGATCTTATGTGTAAATAGTCCAGTAACCTTGAATGGAAGTACTCCTATAAGTAGGTTATCTTTTGGACTGTAAACATTTTGTATATCACAAAAACTCTGGTTGCATACAACAGCTTTAAGAAATCGGTATTTTGGTAGAGTGTTCTTTCGTGGTTGGAAGGATGCTCAGGTATAATCCAGTTTCTGCCAGTGACAGAATAAAGGGTAAAACCTGGAGTCAGAGAATTTTACAGCCCAGACTTTGTTGTACAGTATTTTCATCATTTAAAATAAAGCAACTTGGTCTCAAGATTTGGCCTTCTTGGAAGTGACCAAAAAGGAATAATCAGTATACTGCATTTTCAGAAGTTTGCTTCATAAGAAGAAATCCTCTGGTGTGTTTATTAGCAAGAAAATGAAATACTTTTTGATTCTTAAATTTGATTTTTATTCCACAATCTTCCCAGTTCAACATACTACCAGATATTTTGAGTGTCTTCTCTGTGCCAAATGTGCTGGGGGTATAAGAAAGTAAAACACAGATGTCCTCCACCTCAAATCCCCATTATTAAAGGGCTTACATTCTGGTGGGGAAATCAGGCAATACATTAAAAACTAAGGAAACTATATAGTAAGTTATAAGGTATACGGTCTATTGAAGAGAAATAAACAGAAAGGGAGGGGAGGGAGTGCTCAGGGGTAGTTAGGTAAGTTGCTAGTGGCACTGGATATTTTCACTGAAAAAATCTACTCAACAAAGACTTGAAGAAGGTGAGGGTTTGAGCTACAGTGATATACCTGTGGCACGAATGTTCTAGGCAGAGGGAAGAACAAGTGCAAAGTCCTGAGTGGGAGTATACTTGGCAAGTTCTTAGAGCTTCTAGCATTGCAGTGGGACTGGAGATGGAAAAGCAAGGGGTGTGTAGAGGGTACAGGGTCACAGAACTCATGGGGTCAGATCATGTAGGATATCGTAGGTTATTGTAAGAATTTCGACATTGACTCTGAGGGACATGGAAACCCACTGGAGGGTTTCATGCAGCTCTCACTCAAGCTTGCTAGTCAGTTAACAAGATTGAGAGGGTGAGTGTCTGCCCTTGTTCCTCCAGTGTTTCTTTGCCCTAGTCTCTGTTCTCCATGACCCTGTTGTTCCTTGGATAAAATGTGAAGCTGGCTAATGACAAAACTTTACAGGATGGTTCTAGTCATGTCATAATGATAAAGTCGTGTGATAGTGGTGAAACTGGTGACATTAATAAATCAGATTTTCCCTTTGCACAAATAACCACTAATGCATTATACACATATGTGTGTGTGTGTGTGTGTATATATATATATATATATATATATATATATATATTTTTTTTTTTTTTTTTTTTTTTTTTTTTTTTTTTTTTCGGTACGCGGGCCTCTCACCGCTGCGGCCTCTCCCGTTGCGGAGCACAGGCTCCGGACGCGCAGGCTCAGCGGCCATGGCTCACGGGCCCAGCCGCTCAGCGGCATGTGGGATCTTCCCCGACGGGGGCACAAACCCATGTCCCCTGAATCGGCAGGCGGACTCTCAACCACTGCGCCACCAGGGAAGCCCCACGTATGTATATTTATATACATGTGAATTTATTTTTATTTTAATGACTCTATTAGGTTGCCGCTAATAAAGATGTATATTTTTGTACTTATATTTTGCTTGTATTTGGTTACTTTGGGGATTAGGAAATGAGAAGATAAAACAAAAAATGAAAACCTCTAAAATTTATTTTAAAAATAAAAACACTTCTACTGTATAATGTTTTAAATGTTAAATATTTGAATAGTTTACTAACTATTAGGTTCAGTTTTGAAAGTTTTTAATACCAGATGTTACTAATGGTAGGAAATTCAGTCAGATTAATTTAGAGAATTTTTCATCTTAAACACTAGCAGAAATTTAAGAAGATATTTCATTGCATCCGCAATATTCAAACTAAGGATAAAAATTTAACATTCATTTAACATTGAAGTTTTTTCTTTTATTTGAAAAATACCCTAACCACTACTTTCTTCATTTCTTAGTAAGCATTTGCAAAGTCATATTAGATCTAACATAAGCTACTGGATATATTTTAAAATCGGTAGAACAATAAAACTTTAATATATTTTGCAACATGAAAAGCAAAATCTTATTTCTATATAAAATTTAATACAAAGGATTCTTAATATTGCATAGAATGGAATCATTTCATTACCAGGTTTCTTTCATTTTCACTAGGAAAATCTTATATAGGTTTGAATAATGACATTTAATTATGAAAAAAAATCTTTATGAAACCTTGTCTTTATTTATGAGCCATCCTAAGTACTAAAACATATAATAAGGTATATGATACTATTTTTAAATTAAATCAAACATTCAGGGAAACCTAGAAAGTTTATAGGCTTCATTTCTGTTGTTTAAAGAATAGCTTTTCTTTCATCTTTTTTTTTCCTATGGATATTAATCCCTCTTGTTTTCAGCCTGATCTTTTCCCAAAAATGGATATAAATTAGTAGAGCCTGTCCATAAGGTAAACTGATCAAACTATATATACAAAGATAGAGTCATTTTCTAGGAATACATCTTGTTGCACAAATATTGTCTGATTCCACCATATGTTTGTTTTAAATGCAAAGCACATTTTCCTGTCTGACATTTCTTAATCTTACTACAACAAAGTCAAATGCTTCCAATTTTTATAGACTTCAGAGAATATTGTTCAGAAACACCCAGTCATTTATTTTTACATTATTTTTGCAGTACAGTGAGATTACCTCACAGATGACTTCGTCTCCACACAGTTTGCTGTTATGTCATCAAACACAAAAATACAAAGAAATGCAATAAGAAATGTATATTCTTTTCTCTCATAACATTTATCACAATCAGTATGGTATTGGAGTAATGCTAATGCAGCCGTGGTCCTTTGAGGCTGAGAGTGTTTGTAGTATAGCAGTGGTGCTATGAGCTGGTGCCAGGACATATTCATGGAAACACTTAATGATAATACTGCTTCAGTAGAGGCAGTAATGGTATAAACAGGACAAAGGAAATACCAAGATTGCAACAGATGCAATTGATTATATGCCTTGGGGAATATTCCACTCATTTATTTTAAGTCCTGTCCATGTAAATCAAAAGACTGTGATGTTGTCAGGAAGACAAATCACAGATGTCATAATATGCTATGACAGTGCTCCCACTTTACTGACACAGCGGATCAGGCCTTTGGACACCAGAAGCTGTCTGAAGCCTAGCTCTTGCACTGTAAACCGTAGAAAATAATGTGACTTAAGCATCTGAATCACTGTAAACTATGATACAGCTTGTTCTAAAAGTAAAAGGTGATATGAGTGCTTTAGGTAAACTTAACTTATGTATTTGAACCCAGTCTTAAATCTCTCACAAAAAACCCAATAATTTTCAGTAATACTCCTTGTTGTCAGTCTATACTAGAGCAATAAATTTTAGGCATCAAAATAGTCGACTATGGAAAATAACTCTAGAATCAGGATTTCAAAAGACATGTTCTCTTGAAGAGATGCTTTCAGTACAGGAGAAGTTGCTTCATGTAGACTAAGCGACTTTTCCTTACTCTTTTCCAATCATTAAGTGAGTACTTTTGGAGTGAAAAATTTATCTCCCTCTGTCAGAGATATAGGTTGTGCCAGACTAAGAAAGTTATGCAACATTTCTCTAATATGATGCTGGGAGAGCACAGAGATTAGGAAAAACAATTTGCGTTTCCTTTTCTCTCTAACTGATTGAAAGATCTATCATACCCCAGATTCACCTTGAAAGTAAGAGAATGGCCAAGTGGTTCTTTGACAGCTGGGACTTAAAAGGAATCGCTGGGCATTTTAATAGATGAAGGAATTGAACGTCTTAAAATTAATGCTTAATATATGGCCTCACGTCTATGAAATTACAGATTACGTGCACATTAATTATGATTATCATTCCTTCAATGAATAGCAAAGGAAATCATAATGATTTGTTACTTATTCTTCAATGCTGTCACACAGTCTTTTGTAAAGAATGGGCTTGACTTTCTCAATAGATAATAAAGGATGCTAAATTTCAGTATTATGACTCCTTTCACTAGATAATTCATAAAATACACAAGTAGTGTATCATTTAGCTTCAACTCTGCTCCTTTGAAAAAAAAATCAATGTGGCAATTTAAAAGAAACCTATCATTTTCTTTAAAGTGGAAAATAGAATGCAATCATATCTTTATTACTACCCTTCTACATTTGATCCAAAGACACAACATAAGCTCTCATTCAGTCTTGCAACAACTTGGGAATCATGGAGATAAAAGTTTGGAACTTTTCATATGTGTTATGAGTATGCTTCTCAAATGCAGTCATATTGATATTTATATTACATTTTTATAAGTTATGAGTCATCGTCTATAAATTCAGATGGGCAAGAAATGTCATACAAACACGCATATACACATATGATTAAGTCAGACTTGGAACTTATAGGAAGTCAGACTTGTAAAATTAGTCATTTGATTATTGGGGGCACGCTCTCTTCTTGGTGTTGTACAAAAACCTGGCAAATAGAAGATGGTCCTCAGTCTGTCTGTGTAGCTGCTGATACACTGCTTGTTGAAGCTTGGGGATAATCATATCTGTTGCTTTTATATCAAATGTGGGGACGGGTATCTTTTCCAAGACTATAGTCCATGTGGTAGGTCCAGCTTCCCTAATGCAGTCTCCAGCTGAAGTCCTGCCACATAATGGGGTGCTGCCAGAGATAGGAAATGTGTTCCCGACTATTCTCAGGATACAGCAACCTCCGTTACCCTTAGTTGTGATGACTCTCAGCATTTTCCCTCTTATTTTTGCTTTTTGCTTTTTCCAACATTTGTCAAAAATATTCTTGTTCCTCTTTACCCTATCATTACCTTCTCATCCTTGAAATCTAATTTTCAAAACACAAAAGCTGAGAAGGGAAACTGCAGGCAATTAATGCTTTGAGCCCTGTAACCACAAACCTCTTTTGAGATAAAGGGGCAAAAAGATCTGGATACCTGACGGGAATGTGGGGGTGGAAAAATTCAGTGAGAACAGAATACCAATTAATAACTCAATAAATTACCTTGCCTCATTGCTTGAAAATTCCACGTGGAATTTTTAATGTCTCCGTACCCATAGTTCGGTTTGGAATTATACATTGAACATGGAACACACACAAAGGGAAAAATGTGCATTGGTTCAATCATTTCCAATCCAGAGGTTTTGTGTCTGATTAATCATAGAGAAATGTCAGCCGGCGAGTGAACCACGTAGGAGGTGTACGTTGTGCTGTTTCTGGTACATGCGTATCTCTGAATGAGCTGTACCTTTCAACAATCCTGATTTTATCAGTAAGTTCGTGGCTATTGAGCCACATATTATTAAATCCAGTAAATAGTAGTCTGCCATCCGCCTTCCATGTTACTCAGACATCTGTTAAAAAGAATTCTTCCTTCGAGACAAATTTGGTTTCACAGAGCATATAAAACTTAGCTGCCAGCTTGATCTGACTTGACTTAATACTGCCACCCACCACTGTGGCATGATGCTCCTAATACATTTTCACTCCTTAAAATAATATTCAAAGCACAAGATTGAGACTAGACATTGGGGATTGGAATAAATGACTGCCTGAGGGTTCTGTCAGTTCAGTAGAGTTGTGCTAACAATGATGATAATTGCTAACACTTACGTGGTGCTTGCTATGTCCTGAGATGGTTTTAAGAGCTTTATAGGCATTAACTATTTCAGTGCTCCCACAAGTCAATGAGGCCACTATTATTATTATTCCCACTGTACAGGTAAGAGAACTGAGGCAGAGACTCTCAGGGATTGTCTGAATTCACACAGCTGATAGGAAGCTGATTGGGATGGGAGCCCGTAGTTTGACTCCTGAATCACTCATCTTACCCACTCCACTCAACACCATAATTTCTTAGGATGGAAAGAGGACACAATCATCTTTATTCCCATCTTTCCCCAGCCCAACTGATGTAAAATATATTCATAAACTTCTGTTTCAAAACCAAAATAAGGGGCTTCCCTGGTGGCGCAGTGGTTGAGAGTCTGCCTGCCGATGCAGGGGACGCGGGTTTGTGTCCCGGTCTGGGAAGATCCCACATGCCGCAGAGCGGCTGGGCCCGTGAGCCATGGCTGCTGAGCCTGCACGTCCGGAGCCTGTGCTCCACAACGGGAGAGGCCACAACAGTGAGAGGCCCGCGTATCGCAAAAAAAAAAAAAAAAAAAAAAAAAAAAAACCAAAATAAGTTAGTAAGCTTATGCTTATCAAGAAAAATAGCACGCAAAAGCATTTAAAAACAATAATTTCTATTTAGTGCTTATATATTAGGTACATCTAATAGCTAATATATATTCATATTGTGTAAAATTAAGATCATCAGTAAGTACAATGCTGAGGTCCACTTTTTCATTTAACTTTACATCATGAGAATTTTCCTCTTGCAAAGTCCTTAAAATATAAGCTTATATATTATTTATATAAAGTTTTAGATTGTTTCCAACATTTCACAGTTCTAGATAAAAATAGTAAAAAATATTCTTATGATTATTTTCCTGAAACACACTTTCCAAAGTGAATCTGTGGGATAAATCATAGAAACACTTATAAGTTCTTGAAACACTTTGCCGGATTGTCTCCCCAAAGTAGTCTTGCTTTATAGTCCCACAGATAGTACGCAGGTGCCCTTTGTAACGTAAGCTCAGCAGCACTAGGTATTCCATTAACATGTCTTTGTTCCTCGTAAGGGAAAAAGGTTTGTAATATGTTACAGCGTTGTTTTAATTTATTCTGTGAATATCTATTTTCCTTGACATAGGAGGTAAACATATTTTTCTTATTTTTTTCCAAGTACAATTTCCATAGTGAGAATAAGCAACCTTTGGCTTTCCCATATGTTACAAATATTTCTTCCTGGTTTGTTGTCTGTATATATTTTGCTTAACATGATTTTTAAATAGGAGTTTTAAAATATAGTTTAAATACATCAAAATTTGCCTTTGTGGTTTTGGTTTCTTTACTTTCATGTTGAGAGTAGCTACCCTAACTTTAATATTGGAGGAATAATTTTCTATCTTTCTACTTATTTTTGGTTTAATCTTTTAATTTTTCATGGTGTAATTGATCTGGAATTTACTCTGGCCAAAATTAATATGGAATTAATTTGCATATAGTGACATCTTAATATTGTAGTTTCTCATCAGTTTATTAATGCTTTCTTTTGTTTCTCACTGAGTTTTCATAGTTTTATTCATATGAAGTCTATAACTTCTTTTAAATTTTATCTTAACATATGTATCTTGGATGCTATTGTGATAAGGTCTGGTCTTCCAACTTTTTATTTTATTCTAAAATATAAGCAAGATATGAATTATTACATATACTTGGTCAGCTTATTGAAATCCCTAATGAATATTAATGTTTCTTTATTCTACTTTTGTATGTTGTATGAAAGCTGTAGGTTATAATACAAAAAAGATGGTCATAACCATCTAAAAACAGATGTTATTTTCTTCTTTCTGATTGTTAGATGTCATTGTTTTGTTTTTTAGCATATATAGAACTCCTGGAACAATATTACATAGTGATAAAATAGGTATCATTTTCTTGTTTTTTATTTTAATTGTTCACTTTTAAGCAGAATATTGGCTTCTGTTGAAGTAGTTTACTCAAAAATATTTATTAAGCACCTAATATGGGCCAGGTAAACTTGGAGATTGTAGAGGAAGAGGCAGAGAATAAATAAGATAAATAAGTAGATTTATTAAGTTAGTCAATGGTAAACATTAAGGATAAAAAGTACCCAGGCAGGGCTTCCCTGGTGGCGCAGTGGTTGAGAGTCCGCCTGCCGATGCAGGGGACACGGGTTCGTGCCACGGTCCGGGAAGATTACACATGCCGCATAGCGGCTGGGCCTACGAGCCATGGCCGCTGAGCCTGTGCGTCTGGAGCCTGTGCTCCGCAACGGGAGAGGCCACAACAGTGAGAGGCCCGCATACCGCAAAAAAAAAAAAAAGTACCCAGGCAATGGATTGAGATGTTTGGATGGGTTGATTTTAGATAGGGTAGCCAGGGATGAACTCACTGAGAGTAAAGACCTTGAGGATGTGAAAGAGTATGTCCTGGGCAACGGTTGTTTCTGGAAGAGGAAACAGCAAATGTAAAGGCCCAGAGATAATAGTTTATCTGGCATATTTAAAGAAGAACATGATCTTCAAAGATCTGAAAGCTAATGGGGCTTCAGACCGTCTAGACTTAAACTTCGTAATAAGCAGTTTAGTTTTTATTTTGAATGAGGCAGGAAGTTGTTAAGAAGGGGTTTCTTGAAAGAACCTTGATTAAGAGTTTTTTTTTTTTTTTTAAATTAGGAAGAGGTATTGAATCAACCTTAAAATGAAAGATTTTATTAAGAGGGTTTGCACAAAAGGCTCAAGTATTTTCTGTATCTGTCTTAGAGTAAAAAGAAAAATGGAAGTCAATTTTAAGTGGGTTATTTCACCACAACAAAGGGCAGTGTCCTTAAGGGAAAACAGCAATATACTCACCTTAAAGATTATTATGATATTTAAATGAAATAATATGTACAATATTCAGCTGACTCTTTGGCAAATAAATAGTAAATATCCAAGCATGTTAGCATAATATTATTAAAGTTATTTGAATATGTTATTATATGGCAAGAGCATTGACATAAGAATATATAAAATATGTATAATAAACTTAAATTTGACTTTTATAATGGAATTAAATTTTATTAATCAAGTCATATACACTATTCCTTTAAATTTTCAATCATGTAATTTTAGGATTTTTCTCAGTAAGCTTACTTTAGCCTCACAGAAAACCTGGGTCTGCCTGGGGATAAATCCCAAGTACTTTTTATTTTTTAATAAAAATGTTTAGAGCAATTTTAGATTCATAACAAAATTGAGTGAAAGGTAGGGAGATTTCCTCTATACCACCTACCCCCATGCATGCATAGCCTCTCCCATTACCAGCATCCCTCACCAGAGTGTTATGTTTGTTATAACCGATGAACCTACAATGACACATGATTATCACTCAAAATCCATAGTTTACATTAGGATTCACCTTTAGTGGTACCTTTTATGGGTTTGGACACATGTGTAATGGCATCTATCCTTCATTATAGTATCATACAGAGTTAGTTTCACTGCCCTCCAAATCCTCTGTTCTCCACCTCTTCATCTCTCCTTCTTTCTTAATCCCTGGCAATCACAATCTTTTTACTGTCTCCATAGTTTTGCCTTTTCCAGAATGTCACATAGTTGAAACCATATAGCATGTAGCCTTCTCAGACTGATTTCTTTCAGTTAGTAATATGTAAGTAAATAGGTCCCTCCATGTCTTTTCATGGCTTGATAGCTCATTTTGTGTGTGTGTGTGTGTGTGTGTGTGTGTGTGTGTTTTTGTTTTGTTTTGTTTTGTTTTAGTTTAGCATTAAGGAATATTTCATTTTCTGGATATACCACAAGTTAGCCATTCACCTGTTGAAGAACATATTGGTTGCTTCCAAGTTTTAGTAATTACAAATAAAGCTGCTGTAAACATTTGTGTGCAGGTTTTTGTATGGACATAAGTTTTCAACTCCTTTGGTTAAATTCTAAGAAGCACTGTTGCTGGACTATGGTAAGAGTAAATTCAGTTTTGAAAGAAGCCACCAACTGTCTTTCAAAGTGTTTATGCCATTTTGCATCCCCACCAGCAATGAATGAGAGATTCAGTTGTTCCACATCCTCTTCAGCATTTGGTGTTGTCAGTGTTTTGGATTTTGGTTATTCTAATAGGTATGTAGTGATATCTCATTGTTGTTTTAATTTTCATTTCCCTTATGACATAGAACATCTTTTCATATGCTTATTTACCATCTGTCTTTCTTCTTTGGTGAGGTGTCTCTTAAGGTCTTTGGCCCACTTTTTAACCAGTTGTTTTTCTTATTGTTGAGTTTTAAGAATTCTTTGTATATTTTAAATAAGTCCTTTATCAGATATGTCTTTGGCAAATATTTTCTCACAGTCTGTGGCTTGCCTTTTCATTCTTTTCACAGTATCTTTCACAAAGCAGAAATTTTAAATTTTAATTAAGTCCAGCTTATTAATTCTTTCTTTCATAGATCATGTCTTTGGTATTGTATCTTAAAAGTCATTGCTGAACCCAAGGTGATCTAGATTTTCTCTTACTTTAACTTCTAGAAGTTTTATAATTTTTCATCTTACAAATGGTCTGCCATCCATTTCAGATTAATTCTTGTGAAGGATGTAGGTTTGTGCCCACATTCTTTTTTTGCATGTGGATGTCTAGTTGTCCAGCACTGTTTATTGAAAAGACCATCTTCATCATATTGTCTTTGCTCCTTTCTCAAAGATCAGTTGACTATATTTATGGGGTCTGTTTCTGGGTTCTCTATTTTATACCATTAATCTGTCTTTTTTTCCCCCCAATACCACACTGTCTTGATTACTGTAGCTTTATGGTAAGTCTTGAAATCAGACAGTGCCAGAACTCCAACTTTGTTCTATTTCAATATTGTGTTGGCCATGCTAGATAATCCTAGTAGGTACTTTTAAATATTAAAATATGGGTAGGGACACTAGTCTTTTTTTTTTTTTCTGGGCATTCTTTTTTTTTAAATTAATTTTTATTGGGGTATAGGTGATTCGCAATGTTGTGTTAGCTTCTGCTGTACAGCAAAGTGAATCAGTTATACATATATCCATTCTTTTTTAGATCCCATATAGGTCATTATGGAGTATTGAGTGGAGTTCTCTGTGTTATACAGTTGGTTCTTATTAGTTATCTATTTTATATATAGTAGTGTATGTATGTCAGTCCCAGTCTCCCAATTTATCCCTCCCCACCCCTTTTCCCCTTGGTAACTATAAGTTTATTTCGTACATCTGTGACTTTATTTCTGTTTTGTAAATAAGTTAATTTGTACCATTTTTTTAGGTTCCACATATAAGCAATGTCATATAATATTTGTCTTTCTCTGCCTGACTTTAGTCTTTAGCACTAAAAACTGTGCATGATAAATCAGAGATGCACGACCTCATTGTTTTTGAAATCTTCCCTTACATTGTATTGGGTTGGCCCATAAGTTTTTTTGTTTTTTTCTGTAAGATGGCTCTAGTAGCACTAGTTGCCTTTAACTACATTCGAAACAATTTTGTTAGATTGTATTGTGACAGCATCATAACAGCATGAATTAAAAAAAAACTTATCAAAATTGGTGACTTTTTGTGTCGCCATTTTAATATTGAAAATGGCATAAAACAACATTTTCGGCATATTATGCTTTATTATTTCAAGAAAGGTAGAAACGCAACTGAAATGCAAAAAAAGATTTGTGTAGTGTTTGCAGAAGGTGCTATGACTGATTGAACATGTCAAAAGTGGCTGGCGAAGTTTCGTGCTGGAGATTTCACACTGGACAATGCTCCACTGTCAGGTAGACCAGTTAAAGTCGATAGAGATCAAATCGAGACATTAATTAAGAACAGTCAACATTATGCCACGCGGGAGATATCCAACATACTCAAAATATCCAAATCAAGCGTTGAGAATCATTTGCACCAGCTTGGTTATATTCATCGCTTTGATGTTTGGTTTCCACGTAAGTTAAGAGAAAAAAGCCTTTTTGACCATATTTCACCATGTGATTCTCTACTTAAACATAATGAAAATGTTCCGTTTTTAAAACAAATTTTGACGGGCGATGAAAAGTGGATACTGTACTATAATGTGGAATGGAAGGAATCGTGGGACAAGTGAAATGAACCACCACCAACCACACCAAAGGCCGATCTTCATCCAAAGAAGGTGATGTTGTGTATGTGGTGGGATTGGGAGTCCTCTATTGTGAGCTCCTTCCAGAAAACCAAGCGATTAATTCCAACAAGTACTGCTCCCAATTAGACCAAATGAAAGCAGCACTCGATGAAAAGGGTCTGGAATTAGTCAAGAGAAAAGGCATAATCTTCCATCAGGATAACGCAAGACCACATGTTTATTTGATGACAGGCAAAAACTGTTACAGCTTGTCTGGGAAGTTCTGATTCATCTGCTGTGCTCATCAGACATTGCACCTTCATGTTTCCATTTATTTTGGTCTTTACAAAATTCTCTTAATGGAAAAATTTTCAATTCTCTGGAAGACTGTAAAAGACACCTGGATCAGTTCTTTGCTCAAAAAGATAAAAAACTCAAAAAGATAAAAAGCTTTGGGAAGATGGAGTTATGAAGTTGCCTGAAAAATGGCAGAAGGTAGTGGATCAAAATGGTGAATATGTTGCTCAATAAATCTCTTGGTGAAAATGAAAAATGTGTCTTTTATTTTTACTTAAAAATCAAAGGAACGTTTTGGCCAACGCAATAATATATGGATTCAAAAGAGAGAATATAGCAAGCTTTTACAGGAAAAGTAAGAGATGTTTGTTTTTATTAGCATTTACACAACATAAAATGTGATAAGGGCTACTTGCATTATCTGCTCTCTAATGTGGAAGGGCTTTTGCTGAAAGCTAGTTTAAGCTGAAAGTGACAAGAGGCTTGATCTCTTGATCTCTTATCTTATCCCAGATAAGAAATATCTTTAGTTATGCAGGTGTCCAGAAATTTCTCGCAGTGTTCCCCCAAAGGAAGAAGATCTGAGATAAACAGTGGTCTCTCACTATAAGCCTGAAAGGATAAAGAAGTAGTTATTTTTCCAGTTGTAAAAATACTAAGAAGAGGGCTTCCCTGGTGGCGCAGTGATTGAGAGTCCACCTACCGATGCAGGGGACACGGGTTCGTGCCCCGGTCCGGGAAGATCCCACATGCCGCGGAGCGGCTAGGCCCGTGAGCCATGGCCACTGAGCCTGCGCGTCCGGAGCCTGTGCTCCACAACGGGAGAGGCCACAACAGTGAGAGGCCTGCGTACAGGAAAAAAAAAAAAAAAAAAAAAAAAAAAAAAACGAAAGAAAATAAGGATACAAAAAAAAAGAAAATAAGGGATTATCAGAAACAAAAGAACACTCAGTAAACTTATTTTCATTAATAGGTTCAAGCATTTCAAATATTAATTGTGTGTGTTCTTGTTAATGCAAGGTGACCAGCCCCATATATGAAAGCCAGGCTCTTGTATCCATAGAACTTGTTCACTGAGCTGTGTTTTAATGTTAATGAAAGTTGGCATCTTGTGAAATTCTGTTGCTCTCTTTGCTTTTTGAATAATTTAAGGTTATGTCCATATGACCACTTAAGGTCGTGGAGTTTAAAGCAGCATGTAAAACATTTTCTTTACACTTTAATCCTATCAACAAAAAAGACTTTCTGAGATATAAGTAAATGACCACATTATTCTCCTTTCACTTTAATTATCAAGGAGCTTAAATACAAAAAATGAAGCTCAGTTTTATATACCCTGTTATGACTTATATATTGGAATTCTTTTTGAAACTTGACTTTTCTAATAGTTTTTTTTTTAAACATCTTTATTGGAGTATAATTGCTTTACAATGGTGTGTTAGTTTCTGCTTTATAACAAAGTGAATCAGTTATACATATACATATGTCCCCATATCTCTTCCCTCTTGCATCTGCCTCCTTCCCACCCTCCCTATCCCACCCCTCTAGGTGGTCATAAAGCACTGAGCTGATCTCCCTGTGCTATGTGGCTGCTTCCCACTAGCTATCTATTTTACGTTTGGTAGTGTATATATGTCCATGCCACTGTCTCACTTCATCCCAGCTTACCCTTCCCACTCACCATATCCTCAAGTTCATTCTCTAGTAGACCTGCATCTTTATTCTCGTCTTGCCCCTAGGTTCTTCATGACCTTTTTTTTGTTTGTTTTTTTAGATTCCATACATATGTGTTAGCATATGGTATTTGTTTTTCTCTTTCTGACTTACTTCACTCTGTATGACAGACTCTAGGTCCATCCACCTCACTACAAATAACTCAGTTTCGTTTCTTTTTATGGCTGAGTAATATTCCATTGTATATATGTGCCACATTTTCTTTATCTGTTCATCTGTTGATGGACACTTAGGTTGCTTCCATGTCCTGGCTATTGTAAATAGAGCTGCAATGAACATTTTGGTACATGGCTCTTCTTGAATTATGGTTTTCTCAGAGTATATACCCAGTAGTGGGATTGCTGGGTCATATGGTAGTTCTAGTTTTAGTTTTTTAAAGAACCTCCATAGTGTTCTCCATAGTGGCTGTATCAACTAGAACAAAGAATTACACAATTTGTATGGAAACACAGAAGACCCCGTATAGCCAAAGCAATCCTGAGAAAGAAAAATGGAGCTGGAGGAATCAGGATCCCTGACTTTGGACTATACTACAAAGCTACAGTAATCAAGACAGTATGGTACTGGCACAAAAACAGAAATATAGATCAATGGAACAGGATAGAAAGCCCAGAGATAAACCCACGCACGTACGGTCACCTTATCTTTGATAAAGGAGGCAAGAATATACAGTGGAGAAAAGACAGCCTCTTCAATAAGTGGTGCTGGGAAAACTGGACAGCTACATGTAAAAGAATGAAATTAGTTTTTTGGTTTTGATTCTTTAATTTTATTTCTATATCCTTGTGTGTTAGGCATCTCAAATTTGTGAGTGTGAGTAAAAGTTGTACATAAGTGAATGGATGAATAAATGTTGTGTGCCAAAACTTTCTAACTTCTTTAGAAACTTTTCAAAGCTTTGGTGCTCTTAGTCAATAAGTCTATCGCAGAAAATTAAACTCACTGGAGATAGACCAACGATTAGTCAGAATTCTGAACAAAAAATTAAGTTAGGGTAGTTTGTCTGCCAAGTCAAAGCTGAAGTGTACCAACATTCAGAATCAGTTCACAAAGCAGTTATAACTTGACCAATGATTTGAAAGTTTTTTTTTGAAAATTATATTTTCCAGTAAGCTATTATATGATAAGGAACATAATAATGATTTCCCACAGATTGACACTTGGAAATGCAAAATAACCTCTCGTATAGCCTTTGTTTTTTTTTTTTTTTTATGTTAAAGGAATACCTTTATAAATGGTTTTCTATCTTTGGTTTTAAAATAATATTAGTTTAACATCAAAAACTTGTATATATTTTAATAATTTCCAAAAGAATATAATTCTATTTTCCCTTCTAAAAATCATTTTTTACAAGATCTTTGAAAGAGAACTTTACCTAAATATTGTGTCCAGTTTAAAATCATACATTTCAGGAAGTGAGGAAACAGGGTAGAGAGCATTTAATGTGATTAGAGGGGTGGAGAAATTGTTTTTAGGCTAATAATGTAAAGAAGTTGTCATTATTTATTCTGGAAAGATAAATCAAGAGTGGTAAATGAATAACTGTCTTTGAATACAAAAAAAAAAAAAAAAAGCTATTTATAAGGTGGCATTCTTTTGCTCACTTGTTCTTCATCTTCCCGGGTGTGGACTGAGAAATAAAATGGACTTTATTTGTTGTGAAGGAGGTATTCACACATAGGGAAGGTGTCTTTGCTGGTACGGTAGATCAAATGCTGACCTAGGTTACCAAGGGTTGTTAGGTTGCTGTGAATTCTTAATTCCTAGGGAATCACTAAATTTGATAGACAACTATATGATTTGAATGATTTAGGTAGTGGTGCCTGGTACTGAATCCCTTGAAGAGATGAAAGTTGTGGTGTTTTTCTTATTTATAGTTCAATGATTTTATTGAATCAGATATTGCATATTCAAATAGGGATAAGTTACTTCTCCCTGAATTAAGCACAGAGACAGATAATACGTTTCTAAGAGTTTTACTTATTACACGGTCATCTGATATCTTCTTTAAAAATTATATTTGCCTTCCAATGGGCTCCTATACCATTCTGCACATGCATCCATTGAAATATCTAATATGTTGCATTGGGGTATATATTTATTTCTTTCACTAGATAGTAATTTTCTGACAGTTAAGATCATGGTGAAAATTGTTTCCATTCCTGGAACCTAGCACAATGTTGCACATGATGCCTGCAATTACAATGTGGCAGATGAAAGGAAAAAGGAAGAAAGCAAATAGGAAAGAAGAAATTTCTGGCTCGTGTTTTAAAAAGCTGATCCTGTAATTTTGGCTTGTAGCCATAAGGTGGCAGAAGTGTGCCACCATGAAGAAATTCATTTATTCACTATTTCATCCATTTAATCATGTTACACACTATTAGGAGATGTCCTTTTCTTTTCCTCCAGGGCCATAATCTTTCTGGAGTCTTGATGACTAGAGAAAACAGTGAATAATCTGAAAAGCATCTCACACAATACATATTTGTCAGTTGAACAGCTGAAATCTTAGCAAGGTGAAAGTATATTGATACTAAAATGGAATGTTCTCTGACAAATTTTCTCTCACATTCTTGCTTTTTAGTTTCTATATACACTTTTCTTACTCTGAGAGCCCTAATTTTAATTAATCTAATAACATTTCAATTTAGCTGAAAGTATTTCTGTTTCTCTGCTTTAAAATTTATGCATATTTTCTCTTGATGGGGAGGCAAAAAAACCCCTTCCATTATTATAAAACTAGCTATCATTCATTGTGTTCCCATAAGATATCACTACATACATGTACATTATTTTTCCTCTTGCTTTTAAATTTGATTTAATACATTCATTCACTTTTTAAAGATGAGGAAACTGAATAACCAAATATTTAAAGAATTTGCTTAATGTTACACAGGAAGTTATGGGAAGAACTTGGGATTTGAACCTAGTTTGGCATTCTCGTAACTTTGGGCCCACCCATCAGAATTTATTCATGTAGGATATTTTTTAAATTCATGTTTGCTGATGTCACAGATTTCATTTTTGTTTCAATTCACAGTCAATGTAGGGATGACCCAGCTGAGGAATATCTATTAGAATTCTTATCACAGTGTATTGTAATTGTTCGTTTACTTATCTGCTTGATAAAAATGATTGAATTCTCTGAGGGCAAAGTTTGGTCTTCTATCTGTGCATTGCCAGCATCTGGTAAAAAGTATAATATGTAGGAAATACTCCATGTGTACATTAAATAATTTAATAAATAAGGGTTTTTTTTTTTTACCAAAGCTTACATTTCTTTTTCCCCTGCTCCTTTCCTCCATCCAAAGGCTCAGAAATAGTTTTCTTAAAGTGAGAATATTCTTGCAACAGACACTGTTGCTTACAAACCTCACTTTCTCCTATAACTTCAATTTTGTTTAGGTGTCAGGATGCTTAGTGTTTCAGGGGAGTATGACACAGAGAGGGAATCAGTCAAGGTGACTTAATCCCCTTGTCAGCGGTTGAGTTCGGAGTGTGTAAGTGACACAACACAGAATGCAAGAAAGTCTGTTGGGAGCTTACTGCAAGAGTTTTTCTTGCCTTTAAAAAGCAAAGTAAGGAAAAGATTTTTCTTCTTCTGTTGCATGTTTCAGTGTGAGGATATGATGGTTGGGAGCTGCTTCAACCATTTGAAAGACAAAACCCGAAATAATTAGAATGGCAGAAAAGAAAGATGGAAGAACTTGACTACATTGTAATTTTCTGAATTAATAGCCTTTGAAATTTCCTAATCCCTTCTGTTGGGATAGGTGATTCAGTCAGAGCAATTACCATATCTACCATTTGTTCACCTCAGTTTATTATAAACTTTCCTGTACAGTCAAATGTGGGCACAGCTGTGATAGGGAAGATTCCTTCCCTTAACTGGCAAACATCCAGGGACTTTGGTAGCAGTTAGGAAAGATCTAGATGCCACTCACCTGGAGGGGGTGACTTAGCTGCTCCATACAAGTCCAGAACACACTTTAAAAAGCTACTCACCAGCTATGTTAGGACAAGATAGGGACACAGAATCTTTGGTGTACTGGTAAAAATTTAACAACTGGTTTCCCTACAATAAAACAAAATGGTGTATATTTATATATTTATTATAAATTTTACAGATATAAAGAATGTATAACATATGTTTTACAAATAATAATAAAGTATACAATACTCTTTATTGTAAGTACAATTTAGTCAATTGATTCCCACATAATGCTCTGTTTGGTTTTTGCCCAATTTGTATATCCACATTCAAGCTATAGTTGCAACTAATGAATGTCTTTCCAACATGACTGTTGGTTGATATTTTCATTTGCATTAAGAATAAGACAAAGTGAAACTACAAAGACGTATTTTGGAATTTCACTCATTTGCTAATGACATTACCAACTTCTTTGCTGAATCAGATAATGGTTTTCAAATACTGGAAGAATATTTCCTCAATATTGTGTGCTATTCATAATGGAACAGATACAGCCATAGTATAATTTAAGTTTACCCTGCAATATTAACATTTTCTCTATTACTTAAGTCTGGGCCATTAATAAATCAATTAATCAAGCCTTGGTTTATAGGGTTTGCCAGTTACTCTAGTGTAAATATTCTTGCAATGGCTGACTTCAGGCTACCAACACGATGACAAAGCATGAAATTGGGAAGAGGTGTGTAGTGGCACACTATATTTTTCTGACATGTAGAAATAAGAGAGGTAAATAATATCAAAATCAAAGATAATTGTAAGGTACACTAAGATAATTAGGAAGTGATGAGGTTTGAGCATTTAATACATATAAAATTTACTGAATTGTAAATTTATATGATGTAATTTTTAGTAAGAGCTGTGTTTAACAACCAGCTTGCAAAATTCCTGAGAATTAATCAGTTTTTGTGAGTTGGTATGGACCAGCTCAAGCACACTGCTGCACCATGTTTCATCACAGAAATAAGTGATTCATTTTCCTGGTTCAGTTTAGCTAAATTTGAGTAACAAATTATTTAGAACCCCCTGTTGCTATCAGATGTATTTGTTTTTAGGCAAATAATTCTACTGGCAGATTGCTTTTTTCCTTTTGAGAGTTGATGCCAGTATAGACCAAATAAAGTAGTTGAGGACCAAAATCTAATTCTTTTAATATGCTCATGAGTGCCATTTTGCCCAAATTTACCAAAATTTGGTAAATTTTACCCCAATTTCCCATAATTTAAACTATTATGACTGCTATTATAAGTAATAATTGAAGTCCCCTTCAAGAAATATGTCAGTCAAAACCTTGGAATTGGGAATTTGTTGTTTTGAGGGTTAAAATTTGGTAGATTATTTTTTGTGATAGTGGAATAAATATGTCTTACTTAAATTATGTTATTGTAAGCCTGAAACGTCATATAATTTTACAATTTTTGTCTACAGATCAATTCAGGACTTCTTGTTAAATCTGATGAATATGTGTGAGTGATTTTCTTTTCATTCAGTCCATTAAGTTTAGTGATTTAAGATGAATATGGCATAGACTTTTCATGTTTATTTAAGTCAGACAGGGAACAAAATAAAGGGGTTAGAAAATGATATCAACAGTTTTACAATATTGTCCTATAATTTGTCTTCTCCCAATTTAGGTTCAGAAATAACATCTCATTATGTTCCTATTCCTGTAGAGAATTCCTGATATTTATAAAACTTTCCTTACTGGAGATGTTTTTCAAAGTCTTGATTGTATGCACCATTTCATTTGTTTTGTTTTAAAATACATCAATGGAAAGAAAAGAAACTACAGAAATAATCTTTCCCTCTTTAAACTTCATATTAAATAAAAGAGGGTTTATTTTTGAACCTGATCAACCAGCTGGTGTAGAAGAAAGGATACATAAATTTGGCATTAGATAAAACAATAATTCTGCTCCAAGCTTTTGAGAAACACATGGGAATTAAGTGTCACTGAAACTGAGCCCTCTCTTATCTCAGTAGGGTCAGGAAACAGAGAAATAATTCTTTTTTCCATAGCTCCAGACTGGGATCTAGCTGAATTTGCCCATTCTGGCTTACTGGCTTGTGTTTACAGATACATCACAGTTGAATGCATGAGCAACTACCTACATGGATTTTTAAATAGGAGAAAAATAGTTTGGCTGTACTGTCATGAATGTATTCCAATTGCTATAGACATAATACTGTTAATCTTGGCCAATTTGACACAAGTGTCTGGGCAATTCAAGAACAATCTTTTCTATTACCTAATTATTCACATAATTGAGGAAAATGAGGTTATTATGCTGACCTCTGTATTTAAACCCACCCTTTCATTTTGTTGGTGTTTGCAGAGAATTAACTTGAGAAATTATTCTTAATATTAATTGTATACATGTTTTCTCAACTTATGGTCTTTATAAATATATAAAACAGATCTTTTTTCCTAAGAATTTTTCTGCTAATATCTCTGTACTGAAATCATTATGAAATGGTTAGGTATTTCCTCAGTAATAATTTATAAATATCTCAATTTGAGAAACTTTTAAGTACAAACTGTAAGATTCAGAAGTTCTATCTTTAAGTATTTCTATTGATTATTAACGCTTAATGAATATGCTTATATTTTCCAAAAAATATATTAATAATTTTAAAGCCTTTCTCCCCAAAAATGATTCCTCTAGAATATGTCTAGATTAAGGAATATACATCCTGGACCTATTTTCACTTGTTGGACCAATGATATGTGATGTGCATATAATTTTTGATAATTTCTGAGGCATTTAAAAAGAGAATTTTATTTACCAATACAGATTATTTGCCACATAATGAAACAGCAGAATGTGGTACACTGGAGAATCCTCCACACACCAAACATGAAGGAGAAAAAGACATTTTTAGGACTAAATGCTGGAAAGTCTTTTTCTTGCTGATGGGTTGATGCAAAATAAGCCAAAAGCAGAGCTGATGACTTAGGGAAACACTCCAATATATTAGGTTACAGAACCTGCCCAACTGCCTTTCTCCTTTCCTCTCATTAAAAAGCCAGAAGACTGTATAAATGGCTAGATTTTATTTAACACCTTGGTTGTTATTTTTTGTACCCTCAGGATAGCTGCTGTCAATTTTTCCTCTCACTCTGCAACACAGCCATAGTGACTAAGAACACAGATATGGAATCTGTGATGATGAATTTCATGTGTCAACTTGACTGGGCTAAGGGATGCCCAGATAGCTGGTAAAACATCATTTCTGGAGGTGTCTGTGAGGGTGTTTCCAGAAGAGATTAGCTTTTGAATCAGTAGACTGAGTAAAGAAGATCTGCCCTCTCCGATGTGGGATCATATTTGTTGAGGGCCCAAATAGAACAAAAAAGGTGGAGAAAGGGTAAATTCTCTCTCTCTCCTTGACCTGGG
The DNA here is from genome assembly GCF_008692025.1 of Phocoena sinus. NCBI lineage: Eukaryota > Metazoa > Chordata > Mammalia > Artiodactyla > Phocoenidae > Phocoena > Phocoena sinus. The sequence goes on along the minus strand of NC_045772.1, from coordinate 36,207,889 downwards.
TCATCCATCTTCTCCTGCCCTCGCACATCAGAGCTCTCGGCTTTGAGGCCATCAGACTCTGGTACTTTCACCAGCAGCCCTTCTGGTTCTCACGCCTTTAGTCTTAGACTGAGAGTTACACGATAAGCTCCCCTGGTTCTTTGGATTCAAAATGAATTATATCGCTAGCTCTCCTGTTTCTCCAGGAGATTGTGGAACCTCTCAGCCTGCATAACCATGGGAGCCAGTAATGTGAGCCTATAATATATCCCTCTTTAAGAGATCTCTATATATCCTATTGGTTCTGTTTCTCTGGAAATCTTTGACTAATATAGGCTTGGACTGTGTGGCTTCATATTTTTACATATTTGCTTTTGTATTAATTGTTCTTTATTTATATAGTGATTACTATGTGCCAGGCAATACATTAAGCACATTTACAAATATTAACTCATTTGGTCATCATAGCAGCAGAGCCAGTATTCGAAACTAGGCAGTCTATCTCGGAACCACACCCTCAACCTGTTCTCAGCTCGATGTTGGGCAGGCAGTCTATCTCGGAACCACACCCTCAACCTGTTCTCAGCTCTACGATGTTGGGCAGGTGCTGCAATTTCTGTAAAATGCAGATAAAAATAGTATCTTTCTAATATGTTTTGGGTTTTATTTATTTTATTTTATTTTATTTATTTTCCTTATTTTTTTGGCTGCGTCGGGTCTTAGTTGCGGCACACTGGGAACTTTGTTGAGGCATGTGGGATCATTTGGTTTCGGCGCGCGGTCTGCTTGGGTTTCTCTCTAGTTGTGGTGTGTGGGTTTTGTCTCTCTAGTTGTGACGCGCAGGCTCCAGGGCACACGGGCTCTGTAGTTGTGGTGCGTGGGCCTAGTTGCCCCACGGCATGTGGGATCTTAGTTCCTCGACCAGGGATCAAACCCTCATCTCTTGCATTGGAAGGCGGATTCTTCACCACTGGACCACCAGGGAAGTCCCTCTAATATGTTTTTGAAGAACAAATGAATTATACTACATGTTAAGCACATAGAGGGTGGTGGCTGGCCCTTAGTAAGTAATGTGTCACCATTCCTACCCTCCCCCACCTTCCATCCTTCCTCCAGGTCAGCATCAGAATAGTGACTTGATTACTCTCTGGCCATTATCAACAATTCCATTTCTTTTTTTTAATATGATTTTTTGTTTCTGTCTTTTTGCCTTTTCTAAAACCTATTGGCTCTGTCTCTAAGTCATACATTCAAACTCCCTGAGAAAGAGAATCCCATTGATTTCATTGATCCATCAATCTGTATAAGATTGCTAGCTTTTGAGTCAGCTTTTGAGTGATCTACATAGATTGGTAGCTTTTTAGTCTGATATCCAACCCTGGACCCGTGATCTGTGGCGAGGGTGGCAGAGTCATGAAACAGCTTTTCTTTAATAGGAACAAATGCATAATATATTCTCTCATTCTTCACTATGAAGATATATTGTGTGCTACATTTTTAACTATGCCTGACTTATACTCCTTTCATGATAAATATGCTTTATTCATCAATTTAACTAATTGTGTTGCTTTCTTGAGATCTGGCCAAAGCATGCTCAGCCAGTAACACTCTGATCTACCTCAACGTGTAATTTCCTCATTGCTGCAGATTGCTTTGGCCTGTTTGCAAGGTAGCAAGCCTGATATTATTTTAGATTAGATTCTTTTTTTTTAATTGAATAATTTTATTTATTATTTGTATTAGGCAGGTAGAAGGTAACTTTTTATACAATCAAATATTACTCACTATTTATATGCATCAGTCTTGGTACTTAAAGTGATATATATAAGTAGAGCAGAGTCCTCTCTGAGGCAAAACTGTCATTCGGAGTTGGGAATGGGTGATAAAGTGGTAGGACAAATGGTTTCCAGGCTTTTATTTGGATGCATTGATTTATTTAGAGAAAGAAAACTGGAAAAGGTAAGCTCCTGAAGACAGAGACTGAAGGAGGGTGGGTATTTTCTATCCCAACTCTCAGGTGTGCGTATGAGCCTTATAAAACCGAGATGGCACGCAGAAGCTGAAGATTCTAATTTTTATAAGGGATCTGAGGCAGACACACAAACTGTATGGCCTTAATGGACAGATAATGAGAGATGACACAGACCTTCAAAAAATTGAGTATTTTCCCCATATCTGTAGAGGACAAGACAGCTCGGCCCAGTGAGGATGAAGTGCACTCAGTTCCCTTTTTGTCACCTCTTTCTTTGGAACCTCTGGGGACAAATGGGAGACATGAATAAATAATCAGAGTTGTTTCAAAATAGATCAGTGGAAGGAGTTTATGGGAGTCAACATCCTCAAGCGGTAAATATTAATGAAGGGATTTACTTAGTACGTGCAAGGTGCACAAACACATGTCTGGAATGAATGATGAACTGAGGCAAAATAGTGTCAATGAACACATTTGAAATACCCCTAAGGATGAGGGGTATGATAATGTAGGGATGGGAGTAGAGATCAGGGACTAGACAGGTAGTAGCAACATATGATTGAAATTTGAGTTATTATTGTTTATGTGACTTATTTTGAATCCAAAGTTTGGTCGAACCTGAGAAAATATTAGTTACGTATTGATTTCAAATAGGGTATTTCTTAATCACACTGAGAAAAATGTGTAAGTCTACAAAAATGAGAGATTATAATCTCAGAGCGCATAAATGGAAACAGTGAAGTAACTTCTGAGGCTGGGTAATATGTAAGGCAACTATTTAGTTTTCATTTCACTGTATGCCCCTGTTGGATTTTTCTTTCCTCAATATTGGATGGATTTATAAATCCATATAATCAACTTTTTAAACTTCCTATCGATATTGTTTGTTTATAACACATACAGAGTAAAAAGTTAATTCACATATTTAACATTTATTAAATATCTAAATACCTGGTAAAAAAGAGTTTAAGTATAAACTTTTGTATCATGAGGATTATGATTGAAGCTGTTTTGCACATTTGGACTTAGACCCTTCTGATATAGAAAAAAAGAGACAATATTTAATGAGTATCTCTATTTTTGGTATTTTCCAAATTCACTCCACTTAATGAGTTAAGATGTCCAGGACTTATTCTCATTCTCTCTGTAGCTATGACTCCTGGAGTTTTAAGTTAATGTAAATTAAAGCAGAAACCAGGTGGGTGGAGGAAAGTTTGATGACGATGACGATAATGAAGCTGACCACGATGATGATGATTTAGCCACATCTTATATGGCGCCCTAGAGAAGTTAAGCAGAGTTTCATTTAACAAGTTACCATAACTTTTTCAGTCTCCTCCTTCCATAGTAGTCACTAGATTCATATGAAAGAGTGAGGGTAGAGGAAACACCTTAGGAATTTGCTGTTTCAGATTTCACCTTGTATCTTAATAGGTTTCAGATGCTTTCTTTTCCAGTTACCATGTTCACTTTTTTCATTTTCCAAACACAACATGACTTGGTATCCTATGCCATACCTCTATAACATGAAACACATAGGGAAAAGCATTCTTTACCTCTTCCAGTAACCTATGGGTTTATCCCTACAATATGCAGGAAAGTCAGATCACAGCTTGGAGAAAAGATAGCAGTTCTGGGGAGCTTTAAACAAACAAACAACAAAAACAGTGTCATAGGCACAACCCAGATTAATTAAAATTAGCAAATTAGCTAATCTAAAATTAGTTTTAGATCAATGAGCAGCAAGTTAGAGACCCACTCAGCTGTGGTCTGAGTAGTCCTTGAAGGTACCACTTTGCTTTTTGATTTATCTATGATTCCATAGCTGACCAACTCTTCTTCTAATTCAGGCAGACTATGTTTAGATATGTTAATAGACTTCCTGACTTGGAAGTCATTCAGAATTCTTAAGGTGACTTTGTATATGTCTGTCTGGATTTAATATGAGTTGATTTATAGACTTACCTTAAGGAGGAAACCTTGTTTTCTTTGGGGATAGTTGATGGGGGGAGAAGGGGTGTATTTATGTTATCAGTTGTAGAAAAATGTAGAAAGATAATAACAAAAGTATACCACCACAGGAGTTATTTTCAAGTAATATGAAAATGAATGGTACCTAGAACATAGTAGGCTCTCATTAAATTTAATTCCTTTACCTCCTAGCAGTAGAATTGGCTGAGTAGATTTTAGGGAGAAACAAATTTGCCTGATATTTGTCTTAATAGAACTCTTTACATTGCTCTAAAAATACTTGACATTTGCAATTTCACAGGGAAATATTAGGGGTTTCTAGAACTTTCAAAAATTGTGTGGTTTGTGCAAATAGGACAGAACATTTGGGTCAGATTATTTATGATCTCTTTAGCTGGCCATCTTAAAAGACTTAGACCTGTGAAAACAGCTCTGCTACTTGGGTGGGTGGCTATGCAGACATTATTTCCCATCACAGGGGAAACTCTGATCCATTTTCTCACTAATGAGGTCTTGAATATCCTTTCTTTGTTCTTGTAACTTTCAGGATTTATTTTTCTTTTCATTCTTTTGGATAATGTAGTCTAATAGAAATTTTTATTAATAAGTTGGGGAATTAGGAGGAAAAGAGTATAATATTGAATTGTTTGAAAATTCTCTGAAGTTATGGAAAATCCCCCCCCACATTTTAGACAGTTCAAAAGCTATTTAAGTTTCCATTCAATTTCCAAACCTTCTACACAGGGGGCATTTTTATTTTTCTGTGTAATAGACTTCATAGCTTATCTTCAAAGAAAGTTGGCTTTGAGGCACTTTATGTGGCTGCTTCAGAAGTATCCTTTTATATGTGTTGACTTTGATGTTTAATTATTACAAAGCAATTAAACACAATTAAATTGAGTAACATGGACATATATACACTACCAAATGTAAAATAGCTAGTGGGAAGCAGCCGCATAGCACAGGGAGATCAGCTCGGTGCTTTGTGTCCACCTAGAGGGCTGGGATAGGGAGGGTGGGAGAGAGATGCAAGAGGGAGGAGAAATGGGGATATATGTATATGTATAGTTGATTCATTTTGTTATACAGCAGAAACTAACGCACCATTGTAAAGCAATTATACTCCAATAAAGATGTTTAAAAAAAGCTATTATTAAAAAAAATTGTGTTGGTGTTTTCTTGAATTGTTTACCTGCTACTTTCATTGATGTTCATTCTAGTTCAATTATCATATATCAATATTTAGTTGTATTATATGCTTTTTATGTCTGTTACTGTTATGGGGTATATTTTATCACTTATGGAGATATATTTTATCACTTCATTGGACAAGTTTCCAGGTGCTCTTTAAGGCCTTTTAAATTTCTTAGTTTTAATTAGTCAAACGTGTGAGGAATGCAAGAGTTATGCTCTTCGGGGTAATATTAATGGGGCAAATTATCAGTCAACTCATTTCATCCTAGGTTAAATAACAATTAATTTAACTGAAAAACCCAGAGCTTCACTCACTTCAAGCAGGGCTTGATCTAGTGTCTGGTAATATCATTGAAGACCAAATTTCTTTCTGTCACTCTGTCTGTTTTGGATTCAAATTCATTGTAAAATTGCCTCCCTTCGTGGCTCCAAGAGGGTTATCAGCTACTCCCAGGGTTGCATGATTCCTTAAGTATGTCCATCAGCATTCTCTGCGATGGCTTAAGATTCACTACGAATGTCCAGTTTAGGTCACATGTCTAATCTAAGCCAGTCACCGTGCATTTAGATATGAAATATACTGATTGCTCGCCTAGATTGTGAGCCATTGATCTACCCCTGGTTCCAATGATGGTATCAGCTTCCTGGGAACATTACTGTACATGGTATTAGTGATCTATTGCTGTTTTAAAATATAATTCAAACACTGTTTTGAAACAACCACATTTATAATTTCACAGTTTCTGTGAGTCAGGAATATGGGCATGTCTTGACTGGGTTCTCTGTTTTGGGGTCTCTCACAAGCTGGAATTCAGGTGTCAGTGGGGACTACAGTCATCTCAAAGCCCAACTGGGAAAATATCTGCTTCCAAACTTACTTGGATGGCTGTTGGCAGAAGTCAGTTCCTCATGCATTATTGGCTTGACGGATCCTTGTTAGCTATTGGATGTATGCAACTCTCAGCTCCTTGCTACATGGGCCTCTGCAACATGTCAGCTTGTTTCATCAAAGCTGCAAATCAAGAAGGCAATAAAGAATACCAGCAAGAGGGAAGTCATAGGATTTTTACAACCTAATAACAGAAGTGCCATTCCAGCGTTTTGGTCATATCCCATTTACTAGAAGAAAATTACTAGGTCCAGCACACATGCACAGGAAGGGTATTACCCAAAGGGATGAATATCAAGAGGCAGGGATCCTTGTGAACCATGTCAAAAGCTGCATACTATATTGCCTAAATTCACCTTGTCTAGATCTTAGCTCTTTTACATATGATTGACAAATAATGTTGAAGTTATGTCCACTCATAAACTCAGTTTATACATACTTGAGTTAGAAGTCTCAGCTATGTGATTCCTTTTAAAGTAAAAATATTTATCTCTTTTTCTATCAGGCATGCATAGGTTAAACAGATCAATTGCAACAAGAAGAAAAGTAATCATCAAATTACTGAGGGCAGTAGGCTTGGAAAATCGATTTTATTTCATTCAGTAGTGTCTAAGTTTTAAATTGCGAATCGTGAGTACCTAGAGGCCTTTTAACTGATCCTAGGCAAATATCCTAAAAATTGGACATGTTCTTTTAATTACTTTAGGGTACCCAAATTATAGCAGAATAAGTGATTGATCTATGAAGGGCAGTAACCCTGACATCTATCAGTCATCTCTGATCTGGAGCCAATTCTGGCAATAGAGATATGAAAATGTTTCTTCCTTAGCATTTAATTATCACCAGTAGTTGAGGTTTGAGGTCTGCATGTCTGTTAGAGAAGTGAGGTAGAATATTTGAATTCTAAAGACCTCCCAGCCCACATCAGAGGAAGTATTTTAATGATTTCATGAATAAATAAAACCACATGCCAATACTAGCTTCCTGACTCCCTGTGTTCTCTTACTTTTCCTGGGACTGATTTTCAGTGGGGATATTGAGGTATGTGAACTACTCAAATTAAAAACAAAACAACTCTCTATCATGGGAGAGTTCAGAACCACTCTGTTGGAGGCTTAGAAATGGCTTCTTAGAGGTATGGCTGAGTGGATGATGCCATTGGCCTGAATGTGTAGCTCTGATTTCCACTGTGACCGGGTAAACCATATAGCCTCTCTGCATATACGTTTTCTCATTCATAAAAGAAAGATGCTAAAACATCCACCCTCTTCACCATGACTTATCAAACTTTTCTGAATCAAATATGAGTGTTTAAGGACTGAAAAGGACTTTTCAGTCCTTTCAATGCAGCACTGAGATTTACAAGAACCATTTTTTCTTTTCCAGTTTAATTTCTACCCGAATTTGATACATTTATGTTAAATTTTTATGTAGATGAAAATTTCAGCATCTTAATTGCTGGTTACTTTTAGTAATATTTACTAAACATTTATTATGTATATAAGTGTTTTTCGAATTCAGTACATTGGCTTACAGTCTAGTGATGAAGGAAAAAAACTGTCAAAGAAAGGCAGTTCAAAGCAGTGAGTCTTAGGTTTATGAAAATAGAAGTCACATTTGATGCATGACTTGAAGTATAGGTGGATTTTAAAATGTGGAGATGATGGGATGATGGGTCAGAACTTTTACTTCAGAGGGAAAAATAAGAGCTAAATATGGATGGCAGAAATGCACAAGAAGTGAGCACAGCCAACCCTCTCAATCTGACTTGACTTGCACAGAAGGTACATACAGTAAAGTCCTAAAAGTTAAAGTTATTAAGTGGGCTTGGAGTCAGACTCTGGGTAAGCTTGAAGGCCAGATGATGGAGTTTCCATGTTATTTTGTGAGATGAGAGTGATTAGGGGTTATGAGTGACACGGTTGAAAGGGGAGAGGCAGAGTTAAGAGGCTGGTGTCATAGTCCATAAGTGGGCGCTGTACTAAGTGTGGTTTTCCATACAGGCAGCTGCTCAGTTAAAAATAAATAAATAAATAAATAATGGAATGACTAGCCCTGAAAATAACTTCCAGCCTTAAGTAGCTGACATCACTTGAAATTATTTTCTCATTAAATTTGTATCTAATAGGTCAATTGCAGCTTTCAAACTGTAGTCTTTACTGTTGGAAAAACTCAATATTTTGAAAGAAAAGGTAATTTTTTGGTTGTTTCCTATGTCTTCCTTGTTCCTGCTACAGGATTTTTTCTTTGTTTAAATAGAGCTCTATTCTTTCAGCCAAAGAAGATTTTCTTTTCTTTTTTTTTTCCACCATCAGACAGTGAATTTATTATCCTGTATTTGTGACATTGCGTGTCTGTTTCCATGGGAATGAATGTAATAGAGCATATTTAGCACTATGGACTTGATCCAGCTAAAAATATTTGTTAGAGCCTGAAATATGAGGCAGTATAAAGCCATGGGTTTTGGCTCTGCCTGGGTGTTGATGTCTTCATTGAAAAATGCCAGCTTTTGATGAAAATCAGAAAGCAATTAAAATGGCATAGAAAGGGACAACCCTACAGAGGTGGCTGTAGGGACACCTGAACTAGGTCGTTCGGTTTGTTCCTAAGGATGCTTAGGAAGGTACGTATGTTACTAACTATACCCAAGTGAGAAGATCCTTCAAGCTCCCTGTTTCAGAAGTATGATTTTAACTCAGTAGAAAAAGATGTAAGGAATATTAGCATGGAGAAGATGTAGCATTCACCTTCTGCTAAGAACCTGTTGCCTTTAAATTCTTGTTCAAGCACACACACAAGTTACAGAGAGACAGGGTTGCACTGTTTACCAAGAATAACGTTCTCTAACATGAAGTGCAAACTAGCCCCAAACTAGGGGGCCAAACTAAACCCCCAAAACTAATTTTTTGGTGATATGGAATATTTACATGGTATACCAATATTTGAACAAGAATAGTATTTCAGTACTTTTATATTTAGTCCAAGTAATTATCCTTGAGAATACATTTAATGATTTTTTAAAATAATTTATTTTCCAGATTTATTGAAATATAATTGACATATAACATAGTGTAGGTTTAAGGTGTGCAATGTGATAATTTGATACATTTATTACTGAGAAATTGTTACCATAGTAGGGTTGGTTAGCACCTCCATCACCTCATGTAATTATCGTTTCTTTTTTCTTTCTTTTGTTAAGAACATTAAAGATCTATTCTTGGGCTTCCCTGGTGGCGCAGTGGTTGAGAGTCCGCCTGCCAATGCACGGGACACGGGTTCGTGCTCCGGTCCGGGAAGATCCCACATGCCGCGGAGCGGCTGGGCCTGTGAGCCATGGCCGCTGAGCCTGCGCGTCCGGAGCCTGCGCTCCGCAACCAGAGAGACCACAACAGTGAGAGGCCCGCGTACCGCAAAAAACAAACAAACAAACAAAAAAACAAAATCTATTCTCTAAGTAACTTTCAAGTATATAATACAGTACTGTAACTATAGTTACCATGCTGTACATTAGATTTCCCAGAACATATTCACATTCTTCTTATAACTGGAAATTTGTACCCTTTGACTGACATCTCCTCATTTCCCCTCCTCTCTGCCCCTGGCACCCACCATTCTAATCTCTGTTTCTCTGAATTTCTTTTTTTTTTACGAACACTTATATAGTGATATCGTATTGGTGATATCATATAGTATTGCTTTTCCTCTGTCTGTCTTATTTCACCGCATAATGCCCTCAAAATCCATCCATGTTATTGCAAATGGCAGTATTTCCTTCTTTTTCGTGGCTGAATAATACTCCATTGTATCCATCTGTCTGCCTATCTATCTATCTATCTACCTATCTATCTATCATCTGTCTCCCATCTTCTTTATCTGTTCACCTGCAGAGGGACACTTAGGTTGTATCCATGTCCTGGCTATTGCAAATAATGCTGCAGTGAACATGGAAATGCAGATATCTCTTCAAGTTTCTGATTTCAATTATTTTCACTAAATATCCAAAGGTAGATTGCTGGATAGTATGGTAGCTCTACTTTTAATTTTTTTAGGAACGTCCACACCGTTTTCCATAGTGACTATACCAATTTACATTCCCATCAAGAGTGCACATGGGTTTCCTTTTATCCATAACCTCTCTGATACTTTTCTATCCCTTTTTGATAATAATCACCTAACAGGTGTGAGGTAACATCTCATTGTGATTTTGAGTTGCACTTCTCTCATGATTATTAATATTGAGCATCTTTCCATGTACCCATTGACCATTTGTATGTCCTCTTTGGGAAAATGTCTATATAGTTCTTCTGTCCATTTTAAAATCAGATTTTGTGTGTGTGTGTGTGTGTGTGTGTTTTCTTTATATATTTTGGGCATTAACCCCTCATCAGATATGTGATATGCAAATATTTTCTCCCATTCTGTAGGTTGCATTTTTTATTTTGTAATTTGTTTCTTTTGCTGTGCAGAAGCTTTTTAGTTTGATGTAGTCCCATTTGTTGATTTCTGCTTTAGTTGTTTGTGCTTTTGGTGTCATGTCCAAAAAATTATAGCCAAAATCTATATCAATAAATTTTTCCCTATGTTTTCTCCTAGGAGTTTTATGCATCTGAGTTTTCTGTTTAAATCTTTAATACATTTTGAGTTAATTTTTGTGTATGCTGTAAGGTAGGGGTCCAATTCATTCTTCTGCATATGATTATCCAATTTTCCCAATAGAATTCTTTTTAAATTTTCTAATGGAGTATAGTTGATTTACAGTATTGTGTTAGTTTCTGCTGTACAGCAAAGTGAATCAGTTGTACATATACATATATCCACTCTTTTTTCAGATTCTCTTCCCATTTAGGTCATTACAGAATATTGAGTAGAGTTCCCTGTGCTATACACTAGGTCCTTATTATTTATTTTATTTCTATTTTTTGTATTAAAAATTTCTTTTTCTTTATTTTTACAGTAGGTCTTTGTTGGTTATTTTAAATACAGCAGTGTGTACATACAAATCCCAAACTCCTAATCTATCCCTCCCTCCCCATCCTTCCCCCAATAAGTTCATTCTCCAAGTCTGTGAGTCTGTTTCTCTTTTGTAAGTAAGTTCATTTGTATCATTTTTTTAAAGATTCTACATATAAATTATATCATATAATATTTGTCTTTCTCTGTCTGACTTAACTTCACTTAGTATGATAATCTCCAGGTCCACCCATATTGCTGCAAATGGCATTATTTCATTCTTTTTAATGGCGGAGTTAATATTCCATTGCATATATGTACCACATCTTCTTTATCCATTCATCTGTCACTGGACATTTAGGTTGCTTCCATGTGTTGGCTGTTGTAAACAGTGCTGCAATGAACATTGGGGTGCATATATCTTTTCGAACATGTTTTTCTCTGGATAGATGCCCAGGAGTGGGATTGCTGGATTATATGGTAGCTCTATTTTTAGTTCTTTAAGGAAACTCCATACTGTTCTCCATAGTGGCTGTACCAATTTACATTCCCACCAACAGTGTAGGAGGGTTCCCTTTCCTCCACAACCTCTCCAGCATTTGTTTATAGATTTCTTTTTTTTTTTTTTTGGCTGCACCATGTGTCTTGCAGGATCTTCATTCCCCTACCTCAGATCAAATCCATGCCCCTGCAGTGGAAGTGTGGAGTCCTAACCACTGGACTGCCAGGGAATTCCCTATTGTTTATATATTTTTTATGTTGGCCATTCTGACTGGTGTGAGGTGATATCTTACTGTAGTTTTGATTTGCATTTCTCTAATAGTGATGTTGAGCATCTTTTTATGTGCCTCTTGGCCATCTGTATGTCTTCTTTGGAGAAATGTCTATTTGGGTCTTCCGCCCATTTTTTGATTGGGTTTTTGGTTTTTGGCTATTGAGCTGCATGCGTTGTTTGTAAATTTTGGAGACTAATCCAACTTTCCCAACAGAATTTATTGAAGAGATATACCTTCCCCACTGAGAATTCTTGGCTCCCTTGTCAAAATAAGTTGACCATATATGGGAGAACTTAACTTCTGGGCTGTTGATTCTGTTCCATTGGTTTATGTTCTTATTTTTATGCTAGTATCATGCTGTTTTTATTTGTAGTATAGTTTGAAATTAGGAATTGTGATGCCTCCAGCTTTTTTCTTTCTCGGGATCGCTTTGGCTATTTGGGGTCTTTTGTGGTTCTACATAAAGTTTAGGATTGTTCTTTTCTATTTCTGTGGAAAAACACCACTGGGATTTTGATAGGGATTGCATTGAATCTATAGATGACTTTGTGTATTATAGGTATTTTAGCAATATTAATTTTTCTGATACATGAACATGGGATATCTTTTCATTTATTTGTATCTTCTTCACTTTCTTTCATCAACATCTTTTATTGTGGTTTTTAGTGTACCAAGCTTTCACTTTCTTGGTTAAATTTATTCCTAGAAGGTTAAATTTATTCCTAAGTAATTTATTGTTCTTAGTGCTATTGTGAATGGGATTATTTTCTTTATTTTTTCATATATTTTATTGTTATTGTATAGAAATGAATTTGATTTCTGTATGTTGATTTTGCATCCTGCAACTTTACTGAATTTTTTATTAATTCTAACAGTTTTTTTCGTGGATTCTTTAAGATTTTCTACATATAATGTCGTATCGTATGCAGACATATAATTTCACTTCTTCATTTCTAATTTAGATGCATTTCATATCTTTTACTTGCCTAGTTGCTCTGGCTAGGACTTCCAGTATTATGTTGAACGGTAGAGGTGAGAATGGGTACTCTTGTCTTGTTCCTAATCTTATAGGAAAAACTTTAAAACTTTCACCATGGCCTGGCCATGTATGGCTTTTATAATGTTGAGGTACCAAATTTGCTGAGAGTTCTTAATCAACAAAGGATGTACTTTTTCTGCATCTTTTGAGATGATCATATGATTTTGATCTTTCATTCTATTAATGTGGTGCATCACATTTATTGATTTATGTATGTTGAAACATCCTTATATACCAGGGATAAATCCTGCTTGATCATGGTCTATAACCCTTTTAATGTGCTGTTGAATTTTTTTTTCTTTGCTACTATTTTGTTGAAAAATTTTACATCTATATTCATTAGGGACTTTGGCCGATAGTTCTTTTCTTATAATGTGCTATCTGTCTTTGGTATCAGGGTAATGCTGGGCTCATAAAATGAGTGTAGAAGTATTCCTTCCTCTTCTATTTTTTGGAAGAGTTGGAGAAGGATTGGCAGTATTTTTGAAATGTCTGGTAGAATTCACCAAGGAAACTATCTGGTCCTGGGCTTTTCTTTGTTGGGAGATTTTTTATTACAGATCAACCTTCTTACTTGTTAATGGTCTCTTCAGATTTTCTATTTCTTCATGGTTAAGTCTTGGTAGGTTGTATGTTTCTAGAAATTTGTCCATTTCTTGTAGGTTATCCAATTTGTTGGCTTTTAATTGTTCACTCTTGTCTCTTATGATCCTTTGTATTTCCTTTGGTATGTCATAATGCCTTTTCTTTCATTTCTGATTTCATTTATTTGAGTCTTCTTTCTTTTTTTCTCAGTAAAGGTATCTAGCTAAAGGTTTGTCAAATTTGTTTATCTTTAAAAATTTAACTCTTAGTGTAATCAATCTTCTGTTGTTTTCTATTCTCAATTTCATTTATTTCTGCTCTGATATTTGCAGTTTCCTTCCTTCTACTGACTTTGGACTTAGTTTGTTCTTCATTTTCTAGTTCCTTGAGATAAAGTTAGATTGTTTATTTAAAATCTTTTTTTTGGTCTTAATGTAGACATTTTCCCCTGTAAACTATCTTCTTAGAACTGCTGTTGCTACAACCCACAAGTTTTGGTATGTTATGTTTTCATTTTCATTTTTTCCCAGATATTTAAATTTTTTGTTTTTTATTCTTCTTTGACCCACTGGTTGTTCAGAACTGTATGTTTGATTTCCACATATTTGTGAATTTTCCAGTTTTCTCCTGTTATAGATTTCTAGTTTCATTTGATTGTGGTCAGAAAGGATACTTGGTATGATTCTAGTCTTCTTAAATTTACTAAGACTTGTTTTGTGACCTATCACATGATCTATCCTGGAGAATGTTTAGTGTGCACTTGAGAAGAATGTGTATTCTACTGCTATAGGATGGAATGTTCTATATATGTCTATTAGGTTTATTTGGTCTAAAGTGTAGTTCTAGTCCAATATTTCCTTATTAAGTTTTTTGTGTGTATGATGTATCCATTGTTGAAAGTGGGGTATTAGAGTCCCCTAATACTGTTGTATTGTCTATTTCTCCCATCACATCTGTTAGTATTTGCTCAATATTTGTAGGTACTCTGATGTTTGCTGCATATATATTTATAATTGTTATATTCTCTTTGTGAATTGATGCCTTTATTATTATATAATGACCTTCTTTGATTCATGTTACAGTTTTTGGCTTAAAGTGTATTTTGTCTGCTATAACTATAGGCATCCTCACTGTCTTTTTGTTTCCACTTGCATGGCATGTCTTTTTACTTCCCTAAACTTTGAGCCTGTGTGCATTTTTAAAGTTAAAGTGAGTGTCTTGTAGGCAGCACATAGTTGGGTCTTTTGAAAATTTTTATCCAGCCACTCCTTGCCTTTTGTTTGGAGAATTTAATCCATATACATTTAGAGTAATTTTGTTAAGTAAGGACTTACTAATGTCATCTCAATGTTTTCTTGCTGTTTTGTAGTTCATTTGTTCCATCCTTCCTCTCTTGCTGCTTTCCTTTGTGAATTGCTGATTACTGTAGGGATAAACTTGATTCCCTTCTCTTTATCATTTGTGTATTTACTGTAGGTTTTTGCTTTGTGGTTACCATGAGGCTTACATAAAACATTTTATAGTTATAACAGTCTTTTTATGCTGATAACAACTTAACTTTGATTACATGCAAATGTTTATCCTTTTATTCCTCCCACATATATTTTTGATGTCTCAGTTTTCTTCTTCTTTATATTGTATATTTATTAACAAATTATTGTAGCTATAGTTATTTTTAATACTCTTGTCCTTGAGCTTTTATGCTGGAGTATATGTGTTTAATATACCACTATATTACATTATTAGAGTATTCTGAATTTGACTATATATTTACCTTTACTGGTTTGTCATATATTTTAATGGCTTTTTGTTAATTTCTTATTGAATAAATTTAACATGTAACATTGTGTAAGTTTAAGGTGTACAGTGTGTTACTTTGATACATTTATATATTATAATATTGCCAGTGTAGCAATATTTATCACATTACATAATTATACCATAATATTATTGTCTATATTCATTATGCTGCTCATTGGAGCTTTCTGGCTTAGTTCCTCCTCATTACAAAGTGGTATCCTTAAACTCCATCAATCTTATCCCCCCGTGGTAAGCACCATTTCCTCTCTGTTTTTTACAGGTTTGGCTCTTTTAGTTTTCACATATAAGTGATATCATACTGTACTCACTTAAAATAATGTGCTCAGGCTCCATCCACGTTGTTGCAAATTGCAGGATAACCTCCTTTCTCATGGCTGAATAATATTCCGAATAATGGTATTTGTTATTGTTAATAACTCAAAAGCCTGATTACAATGAAGATATTAATAACTGTACTGAGTATTGACCACTTAGTGTATATCTGACTCTGTTCTAAGTTCTTGATGTAAACCATCTCTAACTTTCATAATAATCTTCTGAAGAAGTGAGTGTTATAAACCCTACTTTTCAGATGAGGAAATGGAAATTCAGTGAGTTTAAACAGGTTGTCCAAAGTAATACAACTACTAAATTGCAAAACCAGCACTGCCCAGGTCATGCCGAAATCAGTGTTACATGCTGAACCATTTGTATGGTTAAAGCTTAGAGAGTACTTGAGGGATAGTGAACTGGAAGGGTAGGACCCTATGTTGTCAGTTACATAAGTAAGAGACAGCCTCTCATTCACCCCTTTACTTCTGATGCAATCCTCGCACAGGTTCCAGAGAGGAGGAGCTCAGTAATTCATCTGCTGAATAAGGAAAAGGAACTGGACCACACAGACTGGCAGCTCAGTGCTGTTCCATCACCCTAAACCTTGGAGTTGGCGCCTCATTACTAACCTTACCTCTCAATTTGCTGCCAGCATTCCAACAGGAGTTTTTTTTTCTTTTTAAAAAATATTTTCATATATTTTATGTTACTGATTGGTGTCCTTTATTTTCAGTTTGAAGAATTCCTTTCAATATTTCTTATGAAGCAGGTCTAGGGGTGATGAACTCCACCAGCTTTTATTTATCTGGGAAGTCTTTATCCCTCCTTCATTTCCAAAGAAAAATTTTGCTGGTATTCTGGTTGGTAGTTTTTTTTTTTTTTTTTTTTCGTTCAGCACATTAAATTTAGCAACCCACTCTCTCCTGGTCTGTAAGGTTTCTGTTGAGAAATATGCTTATAGCTATATGGGGGTGCCCTTGTTAGGTACAAGCTACTTTTGTTGCTTTTAAGATACTTTCTTTGTCTTTGATTTATAGTAACATGTCTTGGAGAAGATCTCTCTCTCTCTTTTTTTTTTTTTGCAGTAAGAAGATCTCTTTAAATTGAGTTTGTTTGGTGACCTATGAGCTTCATGAATTGTGGATACCAAATCTCTCCCCAATTTGGAAAGTTCTCAGCTATTATTTTTTTTAAATAAGTTTTCTTCCCCCTTCTCCCTCTCTTCTCCTTCCTAGGACTACAATAATTTGAAGATCATTACTTTTGTTGGTATCCTATAGACCATGTAGTCTTTCTTCAATCTTTTTTATTCTTCTATCTTTATTCTCATCTGATGAGACAACTTCAAAGGTCCTGAACTCTAATTCACAGATTCTTTCTTCTGCTTGATTCTTCTGTTGATGCTCTCTATTACCTTTTTTTCCTACTTCAGTCATTGTATTCTTCAGCTCCAGAATTTGTGTTTGGTTCTTTTTCATGATTTCTATCCCTTAATTAAACTTTTCATTTTTTTCGTGTATCATTTTCATTATTTTATTGAATTGGCCCTGTGTTTTCTTGTAGCTCATTGACTTTCCTTAAAGCAGGTATTTTGAATTCTTGGGTAAACTGCATATCTCCATGTCTTTGTAGTCAATTACTGGAAGATTATTGTGATCTTTTGGTGGTGTGTTCTTTCTTTGATTTTTCACTTTTCTTGAAGTCTTGTGTTGCTGTCTTCACATTTGAAGTAGTGATTATCTCTTCTAGTCTCCATTAACTCACTTTGGGAAAGAAATACCTTCTATTTGGGAAAGAAATACCTTCTATCAACTGCTAGAAATTCTGAGGCTTTCTCAGACCTCCTATGGATATGCCTGCTTGATGTTTCTTGCTCACTCTTGTGACAGAATACTTAAGCTTATATACCTTTTCTCAGTTCTGCAAAGCACCAGCCTGGGTGCTGACAGCCCCCCTTTTACTTTCCCAAGGGCAGAGGTAAAGCTCAAGTTTGTTGTTTGTCCCTGGCCCACAGATTCTGGCTGGATTTCTGAAAATGCTCACTAGGTGTCTGTCAAACCTTGCTGTAATTACTGTTGGTAGCATGCCTAAGGAGCTGGCTACAGGATGGCGGTATATATGAGTAAAATGTATAGAGCACTGGGGGTGCCCATTGCCTGGTTGGGGGATCTATGCACCAGGCATCCCCAGTGGCTCATGAGCAACCTTATTAATAGAGTCTGTAATGTAATTTGTAGGATCCATGTCCATTTAACACCTTCTGAAGGTCCTATCTGCTGCTTTCTCAGTCTTTCTCACTTCCCAGTTATATAACTCATGGATGGGGTGAGAGAGAAATGGGCCTCTTTGGCAAGATCCTGTACAGCCGGGGAAGCCAGGTACTCACTCACACACTTTTACTTTTGCCTGCAGGAGAAATCACAGGCTGAAATGATCTCTCTTGGCACTGAGCAGTGCCATGCCGAGGGAGAGGATAATGCAGATAAAGTCAAACTGTTCCTCTTACTCTCTCTAATGTGTCCAAACTTTTATTTTTTTTCTCCAATGGTTTTCTGAAACTTCTACACTGGAAAGCTATACTTCCACAAAAGCTCTTTGTCTGTGGGTGATTGTCTAAGACAGTGTTCTCCAAAGGCTCCTGGACTGTGGCGGAGAGGGGCTGAAGCCAGTTCATAAGACACTGCAGGGTCCACAGCTAGGACTGAGGTCTGTGTGCCTGTTAACCAGTGCATGGATGGGCAAGTCTCCTTCTGGGTCCTGTGGCGTATTGTGTTGAATCCTGTAGCTCCCACAAAGGTACTTTTATCTGTGGATGGATGCCAAATTATTGTTGGGGAAGGGATACAAGAGGGTGTTTTGTTCAGCTCTGTTGCTGACATCACTCCAAGGAGCTCTTTGATTCTGGATTTTTAAAAAGGAATGTGGAAAGATTATTTAAGGACAGTTGAAACTTTACTATGAAATGAACAACTATTTTATTTGTTACCAGTTAATCATGGTGAACACCTGTGAATCACTGCTTCTTACAGATTTTCCTTGTTTTCTTGTAGCCATATCTTGAATTCACTCTGGAAAATATCCTTCCCATCTAGTCAGTCATGTAACTTAAGTAAGATTGTGTCCATCCTCAAACCTTTCTGAGGGTTCTCAATAGTAGATCCAAACATATAACCTAGTGATTGCTTCAGGGATAGGTAAGGATGGTAGATTATATTATTTTGACAAGTACTCACACCCTCATACCCACATTCAACGATTCTTCTGCATATCAGTGATGTTCAGCTTGGTCATGTAATATGTTTTGGCCAACGCCAATAGTATGTGAAGAGTGATGATCTATGCCGCATCCAAACGATTACTTTAAACGTCCTGTCTGTTAGAGAATGGGTGTATCAGTCGGGATTTAAAAGGGGAATAGTTACTATGAGTTTTATAAAATGAGGAATTTATTTTAAGAATTAGAACTTACATAGTGGAAAGAGATGAAGAATTGAAGATATAGACAGAGATTTTGAGTATCAGAGAAGTCATTAATGAATCTCAGAAGTTAAGTACATCTGGCCATAGAAGGGGAAGTTTGTGGGGAGGTCTTTTGCCATGTGCGTCTACAACCAAATATTTACTGGTGAGTCTGACACCACTATTGGTCAACGAGATGACATTCAGAAAGGGTACTTAAATGCAGAGCGAAAAAGAGCAAGAGTAAATTACAGTGCACCCGGTCTATCCATAACTAGTCTGTCTGTATTGAGTCCATAAAGTTTTGACTTCCTCATCTATCCATCATGGTATCTTACTTTGATGTTCTTCAGAGAGTAATGGCCACAGTTTCACTTCTGCTTTGCAGATATAAAGCAAAATCTTCTTCTGGCCAACTCTAGTATGGAGCTTTAGAGGGAAGTAGATTCTGGAAAACAGTTCTCAGCTTAACAGATGAATAGTAAAAGGCACTACAATGGGTATTTGCCAACTTGGGACTACTCTTTCAACCTGGATCAGAATAAAGAATACGTGGAGTGGAACCACAGCTGAATAGAGCTTCAGACAACCAGCAGCTGTTATGTAACATGAACAAGAAAAATATTAAGTCATTGAGATGTTGAAGTTGTTTGTAATTACAGCACACTTGACTCATAGGGAAACTGATACTGGAAGTGAGGGGCTACCCGAACCCAAAGCCAAAAATACATATCATTTCTTCTATTGTTAGCTAGGGAAGAAAAAGGAATCTGGAAAAGAGTGACCTATGTTTTCAATATTTCATAAAATGCACAATGGATAACTTGGAGGACAAATGATGAAATAATAAATTGTCCTAGTCACTCCAGGAATGCAAGGGAAAAAAGAGACATAACTAGAGACTGTCATACAGAGTGAAGTAAGTCAGAAAGAGAAAAACAAATACTGTATGCTAACACATATATATGGAACCTAAAAAAAAAAAAGAAAAAAAATGGTCAGAAGAACCTAGGGGCAAGACGGGAATAAAGATGCAGCCCTACTAGAGAATGGACTTGAGGATACGGGGAGGGGGAAGGGTAAGCTGGGACAAAGTGAGAGAGTGGCATGGACATATATACACTACCAAATATAAAATAGATAGCTGGTGGGAAGCAGCCACATAGCACAGGGAGATCAGCTCGGTGCTTTGTGACCACCTAGAGGGGTGGGAGAGGGAGGGTGGGAGGGAGGGAGATGCAAGAGGGAAGAGATATGGGGACATATGTATATGTATAACTGATTCACTTTGTTATAAAGCAGAAACTAACACACCATTGTAAAGCAATTATACTCCAATAAAGATGTTAAAAAGAAAAAGATTGGAATGGAAGAATTAAAACTCTCTATATAAATAGACAATATTATGTAGAACATCACAAGACATTTCTAAAATACTCTTGGAATTAGGTCAAATTAGCAACCCACAGGGTAGAAGGCCATTATGAAAATAATAGTATTTTTAAATACTGCAACTAAGAAATAGAAAATCAAATAAAAATATAGAAGCATTTCCAATAAAATAAAAAGATATAAAATGTGTAAGATTAAACAGAAGATGTTCAAGACCTGTGAACTTAAAACTACTAATCATTGCTGAGAGAAGTGAGAGAAAACACAAACAAATGAAGAGATATACCAAATTCATAGATTGGAAACCTCAACATTATCAAGATGTCCATTCTCCCTCAATTCATCTGAAGAGTCAAGGGAATAACAATCAAAATTCTAGCAGATGCTTTTTGTCCTTTTGGTAGAAATTTGAATGATAGTTTTAAATTTACATGAAAATGCCAAGGACCTAGAATAGCTAAAACAATCTTTACAAAGAAGAAAAAATGGAGTAGTATTTCTGCTTGACCTATAAGTTGATGGAATAGAAGAGCAATTCCAGAATTAGACCCACACATGGTATATTAACTGATTTTCAACAAAGTTACCAAGGTAGGTCTTTGTAAGAAATGATGATTTTCAGCAAGTGATGCTGAGACAACTGAATAGCCAAATTAAAAAAAAAAAACACAAAAAACCTTGACTTAATGCTTTACAAAGAATACATTTGCTATGGGCTATAGACATAAATGAAAAAGCAAAATAAATATAGTTCTAAAAAAAATAGTAGAGTTTGTCTATAACCTTGGAGTAGGCAGATTCCTTTGGTCACATAAAGCACTAAACATTAAAAACTGATAAATTGGGCTTTGGTAGAATTAAACCCATATAGCCTTTAAGAAACACCATTCTACTTATATTACAGCACTCTATATTATTTGTAATATATATGTTATATTCTATTATTTTTAGTAGCCAAAACTTAAAAAAATACAAATTTTAATCCATAAAGGAGTTGATAAACAAATTGTTATATTTATACAGTGGAATACTACTCAGCAATAATAAGGGGTGAATAATTGAAACAACATAAAGATATGTAACAACACAGATGAATCTTTAAGGCAAGCTTAGGGACAGAAGCCAGACACAAAGAGTTGATGCTGTATGATGAGGATTGGCAAAATTTTTCTGTAAAGATTGTAAATACTTTAGGTTTTTAGAGTCACATGGTCTCTATGGAAAGAATTTCTAGAATGCTGTTGACCCCTTCTTTCACCTTGAAGAGGCTGTTTCCTCCTTACATAAGCCCTAGAGGGGCTTCAGAGACAAATTGAAGAATTTCACCTGTGTCTCCAGTTGGCTGAATGAATATAGTTTCATATCTGCACCTGAGAAGGCCCAGATATAAGAGACTGTGACCAGGGAGCGGCTCTCATAATAGAACAATGAGACATAGTAGCTTTGGGAACACTTTGTATGCCCAGAGTTATTCCAGGCCAAGGATGATCCATTTTCCAGGAAAAATGTAGGCTTTTGTTCAAGAGGAATGAGGTGACCCCCAAATAAAATCTTTTTCATAAAATCTTGAACAAAGGGCATTCACCCACAGGATGAAGAGCCTTGGCTAAGGCAACTGCTAGTGAGAGCCCCCAGCAATGGAAGTGTTTTGAAGAACCCATAAATATGCTCCTGTAGAAAGAATATTTATATATTTTGCATTGGCAAGCCCAAGGGAAACCAACACCAAATTGTATCTGTGCCAGTCAAGGGAGGTTTTTTTTGTCCTTTGCCTCTTTTTCTTCCCCTGTTTCAATCCTGAAGACCTGGATACAGCCTATGGAGTGGGGAAGCAGAAATGAGAGCCTCAGATGGAAAAAAGTAAGAAACTGACCACATCACCTTTTCTATTGGGACATCCAGCCTGAAAGCAGGCCCACTTTGAAAATTCAAGATAATTAGACTGTAGACATTTAAAAATAATTTTATTGAGTTTATGGGTTTGTGAACATCTTGCAAAAACCTTGCCCACTTCCAAAGATCTGTGGCCTGTAGGTTGGGAATCACCTCTTTGAAGAATCTGTATTTTAGTTTAATCCAAAGGGCTAACTTTCTAGTCATTTTTTAAATAAATCAAAATGCTTTAAGCCCTCTTGCCTCTTACTTATCTCCTACTCTACCTTGTCATTTCTTGGACATATCAGAATCATTTAAGCCCTCCTATAGCTCTATTCTTCTTTCTCTTGCTATTCTGTTAAATACTTCTTCAGATCCCATTAAGCAGTTCTTTGCTGTTCCCTGTATTCATCTTGCACTTAATTTTTTGCTCTTTTGTCATTCCTTTTGAGGGTCTGTTGAAGTACTCTCTACCTTTTAAAACCCTACCCATCTTTCATGGCCTATTTCAAATGTTACTTCCTTCATAATGATTCTTATTATTCAGTCAGAATTCTTCTCTCTCTTCTTTGAAACCTATTACCACATTGCTTGTAGTATTTAACATGCTCTGTGTTGTAGTAGAACTATTTTGGTTTTTCATTTTTAATTAGTAAACTAACATATGCATGCTTTCTTTAAAATTCCAACAATATAAAAGTATAAATAAATCTACCTTACTTGGGTACTCACCCTCATCCCTATTTCCACTCCACAGTGTAATATTGTGGAAACTTGGATGTTTATGTTCAGGTTCCATATTTATTAAATAGTCCCACATAGTCACAAGGTTGATAGGAGGATTAATTGAGATAATATATGAAAAAATATATAATACAGTACCTAGCATATAGTGATTACTTGATCTTAGTTATTTTTATTATTACGCTTATGTTATTGTTAACATCCTTTCAGATTGTTCCCTATGCATTTATAAATTTTTTAATAACATGCATATCTTTATGTATATGTACATCATGTTTCTTTTTGAAAATATAATAAAACAGACAGCCTACATATCATGGGCACATTGCCATCCCTTTGTCATCCATTGTCAGACATGGAACTTTATTGTTCTGATGCTTTCCTGTAAAAATGTTGCGTTGAATCTACTTTTATATTTTTCTTTCTGTTTAAGTATTTCTGAAGGATAGATTCTGAGTAAGAATTTGTTATGTCAAAACATGTAAGTATTTTAGATTTTGATAGGTACTGTGAAACGTTACCTGTTGATGCCTATTTCACTATACCTCTACCAGCATTGGGTATTGGTTTATTTTTTATTTTTTTAAATTTTTTGGACGAATTGGGTGGAAAAATGATATCCCATTACTATTTTAATTTGCAGTTCTCTGATCACTGGAAAGTCTAAGGATCTTCTATATATTTCTTTTTCTGCAAATTACCTCTCTGTTTAATTTTCCCAGTATTAAATAGGGTTGTTTTCTTTTCCCTGTATCTGGAGTATTGTCCCACATTATCTAGTACAGCTATGTATCAGCACCATCTTATTAAGTTTTACAAGAAAATCTCCTATGGATTTTAATTATAATTAGATGGATTTATAAAATATATAAAGTGTAATGGAGAGAATTAACTTTTTGGTAATATTGAGTCTTGCTATCCAGATTCAGAGATTCTCTATTACTCATCTATTACTTAACACCATGCCATTGAATATTGCCTAGCATTCTTGATTACCTGAATTGTATGAAGTGCTATATGTCCTGGCTTCTATGTGTGTGTGTGTGTGTGTGTGTGTGTGTGTGTGTGTGTGTGTGTTTCTAATTTGGAAAATTCAGTTATTTGAGCTCTCCTCTTCTTTTGTTTGAAGGGAAGGAGGATAAGAAGATATTAAATTTTAAATGTTGGAAACAATGCTTTTTAAGGCTTCTAACTTTCCCTCCAAAATTAGAATGGGGGAAAAGATACATTTGGTGAGTATGAGAGAACATTATTGGTGTAACAATTTTAACTTTGGCATGATTTTAAATGAAAATATGGCTGTTCCTTTGGCGTCTACATCACTTGTATAATAAAGGTTCAGCTACTCAATATGGCTGTGTACTATGGAAATATGAAGTTCTGAAATCTCATTTCTCCTTTCCATTGTTTATGTGTGTAAAAAACATAATAAAATTGAATAAATGTGATAATGTTCTGTATATAAAAACCATTTCAATAACCCTGTTACATTATGAAAGCATGAATATCATTTTAGTGACATCTAAATATTTTGAAGCCTCCTCTCCTTAAGTTTTGATGGCTACTTGAGGAAACAATTGTAATGGTAATAGTCAGATGTTTTCCATCTTTTTAGTAGAAGATGAAAGATCTAATCTCAACATAGAGCATAAATGACTTTGAATTGACAACTTGAGGAATTTCCTTGCCAATGAAAGGATGATTCTCATGAAGGTGTTTCTGAGCACCTCTGCTCCTGGCAAAAGAGCTTGCAAATATACTATTTGGAAGCACAAGTTTTCCTTGACTAATTTTATGGGGATCCCCATAAAGCAATTAGATCAGAGCAGAAGGATGGATCTTTTCATAAAAACCTTCACAATTTGGGAATATTTGATAACTGGCCCTTCTTTTTCAGATCACCAACTTTAACAAAACTTGGATAGTTACAGGATGGGAAATTTCATAAATAAATAAAAGCTGCATCACACTAACCTAGAGTCTGGAATGGTTTCAAATATTTCCTTTGATATGATTCCCAAATTCTATATGAAAGTAAAGTAATAGTGCAGAAATAAAACATAATGTGGCATGTCTAGAACTTTTATAACTAGCCTGACTTTGAAACTGAGTAAAATGAGTAAGAGATCAAAGCTTTAATGATTTTAGTTTTTCTCTTATTTTTTTTTTCTTTTGAAAAGTCTGATGTTCTATGGGGAAATTAGAACATTCTACACTTTAAAATAAAATCATATCTTTAGTCAAGTATATAATATTGATCCTTCTCATAGTAAAGATTCATAGGTACTATGAGATGGATTTTTATAGCATTAGTCAAAGTAGTTTAGAAACACTTGGCTAGGCCTGTGCTGAAAAAACAAAGTCTAGGAGAGGAGCAATTCTGAATATAATAATAATAAAATATATATTTTGTAACATCTTTATTGGAGTATAATTGCTTTACAATGGTGTGTTAGTTTCTGCTTTAAAACAAAGTGAATCAGCTGTACATATACATATATCTCCATATCTATTCCCTCTTGCATCTCCCTCCCACTCTCCCTATCCTACCCCTCTAGGCCACAGAGCACCAAGCTGATCTCCCTGTGCTGTGCAGCTGCTTCCCACTAGCTATCTGTTTTACATTTGGTAGTGTATATATGTCTATGCCACTCTCTTACTTCGTCCCAGCTTACCCTTCCCCCTCCACATGTACTCAAGTCCATTCTCTACAGCTGCCTCTTTATTCCAGTCCTTCCCCTAGGTTCTTCAGAACCTTTTTTTTTTTTTTTTTTTTTTTTTTTAGATTCCATATATATGTGTTAGCATATGGTATTTGTTTTTCTCTTTCTGACTGACTTCACTCTGTATGACAGACCCTAGGTCCATCCACCTCACTACAAATAACTCAATTTCATTTCTTTTTATGGCTGAGTATTCCACTGTATATATGTGCCACATCTCCTTTAGCCATTCATCTGTCGATGGACACTTAGGCTGCTTCCATGTCCTGGCTATTGTAAGTAGAGCTGCAATGAACATTGTGGTACATGACATTTTTTGAATTATGATTTTCTCAGGGCATATGCCCACGAGTGATATTGCTGGGTCGTATGGTAGTTCTATTTTTAGTTTTTTAAGGAATATCCATAGTGTTTTCCATAGTGGCTGTATCAATTTACTTTCCCACCAACAGTGCAAGAGGGATCCCTTTCTCCACACCCTCTCCAGCATTTATTGTTTGTAGATTTTTTGATGATGGCCATTCTGACTGGTGTGAGGTGATACCTCATTATAGTTTTGACTTGCATTTCTCTAATGATTAGCGATGTTGAGCATGGGCTTGTTGGCAAACTGTATCTTCTCTGGAAAGCTGTCTGTTTAGGTCTTCTGCCCATTTTTGGATTGGGTTGTTTGTTCATTTGATCTTGCAGTGCATGAACGGCTTGTATATTTTGGAGATTAATGCTTTGTCAGTTGCTTCATTGGTAAATATCTTCTCCCATTCTGAGGATTGTCTTTTCATCTTGTTTAAGTTTTCCTTTGCTGTGCAAAAGCTTTGAAGTTTCATTAGGTCCCATTTGTTTATTTTTGTTTTTATTTTGATTTCTCTAGGAGGTGTGTCAGAAAGGATCTTGCTGTGATTTATGTCATAGAGTGTTCTGCCTATGTTTTCCTCTAAGAGTTTTATAGTGTCTGGCCTTACATTTAGGTCTTTAATCCATTTTGAGTTTATTTTTGTGTATGGTGGTAGGGAGTGTTCTAGTTTCATTCTTTTCCATGTAGCTGTCCAGATTTCCCAGCACCACTTGTCTATTCTCCATTGTATACTCTTACCTCCTTTATCAAAGATAAGGTAACCATATGTGCATGGTTTTATCTCTGGGCTTCCTATTCTGTTCCATTGATCTATGTTTCTGTTTTTGTGCCACTACTATACTGTCTTATTTACTGTAGCTTTGTAGTATTGTCTGAAGTCATGGAGCCTGATTCCTCCAGCTCCGTTTTTCTTTCTCAGATTGCTTTGGCTATTCAGGGTCTTTTGTGTTTCCATACAAATTGTGAAATTTTTTGTTCTTGTTTTGTGAAAAATGCCATTGGTAGCTTGATAGGGATTGCATTGAATCTGTAGATTGCTTTGGGTACTATAGTCATTTTCACAATGTTAATTTTTCCAATCCAAGAAGATGGTATATCTCTCCATCTGTTTGTATCATCTTTAATTTCTTTTTTTTAATATATATACATTTTCCCCCATCATTATTGGAGTATAATTGCTTTACAATGGTGTGTTAGTTTCTGCTTTATACCAAAGTGAATCAGTTATACATATACATATGTTCCCATATCTCTTCCCTCTTGCGTTTCCCTCCCTCCAACCCTCCCTATCCCACGCCTCCAGGCGGTCACAAAGCACCAAACTGATCTCCCTGTGCCATGCGGCTGCCTCCCACTAGCTACCTACCTTACGTTTGTTAGTGTATAAATGTCCGTGCCTCTCTCTCACTTTGTCACAGCTTACCCTTCCCCCTCCCCATATCCTCAAGTCCCTTCTCCAGTAGGTCTGTGTCTTTATTACTGTCATACCCCTAGGTTCTTCATGACATTTTTAAAAAAAATTCCATATATATGTGTTAGCATACGGTATTTGTCTTTCTCTTTCTGACTTACTTCACTCTGTATGACAGACTCTAGGTCTATCCACTTCATTACAAACAGCTCAATTTAGTTTCTTTTTTTTTTTTAATTTAGTTTCTTTTTATGGCTGAGTAATATTCCATTGTATATATGTGCCACATCTTCTTTATCTGTTCATCCAATGAGGGGCACTTAGGTTGTTTCCATCTCCGGGCTATTGTAAATAGAGCTGCAATGAACATTTTGGTACATGACTCTTTGTGAATTATGGTTTTCTCAGGGTATATGCCCAGTAGTGGGATTGCTGGGTCATATGGTAGTTCTATTTGTAGTTTTTTAAGGAACCTCCACACTGTTCTCCATAGTGGCTGAACCAATTCACATTCCCACCAGCAGTGCAAGAGTGTTCCCTTTTCTCCACACCCTCTCCAGCATTTATTGTTTCTACATTTTTTGATGATGGCCATTCTGACTGGTGTGAGATGATATCTCATTGTAGTTTTGATTTGCATTCCTCTAATGATTAATGATGTTGAGCATTCTTTCATGTGTGTGTTGGCAGTCTGTATATCTTCTTTGGAGAAATGTCTATTTCGGTCTTCTGCCCATTTTTGGATTGGGTTGTTTGCTTTTTTGTTATTGAGCTGCATGAGCTGCTCATAAATTTTGGAGATTAATCCTTTGTCAGTTGCTTCATTTGCAAATGTTATCTCCCATTCTGAGGGTTGTCTTTTGGTCTTGGTTATGGTTTCCTTTGCTGTGTAAAAGCTTTGAAGTTTCATTAGGTCCCATTTGTTTATTTTTGTTTTTATTTCCATTTCTCTAGGAGGTGGGTCAAAAAGGATCTTGCTGTGATTTATATCATAGAGTGTTCTGCCTATGTTTTCCTCTAAGAGTTTGATAGTTTCTGGCCTTACATTTAAGTCTTTAATCCATTTTGAGCTAATTTTTGTGTATGGTGTTAGGGAGTGATCTAATCTGATAGTTTTACATGTAGCTGTCCAGTTTTCCCAGCACCACTTATTGAAGAGGCTGTCCTTTTTCCACTGTACATTCCTGCCTCCTTTATCAAAGATAAGGTGACCATATGTGCTTATCTCTGGGCTTTCTATCCTGTTCCATTGATCTATCTTTCTGTTTTTATGCCAGTACCATACCGTCTTGATTACTGTAGCTTTGTAGTATAGTCTGAAGTCAGGAAGCCTGATTCCTCCAGCTCCGTTTTTGGCTCTCAAGATTGCTCTGGCTATTCAGGGTCTTTTGTGTTTCCATACAAATTGTGAAATTTTTTGTTCTAGTTTTGTGAAAAATGCCAGTGGTAGTTGGATAGGGATTCCATTGAATCTATAGATTGCTTTGGGAAGTAGAGTCATTTTCACAATGTTGATTCTTCCAATCCAAGAACATGGTATATCTCTCCATCTGTTTGTATCATCTTTAATTTCTTTCATCAGTGTCTTATAATTTTCTGCATACAGGTCTTTTGTCTCCTTAGGTAGGTTTATTCCTAGATATTTTATTATTTTTGTTGCCGTGGTAAATGGGAGTGTTTTCTTGATTTCACATTCAGAGTTTTCATCATTAGTGTATAGGAATGCCAGAGATTTCTGTGCATTAATTTTGTGTCCTGCTACTTTACCAAATTCATTGATTAGCTCTAGTAGTTTTCTGGTAGCATCTTTAGGATTCTCTATGTAGAGTATCATGTCATCTGCGAACAGTAACAGCTTTACTTCTTCTTTCCTGATTTGGATTCCTTTTATTTCCTTTTCTTCTGATTGCTGCGGCTAAAACTTCCAAAACTATGTTGACTAAGAGTGGTGAGAGTGGGCAACCTTGTCTTGTTCCTGATCTTAGTGGAAATGGTGTTAGTTTTTCACCATTGAGGATGATGTTGGCTGTGGGCTTGTCATATATGGCCTATATTATGTTGAGGAAAGTTCCCTCTATGCCTACTTTCTGGAGGGTTTTTATCATAAATGGGTGTTGAATTTTGTCAAAAGCTTTCTCTGCATCTGTTGAGATGATCATATGGTTTATCTCCTTCAATTTGTTAATATGGTTTATCACATTGATTGATTTGCGTATATTGAAGAATCCTTACTTTCCTGGAATAAACCCCACGTGATCATCGTGTATGATCCTTTTAATGTGCTGTTGGATTCTGTTTGGTAGTATTTTGTTGAGGATTTTTGCATCTATGTTCATCAGTGATATTGGCCTGTAGTTTTCTTTCTTTGTGACATCCTTGTCTGGTTTTGGTATCAAGGTGATGGTGGCCTCGTAGAAGGAATTTGGGAGTGTTCTTCCCTCTGCTATATTTTGGAAGAGTTTGAGAAGGATAGGTGTTAGCTCTTCTCTCAGTGTGTGATAAAATTCACCTGTGAAGCCATCTGGTCCTGGGCTTTTGTTTGTTGGAAGATTTTAAATCACAGTTTCAATTTCAGTGCTTGTGATTGGTCTGTTTATATTTTCTATTTCTTCCTGATTCAGTCTTGGCAGGGTGTGCGTTTCTAAAACTTTGTCCATTTCTTCCAGATTGTCCATTTTATTGGCATAGAGTTGTTTGTAGTAATCTCTCATGATCTTCTGTATTTCTGCAGTGTCAGTTGTTACTTGTCCTTTTTCATTTCTAATTCTACTGATTTGAGTCTTCTCCCTTTTTTTCTTGATGAGTCTGGCTAATGGTTTATCTATTTTGTTTATCTTCTCAAAGAACCAGCTTTTAGTTTTATTGATCTTTGCTATTGTTTCCTTCATTTCTTTTTCATTTTTTCTGATCTGATTTTTATGATTTCTTTCCTTCTGCTAATTTTGGGGATTTTTCGTTCTTCTTTCCCTAATTGCTTGAGGTGCAAGTTAGGTTGGTTATTCGAGATGTTTCCTGCTTCTTCAGGTGGGCTTGTATTGCTATAACTTCCCTCTTAGAACTGCTTTTGCTGCATCCCATAGGTTTTGGGTCATCGTGTCTCTATTTTCATTTGTTTCTAGGTATTTTTTAATTTCCTCTGTGATTTCTTCAGTGATCACTTGATTATTAAGTAGTGTATTGTTTAGCCTCCATATGTATGTATTTTTTACAGATCTTTTCCTGTAATTGATATCTAGTCTCATGGCGTTGTGGTCGGAAAAGATACTTGATACAATTTCAATTTTCTGAAATTTACCAAGGCTTGATTTGTGACCCAAGATATGATCTATCCTTGAGAATGTTCCATGAGCACTTGAGAAAAATGTGTATTCTGTTGTTTTTGGATGGAGTGTCCTATAAGTATCAATTAAGCCCATCTTGTTTAATGTATCATTTAAAGCTTGTGTTTCCTGATTTATTTTCATTTTGGATGATCTGTCCATTGGTGAAAGTGGAGTGTTGAAGTCCCCTACTATGAATGTGTTACTGTCGATTTCCCCTTTTATGGCTGTTAGTATTTGCCTTATGTATTGAGGTGCTCCTATGTTGGGTGCATAAATATTTACAATTGTTATATCTTCTTCTTGGATCGATCCCTTGATCGTTATGTAGTGTCCTTCTTTGTCTCTTCTAATAGTCTTTATTTTAAAGTCTATTTTGTCTGATATGAGAATTGCTACTCCAGCTTTCTTTTGGTTTCCATTTGCATGGAATATCTTTTTCCCTCCCCTTAGTTTCAGTCTGTATGTGCCTCTAGGTCTGAAGTGGGTCTCTTGTAGACAGCAAATATATGGGTCTTGTTTTAGTATCCATTCAGCCAATCTGTGTGTTTTGGTGGGAGCATTTAGTCCATTTACATTTAAGGTAATTATCAATGTGTATGTTCCTATTCCCATGTTCTAAATTGTTTTGGGTTTGTTATTATAGGTCTTTTCCTTCTCTTGTGTTTCTTGCCTAGAGAAGTTCCTTTAGCATTTGTTGTAAAGCTGGTTTGATGGTGCTGAACTCTCTCAGCTTTTGCTTGTCTGTAAAGGTTTTAATTTCTCCATCAAATCTGAATGAGATCCTTGCTGGGTAGAGTAGTCTTGGTTGCAGGTTTTTCTCCTTCATCACTTTCAGTGTGTCCTGCCAGTCCCTTCTGGCTTGCAGAGTTTCTGCTGAGAGATCAGCTGTTAACCTTATGGGGATTCCCTTGTGTGTTATTTGTTGTTTTTCCCTTGCTGCTTTTAATATGCTTTCTTTGTATTTAATTTTTGACAGTTTGATTAATATGTGTTTTGGCATATTTCTCTTTGGATTTATCCTGTATGGGATTCTCTGTGCTTCCTGGACGTGATTAACTATGTCCTTTCCCATATTAGGGAAGTTTTCAAC
Organism: Phocoena sinus; assembly: GCF_008692025.1. Taxonomy (NCBI): domain Eukaryota; kingdom Metazoa; phylum Chordata; class Mammalia; order Artiodactyla; family Phocoenidae; genus Phocoena; species Phocoena sinus. The sequence goes on along the minus strand of NC_045772.1, from coordinate 36,176,029 downwards.
TATAAGCTCTTCAAATATTTTCTCAGTCCCTTTCTTTTTCTCTTCTTCTGGAACCCCTATAATTCGAATGTTGGTGCATTTAATGTTGTCCCAGAGGTCTCTGAGACTGTCCTCAGGTCTTTTCATTCTTTTTCCTTTATTCTGCTCTGCAGTAGTTATTTCCACTATTTTATCTTCCAGGTCACTTATCCATGCTTCTACCTCAGTTATTCTGCTATTGATCCCATCTATAGTCTTTTTCATTTCATTTATTGTGTTGTTCATCATTGTTTGTTTCATCTTTAGTTCTTCTACGTCCTTGTTAAATGTTTCTTGCATTTTGTCCATTCTGTGCCCAAGATTTTGGATCATCTTTACTATCATTATTCTGAATTCTTTTTCAGGTAGACTGCCTATTTCCTTTTCATTTTTTAGGTCTCGTACATTTTTATCTTGCTCCTTCATCTGCTGTGTGTTTTTCTGTCTTCTCATTTTGCTTATCTTACTGTGTTTGGGGTCTCCTTTTTGCAGGCTGCACTTTCGTAGTTCCCGTTGTTTTTGATGTCTGTCTGCAGTGGCTAAGGTTGGTTCAGTGGGTTGTGTAGGCTTCCTGGTGGAGGCGACTAGTGCCTCTGTTCTGGTGGATGAGGCTGGATCTTGTCTCTCTAGTGGGCAGGTCCACGTCTGGTGGTGTGTTTTGGGGTGTCCGTGGACTTATTATGATTTTAGGCAGCTTCTCTGCTAATGGGGGGTGTTGTGTTCCTGTCTTGCTTGTTGTTTGGCATAGGTTGTCCAGCACTGTAGCTTGCTGGGCGTTGAGGGAAGCTGGGTGCTGGTGTTGAGATGGAGATCTCTGGGAGATTTTCGCCATTTGATATTATGTGGAACTGGGAGGTCTCTTGTGGACCAGTGTCCTGAAGTTGGCTGTCCCACCTCAGAGGCACAGCACTGACTCCTGGCTGCAGCACCAAGAGCTTTTCATACACACAGCTCAGAATAAAAGGGAGAAAAAGTAGAGAGAAAGAATTAGTAGAAGTAGGAGGAAAGAAAGAAGGAAAGAAAGAGGGAAAGAAAGAAGGAAAGAAAGGAGGGAAGGAAGGAAGGAAGAAAGAAAGAAGAAAAGAAGGAAAGCAGGAAAAGGAAAGGAGGGAGGGAGGGAGGAAGGAAGGAGGGAAGGAAGAAAAAAAGAAAGAAAGAAAGAAGATACGGTAAAATAAAATAAAATATAATAAAGTTATTAAATTAAAAATATTTAGAAAAAAAAGGGATGGTTAGAACCTTAGGACAAATGGTGGAAGCAAAGCTATACAGACAAAATCTTACACAGAAGCGTACACATACACCCTAACAAAAAGAGGTAAAGGGGAAAAAATCATAAATCTTGCTCTCAAAGTCCATCTTCTCAATTTGGGATGATTCGTTGTCGAAAGGAAGGAAGGAAGGAAGAAAGAAAGAAGGTAAAGTATAATAAAATTATTAAAATTAATTATTAAGAAAAAAATTTTAAAAAAAAACAAAAAAGGACAGATAGAACCCTAGGACAAGTGGTGGAAGCAAAGCTATACAGACAAAATCTCACAAAGAAGCATACACATACACACTCACAAAAAGAGGAAAAGGGGAAAAAAATCATAGATCTTGCTCTCGAGGTCCACCTCCTCAATCTGGGATGATTCGTTGTCTATTCATGTATTCCACAGATTCAGGGAACATCAAGTTGATCGTGGAGCTTTAATCCGCTGCTTCTGAGGCTGCTGGGAGAGATTTCCCTTTCACTTCTTTGTTCTCACAGGTCCCCGGGGCTCAGCTTTGGATTTGGCCTCGCCTCTGCATGCAGGACGCCGGAGGGCGTCTGTTTTTTGCTCAGACAGGACGGGGTTAAAGGAGCCGCTGATTGGGGACTCTGGCGCACTCAGGCTGGGGAGGAGGGTAGGGGCACGGCGTGCGGGGCGGGCCTGCGGCGGCAGAGGCCGGCGTGACGTTGCACCAGCCTGAGGGCAGCCGTGCGTTCTCCCGGGGAAGTTGTCCCTGGATCCCGAGAAACTGGCAGTGGCGGGCTGCACAGGCTCCCCGGAAGAGGGGTGTACATAGTGACCTGTGTTCGCACACAGGCCCCTTGGTGGCGGCAGCAGCAGCCTTAGCGTCTCCCGCCCGTCTCTGGGGTCCGCGCTTTTTGCCGCGGCTCGCGCCCGTCTCTGAGGTTCGCGCTTTTAGCCACGGCTGGGGCCTGTCTCTGTAGCTCCTTTAAGCAGGGATCTTAATCCCCTCTCCTCGCGCACCAGGAAACAAAGAGGGAAAAAAAAGTCTCTTGCCTCTTCGGCAGGTCCAGACTTTTCCCAGGACTCCCTCCCGGCTAGCCGTGGCGCACTAACTCCGTGCAGGCTGTGTTCACGCCGCCAACCCCAGTCCTCTCCCGGCGCTCCGACCGAAGCCCGAGCCTCCTTTCTGGTGTATCTGTGGGGAGGAAGGTGATCTCCGCGTCTTACTCTTCCGCCATCTTCCCGGAAGCCCCCCATCTTTAATTTCTTTCATCAGTGTCTTATAGTTTTCTGCATACAGGTCTTTTGTCTCCTTAGGTAGGTTTATTCCTAGGTATTTTATTCTTTTTGTTGTAGTGGTAAATGTGAGTGTTTCCTTAATTTCTCTTTCAGATTTTTCATCATTAGTGTATAGGAATGCAAGAGATTTCTGTGCATTTATTTTGTATACTGCAACTTTACCAAATTCATTGATTAGCCCTAGTAGTTTTCTGGTAGCATCTTTAGGATTCTCTGTGTATAGTGTCATGCCATCTGCAAATTGTGACAGCTGCTTCTTTTCCTGTTTGGATTCCTTTTATATCTTTTTGTTCTCTGATTGCTGTGGCTAAAACTTCCAAAACTATGTTGAATAATAGTGGTGAGGGTGGACAACCTTGTCTTGTTCCTGATCTTAGAGGAAATGGTTAGAGTTTTTCAGCATTGAGAATGATGTTGGCTGTGGGTTTGTCATGTCTGGCCTTTATTATGTTGAGGTAAGTTCCCTCTATGCCTACTTTCTGGAGGGTTTTTATCATAAATGGGTGTTGAATTTTGTCAAAAGCTTTCTCTGCATCTATTGAGATGATCATTTGGTTTTTATTCTTCAATTTGTTAATATGGTGTATCACATTGATTGATTTGCATATATTGAAGAATCCTTGCATACCTGGGATAAACCCCAGCTGACCATGGTATATGGCCCTTTTAATGTGCCGTGGGATTGTTTGCTAGTAGTTTGTTGAGGATTTTTACTCCTATGTTCATCAGTGATATTGGCCTGTAGTTTTCTTTTTTTGTGACATCTTTGTCTGGTTTTAGTGTCAGGGTGATGGTGGCTTGCTAGAATGAGTTCGGGAGTGTTCTTGCCTCTGCTATATTTTGGAAGAGTTTGAGAAGGATAGGTGTTAGCTCTTCTCTAAATGTTTGGTAGAATTCACCTGTGAAGCCATCTGGTCCTGGGCTTTTGTTTGTTGGAAGATTTTTAATCACTTTAAACTTCAGTGCTTGTGATTGGTCTGTTTATATTTTCTATTTCTTCATGGTTCAGTCTTGGAAGATTGTGCTTTCTAAGAATTTGTCCATTTCTTCCAGGTTGTCCATTTTTTTGGCATATAGTTGCTTGTAGTAATGTCTCATGATCCTTTGTATTTCTGCAGTGTCAGTTGTTACTTTTTTTTAAATTTCTAATTCTATTGATTTGAGTCTTCTCCCTTTTTTTCTTGATGAGTCTGGCTAATGGTTTATATATTTTGTTTATCTTCTCAAAGAACCAGCTTTTAGTTTTATTGATCTTTGCTATTGTTTCCTTTATTTCTTTTTCATTTATTTCTGATCTGATCTTATGATTTCTTTCCTTCTGCTAACTAGGTTTTTTGGTTCTAATAAAAAATATTATTAAATGAAATATTATAGAGTATATTCTTCAGTTCAATATGAATCTGCAGGAAAGTATTGCTACATGTTATGATAGAACAAAACTTTATCAAATACCTTCCTTTCCCTGGGCATAAAAGTTCTTTCTTGTAATATAGCAGATTGTGTGTTTAGGAGGAGGAGTTGGCAATGGGTAATTCCAAAAGAGGGAAATAAAAAATCAAATTGATTTGGTGTTATAAAATACTATTGACATTGAGTTTTGTATTAAATTTCTCTTCCTATATCTTTTCAGGAGAGTCATTTCTAAGAAGATTGCATTGTTTGGGCATGGGCAAACTGAAGTATTTAATTACCCTCTGGAATGATCCAATTAGGATTTTTGACTGAGTCTCTTTTCTCAAGAAGCTGCTCTCTCAGATCTTGAACTGAAATCAGTGATTTCCCTTGCTTGTATAACACTAGCTATACCAGTGGCTCTTAAGCTTGAGCATACATCAGAATCACCAGGAGAGCTTGTTAAACCGCAGACTCAGGGGCTCTACGGCAGGAGTAAGTGATTTAGTAGATGGGGGAGAGCCAGGTGACTTGAATATCTATCAGTTCTCAGGTGATGCTGATAGAGTAGCTTTGCAAACCGTTGGTTTATATACCGTGTTTGGCTTGTAGCATCTGCTTTCTCCTTTTCTTCAAACCTGAAGGTGCCTGCTTCTGAATCTAATGGTTTGGAATTTCTTTGTATTTTCATCTTCAGGACCAATGGAAACCTAAGCAGGAGGTGTATACTAATCCCGTCCTCAAAAAGTCATTGTTAAGTCCACTACGACTCTCAGTTTGGCTGACTTGTGCTCCGGTTCCAAAGGTAACTTTAAAATTCTTTATTTCTCTCAAGTGTACCAGATTTTTTCCTCGACAGTCTTCTTAGTGGTTTTTTATTATTATTATTATTTTGTTCTAAGTGACAGACTCCTAGTGTATCGCCTGCTTCTTTTCATAGATTTTATAAGTTTTAACCAGATGAATTTTCCACAACACTGCTTTGCCTATACCACTCTTTCCTGAGTGATTAAGTGAAATAACATATATGAATGTTTAAGAGTTTGAATGCCTCATTTAAATTGTCATTATGCTTAAAATCCTGCAGTTGCTTTCAATGCCTAGAAACATTCCCCAGCTATTGACCTATGAGCTAGGAAGGTGATAAAGTTTTCCAGAGTGAACCCACTCTTTTCTATCTCTTAGGTCTTGTTGTAGTTGTTGTTCAGATTGTCTCCTCCGCCCAAGGAATTTAGATTATTTACTTGTTCATGTTGGAACTAAGGTTTGGAAATGTGGGTTAAAAACAAACGTCTAAATACTGAATGCGAAATCTGTCTCCCTCTACTTTGCCTTTTACCTCATTCTCTCTTTCTATTCTCTTCTCTGGAGAGGCTGGGTTTTTTTCTCTTCCGGACACGTTTCTAAATCATTGTTTAATTTGCCCAGGTTCTAATCTTTCTTTAAACTACTGCACAATCTTCTACCCTGGAGCCCCTGTGGAGTTTCTCCTGAGCTTCCCCAAACTCCAAAAACGTCTTTCTCCACAGCTGTGCCATGTTCTTCTCATGCAGTCCTTCAGGACTTAGCGTCTTAAATGTTTCTTTATATTCTCTGTATCCAGTAGAGTGAAACTTTGTGTCCTTTACAAGTTAGAGCTTCTGTGACTGCTATTGTAGCTGATGTGTCTTTATAAATAATGTTTGGTAGTGATTTTAAAAAATATTCTAAGTAAACAAAGCAACAGTGAGGTGGCATTCTATTGAAACACAAAATGAGAACCAAAATTTTGGGCTTTTGTGTGTAAAGTTCTCAGTTGGTGCTGTAGTAAGTTTGAAATGGAAGAAGACTAAGAGAATAGCTTATGCTAATATTCTTTTTATTGTCTCAGGAGATTGGGTTAGTGTTGATGTGGTGTGACCACCCTGATATCTAGATATCAAGCTGGTGATAAGTGAAGCAGGCATGATGTCTTACACAACCTTCCGCATGACTTTCTCAGGCTAATATTACAGGAGTTACAAGTTATGTACATTTCCTTTGAAATTTCCTATAATACAAGAAACAGTTTTACTTGGTATGTGCCTATGATTTCTCTTTCTTATTTTATCTCATCACTTCTGGTTGGGGAACTGCTAACCGTGGTGCTCCAAGGACAGTGGTGCTTCAAGGACAAAGGACGACCCTGCCTGAAAAAGTTTCAGCATTACAGCCCCTACTGGACTCTTAATAGCCCTCCCCACCATGTTGCAATGGTTAAGAAATTCCTGAGCCCATCCGGGAGATGCCCACCTGGGCAACAGGGCCTGTCCCAAATAAGGAAAGGCATATGCCCTGTCCCACTCCCACCCTGTAGAAGGAAGGTATATGTGCCTTGACCAGTCAGTAAACGAAAATTTCACCTAGGACCATTCTTTTGTTTTCTGCCTATAAAAACTGACCAATAACACATGCTCGGTCTCTATTCTCCCAGACTACTAGGACGTCGGCCTGCTTTTCTGGCAGCCACTCTTCCCTCTAATAAATTCTCTCTTCTTTACATTCTGCCTTGTGTCTGGAAATTCTTTTCCAACCCACATTTGGACGACACTACATTATTTTAATGGTTATGACTCATTTTTATTATTTACATTTTAAAATATTCATATATTATTAGAACACTAAAAAAAACCCTACTTTATATTTAGTTAAAATTTACTCTTGAGTTTAAATTAAGATCTTAATAAAAACTGCTTTTCTCTTTCTCAATTTTGCATCTTTTTTTTCAACTTAGGGTTGATTCCTATTATTCATTAGTGTTTTCACTATAAAATTTCTCTATTGCCTTTTTCTTTTGAATGGTAAGAATGAGCTGGTTGTATTAAGTGTGGATGATTATTTTTCTACTTTTACCTTATTTAAACGTAATGAGAATCAAGAGGAGAAGTGAATGAGAGACAAGTTGGGCAGCGCTCTGATAGTGTAGATTGGGGGGCATCAATATTGACGGATGGTTTAACTAGTTAGACTGACTTGACTCGTCAAATTAGATGGTAAAGGAAGAAGCAAATTTCAGAAAGTGTTAGTGTCGTTTTTCTTGGTAGTCAAACCTAACTACGAGGCCACAAAGTTCAGTCACTATGAATGTAACACATTCAGGAATATGTGAACGACTGCATTTAGGGATTTCCTTTTTTTTGTCAACGGGAGTAAGAAAATCAACTGTTAGCTTTCCCTTCCGCCCCTCTTGCCCTCTCCCGTGTTCAGTGTTATATGTGAAAAGGCTGCAATTTTGGCACTAACGTGTATGATCAGTCTCAATTACTGGTCTGAATCTTACTCTGTCCGAATCTTGAACATTCTGAAGGCATATGTGTCACTCGTAATCAAAGCTCTTAGTCCCAAAAGGGAATAAGATAATGATAAGAATAGTACTGCTAAATTTATCTCACAACCTAGCATTTTAGAGTCTCTTCTTAAAGTCAGCCATAAGCAGAGAATATCTCAGCAGTAAGATATTCTATAATACTGCATTTCCTTACATATAAATAGAAATATGTGAAGGTTTTATGATTTCATTGTTTCAGATGTGTTTGAATATCTAAGTAGACTATTAGAAGTCAATGTTACTTTTTAAATCGGTGTTTCCCTTGAACACAGCATATCCCGTTCACTATGGCTGTAACTTCTTGGTAAAAGTCGCTAGACACTGTGTAAAAGGAATACCAACAGATGGCCAGTGTTCATGGACTTAACTTTTAAGCAGCATCTTTTATGTAGTTCTGACATGTTCAGGCTCAGCTTACTAAATTCATTGATACCTGCAAGGTGGTATTTGTTCAAGTTCAAACAAGGTTCCAGTTAGCCTATTTCCCATAAACCCTTTCTAAATAATTCCGTACCCAAGCTATCCTGGTGTGCTTTTGACGTGGCTGCCATACTTTCCAGCCTGAAACAAAATTATAAGGAAGGAGAAAACCAGAGGGTTATAGGGTTATAAGACCATTTTTGTCTGTTTTATGAATGCTTATTTCTTTAGTGATAAGTAGAAGGATATGGAAAATACAATATCTTGTTATTTTCAGATTCTAAAGCTCTATGATTCTTTGACCTCATATATTGTGAAAGGTGTTATGCATATTAAACACTTAGTTTTGAAAACAAATTTATTCAAGCAAAGAAAATGATTGACTTATGAATATAAAAAGAGTGACCTGTGAAGACCAATGGTATTTTTTATTTTTCAGTGAGGCTTCAATTTTTTTTTTTTGCACTATGCGGGCCTCTCACTGTTGTGGCCTCTCCCGTTGCGGAGCACAGGCTCCGGACGCACAGGCTCAGTGGCCATGGCTCTCAGGCCCAGCCGCTCTGCGGCATATGGGATCTTCCCGGACCGGGGCACGAACCCGGGTCCCCTGCATTGGCAGGCAGACTCTCAACCACTGCGCCACCAAGGAAGCCAAGGCTTCAATTTTTAATTTGAAAATTGAAGTAATTTTTGATCTTATTGAATAAATTCATTTCAATGAACTGTAAAGTGAATGCATCTAAATACATTGATTTATCCACGTTTATATATTTTATACATTAATAACCTGTAAGGATAAACACAATAAATATTCCCAAATACTTGGTTTTTTCCTAAAATGAGTTTTATTACAAGAATGAGAGGGTATTAATCTTAATATTATTATAGAAAATGTTTCCCAAGGGATATCTCTAAACATGTATTTAAAAAAGAATAAATTGACTATTGACCTGGCATAAGGTTTGGCTTAGTAGCTTAATTGTGGGAATGTATTTTCCAAACTTTGAGATCTGTAAGATAGCCACATGAATCTGTATTCTTGCTTGGACTCATAGTTCTTTACCTCTACCTTTGTTCCTTTTCCCTCTGTATTAGTCTACTCAAGCTGTCATAAAATATCACAGACTGGGCGGTGTGGAAAAAAAAAAAACAACAGATACTTATTTGCTTACAGTTTCGGAGGCTAGAAGTCCAAGATAAAGTTCTGGCACCTTTGGTTTCTGGTGAAGGATCTCTCCCTGACTTGGAGAGGGCCAGCTTCCTTCTGTGTCCTCACATGGCCCTTCCTTGGTGTGTTTGCATGGGGATGGAGAGAAAGATCTCTGCTGTCTCTTCTCAAAAGGACATTAATCCTATTGGATCAGGGCCCCACCTTTACGACCTCATTTAACCTTAATTATTTCCTTAGAGGTACCATCTCTAAATATAGCCACATGAGGTTAGGGCTTCAATACATGAATACTGGGGAGATACACACCTTCAGTCTATAACATCCTTTTATTTCTCTTTCTCAGACCATAGGTCTTTCATTTCATGCTCTGTGACCATATAATTTCCCTTTGCAGCTTCATGTGGTGTGTTGCTTCCTTCCTTCTGGTTTTTCCACTGCTGAATTGTACTGGGCTGCAACTCACACTCTAAATGTATAGGTGCTGCTTTACAGGGCACCTTCAATACCCTTAACATTTTTAGGAGCCTACTCTCACTTTCTCATGGAATCTCTTTTTTTTTTTCCTACTCTCTACTTTCTTGTGGTTGGAGAGAAAGCTTCTCTCTGGGTATGGTAGAAAGGATGATGGGTACTTCCTCCTCTCCACGGTGTCTGGGTCTTAATCCCAAGAGTCTGTGAATATGTTGTTACATGGCAATAGGGAATTAAATTACAGGTGAAATAAAGCTCGCTCACCAGTTGATTTTGAAAGTAGATTATCCTGAATATTTGTCTAGGCCTAATGTAATTACAAGATCCCTTTAGAATGCAGAAGAAAAAGTCAGAGTCAGAGATGTGAAGATGCTGTGGTACTGGATCTGAAGATCGCTGAAGGGCTCACAGAAGTGTAGGTGACCTCCAGCAGCTAAAATAGGCAAGGAAATTGATTGTCTTTAATGCCTCCAGAAGGAATGCAGCCCCATCAAGACCTTAGTTCTAGCCCAGTGAAACCCATATCAGACTTTGAACCTCTAGATCTGCAAGATTATGAAGTGTTTTGGATTTTAAGCCAGTAAGTTTGTTGTAATTTTTTACAGAAGCAGTAGGAAATAAACACATTGGGGAGCCCAGGAGGCCAATAGATATGGTTGCTAAATGATCAGGTCCCTGGTTTACTATCAGTCTGGATGGGAGCAGCTTCTTAATCTCCAACTCCTAAACACAAAACTTCTTATAAACGTCTCTCTCGAGAACCATATCCCATCTTAGAAGGTAACCAGTGTTATTTTCAAGTCTTATTCCTGGTTGTTTCCTATCCCTAGTAGCCAGCAGAATCTACTTTCTGCTTCGCAGAAGCTCCTGGATGTTTAGTATAATACATGCCATACATGGAATTGTTGCTTTAGTTAAGAATTTCTCGTGTGTGGTCTGGATCATCCTCAAGAGAATAACTTGGGGTGCTCTACCCAAGACTTGCTGAATCAGTATCTCTGGGGTTGGGGCTCTGGAGTCAATATGTTTAATGAACATTTCAAGTGATTTTAATATCCACTAACATTTGAGGTAAATTTTTCTCACTTATAATGATATTTATGAGAATAGTTTTTACAAATGTCTTAGATGCTAAAAGATTTTTTCACAGTAAAATAATTCTACGTGGATATATATACCTAGAAACAAAATATTTGCTTCTGACTTCTAAATGATTATAAACTAGTGACCACATGTTTCTGAGAAACTTTCCATCAAGCTTATATCTTTATACAATATCTTACACATTAAAGACCCAATGGCAGTTTTCCTTTTTGGTATTTTCAGGAAAGCCAACGGTTTTCACATTTGCCTTGAGGTTTACTTGCAAGTAAACCTTGTTTTTTATCACGTCATTCCTATACTACTTCCTACTGCTCTTTTGGAGTATAGGCCTTGAAGTACAATGTGAATCTCAATAGTTTTCAATATTTTTTATGATTAAAAATATCCAGTTTCTTAGTCCAGGGGGCCACAAGCTATGGTCCACTACCTACTTTTATAAATAAAATTTTATTGAAACACAGCCACACTCATTCATTTATGTATTGCCTTTGGTTGCTTTTTGCTATAACCATAGAATTAAAGAGTTGTGACAGGGATATTATGGCTTACAAAGCCTAAAATATTTACCTACTGGCTTTTTTTAGAAAAGGTCTACCAAACCCTGCCTTAGCCTGTTAGTAATTCCTCTTTTTAAAATTTATTTCCTGTCTAATATTTTTGCACTCAAATCTATGTTATGTTTTGTCTTCTGGGATACAAAGGATGGCTGTATTTTATATTTTGAAAGTTCTAGGATTGCAAGGTGGTTCAGCAAAATAAACTTTGAATTAGATAGAACAGAGAATCTTGAGCTCTGCCATTTACTGGCTGTGTGGCATTCAAATTCTCTGAACATCAGGTCTCTCATCTATGACTCATTAAATGAGTTCTTGCATATAAAATGTTTAGCACATTCCCTTTGCATGTGGTCTACCTTTGTGACCTTGTTAAATTATCATTTTTAAAGTAGAGCCCTGGGGTCTTGGAGGGTGAGCCTTGGTTTAACAGAAGATCACAAGGGAATTGAGATAGAGAAGTTTATTACTTCCTGGAGAAGGTACATGGCATGCCTTAAGAGGCCACATGAGGAGGTCAAGGCAGGATGCAGGCAGAGAGATGGCAGGACCTGGCGCACATGCCTTTAATAAAGTCCATAGCTGGAGTGCTTTGGGCTAAGTCCAGATTAATCAATTCAAACCAAAAGGAGTAGGGGCTTGATATGCTTCTTGAGTGTCTTATCTAAGGAGCACACCAAGGGAAGGCTTTGGGAGGCAGGGAAACTGTTTATCACAAGGGCCATTAGAGGATTCTTATTATGAACTTTCATTTACTTGTGACTCTGCAGGCTGTTATCTAGGGCATGTGCTCCAGGGAAGGGCTAGTGTCCATTCAAATCCTCTGTAGGCTACTTGGTCACTTACAGTGGAGCCAAGGAAGCAGTATTATAGAGTAGCTTAGCTACACCCTCAACATTTACTTTTATTATTTTTAATTATTTATTGTGTCCAAGTAAAAATGAAGTGTATAATAAAGCCTATTTTAAAACGATAGTTTTCTTTATATTTACCTTGGGATTCATGTATATATTACATATTTTCTGCATTATAGATATATCAATAGCTTCGGCTCTGATGTCAGTTCTACTAGATGCTGCAAACTTATACAAATTAGTGACTCTTCTGAGCCTCATTTTTCTTATTTATAGGACAGAGATCTAGAATGATCATAACAGGGTTTTATGTTGTTTCTTTTGTATGAAAAATTGATAGTGCTTTAGCACAGTACTGAGTAATTAGTAGTTAATATGTGATCAATAATTATTGATTATTCTAACCATTATAAGGATTTTTTATCAAGCAAATATTTATTGAAGATTTATTATTGGTGAGACGGAGCTATTGGCCAGAAAATATCTTGGGAATATCAAAATGAACAAGATGTACTTTTTTTTCTTTTTTTTTAAGAATGTATCTGTCCTGTCCTGCCCCTAGGTTCACCAGAACGATTTTTTTTTTTTTTGAAGATGTTGGGGGTAGGAGTTTATTAATTAATTTATTTATTTTTGCTGTGTTGGGTCTTCGTTTCTGCACGAGGGCTTTCTCTAGTTGTGGCAAGAGGGGACCACTCTTCGTCGCGGTGCGTGGACCTCTCACTATCGTGGCCTCTCTTGTTGCGGAGCACAGGCTCCAGACGCACAGGCTCAGTAGTGGCTCACGGGCCCAGTTGCTCCGCGGCATGTGGGATCCTCCCAGACCAGGGCTCGAACCCATGTGCCCTGCATTAGCAAGCAGATTCTCAACCACTGTGCCACCAGGGAAGCCCCCAAGATGTACTTTTTAGCTTCAATGAGCTCACAATCTAGTAAGGCAAGGGTGTGTGTGTGTGTGTGTGTGTGTGTGTGTGTGTGTGTGTATAATTAGTTGCCATATCTTGTAAGAAGTGTTATACATAATTAAGGCACCTAAGAATCACAGTCGTTGCCCAATGAATGGAAGAGTTAACTCTGTTTTGGAGATGGTTAAGGGAGGTTTCCAGAGGACATGAACTTAACTCCAAATCTTGAAGTGTAAGTAAAAGTTTAACATAGTTGGATATTTAGGAAAAGAACAGTTTCAGTTGGGGCAATAGTATGTGCAAAGCATAGAAAGAGAACAACATACTAAAGTCAAGGAAATGCAAGGCTGTTAAATTGACTGAGGTGTAAGTGACATTGGGGAGAGTTGGGATGTGAGGCTGGAGATGTGAGCTGAGGCCAGCTCATGGAAAATCTCTTAAAATAACACAAAAGAGTTTAGATTTGATACTATAGGTGATGAGGTATATTGAAAGGTTTTAAATTTTTTATTGAATTTTACATTAAGGTGTTTTGAGCAGGAGTTTCAGAATCATGTTAGAATTTTTCACGATAATTATAAATGCCACAACAGCTACAATTATGTTCTTGGCATTCTGCATGTTCAATCTGAAACTTTACAGTGTGTCTTCTAAATAAGCATTATTTCCCTGTTTGAAACCGAGGCTCCGATAAGTCAAAGGTCCATAGTAACAATAAGTAAGTGAAAGAGTAAGAAGACATAATTGGAATATTTATTTTCAACTTCCTATTTTCATCACTACACATCGTACTCTTTCTAAGAATACTCTGCAGTTTGTAGGATAGGAAAGAGATGAGATAGGGGATGAATCAGGACAAGGAGAACTGTTAAGAATGTATTCAGTGTCACAAGAGGGAACAAGGGCATCTCCTCACTTCCCATTTCCCCTTTTTTACTGTCTTCTACTTCCTTCCTGGCACAGTCAGTACCGCAGCCAAAGACATGGAGCGGGGAGGGAGGACTGTGGAGCTAGATGAAGAATCAGTCCAGAGTTGAGGAGCTCCATGAAGGCATGAGATAGCAGGCCTGGAAGAAGAGGACGTGGGACCACTTGGGGCTGCTGCAGGGGCAGCAACGGTAGTAGATGGTTTATGTGTTGGAAGATGGGCTACATCAGACAAATAAGTAAATTGAGCAAATGAATAAATATACTGAGTCAAGTTTCTCAATCCTGGAGGAGATATAATACAATCATGCATATGGGGAAGACTTGGAAGAACTCTTGGTTGTTAGATGATAGTATGGGGCATCAGGTAAACTCCTAGTATGTACATGTATTACATATGTGATATTATATAGTTGTAATTATATAGATGCAATACAAATGTTTCCTCGTTCTGAGAGGGCTTAGAAACAATGATGTCTCAGGAGCAATGAGTGTCCCAAGTGGCCAGAATTTGCTTTCTAAGTATCATCCTCCCTTAAAGGAGAAATGGCTGATGATAGGTTGGGGCAGAGAAGGTCCAAGATGTGCCTTAAACATGTTATTCAAAGAAAGTTAAGTCCTCAAAAATAAAATGTCTCAAAATGATAAAATAACCAGTTTGAAGGCACTCTCAATAGATGAATAGAAGGGGACTTGAGTATCAAAACAATGATAGTCATTAATTATTTTAAGAAAATAAAATCTATTAATGTATGCTAATATATATTAATTAAGCAAGCAAGTAGGTAAATGGCAGAGCAATGGAAAGCTATTCCTCAGAGTTCCAGTAAGTGTTGGAAATAGAGAATCACCATTTGACAGCCATCAGATGAGGTTGATTCAGTTGGAAATTGTCCATGGATGCTAAGGCTGGTAGGTAGAATTTGAGAAACAGGGTATTAGTGTAATCTTGGAATACCTAATCCGTTACAATACTAATACTAATCCATTACAATCAGGAAAATTGTGAATTTCAGGTGGAGAAAGCTGTTAGACACCACTAAGACCAGGTCATCAGCATTTATATCATTTGGGACAGGTTGACATTGTGTGTTTCCTGATGTTATATACCACAAAGAGCACAGCATCATTTCTGTGGTTTCCCCCTCAATGCATGGTCTGAGTCTGGTCATGAAGACTCTGTAGATGGGCCCAGGCTAAAAACCATCTACAAGCTATAAGACCTGTTCTCTTCAAAACTGTAAGAATATGGAAGACTGAGAAAGACTCAAGAATTATTCGAGATTGAAGGAGTCTATAATACACAATACCTAAGTATAAGCATATTTCTAGGATCTTAGACTAGCAAGAAAAGGGACATTGTGAGATGTTCTGTCTATTTCTGGGGAAAAGTGTTCCCCGTAACTTAGTGATATAAAGCAAATGACATTGTATTATATCTCATGATTTTTTTTTAGGTCAGGAATTTGGCCAGGTTTACCTGAACAATTCTTCTGTGCAATGTGGTACTGAACGTTAGCAGGTGGGCAGAAATAGAGGGCCCACTACAGCCTCAATCATATTTCTAAAGACTTGGCAGGGGAAGACTGGGCTCAGCTGGGGATTTCAGAGGGACAGCTTACCTGTGGCAGCTCCAGCATAGTAGCCTCAGGAAATCAGACTTCTTTATATGGCAGCTCAAGACACCACACACAGTATTGATGAGCAATCATTAATGTCAACTGATTCAAGGGTAGAGGAATTAGACAACACATCTTGATGGGAGAAATAGCAAAGTCATTGCAGTCATCTTTGGTCTACCACAGTGGTACAGTAAGCAAATTTGGAATGGGGTCTGAAAAGGTGGCGGTGTTACCAATGCTGAATAACTGATTAGGAGGGTTATATGGTAGTTCATATAGATGTGTGTTCTAGTTGTAAAGAAATACACACTGGAGTGTTTGAAGTATTTAAGGATAATGTGGTATTACATCTGCAGCTTACTCTCAAAAGGTTCTGGAAAGGACTTAGAGATATTTGTGTGTATTTATGTACATGTATATATACATATTGTCTATGTGTATATACATATATGTATATAGAGGGTGGCACAATGGGGCAAATGTGGTAAAATATTAACAATTGGATATTCTGGTTGAAGGTGATATGGGAATTCTGGCTGCTTTTCTGTATGTTTGAAATTATTTCAAAATATAAAATTTAAAGAGAAAGGAAAATTTAAATTTAAGGAAAAAAATGATTAGAGTCTGAGGTAAGGTAGCTGCAATGGACATGAAGAGAAGAGGATGAATTGATGATAAATAAGACTTTAATAGACAACTGGATGTTAGATTGAGAAAGATGGGTTGCTTGGAACACTGTCATAAGCACAGAAGTTCCATTGGCTGCTCATTTACAGAGAGAAGCAAACTAGCAAAGCTTGCCAATAACACTTTGCACTGACATTTTGCTTTGTCCTTTAATGATCACCCTGGAAAACAAACAATCCGCCAAGTTTAATTTTAAAAAGCATTGAGACTGTTTAAACAGAGTCAGATTTACTTAAATGTGTAATGGATTCCTTCATTCGTAATAAAATCTGTGGCTCTTTCTTATCTGATGGAAAAATTCTTCTACGTAAGCATATTCCAAATGGATGAATAGACTAAGTGTGAGTAATGTGGTTTAGTTTGTGCATAGTACACACTTCCACAAGACAAGAAATTCTTTCATAATAAAAGTATGTCTTAAAATATATTTTAGGATTAAAACAATCTTATTTATTGTATGAAATGCGGTGTAGAATGAGTATGCGGTGGATTCCACATGAATTACTCAAAGGTCAAAAAGAAAAGGTATAAAGCAATGAGATTTAGAACAAGGAATCTGAGGACAGTGTTATAAAGAAGTTTATATGAATAAATAAACCTTTCTTAAGGTATGACATGTGGAATGAATGTTACCTCACAGTATTTTGAAGCCTTAAAATAAATATCCCAATCGTTTTCAGTATCTCTGCTCAGGATGTAAAGTTGACAACCATCTCCATGGGGGGTGCTGACATTTTGCTGGAACATTATGAAAAGAGAGCTCCTGCTGTGGATAGGAAACACTATTTCATCAAAACTAAGAAATCAGAAGTCAAATATACTGTAAAGGGAAGTTCTTATCAGCTTTATTAAATGTAGCCATTTTCTTTTCTCTGAATTCTTTGACAACAGGTATGTAATTTTATTTCATAGGTTAAAAAATAGGTGGAATTGTGGCAGGAATTATTTAGATTAGTTTTCATGAGTCAGGACGGTTGTAGAAAACAAAAAATGGCAGATTTTTTCTAAATTTGAATTATGATGTGAATCATCTCAGGTGCTTCATAAAGCACTTGACCTATATCCAACAGCAACAGTAAATCTAGCTAGTGATATAGCATGCTTCTCCAGTGTGTGTGCCCATGTATGCACTTGTGTCTGCATTGCAGGAAATGAAAGTGGACATGTGGAAGGGAATGAACTGAAGATGAAGAAAGGTGACTTTAACTGAGAATTAGAAAGCCTTATAGATGAGAATTAGAAAGCCATATCAGAGACTTTAGCTCTCTGAATTCACTTTATTTTGCATATGTATGTGTACATCTGTGTATTTTTGTTAAAAATCATAAGATTTCTGATACTGATTCTTTTGTTTGTTTGTTTGTTTGTTTTTTGCGATACGCGGGCCTTTCACTGTTGTGGCCTCTCCCGTTGCTGAGCACAGGCTCCGGCCGCGTAGGCTCAGCGGCCATGGCTCACGGGCCCAGCCGCTCTGCGGCATGTGGGATCCTCCTGGATCAGGGCATGAAGCCGTGTCCCCTGCATTGGCAGGCGGACTCTCAACAACTGCGCCACCAGGGAAGCCCTAGATTTCTGACATTGATTCTTAAGAATTCTGTACTAGTCTTTTGTTTCTTACTTGATAGTTGAAGTAATCACTTAAATATAGCATATTAGATAATCATGTCTGTATTAGTTATCCATCACTGTATACCAAATTACCTCAAAACCTAGCGACTTCAAACAACATTTATTGTCTCACAGTTTTGGGCGTCAAGAATCTATGCACAGCTTAGCTATATGCCTTTGACTCCAAGTTTCTCACATACTTGCAATGTAAGGGACAGGCTGGGGCTATAGATATTTCAGTAGGGGAGCCTCCAAGCTCACTCACATGGCTGTTGACAGGCCTCAGGTCTGGCTGTTTGTTGGTGGGAAACCTCAGTTGTTTGCCATGAAGACCTCTATGTGGAGTTACTAACAACACGGCAGTTTATTTCCCCCCACAGTGAGGTGTACATGTGTGAGAGGGAGAGACAGGGACTGAAGTCAAAGTCTTTCTGTATCTAATTTTGCAATTGCCATCTAATCGCTTTTGAAGTATTATTTGTTAGCAGCAACTCCCTAGGTCCAGTATTCACTCAAAAAATGATGTTACACAAGGATATGAGTACCAGGAGGTAAGAATCCCTGGGAACTAACCACCATGATGTTAAAAGTTCTTGGTCACTCCTGGATCATGAATTTCTCCCTTTACAGCTTTCTGCTGGACTCTGACCTATTGCCAAGTTAAGCCATTGCTTCTTTCCTTCCTGCTTCTCTTCTATTCCCTCTTTTATCAGCTTTCTCCAATTCCCAAAATTTATGTTTTAAATCAGTGGTCATCAAACTGAGAATTCCAAAGAATTACATAGGCAATTTCTACATCAACTTTATGTTCTCTTTCCTAATATCGTTCTGCCTGAGATATTCTTGGACTCACAATGGCACTTTTCCTTTACAGATGTAAAATAATCCTCAATCCTCTGACCATCCCTTTTATTGCTCCTCGATCTTGCTATGGAGCATTGCTCCTGTATATATAAACCTCTGGGATACAAACAAATGAAAGGTATCCTTCAATGGTTAATTAAGGTGGCCTAAAGTCTGAGTGCTTCCCCATTTTTCCTTTCCTTGTGTATTATCTTTTTCAGAATGAAGCATGATTTTTACAAATTGGATATTTTGGTCTTTTGAGGTATTCTGTATTCAGATATATGGTCATATATGGTCTTGAATATTAAGAACAACTCTCTTTTTAATAATTTGCCTCCTTATCCTTACCTCCATCCCCATTTCCACCATTTTAAAAAACTTTTTTTTTTTTTTCCTGGATGGAAGAGTCCTTGGGAGCAAAAATTACTAATTGCTAAAAGTGGCATTTTCAAGTATTTAAACATAAGCAATTCTCAACTATTCTAGACCCTAATCTCTGGGGTGTATAATTAGTTAGAAATAAAAACAGCCACAAAAGTTAAAGCAGAATAGGTTAGTTTAAAAAGAAAATCACTGAAGTATTTTCTGGGACTACAAAAATGATCTAGGTATGCTGGATAAAATCCAAAGATAAAACTTGTATGTTTTCTTTTATCAAGACTTAATATGTATATTTTTAAAAGGTAGCAAAAATTGGTCTTTATCAAATCATGTGTAATATGTCCCAATCACAGTCAAGCTTCACGTTATTTCCTTCTACAAAATGCTTAATATTTTATGCCTTTTCCCCCCCATAAATTTATTTATTTATTTGTTTTTGGCTGCATTGGGTCTTCGCTGCTGTGCGCAGGCTTTCTTTAGTTGCGGCAAGCGGGGGCTACTCTTCGTTGCAGTGCACGGGCTTCTCATTGCAGTGGCTTCTCTTGTTGTGGAGCATGGGCTCTAGGCACACAAGCTTCAGTAGTTGTGGTGCAGGGGCTTAGTTGTTCCTCGGCATGTGGGATCTTCCTGGACCAGGGATCGAACCCATGTCCTCTGCACTGGCAGGTGGATTCTTAATCACTGCACCACCAGGGAAGCCCAATATTTTATGCTTTTTTTTGACAAATATCTTTAACCAAAAAATTTTTTAGCTAGTAGACACAATATTCAGCGCATTATGCTTTTTTCTTTGGTTAAAAACAGAAAACTAGAATATCTAGACAGATCAATAAGGAAACAACATACTTAAATGATAATATAGACAAATTGGACCTAATAGACATATACAGACCATTTCACCCAACAGCAGAAGAATGTACATTCTTAAACATCTATGCAACTTTCTCCAGGATAAATTAAATATTAGCTCACAAAACAAATCTTAACAAAGTTAAGATTTTAAGAAGATTGAATTTAAGAAGATTGAAATCATACCAAGTGTCTTTTCTGGCCACAGTGGAGTGAAACTAGGTATCAATAGCAAAAGGAAACTGGAAAATTCACAAATATGTGAAAATTTAACAACACACTCTTGAACAACCATTGGGCCAAAGAAGACATCAAAAAGGAAATTAGAAAATACTCTGAGACAAACAAAAATGAAAATACAACATAAAAATCATAAGAGATACAGCAAAAGTAGTACTGAGAGAAGTTTGTAATATGTGCCTACTTAAAAAAAAAAACCTCAGACAACCTAACTTTGTATGCCAAGGAACTAGAAAAAGAACACACTGAATCCAAATTTATCAGAAGGAAGGAAATAACAAAGATTAGGGCAAAAATAAACAAAATAGAAAAATAATAGGAAAAAATCAGGAAAACTAAAAGTTACCTTTTCAAAATGAAACAAAATTGACAAACCATTAGCTAAATTAAGGAAAAAAGAACACATAAAATCAGAAATGAAAGAGGAGACATTACAACTAATACTACGGAGATAGAAAGGATCATGAGTGGCTACTATGAACAATTACATGTTAACAAATTAGATTTCTTAGAAGAAATGGATAAAATCCTAGAAATATACAATTTGCAAAGATTAAGTGATGAAGAAGTAGAAAGTATGAATAGACCTATAGCTGATATAGAGAATAAATCAGTTATCAAAGCTGCCCAACAAAAACCTAGGTTGAGTTTGTTTCACTGATGAATTCTATCAAATATTTAAAGAGTAATTGATGCCAACCCTCTTCAAACTCTTCCAAAAAACTGAAGAGGAAGGAACTGTTCCAAACTCATTTTATGAGGCCAGCATTACCCTAATACCAAAGTCAGACAAAGATGCCACAAGAAAATAAAATTACAGGTCAGTATCCCTGAGGAACATAAATATAAAAGTTGATCACACACCATAGCCTAGTGGAATTTATCTCTAGGATGCAAAATTGGTTCAACATATTAAGATCAATTAATATGATGTACCATCCTAACAGAATAAGGAATTAAATTACATTTCAGTAGATGCAGAAAAAGCATTTGACAAAACTCAACACTTTTCAGAATAAAAACTCTCAAACTAGGATTACAAGGAAACTACCTCAACATAATATAGGCCATATATGAAAATCCCCTTGCTAACATCATACTCAATGGTGAAAAGCTGTATGCTTATTTTCTAAAATCAGGTGCAAGATAAGAATGCCTGCTCTCACCTCTTCTATTCAACATAGGACTAGAAGTCATAGCTGGAGCAGTTAGACAAGAAACGGAAAAGGCATCCCAATTGGAAAGGAAGAAGTAAAATTGTCCCTGTTTGCAGATAACATGCTTTTATATATAGAAACCACTAAAAACTCCATAAAATGACAAACTCTTAGAACAAATAACAAATTGAGTAAAGTTGCAGGACACAAAATCAGAATACAAAAATCAGTTGCATTTCTGGACACTAACAACAAACTACCTGAAAAGAAATTAAGAAAATAATTTTATTTTCACTAGCATAGAGAAGACTAAAATACTTAGGAATAAACTTAACCAAGGAGGTGAAAGACATTTATATCGAAAACTGTAAAACATTGATGAAAGAAATTAAAGAAAACACAAACAAATGGAAAGACAACCTGTGCTCATGAATTGGAAAACAATGTTGTTAAAATGTGCACTACCCAAAGTGATATATCAAAATTCCAATGGCATTTTTTTTACAGATAAATAATTCTTTAATTTATATAGAATCATAAAAGTTCACAAATAGACAAATCAGTCTTAAAAAAGAACAGAGCTGGAGGCATCATGCTGCCTGACTTTAAACTATATTATAAAACTACAGTAATCAAAACAGTACAAGACTGGAATAAAAAGAGGCATATAGACCAAAGGAACAGAATAGAGAGCCCCAAAATAAACACACACTTATAAGGTCAACTAATCTTCAACAAGAGTGCCAAGAAAACACAATGGGGAAAGGATAGTCTCTTCAATAAATGGTTGAAAAAAAACTGAAAAATCATATGTAGAAGAAGGAAATTGGGCTCTTACACTATACACAACTCAGAATGGATTAAAGACTTAAATGCAAGACCTGAAACTGTAGAACTTCTAGAAGAAAACGGGAAAAGCTTACAGATTTTGGTCTTGGGAATGGTTTCATGGTTATGAAACCAAAAGCACAGCAACAAAAACAAAAGTAAGCAAGCAGGACCATATCAGACTAAAATACTTCTTCACAGCAAAGGAAACAACAGAGTGAAAAGACAACTTAGGGAGTGGGAGAAAATATTTGCAAACCATATATAAGGGATTAATACCCAAAACACACAAGGAAATCTGACAACTCAATAGGGAAAAATTTTAAATCCAGATTAAATAATGGCTTATGGATCTGACCATACATTTCTCCAGAGAATATATACAAATGGCCAAAAGGTACATAAAAAATGCTTAATGTCAGTAGTCATCAAGGAAATGCAAATTCATACCACCGTGAGATATCCATTCATCCCTATCAGGTTGGCTATTAGAAAAACAAAAAGTGATGACCAGGATGTGGAAAACTGGAACCCATGCACATTGTTGGTGGTGATTCAAAATAGTGTAGTTGCTATAGAAAATAGTGTGGAGTTTCCTCAAAAAGTTAAAAATAGAACTGTTGCATAGAACCAGAAATCCCCCTCTGGGTATTTATGCAAAAGAATTGAAATCAGAATCCCAAAAAGATATCAGTACTCCCATGTTCATTGCAGCACTATTCACAATAGCCAAGATGTGGAAACAACCTAGATGTCCGTGAACAGATTAATAGATAAGGAAAATGTGGTATGTGCATATAATGGAATATCATTTTGCCTTAAAGAAGGAATTCTGACATATAGTACAACATTTGTGAACATTATGATAAGTGATATAAACAAGTCACAGAAAGACAAATACTTCATAATTCTATTTATATGAGGAATGTAAAGTAGTCAAATTTATAGCACCAGAGTGAAATGGTGGTTGCCAGGGGCTGGGTGAAGGGGGAAATGAGTTACTTGTCAAGGGGCATAAAGTTTCAGTTAAGTAAGATAAACTCTAGAGATCTGTGTAGAGATGGTATGTATAGTCAAAAATAATGCATTGTACACAACAATTTTAAGAGAGTAGATCTCAGGTTAAGTGTTCTTACTACAATAAAATAATGAAACTAGGAAAGTAGAGTCATCATGTAGAATGAAATTGATAGTTTTTGTTCTTGTTTCTTATTTAATCATTCATAAAACCTCAACTCCAGTTTTGAGGAATTTATGCATATGCAAACAAATACATTCCCCAAAGGAATTCCTCACCTCATCAATAACTTTTAATATTAGCTACTCATTGTATTGGTTTATTATAAAATAATAAGAAACAAGATATTTATGTATTTTCTAAATTGTAAAAATTTAACTATTAGATCTGTAATACTACTTATAACATAATGCCTTTTACTACTATATTTTATCTATCTGACTACATCTAATTATTTTGGTGTATTTTGTAAAATTCATTAAACTTGAATTGAAAAATAAAGTTAGCATACTTTTTTCCTGACATAAAGTAAGATTGACTGATTTTACAATGTGAACTTGTTTTGCCAACTAGATTATACAGTAAATATTTAAAAATGTACTAAATCTGCAGAGGCAAGATTTTGATTAAAATGTATTTGTTATATTAAACATAAGAGATACAATGTCTGTTTCCTCCCTCAATTGTAAGTTTATCAAGGGTAAGTTGCATTCATCATGTTGTTATATTCAATGCTTAGTGTGGTATCTAGTATAGATTTTCTTCTGTGGTTGATTTGTAATTTAATTGCATTGTGGTTGCAGAACATAAATGGTGTGAGGTCAGTTCTTTTAAATTTATTAAAGCTTGTTTTCTGACCTAGTATATGATCTCTCCTGGAGAATATTCCATATGGTCTTTTTTTTTTAATTTTTGAATTTTATTAATTTTTTTTTATACAGCAGGTTCTTATTAGTCATCAGTTTTATACACATCAGCGTGTACATGTCAATCCCAATCTCCCAATTCATCACACACCCACCCCCCGCAGCTTTCCCCCCTAGAATCTGAACCATTTTTCTAGGTTCTACATGTATGTGTTAATATACGATATTTGTTTTTCTCTTTCACTTACTTCACTCTGTATGACAGTCTTTAGATCCATCCACGTCTCAACAAATGACTCAATTTTGTTCCTTTTTATGGCTGAGTAATATTCCGTTGTGGGTATATACCACATCTTCTTTATCCACTTGTCTGTCGATGGACATTTAGGTTGCTTCCATGACCTGGCTACTGTAAATAGTGCTGCAATGAACATTGGGGTGCATGTGTCTTTTTGAATTATGGTTTTCTCTGGGTATATGCCCAGTAGTGGGATTGCTAGATCATATGGTAATTCTATTTTTAGTTTTTCAAGGAACCTCCATACTGTTCTCCATAGTGGCTGTATCAATATACATTCCCACCAACAGTGCAAGAGGGTTCCCTTTTCTCCACACCATCTCCAGTATTTATTGTTTGTAGATTTTTTGATGATGGCCATTCTGACTGCTGTGAGGTGATACCTCATTATAGTTTTGATTTATATTTCTCTAATGATTAGTGATGTTGAGCATCCTTTCATGTGTTTGTTGGCAGTCTGTATATCTTCTTTGGAGAAATGTCTGTTTAGGTCTTCTGCCCATTCTTTGATTGGGTTCTTTGTTTTCTTGATATTGAGCTGCAGAGCTCTTTGTAAATTTTGGAGATTAATCCTTTGTCAGTTGCTTCATTTGCAAATATATTCTCCCATTCTGAGGGCTGTCTTTTCATCTTGTTTATGGTTTCCTTTGCTGTGCAAAAGCTTTTAAGTTTCATTAGGTCCCATTTGTTTTTTTTTTTTGTTTTTATTTCCATTATTCTAGTAGGTGGATCAAAAACGATCTTGCTGTGATTTATGTCAAAGAGTGTTCTGCCTATGTTTTCCTCTAGGAGTTTTATAGTGTCCAGGCTTACATTTAGGTCTCTAATCCATTTTGAGTTTATTTTTGTGTATGGTGTTAGGGAGTGTTCTAATTTCATTCTTTAACATGTAGCTCTCCAGTTTTCCCAGCACCACTTATTGAAGAGACTGTCTTTTCTTCATTGTATATCCTTGCCTCCTTTGTCATAGATTAGTTGACCATAGGTGCTTGGGTTTATCTCTGGGCTTCCTATCTTGTTCCATTGATCTATGTTTCTGTTTTTGTTCCAGTACCATATTGTCTTTACTACTGTTGCTTTGTAGTATAGTCTAAAGTCAGGGAGTCTGATTCCGCCAGCTTCGTTTTTTTCCCTCAAGACTGCTTTGGCTATTTGGCATTTTTTGTGTCTCCATACAAATTCTAACATTTTTTGTTCTAGCTCCATAAAAAATGCCATTGGTAATTTGATATGGATTGCATTGAATCTGTAGATTGCTTTGAGTAGTATACTCATTTTCACAATATTGATTCTTCCAATCCAAGAACATGGTATATCTCTCCATCTGTTGGTATCATCTTTAATTTCTTTCATCAGTGTTTTATAGTTTTGTGCATACAGGTCTTTTGTCTCCCTAGGTAGGTTTATTCCTAGGTATTTTATTCTTTTTGTTGTAATGGTAAATGGGAGTGTTTCCTTAAATTCTCTTTCGGATTTTTCATCCTTAGTATGTAGGAATGCAAGAGATTTCTGTGCATTAATTTTGTATCTTGGAACTTTATCAAATTCATTGATTAGCTCTGGTAGTTTTCTGGTGGCATTTTTTTGGATTCTCTACGTATAGTATCATGTCATCTTCATACAGTGACAGTTTTACTTCTTCTTTTCCAATTTGTATTCTTTTTATTTCTTTTTCTTCTCTGATTGCCATGGCTAGGACTTCCAAAACTATGTTTAATAATAGCGGTGAGAGTGGACATCCTTGTCTTGTTCCTGATCTTAGAGGAAAGGCATTCAGTTGTTCACCATTGAGAATGATGTTTGCTGTGGGTTTGTCGTATATGGCCTTTATTATGTTGAGGTAGGTTCCCTCTATGCCCACTTTCTGGAGAGTTTTTATCATAAATGGGTGTTGAATTTTGTCAAAAGCTTTTTCTGCATCTATTGAGATGATCATATGGTTTTTATTCTTCAATTTGTTAATATGGTGTATCACATTGATTGATTTGCATATATTGAAGAATCCTTGCATCCCTGGGATAAATCCCACTTGATCATGGTGTATGATCCTTTTAATGTGTTGTTGGATTTTGTTTGCTAGTATTTTGTTGAGGATTTTTGCATCTATATTCATGAGTGATACTGGTATATAATTTTTCTTTTTTGTAGTATCTTTGTCTGGTTCTGGTATCAGAGTGATGGAGGCCTCATAGAATGAGTTTGGGACTGTTCCTTTCTCTGCAATTTTTTGGAATAGTTTGAGAAGGATGGATGTTCTTCTCTAAATGTTTGATAAAATTCGCCTGTGAAGCCATCTGGTCCTGGACTTTTGTATGTTGGAAGATGTTTAATCACAGTTTCATTTTCATTACTTGTGATTGGTCTGTTCATATTTTCTATTTCTTCCTGGTTCAGTCTTGGAGGGTTATACCTTTCTAAGAATTTGTCCATTTCTTCCAGGTTGTCCATTTTATTTGCATAGAGTTGCTTGTAGTAGTCTCTTAGGATGCTTGGTATTTCTGGGTGTCTGTTTTAACTTCTCCTTTTTCATTTCTAATTTTATTGATTTCAGTCCTCTCACTCTTTTTTTCCCTTTTCTTTTCTTTTTTTTTTTTTGCAGTACGCAGGCCTCTCACTGCTGTGGCCTCTCCCGTTGCGGAGCACAGGCTCCGGATGCGCAGGCTCAGTGGCCATGGCTCACGGGCCCAGCCACTCTGCGGCATGCGGGATCTTCCCGGACCAGGGCACAAACCTGTGTCCCCTGCATCGGCAGGCGGACCCTCAACCACTGCGCCACCAGGGAAGCCCTCTCTCCCTCATTTTTATTGATGAGTCTGGCTAATGGTTTATCAGTATTGTTTATCTTCTCAAAGAACCAGCTTTTAGTTTTATTGATCTTTGCTATTTTTTTCTTTGTTTCTATTTCATTTATTTCTGCTCTGATCTTTATGATTTCTTTCCTTCTGCCAGGTTTGGGTTTTGTTTGCTCTTTCCCTAGTGCCTTTAGTTGTAAGGTTAGATTGTTTATTTGAGATTTTTCTTGTTTCTTTAGGTAGGCTTGTGTAGCTATGAACTTCCCTCTTAGAACTGCTTTTGCTGCATCCCATAGGTTTTGGATCATCGTGTTTTCATTGTCGTTTGTATCTAGGTATTTTTTGATTTCCTCTTTGATTTCTGCAGTGATCCCTTGGTTATTTAGTAACGTACTGTTTAGCCTCCATGTGTTTGTGTTTATTTCATTTTTTTCCCTGTAATTCATTTCTAATCTCATAGCGTTGTGGTCAGACAAGGTGCTTGATATGATTTCAGTTTTCTTAAATTTACTGAGGCTTGATTTGTGACCCAAGATGTGATCTATCCTGGAGAATATTCCGTGCGCACTTGAGAAGAAAGTGTAATCTGCTCTTTTGGATGGAATGTCCTATAGATACCAATTAAATCTATTTCGTCCGTGTTGTCATTTAATGCTTCTGTTTCCTTATTTATTTTCATTTTAGATGATCTGTCCACTGGTGTAAGTGAGGTGTTAAAATCCCCCACTATTATTATTTTTATTATTATTTATTTTTTAACATGTTTATTGGAGTATAATTGCTTTACAATTGTGTGTTAGTTTCTGCTTTATAACAAAAGGAATCAGTTATACATATACATATGTTCCTATGTCTTCCCTCTTGCATCTCCCTCCCTCCCACCCTCCCTATTCCACCCATCTAGGTGGTCACAGAGCAGTGAGCTGATCTTCGTGTGCTATGCGGCTGCTTCCCACTAGCTATCTATTTTATGTTTGGTAGTGTATATATGTCCATGCCACTTTCTCACTTTGTCGCTGCTTACCCTTCCCCCTCCACATATCCTCAAGTCCATTCTCTGGTGGGTCTGTGTTTTTATTCCCGTCTTGCCCCTCGGTTCTTCATGACCTTTTTTTTTTTTTTTTTTTTTGCTTAGATTCATATATATGTGTTAGCATATGGTGTTTGTTTTTCTCTTTCAGACTTACTTCACTTTGTATGACAGACTCTAGGTCCATCCACCTCATGACAAATAACTCAATTTCATTTCTTTTTATGGCTGAGTAATATTCCATTGTATATATGTGCCACATCTTCTTTATGTATTCATCTGTTGATGGACACTTAGGTTGCTTCCATGTCCTGGCTATTGTAAATAGAGCTGCAATGAACATTTTGGTACATGACTCTTTTTGAATTATGGTTTTCTCAGGGTATATGCCCAGTAGTGGGATTGCTGGGTAGTATGGTAGTTCTATTTTTAGTTTATTAAGGAACCTGCATACTGTTCTCCATAGTGGCTGTATCAATTTACATTCCCACCAACAGTGCAAGAGGGTTCCCTTTTCTCCACACCATCTCCAGTATTTATTGTTTGTAGATTTTTTGGTGATGGCCCACTATTATTGTATTACTGTCGATTTCCTTGTTTAGAGCTGTTAGCAGTTGTTTTATATATTGAGGTGCTCCTATCTTGGGTGCATATATATTTATAATTGTTATAGCTTCTTCTGCGATTGGTCTCTTGATCATTATGTAATGTCCTTCTTTGTCTCTTGTAATAGTCTTTGTTCTAAAGTCCATTTTGTCTGATATGAGAATTCCTACTCTAGCTTTCTTTTGATTTCCATTTGCATGGAATATCTTTTTCCATCCCTGCAGTTTCAGCCTGTCTGTGCCCCTAGGTCTGAAGTGGGTCTCTTGTAGACAGCATATATATGGGTGTTGTTTTTGTATCCATTCAGCAAACCTGTGTCTTTTGGTTGGAGCATTTAATCCATTCACATTTAAGGTAATTATTGATATGTATGTTCCTATGACCATTTTCTTAATTGTTTTGTCCTTGTTTCTGTAGGTCCTTTTTTTCTCTTGTGTTTCCCACTTAGATAAGTTCGTTTAGCATTTGTTGTAGAGCTGGTTTGGTGCTTCTGAATCCTCTTAGCTTTTTGCTTGTCTGTAAAAGCTTTTGATGTTTCCATCGAATCTGAATGAGATCCTTGATGGGTAGAGTAATCTTGGTTGTAGGGTCTTCCCTTTCATCACTTTATGTATATCACACCACTCCCTTCTGGCTTGTAGAGTTTCTGCTGAGAAATCAGCTATTAACCTTATGAGAGTTCCTTTGTATGTTATTTGTTGTTTTTCCCTTGCTGCTTTGAATAATTTTTCTTTGTCTTTCATTTTTGCCAGTTTGATTACTATGTGTCTCAGTGTGTTTCTCCTTGGCTTTATACTGTATGGGACTCTCTGCACTTCCTGGACTTGAGTGGCTATTTCCTTTCCCATGTTAGGGAAGTTTTCAACTATAATCTCATGAAATATTTTCTCTGGTCCTTTGTGTCTCTCTTCTCCTTCTGGGACCCCTATAATGTGAATGTTGTTGCATTTAATGTTGTCCCTGAGGTCTCTTAGGCTGTCTTCATTTCTTTTCATTCTTTTTTCTTTATTCTGTACCACAGCAGTGAATTCCACCATTCTGTCTTCCAGGTTACTTCTCTGTTCTTCTGCCTCAGTTATTCTGCTATTGATTCCTTCTAGTGTAGTTTTCATTTCAGTTATTGTATTGTTCATCTCTGTTTGTTTGTTCTTTAATTCTTGTAGATGTTTGTTAAACATTTCTTGCATCTTCTCGATCTTTGCTCTATTCTTTTTCCGAGGTCATCTTCGCTATCATTATTCCGAATTGTTTTTCTGTAAGGTTGCCTATCTCCACTTCATTTAGTTGTTTTTCTGGGGTTTTATCTTGTTCCTTCGTCTGGTACATAGCCCTCTGCCTTTTTATCTTGTCTGTCTTTCTGTGAATGTGGTTTTTGTTCCACAGGCTGCAGGATTGTAGTTCTTCTTGCATCTGCTATCTGCCCTTTGGTGGATGAGGCTATCTGCCCTCTGGTGGATGAGGCTATCTAAGAGGCTTGTTCAAGTTTCCTGATAGGAGTGACTGGTGGTGGGTAGAGCTGCTCCATATGGTCTTGAAGAATGTGTATTCTTATATTCTTGGGTGGAGCATAAGTAGTCTGTTAGGGTTAGTTGATTTATAATGTTCAGGTTTTCATTTATTTCTTAACTGTATTTTTATAAAATACTGAAACTGAGGCTTTGAAGTTTTTATTGTTTAATTGTCCATTTCTCACATCAATTATATTGGTTTTGCTTTATATTTTGGGGTGCTCTGTTGTTAGATGCATATATGTTTTTAACAGAATATTTTCCTGATGGAAAGACCCTGTGATCATTATAAAATATCCCTCTTTTCATACAAAAATTTTTGTCTTAATGGCTATTTTGCCTGATACTAGTATAGCCACTGCCATTTGATATTTATTTTCTGCATGTCTTCTGTGTTTTCACCTCTCTATTTCTCAATTCTTGCTTTGTTTGTATTAAATAGATATTTTCCAGTGTATCTTTGAAATGTATTAGGTGTTTCTTTTTTAAGTGGTTTTTTTTTTTTTTTTTTGGCTTCTTGTTGCATTGGGGAAGATAATTAGCATCTTAATCTAGTTTGGATTAATACTAACATATATTCAATACTACAGAAAAATTTAGCTGTAATTCGTCCTTCCCACATTGTACAATGTTCAAATGGATTGCATCATTAAAAGTTATAAATTCATCAAAAAATGTTTTAGGGATACCTTCAAGAAAGTGGAGGAGTAAGACATGGAGATCACCTTCCTTCACTTCCTATGTATCAGAAATACCTATACATGTGGAACAACTCCAACAGAACACATACTGAAAGCTAGCAGAAAACCTCAGACTTCCCAAAAGAAATATATATTTTTTTCTTTCTCTCTTTTTTTTTTTCTCTCTTTTTATACGTGTGTATATATATGCTTTTTTGTGTGATTTTGTCTGTATAGCTTTGCCTTTACCATTTGTCCTAGGTTTCTGTCTGTCCGCTTTTTTTCTTTTCCTAGTATAGTTTTTAGCACTTGTTATCATTGGTGGATTTGCTTTTTGGTTTGGTTACTCTCTTCTTTCTTCCTTGCATTTTTTACTACTTTTTAATTTTTTTTATTTTTAACAATTTTTTATTTTAATAACTTTTTTATTTTATTTTTTCTTTCTTTCTTTCTGTTTTTCTCCCTTTTCTTCTGAGCCATGTGGCTGACAGGGTCTTGGTGATCTGGCTGGGTGTCAGGCCTGAAACTCTGAGGTGGGAGAGCCGAGTCCAGCACCTTGGTCCACGAGAGACCTCCTGGCTCCATGTAATAGCAAACAGCAAAAGCTGTCGCAGAGATCTCCATCTTAACGCTAAGATCTAGCTCCACTTAATGACCAGCAAGCTACACTGTGGGACACCCCATGCCAAACAACTAGCAAGAAAGGAACACAACACCACCCATTAGCAGAGAGGCTGCCTCAACTCATAATAAGGTCACAACACCCCAAAACACACCTTTGGATGTGGTCCTGCCCACCAGAAAGACAAGGTCCAGCCTCACCCACCAGAAAACTGGTACCAGTCCCCTCCACCAGGAAGCCTACACAACCCACTGAACCAACCTTAGCCACTGGGGGCAGACAACAAAAACAACAGCAACCGTGAACCTGCAGCCTGTGAAAAGGACACCCCAAACCCAGTAAGTTAAGCAAAAAGAGAAGACAGAGAAACACACAGCATATGAAGGAGCAAGGAGAAAACCCATCAGACCAAACAAACGAAGAGGAAAGAGACAACCTACCTGAAAAAGAATTCAGAGTAACGATGGTAAAGATGATCCAAAATCTTGGAAATAGAATGGAGAAAATAGAGGAAACCTTTGACAAGGACCTAGAATAACTAAAGAGCAAACAAACAATGATGAACAGCACAATAAATAAAATTTAAAATTCTCTAGAAGGAATCAATAGCAGAATAACTGAGGAAGAATAACAGATAAGTGACCTGGAAGATAAACTAGTGGAAATAACTACCACAGAGCAGAATAAAGAAAAAAGAGTTAAAAGAATTGAGGACAGTCTTAGAGACCTCTGGGACAATATTAAATGCACGAACATTCGAATCATAGGGGTCACAGAAGAAGAAGAGAAAAAGGGGACTGAGAAAATATTTGAAGAAATTATAGTTGAAAACTTCCCTAATATGGGAAAGGAAATAGTCAAGTCCAGGAAGAACAGAGAGTCCCATACAGGATAAATCCAAGGAGAAACACGACAAGACACATATTAAACTATCAAAAATTAAATACAAAGAAAAAATATTAAAAGCAGCAAGGGAAGAAAAACAAATAACATACAAGGGAATCCCCATAAGGATAACAGCTGATCTTTCAGCAGAAACTCTGCAAGCCAGAAGGGAGTGGCAGGACATATTTAAAGTGATGAAAGGGGAAAACCTACAACCAAGATTACATTACCCAGCAAGGATCTCATTCATATTCGACAAGGAAATTAAAACCTTTATAGACAAGCAAAAGCTAAGAGAATTCAGCACCATCAAACCAGCTTTACAACAAATACTAAGGGAACTTCTTTAGGCAGGAAACACAAGAGGAGGAAAAGACCTACAATAACAAAACCAAAACAGTTAATAAGAAAATGGTCATAGGAATATACATATCGATAATTACCTTAAATGTAAATGGATTAAATGCTCCAACCAAAAGACATAGACTGGCTTAATGGATGCAAAAACAAGACCCATATATATGCTGCCTACAAGAGTCCCACTTCAGACCTAGGGACACATATAGGCTGAAAGTGAGGGGGTCGAAAAAGATATGCCATGCAAATAAATATCAAAAGAAAGTGGGGGCTTCCCTGGTGGCGCAGTGGTTGAGAGTCTGCCTGCCGATGCAGGGGACACGGGTTCGTGCCCCGGTCCAGGAAGATCCCACGTGCCGTGGAGAGGCTAGGCCCGTGAGCCATGGACGCTGAGCCTGCACGTCTGGAGTCTGTGCTCCGCAACGGGAGAGGCCACAACAGTGAGAGGCCCACATACCGCAAAAAGAAAAAAAGAAAGTGGGAGTAGCAATTCCCATGTCAGACAAAACAGGCTTTAAAATAAAGTCTATTACGAGAGACAAAGAAGGACACCACATAATGATTAAGAGATCAATCCCAGAAGAAGATGTAACAATTGCAAATATTTATGCACCCAACATAGGAGCACCTCAATACATAAGGCAAATCTGAACAGCCATAAAAGGGGAAATTGACAGTAACACAATCATAGTAGGGGACTTGAACATCCCACTTTCACCAATGGACAGAAATGAAAATAAATAAGGAAACAGAGGCTTTAAGTGACACATAAAAAAAGATAGACTTAATTTTTATAGGACATTCCATCCAAAAACACCAGAATACACTTTCTTCTCAAGTGCTCATGGAACATTCTCCAGGATAGATCATATCTTGGGTCACAAATCAAGCCATGGTAAATTTAAGAAAATTGAAATTATATCAAGTATCTTTTCCGACCACAACACTATGAGACTAGATATCAATTACAGGAAAAGATCTGTAAAAAATACAAACACATGGAGGCTAAAAAATACACTATTAAATAACCAAGAAATCAAAGAGGAAATTAAAAAATACCTAGAAAAAAATGACAATGAAAACACAATGACCCAAAACCTATGGGATGCAGCAAAGCAGTTCTAATAGGCAAGTTTATAGCAATACTATCCTACCTCAAGAAACAAGGAACATCTCAAATAGACAACCTAACCTTACACCTACAACAATTAGAGAGAAAAGAATAAAAAAAACCCCAAAGTTAGTAGAAGGAAAGAAATCATAAGGATCAGATCAGAAATAAATGAAAAAGAAATGAAGGAAACAATAACAAAGGTCAATAAATGTAAAAGCTGTTTCTTTGAGAAGATAAACAAAATTGATAAACCATTAGCCAGACTCATCAAGAAAAAAAGGGAGAAGACTCAAATCAATAGAATTAGAAATGAAAGTGGAGAAGTAAGAACTGACACTTCAGTGATACAAAAGATCATGAGAGATTACTGCAAGCAACTCTATGCCAATAAAATGGACAACCTGGAAGAAATGGACAAATTTTTAGAAAAGCACAACCTTCCAAGACTGAACCAGGAAGAAATAGAAAATATAAACAGACCAATCACAAGCACTGAAATTGAGACTGTGATTAAAAATCTTCCAACAAACAAAAGCCCAGGACCAGATGGCTTCACAGGCGAATTTTATCAAACATTTAGAGAAGAACTAACACCTATCCTTCTCAAACTCTTCCCAAAATATAGCAGAGGGAGGAACACTCCCAAACTCATTCTATGAGGCCACCTTCACTGTGATACCAAAATGAGACAAAGATGTCACAAAGAAAGTAAATTACAGGCCAATATCCCTGATGAACATAGATGCAAAAATCCTCAACAAAATACTAGCAAACAGAATCCAGCAACACATTAAAAAGATCATACACCATGATCAAGTAGGATTTATCCCAGGAATGCAAGGATTCTTCAATATACACAAATGTGATATACCATATTAACAAATTGAAGGAGAAAAACCATATGATTATCTCAGTAGATGCAGAAAAACTTTCGACAAAATTCAACACCCATTTATGATAAAAACCCTCCAGAAAGTAGGCATAGAGGGAACTTATCTCAACATAATAAAGGCCATATATGACAAACCCACAGCCAACATCGTTCTCAATGGTGAAAAACTGAATCCGTTTCCTCTA
Organism: Phocoena sinus; assembly: GCF_008692025.1. Taxonomy (NCBI): domain Eukaryota; kingdom Metazoa; phylum Chordata; class Mammalia; order Artiodactyla; family Phocoenidae; genus Phocoena; species Phocoena sinus. The sequence goes on along the minus strand of NC_045772.1, from coordinate 36,141,277 downwards.
AGATCAGGAACAAGACAAGGTTGTCCACTCTCACCACTGTTATTCAACACAGTTTTGGAAGTTTTAGCCACAGCAATCAGAGAACAAAAAGGTATAAAAGGAATCCAAATTGGAAAAGAAGTAAAGCTGTCAATGTTTGCAGATGATATGATACTATACATAGAGAATATTAAATATGCTACCAGAAAACTACTAGAGCTAATGAATGAATTTGGTAAAGTAGCAGGATACAAGCTTTATGCATGGAAGTCTCTTCCCTTCCTATACACTAATGATGAAAAATCTGAAAGAGAAATTAAGGAAGCACTCCCATTTACCATTGCAACAAAAAGAATAAAATACATAGGAGTAAACCCACCTAAGGAGACAAGACCTGTATGCACAAAACTAAGACAGTGATGAAAGACATTAAAGGTAATACAAACAGACGGAGAGATATATCATGTTCTTGGATTGGGAGAATCAACATTTTGAAAATGACTATACTAACCAAAGCAATCTACAGATTCACTACAATCCCTATCAAAGTACCAATGGCATTTTTCACAGAACTAGAACAAAAAATTTCATAATTTGTGTGGAAACACAAAAGACCCCAAATAGCCAAAGTAGTCTTGAGAAAGAAAAGCGGAGCTGGAGGAATCAGGCTCCCTGGCTTCAGACTATACTAGAAAGCTACAGTAATCAAGACAGTATGGTACTGGCACAAAAACAGAAATATAGATCAATGGAACAGGATAGGAATCCCAGAGATAAACCCACGCACATATGGTCACCTTATTTTTGACAAAAGGAGGCAAGAATATACAATGGAGAAAAGACAGTCTCTTCAATAAGTGGTGATGAGAAAACAGGACAGCTATATTTAAAAGAATGCAATCAGAACACTCCCTAACAGCATACACAAAAAATCCTCCAAATGGATTAAAAATCTAAATGTAAGGCCAGACACTATATAATTCTTAGAGGAAAACATAGGCAGAACACTCTGTGACGTATATCACAGCAAGATCCTTTTTGACCCACTTCCTAGAGAAATGGAAATAAAAATAAACAAGTGGGAGCTAATGAAACTTAAAAGCTTTTGCATAGCAAAAGAACATATAAACAAGACAAAAAGACACCCCTCAGAATGGGAGGAAATATTTGCAAATGAAGCAACTGACAAAGGATTAATCTCCAAAATTTACATGCAGCTTAATAACAAGAAAACAAATGACCCAATCCAAAAATGGGCAGAAGACCTAAATAGACAGTTTTCCAAAGCAGACATATAGATGGCCAAAAAGCACATGAAAAGATGCCGAACGTCACTAATCATTAGAGAAGTGAAAATCAAAACTACAATGAGGTATCACCTCACAGTGGTCATAATGGCCATCTTCAAAAGACCTACAAACAATAAATGCTGGAGAGGGTGTGGAGAAAAGGGAACCCTTTTGCACTGTTGGTGGGAATGTAAGTTGATACAGCCACTATGGAGAACAGTATGGAGGTTCCTTTAAAAACTAAAAATAGAATTACCATATGACTCAGCAATCTCACTCCTGGCCATATTCCCTGAGAAAACCGTAATTCAAAAAGGGTCACGTGGGGGCTTCCCTGGTGGCGCAGTTGGTGGGAGTCTGCCTGCCAATGCAGGGGACATGGGTTCGTGCCCCGGTCCGGGAAGATCCCACATGCCGTGGAGCGGCTGGGCCTGTGGGCCATGGCCGCTGGGCCTGCGCGTCCGGAGCCTGTGCTCCGCAATGGGAGAGGCCACGGCGGTGAGAGGCCCACGTACCACAAAAAAAAAAAAAAAAAAAAAAAGGGTCATGTACCACAATGTTCATTGCAGCTCTCTTTACAATAGCCAGGACATGGAAGCAACCTAAGTGTCCATTTACAGATGAATGGGTAAAGAAGATGTGGCACATATATGCAGTGGAATATTACTCAGACATAAGAAGAAATGAAATTCAGTTATTTGTAGTGAGGTGGATGGACCTAGAGTCTGTCATACAGAGGGAAGTAAGTGAGAAAGAGAAAAATACCATATGCTACCAGATATATGTGGAATCTTAAAAAAAAAAAAAAAAAGTTTCTGAAGAACCTAAGGGCAGGACAGTAATAAAGATGCAGACATAGAGAATGGACCTGAGGACACGGGGAGTGGGAAGGGTAAGCTGGGATGAAGTGAGGAAGTGGCGTGGACATATATACACTACCAAATGTAAACTGTATAGCTAGTGGGAAGCTGCCAGCACAGGGAGATCAGCTCGGTGCTTTGTGATCACCTACAAGGGTGGGATAGGGAGGGTGGGAGGGAGACATAAGATGGAGCAGATATGGGTATATATGTATATGTATAGCTGATTCACTTTGTTATAAAGCAGAAACTCACACACCATTGTAAAGCAATTATACTCCAATAAATATGTTAAAAAATGTTTTATAACTGTGCAATTATCTTTTAAAATAGAAGAAAATAGATACAATGAGAAATATATTTATCCTGATTGTTATAATACTTATGCAGTTACTCTTAGAGGTACTCTATTTGTCTGGATTTGAATTAGCATCTAAATGCACTTTTGTTTCAACCTGAAGGACTCCCTTTAATTTTTCTTATAGGGCCCATTTGCTAGTAGCGAATACTCTGTTTTTGCTTATCTGAGAGTGATTTAATTTCTGCTTTTTTTTTTTAAATTTAATTAATTAATTTATTTATGGCTGTGTTGGGTCTTCGTTTCTGTGCATGGGCTTTCTCTAGTTGTGGCAAGTGGGGGCCAGTCTTCATCGCGGTGTGTGGGCCTCTGACTATCGCGGCCTCTGTTATTGCAGAGCACAGGCTACAGACGTGCAGGCTCAGTAATTGTGGCTCACGGGGCCAGTTGCTCCACGGCATGTGGGATCCTCCCAGACCAGGGCTCAAACCCATGTGCCCTGCATTAGCAAGCAGATTCTCAACCACTGTGCCACTAGGGAAGCCCATCTGCTTCATTTTTGAAGAAGAATTTTTCTGCATATTGAATTCTTGATTGACAATTTTTCTTTCAAAACTATGAAGATGTTATCTCATTTTCCTCCTGGTTCAAAGGTTTCTGATGAGGAGTGAGCTATTAATCTTACTGAGGGTACATTGTATGTGATAATTCATTATTTTCTTGCTGCTTTCAAGATTCTCCCTTCGTCTTTAACTTTTGCCAATTTGCCTAAGACCTGTGTAAGTGTGTATCTCTTTTATTTTTTCACACTTATTGAATGAGTAGACTAATATTTTTCATCAAATTTGTGAGCTCTTTAGCTATTATTTTTTCAAATGTTTTTTCTACTTTTTGTGTCTTCACCTGGGATTCTCATCAGGTGTATATTTGTATATTTGGTGGTAACCCATAGATTGCTGAGGCTTGGTGCATTTTTACTGATTATTCTTTGATTCTGTTCCTCAGACTGAAAAGTCTAAATTGACCTCTCTTCAAATTCAAAGATTCTTTTTCTACAAGTTTGAATCTTTTGTTGAGCCTCTCCATTGAACTTTTCAGTTATTGTACTTGCTACTCTGGAATTTCTATTTGGTCTTTTTAAATAATTTTTAGGACTGTTTTTTGATATTGATATTCTCTATTTTGACAAGATGTCATGATCCTACGTTCCTTTCATGCTTTAGGCATTTCTTTAAAAAAAATCTAAAACATGGTTATAATAGCTTATAATAGTCTTTGTCTACTAATTCTGATATCTGAGCTTCCCTCTGGGACATTTTCTTTTGGTTGCTTCCCCCCATTGCTGTGGCATACTTTCCTTTTTTTTTGCATGTCTCATAAGTTTTGATTGAAACTGGGCATTTTAGAAATGTATCAACTCTGGTATGAAATTTCTCCACTCTCTAGCACTTCTTATTGTTGCTGCCTATTGTTTAGCAACCTTCCTGGACTAATTCTTTTGCTTCTGTAGTCCCTCTGGTATGTAGACACTGAGTTTTCTACTAGCTTTTTGTTTTTAAATTCTTGTTTTTATTTTTAAGCCTGCTTTCTAGAGGCCACACCTAGGTCTGTATAATTTAATGTTCTGTCAGTCATCAGTCAGTTTTCCTTAAATGCCTTACCTGTATGTTTTCCACCCTTTCCCAAAGGGTTCTGTGTAAGAAGGTTCACCTCAAACTTTTCACGTTTTACAGGACAGTCTTAGCTTTTCACAACGATTGTGTAGGCCTCAGTATCAACCATAGGTGAGCAGTTGCCTCCTTCTTCTGTCCTAGGTCTCTCCTAGACATGTGTACATCCTTTCAGTACTCCAGAATGTGTTCTGTTGGAGATTTTCAAAGTTCCCTAGTCATGTAGTTCTCTAGGATTTCCTTTAAAATTCCCAGCAAGGCTCCTTCCTCCCCCACTTAAATAGCAGCCTTAGGCATCTAAGTAGTTGCCAGCAGTTCTGTATTGTTTTGGTAGTGCCCTGAGGGTTACTTTACCTCTCCCCTAAGCAATGGATGAGTGAATGGTATTAATGGAATCTCCACTATTTCTTTAGCATTACCTATGCTACTATTGGTGCCTATGAGCATTGGTAATTCATGGTTTACATGTTTCTTTCCACATACATTATATTCATGTGATTCTAACTCTCATTGAGGCAAACCAACACCTAGTTTGCTAGGTACTGTTCTTAGGGACTTGATGGGTGAATGAAAAATGAAATTTATTCAAGAACACTGAGTATGTATTTTATGTTCAACATAGTGGTTGACAAAGATACAGAAATTACATATATATATATAAATTTTAGTAAATGTGTGTTTTTATGGAAAATTTATACTATTTTATTTTTATATTAAACAGCTCCACATTAGTCTTTGTTCATCTAGCTCACAACCTGATAATCAGTAAGGGATAGATAGGGAATGGGCAGAGTTGACAGGAAATGTCAAGGTTTTAACTTATATTTACTACTCTTAGGAAGGCTGACATTTAGATCCATGAATTACTTTATTCTCTGTGCTAAAAAAACCTCTAGCTTTATATAGTCTTTCTCTAGAATACAGGCTCCAGTAGTACAGGGACCATGTCTATCTTTGTCACAAGTGCCTCCCATATGCTTTAGCAGAGTTGGTGCTTGATGTATATTTTATTTAACAAATCAATTCTGTCTTAGAGCTGTATGCCGTAAGCAGGCACAGTAATTTTTTTTCCTCATATGAGAACTTCTAAAATACGGAGTAAATCAGAATAATGCAGATGTCTACTGAAGGCTACTGAAGGCTTCTTCCTTAGAATACTTGTCACAACTTATTGTGAACATCTTTCTTTTCCATCCCATATTTTGCAGTGATTATTAATCTTTTTAAGTACAAAACCATTTGAGAATTCAATGAGATATATGTGGACCCTCTCCCTAGAGTGGGAGGAGGAATACATTTCTTTATCCATCCATCCATCCACACACAAAATCTTCCTCATAAGGTTTTTTGGTGATGGGTGAGGGCATTAGTTCAATAATCTACTGAGACAGTACAGTTGACCCTTGAACAGCATGAGTTTGAACTGCAAGGGTCTACTTTTACACAGATTTTTTTCAATAGTAAATATGATAATACTATACAATTCATGTTTGGCTGAATACATGGATATGGAACTGCAGATATGAAGGAAGCACATATATGGAGGGCTGACTATAAATTATATGTGGATTTTTGACTCTTCAAAGGGTTGGCACACCTAACCACCTCATTGTTCAAGGGTCACCTGTACTAGTCCATTAAGGCTACTTTTTCTATAGTAATGGAAGTTGCAAAATCATTAAAAACAAGCAAGGCCTATCTCTTGTTAACATTTATGTTCAGCACTTATAAATTAGTCACAACTCTAGTTTCTATGCCTTTTCACTCTGGGGTTCAGTATGAAGGAGCAGTCTTCTTTCTATGACGTGCTGCTTGTGTGGCGAAAATAGCATATACTTGCAAATGGCATAGATGATACTCGTTTGTTGGCCAGAGTGAGTGACATGGGCAAGCTTTATTTTGTTAATAGAGTGGGGAAGTACAATTTTCCCATGGGAAGGGTTCCTACTAAGTACATAGTCAAGTCTGATTTTGGCCATCCTCAGAAAGGGACGGGCAGCAATAATAGAGGTTACTGTCAATAAAAAGCCTCTCCATGGTCCCAGAGTAAGAGCTAAACTATTTCACTATTTTCCCTCTGTGTATGAGTTAGGGTTCTCCAGAGAAACAGAAACAATAGGGTGTGTGTGTGTGTGTGTGTGTGTGTGTGTGTGTGTGTGTGTGTGCGCGCGCGCACGCATACATGCACACATGGGTGTTTGTTTTAGGAATTGACTCATGTTTTTATGTAGGCTGGCATGTCCAAAATCTATTCAAGCCCAAAGTTCATCAGTATGAAGACTTAGGGAAGAAGACCTACTGCAGTTCAAGTTCAAAGGACATTTACTGGCAGGATCTTCTCTTGCTTGGGGGATGTCAGGCTTTTTGTTTTATTCAGGTCTTCAACTGATTGGGTGATGTGCACCCATATTATGGAGGGCAATCTGCTTTATTCAAAATCCAGTGATTTAAATGTTAATCTCTTCTAAAAACATCTATACTGAAACATCCAGAATAATGTTTGACCACAAAGCTGGGCACCATGGCTCAAACAAGTTGACACAAAATTAACTATCACACTATGTATATAGTTATCTTAGCTCATTTATTTATATCATATCATGAACATAAGTCAGCCTTACCAAAGAGTTATTGAACGTTTATATCAATTATGATATTATGCTCAGCACTAGAAGAGAATCAAGATATAGGAGATGGTCCTTTCTTTTTCATATGGGCAGAGCCTATAGTGTTTTGTTTCTTGCTGCATTCCTAGTACTTAAAACAGTTCTTTGTGACATAGAACATGCTTATAAAGATTTCGTTAATGGATGAAATTTAAGAAAATTATCTGGATATCCCAAGAAGTAGAAGAATATCCAAAAGTATCTGGATATTTTACAAATAACTGTAAAAGAAACTGGGCTACATTAAGTGTCAAAATGAAAAGGCAACCATATTCTAAGGAGAGTCAAAAAAAATACTATTATACAGAGTTACAGAGATTAGTAATATTTGAGATACCCTGAAAGACGTTTAATAGAACATCAGGTAAAGAAGAGAAGGGAGGAGATATTAAATGCTGTGTGCTTAAGAAAGCAGGTATAAGGATATTCACTATAGCGCTATTGATACACATTTTGAAATGACTAAATGCTCACCAGTAAGAGAATAGATAAACAATAATATATCCATTGTATGGATTATGATGTAAGAGTTGAAAAGAAAGAGGTATTGCGATAGATCTCTAAGGCTTTGTTTTGTTTTTTCTTTTAAACCCACATAACCATAGTATGTATTTTCTATGGGTGCATATATGGGTGTAAATGCACAGAAATACAATAGAATATCTATGTAAAAAATGATGGTTACATCTGAGGAGTGGTATGGACAATGATATGAAGGGGATTTTAGTTTTTCTGTAATATTTCAGTTTTTTATGAGAATGACATTCACGTATAATTAAAAGAATAATTATGCAGAAGGAAAACCAGTGACTGGAATAGTAAAAAAAATATGTTAATCTAGTATGGACTTTATAAAGAGGAAAAGAAACTGAATTTAAATCTCTCAGGCAGTTATTAGAGATAGTCTCTATTATCACTTTTTTTTTTTTTTTTTTAAACATCTTTATTGGGGTATAATTGCTTTACAATGGTGTGTTAGTTTCTGCTTTATAACAAAGTGAATCAGCTATACATATACATATGTTCCCATATGTCTTCCCTCTTGCGTCTCCCTCCCTCCTACTCTCCCCATCCCACCCTTCCAGGCTGTCACAAAGCACCGAGCTAATATCCCTGTGCCTTGCGGCTGCTTCCCCCCAGCTATCTACCTTACTACGTTTGTTAGTGTGTATATGTCCAGGACTCTCTCTCGCCCTGTCAAAACTCACCCTTCCCCCTCCCCATATCCTCAAGTCCGTTCTCCAGTAGGTCTGCGTCTTTATTCCTGTCTTACCCCTAGGTTCTTCATGACATTTTTTCTCCTTAAATTCCATATATATGTGTTAGCATACGGTATTTGTCTTTTTCTTTCTGACTTACTTCACTCTGTATGACAGACTCTAGGTCTATCCATCTCATTACAAATAGCTCAATTTCATTTCTTTTTAAGGCTGAGTAATATTCCATTGTGTATATGTGCCACATCTTCTTTATCCATTCATCCGATGATGGGCGTTTAGGTTGTTTCCATCTCCGGGCTATTGTAAATAGAGCTGCAATGAACATTTTGGTACATGACTCTTTTTGAATTTTGGTTTTCTCAGGGTATATGCCCAGTAGTGGGATTGCTGGGTCATATGGTAATTCTATTTGTAGCTTTTTAAGGAACCTCCATACTGTTCTCCATAGTGGCTGAACCATTTCACATTCCCACCAGCAGTGCAAGAGTATCAAGTGTTTTAAAAAGAAAAATGCCATGTGAAAGGACAATCATGGAATCAAAAATCAAAGAAATAAAAGCAAATTTCAAGTAGCGGAAAGAGTTGGAAGGAAAGAAATGGTAAATTATTGGCAAATGCAAATGTGAATTTCTGAATTCTAATTGGACAGAGTAATTGACTAGTTCAGTTAGTTGTCAAGGTGGTTTGGAAAGAGGAATAATATTTTAGAGTATTCATGCTAAGTGAAAAAACTACAGATGTCCTTTCTGGGGCACATATCATTGACAAATCACACAAAAATGATTTAATTATGAGAGCACAAAGAGATATTTGTTCCATTGTTTGCCAGTTTTGACCTAGAAAGAATTGCTATGATTCATGAAACAATTTCAACTCTTGGGAATATGTTAGTGCAATGGTTTTAAAATAGAGAACATTATTCTTAAACATAACCTAGGGTAGTAATAGTATTTTCAAAGCTACTAGATAAGAAAACACATATAGTAAAATCTAGTTTCCTAGAAAAGAGTTAAGCATTTATTACATGACATATGTAATATAACAAAATAAGATAACATTGTTTTTTAAGGGGAGAGTTATGCTCTTGTGAATTAAGCAGGGGTCTATAGAGATAATATGGAATAATTTAATAGAATCACAAAATCTCGGAATCGTAAAGGTGATCTCACATACTTTGCTACTCTTTTGCTTTCACTTTCATCCTCAGTTTCTCCATCTTCTAGGACACTTTGTTTATCTGCACTATATGCTTGAATATCTCTAGTCTTGGGGAAATTTATCCTTAGTAGTGATAATTCTGTCTTTCAATTCTGTCTTTGAATAACCTATGTTGTCATGAACGTTTTACTTATTTAGTTTTCTCATGCCTTGGTTTTGACTGAGGAAACTGGGGTGATTTTACTTTTCTTTCTTGAAATATCTTTTTATAAGGTTTATGTGAATAATATGTAGTGATGTATAAATATAATTTAAATTCTTTATTGACATTTTAAGTGTAAATAATTCTTTAGGACTATTTATGTTTTATCTAGTGTAAAGTTTGGAGCCAATAAGCCAGTAGAATCTATGATAAAAAGTAAGAATGCTGAAAGCATAAATAAATATGACCTTCTAGTAGGAAATGAACCTGGTTTTAGTAAAATGAAATCATGCTTGACTACTATAGATCTTTGAGTGGGTAACTAAAGTAATGAATTAGTGAGGGTTAGGGAATATGTGTTATTTAGACTTCATTTAGATTTTGGCAAAGTTCCTCATCAAGGGCTATTTTCTAAGAATGTGAGTTACTATGAAATTGAGGTGGGTCCAGGGAGAAATTGTTTAGTCATGGATAGGCAATTAGCTTAGTGACAGAAAACAAGGATAAACAGGCACTTTTCTACAAGGATAAGAATAAATAGTAGAGTCTTCCTCTGAAGCTACTGGGCCCAGATTTACTTAACCTAATCTGGGAAAAGGGCAAGACCACAAACACTCCCAATCTCCACGTGTTCTGGACTTCCTCTACATAACAAAATGCCCTTTTAATCAGTGTATAGCTGCAGAAAGGGCTCCCAAGGCAGGGGGAATAGAGCAGAGTTTCATAAGGCTTTACATATGAGCAAGGTTAAGGAAAAATAATCTGGATTCTGTATATATTTACAAGAGAGTGATCCACAAACTAGCTTTATGACAAGTAGTTTTGCAATAGCCTCCATGTGAAAAAATTATGGAATTTCCACATATGTTATCACCTGCATATAATATTAGACTATCAGGGTAAGAAGATACTAGCCTCATTTTGAATTCAGAAAAATTAATGCTGTGATTTTAAAACTTCTGCAGATTTCTGTTATAGACTATTCTCGTAGTGATTCCTTTTGCTATTACAGATAGGTACCAGAGCCATAGCACAGCTTAGAAATAGGTTTATTCAAAATGGTATACTAGGTTGAATAGCACCGTCCTCACCACCAAATTCATATCTTTTCCGGAATTTCAGAATGTCACCTTATTTGGAAATAGAGTTGTTGTAGATATAGTTTTCTAAGATGAGGACACACTGGATTAGGATGGGCCCTTTATCCAGTATGATTAGTGTCCTTATAAGTAGAAAGGAAGAAACACAAAGACAAATACACACAGAGGGAAGAACACCATATGACAAAGGAGGCAGAGATCTGAGTGATGAATCTACAAACTAGGAAATGCCAAAGATTGCCAACAACTAACAGAATCTAGGAAGAGGCAAGAAAGGATCTTCCTCTAGAACCTTCAGAGAGCATGGCCTTGCTTGACATCTTTCAGCTTCTAGAACTTTGAGAGAATAAATCCTATTGTTTTAAGCCACCCAATTTGTGGTAATTTGTTACAGCAGCCCCAGGAACCTAATACAGATGGGTAGTGATGGAGTCTAACGTCCCTCTGCATAACATTGTAGTGATATTGTTATTGTTGCCTTGTTGTTCAGGTGTGTGTTCCTCTCTAATACAGACCTTAACTGTTTAGCCTCTGAACATTGAAAATGAATACTTTTCTTTCAGAGATGAATGGTGGGTGTGTGTGCACATGTGAGAGAGACAGACAGACAGACATTGTTCTAGGCCCAGGGGATGCAGTGTGAACAACACAGAAAAGATATCTTCCTTAAGCAACTTAAATTATAGTGCTGTTGAAGTAGCTCAATAGTATTTACCAAAATGGCATTTTCAAAATGTCTTTTTAAGAGTGGTCTTTAGTGAGGGTATGGAAAATGGTACCAAACTAATTGTTTCTGATGTCAATCAGAACTTTCTTGATATGCACAGGTCCAGGCATTGTGTTAGATTCTGGAAACAGAAAATAAGTGTCATTAAGAACTTATTGAGTAGGAGAAGGACAAATTTAAGTATACAACTCAGTGGTTTATGTAAGAGGGTAGAAACGTATCCTAAGTTTAATGGGTCACAAAAGCAGGAATGGTTGACTTTACAGAACAGGTTGGAATTTTATGAAGTTGTTCCATAGAAAGGATGACACTTGAACTGAAAATGTGAACAAATAGAAAAGGAAGCAGAGAAAATAAGTTGAAGTACAGAAGAGTGAAACAAGTAGCACATTCATATTCTCTTACTTTGGCATCTATATTATTGCCCTTCCACCTCTGTTCTGACAAATTCTCTATATTATAGCCAGAGTACATTTTTCCAAATGAAAATATGATATATGTATGTCTTCCCTTAGCCTTAGGATAAAGCCCCAATTCCTTATAATGCTTTCAGAGGCCTCTGAAGTTACATGAAGTATGAAGTTTAACGTATTTATGTATCTATGTTGAGTTCTCTTTAATTACACTCAACCCTTGAGTTTTTACTCAGCCTCTTTGGAGAAATGCTAATTCATGAAATACAGCAGTACAGTCACATAATGTGAAAATTCCAAGTAAAAATTTCCCTGAAATACCTAAACAATGGGGCAGAAAGATTTACATTTTTGAGCTTTAATTATCCAGATAATTACTTCAATTCTCCACTTTATTCTGGAAACTTTTATACACAACATTAGTTTGAACTTTTATACACAACATTAGTTTGATATTTTTGGTTTTAATTTAGTTGTTAATTTTTCCACTTGGTTGGTTTTTGTTTCCTAAATTAAACTGGCCACTATCTGTTCCTCCATTATTATCATTCTGAACAGGGCATTAAATTTTTTCTTGGCCTGATACTGTTCATTCTATAGATATGGCTATTTTTTTAAATAAAATTTTTAAGTCAGTTTATGTGATTATTACATACTTCTTGATAGGCTTTTTTTGGACAAATGCAAGGTTTATTTTCTTAAGGCAGTTTTCTGGTATGTTTTGCTTTTATGAGATCAATAACATTTCTGTATATTTTTGCATACATCTTGATATTTTTCTTGCCATTGAGGTTTAGTCCATGCTTGGAAACTTTTGACCTCTGACTCTGTTACCATTGTGGAAAGAATTGTTCAAATCCCCCAACTACCAGGGCAGACAATCCAAGAAAAAGAAAACATATACAAGCTGTAAGAAAAATAAATTCCCAATCATAATTTTTTTTTGCCACAGTTACTAAAAAGTCTGAGAGACTATATTTATGTGAACTCTACTGAAGAAAATATTTCATGTAAAAATATGTCTTTATGCGGGACTTTGTGTGTGGGTTGACTTGATTAAAATCCATTCAAAATTGGAAAGGATCTTATTTTATATATTTTAAAATCAGTGTTTAAGTATGTGTGTAGTGTGCTAAATATTAGAGAAAACAACATATTCTAAATGTATCTATAAATATAGACATGTTTTTGTTGTTGCTTTTTAGAGGGAAAATTTAGACAGTACATATGCAAGCACAATTCCCTTTGAAATTACTGAGAGCTTTACCTGTGCATCTTAGGATAGACTATTTTACTAAATTTGCATTATTTATAAGGCAAGAATTTAAATTATATTAAATGATTTTTATGTAAGCCAAACCTTTCTTACATCTCTTTGGTGTGTACACATTTATTTTATCCTCTCCCATCATTCCATTTTTTTAAATGGGTGTAAGTGCCTTTTTTGGTAGAAGGCACCAGAATTTTATGTTTTAGGTTTTTGAATTACTAAAAAATAGTTAGTGTTGAATTTCATTTTATGCCAGGAACTAGTGTAGCAAAGTTGGGTTTTATAAATTCCCAAAAGAAAATATAATTTATCCCTGGTGTCATCTTTTTTCTTTGCTATTTATGTCCCCTTTTAATTAATATACAACTTAAAAATACTTAGCTTTCTTATTGATGTGTTTTTGAACAGGTATGTAATGAATATTTTTATCTTAAAATAGAGAGAAGAGTTACAAAATTTTGCATGGAATTTAGAATTCAAGTCTGTTTCGTCTGTATTACCTTTCTATGCGGTGTAACAAATTACCACAAATGTGATGACTTAAGACAACACATGTTTATTATCTCACAATTTCTATGGGTCAGAAGCTTAGGCATAGCTTAGCTGGTTCTTGTTTGGAAGGTCTACTAAGAAAGGATCAGCTTCCAAGATCCTTTTAGTTGTTGACAATATTCATTTCCTTGTGAGTATAGGATTCATGTTAGCTTGTTTTTTCAAAACCAGTGACAGAGACAGAGAGGGAACTCCTGAGACTTGAGAGTGAGTTGACTAGTAAGACTGAGTCTTATATAATCGCAGAAGTGCCATTCCATCCCCTTTCCCATATAAGGCAACATTATCATGGGAGTAACATTATATCACATTTGCCACATTCTGTTGGTTAAAAGCAAGTCATACTCAAGGGAAAGAACACCAGGGATGGAATCAAGGGGACCATCTTAAAGTCTGTGTTCTCGGCACCACATCAGTTATGTCGAGTACAGTAAGAAAAATAAAAATATTTTGGCTTGATACATTGACATCTTTCCTTATTTTCTGTTTCAGTTGTCACAGTTGTATGATATATACAACCATTAATTCCTGAGCAGAGAAAGAAATAGTAAATGGTATTAAATCTTACTCCCTCTTCTACAATAGATTGATTTCACCTTGACTTAGGCTAGAAAAAAAATAGTACTTCCATGTTTTGTTGCTTCTATGTCTTTATTTTTTTTAAATATACCTTTATTATAAATTTAAGTACATGTTCATAGTAAAATATTTAAACAGTACAGATGAATATAAAATAAAAAGTATGCCATTAAATGAGAAATTGTGAAAGTAACCACTATTCACTATTTCAGCAATTTTCTATACAAGTCTATGTAAATATATATGTATATAGATTTTAACATTTTTCAAGTGGCACTATAATATACTTTTGTTTCTAGAACTTTATTATATCCTGGATGTGTGTCTGTCTATAGAAATATCTATAGCTGTATCTTATTATCTTCAATAGCTGTTTCGTATTCCATTTAAGTATGTCATGATTAAAATTCTCCACAGAGATGATTTTTTTCCATTTGTGTGCTAAAATACTATATTTTTATTGGGCTTTCGGTTGTAAAGTGTTAGAAAAACCCAATTAAAATTGGTTTAAACAAAAAAGGAAATTTTTGCCATCAGAGCTCAAAAAGATCAGAAGTACAACTGACTTTGAGTGTGTTTGGGTCTACAGCTTCAATTAATATCGTCTGTAACTGGTTTTTCTCCATCCTTTGGCTTGCCTCCCCTCTAGGCTGATTCTCTCATTAGGCTGGCTCCCTTTTTAAGATGGCAGAATGGCTGCCAGCAGTTTCAGACTCAGAGCCTTGTCCCAGGAAACTAGCAGAAAAGAGGGACACTCTCTTCTGTTTCCTCAAGCAAAAGTGATAGAAATTACTCTGTTTGGGTATGACTCATTCATAAGCCTTTCTCTTAACCAGTTGCTGGGGTCATGGAAAGTGATTCTCTGATTATTCAATTTTGGGTCATATGCTGCTTTTGGGGTATGGATGTCAACCCTACTGAAAGAACATGAACTAAGATGGTAGATGGAACAGGAAAAAAAATGCTTACCAGTTCCTTGTAAGAAACTGGTAAGTCTTGTAAATTTGTGTAGTTTGTACACAAATCTTTGTAAATTTTTAAATTTGTGTATTTTGCTGTTTGCTAGGTATATTATTAGAAGTACTAATGCTGGGTAAATGTATATATACATTTTAACTTTTCCTGGATATTTCCAAATTTTTCTCCACAATGAGTACTTCAATTTATATTTCAGCCAATAATGCACACTTGTGTCCATTGTAGGTTTCATCAAACTTAATGTTTTCTAATCAAATATGTGAAAAATTGGAATCTCATTGTTTCAAGAGGTATTTCCTTAATAATGACTACAGGCAAGCACATTTTTTTCTATTTATCATGTGTGTTTCCTTTACTGTAATCTCCCTTCATACATGGTTATCTAATTGTGCCAAAACAAGTGACATGATGGAAGTGCTAAAAATAAACTTAGATATATCTAAATTTTATTTAACTTGAAGATAACTTTGCCAATGCAAGGATGAGATTAAGTCTTGGTAACCAGATGAGACGGAGGGGCTATAGGTAGGAAGCAAGTTATTTCCAGGCCCACTTTTTTTTTTTTTAAATGACATCTCACTCTTACTAGTATATTACTTTATCAAGTAAGGAAAACTAAAGGTTAAAATGGAGCGATGCAGTGTTACAGTCTGAGCAGACTTGATCAGTCACTAAGAGGCTTGATGTAGACTTTTCACTGCATGGCAAGGGTGAGTATAGCCAATGTTTTCAGGAAGCCCAGAGGAAGACAGGTCATGCAATGGACGTAAGGCTAAGGTTTCATCCTTTTGAAGACTGGAAACCCTGAGACCTATCTCAGGATAAGAGATGGTCAAAGACAAACTTCAAAGTAAATATAGTAAAAAACAAAGAGCAAAAAAAAAAGAAAACCCTGTGATCTAAAGACAAAACATCCTTCTACAGAGCTCAAGTATGCAGAGGTCAAGAGAAAGTGTTGCAATTTCAACAGTAACAACAGTAACATAGAACTTTTGCTTGAATTTTAGAGGCCTTTAAAGTATAACACTGGTATCTCTGAAAGATCAGATGTGGTCTGAAACCCTACAATGAAAGCCCCTGATGCTACATAAAATACAGAAGCCCATGTTTAAGGATAAAATTTATTAAAAGTAGAGAATAAAGAGAAAATGAAGTGTAAATGGATCTGGTGATTCATGGCTAAAACATTTTAAGTTTAGTAAGAGTGAATTTAGGATTAAAAACAAGAGCATAGTTACATAATAAAATATAATTCTTTACATGTATATCTGTTAATCATCAGTGAATGATTAATACCTGGTTAAAGCAACCACAAATTTTTTTCCCATAGTCAAAGGAAAAACAAAACCAGATGTATGTATGTTTAAGTGTGAGTTTGTAAACCCAATTCAAACATAATTTCTTGATTCATTAATTGTTTATTGCACATCTACTGTGTCCTGGATATTACATTTGCCACTGAGTTTACAATGATATAAAAAAGAACACACATAAATATACCCTACTTAATAGAGTTCTTAGTCCTCTGGAGGACACGGACTATAAACTAAAACAAAATAAAGCCAACCAAAAAATGAGTAATTGAAAATTGTGAAGTGCTGTGAAGAAAATAACATGAATTGAACGCTGGCACAACAGTGCCAGAATCAGTTCTCATTAATCTTCTCAGTAATCTAGAAGGTAGGTACTGCTGTCATTTGTGCTCCAAAAATGAGGAAACAGAGGTACAAAGAGGTCAAGTGAGTTGTCCAACATTCTACAGTATGAAGAGGTAAAGCTGGGATGTGAGCTTGGGTAGATGTCATCTTCATGCTTCAGCTTATCTGACTAGAGAACTTTGGTAGAGCATAAGGGCATGGACAGGGTGGTTAGGAAAGGTCTCATTGATGAGGTGACGTTTAAATTGAGACTTGAAGGATGTGACAGAGCCAACCATGTTCAGAACCTGGAGAACAATAGCATTTCAGGTACCATGAAAAATAAGTACTATGTCCCTAGTTAGGGAAGAAAAGTGATAAAGTGACTATTCTAGGAGATGAAGTGATGCTAATAGTAATTAAGAAGATATGTAAAATCGGAGACATAATCAAGAGTCAGACTTTTCAAAAACTTGTGGGCCAACATTGGAACATTTGATTTGAAGGGCAATGGGGAAATGTTAAAGGATTTTACAAAGAGAGGCCTGACCTGATCTGGTTCATGTTTAATCAGCTGCTGTGTAACAGTAGGATGGAGGAAGACGGTGGGAAAAGCAGAGACACCAGTAAGGAGGCTGTTTTAGTAGCCCTGGAAGGGATTTCAACAAAGGTGGTAGGAGATTAGCTGAAGAAAAGCAGACCTAATCAAGATATATTTTTGAGGCAGAAATCATGAGATATGCTGATAGATTGAATGTGAGTGGTGAGGAAGAGGAAGGAATTTAGGATTACTCCCAGTTTTCTAGTATCACCTACATGATATCACTGTCAGCAATTTGGGCATGTGATGGTACCCTATATACCTAGAAAAGACTTGGAGAGAACAATTTGCTGAAGGCTGGGTGATAAGAGTTTTGTTTGGGACTTATTTGAGATGGCTGTGAAACATTCAGTTAAAAATACTGTATAGAAAATTGGATATGAGTGCCTGGAATCCAAGGAGAAGTCTTAATAGGAGATACGGTTTTGGAGTTGCCAGCATAGAGATAATATTTAACACTATGGGAACAGGTACAACTACCAGGTATAGGGCTCACTACCAAACACAGGGAAACTCAGCAGTAGAACATGGTAGAGAAGGAATAACTGGTAAAGTATTTAGAAACCTCCCTAAAAAAATTAATATATCACAGAAGAGAAAAGAGTATTTCAGGGAGTAGGGATTTGCCTTTAGGACCAAACAGTTTTGAGATATCATATAAGCTGAGGACACAATAATCTATATATGTACTTGATATCTAAGCAGCAGCTATCTTATATTGACCCTTTCAGGCCATAAATTACAAACCAATAAGCAGCAAATTAGAGCATGCCCTTGAGTTCATATGCTTCAATTTGTTTAATTGCCAGTCAATTACTATCTGATATATTTCATTTCTCTCTCCTGTAATTCACTGTGATGTTTCCCTCTCAAAAAAAGGCAACACACAAGCAAAAACACAAAAGCTATGAAATATTTGTGATCAGTGTAAGCTAATGCTATCAAAATGTCTGTCAGTGAATAATGAGTCCAAGCGAGCAAATATTTGGAGCGCTTTTAAGAAGTCACCAAGAAATTGGCTTAGAGACTTAGGATTCACATTCAAGAGTGATACTGATGGAATCAAACAAAAAGGGGTCAGCACTTTCTGAGCTAATTGTTTAGAACTAGATTTTTGCTCCAGCTGCTATAAATTGAAAGATGGATGATGTGAGAATTTGTAACTTAAAACTTCATGAACCATAAAACTTTCTGGAGACTTTGGTCAGTCAGTTGACTTACTAGAAATGATGAGACCACCATAATCCATAAACTGTCTATTTTCCCACCACTATGGCAATGAAATAGAGGAGAAAAACATGCAAATTGCTCATTTATGGTTTTTTTAAATTTTGCTTTCCAAAATTACTTCTAAGCTTGCTGAGTCGGATTTCTATAACATCTTTAATTATGATGAAGTCTTGGCTTAAAAAAAGAAAAATTGTTTAGTTAGAACTTCATAATTGGCAACGAAACATTTAACCAAAGTGCCAGCTCTCACATATTTTATATGTTGTTTTTTATTTGGACATGGGAACAGCATCATGGAGACTTGTAGAATTTGATATTGAGACCTTAAAATGTTAGTATGGAGATATGTAAAATAATTCCAAACAAAACTGAGCATTATGTATATATAACAGTTAAAATTGCAAAGCATGGACAAAATTCTGAATGTATTCAAATAATACAATAAATTGCAATATAATAAATCATAAAATATCAGAACAGCAATGGATTATATAGGTTCTGCTCTCTTTTAATGGGAGAGACAGTGTGATTTGTGCTGCAAAATCAGCCATTTATGAAGTATCCAGCTGTTCAATTAAGAACTTTCATGTCTGTAAAGTGAGGAAAACCAAAGGGGATTCTTTTGAAAAACTATGAATTGACTAACACATGACACATGTGGCCTTAAAACATTTTCAATAATGAATTATTTTATAATAATCTCACAAATATTAATGAGGAATTAGCATTCCAGACAATGTTCTCACACTAGTATTTAAAATAACTGATTTTTCTTCATTTTTAATAAATTATTAAACATTAAAAAATAAGGACTTAGATTCTGAGAAGAAACGATTCTGATAAGTCTTTTATGGGGGCAAGAGAGAATAGTAAAATATCTCTTGTGAAGTGAATTTCAGATGTAAAAAGTCTGAACCCTTTTTATACTTGAACTACTCACATTTTCTGTTTGAGCCAGGGGGATCCTCACCTGCACAAAAAAGTATCAGAGTTGATCTAAGTCTTCTCCTGTTTTTAACATTTCCTGAATTTTTTTCTTGTGTCACGCTTTGCTGGGAGTGGGCAGGAGACATATGATTGGTTTGTGTCGCCAGGACTCTTAACCTTGCAGCTTTAGTGACATGGCCACTTATCTCATTTTATGGCTTTCTTCCTTTTAAAATTTTGATATCTATAAATCTTCACTGACAATCATGGATAATTTGAGAAAAAGGCCAGTGTACATTTAAAAGTTAAAATGTTCAAATCAGCCATCAGAATTTCTTAAATTGTAGCTTACCTTTAAAACAGAGTTGTATTATAGACTATAACTTGTGAAAGGCAAAGTCACTTGTAAGTAAAGATAATGAAATTTGTTTTACCCCTGAAGAAAGAAAAATGTGTCAGTGACTTGGGAATCTCTGGAGGAGAAAAAAAATCTCTAGATGGCCTAAAAATTGTGAATTACATGTATATCTTGCTAATGCATTTAGGTTTGAGCATGCAAAAAAGTCTTCATTTTATTTTAGAGAATATATTGATGATGAAATAAGCATAGGGGAAAAAGTGAACTAAGAAGAAAGCAAGTAACGAATTCTTTTTTATGTACAATTAAGAGATTTATATGAGTGGTGGTTTGATTCTGTCTCCTGAAAGCTGACAGTGTTATAATTTAGACACAATAAACTTTTCCCAACACTTCGTACAACTTTTTTTCTTCATAATTTGATCATTCACTTGTGAAGATTAGTCCAGTTGGCCCTTGATTAAGGGCAAAGTTTTGGATAACCTACTCGATTTAATGTTTTCTCAGTAGAAGCAATACTTTCATTTCCCCATTTCTGTGAAGTTTAATATAATAATTTACTATCTTCATATAGTTTCATATCTCATATAGTTTCATAGCTAATCCTTTTAAAATACCATTGCATGCCAGGCATTGATCTAAGAACTTCTTTACTTGTATTAACTCATTGAATTCTAACACAACTGTATGAACTACTGCCCATTTAACAAAAGAGGAGATGGAAGTACAAAAAGTGAAGTAACTCACTAGTAAATGACAGAACTGGAATTACTGGAATTAATACCCAGACAGAGCTGGGCCTTAATCTTATATGTCCCTTGTCAAAGCAATGAGATTTCATAAATTATTCAAATACACATTTCTCTGAAAAATGGTCACAGCATTTATATTAAGATGTTGATTAACAGACAGAATCATCATTTAACAACTTGTGGTATTTATCATTTGATTTATAAGAGTCAGAATTCTGGGTTTTTTTCCAAGGTATTTAAGGCATTAAACTATGTAATGTTAAAAAGTGGGAGTCTGAACAAGAGACATATGGTTCGAATGTACAAAAATGTCAAGGGCTGCTTACAGACCATATTTTAGGACTCTGTAAGAAAGATAAAATGTTCCAAAAGTTCTCAAGCCAACAGATTAATTAAATTTAGATCTCTATTCACTACAAATTTGAATAGAGCTTTTTAACAATGCCATTTTTAAGTTGGGATGCTGAATAAAATAAGACTTTTACACATTTCAACTAGATCTTTTTTCCTTCTAAGGTTTTAAATATCTCTCATTCTGTCCGTCTCTCAGCAACAGATCATTTTACAGATGAATTCTAGTATATATCACAAGAAACTATGAATAATAATTATCATTATCCTTCTTGCATTTATAGAGCATGTTTCCTATGAAAGTGTGTGTGTGTGTGTGTGTGTGTGTGAGCGTGAGAGAGAGAGATGTATGGCATAATGAAGAAAATTAGTGCCTAAAGGAAAAATAAATTATCTATGTCTTTCAAAAAAGTCTTCATAGTTCATAAGGCAAGGAGAAAAAACCAGTCCAACAGCAGAATTCCTGTTAAAGACAGAAGTATCCTTTAAGGAAAAACCTTGAGGTACTCTTATGACGTGGCAGCTATGGGGATAACTGATTTCGATTTCCTTTGACAATCCTGAGAAAGGGGCAAAGGTGGTAGAAGAGGATTAAAGAAATCAGAGTGTGGGCTTCCCTGGTGGCACAGTGGTTGAGAGTCTGCCTGCTGATGCAGGGGACACGGGTTCGTGCCCCGGTCCGGGAGGATCCCACATGCTGCGGAGAGGCTGGGCCCGTGAGCCATGGCCGCTGAGCCTGCGCGTGCGGAGACTGTGCTCCGCAACGGGAGAGGCCACAACAGTGAGAGGCCCGCGTACTGCAAAAAAAAAAAAAAAAAAAAAAAAAGAAATCAGAGTGCAACATTTCTGAATGCTAAGAGAACAGTATGAACACTCCCACCCCCCAGGTGGGAATGGCCAACGTCCTTTGGAACAGGGATGACCATTATTAAGTTTGAAGTAGCTGCAATATTACTCCTGTTTATTTCCTATAAATAAGCAGTCTGTTACAATTACATATTACTGTTGGGGAGGAGGAATTTGAGAGTGCATTTGAAGAAAATTAAGGAAAATGTGTTCTTTTCTAATTGGAGGGGAAGTAATAAAAGTCAGAAGTGAAATTAAAATTTAGCAGAAGCAATAAATTAGGGCAAACTGACTTGAAGAAACATGAACACTAAAGGCTCGTGGGGAAGACCATGAGGAAAAAGAAGGATTCTTAGTTCTCCCATTACAGATGGGACATGGACATCTTTTCCATGAAGGAATATGTGTTCTATTTACACTTGAAGGAGAAGAATGATTTTTTTGGACTAGGTGGACTTGGGAACATTGGGGTGAAATTAAGCATTATAACTTTCTCTTTCAACTATAAGTTTATATTTGATTGAAATACTGTATCCAAGCAGACAAGTTTGGTGAAGTTTAGTTTGAATTGATTATTTGTATGTTTTATGGCTTTAAAATCAGATTGTAATTTTTAAGTACCTATATTGACAATTAGAATTTAAAAGTGTTAGTCAAGTGATCTGGCCTCTGTCCCCCTCTCTGAATTCATCTGGTACCTTTCTCCCATTGGTCACTTTTTCCCAAGCTTGTTGCCACATCACTTCAAACTGGTTCCCTTCCCTGTGGATACATTCTTCTACTGTACCTTTACCTGTAAGGTTCAAATCCTTCCTCCTTACGGAGATGTTGTGCCCTGACCAGCCAATCTAAAAGAGAGCTGCCTTTTGCCTACCTAGCTCTCTGGGCCCTCTCCAAAACATAACTCTGTTTTATCACCATCTGAAATTACCTTGATTTTTAATTTAACTTGCTTATTGCTTGTCTGTCGGTACTAGTGTGTAGGCTCCTTCATGGCACAGGACTCTAAACTGTGCTGGCCAGGACTGTATCTCTAGCACCTGAAATTGTGAGCATGTAAAAAAAAATATATGTGAAATGAATGTATAAATCAGAGGACGTGTTACTTAACAAAGAGAATAGTTATAAATTTTAAAATATATGTATAGAAAGTAATTTACATATAAAGGCAAACACAAATTGTATGCTTACATAATATTTAAAAATCATTACAGTCATGTTTCTACCATGACTTGCTTCAAAATTTCTTCAGAACTATTCAGAACTAAATGCAGAGTTCCTTTTAACATGAAAACATGACATTCATAAGCTCCAGTGATTAGGGCATGGACATTTTCGGGGGGCAATTCTACCTACCACAGAAAGACATTAAATATTACTACTCCAGACTTCTCGATAATTTAGAAATTATGATACACATATATGACCCAACTACCATTTACTTTTGAATAGTTCGGAAGAAATTTTGAAGCAGGTCATGGTAGAAACATGACCGTAATGATTTTTAAATATTATGTAAGCATACAATTTGTGTTTGCCTTTATATGTAAATTACTTTCTATACATATATTTTAAAATTTATAAGTAGTATGAATACTTGACTTTGATAAACCTGTAAGAGCAATACTTAGGAGGCTAACTTCTTTCAATTAAAACAATGTGTGCAACTCCAACAACAAAAAGGAACTTTGCAAATGTAATTAAGGTGTAATTAAGGTTATGAACCTTAAAGTGTGAAGATTATTCTGGATAATTTGGGTGGATCCAACTTAATCACATAAGCCTTAAAAACAGATAATTTTCTCTGGCTGGAGTCAGAGAGATGTGGTGGAAGAGAAGGCAGGAAAGATGTTGCGGAAGGGGAAGGCAAAGATTCCGAGTGAGGATTCAAAGCACCATTGCTGGTCCTGAGCTATAGGGGGCCAACTGCAAGGACCAGAGAGAGGCTTCTGAGAGATAAAGTCAGCCCATAGTTGGCAGTCTTCAAGGAAACAGGGACCTATTTCCTATAAGTACAAGGAACTAAATTCTGCCAACAAACTAAGAGAGCTTTGAAGTGCCTCCAAAAATCTGCCTCTAGAAAGGAACACAGTCCTGCCAACATCTTGATTTGGTTCTTGTGAGACCTGGACCAGAGGAACCAGCTAGGCCACGCTGTGCCCAGACTTCTGACCCATGGAAACTGTGAGATAAATGGATGTTGTTTAACGAATGTTGTTTAAGTTGCTATGTTTTTGATAATTTGTTATGGCAACAGAAAACTGGTACAATGTCTAATAATAATAATCATAATAACAAGTTCCTTACTGTGTGTAAGGAACTTTGCTAAGGATTCCAGGAGCATTTCATTTAATTTTTGTGATAGTTCATGAGATAGTGTACTTGACCCATTTTGAGTCTGTTTACCCCAAACCTTTTTACATTGAGAATCGCCCCTCTTGACTCACACATAGGCGTGGGCCTTTGGCAATGATGTATTTTGTGATCTCATTGCTTTGTTCTAAAGTGGACAAATGGTGAACATTTAGCCTAAGATGGGTCAAATAGATTCTATTCCCTTGAGTTTGAAATTGCAATTGAGAGATGTTATTTTCTTGAACATGAGTGTGTAAGATCAACCTGTGGAGTGGCATTTACATGGAAAGATAGAATAATGCACATATACAGAGATAAGAGATATTTTAAAAGTGGCGTCTTAGATTTTAAATGACTTTTCTGATTGTTTCTATTGCTGCTAGAGAGACAGGTATTTTCCTGGATTACCACTTCATTATGGAAAATTTCTCCATTTAACTTAGTGTAGCTTCAGTGAAGTTTTGCTACTCCCAGCCAAGACAATGTTAATTAAGACAGGTAGTGGTATAATACTTTCATTTAAACAGATGTTGTATTCATTTGGGTAGGCTGAACTGATGTAACAGATACGTTTAAGTTCAAAGACAGTGCACTCAAGGAAAAGTCAAAGTGATGGCCTTGGTCTGCAGGTGACTGTTCTTGTGGTGATTCAAGGAACCAGGCTTGTTCCATTTTGTTTCACCATCCCTCAGAGTCTTTATTGTCATCTGAATCTGTATTTCAGTCTGTACTGAAAAAGGAGAATGGAGGATGAATACTGGCTTCTTAAAATTCTTAGCCCCAAAGTAGCATCTGTTGCTTTTCTGTTCCATTGCCAATATTGGGCAGATGAGAGACATAGTCTAGCCAGAAACCGAGAAGAAGTAAAAGTCATTATGGTGATCAGCTGGCAGCCTCTGCCAACAGATGTTCAGTAACTTGTTCAATATCATACAGCTGATATTGGCAGATGTGGGGATTGAAGCACATCTCTGGTTCAGGAAGTCTAGATCTTAACCATTTTCCTCTACTACATTTTTGTTTTACCACATGTCTTCCATTTGATTAATTAGTTGATTTAAAATTCTATTCACCCTGTTAGCTAGCCAGCTCATGTGTTCTATCTTTGTTGATTTACTTTTAATTTAGATAATATCAGAGAAAAGAAACTCAGTACTCAGTATGGTCGGAGAGAGACAGTGACAAATTACACAAGAACAGCTGTGCCCTCAATTAGGCTACTCACCGCGAAGCTCAGAAATAGGACAACCTGCTAGACTATTTAATGACAAATGGTAGCCAAAAAATTTGAAACCCGTAACCTTTCGTATGAGTGCTTCTGATAGTTTATAACATGGAATCATTTGTTTTCACACTATTGGTATGAAACAATTTATTGGTGGTCGATAATCAACTTAATTTGATGTTAACTGACCTAAAATACAAAGACTGTAAGTATATTCTAGCATTCTTGATTTTGTCCTGTTATTTTTTTGAGTTCTTTAATGATGTATTGATGAAATATCCAGGATCAGGATCTGGCACTAAACCTGTATGTTTGGGTCTTGTGTTGAGCACATAGTGAGAATAGGTATGGCAATGTTGATGGCCTACTTGAACAGGGAAGTTTACTTACACACACACATTCTGTTGGGGGTGGGCTGGGTGGATTCCACAATGTACTAGTCATTCACTTTTATAGTTCAGGTAAAATAATTGACAAAGAGGTTCCAAGATGAAGAAGTGGAGTATGAAGAAAGGAATCATGGGTGATCTAGATAGGTGTGCTGGAGCTAGTTTTATCTGCTCATGCCAGCCACCAGTGCACAGCTCTGCATTCAGTAATGATACAGTGATAGATTTAAACTGGCCAGGGTAGGAATATTTACAGAAATATAATGCAAATCATGATGTGATTATGGAGGCTGAGATGTTCCACGATCTGCCCTCTGCCTGCTGGAGACCTGTGCAAGTCTGTGGTAAAATTCTAGTCCAAACTCAAAGCACTGAGAGCAAGGAGAGCCAAGTCTAAAGGCAGGAAATGATGATGTCCCAGTTTGAGCAGGGAGCAAATTTGCCCTTCCTCTGCTTTTTTGTCCTATTCAGACCCTCCACAAATTGAATGATACCCACCCAAACTGGTGAAGGTGATCTTTTTTATTCAAATGCTAATCTCTTCTGAAAACATCCTCACAGACACACCCCAAAATAACATGTTACCAGTTATCTGGGCATACCTTAGCCCAGCTGACATATAAAATTAACCATCTCACCTGCATATCACTGGTGATACCTATAATCCAGGTAGACTAACAGAGCTCATCTGAGAAGGTTTTCTTCATGTGACATTGTTATTGCCCTGGGTCAGCGTTCAGAGGCAGACTTGCTGACGTTAGAGTAGGGGCCTGGCGAAAGCAGGTAAGTCTCAGTTAGTGGGCTACTAGAATCAGAATTGACAATCGGTATGGCATTAGAAATTCTCCTGTAATAACTGGGTAAGGTTGATTTGCACCCCATTGTCAGAATGGATTACCACCATGTAGGTGGTAGAGTAGAAGGTAATGCATATGGGCAGTCTCTACAGAGATCTGGTGGTAATCCATTATCCCAGGGGAATGATGGTTTGGTACTAAATTCTACCTTATGTACTACTTAGAAAGCATGGGGAGAAAGTAAATCTACCTGCAATAGTGGCCTTAAATGAAAGCCTTGTCCAAACTACAGAGTTGGCTGGGAAGTCTTTGAGCCGAGTCAGCACCATCCCCATTAATCTGGGGGGTCCTTCCATGATACACAGGTATAACCTTGCCATGTGCCAGGTAAAAGCTGTAGGCCCTGTCTCTTTTGGTCTATCTTTCCACCTTCTTCTTAGGTGATTTTCACATCTGCTCACCTTTCAATGTAGAAAGTCCTGAGTAAAACCTGAATTACTTCACAGTAACATTACCTCTAAGCTGGAATTAAACATATTTCTCCTTCTTTAGCACCAGGTTCATACAGGAATAATGCATAGGGATAAAGGTCAACTTTGATATTCACATTTCTGGTGATAGGAATAATGACCAACTGTGAATAGGATCTATGGGATGTTGCAAGCATCATTAAAATCATATTAGACATGGGTACTTAGGAAGGCTGTCCCAAAGGGAGTAGTTTCTATGCAATTAATTATCTACCTTGTGTGCTAGCCTATTGAAATAAAGAGGGTTTGTTGGAAGCTAGTCTGGGGTCCAATAAAAAGTGATCAGATTTTTCCTCATGCATCCTTTAAAAAAGGAGAGAGCCTCAAGGCAGGTAATCTGGAGGAGTTGGAAAATACTTTGCCAAACTGATGAATGCATCTTGGCTTCAGGATACTTATTTCCTCTTTCACTGGAAGAAACCATAACCAAAAGCTGGGATTGGTTTCAGGAACTCCTATCCCAGTATCAGGTCAGGGAACTTTTGAACTGTGACCCAGCATGTTTTCCTGAGTTGTTGCTAGATACAGAAGTAGCAGAGTTACAAAACTCTGTACTTGACTGCTAGGCCAAATCAAAACAAATCAAAAAAGCAAGAGAGTCAGTAAAAGTGGCAGAATGTGTAAATGCTTTCAATTGGGCATTTTGGTGTGTAGAGAGCTGGAGGGCAGTTCTAGCTAATTTCTTAATAACTTCTCAGAATGCTAGGAGAAAATATGTCTTTGCAACCTAAAAATTCTATGGAATCTGGATATGAGTTCAAATGTTTTTTTGGATCAGTTCCTAGCTCATGCTTTTCCAAGTAAATTGCTCTATCTAAAAAGTAGAGTATGACTGCTCCCCCTCACTCTACAACTTCTTTTAGTTGCTAAAGCTGATCAAGGAAGGCAAGGAGGCAGAAGTTGAAGGCAAGCTGAGAGAGGGTATAAAAATATTCCCTAGAAGGGTGTGTGGAAATGACACTGGCCAAGATCTAAACCTACTATTGCCAATGAGAATATATCAAAACAGATATAAGTTCCAATAGTGGTGTTACATGTCTTAAGGTAGCCCAGGGGAGATACTTGAGGTATACCACCTTGATCCATGATCATGGACCCAAGTAGTGAAGCAGTATGGTGACAGGGAAGAAACTCTGTGGCCCCAGAGAGCAGTATTAGTTCTTTCAAAGACATGAGAGACATCTCCAGATTTAGACTTTGGCTTTATTTTGTTTTTCTTTCTTTCTCTCTTTATGCTGAGATTCTGGAACCCATCCATATCTAGGTAATGGTATCATTTAATTGGAATTTCCCTACCAGATAATAGCAGCATTCAGTAGGTAGATACTGCCTCACTTATATTCCCAGACTTGGAAAGAGTTCAGAAGCATAGACACTTCTGATTTTAATGAATTCCAACATTATTTTTTAAGTTCAACTCTTTGAGCAGCAGGAAGGCATCCAATAACTGGATGCCCTTTCTTTCCACATTCTGTGTACTAATGCAAGAGAGGCAGAACAGATAGAGTAGTCATTATGTCCTAATTCACTCTCATCCTGGGTGGTACCTAGAGTATTCCCCATACAAAAGCCTAAAAACTGATTTTGGAAGGCTCCTCAGTACGTTCAGAGTGGAAAGAAAATCTATGGGAGACACTCCAAGACAGAAGAAATGGCTTCTCTTTCCATGGGGAAACATAGGATGAAGTTGAATAAACTTAGGAAATTGGGGGAGAACTTTAGGGATATTGCATTGTCTGAAACCAAGAAGGTGAAGAAGCACATTGAAAATTTGCAGTTTAGCAGTAAAATCTCCATTGATGGTGATACAGGAAAAAGAACCAGGCAAAACAGAGTTGCATTGAAGTGAATGAACACATCACACCCTGGGATGTGTGAACCAGTACTTGGGAACTTGGGAACCAGTAGCCAATGTTGGACTTAAGTGATTTTTAGCAGGTACCCAATGGCTAGTAAGTACAAACAAGCAAACAAAAACTTCCACTGCCACCACCAAAAGAACTTCCTCTTATAATTTATTAATCGAAATTTTATTAATTTTAATTTTGAGATATGAATTTTTTGAAGTATTCATTTAAATAATGTATTCGGTAAGCTACTAAAACACAGCAAAGATGTTATAGGTGCTAGCTTACATGTGGCATATAGGTTTATGATGTCTGTAGACTTAGGCATGGATTATTCCATTGTTCCATGAAAGATAGGGTTGATAGTATCCAAACACTCATTGAGCACCAACCCTTAAAAATATACACCATCACTAATTGATATTGACCTACTAATTACAGATATTTCAAACATTTGGGTATTAGTGGCTACTAAGGGGGCTTTGGGGAATATAACTTGAACACTAAGTGATTCAATGACTTACCTCAGAACTATGAAAAGAAGGCCCAGTGGCATCTAAGAAAGAAAATACTGTGTTCAAGACCTGCAGATCTTTTTGAAACTTGGGAATGGATGGAAGAAGATGCTGACAGGCATTTAAAGTATGGGAAAATTGTGTTTTAGATGCTCTGGTTTTGGCTTCCATGGATCTTACTAACTCACCATTATTAAAGATGGCAATTTTGAGAATGTAGAGAAGTTGATGTCCATTAAGATGACACTGGGAAATGGGTTCTATTAGAT
Organism: Phocoena sinus; assembly: GCF_008692025.1. NCBI lineage: Eukaryota > Metazoa > Chordata > Mammalia > Artiodactyla > Phocoenidae > Phocoena > Phocoena sinus. The sequence continues at coordinate 36,111,687 of NC_045772.1, read as the reverse complement.
TTTGCTAATTATGATCAGTCTGAAATTAAGACTCAGTTCTTTACTTGCAAGTTAGAATTATTTACCGTAACATGGACCATTACAGACAGATTTTAGAAATTTGTAAATTGAATTGCTTTTTGAAAAATAAACTACAATAATTCACTTACAAATAATCATTGTCCGTTCGGATGCTAAGGTTCAGTGATGAATGGCCATAAAAGCAACTTCAATTTCAATATTCATCACAGGTCATGTCTTAGCAAACAAAATTTCTATACCATTTTATTTGTCTCATTAGTTGGAAAGGAGTATCAGGTCATATGCTATGCAAAGAAAATAAAAAAGGTACTCATGGTAAAAGAGACATGGCCAGAAGCTGTCCCCAAATAGATGTCAATTAAATGGGGCATGGAAAGATGGACCTTTTATTTCTAGGATCAGAGAGATAGTAAATGCTTCTTCAGCACTGAGCTATCAATGAATGAAGACTACCAACCACCAATGGCTATGCAGTGTCTGCCTAGTCTTTGTCTGCCATTCCTGATTGACATATGATTTGTGGACCACATCTTATCCAATTATCTGAACACAAGTAAGCTCCATGAACACAGTATGTTTTGGTGAGATTGGAAAGCCTCAGCACCACTGACAATGGGATTGGACAGAATAAGGTGGAGGTAGGTACTCTACGAGTTAAGGCAGCAGTGTATATGCAGCTCATACTATGCCCCTTATTACAAGAAATTGTTTTCAAACAAGTGAGCCATGCAATTATAAAACATTATCCCAAGGTTCAATTTTATATAACAATTTCCAGTATCAATTTTCTTAGGCTGGGTCCTCTGGAAAATTGTGTCTAAAGTAAGGATTAAAGGACTGATAGGTATCTGGGAAGTGCAAACCCAGAGTACTGACAAGGAGAAAGGAAAGTCAAGTCAGTAAAGGGAAGATGTTATGCATTGCCTCTAGGTTCCTGTCTCACAATAAGCTGGAAACAGAGACAGCAGGCCACTCACTATGCGTATTTGCTTGGCAGTCAGAACTTCATCAGGGTGCAAGGAGAAACTGTCACTGGGAGTAGTCATCAGGAAAGTAAATCTCTCGTTTCCTGTGGTCAACATTTACTCTTTTCTACTCCCAGAGAGAAAGTGCCTTGCTAGTTAAATCAGAAAACCAGATCCTATAACCCACGGTGTGATGTTTCATCTGAGTCCAGTGTGGTTTGTAGGAGAGGAAGAATGAGGCAACTGAGGAAATCTGAGAGTATTAAACAGTGTTTGTGTCCCAATACAGGGCCATAAACAAAGTGAGTTATCTGAATGCTCCTAGATTCCAGGCTCGTTTGATAACTTTGCATCCACTTGTCCTAGGTTGTTTTCAGACTGATCCAGAAATCTCTTCATTGTGATGGCTTCTGCCTGGAGAAGATCAGTTGTTCCTTAGAATGAGTATAAAGATTTGATGGTTGTGTATCAACTTAAGTATAAATATATACATACAACAAAGATAAGCAGTGTACTTAGAGTTCTTGTATCAGTATTCAGTTCCTTGACATGAAGGGAAGAGAAAGGTAGTACAGTGAAGTGGGCAAGAACAAGAGCTCTGGGATCATACAGATTTGAATTTGCACATTGGCACAGGTATTCCCTTACCCTTTTGTGCCTCCGTTTCTTCATATGAATAATGAAAAAAATGCACCTAAGAGGGTTTCTGTGAGGATTAGCATAGTTCCTAGCTCATATAAATGTTAGACTTATTTTTAAGGAAGGATTCAAATGCCGCTCTGATCAAGGGTCCTCTTACTGCTTTCCAGTCTCAATTATTTTTCAAAGCACTGATATTTAAAAATAACCCTCAAACTTATAGTTGTCCCATCAGGAACCAAATTATATTTCACAGTAAGCATTTATTATTGTTTTTGCCAGTGTTTAAAGTCTAACTCGCATTGACTATTTTTTGTTTTCTATGAAAGACTTTCTTCCCTCTGATATGTCTTATAAAATACTGACTTCCTCTTCTTTACTTGTTAACCACAATTTCTCTCTGCTAACTCCATTCTCTATCACAGAGCGGCAAAAGGAAAGCTTTTATTTTTGCTCCATTTGTCAAGGAAGAGATGCTTCTTTTGAGCCCCCAAACAGAATAGAGGTCTCCTATGCAGCAACATCAGTATACTTCCAAGGGTACCAGTTTGCATGTTTCCTGGTTGGCAATGTTACTGTTAAAGTATACAGTTGTCCCTCAGTATCCAGGGGGGATGAGTTCCAGGACCTTTCTCATATACCAAAATCCACAGATGCTCAAGTCCCTTATATAAAAAGATGCATTTGCATGTAAGCTATGCTTATCCTCCTGTGTGCTTTAAAATCATCTCTAGTTTACTTATAATACCTAAAATGTAAATGCTACGTAACTATTTACAGGTGCATGGCAAATTCAAGTTTTGAGTTTTGGAACTTTCTGGAATTTGTTTTCAGAACATTTTTGTTCTGTGTTTCGTTTTTGTCCACAGAGGTGGAGCCCAGGGGTACAGAGGTGCCCATGGATACAGAGCTTGCCATTGGGTGTATTACCCCAAGAAGACCAAGAAATATCGAAGTTTTAATCAGTTAAGATCTTAATAACAGTCTATGTAGCAGGCATTCAAAGTAAAATGCCCCAGGACCAAAGCAGGGGAATCTAAGTGAATGAAGCTCACGAGAAATATTTTTTTTTCCTCTTTACTGTAAGGAAAATAACACTGTGACTATGATGTTAGATGGCAATTAATACTCAATGAACAAAGTCGAGCAGCTACTGTAGAACTGTAGAACTGGCCAGTGTAACTGCCTTAGTTGGAAAACTGACAAAGGTGTTTCCTTGGGGGAAAATGTGCCTAGCATTGCCAGATGTTCACAGTTTTCAAAACAAGGCAAACAAGCAAAAACAAAAAAGAGTATTTGTCTTTCTCTGTCTGACTTATTTCACTAATCACAATGCTCTCTAGATCCATCCACACTATTGCAAACGGCAGAATTTCACTCTTTTTTGTGGCTGAGTAATATTCCATTGTGTATATATACCACATCTTTATCTATTCATCTGTTAATGAGCACTGTATATATATTTATATTTTATTCAATTTGACAGTTTCTATCTTTTATTTGAAGGGTTTTAAACCACTTACATTATATGATAATATTATTGTTATTTTTTAATACTAAATCTAAAATATTATCCATTTAAAATATAATCCACATCAGAATCATGAATAAGTTGTGTTAGATTTTTCTTCACAATGACCTTCAAAATCCAGTATTTCACAGTTGCAACATGTGCGATTAGGAATTTTAGTTAAATCTAATCAAACGTATCAGATTTCATAGGTTTTTATAAAAGTTTCAGAAAATCAATTTGCTAAAACATACTTTGAAAAATCTTCCAATAACTTAGTCAAGTATTATGTTTATAATTTATTTTAATTTTTTGATAAAAACTGTATATGTTTAAGGTTTACAGAATAATTTGATATATATATAAACATACACATTGTGAAATTATCACTACAGTCAAGCTAATTAATATATCTTCTAACATAGTTACCATTTGTGTGTGTGTGTGTAATGAGAGCACCTGAAATCAACTCTCAGCAGATTTCCATTATTCAGCACAGTATTGTTAATTATAGTCATCACGTTGTACATTAGATATCTAGAATCATTCCTTCTACATAACTGCAATTTTGTACCGTTTGAGCAACATCTCCCCGTTTCCCTCACCTCCTTGTTCCTTGTAACCACCATTCTACTCTTTGATTCTATGTATTTGACTGTTTTAGATTTCACATGTAAGTGTGATCATGCATTTTTTTTTCCCTGTGTCTGGCTTATTTCACTTAGGATAATGTCTTCCAGGTTCATTCATGTTGTTGCAAATAGCAGGATTTTCTTTTTTAAGTTCGAATATATATATATATATATATATATATATATATATATATATATATATAAAACATTTCTTTATCCATTCATCTACCAGTGGATACTTAGGCTGTTCTCATATCTTGGCTATAGTAAATAATGCTGCGCTGAACATGGGAATGCACATATCTCTTCAAGTTACTGATTTCATTTCCTTTGGGTATATACCCAAAAGAGAGATTGCTTGATCATACAGTCATTCTATTTTTATCTTAGTGAAGAACCTCTATACTCTTTTTCATAATATCTGTACCAGTTTACATTCCCAGTGACAGTGCATGAGGCTTCCCTTTTCTCTACATCCTTGCCAACACTTGAATTTTTTTTTTTTTTTTTAATAATAGCCATTCTGACAGGCATGAAGTTATATCACTTCACTGTGTTTTTGACTTGCATTTCCCGGATGACTAGTGATGTTAAACATTTTTTTTCATATACCTGTTGACCATTTATATGTTTTCTTTGGAGAAATGTTTTGCAGATCCTTTGCTCATATTTTAATTAGGTTAGTTGTGGGGTTTGTTTTTTGTTTGGTACTAAGTTGTATCAGTTCTTTGTATATATTTTGGATATTAATCCATTAACAACTAAATTGCTTGCAAATATTTTCTCCCATATTGTAGGTTGCCTTTTCACTCTGTTGATTATTTCCTTTGCTGTGCAGAAGCTTTTTAGTTTGATGTGATCCCATTTGTTTATTTTTGCTTTTTTGGTTTTTTTTTGGTGTCATATCTAAAAAATTATTGCCAAAACTAAAGTCTAAGAGATTTTCCCTATTTCTTTTCTAGGATTTTTATGGCTTCAAGTCTTATGTTTAATTCTTTAATTCATTATGAGTTGATTTTTTTTTTAGTATGATTTAAAATAGAGATCTAAGTTTATTCTTTTGTATGTGGTTATCCAGTTTTCCCAACACTATTTATTAAATGACTCTCCTATCCCCATTGTGTATTCTGGCACCCTTGTCAGAAATTAGTTGACTGAATATGCTTGGGTTTATTTCTGGGCGCTCTATTCTGTTCCATTTGTTAACGTGTCTGTATTTATGCCAGTACCATACTATTTTGATTACTATTGCTTTGTAATCTAACTTGAGATCAGGAATTTGATGCCTCAGGATTGCTTTGACTATTCAGGGCCTTTTGTGGTTCCATACATATTTTAGAATTTAAAAAAAAAATTTCTGTGAAAATGCCATTGGAATTTTGATAGGAATTGTGTTGAATCCTGTATCATGTTGGGTAGGATGGACATTTTAATACTATTAATTTTTCTGATCCATGAACATGGGATATCTTTCCATTCATTTGCATTCTTCTTCAATTTTTCTCATCAGTGTTTTACAGTTTTCAGTGGATATTTTTCACCTCTTTGGTCAAATTTGTTCCTAAGTATTTTATTCTATTTTATACCAACATAAATAGGGATAGTTTTCTTGATTTCATTTTTGGATAATTATTGTTGGTGTAAAAAAATACAACTGATTTCTGTACATCGATTTTTTTATTCTGCAACTTTACTGAATTTGTTTTTTCTAACAGGCTTTTTTGGAGGCTTTAGGGTTTTCTACATATAGAATCATGTCATTTGTAAACAGAGAATTTGCTTTCTTTCTAATTTGGATGCATTCTATTTCTTACCTGATTGCTCTTGTTTGGACTTTCAGTACTCTTGAATAGAAGTGGCAAGAGTAGGCATCCTTGCCTTATGAGATCTTAGAGGAAAAAGCTTTCCGTTTCCCCATTGATTATCATGTTAGCTGTGAGTTTTTCATAACATGGCCTTTATTGTGTTGAGTAAGTTTCCTTCATCCCTATTTTTGAGAGTTTTTATCATGAATGGATGTTGAACTTTATCAGATTCTTTTTCCTTCATCTATTGAGATGACCATGTCATTTTTATTTTTTAATTCTGTTAATGCATTGCATCACATTGATCAATTTTTCCCTATGTTAGACTAACCTTGCATCCCAAGGGGTAAATTCCACTCAACATGGTTTGATGTGTTGTTGAATTCAGCTTGCTAGTATTTTTTTGAGAATTTTTGCATCTATGTTCATCAGACATATTACCTTGTAATTTTCTTTTCTTGTGGTGTTTTTGTTTGGCTCTGGTATCAGGGTGATGCTGGCCTCATAAAGTGAGTTTGGGAGTATTCCCTCTACTTCTCATTTCTCTCTCACTGCCTTAAAGTTTTTTCTCTCTTTATTTTTCAGAAATTTGATTAAAATATGTCTTGGTGTGGATTTCTTTTGGTTTATCCTGCCTGGGGTTCAGGTTTATGAATCTCTAGGCTTATGTTTTTTTGCCAAATGTACAAAGTTTTGTCATTATCTCTTTGAATATTTTTCCCATCCTGCCCCCTTTTACTCTCTATTACCCAAATATCACAAATGTAAGATCTCTTGTTCTAATTCCACAGGTCACTGATGTTCTGTATCTGTATTATTTTCTCTGTTGTTCATGTTAGAAAATTTCTATTCTGTCTTCAACATCACTGATTCTTTATCTTGTCTATTCTATTGTTAATCCCTTCCACTGGGTTTTTGTATTTTTCAGTTGTAAAATTTCTATTTATTTCTTTTTATTATCTACTATTTTCTCTTTTTTGATAATACTTTTAATTTTTTTATTGAGAATTTCTATTTTTTTCATTTGCTCTTAAGCGTGTTTTTGTTTGCTCGTTGAAGCATTTGTATGCTGGCTGCTTTATAGCTTTGTTAGATAATTCTAAATTATCTGTCATGTAGTCTTGGCATCTATTGATTTGTGTTTTTTTCCTTCAAGTAGAAATTTTACTGGGTTTTGGTATGACAAATGATTTTCAATTGGAATCTGAATGTTTTGTATGTTATGAGTATCTGGATCTTGTTTAAACTTTCCATTTTAGCTGGCTGTCTCTGACCTTAACTTCAGCAGGCAAGAGGGCATCACCTTATTATGCAAGGTGAGACTTACAGTGAAGGTTCCCCACACAGCCTCTTGACACAAAAGAAAATGTTTCCTAATTATTGTTGCATGGAAGTGGGAGTTCTGGCTCCCCTCTGGGGCCCCATTGGTGTCAGCCTGGCTGGAGAGACAGGGGTTTCTTGTTACTGCTCCTCCGGTGGTTTTCATTGATACCTCTTTGGGTGGAGGCTTTTGCCACCTAGAAAGGATAAAAGTCCTGGCTTCCTACTTGTGCTTCTCTGACACCACCCTGGCGGTGGGGAGGGACTGGGATGACTCATTACATCCTGGCTAGGTTAGAAGTCTAGATTCTGCAATCAGCCTTTCCTGGAGTCAGTGATATGTGACCACAGGTTTTTTTTTTTTTTCTGTCATGTTTGGCTGGAGTACAACAGTTATTGTGTAAAACTTTTCTGTCTTACTAGGCTGCCCCTTTTCTCTGCCTTATCATTAGAACACACAGACTTTCTTTGAAGCTGTGTGTGTGTGTGTGTGTGTGTGTGTGTGTGTGTATGTAGGTATGTGTGTTATCACACTTAAACATCTTTGCCACTTGATATCCAGTGTTCTTAAAATCACTGTTTCCTATATTTTGACTGTTTTTCACGTGCTTTTATTTTTTTGTGGTATGTGGGCCTCTCACTGTTGGGGTCTCTCCCGTTGCGGAGCACAGGCTCCGGACATGCAGGCTTAGCGGCCATGGCTCACGGGCCCAGCCGCTCCGCGGCATGTGGGATCTTCCCGGACCGGGGCACGAACCTGTGTCCCCTGCATCGACAGGCAGAATCTCAACCACTGCGCCACCAGGGAAGCCCTTTCACGTGCTTTTAGGTGGGAGGGTAAATCCAGTCCCTGATACTCCACATTGGCCACAGACATAAATTCCATCTTACTTTTTCAAAAATAATAACTTTCTACATAAATATCCTTTCTGTGGGTTGCTGGCTTCTATAGCTCCAAGTTTGTACTGTTATAAGGCAAAAAGAAAACTCAGGGAACTCACCACCATGTCATTCCTTGGGTCCCTGTTTCCCTACCCAGTCTGACTTTTCTCTGCCTTTCAAAGTCTTTTTTTTGTGTGTGTGTGGCACGCGGGCCTCTCACTGCTGTGGCCTCTCCCGTTGCGGGTCACAGGCTCCGGAAGCGCAGGCCCAGAGGCCATGGCTCACGGGTCCAGCCTCCCCGCGGCATGTGGGATCCTTCCGGATCGGGGCACGAGCCCGTGTCCCCTGCACCGGCAAGCGGACTCTCAACCACTGCGCCACCAGGGAAGCCCCAAAGTCTTTTTATATTTGTTTTTTATATAACATTCAGAGTTTTTAGTTGTACTTAGCAAAGGAATAAAGAAAAGTGCTTCTACTGCACCTTTCTGGAAGCAGAAGTCCAGTTTTCTCTTTTAAGTAAATTTACAAAATGAAAAAAAATCATATGTATTTACCAACATAGTATTTCTAGTGCTCTTCAATATATTGTTTAGATACAGACGTGAATTTCACCTTGTTGGATGTTGGTATTTTTTTTTATATTCCTAGACGTATTCTTGAGCTTTGTTCCTGTGATATAGTTGAGTTACTTGGAACACTGATACTTTTAGGTCTTGTCTTTAAGATTTATTAGGTAGAACCAGAGCAGTGTTTAGTCTATGGCTAATTATTTATTCCCCACTACGGAGGCAAGATCTTTCCGAGTATAATCTCCAATGTCCTGTGAGTTACAGGTTTTCATTCTGGCAAAAGGATACACATTATTCCTGTTCCTGTGTGTGCTCTGAGTACTATTTCCTTTAATCTTTTTGAGTGGTTCTTTCCTGGCTTTGAGTAATTTCACACACATGTGCTGCTCAATACTCTGTGGAATATTCAAAGGTGGGGCGGGGGGGCTCTGCAGATCTCTGGGGTATTTATTCTTTGCAACTCTCCCCTCACCAGGAGTCTGCCCTGTGAATTCTAGCCACTTTGGTCCCCCTGGCTCTCAGCTCCATTTCCTCAATTTAAGGAGACTGTTGGGCTCCATCTGGATTACTGTCTCTGTGTCATGGTCTGGAATGACTCTGAATATAGTATGTGGATGCAATCCTGGGGCTCACCTCATTTGTTGCTCTCAGAGATCACATTGTCCTTTGTCACTTGACGGCCAGTGTTTTAAAAACACTGTTTCCTATATTTTGCTTATTTTTCATGTGGTTTTAGACAGGAGGATAAATCTAGCCCCCAGTACTCCAAATTGGTCAGGAGCATAAATTCCACCTTATTTAAAAAAAAATCTTTCTACGTAAATGTTCTTTCTTCTCAACTTGATTCTATACACTTTGTGCGGCAGTGACTTTTTTTTTCCCATAATTGTCTTGTATTTAGATCATTAGCTATTTGTTGTTGAACCTGAATATAGGAAATATTTACCGACCATTTGAATAAATAACTTTTAAATAATGCTATATCAAAATGTTGAAGTCCACTTTTCAACACTTTTCTGTTGGTCCATGTTTTTATTAACCTTCCCTCTAGCTAAGACAGCTTTATGTTATTTGCCTACAAACATGTTGTGAGAGCTTATGATGCTCAAAATGTAAAATATGATGCTAAATTTCAAATGTAATGAACTGTACTGATTGATCCTCGAGGCAGTTATGTATCTGTCATCCTTCATAAATCTTTGAGAATTTATCCTAATGTGACTTTTTCCAGTTTATTTTTAGTTTTCTTGTGAAAAATAATAATGTGGCTTTATCTTATATAAGCTTTTATCATTCAATTATTAGGATTTCAGCTTGAGATTTTTTCCTGTTATTTTTCTAGGTATGATAGTTCTTTATATGGTTCTTTTCCTCTTATTTCCTTTTGTCTTTCCTTCCTCCTTTCCCTTCCCTTTTCTTCCCTTCGTTCCACCCACTTCTAATTTTTAGGGTCCCTTCCAGTGCTTAGATTCTGTGCTTCTCAGAAATCTGAAAAACTTGTTGTAAAACTAACAGTTTACTTATCAGAATTCTGAAAAAGAACTTAAAATTTGTTAACTTCCAGAAAATTAGTCCTGGAAAAATACTTTTTACTCCTAAATTAAGTTAGCTTTAATTTGTAACATAAATCAGAGTATATGCATTTTTATATTTTAGTTTTAAAACAATTTTATGACATATTCTTACCACTTCCTTAAGAGACAGTTTACTATTTTCCTTTTACAGGTGAGGAAACTGAGTCTTAAGAAAGTTCAGGCAAGGTTGGCTCCAACTCAAGAGCTCATCGTCACCTGCCTGCTAAATAATACTGTTTATGTTACAAATCTAGTGGCTACAAAGCCAAGGTTACAGCTGGCCTTTCCTTGAAAGATAAATAAATAAGGGAGGGATGGACTGAATTCAGAACTACTGACCTACTTTCCTCCTTCTGACTGAAGAGAATTTCTGAAAGGAGACATATATTCGTGAGAGATGGAGTCCCAGGGAAAAAGCTATTCATTGGTTGACCTTCTATGCTATTATCCAAACTTGAACACTTTTGGTAATGAAAGGGGAGGTGGTTAATATTTTTATTCTGCTACAAGAGGCATAAATTATGCTTCTCTCAGTTGACTCAAGATGTATAGTCACCACTGATAACAGCCATGAAGAGTCTGATCTAAGTGAATGAAAGAAGCAGATTTTGCTGTCACTTTGATGTTCTCCCACAGTCTTTGAAAGGGGATTCATCTGTTGGTAGGAGATTTAGGTGTGAATAATCTTGGAAAGTAAAGATAAAAGTTCTTCCTTTCTTTCAACAAATTAATAAATAAATATGGAGGGCTTATCATTGGAAAGTCAGTAGAAAGACATGGGCTTGGTTGCTACAGTGTGCTCCAGTTATATGAAGATTAAAGAGTGATCAAGGATTTTGAATATTATGGGGGAGTTGTGACATATGATTTTGTACATCATTCATGAGAAAAGCTATATTTGGCTCCTGATTTTTATTCCTTGACTTTCTGTGTCAATTGCATTAATTGGAAATTTGTCATTTTTCTCTCTCACTTTTCACATTATATACAATCTCTTTCAGGGGAAAGAAAAATCTACTTCCTATGACTGTCACGAGAGTTAATGAGTTAGTTAATGTTTATCTCCAAAGAATTAATGGCAAAGCCAATATCGTGCTAAAAGAATAGAACAACAGGTAATTAGTCAATGCTATAACCATTATTTTTCCTCTCTTAGAAGATAACTCACAGGTTAGAGGTTGGTCATGTTCAAATATACGGTATCTAGTATTCTCCAGTGTCATCTAGTTCCTATATCATCATTCATAAAAGATCCTTTACCCCTTCAAATATTTGTTTTTAAATTGGATTTATATAATACCACACTAAGGTGGCATCTTTTCAAAGTACACCAAATGGACGCAATTTCCTTACATATTTTAAACATAAATACACAGGGCTTCCCTGGTGGCACAGTGGTTGAGAGTCCGCCTGCCGATGCAGGGGGACACGGGTTCGTGCCCCGGTCCGGGAGGATCCCACATGCCGCGGAGCGGCTGGGCCCGTGGGCCATGGCCGCCTAGCCTGCGCTTCCGCAACGGGAGAGGCCACAACAGTGAGAGGCCGCAAAAAAAACAAAACAAACAAACAAAAAAACACAATTGCTGATACGAGACCAAGTTAAATAGATAACTACTTCACTCCATTTTGTTATATGGATATAGATGTACCTGAAGGTATTTTGTATCAAAAAGACTTGAATCATGTTTGCAAAAAACGATAATGGAAAGCTGGATGACTCAATCAATGTAGACAGCCAATCTGAAAATGTTCAACTTCAAACCTCTGCTTTTTCTTAATAATAGGGTGTAGCCAGATAATTGTCTCAACTCTGTGTTTAATTTAGACCTGTTCTTACAAAGCCTCAATGTCAAAGAATCTGTACATTTCACTTAAAACTAGAACACATCGAAAAATGTATTAATATAATAATTAAGGATCCTGGGCACCATTATACTAACTCTTGCTACATATACAAAAGGGACATTAAAATGTTTCGGCTATTCAGATAATCAGCAGAAGTTGCCAAAAATTTAAATATTAAGCACACATTAAGCACACGTGTGTGTGCATGCACACACATCACTTGAAGGAATAGCTGAAGAGTCTTGGGAATTTTTTTTATACCTTCGCAAAAGCTATCGTGTAAATAAAGCTAGTTCTTTTGTTTGTTTGATTAGTTAATTAATTTAATCTATTTTTAATTGAAGTATAGTTGATTTACAATGTCATGTTAGTTCCAGGTTTACAGCACAGTGATGTAGTTTATACACACACACACACACACACACTTTTTCAGGTTGTTTTAGTTATCTATTTTATATTTAGTAGTGTGTATATATTAATCCCAACCTTCTATTTATCCCTGCCCCGTCCCCCCATCTTTCCCTTTGGTAACCATAAATTTGTTTTCTATGTCTGGGTCTATTTCTGTTTTAAAAATAAGTTCATTTGTATCTTTCTTCTGGATATAACTGATATCATATGATATTTGTCTTTTTCTGTCTGGCTTTCTTCACCTAGTATGGTAATCTCCAAGTCCATCCATGTTGCTGCAAATGGCATTATTTCCTTTTTTTTTTTTATGGCTGAGTGATATTCCATTGTGTATATATATATATATACACACCACATCTTCTTTATCCATTCATCTGTTGATGGACATTTAGGTTGCTTCCATGTCTTGGCTGTTGTAAACAGTGCTGCAATGAACATTATTGGTATGCATGTATCTTTCCAAAGTATAGTCTTCTCCAGATATATGCCCAGGAGTGGGATTGCAGGATCATATGGTAGTTCTATTTTAAGTTTTTTAAGGAATATCCATAGTGTTCTCCATAGTGGCTGTACCAATTTACATTCCCACCAACAGTGTAGGAGAGTCACTTTTTTTCCCACACCCTCTCCAGCATTTATTATCTGTAGACTTTTTGATGATAGCCATTCTGACTGGAGTGAGCTGATACCTCATTGTAGTTTTGATTTGCATTTCTCTAATAATTAGTGATGTTGAGCATTTTTTCATGTGCCTGTTGGCCATCTGTATGTCTTTGGAGAAATGTCTACTTAGATATTCTGCCCATTTTTAGATTGGGTTGTTTGTTTTTTGATATTGTGCTGTATGAACTGTTTGTATATTTTGGAAATTAAACCCTTGTTGGTCATGTTTGAAAATATTTTCTCCCAGTCTGTAAGCTGTCTTTTCAAATCAAGCTAGTTCTTGTTTTCAGAAAATCAGAAGAGCAAAGGTTTCGGGAAAAAAAATGGAAATAAGCTGAAAAAAGCACTTTGGGTGAATTATATTTAAAGTAACATTATATTTTTTTCATTATCTAGAATCTAATTTTCTTTGTGTTTCAAATTTTTAGGAACCCAAAACTACTCTAAGACTGCATAAGATTTCCATAACAGTTGTCTATTTCTGTGTAAAAACTCACCCCAAACTTAATGGTTTAAAACAACAGTGACTTACTATTTCTCCATATTATTTGGGATGAATGAGAGTTTCCTCTAAGCTCAATAATGAGGCTGCAGTCAGCTGAGGATTGGCTGGGCTACAAAGTACGGGATATCCTTACTCATAAGTCTGTTAGTTGGGGCATCTAAGTTCTCCTCCACGAGGCCTCTAATCTCGTAAACTAGGTGTGGTTTCTTCAGGGCATGGTGGTTTTGGAATTCTAAAAGAGCAAAAGCAGAAGCTACAAATTGTCTTAAGACCTAGTCTCAGAAGTCATAGAATGTCACTTCTGCTGCATTATTCTGGTCAAAGCAAGGCAAAAGGCTAGCAAATATTCAAAGTTCTGATACAGACTCTATTGTTTGAAGGAACTGCAAAGAATTTGTGGTTCTATTTAAGATATTATACTTTAAAAATATCTAATATGGTAAATATACACAGACATAACTCACATGTTAAAGTTCTTTGAGGTCTTCAGTAATTTTTAAGGGTGTCGGGGGTCCTAGGATGAAAAAGTTGGAGAATTTTTACTCTAGACCAGATGATAACAGATACACAGATACCAGCTTTATCCGTTGCTGGGCTAAGATATTTCCAGGCAGGTTTAGAGCTTATATCTATTTATATAAGATGTTTAGGCATCTTATGCATCTGAGCATTTATATATAACACTATATTTTAATTTTGTTTATATGCAATTTGTTTTACATTTTATTGCTAACAGTTAATGTAAATAATGCTAAACATTTATATTGTAATTGCATTGTTTTGGTTGCCAGCATCTACCCCTGTATTGAGCAAAGTAACTCAATCTTGGAAAGAAACTTGTTCCAAAGAGAAAATCAGATACAACAGGCTTAGCTCTTTAACACAGTATCAGGGTTGTGGGGTAGAAAGATTTTGCATAGAACATAGTGCTTTTCATTTGGATTTCTCACAGCACAGCAGCTCATAGACTCACTTAGAGGTTAAGAAAGGGCTTTAAATAAAAGCTGAAAGAATGTTTCATGAAACCTCTGTAAATATTTAGAAGCATGGTTCAGAAGCTGAGTTTTGGAGTCAAACGTAGGTAGGGAAATCAGCACTGCTGCTTACTGAACAATTTACTCAATAATTTTAGCTTCAGATTTTAATTTTTAAATAATGAACATTGGATGAGATGATTTAGCAGAGTGCCTAGCACATTGTGAGTGCTGAAATAGTGATACCTGTTATTAAGCATTGCTCTAGAACTTGGCTCAGAATGTAACACTAATGGACATTCTCTAATTTTGTCTTTTTGTCACAGTACCTGGAACAGATAGTGCCTGACAGGTTTGATACTGCCCACGGGGAATCATAGCTGTGTCTAAGGGTAACTGGAAGTAGAGCCAGCAGTGGAGCTGGCTTTGATGACCACTGGACTTTAAGGCATACAAAGGAAATAGTGGTGTCCAGAACAGGTTAACAGTGTGTGGTGAGAACAGCGCCACCTGAAGGATTTACAGTGTAGCCACAGAAATTATGGGTAGAAAGTTCCTAAATTTGTTTGATAGATGGCCTCAGCTACCTCTTGGGAATTCTCCCTAATTCTGCATGGAGAGTAAGCCTGAGGGGACCAGGGTCTGCACCTTGGTTTATGGTGGTAGCAAACAATGAATGGAGCTTTTTACTGGTAATAAATCCCCGTATCAATTCTTGGGCTGGTGTGGCTTGAGGCGACAGTTATTTGTGCATGGTTGGCCATTATGTACTTACAAAAAATTATCTTCTTAATTAAACTTTAGGAAAGAGTTATATACTATGAAACACTCCTAGGTGAAAGGTAAACTGAGGAAATGCAGAGAAAATCTGAAAATGTAGACTTAGGTTTTATAAATGTTCAAACACATCACAACTTCCTACTCATATAATTGAGATGCGCCGAGTCCTTCTTTTCAGTAATATTGAGCTGTGGAAAGTTTTTCTTGTTTCATTGACTGGAAGGCAAGGTTCTTCACCTTCACTCCACCCAGCTAATGTAGAAAATCACAATATTGCTACAGAGTAATTATTTCTAGTACAGTTGCTTCTCTGAGGTGATAATCTCTGGAGAGAAATTATAAAAGTAGATTACTTATAAAAGCACCATGCTAAATATATACCTTGGTAGAAGAAATGTATATCAATAGTAAAAGATAATTTTTTTTGTTATTCAGTTTTCCTTTTATTGAGTTATCACTTTGTGTTATCTATATAGGATACGTGTATTCATTTATGCTGGTATTCTACAAATGCAAATGCCAATATATCCAGAATATCAAAATGATGAGTGGCATTATTATTAGCAAAAATAATAACCCCAAAGCATATTGTTTTCAAAATAATACTTAGGCAAGATTAGCAGAATTCTTTCAAAGTGAATATAGATTGTGACCATTTAAATTTTGAACAATTAGCAACAAATTATGAGTCATGATCTTTGTGTCAAGGTAAGCCCTTGTTACTTAAAGCTATTTTGTATTTTAATTTCAGAATAATCCTTTTAGAAAACAATTATGAATCTTATTTTGCAGTGAAAAAAGGAGAGAGAAATAAAATGATCATGTTCACTTGTGTGAGCGTATATTTACATAACACTATATTTTAATTTTGTTTATAGGCAATTTGTTTTACATTTTTATTGCTAATAGTTAACGTAAATAATGTTGGACATTTATGTTGTGATTGCATTGTTTTCATTGCCAACATCTCCTCCTCTATTGAGCAAAGTAACTCCATCTTAACTGTAACTTGTGGTCCAAATGAGAACTAATATATTTTCTATGGAACTTGCCCCCTGGCCATGGCAGTGGTTTGAGAAGTGGCCATGAACCTAAGCCCAGCCAGTCATATCCCTTCACTGGGGTATTTCCAACTTTTGATGGAGTAAGAGCTCTTTCAATTATGTCACTAAGATGTGAAAATTTGAGCCCAGTATTTGTTAATGCCATGCCCCTGACTGGCAGAAGGTTTATCTTAGCAGCAAGAGAGAATTAAGCCAACATGCAAAGGAATGCAGAGACGAGAATGAAGGAGGCAACCCTGATGGTTCCAATACCTGAGGCCTGCAAAATTGTCCTAGCTCTTCTGACTTGGCAAGAATCCAAATATTACTGACATCACAACCAAATCATTTACATACTACATACAATTTTATTTTGACATAACAACATACAAAAATTTAAAATACATATGTAAATATATAAAATATATATGTAAATTCTCAGTCAATTTTTCCTGCATAGTTTGAGGAGTGATTCTTCTTTTTATGACAATGATTTGCAATTTATTTTTTCATGTATTCCATAAATATAAATACTCCAGACTTTCCATTCAGGCATCAAGTGAACATTTTAAAGTGTTGTTTATACTGAAAGGAAAGACAGATGATAAAGTATCATCCCAAGGCACAGACTGAATCACATCATTCTCTTCCACTAGAAAATGATTATAGTGGAAACAGCCCCCATATAAAGTGTATAAGGACATTAAAATACTAATTTTGAAAGAAAACATCAGAATTAGGTACCAGGTATTTGAGGAAGTCAAGGAATGGAAATAAATCAAAGCTGATGTATTATGTGCAGATCTCAGGCTTTGGAAATCAGAGCAAAACACAGCTCATTCTCTGTATATTTTCAGGCCTGGGGTTTTACTGTATTTTTCAAAGACAGTCTACTGACGTTTCGCTTTATCTTCTTTGACAAAAGAACTTCCGTGTGATTTAACATTGATGGTTGATGCGTTTGTCTTTCTTTTGAATTTTCCAATAGAATTAAAATCCAAAATTTTTAAAATTCCAAAATCAAGAATTAAAAAAACTACTTTGTGACCTGTTATTTCACAATGGCATGGATGACTATAAGGATAGTTAACACCTGTGTATCACACTGTATGATTTTATTGCACAGAATCATTTTATTGCATGATTTTCTATTTGATTTAAACCCTTTTGCGAGTCATGTAATTATCTCATCTCCAATTTTCCAATTTTAAAAGTGAGTATAGGGGCTTCCCTGGTGGCGCAGTGGTTGAGAATCTGCCTGCCAATGCAGGGGACACGGGTTCGAGCCCTGGTCTGGGAAGATCCCACATGCCACGGAGCAACTGGGCCCGTGAGCCACAACTACTGAGCCTGTGTGTCTGGAGCCTGTGCTCCGCAACAAGAGAGGCCACGACAGTGAGAGGCCCGTGCACGGCGATGAAGAGTGGCCCCCGCTCGCCGCAACTAGAGAAAGCCCTCGCACAGAAACGAAGACCCTACACAGCCAAAAATATAAATAAATAAATGAATTAATTTAAAAAAAAAAAAAAAAAAAAAAAGTGAGTATAGTAATTAACAAAGACCCTTACGGGGACTTAGAAAAACACATTTAAAAGAAATTGGGAATTCTGATATACACGTACATGTTCTACAAACAAATACTTCTCATACTATTTATATAGGTTGGTAAATAAACCCATGATTAGAAACATCTGTGATAGTATGCTAGCCTCTTATTTGATTTAGATATTAAGAACTGAGGGGTGAATCATGCATCACAAAGAATTACTATACAGCATGATGTTTTGTTCTCCTAATCCCAATGTCTGTGTTGTTATTTTAACAATATGTTAAAGGCAAAAATGTACTATGTTAGACACCTCTTCTTTTTCTCCTAGTGAATTTTGTAGTTTCAGAGAGGTCAGGATCTATCCCTGTAAAATTCTCTCACTAATTTACACATTCACTCATTTATTTGTTAATGCCTTCATTTATTTTTTTATTCAAGAGATATTTATTTTGTTCCTTTATGCATCAACTACGGGACTGGCCTCTGAATCAATATGTTAGATTCAACATCTTAATAAAATATGTATATACATATATACATATATATATATTGCTGAATGATGCTCAGGTAAATTTAAAATACAGTTATTCTGGAATTTTTTAATTGTTCTAAACTTACTAGCATATGAATGAAAAATGATTCATGTAAAAACCACTTTATTTGTTCCTTAGGATAGCAGAAGACCCTTTTCTTGCCTTTATAAATATCTCAAATTGTTTCAGTATGCTAACATTCTTGTGAAATCTATGGTTAAAGGCAAGGAGAAAAATCCTATAGGAAGATATAGCTTTAGTCAACTTAAAATGAAATCTATAATTTAAAATTAGTTTTCCTTGTCCATAAATGTTCTAAATGTCTTTAGCAAGATATTATTTTGTGGCCCTTTATATATGATGAGTACAAAAGATTCTGCATCAGATTAGGTGGAAAATTGTACATAACAGTATTCCATTCCACAGGGTTACATGTGTCAGCCCAATACAAGTTGAAGTTGACCAGTAATTTTGAGGATTCAGACAAAATTATGATCACATGGACTTTGTTGGTACCAGATGTCTAGGTATTCAAAGTGTTCTAATTCAGAAAAAAATGATAATGAAATGATTTTTAGCACATGTATATCAGAGGCCATTCTAAGTTAATGTTTTTAAAGTTAACCCTCTCTGGGTGACCAAAGGCTGTGGGAAATCATGTTAGCTGCAAAGTAAAGCAATTTACCTACATTATGATAAATCAACATTTTAACAATTGTTCTTGGTTTTCATAATAGTTTCTAAACGGAGTCATTTACTTGTCTAAATGGCAAAGCCCTTCAAACTATCATAGAAGGATCATAGCTTCCTGGGGTGTTTAGTTTTCAGAGTTCAAGTTTTATATCAGTACAACAAATTGAAGTGAATCTGTTGACCAGTTAAGAAGAATGATGGCTTTGGGGAATGTCAGATTTGTTTTGGAGCAGGAATACCCCTGTGATTTTCTCTGCCTTAGAGGGCTTTAGTGATCCAGAATAAAACCCATAAAACCTGAAATGGGCAGCCCATAAAATAAAAACACAGTACTTTGCTTTATGTTGAGAATAAACTACTGACATAGTAAGTTGATAGTGAAAAACTGGAAACATAGTATGTTTTCTTTTGTTAAAAATATTTATAGGCAAACTGGATTTACCTGTACATGTCATTTACATTTCCTTTATTTAAAAATATCTTAGTGACTCTTTTACCTTGCTTAAAATATAATTCAGTCAAGTATTTAAACAGTTAAATAATTCTTTAATAAATATTCCCTGATAGCTTGTTATGTGTAGGGCACAGTGTTATATTCTGTGGGGGAAAATAGGTCTGTTAAGCTTAGATCTTGCCTTAAGGAGAGCTTTATATCCTTGGAGAATTAACCAATATTATCTCCTCATCGCTCTGAAAATATGCTGATCTATGTTTGAGATGTACTAATTGCCCTTGGTGACTCTTGAGATCCATGCACTTTTGCTCTTGCTAATTGGGATGTATGCTCACTAAAAATCAGTTTTGTGTGTTCCAAAATCAACTGTATTTATTTTAGTAATATGGTAATTTAATTTAGAATTACTTTGTGTTTTGAGTCCCTAAGATTGCTCCCAACTCGGGTGATTTGCTAGAAGGACTCAGTATATAGTTGTAATCACAGCTAAGATTTATTACAGGGAAGGACACAAGGCAGAGTAGCAAACAGAAAAGGTGAATGATACAAAGTTAGGAGACCTGGCACAAATTTCCAAGAGTCCTCTCCCAGTGGAATCACACAGGATACACTTAATTTCCCTTGAAACTAGTTGTGTCAACTAGTAAAGTGTTATCTGCCAGGGAAACCTATATGAGCCTAGGAGTCCAGGGTTTTTGAAAGTCAGTAACAGAATCCTCTACCTAGCATACACCACAACTGCAGACTCTCAGAAGGAGAACAAGTGTTCACCATAAGCTACATCATTGGCACAGTTTAAGCACAGAGAGCCACTTTTACTATTTCGAGACAACTTTATACCAATGTAGAGAATTGTTTCCCTCTCAAGCACCCTAACACCAGCCAAGGGCCAGCTTTGCAAGCAGGACTTTCTCAGGAGAACAGTCTCAGGCCTGCTGTGTTATTAAGTCTTTTTTGCAAATTCATATACAAATGAAATATAAGTGCAGAAAAAATAGAGATCAAGAGAGAAAGTAGTTGTGTCTATGAAAACTGAGCTCAATATTTTGAAGAGATTTATAAAGGTACTTTTTAAAAAATTGCAGTTGAATTGGATAAGTGCTAGACCATTATTTAGCCAAGTTTTATGTTTACAAGAATCACTTGGGAGATTTTGTTAAAGCGTGTATTCACATTAAATTAATTTTGGTAAAGATCTGGAGATTATGTGTTTCTAACGAGTTCCAAGATATGATGATGAGGGTGTTGGTTCATAAACTATACTTTGAGCAGCAAGATTCTGGAAGATACTAAAAGACAGAAAACTGGTAAACTTTCAAAGATTTTTACCTTGAGATTTATATACAGGTTTCTTTAAGTTGCTGCTCAATATTAAGTAAAATTGAGATGAGTAGGCAAAGCATTATGAGCATGGTTTAGGAGAGAGCATTATGCAAAACTTTAATCAATAGATCCACACTCAAAGAAAAGGTCTTGGCCCTACACTAAAATATTCATGAATGTGTAATTACATATTTTAATTTACTATAAAATATGATGTGAATGTCTCAATGTTAAAAATTCCACATTTTTATAGACCTTTTCAATTATTTGATTACTGGACAGTTGTATTGAATAACAGGACCTCTAGGGAATAACATAGAAATAAAAACTTATGGAGAGATCAAAAAGATAAAAAGTGGAAGATGGAGAAATTATTCCAATCAGAAAAGTTCCTTTGTAAAGGAGGTGGCATTTATCCTTGGAGGCCTTGAAAGATGAGAAGATTTTGATAAGCAATGACAGAAGTAATGAGAAATGATGACAGGATCTTTTCCTAGAGAATTAGGATTTATGGAATAATGTTGTTAAGTCTGGAAGGTAGATTGATTGGTTCCAGGTTGTAGAGCTTGGATGGACAGTGTAAAAGCATTCTTTAATAACAAGAATAATGACTCACTATCCTTCTACAACCACTATTCAAAACCATCCAATGACTTTTCCTAACACTTAGGAGGAAATTCCAAATCTTGACAAGGCCTCTAATGGATCCCCTACCTGATCTGGGTGCTGGCTCCCTCTCTGGTAGCCACTCTGGCCTTTTTCTTTATATTCTTAAATATGTCAAACATAACACCACTACAAGGCTTTTGTATCTGCTGTTATCTCTGTCTGGTAGGGTCTTTCCTTAGGTATTCTCTTGGCTTTCTCTCTCCCTATGTAATTTTTACTTTGTTCAGGTGTCCCCTGGTCTATCTTCTTGGATAGATCCATATAAAATAGCACCTACCCATCACAGTCTACCCTTTAACTCTGCTTTAGCTTTTCTGCATAGCACTTATAGTAACGTGGAATTAGTTTTATATTTATTTGGTTTTTGTCTATAACTACCACTGAAACGTTAAGCTGAGTTTACTGAAATATCTCCAGAGCCTAGAATAGTGAATGAAACATAATAGGCACTCAATACATATTAGATGAATCAACAAGTATCAAAGGTATTATGTATTGAAATTTTTTTCTTATGTCAGAGCTGATTTAATGTGATATGGTAAAAAGTCCTTTGAAATAGATGGTTTTAGTGATACAAGGTTTCTTCCCAGAGCTAGAACAGTTCTTGATGTACAGTAGGTGTTCAATAAATATTAGATGAATGCATAGTTATCCTAATTTTTTATGCATTGAATTTTCCATTTGCATGTCATAGCTAATTTTATGCAAGTAAAACACAGCCATGTGTTCAGAAGGGTTGTATAGCTCTTCAGTGATATTCTCAGGTTTTATATCTCAGGCCATTGAACTATTTCTTGGAGTACTGCATATTAGAATATATAGTCCAGCAGGAAGAGGTGAAACACAATGGCTGTACTAGAAAGTAGGAAGGTAGACTTAGGGAATAAAGAGGGAGGTTACATTGAAGAGGCCAATGTTTTAGTCTATCAGTGTGCAGAACAAATACGTGTGTTGAGTGTTTGTGTGTGTGTATATATATATATATATATATATATATATATGTATATGTATATATTATACCTATATATACTGCAGCTCAGTACCTATTTACACACACTTTATTTATATCACTGTTAAACATGAACATATGCACCAGATATTCCCTTGGGTAGCCTTTAGATTTCCTAGGTACTGGCTTTACGAAAGCCCATAATTGCTACTGGAAGGAGGCACTCCAGGTTGAAGAGATAAATTAAAAATGTAAAGATCCTGCAGTTGATGAATCTGTGGGTGGTAGGATAGGGCTAGTTAGCTTCCTTTGGCCTCTAGCTTTCAGGTAGGATGTCAGATGTGAAGATGAATGACCTCTCATTCTGATTCTGGGCTCAGTGATACGATTCGCTTTGGCTAATAGAATGAGGCAGAAGCAGCGTTGTGCATTTCCAAGCCCAGGCCCCAAGAGGCCTTAGATATTTCCACTTGGCTCTCTTTACCTCGGCCACTGAACAGAGGACATGTTGGCTAACCTACTAATCCCAGGGAGGAGACTGAGAGACACGTAGAACAAAGCCAACCCACAGATGCATGAGGGAATAAGCAGGGATCAGCCAAATTCAGCAGACAGAGCAGCTGAATTCCACACACATGAGAAATACATGTTTCTGTTTTAAGCCATTGAGATCTGGGGTGATCTGTTATGTGGCAAAAGCCAGTTGATACAGGCAGGATACCAACTGTGTATCCTCTTTGTGTTGATATCTCTCCTTCCCTTCATATTCATTGCACTTCTGTCTTTCTACTTCTGCAGCAATTATTTACACAGCTTCCTTCTCAAGTTCCATTTTCCATTCACACTACCACCACCTTAACTTCAGGTGCTGTCTACATTTTGCGCCTTAATTTTTCCCTTTTGCCTCTTTCTTATACTGTTTTATAAGATGCTAACAGGAATATAGTAGTAAAGTGTTCTATTCTAAAAATATATATATAGGAAAAGGAATTCTTAAATAAAACCAAAATTAAATGCTATTCTTTAGTGGTATTCCAAACGATTTTAATATGCTGTAATGGGTTGAATTGTGTTCCCTAAAAATTTATTTGTTGATATCCTAACCCCTAGGACCTCAGAATATTAACTTATTTGGAAATAGGGTTATTGCAGATGTAACTAATTAAATTGAAGAAGGTCATCCTAGAGTAGGAAGGACGCCTAATCCAACATGACTGTGTCCTTATAAAAGGGAAATTTGTACACAGACATGCACACAGGGATAACACCATGTGAGGATTGGAGTGATGGTGCCACAAGCCAAGGAACTCCCTCCCAGAAGCTAGGAGAGAGGCCTGGAACAGATCCTGCCGTACACCTTCAGAGGGATCATGGCCTTCCTGATACCTTAATTTTAGACTTCTGGCCTTCAGAGCTGTGAGACAATGAATTTTCATTGTTTTAAGACACCCAGCTTGTGGTACTGTTACAGCAGCTCTAGTAAAGTAACATATTTGCTAATATGCATATTAACCTTTAGGAAAGAAGTGTAGAACTTTCCATGATTTCATTAGCTACTGCACCCCTCACATGTATTCTCTTATCATTGTCTTCAGGAGGAATGTTAAGTAGAATTCCAGGTTCATCAAATTATGGACAGGAAACATAGATTTCTTTTCCAAGACTTCCTATCAAATATTTGCTTGATGATGTATGTAATACTTCGGTGATATTTGATGAAACCCATGAGTCTAAAATCAAAATTAAAGAGTGGTTAAGAGTGAGGGTTTCTTCCAAAACCCTTTTAGTACTAAGTATGTGTCTTCCTTCTACCTTTTATAAAAATATAGCATTATTCATATTCAGTGTCTTTAAAATATAAATCACAAAGGCTGAAGTCTTTCACATAGTTTTTTCTCACAGAGCTCTCAGAAAAAGAAATCATCTTTTATTTGAGCAGAATCTCCCACCATTATTTCCCATTGATGCTTTTGTTCACGTAGCCTATTAGGAAAGAGAAAATAGATGTGACTCTTGACCTTTCCATAAAGGGAGAATTTTGTTAGCTTTACCACTGCTTGGCTGGAAATGAATTTTAGAGAAAGAGTGGGATGAAGTCCCCTGCAGTGCATTTTATATAACTTTTCTTTTTTATCATCAAACATGAAGCCTACACTGATAGATCACCCAGAATTTATAGTGCCCTTTGTGTTTAATAGGATCCAACCTAGGTAGGACCAGCAACTGACAATCGTTTTAAGTTATTAAACAGAAATTGTTGGTATAACACTAATATATTCTTCTTGAGCAAGCATTGTTTGAAGATGATCGTAAATTACAATACCTGCTATTCAGCTGGCCATGACACCGTGATTCTCAAGGAGGCAGCTTCTTATACATTCTCATATATCCAGTAACCCCACTACAGAGGAGGTGTCCAATGATATCTTTCTAAGCTTGTTTCAAGGTCTTGTATATTTTTATTTTGAAGATCTCACATATGTTGCTTAGGAACAATAATGTCTGGATGCAAGGTGAAAGAATTTTTAAACTATTTAAAGTAGTTGGTAGCTAAATGGATTCCAAGTTGGGAATACATAGCCTCCAATCCTGACATGGGAGTAAACTTTGAACATCTTACCTAACCTCTGAGGCTTCACTTTTCTTACCTGTAAAAGGAGAGGATTGGATGAGATAATTTCCATCTGTAAAATGTTACAGCTTAGCTGAAGTAGAGCTTTTGGTTAAGTCTGAGGTATGTCTGAATATATCTAGTGAAGTGGTCACACAGACCCATCAAGAATATATCCCATGAGCTGATGGGGGTGGATCTTTATGGGAATGTTTGACTAGAGAACCTTAGAGGAAAGACAGTCGGTGGTCAGAGTGCTATCTATTTCTCAGCTTGATTGAATGAATTGGTTTTCAGTGCTCCATGAGAGCTGTAGCAGGCAGAACTTAAAAGTGGTGTCTTCAGAAGGGACTGCAATATTTCCTTCCACTTAAGAAGTCATTCTTCATCACAAACACTATCAATAAAAAGTTGTCACAGAAAACAACTTAAAAGGATGCACTGCATTAAATTTACATATCAATGTAATAGACATCCTGATTTCAGAGCCATAATATATGAAGGCAACTTGTGACTCAGATCGAAAGAAATGGGACATTTGAGATATGGAGCACAGGCTGTGCTATATCACTATCTAAAATCATAGATTTGTCAAGTATTATCATCTCTTGTCTCTCTTATATTTAAATGCCATGAGAACAGGTACCGTTGCTATCTTGTGCATTATTTTACCTTTACTATTTTGTACATTGTTTGATCTCCAGTGCCTTGAGCAGTGTTTAGCACCTAGAAGACATTCAACACAGCTTTATTAATTGAATACATGAATTAATGATGACAGTGTCTGTCATTTATTTGGAGAGAACAGAGTTCCATTTTTATATGGAAAACAGTAGAGCACCTGAACAGTATTGACTGAAGGGAACCCAGTACTGCTTTGGTAGCTTCAGGGTTTAGCTTTGGGAAATTAATGCCCTAAGCAAGAAGACTGTGTCGTTGTGAATGGTAGCCATAATGTTCCAACAACGTGCAGCTTCCATCTCAATTAATTTTTATATGAAGGCAACAGCAACACTGTTTATGAGTCCATGTGACTCATCACCATATATAACCACACACCACAGTAAGAAGCTGAAATTCCTGCAGTAGATAAGTAAATAGAGCAGACCAGTGACGTTTGGGTTATAACTCTGAGTATGATCTCCCTGGGGAAATCTAGGCTTAAATTCAACCATTTCATTTATTCAACAAATATTTCTTCAGTGCTTAGTATATAAATTAACTTGCTAAGTACTGAGAATATAAAATGAACAAGAAATAATTTCTGTTTATCCTACCCTACCAGATCCTGCCAAAAGCTCACCAGAGGGAGGACAAATAGATTTTTATAATAATATTTAAAATAAATATAATAAATATATTACAAACAATGTTTCATAGAACCATAGAAAGATGAGGGCTTTATCTTACATCTTTTAGGAAACAAAAGGCAAAGAAAAGCTGGCCAACTTGTTTCTCAAAGAATGTTTACTCTATCTATCACCTTCCAAAAGTTAAGTCTGAGTCCATTATCTATAAGAAAACTGACTAGTGATGCTGAAGATCTCCTAGAAAAGCAAAGTATTGATAATGCATGTAACTATAAACAAAGTCAGTGTTTTTTTTCTTTTTTTTCCTGAAAAGAGTAAGACCTTGACATGATTATAAAAAACCTGCAACTTCAGAGGCAAACACTCTTCCACAGGGCACCTATGAACCAAAGCTTCTGTGCAATCATGAGAAGCAAGGAGGTGCATATTGAAATACTGCAGTATTTGAAGGATTCCCTAGGTGCACAGTTACTGAGCACCAGCCTGATATGTGTGAGAAAAAACAAGAGAAATTTGAGAGGACAAGGTACATGCAAATGTTAATCATTTCCACTAATAATTACCTTATTCTGATAGACAAATACTGCATACTTGCTTTTAGGAACTACTACATTTGAAAAGAAAAAGGTAGTTTTTGCCTGTTTCTAAATGTGGTAGAAATGGCAATGTTTTGTATTTTTTCCTTAGTTGATAGGAATTAAAGGTTTTTCAAGGTTCTAAAAGCACTTATTTCCATCTGCACTGAGTAAAGGAAAGAGATGTCAAAACAAATAAATCAAGATTAGCTTAAATGGTGAGCAATGGTGATGGGATGAATGAAGGACAACATAACTGACTAAACTCTGGAAAATTTCTGTATTATTAGAGTGCTTGTTATAGAAAGCCATTAAGTGGCATGGCAATCATTTATAAGTATCCATACCTGGGAAAATCTGAAAAAGCCAATCGTCATGTTGAAGAGGAATGAAATACAGAGAATTACATGCTGTTTTGTATAATCCACCTACCCCTATCATTGTATTTCTCCTATAGATTAGAGTATAATGTTAACCAGCAGATTTCTTTACAAAAGTTTAGATTTTCAATAATATAATTAATCATCTCTTAAAATTTCCACAAATTGTAATAAATACTCATTTTACTCTCAAAAGTGGGAGGAAGGGAAATTGGATAGGGAACAGAAGAAAACTATTGCTTCATCCCACAGCTTTCATCTCTCTAAATTGGAAACTTTCTGGGCACATATATTAAAATGTTAGGACTATATAAGCATATTTTGTGCATCCTATCTTCCTATGTTCAAATATGTAATCAAGCAAGGTTAACCCCAAGGATAAGCCTAGCCATGTTCTTTTCCCTTCTTCTCTTTCACACACAATTAAACATGCTCCACCCTCTCTATTTGTAAACTGGTTCAAGGGTTGGCTACATAATTTGTGGAGTCCAGTGCAAAATTAAAATGCAGGACTCCCTGTTCAAAAAGGAGCAAAAATACAATTAAAGGTAACAGAACATGAAGCTTTTTCTTTTCTTCCATAGTCTCTCTCTTGACTTGCCATTGTGTTTTGTATTGGTTATTTAATGTTATTTTAAGTAAAAAAAAAAATTAAAATTTTAATTATTAGTTTGAATTTTACTGCTCATATTTATATTACACAATGCCAGTTTATAACATAGAAATAGCAACATATTTAATTTGTTAGAAATACCAAAAGTATACAATTCATACTTCATACATATGGAAATGCTGCACAAAATTTGTTCTTATATTATGTTTTGATAGGCACACATTCTATTAATCTTATTGACTTCAGCTCTCTGGTGAGTAAGGAAGTAAAAAGGAACTACAGGTTGCTCTATCTTTCCCTTTTTTTCTGTATGTCATCATTTTCAGTGTAAATGTGTAGCTCATACATGGAAGTAACACATATATGAAAAGATACTGTAGGAGTTCTTGGTTTTTCATGTTTTTTAGAATACCATTGCCTTCTATCTTCATTTGAAGCAAGTTCTTGTTCTAATAGTTAAGTGTGACCTCTCAGGTCTGGTGTGCTCTGCTTATTCTGTTGTAGATGTAACACAGGTATCTTGTGCTAACTTTGAGTCTTATGGAACTCACGTGCATTGTGTGTCCACCAGAATTCTGTGTCATGAAGTATTGCAAATGGCGTGAGCAGGAACAGAGATGCACATGTGCAGTGTGCATATCTTTTCTGGTAACGTGCGTGCTCCCTTGTCCCATCAGTTTTCACTAGCAAAGCACAAGTTCAAAGACAAAATTATTAGGAATTTGAAGAAGGCAGCAACAGAGCATTAAAGCATGCTCAGTCCCTTCAGAGAATGAGGCTCTTTGTGATTGCCCAGGTCATACACTATGAAGCTAGCCCTGACTGGTTGTGTGTGTGTGTGTGTGTGTGTGTGTATTTATATGTGTATATTTATATATTTTAACATGTCTTTATTTTTATTATAATTATTATTTTTTGGCTGCGCCACGCCCCATTCAGAGATCTTATTTCTCCAACCAGGGATTGAACCCGTGCCCCCTGCAGTGGAACCACGGAGTCCTAACCACTGGACTGCCAGGGAAATCCCATGTATATTATTTTTACTTCGGGAAAATTAGAGGCTCTGTTTATGTCTTGAGCCCACATCAGTCATATCTTGTCTTGTTATTGTAACATATGTAATCTCAACATTGTACTGTGTGTATCTTTAAGGAAGAGGGGTGGCTACACAGCTATTGTTCCCTGAACCATATACCAAATAATAAGATCCAGTCCTCCACCATTAATACCATCTGATAACTAAATATTTATAACTACTGGAGTTATAAATAAATAACTCCAATGACTTGTTAGATAAGACATAAGCCTCAGAATAATGACCACAAGAGATCACAGCCCATCTGATAAATGAACCAGCCTGTGCCAAAGCTTTCCAACAGGTGAACTCAAGGGCATAGAAAGGGGCCCAGTGTGGGTAATAGGATCTAGACTATCCTTGGCTATTTGAATATAGCCAGCTTTCACATATATGCCACAGAGATCTTATATTCACCCAGATCTCTCTCCTGTTGAACTGCTTTTTCTGATCTTTTTTGGTCGTCTTGTCCTGGTTCTTTTCTATCCCAGTATTTCATTTTGCCTTGCTGCTGTTATTTGTGTCCATCTCTCCTTGTTTTATAATCACAGTGACCTTTTGCCAGTTATCTCGGCCCTATCCACTGAGGCTCTGAATGTTCTCTTTGCATATTGTAGACTCTCAAGAGAGGTACGGTGAGAATTTGACTGAAGTGTATGTCTGTGGTAGAGAGGTTGAAGAAATAGAGTTAAGTGAAATAAAGAGTTGAGGATAGCAAAAATAAGTAGGGGGATGAGGGATCATGATGAGGTTGATATTAAAGAATTGGTAAAGGGGAAAGACAAGAAGTCGTGCTCAAAGGGGGAAAATAAGTTTGAGATTATAGAGCTTGTAATGAAGATGAGGTTGAAGATGTGACAACGTGGGTGGGTTGGCTGACCTGGATTGAAAGGGTAAAGCTAAGTAGGGCAAAGAACTTTTATTTTCTTTGATTATTAGAGCATAGAGAATGCTTGTCAGAAGTTTTAATAATCACTGCAAGGTTCTTTAAATCTTGAAATGTTTTTCTTCAAGCATTCAATAGGCAAGTTTGTGCTTAAAAGCCACCCCATTAAGAGAGCTATTATCTTACCTTCTCAATGTCCTAATCACTCATAAATTGAATTAAAAGCACCGGATTCCAGATTTTCCTTTGGATTAATCATAATTACCCAGCAAGTAGTTTTCAAAAATCATTAGGCTGCAAAAACAGTATTTGGTTTGTACAGTTTACTTTAATTTCATCCACATTTATTAGTCAGCTGTGTTCCCTGCTGATCCCCTTTTGTATTTTAGAGCAAGCTTGTGTAATTAGACTTACAGAGCAAGAACATCTTGTAGCATACACTGTGTCCATGTCTTGGTGTCATCAAAATAACTGTTTGAAAGTACAAAAAATTCACTCAACTCCTGTTTGAACTTTAAGGTTTTAAAAAGTATCAATTTTCTTGATTGTTCTAATAAATGAATTATTTTACTTATGGTTTTCCCTAGAAGTTTTCTACAAAGACTAATCAGAAAGTAAATATTATGAATGGAGTAATTTGTCTTAACTGGGTTGATCTGGTGCTGTTTCATTAGTAACATTAATTTCTTTGGGGGACACATTTTCTCCCTGAAGGATCAGTTCAGAGAAAATAAAGATGTTTGCCAAATACATATTAAAAGTTAACGTACAGGCCTTCCCTGGTGGCGCAGTGGTTGAGAGTCTGCCTGCTGATGCAGGGGATACAGGTTCGTGCCCCGGTCCGGGAAGATCCCACATGCTGCGGAGCGGCTGGGCCCGTGAGCCATGGCTGCTGAGCCTGCGCGTCCGGAGCCTGTGCTCCGCAATGGGAGAGGCCACAACAGTGAGAAAAAAAAGTTAACATACAATTTTACTCTAATGAGTTCCATAGAAAATGCATATTCTTACAAGATATATTCATTATATATTGAATAGAGGAATGCCATTTTGAAAAGTAGCACTATATTTGTACCACTAAAATTTTTAATATCTGGGCGTATTTGAGAAGTAACATTAAAGATATTTTCTAATTTTTAATCCTTTATATTTTTTAGCACTTTAAAATAATATGTCCACTTAAGGTATTTCATTTCAACTTTGCGACAACCCTAAAATATAGATACTGTTTTCAATCATAGGTGAATAAACTGCTTAGAGTAGAGAAATAACTTCACTTAAAATAGTTTAAAACAGGCTTAAAGTATTTTATTTCATGAAATGGATTTGTGGGGGAGGGATACTGGACTGTAGATATAAATTTAGGAATTAGCAGGATATAGATGATATAAAATCATGAGACAAGAGGCAGAGCCCAAAAATTACACCCAGGAGAACTCCAAAAATTAGAATTTGAGAAGATGAGAATCTGGCAGAGTAAAATGCTAAGTCAAGGAACCGTTACGAGAAGGAGACCATGATCAACTGTGTCAAATGCTGCTGCTAAAACAAATAAGAAGATGACCCAAAGAACAACCACAGTATTTAGCAACAATGGAAATAACTGCCAAGTTTGTCAACTATTGTTTCAGTGGAAAGCAAAGATGAAAGCCTGATTGGATTCAAGAGAGGATGAGAGAAGTAGAACAGAGATAATAAAAACTTTTAGAATATTTTTTTGCTAAACGAGGAGCACAGACACTGGATGTTATCTGAAGGAGAATATGAATATCAGAAGAGGGTTTTTGTTTTGTGTTGATATGGGAGATATTTCAGAATGTTTATCTGGTGGAAATGATCCCAGACAGAGGGAAGCATTTATGATTAAGAAGAGAGAGAGGATGGGTAGGATGAAGGAAGATGTGGTGGTAAAATGTAGCATAATGGTGTGTCAGAGGTACTGAAGTGTTCTTTGAGTCTAGTAGTTCCCTTGGTCACCTGGGCTTACCCTTCAACTGATGAAGTAATGGCACATGGGAAAGTGTATTATGAAAAGCAGGAACAACACAATTCCCAGGAGACTATATTCAATAGACCACAATCATATTCTGAAGTGACATTGACATTTTGCCACAGATACGCACGAGGAGGCAGCATGACCTGGTATATTAAGTCATCTATATCTGCAGTACTCCCCCTCCCAGACCGATCCTGGGTGACGGTGGAGCCGAGGAGACCTTATGTGTGGCCACTATTCTCTGCCTAGAAGTGAGGCGATATATTTTCATATTATTCGAAGACAAGTGATATAGGAGCTGGCTATACACCTTATCCTTTACTTTCTCTTAGAATGGGTTTAGTTTTTCTAAGGTGGTTAAGGCAGAAATAAAACACACAGAGTTAAATTCCATTTATCCAACCTGGCTGAATATTGATACCTTGCCCTATTTTTATGTCATCCATGCAGAACAGGAGATTCTAGATGCTCTGCTGGGTGATTGACAGTGTTGCTCAAGCCAGATGCACCTTGATGTACTCAGACATGCTTAGGATCATCTGAAAAAAACATTAGGCATCCAGGTGTAATGATGAGGAAGAGGGAGAATGGGGAGAAAAGAGAAGAGGAGGAGTGGAGGACAAGAGGGAGGGAAGGGCTTCCCTGGTGGTGCAGCGGTTGGGAGTCCGCCTGCCGATGCAGGGGACACAGGTTCGAGCCCTGGTCTGGGAGGATCCCACATGCCGCGGAGCAACTAGGCCCGTGAGCCACAACTGCTGAGCCTGTGCGTCTGGAGCCTGCGCTCCGCAACAAGAGAGGCCGCGATAGTGAGAGGCCCGCGCACCGCGATGAAGAGTGGCCCCCGCTTGCCACGACCAAAGAAAGCCCTCGCACAGAAACGAAGACGCAACACAGCAAAAGTAAATAAATAAATTAATAAACTCCTACCCCCAACATCTAAGAAAAAAAAAAGAACCGATATATTAAAGGCTATTCACAATGAACATTAAAAAAAAAAAAAGAAGAGGGAGGGGCAGGAGGCAGAGAGAGGAGGGAAAGGGAAAGGAAGAGAAGGAAAAACCCCAAAGCTCAACATGACCTCTTGTCCTCCAAGGAGCCTGTGATAAGGAACCAAAGGGAACACTTACAGCATACGTGTTGAGACTATAATATCTATGGAAAAAGAGAAACTCCCTTTTTCTCTGCTCAGGTTTTCTTCTTTACACTGAGTACCAGGGCTTCTGTGAGTGGAGGTCTGGTGAACTCCTGATGAAAGGTACTGACAGAGGTCAGAGAGTAATCTTGTTCAGAAAGAACAAGACTCTACTTACCAGATAGGATAGGTAGTAATTCTAGGCTTCCCCATCCGAAAACATTTTAGGCTGGATAGCCTATTAGCCTGTGATTTCATGCAGATGGGGTGTCACATTTGAGCAGGCTTCGCAAGGGGAAGGAAGGGATAGGTTGTATTTGTAGCAGAAACCAGGGGTACAGAAGAGGAATATTCTTTTTGTTTTTGTTTTGTTTATGAAGAGGGTAGAAGAACACCGGGAGATGGAGATAGAGACAGTAGGAAGTGAGGGTCAGAGGCTCGGTGACAGAATGATGAATAGGAAAGGAGAAGGAAGGATAAATATCATAGTGTTGCTAAGGAAGGGTGGATAATCATGGTGATAGTGATACTAGCTCACGTAATGAATGCTTCCTATATTGGTTTGCATGTATTATTGTGATCTTTACAAAAACGGAGTAAGCAAGATATTGTGATCTCTGTTGTGTAGAGTAAAGG
This sequence comes from Phocoena sinus, assembly GCF_008692025.1. Classification (NCBI taxonomy): domain Eukaryota; kingdom Metazoa; phylum Chordata; class Mammalia; order Artiodactyla; family Phocoenidae; genus Phocoena; species Phocoena sinus. The sequence goes on along the minus strand of NC_045772.1, from coordinate 36,078,168 downwards.
AATGGGGCTGAGAGAGGTTAAGTACTTTGCTCAAGGTTAAGTAATTAGCCCAGCTAGTGACATAGCTGGGCCTTGGGTGGTTGTCTAATTCCAAACCTGTGATCTAAACTGCTGCTTTCAAGGTTGGAAGGCAGGAAAATAGTCATACCATTAGCAGAGACAGGAAAACGAAGAACTACTGCGTGAGTGGAGGGTAAGAAGGGATGAGAAGAGAGACTGAGGTTGATTGTTTTTATTACCATAGTGATGCATGCACATTTTACAGATCATTACTGCCTTCATATCACAACTAAGATTACTTCGAGTGGGTGTTTGCAAGTATTCTTTAATTAATTAATTTTTGCCTAGAATACATATTTTATTTTTAACTTTTTATTTTATATTGGAGTATAGTTGATTAACAGTGTCGTGTTGGTTTCAGGTGTACAGCAAAGTGATTCAGTTATACATATACATGTATCTATTCTTTTTCAAATTCTTTTCCATTTAGGTTGTTACATAATATTGAGCAGAGTTCCCTGTGCTATACAGTAGTTCCTTGTTGGTTGCAAGTTTTTTTTTTTGTGTGTGTGTGTTACGCGGGCCTCTCACTGTCTTGGCCTCTCCCCTTGCGGAGCACAGGCTCCAGACGCGCAGGCTCAGCGGCCATGGCTCACGGGCCGAGGCGCTCCATGGCATGTGGGATCTTCCCGGACCGGGGCACGAACCCGTGTCCCCTGCATCGGCAGGTGGACTCTCAACCACTGCGCCACCAGGGAAGCCCCCGCAAGTATTCTTTATGCATAAAAAATAACCAGTGATCCTTCCAAGAAAAATTAAGCATCAAACCTAAAAATTCTTCAGCTAAACCTATTCTTATTTATTTCTCTAAACATAAATTAGTGGCCTGCCACAGCTGACATCTGTAGAAAATCACTAGGACAATATGTCTCTTCCTCAGTATGATTTAGCAGTATTTGCTACTTTTCACAACACATTGGGGAAATATGTTTTTCCACATGGCATATTTTTACTTTGATGCTTATTTTTATAGTAGATTGTTTTGCTCTCCACCTAACCCATTGTTCTTTTCCTTCAATTTTTCTTCCAAATAAACAATATTGCTTTTCTGAAGTAGTAGTATTTTCAAATCCAAAACTAACTTCCCGTGTGCCTTGCGGTACCTTTTAAAATATGCCTCCTTTGAGATACTTTCAGTGGATGCATGTTTGGTCATTCACTTCTTTATTTGTCTTCTGACTGTCACTGAGATGGACAGAAAAAACTGTGCTGATCATAGTCATGTTTAGGCAATTTAAGAAAAAATAAAAATAATACAGAAGCATGTCGAAAAGTTGAATCAGCAATGAGTATAATAGTCTGAGTGAACTATTGTGAGATAAAGGCATACATTTCTCCAAGTAAAATTTCTGTGACATCATACAGAATGAAAAATAAAATACAGTTGACCCTTGAACAAGGTAGGTGTCAGAGACTCTGATGCTCCCTGCAGTTGAAAATCCAAGTATAACCTATAGTTGGCCCTCCTTATACACATTTCTTTCCATATCCATGGTTCCACATCCATGGATTCAAACAACTGTGGATTGTGTGGTAGTGTAGTATTTACTGTTGAAAAAGATTCACTTCTAAGTAGACTCGAGTATTTATACAACCCATGTTGTTTCAGGGTCAACTGTATTTCTTTTGAACTTTTGGATTAAAATATAGCAGAGCTACCTTTGAAAATATTGTTTGAAAATAATGCCAAAAAAAGACTTGAAATCATTCATTTAGTCCCATATATACATTATTTTTTTAATCAGTACCACAATTATTATGTTTTGATTGTCATTTTAAGAGCATAGTGAGTCTATTGCAGTGACCACATTTCTGATTGTGCACAAAAATAATGAGCGACATTTTACCCTCCCTTGCTCCCCGATAGAACTATGCATCACTCCTTGAAGCATTCTTATGCTTTCTACCATTTTGTGACATGTGTCATACTTGTTATTAATTGTGCAATGCTTCCTGAGAGCAGTCTACGCATTCATGTCTAGTTCACTATTATTTATCTACCCATTGGCTAGAACATCTGAAATGTAAGTAGGTATTCAGAATATGTGTAGAATGAATTAATGAATGTGAGGCATTGGTTGAGAAGATTATATACATAAACACAGTAGCTCTGAGTGCAGATAAATATAAGATAAAAATCCTCAAGCTGTGACCTTGAAATATGTGGTTATGTTTCTCATAGAAGTTTAAACCTTAACAGGAAATGAAGTTTCCAGTCTGAATTACTTTGTGTTTATTTTCTGATGCAAAGCCTTACTAAATCTTTATATACATTTAAAACATTTGACTCATGACCAATAGTTTATGATCATTTCATATTGAAGATAGTTTATGGAATTAAAGTCGATATTTACTAATTGCATGCAATTACCAATTGCATGTATTTCTACTCTTAATAATTATAATTTAAAAATAATTTATTTTTTATTGGAGTATAGTTGCTTTACAATGTTGTGTTAGTTTCTGCTGTACAGCAAAGTGAATCAGCCACACTTATACATTTATCCCCTCTTCTTTGGATTTCCTTCCCATTTAGGACACCACAGAGCACTGAGTAGAGTTCCCTGTGCTATACAGTCTGTTTTCATTAGTTATCTATTTTATACATAGTAGTGTATATATGTCAATCCTAATCTTCCAATCCATCCCTCCCCTACTTGGTATCCATACGTTTGTTCTCTACGTCTGTGTCTCTATTTCTGTGTTGCAAATCAGTTCATCTATACCATTTTTCTAGATTCCACATATATGAGTTAATATACAGTATTTGTTTTTCTCTTTCTGACTTACTTCACTCTGTATGACACCTCTAGGTCCATCTGCATCTTTGCAAATGACCCAGCCTCATTCCTTTTTAATGGCTGAATAATATTCCATTGTATATATGTACCATATCTCCTTTATCCATTCCTCTGTTCATGGACATTTAGGTTGCTTCCACGTCCTGGCTGTTGTAAATAGTGTTGCAGTGAATATTGGGGTGCATATATCTTTTTGAATTACGGTTTTCTCTGGGTATATGCCCAGGAGTGGGATTGTTGGGTCGTATGATAGTTCTATTTTTAGTTTTTTAAGAAACCTCCATACTATAATTAAAAAATAATCTTAATGTAGCATTTCTGGGAGTTTCTTTTGCATTCACAGAAATTGTACTGTGTGTCTTTCTAGTTCTTTTTGCACAGGAAAAAGTTATATAGGAAAAAATCAAAATATATCTACATATTCATGTGATTAGTCCATGATAGAGTTATTATTATTCATTTTATATCTTGCTTAATAAATATAAACAAGTATGCTTAAGAAACACGCCTCATGTGTTTTCTGCATAGACCTTAGTCCCTCTAAACTGCATATAATCTCAACCCAAGTTAGAATGTTCAATACCTGTAATTAAACACTGAATTTGCATGTATTAAATCTTTTCTCCAATCCCCCTTCCCTGTTGCAAAGGTCTGTTTCAGACTGGAAATTATCAAGGAAAAGGGAGCAGGGATGATCAGTGAGACAGGTTTCTCCTTCTAACAATTGCTGTTTTGACCTCAATAAGGGGGAGGAAGATTTGTTCAGGGACTAGGACAAGAATGACTTTCATTTGGTGTGATCTGGTAATAAGCGCTGTCCTGCACCATGGCTTGCACAATGGGATATGCTTTTGGGTTCCTCCCAGGTTTGTTTCTGGTCCCCCGTTTCTGTGGAGGAAACCTCTCTATTGAGAAAGGTCCCTTAGATGACTTCTTTGACCTCTGAGCATCCACTGCTACAACTCTGGCCTCTTTCTGCAGAGGTCTCTGGTCCCTCCAGACAGCCTTATAGGGACAGACCCAAGATGACTCCTTGCCTGCTCTTTTCCTGGTATGGCCTTCACTTGTCTGTAGGTAACACTTTTTTTTGGATCTCGTGACCTATCACACTCTGAAGTGCAAGCTGATCCTTCTAAAGTCTCACTCTCCTGGCTTCATCCTTTAAGCAAAGATGGAGCACATCTCTTATAGGGAGGAGCCAGATCCCGTTTATAGTTGAGACTTCTCAAGCTTGAGCCAAGTACCAGCCCTCTCTGTATCCAACAATTTCAGCAAACATGTTTCAAAAACAATTTTCCTAGGTAGGGGACTTGAAGCCCTATCTCCTCTTACTAGTGCTAGGAGTTAGAAGTAGGATTTCATGACTTTTAAGCAGCCTTCCCTTCTCTCCTCTTTAATAAATATCTTTGATCTGGGTCAGGGTCCCAAGGACCACAGAATAGGTTCTCTTGCATTCCTATTTTAAAATCCCTTTGGGTGGGCGGTAAGGTGAGTCTGACCCATACTCATTAATGGAGCCTCAGCTGAAACTGAGAACCAAGTACATTCTAATATCTTGTTACACCAATAATTGAAAGTATGAGGAATGAGGAACAACTAGGTTGAACCATATAAAAGTGTTGATATTGTATTATTTTGATCTACACAAAGAATAATTTCATCAATCTAATATTATACTCTTTTAAATCTGCAGTTGTATAATTTACTAAATTATAAGGGTCTATCATTCCTTATCTGAAATCTTTGGGCTCAGATGGGTTTCAGAATTCAGAAGATTTTTAGATCTTTGACTTAGATTTTTTAATGTAATCCAGCACATATTCTATATATTACATTTCTTCCCAGTGGGTCTGGATTACGAAGCTCTCTGAGTTATGTATTGGGAGTGTTTGGCTGTGGAAAAATCTGTTTTATTTATAATGGCAACTGTGGTTTCAGGCTTACAATTTGCATTTCCTAGAGACATTTCAGTCGTCTGATGAGAAGTCTAGGGAATATGTGAACTATAGGCAGAGGATATAGCATATTCTGCTCAAGGTATTTTTAAAGCTCAGTACTATGATGACATCATCATAAGACCTCTGTCATGAATTCATTTCATTTCACACTGTCTTAACAACCTATTTCACCCTCCAATGTGTGAACACACTAGTTTATAAAATCATAACAAACAAATTGATTACATTTTAGAGGTTTAATATTGAAAATAAAATGAAACAAGCAGGGATATATCATAGTTCTCAATTTGCCCCTCATTCATTTGCTACTAGGAATATGATCAATATATAATAGTCAAAACTATTTGAATTTCTGGCTGCTATACCTAGATTTTCCTCTTGTGCTAGTTTAGACTTTAATTCTTTATCAAGAATTATTCTATAAGAGCACACACAGAGAATATGTATATTGTTAAGTTGTGGGTGATAAGAATTTTTTTCCGAGGTAATGTTTACCTACATGTGGCTTTCATTTAAGGCTTTGATTTTAGAAAATGACCCTTGCCTCTACCTAAGAGTTGGCATCACCCTGACAGGCCCCCTAAGTGCAATGATATAATCAATGATCAGTGTGGACTTGAATGGCAATTCCTCTTTGTTAAGTGTACATAAGCAGCTGCTCCTCACAGGCATGTGGCTTCTCCTTCTAGGTGTGCTGTAAGCAGGGACTTCCATTCGGCTGTATGTCATTACACTTGGTATTGTAGGACCTCATTTATCCTGCTTTCTATAAATGGAAACTGTATAAACTTTGGGAACTGCTTAATAGGAGAGGTGTGATATGAACAAAAGAAAACTGTCATCAGGCATTCAGGAAGCCTGTTCCATGTGCCTGCCACTATTATTAATGCCATCTTAGGCAAATCACTTCAAGTCTGCCTTTTTTCCTGAAAAGGCATAATGCCATGTATGTGATTCACAATAAATATTACATGAAAACGAATGAACATACTTTGCTGCTTCCATTTTGTTTTTTGGTCATGTCTGCATTAGGATGGCTATATGGATTCCTTTAATCTTTTCTATTTTTGTTCTATAATTTATGTCACCATTAGTTCCCTTATGTAATTTTATGTAGATATACAGTGATACACACACTCACAACGAAAAGTACTCCAATCACAAAGATACACAGGTGGATAAAATTTTACTAACTGAATACAGCATTTAGAAGCATCTGGATCAAGAAACAGGCCATCAGTAGCATCCTAGAAACTTCCTCCTGTCCCCTCTAGTTCCTGCCTTCCCTGAGAGCAACTCATATGTTGACTTCTAACATCTCAGGTTAGTTTTGCCTGTTTTTAATTCGATAACAGAAGAATGCATCAGATAACGCACCAGGTTCTGTTTAGTATTGGCTTCTTCCCCTCGACAGAATACTTGTGAGATTCACCTTGTTATGCATGTAGTGTTTACCCTTTTTACTGTTACTGGACATTTGAGTACTTTTCAGTTTTTTGCCCACTACCAAGAATATTGCTCTGAATTTTCTTGTACATACTTTTTGTGAACATATGTATGCATTTCTTTTTTGGTGAATGTCTAGGAATGCTATTGTTGGGTCAAAGGAGATGCATATATTCTACAGTTTAGGGGAAAAATTGTTTTATTTAGTTTTCTTCTGCCAATCAACAGTGATTTGTCATTTTAACTGTATTCCGATTTCCTTTTGGAGAAAGATCCACCATCAGTACATAGTTTTTTTTTAATGCAATAAATCAAGTTTTCCTACTCCAGAAACAGAAGGGGTCTTTGGGGGCTTTTTTACTAGGACTTAACTGGAATTCTCCTTTCTCTAGGAAAAAGATAGAGGTCTATAATCTAAGCTTATTCAGCCAGATTCTCTCTCTCTTTTGGGGGGTGGGGTGGATTTGAAACTTGAGCAGAGTAATTCAAAACAGAACAAATGATTGGCATTTGATCCTAGTAGCAGCAGTGGTGACTTGGAAGGTCTGGTAGGATTTGTAGTTGCCTGTTTCTTGTCAGTTTTAAATCTGGTTGTTTACCTTCCCCAGATCTTGTGAGCTCTTGTATCTTCTTCCAACACATTCCTTTTTTCATTAGAATGTCCACGTTGGTTTCTGTTGCTTGCAACCAAAGAAACCTGTGTCATATATAAACTCATGTACCACACATTAGTAACAACTTTTACAGTGCTATAAATAATGTTTCATCTTACTATGTTGAGTGTGGTAGATTTCAAAGTAAACTTGGCAGCTTCATACAGATGAAGACATCCATAAAAAATATGTATTTATGGTTTCTGGACATAGTGGAAATGCTTCCTACAAATGAGGCCTAGGGGAAAATGGTAAAGATTAAATCCCTATTCTTAGCCACATGGGAGAGGTGGATAATCAAAGAGAGGGAATTTGGTGGTACAGGAAATTTTGTCTTCTATAGTTGGCGTTTACTGACTGTAATCATAACTACGTTATTTTTAATGTTATGTTTCAGAGTAAGTGCATTAAATGGTAGTGTTCACAGTATCACTTCTTTATCAGGAGTGATGAAAAGAGGTAAATAAGGGTCATTTGCCATGAAATTTAATAGAAAAATTCCTGTCAAGTATTCTGAGATGTCTTTCACTTGTCCAAATTATGTTAAATTTGCTTATTTAACATTGTGTATTTCACCTAGTTCTTAAATTTTAACCTTGTCTGCTAAAATTTGAAGCTTATGTTCTTTTTTTTTTTTTTTTTCCATTTCAACTCTACACAAAGAGGCATTGTGAGACTCTGAGGATTTTATGTTACAGTTGTTTGTAAACTTTAGCATCTTTGGAGTATGCATTTTTGGATTTGAGTAAAGGTTGCTTCAATTTATAACTGTTGAATATCAGGTATCAGTCCTAAACTAAAAGGGAACTTCAGATCACATTTCATAGGATTATGTGAAGAGAGATGATGACTGCTTGAGACACCTTAGCTTCAGTCATTTCTCCGCTGACTGCCCATGCCATCAACTGTCACCCTTCTCCTGCCCTGCGTTTCCCAATTACATCTCAGCACACAAAGAAAAGAACTTAGTTGAAAAATCCTAGGGATATTTTCTAGAAAAGTTGTGTCCTGGCGCTGTTATATTAGGCCTGGAGTTCCAGGCCAGCAGGATAAATCAGAGTTGAGCTATAGGAGGCAACATAAGCAAAGGCTGAAAACAGAGATAATGGAGAAAAAGCCTGCTAGACTCCAAATTCTGAGATCATTCATTAGCTTTGTGTTCTTAGGCAAATTACTTAACCCGTTAAGATTTGGTTCCTAATCAGTAAAATGGGAACTAGAATTGTGTCTACTTAAATCAGAAAACATCTGTAAGGCACTTAGCCCAAGTTACATTGGCTATTAAGCATTATTACAGGTTCCCCCCTTGCAGTCTTGAGATGCCTCAAAGAATGTGGACTACTGATTACAAAATGTGAAACCTCAACTATCAGGCAAGATTTTCCTGTTACTCTTTCATAAAGCCACTTATACATATTTTTTAATATGCTTATCACAATGTTTATATTCATAATGTGGTGAGGGTTGTTTTGATGTCTGTTTTCCTAAGATTTAAGTTTCATTAGGGCAGAGATTATGTGTGGGTTTTTTTTTTTTTTTTGATAATGAATGTGTGCTTAATACCTAGACAAATATCTGGCATGTATCAAGTGCCAAATCAACATCTGTAGAATGAATGCATGGATGAACCAATGGATGGATGGGCTGAAAACAGTCATCCATGGGAGATATAGACATACTAAAAGGCCATGAAAACTGAAGAGGATTAATTTATTTACACATCAGACTCTAATTTTGCTCACATGGTATCCTCAGTGCCTGTAACTGATCCTCACACACAAATGTGATTGAATAAATGTTGAATTTAACGATATGAAATCACCAATATTCAACTACTTCTGCACTACAAAAATGACAATTTCATATAGTTCAACATGATCTTTGTAGAAGATATTAGTAAATAAATGTTTCAATCCTTGAGTAATTCTCCTTCATGGCTTTAATTTAAAATACATATTTACTTGTATTTGTGTATCTTAATTGTGTATCGCAAACAATTGGGAGCCATACAGTAAACATTAGAGTGCCATCCCATATTTTTTTTTTTTTTTTTTTTTTGCGTTACGCGGGCCTCTCAATGTTGTGGCCTCTCCCGTTGCGGAGCACAGGCTCCGGACACGCAGGCCCAGCGGCCATGGCTCACGGGCCCAGCCACTCTGCGGCATGTGGGATCTTCCCGGACCGGGGCACGAACCCGTGTCCCCTGCATCGGCAGGCGGACTCTCAACCACTGCGCCACCAGGGAAGCCCCCATATTTTTAATCTTAAAATTTCTAGTACTAAATACTGAAACTTGGTATTTTAAATAAAGCTTTATAGTTCTTTCTAAATTCTTCAGATACTTACCAAATACGAGAATTACTATTCTTAATTTTGTCATTTGTGCATCATCCAAACAGAGTTAAGCCTGCTTAAGATGGTCTTCTTAAGGAGTATTTACCTTTTGTTATTATATTTTACTTCAGGTTAAAATATTTGGGAACAGCTAATCTAACTCATGGAGATTTGTATAGCAATACCTGGAGAGTATTTTTTTCTTCTTAGATTTAGGATTTATTGAAGATGACAAAAAGATTTGTTGGCAATGACTGAACCCATTAAGGAATAAGAAATAAGCATATTTTCTACTCAGGTATCATGATGAATAACTAGGCGTCTATAGATTGGGATTTTGAAATCAACTTCTAGTTTCCTCTCACCTGGAAAGTACTTATAATTATTAACCTCAGAACCAAGGGACTGGTCCCAATTCTGGTATGATTGAGATTATTCTTCTGAATTCTACTTTTTCCTCTTCTGAATCTCACAACTATGATTTTCTGGACTGGGATATCTGCTTTTGAATTTGGTCCATTATTAATAATCATGTTTAAATTTTGTATTATTCTTATGTATTTAATAAAAATACACATTAATAAAATAATGAGACATTATTTGTAATTTATAAAAAAGACTTTGTGTCCCTCCTATCAATATGCATATCACAACGGCTGGGAGCTTATTTTTTTAAATGTTTACTTTATATGTGTTTATATATGTATTTATTTTTAATGAATGGTAATGGCTGTGGCTTCCTGGATGTGTATGTCTGTCTCTCTCCTTGACATAACTGTGCATGTCTGTGTTCTTTCTTCTCACTAACAAACAACTTTACTTCTTTATACTTCTGCCATGATGAGTGAGAAGAAACACTGGTTCAGCTGGAATTCAGAATCAGGTTCACTGACGCTAAATTCCAAGTTTTATTTTTTTGGAATTGCAAGCATATTCTAAGCAGTCTGGTGAACAACTTAGTATTTTTGAAAGAACTGTGTTCCAGCTATGTCATCTATGAAGACCTAGTCCATGCTAAAATCTCTCTAAACAAATGACTCCACAACTTAAAGTTAGTCTTGTGTTTAACTATCCTCATTGTCAAAATATTTCACTATATGACCATCTTGTGCTATTTCTTTATCTTATATTTTGTTCATTCTGCAATCTACTTTAGGAACAATTTTTCATGATTCTCTGATGTATTATGAAGTCTTTTTAATGTCTTAAACTCTTATTCTAGATCTTTCCTGTGACTCCTTACTAACCCTTGTATGTTTTTCTTTGCTTAGGTAATTTAGAAAGCTTCACTTTACATCTGCACTGCTATTCTAAATACTGTAAAAGCACCTCCATAACTCATTAGCTTTAAAAGCTGAATCACACTATTGATTTATATTTATTTAGCATGTAAATCAGCATGACCTTCCATACATCAGTTTCATTTGGGGAGATTTACAACACACTGTTCTTATTTATTTGCTTGGGTATTGTATTTGATATGCATTCAGTTTCATTTCTGCTGTCTACTTGTGTGTTGTTTGCTAATCCAGTTAAAGTACCAAATGCCTGCATTTTCACACTGTAATTTAGCACTATGAAAGTATTAAATCTTAGTGTAAAATATAAGGTGAATTTTATTCTTGCTTTTCACTCTTAAAGCTTACATTACTTTTTTGACCTTCAAATTTATAAATATATAAACAGTTTTAAAATTTAGAGACAAGCATCAGCGGGTAGTGTATACATTGAAATAGTTATGCTAAAGTCTTTTTTTTCAAACTTTCAAGTAATATGCTCACTTAAACATGAAAAAAATGCCCCTTTATGACCTTGTTCTGACTGAATGTTTCAGATCTATCCAATAAGACAGTGTTGTTGAACTTTAAGAGTGGGAATAGAAATATATTTTGGAAGACTGCATTTTTAATTTAGTAAATAACCTATAACTATTTTATTTGTTTCACTTCTAGTTTAGAGTTTAAGTCAAGGAGTATAACACAACATAATAGCGCATACTAGATTTTAGGAGGAACTAGCTAGTTGCTTGAGAATAACTGCCCTCTCATAAAATATTTTGAAAAAAACAAATGAAATCCATTTTAATAGAAAAATCCTCTTGATTTTTAATCATGTAAATTATTTACTGTATTCAATAAAGAGCATTCGTTTCAGAGATATGTAGAGGGATAAAATTTATGTAAAGGAGAAAAGAATCCTCTGAAAAATAAAAATAAAATAGATGAAGAAACATTAACATAGATGCTGACATTAGTTTGAATTTAGTTGTTTTTCTATCTCGGACTAAATTTTCCAAAGAGCATAATATAAAATTATGCTAAGAAGTATATCATATTGACCTATCAGAATAAATACACAAACTTGTAATGAAACATAGTCAGAAACAGAGCCAGAAATATGATTTACAAAGTTTGTAGCAGAGAGATAAAGGTGCTAGATTTAAGATGTACAAAGATCTGGCAAATGGCAGGCAGTGGTGTTTGACTATCAAGTAAGTATTTGGTAGATAAAGGAAAGTAGCCAAGTCCTGGGAGGGCTCCTGAATAAAGAGAAGTTGGCAGATCTCTGAGGTAGAAAGGTAAGCAGAATTCAGAATCTGAGGATCAGATATTCAGAACCTAATATCATAACCAAGTAACACTGGCAAGTTTTAATCCTAGAATTCCTGATCTTTTTTTTCAATCCTTGCCTGCCACACATGTTCACAAAATAATTTATAGTGAGGAGGAAGCCAGTGTCCCCAGAAATATTTTACCTTAAGTCAGGGACAAAGCGGTCAGGACCTTCTGAAATATATGTGTAATAATACCTGACATTTTTTGAGTGCAAGTTGGGGACCAGGTACTATATGTAGGTACCTTATATGCATTATATCTCTTAATCCTTTGTATTAGGGGAATGTTCTCCATTGTACAGATGAAGAAACAGACACAAAGAGGTTAAATCATTTGTTTAAGGTCACACAACTAATAATGAGTTAAGTCTGTATTGGAGGTCAGGTAGTTTGACTCAAAACTACAATGAAATACTATTCTAGAACAAGGGCAGGTGAGACCCTAGGGTGAATGTCATTATATTTGAATGGGGTTCATCTTTGAATATCATGCTAAAGTAGTGAGACTAAAGAAACTCTAGACAACTCCTATATTTGAAATTCATAGTTAATGATAAAAATACTAAAGAACATTTTACTTAAGCCACAAAGGATGCACTACTTATGACGCATGAGAATAGGTAATAGAATCTTAAATAGAATAAGTTTGAATTGTTGAATTTTGTAATGGATTTATCTAAATTCATTTGTTTTATCATCATTTGTTCATTCAATACATAATTATTTTGCTCTCACTGTGTGCCAAGTACTGTGTTAGGGATAAGGGAATTAGCAAGACAGAGAGTAAGTCCTTATGAGTCTATAGTCCACTGGAGGAGTTAGTCAATAAATAAGCAAATATGTAAATATGTATTCTATTATAATATTTCTTGGAGATAAGTGTTATGAAGAAAAATAAAGCAGATTAAAGGTAGAGAATAAAAGGGGAAGGTTATTTTAGAAAGGATGTTCATGAAAGGATTCTCTGGGGAGGTAAATTTGACAAAAGACCTTAATAAAGTGAATGAACAAGTCTTCTCAGTATAAGGAAGAAAGGAATTAAAGAAGAGGAAATAAGTGTAAATATGTTGAGTTCAGAAAATAGGGGAGGGGCATTAGGAGATAAGGTTAAAGAGACAGGTAAAAGAGAGGTCATAGAGAATATACTAGACCATAACGTAAGGTCCCCAAGGTGAACCAGATGGGAAGCCTTTGGGAGTTTTTGACATAAGAAGTGTCATAATCAGATTTTTAAAAGATTGATATCCCTCCAGCTACTGTGGAAGGTAATATCTTAGAATAAGGTGCTAGCAGTGAAGGTTAAAAAAAAAAAGTAGTCAGATACAGGTATATTCTAAAGACTGAGCACACTGTAATTGTTCATGATTTAGGATTTGAATTTTGGATGTAAAAAACAAAAATACTCCAGAGTTTTTGGCCAGAGCAACTTGTGGTGCCAGGTTTGAAGGGATAGAAATAATCAAATATCTATTTTAGAAACGTTAAGTGTGAGACGTCTATTAAAGATCCAAGTGAGGAGAGAGATTTGGCAGTTAGATGAACAGTCAAGAGATAGTGGGGGCATTCTAAGATGAGGATATAAATTTAGGAGTTATCAAATTATATCGATGGTTTCTAAAGCCCTAAGACTGGATGACATTACCTAAGAAGTGAGGGTGGATAGAGAAAGCAGAGGCAAAGATTGAGTTCTAGGTCATTCCAGTACTTAATAGTCAGGAAGAGGAAGAAAATATAGAAAATGAGTCTGAACAGAAACAGTAAAATAAAAACCAGGATTATGTAGTGTCTTGTAATTGAAGACAAGAAAATGTTTCAAGAAGGAGGAAATATCTAGTCAAAAGCTGCTGAAACGTTGAGTAAAATTAAAACTACATATAGACCATATAACCATGGAATTTACCAACTTGGAGACTGTCATTATCCTTGAATAAAACAATCTCAATGGAATGGTTGTGATCAAAGCCCTAAGAGATCAAAAGGAGGCAGCAAACATAAATAAACCCTTTGAGAAAGTTTGCCAAGATGCAAGCAGAGAATTTAAGCAGTGACTCAATGGCACATAGGTATAGTTTTCTTTTTTCTTTAGTGAAAGTTATTATAGAACATTGCTGTGTAAATAGAAACCATCCAGTAATCTGAGAAAAAATAAAATTTATGTTTGAGAGAGACGTCATAACTAAAGGAACAAAGTCCTTGAGATGGAGACAAGTTTGAAATGCATATAAGTGAATGGGTTGACCTTAGATATAGATGTAGAGATTTGTCATCCAGTGTAACAAAAAGGATCTTCAGGATTCATCAATAGAGACGTAGGCATGGGAGGAGGAGATGGTCTGTTTTGGTTGCTTCAGTTTGTTCAGTGAACTAAGAATGTGGTTTTCACCTGAGAGTAGGGAGGAGAAGTGGGTGCTGAAAATTTGAGGAGATGCGAAGTGGTATGAGATAATCTTCGTAATTGGGAGAGTGAACTCACTGGGGATGTATATTAGAATTCCAGAGCACTACTGAGGTCCAGAGTGAGATAAATGGTCCCGAATGTAATGTGAGACTAGCCCACGTGATTGTGTGTGCTTTCTACAGTCATGTTGAGCAGCGTGGGTACAGGTATGGTATGATAAGAAAGTTGGATTTAATTAGGATTGAGGGTTGGTTTTTTTCTTTTTCTTCAAGTAAGTACAGGTGAGGGCATAAGTACAGGAGCTCAGGTTTTGTTCAAAGACTAGATGAGCGTTGTGGACCAGGAATCTAAACTGGATATTTAAAAAAATAAGAAAATGAGGGGCTGGTTGCCAATGAAAAAGGGATAGATAAATAAATTAGTGGTCCCAGTGGGTTGAAGAGTTATTGGAGTGGGACTAATGATTAGAGTTAAGTGAGCTGGAAAGATAAGAATTTGTGTTTAGAGGTATGAACCCATCTAAGACATAAGCGCTTTGAAATAGAAGAATACTGTAAATTAGCTATTACAGGATTCTAAGTCATAAGCTGCTGGACTTGCCACTGCAGCCGCCTGCTCTGAGAGGTAACAACATTCTTCCTTCTCATATTAATAATTTAAAAAGATGAACGTGCAATTCACATGTCATATGAACCTTGTTTTTGAGATGGCATTTGTATACTCTAAAATAATGATAAAGGTAAAAATTTATACTCTCTTGTAAATGGCTCTTCATTGAGATATTCCGTATTAATGTGATTTTAAAAAATCTAGTCCATAACTCAATTTTGAATAATTTTTTACTGAAGCCATAAAGGCTTGGAGGATTAATGTGCAAAGTTGTCTTTATATATAGGACCCTGCAAAACATTGACACACATGAAGGCAATACAGTAAGAGATGATTTAACGAGTTTCTGTTAAGCCAATATCCTATCAGTGCAAAATGACTCTTAGAATCGATATGATTTCTCCTGCTTAATTTTATTTTGGTGATCTTTATAAATTAGCCTTTGGCCTTGCCTATAGCTTTTATGCATTTATAAGCTTCAAAAGTACATTTAAAAATTTTTGCTGTGACTCTTGATTTTTGCTCTAAAATGCATTCTCAGTATATGGAAATAATTGATGAAATATTAAGAAGTTATGGGAGTTTGATGAAAATGTTATGGTGTTATCACTTATTTTACCTACATGTGTATACATACATGAGCATATAAATGGTACTTTTTGCAGAAACTAAATGGCAAATTCATTGAACTTAGTTATTTTGGAAAAACACTCTAAACATTCCTTCTTGATACTAAACAAAATAGCTTAGTTTTATTTCAGAGATTTAAAAAAAATTAATGTAAATGCACATTTATTGTAAGTTCCTAAATGGCATACACTTACATCAAAATAATTTTAAATATTTAGGAATCACAACAAGTTCTTGGCACTAGTTCTTATGATTCAAAGCATATTTTTTTATACAAATAACATATCCGATGTTTTTATATGACTGCTTTCCTAGCAATCATATGGTTGGATATGGTTTATCAAGTAAGCAAATCTTAACATTGCCAACCAGTACTTTGTGAATGCCTTTTGACTTCAGTGAATTGTAAGATGGTTTCTAGAATATATATATATATATATATATATATATACACACACACACATATATATGTAATATATACATACACATATATACACACACACATATATACACAAATTAATCTTTTTTTTCCTGACATTATCAATGATAGTTTCACTTATATGAAAGTTTAAACCCAAAATGGGAAATCTGGGGAATTTGCTAGAAAAATATTGGTGTAGAAGCCCAGGTTTCCCATCTATGACAGTTTTGACATGCTTTTTGATCCTAATTTGGTTGTATATTGCTGCTTCTCTGAGCTTCTTAGTATTAATGGGTTATGTATTTGAATCACAGACTGTTAAAGGTTGAAGGTTGAGACTCAGAATCCTTTCATCTTACAGAGGAGGAAACTGTAGTCCAGAGTGAGACTTGCTCAAGGGCCACATAACTAGCAAATGGTGAATTCTGAACTCAAGTTTTCTGACTTTAAAAGTTGTGCCCTTTTCATGTTGAGCTGGAGTGGGCCTTGAAGGATTGGATGGGTTTATTGAAGGAGGCTGTTCAGAAGAAGTTCATCTAGGAGAGGAAAGCAAGAGTTTTATGGCATGCTGCTAGGGAAAAAGCAAAAGAAAATGCAGTGTCACTTGAAGTTTGGAGGGAAAAAGAGTGAATAAAGTATGGATAACATTAAAAGAACATCATATAAGGCTGCTAGTGCATCATCCATAGCGTTTATTTTGAGCAGTTGGTGACATTTAGAAATAAGTGAGGGTTCCAGCCATTTTCAGTAGGTGGTCATTTTGACATTTCTGTATAATGCCTCTCTGGACTAATAAAACTTGTCTATTACTGCTGGTTCCCTTTTCATTTTATTATTTCTGTTCTTTTAAAGTAACAATTTAGTAAATCACAGTATATAGGCAAATGCTGGAAGTCAAGTATTTATATATACTAACATTTTTTAAGCCTGGACTTTTTTTGCATAACAGATGGGAGAAGTGTGAGTAATTTCACTGGAATTCTGTAGCCTTAGTTTTCAAAAAATTTTTTACTTTGTGACATTTAAATATTCAGTTTATATCTAATAACACAAATAATATTTTTAAATAAGCACTAGAGTTATTATCAAAACAGAATCATGTGGTTTGGCAACTAGCATATAACATGGACATCTGTTACTAGGGAAATAAATTAAACCAAAATAAATTGAACCATGGTGAATGTTGCTATAATTTGGTAATTAATGATTTTTAAACCACAAATTTATGCTACCTAATTTCAGCTGGACCTTTGTAATATGTCTTATTTAAAGCATGTCACATTATCCAAGATTCCCTAAATTTCTCAAACCCCAAAACACAGACCAGCCATTCTCCCAGCACCATCTTCTCATAAATTATCTAGGCTCCTATATTTATGTGAATATATTGATAGTTCCCTCACTTTCCTTATTTGCTCCTCTGTATTTTAATTCCCCTTGATTCCTTCCCACCTCAGAAGAAGCATGGTCCTGCTTCCTTATATGTGACTTGACATATACCTTTGCTCTTGATTAGATTGTCCCTCCTAAGATCTTTTTACATCAATTGTCCTCTTTTTAAAAAGTGTAACTGGAATAGACTTCAACGCTGCCCCTGTTGGGGAGTGTGGGGACTCTGGAGCTGGCTCTGCTTATCCCCCTCCAAGCCCAGGGGTGTATGGAGCTTTGTCCTTCTACTTTCCAGTGCCTCTCTGGTTATCCAGGACCTTATCCTATTTGGAGAGCATATCCTATTTGGAGAGCATGTCAGTGTTGTAGGACATTGAAGAACAGCTTGTCTAGTGGGAATAGTTGTGGTGGGAATTTACCCTGCTGAAGATTGGCCAGCATCATGCTGGTATCTATAAAGGCTATCTTACCGTTACTACCTGCAGTATGAAGGACTGCTTACATAGCTCCTCAGCAAGGCAATGTCTCCCTCTTACCGGGGCTGGTATAGATAGTACTTGCTCTTGGAAGAAGTGGGGATTCCCTAACAAGAATGGTCCACTTTGGTTGGGGAGACTCTCCCTTTTCTGCCTTACGGGTTTTCCTGGCCTTTCAGTCAGAACTAACACTATCAAAGAATAACTATAAAATATTGCTCTTCATCTACCTCTTAAAACTATGTTTGTGAATCAAGTTAATGCTGTGTTCCTTCAGGGCTTTGATTTTTGATCCTTGATCCTCATCCTGTTTTTCCTTCTTGATGATCTCTGCTGTTGCAAAATAAAAGTTTTTTTGCTGTTACTTGTCCCTCAATGAAATGAGCTTCACAAGACAATTTGAAAGGCAAAGCTGTTCATTAACTTTTTCCTTTCGTTTTCAATTTTAATTCTCTCCAAGATACTTGTGGTTGAATGGAGGAGGGTCAAGCACAAGGATTGACACATGAGAAAAGCAAGCTAACCTATTTAAAAATCCCATGTATCTAAAATTGCACCACTAATATTTTTATTGCATTCTTCATCTTTTCATGCTCTAACTGTTCCCTCTGAAATGCCCCAACAGCAGAACAACAATGATGATGACAAACAACAAAGAAAAGTCTTTGAACTTCTTAATTAGTAAAAGACATCAATCTGTTTCTCCATCCCAAATATCTTGAAAAGTGAAGTCTATTTATGGCTACAGTCTTCCACACTCATATTCATCCACATGCTCCTAGAAAACTCCCATTTTATTTCTTACTATAGATATTTTAAAATAGATAATGATTTAACGATCACCAACATGACAATGTGTGTGACTTTTTTTTTTTCTGAATTCTTCTACTGCCATTCCTGCAAGACAACATCCACATCCAAATCCATCCATACTTAAAAGTTTTCTATGCAGATGAGGTATTTCTCCTTCTAGTCAAGGTTAATTTCTATACTTTATCCTCTGGCTCCCATGACTAAATCCCTTTCCTCTCCATCTCCAAAACACTCCTGAATCAATCGATTCCTTTTTTTCTCTGTATCTTCAAACTCGCTGGCCCTCTCTACTGGCTCATTAGCTTTGTCTCCTTTTCTGTTTGTTGTTTTGTTTGACCCCTAAAAATAGTTTTCCCCAAATTTCTCCTTTCACCTCTTTTCTCACTATGCTTTTTTCAGTTTTTCTAAGGGTTTGCATTTACTTTGAAGGTTTTAATGATCATGTACTTAGTTGGTCACTCCCAAATCTAAATCTAAAGTAATAATACTTTAGTAGTATTATTTAAACATTACTTTAGTAGTAATATTAAAGTTGTAATGATACTAAAGTAGCTTAGAATGTTAAGAAGAGGTTTAAAAGAAAGCACACACAAAACCCACACATTTTATTTTCTCCCTTGGAGCAAAACAATTTGCTAACTGAGGCAGCCAGTAAAACAATATTTTAATTTTGCGTTTATGTTTTTGTATCTTCTAGTTTGAAAACAAAGCACATGTTAACTCTAGATTTCAGTCTTACTTACAGCAATATGTTGTATAAAATGCTTTTTGAGCTATTCTTGAGCACAGCATGGGAGTTTGTTATTA
Organism: Phocoena sinus; assembly: GCF_008692025.1. Lineage (NCBI taxonomy): Eukaryota > Metazoa > Chordata > Mammalia > Artiodactyla > Phocoenidae > Phocoena > Phocoena sinus. The sequence goes on along the minus strand of NC_045772.1, from coordinate 36,058,759 downwards.
ACATTTGCTTATTATGGATTTAGACCTTCATAAATTATTAAAGTACAAGTGATTTCTCCAAGGTACCATTTTAGGATGTTGCTGGAATTTGGGCTGTTTTTTGACCTTCTCTTTCTTTTCACGCAATGTTAAATATCCTGTTAGATTCTAGAAGTTTTCTTACTTGTAGAATCATCTTAAGGAATTCATTAGCATTTTTGATTCAGGTATTGAAATATGAAAAGTGAGCTTCATATCTTTACTTATAAAGAAGAAATAAATTCCACCTTTGCTACTGCTGAATAAAGGTTGTCTTTTTCAAGCAATGAGTAAAGCAGACATATTTCTGATTTCCATAAAGTTATCCATGGCATAAATTAATTATGTTTTTAACAATATCAAAACTATAAAGTTAATCCTTTCATTAGGTAAAGATAGTGAAATTAATGGAGATAAATAGATATGAACTGACACACCTTAACCTTAGTGGAATTTGTATGCACATGAAGGAATATGAGTAGGAATGTAAAATGAGAAGATGAGAGATTAGTTAATGCTTGACTTTGAAAAGCCTACAAACTTGCCCAAAGTCACACATTAAAATATATCCATTTTTCTTAAAAAAACAATAATTTGGCGAGTATTTCAAGAAAGAATAATTAATAAGCAATATGAAGTAGATAAGGCATTGTAGAACCTCATCTTTAGACTGGACTCAATTTGCTTAAATTCCACTATAGGAAAGGAAAGTTACTAAAAGTTATATCTATAGACATGTAAGGAGTTAATTAATGTCAAGTTTTACCACATGGAGAGAAGAATATTCTCAATAGAATTACATATTGTACTATATGTTTTTCAAAATAGTAGGGATGGTAAGAATTAAAATGTTTCAGAGTTCATGTTTCTTAGTCTTCTAAATTCCTAGCAATATTTACTTAATTGTAAAACATATAGCTTTTTTAACCTTGTTTTTTCCATGTATTATTCCTAGAAGGAACAAGCGAAACCTTAGATATAAATAAAATTATAAAACTATATTTGCATTTGGGGGGAAGTGGGGAGGTAAAATCAAAACAATGAAAATGAACACTGACTTCACAGGAAAACTTTTTGGTCCCGTTAGAGAAGACAGCATTCATTTCTCAGAACAAACAAGAGAACATTTGGCAGGACTTGAACGGCAGGAACACTGAGACAGTGCTCATAAATTGATTGAGAGCTTGAATGCTTGAAAGTGCACGTTTTAAAGCCTAGAAATAAATTATTTAAATTGATGGAGAAATTGGAATTTCAGATCTCAGTAATAACAGATGATGTATTCTGATTCCACAGGCTTAGTGAGGAAGTTACTGTTTACACCAGGGGGTGCTCAAAAATTATACCACATTATTTGGTGCTTGGCTACCTCAGTATCTGCAGATCAAGCATTTTTGTATATCGATGGGGTGATATCTTACAAGAGTGCTTCTGTTACATCCTATCTTTTGTTAAATCATAGGTTCTGATTCAGTAGCAGCAGTGCACACACACAAATTCCTCAGGAAAGACTATTCTGCGGTTTATAAATAGTTTCCCATGGAACTAGTGATGGCATAACTATATCCATTCACTATGAATTTAGCTTGCAAGATTTGAACACATAGTTTTGCTTTTATTCAGTATAAATTCATTCAGCAATTAAAAAGGGGACATGTTTTAGATGAATTATTAGGTATTATAGGTGATACAACGTTGAGTAGGCCACAAGAATTTTTTAATATAGAAGAATTAGACAGGAACAATACTTCTATAAATAGAACAAAGTAGAATCATTTTGTCCAACACTTTTACACTATTGCCTGAAATAGTGTCTATCCCATAGTCATACTCAATATATATATATTTGTTGGAGAATGGATATGATAAATATTATAAGAGAATAAAAGTGTTCCAAGTGTTCAAAGGGTGGTTGGAAGTGTACAATATTTGTGGAAAGTTTTGGAAGTCACATTCCTGGCCATTGCTCAGTGTTACGTTCAGTGGTGCTGAATTTAAAACCCTGTGACGCATAGTAAGCAGGATGTGAGACATTGCATTTCTTCCCTCCCCCACTGATTTGTTCATTCATCATTCTATGGTTTATGGAACACTTCCAAGGTGAAAAGACCAGAACACAGAAGTAAAAGATAAGATCTGCCAGTAGTGAGGTCTCTGTGTTTTGGAGGAGACAGGCAAATAAATAAGCACTTAAATGATTATGATAAGTGCTAAATGCTCTGATAAGTTATGAGAGAGACAGACAGAGACAAGGAATAGGCAGTGCGTCAGGGTTTGGTGCATATGATTTTGTCTCCTAACTTCTGAATTGAATTAGGATAAATGGGAATTAGTCTGTTAAATTTCTCTCTCAGAGGGACACTGATCCTCAGTTTAGTCCCAGTTCCCCTCTCAAACCACATGGTTAACATAACTATTACACATTTTACGTTGAATGGATACAATTATCCACAACACACTCCACTTTTTGATTTCTGATTGGGTGAACCACAATTAACACTGCATTCCATACTTTGTAAGCTCTTTGATTGGACCTGTAATGCCTTTACATTATGATGTATCTGTCTTAATAGCAAATATGGAACTTGTCTTGTAAATTGATCTTGTGTATCTTTGTAAACCACATTATAAATGTTCTTTGCTTTGGGCTTTGCTTTGACACAAGGTAGGAAATTGACTCAGTTTTCCTTTCGCTTGACATTTCTGTCAGTTTTTCCCTTTTCTCTTGTCAGGCGCACCTTAAAGTTTTCCTTTATGTGTTATGTGAGCTGCCTCAACAGTATATGGCAGATTCCCATACTGACCCCATAGACCCACCTATCTTTCATTTCAAGCAAGCAGTTTTCCACAATTTTCATCAACTACCACAGTCCCTATTCAGTTATTTGAAATAAATATTTGATGGTTCCTCAATTTAGGGTAAAGGGCTATGTATTTTCAGCTTCAAGGATAATCTAAGAGGCTGAACTTTTTAGAGATCCCTAACATGCTGTTTAAAGTCGGGCTGCCTGTGTTCACATCATATCTGCCATTTACTTGCTTTGTGAGTTAAGGTCATTGACCTCTGTGGGTCTCACCTTCTTCATCTGAGAGCTGGTGATCATAATATTACTTACACAAAGTTCCTATGAGGCTTACACGCATTAATATCTGTGAAATGTTTAGAATGGCATTTACTAATATTAGTTTTTATCTACATGTTCTAACCAGATTATTACCCTCTATTGAAATGATGGAGATGCTATTGACAATAATAGTGGCTAATATTTAGAGATGGATTTGCCATGAATATCATAAAGCTAAATCGTCAGGATCCCTCACTTGGACAGGTCCCTTAAGGGTCCTGAATTTTTGGTAAGATTTTCCAAAGTAGTATAATAACTACAATCATTTGAGACCATTGTCCTTCACTACATGATTTTCCCCTCCATTACACTTCCCCTAGTATAGTACCTGTGGATTAGCCACAGGCTTATTGGGATATAGTTAAGGGAAAGTTGAGTTGGGGATAAATGTACTTTGGGTACAGGATGTACTTGAACAGTTCATGGTATCTTTGGTGTATAGCTAAATAATGGCTAGCTGTGCCAGGTATGAATAGCTTTCAGGAATACTACTACTCCCCATTATACAAATCTGCCAGAGCATCCTGACAGGGTTAGAGGTTGTACTGAAATGTGAACTCATACTGTGGCTCTCAGTGCCCCCCAAAAATGTGTATAGTAGAGGAAATACAAAGTTTGAAATGTGTAAAGGCAGAAGCTAGTTTGTGGAAAATCTAATCATAGAACATATAAAATATATGGGGAGATTTTATGTCTTTTGTCTTGTTAAACCTGTCAGTAATAAGAAAATATGTTTTAATCAATTATCTTTCTAATCTTTATGGAAATACTACAAAATACTTTTCCTGTAAAATTGAATTTGTATTATTTTATTTTTCACTATAGTTCTCCAAATTATATAAACTTAGTCCCTTAATTTATATCTCCGATCCCTATTTTGAGCACCACCCACGAGGTCATTTATATCTTAGTTCTTTGGTTATCAACCTTCAAAATATGTTAAAATCACTCAGGGGACTTTAAAAAATTCAATATCCAGGCAATATCTTAGACCAATTGAATCTGGTGGTAGGAACAATATATCAGTATTTTTAAAGAGTTAATCCAATGTGCAGGGAGGTTTGAGAACCAATAGCTTGGTTTAAAAATTTGCGTTTTGATTTGGGGTGAAAATAGAAAATGGTTCCCTGAGGGGGAAGAAAGCACTCAGCGTAAACAAAACAAGACAAAACGAAACACACACACACAAAACAAAACAAAACAAAAGAACTGTGCAGAGTACAGAGTCTAGGGATTTCTAAGAAGAGAGCTCTGCTTTATAATAGCTAGTGCAGTGAATGAGGGCAGAGACGTGAATTCTGGCCCTGTCATTTTACTAGTTGCAAGAGCTCAGAGAAGCCATTAGATTCTGTGTGATCTCAAGATCCTTATTTATAATATGGGTGTGATAGGTAACCTATGGTTGTTGTGAAGTTAGAGATATAAATGTAAAATAACTGTTGATTAAAATTAACACAGTATTGTTATGTTTATTAATTATAAAGACATAGCACATAGTGGTTGCTTCAAGGCAGTTGTAACTCTTAATTGCATACAATTGTATAATACTCTCTAGTGGTGGAATTCTCTGAGTTGTCTGAGGGCCAGGCCACTTCTGTCTTGTTAATTGCTAGGATCGAAGCTCCTAATAAATAGCCTGATACAGGCTATGACTAAAAAGTATTAAATGGCAGACAGAGAAAGACAAATACTGCCTGATATCACTTACATGTGGAATCTAAAAAATACAGCAAACTAGTGAAGATAATAGAAAAGAAACAGACATACAGATATAGAGAACAAACTAGTGGTTACCAGTAGGGAAAGGGAAGGGGGGAGGGACTTGAAAGGGGTAGGGGTTTAGGAGGTACAAACTACTATGTAAAATAAATAAGCTACAAGGATATATAGTACAACACAGGGAATATGGCCAATATTTTTATAATAACTATGAAAGGAATATAACCCTTAAAAATTGTGGATCACTGTGTTGTACATCTGAAACATAATATTGCACATCAACTATACCTCAATTAAAAATGAATCAAAAAATTTATTAAATAGGTGAGTAAATTCATGTGTAATGTAACTTAATTTCATTGATCTAAAATAGAAGAATAACACCAGGTTATATATTTCTTTTGTGCTCTCCTACAATCTCTCTTACTTGAACAGAAAATTAATAACAATAATAGCTTACTATATGTTACATACTGTTGTAAGGACTTTGCAAAATTAGTACTTACAATACCACAAATTAGGTATTATCATTATTTCCATTTTGCAGATAAGTAAGGTGAAGAATAGAGAGGTTAGGTCATTTGTCGAAGTCACAGAGCTAGACAGCTCTTGAGTTGGGATTTGAATTTCTGCAAGTAAACTTAAGAACAAATTCTCGTTAAACTTCCTGCTGCAATCATCACTTTTCCTATGTCAAAGCAGCCATTGCTATGAACTACTTGAATTTCTTGAACCAATTGTTAATTCCTTTTCTCAATGTTACAAACAAAGTCTTACCCTCTAGGCTTCTTGGGGACTAGTCATAACTCTGAGGGGAAAGAATACATTGTGTAAAAGGATATAATCATCATATTTACTTGGGTTGGAAAAACAGTTTTTACTTTGCAAAAGTGATGTTATTAATTTTTGTTTGGCTTAGACAAAAACACATGGACTCAAATCAATACAGCTGTTACTTCTGTTATGTTCAGATATTCTACTGCTGGAAGCGATGATAAATGTAAACTTTTCCTCTTTAGTATTATGTCACAGTTCATTAGAGAGTTAGCAGTCATATTTAACAGTCTTTACATTGGAACATTAGGTTTTACTTATTAAAAAATGATCATTACTTGTAAGGTATTTACTAAATAAAAGCTTACCAAGTTTGATTTTCTCCTAAAAAGTAGTGATAGGAAGGTGTATGCCATGGGTTATGCAATTCCATTTCCTTTTAAAACTCTTTACAAGATAAAAATCAGGTCAAGATAAAACTTCTCTCTACAGCCACAGAACTCAAGAAAACACCAGATGTATTTCTAACCTTTAACTTATAATGAGAAAAACCTCTTCCAAATCTGAAATTATTTTCAGATGGATAAGTATCAATAAAAAGGTCGATTGACTTTTATATTGTAGGTATTCTCTTTCCATTACTCTATTCGTAATAGTTTTTAACTGAGTTATGAGTCTATCTTACCCCTGTTAGTTTTGGGTTGTATGAATATAGGCAAATAAAAAGATTATAGAATTTCAAAAAACATTTTCATGTATCTCAGTAGAACACAATTGGAGTTCCAGGAGATATTAAGGAAATTGTTGCTCACTCCTAATAATATAAATATATTTGTTTAAGATGGATGGTAGACGGTTTTGGTGATGAGCCATTGGCCTTTGTAAGATTTGGAGAAATAAAATGGCAATCTTTCTCCTTCCAACAGCAGATGTTTCTCTGCTAATATTGAAATAAACATTTCCCTTGGAAACATCTGTCAGAGTAATATGTCTATAATTGAAACGAACACTGAGCATATTAGAATGTGCCAGTTAAAAAACCCACTCATTTACTGGAAAATATGTGATTTAAAAAAAACAGACTTTGAGATAAATTTCCACTGTAAATCTCAGTTAACAATCTTTACCATGAAATGTGTAGAGTATTGTACCACACGGTAGGCGCAAAGCTACTTTTATGTGATATTTAACTTGAAGTGCTGAATGTATCTATTTATGGATTCTGTTTGTATGCCTTGCCAAACAATATCACTAGTCTCTTATTTTGCATAGTTTTGACTTAACAAGGAACTACAACATTATCTGTGAAAAAGTGTAGGAGAGGTATTTAATATTGCGGAAAGTAGGATTTAAAATAAAGAGTCCTCCTTTGCAGGTCTAACATGAAGCTATAGCTCCACAGAGGCTCAAACTAGAAAAAAATAAATTTAATTTCCAAAAAAAAAGAATGTTTTCCCAGAAGTCACATTAAATGATGAACAAAACTGAAGAAAAGAACTTGGATCCCTTCAGCCAGTTCAATGTGTTGATCTCATTTATCTTATTGGCAGAAATGCTTAGTTAATATGATTCATATTTACAAAGATTAGTTTAATACTAATATACTTTAAAAATTTTATCTACTCTTTCCCCATATGTATCAAAGAATTATAAGATGCTGTTTAAACTTTGGCTTTTTCATGTGCACACACATTTTCAAAATCCCCACCTATCATCAAGTTTTCACGGTCACTTCCATTCTGCGGCTCAGGTTCACATCACAATTCCTCACCTCTTAACCAAACAAAATGTGGCAGAGATTCTGTGTGTTCACCTTTTACTCCTAGGCACACAAGTAGACTATATTTTCCAACCTCCTTACAGTTTTACACAGTGGTGGACAAGGGTGATTCTTGTATGTCATTTCAAAACCCAGCTTCTAAAAACCTTTCATACACAATACTTGACTTTCCTAATCTTTATTCAGCAAATAAATGGAGATACTGGACATGGTCTGAGCAAGAAGATATAAAGTGCCTGCCCCTGAATAATCACCTGAAGTGCTTGCCAACAGGAATATTTGCATTGGAGCAAGGAATACATGCACTGTCTGAAGCTGCTAAGATTTTCAGATTTGTTATTACAACAGCTATAGCATCATTTACTTTATTTCAGGCACACCAGTAAGATAATTATAAATTTTCTCCTCAATCTTTATCTGTATAATATAATGTTAATTAAAATTGTAAAGTCTCAAAACAGAATCTTAACATTCCCCTCAAATCAGTTCTCCTTTGCAACATTTCTGTTTTTCTGTTAAAAACATCATTCCAGAAGTTAGTTGTCAAAAAAGAAAATATGATGTAACCTCTCTAGTTTGGGATTTTGGTGAGACTGAGAAGAGGGGCATTTCGAAATCTGACCATAGGAGAATTAACTCTTTTACAGGTATTTGATACATTCAGTTGTTAAATTTTAGCAGATATGATTTGGCAGCAAAATCAAATTCCTTATTATAATATTTATACTATAATACATCGCTTTAGAACTTGGCAAGGCAGCTGGCTAAGGCTACAGCAAGCTACTCTATGGTCCAGCATAATATGATTTGAAATTTGTGAGATTATTGTATTAGTTCCTGCTCATCAGAATTCATTAGAATAATTTATTAGTATCATCATGAAAACTATCCAGGTATTCATTTCCTGAGTTCACGGCAGTGATCACTCATATGGATATCATTGGGTAGTAAGATATGTAAGAAAGCCTCCAGTCACAAATGAGTCATGCCACCTCAGCACATGTAGGAGATATACGTAATTCTCTCTCTCTCTCTCGAAAGCTTATTACAAAGGACTGGTAAGTTTCTACCACTGTGGCAGGGCTGGCAGCTGGGCTACAGTGCCAAATTCTACAGTTAGAGTGCCAAATCCCAGATGTGGCATGATTAAATCCAGTGTCTAATCATTTTGTTATAGTAAATTCATAAATCAGCCTGATTACAGCATGCCCTGTCTTCATGGTGGTTCACGTGTTATAGATTTGCTATAAAATTACTAGTGTGAATTTGTAACCAAAAAGTATTGTTTACAAAAGAAATTTTTCCTCTTCAATATTTTAAAAACTGATTTACATATTCCAATACACCTATTGGAAAAAGCCATGATGTTAATTGGACTTTTCACTATTTTACTATTAGCTTTTTGCTTTCTTGTTTAGCTATAATTTTATGTTTTCTGGGGTTTTCTTTCTGGTTACTGTAAATTTCTTCTACCTTAGAAGCAAAAGTCAGCTGTTTGAAATTACAATGCTCAAATACCATTTAGGACAAACATTCATTAATTAATTTTCTCAAATACAAATATTAGAGTCGTTTAATATGTACTTTTCAACAAGTTTACAAAAATAGACTCTGTGGCTTTAGGCTATAATGGAAGAAATATTTAGAGTTACAAGTTATTTTACCAACTTGGCCAGGAAGATATATAGAAACATTTTAAGAAAATATATTAAATCATTTTATTTGTTTCTGCATACTCTATTAATGGGCTATAGAACACATTTATTAAACTCTCTTGACAATATGTAATACGTTAAATAAATCATTAAAGCTTGGCTGTAGATCTGTGGGTTTTTGTAAGTGTTTTTTAATTAGTAATAGTATATTTGCTATAAATATTCTCTTCTAGCCCTTTTCCACATAAAAAAACATACATCTAAAATTTGACTATTTTTCCTTTGAGGCAGTTTTCCTTCCCTATTTTGTCTTTGAATTAAAGTGTTACCAACCCTGATTAATTGGTAGAAAATCTCTGAATTTTTGCAGTTCACTGAAAGGTAATCATGGAAAGAAAATATGAGGTCCTATTGATCTCGTAATTTATCAAACTAGGCAGACACATTTGTGAACAGAGTCACACATGAGAACAGATGTCAACAAATATTATTGGGTGCTTACCTGAAATCCTGCTCTCTAGTTTCTTGGTGAACATTTATTTTCACACCCAAAAAGTTCAGTATCTCCCTAATTACTTACAAACTCTTTCCCTCCTTTCCTCCTATGGATTGTGTTGTCTTCAGAACTATTCTCTCTTAAATCATGAATTCCTCCCAATTTTTCTCACTAGTCTTGTCTTTCCCCTCAGCACCAGCATGATATATCCAACTCTCTACTCGACATCTCTACTTGGATGGACAAATTTAACATGCCAAAATTGACCTCAATATCCCCCTCCAAGCCTGCTGCTGCCATACTGGTTCCCAGCTCAATAAAAGGCACTATCAGGTTTGCAGTTTTTCCGCCCCCAAACCTATAAGTAATCCTTATATCCTCGTTCTATCGCACTTCACGCCCAATCCATCCATAAATTGTTAGTTTCACCTTTAAAGTACACCTATAATCTGACCATTCCTCTTATCTCATCTGCTGCCAATCTCATCCAAATTACCACCTACTCTTGTTTTGACCTCTACACTAGACTTCTATATGGTCTTACCTATTTTCTACTCTTGTTACACTTAGAGCTTCTTCACACAGCAGTTGAGTAAATCATGTCAATTCTCCCTTTGAAAAATTTCCAATGAGTTCACAACAAATTTGTAATAAAATCTGACATCGTGGTGATGTCCTCAAAGCCTTACATGATTCGGCCCTTCCCTCTACTTCTATCTCCTACCTTCTCCCCTTTGGCTAATTTGCTGCAGCCACACTGGCCTTCTTGCTGTTCTTTGAAATGTATAAGTTCAGTCCAGTCCAAGGTATTTGCATTTTTCTGTTTTCTCTGCCAGAATCTGTTATCCCCAAACTGAAGTCTACATCCCAAACTTCATTCCTTTTTCAGTTTAAATATTCTTCTTTTCTGCTCATCCATCATTTAGCTCCAGTCATCACTAATCCCTTACAAAGTTTTCTTTATCACTCTTACCACTCCCTAAAATTATACAATATTTGGTTTTTCTTTCTTTGCTGTGAAGGAATTCAGAGCATATCACCCCAAAATATGCTGCTTTGGCATAGTGGTTAAGTTAAAGGCACTTGAGAAACAGCAGGTACAGGAAGGGTACTCTGACCCTCCTTTCCTCTTCCTGAAAGCCAGAGATAAAACTCCCATGTGAAAGGTACCCTTCCTGTACCACAAGGAAGGAAGACATTTTTATCACCAGAGATGGGAAATTGAGGCTGAAAAATCTGTACAAACCAGCCTTGTTAAATTAACCCTTACTTCCTGATCACTTCTCAACAGTTTATTGTTGTAGGCCAAACTCCTTTGTCTTGTCAATTTTTCACAAATTTATTTTCTTTGTCTATAAGGTATAAAAGCTTTCTGTTCTGGTCACTTCTTCAGGTCTTCATTCTCTTGTAAAGGCTTCCATGTGTATGTAAAACTTTGGTTAAACTTGTATGCTTTTCTCCTGTTAATCCATCTTATGTCAGTTTAATTCTTAGGCCTAGCCAGATACTCAAAGAGGATGGAAGAGATGTTCTTTCCTTATACCTACTAGGATTTGACTTTATGAAGTAAGGTCTCTGTCTTCTTGACTGCAGTATCCTCATGGTCTAGAAAAAGTTTCAAGAAATATTTGCTGAGTAAATAAATGACTATATCAAACCATAAATAGAAATTTATATCTTTTCATCATAACTAGTTGATAATGATCCTTTTACTTATTCTAATTAAAGTACAATTTCTCCTTCTACCTCTGTGAGCCATTTGAATAAACATCAGGAAAGGAACTACAGTACATAGGTCTAGCTTTTTCACTGTTTCTCTCTTAATTAACCATGTTCATTTATTTCTAGATCACTCCTCTGACTCAGCTACTAACTAGCTTTTATACATGGAGAGTTAATTTGCTGAACATCATCTACAGCAGTAATTCTTAAACTTTAACATGTATCAGAATCACCTGGAGGCTCATTAAAACAAAAATGGCAGGACCTCAACCCCAGAGTTTCTAATTTAGCAGGTCTGGAATGTGGTTAGAAATTTTGCACTCCTCACTTACCCCCAAAGTATTACTTTTTCTGCTAGTCTGGAGCACAATTTGTGAACCACATATCAATAGAATGTCTGGCTATGGCCATCTCCTTTTGTTGTTTGACTTTCTTCCAGAGAGACCTTGGGAAACTGGGGTGACAGTTTTCTATAGAACAGGCTAAGGGGTGAGACCTGGGCCCTCCTAGCTGTATATACTAGGTGGAGAAGTGGGCAGTTGTCAGAGAAACTGTCCTGAAGTGTTTTCTGGGCAATATTTCATACTTAAAATTTGACAAAATAAGAAAGGAGTGGCAATAATAAAAGAGGTAGAGATAGAGACAAAGGTAAAAGAATAGGGAGAAGGACAGGAAGGAGGAGGAAGAAGGGGGAGAGGATTTGGAATAACTAGGGTGCTGACATTTGTAGAGATTCTAAAAGTATACAGAATGCCTGAAATGCCTGAAGGAACCAGCTGAAGCTGATTTGGAAAAATTGGTGTTTACAGTAAATTTTTCTATTGTATTTATGGATTCAGATTTAGAGAAGATTACAGTTGATCCTTGAACAATGAGAGTGTTAGGGGTGCTGACACCCCCACCTCATGTGTGGTCTAAAATCCACATATAACTTTACAGTAGGCCCTCTGTATCCGTGCTTCGGCATTTGCTAATTCAACCAACCCTGGGTCATGTAGTAATATAGTATGTATTTTGTGAAAAAAAAATCCACATGTAAGTGGACCTGCACAGTTCAAACCTGTGTTGTTCAAGGATCAACTGTATTGGGGGCATGAGAAAGACCTAAAGAAACTAACACAAAGCAAAGATCTTCCATCTCCATTGTGTTTAGAGGTCTTTATATAACAGGCAGATTCTTATAACCAAAATATGTATTAGTTTTCTAGGGTCATCTTGATAAAGTGCCATGAACTTTGTGGCTAATACAACAGAAATCTATTCTATTATAGTTCTAGAGGGTAGAAACCCCAAATCAACATGGGGGAAAGTCAGGCTCCTTCTTCGCCTTGTCCTAGCTTCTAGGTTGCCTGCGATCCTTGGCATTCCTTGGTTTGCAGTCGCATCATTCCAATCTCTGCCTCTGCCGTCACGTGGCATTCTCCCTGTATCACTCATTTTTCATGTTGTTTCTGTGTCTTCTCTTGGTGTTATTACGAAAGTTAAGTTGAAACCAAAACTCTTCTGGTAAAAATCTCTTATGTGGTGAAGGAACTAGTTGGGTCTTCCTTTCCTTTGGGTGTGATTCCCCCAAAGAGTAACTTTTCGCAAAGGATCATTTGTGATCTATTTCTTAATATCCTCATGTTGTCTCATGTGTCTGCTCTATGTTCTTTACTCTTTCATTAATCTAAAATTGAGAGTTTTCAATTCTCTGTCACAATTCTTCAGTAAAGCAAAAGTCTCAACAATCAAAATTAATAAATTAATGGACTTTGATGGAAATATGTAAGCTCCCCCACATCCCCGCCATTAACCATAGTAGCCAAACATTTACGTATATTTAATGCTTGTTACATATATTTAATGTTTGTTACACTACTAAGTGTTTTATATGTTAACAACCTGATTTAATTTGTCTTCTTGAAATGATGCCTCCTCCACCCCAGCTTTATTATCCTAATCCCAGAGTGGTGTTAATAGCAATGTTGAAAGATGAGAAAATCAATTTATTATTCAATAAATGGAATAGGAAAAATATAATTCTGCATCTGTAGATGTTTTGACATTTTTCAAACAGCACTGTGGAGGTGGTTGTCCACCCTTTTTTATTGTGTGCCTTTTTGTTTAAATCACTTTTATTTGTATCCTCCTTATATAACATAATTTATATGAAACAATGGATGAAGAGGGGAATATTTAAGAACATAATTTTTATTTTGCTAAAAATATGACTTAGTTTCCAAATTTTGACTACGTTTGTGTATGACTGTGTGTGTGTTAAGACATATCATCTTTAGAAATTCCTGAGTTTAATGAAACTATATTGGGCAAAAGAGTCATTTTTAGTAGTAGACTTTTTTGTTACAGCAATAAAATCAGTTATAGCATAAGCCATTTTAAGTGACTCCTGGTTTCTGTCAAATGTTATTGATTTTTTTTTGACTTGATGAAAATATTTTAAATTTTGCAGAAGTTTTTCCACCGAGAGTCATTTGAGTGCCACAGCCTGCCTCTCATATGTTAAAGCCCTTTATAGCTATGTATAGTATAACAGGTTTATTGGAGAGTCTGAGCTTTATAGGGTACACACTTGAAAAGGATTTATATTTTCTCTAATCATTGCTCCCAACTGTGTGATGTCAAATCTTCCTTCTCTGCTGGGTAGCAGATTTCTTAATGATGTCTTGGGAAGATTCTAGAACTTCTCTCTAAGTTATTAAAAAGTCTAGTTTACAACTCTAATCTCATATCCTCTCCCCATCAAAATTCAGCCCTGGTTTGGGGCCAAAGGACTTGAAGTGGGGAGGAAGTGTGGTCTGCTCTCTCATTTTCTTACTATCACTAGGAGTCAAATGGAAGGTGATAGTATGTCTTTTAGGATACCTCCCCACCTTCTATCTTATGCTTTTATGTCTCTAGCTGCTCTAGGAACAGAAAATAAAGAGACAAGTCTCTTTATTGGGCTTGCATGAGCAGTACTCTTTCTTTTACTGTCACCTTCCTTAAGGCTGATGGGTCATCAAAGTCCTGTGTGACAGATATCTAACTGTTGGCTTTCTAATGAAGCACATGGATAAGTTCCTTGGAGGTTCCTATTGTAAATTTCCGTTATTTATTATTATTTATATTTACTTAACACTTAAATAGCTCTTACTCTGTCTTATAACCTGTTATACATGGTTTATAAATATTAAATGATTTAACTATCTGGAGAAACTGAACCACAGTGAAACTGAGGAACTTGTGCAGGATCACATATTTAGTAATCGGCTGACTTGGGATTTAACCCAGGCAGTCTGGCTCCAAAGCTCTTAACTACTATGTTAAACTGCCTTCATGTGGTTGTCTCTGACTTGAGACAACAATTTATAGGAAATTGGTAGTAACGGTTTGGAGCTAAAAGTTTTCTAGACTAAAGATATAATTACAGGTTTTGGAGTCATCAATTTATATTTTTTTATTTTTGAATTATGAGAGTAGATGAGATCTCTGAAGGGGAGGACCCAACTGGGGAAAACAGTAATATTTAAAAACATTAAAGGCCCCAGGGAAGAAGACTTTAAAGGACCAGGGAGATATGAAGATTTAACGTCTACAATACAAGACAATAGCTGGATGTCTATTCCAATGTCACTCTGTAAGTGGCTGTTTCTCATTTATTCAGAGAAGAGGCTAAATCCTTGAATGGGAGGATGATGGAAAAGACATGCCTCAGTTTGCCTAATCCTCAGCAAAACAAACCTTGGAGTTTAAAAACCTACCTCTGTAAAACATTGTTTATGAAAGGTGAGTCAAGGAAGAATTTCCCTCAGACTCAAGCAGTTTAATCAATAATACACCTAGGAAATATCTTGGGAGTTAATTTTTCTTCTCATCACTTATTCAGTGACATTTTAGTGTTCTTTATGTACTGGCATCTTGAACAGGTAACTGTCTGCCTGGCCTGAGTCTGCATCGAACACTGAAGTCACTGAAGCCAAAGATTAGAGGGTTTCAAATGGAAATGAATAGCTGCAAAATGTTCAAATATGTCCAGTGGTTCAAGAATTAGGAAATGGGATTCTGCAATTAGGTCATTCTGGTTTTGCAAGACCAAATTAGGGGCACTCATTTCACAGCTGTACCACATGCCATTGTTAAAATTTGACATTTCAGTATTTGATTCATTTTGAATTTTTTTCTAATGTATGATATGAAATACAGTTCCAAATTTATTTTTGTATTGATGGCTACCCAGTTTTCCCAAAACCTTTTATAGAATGAGCTATTTTTTTCTTTACTAACTTGAGATCCAAATATTTTCATGTATTAAAATATGTTCATGTTAGTGTGTGTATATTTCTGTACGTTTTATTCTACTCCAATAGTCTATTAATGTACTGTATGCTTTTAATTATGAAAGCTTTATATTATATTTTATATTAGTGGGCTAATGGCCCTAATTGGCTTTCTTTTAAAGAATTTTCCTGGTCATCCATACTTATTATATTTTCCATCTGAGCTTTAAAACAGCCTACTTAGTTTTTTTTTACATATAATCAATCAATGTGATGCACCATATTAACCAATTGAAGGGTATATACACCATATGATAATCCCGATAGATGCAGAAAAATCTTTCAACAAATTTCAACATCCATTTATGATAAAAACTCTCCAGAGAGTAGTAATAGAGGGAACTTACCTCAACACGATGAAGGCCATATATGACAAACCCAGGCCAACGTTGTTCTCAATGGTGAAAAACTGAAAACATTTCCTCTAAGATCAAAAACAAGACAAGTATGCCCACTCTCACCATATTATTCAACACAGTTTTGGAAGTTTTAGCCACAGCAATCAGAGAAAAAAAAAGAAGGAAAAGGAATCCAAATCA
The DNA here is from genome assembly GCF_008692025.1 of Phocoena sinus. Lineage (NCBI taxonomy): Eukaryota > Metazoa > Chordata > Mammalia > Artiodactyla > Phocoenidae > Phocoena > Phocoena sinus. The sequence continues at coordinate 36,042,612 of NC_045772.1, read as the reverse complement.
GAAAAGAAGTAAAACTGTCATTGTTTGCAGATGACATGATGCTATACATAGAAAATCCTAAAGATGCTAGTAGAAAACAACTAGAGCTAATCAATGAATCTGGTAAAGTAGCAGGATGCTACTTTAATTAATGCACAGAAAACAACTAGAGCTAATCAATGAATCTGGTAAAGTAGCAGGATGCTACTTTAAATAATGCAAAGAAATCTCTTGCATTCCTATACACTAATTATGAAAAATATGAAAGAGAAATTGAGGAAACACTCCCATTTACTACTGCAACCAAAAGAATAAAATACCTAGGAATAGACCTACTTAAGGAGACAAAAACCTGTATGCAGAAAACTATAAGATACTGATGAAAGACATTAAAGATGATACAAACAGATGGAGAAATATACCATGTTCTTGGATTGGAAGAATCAACATTGTGAAAGTGACTATACTACCCAAAGCAATCTACAGATTCAATGCAATCCCTATCAAACTACCAATGGCATTCTTCACAGAACAAGAACAAAAACGTTCACAATTTGTATGGAAACACAAAAGACCCCAAAGTGCCAAAGCAATCTTGAGAACGAAAACCAGAGCTGGAGGAATCACGCTCCCTGACTTCAGGCTATACTACAAAGCTACAGTAATCAAGATATTATGGTACTGGCACAAAAACAGAAATATAGGTCAATGGAACAGGATAGAAAGCCCAGAGATAAACCCACGCACATATGGTCACCTTACCTTTGATAAAGGAGGCAAGAATATACAATGGAGAAAAGACAGCCTCTTCAAAAAATGGTAGAGGGAAAACTGGATAGCTACGTGTAAAAAAAAGAAATTAGAACACTCCCTAACACCATACACAAAAATAAACTCCAAATGGATTAAAGACCTAAATGTAAGGCCAGACACTATAAAACTCTTAGAGGAAAACATAGGAAGAACACTCTTTGACATACATCACAGCAAGATCCTTTTTGACCCACCTCCTAGAGAAATGGAAATAAAAACAAAAATAAACAAATGGGGTCTAACGAAACTTAGAAGCTTTTGCACAGCAAAGGGAACCAGAAACAAGAAGAAAAGACAACCCTCAAAATGGGAGAAAATATTTGCTAATGAAGCAACTGACAAAGGATTAATCTCCAAAATATACACGCAGCTCATGAAGCTCAATATCAAAAAAACAAACAACCCCATACAAAAGTGGCAGAACATCTAAATAGACATTTCTCCACAGATTGCCAACAAACACATGAAAGGATGCTTAACACCACTAATCATTAGAGAAATGCAAATCAAAACTACAATGAGGTATCACCTCACACCCGTCAGAATGGCCATCATCAAAAAATCTAGAAACAATAAATGCTGGAGAGGGTGTGGAGAAAAGGGAACACTCTTGTACTGTTGGTAGGAATGTAAATTGATACAGCCACTATGGAGAACAGTATGGTGGTTCCTTAAAAAACTAAAAATAGAACTACCATACGACCCAGCAATCCGACTACTGGGCATATACCCTGAGAAAACAGTAATTCAAAAAGAGTCATAGGGCTTCCCTGGTGGCGCAGTGGTTGAGAGTCCGCCTGCCAATGCAGGGGACACAGGTTTGTGCCCCAGTCCGGGAGGATCCCACATGTTGCGGAGTGGCTGGGCCCGTGGCCACTGAGCCTGTGTGTCCGGAACCTGTGCTCTGCAACGGGAGAGGCCACAGCAGTGAGAGGCCCACGTACCGCAAAAAAAAGAAAAAAAAAAAAGAGTCATATACTGCACTGTTCATTGCAGCACCATTTACAATAGCCAGGACATGGAAGCAACCTAGGTGTCCATCGACAGATGAATGGATAAAGAAGATGTAGCACATATATAAAATGAAATATTCCTCAGCCATAAAAAGAAACGAAATTGAGTTATTTGTAGTGGGGTGGATGGACCTAGAGTCTGTCATACAGAATGAAGTAAGTCAGAAAGAGAAAAACAAGTACTGTATGGTAACACATATATTTGGAATCTAAAAAAGAAAAATGTTTCTGACAAACCTAGGGGCAGGACAGGAATAAAGACGCAGATGTAGAGAATGGACTTGAGGACACGGTGGGGGGAAGGGTAAGCTGGGACGAAGTAAGAGAGTAGCATTGTCATATATACACTACCAAATGTAAAGTAGAAGGTTAGTGGGAAGCAGCTGCCTAGCACAGGGAGATCAGCTCGGTGCTTTTTGATCACCTAGAGGGGTGGGGTAGGGAGGGTGGGAGGAAGATGCAGGAGGGAGGGGTATGGGGATATATGTATATGTATAGCTGATTCACTTTATTATACAGCAGAAACTAACACAACACTGTAAAGCAATTATACTCCAATAAAGATGTTAAAAAAAAGAGATTTCAGTTGTCTTTGTCATCAGAGTTTCAAATTTTATAATGGTGAATAACAATATATACTTTGTGAAATGAAATATGATATTTAGAAACATGTAGTCATCTATTTTGTATTGTCGTATGAAAAAGTTCATAGTTGTGAAATGTATTTCTGACTAATTCTTCCTTTTTTTACTCTTTACCAGTATATTTTCTCACTGAGGTTTAGAATTAATATGAATATTCAAGACACTTTATTAGTGGTTCTTTAAGAGTTATATTACACTTGCAGGTGGAAATGCTTTCGAAATTATATCAAACATTATCTCTGTGCTACTTTCTTGTGTGTTGCTTGCTATGTTGTAAATGCCATATGGATCTCTTACCATGGCTATAAAGAATTTCTTTTATTAGAGTATAGTTCCTTTACAATGTTGTGTTAGTTTCTGCTGTACAGAAAGTGAATCAGCCACATGTATACATACATCCCCTCTTCCTTCGATATCCTTCTCATTTGGGTCACCACAGAGCCTTGAGTAGAGTTCCCTGTGCTATACAGTCTGTTCTCATTAGTTATCTATTTTATACACAGCAGTATATATATGTCAGTCCCAATCCCCCAATCCATCCCATCCCCCATTTCCCCCCTTGGTATCCATATGTTTGTTCTCTACATGTGTGTCTCTATTTCTGCATTGCAAATAAGTTCATCTATACCATTTTTCCAGGTTCCACATATATGTGTTAATGTATGGTATTTGTTTTTCTCTTTCTGATTTACTTCACTCTGTGTCACAAACAGTCTCTATGTCCATCCACCTCTCTATAAATGACCCAATTTCATTCCTTTTAATGGCTGAATAATATTCCATTGTATATATGTGCCACATCTTCTTTATTCATTCCTCTGTTGATGGCCATTTAGGTTGCTCCCATGTCCTGGCTATTGTAAATAGAGCTGCGATGAATATTCCTGCATGTAATTTGTTGAATTATGGTTTTCGGGAATATGCTCAGGAGTAGCATTGTTGAGTCAATGGTAGTTCTATTTTCAGTTTTTTAAGGAACCTCCATACTGTTCTCCATAGTGGCTGTATCAATTTACATTCCCACCAACAGTGCAAGAGCATTCGCTTTTCTCCACACCCTCTCCAGCATTTATTGTTTGTAGATTTTTTGATGATGGCCATTCTGACTGGTGTGAGGTGGTACCTCATTGTAGTTTTGATTTGCATTTCTCTAATGATTAGTGATGTTGAGCATCTTTTCATGTGCTTTTTGGCCATCTGTACGTCCTCTTCGGAGAAATGTCTGTTTAGGTCTTCTGCCCATTTTTGGATTGGGTTGTTTGTATTTTTTATTATTAAGCTTCATGCGCTGTTTGAGATTAATCCCTTGTCAGTTCCTTCGTTTGCAAATATTTTCTCCCATTTTGAGGGTTGTCTTTTGGTCTTGTTTATGGTTTCCTTTGCTGTTCAAAAGCTTTTAAGTGTCATTAGGTCCCATTTGTTTATTTTTGTTTTTATTTTCATTACTCTAGGCAGTGGGTCAAAAAAGATCTTACTGCGCTTTATGTCAAAGAGTGTTCTGCCTATGTTTTCCTCCAAGAGCTTTATATTGTCTGGCCTTACATTTAGGTCTTTAATCCATTTTGAGTTTATTTTTGTGTATGGTGTTGGGGAGTGTTCTAATTTCTTTCTTTTACATGTAGCTGTCCAGTTTTCCCAGCACCTAAATTATTTTGAATGGTACTTTAAAATAATGCCAAATATAAATGATACAACTGGAAAGAACTTAATATTGTGGGAGTTTAGTACTTTGCAGTAGGAATGTGATAATATTTAATCATTCACTCTTTTATTTTAAGCAATTTTAATTGAGATCACCACTCAGATATCAATTCATCCACAATATTACTCACCCTTGAATTTTTATATCTTATCAGTAACCACAAATACCATTTATGTGGTGCAGTGCTATTCAGTTTTCACAGCTAGGTTTTTAATATTTTTATGTCAGTACCGTGGTGTATCTCATAGAGATGCTTCAACAACTATCTAGACACAATATAAGGCTGATAAATATCCATTATCTTCAGTCATTTCCAATGAAATTGGACAGCTGAACCAAGGGCTTGGGTTAAGAGAAGCAAGTGAATATATTGTACAGCATCATTTTTTATTTCTTTTCAGTTTGATTTTTCTCTGTGATGTGTAGTGAAATAGATTAATGGGCCCAATTCCATTACTGATTAAATGGATTTGATTTGGACCTTTAACAGGAAATTCACAGTAGCAGTCAGTTTCAGATCAAAAGCTTTAAAATAAAAATGAAGGACGTTTTCAGGGGGAATGTGAACTACTAGGCAGTAATATGGAGGGAGACTTGTTTAAATTCAAATGGACCATTTTATTAATGCAAGGATTATGCTGCTACATGTTGCTGATAAGCTGGCATATATAAAGTAGGTATGTTAAATTATGGAAACGCCTCATTTTTAAACCAACTGTTTTTTATTCTTCAAATATATTTTAAATATTTACTACGTGTCAAACATCACCAACTGTTGTTATGGGTTGAATTGTATCTCCCCAGAAAGATATGTTGAAGTCCAAATCCATGGTTTCTATGGAATGTGGACTTATTTAAAATAGGGTCTTTGCAGATATAATCAAATTAAGATAAGGTCATTAGGGTGGGCCCTAATTCAGACGACTGGTGTCCTTAAGAGGGAAATTTGGACAAAGACACACACAAAAAGGAGGATAGCCATGTGAAGACAGAAACAGACAAGGAGAAAGCCATGTGACAACAGAGGCAGAGATTGAAGTAATGCAGTTGCAAGCCCAGAAACACTATGGATTAACGGCCACCACCAGAAACTAGGAGGCAAGGAAGGATTTCACCCTTACAGGTGTCAGAGGAAGCATGGCCTTGTTGACACCTTGATTTTGGCCTTCTTTGTCTCCAGAACTATTGAGAGAACAAATTTCTGTTCTTTTAAGCCATGTAGTTTGTGGTACTTTGTTACAGCAGCTCTAGGAAACTAACATATAATTATGTATTTTAATATTAGAATACATACTGTATATTTTAATAGGCCTTGGAGAAAGCTAAATGGTTTGATCAATTTATGAAGTAAACTGATGTAATATCTCATTCAAATACAATCATGGCTAGTGATAAATACAGGACTCAGACACAATTACTATATTTAGGGAACTTAAAATATTACTAAAGAAATATGTAAGAAAAAACATATAACAAGAGTATTCCAATATAGGTCTGAAGTTTTTCATAACAGTGGTACAGATATGACACCATAATAATTGCTAGTGAAGAAGAGACCATCTTGACTATTTCTGTTGACTAGAGATGCTTCATGGAAGAGGCAGCATTTGACTTGAGCTTAGAATAGCTTGGATTTGACTATACAAACCTGGAGGGAAGAACTTGAGGGAACCCTGTGAACAACTACAGAGGCAAAAAGCACATGTGAGTGGGCCATTAAATACCCATGCTCTTGAGTCTAGTCTAAATTACTTTGAGAGTGGCAAGTGCACTGGGCAGAGTTTTGATATTGAAACCAAGTTTTTCCATTCCTTTCTCATGGCTCAGCCTCTGAGGCAGCAGGAAGTATTTCTATAAACTGTATCTTCAGGACAGAGATGATAAGAATAAAACAAAAGGGAAAAAAAAAACAGGGAGTCAAATTCTTCATCTCTCAATGTCTGAAAACCTATGGTGGAGACAATGTTTTGAAAAGACTGGATTTTAATTGCAAGAAATTTGTGCTTAAGGTAAAAATGTGTATTTTTCTTTCACTGCCAGAAGCTTCCATTTAAGTATGAAGAGCCAGTGCCTGATGGAATTTGAGCCAAGAATTGATATGTTAGGGTAGGAAAGTGAGGTTTAGACTGATTAGCTTATGGCAAGAGAGATCACAAAGGAATGTGACTAGACCTTAGAAACAATGTTTCTCTGGGAAATGCCCATCCCCTGAGTTTTGGACCAAGCCCCAAAAAGTGGAGGAGATGAAGTAAACCTCCAGAAAAGACTAATTACTTGGCTTCCCACAGTATAATAAAGAAATCAGCAAGTTTTATGGGAAAACCCACTATCCAAATTTCACCCAGGATTAGTGTAGCAGTGATTGAAGGAGATTCTTAGTCACATCAGTATGAGTTCAACTATATAAAGTCATGAACTCCCAGAGTAGTGTGGGACAATAACCAATGTTCCTGAGCAACCAATCCCCACCAAAGGTTCAGAATTGTTGGGAGGATCAAGGTACCAGAATAAGACTTATGTTTGGGACAAAGAGGATGTGCATTATATGGTTCTGACAATTAAAACAGTGTTACGGAGACATGAACTGGATCAGTGAAGGTAATAGAGTAGTGAGGGCCAGATAAATTTAAACTACATTTCCATGTAGACCAGAGAAGCCAGAAACTGGCATGAGGACCATATGCCTCGCTTCTAATGCTGGGATGATATATAGCTCCACCCTAGGATTTCGATGACTCAGTGAGAAATTAAGGCGAACCACACCTCTGTATGTTTGTGTGTGCTTGGTGATGGTGGTGGTGTGTGTGGGTGGTGGAATTCTGAGAGACTCATTTTTCAAGCAGAAATAATTTAATTACCATGAATTGGTAGAGTTAAACATTTTTGATATCCATGGAATTGGGATCTCAATAACAGTAACTGCAGTTATAAACAAAGTTGTATTTTACGTATCTGATTTTGTGAACTTTTGACTGTATTCGGTATCTACTATGAAAGAAGTTGACACGGAAAGTGCAATAAATGAAAATACCCAAGGTCCCTTAAATATGTTCCAGTACCCAAATTTAAAGAACACATTGTTTCTGAAATGGAATCTGGTTCTGCCTGTAAAAATGAGCAGGTAATCAATCCATTTTGGTTGCTATGGTCTTAATACTACTGATGTCAAAATCTACCTAATTCAGGAAAACAACCAAAAGGTTTTGATGATTCTGTCAAAATCATAAGGTGATTTTGAGTAAGAAACAATGATCGTGCTTAATATTAATAATTATGATTATAGCTCAAACAAAATATGGCTGAAATATCACACTCCATAAACCATGTTTCCTATGAATTCTTATCATTTTTTGACTATAGACAGTTATATGTGTCCCTGGCATATTTAGACCATATTTTCCAAATTCAACAGATGCTTGAGAAATTTCAAAATATTAAAATAAGATACTGTAGCATTTTCTTGGGAGAAAAATGCAAGATAGGATTGTGTAGTTAATGTTTTTATTACTAATAAAATCGTTTTAGAGATTGATATTGTGAAAAATGAAGTCAGGATAAATTTTTTCACATTATACCTATTATGATAAAATATGGGTAATTTTATATTTTAGAGCAGAATTATTTATATTGTTGACATCCATAATTCTACTTTAAACAGCTTCTGTTTCTGTTAGTAAATAACACATATTTTAAAGTGACTTGTGTGATTATTTATTTTTTCCTATTCAGGAATATAAAACATTTGGTGATAATTATGGAATATAATTTGAAAACAAGTACCCATAAAAGGCTAGGTCTATCTTGCTCAGCTCAGCATAGCCGAAATGTTGATTTGAATGCTTTTTTAAAAACATTTTTGATCTAATTTTTCAGTCTTAATATTTCCTTTGCTCAAGTTCTGCATTTAATGGATAAATATGTGGAATATGTTTTTTCATATTTATGTAGTCTTAGATCATATCTATTAGAATAATTCTCAATTTTTCAAACTCCTGCAAAGTTATTTTTTAAAACATGCATTTTGCTACTTAAGGTGAATATTAAAATCTAAACTTGCCTTTCAGTATTAATGCTTAAATCAGTATGTTTCAAACTTGGAGAAAAGTAATTTAATATACTTTATGTCTAGAAATGTATGCATACTCAAAACTCTCTATTCCCTGTCTTTAAAAATTATCTTATCTTTATTCCCAGGGATGGAGTTCTGCTAGGCTTCTTGCTGGATAAGTGACCACAGCAGGCACAGGTCCAAGGAGCAAGGTAAATCAGATTTGGGAATTTTGGTCATTGGGGGAGTAATGTTTAATGTCAGATATGAAAGTTGAGTATAGAGCAACCAATAGTATGTGAAGCAAGTGATAAAATATCAAATTGACTAGAAGTTTCAAGAACTCAAGGGAAGAATAAGGAAAACACCAGGACTTGGCCATGAGCAAGGTAAAGAGGTCAAAACTCTTCTCAGTGGGTTATGATTTTGAAGCAAGGGTCCATGTCAACCAGGTCATAGGTAGGTTTAGAATAGAAAAGTTATTTGGAGAAAAAGAATCTTCAAAAGGTTATGTATGGCCTTAGATTCTATACTGATAAGTGACCATTAAAAAAAAAGTTTGTGTTGATATTTTGGCTTTGTGGATCATGATTCTGTTTTCTTAAATTAAAAACTTTGGAACTGCACTTTTCCTTTGCAAAATCTTCTAGTATGACAAAAGACATTGTTATAAAATAGGAACTGAGAAGTATTTACTATGCTTCACACACGTAAGTTAGCTCATGGCCACTTATCAGTTTGTCTTGTTTGGTGAGAGCAAAATCTTCTAAGATGGTCACTCATAAATTATTCATGTAATTTGTAAAACAAGTAATTCTGATTCCTGAGAATTGACCTTACTGTGAAGAATGACAGATTGTTGAAATTGATTCACTAGAAATTAGAGAATATGCTCTGAACTGCTGAGCTCAGTTCAGATTATATAAAATAAATTTGGAAACCAAACCATTTTTTATTCCATTTATTCTTATATAAGTAAGTACACCGATATTTTTAGTGACCACAGTGTATACCACATTTTGGGCCATTCATAATATGCTTAATTGACACCTGAATATTTCATGTGAGCACACTAGAAAATTTAATAATAATAATACTATATATAATACATATTAACTATATATAATACCTTTTAAAAATGGAAACTAGATTTTTTATTGAATATATATCTAATTTATATGAATAATGATGCTTTAAGAAATGATTATTCTGTTAATAACAGTAAATTTACAATTAAGACATTCAAATTCCCATAAAGCGTAATTTATCTCTCTTCAAGGAATGTTTATTTCTGGTATTTACAATAGTTCATTTCTTCAGCAAACAGTAAATAATGGGATGTAAGCATACAGCCATGTTAGAAAGGCACTTTTCCTTAATTTATTAATACAAAGGAAGAGATTTTTCTCAGTGTCCATATTAGTCCTTGTTTCATATAGGTGCTTTCAGATCTCAGATGAAATGTACTGAAATTTATTCTTTATTACATCTGCTTACTTCATTATTCAGTATTACTTGAGCAGCAATAGACATTAGAGCAACTGTGACATATTGGTATTATAAAAGCAAACAATAGAAGGCCTTTCATCCAAGGAGCTCATAGTATGGTAGGCTATCAAGACCTCTGTGTTAACAGCTAACAGCTGTCATGCTACCTCCATATTAACATCTAACAGTTGAGTGTTAAATGCTTTACATGTATTTATTCCTTATTACAATCCAAAAAGGTAACGCTTTTAATATGTCCCTAATTTTACAGATGAGAAAAGTGGGTCACAGAGAGAGTAAAATAATTAGCTTACAGACACACAACTAATATCAGAGCCAATATTTGAACCCAGGCAATCTACCCAATGTCTGTGCTTTAACCCATATACAAGAGAGGAAAATGCACAGGATGCTATTGGAGCATAGAGAAAATCCGTACCAGTCAGATTCAAGAAAATCTTTACAGTGGAGATTCAGTTTAGTTTTGAAGAAGGAATAGGAAGAAGAGCTCTCTGAACAGTGGGAACTATCTGTGTGATAATGTGAGGAATACAGTCTATTTGTTTGAGAACGGCAAGAAGTTCTGTGGGGTTGATTGGAAGTGTTTACATGGGCAAATGGCAGGAAACAGCTAGGATTTTAGGGCAAGCATCACGACATGATGGACCCTGGATGATAATCTGATAAATCTGAACTTTATTCTGGAAGCTAGGGGCAACTATTGAAGGGCTTTGAGCAAGGCAGCAATATGATCATGCTTGCCTTTTAGAAAGTTCATCCTGGCAACAGTCTGGAAGAGAATTGAAGAGAGGCTAGTTAGGACAGAAGTGAAGCAAACCAGGCAAAAGTTGATGAAAACCCGAACATAAGTATTGATAGGGGAAGGAAAAGGAGACAAGGGTAAAAAATGTCTAATTTTAGTATTTAAAATGACTTTCATTTTAATAAACACTTTACAGTAATCTCTCTAATTTGTAAGAAGTTCTGTGAGAGAGATTTTATTAGTTATGTTTTATGATGAGGTAATAAGGGCTTAGAGAGGTTAAGTAGCTTACTCAGGGTTTACAGCTAGTCATTGATAGATTTGGGATTCAAATCCATGGCTAACATTCCTTCTAGTCTAAGATGCTTCTTGCCATAGGTCTTTAAGGACAAAACTTTGCAGATTTCAAATCAAACTGAGAGTAGAATAGTAAATTAGAAGTATGAATCTTGATTAATACTCATGTTTCTAACATGGATATGAGTTTTGGTGTCATTTCACCAAAATATAGAGCAAGAAAATCCTAATACAGTGTTCTCAAACGAGGTGTGTATGATTGCTGCATTCATTTATTATCTTACTCCTCAAACTGATCTGGCATCAGGCACCTCATCTCTACCAAAACAGTTACTGAGAAGATCAGTAATCACATTCCTGTCTCAGTCCAAAGAATATTTTTAATACCCTTCTTAGTCTGCCTCTCAGTAACATTCAGCTCTATCTTCTACTTTCTTGCATTGTGAAATTCTCACCTTTTGAATTTCTTGCAACAGTACCATTTCATTTTCTTCCGACCTCACTGTATTTGTTGTTGGGCTCATCACTATAGGCCATTAAATATTGAAGTTCCTTAAGCTTAATGGTAGAATCTCTCCTGTTTTCACCTCTTATGTTTTCATTCACCTTTATGACTTCAATTATTATTAGCTATACAGAGAGAACAGATGCACTTACCCAGGCCCCTTCTCTGATATCCCTTTTTGGCAATCTCAAAATCACCTCAGCTATAGGATATAAAAAATAATAAACTCATAATATTCTCCCTCAGTTCCTTTCTCAGCTTTCCTGATCTCCATGAATGGCACTTCAATCCTTTTATTTTTACAAGCAAATAACAGTTGTCATCTTGGACACAGCATTCTTCCTCACCTTCCATATCTACAGCATCACTAGGCCCTGTCAGTCACATTTCCTAAATATATCTCAGATTTGTTTTTTCATGTGCATGGCCAACACAACATTCCCTTCTGTACTTATTGCAATCGTGGGATTCTCAATAGCCCACAAGCTGATTCCCCCAAACTTCTCTAAACTTTCCTTTAATCCATTCTCCATACTGTATTGCAGAGTGATCTGTCCAAATACGTTTCTGATCATGTTCCCCCCCTCTGCTTGCTACCCTGTAATGATACATACTGCTTTCAGGATAAAGGGTAGAAGTCTTACCATGGCCTTCAGAACCCTGTGTCATGCAACCTCTACCTCCTGCTCTAGCTTCATCTTGTACCAGTCTTCCTCTGCTTCCTCTCATGCAGCCCAATTGGCTTTCTTCCCATCCTTCATACTCACTATTCGCATATATTGCTCCTTTTGCTTTGAACACTCCTTCTTCCACTCTTAACTAGATATTTTCTATTCATCCTACAACTGAGTTTACATATCACTTCCTCTAGGAATTTTTCTCTGACCTCTTTATGTCAAATCCCTCTATTAGGGGCCTTAGAACCTGAAGAGAAGGTCAAAAGAAGTTCTTTGTTATAATTTTCATTGTGCAATTTGACACATGTAATATAAAATGCCAGTGGATTAGGTTTAAAGAACACAGATTTACAGATTAAGTTTTCTTGAACACATTATTTTTTTAACATCTTTATTGGAGTATAATTGCTTTACAATGGTGTGTTAGTTTCTGCTGTATAACAAAGTGAATCAGCTATACATAAACATATGTTCCCATATCTCTTCCCTCTTGCATCTCCCTCCCTCCCACCCTCCCTATCCCAGCCCTCTAAGTGGTCACAAACCACCGAGCTGATCTCCCTGTGCTATGTGGCTGCTTCCCACTAGCTATCTGTTTTACGTTTGGTAGTGTATATATGTCCATGCCACTCCCTCACTTTGTCACAGCTTACCCTTCCCCTCCCCATATCCTCAAGTCCATTCTCTATTAGGTCTGCGTCTTTATTCCCATCTTACCCCTAGGTTCTTCATGACTTTTTTTTCCCTTAGATTCCATATACATGTGTTAACATACGGTATTTGTTTTTCCCTCTCTGACTTACCTCACTCAGTATGACGGACTCTGGGTCCATCCACCTCACTACAAATATCTCAATTTCTTTTCTTTTTATGGCTGAGTATTATTCCATTGTATATATGTGCCACATCTTCTTTATCCATTCATCCGATGATGGACACTTAGGTTGCTTCCATGTCCTGGCTATTGTAAATAGAGCTGCAATGAACATTTTGGTACATGACTCTTTTTGAATTATGGTTTTCTCAGGGTATATGTCCAGTAGTGGGATTGCTGGGTCATATGATAGTTCTATTTTTAGTTTTTTAAGGAAGCTCCATACTGTTCTCCATAGTTGCTGTACAAATTTACATTCTCCTCAACAGTGCAAGAGGGTTCTCTTTTCTCCACACCCTCTCCAGTATTTATTGTTTCTAGATTTTTTGATGATGGCCATTCTAACTGGTGTGAGATGATATCTCATTTTTTTTTTTTCTTTGCTGTATGCGGGCCTCTCACTGTTGTGGCCTGTCCCGTTACGGAGCACAGGCTCCGGACACTCAGGCTCAGCGGCCATGGCTCATGGGCCCACCCGCTCCGCGGCATGTGGGATCCTCCCAGACCGGGACACGAACCCGCATCCCCTGCATCGGCAGGCGGACTCTCAACCACTGCGACACCAGGGAAACGCTCATTGTAGTTTTGATTTGCATTTCTCTAATGATTAATGATGTTGAGCATTTTTTCATGTGTTTGTTGGCAATCTGTATATCTTATGTGGAGAAATGTCTGTTTAGGTCTTCTGCCCATTTTTGGGTTGGGTTGTTTCCTTTTTTGTTATTGAGCTGCATGAGCTGCTTGTGAATCTTGGAGATTAATCATTTGTCAGTTGCTTCATTTGCAAATATTTTCTCCCATTCTGAGGGTTGTCTTTTGGTCTTGTTTATGGTTTCCTTTGCTGTGCAAAAGCTTTTAAGTGACTTTAGGTTCCATTTCTTTATTTTTCTTTTTATTTCCATTTCTCTAGGAGGTGGGTCAAAAAGGATCTTGCTGTGATTTATGTCATAGAGTGTTCTGCCTATGTTTTCCTCTAAGAGTTTGATAGTGTCTGGCCTTATATTTAGGTATTTAATCCATTTTGAGTTTATTTTTGTGTATGGTGTTAGGGAATGTTCTAATTTCACACTTTTATATGTAGCTGTCCAGTTTTCCCAGCACCACTTATTGAAGAGGCGGTCTTTTCTCCACTGTATATTCTTGCCTCCTTTATCAAAGATAAGGTGGCCATATGTGCATAGGTTTATCTCTGGGCTTTCTATCCTGTTCCATTGATCTATATTTCTGATTTTGTGGCAGTACCATACTGTCTTGGTTACTGTAGCTTTGTAGTATAGTCTGAAGTCAGGGAGCCTGATTCCTCCAGCTCCATTTTTCTTTCTCAAGATTGCTTTGGCTATTCGGGGTCTTTTGTGTTTCCATGCAAATTGTGAAATTTTTGGTTCTAGTTCTGTGAAAAATGCCAGTGGTAGTTTGGTACAGATTGCATTCAATCTGTAGATTGTTTTGGGTAGTAGAGTCATTTTTCCAATGTTGATTCTTCCAATCCGAGAACATGGTATATCTCTCCATCTATTTGTATCATCTTTAATTTCTTTCATCAGTGTCTTATAATTCTTTGCATACAGGTCTTTTGTCTCCTTAGGTAGTTTTATTCCTAGATATCTTATTCTTTTTGTTACAATGGTAAATGGGAGTGTTTTCTTAATTTCACTTTCAGATTTTTCATCATTAGTGTATAGGAATGCAAGAGATTTCTGTGCAGTAATGTTGTATCCTATTTTACCAAATTCATTGATTACCTCTAGTAATTTTCTGGTAGCTTCTTTAGGATTCTCTGTGTAGAGTATCATGTCATCTACAAACAGTGACAGCTTTACTTCTTCTTTTCCAATTTGGATTCCTTTTATTTCTTTTTCTTCTCTGATTGCTGTGGCTAAGACTTCCAAAATTATGTTGACTAATAGTGGTGAGAGTGGGCAACCTTGTGTTGTTCCTGATCTTAGTGGAAATGGTTTCAGTTTTTCACCATTGAGGATGATGTCGGCTGTGGGTTTGTCATATATGGCCTTTATTATGTTGAGGAAAGTTCCCTCTATGCCTACTTTCTGCAGGGTTTTTATCATAAATGGGTGTTGAATTTTGTCAAAAGCTTTCTCTGCATCCATTGAGATGATCATATGGTTTCTCTCCTTCAGTTGGTTAATGTGGTGTATCATGTTGATTGATTTGCATATATTGAAGAATCCTTGCATTCCTGGAATAAACCCCACTTGATCATGGTGTATGATCCTTTTCATGTGCTGTTGGATTCTGTTTACTAGTATTTTGTTGAGGATTTTTACACCTATGTTCATCAGTGATATTGGCCTGTAGTTTTCTTTTTTTGTGACATCTTTGTCTGGTTTTGGTATCAGGGTGATGGTGGCCTCGTAGAATGAGTTTGGGCATGTTCCTCCCTCTGCTATATTTTGGAAGAGTTTGAGAAGGATAGGTGTTAGCTCTTCTCTAAATGTTTGATAGAATTCGCCTGTGAAGCCATCTGGTCCTGGGCTTTTGTTTGTTGGAATATTTTAAATCACAGTTTCAATTTCAGTGCTTGTGATTGGTCTGTTCATATTTTCTATTTCTTCGTGGTTCAGTCTCGGCAGGTTGTGCATTTCTAAGAATTTGTCTGTTTTTTCCAGGTTGTTCATTTTATTGGCATAGAGTTGCTTGTAGTAATCTCTCATGATCCTTTGTATTTCTGCAGTGTCACTTGTTACTTATCCTTTTTCATTTCTAATTCTATTGATTTCAGTCTTCTCCCTTTTTTCCTTGATGAGTCTGTCTAATGGTTTATCAATTTTGTTTATCTTAAAGAAGCAGCTTCTAGTTTTATTGATTTTTACTTTCAGTTTTACTTAAGTTTTACTTTTAGTTTTTTTTTTTTTTTTTGCGGTACGCAGGCCTCTCACTGCTGTGGCCTCTCCCGTTGCGGAGCACAGGCTCCGGACGCGCAGGCTCGGCAGCCATGGCTCATAGGCCCAGCCGCTCCGTGGCATGTGGGCTCTTCCTGGACCGGGGCACGAACCCGCGTCCCCTGCATTAGCAGGCGGACTCTCAACCACTGCGCCACCAGGGAAGCCCTTACTTTTAGTTTTATTGATTTTTCCTTCATTTCTTTTTCATTTATTTCTGATCTGATCTTTATGATTTCTTTCCTTCTGCTAACTTTGGGTTTTTTTATTTCTTCTTTCTCCTATTGCTTTAGATGCAATGTTAGGTTGTTTATTTGAGATGTTTCCTGTTTCTTAAGGTATGATTGTATTGATATAAACTTCCCTCTTAGAACTGCTTTTGCTGCATCCCATAGGTTTTGGGTCGTTGTGTCTCCATTGTCTTTTGTTTCTAGGTATTTTTTTATTTCCTCTTTGATTTCTTCAGTGATCACTTGATTATTAAGTAGTGTATTGTTTAGACTCCATATGTTTGTATTTTTTATAGCTCTTTTCCTGTAATTGATATCTAGTCTCATAGTGTTGTGGTCAGAAAAGATATTTGATATGATTTTAATTTTCTAAAATTTACCAAGGCTTGATTTGTGACCCAAAATATGATCTATCCTGGAGAATGTTCCATGGGCACCTGAGAATAATGTGTACTCTGTTGTTTTTGGATGGAATGTCCTATAAATATCAATTAAGTCCATCTTGTTTAATGTATCATTTAAAGCTTGTGTTTCCTTATTTATTTTCATTTTGGATGATCTGTCCATTGGTGAAAGTGGGTGTTTAAGTCCCCTCTATGACTGTGTTACTGTCGATTTCCCCTCTTATGGCTGTTAGTATTTGCCTTATGTATCGAGGTGCTCCTATGTTGGGTGTGTAAATATTTACAATTGTTATATCTTCTTCTTGGATCGATCCCTTGATCATTATGTAGTGTCCTCTTTGTCTCTTTTAATAGTCTTTATTTTAAAGTCTATTTTGTCTGATACGAGAATTGCTACTCCAGGTTTCTTTTGATTTCCATTTGCATGGAATACCTTTTTCCATCCCCTCACTTTCAGTCTGTATGTGCCCCTTGGTCTGAAGTGTGTCTCTGGTAGACAGCATATATATGGGTCTTATTTTTGTATCCATTCAGCCAGTGTGTGTCTTTTGGTGGGAGCATTTAATCCATTTACATTTAAGGTAATTATCGATATGTATGTTCCTATTCCTATTTTCTTAATTGTTCTGGGTTTGTTATTGTAGGTCTTTTCCTTCTCTTGTGTTTCTTGCCTAGAGAAGTTCTTTTAGCATTTGTTGTAAAGCTGGTTTGGTGGTGCTGAACTCTCTCAGCTTTTGCTTGTCTGTAAAGGATTTAATTTCTCCATCAAATCTGAATGAGATCCTTGCTGGGTAGAGTAATCTTGTTGGTAGGTTTTCCTCCTTCATCACTTTCAGTATGTCCTGCCACTCCCTTCTGGCTTGCACAGTTTCTGCTGAAAGTTCAGCTGTTAACCTTATGGGGATTCCCTTGTGTGTTATTTGTTGTTTTTCCCTTGCTGCTTTCAATATTTTTTCTTTGTACTTAATTTTTGACAGTTTGATTAATATGTGTCTTGGTGTGTTTCTCCTTGGATTTATCCTGTATTGGACTCTCTGTTCTTCCTGGACTTGATTAACTATTTCCTTTCCCGTATTAGGGAAATTTTCAACTATAATCTCTTCAAATATTTTCTCAGTCCCTTTCTTTTTCTCTTCTTCTTCTGGGACCCCTATAATTCGAATGTTGGTGCATTTAATGTTGTCCCAGAGGTCTCTGAGACTGTCCTCAGTTTTTTTCATTCTTTTTTCTTTATTCTGCTCTGCAGTAGTTATTTCCACTATTTTATCTTCCAGGTCCCTTATCCATTCTTCTTCCTCAGTTATTCTGTTATTGATCCCTTCTAAAGTATTTTTAATTTCATTTATTGTGTTGTTCATCATTGCTTGTTTCCTCTTTAGTTCTTCTAGGTCCTTGTTAAACGTTTCTTGCATTTTCTCTGTTCTATTTCCAGGATTTTGGATCATCTTTACTATCATTATTCTGAATTCTTTTTCAGGTAGACTGCCTATTTCCTCTTCATTTGTTAGGTCTGGTGGGTTTTTACTTTGCTCCTTCATCTGCTGTGTGTTTTTCTGTCTTCTCATTTTGCTTATCTTACTGTGTTTGAGGTCTCCTTTTTGCAGGCTTCAGGTTCGTAGGTCCCATTGTTTTTGGTGTCTGTCCCCAGTGGCTAAGGTTGTTTCAGTGGGTTGTGTAGGCTTCCTGGTGGAGGGGACTAGTGCCTGTGTTCTGGTGGATGAGGCTGGATCTTGTCTTTCTGGTGGGCAGGTCCACGTCTGGTGGTGTGTTTTGGGGTGTCTGTGGCCTTATTATGATTTTAGGCAGCCTCTCTGCTAATGGGTGGGGTTGTGTTCCTTTCTTGCTAGTTGTTTGGCATAGGGTGTCCAGCACTGTAGCTTGCTGGTCGTTGAGTGAAACTGGGTGTTGGTGTTGAGATGGAGATCTCTGGGAGATTTTTGCCGTTTGATACCGTGTGGAGCTGGGGGGACTCTTGTGGACCAGTGTCCTGAAGTTGGCTGTCCCACCTCAGTGGCACAGCACTGACTCCTGGCTGGAGCACCAAGAGCGTTTCATCCATATGGCTCAGAATAAAAGGGAGAAAAAAAGAAAAAGAAAGAAAGGAAAGGAAGGAAGGAAGGAAGGAAGAAAGAAAGAAAGAAAGAAAGGTAGGAAGGAAGGAAGGAAGGAAGGAAGGAAGGAAGGAAGGAAGGAAGGAAGTGGATAAAATAAAAGAAAAAGTAAGGTAAAATAAAATAATTAAAATAAAAAATATTAAGAAAAAAAATTTTAAAAAAAACAAAAACGGATGGACGGAACCCTAGGACAAATGGTGAAAGCAAAGCTATACAGACAGAATCTCACATAGAAGCATACACATACACCCTCACACAAAGAGGAAAAGGGGAAAAAATAATATATTTTGCTCCCAACGTCCACCTCCTCAGTTTGGGATGATTCCTTTTCTATTCAGGTATTCCACAGAGGCAGGGTACATAAAGTTGTTTGTGGAGATTTAATCCTCTGCTCCTGAGGCTGCTGTGAGACATTTCCCTTTCTCTTCTTTGTTCTCAAAGCTCCTGGGGTTCTGCTTTGGATTTGGCGCTGCCTCTGCGTGTAGGTCGCCTGAGGGCATCTGTTCTTTGCTCAGGCAGGAAGGGGTTAAAGGAGCCGCTGATTCAGGGGCTCTGGCTCACTCAGGCCTGGGGGAGGCAGGGGTACAGATGTGGGTTGAGCCTGCGGTGGCAGAGGCTAGCGTGATGTTGCACCAGCCTGCGGCGTGCCGTGCGTTCTCCCGGGTAAGTTGTCCCTGGATCACGGGACCCTGGCAGTGGCGGGCTGCACAGGCTTCCACCTCCCCAGGTGGTGGGGATAGTGACCTGTGCTCGCACACAGGCTTCTTGGTGGTGGCAGCAGCAGCCTTAGCGTCTCATGCTTGTCTCTGGGGTCCGCGCTGGTAGCCGTGGCTCGCGTCCGTCTCTGGAGCTCCTTTAAGCAGCGCTCTTAATCCCCTCTCCAGGAAACAGAGGGAAGAAAAATTCTCTTGCCTCTTCGGCAGGTCTAGACTTTTTCCCGGAATCCCTCCCAGCTAGCCGTGGCGCACTAGCCCCCTGCAGTCTGTGTTCACGCCGCCAACTCCAGTCCTCTGCCTGCGATCCAACCGAAGCCCAAGCCTCAGCTCCCAGCTCCTGCCCGCCCCGGCCGGTGAGCAGACAAGCCTCTCGGGCTGATGAGTGCTGGTCGGCACTGATCCTCTGCTTGGGAATCTCTCCGCTTTGCCCTCCGCACCCCTGTTGCTGCGCTCTCCTCCGTGGCTCCGAAGCTTTCCCCCTCCGCCACCCGCAGTCTCCGCCCGTGAAGCGGCTTCCTAGTGTGTGGAAACCTTTCCTCCTTCACAGCTCCCTCCCACTGGTGCAGGTCCCGTCCCTATTCTTTTGTCTCTGTTTTTCTTTTTTCTTTTGCCCTACCCAGGTACATGGGGAGTTTCTTGCCTTTTGTGAGGTCTGAGGTCTTCTGCGAGCGTTCAGTGGGTGTTTTATAGGAGCAGTTTCACGTGTAGATGTATTTCTGATATATCTGTGGGGGAGGAAGGTGATCTGTCTTAGTCTTCCGCCATCTTCCACAACTCCTCTCGAAGACGTTATCTTTTAAAGCTAAAAAATATGTTGTTTTTCTGCCTGCTGTTTTTGGTTGGAATTCTGTTTCAAATTTACCAAGACAAAGGTATGGGGCATTGTGTATATGATAATGCGTACATATCATTTTTTGAGTTAAATCAGTGGCAAAAATTATCAGAAGGCAGAGGTAGTAGAGATGAGAGGGAAGATATTTGGAGAAGGATATATTTATGTACAAGGGACTTGGAAAAGATCAACTAGGGCAACCAGGAAGGAAAAAGACACAAGGAGAAATGACGTTGAAGTAATGAAAAGGACAATAACTCTAACCCCAGCCAATATGAAATAAAATATTTTAAGCTTGTTGTATTGGATATACAATTTTTTCCAAATATATTTAAGCTTGATTTGGTGGAGAGAGGCCTTTCTAGGCAGTGGTTCTTTGATGCCCTACCCTGTGACTTTGAATTGCCTAGCCAGCTTCAAAGGAATGGCCTAAACTTGCTCTCACTCTCTTTTTATTAATTTAAATTTCCCCTATGGTTTTTATAAGCAAAAATGTTTTTCTTTGTCCTGCCAAAAATTTTAGAAACAATAAACACCACTAGACATCTCCCTCAAAACTCAGACAGAAACAAAATAAACTCCTTTTGGCTGAGAACTTTTTTCCATTTAGGGTGAGAGTTTTTTTAAAGGAGTGTTAAGAGAGGATAAAATAAAAGTATGTGGTGTTTCCTGCCCCACACAGAAAGAGATCAAAATATCACAGATAAGCGTTTCAGTCACACTTCAACTCAGTTTTTATAACTCATATTATCTAAATTGCATGGATAATTTTCTGAGGAACCTTTGTTCACTTCCCAATTAAAATAATTTTAATTATTAATACAGCCTAAACTCAGATGATAACAGTGGACTCTTGGTCACTCACAGATAAGCGCATTTGAACTGGAATCGAATTCTAATACCTTGAACTTTGCAAGGCTCTCTGACTGGTAACCCAACTGAGTTTTCTTCCAATTATGGAAAATCTAACTCTTGGATTAAGAGGAAGCTAGCAAGGCATATGAGACACCAAGGTGAAGCATAATGCTGGATATATGTTTATGTTTTGAAATAAAAATTACTTATAGAAATAGTCATATTATGAAGTAAAATGAAAGATTATATACAGTTTTAAGACCAAAGATTGACTTGAAAAACGTTTGATACTTGTGGTGGGTCCTGGGTTTACCTTCTCACAATCCTTTGATGTCCCAATGTCTTGACAGAAAATTTTAAGTAGCCACAAGTAGGCAATCTCCAAGGTTTCTTTAAAATTTAGTATATGGATTGTTTAAATATTTTAAATAGAATAATACAAAGGCAAGCGTAAATATGGCTGTGGTTAGTCACAAACATTTTCTTAATTCCTGACTCCTTCCTGACACGTCCAACTGAATACCATCTCTTCCTCTGGAAAATACACAGATTCGCATTGTGACTAAAAGGGATATGGCATAGTGAAAGAATGTGGGTTGAGCTCCGATAGCTCTGGCTCCAAATCTTCATACCATTACTCAACATCTTGGATAGTTAATTCTAGCCCTGTTTCTTTGTCCATTAAATGGAGATAGAAATCCTATATTTCACATTGCAAGAACAGAGACTAAATGTGTACATTGTAAAGCAAATGGCTGTTGCTACACATAAGGTGGCCATCATCATAAATACACGTTATCCCTTTAAGTGGATTGAAATTCTATTGATAGTAGTTGACTGTGTAACTTATTCATCTTGGTATCCTTAAGGCATGATAAAATGGTATACAAATTGCTCATGTTCAAAGAAAAGTTAGGTCTTAAGCATAAGAACACATAAAGACAATTAACACACTGTTTTGGTCATCCTGGGTAGGTGATGAATACTTGTTGAATCTCTCTCTTCAAGCAGCTCTACCTCCAATTCTCCCATTTTGGTTAATGAGGGTTAGTGACAGAGAAATCATTAACCAAAATGGGAAAATTTTGATTAAATATATTGAGTTCACTCAGACATTAAAGAAGTAAAGATCATCATAGAAGACAGAGAAACAAGTAGAGCAGAATCTGGAAAATATGCAGGATTTCAAAAGATAGAGATAAAAGAGCAATTTTTCAAAGTGAAGTTCATGAAGTTCATGTGCAAATTAAATAGAGCAATCAAGACAACAAGTTACTATTTTCAGAGCATTTTCAACATACGTTTTCATCAGTTCTCTTGTACATGAACTCCACACACATATATACTGCTGCTCACTCCCTATTTGTTTGAATTATATGTCATAATTCTAAGATTCTCATGGTCTTTTGGGCTACTCCTTTTCAATATACTTCACAAGGGCTGCCTCTTCTGGTAATTGTTGGAACAAACTTCTTTTACTTTTTCTGGAGGCTATGAATTGCCTACCATTAGCACTGCCTATGCTTTTCCTTAATAATAGAAGTGGCTTTGAGTAGCAATGTGCTGAGATCAAAATGCAGTGCTTTCCTTTCTTTCAGGTATAGTCATATGATGATTTTGGTCAATGAAGTGTATCTTAGACTTTTTGAAAAACATATTTTCCTTTTCTTATATTGAAAGTGCCTCTTTTGTTCTGTGTAGAATGTGGATATGAGACAGAGGGGCAGTGCCATCTTACAACCATCAGGAAGCAAGTGTGAACATGAAATCCAACACACTGGTAGATTCAGAGTAGAAACGTAGAAACAAGCCAGCTTCTGGGAGGTGGTGTTAAACCATTGCAAAACCCCTGGAGTGGTTGTCTCTGGATTTCTAGTTATGTGAGAGGAATAAGCCTTTTTATTTTATTTTTTAATTTTATTGACGTATAGCTGATTTACAATGTTGTGTTAATTTTTGCTGTACCACAAAATGACTTGGTTATACATACATATATATTCTTTTTCATATTCTTTTCCCTTATGGTTTATCACAGGATATTGAATATAGTTCCCTGTGCTGTACAGTAGAACCTTGTTGTTTATCCATCCTATATATAATATTTTGCATCTGCTAATCCCAAACTCTCAATCCATCCCTCCCCCACCCCCGCCCTTGGCAACCACAAGTCTATTCTCTATTTCTGTGAGTCTGTTTTTGTTTCGTAGATATGTTCATTTGTATCGTATTTTAGATTCCACTTATACGTGATATCATATGGTATTTGTCTTTCTCTTTCTGACTTACTTCGCTTAGTATGATGGTCTCTAGGTCCATCCATGTTGCTGCAAATGGCATTATTTCATTATTTTTAATGGCTGAGTAATATTACATTGTACATATATACCACATCTTCTTTATCCATTAATATGTCAATGGACATTTAGGTTGCTTCCATGCCTTGGGTACTGTAAATAGTGCTTCTGTGAACATAGGGGTGCATGTATCTTTTCAAATTACAGTTTTGTCTGGGTATGTGCCCAGATCATAATGGCCATCATCAAAAACTCTGTGATCTATCATATGATCCTGCAGTCCCACTCCTGGGCATACATCTGACGAAAACCATAATTCAAAAAGATACATGCACCGCAATGTTCACGGCAGCACTATTTACAATAGCCAGCACATGGAAGCAACCTAAATGTCGGTCAACAGAGGAATGGGTGTATGGCCAGGAGTGGGATTGCTGGATCATATAGCAACTCTATTTTTGGTTTTTTGAGGAACCTCCATACTGTTTTCCATAGTGGCTGCACCAATTTACATTCCCACCAACAGTGTAAGAGAGTTTCCTTTTCTCCACACCCTCGCCAGCATTTATAATTTGGATACTTTTGTTTGTTTGTTTTGTTTTGTTTTTTTGCAGTATGTGGGCCTCTCACTGTTGCGGCCTCTCCTGTTGCAGAGCACAACCTCCGGATGCGCAGGCTCAGTGGCATGGCTCACGGGCCTAGCCGCTCTGTGGCATGTGGGATCTTCCTGGACCAGGGCACGAACCTGTGTCCCCTGCATTGGCAGGCAGATTCTTAACCACTGTGCCACCAGGGAAGCCCCTTGGATACTTTTTAATGATGGCCATGCTGACCAGTGTGAGGTGGTACCTAATTGTAGTTTTGGTTTGAATTTCTCTAATAATCAGTGATGATGAGCATATTTTCATGTGCCTATTGGCCATTTGTATGTCTTCTTTGGAGAAATGTCTATTTAGGTCTTTTCCCCTTTTTTCGATTGGGTTGTTTGGGTTTTTGTTGTTGATTTGATGAGCTGTTTGTATATTTTGGAAGCCTTTTTAAAGGTTACTATTTATTGGGTATCCTATTATGTTATTCGTTGCTAACCACATTCTTAAATGATAACGTTTTCTTGGTTATGTTCTCTTTTCATTCTGTTTTCTCCAAATTACCTTTCATAAACCCCATATGCTAATAACCTCATATGCTAATAATCTATATTGCCACCTGGGTCCCATCTTCCAATATCCAAAATGATCGTACTGAATAGCTCTTCTTGCATTTACTTAAGCATTTGAAAGTCAATAGCTTTATCCACGAAGTCATTGTATTTTCCCCACATTTTTCCATTTCTCCTTATTATGCCCATAGGCATTGGCATTCAATCAATCATACATAATGAAATCTAGAAGTAAGCCAAGACTCCTTCCTCTGATCAAGTCTTATGTCACCTCCTAAACATCTCTTAAAATTTAACTCCTTATCAATGCTGACTTGTCCAGACTCTCATCATTTCTCCTTTGGGCCTGGGAGTAGTGTTCTAATTTTCATTACTACACTCCCGGTCCTCCAAACCTTCTATCCCTCCTTCATAAAGGAATTAAAATGATCTAATATTGAAATCTGATTTTCAAGCCAGCTTAAAAACTGCAGTTTTTCCCTGTGGCCTTTGCAGTGATGCTCAAACTCTTTAGCTGGCATGTAAGGCCTTGAATGAACTGTCCTCTTCCTGCTTGTTTTATTGCATTTCTGCCAAATCTTTCTGCCAACTGTGTGTTTAGTTCACCAGTCATGCCAAATTACTTACAGTGCCCCATGCACACACTGCTATTTTATGCTTACATGCTTTGCCCATGTCAGTTTCTTTCTGTGAAGGACTCTTCTGCCTGGGCCACCTGATGGACTTCTAATAGTGCTTTAGAATTCTGAAATTTATGCAACCTCCACTAGCATGCTTTCCTTCAAGAAAAATCGATCATTTGTAACTTTATTTCAGCTTTGCAATAAGCATTGGTGTTCTACGGCTTTTAAGGTAGAAAGACTTGTCATACATGCAAAGGCTCCCCACCAGAACAACACTCAGGACCTCTTGCTCCACTTTTACTCCTCCTCATGAAGGAGTGACTTTCTTAGTTGTGGAATGACAAGCATCAGTACATATTTTTCACTTGGGTAGAGCTAATGTGTGTAAAAATTATGAGCATTATGGATTTGGTCTCTGACTTCTCTTTCCACCTCAGATTGGTGTGAGCAGCCACTCTGGCTATGTGCATTTGCTCTATGGAGTCAAAATTTCCTGTGGCTATTTTTAAATTGATGAGCGTTTCAAGAAGAGCCAGCTAACCCACATAAGTCTCACTGTTCATGTTCTCCAACAACTTAATAGGAAAAAAGAGTATATGTTGATGTTTATTGTATTTCTCTCCCAATTGGTTCTGAAAAAAGATATTATTTATTTCCAACATTTGGTATATTCACTATAACATTTGAGAAATAGACACAGAATAGTAGACATTTTTGAATTGTTTGTATTTTGTTGTTGAGTTTTAAGTGTTATTTATATATTCTGGATATTAATCCCTTATATTATTTGCAAATATTTTATCCCATTCTGGAGATTGCCTTTTATTCTGTGGATAAATTATTTTTAATATTCATAAAGTCCATTTTGTTGTTTTTTCTTTTGTCACCTGTACCTTTGGTGTCATATCCAAGAAATCATTGCCAAATCAGTATCATGAAGCTTTTATCCTATGTATTTTTTTAAGTGCTATATTGTTTTAGTCTTACATTTTGAGTTAATTTTTATATATGGTGGTAAGTAAGGGTCCATCTTCATTATTCTGGATGTGGGTATCAAATTTTCCCAGCACTGTCTGTTGAAGGACTGTTCTTTCCTCATTGAATGGTCTTGGCACCCTTGCCAACAATCATTTGACCACTGGTTTGTAGTCTTTCTTTCTTTCTTTCTCTTTCTTTCTTTCTTTTTCTTTCTTTCTTTCTTTCTTCCTTTCTTTCTTTCTCTTCCTTCCTTCTTCTTTCTTCCTCCCTCCCTCCCTCCCTTCCTTCCTTTCTTTCTTTTTCTCTTTCTCTCTCTTTCTCTCTTTCTTTCTTTTCTTCTTTCCTTCTTTCTTTCTCCCTTCCTTCTTTCTTTTCTTGTATCAATAGTAGTTTTCTCTGGCTTTGGTATCAGGGTAATGCTGGCTTCACAGAATCAGTTAGGATTTGTTTCCTCCTCTTCAATATTAGAAGTGTTTGATAAGGGTTGGCATTAGTTCTTTAAGTATGTTGTAGAATTCTCCAGTGAAGCTGGTGGCTTTGTTGGGAGATTTTTGATTACTGATTCAACCTTCTTACTACATATGCATCTCTTTAGATTTCCTATTTCATCATGATTTAATCTTACAGGTTTTGTTTTTCTACGAATTTATCTATTCCATCTAGGATATTCAATTTGTGGGCATACAAATGTTCATAATACTTTCTTATAATCTTTTTTTATTTCTGTGGAAATGATAGTAACAACCCCAGTTTCACTTCTAATTTTAGTAATTTGAATCTTCTCTATCATTTTAGTCCATCTGGCTAAAGGTCTGTCAATTCTGTTGACCTTTTTGACAACCAACTTTTGATTTCAATGATTTTCTCTACTTTTTTCTATTATTTTCTTCCTTCTGCCACTTTTGGGTTTTGTTTGTTCTTATTCTAATTCCTTATGTTGTAAAGTTAGCTTGTTGATTTTAGATCTTTCTTATTTTTTAATGTAAGCACTTACAGCTATAAATTCCCCCCTTAGTGCCACTTTTACTGTGTCCCATAAGTTTTGGTATATTTTGTTCTCAATTTCATTTCTCTTTGATCCATAGATTGTTTAAAAGTATGTCATTTAATTTCTACAATTTTCCACATTTCATTGTTATTGATTTCTAACTTTATCACGCTGTGACTGGAAAAGATACTTTGCATGATAATGAATTTATTGAGGCTTACATCTCAATATTTATTTATATTTATTTTAATATTTTAAATGTTTAAAATATAGGGCTATCATGAAAGTGTCCCATGTACACTTGAGAAGAATGTGTATTCTGTTGTTGTAGTGTAGAGTTTTCTCTGTATGTCAGCTAGTTAAATTTGGTGTATTGTGCTAAGTCCTCTATTTTATTATTAATCTTCTCTCTGGTTCTTCTATCCATTATTGTGAGTGAGATATTGAAGTCTCCAACAATTATTATAGCAGTGTCTATTTCTTTCTTCAGATCTGTCAGTTTTGCTTCATATATTATGATGGTCTATTATTAGGTTCATACATGTTCATAGTTGTTATATCTACCAAACTCTGTCTTTGGATAGGAGGGTTTAGTCTATTTATATTTATAGTAGTTTCTGATAAGTGATTTTTTCTGTCATTGTGAAATTTATTTTCTATATACTTTATAGCACTTTTCTGTCTCATTTTCTGCATTACTGTCCTGCAATTGTGTTTGGTTAATTTTTTGCAGTAAAATATTTAAATTGATTTCTCACACCCTTTTGTGTACATTTCATAGCTATTTTCTTTGTGGTTTCCATGGGGATTACAATTAACATCCTAAAATTATAATACTCTAATTTAAATTTATACCAGTTTAACTTCAATTACATACAAAATTTCTGCTCCTTTATAGCTCCTTCCCCACCCCTTTTGGTTATTGATGACACAAAATTACATCTTTATACATTATGTGCCCCCAAACATAAACTAATAATTCTCTTAAATGCACCAGTCTCTTAAATTATGTAGAAAACAAGGTTTGGAGTTATAAATCAAAATTACAGTAATACTAGCTTTCACACTAATACTTGTTTTTGTTTTGTTTTTCTTTCCATGTGACATATCAGTCTTTTAAATCACATAGAAAACAAAAGGCACAAGTTACAAACCATGGTTACAACAATACTAACTTTTATAATCGTCCACATATTTACTAAGATAGCTATTTTTCCATATGGCTTCATACTACCGTGCTTTCATTTCATCTTGCAAGATTTCCTTGAGCATTTCTTGCAGGGCAGGTCTAGCAGCTTTCCTCAGTTTTTGTTAATCTGAGATTGTCATAATTTCTCCATCACTCTTGAAGGACAATTTGGCTGTATATAGGATTTTGGGTTTATATATTCAAAGTGCTAAAATAAAAATCTCTTGGCTTACTGTCTTCTGACCCCCAGAGATTATGATGAGAGATCTGATAATTATATTGAAGATTCTTTGTATATGATGATTTGCTTCTCTTTGGTGCTTTCAAGATTCTCTCTTTGGTTTTTGAAAGTTTGATTATAATATGCCTCAGTGTGGGTTTCTTTGAGTTCATCTTAGAGTTTGCTGAACTTCATTCATATCTTTTGTCACATTCGGTAAGTTTTCAGCCATTATTTCTTCAATAATTCTCTCTGCCTCTTTTTCTTTCTTCTTCTGAGATTCTTATGATGAGTATGTGGTCTGCTTAATCATATCCTACAGTTCCCTTAGGCTCTATTTACTTTTCGTTCTGTTCCTCAGGCTCAATGATTTCCATTTTTCTACAAGTTTTCTGCTGCCTGCTCAAATTTCCTTTGAATCCTTGTAGTGTATTTTTTATTTCAGTTATTGTACTGTTAAATTCCAGAATTTCTTTTTCATTCCGTTTTAACTTTTTTGTCTCTTATTGATATTTCCACTATGTTCACATGTCGTTTTCTTGACTTTATGTCTTTGGTTTGAGTATTTTAAAGGTATTTGTTATAAAGCCTTTATTTTTAACATCTTTAACATCTTTATTGAAGTATAATTGCTTTACAATTTTGTGTTAGTTTCTGCTGTATAAAAAAGTGAATCAGATATATGTATACATATATTCCCGTATCTCCTCTCTCTTGCACCTCCCTCCCACCCTCCCTATCCCAGCCCTCTAGGTGGTCACAAAACACTGAGCTGATCTCCCTGTGCTATGCAGCTGCTTCCCACTAGCTATCTGTTTTACATTTGATAGTGTATATATGTCCATGCCACTCTCTCACTTTGTCACAGCTTACCCTTCCCCCTCCCCGTGACCTCAAGTCCATTCTCTACGTGTGTATCTTTATTCCTGTCCTGACCCTAGGTCCATCGGAACCACTTTTTTTTTAGATTCCATATATAGGTGTTAGCATATGGTATTTATTTTTCTCTTTCTGACTTACTTCAGTCTGTGTGACAGACTCTAAGTCCATCCACCTCACTACAAACAACTCAATTTCATTTCTTTTTATGGCTGAGTAATATTCCATTATATATATGTACCACATCTTTATCCATTCATCTGTTGATGGACACTTAGGTTGCTTCCATGTCCTGACTATTGTAAATAATGCTGCAGTGAACATTGTGGTACATAACTCTTTTCGAATTATGGTTTTCTCAGGGTATATGCCCAGTAGAGGGATTGCTGGGTCATATGGTAGTTCCATTCTTAGTTTTTTAAGGAACCTCCATACTGTTCTCCATAGTGGCTGTATCAATTTACATTCCCACCAACAGTGCAAGAGTGTTGCCTTTTTCCCACAACCTCTCCAGCATTTATTGTTTGTAGATGTTTTGATGATGGCCATTCTGACTGGTATGAGGTGATACCTCATTGTAGTTTTGATTTTCATTTCTCTAATGATGAGTGATGTTGGGCATCTTTTCATGTGCTTTTTGGCCATCTGTTTGTCTTTGGAGAAATGTCTATTTAGGTCTTCTACCCTTTTTTGGATTGGGTTATTTGTTGTTTGGTCATTGAGCTACATGAACTGGTTGCATATTTTGGAGATTAATCCTTTGTCAGTTGCTTCGTTTGCAAACATTTTCTTGCACTCTGAGGGTTGTCTTTTCATCTTGTGTATGGTTCCCTTTGCTGTGCAAAAGCTTTTAAATTTCACTAGGTCCCATTTGTTTATTTTTGTTTTTATTTCCATTTCTCTAGGAGGTGGATCAAAAAGGATCTTGCTGTGATTTATCTCATAGAGTGTTCTACCTATGTTTTCCTCAACAGTTTTATAGTGTCTGGCCTTACATTTAGGTCTTTAATCCATTTGGAGTTTATTTTTGTGTATGGTGTTAGTAAGTGTTCTAATTTCATTCTTTTACATGTAGCTGTCCAGTTTTCCCAGCACCATTTATGAAGAGGCTGTCTTTCCTCCATGTATATTCTTGCCTCCTTTAACAAAGATAAGGTGACCATATGTGCGTGGGTTTTTCTATGGGCTTTCTATTCTGTTCCATTGATCTGTATTTCTGTTTTTGTGCCAGTACCATACTGTCTCGATTACTGTAGCCGTGCAGTATAGTCTGAAGTCTGGGAGCCTGATTGCTCCAGCTCCATTTTTCTTTCTCAAGGTTGCTTTTGCTACTCACGGTCTTTTGTGTTCCCATACAAATTGTGAAATTCTTTGCTCTAGTTCTGTGAAAAATGCCATTGGTAGTTGATAGGAATTGCATTGAATCTGTAGATTGCTTTGGGTAATATAGTCATTTTCACAAGGTTGATTTTTCCAATCAAAGAACATGGTATATCTCTCCATCTGTTTGTATCACCTTTATTTCTTTCATCAGTGTCTTATAGATTTCTGCATACAGGTTTTTTGTCTCCTTAGGTAGGTTTATTCCTTGGTATTTTACTGTTTTTGTTGCAGTGGTAAATGGGAGTGTTTCCTTTATTTCTCTTTCAGATTTTTCATCATTAGTTTATAGAATGCAAGAGATTTCTGTGTGTTAATTTTGTATCCTGCTACTTTACCAAATGCATTGATGAGCTCTAGTAGTTTTCTGGTAGCATCTTTAGGGTTCTCTATGTATAGTGTCAGATAATCTGCAAACAGTGACAGTTTTACTTCTTTTCCAATTTGGATTCCTTCCTTCTATTTGTTTCTCTTTGATTGCTGTGGCTAAAACTTTGAAAACCATGTTGAATAATAGTGGTGAGAGTGGGCAACCTTGTCTTGTTCCTGATCTTAGTGGAAATGGTTTCAGTTTTTCTCCATTGAGAATGATGTTGGCTGTGGGTTTGTCATGTCTGGCCTTTATTATGTTGAGGTAAGTTCCCTCTATGCCTACTTTCTGGAGAGTTTTTATCACAAATGGGTGTTGAATTTTGTCAAAGCTTTTTCTGCATCAGTTGAGGTTATCATATGATTTTTATCCTTCAGTTTGTTAATATGGTGTATCACATTGATTGATTTGCGTATATTGAAGAATCCTTGCATTCCTGGGATAAACCCCACTTGATCATGGTGTATGATCCTTTTAATGTGCTGTTGGATTCTGTTTGCTAGTATTTTGTTGAGGATTTTTGCATCTAGGTTCATCAGTGATATTGGCCTGTAGTTTTCTTTTTTTGTGACATCTTTGTCTGGTTTTGGTATCAGGGTGATGGTGGCCTCATAGAATGAGTTTGGGAGTGTTCCTCACTCTGCTACATTTTGGAAGAGTTTGAGAAGGATAAGTGTTATGTCTTCTCTAAATGTTTGATAGAATTTGCCTGTGAAGCCATCTGGTCCTGGGCTTTTGTTTGTTGGAAGATTTTTAATCACAGTTGCCATTTCAGTGCTGTGATTGGTCTGTTTATATTTTCTTTTTCCTCCTGGTTCAGTCTCAGCAGGTTGTGCATTTCTAAGAATTTGTCCATTTCTTCCAGGTTGTACATTTTATTGGCATATAGTTGCTTGTAGTAATCTCTCATGATCCTTTGCATTTCTGCAGTGTCAGTTGTTACTTCTCCATTTTCATTTCTAATTCTGTTGATTTGAGTCTTTTCCCTTTTTTTCTTGATGAGTCTGGCTAATGGTTTATCAATTTTGTTTATCTTCTCAAAGAACCAGATTTTATTGAACTTTGCTATTGTTTCCTTCATTTCTTTTTCATTTATTTCTGATCTGATCCTTATGATTTCTTTCCTTCTGCTAACTTTGGGGCTTTTTTTGTTCTTCTTTCTCTAATTGCTTTAGGTGTAAGGTTAGGTTGTTATTTGAGATGTTTTTTGTTTCTTGAAGTCGGATTGTATTGCTATAAACTTCCATCTTAGAACTGCTTTTGCTACATCCCATAGGTTTGGGGTCATCGTGTTTTCATTGTCATTTGTTTCTAGGTATTTTTTAATTTCATATTGGATTTCTTCAGTGATCTCTTGGTTATTTCGTAGTGCATTGTTTAGGCTCCATGTGTTTGTATTTTTTACAGTTTTTTTTTCCTTTAATTGATATCTAGTCTCATAGCATTATGGTCAGAAACAATACTTGATACTTAAAGTCTTTTTCTAGTACATCTGCCATTACTACTATTTCATGGATAGTTTTGTTGATTTGTTTTCATTTAATTGGGCCATACTCAATTTTTTTTGCATGCCTTGTGATTTTTTTTTTTTCTTGAACACTGGACATTCGACTCTAATATTGTGGTAACTCTAGAAATTAGATTGTCTACGCTCCCCAGGTTTTACTTTTTCTGTTTTTGCTATTGATTTTGTTATTTTGATTATTTTAGACTGTCTCTGTGCTGTGGATCAGCTGCAGATCTTAACTTACGGTCTCATCATGTATTTTTTCATTCTTTTTTGGGGGGCATGCACAAGTACTTTCTAATTTTCTCTGTATATGCTATTGCTTTTGAATGTCCATGTTTTTAATATCTGGCTCCTGAAAGAGAAAAAAGGGGTGCTGTAACTTTAAATCCCCTGGAAGTCACTTCAGCTGGAGGGAGATGGGCTTGCATCAGTGTTGGTGGTGCAACAACAATGATGCCACCCACTTTTTGTCTGTACCACTGTGATCGGTAGCAGGGATCCCCGGTATTTGGAGACCAGGTTCTTTTCTTTGCCCATCCTGGCTCCAGCAAGCTGTGTACAGCTTTTCTAGTAATGTGGTACACAGTTGCCTGCCACATGGCTGGGGGTGGAGGAAAGGTAGCTGCTACTTTGCTAGGAATTGAAATTGAACTCAATTAATTATAATTGTCCATCCAAGTCTTCCCCTGGAAGTGCAAGCCTTCAACAGCCCCCAGAGTTTAAATAATTACATTAGATACATCCTTCTAGTCGAATTGTCCAGATGTGGAGACAGATTCTTGGTGCTACCTACTCTGCCATCTTCCTAGAATCCTGTTCTGGATCTATTTCTTTGACTTGGACAGTCATTTTTAGTTGGTAAGACTCATTTAAAATTAGCTTCTGAGTATCTAAAAATTTGTTGTTAGAAGCATTTTGTTTCTGTGGTTGTGTTTTTCAGCCACGTCTCATGTAGTATGAGATATATTTTTCATTAAATGATGATTTTCTGGTTTTAAAATTTTTTTATTGAGATATAGTTGATTTACTATGTTTCAGGTGTACAGCAAAGTGATTGTTATACATACATATATTAATATATCTGTATATATTCTTTTTCAGATTCTTTTCTATTATAGGTTATTACATGATATTGAATATAGTTCCCTGTGCTATACAGTAGGTCTTTGTTGTTAATCTGTTTTATATATAGTAGTGTGTATGTGTTAATCCCAAATTCCTAATTTATCCTCCCCCCCCCCCCTTTCCCCTTTGGTATGGTAACCATAAGTTTGTTTTCATGTCTGTGAGTTTTTTATTGTTTTGGAAACACTTTTTTTGTATCACATTTTAGATTCCACACATAATTGATATCATATGGTATTTGTCTTTCTCTGTCTGACTTACTTCACTTAGTATGCTAATCTCTAGGTCCAGCCATATTGCTGCCAGTGGCATTATTTCTTTCTTTTTTATGGCCAAGTAATGTTCCACTGTGAGATATATATATATATATATATATATATATATATATATATATATATATATATGTATATACCACAACTTCCTTATCCATTCCTCTGTAGATGGACATTTATGTTGCTTCTATATCTTTACTGTTGTTAAGTAGTGCCGCTGGGAACATTGGGGTACGTGTATCTTTTTGGCTTAGAATTTTTGTCTTTTCCAGATATATGCCCAGGAGTGGAATTGCTGGATCACATAGTAACTCTATTTGTAGTTTTTTAAGGAACCTCCATACTGTTCTCCATAATGGCTGCAACAATTTACATTCCCACAAACAGTGTAGGAGTGTTCCTTTTTCTCTATACCCTCTCCAGCATTTATTATTTGTAGACTTTGATGATAGCCATTTGACCCGTAGTTTTGATTTGCATTTCTGTAATAATTAGTGATGTTGAGCATCTTTTTATGTGCCTGTTGGCCATCTGTATGTTATCTTTGAAGAAATGTCCATTTAGGTCTTCTGCCCATTTTTTGATTTGTTTGTTTGGTTTTTTTGATATTGAGCTGTATGAGCAGTTTTTATATTTTAGAAATTAATTCCTTGTCTGTCTCATTATTTGCAAATATTTTCTCCCATTCAGTATGTTGTCTTTTCATTTTGTTTATGGTTTTCTTTGCTGTGTAAAAGCTTTTAAGTTTACTTAAGTCCCATTTGTTTATTTTTGCTTTTGTTTCCTTCGCTCTAGGAGACGAAGCCAAAAAAATATTGTGCTATGATTTATGTGAATGTTCTGCTTATGTTTTCCTCTAGGAATTTTATAGCATCTGGTCTTACGTTTAGGTCTTTAATCCATTTTGAGTTTATTTTTGTATACAGTGGTAGAGAATGTTCGAATTTCATTCCTTTACATGTAGCTCTCCAGTTTTCCCAGCACACTTATTGATGAGAATGTCTTTTCTCCATTGTATATTCTTTCCTCCTTTGTCATAGATTGACCATAGGTGCATGTATTTGTTTCTGGGCATGTCTGTTTTTGTGCCAGTACCATATTGTTTTGATTACTGTAGCTTTGTAGCATAGTCTGAAGTCAGGGAGCATGGTTCCTCCAGGTCCATTTTTCTTTCTCAAGATTGTTTTGGCTATTTGGGGTCTTTTGTGTTTTCATACAAATTTAAAAATTTTTGGTTCCAGTTCTGTGAAGAATGCCATTGGTAGTTTGATAGGGATTTAGCTGTATCTGTAGATTGCCTTGGGTAGTATTGTCATTTTGACAATATTGATTCTTCTATTCCAAGAACACAGTATGTCTTTCCATTTGTTTGTGTCATTGTCAGTTTCTTTCATCAGCATCTTATCATTTTCAGAATATAGGTCTTTCACCTCCTGAGGTAAGTTTATTCCTACATATTTTATTTTTTTTGATTTGATGGCAAATGGGATTGTTTTCTTAATTTCTTTTTCTGATATTTTGTTGTTAGTGTATAGAAATGCAACAGATTTCTGTGTATTAATTTTGTATCCTTCAACTTTACCATACCAAATTCATTGATGAGCTCTAGTAGTTTCCTGGTATCATCTTTGGGATTTTCTGTGTATATTATATCATCTACAGTGACAGTTTTATTCCTTCCTTTCCAATTTAGATTATTTTTATTTTTTTTTCTTCTTTGATTTCTGTGGCTAGGACTTCCAAAACTGTGTTGAATAAAAGTGGCGAGAGTGGGTATCCTTATCTTGTGCTACCTACTCTGCCATCTTTCCAGAATCCCCTTCTGGATATGTTTCTTTGACTTTGACAGTCATTATGAGTTGGTAAGACTCATTTAGAATTTGCTTCTGAGTATCTAAAAATTCATTGATAGAATCATTTGGTTGCTGTGGTTGTGTTTTTCAGCCATGTCTTTTGTACTACAAAATATTTTTTTCATTAAATGATCATTTTCTTTTAAGACCAATAGATTTATTTAGAAATTACAGACTAAGCCACGTAACCTTTGAGACTTTACACTCCTCTGTAAATAGTGGTTGTGAAACTTGAAAACTAGATTGTGACTTTTACCCACATAAATATAGAGGGCTTTATTAACCACAAATAAAACTACCTTGGACCCCTATATCATTGGGAATATTTTCTTATTAGAACAATGGTAGAAAGAAAGCTAAATCATTACAAACCAAAATGCAAAACAAATAACTAAAATGTATCTGTATCTGGGATATCACAATTTGGGAATTTAGATTGTCCTACAAGGAATGAATATACTTAGATGATAAAAAACCTGATTGTTTTCAGATTAGTGTTCTTCCATCGATGTGTACTTGGTAGTGGCATTTAGTCAGGAAACTGTCCCAATATGAGAAAGAATCCTATTTATGATAATGTATTTGACGTTCTACCCCAACTCCGCAAATGCCAAATATTCCCTTGGTCAGTGTGACAATCAAAAGTGTTTCCCACATTTCTAGTCACCTCCCTAAGTTGAGAAACATTTATTTTTATTTTTTTATGTTTTTATTTTTTCTTTTTGCGGTATGCAGGCCTCTCACTGTTGTGGCCTCTCCCGTTGCGGAGCACAGGCTCCAGATGCGCAGGCTCAGCGGCCATGGCCCATGGGCCCAGCTGCTCCATGGCATGTGGGATCCTCCCGGACCGGGGCATGAACCTGTGTCCCCTGCATCGGCAGGTGGACTCTCAACCACTGTGCCATCAGGGAAGCCCGAGGACCACTATTTTTAATGAAATAGATGGCTGTTAGGATAACTTTTAAAAATGCTTTTGTTCTGGAAATAGCAAAGAATACATTTGGGAGGAGTTGAGGAATATAGAAAAGAATTGATAAACTTCATAGGAGACTTCAGATTTTAAAGCCAATCAATACTATGTTTAAAAAAAAATAAGATACATGCTCTAAATATATACCTAGATGTAATTTTA
This sequence comes from Phocoena sinus, assembly GCF_008692025.1. Classification (NCBI taxonomy): domain Eukaryota; kingdom Metazoa; phylum Chordata; class Mammalia; order Artiodactyla; family Phocoenidae; genus Phocoena; species Phocoena sinus. The sequence goes on along the minus strand of NC_045772.1, from coordinate 36,005,786 downwards.
GAAATAATGCTAGAAAGAAGTAAATATTATTTTTGAGATTCATTTTTTATTGAGATATAGTTGATTTACAATATTGTATCAGTTTCAGGTGCACAACAAAGTGATTCAAAATTTTTATAGATTACACTCCATTTAAAGTTATTATAAAGTATTGGCCATATTCCCTGTGCTGTATAGTATCTTTGTAGTTCACATATTTTATACACAGCAGTTTGTACCTCTTAAGCCCCTACTCCTATCTTACCCACCCCCCCACTGGTAATTTCTGATTTGTTCTCTATATCTGTGATGCTATTTCTTTTTTGTTATATGTAGAATCAAAAAATAAGGCAAAAGAATGAATATAAGTGATAACATATAATATTTGTCTTTATCTGTCTGACTTATTTCTCTAAGTATAATACTCTCCAGGTCCATCCATGTTGTTGCAAATGGCAAAATTTAATTCTTTGGTATGGCTGAGGAGAATTGCATTGTATATACACAATCTTCTTTATCCATTCATCTATTGATAGACACTTAGGTTGCATCCTTATTTTGTCTTTTGTAAATAATGCTGCTATGAACATTGAGGTACATGTATCTTTTTAAATTACTGTTTTTGTTTTCTTCAGATATGTACCCACAAGTAGGATTGCTGGATCATATGGTAACTCTGTTTTTAGTTTTTTAAGAAATCTCGATACTGTTTTCCATAGAGGCTGCACCAATTTACATTACCACCAACAGTGCACAAGGGATATCTTTTTTCCACATCATCGCCAACATTTGTGTTCTTTTTGATGATAGCCATTCTGACTGGTGTGACGTTGTGGTTTGTTTGGTTTTTTTAGAATAGTTCGTTTACACATAGTTTTGTTTATTTACTTATTTAAAATAAATTCTTTATATAATTTTTAAAGGTTTTAATTTTTTATGTTTATACACTTTTAAAAGGTTACTTGGTATTTACAGTTATTACAAGTATTGGCTATATTCCCCATGTTGTACAATACATCCTTAAGACTATTTTACACCCAGTAGTTTGTACCTCCCACTCCCCCCATTCCTATATTGCCCCTCCCCCCTTCCCTCTCCCCACTGGTAACCACTAGTTTGTCCTCTATGAGTCTGTTTCTTTTTTGTTATCTTCACTAGTGTGCTGTAGTTTTTAGATTCCTATTCTACAGTATTTCTCTTCCTCTGTGTGACTTATTTCACTTAGCATAAAGGACTCAAAGTCCATACATGTTGCTGCAAATGGCAAAATTTCATTCTTTTTTATGGCTGAGTAATATTCATTTGTGTATATGTGTATATATATATATATATATATATATATATATATATATATATACACAAGCACAACTTCCATCTGTTGATGAACACTTAGGTTGTTTCCATATCTAAGGTGCATATATCTTTTCTTTTTATGAGCACTTAGGTTGTTTCCATATCTGAGGTGCATATCTTTTCTTTTTAAACATCTTTATTGGAGTATAATTACTTTATAGTGTTGTGTTAATTTCTGCTGTATAACAAAGTGAATAGGCAACATGCATACGTATATCCCTGTATCCTGTCTCTCAGCAGCTCCCTTTCACCCTCCTTACCCACCCCTCTAGGTGGTTGCAAAGCACGGAGCTGATCTCCCTGTGCCATGCGGCTGCTTCCCACTAGCTATCTATTTTACATTTGGTAGTGTATATATGTCCATGCCACTCTCTCATTTAGTACCAGCTTATCCTTCCCCCTCCCCGTGTCCTCAAGTCCATTTGCTATGTCTGCATCTTTACTCCTGTCCTGCCCCTAGGTTCTTCAGAACCATTCTTGTTTTTTTTATACATTCCATATATATGTGTTAGCATTCGGTATTTGTTTTTCTCTTTCTGACGTACTTCGCTCTGTATGAGTACGTCCATCCATTTCACTACAAATAACTCAATTTCATTTCTTTTTATATCTGAGTAATATTCCACTGTATATTCGTGCCACATCTTCTTTATCCATTCATCTGTCAATGGAAAATTAGGTTGCTTCCGTGTCCTGCCTATTGTAAATAGTGCTTCAATGAACATTGTGGTATGTGACTCTTTTTAAATTATGGTTTTCTCAGGGTATATGCCCAGTAGTGGGATTGCTGGGTCATGTGGTAGTTCTAAGTTTTTTAAGGAACCACCATACTGTTCTCCATAGTGGCTGTACCAAATTACATTCCCACCAACAGTGCAAGAGGGTTCCCTTTTCTCCACATTCTCTCCAGCATTTATTCTTTGTAGACTTTGATAATGACCATTCTGACTGGTGTGAGGTGATAACTCATTGTAGTTTTGATTTTCATTTCTCTAATGATTAGTGATGTTGAGCATCTTTTCTTGTGTTTGTTGGCAATCTGTATATCTTCTTTGGATAAATGTCTATTTAGGTCTTCTGCCCATTTTTGGATTGGGTTGTTTGTTTTTGATATTGAGCTTCATGAGCTGCTTGTATATTTTGGAGATTAAACCTTTGTCAGTTGCTTCGTTTGCAAATATTTTTTCCCATTCTGAGTGTTGTCTTTTTGTCCTGTTTATGGTTCCCATTGCTGTACAAAAGCTTTTAAATTTCATTAGGTCCCATTTGTTTATTTTTGTTTTTATTTCCATTTGTCTAAGAGGTGGGTCAAAAAGGATCTTGCTGTGATTTATGTCAAAGAGTGTTCTTCCTAAGTTTTCCTCTGAGAGTTTTATAGTGTCTGTCCTTACATTTAGGTCTTTAATCCAGTTTGAGTTTATTTTTGTGTATGGTGTTAGGGAGTGTTCTAATTTCATTCTTTTACATGTAGCTATGCAGTTTTTCCAGCACCACTTATTGAAGAGGCTCTCTTTTCTCCATTGTATACTCTTGCCTCCTTTAACAACTGTAAGGTGACCATACGTGCTTGGATTTATCCCTGGGCTTTCTATCCTGTTCCATTGCTCTATGTTTCCGTTTTTGTGCCAGTACCATACTGTCTTGATTACTGTAGCTTTGAGTATAGTCTGAAGTCTGGGAGCCTGATTCCTCCATCTCTGTTTTTCTTTCTCAAGATTGCTTTGGCTCTTCGGGGTCTTTTGTGTTTCCATACAAATTGTGAAATTCTTTGTTCTAGTTCTGTGAAAAATGCCATTGGTAGTTTGAAAGGGCACTGAATCTGTAGGTTGGTTTGGTTAGTATAGTCATTTTCACAAGGTTGATTCTTCCAATCCAAGAACATGGCATATCTCTCCATCTGTTTGTATCACCTTTATTTCTTACATCAGTGTCTTGTAGTTTTCTGCAGACAGGTCTTTTGTCTCCTTAGGTAGGTTTATTCCTAGGTATTTTATTCTTTTGGTTGTAATGGTAAATGGGAGTGTTTCCTTAATTACTCTTTCAGGTTTTTCATCATTAGTGTATAGGAATGCAAGAGGTTTCTGTGTGTTAATTTTGTATCCTGCTACTTTGCTACTTTACTAAATTCATTGATTAGCTCTAGTGGTTTTCTGGTAGCATCTTTAGGGTTCTTTATGTATAATACGTCATCTGCAAACAGTGACAGCTTTACTTCTTCTTTTCTGATTTGGATTCCTTTTATTTCTTTTTCTTCTCTGATTGCTGTGACTAAAACTTCCAAAATTATGTTGAATAATAGTGGTGAGAGAGGGCAACCTTGTCTTTTTATTGATCTTAGAGGAAATGGTTTCAGTTTTTCACCATTGAGAACGATGTTGTCTGTGGGTTTGTCATATGACCTTTATTATGTTGAGGTAAGTTCCGTGTATGCTTACGTTCTGGAGCTATTTATCATAAATGGGTGTTGAATTTTGTCGAAAGCTTTTTCTGCATCTATTGAGATTATCATATGGTTTTTCTCCTTCAATTTGTTAATATGGTGTATCACATTGATTGATTTGCATATATTGAAGAATCCTTGCATTCCTGGGATAAACCCCATTTGATCATGGTATATGATCCTTTTAATGTGCTGTTGGATTCTCTTTGCTAGTATTTTGTTGAGGATTTTTGGATCTATATTCATCAGTTATATTGGTCTGTAGTTTTCTTTCTTTGTGACATCTTTGGTTTGGTATCAGGGTGATGGTGACCTTGTAGAATGAGTTGGGGAGTGTTCCTCCCTCTGCTATATTGTGGAAGAGTTTGAGAAGGATTGGTGTTAGCTCTTCTCTAAATGTTTGATAGAATTCGCCTGTGAAGCCATCTGGTCCTGGGCTTTTGTTTGTTGGAATATTTTAAATCACAGTTTCAATTTCAGTGCTTGTGATTGGTCAGTTCATATTTTCTGTTGTTCTGTCTCTGAAGGTTGTGCTTTTCTAAGAATTCGTCCATTTCTTCCAGGTTGTCTGTTTTATGGGCATATAATTGCTTGTACTAATCTCTCATTATCCTTTGTATTTCTGCAGGGTTAGTTGTTATTGCTCCTTTTCCATTTCGAATTCTGTTGAGTCTTCTCCCTTTTTTTCTTGACGATTCTGGCTAATGGTTTATCAATTTTGTTTATCTTCTCAAAGAACCAGATTTTAGTTTTATTGAGCTTTGCTCTTGTTTCCTTCATTTCTTTCTGATCTGATCTTCTTTATGATTTCTTTCCTTCTGCTAATTGTGGGGTTTTTTTTGTTGTTCTTCTCTAATTGCTTTAGATGTAAGTTAGGTAATTTGAGCTGTTTCTTGAGGTAGGATTGTATTGGTATAATCTTCCATCTTAGAACTGCTTTTGCTGCATCCCATAGGTTTTGGTTGTCGTGTTTTCATTGTCATTTGTTTGTAGGTATATTTTGATTTCCTCTTTGATTTCGTCAGTGACCTCTTGGTTATTTAGTAGTGTATTGTTTATCCTCCATGTGTCTGTATTTTTTACAGTTTTTTTCCTGTAATTGATATCTAGTCTCATATCATTTGGTCAGAAAAGATACTTGATACGATTCCAATTTTCTTAAATTTTCAAGGCTCGTTTGTGACCCAAGATATTATCTATCCTGGAGAATGTTCCATGAGAACTTGAAAAGAAAGTATATTCTGTAGTTTTTGGATGGAATGTCCTATAAATATCAGTTAAGTCCATCTTGTTTAATGTGTCACTTAAAGCTTGTGTTTCCTTATTTATTTTCATTTTGGATGATCTGTCCATTGGCGAAAGTGGGGTGTTAAAGTCCTCTACTATTATTGTGTTACTGTTGATTTCCCCTTTTATGGCTGGTAACATTTGCCTTATGCATTGAGGTGCTCCTCTGTTGGGTGCATAAATATTTTCAATTGTTATATCTTCTTGGATGGATCCCTTGATCATTATGTAGTGTCCTTCTTTGTCTCTTCTAATAGTCTTTATTTTAGTCTATTTTGTCTGATATGAAAACTGCTACTCAGCTTTCTTTTGATTTCCATTTGCATGGAATATCTTTTTCCATCCCCTCACTTTCAGTCTGTATGTGTCCCTAGGTGTGAAGTGGGTGTCTTGTAGACAGCATATATATATGGGTCTTGTTTTTGTATCCATTCAGCCAGTCTATGTCTTTTGGTGGGAGCATTTAATCCATGTACATTTAAGGTAATTATCAATATGTATGTTCCTATTACCATTTTCTTAATTGTTTTGGGTTTGTTGTTGTAGGCCTTTTCCTTATCAATATGTATGTTCCTATTACCATTTTCTTAATTGTTTTGGGTTTGTTGTTGTAGGCCTTTTCCGTCTCCTGTGTTTCCTGCCTAGAGAAGTTAATTTACCATTTGTTGTAAAGCCGGTTTGGTGGTGCTGAATTCTCTTACCTTTTGCTTATCTGTTAAGGTTTTAATTTCTCTGTCAAATCTGAATGAGATCCTTGCTGGTTAGAATAATCTTTGTTGTAGGTTTTTCACTTTCATCACTTTAAATATGTCCTGCCACACCTTTCTGGCTTGCTGAATTTCTGCTGAAAAATCAGCTGTTAACCTTTTGGGGATTACCTTGTATGTTATTTGTTTCTTTCTCCTTGCTGCTTTTAATATTTTTTCTTTGTATTTAATTTTTGATAGTTTGATTAATATGTGTCTGGTGTGTTTTTCTTCGTGTTTATCCTGTTTGTTTGGTACTCTCTGTGCTTCCCAGACTTGATTGACTATTTCCTTTCCCATGGTAGGGAAGTTTTCGACTAATCTCTTCAAATATTTTCTTGAGACCGTTTCTTTTTTTCCCTTCTTCTTCTGGGACCCATATAATTTTGAATGCTTGTGTGTTTAATGTTGTCCCAGAGGTCTCTGAGACTGTCCTCAGTTCTTTTCATTCTTTTTTCTTTATTCTGCTCTGCAGTAGTTATTTCCACTATTTTATCTTCCAGGTCCTTATCCATTCTTCTGCCTCAGTTATTCTGCTATTCATTCCTGCTAGAGAATATTTATTTCATTTATTGTGTCTGTTCATCACTGTTTACTCTTTTGTTCTTCTAGATTCTTGTTAAACGTTTCTTATATTTTCTCCCTTCTGTTTATGAGATTTTGGATCATCTTTACTATCATTACTCTGAATTCTTTTTCAGGTAGGTTGCATATTTCATCTTCATTTATTTGGTCTTGCAGGTTTTACCTTCCTCCTTTGTGTGTAAGAATTCGTTTTGTCATTTCATTTTTTATTCTTTTGATGGGTGGTGCTGTATTCCTGTCTCTTTGTTTGGCTGAGACATCCAGCACTGGAGTTTGCAGACAGTTGGATTGAGCTGGGTCTTGGTGCTGTAATGAGGACCTCTGTGAGGCCTTACTGTGATTGATATTTCCTGGGGTCTGAGGTTCTCTGTTATTCCAGCAGTTTGGACTCTGAACTCCCACTGCAGTAGCTTGGGCCCTACTTCTGGCCTGGGAACCAAGTTCCTGCAAAGTTTGTAGCACAGTAGAAAAAAAAAAAAAAGAAAAAAAAGAAGAAAAGAGTAGTACAGTACAAAGAATAAAAAACAAATAAAATTAGAAAACTAAAAATACATTAAGAAAAATAAAACTACATTTGTAACAATAGCAACAGGTAAAACCACAAGAATAAAAGGGCAGGGGAAAACAAGCCAAAAAAGAGATCACTAACAAAGTCTAATGGATAAAATAAAATTAGGAAAATAAAATTATAAAAGAATCAACAACAGTGAATCAACAAGGTTAAAACAGACCCCAATCTAAAAGAGGAAAACAGAAAAGAAAAAAGCCTTGGCTATGAGGGTGGAGTTTAGGTGGGGGTGGGTGGAACCTGGCACAGTTTTGGGTGGGGCTTCTGCTTAGGACTGCACAGAAGGGGAGAGGCAGCGCATCAAAAGGAGGGCCTCTGGAGTTTGGAAGTAGGGCCCTGAGTGAGGGTGTGTGGGTGGGGTTTAGGCCCAGCTCGTTGTGGGGAGTTTCCGAGTGTAGAGGTAGGGGTGGGGCTTGGGTTCTGTGCAGGAGGGAGGCTCTGAGTGCAGAGGATTAGGCCCAGAGCCGAATAGGCTCCCCAGTGCCTAAGTGGACAGGGAAAGCACTGGCCCTGTTCCCTTCCCTTCTTTCATGCCCCTGCGCCACAGTCTACTCCAAGGACTCCCCATCACTCCTGGACCCCTAACTGTGGGTGGCTCCCACTGGGTGTAGGAACTCCTGCCCTCCCCAGCCACCCCTCAGGCATGCTGGTCCCTGAGGTCCAGCCTTTACTTTTGCTCCCCCTTCCCTCTCACTCCCTCAGGACCCGTGTGGCTGGAGGGGGCCTCAGTGGGCAGGGGATCAGGCCTGGGATCTCAACAGTTTCCTGGAGGTCCAAGGGGGCAGGGGAAACCTGGCCACACTCTCTTTTGATCTTCTGCCCTCCCAATGGTTCCCCTATTTCCTTCTTTGGGTTTGGATCCCTTCCCCAGCTGCCCCTCAGGGGCGCTCTGTCTCATCTCACCTCCACTTCTCCTCCCCCCTTCACTCCTCCCATGCTGCACATCCTACCCGGTTGCTGCAGGTTCCTCCTGTCCCCTAGTTGTTCGTGGTCCCCCACCAGTCCCTTATAGGTGCCCTAGTTGTGAGGGGACACAAGTTCTGCATCCTCCTAGTACACCATCTTGACTCCGCCTGCCCTCATTGTGGTTTTGATTTTCATTTCTCTGATGATTAGCAATGATGAGCATATTTTCATGTGCCCATTGAACATCAGTATGTCTTCTTTGGAAAAAATATCTATTCAGGTCTTCTGCCCATTTTTTAATTGGGGTGTTTGCCTTTTTGATATTGAGTTGTATGAGCTGTTTATACATTTTGGATAATAGCCCCTTAATGGTCTTACCATTAGAAAGAAGGAATTTTAATGGTTGCTCAGTTAGGGAAGTCAATGGTAACTCAAAGAGATCCAACAAAAGAAGAAAGGGGAGATGATGGGAAACCTGGAATAAATAACCCAGAAAATCTAATGTCCCCTCAAATTGACATTTACTGTGTCAAATTTCAGAAGATTCATAAGAAAACCAGTTGATGAACAAGTGTTTGTTTGAAGATTGGGACAACTACAGAATATGAATACATAAAATTTGGATAACTAAAATACTGAAAGTATTATTGGGTGAGTTTCAAGGTGACTCAGTTATTGAAACTCAGATGTTACTTGTGCCCTGAGGAAAAATATTCAAGACATTTATGGAATTAGAAATCTAAGAGAAGTTATAGGAGCATGATGTAAAAGTAAAGGGCAAACAGGCAAGGCTACAATTAGTAGAAATAAATCCTGGGCTAGATTTTGGAATGAGGGGATTTCCTCTAGATTGAACTACCCAGAAGAGGTAAGATGTTTCTGAACTATGAGTGTTAGTTCATGACCAGACCAGGTGTTAACCTCATAATGCATTAGAAGTAAAACAAAGAAACTGTAACTGAGATGCAAAAAAAGAACCCTTAAATGATGAAATGACCTATCAATCACCTAGTCTACTGGTGCAAGAAATTGTGACGTGTGTTCTTTGTACTTCTGATCTGGCTGTTTACTCAGAGCCAGATCATTTATCATTAAGCTTTGTGCACATCTTTCTAAGTAGAGAGCAGGAATATAGGTCAGAGGGACCCAAAAGATGAACTCTTTCCAAGGGAGAAGAATAAATACAATAAAATTGATGGAATTTAGAGGCCTTGGGAAACAGAAGATAGCCATGAATGCTTGGATGAGGTCAGAGCACTATTTGGCCAATAAATGACTGGGGTTATCCATGTTTTAGAGCTATAAATGTTGTCAATAGAATTATCTGCTATACAGTTGACCCTTGAATAATGTGGGGCTTGAGGCACTGACCCTCAACACAATGGAAAATCCGTGTATGAATTTACAGTTGTTTCTCTGTATCTGTAGTTCTGCATGTGTGGATTCAAACAGCTAAGGATCCTATAGTACTGAAGTAAATATTGAAAAAAATCCACATAGAAGTGGACCTGTGTTGTTCAAGTATCCACTGTAATTATAAATTACCCCACTCAGGTGAAATCAGTGTTTTTAAGAACTGGTAAGAGTCCAACTGGGATAACATAAACCCAATGAGAGAGGAAGCAGACCAGATCTATGGTCCTCGCACTTTGCTAGGCCCGGGATGTCTACCTTAAACTCAGGGGATTGCACATAAGTGAAATCTATGGGACTTTACTGTTGATACTGAGGTTTTACTTTCCACAGTTAAAGATATCTTCCTAAAATTAAAAGGCTTAAGACAGGGTGAGAATTCACAATATCTAGTTCAAAGAGGCAAATTTAAACCTGAATGTAGAAGATGTAGGCTTGTGAGGTCCTCTTAGCCTAATAATTGTTAGGGGTCTAGTTTAATTAAAAATCATCATAGATTTGTGCAACAGACAAGTTGATAGAGGTTGAATAATGTCATACCCATTTCTTGTGCATCCATGATTATTAAATCCTGGGAAGTTGAGAGAGATTTCAGATGAATACCATGTAAAGAAATAGATGTCTGGGTCCAGTAGTGGTCATCTCCTTTCTACAGGTGGAAGTTCTAGGAGGCCGTCCAATGAACCATGAACAGTATACCATAAGAAATGGATATACAAAAAAAGGACAGATATTTCTTGCTCCTGCACCATATATTGACTCAATTGTCTGTACAGAAGCCAAATGGGACTTTAGAGACTTATGGTCAATTTTAGGGAGGGTAATCTTGTACCCAGTTTAGTACTGTCTTGTCTTACTCTTGTTTCTGTGTGACTATTAATACAGCCATGTTTTACTCTCAGAAGGGTCCCTCTTTAGAAGACAAGTCATTTGGTTATCACACAGTTATAGAGGATTTAAAGCAAATACCAAGTCCAACTGCTTCCATGGTAGCCAGAAATTGAAATGGGAAATTTTTATAAATGGGAAAGTCCTGGGAAAACGAATTAGATTTAGCAAATAAATGTTAGTCTATTCACCTGAAACATATGGCGGTGCAAAACTGCATTTGGGAGCAACTTATACAGTTGATATGATTGTTATTCTTTGGGAGCAACTTATACAGTTGATATGATTGTTATTCTCTACATTTTCTGGTGTATGTCAGGAAATTTCAATAGATGTATGAAGGAGGCCATCAAAGATAAAGGAAATGATAGAATTATTCTGTTGATGTCCACATCAGAGGATTAAAGATCAGGAAATAAACAGACTATCTTAGGGACTTAAAGATAGTTGTTTGGAAGTAAATAGGGAAGTGGCAAGTAATACTTGGGAATTAACTCCCTCCTGGAGCGAAAAGGATAGGAAAGTTAATTAGTTTACTACTTAGGCCACCAGTGAAATGTTAATACTTTTACTGGATTCTGCCAGGAATTTAAACACAATATAGTGAAATATTCTTGCCTAAATACATAGGTTGAATGTAATACCCACTAGGACTGGATAGCCCATCACACATTAATGGAAGGCAGCTTTCTTGGACAAACATTTCTGTTTCTTGAAGCAAAATACCTCTCAGATGGGACAGGCATCTGATGTATATTCCTATAGGTGCAGAGAATGGTAGGACTGGTCTTTGGACTTCAAGGCTAAGTTACCTTCTCACAATTTTATTAGTAACAAAATTGATATTTTGGCCTCTTTATCTCTGCATTGGTTCTGAGTTTAGAAGGGGAGAATGGGTATAATTATTATACCCTCTTGAATTCTTACATTAGTCCATGTTCTTTCATATACCAATCTCTAGAATACTGTCATCGCAGCCACAGTGCCTATTCGAAATCCTGGAACACAGTAATGTTTGTTGGAAAAATGCATGTATTTTAGTACATTTTAATTTAATAATTTAAATTTATTTTAATCCTTATAATAACTTGTTGAGTGAAGTATGAAAAACCTGTTTTAATAAAATGGTAAATGACTGAGAATCAAACTCATTTCTGTTCCCAAATTTTATCCTTCTTTTCTTTCTGTGGAGAGAAAGCAAGATAACCATCTTATTGAATAACCTGGCAATGACATAGTAATTTGAGATAAACTAAACAGACAGGTTGAGGGACACTTTGAAAGTCTTAAATGCCAGATTAAGAAGTTTGAAATTACACTGGTAAGTTATTGAGAGTCAAAAAGTTTTGAGGAGAATCATGGGATTTTAGTTGTAGAGATAAATAGTAAATTAGAAGGTGATAGATTGAAACTTAGTCACTATTAGGGAGGCTGATGAACTGTTTTGGTGCATGAGGTTGTAGCAGCCTGAATTAGGTTAGTGATAATAGAAATGGAAAATGATGGGAATTATAGGATATTTAATTTTTTTAATTTTAAATGTTATCAGTATATTATTAATATTAGTTTGGATTTACATTATGTATCTGTTACCCAAGAAGTCCACCCAAGTAATTTATCCAGTTGCAGATTAATCATAGATACCTAACAGATACCAAAATGTGCTTCATTACTCATTACAAATCTGAGTGGAACCATGAAGTAATGCTATTTCTCGAAAGCATACTCAATACTCTCACATCTTATGTGTTTCCAAGGTTATAGTTTAACAGCAGTTTAATCGTTGACATTAATTTAAATTTTAGTCTTCTTTCTCCTTAAGGCACCACTTTGATTTTACTGTTCCTCTGCTGGAAAGCTTTCCCTGGTCCCTATTATTTTCCAGAGTCCATAATTGGTTCATCATAATGTCAGCTCCACCAAATTTTTATCCTGTATCTTCAACTCCCCTATATAAAATCCATATAATTGAGGGAAAGCATAAAGAATCAAAATATCTTATTCTACATCTAAGTCTTATAATCTTATTTTTGTAGCTTTGCTTATAGGATCCCTATTTTCAGTGCTAGCTCTGGAGTGAATCTGTTTACGTTCAAAGCCATGTGACCTGGAATAAGTTCTGACTTCCCTGTACCTGTCCCTTGACTTCTTCTTCTTCTTTTTTTCTGATAAGGATTAAATAGGTAAGAGATGTCTACAGGTAGTAGGCACTCAAATATTAGCTATAATAAATATTGTTATTTTGACTAGCAGGTCTGATCTACTCCAAAATAAGTAGTATTCCTTGAAGTACAGAATCTACAGATTTTTCCACTGAAGTTTTTCCAATTGATTTAACTAAAATATTACTGGTGTCATATCTTTGGGTGTGAGGTGTTTGTTAGAAACAAAAGGACATGACTCATTCATTTAGTTCTTTTGAAGCTAAAGACATCAGATCTTTTTCTCTGAGCAACCACTCAGTGTGTCAAAGGGAACTCTAATAGCATTCTTTTCTCTTTCACGTAGCTTAGCTAACTCTTGATGTCTTTATTTCTGTTCCCTGAGGAAGCATAAATGCACATCCTAGTTAAATTTACTCCTGCTGACTTGACAATTTTATATCAGAAATGGAATTCAGAGGCTCACCCTGATTTTCTTATTAATGGCTAAATACTCTACTCTAAAGGTATTCTATGAGCAATTCCTCAGGTGAGTATAGTAACAAAATAGATAAGGATTTTTAATATCAGAGTAGTTTAATTGGAGATGTTGAGGTATCTTAAGTTAGTTTATAAATTAACTAGTAGAATGCAACCTTTTCATTTTCATTTCAAGTAAAAAAGGCTGTTGTTTTGTGATGTTGATTTTTGACATGTTTTCATTCTTATAAATATTTATAATGTTAGATCTTTTTAGTACGTTCTGGTATGAACTAATTTGTCCGTTTTTGTTGTTGATTTTGTTCCATAGACAAAATTATGTTAATTAAAGAAGTCAGGTGCCATGCAGTCATTTACAGTAGACCTGTGTTTGAGTCAATAAATTATCTCTAATTATATTAAACAGATATGACTGTTCGTAGTCTGAGATTAAGATGGCAGAAAATGTATGTGAATATCTTTTGAGTTTTAGCAAAAATAGATGGATGTTTTATTTGGTGTATAGGAAGAACATTTTTAAAAGAGTGAATACTTTTTTAAAAAAATAAAACTAATACTTGTTGATAGTAAGGAGTTTTAAAATGTAGAAAGATAATCTAGGTGCCAACTGAGATATTCCCGTTTAGGACATTGACAGGTCTTGGCACACCCTCATCTACTGAGAATCACTGTAAATAAAATAGGCTGCTTGAACAGTCACAGAGGTTTAAGAGACAACCAAGAGCTAGGGCAGTACTGAATGGTAAGGTTTATATCTTACATGAGATCACTCCTTCCTGACAGATCAAGAAAAATATAAATAGAGGAATATGTTCCAAACTAAAGAATACAATAGAGGAAGGGAGACAAGATGGTGGAATAGAAGGATTTGAGCTCACTTCCATTCATGAAAACACCAAAATCACAGCTAACTGCTGAGCAACCATCAAGAAAAAGACTGGAAACTACCAAAAAAGATGTTCTACATCAAAAGACAAAGAAGAAGCTACAATGAGATGGTAGGAGGGGCACTTTCGTGATGGCCAGTGGGTGGGCGACCCACAAACTGGAAAATATCAAAAAGGTTCTCCCACAGGAGTGAGAGTTCTGAGCCCCATGGCAGGCTCCCCAGCCTGGCGATCTGGCAGTGGGAGAAGGAGCCCTCAGATCATTTCGCTTTGAAGACCAGCAGGGCATGAGTGCAGGAGCTCAACAGGACTGGGGGAAACAGTTTCCACTCTTCGAGGATGCACACAAGTTTTCACATGCACTGGGACCCATGGTAAAACAGTGACCCATAGGAGCCGGGCCAGACCTACCTGTGAGCTTACAGGGATCTCTTAGTGAGGTGCAGGTTGACTGTGACCCACTGTGGGGGCAAAGACACTGATGGCAGAGGCCCCAAGGAATATTCCTCAGTGTGAGCTCTCCCAGAGGTTGCCATTTTGGCACTGAGGCCTGGTCCCACCCAACAGCCTGCAGGTTCCAGTACTGGGATGCCTCTGTAAGCAATTAGTGGTAGGGAACACAGCTCCACCCATCAACAGACAGACTGCCTAAAGTCGTCCTGAGCCCACAGCCACCTCTGTACACACCCCTGCCCACCAGATGGACAAGACCAAGCTCCAACCACAGTGGACAGACACCAGAAGCAAGAAGAACTATGATCCTGCAGCCTGTGGAATGGAGACCACAAACACAAAGTTAAACAAAATGAGATGGCAGAGCAATATGTTTCAAATGAAGGAACAAGATAAAAAGCTCAGAAGAACAACTAAGTGAAGTGGAGATAGGCAATTGGCCTGAAAAAGAATTCAGAACAATGATAGTAAAGATGATCCAAGATCTCAGAAAAAGAATGGAGGCACAGACTGAGAAGATACAAGAAATGCTTAACAAAGAGCTAGAAGATTTCAAGAATAAACCAGAATGAACAATACAATAACTGAAATGAAAAATACACTAGAAGGAATCAATACCAGAATAAATGAGGCCGAAGAATAAATAAGTGAGCTGGAAGACAGACTGGTAGAAATAACTGCTGCAGAACAGAATAAAGAAAGATAAAAAGAAATGAACACAGTCTAAGAGACCTCTGGACAACATGAAACACACCATGGGGGTGTGTAGGGGGTCCCAGAAGGAGAACAAAGCGAGAAAGGACCTAAGAAAATATTTGAAGAGATAATAGCCCAAAACTTCCCTAACATGGGGAAGGAAACACTCGCTCAAGTGAGAGTCCCAGGCGGGATTAACCCAAGAGCAACATGCCAAGATACATATTAATCAAATTGACAAAAATTACAAACAAAGGGAAAATATGAAAAGCAACAAATAACATACAAGGGAATTCCTATAACAGTATCAGCTGATTTTTCAACAGAAACTCTGCAGGCCACAAGGGAGAGGTATGATATATTTCAAGTTATGAAAGGGAAAAACCTACAACCAAGAATACTCTACCCAGCAAGGCTCTCATTCTGATTCGATAGAGAAATCAAAAACTTTACAGACAAGTAAAAGCTAAGAGAATTCAGCACCAACAAACCAGCTTTACCACAAATGCTAAACGCACTTCTCTAGGTGGAAGAGAAAAGGCCACAACTAGAAATAAGAAAATTATTAATGGAAAAATACACCAGTAAAGGCAAACATACAGGAAAGGTAGGAAATCATCCACACGCAAATATGATATCAAAACCAGCAACTGTGAGAAGAGGAGAGTACAAATTCAGGAAATTGGAAACACATTTGAAATTAAGAAACCAGAAACTTAAAACAATCTTGTACTGCTTTATCAAAACTGCATGGGAAATGCAAACCAAAAAACTACAACAGATACACAAAAAAAGAAAAAGCAACCCAAACACACTAAAGATAGTCATCAAATCACAAAAGAGGAAGGGAAGAAAAACAATCTACGAAAACAATTAACAAAATGGCAATAAGAACACATATCAATAATTACATTAAATGTAAATGGATGAAATGCTCCAACCAAAAGACATAGACTGGTTGAATGGATACAAAAACAAGACCTGTATACATGCTGTCTACAAGAGACCCATTCAGATATAGGGACACATACAGACTGAAAGTGAGGGGATGGAAAAAGTTATTCCATACAAATGGAAATCAAAAGAAAGCTGGAGTAGCAATACTCATATCAGACAAAATAGACATTAAAGAGGCAAAGAAGGACACCACATAATGATCAAGGGATTAATCCAAAAGAAGATATACCAATGGTAAATATATATGCACCCAACATAGGAGCACCTCAGAACATAAGGCATATGCTAACAGCCATAAAAGGAGAAATCAACAGTAACACAATAATAGTGTGAGACTTTAACACCACACTTAAATCAATGGATGTGATGTAATGTAAGATCATTCAGACAGAAAATTAATAAGGGAACACAGGCCTCAAATGACACATTAGAGCAGATGAACTTAACTGATATGTATAGAGCATTCCATCTGCAAGCAACAGAATATATTAATACATTCTTCTCAAGTGTACATGGAACATTCTCCAGGATAGATCACATGCTGAGCCAAAACTCAAGCCTCGATAAATTTAAGAAAATTGAAATCATATCAAACATCCTTCCAGACCAAAACACTATGAGATTAGAAATCAACTACAAAAAAAAAAAACTGTAAAAAACACAAGCCCATGGAGGCTAAACAACATATTACTAAACAACCAGTGGATCACTGGAGAACTCAGAGGAAATCAAAAAAATACCTAGAGACAAATGAAAATGAAAACATGACCATCCAAAACCTATGGGAACACAGCAAAGCAGTTCTGAGAGGGAAGTTAATAGAAATATGATCTTACGTCAGGAAACGAAAAATCTCAAATAAACAACTTAACCTTACACCTAACACAACTAGAGAAAGAAGAACAAACAAAACCCAAAGTTAGTAGAAGGAAAGACATCATAAAGATCAGAGCAGAAATAAATGCAATAGAGATGAAGAAAACATTAGAAAAGATCAATGAAACTAAAAGCTGGTTCTTTGAGAAGATAAACAAAATTGATAAACCTTTAGCCAGACTCATCAAGAAAAAGAGGGAGAGGACTCAAATCAATAAAATCAGAAATGAAAAAGAAGTTACAACAGACACCGCAGAAATACAAAGCATCCTAAGAGACTACTATAAGCAACTCTATGCCAATAAAATGGACAACCTGGAACAAATTCTTGGAAAGACATAACCTTCCAAGACTGAACCAGGAAGAAATAGAAAATATGGACAGACCAATCACAAGTACTGAAATTGATTTAAAAATTTCCATCAAACAAAAGTCCAGGAAGACATCTTCACAGGTGAATTCTTTCAAACATTTAGAGAACAGTTAACACCTATTCTTCTGAAACCATTCCCAAAAGTTGCAGAGTAAAGAACACTCCCAAACTCATTCTATGAGGCTGCCATCACCCTGATACCAAAACCAGACAAAGGTACCACAAAAAATGAAAATTACAGACCAATAGCACTGATGAACATAGACACAAAAATCCTCAACAAAACTAGTAAGCCAAATCAACAACCATTAAAAGGATCATACACCATGATCAAGTGAGATTTATTTTAGGGATGCAAGGATTTTTCAGTATCCACAAATCAATCAGTGTGATACACCACATCAACAAATTGAAAAAAAAACCATATGGTCATCTCAATGGATGCAAAAAAAAGCTTTTGACATACTTCAACACCCATTTATGATAAAAACCCTCCAAAAAGTGGGCATAGAGGGAACATAATCAAGGCCATATATGACAAACCTACAGTTAACATCATATTCAATGGTGAAAATCTGAAAGCATTTCCTCTAAAATCAGGAACAAAAAAAGGATGTCCACACTTTAGACACCTTGGTTAAACGTAGTTTTGGAAGTCCTAGCCATGGCAATCAGAGAAGAAAATGAAATAAAAGGAATCCAAATTGGAAAAGAAAAAGTAAGACTGTCACTGTTTGCAGATGACATGTTAACTATACATAGAGAATCCTAAAGATGCTACCAGAAAACTACCAGAGCTCATCAATGAATTTGGTAACGTTGCAGGATACAAAACGAATACAGAGAAATTTCTTGCATTTCTATACACTAACAACTAAAGTTCAGAAAGAGGAATTAAGGAAACAATCCCATTTACCATCCATTAACTATCCATGACCAATCCATTTACCACTGCATTAAAAAGAATAAAATACCTAGGAATAAACCTACTTAAGGAGACAAGAGACTTGTACTCTGAAAACTATAAGATGCTGATGAAAGCAATTGAAGGTGACACAAGTACATGGAAAGATATATCATGTTCTTGGATTGGAAGAATCACTATCTTCAAAATGACTATACTACCCAAGGCAATCTACAGATTCAATTCAATCCCTATCAAATTACCAATAGTATTTTTCATAGAAATAGAACAAAAAAATTTTTTTTAATTTTTATGGAAACACAAAAGACCCCAAATAGCCAATGTAATCCTGAGAAATAAAAATGGAGCTGGAGGAATTAGGCACTGTGATTTCAGACTATAATACAAAGCTACAGTACCAAAACGGTATGGTACTGCACAGAACTAGAAATATAGATTAACAGAACAGGATAGGAAGTCCAGAAATAAACCCCACATCTTTGGTCAATTAATCTATGACAAAGGAGGCAAGAATATACAATGAGGAAAAGACAGTCCCTTCAATAAGTGGTGCTGGGAAAACTGGACAGCTACAGGTAAAAGAATGAAATTAGAACATTCTCTAACACCATACACAAAATAACCTCAAAACTGATTAAAGATCTAAATGTAAGACTGGACACTATAAAACTCTTAGAGGAAAACATAGGCAGAACACTCTCTGACATAAATTGCAGCAATATCTTTTTTGATCCACCTTCCAGAGTAATGAAAATAAAAACAAAACTGAACAAATGGGACTTAAGTAAACTTAAAAGCTTTTGCACAGCAAAGAAAACCAAAACAAAATGAAAAGACAACCCACAGAATGGGAGAAAACATTTGCAAATGATGCTATGACAAGGGGTTAATCTCCAAAATATACAAACAGCTCATGCAGCTCAGTATCAAAAAAACAAACAACCCAAACAAAAAATGGGCAGATCTAAATAGACATTTCTCTAAAGAAACCTACAGATGGTCATAAAGATGCTCAACATCACTAATTATTAGAGAAATTCAAATCAAAACTATAATGAGGTATCACTTCACGGTAGTCAGAATGGCCATTATCAAAAAATCTACCAAGAACAAATCCGGAGAGGGTGTGCTGAAAAGGGAACCCTTCTACACTGTTGGTGGGAATGTAAATTGGTGCAGCCACTATGGAGAACAGTATGGAGGTTCCTTAAAAGACGAAAAATAGACTTACCATGTGATCCAGCAATCCCACTCCCAGCCATATATCCAGAGAAAACCATATTGAAAAGATAAATGCCCCCCAGTATTCATTGCAGCACTATTTATGATAGGATATGGGAGAAACCTAAATGTCCATCAATAGAGGAATGAATAAAGAAGATGTTCTACAAATATACAATGGAATATTTCTCAGCCATAAAAATGAAGTAATGCCATTTGCAGCAACATGGATGGATCTAGAGATTATCATACTAAGTGAAGTAAGTCAGAGACAAATATCATATGACATTACTTATATGTGGGATCTAAAAAAAATGATACAAATGAACTTATTTAGAAAACAGAAATAGAGTCACAGATGTAGAAAACAAACTTATGGTTACCAGAGGGGAAAGGACAGGGGGAGGGATAAACTGGGAGATTGGGAATGACATATACACACTACTATATATAAAATAGATAACTAATAAGGACCTACTGCATAGTACATGGAACTCTTCTCAATACTCTGTAATAACCTGTATAGGAAAAGAATCTGAAAAAGAAGGGATATATGTATATGTGTAACTGAATCACGTTGCTGTACACCGGAAACTAACAGAACATTGTAAATCAACTATACTCCAATAGAAGATAAAAATTAAAATATATAAATAAGGAATAAAATAGAGGGGCTCAACAGCAGACCAGTTGAAGTGGAAGAACGAATCACTGAACTGGAAGAGAGGGCAGTAGAACTTACCTAGTCAAAGAAGCAAAAATAAAAAAGTAAATGAATAAGAGTGAAATAACTTAAGGGATTTAGGGGCCAACATCAAATGGAACTACATTGGAACTGTAGGGGTCCTAGAGGGAGAAGAACGAGAGAATGGGGCAGAAAACTTATATTAAAAATAAAAACTGTAAACTTCATAACCAGATCAAGGAAATAGACATCCAGATCTAGGAAACCCCAAAGACTTACAAGGATACACATAATATTAAAGCAACAAGGGAAAAACAATTTGTTATGTATAAGGGAACCCCATTAGACTATCAGCACAATTTCCAGCAGAAACTTTGCATGTCTTAAGGGAGTAATACAATACATTCAAAGCACTGAAAGAAAAAAAGTGCCAGCCAGGAATAATATATCCAGCAAGGTCGTCCTGCAGAATTGAGGGAGAGGTAAAGAGTTTTCTAGATAGGCAAAAGTTAAAGGAGTTCATCACCACTGGACTGGTCTTGCAAGAAATATTAAAGGGACTGCTTTAAGCTAAAACTAAATTGGTTTTATTCTTTGTGTACTCTTGTCATGTTTTGAAACTGTTGCTATTATGTTTTGAAGTTGTCTGGTGTCATAAAAGATAAATATTCATGGTAGTTCATATTTTTAGCAATAAAAATTACATATAATTTTTGTCTGGATTTCTGTTTCATATGAAGTCAATGTTTTTCTTCTCTCATTTCTGTAAAAATACACATGCATAACTATTTTAGATAGGTTTTTAGAAACGTTTTGAAATATACCATATTGGAGTTTGTTCAGTCTCATTGCATTGTAGTATTCCATTGTGTGGCTCTGCCATAATTTAGCCATTCTGTTGTTTATAAGAATTTTGGTAGGCTCCAACTTAAAGCTATGTTATCAGGTACATAAAGATTTAGCATTATAATATCCTTCTGATATCCTTTCATATCATTATGAAATATCCTTCTCTGTTCAAGCAAATATACTATAGCTAGTATAACAGCAGCTATGATTAAGAAAGTTAAGAAGTCCACTCTACTGAACACTAAGGTGTAACTCCCAATGATTCTTGCTTACTGCTTTTCATGATCTTATATAAGCTCTTCCTTTTACTTGCTTCTAAACAATGAAACATGGCAAAGATACTGGGATGTCACTACTGTAATTATGGTATATGTGAACTCCATCTTACTAACCAATGTACTAGAGATACCCCAAGCTGCCATGGAGTAAAGGCCATGTTAGAAATCCCACATCCAAGGAACTGTGTGTAGCCTCTTTGTGGAATAGCATTCTCCAGCAAGAAACTGAAAACTCAGTCACACAAACACTTGAAATGAATACTGCCAATAACCTGAAGGGGCTGTGAAGCAGATATTTCCACAGCTGACCCTCTAGCCTACACATGTATTATAGCCTCCTGTGATTCTGAAACCAAAGACCAAGTTAAACTGTGCCCAGACTTCTGACTTACAGAAATTATGGATAATAAATGTGTGTTGTTTTTAGCCGCTAGGTTTGTGGTGATTCATCTTGCAGCAATAAATATCTAATACATTCACCATTACCACCATTATTCTTATGGATTTTGCAGGTTTTATACTAGTAAATTTAAGAGCATTATGATAGGGACAATTATTCATGCACACTTTAGTGACACTTTACAGGGTGATAAAATTAATCTCTGCCATTACACCTGGAATATGATATCACAGTTGATCCTTGAATGTAGGTATGAACTGTGCAGGTCCACTTATACACAGATAGTTTTCAGTAGTAAATATTACAGTACAACACAGTCCGTGGTTGGTTGAATTGGCACATGCGAGAAACTGCAGATATGGAGGACCAACTATAAATTACATGTGGATTAACCCTTGTGGTGTTTAAGGGTCAACTGTACTTCTTACTATTCGGCAAGGGAAATGTGTGCATTTTAAGGCTTTCCACTTGGACTTTGTATCACAATAGCTCTTAATCCACAGTTCAGGAAATTGAGACAGTTCACCAAAGGAAATAATCAATAAAATGAAAAGATAACCTATTAAATGGGAGAAAATAATGATAAGGAGTTAATATCCGAAGAATTCATACAACTCAATAGCAACAACAGCAACAATATAATTAAAAAATAGGCAGAAGATCTGAATAGACATTTCCCAAAGAAGAAATACAGTTGGCCAACAGGTACATAAAAAGATGCTCAGGGGCTTCCCTGGTGGCACAGTGGTTGAGAGTCCGCCTGCCGATGCGGGGGACGGGGGTTCATGCCCCAGTCCAGGAGGATCCCACATGCCGTGGAGCGGCTGGGCCCGTGAGCCATGGCCACTGAGCCTGTGCGTCCAGAGCCTGTGCCCTGCAACGGGAGAGGCCACAAGAGTGAGAGGCCCGCGTACTGCAAAAAAAAAAAAAAGATGCTCAACATCAATAATCCTCAGAGACATGCAAATCAAAACCACAATGAGATATTACCTCACACCTGTTAGAATGGCTATTATCAAAGACAAGAAGTAACAGATATTGGTAACGATGTGGAGAAAAGGGAACCTTTGTGCACTTTTGGTGGGAATTTAAATTGGTGCAGCCACTATGGAAAACAGTATGAAGATTCTTCAATAAAAGTAAAAATAGATGCAGCAATTATACTTCTGGATATGTATCCAATGAAAATGAAAAGAACTAACTCAATAAGACATATGCACCCTCACAGACTTGCAGGATTATTTACAATAGCCAAGATACAGAAATAACGTAAGTGTCTATCAGTTAACAAATGGATAAAGAAAATGTGACATGTATATATACAATAAAATATTATTCAGTCATAACAAGGAAGGAAATCTTGCCATTTGTGACAACATAGACCTTGAGAGTGTTATGCCAAGTGAAATAAGTCAGACAAAGACATAGAAATATCTTATGATCTCACATATGGAATCTAAAAAACCAGCAACCTCACAGATACAGAGGTGGGGGCATGGGGGTTAAGTAAAATAGGGGAAGGGGGTCAAATTGTACAAACTTCAAGTTATGAAATAAATAAATCATGGGGATGTAATGCATAGCATGCTGACTATACAGTTGATTCTTGAATAATGCAGGGGTTACAGGTGCCAAAACCACATGAAGTTGAAAATCCACATATAATTTATAGTCAGCTCTTCATATCTGCAGTTTCTCATATCCGCAACTCTGAATTTTTTGATTCAACCAGCCACAGATGGCATAGTACTGTCAAATTTACTACTGAAAAAAACCATGGATAAGTGCACCTACATAGTTCAAAACTGTGTTATTCAAGGATCAACTGTAGTTAATATAATATACTGTATTGCATATTCAAATATTGCTAAGGGAGTAGATCTTAAAAGTCTTTATCCAGATGCAGAAAAAAGGTTTGGACAAAATTCAACACCCATTTATGATAAAAAAAAAAACTCTCCAGAAGGTGGGCATAGAGGGAACATACCTCAACATAATAAAGACCATATATGACAAACTCACAACAAATATTCTCAATGGTGAAAAACTGAAAGCATTTCTCTAAGATCAGGAACAAGACAAGGATGTCCATTCTCTCCACTTTTATTCAACATAATTTTGGAAGTCCTAGCCATGACAGTCAGAGAAGAAAAAGAAATAAAAGTAATCCAAATTGGAAACGAAGTAAAACTGTCACTCTTTGCAGATGACATGATACTACACATAGAAAATCCTAAAGATGCTGCCAAAAAACTACTAGAGCTCATGAATTTGGTAAAGTTGCAGGATACAAAATTAATACACAGAATTCTCCTGCATTCCTATACACTAATAATGAAAGATCAGAAAGAAATTAAGGAAACAATGCCAATTACCATTACATCAAAAAGAATAAAATACCTAGGAATAAACCTGCCAATGGAGGCAAAAGACCTGTACCAGAAAACTGAAAGATACTGATGAAAGAAATCAAAGATGACACAAACAGATGGAGAGATGTACCATGTTCTTGGATTGGAAGAATCAATATGGTCAAAATGACTGTACTGCCCCAAGTAATCTACAGATTCAGTGCAATCCCTATCAAATTACCAACAGCATTTTTCATAGGATTAGAACAAAAATTTTTACAATTTGTATGGAAACAGAAAAGACCCCGAATAGCCAAAGCAATCTTGAGAAAGAAAAATGGAGCTGGAGGAATCATGCTCCCTGACTGCAGACTATACTACAAAGCTTCAGTAATCAAAGCAGTATCGTACTGGCACAAAAATATAGATCAATGGACCAGGATAGAAAGTCCAGAGATAAACCCATGCACCTATAGTCACCTAATCTATGACAAAGGAAGAAAGAAAATAAATGGAGAAAAGACAGTCTCTTCAATAAGTGGTGCTGGGAAAACTGGACAGCTACATGTAGAAGAATGAAATTAGAACACTCCTTAACACCATACACAAAAATAATATGAAAATGGATTAAAGACCTAAATATAAGGCTGGATACTATAAAACTCCTAGAGGAAAACATAGGCAGAACACTCTCTGTCATCACAGCAAGATCTTTTTCAATCCACCTCCTAATGAAAATAAAAACAAAAATAAACAAATGGGACCTAATTAAACTTAAAAGCTTTTGCATAGCAAAGGAAAACATAAACACAAGGAAAAGACAACCCATAAATGGGAGAACATATTTGCAAATGAAGTGACCGACAAGGGATTAATCTCCAAAATATTCAAACAGCTCATGCAGCTCAATATCAAAAAAACAAACAATCCAGTCAAAAAATGGGTAGAAGATCTAAATAGACATTTCTCCAAAGAAGACATGCAGATGGCCAAAAAGCACATGAAAAGATGCTCAACATCACTAATTATTATAGAAATGCAAATCGAAACTATAATGAGGTATAACCTCACATTGGTCAGAATGGCCATCAACAAAAAATCTAGACAATAAAAGCTGGAGAGGGTGTGGAGAAAAGGGAACCCTCCTACACTGTTGGTGGGAATATAAATTGGTGCAGCCACTATGGAGAACAGTATGGAGGTTCCTTAAAAAACTAAAAATAGAGCTCCATATGATCCAGCAATCCCACTCCTCAGTATATATATGAAGAAAAACATAATTCGAAAAGATACATGTACCCCAGTGTCCATTGCAGCTCTATTTACAATAGCCAGGACATGGAAGCAACCTAAATGTCCATCGACAGAGAAATGGATAAAGATATAGTACATATATGCAATGGAATATTACTCAGCCATAAAAAAAGAATGAAATAATGCCATTTGCAGTGACATGGATGGACCTAAAGATTGTCATACTGAGTGAAGTTGGTCAGAGAAAGACAAGTATCATATGGTATCTCTTATATGTTGAATCTAAAAATATGAACCTATTGACAAAACAGCAATTGAGTCACAAATGTAGAAAACAAACTTGTGGTTACCAAAGGGGAAGTGGGGGGAGGGATAAATTGGGAGATTGGGATTGACATATACATACTACTATATATAAAATAGATAACTAATAAGAACCTACTGTATAGCACAGGGAACTCTACTCAATACTCTGTAATGACCTATAATGGGAATAGAATCTAAAAAAGAGTGGATATATGTGTAACTGATTCACTTTGCTGTGTAGCAGAAACTAACAACACTGTAAATCAACTCTACTTCAATAAAAATTAATTTAAAAGTATCTTTATCACAAGAAAAAAATTGTAACTATGTATGGGGACAAATGTCAACTAGATTTATTGCGGGGATCATTTTGCAGCTTATACAAATATCAAATCCTTATGTCATACACCTGAAACTAATATAATGGTTTATGTCAATTATACCTCAATAATAAAAATATTTGAAAAGTTAAAAATTAGAAAAAATTTTTAAAAATTTATAAGCCAGTTATTAACTGTTAGTGCCTTGAAATTAGCCATGGTGGGAAGTTTATGCCTCAAAAATCAGCAAACACTATAAATTAGGAATTTTTTTTCCCCCAGAAAACTAGCCTACCAGTACACCATGACCCATTCTCTTCCTTTTAAATATACATACAGACATATATGTACATATACATATATATGTGTGTGTATATATATATATATATCACCTTATTTCTTGTAAGCAATAGCCATTGAATAATCTGATCATTCTCCTTTCCACAGACAGTTATTCTGGTAAATTGCCATAGGTCTCTCTGGGGAAATGTGAAAGTGATCAGTATTGCCTAAACTTGCTGGGTGTTGTAGGATTCTTCCTCAAGAGAACACAGCCGCCGCTTTGATTGGCTCTAAGATTGAGAACTGAGACAACTGTAAAGACTAGGGAAGGGTTTCATTACTTTCCATTGTAGTAAACTATATCATCTCTCTGTTCCTGCATTGTTGATATTTTTTGTATTTTTTAAATTATTACATAGTTTTTTTTTTTTTTTTTTTTTTTTTTTTTATGGGTTACGCGGGCCTCTCACTGCTGTGGCCCCTCCCGTTGCGGAGGACAGGCTCCGGACGCGCAGGCCCAGCGGCCATGGCTCACGGGCCCAGCCGCTCCGCGGCATGTGGGATCCTCCCAGACCGGGGCACGAACCCGTGTCCCCTGCATCGGCAGGCAGACTCTCAACCACTGCGCCACCAGGGAAGCCCCCCATAGTTTTTAAAATTAAGAAAAAGTTGCAAGGATAGTACAAAGCTCTCTTATTTGCCTTTTACTCAGATTCACCAATTGTTTATATTTTGCTCTCACTGCATTTTTTTTTTCTCTCTCCATGTGTGTTGAAGTTTTGTCTGAATTATCTAAATTGGAGATAAAACATTTACATTAAAGTGGGTGCATTAAGTGTTTATTTCTTAAGAACAAGGACATTCTCTTAATAGCGATAACGCAACTATCAAAATAAAAATTGACAGTAATATAATTCTGCTATTAAATCGACACCATATGCAGATTCCATCTCCATAATGTGGTATCAATAATGTTTTTCATATATAGCTGTTATATCTTCCAGTCCAGGATCTAATGCAAGAACATACACTGCCTTTAGTATCCTTTCTCCTTAGTCTCCATTACTGTGAAAGAGTTCCACAGGCTTTGTCATTTTTGAATTTGATTTTTGTGAAAAGTAGAGGGCAATTATTTTGTAGAATGTCCTTCAATTTGGATTTTTCTAATATTTCCTCATGATTAGACTTAGATTATGTATTTGGGACATGAATATGACAGAAGAGGGGTGGAATATTTCTCATGACATTATGTCAGGAAATGCATGGTATTAATTTGCTCCAGTATAGTAAATTTGATAATGTGGTTAAGGTGGCATCTGCCTATAAGCGTTTCTCCACTATAAAATTCCACTTTCCTCCTTTGTTCTTAGGTAATGTGGGAGAGATATATACTTTGATTTTATGCAATTATTCTATCCTTCATTTAACTTTTACCCTCTTGTTTTAAGTATTCACTGATTATTTTCTCACAGCATCAACTTTTTCTATACTTTTTATTTGGCATTCAACCTCAGTAAAAGAAACACATTCATGCATGCATGTAAGTCAGTATGGACTTATGGACCGTTGTTTCTTGAATGAGTTAAAATCTATTGTTATTATTTTTTGATGTTCCTAGAGTGACCAGTATGAGTCCCTCAAGATAATCCCTGTGTCCTTTTTTTTTTTTTTTTTTTTTTTTTTTTGCGGTACGCGGGGCTCTCACTGTTGTGGCCTCTCCCATTGCGGAGCACAGACTCCGGACGTGCAGGCTCAACGGCCATGGCTCACGGGCCCAGCCGCTATGCGGCATGTGGGATCTTCCCGGACTGGGGCATGAACCCGTGTCCCCTGCATCGGCAGGCAGACTCTCAACCACTGCGCCACCAGGGAAGCCCCCTGTGTCCTTTTGACATGTCCCATCATTCTTAAAATAAGAAAATAAGAGCATTTTCTTATTTTCTAGCATGACAAAATATTCCAGTCTCATGTACCTTCCCTTTCTCAGCCCTAAAATCAGTCTTTTCTTCTAAGGAGCCTAGGGTTCCTTTTAGTGGAGAATTGTATTTAGAAAAAAATATTTGACCTGTAGATGTTCTTATTGTTATATAATTTCTTATAGACCTTTTCAACAGATGGCGCAAGGAAAAAAAAAAGTTACCCAACCCCCTGCCCCATGTATGGTATTTCCTTAGGCCATGCTGAGACGTGCCCCCAGTTATTGCTCTAGAAACAAGGAAAGGTAAGGTTTTAAGAATGGCAAGCATCATCTTTCAAGGTGCCTGCCTTAGTTGAGGACCTTGCACATTCTTAATTTTGAACAAATCAGCTTCTTTGTTGTAGTAGGCTAATTAAAAAAAAAAGCTGCAATGAGTTCATAATGACCTAAAGAATTTAAAATTGACTATTTTTCTCTCTGGAATGAGAGGCTCTAAAAGATATTTTCTACCAGTATTTGAAATCAGAATTTCACAATTATTAGAAATGACAAAAATGACCCTGAAAATTATCTTATTTTACAAATAAGTATACTAAGACAAAAAAGTTATTTGTTTACAATCTTGGGACTATGAGTAGTAGAATCCAAAGCAGATTACTTTGTTTAGCCTCATGGTTATTTGTTTAGTATATTTTCTCTTCATAGTGGCCGTTGTATGTTACATACTGAACGAGTGCATGACTGTTTCAGAGAAACATTATTTCCTTTGTACATAAACGTAACCTTTTCTGCTCCAAATATTAAGTGTTTGATTGTAAAGTCACATATCCTAACTCTGGGTGGAATTGGATGTCTATATGACACACATCATCTGGTTACGAAAGGAAAATGCAGTTGGCAAGTAGATTGCTGGTTCATGGCTATATAGATATAAATATTATGAATGAGGTAAAGTTTTATTTTGAGGTTATTTTGGTCTCCTACATGTTTGCTGCTTTCAATCTGCACTGCATTTTAATGTCATCAGGCAATCTTCTACCTCCTCTCCAGAAAAATTGATGGCAATATATTTGTAGTGAAACCTCCAGAGCCAATTTTATTCTTCACACCCACATGTTCTCTTTCCACAGTTACTCTATAAATCTTTGTTTTCCTTGTTTATTTAGAGCTCTCTGACACCACGCTTCAGTGACTTCTTTAGCTTTCTTTCTATTTGGTAATAGTTTTTGACAGTGGCTCTCTAAGGACCATGTGAGTATCTGGGAAATGTAATGTCTCTGGAGCAGCACAAACTTTGCTTTATAAAAAAAGATTTCTAGTAGCAGAGTTAATTGACTCAAATATCAGACCTGGGCTGTATATTTAAAAATAAAGCCTATATATATATATATATATATATATATATATATATATATAGGCTTTATTTTAAAATATACATATGTATACATACATATCCATATTTTAATATATATTTATATATATATGAATGTGGAATGATGTTAAGTTAGGGTCAGTGTATATAGTGAGTTCAAGCTTGTAAAGAATCTGTATTTTACATACACTATATAAGGATGTAATTACTTCACCCAGACTTTGAATGTTAGGGATGTAAGCTGATATCATAGAATGATAAATGGGATATTTCTTGTTCCTTCTTAATAGACAAATGGGGCCCCAGCTAAAAACAGAGGCTTTCTAAAGAGACCAACAAACAACTGGAGACATAACTACTTTTTAGGATTTGTTAAGAGGCTGTACAATGAACCCTGACACACTCAACTATTAGCCAAATCCCCTCCCTTACTCTGACCATTCCTTGCCAGTTGCAGAGAAAAGGAGGAATGAAAGTATAGATTGTATTCCTGCTCCTACTTCAAACTCCTTAAGCCATGAGTCTTGCCTAAGGTGGAGAACAGAATGGTGTGTATTTGTGCGTGGTAAATTGGAAACATTTTTTTATTGAAATATAGTTGATTTACAATGATGTGTTAATTTCTGCTATATAGTGAAGTGACTCAGTTATACATATTCATACATTCTTTTACATTCTTTTCCATTATGGTTTATCGCAGGATATTGAATATAGTTCCCCGTGCTATACAGTAGGACCTTGCTGTATATCCACATGTCCTTTTACCACTAAATCCTTCCACTTTTATGCCTTAAGAATAAAAACATTCCCTTACATAATGACTGAATAATTATCAAGATCAGGATATTTAATATTTTACATAATTCTCTAATACAGTGTGTATGCATGTCTGTGTGTATACACACATATATATGTCAGTATCTTGTGAAATACCTCAACATGAATTTGTCTGATGTTTATGATCAGTTTCAGCTATTACATTTTTGTCAGGAATATCACAGAAGGGATATTGTGTCCTACTCAAGGCATCATGTAAAAGGCATGTGATATTAATTTGATCATATGGTTAAAGGTTATCTGCAAAGTTTTATCTACTATGAAGTCACTATATTTCCTTTTCCCCTTCATAATTATTAAGTACTTTGTGAGGAGATACTTTGAAACTATGTAAATACCATTTTTCTTAGCAAAATTATACTCAATCATTTTAGCATTCATTGATTTTCTAATTCCATCATTTCTATTGTTTTTTTTTATTTCTATTGTTTTTTAATTTGTAGGTATGAATTTATTTACTTCAAGCATACTAGTTAACAACCGTTTACAAATTTGGGAAAGAAAATCAGTTCTAATCTTTCATTTAACAAACAACGCTTACTTACTGAGCCCTACTGTATACAGAGTGCTGAAATGAACCAACTAACTGCTGATGAGATCATTTTTAATTCATGTATCTATTTAACAAATTTTATTTTGTGTGTCAGGCACTGGGAATCCAATGGTGAATAAAAACCAGACATGATTCTGTCCTTTGGAGTTTACTGTCTACTGAAGGAAACAGTTACTAAAGGAACGGTCATAGACATAAATATAGAGCTACTTTTAAGTGAGAATGATACAGTACAGATGCCTGGTGCTAGGAGGATAAAATAGTAGAGGGACCGACTTTGTATTGGCAAAAATCCTTCCCTGCTGAAAGGATGACTGACCTGAAATGTGAAGGATAAGGGGCATTAACTCTGGGTAGAAGGGGAAAGAGGATTTCAGGCAGGTGCAAAGGCCCTGCAGTTGGAGTGAGCGTAGTGCTTTCAGAGAATTGAAAGGACAATGTTTTTGACCTAGAGGACAAAGGCAAGTGGATGTGTGTGATAAACCTCTAAATTCCTTCTCTTGTAATACTTCAAGCTGCCTTTTATTTAGTTTTGCTTTCATTTGTCCATTTATTCATTCTTTGATTCATTCAGGCATTCAACAAACCACTTTGTCTCCCACTGCCAATGGCTAACTGCTTCTATGCAACTTTGTACATAAAAATAATTGCTGCTGTTTATTGAACATCTCTGTGCCAGGGATTTAGTTCTTAGTGTAGTATAGGCAACCCTACATGATAATTAAAATAATGCCAACTTCACAGATAAAGAAACACACAGATTAAGAAACTCACTCCTTTTTCTGTGTTTTCTACCTTTTGAGTAGTACTCACTGTCCAAACCAGAAAACCAGAACACCTTTCCCTCTACCGTTCATCTAGTCAGATGCCAAGTCCTGTAAATTCCAGCTGCCTAACAGCCATAAATCTGTCCCCATCTACCCATTCACACTGCCACTAGTTCAACTTGGGCCATTATCATCTCTCAGCAATATTCCTGCAGTAGCTTCTTTGCGAATCTTCTGTGCTTCACGTTGACATGAATATGATCATTCTAAAGCACAGATCTGATCATGCCAATGTACTGCTTAAAGTACTTGAGTGGGTCTCCATGACTCTTAAAGGAAAAAAAATCCAAGACCCTTAACTCAGCCTATAGGACCCTTTAGGCTACTACCTACTTCTTTACCTTCATTTCATCCAGTCAGACTTCACAGTCTACACTGGAAGCCTCAATGAGCTTCTCAAGGTTTCCCACCTTGCCAAGTATTCTTTTGCCTCTAGCCCATCACTTCCTCTGTTATTATTTGTGAACAGTCTACTTCAAGGAACGACCCTTCCTTCCTTCCTTCCTTCCTGTCTGCATGGCTTCATGGATTCTTGTTTTATTCAATGGGTTTTAGTTCCTTATTGTTATTTACATATTTTGATGTTCAAAATATCCTAGATTGTCCAATTTAAATGCCTTAAAGCTAGCATTTATATACTTTTCATATGTTCCCATCATTATTTAGTCATTTTATTCACTTATGGCATAATAAAGTGTTCCAGGAAAGATTCACTTTTCCTGTACTTAGACTGAGTCTATTTTCCAAGAGCTCTGTTTCCCTTTATTGGAAAATGACTGTTGGAAACCAAGATCTGGGTTCTGAATATGCCCATTGTTATTGGTATGTCACTGTTTTATACCCTCTCAGTGGACAAGCTGAGGAAAATTCTTCAATAATGTTCTCCCTGATTCTTTTGTTTTGTTTTTTTGCGGTATGTGGGCCTCTCACTGTTGTGGCCTCTCCCGTTGCAGCACAGGCTCCGGACGCGCAGGCTCAGCGGCCATGGATCACGGGCCCGGCCGCTCCGTGGCATGTGGGATCCTCCCGGACTGGGG
The DNA here is from genome assembly GCF_008692025.1 of Phocoena sinus. Taxonomy (NCBI): domain Eukaryota; kingdom Metazoa; phylum Chordata; class Mammalia; order Artiodactyla; family Phocoenidae; genus Phocoena; species Phocoena sinus. The sequence continues at coordinate 35,973,322 of NC_045772.1, read as the reverse complement.
CACAAACCCGTGTCCCCTGCATCGGCAGGCGGACTCTCAACCACTGCGCCACCAGGAAAGCCCTGACTCCTCTTATTTTTAATGGATTTACTTATTTGCTCAAACCTATATGATATACAAAAAGTAGTCTGAGAATTGATAACCCATGCCATTGTTAAAAACAAACTTACTAATTAAAAAATTGTTTGCAGTTCTTTTTTTATAATAAAATTTACATATAGTGAAATGTTCAAATTTTAAATGTATACTTTTTTAAAATTTTTGACAAATGCATACACCGATGTAACCCACATCTCTATCAAGACATAGAATATTTCCATACCCTATAAGGTTCCCTTCAGCCTCTTCCCACAGGAAATAAATCAGAAATAATATTAGAATTTTAATTTTAATTAGAATTTTAATTTTAATGCATTTTAATAACTAGAGTAATTGAAAAAATAAGATTTTTTCCAAAGATATAATTTACAGATAAAGTGTTTTTTGTTCATTTGTTTGATAGCACATGATTAACAATTTATTGGAAAATATTTTGTTTACTACATTACTGAAGAATATGCCATTACACAAGTTTTAACTTCAATAACTCTAATTTTCTTTCTTTACAGATGAAACTACTGAAGCTAAGAGAGAATCTAGGCTTATCCCAGTTTACAAAGTTGCTTTGTACTATCTAAGGATTAAAAGTTATATATTTCCACATATAACTTGAAAACTGTTTTTGTATCCTTCTCAAACAGAAGTCTAGTTCAACTCCAGTTTTAAAAAACAAAACAGAATGCAGGTCATCAGTTCAACCTTATGACTTTCTAACAAGCTCCAACAAAATCTCATTCATAGCATACCACTGGACACACAGAGTAAGATAAAAACTTGCAGCACAAAAAGCCCAGATTGACAGATAATTTAATGAGAGAATTTGAAAGAAATTGACATACATTATAAAGCAGATTAGATTTATTAACAATAAAATCTGCTTATGCTACAACACAAGATGAAGCTTGGGTTTGCTTCATGAAACAGAATGTGGTAGGTGTTGCCAATTGATTACCAATTCTTCACTCCCTCTCTATAATAGAATTAATTGACGCATGTTCCTATTTGACTTTGCAGTAGGTTGCTCTCACTAGAATGGGCAAAGTATCTTTTTCTGCCCCATTTATTTTGAACTTCACCATGTAACGTGCCTTGGCCAATGAAATATGGACAGTTATGACAGTGTGCCACTTTTAAACCAAGATATTATATAGTATACTGTTTCTACTTGTTCCTTTTACACTTCTATCAGTCCCCATGAGAAAGACATGTCCTAGAAACAAGGATGGTGGGGGACACATGGAACAGACCTGAAGCAGCACCACCCAGCTGACCAATGAACCAAGAAGCAAGCAAATTACATGTTACTTTAAGCCACTGAGATACTGAGGTTGTTTGTTTCATAGCAAAAACAGATTAATGTACAGAGATTGCCTGGAAAAAATGCATATGGTTGGGAGTCAATTTCTAACTCAGGAACACAAAGTGTTTCTTTCTATTCCTCAACAACTGTTTGGTGATGATGGTACACCCTCTACACTGTTATTTTCAGCTCTCATGGAAATGATTGCTGCACACATGCAGAGTCTTCAAATTAAAAAAAATAATGAAAAACTTCTTGGTTTGAAGTGACAATTGCTAAGTGATGGGATGGACCCCTGGGTAGTTCAGTTGTAGATCTGAAAAAGGGCCACCATACAAATGTAGACTGAGATCAAGAAAAATTTCTCCATTCTTTCTGTTGGCAAACACTGAGCCTTGACTGATGATGAGTAAGAAGAAAAGCAACACAAAACAACATAGGGCCCATGAGCAAAAAGTGCCATGGGTATGAGGAAGGATATTGGACAAAGCACTCAGTAATCTAAAAGGAAAAAAAAATCCTCAGAATATAATCTACTGCTGAATAGAAAATAATTTCTATTTGATGAACTGCATAGTATGAAAAAGTAGGAAAGGAGAAGAAGAAATTCACAAGCAGGAAGGAGGGTAATAAAAGAAATAACACTACAGAATTAGATAAAAAGACAACAATATATATTTAGATAAACAGCAAAGTAAAAATTAGAATAAATAATATTTAGTGCTATGATGGTATTGATATTTTTTGAAAGCATGTGCCACAATTTAAAGTTTTCATATTATTGAATATTGTTTCCAATTTTTGAAATTATAAGGATTTTATTTAAAGTATATTAATATTTATATTTTAGATGATCATTTATTTATGAAGTTAAAAAATATTTTGGATATTTTTAGATGGCTATAACCTTTTATATGTATAACTCTGGAAAACAGTATTAGAATAGCACCCTTGAAGCTCTTTCATCTAATGATAAATAAGATTTTGATTAACTTTTTGATGAATAAAATATTTTTATTCTGATTATTTCCTAAGATTATATTCCAGAAATTGGATATCTTGGCCAAAGTTTCTTAAGTTTAGAGATGCTTTTTGACTTCAAAAAGTTTACTCATGTTCCTCATAATATCCTGCCTCCCTCTCAGATACTGACAAATTACTCTTTGCAATGGTTCTGCTAATTTCCATTCCCATACACAATGCAATTTGTTAGGCTTTAGCCAGCACTGAGAATTTTAACTGTTTAAACTCTAGGAATTTGATAGGATTATAGTAATGCAGGGACCTTTTCTGGAACTCCTGAGAATGAGAAGCTCGCTTTCTTATACTGTGGAGCAAGGAGGCCATATAAGCATACAGTAGCCAGGGTCCCCAATGGGGGGCAAAATAAATCTAGCACAGAGAAGAGACATGTTTGAGGAAAATCTAAATTCTGATGACATCACCTGAATTCTAATATTTTCATATTACTTTGAACAGTATCTTGGATTATTTTATTTATATGTCAGTGAATTCCTTTTTTTTTTTGTGCTTAAAATAATTTGAGTTGGATTTCTGTAGTGTACAACAGAATAATGTATCCTAACACATAGGCAAATTGTTATTTTTTGTATATTCAATTTGAATATTTTTTCAACTTGTGATAACACTGTCAGTTATGCTAAATATGCTCAATTATACATTTGCAGTCTAAGCTTTTCAGAGTTTTGATCACAGATAGCCTTTTTTGTTTTTGTTTTGTTTTGTTTCTGCAGTACACAGGCCTCTCACTGTTGTGGCCTCTCCTGTTGCGGAGCACAGGCTCCGGATGCGCAGGCTCAGTGGCCATGGCTCACAGTCCCAGCCGCTCTGTGGCATGTGGGAACTTCCCGGGCCGGGACATGAACCCGCGTCCCCTGCATCGGCAGGCGGACTCTCAACCACTGTGCCACCAGGGAAGCCCACAGATAGCCTTTCAAAACCCCTTGAATGTGATTGGTTCAAGATGGCGGAGTAGAAGGAGGTGCTGTCACTCCCTCTTGCGAGAACACTGGAATCACAACTAACTGCTGAACAATCATTGACAAGAAGGCACTGGAACTCACCAAAAAAGATATCCCACATCCAAAGACAAAGGAGAAGCCACAATGAGATGGTAGGAGGGGTGCAATCACAATAAAATCAAATCCCATAATTGCTGGGTGGGTAACTCAAAAACTGGAGAACACTTATACCACAGAAGTCCACCCACTGGAGTGAAGGTTCTGAGCCCCACGTCAGGCTTCCAAACCTGGGGGTGTGGCAATGGGAGGAGGAATTCCTAGAGAATCAGACTTTGAAGGCTAGTGGGATTTGATTGCAGGACTCTGACAGGACTGGGGGAAAAAGAGACTCCACTCTTGGAGGGCTCACACAAAGCACTGTGCACATCGGGACCCAGGGGAAGGAGCAGTGACCCCATAGACACTGAACCAGACCTACCTGCTAGTGTTGGAGGGACTCCTGCAGAGATGGGGGGTGGCTCTGTCTCACCATAAGGACAAGTACACTGGCAGCAGAAGTTCTGGGAAGTACTCCTTAGCGTGAGCCCTCCCAGAGTCTGCCATTAGCCCCACCAAAGAGCCTGGGTAAGCTCCAGTGTTGGGTTACCTCAGGCCAAACAACCAACAGGGAGAGGAGCCAGCCCCACCCATCAGCAGACAAGCAGATTAAAGTTTTACTGAGCTCTGCCCACCAGAGCAACAGCCAACTCTACCCACCACAAGTCCCTCCCATCAGGAAACTTCCACAAGCCTCTTAGATAGCCTCATCCACCAGAGGGCAGACAACAGAAGCAAGAAGAACTACAGTCCTGCAGCCTGTGGAACAAAAACCACATTCACAGAAAGATGAAAAGACAGAGGGCTATGTACCAGATGAAGGAACAAGATAAAATCCCAGAAAAACAACTAAATGAAGTGGAGATAGGCAAACTTCCAGAAAAAGAATTCAGAATAATGATAGTGAAGGTGATCCAGGACCTCGGAAAAAGAATGGAGGCAAAGAGCAAGAAGATGCAAGAAATGTTTAACAAAGATCTAGAATAATTAAAGAACAAACAAACAGAGATGAACAATACAATAACTGAAATGAAAACTACACTAGAAGGAATCAATAGCAGAATAACTGAGGCAGAAGAATGGAAAAGTGACCTGGAAGACAGAATGGTGGAATTCACTGCCACAGAACAGAATAAAGAAAAAAGAGTGAAAAGAAATGAAGACAGCCTAAGAGACCGCTGGGACAACATTAAACACAACAACATTCTCATTATAGGGGTCGCAGAAGCAGAAGAGAGAGAGAAAGGACCCAAGAAAATATTTGAAGGGATTATAGTCAAAAACGTCCCTAAGATGGGAAAGGAAGTAGCCACCCAAGTCCAGGAAGCACAGAGAGCCCCATACAGGATAAACACAAGGAGAAACACTCCGAGACACATAGTAATCAAATTGGCAAAAATTAAAGACAAAGAAAAATTATTGAAAGCAGCAAGGGAAAAATGACAAATAACATAAAAGGGAATTCCCATAAGGTTAACAGCTGATTTCTCAACGGAAACTCTACAAGTCAGAAGGGAGTGGCATGATCTACTTAAAGTGATGAAAGGAAAGGACCTACAACCAAGATTACTCTACCCAGCAAGGATCTCATTCATATTTGATGGAGAAATCAAAACTTTTACAGACAAGCAAAAGCTAAAAGAATTCAGCACCACCAAACCAGCTCTACAACAAATGCTAAAGGAACTTCTCTAAGTGGGAAACACAAGAGAAGAAAAGGACCTACAAAAACAAACCCAAAACAATTAAGAAAATGGTAATAGGAACATACATATCAATAATTACCTTAAACGTGAATGGATTAAATGCTCCAACCAAAAGACACAGGTTGCTGAATGGATACAAAAACAAGACACATATATACGCTGTCTACAAGAGACCCACTTCAGACCTAGGGACACACACAGACTGAAAGTGAGGGGATGGAAAAAGATATTCCATGCAAATGGAAATCAAAAAAAAGCTGGAGTAGCAATTCTCATATCAGATAAAATAGACTTTAAAATAAAGAATGTTACAAGAGACAAGAAAGGACATTACATAATGATCAATCCATCCAAAAGATAATCCAAGAAGAAGCTATAACAATTATAAATATATATGCACCCAACATAGGAGCACCACAATACATAAGGCAACTGCTAACAGCTGTAAAAGGGGAAATCGACAGTAACACAATAATAGTGGGGGACTTTAACACCTCACACCAACGGACAGAACATCCAAACAGAAAATTAATATGGAAGCAAAAGCTTTAAATGACACAATACACCACATAGATTTAATTGATATTTATAGGACATTCCATCCAAAAACAGCATATTACACTTTTTTCTCAAGTGTGCATGGAACATTCTCCAGGATAGATAACATCTTGGGTCACAAATCAAGCCTCAGTAAATTTAAGAAAATTGAAATCATATCAAGCATCTTTTCTAACCAAAATGCTATGAGATTAGAAATCAATTACAGGGAAAAAAATGTAAAAAACACAAACACAGGGAGGCTAAACAACACGTTACTAAATAACCAAGAGATCACTGAAGAAATCAAAGAGGAAATCAAAAAATACCTAGAGACAAGTGACAATGAAAACACAATGATCCAAAACCTATGGGATGCAGCAAAAGCAGTTTTAAGAGGGAATTTTATAGCTATACCAGCCTACCCCAAGAAACAAGAAAAATCTCAAAAAAAAATCTAACCTTACACCTAAAGGAACTAGAGAAAGAAGAACAAACAAAACCCAAAGTTAGCAGAACGAAAGTAATCATAAAGATCAGATCAGAAATAAATGAAGTAGAAACAAAGAACAATAGCAAGGATCAGTAAAACTAAAAGCTGGTTCTTTGAGAAGATAAACAAAATTGGTAAACAATTAGCCAGACTCATCAAGAAAAAGAGGGAGAGGACTGAAATCAATAAAATTAGAAATGAAAAAGGAGAAGTAACAACAGACACTGCAGAAATACAAAGCATCCTAAGAGACTACTACAAGCAACTCTATGCCAATGAAATGGACAACCTGGAAGAAATGGACAAATTCTTCAAAAGGTATAACCTTCCAAGACTGAACCAGGAAGAAACAGAAAATATGAACAGACCAATCACAAGTAATGAAATTGAAACTGTGGTTAAAAATCTTTCAACAGACAAAAGTTCAGGACCAGATGGCTTCACAGTTCAATTCTATCAAACATTTAGAGAAGAGCTAACACATATCCTTCTCAGACTCTTTCAAAAAATTGCAGGGAAGGAACACTCCCAAACTCATTCTATGAGGCTACCATCACCCTGATACCAAAACCAGACAAAGATACTATTAAAAAAAAGAAAATTACAGACCAATATCACTGATGAATATAGATGCAAAAATCTCAACAAAATACTAGCAAACAGAATCCAACAACACATTAAAAGGATCATACACCATGATCTAGTGGGATTTAACCTAGTGATTCAAGTATTCTTCAATATATGCAAATCAATCAGTGTGATACACCATATTAACAAATTGAAGAATAAAAACCATATGATCATCTCAATAGATGCAGAAAAAGCTTTTGAGAAAATTCAACATCCATTTATGATAAAAACTCTGCATAAAATGGGCATAGAGGGAACCTACCTCCACATAATAAAGGCCATATACAACAAACCCACAGCAAACATCATTCACAATGGTGAAAAACTGAAAGCATTTCCTCTAAGATCAGGAGCAAGACAAGGATGTCCACTCTCACCACGATTATTCAACATAGTTTTGCAAGTTCTAGCCACAGCAATCAGAGAAGAAAAAGAAATAAAAGGAATCCAAATTGGAAAAGAATTAAAACTGTCACTGTTTGCAGATAACATGATACTATACATAGAGAATCCTAAAGATGCCATCAGAAAACTACTAGAGCTAATCAATGAATTTGGTAACGTTGCAGGATACAAAACTAATGCACAGAAATCTCTGGCATTCCTATACACTAATGATGAAAAATCTGAAACAGAAATTAAGGAAACACTCCCATTTACCATTGCAACAAAAAGAATAAAATACCTAGGAATAAACCTACCAAGGGAGACAAAAGCCCTGTATGCAGAAAACTGTAAGACACTGATAAAAGAAATTAACAATGATACCAACAGATGGAGACATATACCATGTTCCTGGACTGGAAGACTCAATATTGTGCAAATGACTATACCAGCCAAAGCAATCTACAGATTCAATGCAATCCCTATCGAATTACCAATTGCATGTTTTACGGAACTAGAACAAAAAATCTTAAAATTTGTATGGAGACACAAAAGACCCCAAATAGCCAAAGAGGTCTTGAGGGAAAAAAGGAGCTGGAGGAATCAGACTCCTTGACTTCAGACTGTACTACAAAGCTACAGTAATCAAAACAATATGGTACTGGCACAAAAACAGAAATACAGATCAATGGAAAAAGATAGAAAGCCCAGAGATAAACCCACGCATCTATGGTCAACTAATCTATGACAAAAGAGGCAAGGATATACAATGGAGAAAAGACAGTGTCTTCAATAAGTGGTGCTGGGAAAACTGGAGAGCTACACGTAAAAGAATGAAATTAGAACACTCCCTAACACCATACACAAAAATAAAGTCAAAATGGATTAGAGACCTAAATGTAAGACTGGACACTATAAAACTCTTAGAGGAAAACATAGGAAGAACACTCTTTAACATAAATCACAGCAAGATCTTTTTTGATCCACCTCCTAAAGTAATGGAAATAAAAACAAACATAAACAAATGGGACCTAATGAAACTTAAAAGCTTTTGCAAAGCAAAGGAAACCATAAACAAGACAAGAAGACAACCCTCAAAATGGGAGAAAATATTTGCAAATGAATCAACGGACAAAGGATTAATCTCCAAAATGTATAAACAGCTCATGCAACTCAAAAGTAAAAAACAAACAACCTAATCCCAAAATGGGCAGAAGACCTAAATAGAAATTTCTCCAAAGAAGACATACAGTTGGCCAAGAGGCACATGAGAAGCTGCTCAACATCACTAATTATTAGAGAAATGCAAATCAAAACTACAATGAGTTATCACCTCACATCAGTTAGAATGGGCATTATCAGAAAATCTACAAACAACAAATGCTGGAGAGGGTGTGGAGAAAAGGGAACCCTCTTGCACTGTTGGTGGGAATGTAAATTGGTACAGACACTATGGAGAGCAGTATGGGGGTTCCTTAAAAAACTAAAAATAGAATTACCATATGACCCAGCAATCCCACTACTGGGCATATACCCAGAGAAAACCATAACTCACAAAGACATATGCACCCCGATGTTCACTGCAGCACTATTTACGATAGCCAGGTAATGGAAGCAACCTAAGTGTCCATCAACAGATGAATGGATAAAGAAGATGTGGTACATATATACAATGGAATATTACTCAGCCGTAAAAATTTGGTCATTTGTAGAGACGTGGATAGATCTAGAGATTGTCATACAGAGTGAAGTAAGTCAGAAAGAGAAACAAATATCGTATATTAATGCATATATGTGGAACCTAGAAAAATGGTACAAATGAACCGGTTTGCAGGGCAGAAATTGAGACACAGATGTAGAGAACAAATGTATGGACACCAAGGGGGGAAAGTGTCAGGGGGTGGTTGTATGATGAATTGGGAGATTGTGATTGACAGGTATACACTGATGGGTACAAAATGGATGACTAATAAGAACCTGCTGTATAAAAAAATAAATAAACTTCAAAAATTCAGAAAAATAAAACCTCTTGAATGAACTTGAAGTTGCCTTCTGTTTTCAACATTAGAAGCTTAAATCTAATACCCATATATTGGGATTTTAAAATATATTTTGCTGTTCTTGTAAATTATGCATATAGTGCATGGCTGTCTAGTAATAAAGTATATGTGAATTTTACTTTATTTTTTTCTGCTTTTTACATGCAGAAAAATAAATTATAAGCTTGGTCTCTAAAGAGAGCAGAAGTAAATGTTCTGCTTCTTCAAACAGCAAGCTTATTTTGTCATTTCCACTGAATTCCTTTTTTGTTGTAAACAATCCTATTATTTATTTCAGGAAAATACTGTTTTCCATCTGAAATAGGATTTGCTTTTGTTTGTTAAAAAGACATTGGAGACTTAAGGAAAGTCTTAGAAACATCATCCTATATGTGAGATGTTGTGCCTTTTATTTAGCTAGTTTTTTGTACAGAAAATTATTTTGTGATTGATGTTTCAGAGCTCACCAATTCCATTTTGACCTTGGCTATATTTGCACATTTCAGTTATTTTTATTTATGCTATATTTTTGCACAAAAATTCTTTCAAATTTAATGCCAATATACATGTGTCTCCCCCTGGCATGCTTAGAATCTTTGCCTATAATGATCTACTAGTATTTCCTTTTTTAATAAAGTTTTCCTGAAATCTTGAGCTCTCCTCTTTCTTAGATGTACAAAATTTTTGAGCTCAGTAGAGCAGGAGAAGAATCTTCATGTAATTTCAATAACTTTTCATTTTACTTTCTTCTCATAGATCAGGGGTCAGCAACTATTTTCTGTTAAGGGACAAATAGTGGATACCATAGGTTTTGCTGGCCATGGGTCTGTCACAATTACTAATTTTCTGCTGTTGTAAAAGAAAAGCAGCCATAGACGACATGTAAATAAATGTGTTGCTGTGTACCAATAAATCTTTATCTATTAAAAAGAGCCATGATCAGGATTTGGCCCATGAGCTGTAGTTTTCTAACCCCTGTTATAGATGGCTACTTTTCTCATTGCTAATGAACTTAGGAAACATATTATATTACGAGGATAATACTATGCTTCAAAAATTGCAATATTTGTAGACTTCAAGTGTCCATAGCCACAGTTCTTGCCCTCAAGACATATGCAGTATTGCTGGACAATTTCTGCAAAAACAAAAACATGCAGTGTATTCAATCTTATCAATATGAAAAAATAATACAGTTCACTTTGATCTCTAGCAGGGTAAAAATTTTTATAAAACTAAGTTCTGAAAGATGTAAAGAAACTTTTAAATTTAGTTATAAGGAGTAGGAATATGGGAGAGAAGTTATAGGAGAAACAACGAAATTCACTGCAAAGTTGAGAATTGGAACTGCTATAGATACACTATTTTTTCCCCTCTTCAACTATTATTCATGAGAAGCAGGCTGAAGATAAAAAAGTACAGAACAGAAAGAAACTTGTAGTCAGCCTCCCACCTGCTAATCCAAGTCAGCTGATCAGATAAATATAAACACTAAATCATTGAACAGAAATGGCCAGACAGGTATCCTTTTTTTAGTTTTTTCACTGTTGAGGAAAATGTTAGCTGTGGGCTTGTATATAGCCTTTTTTTATGTTGAAGTACACAATACTGTGAAATATAATAATATTAATCATGATAAGGAAGAGGAGAAGAGAATGAAATATTATTCAACATTTAAAAGGAAGGGAATACTACCATTTGCAACAACATGGCTAGACCTGGAGGACATTATGCTAAGTGACATAATCAGACACAGAAAAACACTATAATCTTACTTACATGTAGAATCTAGAATAGTCAAGTTCCTAGAAGCAGAGAATAGAATGATGGCTGTCAGGGGCTGTGGGGAGGCGGGTATGGGGAGGTGATGGTCAAAGGGTACAAAGTTTTAGTTATGCAAGATAAACAGGTTCTGGAGAGCTACTATAAAACATTGTGCCCATAGGTAATAATAATACTATTGTACACTTAAAATGTTCTAAATGGATAAATCTTATGTTAAGTGTTCTTACCACACAGAAACAATAATGATGATGATGATAAAGGGAGTAGGAGAAATTTTTGGCAGGTGATGGATATGTTTATGACCTTGATGGTGGTGGTGATTTTCTGGGTGTATACTTATATCCAAGCTAATTGAGTTGTATATATTAAATATATACAGCTTTTTACCTGTCAATAATACCTCAGTAAAGTGGTTAAAAACCCCTTCCATTTGTATATGAAAAATAAGCATAAGGATTCAACATGATATCTACTTCTATATACTAACAGAAAAAGGAGGTATTGTAAATGACAGAACACTAAAAAAAGAAAGTTGTTCCAGGAAGAGATGACATTTTAGAAGCAAATAATACCCTATATTCTTAAAACTACTGAAAATAAGATATCCCTTGATTCCATAAAATATTGCTCAGAGAACAACTAATAAGATAAAAGAATAACATCAAAAGTGAGAACAGAGAGCAGTGCTCATCAAACTGTAGATTACAACATTGTCATTACCAAAGTGAGTACACACTAGAAACAAGGAGAAATGGGTTGCCTGCAAAGTCAATTATGGATGACAGACTTGCAGAATATATCACCATAAAAAATTTAAAAGATCAACAGAAATTCTTGATTAAGTAACTATGACATACAGAGAAGGTCTGACATAAACATAATTATGTTCCCAAAAAAACTACAAACGGAGCAGGAATAACATTTAAAAATAAAGGAATAGTTGTCTTGCATGAAAGAGGGCCTTCAATTGTCTAAAAGGTCAGAGCTTAGTCATGATAAACTGATAAAGAACAAAAAATAGCAAAGCATATCTTGGTGAAGTTAATAAAACTCAAGTACAAAGAAAGAATCTTATACGCATTTAGCTATGTAAAATAACTCAGATATAGGAAGAAAAAAGTATTTTGGCTACAGCCTCCTCCACGAGAAATAGAAAAGTGCCAGAAAATTATTTTAAATATCTGCTACAGGAGTAGTTCTTACAGTGAGGTCTGAGTTCCTTCCGGGGCCTCTAAAAACTTTTTATAAATCAAAACTAATTTCACAAAAATACTAAGATGTCATTTGCTCTTTTATCTTTCATTTTCTATGAATGTATAATGGAGTTTTCTAGAGACTATATGATGTGTCTTATTGCAAGAGATGGAGGAAGCAGATACGAGATTCCATTCATTTTCTATTAAGCTGAACATTGAAGAGATTTGCTAGAATGTAAAACGATGAGGTCGGAAAAGATGATTGATATGATTTCAATCTTCTTAAGTTTATTAAGACTTGTTTTGTGGTCTAACATAAGATCTATTAACTTAATAACTTGAGCTAGATATCTCAACTTTCTAAATGGTTGTAAAGTAAGCAGTGTGCTGTGATACTATAATTCCCAACACCACCTTCTCTGTGGCTCTTCATGGGGTTCCCTTTCTCGGCAGCACTATCAGAATTTCCTTTCCTCTTCTGTACCTCGTTCTTTTCTAGAGCCTTCTAAGTGAAGGCTTCAGCAAATGCATTCATTTCCTCTTTTAGTTATATTTGCATTGCTTACCCCTCCTCCATACTATAATCTAGAAATATGGAAAATAGCTTAAAAAGTAGAGGACATATTCTGGATATTTTTAGTATTTACTATATGGCAAGTATTCTGCTAGATACTAGGAATATAAACAAGGAGATGGCAAAAGTATAACGTAGAAGAAAAAGGCACCTAACAGAGTAGGCTAAGATAAATGTTATTAGAAGAATATATAGAAATAAGTGAAGCTTATCATTTGGGGTTTGTGAGGTTTCTCAGCGAACCAAACCATGAAAGAACATGTTCTGACTTTTTTTTTTTTTTTCTGACTTCTAACAATAATAAGAGTATATTTTATCCCAAGGAAGGGAAACATTAAAATTATTTTTCTAATATCTAGCTTCTCCAAACAGAGCTTTTCAAATATATGCCTGATATTCCAATAAAATACTCATAGCCTGTTGATTCATTCCACAAGGATATGAAATATCCAAAGAGGACCAGAAAAAGGAGAGCAAAACGTGATCCAATCCTTACCTTCAAGAATACCTCATTTCCCTCTTTGTTTCAAATTCAACTTCCTGTTCTAGATCTAACATTTCTGTTAGCAAAATGTGCCTGACATTTAGTTTTCTCAACTTGAATTTTCTTTCTTGCCCACTTTGTTAGAATTGACTCCATAGCCATCTTTCCCAAATTCCCATAAACTGCTGTTCATTTCTAAATATCCACCTCTCCTCCTATATTCTCACCATGAGTTTTAAAGACAGAATAGCCAGGCTCAAATTCCAGATTTGTCAGTGTCACGCTAGGGAAACATAGGCAAGATGCTTAATTATTCTAAACATCCATGCTTTATAAATTAAAGATACTCTCTGTAAATTTTCAGCACAATGCACAGTACATAGTAGACATAATAGTGAATAGATCAATTATAGATAGGTAGTCTACTCTCTCACCAGTGCAAGATGGAGAATGTTCTTTGCCTTCACAACTCTCTCAGTCATTTGCAATCTAAGATGGTACTGAGGGCAACTCCTGTCAAGTTTTCCCTGTTCCAAACTGAACGATACGGGAGGAATATGCAGTCTGATTCCGCCTAATCATGCATTTTTCCAACATTTTTTATATTACATCTGGAGCTCAACTTTTGAAATTTGAGCCACAAATTTGTTGCTATAAACATACTCTATGATTTTGCCATTAAAAGATGCCTGTTACAAAAATGGTTGTCTCATGCATGAATTAAAGAGGGCAGAAGGGGGCTTCCCTGGTGGCGCAGTGGTTGTGAGTCCGCCTGCCGATGCAGGGGACGCGGGTTCGTGTCCCAGTCCGCGAAGATCCCATATGCCACGGAGCGGCTGGGCCCGTGAGCCATGGCCGCTGAGCCTGCGCATCCGGAGCCTGTGCTCCGCAACGGGAGAGGCCACAACAGTGAGAGGCCTGTGTACCACAAAAAAAAAAAGAGGGCAGAGGGTATCAGATAAAACTTCACAATATCATCTCTCCTCCTCAAAATGTCATTTGCTCTCATGATCCTTTCTTTAACTTAGATTTCTAGTATTCTCCTCCCATAGGAAACACAAGTTCTATTTTAGAGTGGTCTTCACAGATATTTTCATCACCGTCTCACTTCCCAGAAGGAAAACAACCTACACAGTTTGTGAGCCACACATACAAGTATTTGGTATTTTATTTAAATGCCGATTTGATTTGTGAAACTTTTTTATTTTTACAGGAAACATACAGTACAGCAAATAAAAATTTTTTCAGTATCACATGGATTTGACCATGTAAGATGAAAATAAAACCATCAGAAGGTTTATTAATTATTGGTGCTTAGGATGGCATATGCCTCCTTTGGCCTGAAATGAGATCGGCATTTGCCCTGAGACATCATCAAGTGACTTTCTAAGTATCAAAGTGTTATTTTTCTATCAGCTTCATTTTATAACTCTATAAAAGACTATCATGATATTTTTAAACTTATTTAATAGTCCCAATACTATTTTATGTTAATGCCATAGTTTTACTAGGAATTGAAGTTGGACTCAGAGGAGTATAATTTCCAGGGGCATATTTAATGGTACTTTATAAGTTATTTTATTCTTTCAGCCTTACTTTATTGGTCTTTTTAATATATTGGCTGTATTATACTATGAGGTTCAGAGTAGATCCTACGTCCTCACAAAGACCCTGTATTTATATTTACTGTGCTCTAATTCAAGCTGCTTAAAACATTTTAAGGGTCCTGTAGTTCAAATGACAGTGTGAAATCTCCATGACTATTTTAGAAGGCAATTGATGTTACTACAGTGGAGAACAGCAGTTGGAAATAGATATTATTGCACATTTGTTTTAAAATGATTGTTTATCAGATCCACAATGACTTATCCACAGTCCCAAATCCACACAGCTCTAAAAACTAAAGGACTTTTAGTTTAAAAACATTAAAAATTTTTTTTCTTTTTGTTAGTTTGATGCCAAAATTCATGGAGCAGCTAAATCTGACACAATCAGAAGTGAGGCTATTTGTAATTTTTATTTATCCCACTTAGTCTGAATAGCCATATGGTTTGCTATAGATTTATCAGTGTGGTTAAAGTGTATTACCCTAGACTTTCCTGAGTATTACATAGTAAGTGGTATACATGTCATAAGTTTTTTACAAAGTGCAGTAAAATATACATAAAGAATAATACACATGTGTATTAGTTTGCTTGGGCTGTCATAACAAAATTCTGTAAACTGGATGGCTTAAACAACCTAAATTTATTTCCTCACAGTTCTAGAGGCTATAAGGCCAAGACCAAGGTGTTGGCAGGTTTGGTTTCTTCTGAGACCTCTGTCCTTGGCTTGCAGATGGCTACCTTCTCCCTGTGCCCTCACATGGCCTTCTCACTGTGCTCTGGTGTCTGCTTGACCTAATGTCCGCTTCTTATAATAACGTCCATCGAATTGGATTAGGGTCCAGCGTAAGGCCCTCATTTTAACTTAATTACCTCTTTAAAGGCCTTATCTCCAAATACATCCCCATTCTGAGGTACTAAGGGTTATAGGGCTTCAATATATAAATTTAGAGGGGATACTATTCAGTCCATAACAACATGTAGAGATTGGTAAAATTTCCACACACAATCACACCATTGCCAGCACCACAGAAGACCCTCTTATGTTCCCTTCTTGCCACTACCCCTCTGTTACCAAGGGAAATATATGCTGATTTCTATTTGCATAGATTCAATATTTTCCTTTTATTTTATATTAATGGAATCATATATCATATGCTCTTTCGTGTTTAGTTTCTTTCAATTAGCTTCACCCATAATGACTTGTATAGTTATAGATAATTCATATTGTTGTACAATAATAAATTGTGTTATAAATCAATTTGTCTTATCTATTTTATCACTAAATGGGCATTTGGATAGTTTCCAGTTTTGCGCTACTACAAATAACACTGCTATGAGTCTTCTATCACGTGTCTTTTAATGAACATTATCGAGTAGGGAGATTGTTGGTCATAGGTAAGCTTATTTTGAGCTTTAGTAAGTCTGCTATGCTGTGTTTCAAGGTTGCCAGACCAACTGAAACCACCATTTGAACAATTTCGTATATGTGAAGTCTATTTCATAAAGGCAGATACTGTAATTTAGAATCAATATAGGAAATCAAAAATAGTACAGGAAAAGCATTAGAGAGAAAATGGGAGCCTCCAAAATACATAGTGATTATTTTAAGATATGACACATACATCAGATAAGTGTGCAAAGTTCTACTGTACCGACACTAAGAAGTCAAGGATAAAAATGAACATGGCTGTGTTTCATAATCATTTTTCTTAACTGATAAGAATAATAGATATTGGTTTCAAATGATTAAGGATCAGAACTAAGAACTTCCTGATTCAAGGAGCCATGATTAGACCATGTAGCTAATTACCAAGGAAAGTTTTGAAGCAATCTTTCTTCCAGAACAAAATGATTTTAAAAATTAAATTATAAAAGATTGTGACCATCTCTTACAAACTCAAATATATTACTATCCCTTAATCTTTGAAAGTGGTCATGACAAGGAGCACGCTTGTCACTTCCCCCATTTGCTCTCAGTTAATTTCCTGAATTTCTCCCAACCTAATTTGAATTGATTGGCACTGAATCCTTCACACTATCTTTCTAAGGATCATTTACCAAGAGGATTCTAGTTGAGTTTGGCCAATAGACACACAGTAAGGAATTTGGAGGATTTGAGGAAGGAAGTAACCAGCACTTCCTGCTTCTACTCCATTTTTCCAGCTCTCCTCAGGCAGCCTCCCTCATAGTTCCAATTTCCACTAGCTGGACCTGACTCTGGTCACACCATCTCCCACTTAGGCTTCTCCAGTTCCAAAGTGATCATGGTCTCCTGCTGTTAGTAATTGTTGGTTACCTCACCATCCTTTGGTTTTCCAACACATCTGACTTTTTGTAATTCATTCATTCTGTTGAACTAATTAGGATGGGCTGTTTTGCCAATTAAACCTTTACTAATAGAGGCTTAGTACCAGGAATAGCTCCACAGGAGACTCTCAACATGGGATTTGGGGATTGGATTTCTCTCTTCTTGGAGTTTGACCACATAAGAGCTTTTTTGGCTAAAGAAAAATGCATTGCTAATATCTATGGCTTGCAGATGCATTGGGATTGTCTATATTATCACGTATTATTACTTTTAGTTATTTGAGATGAAATACCAATATAGGGGAAAGCTTTGAGGCATCCAGTATTTGTTGGCTGCTTCTAACAATTATGAAGACCTTTTAAAAAGATAAAACTCAGAGGCTTTCCTGGTGGTGCAGTGGTTGAGAGTTCGCCTGCTGATGCAGGGGACACGGGTTCGTGCCCCGGTCCGGGAAGATCCCACATGCCGCGGAGCGGCTGGGCCCGTGAGCCATGGCCACTGAGTCTACGCATCCGGAGCCTGTGCTCCACAACGGGAGAGGCCACAACAGGCCACAACAGTGAGAGGCCCGTGTAAAAAGATAAACTCAGACTTTCATCTCAAGAAATCAGAGAACAAGAGAGAGTTTCCATTGTTGCCTTAAATATCCTTTTTCTTTTCTTTGTCAGTATAAGGCAGGCATGGTTCAAAGTCTTATCCACAATTGAATTAGGCTGATTGTGGAATTAAAACAGAACTCAAATGCTCACCATTGCCATGATTTTTATGTTAAGATTTGGGCATTGCCTTGGAAGGAGTAGAGCCCGAAGAGTAGGATGAGAAAAGCTGAGAAGACGGACAAGTCTAAAAAAAGTTGGGTACAAGTAGAAGTACCCTTCCTCCACTGTCTGAGGAGATCAGACTTCCCTTTCTTAAAACTTTGTAGTAAGTTCATCTGAGATATTTGTTTGTAATAAAAATCTATCATGCTCAATTATATCATCCTTTGTTGCCTCAAGACTGGCAATTAGAATAATGTTGGAAGAAATTTTGATGAATGAGTGACTCTTACAATTCTCCTCGGATTAGATATCAAAATGTGTTCACTTGGTTCAGATTTGTGGAATTGATAAATGATTAATCACAGGCTTACAGAAAGTATATGAAAAAAGGCCAACTATTTCCTTGCTTAAGACATGAATTGTTAATCTAAGAATGTTGTTTTTAAAGCTAATTAAGCACTTGTTTAAAAAAATAATCTTTTACTTGATATTTTGTAAAATATTTGAGTATATTTATAAAAATGGAATTTTCTTTCTGAAATCATTGTTCTAACCATAGTCATATTTGTCCTACTAATTTTAATTACAATTTATAACAAGGAGAGTGGGAAACAGAGAGGTTGACGGATTTTACGATGGCACACACGATCAATGACATTTAAGGTCTCATTTTCCATAATGGTCCACTTTTTATATTCTGGTTGGTTCTGCTTCTATATGCCCATATTATGGTGAAAGCACACGATTTATCTATAAATCCTGTACCAACAGAACTACTTACTTCTCTAAGATCTATGAGGTTAGGAATTGTGTAGGTATTTATATTTTACATTTTATTCAGCATACTCTCTTACATAAAGTTGGCTCCTGTGGTGGTCATTACTTCTGTTTGCCCATACCTCTGGTTTTCCTCCATCACACACAGAGTAGAAGCAAACTTTCACGTTTGGTTTTTTCTTGCGGTACGTGGGCCTCTCACTGTTGTGGCCTCTCCGTTGCGGAGCACAGGCTCCAGACGTGCAGGCTCAGTGGCCATGGCTCAGGGGCCCAGCCGCTCCGCGGCCCGTGGGATCTTCCCTGACCGGGTCACGAACCTGTGTCCCCTGCATCGGCAGGCGGACTCTCAACCACTGCGCCACCAGGGAAGCCCTCAAATGTTTTGAAGTTAGGCATGACGGTGTGATTTGCTTGGCTGATGGAAAGTCAGCAGATGCACTCAGCAATGTCACCCTTGGAAGGTAGTGACTAATTTGCCATAGGAAGGTCTCTAAACATGGACAAAATGGAACACAGCCCTCTGCTGAATATATCTCATGGTTTTAAGCCCCTGAGATTTTTGGGTTGTCAGTTAACTAGACTTACTAAATTTTTTGTTGATCTGATTTCTGAGGATGGGGAGTTTTTAAAAACCCTTTGTCTATTACCCACTATAGTAGTTTTCAATCCAGTTTTAACCATGGCATCTTTTCTTCAACTGAAATTGTAAGCCACATAAAAACACTTGAAATTGGGTTATTCTGGCAAAGGGGCTGGTTGCTCAGAGTTCACTGCTCTACCCACCCTCATAAGCTGAGCTGTCCAGGGGCACCTCTGTGGCTCTACCAAGATTCAGTTGAGCACAATTTTAAGAATGTAATTGGTTATCAGGAGATTTTGGTTTAATCCTAACTAGTAATTGATGATACATACATTTTATTCAGAACATTTCAAAAAATACCTCCAAAATTCTGGGGGTTTTTTACATACAGGATGTACATACTACAGAAATCATTCTAAATCCCACTTCATATTAGTTGTAGAGTAAGATTTGGAATGAGGGGTAAAAAATATTTGGTTTGGCTTTATATCTGTGTGGGTGTGTATGTGTGCTTAAGAAATGCTGTAGAACAGTAAAAATACATAATGAGATGGTACCTTTATGGCTTCTGATCAAATGGATTTTCTGAATCATAAAGCACTATGAGAATATAAAGTATTATTATTTTAATTAGGATAATGCATTTAGAGAAAACAAGTGTAAGCACTATTGTTTCAGATGATGGGTTCTGAACTCTTAGTTCCAATCCAGGAAAAGGAAACAATGATTTAGCTTTTTTTCCCCTTAGGGTGCACAAAAAGACTAAAAAGATTGGGCAGCATTAGGAAAGGTAAGGAACTGACACAAACATAAGCTTATCCTACTCTGAAATTATTGTGAGGCCCCCCTGCAATGTTCTATACTATGATTGCTAGTGAAATGAAAGATGTAATGCAGATAGAAGCAGCTCAAGAAGATGTAATTTAAATGGCCAAGATGATCGAATGCCTCCATGAAAAACCAGAAGATTAGGACTCTTCAGTCTTAGAAAATTAATGTGAAAAGAGTAATGATTACAATGAATAAACTGGTCTCTGAGGCCCATTCTAGCTCAAGGAAATCTTGAAAGAAATGACAAATAATAATGGAAGCTAACTTTATTGAATACCAAAACCTTCCAGACTCTGTTCTCAGGGATTTATATGTGCCTATTTATTTAATCCTCAAAATAATTGTATGAAACAGATACTTTTATTTTCTCTCCTTCGTAGATGAGGAAACTGAAGGCAACCTAGTTAACTTACATAATATGATGTTAAAAAACTGGGCTAGCATCTGAATTCTTATACATAATGGAATGGCTTTCAAATTATATATATTATACTTATATATAATATATATATCACAAAGTAATTAATACATTTTTTTTTTCAAGCAAAGCTAGCTATGGCTGCAGAATAGCCATAGCACTGTATAAAATTGCTGCTGCTTCTTACGTCCATAAATTTTTAAGCAACATAAACATTTTAACTTTTCCGTACAAATATGCTAAATTTATTATGTGCCTCCATTCTCTATTTGAGTACTTTTCTAGGTTTGTTGTTGTTTTGTTTTTAATTTGATTTACCTTTTTCTCCTGTGTAAAACTTCCCTTAGCTGTTCCAATCCACAATGATCACTAGCTAGATAACTTTTATGAAATCCCTGCATTAGTCATCCTCTAGATCTTTAATCCCTGTAAGGTAAGTATTATTATCTAATCTTTATAGCAAATTCAAACAACGTGCTTGAAGGAGAAGCAGGAAATTCAGAAACCAGAAACATAACGAAGTTCTATCCATGAAGCTCAAGTTCAGTTAACCCACTATCTCTTCGACTCAGCACAACCCTCTCTACAACTTATTGGTGTTTACAATTTTCTCATGATATTGCTGAACAATTTTTATACATATTTATGAATAATTACCCCAAAACCTATAATTCACATACATTATTTTTAATCATCAAAACTATCATATAAGTTAGATGCATTTATTCCCCAAAGGCCTGCAGTCAAAAAGTTAGTAGTTGGAGGATATGATGGTTTGAACCCAGGTGTCAAACTCTACATTTTCCTTCACACTCATTCAATCATTTAGTCCTTTACTCAATAATTATTTGACTGCTTATTAGGAACCAGGCTTTACAAGTAGCTTGGAATATACTCATAGACAAAGCAGAAATCCCCTGTCCTTATGGAACAAACATTTTTTGAAATGTGGCCTCATTTCTTTGGCTTCATTGTGAACTCTTTGAGGGCAGCGGCCAAGTGACAGACCAACAGAGCCAGTTGTAAGATTTCTCAAACAGAGCTGCCTAAAGCATATGTATTGACTGAGTAATCTTGTAGTTGATTAACTCAAAGGATAGGCACACACTATTTATTAGGCCAAATTAGTAATTAATTAGCTTTAGTCTATCCCAGAGCTTCAGTATAATCTCTTCTTCCAGGCTGCTCCAAAGCAAGGCAGAATGAGAACTGCCCCACTTCCATAACAGTTTTCTATACTGCTAAGGAAAGTACTTAACCACTGCATTACAACTGGTTGTTTACTTGTATTTTTTATTGGGCTTTATGGTTTTGAAGGCTAGATTCGGTTTAAAAAAATTTATATCCATAACAATATATATCTGGCAAATAATAGGAAGTAAACACAGTTCTGTTGAAATAAAGGGGAAAAAATGTCACCTAGTAATCTTATAAATGCATGCCATGCTCAAAAGGAAGAAATATACAAAAGCATATATATGAATCAGTATAAACTGAACAACTCATACAACTAGAATAACAACCCATTCCAAGACATTCCAATCGGAGGGTTTAAGCTTAAATTTCAACTCTGCTGCTTACTGTCTATTTGATCTGAAACAAATCTAGCTTATAATCTAAATTGTATTATCTATAAAACTCATTTGAGATTAGATAGTTACAGATCATTTTAAAACTATAACAAGGCAATATATAGTATACGTAATTACAGATATGTTGCTGTATGTGAAAGTAATAAGATATAATAATAACTTTTCTCAGGTTATCAATATGCTCTTATATAAAAAGTAGTATACGTTAGTGATTTAAAATCTAAACCCTCAAATCCAAAGACTGAAATCAAATTCCAACTCTACCAATTTATAGAAGTGTGATCTTAGACATAATTCTTATTATCTTTAAGCCTCAGTCTCTTTGAATGGAGAAAAAGAAATTTTATTAATTGTACCTTACCACCATATAATTATTCTATAAGAGTTAAATGATAAAAAGTACATAAAGTTATTAGCATAGATCTTTGAACTTAAGAAGTTACAGAGATCAATATCCTATTTATTTTTACAAAAGTTTATAATTAAACATTATTTAGCATGTTCAGAAACCATGCTAAAGGAACATGAAATACTTTCAAAAATTTCCCCTGCATTTTCTCTGCTTCTAGTTTTATTATTTGTTTCCTAAGTTCTATCATTTCTAATCTCTAATGATATGTGATTATTATACAGGTGTTGCTCCAAAGGAACTAGATTTGCTTCTTCTGCTTGATGTAAATAAATATTATTAGACTCTTGAAATATAGATATAATCAGTAAACTAACTCAAATCTTAATTGGATTATTTTTTCTTACCTCATGAAAATTATAGAAAAATAAATATTTCTTTTTCTATTTACTCATATTTAGTAGTTTGAGCAAAAGTGAAATCAAGGCTTTGAATCCAGTGCTTTTCTCACTCCTAAATATGCCAGGCCATGAAAAATCTGCATTTGGTTTTCCTTATACATCTTGAATGTATTTCATGTATTTTTTTTAATGTTTTCTTATGATCTATTTTCTCACCAACCTCCACATGCTTGATGGAAGATGTAAAAAAGCTATTCCATATGCTCTGTGTAAAATGCATTGAATGGAGAAAATTGGGCACGAAACTGTCTACTTAGAAAAAAGTAAGCAGAACAATTGCATGAATTTTCCATCTGAACAGGCGAATTATATTTAATTGGTCTTTTCAGGTTTAAATTTCCAGATTCAAAATTCAGGTGATAAAGATTTAGCAAAAAATTACATAATTGGTCTTTTACTATTGGTTTGTAACGATAAGCATGCATTACATGAGTTGCACTTTCTAAGGTAACTTATTACACAGGTATGACAGACTAGGAATCATGCAAAAAACAGATGCAAGATTTTATCTAATTCATTAGTTTACAACGTATGTACTACATAGCTCCCATGAAGAATTTAAAGTAACTTAAAATTAAAGAATCATATCCAATAAGTTAATAAGCATATATTAATGAAGTAAACCACACACCAAATACTTTTATTCATGGAATTCAGATTATTTAGGGCTAAATTTAGGTTCTAATCTTTATGTAAAGTACAACTAAAGAAAATTAAAATATTTCCTGTAACATATAGTTTTAGTATTGTTCAAGAACATATGAGATCATGATGTAAGCCCCATAATGTGTTTCATGAATTGTATCTTAGTTGATATTCCTCATAAGCCAAGAGAAAGTATTATTGTCCCCCTTTTACAGATGGGGAAATTGAGCTGGAAATTAAAGAAAGCATGCAAGTTTCTACAAACTTAAGTGACCAAAATTAGGATTTAAATTCTGGTCTAATTCAAATGCAAAGCTCTTTTTCACTACCTAACACATCCCTCTGTGATCTCTCCTGAACACACTGTTGGTAAGTCACAAAATCCTCCAAGAAATGCCATGGATACACGGAGAGAAGAAAGTCTAATAATAATAAATAAAATATAATAATTAAGGTCTTTAGTGAAATATCTACTACACTTTAAATATAACCAAAGATCTTCATCTAGGTAAACTTATTATAGGATATTGGCCTAAGAAGTCACCAGAACAATAAATGATTTATGGATTACTTATGGTACATAACAATCCTTACTCTTGAGAAATGAATCAACTAGTACTCCCCAGTTTCCTGACTAAAATCATATTAATGACATAATATTACATGACCAAAATTGTCTGTCTTCTGTGTAGCTTTCTCTTTATATTTTACTGAAATTAACTTATATATATTTAAAATAGATAATAATTAATATTAATATCACATTAAATCACCATTATTAATGCCTGAAATAATGGGAATTTGGACTAGAATGGTCACAATGAAAAGGTGAATGGATGAAAGAGATTTGAAAGACACATTTGATAAGATTTATAAAAGATTGGATACAGAGAATAAGGAAGAGTAAGTTGTCAATAATGACTCACTTTCTGATATGTGAAACTGGAGGAATAGTGGGGATGCTCAGGGGAAAAGTGAAAGAGAATGAGGTGTGAGGTTACTTTAAATAACTGGGCAGTAATGCCAAATAAGGGGTGACTATATCCATCCATGCTGAGAGGAGGGATTAGGGCTGGAAATACAAAGCAATCTTCCTCAGCTAGAGAAGTTCATGAGAATACGTGCATATGGTTAAGAAAGAGAATGTGAAGTGAGGAGAATGGAGACTTAGGACTAACCTTTAAGGAAGTCCAACTTTAACGACCAAGTAGCAGACAGTGGGTCTACAAAGCAGACGACCTAGGAGACACCAGAGATGTAGGAGGAATAATTCCACCAATGCAGGTGAAGAGGAATCCAAATGAGAGAGAATATTTAATAAGGCAAATGCTGCTAAAAATAAAATAAATTGAAACCTGAAATGTCCATTTTATTTATTATAAATCCATATTTATGTTTGCTTCCAACTTAACCTATTAATGTAATTTTCGCCTTTTTTTTAATGTAAAAGTGTTCTGTTGGGCAATTAATTGATAAATTCTATCAACTCTTCAGCATCTAAGCATTAATAAACTGATTTCAATGAAAAAATATTGTGAGGGAGAATTAAGAATACAGGTCTTCAAGGTTTAAGAATTTCAAAACAATTGCTTTATGTAAACACAGATTTATCTTTGAAAAATATTTGTGAATTAGTATACACAGTTTTAATATAATGTTATCTCTTGAAAACCAGAGACAGATATTAATTAGGTTAAGTAAAATAATTTAAGTAAATTTAGTTAAAACCGTTTACAAAGATGAAGATTATACTGAAGGATCAATTTTCTCTTTGAAGTTCTTCTTAAGTATATTTTCACCTAAGTTCTTTTATCTCATCTTCTTAACATAAGTACAGTTTAAATACATGGAATCTTTGCTATGAAAGTATCTCAAACATTTCAGGCAGAAGGAAAATAAAGTCACCTTTAAGTTATATATAACTGAAATCTATGGAAATCTAGTTTCAATCAGAACAGAAACTTGTAACTTATTGTTCAACTGAGACTTTCTTCAATATGGAAAAATATTATCTCATAGAAACTTTTTATGTGGATTCCTAAGTGTGTGGATGCCTGTGTATGTACACACACACATTTTAGTGTTTCCACATGTGCATTAGGTGAATATGTGAAATATTCACCATAGTATTGTAAATGAAAAGTAAAACTGAAATCTATTTCTTTGTGTTGGGGTTTTTAAGTTTGAATAAATAACATCTTTTTCTTCCTCTCTTGGGTTGGGAATTGATTACGATATAAAGCATAAGAGTCAAAGACATTGAGATGAAAATATCAGCTTTTAATCACAGTAAGCCTGTTTAGAGAATTCACTTTAAATCTTCAGCATAGAGGGCCTGCTAGTACTTCAAACTATTATTAAACATACTTGAATAGATCGGAATAATTCAAAGCTTCCCCTGGCAAGCTTCATACTAAAGGCACAAAAATTTGTGATTTTTGAGGCTGGCACCAAAATAGAGAGGGGAAAGGGAGAGGGATTGAATATATATAATTCCTACAACAAAATTTAGCAGATAATTCATCCTGTGTTTATAGAGATGAGCATGTGAGTAATGGGGAAAGAGGCCAAGTATTGCTAAGCTCTTCTCTGAGTGGAGGAGAGAGGTGGTTTCCCTCTCAATACTGTACATTGATAAAATACACTTAAATTAATTGGAATAAAAACTTAATACATACATGTGGACCTGTCAGGCATACCATAGCAAATTCCCATTCTATTAGTCCCTTATATTATATTTTTAGAAATGGTTAAATTCTTCCATTTCAGGGGGGAAGGAAAGGAATTTAGACTAGTAACAAGACTAATAAGCAAGTAAAATAGGCTTTTATTGCTATAATGAGCTTAAATTTGAGCAAGTTCATGTGACCAATGAGAAAATAGTCGCAAAAATATATATATTTGCAAGATGCAGAATGATTGTAAGACTTTACAAAGAACCGATTGGCAAATATTTTATTTTTTAACACATCCATCTCACTTATACCGAAAAACTGTTTATGATATATACCACCCCTGTCATTTTGATATTTGCCAACTCCAATGTTACTGTTGACCTACTATAGTCTATAAATTGGATACCAATCAAAAGTATTAAACATCTAGTAAACTCCTGATATAAAGGCATTCTTATGGGCCAAACCAACATTTTCCATCTTAACTGGTTTTTAGCTTTCACTACAACTGCTATAAAGAGAAGGCACTAAGAGTTCTTGCCTCTTCCATACACTTTTGGCCTCTTCTTGCAATTGCTTATGTGATTTCAGGCATCTCAAAACATATACCAGGGGTACTGTATGATGATCTATGGAGAATCTAAGAGCCAGTTTCAGTTCAATCTGACATTGTAACATTTTCTATTAGAAAATGATCAAAATTTGAATTTCTAACTCAAATATGACAAATGGATTCTAAGAATCATAAGTTAGGAAAAAACTGAGGATAGAAACATGAGAGGGATAGAAATGCTAGTAGAAAACTCAAGGCAGTGCTGGCAATCTAACTGCCAAGTCTGGAGAGGACTCTGGATTCCTTGCCAACTTGTTCTTAGAGGCACCTCCTAACACCTCACATAGTCACTGACATGTCCTTGCTGCACTCTTGCTTATCACCCACTGGGGCTATGTTTTTCCTTTTATGGCAACAGAAGAATGACACAGAACACTATGCACGAATTTGGCAGTCTTCCTGATTCTTTCTTTGCGTCTAGCCCTTTCAATGTAAGAAGTACAAGGACCAATCTCAAAACCAGTGAAATTATTAAAAAAAAAACCAGGCTGACTCTAATATTCCAACCCATGAATATGTTGGTAGGTTGTGGAGGTCCATAGGAAAGGGTATATACTCCTTGAGAAAAGGGAGCACATCTTGTTTTTTACCATACTCCCAATTTCCAGATACATAGTAGATGCTAAAACAATATTTGTAAGACAGGAAGAGAGGAAATCAGACACTAGTATAAAATTGGGGTGAGATATAGGAGAAAGAGTTAGAAGACAGATCTTGACTATGGCAATTAGAGAAAAAACACTCAGAATTTATTTTTCAGTTGAATGTCCAAATAGACCTTATGTCGAGAATAATCAGAGCTTGTTCTCATGGCAAGAAGGCTCCATCAAATCTCACTTATTTTTGGCCACCATTTTCTATGAAATCTTTGCCTGGAAAATGAGCTGATTTCAGCTCATAAAGGACATATATTAATGTTTTCAAAAGTAGACGAATACTCAGAAAACTTTAGAGGAAGCATTTCCCCCACACTCCCCCGCTGCCCTACTCAGTCTCTTCTCTCATTTTAGCTTTCCTTATTAGGAAATCTCCCAGCCTTCTTGAAACGCCTTCTAGGAGATAGCTTTATTAAGCTCATACCTTGAGTGAAGAAATAGAATACAGTATCATATCAGCAGCCATTGGCTCAGTTCATTCAAAGTTAATTTGCTAATTTCTTGCATTGCAGTAACACCATAATTTGCTTCAACTTTAGCAAATGACTGATATTGCTAAATACAATGAATATATCACATATGAGCCTGTTGTTCATCTTTCTGCCATCAAACACTTATTCATTCAAAAGTATTTGTTCAATGCCAAGCCCAATGCTAGGTATTAGGGAGTCAACTGTGAACTTGACAGACATTACCTCTCTCCATAGAACTCCTCTGGTGAGGGAGGTAAATTTAAAATTCTTAAGTAATAAATATAATAATTCAAAATTCTAGTAAATGCTATAAAGGAAACAAAAAAGAAGATAAAATAGGAGATAACTGAGGACCTACTTAAGAGAGAGTCAGTCATCCAGCTATTTACTTGGTAGGCAAAATGTAATCTGAAAAGTGAAAGAAGAATGAAGTTGCTGGCTAAGATCAGTGTTGGGAAAAGAACATTGTAGTGTGTACCCTGATGCAGTCATGGGAAAGTACTGTGTCCCAGAAAGAGCCAAGAGTAGCACATGGAGAACTTTTTGATGGATTTCTGACTAAAAGAGCCAGGCAAGTTTTCTCATACTGCAGACGGTTTATACTTGCAGTTTTAGATGTCTCAGACATTTCCCATCTGACTCTTGGGCTAAAGCCTATTCCCACAAAGCCTTGTTTCCAGCTAGCTAGCTGTCAATCCAACCACCAATAATTTCAAACAATTCTTGCTAAGGACCTAGAAAACAATGATCTAACACTCTGGGGTAATTCTATTTTAAAAGTGGACAGAAGACCATAAATCCATTCAGATTCCAAGGACTGATGTGCTAATGGATCACCCAGCAAGAGTGAGTTGGGTAGGTCATGCCCACCCACTGTTACAGAAGTTAGTTTTGTAAATATTTTCCCATTAGGGTTCATATAAAATTGAGACTTACACACTGAAGGAATTTGAAATCTGTTGATTATTTATACAAAAAAATGTGTTTGGTTCCAATTTGGGTAAATTGCACGCACACACACACACACACACAGTGATCAATGTTTTGCTGTGACCAGGTCATTCTTAAAATTGTTTCCTTTCCCCTTTAGTCAATTAAAGTTCTTTTCATAATTATTAGAGTCATTAAGTTTGAGAACATGTTTTTGTTCTCTAAAATGACTATCTATGCTACTTCTCTGGAAAATAATTCTGTGGCTGTGCTGTTCTATAGCTATTAGGTTGAGCAGAGGACACTTTGTATAGCTTTGTCAATCTTTGACCGCTGCTAAAGTATCAAACACTTTACATTAATGTTCTGAATAGTTTGACACATTGCCCCATAATCACTTAATTTGTACCAATGTAATATGGCTTATGATTCAATAAGTAAACATAGATTTTTAAGGAATGTGTACACTCAGTAGCATTTTGATTCAATAAAATGTTTTAAAACTATTTTTTCAAACATTTGGGGTTTGGCAAAACATAAAATGCCTTGGCCAAGCGCTCTTCCTCCCAATTTTTAAACCCAGTGCATTTCAAGGGAAATTTAATTCATATGTTTCCAGTAATATATATACTTAGTTTATTTAAATGGTGTTTTGTAAGAGCTCTGAGCAGTCCAAGAAGTCAATAACCAGTTTATAAAGTGTTTTAAATTTCCTTTACATTGAACCAGGTGGGCGAATTCTGTTTGAAATAATAAAAATTCATGAATTTACCTTAAAATGTGATATTCTACAACACTTACTGTGTTCAAACTGTGTAAAAGTTACATATTATTGCAAAATAGGTCTCAATAATACGGCATTAGCTGCCACCCAAGCATCCTGTGTAGGGCTGGGCTGGAACAGAGTTAAAGGAACTGGTTGAGATCCATTCAGGGTGTGAAACATCTGGCCTGTGGCTTGATGACCAAGCTAGGTACACAAAGGAAACTTCTCAAAACGCTTCTGGAAGTAACTGGCTCTACTAACCATATCCTAGTCCTCCCATTTACTAACAGTGACCTCAGACAAGCCACTTAACTTTCCCTCAGCCACTCTGAATTTCTTTTAGGAAAAATATTGATGATGATACAGAACTAACTTCATAGGGTTAGAATGAAGAATAAGTCAAAGAAACGGGTAGTGTTATGTCCCTCAGAGTGGGTCTGCCTACAGTAAGCGCTCAATAATAAAAATGTTAGCTATGTGCATTTGACTTAAGATTGCCTACAAGAACTACTTTAGCCAAACTGCCTTTAGTTAGACGCCCATTAGTAGAAGACCATTTAAAAAAACATTTGAGTAATTCTGGCTTATGTGGAAAAATGAATAGGACAACAGGCAATAAGCTAGAGTTAGAGGAAAAATGAGAGCTTTCTAGCTTTTCTATAGTGTTGGTTAGTGAAAGGAACACTGGAGTGGGAAAGAGGAAGAGGACAAGAGTCCCCATTCTCTGCAATTAGCTGGATGATTACAGATAAGTCACATACTGGTGCTGGCCTCCAGCTTAAGCTACAGAATGATGTGGTGAGACTAGATGACCTCAGGTTCCTTTAAATAGAATGGTTCTATTGTTTACTTCAGCATTAAAATAGGCCCAAAATTTATCATGAATGTTAACTAATGATAATTATTTTTTTAAAAAATATATTGGGTTAGGGACACTATAACTTGGTTAAGTTTTAGAAAGACGCCTTCTGTTGTTAGATATAATGAATGACTACCATATATGAGCCTGCCCCATCCTTCTGCCTTTAAACATTTACTCATTCTTTCTAAACTATTACTCAAAGCCAAGCACAATTCTAGGCACTGAGGAAGCAACTGTAAACTTGACTGACATTATTCCTCTTCACTTTCTAAAAAGTATTGGGATAAGTAGTCAAAAAGTATATCTAAACTAACCCATATATGCAAGTATGCTTTATATTCATATTTTCAAAAACTGGAGATATAGAAAGGTATAGTAACACATAATTATAATTCCAAATATCTGACAAGGAGCAGTGTGGAAGTATTGTACCATATCAGTCCATTTTGCTTTTTCTAATTTTTAATTCAGAAAAACATCAAAAGTAAGGCAATCTTTTTTTGTTGTCCATAAGAGCACAAAGATTTTCCAAACGTACTTTTATCCTCTGTCTACTATTTTTTGTTATGTTACCATTTTTAATCACATCTCCTTGACATAATTTTGTCACTCTGCAATTGGAGAAACAGTGTTTTCTGAGTTAGTCTAATATCAAGCTGAAAGTTCAGACCACAGTCAAAATAAGTGCCCTGAAGCCTTTTTGGCCTATCAACCACTGCCCATGACTTATGCCATAGCTAACCATTATTCAAATTAAGAATGAATTATAAACGCAAACAAAGAAAATCTTACATGATGAGGGAAAGCAATTTATCAAGGATCTGAGAACAATAAAGGCACAGCTAAAATTGTGACTAAAACATCTCTCTCTTAATCCAGAAGTATTTCCATTTCCACCTCAAACATCTGTCTTTCAGGGTCTTTTTCTCACACTATTGCCAAGATAAATTCAGCAGGAGTGTACATTCTCAGCCAGATTGAGGCAGGTATGTAATTATTTTTAGATTTTACATTGAGGCACCAATGTTATTGTTCTCTTCACAAACACCTTCCTATATTCCCCTCCTTGAAACTTCTCATCAGGTTAATAAAATAATCATAACCTAATATATACTGCATGGTGTTTGCCACAGTATCACTTCCGTGAAAATAAATTAACTCACTGTTGCCACCTTAAAATATATCCATACTTATATATCAGTTATATAACTTTTGTTTCCCCTTTTCCTAGATATTAAGGGACATAAAAGTTTAAGAAACTAATCTGCCTTCCAGATGCTAACGTTCTTGTTAAATGGAGGATATTAGCATATATGATGTACTGAAAGGCAGACTTCTGACCATACATGCAATCAGGACCCGAAGCAGAGAGATTCTTCTGGATTTGAGGATTCAGAATTACTTCTGGACATCCACAACAGATGTCACACACGGATCTACAAATCGGTTTGGTGCCTAATGTCACAACTCAGATTTTGCCCTATTGTGCTTCATCCTTCTCTGGTCTCGCCGACACGTATCTGCTGCCTGAGATGCTTGCTAAAGAAGTTTCATTAGCATCAGGGCCCATCAGGAGAATTCTGACATCTCAGCTGCGGTTGTTGGTCCCCAACTTTCTATTCTTCCCGGTACCAAAATAGTGCTGGTGTGCATGTAAAAGTAGAGGGGGGAGGATCTCTTCTGTGTCTATTGTCACCATTGGCCCCAAGCTTTGCTGTGCCCAGTTATAACAAAAATTTTGAATGCTCTATTAGCTCTGTCTCTAAACATACCTAATCCCTACATTCCCTGGTTCAAAAACCAGTATAAGAAACCTGCTGGTGGGTAGGTACTCTATTATATACACATGGTGTCTTCCTCTTCTCCCCATGAACCCCCCTCTTGACAACATTCTCTCTATAAAATTAAAATTTAAAAATCCCACCAATATGAATGAACTGGGGAAACAAGGGAAGGCAGAGGAAGAAGCTGTTATTGACATGACTGGTAATCTCCCCAAAGAAATGAGATACATTCCTTTACAGAATTAAAGATTGAGACTTAAACAAATTAAGTGACTTCCTGAAAATCACATGTCAGCTACAGGATAAAACAATGCTTAAACCATACCACCTTCCCCAATTAAATTAGAAAGAAGTTTTACAAAATGAAAGTGCTAATCCGGTAATGCTTGATAGAATTATTCAGAATTCAAATTAACATTTTGAAACAGACTTAACTCATTGGAAATATTATTAAAGCAGAACATCAAATTGGTCAGATTCAAAGCAATATTATTTCTTCACTGATAGAAGTTCATTATTTTGTATTCATTAATTTTTCAATTTATGTATGTTTTGTTCTTTAGAACCATTTTTTGTCTCAGAAACTAATTTACATCAACTGCTATTTGGATAAATAGGCAGAAATTTCAAATATTTTAAAAATACATCAATGTATTTCCAATGTTTTATCACTCTGAGCCACAGTTTCATTAGCTGTGAAGGAATTTTTCTAGATGATCTTTAAGAACTCATCTTTAATACCTAATGACTCTATATAATCTATATTTAAATAAAATGTATATAATGAATATGTTCCTGATTTCTTGTAAATTTCCTACAAAGAACATTTTGAAACAAAACCAAATTTGATACTAGAGAAATAAAAATAAGATATTTTGGAGAGAAAAATATACTCTAATTTCTCAGAACATTTTCACCCTGATTGTAGAAATCTACCTCTCCTTGACAACATACAATTTTAGAATTCTTATAATAAATTTGAGCTTTTAAAGTTAATCAGATAGAGAATAAACTTGTATTAATTTAACATTATAATTACTAGAATAAAATAGAATACAGCAATATAATTCAGTTATTTTGTTACAAAAAATGCTATAAAAGAGTTGCCTTTTGATAGATCTATTTATTTTTTATATATTAGGGGAACATTACCTTTAACTGTATTGTAAAATGCCACTAAAATACACCCAGAAAAAAAACCCAAAAAACATAGCAAACACATAGCTCTCTTCAATGGGCAAATTTGAAAGCTCTGCTTCAAGTACTGTTTTTTTAAGTCTCCTATTATTGCAGAACAACGTCACATGCTGTATTTGAAAGCAGAAGCAGAACAAAGAAGACATTAACTTCATGATGGGTTATTACTTTGCTTTCATATTTAGGAATTTTAAATGTACCCACACTAAGGTTTCTCACTTGGTTTTTGTTAAATATTATCAGTGACTATTCTTTCTTTCTACCTCCATTACGTTTCACACATGAAAAAGATTAACATAATGTATCATGTCATTCTTTTGTATGTTAGTCTTTCTACTTTTGACGACTTTATTCAAAAACTTCCAAAAACAGTTTAAACATGCATGGTTTTGGAGAGATCCAGGTAAGAAATTCTAGACTGTCAGTGGATTTCTGCCTGGAAATAGACATCATTGTGATGACTTATTTCAGAAAGCAATTTCCACTGTCTCACAAATACCTGGTTATGAAAGATTATGTGGATACTGGGGTTTAAATTCACTTTCAGTGTTCAAAGAGACACTTTTTATGAATTGTGGAAGTTTTCATTTGCCGATTTTTGAACCAAAGTATCTTTGTACAAATTAAATTCAACTCAATAACCACTTATTGAATCCTACT
Source organism: Phocoena sinus (assembly GCF_008692025.1). Taxonomy (NCBI): domain Eukaryota; kingdom Metazoa; phylum Chordata; class Mammalia; order Artiodactyla; family Phocoenidae; genus Phocoena; species Phocoena sinus. The sequence continues at coordinate 35,939,075 of NC_045772.1, read as the reverse complement.
GTATGTCAGAGAAAGTGCGGTGAATACCTAGCAAAAAGAAATATAACTCTGATCTCAAAGTACTCAAAATCAAGCATAGGAAACAGAAATGGAAGTGACTAACAATCTCTTCTTCTTCTTCCTCACCTCCCCTAGTCAATAAAATACAACACCACAGTCACTCTTAACATTCTATGTCCTAATTTTTTTGCCTTTTTGTCTCACAAAATGCTACACTTTCTAATTTATATGATTCTATTTCCCTTGCTCCTAAATCTGGGCTTCTGGATGATGTTACAGAACTGCATACTGGAGACTGAAGGCAGTCCAATCACCAATTCTTTGATATTTATTAGTTGTGAACACCTCTCAAGCACTTGATTTCAAGTATCATTAGCCAGTTGGCCCTCAACTTTAAAAAATAATTTTTAACACATACATTTTATGTCTCTAGATAAAACTTTTATAATCTCCACAAATTCTCCATGCTGCCTCATCTCTTACAACTGGTTACCTTCTACATTCACTGAAACAATCATGGCTGTTAAATTGAATTAATTTAAATTGCCATCCTCTACAACTGTACCTGCCCTCACTGCCTTTTCTCCAGCCTTGGAAGACCAGGTGCATCTTCTGTTCTTTAAGGATGTTAATTTTACCTGTTTTTTTTTCTTTTAATAACATACTGTCCTAATTCTTTTCAATTCTCTTTTTCAACAACAGCCTAAGTTCTTTGAGGAGAGAACCATATTTGAGTCATGATAAGTGTTTAAAAATGGATTCATTGTACATAATACATATGGAAGTGACCTAAGAAATACTAGTAACATCTTTCAGAAGACTGTTGGTAAATTGGTACAGCCACTATGGAAAATAGTATGGAGGTTCCTTAAAAAACTAAAAATAGAGCTACCATATGAACCTACAATCCCACTCCTGGGCATATATCTGGAGAAAACCATAATTCCAAAAGATACGTGCCCACAGTGTTTGCTACAATACTGTTTTCAATAGCCAGGACATGGAAGCAACCTAAATGTCCATCAAGAGATGAATGGATAAAGAAGATGTTGTATATTTATACAATGGAATATTACTCAGCTATAAAAAAAGAATGAAATAATGCCATTTGCAGCAACATGGTTGGACCTAGAGATTATCATACTAAGTGAAGTAAGTCAAACAGAGAAAGACAAATACCATGACATTGCTATGTGGAATCTAAAAAAAATGATACAAATGAACTTATAAACAAAACAGAAACAGACCCACAGACATAGAAAACAAACTTACGGTACCCAAAGGAGAAAGTGAGGATAAGTTAGGAGTTTGGGATTAACATATACACACTACTATATATAAAATAAACAACAAGGACCTACTGTATAGCACAGGGAAACATACTCAATATTTTGCAATAACCTATAAGGGAAAAGAATCTGAAAAAACATATATGTATGTATAACTGAATCACTTTGCTGGACACCTGAAACTAATACAACATTGTAAATCAACTATACTTTGATAAAAATACATAAATAAATGTTTTTAGAAAGAAAATACATGTTTAAAAATATTGCTAAAGAAATGACTGATTTATGTGTTTGGCACTAATTATCTATGGAATGTCAAAACATGGTGTGCTTCATAAAATTACATATCTTAAGAAGGGGTGTAATTTTTGTTTGATATTGTACAGTGAATTAATACTTAATCAGAAACAATCTGTTCCAGACACAAAGCAGTGAGGAATAAAATATAAAAATGGAAAGCCAGTAAGACATATCTGTGCCTAAAAATAAGATTATTTTTTCTCACTGGCCTTAAAAAAGACCACAAATGGAAAGTAAAGAGCAAGGCTACTGCCACAGCCCTGCTAGGTTCAAGTTCTGGAAGCTTGAAGTGGCCACCAGAAATTTGAACCACCATGTGTGGTAAGAGAACTAAAAGGGCTTCTGGTCAGACAGGACCTCAGAGCCAGGCCCAAGCATTTGAGCTGGGTTTGATCCCAATCCTGCTCAATGAAAGAAAGCAAAGAAAAGAGCCTTCAGTGACAAGATTGGGGCTTTGTCAGCAAAAAGACCAACAATTAAACCAAGGTGCCCACTGTCTCAAAGACTGGGTCTGCAAAGTCCTTAATACCTGGATATCATGATGTGATTGATTAGAAATTTAAAAATGTAAAGTATATTATACCTAAAAACATCTATGAGTTTGGAAGGGTAAAATTTAAATTACATAGGGGTTAAAGAGAAAAATAAGACTAAAATTCTAAAATATTTAGAAGACTAAAAATTCTTAATATAAAAACTTGTAGGATTTAAGGGAAAAGGCTTTTAAAGATCAGAATGTGTAGGCTTAAAAGCATATAATAATATTTGTATGCTCTACACAAAATTTATGAAAAAAAGAATGTAAGAAAAAAATTTTAATCAAAAGAAATAGCAAAAATTAAGAAACAAAATAAACTAGAAATGAACCAATGGAAACTAAACTTGAAATAGAACAGTGGACAAAATTTTAACACCACAAGCTGCTAATTGGGGAAAAAATAAAAACAAATCAGACAGAAACTCACAGCACCCCCCTCCAAATTATAAATTACTAAGAAAAAGAGGAATAGCCAAAAAATTGTACTAAGAATGAAAAGAAGCCTATAACTACAGATTAAGTAGACATTAAACAATTATAAATGAAACGTGTAAATTTTATGTTCTAGATAAAATACATAATTTTCTAAAAAACATAACCAAAGCTGATTCAAAATGATACAGAAAATCTAAATAAAGCACTAAGTATTAAAGAAATCAAATCCATTTTCAAATATATTCTGTGGTCCCTATTCCCTAAAACAGGCTCAGTCAACTTTTTATAAGGGAATTTTCTATATCATTAAGGAGTAGAAAATACATATATTATATACATTTTGTTTTTCCAGAGAATAGGAAAAGAAGGAAAGTGTTCCAACTAATTTTACAAGTTAAACTTTGCTAACAAACAACAGAAATGAACACATCAAAGAGAAAATGTATTCAGAGTAATCCCACTTATGAAACTATATAAAAAAATCTAAATGAAAGGCAAAGCAATTTAATCTAGCAGTAACTTAAAACAGTAGACCATAGTCAACAATGTTAAAGGAAAGCAACATCAGAAAATTTAACAAAAATTAGCATATTAACAAAGGGAAAAACTCTATGCAAAAATGCCCAAAACAGTGCCTTTGATAAAATCAAACCCTTATTCATGATTTTAAAAATAAGCCTTTGCAAACTAAGAAAAAATGTAATGTCTATAATCTGATAAATTTATTTCCAAACATACAACAATCATCCTTCTTAATGGTAAAATTTTAGAAGCCAGCTATTTAAGCTCAGAATAAAGCACCACTTGTATTCAACTTTGTAATAGATGTTCCAGTCAAGTTGATAAAAAAGAAAAATTATAAAAATTGGAAAAAACTCTATGTTAAAAATGTACATACCCTTTAACTTAACAAATCCACTTGAAGTGTAATTTTTTTTTTTTTTTTTTTTTTTTTTTTTTGCGTTACGCGGGCCTCTCACTGTTGTGGCCTCTCCCGTTGCGGAGGACAGGCTCCGGACGCGCAGGCTCAGCGGCCATGGCTCACGGGCCCAGCCGCTCCGCGGCATGTGGGATCTTCCCAGACCGGGGCACGAACCCGTGTCCCCTGCATCGGCAGGCGGACTCTCAACCACTGCGCCACCAGGGAAGCCCTGTAATATTTTAATAACACATAGTTGTCCCGGAAGACATGCACAAAATGTTTACCAAAACATTTATAACAGCAAAGATAAGGCAAATCAAGCAAAATCAGTTTTTTAAAATAGGAAAATTTAAATGTTCAACACTGTGTAAATGGATTAAACAACTGTCACTTGTTCACACAATGGAATACTATACAGTAGTTAAAATGAATGAAACTAGAATTATGTATATTAACATGGAAAATATTTTAGGATAAAAAATCAATTTGTAGAATGCTATACATACAATAATATTTCTATATTGATGAAAAAATTCACATTTGTACTTTCTTGCTTAAGTACTCAAATCTAGTTAATGTGTGCATATGCATGAAAAGTGAAATATTAATTTCAAGATAGTAATTAACTCTGGGAAAGAAAAGATGATAATCGTATGAATGGTAAACAGTTAAACATGGATTCCAACCATCTCTGGAAGGCTTGCTTTATTAAAGAACAATGCCCGTAGCAGACATGGAAGAGTATTTAATCTTGCTAAAACTTGTTGGATGGCATATTGGTTTTTATGTTATTTTTCTATAGCTTTCTTTTAGAAATATTAAAAATTAAAAAAAATAAACAAAAACAATAACCAAAGTGTCCTTAAGGTAGATTTTCTTACTTGCACATCTTCACTCTCCCCTTGCCACACTTCATGGGAAGAATATCCTTCTCAACACATTCATGTGCCACTTTGTCATAAGGTTTGCTTTGGTCAGTACAATGTGAGTAAAAGCTGTGAAAGGTAGGGCAAGTTTCTGTGCCCCTTTTGTATTCCTCTACTTTCCCATGAAAACATCACATCTCATATGCGAATCTGCATCATGCTGGTCTTGGAATTAGAGGACATACTGGAGCAGACCTACATCTGACATTGAACTTGGACAAGAGTCAGCATCTAACCCACAGGCACTGGCATAAAATGTGAGAGAGAAATAAATCTACAGTTACATAAGCCACTGAAAGTCAAAGGTTATTTGTTACAGAGCCCTTTGGAGCAAAAGCTGTCAAATAAAGCCCAATATTATTATAGTATAGAATATTAATGCAAAACATCATAAAATTACATATTAGTGTATAAAACTGCCTCATATATTCAATATCAGAGACATGTTCATAAAATATACCCAATGACCTTCATTTTAAGTTGGTTCATGTTCATTACCCCCAACCCAATATACAACAAGAACACATGCATCATGCAAATTTCTACAATGAATAATCAGCAAAAATTAATCCTATAGCTAATGTGTAAAATTCCTTCTAAGGAAGAAGAGAATAGCATTTAAATATTGCTAAACTATAATGCATAATTTAAAATATAAACCCAGCAAAAATATAATATGATTTTGAATTTAGTTAGTACTGTTAAGGCTTTTCACATCTTGGTAACAGATTTTTGTGGTTAATTTTCATCAGCCAAATACCACCCATATTTTGTCATATAATTTTATTTGTAGAGAAAATAATCTCTGAAGTACGGGAATTTCTATAATAAGTGATTATAGGAAATTTCTAAGCTACCAAGCAATGATGTCAACCTCTAGTTTTTGCTAGTTACTACTAGAACAAGAGAAGAGACTGTCTTAGAAATTCTGTGTACTCTATAGCAGAGCTAAAAAGAGTGAGGAAGAAGGAAGTCTTTGGATTCCACCTAATCACTGAGTCACACAATTACAGAGCTGGAGCCCTACCAATCCACCCTACTCTGAGATATTGACAATGTGAAAAATTGTCACCCTGTCTTTGGTAACCATCAGAATTCCTATTCAGATTATTCCTCCCTCTGAAATCAATTAAAAGGCTGATTAAAATATTTTAAGAAATTATTTTAAAAGCTTCATAGAATAGAGATAAAATAAATTAACATGTCAAAATCTTAGTATAAAATTATGCAGAGAAGTAAGCAGAGCACAGAAATCCACTTTATCCCTAAAGATATTTTCCAACCATGATAATATTGTATAGACGCTTTTTTGATCTCATAAGACACTGAAACAGAACCCAAAGCCTGGGACTTCCCTGGTGGTCTAGTGGTTAAGACTCCGTGCTTCCACTGCAGGGGGCATGAGTTTGATCCCTGGTCAGGGAACTCAGATTCCTGCATGCCACGCGGCATGGCCAAAACCCAAAGCCCTAGGCTTTCCTATGATAGGGAGTGTAACAGGAGACATCTTTATACTTCCATCAAGAAAGCTAGTACTTCAAAGGCTATTCTCAATGTAAGTGTAGTGTGAATTGAGAGTAAACTCATCCCAAGGGACTTTAAGAAAAGTGATTTGGCAATAGCAGAGTTGAGATTGTGTGTGTGTGTATATATATATATATATATATATATATATATATATATATAGTGTGTGTGTGTGTGTGAGATAAATCTCAGTCTCACTGTATCAATACAAACACAAAAGTACTGACTGCCACCATGAAAAGACATCACATCTAATCAACATCACCATAGAATGTCTGCCAGTTTTGCATGTACGTAAAACTGGAGCTAGATGGTTGGGGTATAAGAGCCAGATGTACGTAAATCACACCAAGTGTTAACACTTTAGAGTTGCCTGATTTACATACAGGTGAATCTCACAACCAGTTGGGTAGGATTAACAACGAGCCTGTGCACTTATAGCTAGGACCACCTTATTGTGATTCACTAAGTATATAAAACCCAAATATTCATAACTCAATGATATTTCTTCCCCCTACAAGGATTTCTCCCCTTTACAAGAGTGGAGATTGACGCTTTCAGTGAGAATCTGAAAACTTATTTTAAGTATGAAGGCAAAGTAAAGATACTTTCAGACAAAACTAATAAAGTTGATCACAGGTGGAGTTGCACTGAAATCTATAGGATACACTCTATGTAAACAGAAAGAGGTCCCAGATGAAGGGGCTGAAATGAATGGAAGAAAGGCACAGGAAGTAACAAACATGTGAATAAATTTAAACAAATACTTACTGAAACAAAGATAATACAATGTTTAATGGGATTATATATATAAATTTCAAATACAGAACAGGAAAAACTTGTCAAGAGGAAGATAAAGTGTTCTGTGGGTCTTATATTGTTTTGGAAGGACAATATAAGTTTTGCAGTAGCTAAAACTTCCAATAAGAGTTGAATAAAAGTGGAAGAGTGGGCATCCTTGTCTTGTTCCTGATCTTAGAAGAAAGGCTTCCAGCTTTTCATATTGAGTATGATGTTAGCTGTCGGTCATATATGGCCTTTTTATGTTGAGATCTGTTCCCTATGTAATCACGTTGCTTAGAGTTTTCATCATAAGTGGATGCTGAATTTTGTCAAAAGCTTTTCCTTCATCTGCTAAGATGATCATATGATTTTTATTCTACAATTTGTTAATGTGGTGAATCAAGCTGATTGATTTGTGGATACTGAACCATCCTTGCATCCCTTGGATAAATCTCACTTGATCAGGATATGTGACCCTTTTAAGGTATTTTTGAATTCTGTTTACTAATATTTTGCTGGGGATTTTTGCATCTACATTCAATCAGTGATATTGGCCTGTAATTTTCTTTTTTGTGTGCATTTGTCTGATTTTGGTATCAGGGTGATGCTGACCTCATGAATGAATTTGGAGGCATTCATTTCTCTGCAAATTTTTGGAATAGTTTGAGAAGAATAGGTGTTAACTCTTCTCTAAATGTTTGGTGGAATTCACCTGTGAAACTGTCTGATCTTGGATTTTTGTTTGTTGGGAATTTTTTAATTACTGATTCAATTTTATTACTGGTAATTGGTCTGTTCTTATTTCCTATTTTTTTTCCTGGTTCAATCTTTGGAGACTATATTTTTCTAGGAATTTGTTCATTTCTTCTAGCTGTTCGTTTTATTGTTATATAATTGTTCATAGTAATCTATTATGATCCTTTGTATTTCTGTGGTTTTGGTTGTAACTTCTTTTTCCTTTATGATTTTATTGATTTGGGTCTTCTCCCTTTTTTTCTTGATGAGTCTGGCTAAAGGTTGTTCAATTTTGTTTATCTTTTCAAAGAATCAGCTCTTAGTTTCATTGATCTTTTCTATTGTTTTTAATCTCTATTTCATTTATTTCTGTTCTACTGTTTATGATTTCTTTCCTTCAACTAACTTTAAGTTTTGTTTGCTCTTCTTTTTCTAGCTCATTGAAGTGTAAGATTGGGTTGTTTTTGAGGTTTTTCTTGTTTTCTGAGATAGGCTTGTCTTATTATAAAACTCCCTCTTAGAACTGCTTTTGCTTTGTCATATAGGTTTTAGATCATTGTGCTTTCATTTTCTTTTGTCTCTAGGTATGTTTTGATTTCCTCTTTGGATTTTAGTGACCAGTTAGTTGTTTAATAGTATATTGTTTAGCCTCCATGTGTTTGCCTTTTTTGCAGATCTTTTCTTGTAGTTGATTTCTAGTCTCAAAGCATGTGGTCAGAAAAGTTGCTTGATATGATTTCTGTCCTAAATCTACTGTGACTTGTTTTGTGGCCTAGCATGTGATCTATCCTGGAGAAGGGCCATGTCCACTTGAAAAGAATGTGTATTCTGTTGCTTTGGGGTGGAATGTTTATATATACATATACAAAATCTATCTGGTCATGTGTTGTTTAAGGCCAGTGTTTCATTATTGACTTTCTGTCTGGATGATCTGTCCATCGATGTAAGTGAAGTGTTAAAGTGCCCTACTATTATTGTGTTACTGTTGGTTTCTCCTTTTATGTCCATTCATATTTGCTTTATACATTTTGGTTCTACTATTTTGAATACATGTATATTTACCACTGCTATATCTTCTACTTGGATTGATCCCTGGATCATTATGTATTGTCCTTTATCTCTTGTTACAGTCTTTGTTTTAAAGTCTATTTGGTCTGATATAAGTATTGCTAACCTGGCTCTCTATTCATTTCCAACTGACTAAAATACCTTTTTCTATCCTCTTTCAGTCTCTGTGTGTTTTTAGATCTGAAATGAATCTCTTAAAGGCAGGATATATATGGATCTTGTTTTTGTATCCACTCATCCACTCTATTTTTTTTTTTTTTTTGTGGTACACGGGCCTCTCACTGTTGTGGCCTCTCCCGTTGCAGAGCACAGGCTCCGAACATGCAGGCTCAGCAGTCATGGCTCACAGGCCTAGTCGCTCCGCGGCATGCAGGATCTTCCTGGACCGGGGCACAAACCCGTGTCCCCTGCATCGGCAGGCGGACTCTCAACCACTGCGCCACCGGGGAAGCCTCCACTCTATGTTTGTTGATTGAAGCATTTTCCCATTTACATTTAAAGTAATTATTGATAGGTATGTACTTGTTGCCATTTTGTTAATTGACTTTGGGTTGTTTTTGTAGTTTTCTGATCCTTTCTTCTTTTGCTCTCTTCTACTGTGTTTTAATGACTGTCTTTAGTGTTATGTTTGGGCTTCTTTTTCTTTTTTTGTGTTTGTATCTATTATCGATGTTTGGTTTCTGGTTACCATGAGGCTCTATTTAGCAATAAATACATGATTAAGTTGCTGATCTCTTAAGTTTGAACACATTTTAACAATCCTGCATTTTTACTGTCCCCCCCCCCCAATTTTTACTGTTTTTTTTTTTTTTTTTTTTTGCAATACGCGGGCCTCTTACTGTTGTGGCCTCTCCCGTTGCAGAGCACAGGCTCTGGACGCGCGAGCTCAGTGGCCACAGCTCATGGGCCCAGCCACTCTGCGGCATGTGGGATCTTCCCAGACTGGGGCACGAACCCATGTCCCCTGCATCGGCAGGCAGACTCTCAACCACCGCACCACCAGGGAAGCCCAATTTTTACTGTTTTTACATGATATTTACATCCTTTTGTTTTGTATATCCCCTAACTGCTTATAGTGGATATAAGGGGATGATGTTACTATTTTTGTCTTTTAATTTTCCTACCAGCTTTATAAGTGGCTGAGCTATTACTGTTACTGTATATTTGCCTTACCAGTGTGATTTTTCCATTTGTAATTTTCACACTGTGGTAGTTGTGGCTTTTTCTTTTCCATTTAGAGAAGAAGTCCCTTTAATATTTCTTTTGAAGCTTGTTTTGTAGTGTTGAACTCTTTTAGTTTTTGCTTGTCTGTAAAAATTTTGATCTCTCCTTCAAATCTGAATGAAAGCCTTGCCAGGTAGAGGATTGTTGCTTGTAGGTTTTTCCATTTCATCACTTTAAATATATTGTGCCACTTTCTTCTGGTCTGTAGAGTTTCTGCTGAAAAGTCATCTGATGGTAGCATGGGAGTTCCCTAGTATGTAATACTTCTTTTCCTTTGCTGCTTTTAATATTTTCTCTTTATCTTTACTTTTTGATATTTTAATTACATTGTGTCTTAATGTGGTTATCTTTGGGTTGATCCTGTTTGGGACTCTTTATGCTTCCCTGACCTGAATGTTTGTTTCCTTTCCCAGGTTAGGGACGTTTTCAGCTAGTATATCTTCAAATATGTTCTTTGCCCCTTTCTCTCTCTCTTCTCCTTCTGGGACCCCTATAATATGAATTAAATTGTCCTCATATTTTTAAAAATTATTTTTCCTTTTCTCTGTTCAGCTTCAGTGATTTCCACTACTGTGTCTTCCACTATGTTGCACTGATAAATTCAGTAAAGTTGCAGGATGCAAATTTAATATACAGAAATCTGTTGTGTTTCTATACTATAACAATAAACTATCAGAAGGAGAAATTAGGAAAACTATCCCATTTGTAGTTGCATCAAAAAGAATAAAATACCTAGGAATAAATATAACTAAGGAGGTAAAAGTCCAGCACTCAGAAAACTGTAAGATACTGATCATAGAAACTGAAGACAACATAAACAGATGGAAAGATTACCATGATAATGGACTGAAAGAATCAATATTGTTAAAACCATACTACTCAAGGTAATCTATGGATTCAGTGCAATCCCTATCTAAATATGAATGGTATTTTTCACAGAACTTGAACAAACAATTCTAAAATTTGGATGGAAACACAAAAGGCCCTGGGTAACCAACCTGTCCTGAGAGAAAAAGAACAAAGTTGGAGGCATCATGCCTCCTGGCTTCAGACTATAATACAATGCTATAATAATCAAAACAGTATGGTACTGGCACAAAAACAGACACATAGATTAACAGAACAGAATGAAGACCCCAGTAATAAATCTACACATATATCAGAATTAATCTACAACAAAGGAGGCAAGAATATACAATGGGGAAAAGACAGCCTCTTCGATAAGTAGTGCTGGGAAAACTGGACAGCTACAGGCAAAATCATCAAACTGGACTACTTTCTCACATCTTATAGAAAAATACACTCAAAATAGATTAAAGATTTAATTATAAGACCTGAAACCATAAAATTTCTAGAAGAAAACACAGGCAGTACACTCTTTGACATTGAGCTTAGCAAAATTTTTGGATCTGTCTCCTCAGGCAAGGAAAACAAAAGCAAAAATAAACAAATGGAACTACATCAAACTAAAAAGCTTTTGCACAGTGAATAAAACTATCAATAAAATTAAAAGGCTGCCTACTGAGTGGGAGAATATATTTGCAAACAATATCTCTGACATGGGGTTCTATCCAAAATATACAAGGAACTCATACTAGACATCAAAGAAACAAACAACCCAATTAAAGAATGTGCAGAGGACCTGAATAGACATTTTTCCAAAGAAGACATACAGATGTCCAATAGACACATGAAAAGATGCTCAGCATCAGTAATCATCAGGGAAATGGAATTAAGACCACAGTGAGTTATTACCTCACACCTGTCAGAATGGCTATTGTCAAAAAGAAGGAAATAAGGGTTGGCAAGAATGTGGAGAAAAGAGAACATTTGTGTACTGTTGCTGGGAATATAAATTGATGCAACTACTATGAAAAACAGTATAGAGATTCCTCAAAAAATTAAAAATATAATTATCATACAATCTAACAATTTCACATCTGAGTTTCATCTGAAGAAAATGAAAACACTAATTTGAAAATATATATGCACCCCTACATTCACTGTAGCATTACTTACAATAGCCAAGATATGGAAGCAACCCAAGCGCCCATTAATAGATGAATGGATAAAGTAGATGTGGTATATGTACACAATGGAATTTTACTCGGCCATAAAGCATGAAATCTTGCCTTTTGTGACAACATGCATTGACCTAGTGGGAATTAAGCTAAGTGAAATGAGTCAGACAAAGACAAACACTGTATGATCTCACTTATATGTGAAATCTAAAAAACAAATGAACAAACATAACAGAAAACATAGTCATAGTTACAGAGATTAAATAGGTGGTTGTCGGGGGAAGGGGGCAGGGGAGGGGAGAAGTAAATGAGAGAGATTAAGAGGTACAAACTTTCAGTTAGAAAATAAATCAGTCATGGGTATGAAATGTACAGTGTGGGGATACAGCCAATAATTATGTAATATCTGTGCTTGGTGACAGATGACAACTAGACTTATTATAGTGATCATTTTGAAATGTATAGAAATGTCAAATCACTATATTGTGTACCAGGAACTAACATAATGTTGTAGATCAATTATACTTCAGAAACAAATAAACCAACAAACTCATATAAAAAGAGATCAGATTTGTGGTTACCAGAGGTGGGGATTGGGGGGGACTGGATGAAGGTAGTCAAAAGGTACAAGTTTCCAGTTATAGGTTAAATGACCACTATGGCTGTAATGTCCAACATAATAAATATAATTAACACTGCCAAAAATTACATATGAAAGTTGTTAAGAAAGTAAATCCTAAGAGTTCTAATCACAAAGAAAAAATACTTTGTTTCTATGTCTTTAATGTTGTATCTATATGAGATGATGGATGTTCACTAAATTTGTTGTGGTAATCACTCCATGCTGTATGTAAGTCACATCAGTATGTTATACACATTAAACTTACACAGTGCTATATATCAATTATACCGCAATAAAACTGCAAGGAAAAAAAAAGAAAAAGTTTTAAAAAATCAATGTATTTAGAAAGTAAAAGAATGGAAAGAGATGAGTCAAGAAAATTCTAACCAAAAGGAACAGGGGTTGCTGTATGACTTACTGAGAGAACAGAAGGTAAGGAAAGGCATTATCAAAGATAGTTTCATTTTATAGTAAATAAAAATTCAATTTGTGAGAAAGATATTGCAGTGTGGAATGTCTATGTACCCTAATAACATCTATAAGCATTAACATTAATGATACTTAAACATATAAATGTTGAGCAAAATAAGTCATAGAGATAAACCTATACTATGATTCCATTTTTATAAATTTAAAAATCAGACAAAACTAAATGACATTTTTAGGGATATATAATATATATGAGGGTATCTCAGGGGGTTCTAAGCGAAGGGTAATATTTTCACTATTAAACTGAGTGGTAGTAACAAGGGTGTTTGCTTTATTATTTTTTCTAAAGTATGTGTGTACATTCCTATCTATTCCTATGATAATTTTTTAAAATGTGAAACTTAAGGTCCTAAAAGAATAAATGGCATAGTTAAGGTAACACTGTTAGTGATAATATCTACAATATCTGTCTCCTACTGCATTAATTTTTTCTTTTACAATATGACTGATTTAACTTCCTTAATAACAACTCTTATGTTCCTCAGTGGCCCATTTGTACAAAGATATATGATATGTTTATACATACCTTAGATTTTGGAAAATACATGTGAGTAACATTTTATCAACTCATTTAGTAACTCAAATATTCATTCCTGAATAACTACACAGTTACCTAGTGTTGTAACTTAATTTGCAGTTATCTTGGAGTCATTTTGCCTGACTTAAATCTCTCTCCCCTTCTTCTATAAACAGAAATCTTCTTTACTATGGGCATATTATTTCATGAGTTTTAAGTCTTCTTGATCCTGCCTCAGAGATGAGCAGATAACCTAGAATCTGGACCTGGTGAATGAAAATACCACAGTCCCCATAGCAATACTGATTGGTTGGGCTGTGCATGTGGCCTGACACAGGCCAATGAAAGCCCTCCAAGTTGTCACATTGGAATTACTGGGAATTATACTCTCCTTCCATCTAGAATTATGGAAATTAAAGATGCTGTAAGCCTGGGGGGACCAGTTGTCTTTCTTATCTCACAGCTAGAACCAGACTGAGAATGTAGCCAACAGGGAGCACAATGGCATCAGTAAACGAAGAACAAAAGAAATAGACACTGATGACTGCTAGAACAAATAATGTGAGCATTAACTTCCCACTTTTTGTTTGTTTAAAGAAATTTGAGTTGGTTCCTGCCACCTATGACCCCAAAGTATTGACTATTTCAGTCCTTCTAAAGCATTAAATCAGGGATTGAAACCAAAAGGCCTAGAGGAACCAGGCAAGCAAATGGGTTAAACAAGCCAGGTAAATATTACAATAGTTTTCATCCCCTTACTTCCTGGTTTTCCAAAGCCCTTAAATCTCTAAATTTTGTCTCTGCAAAAGAATAAAAATATTACTGTTAAAAAATAAGAATTTCTAAGTCTTAGCCAAATGCTATAAGTAACAGAATACTTGATATTGATGGATCTGGAGAGTTCATCCCCCATCAGAGGATGCAGCTACTATTAGGCTCCAGCAAACATTTGTAATTCAAGCATGTAGGCCCAGTGTGGATGTATTTTCTGATTTTTCAAGAGAAGATAAATTTTTTTCATTTTGGAGAAATTCCCCTATTTTTAATCGTGACAATTAATTCAAATTTGTTCTAAAAGATGTGTATGTCAAACAAAACACATCTCCAGACAAGATTCATCCACAGAGCCAGCAGGATGGATCATGTCTCTCATTGTTATCACCTCAATATGACCTTTTAGATAGTTCTCAAGTGTTCTTCTTTCTCTCTCTGTCTCCTTCTCTCCCTCTCTCCCTCGCTCCACCCCACCCCCTCTCTCTTCTCCCACACCCATAGGTCTGTTTGTCTACTTGGTAGTTAAAAAAACTATCTTGGTTAGTGAAGTCAAATAGAAAAAATTGTCAGCTAAGTTTTCCATACTGTAAGGAAAAGATACATTCATGGCTTATATGAGTTAATCACTATTAATTGTTAGTCTTTTTGATTAAAAGAGTAGATGAAGAGTAATAGTTTTAAACAATAGAGATATGTTGTTAAATATAGAGGAAACACCCTATTAGGGGTTACCTAGGTAAAATGTTATAATCATATGATGTGGTCAGGCATATTTTGGAATAAACACACACATGTACTTACATACATCATCACTTTTGAAATAAGAGAACACATTGAATTAGAATTAAACAATCTTGATTTAGTTCACAAAGGGAATGGCTGTGTTAAGAAATACTGATGATGGTTCCAACAAGGTGTCGATATTTTGACACTCTATAAAAGCATTGGCATTCTCAATATCATAAAACAGAAAGGAAAACTGGGGTAGAGATTCAAAATATATTTTCAGGAGAAAAATGTCTGAGCTCTTTTGGTTGAAAAACATCAGTAATGGATAAAAGGGGATGCATGGGCCTGTTACTCAAAGTATATTTTAGCAAAAGCCATGTAATTAAAATAATTAAATTGTAATTAAAATAAACAAGGATTAAAGACCTAACTTTAAGGCCAAACACTGTAAAACTCTTAGAGGAAAACATAGGAAGAACACTCTTTGACATAAATCACAGCAAGATCCTTTCCGCCCACCTCCTAGAAAAATGGAAATAAAAACAAAAATAAACTAATGGGACCTAATGAAACTTAAAAGCTTTTGCACAGCGAAGGAAAACATAAACAAGACAAAAAGACAACCCTCAGAATGGGAGAAAATATTTGCAAATGGGCAGAAGACCTAAATAGATATTTCTCCAAAGAAGATATGCAGATTGCCAACAAACCCATGAAAGGATACTCAACATCACTAATCATTAGAGAAATGCAAATCAAAACTGCAATGAGGTATCACCTCACACCAGTCAGAATGGCCATCACAAAAAATCTAGAAACAATAAATGCTGGAGAGGCTGTGGAGAAAAGGGAACCCTCTTGCACTGTTGGTGGGAATGTAAATTGATATAGCCACTATGGAGAACAGTATGGAGGTTCCTTAAAACACTAAAAATAGAACCACCATACGACCCAGCAATCCCACTACTGGGCATATACCCTGAGAAAACCATAATTCAAAAAGAGTCATGTAACACAATGTTCATTGCAGCTCTGTTTACAATAGCTGGGACATGGAAGCAACCTCAGTGTCCATCGACAGATGAATGGATAAAGAAGATGTGGCACATATATACAATGGAATATTACTCAGCCATAAAAAGAAACGAAATTGAGTTATTTGTAGTGAGGTGGATGGATCTAGAGTCTGTCATACAGAGTGAAGTTAAATCAGAAAGAGAAAAACAAATACCGTATGCTAACACATATATATGGAATCTAAAAAAAAAAAAGTGGTTCTGATGAACCTAGGGGCAGGACAGGAATAAAGACACAGACGTAGAGAATGAACCTGAGGATATGGGGAGGGGGAAGGGTAAGCTGGGACGAAGTGAGAGAGTGGCATGGACATATATACACTACCAAATGTAAAATAGATAGCTAGTATGAAGCAGCCACATAGCACAGGGAGATCAGCTTGGTGCTTTGTGACCACCTAGAGGGGTGGGATAGGGAATGTGGGAGGGAGACGCAAGAGGGAGGGGATATGGTGATATATGTATATGTACAGCTGATTCACTTTGTTATACAGCAGAAACTAACACACCATTGTAAAGTAATTATACTCCAATAAAGATGTTAAAACATAAATAAATTAAATAAACATATGTAAATACATTTAATATTGTTTCATTATGGGTGAAGGCAAAGGACATTATCTTTATAGCATTTATAAATTGACTTGGATTGCTAGCCGTAACCCATCACTCCTGGGATACAATTAGGAGTGACTAAATAAACCAAGAAGATATGATTCATGGAATCTGAAAAACTGTTCAGGGTACAACCAACCTATAAAGTCACAGTAATCTCATCTACCTAAGTGATGGTACTAAGATGGTACCTCTATACTTCTGGCACATAAAGAACTTCATCAGTCAGCTATTGTTGCTGTACAAACCATGCCAAAACTTGGTGGCTGAAAATGATATCTGTGCCTTATTGCTTACTAGTCTATCCTATGGCTGGCATTTCTTCTGGTTTTATCTGGGCTTTCTCATGCATCTGTAGTTAGCTGTGGCACAGATATGCAGCTGTGCTAATTTTGTCTGGACTCACCCACATGTTTGGAATCAGTCTACCATTGACTGTGCAAATCAGCTCCCCTCCATGTGCCTTCTCATCCTCCAGGAGGCTGATACAGGCTTATTCCCATAATGAAGGCAGAAGAGCAAGAGGGAGAACAAAAACATGCAAGGACTCTTGAGTCTTAGGCTCTGAACTGGCACTGTCACTCCTACATATTCTGCTGGCCTAGGCAAGTCACAGCTCAGATTCAAGGACCAGGGAAATAAACTCCAGCTCATAATGGAAAGAACAGGAGAAATTTTTCACATTGCAAAATTTGTGAATACAGGGAAGGTTGGAAAATCTGTACCATTGTAATCAGTCCACCAAAAGACACCCAGCAGAGATAATGGACATGGAAGGTCTTTGAATTTTGTTTAAAAGAGAAAATATAATTTACAAGCATCTTACCATAGTCCATCATACACACACAAACACATACATATACGCACACACACACACAATCTCCCTCCTTCCCTCCCTCCCTCTCATTCTTCCTAAAATTTGTGCCTTTTACTACAGCTCCAAAATATCTAAGGAGAAAAGCTTTAGCTAAATGCTATTTTTAATACAACATCAAAGAGAAAGTAAAGAGCAGTGGTGGATCAGTTATGAAAATGTGCTTCTTATGAGCTCAGGCTGCAAAGGTAGAACATTGCCTATGGCAGACAGCATCCCATAACAAAGAGAACGCCTTGACCATGGCCTTGAGAGGTCTGAAAGCTTCAGAAATTCAGGTCTGTACCATAACCAGACTGGCTTCGTACATAAGAAACAGTGTGTCATTATCAGGGCACAGAGTCTAAGTATGTATTATACACACTTTTGTGTGTTTTGTTATACAGCAATACCTGATGGATGTTCAGGGAAATACCAGGTTTCAGACATGTAGATTCTACATCAAGCTTTGTTTAAATAAACAATTTCAGCATTTAATATTCAGAGACTCTTTAAATGCTAACTTGTACTTCATTGACTATGTTATCTATGAATAATTGAGTCAAATATCTTCCTTACATTTCAGGTATCATTTATTTACTGAGTATGTTTGGAAAAGTCACAGAGGTATTCTGAAACTTACTTAAAACTTATCTAAGGGAATGTCATAATCATATCCATTATCCCTATGGATATCCTCAGACTTTGGTACGAATTTTATGTTTCCTAACCCACCCTCCTAATTCCCACCTTTCTCTCACAGAATCAATCACTATGTTCTGTCTTCTTAATAGTTCTTTAAGTTTGCTCCAGTTCATCCTTCTCTCTCATTTCCAGTATCACCAACCTCAATACAATTACATATTTTCTTGCCCAGAATAGCTCCCTAAATTTTATTTATAGTTATTCCTTTCCAATTTACCTGCATTATTTTATCCACATGTATTTTCATAAACACAAATCTGAACAGGTTATTTCACTGTTTTGAATTATTCCAATACTTCCTGAAAATATTTGGGAAAGCATCATTATTAAGACATTAAAGGCTTCCATAGCATATTTCTAGCCTGCCTCTACACTCCATTTCCCTCTCCTTGCTCTTTATTCTTCATCTGGATTCAAATCCTTGGAGGTCTGTAACACTCGCATCCAGCATTTCCTATGCTGCTAATATGTTGTTTTTGATTAATTCTAATATATCCTCCTGGTTTTAGCTTCAGAATCCCTTCCCCAAAGAACCTTTCTTTGACTCACTGAATCTGCATTAGAATTCTTCTTCTGCTTGTATGTCTTCCATAACACTTACTACCCTACATAACTGCCCCAGTCACCAATAGACTATATATTGCTTGAGGAAAGGTCTCTTGTGTTCGGGTGTGTGTGTGTGTGTGTGTAGCTTTAATAAATTCATTAAAATGGCTGTCATTTCACCAACAGAAGTCAGAGAAGAATTTGAGATTCTCCTTACCCCATATTTTATTCTCAACAATTGAATCTTAAACAAAGTATCTTGATTAAGTTTTATTCTAAGAGTACCCAACTTCCAAAACATAGAACCTAAAAAATGGATGGTTTCAAGGGAAGACAATATAATTCTGTTTAATAAAGTTACAGAGAACCAAAGAGTTGGAGGAAACTCAAATGTATCTAGTATAATGTAATCCCATCTACTGAAATAATGTCTTTATAATGTCTATATTCTATTTTGAGTGTGTTCTTAGTTGTGTTTTATGAATAACCATTTAGAGAGCTGTTCAATATAACCATCTTTACTAGGTAATTATTCTTATACTGTTTAAGTAATGAGTATTATGTTTAGAACCTCCTTGAAGTTGATATTTCTTTGTTAACTTCACTATAAACAAAACTAAAACCAAATTGTCCTAAGCAAGCTTATTCTGTCTGTTTAACAGATTGCAAAATGTCTTCAAAATGGACTTTTTAATAAAAAAGGCATGATTGGTCATTTGAATGTGATGAAAATGAAATGAAGCCATGAAAGTAAAATGGCCTCTTTTATTATACACCTGCCATTATGAAAATTCATCTTTGTTTATTACTTATGGTAGAATGTTATAAATTGGATCATAGCCTTAACTCATGTAATATTACAATGATTTCTGGAGCCATTGAATCACAGACTAAGGGTAAATGATAGCCACTCAATTTTTAATCACTTTAGAAAGCTATAAACACATGATATTGAAATATAAAATACTAGTGCCTATAAAATAATTTTTTTTTCTATTGTTAAAGCAACTTCCAGTCAGTCTTAGGAGATATTTCAATAGAAATTAATCTATTGTCATTGAAATAATAAACAGTAACTCTGACCTTGGAATTTTTATGTTATTTTTTTTCCAGTGAAGATTCTGTACTTCCTGGAAATTTTTATTGACTTATTTATGTTGTAAAATGTTATTTACCTATTTACACATATATACAAACCACTTATTTGTTGCAGCTCACATACTTTCTTTTCCTTTTATCTCTCACCTGTATGTCCAGCTCTCCCATAGAACATTATATCCTGTCTTTTAATCTCCCCCATGTGCCCCCATTGTCTTAGGGAATGACAGGCAAATGTTACATGGGGGAATTGGTGCATTCTCCAAATCAAAGTAGTTGTCAAAAGACAGAATGACCCACATTCCCCAAAGAACTGCATATGATACACTTTTTGTTGAAGATTTCTCAGGCGAGACTATGTAGTAAATACTGGTCATACAAAAAACAAGATATTATTCTTGAGTAGTACCAGATATTACAAAATATGTGTGGGCAGAAAAGTTGCAGAGGTGAAATACAGGCACCTCTATATGATCTTTGAGCACAGCTAGTAAATGCCGGAATTATTATCTGTAGTGTCTATTTGTGAAAACAATCTCACTCAAGACATCCTTGATTTATGTCTACAGCTTTACGTGGGTACATTTCCTGGTAGCAGAAAATTCTGCCTACTTAAGCAACAAGGAAATGTATAAACTCAAAAATAAATGACAGTTAATGGAGCTCCAGGCAGGGTCTGCTGGTACACTGTTCCCACTCCTCAGTGTTCCTGTTGGTCTGTGCTTCTCCTTGTGCGTGGCTATTTTATTGGGTTGATAGTGATATAGCCATGGAACTTCCAAGCTGAACATCTTTGTCAGTGTCCATATGAAGAACATGTACATATTTTTTTCACCTCTCCTTTTCAGAAGTACATAAACCTTTCCTAGAAACCTTTAGTAGATTTCTCCTTAGTTCTCATTGGTCAGGGTTGTATCATGCATATACCTTGGTTGGATCATGTGACAATTATCACCAATAAAATAGTCATGCCAGGATGGGCTTTGATTAATCACTGGGGATGAAATGGATATTAGGAAATTAAGCAAGAACATACTACAGCAACATATATTTGGTAATTTTGTGAGCAAATTTATGAGAATAAACTTTTAAAAGAAAGAGTTTGTCTTTATTGCTTATCATTGAATTTGTCACCAAGACCAATGTGTGTGTGTGTTTTCCTAAATGATTATGAGAACGGATATTTCAAAATAACTGCATATTTTCTTCAATATCTGCAAGTAGCCAACCCATTACTGAATGGTGAGAAATAAAACACACAGTTTTCACATTGAGTATTTGAGATTTATCCTTTCAGATATTTTCCAAAAGCAATGATACTTTAGGGTAAATACAGAGCTCTCTTTGTAAAGATCTGAGATGACTAAATGAGGAATGAGTGCATCTGAAACTACAGGTACATTCTCGTTAACTGGGTTAGGTGGGTGTGACTCAAAGTCATGAAGATGGAGAGGGGAAAACAAGATTACCAAGGGTAGGCTGGACACTCTTCCTCAATGATGTCCCTATCCTACCCTCTATGAAATTTCTTCAAACGCCAGATAATTTTGGACTGTTTCCTTTTTTTTTGTTTTTGTTGCTGCTTTACTGGTTTCTGCTTTTATCTCTATTATTATTATTATTGACTGCGTTGTGTCTTCGTTGCTGTGCGTGTGGGCTTTTTCTAGTTGCTGTGAGCGGGGGCTACTCTTCGTTGTGGTGGGCTGTCTTCTCATTGTGGTGGCTTCTCTTTCTGTGGAGCACAGGCTCTAGGTGTGCAGGCTTCAGTAACTGCAGCACATGGGCTCAGTAGTTGCGACACAGGGCCCTAAAGCATGCAGGTTCAGTAGCTGTGGTGCATGGGCTCAGTTGCTCCGCGGCATATGGGATCTTCCCGGACCAGGGATCAAACCCCTGTCCCCTGCATTGGCAGGTGGATTCTTAACCACTGCGCCACCAGGCAAGTCCCTGTTTCCTTTTCAAAATTACAAATTTAATAATAAGCTAGAGGCTTATTTATACCTTCAAGTGCATACTGAGTTCTTGATTTTATTTGTCATCCTACTAGAAGAGGAACCTATCTAAATCCTACCTGGTTTTCTGAGGCTTGTTGTCCTTACTCTAGGAAGCTGGAATTGTTTCCTTGGTCACTGAAAGCTTTTCTGATATAATGCTGCAGGTCACACTATGACCACAACATTGCCACCCATGCCTCTTAAACATATATTTCTTCAGTGCAGGCACACTGACTCTCCAAAACACCATATTCATGCCAAGAACCAGGTCTGTGTTATATCCTTCTTCATATCTACTGTGATCCTTGTTAAATTGTCTGCCTCACAGAAGATGCCCAGTGAATAACTCTGTAAAGTATATATAGGAAGAGATAATCACTGAAAATTTTCCCCAATATTATACCAACTAATGTAGTGTTCTGGCTTTGGAGTCAAACAGAGCAGAAGTCATATCCTAAATTCCCACTTACAATCTATTGACTAAAAACAAGCTAATCTCATCAAGCACCAGTTGCAGACCCACAAAATTGGCACAATAGTACCCCCTAACAATGGATACATAGCAATAGAATTGTTTGACAATCAAATTAGACAATAAATAAAATAAATTTGGAATTTGCTTGACCTATAGGACACACTCAATATAACATAGCTCATTATTATACAAATCCTAAGTAGTAAAACTTTGATTAAGATGTCTTTGAAAATAATTCTACTATTAAAATATGGACAATTCTTTCTTCTTAAAAAATCTCTTTCGTAGGCATGAAATGTATAAGTTCCAAGCAGTTATTTTAAACTGAGAGCGGATGGGCTTTCTTAATCTTCTTATCTGCTCTCAACTCTCTTAAACCTTGCTCTCTGGTCTGTGAGGCACATTTGTAAGAACTACATTAGCGGGCTTCCCTGGTGGCACAGTGGTTGAGAGTCCACTTGCTGATGCAGGGGACACGGGTTCATGCCCCGGTCCGGGAGGATCCCACATGCCACGGAGTGGCTGGGCCCGTGACCCATGGCCGCTGGGCCTGCGCGTCCGGAGCCTGTGCTCCGCAACGGGAGAGGCCACAATAGTGAGAGGCCCACGTAACGCAAAAAAAAAAAAAAAAAAGAACTACATTAGCAAGTTCCCATGTCTTTTGCTTTCAGATTGGGTTTGGCCAACAGGAAAACCTAATAGAACAAAGTGGCCAGGTTATATTCCCCCCAGATCCCTCCCTGCAGGGAACTGGCTATTTCCTTTGACTGAAAGCCCATGCTAACTCTATAGAATTATTTACTTCCAGGTTCCCCAAACCACTACCTCTACCCCTTTTTCCAGTGGGACTAGGAATGGTAAGAGGAGTGATACTACTAAGTCCAGCACTAATCCTCATGGTTCTACCACATGCAGATTTTTATAAATTGTCTCTCTGAAAATAAACTATCCTCAAATGATCCTGAATGTGCCAACGATCTCCTATTGAGGCCCTGATTGGTAGGGTAATTGGTACATGAACTGACCCCAGGAAAGAGACACTTATAATGGCATTCTGGGATTGTATTGGTCAAAGAGTAAATAATTACTGGCATAAATTCACTGCTAGTGGAGGGTAGGGTGGAGAAAAGGGCCATGCATAATCTACGTCAAGAAGTGGCATCAGATCCAATTAAATTATTATCTCTTGTGGCATGAGTGGAAGCGTAGGTGAAAGAAAGAAGGCTGGAAGAACAAGTTCCTGTAGGTACAAGAAGTAGTGGTTATAAAGCTTGCGCAATCAGTTGGCTGTTTCCCATAGCTCTCGAGAGTTTATACAGGGAAAAAGAGAACTAAAATCTACAATCTTAAATCTTAAAATAAGAAGCAGAGAGCCTGCATGAAACCTTTGAAGAAGCATCCTATCTCCAGTAATAGAAGTAATAGAAGAGCAGATATGGTTGAAGAAGTTTAGATTGGATTGGAGCAGTGGCAGATTTACAGTGCTAATTGGGTAGGGGAACAGAACTTGGGATGTGGGATAGGGATTTGGGGGCATACATGGAAGAGCCTGACAACTTCTAAATTCTCTTGACTTCTTCCTGGACAAGGCAGCCCTTCTCTTCCCCAGGAAGCTGCTCTCCTTTGCCTAAAAGCCATTCCATAGTTAACTCTGAGAAAGATACCTCATAAATTAATGCCAAATCTCAAGATAATCTCTTTCCAGAGTATTGCCTTCAGGTGTATATATAGACAGAGTCCTATTTAATTCAAACAGATATGCTTTTCTACCTGGAAAGAGATCGCTATTACACCAAAAATGTTCTAAGTTCTAAACATCTGTATCTGCAGGAAACTGGGGAGTATTATGGAGTGCAATCTAAAAGTGTTGGACTGTATGGAAGAAGAGATAACATGACATAATCATACGTCATGATCATATATCATGACTTGATCAGGATGAATTTATTAACTTGGTGAGCACTCACTGAGAATTTGGGTTTCAATGTGTTGTTGTAAGCACTTGTGATTGATGTTACTATTAATAGTCTATTGGATTAGCGAGCAAAGCCTGGACTAAGCAATTATTTACAATCAATGCGGTTGAAATGCAGCAATTTCAACAGCACAGGATTGGGAAAGGAGTTCATAGGCTGCTGAAATAGCAGGCTTTTTTGGAGTAACCTGCCCCTCCAACCCTAAGAAAGTCCAGAAAACACTTCCTTATCTAAAGCATTAAGAGATACCTTGGACTGGGGCAAGGCTGGGGTACCAGAATATTGGAAGAGCTCTGTGCTAGTTCTGTTGTGCAAGCTGTGACAGTGGGAGATGTATAAATGCATTGGTTCCCCTATCTCAAGAGGAAAAAGGAGATCCCAGAGGGTAGAAATCAGGTGTCATGATTCAATGCTCATGCATTGCACTATAAGACACAGAGACAAAAGAGTAATCCAGTGGTTTCCAAACTTCTCTGCACACTAGAACCACCTGGAGAGTTCAAAAAAAAATCTGATTCCCAGGTTACCCTCCATACAAACTAAATTACGATGTCTGCAGTGAGAGCTAGGAATCAGTATTTGAAAAAGATTTCCCAGATGATTACAATGTGAAGCTGACTTTGGAAAACAATGGATCAGTTTTTGATCCCAGAAATCTGTGGCAAGAGCCTAGTGATCACAGTCTCCCTAGAATTTAAACTTAAACAGGTTGGCAGCCTACTAAGATATTATTTGATATGTATTTAGAAGAAAATTGAGTCTCCTGGGCTGAAAGCTACTAAGTTATCACAGTGAGAATTTACAAATTATAAATTGGAAAGAGGCCAAACAAGTCTCAGGAAATGAAGGAAAACACCAAACATAATGAAAAGATGTAGGACTGAAAAGAGCAATAGAGTTTGAAGGGGTTAAATTGTCACATTTATTAAGGGGCAGTTGCTGGTTTACACTGCACATATTTCAAGTTATGTCCAGTTCTCTTTCATTACAACACCTTTGGCTATATATATTTTAAAATTTACATCAGTAACCTTATGCCATAATTAAAAATGCAAATATATGCTAAATCTTATATATTGTAATAAAGGATATTGTCTAAATGTCAAAGTGCTATATAACCAACTGCTACAACAGAGATTAGACACTGGAGAGATCATAGGGAAGCAAAAAGAGTCCAGGAAATTTCTCAGAGAGTGTGATACACAATTGTGAAGCTCCGTACAGACAATGTGAGCGTGCCTGCTTCTTCCTCAGCTAACCAGTGCTCTATGTATTATGTCTTCCACTTATCCTAGGGATGGCAGAAGGATCAAAAGTTCCTGGTTACCTTCCTCCTCTTGCCTTCCTTACTATGGACATTCCCTCCATGTACTTCTTAAGCTTTCGCTATTCACTCCTTTTATCCTTAGCTTATTCTTGCCCAGGGCTCCAATACTGCAGGTACCTTCTGTACAGTTAAATTTACTTGTTACTTATTCAGAACTGCAACAGACTCTTTTATTATACTCCAAAGAGCCACCAAAACTTTGAGTTGGGGGTTTGCCATAGCTTCAAATTTCCTGTTCAAAACCAATGTAATGTTTGTTTTTCCTCTTCGATCAGAGGGACTCAGTTATATGACACTGTTACTCAAAACATTTCTCTTAATCTGTCTTTTTCTTTCCATTCCCTTTGCCATCCCTTTCATCTCATGCTGGGATTAATACAGTAACCACTTTACAGGTCTGCTTGTCTTCAGTCTCTCCTCACTCCACTCCCATAACATATGGCCACTTGATTAAACTTTCAAAAACATTGATTTTATTAAAGTATGCCTTTGGACACAAACATGCCCTCAGGATAAAATGTGAACTCTTTAAGTGTGGCTTTCAAAGTCCTTCTTTAACTCTCCCCACCTATTCTCCCTCCTCCCACCAGCTTTAGCTAATCACTGTTACATACAAACATTCTATGGTCAATTTATCCTCATTTTGCTTTTAGTATCTTTGGTTCTCGAGACAATTTCTTTGATAACTGCTTCATACACTACTATATCACTGCCTGCCATCTGATAATTTTAAATTATACTTTCTCAAGAATAAGAAATAAATTATGATAAAGCTATAAAATTGACTTCTATGAAGATAAATGCATTATTTGGTAATATATGAAAATGTTCATAGTTCATTGGTAAGTTTTTGTCATAAAATGTAAAAAAAATATAATACATTGTGCATAATATATATGCATAATCATACTACATATGGTAATATACATAGCTACAGTTTTTGTAGAGATTTCCTTTTAATATGGGGATGATGAATGACTAATTTCACTAAATTCGCTTTTCTGTAATTTCAGAGTTTTCAGCAAAAAACATTAGTATATTCAAATAATCATAAAAAATGTTTTGGCTTAATAAAAACATTAAAAATGTACATGTCACATTTCTTTAGCTATATTGAAATGTTTCTATCTTGTATAAAATTTATTTTTTGAAAGTTTTTATAATTTCATTTTTATTACTTTTTTTTTTTCTTTTTGTGGTACGCGGGCCTCTCACTGTTGTGGCCTGTCCCGTTGCGGAGCACAGGCTCCGGACGTGCAGGCTCAGCGGCCACGGCTCATGGGCCCTGCTGCTCTGCGGCATGTGGGATCTTCCCGGACCGGGGCACGAACCCGTATAGCCTGCATCGGCAGGCGGACTCTCAACCACTGCACCACCAGGGAAGCCCCATTTTTATTATGTTTGATATTTATTTTAAATTCTCTCTATATACCTATTATTAATGAATCCTAGCTTTATGGTTTTCATCCTGAGCTTTGGTCCTGGTGTTATGGTCAAAATCTGGCTTTGAGGTAGCTATTATGTGGAATATTAGAAAAGGTTTTCTTCCCTCTGCTACAAACACTTCAGGCTATTATACTGACATTCTTGAGGAAGCATTGTAAAATTTTTCTGCAAATGGTTTCTGGGTCCCTTAATAGTAATCCTCGAATTGCTTATCAAATGTCTAGTTACAAAAAGAAGGAATCAGGGCTTCCCTGGTGGCGCAGTGGTTGAGAGTCCGCCTGCCAATGCAGGGACACGGGTTCGTGCCCCGGTCCGGGAAGATCCCACATGCCGCAGAGTGGCTGGACCCGTGAGCCATGGCCGCTGAGCCTGCGCGTCCAGAGCCTGTGCTCCATACCAGAGAGGCCACAACAGTGAGAGGCCCGTGTACCACAAAAAAAAAAAAAAAAAAAAAAAGAAGGAATCAAAAGCTAATTTTTTCCTTCAGTGGTTACTTTGATACTTGTAATGAAAAAGCCTGTTGTTATACATTCATTATATCTTTAAAAACCTACATTTTGTTTAATACAAAGAGCAACTGGAAAAGTAGGCCTGAAGCACTGCACAATTTACTCATACAAGCAAATTTTCATTATCCACACTGTCCCAGTATATGTGATTTAGCTCAAAAGGAGGCAGCAAGGAGGAGAAAGACAAGATGCAGCCTCTGAATCAATGAACTAAAAGACAACTGTTGAATACATATTACACATTTAGCTTAGGATATTTCCCCCTACTTATTCTAATAGGAACATTTTTCATGCTATTTAATTTCTTTGAGAACATTGTTGAATAAGCTTACAGTCCTACAGTAATATATAAAACTGCCGGGCTTCCCTGGTGGCGCAGTGGTTGAGAGTCCGCCTGCCGATGCAGGGGACACGGGTTCGTGCCCCGGTCCGGGAAGATCCCACATGCCGCGGAGCGGCTGGGCCCGTGAACCATGGCCGCTGAGCCTCCGCGTCCGGAGCCTGTGCTCCGCAACGGGAGAGACCACAACAGTGAGAGGCCCGCGTACCACAAAAAAAAAAAAAAAAAAATATATATATATATATATATATATATATATATATATATATATATATATATATATATAAAACTGCCAGTCTCATCCTGAGTAACGCTATTTTCCAAAGCACATCCTTGATAACTGCAAAACCTGTATTTCTATCCCCTCTTTCTCTTTCATGCTGAAAGCCATATTTCAAAGTATACAGATGTACCAAAGCCACCTCAGATTTGGTTAAAAACTAAACTGGACTTGTTATCTTCCCCCACCAAATTTTATGTCTTTTTCTGTTTTGTCTCCATGAATGATGTCAGAACTATCTACTTGCCCAAGCTTAAAGCTTCAAACTCATCCTCAAACATGATCTTTCCTATTTTTCCCTGAGACCGTCAATGGAGTCCTCTTATTTTGATATGATGCCTTTCAATGTTCTTTTGTTTCCTCCAATAATGTTACTGCTTTATATCTGTCTTTTGTAAACTCTCAACTAATACATGTCAATGGCATGCTTCCTACCCCCAAATATCTTTTATCCAGTTGCTAAAATTACATTCATAAAAAACCTGACATTTTAAAAGTCAATCTTCTGCTTAGTATATTTCATTACCTTCCAATGATTATTAAAATGATGATTAAAAGTCAAATTCCTGAACATGACATCCAAGCTATGATCTAATTTTTTAAACCAGATTTTCTCATTTACCTATCTTACCCACACTGTGTAATCAAAGCTCTCTCGTAGAAACCATGCCTGAACCCCAAGCCAATGCCAGCATCAACTGTAACTTACATGAGTAAGTCAGCTTGAATATCTCAGCCCTGATTAAGCCACTAGATGAAAGCAGTCCAGATGGTAAAAAGATCTTTCTCGATTTACAATGAGGTTACATCCGATAAACTCATCATAAGTTGAAAAGATTGTCAACTGAAAATGCATTTAATACACCTAACCCACTGAACATCAGAGCTTAACCTAGCCTACCTTAAACGTGCTCAGAACACTTACATTAGCCTACTGTTAGGCAAAATTATCTACACAAAGCCTATTTTATAATAAAATGTTAAATATCTTATGTAATGTATTGAGTACTGTACTGAAAGTGAATAGCAGAATGGTTGTATGGGTACAACCATTACCATTACCAAGTGTATCAGTTATTCACCTTCATGATCACTTGGCTGACTGGAAGCTGTGGCTCACTGCCACTACCCAGCATCATGAGAAGGTATGTACCTCGTACTGTCAGTTTGGAAAACGATCAAAATTCAAAATTTGATGTATGCTTTCTACTGAATGTTTACTGCTTTCCCACCCTCATAAAGTCAAAAAATTTTAAGTCAAACCACTGTAAGTTGGGGACAATTGGTATATGGAACAAACAAGACTAGTCCACCTAAGCCCAGTCAATTCCAGAGAATTATGACAGCTAATAAATGGAAGTTATTTTAAGTGATACACCAATAAATGGATAATAGTAAGAATCCAAAAAAGTTTCATTACCATGTATTTAAGTATGATACACTTATGTATAATGCATTTATGTTCAATCCAAGTAAACTTCTAATTTATGAGTATTCCTCATGTCATTCAAAATTCCACCTATAAAGATCTGTTTACATTTTCCACCTCTGAAGATCTGTTTATTTTATGTTTAGAATAAAGGTAATATTTCCTATATACTTTGCCTAGAAATTTTGAAACCTAGAATTTAAACTTGTGTCATGCAATAGAACTGAGATTTATTTTTTTAGAGGAAGTGAGTTTTCCAAGTATTGTCTTGTCAATTATTTATTGTTCTTATTCAGTTTTTATTTATTGAAAAAAAACAATAATATAAGCATACAAATAAAAACAGCAAATATTAATCCTGAGTCCAGGGAATACACATTCTAGACGGATAATCATACAAGCTAGCAAACAACTGTGGTACAGTGTTAATCCAGCAGAGATATACATGGGCTTTCTATAGGAAACAAGTAATAACAACAATATAGTAAGCAAGTAATTAAGTCCTAAAAGGAGGGGTAGTAATGGGAACAATTTCTTATGAGGAGGAAACTATTTCATTCTGAAGGACAAGGAAGAGATAGACAGGAAGGAAAATGTGAACAAGTATATTTCCTGACAGAGGGATTAATATATAAAACCTAAGGACCCAGTCTATAAAATATTTAGTATAACTTTATTATATATGCATGACAGATGTCCAGCTATGACGAGAGTCAGAAATGTAAACAGGGAGCTGGGTGACAAGATATGTATGCCACAAGAGGAGTTAATTATTGGTATTATCACATTTCTATTTGACAAATAGAAACAGACTGGGAAGTTGGTATAAGGGTATCAGAGATAGAGGTTGGTGTACTAACTGGGTAAATAATGTAGTAAAGCAGGTTAAAATATTATATATAAAACACTATATACGAACAGTGACATTGGGCATGGAGAGAAACATATGCATGACAGTTTTTTGGAGGTAGAATTTAAAGGGCTTTATGACTGGAATTGTGAGTTTAAGAAGTTAACAATGGTTCCTAAGTTCCTGACAGGCATGAGGGAGGGAATTGTGATTCCATTCCCTAAGAAATTGAATTTGGGAGGAGTAACGATGGTACAGGTGGAAACTGATGACTTTGAAGTGCCCATGGATATTTGGTAGATTTTAAATAGAAAAATAAGATTTTTACTATACTACCTGGATTTTTCTATCTTTTTCTCCATTTCATTATCGTTGACCAAAAAAATAGATATCAGTATTTAGTATGTATTAGACAAAGTGTTCTGTCTGGGTTAAAAGATCAATTACGCACTTATTTCTGCCCCACAGGAATCATATTTCTAATCTCTTGTCCACCTCCATAGCTTAAAATTATTGGAAGAAATTTCATTAGCCATAGATAGATTGTGCTTTGCTTACCCTGTCAGAGTGATTTACTGATAAAAGGAATACAACTGATTGTATACATTGCATGTATACATTGATGCAATGGAAGCATGTATTCAAATTAGTGTTGTATATATTAAGTGGCAGGGAAAAGGGGCATGCCTACCTCATAAATAGAAAACATCTATCCAAAATTTTGTCCTTCTTTTAAGGACTGAATTGTGTTACCCTCCCCCCAAATTCATATGTTGAAGTCCTAAACCCCTGGTACCTTAGAGTGTGGCTATACTTGCAGACAGGTCCTTTAAAGGGGTAATAACTGTTGAATAAGGTCAGATGGATGGGCCTTAATCCAATACTACTGGTGTTCTTATAAAAAAGATGAAGCGATACCAGGGATGTCCACAAACAGAGACAGGCCATGTAAAGACAGAGAGAGAAGGCAGCTGTCTATAAGCCAAGGAGAGAAGCCTCAGGAGAAACTAAACCTGCCATCATGTCAGTCTTAGGCTTCCAGCCTCCAGAACTGTGAGAAAATAAATGTATGTTGTTTAAGCCACCTAGTCTCTGGTATTTTGTTATGGCAGCCCTAGCAAATGAATACACCCTCTTTTGTTAGGAGGAAACAATTGAAAGAACTTTTGATGTTTTATTCATGGTTATCCTCCAGAAAATAAAATTAATGAATTTGCTCTCAATTTCAGTATATGCTGTGTTTTATTAGTAAGCTATATCACTCTAGTCAAAGCCAGTGTTCATGCATTCTGTGTTCTCTCCCTGCTGCCCCTGTAATAAGCATACATCTTTTATCCCTTTAAAAAGTCTGCTCATACTTGTTCATTCTGCTACTCAGAAAAAGGAACTCGTCTCTCTTTCAGATGCATTTATTCTCATTTTAAATCAGAATAAATTAGGAAACCCTGCTTAGGTCTCTTATATGAACTGTATCTCAAGTCTACACTTGAAATATTGGATATTGGGAAATTGGTGATTTATAAAAGTATTATCTTATTTGTTATGTTTGTTTACTGACTCAGAGAAATTTGGAAAAAAAGGAATAAGAAGTAGGGTCTGGGCTTCAATACTTTCCTTAAACCCCCTAAAAATAAATATTATATTTCCTATTAAAGTGTCTGCTAAAGAAGGCCTATTATAAAAACACAGCATCTATTTTCCATGTGCTCATGAATAAGGAAAACTTCACAGCTAGATAGAATTTAGGGTACCTTTAAAAATATAACTGGGAAGTACTTAAAATTGAGTTTTATTAAAATGTCAAAATGATTTGTTTACCATGGCCAATTACTTGATTGCTTTGTTCACTCACCAGGAAATTTTATCATCACATTAAAGATAATACTTTTTGAAACTAAAACAGTCATAAATCATTATACAGTGTGGTCTTCAAAAGTAGGCTCTAAAATCAGAACTGATTTAATTGAAATTTCATAGACCAAGAAATTGTTTTATTTGTGTTAAAGTTATTGACTCAGTATACTGCATTTGTGTGATCAGAGAAGTGAACCTGAAGGACGTAATTGCATTGTAGGTGTGTTAAAATTAGCAACAAAAAACAGAGCATTATCAAGTTCTAGATTTCCTGAATTTAAAATATTGTTACAATTGTAATGGATCTATTGGGAATAAATGCACATAGATTAAAATAAGTTTAAAATAATTTAGAATCCCTAAAATATAGGAAGTTAAATTATTTCTACCTAATATAATGGACTTTGCTAGAGCAAGAAAGGAAAGGTATATTTAATGTTAAGTATTTCATTTGAAAAAACAAAGTATTCCACTTAAGAATGATACTTGCATTGTTTTTAGGGTATGTGCATTTTTATTGCATCTCTTTTTTAACTGAAAATGGTTTAATGGACATCTAGTGAAAGATTGTGCACAAACATTTAACTCCATCCCTTGTCAAAACCCTCATAAATAACATTAAAGAAGTTTTTAAAACGTATTAACCCATGATGGGTAAAGTAACATAGATATAATGGCAGAAAACAAGCAAGCAAAAAAATGACAAAAAATCAAAACCCATAAATTGGATTGACATGGTAGAAGG
Source organism: Phocoena sinus (assembly GCF_008692025.1). Taxonomy (NCBI): domain Eukaryota; kingdom Metazoa; phylum Chordata; class Mammalia; order Artiodactyla; family Phocoenidae; genus Phocoena; species Phocoena sinus. The sequence goes on along the minus strand of NC_045772.1, from coordinate 35,906,058 downwards.
CTAAAAAAATGTTAAGTTGTACTGGAAACTACACACACTAGAGTGACTAAAATGAAAAAAAATTAAAAATACCAAATTTGGGCCAGAATGTGGAGAAACTGGAATTCATATATTGCTGGTGTAAGTGTATATTTCTACAAACACTATGGAAAACTGTTAAATTATCCACTAATTCTGAACTTATGCATATCTTTTGACCCTAAAATCTTACTATTTGTATTCTCAACTCAAGCCTCTACTCCAACAGCTAGTGAGCAGACACCATCTCTGACAGGGCAGTGACCACAGCAGAGCAAAGGGGAGGCCCTGCTCAATATCCAGTGCTGGCTCAGGTCACCACATCAGTCACACCTCCTACCAAGGGGATAACAGTGAGCATACACTGAGGAAAAGGTGGCAAACATCCACACTAAAAACAGCCCTTGAGGGCTTCCCTGGTGGTGCAGTGGTTGAGAATCTGCCTGCTAATGCAGAGGACACAGGTTCGGGCCCTGGTCTGGGAAGATACCACATGCCGCGGAGCTACTGAGCCTGCGTGTCTGGAGCCTATGCTCCACAACAAGAGAGGCCACGATAGTGAGAGGCCCGCACACCGCGATGAAGAGTGGCACCCGCATGCCACAACTAGAGAAAGCCCTCACACAGAAACGAAGACCCAACACAGCAAAAACAAATAAATTAATTAATAAACTCCTACCCCCAACATCTTCTTAAAAAAAAAAAAAAAAGCCCCTGAACCAAAAACTATTAACCCATGCAGGTTACACAGGGACGTTCCCACATAAAAATAGCCAAGACAGTCTGGGAGTCTGGCACTGGAGGGAAGAATCCCCAGAGCATCTAGCCTTGAAGGCCAGCGGGGCTTGCGTGCAGGAGCTCCACATGCCACCCTGTTTCTGGGAGAAACAGAGACCCCACTCTTGGAAGGTGCACACAAGGTCTCACATGCACTGGGAGTCAAAACAAAGCAGTATCTCCATAGAAAACTGGGCTACACCTACCTAGGGGTCTTGGAGGGTCTCCTGGGGAGGTGAGGGTTGGCTGTAGCTCACTGTGGGGGCAAGAACACTGTGAGAGGAGGCCCCAGGGAATACTGATCGGCATGAGCTCTCCTGGAGGTCTCCATTTCAGCACAAAGACCTGGCCCCAACCAACAGCCTGCAAGTTGCAGTGCTGGAATGCCTCAAGCTGAACAACCAACAAGGTAGGGAACACAGCCCCACCCATCAGCAGACAGGTTGCCTAAAGTTGTACTGAGCTCACAGCCACCTCAAAACACAATCCTTGTCATGGCCCTTCCCAATAGAGGCACAAAACACAGCCCCACCCACCAGAGGGCAGGCACCAGTCCCTCCCACCATGAAGCCTGCACAAGCCCCTGGACTAACCTCACCCACCAGGGGACAGACAGCAGAAGCAAGAAGAGCTACAACCCTGCAGCCTGCAGAACCAAAAGAGCAATCACACAACATAAGACAAAATGAGACAGCAGAGGAATATGTCTCAGATGAAGGAACAAGATAAAACCCCAGAAGAACAACTAAGTGAAGTGGAGATAGGAAATCTACCTGAAATAGAATTCAGAATAATGATAGTAAAGATGATCCAAGATCTCAGAAAAAGAATGGAGGCACAGACCAAGAAGATACAAAAAACGTTTAATAAAGAGATAGAAGATTTAAAGAACAAACAAATAGAGATGAACAGCACAATAACTGAATTGAAAAGTACAGTAGAAGAAATCAATAGCAGAATACCTGAGGGAGAAGAATGAATAAGTGAGCTGGAAGGCAAGGTGGAGGAAATCACTGCCATAGAACAGAAGAAAGAAAAAAGAATGAAAAGAAATGAGGACGGTCTCAGAGACCTCTGGAACAACATTAAATGCACCAACATCTGCATTATAGGGGTCCCAGAAGAAGAAGAGAAGGGAAAGGGCCTGAGAAAATATATGAAGAGATTATAGCTGAAAACTTCCCTAACATGGGAAAGAAACAGTCACCCAAAGCCAGGAAGTGCAGAGAGTCCCATACAGGATAAATCCAAGGAGGAACATGCTGAGACACAAAGTAATTAAACTAACAAAAACTAAATACAAAGAAAAAATATTAAAAGCAACAAGGGAAAAGCAACAAATAACATACAAGGGAATCCCCATAAGGTTATCAGCTGCTTTTTCAGCAGAAACTCTTCAGGCCAGAAGGGAGTGGCTTGATATATTTCAAGTGATTTAAGGGAAGAACCTACAACCAAGAATGCTATACCAAGCAAAGCTTTCATTCAGATTCGATGGCGAAACCAAAACTTTACAGACAAGCAAAAGCTAAGAGAATTCAGCACCACCAAACCAGTATCACAACAAATGCTAAAGGAACTTCTCTAGGCTGGGGGGGAAAAAAAGACCACAACAAGAAAATCACAAATGGGAAAGCTCATGGGTAAAGGCAAACATACAGTAAAAGTAGGAAATCATCCACACACAAATATGATATGATATGATATGATATGATATGATATGATATGATATGATATCAAAACCAGGACAAGAGGAGAGTACAAATGCCAGAAAAAGGAATTGCATTTGAAATTAAGAGACCAGCAACTTAAAACAACCTTGGACATAAATAGACTGCTATATCAAAACCTCATGGGAAATGCAAACAAAAAAACTACAACAGATACAGACACAAAAATGAAGAAGCAACCCAAACAAAACACTAAAAAAGTTATCAAACCATAAGAGAAGAGAGCAAAAGAAGGAAGGAAGGAAAAAAGACTGACTAAAATGAATCCAAAACCATTAAGGGCAATAGGAACATACAGGTCAATAATTACCTTAAATGTGAAGTGGATTAAATGCTCCAACCAGAAGATGTAGACTGGCTGAATGGATACAAAAATGAGATCCAAATATATGATGTCTACAAGAGACCCACTTCAGACCTAAGGACACATACAGAGTGAAAGTGAGGGGATGGAAAAAGATATTCCAGGCAAATAAAAGTTAAAAGAAAGTAGCAATACTCATATAAGAAAAAATAGACTTTAAAATAAAGACTGATATATAAGACAAGGAAGGACACTACATAGTGATCAAGGGATCAATCACAGAAGGAGATATAACAATTGTAAATATATATGCACCCAACATAGGAGCACCTCAATATATAGCAAATGTTAAGAGCCATAAATGGGAAATTGACAGTAACACCCAATTTATACCAATGGACGGATCATCCAGAGAGAAAATCAGTAAGGAAACACAAGGCTTAAATGACACATTAGACCAGATGAACTTAATTGATATTTATAGGGCATTCCATCTGAAAGCAGCAGAATAAACTTTCTTCCCAAGTGCACATGAAACATTCTCAAGGATAGATCACATTTTAGGCCATAAATCAAGGCTTGGTAAATTTAAGAAAACTGAAATCATATCAAGCATCTTTTATGACCACAACACTATGAGACTGGAAATCAATTACAGGAAAAAAAAAAAACTCTAGAAACACAAACATATGGAGGCTAAAAATTACTAAACAACCACTGGATCACTGAAGATTCAAACAGGAAATCAAAAAATAACTAGAGACAAATAACAAGAAAAAACAACAATCCAAAACCTACTTGATGCAGCAAAAGCAGTTCTAAGAGTGAAGTTTAGAGCAATACAATATTAACTCTGGAAACAAAGTTCAAATAAACAACCTAACATTACCTAAAGCAGCAAGAGAAAGAAGAAGAAACAAAACCCAAAATTAGTGGAAGGAAAGAAATCATAAAAATCAGAGCAGAAATAAATGAAATAGAGTTGAAGAAAACAAGATCAATGAAGCTATTAAAAGCTGGTTCTTTGAAAAGATAAGAAATATTGATAAACTTTTAGCTAGACTCATCAGGAAAAAAAAGGAGAGGGCTCAAATCAACAAAATTAGAAACGAAAAAGGACAAGTTACAACAGACACTGCAGAAATACAAAGGATCATAAGAAACTACTACAAGAAAATATACGTCAATAAAATGGTCAACCTCAAAGAAATGGACAAATTCTTAGAAACGTATAACCTTCCAAGACTGGATCAGGAGGGAATAGAAAATATGAACATACCAATCACAGTTACTGAAATGTACAGTAAGATAAAAAGACTCCCCCCAAAAGTCCAGGACCAGATGACTTCACAAGCGAATTCTATCAAACATTTAGAGAAGAGTTAGCATCTATTCTTTTGAAGCTCTCCCCAAAAAATTGCAGAGGAAAGAACACTCCAAAGCTCATTCTATGAGGCCACAATCACCCTGATACCAAAACCAGACAAAGATACCACAAAAAAAAAGAAAATTACAGATCAATATCACTGAAGAACATAGATGCAAAAATCTTCAACAAAATACTAGCAAATCGAATCCAACAACATATTAAAAGGATCATACACCACGATCAAGTGGGATTTATCCCAGGGATGCAAGTCTTCTTCAATATAGGCAAATAAGTTAATGTGACACACCACATTAACAAACTGAAGAATAAAAACCATATGATCATCTCAATAGATGCAGAAAAACGATTATGACAAAATTCAACATCCATTTATGATAAAAACTCTCCAGAAAATAGGCACAGAGGGAACCTACCTCAACATAATAAAGGCCATACATGACACACCCACAGCTAACAGAATTCTCAACTATGAAAAACTGAAAGCATTCCCTCTAAGATCAGGAACAAGACAACGATGTCCACTCCTGCCACTTTTATTAAGCACAGCTTTGGTAGTTCTAGCCATGGCAATCTGAGAGGAAAAAGAAAGAAAAGGAATACAAATTGGAAAAGAAGAAGTAAAACTGTCACGCTTTGCAGATGACATAATACTATACATAGAGAATCCTAAAGATCCCACCAGAAAACTACTAGAGCTAATCAATGAATTTGGTAGGGTAGCAGGATACAAAATTAATGCACAGGAATCTTTTGCATTCCTATACACTAATGATAAAAAATCTGAAAGAGAAATTAAGGAAACACTCCCATTTACCATTGCAACAAAAAGAATAAAATACCTAGGAATAAACCTACTTAAGGAGACAAAAGACCTGTAGGCAGAAAACTATAAGACACTGATGAAAGAAATTAAAGATGATACAAACATATGGAGAGATATACCATGTTCTTGGATTGGAAGAATCAACATTGTGAAAATGACTATACTACCCAAAGCAATCTACAGATTCTATTGAATCCCTATCAAATTACTAAGGGCATTTTTCACAGAATTAGAACAAAAAATTCACAATTTGTATGGAAATACAAAAGACCCCAAATAGCCAAAGCAATGTTGAGAAAGAAAAATACAGCTGGAGGAATCAGGCTCCTGGACTTCAGACGATACTACAAAGGTACAGTCATCAAAACCATACGGTACTGGCACAAAAATAGAAATATAGATCAATGGAACAGGATAGAAAGTCCAGACATAAATCCATGGTCAACTAATTTATGACAAAGGAGGAAAGAATATACAAAGGAGAAAAGACAGCCTCTTCAATAAGTGGTTCTGGGAGAACTGGACAGCTACATGTAAAAGAATGAAATTAGAACACTCCCTAACACCATACACAAAAATAAACTCAAAATGGATTAAAGACCTAAATGTAAGGCCAGACACTATAAAACTCTTATAGAGGAAAACATAGGCAGAATACTCTCTGACATAAATTGCAGCAATATCTTTTTGGATCCACCTCCTAGAGTAATGAAAATAAAAATAAACAAATGGGACCTAATGAAACTTAAAAGCTTTTGCACAGAAAAGGAAACCTTAAACAAGACTGAAAGACAACCCTCAAAATGCGAGAAAATATTTGCAATGAAGTAACTGACAAGGGATTAATCTCCAAAATACACAAACAGCCCATGCAGTTCAATATCAAAAAAACAAACAACCCAATCAAAAAAATGCGCAGAAGGCCTAAATAGACATTTCTTCAGAGAAGACATACAGATGGCCAAAAATCACATGAAAAGATGCTGCACATCACTAATTATTGGCCAAAAAAACACATGAAAAGATGCTCAGCATCACTAATTATTAGAGAAATGCAAATCAAAACTGCAATGAGGCATCACCTCACACTAGTCAGCATCACCTCACACTAGTTAGCATGGCCATCATCAAAAATTCTACAAACAGTAAATGCTCGCGAGGATGCAGAGAAAAGGAAACCCTCCTACACTGTTGATGAGCATGTACATTGTTACAACATTATGGAGAACAATATGGAGGTTCTTTAAAAAACTAAAGGTAGAACTACCATACGATCCAGCAATCCCACTCCTGGGCATATATCCAGAGAAAACCATAATTTGAAAAGATACATGCACCCCAATGTTCATTGCAGCATTATTTACAATAGCCAAGACACTGAAGCAACCTAAATGTCCATTGACAGAGGAGTGGATAAAGAAGATGTGGTACATATGTACAAGGGAATATTACTTAGCCATAAAAATCAATGAAATAATGTCATTTGCAGCAACATGGATGACCTAAAGATTATGATACTAAGTGAAGTCAGACAGAGAAAGACAAATAACATATGACATCACTTATATGTAGAATTTTAAAAAATGATACGAATGAACTCACAAGACAGAAATAAAGTCACAGATGTAGAAAACAAACTTATGGTTACCAGAGGATAAGGGGGGAAGGGATAAATTGGGAGACTGGGACTGACATGTACACACTACTAGATATAAAATAGATAACTAATAAGGGCCTACTGTATAGCACAGGGAACTCTACTTAATACTCTGTAATGACCTATATGAGAAAAGAATCTAAAAAAGAGTGGATATATGTACACGTATAAATGATTCACTTTGCTGTATACCTGAAACTAACACATTTTAAATCAACTATATTCCAATAAAAATTAAAAATAAAAAGTCAGTGAATATTACCTCTAGGGCAACAGACAGGTAGGCAAGGGGTTTGAATACAGATGCCGGTATGATAGTAGATTAGGTACAGTGAAGATCAGGGAGTTTATTATGTCTACTTGGTTTACCTGTGAGTTAAGAGGAGTGAGAGTAAAAGGAGCATGAGGAGAGAAAAGAGGGGGTTTGAAATGGTCATTTTGGAAAGAGGAAAACAGAATATTGTAGTCACGACCAGTAACACAGTTTTCTTTATCATTACTATGTATTAAATTCAAACAATGTTAATTAATATTTAGAGATTTAAAAGAACAAAAGACATTGTCCTTGTTTATGAAAAATTATCAATTTATTTAGAAGTATTTTATTCCTAAAATTAACATTTGATTAGGAGAAGCTAGAGAGGCTCTTCAACTATTCTTTAAACTGGACTGAACAAATACCTGAAAGAAAAATCAGATTGCACTATCATCTGAGTAGGTAAGTATAAAAAAATTTTCATGAGGTTAAAAAAAAAGACATGTGCTAAAATTAAATGGAACTGGTATCACTTTAGCTATATATACAATATATTTATTGATTATTTTAAGTCAAATATTAGAGTATGACTGGAGATTTTAAGTTATGATTAGGAAAGAAAGGATGAGCATCATATCCTTAGGAAGTTTTCTATCAAGTAGGGGAGATATAGTTGTAAAGAAATCATGACAATTATTGTAAAGAATATGATAAAACTAATAGGTACATGCACAATGTTGAGTGGTGGCAACTGTAACAAAGTAACTCTTATTTGGGGCAGCTACATATTTCAGTCTTACTACAAAGAAGACAAGCACCATGCTTTTCTGTTGATTTTTGATTAATTTATCCATTCAACATATGGATTCAATATTTATTGAGCACCAACTACATACCAGGAATTGTTTTACATGCTGGGGTAAAGCAGTGAATAAGACAGATATCATCCTTGTCCTCAGGTAGTGTACATTCTAGTAGTAGAGAGAGACAATAAACACACACACAAATCATATCATCTAGAGATAAAAATTATAAAGAAGTTATTAACTGACATACGAAGTTGAAAAGGCAAAGGAACCCATGTGGCATTTACTAGGAACTAAGAAAATCAGTAGCAAGATGCAAGGAAAAGAGAGAGGAAATAAGATTAAAGACGAAGTGAAATCTGTTGAATCTTTTGAATGTTGTATAAAATAGTGGATTTTATTCTGATGGCACTGTCAAACTACTAAAGGGTATCAAGCAAGGGAGTGACTTCGATTTTTGTTTTAAAATAATTGCTTGGACAGTGGTGTAGTGTTTGAATCTCAGTAGAGATAGACTAAAATTGAGATAAGCCTTTTAGGGAAGAAAAGAAGGCAAGACAAAAAGAAAGGGAAAAAAAAGGAAAGAGGATGAGGGAGAAGGGGAAAGAAGAGGAAGGAAGAGAGAGATAGGCAAAAATAATGGCAGAAAAAAAATGAAGAAAAAATTCAGATTAGAAAAGCAAGAAACTATTTTCTGAATGAAATAAAGGGTGTATTCAAGAGATAACAGTACAGCATTATTATTTAATCATAGGCCCTATAGCCAGGCTCCCTGCCTCCTAATTCCATCTTGTCTACTCACTTCTTCATGACCTTGGGTAATGTTTTCCTTTGTCTCAGATTATTTGTAAAATGAGGATGACAATAGAACATACCTCATATGATTGTTATTAGAATTGAAACAACTAATACATGTGTTTTTCTTTGAAAACCTGTACCTGGCACATGCTAAGTGATCAATAACTATAAGAAAACTGAAAAGCAGAATCTGTTGGTTTGGGGGATATAAAGAAAGTCATAGAATAATGAATAGATGATAACCTCAAATTTCTTGTTCCATTATTTGGACTGATGACAGCAGCACCAATTTAGAGAGGGAGACAGATTTGAAAGGTAATAATAAAGTGATCATTTAACACGTTGATTTTGAATTACCTGAGGGACATCTTATTAAGTTTGCTCATTAGGCAATTGGATTTTCAATCAGGAGTTCAATGAGGGGGTCCATATTGAAGACAAATATTTGTGAATCATTTCTGTGTAGGAACAGATGAAGTCATTCATAGCAGATACTATTATCTAGGGAAACTACGTAGATTTGCAGAAGATAAAGGTGTGCCCAATATACAGAGAATTAAATGAGAAAATCAAAAAGGCATAGTCAGGTTTGAAGAAGTATGAAAGAAACATGTAAAGATATTAAAGGAATAAAGATTTTCTTGAAAAGAGTTCAATATTATCAAATGCTGCCATAGAAAATAGGACAAGAATATAAAATCTTCTCACCTCTTTCTCAGTCACTACTAGCAGAGTCATGAATATCCGTATTTCTCCTAATGGTCTGTTCAAGGCCATCTAGGCTTATTCTACCATGCTCCTCAAAATTTGAGAGCCAATTGCTCAAACCAAAAGTCCTTTCCACACTTTTAGGTATTTGTTACAGCAGCTCCCCACTTTTAGAAACCAGAATTTATATTGGTTTCCTATTGCTGCAATATTAATTCCTTACAAATACAATCACTTGGAACAATACAAATGTATTATTTTACAGTTCTGGAAGTCAGAAATCCAAGAGTTTCACTGGATTAAAGTTAAGGTGTTGATAGGGTTGCATTCATTTGTGGAGGCTGTAGAGAATATTTAATTTTCTTGCCTTAAGCTTCTAGAGATTGCCTGCATTCCTTGGCTTATGGCCTCCCTCCATCTTCAAAGCCAGCTATGGCCACTCAAGTTATTTTATGATGTCATTTATCTGGTTCTAATCCTTTTCCCCTCTTCCCTTTAGAGGGTACTAGTGATTACACTGGCCCCACCCCGATAATTCAGGATAATCTCTTATTTTCAGGTAGCTGACTTGCAAGATTAATTCCCTATTGCCATGTAACATAACAAATTGACAAGTTCTAAGGGTTAGGATGTGGACATTTTGGGAGCCATTATTCTACCTACCATAATATCATTCATGACATAGCTGAATGTAGTTCTAGGAATGCAGTTGTGACATAAATCAGACTACACTGTATCCAGGAATGGATGGATGTTCAATAAGGGAAGATAACTTCACTTATAAGAAATATGGTGGGGCTTCCCTGGTGGCGCAGTGGTTGAGAGTCCGCCTGCCGATGCAGGGGACACAGGTTTGTGCCCCATTCCGGGAAGATCCCACTGGGAAAGTAAATCTATACAACCATATTTGTAAATGAGTTGGAACTCTTTCAAATAATTTGGAAAATCAACTTGCTGGACAAATATAGAACCTCTGAAGAACTCTACTCTGAGGTATATTACTAACAGAAATGCATATATATGTCAGCCCAACACAGGAATGATGGTTTTATCAATCTCATTTGTAATAATCTGGAAGGAATCCAAATGTATATCAAAAGAAGAGAAATTGTTTTACATTCATACCATGGAATACTATACAAAATCAATTACTGCTATACACACCAGCATGAATGAATCTCACAAATATAATATTTTGTGAAAGTAGCTGGATTCAAAATAATGCCTATTTTGTAATTCTATTTATATAGAGCTCTAACACAAAGCAATTGATAATTAAGTCTGGATAGTGACAAAGGAGAGGAATAGTGACTGGGATGGAGTATAAGAGAGCTCCTATGAAGCACTTCTTAGGAAGCTATTTCTAGTATGAAATAGAATAAAATTACAAATTTCTATTTGGCAATGAGTACACAAGTATATTCACTTTGCTAAAATCTGCCAAGGTATATACTCATGATCTGTACACTTTAAATGTTTTCTACATGAATAAATTAAAAAGTGACGTGAAATAGTATAATATGTAAATTCAGAAGTAGTGAGGAGGTAAGACATGTTTGTGCCAATTTGATGTGAAAATACTCAGGGTATTTGGTAATGGGGATAAATGCAAAGAGCCATTTATTTCCAAAAATTCCTAAATTCAAGACTAAAAAGAATTGGCAATAATCAAAGAACATTTTCAAAGTCAATCTGTAGTTGATTGCTCATATACTATATTGAAATCAGAGAATATAAATAAGAAAACCAATTTCCTTGGAAAATAAATGTTACTTTAGCGTACAAACTAGTAAAATTTCAACATGGCCATTAGAATTCCAAAGAAGTTTAGATACAACTAAATATAAATTGTCATGTGCACAGATGTTACTATAGTTTACCCTATATTAACTATAATTTTAGCTTGTGATAATTCTCCCCTCAAGCAAAGGCTATGATCTCAAATGAAATGTCAGATGGCAAAAAGGTATCATACACTCAGGAAACCAAATCCAAAAATTTTGAGGACTGTGTTCAATAGGCCATTGTCATATTTAGCCTCGATTATTTAAATATTGAGCAGGATGTAAAACACAGACAAGAACTTATTTAAAAATCATCTGACTTTTTATATTATGTAATTTCTATACTTGTAATCATTTTAAAAAGTTCTCCAATTGTTTTCCATATATAAATGCAATATGTTCAATTTAACACTAGAATGCTTATTTTTATTGAAGGTGTATCACAGAAAACCATCCCAAACGACATTTCCTCCTGTGAAGTGAAAATAAAGAAACTCAATCACAAATGTTTTGCTTTAAAAGTTTCTTCTGTAAAAGTAAACATGCAAAGTAATAAAATGGTACTGACCAAAGACCAGTTCATTATTTAGGAAACTATGATTACTATAGACAGAAGCATTATTGTATTTTGAAAAGAACATCATCAGAAAATTTGGGTCCTAATCCCTAATTTATCATTAATTCACTCTGGGACCTTGCACAAGACAGCTAAAATTTTTAGCTATTTCCTCCTCTTGTAGGCCTTTGCATTTGATGTTAATAATCTCCATAATCCTATTATATCTAAAATTCCATAAATTAACATAAAAATTCAGGTAAAGTATGCTTTCGTGTATTGTTTTTAAATTTATCATTTATACTATTTATACATTGCAAATAACAAGATCATTGGTTTTTCAAGTGTTTTGGCATCAGATACCGTGTTTCAAACGAAACCTTAGTACTGAGCAAAAAACAAAGAAAATAGGTAAAACACATATTTGAAGAAGTGAAAATATCACATTTGAAAATGAAATTTGTTATAATTGAAGTTAATCAAACTGAAAGCTAACTTGGGTATCACATTTGTGAAATTATTAGAGAGGCTTTCTTTCCTTAATATATGATGGTTAATTTGGTGGTTAGGGATAAGTGAAAGACAAGAAAGGCAAGTATTACTGTTCTCTAGAAATTGTAAAGTGGAAAATAGGTAATAGCATGTCATATTCCTGGTTTCCATACCATAATCCTAAAGTCCAAAATATTCATTGTTAGGAGTTATTTAGGACACTAGTCATATTGGATTAGGGACTCATCCTACTCCTTTATGACCCTTTTTAACTAATTACCTCTGAAATGACCCTGTTTCCAAATAAGGTCACACTCTAAAATACTGAGGATTAAGACTTTTTAGCATATGAATTTGAGGGTGGCGGGGGGTGGGGGGTGGGGTGGGGGGGGAACAATTCAACCCATAGCACTGGTAGAGTTTCAGCCAGGCATAGCTATGATAGAATTATGAGAGCAGATAACAGAAGAAACTAATGAGTGTTAGAACAAAACAATATTTTCTAAGACATTTATCTTTCTTGTAGTATTCTTCTTGTTTGCAATTGCAAATCACAAGGATAATGTTCTTGGAGAAATACAGTGTAGTTAGCTAGTGATGAGAATAGAAAAAACTAAAAACGGGACTTAGAGAGGAGTGTCTAGTCTAGACTAGAAAAGTGTTCAGCACAATGTAAGAGCGAGTATTACCATTATCTATTATGGTCAGTGAAAGGGAGCTGGACAGAGCAACCACATCATTGAACAAACTCATACCAGAAGGATGTGAGCAGTGAAATCACTACCTCTTGATCATTGGACCACAGTGGAACTCTACGGAAGACTCAGTAACCTGAAATTTATCATTTAGGGAAACAAATCATCAAGGGAAAGTTTGAACTTGAGCACAGATGTCTAACTGGCAAAATGAAAACAGAGGGAATTTAACTCATTATAAGGTACTCAATGAACAAAGATTTGCAGTGACTAAGAGAAAGCAATTCAAATAAAATAGAGAATGTTTCATGGCAAAAGCTGAAAAATACTTTAATATCTGGTCTCTGAGAAAATATTTTAAAAACCTGAGTGTATCACAGAAATTGAGAAAAGGGAAAGTACAGAAAATGTAACCTAATCAGAACTGAGTTTAACAGCTACAAAAATTATGAACCCATTTATGCCATTTATAATGAGCTCAACAGAAAGATCCATATAATTTAATAGTTGGGATTGCTTATTTAGTTCAGCTTATATTAATTGGTTACACTCACATATCTTTTATATTTCTGAGTCATTTACTATTCATTAATTACTGTATTTAGTTTTTCAATACTGAGTGTTGATTATGTGTCAGTTACTTAAATAAGTGCTGAAATATAAAGATGAATAAAAATTCCTGTCCTCCAAATGTTCACAGTCTAGTAGAAAAGAGCCAGTAATGTTTCAGTCTCTAAGTTCTGAGACCAAGGAATAAACAAAGGGTTTCAGGAAACCTAGGAAATAGTAGATTAAAGAGTAGATCTCATTTAGTTTCCCTCTCCTAGGAACAGTATTTTTCAAGCCAAAGCAAGTAGAGACAACTCCTTTAGTTGCTGGAAACCAAATATCTTACAGATGATATACCTGGGCTTACTGATGAGATAGATAGCAAACTAAGATACCTCCTGTGTGTACATCCTGTTGCTATGTCTGACAGTTTATGGGTCACTTAAATAATTTACTAAACCAAGTGTACAAAAAGGCATCTAACCCCAATAAGGAATAGCAATTTACAAAGCACTTAGAACTTACACAGGGTGCATCTTTCCCAGATGATGTGTGACCAATTTCATTTTCATCACTTACATAGGAAACAATTTATTTGGGCAAATTCATCAAGCAAATATTTGTATTAATCCAGTAATTCTCTAGATAAGCGAAAAACCTGTGCTCCTGTAGACTATAGAAGAGAACATGTAACACTGCCAATTAGATAAACTAAATGTGCTGTGACATATTCCTTAAAATTCCATGCTTTCTTTTATAATGAAAATTTAAGAGTGACTATTTCCTTCCTGTCACCAGTAAATGGAAATATTTGGGAAGGCTATTAAAGATAATGCAGTAGTAAGAGCTTCTAGATGCTAAATATTCAAATAGCTTATCAGATATTCTCAACCTAAAAACATCCCTATCTCTGCATAAAATGGAAATGAGAATAATATAATGCAACACAAAGTGTTACTGTGAAAATTAAATGAAATAACATGTATAAAGCTTTTAGAACAGTGCCTGGCACAAAGGAAGTATTACAAAAGTAGTAACTTTTTTATTCTTTAAATTACTAAGTAAACGATACTATATAATAAAGGACAAAGATGAAAGCCTGATTTCTTCTGAGTATCAACTTCAAAAAATATGCTAAAAGTAGGGACTTCCCTGGCAGTCCAGTGGTTAAGACTCTGCACTTCCATTGCAGGGGGCAGGTTTGATGCCTTATCAGGGAACTAAGATCCCGCATGCAGCACAGCAAAAAAAAAAAAAAAAAAAAAAAAAAGCTAAAAGTAATAACCAGGGTAGCATACGTGGATTTGGAAACATTACTTTTAATTCAGCTAAGTCGTGCTTCTAAATTAATTTCATTTTGGTCACCAATATTGTTAATTAAGTAAAAAGGCAAATATGGTCACAAATCAACTTAACAGTAGGTCATCAACTTCCTTAAGGCATCTTTTTCTTTAAGCCCTCAGAGTGCGTTAGTCTCCTCAACCGTGACTCCGAAAAACCAACTGCACTTACTTAGGAACACCCTACAGTTTAAATGAATACAAATTGATTTACATATCAAATATCAGAACGAAGGAGGTGAATTGATTGGTTAATTGTTAAGAGTATGGGTTCTATTGTCAAAATGCTTTGATTTAAAATTTGTCTCTGTCTTTTGTTAGTCTTTTAACTTCATCAAATTATTTAACTTCTCTGAAAGCAAGTTTTTACAACAATAAAGAAAATGCTGCAAGTAAAGTAAGGGAAATAACACCATGCTTATGGTGTTATGGTAGGAATTGAGAGATGAAATTCAAATTAATTATTACTCACTAAATATTACCATTACTCTTTGCTATTGAAAGGTTAAAATAAATGATAGAAATAATCACTATCTTCATGGAGCTTATAAAAGCATAATAAAAGAGGTGTGTTATTTTTTCTCTCTCATGAATAAAATAGTTAAACCTACATAATTTAGGCAAAGGGCATAAAAACCTATTATTAATAGGATTCAGAAATTCAAATTTTTTTCTAATCATTAGTTATTAAATATGCAATGAAGACACACATATATTCTTCAAAATATGCTGTTATCTGTTTGTCCTTTCCAAAATTTTCAAATATTTTTGTGTCAAGTTAACTTTGAAATATCCATGGGAAATTTTCCTGTATACTGAAGTTAGTGTTTTTTGCTATGAAAACCTGAGTTATTTTATTATTGCAGGTCTTCCGGATCTTTGTTTTACATTTCAACTAAGGTATGACAGGATTAATTTATTCTGCTCCCAAATATGAAATGGTAACAAAATTATTTTTAAAAACTTCAAAACCGAAGAAAATTCAAACTAAAAGATGAGAAATATGTAATCTTATACTCAAGATAACAAAGTATGACTGCTTATCACAACTAGAGAGCATTTTTCTTCATGCATTAGTCTAATTTTTTTATCTGGAAATTCAGAAGGAATGAAATTTTATTGTGTGGGTACTATTGCAATACGGTTACTTCATTTCACAGCCTAGCTTTTGAAAGTTCAGACGACTCTGGGTCTTTTAACTTTCTTAAAATTTCTAGTGCATCAAGAACATTAAGCAATTCAGGGCTGTTGGATGCTAGTTTTTTTTTGCTTTTCCCTTCCTGTGAACAGAGGGAACAACACAGTAGAGCACTTGCTTATATGATTACTTGAACTTAATGAACACCATCTGCAGGAAGAGAAACCTGAATATTTGCATACATCTGGGCATAAATAACATGTTGCTGCAAAACTGATTAATAATTGCATTTAGCAGGCCACAGTTAGCTATATTTACATCTTGGTGCGGTGGGAAAGTAGAAGATGAATATTTATCATTGCTCCCTTACCTTAATTTGAACAGGCTGTTAACCAGTGTAGTAACCTGTGTGAACAGTATTTCGGAAAAGTTTGATTTAAAAATGGATGCGTTCCTTCTTTTCATTCTCTGTGGTAGAGGGTACATAAGCACACTAGATGATTTATTCTTAAAATGCTTAACCCTGTTTTTATTTATATATTTGATAAAAAGAAAATAAACTCTTTATGGTAAAAGGAGTCAATGTCTTTCCTATTAAGATTTATACATCGGGTTTCCCTGGTGGCGCAGTGGTTGGCGGTCTGCCTGCCAATGCCAGGGACACGGGTTCGTGCCCCAGTCTGGGAAGATCCCACATGCCACGGAGCGGCTGGGCCTGTGAGCCATGGCCGCTGAGCCTGCGCTCTAGAGCCTGTCTTCCACAACGGGAGAGGCCACCACAGTGAGAGGCCCGCGTACCGCCAAAAAAAAAAAAAAGATTTATACAACCGTAAGAATATTGTCAATCATAAGTTTTCAGAAATACAAGTGTATATTACTTTCTGTAATTCTATACCAAAGTGTGGATACTTTGCTTTAAATAATGTATCCACACCAGAGTCATCACGTGAAAACTTTTGATTCAACACATTTGGCAAAACAGAGAAATGATAAGATGGTTCTTTTTAAAGTAGTATAGGTGGAATTTTAAGGGCAATTTAAGACACACATTCACTAATCTTTTTCTAAAGAGAATAATTGGAATCAATACAATAACATTTTTTTCCCTTACCGACAATGAAGTCTTATATTTTCCCTTTCCCTTTCTCCCTCTCTCTTCCTCACTTTCTTTTTTTTTTTTTTTTTCTCACTTTCTTAATCACATATACATGCACATGTGTGCATGCACAACTCACAACTCAAACCCTAAACTGTATAACGTTAGCATAAATAACAAGATAGTGGATAAGAAAAAAAGCTTTCAACAAATTTTTTTCTATTAATAATACCACACTTTTTCTCTATCCATATTTTTATAGTATAATTAGAACAGCACTTAGTAAGGACACATTATATATAAACAGTCATGTTTTACATGTACTACCAGTACATCTCAAAATGTAACATACATACAAATCACCTAGGGATTGTGTAAAAATGGAGATTCTGATTCAGTAGGTCTGTAGGGAGCTCCTTGCTAACACACTCCCAGTGTGTGTTTCAGATGTGTGGTCTAAGGACTGTGTTAGAATAGGAAAATTCGAAACCAATTATTCCTCCCAATATCCCTCAAGGTAGGTATGACTAACATTTCCATCTTACAGGAACCTCAAACACAGATAATTTAAGCAGTTTTCCCAGGGAAACAAGAAAAATTAAAAATTAGCAAGGGATGTAATGTGTGTTCACATCCAGGAAGTTCGTCTCCAGGCCCCCACATTTTTCAGCCCAACCCTATACTGTCTGGGCGTTAATGAAGACTAAGTATCAGAATGTGTACTCACAAGGTAAGGCAAAGCGAATCTGGTGCAGAGGAGCAAAAGAGAAGAGACAGACATGAGCTAGAGGGGATGGAGAAATGAGGGGAACAGAAAAGGGAAAACAAAGACCAAGTTTATAATGAAAACATATGCACTGATTTTTTCCTTTCATCGTAAGAAACTGAAATCTATAATAAAGTCACCTGATAATTACATGCAGAAACATTTGCTTGATAATCCCTGAAAAACAATAACTAGTAATGGTATTGGTCCATTTCATCCAGGTTATCAAATTTGTGGGCATAGAGTTGTTCATAAATTCATTTATTATCCTTTTAATTTCCATAAGGTCTACAGTGTTGTCCCCCTTCTTATTTCTGATATTAGTAATTTGTTTTCTTTTTTTCTCTGGCTTGAGACTCATTTATTTTACTGATCTTCTCAAAGAACAAGCTCTTTGTTTCATTGATTTTCTCTATTTTCTGCTTTCAAATTCATTGATTTCTCCTCTAATTATTATTATTTTAATCTTCCTACTTGGGATTTAATTTGCTCTTTTTTCTCCCTAGTTTCCTAAGGTGTAAACTTAGATGATTGAATTTAAATTTTTCTTTTCTAATATAAGCATTCAATGTTATACATTTCCCTCTAAGCACCGCTTTTGTTGCACCCCACAAATTTTGATTACTTGTATTTTTATTTTATCTCAAACTATTTTACAATTTTCCTTGAGATTTCTAAGACCCATGTGTTATTTAGAAGTATGTGTAACCTCCATATATTTGGAATTTTCCAGTTTCTTTTTTCTTATTGATTTCTAGCTTAATTCCATTGTGATCTAAGAACTGACACTGTATGAGTTCTATTTCTTCTTCAAGTGTGTTTTATGGCCCAGAATGTGTTCTATCTTGGTTAATGTTCCATGAAAGCTTGAGACGAATGTGTTTTCTGCTGTTGTTGGATGAAACAGTCTACAGATGTTAATTATATACAGTTGATTGATGGTGTTATTGAGTTCAACTATGTTCTTACTGATTTTCTGCCTGCTGGATCTATTCATTTCTGAGAGAGGAGTGTTGAAGTCTCCAGCTATGAAAGTGGATTCTTATTTTTCTCCTTGAAATTCTATCAGTATTTCTCCCAGGTAGTCTGATGCTCTGTGGTCAGACACATATAAGTTAAGAATTGTTATGTCTTTTTTGGAGAATTGATCTGTTTGTTATTATGTAATACCTTTCTTTCTTTGATAACTTTCTTTACTTTGAAGTCAGCTCTGCCTGAAAATAATATAGCCACTCCTGTTTTTATTTTTATTTTTGACTAGTGTTAGCATAGTACATTTTTCTCCAACCATTTACTTTTAATTCATATGTATCTTCATATTCAAAGTGGGTTTCTTTTAGACAGCATATAGTAGGGTATTTTTTTTTGATCCATTCTGACAATCTTTGTCTTTCCATTGGTACGTTTACATCATTGCATTAAAAGCAATTATTGAGGTGGTTGGATTAATTTAACATATTCATTACTGTTGTCTATTTGTTGCCCTTATTCTTTTTCCTATTTTTGTCTTTCACTATGTTTTCTTCCTTTTGCGGTTTGAATTGAGAATTCTGATGATTACATTTTTCTCTCATTTCTTAGCATATCAGTTATACTTAAAAAATTTTTTTAGTGGTTGCTCTAGAATTTGCAATATATATTTGCAGCTAATTCAAGTACACTTTTTGTCTTTGTTTGTTTTGCGGTACGTGGGCCTCTCACTGTTGTGGCCTGTCCCGTTGCAGAGCACAGGCTCCGGACACACAGGCTCAGCGGCCATGGCTCACGGGCCCAGCCGCTCCACGGCATATGGGATCTTCCCGGACCGGGGCACGAACCCATGTCCCCTGCATCGGCAGACGGACTCTCAACCACTGCGCCACCAGGGAAGTCCTCAAGTACACTTTTAAACAACACTATACCACTTCATGGATAGTATGAGTAATTTATAATAACAAAATAATCCTAATTCCTTCCTCCCACTTCTTGTATCATTGCTGTCATTCACTTTACTTATATATAAACCTACATAAGTATATATATACATATATATACATATATATATATACACATACACATAAACGTATACAAACAAGATATATACCTAAAGCTACATAATTTAACAAACTTTTCTGTTAGGTCAGGTAGTAGTAAGAAAAATAAGTTTTTATTTTACTTTTCTACTTATTCCTTCTTCAATGCTCTTCCTTTGTTTAATTAGATCCATGTTCCTGATATATATTATTTTCCTTCACTCTAAAGAACTTATTTTAACATTTCTTGCAAGACAAGTCTACTGGCAACATATTCCCTCAATTTTTATTTGCTGAGAAAGTCTTTATTTCTTCGTCACTGTTGAAGGATAATTTTGCAGTGTACAGAATTCTAGGTTGGTGGGGTTTTTTTCTCTCAACATTTTAAGTATTTCACTCCACTCCCTTCTTGCAAGGAGAAGGTAGAGGTCTTATCTTTTTTCCTCTATAGGCAAAGGTATTTTTACCTTCTGGCTTCCTTTAGGATTTTTTCTTTAATTTGATTTTCTGTAGTTTGAAGATGATATTCCTCAGGCCTAAGTGTAGGGCTTTTTTGGGGGGTGGGGGAGGGCAGGGTATTTATCCTGCTTGATGTTCTCTGAGCTTTGTGGATCTGTGGTTAGTGTTTGACTATAATTTGGGGAAATTCTTAGGCATTATAGTTTCAAATATTTCTGTTCTTTTCTTTCTTCTCCTTCTGGTATTCCCATTATGTGTATGTTACTTTTTTTTTTTTTTTTTTTTTTTTGTAGTTACTCCACAGTCCTTGGATACTCTGATTTTTCTCAGTCTTTGCTCTCTTTCTTTTCAGTCTGAGGATTTTATTGATATCTTCTATATCATAAACTCTTTCTTCATCCAATGTCCAGTCACTAATGTGCTCAGTAAAGGCATTCTTCATTTGTTAAGTTTTAAATTTCTAGCATTTCTTTTTGTTTCTTTCTTAGGATTTTCATCTCTCTGCTTATATTGCTCATCTCTTCTTGCCTGCTGTCTACTTGATCCAAGAGCCCTTAGTGTGTTAATCATAGTAGTTTTAAATTCTTGGTCTGAAAAATCCAACATTCCTACCATGTCTCTTTCTGCTGCTTGCTCTGTGTCTCTAAATTGTGCTTTTTGCCTTTTGGTACACCTTGTAAATTTTTCTTGATAGGTGAAAATGATGTACTGGGTAAAAGGAGCTGCCATAAATATGCCCTTAGCAGGACTTTCCTGGCAGTTCAGTGGTTAGGATTCTGCACTTTAACTGCTGAAGGCCCAGCTACAATCCCTGGTTGGGGAACTAGGAACCTGCAAGATGCAGCCCAAAAAAAAAAAAAAAAAAAAAGCCCTTAGTAATGTGGTAGTGAGGTGTGGGGGGAAGAACGTGTTCTAGAGTCCTTGATTAGATCTTAGTCTTTCACTGAGCCTGTGTGTCTAATTATGAACTTGAAAAGCATTTCTCAGTTTTTTCTCCCCACTTAGGTAGGTAGGATGGCTGGAGTTGGGTATTCCTCTTCTTCAGATCAGTTAGGCTCTGATAATACCCCAGCAAGTTAGGCTCTGGTTAACTAGTTTCTCTTAACGCAAGCCTTGTTAAAAAGAACAGAGTGCTCTGGCATATTTCAAAATGTTTTGCTTTTTTTTTTTTTTTTCATTTCTCCCTTCCAGAAGGCTGAGGGCATTTTTCTCTAATATTTACTATGGGAATCTGGTAAAGCTCCTGAAGGTGGATCTCAGTATATTGTGGACCCTCTATGAGTGGGTCTCCCGGAGTTTTAAACTCTCACTGCTGTCTGCACTGAGCCTCTAGCAATTTGTCACTTACAGTTCAGGTTTTCCTACTCCCGCACCAGTTCCCTAGGGCATTTCCAATCATGAGACTCTGCTCTGGTAAGACAGACTGCCTGTACAATCTTGGGGGCAGTGGCTTGCCCTGTAAACTCACTTCTCTTATGGCTCTAAGAAGAGTTGCGGATTTTTCAGCCTGTTCAGCTTTTTACTGATTAGGACAGAGTGGCAACTTCCAAGTTCCTTGGAACCAGGAACTAGGAGTCCCTATTCACTCTTTCAAATAGTTACAGTATTTTGTTTTAAAACTCAGCTTAATAGTAGTTAGCTTAATGAAAACTCAATATAAGAAATAACTTCAAATGGAGCTATACAAGGAAGGCAGGCCATTCTATGTAAGTAATGGTTTGTAGCTCTAGAATTTCTCAAGCAAAAAATTAACTACCTATCAATGATCCCATGAAGAGATTTCTGACATGTGAGAGAAGGAAAAAAATGACATCTAAGTCGGGGGGCCAAATAAATTTTCATTCACATCGGGAAAAGTGAAAAAGACTAAATGGGAGCACAATAATTATTCTGATGGGTGATAATTGTAAATCTGGACTGCCTCAAGTGAAAAAGGATGTATGGTCACTGAAATTCTTAAGTCTCTTTCAATCTTATGATTTAGAGATTAAGACATGGCAATACATAGCTACATTATTTTCAGAAAGTTTTAATTAGCTTTTATGGGGACTAGATATAACATGAATTCCTCCTCCAATGAATAGAAAAGTCATGGCTCTGGCAGCAAAAATTTAAGTCCCAAGATTTAAGTCAGATGGACCAAATCTAAAGACCAGTTCTGGACCTCTGTCTTTGATGTCATTACCTAAGACTGAAAAGCTGATACTGGAAAATAAAATCATTAAATTAGAAACACAACAATGTTCAAAAAATTAAAATAGGATGTGGATCCAAATATCATATCAGAAAATTGCAAAGCATATCAAGAATTAAATTATGAAATTAGCATGGTTATAGATGACCCTGCTGAATACATGGGGAAAATAAAATCTGTGTAACTACAAAACTATATATATATATATATATATATATATATATTAGACAAATAGAGGAACTAAGGAAATAGAGGAAAACTGCAAAGAATCAGAAGGTTGTAACTGCTTAAGATGAATTATTACTTTGTGCTGTCAGCTAGAAAGAAAGCTCCAGGCTACCCAATTTCTTCTTGATTAATTGGCCTCAGGAGGTAATCCTGCTTATTGTTCTCATCACTCGGTAAGAGGTGTAGGCTTGTAAAGCAGAGATTCCTTTAGTCTAGTCCCAGAGCTGTCTGCATTTAAGGAAACACCTAACAGGAATGCATACCCTTATTGAAGCTGCTCTAAAGTATCTAAGGGCAAAGGCACAACTAGAAAGATATCAAAAAGAAGTGATGTGTGAAAAAGGAATCCCTTTTGTACAGCTGTCCTTTTCATTTTAATCATAAAACGATAGGGTCAAAAATCAAGGCCTTTGTTTTCCAGTATTTTAGTCCTGAGTAGCAGGCGAGAGAAAGGTTTAACATTTTTTATTCTTAGGTACTCTAAATTTAAATCATTTCAAAATCTTCCATTTCTTTGAGAAATGTTTATTTGCTTATGTGAAAAGTGTGGCAATACATGTGATAACAGTACCCACAAAAATTTACAAAATAATTGAAACAATGATTTCTTTTGAAATAATCATGGGATCTGAAATATGTAATATTTATCACAAGCATTTGCAACAAACTATAGTGGTAATATAAAATGCTGGTAATGTTCCAAAGTAAGTTCCATTGTCATATTCTTTATAACAGACTCAACTTTAATGGGTTAATTACTTTTAAAAGGCTGGTATCAACCAAATAATCCAATTTTTTCTTATTTTATTTTATAAGGAGAACTCTATACCCCCAATTTCTTATTGCAGAAACTCTAGTTTCTAGCTTTTCATAAATTCCCAAATTTAATCTTACATCTCTGACATTTCGCTGACTGCTTGTATTCGTGCATCTTTATCTACACCTGAGGGCATTAGGCTTTTGCTTATAAGGCCAACTGCAGGCTCTCACTGTGTCCTTTTTAGGGCAATGGTTACAGAATTCACTGATACTCCTTTACCCCCATAGTAGCTGATATCACAGCCAAGATATTACTCTCTTCTCAACACTTTCACTAACCTCCTAAGTGCCAGTAATTTGGTCTTTGTCCCTTGGAGATGGCAGAGCTACCAATCAACATTTCTGTCTAGGCTAAAAATTAAATAAGATTGGGAGGTTCATATCTGAATCTCTTCAGCTCTATTTTTACTTCCTAATTCATAAAGCTGAAAATGAGCAATCTTGGAGTCACAGATATTTTTTTTTTTTACACTCTATTCCACAATGTCAAATGCCTTGACAGAGTGGGAAGCGGGGCTGTGCAGATGTCACAGCGGTGGTTATTTGCTCCCTTGATTGACAGCCTCTTCATGGAGAGTAACAAACACTTCACCAAGTATTATATATTGGGGCCTCTATCCATTCAATTGTTTGTTCAACTCACAGCATGCATAGGCATTTTAAAAATAAAAATATACAATACGCATTACTCCAGGCCCTGAGAGGAGAGTGAATAACAAAACAATGTGTACTGCCCTCAAGAAGATGACAATCTAATGGGGTACAAAACATTAAATGATTATATAAATAGTTATTAGGATGTGTCTGAATGAAAAATAAAAGATGCTTCTGTAAAGTAAATAATGAGTTCCCTGAGGAAGTGACTTTTAAAGTGCAACCTGGAGGATAAATCGATGCTAAACAAATGGAGAGAGCAGAATGTCGAAAAGCCTAGCAAAGATTCCAAGCCTGGAGGTGGACGGTGAGGTGGATACACATACCAAAGGTCTGGGGGGCGACTTGTAGGTTTATGTTGTTATTCATGTACCCCTATTACCTCTATTATGTTTACATATTATGACATGTTTTTAGAGGGAAATGTCTTACGTTTTAGTACCTTTGAGTGTTTTTTTTTTTTTTTTTTCTATTTTGAATCCGGGCTTATATCACTTTGCATTTCTTTATGTATAGCCAGCCCTGACTCCCTAAGCTATGTAGAGAATAAATTAGGTGAAAATAAGTATAGAGGCAGAAAAAATATCTGAATAACCTCAATGTTGCATCTTTCCAGTAAAAAAAAAAGTCAAAATCTTTAATTTCCCCTGACTTGGGCTGCTACCCTCCAGAGCAGATGCATATTAATAAGGCCTTTAATCAGGGCATTTCTAATTCTAGACCACTAGATTACATATGCACCTAAACTTTTCAGTTGGTGTGGTCAATTATTTGCATAATAATTCTCAATTATTCACAAAATTAATTCTTAAAAATATTTCAATATAACAATTTTTAAATTACTTTTTATAAAATATACAACATATTATTCGAATTGAATACAACCAAATTGAATTTTAAGATTAAGAAGAGAAAGCATATTTTAAGAGATTATGGAGGAAGTTTATGACGTAGAAATAGATGCCACATGTGTAGAATCCACTTGTGAATTTTTTTAACATATGATGAGGCCAGAGAAGTGAGTGTGGAAACTAAAAGGTGA
This sequence comes from Phocoena sinus, assembly GCF_008692025.1. Taxonomy (NCBI): domain Eukaryota; kingdom Metazoa; phylum Chordata; class Mammalia; order Artiodactyla; family Phocoenidae; genus Phocoena; species Phocoena sinus. The sequence continues at coordinate 35,880,967 of NC_045772.1, read as the reverse complement.
TATTGCTTTAATTATGACTACATTTACAAAAATTTAAATAATGTTTCAACGTGAATATTTGAGTACCAGGACTATTTGACATATTGTTCTATGGATCTCATTACTTTCCATAAGATGAGGAAAAGAAATATTTGTTTCTAGGTTTCAAAAGTCAGATATTTTGGCATCTTCTAAAAATTAATGTTTGATACCTTTTATAAATTGCTTCTGCATCCTCAATCTAAAGTTAGAAAAATACCTTTAATCCAACATGCATTTTCTTTACTCCAAATCTTCTCTAAATCTATAAATATTGTGCGTTACCTTATATAATGCTTTATTTTTCCAACAAGCATGTTTCTAAATAAAAATTGCTTTTTAGATTACGGACCACAAAGCAAGACACAGCACACGTAGGATATATTATAAACTGATGTCCACAGAATGTCATTTTTCTATTCATATTCTACAAGGCAAGGTATAGCCTGTCTCTGCTTTTATGTCTCTTCAGAACAACAGAACAAGGTGGAATGACTATCTTGTGATTAGAATATGAAGAAAGGAATATTACATTAAAAATAAGATAGCATGAAAAAATAAAAGGAAAGAAATCAGGAGAAAAAAATCAGAAGAGTAGTAAGAAAAAAAAATCATATCATAGAATCTCTCCCTTTCTTTTTTGCTTATTCAACAATTACTAAGTGCCTACTCACTGCTCCTCTTTGGAATAGGCACTTATGAAATATGCACAAATAAAATACTGATCTTGGCCTTGAGACTTCCTCTCTAGTCAGAAGATTGTGTGGCAGGTCTTGTAGCACATTTTGAACAGTGGCAATATCTCATACAAAGCACAGATCTATCAGAAGGTTGTCAATTCATCCCAACAACTATTTTTTTCCATAAAAGATGCAAAAAGTCAGTATGATTTCAAAGGACATTATAATTTAGAGGTAATTATACTTAAATAAAATATATTTATTTAAACCTGATTTAACTAAATAATCAAAATATAATTTAAAAGTAATAACTTTTACTCACTTAGAGGCTTTTAAAAATATAAATATCAGAACTTTAGATTATGGAAATATCAATGAAGAAACACTTTTAGTCCACATTCTTGACTCTAGATTAACTAGCCCTCTCCATTCTCTCTATGCAAGATACTGACTATACGTTAGTGCCTTGACCTTGGTGGTGGCTCTCCAGCCTGTCCACACAACTCAGTGGCTTCCAGCTGACTTGAATGTAATTAATAGACTGTTATGTGTGTTCCTCAAACTGTTTTATATTAGATAAACATGTTATTCTAATTACATATTGTAATTAATACTACCTTAACTAAAAACGTTATTTCTATGGTAACAAAGTTGAATGTTTTGGAATGGTTTAATAAAGATGAGTCAATTTTAAACTTGCTATCTAATTAGGTGTGGGTGGCATGATCGTAAAAGTTTGAGAAAAATAAAATATTTAAATAATTCCACATGTGCTCTCTACAAGGATAACAAGCAAATTTGTGATTTTATATTAAAAGTGATAAAATAATTCTGAAGGCAAATTGTTTTATATTGTATCTTAAGATTCTGGGTCTGCTGTGAAAAATCAAAAAAGAGTGCATTGTGGGTGTAGTTTACATACCAAAGATGACAGAATTTTTTTAATCAACAGATTTATATATTTTTAAAAATCTTGACCATTCATAAAACAATTAATAAAATGTACATTTTTACATTTTAAGATAAAATATTTGATCATGAATATTTTTTATCCTGTATTTTAATCTTTGTTTCTAAATTAATTGATTATTCACCCTAAAGATGCCACCCAAAACTACTAGAGCTCATCAATGAAGTCTGTAACATTGCAGGATACATAATTCATTTACAGAAATCTGTTGCATTTCTGTACACTAACAGTGAACTATCAGAAAGAGAAATTAAGAAAACAATAAATCTAAGAGGGTAAAAGATCTGTAATTGGAAAACAATAAGACACTGATTTAAGAAAATTTGAAGACAACACAGATGGAAAAATAAACCATGATCATGAATCAATGTTGTTAAAATGACCATACTACCAAGGCAATCTATAGATTCAATGCAATCTCTATCAAAATACCAATGGCATTTTTCACAAAGCTAGAACAAATAATTCTAAAACTTGTATGGCAACACAAAAGACCATGAATAGCCAAAGCAATCTTGAGAAAGAAGAACAGAGCTGGAGTCACTTTCTCTGACTTCAGAATATACTCTAAAGCTACAGTAATCAAAATAGTATGCTACTGGCACAAAAAAAGACACATAGATCAGTGGGACAGAGAGTCCAGAAATAAATACACACACTTATGGTCAATTAATCTATGACAAAGGAGGCAAGAATATACAATAAGTATAAACAAGTGGTGCTGGGAAAACTGGACAGATACTTGTAAAAGAATAACAATAACACCAAATTCCTACTTGACAGATTTCTTAATTTCTGCAGCATCTCATCTCCTATAACTGTCCCCTTCTTTCTGCTCCACATAAACCTAGATACAGAATAAGACAGTAGTTCTCACACCGTACCCTGTGTCAGAATCACCTAGAGGCCTCCTTCAAGCACAGAAAGCTAAGCTCTACTCAGAGTTTCTAATTCACTACGTCTGGTTAAGCCCTGATAATTTGCATTTCTAACAACTTCCCAGGTGATGCCGATGTTGCTGTTTCAGGCACATATGTTGACAATCACTAAAATATAAGAATTTTTCCTTGATTTCCCTCAAATCATTCATACAAAGCATTTGCTTATTTGGTATACTCCATTAAAGACTGGGCCAAAGACTTTTTACTGCACCTGCATGTATAAATTAATACTGAATAGTAAATCTCTGGATTCTAATAGATTCTTTGGTCACATTATAATGAATTTCTTACGATCCTTTATTTACCATGAGTACCAGCTTTCCCCACTCCAGCTTGGTGACCTCCTTTTCTTTTACCTTCTCCCTCCTTGCTGTTTGACCCAGTACCAACATTCTTCTTAACTCTTTATAAAGAGAACTTTAACACTGTTTACACATCATCTTTACAAACCATCAGTTCAGGGATCAAAACTCCTCATCCAAAATGGACTTTCAAAGTATTTGGGTGGATGGGGGCAAGCCTCCTAAAAGATTAATACCAGCTAATTCAATAACATCTTTCACTTTTCTATACAAAGATGATGAGTTCAGGTTTGTTCATCTTCATTTGGAATGCTATTCTTGTAATGTGGGACTGAGATAATAGAAAACTAGTACCTGCCTCTTCTTGTGAACTCAGGGATGGTAGGGAGTAACCAACTCCCTCGTGAATGAAAGAGAGAAATGCATTTTTGGGGGCAGTTATTACAGTGGTGGCACAGCTGGTAGCAGACTCGATTCAATTGGGTCACTATTGGATTCATTAGTGTCAACATATTCATAAAAAGTGGAGAGAAATAAAAACATACAAAGTCAATTCTGCCTACGAATGAGCCAAGAGAAAAGCAACCTACAAAATGAGATGGAAAACTTGCCACTAAGCTGAAGGATGGGTAGACAAGGTTACCTGTACAAATTCACTAGGACGGTGGAGGAGACACACTCCCTTATATTGACTACATTACACTTGTAGGAAACAAGTTATTGGACATTTGATGGAAACAACTAATAATCCCACCTACCAAGTAAAATAGCATTTTTATTCTGATTTATGCATGAGTAGGTGTATTTGAAGGTTGATTCCAGTTTATAGCAATAATTTCACTTTCACATTGAAAAATATTTTAAATTATCACATAAAGAATTTTTACATGTTTTAAATCATATTATAAATCTTTGGCCCGAGGCCTCTTACCTGTTTCCACCAGGATTCCTCAAGGGGAGAAGAGAGTGAATTTTTGCAGCAGGAAGTCTGAGGACAAAATCCAATGCAGCAGTAAGCACGATATTCCTTTGAAATAGCAAAATATATCCTAAATTTTCATTGTAAGGTGGTATCTTACTGCCTAATATATTTATTTTTGACTTAATATCAGTTTAATCAGGAAAAGATAAGCTTGCTCTCACGTTGGTATTAACCTTGGAACTGAATTGCATTCAAAGACATACCTTACTGTCAGTTAATGCAATGGAAAAGCAAGTTAAATATTTATTGATCTTTCTTAGAGAATGCCAAATGGACATCCTAGCTATAACACATAAACAAACAAACTTGCTGAGTCGACTTACTTCTTTCTCACCTTCCATAGTAGCTTTTTCCCAGAATCCTCTTCTTTCCCCAGATGTAGAAATTCACTGAAGTTAATTACCCACCATGGTTCAGCTGGTTTGCAGCAGGTCTATGAGTGATCGATCATAAGAAAGATGAGGTCTAGCAATGCCCCAGCTGTACTTTCCTTTGTAATAATCTGCTTGTTTGCAACACTAATTATAGGGACAATATCCTTTTTGAGATTGAATTTGTATCTTATTACTTTTATTTCCTTGCAAGTACAATGTTTAGGTTTGGATTCAAAAGTCCTTAATGTTAATTTTGGCTGTTTCATTTACTAGGTGTGTAATGTTAGGTAAATCTCACAATTTCTCTAAATTTCTTGTTTGCTCTTACATGAATACAGAGCTAACATAACAGGACCCTCAAGTTAGTTAATAAGTATGAAAATGTGTGTAAGGTAAAATACTAAACAATTTAAGTTATTATTTCTGAATATTATACAGGAATGCAAGGGCAATCACATAAACATGAAAGTATGGTGATAAAAATCATGTGTATTTTCTAAAATATAGTAGGGCTTAATGGAATTTTAAGAGTACCATTTATATATATAGCAGAAAAGAGAAAGTCTTGACATAATACATGAATGAGAATATAGTATATAAGTAGTGTTGCCTATTCCAGCCTGAAAAAATAAAGCATTTTGCCATTTGCAATATTTAGAAACTTTAAAAAATCAGAATTTTTATAAAATTAAATAAGATAAATTGAGTGTCAGAAGTCAAAATCACTCAGGTGGAGACATTTTAAAAACACATTGAGATCAGTGTTTTTAAATCAATATAATTTCAACAAATGTCTTCTATTAATGACTGCCAATTCTACTTTACTAGCTTGTTGATATAAAGCCATTTTTCTCTACTTTTATCATGCACTGGAATCACCTGGAGAGACTGTTGAACCACAGATCTCTGGGCCCTACTGGGTATTTTTAATTCAATGCATCTGTGCTGATTTTTTTTTTTTTTTTTCGGTACACGGGCCTCTCACTGCTGTGGCCTCTCCCATTGCGGAGCACAGGCTTCGGACGCGCAGGCTCCGCGGCATGTGGGATCTTCCTGGACCGGGGCATGAACCCGCATCCCCTGCATCGTCAGGTGGACTCCCAACCACTGCGCCACCAGGGAAGCCCTGTGCTGAATTTTTAACGCTTTCCTAGGTGATTCTAATGTTGCAGGTTTGGGGACTACACTTTGAGGACCACAGATATGAACGCTAATGGATTTACAATGATGAAGCAAAGCACAGAGGAATGGCTATTGAATGCTATGAAGAATCTCATTCCAATGTTCACCACATGTGCATTGTGATCTTAGAGGTATATAGTGTACGTTGCTCATTCTTCTCAACTGTGCAATAGATATGTATTATTATTCTCAAGATACATGGTTTACTCTGACTATACAGTATTCCTTGTGGAATGCAAACTAAGTGTACTAACTGCTGAGAATATCTCTGGGGGGAATAAAAGCAAATGCTGATTTTGCTTTGCACTCCACTTTTTAAAATACTGTGTTTTCACATTAGTTTTATGCACCAATAACTTAAGGCTCAAGAACACTATTACTCTAAGCTTATACTTTGGTGTGTTATAAGTCAGGATACAGAGTCAGCTACTATAAGAAAGAGGCCTAAAAATACAGTTGAGTGAATAAACTAGAAGTTTGTGCCTTTCTCATTTTAGAACATAAGTGTAGGCAGGCTCTGGCTGATGACTACTTCTGGGCCAGCCAGCTCTACACAAAACATGACTCCATCTCTGTATCAAAGTTTGCATCTGCAGTTGTGGTTCCTTGGTCAGAAGAAGAGGAAAAAGTGGAGTCAGGGCACACAACTTGTCTTTAAGTTGAAAACGACCAGTGAATTGTGCACATCACTTTTATTTATATACCATTGGTAAGAACTTAGGTAGACACACCTGACTGCAAGAGAGGCTGGGAAATAAGCCCAGCTCAAACCCAGGGAGGCTGGGGAGCAAGTGAAGAGGGAGAAGGGAGGGGTAGATTCCACTACTAAAATGAAAAAGGGTGAGAATGGATCCTGGGGGACAGTTTAACAGTGTCTACTACAGGTGGGAATATAACAGGTGAAATAAAGCAGTTGCAACTTTCGTGGAAATAAAAGACTTTGAATAGATTTAACGGTTTAAAGCATTTCTGAAGGAGGCAACTTGCCTAAAGAGGATTGCAGTATTTTAAATTTAACATTCCAGAGATGAATTAATGGTGCACTTTATTTTTAAAGAAAACAATTTAACTTTAGAAAAGACACTTCTCTTCTTTCCCTGGATGGTTATATGTTTCTGTGTATGGGTATGTGTTGAGGAGGTGAAAGGAGAAAATAGTGATAATATTGTGAAGTATTTTCCCTTTTATTTATGATAAAATTCAATTCATATATCTAATAATAAAGAGAAAATTTTATTTCATTATTGATAAGTAGAAGTTGAAATTATAGTAGAATTTTAAAGACCAACTTTCCCCCCTATTTTTATGTGTTTAAATATGTGCTAGGAGACTTATGTGAAAGCATGCATCGTTGCAGCTCTAGTTCCTTCACATAAACCAGTCTAATCACCTTTATTTTTGCCTAAATGAATGTCCTGTTCAAAAGTGATTTTTATTACCTTTCTCTACCGCTATTTTTTTCCTCACTGTTCTTACACCTAGATTTCATTCTCATTCCTCTGAAGAGATTAAAATTTAAAAGTTCATTAAAGAAACTTGCCCATATGTTTCACTAAAGCAAGGTAAACTGGTATTTATAGGCACACGGACCTCTTTTCCACTGAGAAAACAAGGAATCATGTTAGTAGAACAAGAGCCTAAACTATACAGTCTGTTCTACAGTGCATTTAATTGTAAGGGTGGGTCATGAATATCTGAGTATGTGATTTCTTCTGAGAAAGTCACAGGACATTTATATATCAAAATAATAATACTTGTCTCAACTCAACTTTTATGACTTTGTAGAATTACAGGGTATAGAATAGCTCCTTCCAGGTGTATAAACTTCCTCCTGTGAAATCTGACACTTCACATAGTGCTTTAACACCTATAAACTCCAGAGGTAGTGACAGTTTTCTGTACTTTTGTACAATATTCCATTAGCAAAATCTTGTTTCATGTATGTGGAAAGCTGAGAAGAAAGTTGGGACACCATGACAAGATCTGATTCACACGATAGTCTGAGCTGTGTGACAGACTGGGAGCAGTGTTGTTACATATATTTTACCACATAAAAAGCTGGAAAGCTGCCTACAGCAACAGTGATGGCACTGCCCTGCCTCCATCACTGGTGAAATTCTGGCTCAACTCTTGCAGAAACTACAGAAAGCATCACCAACCATTCCCTTTCAAATCATGGTAAGAGTTTTAAACTCCAACCCAGCACAGTGGACATTATCTCTGCAATGATTCTGCATCTGCTTAGGGAAGAAACTCCGATAAACAGTCGACTCAAGTAAACATGTGTCCCCATGAGAAAAATTAGTGGGCCAAAAATTCCTTTTTAAATCTACATATAGAAATAGGATGGAGAATGGGACAGCCAACCACTCAGAACAATAAAAACATGTTGACTTTGGTGATATGGAAAATGTTGATGGTGTGATAAAATATCATGAATTGCACAATATTAATTACAACTCACATTCAAATATATCTATAGCAATATCTATAACATTTATACCAATATCTGTATCTATAACGATGATCACTTCGAATTAAGCATCAAGCCAGGAAAGACTGCATTTATCTAATCAACAATCTGCAGGTGCATAGTAGTGAAAAGTTGAAGCAAAGTTCTTCAAATTTAAGGATGGATTATTATCATGATGACCTCATGTCTGATGGCAACTATCAATCAACTCTCTAGAGTTTTTTTCTTTAAAATATCAGGTTTTATAATTGTCCTCAAAAAGTAGTTTAATTGTCTGTAGAAAGGATAGTTTAATCTGGAAAATTAAGAATGTTGTTCCGACTATGAATATTATATGGCTTGAGGAGCCTTTAAAAAACTATTATTTCTGAAAATATAAAATTGCCCAAGGTAACTATTGTCTACGTTGTAAAGGAGTAAACAGGCAAAAAAATAAAATGCAATGCTGAGATAAGCAAAGGAGATGTTTAATGGTATTGCATATGAAAGTTATGGCATCAATGTTTCTGTGTAATGGGTGGTCTGTTTTTATATATAACTCATACCCAACCTAGAATGTAATCCAAAATCAGAAGACACTGCAGAATACTATCTTCCATTGTTCTTGCAACATACAGAGGCGAAAAGGAAGAAAAAGAGGGAGTAGGAAGAAGAGGCAGAAGAGGCAGATGAGAAGAAGGCAGAGCAGCAGAAGAGGAGGATAGGAAGGAGAATAAAGCATCAAGCTAAAAGGAATAGAGGACAGAGATTAGAGAAGTGCTGAAAGCCCCAGAGTCACAGAAGTAGTGAAGAAAAATCTATTGAGAAACAAGAGGCAATACATGCCTAGATCTGCCTGATCCAGGAAAGTGAAATCTATTTAACAACACAGGTGTTATGAAGTTTGGAATAAATTTGAATTATTGCTGTGGGAAGGCAGTTTCTTTATAGAAAGAGCTTGGTATCTTACTTAGGAATCTATTAAAATACAGGAAACTACTACCTGATGCAAGCAGTATAAGCCATGTTTAAAATCACTAATATTTCGTGAGCATTTTCTGTATTCTTGTCTCTGTGGAAAGTGTCTTAAGAGTATTACTTGTTTAGTTTCCACAAAACCCTATGAGGTAGAAAACTGCGTAAAAGTAATACACAATGAGGCAAGGTTTGGTAAAAGTGGAGCCTGATCTAGACTTCTCCGATTGATAATTGAGCTGAAATCTGAAGACTGAGCAGGAGTTAAGGAATGAAATGGTTGGACAGTCTTTGCAGAGGAAAATGATATAGTATATGCAAAGGTTCTGTGGTTACAGGGAGTATGCCTTCTTCAAGAAACTGAAAGAAATCAATTTGCCTGAAACAATAATAAGTTGAAAGAATAGAAAGAATAATGTGTGAGAATGGAAGAACATTGTTACAGGCTATAGAAATCTAACAGTCTCAACATGTTTAACAGTCTCTTAAAGTCTTGTCATGTTATAATACAATATTAGAAATACCCAGTTTTGTTCTAGGTTATTTTTTTTTAGTACCATAGGAAAAATAAACTTCACACAAAAAATATTTATTAAGATGATTTTTCATAGGCTTATTGACTAATATCCTAATGGTTATTTTCAGTCCCTACTTTATTAAAACATAATTATTTTTGTTTTGGCTAATTCATGTGAAGTTTTTCTCCCATATTTGGATCTTTGTCCTCTAACCTTATTTGCCTACATTGCATAGCTAAGCTTTATTCCCTTTTTCCTGTTAATAAACTCCTGGCCCATGAAATCATTAGCATTAATATGTCCAGCATTTACATCTAATATTTATAAAATAGCACTTATTTAGAAAACAAGGGTATATCACTAAGTAAAATTACACTTGAGGAGAACTAATTATTCATCTATGGAGAACTTTGAAGTTAAGTAATATATTAAAAGATAATTTTAAATGGGAAACATGGAGAGACAGAGAGGTGGAGGATCTCACTTGAAATTAACATAAGATATGTTCTAGTAGATAAAAACATAGTATCCTCTAATTTCAGAGAGATTAAAACAGAGACAATTACTTTGATCCTTACTTGTCAATCAGAAATGTGGGCACTTGAAAGTGCTACCATGACCACTGCCACCACCAAATCCCCATTTCTCATTACCAACAATCTGCATTATCTGGTAGGATATCTTATACAACACAAACTTTGATATTCATTGAGTCAGTGGGAGCTCTTGTTAAAATGCATATTCTGATTCAGCAAGTGCTGGGAGTAGCTGAGATATGTATCTCTGACAGACTTCCAAATGTTGTTAATGCTGCTGGTCAGTGGACATTTTGAGTAGGGAAGCAATAATTCACGTTCCATTTTCCATGACAGCATCAAAATGGAATAATACATACATATTTTATTGTGAACTCTGGGTGGAAAGGAGGTAGTCATGAGTAGAATTTTGACTAGTATCACTCAGTCCTGAGGGTCAGAGTGCAGCAAAGAGGATACAGGAACAAGTGGAGGGAGAAAGGCAGTATTGCTGCCACTTACTCCATTTGCTTCTTAGCAGAATAATGATAGGGACACTTTGAAGTCCGAAAGATATAACTTTCTTCAATACTCCATTTGGAGTGATACTTGTATCAAACTTAGAAGACAAGCAAATCAAAAATTTACTTTATTATGAGGTTATAAAAGTTAAAAGAGTTAACATTTATTGCTTCAGATGTTCCAGATATTAAGTTTGGTGTGTCATATGGATTGTCTCATTTATTCTTGACAACAACCCCCTGGGATAAATTAAATGATTATGTCATTGTAATGTTGAGGAAATTAAGGCACAGAGAAGTTAAATCACTTACTCAATGGGCAGTAAGTGGAATGTTTGTAACTACATAGTCTGATATCTCATATAAATATGATAATTACTTTCTATGACATCTTTGGATTAAATAGAACTAAAACACTTGTACCCATCATAACTGAATTCATGTTTCTTCTGGGGGTTAGGTTATGGCATTGCCAACTTGCTAAGATAATAGTATTTATCTGTTCCTTAGAAGAGAGCAAAATTTTAAAGGAATGGGACTTAGGGCAGAGAGGCTGGAAAACTACATTGGAGTACATAGAAGTTATTTTGTGTATTTAAATACACAAGCTTTGTTCTTCTCTTATTTTTTTCCCAAGCTTTACTTTCCTTACCATTTTTTTTCATTTTTTTAAAAAGCTTTCTTAAATTACTTTTGCAATAAGACAGGATGTAGCTAAATAAATGCAAAATCAAATAATTGCACATTTTGCCCACACAAAATGAGCAATTTATTGAGAAGCAGAGGATGAAAACAAAGCCATTCAGCAAATTAAAAGTGTTAACTATGTCTCTTATCCATGTTCTAGACCAGCTGGTGGGCATCAAACACTCATCAAAGAACAAAGAGGCTGACACAAGATCAAAGCTCAGATGTCATTGAGGTTCTTTCCACATTTTCAGTACTTTCCACATTTTGTTATACTACAGAACCAGATGAAATCACAGACCAATTCCTTGTCAATTCTGTAGGAGACAACCGTCTCACTTATTCTTCAAAGTCCAGTTTAGGTCACATCATGGTGCCCTAGATTCATCTTTTCCCTTCTCACATTTCCTAGTACCTAATGTGTGTATCAAGTACTTAGGCACTGGAATGCTAATATCTTTTATTATCTTTTCTTTGCTTCCATTATCTCTTCTCCACAGGCTGATTATAAGCTCTGTGAGGAGCAAGTGTGTCATAGCCTTCTCTTGCTTTACTCCGTAACACCTAAAACAATGCTTGTAAGACTTAAGATTAAGTCTTAAGATTAATTAAGGAATAATTAATTATTATTAAGACAGGAATAAATGTTCTCTAGTAACCAGAAAAAGAAACTCTTTGTTTTCTTACTCAAATATTTTGGTATAATCCTCTTTAAAAATATATTTCTAACAGTGTTGTATGGAACAAAAATGGTTATTGTCTTTCCCACTTGAATTTAAAAACCCATAAACGGGGTGTTCTGGGAAAAAGATATTTTCATAACAAAATATGTTTTCTCAGTCAGTAGCTTATTTCACCATTAAGTTTAATTGAGGTAATTCAGATTTAGTCCATTCTGCCTTTTCAAATGTAAATCAAATATATATAATTGATATGTTATCTTAAAATAATTGATAAGTGTCCTAGTAAAGCTTTTTAAAAAATATTTGTTTGACACAACAATATTAAGTAGAAACATATTTTAACTGCAAAAGGAAAGATGATCATATTCCTTACCTAACTAATTTAATTACTATTATTTTTATCTCATATTGAATTTATTAAGTTTAAATACTTTAAGGAGCTCATGCATTAAAATATTTTATTATTAACATAATGAAAACCTTTTTTAATGAAGGTAAAAAAAACAATGAATAATTTGTCAGAAGTGCTTATCAAAAGTGTCTACCACCTACATGTAAGTATGTTTACAAATGTTGTGTTTTACCTTTAAATCCCTATAAAGCCCTAAAACAAAGGAAAAATTGATTATTGGCCAATTTTGGTTAAAGGATTGTCAGTTCTGCATTACTGATAAAAAAATTGAAGAAATCCTTTTTAAGCAAGTATTCCATTTCCTACATGCATGCAATTCCTAAATGAATACTGAAAATAGCTAACATTATCATTACATTTAGGAAAAAAGAGATACTATTCAGCTTCCTTGTTCACCTCTTAATAGCTCACACACTACTAGAAAGTACTTGAATACATGCTGAAGAGCAGAGTGTAATAGTTCCTGGTTTACATCTCAGGCAGGTTAATAGGTCTTCAGACTTCATTTAGCACCACTTTTTCAGACCATCATAAGTTTTAAATATACTTCCATGCTGACAGTTTAATGTTTGAATAAGCAAGGAGTTAACTTACTTTTAACTTCTAAACCTTAGGACCTCTATCTTAGAGCTATAAAATTGACATTTCAGCATGAATTTTTTTTCATGATGTGTCTTTCAAATGTGCACATGTTACAATGTCTAAAACAGCTGTCCATGTTTACATTAAAAGCCTTTCAAATATATATTTTTTTTCTTTAGGATGCTATTTGTGCAGAAAGGAAAATAAGCAAATTGACTACTTTTTTACATTCTTCCCTCCCTTTCCCTTCCCTTCTTTCCTTCTTTCCTTTTTTCCCCTCTCTGTTTTTTGTTCTGATGTTTCTTGCATTTCTCTTTTCCTTCCTTCTTTTTTTTCTTTTTTTCTTTTCCTCTTTCTAAGGTACTTCAAAGCAACTTTAGCAATTATTCAAGCAGAGTGAGGGATGCCAGCAGTTTAAATCTGCACTCTGCCTTTAATTCTTGTCAGGGTTTCACATGCATATATCAGAACTGAAATGTTCTACTATATATTATGCTTAACCAACTAGAGGTCAAAGAACTAAATCACTGAATTCATGAAAGTAAAATGTTGTGCTTTCCAATTGCCATCACTTTGGGAGACTCTCACTTCCAATTACCAAAATGACCTTCAAATATGATACTGACCACTTTGTAGTAAAATTTATCATAATTGTTACATGACAATACAAAATAAGAAATGACATGGATAAAAAAGCTGTTATGATGGTAGTAAGATTTTTTTAATCTCAAATAATTTTACATTCAGTTTTTTGCTTGGTTGTGTTTTTCCTGATTCTTTATATTGCCTTTGCCAATATACCATTTATATATTGTTTGTAAGATTATATCACTACTTAAATGTGTAAACCTGTTAAAGTTTCAATCTAGAGTCATGGATGCGTAAGGATTCACATTTTTTGTTGAAAACTCTTCTATATAATATATATTAACATTTCACATTTTATTAATGTGCAAGAGGGGAGCACTTGTAAATTCCAGGTTAGACAATGAAATATTACATCAATCTTTCATAGAACTAATTTGCAATTTCCTTACAATTCTAGGATGTCAGTAAGAAGAGAAACTAATAATCATCACCTGCCTACTATCTGCTAGAAAGATGAAAATAAATAATAATAATTCTGTTCTATAAGACAGAACTTAGATTTTCCCCAAGTGCTTTACTGGGAATAACTCAGTGATTTACTGGGAATTTACTCAGAATAACTCAAGTTGTATTAAAGAGAAACACACTCCAAAGAAATCAGGTAACTGTCGAAATCATATAGATAGGAAGGAGCAGAATTTGAAAGTAGGACTAGATTGCCTGTTTTCAAAATATTTCCATTGTTATGTACTTATGACTGGTAGGGGGCCTAAAATCATCCAACTCTAGTTTAACACTTTTATTTGCAGATGAAGCCTACAGATGTATCAAGACTTGACAAAGGTCAAAAAACCAAAACCAAAACCAAAACCAACCAACCAACCAAAAAGAAAAAAAAGAAGAACCCCAAACTTTTTTGTGATCTTTTCACTACCCTAGCCTTTCTTCCTATATCACATTTACTAAGAACTCATCACTTAATGAAAACAAGGGGTCATGCAAAGGCCAGAGCAGTTCTGAAGACCCTATGCCAGAACCCAGTGAAGCCACTTTGCATAAAAAATACTCAATGATATGCTGAGAAACATATTGTAAAAGCTACATTATTTTTTCTGTGAATGTTTTTGCTGTGTAAATTACATTTATGCTATTAGGCATGAGAGTAAGTAGATAGTGGGGAAAAGCTGAACAGATGGTCTAAAGTATTCAAGGAATAAACAATTTCTACTTGTTTTTGCATGCATTTTTTGAATTATCTTTTAGCGGAATTACTGTAGTCTGCAGATCTGGTTTCCAAAAGTCAGTATAAAAATATATGCCCAGTGTAAAAAAAAAAATCAAACCAAACAATGTAAACATCAAAATTTGAAGCTCCTTTTTACCTTTCAGTGCAGTTCTATTCCCCTGGTTAAGTTCTATTAACAATTTTGTATCCTCTCAAAATATTTGCTTTGTATTTAGGTCAACAGATAGATATCAGGAAAATTACATTAATAAAAATTAGTACACTAATTCAATGAAAGGTTAAAAAAATAGCAAAAAATATGTCCAAGAGAGGGACCAATAGAAAATAAGATGGTGGACTTAAATCCAAATATAGCAGTAATTAGCAGTCTAAACACTTTGCTATGAAGGAAGAGGGTTGTAGACTCTGCTAAAAGCCAAATCCAATTGAATGCTGTTTAAAAAAGGCATATCTAAAACAAAGGGCACAGAAGGTTTAAGCATTAAAATATGGAAAATATGGACAAAGTTAAAAGATGGATAGAGGATATATCTTTTTGTAGACATTTTTAAGACCATTTAGAAGTTAAATTTTTTAAAAAGTAGAGATAAGGAGAAACATGGTAGAATGATGAAATGTTTAACTTTCCAGAAAGATATACCAAATTTAAATTGGTATGCATCCCATAACATAGCCTCTAATGACCAAAAACTTAGAGGAATGTAAGAAGATATAGCCAAATCCAAAATCAAGTGGTAATCTTGCTCAGTAACAGATGAAAAAAAACTTCATAATAGCCGAAAAGAAATTTTAGGAAAGATCTAGAAGGTCTGATTAATTTGATGAAAACAAGAGCTAAGGAACATAGTTAGAATCCTACCCACAACAACTGCAGAATACCATTTTTTTCTAAGGAAACGCAAAACACGTAAAAAATTTGATGATTTGCTAGGCTATAAAGTAAGTTTCAACAAATTTCAAAGGATTTTGAAAGCGTACACATGTTTACAAACCACAATGCAATCAAGTTAGAAATATACAATAAAATATAGCTGAACATCACTATATATTTGCAAGTATATACATCTAAATAATCCATGGGTCAAAGAAGAATGCATAAAGGAATTTTAATGAAAATACTACATATCATATCTGTGGGTTGCATCTAAAATTGTGTCTAGAAGAAAAGCTATAGCTTTAAAATTAACATTGGAAGAGCATGAGCTGAAAAGTAACAAGCAAACTGACCACCTTAAAATATTTGAAAGCAAGCACAAAATAAACAAATGTAGATGGAAAGAAATAAGAACCTAACAGCCTAAATTAATGAAATTTAAAAAATAAATAAAATAGAGGGATAAATAAAAAACAAATATACTTCTTTAAAGTAGGTATTAAACAGCTAATTAAATAATAAAAGGTCCTTGTTCTTTCATATACCAAGATTTGTTTTAAAATTACAGTAATTAAGAGAATAGGATATTAGTGGAGAGATTAAAAATAAACCTGCTGATATAGGGGAATAATATGTAGTCATGAAAATAATAAAAACATTATTTTCTACTAATATGAAAGACCTCTGAGATATATTATTTGTTAAGAAAAATAAGTTGAAGAACAGTGTAAATATGGTATGCTACATTTTATGTAAAAGTAGCTGAAGAATCTATATTTCTATTTGCCTCTATGTGCGTTAAAATTATACACAGAAGAATATATAAGAAATTAACATCCATGGATATTTACTGGGTGGTGGGAGAAAGAAGGTAGATATTTAAAAAATATATTAAAAATTGAAAATTGTCACTGGCATAAGAGGCTATCAGTATAAAAAAGGAAAACTAGACCCTTAAATCTCAAAATTAAATTTAGAAATATTACAAGCCTAAAGTGAAAGGCAAAACAATAAAGCTTTATAAAATACCAGGAAAATATTTTAATCACCTTGATTTAAGGAAAATCTTTTAATAAAACAACAAAAAGTATTGCCCATAAAAGAAAATTTTGATAAATTAGACAACATAAAAATTAATAAATTATATTCATCCTCAGATATATTAAAGAGTGAAAAAATAAGCCAAAGAACAAGCAATGATATCTGGATTATATATTATAAGAAAAAAATTAGTATACCAAATATATAAAGAATTCCTATCATTTTGTAATTAAAGAAACAGTTAAATTAAAATTGGGACAATACATATTAAGACACTAGTTTTAACTGCCTAATATTTGACACCATATTTAAGATTTCATTGGGTCATTTATACTTTTTATTCTAATTCTCATTTAAAAACTAAGTCAAAAAATTAGATTGTAACAAAAGAATAATTTAATTTAAAAATCTGTGAACTGCTGATTCCACTAAATTGCACTACTTTGATCATTGAAAATATATGTTGAAAGGAATTTTTCAGAAATAATGAAGAGTAGCTATTCAGGGACTTTGACTTAGTCTCACTTTTGTTATAAAAATTTTTCAACTAGGTCTAAAGTCCATCGAAATTCATGTTTAAAGAAGATTCTTGTTTGATGTTGACCAGGTACATAAGAAGTAAATGAGAAAAAAAATAAAACTTGGAAATTAGTGACAAAATGTAGAGATAAATGGAAAGAAGTTTGAGAGAATCAAATAAGAACAATCAATTGAAGTATTAACTTCAAATAATTATTTGAAGTATATGACAAAGAATTCATTGTCTCTTTCAAAAGACTATTTCTATTACCTCTTTATAGTCTGCCTAACATTTAAAAATAAGGTTGTATTGAATATCATTATATCATAGCCTGTTATGTTGGTTATTTCCTAAGAAAAACAAACATCATTGCCATGAAATATTCACCTTTGTCAAAGAACAGATATTGCAGGGAAAATAATAAACTGTGCTAGAAATATCTGTACAGACTACTCCCCTCTTATAGGTTAGTAAGCAATGATCATTATTCCAGATCCTCAAGCATATTTCAGTCAGTATTTTGGAAAAGCTTTCTTGAAAAACTCCAACATTTTTCCTTTTAAGTATTCTACACTGTTATTTGAGGTCATAAAAACAAAAGGAGAGCCAGTTCCTATGCCTTTGTCCTTTGTTAAAATAATTTAAAATTACAACAGGATTCAAAAAAGTAACTGAGACTGCGAAAGGCATTCTGCAGTAGGAGAGTCTCTGATTCAAAATGCCTCACCATTTAATCACCTAGAACTTGTCCTTTAATTGAATTTTCAACTTTTCTTTTTTCTTGGAGACTGACTTTGCTTGGATTGAAATAAACAGCATAGAAAGAGGATGATTTCATTTAGGTAGATTTCATATCTTGATGGATTATGAAGGAACACTTACACTTCAGATTTAAATTTTAAAAGGATTTAACAACATTCTACTTAATATTCAGAGAATAACTCATGATTCATAATGATCTTTATAAATTTACTAAAGATTATTTTGTAGGATATCCAATTAAATCTGACAGTAATTTGAAGCAGATTTCCTTTTGATAATGATACTTGCTGATGACACATGATAATAAAATTACTACATAGAATTTGGAGTTTGGTGATGTAAACCACCCCTTTTCTATTTCATATTAGTGTTTTTTGGCAAAAAGAAAAACGATTTTGGAATAATCTTGAATTGTATTTTCACATTTCAACTTTACTAAGTGGTTATTATTAAACAAGTCCAAAGAGATTTCATGTTAATGCTATTTAATAGACAAAAATCCTCCTTTTATAGCAGTTTGTGCTTTAGGGTTTTAAAGTAGACACACAAAACACATGTTGAAATACCATCTAGAGGATGGATGGTTTGTTCATTCCCTGGAGACTGAGGTAATCCTGTAACATAACAAAGCACAGAAATAATGTCGACTATATTCATACCCAAACCATAGACCCTCTCTAGAGAATTTGATTATTATGTCTCACCTACTTCACCTTAAAATGAATTTGTTACCAGGAGAATACTTGATTCCAAAGGAAAAATATATATGAGTGTTAAAAAGAGAGAGAGAGAGCACTCTAAACATCTTTTCATTGGAACTTAAGTTTGGAAAAGAGGAGCCAAAGATAATGTCTTTGGATAAGAGTTAAGCCATCATGTTGAATCATTTTGCCAACTGATTTAAGAGTTTTATTGAATGTCTCCACTTTCCTCTTTCCCCTCAAAACTCTTGGGCTTGGCAATATAACAGAATGTTTACTGCACAGATTCTGGACCTAATCTTCCTAGGTTCAAAACCAAGCCCTTTTATTTCCTATGTAACTGAGACAGTTCTTTAAAATTCTTGAGTCTCTCGTCCTGAGAAAAATAGTGATCATGATGATAACCATAGTACCTACCTCCATAGTATCAGATTAAATGAACAAAATTTGTAAAGCACTGTTGGGAAAGTAACATTTACCTCTAACCTCTTAAGGCTTTTCAGATGGACCTGAGAATTACATTTACAGAAGACAGATTAACAGAAGAAAAGCATTCACATTTATATGTTTTAGGTAACATAAGAGCCATCATAAGGAAATAAAGACCCAAACAAGTGGCAAAACCTAAATGCTTTTATACTAGATTGGCCAAAGAGAGGCAATTGTGGAAAAGTGACTAAAATACAGGGAGGCTAAAGGAAGATAGGAATTACTTTAACAAGGTCTGTTTGTATAGAATTCTCTTGGCTTTGACTTCCTATCGAAGAATGTTTCTTTTCTCCTGGTACAGACAGGGCATCTTTTACATGGGAGTTTTTTTTTTTTTTTTTTTTTTTTTTTTTTTTTTTTTTTGCGGTACACGGGCCTCTCACTGTTGTGGCCTCTCCCGTTGCGGAGCACAGGCTCCGGACGTGCAGGCTCAGCGGCCATGGCTCATGGGCCCAGCCGCTCTGCGGCACGTGGGATCTTCCCGGACCGGGACATGAACCTGTGTCCCCTTCATCAGCAGGTGGACTCTCAACCACTGCGCCACCAGGGAAGCCCTACATGGGAGTTTTTAAACTCCTGCTTTCAGGAAGAAAAAGGGAGATTAGAGTGCCCTTCCTGCATCTGCTATTTTATTAAGTGCCTTTGGTTCAAAATAATTTTTATGCCAAAGTGACATATATTGAGGTGGCATATTCTGCCACCTTTCAGCACTTAGAACAGCAGCTAGCCCATAATACATGCTCTATGAGGGTTAGTTACTATTCATTTGGAATATGTTAAGAAAATCTTTGTTTTTAGTTTTTACTTCTGTTATAAAATTGGAATAATAAAATGAGGCTCTATGTTGAAAAACTCTTGCAAGGAAGATCCTAAATTTTTGGAGACCTAAATAATAGCAACAATAATGATAACAACAAACATAAAAACATAGTATAAAGATAGTATAATTTTTAACTGCCAGGCACTGTGCAAGATGTTATATATATACTTAATTATTCTTTAAACTTTACATATATCTTGAGAAATAGCTTTTATTATTCCTATTTTACAGAGTAAAAAAGGAAAACTTAATCATTTTTACTAATGTCCAAGTAGTCAGACAGGAAGAAGATAGAAGTAAATAGCTTACTACTTTTCAGGCTTACTTCATGATTTTATGCCATTCCACCATGGACCCTACGTAATTGTTGTATTGATCCTCCGAATAGCTCTCCATTTACAGCTACCTTCCTTTGTCTGGAATGCAATAACTCCCTTACTTAGTCTAACTCAGATATCATCTATTTGTACTACCTTCTCTGATTTCTCTAGGCAGAATAAATTATACAGCACTAGTTGTCCACTGACAGTATATTACTACTATAATCCATTTTGGAACCTGGCTTACATCAGAGTTGATGGTGAACAACTAGAGGATTAGACAGTATTTTCAGGTACTTAATTTATATAGTAAGACTCATAAAGTATACAATATATTTGTTAAATAATACCCTTGGAATGATCATACTGAGAATTCAGAACAATCAATACTATAAGGAATAGAGAGGGACATTGCATTATGATAATGGGATCAATTCACCAAGAAGGCATGATGATCTTAAATGTGTATATTCTTAACAAGAGCTTCAAAATTCATGCAGTGAATACTGGTAGCCTGAAAGGAGAAATAGGCAAATCTACAATTATATTTGGAGATTTCAACATGCCTCGCTGAAAAATCACTAGAATAAACAAACAGAAAATAATAAGGCTATGTAAGACTGAAACATCATCAACTTGGCATTGATATTTATGGAACACCTTACCCAAGAAAAGCAGAATATAAGTCAATCCAAGGACACTAAAATGAACAATTTATCAGATATACTGTTAGACCCAAACGGTCTACGAGGGATTCCAACTCGCCCAAGAACCGCCAAGAGTCGAGAGCCGTTGCAACACGCAAGAGGTTTATTAGGAGCCGATGCACCGGGGTTCCCTGAACCTCACGCAGGAGGCCGATGGGGAACCCCTAAAAGTGGAATCACATACTTTTTATAGGTTTATTTACTCATAGGGCGGGTATATTCTCACAATGATTGGGTAAATGTGGTGACTTTTGAATTCATTGGCTTAGGAACTTTTGCCCCACCTTCTGGCCGTTACAATTGTTTGTTCATTGTGGCGGTTAGGGCGTATACCTGTTACGGGCAACTGGAAAATTACCCGCTGGCTGGAAAGTCCCCGTCAACTGAAAAACTCCAAGAACTGGTTTCGATAGGGAGAAGAATTGGTTTCGATAGGGAGAAGGAGTGGCGCAAGAGGTTGGTTTACGGGAACAAGTGAGGGGGTGGAAAGTCCCTAAAGGCCCCACAATACCATATCTGTGCCATAAAAATAAATCCAACAAAGTTAAAATAATTGAAATTACACAATTTATTTTCTCTCATCATCACTAAGTTCTGTAAATCAGTAACAGGAAGATATCTTAAAATGTCCCAACGTTTGGAAACTAAACAACATACTTCTAAATAACTCATAAATCAAAGAGAAAATCAAAGTTAGTTTAAAAAATATTTTGAATTGAGTAAAAATAAAAACAACATATAAAGTATGCAGGTCTTATGGTTCTGGGACCCAATTCTAACCTGTGTGGGTATGGGGAGGTTAGGGGATGGATGTGTATCCAACAAGCAGTTCTTGGATACCAGCAGGCTGTCTGAGAATTCATCTCAATTCTGACACTACCTACCTGAAGATAGCATCAGATCCCGCCAGTTAAGGGCTCCATCCTACAAAACCGATATAGACTTTAAAGTTATAATCAGATTTTCAGCTGCATGGAGGGTCAGTGCCCCTAACCCCTTGAGCTGTTTAAGAGTTAACTGTAATTCAGGAATAGCCATATAGAAGAAATGGATAGGGCAAGGTGTGAGTAAAGGGCACAGAACTTCCATGCTCTCTCAGAGTACCACTTTCTTCAGTCAATTCACCAACTAGGAGCTCTCAGAATCCTGTCCTTTTTTGGGTTTTATGGAAGCTTCATTACAAAAGAATGATTGGTTAAATCACTGACCACTGGTGATTGATTCAACCTTCAGCCCCCCTCCCCTCCGTGGAGGTCAGGAGAGTAGGATTTGAAGTTCCTACCTTGTAATCCCCTGGTAACCAGCCCCCATCCTTAGGTGGAATCCAAAAGCCACCTCATTAACAAACGAAAGACACCTTTGTTGCTTTTATCACTTAAGAAATTCTAAGGGTTTTAGGAACTTTGGCCTATAAATGGGAATGAAGAGGAAATATATATATATTTCTTCTTATAAATCACAATATCACAGCAGGGCACAGATAAAGTGATATTTAGAAGGAAATCAATGAAACTAAGAACATAATGGCAATAGTGAAAAATCAATGATATAAAACTTGCACATTAAAAATATCAACAATTAATTTGAAATGGATTATAGACCTAAATGTAAAACCTAAAATTCTGGAAGAAATACAGGAGAATATGTTTATCATCTTGGAATAGGCAATTATTTGTTAGATAGGAAATAAACTATAACATTTTTTAAATTGGGTATGATCAAAATGTAAAAACTTCTCTTTAAGCATTATTAGAAAGTCTGGATACAATCCTTAGACTAGAAAAAAATTTTGCAAAATCCATATAGGGTTAAAGCCTCACTTCAACAATATATAAAGAAACCTCAAAACTCATTATTAAGAAAACAAACAATGCAATTTTCAAAGGGGCAAAAGCTTTGAACAGACAGATCAAAGAAGATATAAGAATAGCAAATAAGCACACAGAAGGAATGGAAGGATGCTTAACATCTTTAATCATCAGATAAATGAAAATTAAAACCACAATGTGAAACCACTACAGACCCACTAGAATGGCTAAACATAAAACCCAACAGAAATAAAAGAAAGAGTAAGAAAAGATTGAAAGTACTGAATGCTGACAAATATGTATAGTAAGCAGGGAGAACTCTCAGACACTGCTGCAGAAGATGCAATGAAATCATATGTCCACAGAAAGCCTGTTAAAGAAAATTTATAGCAGCTTTGTTCTTAATTTCCCCAAACTGGAAATGGTCAAAATGGCCATCAACTGGTGAATGAATAAAACATTGCTGTATATCTATGCAAATAAATTCTACTGAGGAAACACAGACATGAACTACTGAAACATGTAATAATACTGAATAATTTAAAAAGCATTATTCTAATTAAGAGAAGCTAACATTAAAGGTCATGTATTGTATGATTCCACTGATATAAAATGTCCAAAGTAGGTGTGTCTATAGAGACAGAAAATAGATTAATGGTTGCCAGGGTCTTGGGTGGGAAGAGACAACTGTCTGCAAAGCAGTATGAAGGAACTTTTGGAGGTGATAGTATTATCCTGTATTCTGATTGTAGTGGTGATTTCACAACGTTATATATTTCTTAAAATTCATAGATTTGTGCAGCTAAAAAGGGTGAATTTTACTGTATGCAAATTATATCACTATAAACCTGATTTTTAAAAATATTAGAAAAAAGAAATACAGACTGTCATTTAGCAGTTTTGATATATAAATATTAGAATTAATTAATAAGAGCTCAAAAATATGGAGGGAAGAAAATTATCAAAGATAGAAAAAAAAATTCCAACAACTAGAGAACATAATTCTCCACATTAAAAAGATCTACACATGTACTCACACACACACAGGAATATAGACACTAGATCCACACCAATGCATTCTTCATGAAAACTCAGATCAAGAAATATAAAGATGAGAATCATCAAATCCTTTATTTGAGGAAAAATAAAAGGCCATAAACAGTATGTCAAAAATCAGAAAGGCATCAGTCATCAGCAAAAGTGAAAGCTAGTAGACAATAGAGCTATGCCTTCAGAATTCTGAGGCAAAATGATTCCTACTTAGATTTACACTTCACCAAGTGTAAGGATGAAACAGGCATTTTTAAACATCAAGCTATCAACAATTTATTATGTATGAATACATTCTTAAAAGTCTACTGGAAGATATGTTTTACCATCTTAAGGGAGTAAATTAAGAAAATGGACATAAGTGCCAGGTATCAAAAAATCTAGCATCAAAATGGTGAAAGAAATTTCCAGTACACTGGAAATTTTATTTGTCTACTCTTGAATTTCTTTCATCATATTTTCTTTCGTATCAGCTAAACAAATTACTGACTTTTTAAATAGCCAAACATTTTGTACTTTGTAGTTTACAGAAATGATTTATAAAGAATAGAATTATTGTTTTTAAATTAAGCTTTATATTCCTCCTCTATCATCAATATATATATTCTTTGATACATGTGATATATGTTCAATTTCACAGTTATTAGTATTTAAGCTCTTTAAAACAATTTAATAATGTATAATTATGTTCTACATCTACTTAGAATTCTACAGGTTCATCTAAATATTTTTCTTTAAAATAATTATAAAGTCAAAAAATGGTATATTTAACTGATGAGAAATACCCTCTGCTTTTTTGAAGGTTAGTTGCTTTGGACATATTAAAAACAACCTAATTCATCAATGCCTTGTCAGATTTTAATATGTGATGACAGCCTGTCAATTGACAAGAATGTAGGAAAGCATTTTCTTTACTAAGTTGACATTATAACTTGATGAATCCTGTGTTTCAATGGCAGTCATCTCTTTGCCTTTCAACCAGCATGTTCTATTTGAAATTCAGTTTACAAGACACATTATGATAAAGGTCATCTGTTTAAAAACTCTATGCCCTTTCTCGCCTTTTGACTTTAAATGGAAAACACAAAGCACAATTTCCCACATTCAGAATCTTATATTTTTAGAGTATTTTTATTAGTAGGCTCCCATAATTGCAAATTTTAAAGCTATGCAAAAATCAATATCCTACTATCAAGACCAGTTATTGAAGAAATATTTACTTTGAGAAACCTCATCAGTGATTACCAAATGAAATAAAAATTAATAAATAAATGATAGCAATTTACTACATTGAGAAAGACAGCTTAACTCTTTTTCAAAGCTCTAGATATATCTTAAATAAAATAAAGTAAGCTTGATTCCAAATCATCTTAAACATTATTTTATATGTAAAATTATGCTATTACCCAGAGTAGGATATAAAATATCCATAACTGGCTTTAAATTATACTGTATCCCTTCAAGCCCCCAAATTTCACAGAATCTCATCTCTCTGTTACCAGTATCCAGTGCTCCTACCTTAAATTTGATTGACTAGTTTGTGCCTGAAGTTGCTTTGATGGAAGCTCCCAAATAATCTCATCCTTATTTATGTTATGTGAGGGTTTTTTGTTAGTTTCTTCTTCAGAGAATGAAAGACATATCCAAAAACTCTAGGGAGATGTCTCTCAGGTGACTCTGGAGGTTCACAATGAAAATTTTGACTCTATGAAGCTGTGAGGATGAGGGCAATTATATGTAGAAGGGATTGAGATGCTGAAATAATCCCCGATAAAATATCTTGGGAATGATAATCCTACATTGCTTCCATGTTTTATTTAAGCATCACCTAAGAGCAAAATCCTCAAGAAGAAGCCAGTATTCACTTGCAGAAATATGTTACTGAACAATACTCACACATATATATGTATTTGAACAATGAGGCAAGGTGTTTTGTGGCTAATTTCATGTTTAGGGGCATAGACTTTGCACACAGAAAGACCTGAGATTGAAAATCTTCCCTTATTAGGTGTATATACTTGGATAAATTATTCTCCTACTTGGAGGTGCTGTTTCTTATCTGTGTGTATTTCCGTAGCAATTATTTTCTGGATAATTGCTCATGCTCATGCACTGCAGAACATCTAGCTCCTTTTCAGTCTTCCCCAGTTTTCTGGAGACCATAGGAATGTCTCAACTGTGCTTATGAAGATATTTGTTGGCCTCTAGTCTTCTCATGATTTGATATCACTGCAAATAAAAAATGACTTTAGTGGGGTTCCCACTGGAGCCCTCTGTAGGACTATTTGTCCCTGTTCTCTCCCATTACACCTCATTTTATCCTCTTTCTCTTTACAGGCCTCCATACCTATGGAAAATCAGTTAAGGTGAATTGGTACCCAGTGGCATCAGTCCACTGGGTCTTCAATAAAACGAGACCCTGAGTCCCATCTGAGGCCCAGTTAGAACCCATAACGGGTATAAAACTAGAATAAGAATTCATATTGTGGAGTTAATGAGGTAATTTATGTACAATTATTACATTTCTTCTGTTCCAAACACTGTAACAAGTACTTATATCCATTAGCATACTTAAAACCTATAACGTGCAAGCTATGCAGAATTATTATTTTCCCTGTTTCACAGATGAAGCAACTAAAACGTAGAGAAATTTGTTCAAATGGAACCGGCCAGCAACTAATTGAGCTAGATTTGAAAACTTGTCTGCTGTCATCTATATATAGCTGAGCCAACAAAGCATTTTTTTCCTCTCTCACTCTCTCTCTTTCTCTGTAGTTATCTATCTCAAACTGTCTGATTCAATATATCTAATGATGCAAATTTGTGATAATTTTTTTTGCTGCTGTTGTGTTAAAATTTCCAAGAAGCTAAAAAGGCAACAACTCAAATATAATGTTTGGGAAACAAAATTTTATGCTAAGATTATTTTAAAAATAAATATAACAAAAGATATATTTATGACATTGTCTGGAAGACTTTGGAAAAAGTATAAATATCTCTCAGAGACATTCAAGATGGTGGAGGAGTAAGACGTGGAGATCACCTTCCTCCCCACATCAGAAATACAACTACATGTGGAACAAATCGTACAGAACACCTACTGAACACTGGCAGAAGACCTCAGACTTCCCCAAAGGCAAGAAACTCCCCATGTACCTGGGTAGGGCAAAAGAAAAAAGAAAAAACAGAGACAAAAGAATATGAATGGGACCTGCACCTCTGGGAGTGAGCTGTGAAGGAGGAAAAGTTTCCACATACTCGGAAGCCCCTTCGGAGACAGGACGTGTCGGGGAGGAAGCTTTAGAGCCATGGAGGAGAGCGCAGCAACAGCAATGCAGAGCACAAAGCAGAGAGATTCCCGCACAAAGGATTGGTGCCGACCAGCACTCACCAGCCCGAGAGGCTTGTCTGCTCACCCACCGGGGCGGGTGGGGGCTGAGAGGTGAGGCTCTGGCTTCAGAGGTCAGATTGCAGGGAGAGGAATGGGGTTGGCTGAGTGAACACAGCCTGAAGGGGGCTACTGCGCCACAGCTAGCCGGGAAGGTGTCCAGGAAAATGTCTGGACCTGCCGAAGAAGTAAGAGACCATTGTTTCGGGGTGCGCGAGGAGAGGGGATTCAGAGCACCGCCTAAATGAGCTCCAGACATGGGCACGAGCCGCGGCTATCATCAGAGACACTGGAGATGGGCATGAGACACGAAGGCTGCTGTTGTAGCCAGCAAGAAGCCTGTGTGCAAGCACAGATCACTATCCACACATCCCCACCCGGGAGCCTGTGCAGCCCGCCATTGCCAGGGTCCCATGATCCAGGGACAACTTGCCCCGAAGAACACACGTCATGCCTCAGGCTTTTGCAACGTCATGCCGGCCTCTGCCGCTGCAGGTTCGCCCCGCATTCCGTACCCCTCCCTCTCTCTGGCCTGAGTGAGCCAGAGCCCCCTAAACAGCTGTTACTTTAACCACTCTGTCTGAGCAAAGAAAAGACGCCCTCAGGTGACCTAAAGGCAGAGGCGGGGCCAAATCCAAAGCTGAACCCCAGGAGCTGAGCGAACAAAGAAGAGAAAGGGAAATTTCTCCCAGCAGCCTCAGAAGCAGTGGATTAAATCTCCACAATCAACTTGATGTACCCTGCATCTGTGGAATACATAAATAGACAACAAATCATACCAATATTAAGGTGGTGGATTTTGGAAGCAACAATATATATATATATTTTTTTCTTTTTCTCATTTTTTGTGTATGTGTATGCTTCTGTGTGTGATTTTGTCTGTAGAGCTTTGCTTTTACATTTGTCCTAGGGTTCTGTCTGTCCATTATTTTTCTTCTTTTTTTGGATAGTTTTTACTGCTTGTTATCATTTGTACACTTGGTTTTGTTGCTCTCTGCTCTCTTTTTCCTTAATTTTTAAAATTTTTAATAAATATTTAAAATTCTAATAACTTTATTTTATTTTTTTCTTTCCACTCAACGACCAGCAAGTTACAGTGCTGGACATCCTATGCCAAACAACTAGCAAGACAGGAATACAACCCCACCCATTGTCAGAGAGGCTGCCTAAAATCATAAGAAGGTCACAGACACCCCAAAGCATACCACCGGATGCGGACCTGCCCAACAGAAAGACAAGATACAGCTTCATCCACCAGAACACAGGCACTAGTCCCCTCCACCAGGAAGCTAACACAACCCAGTGAAACAACCTTAGCTACTGGGGGCAGACAACAAAAACAGCAGGAACTACAAACCTGCAGCCTGAAGAAAGGAGACCACAAACACAGTAAGTTAAGCAAAATGAGAAGACAGAGAAACACACAGCAGATGATGGAGCAAGGTAAAAACCCACGAGACCAAACAAATGAAGAGGAAATAGGCAGTCTACCTGAAAAAGAATTCACAGTAACGATAGTAAAGATGATCCAAAATCTTGGAAATAGAATGGAGAAAATACAAGAAATGTTCAACAAGGAACTAGAAGAACTAAAGAGCAAACCAACAATGATTAACAACACAATAAATGAAATTAAAAATTCTCTAGAAGGAATCAGTAGCAGAATAACTGAGGCAGAAGAATGGATAACTGACCTGGAAGACAAAATAGTGGAAATAATTACCACAGAGCAGAATAAAGAAAAAAGAATTAAAAGACATGAGGAAAGTCTCAAAGACCTCTGTGAAAACATTAAACACACCAACATTCGAATTATAGGGGTCCCAGAAAAAGAAGAGAAAAAGAACGTGACTGAGAAAATATTTGAAGAGATTACAGATGAAAACTTCCCTAATATGGGAAAGGAAATAGTCAATCAAGTCCAGGAAGCTCAGAGTCCCATACAGGATAAATCCAAGGAGAAACATGCCAAGACACATATTAATCAAACTATCAAATATTAAAGACAAAGAAAAAATATTAAAAGCAACAAGGGAAAACCAAAAAACAGCTGATAGTTCAGCAGAAACTCTGCAAGCCATAAGGGAGTAGTAGGATATATTTAAAGTGATGAAAGGGAAAAATGTACAACCAAGATTACTCTACCCAGCAAGGATCTCATTCAGGTTCGACAGAGAAATTATAACCTTTACACACAAGCAACAGCTAAGAGAATTCAGCACCACCAAACCAGCTTTACAACAAATGCTAAGGAACTTCTCTGGCAGGAAACACAAGAGAAGGAAAAGACTTACAATAACAAACCCCAAACAATTAATAAATGGTAATAGAAACATACATATCGATAATTACCTTAAATGTAAATGGACTAAATGCTCCAACCAACAAAGACTGGCTGAATGGATACAAATATGGGACCTGTATATATGCTGTCTAAATGAGACTCAATTCACACCTAGAGACACATACAGACTGAAAGTGAGGGGATGGAAAAAGATATTCCATGCAAGTGGAAATCAAAAAAAAGTTGGGGGCTTCCCTGGTGGCACAGTGGTTGAGAGTCCGCCTGCCGATGCAGGGGACATGGGTTCGTGCCCTGGTTTGGGAAGATCCCACATGCTGCAGATTGGCTAGGCCCGTGAGCCATGGCTGCTGGGCCTGTGCGTCCGGAGCCTGTGCTCCACAACGGTAGAGGCCACAACAGTGAGAGGCCCGTGTACTGCAAAAAATAATAATAATAAAATAATAAATAAAAGTAGTCATAGTAATTTACCAGTGTTACCATTAGTGGGGAGACATTAATACCTGAAATGTTAAAGAAGAGGAAAGTTTGTGAATAGATTATGATAAAAGGTAGACTTATCACTACAAAGTACATGGTAGCGTAGACACTGGATTTTTTGTTTATTTAAATGAAACACATATTTGACATACACAACATAGAACATTAAAATGTTTTACCCTGTGATATTCTTAAGGAAATATTAATATACAAAACTCTCTAAAGTGTCACAAGGATTTCTTTCAAATTCTACATTATAGAATACACAAAGTTCAATTTTTTTATGCCATCAAAGGGAGACCTAATTTAGGAGTTTAGATTTCCTTAAAGAAATGCAGGTAGGTGAGGGCCTGAGGAATACAGCTAAAGCTATTACACCTGGGAATCATTATGAATGATCATGATTGGAAATGGAAGTTACTGGGAGTTAAGAGTGGAACTGTCTCTCTTACCAAAAACAAAAACAAAATTTTAAGGATCAAATATTTTATTTATATTTTTTTCAATTTCCATTTATTTATTTATAATTTTTATTTTATATTGGAGTATAGTTGATTAACAGTGTTGTGTTAGTTTCAGGTGTATAGCGAAGTGATTTAATTATACATATACATGTATCTATTCTTTTTCAAATTCTTTTCCCATTTAAGTTATCAAAGAATACTGAGCAGAGTTCCCCGCCGCTATACACTAGGTCCTTGTTGGTTATCTACTTTAAATACAGCAGTGTGTACAAATATTTTAAAAAGAAACTGCCTCATGTTAGAATATGTAATTATAGTGTTCTCATTAAAAATTTTTCAGAGCCTTAAATTATTTAAATCACATAATGAAGTTAACACATGTCTAAATAACAAAGTAATTTACAACTGCTAAAAATAACTGCATTAAATTAATAGTCTGAATATGGAAATTCCATGAGTTACAGGTAGACATATATTGTCCTATAATTGATCAATGTGGCTTGTTAACTAGATTTTGCACACACATATAATCATCATATAAGTGTGATACTTGGCATTATCAGACTATATTACTTTATAACTCAAAGAAATTCTGAATCACTTAAAATGTGTTTTAATTATTAGTTAAATGCGTTTAATTACCACTTATTAGGCATATTTGCAGTTAACATTACATACTGAATGTATTTTTTTATTTACTGAATGATCATATTAGCCCATGCATACTGGCAAATCAACCATGAGACTTTTGCTCTATGACTTACCTAAAAGTTACATTTTTAGAAGCTAGGTTTTGGTATATATGTATTTCTATACAGTTCATATTTTTTTTTTAGTTTTTTAAATTGGAGTATAGTTGCTTTACAATATTGTGTTAATTTATACTGTATAGCAAAGTGAATCAGCTATACGTATACATATATCCCCTCTTTTTTGGATTTCCTTCTCATTTAGGTCACCCCAGAGCACTGAGTTCCCTGTGCTATACAGTAGGTTTTCATTAGTTATTTATTTTATACATAGTATCAATAGTGTATATATGGCAATCCCAATCTCCTAATTCACCCCTGCTTTCACCCTTGGTATCCATACGTTTGTTCTCTATGTCATATTTTCTTAGTGATATTTTTGTGATACAGAGGTGATTTTTGAATGTAGATTTTTATATTGTTTGTGCAATAGAAATGAATGCTTGCATTGCTAAATGATAATAACATTTTTACTTCTGCAGTATTTCTATAGCAACGCTGGAAATTATTTTTAAGAATAGGGAGTGTGTCAAATTCCTTGGGTTGACTTTCCAACTGCATCAATTATGAATCTTGTGACACTGAACAAGTTACTACTTAACTTCTCTAAGCTTTTTTCCCCCATCTTTGAAAAGAAAGATGTAGTAACACAACACAATAGGTACTTAACCCAACTAAGTGAGATATTCACAATATCTGGAACATGGATAATGTTCAGTAATTATTAGACTTTATTTTTCATTGTATGTTTTTACCTTTACCAAAATATAAGTTCCAGTTAATACCACTACCAAATTTTACTTCAATCTATTAAAAAATATTGTGAACAATTCCACTTTCAAAAAATACTCAAAATTTTAGTGCTATAAATCAAATAACTAAAGTAAGAAATTACATTTTGAATAGATACTACAATTAAAAGACAAAATATCCCCTTTGAATGTTTATTTCAATCCTAAGTGTAATGCACACTAAACTTTACTTTTGCTTAACCATACAGAAACAGTAAAGGGAACATGCATTTTCCTGTTTTTTTTTTTTCTTAGCCTTGTGGGAAGTTTCTTAATTTTAACAGATTTTATTCACAGCAGACTTCTATTGAATCATATCTTATATAACTGATCTGACCCATGTTCAAATTATTAACTGTATATTTTTTGAGATCAAATCTTTGTTTCTTCCATTACAATTTTTTAGCAGACTTTATTTTCTTGAACAGTTTCAGGTTTCCAGAAAGCTTGAGCAAAAAGTATACAGTTCCCATATTTTCCTCTTCCCCACCTCCTGTTTATCCTATCATTAACATCTTATGTTGGTGTGCTACATTTATTAAAATTGATGAGCCAATATTGATACGTCATTAACCAAAATCCATAGTTTACCTTAAGATTCACTCTTTCTGTTATACATTCTATGGGTTGTGACAAATGTATAATAACATGTATCTGCTGTTAAAGTACCACACAGAATAGCTTTAATGCCTGAAAAGTCCTCTGTGTTTTACTTATTTATCATCACCTCCCTTCCCCAGACCCTCAGTCAGCCACGGATCTTTTTGCTGTGTTCGTAGTTTTGCCTTTTCTACCATGTCACATAATTGGGATCGTACAATATGTAGCCATCAGGTTGTCTTCTTTCACTTAGCAATATGTGTTTAAATATGCTCCATGTTTTTTTGTGGTTTCATATCTTTCTTTTTATTATTGAATAATATTCCATTGTGTGTATGTACCACAGTTTATCCATCCACCTATTGAAGGACATCTTGTTCACTTCCAGGTTTTAGTAATTATGAATAAAGCTGCTATAAACATTTGTGTGCAGGAGTTTTTTTGTGGACATAATTTTTCAACACTTTTAGATAAATACTAAGGAGTACAATTGCTGGATCACATGGCAAGAGAATGTTTAGTTTTGTAAGAAATTGTCAATATATTTGTCAAGATGAACATACAACTCTGCATTCTCATGAGCAATGATGAAACAGCTTACAATTTTTTTTAGGAAAGAGAAAGGGTTTTTTTTTCCTCTAATTCTCAAAAAATTTATTTAGGTTCCAAATTCTAAAGAATAAAGAGTTTTTATAAGGTAATGGAATAATTTATTCAGGACATTGTTTTCTATAGAGAATTGTCACTTAAAAACTGAAGATGAGGAGACAATGCTATTGGAGTCTGGTTAAAGGGTAATTTAGAGAGACAAAAAGTTTTCCTAGGTAAAAATGTATGAACTTTCAAGGAACCTGCTCACAACAAGTGATAATTAATGTAACTTTGATCCTAAATACTTAGTTCTTTCTTAGATGAAGTCACTACTTCACCTGTGCAACATTTTTATGGTTGTAATTAGATGAAAACATTTTTTGGTCAGTTTATAATTATTTCAATCCAGGGACTTATTTTTATTTCATATTTTAAACTGGTTTTGGTGCTGGGTAAATTTAATTTTTATGTACATAGAGCTTTATTTGCTTAAGAGTGAGAAAATTAAATATTTATGCTCTGTAGCCATTCAAGCGGTCTACTTATACAGGTTCTGCTCAAATCAAAGAGTCAGTCATATCACATTGTGCATTTCGGTACAGCTGTAGAAGGAAGTGGAAAATAAATTATTTGCTTTAGTGCATGTAATATATTGATATAGTGAATTACCTAATACAAGTTATTATTTTTAAAAATAATGATAATTAGTAAAGTGACTCTGGCATGCCGGATTTTATCATGTCCCTTTTTTTATGGATTTCAAAGCACTTTCCTTTTATTTCCTTGTGAATTACCTATAAATGTTCTATGTCTTTGATGACTGAATAATAATCTCTGTCTCTCTTGAGACATAAGTTATTTATGGGGAGGGAAGTCATCAAGGTTTGGGCTATGAAATCAATATCCTGAATTCATATATTGTTTCCATAATAAGTCTTAAAATCACTTCCAAAACCTCACTAAGTTGTACGTTCCTCAGCTGTAAAACATGAACATTTCCCTCAGTTTTCTTGTGGCTATAGATTGGCATGGAGCACTTATCTTGCTAAGTGGCATAATACAGGCTGTGTAAATGCTGACTGCTGTTACTATAATATGGCGCAGTGTGTGTCACATAGCACATATTTGATGAGGGCATAAATGAGCATATGGAAAGGAGAAAGAGACATTATTACTGCAAAAAAATCTTTGTTATATTTGAAAAGAAACACTCTACTAAAATATTCTCTTTGATCTTCTATTTTCCAAAGGAAATGAATAGACAGCACTGGTAGTTTTCATCTGATGGAAAATACCCTTGCTATGACTTCATCAGTTTTCCTCTAAAAACCATCCCTACATGTAATTTTTTTAGTGAGTTCCCTGTGCATGTTTGCTGATACTTCCTTCACACATTGGAACATTTGAGTCAACAAACTCTTCCCACATAAAATATCAACGTAAACTGTATTAAAAGTACATTTTAGTTCCTGTATTGGGCCCATAAAATATACCCTCATATCCCACATGAAAGTTTTGAAAATGCTGACCATCTTCTTTGATGGCAAGAAACCTTCTGTCACTCACCCACACCACATCTTGAACCTCATTTGCAGTGTGGAAAATAAGTTCCAATTGTGCCATATTCCAAATTTCCTATCCTTTGAGGACCCTGGCAAAAGAGATTTTATCCTTTGCTGTTCGTGTGATAATGCTTCCATGATTTCATTGAAGTTACCTCATAAAATATAATGATAAACAGAAGGGTTACCCTTTTTTCTAGTGGGAATGCTTCATATAAAGAAGTATAATTTCCCTTGTGGTTTGGAGTACCATATGGCTTTTTCCCGCTTGCTTTAGACTTTTTTTTTTAAGACAATAAAGATTAAATTTGGGGCTTCCCTGGTGGCACAGTGGTTGGGAGTCCGCCTGCTGATGCGGGGGACACGGGTTCGTGCCCCGGTCCAGGAGGATCCCACGTGCCGTGGAGTGGCTGGGCCCGTGAGACATGGCCGCTGGGCCTGCGTGTCCGGAGCCTGTGCTCCGCAACGGGAGAGGCCATGGCAGTGAGAGGCCCGCGTACCGCCAAAAAAAAAAAAAAAAAAAAAGATTAAATTTATCTTTTAAGGTTTAAGAGACCCCAAAACTTATCACAGTTTTCATCATCAGGCCACAACACAGAGCTAATATTATATACCCACTCTGAGGAAAGCTAAGATAAAGTGGCAATATTAACAGGTTCTAAGAGCTGTCACAAATATTAAATCAGTATGTGGGTTGTTCAACATCAGGTTTTTTTGTTGTTTCTTTTCCTTTAAATAGATTTTTCAACTGTGATAGGTTGAGCTTTTTAACAACATTTGTAAATGGGCACTTACTTGACTGTATTTTCAAAAGCCACAAAATGCCACATGAAAGCCACCCCAGTTTGGCTAGCAACATAACTGGAATATACTGGCTTTTCTGGTGCATCTTCTTTAAATTCAAAAGAAATATTTCTCTGATTAATTTTAAAACAAGGCTTGGCAGGAGCATACCACATGCTTACAAGGCCAGAGTACCTGAGTAAACCTCTTTTTTCCCCTAAACATATCTGCCTTGATTTGTGACCACACACTCCTTACCTTAACCACAATTTATCTATTTTTGAAGTTCACTGAATTTTTACCACTAAAGCTTGTTAGCTAAGCCATGAGGCCCTCAAACACTCACTGTCAATGTACCATGATGGTGCTACAGTAGCACTATAGGTAGCATGATGCTCTCGTGGGCTGTAGTGTTCATGCCATGCTCTTGTATCATTACCTCCTTGACTCTGCTTTGGCTCTTAATAACATTCATTAAAAAAAAAAAAGGCCACTGGAGAGACATCTCTGCGTGCCATTATCAAATCTTTGAACTTTTATTGACTGTACTTAAGCTCTGTTCATACCTTCTCTTCCTGTATTCGTATACTTTAAGACAAAACTGGTGCAAGAGAGTGCTCTAGAGTGGTTTCTAAGAACCCTTGAAGCCACTTGGTCAGGAACAACATGGGAGCAAAATACCACGTATTACAAACTTACTCAGGAAACTCAGTCCTAAAATGTTTTATTTAAGGACATCAACACATAAAATTACCAAATATATTTGTGCACTTTTTAACCAGTAGGATGACTATTTTATTTTTTGGTCTTCAGTGCTCTTACTCTGCTCTTCTTTTAAATATCCTTCATGCTTCATTACTCTGACATCACTTAAAAACAATTTTCTTAAGCCAAACCATTTGAAAAGAAATGTGATTGAAAATAGCTAGATAAGGTAAAATTTGCATAAACTACATGTGCCATGTGTGTGTATATGTGTTTATATGTCTATATAAGTGAAAATTTAGAACATAGGAACAGGTATTTGCCCAAATTCCATTCTAATTTATGACTTCATTAATCCCCATGTTGAATATTAAATCAACAAAAGGTTTAAATTTGTTCCTCTACATTTAAATATTCCATAGTAGGAAAGGTTTCTATCAGACAAGAGAATATAAGCATAGCAGGGGCTTAGGAATAGAATTCATTGCAGAAAATCAGGAAATGGTTAAGATTAATCATTGTACATATATGTATACTACCTATGTTCTATAAAAACTTAGGTTGACCAAGGTTTATATAAACCCAAAAGGAAAACAGAATAATAAGAAACAAAGAATAATATAAAAAATTCTATAAGAACTATTACATTTATTCTTTGTACCTCAGGTAAGAACCACTCTGAGACATTATAATACAGGAAAACTTTGATCTTTTTTGTTTTTAAATTTTAACTTAAGGAAATTTTTATCATTCCAATATTTAACAGTCCATCCATTTTTCAACATTAAGTATCTATTTACATCAAACATTGGACTATGTTTGTCACAATAAAGGCACTCATAAAAGTCCTTAGAGTTAGCTTAAATTCGTAGAGGATCATTCATTCTCTCTCTGCATATTGATTTTCTTAGACGTAAAAGAGGGCAATGTATTATATGACTTTAAAGTTATTTCTTTTTTCTTTTCTGCAATTTGATGGCTCTAGTTTTTTCTCTAAGACATCATTTCCAACGTAGTAAATCCCAGACCATTCTCTTTGGAACTCCATGTACCTGGAGAAGCACAAGGGTTCTAAAAAAAATTCCCAAGACACTTAAAGGAATAGAAGGAAAAGCCAACGGAAAATTATTTTCACTCGTTCTTTCCTTTGATTTTCATTAGGCAAAGCCCAGCTTCCTTTCAGAACTCCCCAATTCCGTAAGACCTTAGACAAAGACTCTGCTGTGTCACAGAATAAACATTAGCCCAGAATACATGACACTTGGCTTTTAGTCCCAGTTCTGGCTATGTAATTCCCAAGTCTTTTAACTAATGAGGAACCCTGTTTCCTCATTTTTAAAAAGAAAAGATTGAACAAAATGAACTACACAGTTCACTTTCTGTCTAAAGTATTGAACAGATATTTATGAGATGATTTTAGAATTTATACATTCAAAATCCTTCCTCTTTAAAAAATGCATACAATCCCTTAAAAACTGAAGAACTCATTTGGTAAGTTTAGTGTAATTTAATAATTAATTTTAAATAATAAAAACGATAGGGCTTCCTTGAACACTATAGCTAAAGCTATGAGGTTTATTTTAAAATTGTTTATTGTTTGTTTCTCTTGCTTGAATGTAGGTCCTCAAAAGACAAAGACAATGTCTTCTTTATGCTCCCATTGAATTCACAATACAATGCCTGGAATACAATGGTGGTTTGATAATTTTTTGAATACATAAGTGAAGCTTAAAGAGAGCAATCCCTTACCACATATTTTTAAAAGTATTAGAAAAAAATTATGAGATTGAGATGGGCAGAAGGAATATTACAAATTACTTACTTGAAGGACAGTTTAATAAATGGTAAATATGTTTCATTTATCTTTTATCACATATTTCTTATATCAAAATTTTAATCTAATTCAATTCACTTATTTTAGTGCCTACCTTATTCCTGGCAATAAAAAAAAAAAAAATGCGTTTTAGAACCAGAAATGAATATCAATTCTGACTCTTTCATTCACTCTTACATGACTCTGGGCAAGTCTTACTGTTCTAAGCTGCAATATTCTCAACTGTAGTATGGGGATGATTAAATTAGGTAATGTATGGAATGTGCTCAGAACAGAGCTCAGCTCTGCACAAGTCCTTGATATATCTTTGCAAATAGTGTTACTAGTATTATGCAGTATATATAGTAGATCTCCAATGGAATGAACTAGGTCTTAACTGTTAAAATTGCTGAAATATTTTTATTTAAATAAGCAATAACTTTTTGTTTCCCACATCCTTTACTGCCATTTTAAAATATTTTTGATTCACAGATGTCTTGGAAATTTTCTCAATATATGTGCATGCACGAACAAGCACAGTCCACAGGCACAAAATTTTATTAAATATTAAAGGAGACTGATTGTCTCATTAAAGTCCTTCCCTTAGTTTATGTCTTCAACAAGTAAAAGTAAAATTGGTAGTACTGGAAATTTCACAGAGAAGATCAAGGAATATTCTTCCATTGAAAAAAAACTGAAAATCACATCTGTTGGGGATGCTGCTAATATTGTGCTTTCTGTCCTTCTTAGTAATGAAGTGATAAGGACAAAAGGCAAGAGAGTGGAGATGCTATCTAAAGTTCAATGAGATATTAGAGTTCATTAAGCAATATCCAAAAGATTTACTGAGTATTCACTAGACATGGGGTGGTAAGTAAGTGGAAAGTTAAGCCTTGTTCATTGCTGACATTTAGCAAATTTACTTCTAAACATGATTTTGGGATCAATTTCATAGTTTATCTTTCTTCTACAGAACAAGTCCTGTTACATCACTTTTCTAAACCTTTACAAACCCATGGTCTATTTCTGTAAACACAAAAATAGTAAGGTCTCATTTAATGTAATTTAAAATTGTAAAATATTGCAAATACTTGAATAAACATTAAAGTACTGCAATTTTTACAACATTTTTGAAATTAAATTGGTTCCCAAAGATTCACTAGGCCTCTCTCCATGCCCACTTCCCTCCTGCCTTGCCCTTGTGAATGCCAAAGCTTGTATATACTTAAATTATTTCTTATACCTCTGCCCAGAGGGAAGAAAAAAATAGAGAACTAAAGCAGTTATTCAAATTATTCTAATCAACATGTTCATTTCAGTTATTGTGGTGCCTACTGTCTTTGTCTGCCCAGCACTCCTCCTCTCTTCTTCTGGTGACAGAATCTAATCCCTGACCCCAGGCATGTGACCTAAGTTGGAAGACTCAAAATCTATAAACTAGCTTCAAAAGATTTATCCAGAGGCGGACATAATAATCTAAGAAAGTATAACTGGAATCATTTCCCTGATTTTTTTTTTTTTTTGCGGTACGCGGGCCTCTCACTGTTGTGGCCTCTCCCATTGTGGAGCACAGGCTCCGGACGCGCAGGCTCAGCGGCCATGGCTCACAGGCCCAGCCGCTCCATGGCATGTGGGATCCTCCCAAACCGGGGCACGAACCCGTGTCCCCTGCATCGGCAGGTGGACTCTCAACAACTGCGCCACCAGGGAAGCCCCATTTCCCTGATTTTTAACTGGAACTAATGTACCTGTATAATGGGGTTGGAGGTATTGCGTGTCCATGCATGTGGAGTGGGGTAGAGATACCTTGTTTTTCTATGGTCATAGAGCTGTATGGATATAACCCCAGATACATTTCCCCATCACACAGAAAGCATGAAGCTGCAAAAGAAGAAAATCAGAGAGAGAGACAGCAGAGACCATCCTGAGAGTATCAAGTTTCAGTATTTCAGAAATGCACTGATGCCTACAGTTCTTCCTTCAGTTCTATGAAGTATGCTAGTGTCCATTCAATAAATGTTCATTTCGCTTAAAAAATAAAATATAAAATAAAATAAAATAAAGTAGGAGAGATGCCAAATATCTAGAGATAGGAGACAGGACTCTTCATGTCATTTTACTTCTCCCTTGGCTCCCATGTGTCCACATACTGACTCTAATCATTAAAAATATATATGCATACTATTTCCAAAACTGCAAACCTTTTGTTTCTTTCCCCAAATATTGTACACAAAGAAGGAGTTCTATCTATTTCTTAAATATTCAAATTGTAAGTATGATAATAGACCACCTTCATTTAATCTTAGGCCAGATTCCCTGGATATAGACTCTGAGATGGAGAGGAGTTGAATGCCACAGGTATTTTGGGGAATGCTCTCAGGAGCAACACCTGTGAGGGAGGAGGACAGGCCAGCAAGAAAAGCTGAATTGTAGAGTAGTTACAGCAGCACCCTCAGCCCATCCCACAGTGACCTCTGGAGAAAGATCAGTACTTTGGAATTGTTCTCAACCAAGACAAATGGCCAAGCATTGTACCTCACGGTTGGCCTGTCACTGGATACAGGTTTCTCTTGTGGTAAGTGTTGAGTCTTGGGCAAGATAGCTCCGTTTTAGCCAAGGGCAATTTCCGGAAAGATGCACCTATAAGTTACAAAAAGCCAATATTCCTACTCATAGAAGCAACATGTGCACCGGTGTTAAAAGAGGAAAAGGAAGTACACAGAGCATTATATTATTTTACTAATCTCTCATATTATTGTTGTTAATTGTGTTTTCCTAATTAGAATATAAATGTGAATGATCATAAGGTGAAGAAATAGCAGTAAAGTAAGGTTCTGTATATATTTTTATATATATATATATATATATATATATATATATATATAGAGAGAGAGAGAGAGAGAGAGAGAGAGAGAGAGAGAGAGAGAAGCTGATACAAATTTAATCATCAAAAGCTTTAGCGGGAATACCTTTATCTTCAGATCTTATATTTATGTAGCCACCAAAGATATTACTTTAAAATTTTCTTCTTGAAAGTCTTGTCACAATACAATTTAAAAAGAATCAAGGTGGCCTCATATAGAAACTATGACTGATCATTCAGTTTCATCAGCAATGTCCCTACTAAATTTGTATCCAATTAACTCACACA
Organism: Phocoena sinus; assembly: GCF_008692025.1. NCBI lineage: Eukaryota > Metazoa > Chordata > Mammalia > Artiodactyla > Phocoenidae > Phocoena > Phocoena sinus. The sequence continues at coordinate 35,839,868 of NC_045772.1, read as the reverse complement.
TTTGTAATTTTATAAATGCTAAATATATTTCATGCATTTATATATTCATGGAGTATAAATATATTTATGTTAAATATATTTATACTAAATATGTTTCATGAATTTATATTCTGCCTGCCATCTAAAAATAAAAGTTTATTTGAGAATAGATGCTGAGTCTTCGCTTTCATTTGTGGTTATACACACTCAACATCAATCATTTATTTAATTACCATGTTGACTCACTGGTTTTATTTTACTTTTTACATTCTGTTTTACCACAGTTATGTTCTGTTTTACCACAATTCAGAATCTCTGTCCACTTTCTGTGTGTGTGCTTTAAAACAACAGAAATGTATTGTCTTACAAATGTATTTGTAAGACAAATGGAGGTTAGAAGTCCAAAATCAAGGTGTTGCCAGGGCCACGCTCCCTTTGAAATTTGTAGGAGGAAAATCAATCCTTCCTTGCCTCTCTCTCCCTTGCTTCTGGTGGTTTGCTGGCGATCTTTAGTTTCTTTATCCATTTTTTTTTTGATACTAAAAGATACTATATACTCTAAGACAATAGATGATTTTAGCATACATATAAATTACATTAAGTAAAATCACGGTTGATTCAATTCCATGGCTCAGTATATGAATAACAATTCTAGGACTAATGAACACATGATAATAGGACAAACTCAAGTTAATCAGGATGAAATTTTTAGTGCCAGGTCTGATTTAGCCATGGATATATACATTTATAGCCTTTTTAGCCAACCATAATTGAGCAACTTATGCTTGGAATTAAATCATAGAACCATTGTTGCTAGCTCATTTAATATTTGTTCACCAAATAAAGTCAGTTACAGCCATTAAGAAATATCATTACTGACATAAAAATGAACAACTTAAAGCATCATAGGTAGCTTATACCAATTGATATTTGTCTTTAAGTCTCCAAACTATTCACCAGTGTTAAAGGAGTAATTTGATTCAGTCTTGAGGAGCTCAAATGACCTGTTCTCCATTTTGTTACAGACAGTACAAAACTTACTGTTTTTCAGTAACATTTGTCATTACCAGATTAGTATACTGTTTTCTCTTGAAAATTACATTTTCTCTCCATTAAATAATACTCCAGTGACCTAAAAGCTGATATTCTCTTGTTCTTCAGACACTACCATACCCTGAAGTCTTGATGGAATTAAGGAAGAAAACCAGTGAAAATTAAAGCTGTTTCCTAAAAGGAGAATTTTTTTCTTCTTTTGTTGCTTCATTTCTTTATCTTGGTTTTATAATAAGTATGGGTAAAGATAAATTTTATGACATAAATGTAAAAGTATGAAAGCCTGATCAATTTTTCTTGATTTTCCTTTCTCACTCCCTATTAAAAATAAAATATATAGGTAGAAATGAGATAGATATGAAATATTTCACTTCCATGTTTTGTGAATTAGTCAAACTTTTTACCAGTAAGGTAAATGTTACTCCAAGTCATTAACTGACTTAACAAAAATATTCATTAAGTTTTTGTTGTGTGCATTGTATTGCTGAATATTGCTAAGAAAGTAACAAAGTACAGGTTAAGTTCCTGCCTTTGAAAATGCTATTAATCTGTTGGGAAGACAAGCTGTGCATATGAAAAGGTGTAATAATAATTCTAAGCAACAATATGTGATAATGGCGATGAATGATAAAAACTGAGTTCTATACTAGTTTTCTAGGGCTGCCATAAAAAAACACAGACTTGGTGGTTTAAATAACAGAAATTAATTTTCTCACAGTTCTGGAGGTTGAAGTCCAAGATCAAGGCACTTGCAGATTCAGTGTCTGGTAAGGGCCCATTTCCTAATTAGTGATGGATGCAGAATATGAACAAATTTCCCTTCTCATTTGCAAAATGGTGACAGACTCAATCATGTGCAGACTCTATAGACAGAAGAGATAGCAGTGCTGTCAGTGCACATTCCTTGGACATGACAAAGGGCCAATATAACCAGTAATATTGAGAATAGTTGCATAATCATACTAGACAAAAGTTTGACCAACAGCATCAATGCCCTTAGGCCCAAGGGGAAATTCTGGAAGGTAGGAGGTCATCATGCAATGATAACATGACTAGAACTCGTTGTCTATAATCTTACCGTTGGAAGGTGTCAGAAGAGAAAATGCAGATTTCTAGCTCTCCCACATGACAAAGAATCCTCACAAAAAGTCTTGGCATGATGAGAGCTAATGTACAGAAGTATGAAGTGCAGAGAATGCAGTGAAACAGATGACCAAAAGAGCAGAAACAAGAGTACAGAGAGCTTTTAGGGGCAAAGCACATTTGAATTGTCTAATTCTTTGAGCATCTGTCGAGCAGGCTGAAGGTATCAGATGCAATGCAGGGTGTGGGGAACATAGAGTTAAATTAGACATGGTCCTAGGAGTCAAAGATCTTACAGTTTAGTGGGGCAACGCTAAGTATATTATAGATTTAAAAGTGCTCTAGTTTCTATGTTAGAATTGTATAGAGGTACATCAAAGAAAGAGTGGTCAAGTTTAGGTATCGACAGAGACTCTCCCAACATGTTTTGTGTAAACGAAAAAGTATGCTGTTAAAAATTAAAGGATAGGGCTTCCCTGGTGGTGCAGTTGTTGAGAGTCCGCCTGCTGATGCAGGGGATGCGGGTTTGTGCCCCGGTCCGGGAAGATCCCACATGCCGTGGAGCAGCTCGGCCCGTGAGCCATGGCCGCTGTGTCTGTGCGTCCGGAGCCTGTGCTCTGCAACGGGAGAGGCCACAGCAGTGAGAGGCCTGTGTACTGAAAAAAAAAAAAAAAGAAAAGCATAAGCAAATGCTGTAAGAGTCTGAGAATCCTATGTATCAGAAAAAATATTGTGGCAGGAGGAAGGGCAGTGTATGGAACAGCAGGGCAGTTAAGGACTAGTACCAGAACCATGGCCAGATAGCGCAGGGGCTTAAAGCAGGAGATATGGAGACTGAATGGCTCCTGGAACTCTGGGTTTGCCATTTACCATGCTGGCAAACTTAGTCAACACCTCTGTGCCTCTGTTTCCTCATTTGTTAAATGCTTTCGTAAATATTAAATGATTTGATATTTATATGCCGTCACAGTAGAGTGACCGGTTAATCTGGGATTGCTCTTCTCAATGAGAACAGTCACTGTGGGACACAGAGGAGGAAGGTTCACTAAGACACCAGATAAACACTTCATTCCTTCTGGTGAGGCAAGTTTATTCAAATGTTGGGTAGTATGAAGTGAGGGAGTACTACAAGCTGCATAAGATTTAAACATAATGCAAAATTCTCTGGATAGTTGCCCATTCTCCTTAGCTCTAAGTATTTTTTTGTTGGAAAAAATAAAGAATCACAGCACTAACCATGTTCTGGAGAGACTGATTCTTAGTATAAAGGAACTGGCAGTCAAACAGGATCAGGGCTGTATAACAAACATTTAGTTATGACTACATTTACAAAAAAGCATATCTGTGTAGGACTTCCAGAGTCTTGTCTGGGATGCTGCATTATTTTCTGAAGTCTCAGATTAATGAATTCATCAGATACTTCAAACCAAAATTAACTAAATTTAATACAAGCAAATGTAGGGAATTTTTCCTGTTATTCTGGAAATTTCTGTTGAGCTCCAAAATTGTGATTATCAATAGTCACAAAATAACTCCACAGAATGTCAAGGAACTGCCAAAATACTTCATCTAGGATTACTAAAATGTAGCCAAGCTAAGCCCTTACACGTCACCCTTTCAACTACAAACCTTCAGCCTATATAAAGAAGAGGCTAGGAAGATAGCCATTAAATAAAAGCAACCGGAATGTTAATATTAACTCAGTGTTTATATGCACTGGTGGCAACAAAGCTCTAAGGCCATAGTTCACCTATTGTCCAGGACTGATTACAATGTGTTGTCACATCTCTGCAGGGAGTCTGATGTCAGTTTCTGAAGTATGCAAACGGATAGACTGGTGCTAGCTAGTGAACAAGGACAGACACCGGGATAATTTCAGAGAAACAAGGACAGGCACTGAGATAATGAAATGTAGAGATGGAGTCAGGGTCAGAATGAGAAGATAGAAAATTCAATGCCCTCTGTGGCTCCATAAAAATGTAAAATAGGGAAATAAAATTCATCCAACAGGGAAAGTTCTTAAGCGGTTTCATAATTTCTGTCTCGGTATTTAATCTGACCTAAAAGTTACTTAGATGGGATCTCACATTCAAAAATAATAGGCTAGACTGTCTGAGACTGTAGCTCATGCTGAGAATATTTCAATAAACTGGACAAAATATGTTTTTTAATCTCTTTGGAAGCCTCAGGAAATTATTAACAGTGAGAATATGCTGGGCTAAGAAGAGAAGAGAAGACGAGAGAAGTTAACTCAAACCTTGAGGCCACTTTTTCCCCTTAAGCAACTGCTGATTCTAAAAGTGAAATTGGTGTCAGAAAAGATAATAAACCAAGTGGAGTTTTTAGAGGTCTCATAGGGCTTGAGAGAAAAGTCAGAAGTCTGAGAAGGAGAAGGGCCTCTGGTAAAAATTGCAGGCTTCTAGTGGGAGCCCTAAAGGAATGAGGGTGAACCAGAAACAGACTAGCTGTCAGAAGGAGTAGAGTACGTAACCCTCTCAGTCCATCTGCGGACTGAGGATAATTCGCCTCGAGAAGTGTTTCAGGCCATAAACAAAAATCAATCTTCTCTCAAGGAAAATATTATTGATCAGACTTGCCAGGAAGTTTTACACATTTTATTAGTACATCCTCTCTTTTGTGTGTTTGATGCTGTTTCATTGATTGCTGCCTTTATTTATTTTTTTGGCTTTTTTTTTAAACTTAATTTGCTGGGATTATTTTTCTTAACTTCTTGAGATTGATGCTTAGATCACTGAATTTCATCTTTCTCCTTTTCTCATATATGCATGTAAAACTAAAAATTTTTCTCGAATCATGGATTAAGTTTAAATTTTCTGAGTGAAAGTTAAAAGTTCACTATGATATTTATAAACATATATATATACACATACAGTTAAAATCCAATAAATCATCTTTATTAATTATATAATTCTAAGCCTTTATGACTTTTCTTATTTCATACCTACTTGAATTGGCCAAATGTTGAGAGGAATATATTTAAATTTCCTCCAAAATTACTCTATACCTCTTGATTTCTCTTTTATATGTTATATAGTTTTTGCTTTACATATTTTGTTCTGGAATTACTCTTGCCAAAACTTTGTTGGCACCTATATTGCCATTGTTCATTTTGCTCTTGGTTATGATAAAGTGACTTTCTTTGTTTCATTGAATGTTTTGTACCTTGTAGACAAAAATTTTAATACTAATATCACAACTGTTAGCTTCTAATATTAAAGTATTTACTTGGGTTATTAGCCATGACTCCTACATTTGCAAGTACCAAAATAAGTCTAACTAGTTTAAGGATAAAAGAAAATTTCTTGGCCTAAAGAACTAGTGAAATTCACAGGATTGAGGAAGCAGCTATCAAAATGTAGACTTGGGGCTTCCGTGGTGGCGCAATGGTTGAGAGTCCGCCTGCCGATGCAGGGGACACGGGTTCGTGCCCCGTTCCGGGAAGATCCCACATCCCGCGGAGCGGCCAGGCCCGTGAGCCATGGCTTCTGAGCCTGTGTGTCCGGATCCTGTGCTCCCCAATGGGAGAGGCCACAACAGTGAGAGGCCTGCGTACTGCAAAAAAAAAAAAAAAAAAAAAAAATGTAGCCTTGATGACTAAACTAAGATTCAACTTAGCCAGTACTTCCTTATATCAACTTCAATCACTCCTTAGCCCTTCTTGGCTTTATTTCTTCTCATTTCAGGAGCTTTTTCCCACATGACAAGTAATATAACAGACCCCAAATCATATTCCTACAGCATGGACCGCAGAGGCCAAGCCCGCAAATCTGGACAGATAATGAAAGGGCAGAGCATTCCTGAGCCTGCCTTCCTGATATTGCCTGTAAATTTAATTTTTATAGTGTGGCTAAAAGAGCTAAAAAATTATGCCACATCCTTTTTAAAAATTTTAAACTGCCTAGAATTTACAACACTCTATTATGCCCTCACTGTGGATGTATAAAAATGTGAGATACCACTGACATTTTTATATTTGTAAATGATCTGTTTTTTCTGTCTAGGTGTTTATAGTATTCTTTTGTTTTTGTTTTAATGTTCAGTAAATTCATCAGGATGTCGTGTTGTTTGTGGTTTACTGTTCCTTTCATTTTTTCTCATTTCTAATACACATTAAACCCTTTAAATCTCCTGTAAAACTCCCTCCTAAGTTTGCAAAAAGTATTCTTCCATTATATATTTTAATATCTCTTTTTCATATTTTATTCTTGTTTTTAAAATTTTTTATGCATTAAATGTTTATATCATTGTCTGCCTTCCATGTATCATTTTCTCTACTTTCATTTTGAGCTTTTCGTACTTCTTTACTGAATTTTGACAGCTTTTTGATCTTTTCCCATTTTTCTCAAAGTTATCTTCTATGACTAACTTTATTTTTACCATGTGACTTTACATGTTGCTGCTCCTAATTTTTCTTTTATTTAATTTCTGGAATGGTTTTAATGTTTTCTTCGTTATGTTTAATTTGTACCACCAGCTATCATTTCATTCCATTGTCTTTTCATCTGTCCTTTTCTATTTTATTTTCTTTTATGTTTTGTTTTGTTTTACAAAGCCTGTATTATGTTAAAACTTATTTTAGAAAGTAGAAAAGTTTTAATCTAAAATTGTTGTTAATTTCCTAGACAAATTCTTCTTGCAAAGTAAATAATTTTTAGGCCTTTGATGCTATTATATTTCTCTACTTTTTATTCTGTGTGTGTGTTTTGTTTTAAAATGCGATTTATGATAGACCCCATTTTGGATTTATTTCTGAGCACTCTTTATCTTTTAATGGGGATGGCTATATCCAGATATGCTATTTTCTCTGTGACTTTATGTGTGTGTTCTACTTAAGTTCTATCTTCATTTATGGAAATGCTTTCTTAATTTTATCCTTGGAACTTGAGCAGGAAAGTGAGCACAGTTATCTGATCCTTCAGCATTGGAACTGGTGAGAAGATAGGGAGGGTTAAAGAGAAGAAGAAGGCAGAAGAAATATGATGTTTAATAATTGAATGTTCCCATGAAGTCTGATGAATACTCTGCGATTAGCCCTTCTGGTTCTATGTGAGAATACTTTTGGATTTCAATTCTGGTGCCAGCTTTAGAACAGAACCATTTTTAGTCTGTTGTTATAGGGAAGCTGATTTTAAAAAAACAAGTGGCATTGCATACTCCCCCTTCATCCTAGTATAGTATGACTGTCACTCTGCTCTCAGTAGTAACCTGACTCATTGTGAACCAAGTTTAAGAAAATTTAGTGGGACCTTTTTGTAGCCCTTTAATTCTGTTTCCAAAGGTATGCTGTGCTCAAGATATGAGATGGATGCCATCATCTTTTAGATCCAAATTTTGATCTATTTATGCATTTATTATATACAAGCTTGTTGTCATGCTCATACTCTCATTCTTAAAAAATTTTTAAAGATATTTTCATTTCTTTGAATGAAAAAAGCAACATAAACACCCTCATATTTCTACAAAACTAAGTATTTACTTTCTTATTCTTAGAATTCACAATTTTAATATATTTATAATTGCTTTTTTAATTTTCTTAAATTTTGCCATAAACATGGTGACCTTCAAACTAACGACCCGTATTACATTAGAAAAGCCTTTCCCCCCTATTTTAAGTTAGATCATTGTTTCTGTTACATTTTTTTCTTTTACTCTCTTATGAAAAATAAGGGAGTAAAGATTTAAAAAAAAATTACATGCATTTTGTTTTCTACTTTCTGTTTTACTTTTTCAATTTTTATGTTTTCCACAGTCTCTTATCTCTGTCTGTTGATTAAATATTGTAGGCATTCTTCTCAAGTTTGTTTTCTAAATCACTGATTACCTTTGGAACATTACTGATTCTATTTTATTTGGCTTCCAGCGATCTTTTAATTTAGGTAATAGGTGGGCTGTTTTCCTTAGAAACACCTGCTTATAGGGATGGCCCTTTGCTCCCTGGGACATTGGCTTTTGAACAGTTTTGGGCACTAAACACTTGCTTTCCTTTATGGGAGTATAGAATTGCAGTAGTTATGGTTGATTTTGTGTCTGTGTAACCAGCTCCCAGTGAAAACAATAGAATCAAACAGCTTTTTCCTGAGTAGAAACACGTGCATGTGTTAACTACATTTTGCTGCTGGAAGGGAGCATGCGCTCTGTGAGGCCCTCTCAGCGAGCGCTTGGGAAGTCGGCCGATGAATTCATCCAGACTTTGCCTGATGTGTCTTTTTCCCTTACTGAATCAGCTATGTATCCTTGCTGTGTCACTGCAATAAATCTTAGCCATTCAGTATTACTATATGCTGAGTCCTGTGAGCCTTTTAAGCAAAGCACTAAACCTGTGGCTGGTCATAGAGCCTCTGTCATAATTCTCACTCTAACAATTTTTATTTAGTTCATCCTGTTCTTTCTTCATAATATCATCTTAAATCTTTTCAGGAGCAAGGAACTAGTATTTCCTAAAATGTTCGATCCTTTCCTAAATGTATTTTAAAGAGAAGTTCAAATATTCCAGAACTTAAATAGTGTTTTGTCATCAGAGTAATGATTTATTGTTGTCATTGTTTTGTTATTGATGGGGGCAGTTCTTATGCTATGGTTCTTTGCCTATTCATCTTATAAAGAGAGATGAATGCCGGTCTAATGACCCTAAACTTTGTAAAAAAAAAAAAATTGGTGATAAAGAAATTTATTCTAGGACACTGAGCAAATTTAAGGTACATGACTAATAAATCATTATGCCAGTTCTGAGACTAGACCTCAAGGGGTCTAGAGCTCTTCTGTTCTTTCTTGGAACATTGCCTCTGCCATGAGAACAAACCCAGACTATTCTCCTAAAAGATGAGATGAATCAATCATCCCAACTGAAGTTCTCACTGTCCAGATGTCAGATGCATGAAGGAGGAAGTTTGGTGATCCAGCCCAGATCGGCAGAACAATACAGTCAATATGTAGCCTCGTAAGTAATGACAAGCACTGTTTTCTTCTTTTTATTTCTTTTGTCTCTTTGTTTTTTCTTCTTTTTATGTATTTTTTTCTTCTTTTCGTTGTTTTATTTCTTCATTTTCTTTGTTTATTGTAATTTAAATTTTAATATTGTTTCTCTTATTTTACTTGCTTAGTTGCTTTTTTTTTTTTTTTTTTTTACAGTACGCGGGCCTCTCACTGTTGTGGCCTCTCCCATTGCAGAGCACAGGCTCTGGACGCGCAGGCTCAGTGGCCATGGCTCATGGGCCCAGCCACTCCACGGCATGTGGGATCTTCCCGGACCGGGGCATGAACCCGCATCCCCTGCAACGGCAAGTGGACTCTCAACCACTGAGCCACCAGGGAAGCCCTAATTGCTTTTTTTTTTAAAAGCCACTAAGTTTTGGGTAGCACATTATAGCAATAACTAATATGGTCAGGAAAGGTATCAAACACATTATTGTGTCTAGAAGATTGACTAACAATTTTATGAACTGTAAGTCAAAGAAGTTAGTCAGAAATATGTTTTAAATTTGAGGTATTTTAAAAAAATTGAAGAACAATTATCAGTGCATCAAGTCAGGAATAAATCTCCAAAGAGTGGGGGTATAAACAATCTCACATATCACAAGTCCTCTCATTCCTCTTTATACTGGTATTTCAGCTGGCTTTACTAGTCTCAGTAATACACTACCTGAGTTAAACGACATATGTAAGTATGTCGGTGAGGAGTTCAGCTGAAATATTTGGACTTAAGATATAAATTCTGAAGTGGTAAGCATGTAATTAAGTCCATGGAGACAAGAACAGGAGACACAATTCCCTTTGAAATCAACTGAGGGTTTTTATCTGTTTCTTAGCAAAGTGGAACAATATGATAACATTGGAACTCTATTGTTTATACTTTCCTTTTATGAGCTTTACTGCAAGACACTTACTGTGAGAGAGGATAACAGTGGGTGAGGAGATCTGAGGACAACTTCTAATTCTGCAACAAACAACTTAACTGTTGAACGTGACACATCACATTGCTTAATCCAAGCCTCAATTTTTCTCATTACATTAAAATTTTCAAATCCTATCCTTTATTATTTAGGATGGCTTTGTGTGTAAGTAACAGAAAACCCAACCCAAATTGGCTTTAAAATTAGAAATTTGACTCTTTCATATAACGTGAAGTCCAGAGGGATAGAAGATCTCAGTTTCTGACTCTAGTTCCTATGATTTTATTGAGTTTGCTCTCTTTGCGTATTGGCTTTGTCCTCACATGGGTGATAAAATAACTGCAGCCATTTTGAGTCCCACTTTCATGTATAACACCATCCAGAAGAAGGAAAAATAGAGAGGATGCTTCAATCTCAGTGTTCCAATCAAGCATCCTTAACTTTATATGTTGCTCTGGCCATATGCCTCTACTGAACCTGTGACTTTAAGGTAATGCAATGATTAATTCGCTGAAACCATCTGAGGCTAACTCCTGGGGCTGATTTCCCCTGAGCCAAATAGATTCTGCATGAGAAGAGTAGAAATCCAGAAAAAGTCAGAGTTCTGTTAGGATGGAGGAATGGCATATGGGAGCTTAGTTGGTGAGCCAGAGTGCGCACTATATGGTTTATGTAATTAACACTCCATTTTTGCTTTAATACAGCTGTGATTGACTATATTGTGAAGTATTATGAAAACATCCTTCATATTTCAAAGACTGAGTCAGCTTTTAAAGAATTTCTTAAACAATGAAGAACATAATATTTTAGCTGTCACTGTTGTTACTGGACTTACGGAGGATAAAGAAAATGGTTGCCCTTTCAAACTCTGACCAACTCTCATACTGGATTTTTCCATCCCTTCTTTCCTGTGAAATGGTTTTGAAGAATAAGTATAAAGGCAACATATAAAGAAGGAATAAAAAGCAAGAAAAAAGGAAAGTGATAGAGAAAACTCCCTGTAATGGGTAGCATATGTTTAAAGTGGAAACCGATTTAAAAAGTAACAGAATAATGATAGTAATTCTCCTATTTCCCTATCCTCTAGTCACCCTGCATGAAATAATTTAATATTTGAAGTAGGCATGACTTTTTCCTTTTCACAGATGATAAATCTGAGACACAGAGAGGTTAAGAATTTCCCACTGACCCATAATTCTGGAAAATGTCACATGTATGTGATATACCATCCTTTCTCAATACATTTAAAAACTAATACAAAGCGCATATAATAATGTATAATTTTTTACCCAAATGAATATAGTCTCAGGAATTTTCCTTTTCAGACAATTAGAAGGTTTCTATAGTATTGGAAAAGTTTATAGGATCATCATAGTATACTACTGAATGTGAAACGTAGAGCAAAGTATTGGGTTGGCCAAAGAGTTCGTCCGGGTTTTTCTGTAACATCTTACGGAAAAACCCAAATGAACTCTTTGGCCAACCCAATGTATCATACTGATTTCACAAATAAGAATAACTGCTGTTGCAACATAATGTAGCAGTGTGTTCTTTAGCCCATTTGAATATTCAAATCAATCAATTTTTCTAAATATTTAGCATTTAGAAAAATTTACCTCAGACTCTGAAATTTATGTTAGGGAGTGGGGGGAGTGTAAATATTTTATCAGATGAGAATAGACTTCACTGGATATTTCAGGGTGTGTGTATGTGTGTGTGTGTGCCCCTATTGTGCCGGTTTCAGCCTATCAATAACATGCTGTGGTTGGACCAGCTCTTGCAGTTCTTATTATGATTGTGAGATGCCCTTCAGTAAGAACCATCAGGAAACTTTGAAAAACAAATTGAGATTTACTACTTACAAGACCTGGAAATTACAGAGCACACCTGGGACCACACAACAAAGTCAAGGGTAGAGAGAAAGAGAGCACATAGGTCTAGAGTTCTGCTTTTATTGGGGTCCAGGGTGGTGGTCTAGGGTTTCGTGACCTCACTCTTTATTGATGAATTTAAAACATAAGAGCGATGATTTAATGTGTGGGAAGAGAACCAAAAACAAGTAGCCCAAATGGTCTGTTAGTAAAACCAGCCAAGATCTCTAAAATAACAGAGGCTCAGATTGGGGAGGCAACCTGCCCTTTATCTAGTCCTGTAGCCGACAGGATGTTCAGTCTTTGAAGGGGCTGCCCCGTTGAACAGATGCATCTGCAATCAAAGCCTAAGTAAGGCACTTGTGTTACAAAAAAGAAAAAAAAAAAAAAAACTGTCAGGGGTTACGCTGCAGTGTGTGTGTTGGTTAGTTCTGGTAACAACATAATACCAACCATAATATCACCATAATACAATTGCTTTTCTTATCCTAGCAATATATCTGGGGAAAAAGCTAGAATGGGCTTGATCTTTTAAGTTTAATGGTTAAAATTCCCCTAGAAGATATTTCTAATTCGTACCTATGATAAGATCTTCTGATCATAAATATAGCATATGATAAAACATAAAAGAAAGGTAAAAGAAAATGGAGGGTAGTGCAGTAATATTAAGACCATCTTGGTCTCTTTGAGAAAAAGAAGGAATAATATAGATAGCTTATCAAAGCAATGGGCCTGATAAAATGAAATGTACTTATTCTCACCTCTGCCTTTAGGGAGCATTAGGAATTCAAAGACAGCCTGTGTAAAATGAGAAATATATTCAGGAGATCTAGGTTACCATTCCCTCACCAGCACAATTTTGAAACTTTTTTTTATGCTTTCTGATTCACCAATTAGCATCATTTTTGTCATCAAACAAACAATCATTACTTGAGATGGTTGAACGAATATCCTTGGATTCTGTTTTGGTTCACTAATAAACACCATGGACTATGTCTATGAAAGGCAAACAACACATTGCGAGGCACACACACAAAAAGATCTTAATATATACTTGTTGATTGACTGAAATATTTTTAACATTGCCATTTATTTGCCTCAAACCTCAGCACTTAATCCCCAACCACACACAAATACTACTGACAAATAGTGGAACACATGGTATTCCTGGCCAAATAATGATTCTGCCAGGCTATAACAATTATCTAGAATTCACTCACAAACACTTCAGATTTGAGATTTCTTATTTTACCACCAAGTTGAACAAGTGCAAGACACTGAATCATATACAGACACTCAATAATGTGTGTGGTTTAAAATTATTTCCTTCGAATTCCTTAGAGTCTGAAAAATTAAAAGATATTTATAATTATTTTGCCTCATTAATTCTAATTCTTTATTGAACAGTACAATTTGTATATTCAAATTCCTTAAATTCAACACACCTGCTACCTCAATGTCTTAAACCAAAATCATTCTTTTTACTGTCAAAGTAGTAACCCTTTAAGATTATTTCTCCTTTTGCCATAAGTCTCTTATTTTCTTAGGTTTTTAAATCTTGATATAACATCCCTTATCACATCCTTCTTACCCATCCTTTCCTTTCAATTCCCTCTTCAACCACTGCAGTCAAGCCTTCCAGTTTTGATGAAAACCATTACTTTGCCTCTCTAGCTCTTGAAATATACTCTTGTAGAATCACCTCTTCTTAATATTCTACTTTGCACTCATAATATGTACCTCATTCATTTATTAGTTCATTCATTCAACATATATATTTAATTGCTATAAACCAAAAAATAAAATATAGTAGCTTACAGGAGACCTGATGGTGAGGGAAGACTTTACATAAGAGATAATATTAGAGCCGAGATTTAAAGAATGTGTAGCAAATAAGTACAGGAACAATAGAATTAGAAAAGACCCAGAGACTCAAAGGGGCTTGAAAATGTTGAAGCACACTCAGAAAAAGAGAGAGTGATACACAATGAGGCTTCAGAGAAAGCAAGGAATTTCTGCTTCAGGTTTCCCCATTGCTTTGCAGATAAAACCAAATTCCTTAAACTGGAATCAAAGGATCTTCTACATTTTACCTTCTGGCTCTTTCTATTTGTACTAAGATAACATGGCATAGTTATGAAACAAAGGGGGATCTAACAGAGCTGGGCTTGAATTGTAATTTCAATACTTGCTGTGCAATTTGGGGCAAGTAAATTTACCTCTTTGATAATTAGCAAGTTACTTTACTTGATCCTAAACTGTAAAATGGAAATAATAATATTTTGCAAGGGAGCTGAGAGTATGGAATAATTCAGCATACTTAAGGTCTCTCACTTCTATTATTATTAAGTAAGATAATACATAAAATTAACAAAATTTCTGAAATAACAAAGCTCAATAGAGGTAATATAATTTTTACTCTATTTGCATTCAATGTCAGAGCACCAGAGAGCAATTTTAAAATAGTTCATGGTATTACAGTTGGAATGACCCACTAAGAACTTAGACACTGACATCAGACTCTACTCCTGATCTTGGAAATTTAACTGAAAAAATTAGAACCATAATCAAGGGTCCGTAAGCCCATACTTTAGCAATTTTTGAAAAGAAATTAATTGTATTCTCAATGAATTCTTTAGCTTACCTTTAAACATTTTCAAAAGGAAGCAATTCTATAATACTTAGCAATAATATTCAGATATAAAATGGCCTTAGAGAGGCAATGAATTTATTAAATTATGCTATTTCACACCACAGTTTTTCATAACACTGTCCTAAACTTATCATTTAATATTTTCCAAACAATCAGACTAACTACATAAAAACCAAGAATTTAGAACAATTTTATTTCTGTCATTTTAACAATTTTACTCAATATCAATTGGCTAAAATTAATTATTAGGGCTACATATGCAATTCTCTTTGTATCTGGAGAAGCATCCAACACGAAGCCCACGTAACAGACAATTTATTTAAAACATTATGGAAGAACATGTGGTAAAAGTTTAAACAGTATAGTTAATGTTGCAGTTTGAAGGCCATGATGGGGGGAAGCAATGTGATTAAGAAAGGCCTACCATCTGGCCGTGTCATGTTTCACAGGGTGGCATTACCTTGATGAAACCATTATGTCCAAATCTTGTTCTGGCCAAGCAAGGCCTACAAAAGTAAATCAATGCCAATAAAACCCACAAATAACTGCCACAAACCAAACCAAAACAAACCAGTAAATAAACACAAAACAAAATCTGAATTTTGTCATTTATACTTTGAATATTTCTTTCCTGTGGCTAGGTTACTTACAGCTGTTTTCCCAAGTGTGCATTCTGAGAATACCACACTTGTAAAGGCTAAGGACTTTGATAGCTGGAGTCAGATCAAAGGAAATAGTTAAAATATTTAAATTAATGACAGTTAGGCATAATTGCAAGGGAAAATTGTCTCTCACTACAAAGCATACACCATGAGCATATAATTTGTTGCTCTTTTGATTTGTAGATATGCCCAGACCCTAGAATAGTGCATTTTCTGGTGCCTGTTAAATATTTTAATCAATTAATAAGTATTTTAATTCCTGTAGGGCAAGCTTAATGGAATAATTGAGAGATAGTTTGTAAAATAACAAAAACAAAAAGCTTTATAGGTAACATTAAATTTTTAAAAATATTAAAGGAACATAAAAACAAGAGTGATGAAGAAATATTTTTATACAGTGATGACTCACTAAAGTATTGTAAACTTTGATTTAAAAATTTTTGAGTTTTTGATATACAATAATATACCATAGAGCCATGTTTCTGAAACAGTCTGTGCTATTGTCAATCCTCTCCATTTACATGCAGCCATATTTTGATTACACTGACAAACAGAAAGAAAATTAATCTCCCAAGAAAACCCTTTAAACCACTTTAGGAAATAGGTGAAGAAAGTAATAATCCTTACTTGCAAAAAATATTTTTAAAAACCTACCACATTTACCTTTATATTATATTCTTCAGTCATAGAAATAGAAAATAGACAAACATATTTGCAAAGTAAATACATATCATCCTCTTTGCCTTATTATATTTTAATCTTGCAAAATTGCTCTTCTGATATCACATTATTGGGATGAATAATTCCACTGGTATTCACTTACCCTTAACAATTCAGCAATATCTTTATGTGCTTTGGGATTCAGAAAAAATACTACCAAATGTAAAATAGATAGCTAGTGGGAAGCCGCTGCATAGCACAGGGAGATCAGCTTGGTGCTTTGTGACCACCTAGAGGGGTGGGATAGGGAGGGTGGGAGGGAGATGCAAGAGGGAGGAGATATGGGGATATATGTATACATATAGCTGATTCACTTTGTTATAAAGCAGACACTAACACAACATTGTAAAGCAATTATACTCCAATAAAGATGTTAAAAAAATATTTAAAAACAGTGAGAAAAGAAGAGCCATGGGTTTAATTCCTGGCCTGCAACTTACTGTATGTGTGATCTTGTGCAAATGATACCCTAATATCTCCTGGCCACCATTTTTTCTTCTCTGTAAAACTGGACAGTACTCAATTTAACAATTTACTGCGTGGATTGGATAAAATAATGTAAGAAAAACATGATATGGCTCACCATGTCCTCAGTAGAAAGCTTATAATCTCTCAATTTTCCTTCACATTATTAACAAGTCATGAAAGTTTCCAGCCATGCAACAGATGCTTCCTTTATTTTCCTTAATTTACTTCCCCCCTCTTAATATGATTTTGCTTTGTGTGTTTTTGAAATGCACTAGGTATTTTTAAAACTGTGATGCAACAATGCAAAATGGAATAGTAGCTATATGAAGAGATTTTCTATTGTGCTCCAAAATTGCAAAGTCATTACCACATCAATATTTTTATAAAGTACTTTTTTATTTTTCAATTTTAGATGCCCATTTTAATAATGCAAGTGAGGCTTTTTACAAGGCCTGCTTTTTCAAATCTATTAATTTTCAGAGAAAAAAATGAGATAATTTGCTTCCTACAGGGAAGATTAAACTGGTAACTATATTTTATTTCATTATTGATACCTTTTGTCAAAAAGAAGCATTATTTTTAATGCAAATCTCAAGATTTGGAAAATACTCAACTGAATTTATATGGTATTCCTCAAGAAATCATAATTATAACCCTGTCCTTAAGATTTTAATTACTTTTCTAGAACTTATGTAGTACTAACCTTGCTAAAATTTTGAATTAAAAAAAAAAGAGACTGATGAATATCCCTTTTGAGATTAACAACCACATTTTCTCCTCAGATGCATGCACACCTCACCTAATGGCTTTAGCAGTTAAGCCAACATGTAGTAATAAATTGTAAGACGGGAAGATGACATCAAGTCCTGAATGTATTAAACTTATACATAGACAAAAGGAGACAGACAAAAGTATGCAATAATATAGGTTCTGTTTTGAATTGGGATAAAAATAGAGGAAATACCTTCCTGTAATTTCTGTGTCAGAGTGTGCTAAGGCGTGAATAGCAGATAAAAGCATGCTTGGAAATTTGAATGGAAGACAGCTATGGATCACTGAGGAAAAAATATACATACTAGGAAATTTGCTCAACTCTAGAATACCTGGGGGTCTAAAGTTAAAGAGACCATGAATGCATGAGATACATTATGCATATCTTATCTTTGTTTATTTCTGTTAACTACTTATTTGACTCAAAATGTATTAACTGATACTTAATATTGATGAAAACTCATCAAACATCATACTATTATTTAAAGAATCCTGTAGATAATCCAATTTGACTAATCTTACCAGTTTCTAAAAGTATTATAGCAGCCAATTATTCTTTTTCATATTTGCTTCAGCACAGAGCACAAAGCATCTGCAGGGTGGGCGAGAAAGATGTCTAAGGTCTCTGAAAAGGTGGCCTTAGAATAGAGATTAGCATAATCACAAGTAATTATGATATAAACTATCAAATAATTGCCACAAAAAGGTAAAAAAAAAACAAAATAGTGCTTTACAGGAGGAGCCAGCAATTTTTTACTCTGATTAGATAGGAAAAAATCTGTGGAGTCAAATGGCAAATGAGTTGGTCTGGGAGACATATACAGGATTTGATTATCAGAGGCAGAGAGGGAAAGTCTGGGAACTTTAGGAAATCCTCTACTTTATACCCAACATATTCTTGAAACTCTGTCTGAAAGCCAAAAGTATAAAAGTTGAACAACAGATTTATATATTATAAAAATGAAACAAATATGTGTACATATATAATAGCATTTAACGTACTATTTTAACAAAATAATTCTGTTTCAGCAATATTTGAAATGGCTCGGCCAAACTTAAGCAATAAGGGCAGTGATCAGAAAGCATCCCCACTGGCTAGTCTTATAGATTCTGTTAACTATTCCAAAAAGGGGACAATCTCCCCTGATAGGACACCCACACTGCTTGGACATCCCTCTCCCTTAGTGAGGGTCCTTCTCCTTCCCTCTCTCCAGTCTGCCCTAGAAAAGGGATATGGCTGGGTACTGCTGGGATATAGGAGAAAAACAGATCATGGAAGATGTATATGATGAAGAACAGAAAAAAGAAAAAGAAGAAGACAGGAAGAGGAGAGTATGGGGAATGATATGACTTCCAATTTTGATGCAATCTTTTTTTTAATATCATCTCAAGGCAAAATACTTTTCCCTTTAAAATTCAATAATTACAAGTAAATTTATGAATGTGTGTATGTGTATGTTTGTTGTAGTGTAGCTTCTTTATCTGCACTAGGACAAAGGTCACAAACTGGCTGGACTCTGGAAGCATTTGTCTTGTAGATAAAGTTTGAACTGGCATGAACAATTATATGGATGGATGGCTAGGTAGATACAGAGGTAGAGAAGCAGAGATACTGAGACACAGAGCTATAAATTTAGATGGATCCTCCACTCTCCAATATGCCTTTGTTGCCAACACTCCATGTCATATCATACTGGTCTACTGCCCTCCATTATATTATTCTTCTTATCCTTGAAAACACTTGTGTTTGCGACCATTGATCTAAATAGTTTTAATATAAGGCCAAAAATTCCTGAGGTTTGAACCTATCTACTCAGTTTGCTGATGTGAATTTCTAGACCATTGTATGGAACTCCTTCAAGGCACAATTTTTTTGTTTTGGTTTTTTTGTTTGTTTGTTTTAATTTCCTTTAGTAAGGGAAACCTTACACAGAAGCCTGATATATAAGCTACATAAATATGCTCCTATCCCTTCAGGCCACTGGAATGTGGTCTGAACAGGAGAAAAATCTTTATTTTATTATGGTCTTGAAAATATTTTGAAGATCCAGTTTAAAAAATTCTGTAGAATTGTTTTTTTAAAAAGGAGAAAAAACCCAAAAACCTGAAAAACATAGGCATTCGGACTAACAGAAATTTACTGACCAGTAGTCTCTTTTAAACAACTCAAAATGATTGTTGGTCAGCTGACTTACAGAACGACTAGTTTTAAATTGACAAAGATTTAAACACCTTTTCACTTTTAATGTGATAAAGTAGGAATTGTACCAAATGTAAGAAAGTCAAGGACTACTTACCAACCAATTTAGTGAAAGTATCACTTTTGAAAGGGGCATTATAGGACATCAAGCTGGAGGAATGGGTAAAAGCAGGTTAGGGAAGGCCTTGAACATCAGACTAAGACATTTTCAGTAAGGGATGAAATATGGAGCAAAGACAGAAACTAGTACCGATTCACTGCTTTCAATGTGGCAACCAATTCATTTCCTTTTATCTTAACCTCACAAGAGGGACTTCCCTGGTGGTGCAAGTATTTAAGAATCTGCCTGCCAATGCAGGGGACACAGGTTCGAGCCCTGGCCCGGGAAGATCCCACATGCTGTGGAGCAACTAAGCCCGTGTGCCACAACTATTGAGCCTGCACTCCAAAGCCTGAGAGCCACAACTACTGAAGTTCACACACCTAGAGCCCGTGCTCTACAACAAGAGAAGCCACCGCAATAAGAAGCCCGTGCACCACAAGGAAGAGCAGACCCTGCTCCCTGCTACTAGAGAAAGCCCGCGCACAGCAACAAAGACCCAAGGCAGCCAAAAATAAATTAATTAGTTAATTTAAAAAAAAAACCTCACAAGAAAAATACGAAATTCGTGTTATCCCATTTTGCAACTAGAGAGAAATCAGAGACAAAGTTAAGCAACTTACCTAGAGATGTACATCTACCAAGTGGCCAAATCAAGATTTGTCCTCACGTGTATTTGTCTTCAAATCCTAGAATTCTTCCCACATTGGTGAAACTAGACTCATATGACACAATTCTTGTCACTATAACACTCTCTTGTGGATTAGTGCATATGCATACACATTACCTTAGATTTAATTTATCCATACACTTTCTCTTTTCCTTTATCTCTGACTTGATTTATTGTAAACTTTTATATCCAACAAATAAATTAACTTGTTTCAGAAAGATAGATCAATGGAACAGGATAGAAAGCCCAGAGATAAACCCATGCACATATGGTCACCTTATCTTTGATAAAGGAGGCAGTAATGTACAGTGGAGAAAGGACAGCCTCTTCAATAAGTGGTGCTGGGAAAACTGGACAGCTACATGTAAAAGTATGAAATTAGATCACTCCTTAACAACATACACAAAAATAAGCTCAAAATGGATTAAAGACCTAAATGTAAGGCCAGAAACTATCAAACTCTTAGAGGAAAACATAGGAAGAACACTCTATGACATAAATCACAGCAAGATCCTTTTTGACCCACCTCCTAGAGAAATGGAAATAAAAACAAAAATAAACAAATGGGATCTAATGAAACTTCAAAGCTTTTGCACAGCAAAGGAAACCATAAACAAGACCAAAAGACAACCCTCAGAATGGGAGAAAATATTTGCAAATGAAGTGACTGACAAAGGATTAATTTCCAAAATTTACCAGCAGCTCATGCAGCTCAATAACAAAAAAACAAACAACCCAATCCAAAAATGGGCAGAAGACCTAAATAGACATTTCTCCAAAGAAGATATACAGATTGCCAACACACATATGAAAGAATGCTCAGCGTCACTAATCATTAGAGAATTGCAAATCAAAACTACAATGAGATATCATCTCACACCAGTCAGAATGGCCATCATCAAAAAGTCTAGAAACAATAAATGCTGGAGAGGGTGTAGAGAAAAGGGAACACTCTTGCACTGCTGGTGGGAATGTGAATTGGTTCAGCCACTATGGAGAACAGTATGGAGGTTCCTTAAAAAACTACAAATAGAACTACCATATGACCCAGCAATCCCACTACTGGGCATATACCCTGAGAAAACCAAAATTCAAAAAGAGTCATGTACCAAAATGTTCATTGCAGCTCTATTTACAATAGCCCGGAGATGGAAACAACCTAAGAGCCCATCATCGGATGAATGGATAAAGAAGATGTGGCACGTATATACAATGGAATATTACTCAGCCATAAAAAGAAATGAAATTGAGCTATTTGTAATGAGGTGGATGGACCTAGAGTCTGTCATACAGAGTGAAGTCAGTCAGAAAGAGAAAGACAAATACTGTATGCTAACACATATATATGGAATTTAAGGGAAAGAAAATGTCATGAAGAACCTAGGGGTAAGACAGGAATAAAGACACAGACCTACTGGAGAACAGACTTGAGGACATGGGGAGGGGGAAGGGTGAGCTGTGACAAAGCGAGAGAGAGGCATGGACATATATACACTAACAAACGTAAGGTAGATAGCTAGTGGAAGCAGCCGCATAGCACAAGGATATCAGCTCGGTGCTTTGTGACCGCCTGGAGGGGTGGGATAGGGAGTGTGGGAGGGAGGAAGACTCAAGAGGGAAGAGATATGGGAACATATGTATATGTATAACTGATTCACTTTGTTATAAAGCAGAAACTAACACACGATTGTAAAGCAATTATACCCCAATAAAGATGTTAAAAAAAAAAATTAACTTCTTTCTTTGCCTGATACCAGAAAAGGATCCAGAGTCTTCAAATATAATTGGGAATTATATTTCATTTATACAGAGTAATCTTAAATCATGAGTTTCAGACTCGTGCACGTCATCTTTATATGTTGTATTCCCTTTACATTTAAGATTATTGCTCTCAAGTTTTTGTACTATTCATTAGTGTACTACATATAAGTTAATAGACTCAATATTGATTGTGTTCATAGGGTTTAGAGCTGGTCCTAAAAAATATGAATCAATATCTTCCACTCCATGTTCCCCTCCAGTGTGCTTTGTCTATATGCACTTTAGTATAAACAGCCACAGGCTGGTTATAAATCATTCTACCTATCTTCCTACTGACAGTCTGCAACCAGGTTGGTGGATTTCCCGAAGGGAAAAGAAAGCAGGGCAACTATCGGTCATGACATGCATTCCAACTGCAAGTGCTTACGGCTGGAATGTGCCTGCCTTTTAAGGAACATAAAGAAATGTCCACAGAGAGCTATTTTAAAAGATGCAATTCAATTTTAAATGTACTCATGCATTTCTGTTTAGGGACTTTAAATTAAATTGCCATTTAAAGTTAACATAGATATTAATGGCATTGAGATCATCAGCTTTTGAGTACTTAAAGAGCAGGCCAAGAATGTTTAAGCAAAGCAGTGTATATAATTGCAGTTGTGGGCAAATATAATTATACATGCCTATCACATCTCACTTGCTAAGAGTATATATTTTATCAATCCTCTAAGAAAGCAAGACATAATGATGATAAAAAGCTATTCTATAAATTGCAAGTGTTAATAAACATTAGGCTAACCAAATGTGCCATCTTTCAGATATGATATAACTTAAAATTGCATACAGCTTTTACTTTTTTTATTGGCCATACCACACGGCTTGCAGCATCTTAGTTCCCTGACCAAGGATTGAACCCAGGCTCACAGCAGTGAATGCACTGAATCCTAACCTCTGGACCACCAGGGAATTACCAGTTTTTACTTTTTTAAGTACTTTCACATCACTGGGACAAGTACTCTGGTTGTTTTAAAGGTGAAGTGCACTTTTGTCAACCTGGTCTGACCTTTGACATGCATCTTTAAGGATTAGGGATACCATCTCTCACTGAATAGCGTTTTCTTCTGGAGAAGCTAATAAGTCAAGAAAAGATCAGATGCAACCTTGATCTCAATATAACTACATTCTGAGTAATCTATCCTGACTGCATAATCTACTGTAATAGAAATATACTATGCAACTGCATCATTAATTAAATAATCAACCTATGCTAAGGTAATCCAGAACATCAACTTCCAGGAGAAAATGGTTTAAAATGTAGTATATGCAGAGATGAAGCTTACGGTAAACCAACTTTGACTACCTGGATTCAAATTCCTTCTCTGACATCATCTAAAGTAAGCTTGAACAAAATTTTTATTCTCTAAGTATTAGTTTCCTTATTTTCAAAACAAAGATAAAAATTTTATCTACCCAAGTTTGTGGTTGTGTAAGTTAAACATGAAAATGTAAAGCACTTAGCATAGGAACAAAGTTAATGTTCAATAAACGCGCTGCCATCGATGAATTTCCATGTTACATTTGTAAAGAATGAAAACCAAAATAAAGTTGGTGTTTTATTGTTTGTTTAGTTTAGATGGGACATATTTTGGTATCTTATTTAATGAGGGCTTTTGACTGTCAAAGGCTATCATGTGAATGCTTATTATCAAAGTTCCCGAGACTGCTGTCTTTCTCAAAGGCAGATGGTAAATCTGTCAGCAGTAGCATTCAGAACAGCAGCAACCCAGATGCTTCGAAGCACTGTGTGTGAAGCTGCTCCTCCCACGAAGAGTACATTGGGCAAGATGCCAAAGGAAGGTCCCCAAGGCAATTAGCTGCTTCTGAATCCAACTCTGGCTGTCTGGGAAGTCAAATGAATCCAGCCTGCTTAGCTATACACCATTTAATGCAAAGAGCATGCTCCTCATTTATAATCAAGCCAATCTTTCAACCAAGCTACATTCTGACAATCTACGTTCTGTACATTCTTTTGTACAGGAAAAGGGACTTGACCATGGCCACAGAGCTTAGCAAGTGCTAGAGGGGAATATTTGAATCCTGGGAGTTTTTTGTTCCAAAGACAGTACCCTTTTGATTATACCATCCAAAGAGGAAACAAGACATTCTTAACTTTCACAGTGACGTGTTTCTCACGTTTGAAGGCTGAGTTCATTAAAAAGAAGAAAAAAGAAAAAAAAAAAAAGACAATCAAGAAAACTAGCCTCATGCTGAAGCTGTGGGAAGAAGTCTGGAGGCATTAGAAGTAGACAACACAACTTTAATTACTGGCTCCGTGACGTCTCTAGAGTACTCTGTCCCCCTCTATGAAAAGAGATAAAGATACTTATTTTAGAGGGGTGTGGCAAGGACTAAAGAGGACAAGTAAGGGTTGTATGGTACCAGGAATATACAGATTGCTCAGAGGATTTAAGTAACTCAGTTATGGTCACATGTATTAGTAGCAGAGCTGCCTTCAAAGCCATATCTTCCAGGTGCCTTCAAACTGAGAAATTATGGAGGGTAATAGCAGATTATAAAACTTGAATATATTATAAACACATTAAACAGTATCCACTATCATAAGCATGACAATATTATTAAAAACAATAAAATAATAAAAGGAAACAATATCCCACAGAATAGTTAATAAAAGTATTATAATGTATGATATCACTTGTGCTATATGGGTACCATTATATAGCCAGTAGAGATATCATAGCAAAAGAAGAAAAAAAAAGAAGTCTGGAAAGACATACCACATTATAGCTTACTTTTATTTCTTTCGTATTTTTCTTATCTGTAGTTTGTATCCATATATTTTCCATAATGAAATCATATTACTTGGATTCTTGCTCAAGGAACATGATCTGAAAGTAGTTACATTCTGAATCTCAAATTCATTTCTCTAAATATGCTTTTTCATTACATCCTGCTCACTTTACTTTGAAAACACTGAAATGTTCTTAAACTTTTAATTTGCATTGCAAGTTAATTTTTTGTTGTTGCTTATGGTTGCCATTTACCAAAAAGATATTAAGGCAAAGCCTCGGAGTAACTCCTGCCATGCCCCAAGAAGGAAACTGAGGCCAGGACTTAGCTATGGAAATAAATTTTGCCTTCTACTATGCATGGCATTAATTCTCAAACTTTACTGTATGCAACACTCCTTTAAGGTATCAGTGAATATCAAGATTCAGAGACCTCCTCTCAGAGATTTTGATCTGGTAGATTCAGGGTGGATTGCAGACTCTGTAGTTTTTTAAAAGCTCCCAGATGATTCTGGTAAAAGGGTCCTCAAGTCTCTCAATTCTCCATAAGAATTGGCCTTCCAACTATTGTGGCATATCAGTGAATAAAACATTGTAATCATGTATCTGTCCATAAATAGATTGCTGTTCAAACAAGAAACAGGTAACTGAAGAAAGAGGCATGGAAAAAGATCTTTTACAAGAAGAAGAGTTTCTTGTTATATCAGGATGGACTTGGTTAATTTGCAGTAATAAACAACCCCATTATGTCAGTGACTTACAATAATTTTTTTTCCCCATTCATGGTATAGGCACAACATAGACCAGAATTAGGGCTATGCTTATTGTAGTCACTCAAAGGCTCAGACTGACGGAATTTTCCAAAATCACGTCAGCAGTGGTAAGAGAACATGACAGATCACAAACTGGCACTCAAGTCTTCTGTAAGAAGGGGCACCATAGCTTCTGCTTATGTTTTATGGCATAGGAAATCACATAGCCATGCTAAAATCAAGTGGGGTGGGAAAATTCAGTTGGCTCATGTGTCCACAAGGAAGACGGCTAGAATGATGAACATTTTAATGACTATCTCATATGCCCAACTCAAGCAGTTACAACAAAGTATAGTATAATAGTTACAAACCCTATATGGGGAGGCTTAAAGTTCGGGAATTAAATGCTACTTGTACCACACCCTGAATCTGGACAAGTCTCTTAACCTCCATAACCCTCATCTTCCTTATGCTTTTGAATCTCCCAGCTCAGAAACCAATGCAACAATGTGTATGGTGTAGTATGCTGCACAGAGCCTGATGTAGTACGAACTCATGATTATTAGTCTTATTCACAACTATAAGTTATAATAGATGCACAAAAATATCTATATTCTAAAGTAGGTTAGCATAATAATGTAAATGATACTCTTTATCACTAACACAATATATATTTATTTAGCTCTGACTATTCACAAGGCACTAGGTGAGGAAAAAGGAAGGATACAAAAACAAATAAAATATGGTCTCTGATGTGAAGAATCTTAAATCTATTTAGGAAGTCAGGAAATTAGGCAAAAACACTAGACAGATAGTCTAGTATGTGATATAATGGAGGAGCCATAGAGAAGTAAGGAGATGAAATAAGACTTGAGGAGATGGTAAGTCTTTTCTTGAAAGAGTGACATTTCTTTTAGTACTATGCAGCAAAACATTAAAAAACCTTTAACGATAAATTGGTAGCTAGTAGAGGCAAATGAAGAGACACTGAAAAGTTTTACAGGAGGTAATTCTAAGGAAAATAGATTTAGGTAAATAGATGATTGATAAGATATAGGTAGGTAGGTAGGTAGATAGATAGACAGACAGATAGATAGATGGATGGATGGATGGATGGATGGATGGATGGTAGGATGGATGGCTGTAGGATATAACCTGCAGACATTCTTATTGAGAGAATAGTTGGCTTAATTAACATCATGTCATAAAGAGGATTGCACTCACAACTTGGCTAGAATATCACCTACAGAAGCAGTAAAAACTCTAGATTTCCATATTCATCTTTGAGTATAAATAGATAACTGTTGCAAGTGCATTGTCTTCACTTTGTAATAGAGTTATTCTGTTTTCCAAATTCTATCAATATTTTCATGCTGAGTGGTGTCTTGTGCAGTCAGACCACACTCCCAGTGTTACTGTTTCTTTCTGCTGCACTCTCTGCACTTGAGTTAGGAGAAAGCGGTCCTGCGGAGGGATGGAAGTTGCAGGACAGTGTCTCAGGGATTCAGATGTGTGACAATTTCCACAGATGTCAAGCATGGCAATTTGCCACAGGGAGAAACGAGGTCATTTTGTGCACCATTATCAGGATGTGGTGCACAGACTGTGAACAGACAACTTAATGCTTCTCTGATTCAACCAGACATTCTTCTTGTCTTCTAATTGCTTTGTATTCAGTCATCGCTGAACTCTATGAAGTTCTTTGAATACACAGAAACTATTAAGTTACACTATCTCCTTTATTAAATTGAAAGATTGAAATCATTCAAATTCTACGCATAAATGTCTGCCAGCCAGGGAGCTATTTAACTTGATATATAACTTAAATGAGCCCAGACACTATCAGATATGAGATTGAAGCCTCAAGCTATCTAATGCAGGAAGATAAATTCCCCCTTTTCAGTAGGTGAGGTAGTAAATATAAAAATCTTTATTTTCAATTATGGCACTTGAGCTCCTGATTGAACCCTTTCTATTGCTGCCTAGGAGACATGCCAACCTTTCCTGTAATATAAGTCAATCAATTATATTTCATTTTGATGCTTTTTATTTCATGATTCTTGGGGTTCCTTAACAAGACATTCACATTATAAACTCCAGTATTCAAAGAGTGAACATTAAAAAAATAAGGCGAAGCAAAAATTCTGATTTAAAATGAAATGGAGGATAGGAATTGCAAAAATGTGGTGCACAAGACTTACTAATTGAAATAAGCATTTATAACTAAAATGTAACCATTTTTCTGTACTTTCATTTTTTCTGTAAACCTAAACTTCTCTAAAAAAAATAAAGTCTATTAATTTAAAAAACATGCAACCATCAATTGCCTACAATGCATATCTAGAACTGTCAGATCTAGAAAGTTAGCTGAAAAAAATGGCTACTCCTAACCTCCATATTGCAGGTTTACTTGTGCATACACACAAATGTTAAATATATTCATGGTGTCCGAAAAAAATGGAAGAAAATGGTGAGGAGAACTGGAAAAATATTAACAAAATGTTTCCTTCCTCATACATTTTAAGTAATTTGAGGATTTCTAATGCATCAGAAAAGTTTCAGGTCCAATTATCTTCCCCTCAAACTCAGATCTCTACCTTTGGTGATATTTGCATGTTTTATTAAAATAATGTGATTTATTGAAACAAATGAAATATCTAGCATTACTGAATATGGTATTCAGTAATGTATTTGCAAATATTTTCTGATACCTTCCTTTTGAAATTTTCTGCGGGGAAACAAAGATGAAAATGACATATTATGCACTTTAGACATTTATAATATAGGAGTTTAGATTAAAAAATGAACATCTGGGATTCCCTGGTGGTGCAGTGGTTAAGATTACAAGCTCCCAAAGCAGGGGGCCTGGGTTCCATCCCTGGTCAGGGAACTAGATCCCACATGCATGCTGCAACTAAGAGTTTGCATGCCACAACTAAGGAGCTCACCTGCCGCAACTAAGGAGCCCGCCTGCCAAAACTAAGACCCAGTGCAACCAAATAAATTAATTAAAAAAAAATGAACATCTAAGACTAAAGATGAATTTGTATATGGAAGCTTTAATGGTTAAGTGTCATGACAGTGGAATTCATAAGCACTGTTCAAAAGCAAATCCTAAACATGGCTGCTTCTCTCAATATTGAGCTTCAAAAATCACTGCTTCAATTTGAATTCCAGACAGTCTACACTGAAATGATCAATGTACAAGGAAAATTATGAAAGAGAGGAAAAGAACGTATTTTGCAAGACAAAATTCTTAATGGTTAAAGAGTCAGTACTGCCAGGAACTAAAAAATCCCAAGAGACCTGAAGTATGTTCATCATTTAAGTTGGAGGATACGGACATATGGCAATCAAATTCCTGATCAAAATGTTTAGAGGCACTTTGATGCCAAAAATATTATTTTGAGCATCATCTATTTAAACACTCATATGCCTCCAGAACATGTTGGCCAATGAAACATATTTCCATTTATGTCCTGCCAAGTCTCACTCATTAGCTAAAAATTCTCATTTTGCAGTTTTTATAAAAAGGATTTACAGTACCATGTTTCAAAGTTAAAATTTTTATGATTTTTGTTTTTACTTGCAATATTACCCAAAGTACTATAACTTAATTTTTAAACATTAATTTCATCCTTGTCCTTCACTAAATCTTTGATCACTGATGCTAATAAATTTTAAAAGATACTCACAGAGAATTTCTCTGGCACTGCTCACTTCTGATCATAGGCAATGATATAATCAGAAATCAGGAAGAGAGAAGAAAGAACTAGTACAAGGATAAGAAACAAATGGATCTGAATAATCCACCTATAGGTAAATCATAATAGAATTCAAATGTGTTTGAAAATAGTTTAATTACTTTGTTATTTGCACTAATTTTTTAATCTTACTTTATATTTTTACCCCAATTTTTGAAGTGTTGATTAAAAAATAAATTCAGGTCCTTCAGTTTTTCCCTTGTAAAGTGAGTGTCTGACCCAGTATAAGTTAAGACCCCTTTTTAAATTTCTAGGATGTTACATACTTCTAAGCAGGATAGATCCAGGCCTTTTATTCTCTCCTTTACTACATTTAAACACGTTCGAGATTGAACATAAAACTGGGAAATGACAGGGATAATGATTCCTTGAAGTGCCAAATTTCATTGAGTTTTTGTTACACTTTAGAAATGGGAATTATTAGAGAAAAGATACAATATTTGTGTTCCATTGCTGTGTAACAAGCTACCTCAAACCTAGTGACTTTAGACAAGTTACTCCAAAGTAGGGTTTAAAACAGCACCCATTTATTATCTCATATTTTTCTATGGATCAGAAGTCCAGATATGTTGTAACTGGGTTCTTTTTTCAAGGTGTCATTCTAGCTATATTTTCATCTGGAGCTCAGGATCCATTTCCAAGGTCATTGGTTATTGCCAGAATTTAGTTCCTTGTGGTTGTAAGACTGAGGTCTCTGTTTTCTTGCTAGATGTCAACTAGAGGACATTCTCAGGTCCTAGCCACATAGCCTTCTCCACAATATGGCAGTTTGCTCCTGTAAGGCCAGTAGGAGAATCTCACTTCAAATCTCTCTGATCACTTCTATGACCTGAGTTGAGTAGACCAGGTTACCCAGGATAATCTCCCTCTTGATTCACACAAAGTCAACTGATTAGGAACCTAAGTTACGTCTGCAAAATTTCATATGACCAAACATAATCACAAAGTGATTTGTCATTCTGCACAAATTCAAGGAAAGGTGATTACACAAAGGGGCAGGAAACTTGGGTCACCTTAGAATTCTGCCTACCACAGACACCAAAAAATAGGTATCATAATATGATAAGACTCTTCCAGTGTAAAAGTGAAAAAGATGTGAATTGAAGATAATTTTAGGCAAAGAAATTAGGAAATCTTTGACTATGGAAACACATTAGATCTCACGATTTTATTCTTCTCATGTAAATATAGAATTTAGAAAGATATAGTAAAGCTTAGTAATATCATAGCAATCTCCTTTTGTTTTACAGAACTCAACTGTAAATCCTATAACTTGATTAAAATCATGTCCTTCCAATAACAATGATTAAAAAGATGAAGCATCAGAAATCGGAAACCATCTTATCCTGACTTAGTATTTTTGTTTATTTGGCCATAGAGATAAGTAATTCTTAACTTCCCCTTATATTTAATTTGTGACTAATAAAATATGTTTATTTATGAAATTTCCACTTGGGCCCAGGATATATAGGTATATTATCAAACAAATGTATTTGTTTGGGAAGCATGCTGTTTAATTTACCTGAACTGTCTCTGGAGTCTTAATGCAGTAGTTTGGGTCCATTCTCTTACTTACTTCTAGATATAGATAAAATAGAATATCAGTATCTAGATTCAGGAATAGATTAGCCTCAGTTTGCCAGTGTCCATACAGCATAACTCTCAGATAACCACTGTGCCTGAAATTATAATTCTTTCTTGTCTTTGAATGTGTAAACAATATGTTTTATCTTCCCATTCATAACATTATACTTGGAAATATCACGCAATGGTTTTATCATGCCATACAGAGAAACAGCCTTAGGTGAATTAATTATTAAGATTTATAAGCTGCATATCTTTAATTTCAACACACATAAGATTATTAGCAGCTGAAAATGTTCATAAGGAATAATAAACTCAAGGAGACAACATGGAGACAAAATCAGGAGTTTAGGGCAAAAATAACACTTCAATTAGACATCAAAGGGATGGTCAAAGCCAACTTAATATGAAAAATGAAATTTTCATAGAGTTATATTTGTAGCTCAGTAGCATCAATAAGGTGGTAAATGCCACATAGCCCATAAGAGTTAATTCTCTGAATATGTTAAATAAAAGTAATGGTTTTGAAAAGTCTGGAATTCTTTAACAAAACATGCTATTTAAGAACCAAAATTGGGGGCTTCCCTGGTGGTGCAGTGGTTGAGAGTCCGCCTGCCGATACAGGGGACACGGGTTCATACCCCGGTCCGGGAAGATCCCACATGCCGTGGAGCAGCTAGGCCCATGAGCCATGGCCACTGAGCCTGCACGTCCGGAGCCTGTGCTCTGCAACGGGAGAGGCCACAACAGTGAGAGGCCCGCGTACCGTGAAAAAAAAAAAAAAAAAACCAAAATTGGGTCCTGACTAAGTTTGTGTTTTTTACAGAGTAAAGTATGTTTACAGTTTTTAAAATTACAGCAATTATAACATGCCTATTCTAGAATATGGGAATCACATGCTTAAGCATAAACTTTGATGAGTTATTCATTTAGAAACCAAGAATGAAATATAACAGGAATGTGGCTGGAACCAAGTAACATAGAAGGGTAAGATTCTATCTGTAATCCTAAATTCAAAATTATGCCAATCCAAACTTAATGAAGTAAAAGTTTCTTCACTATATATATTATACTGGCTTGTGTAATATCAATATAATAAACTGTGAAAACAAAAATGGTAGTAATAACCATTAGCTATGTGTGACACTATATAATTCTTGTAGTTCTTTCACATGCAGTGCTTCCTTTGACATCAGACCTAGAAATAAACGTCAATATTATTCTCATACACTTATCTATTCAACAAGTAATTAGTAAGACCCTAATATATGCCAGAATTTCTGGTGGTAAGTAGACATATCATGCCTGTAGGGGAGGAAAAGCTTTTCTTCTACTCTGTTAGGTTCTATAAATGGGGCCTTTGACTCATATTGATAAAAGACAGAATGACAGGAGAAAAGAATGCCAATTTTACTTAATGCTAATATATTTTTATGTGTACAGAGGCTTCACAAAAGTGAAAAACTCAAAGAAGTGGTCAGACATGACAGCTTATATATCTTTTAAACAAAGAATGATAAATTGTGGACAAGAGACTAGAAAAAGGAAAGGGGGGTTGGGTTTATCAGGGTAGTAAATTGTGGGAAGGTAAATATATGAGGGAAACTAATGGTGAATAAGGGTTATTTGGTATGGTTACTTCATGCAGGGTCATCTCCGTGCTGACCCCTCTCTGGTGATAAGAGCTGTTCCCCTCTTCTTGTTATGGGAGAGTGGAGGGCATCTTCACAAGGGGAATTGATGTCCTGTTTAGGCAGATGAGTGGAGGGTGTAGAGCTCTTCCTGTGTCTCAACTTCCGTCAGCTCAAAGTAATCCATATGCCAAAGCAGCAAATTTTAGTGTGACCCCCTGATCTCCTTCAACAAACAGACAAAATCTCTATAGAATGGGAGAAAAATCACATGTACTTTTAGACAAAGACCTTGAGGTCTTTGTACTTGCTCTTTTTTTCCTCCACAGACCACTCTTCATCCTCTTCATCCCAAGACTTGCATTTTTATTCTTTCATGTTTCATTTTACATGTCACCTTTGAGAGGTTTCTTTCTGACCAACGAAATTAAATTAGTTTCCTTGGGTTATTTTCCCTAATCATAGATTGTGTTTTCCTTCAAAACCATGTTAAGGAGTTAGCATTTGATTCTAAATTTTCTAAGCAGTGGATGAAGGTAGCCCTCAAATTTTAAATGAGAAAATAGAATCGCAAAGAATAAAGTGACACACTAAAAGTCAAAGCTAGTAAGTAGCAAAGTTGAGATTAAATTCTGGTATACAGACTAAAAACTCTTGTTTTCTAATATGCTATAATGTTTCAATAAATCCCTTAGAGCCATCTTCTTAATTGCATGTGGTTTTTCTCCCCAGAGGCCACTGGCATGGCTGGAGACACTTTTGGTTGTTACCACACAGTGTGTATGTGTGCGGAGTGGGGGTGGGGGGTTGCGGGGGAGGCTGTCCTACTGGCATCTAGTGAATACAGTATAAGGTTGCTGCTGATCATCCTACAAGGCACAGAACACCTTCCACAGCAAATACTACCCAGCCCAGAATAACAAAGGTATTGCTGTTAAGAAACCCAGCCTTAGAATGCTTGAAAGAATAAAAGCAATACTTAATCATGTCATAATGTATTTTTTTACATACAAAGGATATAAAAACACCCAAGTCCTTTCTATTACTTTCCAAAGACTAATCTACCCATATCATTCTATGTGAATTAACATCAACAAGATAAATTACAAAGACAACTCGAAGTCTCAAATTGAAGTCGTGGTTTGACTTGACAAGTATATGTTAACTCCTAGGTGTCAGAAAGTTTGGAATGTATACGTGCATTTTGTAACACTTTGCTAAAGGATTGTTCTGAGTGTCTAGCATCCTGAAAGTAATCTAAACACATATATCAGATCTTTATAGGAAAGCATATGTTGATTTTAAAATCAATTTCTAATTTTGCCATACAGAAGATTTGAAAATGAAATTGCCAGTCTTCATATCATAGTATAAGTGAGACATGTATTTTAAAATCAATCATCTATTATAAACTATCGTGTAAAAATCACACACATTTCAAGCCTAGGATGTGGCCCAGAAGCAATTCTAGTTTTTTTCCTATCATTTATTACTGTGAATAAGTGACCAAGTCATGTAAGAAATGGATGAAAAGATTCACCCAGAACGAACAGAAGGTTGGGTGGTGTAGGACATCTGTGCTCACTTTGAAAGGTGTAGTGGCTTATGCGCAAGCAAAGTCTCCTGTGTGCAGACTGCCTGAAGATGCTGAGAGCAGATAGGCAGCCCTGAAATCACCATCAGAACCGAGTGGTTCAATGCTCAAAGAAAGGTTCAGGACCACCAGAGTCAGAGAGGTGAAGGGTCAGCAACAGCAGACTCTCCATCCCACACTGTTCACTAGCAAAGCATAGTCCTTTTAGTTTTAGCAAGGAAAGCCTGGTTTGTACATTTCTCTTCACACATTCTCTCTAATTAGATTTACCTTATAACCTCTCAAAATCAGCCATCAGAGAGATGAAGAAATCAGCTGAAAGGCTTAGCATAATGGGATAATGGGAACCTAATAGATACGTGTGTGTGTGTGTGTGTGTGTGTGTGTGTATGTGTGTGTGTGTGTGTGTGTTCAAAGGACACAGGTGATTTATTTACTGGATTAAGCCAAATCAATTTGCACATATATATCCACTGCTATAGAAAGCTGCTATTAACACTTTAATTTTTTTCACTAAAAATATGATCCAGATACAGTCACATTCTGAGGTACTGGGGGTTGAGGCTTCAACATATTAATCATATTAATTTGGGGAGACACAATTCATCCCATAACAAAATCTATCACAAAGTGATTGCACTATCTGTGCAATATGCAGTTGTTATTCATGTGGCTGTTAGGCACATATCATTTCACTACTATACTCAAGTATCTGAAGTTTTGTAGATTAAATTTAGTAATGTATACTATACTAAGTGATTGCTTTCGTTTTATCAGTTTCATAATAAATAGTAACCATTCTTTTCACAGTGTCTAAAACAATAAGATCAACTATTAATTAAACTTAAAGCAAACAATGTAAGCTTTAAGAATTGGACTTCGGAAACCATGTGTGCTTAAATTTGCTGGAAATTTTTAGTTTATTATTTGGATATATATGTATATTATATATATAATATACAAACATTAGAGATTATAAAGCACAATGCCTAGAATAAATGATGGATGATTTAAGTAAATGTACCATGAATCTCATTAAACATGTAAAATATCTGATGCAATGCATAAGAGGAAAGTGCTTTATTTACCCACTTACAATCCTGTATTTATAGAAAATAAAAAACATTTGGCATTCATTATAAAAGACTATGATCACAATCTTAGATCATTTTTGGTGTTATAAAATCACAGACAGATATTAAACTTAAAGTATCTCCTTTTTTCAAAAGAAATTGTATTGTCTCAAAAAGACAACCAACTATATCTTTTGAAGATCATAGTTTTCAGACTTAGTGTCTTAAAATTTGAAATTTAAAAACTTGACACATTTAAAACTTTTAATTCTGGTGAATTTTTTTAAAGCTACCCCCCAAATGAGAGAAGAGTTAGTATTTATGGTTATCAAAGGAAATAAAAAGTTAGAAAAATGACATTACCTGAAAATACAGTGATAAATTATTTAGAGATGCCATAGTGATAATTTATAAAATTAGTAATAAAACTATATTCTCTATATGAACCATTTATAAACATACTTCCCAGAACAAAGATGAAACAAAGCGATACATTGTGTATAGCAGTCACTACTACACAGAAGAATCTAATTGTGGGTTAAATGAAAATGACACATATCATTTTATAGTTTACAATTACTTCCTGTAGCAGAAAGCATTCATTGTAATAATCCTCACATCCAAGTCTTAGCAGCATCCTTCTAAAAGCTCAGAAGATTTTCAACTGAATTTGTCAGTTGTGATCTAGGTTTAGGTTCCTTTAATTTAGCATTTTGGAAATGTTAAGAGAAAGATAATTGAGGATTTTAATGATCTAAAATTCATATGTTGAAGTCCTAATTCCCAGTACTTCAGAATGTGACTATATTTGAACATATGGGTGGGCACTAATTCAATATGACTTCTGTCCTTAAAGCAGAGAATAGATACAGAGTGAGGGAAGAGAGTGTAAAGACACAGAGAGAAAGCAGCCATCTGCAAGCCAAGGAGAGAGGTCTCAGAGGATACCAAACCTGCTGACATTTTGATTTCAGACTTCTAGCATCCGGAAACATCAGAAAATAAATTTTTGTCGTTTAAGTCACTCAGTCTGTGGTATTTTGTTATGCTAGCTCTACCAAACTAATAGAAGGACCTCTGAACCTACACTATAAAAACAAAAATACATGTATTTAAATATATAACTAAAGGAAGTATGAATATTTATAAACAAGGTAAAAGAAATATACAATATTGTTCTGATATTAAATTCTAATTGCTCCTTTACAAAGAGTTGTGGAGATTTTTATCCAGGTAATATCTTCATATCATTGTCTTGTTCTCCATCAGATTTTCTTTTTCGCAATCTACCTAGACATCATGCACAAACCTATGTCCACATTGTCTACAGCCCACACTAGCCCATACCAAAAGAATTCTTTAAAAAGACTATATATGAAATGATTACATTTCTATCAAATTCCAGAAAATGCAAACTAATCTGTTAGTGAGAGAAAGCAGAACACTGGTTGGCTGCATCTAGGAGGGCAGGGAGGTGCAGGGGGAGAGAAATTATAGCATGAGTTCTAATATCAATTGCAAATTATTGTTTTGCTATTATATCAGTCCTCCAAATTTGTTTTTTAAAAGATCCTTGATTAACTATTTCTCTGTAATTGATTTATGCATTCATATAATATTGGAATATAAACTTCTTTTTCAGTAGCACTGAAAATGCCTATACGTCTGTTTATTAACACACACACACACAGAGAGACACATACACACACTACAGGTTTTCTAACTCTGGGTCAAGGCTCTCTACTTCATACCATTATCCTTGTATATGCATTTCTTTCAATGCACTATTATGGGAAATAGAGCTTTATAGTATCTGATTTTGTTCTGATGGGACAAAAACAATTTTCACTTTAAGAAAAACAACTGCCAATAGTTTGGTTGGTACTTAGAAAATCATGTCACTATGCAGAAGTTTTTGAATTCTTTGATAAATTTTTGTACCTAATGTTCAAACCTCCCCAGAACAGAATTCACTGGACTTGTGTTTAACTTTTTAGGCTGCTTTCTTATGGCCTATACTATTAATGCCATTGTAGAATTTTTCCATATACTAAGTTTGTAAAGTGCAATTTGCTATTCCTATTTTACACTTCTCTGTAACACCTTCTGAGAGATTGTGACTTGCAGTAGCTTACCTGGAAATTATGGTAGTTAGCAAACTTGTCTAACATAATTTATTCTAATATACTTAATTTTTTTTTCTTACATCAGTTTATAATATTTACCACCCTTAACAAATGTTCTGATGTTCATTTCAGCAATCTGTGCTTAAGGTAGGTAATATATGTTGACAAAAAAAATTTTAAAGACCATTCAGATGTCTTTAAATTTTTTTACTCACAAATAATTATAATTGACATGATAGTTATTATGCCCTTGAATAATAGAATTTTTACTCTTTATCCTTATGCTTTGGGCCTTCATTTCCTGAAGAGGAACAGAATTTATTTTTGAACAAGGCTCTTAATTCCATAATGTGTACTGTGACTTCATAAATTTTGTAAATCTAGTAAGGGATATTCCATAAAAATCTATAATTCCCCAAAATAACTACATTGATTTCATAAAATTAATAATATATATGATGAACATTTCCACCATTATCCTTTTGTAGGGACATTAATATTTTATTCATTTCTAAGAGAGAGACTTAAAAATCAGGGTTTTTATCTTTTGTATTCTCAATAAAATGCTTTTTAACCATCTGAATAATAAACCTAGACAAGTCATGTTCTAGACAGAGGCCTCACTTCATTTGTACTTTAAAATTACATTTTTAATATCTATTCATACTTTATAATGTACCTCCAGGGGCTGAGTTCTCCAGAAGAAAAGCCAAGGACAAAATGGGCCCTTACTTCTTAAATATGCCTCATACATAGTTCATAGCTAATCTGACTTATCAAGGATTCAGAAATGGCAGGTGCTTTTTTTTAGAACATGCCATTCTAATTGTAATTCCATGAACTTTGGTTTAAAACATTCCAACCATCTCTATGAGTTAAACTGCCATTAGCATCATAACATATGAATATAACTTTTTTCAAAATCCAGAGAAGATCTGTGATTTAGAATATCTTTTCTTTGCTTCTCAGAGCCACAGAGTCCTTCTCACCTGATCTGAGATTAGCACCATTATTTTCCTTTTTGGTTAAGCAAAATCTAAGTCACAGTATTTTAAAAGATTCTCTGAAAAAACTTTTTTTTTGAATTTTATTTTTTTATACAGCAGGTTCTAATTAGTTATCCATTTTATACACATTAGTGTATATATGTCAATCCCAATCTCCCAATTCATCCCACCCCCCTGCCCCACCATGAAAAATATTTCTACCAAAAGGGGCATGGTGGTCTTTAGTGGCCACAGTAGCAGTGATGAATTTATCAGATGGTCAAGTCAAACTTTGAAAGGCTCAGAGGAAAAAGCTGTGTGCCCATGGCCAGGTGACTCAAAACACTCGAAGCCTCAGCTTCATCATCATCAAATTGAAAGTGGCACTAAGTAGCTTAGAGGCTGATAGGATGAGGTAAGATGATCTGTGAAAGCGCCCAAGAATACTTGGGACTTACTATTGTTGAATCTTAAACCTGGCATAGGCACACTGATAATGAAGCACTGGAGGCAGGGGAAATGAATTCAAGCCTAGATAGTGCTCACAGGTTCAAACTCGACATTGGGAGAGCAACATAATACCTGGAACAAAGCAGAGAAATCCTGGATGACAGGGTGACACGTGAGAAAGCAGAGGAGGCCTAATAACAAAATAATAAAGACACAGACTAGGGAATGTCAACTGAAAAATAATGCACAACCTAAAAGTTGAGAGTTTTATTTTATTCAGCAGACATACTGAGGACTTAAGTCCAGGAAATAGCCAATCAGATAGCTCTGAGGGACTGTTCCAAAGAGGTAAGGGAGGAGTCAGGATATATAGAGTTTTTGAAAACAAACAATCAAACAAAAAAACCAGTTAGTCAGAACATCAAAAGATTACTGTTAATTAAAGAAAAACCAGATATCTCAAGTTAACGCATTTACCACTTTTCTATGTAAGGGAAGATGCAAGAGTCTGGACTCATTGAAATCATTTCTTTGATATATACCGTAACTATCTACGACCACTATCCTGCTTTCTCCATCCTGAATCCCCTCCTGGGGTAGGGGGTGAGGGGCAGCATGGCTGCAGTGGCTGATGGCTTGATGGCTGCAACATCCTTTGTTTACTGATATGGCAGTGACATTCTTTGTCCAAAGGGGTCATCCAAAAGACACATTCTACCCAAATATAGTTTTTTTAACTTAAAACAAAAGTTTCTCTAAATATTGTTGTAAAGATTTTCTTGATAATCTGAAATATACATTATTAAAATCATATTATAATGTACTTAATTTTTATTTTATTACTGCTCAGTGGAAGCAACAAATAACTGTTGAAATCTGAATAATAATGCTATACACATAGAGAACTCTACATTAGAAACTATCCATGTGCTTTAATTTAATGTCACTCTTTCTAGTGTTAATTGTCAAGGTGTAGTATCCAAGAGATAAATCCAGCTTTAACATGTGTTAACCTGACATTTAGCCTTTGTAAACTGTATCTTTAATGGCTAAGGCACCAAGAGAAAACATTCAGTATGGAAAGTAGTGAGGAAACAGTGAAGAGATATTACTAGGAGAATATAAGCTATAATTAAAACTGCAGCTATTAGGGCAAAGGAGATTCATTGTTGTCATGGAAACATGGTTCTATTAATTCATGTCTTTCAACAGATAAAAATCAACTACTGCTCTGTAATTGTCAACATAGAAATGTAGGTTTTTTACATTGTTTAATATTTTTAACAATATTAGCATACAGTATAAACTGTTTTACATAATAGAATACCTCAAAGCTAATAATTGAGTTTGAGATGCAAAGGTGAGTTCATTTCCTGATGTTTCTGTATCAATAGACTTCTAAAATACCATACTACACTGCACATATATTATGAAAATAGAGTATCAAGTAGCTATGGTGAGGCAACAGCAAACCATAAATGGACCAAAAAATTGTCAATTACCCCACTACTCTTTCACTCTTTCCTGAAGTAAAAAGAAGCAAAGCCAAACATATTTGCCATGCTAGGAGAATCTAGATTTCAAATGTCTCATTGTCCTGACAAGTACTTCTCTGCTTAGTAAGTTATCTGTGACAATTACATGTTTGGAACACATGGATATTGTATATATATATGACAACTGCTACACTGATTTTCTTACTTTTAGGGTTATGTTTTCTATTGTAAAATAAAATGCTGTGTTTATATTCCCTTTATATTTCTGTCTAGTACTGTAAGCCCCCAAAGTCCCAAACTATCCTGAGGATCATTTGTTCTCAATGCCTATTGGGTGACATTTGGCAACATCTAGAGACATTTTTTGATTTTCACACTCTGTGGGACTGGCATCTATTGAGTAAAGATCAGGGATGATGCTGAACATCCTATAACACATAAGACTGCCTGCCACAATAAATAATTATTTGATTCCAAATATGAATAGTCCCATGCTTGAGAAATCGTGCTGCAGAGTAAACAGTTAAAAATGAAACAAAAATTATCATCATCAACAACAAAAGACATCTATTTTTTTTTTTTTTTTGCTTGGAGAATAGAATGAACAGGTCAGTTTTTAAGTTAAACAGTAATTAAGTTGCCCTGTTATTTAGGAATGGCAATGAGTTCTACTTCTTCCTTATTATCAAGATTTGAGATTGAAGAGGAAAGTCTTACCATCAAAAGTAATGAATAGAAATGAGGGAATGAAAAATGGCTATAACAGTGCTACACATGAAAATGTTTGGCATCAAAAGAATCTGTGACACACTTTATTCTTTGCTAAGTGTATGAAACTATTGCTTTATTTTTCAAGTGTCATTTGAGTTTAATTTTCTCTACATTTAAAGTTGATATCTTGAGATTGACAAAGCTTCCCAAATCAGGGAAAATTAGTTTTGTCCTTTATTTCATCCTCTGCAGAATCT
This sequence comes from Phocoena sinus, assembly GCF_008692025.1. Classification (NCBI taxonomy): domain Eukaryota; kingdom Metazoa; phylum Chordata; class Mammalia; order Artiodactyla; family Phocoenidae; genus Phocoena; species Phocoena sinus. The sequence goes on along the minus strand of NC_045772.1, from coordinate 35,798,739 downwards.
ATAGCTGCAAAATTCTGTCCTCTTTATCAGGAGCGGTTCTTAAAAGGTTTTACCATATTTATACAATGTTTAGACTTGGTAGCTGATGTAAATGATTATATTTTTCCCTCACAACCACACTGACATTTACTTAGCATTGGCTGCAGCTTTTAAATTTATATAATCATATATGCTAACAACTCACAAAGCTATAAAACCTCTTATACAAATCTCAAAGCAGGATACATTAAACATAAATATTATTTTTAGAATCATACAACCATTACAAATATACTCAAGTGAGGAACTAGCTGGGAATTTGCTTTCATGTATTTTGAGAATCTCAAGATATATTTTTAGAAACTGTAAAATACTAGGGAAAAATTGTTGCCAGATACACCAAAAGAAGAATAAAAAGTACAAAATAACTTTGAAAAGTTGCCCTTGAAATTCACATATATACAAGTTCAAAATTGGGACCTATCTCCAAAAAATATTCTAAAAGTTCAAAAATGTTATAAATTAATTCTTCTTGTCCTCTAATGTAAGTGGGAGCATTTTCTAGCATCTGCCTGTATGTTATTACAGTGGTTTCATGTGATTTTACATATGTTCACCAAATTTAAATCTATATATATCAGAGAAACATAACTGCCTTTACAGCATTTTAGATCCATTGAGTAATACATTGTTTCAAAAACATATTCCCCCATCTGTGAATAATAATATAAGCCCTATTAAAATAGGTATTGAGAAAATAATCCCCAACACACTAGCATAACAAAGGTCAAATGAATAACACTTTTAAATGAAGTTATATTAAATAAAAAACAAAGGAAGACTAAACTACACATATTCAAAATGTGCCAACACTGGGTCAGGCAATGCACTTGGTTCTACAGAGAAATGCAAAAGAAAGAAAAAAATTATTTAGACTTTAAGACAATGTCCATGCTGTTTACGTATCAGTATGCTGCCTAAAAATAAGTTGAGGCTCAAATGTCTTAGGGATTAAATGGTTAGGGGCTTGCTCTTTGCTAAGTGTGCATGGATCATGGCATAGGACATGCACTTAGCATGGCTCTCTAATTGCAAGATTATCATATTTCAGTATTGATTAATGGAATAACATCCAGAAGCAATTTCATGATATAAAGCAAGAAGACAGAGAATGAATAGTTAATTGCTACTATAAGGGAAAAAATAATTATTTCCAATCATCTTATTGTCAGAGCCCTAATACTAGGGCTCTAGTAAAGTTTTGTGAGTTGTTAACATATATGATTATATACATGTAAGAAGCTGCAGCCAATGCTAAGTCAATGTCAAACACCACCGTTACAATGCCAGAGGGTCTCTTGAAACTTCTTTGGCGGGACTCAAAAATCTGTGCAATCCTTTGACACTTTCATTGACTCTTACAGCTCTAAGAATATTGAGGCCTAAATATTACTGTTGCAGAACCAGCTAGTTTTAGCTGACCTTTCGTTTCTTAAACTCCAAATAAAGTTGTTCACTGGAGAAATCGTCAATAGAATGTTCAAGAAGGCAATGCTTCAAACTTTATTTTCCGTCCAAGGTACTCAATGATCTGTTTCTCTTTTAAGTCACATAGGAGTTTCTGTTAACCTACCTCAACTTTCACATATTTTATCTCACTTTTAAAGAAGGTGAAACAGCTAAACTGAGTGAAAGTGGGTCTGGGTCAACACTTTATTTTCAGAAAAAAAAAAAAAAAATTCCCTGCTGCCAAAACTTTTGTATATGTCAGAAATATTCTGCCAACTTTTCACATTTCCAGAGAAAAAGGATAGTATTTTTGATGGTGATGAACATCATCATCTTGGAAAAGTTATTCTTTTCTAAGCATTACTTGACTAGATGATTGACTTATTCAAAATCTAGGTAAGTTTGTTGTTCTAAAATCCCAAGTTTCTTGGCTCATGCTAAGGGACACAGTTGCTTCTTCCAAAGGTTTGATTTCTCCTGAGATGTTTATCACTTGAAATCCTCTTGAACTTGAAGAGTGCACACCACTCAGATTATCAAAGTCACTGCCCACATATTAAACTGAACCAAATATGGGAAAGTGGCATCCCTCACCCCATTCTATTTGGATCAGCAATCCACTTATATGTCATTTACTTCAAATTATCTCTTTTCATTCCTCCATTAGTTCTGCTAAAGCAGATGGCATCATGTAAGTGTGACTATTTGCTATTGGCATACTATATTCCCTTCTGATGACCAGATGTGTCTTTTGGGCTTCAGTTCTCAAACGTCTGCATGTTGTTATTCCTTATTCCCTGTATACTAACTAGGTTAAGAAGTCAAAACCACAGAATTAGCAAGAGAATTGTCCCTATCATGCTGTGGAGGAAAAATACAAGAGCTCTTTATATTTCACACAAATTGAAAAATACACCTTATAAAGAGTAAATATCCAGGTGGCTAAACAGAGATTTTTGTTGATCTGTTGACGTATGTCTAGAAAAGTTTTCAATGTTTTATTTTATCATTATTCTCCCCTGCCCCATGGACGTTGCCCACTGACTGTAAGAACAAAAAAGATAAGACCCACATTTACCAAAAGAATTTTTAAATTTCAAGTAGAATGTATTTTTTAGGGACAAAATAATGAAAAAGTCTTGCTCATAGAAGTCACTTAGTTGCATGCTCACATCTTGCCATGACTAAACTTTAGAAGCGTAAAAAGATGTATATTTTTGCAGAAAAATTAGCCTTGTCTCTTCAATAGTCATTTACATTAAAAAAAGCTTAATGTTAATTAAAAGGGATTTATCAGACATAAAAATCAGGAACAACAGGTGGCCCTGGATTAGAAACTGGCTTATGCAACTCATTCAAGTTTTATTTTGTTTTGTGTATTTTCTCTAAACAGAAACCAAAAAAACTAAAGGTGCTGGTAGTTGCAGAAGAATGTGTGCCTAAAAGAGGGTTGTCGTAGGATGAAAGAAATAACAAATGGTTCATATGCTCATAGGGATGATCCAATCAATGGGAAAGAAAAGTGGATGATTTAGGTTAGAGTAGGAAAAGTTGCTGAAGGGACACTCTTGTATAAGAGAGATCTGGTGCACATGTGAAAAGTTTGGTCTTAGCAGAATGGAGAGATCATCCATTCCATAGGTACAGAGAAAAAGATGAAGGTAAATTTCCATGTCTATTTTACCAGAATAAAAAACACAATTGGAAAGGTCAATATAATTTCATGAAAACAATTAATTTGAGAAAAAGAGTTGACATCTTGTAAAATTTAGTTTTCACACTAAGAAGAGAGTTCTATGGAAAGAAATTGGTTGGTGTGGCAGTGGAAACGCAAATCATTTCTCTTCTTTACTTTTCAATGAAAGAGAAAGCTTAGTCATCACTTGGAACCATGGATGAGAAGGCAATACTGGATGCTGGAAGGGAGAGAAGTTTTTTGAGAGAGCGGCAAAGTGCCTGGACCAGGCAATGTTATAGGACTCTTGGGCAGCACAAAAGACTGACTTGAGTTTAGTGAACCTGAATTTAGAATGATTCTTGTCATCATGGCCAGATGATTTTCAACCACCACACTCAAAAAAAAAATGTGATGGATTATAATTTAGGTAAGAAAGACTATACAAAACTAAAATAGGCAGATCCACACTCAGAAATATGGCCTTTGCCTTATCTAAATGGAGTGGTGAGTAAATGCCCATGTGTATGTTTTCATTAAAATGTTTAAATATAGGTGCATTATTTTTAAGATCTCTTGTTTTAACTAAAGTTTTCAGTTGATGACCATATAACATTGAGAATTTTCTTGAATAAACAAGCTTCAGGAAAATTCAAGATATATAAGTTTAAAATATAAAACTTAATGAGTAGTCAGACAAGAATAATCTTTAATTTATACTACCAATAGACTACTAGAAGCTGTATTTTAAAATATTATTTATATTAGTAATATAAGTGTAAAAGGGATTGGAATAGACTCAATAAAAGAAATATTGGGGAAACTACTATAAAACTTCAATAACAAAACTAAATTCAATGTCAAATGAGATAGAATTCTCCTTAGTGTGAAAACTAATTTTACAACATGTCAACTCTTTTTCTTAAATTAATTGCTTTCATGAAATTCTATTGGAGTTTCCAACTGTGTTTTTTACTATTTTTTTTATTGTGGTAAGATATACCACAATATATATAACAGAAATTTTACCACTTTAATCATTTTTATGTGTACAGTTCTGTGGCATTAAGCTCATTCACAATGTTGTGCAACCATCACCATAATTCATCTACAGAACTTTTACGTATTCCTCAACTGAAACTCTGTCCTGAAGTCCCTGGAAACCATCTTTCTCTATCTGTCTCTATGAGTTTGACTACTCTAGGTACCTCATATAATTGGAATCATACAATTCTTTTGTGATTGGTTTATTTCATTTACCATCATGTCTTCAAGACTCAGCCATGTTGTAGCATGTGCCATATTTCCTTCTTTTTAACAGCTGAATAATATTCCATTTTATGTGTATACCTCATTTTCTTTATCCATTCATCAACTGATAGACATTTGGGTTGCTTCCACCTTTTGGCTATTGTGAAGAGTGCTTCTACTAACATGGGTGTACAAATACTCAAGTTCCTGCTTTTGTTTCTTTTGGATAAGTACTTGGAAGTAGAATTGGCAATTGTGTTTTTCAAACCATAAGAAATAGTTCTAATGTTAATGTAAAACAATTAAGAAACAAGGATGTACACACAAGAAATGTGTATAAAAAGAGTTATACTGGAAACTGGAAATAAACATTAAAGCATATTATAGAACTATAGTAATTAATCAAAATATATATCAGGGGCAAGGAAAGACATATCAATGTGGCAGAATAATAGAAATAGAATATAAACTTTAAACACAACTTTTTAGCAATCAGGGAAATGCAAATCAAACCATGATGAGATACCACTTGACACCTGCAATGATGGCTATAACAAAAAACACACATAATAACAAGTATTTGCAAGGATGTAAAGAAATAGGAACCCTGATATCCTGCTGGTGGGAACATAAAATGGTGCAGTCACTTTGAAAAACTAACACCTCGTTAAAAGGTTACACATAGAGTAACCATATGAGCCTGCAATTTCACACTTTGGTATATCCCAAGTAAAACAAAAACATATTTTCACCCCAAAAATTGTACAGGAATATCTATAAGAAGCATTATACTAGTAGTCAAAAGGTAGAAAACCTCCAAATGTTCATCAACTGATGAGTAGATAAATAAATGTGTTATACTTCTATAAAGGAAGATTATTTGGTAATAAAAAGTAATGAAGTACTGATTCATGCTACAACATGGATGTACCTCAAAAACATTCTAAGAAGCCAGTCACAACATAACGTATCATTCCATTCATATGAAATATAAAGAATAAGGCAATCTCTAGAGACAGAAAATGGATTAGTGGTTGCTAAGGGCTAGTTGAGGTTTGGGGGAAATGATGAGTGACTGTTGAAGGGTATGGGGTTTCTTGTTGGGGTAGCGAAAATATTTTATTGATTGTGGTGTTGGTTGCACAACATTGTGAGTATATTCAAAACCACTGAATTGTTCAAGTATGGGATGTGAATTATCTTTCTTTAAAGCTGTTAATCAAAAAAATAACTTTAATATTTGTAAAATGAAATACCTAATCAAAAGGGAAAACTAACTTATATTCCTAGGTAATTGATTTTTTAAATTTGAAATAAACATTATTTTGAATTGTTCCTTTTCACAAACAAATAGATGGCCATGAAGTATTAGACCAAATCTGAGGTGAAGGGGTAAATGACAGGGAAATACATTTTAAATTAATGTCTGGAGAAAGTCACAAAGAAAATTATCAATAAATTTGACCTTGGGCTTCGCTGGTGGTGCAGTGGTTGGGAGTCCGCCTGCCGATGCAGGGAACGCGGGTTCGTGCCCCGGTCCAGGAGGATGCCACATGCTGCAGAGCAGCTGGGCCCATGAGCCATGGCCGCTGAGCCTGTGCGTCCGGAGCCTGTGCTCCACAGCGGGAGAGGCCACAACAGTGAGAGGCCCACGTAAAAAAAATAAAATAAAATAAAAAATAATAAATAAATAAATTTGACCATATGGACTTTGTAAAAGTCTTCTTTGAAGTATTATGTTGACATATATCAAGAACCTTTAATCATCCATATCATATTATCCCAGTAATTCTACTTCTAGTTGTAAATTCTAATAAAAGAATATAACTCATAAGCAAAAATACATGCAAGCTCATTTTCATTATGTAATTATTTGTGATGGTAAAATAGTAAAAAAATAAACTTACCCGTGAGTTATTTAAGCAAATTATCTCATATTTACTTACTTAATATATTATTATTATTTAATAGATTACTAAGTAGCTACTAGAAGTCATACTTAAGTTTTAAGGACATGGGCTAAAACTGACATTTTAATGATAAGTGGAAAAGTACACAACTGTATATAAACTATTTATTTTGCAAAGATAGAAAATGAAAAAATTATAACAGTGAAAACAGTAGTTGATTTTAATAGGATTTAGCTAAAAAGTTTTCCCCTACTTTATTCTACTTTTCTATCGTTTCTAAGTTTTTACAATAAACAATGAAATAAATAAATAAAACATTATTTATAATTTTTAGAATTAACTAGAATCATGCCAGCACATGGTAAACATATAAGATTCTAATGTAATTTTGATTACAAAAAATTTATTTAGGCAGCAATATACAAGAAAAGAAGAAAAAGAGGATGATGATCAGGGGTATCTTCAACAGGTTTAAGAATTTTTTTTGTTTTTGCGGTACGTGGGCCTCTCACTGTTGTGGCCTCTCCCGTTGCAGAGCACAGGCTCCGGACGCGCAGGCTTAGCAGCCATGGCTCACGGGTCCAGCCGCTCCACAGCATGTGGGATCCTCCCAGACCCGGGCATGAACCCGTGTCCCCTGAATCGGCAGGCGGACTCTCAACCACTGTGCCACCAGGGAAGCCCCAGGTTTAAGAATTTTTATACAATCTTTTTTCAATTTCATCTAATTTTCTAAAAGTTTTAAATTAAGTGTATCAATTTTCATATTTTACCTTAAGATGTAAATTTTATTTAGAAAAATTAAAATATGTGCTTAGCCCATGGTAGGAAGGAAAACAAAAATGGACGAGTGATTCATTTTTTCCTCTATATTTTCCATATTTGCCAAGAAAGACCTCTCTTCTGAGGTTTATATTGCCTAAATGTCTAAGATGTGAATGACTGTATCTAATTATTTGCCATAGAAAGAATTCTATGACCCATGAGTAGTAAAATCACAGGGGAATGCTTGTAGATAGAGGCGTAAAAGACAGAAATAGCAAAGAAATTGAAGAAGATACCTTATACCAGAGAATATAGGCACCATCAAGATCAAACAGTTTATCAAAGGGAGATGTATAAGTGCCCAAGACAGACCTCACCTACTTTAGTTTCACCCTAATATATCCCACTTAATACAGACTTGTTAAGCAAAGATCATGATCATAACACCTGAGAAATCATTATAGTGAATGGGAGCATAATATATTCGGAATAACACTTCATAATAGAAAATGATAATGACCAAAAATTAGCATGGATTTGGCATAGATAAAACCTATAATGATCATTTTAATTAAGCAGGTACAGCATAGCTTATAGTTTTAAATTTCCTTAAGGGATGCCCCCAAGGATCCTTGGAATAGTATAATAAACAACAGAGGTCTCCTTTTAGTCATAATTTTAGAAAGCATAATTTACTAATCCCTAAATTAAATGGCTAGCCACATGGGCGAAGAGTGGACAAATGGACAAATTGGTTGGGTGCATTTTTACTGTATATTAAAGCCTCCTGTCAATATGTACATAGGTGGAGTTTTTATAGACATAGGCAAAATTACAATTTTTATTACACTTTAAAGCATGAGTACCAGGACAAGTAGACAGTTTAATGACTTCCCAATCTACATCAAAATTACTAAAACTACTATGATTTTGAAATAATACAACCTCTCAGGAAGAAAGGCAGAATAAGGGGGCATGTGTTTCCATCCCTGAGGAACTCTCAAATATCCAATTATACTGTCTTCTACTAGAATGATAAAGATATAAAAGAAAGAAACAATGTCTGGTCTATTTACCATCAAGTGTTAACAAATGTTCAATAGCCAGAAAAATTTTTCAGATAAAATATGAGCACAATATAATATCGTATGGCAAATGTATTTTACTGCACAGATGGCTCGTAGAAGATTACTGAAGATGGTTTGGAGATTTACTATACACATGTAAGTTAGGGTCTTTAAAATGAGGCAATGCAAGAGAAGAAATTAAACAATAAAATGAACAAAGTAGATATAGAAAAACATGCTATCATAAAGAAAATGAGAGTAGACATGAAACAGGAGAACAATATAATTTGAAGCATCTAATTCTAAAATAATGATGACCCATATTACTACGACTTAGGTTGACAATATTGAAGCTATATTAATAGATAACAGCAAATGAAGATTAATGAGTAAGTAATCATTCAGCTTATTAAATTAATATATTGCTACATCATGGTATGATCACTAAGAATGATTTAATGATACAGATCTATTTAACCACATTGGATATAGTGCTTCAAATATGTGGTAGAAGTTTTACTGTCTTAAACACAGCTGTCTTTTTTAAATTAAGTAATTGTCTTGAGAAATTAAGAAACATGTTCCATTTAAGATGACAAAGCCGTACAAAAAGTCCCTAATAAAGATCACAGGTAATATCCTAGTGATTACGAGGCAAATAGTCACACAGGCATCCTATTTAAGGTCCTCTGATAAAAAGTAACTATATAGTCTTTTAAAAATTTATTGAAAATGATTTGGTGCTTTCCACCTGCTTCATTGTTTGCATTGTCAATTTAAAATCATATTCATTATGTATTCAAGCATTCCTATTTACCAGCTGTCTGGCTAACAAATTTCTGTATAATTATGGGGGGGGTTTTGTTGTTGTATTGTACACAGCAAAATTGAAACCAAATCATTATGTAGTTAATGCATACAAACCCAGATATTTAAGGACCCTAACTACACAGAAAAGGTTGATATGTAATTTTAATGTTTAATTGTTTAAAGTAGATCAATTTAGTTAATGGAATACATATTCATAGGAAATTAAAAGAGTGTAGATGTGCATTGAAGGAAAAGCAATAGTCAATTTCTTGATTCACTGTACTCACACACCTAACCGTTTCCATCTCCCATAGGTAACAACTGCTAACAATATCTTATGCAGACTTTGACTTATATATGTATATTTAGAGGAATAAAAATCATATAATTATTTTCATTTACTGTAGTTTATTGTACCCTATGGTTATATAATAATTGGTTTAACTGCTTTCTTAGAGTTTTAGATAAACCCAGTTTTGCATTATAAGTAATGCTTCAATGAACATCTTGCTATAAATTTCTTTGGATAATTGTGTGACTTCATCTGTAAAGGAGTTAAAATGGAATTTCTTCAACAACTTTTATGCATTTATAAACATTTTATATGCACTGCCAAACCACCTTCCAAAATGATTGTACCAATTTTTATTCTTATCATTTTTCCAAACCCTTAAAATTTTCTCTGCTTTCACTCTCCAATTTTCATATGACACAGTGACCACTTTAAAATGTAAATCTGTCACTTCCCTACTTAAAATCTTCCAATATTTCCCTACTGTATTAGTTTGTGGGGCTGCCAACAGAATATTACAGACTGGGTGGCTTAAACAACAGAAATTTATTTTCTCATAGTTCTGGCGGCTGAATGTCCAAGAAGAATTTCTGGCAGCACTGGTTTCTGGTGAAACCTTTCTTCTTGGCTTGTTGAAGGTCACCTTCTCATTTTGTCCTCATATGGACTTCCCTCTGTGTGTGCATGAGAGATCTTTGGTGTCCTTTCCTCTTCTTAAAAGGAGACCAATCCTATTAGATTACAGTCCCACTCTTACGACTTCATTAATCTTAATGACCTCCTTAAACTTCAGTTATATAACTAGTAAGTCCTGGGATGTAAGGTGACTGTACTTAACAATGCTGGTGCATGGTGACTGTACTTAACAATGCTGTATTATATATTTGAAAGTTGCTAACACAGTAGATCTTAAAAGTTCTCATCACAAGAAAAAAACGTATGACTCTATGTGATGATGGTTGTTAATTAACTTTATTGTGGCAATCATTGTGCAATATATACATATATTGAGTCATTATATTGGACACCTAAACTACTACAATGTTATATCTATTATATCTAAGTAAAAATCAACGTACAATACAACTATTCTGAGGCTGTGAGGAAGCCAAAGCCATAAGAAGGAACCATACATAGGCATTTCAGTTAATAGTTCCAGCTGAGCCTAGCCTTCAAGCATTCCCAGCCGAGGCACCAGACATGTGAATGAAGAAACCTACAGATGATTCTCCAGCTGTGAGAGTCTCCTCTAGCTATCTGAGAATTGGCAGCTGATGCCCTAGACATCGTGAATCAGAGATAAACCATCTCTTCTGTATTTTGTCTAAATCCTGATGCAGAGAATCCATAATGATAGTAAAACAGTTGTCCTTTTATGTGACAAAATTTTGGAATGGTTTACACACAAATTTGGATTGTTAACTAAAATGCTTTAAATACAGTTTCATTTTACTTTTTAACTTAGATCACTCTAGATCATTGGCTGCAATGGCAGATGAGGAAGGCCTTGATCTCACCTTCTCCAACAGGCACACCAAAATTATAAGTATTTATGGAGTAGCTATTAAAAAGTTTCTTTTAAAGAAACAAGGGCTCCGAGACCACCTCAGGCTCTCCAGCCCCAGGATCCTGAACCAGGAAGATGAGACCCAGAATGTTTGGTTTTCTAGGACAGTGGAGCTTACTTTTCAGAGACACAGATGGCTGTGGTAAATAGACATGCCACTGTTAAAGGGCACATGCAATATTGCAAATGCTCCAGGACCCAGGGCAGAAACAATAATTTCAAAGGTGGCTGGCTCAGGCCCACCTGTGATCTTAGAGAACCTCCTGAAAAGGCAGGAGGCAGTAGGGACTCATCCCAGGGACATAGACACTGGCAGCAGCCATTTCGGGGAGCTCAGCTCACTATGGGGACGCTGCTGTGGGCAAGTGCATTTTGGAAATCCTCTCTCTACCTTATTAGTGCTGGGACACAGACACGCCCACCAGCCAGGCAGCACCAGTCCTGGGTCACCCCAGGCCAAGTAGTTAGCAAGGCAGGAAACAGCCTCACCCACAGCAAGCCAGCTGCTGTTGGACCTCCTAGGCACAAGCAGACCCAGGCCATGGACCTGCCTACCAGCAGGTCATCACTAGTCCAAGGACCCAGCCTCACCCATTAGTGGGCAGGCACCAGCCCTGGGGACCCCCTGGGCACTGGCTCCACCCACCAATGGGTCAACAGTAACTCCAGAACCATCTCAGCCACACAGTAAGCCATGTCAAGACCAGGCAAGACACACCAGTAAGCTGGAACTAGCTCCAGGACACCTGGACCTGAAGCCCATCACCCAGGATCTTGTCCCACCTACCAGTGGGCCAGAACTATTCCCAGGAAATTCAGGGGCTCCACAGCCAGTTGCCTCATGACCTGGCTCTGCCCACCAGTAGCCAGGGCCTGGCAACCAACAGGACCAGGAGCCAGCCACACCTAATAGCATGCCCACAGTAGTGAGCCCACACAACAGAAGGACACATGTAGCCCACATAGAGGGCATGCTTAGAGCATGTAGCTCTGGTAACCAGAGGGCAGTGTGCTGCTGGGCCCCATAGGATGTCTCCTAAAAAAGGAAACTTCTCCAAGATCAGGAAACATAAACACCCTACCAAATATGTAGAAATAAAAACAACAAATTAGGCAAAACGTGTTCAAAGGAACAAGATAAAACCCCAAAAGAAGGGCTTCCCTGGTGGCGCAGTGGTTGAGAGTCCGCCTGCCGTTGCAGGGGACACGGGTTCGTGCCCCGGTCCGGGAAGATCCCACATGCTGCGGAGCGGCTGGGCCCGTGAGCCATGGCCCCTGAGCCTGTGCGTCCGGAGCCTGTGCTCCGCAACGGGAGAGGCCACAACAGTGAGAGGCCTGTGTACCGCAAAACACACACACACAGAATAACTTATTTGAGGAATAGAATAAACCATTCATGGAGAAAATAAAGACAAACTTAAATGTAAAATTACGTATAAACTATATTCAGAGGAAGATTCAGACTGAAATAGTTAAGTGGAAAATCCAGCAATTTAAATTTCTGAATTGTACCCCTATTCTATCTTGGGCTTGAGACAGAACTTCCCTTGGACTTATTAGTTATTTCAAAAATATTTATTGAGTGTCTTTTTAGATGCTCCAGTGAATACAATAGGAAAATCAGTGAACAAATGAAGCAAGAGGGCAGATTCCTGACCTCATGGAATTCCTATTCAAATCGGTTTAAGAAGTAGTAATCAATAAGCAGAAAAAAGTAAAGTTAATTAGTGCATTAGAACAGAGAAGTATAAATAAGAAGATTAAAGAATAAGTGGTGTATAATGGGGTGGAGGGCAAAATAAATACTATGGGAGGGAAATAAACAATTTTTATGACATAACACCTTTTGTGGATCACTCTGAGGCAAGTTCTCATCACAGTGTCCCTAGAACTTGGGGAGTTCTTTGGTGTGGCTGCTATTCCAGTGATACAGGGAATCACAGATTTTGTCTGAAGGTTGGAAAAAAGTACCTGTGAAGAGTGGCTGTAGGAATATACCAGCCTGAATAATAAGAAAAGGTGACATCTGTTGAGTGCTCATTATGCAACATTGTGCAAAGTTCTGTGAATTATTTTTAAAAATACTTAAAACAATCCTATGACATAGGCAAATAATACATGCATTTTGCAGATGAGTAAAAGGAGGCCAATGGAATCAATGGGGTTACCCAAGGTCAGAAACTTAGTATGTAGAAGAGGAAAGTTTCCTGAGCCATAATGCCTGACACCAAGTTTTTAACTACTATTACTTCTCATCTAGATGGGTATATATCTTTATACCCCAGAACCTCTAAGACTCAAGTAAAGAAAGAAATTATTTAGATCTCTATCTAATTATATTATGCTGAAGTGGATGTGGTGATATATGTTTCAGCAGAAGAAGTGTAAATGTAAAAGTTGTAGGGCCTTAGTCTTGAACCTTCCTTCCTTAATGTGATAGCGGCAGTGGAAGTTACTTTAGCAGTAATGGAACCAGAGTGGTGGTGGGGTAGAAGTAGTAAGGGGTCCTTTTTTTTCTCTGAGTACTTCTTTTATTTTTAATCAGGTAATGGTGAACAATAGTACTTCTTAAACAAAATAGTTTGTGTCTCTGCCCATGTGCTTATTTCATTCTATAAGTAGTGTAATAATATTTCAAAATTTATATATGGCATAAGTTTGGCTTAACAAGCAGGCTGAAAATAGAAGTTCAAAGCTGTTTGCATAGGGAAAAAATCAGTAATTTGCATCAAACACAAGGATATGTTTGTTGGAGAATATGGTCTCTTCATTGTCCTAAGATTAGAGTGTGTAGTTTAGAAAGTTCCTCAAATAATTTTCAGGTTGAAATTTGGTGTACGTGTAAGTTTGATGCTCTATCCAAGATGTCTAGGCCAACATCTTGTTATAGATAAATCACTTCATGTTTTTCTTTCAATAAAACTTTTTCCATTCGTGAAAAGAAATATATCATCTTCAGATAAAATTTATCAAAATAAGATTATTAGTACATGAAAATAGTTAATAATTTCCTAGAGTAGGAAATGCTCTAGGAGTCAAAAGTACCCCCAACCCACCTCCCCTCCAGGCACTGGCACAGTATGGCAGTACAATGGAGTAAGATTAATCTCTATAACTTGGCACAAAAATCAGTGTCAGAGTCTAACATTTCTAAAACAAACCAGCTCATTCTTATTATTTTAACTATAATTTTTCTTTGTTTTAGGAATTTGTTTTGGAATTTAATTTCTGCTAAATTAAATGATTTTCTGAGTATTTTCATAAGGATATGTAGGATACTCTTAAGAAGAATAATATCAGGAGTGGGAGGATAACAGGAGTGGGAGGGCTGCTTCCATTTTTTTATTCACCTTATCTAAATTTTAAATTCAAGAATATATATTTATTATATAATACAAACACTTTATTAAAAGTAAAAGGCTTTTGGATGGAAAACATAGCTCTGACCTGAATTTCTATACCATTATATACAAGAGATTATCATTACTGTGGCTGCCAAGAGTTTCTTAATAAGCAAAGTATATTTAAGATGTTATTATTAGCAACATCTCTGCTGCTCAAGATTCTACTGGCTGAGAAATTAAAGCTTTCTCAGCACCTTTGGCAATGACATAGCATGCTGTTCTTCATGTTCTTGGCCCTTCACGAGTAGAACATATGCCTTGACATGTGTTTCTATAAATGTGGTAAGTTGTGCTGTTAGCTACACTAGTGTCTTTTTAAAACTCACATTATATAAAGAGGATTTATCTGGGTTGCAGATGCATTTATTTTTCCAGTTTAAGCATCACAATCTCAAACCCACCTTTCCAGCTCACTCTCTCTAACACCCAAATTTGAACAATTTTTCAACTCCATCAAGAACTAAAATCCATTAATCCTACAACTTTTCACTATTTTTACAGAACATTTCCCTCCTTTCCAGAATAAATCATAGGCATTTATTTTATTAATCTTCCTGCAGTCATCTTCAACTCCCTTGAACCTGTTACTTGCAAACCTGGTTCTATTCAGATTTCTATTTTGTACCTGCCCTTTCTGGACTAGTTAGATATAGCTGGACAATCGTACAAAGTAATGCTAACTCTCTTATTATAAATTCACTTATGTCATGTAGTCTCTTCCTGTTCGTACATTCATGCTCCATTTCTTAGATGACACTCTTACCTCTACTTTTTATGCAACCCTATAATACCTCCAACTCGAGGACGCTTGTCCTAGGAATAACTAGTGTATGCTAAAAATACTTGTTGATGAATGAAACTATATGTTGATCATTTTATGTTTGTTTTGATTTTTGAGTTGTCTTTTCACATTGAATTATCCAAAAAGATAAAAAAATTTTGAAGATATATTTAAAAAAATATTTTGTGTTTTTCAAATGTTTATTTTTATTTTATTCATTTTATAAATTATCTTATGATTTAGTTGAGTCTGATTTATCTTCTTTCTATTCTATTGTTTTGTTTATGTTGTTATGGCTTTACTCAGTCAAGAGTTTAAGTCAATATTTTCAAAGCTTCTAAAAAATGTTATTTTTATAATGTTATGGTCTTAATTGAGAGCCAATTCTTTATTTCAGATAGCATTTATAGGCATGTGACACTCGTTAAACACATTAGGCAAATTCACATACAGCCATGATGAAAAAAAAAATTCTTTCTTTTTTTAATAAGGTAATGCTGAGTGAGAATAGGAGGTTATTACAGAATGGCAAACATTTGTAAAGATAAGTTCCAGGAAAGGAGACCACTTAATTGTCTTTTGACTCATCTACTGAAATAAAGACAAAGAATGTATCTTGAAAGTGGGTGATAATTTTTAAAAATACAATTTATTCTATCATTTCCACTTAGTGGCAAATAAGAAAATAATTCTGATAAAAGCTAGGAAGTGATAACTTACTTTTAACTGTTATGTCTTCCATTGTTACTTATCTCTGTGCTATCAAATTGCTTCCTTAAACATTGCCAATAACACAATGGAAAAAAGGGAGAATTTTTCCAACAAATAGTTCTCATTTTGCTTTCTGACTTTTCTTCAGAATAAAACAATACGATCTCAGAGTAAATTACAAAATAGTTCCCAGAAAAATAATATGTCCTATTCAGCTGTAGGCAAATTTTTCTTTTAACTTTGTGTTTAATATACCATAAAGTGCCACAAAATTTGAGAATGCCTGTATAATCTCCCATTTATAGATGCATTTTCCTTTAGAAAAATTGCTATATTACATGCATCTTATTTGTATTTTATGTTTTTTTCTAAATGGAAATTGATGAAAATAACACTTTTCACATTTTACTATTTCATTTGTTGAAAGTCATACTTATCAGGTATTGATAATTTGTTAATAATTTTAAGAGCCCACTATAATAAAAAGAAATTACATAATCAAATCTTTGTGCATGCCACATGAATATACTTTGTATAACATATCTTCAAAGTCTCATAATATATGTTAGAGTAAATATAACAACTCTAAAGGCAAACTGATATAAAACCATGAGAAAGTGACAAGTTATTATTCGTCATTTTTACTTAGCACTGAGATGTATTGGTTATAGGCATGATTGCTGTAAGCAGGGGGAACTAAATCCTAGAGCAGAAAAGAACTGAGTCATCTAATGTTATAATCTGTAAACTTTTAAAGGACATTTGATAAAATGCTATCTTATGTCAAATGTGAACAAACAGACAAAACGAATATCTGCTATCATGGAAACTTTTCAGTTCAGCTCTGAGTTTAAAAATATTGATTTAACAGCTCTCCTTCTGATTCATGAATATCATCTACAATAAACTTGATAATTGGCTATTGCTTTGACTCCCCCTAATAGGGAACTCCTTTTTCCCATGATAGTTTTCCTTCACCTTGCTAATTACTCTTCATTAGATCTACTAGAGTTTGACTATACTCACTTAAAGTGATATATTTCAAATGTGGTCTCACTGGATTAAAATAGATTTTTTTTCTCACTATCCTGAAGACTCTATGTCAATTAATGCAGCCTATACAATCTAAGCATACTTTAACTTTTTGCCAACCACCAAATAATTTATTAAAGCTATGTATCAAAAAATATCCTAATAGTCATAAGGATATTAAGTAAATGTCCCCATCTTCCTTACCTTTTTCCATACTACCCCCGCCCCTATTTTGTTTCATACACTTATATCTAAGTAGACATGGATATAGATTTACATATAGATATGATGTAGTAAATAATCTTTGGAGTAGCTGCCAAAGTCATGATTCATGCCTTTCTGGAATCATTCTGAAACTAAAGATGGGGCTCTCGGTGTCCACGTCTGTACTGCTTGACCACACCTCCCTGTGCACAATCAATGATCCATGAGTAAACACTTCACTTAGTTGAGACTCTCGGGATTCTTGACCAGTACTTTTAAGGCAGGATTTGGAAAAGAAGGCTGGCCTCTCTCTGGTGTATCTGCCATGTGATTTCATTCCCGACCCTCTGGGGGAAAGTCATGTCTGGAGGTTTTCTTTTTGGGTGGGAGGACTTAAAATTCTGCTCTAGGGAGGAACAGTGGCCAGCACAGAGGTTTCCAAACATCTGACTGTATGTATTCCCCAACGTGAGTTTTTAGTAAAAGCAGCCCAGAGTCACCATTGGAAAAGAAGAACAATGCCACTCTCTTGAACCAGTCTCGGCTCTGCAGCTCATTTGTTAGAAGCAGGATTGAGTGTCAGGTTGGAAAATCCTGCTCTTAATATTTTATGATTCACTGACTCAAGTTCCACGAAGTCCTTGGAAACGACCCTCCTAATGTAAAAGACCTTGAGCATAATAAATATGAGATTAAAAAAAGCAAGCTTTGGACCTGAGTGTAACAGGTTCATTACCTTCCAAAGGGGAGCATGTGAGAGGTATTGGGAGACTTCCAGGCTGCCAAGATTTGGGGTTGGAGAGGGGAAATGTAAAGCAAGTCCTGGAATCTTTTAGTACTTTTGCCCTGAAGCAAACAGAGCTGTTGGTGGCTTTTTTTTTTTTTTTTTTTGCGGTACGAGGGCCTCTCACTGTTGTGGCTTCTCCCGTTGCGGAGCACAGGCTCCGGACGCACAGGCTCAGCGGCCATGGCTCACGGGCCCAGCCGCTCCGTGGCATGTGGGGTCTTCCCAGACTGGGGCACGAACCCGTGTCCCCTGCATCGGCAGGTGGACTGTCAACCACTGCGCCACCAGGGAAGCCCCTGTTGGTGGTTTGAATGCTTTTTTTTGTTTGTTTGTTTTTGTTTTTAGCTTTTGCATAAAGGATGGAAATCCAGATTTGATAACATAAAGACAGTCAATTTCCCAACTGAAGAGTAATGAAACACAATCTTTCTCAATGATTTATTGAGATGCTTATACACCTCAATAGCAAAAAAAACAAGCAATCCGATAAAAAAACAGGCAGAGGACCAGAACAGACATCTCTCCAAAGCAGACACACAGATGGCCAACAGGCACACGAAAAGGTGCTCAATATCACCAACCATCAGAGAAATGCAAACCAAAACCACAATGAGATACAACCCTCACACCCATCAGAACAGCCACCATCAAAAAGACAACAAACAACAAATACTGGTGAGGATGTGGAGAAAAGGGAATCCCCGGTACTGCTGGTGGGAAAGCAAACTGGTGGAGCCACCACGGAAAACAGCATGGAGGTTCCTCAAAAAATCAAAAACAGAACCGCTGTATGATCCAGCAATTCCACTCCTGGGCATCTACTCTAAACGCTAATTCGAAAAGATACATGCACCCCAACGTTCACAACGGCACCACCTACGATGGTTAAAACACAGAAGCAAGCCAAATGTCCATCAACAGATGAATGGATAAAGAAGATGCAGCACATATACACATACATAAATACATACAGACAGTGGAAATACCACTGAGCCATAAAAAAGAAGGAAATCTTGCCACCTGCGACAACATGGATGGATCTCAAGGGCAACATGCCAAGTGAAATAAGTCATAGCGAGAAAGACAAATACTGCGTGACCTCACTTCTGTATGGAATCCAGAAAACCCAACTCATAGAGAACAGATTGGTGGTTGCCAGAGGCAGGAGTGGGGGCTGTGAGTGAAATGGGTGACAGGGGTCAAAAGACACAAACTTCTAGTTAGAGCAGCGGTCCCCAACCTTTATGGCACCAGGGACCGGTTTCATGGAAGACAGTTTTTCCACGGGCCTGGGCACGGGGAGGTGTGGGGATGGTTCAGGCAGGAAGGCAAACGATGAGGGGGATGGTTCAGGCGGTAATGTGAGCAATGGGGAGCGATGGGGAACGGCTGATGAAGCTTCGCTCACTAGCCCGCCACTCACCTCCTGCTTTGCGACCGGGTTTCTAACAGGCTGTGGAGCGGTACCAGGGTTGGGGACCCCTGGGTTAGACCATAAATAAGTGCTGGGGGTTATCGTGTACAGCATAGGACTATAGTTAATAATGTATTATATTTCTACAGGTTGCTAAGAGAGTGGATCTTAAAAGTTCTCATCACAAGAAAAGAACTTGAATTCTGTGTGGTGGTGGACATTAACTAGACTGATTTTGGAGGTCCCTTCATGATACACCCAGGCATCAAATCAGCACGTTGCACACCTGAAACTAATGTCCTATGTCAGCTACACCTCGATGAAAAGCAAAACTGGCCCATCACCTCATATTGCTCCAGCTGAAGTCTGAGTTGATCAAGAGAGTTGTTGACAACCATGATATGAACTAACAGTGACAGGTGATCTTCAGTAGGAAAGAATCAAGTGGTTTTGCAGATGGAAGCCGACAAAAGAGAGAGAGAGAACTGAATATCTGGTTCTACATGTCCATAGCAATGAAGCAGATTCATGCCTTGCCTTTGGTTTAGTTATTACATGAGAAAATCAAATAGACTTTCAATAAAATTCCTTCTCTTATTTCAGGAAGCTCAAGTCAGCCTTCAGACATTTAGGATCAAATGAGAAATGCCTAATATTATGTATATTTGTTTGTTCTCTTTATACAGAATATTCATACTACACATATGTATTCTGTTTCCTATTTTTTTCAAATTTAACAGTGTGTCCTGGATATTATTCTAGGTAGTTGAGTTTTTTGGCATTTATTTTTAGTAGGCTTCTATCTCATCAGAGCCTGCCCCTCCTGTCACATTCACCTCCTTCCCTTATCTTTATCACCCACAGTTAGTTGTTACAGTGTTGTTCCTGAAAGAAAGAAATGCATTTACTATATGACAAGAGTGTATATTCTTAACATATACATATTTTAATTTTTACCAAAACCTTCTAAGTTAGGTATTATTTTCCTTATTTTACATTAGGAAACCAGCTCTAACAAGACTGTATTTCTTGTTCTGGGATATTATGACAGATACAGAATTCAAACGAATGTTTTTCTGACTACAAATGTTTACTGAAAGAATGTACAGTGAATTAACATATAAGGCAGCAGACATCTCTGAGATAAATTATAGATGGCAATTTAAAATTCATGTTTTGTAATAAATCCAATGTAGGGTGATAAATTCAATTAAAAATAAGTTAAAATCAGACTATTTGCCTCTGTTTGGAATTCAAACTAATTCCTAAATTAACTCAATTGGCATCCTTTTCATTTGCATGGATTTCAGAACTCCATGGGTAACTTCTTTTATTCTGTTTTTAAAATTGTAAATTATGATCATTAGGGATGTCTCAATTCTCAAAAAAATAACTGTAATATTAAAGTAATGCCTAAAATAATGTTTAGAATGGAGGAAGTACATTGTGGAAATAAGGGACAATATAAGAAAACTAAGTGAATAGTGTACATTTTTCTGGTCGACAAAATCAGACATAGTAACATGAAAAAGACTGAGTGTGAACAATGTGGTAAACTGAGAGACAGACTGTAGTACAGAAGTCTCCATTTGCAAAGAATTTCCCACTCTATCTTCCCCATTCAACTCCTTTCTCTCTGTCTCCCTTTCTCTCTCTCTGTCATGCACACACTCATTACTATAAACTGTTTCAGAGGCAGCTCATGAAATTCAGTCTCCAAAAAAATCAGTAAATAAGGCAGTTCACTGAAATTGTTGTAGTACCAAAGCAGAAATATAGTCAACATGATAGCTTTAGGTTTTGAACCTAAATTGTTTATATCACCACTTTCAGATATTTGAAATTAATGTTTTTGCTGTTTCAAAATTTACTAGAACATTTGTGTCTCTTTCGCCATACTTAAATCTTATATATGCATGAGATGGTACGGGAGAACATTTCAAGTAATAATTGACTCTAAGGAGAAATATTCTGCAATGCATTTGAAAATTACAAAAGACATCGTCACGTGTGAAAAACACGTTTGGCGTTTGAAAAACTGGATAACTTTGGCTTCAAATGCTGGTTTGACCACTTGCTGTCAATGGGATTTGGGCAGGTGAATTAAATTCTATGAACCTTGGTTTGCTCATGTGTAGAATGTAACTTACAATCAAGTATAATACTGTTAGAAGGACTGAATGCGATAAGGTAGATAAAGAACAGAGCCAGGGAATTCCAGAAAACATGATAGCTAAAAAGTCAACAATTATTAAGTTCTTACTACATACTTGTTATAATAAACTCAGTATATGAATGGACATATTTAATCTTCAAAACAATACCATAAATTAGTTACTATCATTATCCCCATTTAAAAGATATAAAAACTGAGACATAGAGAGTTTAATAACCATTCTAAATCACAAAGCCAGGATTTGAACTCAGACGGTCTGCCTGAGAGTGTAAAATCATAACCAAAATGAAAAAAATTGACATTTATTTTATACTAAAGAACATGAAATCAACAAATATACTCAGCAAATAAAATATAATTAAAACAGAAAAATTTCACGTGTTTATAACTACTCATATACAAGATTAATTGCCACATATTAAATGTGGACATAACCAAAACAAGATTTTCATATTGAATCACACTTCCCAGCTTAGAAGCACAGTGAGTCATGGCGGATTGGAAAATAAAATAAATTCTTAAGATTCCTACAATAATAACAAGATTGCCAGGACAGAGCTGAAGATGTGTTGAATATGTTGGTTATATGAAGATCTGTAAACCTCTCTTTTGGAGCTAATTATTCCACTGCAGTTGTCAGAGAAAGAAGCCTCAGAGAAGAAATTGCTCAACTAGTATGTTTTTCTCTCCTCCCGAATCAGTTTCCTGACTGGGAGGGGTGAGCTGTGCACACAATTCTGCTTTTCTCCTGCAGAAAAGAGGCATCCGTGCAATGAAAATTATGTACTGAACTACAAACAGTACAGCCCATGAGCTGCAAGACTGTCACTATCACCAGACCCAACCAATCTAACAAAATTGGTTGTTATCCCTCAGCAAGAGACCAAACCAAACCCAAGTGGAATTTCCCATGCCTCAGAGAACAGGTTAAGCTTCCCACCTGGAGGAGCAGGCCCCAAGCTTAAGGTTCAACAAAAACTCAAATAACAAACAAAGAACAGAAGAGGACACAAAGTTCTCACACAATTCTTCTCTCTCTCCTGACAATTTTTTTGATACTGGCATTATTGAGTTTCACTGGGAAAAAAAACAAAGAAACCCTGAAACTATCCAGCTAGAAATATAAGCTCATTTCAAAATGATAAAAAAGTAGAGTTTGGGATAACTTTAACTGAAAAGAAGAAAATAAAACAACATCCATATTGTTTGCAGTGCAAAAGGCACCAAGAATTATAAACGCAACCAAATTCCTAATGAAGTAAAAATTATTCTGATATAAAAGGAGAAAACTTTCCTGAAATAAAGGAATATACCAGGAGCAGATTTTGAGACGAGGAACGTATGCAAAGGATTATCAGTGTTTCCAAGATAAAAACAGCAGGGTAGTGGAGAAATGGGCACAGGAATGGAAGGAAGCTAAACAGTGGTATGATACCTAGTAAAATACCAGAAGGGGGAAACATGAACACAATCCCACTTGACAGCTCAGGAGACAGTATAGCTCATTTCTGAGAGTTGTCCCAGTCAGAGGCAAGGGAATTGCATTATTTAGACCCTTGCATGCTTCAGTCATTGTTTAACAGCTAATCCCAGGCCAGGTGGGGATATAAATTCTCAGGGCCCTTAGTCTTTCAAGAGCAGGTGCAATGAGGTTGGTAGCCTGAGGACAGGTCCTCCAAAAGAGACCCTGGTGCTCACCGTTGTGAGTGAGAACACACTGGGAGTTGGTGTGCATGAAAACGATAAAGGGAACTGAAATGATATAGGTGAAACACAGCATTTGCTGCCACCTGCATCTTTAGACTGAAAGGAAACCAAGTTCCAAGAAACCTTGGTACAGGATGATCAACAAGATGATATAATCTCTTATTGCTTTTTTCCGTTTCAAAGACAAAGAAAAAGTCTATGGTCTCTAAGTACAAAAAGTCAACCACTTATTAGTGAAAACAACAACAAAAATAACAATCTGAGTTAAAAACTTTTACAAAGGATTCATTGGTCAATACTAGAAAATACATTTACCAGATCTAAAAACTTTGAGACATAAGGTATGACTGAATAGTTTTACTCCCAGCCAAGTTATTATCAATTTAAAATGTAAATTAATAAAACCTTGTGGTTAAAATTCAGTCAACTAGGGATATATCAAAATAATAATAATAATACCTCATTTTTTGAGAAACTGTGGTAAAAAGAATGACAATGAACATGAAAGTCATTTAAATAGAAAACTATAACTAAATATTTCTGGGAATTTTATGTACAGAGCAGAATGCAAATGTCTTAAATCTTGACAATATAAAAATAATAAGTGAGACTATCTGGAAAGAGGTGGTAAAAGGGAAATGACAGAACTACGTAAGTGTACCAACTTCCTTACTTTTTTAGAGGAATCAACAAAATTTGTCTGAAATCAGAAAGTCATAAAATAGAGAATTATGTATTTTAAAATAGAAATATCTCTATGCTATATTATTAAGTTAAAGTCCCAAAGTACAGAATCATGTGAAAAAGAAACCTAATAAAATTTTCTTGAAGGGTCAAAGAACTTGTGGAGGGTGGTTACTTTTTAGCAGCGGGGCGAGTTGAAGTCATGGTGCAGAAGAAAGAGGCATTTAATTTTCACTTTATCTCCATTACTATGTAGATTTTAACATATGCATGCATTACTTTAAAAAGAAAAAAGTTGTAGATACATTTATTAAAAATAATCTTCATTACTGTGTCATGATGACATTATACATTAAAAATACTAGAGTATTTTGGAATTTTTCTTTCAAAAACTCATTGCTACTGGCAATATTATTGCTTAGAGTTTTGGGGAATCTTCTTAGTAATCTGATTAATTCTCAGCATTACTAAAAGTTTCTGAAAGAAGTCAATTTTGAGTACCCAGAGCATTCTATTTTACTCAAAGATTATTTAATTGTTTTCGTGAAACAGTTATTTTTGACTTTCCAAGTTACAACATTATACATAGGAGTTTTCGGCACCTCTAAGCTTTATTAAGGATTAGATTAAATCATATACACTGAATCTTGATTGACAAAGGCCTTAGAATACTATATAACTTATGTGAAAAATTTGCAGTTGTTTCACATAACTGCAATAGTTTTATCAACAAACTTCATGTTTACACATAGAAATTATGCCTTCAGTGAAACTGTAGAAGTTTCCATTAAAGAATGGACTTCTTACTCTCAAAAACTTCTAAGAAAAAAGCAATTTTAGTATTTAAAGTTTATTATGACAAATATACAAAAAAACCAAGTAAACTCGTATTATTTTAAATAACTTAGGCTATACTAAATATTAGTCCCTAATAGGTAATAGTTTAATATAAAGTAAGTTTATAATTTACTCACATGCAGTTTAGGATTGCTTCAGGAAGGCAGGATAGGTGTGGCGATAAGGGGTAGATGGGGATGCTCTGTTTACACAGTTATTCAGAAACTTAGGCTGAAGAAAGTTTGATTTTCATTACCTGGTTTCATGCCACCTTACGTATTGCAACCTCGATGAACTGGAAGGGAAAAAACATGCCAAATCATCCATGGGAGGTGTTCTTGGTTATGTCTGAAGATGGCCATCACTTCATCTTAATATTTCTCAGGCTGGAACTCAGTCATATGGCCACATTCAAATAGATTAGAGGGTGGAAAAGCTAGAATTAATTATATACCTATGTTAGATCTAAAACTGTCTACACATTTCTGCAGTCTCTTTCATCAAGGAGGGGGGGCTTTTTTCCCCACACCTTGAATCAGATCTTGTCCAAATGAGTTGCTTTAACCAAAAGATCTGATGTAACTTGTGCACATTTTGAACCTATGACTGAAAAGGCTTGCTGTTTCTGCTCTTTTTCTCTTGCAATATCGCCAAGATTGGAAATCAATCTAAAGTGGATTGAATGACCACATGGAGGAGAACCTGGCCAATAGCCTGCCAGCCATCAGATATGTGAATGAGGCCATCCAGCCCCAGTAGGTCTATCAGCTGACTGCAGGTGCCTTAGTAAGCCAAGCCTGGCGCATAAAAACTTCTCAGCTGAATCTAGTACAAATTGCTGACTCACAGACTTAGGAACACGAAGGAAAAAAAAGATTGTTAATTTGAACCATTAACTCTGCCATGTATTGTTAGATAGCACGGGCTAACTGATTCAGTGCCCATGAAGAAAAGGAAAAGTTAAACAGATTGTGGCGAAAAGCTAGCACCTTTGTGATACTCATCAGAGGAGAAAGATCTAAAATTGTCTAGAATTTCAGGATTTTCCAAGTTTCTTTGTGGTAAAAATTAGCAGTTTCTTACTTATGATTTTCAGGTTCTATCAAATACTAGAGGAAATTATATAAAGAAATATTGTGATGCTTCTTAATTTACAAGATTCACAAATCTATACTCTGCAATGTAAAGGATGTTAAAAGCTGATGCATACATAACTTGCTATTTGCAAAATTTCTTATTTTCTGCCTTACATTTTTATATTTTAGTAAGAATCAGAGGCAATCCACTCAGTGCCTAGATTTAACTGTAAAATATTTTAGAGACAAAATGCTTTTAATTGAAGGGAATATATTCAGAATATTCTTTTAATTGAAGGGAACATACTCAGAATATGCACACTTGGCAAAATATATTCAATTTGAAATTCACAAAACAAGGATAACTTAACCAAGAAGATGTAAGTATAAAAAGAGAGAGAGTGGGATGTAAAGAAAAAGAAAGCTGACAATAATATTCCTAAATCTTTACCAATTACCCCTAGATACTTAGCACTATATGGTGGCAACATTTTCCAAACCAAATATCAGATATACAAATGTATGAATAAGGACTATTGGAAAGAATATTTGGATTCAGGAAAATACAAGATAGAGGCTCTTAGATTAAAAATTTTTTGGATTATTCCATGTAATGTATGATTCATATTCATATCTTGTTTTGAGCCACACAATATACAGAATTGATATCTCACAGTACAATTTCTAACTGATCTATGGTATGACCTCAATTGAGGGCACTAAAAACAGTTTCTTTCTTACCTAATATAAACGAATATGTAATTTCTAGACTAAAAATAAGATGCATCGCTTTCAATTTATATTTATACATATATTATAATAACTCTGGAGACAAATATTTATAAACGCAAGTAAAATTTTCCTTGTTTTAGTAAATGATTAGGTTTTGCAAATGATTTATGTTGCAACAAAATAAAATCTGTAGCATTCTGTGGGCTACCTTGTTTTATTTATAGAATTGTCTCATTTCTCTGGACCTTTTCATATAAACGTGGTTTCAGTAAACATAAACAACTGTGATTTTACAGGAGAAAGTTTATTCACTAAATCTATGCCCTAAGTTTAGCACTAAAAAGTTCAGCCAGACAATGGGGTGTATATGTATGTATGTATGTGTCTGTGTGTATCCTATTGGTTATGTGTTTCTGGAGAAGCCTGACAAATACAGATATGCTTTATATTTACTTAAAAATAAATTATTAGATAAGCAGAGAGACAGTGAGCTCTTGATGTATTCTGACTATATCTACCTTGCTTTTCTCAATTACGGTGTGAACAAACAATTCCCTCTTAGCACTTTAGCTCTAGCACCATATTTCAATCAGAGATTTTAAGGAAATTTTCTTCCTAGCAGAAACCAGCTTAAATCTCCCTGTTAGAAGCTTGTAGATATTTGAATCTGCTATGGCTGTTGGGGTTATGGGGTAGAGGTGTAACTTTTACTTATTTGGTTTTACATTTTTAAAACTTGAGGTAGGTAGATATTAGTGTTAATATTAATATTCTTATCATTTCCATTTTAAAGATAAAGAGGTAGAGTTTATGGAAATTAATTACCTTGCCCATTTATAGCAAAACATTGCCCAAGTCAGAATTTTAACCAAGGTCTATGTGGTTACACAGGTAGTATTCTTAACAGTCACACCAAATTAATAAAAACAAGTAAAGAATGGTGCCACATATCTGTACGTCATCAAGAAACAAAACTCCCCCATTTTGATTGTGCTTCTTAGTTAACAAAAAGGAATGGGATATTTCTTTCTTAAGTGCAATTACAAGAAAATATGCCATTTTAACAGTTGTCCTCATTTGCTCTGAAATGAGGAGATAAGGTTTTATAATCTTATAAATGTCATTGGATTCATGAAGATTAAATGAAATGAAACTTTAAAATTTATATCCAGGTTTTAATATTAACTCTTTATTATGTGAGGGCTATTATGAACTTAATTTAGGAAAAATGGCATATTTCACTTTGTTTAGAAAATATTCATTATAATGGAATTATTATCATAGAAGAATGCTTCTAATGGAGTTATAATACATACATTCTCATATAGATATTAGCTAAAGCATTTTAAAACATTATTTCATTAGCTTTACTTCAAAAGAAAAATGAAATATGAATGTATATATACACACACACATACACAGAAGGAAGTGGTACAACTAACTTACTGTACTCCAGTTTTTCATTGGTATTTGACATGGCATTTGGGAAATTTGGGATTTTTTTTTTGTTATTGCGATTTTTCAAATCAGAGAATTCTGGTAATATAATTAACATTTCATTTTTATTTTTCTCCTGTAATGTATCTTCCTGAGCTCAGAACACTAAAGTGTGTTGAGTTTCTTCAATCGCCCCTCCAGATCTACATTACACCTTTTCCCACTCTGATATCTAACCAGGATGTAGACATTTATAAATTACATCACTGTAATCTGTACCATCTGCCTTCAGTTTGAGTTGTGTCAATAGGACACTGATCAGAACACCTGGGAAGGAGGCGAGAGAAGTCAGGTAGTCCCCCCTTTTCATCTGAAGATCCATTTCAAAACCCCCAGGGGATGCCTGAAACCACGGATAGTACCAAACCCTATATATAATATGTTTTTTTCCTAGGGATACATATATATGATAAAGCTTAATTTATATATTAGGCATAAGAGATTAACAACAATAATGAATAATAAAATAGAACAATTATAACAATATACGTAATAAAAGCTCTGGGAATGTGGTCTCTCTTTTTCTCTCTCTCAAAATATCTTATACACACTTAATACTCTTTCCATCTTAACTAACCGCTTACCTCTCACTGTGGCCATAACTTTTGCAGTTTGGGTTGCGGCAGCAGAAGTAGCACAAATTTCTTTTTCCTTCTTCACAGTTTCACGGATAGAAGATTTGTTCTTATGGTAGATCTTGGCGGCCGCAGCATACAATTTTTTTCTTTCCTTAAGTCAACAACTTTCACCTTTTCACTTAAAAGGAAGCACTTTATGGCTTCTCTTTGGTATCTCTGAATTGCCAGCACCATTACCCTTGTGCTTCGCGACCGTTATTAAGTAAAGAAAGGGTGACGAACACAAGCACCGTGCGACCCTGCACTCTATCTGAGAACGAAGATGGCCACTAAGCGACTAATGGGCAAAATCTGGACAAAGGGGTGATTCCCGTCCTGGGTGGAAACAGCGCGAGATTTCATCATGCTACTCAGAATGGTACATAACTACACAATTTAAAACGTATGAATTATTTCTGAATTTTCTATTTAATATTTTCAGACTGTGGTAGACTTCGGGTAACTGAAACCTCGGATGAGGGGGGCTACTGTATTTATTTCCTGTTTCCTTGTCACCAGGACCGACTTTTCTCAAAGGGAGGATCACTTCTGCTCTCAGTGAGGTCAGCTGTATGTGGACTTCCTTCCTTCTGGTTTCCAGTAATATCTCTCCCCTTGCCCTTTGGGCCTAGGAGTGATGTCAGCCCATTGCTGCTAGCTCTGTGTTTCTGTACTATCCCTTTCACTTCCTCTGTACTCTATTCACACCTGTGTAATTAATTTCTTATCCATAAACTCTCTTCTAACTATCCTAATGTGAGAATGTCAGCTGTTTCCATTTTGTTTCCTTATAGACTAACAAAAGCAAAGCAACTAAACTCAACTAAGATGTAATTTAGAAACTATATGCTTTTCCTTAATATTTTGAACCTAGCAGATATTACCAAGATTAATTCCTCCAGAATATTGTGGAATTGGAGGTATTAATTTTGATTCTTTGAGTCACTTCATCCAAAATATTAACAAGTATTAATTATGGTATAGTTTATGAATAGCAAGCATAAGTGTAGTTCCAAAGGCAATATGCTTTTGGTAAGAAATCACCTATTATTCATCCATATTTTGCAGACAGAAGAGTATGAAACAACAGATGTTGAAATTATTAACAGTATTCTGACAATGTCAAAATTTCGGCCTTTTATTTAATTTGGCTGGAGACCATGAGCTCAGATTTTATCTGAACCTTGTCTGAACTAAAGCAAAACTTACAGGATTTGGTTCACAGAGATGGAGCCGAAGCTTTTCTTTGTGTGTGAATTCATTTTGCCATCCATGAGTTTTGCTTAGAAGTTTGGGTTTGCCTCCACAATGATTTTCAAAAATTACTTCTAAAACCTTAGAAACTTTAAGCTTCTATCAATAGCACACACAAAAATACTGAACATAATAGTCTTTAAAAGAAAATATAGATTATTGCCTTTTAAACATTTTATAAATTTTATTATGAAACTTTTCCATTTATTTTCTAATTATCGACTTGATTACCTCTTTCACTCATGCATTATGTGAGCCGAGCATAATAATCCAGGATTGTTTCAATTCTAATTTAACTTTTTAAACATACTAAGTTAAATATTACTGTTATTGTTTTATATGATCAGTATTTAGTTTACTCACGGGTTAAGCATTTTATGTGATAACCATCCATTTTTGTATCTTGGTCCTATCTTTAGGAATTGCCCAGAGCCAAGTTCTAGGTGGGTGCGCCCCCTTTCTATGGAGCAAGTTCCTTGCTAATGTACCCACTAAAACTGTTACGCACAGAACTTGACTTTTTGTAAGTGATTTTGTGTGAAACTCCCTTTTTCCTGCTGACCCCCGCCCTGCACACACATACCCCAGGTGCCAAGCTTTGACCCTGTACTAGGTTCATTTGGTTAATCAAAGGCACATTTTAGTGCTCCAGAAATAGGTAGATTCCCCCAGGCTGACACTGTTTCCAAAGTTTTCTTAATCCTATGGATTTGTGCTTTCTTGTCATTTTTGACTTCAGTAAATATTCTTTGTTTACCTCCACATAACTGGAGACTAGAAACCGTGTTTAAAACTGTATTTTAAAACTAAAGAGGATTATAAAAACAAAAACAAGCCCATATATATATATATATATATATTTTTTTTTTTTTTTTTTTTTTGCGGTATGCGAGCCTCTCACTGTTGTGGCCTCTCCCATTGCGGATCACAGGCCCCGGACGCGCAGGCTCAGCGGCCATGGCTCACGGGCCCAGCCGCTCCGCGGCATGTGGGATCTTCCCGGACCGGGGCACGAACCCGTGTTCCCTGCCTCCGCAGGCGGACTCTCAATCACTGCACCACCAGGGAAGCCCTAGCCCCTATATTTTAATATATTTTTG
Source organism: Phocoena sinus (assembly GCF_008692025.1). Lineage (NCBI taxonomy): Eukaryota > Metazoa > Chordata > Mammalia > Artiodactyla > Phocoenidae > Phocoena > Phocoena sinus. The sequence continues at coordinate 35,767,901 of NC_045772.1, read as the reverse complement.
TATTTTATCCAGTGTTTATAGCTGTGTTTAATGTTTTCTCTGAACATCTGGCTCACTATATTGCTGGAAATATAAGTCTAAACATATATGCTTCCTGAGTATATTAAATAAATATTTTATGAAGTCTATATACTCTGTGCATGTATTATTCTTAGAAATAAGTTTTGAACAATATGTTCATGAATGCATTCTCAAATATACACTTAATACAAATAATTCATACTATAATTATATGCTGTGTGCATTTATATGAAATATTTTTAAAGGAAATATTTAAAAGCAGCATGTAAATTTAGTCAATTAATCATTTCACAAATTTACCAGTTAGTAAATTAGCCATCTGAGGCAATTAATTGGTTTTCCATGAGTTGATTGTTGTGGAACTGGCCATGTAGTGAATTGAAAAGGTGAATTGGCATTCTGGTAATGTTCTTTTGTTGAACGAGCCTATATTTATCTCCAGAGTTAAATCTTCTTTTCATCTGCAGAGTGAAGGTGGACAAGAAGGACAGTTTTCCTTGTTGTAGGGGCTAATGGAAGAGATCTGAGATTCTTAACTGCTCCTTACACAAATTTTCAAACCTTTCTGATTTTAATTCAGTGTTCTCTCCATCCTCTAAAGGTTCTTGTTGAGTCAGTTATTCATCCTTCCTGGAGTTTTGAGTCAGAAATATACTTGCTTCTTGCTGACTTTGTCCTGCTGTAGGCACATAGGTTCCAGATTCCTAACTCTGGAATTGACAGTTGCTAAGTCAACTGTCAATTCTCCATCTCCATTTATCTTTCCCAGTTTTGCTGTCATCCCTCCTCTGCTATTATCTTTTCTACCATTTCTTTGTTAACATTTTTTTTTAAAGATTTCCTTCCCTGCTGTTTTAATGTAGTTATGACAGGGACTAGAAGTAAGAATTTATTTAATCCTCCAGGGTTACTTGATGTCTTTCTCCACTAGTTGACTGACTTAAAACGTATACTAAATAATGCAACGATAAACCTCTTTGTACCAACATCTTTTCCGTAATAATTTTTAAAAGCGGTTGACGTTCTAAGTATTAAGCATTTTCATTAAATGTGTTTTTAAAAATGTATTTGGATAATTATGGTGCGTATTTTATTTTCATACACACATTTAATTTCATAAGAATAATAACTAGCTCCAAGTGAGTTCAAGACCTCTTGAAAATTTATGTGATGGGTTATATATCTTAAATATTTTAAATGTTTGTTCATTTTCTAGGAATAGGGTCTTTCATTATAGATTATCAAGGAATTCTATAACAGCAACAAAAGTGAAAGCTGATATATTGGATAAGTAGAATTGGGATTAAAATTCCCCAATTCTTTCTGTTTTATCTACTAAGCCTTGGAACTATTAATGAACAATTACTGTGCATGAGAAAATTCCAGGGCTTAATACAACTTGAATTATGTGTTTAAATTTTCATGGGTGTCACTAGAATAGATGACTGTCAAGATGCTGTGTTCTCAACTGCTACCTACTATAATACAATTTTGGATAAATATTTGATAAAATTTGGTCCAGATTAACAGTAATACACTTATTGCCCATTGTAAAACATCTTCACTGGATTATTATTTGTATCAAGAACTTAATTTGTATTGCTTGTCATTAAAATACTTTCTTTTTCTCATACTGATATGAAGTGTTTTAAAATGTACCTCTAGCAAATCTGCTCATTATTAAAACAAGCTGAGAAAAATGTTGAGATTGGTATTTTCAAGACTTTTAAATGATTTACTGGATGCAATTCATCATTTATAATATTTATTTCTCTTCAGTTAATTAAGTATATGGTTAAATTTTTTTAAAAACTTATTTTCATGAAATACATAGACTATCTTCATTTATTCATGACTTAAAATTTGTGATTTTATTTTACCACCGTGATCAAACTCCATCAAACTCCATCAACAGATTTAGTTATGGGGTAAACAATATTCTGTTCAGAATTTATAGTAAATCTTGACAGTAAAATTAATAATAGTGATATATTTGAAGGTTATTTTAATAAAATAAGGAGTTTTAATTAAAAATGTATATGGTAATATAATAACTTGTAGATAATACTGCCTAATTGTATCAATCATTCATACTTTAGGTAGGACAAAATGCTCAAGATTGGTAAATCCAAATTCACTTACTGTAGTTTTTAAATATAACATTTTAGGAGGTATTATACAAAATTTTAACAAGATGATTTTCATAGCTTCTCATTTAATAAAATAATACTGTTGAAAAGTTATAACTATTTTATCCTGTAATAAAAGCAAGTTGGCACACTCCTTTCATTTGTCCATTCTACTATCTATTTCTAGTTGTTTAGTAGTAACATTTTTAAGTCTATTTTTTTCATAATTACTTTTGTCAAATGAAAGAAACCAATACATTTTTTATTTGATAAAATGAAATGTATCACTTCAATTAAAATAACACTGAAAAGTAAAGAGAAAGAAAATCCCAAATCCTCATAATATTAAAACTAAGAGACAGTTATTATAAACATTTAGCATATTTTATTTTGCTTAACAACATATACACGTTCCCATGGAATGACTATCTACTTACAATCATTTTTTTTGTCTCATTTTTTTTAATGTGTAGGATTGTATTTTATCCTGTCTGATGAACATATTATAATTTGTTTAACCAAATTTATTTTTTACATTTTTTCTCTAATATAAATAAGTATAGTAAATATCTTTAACATAATTGGCTTCCACTTACTGACAGCTCACTCTCCTGACCCCATAACAAGAGTGCACTTATTCTTATTGTATAGGTGGAACCAAATCTTGCCAAAGTCTGATGGTTTTGTAAGTGACAAATCTGAGATTAAAACCTGAAATAAAAATTTTACCAAAGTCTATTCTTACTCTTTGTGAATAAATTTTTGCTGAAGTTGCAGATTAATTCTTTATGACAGATTCTCAATGAAGTTATTAGATATGAATATTTTTATATCTCTTAGAAACTACTAAAATACTTTTACAAAATAATTGTAATAACTTACATCTCTATGACCTATTTATAAGCATGGCTTTGAGTATTACTAGGGGGGAGAATGTTCATTTTATAAGAAAATGGTGAACATTTGTTATTTTGTCTAATGATGCTTTCATTTTCTCTTCTTGTGGTAATATTGCTGTAGCTTTTTTTTTTTTTTAATTTTAAGAAAACTAGATCCTCTGCAGCTGTCTTCATTTACGGTATCTTGTTTTCTCCCAAGTAAGACACATGACCAAATTTAGAACAACTAGGCCCTCTGCTTTGGATTTTGAACTTTTTAAAACTGTTCATTAAAAAATAACTTTTATTGATTTATTTTTCTTCCGCTTACTTTTGGTTTAATTTTTTCTTCTTTTTCTAGTATCCTAAGGTGGAAGCTGAGATCATCGACTTGAGAACTTTCTTCTTTTCTAATGCAAACATTTAAGGCTATAGATTTCTAAGCACTGCTTTAGTAGCATTCCACAAATTTTGATACATGATATTTTTATTTTCATTCAGATCAAAACATTTTCTAATATCTTTTGTGATTTTCTCTTTGATCCATGGGTAAATTTCCAAATATTTGGAAATTTTTGCAGATATTTTTGTTACTGAGCTCTAGTTTAAGTCTCTGCTGGTCATAGAACATACTTTGCATAATATTAATTCTCTTAAATCTATTGAGACTGTTTTACAGCTCATAATAATGTCTATTTTACTTAGTGCTCTGGGTGCCCTTGAAAAGAGTGTGTATTTTTTTTATCAGATGGAGTGTTTTATAAATGTTAATTAGGTCAAGTTAGCTGATAGTGTTGTTCCAGTCTTCAGTATCCCCACTGATTTACTGCCAAATCTTTTGCTATTGATTATTGAGAGTGAAGTGTCAAAATTTCCAACTATAATTGTTAATGTCAGGTATCAATATAGCCACACCAGCTTTCCTTTGCTTAGGGTTTACATGGTATAACTTTTGCCATACTTTTATTTTTAATTATTAACATCTATTTGTTAAGTGGTATCTTTCAGGCAGCACATAGCTGGCTATTGTCTTTTTATCTAATCTAAGAGTATTTGTTATTTAATTCAACTGTCTAGACCTTTACATTTAATGCAGTGATGGATATTGTTGGTTTTAAATCTTCCATATTGTTATATGTTTTCTCTTATTTTCTCTTTGTTTATCCCTTTCTCTATTTTCTTTTGGTATTAGGTGAGCATTTCTATTATTCTGTTTTATTTTCACAATTGGGTTATTAGCTATAAATCTTATTTTTTTAGTGATTGTTCTAGAGTTTAAAGATTTTCAATTTATACCAGTTTACCTTCAAGTAATATACCACTTCACACATGATGTAGACCTTTACAACATTACATATCATTTCCCCTTCCATATTTTGTTTCACTTTTATTTATGACATAAAGTCCAGAACTCACCACTTTTTTTTTTAACTTTAAAGAGCTGTGAAGAGTTGCTTATCTTTTAAAGAGGTGGAGAATAACAGAAAAAATATCTGTTCGTTTATACCTGCATATTATCCATTTTTAGTGCTCTTCATTCCTTTGGGTAGGCTCAAATTTCCACCTGTTATCATTTTCATCTGCTTAGAGAATTTCCTTTAATATTTGTTGAAGTGAACATTTATTGGTAATGAATCAAAACCTCCTTGTTTTTGCCTGAAAGTCTTTATTTGGCTAATTTTGGAAAAATATTTTCACTACATAAAAAATGCTTGGTTGACGATTTTTGTCTGTCAGTACTTTAAAGACGTCTTTCTACCATTGTTTGGCTTGGATAGTTTCTGACAAGAAGTCTGACTTCATCCTTACTTTTGTTCCTTTCTATATAATCTATCTTTCCCCCCGGTTGCTTTTAAGATTTTACCTTTATTACTGTGGTGGGATTTTTTCAATCTCGTTGTGATTTTTCTTGGCTTCTTTTTTCAAAATTTTTTTCTTTATTCTGCTTGAGTTTCATTGAATTTCTTGAATCTTTGGGTTTAAAGTTTATAGTTTTCATCAAATTTTGGAATTTTTAGCTGATATTATTTAAAATATTCTGTTCCCCTTTTCTCTTGCTAGAACTCCAATTTTATATATGCTTCCCGATGGTACTGTCCCATATCTCACTGATTTCCTATTCAATTTTTTTCCTCTCTGTGTTTATTTTGGAGTATTTATTTTGCTCTATGTTCAAATTTACTGATATTTTCTTTTACAGTATCTAGATGTAAATCCCCCTAGTGTATTTTTTAAATCAGATATTATACTTTTATTCTCTAGAAGATCCATTTGGGTATTTTTCATATTTCAACTTTTCTCTTTATCATGTTCATCTTTACCTCTACCTTACTGAACATATGAAGAGTATTTATAATAGATGGATTTTTGAATTTGCAAAACAAAAGTGTTGCAAAACAAAAGTGTTGCAAAAAATGCAAACACTAAAAAATGTAGCAGCCATTCAAATTGGCAAGGGCACCCTGACGTGACTGTAATTATTTTCTGCTACCTCAATTGCAGAGCCTTTCTAAACTTCTCTTTCCTTAGGCCTGATTTCTTTACTCTTTTAAAATTCTTTTTTGTTAACATGTATTTGTTGAATAAAATTATTTTTTACTTAAGTTGGCTGCAGTGAGTTTCTATAGCACATGCTAAAGTTGTAATTAAATTTTTCTAATTAAATTTGTTTATTAAATAATCCTTCACCACAATTCTTTACCAGTGTTTTGTACTGTCACCTTCATAAGACGCTAAATCTTTAATTTATGCTTTTTTATTTCTTTGTATTTTCCTCTTCTATTTAATAAGATTAAATTATCTATTTTAAAGTATTATAGAAATTGTTTCCTCAGACAATTCTTCGTTAGATTAATTTTTAAAAGATTCACTTTATTTCCTTTTTATGGGTATTTTTCCATGTAGCACAATATTTTTCGTTTTTTACTAATTTATTGGATAATTGCTTTACAATGGTGTGTTAGTTTCTGCTTTACAACAAAGTGAATCAGTTATACATATACATATGTCCCCATACCTCTTCCCTCTTGCATCTCCCTCCCTCACAACCTCCCTATCCCACCCCTTTACTTGGTCACAAAGCACCGAGTTGATCTCCCTGTGCTATGCGCTGCTTCCCACTAGCTATCTCTTTTACGTTTGGTACTGTATACATGTCCATTCCACTCTCACTTTGTCACAGCTTACCCTTCCCCCTCCACATATCCTCAAGTCCATTCTCTAGTAGGTCTGTGTCTTTATTCCTGTCTTACCCCTAGGTTCTTCATGACATTTTTTTTTCTTAGATTCCATATATATGTGTTAGCATATGGTATTTGTCTTTCTCTTTCTGACTTACTTCAGTCTGTATGACAGACTCTAGGTCCATCCACCTCACTACAAATAACTCAATTTCATTTCTTTTTATGGCTGAGTAATATTCCATTGTACATACGTGCCACATCTTCTTTATCCATTCATCCGATGATGGACACTTAGGTTGTTTCCATCTTCTGGCTATTGTAAATAGAGCTGCAATGAACATTTTGGTACATGACTCTTTGAATTATGGTTTTCTCAGGTTATATGCCCAGTAGTGGGATTGCTGGGTCATATGTTAGTTCTATTCATAGTTTTTAAGGAACCTCCATACTGTTCTCCATAGTGGCTGTACCAATTCACATTCCCACCAGCAGTGCAAGAGTGTTCCCTTTTCTCCACATCCTCTGAAGCATTTATTGTTTCTAGATTTTTTGATGATGGCCATTCTGACTGGTGTGAGATGATATCTCATTGTAGTTTTGATTTGTATTTCCCTAATCATTAATGATGTTGAGCATTCTTTCATGTGTTTGTTGGCAGTCTGTATATCTTCTTTGGAGAAATGTCTATTTAGGTCTTCTGCCCATTTTTGCATTGGGTTGTTTTTTTGTTACTGAGCTGCATGAGTTGCTTATAAATTTTGGAGATTAATCCTTTGTCAGTTGCTTCATTTGCAAATATTTTCTCCCATTCTGAGGGTTGTCTTTTGGTCTTGTTTATGGTTTCCTTTGTTGTGCAAAAGCTTTGAAGTTTAATTAGGTCCCATTTGTTTATTTTTGATTTTATTTCCATTTCTCTAGGAGGTGGGTCAAAAAGGATCTTGCTGTGATTTATGTCATAGAGTGTTCTGCCTATGTTTTCCTCTAAGAGTTTGATAGCTTCTGGCCTTACATTTAGGTCTTCAATCCATTTTGAGCTTATTTTTGTGTATGGTGTCAGGGAGTGTTCTAATCTCATACTTTTACATGTACCTGTCCAGTTTTCCCAGTACCACTTATTGAAGAGGCTGTCCTTTCTCCACTGTACATTCCTGCCTCCTTTATCAAAGATAAGGTGACCATATGTGCGTGGTGAAAGCAAAGCTATACAGACAAAATCTCACACAGAAGCATACACATACACACTCACAAAAAGAGGAAAAGGGGGAAAAATCATAAATCTTGCTCTCAAAGTCCACCTCCTCAATTTGGGATGATTCATTGTCTATTCAGGTATTCCACAGATGCAGGGTACATCAAGTTGATTGTGGAGATTTAATCCGCTGCTCCTCAGGCTGCTGGGGGAGATTTCCCTTTCTCTTCTTTGTTCTCACAGCTCCCAGGGGCTCAGCTTTGGATTTGGCCCCGCCTCTGTGCGTGTAGGTCGCCGGAGGGCGTCTATTCTTCGCTCAGACAGGACGGGGTTAAAGGATCCGCTGATTCGGAGGCTCTGGCTCACTCAGGCGGTGTGGGGGGGGGGGAGGGGAAGGGCGGGGAGTGAGGGGCTTGGAGTGCGGGGCGGGCCTGCGGCGGCAGAGGCCGGCATGACGTTGCACCCGCCTGAGGCGCGCCATGCATTCTCCCGGGTAAGTTGTCCCTGGATCACGGGACCCTGGCAGTGGCGGGCTGCACAGGCTCCCCGGAAGGGAGGTGTGGATAGTGACCCGTGCTCCCACACAGGATTCTTGGTGGCGGCAGCAGCAGCAGCCTTAGTGTCTCATGCCCGTCTCTGGGGTCCTTGCTGATAGCCACGGCTCGCGCCCGTCTCTGGATCTCCTTTAAGCAGCGCTCTTAATCCCCTCTCCTCGCGCACCAGGAAACAAAGAGGGAAGCAAAAGTCTCTTGCCTCTTCGGCAGGTCCAGACTTTTCCCCGGACTCCCTCCCGGCTAGCCGTGGCGCACTAACGCCCTGCAGGCTGTGTTCATGCCGCCAACCCCAGTCCTTTCCCTGCACTCCGACCGAAGCCAGAGCCTCAGCTCCCAGCCCCGCCTGCCCCGGCGGGTGAGCAGACAAGCCTCTCAGGCTGGTGGGTGTCGGTCAGCACGGATCCTCTGTGTGGGAATCTCTCCGCTTTGACCTCAGCACCCCTGTTGCTGTGCTCTCCTCCGCGGCTCTGAAGCTTCCCCCTTCTGCCACCCGCAGTCTCCGCCCGCGAAGGGGCTTCCTAGTGTGTGGAAACCTTTCCTCCTTCACAGCTACCTCCCACTGGTACAGGTCCTGTCCCTATTCTTTTGTCTCTGTTTATTCTTTTCTTCTTTTGCCCTACCCAGGTACGTGGGGAGTTTCTTGCCTTTTGGGAGGTCTGAGGTCTTCTGCCAGCGTTCAGTAGGTGTTCTGCAGGGGTTGTTCCACGTGTAGATGTATTTCTGATGTATCTGTGGGGAGGAAGGTGATCTCTGCGTCTTACTCTTCCGCCATCTTCCCTTGCACCCTCTTGTAACTTAAGCATACCTGCTAGTGTTGGAGAGTCTCCTGCAGAGGCGGGGAGTGGCTGTGGCTCACTGCGGGGACAAGGACACTGGCAGCGGAAGCTATGGGAGGTACTCCTTGGCATGAGCCCTCCTGGAGTCTGCCATTAGCCCCACCAAACAGCCTGGAGCCTCATGTAGCACAATATTAAAATTATTCTTTGAATTTTATAAAAACCCTGTATTTATACTCCCTACCTTTTTTAGATTAATTTTTTAGCTATTCTTTAATCGCCTTTAAAACTATTTTATTATTATTTAAATTTATACAGGGATTTATGGTAAACTAGCATCTTTATAATATTTATTCAAGAATAGTTATTTGGAAGATATCTTCAAAAAGGTCCTACATATATGGATATACACTTATGTTTTATTCTATGGGTGTTTTTATATGTGGCTATTTTAATCAAGTATTTATTATGTAAAAACTTGGATTACTTAGGATGTGAATAAAAGCACAAATATCCAAAACACAAATACATATGAACATATATAATCATATATATACAATCATACATATACAAAATACATATATATGATCTAGGCTACCTTATTCCCAGGAGCTGCCTTGCCTGATATACCTTCCGTGGGTACAACTCTTATCTAATGATTGATCAATGTGGGCAGATCGCAAGCCCTGGTTCTCTTGTCAACATTTTGCTATTGCAGCTTCAGAGCTTCCCAAGGCACCAGGTAGTATCTTACTTTCCTAATATTTTTACCTATAGAAGTCCTAAGAGCACTCTGCTATAAATCCACAAAAGAAGAATCTACCTCTGAGTTCCTTTCCTGGGGAACCTGACTGAAAACATGGGCATTTACATATCTAGCCAAATGTAAACTTTTGGCTTTGACGGTATAGCAGGGAAAGGGCAGTGCAACCTCAGGGCCTCTCTAAGGTGGAAAGACTGACAGGAAAATGTCTTCACCTTAAACTTGGACCTAATGGTCTATATCCAAAAGCAAAACCAGTCTGAAAACAAAATAAAAATGTTCTTCCTAGGCCCTCAAATATACACACATGCACACACATTAATATAAAAATGTTGCTTTGATGCTAAAGAGAGCCAAGGGTGAAAAACACTTATCCTTATGTTATTGTACACACAAACTAATAAAGTGAGATTTTCCAGGGCAGGGACCATGTTTTTTATATACTTATATCCTTAACACATTGTAAGAGAGCATTAAATATCTGAGAAATGAACACTTAGAAAGACACATATGTTTTGTGCCGAGGCCTGAAACCAAATAAATATATTTAAGGTAGTAAAGTACATTTCCGATTGCTACAAAGTATTATAATGATAAAGTGATGGTGTGAGTTTTCTTGTTAGCATGGTAATAACAAACCTAATTTTTTAAAGATATTGCCCTAAGCTTCCAGGTTAAATAACTAAAGTTAATGTGACAACATGCACAATGTAAATTTTCTTGTTTGAGAAATAATTTATAGTAAATTGAATGGCAGGCCAAAGATGGTCTGGATAAATTAGTGTAACATCTAGTCATTATACTAAGTTCATGTTATATTTTAGATGAGCAGCAGAAGGTAAAATCATTTTACAACGGAAAAATAAAAGTAATAGCTCTCCTTCCTTGAAGAGCATTAAAAATTGTTGTCTAATACAAACACTAATACAAGCACATTTGTCTCAATAAATCATTAAAACAAACATCTACAAAAGAAAAATACTCATAAGGTCATTGAAAAGTTTGAGTGCATACAGTGTGTGTGTGTGTGTGCACGTGTATTATAAAATTTCATTTTCCCATTCCATGAATATTAACTAAATTTAAGTCTCTAGAGAGAAACTGAAGAAACTGTATCATTGTTCAGGAAGCAGGAACTGGCTTTTGATAAAAGGCTTCCCTTTCTCTTCCACAATGCATCTGGGACCGTCACTGTTGATTACTGTAATATTTATATAACATAGCTTTGACGTACAATTGAGAACTATAACACATTTAATAGTGGAAAAAGTTGGCTAGCATCAGATATTCTTAATGAATTGGAAGACAGCCTATTTTGTTTCGTCTGAAATCAAGAAAGAGTGCCAGGTTGGTCACTAAACACTAGTCACTTTCTTTTAAAAAGAATGCTTTGGATTTCAAAAAATTTTTGGATGTGGTTTCCAAAAATCCTTCATAATTACACTATAAAATGAAAATAGTACCTTTTTACAGACCCCATTAACTGGAGCATCAGATTGACGGCCTTCCTCTTACAAACACAAAGATCATTGTACTGTTTTTTTTTTTTTTTAAATCACTACTTTTCTTCGTATGGATATAGAGAGGAATTTTATTTCGCTCATTTGGAAGTCTTAAGAGTGATGGGAATCCTTTTCTTTTTGCCATGTCTCTATTTTTAGTAAACACTATTCTATTCTGAATGAACACTCTTCAGATAGGTATTCAAATAAGAAAATTAAAAAGGAAATAACAACCCACAAAACCAGGAACCTATTTAGTATCTAGGCCTATAAACAAAGTTAGTAATTTAATTACTGCATCATCTCCGAACTTTCATTTACTGCCCCTTGTTTTCATTGGTTATATAACTTGTACAGGTTTATTATAAATATATATATGTAAGAAATATTTTAAGAAAATGAAAAAAAATTTTTTTAAACATCTTTATTAGAGTATAATTGCTCTGCAATGCTGTGTTAGTTTCTGCTTTATAACAAAGTGAATCAGCTATACATATATATATATCCCCATATCTCCTCCCCCTTGCACCTCCCCCCACCCTCCCTATCACACCCCTCTAGGTGGTCACAAAGTACCGAGCTAATCTCCCTGAGCTATGCAGCTGCTTCCCACTAGCTATCTGTTTTACATTTGGTAGTGTATATATGTCCATGCCATTCTCTCACTTTGTCCCAGCTTATCCTTCCCCCTCCCTGTGTCCTCAAGTCCATTCTTTATGTCTGTGTCTTTATTCCTGTCCTGCCCCTAGGTTCATCAGAACCTTTTTTTTTTTTTAGATTCCATATATATATGTGTTAGCATATGGTATTTGTTTTTCTCTTTCTGACTTACTTCACTCTGTATGACAGACTCTAGGTCCATCCACCTCACTACAAATAACTCAATTTTGTTTCTTTTTATGGCTGAGTAACATTCCATTGTATATATGTGCCACATCTTCTTTATCCATTCATCTGTCGATGGACACTGAGGTTGCTTCCATGTCCTAGCTATTGTAAATAGTGCTGCAATGAACATTGTGGTACATGTCTCTTTTTGAATTATGGTTTTCTCAAGGTATATACCCAGTAGTGTATTGCTGGGTCATATGGTAGTTCCATTTTTAGTTTTTTAAGGAACCTCCATACTGTTCTCCATAGTGGCTGTATCACTTCTCATAAATAATATTGATGTCCTGCATCCCTGGTAGGATGTATTGAGAAGGGCATATCACCCCTGCAAGTACTCTTGCCAAAAATGTGTAACTTCAATTCAGTTATGAGAAAATATCAGACGATCCCAAATGAGGATGTTCTGCAAAGATAACTGGCCAGTATTTCTCAAAAAATGTGAATGTCTTGAAAGATAAGGAAAGAATAATAAGAACTGTCACAAACTGCAGGAGACTAAGGACATGAGGAGCAAATGCAATTTGTGATCCTGATTGGGTCCTGGTAAATAGAAAGAATAATAGTAAAAAAAGCAGCAACAAAAACTACTTGAATACAAATAAAGTCTGCTGTTTAGTTAATTGCATTGTTCTGATTTTCTGTGTCCACATTCAATGCATGTCTTTGTAGGAGATCATCTGTTCTATTTTTATGATCGACAACTTTTAAAAAGTCATTTCTACTTGCTTCCTTAAAATAATTCATCTCCAAAGGAAATAACTAAATGGGTTTCCTTCTGCACATTTCTATATATAATCCTACACAAAAATTGTCACACACACACACTTACAGAAGATTTAGTGTGATTGCTTTTCAACAGTAATACATCACATATTGTTCAAGCAACATTTTGCCTAACTTTAAAATTACCTTATGAAAATCTCTTCAAGTCAATGGCATAGATACAAGTAATTATTTTTATAGGGAAATATTCTATGTTACTCAACAATGTTTCAGTGTTTTTTCAACCCTTCCCCTATTGATGGGCATTCATTTTGTTTCTAATTTTTTTTTTCAACAAGCAATTCTACAACAAACTACATTTTACATTTCTGTGCATATTGGTGCTTTTATTTTTCTGAGATAGATGCTCGTGAATGGGAGTATTGGAGTAAAGAAGGTACTTATTTTATCTATAATTAACTATAATTGGTATTGCTAGCTAAATTGTTTCACTTGAGATAATGAACTAAATTTCTATGAGCAATATATGAAAGTTCATCATTCCACTTATTAATGCCAGTCATCAGTGTTGTAATCTATTATCATTCTTTTGTATTGGTAATAAGTGAGCTTTCATTATTACTTTAATTTTGTCTTAAATCAGTTTTGTCCTCAACTTACAGAGTGCTTCAACATCTTCTGGTATACTTACAGGTTATTGAAAGCAACTTTTTGAATTGTTAATTTGTACATTTTTCTATTGGGATATTTATTTTATAGTTTTCAGTATGCAGATGCCTTTGAGTAACATTGGTATGAATACATCATCCACCAGCTGTGGTGCAAACTTCATTTTCTTTTGATTTAGTATCTTGTGCTACATAACTTTAAAAAGTTGTTTATATATTCAATTAAGGATGGCTTTTCTTATATTGCTTTCAGACTTAATTAAAATGATCTTCCCAGGGCTTCCCTGGTGGCACAGTGGTTGAGAGTCCGCCTGCCGATGCAGGGGACACGGGTTCGTGCCCTGGTCCGGGAACATCCCACATGCCACGGAGCGGCTGGGGCCGTGAGCCATGGCCGCTGAGCCGGCGCGTCCGGAGCCTGTGCTCCACAACGGGAGAGACCACAACAGTGAGAGGCCTGCGTACCGCAAAAAAAAAAAAAAAAAAAAAAAAGATCTTCCCAAATCCTAGGTACCATATATATTCCTAAATGTTTTTGTTTTCTTTTTTAAAACATTTAAGCACTTAATCCAATGGCAAGTGGTTTGATAATGCACTCATTTTTGTTTCCCTTCCTTGACTTCTAACATCTCAAATGGTGTTTCCATTACCTCTTAAATAAGATATTTTCATTCAAGTCTTTGCTCAGAATCTGGGTTCTAGAGTAACCCAGTTTGACACAGAATTAAAAAAATTTTTTGATTAAGGTTTTTGAATATTTTAATTTTCAGATACATAAGTCCTCAGATAGTGTGGTAAATCATCAATCCCCAAAATTAAAAAGAAAAAGTTTATATTTGCATTTAAGATCAGTCTAACAGCAGGGGACTGACAGTGAGTTTGAAGATCTTAATCATTTCAGTTTAAGCAATAATCTATGACTGTCCAACCAGAATTCTAAATATGAATGGGAACACATTTGACCACCTAAATTTAGGACATTAAAAAAGAAAGTTAAATCAATTGGATAAGGGATATGATTAAGTTTGAAAGTACAAATGTTATTATTGAAAACCTTAAGCTTATTTCTTCTTCTGCATTCCAATAATGAAGTGTTATTTATCTAATTCCAGATGGCAAAATTGATTTTTTTCACTTTATATGTGCATACTTTCACTAAAATACATATATTTTTACAACTAACTTTTATTTTTATAGCCCAGACCCTACAAAATTGCACTGAGCCTAGTAGGTACTCAATAAATGTCTACTGAGTAAATGAATGACTTTTACTCCTATCATTTACTTTCTTATATTGTTACCTCAAATTGTCATAGGTCTTATTTTAACCATTTAATTTTACAGTCAGTGACTTGTGAGCAAGAATCATTGTGAATTACCACAATGCTCAACTATTTATAGCTGACTAACAGCTGACACAAACAAATTTATTAATTGACTTGTTTATTGAAAAAATATACTTCAGCTACTTAGTAAAGGTATATCTTGGCCCACAGTGTGAAATTCTCTCTCTTAACCACTATATTTATGTTAACTTTGCATATATTTTTGTAAATCATCTCAAATACTTCTCAGATAAGGCGGGTTTGAGTGGTAACTCTCTTATTGTTAAAATTGTTTGATTTGTTTCTCAAATCAAACATGAAATACTGTCAAACACTCCTATATACTTCCTTTTATTGCATTTCTTCCTTCTTCCCTACGAATACCACTCTGCTTCAGAAGGCCATTAGTTCCTGCTTGGATTGATACAGTTGTCTTCTAGATGCTCTCTTAATGTCTCATCTCACCAACCTCAATTTTATTTGCACTAATCACTCCTTTGAAAATGAAGATCTGAATTTGTTCATGTCATTCTCTGCTTAATAACTTTTAATGACTTCCCTTTGTTCTTAAGCTAAAGAACAAGACTCATTTTATAACTGTTGCCTCAGTTTAATTCTCCTGTCTTGTGTGCTTCTTTACATCCTGAACTTCCCCATCATGTGAACTTTCACCAACAACTCTAAAAGATACAAAGAAGAAATCAAGCAATCAAGACGATATGGTATTGATTGAATATAAGGTCAAGTGGAAAGGCAAGTCTTTATATTGCCCAACATCTCTGAGTTAATCAAATATATTATTCATCTCTATATTGCCAACACTGATGCTTATGTGTATTTTGTAGTAGATGCTCAAATAATTGTCATTGTATGAAGATCATTGTGTTAACCTTATATTCATAGTTCATTCATTTATTAAGAATTTATCAAAACTTACTATGAATCGAGCTCTATGCTATGTTCATCAGCAATAAACTAAGCTTGAGACACAGGCCAGGACTTCAAAAAACTAGGGTTAAGTGGCAATAATATTAATTGTTTTCTAGTATAGTATGATAACCTCTTTTCCATACTGAGAAGTTGGTAAGGCCTAGATTTTGTTATGTGGGATCTTGATAATTATATGACATTACCAAATTCTCAGTTAGAAATTCTGAGCTGAAAAAAAGAGTTAAGTCTTTGAGGCTGCTGCTATGACATTTTCCCATTATATCACCAAGACATTCATTTAAATAAATACAACAGAACAAGTAAATCAAAGAGCCATTGCATCAGAATTGAGAATTGACACTATTCATTTCTTACTTAATTTTTAACAGGTCACTGCCTTTAGAGTAGCAAGTATAATTTATGATTAATTATGAAAACAATTTCCTCAGATTCGTGTCTCTTTTGAGCAGTATACTGGAAGATCATTTAATATGAAACCCCAGCAAGCAAAGTCCACAAATGTTAACAACTTAGAACCTGAGGAATTATTATTGTTTTAGACTAACTTGACATCCCTTACTTTTCTAAATTAGCACTTACTGAATTCTTTCTTTGGTTTCCTTTCATAAGTGGCATAATAGCTCATGTTTTAGGAAATGGATTCTTTAAAAAATTACATTAACTTTTGTGAAATTTGTAGTAGATAATAGAATTAAAACAATGTTAAATCAAAGATTTTTTTGAGGTGACCAACTTCCATGTAACTAAATTCATATTAATGCAGATTTTCCCTAATTGAAATTGTATTATTTCTAATCTCAATAAAGAAATAAGAAACAGAATCAATGTAACTTAAATCTGTACTGATGTTTGCACTGAGTGTTTTTCCTGTAAAAAACCCTGAAAATTGTAGATAATTGCTAGTGTTAATTTTTTTCACTTTGCTCAATATAATTCCAAACTTGAAGAAAAGGTACAAAAATGAGAGATAACCTCCCCACGACCTTTATCTAGATTCACCAGTTATTTATATTTGGTATGCTATCTCTCTCCCTCTCTCTCTCTCTCTCCACCTTCTTTCCCTCTCTCCTTCTCTTGCTCTTTTCTCTGTCCCTCTCTCTAGATAATTAGATAGATAGATATCCACTGCTGGTGAAAGATATTCACTGCTGGTGAAAGCAGTGTTACTTTATGTTGGGTGGACAAGGAAGGCTTTAGTCTTCGATTATCATTTGAGAATAAACTTGATGGAAGTGAGGAAGTAAGTATGTGAATATATAAGGGAATTACACTCCAGACAATGGGAAAAGCTCCAAGTAAAGAGAGTTCTTTGCCTGTTTGACAAACAGCATGGCTTCATCAGAGAGAGGATATTGAGAATAATAGATTGTGAGGTTAGAGAGACCATAGTGGGTCAGATGACTTAAGCAATAACTTTGGGTTTTACTTAAAGTGAAATAGGAAGCCAAAGTAGTGTTTGAGCAGAGGAGTAAGTTAACTTATTTTACATTTCAAAACAGTCACTGTGGCTGCTTGGTTGAGAACAAGCTAAGGGGCAAGTTTGGAAGCAGGATGCTCTTGCATTACTTGAGGGCAGAGTTGAGAATGCCTTGGACTAGGGTGTAGCAGTAAATACAGTAATTTATGACTGGATGATATAACTAAGGCAGCTCCTGTTTAATCTATTCGTGAAAATCAGTCACTTTGCAGGAAGATGCTAAGCTCCTATTTCTCACTATTTGAAATTTAAAATGTTCTAATGGATCACAATCAAATCAAAACCATCAACAAATATCCTAGACATAACTGCCACCCAGTAAAACGTCTGTATAAACATAAAAACTATCGAAATAGCATGTAAAATGCATAGCAAATTGCTTCCTGATCATCAGTTAATATGCTTTCAACAAATTGAGTCCTAAAATAATGAAAATGAATGAAGTGAGAAAATATAAAGACAATTAGAATCAGATGTATACAGAGGACATAAAATAATTATAAGATCATACTAGGAAAACCTTATGGGAAGATTGCCAAGAAACATTTGGAAGATAAGAATAAGGTTAGAGAATCTGATCTGATGAATATATATTTTGAAAACATTTTAAACACTATAGTAATTAAAAGACTATAGCTCTGAAACCAAAACCGACCCAACTAAAAAAGTGGAAGAGACTAGATAATAACTGAGCAGATACAATGCTCAGCACTTTGAGGTGATAATTAAAGATGAATGCAAGTCTATCAGTGTAAAACTATTGAAAATAATGATGAACTAAATGTAATTTAAATTCTATACAAGGGCATGTCAGGGTTGCTTAATAAAGTAGCTTTAACCACTTGATGTGTTGAAAACATACATAAAACCTACAGAATAACCTATTTAATAACATAGAAATATTATGATGTAATAAGAAAAAATAATAATAATAGCTATCATGTTTTCATATTTAGAGTGCTTATTGTGCTAACACCCTTGCATATACATATATGTATATATATCCTCACAATTTTATAAGCAAGAAGACAATCTTTGCAAGGTTACATAAGGCTTCACGGCTTCTAAAATGCAGCCAAGTCTCAACTCCAGGCAGTGGAGCCCCTAAGCCCCATATGCTCTACCAATCTCCTTTGACACCATTCCACTGTCACCAAAAGCAGAACACAATTGGTTTTTTTCCCTATCATTTTAAGCCTACAATGCAATGTTTGGACCAAGGAAAATAAACCTGAAGAAAATACATTAAAGTGCTAATCATATTACAGTGTTAAGTATCACAAATATTTATTTTCTCTTTTGTTTGATTTTTCCTTTTTAATTCTATAAAGAGAGAAAAAAGATAAAGATGAAGTAAAAAAGTGTGAAAAGTTTTTACCAAGAATGACTAATAGTTAAGAATAGCTAAACACTAAGTTTGAAGAATAAAGGTATTATTTGATTTTACAAGGTGAACATATACAAATGTACTTCTATACAGTCAGCCCTCCATATCCATGGGTTCAGCATCTAGGAATTCAACCAACCACAGATGGAAAATATTTTTTAAAAAATTCTAGAAAGTTCCCCAAATCAAAACTTGAATTTGCCATGTGCAGGCAACTATTTACATATAGCATTTATATTGTATTAGGTAGTATAAGTAATCTAGAGGTGATTTAAAGTGTACTAGAGGATGTGTGTAGGTTATATGCAAATACTACACTATTTTATATTAGGGACTTGAGCAGCCATGGATTTTGATATTCTTGGGGGTTCTGGAACCAACCCCCCATGGATACTGAAGGATGACTGTATTATATTTTAAAGGATTTCCAAGTGTCTGCAAAACTATCAAGGAAAAACGGAGAATCAGCTGTGTGATGAGTATGAACTTGCTTTCTGAAGTAGGCACAATCTCCTAGTAAAGGTTCTAATGTAAGTTAGACCTCATTGTAGAAAACCTATGAATATCAATAGATAAATTGATGTTTTGAAAGGTATACAGCTGATTCTTACTTCATCTGTTTCATGATTGTGGCACTTTGGACATCATGGAGTCCAAGCCAGTAAACAAGGACACCAAGCCCCATGAACTTCGGATGTTTTCAATACAACAAGTTGACTCTGGGACTCCCATCTCTAAACCCTCTACTACACCACTTTCTTCTTTACCAAATGTTTTCTGACATAGGATGTACCATAATGTAACACAGACGCATATGCTAGTTTCCAGCCTTCAGCATAATATCAGTATGTCAGTGTTTTTATTTTACTTTTATTATTTTTGATGGTGTTTTTTAGGGTGCAACAGAATATATGTGGTTTGAATAAAAACGTTTCACTTTTCATACAATCCTAGTAAATAGTAGGATTTACTATTAGTAGCACATTTAAATAACAGGGACATATAAAAAAGTAAGCTGCATGGAAACAAATTACCAGTTACATAATTAATTTGAGTATTTTCCCGTCACTGAAATATTTGAGTTTTCCCAAATGTTTCAATCCAGGAAACATTTGTACTTAAAATGTTATGTCTATAATATCCAGTGGGGAATAATAAGCTTATATCTTCCTTGGTTTTATTCATGGGACACTTAACTCTCCAGAGCTATTCAACTGAGTCCACACTTGAGGACAACTGTGATTTTCTTTAAAGAGGAGAAAAACATGATTTTATTCTACGGATAATAGATATAAATTACATAGATTTAGGTAGGATCTGGAGGCACAGGGCACCTATTAACAATAGAAACATTCTACATGTGTTTTTACATGGCCCAGAAGAGCTCTGCATATGGAAACAAATAAGGGAAATCAGAGAGTAATGAGTTCCTATTACAAGTGAATCTCAAAAACACCAACTGATTCAGAAAGAAAAGTAAAGAAGGAAAAAAAGAAAAATTGGGATAATTTTAAAGCATATAGTACTCCCCAAAATTTATCCACATGCACCAGAGTTTTCTTGTGCTGACAATGAGTAAATAAATTACAAACAAGGGAAGAAAAACCCTGTTTTTTAAACAACAGTAAAAAAATATGTATATAAACAACATATAGTATGAGTCACTCATATATATCAATAAGGTACTGTGACTTCTTCCAATAATACAATATTAATCATAAAGAGTCGATATATATTTTTTCACAATCATTAAATTCAGGTATGAAAGAAAAACATTTCTTAAACTTTATGGTACTTTGTATTTATTTTTGACTGTAAACTTAAATGGCAATTTTTCTTTAAACCATTATTCTTAATATATTTTTTAACTAAAAAGCTGCCATGTGCATGTGTCTTGCAATGCTTAACTTGACTTTATGTGTTCAGTTATACTGCTAATCATTTTTCCTGCTGTGACTTTTAAAATTGTGTCCTTTCATCATGCCAGAAAACTTTTTATGTAATATTATCATTGCTGGAAACTCATTCTTTTTTCTTTTTCTTTTTTTTTTTTTTTTTGCTGTACGCGGGCCTCTCGCTGTTGTGGCCTCTCCCGTTGCGGAGCACAGGCTCCAGAGTCACAGGCTCAGCGGCCATGGCTCACGGGCGCAGCCGCTCCGCAGCATGTGGGATCTTCCCTGACGGGGGCACGAACCCGTGTCCCCTGCATCGGCAGGCGGACTCGCAACCACTGCGCCACCAGGGAAGCCCTGGAAACTCATTCTTTGTGGAAAGTTTACGTGCCTTATGCCTTAATCACTATGGCTTCACTAATTTGTCTCTCATATATAAAACAAGGATACACACACACACACACACACACACACACACACTGTAGGTTTCCACAACAGATATAAGATTTGAGTTTCACTTTACTATGATGATTTCACATACTATTTTTATTTCATGTTGAGAATTGTTTTCAATATTCAGATTCTTCATGAATTAGTGATAATTGAAAACATTCTTGCTCACTTATTAGTTAGATTTTATGTGCTCTGAAATTCCCAAATTTGTTATTTGAGAGAATGAAATATCATGAATCCTCACCACAGTGTTTTACTGAATATATTCCATTTATTGGTTACTTCTGTCCTTCCTTTCTTCATTTACTATTCATTGAGTATCTACTATGTAGTAGGTTCACTGCTAAGCAAGAAGTTAAAACATTAACAAACCAACATACTATAAGGAGTTTATGATAATGAAAGAGGAATCACTGTTTACAAGGCAGAAAAAAAATCATGTTGTGCGTGTGTGTCTGTGTGTATGTGTATGTGTGAAAGAGAGATGGGGGAGTAAAGGGAATATGATTCTAGGCAGAAGGCCCAGTATGAGCTGGAGCCATATTCAGGAAACATATGTAGTTTGGTGTGACTGGAGTGTAGGGTGCAACTTGTTTTGACAAATCCTGAATAGCATCTTATATTCTCTGTCTTCCAGGAAAAGATAAACATAAAAATGCATTTCTTACACATATACTTTATTGATATATAGTGCAGAGAATCCAAAGGGCAATCTGCATCTATGATAAACACATTTACTCATCTTAATAAATTAATGTTTCTCTTCCACTTAAATTTCAGATGTTTTCTTCAGCTACTTTTTCAGTGGTATACCTAGGGTTCAACTTGTAAATTGCACAAGGGCATTTGGTAGAATTCACAAAGTATATCTGAAATTGTACAAAATTCCAATTTAAAATCAATCACTATCAACTGCAATTTGTTTGTCTGACAGTGGATCTCCCTGGTAGGAGCATTTCAGAAGAAAAAGTTTCCAATGAGATCTGAGTGGCTTGCTCATGTTGCAAAAGCAGAGGAGCCAGAGATTAAGGGTATGGTAAGACATTGATTACAGCTGATGTTGGCCTTTACGTAGAGCATATGCCAAGTTCTCCCTGGGGATCTCAATGTCTACTGTATTTTGTTTTTAGTTAGAATTATTGGCTGATCTGAATAGGGGCTGGCCTTTCCACATCATCTCCTGTCTTGAAGCATAGGCCTTCACTGAGAAAAGCCTACATGCTTTACTACATAATGGGAAGAGTAGTAATTTGAAATTCCAGAAAGATTAAATCACGTAATCCCAACAACTACACACACATTTACGCATAAATTCAATTTTCTCTTACTCTTTTTGAAGAATGAAAAAGACTAAGTCATGAATAGAATAGAAAAGGGGGATGTCTCTTTTTTCTTTTTTTAAAAAGGCAGTCAATGCCCCTTCCCCTAATCCCCCACCTCTGGTAACCACAAATCTGATCTCTTTTTCTATGAGTTTGTTTGTTTGTTTTTGAAGTATAATTGACTTACAACACTATGTTAATTCTTGATACACAACGTAATGATTCAATATTTCTATACATTTCAAAATGATCATCATGATAAATCTAGTTACAATATGTCACCATACAAAGATATTACATAGTCATTGACTATATTCCCCACACTGTTCATTTCATACCTGTGACTCATTTATTTTGCAACTAGAAGTTTGTACTCTTAATCTCCCTTACCTGTTTCTTTCCTTCCCCCACACCCCTCCCCTCTGGCAACCACCAAATACTGTTTGACAAATACTATATGATTTCACTTTTATGTGGAATCTAAAAAGAAAAAACAAATGAACAAACATAAGACAGAAACAGAGTTATAGATACGGGGGATACCTTCTTAACTAAATGTTTTTTAGGTTTATTTTCTGAATGTTCCTGAATTAGAAAACAGTCCTGTGATTTCTTTGAAGGCAATGGGTTATGTCTTAGCAATCTTTGTACAACCGTAACTTAGGGTAGAACCCGGCACATGAGAGGAATTCAGAAATTTGTTGACTAGTTGAGCAAACCAAGTTTAAAGATTTTTTCTAACACCTACCTACATCCTAAATTTCCAAAGGAGTATTAAAAATTCTAGAACCTAAGCATCATTTCCTATATTTTGGGGAAGGCCATCAAGGTACTAATGTTTGAACTGTGTGGGACTGAAAGTCAATTCAAGGCAGGGTTAGTCACCCCATCCTGGATAAAGCCAATGGGTAATAAACTTTCTCCTTCAGTGCCATGTGGCTAAGTATAGCAATTGCAGGTTTGCTGTTGGAGTGTCTATGGGTTCAGAGCTTCACATCTTAAGTCCTATACATGTGTCTGGTATGAAATTAGCAATATCAATAATTAAATAATAATATAAATAATAGTATCCTAGGGGCCAAGCCAGAGACAATGCAGTGTGTTTACCTACAGGTAATAGAAAACATTTCACCAATAGGGTAACTGTGGTAATAAGATCTATGTCACACACTTTTGTATGAGTCCAAAATCAAATAATTTGTTTGAAATGATTTTGTAAATTATACAAATAAAAATGCTGCACTTTCTTTTTTATCTCATATTTTTGAGAGATCTAATTTCCTCTTTTATAATAGGAGATCCACTCTTTGATTTTAATACTATGACAATCCTGCTTCTATTGTGAACACAACATTCTTTGTGAAAATTGATAGTTTAATCTCAAATATCCTTTGACTTATCCTTTGATATATGCAGACTTTCTATGAATTTTATATTCCTTCTCACAGAGGCAATGCACTAGTTTAAATGGTGTCAGACTTGGGTAAATTAAAAGCAATGACATTCAAAAAAGAATTTAGTGTGAAAAACTTTACACTTCCATTTATCCATTTTTAGTAATAGAGTAGATTAGAAAATAACCACAAAAATTAAAATGCTAAACTAGAAGACAGCTCTAGAAAATTATTTGTAAATCTCTTGTTATCCACAGCTTTGTTTTTCACTTTTTGGTTTGTTTTACATCCTATTGAATTATAGCACAATGCATATAAGTGTACAAATTATAAATGTACCCATCAGTCTTCATAAAGTTAACTTAGCTATTTAATCAATACCCATATCAAGAAATAGAACATTTATAAAAGCCCAGAAGCTCTCTCATTGTTCCCTTGTTGTCACTACTCCACTCTTCTCCAAGGGTAAAACTTCTCATTTAGGTTTTAAAAGACATGGAAGGATGAAAAAGAAGGCCTAGAGTCTACAATTTGATTAGTGCAATGTTGGGAGATTGAAACAGGCAATGCTCCCTAAAGAAAGACTGCTGTTTGTTGAAATGATAAACTTAACCAGCACCACCACTACTACCATGACAAAATACAATCCATAAAGGAAACATACATGTCTTGGTTTTGATTTGGAAATGAGACTCCCCTGAAAACCTGAAATCATAAGTAGGTTCAGAACTCATATCCATGTTACCTGAATCTCCAAAATAAACTATAGCCAAGGAAATTTTCTGAAATGTTATCAGGTGGTTTGGATTCTATTGTAATTTCCAAATTTGGCCTCACCAATATAAACTCTGTCTCACAACCTCTTCTAAAAAACTTCGCTCCTCTTAAACCTGGGTATTTCTCTTAAACTTCCTGTGATAGAGCATGACAGAATTGATACTATGTGACTTCTGAAGTGAGATTATAAAAGGCAACACAGACTCCACCTAGCCCTTTCTATTAGAACAAGTGCCTTTGGAGCTCTAAGCTGCAGTGTAAGAAATATGAGTACCCTGAAGCTTTAAGGCTGGAGAGAACACATACATATGTCGAGAGCTAACTGAGGAGTCCCAACTGTTCCAGTTTCCAACTGTTCAAGTCTTCTCATTCAGGTACTATACATGTGAGGGAGTAAGCTTTCAGATGTGTACAGCTGTTGAGCTGCCTAGGCAGCTGGCCAAAGTAATACACAACCTTTTGAGTGAAGATGAAATCAAGCAAGATGTCATGGTATTTCCATGAATCCTCAAATTCATAAAGTCCAACACATCCTAAGTAAATCAGATTGTATAGAAACTTCATTGCGTCAAAGTCAAGAAGAACATCTTAATAGCATACAGAGAAAAAAATCAGTATCGCCTACAAAAGAATATCATTTAGACTGATAGTTGACTTCTTGGCAAAACACAGATGGCAGAAGAAAGAACAATATCTTCAAGTGCTAAATAAAAATATCACACTTATAATGTATATGCAGAGAGACTATATATGATACTAAACACATAATATCAAATTTTATAGGCTGAAACAAAAATCTTCATAGGAGTTCACAGCACAATGCATATATTTTTAAAAGAGACTAAAAATAATATCCTTTGATCCAGATTTAGATGTTAGAAACAAAATAGAATAAAATACAGGCATTCCTCTTTTTATTGTGCTTGTCTTCATTGCACTTCACAAATATTGTTTTTCTTACAATTTGAAGGTTTGTGCCAACCCTGCCTTAAGCAAGTTTATTGGTGCCATTTTCCCAAGAGCATTTGCTCACTTCATGTCTCTGCGTCACCTTTGGTAAGTCTAGCAATATTGCAAACTTTTCATTATTATTATATTTGTTATGGTGATTTGTGATCAGTGATCTTTGATGTTACTACTGCAAAACGATTATGACTTATTGCCCTGAAAAGGAGTTGCATGCTACTTTTCTGTACAATAAGATGTACATGAGCAAGAGGTGATCATGAAATGACTTTTGCTTCTTGATAAAAGGGATGGTTATAGCTTGAACCACTCTTCTCCCATCTTCCTGCCATTTAAAGGTTATTTTTGCTAGAGCCATGGTGGTCATCTTAGGATGTTCATGAAAGGCCATGAGAATTACAGTTACAGAAGACTGGAAGATTATTGAGCTGTTCCAGCTATTACCATCACCACCTCTTTTTGTTATGTAATAATAAAAAAAACCTAACCATTGTTAGGCACAGTTTTCTTGATAATGACCAAGATAATACATACTATAAAGACCAAGTTAACAATAATGTAATAAAATATTTGAAAGCCAGGTTGTAGATAGCACTCAAATACAGTGACTGCATCAATTCACTGTTATGTCATGTTGCCTCTTTTTCTCAGTCCTCTGATCTCAGTCTCCCTCAAAACATAACACTAAGCCAAGATTTCCAAGGTCTCAAATGTTGATCAATGTACGTAATGTTTTATATACTGAGCAATATGTGTAAGTTTCAACCCCCTTATATAAAATTATGTAAGGCAGAGAATTAAATCTATTTAGATGCTTAGAGAAAAAACTGGGTTAATATAATTTGAGGGTACAGTCCATTCCTATAAACTCAGATCCTTTGGATGGTATGATTTTTATTTTTAGGAAAGAAATAATGGTTAGAGGCATTTAATTCAACAATCCAATGTTTTTATCACTCATTTCTTCTCTCTAATATTAGAAAAGAAATGCAATGAGAGATGGAACTTGAGTAATGTTCTAGTGACTATTAATGTTCACAATTTCAGTAATAATTATACTTTAATTTTTGTCAAGGTCTTTTATTCATTTGTTTCTCTCCCAAGTATGATAGCTAAGGTGTGGTTTGACATATATTTTGCAATATTTAAAATATAATTTGTGAACACTGACACTTTTCTTTCTATGTGCAGCTGCCAGATGAGGGGTTTCCCAAAAAATGGATTTCCCAGACCTCCTGTCTGCCCATGTATTGTAAAATTGTTCCCTCCAGGTATTTTAGCAGATTTAGGAAACAATTTTGCTACTATTAGCTTCACTATGTTGGGTCAGAGGTGCTTCATAAACCCTTGCATGGTCATTTTAATTTTATGGTTTTTACTGAGAGAAAGTCATAAAGCAGTCTAAGCCATAGAAAGAATCAAAGACTAACATGCCTATGCTTTGCAAAGGCATACTTCCCATTATTTGACTATTTCAAGGTCTGAACAAATTAAATGAATATGTCATAACCCCTTTTAAATTTCTGGATCATTAACACAAGCAAAGAACAATGAAAAATGCCAACTGAAACCACATAGGAAATTGCCTGAGCTAACAGAGCAGAGAAATATTAAATAATGTTAATATTAAAATATAGTTATTTTATTTTAGAGTAAAATGCTATCTGTGGAATATTTATTGTATGAACTATCCCAATGAAAATATGATTTATGTTTTAGTCAGGAAGAAGTTTTATTTAAATTAATTAAATCTTCTCTTTTGTAGTGAAGAGAAGTTGTGTGATGGAATAGTCATAGATAAAATATTCAAGATACAAGTTGTTTTTTGCAATGCAAGTAATCATAACTATATTAACAGTTACATTTTCTTCTACCTCCAAGCTAGATAGCCAATTAGAAAGATATATAAGTATCATGTTTTCTGAATTGACAGTAAAATATGTTCATATAGTTAGAGAGATTCACTTTATGAATCTGCTATTATCCTTAAAAAATATATCACTTAAAAATTTCATTATGGGGCTTCCCTGGTGGCGCAGTGGTTGAGAGTCCGTCTGCCGATGCAGGGGACATGGGTTCGTGCCCCGGTCCGGGAAGATCCCACATGCCGCGGAGAGGCTGGACCCGTGAGCCACGGCCGCAGAGCCTGCGTGTCCGGAGCCTGTGCTCCGCAGCGGGAGAGGCCACAGCAGTGAGAGGCCCACGTACCGCAAAGAAAAAAAAAAATTTCATTATGAAATATCTCGTACACAAAAAACAGAATAAGTACAATA
Source organism: Phocoena sinus (assembly GCF_008692025.1). NCBI lineage: Eukaryota > Metazoa > Chordata > Mammalia > Artiodactyla > Phocoenidae > Phocoena > Phocoena sinus. Next base: position 35,740,408 of record NC_045772.1, on the reverse strand, counting down.
TATAATATAAAATATACCATGAATACTTGTGAATTCATCAAACAGCCTAAGAATAATAGAACATTACATAACTTTTGAATGTCCTTATCTTCATCCCTTTCCTTCTCTCTGCCTCAAATTTATTATAATTTTGTTTCTTATCTTGGTCATTTTAAACAAACAATACGTTATAAGTTTTACCTGTTGTTGATTCCTATCTACTTGAATTATATAATACATAGTTTCACCATGCTTTTTTGTTTGATTTTATATTATTTTCCCTACTGTGTCTGTAGTTATCTCTTTTCATTCTTAATAACTTTTACTTTGGTTTTTTTTTTTCTGTTTTTTTTCTTGTCAACTCTTGTGAGAGTTTGTTAAATTTTGTGCAGCTATTCAAAGATGCAACTTCCCATTTGTTTACTTATTGATTTAATTCATTAATTCCTGCTCTTTATCATTTTATTTCTTATATTTTTGCATAGTACTATATTTTTGTTCATAAGAAAAAATAAAATATGGGCTAGCAATATGCATGAATTTATAACCTGAAAAACTTTCTACTATAAATATCTAGATGTACACAACAAATTATATCAAGCATGCATAACTGAGATCTTACAAAGGGAAGCACAATTCCTCATTTTCTACAAAGAAGAAAGAGCTCAAAACAAACTCAGTAAGCAACCAATGCTGAGGCTTGTGTTGTAGCTTTTCTAAGTTGGTGGGTATGTGAAGATGAATGGGAGCTTTTCTATAATCTAGAGGATTGGGACTTACTATCTATACAGAAAGAAGAACTCTGTGTCAGGACCCTGAAAGGTCAGTTTTTGAAAATAAAACCCCTACTGTAAAACTAACCTTCAGTGAAAAAAAATAGGCTAAAATATCCACCCACAAACAAGAAAACAAGAAAAATGAAAACTAAGTATTTCTTTTTTTTCTTGGGGTTGAGCTGGGTTGTCTGCTAAGAATTTGTAACTACATGCGTGCCATCAAATAGGTATGGTTTCAGTGTACACCACAACTTTACTTAGGAAAAGTCTAGCTGATAAATAAATATAAAATTAAATTCTAAACTAACTGCATTTTTGTGGCAGCACAAACTCTAAACCCATGCCATACAAGAGTTTTAGGATAAAGCATTACAAATTTTTAGCTTGTAACATAAATGTAAATTTACAAGCCTATTAGGGTTACTATTGCTATATAACACATTCCCACTAAACTATTGGCTTAAAACAACCTTTTCATATATTCATGGGTTCTGTGGGTTTAGAATTCAGAAAGATCATAGTATAAGAGGTTTATTTGTTGCATGATGTCTGAGACATAGACTTGTGAAGACTTGACAGGAAGGGGTGACTCCATGTGATGGCTGGAATCAACCAGAGTCTTCACATGTCTGTGAGTTGATTTTGGCTGTTGTCTAGAAACTTAGCTAAGATTCACAGAAGCACCAACATGTGACCTGGGCTTCTCCACTACATGATGGCCTCAAGATTCCAAAAGGAAGTGTCTTAGCAAACAAGTCAGAATCGACATTGCCATTCATAATATAACAATATAGCTTCAGAAGTCCTGCAGCATCACATGCACTATATTCTATAACAGTGAGTTATTTATATCAGCCAAAGGAAGGAAACACAGAAACTGCCCTCAGTGAGAGAAGTGTTAAAGGATTTGTGGACATGTTTTAAAACTATCACAGTCTGCATTTTGGCTACAAATTATTTGTATTCCTCCCACTTGAAACATATACCTAACTTCTCCCAAGACCCCTCAAAAATTATATTTCACTATAGCATTATGTTCAGGCTCATGGACCAGATCTCAAAATCCAAATCAGATCCAGGTCAGATGAAATTTGTCAGATACAGTTACTCCTGATATGAAGACCTGTGAAGCAGAGATATGTTTTCTGCATTCTCTGCCCACACTTTTCTCCCAAATGTATGCAATATCTATGGTGATAGAGGCATGGATAACTTCTATTGATATACCCACTTTAAAAAGATGGCAAAAAAAAGTTATATAACAGTGATTGGTCCATACATCCAGGTACATGATGGCAGTTCTTTCATTAAGACTGAGTCCTACTCTCTGTACTCTCTGGAGGTTTTTTTGTTTGTTTTCCCTGTGGTACTTGGCTTTGACTCCTGGGTTCTGGTTCTGCTCTCTGACAAGCTGTATTATACAGTATTTTCATAGATAAAGCATGACAGGTTATGAGCTAAAAAAACTGAAATTACAAAGCCCATTAGGAAATAATCTAATATGATTGAATGCAATGAATATTAAATAAAAGTAGGTTAGAGTGCCAAGAATTTATAAAAGTGTTATGATAGATAGTAAAATTAATATTTTAAATGATTAAGACACAATCTTAAAATCTTAGAAATAAGATACCATGAGACAATGGATATAGGCTTAAAAATAGAATTTGAGAAATAAAAATATTATTAAAATTTAAAACATATTGCATGGGTAAACATAGCACTTTAGATACAGTTGAAGATAGAATTAGTTATTCTAATTCTAACTTCTAATTCTAATTAGACTTCTAGTTATTCTAATTCTAACTTCTAATTCTAACTGGAAGAAAGGACTAAGGAGAATGCAGATCAGAGTGAAAAGCGACAAAAAAATGTGTGAGGTTTAAAGGACTTGTGGGATAGAATTACATGGTCTAACATAGACTAATGGAATCTCTTTAAGAGAAGGATAGTAGCAATTTATGATGTAAAAATGATTTACAATATTTCAGAACATCTTAAATTGTCAAATACTAGGAGTATAGTCAGTTCCCATAAGGATAAATAACAGTAAATCTATACCTAGAAATATTCTAAAGGATATTTCAGAGTCAGAGGGATCTTTTTAGCATACTGGTGAAAAGGACAGGGTAACTACTCAGAACAGTAAGTTTGACATTAAACTTGGCATCAGCAAAGTGTCAGAAGACAATATGATATATTCGTGGTGATCAGAAAAAGTAATTATTAGTCCAAAATTCCAACCCCAGGTAAACTACCATTAAGAGTAGCCATGAAGGGGACCTTGAAGATGGCGGAAGAGTAAGACGCGGAGATCGCCTTCCTCCCCACGGATACACCAGAAATACATCCACACGTGGAACAACTCCTACAGAACTCCTACTGAAGGCTGGCAGAAGACCTCAGACCTCCCAAAAGGCAAGAAACTCCCCACGTAACTGGGTAGGGCAAAAGAAAAAACAGAGACAAAAGAATAAGGACGGCACCTGCACCAGTGGGAGGGAGCTGGGAAGGAGGAAAAGTTTCCACACACTAGGAAGCCCCTCCGCGGGCGGAGACTGCGGGAGGCAGAGGGGGGAGTTTCGGGACCGCGGAGTAGTGCACAGCGACGGGTGCGGAGGGCAAAGCGGGGAGATTCCTGCACAGACGATCGGTGCCGACCAGCACTCACCAACCCGAGAGGCTTGCTGCTCACCCACCGGGGCGGGCGGGGCTGCGAGCTGAGGCTCGGGTTTTGGTTTTGGACGGAGCTCAGGGAGAGGACTGGGGTTGGCGGCTTGAACATAGCCTGAAGGGGTTAGTGCACCACGACTAGCCGGGAGGGAGTTCGGGGAAAAGCCTGCACCGGCCGAAGAGGCAAGAGACTTTTTCTTCCCTCTTTGTTTCCTGGTGCGCGAGGAGAGGGGTTTAAGAGCGCTGCTTAAAGGAACTCCAGAGACGGGCGCGAGCCGCGGCTAAAAGCGCGAACCCCAGAGACGGGCGCGAGCCGCGGCTGAGGGCGCGAGCCCCCGAGACGGGCGCGAGCCGCGGCTGAAAGCGCAAACCCCAGAGACGGGCGCGAGCCGCGGCTACAACCGCGGACCCTAGAGACGGGCGGGAGACGCTAAGGCTGCTGCTGCCGTCACCAAGGGGCCTGTGTGCGAGCACAGGTCACGCTCCACACCCCTCTTCCGCGGAGCCTGTGCAGCCCGCCACTGCCAGGTTCCCGGGATCCAGGGACAACTTCCCCGGGACAGCGCACGGCGGGCCTCAGGCTGGTGCAACGTCACGCCGGCCTCTGCCGCAACGTCACGCTGCCTCTGCCGCCGCAGGCCGGCCCGCACGCAGTGCCCCTCCTTCCCCCATCCCCCAACCCCCGGCCTGAGTGAGCCGGAGGCCCCGAATCAGCGGCTCCTTTAACCCCGTCCTGTCTGAGCGAAAAAACAGACGCCCTCCAGCGACCTACACGCAAGAGGCAGGGCCAAATCCAAAGCTGAGCTCCTGTGAGCTGTGAGAACAAAGAAGAGAAAGGGAAATCTCTCCCAGCAGCCACAGAAGCAGCGGATTAAAGCTCCACAATCAACTTGATATACCCTGCATCTGTGGAATACCTGAATAGACAAGGAATGATCCCAAATTGAAGAGGTGGAATTTAGGAGCGAGATCTATGATTTTTTTCCCTTTTCCTCTTTTTGTGAATGTGTACGTGTATGCTTCTGTGTGACATCTAGTCTGTATACTCTAGCTTCCACCATTTGTCCTAGGGCTATATCCGTCCATGACTTTTTTTTAAAAATTCTTTTTCTTAATAATTAAGTTTAATTGTAATAACTTTATTATACTTTACCTTCGTTCTTTCTTTCTTTCCTTCCTTCCCTCCCTCCTTTAGACAACGAATCACCCCAAATTGAGGAGGTGGTCTCAGGGAGCAGGATTTATGATTTTTCCCCCTTTACCTCTTTTTGTGAAGGTGTATGTGTATGCTTCTGTGTAAGATTTTCTCTGTATAGCTTTGCTTCCAACATTTGTCCTAAGGTTCTATCCGTCCCTTTTTTTTTTTTCCTAAATATTTTTTAATTCAATAACTATATTATACTTTATTTTATTTTTACTGTATCATCTTTCTTTCTGTCTTTTTTTCCTTCTTTCCCTCCTTCCTTCCTTCCTCCCTCCCTCCCTCCCTCCCTCCTTTCTTTCCTTCTTTGCTTCTTTCTTCCTTCCTTCCTTTCCTCCTTTCCCTCTTTCTTTACTCATACTTCTACTAATTCTCCCTACATTTTCTCCCTTTTATTCTGAGCTGTGTGGATGAAAGGCTCTTGGTGCTCCAGCCAGGAGTCAGGGCTCTGCCTCTGAGGTAGGAGAGCCAACTTCAGGACACTGGTCAACAAGAGACCTCCCAGCTCCACATAATATTAAACGGTGGAAATATCCCAGAGACCTCCATCTTAACACCAGCACCCAGCTTCACTCAACGACCAGCAAGCCATAGTGCTGGACAACCTATGCCAAACAACTAGCAAAACAGGAACACAACCCCACCCATTAGCAGAGAGGCTGCCTAAAATCATAATAAGGCCACAGACACCCCAAAACACACCACCAGACGTGAACCTGCCCACTAGAGAGACAAGATCCAGCCTCATCCAGCACAACACAGGCACTAGTCCCCTCCACCAGGAAGCCTACACAACCCACTGAAACAACCTTAGCCACTGGAGACAGACATCAAAAACAACGGGAACTACGAACCTGCAGCCTGCACAAAGGAGACCCCAAACACAGTAAGATAAGCAAAATGAGAAGACAGAAAAACACACAGCAGATGAAGGAGCAAGATAAAAACCCACCAGACCTAACAAATGAAGAGGAAATAGGCAATCTACCTGAAAAAGAATTCAGAATAATGATAGTAAGGATGATCCGAAATCTTGGAAGTAGAATGGACAAAATGCAAGAAACAGTTAACAAGGACCTACAAGAACTAAAGATGAAACAAGCAACGATGAACAATGCAATAAATGAAATTAAAATCACTCTAGATAGGATCAATAGCAGAATAACTGAGGCAGAAGAACGGATAAGTGACCTGGAAGATAAAGTAGTGGAAATAACTACTGCAGAGCAGAATAAAGAAAAAAGAATGAAAAGAACTGAGGACAGTCTCAGAGACCTCTGGGACAACATGAAACGCACCAACATTCGAATTATAGGGGTTCCAGAAGAAGAAGAAAGAAAGAAAGGGACTGAGAAAATATTTGAAGAGATTATAGTTGAAAACTTCCCTAATATGGGAAAGGAAATAGTTAATCAAGTCCAGGAAGCACAGAGGGTCCCATACAGGATAAATACAAGGAGAAACACGCCAAGACACATATTAATCAAACTGTCAAAAATTAAATACAAAGAAAGCATATTAAAAGCAGCAAGGGAAAAACAACAAATAACACACAAGGGAATCCCCATAAGGTTAACAGCTGATCTCTCAGCAGAAACCCTACAAGCCAGAAGGGAGTGGCAGGACATACTGAAAGTGATGAAGGAGAATAGCCTGAAACCAAGACTACTCTACCCAGCAAGGATCTCATTCACATTTGATGGAGAAATTAAAACCTTTACAGACAAGCAAAAGCTGAGAGAGTTCAGCACCACCAAACCAGCTTTACAACAAATGCTAAAGGAACTTCTCTAGACACGAAACACAAGAGTAGGAAATGACCTATAGTAGCGAACCCAAAACAATATATAAAATGGAAATAGGAACATACATATCAATAATTACCTTAAATGTAAATGGACTAAATGCTCCCACCAAAAGACACAGATTGGCTGAATGGATACAAAAACAAGACCCTTATATATGCTGTCTACAAGAGACCCACTTCAGAACTAGAGACACATACAGACTGAAAGTAAGGGGATGGAAAAAGATATTCCATGCAAATGGAAACCAAAAGAAAGCTGGAGTAGCAATTCTCATATCAGACAAAATAGACTTTAAAATAAGGACTATTAAAAGGGACAAAGAAGGACACTACATAATGATCAAGGGATCGATCCAAGAAGAAGATATAACAATTGTAAATATTTATGCACCCAACATAGGAGCACCTCAATACATAAGGCAAATACTAACAACCATAAAAGGGGAGATCAACAGTAACACATTCATAGTAGGGGACTTTAACACCCCACTTTCACCCATGGACAGATCATCCAAAATGAAAATAAATAAGGAAACACAAGCTTTAAATGATACATTAAACAAGATGGACTTAATTGATATTTATAGGACACTCCATCCAAAAACAACAGAATACACATTTTTCTCAAGTGCTCATGGAACATTCTCCAGGATAGATCATATCTTGGGTCACAAATCAAGCCTTGGTAAATTTAAGAAAACTGAAATTGTATCAAGTATCTTTTCCGACCACAACGCCATGAGACTAGATATCAATTACAGGAAAAGATCTGTAAAAAATACAAACACATGGAGGCTAAACAATACACTACTTAATAATGAAGTGATCACTGAAGAAATCAAAGAGGAAATAAAAAAGTACCTAGAAACAAATGACAATGGAGACACAACGACCCAAAACCTATGGGATGCAGCAAAAGCAGTTCTAAGGGGGAAGTTTATAGCAATACAAGCCCACCTTAAGAAGCAGGAAACATCTCGAATAAACAACCTAACCTTGCACCTCAAGCAATTAGAGAAAGAAGAACAAAAAAACCCCAAAGCTAGCAGAAGGAAAGAAATCATAAAAATCAGATCAGAAATAAATGAAAAAGAAATGAAGGAAACAATAGCAAAGATCAATAAAACTAAAAGCTGGTTCTTTGAGAAGATAAACAAAATAGATAAACCACTAGCCAGACTCATCAAGAAAAAAAGGGAGAAGACTCAAATCAATAGAATTAGAAATGAAAAAGGAGAAGTAACAACTGACACTGCAGAAATAAAAAAAATCATGAGAGATTACTACAAGCAACTCTATGCCAATAAAATGGACAATCTGGAAGAAATGGACAAATTCTTAGAAATGCACAACCTGCCAAGACTGAATCAGGAAGAAATAGAAAATATGAACAGACCAATCACAAGCACTGAAATTGAAACTGTGATTAAAAACCTTCCAACAAACAAAAGCCCAGGACCAGATGGCTTCACAGGTGAATTCTATCAAACGTTTAGAGAAGAGCTAACACCTATCCTTCTCAAACTCTTCCAAAATATAGCAGAGGGAGGAACACTCCCAAATTCCTTCTACGAAGCCACCATCACCTTGATACCAAAACCAGACAAGGATGTCACAAAGAAAGAAAACTACAGGCCAATATCACTGATGAACATAGATGCAAAAATCCTCAACAAAATACTAGCAAACAGAATCCAACAGCACATTAAAAGGATCATACACCATGATCAAGTGGGGTTTATTCCAGGAATGCAAGGATTCTTCAATATACGCAAATCTATCAATGTGATAAACCATATTAACAAATTGAAGGAGAAAAACCATATGATCATCTCAATAGATGCAGAGAAAGCTTTCGACAAAATTCAACACCCATTTATGATAAAAACCCTCCAGAAAGTAGGTATAGAGGGAACTTTCCTAAACATAATAAAAGCCATATATGACAAGCCCACAGCAAACATCATCCTCAATGGTGAAAAACTGAAAGCATTTCCACTAAGATCAGGAACAAGACAAGGTTGCCCACTCTCACCACTCTTATTCAACATAGTTTTGGAAGTTTTAGCCACAGCAATCAGAGAAGAAAAGGAAATAAAAGGAATCCAAATCGGAAAAGAAGAAGTAAAGCTGTCACTGTTTGCAGATGACATGATACTATACATAGAGAATCCTAAAGATGCTACCAGAAAACTACTAGAGCTAATCAATGAATTTGGTAAAGTAGCAGGATACAAAATTAATGCACAGAAATCTCTGGCATTCCTATATACTAATGATGAAAAATCTGAAAGTGAAATCAAGAAAACACTCCCATTTACCATTGCAACAAAAAGAATAAAATATCTAGGAATAAACCTACCTAAGGATACGAAAGACCTGTATGCAGAAAATTATAAGACACTGATGAAAGAAATTAAAGATGATACAAATAGATGGAGAGATATACCATGTTCTTGGATGGGAAGAATCAACATTGTGAAAATGACTCTACTACCCAAAGCAATCTACAGATTCAATGCAATCCCTATCAAACTACCACTGGCATTTTTCACAGAACTAGAACAAAAAATTTCGCAATTTGTATGGAAACACAAAAGACCCCGAATAGCCAAAGCAATCTTGAGAACGAAAAAAGGAGCTGGAGGAATCAGGCTCCCTGACTTCAGACTATATTACAAAGCAACAGTAATCAAGACAGTATGGTACTGGCACAAAAACAGAAAGATAGATCAGTGGAACAGGATAGAAAGCCCAGAGATAAACCCACGCACATATGGACACCTTATCTTTGATAAAGGAGGCAGGAATGTACAGTGGAGAAAGGACAGCCTCTTCAATAAATGGTGCTGGGAAAACTGGACAGGTACATGTAAAAGTATGAGATTAGATCACTCCCTAACACCATACACAAAAATAAGCTCAAAATGGATTAAAGACCTAAATGTAAGGCCAGAAACTATCAAACTCTTAGAAGAAAACATAGGAAGAACACTCTATGACATAAATCACAGCAAGATCCTTTCTGACCCACCTCCTAGAGTAATGGAAATAAAAACAAAAATAAACAAATGGGACCTAATGAAACTTCAAAGCTTTTGCACAGCAAAGGAAACCATAACCAAGACCAAAAGACAACCCTCAGAATGGGAGAAAACATTTGCAAATGAAGCAACTGACAAAGGATTAATCTCCAAAATTTACAAGCAGCTCATGCAGCTCAATAACAAAAAAACAAACAACCCCATCCAAAAATGGGCAGAAGACCTAAATAGACATTTCTCCAAAGAAGATATACAGACTGCCAACAAACACATGAAAGAATGCTCAACATCATTAATCATTAGAGAAATGCAAATCAAAACTACAATGAGATATCATCTCACACCAGTCAGAATGGCCATCATCAAAAAATCAACAAACAATAAATGCTGGAGAGGGTGTGGAGAAAAGGGGACACTCTTGCACTGCTGGTGGGAATGTGAATTGGTTCAGCCACTGTGGAGAACAGTATGGAGGTTCCTTAAAAAACTACAAATAGAATTACCATATGACCCAGCAATCCCACTACTTGGAATATACCCTGAGAAAACCAAAATTCAAAGAGAGTCATGTACCAAAATGTTCATTGCAGCTCTATTTACAATAGCCAGGACATGGAAACAACCTAAGCGCCCATCATCGGATGAATGGATAAAGAAGATGTGGCACATATACACAATGGAATATTACTCAGCCTTAAAAAGAAATGAAATTGAGCTATTTGTAATGAGATGGATAGACCTAGAATCTGTCATACAGAGTGAAGTAAGTCAGAAAGAAAAAGACAAATACCGTATGCTAACACATATATATGGAATTTAAGGGAAAAAAATGTCATGAAGAACCTAGGGGTAAGATAGGAATAAAGACGCAGACCTACTGGAGAACGGACTTAAGGATATGGGGAGGGGGAAGGGTGAGTTTTGACAGGGCGAGAGAGAGTCATGGACATATACACACTAACAAACGTAGTAAGGTAGATAGCTGGGGGGAAGCAGCCGCAAGGCACAGGGATATTAGCTCGGTGCTTTGTGACAGCCTGGAAGGGTGGGATGGGGAGAGTGGGAGGGAGGGAGACGCAAGAGTGAAGACATATGGGAACATATGTATATGTATAGCTGATTCACTTTGTTGTAAAGCAGAAACTAACACACCATTGTAAAGCAATTATACCCCAATAAAGATGTTTAAAAAAAAAAAAAAAAGAGTAGCCATGAAATAGAAAATTTCTAAAGAAACAATGAGTGAGAATCTACCACTCATAGACATTCATCAAAAACTTACTAAGTATGTTTAAGAGGAAGGAATTCTCTATACACTAGGAATGAGTATGATGCTATGTGCAATAATGATCAAAGGATATGTTAAATATATGGATAAATCCAATTAAGGCTGACCTAAAATTTGGAGATATGAAAAATTATGGACAAGAAAAATGTGTAAGACAGGACGCAGTGGCATAATTAGAGGTAATAGACAACAAGCATATTATATATCTTGGCAGAAGATTAATAATAACAGCTAACTTTGAACATTGCTAGATAAATTATGTTCATTGAAGTTGTTAAACTATCATGAAAGTAAGAGAAAGAAGATACAAGAAAAAAAAACTTGTTTCAGAAATATAGAAGACAAGGTACTTTGAAAATCTCTTATGACAAAACACTTAGGATGTTGAATAGAATATAGTAAACATTACTGCAAATGTATACTGAAATTCTCAGGATTTTAAGTGCAACCTCATGGGTCCAAAAACAAATAGCGAATTGGAAGCTAGAGTAGAAAGTGAGAACAACCGTATCACACAGAAAATGAGATGGAGCAGCTGTGCCAGTAGGCATGTCTTTATAGTGGTAACCAAAAGCTTGGCTGATAAAAGTCCAAAGGACAGAATGTAGGTAAGTTGAAAAGTAGGGCAGAAAGTGAGTACTGATGCTTCATCTGTGCTTGGTGACATTTGCTGATAGTGATAATCAAAGAGCTTGAGTGCGTATGGCTATGCACGTACAGGGTCAAGGTAGGATATGAGAATTTGAGAAACAGACTTTGGCATGAAGCCTGGACTTTCAAAGGGTCTCAGCCCTCTGTGTAAATGTGGACAGAAAAAAAATCCCACTTTTAAAAGGAAATGAAAAGAAATATTGTGGGTTTCAGTTTTGGCTGTGGATGGGTTAGAAAAAAGTATTCCCCATGACATTTTGTGACCACATGTTTCACATGGATTTTGTATTAACATTTATACTACGTTACTTGTGAGGTCTGGGAATTCAGACAACATAGAATTTCTGAGATAAAGTCCCACCAAATATAATCTTTTAATCTAAAGTAACAAAATACAAGAGGAAGCAAGCTACCATAAAGTCAGCAGCAGACAGAAACAAATTGCATGATTAACCTGTCAAGAACTGCAGAACAGAATTATTGGATAGAGACTATGTGGTATCGACTGGCTAGCTGTTCTTCCAACCTATGCCATCTTCCTCTTGGATTCAGAGGTGAAGTGACTACATCTGTTATATGCAAAACACTCAAATAGTAGCTGAGGACACTATTTGAGAAGTGAATAAAGAGACAAACTCCTAGCCTCAGAGAACTTAGACTTTAGAGGGAAGTAACAAAAAACATTTCAATAAAATATACAGTGCTAAGTGCCATGTTAAAAATTAAAGCAGAGGATGGAAACAGAGAATGTTCAGAAGGTGCTTCAAGTTTTAATAGTGTGGCCATGAGAGTTAAATATATTTTTCCCCTTTGTTTGCTGGCTAAAGGCAAAGTTTTTCCTGTTCTCTTACAACATTCTGACACCAAAAATGTGGGGATTTTCCCACAACAACTGATTCTCCAACTTTCTGTGGACGCCAGCTGGTTGTCTTACAATTTAATTCATTCTGATACTAACTGCCCAAACAAGCAACTACAAACACAAATATTACAGATCAGTCCCACAAGACTACTCCCCACTTCAGAAGCCAATGGTACATATACCTAGTTGCAGGGCAGGAATAGAGACACAGACATAGAGAACGGACATGTAGACATGGGGGCAGGGGGGAAAGAGGAGGGTGGGATGAACTGGGAGATTAAGATTGAGATATATACACTACCATGCGTAAAATAGATAGCTAACAGGAACTTGCTATAAGGCACAGGAAGCTCAGCTTGGTGCTCTGTGACAACCTAGATAGGTGGGATGGGGGTGGGGATGGGAGGTAGGTCCAAGAGGGAGGGGATATAGGTATACATATAGCTGATTCACTTCATTGTACAGCAGAAACTAACACAACATTGTAAAGCAATTACATTTAAATTTAAAAAAGAAATAAAAAAGAAAAATGGTTATCTCCTATACATAAGATTCTGCAACTTGCTTTTATCACTCAGCATTGTGTTGTCTAGATCTGGCTCTATTGTCACATATAGATTGGATCCATGTATTCTAGTTGCTGTATAGTATTCCATCATATGGATGCTCCACAGTTTATTCATTGTATCCATATCTCACTGGTGGGCATTTTGTGGTTTTTAATTTTTTTGGTTTCTATAAGTAATGTTTATAAAACATGTACAAAATTTTCTCTGATATATCTTCGAAGTGGAATGCTCAGTCACTGGGTATGTGTATTTGCAATTTTATTAGAGTTTGCCAAAGCAGTTCTCCAAAGTTATTTTACCTACCTGCTGAATTCCTGTTTCCCTGCATTTTCACCGATACTTTGTATTGTCATAATTTTCCATTTTTACCAAGAAAAATTGAATTTCCTTGTTTAAGTTGAATACCCCTGTTTACTGGTGAGGCCCAGACATTTTTTCATATGTTTATTGGATATTCAGATTATTGGATTTCTTCTGTAGATTACTGGTTTATAGTCTTTACTCATATTTTAGCTGGGCTCTTTGTCCTTTTTAAAAATTGACATAAAGAATTTCTTTATAGATTTCAAATATTAGTCCTTCCTTATGACTTGTCTTTATTTTTTCCGAAGCTTTAAATTTTGACATTTTCCTTTTTGATGTCTGATTTTCACGTCTTATAAAATAAATCTTTCCCTGTCTCCATGTCATAAAAACATTCTCTCAAGCATCTGGGTCTTTAAGGCGTTTGGAGTTTATTTTTGGGTGTGGTGTGACATAGGGATCTAATGTAATTTTTTTCCATAAAGGAAGCCAGTGTCCTAACATATTTATTAAACAGCTCATAATTTCTCCACTAATTTATAATGCTTATTCTATCATAAACTAAAGTCTAATTTATGTTGTATCTATTTCTGGGCCTTTTATTCTGGTGTGGTTTTTTTTTTTTGGCATGCCACATGGCATGTGGGAGATTAGTTCCCCAATCAGGGATCAAACCTGCATCCCCTGTAGTGGAAGCAGGGAGTCTTAACCACTGGACCGCCAGGGAAGTCCCCTCTTATTTCCCCTTCTATTCTGTTTTATTGATAGATTACTGTATCCCTGATCCCCCATTCACTTCAGTTGAAAATGATAGCTAAACCCCCTAGCCTCGTATTTCACTGCCCATCTCCGTCTCCTCCCTCAGTTTTGCCCTGCACTCTGCACTCATCACTAGAATCATCTTTCCAAGAATCATCATCACCTAACTTGTTGAGTGCCAATTGTGTGCTAGGCAGTGTGATACACATGTAAAAAAAAAAAAAAAGGCTAGGTTGTCACCTGTGTAGCTGACTGACCAGCTATAAATTGGAAGCACACATGACCCCCTTCCCTGGTTTGATAATTTGCTAGAATAAGTCATAGACTCAGGAACACATTTATTTACATTTACGAGTTTACTGTAAAGGATACGATAAAGGATACAGATGAAAGACCAGATAAAGAGGTACACAGGACAAGGTGTAAGTTAGGGGCATTGAGCTTCCACGTCTTCTCCAGGCATTCCACCTTCCCTGAACCTCAGTGTGTTCACCAACCCAGGAGCTCTCTGAATTCCCTTGGCTAGGTTTTTTATGGAGACTTCATTACATAGGCATGATTAATGAAGTCATTAGCCATTGGTGATTAAATCAATCTCTAGCTCTTTAATCATGTGGTTGGTTTCTCTGGTAACCAGCCCCCATCCTCCAAGAGTCACTTAACTACTATAAACTCAGGAATGGTTGAAAGGTGCTGATTATAAAAAACAAAGGACTATCCTCTCAATCCTATCACTAAGGAAATTCCAAGGGTTTTAGGAGCTCTGTGCCAGGAACCAGGGACAAAAACTAAATATATATTTCTTACATATATCATGATATCACACTGGCCAATACATATTTAGAGAAGAGCCCAAAGCTTAGCTCAACTTCTTCTATGCAGATATTCATTTAATTCATTTAATTTATAGTTCAAACAGGCTACATTTGAGCACTGAACTGGGTGCTATTAATAATTATTTTGGTACAACAGGTGAAAATAAGGACTGTACTGGAAAAGTTGAACAAAGAGCCAACATACCTATATATGGAAAAAGTTTTGGCCATCACTTTTAAACCATGTCCTTTTCCTTCTGGAAAAGTGAACTTGGCCCAAATACTAGAATCTTAGCTTAAGTTTAATGCCAGGTGATCAAGACTGGAAGGTACATGTAAAGAAATGTTTGTATTATTCTGTAGAGTCTTAAAGTGAATGAAATTAAAAATGAAAGATATATAAACAAAAATATTAGTCTGCAACTAAGAAATATCTGGAATAATTTAAAATAAAAATTAAGAGCAAAATAAATTGATCTAGGTGAATTTAAATACAATTTTAAGTAAGATAAACACAGAAGGCCGATTAAGAGATTAAGCAAATATTAATAGAAGTAAGGCTAAAAGGAAATGAACCCTATTAGGTAAGTAATAATCTAGGATAACTAGCAGAAAAAAAATAAGGAAAAGGACGAAATAAATTAACCAAAGAAAATAGTTCATAAGAGAGTCCCTGGAATGGCTCACGGCCTTAGGAAGTAGCTTCTGTTAGGGCTGTGGCTTCCTCCTCTTTAGGTTCCCATCACTACATAGCACCCTCATCCACTTCCATTGTCATCTGTGTGCATCATTTCTGCTTTTACCCTAATATAGATATCCCTTTCATTTACCTATGGAAAAAAAACTCATATTTATAAATTTGAGGACACAAACAATGGCTAAGAATTATTTTGAGTGAGAATATTTCTCTCCTTAAGGAATGTATAAGATGTCCATTTAATTTTTCTCCACTCTTTTCTCCTTAATTATAAGCTTTTCCCCCACCCCAGATCAGGTATTGAAAGTCCTTCCAAATGAACCTTTTCTAAAAAAGGAGTATTTTCATTATGAGATGCAAATTTCAATCAGTTAGGGAGAGTATCAAAAGATACACAAAGACTCTGGTTCTCAAATTTAGCTAGAATCACCCAGAAGCCTTGTTAAAACACAGATTGCTGAGCTGCAACTAGTTTTGATTCAGTACATCTGGGAAGGGGGCCAAGAATCTGCATTTCTAATAAGTACCCAGGTGATGCTGACATTGTTGGTCCAGGGACAAGATCTGAGAATGACTGCACGGACACTAAGAATTAATTCTTTCTTCCACTCTGAACCACATTAACACAGTCTTTTTTCTGCCTTTTACTGGAATATTTTATCCCTAGAATCTGTAAAATCTGAGTATCTTACAGGGAATGTTGTTAACTCCAATGAGGCAATATTGCTCACAAGTTGAGTTCATTTATATTTGGCAACTATTCAAAGGGCTGTGAGTTCATCTCCCCAAATTTTGATTTCCTTCTCAATAAAAGAAGAAAGATACATCTGGATTATTAGTGTTTGTACATGTGGTGAGGTTTAATAATAGACTCCACATAAAGTGTTTGATATGATGCCACAGAATATGTACTTATCACTGGTAAGAGGATGAAGAGAAAAAGAAAGAGGAAGAGAAGGAGAGCCTTAGGAGGAAAAACATTCAACGTGCTATACATTAATTTCAAGAGGAAACACAATATTATAACTTTTCAGAAAACATTAAGCAGCACTTTTATATTTCTTACCCAATTCTGCACTCTAAAAGTAAATAATAATAAAAATCTAAAAGTTTTTTCTATAAAAATAAAAGCAGTGATTAAACATTTTTATTAAACTTACAAATACACTGCATATACTATATAAAACTAAGCAAATACTATGCAAATAATCCTTATACACTGAGATAAATATATTATAAATTCTAAGTATGGGAATGATTATGAAAATCTTTTCTTTGGCTTAAATACATATGATATATTAATATGTGGTAACTATTTCTCATTTTTTCCCAATTTTGAGATTTCAATCTGAGGTTATTGAGAATGAAGATTCTGCTAGCTTTAAAGAAGTAAAAAATTGCCCCCAATTACAGATAGATAGAAAGGATTAAACAAATCCACTTCCCATATGACTATTTTTACAAACTAAAAATTCTTAATGATAAATCTGTGCTGTTTTTTAAGAATGTATTTCTTATGTTAAAAAGGCAAGTGATAATAATGTTATCTCAAACCCATTTTCCTAAATAAAATATGTTACAGCACATTTACTTAGCACTACTTTTGTTTTTTTTTTTGGCTGTGTTGGGTCTTTGTTGCTGCGTGCAGGCTTTCTCTAGTTGTGGCGAGCGGGGGCTACTCTCCTTGCGGTGCATGGGCTTCTCATTGAGGTGGCTTCTCTTTGTTGCGGAGCACGGGCTCTAGGCGCACGGGCTTCAGTAGTTGTGGTTCACAGGCTCTAGAGCACAGGCTCAGTAGTTGTGGCGCACGGGCTTAGTTGCTCCCTGCATGTGGGATCTTCCCGGACCAGGGCTTGAACTTGTGTCCCTTGCATTGGCAGGAGGATTCCCAACCACTGCACCACCAAGGAAGCCCTACTTAGCACTACTTTTAAATTCTGTTTTACATCTACATCTGTGGAGTGCTCAAAACTTTTCTTCTGATACACAGAAATCAGAGGAATTAATGTTATCAATCTTTCTTGAATGAAGTGAATGAAATTTGTATTCTCTGCTAATGCAGTTGAAACAATTTACTCACAGTGAGATGGGAGGAAAGAAAAAGGAGACGAATACAAAGCCATTAATTCAAAGAATCCTTAGAAAACGTGTAGAATAGTGATTTATGAGATATACTGACTGGGGACACGCCCAAACTCTGTTGATATGTAAAATAAATAGCCCCAACCTACTATACTATGAATTCCTTCCAGTTCTCAGTGTGGATTAAAGCTGTTTTGACTATTAAACAGCAAATAGTAACATCTGGAAACGTGAAGGTCAAAGGTCATTTTACTCATAAAACTGCACCAGCATGATTCATAATAACCTGTATCTGACCTTTGCATGGATTGAGGACTGCTGCTGATATTGCTGTATAAATAAATAAAAACCTATTCTCTCATTCTGCTGTGATTTTATTTTGGTGACTTGTGTTACTTAAACAATTAGTATAGAATTCAAAAATTCCAAATGCTGCATCTTTATGTTTAAGTTGAAAAGTATTTTTGCTGAAATTCATTCCATCGTACATATATTATAATAACATTTGGCAGACAAGCTTTATTAAAGTAAAAATGTTTTCATATTCAAAGCTTGCATGTTATTTTCCACTTCTTGGGTTGATAATTGAATGTATTATATTTTCATTTGAAAGCATGCACTGCTTTAAATGATATTTAAAACAGAACTCCTGAATTTTCCTTTTTCCTCTATTTCTTTCATCTCCCACAACATACTTGTTAAGGACTGAATGTGTGTCCCCAAAATTCTTTACTTGGGGTTATTCAGATGATGGTGTGTATAGGACTACCCTCCCAATGCAATAGGGCATGTAGTTGGGGTATATGTTATTCACAGATATTGAGGGAGAATGGACTATTTTCAAAGAAAGCTAATAATGATGTTTTGAATGATCATCTCCATATTTGTAGATCTTAGAACAGAGCATTAACTGTAAGGAAATCTTAACTTTTAGCTGGTCAATTTCTAAAGATTATATGTAACTGAATAAAGTGTCATTTCGTAGAAGACAGCAAATAAAAATATCTTAAGAATGCCATATATAGGACTATTTTTGCAAGTAATTAGGGCAGAGAAAATTTATTTTCTTTCTCCCTCCCTCACTTTCTAGATAAAATGTACCCCAGTCTGTCTCAACTGAGATGGCTGCATAAATATAAATATCCTTTGACTGCAATTCTGTTGCATCCTTGATCTGCAGAAATACATTGGAAAAATTTTAACAGAAGTTGTGGGTTCATTTGGAAAAGCAGAACTTCCAGAGAGCAGATGTTCCATAAGTGTGTATATTAGATGCCATTGGCAAATCAATGTTCTACTTCTACTCTCAGCTTCTTTCTCTTTCTAGTACTAATTAGTCTTTAACTATTAGACCACTAGTTAACTGCTTCCAATTTACTAAAAGGATGACTCTCTGATTGGGTAGATTGACTTTTAAAAATCATGGTTTTATCTCAGTTGAGTTGTTTCTTGCTAGAGAGAAGAACGTTTAGACATTCAGTGATGGTGATCTCCATATTGGCGTGTGGTTGATTCGTTACTAGATTGCATTGGGTGTTTAATGGTTAGTTGCAATGGGTTTGCTGAAGAGATTGTCATTCTAGCTGGTGAGCTAATGATAGCAGCAATTGTTCCTGATGAAATTAAGAGGTTGTTCCTAAGGTAAAAGTGGGGGGGGCATTAACAGCATTAAATTTTATTTTTTTTTTAGAAAAATCATTGGTTTTTTTAGTTATATTTCCATCATAATAATATTTTCTTATATTTGAAAATGGCTTTAGTCAGTTTCTTTGTGCTGAGTTTTTTACTGAAAAAAAAGGTATATGATCTATGATTAATTGTAGATCTTATTTAATAAGTACCAGATGCTTGTCAGTTAACATTTGTCAGTTTTCTATCATTATCTCTGAACAAATGTTCTGAGTTAAATAAAATAGGAGAATTGGGGACTATGAAAGGGTAAGCCTATACCTGGATCATAGTTGGCTTCATCTGATATGTTAAAGCTGATGTCCGGTTTCTTTAAATAACATATTAAAACCGAAGGATTGAGAAAGAAATAACAGGTTTTGACCTTAGAGGCATTAGCAGATGGATTTAAAACACTGCTTCTGTAAAATTTTAAAAATACAAAAAACCTGTTTGACAAAAGAAAATTAAAAATTATAATACAATTACATATAGGTCAGCATATTTTTGTTAACGAATATATATTTCATATCATTTTGGCTTTTTATGTGTTATTATATGGAATGTCTTAAAAACTACACATGTTACTTAATTGGAGTGCTAAAACACTTGATCAAATATCTAAGGAAGAAGACAGAAATAAACAGTATAAAAAGAACTATAATCAATAGATTCTGATAATTTTTCTTTGAGGTTGTCTTTAAATTGAGGTTGTGTGTGTGTGTGTGTGTGTGTGTGTGTGTATCTGTGTTGTGTAGCAGATTTCCAACATCCCACTGGTAAAGACTAAAACTGGTGAGAATTTATTAGCATATAGAAGTGCTTAGCTCTAGAATCACTGCATAAAGTTATAGATTTTTCTCTAGTATCTAACTCACTTTGAAAAAGAAGCTTACCATCTGGATCTTATTTTTTTTCTTTTTACAACTTTCTGCTGTTGCTCTTTTTTTCTTCACCTTTAGTCTATTTTTCTGTGCTTCATTTCATGAACTAATCACTGAACCTTACTTTCATTTTAATACACTAAGAACTCAGTGTATTGGGAAGGTTATTATCACTAGGTTGGACTTAGAAGAAATAATTCTGTTGATTTCCATTTTTTCATTATTATTTTCAATTTCTAACCAATGCTCCAAAGACACAATTCAAATGCTTACTTGATATCTTTATCCAGTCTACTTCTAAAGTGCATAAACCACTCCCACCTTCCTTTAAAATTTTCCATACTTTAGTCAATTGCTGTATCTTGTGCTTCACAAATAGAATTTTAATGTTACCCTAAGTGTAATGTAAGTGCTTCTCATTTAAGTTAACACAAAAAGTTCTTTTTCCCATTTGGAGAATAGATTTGAGGGGAGCTAGAATATAGAACGTTGCAGCAATTGAGTAGTGAGATGAGTTGCTACAAGTAAAGATGCAAAAAAAGGGGGACATTTAAGATAATTTTGGAATTAGAATAAATAGCACTTCAAGTAGGACAAAAATTTGGGAGAAGCGAGATTAAACGTTAACAATATCATCTAGATTATTGGTGTGGGCAACTTGGAGAAACAGATAGCATTGATTAAGGGGGAGAAAAATGAGGGAGAAACAGTTTGGGACTTATTATTTTTCTTCCAGCATTAGTGGACAAGCATGGACTTCAGCAGACACAAGACTTGCAGTGTTTCTGGTTGTTTTCCCCATATTGCCTACCTCATTGGTGTAAGCAGCTATAAACATCCTTTGAAGCTTCCTGTGATTCCTGCAACAGCCTGACATCTTGGGAGGAAGCAGCAAACTGGGAAGATTGTAAAGAAAATACGATTAAACAGTGACTTTTTGTACCTTTATATATTCATTACTCAATGATTTTACAAACATCTAATTACCTGTATTAAAGCTATTCTTGTTTTAAATAGCTCTAATGACTTCTGTTTTACTGGCACAAAGGACTTATTTTTCATCTCAATTCTTTAAAATAGAAATATACTAAAAGTATTCTGAATGAAAGTATGTCAAAAAGTTTCAATAATATTATCTCTTGGAGTAAGGGTGGGGAATGATGATTCTTGACAATATAATTTTTGCCACATTATTTTCTGAAATTTATAAATTTATAAGCAGTTACAATTCAACAATCAGAAAAAGAAATGTATACCCTCTGGATCTTATTTAGATAATAATTATAATAGCAATTAGATTAATTAATTAATATTAGTACCTACTGCATTCCAAGCACTGTTCTAGGCACTGGGATACAACTTTGAATAAAAAAGAGTACTTCTGCTCATTAAGCTCACAATTTATGTCAAGCAGTGGCATATAAATAGAATGACAGAGAACAGTAAGGGAAAAGAGAGTGTATGAATTTTGAGCAGAGGCCTGAATGAACTCAAATAATGAGTCATATATTATTTCTGGGCAATAATCAACCAAACCAAAAGTGGTAAGTGCAAAGGTCATGATGTGGAAATTTCTCTGAGTTATTCAAGGAAGCTCAAGAAGATGAAGGTAGATGGTTTGTCATAAACAAGTGGAAGAGGAGCCAGATCTTGTTAAAGACTTTCAATGTTATTCTAAATGCAATGAGGAAGCACTGCAGTTCATGAGATGTGGAGTAACAATTTAACTCACATTTTAAAACCATTTTTGGGGGGGCTTCCTTGGTGGCCCAGTGGTTGAGAGTCCGCCTGCCTCAGGGGACACGGGTTCGTGCCCCCGTCCGGGAAGATCCCACATGCCGCGGAGCAGCTGGGCCCGTGAGCCATGGCCGTTGAGCCTGGGCGTCCAGAGTCCGTGCTCCGCAACGGGAGAGGCCACAACGGTGAGAGGCCCGCGTACAGCCAAAAAAAAAAGAAAAAAGAAAAAAAGAAAACCATTTTCTGGCTAGTGTGTAAGAATAGTCTGAAAAGGGAGGGGGTGCCGGAGTAAAACCAACTGACCTGTCAGAACAACTTTGCAGGGAGCCCAGCTTAAAGCTATTGGAAGCTTGAACTGGGATATTTCAGTAGAAATGGTGGGGAAAAGTGGAGTTCAGAGCATATTTTGAATATAGATCCAAAATGATTAGTTCAGCAAAAAAGAGGAGTAAATGATGGCAACTCAATTTTGGGTCTGAATAACAAGTTCAATAATTGAATGTTGCTATATTAGAGTTGGTGACTGTTTACATGTGTCATCTCATTATATTTTCACAACATTATGAGAAACATCCTATGTTATCACCTTTTTTTTGGATGAGAAACTGATATAGAGAAAAAAAAAAAAACAACTAGTACAAGGTCACACAAACACTAAATAGTGGAGAAAAAAAAATTTGTCCTGGAGAGAAAGTTGCTTTCAACTGGTAACGAGGGATATAACATTTTGTTATATTCTATTGCTCTTGTAAAATATTTCTGCTGTCTTATTTCCTACCACATTGTTCAAAAACGTCAAATGACATAACCTTTTTCTACAATTTTTTAATAGTTTTTTTTTTTTTTTGGTTTACTCTTGGTACGCTAGACACATCTCATGAACTTATGAGGAATTATGGTTACATCCTTTGTACCAAATTGGCTCAGTACAATATGCCTTAATATTTAACCAGGAACATTTTTAATTTTTTTGGCCTGTGCTGTGTAGCATGTGGGATCTTAGTTCCCTGACCAGGGATTGAACCCGTGCCCCCTGCACTGGAATCACAGAGTCTTAACCACTGGACCGCCAGGGAAGTCCCCAAATGACATAATCTTTTATCCATGAAGGCTATTATTATAGATTCGCTAGTATAATTGGACTGAAGGAAAACATTAACTTATTGACCTGCTCCAAGACTTTCACATCATCAGCTAGAGACACCTCTTCTAATGATGTATTAACTGTGGCAGTCCAGAAATTCCATAATTTAAAATGTGATGTGGAAGTTTTATTATGGAAGGATTACTAGTTCATCAGAAAAAATTACCTGCAAAAATTCATAGGCTTCAACTCCTGTTCACATATGCATTTGTATATATTAATAGAAGATCATGCTTATTGTGATTATTGCGTGCTTACTGTTTGCTAGCCACTGTTTTAAGTGCTACGTATGCATTCATTCATTTAATACTCATAATAGTTCCAAGAGTTGCATTACTATTATAGGTAATTATAATTATTTTCCTTTTACACGTGAGAAAACTAAAATGACCATTTTACAGTAATAATTAAAATTTATGAACATTAACACAAAATTTGAGTTCTAAATATGTAAAAGCACTATTCTAGGTTTTATCTTCTTCAGTTTTCACAACACTCTTATTGGGTAAATGCTACTGTTATTTATTATTTGCCAAGAGAGATTAAGTAACTTGCCCAGGATGCAGAAATTGAACTAATAGAGACTGACCACAGTGTCCACTCTCTCAGAAATAGCATTCAGCAATCCAAAAATAGCAATTTATTTTCTCTATTTTCTTCCACTAATCAAAATTAATAATTATATCTAGCAGTTGCCAAGTGCTAGTTATGTTCTAAACACATGAATTATCACATTTAAAACTCTCTGCAAGATAGAGACACTATTATTATTCCCAGTTTACAAAAGAGGAAACTGAGGCTTAAAGAAATAGGAAAACACCTACAGCAGTCAGAAAATATTGTCAAAGTTTGTGTTCAAATCCGGATAATCTGGTAATTGAGCCCATATTGAAATATTCCCTTCTGCTTCCCAACAGTTATTTATATGATGATATTTTTATACAGTGTAATCATAGTATTACATACTACATAGCACTTAGTATTTTATGATTCCATGTTATAGTTAGTCTAGTATTATATTTTCCTAATGAATATATAGTGTGCAGTCATTTTATGATTCAATTATGATCTGTGGAGTTTGATATACAAAAATTTTCTTAATTTATATTTTGGGATTGATGTAGGTCAGGAGTCCCCAGCCCATGGACTGTGGACCAATGCAGGTCTGTGGCCTGTTAGGAACAGAAGGAGGTGAGCGGCAGGTGAGCCAGCAAAGCTCCATCTGCTGCTCCCCATCTCTACCCATCACTTGCATTACCACCTGAGCCATCCCCCTTCCCCGCTCTCCCATCTGTGGTAAAATTGTCTTCCATGAAACCACTCCCTGGTGCCAAAATCGTTGGGAATCACTGAATTGTAGGTAATTGGATAGATGATACAAAGAATGTCCTTTTGCATTTTTGGTTTTTAAAATATATTTCTTTGTCCTACTTAACTTTCCAAAAATATTTGAGAACATTGAGTCATAGGTCTCTACCCTTAGGGGCTCTTGTGACTCATTCTCTGCTTTGTTAATTGATTGCATCCTTCTTATTGGCTCCTCCTTCCACCTGTAATATGTGATTGTCAAATCTCTTCCCCCAGCTCTGGTCTTTCTCCTAAATGTCATCACCACATATTTCTAAATACTCCCTAGACATCTTTTTTTTGTTGTTGTTGTACGCGGACCTCTCACTGTTGTGGCCTCCCCCGTTGTGGAGCACAGGCCCCGGACGCGCAGGCTCAGCGGCCATGGCTCACGGGCCCAGCTGCTCCGCGGCACGTGGGATCCCCCCAGACGCGGCACGAACCCGCGTCCCCTGCATCGGCAGGCGGACTCCCAACCACTGCGCCACCAGGGAAGCCCCCCTAGACATCTTCATCTCACTGCTTCACAGGCACCACATGTCAAGATTTCCAAACTAATTTTTTCTTTCTACACACATGGGTTTTTTTCTTATAGCCAGTATCTCAAGTATAACATTTTTTATTCTCCCAGAAAGTGAACGTATTATTTCAGTCATTCCTGAGTTCTCCCTTATCTCACATGTAATTATTTTCTCTTGCATGTTTCTAGAATCTATCTCCTTTGCTCCAAGCTAATTGCTTTTGTTTTAGTTCATACCCTTACTCTTCCTATTTACTACAATAGCTTCCTAACAATTCTCTCTGGTTCCAGTCTGTCTCTCTTCTAAATTCTGCCAATTATCTTTCTAAAGGACATATCACATGATGTCATACCTTTAATTAAAGTGTCAAAAGGATCCCCATTTCTTACAGATAAAAATCTGTATTTTATGATATGATAAATGTTAGTTACTCTTTTTATCAGGAAAAAAAGAAAAACAACTTTATTTAGTGCTTTTGGTCATGAAAGGCAAGCCCAGATAAAAGAGGCTTAGCCAACAATAACGAAATATTGCACTGATATTATAGTAATTTTTTAATATGAATTTAGATTATCTGCTTAGAGGTTGCGTTAACAAGGCTTAGGGACCCTGGAACTGACTGGAGAAAAAAATATATAATCAAGAGAGGACAGAACTGAGTTGCCAGAGAAAGGGACCCAAGTAAAGAAATAAAATCTTTAGAAAGAAAAAAATAGAAAGAAATATCCAATAGTGAGAAATGTAGATGTCACCTTATCTGTGATTCTTTTTTGTTGTTGTTTTTACAATTTCTCTGCTATATATTCTTACTACTTGTTAATTTATAAAGCAATTATTCAATGTCATGGATTTTTCTAGCTACTACCTAATAAGGTAGCCAACAAAATTGGTAAACCAACCAACAAACAAAAAACACTTCACGGAGCTTGCATTCTAATAAACAGCATAAGTAAAGAAAATACGATTAAACTTTTCAACTTCTAGGGCATATTTTCAAATATCTCACTCTCCTTACTTAATTATAAATAACTAAGACAAATAGTAAAGAAAAGAAAAAGTTTAAAAATGATTGGCATTTCAAAGAAATGCATATTTTTTTTGATATCTCAGAAAAAGCTACTGGCATATGAATAACTAAGCAAAGCCATTAACCTTTGTCAACACACATCTATGAATTCTCTCACACACAAACTACACACATACAAACATACAACATACATACACATACACACACCAACACCTGGAAAGGATATGGCTGCCCACATATATCCATACACTATATTTTTCTGTTTGGTGACTATCTGAGTCCCAAAAGATCTGGGTGATATTAGGAGATGAGGTAGAATAGCTTGGTGGAGTCAGAAAAGTATGGGTTTTGAAGTGTCAGACTAATTTCTATTCCTGTATATCATTGGACAAGTTACGTAGCATTCTAACTCAACAGTTCACAAACTTTTGGGTTTAAAGACTCTATGCTAGTAAAATTACTGAGAGCCCTAGAGAATTTTTGTTTTGTGTGGTACTATGTTGACAGTTATTATGTTAAAGAAAAAAGAGACATTTAAAAAAAAGAGAGACATTTAAAATATATTTATATATTAATTCATTTTAAAATGACAATAATAAACTTATTACATTTTAATAATCTTTTCCAAACCCACAAAAAAAAATTTTTTTTTTTTTCTTTTGTGGTACGCGGGCCTCTCACTGTTGCGGCCTCTCCCGTTGCGGAGCACAGGCTACGGACGCGCAGGCTCAGCAGCCATGGCTCACGGGCCCAGCCGCTCCGCGGCATGTGGGATCCTCCTGGACCGGGGCACGAACCCGCGTCCCCTGCATCTGCAGATGGACTCTCAACCACTGTGCCACCAGGGAAGCCCTAAACCCACAAAAATTTAATGAGAAAAGTGGCATTGCTTTTTATTTTCACCAAATCTCTTGAATGTCTTGTTTAATATATTGCCATACTTGTTTTGGTATTTATTGTGTTGGAAAATACTGTTTTGCTTGGAGTATATGAAATAAATTCAGCTTCACACAGATATATAGTTTTCAGATGATTATAGATATTCTTCTTTAATATTAAACCTTAACTCACTATATATAGTTTCTGAATGGTCATTGCAATATGGAAACTGAAACCATATGAAGGACAAGTTCCTACTGTTATATTAAAATTCATCAGTCTATCTTACACTTTGAATGAATTCTTTACCTATGTATGATTTTGGAAAATATTGGTTTATTGAATCATGTATATCTTCCAAGCATTGCCACATTTCATTACACACTTTCAAAAAGTTGTATTAATATAATTATTGATATCATCAGAATAGTCTTTAAGTATTGAGAACTTGTCAAGGTCATAGTGGTAGATACAAACTTTCCAAATGTCTAATTTTCCTTTGACATCTCCAGATGGCATTCTCAGTTTTGGATCTTGTACTTACTCTCCTGATTTTCAGATTCCTGTGCACTCCAGGGGATTCCCTGTGCTTTCTTTCAAACAAAGCTTTATATTTAGCTATTTTTATTTTTAAGGCATTTACAAAATTTTTTGGTAGATTTTGATGTTCCAAAAACTAGAAATCTTTCAATTAGTTATCAGTCTTCAAAAAGGGGAAAAAATATTTGTACCTCTCATAGGCTATAGTTTGCACTCTATCCTTCTCTTTGTGGATTTAAATGTTATTTTATTATTTTATTCATCATTTCAGTGGGTTTTTGAGAAGCACATTTCTCTAAGTAGTGTTGGTTATATCCCAGTGAATTACCAGCCCCTGTTTGTCCCATGGTCTATGCATCATTATGCTAGTCATTCCTAGAAAGTTGTTTGGCATGAGAATTAAAATTTTATTAAAATTACACAAGTATTTTAAATTTTGTATTTAAAAATATGATTTAGTCAGTCTCCTAAGGGAATAGAAATAAAAGCAAAAATAAACAAATGGGACCTAATCAAACTTATAAGCTTTTGCACAGCAAAGGAAACCATAATCAAAACAAAAAGACAACCTATGGACCAGGAGAAAATATTTGCAAACAATGCAACTGACAGGGCTTAATTTCCAAAATATACAAACAGCTTGTACAACTCAACAACAACAAAACAACCCAATCAAAAAATGGGCAGAAGACCTAAATAGACATTTCTCCAAAGAAGACACACAGATGGCCAACAGGCACATGAAAAGATGCTCAACATTGCTAATTATTAGAGAAATGCAAATCAAAACTACAATGAGGTATCACTTCACACTGGTCAGAATGACCATCATTAAAAAGTCTACAAATAACAAATGCTGGAGAGGGTATGGAGAAAAGGGAACCCTCCAATACTGTTGGTGGGAATGTAAATTGGTTCAGCCACTATGGAAAGCAGTATGCAGGTTCCGCAAACAACTAAAAATAGAGTTTACATATGATCCAGCAATCCCAGTCCTGGGCCTATATCTGGAGAAAACCATAATTCAAAAAGATACATGCACCCCAGTGTTCATAGCAGCATTATTTACAATAGCCAAGACATGGAAGCAACCTAAATATCCATCAATAGACAAATAGATAAAGAAGATGTTGTACATATATACAAGGAATATTAACCATAAAAAAGAATGAAATAATGCCACTTGCAGCAACATGGATGGACCTATAGATTATCATACTAAGTGAAGGAAGTAAGACAGAGAAAGACAAATATCATATGATATCACTTATATGTGGAATATAAAAAATGACACAAGTGAACTTATTTACTAAACAGGAACAAACACACAGACAGAAAAGAAACGGTTACCAAAGGGGAAAGGGAGGGGAGGGATAAATTAGGAGTTTGGGAGTAGCAGACGCAAACTGTTATATATAGAGTGGATAAACAACAAGGTCCTATTGTGTAGCATAGGGAACTATATTCAATATCCTGTAATAAACCATAATGGAAAAGAATATAAAAATATATAAAACTGAATCACTTTGCTGTACACCAAAAACTAACACAACACGGTAAATCAACTATACTTCAATTAAAAAATAAATTAAAAAAAAGAATGCTTGCAAATTCTAAAAACAAAATATGATTTAAATAGAATCACACAGAATGTGGGTGAAATGGTAGAAATGAGTGAAATAATGAAGTGTCCTAGAATATTTCATTTTGTCTTAAATAAAGGTAACGATGTTACATATTCAATAGCATATGATAATGACATACATTTTCACTTTTTTACACTATCAGGTTTACCCTCACTTGTATGTCTGCCTGTAATAGTAAGGATAGTTAAATCTTTTCTTTTTGTCCTCTTTTGGCAAGGTTGGAAATCTGTAGGATAATCTGTGACTTTTGAAACCAACAATTTAAAAAAAAAGAGATTGAAGAAGGCTAAAGAAACTATTGTAATTTATGGAGGGCAAAAATCTAATAAGCTTATATTTAAACAAATAATTTTTCTGAATTTATGCTGCTGAAATATTTTAAGTGTAAAGACAAAATATAGATCGCATGGTGTCAAGGCTGCTTTCCACTTATGTTTCAGGTAGAACCAAGGAAAAATAGCGGGAATGTAGAATAGATGAGATGTTGAGATTATTGACAGTGAGCAGATGTTCAAATCTGTTGAGAAAGTCATTGCTATCAACCCTCAGTTCTTTATGATCTGTAATCTTGGGAAATGCCTCCAGATTTCCCTGACTATACTAGAGGAAATTTTTAATACAGATGTCTGTATTATAAAACAGGTCACCATGTAATTTCTATATTTATCAGCTTTTCAATAGTTCAGAGGGAATGTTTCATCCGACAATGTGGCACAAAGAAAATCTGGATTACTTTTAGTTACTTTTCTATCATTTTAAAAGTTCAATTTAACCCAAGAACAGTGAAAAGGAGGGCAATTGGTTTCTGTCTACAGTAACTTATGAGATCTGATCCCTTCTGAGATATGGTACTGATTAAGAAAGTTTTTGAAGCATTTGGAATGCATTACCGAGTGATGTTATGAAATATCTTTTCTTAAGAGCTTTAGGAACATGGTAGAAAACTGTTTATTTTCTTTTTTTGGTATATCAGACAATGGAATGAACAAAATCAAAGGTCCTAAACCCTTTGAAACTGTATACGGAAGTTTGTGGGTGGGAGTCTTAGTGTATTATTCTGAAGAGAGGGTACACAGCTTTCATCAGATTCTCAAAAGGGTAAGAACCCCGCACAAAAAGACAACAGACACTCGAACACAAAGTTTTTCCAATCCTATAATTGTAAAATTATGCTTTATGTTCAGGTTAACAAAGAATAAGTAAACTGGTAAATAGGAAGAAACAGCTTGACTACATGGGACTTTTCAAAAAGTAAATATTTAGAAATAAAGACATGTTTCCTTAGAACACTTGACACTGGCGGATTTTTATAATTTAGAGAGGAATGTTATTTACTTCATTCACTGCAAAAGAAACATATAGAAATGTACACTTGCCATTCACAATTCCTTTGTTATGTTTTTAAAATCCTTACAAAAGCTGTTAATTTCCTCGGTGACCAATGGTGGTCTAACATTAAGATGCTCTTTGACAGAGAGGACACCAACAAAACTAAAGATAGGGCTTGCTTTTCTTTTGTATTCCTTTGAGAAACTACATGCTATTGCGCAGAAACCATTTTCTGTTTAACACAAGGAAGGAGAAAAGTCACTTAATGAACTTATTTTATTAAAGGTGATTTATTTCACATTATTCACAATGACCCAAAGAACAAAGTTTTATGAACCATCAGGAAATAAAATACTACACACTGAAGCCCACATAGTTGAAATCCAGACTTAGAGACTTCTGTATATGTCAGTCACGTTTACAAGACTGGAAGAAAATACTATTACTCTCCTCTTAAATTTTTCCATGTTTATTAAATGCATTTAACTTAATGTCTCTCATATACAGCTCTATCGACTTGACTTACCTTGCAGTAGAACCTTTCAAATACAAATTTAGTGTTCTTTCAAGAATATAGCAGTATTCTTATCATTACATCTTAAAGATTGGGACAAAGAATCTGAACACTAAAGACAATAAGGGCTGTAAAGTTTTATTTCCCACATCATTGATTTACCTCATCCCTGAAATGTAAGCAAGTTCTTGGCATTCAATAATCTAGTCTCCTTGTACTTCTTCAGATCTGATATATTGCATCTGTGGTATTTACTACCCTGAGTTTCCTTTAATTAATTTTATAGAATTTGCAACACGCAGAAGATTTCCATTTGAATTCATTAACTGTTAAAATTGCTTTAATGTCTAAAGTAAGTATGCTAATGAAGTTTGATGAGATAAAGTCCCATACTCCAGTAAATCTAATGTGTCCTTAGATACTGTTTTACCAGTGTCATTTATAAGAACCTCAACTATACTTTAAAGTAAACAAAGAATCACGGATAACATCAAAAAAACTCTTCACTGAATAACAGCTTGCTAGAATATAGTAAATCATGCCAGTTAATCCAACAAAAATTCTTTTCAGATTAATTTATAAGTAGCAATATATCCCCAAGATACTAAACATGCCAAAAAACAATTACTAATGCATGATAAAGATACCAAATTAAGTGTTTCAAGGATACATGAATAAGTGATATGGTCCTCAGGTTCAGGGAGATTATCTGCTAAATAACTTAAAACCCTGCATGAATAACATGGTGTAGAGACCAGTAAAATCCATAATTAAATTGCAAAATGATAGAAGGGTTCAAGAGATAGAAGACACTATGTCAACAAATAACTATGAAGTTTTATTTTGATGATGTTGGAGAATGATTTAACTCATATGGCATCTACCCCTACTTTGTGACCATACTGAACACATTTTAGAAGATGTGATATCTACCTGTCTGTCTGAACTCATTTTCTGCTACATTTTTCCATATTATGTTCCAATAGTATATATCTTCTTTCTGATACTGAGATAGCTCAAGTTAGTTCCCATGTGAGTGTCTTTGTAACTGCTGTAACCTCTGTCTGGAATGTGTTCTGTTCCCACCTCTACTACCAGTTTCAGCTCAGCTGGCTCCTTTTCAAAATTAATGCCTTAATTCAAATATTATCTCTTTAACCAAGATGAGCTGACCACCCTGTCTATTGGTCTGTCCTGTGTCTGAGTTTCTTTCAGTCATATTACTCTCCTATATTATTACCCATTACCCTCTTTTATTTCTTCATATCACTTTTTATTAACCAAAATTATAGTATACTTTATTATATTTATTTATCCATTTGTTTGTTTACTGTATCTTTCCCAATTAGAATATTTAAACTTTCCTGAAATTTCTCATTTTTTTTTCAATAAAGAATTTCAGCCCCATTTTCCCCACTATTTAAACCCCTGATGAGTTTTTCACAAACAGAATTTACTAATTCATATAGGTCTTAAAATATATTGAAAGGATTTGAAAGGCTAGAGAATCAAGGAGAGGCAGAGAAAGACAACTCCATACAGTGGGCATAGCTTATGGAAAGGGAAGACAATAGAGAAAGTGAGGAATAGCAAATAATGAATGAGGCAGGATCGCAAAGTTTATAGAGCAGAATAATGGGAGGTAAGACTGAAAGGGAGAGAGAAGAGAAGATGGGTTAAATACTTTTAGGCTAGCATATTAAAATTTTACAGAGTTGACATTTGAATTCATGCATAAATATGGATAGAACTTAGGAAAAGTGTATTTCAGGTATAGGAAAGAATCTTGTAAGTGTGGAATGAAGTAGAAAAACATATGAATGCCATTAACACAATTTGAGCAAACACTGAAGGTACACAACTTTTATGCCCAGCATAATAGCTGTACCCATTTTTACCCACCTCCACTGTGAAAACTTAGAAAAGTTTTCCCTTGTCTATATAGTGTCTCTCTTTCATCCCCCTTGGTACCTATTTTTATATTTTTCTGTGGGATTCCTCTTTCACAGCACAGTTTTGTTTTTTCCTTTGGTTTATTTTGAAAAAGATTTTTCCTGTTTAAAAGCATAGTGTTTGTGTAGACACAGAATTCTCCTTTTGATGGTGCCTAGGATTAACTCTTCTATCCTGTAGTTAGACAAAGACTTCCTCATCCTCACTCCCACACACTCTCCACCATGCTATGCTCTGATTTTACCACAGTCCTTTGTCCATGATTATAGAATGGTGTTCAGGAACATTATTCTCTGGAATAATGTTCCTGAAAAATCATTTTTTTTTTTTTTTTTTTTTTTTTTTTTGGTGGTACGTGGGCCTCTCACTGTTGTGGCCTCTTCCGTTGCGGAGCACAGGCTCCGGACGCGCAGGCTCAGCAGCCATAGCTCACGGGCCCAGCCGCTCTGCGGCATGTGGGATCTTCCCGGACTGGGGCACGAACCCGCGTCCCCTGCATCGGCAGGCGGACTCTCAACCACTGCGCCACCAGGGAAGCCCTGAAAAATCATTTTTATTTGATGTTTTTTTTAAAGTTTGTTCTGCAATGTCTGGTATAAATTTTCTCTCCTTCCACATGCTAATTATATTAAACCTAATGTTTTCATGAACATATGAAATCTCAGAAGGGTCCATCTCCCTTAGAATTTTTTTTTTTTACTTCCATTAGGAAACCATTCTAAGATTCCCACCAAGGCAACCTAACCCTCACTGACACCTAAACTTTGCTGGTATATTTTCCTGGAGATACCTTACTGACCTTGAGTGAAATACCTGTTATTTCTTGATCTTCACACTGGTATTTCATAGTTGATAGCTAGTATGTGTGAGAATGGCATTGGCATTTAACATTCTTTATTTTTCACCTTGACCATCACAGAAATGATGTATTCTTTAAATTCAACCAGCAAAGTAAGATCACATTTTAATGACATATAGCATTGAGACAAGGCTGTAACTATACATAAATAAATAAATAAATCTCTAGTAGACAATGTAAAAGCTGATTAAAATGAATGCACTTTGGGTTTTATAAAGACTCAGTACCTGTATGGAATACATAATGCAACCAATTGATTTTGAAATGATTAAAAAACATCTTATAAAATATGATGTATCATTTGCCTAGATTTTAAACTTAAACTATCCATTTGAACAAAACAAAAATCTAATTGCCCCTAAGTTTTGGACTACTAAATACATGTGCTTGAAAAACTAACCAGAATAACAACTCTCTTTATTATCTTAAGCATCAAGAAGATTTTAGAAACAATGCAAAATAGGGAGAAAATTGAAAAACAAAGTTTGGAGATTTGCTCTGGCATGATGGAGTGAAGAGGCTAAAAATTCTTTCTCCAAAAAGCAACTGTAAAGTTGAATAAAAGTATCAAATCAATCATTATGATGCTCTGGAAATAGACTGATGAGATTGAGATAGTGGAAAGGTGTTTATTCATGAAAATTACTGGTCTTCAGATAAGAAAAGTTTGAATGTGTGGTGACCCCAAAAAGATATGTCTACATCCTAATCCCTGAAACTTGTGAATGTTACCTTATTTGGAAAAAGGGTCTTTGCAAATGTAATTAAGTATTTTGAGACAAGATTATCTTGTATGATCCGTGTCGTCCCTAAATCAAGTGACGAGTGTTCTTACAAGAGTCAAATACCAGATGAGAAGACAGACATAGAGGAGGAGGAGATGTGAGGACAGAGGTAGACTGGAGTGACATGGCTACAAGCTGAGGAAGCTGTCAACACCAGAAGCTAGAAGAGGCACAAAATGGATTCTCCTCTAATGTTTCTGTAGGGACTGTGGCCTTGCTGAAAACTTGATTTTAGACTTCTTGCCTCTAGAACTGTGAGAGACTAAATTTATGTTGTCTTAAGCCATCTAGTTTGTGGCAATTTATTATAGTAGCCTTAGGAAGTTAATACGGATATCAAGAAGTTATTTGTAACAAAAGTATTTTAGATCACATGGTAAATAATAAGAAGAATTTGCTTCAGTGAAATGAATATATTTCAATGAAATAAAATGTAAAGTCAGTTTGTTTGATAAGCCAATTAATATTAAGGAGTGAATAACATGAACACATTAAAAATGTAAGCTCATTGATTTGACATGAAATACTGACATAGGGATTTGTATAATTTAAAAAATGCTTCTATAACACAGACATCTATGATAAACAGGTTAATGAATGTTAACAATTTAAAGACTACTTAGAATTAGTCACTGCCAAAATGAACTTGAAATACTTGAATATCTTACATCTTGATAAAGGTTTCCCAGATTTGACAATAATCCTAAAAATATAGATACTATTATTAATAACAAGTTGTGAAGAATTTATTAAACTACTAATGACAAAAATTAAATTTTGATTGATAATTTTGTAGAAAGACTAACTTTTCTTTTTCCTCTATACAGAAACCATATTTTAAAATAGTTTTTATATAAGGAGAGTGTATATATATATATATATATATATATATATATATACATACACATAGAGTATATAGCCAAAAATAAAGACCAAAAAGGTATTACAGAGATATAACAGGGTAGTTAATAAAATCTTATTTTCTTATTTTGAATTTGTATCATGCTATTTGTCAGTTCTTTAAAAATTTATAATTTGTTGGGATTCTTTTTCTTATTTAAATAAACATGTATTTTAGTACTGTGTTCATACTTTTCGGTTTTTTCTTGAAGAGTTTCCTTGTTGCATTTTGTATAAGCTTCTCGACTTACTTACAAACTCTCCATCTGTCCTTGCCCTTAATGACATTCTAAGTCCGTGATGCTTTTTATATCAGCATCCAAAAATAATCAGTTTATGATTTGCTGAGTCCTGGTCTCTGCACTAGAGGAAAACCTCAAAGTTTTCTTCTCCCTTCCCAAGGTCTGAGTTCCTCTCTCTATTTCTCATGGCTCAGAATCCTTGGCTAGTATGAGACAGTCCTATCTGGCACAATACAACTACTTGCTTTCTTGATCATAGTCTTGGAAGAACAGAACTTCCCTATCTTTCTACTTGGTGCAAAGGAACGCTATTCCTTTCTCATTCGAAGCTCAACTTTTCTTCTTGGGAGGAAAAGGGGAAATTGACCTCTCCTTCCTTCTGTGATATCTTGCATTGCTGAAGAAAATTAAAATTAGACATGCTAAAATCTTCATTGAGACATGCTGCAACACAAGGTACTGGATTAACCGAATTTAATAATTGTCTAGTTTGAATCTCAGAACGTTTCTCTGACCACCTTCCCATCTCCACATCCCATTCCCTCTCCCTTTAGTAACCTTTGATTCTAATTTCCTAATGAATGCAGGAAATATTCATTTTGGTAGTAATGTCAATAATACTCTTTTATTTTGAACCTATGCCATTTGGAATTGATAAGATTTCAAATCTTAAATTTATTATTTATTTTTGTCTCTGTAAGAAACTAAAAAAAAATCCACAGTGTTGCCTTGACAGCAACTAAAATTAGCTGCAGTCCTTGGTGCTCATCTACATACATTTATTTGCCTCTAGGCCTCCACCAGCTGTTACAAGTTCCGCCTCGTGGTTCATGCTTGACATTACTATTGGCACATAGCTCTCCTTTCGTTGTCACAGAGGCATGGCTCCTCCTGTCACTGCCAATCTTCCACTGCAATCCTCATGTCACTGCTGAGCTGCTTCACAGAAGTGACTGAAGCACCCTTCCACTTACGTGACTACTGCTCTCTTGTTTTCAGCTTCCTCTGTCAAGAAACTCATCTCATTTCCTGGTCAGGGGTTATTTGAGTGTCACCCCACAACATGCACTAGAAAATATTCTTCTCTGTGTTCTTTTAATCATTCATAGAGCATAGGTCTCTGTTCTAAGCTCAGGTAAATTTCCTTTCCCTTCATCCACAGGTATTATCTAATAGAGTAGGGGTGGTCTTGCCCCAGTCATAATATTTATTTAAGAGATTTTGCATCAAATTCTAACCTTATACATTTCCATGTATTTTTGATTTTTCTTACAGGAAGATTATCTGGTACACATGGGCCACAAAGAAGACATGATGGCTCATCCATACATGCCAGTAGAAATGTAGAACAGTTTCTGCCAGAAAAGTAAATTGTTCTTCTTTTTTAGATAGAATCTATGCTTTTATAATTGTTATATCTCCACAGAAATCATTTTGTCTTAATGTTTATGTATATACCAGACATATATATACTATGAATCAATTATATATATATTACACAATTATGTGTACATATATATGTAGAATATCCTACCAGACTGTCTTAATGATATTTCTCACCTCATTTAAGCCTCTCAGTAATCCAAAATTAAAATTTTACCATGCCCTATACAAGAAAATAATACTGACATTTTGAAACACTCCATAGTTGTAAAATTGCATCAAATTTACATGATATGAACTAAAAATGTTTGAAAAAAATCATTGTTATAAAAATAAAATTTTAGAGATTCGTTTTAAAATTAATAAGAATAGCATTCCTTTTAGACTTTTATAGATTAAAAATATATTAATTGAAGAAAATGAGGGACATATGGAAAAGTACAAAGACTACGTGATCAATATCTAAAGTTCTACTTTATAGAGATAACCACCATTGCTAATATTCTCTTTCATGTAGATCTATATCTATACCCCCAAATATGCACACAACTGGAATCAATCTGGACCTTCCTATTTACAACTTACTGTAACCATTTTTTCCACTTAAATACTGTGAACTTTTCCTCAGTTTATTAAAATTCTTCCAACTTATGGCTTTTAAAAAGTAATGCTAGTTTTCAAAAATTATAAAACAATAAATTATTATTTGAGTATATGTGAGGAATGGGAAAAAGCCGAAGCCATAGCTAATCGAAATGATACTTTGATGAGATATATTTTTCAATTTCTTTTTCCTTAAAGACTAGTTGTTTGATTAATAAACCTAGGGATTCTAGCCCTAAAATCTCAAATCACAAACATTATCAGGAGCAAAACTCCATAAAATCAAATCATGCCCAGTATATGCCAAATGCTTTTAGTGATTTGTAAATTTGAAAGAAAAACAAATTAAGAAACAAAAACTTCTCAGGTAATTGCTTGCTGTGCGTGGGTATTATTAAGCAAAAGTTCATAGGTATTTATTTATTTATTTTGCAAAACCGAAGGAATATTTTGAGTGAGGTACCAACTTACTTGACAGTAATATTTATAATTTCAGATTTCAGAATGCACATCAAAAACTAATACCTCCAGGGCTTCCCTGGTGGCAGTGGTTGAGAGTCCGCCTGCAGATGCAGGGACACGGGTTCGTGCCCTGGTCCGGGAAGATCCCACATGCCGCGGAGCGGCTGGGCCCGTGAGCCGTGGCCGCTGAGCCTGCGCATCCGGAGCCTGTGCTCCGCAACGGGAGAGGCCACAACAGTGAGAGGCCCGCGTGCCGCAAAAAAAAAAAACCCAAAAACTAATACCTCCAGGTATTATGACAGAGCCATATTTACAATAAATATTTTAGTATTTATCCTCATGTAAATAGCAAACAAGTCTAAACTTAGTTAGGAGAGACTTTTATTCACAAGGATTATTGCAAGGGGAGAAAGGGACAATCGCAGTAAGGAGAATGCTCTGACCACAAGGTCTGCAAGCAGCTCAAGAGTTAGAAAAAAAATGTTTTATTGTTGTTGTTTGGTTTTTTATAGAGAGGAAATAATGCTAGGGAAAAAAAAACAGGTGTGAGGAAGTGGGAGGGAAGAAACGGTGAGAGGATTGATAATAGATCAGAGAATATTTTACCTTGAGGACAGCCTGTTTTCAGGAGAGGCTGTATGCTGGCTAAGGCTGAGAGTGAGCCAAAGTTCAGGGTCCTGCAGGAAGGAGGGAAGCTTAACCAAAATTTGGTTTGAAAGCATTTTGTTGTAATTGATCAGTGGGGACAAGCAGTTCAGAAAATCATTTCTGAGGCAAAGAAAGGGAACATTGAGAGTCTGTATCTGGTCCTATCATAGATAAACAAGGGTGGCATCTAGTCTAAGTCCTTCTGGGAAGTGTAGTTCTTTGCAGGAAGCTATTTTCCAGAACACAAAGGGTGGGGAGGATGGTGGTGGTGTTACAGCAGGCAGGTAGCTAGGTAAGAGCAGAGAAATGGGGGCAGGAGCCAGGTGGCAGGAAATCACGCAGCTTGTAAACAGCGGGGGGTCCATAGGCAGACAAAGGAAAGCAGGAACCTCCAGACTGACAGGAAGCCACACATTCTGGGTGATAATTGTAGGCAGCAGACAAAGAAAGGTGGGGGAAAGGCGGGAATCTCCTGCATCCGCATCCGTAAGTAATCTGTTTCTCATTATGCTTTCATTACAATACAATTAGCCTTACAGGTAAGAAGTACCCATCATGCACCGACGCCATGACAATTCTGACCTAAGCTAAATAACGACAAAAATACCTCCTTCTCTTGGGAAGACGGAGCTGAGATGAAAATCAGGGAATACAACCCCCAAGCCTCTCTTTCCCCAGTGAATATTCCTCCCCTTCATTTGTGTGCCCCTCATAACCAGCTTGCCAAAGAAACAGGGCAGCAGTTCCTCACCTGTCTGCCCGCTCTCCCTCTGAGAGCCTATCCTTGCTTAAAGAAACTCTTACTATACATTCTTAACCTCTCTGCTTGTCTCCAAATTCTTTTGCGACGAAGAAAGAACTTTAATTCGCCAGGGACAGTGGTTCTTTTAACCTTTCCTGTTTCCAAGAGCACAGGGCTCAGGTAAGATTCAATATTTTTATTCAATTTAAAAAAATTCTGCCACTGCTGCTGTATATAATTATATTTATAAAGCACCTACCCAAGCCCACTCCTCACAAGCCCACTTCATGTGCACATGAAAAATTAGTAGATAACATGAAGGTCAACTTTTCCTTGCAATCAAAACCATGTTAAAGTCACCCTTCCACTAACTCACAGTGACTGAAGTCAAGGAACCCAATGGCTGAACTGTATAATAAGAGTATGTTTAGCTTTGTACAAAACTGTCAAACCATTCTCCAAGGTGGCTGTACTCTTTTGCATTCCCACCAGCAATGAGAGTCCCTGTTGCTCCACATCCTTGCCAGCATTTGATGCAGTATTACCGGATTTTGGACTTTCTAACAGGGGTGGTATGTCATTGTTAAATTCAGTACTTTGTCAATTACAGTTCAGGTTTTCCTACTCCAGCACTGGTTCCTGGCGAGGTTGCAGCTTGTGGGTTTCTTCTCTAGTAAGCTGTGATTCTCTGTATTAGCCTGTAGGTCTCTCTAACTTGGGGGGCAGTTGTTTGCCTCATGATCTCACTTCTCTTATGGATGTAAGAAGAGTTGATTTTTCACTGTGTTCAGTTTTAACTTGTTTAGTGTGGAGTAGTGACTTCCAAGCTTCTAACTTGTTTCTAACTTAAGTACTGCGTTGCCATATCTTTTTTTTTTTTTCTTTTTGCTATGGTATGTGGGCCTCTCACTGTTGTGGCCTCTCCCGTTGCAGAGCACAGGCTCCGGACGCTCAGGCTCAGCG
Organism: Phocoena sinus; assembly: GCF_008692025.1. Taxonomy (NCBI): domain Eukaryota; kingdom Metazoa; phylum Chordata; class Mammalia; order Artiodactyla; family Phocoenidae; genus Phocoena; species Phocoena sinus. The sequence continues at coordinate 35,700,126 of NC_045772.1, read as the reverse complement.
GCCATGGCTCACGGGCCCAGCCGCTCCGTGGCATGTGGGATCTTCCCGGACCGGGGCACGAACCCGTGTCCCCTGCATCGGCAGGCGGGCTCTCAACCACTGCGCCACCAGGAAGCCCACCATATCTTTTTATAAGTTTCTTTTTCTGTTTTCAGTCCCTTTGGAGTCTCTTCATCAATCAACAGACCTCCTTCTCTAGTAGCACCTTATTTTCCACACAAGTCCTGGCTTGGTATACAGTTTGCTAATTACAATACAACCTCAGGATATTTATTAAGCCAAAGTAAAAAAATGTGAAAAATGTACTATATTTATGAATTCATTTGAATTAACTAGGCACTTGTTCATTTCTCTTTCCTGCACCAAAATCATTCATTATTTTTCCTATAATTATTTATGACTAGTTCTATAAAAAATAACAGAGATGAAAGAAAAAAAATGGTTTTACTAACTCTACAGACAAATCTCCTTTTCCCCAGTTGTAACTATATCTCTAGCTAAATGCAGACATTCTTAATATTTCAAGAACACGCTGGGTGGCATATTGAAAGGCATTCAGAACTCCACAGAGTTTTAAAAGTGGAGCAGTTTGTCCAGGCATAGGCCTCAGGCTTAGCTTTTCAGAAAAACAACATAATTGAAACTAAGCCAAAAGGTCTGTCTTCCACCTTATTTAAGGGAGGATTGTATTAGTCAGCGTTCTTCAGAGAAACAGATCCAATAGGATATATATATATATACATATATAAGTAATACCTTAATTTAAAAATATTATTTTATTGCTTAAAAAGGCTAACCATCATCTGAGACCTCGGAGAGTTGTAATGTTTTCTGCAATAGTAACATCAAAAATCACTGACCACAGATCATCATAACAAATATAATAATGAAAAAGATTGAAATGTTGCAAGAATTACCAAAATGTGACACAGATACGAAATGAGCAAATACTATGCCTGTGAGGCATGCTTTGTTTTATTGTGTATCTCTTCACTATGCTTCACTTATATTGTGTTTTTTACAAATTGAAGGTTTGAGGCAACCCTGAATCAAACAACTCTATTGGCACCATTTTTCCAATGGTGTGTTATTTTTTAATTAAAGGTATGTGCATTGCTTCTTTTAGGCATAATGTTATTGTGCACTTAACAGACTACAGTATAGTATAAACATCACTTTTTTATGTGCTGGGAAACCAAAAAATTTGTGTGACTTGCCTTATTGCAATATTCACTTTATTGCGGTGGTCTGGAACTGAACCCATAATATCTCTAAGGTATGCCTGTGTGTGAGATGTATTATAAGAATTGGCTCACGTAGTTTTGGAGGCTGAAAAATCCCACGATCTGCTATTTGTGAGCTGGAAAACCAGGAAAGTTGGCGGTATAATTCAGTATGACTCTGAAGGCCTGAGAATCAGGGGAGCTGGTAAAGTAAGTCTTGGAGTCCGAAGGCCCTAGAGCCAGGAGTTCCATTGTCAGGAAAAGATGAATATCCCAGCTCAAGAAAAGAGAAAGAGAGGATTCATCTTTCCTGTTTTTTTTTTTTTTGTTTTTCCATTCAGACTCAGTGGATTGGATGACATTCCCACTTTGGTGAGGGCGTTTCTTTTAACTCAGTCTTCTGAATCAAATGCTAGTCTCTTCCAGAAACACCGTCACAGACACACTCAGAAATAGTTTTACCAGCTATTTGGACATCCTTTAGCCCAGTCAAGTTGATGCATAAAATTAACCATCACAAGGATTAAGCTGTACACTTGAAGGAAGCTTACATGATGCCTACTCCTACCCACTCACTTCACTCAGGGCAGATTCCTTCTGTTGTCCTCTCTGGTCAACTGCAGTGCTTTGGGGAGTTGTTCTGGGTAAATTTAAAAGTGCCCTATGTCAATTTTGAGGAAACCCATTCCTGTTAATATTATTTCTTAATCTAAATCTGAACTTTTGACTATGAGAAAATAACAACTGAAGAAAATTTACTTCCAAAAAGAGGAGAACAAGTTATCAGAGAAAATGTTTTTCACTGAAATAGAACTAACTCAGGAAATAAGCTGGTACTTTGAAAATATTAAAGTAGTATCCTAAGTGAGAGGTAGGAAGACAACATATTCATAAAACATGAATATTCGGCTATGAAGAAGGAACAATTACATCTTTAAAATTAACTGAAAAGTCTTTGACATTTAAGACAAATCTGTCAATAGGATTTGTATTCAGAGCATGCATTCATTTAGATTTGAAGGCATGAGTTAGGGAAGGGCATCTGAAATGAAAACAGAATTATGACTAGGAAATAGTCCAATGAAGGACTAATGAAAGAATACCCCATAGTTGAAGAAAACAGGTGCTGAAAATGAAAAGGTTTTGGCCTGCCTGAAAAACCATTAAAAAGCCAGCTTGGTGGGTGAGAGCAATATTGCCAGATAAATTCAAAGAGGAAGGAAGTCTAGGGTTAGACTTTAGGGCCTTGTAGGTCTTTAAAAAGAGTTTGACTCTTACAATTGTAATGGTACACCACTGAAGTAATTAAAGCAAAGGATCTGACTTTTTGTGTTTTGAAATCATGCAGTACATATTGCAGAAAATAGACGTGGGGAGGGACAAGACTGGAATGGGGGACATTGTTTAGAAAGCTATTATTTAGCCAATTTGAAAAAAAAGATAGCAATTTGGACTAGTGTGATGTCTGTGGGGATCAAGATGAATTCCAGCTATATTTTAGGAATAGAATTGGTAGGAATTTTTGATGGCTTGGTTATGAAGGTAAAGAAGGTGTCAACAAAACAGAATAGGAAGTTCAGGAAGATAGCCTATTATTTAGAGAAATTTAGTATATTATCAAGATGACAAATCAGATCTATGGGGATATATAAATTAACCTTTCAGTGACTTGGAACAACTGACTCACTATTTGGAAAAATAAATTATATACCCATTGGACATCATTCATAAATCTCAAATGGATTAAATATTGAAGGTTTAAATTTTAAGACTACAGGAAAATATAAAACATATATTTTCATAAAGTTGAACAGGAGAAACCTCTAATTTTGACACAAACCCAGAAGCCATATAGAAAAGCTTGGGCGGAATTAATTATGTACAAACTAAGAACATCTGTATAGCAATAAACACTCTAATAAAAGTTGAAGGAAAGCTACAAACTAAGAAAATATCTCAAGATATATGGTAGACATATAATCTCTTTACATAATATATGAACTGAATCTAACCAATTACATGAAGATAAAAAATGATAGAAAAAAGGACATTAATTGTATGCTATTATACTGTTTTGTGCTAAACATGTCATATACATTATTTCATTTATTCCTCACAAAACATCTATGATATAGGAACTATTTTGAATCCTTATTCTACAGATGAGGAAATTGAGGCTCTGTAAGTAAAGATACTTCATTTTTAGAACATATACATTAAAATATCTCCTCTTCCCTGTTGGCTAAAAGTGTATTTCCCATTTCTACCTTATCCTTTATGTATAAGCACGTGCATGTGGGCGTGTGTGTGTGCACGCACACACACACGTACACAAACACACTGCCTAATGTTTGTCAGCAGCACTACAGAGATTTAATGAAAACTAGCTTCTTACGACGTTGTGCTGAGCACTGTTTGTAATGATTGTGTATTTCCAACATGAATTCATTGTTATATATAAGAACAGCAAATGATATGCACTGATAATCTGAAGTCAGCCAGTCCAAGAAAAGAATTATTCTATATTAAGATGTTTTATTGACTTTATGAACTCAAAATATTAATATACTCCTTAATAAAAAACACATGGCTTTCTTGATGTGACAACACTCCTCATGATAAAAGTATTAGTTTACTGGTTTAATGATGATTTTGAAATCATCATTTATACACCACAGTGCTGCATAAGCATCTCAATATTACTAATCGTTTTATGATCAAAGAGCAGTTTTTATCACCTGGGTGAATATACTCAAGAGTTTATCACTGACCAATTGACATATTTAAGCTACAAACACTCTACAGAAATATTTTTTCACATGGAAGTATTCTCTAGAGGAAATAGAAACTAAATTATACTTCAGGTTCAACAAACATAGAAATTAACATGCAGTTTAATTGTCTTGCTCTTGCATTTCCTTTGCATAAAGAGAGAATCTAGCTGGGTGACTTGGCTGTGAGACAGATCACCTCACCAGGTAATTTATTAGGTTCTTATCAGCATAGTCTATCACTGTTCCAGCCAAAACATTTGATTTGGCAGAAAGCCTGGCACTTATGAGTTTATTAGAGATGCACTTTTTTAATTTGGGAGAAATATACTTAGTTTGATAGCTCTAGGCTGGCCTATGGAAAAAATTAGGGGATAACTGCTCATAAGCATTTCCTAAGCTTATATATTTGGAGTTAAATAAGCATCCCTAAAGATCTTTGTTTATAACTGTCACCAAGTATTTAATATTTAGAGTAAAAACACTAGTAGTTTTTGAAGTAGAGTCCCTCCTGTTTTATGGCATCAATTTTTGGCATAAGGCCAACAAATTGCAGTTTGAATATAAATAAACCTCTTCCAAAATCTCAAATGGATTGTCAAAGTAGTTTTCTTTTTTTCCTAGTGGTCTAGCAAATATTATCACATCACAATGCTCATAATAAACTTGATGCTATGAGAGTATGTAATATTATTCTAACCCAAGAAATGGGAGACAAGTGAAAACAGTCTTAACAAATATTTGATGTCCTCCAGTGGCCAAATAAATTATAATAGCAGAGGAGATATAATTCCTTTGGCAGAGCATTCTATTTCATTTTTTTTTAATGGCCTGCTATTTTTCTTGGGCCTGATGTAGTTCTTATGATAGAATGTAGAGAAGGCTAAATTCTTCACAATATCTGATTGGTTGCTTAAAGATTTCAAACACTGTGAATGTGTGTAAAGTGCAGCACATGGCATTGAGCTGAGTGTATGAGTAGACTAAAAGAAAATTAAGGATGTCCTTTTATCACAAATGAGAATAATTCATGTAGCTATATTGAATGCTAAAATATTGATAAGTTTGATTTAGTTCGAGAAATCTTTCTTGCTATAGATGAGAGGCTGTATAATTTGATGTGAGCTAACATAAACCAGAGTAGGTTTCTAGATAGCTAATATTATTATTTTTTTCTCTTTTCTAAATCACATGTTATTCTAAGCAAGGGACTTAACATTTTCCTTTCTCAGGTTCTCCAGCAAAATTTTTTTAAAAAATGACATGTATCTGGATTGCTTTATACAATAAGTTTGTCTAGCTTTCTCCTTTCCCTCAATCAATTCTAGTCTCTCTAGAGGCAAAATAAAGGATAGCAAATACAAGCCTTGGGCCTTTATTTAGCTTGTTAGCAGGTACTTATTGATCATACACTTTAAAGCAGTTTTTTAGTAGTTGTACTCTTAATTAGAGTACTGCATGTTTGGACCTTGGTATAAATTGGGGGCGATTATTCCCAATTACTGAGAAAGTAATTTTGTTTTCTTATATATGAGAGTGTGTTAGGGACTTGAGCTAAAGAAGAAATAAATATAAATGAAAAGAACTATCATTAAGTCTTATAATTTGATTTCAGGGAAAAATATTTATAGAAATACAATACAAAGGATATAAGAGCAGTAAGAAAAAGAAGTGATGGAATGATTTGATGGACTTTTATTAAAGAAACTTTCAGACTAATACATCTTTTATATACCTTCCTAGTACATAAAAAATAGAATCCAAAATATATCCTAGAATATAAAAATTGAATCCAACCTCAGGATATGTTATATGTCTTTTACTTATGCCTTAGTGTAGGTTTATATTTCTAAAACATGGCTTCCAATTATTTACAAAATAAAATCCAAATTTCTTCACAAATTACCCAAGGCCAATTAATATCTGTCTTACCTCTAGACATTTTCCTTGAATATATCATGTAATCTAGACAAACTGGGCTATCTGCTATTTCCTGGTGATGACCCAGACTTTCACTACACCATTTCTTGGCCAATATTCTCCCCTTTAAGAGGAATGCTCTTTCTCTAACCTCTCCCATCAAAATCCCATAAATTCAGTAAATTCTTCAGCATTCAGATCAAATATTATATCTTCTGTAATACCTTTTATGTTCTTCCGATTAGAAATAATCTCTCCTTTCTGGAATCCAATAGCACTTGTAAAACTATTTTTTTTTCTTATTATACCAGTAATACCAGGCATGACTTCCATAGGGGAGGCATGAATGTCTCAACAAACTCAGGATGCTGTTAGGCAAAAGCTATGTGAAACAAGGCTGGATAGGATGCCAAAGGTGACCTTATCACCTAGTTAAACAACAGTCCTTGGGGAGAATTCTCAGGAAGCACTAGGGTACTGCTTGTGACTTCTGAATATACACTGCAACAACAACAACAGCAAAATGACTTTAGCTTATTAAGCTGTTGCTTTCTTTTTTTCCAGTTCAATGGCAATATGTACCTATTATTTGCCTTGGAATTCTTTAGTCACCTGTGAGAGTGTTTGTGTTCATATGATTTTTGTATGTGTTCATGCATGCTTTTAGAATTTGGGCATCATTAATGATTCCCATGACTCCTTTCATTCTCTTCATGGAAGCCTCAGAAAGTGGAAAGGTGCGCACTGTAGATAATTTGATGACTCTTGGAAAACAAACAGAATTCCCTTTGGTCCAATGACTGAGAGAACTGCAGGTTTTAATCTAAAAAAATACAGCAAGCAAACTCTCTAATCAATTGTGGACTTGAATTCTGAGCACAGTAGAAAAATCACACTTACATTGTTAAAGATAACTGAAACAAAATAAAGGGAAAACCAGTTAAACAAACATAACCTTCATAATCATAAAGGTACTAATATTTTAATCTTTTAATTAAAAAATTAATCAACATTTGGTCTATTGTATTTCTTAAATTAAAGCAATAGTATTCATTCTGATCTCTTAAATTGCAAATTTTGATTCTTTTGACCTTTAGTTTGCTTGATAAGATGTTGAGTAATAGCAGAATAAATATATATTATTTGCATGCTTTTAAATTCTATGTTTGAAGAACATGACTTTAGTTCTATACTTTAGTTATCAAAGCATTCCTTCAGGTGCCATTTGCAGAATTAGTGTTAGAACAGTAAGGAAAACACTAAGGACAGTTAGTTCTATGTTTATAAAATAAGCATCTCATTTGGAAAAGAATACATGCCTAAAGACAAAACTCTGGGCAAAGAATGAAGACAAAATGAAATAACTGGAGAATTTCATTGACTCAAGAATTTAACTAAGTTATCTTAATGCCCATGCAAATTATCATCATAAATGAATCCTTGATAATATATAAAATCCACAAAATGTACCACAGAAAAACTGTGCACTTAAGAATGAAGAACTGTGCTTGATAACTTGTTGTATAGCCTTCAAAATCAGCTTCCAAACAAATTAGAATTTACTTGCTCTAAGGATTGAATTTTAATTCAAAACCACGCAAATTTCATGGAACAGAGTTTGATTGTAATTATTCCTCAATCTTCAGGAAGAACTAAAAATCTATTATTTAGTTAATTAATGAATCTTATTTTGATGACATTTAGTTCTCTTGCTCACCCAATTCTTATTTCTAGTTCTGCTAAATACAGTTTGTAACTTGCACTAAGTAATTTCGGTTTAGTAAATAACGTTTTACTCTGTTTTACATATATATGTACATATAGGTATATATATAATTTAAACAGTATAGCTTAGTAGAAATTAGGAGTTTACTCTTTTCATTTTTTCTTTTTCTCTCTCTAATGCTAGTGAGAGCAATTTGAATAGTAATGCTAGTAAATCAATTTGAATAACAATTGAAATATGAAATTTAAACCACATCGACAGAACAGTTTAAAGGAAGTTACTCCAGATGGCCCCACTGGTGATTATTCAAACTTTAAAGCTGATTACATCATGAAAAATGAGTAATATATCACCACCCAAAGGTAGTTCATTTATGAATATAGTTTCAAATATTTTAATAAATATTCCTTATTTATGCTTCTACATTCAGCTAGCTGATGAGAGTGTTTTTTTTTCCTAGGCTTAATATAATGAGGTCTATTTCATATTTCCTACATTATCAATCAGATCTAGAGAGAGGAAGAAGTCATTTAGACATTCGAGGAGAAATCCTCTATGTAGAAATACCTGTAACCATAAAATTGTCATTAAATGATGATATTAAGATTTTCTGATTCTCTCAAAGTAGAGAGATAATTGAATCTCAAAGAAAAAGAGGATGAACAAGAGACTTTAAGAATAAAATACTTGAAACATTACAGTGACTACAACTCATACGAAAGGGTATTTTTCAACTCATTTATTTTTTCATACATTGTGCTGTACTTATTGTGAAAAAAGAGTTTGAGGCAGGTTGCATTCAAAGACAGAAAGTAAAAGTTTTAAAGGGAAATAAATACTCAATAAACAAAAACATGAAGAAACAAGATAAGCTTTCCTCAATATTTGCACCCTGACTTAAAAGATCCTTAAAAACTCAAACTTCTGGGTGAAATGTAACCCTAAATTCAATGTCTCCACCGCTTCACTGCATGTTCATTCCTCTATTACAATCTACCCTCACTCTACTACTATATTGAATCTGCCTTTTCTGGGGTTACCAAGTGCTTCCTTGTTGATAAATCCAGGAGCATTCTTCAGTATTTACATACTCGACTTCCATTTAGCTTCCCCTCCCTCCAGTAGTAAGCATCCCTTTGCTTTTCAAAATAGGCTGTTTCCTTGCTGGTTTTCCCTTTTCTTTTATTATAGCAGTACATGGCATTGGTCAAGAATAGCGTGCTTTTTCCTGCTCTGCAAGCTAGGCACATGACTTTTTCATAAAGGGCATGAAAGGGTTATACTAATATAGTTCATAAACAAGCCACCTAGCTTGTTAGACAATATATGAACTATATCTAAAGCTAGTAAAAGGTCACACATATTGCTAAATTACATTGTGTTCGTGCTTTGTGGTGAGATTGGCTGAGAAGTTAAGTATGGTCAAGAGGTTCAACTCTGAGATAAGGAAAGACACTGAATCAACAAGTGAAGAAAAGAATGTGGTGCATAGTTGCAGGGGATGTCTGTGCTTGTGTCCAGGTGAGGGGAAGTCTAGATTTCATATTTCTGCCATGTTACTTGAGAAAAAAGTATACTACATGATGATGTGAGGTGGATAGTTGCATCACTAAAATTATGTTTAGCAGGCCCCAGCATAGTTGGCTGTTTAACCACCTGTCATGCAATGATGCCAGAAACCCTAAATTAGTAGAGAGATATTTTGAAGATTTATTCTCACTGCTTTATTGTAAAACCTCTAGAAAGCTCTCCTGCCTGACTTGGAATAGGGGTGTTTATGTCCCTAGTTTTTCTAAGTCTCAGCCAAACCCAATTTAGAGGAGAGTAAAGAAGCTTGTGCATTTCAAGTAGCTTTTTCTCCAGAGAGAATGGTTTTAACATTTGAGCCTTTTCCTTGGGTTTGAGGGATTAAAAAGCAAAGCGACTGCAATCCTAAAGGGTGATCCCTTGGATTGTAAAGGGGACCTATGAATCTGCTCTGTGTGGTGCTACTGGGGTGGAGTAAAATTGAGGAGTCTCACAGGCCAATGCTGTATGGATAACTACTTTAAATGTGAATGGTATGAAAACACCAATGAAACACAGAGACTAGCAGAGTGGATAAAACAGCAAGGCCCAAATATATGTTGATTACAAGAAGCCCACTTTAAATACATAAGGACACGGACAGATTACAAGTAAAGAGAAGGAGAAAACATACACCATATTAACACTCATCAGAAGAAAGCTAGTATAGCTATAGTAATTTCAGACAAAGTCAACTTCAAACAAGGGAATTTATTGGGCTAAATAGGGTCATTTTTCTTAAGCTTCATCTCTGCCCTACATCAGCAACAATAGTCAAAAATCATTTTGATAAGTACGAACCTTTGATATGATGGGATGAACATGACACTATAACTCTGTGGTTTTCCTTTCCAAAACACATAACATCAGTTTAATTGTGAGAAAAACACTGGACAAATTTCAAAAGAGGGGCTCTGTGATATATATGACCAGTACTCCCCAAAACTATCAAGGTCGTCAAAAACAAGGAAAGATTGAGAACCTGTCACAGTTAAGAGGAGCCTAAGAAGACATGACTTTTAAATATAATGTGGTATCTTGGTTGGGATCCTAGAACAGAAAAAGAGAATTTGGAAAAGCTAAGGCAATTTGAATAAAATATGGACTTTAGTTTAATAATAATGGATCAAAATTTGTTCATTAATGTAACAAATGGACCATACTATTGTAAGATGTTAATAATAGAGGAAACTGGATGCAGGAAATATATGGGAAACCCTCTGTAGTATCTGCTTAATTTTTTTTGTAAATCTAAAACTATCCTAAAATATACAGTCTTTTAATAAAAATAGTAAAAGTCAATAATAAAACAATATGTCCTTGAAGTGTGTTCCTTTAGTTACCATGTTAGTCAGGGTTCACTTACAGATTGCTTATGGTTCAGTTCTCAAGAATAAACTCAAGATTCTTTTATAATTGTGGCCAAATCTTTTAAACACACATGGAAGAAAAGAAAGCTGGCTCCCTTTTGAACATGTGGCATTTGAAGAAAATCTAAGGAAGACATTTTTTAGCAGCAAAGATTAAATATTTAAATTGTTGTCAAGGGAAGCTGTGGAATCTCCACTTTTGCAGGTGTTTATAAATAGAATTATTTAAGATGTAATCTAATCAGAAGACAGATTGATGGATGAGATGACTGCTTAGATTTGCCTCTTCTAATGAATTTAATATTACAGTGGCAAGTTGCCATCCTAAAGAAAATAATTGAACATTGGAAAATGATGAATAGTAGGAAGGGATGACATAGATGAAACAGAGGCTAACACTGTCCTTGAAACTATTAACATGATGAAAAGCCTACATTTTGGTACTGGACAGATATTTGTGTCCATTTCACAATGTCAAAAACCCATTCATTCAATGATCCATTTGCTGCTCAACAAATATTAAGTGGCTATAATTAACACATTTTGATAGTTGATAGATGCTAGTTAAATTTTTAATAAAATCCTTTTTCATGAGGGAGAATGTTTGGAATTGAACAAACAAAAAAAAAAACAAATTAGGATTTCTTAATTTTCTTTTATAAAACCCAGTAATAGTTTATTCAAAAAATTTTGTCTTGGTTAGTTAAAATATAAGAACAAAGGAAGGACAAATCTATATTGTGAATGCTTTACTTATGAATTGCTACTCTCTCAATTTCAACTGATCCTGCAACATGGTTAACAACCATATGTCTTTTAGTTTAGTTTTTTTTTTCTTGTTCTTAATCATTTTTCTTCTTAGTCTCCTCTCAATTTTTATAAATGTAATCTCTTTCCTCAAGACTACCATGCAAGACCGAGCTTCTTATGTTTAACAGATGACTAAGATTTCCATTGAAATCTGAGAAATTGAAGCTTCTAGATACGGACAATCTTAAATTCCTGGCCACACCACTCACCCTTACATATTTATCTGGAACTTGATCTAAAGTATCAATAGTTCCTATTCTACAGTTTCAAGGGCTGAAATCAGTTTCCATTTAGTCAAGAAGGAATTCAAAAGCACTTGCTCTGTGCCACACATTGTGAGGAGCACTGTTTAAAGCTGGATTGCCTTCTTCCTTCAGCCTTCTTCAGAATTAATTATTCTTTCCGTTTTCGGCTAAGTCATTCATATCAGCTTTTAAGTAAGCCTATTTATTGTCTGGGATTTCAAATAACAAAGATGTGAACTTTATGCATGTTATCCCCAAATTATTGGACTATTCTGTCCCTTAACATTCACTTTTCATAAAGTCAAAATCATTGTCTCAAAGTAAAGCAATCCCCACTGCAACACACACACACACACACACACACACACACACACACACACACACACACACACACCAGAGAAACTGCTCTTACGAGGAACACCAAAACTATCTTATTGGCAAAATGAACAATCATATTTTTTCAGGTTTCCTACTGGGCTTCTATACTATGTTCATAATTGTAATAGGTACTGCCTTGTTAAATATCTCTATACCCACAAGTACAGAGATGTTATTCTCTCAAAGTTCTCTGTCCTAGCTTCCTCTCACTCTAAAATTCCTGGTTTGTGTTCCCCTTAAAATGTGTGTTTCACTATAATTACTTTTTTATTAAGGTAACATTGACTTATAATATAACTTTCATATGTATAACATTATATTTCTACTTCTGTATACCATACAATGTTATAATTATTTTGTTTTTATTATTGAGGCCTTCAAAATCTGGCTTCTCCTCTGAACTTCACATTTAATATCATACTTTCTTATAGCAGTGGATAGGGAAAAATCAACAATTAATACAGATAATTTTACCTATGGAATATTTCTATTTTCCCTTAATAAGATTCCTATTTCCATTTCTGTGTTAATACCATTATTATACATATCTTGAAATATTGCAATAATTTCATTCTTGTTCACCTTGTCTTTAATATCATCTCCTTTTTATTTATTCTTTACCTAACTTCTAGATAATTCCATTTAAAAGAAGTCTGGCCTATCCTAAAGTTTTATAAAACATTTCAATGACTCAGCTTTGCTTTCAGAAAAACATATATATGATCTTCATGACATATTTCAAAGCCTTTCAAAGTCTAATCTCTACCTATTTCTTCATCCTCACATTCTGAAACAGCTTTTTAATAAATTGTGCCAAATTATCTTTTTTTCGTGTAAGTACATTTTTGATTGGATTTTTTTTCCTACTCTATTCATCTGGTGAATTTTGCTTATATTTTAAGTCTCATTTCAGGTATCATACCCTATAAGAAATAGTCTCTGAACTTCTGGTTTTAGCTGAGTAGCTTTCCTTCCCCTGATTTCTAGACAAGTATACATATCTATTTCTTCCCACTTACATCATTTAGGAATAATATATATAGGTTTGTTCCTTCTCTAGTAGAAAATAATTTCCTTGAGGTCTAAACTTTCCTTGTATAGCACAATACAGGGCACATAAGAGATGTTAAATTATAAACTTATGATGCTGGCTTCAAGGAAGATGGAATAGATATACGTTTCCTTTGTACCCTATTGGGTACACTGAAAGACTGAAACATCATATATAAAGCAACCATAAGAAGAAGCTGAAAGGTAAACAGAAGAAGACCTATGGGATAATCACCCAAGGAATGCACAGTGGTGAGTATCATGGGTTTTCTTTTTCTCTCATATATCTCATACTTGGGTCTGAATAAGCTGGCAACCCTAAAACACCAATAGCACAGGAAAAAAAAAAAATCGCTGTAACAAAAGCCTGTAAACCTGTTCTCTGTAGCCATGAGACCAGGAAAGGAGCTTAGCAAGACAGAAAGCTTTTAGAAAATAACTGCTTTATTCTAGCTAAACACCACAGAAAAATACTGTGTCCCCCTACAACTTTGTCAGTAAAGACTGAGAAGAGAGCCTAGTTACTTACATTTGCTAGGCTGTAATAACATAGCCCAATCTACCACCCGTGTCAGAGGAGGTCTACTGGGGAGTAGGGACTTTCTCCCCACTGGACAGTAAGATCCCTCCATCCCTCTAGAGTGTAAGGAGAGACCTTGAGGAGCCTGGACTTTCACTCCCACCAATTTCTTTCAAATCTCAGCAAGAGTTTTTGTAGTTATAGACAAATTTTTCTAAAATTTGTATGGAAAGGCAAAGGAACAATTTTGAAACAATTTTAAAAAGAAAATGTGAGATGAATCACTCTATCTGATTTCAGGACACATGCTATAGCTATAGTAATCAAGATTCTGTGTTCTTGGTAGAGAGATATATGCAGAGATCAAAGGGACAGAATAAAGAACCCAGGAATAGCCCCACAGAAGTAGGGCCAAGTGATTTTTGTCAAAGATGCAAATGTAATTCAATGGAGGAAGGATAGCCTTTTAAATAAATGGTGCTGGAACAACTGGAAATTTATAAGCAAAAAAGTGAACCTCACCCTGAACCTTACCCCTTTTATACAAATAAACTAAAAATGGATCACAGACTTAAATGTAAAACTTTAAAACTTTTCAAAGAAAGTGGGAGAAGTTCTTCAGGAGCAAGGGTTAGGCAAAGAGTTCTTACACTCGATACAAAGAACATGATCCACAAAAGAAAAAAATATATATATATAACTCAGACTGCAGCAAAATTAACATTTCTGTTCTGTGAAAAACCTTAATGAGAAAATGAAAAGACAAGCTAGAAACTTGGGGAAAATATTTGCAAACTACCTATCTGATAACATATCTGGAATATTTAAAGAACTCTCAAAACCCACCAGTTAAAAACAAACAATCCAATTAGAAAATGGGCAAAAGATATGAAGGGATATTTCACTGCAGGTGACACTAAGATAGCAATAAGCACTTGGAAAGGTGTTCAACATAACTAGCCTAGGGAAATGCAAGTCATGACTATGATGAGATTACCTATTAGAACATCTAAAGTTTTAAAAGAAACAGTGCCAATGGCTGGCAAAGACACAGAGAAACTGGATCACTCATATACTGCTGCTGCAAATGTAAAATGTTACAGTAACTCTGGAAAAAATAATTTGGCAGTTCTTAAAAAAAAAAAACCCCAAAACTAAACATATATTTACTATATGACCCAAGTATATGATATTGTACTTCTGAACCTAGAGAAATGAAAACTTATATCCACACAAAAACCTGTATATGAATGTTCATAGCAGCAAATAACCAAAATCTGGAAACAACTATAGTAAACAAAATATAGTATAGTTGACCCGTGGATAACATAACCGTTGGGGTGCTTACCCCACCCCCTGCAGTCAAAAATCTGTATATAACTTTATAATCAGTCCTCCAAATCCGCTGTTCTGCATTCTCGCATTCAACCAACCATGGATCTGTGTAGTACTTATTGAAAAGAATATATAAGCATGTAAGTGGGACAGCACAGTTCAAACTTGTCTTGTTCAAGAGTCAACTGTACTACCATACCATGAAATACTACTCAGGAATAAAAAGGATAGACCCTGGATGGATCTCCAGGATGTTATGCCAAGTAAAAAACCCCTAATGTAAAATATTGCATCCTGTCTGGTTCAGTTTACATAACATTTTAAAAATGACAAAATTAGGGCTTCCCTGGTGGCACAGTGGTTGAGAGTCTGCCTGCCGATGCAGGGGACACGGGTTTGTGCCCCGGTCCGGGAAGATCCCACATGCTGCGGAGCGGCTGGGCCCATGAGCATGGCCGCTGAGCCTGCGCGTCCGGAGCCTGTGCTCCACGACGGGAGAGGCCACAACAGTGAGAGGCCCGCGTACCGCAAAAAAAAAAAAAAAAAAAAGGTAAAAATGACAAAATTATAGAAATGGAAAGCATTTTAGTGTTTACCGTGGGTTAGGGATGGTGAGGGGAGGGCGATGGGTGTGACTGTAAAGCGTAGCATGAGGGAGATCTTTGTGGTTATGAAAGAGTTCTGTATCTTGACTTAATTGGTGATGACACAAATGTACACATGGGTTGAATGGCATAGAGGTAGACACACTTTGTACCAATTCCAGATTCCTGGTTTTGATTTTGTACTAGAATTACGTAAGAGGTAATCTTTAGGGCGAACTTGGGGAAGAGTACCTGGGCCCTCTCTCATCTTTGGAAATTGCTGCCAATCTATGTGGCGTGTGAGCACCTGACAGTCGGCTTTTTTGATTGTAACGCAGGTGCCGGGCATTAAGCTTTTCAAAGACAACTATCTCAAATAAACACATTGCCAGCTACATGACTAGAAAAAGAGCCAGGCTGCCGCAGCCCTGAAGTTTCCTTTGCTCTAGAGGTCTCAAGTTTACGTAGATAACTGACGCTTCGTCACTTCTTTTTCCCTCCCTGGGCTTTATTTCCCGCCCTTAGGTTTTGAATTCACCAATAAAGAGTGACCCCTGAGACCGTCCCCGCCCCTCCCTCGCCCCCAATCAGAGCAGAGCCCCAGGCGCCCATGAGCCAGCTTTCTCTACCTGTGACTTGCGCGAGTGGAATCCTGTGGGACGTGTGAGTAACAAAGCTTTTTCTTTTATTCCAAAGCACCCTGACGGTGGTGATGTGCCTCTTGCAATCATAACGGGAACAACAAGGGCTGGTGCAGCCACAGGTCGCCTCTGAGGGGGAAATGTCTTTGGAGGCCCCACTCGCGCCCTGGGAGCGGGGCCCCCAGGCATTTCTAGACGATAGCCATGCAATCGATAGGCTGAGAGCTGCGCGGAACACTAGGGCTGTTTCAAAATGAAAAGCTAAAACATATACACAACTTAAAATCTTGAAGTAAGTTAGATTTCACTTATATGTGGAATCTAAAAAACGAAACTCACAGAAAGAGAATATTGGTGGGGGTGGGGGTGGAGGGAGAGAGGAAAATGCGTGAAGGTGGCACTTACCTTCCAGTTATAAGGTAAGTGCTGGGGATCTAATGTACAGTGTGGTGACTATTAATACTGTACCGTATGCCTGAAAGTCGCTGGGAGAGTAAATCTTAAAAGTTCTCACTGCACACAAAAAATGGTAATGTATATGAAATTTTAAAGTTGTACACTTTAAATTGACAATGTTTTATGTCAGTGATATCTTAGTAACACTGGAGAAAAAACCTTGTCGAATATGAAGGTAGATTGTAGGTAAATGAGGCTTTTAATGGAATCATGGGAAGTACATCGAAAGGCGTCAAGGCCATTTACCATCCTTGTTTGAAAGATGTGCAGATCTTCATGCAGAATGGTGGAAATGAGATTATATATGCATAGAAACTCAAGTATGAGATGGGGAATGAAAGGCAAAACCAGATATTTAGATGTCCCACAGATGCTGAATTACAAGAGAGCATCTAGGAAGGGGTTGTGAGTGTGTGTGTGTGTGTGTCTGTCTGTCTGTCTGTCTGTCTATCTACACATTACTGAGCTGTCTACTCACTGCCAGCTGATGTTGAGAGTAGTCCTTCATTAAGTCCTGGGCCAACTGGGCAGTTGCCTGGTTCCAATCTACAAGGATGATAAGCGATCACTGGAATACATTTAAAACATGAAGCCAGTTAATAGGGTTTCTCATAGGCACACATTAACATACCTGGCAGAAACTAAATTTTTTCTGCTCCAATTAAAGTAGCAATTTAAAACTTGGTGAGGACCGATATATCCCTAAGTATTTTGGCTGATCAGTGTCTTCATGTTGCACGTTATAACTAAGGGCCACATCACTAACTTAGAAACAAGCCTGATTGTAGTATTATCTTGGCAGTTACAGCTGGCTGAAATTCTGCAATTGAATTTAAAATGCATGGCATACTATTATTTATGGTGAATCGGTGACTTATTTTATAAAAAACTAAATTTTATACATATTAATATTCCTCTAAAAATATTGCCAAATGCAGAAAGCTAAAATTGAAAAATAGGAGTTACCCAAGAGTCTATGTATTTTGTCAAATTGAAAATCTGAAAAATATGTTTTAAACATGTTTAGTCCCATTGTATACCAGAGCCCAAGTAGTTATGCCTCTGAATGGTTTTCTATCATTTTCTGGAAATAAAATAAAAAGCAGTTGAATACTAATTGAAAATGTTACCTTATTACTTGTTTCTCTCAGGGCATCAAAGAGGAAAGAATGCAGTTCATAAATAACAGCACTTAAATGTTTTTCAGAAGGTGCTCTTAATTGTTGAAGTGTTAGGAAATTTGGTGTCCAATCTTTCATACCTTTACCATGTTCTCCTTGTTTCCATATATATATTTGTATATGTACACAGATACATATGGATTTTAATTTTTTTGTTTTATATGAATATAATCATACTATATGAATAAATCTAAAACTTGCTTAACAGTGTATCAATAGCAACTTTATATATAATGGATATACCTACAAGTAAATTGATACAAATCTAGTTCTACCCTTTCTTCCACCTACTTTGTCATGCATATATTCACAGTGCATGACACAATGCATTATATATACCTTATATATATATGTTATATGTTTATATATATATATACATACACATAGATGTACACATCTATAATTATCCTCCTAGCTCTTGAAAAGCTACATTACTTTTTAGACAGCAAATCTTTTTTCCCCTCTTTTTCTGTTAAAAGCATGCTCAGCAATTATTTTGTCACAAGAATTTCCTATCAGAGAATATCAGGTGGCACATGTTTTCTTTCACATGCCTTAAACAAGTGATAGGGATAAAGAGGTATAGCATCTTCTTAAATACTTCAACCCCTGTATAGTAGGCTCTTTGACACTGATGCACCCTCATATTTAGTCTTTATGTTGCCATAAAGCTGTTTTCTGAGCTATAACTATTTTTAACTGCAATTACAGTGCAAGATAACAATGGACTCACAAAAGGTTCAAAATTGGTGAAAAATCATAATGATGCTTAATAAGTATTCCTGAACTTGAATAAACACACAAAAGAGAAAAGACTGTCATAGGCTGAAATTAAACAAATAAATCCATCTCAACAAAACTCAGGATCCAGTGTAGGATTAGATTATGAGAGGGGAGAATATGGTGCAAATACCCCATTTGTTGGTGGAAAGAAGAATCAGGAAATTAAAATCCTGGGTTTCTTGGAGTTTTGTTGTTATTGTTGTTTTTTAAAGATGAAGGATGGTATAGATCAGCTTGTGGAGACAATAATTGTGTTTTGTTTCTCTACAAATTAGAGACACAGGTGTGTAAGTGTGAGCAAAGAAAGAGGATGGTACCATTAACAACATGGGAATATGGAGTTGAATGCTTTGTTGCCACAGGCATAGGATTGGAAACACAGACCACTTTATCAAGACAAAACCACCTGGAATTTTAGGTACCAGGAGGCTTCTCAGGAGAAAGTCAGAATGATTACTCAATTTTAGCAAAATCAGTCTACCTATGGAAGTATAGCAAAACAAAACAAACACACACACAAAAAACTGTTTTCATCCACTAAAATGTAAGCCACATGAAGGCAGAGATTGTGTGTGTGTGTGTGTGTGTGTGTGTGTGTATGTGTGTGTGTGTGTTTGTGTTTTCACTTAGGAATCCCAGTGCCTAGAATATACTGGTGCCTAGTAGGCACCCAAAAATACTTATTTAATCAATAAAGTGTTTTTATTCTTTTTAGTTTAATTTATTGTCTGTTTTAATTTTTGTGTAGTTCTCTCAAAGCTGAGTCTCTATAGATTTAATTTTATCTTTTTGTCCTTTAAAGTGTCTCAAGTACTTCTTTCTGAAGTTTTTATTTTGCTGCTCAGAATAAATACAACATTGTCCAGGTTGCTTACAACTGTAAATGACCATGTGACTAAATTTTTACCAATAAGATGTAAGTGGATATGTATCAACTTAAGACATCACTTTTTTAAGGAATTGAGATTACTGGCCCAGGACTAGTGATATCGCTACTTCATTTATGTGACAGAGAAACTCGGTCTTGTTTGAGACACTTTTGAAATTTAATTTTCGAGATTTTAGGTAAATCTAGTGAATCTAATCCTAACAAATGAACCACCCCTTCTCCAGGTTCTGTATCTTAGTAGGAGTGCATGATAAATGCTACCCATGTCTGCGTAACAGACACATGAAAGTTGAAAGATAATTCCCAAATAGTTTAAATATTATGTAGTATTTATTTTTTGTAATATAGCATGTCTTTCAAATATCAGCATGTTTACCGTTTCTATCAATAGAGAAATGTTTTATTTTCATCCTACTTAATACATGTAAGTCAAAAGTACAAGCCTATGGGTTAGAAGTATACCAAGAGATAGTCTTATAATGTGCTTATATGTTTTTGTCTGACATGTACATTTTTATTCTGGGGTGAAGAGGTATTTGGCAATAAATTATCCCTATGATATGACTATAAAATAACTGCATCTTGAGGTGAGGAGTGATGGGAAACATGCCAGGATGTGCTGCCTCTGCTCAGAGCAGGCACACACACACACACACACACACAGTAGGGCAGTGAAAACCCTGGATCAGTCCTTAAGGATCTATCTTATTCCCATTCCCCCTAGGTAGTACCACTATATCAAGAAAACAGGAGTGAAATCTCCTAAACTAGAGGACAAATTAGCAACAATTGGAGAATTTAGATTTTGCAGATATCAGATACTGATGCAGATGAAAACAGATCCTTGAGGCAGATCAAAGGCCAGACCTTCTGTTACCAGGATTAATTTAAAGCCTTCCATCATCTTCATTGGTCCTTAATCTATTCTACATTTGACATACTAGGAATTTTACATACCAGAAGCTAAGAGTTAGGGACATGGGAAAAAGGATGTATATTTTCAGTTTTGCCTTGTATTTAAGACAAGTCTCCTGTGTCCTAGTTACACAACTGCTGGTTTACAAGAAAAACTCACATTGACATGTGCCCTGAAAACTGGCCCAGATGAACTAGTACAAGATGCTCCTAAACCTAGATTTATAAAACTGTAGCAGGCCAACGGATTTTTGTTCCCATTTGCAAGGCAATGGGAAGTATAGCAAGGCAATACCTTTTAGTCTGCAAACTACTCTTTTTTTTTTTTTTTTTTTTTTGCAAACTACTCTTATGACTGACAGCCACAATAAAAACAACTTATTGATTTGAGAGATCCCCAAATGCTGACACTAGAGAACTTAGGGTGGGGTAGAGATATGGTACCCACTGGTATAGTTCACAGGTAGCTACAATCAGATATCACAGAATTATTGATATATTTTTATGTCACGATTATTGTATTCCATAGTTGTTAATGTGCTAGAATTATAAAAGTTTGTTAATGGACCAAGTAATGCAGAATGTTTCAACACTTAGTTTGTGCCAAAGTATCTAAAACCAACTTATCCTGAATCAGATACCAAG
Source organism: Phocoena sinus (assembly GCF_008692025.1). Lineage (NCBI taxonomy): Eukaryota > Metazoa > Chordata > Mammalia > Artiodactyla > Phocoenidae > Phocoena > Phocoena sinus. Next base: position 35,679,118 of record NC_045772.1, on the reverse strand, counting down.
ACAAATTCCGTGGAATTCTGCCTCTATATAATGTCATGGACTGTTTATAAGATATGTTACTTTGTAATGTTTCATTACTGAATAGTAACAAAATAAATCTGGTGATGAAACTTGGCATATAATTTTAGACATGTTTACTGGGTCATGAATGTCAATATTAGAATTAGCTCAGTCTGCTTGAAGAAAGATAGATAAGTAATTAATAAACATAATGTTAACTTTTTATTATAAGGGGAATAAACTCCCTACTTCTATTAGAGAATTTGAAAGGACTAGTTATATATTTAAATAGATATTTTATGGATGTTAAGTAGAGTTATTGTGGTAGTCATTCTGCAGTATTTACAAATATCAAATCACTATGTTATATACCTGAAACTAATATGTTGTTTCAGTTGTAACTCAATAAAATATGGTATTTTAATAGATTATCCTAAGATTCTGAGTATTCAAAATTATATTTATTTTATTGTCATAATAATAAGCATAGATAATGGAATTTCTAAGAAATAAATCAGTTCATGTAGACACTAGGGCCTGATTAAATATCAAGGGACCTTAGGAAGCTCACATATTTAAGAGCTTATCATGGTGTGTGTGTGTGTGTGTGTGTGTATGTATGCACTGCCTGTGTGTTTTTCTCATAGCACCATATACCTGTTCTTTGACAAGTGTGCTTTTGGGTCACCTGAATGCCTCAGAGGGAGAATAGGGAGATGAGCAAGTATAAGGTTACATATCCTACTTGAGCATTTGTTTTCTTTTTTTTTTTTGAGGTTATATTTAACCATTGTTTATTGTGTTAAAATCTATCATGTAATATAAATAGATGAATGGCAGTTTTAAAAGATGACTATATAGTTAATGTTAAATACACAAATCTAAGAAAAGAAAGTACACAAGGTACTCTAAGACAACTTTCTATTAATATATCAGAACTGGTGTGTGCTGTGGGCTATGTTTTTATGCAGACCTGGAAATGCACATCTAATTAAACTCACATCCTCTTCTAAGCTTTCCATCATCTCAATCAAAAATAAAATTCTTGGTGTTCTGTGGGAAGTATAAAAAGTATAGCAGTATATGCTGTCCATCCCCAAATTACTCTTTTTCCCCTAAAAAGTGTTGATAGGTTGAACTTTTATGACTTGGAACACATAAATAATGCTATTCATGGTGGTTTGGTTTCAGGCCAGTTTTAAAATACACTTGACCCAAAATGTAATTTAAAATTGATTCTAATCTCCATATGTAACTGTATTTTTATGGGAAAATAAATCAATATGTCTTTCTCACTGAACCACTAATTTCCAGACTAGTTATTATTCTACTTCTTTAAACTTTTAACTTTTGTAAATGGTTACAAGTCCTCTACTGGTGTGATAGATTATTGTTCAGCAAATACCCACTGCTTAGCTTCCAGATACCACCCCCTCCATGGGAAGAGTATACTCTCCTCACCTCTTGACTTCGAGTAGTTTGGTCATGTAGCTTGCTTTGCCAATGGATGCAATCCAGACAGAACCTTAAATGTGCTTGTCTATTTCCCTTGCTGTCCTGCATGTTTGCCATTGTCATAGGAAACCATGCCTGAAGAGCCCCTGCCCTTCCATCCTTGGGCGCAGAACAAAACATGTGGAGCAGTGTCTCCACAGGCAGCCCTTAGATGTGGAAGTGAGAAATACATGATCTTTTCCCACTTTTGTAGCACTCTGTTATGAATAATTACTGAAACAATAGTTAATACATACATCCACCTTCAAGTCCATGCAGGATGCCTCAAGGAGACTCAAAGGTTGAAAAAAATACTATAAAATCCATGTGAAAGTTAAGCTAAGGGTTTAAAGTTTACATGTGAAGGGAATGACACTAAATTTTGTCAGTTTAATTAGTCCTGCCTCTTAAAAAAAAGTAATATATTAAAAATTGAGTAATATATTGAAATTGAGTAATACATTCAAAATTTTAAATGAATGCATTTTTGGAAAATACCTCTTTCATCCACACTCCCTCGCTATAATTTGTTCTGGCTCAAATGACCCAGAGGAAGATGGATAATGATAGAAAATTAATGATGGACATTAAAAAAACTTTGATTGATAATAAAATCAATGAAGGACATAACATTGAGAACATAATATTGGAAAAACAAACAAAAAAACCCAGAGGCTCTGAAAACAACAACAAAATATTAAAAATCTATTTGATAGTCAAAGCGTAAAAATTTTTTTTGGTGATATGAAGTCTAGACAGGTGTCAGGGGCAACGAGAATTAGAGAAATATTCTAAAGTGTATTAATATATTAGCAAGTATATTACTAGTACTGGGAAAGCTAGAGAAACGTTACAACTAAAAGTATTATGCCAGCTGATTACCCTGATAAGTAAGCTTTAGAATGGTTCACCATCATCAGAGGTGAACATTCTTAGTCACCCATGGGATGTTTTTCATAATAAGGATAGAATCAGGGAGAAGGTATATGGGAGTGTCCCTGATACCATGTAAGGAATTCACAGAGAAACAAGGTTTCTAGCTCTCAGACTCCTTATTTCTGTCATATTTTTTCTCTCAGAATGGTTCTGCTCCAAACCACACTTTGACTACTGAGACAAAATTGGCACTTGCTTTCCGTGAGCGAGTCATCCATTTCTTTGATTACTAGGGAGGCAACAGCAATAATAAGCACCAACATTTAGTACATTTAGAGGCACACTGATGGGCTAAACTTATTTATGCTTATTTTTTAAGCTTGATGTGGATGTTTTTTCAGATGTTATACCACTGAAAGCCAAAGCAGTATAAAACAGAACATCCCTAAGAGATTTGTGGGAAAAGGTCATTGTCTACAGCTTTATTAATTTTGACATGATGTATCAGAAATATCCCTAGGTAACTTGTATAAACCTTTTGTTTTTGCCAGGACATAAAACATGGATTCTTATTTATCAGACAATATTTTCTCAAGAGGAATCATACTAAAAATCAAATTCCATTCTAATGTTGCTTTTTACCACAAACTAAAATCCATTTCAAGCTTCAGACATTCTTTAAAATACAGATACACACCTCAGACATTCTTTAGCTCTTCCCAAAATATGTATTTCTAGACTAGGATTGAGGAAATAAGAAAATAAATCTTAACTTGCACAGATGTATGCATGGAAAGTTGCAAAATGTTATAATTTTTCTACATGGAATAAAATGATGGTGAGTAGTATAAGTAAATACCCATTTTTTAACTTCCCAAAGGTATGCTAAACAACTTATGTTTGCTATCAACCTAGATATAGAAATTAAATATTTATTTCATAAATATTTATTATGATTATGATGACATAAAAGATAGAGGTAAAAGCTGAGGATTTGTAGTTATATCTCTTATTTGCTGAGATGTCTTTGTACTTTCAAATTATTTTCCTACACATATGTCAAAAGTCCAGACATTTTAGTATTTGTAATCTGTTAATTGAGGATTTCCTATTGTTTTTGTCATTTTGACTGTATGACTGTTTTAAAAGGTTCAATGAAGTATAACTGACATAAAAGACATTGAATATATTTAAAATGTACACGTTGATGTGTTTTGACATATGTATACATCCATGAGCCCATCACCACAATTTAGATAAAAAACATATGTAAAATCTCCAAAATCTATTTGTATCACTTTTTAACCCAATTTCTCTCTGCACCACTACCCCTTCCCCAGACAAAATACTCCTTTGTCTCCTGTCACTATAGATTGGTTTGCATTTTCTAGAATTTTATATTAATAGAATACTAATTTATGAATTCTTTTTGTCTGGCTTTTTTCACTTAGTATAGTTATTTTGAGAAACATTTGTTGTATATATCAATAAATTCTTTCTATTGCTGAGTATTGTTCCACTTATGGATAGATCATAATTTGTATATCTATTCACATTTGATGGGCAGTCAGGTTGTTTCTACAAACAATGTTGTTATGAATATTCATGGACAAACCATTGTATGAATATGTGCTTTCATTTCTTTTGGGTAACTAACTAGGAGTCTGATTTCTGGATATTACAACAGGTGTATGTTTTACTTTTTAAGAAACTGTTCATCTGTTTTCCAAAGTGGTTGTACTATTTGACATCCCTACCAGAAGTGTTTGAAAGTAAATCTTTGTGACCTTGCATGTGACAAAGAGTTGTTAGTACAACACCAAAGTTATGGTCCATTAAAAGAAAATTATAAATTGGATTTAACCACAATTTTGAAATTCTCTTTTTTGATAAAGTTAACAGAATGAACAGTCATAGAGTAGAGAAAATATTTGAAAATAATAGATAAAGGATTTGTATCCAGACTATATAATGAATTCTCAAAATGCAATAATGACAAAAACAAATCAAATTTTTAAAATAGAAAAAATACTAAGAAGACACTTAACCAAAAATATATATAGATAACAATTAGTGAAAAGGTATTCATTATTAGTTATTATGAGATTGAAAATTAAAGCCACAATGAGATACCATTTTATACCTATTAAAATGACTATGTTAAAAAACAAAGAAACAAACAACTTGAGAGTATCTAGTGCTAACACAGATATGAAGCAGTTAGAACTCATACTTTGCCTGTATGTGAAATGGTACAGCCACTTTGGAGAAGTGTTGTGCTTTCTTAAAAAGTGAAACATGCACTTATTGTATGACTCAGTTATCTCACACATAGATATTTACTCAAGAGAAATGAAAACTGATATTTACACATAAACCTGTATGGGAATGTTTATAATAGTTTTATCATAATTACCCCAAACCTGGAAACAACCCTGATGTTCTTTCAATGGGGTTTGGATAAAGAAATTGTGCTAAATCTCTACAATGGACTACTATTAAGCAACAGAAAGCAAAAAACTGTTGCTTCATGGAACAACATGTCTGAATTGCAGATATGTTAAGTGTAGGAGGTCGGACTCTAAAGTCTTCACATTGGATGATTCTATTTATATGACATTCTAGAAAAGGCAATTATAGGAAAAAACATTATTGATAGTCAGGCGGTAGAAGAGGAGGAGAGAGCGTCTGGCTACCAAGTACCATAAGGGGATATCTCTGAGGGCTGATATAACTTCTCTATCTCAGTTGTGGTGGTTGGTTACAAGACTTTATCACTTGTCAATACTCATGGAACTGAATAGCAAAAAGAGTGAATTTTACCATATGTAAATTAAAAAATACATTTAAAAAATCTTTGTGACTCATGAAATTTTTAAACATTAATGCAATGAAATTTATTTTTCTTCATTTTTGCATTTTGTTTCTATTAAAAATGCATTTTTATTCTGAAGTCATAAATTGAACAGTTTTAAAAGTTTTTTAAGTTATTAATTGAAGAATTATTTTTAATATGAAAAAAATTTAATATTTTAATATGAAAAGCATAACCTGTTCAGATATGATACATGCTTAGAATTGTAAGAGAGTATTTTCTTCTACTTTTTAAAATGTTTTGATACACAGTTTTTGCTTCAATATTCTTATTAAATGATAGCTTCCCTTCTTATGTAATTTATATGTTTTTCCATTGTATTTTTTAATTGGTTATTGCTATTATATAGAAAAATAAAGGTACATGTGTACATTTGCTCACATGTATTTGCAGTGTGGAGATCCTATGGATGATCTTAATAGTTAATTTGGAGGTACTTGTTCTCTATTATAGTCTTTATTTGCACCGTAATTTTTTGAGGTCTGCTTGACATATCAGTTCCAGGTTTACAATATAATGATTCGATATTTGTATATGTTGCAAAGTGGTCACCACAACTTAAGTCTAGTTAGCATCTGTCACTATACATTGTTACAGAAATTTTTTTCTTGTGATGAGAACTTTTAAGATCTGCTTTTTAAGCAACTTTCATATATGCAATACAGTATTATTAACAGTAGTCTCCGTGATGTACATTACATCCCTATGATTTATTTATTTTATAATTGGAAGTTTGTACCTTTTGAATCCCTTCACCCATTTTGCCCATCCTCACCAGCCACCTCTGCCAACCACTAATCTGTTCTTTCTAAGCTTGTTTTATTTTGCTTTTTTTTTTGTCTTGGACTCTCCATGTAAGTGAGATCATACAGTATTTGTCTTTTCTGTCTGATGTATTTTACTTATCATAATGCCCTCAAGGTCTATCCATGTTATTGTAAATGGCAAGATTGCATTCATTTTCATGGTAAATAATATTCCATTGTGTGTTTATACAAACACACACACACAGACACACACATGCCACATCTTTATTTATTCATCCATTGATGAACACTTAGGTTGTTTCCATATTTTAGCTATTGTTAATTTTGCTGCAATGAACATGGGGGTGCATATACCTTTTTGAGTTAGTGTTTTTGTTTTCTTCAGATAAATACCTAGAAGTGAAATTGCTGTATCATATGGTAGTTCAGTTTTGAATTTTTTGAGGAACTTCCGTACCATTTTCCATAGTGGCTGCACCAATTTACGTTCCCACCAGCAGTTCACAAAGGTTCTCTTTTCTTTACATCCTCACCAGCATTTGTTTTTGATAATAGCCATTTAATGGGTGTGAGATGATATATCTTTGTGGTTTTGATTTGCATTTACCTGTTGATTGGTGGTGTTGAGCATTTTTCATGTACCTGTTAACCCTCTGTATCTCTTCTTTGGAGAAATGTCTATTAAGATCCTCTGCCTAGGGGCTTCCCTGGTGGCGCAGTGGTTGAGAGTCTGCCTGCCGATGCAGGGGACACGGGTTCATGCCCTAGTCCAGGAGGATCCCACATGCTGCGCGGAGCGGCTGGGCCCGTGAGCCATGGCCGCTGAGCCTGCGCGTCTGGAGCACAGCAAAAAAAAAAAAAAAGATCCTCTGCCTATTTTTAAATCAAATTGATTTTTTTTTTACTATTAAGTTGTATGAGTTATTTATGTATTGTGGATATTAACTCCTTATAAGATATATTATTTGCAGATATTTTCTCCAATTCAGTAGGTTCAGGTCTTTAATCTATTTTAAGTTAATTTTTGTGTATGGTGTAATATAGTGGTTGAGTTTCCTTCTTTTGCATTCAGCTGTCCAGTTTTCCGGGCACCATTTATTGAAGAGATAGTCTTTTCCCCATTGTATATTCTTGGCTCCTTTGTTGTAAACTAATTGACCTATATGCATGGATTTATTTCTGGGCTCTCAACTGTTCTGTTGATCTATGTGTCTGTTTTTATGCCAATACTGTGCTGTTTTAATTACTGTAGCTTTGTAATATAGTTTGAAATTAGGGAGTGTGATGCCTCCAGCTTTGCTCTTTCTCAAGATTGCTTTGGCTACTCCCAGTCTTTCGTAGTTAGATACAAACTTCAGGACTGTTTGTTCTATTTCTGTGAAAAATGCCATTGGAATTTTGATAAGGTCTGCATTGAATCTGTAGATTGCTTTGGGTAACATGGACATTTTAATAATGTTAATTCTTCTAGTCCATGAACATGGAATATCTTTCTATTTATTTGTTTCTTTTTCGATTCCTTTTATGGATGTCTTAAAATTTTCACTGTATAGGTCTTTTACCTCCTTAGTTAATTATTTCTAGGTATTTTCTTCTTTTTGATTCAACTGTAAATAGGATTATTTTCTTAATTTCTCTTTCTGATAGTTATTGATGCATAGAAATGCAACTGAATTCTGTATATTGATTTTGTATCCTGCAGCTTTCCTGAATTCATTTGTTGGTTCTTACATTCTTTTGGTGGAGTCTTTGGGGTTTTCTATATATAATATCACGTCATCCACAAATAGTGATTATTTTACTCTTTCCTTTCCAATTTTGATGCCTTTTATTTATTTTCTTGCCTAATTGCTCAGGCCAGTACTTCCAGTATTATTTGAATAAAAGTGGTGAGAGTGGTCATCCTTGTATTGTTCCTGAGCTTAGGGAAAAAACTTTCAGCTTTTCCCCATTGAGTATGATGTTAGCAATGGGCTGTACTATTATTTTAATCTTAAGTGCAAGCCTGCAAAGATATATTATTTTCTCCTGTTTTACATATGAGGACACTGATGCCCACTGAAACTAAATAACTATCAAAATAACCTATTCTGTAAATGCTGCTACTCAATCAGAAGCTAGGACTATCTGCTTTGAAGTTTTCCCCCCATCCAATAGTAATGTTACTATTTATATTTCCTATTACTGATTCTAGATGCTTTTTATTTGAGTTTTTAAACATTTTCCAAGTTATAAGCATGTGAAATTAATTTTGTACCTTTTAATTGATATATAATTGACATAAAATATTGTGTAAGTTTGAGGTGTATGGTATGCTGATTGTTACATTTATATATTTCAATTTGAAGGGTACATACTTCCAGTTAGAGGATGAATAAGTTCTGGGGATCTAATGGACAACATTGTGATTATAATTAACAGAATTATGTTGTATACCTGAAAATTGCTGAGAGTGATCTGAACTGTTCTCATCAAAAAAGAAAGAAATGGTAATTATGTGATGTGATGGAGGTGCTAGTTAATTTTTATTTTATTAATCAAACTTATTCTTCCTTTCATGCGTGTTGCGTTATTAGACCTTTCAAAAATATATTAACTATGGTGCAAGCAAACATCTTTATCTATTACAGACACCAATGGATTATGTCACTCCAGTGCTTTTTACTCACAAAGACTTTTCTCATTTTTTACAATAAAATCTAAACTTTTTACTTTGGATGTTTGAAGAAACTACACTACATTGATATAATGGACTAAAGTTAAGTAATAGGAAGGGCAAACTATCAATTCACATAATACATCTGAATTTCACATGTGTTTTTCTAAATGAAAGAAGCTAGATCTGGCTCCTACATACCTGTTCTCTAATCTCTCTCATCCTTTCCATGTGTCCACTATGTTGAACACTCATTGGCCACTTTATATTATTTATATACAACATGCTTTTCATGCCATGGGCTTTCACACAGTTTCTGCATCCTCAAAAATCCTATCCATTGTTCTGGGCACACCTAGTTTCTTCTGTCTTTTTCAATCTTAATTTTTTAAAAAAATTATTTGGTTGCACCAGGTCTTAATTGCAGCAGGCGGGCTTCTTAGTTGCAGCTCGCCGGCTCCTTAGTTGCAGCTCACCAGATCCTTAGTTGTGGCACGTGGCCTCCTTAGTTGTGGCATGCAAACTTTTAGTTGCAGCACGCATGTGAGATCTAGATCCCTAAGCTGGGATCGAACCCGGGCCCCATGCATTAGGAGCGCAGAGTCTTAACCAGTGTGCCACCAGGGAGGTCCCCCAATCTTAATTTAATGTTACCTCCTTAGAGAAGTCTTCAGAAATAAGGAAAATAGCTGCATTAAGCACTGCAACAGATATATGCACTATTTATCTTGAGAAATATGGGTCTAAGCCTATAGCATAAGACTTTCAAGGGCATGGTTAGTATAGTATATAAAAAGTGACTCTCAAACCCTAGCACCATCAGAGTCACAACCCAAGACACTGACTGCTGGGAGCCAGTCCCAGAGACTCTGATTTACTAGGTCTGGGGTGGGGCCTGATGTTTTGCTTTTGTAGCATGTGGCCAGTTAATACTGATGCCGTTGGTCTGTGGACCACACGTGGAGAATCACTGTAATATAGAGGAAATTATGGGCATGGGGGAGGGGGAAGATGGAGGGAGAAGTACTAGATTCTGACTTAAGTTAGAAGGGAGAGGAAGCCAATAGCTGGCAACTGAGGAGGCAGCATGGACAGAAGAATCCAAGTTCCAAGGTTCATTTTTGACTTAGAATTTTTATTTATGAAGATTTTAAAACAATGAGTGAATGAACTAATAAAATTGCCACTCATGAAAATATATTATTTGAGATATAGTCAAGGAACTGTAATATACTGTGTAGCAAAATGCTTCCTGACCAATATTAGATTTAATCAATTTATAACACATTTCAAAAAATTGTGTAATCACTAACATCTGTCTTCATGTGTGAAATGCTCTAAAGAAACCTATCAAAATTTAATTTGAATCCAGTGTTTGAGTAAATCTGGTTTAAATAATTTTTCTGTGGATAAGGGACAGCTTCCTTTCCTTCCTTCCTACCTTTGTATGTGTCATTATTTAAAAGCTTTATCTATGTGAAAGGTAGAACAGAAAGTGCATGAAGCTGGAGTAGAAATACATGACCTCTACTTTTCTCACAGGGATATTTTGAAGGTTAACGAGATTTTCACTTGTTGCATGTTTGATGTCTTTTGATGAGAGGAACTGTATAAACATCAAATATTATTCTAGACAAAGGGTTCATTAGTGCTTTATTTTCCATTAATATTTGCCAAAACCAAATTGGCACTGAGTGTAATTCTACAGAATGTTTGGCAACCACTTGTTTTCTGTCAAAGTCATGTCAATATACAGATGGATTCCATTTTCACAGGAACCAAAATAAAGTGATATTTAAGATTAAAATTTGGGATGAAATAACTATTAATGTGTGAAATGCCTTAAGGAATTTATGCAGTAATGCAAAACTGTGATGAAATACAATAAAAGCTAACTAAATTATAAAACTACTCAGGAAGATAGATGAAGTTGGATATGTTATTATGATGACTGTTGGCAATTTCATTTAATCACACTATGCCAATAGCAAAGGGAATATTTTTAAATTACACATTGTGTAATTTTTAGAATGAGTAAATCTAGCCAGAAATAACTCCTAATGTTTATATAAAGAAATTACATTTCCCTTGGGAAAAGTGGTGTTTGTTACTGTTCAGGCACATTGTAAAACTCCAATGATAGATTGTGAAAAATTTTGTGTGTGTGTGAAAATGTGCATAAGGGTGAAACTATTGAGAGTCATGAACAAGATTCTGTGGAAGTGAGCTAATCTGGCAATATGAGGCATGGAACGCTTGATCTTTCACAGGGCTGAGTGTTAGTTAATCTTCTATGCTTTAGAATTATCTGAGATTAATGAATTTAATCATATTTAACAAAAGAAACTTAATAGAGAGTCTATGCAAAGAGAAGCAAACAGTCCTTACTTCCTTCATTCTTTCAATGGCTGTTTATTGATGGCAAACCATGTAGGTAGTACAGTCTTTGGCACTGGAGTTATAGCAACAAATGAAACCGGGTATGTTTTCCTATAGAATTTAGTGGCACTTAACTTATAGTCCATTAGGGGAGGGATCTAATTTTAAAAAAGACGTATATAATAGATAACATATATAATATTAATATATGTAAAATGTATTGTAAGCGTCATAGTTTTATAGAAAAAAAATGAGCAGTTAATAGGAATTGAGAAGATGCCATTTTAAGAGGGTGATCAGGCAGGAGTCTCTGAGGGAGTGATATTTGAACAGACATCTGGAAGTGGATGATAACCCTTGGAAAGAGATTTCCAGTTCAAAAGAATAGGGCAGTATGAGTGGAGATATTTTTCAAGGACCAGCAATAAAGCCAGCATGAGCAAAGGAGAGCACAGAGGGAAACAGTGACGGCCTGGGGCAGATCATGGAGGCGTGCAGCAGACCACATTGGGCATAGTAAAATTTAGATTTTTAATCTGAAGTGAATGTAAATCCATTAGAGGGTTTTAAGCAGGAAAGTGACATGATCTGACTTATTTATAAGTGAGAAAATCCATCTGAATGTGGAAGGTTGCAGATTTAAGTAACTTTGCTGGAATACAGACATATACTTTGTTGAGTCTACTAAGGTGATACTGTCATCCTGATGAAATACTCATTTAGAATACTACCTAAGTGGATTTTACCTAGAGGGAATGATAACTTACTGTATGCTAGGAATGTTCTATAAACACTTTACTCTTCCTATGAAACATATGTATTATATCTATGCACAGTTTTTAAAGTAGTGATAAAATGAACATGTGTAGTCTCTACCCAGATTACATTAAAGCCCCACAAGCCCCCTCTAGAGGTCTTTCAAGATGTTTGTTAAATATATTACTAAGAATTTTTTATGTCTGATTTTTGAAATATAATTTGCAATATTGTGATGCCAGCATATAAAAATGGATTATTAAAAGTTAACCTACTTGTATCCTGTGATCTTTCTAAATTGATTTAATAATTTAGTAGCTTCCTTAGGATCGTCTATATGAAGAATCTTGTCCTTTGTAAATAGAGACAGCTTTATTTCTTGCTTTCTAACCTTCACTTCATTGTTATCTTCTTTTAGTAGTTATTACCTCCAGAAAACGTTGAAAAGTGGTGAGAATCAGCATTCTTTCACATTTTCCTGATTTTAGGTGCAACTTGTCCATTTTTACCATTAAATGTGTTACTAGTGTGGTTCACTAGTAACAACCTTTATCAGGCTGAAAAAGTTTCCTTCTATTGTTATATTTCTGAGAATTTTTATCATGAATAAACAATCTAAAATCATGGTTTTTGTTCATCACATCAAGGCCATCTTAATGTAGGTCTTTCATTGTCTTTTCCCTTAAATGTGGATCAGCGTTTCTTGGTTTTTGTATTCCAAGTAATTTTGGATTGTATTCTATACACTCTGAATGTTATGTTATGAAGACTCTAAATTCTGTTTTGTTTTATATTTTTTTCTTCTGAAGAGCATTGATTCTGGTTTGTTTATCTTAGCAGGCAATAATCTGGCCCTACCCAAACTGAAAACTGTCTCTTAGGTGGAAGCCTAAATCTTAATTCAGGTTTTTCATTCTCAGAAAGAGTGGGTATAGTACCTTTGTAGTTCAGAAGTCAGCCAGATATTTGGGAAGACTTTGTACATAACATTTGAGGTTCCCAATCAATGCTTCTCTCTTTTTAAAAATAAAAAACCTTATTTTCTAGCAAATATGGATGCCTTACATTCTACCTCTGATTTTTTAGGCCAGAAAGACTGTGGGTTTTTTGTTTTTTTTTTTTTTTTTTATGATTTTATCCTTTACACAATACACTGACTTTAGCCAGCACTCAAGCTAAAGCTGGAAGGATGTGTAACTACTTCCAAGTATTGACTTACCTTCAGAATCTTGCTGCCTTTGGATAGTTTTTGTAAGTTTGTGTGTGTGCATTTTTCTTTAAGCTTATATTTGCTATCTGTGGCATAGCTGGGTCTGGTAGGAACTACTTAACTGGGTAATAAGCAAAAGTCTTTGTCCTTTTACTTGTAACCTATCTGAGTTTTAAAATTTTAAGTAAATTTTGTATGGACAGTTCTTAATCTTGAAGGTCTGTAACTGTGTATATTTCCTTCAAAATCTTGCTTGACAATTTAGCAGGTTATTACATCTATTTAGATAGTTATTTCTCCAATTGCAATTTGAAAATATCACCAGGATATCAACTGGCCTATCTTGATTTGCAGATGATATTATCCTATATATAGAAAAATCCCAAAGAATCTACCAAAAACTTATGGGAACTAATAAACAAAGTCAGCAAAGTTGCAGGGTACAAGACAAATACACAAAAATACATTGCATTTCTATATACCGGCAATGATCAATAAAAAAAGGAAATTAAGGAAGCAATCCTATTTACAAGAGCATACAAAAGAATAAAACCTCTAGAAATAAATTTAATCAAAGATGTGAAAAACTTGTATACTGAAAATTATAAAACAATGCTGAAAGAAATTAAAGACTTAAATAAAATGGAAAAACATTCTGTGTTCATGGATTGGATGACTTAATATTGTTGAGCTGGCAAAACTCCCCAAAGTGATCTACAGATTCAGTGCAATCCCTACCAAAATTCCCAGTGGCCTATTTTGCAGATATGGAAAAGTAGATCCTGAAATTTATATGGAATTGCAAGGTACCTAAAATTACCAAAATAATACTGAAAAAGAATAACAAAGATGGAAGTCTCACAATTCTTGATTTCAAAACTTGCTGCAAGGCTACTGTAAAAAATATATGATATTGGCATAATGATACAAATTGAAACCAATGGGATAGAATTGAGAATCCTGAAATAAACTCATACATCTATGACCCTATAATGTTGAACAAGTTGCTGAGAACATTCAATGGCCAAGAGTAATCTCTTCAATAAATTATAATGGATTGGCTGGATATAGACAGGCAATAAAATGAAGTTGAACTCCTCTTTCACAACATATATAGAAATCAACTCAAAATATATCAGTGACTTAAATAGAAGAGCTAAAATTATAAAACTCTTAGAAGAAAACATCGTATAAATTTTCATGATCTTGACTATGAATCCATGGCAGTAGATTCTTAGATATGACACTAAAAGCATGAGCAACAAAAGAAAATTGGGTATATTAGACTTCATCAAAATTAAATACTCTGTGTATCAATGGACATTTTCAACTCAGGGGAGAGTCAGTCTTTAGAACAGGAGAAACTATATGCAAGTCACATATCTGGTAAGAGTTTATTATCTAGAATACATAAAGAATGCTTACAACTCTACAACAAATAGACAAACAAACCAAAACAAGAGAGAATCAAGAGTTTTGTCTGTGGAGGAGAGTGATTCCTCTTAAGGGTAAGAGAATAAACATCCAAAAACCTTAAAGAAAAGGTGGGCAAATGACTTGAACCAGCATTTTGCAAAGAAGATATACAAATGTTCAACAAACATTGGAAAAGATGCTCAACATCATTAATCATTACGGGAATGTAAGTCAAAACCAAAATAAGGTACTATTTGGCACCCAGTAGGGTGGCTCTGATGATGAGGATAAAAATAAGAATAAAAAATAGGAATTAGAATGAGAAGGAGAATGAAAAGAGGAGGAGAAAAATAAGTGTTGGTGAGGATTTGGAAAAGTTGGAGTCCTCATACATTTCTGGTGGGGATATAAAATCATGAAGCACTGGCAAGCAGTTTAACAGTTCCTCAAAAAGTAAAAAATTTCTATATGACCCTGTAATTCCACTCCTGGGTACAGATCCAGAATAACTGAAAAGATACTGAAACAAATACTTGTAGAAGAATGTTCATACTAGCACTCTCCACAACAGTCAAAAGATGGAAGCAACTCAAATGTTCATCAAGTGATGAATAGAGAAACAAAACTTGGTATACACATTCTTAATTAGTTGTTAAAAAGGAATGAAGTACTGACACATACTACTATTGTGAATAAATCTTGAAGCCTATGTGAAAAAAGCCAGACACAGAAAGGTCACATATTGTATAATTCCATATATATGAAATAGCCAGAATGGGCAAACCCATAGAGACAGAAAGCAGATTGGTGGTTTTCAGGGGAGTGAGTGGGGGTTGAGGATGGGAGAGTGAATGAAGAGTGACTGCTGAAGAGGTACGGAGTTTTCTTTTGGGGTGATGAAAATATCTTGGAACTAGATATAGAGTGATGGTTGCACAATGTTGTAAGTGTACTAAATACCACAGAATTGTGCGATTTTTTTTTTTTTTTTTTTTGCGATACGCGGGCCTCTCACTGTTGTGGCCTCTCCCGTTGCGGAGCACAGGCTCCGGATGCGCAGACTCAGCGGCCATGGCTCACGGGCCCAGCCGCTCCGTGTCATGTGGGATCTTCCCGGACCGGGGCACGAACCCACGTCCCCTGCATCGGCAGGCGGACTCTCAACCACTGCGCCACCAGGGAAACCCAGAATTGTGCACTTTTAATGGTTAATTTTGTGTTCTGTGAATTTCACCTAAAAATGGCACTGAATTACCATTTTTTACCTATCAGATTGGCAAAAATTCAAGTTTTACAGCATATTCTGTTGCGAAGACTTGTGGGGAAACAGGTGCTTTCATAAATTGCTGATGGGAATGCAAAATAGTATAGATTCCATTGAGGGTAATTTGGCAATAGTTAGCAAAATTAGATGAGCATTTACCCTTTGACTCAGCAACCCACTTCTAAGACTAGATCCCATAGATGCATGCAGTAGAAAAAAGACCAAACGATGTATGCACAAGGCTATTCAGTGGAACTGTTTGTAATATAATAGCAAAAGAGTAGAAATGGGATAAATCTCTATCAGTAGGGGCTCAGTTGAGTAAGTCAGAGTTCATGCACACAGTGGAGGGCTCTCTGTCTGTAAAAGGGTTGACACACTGCTGTGGAGAAAATTGCTGAGGTGGGTTGCTCCATGAAAAAAATCAAGGTAGGGCTTCCCTGGTGGCGCAGTGGTTGAGAGTCTGCCTGCCAATGCAGGGGACACGGGTTCGTGCCCCGGTCCGGAAAGATCCCACATGCCGCGGAGCGGCTGGGCCCGTGAGCCATGGCCGCTGAGCCTGCGTGTCCGGAGCCTGTGCTCCGCAACGGGAGAGGCCACAACAGTGAGAGGCCTGCATACCACAGGAAAAAAAACAAAAAAACAAGGTAAATGTCCAGAATAGGCAAAGCTATAGAGACATGAAGTAGGTTAGTAGTGGCCTGTGGCTGGAATGAGGGAGACCAGGAGATGGGCAGATTGGGGGTCTGGATAGTTGAAAATATTCTAAAATTTAGTGGTGATGAATGTACAACTCTGAAAAAATTTTAAAATATATTGAATTGTATAGTTAAATGGGTGAATTTTATAGCATGTGAATTATATCTCAATAAAGTTGTTATAGAAAAAGAGAAAAAGGGATAGATTTGGTATGTGAACCCTGGACTCTCTCAGATTGCATATAATCAGTGATTGAGCTACAGTAAATAGTCCAGAGGCAATGGTCCAGATTAATAGAGATTTTCAGAAAATATTTCTATTTGGGTGGGAGGAAGTGATTTCAAGTGTAGGGTATCTTAACAAGTCAGGGAAATAAAATTTGAAATAAAAAAAAAAATTTGAAAAAATTTGAAATAAAAAAATATTTCTATTTGGGTGGGAGGAAGTGATTTCAAGTGTAGGGTATCTTAACAAGTCAGGGAAATAAAATTTGAAATAAAACAGGAAGTGATTCCTCATCTAGAAGGCCAAGAAGCAAACTATTGGTTCTTGTGAATGTGAAATGGGTCTAGAGAGTTATTTGAAACCTCTTTCTTACCTGATGAAAAAACATTTCAGGTTGGCTCCTGAAGGGACAGAAAAGCCAATGAAAAATTACCAGCCAAAAGTGTAAGTAAGTTGATCTGGTATCTAATCTTGACAGGATTGTCTATACTGTAGATGATTTATAAGAAAAAGTCCAGAAGATTCCACAAGGGAACGTTACAAATAAAATTAGAAAAGGTGCCTAGGAAAGAGCTAGGCTTGTTGGCCAACTTTTCTTTGTTTAATCACATCTGAATCTTTATTCTCAGCTAGAATTCCTGTGGAATAGCTTATCTGTGCACTTTTCACAGTCAACAAATTGGAGGAAAATGAAAAAACTGAGGTGAATCCACTGGCACAGAAAGTGATGGTAAAAGAAAAGAGTAAACCAAATTCTTGGAGGCTGCAAGATGTCAGATGATAATATAAGTAGACAAAGAGTAGTTCATTATAAATTAGCCAACAAGAATAATTTTGCAGTGATTTAAAGCAATTAGTCACATCATCACATTAAAATCACTTTAGTATTCAAATTATCTGTCACCTGTCAAAACAAGTTTTTAGAAAGAATAGCTTTCATGTGAAATATTCCATAGTAAATTCAAGGACATTCCATCCTTAATTATATTTTCATGAGTGAAGGGCACATGAATGAAATGAGTCCTATAGATAATTTGACTGATTTTTATATAGTAGGTACTGATGATTGAATATTTGTGGGGTTAGTTTATGTTTAAAATTTACTTATGCACCTTAAAATTCACACACTGGATAAGATATGCACAGAGAAATGACTCACCTTTAATCTGGCAAATTAGTTTTCTTGATTTTAAGGAGCCTATATCAGATGCTTTCTAAAGTAGTGTTTTTAAGGGGCACCCAATACTGGTAGGGTGAGCTGGTATGGAAAGAATGATCATTCCCTTTTTTTAGAACCCTGACCAATATCCAAGTCAGTTCATTTAAAAAAAAAGGGGGAGAAATCTTGTTTGAATGATAAACATTTCATAGGAGACTTTATGATTGCAAATCAGAGAAAATATGAGTTTTCTCATTTCCTCACCTTATTTCCTCCTCAAAACATTTTGGATGCTTCCCAAGTGTTATTTCATATGCTAAAATCCAAGATGTAATAGGTTATTATATTTCCCTGTTGATTTTAACTCTAAAATGTGGATTCAGGATTAAACTCTGCTGCTAGTTTAGCTTCTTTCAGCATGTTATCTTCTTTTCAAATGTTATCCAAATGGAACACAAATGTTCTCTAAAAATTCACAGGAGTAAAAAATATTTTTGATGGTTTGCTTAATGTTTTAAAATTTGTTCTCATTTTTTCCTACTGTATAGAGACAATCTAAAAGCTATATTTTAAATCTGAGGAAAGAAATCCCACATGCCAGAGATCAGGAAATTTACTTATTTAATTTGTGATGGTTGAAAATTATGATCTGGACATCATGATATGGCAATTACTTTTTTATAAACAGTAATTATTCTATTATTACTGTTGTTATTACATTATTGCAGTTTAAGAAAATTATCTTAGTAGTTTGCTTTTTCAGGTAAAATGTTGTCTTCTTGCTAGGTTTCATTATACCAAGCCATGAGCTTCCTAATGTTTATATTTCACTTGATACACAATCCTTTTGTTAGTATTCTTTCACACATTAGTCTACTTTAACATTAATCAACAGTATACAATTTATATCTGAAATCTAGATATGTCTCACAATTAACACTATGTCTGAATTGTTTTATCTTTTTTAATGAGAAATGTATCTCTCATTAACTTTATTATTCTTCAGCATAGATTTTCAAAACTCAATTGTGTTAAAACAAAATACCTTTATATTAGGGCTTTAATAGTTGGCATTTCTTTTTTTATTTTCTAAATATTTATTGTTTATTTACTATGTGCAGTTATTAGTCTAAGCAGTGAAAATGAATGGTAAGCCAAATGAAAGTTGTCTTAGCCCCTCTGGCAGCTATAAATTCTGTTATATAATGAATTACATAAACATAATTTTTTAATTTTTGGCTGCATTGGGTCTTCATTGTTGCGTGCGGGCTTCTCACTGCGGTGCCTTCTCGTTGTGGAGTACGGGCTCTAGGCATGTGGACTTCAGTAGATGTGTCATGCAGGCTCTGTAGTTGTGGCTCGCAGGCTCTAGAGCGCAGGCTCAGTAGTTGTGGTGCACGGGCTTAGTTGCTCCGCAGCGTATAGGATATTCCTGGACGAGGGCTCGAACCTGTGTTCCCTGCCTTGGCAGGCAGATTCTTAACCACTCTGCCACCAGGGAAGCCCCAGAAACATAAGTTAGGAAAAATAAGGGGTGCTATAAATTTTAAAAGGGGGACTGATCCATCATGGATGTAATGATATCAATAAATGTCCTGAATATGTAAAGTTTTAGTTGACCTCTAAAAGAAGAGTAAAAGAGTAGGTGTTGATAAAGTAAATAGATGGAGGGATCCCATATTCTAGGAATGTGGAAAGTTCCAAGGGAAAGTGAGAAAGTACTAGCTGCAAAACACTAAAAGAAAGTTGATATCAACTCCATTTTGACATTATCTGAGAGTATCTTACAGTGACTTTATCAATATCTCACTGCTGACCAGATGGAAGTATTGTTGGTGGGAATGTAAACTGGCACAGGCACTATGGGAAGCAGTATGGAGGTTCCTCAAAAAACTAAAAATAGAGGTACCATATGATCCAGCAATTACACTCCTGGGTATATATCTGGAAAAAAATGAAAACACTAATTTGAAAAGATATATGTACCCCAGTGTTCGTAGCAGCACTATTTACAATAACCAAGGTATGGAAGTAACCCAAGTGTCCATCAACAGATGAATGAATAAAGAAGTGGTAAATATATACAATGGAATATTAGTCATAAAAAGAATGAAATTCTGCTGTTTGCAGTAACATGGATGGACCTGGAAAATATTATGCTTAGTGAAATAAGTCACACAGAGAAAGATATCACTTAAATGTGAAATCTGAAAAATAATACAAATGTATATAGCAAAACAGCAACAGGCTCACAGATACAGAAAACAAACTAGTGGTCACCAGTGGGGAGAGGGAAGTGGGGGGCATGTTCGGAGTATGAGATTTAAAAATATAAGCTGCTATGTATAAAATATGTAAGAAACAAAATATATTGTATAGCACAGGGAATTATAGCCATTATCTTTGTAATAACTTTTAATGGAGTATAAACTTTAAAAATACTGAATCGCTATGCTGTAACCTGAAATTAATATAATCTTGTAAATCAACTATGCTTCAATAAACAACAACAAAAGAACTTGGTCTGTCTGATGCTAAACCTCCTGATGGTATAAATAAATACAAAATCTTTATCACAATATGGAAGAATTGTCATGATCTGGCCCCAGCCTCCCTTTCAATCTAATTTTCTATTACATCACATTATATAACCTACATTCCTGACAAATAATATGGGAAAATCTTAGAGGTTATAAACCAAATTTTATCTACCTTTCTATCTCCCTCAGGATCTGGCAAAATGTCTTGCTCTAGTAGGAACTCAATAAATATTTATTAAATTTTCATTAAAATTTCTATTGCCATGGAAGTGTAGTTTCAATTATAAAAAACAAAACAGATACTACTTATCAGATAGAAAAGCAGAGGAGTTTTTGTGTTGTTTCAATTATTAATTTGTTTTGAGAATAAAAACCAACTTAGCCAAAATAATATAGTAAATAAATATCCTGTGAAAATTATTGCATAACATAGAGTGGTTAGTTTTCAGTAAAAGTTTAATTAATCCTTTAGCAAAATAAGTATGGTGTCACATATGTAAAGCTATTTGAAATATTTTAAGTTTTTGTTTTCATAAACACATAATTTATTTCATTTTGTTTTGTTTCACATAGTTTATAAGAAGGCTTAAATGTTAAATATGTTTGGAACTTGATGATCTATGAATAAATAAAACAATAATTAAGGTTTCTTTGTCTCAGAAACTCATTACTATTGTCTGAAATTCTGTCATTTGCTTTATGTAGTCAATTTGTAATGGGGAATTGTCATATAAATTAATAAACGGATAAGTTCACTTTTCAGTTATACTAACAAATTATATTACTAAATAAAAAACAGATTTCCTAATTATAAAATGCACTTGAGATATTATTTGAGATACATTCTTTAGTAAAGTTTCTAATGAAATTCTAAAGCCAGATGGTTGGTATTTTTATCATTATGAGATGATTTACATTCTTGGTGTTCTGTGGTTTTGTTTTATTATTCTCTGTGCTGTGTCCCTGGTGAATTTATGCTTTCTAACCAATTATGTAACTCTAAGCTCGGTTCACTTAGGGAGGAATCTGTGGCAAAGCTTAAGACAACAACTTTGTCTTTAGCCTTCACTATGATGCGGAAAGAGTATTACTCCTCTGCTGGCGGAAGGGGTGGGGTGCGGGTACCTCACTGATGTTGTGCTAAGTACATTAAATGAATTCCTTACTTAAACTCCACAATAATCTTTTAAGGAATGAATTCTTTCTGTTCCTATTTAATATGAAGAAAGTGGCATTCCTCTGGTCACACAGCAGTAAAAAATCCTGGGCTGTTTTTCTCCTATAATTTTCAGGTTCACGTAGTTGGAATCTTCTGAGTTAGCCATTAAGCACTTTTGCTTCTAAGGGAGGTAGACCCGCTAGCTGTGTTTTTAGGTTGAGCAAGGTGAAAGGTGCTCACACTTCCATTTTCTGTTTCTGTGACCTTGAGAAATTTGTGTAATCTTTCAGTTTCATTCTCTAAAAAATGAGGATAATAATAGCACTTATCTTTTAAGGTTATTGAGATAGATAAATAGCATAAAGTGTGTAAACCATACTGCCCAGTGCCTTGTACCGAATCACTTTTACTGTTATTATTCTTAATGGTAGAAACACTGAAACAAGTAACCTAGTCAGAACTTGAGGCTTTTCCCCAACAGCCTGGTTTAGGTGAGTTGTCTCTAATCTAGTCATCTGTGTAATCAGAGTAAATTTACTACCTCTAAGGATTTTCATGAAGATTTTAAACTGATAGTGTATATAATGCTCCTAGGATAAAGTCTGACATAGGTCTTTGCATATATTGGTTTCTTACTCTTCTCTATGTGAATTACCTTGGCTACAACCTTAATATATGGGGAATGGAGCCATCAGAAGATGCAGGGACCACCAACTGAGTTTAAAAATCTTTATGAGTTTTTAAGTCTGTGTGGAACACTATTTGGATAACAGTATTTGGACTGGGAGAGATACTCTAAGGTGCCAAGTTGCAAGTGTACAATTTATGTGGCTTTTCAGATTAATATGTTATAAAGGAACTTGGCCAATTATTAATCCTTTAATATGTTATAAAGGAACTAACATGCCAATTCTGCTTTTAAAAGATTAACAGCATTACATAATGAAATAAGATCCTGTGATTTTAATGTCTTTTAATGCAAATTTCACAACCTTTTGAAATATAGCTTTTTAAATTAATTTTAGCCAGAGAAAATACTTTAAAATATGTAGACTTATTTAAGTAATTCTTTAAACATATTAAACAATGATCTATTAAACTGGCCTCAATGAAAATATAGTTATATTAAACAACTTTAATATTGAATATGAATTTTTTTTTGTCTCTGTGGAAAGGCCCTATTAATTGCCAAGTAAGATCTGTGAAAATACTGCGTATAAGTAAGCATTGATGTGATCAGCCACACTAAAATCAATTTTGGTGGTCAGATGTAAAAATTTGATGATAAAAATTAAATATTATGTAGTTTTATAGAAACAGTTTTAAATCATTATTTATACAAAATGGATTACTAAACTCTTTATGTCATTTAACGATATTGTCAATTAGCAGAAATTTGTTTTATTATTTTAACTAAAAGTTTTATATTAGTCGATTGAACCATATTCAGAGATCTGAATCATTTGTAAAATTTCTAGGAAATAATCCAAGTGTTTTAGATTATGAATATCCCGTATCTGAACAGTGGGATTACAACATATGTTTTTTTAACTGAAGTCAGCTATATATGATCACTTGCTTATATCTATATTTTTAAACACTTAGACTTTGCATATGTATTCTGCTAAATACTACAAGTCAGTTTATATATTATTAATATATATAGAATATCACTCAACAGGCTAGATTTTATACTTCAAGGGTTACTTATAAAATTATGAAGGGAAATTTTTACCATATGTGCTGTACCTACTTGTTTTAGAACCTAATAAGGTAAAATGAGTCACCTCTGGGTTGGAATTCAACATTTGTGTAAAACAACATAATTTTTGATCAACATTTTACTAATGTACAACACTACAGAAAAAATGTAAAAATTTTCAATAATATAAGAAAATGTATCAATTGTGTTTTTTAGTTGTTTTTTTTTTTGTTATTTTATACTTTTCAAGAGTTCCAAACCTGAGGCCTTTTAGTTAATAGCAAGTTGATTTAATATTATAACCTCATTGATAGAGTTAACTAATTATTCTTTGTCTATAAATTCAAACACTATGGAAGTAGCTAAAATAAATATTCATAAACACTCTAAAATCAAATATAAAATTTTAAATAAGATGTAAAGAAACTGTATTCCCATCACAGTTCAGAATATTTCTGTTGACTATAAATAATCAATTTGATTAGTCAACACAAAAGAGCAATATATACCAACATTTTTCTTGGCAAAGGAGCTATAACAGTGAACAAAACAAGCAAAAAAATCATTGCCTATAGGAGCTTTCATTTAGTGGGAAAATTAGGCAAAAAGCAACGAATAGTTAACATAATGGTATGAAAAATGGTGATGTGTACTAAAGAGAAAAATAAGAGGGGTTTTAGAAGGAGGTTAGGGAGTTGAATAAAAGAAAATACTGGTTTTGCAAAATTAAATAGAACAGTCAGGGAAGATTTCATTGAAAGAGTGACATTTTATTAAATATCTGAAGGTGGAGAGGGAGTCAGCCATGAAGTCTATGAAGGAAGAACATGTTAGGTAGAGGAAACAGAAGTGCAAATGTCCTGAGGCATAGAACAGTTAAGAGGTCAAAGTGAGCCAAGAGGATAGTAGTAGATGTTGAAAACAAGACAGCAGGGCCAAAATGGAGTTGCTTATGCTAAGCTCTACGTCACTACCTTTGAGTGATCTACCTAAAAAGCAAGGATTTTGTAACTTACCAAATAATTTACTGTGCTTCATATTGTCTCTGAGTTTTTCACCCTGAGCAACTTGGAAAATAAAATTGCTTTTTGCAGAGATGATGAAAAAATAGATTTGCGTTGGGAGGTGGGGTAGTGGAATAGTCAGGAGCTCAGTTTTCAGTATATTGGTTTAATAGTTCTATTAGATATTCTGGTGGAGATGTTGAGTAATTAAGTTGGTTACATGAGCTAGGTGAGGAGAGAGCTATGGGCTTGAGATAATAATCTAGGAGATTTCAGTATATTTAAAGCAATTATGAGTTCACCAAAGATTTGATAGAAATTAGAATGTAGATGAAAAAGAAATCTGAAGAGATAAACTCTGGGCCCAACAACTTGTAGGGTTTGGGAATAAACAAATGATTGAGAAGGAGACCCTAAAAACATAGAAGAAAGACAATGAGACCATGGGTTACAGAAAATTGAATGAAAACAGGAGGTGGGAGTGAGTGATCAACTCTTACTAATGGAGCGGGGAGAAGGGGAATAGAGAACTGATTTTAATCTAAACCTTTAGTTCAGAATTGTCAAATTCAAGGGAATCTTATGTTATTCAACACAATAAAATTATTTTACAAATTAAGACTACATGTCCAACAATGCCAGATAATTAATTCTCAATCTACTTATATGGAAATAAAATTTTCTGGCACTTGAAGAAAGAGGAGATTGTTCCTGGCCCTTTTAAAATAGCTCTGAGACAGAAACAGCCACTTTTTGGGGAGATTTGTGTTACTGTTACTTCATACTGTGCTCATTATCTCATCTGCTTTTTATGTTATTTTGGGGGGAGGGATATTTTCCCTGCTTGATTTTAGACATTTGCTACTAAACTCTTAAGTGTAGAACTTGGTGGCATATTGAAATTATTTCCTTTGACCTCTTAATTAAATCTGAAGTTTACCAGCCTCTTTTTGATGATTTGACCCCTTGTAATTCCTCTTGTTTCAGTTTTACTGAGCACCTCATTTTGACAGGTAAGACTGGTATTCTTATTACATGATAGAATATTAGCCAATTGACATTTAAATCTCAGACGGCTGGACATTTTCCTTAACTTCCTAGCCCTTAGCATGCTTTTATGAAAGAATAAAGAAATCCTTTTGGCCACATTAAGGGTCTCTCATTGTTTGGTGTCATCACGTGACAAGTTCTGATCCATGATCTGTTACAGGAAGTGTGACGATTTAATTGCCAGTACAAGGTCGTCTAGAGCTTTTCTTACTCTTGCACATCAATGGAACTTTGAGATGGTGGTTGCTCTATCAGTCTGGGTTCCTGAGAAACTAAGATAAGCAGAGCACTCTCTTCCTACCTGCTGACCTGTGATAGACAAGTAATAAAACACAAAATACACCTTTGTTGTTTTAAACCCCTTAGTTCGAGATAACATTTCATTTTTTTGTTTTGTTTTGTTCTGTTTTTTAAAGTACAGTGTAACCCAGCTAATCTGGCTGAAATAGTTTTGTAGGAAGTCTGCTTCCACAGTTTTTCAAAGGATCTAGAAATCAGTGATCAGTGATGGTTTTTATCATTTACATTAATTGTTAAGTATATTTTCACAATTCTAATTTTTATTGTAAAATATTGGTTTATTTGTAAATATATTTTAAAAATTTTAAAAAATGAAGTTAATAAATTTTAAATAAAGCTATCATTGGCAATATCAAGGTATATTATCATTGTATGTCAATTACATTTAGTAATTATTTTAATGTTTTATTCTTGTTTATTTCAAAGTTGTTAAGGTATTACTTTAGAGTTAAAATAAAATCCTCATAATAGCTCATCTTTTTTGAGCATTAATTACCTTCCAAACACTGGTCAAAGAGCTTAATGTGCATTAATTTATTAAACGGATTAGCTACATTTGGTCCTGTCCAAACGTTTATTGAGACATTTGGTCTGCCAAAAAGTTTTTGATATTTTGTCCTATCCAAAACACCCATTGAGATATTTGACCCATGCCAAAAAGTCTTTGAAATTTGGTCCTGTGTAAAACGTCCATTGAGACATTTGGTCTATGCGAAAATGTCCTTGAAGTTTGGTCCTATCAAAAACATCCATGAGCATATTTGGTACATGACAAATTGTCCTTAATATTTGAGCCTGTTAAAAATGTCCATGCTTAGAAAACATCCTTGGGTTCAAATAGCCCCTAACATTTATTTATACTTTTTGTTGACAGGATTAATACATAAATACTATTATGTTTTATTGGTCCAATAATTGTGTTGTGGTTGTATTGCCAATAATAACCTTTCTTGCCTTGGTAGACTTGGTAATCACATGTAGGGCTAAGTAGATGGGTCAGGGTTTGAATCTTGCAGAAGAGTGTAATTTGTATTAACTCTATATACTGAGGAAGAGTCCTACAGTTTGAGAAATGCACACCGGACAACAAGTCCACATCACAATGCATGATGTGTTAATATGCTCCTGGGCATTTGTTTGGATGTGGCTTGGTCATTCAATAAGTGTAGAGTTTAAAAGGAGGAACTTGGTCAAGTTGCTATGTAAAATGGGCTGGAAACACATTGAGGTAAACACTTTACAGTGAGTCTCACTTGTTTGGGAGGAGTGAGAATGGGTATGGCTCTCCTACTCCTTAGTTGTTGAGTGTAATAGACACCTTGAGGGTGATACGGGGCATCTAATTAATCCTTCTACAATAATTCCCAAGGTTAATGGGCAATATTTCCCTTGAGTTGATGTCTTATAAAGGTATGATAGCAGTAGACCACAATAAGTGCTTCTGTTCAGAGAGGTTTTAGTGGGTGTGACTCCCACACATACCTGCTAATCAGCATGGACCATCACTGGCTGGTACCTACTTACTAGCTGATTCAGTCCAGATGAACCTGGAGTTGAATCCATAAGACATTAGTAAGGTTTTTCCTACCTAGGCAATCCATCCATCCATCCATAACCATTTTTCTGTTGCTTGTCAATAGGACATCTTTATTTGAAAGTTCTTAGTGGAATATGGCAGAAATAGTATACTCACAAAAAGAAAAGCCAATGCTACCTTATAATGGCTTTTGTTACCTTTTCTATTTCTTTAACAGAGATAGGAGTAAAAGGTACAGTTGTTGTAAAGAGAGGGGAACCTGCAATGTCCAGTGTACAACTAGTCAGGATTTGGATAATATTACAATCATTCTAGATGGGACAGGAGAGCATCAGCACAAAGTTGTTATTGAAGAGGAAGTAAGGAAGACTGAATAGGTTAAAATGACAGGCAGAAGAAGGACCAAACGCAGTACCATCACAGTTACTTCAAAGAACTCTCCATGATATTCATGATGAAGGGCAGAAAGAAACTCATTAAAGTAGCAAGTAAATAGAATTCAAAACAGACAACAATCTTTGCACGGAATTTAAATTCCAGTGTATAGTGACCAGATGTGGAGCATTTTTTATGCATGATTCCAGTGCTCAAGATGATGAAAGAATTATTTACACAGCTTATGACAATATTTGATGTTTAAGTGCCAATACCACATTATTTAGCGATGGCACCTTCACAATGGCACCCACACAGTTCACTCAGTTATGTATGTGCACCGTGTAGTATTGGATTACAGTATGCCACTGATTTATGTACTAACAATGAAAAGGCCAGAAGACACTTACAGATATAAATTTGAAAAAGTATTTGCATTTGCATAAGAAAGAAATCTCAGCATTAACCCTTCATTATGCATGATGGATTTTGAGATTGCAAATATGAATGCAATTTGACTATTCTTACTAAATGCACACGTAAATGTTGATCGTTTCACAATCACTGTGGTGAAAAATATCTTATTTAGCTCTAACATGTGAGTATATAAAAATGGAAAATAACACATGTAAGTGCATCCATGTTGTTTGGACTTCCATTTTTTTGTGGCTTTGGAAGATATAATTGAAACTTCTAAGTACATTGTTGAGAATGCAGAAGAACATTTAGATGACCTATTGTATTATGTTGAGACAGTATAAGTCCATGAAAGGTGTAGCAGAGAGAGAAGAAAAGAAGCTCCAAGATTTCAACCAGAAACTTATTGATTATACATCAGTACTGAATAGCAATCATAGGATGAACAATGCAGTGGAAGGCTGGCATAGCAAATTTCAAAAGCTGATGGTAGTGCATCACCCTTCAACTTGGAGATTTATTGAAGTGATACAAGACAAACATAAAAGCAATGACAGGACAAATTAAAGACATTTTGGCAAAGTTAAATATTTGTATTGTTTAACAAATCATGGACCACATTTCTCAATGGACATGTTGGACAGGATGAAATGTCCTGCAAGGATTAAGTGTTCACAACAACCTGTGAGGTAGTTACCATCCCTGTTTAATGGCTGAGCAAAAAAGGAAAAGAAAGAACTTTTCCCAAGCTACTCAACTAGTAGTTTGTGGAAGATATTTTGTGGGTGCAGGTTGTAGAAGAACTCAGAAAGTCTAATGGGACCTGCACTCTTAACCACTAGACTAGATTCCTGTGTGACTAAATAGTCCTTATACCCATTATTTTAGATGTTTTATAATGCAGTTGACATTTGGCTGATATTGAACATTAATATTCTTTCCAATATTTTACATGAATAATTTTGAGATAAACATTGGGTAAGCTTTCCTCCTTGTGGTTCAGAATATTTCCATGACTTAGGTGCCTAGAAGTGTCTATTCTGATTTAAAGAACATAAGCTTGTTTTTTAGCACTTGTATAAAAAATTCCATATTGATATTTTTCTAAATTATTGTATTAAACAACTGCCAGCAGTATATGAAAGAGTCCCCGTTGAATGGATGTGCATCTAAACCAGCCTAGAATCATGGGGAAATATAGTGTAGGAGGGACTAAGGCTATTTCAGCATTGAGACTAGAAGTATGTGAAGGACAATGTTAAATTACACAATTTCTTTATTATGCCTACCTTGTGACTTTCTCAAAAATCTACTTTCAGTGCATGTATTTATAAAATATTCATGTTCTGGATTCACATTGACTTGATTAAATGTAAAATAACAGTGTCCAATATTAGGAAATAAGCAAAATAACTGAAAAAAAAATCCCCTGTGCAACACTGTATCAGACCTAAAGAGAATGTCACACTGTTCAGTTTTAAATTAAGAGGACAAAATAAATTCATGATATAGTAGATAAGTGCAGGAGCATGAAGAAAATGTTTACCAGATTGAAATAACAAAGGAGAACAAATGAACCAAATCCAGGACTGAATAACAGAATTACTATGCTTCTTTTGTTAAGCATTACTTTTTCATAAGCTTTAAAAGGATTTGACTTATTTCTTGTGGTTATAGAATATACAAAATCCATTGCCAATGACACTCATTATTATGCATACAGAACCTGGTGTGTTAGCAATGAAGTGAACCAGAGAATAATGCTGGGAGATTCTTCTGCACTCTCTTCATTTACATAGTAAGCAGAGTCAGAGGTTTGCTAGAAGAAAGAATATTCTACATTTTTGGTCTGCTTTTTCCAAGTTTACTAGAAGAGTTCTTGGTGCCAAAGTTTACATCATTGTTTAGCTGAACCCCTTCTTTTGACTCTGCTGTTAGTCACTCTAATTTATTCTAAAACTGTGGAAAAAGAGAAAAAAAAATAGTTGAAAGATCTTAAGATTGTTTTGTAGCTTTTATTTCTAAGAGGAGAATGTGTCCCAGTCAGTGTCTATAATAAATCTTGGTTGTTTGTGACAAATTACTTAAATTTTCTGATTCTAGGTTATCTATTTTTAAAATTTAGGAGTATTAGTAACTGTTCTATTGAAAAGGTTGTTGTGAGTTTGTGAGCTTTAAATAAGAAAGTGTATATGGAGATTTGAAAACCATAACAATTATGTAATATACAAAAAAAAATTGCCACAAGAAATCCAATATTTAATAGTTGTTTATTAAATCTCTTCCCCAATACTATATCTGCTGTATAATTAGATTTTTAAAATTCCGTTCATAGCATGATCTAAATGGCTTTTCATAATATTTTAGACCATATTGCTTTTGTTCTTCTCTGAAAGGGACCACTGGGATATTTGACAATGAGAGAAAAATAGATATCTTCTAGTTGGGATAAAAGGTGCCATTATAAGAATAGATTCCTTGAATAAGTAATAACAGAAATACACCTCTTTTTTCTAAATGTTATTCTCATAATATTTCCATGTATATAAAATGTATTTTTACTTCTGTTATAAAATATAAAATCTGATATATAGTTAAGTGGTTTTACTACATTTAGAAACCATTTGGGTCCAGATTTAAGCCTCCATATCTAGATCAAATATAACTATTTAAGAATATACTAATTGGTTATCCCAAATTCCAAAACTGATTGAGAGTAGAGGCAGTTAGGAGCCATAGCCCCAGTGCATGTCAGGCAAGTTAGTGTTAGCATTTAGTACTTATTTCTGCCATGTGCTGGAAGGCATTGTGCTTTTACGTATTGACATTTCCTTTGATACTTCCACAATATATGTTTCAAAGACCAAATAAAGTAGTTTTACAAAGTAAAATTTGGATTTTGATGTCTGCTCAGGAATGGATATAGAACATTAGAAACTTGTTTTACTGTACTGAATCTGATATTTATTCAAACTCTGTGGGAAATCCCAAAATAGATTTGCAAGTTTCTATTCATGTTTTCAAGGCCCTGAATGAGGAGTTAACAGGAATTTTCCTTCATCAGTCGTATTGTGGTGTGATTTCTAGCTTGAAACATTGAGCCTTACACTGTAATAGTTGATTTAATGGAATAGGAATTTTGGTTTCTAGTTAGCTTCCATTAACATTCATGTAGGAACATGGTTAGAATTGAACTCAGTTGTTGTTTTCAGTTTCACAGATGTCCTTGCTTAAAATTTTAGTGTAATTTTCCTTATACCAATTCTCTGTATAATATACAATTTGAGAAAAAGATAAAGTAAAATTCAATAGTTTTGCTTAGTATTATGCTATTATTACTTTAGGTAAATATATCAGTCTAGCTATTAAGTATAAAATAAGTTGCAGATGTCTGTAATATACTGATTGTCAAACAAATAATAAGATCATGAAATTTACCAGAAGATAATTCACAATAACAAGGCACCATTTAAAACACACATATACCTGGGCCCCTAAAGTTTATCTGTCTGTTTCTCCAAAAATCAAATTGAGAACTTGTTCACAGGAACTCATAAATCGAACCATGTTCTTATAAAAATGCAGCATTAAAAAATAAAATGCAGCATAAAAATTAGGCATCTGGGTATCTGGAACTCAAACCCTCTTTAAACATTAAAATCAGTGCTTAAATTGCTTCTAAAAGTGAACAGGAAATGCGTCCTGGCTGTGTGTTTTATGTGGCCAGAAACCTTCTGTATGTGGGCTGTCGAATTATCCAGACACTTGGTGTGAAACTGAACATATTCAAGATAAGTCGCAAATAGGTGGTGTTAAAATAATATGACCTGGGTCTTCAGTTTGATGTGTTTATTTGACAGTTTTCTAAAAAGGGGAAGTGAAATTGTCCTGTGCATTTTTCATAAGTCAGTTATTGTAAATACATTTATATTTGTCTCTGACTCTGTGTCTAACTAACAGCAAACTCAAATTGGAAAGAGAAAGACTGAAAGACGTATTTATTTATTTACTTTTAGTATCCGCTATATGAGTTTTCAGACTCAACTGAATTTTAAAGGCATTTTATTCAGATCAGTGAATATGGGGAGGTAAGAGATAATTCAAAAGAATATTCCTTGAACTTTTAATTATCCCCTGCATCTATTGATATATAGGGAGTCTGTGAGTACGAGCATTTTTGTTGCTGTAGTCATTTAATTTTTTACTATTTTAAGAATGCATTAAAATTTAAAGACACAGAGCACTTGCCTAATGGAAAAACAAGTAGAAAGAGTGAATTGTTTTACTGACTACTTACTATGTTCATAACATGTCAAAATAAAGACGCCTCTTCTCTTTGTTATTTATAAGACTGAGGCTCCCTCCCATTGCCCTCAAAATGTGAGAGAAAATAATTCCTAAGTCACACTGCAAATATCACCATTCTAACACGGAATCATCTCCCTCTTCTCACTCAGGAGAGCAGGGACTATGAGTGATGATGTTTCATGTGAATGCATGAGGCCTGAAGTCAATGTTTAGAACTGTCTCCAGAAGCCAAGGAGGTTTAAGATGGGGAAGTATATATTAATTAGCAAAGCTAATGCCAAAAAAAAATCAAAATAAATAGAAGGTCATGAAAGCCAAATATTGAGGTTCACCTGAAAGCCATGGATAAATTGAAAATAAAATAGGTATAAGCTAGAAACTCCATCTCTGTTACTCTCTGCAATGATAAACACCAAGTTGGAGACAGGCTGGGCAGGGCTTCTTTTCTTGTTGATCTTAAAGAGTAGATTCACCGGGTACAACCTGACAAGTCTGTTATGGAAAAGAGTATCAGTGATGCTTTCAATATTTGTGATCACAATTACAATAGCAATAATAATGGTTAACAGTAGGTTATCTTAGAACAGAAAGGCAATCTTTCTCTGTGCTGGTCCTTCATCTCAACTATTGTCAGTGGAACCAAGTCACTTGTGTGTATTATAAAAGTAACTTAAATGTGTTTTGATAGATCATTCACCTCTATAATTATTTTTGTGTATGTTAATACTAAAATCATATTATTTCTTGGTACACCCAAAATACCATTTGGATAAATGTCAGTGGCAGCACTTGGTCCCAAGCTTTGGTTGTGGGGGAAAGGTTATAGATAAAGACTGGAAAAAATAATTCCTGGGCAAGGACTTAAAATTAAAAACCTATATTGAAAATAGTGCAAATCTAGAGACCAAAATTCTTATATAGATTGAAGATTAAAAAATATGAATGAAGTTAAAAATTAGGAAACATTCAAGTATTAAAGATGAAGGGAAAATAATAATAAGACAGCATGGCGCAACTGAACGTGTGGAGGCATAAGCTGTAGAGATAGGGGATCCAAACCTAGCTCAGCTTCTTACTAAGTATAATATATAAATCTCAGTTTCATCACCTAAAGATGAGATTCATAATAGCTAGCTTACTGGTTTGATATGAATATTAAATATAATTATATCAAGAATATAACAAAATATTTTAGTAAATGAGTAATTGTCTGGCAAGCAGTCACTGAATCAGGGAGTAAAAGTAAGAGTAAGAGTAAGTAGGAAGGAAGAAATTTTTCCAAGGTAGTGAGATGCAAAGTTCAGGGAGTCAGCATGAGGCCAAGCAGTTTGACCAGTAACAAGCAAACTTTGAAATGTATTTTTCTTTAACTGTTCCATAGCTGTAGACAACTGTGTTAATTTCAATGTTTCTGCGGTATCCTGTAGTATTAGGTACTTTGCCTAAAATATAGAGGATGATCATGAAATGGCTTTAATGAATAGATATATGTATAGAGCAGATAATGCAGTGTAATGAGCATTGGGTTTTAATTGAGGTTCTTATTTCCAGTTCCAAGTAAGTCACTGGATAGCTGTGAGAAATTGAGCAGGTGATTTAATCCCTGGAAGTAGTGTGGTCAACTGATGAAACAGTTTTTTAAATGTAGCAGATTTAATTTTTACTCATAAACAAAATTTATTTTTAATCTTAGCTTTTTTTTTTTCTCTTAACTCTGGACATATTCCCCAAATGGCTATGGCTTAGGTTCCAAGTGCCAATATGGGCAGTGACTCTTCATGACATCATTAGATGTGCTGTTCAAATAAAATAAAATTACCACTAACATATGTAAAATATAATTTAAGAATTAACCAAAGTACACCCAAAAGATGTGGGATCTTAAAGCAAATATAAATGGGATTAATGTTATCTACACCATGTATTGCTCCTCCCAAAAAGGAGACTTAAGAATGGATAAGGCGGTCACTGGGAAAGATTCCTTTCCTGTTAAAAAAATAACATCATCATTAATTATCACTGTCTGTATAATCAGCCACTGTAGGTCTGAAAACAAGTGATACTCTATCTGGCAGTATTCTGAACTCTGCACATTTCATGTTGTATTTGGTGAAGTTGGTCGTGTTAAGAAAGACTCAACATGGTTACGGAAGAATTAGAAAATAGGAATTTAAAAGCATCAAGCCGTGGATATACTGTCACATAATTTGATTTTTTTTGTTGTTTATTCAACAAATATTTATTGAGCAACTATCATGTTCTTGGCCATATTCTAGATGCTAGTGAGAATGAGATAGACATGACCCTTCAATGTTTCATTTCATTAAGTACTACAAGCAGGTGAACAGGAAACACATACGTAAATGCCAACAAATATCAAATAATGATGAGTACAATCCAGAAAATTAAAATAAAGTGAGGTAATTGAGAATAACTGAATAATCACTTTAGATGGCCAGAGCAGATTTCTCTGGCTGCTATGTCAGTAATAGGTGACAGAATAATAGCAGTGATAGCTATAAATGCTTTTACAATGGTCACTTGCAGGAAAGTGGTAGCTTGAACTAGATTTAGGTTAGTGAAAATGAGAAAATAAAAATATCGGTGCTATGTTTTGGGATAGTACTGAGAGGATTTACTCATATATTTAATGAGGGAACTAAGAAAGGAGGGAAGCCAGGATAAAACACTAGATATTTTGCTTGCGTTCTGGGTCTATAGTTTTAATTACAGAGTTGGGAAAGACTGAGGGAGAAGAATTTGAAGGAGATAAATAAGAGTTTTCTTGAGGAAGGTGCATTAAAGTTTAAGAATCCTCTTATATATCCAGTGGAGAGGTCAAGGAGACAGCTGGAGTTCAAAAGAAAGTTAAGAACTGGAGATGTAGATTTTAGAGTAGCCCATATATCTTAATAACTCTGCTTTTATTGATCCTCAAGGCATTGTGCTACTCCTCCTCTCAGTTTTGGTTTTTACAACCTAAAGCTTCCTTGATTTTACATTTTTTAAACTTTGAATTCCAAAGACTTTCCCACCACTTACATTGGCTCTGTATCATTAACCTCAGGAAATTTACAGAACCTTTCCAATACTTAGACTATAGTATAAAAAAATGGTTTCATGCATGAATTAAACAAAAGAACATTTGTGCCTGAGTCATGGGGCTCTTTCCACTCTCTGGAATTTTGATTCTTTATCTGTAAAGAATAAAATTTGGTAGTGTTTTTAATTAACAACAAAAAAAAATCTTTGAAACTCTGGTTGAAAAAAAATGTCTCAAGTGGAACCTCAGGAAATATAAGTAAAACAGATATGTTCTGTTTAAAGGAGACTAGAAAAATTCAGCCTTTTAAGTCAACACTCTATGCCACTCATTTGGTACTCAGAACTGCCCACTTAGGGCTCTGCTTATGTGCCCTATGATTAGATGGTATCTAAGGCCCCTTGTGGGACTAATGATTTTATTAGGTTATTGCCTCAGGATGGAAATATCTCCTATGGATTCAGCTGGGTCTGAATTAGTTTTAGACTGTTGCCAATTCCAGAATCTGCAGGTGGTAACCTACACACGTGGGAGCACCTGGATAGGCAGAGGTTAGAGATGGAGACAGAATCTGACAGTCAGAAATGTTCTGTGTAGTGCAGAGCAGTTGCTCTGTGATTTGAAACACATGGTACATAATCTGCAGAATCCACAGACTGGAAAAACTACACACTGATAATTGAGATTTCACAGTGTGACATTGTGCATCTCCTCTTTTATTTAGAATCACTGGCCAGGGTGCTAATCTACATCAGGATTTTCTAAATAACTGAGAAATTAACCACTTATGCTTTTTTTTTTTTTTTTACTGTTCAAACTGCTTTCAGTTATACAAAATGAATAATAATGAATAAATGCATTATCTTCTCCAAACTTTTAAGAGTACACATGGAATGTATTTTAGCAGCATTTCCTTTATGAATCTCAAGTTATTGCTATGAACAATAATATTTATGTTGTGCTGTAGATAGAGAAGAAACTGTATATGTTAACAAGGTTTCAGAGGACTGACTAATTTAGCGTATAATTGTTTTACCAACTGTATCAATTTCTCCTCACAGGTTTGAATTGTTTGTCTCCACTCTGGTTAACAGATGCCCTTAGGAATTATTCAGATGTATGTACTATTTTTCATCCCTGCCTTCAGTACTTTTCTGAAGTAAAAGGACTATCATTTCAAAGGCTATTGTAATCAGAGCAGTGATTGTTCTCTTCTCCCTGTTCATGCCATAAAAGTTATCGAGCACCTACTCTATGCCAGGAATTGTTCTAGGCATTTGTCAGTAAACAAAATAAAAATCATTGCCTTATATTCTAGCAGTGAAGAGAGACGAAAACAAACGAACAAAAACCAAAACAAGAAAGTGAAGACAGGTAAAAATACCTAAAAATAGGTAAAATATTGAAGATATAAGACCTTGTGCTATTTTAAAAAATGAAAAATAATGAAGGATACTAGAGATTGGGAATATTGGATGTAAGGAATGTTGGAGCAAGAGTGCAGACTGTGATACAAGATGGACCTTATTAACATGGTGACTTGGAGCAAATATTTAAAGGAAGTGAGGAAATTAGTCGTGCAGACATCTGGGAGAAGAGCCTTCTAGGCAGCCGGGAAATTAGCAAACTCCCTGTTTTGGGAGTATTCCTGGAACAACACAGAGGCTAGTGTGACTGGAATGAATAGTGTTGAGGGAATAATAACAGAAGATGAGGTCAGAGAGAGGACAGAGAACAGATAATGCAAAACTTCATAAGCCATTGTAAGAATTTAGATTTTATTTAAGTTGTGATTGATTCTCCTATTGGAGCATGCCATAAACTCCAAATAGCACCTTTTCCCATCAGAGGTACCTTTAGTGCCATAATTCCTGCCAAGTCATATGACCCAAGTGGCAGGATTTCTTGTGCCATGGCTGGACCTGCAGCAGAATTCATTCATGCTGTGGAGCTGCTGGCCTGAAGCAAATAGACTGCAGATATTTCTCCATCAAAGATGAGTTTATTTGGAATCAGCAGAGAATTTCAATTCAGAGTCTGCAACCACATGAGCCACATTCAAGTCCCTGCATGGGAAGGGAAGGAGAAAGATTTTATAGAGAGAAAAAGGTAGTTGGGAGGGTCATAATAAACAAAGAGCCCATGGCTTTTCATTGGCTGATTCATTGTCAGGAAAGAAGAGGAATCTTTCTTTTTCCGTTGGGCTCTGCTGTTATCACAGGGTGTGAGATTCCCACACCCCCCCCTTTGGTCTCCCACCTCTATTTAATTGAGGTTTCTGTTTATTAATTTTTACAAACAGCTTTTCTTGTCACTTGGTGTATGGCTGGAGAAGTATCATCAAGCATGAATAGGCTGCTTTCAGAACCCAGAGAAGCCTGTCAGGTGTTGTGCTTCCTCCTTAATTATTAGCCTGTGTGAGATGCAATGATATATGCTTTAAGTTGGAGGTGATATCCCAGCATCCTGAGGTTCACTAAATTCCCTAGTACTCCACTGATGCAGCAGGCCCCTGAAACTTCATAGTGTTTATGTCTTTTCCTCAGGAGTATGTGTTTTACTAAGGCTTCCAATTTATTTGACATTTCCTTGCTCATTATATCCAGTCAATGTTCTGTTATTGGTAAAATGGATATTCTACAGAATGTGCAGGTGGTTTAGGTCTCTTTGGACTATATTATGACAGACAGCAGAAGGGTTAACTTAGCCTGGAGTAAAGTTGTAAATGTGTGCTCTATTTTTATCCTATTTGATTGTGAACTGCTTCTGATTCTCCTTCTTCAGAGGTAAAAAAGAAAGTACTTGCCAGATCAATGACCCCATACTATGTACCTGAGTGTTCATTTTTTTCTAGCAGATTCCACATCTGCCATAGCAGCTTCAACTGGGGTTCTATATGGCAAAGCTTGATCATGGGTGTCTGCTACTATTCATCTTCTTTTTATAGTAGGAGGAAAGAAATGAGGTATGATAGCTCCATAGACTTTTCATTGGGTTAGTTTCTTTCGAAATGCCAATTATTCATCCTTGATTCTTTTTGTTTTTGTTGTATTACTGTGGTGATCTATTGTTGGCTACCCATCTATCTTGACCTATCCTCTGTTAATTGTCACCATAGTTCTCTGAAGTTAGGACTGCCTGCTGCCTTCAAATGTTTCCACTCTTTGTTATCATTGGGCCTATTTTTCTTTGAAGGCTAAGTGTTACCACTTGGTCTCTATCAGTTCAGGATTCTATCATGCCATTGCTATCAGTGAGCCCAGTTCAATAACAGCATCTCCTTCAGAGATGCTATTGTCTACAGGGGAGAGCCTTATTGCTTTGGAAAATAGTATATTCTAGGGTGTACCATAGAAGATAATTGGCTGAAATTTTCTGATGTTATATGGTATATTCACTCTAGTATGCACACTTCTATGTGCATATCCTTGTCTCTACCATCTGCCACATCTATTCTGGTCTTTCTACAACATTTAAGGTGGGACACCCCTTTCAGCAAGCTTCCAGTTTCCAAACCGCAACTTAGAAGCAGCATATTAATTTCATTTTTCTGAGGTCCTTGCTACAGAGTTAAGTACTGCAAAGAATGCTCCTTTATTGATAAACTCTCCTTTTTTCAACTTCCTGTCCCTTTGCCGTATATTCATCATTTTCAAAATTCATTCCCTTTCACCACGGGAAGCTCAGCACTCCCTGGGAAATGTTGTGACTCAACCATAGTTACTGGTCTAGTGACCAAGAAGGAAGGAAGGAAGGAAGGAGTATATCCTCAGGAGTGCACGTGTGGTCTTGCAAGGAAGAGACCTCTGGATTATTGTTAAACAAGAGTCAGAAATTGGGTCACATCTGCAGATTTTCAAGTGCATTGAGCCAGATGTGTACATCCCAAGTTGCAGATTGCCTTCCATGCTTGAATCGAGAATTAAACCTTCTCTGAAACTCTGCTACCCTTATAATGGCATTCTGTCCCTTGGCCTCAACTTCTTCTGTTCCTTAGCTCCGGGAGAAGAGGATCTTTTTATATACTGAC
The DNA here is from genome assembly GCF_008692025.1 of Phocoena sinus. Taxonomy (NCBI): domain Eukaryota; kingdom Metazoa; phylum Chordata; class Mammalia; order Artiodactyla; family Phocoenidae; genus Phocoena; species Phocoena sinus. The sequence continues at coordinate 35,639,877 of NC_045772.1, read as the reverse complement.
AAGAAAGTCTTCTAATTTTCACACTTCACCTTAAATTACTGAGTAATTACCCTAAGCTCTTCATTATTTTCCTCCAGTGCATTCATTGTCCTATATAGTTAGTATTTTCTCTAATTTCTCAAATACCTGATGTATTGTATACAAGACTGTGTTCTCTTTTACTAAGATTATTTTATGTCTGTGAAATATATAACGATGTCACCACGAGAATTTACCAGGGGCTATCAGTACTCTACCACCAGTGATAGCGTATTCATGCCAGTCAGTCAGTTGGTGATTCAGCTCCAAAATCCCATTTTACAGTCTGTTTCTAAGACCACACTTTGGACCAACTCTCTTCAGTCAGAATCTCCAGTAGGCAGAATCAGAAATGGAGATTTCACCCGGGCGGTTTATCATGGGAGATGGACGACTGTAAGGAATAAGGGAAGCAGGGTAGAGCAGAGTTAGAAATATGACTCAGTTACAACAGAGGCCTTAGCTGATGCTACTAGTAATTCTGGAGCTAAGATGGACCCTCTGAGTTGTCCAAAGTTTAGGCAAGAGTGTTGGGCCTTGTTGTCCCTACATTGAATATTCATTGGATGTAAACTACTGTTGGAAATGGGGCATAATCTTGCCACATGAGCTTCCATCCATTCGCATCAGGAAACACTGGGAGAAGAACTCAGCTGTGATCTCTAAGCAGCCAACACTCCTAGCACCTGGGGGAATGAGTGCCTCCGTGCTTGTGAGGGATCTTGGCAGCGCGTACAACATCCAGTGTATCAGCAGAGAGAAAAGTTGTGGGTAAGGCAGATTTTGGGAGAATACAGAATTTAGTTTTAGATGTATCCAGTAAGAAAGATCTATTTGACAGTCAAACGGAGATTTGATTAGGCAGTTTGATGTGAGTCTAGAGTTTAGTAGAGAAGTTGAACTTAAAAAAAACTGTTATTTTTCTGCATGTGCTTCTGAGTTGCAGGGCTGATGTTAATGGCTATTGAAATTCTCAGACTGTACACTGTGTGCACCTGTTGTTTGTTGAATGTCAGTCTCTCACATTAGAATATAAACTCTACACGTTTTTGGTTCACCATCCTATTCCTAGTATCTAGCACCTAGAAGCTCAGTATAATTTTGCTGAATCCCTGCCAGGTCAGGGTGTACCTTTACTTCTACTCAGAAATTTAATTAATTATAGTATATAAGAATGTCATCTTTTGATTGCCTTTTAAATATTTTCATTCCATGTAGAGGGATACTTTTTCAAACTGCTTTAGAATTCAAAGATCTTAGAAATATGGAGGTTTTAGCTTAGAGTTAATCAGGGATTTGATATAGCTCAATATGTTTATTAAATTATTCTTGATATGCTTTTCTACATTATAATATTTTAAAATTATAGTACATACATGTAGGCACAGAAAGCAAGTTGAAAAAAGTTGCAATAATCCCTACTAGGAAAGTGTATGGATGTGCTTTAATGATTCTAGAAAAAATATGAAACATTCACTATTTTTAGCAAGCATTTATTAGCAAACAAAAGAAGGCTTTTTCCACCTATAATTTACCTGTTTTGTGAGAAGAATTTCTATCAAATTCCATGACTTGACACATTTAAGCCTACTATAAGCAGAGTTAAGATATCTTATTGTCCTTCCTAAAAATTAAATATCTCAATTTTGATTAAGTTAAATGTAAAGAAATTGGTTTATTCTCCAAGATATATACTAAAAGGAAGTAGGGCATGCTTTTCGTTTGTCTCTTCATGTTATTAATTTTCTAATTGTGAAGAGCCCTTGTGAATTGCAACTCAAATAATAAACATAACATCCTCTGAGGTCAGTGACTTGACAAGAGAAGAAACTATAAAAAAATAAAATCTGTGTGTATTTTCAAAGTGCTAATCATTAGTGTAAAAAATTAAGGAGTTATAAAATTGGTGGAATATGATGGTTTACTAGGTTGAAATAATATTGCAGATATGATGATAGTTAAAACCAAAAACTCTATATTGCATCTTTGAAAATGTTATTCTAGCATGAAATACACATACAGTATTTTTAAAAATACAGAGCAAAGGTATGCATCATATAAAATAGACTAGCTCAAGGTATATGAAAGGTGAAGAATTTCTGTTTGAAAATCATCCTGACAGCTGAATCTGGTAAGAATTATGTAAATAATTTCAAAAAAGTATTATTCACTCTGATTTGTGAGAACTTTGTTTTACTTCCTGTGGACTGCAATTTGAAGGAATGATATATTCAGACGTAGGTGGGTGTATGTCTTTATTGAGTTAGAGATGGCCAGATTTCTTATGTAGATTTATATTATCATTATCCAGAAGCACTACCTTATGATCAGATATTTAAGGAATATCACTAGGATAATGATGCAGCAGTCTCTGTTCTTATAATTGTCTTTAGAAAGGGTTATGATGAAAAATAACATACAAATAAGGGACAAAGACAAAAATTTCTTTTTATCATAAGCGAGAATCACTCTATAAAGAACTATATACTAGATACAAAGTGCATTTTATTTCAACAAGTTTCTTTTGAGTATCTACATTTGACATTTTACTTGTTTCTGGATTAATGGAACTTAATGTGATTTCTGAAGACACAGATAAGAAGAGGAGACAGATTCTAAATAAATCATTGAAACATAAGTACAAGTAAGTTGTCAGACAACCTATAATATAATTACAAAGTGTTATGTGAATTTATTAAGATTTGTCCTATTTGTGGACATCATTAATGGCTTCTTAGAGGAGGATAATGATTTGAGCTAGTTTCAAAAAACAGAAAAAATTTAGCTGGAGAAGAAGGGAATTCTAGGTAGAAGGACTTTTATAAAGGTAAAAATTGGGAAAGACTGTGAGCATAATTATCAATAATATAGCCTGCCATTCTTTGATGGCACCAAGTCCATCTTGTCCTCCCTTCAAATGGAAGTATTTTAAAACCATTCCATGATTTCCAAGTTTCCATTCAACCTGCTTGTCACATATTTCTAGACCATTGCTTATTAAGGAGAGCAAAGAGACGGACGATAGTTTTCCTATAACTAAGCCATCTCTAGGAAAATTCAAGTTTTCATCTTTACAATAGAATAATTTAACAAATATCTCCTCCAGTATGGGTCTCTGTCTTGATAATCCCAGACCTAAGACCCTGGTCCACCATGTAATAAAGGCTACATTTGGAGATGAACCCTGGAGATAGCCCCACTCTTTGTGACTTGGTCTACCCAAAAATATGTTATTTAAGCTTGTGAATTGGATCATTCAAATGTATGTAATTCTTTCTGAAGGTTAAGGCAGATTATCTGCCACCCCACCAGATGGAAGTGAGACATCAGATCTGTTTCATTCATACAGAGGCTCTAGAGATCTTTGTAAAGAAGGAGAGTGTGGAGTTTCATCCAGCTAAATATTTTGGCTTCAGTGAAGACAAAGACCATTACTTCTGCTTGAGCATCAGTCCAATTTATTCAGTGTCCACTACTCAGGAAGAGTAAGTTTGCAGAAGAAGATAATGGATTCAGTTTTGAGTGTGGTGGAATTTAGATTCTCATTAAATGTCCATTGTAAATACTACTACTACTACTAGCTGTCATTAATCAAATGCTAGTTTTATACCAGGGCTGGAACTATATTCTTTACATGAATTGATTTATTATTTGTGTAATGAATACCTTATATAGATAGATGAAGAAATTAGAGTTTAGAGAAAGAACCAAAGAAAGAGTTAAACATGTCCCATATACTTGAAAGTTATCCAAAGAGATGATAGTTAAATTTGTGAAGTGTATATAATTGCTAAGGGAGAGTGTATATGGTGAGAAAAGAGGGCTGATTATTAAGCCTGACCAAACCCTTTTACTTGTGTAGAAATCAGATGGCAAAAACTAGAACTATCAGTGGAATTCCAAGTGGCTGGGCAAGGGAGAAAGTGTCTTTTCTTAAAAACAGAGATGTGTTTATGTGGCCAAAGGCAAAAACACTATACAAAGGTGTGATTCATAAATATTAGAGCCAGGTGAGCATAAGAACAGTGAAATAAATGTAAATGGAGATCAAAATGGGAACAGAGGGCATTTTCTACCATTGGCTCAGTTCTTCTACTACTTATGTCAAGGTGCTCAGGTGATTAAGATGCATTTATTAGTCCAGAGTTACGGTAAAGAGAAATGAGAATTTGCTTATCATTCGGGGGTAGACATGGAAAAGAAAACAACCCAAAAACATTACTGAAAATTAAAATTCTTGGATATATCTGTTAGTGCCCTGAGAAGAAAGAGATGGCACTCTTTAACTGGGTAATATGAGAGGAGTTTAATAAAGTGTTTATGAAAACTAGAAGAGATACTAACCCCAGGATTAGTAATAGCTGAAATCTACTTATGCCTCTAACTCTAAAGAAGAGGAAATTGCTCCCAGAATTCAGAGTAAAACAGCTGTTTAAAGAGGACCAACAGATAAAAACTATGGCCTGTCTAGGGATGCTACCAGCATTGGAAATCCCTCCTGGAGGAAAGACAGTAGAATACATACTGGAACTTTACCTTCCTATATTCCTTAACCTTCTGTTAGTGATACTCATTGGCCAAACCTAACCATAAACTGTAGGATAAGTGAGTTCGTTAATGTAGATCGAATAGGTTAGCCTCCTGATACATACAGCAGAATGGAGAAGGGTTTGTAAGAATGCACACAGAAGTTTGGTGTTCAGCAGCAATCTATCTTCTTAAGATTCTTCCCAAGGTTAACACACAAAAGATATACATTCAGAGGATAAAGAGTGAAAAAATAGAGTTCTGAGGATAAAATTCATAAGAACACCAAACTTTGAGACAAGCAGAAGATTTTCTTGTTATCTAAGAAATAAGAAAAAGGATATATTTCTTATCCTTGTCCCCATAGGATGCTGTACTATTCCATTCTGTCTCATCTGTCCCTGCCCTTGGCCCTTGGGGATAAGTTATGGATATATAGAAGATAAATCACATTATCAGTTGTATCATATACTTCAATATAGTTATGCACAATCAAAGCCAAAATAAAGGCATTTTATTTGTGAATACTTGGTCATTAGTGATATGAAAGAGAATTTATAACAGAGAAGTTGAGTAGGAGCAATATTTCAGAAGAACTGAGGCATGAATGCTCCCCGAAGAATTAGAAAACATGAATCTAGATTTTTCTTTTAAGAAATGTGATGGTAAACAGATAATATCTTGAGAAAAAAACATTGGACAGAAGAGGATTCTCATTTCAGATGCAAAAGAATATAACACATTCCTAACCGAGGTAAAGCAATAATGAAATAAGACATTCACCAAGTAAGGAAGGGATTGGGGAAGAGTGATGCAGAGAATTTCTAAAGAAGATGTGTTGGGGGCGAGGCACAAATTTGGGGATGCAGATGACAACAGAGTGGTCTCCTCAATAAATAAAATGGTATATTTTTCTCTAATACCAAAAGATTTAATTATGACTCAGGAAAAATTGAAGTGAAGGGACACAGAAATCACATCATAGTTTATAACCAGGGTGTCAGTAATGTAGGAGTAGTCATCTAGGTAAGTGTGAGCTCCATGCAAAAGTATTTTAATTAAGTGCTTTTTGTCAGAAGGAACAGAGAGTCACACAAATTATTTTAAGTAATAAGAGAATAATTTTAGAGCTATGCAGAGGATAAGGATGTGACCTTATAAGGATAAGGTCCAGAACTTTTCAGGAATGCAAACAGGTTACACAGAATTCAAGGCTGCAGGCTTTGGATAGGTATTTTAGTACTGTGCCATCAGCATAAATCAATAACTCTCTCTGTACCTATCTTCTTTCCCATTATAAACTGGATGTTTGATTTTATGCCACTCAGTTGAAAATATTCCTACCAGCTTTGCTAGAAATCATTGTTGAGAATTGGCAAGTGCTTTGTATTAAACTGCTAGAACCATAGCATATCTGTCCTTTGATCCAGTGCTCATCTGTGTTTTAATCAGGGTCTGGAGTCATGGTCACGATCATGTTTGCTCTTAGATACTTTTTCAGCAAGATATGTGTGCTTGGCTAAGTCCATAGCATTGGGAGGTAGGCACCTGTGCTGATATATCTAGCATGAAGTGTGAGATACTACTATTGCTGATGAGCCAAATTCTCAAAGAAAGCCAAAGCTAGTGCCAGTCACACAAAGACTTTTCTAAATTGCCCAAACTTGTGAGCCCAAAGATAAGGATGATCCTCAAGAGCAGAACAGTTTTTATCCATGCCGTTACCTTCTATCTTCTGAGAGATAAATTATATATATATATATATATATATATATATATATATATATACATATGTATGTATGTATGTATCTGGACCAAATAGGTATCCTTTCTGCAGAAGAGAATAATGTTGGCTACCATAACCTAGTTTACTGAAAATTTAAGGTACTAAGTAAATAACTGACCTCAAAGTTCTGTGTTTGTAATATCTCATCACCCCTTTATTTGTACCCAGATAGTGTCCTGTGAGAAATGAGGGCAGAGTATGCGATCCTTCTGAATCAGCATTTAAATTAATGCTTTATTCTACTGATGTTTATTGAGAGGCTCCTACTAGATGCTGTGTTTTATGCTGTTATAAACAAAAAGGTATAGCTTCTTTCGTGTTCTTGTATTTAGCTATTGCCAGACAAAAAGAGAAACACTGCATAATCTCACTTTCAGTGTGGAATCAAAAATCGTCAAATCATAGAAAGACTGCACAGAATGATGGTTGCCAGAGGTTAGGGGTGTGGGAAATGGGGACATATTATTCAAGGGATACAAAATTTCAGTTACGCAAGGTATGAATATTTTGGGGGATTAATGTAACAGCAACGTGACTATAATTAACAATACAGTATTGTATACTTAAAGTTTGCTAGAAAGGGTAGATCTTAAGTGATCTCACCACCACACACACAACACACACATACACACATACACAAGATAACTATGTGAGAAGTTGATGGATATGTTAACTAGCTTGATTGTGGTGATCAACTTCACAATATATAATGTATATCAAAATTTCAAAATTGTATACCTTCAATGTATACAATTTATATGTGTCACTTATACCCCAATAATGCTGAAAAAAATTAGCCAAGGGAAGTAGAACACAGAGTCAGAGTCCAAGAAACGCAGAACTTCCACTAGCCTCTCTCTGAGAAGTCATGGATGGCTTACTTTCCTGTTCTGATGTGTGATAAAACAGAAGAGTATTATCAACCAGGGAAGTTCATTCCAACCTTGGTGCCCAGAGTTTTTACTGGGGCTTGATCACATCCTGCCATCTCTGGCCCTTCCAGAGGTTTGGCTGATAAATTTATTCTCCAGTCCTTCTGGAAAGAACTGATACTGCATGACTCAAAGCTCCCATTGTAAATAATGCTGATAGACTGTCTGGTAGCCAAAGCCCTCATGCAAACAAAGATATTCCTGACCTATGTGACACTCTAATGACCTAGGCATCATCTCAGGAGTGAAGGGCAAAGACCACAGCTTAATTCTTCACTACACAAACACAAAGGAATAAACTACTAGTGTATGTTATAACTTCATTGTATCTCAAAACGTTTTTACTGAGTGAGAATAGCCAGAGAGAAAAGAGTAGATACTATATAATTTCATTTATATGAAGTTCAAAACTGGCAAAATTAATCTATGATGATAGAACTCAGAAGAGTATTAACTGATGGGGCTTGATTTTGACTGAAAGGCACAAGACATTTCAGGGTGATGTAAATCATCTACATCTTGGTAGGGAGAGTTGTACACAGCTATATAGTACATATATATTTATCAGAACATGAATTGCACCCTCATGGTCTGTATAGAAATTTTCCCTCAGTTAAAAAACAAGCTGGATATAAAAGTTTATGCTGAGTCTACATGATGTGACTAGATTCAATATGGAAAAACATATTAAACGGTTTGATATCCTAGAAACAATCTTAAGGAAATTTTTAAAATTGATCTGATACTTCTGGGTCATATTAAGATGTACAGTCATGAAAAATAGCCAGAGTTGATCTGATTTATTTCAACCACTTTCATATAGACAATGGTCTCTTTCTTTCCTAGAAGTTAGACAAAAGTAATAGTCACATTTTTCAAACATTCCACTCCAAAGCATTACTAAATTGGTTATTAACATAACATATACATACTAATTTCAAAAACTTCCTGCCAGAGAAAATTATTTCTTGTGCAACAAAAGTCCGACTCTTTTATTAATGTAAGTTATAAGAGTAATTCTGAGACTGTGATAGTTGTAAATAAGAATACCAAAGATAATATTATCTTCAGAATAGCTTTGATACAATAAAAGAACATACATTGGTCATATATTTTATTTTTCATATTTAAAATGACAATATATGGTAGTATGCATATGTTTTGTTTAAAATTGTCTAGCCTCTAGACAATTTTTTAATTTCTTAATGATAAGGGACCTTTTTATATTGCTCAGTTTAGTTGGGGAATTGCAACATTTACTTGTATCGTTTGCATAAGTTTCCTTTGAGTCAGTGGGAATGAACTCAGTATCCTGCAGTACTCAAATGTGATAATTATAGCAATATCTTCAGTGCTTTTCACAAAAGTGATAATCCTCTCAATCACCTGCTATGTATATATTTATAAAAGTTATAAAGACAATTTCTGAATTATTTCTTTCTATATTAAGTATTCTTTGGTAAATAACAAAACCTTGACTTTTGGTAAATTTATAATAAATGGTAAATTGGAAGTTTAGGTAAAACTAGAAAATTGGCAGACATCACATAAGAAGTGAGGATGATAAATAACAATGTGGAGGTTTTGCCTAAGTATTGACAGGTGTATAAAAAAAATATTTTCCTATTTATCACAACCTCCAAGCAAAAAGATCAATTATAGCAGAGTACTCAATAAAAGGCATAATATCTATTACATGAAATTATTTTACATAATACTGGATAAAACAGAAATAACAGACTAAAAGGGGCTGTTTAAAATAAACACATAATCATGCATGAGCCCTGAGAAAAGTTCTGCCTCAATTTTAAATAATCAGGTCGAATTTTTCTATGGGCTTTTATTTTCATACATCAAATATATCTCAGCAATGGGTAACTGCCAACTATGAATATTTATAGCACATTTCCTAGTTTCTCATGCAAGATAAACTCTGAAGAATTTCATGGACAGAGAGTTTGATTTTTGCATGAGTCCCAATTGCATATTTCCTAAAAGTGAAGAGATGTTATTGATAAACTGAAATCACAACAACACTGCTTGAATCTAAAAATGAATTTGGATTATATGCCATCTAAAAAAGGATTGATTGAGGTGTGGAAGTGTACTCTTATTATATTTATATGAAATACTTAAAATTTTTTCTCTGTGAGTCTTAAAAACAGTTTCCCATCTGATGACATTTTTATTAGTGAAAATTTGGGGGGATGAAGGGGAGATTTATAATCCTAAAACGGCAGTCAAGATGGTTGAAGTACAGTTTTTTTTTTCACCATCTCCTTAGGTGTATCTAGAAACAATCTGGTGTTCCATGTTAGGGTTTCATGTAGGCAGACAGACAAGGTTAGTTTTATTATTATTTTTTCCTAAGATATGGTCAGAAAACTGGCATTCTGTATTTGCATTAAGTCCTACTTCTGTTCACAGAATATTACATTTTTATATTTTTCCTTAATTCAAAATTAAAGTGAGTTTTTAAAGTGATTATTCTAACTTAAAAGTGGTTAAAAGGATACAACAAAAATATCACATTCTTCTGATATCTGATATCTTAGGCAATTACTTCAAATAGAATAGCTAAATATACTTAGGTTCATGATTATAGCAAAAACATCAGGTAATCCCTCTGTCTTGTAGTTGCAAAATTGTGTAATAGACAAACAGAAAGACTGACAATAGATAGGAGTGTGGGTGAGTTTACCACACAAAGGTAAGAGTGTGTGGGGTAGCTATGAGAGTGGGAGTCTATTGAAGTTCAACTTTGTTTCTTTTTTCTCAATAAAAATAGCGGGCAGGTAATAAACTGAGCATTTGTGTTGAGAAGTAGTGGTTGTAGTTTTCAGGGGAGGGGATTAAATGGGTTACATCTGATATTGGGGAGTAAGAAAGTATGATTGCTGGGCACCGTTAAAGATCCTTGAGCTACCTGCCATGACTTTAAAGAGAGGCTAGTCAAAGTTAGACCAGTCAAAGCCATTGTGTTTTGCTCAAGCCAGTGCGGACATACAAAAGGTAGATATAACCTGGGATTTAAGATCAACAGAGTAACTGTAATGGGAGAGTTTACAAGAGGAAAAAGGAACATGCAAAAAATTGATTGTAAAAGGTTGACTATAGAAAATAGGTAAGAAGAGGAGAAAGAAAAGAGATAAAGCAATGACACAAAATAGATTTAAAGTTATAAGTTATATTTTTGTCAAAGGCATCAGAGATCTTTTTTTCCCCAGCTTTATGGAGGTATGATTGATAAGTAAAATTGTATATATTTAAAGTATATAACATGATGATTTGATATATGTTGTGACATGGATTACCACAATCAAGTAATTAACACATCCGTCATCTCTCGTAGTTACTATTTAGTGTATGTGTATGGTGTGAACACTTGAGATTTACTCTCTCGTAGCAAATATCAAGTGTACAATGTAGTTTTTATTAATTATAGTCACGATGTTGTACATTAGATTCCCAGAACTATACTCATCTTATAGTTGAAAGTTTGTCCCCTTGGCCAACATCTCCCCATTTTCCTCACCTTACTGCCCTTAATAACCTCCATTCCAACTCTCTGTTTCTCTGTGTTATGACTTTTGGATTCCACGTATACGTGATACCATATGGTATTTGTCTTTCTCTGCAAGTATGGAGTTTGATGCCAACAAATTAAGTGAAAGACAAAACTTTTAGACACCATCGTTGTCTAATGAATATTAGTGTGAATGATTACTTGTTTTGTTTTCAGATACATTTTATGGACTTCAATACTAATTATTATACTTAGAGAAATATATCTCTTCATAGTCCATGTGATCAAACATTGTTAAATGACTTTTGTCCCAGGTGCTCAGTGAAGAGTTTCAGACTTTTTCTCATATATGTAGACAACCTGCCAGTCTTTAGACTATTTTAATATTAAGTTCATCCTTACCTCACTGTGTTCTCCTGTGTTCTGTGCATACATACATATTCTTCTTCTTAATATTATTATGTTGTATTAATATATAGTAGTACATGGAAGCTACATTCCCTAGATCCTGTGACATATTGCTTTAGGCTATTTGGATATTAGCAGGCATCAGTTGGAGATGGTGTGGTAGGTCTCCCCATCTCCTTGCCTCACCTGTCATCTCTGGAAAAGTTTACATTTCCTCTATGGCTCCAGGACATACAGAATACGCTTGTGACATCCAGATGCTGTTCATGACACTAGTCTCTCTATTTATGTAAACTTACCTCCTCCTTTTGTTCCTCTAGCCTAGGAGTTAGCAGCTTCTTCTCTTCGACATCTCTAATTTTCTTTACTGTTCTTAGTTAGCTTCTCAGATTTTCTGTCAACTGTGTAAACCAATTCACTATCATCGTGTCCTCTATTTTATTTTTTTATGTTGTGTATTGAGGTATAGTTGACGTACAATATTATATAAATTTCAAGTGTACAGCATAGTTATTCACAATATTTAAAGGTTGTATTCCATTCATGGTTATTATAACATAATGGCTATATTCCCTATGTTGTACTATGCATCCTTGTAGCTTACTTATTTCATATGTAGTATTGATAGTTTGTATCTTTTAATCCCCTGTGCCTCCCTTGCCCCCCCCACAACTGGTAACCACTAGTCTGTCCTCTGTGTCTGTGAGTCTGTTTCTTTGTGTTGTATTCACTAGTTTGTTTTATTTTTTAGGTTTCACATATAGGTGATATCATACAATATTTGTCTTTCTCTGTCTGTATTCATTTAGCACAATACTGTCCAAGTCAATGTATATTGCTGCAAATGGCAAAATTTTATTCCTTTTTATGGATGAGTAGTATTTCATTGTTTATATGTACCACATCTACTTTATCCATTCATCTGTTGATGGACACTGAGGAAGCTTCCATATCTTGGCAAGTGTAAATAATGATGCTATGAACATGTGCGTGTACCTTTTTCAAATTAGTGTTTGTTTGTTTTTATAAGTACCTGGGAGTGGAATTACTGGATCATAAGGCAGTTCTATTTTTAGTGTTTTGAGAAACGTCCATAGTGTTTTCCATAATGGCTGTACCTATTTACATTTCCCATCATCAGTGTACAAGGGTACCTTCTTTTCACATCCTCACCAACATTTGTTATTTGTGGTCTTTTTGATGAAAGCCATTCTGAATGTCCCTCTATTTTAAATACTGGTTTCTGTTTCTCTTGCTTGACCCTGAATGATAGAAACATTATGTAAGTTTACTGATTGTTGTATACCAAAATGTCTATATATGTCATTTATTCATCCAACAAACATTTAAGTACTTCTTTGGCATTAGGTACCAAACAGTTTTGAGAATATATATATCAGTGAGCAAAATTAAGTGTAGTTTGTCCTTATAAAACTCCATCTAATAGTTCAACAGATATATAAGAGACAATACAGAAATTCTTGGTGTTGAACTGGTTGTGAATAAGGTTGGGGGCAGGGAGGAGATAGTTTTTGCATAAGTAGATAGATATTTGGCAACTGCTCATAAAGTAATGTTGCATGTAGACCATGTTTTGTGGGGAAATGTGCTGAGATGTGTTTTGTTTTGTTTTGAAATGCTGAATTTTAGATGTCTTTGATATATCAAAACATCCAAAGGGAGTTGCAAAGTAGTCAACTGGAAAAGTGAAGGCTCAAGATAAATACTTGGTTGTTATTTGCAGATGACTAAAATTAGAAGCCCTGGGAATGAATGAGCTCACCTCAGGAAAAAGGGTATAGAAGGAGAAGTTAGGATGGATTTCTAGAAATTTATAAACTTGTAGACTTAAAAATAGTCCAATTCAGGAAATGAGTGATCCTCATTTTCCCTAGAACTACCTTTAAATATTCAATAATTGTATATCTACTGTTTTAAAATGGATTGTTCCTCAGAATCTAAGAAGAAAACAGCTTTAAAATTCCATCACATGAAATGTTTTGAATCATATATTATAGTTTTATGTGTACTTGCATATGACACAAATGTATTAATACTACTTTCTAGATGTTGGACCTTGAGTAATACCTAAAATTTAAAGATAACCTTTTCACCTAACCCCAGCCATAGACCAAAACATATGGAGAATTATGTGGAAACATCTTTAACAGATACCACTTTTTTTAACTTATCCACACATATTTATTCATTTTTCCTACAAATGCCAGAATATTGATATACACTGTGTTTATGTACAGAGACATACTTTCACTGACAAATAAAATTTTTGAATTAGTTCTCATAGAAAAACTCTGTATTCTTCAAACATTTATTTAATACCCAATTTAAAGCACTATTTAGGGAATAGTTTTAGAATATCTTTTCTTTTTCCCCCAGCTTTTTTTGAGGTATAAACGGCAAATAAAATTGTATAGACTTAAGGTATATAACTTGATGTTTTGATATACATATACAGGCATACCTCAGATATATTGCAGGTTTGGTTCCGGACCACCACAATAAAACTAATATTGGAATAAAGCAAGTTACACAAATGTTTTGGTTTCCCTGTGCATATAAAAATTAAGTTTACACTATATTCTAGTCTATTAAGTATGCAATAATATTATGTCTTAAAAAACAATGGGGCTTCCCTGGTGGCGCAGTGGTTGAGAGTCCGCCTGCCGATGCAGGGGACACGGGTTCGTGCCCCGGTCTGGGAGGATCCCACATGCCGCGGAGCGGCTGGGCCCGTGAGCCATGGCCGCTGAGCCTGCGCGTCCGGAGCCTGTCCTCCGCGGCGGGAGAGGCCACAACGGTGAGAGGCCCGCGTAACGCATAAAAAAAAAAAAAAAAAAAAAAAAAAAAAAAAAAAAAAACAATGTACATACACCATTTAGGTATATTAGGTGTCTTAAGTTTCAGCAGTATTGCTCTATCTGATTCAAGTTTCCTGGTTTCTCTAATCTGAAGGTACAGTCCTCTGTCCAGGTTTACTCTGTACTCTCAGCCTCTTGCCCATGCCCAGAATTAGCACATAATCCGGGAAAAAAAGCAACTGCAAATAATAAGCTTTCCCCTTCAGGAACCTCTCTTTTCCAAAATCTTAGCCTTTCTACTCTTCCCTGTTTCTGCAGCTCTCTGATGTTTTAAGTAAATTATTTCTTTGTTTTATTTGGCTTTTATAGTTGGTGTGTATGTAAGCATTGCTCTGTTGCAAATTATTCCATCCTAACAGTAAGCAGAAATGCCTCTTACTTTAATATTTATTTCCATATACAAATTTTGTGAAGGTAGAATGCTTGATTTTGAATCTTGAATTCACCCATTGCTGTATACATGACCAAGAAAAAGTCATTTAATCTCATATCATCTCAACTTCTACTTGTGTAAGCAAGAAAAAAAATCTGCCTACTGATAGATTTGTTATGAGGATTAGTTAATTCATAGCGATTGAAATAGTGGGTGACTTATTTTCAGTGCTCAATAATATATTAGCTATTATTATTCTTATTGCTTTTACTTTTGTTGTTTAAAATCATGAACTTAGCAGATATCCATGGCTACTTGAATATAATACAATTCAGAAGTTTAATTCAGTTCTGTATACATTAAAGAGGTGCTATGTGCAAGGCCTACCATAATTACTAACACTGTGGTGATCAAAATGAAAGGAAATACTATCTCGGGAAGTGTATGCATTAGCAGTGTACTTATGTAAAGAACAGTAAGTTCTATAAGAAAAGCAAAAACAAAGATAAGTTTAGAGGCAGAACAGAGAAAGTTGCCCCTCCCCACCAGATGTTAGATTAACATATTGGCAGCTCAGAAAATAAGTACAAATAGTTCTACCTGCTCGAGCCACTTTAAATACTCTCCCTAATAAGTTCCACTTGTGTAGACTAGAAGTTCTCATTATCGAAATGCCGCCTCTAAGCACAAACTAGGTTCCTGAAATATCTTTGAATTGGCTCATTGACTACACTGAATATGCTGCTCAGAACTGATAGAGAAACTGCCAGGGAAGAACTTGGCTGAAAAGCAAATTACATTTTTGAAAAGTTTCAGAAGTGTTTATTGAGTTCCAACCTGTTTAAGAGTCTCTTTCTTAATTGTCTTCATCTAAATGCAAGTCTCATTAAAATGCATGTAAATATTCAGCATTTTTAAAGCAACGATTCTCTTGTCCTTCTTTGATTGTACTTTTACAGAATTTACATTCTGAATGAATTCGGCTAGTGTCAGTTTAAATGGGGTTGAGTATATTTAGACTAATATTTGTGATCAATTCAATGATTTCCTTCTTCCGGCAAACCATGGACCTGAAAAATTTATTGGTTTCTTTTAAGAAGGGAGAAGATGAGAATGAGAAAAAAATGTGTGTGTTGAAATAAGTTGAGGCAGAAATCTGTGTTATACCTTTAAGATATTCTTTTAAGTCATTGTATTCAAAAACATTCTTTGAGTACCTACTCTTCGCCAGAAATGTTAGAAAAGAGTAACAACTAAATCAGTGTCAGTCTATGATTTTTTTTTTTTACTACTAGCCCCATTCTTCTCAAAATGCACATGTAAATCAAAAAGTGTTAACTTTAATGCTGTAAATGAATATATTGGTAGTATAGTTTATATGTCCCAGATAATTTAATACAAAGCTTATTTTATACTAATATTATAATAGATATTGAATTTGTAAACAAAACTATCTTTATAATGAATCATTGAAATTGTCAAAAGAACACTGATCTTTAGTTCACGCAGTGTTTTTAAACTATTAATGAATATGTTTTTAAAATTTCATGAAGATTGTTCTAAAATGCTTTACACACTTTTAAACAAGCATCTGTATATTTCACAATGAAAATATGAAAGGTAAGTAAATCAGAACTATTGAAGTTAATCATCACAAATACAGTAAGACATAAAAGTTGAAATTTCAACTAGGTACAGTAGCTTTGACATGCAATGCTATGTATAATCTGTAAGGCACAGATTTTTAAGGATACAGCCTGCTACTCATTCATGACTCCAGCATCCTAGAACATACCCTTCCCACCTACCACATTTTGAGAATGTAAAAAGAATGAGAAAGATGAATAAAGTAGGTTTTTGTGAATATGGTATCTTTGAGAAAAGCAGGGCTGTAAGCCCCTTTTCCATCCCACTTTGTTGGGGGTAGTATCTACCTTTCAAAGAAAGTGAGGGTGGGACTTCTGTTAAGCTACTCAGAATACTTAATATGAGTCTCATGTAGATTGAAGATGCACTGCTCTGAAGATCTCACTCCTGCTAAAGAAATTTAAGATGACTAGAGACAGTCTGGAGAATTACTTTGAATATGGAACCCTTAGAATGCTGCTTTGCTGGGATCAATTGGGCTGAACTCCCAGAATTTGTAGCATACAGGTATGCATGACCATTTCTCATGGAAGATATACTAGTCCCATATGACTCTGTGGGATGGTCTTCTATCCTTCATGCTTCCTGGAAAGGTGAAGGCACTCTATCAGCAAAAGCCTAGATGTGAACTTCTAGAGCCTGAGGAAGGAGCCAAAAATGAGTACCAGAAGAAAATAAAAGCATTCCAGGGTTAAAAGAATTTCAGGATGGGGAGCCTAGTGGGGGACCTTCTGAGGATTGCTTGAAAATATTCCATAACAAAATCATGTTGAAATACTTACTAGCTCCACAGAGTACAAACCCAGTTTAAGGCACTATCAATTTAAAATAAGGCCATTCCTCTTCCTTTTTAGAAAATTTAGAGAAGACACCAACCACATACACCCTTTTCCTATGGTGAATTTGCAGCCAAAAGCTGGTCCAAGCTACACAAGGAGAGGTTATTTAACTTTAAAGAAAGCTCAGAGTTTTGAATGATATTTTAGATTGAACTTTTTATTACTAATTGAGTAAAATAGTAATAAAATAGCACTTGTGGTGGGTAAGAGCAAACTGAACAAAAAGTAGAAAATAGGTATGGGTGATGGTAAGTTCACGAGTTGGGTGATGGTAAGTTCAAAATTTAGATGATTGACTAAATTTCTCAATTTTTCCTAGAAGATTGGCAAGAGTGGTGGACTAGATTACAGTCTTACTAAACACTTCCCCCATAGTGCCTCATCTGTTGGGTGGGTCTTGATTTGTGTAAGCCTGTAACAGTAATCTTCCCACACCCCAGACCCTATCACAGGGATAAGAGACAGGTAGTGACATGACCTTAAGCTAATCAATACAGGACATTTCCCAACCAAACAAATATGCTCAGGGAGGTAGAAGGAATCTACCTTCAATTTTTGAGAGTCACCTTGGGGACATGAGGGCAGCAAACACCTGGAGAAAACCAAATATACATAAAGCATTCATGAGAGAGAGTCACAGAAATTTAGATACCCGAACCCAGCTGAAACTGGTCTGAAGTCAGACCAACTGGTCTGAAGTGCAATGAAATCAATTTTACTCCTCTCTTGTTTGACCTGTTTGGGTTGGGTTTTCTCTTATTTGTATCTAAAATACAGTCATATAGATTTGTTTACAGATTATAAAATAATGTTAAAAATGACTTCACCCAGGACTTCCCTGGTGGTGCAGTAGTTAAGAATCTGCCTGCCAATCCAGGGGAAATGTGTTCGATTCCCTGGTCCGGGAAGATCCCACATTTCGAGGAGCAACTAAGTCCGAGGACAAACTAAGCCCGCATGCCACAACTACTGAGTCTGCGTGCCACGACTGCTGAAGCCCACGTGCCTAAAGCCCATGCTCTGCAACGAGAAGCCACCGCAATGAGAAGCCCGCACACTGCAGCGAAGAGTAGCCCCTGCTTGCTACAACTAGAGAAAGCCCACACACAGCAACCAAGGCTCAACACAGCCAAATAAATAAATAAATTAAATAATTTAAAAAATAATTTTAAAATAAATAAAAATAAATAAAATTATTTAAAATAATTTTTAAATAAAATAAATAAATAAATATTTATTTGACTTCAGACAATTATACATTATCATGATTTCATATTAAAGGTATGCATAGAGGGGATTTCATGGCTAACTACTCCTTTAAGAGGGCAGAATAGCAGTGTGTTTGATAGGGTGGGCAATAGAATCATGTTCCAGAGTTTTAACACCTCATTTCATATTCATTACTTTTGAGCTGTTTCTTCATGTATCCAAATCTGAAATGGAAATACCACTGGAAAAATCTGAGAAGCAATTCCTACCTTTCTCTCTAGTGTGCCAGACTTAAAGAAAAAGAAAGTTTTGATGGGGTTGATTTTCAGCAGGTGCATTTATCTTGAGAGAACTGTCCTTAGTTGGGGGACTATAATACTGCCAGTTGTCCTCTGATGACTTCAGAAAGAAAGGGAAACAACAAGAGTAAGAATCATAGAGAAAAATAAGGTATAAGTTAATTAAATTTAATTGTATAACTTTCTTTATTTTTCCATTTTCCTTATGCAAGGTCAGGAGGACAGGTACTGTATTAACTCCTATTGCTGCCATTACCACAATTTATCAAAAATATAATGGCTTAAAACAATACCCATTGATTATCCCACATTTCTGTAGGTGAGAAGTTTAAAGAAGCTTGACTGGACTCTCTGTTCGGGGTCTTAACAGGCTAAAATCAGTGTGCCAGCCAGGGTTGCAGTTTTCATCTGGGTCTTGTAGTCCACCTCCAAAGTCAATGATCGTTGGCAGAATTCATTTCCTTCTCATGCTTTCCATGTGGTCCTCCTGATTGTCAAATAAGCCACAGGAGATAAATCCTTTCCATGCTTTTAATCTCTCTTTTTCCTTCTGCTACTAGCCAGAGAAAGGTCTCTACTTTTAAGGGTCCATATGATTAGATTAGGTCCACTGGATAATTCATATTTCCCTATTTTATGATTAACTGATTAGTAATTTAAATTGCATCTCTAAAGTCCCTTTTGCCATGTAACATGACATATTCATGGAACTCATGGAACTAACACCAGTGGGTGAAGGTCCTGGGACTACACAGGTTCTGTATTTTATTTTTTCTTTTGAGAGGAAGCATGAACATATTAGAATAAAAAGCACTTATTTATATTGTAATCTTGGTTTAATTACATGGCAGTCCATTTATATGAGATGAATAAGCCCTCCAGGTATCATTTCCTTGACACTTTTGAAAAAAAGTTGTTTGAAAAACAAAAATTTGGCTTTATTTATTGTTGTACCAAATCAAATTTATACAAAAGTTTGATATTATTTCACATTCTTCCTAATGCCTCTTGCAGAATTTTGCAAACATCCCTCACTAAATAAATTATTGAATCACTACATCTGAAGGCCATAAAAAGGCCAACAGCATAATAGATGACATTTGTTTGGAACTTTGTATCAGTCTTATAATTAAAAATTCATATGAGATCTGTTTTTTCCAGTAACTGCCTTTTGCAAATTACAATGACATTTCTTGAGGCATTAAATATTTTTAATTGTTTGTAACAGTTAGTCTTTGCAAAACACTCTAATGAACTAGAGATCTTGACAAACATAACTCAGTAAACAATAGTCCAGTTGGAAGACAAAGTGTTAACAGGCTTACAATCCACTCACATGTTATTTACTTTACTTAGGTCAGCTCATTGTGGTACAAGAGCTGTGATCAGAAAAATAACGGAGGAGCTGAGACAAAAGCCAAATGTTTTTTAAAATAAAAAAAAAATAAAATTTAACTATAGTTTTGGTTATAATACAGAGAAGACTATGGCAACATAAACTATGTTTGTAAAGAAAAAAATTATACTGAAGCCAAGAGTTTCTATTTTTTTAATCATAGTTCTAGCTTTCCTATAATTCCATGTATGTCTTTCACAGTTATAATCACAATATACATAAAATCATATATATACTTCTCCTACCTAATATTACAGGGCAAACACTATTCCATTTTTCTTCATAACCCTATTTTGATAGTTGGCTAAGTCTGTCAATTTCATGAAACATAAATTCCTTAGCTATTCTATTGTTGGACACTTAGGCAGTATGTTTTTAATAATATAAATAAGGCTGAATATTTTGCCAGTATTTTCTTTTTTAAAACAATAGTTTCCAGAATTAGATTATTTTGAAAAGTGGTTGAATGTTAGAAAGAAATTAGACAAATATTTTGAGGAAAATCCCTGAAATAGTTTTTTCAGAGGACTTATTGGATACATGTCTTTTGTGGGTATGTATGGATTGTTTTGGCTGAAAAGATAAGGCCACCCACAGCACAGATTTGTTTTCACACTCCATCTGTTTGGTATATACTGTGTAGATGAGAAAAAAGTTCTGACCCCAGTGAGACAGAATGTTTAATAATATTTCTATCATATTCTTCAGTTTTTCTGTGTCACTCTCTCCAGATGCCTAACAAGATTGTGAGCTTTGCACAAACCTTCCAAAAATGGAAGCTACTTCTCAAAACTGAATAAGGTTTAATGACCACATTGAATTCATCACAAAAAAGTGCTACTTAAATACCAAATAATGTATGTACAAGTATGGAGAGGTACAAGGCATGTGGACTAAGCTTATGGTCTAACTCTTTGTGATAAAAGTACACATCCCTGAACGGGGATGTTTCCCTACGTGTGTGAAAGACTGTTTAAAATACTGTTGTACAAAATTTTTATCTGCTCAAAAATCTTTGTATTCTTGATATAAGTTTGGACTGATTTAATGATAAATTCTTTATCTTCAGTTGCATCTTATGATTTGATTTAATTTTCCATTTAAGTTTTATTCATAATTTAACAGCAAACAATAATGAATTTGAAAGGTAAAATGTGAAATTTCATCCAACTCAAAAATTACCCAAACCTATATCTTCATTATTGCACTGAAGGTTTTTTATTATGTTTTCTTATTCCTTTCCTAAACTAACAGCACTGATTTTACATATTATTACCTTAGGAGTTAATCATGTGTCATCTTGGAATATATATTGTGTTGTTACTTTTAGTATTATTAATACTGTTAACTCATAATTTATTTTTAAATGTTCTTAATGAAAAGGAAGATCATATAAAAATAAGCCCAACTCTACAAGTAGTTAAGAATCTATTGTACTTAATATTTTTGAGACTTCTGAAAATAATTTTAATAGATGTTCACTAAACTTCCTTCTAGATTTAAATCCTTGACATTTATAAATGCCTTTGGCTTATTTTTCAACGTGGCTGTAAATTTCTTGTGGAAGGGACTGTGAATAAAATGCCACTCACTGTAAGCCACACAGTGCCCAGCAAAATGTCTTATATACAGTAAATGCCCAATAAGTAACAGTTGATATAGCCAGGGAATTAGCTAAATTGTTAGAGCAAAACTTTTATGTAAGAGTTATCAACTTTGTCACTTTTTGCTCTGCTTTGGTTTAAAACCACTTTCACTTCTTCTATTGACCAATGGTTTTTAGACCAGTTTTCTGATTGCTTGTCAATAGTTTGGTCAGGTTTAGAGAAGAAAGTCAATGAGTTTATTTTCCCACTCTTCCTCATTTTAAATATCAAATTTTCATGGAAATATACAAATATGAATATTAGGTTTTTAGTCAGATAGTTCATCCAAAAGCATTTGCTTCAGGTGGTATAGAAACTCACTATGTTCCTGAGATAATTTGGTATCAGAGTTATTACACATGGGTACTTTTCTATTACACATTGGTACTTTCTCTGTAATACACATTGGTATTTTTACCCTTCCATAAACACATTCCATCTTTTTGGCTTTTATTTTACCTTCTACTTTTACACAAGAGTGGAAAATAAGCATGATTTATAAACACTCGTGTTTATAAAAGCTCACTGTTCTTAAACCTGTGTTTCTTAATATGGATTATTTTTCAGGTCTAATCTTATAGAAATATGAGAATAGAAATCTTAACTGCCCTAAAAAAAAAATATATATATATATATATACACACACACACACACACACACACACACACACATTGCTTAATTGAGAAAATTTTGAACTGAATTTAAGTCCTATATTAGTACCTAAGTATTATTATGTTACTGTTTCACTGACAATGCAGTAACCTGTTTCTCCTCTTATCTAAACACTTCTTTTTCTCTTCACCACCTCCTCCTCTTCATCTTGATCCCAATCATGGGAATCTTGTAAGACCAAAGGCATGGTCTTTTGTTCTTTTCCTGTTCTTCTTTCTGTGAGAAATATTCTCTCATGTTTTCAGACTGTGCATTTATAGAAATATTTTTTGCATGTGCTACTACTACTAATTAACCTTAAGTCTTATTTTCATTTTTGACAATAGAAAACTCTAATGCAGGATCTTTGTCACCTCAGATTCATAATATCAAAAACAAAGTCAGCATTTTCCCTCACAAAAGGGACTTTTTTCTTATATAATTTTGGTAAATGCTGTAGGTATTATGCCAGTATTCCAGATCAAATGCTGAAATTCATAGTTAATGCCTCCTTCACTTTCAGCCCCCAAGGAACTGCTGATTATCATTTACAATATGTATAAATCGCACTTCTTCTTTCCCAGTCTCACTTTCATTACTCTCATGTAGATCCTAATGAAACTAGGCTTGAATTTCTGGAAAAACTTAGAAATAATCTTTTTATACTTTACTGTTTCACTTAAATGTAGTTTTCTGATAACTGGGGAGTATTTTTTTAACAGTATCTCTTAAAATGTGAGATGGCAGTGAAAAAAGTTCAAGGCTATCACATATATAAGAAATCCCTAATATTTAAAAATGATTAGAGAGGGGTCTAAGATGGAGTGTAGGAAGACCCTGAGTTCATCTCCTCCCATGGACACACTGAATCTACACCTGTGTATAGAACAGTTCCTCCTGAAGAAGACTCGAGAGCTGATTGAACAGCTATTGCATATAGAAGAACACATAGAAACAGGTAGAAAAGATGGAGACATGGTATCCATGGAAACCCCACCTCAATGCAGTGACCTGCAGTAGGGAGGCATATAGCTGAGGGGTAGAGTGCAGACTACCTGCCCTGGGACACAGAAAAAAAAATTTTTTTAAATCCCAAACAAAACAAAACCCCCAGCAGTTTAAAGGGAACCTAGACTATACAAGAAGGAAATCCATTTACAAACCCTAGAGTTTCTGCCAGTTGGACAGGGGACTGCTGGAGCCCTCTATGGGAGCCCTCAGAGGAGCCAGTCAAACAAAATGAGGAGACAGAGAAATAGTTTTCAAACAGAAGAACAAAAAACCCTGAAAAAAGCCCTAATGAAAGATAAGTAATTCATCTGATGAAGTGATCAAATAAATGGTCATAAGGATGATTACTAAACTCCAGAGAGGAATGGAGGGACTCAGTGAGAACTTCAACAAAGACTTAAAAAGTATAAGAAAGAACCAATCAGAAGTGAAGAATAAAATAACTTAAAAATACACTACAAAGACATCAACAGCAAATAGAATGATGCATCAGTGATCTGCAAGATAGTGAAAATCAATCAGAAAAGCAAGAAGAAGAAATGATTTTAAAAAAATCAGGCAAGTTTAAGGGACTTCTGGGACAACATCAAGCATAACAACATATGCACTATTGGGGTCCCAGAAGGTGAAGAGAGAGAAAACAAATACCATATGGTGTCTCTTATATGTGGAATCTAAAAAAGAAAATAAAACAAAGCTAAAAGAGACTCAGATACAGAGAAAAAGCTGGTGTTTGCCAGAGTGGAGGTGGATGGGGTGTTGGTCAAAATAGATGAAGGGATTAAGAGGTACACATTTCCAGCTACAAAATAAATAGATCACAGGGATATAATGTACCTATAGGGAATAAGGTCAATAATACTGTAACAACTTTGTATGATGACTGATGGTAACTGATCTTATTGTGATAATTTTTTTTCTTTTAAATTTAAATCTCTCATCATTTTTAAACATTGAAATGTTGACTTATGATATTGTGTTAGTTTCAGGTGTGCAAAATAGTGATTCGGTATTTTTGCAGATTATATTTCATTATTGGTTATTACAAGGTAATGGGTATAATTCCCTGGCTATACAGTAAGTTCTTGTTGTTTATCTATTTTATATATAGTAGTTTGCATGTGTTAATACCATACCCCTAATTTGTTGCTCCTCCTCTCCCTCTCCTCTTTCTTAACCAAAAGTTTGTTTTCTATGTCTGTGAATCTGTCTCTGTTTTGTATATACGTTTATTTGTATCATCTTTTAGATTCCACATATAAGTGATATAATATTTGTCTTTTTCTGTCTGACTTATTTCACCAAGGATAGTATTCTCTAGGCCCATCCATGTTGCTGCAAGTGGCAATATTTCATTATTTTTTATGGCTGAGTAATATTGCATTGTGTCTGTATACATTATATATAACATACCATATATATATGGTGATTACTTAGTAATTTATAAAAACATCAAGTCACTATTTTGTACACCCGAAACTAATTTAATTATGTATGTGAATTATAACTCAATTAAAATTTTATAAGTTAAAAGGATTATAACTAGGCTTAATTTCCTCACTCAGGTCATTCTTTCCTTTATTGCATGTTTCTAACTCTTTCAAAATATACAGTTTACACTTGAACAACAGGGTTTGAAATGTACAGTTCCACTTGTAAGCTGGTCTGTTTAAATAAATCCACACTACAGTACTGTACAATCTGCAGCTGGTTGAATTCGTGGATGCAGAGCCATGGATATAGAAAGCTGACTGCAGAGTTGTATGTGGATTTTTCACTGTGTTTGGGGTTGGCGATGCTAACCCCCAAGTTCTTCAAAGATCAACTGTACTCTTTGTCTACACCCAACACCAGTGCACATACACACACAGACACATAGACACAGACACAGTAAATGTATCTAAAGATTACTTTTGAGGAAGCTTTTTAGATGTTTTGTTGATAGATACATCTTGCAAAGCACAGAGCTGCAGTCCTGACAAATAGTAAACACTCAATGATATAGACTAATCAATTGTTTATAAATTCAAGTTGACCCTTAAGATTATATGAAACGTACATTTAGAACTCTAGCATGTGATAGGTTATCAAAATATCTGAATTTATATCAGGCTTCATTAATATGCTTTGTAATCTAGATTTTCTTTAAAGGAAAGTCTCGAACTTCCTCTACATCTGGGAAGATTTTTCTTCTTTTGGACAGAATAATGTGTTATATAACATATTGAAACAATTGTTTTCTAGTTATCTTCCAATATAAAATGGAAATCTGAATATGATATGATAAAAATATAGACCTTGAAGAGTGAATATAATGGATAGATTTGATCACTTTCATCCCCAAAATACAGATGTACTCACATATATCTGCGTTATCTTGTTACTGATAAATGTGTTTTAGAGACCTTCTACCAATAAAAGAATTCACTCTATTAAATTTGTTTTTATAAAGATTCCTTTGATAATTTATTCAACAAATATTTTGTGCCTACTCTTTGCCAAATACATGCTAGACTGAGGACAGAAAGAGAAATACAGAGCTGTGTACTTCAGGATGCTGTCAGTCTAAATAGAATAAAATAAATATGTTGAACATAAATAATTACATGTAAGAGCTAAAAGACCTATGCCCTAGATGCAATAGTAAAGCAAACAATGGATTGATCAACTCTGATAGGGTTAATCAAAAAAATGTTTAATAGAGGAAGAGATACTTATAGTAGGCTTTTAAAGGATTAGTAGTTATTCAGGTGAGGGAAAAAAGCATTATTATAGGGAAAACTATAAGGCATTATTATAGAGAAAACTAGCAAGATCCCAAAGGCAAATCTGTCTGAAATTAACTGATGGGGGTTAATCAAAAAAATGTTTCATAAGAGGAGGAGATGCTTATAGTAGGCTTTAAAGGTTTAGTAGTTATTCGGGTGGGGAAAAGTCATTATTTTGGGGAAAAGTAGTGGGATCCCAAAAGTAAATCTCCCTGAAATTAACATGGAGTTTGGGGAAATTCTAAGTTTGTCATGGCTAGGGCAAAGATTATATGTAGATGTTTGGCTGGGGAAGATATTGAAGAAATAAACCAGGTCAAACAATGAAGACTATGGTCATGAGTTTGGATTTTTATTTCTGGTGACTTGGAGACTAGAGACAGTCAATGAATTTACTGTGAGAATTGCAGGATACGGTTGGCATTTTTTACTTTTCTTCAAAAAAATTGGAGAAAATATTGTAGAAGTAGGTTTGAATGGGAGGTTAGAAGTCCCTACATAAACATTTTTAAGCATCCAAGGGAGAGGAAGAAGAAATATAGATGATGACTAGGGGCAGAAAAGAAAGAGAATGTAAAGGAGACATAACTGAACTGAAAATCCAGACCACTTGTGTCAACATTACTTAACGATTTATTCCAGAAAATTCTTTACCAGGAAAGTAATTCTGTAGACCAATAATTACTTTCACCTTCAACCTAGACCCCAACTCTCTAAATACCTTGACTCTTAAATAACTCCTAAATAACTTGACTCTTCTGAGACTATTGAGACTCAAGGTGGCATTCT
The DNA here is from genome assembly GCF_008692025.1 of Phocoena sinus. Taxonomy (NCBI): domain Eukaryota; kingdom Metazoa; phylum Chordata; class Mammalia; order Artiodactyla; family Phocoenidae; genus Phocoena; species Phocoena sinus. The sequence continues at coordinate 35,613,173 of NC_045772.1, read as the reverse complement.
TCCTTGCTGATAAGTTTAATAAACTCAAATTTATTTGATGAAAATATTTTTCTGGCAATCTTTGTGGGAGAGTTTACAGCCAAGGGAACTTACTTATTTCTTGGATATAATGGGTGAAGGGGAAGGAAGGAGGCAAGGGGGTTATGTATTCATAAAGGCAAGAGGAGAAGGAGAAGATGATCAGTTTTCTAGCTTCAGAAATGAATGAGTATTGCTAAAGAGCAATTTTGGGTTGACCTATTGTGATGACTTATTCTGTATGTTAATTTGAGTACATCACAGTACCCAGGTATTTTATCTGTATATTTCTGTAAAGATTTTTTTTTTTAGATGAGATTAAAATTTAAATCAGTAGACTTTAAAGCTGATAGCCCTCCATAATATGGGTGGGCCTCATCCAGTCAGTTGAAAGGCTTAATAGCAAACACTTTAAGGTCCCCAAGGATGAGGGAACACTGCTTACAGACTGTCTTTTAACTCAAGCTGTAACATCAACTCTTCCCTGGGTCTCTAGCCTGATGGCCTACCCTGAAGATTTGGGACTAGCCCAGACAATTGAATGAGCTAATTCCTTAAAATCTCTTTCTCTTTCTCTCTCTCTGTCTCTCTCTTTCACATACACATACATACACACACACAACACATTGCAGTGGTTTTGTTTCTCTGGGGAACCTTAATATACCTATCAATTAGTTCATTATAAAATTGATTATTTATGTATTGAATGCCAATTAAGCTTTGCTTTTTGTGTTGAGTGAGGTTACATATACTCTACCTCGAATATGATACACTTGCAACATGTCAAATTTGCTACTACTATTGAGCCAGTTTATGTGATTTTGACAGTTTAATCTATTTGCCATTATTTCTATTTCATTTAAATTTTTCTCCAGATCAATGTAAAGATTTATTTGCTAAAAAAAATTTTGGTGACTTTATTTTCATTTACATTATTTTTACTACCATATTACGTATTGTATGTTTAAATTGTTTTATGAAGCATGCTAAGGACATTACACATATTTTATAATTTAATCACCAAAACTGAGCAATGAGGTAAGTACCATGGTCATGCCCATTTCTCAGGTGAGAAAATTAGGAAGATTTAGGTTAATTTACTTAAGATCACACAGCTAAATTGGAACAAATAGGACTGAACCCAGACTGTATATGTTAGGGCCCATGTACTCAACTTGCATGCCATACTTCAAACTAATAATAGAAATAACCTATATGCATATTTCTATGTTTCATGGCAAACACTAAATAAAACCTGACATAGTGGAAAGACATTATGACAATTATAGTTAAAATAGAGTTCTGATCTTTCTGTTATACTTTGTAAACTTGTGTTTTCATTAACCCTTCTGGTCTTAATTGGAGTAACTGGAATTGGACTAAATAGGCACTAGTTTTTGAAAGCCCATGAATAATTTTATGAAAATGTAGACATTTAAAGTAATCCTGGCATAGTAATTCTCATACATTGCACTGTTTGTTTGTTTTTACGTATGGACATTGTTAAAAGTAGCAGAGTGTTGTGATACCTTTCTTAATTTTTAAGGCATAGTATTTCTTTTTTTAAACATGGATGAATAGACTATTCTGTTTATAATAATTCAGTGAAAACACTGCAGGCTGGCAAGAAGAGTTTAATTGCTGTGCCAGTTTCTGATTTATCTTATTAGTATTCTCTACTTTTATTTTTATATTTTAAGAAATGATTTTAAAGTATTCTTTGTTTTTTGGCTGCATTGAGTCTTCATTGCTGCATGCGGGCTTTTTTTTCTCTAGCTGTGGTGAGCAGGGGCTACTCTTCATTGCGGTATATGGGCTTCTCATTGCAGTGGCTTCTCTTGTTGCAGAGCATGGGCTCTAGCTCTAGGTGCACAGGCTTCAGTAGTTGCAGCACACAGTCTCAGTAGTTGCGGCACACAGGCTCAGTAGTTGCGGCACGCAGGCCCTAGAGTGCTCAGGCTTCAGTAGGTGCGGTGTGTGGGCTCAGTAGTTGGGGCATGCAGGCTCTAGAGCTCAGACTCATTAGTTGTGGCGCACGTGCTTAGTTGCTCTGTGGCATGTGGGATCTTCCCAGACCAGGGATCGAACCCGTGTACCCTGCCTTGGCAGGCGGGTTCATGACCACTGTGCCACCAGGGAAGTTCCAATAAATGATTTTTAAGTATTCTTAATCCTTTAATTCTTGGGGCAGACAGTTCAGAAATCCTTTCAAAGATTTCACATATTCAAACACAAGCTTTACTTTTGATTTTAAAGAATTTTTAGAACTGTTTAAATATTTTATTTGACACCATCTAGCAGTCCACAGTAAGTTAGTATCTTCCCTATAACAACTCAATTTAAACTGATTAATTCACATCTCACGATATATCGTTGACTTTTACAATATATCGTTGACATTTACTTTGCAAGACTGCCTGAATATTAACACGTGCTTGTATATGTTCTATTATTTCATACAATTTACAGACTGTAGTTTCATATTAAATATAGAAGGAAGAAAGTAATGCAAATGATCTAAAAGCTGCAATCATAAATATATGTATTAAAATGTACAAGATTTTTTCCTATTTTGATAAAAAGATCACCTTTTAAAATGCAGATGAGAATTTTATATTTATACTTTTTGAATAAGAGATAAATATATTTTAAGTATGGTTATATCAGTGAATATGTTCTGTGGAACAATGAATTAAAAAAATAAAAACCATCTACTTGCTTGTTGTGAATATAGTGTCTTTATATGTAAACCAACGAACTAGAGCTGTTTGTAACAGAAACCCAGCTACCTAGCTTTTCTGGGGAGGCTAGAAATAGATAGGCTTTGAGAGATATCCTTTATTCCTTTTAACCTTTCCCAACTTCTTATTCTCTAGCTCTTTCAGTACTGGCCAATTTTTCTATTAACTACTTATTTACAACTTACCTACTTTTAGATGTGTTTGAAGCTACATACAATAAAAAACACCAGATACAATAATACTATTAAAACCATACAAAAATCCTAAGCTAATTAAAGCTACTGAAATTGAGTACAAGGAATGGAAAGGCAAAAAAGGGTGGGGGAAAGAAAGACTGCTTATATAGTAACAGTGGTCAAAATAAAATAAGGAAGCATGGCATCCTGTCAAAATGTGTGAGTTTTAAATTTAATTCTTAAGGACTTCCCCAGTGGTCCAGTGGTTAAGACTCTGCCTTCCAATGCAGGAGACGTGGGTTTGATCCCTGGTCGGGGAACTAGGATCCCACATGCCGTGGGGTGTGGCCAGAAACTTAAATTTAATGCTTAGCTCTCACCCTGAGAAAAATTTAGTTTATTTTTATGTACAGATATGCAAAATGAGCTGATAAGTCAAAATCCCTAGTTACAATTAGATTAAGTAAAGTGTAAAAAAAAAAAGAAAGAAAGGTCATGAAAGACAAAGATATAAGAGACTTCACAGAATTGAGAACTGTGCTTTGATTACAGTGCAATGTGGAATCCTTGATTGGATCCTAAAACAGAAAAAGAACATCAGTGGAAAAACCAGTGAAAACCAAATAAAGTTTGTAGTTTAGTTAGTAGTATTGTACCAATGTTACTCTCTTAGTTTTGATAAATACAGAATGGTTATGTGAAATGTTAACATTAGGAGAAGCTGGATGAATGGTCCATGGGGGCTGTCTGAACCATTCTTGCAACTCCTCCATAAGCTGAAAATTTACAAAATGCAAAGTTAAAGAAAGTTATCTAATTATTTAATAGCTAATGAAATAATTACTGGATATGTTTGTAATTCAGTAATACACTACAATAGCAGATGAAAATTATATTTGCTTTCTATACTGCTGTGATGACGTGGTGTAATTAAATAAATCTAAAAATATTACCTCAATTAGACTCCATTAGTGGTGTATCCAGGTACCCAGGAAACAGCAATCACTAAAGATGGAAAAATATAAAAGAGGAGGAAACAAAAAAATAGCATTTAATATTGCTGACAAGAAGGGAAGATGTTACACAGGAGCTTGAAATTTTAAAGAACCCCTATTAAAGTAAGAAAATAGTAGGTTAGAAGTTAGAGGAGGTCACTGACTGGTACTTTCCCTCTTTTATGGAGGAGAGTCACTGTGATGTAGCAGGGAGATCATTGGAAGAAACTCCAAAAACGTTTGAAGGATAAGGAAAATGCCATGGTTTAAACAATCAAAATAAGAAAAAAAAATAGCAATGATTTTACTTCTAGGAATCTTTGTGTAGAAATTCCACAGAACCTGCACATGTCAACTACCTTCTAAAGAAAAGGTGCTAGGCTGTAATATTGCAGGTGGCCTCTACGTTTTAGGAAACTACCTCAAACTGTAACCCATTTAGTATGAAAAGCATCCTGAAAAAAAGAAAAAAAGGTTATATCATTACTTCACATCTTATATTAGCAAGCTAAATGTCAGATTGCTTAAAATGTTAAATGTAGGTATTAAGAAATAAAAGCATAAGAGAATAAAATTTAGATCACAGATGCATGATTGTAGATTGAGATTAAAAAATAATGATACTATGAGTGAAAATATTGATGAATACAAAGTATTGAAATACAATACCATACATATCTATACCTACACACTTAAACTTGATATGTACAATTTAAAAAAACCCTAAAAATTAGTAACAACATATTTTGTAACCAAAGGATAAATATTTCTATTGTATAAAGAATTTCTCTAGATGAAAATATGGAAGTAAATATTGCAATAGAAAAAAAAGAGCCATGGCTTCAATTCAGTGGGCCTGTAAACTTGGAAATAAACTCTTCTCCCACACACACACTAGTAATAAAACTAATTACATACTGGAAAGGAAATAATAATTTAAAACGTACATATCTGAGAATATGTATGTTTCAGGTCACTGTCACTCTTTTTTTCGTGTATAGTCATCCTTTACTGACTAGAAGTGTCACCTGCACAATAATTAATTTTAAATGCCTTAGATTGTCCTTGCTCTCTGTTCTTACTCCACTAATATTTCTATTTAGGTGCTTCCAACATGCTTTTTAAAGTTTACTTATGTGTGTAGACTATTTTACAGTTTGTCATAGCAACGCACTGTCCTCTTGATTCATTTCCTTAGCCCTTAATGAGTTCCAGTGTCTATTTGAATTTTCTATTAATATATTATTTCAGCAACTGAAATTTAGTGTTACTTTTCTCAAAATACTTTCAGGCATTTAATGTTATATACTTACTAGTGGTGTATCTCTTTTCCATTTCTTTCCATATACACTGCAAGGCCTTTAAATTTACTTTTTCTCTAGTCATTTGTATAGTGTAATATACACATATTATATTCATGTGTACACATGTATGTATAATTCACATATTCAAAGTGTGCAACTCAGTGACTTTTGCACAAAATGAATGTACTCATGTAATCAGCACACAGATAAAAGAAGAAGAGATTACCGGCACCATAGTACATCCACTCATGCTTCCTTCTAGCCACTAACTGCATAAGATAACCAGCATCTTGACTTATAATAGGCTAATTTTGCTTATGTTAATGTTCTTTTGAAAACCTATTCAGTTGTTACTTCATTTTTTCAGTACTATTTTTCCTTTGCGTAATCATTATCTTAAAATTATTAGTAACATGCATTACATAGGTTCTTGTCGCAGAATGGTTAATGAGAACTCCCTCTACTAGCCATGGTAAAGTATTAAAACTAGGTAGCTAGAAAACTATACAAAATATACACAACAGTTTTTTTCAGATACCACAAAACAGCACAGGACTGTGATCCCCAAGTGTAGGAAACAAACAAGATAAGGTCTCTAATCACCTGCCTTCCTGCCTAAAGATATTTTCTAGACTCTGATGCAAGTATAGTTATTGAAGCAGAACACAGTGGTCTTTCTGAATTAGACAAATTCAATTTCAGGACAGCAGAGGTACCTAGAATTTATGAGACAGAACACCAGAGAGGAGGAAACTCTTCAGAGAAAGATCTCCAAAGATCTGCATATGCATTCTCTTTGAATCTATTGCTGAAAATGAAGTTACACTTATGTAGGGTGAAATTGCATGAATGGGCAAAAATGACTGAGAGCTGCAGGATAAATTGTTCCCAGAGCTCACAAAGGATGGGAAGATATTCCACTTCCAGTGAGTCTGAGAAGAGAGACTTAAAATTACCTGTACATTCAGAAGAAATGCCAGAGGAAATACAGAACAACCACAGAAATGATTAGAAAAATAGCAAACACATAGTCAGATCATGAATTTAAAGCAACCATGTCAATAATTACATTAAATGCAAATAACCCAAACACTCCAATTAAAAGACACTTTGCCAGATTGGATAAAAATGCAACTATGTGCTGTCTACAAGAAATCTGCATAAATTATAAAGACGCAAAAAGGTTAAAAGTTAAAACATGAAAATATATACCATGCAAATACTAAACATAAGGTAGCTGAAGTATTCTGTATTAAAAGCTAAAAAAGCAAACTTTATAACAAGATGTATTAATGGAGTAATGAGAGACATTTAATAACAGAAAAGATCAATTTATCAAAAAGATGTGGCAATCCAATACTTGTGTGCAATAATTATAGAGTTTCAAATGCATGGCACAAAAAAATGACAAAGAAATAGAGCAATCTACAGGTATAGTAGATAGCTCCAGCTATCTCTCATCTTCCTCCTTGGATCCTGGGTTAGCCAGTCATCGTTCAGACCCTGAGAGTTTAATCATTGTCAGAGTAGAAAGTAAACTCCCTTCTCTTGAGTTATACAGAAGTGTTTATTGTGGCCAGAATTCAATATTGTATTAGTTTTTCTTATACTTTCAATAAAAATTTAAATTTTGAGTTTCAATGTAAAATTGGGTTGACTTTTTAACAGACTTTATAGAGCAGTTTGGGTTGACTTTTAATCATGATACATATTTATTTTACAAAAGCTCAAACTATTGAAAATATTGAGAGGGAAATTAAAAAAAATGCTCATAGTTAAACCACTTTGTTTCTTTTTAAATGAACCAAACATTTCATATAAATTAAAAGCTTTCATTAGTCAAAGAAAGTGCAGCACAGGGAGATTCATTTATTTATCAGGAGACTAGACTTAAAAACTTACAAAGAAGAAAACATAAAAATTAAGTTTCATTGTTCTCAAGTAGAGGCACAAGCTTCACCCAGTTTGTGGAGCAGGTGGAAGGCATTAAGATTAGATTAGAACAAATGGATTATAAAGTAAAAGCAACTTTAAACTTGTTTTATTGTTGCTGATCTCTCATTTACAGAAGATTGCATTTCATAAAAGACTTAACTGCCTTTTATGGTGGGAATGTTTTAACACATTTATTTGTAAGGCTTGTAAGGATTTATAAACATTATGTTTTAATTGTTGTTGTAAGACTGATGTACTATGGCTGCTGCTTTCCACTGTTTTAGTTCAATAAATCTCCATGTTCATATCCCCCAGACTTTTTTTTTTTTTTTTTTTTGCTGTACGCGGGTCTCTCACTGTTGTGGCCTCTCCCGTTGCGGAGCACATGGCTCACGGGCCCAGCTGCTCCACGGCATGTGTGATCTTCCCGGACCGGGGCACGAACCCGTGTCCCCTGCAGGCGGACTCTCAGCCACTGCGCCACCAGGGAAGCCCTCCCCCAGGCTTTTTTTTTTTTTTTTTTTTTTTTTTTTTTTTTTTGTGGTACGTGGGCCTCTCACTTTTGTGGCCTCTCCCGTTGCGGAGCACAGGCTCTGGACGCGCAGGCTCAGCGGCCATGGCTCACGGGCCCAGCTGCTCTGCGGCATGTGGGATCTTCCCGGACCGGGGCACGAACCCGTGTCCCCTGCATCGGCAGGCGGACCCTCAACCACTGCGCCACCAGGGAAGCCCTCCCCCAGGCTTTTGATTGGCCATTTTAATACACAAGCCAGGATTTTCTTCCTGACCTTGTGTAGGAAGGAGGAACAAAGGCATGGAACATATTCAATAATTAATGTTTTCTGGTATTCAATATATGGTATAGATACTTAAAAAATCCTTTAAGATGTGAATATTGATCAAGTGTGAAAATTGAGACATACCATTTTAAACTTTTAATTTTAGGGATTTTAATATTTTTAGCATACTTGTAAATATTTAGTAGTGATTATTTTTGCATTATTATTTCACATATACTAACTTACTCGTTAATACACTGACAATAAATTAACTTTTTAAAAAACTTAGTGAATTAAGGGGCTTCCCTGGTGGCGCAGTGGTTGAGAGTCCGCCTGCCGATGCAGGGGACGCGGGTTCGTGCCCCGGTCCTGGAGGATCCCGCGTGCTGCGGAGCGGCTGGGCCCGTGAGCCATGGCCGCTGGGCCTGGGCGTCCGGAGCCTGTGCTCCGCGGCGGGGGGGGCCACAGCAGTGGGAGGCCCGCATACCGCAAAAAAAAAAAAAAAAAAAAAAAAAATTATAAAAAAAAAAAAAAACTTAGTGAATTAAAATGTTAACATGTTAAGTTACTGTATAAAAACAAAGCTGAATTTACAATATCTTGATAATTTTAAGTTAGAACATGGAATAAAATACACATGTTGACTGTATGCAGGTTATTAATGAATAGTTCTCCTGTGACTCTCCCTCAGAACCATCCAGACTATCCTACTATTGATATTTTCATGAAAGGTATTCAGCCGAGGTCAATAAAATCAAATTGGAAGCAGTTTGTTTTGAGTATAGTATTTGGAGTGTAATACTATGTTAAAAATGATTAAAGAAATGGATGGTCTCCTTTAGGAGAACTGCAAATGGGGCAGAAGGCAGCAAGCTCTTAGAAGTAAAGAACAAGGAAGAGAAAAATAGAAAATATCTTAAGTGGCTGTTGCCACATAGTCAACTTTGGGGTGAGACGGCCCTGAGTTGGCCTGGCATTTGGGGATTGGCTGACTGGATATACCGTGTTTCTGGTCAAGCAGAGCATTTACAGGGACACACAAGTTATCTAAATTTAGTTTTGTTGGCGTAGTACCCAGGCAAAAGTAGCTCCATCTTAGGCACAGGAAATTATTTCAACCACTATCATTGGGTATATCATGAGATCACAATAAATCACCTACCATGTAACATTTCATCTTAGTTCACTGACCATGTATGCACCTGATTTTGTTCAATAAACACATTTTTATTAATCACCTGCTTATGCCTCATGCATAAAGAAAAATGTATGATCATAAGGCAATAAAAGATTCTGGTATTAAATAAAATAGCCAGCCATATAAGAGAAATATTTGGAAAGCTAAAATTGAAAGCTGGTGATTTAGCTGAAGAGAAAAGCGATTCTCTGGATTTGTGCACGCAGAATCCCCTAAGCAGGACTGTAGGGCTTGGTCAGAAAAGACCTTTTACAAAGATGGCATTGATAATTATGGATTGACTGTCTTGGTTCATAGAAATAATCTTTAAGCAGAGTCAATCACAGCAGTAAAATGACTGATTTTACTGCCTGAATTCATTAGAGATTATTGAGAGGGTGTGATTTTTACACTGGTGAATTCTGTAAAATATGAGCCTTTGGAAATTGAGGACTTTGTCTAGATGGTTCCTTGCCTCCCTGTTAGCTTCAAAGTAATGTTTTTAAGTGTAAAAATGTGTTATCTTTGCTTCTAAAAAAATTTGTGCATAATTTTTTTTGTAACCATCTCTAAGAAGGAAAGAAAATTGACTAACATTATAGGAAGTTAATTTATTTTTAGAAGGTTAATTTATTTTTGGGGTGAAAATAGTTTTAAAATCATGTATTTCATTAAACCCTGCCCCAAAGAACATGTTGTTAAGAGAAGTTTTACACTCTTTCACAATTCTTTTATTATTTTGCCAGACTAGAGAAGATTAGATGCATTCATACCTACAGCTTTAGACGGAATTCCCTTCATTTATTTGAATCTCTTGAAACTTCTTTTGTAAATGATAATCCAAGTCCAGTTAACAAAACAATCTTAGATCATCTAATAGCATGTGGCTTAAAGGAGTGAGAAGCAATCCTGTAGTACATTGCTACACATGACATTCAGGTTTGAGCTACTACAAAGGCCTCTGAACAGAATGAAGCGTAAATCAGCGCAAGCTGTGGAAACAATAGCTTTCCAAATATTGTGCTCTAGTGTCGACAGAGCGCCATAACACAAAAACATAACAGAGTCAGAATCAGACCACACTCAGGTTTTCAAAGGAAAATATACAGTGCTGCACAGCACAGATGCCATCCCTCTCCTCCCGGTATACACACATCTGTCGCAGTTCTGAAATAGGTCTGTTTGGCTCAGAGGAGGCAGTGATGGCACTGCCGTTAACTGTTTGATTTCAGTGAAGCTCAAGCTAGAGATTTTAGGAGGATTTCTGGAGTGCCATTTGCTGAGACTTGTTTCTTACTGATACCTTGCCACTCTTTTCTGATGTTTACGTGGGGCCAGTTTAAAAAGATCTTGCAACTTAGACTTTCTTTTAATAATTTTCAGTGGCAACAATGCCCACAATACATAGACAAACATGCTTTCTTTTTTTTTTTTTAACAAGACATTCTGTAGTAATTAACATATTTGTATTTGTAACTCAAGATAACTGAAGAATGGTCTGGATACAGTAAATTCACTGCTGCCTGCTAGGCCCCAACCATAAAAAGACATAGTCAAACTTGTCCCTATCCTCTGCCTTTCCCTCCAATGTGCTGATCATGAGGTGTAATTATTGTCTAGGATATAAGGCGTAGGAGATTTTACAGGTTTTCATCATGGTGTTTTATACATTTTTACAAGCTAACTTAAGTACAATATTTTTATCAAAAAATAATAATGCTGAGACTTTCAGAGGCTACAGTGCAATCAGATGATCAGTTTAGGCCCCAGTCTTTGAAGAAGCAGTGTAGCTGGGGCAGGGGTGGGGGTAGGGGGGCAGATGATCGATCTAAATTTTGGAGCTAAGAGAGCATCACGAGCCTTTATACAGATAGTTAGCTTTTAACCTTTGATTTTAATTACGTATGTGTGTCAGAAATTTGATTTTAAATGTACCTCTTATAATTCCTGCTTTTTTTTTTTTTTTTTTTTGGCGGTACGCGGGCCTCTCACTGTTGTGGCCTCTCCCGTTGCGGAGCACAGGCTCCGGATGCACAGGCTTAGCGGCCATGGATCACGGGCCCAGCCGCTCCGCGGCATGTGGGATCCTCCCGGACCAGGGCACGAGCCCGTGTTTCCTGCGTCGGCAGGTGGACTCTCAACCACTGTGCCACCAGGGAAGCCCAATTCCTGCTTATTAAATTGACTTTGGATGTGTATTACTGTGTGCCTGTTTATGTTGAGGGGCAAAAAGACCAAGAAAAATGTGGCTGAGGCTCAGTGTCCCCCTAAGGATTACCCCAGTGGTGAGTGCTCCAACGGAAGGAGGAATAGGAGTTCTAAAAATTCTGAAATTTTTCTCAAGCATATGTATATATTTATTTCATATATAATATATATATAATATTATATATATATTCAGCAGTTAGTAATAACTGACATCTATAGTACACTTATAATGTGCCAGGTACCATGCTAAGATTGTTATACATATATCTCAGTCTTTGAACAAACTTTAAGTAGTAGATACTATAAAAAAATCCCAGTTTACAGATGAATAAATCAAAGCACAAATAGTTTGCCCAAGATTACACATGCATTAAAGTTGTAATTAAGAATTAGACAATCGACCTTGGAGGTTGTTTTTTAAATATGGTAGTTGCTTTTTAAACCTGCAGTCATGTGGTGAGCCATGCAGAAGCACTCATAATTTGCTTAAATGATTTTTAAGTTTAATGTTGTTAAAAGACATTATCTCTTAATAACTTACACTTCCATAGTGTCTAGTACTCAAGGCTGCAAGTGACAAAAATCTCTGGGAGGAGATACATATGGTTTTTATTTTGTTATATTGTTTTATTAATACATTGATAAATAGTATTCATTATACTAATTATTCATTATACTGATAAGCATAAATAATAAATAGTATTATTGTATTATAATGACACAGAGGATAGCTCATGAAACTCAAGGTCACAGAAATAGACTGGAAGCAAGGTCTGAAGCACAGAGCTTTGAATAGAGAGGGAGCGATCCACATAATTCAGAGCAAAGAATTGAAAAGAATATTTCTGACAACCTATATTTTCTCGCTACTAAGAGATAAGATATGAATTCTTTCTGACCAAGAGTTTTAAAAAGGATGGCAAAAGATAAGAGAATCTAGATGATGATGTACAGAGGGATTATTTGTGAGAGATTTGTGAGGTAAGCAGCAGATTCTTCAGGGGAGACCTCAGAGAAGAGGAGTAAATTTCCCAAGATTTAACCTGAAAAGAGAGCAAGACTCTTACAGATTGAGCAGTTATTGACCAAGATTGAATTTCCAAAAGGAAGTGGCTCTGAATAATCTTTAATTGCATAGATTGTGATTATCTATTAAAAATTACAGAAGCCCTGATGCAGCATGGACCTGGAAATTGGCATTGAAAAATTTTTGCCTCCCTAGAGCACAATGGTAACACATATGATTCAGTCCAGAACAGCTGAAAGACACAGAAGCCAAGTGGAGAGCAAATGTTATGGAAGAGGAAATAAAGAGGCAACGTCTGTGGATATAAACAGCAGATGTAGTAGAAACAAAAGTCATGTCAAATCCTTTTCATTTATAATTTCTTCCTTGTTCAGTCATTTTTTTTCAACAAGTGTTTATTGAGCATGTACTATGTGCCAGAAACTCTTCTAGGTGCTAAGCATATAGCAAAGAACAGGACTAAAGTTTTCTGTCTTCATGGAGCTTACATCCTTGGGGGAAGGCTGACCCATAGACAGATTAGTAACTAGATAAAATACCAGATCTTGGTAAGTGGTATGGAATAAAATAAACCGTGATGTAAGGGTGCTGGGGGAGGGAGCATTTGCTATTGTATCCTATAACCTGTTTGGGGAAAGCCTCACTAATAAAATGACGAGGAGAAACCTAAGGGCAGTGCGAGAGTAAGTCACTTGTTATCTGGCGGAAGAAACATGACAACAGTAAATGCAAAGGCCCTGGAGGAGGGGTATGCTAAGAGGATACAAAGAAGAGCATGGAGGCCAGTGTGGGTAGAGTTGAGTGAAGAGGCGGCAAGTAGAAAAAGGTGAGATCTAATAGGGTCAGTAAAAGCCAGTGAGCAAAAATAACACTACATATCCCCAAATCTTGGTATTATTTAGGCCTCCTAAGTCCATATATCACCTGGGAAGAAGATAAAATTCATGGAAGGCAGGAGAATATTGATTGAGCAGTTATTGAGAAAGATTGAATTTCCAAAAGGAAGTGGCTCTGAATAATCTTGAATTGCATAGATTATGATTATCTATTAAAAATTAAACCATATCATAAACTGACTTAAGATAGATTGAAAACATTTTCAGGTATAATTTTTTTATTAACCTACAAGTTGTATATTAAGAAATCAATGTGAGTCACCAAACAGTGAAGAATAAATGCTAATTTATAGCTTTATGAAAAAATTCTTAAATAGCATTTCGGAAGCAATGTTTGGAATCTAATTTTATTTATTTTGAATTACAATGGATATAGATGAAAAGTTAAGTATCTTCATCAGTGTTTTGGGGCAGCTCAGGAAATAAAAAGGCCTAAAATAAGAAAAACTGCAAGACAATATAAACAGTGAATAACCTGAATATAAACTGTTCAATGAGGGAGACAAGAAATAGGTTTTTAAAAAAATCACTAAAAAGCTTTGGCATAAAATTGTGTGATGGAAATATCTTGTGACTTAAAAGCATATTTTCAAAGATAACATTTGCTCAAGGCAAGGATATTTAAAAATAATAGGATTTTATGAGAATATTCCAAACAAATAATTTTTCCTGGTTAACCAGTTAAATTACTACAAGTGCTAATTTGCATCCTGTGAATAGTAAGACAGTTCTCCTCTTCATTTCACAATTATTTTTAAGTGAGTTTATTTTCTAGAAATGGCTAAGCCTGATTTTGTTGGATCTTTGCTGAGTAATAGAAAGCATAGTTTTAAGTATGTTGGGGGATGTCCAGTTCCTCAGTAAACAAATAGAAGAATCAAATACAAGTTAATGAGTTTTCAGGAACCAGTAGAATATATATTTTGTCACTGTGGCTTGGAACTTAGAATGCTCATTTATGCATACTAGCTGTTTTGCTTCTTTGTTTAGAGAATGCTATCAGTAGAGTGAAATCCATTAATTAATTTTCCATGATTATACCTTTCTAATTATACAAAATTAACAATCCATTCATATAGGTTCAATAAAATTATAATAATTCATAACTTTTGGTAAATCTTACATTCATTCCATTATCAGATTGTAAAATGGCCAGGATATTTTTCATTGTCAGATTGTAAAAATAATTTTCAATCCTATCTAGTTTTAAAATTTTAGTTCAGTTTTTATTTTTTATACATGCATGTGCTTGCTGAACATTTCTGTTTCTCCAGAGGTCCTTATAGTTTTCTTTTTTCCTTTTCCCAATCAGCCCTGCTAAGTTTATGACTGTCATCTTAATAATTTTTATCCTCAGCTCTGATTATATCTACCCTAAACCAAACCAAAAAATATTAACCTTTACACACTTACATAAAATTCTATACCCTGGGATTCAAGGCCTTCTATAACAGGTAACACATTTCAGGCCTTCTTTCCCAGAGTTATGCTTGGGAAAGAAGCGTAACGCTTGTTGGCTTGGCCAAGCTCATGGTTTCTCTATAATACCCACAATTTCCTGTCTACTTTTACTCTTTTCCTAGATATCATTATAACAACACTAATGTGATTTAATATCGGCTTGACATCACATAGTTTACAAACTGCTTTCAAAAATACTTAAGTCATTTAATCCTGAAAACAAAACAAAACAAAGAAACAAAAACAAAGAGAAACATTCTGGGGTCTATCTTCATCTTATTGGTAAGGCATAAGGGACTCTATAAATGTGACCCATATATCAGTGAGTAGAGGCAAGTTTTACATCTTTGCTATTAAAGATTATTCCATTTACTAAAGCTTTTTCCAATTTCTTAGATATAATAGAATCTTAGATCACGGGAGCATCTTAACAATCACCTAGTGTAACCATTTTGTTCTTTAGACAAGAAAATAAATAGTCACCTGGACTTAGAAAGTCTTGTCTTCCTCACCTGGGTTTGAAACACCTGTGCTCTGTATGCAACACTTTAGGGAATCAAAGATGACTAAGACATGGTCAATGAATGACCAAATAAAATACATATTCTAAGACAGAGGCACTTTAGCCAAGAGGTGAAGAAAGTTAGGTAAAGAAGCAGTCAGTTCAGAATGGAGCTCTGGGAATGTCTTTTCTCAAATACAGCCTCATGATACTTTATTGGCACATTATTCTAAACTTACTACATCCTGTTTAATATATAGATATTTATGAAACTATATTAAGGACATAGCTTTCTATTACTACAAAATTTTGCAACAAAATATTGAGTAATACCTGCACATAGTCATTATTCAGTTAATATTTGTTTAAATGAATCAAATGATCACATAGTAATTCTATAGAATTAACCATGAAAATAATAACTTTACTTTGTTTAGTGTTCATTTTATATTCCAAACACTAGGCTAAACTTTCAACGCATATCACATTTCATGCTTAGTGTAAGCATATGAGATAAATATTATCCCTATCACATTGTATTTTTTAACCCAAATCTAGTGTATATGAAGATTTGTATAGGTATTTGATGATTTGAAAGCACTGAGAATAAGGTCCATTAGCTCTGATTGGACCACGAACATAATTTATTTGGGATAGGGGAAGGGAACAACATAATAAATTAGACCTACGGAAGCAACAGAAGTTGATGTATATGATTTAATCTTCCACTTGAATACAAGGAATTGAAATTTAAGATAAAGATATTTTACTATCAGAGACAAAAGGAAGTTAAATGTGTCATTTTATTCACTCTTAGTTCTTGGCATTTCATGATAAGCCATTTGTATTTGAGTTTGGATGGAGCCACCTTATGAGTATGTTCCAGTTTGAAAATACAGAAACTAGTCTGTGTCTCAGGATTTATTAGCAGTGAAGATCATTTTCAATAGAAAGAGGGAGGGACAGCACATTTTAAAAAACATTAAGGAAAAATTCAAACAGTAAAAGTATATAAAATGGTATATATAATGCTGCATAACATCCAAATTTAACAATTATAATTTTTTCTGTATTTGCTTTATCTACATCTTTAAATAATTATTTCAAAGTAAATAAAGTAAATACAAATTTTTTTTTACCTTTTATTTCTTTATAAATTTATTTATTTCTGGCTGCGTTGGGTCTAACTTGCTGCGCGAGGGCTTTCTCTAGTTGCAGCGAGCAGGGGCTCCTCATCGTTGCGGTGCACAGGCTTCTCATCGCACTAGCTTCTCTTGTTGCAGAGCACAGGCTCTAGGGCACAGGCTCAGTAGTTGTGGTGCATGGGCTTAGTTGCTCTGCGGCATGTGGGATCTTCCTGGACCAGGGCTCGAACTCGGGTCCCCTGCATTGGCAGGTAGATTCTTAGCCACTGCACCACCACGGAAGACCCAAATACAAATACCTGAATGATTTAGTATCTCTAAGAAAATTGCCTACATAACCAGAGTATATCCACTCCTAATAATCCCATTATTTTTTTTTCAGGATGCCAATAATGTCATTCTTAGTGATTATTACAAACCCGTTTCCAGTCAAGGATTATACCATATACTTGCTTAGACCAGATTTATTAATAAACAATTTTGGTTGGGAAACTTAAAACAGTTGGAGCAGATTAATAATGATTTGAAATAAATATTAATATGTGGTGTATCAGTTGTCTATTGTTGCCTAACTTATTTATGCCAAAATATACTCCCAAGAGAAGGACAGTTATGGAATTCAGATATCTATAATCCAATTAAAAACACCCCAAACTATAATACAATTATATATATATATATATATATATATATATATATATTCTATGTAAATTGTAAAAAAAAAAAACAGGATGGATGCACAACGAATTTAGGATTATGGTAACTTTAGTATTAACAGAGTAGTTTTGAATGGGTCAGTGTGTATGGTTCAAAGTGTACTTCAACTTTAGTTGCAAAGTTTTGTTACTTTCATATTTAAAATGACCTAATGGACTCTAATGTTAGTCTCTTTAGGCCCCTTTACATTTTATAAAAATTATCAATAAATGGAAATATTTATATGTGGAAAAACTGAAGACAGCATAATCAGTAACCTGTATAGAATTACAGCTGTGAATGAGAGTAAAGAAATAGTGATGAGAAGAACTGTGGGGTCAAGGGAGACATTTGTTTGTTTTTCTCCTTTCAGTTTTTTCTTTAATTCAATTTAAGTTTCATCTGAAAAATCTAAGCAGGAAGTCAGCTTTATGATTTCTAACTTAATTTTTTTCCTAAGCACTGACTTTGATTTCATTTTAGGTCATATACAATATAGTCCATATTAATTTTGCATATCTTTAAAGTTTAACAGGATGTTAAGTTACAGAATTTCAACAAATATAAAGTATAAAAAATTGAAATATAAAATACAAAATATTTAGTGAAATTGCAAAGCTGATCACAAAAGTCACTACGTACCTCCATATCCAAAAGACAACCATCAGGGTGCCTTGGCATTCCTGTGCAGAAATGACTAAGGAGAAGTAGAACAAGCCCTGATAGCATCACTTACTTTCCAGTAATTTAAGGTCAACCCTGAAAAAGAAAGTGACAAGCTAATGGAGAAGAAAACTGTTGGGCAACCTGAGTTCTTGGTAACTTTCTTCTCTCTTTCTTGAAACTAAGAGAAGGGGCCTCACAAAGGGTGTCTCATAGAATTTGGGGTTTTCCACATTATTTTCCCATAAGCTTTTGTAGGCTGTTGTTGCTCTGTCTCCAGCCCTATTCAAGGCGGACAAAAAGGAATTCAAGAAAAAAATCTGAGTTGGTGGTGGGGATATGTGACGAAAGGTGGCAGAATATGCTACTCCAAAGTATGCCACTTCAGTACAAGAACCATTTTGAGCTAAAGGCACTTGAAAGACAGCAGCTGCAAGAAGAGTGTCCTGATCTCCTTTTTTCTTCCTGAAAACAGGAGATAAAACTCTCATATGAAATATGCCCTCCGTATACTAGGAGAAAAGAAACATTCTTATCATCAGGGAAGGGCTGTTAAGATTAAGAGAATTTTATACAAACAGACCTTGTGAAAATGATTCTTACCTTCCTTTAGCCTCCCCATACGTTTTAGTTACTTTTCCACAATTGCCTCTCTTTGTTCAACCTATTTTAAAAGCATTTAAATTTTGCCACTTCTTTGGGTCTTCATTTCCTTAAGAGGGCTTCCTTGTAACTTAAGACTGAAATTTATATGCTTTTCATTAATCTGTCTTTTGTTACAGAGCCAGAGTTGAAGTTTAAGATGAGTAGAGGAAAGAATTTTCCTCCCCTACAGTGATACATCCAGAATACAAGAGTATTCAGTTAACAGATGGTACTGTGGACAGCTGAGCTTGAGCTAGCTTATGACAACCTCAACTTAGTTTATTGCCACTAAGCTGCCAGGAGCAGGAGCTGCGAGCTAATGTAAGAGATTGCATTTAAGTCGACCTTCCATTCAGTTAAAACCATAAATGTGGCAGGACTCCTGCTGGACCTGCTGGAGAACTCACACACCCGACACCAGAGGGCACTGTCAGGGCATAGCCAAAAAAAGGACTTCAGCAGGGCCAATTAACTAAGGATGCTTGCCCCCTCCCCTTCCTTCCCTCCACCCAGACTCCAAAACACAAGAAGAGAAAGGGATCTAGAAGAGGGAGGAAAGAGAAAAAGCAACGATGAGGCTCTATCATCTCTCCACTCCAAGGGCCGCAGACAAAGCCTAGGCCAGTACTGAGGGTGGGAAAAGGGAGAATGTGGAAGATGAATAGATAATCAAAATCTTGAATTAGATTGTGCTGGGATAGATTATTTTGTGTGTGTGTGGTACACGGGCCTCTCACTGCTGTTGCAGTCCCGTTGTTCAGCCTCCACGTGTTTGTGTTTTTTACATTTTTTTTCCCTGTAATTGATTTCTAATCTCATACCATTGTGGTCAGAAAAGATGCTCGATATGATTTCAATTTTCTAAAATTTACTGAGGCTTGATTTGTGACCCAAGATGTGATCTATTCTGGAGAATGTTCCATGTGCACTTGAGAAGAAAGTATAATCTGCTGTTTTGGGATGGAATGTCCTATAAATATCAATTAAATCTGGTCTATTGTGTCATTTAAAGCTGTGTTTCCTTATTAATTTTCTGTCTGGATGATCTGACCATTGGTGTGAGGTGTTAAAGTCCCCCAGTATTATTCTGTTGCTGTCAATTTCCTCTTTTATATCTGTTAGCATTCGCCTTATGTATTGAGGTGCTCCTCTGTTGGGTGCATATAGATTTATAATTGTTATATCTTCTTCTTGGATTGATCCCTTGATCATTATGTAGTGTCCTTCCTTGTCTCTTGTAAAATTCTTTATTGTAAAGTCTCTTTCATCTGATATGAATAATGCTACTCCAGCTTTCTTTTGCTTTCCATTTGCACGGAATATCTGTTTTCCATCCCCTCACTTTCAGTCTGTATGTGTCCCTAGGTCTGAAGTGGGTCTCTTGTAGACAGCATATAAATGGGTCTTGTTTTTGTATCCATTCAGCAAGCCTGTGTCTTTGGGTTGGAGCATTTAATCCATTTATGTTTAAGGTAATTATCGATATGTGTGTTCCTATTACCACTTTGTTTTGGGTTTGTTTTTGTAGGTCCTTTTCTTCTCTGTGTTCCTCACTTACAGAAGTTCCTTGTGCATTTGTTGTAGAGCTGGTTTGGTGGTGCTGAATTCTCTTAGTTTTTGCTTGCCTGTAAAATTTTTGATTTCTCTTTCAAATCTGAATGAGATCTTTGCCAGGTAGAGTAATCTTGGTTGTAGTTTCTTCGCTTTCATCACTTTAAATATATCGTGCCACTCCCTTCTGGCTTGTATAGTTTCTGCTGAGAAATCAGCTGTTAACCTTATGGGAGTTCCCCTGTATGTTATTTGTCCTGTTCAGCTTCAGGAACATCAGGACCCATGGTCTTACCACCTTGTTCTTCTAGCATCCTCAGTGCCTGGTTTCTGCTTCATGGTTCAGTTCCAGCTACTGAATCCAAATTCCAGCCACAAAGAAGGGAAAAAAGGAGAAAAGCAATACTCTCTGGCTTTAAGGACAGTAACTACAGGCAGCACACACCAATATCACTTATGTCCCATTTAACAGATTTTAATTCACTTTTATAGTCGACCATGGAACAACACAGGGGTTAGCAGTGCTCACCCTCAAAGTGCTGAAACTCAGCCTATAATTTATAAAGTTGGTCGTCCATATCCAAGGTTTCTTGCTACCCAGGAATTCAACCAACCATGGATTATGTAGTATAATAGAATTTTCAACTGAAGAAAATCCATGTAGAAGTGGACCCATGCAGTTCAAACCCATGTTGTTCAAGGGTCAACTGTATTTACAAGGGAGCCCAGAAAATATTCCTTTATTTTCAGAAATATTCCTGCTTGACTGAAAAAAAACACTGAAATAGATAATGAGAATCAATTACAGTTTTCTCGAATATCTCTGAATTTAGTATTCTTCAGTAATGTGCAGGATCTTCCTGACAAACTCTTTCAAGTACAGTTGAGAATAATCTCAAGGTTTATTTTCAAGGAAAACCTATAAAATGCCTAAAAAATTATTTTGGAGAGAATTATATCATTTTATTTTTCTATGATTAAGTTTCTTAAGTGTTTTTCAAATTATCTGTATCATTACTGATTTTTGTTAGTTTTATCAATTATTGAATGATATTGATAAAATCTCCCACTCTAATGATGTTTTAACCCATATTTATAATCATATCATTTTCATTTTGTATATATTAAGTTAATCTATGTTTAGAATATGTAATCTTCTGAATATTCTTGAATCCTCTTTCTATTTCCCCTCAACCAAGATTCTCGTACTCCTTAAAGTCTATACACTATTGTCACATTCCTTTAATTCAATTTGAAAATGCCTTCTTTAGTTATGTCTTTCTGGTCTTATATTGCGGGCAATTTGGGGTTGCCATGTGCAGATGAAGAATTCCAAAGGCTTTTTGCTTCTTCCCAATTACTCTTCTTCCAATCTCATCCAATTGCATAGTTTCAGTTATCACTTCTACATGGATAACATACAAAACTTGATTTCCATGTCCCATTGGTCTCTATATTCAACTCCTGATGTATATTGCTAACTATAGATATCTGGTAACTGAAATTTTTTCCTGGCAAACTGTATTTGTTATTTCCCCAAATAACCTCTTCTGAATTTCCTCCTCTCATGTATTCCTCCTTTCAGTTATTGTCTCATTCTCCCAAATCTTCTTTGGCTTTGCTTATCTTTCATAACAAGTATAAAAACTGTCAAATGTAAATTTATATTATCTCTCCACACTTACCAATCCTTTTCTATTTTAATTATTAAGAAATATTTTAAGTATACATCAAATATTAGAGAATAGTATAACAAACATCCACCTTTTTTTTTTTCTTCTGGCTGGTCAGATCTTAATATTTTGCCCTATATGATTCAGATTCATTTTTATATTTCAAATAAATTTAAAAGCTTGAAGACCTCTATATTTTCCTAATCTCATGCTCATTTTTCCATTTCAGAAGTACCTACTTTTCTACATTTAATGTTCATTATTCTTATTTATCTCTTCTCCATAAAAGTATATAACATTGGTTTACATGTTTTTAAATGTTTCACACATTATGCTTTTGAACTTTATCCATGTTGATATTTGTAGACCTAGTTAATTAATTTTGATATTTATTAGTATAACATCAATTTTCATTTTAGAGGACAAAGATTCTAAATTTTTAAATATTACAATAAATGCAATAAATATTCTTTAAAATGTTACATTGTGCAAATATATGAGAGTTGCATACAAATTTTTACCAGTAATAATTAGGTTATGGAATATGTTTATTCTCAACTTAGCTTTTGCTAAACAGCTTTTGAAAACCGTTGAATCAATTTTTTACTGACATGAATAATCAAGAGCACTTTCATTGTTCCTCATCCTTGGTAACATTTGTTATTAAAAGTTGTTTTAGAGATAGCTTAGAAGATGGAGGAGTAGAAGGACGTACACTCACTTCCTCTTGTGAGAGCACAGGACCCACAACTAACTGCTGAACAGTCATTGACAGGAAGACACTGGAACTTACCAAAAAAATAGCCCACATCCAAAGACAAAGGAGAAGCTGCAATGAGATGGTAGGAGGGGTGTAATCACAATGAAATGAAATCCCATAACTGGTGGGTGGGTGACTCACAAACTGGAGAACAATTATACCACAGAAGTCCACCCACTGGAGTGAAGGTTCTGAGCCCCCGTCATGCTTCCCAACCTGGGGGTCCAGCAACGGGAGGAGGAATTCCTAGAGAATCAGACTTTGAAGGCTAGCAGGATTTGATTGCAGGACTTTGACAGGACTGGGGGAAACAGAGACTCCACTCTTGGGAGGGCACACATAAAGTAGTGTGTGCATCAGGACCCAGGGGAAGGAGCAGTGACCCCATGGGAGACTGAACCAGACCTACCTGCTAATGTTGGAGGGTCTCCTGCAGAGGCAGGGGGTAGCTGTGGCTCACCGTGGGGACAAGGGCACTGGCAGCAGAAGCTCTGGGAAGTACTCCTTGGTGTGAGCTCTCCCAGAGTCCACCATTAGCCCGACCAAAGAGCTGGGTAGGCTCCAGTGCTGGCTTGCCTCAGGCCAAACAACAGGGAGGGAACCTAGCCCCACCCATCAGCAGACAAGCGGATTAAAGTTTTACTGAGCTCTGCCCACCAGAGCAACACCCAACTCTACCTACCACCAGTCCCTCCCATCAGGAAGCTAGCACAAACCTCTTAGCCTCATCCACCAGAGGGCAGACAGCAGAAGCAAGAAGAACTACAATTCTGCAGCCTGTGGAAGGAAAACCACATTCACAGAAAGATAGACAACATGAAAGGCAGAGGACTTTGTACCAGATGAAAGAACAAGATAAAACCCCAGAAAAACAACTAAATGAAGTGAAGATAGGAGACAACCCCAGGAAAAGAATTCAGAATGATGATAGTGAAGATGATCCAGGACCTCAGAAAAAGAATGGAGGCAAAGATCGAGAAGATGCAAGAAATGTTTAATAAAGACCTAGAAGAATTAAAGAAGGAACATCTAATTCGAGAACAAACACCTAGAAGAATTAAAGCACAAACAAACAGAGATGAACAATACAATAACTGAAATGAAAATTACACTAGAAGGAATCAATAGCAGAATAACTGAAGCAGAAGAACAGATAAGTGACCTGGAAGACAGAATGGTGGAATGCACTGCCACAGAACAGAATAAAGAAAGAAGAATGAAAAGAACTGAACAGACTAAGAGACCTCTGGGACAACATTAAATGCAAACACATTCACAGTATAGGGGTACCAGAAGGAGAAGAGAGAGGGAAAGGATCTGAGAAAATATTTGAAGAGATTATAGTCGAAAACTTCCCTAACATGGGAAAGGAAATAGCCACCCAAATCCAGGAAGCACAGAGAGTCCCAGGCAGGATAAACCCAAGGAGAAACATGCCAAGACACATAGTAATCAAATTGATAAAAATTAAAGACAAAGAAAAATTATTGAAAGCAGTAAGTGAAAAATGACAAATAACATACAGGGGAACTCCCATAAGGTTAACAGCTGATTTCTCAGCAGAAACTATACAAGCCAGAAGGGAGTGGCACGATATATTTAAAGTGATGAAAGCGAAGAAACTACAACCAAGATTACTCTACCCGGCAAAGATCTCATTCAGATTTGAAAGAGAAATCAAAAATTTTACAGGCAAGCAAAAACTAAGAGCATTCAGCACCACCAAACCAGCTCTACAACAAATGCACAAGGAACTTCTGTAAGTGAGGAACACAAGAGAAGAAAAGGACCTACAAAAACAAACCCAAAACAAAGTGGTAATAGGAACACACATATCGATAATTACCTTAAACATAAATGGATTAAATGCTCCAACCCAAAGACACAAGCTTGCTGAATGGATACAAAAACAAGACCCATTTATATGCTGTCTACAAGAGACCCACTTCAGACCTAGGGACACATACAGACTGAAAGTGAGGGGATGGAAAACAGATATTCCGTGCAAATGGAAAGCAAAAGAAAGCTGGAGTAGCATTATTCATATCAGATGAAAAAGACTTTACAATAAAGAATTTTACAAGAGACAAGGAAGGACACTACATAATGATCAAGGGATCAATCCAAGAAGAAGATATAACAATTATAAATCTATATGCACCCAACAGAGGAGCACCTCAATACATAAGGCGAATGCTAACAGATATAAAAGAGGAAATTGACAGCAACAGAATAATACTGGGGGACTTTAACACCTCACACCAATGGTCAGATCATCCAGACAGAAAATTAATAAGGAAACACAAGCTTTAAATGACACAATAGACCAGATTTAATTGATATTTATAGGACATTCCATCCCAAAACAGCAGATTATACTTTCTTCTCAAGTGCACATGGAACATTCTCCAGAATAGATCACATCTTGGGTCACAAATCAAGCCTCAGTAAATTTTAGAAAATTGAAATCATATCGAGCATCTTTTCTGACCACAATGGTATGAGATTAGAAATCAATTACAGGGGAAAAAAATGTAAAAAACACAAACACGTGGAGGCTGAACCATATATTACTACATAACCAAGAGATCACTGAAGAAATCAAAGAGGAAATCAAAAACTACCTAGAGACAAATGACAATGAAATCATGATGGTCCAAAACCTATGGGGTGCAGCGAAAGCAGATCTATGAGCGAAGTTTATAGCCGTACAATCCTACCTCAAGAAACAAGAAAAATCTCAAATAAACAATCTAACCTGGGACCTAAAGGAAGTAGAGGAAAAAGAAGAAACAAAACCCAAATTTAGTAGAAGGAAAGAAATCATAAAGATCAGAGCAGAAATAAATGAAATACAAACAAAGAAAACAATAGCAAAGATCAATAAAATTAAAAGCTGGTTCTTTGAGAAGATAAAGAAAATTGATAAACCTTTAGTGAGATCCATCAAGTAAAAGAGGGAGAGAACTCAAATCAATAAATTTAGAAATGAAAAAGGAGAAGTTGCTATGGACACCACAGAAATACCAAGCATCATAAGAGACTACTACAAGCAACTCTATGCCAATAAAATGGACAACCTGGAAGAAATGGACAAATTCTTAGAAAGGTATAACCTTCCAAGACTGAACCAGGAAGAAATAGAAAATATGAATGGACCAATCACAAGTAATGCAATTGAAACTGTGATTAAAAATCTTCCAACAAACACAAGTCCAGGACCAGATGGCTTCACAGGTGAATTCCAGCAAACATTTAGAGAAGAGCTAACATCCGTCCTTCTCAAACTCTTCCAAAAAACTGCAGAGAAAGAAACACTCCCAAACTCATTCTAAGAGGTCACTATCACTCTGATACGAAAACTGGACAAGGATACTACAAAAAAGAAAATTACAGACCAAATATCACTGATGGATTAGATACAAAATTCCTCAACAAAATACTAGTGAACAGAATCCAACAACACATTAAAAGATCATACACCATGATCATGTGGGATTTATCCCAGGGATGCAAGGATTCTTCAATATACACAAATCAATCAATGTGATATATCATATTAACAAACTGAAGAATAAAAACCATATGATCATCTCAATAGATGTAGAAAAATCTTTTGACAAAATTCAACACCCATTTATGATAAAAACTCTCCAGGAAGTGGGCATAGGGAAACGTACCTCAACATAATACAGGCCATATATGACAAACCCACAGCAAACTTCATTCTCAAAGGTGAAAAACTGAAAGCATTTCCTCTAAGATGAGGAACAAGGCAAGGATGTTCACTCTAGCCACTGTTATTCAACATAGTTTTGGAAGTTTTAGCCATGGCAATCAGAGAAGAAAAAGAAGTAAAAGGAATACAAATTGGAAAAGAAGTGAAACTGTCCCTGTTTGCCGATGACATTATACTATACATAGAGAATCCTAAAGATGCCACCAGATAACTACTAGAGCTAATCAGTGAATTTGGTAAAGTTGCAGGACACAAAATTAATGCATAGAAATCTCTTGCTTTCCTATCACTAACAACGAAAGACCAGAAAGAAAAATTAACGAAACAATCCCATTCACCATTGCAACAAAAAGAATAAAATACCTAGGAATAAACCTACCTAAGGAGGTAAAAGACCTGTACTC
The DNA here is from genome assembly GCF_008692025.1 of Phocoena sinus. Lineage (NCBI taxonomy): Eukaryota > Metazoa > Chordata > Mammalia > Artiodactyla > Phocoenidae > Phocoena > Phocoena sinus. The sequence continues at coordinate 35,586,678 of NC_045772.1, read as the reverse complement.
AGAAAACTATAAGGCACTGATGAAAGAAATCAAAGATGATATAAACAGATGGAGAGGTATACCATTTTCTTGGATTGGATGAACCAATATTGTGAAATGACTATACTACCTAAAGCAATCTACAGATTCAGTGCAATCCCTATCAAATTACCAATGGCATTTTTTACAGAACTAGCAGAAAAAAATCTTAAAATTTGTATGGAGACACAAAAGACCCCAAATAGCCAAAGCAATCTTGAGGGAAATAAACGGAACTGGAGGAATCAGACTCCCTGACGTCAGACTATACTACTATACTACTACTATAAATAAATTGTTGTATGTTCATGCAATGAACTAATTAACAACATAAAGAAAAAATTGAGAATACACACATTAACATGAATGGTTCTAAACAAAATTATGCTAAATGACAAAATCCAGGCCCCCCAAAAAGTACATATGTTGGTTCCTATGGATATGATATTTTAGAAAAGGGAAAACGAATCTACAGTTATAAATCATATTGATTTCTGCCTGGGGTGGCAGGTGATAACAGGTTGAAATGAAAATGGAGTAATAAAAGGTCAGGCATACAAAATGGAGTCAGGTACCCATTGAGGATATGGTCTCAGACTGGTCCCCAGAACCTGAATTTTCTAAACTGTACAATACCAAACCCAAGTATACCTCCCATCATTTTTAGAACAAGACCTATTAGCTGCAACTTTGTTGTAACTATGCAACAATTTCAGACCTCAACCAATCCCAATCCTTGCTTAACAAGCACCCTTACTTCTTAAGAGCTACAATAATAATACTTTTTTTTAAACATCTTATTTGGAGTATAATTGCTTTACAATGATGTGTTAGTTTCTGCTTTATAACAAAGTGATTCAGTTACACATATACATATGTCCCCATATCTCTTCCCTCTTGCATCTCCCTCCCTCCCACCCTCCCATCCCACCCCTCTAGGTGGTCACAAAGCACCGAGCTGGTCTCCCTGTGCTATGCGGCTGCTTCCCACTAGCTATCAGTTTTACATTTGGTAGTGTATATATGTCCATGCCACTCTTTCACTTTGTCCCAGCTTACCCTTCCCCCTCCCTGTGTCCTCAAGTACATTCTCTAGTAGGTCTGCGTCTTTATTCCCGTCTTGCCCCTAGGTTCTTCGTGACCATTTTTTTAGTTCCATATATATGTGTTAGCATACGGTATTTGTTTTTCTCTTTCTGACTTACTTCATTCTGTATGACAGTCTCTAAGTCCATCCACCTCACTACAAATAACTCAGTTTTGTTCCTTTTTATGGCTGAGTAATATTCCATTGTATATATGTGCCACATCTTCTTTATCCATTCATCTGTTGATGGACACTTTGGTTGCTTCCATGTCCTGTCTGTTGTAAATAGAGCTGCAATGAACATTTTGGTACTTGACTCTTCTTGAATTATGTTTTTCTCAGGGTATATGCCCAGTAGTGGGATTGCTGTGTCATATGGTAGTTCTATTTTTAGTTTTTTAAGGAACGTCCATACTGTTCTCCATAGAGGCTGTATCAATTTACATCCCCACCAACAGTGCAAGAGGGTTCCCTTTTCTCCACAGCCTCTCCAGCATTTATTGTTTGTAGATTTTTTGACGATGGCCATTCTGACTGATGTGAGTTGATATCTGATTGTAGTTTTCATTTGCATTTCTCTAAAGATTAATGACGTTGAGCATTCTTTCATGTGTCTGTTGGCAATCTATATATCTTCTTCGGAGAAATGTCTTTTTAGGTCTTCTGCCCATTTTTGGATTGGGTTGTTTCTTTTTTTGATATTGAGCTGCTTGTAAATTTTGGAGATTAATCCTTTGTCAGTTGCCTCATTTGCAAATATTTTCTCCCATTCTGAGGGATGTCTTTTCGTCTAGTTTATGGTTTCCTTTGCTGTGCAGAAGCTTTTAAGTTTCATTAGGTCGCATTTGTTTATTTTGGTTTTTATTTCCATTTCTCTAGGAGGTGGGTCAAAAGGATCTTGCTGTGATTTATGTCATAGAGTGTTCTGCCTATGTTTTCCTCTAAGAGTTTGCTGGTGTCTGGCCTTACGTTTAGGTCTTTAATCCATTTTGAGTTTATTTTTGTGGATGGTGTTAGGTAGTGTTCTAATTTCATTCTTTTATGTGTAGCTGTCCAGTTTTCCCAGCACCACTTATTGAAGAGGCTGTCTTTTCTCCAGTGTATATTCTTGCCTCCTTTGTCAAAGATAAGGTGATCATATGTGCATGGGTTTATCTCTGGGCTTTCTATCCGGTTCTATTGATCTATATTTCTTTTTCTGTGCCAGTACCATACTGTCTTCATTACTGTAGCTTTGTAGTATAGTCGGAAGTCAGGGAGTCTGATTCCTCCAGCTCCACTTTTCTTTCTCAAGATTGCTTTGGCTGTTTGGGTTATTTTGTGTTTCCATACAAATTGTGAAATTTTCTGTTCTAGTTCTGTGAAAAATGACAGTGGTAGTTTGATAGTGATTGCATTGAATCTGTAGATAGCTGCAGTAATAAATCTTGAGAAACAACTTGTGTAACTAACTCTTGCCTTGCAGTTTTTGCCTTTATAAGTTTCCTCCATCATAGTCTAGTGGAACACATTTCAAGTGCTTCTTAAATCTGTGCTTTCCAGGCTACAGTCCGAAGAAACCACAAATAAATGCCTCTGTATTTCAATCAGGTCTTTGTTTCTGAAATTTTGGTGAACACACGGAAGAGAGTGATGGGATAAGAGTCAAAAGTGGAATTTTAAAGTTTTATATCATGATTGGTGTAGTGGTCCCATGGGTGTATACATTTGTGAAAACATCCCCAAAACAATCAACTGGATTCATTTTACTGTATAATAAAGAATACTTTGGTAAAACTGACTTGAAAAAGGAAGTGTGAAAAATCTACATTGAGAAAACTACAAACTCAAAATCTTAGCAGTTACTTAAAAAATGCAGAAAGATACTCTGCTTCTGGTCCAAGAATTCATTACTGAAAATCAGTTTTCTCAATTAACATACTTATGTAATTTCAATTTAAAAAATATGGTTTTTTTGGACAGTCGTAAAAGGTTTTAAAAGTTTATTTAGAAGGAAATTATGGAAGAACATAAAGTATTTTGAAACAAAATAATGATCGAGGACTTGCCCCAAGAGATATTAAAATGTGTTCTAAAGAAATAATGTTAACAGTGACATATCAGAAAAATTATAGGAAAAAAAGTATAATTAAAAAAATTATAAATTATAGAATCATTTCTTAAGTTTCAGTGCAAATAAATCTTCCATCACGTCTTATACAAATATCAGAAATAAAATTTAATTAAATTCAAGGATTAAATTTTATCTTAAATATAAATTAAATACAATATTAAATTTAATTATTTAATTGAGCATAATTAAATATTTAACATAAGATATTCATTAAATGGAGATAAACTTTCTGGCTATAAAGTGGGTATCAAGAAGTCAGACAGGGAAATGATAAATAACTATACAAGAACTGCCATATGACCCAGGAATTCCACTCCTGGGTATGTATCTGAAAATAAACAAATAAAAATGTGAAAAGATACGTGCATCTCATTGTTCTTAGCAGCATTATTTACAATTGACAAGATATGGAAACAACCTAAGTGTCCATCAACAGTTGAATGGCTAAAGAAGTTATATATATATATATATATATATATATATATATATATATATATATACACACACACACACACACACAATGGAATGCGCACACACACACACACAATAGAATGCTACTCAGCCATTAAAAAGAATGAAGTAATGCCATTTGCAGTAACATGGATGGAGTTGGAGGGCATTATGTTAAGTGAAATAAGTTTGACAGAGAAAGACAAATACTGTATGATATCATTTATATGTAGAATCTAAAACATACAACAAACTAGTGAATATAAGAAAAAAACAAAAGGAGACAAAACAGACTCACAGATACAGAGAACAAAACTAGTGGTTACCAGTGGGGAGTGAGAGAGGGGCAATATAAGGGTGGGGGGAGTGGGAAGTACAAACCATTGTGTATAAGATAGGTTCAAGGATGTATTGTATAACCTGGTGAATATAGCCAATATTTTGTAATAACTGTAAATGGAAAGTAAACTTTCAAAATTGTATAAAAATTCAGAATAAAATTCATTAACTAATGCCCAATATTAATGTACAGTTTTTTTTCTTTTGGTGTAAAAGTTGTGTATAATTATGTGTACAAATCTGAAGTATACACTCAGTAAACTTTGACCTGTGTAACTCAAACTACTATTAAGTTATAGAATATTATCATCAGTTAAGAAAATTCTTTTATATCCTTCCCAGTCAGTTCCCCATTCTCTGCCCTGAGGCTACTAATGTTATGATTTTTTTTTCATCATAGGTTACTGTTAGCATTTCAAGTAAAAGGAATCACACATGTACTGTTTTCTGTAAGACTTTTTCAGTCAGCTTTTGAGACTCATCTATATTTCAGATATCAGTCATGCTTTACTTTTTATTGCTAGTAGTAGGAATACATGAGTTTGTTTACTCATTCTCAATCTGTTGAACACCCAGGCTTTTTTCAGATTTTGGCTGTTACAAATAAAGCTATGCATATTAAAAGAAAAAGTCAGATAGGGAAATAATTTCAATTCACAGTTAACATTCTCAACACTGAAAATAATAAGAGCTAAATGAAAATATTGCATGAATATGGCAAATGAAATACTACTGTTTCTAAAATACAGAGCACTTGTGTATTGATAAAAGTGATGTCACAGTAAGAAGTGGCAGAAGATATGCATAAATATTTCACAGAAAATTTATTTAAGAGATTAATTCTAAAAATATGAATGTCACTTTGTGTTACAATAAATGTCAATAAAAGGTAAGATGGATTTTTACCTATGCAAAAGAAAAATATTAAAAGGTATAATAAATATTCTCCAGTATATTTTGAAATGGGCATTCTCAAAGCACTGTTTGTAGAAATATAAATTGGTTAAATTTTTGGAAATCCTTATTCAATATCTCAAGTCACTCAGAGTGTTCAAATTCTTTTCTAGTAATCTTCTGAGAATTTTTACAAAGGCAATAATCAGAAGTGTGGTAAAATTTTATGTATACAGATGCTAATTATATAATTATTTAGATACAGCCTCAAATACAATATTAAATATTCAAAAGCAGTGACTTATACATGCATAATTTATATAACTGCCATTATATGTATACACATATTTTATGATTGCATTTTTTTTTTAATGATGTGTGTTTAAGTAGCTCAATCACATGCCCTTTCTCTTTTTTTTTTTTAACATCTTTTTTGGAGTATAATTGCTTTACAATCGTATGTTAGTTTCTGCTTTATAACAATGTGAATCAGTTATACATATACTTATATCCCCATATCTCTTCCCTCTTGCATCTCCCTCCCTCCCACTCTCCCTATCCCACCCCTCCAGGTGGTCACAAAGCACTGAGCTGATCTCTCTGTGCTATGTGGCTGCTTCCCACTAGCTATCAGTTTTACATTTGGTAGTGTATATATGTCCATGCCACTCTCTCGCTTTGTCCCAGCTTACCCTTCCCCCTCCCATTGTCCTCAAGTCCATTCTCTAATATGTCTGCATCTTTATTCCCGTCTTGCCCCTATGTTCTTCATGACCTTTTTTTTTTTTTAGATTCCCTATATATATGTTAGCATATGGTATTTTTCTCTTTCTGACTAACTTCACTCTGTATGACAGACTCTAGGTCCATCCACCTCACTACAGATAACTCAATTTCGTTTCTTTTTATGGCTGAGTAATATTCCATTGTATATATGTGCCACATCTTCTTTATCCATTCATCTGTCGATGGACACTTAGGTTGCTTCCAAGTACTTGGTATTGTAAATAGAGCTGCAATGAACATTTTGGTACATGACTCTTTGAATTATGATTGCATTTTAATATGTATAAATCATAATGAAAAAATTATGAACATTTCTAAATTGTTTTTTAAAATTCTACACTATATAACTCATTAGAGAATACATTGCAAAAATTGTAATGACAGTATAGAGACTATAAAACTACAAATGAATTATTAGACATGTAATAAATGTGATTTGGTTTATCGATAAGCACTGATAATTCCTAGTATTGTCCAATTTGATTTACTGAAATTTTAAATCAACTTCATAGATTAAATCTGTAATTTTTTTAACTTTCCATCTTGAAAAGTAAATTGATTTATTTTCCCATATTGACAGCTATTTAGCATAAGATAAAGAAGTTTGCATGTAATCTATTAATTTAAAAACACAAGATGTTTTAGCATTTCTATACTTACTGTTTTATTATACAGTTATCATTAAAAAGTACATCTTCAGTCAAGACTTGGACAAAATCTTATATGTGTTGATTTTCTGTCCCCCTCTACTCTGATATTTGTAGTTCAACACCATGAAAAAGTGAATGGGAAATTTCTTTTTCTTAGGTGTGAAATCAAGGAACAAACTTGCTCTTCTTATATCTTAAAATCCCCCCAATATAAAGTGCCGATGGTCATTACAAACCACCATCCTCAACCTTGAGTCTTGTTTGGACATTTTAGTGAGATGATGCAGTTTTAACAAATGCTGCTAGCTAAAAGAAGAAAAAAAAAAAGACAAAATGATATAAAGCTTACATTTTAAGGTAGAGTTACAGTTTAAAAGCTATTTTTTAAGTAAGAAGATGGCTTTTAACTGGAAACCAGTAAACCTGCCAAGCATATGTTATAAGTGGATATAAAAAAAAAATGTTAGTACATTCAGTCACTGATTGATATGCTTTGAAAGACTGTTCACTTAGGAGCAATCCCCATTTGCAATGCTAGAGCATAAAATGGAAAAAGAGAGGAAATAAACTTACTTAAATCATTTATTAAAGATTTGCAGAGGCAGTAATAATTTTACCTTTAAAAAATTATCGATTAATGAAATTAGTGCTGGTGAAACCAAGGGATGGAAGCCAAGTATATGTTGGCTGGTGTTCAGTGGATTGGTCCCACATCTCTGCCAACAATACGTAGCCATATTCATGCAATATTTTCATTTAGCTCTTATTATTTTCAGTGTTGAGAATGTTAACTGTGAATTGAAATTATTTCCCTATCTGACCTTGAGACACCTGTCTGTTGGAAGAGACTGTCAAACTGAGCTATGTAAAAGTTGCTCTGTGCTTTGAAAATGAGGAATAGAATGAAATCCTAAACTTTTCTTCTGTAATCTGAGCTGTTAAACAAAAATTTTGGGGGATTAAACTAATCAGCTCATTAGCCCTCTTTTCAGTTACCAAATCTAGTGTTTATAGGAAAAAGTATTATTTTTAAGTGTGAAACAAAATTTATAAAAACTTCCTCAATGGGAATTAGAAACTGTACCGTATTTACTTATTTAATATATCGATTTAGATTTATATATATTCATTTGTTATATATAGATAAAACTGAATCACTTCACTATACACCTGAAGCATTGTAAATCAACTATACTTATATATATATATTCTTTTTCAAGTTCTATTTCATTATAGTTTATTACAAGATATTGAATATAGTTCCCTGTGCTATACACTAGGTCCTTGTTTATTTTACATATAGTAATGTGTATCTGTTAATCCCAATTTCCCAATTTATCCCTCCCTTTGGTAACCATAAATTTGTTTTCTGTGTGAGTCTATTTCTGTTTTGTAAATAAGTTCATTTGTGTCATTTTTTTAGATTCCACATGTTAGTGATATTACATATTTGTCTTTCTCAGTCTGACTTCTTCATTTAGTATGATAATCTCTAGGTCCATGCATGTTGCTGCAAGTGTCATTACTTCTTTTTTTATGGCTGAGTAGTATTCATACACACACACACACACACACACACACACACACCCCACATCTTCTTTATCCATTCATCTGTCGATGAACATTTATGTTGCTTCCATGTCTTGGCTATTGTAAATAGTTGCTGCAGTGAACATGAATATTGTAAATAGTGCTGCAATGAACATGTGGTACATGTGTCTTTTCGAATTACAGTTTTCTCGGGATTTATGTCCAAGAGTGGGATTGCAGGATCATATGTAACTCTATTTTTAGTTTTTTAAGGAACCTCTGTACTGTTCTCCATAGTGGATGCACAAATTTACATTCCCACCAACAGTGTAGAGGGGTTCCCTTTTCTTTACATCCTATCAGGCATTTATTACTTATAGACTTAAAATTTTTTTTCTTAATTTTTATTTTATATTGGAGTATTGTTGATTTACAATGTTAGTTTCAGGTGTACAGCAAAGTGTCAGTTATATATCTACATATATCTATTCTTTTCCCATTTAGGTTATTACACAATACTGAGTAGAGTTCCCTGTGCTATATGGTAGACTTTTTAATGATGGCCATCCTGACCTGTGTGAGGTGTGTTCTGTGTTCACTCAGAGGTGAAATCTTTTTAAAGATTTATCAGAGTTTTGTAATTTCCACATATAGAAGTTGTACATGTTTTATTAGATCAATATGTAAGAATCCCAGTTTTTGGTGTTAATATACATGATATTGTGTTCTTAACTGTAAAACCTAATTGTTAATTGTGGGTATATAGGAAAGCAATTGACTTGTATAATAACCCTATGTCCTATGATCTTGATAGTTCCATGTTTTTTGTCATATCATTTGCTAAAACAGGCAGTTGTATGTTGTCCCCATTTTATTTTATTATTATACTCATTTGGACTTCCATACAATGTTAACACGGAACAGTGAGAGGGCACATCCTGCCCTGTTTTTAATCTCAGAAAAGACATCCAGTTTCTTGCAATTATGTATGAAGATAGCTGTAAATTTTTATATTTGTTCTTTTCAAGTTGGTAATGTTTCTCTTTATTTCTAGTTCGCAAGAGTTTTTAATCACAAAAACAAAAATGAAACTAGCTTTTATTAAAAATGAGAATGATTTATAAGATTTTAAAAATGAGAATGATTTATAAGATTTTTTTTCTGTATTAGCTGATAATAGTCCTATAATGGTTTTTCTTTAACTTCTTGAATATGATGGATTACCTTTATTTATTTTTGAATGTTAGATCAACATTGCATGCCTGGAATAAATCTCATCTGGTTGAGGTATATAATTCTTTTTATACATTTTTGCATTGAATTTGCTAGTAATTTCTTAAATTTTTTTCATTTAAATTCATGAGAGATATTGGACTATGCTTTTTCTTGTGTTATCTTTATCACGTTTTGTTGTTAGGGTAATGCTGATTCGTAGTATGAGTTAGAAAGTGACCCCTTGTGCTTCTAATTTCTGGAGGACATCAGAATTTTGTATCATTTCTTTCTTAAACATTCGGTAGAATTTTGCAGTGACATCATTTGGCCTCATGCTTTCTTTTTGGTAGGTCTAAGTTATTGATTACATTTTCTGATTGCTATAGGCTTATTCAGATTACATATTTCTCTTTCTGTGAGTTTGGTATCTGTATATTTCAAGGAATTTATTCATTTTATATAAGTTTTCAAATTTGTGGGCAGAGAATTATTCATATGATGCTTTTATTATCCTTTTAATGTCTAGAATCAGTAGTGATGGCTTCTCTTTCATTTCTGATATTCACATTTATTTCTTCTTTCCATTTTTCTTGATTTGCTTGGCTAGAGTTTTATCAATTTCACTGTTCTTTTCAAATAACTGGCTTTGATCACATTGATTTTCTCTATTGGTCTGCTATTTTCAATTTTATTGATTTCTGCTCTAATTATTATTATTTCATTCTTTTTTTCTTGCTTTAGTCTAAAATTGCTCTCCTTTTTCTAATACCCTAAAGTGGAATCTTGCTTGTTGATTTTAGATCTTTCTTCTGTTTAGTATCAATACTTTAATATTTACTCTAAGCATTCACTCATTGCTTTCACTGCACCTCATGAATTTTGAAAAATTTTATAAATTTTTCTGTCAAAAAGTTTACCATTAGTTCAAAATATTTTAAAATTTATCTTGAGATTATTTCTGGGCCCCAAATTTTGTTTAAAAGTATGTTGTTTAATCTCCTAATATTTTGGTGTTTTTCAGCTACGTTTCTGTTACTAATTTCTAGTTTGTCTGTTGTGCTCTGAGAGTATGCTTTATATGATTTTTATTATTTTAATATGTTAGGGTGTATTTTATGTCCCCGAATGTGCCTATTTTCTGAATGTTCTCTGCAAGCTTGAAAACAAGATGTATTCTGCTTTTGTTTGTTGTAGTATTCTATAAATTACATCAATTTGATTGATAGTAGTTTTCAGGTTACCTACATGCTTGATCTATCAGTTTCTGTCAGAATCTATCAGATTCTGTCAGCTTGATCTATCAGTTACTGAAAGACGGTTGTTGAAGTATCTAATTATATAGTGGGTTTGCCTGTTTCTCCCTGCAGTTCTATCAGTTTGCCTCATGCAGTTTGACAGTTTCTTGTAAGATGCATACACAATAAGGATTGTTATGTCTTCCTGGAAAACTGTTCCCTTTATGTAGTGCCCCCTATTTATCCCTGATTATTTTTCTTGAAGTCCTCTGTTTCTAAAATTAATATAGCTACTCCAGCTACCTTTTGACTATTGTTATCATGGCATATCTTTTTCCTTCCCTTTACTTTTTTTTTTCCTCAGTCAAAAAATTTTATTGGGTCATTACTCTGCTTTTGTGTGTGTGTGTCTGTGTGTGTGTGTGGTATAATACAAACAGCATTTTTCACCTTCACCTTTTTAAGTGTACAGTTTAGTGGTATTAAATACATTCAAATTTACTGTGCGACCATCACCACCACCCATCCCCATAACTCTTTTCATCTTGTAAAGCTGAAACTATATACCCATTAAACAGTTACTCCCCATTTTCCTACCCCCACAAGCCCCTGGAAACCACCATTATACTTTCTGTCTTCATGATTTTGACTGTTCTGAGTATCTCACATAAGTAGAATCATACAATTGTTTTTTTGTGATTTGATTATTTCACTTAGAATAATGCCCTCAAACTTCAAGTGTGCTGTAATATATGTCAGAATTTCCTTCCTTTTTAAGGCTTAATAATATTCTATTTTTTTTATATATATATATATATATACACACACACACACACACACACCACATTATGCTTATCTATTCATTTGTCAATAGACACTTGCATTGCTTTTATGTTTTAGTTATTGTGAGTAATGTCACTATAAACATGAAAATACAAATATCTTTTCAGGACTGTACTTCTTTTGGATATATACTTAGAAGTGAAATTGCTAGATTATATGATAATTCTATTTTTAATTTTTTGAAGAACCACCATACTGTTTTCCACAAAGACTGTACTATTTTACACTCCCACCAAAAGTACACAAAGGTTCTAATTTCTTCACATTCTCACCAACATGTTCTTTTCTTCTCTTTTTTATTTTAACCATTATAATGGGTGTGAGGTGCATCTTGCTCATTTTTTAATTGGATTGTTTGTTTTTTTTATTGTCGAGTTTTAGGAGTTCTTTATATATTCTTCTGTATATTAATCCCTTATCAGATGTATGATTTCCAAATAATTCTTCCCATTGTATACTGTGGAGAGTGTCTTTTGATGCACAATATTTTTTTAAAATTTTCATAAAGTCCAGTTTATCTACTGTTTTCTTTTGTTACTTATGCCTTTGGTATCATGTCCAAAAACTCATTGTCAAATCCAATGTCAGGAAACTTCTGTTCTATGATTTCGTCTAAGAGTTGTATTGTTTTAGGTCTTACATTTAGGTACTTCATAGATTTTGAATTAATTTTGAATATGGTGTTAGATATGGGCCCAACTTCATTCTTTTATATGTGGAGATGTAGTTTTCCCAGCACTATTGGTTGAAAAGACAGTCCTTTCCTTATTGAATAGTATTGGTGCTATTTTCAAAAATTACTTGCTCATATATGCAAGGGTTTATTTCTGGGCTCTTTATCCATTTTCCAATCCATGAACATGGGATATATTTCCATTTTTTTCTTTCATCTCCTTGATGAAGTTAATTCCTAAGTATTTTACCCTTTTTGATGTTATTATAAATGGAATTGTGTTTGTAATTTGTTTTTCAGATTGTTCATTGTTTATGTACAGAAATGCAACTTATTTTTGCATGTTATCTTTGCATCTTTTTACTTTGCTGCATTCATTTATTGGTTCTACAGCTTTTTTTGGTGGAATCTTTAGAATTTTCTACACATAAGATCATCTCATCTGCAAACAGATGTAATTTTATTTCTTTTCCAATTTGGATGCTTTATGTTATTCCAATTACACATATGATACACCTTTTGAAATCCAAGAATATTATTCATTTTTTGCATGTCTGATCTCTTTTGTTTTAAATTCTTTACTCTTTGCATTTACTTTTGTGAGGTTTCATTAAATTATCTTCATGCTCGCTCATTCTTTCTTTAACAACATCTAAACCATTATCATGCCCATCAAAAACATTCTTTATTTCTTTTACAGTGTTTTTGAGTTTTACATTTTATTTTTATTCTTAGAGTTTTCATTGCCCTGCTTATATTACTCATCCATTCTTACAGGTTGGGTACTTTTTCCACTACAGTTCTTAAGATGCTAATCATAGTTATTTTTAATTCCATATTTGATAATTACAACATCTATGTGATATCTGAGTCTAATTCTGATGCTTTATCTATTCAGACTGTATTTGTTTGATTTTTGTTTTTTTTACCTTTAGTATACCTTGTAATGTTTTATTGCAAGCTGGACATGCTGTATAGAATAAACAGACCTTTACTGTGAATTTTTATTAATTTGGGTAGGGGCTGGGCTCTACTTAATGTTTGCTGTAGTTGTAAATGTCAGAGGTTTAAAATTTCTCTCATATCCTTGTTTTGATCTCACCTGTTACTAGTGGACTTCTCTAAGAACTCTTTCTTTAATAGCTGCATCTTGCAGCTCCTTTAGCTATAATCTATACATGGAGTGTGGTAATGTGTGGGGAGATGTGAGAGGGAAGCTCTCTAAAAGCCTATGATTAAACTACTGCTTTTCAGATAACCAGTTCCCTAGGCTGAGACCATCATAAGTGTCTTAGGTACACACACACACACACACACACACACACACACACACACACACACATACCTCAAGTGAAAGAAGAAGGCCAGAGGAGACTGGAATCAAAAAATGCCTTGTTTTGGGGCTTCCCTGGTGGCGCAGTGGTTGAGAGTCCGCCTGCCGATGCAGGGGACGCAGGTTCGTGCCCCGGTCCGGGAAGATCCCACGTGCCGCGGAGCGGCTGGGCCCGTGAGCCGTGGCCGCTGAGCCTGCACGTCCGGAGCCTGTGCTCCGCGACGGGAGAGGCCACAGCAGTGAGAGGCCCGCGTACCGCAAAAAAATATATATAAAAAAAAAAAATTAAAAAAAAAAAAAAAGCCTTGTTTCAAGGTATGTAAAACTGTGATAAACTCTTTTTCTCTTGAAAGTAAGCCTCTGTTATTAAGAAAGTTCTGAGTGTGTTTCACAACAGTTACTCCTCCCCCACCACCAATGCAAAAGTTCATGTGGGATCTTTCTTGGGTCTTTGTCATTAGAATCTGCAATGATTCCTGTAGGTAGAGCCTGTGAGAATGTGGATATCCTCCTATGAATGGCTGTCGTCTGCAATAGTAAGAGTTTCTCACTACCATATTAGGCCAAACTCAGCCTTCAGGAATTTGTCAAAATTACCATTGAAGACTTCCTACAATTTTTTTGCTCTCCAAGCTCACCTTGAGATAAGCATGGTAGTTTTGGATGGTAGTTTGCCCTGTGACCTCAGTTCTCTGATGGGTCCATGGAAGTTCATTGAATTGGTCTGTTTAGCCTTTCTTCTTGTAAGTTTAGGAGGGAGAGTTTCCAACCTGCGTGTTGGAACTATAACCAGAAGCCTGCATCCAACATTTTATGATGAAATTTTCCAAATACACAAAAAATAAAGCACTTAAGGCACATAGATACACAACTCAATTACATAGATGCATAGCAAACATGTAGAAATATAGAGAACATTTATCTCCAATTTATGTTTTGTACCCAGTTTCAGTAATTATCAACATCTTTTCATATGCCCACACCCACTTCTACCCCACCATATTATGTATATTATCTAAAGTATTTCAAAGAAAATCTAGATATCATATCATTTTACCCATAAGTAATCAGTATTAACCTGAAGAAAAAGGAACATTTTCTCCAAATCCACAATGTCATCATCATGCCAGGCAATAATAACAGTTACTCAAAATCTTCTCCTACTCAGTCCTTTTTAAAACTTCCTAGGATATCTAAAATTTGTCTTTTTATATTTGGTTTGTTTTATAAACTAAGTCTTAATGCAAGAAAGTAACCATAACTTTATGGAATTTCCCTAAGCTATCATTAGGAGATAGGAAAAGGACATTCATTAGAATATGGTTGAAGAATGTGTTTGGAAGAAATAAATCATTTTATATTTATTCCCCAGTGAGTTGAACCTTCTCAGTAAATTGATGAAAGTTTTTTCTTCCAGAGTCAGAGCTAATTATGGTACCATTTTAAAGCATATTCTCTTTTATGTATTGAATCAAAATATGAAATGTACTAAACATTAAATTTTTGTTAAAATTTTTATCTACTTCTAAGCTTTTTTTTTAATCATTGTATTGTTCTTTTTTCTATTCCCATGGGAACTATATTTGGCTTTCAATTAGTTTACCATGTAATCATCCTTCTACTTTTATATAATGTTCTTTTAATGCTGATATTTTTCTTCATAAATTTTATATTTAAAAATGTATTGACATTATACTTAACTTACAAATTAATTTGGATATGATTAAAATTTACTGTTGGAAACAACAGAGTAAATACCACCAAAATTGCCCTCTCATGATAAGCAAGTTTAATAGTGGATAAAATGCATGAGGCATTTTTTTCTCAGGCAATGGACAACAACCAGTGATGGTCTGTAATGAGTGAGAGAGGGACACGCATGAGGAAAGTCCTATGGCAACTCTACCTCTCTGCTTACAGGGACTTTATTGACCATAGAATGGAAGGGTTGACAGGCTTAAGCTGGCCATAGTGACATCATGAGCTGATGAGGCAGAGATCAGAGTCTACAACTGCTTAAAATGTTAATATTTGTTGGGCAATTTATCTACAAGGAGGAAGCTGTCCAGATTTGGGGGTAGGGGTCGGGCTGGATGTCCTCTCCAGAATTCTGCTTGGGGATTTCTCATGTATCCCTGCTGAGGGCTGGGCTAAGCATGCTCAGGGCATGTCACTGAGAGACCCATCCAGAAAATAGCTGCCATGGGGCTGAGAGCGGAACAGATATCAACATTCATGCAGTACTTGGGCCAGTCTGAGTATAAGACTTCTTTAGCACCTCCAGAAAGGGACACAAGTTAGGAGTAAAGACCGCAACCTAAAGTAAGTGTGATACTATGGGTTCAAGACAAAACAGCCCTAAAAAACAAAAAAAATGAAGGCTTAACAGGATCAAAAGAATTCTCCAGTAGTTTAATTGACTACCAAGCCTAGTTTAAACCACTATCAATACCCATTAAAGAAAAACAGCATAGTCCAGTCTCTATAATATACATGCACAGTGTCTGTCCTACAATAAACAAAGGACTAGCCATGCAACGGAACAAATATGTGTGACCTGTTATCAAAAACAATGAAAAAGGTGATCAGTAGAATAAACTTGGAGATGATTCAGGTATTGATGTTAACAGAGAAAGACTTTAAAATAGCTACAATAAACATGTTCTATGCCTAAGGGAATAAATATGCATAATGAGTGAAAATATGGAGAATATCAGTAGGGAAATGGATACTATTTAGAAAACAAAAGCAAGAATTAATGCACTCAAATGGAAATTTTAGAGCTGAAAAATACAGTATATGAAGTAAAAAATTCCCTGGATTGTTTTAATAGCAGATGGAGACTGCAAAGTAAAAGATCAGTGAAACTAAAGATGAATAAATAGAAAATATACATTTTGACGAGCAAAGGAAAAAAATGACTCAAAAACAACATCAAAAAAGGTAGAGCCTCAGAGACATGAGACAATATCAAGTATTTTAGCATATGTACAATATGAATTCCAGAAGGAAAGAAGAAGGAATTGGGCATAAAAATATATTTGAAGAAATAATGTCTAAAAGTTTTCCAAATAAGCCCAAAATATCCACTTACATATCCAAGAAGAGCAGCAAACCGCATACAGGAAAAATTCAAAGAAAAGCAAAACTCATAGTTAAACTTCTATAAATCAGAAGTAAAAAAGAGAAAACCATAAATGCTGCAAGGAAAACAACAAAACTTAGAGACACATAAAAATAATACAAATGTGATAAAAAATGGACGCCAGAAGATATTAGAATGACAACGTTAAAGAGCTGAAAGAAAACAATTATCAACTTAATATTCTATATCCAATGAAAATATTTTTTAGAAATAGGAGTAAAAATAGCCATTTCTTATGAATTAAATATGAGAAAACTCATCAACAACAAAATTGTACTAGAATAAAAAAATGCTAAAGGGAATGCTATTAGAAGGAAACTCGTATCCACAGAAAATAATAGAGAACAGTTGACATCTTAATTTTTTGTGTAAATATAAAAGGCAAACTTCCTTTACTCCTTAATTTAGTAAAAAGATGACCATTAAATGCAAAACTATAACATTACATTGTGAGTTAATGTATGTACAATGTAAAGTACATAACAACATTAGCATCAGTCTCAGACCTAGTGTCTCTCATACAGAGTGAAGTAAGTCAGAAAGAGAAAAACAAATACTGTATGCTAACACATATATATGGAATCTAAAAAAAAAAAAATTCTGAAGAACCTAGGGGCAGGGCAGGAATAAAGACGCAGATGTAGAGAATGGACTAGAGGACACGGGGAGGGGGAAGGGTAATCTGGGACGAAGTGAGAGAGTGGCATGGACTTACACATATTACAAAATGTAAAATAGGTAGCTAGTGTGAAGCAGCTGCATAGCACAGGGAGATCAGCTAGGTCCTTTTTGACCACCTAGATGGGTGAGATAGGCAGGGTGGGAAGGAGACGCAAGAGGGAGGAGATATGGGGATATATGTATATGTATAGCTGATTCACTTTGTTATAAAGCAAAAACTAATACACCATTGTAAAGCAATTATACTCCAATAAAGATGTTAAAAAAAAAGGAAAAATAAATATACTGATTTTATTAGGTGATAGAAATGTGGATAATTTGAATTTTACATTACTGTTATTTAAATATTGGTTTTCAGTAGACTTTTTTAAAAAACCTACAAAAGAAGGAAATAATTGCTAGGTTCTATAATAAAGCCATGAGAATCATTACTGTGGAGAATTCCACAGTATAACTTATCTAGAAATAAAACAATAGCTGCTTATTTTTAATCCATAATCAAGGACCATGTAAATGATTTTTATAAACAAATATAAGCAAGCAATACATGCATATGTGCTTGTTGAAAATATTTTTTAAAATATAGAATTAATTAGAACTTTATTCATCAGATGTAATTTCAGTACATCGTGTGTACTTGTGGACAGTTATCTGTGTATTTATGTGTGCACTTGTGCACATCTTTGTGTGGATGTAGAGGAGAGAGGGTGATGGAAGACAGAATGAATTAGAGAGAGATAAACTCATTTTATAGTCACATTATCTTACTATCTCTATTTTTCTAACAAAACTTTTGCTGGAGAAAAAAATCAAAGTTTACTCAACTAATCCCCACATAACATTAATATTACTGTGCAAAATTCTTAATTAGGGAATTTAACTTAAAATCCCTGTACATCGAAGTGTGTACATCAGGAAAATTCCTTTAATGCAGTATATTTATTTTTTACGCACGTACATAAAATTGTGGTGTAACTATAAACAGAATTAAGGAAAAGTGCTGTGGAAAAAATTAGAAGACAACTTATTTGAAAAATATTTCTCTAGAAATATTGAATTTAGCTTCATTAATTAGTATCTATTTACTTGTTTGGGTCAGTTTTAAAGGATTAGAATAAGAAGTTTGAGTGCTATAGCATACAAAAACCACTTTGTGCCTTACAAAATGAAAAGGATCTTTTATTTCTTGGATTGTGGATCACCTGGGTTTCTTGATACATGCTTCTATGTTGTTATTTACAAGGGGAAGATATTCACGAATGGTGATTTTAAAAGGCTCTGAAGTCTCCTTGGTGTCAAAAAATCTTAACTAAGCAAATTTTTAGTTAGCCAATTGTAAATAAATCTATAATGTGGAGAGATTTAAATTTCTAACAAATTATACATGGACCTAAAAATTAAGCAATTATATTTGGCATCACCCATTTTTAGTTTAATTGAGCCTAAAGCCTCAAGAAGATAGGTGAAAAGTGTGTGTGGTTCCAATTCTGTAGTCATTGAAAAAATAAAAAACAAACCCTGCAGTAATTTGCATTTTTCTTCTAAGAGTTATAACGTTAGCATTTATTACAACTTATTTTTAAACTTAAAAGTCTATTTTTTCCTATAGAATTTGAAGCAAACAGCAATTCGTTAGTTAACTCTCATTTAGTTTCATTTAATTACATAATCTGTATTGAAAATTAATATTTCCATTAAAGCTGTGTTCTAATTCTATATTAAATCATTGTGAATGACTGTACTGAAAAAGTTGGAGCATATACTGATTGCACCACGAGCCCAGAGGTAAAATGGCTCTTATTTAAAAAAGGCTTTTTGTAAGGCTCATAGACTGCCACATTCTATTAAGATGAAAAAATTTGATCAACTGCCTCATGGAAATGGCTCTTTACAGTTAACACTATTAGCTAGTTTTTTTTTTTCACTATGGAAATGGGAAGATTATAAAAATGTATCTAATGCGGTAAGAAAACACAGTTCTTTTTTAAATTAATGCAGTGAGATTGCTGTTTCATTATATACTTATATTTCTACTTGTTTAAACCCAAAAAACATACTATTCAATTCAATCCATTTTTAAGAATGTTCTTTATCTCATCATTATCAATCAATCAATTTGAATTCTGACCACATTGAACATGATCAGTCTCCTTGATATCCATCCTATTTTACCAATGAAAAATATTCCAAGTAACCAGGAATATATAAACCACATAACATATATTTTTTCCATCTGAAGTGTTCCAGGCCATCACAAAGTACAGCAGGGCAAAGGAAAAATGGTCCCTAATTTTTTTTTATCTTAAAATCACATACAGGGGGAATAATTCCAATAGGAAAGCCATTATTCAACCATATGGACATTCACCACTTTCCTACATTGAGCAGTTGACATGATATACTTAGCAGATGATACAGGAAAGGGAATGGCCCTAAGCCTCAAGCAAAAAATGTATTTAATACGGTCCTAGGATTATATAAAGCTACTAGTGAACTGGTAGAAATGATTAAAGCTATTCACAAGAGGACAGCATCTTAAACAATGACTCCCAACATATCCACAGATAAATTACCATCAAACAAAAAATCAGAATTTAGAAAATAAGACATGCAAGAAAACAGAAAAAAGAAACAAATAAAATAAGATAAAATAATGGAAAATACAATAGAGGCTAGCTTGCTAAGTTAGACTTAGTAGGTTACTAAGAAA
Source organism: Phocoena sinus (assembly GCF_008692025.1). Lineage (NCBI taxonomy): Eukaryota > Metazoa > Chordata > Mammalia > Artiodactyla > Phocoenidae > Phocoena > Phocoena sinus. The sequence continues at coordinate 35,566,976 of NC_045772.1, read as the reverse complement.
AAAAAAGACTAGTACAAGGCTGTCATTTTTTATTCCTATATAAAGCAAACACTCTCCCTTATTATTAACAGACCTTAAAATACTGTGTTTTGCAGAATTCACTACTTTACTATTTAAAATGGCATATTCTTATTCTCTATTTTCCACTTCTTTTGTTTAGAATTTCAAGTTGCATTATGTTTTTTTCAGAATGTGCGTAGCACAGTCTAGCCATATTATATATTTTAGAAAATAATGATTTTGTCAGCTTGGAGTCAAGAATATGTAAATTTTGTTAGAAGAGAAAAATTGGCAATGATTTAAAGATAAATTAGTTTCTGTTGCCTACTTGTCTTTTTAGATAAAGTACAAAATACTTCTGTGAGTGTCTTGAGCATGTAGTGTGCTACTATTTCCTACACATATTATAATACATACCACCTGTGATTTTTCTTAGGTTTATCATATTAATATGAAACTATGTCAGTACAACATGTGTGCAACCTATAAAATGTCTCATAAATATTTGTGTTTTAATTTATTTATTTTAATTTCCAAATGTATTTTTGAGTATTATAACAGCAAGCACAATGGCAAAACTTGGATGAGAGGACAAAAAGGGAAGTGTAGCAAATTGAGAAGTAATGGTGAAGCTCATAATGGCAAAAATATGTATATGTGTATAACAAATCTGTGTTTAACAAATGAGCCACAAATCTGATCAAGAGGTTTCTCATGGTCAACATTGAAAAATAATATTTTTCTATTATAAATGCACACCATTAGTGAGATATCATATTGAGCCATCGGAGAATTTACAACAAATTTTGGTATTAACATCCATAGAAATTTCTCCCAGTAGCCTCCACAGAAATAATTATACTCCTTTATTCATTTGTTATTTTATGTTTACAATATTTTTATAACAATACCTTTCCTGATTTAAATTAAATATTGAAGAAATACAATTTTTCTAGTGTATGTGGAGAGTATAAAGACAGTAATTCTAACCCTCTTGTAGCCATTATCCAGTGTGACAGAGAACATAACCATTTCATTACAAGAACCTTTTACCAGAGGTCGCCTTCTCTCTGAATTTTGTATTCTCTGGCAAAAAGCAAATTTTGCATGTGAGTTGGTTATATCGGATTATGGATTATATAGATTTCCATGTTTTTTTTGAAATATATATAGATCGAACAATATAATAGATTTCCTTCTTCTATTTTTTCCACTTAATAGTATGTTGAGATTCATGTTGATTATTTAGCTAAAATTAATTCATTCTACTTCATGAATACAGCACTGTGTGTGTGTGTGAGTGTGTGTGTGTGTGTGTGTAAGCATTTTCTTTTTGATATTTCTTGCTCACAGACTTTTGCTGCTACAAACTTACTAACATAAAAATTCTCATATATACTTTTGGTATACGAATTAAGACCCTCTCCTCCCCAGGTTATATGTCTAAAAAAAAGTACCTGAAAAATAAGGTATTGTCAAATTAGTTTTCATCGGCATTTCTCTCTTCCACATGCTTACCAACTATTGCAATATTTAGATTTCTTTGTTTTGTTTTTTAAAAATTTTTACTGCTCTAGTTTAAGTGGCAACATTGTGTTTTATTTCCACTTCTATTATAAATTAAGTAAAAAAAAAAAGTTTCACATGATTCTTGGCCATTTGTATGTCCTTTCCTCAAATACCATTAGAAAAGTTTATCCATTTCCCTTTGGGTTGTTTATATCTTAAAAATGTGTGGAATATATTTCACACATATAAAATACATATTCTAATATACAAGTTATGGCACATACATGTCATATTTTTCAATGTGTACATATATTCATATTCCTTTTTTAAAACATCTTTACTGGAGTATAATTGCTTTACGATAGTGTGTTAGTTTCTGCTTTATAACAAAGTGAATCAGCTATACATATATCCCCACATCTCCTCCCTCTTGTGAATCTTTTGTTATATATCTATGGCAATATATTTTTCCCAGTTTGTGGCTTGTCTTTTCACTCTTCTTATGACATCCTTAATGAATAGAGATTTGTAATTTTAGAAGCATAGAACTTAACATAATTTCTGTTCATTTGTACCCTTTCCTAATTTAAAATCACAGATTTGTGTGCATATACTCTATATATGTAGAATGCATATTTTTTAAGTTGTATAGGCTTTCCTTTAACATTTAAGTAATTAAATTATTTGGTATTTTTCTTTTTCAGTATGGTTTACTGTTTATTTAATAGGACTTTATTTCATTATTTATCTATCATGCCAGCTGTCATTTATTGTATTTCCAGAAGACATAAACCTGTTCCTAATCTCCTTAGTGTAGTCTAGTCACATATTCCTTTCAGTGTGACGCTGTATTCATTAATATATCTTTATATTCTCAGGATATATATCTTTGAATATATCATGGTTTTTATTCATATTTAACTTCCACTGGAAGTCTGAGTTTTTCTGTTAAATGTTCCTCTCTAATCTTCATCCCTCTTTACTTATATTTTATGTTTTCTTTTTCATTATACCTTATGTTAAATTAAAAATTTTTTCCCTCTCAATAATTGTCTGTTCAATAGAATCTAATCTGTTGTTAAATCCTTCTATATTCCACTTCTAACATTTTTAATTTTCACGAAATTTATGTGGTCTTTTCCATAACTGCATGAATATTTTTATCATTCCCTTACCCTTGCTTCTTTTCTTTTCCTTTTTTTTTTTTTTTCATGGAAAGGCATTTTATTTTAGATATAGCAGTTTGTACATGTCAATCCCAAACTCCCAATCTATCCCTCCCCTACAACCTTCCCTCCTGGTAACCATAAGTTCATTCTCTAAGTCTGTGAGTCTGTTTCTGTTTTGTAAATAATTTTATTTGTATCATTTTTTAGATTCGGCATATAAGTGATATCATATGATATTTGCCTTTCTCTGACTTACTTCACTTAGTATGATAATCTCCAGTTCCATCCATGTTACTGCAAATAACATTGTTTCATTCTTTTTAATGATTGAGTAATATTCCATTGTATATATGTACCACATCTTCTTTTTTTTTTTTTTGCGGTACGCGGGCCTATCACTGTTGTGGCCTCTCCCGTTGCAGAGCAGTCTCCAGAGCAGGGCACGAACCCATGTCCCCTGCATCGGCAGACGGACTCTTAACCACTGCGCCACCTGGGAAGCCCCTGTACCACATCTTCTTTATCGATTCATCTGTTGATGGACATTAAGGTTGCTTCCATGTTTTGGCTATTGTAAGCAGTGCTGCAATGAACATTGGGATGCATGTATTCTTTCAAACCATGTTTTTCTCTGGGTATATTCCCAAGAGTAGGATTGCTGGATCATATGTTAGCTCTATTTTTAGTTTTTTAAGGAACCTCTGCACTGTTCTCCATAGTGGCTGTACCAATTTACATTCCCACCAACAGTGTAGGAAGGTTTCCTTTTCTTCACACCCTCTCCAGCATTTGTCATTTGCAGATTTTCTGATGATGGTCATTCTGACTGGTGTGAGGCAATATCTCATAGTTTTGATTTGCATTTCTCTAATAATTAGTGATGTTGAGCATCTTTTCATGTGCATCTTGGCCATCTGTATGTCTTCTTTGTAGAAATGTCTCTTTACGTCATCTCCCCATTTTTTTGATTGGGTTGTTTGTTTTGTTGATATTGAGCTGCATGAGCTGTTCATAAATTTTGGAGATTAATCCCTTGATGTCAGTCGCATCATTTGCAACTGACAACCAGCCATTCTGTGTGTTGTATTTTCGTTTTGTTTATGGTTTCTTCTGCTGTGCAAAATCTTTTGAGTTTAATTAAGTTCCATTTGTTAATTTTTGTTTTTTAATTTCCATTACTCTGGGAGACAGATCAAAAAAGCTATTGCTGTGATTTATATCAAAGAGTGTTCTGCCTATGTTTTCCTCTAAGAGTTTTACAGTATCCAGTCTTACATTTAGGTCTTTATTCTATTTTAAGTTTATTTTGGGGTATGGTGTTAAAGAATGTTCTAATTTCATTCTTTTACATGTAGCTGTCCAGTTTTCACAGCAACATTCATTGAAGAGACTGTTTTTCCTCCATTTTATAGTCTTGCCTCCTTTGTCGTAGATTAATTGGCCATAGGTACGTGGTTTATTTCTGGGCTTTCTGTCCCATTCTGTTCATCGGTATTTCTGTTCTCTGTTCTGTTTTTCTTAAGGCACTCTTATTTTTTAAACAAAGTAAATATATTTATTTAATAATTGCTGTCTAATAATTCTAACATCTCTGCAAGTCTGAATTTGCTCTCTGATATTTCTTGGTTATAGCAACTTGGTTTTGTCTATGCCTTGTGACTTGCTTTTTTCACTTAATTCTACCTGTGAGAATCTTTGACACATTCAGAGAAGGTATACTTTTTCTTCTGCCAGTCATATGGGTTACACAAACCGAAGAACACTTTAAAATATTTGCTAGAGATTTGGAGAAACAACATAGATTTTATGAAATTGGTTACCATGCTTAGATGAGGTCTGTCTTGTGATTGTAATCTTCAGGATAGATTTATCTTACCCTTCAGAAAACCAAGATTCATGTGAGATTGTCCAAATTCATTGCATTTTCTCCTATGAATGAAACTATTTCCTGGACTTTGTGGTCCAATCTTTATACCAGGGGATTCTATTAGTTATTCAACCCTAGGAAAGCCCTAGACATTATTTCTTGTCATTTACCTCACCCACTTCTTCCCACTCCTCATACACCTCTCAAATTGAAATTTGAGGTGACCGGGGTTTAGCAGAAATCCTCTGGGTGGAAAGCCAGCTTCTGAATTTGCTTCCTTCAAAAGATCCCCGTTTTCACTTTGTTTGGCTTTTCCTGCTTCCGTATATTCTTGTTAACTTGACGATGCATTTAAAATGAAAATTTCATATCATATAAGATATGAAAAGATATAAGAATTTTTAGCTGCTTAATGTGAATGTCATCCAGGGTATTTATCCAGTCTGCAGTACTTTACAAAATAGAAAATTATCTTCATTTTTATACCTATGTTTATGTCAAATATTATTAGAGTAAGCTTATTAGAGGATATATGTTAGAATAAAAATAAAATATGCATATATAAACCAAAATCAAAGAAAAATATACAAATAAAATTTAATTATACTCTGGGCTACTGAAAATTGTGGGGAAAAAAAAGAGTGACATAAAATTATTTTCAACAGCATGAGCTAAAATTAAATCTCACAGTATTTTTTTCAAAGTTTCAGAGAAGAAATACTTGACTCAGTCTTCATCCTTGTAACTGCTGGCATTTTCCCCTCCTTATTGTACATCTATAGATTATTTCTTCAACATGAGTGCAATTGAGAAGACAGAGTACTTGCAAGGTCTTCTTCTTGTGCTGGCCTTTCTCATCTGCTTGACATATCATAGTATCTCATGAATAATTAAATATAAGAAACTTGGACATATTTAGTCTGCTTTTAAGGTTTTCTTTTTTCTTTCTCTTCTTTCTTCTTCTCAAATACTTTGAATTTAAATAAAGGATGATTCATTTGGAAATTCTACCACAATATATACATGAACTGCAGGGGAAGAGACATACCCTAAGATGTATAAATAGTTGATTTTACTACAAATAATTCCTCAGATACATACACAGTTTTAGCAATCAATATCTATTTGGACAAAATATGTCCTGTAAGCTTAAGATGACACTGTCCATTCCAGTAAAAGGATAGTCATACTATAGCAAAGCACACCTATTATTGTGTTGTTTTTGGCAACAGTGAATGTTGAAAAAGAAGACAGTTCTGCAGTTCTTTGGTAGGTAAAATTATTTATCTTTTCCTCTGAGAGCATGGCTACCATTACATGCTGAATATTTTGCAATAGATCTGTGTGCTGATTAAGATTCATGTTGAGGTATTTCTTAAGTATTTAATTTGAAATATAAATTTATTTGACAGACTCTGTTACTTTGTGTATCTTTCCAAGCAGTATGCACATGTGGTTATATCTTTTCTCCTTTCTCCTAAGCTTCCCTTTGACCACCGTTGAAATGTTATTTATTTAGAGAAAATCCTCTATTGGTGAATACATTTTTCCCCTGTGGTTTTAATGTCTTCAATATTGATATGCTGGAGAATTAATGATATAGAACAACAAGCTTTATTCTTCCTCCTCCCTTTTTCCTATGAATACATTGAGCTAGCACTTAAACAGATATAGTTGCACCACAGAAAATTTTACTGGCAATTATGTTACAGAAAGCTGACAGTCCTTTACATGGAATTCAGTTCCATGTAACTGAAACTCTTCATTAAAAACTGAATGCAACAATTAGGCTAAAACCTGAAATAATTTTACAATAACATGAAGCTGTAGAATATCTCACTTTCACTATTAAAATTCCAACTATCTGGTGCCTTAATTTATAATTTGTATATTATTTACTCAAAGTGGATGTATTTTACAAAGGGAAAATATGACATTTCACAATAATGAAATCACGTCAAAACGTGTCTATAGCTATCTAAATGAAGAATCTTAATGTGACGGGGAAGAAACTTTTCTGTGGACTAATGATGCCATTATAAGGCAGACAAGGAATTCATTGATTCATACAATAGATGTGTTTTTGAAAACACCTGCCAAAAATGCAAATTTGGGGTTTCCCTTGTGGTGCAATGGTTAAGAATCCACCTACCTCAATATCAAAAGAACAGAAGATCTAAGTAGATATTTCTCCAAAGAAGATACACAGATTGCCAACAAGCACATGCAAGAATGCTCAGTGTCATTAATCATTAGAGAAATGCAAATCAAAACAATGAGGTATCACCTCACACCAGTCAGAATGGCCATCATTAAAAAATCTACAAACAATAAATGCTGGAGAAGGCGTGGAGAAAAGGGAACCCTCTTGCACTGTTGGTGAGAATGTAAGTGGATACAGCCACTATGGAGAACAGTATGGAGGTTCCTTAAGAAACTAAAAATAGAACTACCATATGACCCAGCAATCCCACTACTGGGCATGTACCCTGAGAAAACCATAACTCAGAAAGAGTCATGTACCACAGTGTTCATTGCAGCACTATTTACAATAGCCAGGACATGGAAGCAACCTAAGTGTCCACTGACAGATGAATGGATGAAGAAGAAGCGGCACATATATACAATGGAATATTACTCAGCCATAAAAAGAAATGAAACTGAGTTATTTTTAGTGAGGTGGATGGACCTAGAGTCTGTCATACAGAGTGAAATAAGTCAGATGGAGAAAAACAAATACTGTATGCTAACACACATATATGGAATCTTAAAAAAAAAAAAAAAAAGTTTCTTAAGAACCAAGGGGCAGGACAGGAATAAAGATGCAGACATAGAGAATGGACTTGAGTACCTAGGGAGAGGGAAGGATAAGCTGGGACATAGTGAAAGAGTGGCATGGACATATACACACTACCAAATGTAAAATAGATAGCTAGTGGGAAGCAGCTACATAGCACAGGGAGATCAGCTCGGTGCTTTGTGACCACCTAGAGGGGTGGGATATATGTATACATATAGCTGATTCACTTTGTTATACAGCAGAAACTAACACAACAATATAAAGCAATTATACTCCAATAAAGATGTTAAAAAATTTTTAAATTATTTGACCAAACAAAAACAGACAAAAAAAGAAAGGAATCCACCTGCCAATGCAGGGACATGGGTTGGAGCCCTGGTCCCCAAAGATCCCACATACTGCAGAACAACTAATCCTGTGCACCACAACTACTGAGCTTGCGCTCTAGAGCCCGCGAGCCACAACCATTGGAGCCCACGTGCCTAAAGCCCATGCTCCGCAACAAGAGAAAGCCATGGCAGTGAGAAGCCTGCTCACCGCAACGAAGAATAGCCCCGCTCGCCGCAACTAGAGAAAGCCCGTGCACAACAACGAAGACCCAACACAGCCAAAAATAAATAAATAAACATATTAAAAATAAAGTATTAAAAAAAAGAATGGACATTTTGAAAACTGAGCCATTTAATGTTCTAAAGAGTTGCCATTTAAAAACAATCTGATATAAATTTCTTTTAAAGAGAATGTAGTATAAATCTCATCTAAAAGAAAATAATCAGTACTTTTGTATAATTTTTTAACAGTGAATCTCTCCTTTCAGAGGTTTAGAATTCAACATAAGCAACTAATGTAGCACTTTAAAAATTTTGTAATTTATACTAGGGCTTTCACTTTATGATATTATGAGATTTGTGTTATAAAATAAACAGAATTTGTGTGTTTTAATTAGGAATTTGGTTCTCTTTTATGTTTGCTGCTGAGTAACTTGATCATTTGTTTAAGGTCAACACATACTGAAAGATCTGAAAGACTCTGAGTTCCCCCTGCCCTCCCCAAGGCACAAAGAACAGAAATAGTACCTATCTTAGCCTAAATGTTTCTGAGAAAATCCTGTGACAATATGATCTCAGGGAGCAAAAGTGCAAGACATGGAGAGTGAAAATGAGAAAGGTGAAAAGACCAACACAAGGATGCTATATGGATTTGACCAGTGCTACAGGCAACTGGTGTTTTATCTTATGAGGATGTCTAAGAGGCCTTATACAAGACACCTCAGAACTGTCCACCTGAGGGTCCAAAATGAGGACATATTCATCTAATCATTCTCATACCTAATTGGCTGAAGGTGGCTCCATAGGCTTTGATTACTGCATATTTCTGATTTGAACATATGTGAATGATGGGCAAATTCTTATGTGTTGCCCTGCCACAGTTTCAGGGAAACTCCATGGCAGGAAGCAGGGGTGAGGTGCTATCAATTACATGTGCATGAAGTTGGTCAAAATCTTCATTCAGTTATTACTGTAGCAGTGGCTGGAGTATGAGATAGGGCCAAGAAGATTTTGAAGTTCTCACTAGAGTTGTACAAAAGGAACCTATAATATTCTTCTTAGATTTCAATTTTATTTTGCTGTGCAAAATACAACCAAGATAGACTGTATAAAGTCAGGCATAAACTTTAATCTTTTCAATTAAACTTAAATGTTCCTCAATGGCACTCCCACCACTTCCATAATTTCTTCCAGTGTTGACATTTTGTGACATACTATAAATTTATTTGATGTTGTTATTGCAAATCTTTATATTTTACAAATGCTTTTAAAGTTAGACTTCTTAAAAAATTCCACATAGGGACTCCGCTGGTCACACAGTGGTTAAGAATTTGCTTGCTAAAGCAGGGGACATGGGTTTGAGCCCTGGCCCACGTGCTGTGCAGCAACTAAGCCTGTGTGTCACAAATACTGAACCCGCATGCTGCAACTACTGAAGCCCGCGCGCTTAGAACCCGTGCTCCGCAGCAAGAGAAACCACCACAATGAGAAGCCCACGCACGGCCACGACGAGTAGCACCCACTTGCCGCGGCTAGAGAAAGCCTGCGTGCAGCAATGAAGACCCAATACAGCCATAAATAAATTTATATAAAAAAGAAAAATTCCACATAAAAAAGAGTCAATATAATATTGCCATTTAAGAGATTTTCAAAATATTGGGTGTCTATGCAATTCTCCTGCTGTAATTTTGGATGTGATAGTTTTAATTCTTTGCTACTGAAATGCTTTAAAAAATTACATGATGGTTCTTTCATTAATCTTGAGATTCTCTTTGAGGTTTTTTTATTGATCTTGGCCTACCATTGAGTCTTAAGTTCCTTCTTGAATGTTTTGAGCATCATCACCTCAAATAGTTTGGAAGGCAACTCCTTTTCCAAGCGTGGAATCAGGAAGCTTCAAGATCCAAAATAAGATTCCTATACCATGAGTCATCAGGCCTTAAATGGTGACATGAGGATAATTCTTATAAATAGATTTTTCCTATTTAGCTTTTTGGAAATCTTATATATATATATATATATATATATATATATATATATATATATATATATATATATATACATATATATATGTTTTTATTAGAGTATAATTCCTTTACACTGGTGTGTTACTTTTTGCTTTATAACAAAGTGAATCAGTTATACATAAACATATGTTCCCATATCTCTTCCCTCTTGTGTCTGCCTCCCTCCCACCCTCCCTATCCCGCCCCTCTAGGTGGTCACAAAGCAACAAGCTGATCTCCCTGTGCTATGCATCTGCTTCCCACTAGCTATCTGTTTACATTTGGTAGTGTATATATGTCCATGCCACTCTCTCACTTCGTCCCAGCTTACCCTTCCCCCTCCCCGTGCCCTCAAGTCCATTCTCTGCATCTGCGTCTTTATTCCTGTCCTGCCCCTACGTTCTTCAGACCATTTTTTTTTAGATTCCATATATATGTGTTAGCATATGGTATTTGTTTTTCTCTTTCTGACTTACTTCACTCTGTATGACAGTCTCTAGGTCCACCCACCTCACTACAAATAACTCAATTTCGTTTCTTTTTACGGCTGAGTAATATTCCATTGTATATATGTGCCACATCTTCTTTATCCATTCATCTGTCGATGGACACTGAGGTTGCTTCCATATCCTGGCTATTGTAAATAGAGCTGCAATGAACATTGTGCTACATGACTCTTTTTGAATTATGGTTTTCTCAGGGTATATGCCCAGTAGTGGGATTGCTGGGTCATATGGTAGTAATTTTTTAGTTTTTTAAGGAACCTCCATACTGTTCTTCATAGTGGCTGTATCAATTTACATTCCAACTAACAGTGCAAGAGGGCTCCCTTTCCTCCACACCCTCTCCAGCATTTATTGTTTGTAGATTTTTGTTTGTTTGTTTGTAGATTTTTTGATGATGGCCATTCTGACCGGTGTGAGATGATATCTCATTGTAGTTTTGATTTGCATTTCTCTAATGATTAATGATGTTGAGCCTTCTTTCATGTGTTTGTTGGCAATCTGTATATCTTCTTTGGAGAAATAGGTCTTTAGGTCTTCTGCCTACGTTTGGATTAGGTTGTTTGTGTTTTTGTTATTGAGCTGCATGAGCTGCTTGTAAATTTTGGAGATTAATCCTTTGTCAGTTGCTTCATTTGCAAATATTTTCTCCCATTCTGAGGGATGTCTTTTCATCTAGTTTATGGTTTCCTTTGCTGTGCAAAAGCTTTTAAGTTTCATTAGGTCGCATTTGTTTATTTTTGTTTTTATTTCCATTTCTCTAGGAGGTGGGTCAAAAGGATCTTGCTGTGCTTTATATCATAGAGTGTTCTGCCTATGTTTTCCTCTAAGAGTTCGATAGTGTCTGGCCTTACATTTAGGGCTTTAATCCATTTTGAGTTTATTTTTGTGTTTGGTGTTAGGGAGTGTTCTAATTTCATTCTTTTACATATAGCTGTCCAGTTTTCCCAGCACCATTTATTAAAGAGTCTGTCTTTTCTCCACTGTATACTGTTGCATCCTTTATCAAAGATAAGGTGACCATATGCGCGTGGGTTTATCTCTGGGTTTTCTATCCTGTTCCATTGATCTATATTTCTGTTTTTGGGCCAGGAACATGCTGTCTTGATTTCCGTACTTTGTAGGATAGTCTGAAGTCAGGGAGCCTGATTCCTCCAGCTCCGTTTTTCTTTCTCAAGATTGTTTTGGCTATTCGGGGTCTTTTGTGTTTCCGTACAAATTGTGAAATTATTTGTTCTAATTCTGTGAAAAATGCCAGTGGTAGTTTGATAGGGATTACTTTGGATCTGTAGATTGCTTTGGGTAGTAGAGTCATTTTCACAATGTTGATTCTTGAAATCCAAGAACATGGTCTATCTCTCCATCTATTTGTATCATCTTTAGTTTCTTTCATCAGTGTCTTTTAATTTTGTGCATACAGGTCTTTTGTCTCCTTAGGTAGGTTTATTCCTAGATATTTTATTCTTTTTTTTGCAATGGTAAATGGGAGTGTTTTCTTAATTTCACTTTCAGTTTTTTCATCATTAGTGTATAGGAATGCTAGAGATTTCTGTGCATTAGTTTTGTATCCTGCTATTTTACCAAATTCATTGCTTAGCTCTAGTAGTTTTCTGGTAGCATCTTCAGGATTCTCTATGTATAGTATCATGTCATCTGCAAACACTGACAGCGTTACTCCTTTTCTGATTTGGATTCCTTTTACTTCTTTTTTTCTGTGATTGCTGTGGCTAAAACTTCAAGAACTATGTTGAACAATAGTGGTGAGAGTGGGCAGCCTTGTCCTGTTCCTGATCTTAGTGGAAATGATTTCAGGTTCTCTCCATTGAGAACAATGTTGGTTGTGGGTTTGTCATATATGGCCTTTATTATGTTGAGGAAAGTTCCCTCTATGCCTACTTTCTGGAGGGTTTTTATCATAAATGGGTGTTGAATTTTGTCAAAAGCTTTTTCTCCATCTATTGAGATGATAATATGGTTTTTTTCCTTCAGTTTGTTAATATGGTGTATCACATTGATTGATTTGCATATATTGAAGAATTCTTGCATTCCTGGGCTAAACCTCACTTGATCATGGTGTATGATCCTTTTAATGTGCTGTTGGATTCGGTTTGTTAGCATTTTGTTGAGGATTTTTACATTTGTGTTCATCAGTGATATTGGCCTGTAGTTTTCTTTCCTTGTGACATGACATCTTTGCCTGGTTTTGGTATCAGGGTGATACTGGCCTCGTAGAATGAGTTTGGGAGTGTTCTTCCCTCTGCAATATTTTGGAAGAGTTTGAGAAGGATAGGTGTTAGCTCTTCTCTAAATGTCTGATAGAATTTGCCTGTGAAGCCATTTGGTCCTGGGCTTTTGTTTGTTGGAAGATTTTTAATCACAGTTTCAATTTCAGTGCTTTTGATTGGTGTGTTCATATTTTCTATTTCTTCCTGGTTCAGTCTTGGAAGGTTGTGCATTTCTATGAATTTGTTCATTTCTTCCAGGTTGTCCATTTTATTGGCATAGAGTTGCTTGTAGTAATCTCTCATGATCCTTTGTATTTCTGCAGTGTCAGTTGTTACTTCTCCTTTTTCATTTCTAATTCTATTGATATGAGTCTTCTTCCTTTTTTTCTTGATGAGTCTGGTTAATGGTTTATCAATTTTGTTTATCTTCTCAAAGAACCAGCTTTTATTTTTATTGATCTTTGCTATCGTTACCTTCATTTCTTTTTCATTTATTTCTGATCTGATCTTTATGATTTCTTTCCTTCTGCTAACTTTGGGGTTTTTTGTTCTTCTTTCTCTAATTGCTATATATTTAAGGTTAGGTTGTTTATTTGAGATGTTTCTTGTTTCTTAAGGTAGGATTGTATTGCTATTAACTTCCCTCATAGAACTGCTTTTGCTGCATCCCACAGGTTCTTGGTCATCGTGTTTTCATTGTTATTTGTTTCTAGGAAGTTTTTGATTTCCTCTGATTTCTTCAGTGATCTCTTGGTTATTAAGTAGTGTATTGTTTAGCCTCCATTTGTTTGTATTTTTTTACAGGTTTTTTCCTGTAATTGATATATAGACTCATAGTGTTGTGGTCGGAAAAGATACTTGATATGATTTCAGTTTTCTTAAATTTACCAAGGCTTGATTTGTGACACAAGATATGATCTATCCTGGAGAATGTTCCATGAGCACTTGAGAAGAATGTGTATTCTGTTGTTTTTGGATGGAATGTTCTATAAATATCAATTAAGTCCATCTTGTTTAATGACCATTTAAAGCTTGTGTTTCTTTATTTATTTTCATTTTGGATGATCTGTCCATTGGTGAAAGTGGGGTGTTAAAGTCCCCTACTATGATTGTGTTACTGCTGATTTCCCCTCTTATGGCTTTTAGTATTTGTCTTATGTATTGAGGTGCTCCTGTGTTGGGTGCATAAATATTTACAATTGTTATAGCGTCTTCTTGGATTGATCCTGTGATCCTTATGTAGTGTCTTTCATTTTCTCTTGTAAACATCTTTATTTTAAAGTATCTTGTGTCTGATATGAGAATTGTTACTACAGCTTTCTTTTGATTTCCATTTTCATGGAATATCCTTTTCCATCCCCTCACTTTCAGTCTGTATGTGTCCCTAGGTCTGAAGTGGGTCTCTTGTAGACAGCATATATATGGGTCTTGTTTTTTTATCCATTCAGCCCGTCTATGTCTTTTGCTTGGAGCATTTAATCCATTTATATTTAAGGTAATTATCGAGATGTATGTTGCTATTATCATCTCCTTAATTGTCTTGGGTTTGTTGTTGTAGCTGTTTCCTTCTCTTGTTTCCTGCCTAGAGAAGTTCCTTTAGCATTTGTTGTAAAGCTGGTTTGGTGGAGCTGAATTCTCAGTTTTTGCTTGTCTTTAAAGGTTTTAATTTCTTTGTCAAATCTGAATGAGATCCTTGTTGGGTAGAGTAATCTTGATTTTAGGTTTTTCTCCTTCATCACTTTAAATATGTCCTGCCACTCCCTCCTGGCTTGAAGAATTTCTGCTGAAAGATCAGCTGTTAACCTTATGGGGCATCCCTTTTGTGTTATTTGTTATTTTTCCCTTGCTGCTTTTAATATATTTTCTTTGTATTTAATTTTTGATAATTTGATTAATATGTGTCTTGGTGTGTTTCTTGTTGAATTTTTCCTGTATGGGACTCTCTTTGCTTCCTGGACTTGATTAACTATTTCCTTTCCCGTATTAGGGAAGTTTTCAACTATAATCTCTTCAAATATTTTCTCAGTCCCTTTCTTTTACTCTTTTTCTTCTGGGACCCCTGTAATTCGAATGTTGTTGTGTTTAATGTTGTCCCAGAGGTCTCTGAGAGTGTTCTCAATTCTTTTCATTCTTTTTTCTTTATTGTGCTCTGCAGTAGTTATTTCCGCTATTTTATCTTCCAGGTCACTTATCCATTCTTCTGCCTCAGTTATTCTGCTATTGATCTCTTCTAGAGAATTTGTACTTTCATTTATTGTGTTGTTCATCACTGTTTGTGTGCTGTTTACTTCTTCTACATCCTTTTTAAACGTTTCTTGTATTTTATTCTATTTGCAAGATTTTGGATCATATTTACTATCATTACTCTGAATTCTTTTTTAGGTAGATTGCCTATTTCCTCTTCATTTGTTAGGTCTGGTGGGTGTTTGCCTTACTCCTTCATCTGCTGTGTGTTTTTCTGTCTTTTCATTTTACCTAACTTACTGTGTTTGGGGTCTCCTTTTTGCAGGCTGCATGTTCGTAGTTTCTGTTGTTTTTCATGTCTGTCCCCAGTGTATAAGGTTGGTTCAGTGGGTTTTGTAGACTTCCTGGTGGAGGGTACTAGTGCCTGTGTTTTGGTGGATTAGGCTGAATCTTGTCTTTCTGGTGGGCAGGTCCACGTCTGGTGGTGTTTTTTGGAGTGTCTGTGGCTTTATCATGATGTTAGGCAGCCTCTCTGCTAATGGGTGGGGTTGTGTTCCTGTCTTGCTAGTTGTTTGGCATAGGGTGTCCTACACTGTAGCTTTCTGGTTGTTGAGTGAAGCTGGGTCTTGGCGTTGAGGTGTAGATCTCTAGGAGATTTTTGCCGTTTGATATTATGTGGAGCTGGGAGGTCTCTTGTGGACCAGTGTCCTGAACTTGGCTCTCCCACCACAGAGGCACAGCCCTGACACCTGGCTGGAGCACCAAGAGCCTTTCATCCACACAGCTCAGAATAAAAGGGAGAAAAAATTGAAAGAAAGAGAGAAAGAATATAAAATAAAAAATAATTATTAAGTAAAAATTTTTTAAATGTAAAAACTAAACAAAAACGGACAGACAGAACCCTAGGACAAATGGTAAAAGCAAAGCTCTGCAGACAAAATCACACACAGAAGCATACACATACACACTCACAAAAGAGAAAAAGGGGGGAAAATATATATATATCTTTGCTCCCAAAGTCCATCTCCTCAATTTGGGATGATTTGTTGTCTATTCAGGTATTCCACAGATGCAGGGTACATCAAGTTGATTGTGGAGATTTAATCCGCTGGTCCTGAGGCTGCTGGGAGAAATTTCCCTTTCTCTTCTTTGTTCGCACAGCTCCTGGGGTTCAGCTTTGGATTTGCACTCGCCTCTGCATGTAGGTCACCTTAGGGCATCTGTTCTTCCGCTCGGATAGGATGGGGTTAAAGGAGCAGCTGATTAGGTGGCTCTGGCTCACTCAGGCCAGGGAAGTGGAGCGTTACAGATGTGGAGCGAGCCTGCTGTGGCAGAGGCTGGCATGCCGTTGCAGCAGCCTGAGGCATGCTGTGCGTTCTCCTGGGGAAGTTGTCCCTGGATCATGGGACCCTGGCAGTGGCGCGCTGCACAGGCTCCTGGGAGGGGAGGTGTGGATAGTGACCTGTGCTTGCACACAGGCTTCTTGGTGGCTGCAACAGCAGCCTTAGCATCCCATGCCCGTCTCTGGGGTCCATGCTGATAGCTGCGGCTCGTGCCCATCTCTGCAGCTCCTTTAAGTGGCGCTGTTAATCTCCTGTCCTCGCACTCCAGGAAACAAAGAGGCAAGAAAATGTCTCTTGCCTCTTTGCCAGCTCCAGAGTTTTTCCCCAACTCCCTCCCAACTAGCAGTGACACACTAGCCCCCTTCAGGCTGTGTTCACGCAGCCAACCCCAGTCCTCTCCCAGGGATCCGACCTCCGAATCTCGAGCCTCAGTTCCCAGGCCCCGCCTGCCCCGGTGGGTGAGCAGACAAACCTCTCCGGCTGGTGAGTGCTGGTTAGAGATTCCCTGTGCGGGAATCTCTCCACTTTGCCCTCCATACCCCTGTTTCTGCGCCCTCTTCCATGGTTCTGAAGCTTCACTGCTCTGCCACCCACAGTCTCCACCCACGAAGGGGATTCCTAGTGTGTGGAAACCTTTCCTCCTTCACAGCTCCCTGCCCCTGGTGCAGTTCCCATCCCTATTCTTTTGTCTCTGTTTTTCTTTTTTCTTTTGCCCTACCCAGGTACGTGGGGAGTTTCTTGCCTTTTGGGAGGTCTGAGGTCTTCTGCCAGTGTTCAGTAGGTGTTCTGTAGGAGCTGTTCCACATGTAGGTGTATTTCTGCTGTATTTGCAGAGAGGAAGGTGATCTCCGTGTCCTACGCTTCTGCCATTTTGAAGATCCTCCTCCCTATATATATTTTTAAACAGCAAAATCCATTGGAAAATTGTAAGGTTGGTCTGGAAACTCCCTGTTTGGCTGGCTTTGGGACAATTTGTTGAATCACCAGTCCTGCCTTTATTATTACTTCTGCCTTTCTAAGAAAATTTCATTTAAGAGTTCTTAAAATATATCTTTCCCTGGAATTATTCAGAGGAGTTCTAAGGCCATTAAAAAAAATAGATTTTGAATCTCATTTTCTTCTCTATTATGAATTTGTGGCTGATAAGAATATTGACATCTTTAATGACTTTGTGTTTCAGTTCTGTAATACATACCTGATCTAGGGTACCAGATGTGATTGTTCTTTTTTTGTACTTTCCCCAAGAGTAAGTATTTATTCCAAGTGAAGAATTTATGCTACTTTCAAAAACAATTTCTAAAATTCCAATGCAATAAAGAGGTTGTGAGGAGAATTGTGAACCAAGTATTAAGCTTCTAAACATGAAAGTTATGCCATTTTTAGAAGCATAAACTTTTCATCTGATTAGTCTGAAGTCAGGGTTATATACGGGAACAATGACATTTCACATTTTCTCTAGCTGTGAATTTTCCACATGATGATATTATCATAAGAATTACAATAATACCTTTCTTTTATAGTGCTTTATAATTACAAGTTACTTTCACTTTCTCAATTGCCTTTAAGAACCATAAAAAATGTAAGATTATTATTATCCACATTTTATAAAAGAAACTGTACCTTGGGGCTATAAAATGGACTGACCAGTCATATAGCTAGCAAGTCTTATATTGGAACATTCTTTCTTGGATAAATAAAATGAATAAGTATGAAAACATAATTGATAAGTATGATTGTCAATTTATTGATGAATAATAATGATTCACTGAATTATTAGCAAAGAAGTAGAGCTCATTGAAGCGTTGATTCGAGGGCTGACAAAGGGAAAGTAAAAGATCAGCTTGGAGCATCTTGTGGTGTAAGGAAATAATCAAAAAAATAAAAATTAGGGCATGCTAAAATGGTGTAGAAGCCAACCTGAAAGAGGTGGAACAATTTGAACAACAAAATAAAATAAGTAATAAAGAAATTACTCATGTCCATACTGATATAAATAAATAGTTGAATAAAGAGATTCTTCTTTACAGATGAATTCCAATTAATAATGTAGAAGGGCTTCCCTGGTGGCGCAGTGGTTGAGAGTCTGCGTGCCGATGCAGGGGACATGGGTTCTTGCCCCAGTCCAGGAAGATCCCACATGCCGCGGAGCAGCCGGGCCCGTGAGCCATGGCTGCTGAGCCTGCACGTCCAGAGCCTGTGCTCCGCAATGGGAGAGGCCACAACAGTGAGAGGCCCGCGTACCGCAAAAAATAAATAAATAAATAAAATAATAATGTAGAAGAAATGAAGAAAAATTTTAAAAATCACCATTAGAACACCACAGTGTCTTCCTAAGGGGGGAAAGCAGTAGCGGCGGGTGGGCATGGTGGTGTGATGAATTGGGAGATTGGGATTGAGATGTATACACTGATGTGTGTAAAATGGATGACTAATAAGAACCTGCTATATAAAAAAATAAATAATATTCAAAAAAAGAATAAAAACAACACAGTTATCATTATTGCAGGCAAGATCTACTGATGGATGATAAAATTAGCAACTTTTTTGTGAAAAGCAGGATATTTGGATGTCTCAAAGAATCTCTGCTAAGATATGTATTACATAGCAAAGCATAGTAACTTAAAAGTGGAGAAACAGGGAAGATACCACCTTAATCAAGAAGTTGATTTTAATAGCCCCAGTTGTGAAATACACAGATAAAATATATCATAGACTCCCTGAGATGATACCCTGAAAAGGGAATACCATTTGCATGGTATTCTTGCCTCCCCCCCCACCCCCGCAAGTATATATCCTAAATCTCATCATGAGAGAATATCAGAGGAAATCAAAATGAAGTATATTTTACAAAATTATTTGACAAGTATTCTTAAAAGTGTCATGGTTATAACAGAACAAAAGGAAAGACTGAGGAACTATCACAGTTTGTAGGAGACTAGGGAATAGGAAAATTGAATACAAGTGAAAACCCAAGATTGAATCTTGGAACAGAAAAAGGACATGGAAAACCTGAAGAAATCAGAATAAAGTCAGTAGTAGAGTTAATAATATATCACCAATGATAAATTCTTAGTTTTGTTAGTTTATTATATTTTTAAGGTAGATAATTTTACATATATATATATGTATGTATATATATTACATTTAATGAACCAATACTGATGCATTATTATTAACTAAGCCCATAAGTTATTAAGATTTCTTTAGTTTTTACCTGATTGTATTCCAGGATCCCAACTAGGATATTACATCCAGCATACCACATCACTCTTAGTTTTCATTTCTCCTTAAACACCTGTTGGCTACAATTTCAGACTTGCTAAGCTTTTGACGATATTGACAGTTTTGAAGAGTACTGGTCAGGTATATTGTAGGCTGCCACCTTTTTAGAATTTGTCTGAGTTTGTTGTTTTGCGGCTTTTGTTTTTGTTTTATTTTTCATGATGAGACTAGGGATATGGGCGTTGGGGAGGAAGATCACAGAGGTAAAGTACATTTTAATCACCTTATATTAAGGACACATCCTATCAACATGATTTATGACTATGATTTTGACCTTGTTAACCTGGGTGAGTTTTCTCCACTGTAAAGTTTCAACTTTTCTCCCTTTCCATACTTTGCAAGGAAGTCATGATGAGCAGCCCGCACTTAAGGAGTGGAGGTTATACTCCACCACCTTGAGGATAGAGTAACTACATGAATTACTTGAAATTCTGCATGGGAGATTTTTCTTTTTTCTTCCTATTGACTTGTTCATCAATATAGTCATTTAAATCACTATGGACTCATGACTATTTATTTTGTACTTTGGGTTATAATCCAATGTTATTTTATTTATTATGTTACTAAAATTTTTCCAATTTAGAAGTTTAGAAGCACTTTTATTTGTATCCTGTGTACATCTGACATACCTCCATCATCATTGTGAGTTTGGATTTTGTTTGTTTTGTTCATTGAGCACATCTGTACTCCCTGGCACTATAAGATGCTTCATGTTCATCTTAAAAAGACAGTAGTTATAACATTGATTTTAGGAATTTAACAGGTATAGGCCAGTTCAGATTATCGATTTGTCCTTGTGTAAGTTTTAGTGGTTTGGCCTTTCAAGAATTTGGTCCATTTAATCTAAATTATGAAATATGTGGGCATAGAGATGTTCAAAATATTCCTTTATTTTCTTTTTAAAGTCCATTGGATTAGTAGTGATTGGTCCTTCTTTCATTTCTGATATTAGTAACTTGTGTCTTCTTTCTTCTTAGTTAACCTGGCTAGAGATTATTTTAAAGAAATCAGAAGATGGCAGTGTGGGAAGATGCGGAGTCGTCTTTACACAACTAGAGCGCCTGCCGGCCGCTGGTGGGGAACTCTGACCCCCAAGGAGATGGGAGGAACCCCAAAGTGAAGCAGGAGGACGTAGAGGGATGGGGGTGGGTGGTGAAGAAGTGGAGGCTAGATAAGATCAGTGCCCCTGAGGCCAGGGAGATCAGGAGAGGCAGGTGGGAGGGACACTCTGGGAAGAGCAGGAGAGCAGAGGGCGAGCGCCAGGTCCACTAGGGCAGGGGAGCTTGCTGAGCTCCCAAGCCGCTTCTCCCCCCACCCAAAGTCCCATCCAGGCCACATGGGTCCAGGGGGCATAGGAGGGAGGCTGGGGAGATCAGGAGAGGCAGGCAATAGGGGCCCTCCCAGACCCCAGGCCAGAGGAGCATGAGAGGAGAGGAGGACATTTGCCCCTCCCACTCAAGCCCAGGAAGCCTGCTAGGCTCCCAGGTGAGGTCCCCTGCTCACTGAGACCAGGGGTGTGGGTCACATCTGGGCTACTTTGGTTCCTTGAGCCTAAGCCCCACCCCACATAGCCCCCAGGACCTTTTCCAGCCCTGTGGGTCCTGAGCATAGGCCCCATCCACCACCCAAACCTTGTCCTTGCATAGGCCCCACTCTACAGCCAAGGTCTTCCCTCCTATTTTTTTTTCTCCTTTCCCTCATCTTTTTTTTACTATTATGGTACTGATATATCTTCCAGTTGTTGATGCATCTATATTTTTATTTTTATATTCTTTCTAACGTATCTGTTAGTTTCCTAGTCTAATTTTATTTTTTACTTTGTTATTCTTCTGTTTTGTTTTGTTTTGTTTGCTACCCCATGTGGCTTCTGGGATCTTGATTCACGAGTCTGGGGTCAGGGGGAAGCACCTGCAGTGGGAGTTGCAAGTCCAAACCATTAGACTAACAGAGAACCTCAGACTCAAGGGAATATTCATTGGAGTGAGGTCTCACAGAGTTCCTAATCTCAGCACCAAGACCCAGCTCTACCCAATAACCTAAAAACTCCAGTGTTGGAAGCCTCAGGCCAAACAACCAGTAAAAAAGGAACACAATCCCACTCATAAAAAAAGAAAAAAATGAGATGGCAAAAAAATATGTCACAGATGAAGGAGCAAGGTAAAAACCTACAAGAACAAATAAATGAAGAGGAAATAGGCAATCTACCTGAAAAAGAATTCAGAGTAATGATAACAAAGATGATCCAGAGTCTCAGAAATAGAATGGAAGCGCGGATAGAGAAAACACAAGAAATGTTTTAACAAAGATCTGGAAGAACTAAAGAACCATAAAACAGAGATGAACAACACAATAACTGGAATGAAAAATACACTGGAAGGAATCAGTAATAGAATAACAGAGGCAGAAGAAAGAATCAGTAATCCGGAAGACAAAATGTTGGAAATAACTGCCAAGGAGCAGATAAAGAAAAATGAATGAAAAGAATTGAAGACAATCTCAGAGACCTCTGGGACAACACCAAATGCACCAACATTCAAATTGTAGGGGTCCCAGAGGAAGAAGAGAAAAAGAAAGGGTCTGAGAAAATATTTGAAGAGATTATAATGGAAAACTTCCCTAACATGGGAAAGGAAATAGTCACCCAAGTCCAGGAAGCACAGAGAGTCGCACACAGGATAAACCCTAGGAAAAACACACTAAGACACATACTAATCAAACTAACAAAAATTAAATTCAAAGAAAAAATAGTAAAAGCAGGAAGGGAAAAACAAAAAATAACATACAAAGGAATCCCCATAAGGTTATTAGCTGATTTTTCAGTGGAAACTCTGCAAGCCAGAAGGGAGTGGCAAGATATACTTAAAGTGATGAAAGAGAAAAACCTACAACTAAGACTCCTCTACCCAGCAAGGATCTCATTCAGATTCTATGGAGAAGTCAAAATCTTTTCAGACAAGCAAAATCTAGGCGACTTCAGCACCACCAAACCAGCTTTGCAACAAACGCTAAAGAAACTTCTCTAAGTGGGAAACACGAGAAAAGAAAAAGACCCACAAAAACAAACCCAAAACAATCAAGAAAATGGTAATAGGAACATACATATCGATAATAACCTTGAATGTAAATGGATTAAATGCCCCAACCAAAAGACACAGACTGGCTGAATGGATACAAAAACAAGGCCCATATATATGCTGTCTATAAGAGACCCAGTTCAGAACTAGGGACACATACAGACTGAAAGTGAAGGGATGGAAAAAGATATTCTGTGCAAATGGAAATCAAAAGAAAGCTGGAATAACAATACTCGTATCAGATAAAATAGACTTTCAAATAAAGACTGTTATAAGAGACAAGGAGGGACAGTACATAATGATCAAAGGATCAATCTAAGAAGAAGATATAACAATTTTAAATGTTTATGCACCCAACATAGGAGCACCCCAATACATAAGGCAAATGCTAACAACCATGAAACGAGAAATTGACAGTAACACAATAAGATTAGGGGACATTAGCACCCCACTTAACGCTAATGGACAGATCATCCAAATAGAAAATAAATAAGGAAACACAAGCTTTAAATGACACAATAGATCAGATAAATTTAATTGATATTTATAATACATTCCATCGAAAACCAGTAGATTACACTTCTCAAGTGCACATGGAACATTCTTCAGGATTGATCATGTCTTGGGTCACAAATCAAGTCTTGGAAAATTTAAGAAAATTGATATCAATTTTCTTAAATGAAAAGATCAAGCATCTTTTCTGACCACAACACTATGAGATTGGGAATCAATTACTGGAAAAAACTGTAAAAAACACAAATACATGGAGGCTAAACAGTGCATACTAAATAACCAAGAGATCACTGAAGAAATCAAAGAAGAAATTAAAAAATACATAGAAACAAATGACAACAAAAACACAACGACCCAAAACCTGTGGGACACAGCAAAAGCAGTTCTAAGAGGGAAGTTTATAGCAATTCAATCTCACCTCAAGAAACAAGAAAAACCTCAAATAAACAATCTAACCCTACACTTAAAACAGCTAGAGAAAAAAGAACAAAGAAAACCCAAAGTCAGTAGAAAGAAAGAAATCATAAAGATCAGAGCAGAAATAAATGAAATAGAAACGAAGAAACCAATAGCAAAGATCAATTAAACTAAAAACTGGTTCTTTGAGAACATGAACAATACTAATAAACCATTAGCCAGACTCATCAAGAAAGAAAGAGGACACAAATGAAATTAGAAATGAAAAAGGAGAAATCACAACTGGCACTGCAGAAATACAAAGGATTATAAGAGACTGCTACCAACAACATATGCAAATACAATGGACAACCATGAAGAAAAAGACAAATTCTTGGAAGGGTACAATTTTCAAGGCTGAACCAGGAAGAATTAGAGAAGATAAACAGACCCATCATAAGTAGTGAAATTGAAACTGTGATTAAAAATCTTCCAACAAACAAGAGTCCAGGAACAGATGACTTCACAGGTGAATTCCATCAAACATTTAGAGAAGAGCTAACACCTATCCTTCTCAAACTCTTCCAAAAAATTGCGGAGGGAGGAACACTCCCAAATTCATTCTACGAACCCACCATCACCCTGATACCAAAACCAGGAAAAGATATCACAAAAAAAGAAAATTATAGACCAGTATCACTGATGAGCATAGATGCAAAAATCCTGAACAAAATACTAGCAAACAGAATCCAACAGCACATTAAAAGGATCATACACCATGATCAAGTGGGATTTATGCCAGGGATGCAAGGATTCTTCAATATATGCAAACCAATCAGGGTGATACACCACATTAACAAATTAAGGAATAAAAACAATATGATCATCTCAATAGATGCAGAAAAAGCTTTTGACAAAATTCAACACCCATTTATGATAAAAATTCTCCAGAAAATGGGCATAGAGGGAAACCACCTCAACATAATAAAGGCCATATATGACAAACCCACAGTGAGCATCATACTCAATGGTGAAAAACTGAAAGCATTTCCACTAGGGTCAGGAACAAGGAAAAGATGTCCACTCTCGACACTCTTATTCAACATAGTTTTGGAAGTTTTAGCCACAGCAATCAGAAGAAAAAGAAATAAATAAATCCAAATTGGAGGAGAAGTAAAACTGTCACTGTTTGCCGATGACATGATACTATACATAGAAAATCCTAAAGATGCCACCAGAAAACTAGTAGAACTAATCAATGAAGTTGGTAAGGTTGTAGGATACAAAATTTATGCACAGAAATCTCTGGCATTCCTATACACTAACAATGAAAAATCAGAAAGAGAAAGTAAGGAAACAAAAAGAATAAAATGCCTAGGATTAAACCTGCCTAAGGAGGCAAAAGACTTGTACTCAGAAAACTGTAGAACACTGATGAAACAAATGACTACACTACCCAAAGCAATCTACAGATTCAATGCAATCCCTATGAAACTACCAATGGCATTCTTCACAGAATTAGAACAGAAATCTTACAATTTGTATGGAAGCACAAAAGACCCCGAATAACCAAAGCAATCTTGAGAAAGAAAAATGGAGTTGGAGGAAGCAGGCTCCCCGACTTCAGACTGTACCACAAAGCTATAGTAATCAAGACAGTATGCTACTGGCACAAAAACAGAAATATAGATCAATGTTACAGGATAGAATGCCCAGAGATAAACCCACACACATATGGTAATCTAATTTATGACAAAGGGGCAAGAACACGCAGTTGACAAAGACTGCCTCTTCAAAAAGTGATGCTAGGACAACTGGACAGCTACATGTAAAAGAATGAAATTAGAACACTACCTACCACCATACACAAATCTAAACTCCAAATAGATTAAAGACCTAAATGTAAGACCAGACACTATAAAATTTTAGAGGAAAACATAGGAAAAACACTCTTTGTTATAAACCACAACAAGATCTATTTTGAGCCACCTCCTAGATAACAGAAATAAAAACAAAAATAAACAAATGGGACTTAATTAAAAGCTTTTGCACAGCAAAGAATACCATAAACAAGACAAAAAGACAACCCTCAGAACAGGAGAAAATATTTGCAAATGAAACAACAAACATAGGATTAATCTCCAAAATATGCAAACAGCTCATGGAGCTCAATATCAAAAAAACAGTGCAGTTAAAAAATGGGTGGAAGACCTAAATAGACATTTCACCAAGGAAGACATATAGATTGCCAAGAGGCACATGAAAAGATGCTCAACATCACTAATTTTCAGAGAAATGCAAATCAAAACTCCAGTGAGGTATCACCCCACACTGGTCAGAATGGCCATTATCGAAAAAGCTAGAAACAATAAATACTGGAAAGGGTGTGGTGCAAAGGGAACCCTCCTACACTGTTGGTGGTAATGACACAACCACTATGGAAACCAGTATGGAGGTTCCTTAAGAAACTAAAAATAGAACTACCGTATGACCCAGCAATCCCAGTGCTGGGCATACACTGGGAGAAAACCATAATTCAAAAAGACATGCACCACAATGCTCATTGCAGCACTATTACAATAGCCAGGACCAGGAACCAACCTAGATGTCCATCAACAGATGAATGGGTGAAGATGTGGCTCATATAGACAATGGAATATTACTCATACGGAGTGAAGTAGGTCAGAAAGAAAAACAAATACTGTATGCTAACACATATATATGGATTCTAAAAAAAAAAAAAAGGTACTGATGAACCTAGTTATAGGGCAGGAAGAGGTAGACATAGAGAGTGGACTTGGTGACATAGGGTGGGAGGGTGAAGCTGGGGTGAAGGGAGAGTAGCATCATCATATATACACTACCTAATGTAAAATAGTTGGCTGGTGGGAAACAGCAGCATAGCACAGGGACATCTGCTCGGTGCTTTGTGATGACCTAGAGGGGTAGGATAGGGAGGATGGGAGGGAGGCTCAAGAGGGAGGGGATATGGGGACATGTGTGTGCATATGGCTGATTTGCTTTGTTGTGCAACAGAAACTAACATGGTATTGTGAAGCAATTATACTCCAATAGAGATCTATTAAAAAACAACAACAACAACAAATACAATTCAGCATGCCCATGCCAAAAAAAAAAAAAAGTATCTGGTTTTGCTTTCATTGATATTACCTATTTTTCCTCTTTTAAATTTCATTGATCTGGTCTAATATTAAGTATTTCTTTTCTTCTGCTTGTTTTAAGCTTAAATTATTCTTCTTTCTCTTGGTTCCTAAGGCTGAAGCTTAGATTTTTGATGTTAGGTCTTTCTTCTTTTTTAATGTATGCATTTAATGCTATATATTTCCCTCAAAGTCCCATTTTAACTCTGTCCCATCATTTTTAATTATTTGTATTTCCATTTTTATTGGGTTCAAAATATTTATCTTCCTCCCTCCCTTTCCTTTCTCTCCTCTCCTTTTCTTTCTTTCTCTCGAATATAAACAGTTAAACCACAAACTTTCCACTGTTTGAACTGTATCCTATAAATTTATATAAATGTTATATTCATTATACACCTTAACATACTTTAATTTTTTGCCATTATTTGATCCATGAATTATTTAGAAGTATATTGTTAATATATAAAATTTGACTTATACTTAAAATCATATTGTTAGTGATTTCTAATTTAATTTCCTTGTGGTCAGAGAACATATTCTGTTTTCAGTTTACTTCAGTTTTTACTCTGTTTTTCATACAAGACTCAATAGTCTTGTTTCATGACATAATGTCTACTTTGGTAACAGTACAATTTGCACTACATGTTGCATACAACATCCTATAAATGTGGTACTTTTGTGTCTGTCTCTTATGGCTGAATTTATTTTTGTCTAGAAGTTTTCAAGTTTACTGAGAGAATGGTGTTAACATCTCCAGTTGCACTTATGGCTTGTTTATTTCTGGATCTAATTCTGTCCATTTTTGCTGTATGTTTTTAGATTCTGTGCTATTAGGTACATAAATTTTTAAGACTTTATATTTTCTGAGTGACACTTTTATTATTTCTTTTAATATTATGGCTTGAAATCTATTTTATCTGATAATAATAGGCCACTATGACCTACTTACACACTGTTTGTATGGTATATTTTTTCATAGTCATTTACTTTTAGCCTATATATGTCTTTATATTTAAAGTCTGTCTCACTTAGGAAACACATATCTGGGTGTCGTTGTTTATGTAGTAGTTATTTTAGTCTATTCAGATAATCTCTGTTGTTTAATTGGTGTATATAATCCATTAATCTTTTTTAATTTTTAGGAGGGGAAATTTCTTTTTTTTAAATCATTTTATTGAGATTGACATACAAAAAGCTGCACATATTTAATGTATACAACTTGATAAGTTTGGAGATAAGTATATGCTTGTGAAATCATCACCATAATCTATGCAATAAACATATCCATTGCCTCCAAAAGTCTCGCATTCCTCTTTATTGCTAATATTATTATTATATCATTATTATTTGTGATAAGAACACTTAAGATCTCCCCTCTTAGCAAATTTTTAGATATGCAACAGAATATTGTTAAATTTAGTCACTATGCTGTACAGTAAATCTATGGAACTTATTTTGCATAATTGAAACTTAATATCCTTTGACTAATCCCTCCCTGTTTCCCCCTTTCCCCAACCCCTGGCAGCCACCATTATGCTCTCTGCTTGTATGAGTTTTAGTATTTTAGATTCCTCATGTAAATGGTGTCAAATAGTATTTGTCCTCCAGTACCTGGCTTATTTCATTTAGTATAATGTCCTCTAGGTTCATTCATGTTGTTCTTGCATATGGCAGAATTTTCTTCTTTTTAAGGCTGAATAATATGTCATTACATATATATATGTAAAATATATATATAATATATATATACATATATATGTATACATATATGTATACATATATATGTATACATATATGTATATATATAATATACATGTATATATATACATATATATATATATAAACTATATATGTATCACATTTTTTATCCATTCTTCTGTCACTGCCCATTTAGGTAGCTTTTATGTCTTGGTTATTGTGAATAATGATGCTGCAATGAAAATGGAAGTGCAGATATCTCTCAAAGATTCTGATTTCAATTATTTTTGGTATATACTCAGAAATGAAATTGCTGGATCATATGGTAGTTCTGTTTTTGAACATTTGAGAAACCTCCATACTGTTTTGCATAGTGGCTGTATCAGTTTACATTATTGCCAGAACTGCACAAGAGTTCTATTTTTCCACATCTTCACTGATACTTGCTATCTTTTGGTTTTTTGATCATTGCCATCCTAAATGCTATGAGATGATATCTCATTGTGGCTTCGATTTACATTTTCCTGATGATTGGTGATAAGGAGAACATTTTCATATACCAGTTGTCCATTCATATGTCTTCATTGGAGTCTATAAATTTTAATATGATTAATGTTACTGTTAGGTTTGGATCAAAAATTTTATTATTTTACTTCTACTTGCCTTTCTTGTTTTGTTCCTTTTTTCTTTTTCTTTATAGCTGTATTTTGAGTATTTGAATACAATCTTTTTTTATTGACATATAATTGATTTACAATGTGTTAATTACTGCTATACAGAAAAGTGACTCATATATATATATATATATATATATATATATACACACACACACACATGTTCTTTTTTTTATTCTTTTCCATTATGGTTTATCATAGTGGGGATAGCAAATGTAAGCTTTTATATATAGAATGGATAAACAACAAGGTCCTACTCTATAGCACAGAGAACTATATTCAGTATCCTCTGATGAGCCATAATGGAAAAGAATGCCATCTTTTTTTTAACTTTAAATGATTATATGATTTATAAAATTAAATAAGAGGGGGAAAAAGCACAAAGGAAAAATACTGCTTTTCATTTGCCTTGATATTTATTATTCTTGGTGCTCTTCATTCTTTCTTGTAGATCTGATTTTGATCAAGTATCATTTTACTTCATTTTGAAGACCTTCCTTAAACTTTTTATAGTGTTGGTATGATGGAGATGAATTCTGATAGTTTTGCTTTTCCCTGAAAATATGTTTACTTTTGATGGATATAGAATTCTGTGTCGATAGTCTTTAGCCACTTTAAAGATAATGCTTCACTCCCTCTAGGCATCCTTATTTCTGATAAGAAGGCAGCCATTGACCAAATGGTTTGTTTTCTGTTTATGATGAATCATTATTAGTTAGTTAGCTGCTTTCAAGAGTTTCTTTGTACCTTTCAACCATTTGACTATCGTGTGTCTTGGAGAGGTTTTCTCTGGTGTTCATTGGCTTGTTATTTGCTAAATATCATGTATCTGTATATTTATATATATTTTTTCAAATTTGGGGAAATTTTGGCTATTATTTCTTCAAATTATTTTTTCAACCTTGATATCTCTACTCTCCTAGAATCTTAATTCCACATATGTTGGGCTGTTTAATACTATGTAAAACATTAGTGAGGCTCTATTTGCTCCCCCTCCCCCCACCACCAATATCTTTTCATCTTTTTCCTCTGTTATTAACCTTGAGTACTTTCTATTGATCTATTTTTCTAGTTCACTTAATTTTTTTTATCTGTCCTCTTTCATTGGTTGTTAAGTCTATTCAGTGAATTTTTTTCATTCAGATATTTTATTTTCCACCTCTATCCAGAATTTTTTGTCTTTTTTTATCATTTCTCTTTCTCCTGAAATTTCCTATTTTTCATTCTTCTAGTAAACATAATTTTTTTTTACATCATTGAGGATAGGAGTAATACCTGCTCTAAAATCTGTATCTGTTAGTTTGTATGGCTTATCTCAAGTCCAGATTTTATTGATTTTCTTTTCTCTTGGGAATTCCATCCATGTTCTTGGTTCCTCATAAGTCAAATGGTTTGGGATTGTATCCTGGGCATTATGAATGTTAAGTTTCATAGCTTTGGGGTTGCATTATATTTCTCTGATGGTGTTGTTTCCTTTGTGTATCAGGGGATTTTCTTACCTGTAGTTAAACTGCAAACTCTGTTTCACAAATGGCAGCTTCAGTGTCAGTTCAGCTCTTTTGCTTTTAGGTAAGCTACTTTGAGTCTCTTGGGTGACTCAGAGGTCACTGAGAAATGTAGGTGGACAATATTTGCATATCCTTTCTCTGTCTCTTTTTTTTCTGTGCTTCCTCCACTGACAATATGATAGTTTACCACCAATAGTGTTTTGGTACCCCCAACCAGAAAGACTATAGCTTTCCACCAGTGCTGCTGCTGACAATGAACTGCCATGTGAGATGCAGTTAGTCACAGGCTAAATGGTCAACTAACTTCATACTGTTTGTCTTCTCTGAGCCTATACTATTCTCCAGAGTCTGCCTGCTTCTGTTAATATGTAGTGACTTCAGGTTATTTTCTGTTATGTCAAGGTTTTATAGTTGTTTCCATAGTGAGAGTTCTCCAGTCGGATCTTACTGCAGAATAATGGAAAGTTAGAAGTTAAGAATGGTAGAAGTCATACAAATATTGCATTTATTTACTAAAAACGACTATGATTTAAAACGGAGTATAATCGTGTTCAATTTTCAAGAAGAAATGAAAGGCTACTCTTTCAGTTAGTAAAGTATCATTTAGTATATTATTCATAAGAACATTGTTGAAATATACTATTGTGGTTAG
Source organism: Phocoena sinus (assembly GCF_008692025.1). Taxonomy (NCBI): domain Eukaryota; kingdom Metazoa; phylum Chordata; class Mammalia; order Artiodactyla; family Phocoenidae; genus Phocoena; species Phocoena sinus. The sequence goes on along the minus strand of NC_045772.1, from coordinate 35,535,864 downwards.
ACATAAAACTGTATCCATATTCCCTAAGGGAGTAGCTTATTTCTTAGAATGATATAAGCCATTTTATATTATATGTTATGCCGAATACAGAGAAAGAAAATCAACGAAGAATGATCAGATAGTGCCATCCAAGAACTTTAAATACCCATGTCGTTTATAAGAACTTATTTGTAGGGGTGGTGGTGGTGGTGGTGGGATGAATTGGGAGATTGGGATTGACATATATATGCTAATATGTATAAAATAGATAGCTAATAAGAGCCTGCTGTATAAAAATAAATAAATAAAAATCAAAAAAATAAAAATTTATTTATATCGTTCTTTTTTGTAACTACCATTTGCCTTGGGGGGGGGAATCTCGTTAGAAGATAAATTTAATTGTTTACATTAAGTTTATTTTCTAATGAGGTTTGTTTAAAACTTGAAATAATTTATTCATCATATCTACATCTCAGTAGTAAACAATTCTAGAAATGTCTAGTAACAGTTTATATTACTCAAATAGTCAAGTTCACTCAAAAAGTCATTTCACATACACTCTTTTGATCTTCATGACACCAGTTTTATTCTGCTTTGGCTCACTTTCTGTATATTATAATTTTCAAAATTATCAATCATTAATTAGGCATTACACAAATTAATTGTATGTGAGTGTAAAAGACTATGAGAGAGATAACATTTTTCAAACCTTCTATAACTCAGTTTGGATTCAGTTTAAAAATCAATTTAAAATTTAGGTGGTTACAGTTAGGCTTCCAAAGACCTTTATGCTATTTATAGTATTGGTTGTTATAACATGAATTCTTTGACCAATTTTTTTTAGAAAAAATTGTAGATTATTATGGTTGAATTCCTTTTCTCTTCTCGTAACAGGTAACTATGAACTTAAAATCATAAAGCTCACATCTGTGGAAAACCAAAAAGAGAGGGAAAGGATCCCATCGTAAGTTACTTTAAATGTAAAATGTTTGTTTAAGAGATTTTAGGATTATTATTTTTTTAAAAAGATTTCTTTTTTGATGTGGACCATTTTAAAAGTCTTTATTGAATTTGTTACAATATTGCTTATGTTTCGGTTTTATGGCCCTGAGGCATGTGGGATTGAACCCGCACCCCCTGCATTGGAAGGTGAAGTCTTAACCACTGGACTGCCAGGGAAGTCCCAGGATTATTATTTTTAATGCAATAAATTCTATGTCATATCTCTAAGAAGTAGGGTTATATTTTAACCCTAAAGTTAATTTTGGATTAAAAAGATGCTTTTGAAATTGCTATAATGCAGTTAGCTAATTGTAATTTTTGTTATTTGAGCACAAGAACGTGTTTATCTTCCCTCAATTCTGTATTTTCCAGTGTTTTCAGAGAATTTTTCAACCTCCTTAAATTTGTAAGGTATGTTACATACATAGCACAGTGGATTTGCTAATAAGACTTAATTTCCCTTATATAGTTTTTGTGTAAATTAGAACAGTGCTCAGTACTATGACTACTGTACAAGGTTCTTTTTGAGAATCAACTGTGATAAATAAAAGGAAAACACTTTGAAAACAAAAGTGCTACACAAATGTTTGTAATTATACAGTTTTATAATCTTTTTCCTGAATTAGAACCACTGGATTTTCACTGGAGTAGTCTTCTCAGGGCCCTGGAGACACATCAGAACTGTTTCTCATAGCACATTATTCCTTTTTCCACAACGTGTAGTTCCATCAATCCACGTTTCATCACACTTTTAGGATTAAGAGCCTGAGTTATTGTTTCTCAGCAAGTATTTCAGTCTACATTTATACTTCACTCTATCCCTGCTCTCTTATATAACAACATATTCTATGTAACTATTCATTTTGACCCTGAAAAAAGACCAAAATATAATTTTGTCAAATCACAGAGCTCCTTTCTGAGGTTACATTATTACCTGAAAGAAATCTCTTGCATATCTGGGGAGCTTGCTACATACTGCAGGCCTCTTTTAATTAAAAAATGTTGTATAATTGTCAGGGTACATTTTAAACTATGTTTTAACAAGCAAGGGGCTATTACAACTTAAATAAGGATATACTGTCTTGCCAATGAATATAGATTGTTTTATATTCCCTAAGAATTCAATTTTTATTTTGTTTAGTGGATGTGCATTTAATATATAAAGTGTACTCACGTGGAAAAAAGATTTTGTTAGTGATTAACTAATTAAATTAATTAAATTAGTAAATTCCAGTGACAAACATATCTCCTTAATAAAGTAGAATATAATTCTATTCTTAATTAAGATATTAGAATTAGCATTTCTTTTCAAGTTAATATAAAGTCCAGATTGAATACATTTTGAGTTTAAGAAGTTTGTCTCTGTGTGTGTTTGTCTGCTTGTTAACTTTTCTTCTGAAGCCTCTTACTATTATCCTTGGAAAAAATCATCTTCTCAAAACACTTAGCACAAAAACAAAAGAAAAACAAAAAATAACCAACCAACTGAAAAAGTTCAGAGAGTTTTAGAAACACAGTAAAATTATCGAAGTAAAGTTTCTGTCCTCAAAAGTTTAGAAATAAGTAAAGTAAATCTATTCAGCTTCAGATGACTTAAATACAGTCCTATAGATATTATGTTAATTTTTCTTTCATTCTTTCAGGAGGGGGAACATTCTAACAAAATAGAATTATTTGAAAATAAGAATTTTCATTTTTGAAGCCTTGAGTTTCACATCCCTGAAATTAAACAGTTATGCAATTAAGTAAATATGAATTGATTCTCAATCAGGGTTATTGTGGGAGGAATCTTTATGCAGTCATACTCAATGACAAAATTTTCTTTTAACCCTGTTTTGTGTGTATTTGTGTTTGTGTTTAGAGATAGTGTTGCACAGACATCTGGGAAGCTAGACTATTAGATATGAGAGCCAATATAAGAAAAGGAATAGAGTGTGAATAGGGGATGATTAAGGACAAGTATATGGATTGTTAAATGAGCCCATGTAAATTTAGAGACCACATGTTCTTAAGATTTATCAATGCCCTTTTGGGTCCTTTTTAGAAAGTTTAGTAACCCAGATTCCTGGAACCACAGAAAACAATTGTAAGAGAATTAAAGGATAAGGAATAGTAAATAGTAGTAGTGGGAAGGGAATAGGGCAAAGGAATTGGGGGTACCATCAAAGGATTGGTGAAAATGATGTACCATGAACTTGCAGTCTTGTAGCTTGAGCTGTATTGGCTCACGTAGATTGAAAAGAAAGCATAGGAGGAACACAAAAGTGAGGGATGAGATCAAGTGAGAAACCCGTATACTAAAATGTGTATGTATAAGAAATGATTTAAATATCCTGTCAAAGGGAGGAACTTATATACACTGTGTAGGATAAAGGAGTAATAGCAGTGGTAAGAAAGGTTAATAACCCACCCAGTAGCCCAGATGTCCTGGATTCCAAAAGATGCACAATATCAAAATCTGTATGGTATAGTCAAATGTTTATTTTTCAAGAAGTTAAAATTTAACATCTGTCAAGGAGCCAATTACATGTGTATTTTGCACCAAAACATAGATGTTTTCCTTTTCACTGAAAACTCAAGAGAAACATTTAATGTACTTGAAGAACAGAGGCAAGATAGTATTATGTGTTTTGTCATTAAAGAGCCAGACCCTTCACCAGGTCAAGTTTTAGAGTCAAGGACAAGTGTTAATGTTTAGTTCAGAATACTTACAATGTTTTTTCCATAGCTAGTAAGATGTAAACTAACTGTCTCTTACTATTTAAAACCACCATAAACATACTGAATATGAAACTAATGAGAAATCCCTTGTGCCAAAAACTCAAACAATAACTGTATAATAATTCCCAAGAAAGACACATAAAATAAATAAAGTAGAATATTATGTAACTCTAGCAATCTTCCTTTGCATAATTAGATAACTTGAAGTGCAGGAAAGAACCATCATTTCAAAAAAGGTGATTGTAAAAGGTGATGTCTATCTCAAATCATAATACTGTATTATAAATACACACACACACAAACTTAAATCCAGAAAGATAACTGAAGATCATATATACAAATATTCTCATTTTGCAAATCAGAAAATGAGGCTCAGAGATTACATGTTATCAAAGTGCAAGCAACTATTTATTAGCTGAATATTTGACTCACAACCTCTGATTCTTGTCTCCAAGTTCCAGGACTACATATGTTATTTGTCTGTTTTCCATGCTTTATTATATTAGTATATCTTAAAGTTCATAGATATATTATGTATAGGCATTTGGAACCCCTCCAGTTTAATTAATTTCCCACTTTAAATTATGCAAAACATTTATTAAAAAGTATTCATCTGTGTTCATGCTGATATTCCACTAGTACTTATTGTAAAAGAGACTAACACCAGGAACAACAAATTTAATGTAAACCATTTTCCATTAACTAGAATCTGATAAATACCAGATCGTGTAGATTAGCAACGCAACCCTAAGGTTTGTGAAACATCAGTGTCTCCAGTTATCCCTAAGTGGTCTGTAAATTAAGTAAAAATCAATATAAAGTAATTTTAATTTATTTTAGTTCATTTAGTATTCAATAAGTCGTAGAAGATTCATTTATGTCTAGTTTTCTTAACAGGTTTTATTTTTTAGAGAAGTTTTTAGGTTTACAGAAAAATTGAACATATAGTAATTAGAGTTTCCATAATTGCTTCTCCCCCCACACGTGGTTTCTCCTGTTACTAATATCTTACATTAGTGCAGTTTCAATTGATGAACCAATATTTATACATAATTATTAATTAAATTCCACAGTTATTATAATTTACTCTTTGTTTTAAAGTCCTATGGCTTTTTACTAATGTATAATATCACGTCCACTATTACAAAATCATACAGAATAATTTCACTGCCCTAAAAATGCCCTGTGTTCTACCAATTCATCTCTTCACTCCTCCCCTTGAACCCTGTCAACAATTGACTGTTTTATTGACTGTATGATTTTACCTTTCTAGACTCTCATAGAGTTGAAATCATACAGTTGGTAACTGGCTTCTTTGACTTAGCAATACACATTTAAGAATCTACCGTGTATATCTGTGACTTGATAGCTAATTTACTTTTTTGTCACAGAATATACTCCGTTGTATGTACCATAGCTTTTTTGTCCAATTACCTATTGAAGGACATCTTGGTTGCTTTCAATTTGGGGCAATTATGAATAAAACAAATCTAAATATCCATATGCAGGTTGTTGTGTAGACATGAGTTTTTTACTCATTTGGGTAAATATCTAGGAGTGTGATTGCTGGATTGCATGGTAAAATTATATTTAGCTTTGTAAGAAGCTGCCAAACTGACTTTCAAAGTGACTGTACCATTTTACATTCTCATGATAAATGGGTTAGAATTCCTTTTGCTTCACAGCCATGCCACTATATGGCTGTTGTCAGTATTTGGAGTTTTAGCCATTCTAATAGATATGTACTGATATCCCATTGTTTTAACTTGCACTTTGTCAATGACATGTTATGCTGAGCATCTTTTTATATGTTTATTTGACAACTGTATATCTTCTTTGGTGAGGTGTCTGTTCAAATCTTTGGCCCATTTTTTGAACTTTGTTGTTTTTGTTGTTATTGTTCTTGTTGAATTTTAAGAGTCCTTTGTACATTTTGGTTACAAGTCCTAGATCAGATATGTGTTTTATAAATAGCTTTTCCCCCAGTCTGTGGCTTAACTTTTCATTCTCTTAACAGTATCATATAGAGCAGAAATTTAATTTTAACAAAGTCCAACTTATTAGTTCTTTCTCTCATGGAGCATGCCTTTGGTATTGTATCTGAAAAGTCACTGCCAAATTCAATATCGTCTAGATTTTTCTCATTATCTTCTAGCAATTTTTTTTTCTTTTTTATTAAATTCTCTTTTGTTGAACCACTGAGTATATGTTTCTTTCTGGGCCTCTGACCGATATGGGTCTGGACAATAAAAGGTATTTTCCAAATGACCGCTATCTCAGCATCTGAAGATTTAAATCCAAAGAATACGAAGTGTAACAGAGGAAACAGCTGAGTTAGAAAATGGTTCTCTGAAGAACAAAATATCTGGAATCAATGTAACTGAATGAAAGGAGTTCATCTCTTAGAGGAGTTCAAGATGAGGAGGATTCTGTAAAAGGAAAGACTTAGGTGAGATTGGAGGCTTTTATATCACAATGTATACATAAGTGTCAAGAGATTTTAATATGTGCTGGTTATGCACATTCTGAGGACTGAAAATATTACAAGGCAACCCTGAAGTAATATAGGTTTAATAACTTCGGCAAGCAGCTACCATCTTTAAGAATGGGGAAAGGAGGGGAAATTTAGTAGTTACCATTATCTTGAAGCTTGGAGGAGGGCCTTTGTGGTTCTGATACCAAGAATCTGAAGAGGATGGTTGGTGACAGTTCTGTAGAAACTCGGAGGAGAGAGCCTGAGACCCCCAGAGCTGGAACTTGGATCTGAGAAGGAGGCAGCCCAGCTGGTGCTGATATTTCTCAGGGGCACAAAAAGACTGGGAAAAATCTGGAAACAGAAACCAGCTGTGCTGCCTGAGTGCGAAGGCATTGTTGAGTGACGCTACTAAGGATGAGAAGTGAACAGAAATGAGGCTTTCCTCTTATATTCCAGTCTCCCTCTACTTTCCCCACTTAGAATAACTTAACAAGGAATCAGTTATAAAGAAAAAATGTAGTTTGCATAGTCACAGACCCATCTTTATAGAGGGGAGTATAAAAATGGTGTGTTTGGAGCTGAGAAAATTGTTATAGTTTCCTACTGGCTACTCATGGTTAGGAAAGGAGTTGTTAGGGCCTCTGATCTCCATCAGGTAACATCAGTAGCACAAGCTTGAGTTTCTATTTCATTTTGAAAGAAAACAATCTATGCTAAATGCTCTCTAGTTTAAATTCATGTGAAATAGGTAGGAAGATAAGTTTGACTTAGTAACATTCCTGTTACAGTTTTCATGTTCACTGAGAGCTGAGTGTGTGTTATCCAGTCACACTTGGATATCTACATAACACATGGTAAGATGATTCTATCCTCCCATTTTCACTCTTCCATCATTATTGTTAATATCCAAGTTTAGGTACTTGGTACTCATCAGTTTTCATCTGGATTAATAAATGTTTTTCTGTTAGATTTCATTAGCCACAGTTTTTACATTGCTAATGATATACTATTAGTCATCTTTCTAAAATAAGAAAAAATGGATAAATAAGAAAAATAAAACATCAATACCAATAACTGAGTTTCTGTTGATTCCAGGTAAATTATAAATCTGTAGCATAGAATATAATGCTCTATAAATTCATTTGAATTTAACCTTTTAGAACTACCTATACTCATTCCCCTCCCATGGAATATTCTAGATAGAGCAAACTGTTACCTCTTCCCGAGCATGAGGTGCATTTTTACACATTGACATCCTGAGTTATTCTTTCATGATCTTTTAGGTAGTAAATGGATAATTTCCAGGAGGTCCCCAAGGAAACAATCTTTCATTTAAGGAAATATATTCCACTGCAGAAATGCAGAGAAGAATTACACCTACCCTTGAGGACTTCAAAATAGTGTCATGGTATAAGAAGGAAGCATAAAGATATAATAATCAGTACTTTATAATGATATATTATCAATAATAACACCACAACAATATTTTAAATACCAATTATAAATCAGATCCTATACCAATTTTTAGACAACTTATTTTATAACTGGCACATTATGTGAAATATACAGTAGGGAAAAAATGAATCTCAGAGATCTCAGCTATGTTTTCCAAGCTTGAAAACCTAGTAAGCAGCATCCTGAGAGCCTTAGATTCCATCGATCCTGAAAGCTTTGGCCCTAACCACATACACATACTGCGTCTCTCTAAGTGTCTTGAGGGCAGAAACTATGCCGTTTAGTTTCAATAGCTAGCCATGCAAATTATCTATAGGGAATTAATAAAGACTGGTGTGTAAGGATAAGGTAAATAATAATAAGATAATACACTAGAGAGTGACACCAGTGCTGGGGAGGTCAAAGATCAAGTAAAGTGGCACAATTAGAAGGGAGGAAATGCTCTGCATATTTCTACAAAGTGCAGAAAAAACTTGAATGGCCAGGACAAAAGCAAAAAATAAATCCTTAGTAGCTAACAAAGGAGAGGACTGGAAGACAAGGGAGCTCATGCAGAATATGAATGCAAGAGCAAGATTTTTCAGAGACCCCATTTTTGTCTTTACATATCATATTATTGTTCTTGGATACTGCACATTTTAAGGAAAACTTGCCTAAATGCTCATAGGTTAAGAAAAAAGAACTCTGACAGGGTAGTAAGTACCTGAGATGAACCACACAGTTTTTTGTTTTTTGTGTTTTTTTTGCGGTACGCGAGCCTCTTACTGTTGTGGCCTCTCCCGTTGCGGAGCACAGGCTCAGCGGCCATGGCTCACAGGCCCAGCCGCTCGGCGGCATGTGGGATCTTCCCGGACCGGGTCACAAACCCGTGTCCCCTGCATCGGCAGGTGGACTCTCAACCACTGCGCCACCAGGGAAGCCCGAAACACACAGTTTTCGAAAAGAATTCCTCACATACATCATGTTGCATTATCAGAGAATTTAAAATTGCTATTACGAATGCTAAATTTTTGCTTTTTTTAAGTGGTGATTTGATATTTTCATTCTAAAAGTTCTATCCTATGAGATAATATTTTCAGGATTGATTTCAATTAATGCTTCAAGCTGTCAATAAAAAAATAAACCAGTCAATCTAAGAAAGAAATGGAAGATTTTATTCGAGCCAAATTTGAGAATTATAACCCAGGAAGAGCATCTCAGAAAGCTCTGAGGACTCTTCCACCCGTTAGAAGTCAAGGCACAGTTATATAAATTTTCTGAGACAGAGGGCTTTACATCAAGTGAAGTATTATTGGCAGTTTACATATTCAGATCTAAGGGTCATTGTGGTGAGTCATGTGACCCTTTACAAGATCAAGAAGGAATGTTATCTGTTAAGGAGTTGTCTTGTTGATGCTAGGACAATGTTGTTCTTATGGTTGAGCAGGTATTCCTTCTGATGTGAGAGGTTTGGTTGATGCATAATGCAAATACACAATGCACAGTGCAGGGAGAGAGGAGGCCAAAAGGCAGAAAAGAATTTTTATGTTTAGATTTTTCTTGTCTTGCTATTGAATATGAATTTTACTTCACAAAGGATACCTGAGACCTACTCACAAAGGTTTGTCCCCTACACATTCAAAAATCTTGAGGGTTACATATTAAAAAAAAAAAAGTTTGAAAAGAATTGAGATGAGGGGCTTCCCTGGTGGCACAGTGGTTGAGAGTCTGCCTGCCAATGCAGGGGACATGGGTTCAAGCCCTGGTCTGGGAAGATCCCACATGCCACAGAGCAACTAGGCCTGTGAGCCACAACTACTGAGCCTGTGCGTCTGGAGCCTGTGCTCCGCAACAAGAGAGGCCACAATAGTGAGAGGCCCACGCACCGCGATGAAGAGTGGCTTCCGCTCGCCGCAACTAGAGAAAGCCCTCACACAGAAACGAAGACCCAGCACAGCCAAAAATAAATAAATAAATTTAAAACTATTAAAAAAAAAAAAGAATTGAGATGAAACCAGTGAATGAAATTTTAGTCTGAAGTTATCATAGCCATGTTACCAATGAATTTTTATGGTACTTTCCTCTGAATTAATTAATTAATTAGTTTTGAGACCGTCTGAAATTGTGTGGCAGAGTGACATATTAAGTTATTTTTTAGGTATTTAAACAAATCTAAACATAATCTTAAATGTAGATTTATAATAAATGGTATTATATAAACTTATTTATTAACTATATTGAGCACCAATTATATAGTAGCTACTATAGAAAGAAATAAAAATATTGTTTTATTCATTAAGGAGTTTAAAGTCTATGGAGAAATAGATAAGAAAATAAACAGTTATGTAATTGGGTAATATTAAATTTGATCTAGACTCCATTAAATCTTTGTATTTGAACAAATGATCTATGAAGTTTCTTCCAATTCTAAAGAAACACCATCTGGAGACTATTTCTTGAATCACAATATTTTCTCCATACCTGGAGTCCTCTTAAGTCACATAACTTGGGCCAGATTTTATTCAAACTGCACACTATCTAAATACCTACTTGATAATAGCTGGCAATCAAGCATGATTTAGGTAGATTTTATTGTAATAACTAGTTTGAATAATGATAGTCCAGCATGGCAAATTTGTTAGGTTGTTAGCAGGGACCCAAAGTCAAAATTTCTCCATTCTATGGTGGAATAAAAAGTAAAATTTGTTACAAATGATCAGTCACGCATGATACCTTGAAAACACGGATCTTCTCCTATGGTGATTTTCTTATCTTTGAACAAAGTGGAATAAGTAGGTTATATCATAGAATCCTAGATGTTAAGAAAAATTATTTCGGTAGAGATATTCTCTATTTGCCAAACATTCAAAAGGGGCAATAGACAGTGTTACATGTTCTACTGGAAATATTTCATAGGCTTACCTTGTGTTACTGAATTTTGTTAAGTAAAGGAAACTGAATGTTCCTTGTCATGCAGTGGTTTATAGGCAAATGCAAAAAACTATAAAGAGTTTTTATGTCTTGTGTAAAAAGTAAATATTGAAGCACATAAAATAATTGCAAGTAATCTTAGAGAAAAACAGAGTTTTTACAATGAAATTCTTCTTGAGAAATTGTTGCACTTTGGCTTCATCCATAGATTGTAAAACAAAAAATGTTCACTAGGTAGGAAAATAGAACCATTAAAAAGAAAAACATTGCATATGACTTTTATTTTGTAGTAGAATCATATGTTCCTTCTCTAAGATTCAGGAAAAATACTTTTCTTTCCGGTTGTTGTGTTTAGAATTAATCATACAATGCATTAGTCATAACAGGGATAGATTCCTTAATCAGTAAAAATGATTCATAATGGTAGAATGTTAGGTACCTGTGATCTGATATATACATTCCACATGGGATACCCAGTGTACAATAATATAAACTGGACTTCTTGGGGAGCAAAAGTCTCCATATAGAGAAGGGTTGATGGCATTGACAGTTTCACATTCCACAAAAGATTTCCTTTCTTCCTCTCCCCCCTTCTCCACTTCTCTCCCTTTCTTCTTTTCTGTCTCCCTCTCTTCTCTTCTCTCTCCCTCCCCTTCTTTCCTTTCTTCCTTTTTTTCTATGTCTTTCCCTCAGAAAATACTTATTGAACAACTACTATATTCCAAGCACATTTCATATGTAACTTTAGATTTTTGTGACTTGGTGAGGGAGAGAGAGAAGAAACAACATTCAACCAGTTGAGTAAAAGAGTTAATAACTGGTCAAAAAGATTCTGCTGTCGTTTTCAGGACAACATTAATTTTACAGCAAAAAGAAAAATGCTACCTTCAGTTTCCCTTGGCAACATTCTTGTTACCTAAAGGGATTTGGCTCCTAGCTTGGTATCTACATTAATTTAATATCAGTAAAACATGAAACATATAACCAGAACTGTCAAACACAGAATTTTGCCAAATATAGCATCTTAGTATTAGTACTGCATAGAAAATAAAAAGGCCATAAACTATTCATATTTTCTTATTTGAATCATATTTCATAGTCTATCCATATGGCTTTAGGTTATAACTTACTAAAAGGAAGTACAACTATTCAAAACATAATTCATGCCATAATTTTTGTAGGAAGATATACACAATTTCCTCATGTTCAGAATTAAGTGTGTTTACCTACATGGTCCATAAACATCTAGTTAGAAATAATAGATCAGTATATATAAATTATGGTTAAATGATAAGTGTTATCCTCTGAATTTCCACTACAATATAAACCATTCTTTTCACATACATTTTACTTTTTCACATATATTTTCAAATTTGATATACATTTGACTTACAGTTTTTAAAAAATTATTCCATTACCCTTTACATATGAAGTAAAATAAATAAGTTAACAAACATAAAGATATTATCAATAATGTAATTCAGTGGTTCAGTGGTTTGGATGTGCCTTACCATGTCCAAATATAATAACCCTAGTTATGCTTAGGTGAAATAATGGAAAAGAGGAAGAGACTTTAACTACTGAGCTCTTTGCTATATCCTTGTTCTATTCTGTAAAATTTAGTTCACTCAAAAAATATTTATAGAGCAGTTTCCATATGTCAGGCTCTGTTTTAGGTACACTAGGTACAGCATTAAAACAACTCAGAAAATCTTTCCCCTCAATAAACATACAACCTAGTTGGTAGAGGATGAGAATCAGTTTTGGGGAAAAAATAAAGCAGAATAAAGAAATAGGAAGTCCCAGGGTATGGTTTGGATTTCATCCCAAGTTACTTGTGTCTATATGCTAGATTCTGAGTGAGGCCAAGATTTAAGGAAAGGTTTTCAGAATAATAGCCTGGGGGAATGATTTGGATGGAAGTGTGTATTGGATATCACATTACCTCTCTAAGCAAAGTATTCACTTCTGTTCTCCTTCTGGAAATGTACTTCCTTATCTCTGAATACTTTAACCATTAACAATCTACTTCTATATATGAATTGAAAGCATCTCCTATCTTTGTTCACTCTCATAAAATTTGGGCTGGAGTGCAGACCTCTTTCCTAGATCATCTTAGCCCATCTAGCCTGAAAGGGATATATAGCTAGCTAAATACATTCATAATAATATTAATAATACTAGTTAAAGTTTATTGGACACATTATGCCAGGCATACTTCTCTGTGCAGGGCATGCATTATCTCTAAATTCTATGGGGTTGTCAATGTCATTCTCTCCATTACAAAGAAGAAGATGCAGAGTAAGGAACTTGCACAAAATTCATATTCTCTGCAATCTCACTTCAGAGTTTGCATCCATCTAGAAGCTTCTGGATTTTTATTTCTGGATAATTAGGCAAACAGAGCCCCATCTATTTTGGTTTATTTACTTCACCATGTCAAAAAAATCTTTAACCTTAATTATTACATCTTGTGTAAAATACTTTCTCACTTATAGAATAGGTCAGGGCCTCCAGTTATTTATTTTCATACAACTATGAGTTTGCCCCATCACATTTCATTTTAGTCACTTACTTAATTGGTTATGACACTACAGTCTCAGCAGGAATCAAGCCCATTGTCATTCTTATTATACCTCAAGAATATGAAATAGTCCTGGAGCATAACCAGCATAAGCATAACCTGGAGCACCCTAAATACTTTTAGAGTGAAGAGCTTTTAAAAAAACTGAATTGACTGACAGAGTAATGTCTAAGAGAGAGGGAGATTAAGAGAGAGAAAAAAATTGAATTTATAGAAATTTGAGATTAACTCTATTGTTTCTGTTATTTAAAGCAGTTCAAGAATATGAAATATACTAAACTATTTTCTAACTTCAATTTCTCAATAACTCAAGGAATAAGTAATACAATTTTGGCAGAGTCCTCTAGTTTTATGATTTTTTATCAGAATTAATTTTCAAATACATTAAATATTCATGTTAGATCTATTGTTGACTTTTGATCTCATGTTAGTTTTGTCTACTTGCCATTGTTTCATCATGAGCCTGTTCCAAACCCCTAGGGGTATATGGTATTATTATAGAGAAGACAGACAAGAATTGAGCAGAGAAATGGAATAGGATAGATTAGAATTTGGAAAGAGAAAGAGGAAGTGTGTGTGGGTGTATGTGTTGGGACAAGTGCTGTCAGGATGACAGCAGAGCTGAGCTTTGGGAATGACAGCATTATTAGAGAAAATTGAATCTCAGATAATCTGTTCCAGGAATCATTTTAAAATTTCTATTAATTTTGCCATTTTCTTTAGTTTAGTTTGTGCCATCAATTGTATCTTTCTTAAGCTTTTTCAAGTTGACATTGTCAAGGAAAACTAAATCAACCCTCTTTCCTAGTTTTTACACTATTATAATCCAATTAATATATTTCCTATAATTTATATAAAAAGTTTGAAAAATACAAGTTCATATATTTCAACTTGAAAGGTGCATTAAGAATATATATAATTATGTAAAATGCATTAAATAAAATTAAAACTATGATTCAATTATTTTTAATAACTATAGTTTAAAGCAGTAAAAGATTATGGCTTCTTCTGAAATATAACTTCAATAACTTTCAATTTTAGGCATACATTACTTAATTTGAGATTTTGAAAAAATCTATATGAACTATATTAACTATTTTTTTCATTATGTCGATGAAAAATTAATCAGCCAATCTAAGAAAGAAATGGAAAACTTTATTTGAGCCAAATTTGAGGATTATAACCCAGGAAGAACATCTCAGAAAGCTCTGAGAACTGTTGTGCCCATTAGAAGTCAAAGCACAGTTATACAAGTTTTTTGTACATTAAATGGCATATTATTGACCGTTTACACAATCCAGATCTAAGTGTCAAGTGGTCCCTTACAAGATCAAGAAGGAATGCTATCTTTTAAGGAGTTGTCTTGTTAACGTTGCCCTTTATGGTTGAGCAGGTATTTCTGGCAATGGGGAGGTTTGGTCAATGCATAATGCAGGTACACAATGCACAGTGTGGGGAGAGAGGCCAAAGAGCAGAGATAATTTTTATGTTTGAATTTTTCTTGTCTTGCCATAAAATATGAATTTTATTTCACAATTACTATTCTATTTTCAAAGGAGTCTTAGATTGATGTTTCCTAATATATGAGTAGAATTCACCAGAAGGCTTCAATACCTGTAGTTTCATGTTTATATTCTATAGTTTATTTAGTTCAATCCCTCAAAGTCATTCTCTTGTATGTACAAATTTTATCTATGAATGTTTCCTAGTATATTTCACATTGGTCTAGATCTATTTAATTTTCTCATGATTATCATTTAAAAAATAATGGCATAGACTATACGTTTTTACTTTCCAGATACAGTTAAAAATTATATGTAGGGCTTCCCTGGTGGCGCAGTGGTTGAGGGTATGCCTGCTGACACAGGGGACACGGGTTCGTGCCCTGGTCCGGGAAAATCCCACATGCCACGGAGCGCTGGGCCCGTGAGCCATGGCCGCTGAGCCTGCGCGTCCAGAGCCTGTGCCCCGCAACGGGAGAGGCCACAACAGTGAGAGGCCCACGTATTGCAAAAAAAAAAAAAAAAATTACATGTAGGGTATAAAATAGAGTATTTTCTAGTTGATTTCTGAGCAGCTTTAGCTCCTTCTTTTTTTTTAGGGTAGGGTACCCTTATTTGGTGTTCATTATTTCTCTTCAAGTTTCATGTGCTGTAAGGAGACTGATATTACCCCCAGCTTCAGGGATGGGACTTCAATGATCTGAGCCAATCTGGATAATCCCATCTACTCTGACACAGTGTTCTGTTCCAAGATGCAATTATACCAAAGGCTTATCGGTGCTCTGTATTTCCCTGGAGTCACTAAATAGGGCAAGGTCAATCAGAACTAAACCAATTATATTTGTTCTTATTTGTAGCAGCACATTCTCCCATCTGTTGGTCGTGCAAAAGAAGTATTCAGCCCCTACCCCTACATTCTGCCCTTGACCCTGTAGACTGCTGAGCAGAGAGGCAGTACAAAAGGAGATAATTAGAAACCTTATTGATACATTGCTGAATGAACCAATACAGATATGCCCTTGTCTCTAGATTCTCCAGCTATATAGTGTGTTAATGTATTTTTTATAATCTTATGAAGACAGTTTGAATTGTGATTTTTTGACTATCTTTATCAGAAGACACTCTGACTTCTCTAAAAAGTAATTAGATATAGTTTATTTGAGTTCCTCCTCTTTTCTTATAAAAGTAAACATTGGGTTTTCATGTTCTATCTCTTATATGGACTTCTAGATTCTCTAGAGGATCATGGAATGTCCATCACTCTTATGCTTTGAAGGCTTTCAGTACTCAATGACACAGAGTCTACCCAAGTCTAACTTTACAATTGCTCATGGCTGCTTTCCCCCACTGCCCTTGTGAAGACCCTACTTGCCAAGCACCTTCTGGTGTAGACAGAGAAGGTCGAGGAATATGCTCTTTCCAAATCATTAGCTTCCTTATGCCTCCCAAATAAGTTAAAATAAGTCAAACAACTTTTAATTCAATCAAATAAATATCTCAGTATTATTTTATATAGGGAGGATAGGGAGTAGATTTACACATATTACTGAAGATAATTCTTCCATGCTCTGAGTTCCAGTTGTGAAGAGAGTGTTTAGATCATAATTTTTCCAGGCTCATTTCAGTTTGATAACTAAGTGGATCTTTGTTCTTTGAAATACCTGTTAATGAAAATCAAAGGCAATTTCAGTACCAAATGGTATTAATTAGTTGATAAACTGCCACAATATGGTTATACAATTTATTTTAAAGCCATTCTCTAAATACAAGGCTTACAAAGTTCCTTTAAGATTTTTGTTTTGTTTTATTTTCTATCTTCATCAAACATCTTCTATTGTGTCTGATTCACAACTAAAAAAAATGCATATTTGAATTAGTAAATTATTTTGTAATCAGTTGTTTATGTTATTGTTTCTATGACTAGACCATAAACACTCAAAATCAGGGTGCACTTCTGACTTTATAGAAATTCCTATCTCCTAGAACAGCTTTAGATCACACAATAGTAGTAAATATTTCTGGAAAACTGAATTAACTTCCTCATTCTTTCTTTCACTACCACTGCAGCCAATATTAGAGTTTATTTTGGGGTTATAGGAAGGGGGCTGTGATGGCCAGAATAATGGCCCCAAAGATGGCACTGTCCTAATCCTCAGGGCCAGTGAATATAGTAGATTACAGGGCAGAAAGGGATTAAATTTATAGATGGAATTAAGGTTGTTAATCAGATAGGAAGTTTATTCTGGATTATCTGGGTGGGCCCAATATAATCACAAAGGTCTTTAAAAGTAGAAAAAGGAATCAGAACCGGAGAGGTGACAGAAGGAGAAGACTCAGCCCAACTTTGCTGGCTTTCTTTTGGATGAAGTCCATGAACAAGGAAAGCCTCTTGAAACTGAAAGACAAGACATGTAATCTCCCCTAGCATCCCCAGAAAGGAATACACTTTGCCAACACTTTGATCTTAGTGCAGTGTGATACAGGTCATTCTTCTAACCTATAGAATTGTGAGACAATAAATCTATGTTGATAAATTTGTGGGAGTTTTTTTCAGCAGTAATAGGAACACTAACTAATATAGGGCAGTGACAGGCTCCTCCTCTGTGATGACCTTAGAAAAGCTCCTTCTCACTGACATCCCACTGGCTTCTTTTTTCTTCTGTGGTCTGAGATATTCTGTACCATGAAGCCTCACTTGTCCCCAAACACATAAACTTGATATCCTTTCCACATTGCCCAACTTAAAAAGAAAAAAAGAAAAAAGTTAATTTAAAGTGAAGAGAAAGTTGAAGGTCAGAAAAGGGAACACCTCAAAACACCCAACATTTCCATAATGTTAATGACACTTTCTATGTCTGCTTCTCAGTTTAAACTGAGATCAAGTAAAAAACTTTGCAAAGAAAATGACTTCCAGAAAGAAATATAAATTAAAAAAATTTAAATTTATGTGCATATATTGTTATTCATAAATTGCCTCACTTTAATATGAATGTAATGAAGCAACATTTAAAGAAAGACTTTATCTCTGATACTTTTATTCAGATGAAAAAAGCTTTATATTTGCATATTTGGGTCATTGCAAAGACTCTTTTCCATAAAATTTTGGTAATCAGTGCAATGAAGCTGGAAAGATCTTGCTTTCAGTGTTCTGGCTCACTTGTGACCTGTTCATGCTAACAGCTTTAATGGAAATATTTAATTGTTTCATTTTATATGTAATCCTGGCAGTAGTTTGACATTTTAATGTTTTGTCATATTATCTTTCTGCTTTTCTCTATTTGAGCAGAAACCATATGATAATTTGAAAATAAAAAAAAATCTTACAAAAAATGAAAGATTTAAAGTAATACTATATTTTAAGCACAATCTCTAATGATTGACTATTTTCATAGGTCATAAGTATGTTCTAATTTTACTTCTCAGGTGACACAGGTTATATGAATAATTGTGAAAACAGAATGGACTACCAAGAAATCTAAACTTATTAAAAAAAACCCTGAGTTTTGTGTAGACACTCTTTTTTTTAATTCATTGAATTGCATAACTTTAATATATCTGAATAAAGCATTATTAAAATAAAGAACTTATTTTACCTCCTAAATTTTTAAAATATGCAAAGAGTGCCTTGATGATTTTTGTATGGTAAATAAACTTGGATTATATATACCAGGCAAACTGACCAGAGGCTAGAGAGGAGATGGGTGGACTTTGGAGGCTGGGGCTGGGCAGGAGAAGGGAGAGAAGAGGGTTGGAGAGGAGAAGGCACTCCTATCTAGGCAGCATGTTAGAGGAGTACAAAGACAATCATGAAAGGTTAACTTTCCTGAATATTTGTAGCCATTTTCTTGGCTTTTTTCCGCTCCATTCTATCTTACTATAATTAAGGACTTGGAGAATTATAGGATCTATATACCCCTTCTTCCTTTGGAAATTTGGTGCTAGAGATTGAATACTTTCTTAAGATTGTACGCAGAATAAAACTATGCAAAGCTCAACTATTTTCATTTACATACTTGGAAAAAAACGAGTGAACTATAGAAATGCGACTTTTCATGCTTGTATGCTAACGGTGATCAGGAATTTGAGAGAAGTATACGAAAAATGTTGGCACTGTTTCAGAGAGCTGTAAAAATTTCCTGTTGAAGGAAAGAAGCAAAAGTGTCCTACTACCTCTGAAAAATTCTTCCATCTGGCCTGAATACATACTCTTGTCCATTACATTTTATACAGTTACTTAAATTTATGAACATGAGTTCCTCTCAGATTTAGGGTAACTGACCCTCTCATGATCCTTTATGAAATGTTAGGTGAAAAAATAGAATTTATACAAAAGCTCATGCATCTAGGCATGCTTTCTCTAGATGTGTATTTACTTGCACACAAACAGCTCCAGTCAAACCTGATAAGAAGAAAGCACAGGAGCCTAAGATGGAGCAGAAAAATGGCAACTCTTACACTGGTTTTGTGTTATTTAGGGAATATAAAGAAGTGGATTCTGTTATCAGTCCAACCATTTTGTGAGTAAATGCAATTTTTCTAGAAAGTTCCTCAAATTTAAAGTGATTTTAAAAGAACTGTGAATCGAAATAAAGGGTGGTAAGAATCCTTTATTTAAAATGTTAAGTAAGCTCGGGATTTCAATAAACTTCAATTTGGAATTATGCTTCTTTCAGTGTACTTACATTATGATTATGAAACCACTGGGAAACACTGGATATTCACCAAACACGTGAAAATAATTATTCATCCTGTTGTAGCACCAAAGAACAGATGTCAACGCTCAGCCATGTAGGGAAAGATAGCTATTAGAAAGGAAATTAAAATCACAGCCAGTGCCAACAGGTTTTTTGTAACTAAGTTATTTACATTTTGATCCAGTGGAAGAAAGAATACATTAGAATTAAAACAAAAATTTAGAAGAAAGCTGGAAGGGATAGTACAGTAGTAAAGGATACCAGCCAATATGAAAGGACAGGTGTTAAATCTTCCATAGACTATAATTGTCTTTAAACAGTTTAAAGTAACATATTATAGAAAGGATTTTAAATTGGGAAAAGAGCTTTATCTATGTAGCTTTATGTTTGTTTAAGGAAAGAGCCACTTTGCAACAGGAGGCAGAATTCTTTTAGGTCAACATTACTTTCCCACGAATTTCTGTCTTTTGGTAATCCTTTTGGAAGCAAATGCAAGTGAAGGAAAGGGTTGATCCAGAAAGCAAACACCTATCAACAATTTTCTGCAGCCCTTCTCAGACTCAAGCAACCATTCTGAGTAGGAATGCTAGCTCTGGTCAAGAGGTAGAAGGTTTCGGAGAGCAATTTTAGGCTTAGTAGAAAAAAACGGTACTTAAAAAAAGGCTTTAAGAAGTGATATTTAGGGAAAGCGGCGGTGTGGGGGGGGGGATGGAGGTGGGGTGGTGGTGGTAGGATGAACTGGGAGATTGGGATTGATATGTATACATTAATATGTATAAAATGGATAACTAATAAGAACCTGCTGTATAACAAATAAATAAAATAAAATACAAAAATTAAAAAAAAAGAGATACAGAAAATTACATATGAGTTCAGAGAATATATGTGCTCATTAAAAAAAAAAAGTATGGTTCCACGTACTTTCCATGATCTTATTCATTTTATTAAAATCTCACAATGAGAGGGAAAAAAAGTGACATTTTGACATTATGATTTCAGGTAATGACATATTTACCAGTTTATGATACCAGTTTAAAGTAAGAAAAATTTAATTGCCCTCCATGTTTAGATAAACTCAAATCACTTTGCAAACACATACCCAGTGAGTGTAGTGAAGGGGTAGCATTTTCTATGACACTTCAGTCTGTTGTGTATATGTGATAGTTCCATGTATTTGAAAGCTTTTTCATGGTTAACCTTTATTATGTTCTAAGGCTGTTTTTTTCTTCTATAATTTTAGTGCAATTTGAGTGTAAGATGAAAAAGAACCCCTCAAAACTGCCTGCCTAAAAGTTGACTCTCCATCACCTTCCACAAATTTGTCCCTTGCATCCCTCCCCCATCAACCACCACCCACTGTCTCTGACCTCTCTTTTTGATTGGAAAATAAATAAGTTTTCCTTACATTATATTGATATACAAACTAATTTTATTAACATCAGTAGCTTTTAATATCTATATTATGTAATATACAACTTTTTTATTACTTGTGTACTCTAATGCATAATGTTTCAATTGATCAAAAGACATTACATATCTTTAAGAGTTGGCTTGGTATCTTGGATTGGAATAGAACATATAATTTTTCCCGTTAAAAATAATAGGAATTTCTCTTTCACGTAAGGGCTTTTTGCTTAATGGCGGATTTCCAGGAACATATCCAGTTGTAAAGTGAGAAATAGGTGGTATTATCAGGATTAATATTAGTGATAGAGATGAGAGTATTTAGTATTTGCCTGAAGCATATGAACCATCTCTTTATTGAAGCTTACTGTTTTTAATTGGAGATGACAGTAGAAGGTATCCTAAGAATGACTAATTACTGATGGTGTTAATTTCAATGTTACCAAAACACATTTTAAATATATTTTCGAAATCTATGAATTAAAGCATCTGTAGTTTCTACTTCTTAATATAAATTGAGGACTAACTCAGGTAATTAAATGAAATATTTTGGTAGAGTGCATGCAAAAAATCTTGTTGGAGTTGTGTTTTTTTATTCAAATGACATATGAAATATTTATATGATGCAGACAGCCTAAAATTCCTATCGTATGTGATCATCACTAGAATGTTAATGAGATATTCACAGATAAATGCATCATGTGTTGGAAAAATTTAGCTGTTTGGCTTTTTCAGGAAAATTGAGCCACTACTAGAATGAAAAAGTAAGGTATTTAATATGTAAATTGTGGCTTACAAGAATGTGAGTGGAGCCTGCATCAGTGAGGGTCTGAAAGGCCATCCATACTCAATCACTAAGGACTCAGCCAGAAGAACAGGGCTCAGTAGAAGCCAGAACTCATGGAGAAGTCAGCTGATTTGCTTGCTGCTACCTCTGTCACCATCATGAAAGGAAGTTCTTAAAGGTCTTTGAGTTCTGCAGATTCCTCGCATCTGGCTGCCATGACCTTTTGAGCAGAATGACTTCTTTGTCAGTTCTACCTCCCAAATGTTACATGACTTGCCCCTCATTAGCAAACTCTAACCCATGACCAGGTATGGAAGTAAATTCTAGGAAACGTTGTCCCCAGCTTTAGAAGGGACTTCTGGTGGTGCTGAGTTAAGGACAATCAAGTACATTACCAAAAATGCTATAACATATCTATACATATAAACATATAGTCATGTTGCAATGGCTTAATGAAATAACCAATTAATTATTGTTAGAGTTAAAGTCCTCCTATTTTCAGTCTTAGGTAGTTGGATACTTAAAGAATTAATATTTGTTAACTGGGTTTTCAGATATTGTCCACCGTTTTCTTTTTTTTTTTCCCTAATGGGTCTTAGAAACAATCTTCACCTTTTTTTAATATCCATGCTGTAAGGAATCAGTGCTTTTCTAACAATGTATGTAATTCATTTTTCAATCAAGTATCAGGTATAATCAAATGATGCATTTGATTGCTAACTTATACACATCATAAAAATTCAATTTTTGAATAAATTATTACCACCAATTTCTACTTAAAATATTCAGTTTCCCAGATGTACTTTTTTAAAACTGAAAGTAGTTGTGGGTGAAATAAACATAGTTGTAATAAAATAGTAATATTGTTATTTCTTGACAATTTGCTATGTATGAAGCAGAAACTAAGCCTTTTATATATCCCAGCTCATTAAATTATCAACTTTAATTATCAATCTTATTTCAAGTATGTTTTATGAATCCCTCTTTAAAGTTGAATGAAATGAAGCAAAATTTTAAGTAACTTGTAAAAATTCAAAGAGCTATTGAATGATAGAATTTGGATACAAATTCAAATTCATGCTATGAGTTAGCTTGAAATCATAAGCCTTCCATAACATTTCCTATAATTTGCAGTGTAGGTGTATATCTGATGAGACCAAAATTTGGCATGTAGTGGGAATATGGTTGGGGAGCAGTATATGGGAAGGCTGGGAAACAAGAGGACCATGTGAAATATTCTGTTTCCTTGAGATAGCACATTTGTCTAGACTCCAAACTCTTCTTTATACAGGCCCTTCCTCTGATTATGATTTTTCTAATATTTCTTGAAAGCTAGAGGAAACATTTAATGACTAAATCAAAACCTCAATAATCTAAGCAATCATTTTTATTAAATAGAGTCTAAGTGCCAGTACAACATAATTTGCAGCAGTATTCTAATATACATTTCTCCTCTGCCATTTATTTTTAAAATTCTAGGCAAGACCTTATATAAGATTTAAAAGTACATTACTTAAGAAATAGGAAGGTAATGATTTTCAAATGGCTTAATGATTTTGAACATTAAATGTTATATTACAGATCTTAGAATGTTTTGCAATACAGTATTAATTTACCTGAGAGGTTATTCCACAAGGAATAAAAACATGTGTTTCTAACTAAACTTATTACTTTAAAAGCTTGATGAATGACAACTATGAAAAAAAAATCCCCTTAAAACCATAGACTAATTGGTTGAATATAAAGTCTCTGGGGTCTGAAACAACAGCTGTGCATATACATTAAGGCAAAATATGAGGCAAGAGGAACAGATAACAGCAAATAAGTCTCATTTTATGCCGAATGATATAAGAACTCTTAAATGTTTCCTTTCTCTCCTACATTCTGTTCATAGGCCCACATGTTCTATGTCAATGAGTAATGACTTGCCATTCTTTATGTTTTTTTAATTTTTTTCCTGTTTCTGTTGCCTTTCCTCGTTACAGTTCTTCTCAGTGTCTGCTCACAACCTTGGCTCAGTTCAACCTGCAATATGGAGGCAAATCTAGGGAGTAGGTATGGTTTCTCCTTACAGGCCCTGTACTCTTCAGGATCGCCATTAAGCCAGTTATAGCTTTGACATCTTTTCTACATTTTTTTATATCTACAAGATTTTTAAAATATTGCATCTTATTGTTGCACAACTTTTACAGTCCCCTGCAATCTCTTTACCTGAACGTAAGCAGACTGACATTTCGAAGTGAAATGAAAATATGCTGATGCAAGATACAAATTAAAATGGCTTCCCTTGCCCCTGGGATAATTCAGCAGTCTTTGAAATGGCTCACAGAGCCATTCCAGCCTGACCCCTGCATACTTCTATGGCTTCAGTGCTCATCTTTCTTGCTTTTGCACTCCATTCTTGGGTTGCTTGATTCTGCTCGTCTTTCTCCTCTCTTAGTCTTAGTGTGGGCTTTAACCTCTCACTTGATCATCTCCTGCCATGTTTTCCTGAATACATGTTAGTCATTTTTTTCAGGTATCGCCTTAGAAGTCATGCTCTTTATGTACTTCAGGAATGTTTATCTTCTTACCATGCTCTCTATTTTGTTTAGCTTCAGCTACCACAGTGCCACTGTTTTTCTTGTACTTTTGTTTTAATTGCTTGCTTTTTTCTTTATATTGTAAGCACTCAGAGGGAAAGACCACATCTATCCTGCTCTCCATTTCAAATTTCATTCGTCGCACAGAGTCTAAGATATTATTTGTTAAATAGACATTTCATCTTTGTAAATTCTTTACCTGGATGCCTCTTATCTTTTACCTATACACATTAAATTGTTAATATGATTGGATTGTCAGCAGTTACTAAGTCAATGGTGTGGGGGTTTGGGAATTTTCAGAGGGAATGATACAATATCAAGCATTATATATTAAAATAAATTTTAACTCAATAATTATAGGAATTTTTTTCTAAATAAATTTCAGATCTGTGAATGAGAATTAGCTTGTTCAGTTAGTATTGTATAAGCAGTGTTCAAACTATGAGGACAAAAAAAGTACTTTAGGTGTGTGTGTGTGTGTGTGTGTGTGTGCATGCATGTACTGCTTTGCCAGACACCACATTTACTATTTATACAATGCCTGAAAATCATGTAGTAAAGAAGAAGACAATCAAGAGGTAAGTTGGTTAAAATATTATAAGAAAACAGCTGATATCCTAACAAATACACAGAACTTATATATCCCCTTTCCTATTATAAATATCTCAAACATTAAACTAAGAAACAAAGCTGAGGAAAAAACAGACTTTGAACAAATAATATAAATGGAGAAAATAAATGTGCTAAATAAAATATAAATTTCTTTTGGCCAGATTAAATTTCCCTGTAATACTATTTTGGCATACTACATATTGAATAATGAATATTTAACAAATAACTATTGACTTGGATAGGAAAACAGCTATAGCACCTAATTCTTGACTATTAAATGGCTTTCTAAACTGACTTGAGAATGAATTATGAGTTAATTTGGCCACCAATAACCAACATTTCTTCTGGTATCCTGTACTGGATAACATGAGGAAAAAAGATTTCTTTCAGAGATATGTGAACCTAAATATTTGAAAACTTACAAAGACCTTCTGCATAATAGTAGGTTTCTCAGTGTTTTTGAAATATGTTTTCCCACACTAAATCAATTGTGAGTGTGTGTATAACAATTGATTCAATGTTTGAAAAATATATATGTATATACATATTGGTTTGAAGGAGGAAAGAAGCAGAATTATTAACAGTTAACAGTTATTATTAACAGTTCATATAATCTCTGTCTTAGATGTTAAATAAAATATGTCTTTTGCAACTTAATATTCAGAATTTTGGTAAAATACTGAATTTCTTTACATCTCTATTCTATGGATGTTTTATGAATTAAATAAAACAAGGAATATAATTAATCCAGCACTTGGCTCAGTACTTATCCTAGTAGTAGTAGTTGTATTGGTGTATTCATTTTAAAAAATCAGTTTTATTTTTATTATGCTTTAAATTTTGAATTTGACTTAATAGTTCTTAGTGCTCTGAAAATAAAGACATATTTTCCACCACATATTTTGTTGTTCAGCGACAGCAAATGGAGAAGACTTAGTTTCATACCTGCACTTTTCCAATGAGAACTTTTCAAATAAATTAACTGGAAATTAAATGTGAAGATATTAAAAAATATATATATTTCAAAAAAGGAAATTTCCAAAACAAACAAACAAAAACACAACAACAACAAAAACCCTTCATGAACAATCTTAAGGAACTATTTTTTGTTTTAAGTCACATTTTTATTTTGTTATTTTTAAAGAAGCACTACCCTTAAAGATTTCAGAGTAGTTTAAACTAGAGGGTGCATTTCATAATGTCTGATCATTTGCTCAATACTTAATTTATTCTACAGAAGACATCTGCCATATAAAATTACAAGAAAATGGAACAGGTATAAAAATCTTCTGTGCTGTAAATGGAACCATTAAATGGTGCCTGCTTTGTCACATTTCGTTGGGACTGGTTAGAGATGTAACATCAGGTAATACATTTCAGAGTGATGTGACAAGGAAATTAGATACTGAATGCTTTGTAGTTCTCAATTTATAAAACTTTAAAATCTCATTTAAGGAATGACACATCCTAGAAAAGGAACCAATCAAAACTTCTAAATTCTTGAATTAACAACAAGAAAAATTAACATTTTTTTAAAGAAAAAAGTATTTTGTTCACTGGGATCTGAATCATTACCTAAAACCTCTGTTAGAATCCTTGCCAAACATAATCTGTGTACTTATTCAAGGTTGCACGATGCATTAACTACATTTAACAATTTAATTAAAATAAGAAATTACATTTAATTATTTATAATAAATTCTTTCAAAGTTTTCAATATCAAATTCAATGAATGGGTGTGTGTGAGTGTGGTATTTTAGTTTTTTCAGATTAAAAAAACACTTTAAATTCACTAATTCTAAGAACTGAATTTTATAGAACCCAAGATAAGAAATAACAGTACATTCCCTAGGATAAGTTGAATTATTGTTGGATGGGTGGTGGTTTTGGCAGCTTACATCTCAGAAGCAGCAGGGTATTCAGAGCTAGTAATGATAAAAATACTTTTAAACGAGAGCTACAGTTATAATTAAAGTATAAAGAACTAAGATGGGCAAGTTCAAACATTCAGCTCTGTGTCCTAAAAAGAATAATGAAAACAAACAAATCAAAGAATTGAAATAAAAATTTTAAAGAAGAGAAAAACATCAATTGAAAACTAAAGTAAGCATAAAATAAAAATATGAGAATGGACGGTAAATAAAATCCATATATGAAATAGTAAGATAGTAATTCTCTTTGCTTTTCAGCTTTAACTTTGAAGTTTAAATGCATATATAATTTTAAGTAATTGCTCTTTATTTGGAAATTTGAATATATACTTTACGAAATAATTCCTGAAAGTAATAAACTGAAATGTCAGATTATACTACTATTATGAAATTATAAACATGCAAATATCCATTCAATATCTATTTACTGAGTACCTTTCTGTGCAAGACATGTGTTAGATAAAATGAGAACTTAAAAATGTGTACTAAGTTTACTCCTGCCTTAGTGAAGTTAGCAATCTTGTATAGGAACAGGTGAGTGAGCAACCGATGTAAGATATTCACTCTGTACTTATCTGAAAGTGCTTCTTATATTATTCACAGAGGTGACACGTTAATTCTACTCAAAGGGAGCAATAATGTCCTTCCTAAAGGGATCAGATTTGAACTGAGACTCACTAGCAAATATATGACTTTAGCTGGTGAGATTTTGAAAGCAGTCTGAGTTTAGGAAATGAAATATAAAAACCATAGTTGACAAATGTACAAGATAAGTTCAAGAGACAGATAAGTCCAGTTTATCAAGATGAGTGAATGCGATAGCTTGGTTTCAGGAAAGAGGAGTTTCAGGAAAGGGGAGGATGGAAGAGTTATAAGTGGCACTGCATGGGACCAGCAAGTATGGGTCAGATAATGGAAAACCATGAACGGAGCCTCATTCTTTGAGAAGTGGAAAGTCAATGCAGATCGTTGAGAATGGAAGTAATATGATCAGAGAGGCCAGATTGGAAAGAATTTAGTCAAGGTAGTTAGTATTCTAAGTGGAAAGGCAACAATACTCTGAACTATTACATGTTGGAAAGAAGGGATGAATGAAGATATTTTTTGAATTAGAAGTAATATTTATTCATTGCTTAAAAAATACTTAATGTCAACTACATGTCATACACTATTCTAGGACCTAATAATAGAAAGATTTTCAAAATAGAGAAGTTTCCTACTCCCCACCCTTGGGGAGCTTATGTTCTAAATCACACTGGTTAGGGAGGGCTTCTTTGGGAAGGTGATGTAGAAGAAGGAATGTGACGGTAAAGAAGCAGCAGGTCATGCAACAATAAAAGGAAAGAACGCTTCACATAGAGCATGCAGTTTGTGCCAAGGCCTACTGAGGAGGAAATGCAGAAACGTGCTGATTTCAAAGGATAGGAAGAAGGTCTCTATGCTTGGAGCTTGAGTGACAAGGGATGGAATGGTAAGAGGAAGAGAAGTAGAGAGAGCTTTATAAGTCACCATAAAGAATTTTGATCATTTTTTTTTCAATTGGGATTGGAAGACATTACGTAGAAATGTGACAGATTTAGCTAGTGGTTTTGAAATTTTACTCAAGCTATCTTATAAAAAAAATGGATCACACAAAGTCAAATGAATAGTAGATGATGTCTCCAGTGCTTTGACTCTGTCTGACCCGAATTGTGATTCCATTATGAAAAAAAGAAAAAGGAAGAAGAGACTTGGGAATTAAAATAATGAGTTTGTTTTTTCTCTTACTTTTGAGTGTAAAAAGTGTAAAAGTGTAACATCACAGAAACTCAGGGAGATAAATGTCGCAGAGGACAAGGGCTGTACTGACACACACTACAGAGAAATCAAGAGTGATGAACACAGAGAAGATGTAATAGATTTATCTATTACAAGGTCATTGTAAATCATCCAAACAGCAGCTAGCTAAAGTGATGAGAATAGAAGCCAAATTATTAAGTTTGAAAAGGAGGTTAGAAGTGGAGCTATCAAGTGAATTCTGTTATTTAAAAAAATTTAGCAGTGAAATAAAGGAAAAGATTCAGGCCTTTCAGTTATGTTGTAGTGCTACAAAAGAAGTCATTCTTCTGAAATATGAAGCAAACATATAAAAGCTGATTTCTGTGTTTTTTTGATCAACTTTTTGCATTTTCAGTTCTGGAAGTAATGTGTCACTTTTTTCACATTTACACGTATTTTAAATTTAGAAATAAATTGGTTGTACATAATGCTCTGACTTTACTTGCTTAATATAATGAAAATGAGTGAAAAATATTTGAAATATGGAAAGTAATTTAATAGATATGAATTTGATTTATATGGTTTTAGTTTTTTCTTATGCGGAAGTTCATTTAAGGACACTATTATAATTTAGTAGGGGTATTAAGTAAATGCGAATGACGCAAAATGAAACTTTAAATAATGTTTCCAATATTTTGCCTCCTCCCATCTCAAACATTACAATTAAACTCAGTTTGAAGGCAAACTTCTGGTTTAAAACAGTATGGCTAGGTAGGTTTATTCCTAGGTATTTTATTCTTTTTGTTGCAATGGTAAATGGGAGTGTGTCCTTAATTTCTCTTTCAGATTTTTCATCATTAGTGTATAGGAATGCAAGAAGCTTCTGTGCATTAATTTTGTATCCTGCTACTCTACCAAATTCAATGATTAGCTCTAGTAGTTTTCTGGTAGCGTCTTTAGGATTCTCTATGTATAGTATCATGTCATCTGCAAACAGTGACAGCTTTATTTCTTCTTTTCTGCTTTGGATTCATTTTATCTCTTTTTCTTCTCTGATTCCTGAGGTTAAAACTTCCAAAACTATGTTGAATAGTAGTGGTGAGAGTGGACAGCCTTGTCTTGTTCCTGATCTTAGAGGAAATGGTTTCAGTTTTTCACCATTGAGAATGATGTTGGCTGTGGGTTTGTCATATATGGCCTTTATTATGTTGAGGTAACTTACCCCTATGCTTACTTTCTGGAGGGTTTTTATCATAAATGGGTGTTGAATTTTGTCGAAAGCTTTTTCTGCATCTATTGAGATATCACATGGTTTTTCTGCTTCAGTTTGTTAATATGTTTTAACACATTGATTGATTTGCGTATATTGAAGAATCCTTGCATTCCTATGCATTCCTATCAAGTGGGGTAAACCCCACTTGATCATAGTGTATGATCCTTTTAATGTGCTGTTGGATTCTGTTTGCTAGTATTTTACTGAAGATTTTTGACCTGTATGCAGAAAACTATAAGATGCTGATGAAAGAAATTAAATCTGATACAAACAGATGGAGAGATATACCATGTTCTTGGATTGGAAGAATCAACATTGTAAAAATGACTATACTACCCAAAGCAATCTACAGATTCAATGTAATCCCTATCAAAATACCAATGGCATTTTTCACAGAACTAGAAGAAAATATTTTACAATTTGTATGGAAATACAAAAGACCCCGAATAGCCAAAGCAATCTTGAGAAAGAAAAACGGAGCTGGAGGAATCAGGCTCCTGCATTTCAGACTATACTACAAAACTACAGTAATCAAGACAGTATGGTAATGGCACAAACGCAGAAATAGAGATCAATGCAACAGGATAGAAAGCCCAGAGATAAACCCATGCACATATGGTCATCTTGTTTTTGATAAAGGAGACAAGACTATACAATGGAGAAAAGACAGCCTCTTCAATAAGTGGTGCTGGGAGAACTGGACAGCTACATGTAAAAGAATGAAATTAGAGCACTCCCGAATGCCATGCACAGAAATAAATGGAAAATGGATTAAAGACCTAAATGTAAGGCCAGACACTCTAAAAGTCTTAGAGGAAAACGTAGGCAGAACACTCTATGATATAAATCACAGCAAGATCCTTTTTGACCCACCTCCTAGAGAAATGGAAATAAAAACAAAAATAAACAAATTGGACCTAATGAAACTTAAAAGCTTTTGCACAGTAAAGGAAAACATAAACAAGATGAAAAGACAACCCTCAGAATGGGAGAAAATATTTGCAAATGAAGAAACTGACAAAGGATTAATCTCCAAAATATACAGGCAGCTCATGCAGCTCAATATCAAAAAAACAAACAACCCAATCCATAAATGGGCAGAAGACCTAAATAGACATTCCTCCAAAGAAGATATACAGATTGCCAACAAACACATGAAAGGATGCTCAACATCACTAATCATTAGAGAAATGCAAATCAAAACTACAATGAGATATCATCTCACACCAGTCAGAATGGCCATCATCAAAAAATCTACAAAGAATAAATGCTGGAGAGGGTGTGGAGGAAAGGGAACCCTCTTGCACTATTGATGGGAATGTAAATTGATACAGCCACTATGGAGAACAGTATGGAGGTTCCTTAAAAAACTAAAAATAGAATTATCATATAACCCAGAGATCCCACTACTGGGCATATACCCTGAGAAAACTATAATTCAAAAGGAGTCATGTACCACAATGTTCCCTTCAGCTCTATTTACAATAGCCAGGACATGGAAGCAACCTAAGTGTCCATCGACAGATGAATGGATAAAGAAGACATGGCACATATATACAATGGAATATTACTCAGCCATAAAAAGAAACGAAATTGAGTTATTTGTAGTGAGGTGGTTGGACCTAGAGCCTGTCATACAGAGTGAAAAAGTCAGAAAGAGAAAAACAAATACCATATGCTAACACATATATATGGAATCTAAAAAAAATAAACAAAACAGTTCTGAAGAACCTAGGGGCAGGGCAGGAATAAAGACTCAGATGTAAAGAATGGACTTGAAGACATGGGGAGAGGGAAGGGTAACCTGGGTTGAAGTGAGAGAGTGGCATGGACATATATACACTACCAAATGTAAAATAGATAGCGCGTGGGAAGCAGCTGCATAGCACAGGTAGATCAGCTCAGTGTTTTGTGACCACCTAGGTGGATGGGATAGGGAGAATGGGAGGGAGATGCAGGAGATATGGGGATATATATATATGTATAGCTGATTCACTTTGTTATAAAGCACAAAGTAACACACGATTGTAAAGCAATTATACTCCAATAAAGATGTTATAAAAAAGCAGAACAGTATGGCTAAACATTTCTAAGAAACTTTTTAGAGCTCAAATGACAGAAGTAATAGAATTGTCTGTGAATCCAAAGCACCTCTTGGTGTATTGCCTCACTTGATCCCCATGACAACTTAGTAAGTATGCAAATTGAGGAAGCTGAATCTTAATGAGATTGAATTGAATTTTACAGTTTAGCAATAATAGAATTAACATTTTGGCCCTAGTTTTATTATACTTAAATAGGAGCTTTTGCCAAAAAGCAATGTCCGGAATATTCTAAGAAAGCCTGTAATGGACCCAACAAATCTTACCATTTATTATTTTTTCCTGTAATGGTTTCTAGAAAGTTCAGAAATCAGTTTTACAATTATTCCAGGTCATATATTGTTTTACTACATTATTGTTATTTTGCATTGCTTTACCATTATGTATTTAAACATTTTGGTTTGTCATTATTTGATAAGAAAGTTTGTATTGTATTTGAAACTAGACACGATGATTACAAAGGATGAATAAATGAATGAATGAAAGTACTAAATTATTCCTTGACTTTTTTTGTATGTATTTGAAGAGATCTTCATTCAACTGAAATTTCCATTTCAGTAGCATATTCTAATACTATTTATTTAGTAAATATTCACCAAGTACCCATTAAACATATTAATTAAAAGAACAGTATGATACACAGTATGAGCAGAGGGTTCTTTGTAAGTGAGAGAGAACCATCTGGTTATTCATCAAGAGATTCCACAAGATGGTCTTTAAATCTGGTGAGTAAGTATCTAAGTTTTAGAATTAAAATCATGATTTTTCTGCCTAATGATAGTAGCTCCTTCTGTTAAGGGTGAATATATGTAATAGACAAGTTCAAAGATACTCTTATACAAACCAGAACTACAATGTATTAATTCAAAGTGAAAATATATCTGCTGAAAGAAATGCATTTGTATTATCTGCTAAATGTTTCTTTCTTGTTATAAAACAACATGGGAAAGCCAAATTATAATCATAAATTTGTTTAGTGATAAGATCCTCAAAGAATTAAAAAATATATATTTATGATTACCTGCATCACATTGGCAAAATGAGAAACTAAAATGTTTTATTTATTTGTACAATCTTGTTACTAGTACAAAGTTCTTGTAATTTATTTTTATAAGGCAGATTTGTAAACCATTTGAATACGCCAGTCACGTTCTTTAGGCCTAAGAAGTCTTTGCCCTGGACTAGATTTGGAAGTCCCTTCCTCAATGAATGTCCTTCTCATATGTTCCAGCAGGAACAACACCCTTAGTGTATTGACAAATTTTTAATTAATGTTACTATTTTATTCACTCTTTCTCATATGTGTCAGTGTCCTATGTGTCATTCTATTTGTTTAAGGTGATTTTACATACTTGTGATGTAATCAATTATAGAATGACTTTATAATATTGGTCAAAAAGCAACTTTATTTTCTCATTTTCAAGTTCTTAGAGACATGTCTGTTTCCACTTATGAAAACAAATGTATATTTAAATGTAATATTGCAACATGCATATTTTTTAAAGTCCTATGCTTTTTTTTTTTTTTTTTTTACAAAACTAATAATGATAGTTATCCATAGGCAAAATAAAAAAGAAGGCAAACCCCACATCCGGGAACACTGAATCTAATTCCACAGTTATTTAGAAATCATTTATCCATTTTTATTAATGATTCTGGTATAGTTTTATTATGTAATCTTCCCTGATGCATTTTCTTCTTTAATTTGATATTAGTTATTAGTTTTCTTTTAAGTAAATTTTAATTTTCAAAGTGAAAAAAATTATTTCTAATCTGATTAGGCAGATGATAATGTACCTGCAGTATATTGTAAATAGTATTAAAGAATATTGTTTGAATTGTATTGATGTGTCTGTTTTACCAATAAAGTGCTATAAATTTAGATTTATTCAAAATAAAGGCATAAGTGAATCAGTAAAGTGATTACTATTCAACATTTCAGCAGGCTTTCTCAATCTTTCCATGCCTCTTTTCTCAGTGAATAACTGGACATATGGCTTTGTAGGGTTCTCTGGAGACTGAAGAAGGGAGTGATTTTTTTTTTTAAATAAATTGATTCTAGTATCTGTGGTGCGCTTCTGTGTGTATCTGTGAGTGCTTGAATATGCTGCACAATATGAGGCTGGGGATTTTTGCCAAGGGAGAGCATGTGGCCATCCATCACAGGGGGGTGGGCAGTCATTTACAGAATGCTCCTTCCCCTTTCCAGAATTAAGTTGGAAAATGTGGAAAGTTACTGAATAAAAGTAATGAGGTCATTCATATGATAGCTGTATGACTACAACTATGTGCAAAGAATGTATAGACATATATACACACACACACACATATGAAAAATTTATTCTTGAGAAATAGTTTGTACGTAAATATATATAAGATAAAGTTTATGTGCAAAAAATGTTTTAGGGTAAAGTTCTTCAGAAAAGTAAAATTCAAATTCAATACATGCAACTATGATTTCAAGCAGCAATTGAGAATTTCTGACTGTCTGAAAGGTTATTTACATGAATATTTAAATCAATGGGGTGGATGTTAAGTCATTATCATATTTAGAGTTTATTACTTACCTTTAAGTGGCATTGCAACAGTTTGTTTTAAAAGTCAGTCTATAGAATTCCTTTACAATTATTGAGACAAGATGAACAATTTCATATTTCATCTTAAGAATGTGAATATATATGTCGCTCCTAAAATTCTTTTAGGGAGTAATTGAGTAAGGAAATCAGAAAATACTGTTGAAATACACAAGTTGAGAAGGAATAAAATAGGTAATATCATGACAAGGAAAGAGTGGACTGATGCATTTCATATTTTAAAGAGAGGATTCTGTAAGACGCAATAATTGTTTGCCTGAAGTAGGTTGATGTGGCGCAAAGGAAGAAGGTGTTAAATATAAAGGTAGGTTTAGAGTCTGAGTAATGAGAATATTGGAAGATTTGAAGTGTCTTGTCGGAAGACTGTTTTAAACTTTTTCTTGATTTCCATTTGGCAGAATCCATCTAAAAATTTGGGACATGAGTCAGTCAGGTCTTTCAAACTATTTAACCATTCATCTAGTCAGGTTTATTTGAGTACCAAGATATCTCATTACTTAAATATAGTTATTGCAATTGAGGAAAATAAAACACTTTACCTTGATCAACTGAAATGTATAATCTGAATTATCTAAACTTTTAATCCGTAAGAGTCTACTACCTCAATATTCTTCTTAATGTAGTTTAACTGTTTTATTTGGTTTAATTGAAAATTTGGTAAGATCATAAAAGCTTATCACCATGACTCCTTATAGCTCTTCAGTTTTTAAATTCAAATTGTCCATTTTAGTATTATGCATGTGGTTATTAATACAATTCTAATACTATACACACGTACATACGCATATACACACACATCTCTTCAAATTCAGCTTCAGCACATAACTTTATGTGCTTAATTCTTCTAAATACTACATTAAGTGCTAAAGGAAAAAATCTGAATAAAACATGATTCTGCACTCAAGCTGTTCGCTGACTAGTTGGAAGGATAGATCTAGAACATAATTCAATAATGGAGTGATATGAAAAAAATTATTGAATAAGTTTCAATGTACAGAGGCAGAGTGATCCTAGGGTGCCACAAGTATGTGAAGGAGGCTTCAAAAATGAGGTGAAATCAGAGGGAAGTTTTTTTTTTTTTTTTCAGAGGGAAGTTTTGAGGGCTGAATCAGACATTTGCAAAGGAATCCAAAGGAGGAGGGGTATTTTGAGTGGAAGAAATTTCCTTAAAGATCTTGGTATGTTTACGCTACTGCTCAAAATGAAAGAAGTAACCCTGGAGAATAAAAAGTGAGTATAGGTGAATGTGATTAGGACGAGAGGCTGAGGAAACAATATAGGATGGCAGTGATGAAGCCTGAAGAGCAAAAAACATGGACCTCATCTGAATACTTTGGCTTAGTGTCAGGGTCTCTGCAGTCTTTCCACTGCTCCTCCTTGACCCACCTCCAGATTGATTCAGGCCTGCAGTGAAAGGGAGTTTGCATGTATGCATCTCTTATTACATGCCAGCCATATTGTCTCATGTAATCCTTCCAGCAAGCCTCTTGCATTAGGAAGGAAAGATAAGCAGGAGCCAGCAGATCCTGGAGGCATCTGTACACAGCACTGGGAATTTAAGATTTTATCCTATTTGTGATGGGAATTCAGCATTTATAATAATAAATGAAATAATAGATAATAGACTTGCGTTTCTGAAATAACACTCAAATAGCAGTATGGAGAATGCATTGGCAGGGTACTGAGGGCAAAAATGAAAGGATATAGTTCAGATATTCATACTCATATAGTTTCAATACCTTTAGTTGTTAACAGATAATAGTTTCCTCAGTTTTATTACCATGAGAACAATAGGATACATATCAGAAGAAAATAAACCTACTCTATTATTTACTCCCGGTAAGCCAGATGTTAATGTCACACATTTAAGTGTGGATTTTATAAACTAGGAAAAAAGCACCAATTGATTGAGGAAAGCAGAAGAGTTTGAAGTGAAAGGTTTTCTGAAAATGTTCAAACTCACTTGGGAATTCTACTTATTGTTCTTTTAAAAGCTATTACTCTACTGTACCCTGCATTATGCTCAAGGAAACCACTAATAAACAGCAATAATAATGACATGGTAAATTGTCCCTAATGGATTCCTATACATTTCAGTAATGACTTGTATAACAAGATTAAACTACATAGGAAAGAATAATCAGAAAACATGTACACATATTATATCCTTTATTGTCTTATTTTATAATGTTAGATGTTCATGATTGTGAGTGTAATAAAAACTTACTCAAGACAATGCTATTAAAAAGAAACCTAGGGCTTCCCTGGTGGCACAGTGGTTGAGAGTCCACCTGCCGATGCAGGGGACACAGGTTCGTGCCTCGGTCGGGAAGATCCCACATGCCGCAGAACGGCTAGGCCCGTGAGCCATGGCCGCTGAGCCTGCGCGTCTGGAGCCTGTGCTCTGCAACAGGAGAGGCCACAACAGTGAGAGGCCTGTGTACCGCAAAAAAAAAAAAAAAAAAGAAACCTATAATTACAGCAATGAGAATAAGCTCTGAAAGCAGAATCAATAGGTGAATTTCAAAGTATTTGTAAAGAAAATAAAATCATTTGGGAAATTTTGGACACTTGTGATTCTGTGCTATACACCTAAATTATTATGACTTACATAACTCTGGCATAATTTCACCATGGCTTGACTTTTTCCACATCTGGATTTAGTTGGTGGCTTTAGTAACATGGATTTTCTTCAACAAAGTCTACATTTGGTTTCAAGATTTTGTCTTAAGAGCATTGGAGAAGATCTGAAGGGCTGGGGAATAATTCCTTGAAATGTAGCTTTTGGCAGGAAAGATTACCATAGATAGCCTTTTGTATTTCCATACAGGAAAACTGTTAATATATAAATATCCAAACATTCAGAAAGCCAAGAATATAAAAGTCATGGTGCTTATTTGATCTGCCAATCTGCTTTTTAAAGGAGAGTGATGTGAAGGACCATTAAAAGTTAACACTATAATTAGTCTACAAATGTAGTAGAGTTTGGATTCATGGACCTTATCTTAAAGTCAGGGAGATGAAGTGAACAAGTTAATGTGTAAAATATTGAGAAACATTCCTATAGCATTCCCAATGGTATATATTGAAAACAAAGGTATACTGAATAATTAATATGCACCAGTTAGCTTCAAAGTGTTTATACCATTTATACTTTGAAACAGATCCCATACTGCATTATCACTACCATTTTACAAGTGGGAAGGGTGAGGTATAGTGAATATTATTGTTCTGCTCAGAAAGTGGCATTCAAAATGTTTTGATACTTAAAAATATATGTTCTCTTTGTCCCCTCTTCTAGAATTCATTTTCCATATGGATAGGAATTATCAAAGCAAAAACTGCACTGGACAGAGTTATAGAGGTAAGAAAGATTTTTTTCAAGGCTATTCTAATAAGGGAGAGAGACCAGAAAACAGTTCAAATACAAGTCTAGTGGAAAAAGGATGCAAGAGTTTTTAAGAGGGGAGCTGGGAGATGATCATGTGCTGTCTGTGTTTCCTAATAGAAGGACATTGAAATTGTGTATAAATTTTAACTTAGTAATTCAATTTCTAATACTTTATTCTTGGAAAACAATCCAAGAAGCACACAAATATATTTTTACATATTAATATTTAATGTAGCATTATTTATGGTAGTGCAAATCTGGAAACAATCCAGATGAGCAGCAAAAGGAAATTGGTAAACAAACTATTCTATCCAAATGAGGGCACACTATATAACCATTTCACAGTGTTTGAGGGGCATATTTATTAATGTAGAATAATATTTATGGTCTTAATCAAATAAAAAACTAAGCAGATTATATACATATTTATATTGAGTATCCATTTTTGAAAAGAATATTGCATTTAGTAGAAAATTTAGACTCATATGAGGTAAAGATGTAGCAGTTTTTATTTATGAATTATGAAATTAGGGTGATATTTTTCATAATCTTTGTATTTTCTAATTTTCCAAAAAATAATATGCCTTTTTTGTGTGTGTGATTAACGAAATGTGGAAAACAGAGAGAGAGAGAATAAAAGGGAGAGAAAGAGAGAATGTGAGGGGCATTTGAAAATAAAAACACTTGAAACTTTAGCAAAATGAGGTTAAAATGATCATATACTTCATAGAAAATTAGTATTCTATTAGTAATGGATTATTTATTTAGGTTTCTTTTACTTATGACAAATAGAAAAAGCTCTCACTTATGTAAATATTAACAATAACACAATTATAATATGTATATATGACATATAATTATATACTAATTATAAATGTAATTATATATATTAATACTTATTAGATGAAGACATGCTTGTGGCTAGATAAGTGAAATGTGTTTGCAAATAGCTGGCTTTAGTCATGACTGAAATAGGGTCATCTGGCCCATCACTTTGTTGTGTTTGCTTTTGTGCTGTCTGTATTTTCTGGTAGGACCCAACTTTAGTGTACACTAAGTTATATGTTTTTCTATTTGTTAACAAGTTAATATCCAAGTAGCTGGAGGTGTGTCCTATCACAATGTATATATTCAAGGCGATCAAACATCTTGGCTAGGAGACATGATTGTCTAATTGGGCAAGTTCAGATTGAAGTCTTCAGCACTTCAATTACATGGAAAGAGGAAAGATGGCCCTCCAGATGAAAATCAGGGTGCTGTTTAATATATGTGAAAGAATTCTGCATATGAAAAGAATCAGGTGGCCACTAAAAATATAAATTATACAGGTGTCAGTGAGAGATCGTAACTAGGCAAACTAGGTAGAAAACTACTGTAATGATTATTATAATTACTGTACTAATTAATGTATAAGTGATATGGATTAATGCAGAAACATTAATGTTATTATATATTACAATATAATGTAAAATATATTAACTATGTAGAAAGATATTAATTGAAAGAAAGTGTGACAATAGTATAGTAATTCTATAATTAAAACACAAATTAAATGATGTTTTTACACTACCTCACAAGATTTATGTGTAGTTTTATATAAGTTTTGTGAAAAATACTTTATTCGACTAAAATTTAACCATATCTCCTTGGAAAAGACAGTTACAGAAAATAATGAATAAGCACAAATGTACAGAGCTAAAGCGAAAAATTTTTCAAGAACCGAAGTTTATGATTTGAAATTTTCCAAGTCAAAAGCCATTTCTAAAATCCATTTGGCACATCATATACTTATAGTACCCTGTCTAATAATCTGTTAATAGAGGTAGAGATGCAGGAAAGTGCTGCTTTAAAGAATCCAAGCTCAGAGTGAGACTGCTTGCACTTGAATTTCAGCTTTATCATTTACCATTGGTGACTTAATCTCTTCGTGCCTCAGTTTCTTTATCTGAAAGCAGGACTTAATTCAGCACTTAATTCAGGGATTAAATGGGTGTATATATATATATATATACACTCACACAAACGCACACGTATACACATATGTACAAGTTAACACAACAGTGTCTGACATATAGAGAGCATTTCAAAAATATTGAACATTGTTAATAAAAAATCAGTATTAGATATTAGCATTTTGAAACACAATTATTTTCTAACAAAATTGACTGCTTTATATAAAAAACGATTATACATGGCTATCTGTATTCCAAGTTAAATTTGTTTGCTTGCTTGTCTACAGGTAATTTATAAACACTAAAATTGTCTTCACTGTGAAAATTTTTTTAAAAATTTTCTTCAAAAATAATTAGACCACTGTTGTGCACTATAATTGAGCTGCAATCACAACAAAACTCCAATGGTCATAGAACAATTGAAAACAATTTCCTATAATCACCATTATTTAGAATAGAAGATGTTTTCTATTTTCATTAGGATATCTAATTTTTGCCTCTGTACTTGTCTACCCCATAATATTTTAAATGTTTTGTCTCATTATTCAGAAATTACATCCTCTTGCCTTGCAAAACCAAGAATTTGCCTACCTCTAAAAGGAGAAATGGAACTATTCCAAAATCTTTAAATATGAAGGAAAGATACATGCACATAGACACGTCGAATATATTCCTACAAAAATTTTGGGAAACCATGAGAATGGGTGATGAGTTTGGTGGGAGGGAAGGGAGAGAATAAAATTTCAAGAATAAAATTCAAGAATAAAATTTCAAACTAAAAAGAAATCTGAGAAAAACAACCTAAAATGTATTTGTCAGTTTCTTTTGTTGATGTGCCTTTTTATTTTTTTATTATTATTTTTTTTTAAATTCTGTAGTTATTTATTTTTGGCTGCTTTGGGTCTTCATTGCTGCACGCGGGCTTTCTCTAGTTGCCGTGAACGGGGGCTACTCTTTGTTGCGGTGCTCGGACTTCTCATTGTGGTGGCTTCTCTTGTCGTGGAGCACGGGCTCTAGGCGTGTGGGCTTCAGTAGTTGTGGCTCTCGGGCTCTAGAGTGCAGGCTCAGTAGTTGTGACGCATGGGCTTAGTTGCTCCGTGGCATGTGGGATCTTCCTGGACCAGGGCTCAAACCCGTGTCCCCTGCATTGGCAGGCAGATTCTCAACCACTGTGCCACCCGGGAAGCCTGATGTGTCTTTTTTAAAGCATTCCTTGGAACAAAGTGTCTTTAACAGAGAAGGTAATCAAAAAATAAGGCTTAACCAAATATGTGATTTTACAAGTTTGAAGCTTGTCATCTACTATCGTATATAGGGATGATTATCCTGGAAATTAGTTCCGATTAATCAGTAGGCAGGCACTGTGTAGTTGGACTAGAGTATTTGCATATTTTATTTTTCACGATGGTGTGCTAGAGGTAACTTGTATTTTACTTTGAGAGTGATTTTGTCCCAACTCTGTGTTCAGTAACAACACATTGGTAGATTGAAATTGTCCATGCTAGGTTTATTAACACCATGGACATCAGCAAATACTAGAAAACAGGGCTTTCTTTATCCATTTTTTTCTCTAGAGAGCCTGATGTTCAGCATTTACCAGCATCCTGCTCATATCTCCTCTAGTCAAGAAATGACCTCATTCTTTGAGAAAAACTCATGACACCGAGTCTTTTCTCTCAAAACTGTGGGTAATTTGAAGTCTAGAGAAAGTAATCCCACTACTGGATATGTGACTAATGTACCATATATATGTGAGTACCATCAAGTTCCCCCAAAACAAAACAAACTAATATGAATCAAAAAGACAAAAACTATAAGCACTAGAGTTCTGTGTTTTTACACTCACTAAAGAGCTAACTAGATTTTCCCAGCCAATTTCAGAGACAGTAAGAACACTATTTCTCAGAGAAGCAAAATAAGCTGAAAATAACAGTTTGAAGTGATAGCTTAAGAAAGAACAGAGACAATGTCAAACTACATCCAGGACCTGTTTAAAGAGTGTTACACTTCACGTGGGTCTTCACTTTGCCTAAATCTGACATTAGTCCTGAAAATGTCACTGTGAGTATTTATTCCCTACACATAAAATACCGAGACTCAACATGTCAGGTTAAAGCAGCATGGCACACAGAGAAAAGTGAGCTGTTTCAAACAGTGTTAGGATGAGACTCTGAAAGACTCTGAGTGAAGATGTCTTTCAGTTGTGTCATAAGTAAAATATCAGAAAGATAAGGAGTTTATTTTTTAAGTGAAAAATATCACTTATAACAGCAAAATTGATAAGTAGCCTATCTAATTCCTTTTGAAGACCAAGTCACTTGATGTTTGGCATCTGGTGTCAACAGTTAATAGGTGACTCCATAGAAATGTGGAAAATGATAGAAGGACATCATCTGGAATATTTGATCATTAATCTGTTTCTAAATGATTACCTCAGCCAGAAACTTAACACTAGTGGGGACTTGTTGTCATGACTATGACACTGCCATGTTCAGTCTTGTCCTTCTGAAGGGAAATAGAGCTGTACTTCTACTCTGCTTTCCTTACTTCCTTTCCATAATATTTCAATTGTAATTTTTGAAAAGAGAGTAATTGTGTGAGGGTAACCTAAAGGGCAGGTCAGTACTGTAGAGAGGAACTATAGCATACAGAAGGCTGTACCACAGTAATTATTTTAATAGAGAATATTTACTGCAAAAATGTTGTATAATTATTGAAAAAAATAAACCAAAATGGATAACAAGGGTAACACTGAGACAATCAACTTAGACCTTGGAGAAGTATCCACTGCTCAACTTGCGCTGAATCTTCAGGGTTATCTGAAGAAGCAAAAACAAGCTAGTTTTGCAGGTTGGAATAAGTCACAGCTGCCAGGATGAAGGGTTGCTGTGATGACATTGTCCAGAAGGAGAAGCAAACAGGTGGCAGCAATCTCTTCTTCGCCCCCAGACTTCCAGATCCCCTCCAGCATCCCATTTGGCAGAGCCTAAGAGCCAACTAGCAAAGTAGAATGTGATTCACAGAGTCCCAGCCCTCACATCAGAAGGCAGTGGAGTGAAGAATGGGTTTGAAGCTGAGCTAAAGCTGGAACTTTGTCCTGATCAGCAGAAATACCTACTTTA
The DNA here is from genome assembly GCF_008692025.1 of Phocoena sinus. NCBI lineage: Eukaryota > Metazoa > Chordata > Mammalia > Artiodactyla > Phocoenidae > Phocoena > Phocoena sinus. Next base: position 35,493,033 of record NC_045772.1, on the reverse strand, counting down.
TTTATAAACTCATGAACAAAAATATATGGTTGATATATTAAGTTAATAAATTTTATAGTGGTTTGTTGTACAGCAACAGATAACTAATGCACTACTGTTCTGGTTAAAATGCTATCTTCAAACCTGGGAGAACTCAGAGATTCTTTTTATCCATGATTTCCTATTGAACAAACAAGTTGAGAATAAACTTTATTTCTACCATGTGATAAATGGAGAAGATACAGAAAGTATTGACTGCACATAAAAATAGAACTAGGGTCAAAAATAACTATGGAGCTTTTTTTTTTATTTTTAAAAAAACTTTTGGCTGTGCCACGTGGCATGTGGGATCTTAGTTCCCCGACCAGTTCCCCCTGCATTGGAAGCGAGGAGTCCTAACCACTGGACCACCAGGGAATTCCCTGGAAATTATTATTAGAGAGCAGAATGTAAATATTTTAAAACATAAAATGTAAAAAATGTAGAATATATATAGATATAATATAGATAAATATAGATATGTATATATCTCCAAAGAGTGGAGGTGAAAGATGATTATGATAGATGTCTATTGAATTTGGGCTCATTACTTCTGGCAAAACTGTACTCAGTATATTTGCAGCCACACCTCCCTCTTTTTCATGCCGTGGGATGGTTAATCCTGCTCTCAACGTCAGGAGTAACCACTGATAGTTTGTATATATCAGCATATCCCTTCCCCCTCGTTGCACTTAGTGGCTCAGATGTAAACACACCATTCATTTTATAGCCGGGGTTTCTTAACCTTGATACTCTTGACATTTTGAGCCAGAAATTCTTTGTTGTGGAGGACTGTTCTGTACACTGTAGGGAGGTCGAGCAGTATCCCTGGCCTCTGTTTACTAGACTCCAGTAGTATCTATTACCCTGTCCCATTTGTGACAAGCAGAAAGGTGTCCAAATATTGCCAGATATCCTCATGGGTGCAAAATTGTCCCTGGTTGAAGACAAAAAGAAATGCAAATATAAATATATATATATATATTTATATTGTTTAGGATTTAACAAGTAATGCTTATCTTTCAGCAAACAAAAGATAAAACCAGAATACCACCATGCTGTCCAATATTATATTCTACCACAGAACATGTATGTTTCTTAAAAATAAGTAAAATGGAAAATACCTGATACATTTGAACATGACAGTTCATGCCAATAGAAAATTGAGCACTGATCAAAAAAAACAGCTGTCTAGATTTTGTTAAGTGAATAATTAATGCCTCTGATGTTGCAATGAAGTATGCTTTAGAGGGCATTTTATAATGATAAAACGCTTAAGTTTAAGGGTCTGTAGATGAATTTTGATAAGCAAGCTGTTGCTTTACAATATAAGCAAGCTGTTTTCTTCAAGTGAGAAAATTGCTCTAAAAAGAAAGCTGTTTGCTTGGGTGAGAAAATTGGTTACCCAGTTAAACTTGTTTATATTAATATTCTGAAGCAAACAGTGAAAAGATGTGTTAGTTTGAAGTTTTACATTTCCTAGAGCAAACAGATAAGTTATATTTGCTTCAGTCATTTCAGTTCTCATGTTAAGTGGAGAAGCAAGGGTCTGATACCTACCGCTCCTCATAGTTTTGAGGTATAGTTTTCCTATACATGTACCAAGTTGCTTCTTATCAATTTAATTTTCTGATATCTTTTAGAAGGTAATACGTTTATTTTTAACTGAGTCTAGTTTATTATAATTTTTATTTATGGGATTTATTTTTACAGGTATGCTTGGAAAATTCCTACTGAACCTGAGACCCTGTTATTTGCATTTTACTCTATTACCTATGTAGTTGGCATTATCGCCCTATTTTTTCCTGGCATCTTTTCTTCCGCTCCTAAGATTAATGTGGTTAGAGTGGAAGCAGACATACTTAAAATTGACCTAAGACAACTTAGAGTCTCTTCATTTGGAGTTTGTATCTGGAAAAGGAATCAGTTCTTGGTGATTCATATAAAAATCCAAATACTTCCAGTAGCTATATTTGTGTGTGTTTGTGTGTGCTGTTTGCATTATGGGTCATAACATCAGAGGAAGAGTTGAGCTACAAAAAAATAGAAGAATGAAGCAGATATTTAGAAAGAAACAAATATGAGATAAAGAAGAAAAGTATTCCTGGTGTCAGGGCTGGCTGCATAATTTGTGGGGCCCAGTGCTAATGAAAACATGAGACCTCTTATTCAATAAAGCAAAAACAAAGTGCAGTTAAAGGTACAAAAATATAAAACTTTTCCTCCGTCTTTTGTGGTCCCTTTCTTGACCTATCAAGTTGTTTTTAATTTCCTACGTAATTTTGTGCTTCCTTAAGAATGAGGATACTTGCAGGGCAAGTGCAGACCCTCAGAAGTAGCCACTGATGGATGCACACTCTGCTCCCCTATGCATCCCTTACCCCCAACCCAGGCACTGGTCTAAGATGCTGTGACCCAGCCAGGGAAAGTCAATCTTTTCCATAAGCCAGTCACTCCCAACCCAGAGTGAGAGGAGACTCCGAAGGGATTGTGATCTCTGTGCCAGGGCACATTAATACCTGAATCATGAATACACGACAGTCTCAACCTACCAAGTTGTCTGATGGATGTGCCATGGCTTTGCCAGCCTGGGGTGGGGATGTCTGCTGCCCATGCTGCATTCCCAACTCTGACTTGTGCCCAGGTCTCCACAGTTGCTGGGTAGATCAGGGGTTGGGGAGCAGTGCGGGGGCCAAGCCTCTGGGGGGCAAGTGCAGCAGGGACTAGTGGGCAGCTGAGAGGAGATATGGGCTGGCAGGCCAGGGTGCCAGAGGACGGGGGGAAAAGGCAACCTGGGAAGAGGAGAGGCAGGAGGCAAGACCACCTAGGTGCCTAGTCTCCAGGGCCCTACGACATGCTCCATTGTCCTGTGGAACTTCACCTACAAATACAATTTCAGAGATAAATGTTAGGTAATTTCAAGATTAACCACAGAATATTAACTTTTAAGCATCAGCCTTTCTGAGTGAGAGACTCTGAGTGGCTGTTTGTGAGCCCATGAATCTGACCCTAGTAGGCATTACAGTCTCTAGTTTAAGTTTATTCCTGAGACCTAGCTGTATGCATGTCCTTGGATTTTTGGAGACTGCCATGTATCCTTACCACTTGTTCTCATTTTTTGCTTAAGGTAGCCATAGTGAAAATCATTTATTTTTCATTAGGATTCCATTCTTTTCATTGGCTTATTTCTCTCCCATTCCCTTCTTCTACCTTTCCACTACCCCCATCTCTCCCTACTACTCCCTCTCTGTAACTTTTTCTTTCATTCTCATTTATATCTTTAATCTTAGAGTTTATTGTAGGATATATTGTCATGAAACACCTAGTAAGACCCTAATTCCATGACTTTGATATGGAAGAAGTGAAGTTATCTCAGAGAGACATCTCCCCCTTAATCTCATGATATCACAGCATCTCTTCATGTTGAAGGATAAACAAAAAATACTTAAAAATTAATTTGGGCTAGTCTCTTATTTCAGAATTCACTAAGATAACATAATTATTTTTAATTAATTAAACTTTTAATTAATTAAAATGACTAAGAGACCCTAATATTAACAACCCTCTAGACTTTAAGAAATAATAATTTGTTCCATTCATTTACCTTTGATTAGATGAATGTAAAAATGATAAAAAAACAACTGTAAACAATAGAAAAATGACATTCATGTTCTTAACAAAATGAAGCATGTCAGATCTGAAAAATCTGTAGGTAGAAAAATCTTTCACCTTAAATAAGTTTCTGTTTTTTAAGTCAAATTCTTATCTGAACTTTTGCCAAGGAAAGGGTATTAATATTCAGAGTGCTAGGGAATATAAAGTTTGTTTAGAGTTGTGCTTTAGACAAAAATCCTATCTAGTAAATTTAATATACTTGGGCCACAGAATATATTATACATTCTTACATTACTCCCAAAGTATCCACATGTTAATTTCAGTTGAGGCTCTTCCAGTAAAGGGCAGCTCCTGTTAGCATGTTAGCATTCATAAAAAAAAAAAAAAAATGTCTTTTAGATGCACATTTTAGAATAAAATGGAAGAGTAGTATTTGTAGGATCAAAAAAAAAAAAGAGTTATCGCTATAATTTCTATCATAATGCTAAAACACTTTTCTTAGTACTAAAAGAATACAAATATTGATGTGCTGTGTGACCTGGAAAAAGACTACAGAGATAAATAGAACAAACCAGAAAACCGAGAAAGCATTGTCTCTAGTAAACAATGGATCTATTCTAGGCTGTTAGTTTGTGTTACATTCCATTTTTGTTAATTCGAAGTTTACAAAATACGCAGGAACTTTTGTCTGTCCAGTGATTTATCTATATAGTTTTCCACTCTATTTTAAGTAGTTTTAAAACATACAACTCTCTAGGGACCATGCTGAGAGGATACAAGTATAGTTATTTTCACTTCATATTTTTAAAGATGAAGAACTTTAAGTCTTCACTAAAACACTATTATAACTTCAACTTTTGCTCCCTTGGCATCCTTCCTTTTTCAGCTACTGTTCTTTAAATAGCCCTTCTGTTTTTTTGTATTTATAAGCTCTTTCTCCCTACTGACATTTTTTTCCTCAGGAAATAAACATTTGACTGTTGTTCTTTTATTAAATAAAGGTATCAAATGGGTCAGAGAACCTTCAGAAGTGGCCACAATTGAACCCACTATTACCACCAAAATTCTTAATGCCAGTAGAGTAGTCAGTGTTTGTCTCAAGTTCCTCACTTCTCCTAGTCTCCTATAACCTCTATAATTCTACTCAAATTATATTTTCCAAAGGGAGCCAATGACCAAATCACCATACTTCATTTCAGTCTCCATCTTGCTTTAAAATATTTGTTACCATTTAAAGTTTCACTATAAAGAGAATAGAATGGACAATGAATAAACTAATATCCAGATTACACCTCCAAATGGTAGCCTTGTATTTGTGCATTGCAGCAACACTGCTTCATTAAACAATAATGATTTCTGCGATTAAAAAGTGTATGTATGTAAGGACTATACCTTCAGGTTTTTTCCATACTTAAAAAAATAACTATAGAAATAGAAAAAATAATCATATTTTCTTTGAACATCATGATTTTTATGTGATTCAAATGTTTTAATTAAATAAATCAAACTTTTAAATTACATCATTTTATGATGTCCACATATAGAATATAGGGGTACTTACAAGATACAGTGCTGGTCTTTTTAGATGTAACTTCTCTGTCTAAAACATTGATTCAGTTGTTTAAACTTTTTAGCTTCTAAGAATGATACAAAAATTATGATTAATTGATTCCATTTCAGTATTTTGTATATATTATATACTATATATTATGTATAATTATATATGTAATATATCATGTATAATTATACTTGTATATATATATATATATATATATATATATATATATATACACACTGACTGTAAATACAAAGTGTTTGAGGCTATTTCCAAAAACTCCTCAGAGAAATTTATGCACTACTTATTGCTTACCAGTCAGTCAGTAACAGAAATGATATAATCAAATTAAATAATTTTAGTGCTTACTACAAGAGAAAAAAAGAACACTGCAAAATTGTGAAGTATTACATATTTTATTACTTAAAGTAATGTTTATGTTATATTTTCAACATCCTGACATTAGCTTACACTCCTTTATTTTTTGTATTCAAAATATTTGGGAACAGTATTCTTCTTGGTTTTACTCCATTCTGGTATGTTCATACACAAACATGCATACACGCCTACACACACACACACACACACACACACACACACACACACACACACACACGCTGCGGCTGTCGTGACTCTCTGCCAAGATTGCAGCAAACTAATTTTTTCTAGTTCTGCTCCGAAGGCAAGATTGAAAAAAGATGTGACTATGTGAAAACCTTCATCAAAACTATTCTCCATTTAGATTCCAACCATGCTTTCATTGTTACATTTATACATGTAATTCCTTTCAGTGCAAGTATCTTACATGACTCAGTAGACTATTTAACCCATTGTTTTAATTTCTTTTGACTTCATTTCTCATTATTTTTATTTTATTTTAAAAGATACTGTTTCCTAAAGAGAGAAAACTTGTTCATCTTCATTCACACACTTTTCTAAATATAACTGGCTTATTTTAACTCTTATGCGACATTTTCATGGCCAGTCATATTTTGTTTAAGTTAAATTCAGTAAGTAAATCATATGACACACTTGTCTAACAATATGAAAATAAGAGTGTTAAGACTTATGAGACAAAGTAGTACCTTTAAACTTTTTTTGAGTTACAGTTAATTTACAATATTATTTTAGTTTTAGGTGCACAACATAGTGACTCAATATCTTTATAGATTATACTCCATTTAAACTTATTATAAAATATTAGCTATACGCTCTGTGTTGTACACTATATCCTTGTAGCCTGTTTATTTTATACATAATCTTTTGTACCCCTGAATCCCTTATCCCTATTTGCCCTTCCCCACTTTCCTCTTCCTGCTGGTAACCACTAATTGGTTCTCTAAATCTGCAAGTCTGTTTTTGTTATATTCATTTGTTTTATTTTTTAGGTTTCACATATAAGTGACAACATACAGTACTTGTCTTTCTCTGTTTGACTTTTTTTACTAGGCATGATACCCTCCAGATTGTTTCATGTTTTAGCAAATGGCAAAATTTCATAATTCCATTTTCTATGGCTGAGTAATATTCCATTGTGTGTGTGTGTGCGTGTGTGTGTGTGTATATAGGTTGCTTCCATCTCTTGGCTACTTAAATAATGCTGCTGTTAACATTGGGGTGAATGTATATTTGTGAATTAGTGTTTTCATTTTCTTTGTCCTTTCTTTCTGCCTTTAAATGTTTTCCTTCTTATCTCACACTAAATATTTCCTAAAAGTTGATGGAACATTTAAAATATTATCTAAGATATTAAAAAACAATGACAAAAATTATGAATAATATTTTTATCCAATGTCGAAAAACTCCAAGTGTATGGATTTTGGTACTTTGACCTATAACAGCTCTTGTGGCTCTCTAGAAAGCAATGATTTCTTCAGGATAAAAATACCTACTTAGGGGGTATTAACTTTAAATTGTTTTGAATTTGGAAATAGCCCCAGGCAGATTTTCACAGCATGTTAAATTATCATGAAATAAATCAAGTTATGCAAGTGCTCAATTGCCTGAGAAAAGTGAGATTAAAAAAAAATAATAAGTCAGCATTTTCTGTTAGTATTTAAAACTGCTTAGCTACTTTAGTCAATGCTCCATCTGTCTGCACAAACAGACTTACTCATCAGGAGGAAAATTCTATTTTTTAAAAATGTATATGGGAAGGATGTTCTCAGAAATTGGTAGAGCTCTTTTCTGAATGTGTATAAGTTATGCAAAAAAAGTTTCTCTAAGAATGCTTAAGACTTACAAGAAAGTACATTATGCTGTTGTTTAGACACTATAGATATACTTATTGGATAACAATATCCCCATAGACTTCTTGGCTGCAAATAGATATTGGCAAGGCCTTCTTGATTTTAAAAAACAAATTGGCTCAATATATGCAAAGTTATCAGCAATAAGGAGTAAATCTTTAAGGCTCAGTGAGGAGTTGCTCAACTATTCCAAACCTGTACATATCTATTCACCTATTTATTATTCAGTTTAGGGGTTACAGCATCAAAGGTGTTTTAAAAGTGTGTATCATAAGACTCAGCAGGAGATATTTATACAAATGCACCAACAATAGCTTGGTTATTTGAAAATCTTTGTCAAAAAAGTGTGTTCGTATGTATGTGTGTGTGTCTTGTGTGTACACCTGTAGGTGGGAATAGAGATTGCCTGTGGATGTTTCTAAAGATGACAAGGTCCTTCCCTCAAGAGATACATTGCTTACTGGAGATATGGGAAAATACCACAATTCCTCAGTTCTAAGGTGTATATTTTTCACATTGTAATATCTCTAAAATTAGGATGACTCAGAGTCAATAGTGTATTACAATTTTTGTCAAGTTGTTATTGTCATATAGTTGTCATTGTTTTCACATGCATGGGACACTGTTGTGTGATCAAGAAAATGCCAACATCAAAAATTACAGAATGGGAGGGTATGACTTAGAAGTAAAACCCAAAGATAGTACTGAAGCCCTCTCTTAAGAAATAGATTATGAATGCTCTTGATGATAGAGAATGATACTATATAACAAATATTTATAATCCTGAGTTGAAAAGTAACTTAGCAAAAGTTGAAATCAGAATTTGAATAGCTTTAGAAACACTTTACCCTCTTTATTTCATGTAGATTTTCCTTCTTAGATCTGCACAAAAGTATCATATAATAAATTATTTTAAATAAGTCTAAAACACTTACTTCTACCAGTAATATATAATTTTATGTAGAATGATACATTAATATTAATTATATTAACAGTGAGTTTTGGTTTCTTAGAGGATTAAAAATTTTGGTACACCCATTTATGTTTTATATTTGATGAAATATGGCAATTGTAATAGCATATGAAAACTACTAAAATAGAGGGGAAAAGCTGTACAATATGGAGTGAGAGTAATGAATTAGCATAGTCTGAAGGTGTCAGGGGAATATTTGACAAAAAAATTGAAAATGGAACTGAATCTTGAAGGATACACAAAGGCTTTACCAGGAGGAGAAATGTAAAGAAGGTTTTCCATGCAACAGGTAGAGAGGCATGACAGAGCATGGTGGTAAAAAAAAAAAAAAAAAAAAAAAAAAAAAAGAGCCGTAAATGCAGCTGAAGCATTTTGCAGAATGTGTTCCTTAAAGTATTATTCCAGAGAAATGGTCAGCAATGAAAGGCATCTGCGGTCAAATAAACTGGTATCTTCTCCTCCTTGGGAATTTCACAAAAAATACACTATGTATTAGGGATTTGGCTTAATTTTTTTAAACTAAATATATTTTAACCCAGAACACACTCTTAGGAAATGTCAGGGTAGACAATGAATTAAAAGGGAAAGAGTGCAGAGAGATGGGGCTGGTTATATAAAATAGACCCACAGGCCTTTTGAATACTGAGTAAGATTCTTCAAAGATTTTGAGCTTTATTCTTGGAGCCATTAATAGCCATTAGGAAATGGGCAAAGAGTCCCTATTTGAGATTAAAAAGTTTAATAAAAGGCAAGAACTTTATATAATAAATAAATAAACATATTTAAATACATATATTAATATATAAATTAAAATAGAATTTTACTTAATAAAGTTAGATGTTACTTTCCCAAGAAGAAAGAATAAGTATTGTGCTCTTTTTTCCCCCTACATGACAGGCATTCACTATAAATGTTAATAATATAGACTCACCAAGTGTAGTTCTAAAATAACTTAAAAAAATATCTATAGTATTGGATGTCTCATTGGTTGTCTATGAGGCATTTTTCAGCTAATTCCTTTTTAAAATATTTATAAAACTATTGAAATATAAACATAATAATTCAATAAGATTTAAATTATTGAAGAATAATTCTCATGATAGAAACCATTCATTTCAAGGAATATTAAAATGAAATTTGTTTCTATAAGGTAACAATATTTGTAGGATTACATGTAAATTTCATATGACTGTAAATATACATTTACACGTAAAATTTAAAAATTCTTTTAGTTTGCAACCTGTTTCTCCAAAAAGAGAATATATTAACCATTCTTACTAAAACATATGCTACTATTAGTTCACAGCTTATTTTCCTGGATGTGATTTAGCAAAATTGTACTATGGAGTAAATCTCCAGGTGAGGTTTAATGTATGTTTAGTATTAATCATTAGAAAGCTTGTCACCAAGTTGTTAAGCAGCTCACAATAGGAAGAACATATTCTACCACACTCTTATAGTAAATCACTGTCTTTGATCTTTCTGATGAAAATTGAACCTTGAGTGTGTTAACATCATGTTCAGTAAGATTATTTATTGTTTTGATGTGGTTAGATATATTAGGTATGTCTTTGCATATCACGAAGTAGGAAGTTAGGTTGGATAGTGCTGTTAAGGCCACAGGTGAAGAAAAATGCCCTCCACAAAGATAAAAGGGTATCATTAACACTGGCCAAATACACTGAACACTAACAAGGGCCAACATACTGTTTTAAGCTAAGAGATATAATTGGTAGTTAATGCACCTTTGAATTCCCAATGTTTTCCACATCATGTATAACTCTTTGAACTTTTTAAATTCTAAGTTTTTCTCTAGAAATAAAATGAAAAGTACAATGGGTGTAAAGGGAATAGTACAGCTGCATGTCCTGGTTACCTGGTTGACACACATTTATTTTCAGTAATAGTAACAGCAGCAGCAACATCTGGATTCTTGGCTCACTGCACTATGGGAAATGACTGGCCAGATAGTGCTTACTTACACTGGCATCCAGTGACTTGCCTGAAGTTCAATCAGTTGGGGGACTATCTGGGAGAACCTGCCCAGATGGATGTCATACTCCTTTGATAGCCCTGTCACTGGCAAGAATTTGTTCAAGTTTACGTGTCTAAGAATAAAATCTTGTTCAAGTTTCTGATGATTTCTTCCATATGTTAAAACCCTTTTTTTGATACAGAACAAAGGCCAAAAGAATTCAAGTGGAGGCAAAAAAGGAGGTTTCAAAAGATCCCTTGGCTGGCTCACATTTGATGAATTATTAAACTACAGATTTCACCATGTGATAGAGAATTCAGTTTTCAGCTCTAGATGAAATACCAAAGTGAAAGAACCCTTCTGAGATGACAGATTTACAGCAAAGCTGAAAAGATGAACAACTTCAACCTAAAAAAAAATTATTTATAAGTAATGCAAAGAAAGAAACAAGCTGATTTCATAATTTGACATCAGTGAATGAGCAGAACACATATAGTGAGAATATAACTTTCTCTTCGATGTCTAGACCTTATTTGCAGAGGTTAACCACAAATTTAGCTTGAGGGTATTTCAGGGTTAGATAAAATCCTAAAAAAAAAGTTAACTATTTGATACTTAATTCCTCTACAAATGCCTGTTTTTGCCAGGCTATGCTTTGATACTACCAATGATAGCAGTTCACTACTTTCTGAGGCAGACAGTTGGAAAGTACATCTTGGTATTTAAGGGAAATCATTAGCCAACTACATTATGAGATCAGATTGTATTTGTGAGGACCATTGTATCTGATTCCACTCATATTAGTCTGTTTTTCAAATATTTGAAAGCAACCATTATATTCCACCACTCCTCTCATCTTGAGTCATTCTGTCTGCAGGCTAGCAAACTCAGTTTCCCACTACTTTTTTAATGCATGTATTTCAGAACTATTTATTTTCCTTGTACACATTTTAATTTAAATATACCTATCTTAAAGTGTGATTTTCATAATAAATAAGATTAAATGTGATCTCACCATTGTGGAAAATAACTCGTAAGGACAAGCTAAGATTTGTTAGATAATTCAAATGTTGCATATTATAGATTCAAGGAGACAGATTCCACAGGATATCCCAGAGATATCAAAATCCAGATGGTCACTATTTATTCTTCCTGGAAAGGCAGTAAGAGTGCCTTGTTCCTGTCTACCTTCCTGAGTATGGCTAACATAAAAAACCCTTATACCCATTCTTTACCCTCCAATACCTTATAGTCTAATGAGATAAAAGACTGATAATCACAAGATAAAAATAGATTGTAGTAAGTACTCCTATTGAAGTAGAACACATTGAGTCTCTTTTATTATGAAGGTCTGAGGTCTCCAAGGTCTCTAAATTCCCTTTGCTCAGATTTATTTATGACTTGAATAAATAAATAGTTATTTATTCATTTATATGAATTAGGGTAATTAACCTAAAGAAATCATACCTCTTTAACCATTCATTTTTTGTTGTTTTCTCCTCATTCACTTGTTTCACAAACATTTTCTTTAACATCTTTACTGTAGTATAATTGCTTTACACTGGTGTGTTAGTTTCTGCTGTATAACAAAGTGAATCAGCTATACAAAAACATATATTCCCATATCTCCTCCCTCTTGCATCTCCCTCCCACCTTGCCTTTCCCACCCCCCTAGGTTGACATAAAGCACCTAGCTGATCTCCCTGTGCTATGCGGCTGCTTCCTATTAGCTATCTATATTTAGTAGCGTATATATGTCCATGCCACTCTCTCACTTCGTCCCAGCTTACCTATCTCCCTCCTCGTGTCCAAAAGTCCATTCTCTACATCTGCATCTTTATTCCTGTCCTGCCCCTAGGTTCTGCAGAAACTTTTTTTTTTTTTTAGATTCCATATACATGTGTTAGCATACGGTATTTGTTTTTCTCTTTCTGATTTAATTCACTCTGTATGACAGTCTCTAGGTCCATCCACCTCACTACAAATAAATCAATTTCATTTCTTTTTATGGCTGAGTAATATTCCATTGTATATATGTGCCATGTCTTCTTTATCCATTCATCTGTCGATGGACACTTAGGTTGCTTCCATGTCCTGGCTATTGTAAATAGTGCTGCAATGAACATTGGGGTGCGTGTGCCTTTTTGAATTATGGTTTTCTCAGGGTATATGCCCAGTAGTGGGATGCTGGGTCGTATGGTAGTTCTATATTTAGCTTTTTAAGGAACCTCCATACTGTTCTCCATAGTGCCTGTATCAACATACATTCCCACCAAGAGTGTAGGAGGGTTCGCTGTTTTCCATGCCCTCTGCAGCATTTATAGTTTGTAGATTTTTTGATGATGGCCATTCTGACTGGTGTGAGATGATACCTCATTGTAGTTTTGATTTGCATTTCTCTAATGAATAGTAATGTTTAGCATCCTTTCATGTTGGCAATCTGTATATCTTCTTTGGATAAATGTCTATTTAGGTCTTCTGCCCATTTATGGATTGGGTTTTTTGTTTTTTTGATATTGAGCTGTATGAGCTGCCTGTACGTTTTGGAGATTAATCCTTTGTCAGTTGCTTCATTTGCAAATATTTTCTCCCATTCTGAGGGTTGTCTTTTGGTCTTGTTTATGGTTTCCTTTGCTGTGCAAAAGCTTTGAAGTTTCATTAGGTTCCATTTGTTTATTTTTGTTTTTATTTCCATTTCTCTAGGAGATGGGTCAAAAAGGATCTTGCTGTGATGTATGTCATAGAGTGTTCTGCCTATGTTTTCCTCTAAGAGTTTTATAGTGTCTGTCCTTACATTGAGGTCTTTAATCCATTTTGAGTTTATTTTTGTGTATGGTGTTAGGGACTGTTCTAATTTCATTCTTTTACATGTAGCTGTCCAGTTTTCCCAACACCACTTATTGAAGGGGCTGTCTTTTCTCCATTGTATATTCTTGCCTCCTTTATCAAAGATAAGGTGACCATATGTGAATGGGTTTATATCTGGGCTTTCTATCCCATTTCACTGATCTCTATTTCTGTTTTTGTGCCAGTACCATACTGTCTTGATTACTGTAGCTTTGTAGTATAGTCTGAAGTCAGGGAGCCAGATACCTCCAGCTCTGTTTTTCTTTCTCAAAATGGCTTTGGCTATTCGGGGTCCTTTTGTGTTTCCATACATATTGTGAATTTTTTTGTTCTAGTTCTGTAAAAAATGCCATTGGTATTTTGATAGGGATTGCATTGAATCTGTAGATTGCTTTGTGTAGTATAGTCATTTCCACAATGTTGAACCTTCCAATCCATGAACATGGTATATCTCTCCATCTGTCTGTATCATCTTTAATTTATTTCATCAGTGTCTTATAGTTTTTCACGTACAGGTCCTTTGTCTCCTTAGGTAGGCTTATTCCTAAGTATTTTATTCTTTTTGTTGCAATGGTAAAAGGGAGTGTTTCCTTAATTTCTCTTTCAGATTTTTCATCATTAGTGTATAGGAATGCAAGAGATTTCTGTGCATTAGTTTTATTTCCTGCCACTTTACCAAATTCATTTATTAGTTCTAGTAGTTTTCTGGTAGCATCTTAGGGATTCTCTATGTATAGTACCATATCATCTGCCAGCAGTGACAGTTTTATTTCTTTTCCAATTTGGATTCTTTTAATTTCTTTTTCTTCTCTGATTACTGTGGCTAAAACTTCCAAAACTATGTTGAATAACAGTGGTTAGATTGGGCAACCTTGTTTTGTTCCTGATCTTAGTGGGAATGTTTTCAGTTTTTCACCATTGAGAATGATCTTGACTGTGGGTTTGTCATATATTGCCTTTATTATGTTGAGGTAAATTCCCTCTATGCCTACTTTCTGGAGGGTTTTTATCATAAATGCGTGTTGAATCTTGTCAAAAACTTTTTCTGCATCTATTGAGATGATCATATGGTTTTTCTCCTTCAGTTTGTTAATATGGTGTATCACATTGATTGATTTGCATATATTGAAGAATCCTTGCATTCCTCGGATAAACTCCACTTGATCATGGTGTATGATCCTTTAATGTGCTCTTGGATTCTGTTTGCTTGTATTTTGTTGAGGATTTTTGCATCTATATGTTCATCAGTGATATCGTTCTGTACTTTTTGTGACATCTTTGTCTGGGTTTGCTATCATGGTGATGGTGGCCTCATAGAATGAGTTTGAGAGTGTTCCTCCCTCTGCTATATTTTGGCAGAGTTTGAGGAGGATTGATGCTAGCTCCTCTGTAAATGTTTGATAGAATTCACTTGTGAATCCATCTGGTCCTGGGCTTTTGTTTGTTGAAAGATTTTTAATTGCAGTTTTGATTTCAGTGCTTGCGATTGGTCTGTTTATATTTTCTATTTCTTTCTGGTTCTGTCTTGGGAGGTTGTGCTTTTCTAAGAATTTGTCCATTTCTTCCAGGTTGTCCATTTTATTATAGTTGCTTGTAGTAATCTCTCATGATCCTTTGTATTTGTGCAGTGTCAGTTGTTACTTCCCCTTTTTCATTTGTAATTCTATTGATTTGAGTCTTCTCCCTTTCTTTCTTAATGAGTCTGGCTAATGTTTTATCAGTTTTGTTTATCTTCTTAAAGAACTAGCTTTTAGCTTTATTGATCTTAGATATTGTTTCCTTCATTTCTTTTTCATTTATTTCTGATCTGATCTTTATGATTTCTTTCCTTCTGCTAACTTTTGGGATTTTTGTTCTTCTTTCTCTAATTGCTTTATGTGTAAGGTTAGGTTGTTTATTTTAGATGTTTCTTGTTTCTTGAGGTAGAAATGTATTGCTATAAACTTCCCTCTTGAACTGCTTTTGCTGCATCTCATAGGTTTGGGTCATCATGTTTTCATTGTCATTTGTTTCTAGGTATCCTTTTGATTACCTTGATTTCATCAGTGATCTCTTGATTATTTAGTAGTGTATTGTTTCATCTCCATGTGGTTGTATTTTTAACAGTTTTTTTTTCCAGTAATTGATATGTAGTCTCATAGCGTTGTGGTCAGGACAACGCTATGATTTCAATTTTCTTAATTTTACCAAGGCTTGATATATGACCCAAGATATGATCTGTCCTGGAGAATGTTCCATGAGCACATGAGAAGATAGTGTATTCTGGTGTTTTTGGATGGAATGTCCTATAAATATCAATTAAGTCCATCTTGTTTAATGTGTCATTTGAAGCTTGTGTTTCCTTATTTTCATTTTGGATGATCTGTCCATTCGTGAAAGTGGGGTTAAAAATCCCCTACTATGATTGTGTTACTGTCAGTTTCCCCTTTTATGGCTGTTAGCATTTGCCTTATGTATTGAGGTGCTCCTATGTTGGGTGCATAAATATTTACAATTGTTATATCTTCTTCTTGGATTGATCACATGACATTATGTAGCGTCCTGCATTGTCTCTTGTAATAGTCTTTATGTTAAACTCAATTTTGTCTGGTATGAGTATTGCTACTGCAGCTTTCTTTTGATTTCCATTTGCATGGAATATCTTTTTCCATCCCCTCACTTTCAGTCTGTATGTGTCCCTAGGTCTGAGGTAGATCTCTTGTAGATAGCATATATATGGGACTTGTTTTTGTATGCATTCAACCAGTCTATGTCTTTTGGTTGGAGCATTTAATCCATTTACATAAGGTAGTTATCAATATGTGTGTTCCTATTACCATTTCCTTAATTGTTTTACGTTTGTTACTTTAAGTCTTTTCCTTATCTTGTTTCCTGCCTGGAGAAGTTTTTTAGCATCTGTTGTAAAGCCGGTTTGTTGGTGCTGAATTCTCTTAGCTTTTTCTTCTCTGTAAAGGTTTTAATTTCTCCAACAATTCTGAATGAGATCCTTGCTGGGTAGAGTAATCTTGGTTGTAAGTTTTTACCTTTCATCACTTTAAATGTGTCCTGCCACTCCCTTCTGGCTTGCAGAGTTTCTCCTGAAAGATCAGCTGTTAACGTTATGGGGATTCCCTTGTATGTTATTTGTTGCTTTTCCTTTGCTGCTTTTAATATTTTTTCATTGTATTTAATTTTTAATAGTTTGATTAATATGCGTGTGGCCTGTTTTTCCTTGGATTTATCCTGTATGGGACTCTCTGTGCTTCCTGGACTTGACTGACTCTTTCCTTTTCAATATTAGGGAAGTTTTCAACTATAATGTCTTCAAATATTTTCTCAGCCCCTTTCTTTTTCTGTTCTTCTTCTGGGACCCCTGTAAGTCAAATGGTGATATGTTTAATGTTGTTCTAGAGGTCTCTGAGATTGTCCTCAATTCTTTTCATTTTTTTCCCTTTATTCTGCTTTGCAGTAGTTATTTCCACTATTTTATCTTCCAGGTCACTTATCCATTCTTCTTCCTCAGTTATTCTGCTTTTGATTTCTTCTAGAGAATTTTTAATTTCATTTATTGTGTTGTTCATCATTGTTTGTTTGCTCTTTAGTTCTTCTAGTTCCTTGTTAAATGTTTCTTTTATTTTCTCCATTCTATTTCCAAGATTTTGGATCATCTATACTATCATTACTCTGAATTCTTTTTCAGGTAGACTGCCTATTTCCTCTCCATTTGTTTGGTCTGGTGCATTTTTACCTTGCTCCTTCATCTGCTGTGTATTTCTCTGTCTTCTTTTTGCTTAACTTACTGTGTTTGGCATCTCCTTTTTGCAGGCTGCAGGTTCATAGTTCCCATTGTTTTTGGTGTCTGCCCTCAGTGGGTAAGGTTGTTTCAGTGGGTTGTGTAGGTTTCCTGGTGGAGGGGACTGGTGCCTGTGTTCTTCTGGATGAGGCTGGATCTTGTCTTTCTGGTGGGCAGGGCTGTGTCCGGTGTTTATTTTAGGGTGTCTGTGAACTTATTATTATTTAAGTCAGCCTGTCTGCTGATTGGTGGGGTTGTATTCCTGTCTTGTTGTTTGGCATAGGGTGTCCAGCACTATAGCTTGCCAGTCATTGAGTGGAGCTGGGTCTTAGCGTTGAGATGGAGATCTCTGAGAAAGCTTTCACCCTTTGATATTATGTGGGTCTGGGAGGTCTCTGGTGGACCAATGTCCTGAACTCGGCTCTCCTACCTCAGAGCCTCAGGCTTGACACCCAGCTGGAGCACAAAGACTTTGTCAGCCACACGGCTCTGAAGAAAATGGAGGAAAAAAAAAGAAAGAAAGAATAAAATAAAATAATTAAAATAATAAATAATTATTAAAGATAAAAAAATTAAAAAGAAAGAAAGAAAGAAGAGAGCAACCAAACCAAAAAAACAAATCCACTAATGATAACAAGTGCTAAAAACTGCGCTAAAAAAAACAAAAAAGGACAGACAGAAGCCTAGGACAAATGGTGAAATCAAAGTGTACAGACAAAATCACACAAAGAAGCCTACACATGCACACTCACAAAAGAGAAAAAGGAAAAAATATATATATCATTGCTCCAAAGTCCACTGCCTGAATTTTGGGATAATTTGTTGTGTATTCAGGTATTCCACGGATGCAGGGTACATCAAGTTGATTGTGGAGATTTAATCCGCTGCTTCTGAGGCTGCTGGGAGAAATTTCCCTTTCTCTTCTTTCTTCGCCCAGCTCCTGGGGTTCAGCTTTGGATTTGGACCCACCTCTGCGTGTAGGTCACCTGAGGGCATCTGCTCCTCCTCCACCAGACTGCATGGGGTTAAAGTAACAGATGACTGGGGGCTCTGACTCACTCAGGCTAGCGGGGGGGAGGGGTACGGAATGCGAGGCCAACCTGTGGAGGCAGAGGCCAGCGTGACGTTGCAACAGCCCGAGGAACTACATATGTTCTCCCGGGGAAGTTGTGCCTGGATCATGGGACCCTGGCAGTGGCGGGCTGCACAGGCTCCCAGCATGGGAGGTGTGGATAGTGACCTGTGCTTGCACACAGGCTTCTTGGTGGCGGCAGCAGCAGCCTTAGCGTCTCATGCCCGTCTCTGGGGTCCGCGCTGGTAGCCGCGGCTCAGCGTCTCATGCCCATCTCTGGGGTCCGCGCTGGTAGCCGCGGCTCATGCTCATCTCTGGAGCTCATTTAGGTGGTGCTCTGAAATCTCTTCTCGCGCACCCTGAAACCAGTGGTGCCTCTTAGGCAGCTCCATACTTTTACCCGGACTCCCTCCCGGCTAGCTGTGGCGCACTAGCCCCCTTCAGGCTGTGTTTTCAAGCAGCCAACCCGAGTTCTCTCCCTGGGATCTGACCTCTGAAGCCCGAGCCTCAGCTCTCAGCCCCCACCCGCCCTGGCGGGTGAGCAGACAAGCCTCTCAAGCTGGTGAGAGCTGGTCAGCACCGATCCTCAGTGCGGGAGTCTCTCTGCTTTGCCCTCTGCACACCTGTTGCTGCCCTCTCCTTCGTGGCTCTGAAGCTTCCCCCCTCCGCTTACCAACCCCCCCTCCCCCCGCTTACCCCATGCTCTGTCTCTGCCAGTGAAGGGGCTTCCTAATATGTGGAAACTTCCTCCTTCACAGCTCCCTCCCCGAGGTGCAGGTCTCGTCCCTATTCTTTTGTCTCTCTTTTTTCTTTTGACCTACCCAGGTATGTGGGGAGTTTCTTGCCTTTTGGGAAGTCTGAGGGCTTCTGCCAGTGTTCAGTAAGTGTTCTGTAGGTGTTCCACATGTAGATGTATTTTTGATATATTTGTGGGGAGGAAGGTGATCTCCACATCTTACTCCTCCTCCATCTTGAAGCTCTTTTCACAAATATTTTTATTTGTTCAGGAAAGTCATGAAAATTTCTTTCACTCTGTCTTTGTAATGTTCTTTATACCCATTGCTTTTCCTTCTTTCAATTCTCACAAGACTGGAGTTTTCGTAACTTGCTTATTATAACTAAAGATTAAACATTCAACGTTTATTAAAGCAGCACTATTCATTTTTTAGCAAAGAAAAAAGGCTTTTCTTTAAAAATGCAATTATTTTAAAAATCAAGTTTAATTTTCTGTTAATTTTGAGAGTGCTCAGAAGATCCCTTAAAGATCCCTAAATTATGTTTCTATTCTATACTTTCATTTTTTTTTACTCTGAAACTTCCACTGCTCAAGATATTTATTAAAAATCATACCACTTAAGCATTGTTCTATTTTTGACTAATTTATCAGAAGAATAATATATAAATACATAAAGCTTCAACTACATCATGTTTAAAAAAAGAAGTTTCTGCAGTATCCTGAAAATCAAAGATTTATGTGCAAATTGAAAAGTGATTATTTCCAAAGAACAAACGTATAAACATGCGTGAACACAACTTATACATGTCTAATATTTCTTCTGCTGTTTCTTGAGATAAGCACATAAATGAATTCTTGGGTCTTTCTCCATGTGATAATCATGCCCAGAATTCTTATATTATTTCACCCAAGACAACTTTGGTATTCTAGTATTCTAGTATTCCAATACTAGGCTAGTATTCTAGTCTGTCTTAAATATTAAAAACTCTTAGCCTGGGACAAATTGTCAGCTTAAAATGCTACAGTCAATGAGATGATTATGTGGGGCATTGTTTTTGCAGCTCAATAATTATTTTCCCTCAAAATAGGTTGCTAGGGTTAGAGTTATCAAATAAGAATAATTATGATATGACGGTGACCTTGAAAATGTCAGTTCTGTGTTTTAAAAGTATTTTGTAAAAATGTTGGAGCATATGGTCGAACAATTTTCTTTACAGCAGGAATTCTGAGATCTTATGTAATATGGTTCAAGAGCATTGTAAATCTCTAAGGGATGATATAGTAGGCAGCATTTCTAGGGGAAAAAATGTGTGTGTACACACACGCAGGCACACATACATATTATCTATCCATCTATCTACACATATACAAATAGCTGTTTGAGGAATATATCGTGGGACTACTGTTCCAAATAACACACTTTAAGAAATGCTGGTATAGGCGAACTATTCATCTCACATCAGTTTATAAAAGGACTAAGAGATAATTTCTTTGGTGTTTTGCTCAGAGTCAAACAGATGATTAATGACAAAACTTTATTTAAAAGATATGGCTATAGCAGCAGCAGTAGCACAGACAGCTCAGCTACATTGTCATCAGCATACAGGCAACCAGTCAAAAAGTAAAATGAAGACAAGGCACACTAACCACTCCCAAATTCTGAGTCTTGCATTATTTTTTCTCTTTTTCAAAAACATAAGAGCATATAATCAAAAGGATTCTGAGTTTCAACTTTGTTTTTATTTTTTAAATGTGTCAGTATTTTACACTGCTGTATGTACAAACTTTATACAGAAGCACAATCTTAGGATTTTAAAATAAGAACATAGGAATGGTTTAACAAACCATTAGGGTTGTTTTGCCCAAGTTATTGCTTTTTAAAAATGTCTTCATTGTACATAATATATATGGAGTTAACTTAAGAAATATTAGAAACATCTTTTAGAAGAATGTAGTTTGATATTTATTTAGTATAAAAAGTTTGTGCACAACAAATACAGTTTTTACAAATTGGTTTAGAAATATATATATATATATATATATATGTATATATATATAATCTGTCTTCTTGTCTAATCAGTACCCTTTCTACTTGCCCCTTACTGCCATAACATTCAGAGGTGAGCTGTTGAGTTGTGAATGCTGCTTTTTTTTAATTGAACAAATAGCAGTAATAATTTAATAGAAAATCAAAATTTCCCAAAGTAGTTACTTTCAAACACTATCCACTAAAGTACTCTTCTATTCATCTTTCTGCCTTGGTCAATCTTGTAAGCTATTTTTAAAAAAACATTTTACTGTATTCCTACTGTTCATTCCTTTATCGCAAATACATAACTTGAGCTCTGCATATTTTTCTGTGTGTGTGTGTGTGTGTGTGTTCTTCTCCCCATTTATGTATTCTGTCTCTATCTTTGCTCTCTTTTAATGAATGAATCAATCATTATATATTAATTATTCATCTTATACCACAGTACGGTAAAAAATGGAAGAGATGCAAAGGAATCTAAGGCAAGATTCTTTCCTTCAAACAGTTTATAATAAACTTAGGGAAAGAAAAGTGGCTTGAGTTAAATATTTACATGCTGTAATGACTGTAAAGACAATATAAATTAAGGGAACCTGCCATTGATATGGATTCTAAGGGTCTGAGAAGAAATTTTAGAATTGAAGTGAGGTTATATTGTCCTTCAAGGTTTTAGAGGAGGAAAAAAATAATTCCATGCAACAGTGGAAACTCAGAAGTATGAATGAGAATAAGGTAGTCAGCCTCATACATGAAGAAGGTGCATATATTTTGGAGAGCCAAGGAACCAGGAATGGAATGACTATTTAACACTAGGTTGTTTAATCTAGCAGTACGTTTTACCTTATTATTAAAATAAAATGTAACATTTTGATAATGATTTCAGCATATACAAAAAATTATTTGTTAAATACTGAATACTTATTACTAAAATTCAACATTTTTGCAAAGAAGGAATAGAAGTAAATATCCCTAACCACATTAACAAAATAAAAACAAAAACCTACACACATTTTAGTAAATGGAGAGCTATTAGAAATGTTTCTTTAGGTATCAATAAAAGTAAAAATATCATCATTATTTTACTGCTTTTGGTATTACATGGGCGGTCCTAGGTGAAATCATAATAATGATAATAATAGTGATATAGATGCACATGAGAAATTAGGATTACTTTTCTTCATTTACAGATAGTATTCTTATTTCCAAGAGAAAAACTAGAAAAAAATGCTTATTTATTAAATATTGCCTGAGCATAGCAAGTTCATGGATATACACTCATTTAAAAAAATTTTATATACTAGCAACAACTAATTAGAAAGTGTAATTTAAAAATATCTCACAATAGTAGTAGCATGTTCCAGTACCTAGGAATAAGCCAAAAAGGCAAGATATTTATAGGTATAATTATAATTTTTAATGAATGTTTTAAAATAAGATAATTATGTACAAAGATGTACCGTGTTCATGAATGGGAATGTTCAATATTCAATATATCAATTCTCTATAAATTAATTTATAAATTCAAAGCAGTGAAATCAAAACCACCACTTTTTTTTTCCCATTAAAATTGAAAAACCCTTCATTAAATTTTTAGGGAATTTTAAAAGCCATGAATAGGCCAAACAATATAACATAAACCCAAGGAGAGAAGATATGACATTTAAAGGTTTAAGACACAAATCTATAAAATTCAAGAATTTGGGTGTTGAACCAGGGATAGGCAAATAGATTATTCAGAAACAGAACTTAAACATTTTGGCTATCATTATTATTAAATCAGATAAAGTCTTATACTCATATTCTAAGATGCAGGAAAACCCCTGGTACCAATATATCCCAGAGAAAACTTTCCTATACTTGTATGATGAGATAAGTGTAATGTTACTCATTTCAACATTATTTGCATTAGAAAAGAAAACAAATGAAGTAGATTTCAAGATTGTAAAGCATGAATAAACTATAAATACAATGGATCATCAAACAACAGCAAAGTGAATGCAGTTGTACTTGAATACTTGAATTATCCAAATTGAATTATCCAGTTTTACAAGATTGTAAAAACAATTTTGTGTAAAGAAAGGTTGCAAACATATATTATGATAGCAAGTTTTGTTGATTATACACACCAGTGTTTTGTCACTTTTTATACATGTATATGTAGTATATATGTACACTTATGTATATAGATATGTGCAAATATAGGTATGTACATGTGCACCAAATGATAAGAACATAGATGCAGTAGTACTTAGCTTTGAAGAAAAAAGAAAAATGTGAGATTGTGGAGGAAGTACAAGGATAGTTTCAACTATATCTATAAAGTTTTGTTTTAAAGATCTCCAAGTTTGTTCTCTTTGATATCTTTTTCCTTGGACTGGAGTTGATGGAAATCATCCATATATTACATAATAAACTAACAGCTCTTTTGTGAAGAAAACCTCACTCTCTAGTCCCATCAAAAGCTCAATAAATTCTTTGTCTTTCTTATATTGCCTGGGGGTGGGGGATGAAAGCCTAATGCTAGTAGAACCACTATTATAATCTCTTAGCATACCTTGTACAGCTGGTTTAGCAACTGGATTTAGAATGTGGGGTATTTGGATCTGTAGTTTAGTCTTGACCTCTTTAGCCTGAACCACCTCTGAGATAGGAAGAATCCCATTTTGACATGTTTCACTAATGGTCTCTCCCCTTATGTATTTCCCCCTTGACATAACCATACAGTTCCCTTGCGTAGTTATCCTGTGAAATTATAATTCGATGTGCTATGCTTATTTTGCTTCAGAAATCAATATTGTTTTCCGTTGGTGTCCAAATAGGTAGAGATTCTTCAAAGTGCGTTCAGAATCTCTTATGATATTTAACTAAACTCTATTTCTGACTTCCCTCCATCCTTACTCCCACAGTGAAGGAAAACAAAATGGAAAAGCATCTATTGTTGCTTTTCTTCTATAGGAGAATGAGGGCTTAGTGGGGGAAGGTCCATAATTATCAGCATCTTATGAACCTAGAATTTTCTAACTTTGCATATCTGATCATTGAAATCTTAATGCTTTTTTCCCTCAAATTCCAAATCCTCTATAAAGCCATGTCTCTCTCTTCTAAGGGAAGCAATTTATTAAAAAAAAAAAATCAGTGTCAACTATGTGCTATCCTTCTAACTACTGAGATAAAGAAATGAATTTTAAAACCACAAAAAGAATAATGAACAAAATAGAAAAAATTCATTTCCTCATTTTATATTCTGTGTAATATAATCTATCATTTTAATTTCTCCTACCACCATCTTCTTCCCTACTCTAAATCCAACTTTACCCAGGCTAGTGCTAATTTCCTTAAAATGCTATATATTTATTGCTATGTTAATTTCTTGATAGCCCTGATTCAGTTTTCTCTATTTCAGTTGCAACACACACCAAAGCAGAGAACATAATAGGGGCTCAACATATATCCGGATTTGACTTTATTCATTTAATAAACATTTTTGGTGTCATACAACATGCCAGCTGATTCTAGAATAGAAACTGGATCTGAGCAAATGTAAAATGAATAATGACTTGAGAGAAGCAGATGTTATTATACATGAATTAAAGATCATTTGTTCAAGTTTGATGTATCATATTAGTTCCTAATTGGGCAAGAAAGAAGGGGTCTGCATAGGCATTAAATGACTATATGGTCCAGGATCCTGAATGGTTAAAAGAATGTGCTGTCAGGTTGCTAACACAATAGCAGGGAATTGACAGGGGAAAAATGTGAAACAGCTGTTGTTATATTTTAAGAAGTCTTAAATAATGCTAAACAATGATTTTTAAAAGATTATTTAAAGATTTAGGGAGAGAATCAGGTTTTAATTACAGCAAAGAGTAGGAATAGAAAATGCATGTAGAAAAGCATAACCACAATGAGTTAGTGAAAGAAGGTAGAGAACAGTGATATGAATACAAATAATGCTTATATTTGAAACTATATAGAGTGCAAAATACATTTGGCTTATCATATCCTATCTTTACAGCAATGCTTTGAAACAGGAACATGATTAGAACTTGCACTGAATTCTACATACCTTCAACCTAGTTCCCATTGCTTCAAATTAAAACTATTTGTAGTTTTGATAGAAGTTGCTTGTGTGAGATAAGAAGTATTCTTCTAGGATCAAATGGAAGTTTTATTTCTATATATTTTCTAGTTTAGTCTGAATTATTATTGATTCTCCCATCAATAAAGAAGTATGAAAGGAATAATGTGATTATTTTGGTAAAAGGAATATTCTGGAATCAATGTGGAAAATGGAGAAGAGTGGAGAAAAGACAAACATAGAAAAAGGAAGGATAATCAGAAGGCTGTGGAATTAATCTGGTGAGAGGTATGAAATAAGAAGTTAAGTCATGTGAAATAAGAAATGTCAATGGAGACAAGGAGAATGGATCAGTGTTTGGATGCAGGGATAAAAGAGAGGAAATACTGACAACTAAAAACTAGATTTCTAGCTTTAGACACTGGCTATTACACAATGTCCGTCTCTATTAACACCAGAAAAGGGAGAGATTTTGTGGTAAATGGGAGACAAATTGGTTTGAAAACATTTTGTGTGAAGTGTTTGTTCTAGGATGTCCAAATCAGAATTTCTAATATAGAAGTAAATAAGTAAATATAATCTTAGAGCAGAACTCTGGAAAGATTTTAAAAATCTAGGTGATGAAAGAAGTCATGGAAATGAATGTTTTCACTAAGTAGAGTCTGCCATTAGAAGACATGATAGTGGGTGGTGAAAACTGGTGAACACCAACAGATAAAAATTTAGCATAGGGAAAAATGCCATGAAAAAGATGGAGAAAAAGTTGCTATATATGTAGGGGGAAATATGGGAAGGTGTTTTATTGCAGATCTCAAGGTAAAAAATCATGGGAAGAAAAAGAGAGGTTGATTAAATCAAAGAGAAACCATGAAAAATAATAGCTAAAAGTCAGTTTTCCTACAAAGTGACCATTCACAACTTTAACCAGACTTGTTTTGGTAAAGATTTGAGTATAGACCCCAGTCTACAAGAGTTTGAGGTGTGAATAAAGAAAGGTTGGACACAAGTCTTAGCGGGAATGAAAGAGACACTTGGTCTTTGGGTGTGAATAAAAGAGACAATTATTAAAGGCATGAAGAGGAGGTGATAGAATATAGCATAGAGATGGTGAGATTAGCCTTGCTATGGGAGGAATATTTCCATTTTTACCAGAGAGGAAAGAGGCAAAGGTGTTGAGGCAATTTTATCTACTTTGCAACAACTCAAAAACTAACAGGAAAATAGTAAATGTTTTTGATAATGATAACCTCATTCTGTTCAAACTGGAACCAATTTAGATCTTAAGGTTTGTCTTTAGTGAAAGACAAGAAAAAAAAAAAAGAATGAGTTTAAATGTTAAGATGTTTAAAAACAAACATCTAGAGCAGCAATTTAGAGTAACATGATATTGATCAAGAGAGTAGTTAACCTCTCATAGCTAGTAGGTATTTGCATGTTTAATCACAGATGGTGTGTATAGATTTGTGCCAGAACTTGCTGTCTCTAATTGGAAACACCTCAAGTCAACTCCAGGCCTCCTTTTCAGAAGCCAAATGCACTTTTAGCCCAATGCTGCCATTAAAATTCCAGGTTTTTAAAAGATGTTATTCCAAAAACTCACTGCCATAAAATATATGTGCATTTTATTATCTCCCTTCCCTATGTCAGTACTCTCAGAGTGTAATTTCTTCACCTAAATAAATATATTTAAAATACATTGATTATAATAAATTTGACTTTAATTTGTCTCATATGAAGTTTGTTTTTCCCCCTCATTTCAATATTCATAAAAATATGTTTGAACAATCACTCAAACAACAACAACAAAACCTTACTCTTCCTAACTCTATATCTATTTTTTCCTCATAGACAATATCTTTTCCACACCAACAAATAGCATTACATTCTTTATATTTTCTGAAGGCTTGTCAGAGTCACTGGTTATATTTCATTAACTGATCCGTATGGTTATTGATAGCTAGTTCACTGTTGGTCACATTTTTAATTGTCCCCTAATACTTCAAACTTTTTTCTGACATCTCTCCTAATCCTTCAAGTTTTCTTTCATTTCTGCACATTTTAAACTAATGAAATACCCTTTAATAGTCCATACTGTGTTATAAAAGTCTGTTCTGTGTTTTCGTTTTTACTTTATAAAGTAAAATTTATAAATGAACATATAAATAAAGGATATCTCCATTTAGGATTATAGTGGGATTATTTTAAAATATTAGCAACTGTATTTGTGCATCTACAAAAAGTGAGTGCAAGTAAGTGTGGGTTTAGAACAGTTAGGGAAAAAGAGAGTAATGGAAGGGATATAGAACAAAAGTACTAGTAATATTAAATAATTATCAATAATGTTTAAGTTCTACATTTATTGGGGATACCATCCTCTTTAAGTTATATTCATAATCTTATTAAATATGTACAATTATAATGACCACGTCAAAGTAGAAAGAGAACTTGAGGTTTAGAGAAGTTATTATAAATGACATCAATGATCACACAGCTAGTAATAGTGAAGCCAGAATTTGAACGCCAATTGTCTGAATCTAGGAAGGATCTTAAACACTAATAATATTTCTGGTTAGAGATTGTTCTACAATTGGAATTTGAGCACTAGTTCTATTGATTACTAGTGATAGAAACTTAAAGAACAAATTTCTGAAGCTTGGTTACCTTTGCTTTCATATTTGGGTAATGTTTGTTTGTATTAGGTAGGTTTAATTGCTACCACAAAAAGACTCTTAACATCTTTTACCCAAACAAGTTAGGAGATTAATTATTTCTCAAGTAACAATCTAGAGATGGGCAATTGATTTAAGAATGGACTGCTAAACTAGCATGGCAAGCAGCCCACCTGAAAGTCATAAAGAAATTCATATTTCTTATATCTTTTCAATTTATCATTACCTAAGGCCTTTTTCTTATTTCACATGATATAATACACACTTTTGTAATGAGGGAAAGAGAAAATGGAAAGCAAGAAATTGCCTTATAAAATGCTATAAGTTGCAAAAATCACTTATTCCATTGACCAAAATCAGTCATTTATATACCTAGCTTCAAGAGAGACTGATAAAGGTAGTTTCTAGTTGAGTAATGTGTCAGTCATGAAAATACACGGCTCAAATCTCTCTTTAAGAGAATAGTTTAGGAGAAATGTAATTGACAGATGTCATCCAGCTGCTGGACTTTTGGATTCACTGTAGCATTCTAGCCAATGATATGCTCTCTTTGGCCTATACCAAGTCAACAGTTGTGCTTGTTGGGTTACTAAAGCTAGATTGTTTCTGTTTAGAACCTCTCTGATGGGTAATCATTTTTTTCTGGGTCTCTTTAAATGTCTGGCATATGCTTCCTCAAAGCTGCACTAAACTCAGACCTCATTACCTAATCATTTTACATTCCATTCTTCCTTTCACAGATGCCATACTTTATCATAGTCTGAAAGTGCTCCTCGCCAGCTCTTAATCCTTTTTCACTTAGCCTGGAGTTTAAATCTCCTTTACATCTAATTGTACTTTGTCATATGCTTCTCAGAGGACCCAGAATGAGATAGTGGTCATGTGCTTAACTAAAATCTTAGGGGTTCAGTTACACAAGAGGAAGGTTATAATGGATCCCAGGAACATTTTACTTTCTCAATAATGATCTTCAATTCTCTTCCACCAAATATCAATTCATATCATTTTCTCCAAATATAGAACACATTTACTCTCTCTCCAATGAAGAAAATCCAAAGTCCCATATGGTTATTTCATCCAGTTTAAAATTCAGGATCTCTGAATAATGTGATCTCCCTTCTATCCAATTAGCATATGAAACTGATTTAATTTTTTTTAATAAAACATGCTAGTTATCTTCTCACATTGAATATAAAATGACAAAACTGGAACTTGTTGAATACAATAAAAAACTCCCACTTGGAAGAAGGAAGAATGCAAACACATTCAGTTATCAACTCCTGATAGGCTGGAATTGAGGGGAATCCTATTCTGTCAATAGAGTTAAGTACTTCTGTTAGCCCATCAGCCTGCACCTTGCTCTTTTCTATGGAAATAACTCTGTATACCTTGTTTTCTATGGTTCCTGGTTTTGTTCTTTGAGAGATATTTTTAAAATTGGTTTAGGGTAGATATTATTAATATTCAGTACTAATGAGCTTCTCTCCACTTATAGGCAGAGGAAAAAATTGTTCTTCTATGCCCACTTGAAGTTACATATGGCCACATGGCTTTCTTTGGCCAGTGAAATAATGGAAGCATCCTAATGGTGGTGGAATCATATATTTACATGGGAGCCATCTGCCCTGGAGAGATGTCTGGTTTTACATTAAACATGGTAGATATAAGAAATAAGATTTTTTTTTTTTTGGTCTTATGCTATAGAGATTTTAGTCTTGCAGTGAAACTCAGTCTACACTGATTAATCTATCATTTTTTTTTTTTTTGCATGGTCACATTTTAATGAGTGTTGAAATGTGTGCCTTCTCCAGAAATGGTGAGCTTTTTGAATCTATTTTCTGCTAGGGAAGGTTTGGAAATCTCGGGGCCATTATAGGAATAAAACAATCCAAGATAATTTTGTAATTCAGACTTATTTCTCTGGCAGTAAATTTATGTAGTAGGTTTCTAGTTGATTCATTCCACTGTTGAGTAACCAAACCTAAAAATCTTGACATCATGTCAAAAATCTTGACATCATGATATTCTTGACATCATGTTTAAATCTATTGATTATCTTTTTTTGGTTACTGGCTTCTGTGAGTGAATCATCTGTCTCCCCCTGTTTTTAATCAGAACATCTGAAGCAGTATGCTATCTGAAACCCCTGTCTTAGACTGTTTTTTAACCTCAGTTCTAACTCACAAGATCTAGCTGAAATTCTAAAGGAGAGACCTCAGAGCAAATCTCTGAACAAAAATAATATCTCCTTCTAATTACATTTGAATAATTTCTCCAAACATATGATATACCCCGAACTGTTCAGTATAGCTATAGGTTTATGGGCATGTGGTGTGCCTTCTAGGTTAACAAATAACAGCAATTTAACCAAATGTTTGCCAAAACGTAATAAGGGTCACCAGCTTTTTAGCCTGCAGTACTGCCTGTCCTTCCATATTCTAAGCCAGTACTACATATTTCAGATTATCTATTTATATATTTTTAAAATTTTATGGGCCCCACTTACATCAATGGACAGATCATGCAGACAGAAAATCCTTAAGGAAATACTGGCCTTATGATAGATTAAACCAAATGAACTTTATTTATATATGTAAATGAACTTTTATATATGAACTTTATATGTATATAGAAAATTCTATCCAAAAGAAGCAGAATACACATTCTTTTCAAGTGTACATGGAACATTCTCCAAGATACATCACATGCTAGGTCACAAAAGAAGTCTCAATAAATTTAAGATGATTGAAATCATATCAAGCATCTTTCTGACCACACAACTATGAGACTCAAAGTAAAGAAAAAAAAAAAACTGCAAAAACACAAACGGGTGGAGACTATACAATATGCTACTAAACAACCAATGAGTCACTGAAGAAATCAAAGAAGAAATCAATAAAATACCTGGAGACAAATGAAAATGGAAATGCAATAATCCAAAATCTGTGGGATGCAGCAAAAGAAAAGTACATGGCAATACAGCCTACTTCGGGAAATGAGAAAAATCTCAAATGAACAACCTAACCTTACTCCTAAAGGAATAGAAAAAAGCAGAACAAACAAAACTCAAAGTTAGTAGAAGGAAAGAAATAATAAAGGTCAGAACAGAAATAAATGAAATAGAGAATTAAAAAAATAGAAAAGATTAGTGAAACTAAGAGCTAATTTTTTGAAAAGGTAAAATAAATTTATCAACCTTTAGCAAGACTCATCAAGAATAAAAGAGAGCCCAAATAAATAAAATCAGAAATGAAATAGAAGTTACAACCAACACCATAGAAATACAAAGGATTATAAGAGATTACTATGAAAAATTATAGTGCAAGAAAGTTGACAGACTAGAAGAAGTGGATAAATTCCTAGAAATGTACAATTTCTTAAGACTGCATCAGGAAGAAAGAGAAAAAATGAACAGAATGATTACCAGTAATGAAATTGAATCAATAATCAAACAAACTGCCAACAATGAAAATTTCAGGACCAGATAACTTCACAGGTGAATTCTATTAAACATTTAAAGAATAATGAACACCTATCTTTCTAAAACTATGACCAAAAATTGAAGAGGAAAGAGTGCTTCCAAACTCATTCTACCAGGCCAGCATCACCCTGGTAGCAAGATCAAACAAAGACACCACAAAAAAATTATAGGCCAATGTCACCGACTAACACAGATGCAAAAATCCTCAACAAAATATTAGCAAACCAAATTCAACAATACATTAAAGGGATCATACACCATGTTCAAGTGGGATTTATCCCAGGGATGCAAAAGTGGTTTAATATCTGCAAATCAGTCAACGTGATATACCACACTAACAAATATGTTTGAGCATTTAAACTAATGGGTTTCTTGATCAATTACATAATCCATTTGGGAGCATTTAATAACTCAGTCACATTAAATGTACTTTCATTTTGGTGTTTATAATTTACTTGCCTTCCAAAGTCCATGATGTCATATATGTTTTACTGAAATTGGGATGAACTAGAGGACATTCAATGGCATTCTCTTAGATGCCCTTTTGGGGAATTATGAAGAATAAGAATGCATACACGTACCTATAGAAAGAGAATCTCTTTCTTTCATACGCTTGAGAAAAGTAAAGAGTGTTGAAAAAGGAACATATTACAGAAAAACATTAATTACTCATATGGACATCATCAAGTGCCAACTATGAGCCAGACACTATGCCAAGTACTAACAAAGGAAAGATGAGTAAGATAGTATCTCTTGCCACGGGTTTAGACTGATCAAAACAACAAACATTAATAGGTATTTGGTGATTCTGGTTCAATATTTTGAACTAGATTGTTCTGCTAGCCCTCCTGGAACCTCATTACAAGATTTAAAAGACATATAAACCCACATCAATAAACAGAACAGTGGTGGAGAGGCAATTAATGGAAAACGGTTGTAAAAAATACCTGGAAGAAGAACACTTAGTATGTTTGCTAGATAAAGTAAGGCAGTGGAAGTCGTAGTGCAGGACATCCTCAGAGAAGGCTGAAGAAAGAGGAGAGAGATGATCTGCCAATGCCAAATCACCCATTCCTGCACACAGGATGATTAGATGGCAAACATCCCCCCCTTAGGTAAATGCATAGAAGTAAATATAATTATATGACTGGAAAGGACTAGAATAGCTGCAGTTGTAACCCAGAATAAATCATCTGCATTCTGGCATTTGGGAATGCTCAGTAAAATGTCAGACTCTTCACCAACTCATTCTAGAATGAAATATATCAGTTGGCAGGTTTCATTCATGAATGAAAACCACATAGTAGCCTCTCCTTTTACTTTATTAATTTAATCATATAATTAATTTCTCAACAAAACCAAAATTGTCCCTGGAGAAAAAATATATTCAGGGAATTGAAGAGTACATAAACAGAAAAACGAACAATCACAGCCAAAAGAATTAGAGAAGCTAGGTTAACATATTTAAGCAATCTAGGACAACCAAATTCCAACTAAAAGGACTGTGGAGAAAGAGAGTAGAGGAAACCAAACGGAAGACAGTATAAAAAATAATTCAAGAAATTATTTTAAATTAAAACCCTTCAAGTAAATTAATTAATTTACTTCAAGTAAATTAATCAAGTAAAGTAATTAAAACTCTTCAAGTAAATATGATACATATGATATAAATATAGAGATGTGTGTGTATATGTAAAGTGAATAGAAATAATTGGAGCCTTGATGCATTAGTATTGGTTTTAAGAACGTCAACGATTCTAAAAGTCTTTTAATTTTTCTTTATTTCAACTTTCACTCACTTGAAATAAAGTATTTTTTCTTTTCATTTGAAATATGACTGTGGAAGTGTCAGGATAGTAAGGTCAATTGTGGCAAAAACTCACTGAAATAAATATTTTATTTTGAATTTTGTTGAAATATTTCAGATTCCATTCACTGTACATCACCAAATTAATTCCAGATTTACACAGGACAAAGGAGTTCATTAATTTCTTGTAATCATTGCAATTTGAAAACGTCTGATTAGTCCGGAAAGTCAATGAACACATTGATGCAATAGACGTAGAAGTCTGTTTAATCTCAGAAGAAATTGAAACAAAAAAAAAGTTTAAACAAATTGTGTGGCACTCTTGAAGTTTATTGTACCTGGACTATGCTGTGAGGTTTTTTTTTTTTTCTTTTTTTATAAAATTCACGTGGGAAAGTTTGTTTCTTATGCATTTTCAGTTTAAAATCATATGCATGAATATGGTCCTCAAGCCTAACATTTTTTATTGTAAACTGCAGATTGCTTTAAATGTCCATTTTTCAGAAAGTATAAAAGCTCAAATAACCATATATCTAATGCCTGATTTTGGATAGATACTGAATTAGATCTGAATGGATACAAATGTGAATAAACCATTATAAGAAAGACCATAGAAAACTTATTCCATTTTGAACTTGGTTTTGGCTCTATTGAAATTTAATTAAAAATAATTAAAGTGTAATTCCATTATTTGGACACATCATATTGTGGTTTATTAAAATGGTACAAGCTTCTGGGCTGAAAGTTATAGGTATCTCAAAATGAAATAGGTTATTTTGAGAGATAACAGTCTCTACAGGAAAGTGAGAGAGAGTGAATTCTGTTTTCATATTGTAAAGGGTTTCTGATATAACAACCACATATACCTACAAAGACTCTGGCTATATTGATGTGGTTTTTTTTTTTAACATCTTTATTGGAGTATAATTGCTTTACAATGGTGTGTTAGTTTCTGCTTTATAACAAAGTGAATCAGTTATACATATACATATGTCCCCATATCTCTTCGCTCTTGCATCTCCCTCCCTCCCACCCTCCCTATCCCACCCCTCTAGGTGGTCACTGCCATGAAAATGATTAAAAACACCAGCTCTTCTGTTTAGTCAGTGTGTGTGTTTTTTTGTTTTGTTTTGTTTTTGTGAACACCAGCAAAAAGTAACGATACATTACCTACCCAAAGAATATATAATTTCAGTTGAACAGTCTACTCAGTAATACCAAGGCTGTCATTAAATCAAGAAAATTAAGATTGTGGATTTTAGGATGGTTTATAACTTTTCTGGAAAAAATTTGTGCTCGCTTGTCAAGCCTTTTATTTCCCACCCAGCTAAAATTAAATATATCCCTTTTTTGTGCTCACAGACTATTTTATACATATATATGTTCTGTATAAGCATTTTGTTGTATTTGTTGCTTTTGGTCTTTCCCACAAGAGTGTAATGTCTCTAAGGCAGGCATATTGTATTGCTTGTTTATTTATCTTCTTCTCTTACCACATCCATGGGCAGTTTGCAGATGCTCAAAAAGCAGTTACTTGATCTCTCAATTAAAGCAAATATAGAATGATATGTAAGTTCTCATTGCATATTTGTTGTAGCAATGAGCATTTGTTTCTTCATAAACTACTCAAAATTTAGATATGAATTTAAAAATAACTACAATGGTGTATGTTAAAATATTTTATTAAAAATTAAAAAAATAATAAGCACTCAAAACCACATTAAGAATTAGAATGTATATTAAATATTTTAGATAAACTTAGAACATACTCTATTATAATTAAAAGAAAAAACATGATCAATGATCAAATAACACCAACATAGCTGTTAGAATGAAAGAGTAAGTGAATCCTTTGAAAAATCAGTAAAATACACTTTGAAAAAATGTATAAAGAATAGAAGTTTTAAAAAATCACCACAGCTTAAATTTATTTTTTTAACTAGGGATTACTAAGATCTAGGGAAGAGAAATGGGAACACGGCTCGTTGATAAGTATTGGATTATGCTGGCAAATAATACTTGGCACTCAGCACTGTCCTCTAGCGTTAGTACCAAGATACTGTTGATAAGGCTAAAACAAGGGGACTCAGTTTCCTCAATTTCAGCAGTGTAGAGGTACAAGTTTAAGTAGAGCAGATTCAGGAGCTGTCATTCTGTACTCAAGCCTTCTTCAGGATAATTACTCTTATTCCCTTATCCAGAGTGGCTATCTTTCTTATAGTGAGGTCTCTGTATTTTCCTAGAAGCACGTTACAGTTTTTGTATTTGCCGCCATACAGCCTCCATCTCAGCTGCTTTTTGTTCTCACTTTTGTTGCCAAAAGAAAAAAATCTTCCTGGACATGACTGTTGCTGAGCTGAATCAGGGAGAAGTGTTTAGAGGGCAGGTGGCAGGTAGGAGTGGGGAGAACACAGACTAGTTGAAAATACCTGAAAAGTTACATCTGTCTTCAAAAGGAAATTTTTACTAAAGAAGAAGAAAGCTTATAAAAAATTAGGTCAATAGTTTAAAAAATATAGAAATTTTAAAATATATTTTTGGGATTATTTTGTAATATATGGAAATATCAAATCACTATGTTGAGCAGCAGGAACTAACAGTGTTGTAGGTCAATTATACTTCAAAAAGCAAGCAAACAAGCACATTCACAGAAAAAGAGATCAGATTTGTGCTTATCAGAGGTGGAGGAAGAATAGGATGGAGGTAGCCAAAAGGTACAAACTTCCAGTTGTAAGATAAGTAAGTACGAGGGATGTAATGTACAACACGATTAATATAATTAACACTGTTGTATGTTATATAGGAAAGTTAAGAGAGTAAATCCTAAGAGTTCTCATCACAAGGAAAAACTATTTTTTTTCTTTCTTTTCATTATATATGAGATGATGGATTTTTACTAAATTTATTGTGACAATCATTTCATGATGTAAGTATTTCAGATCATTGTGCTGTACCCCTTAAACTTATATAATGCTGTATGTCAATTATATATCAATAAAACTGAAAGAAAAAATATAGAAACATTTAAATAAAACTTTTCATTCTCCATGAACGAAATGTTGAATATTGAAGAATAAGAACTATGTCTTTACAATGGAAATTTTAAAACTTTGGCAAATGTGTGTGAACACAACTCTGGTGGAGAAAATAGGATTAAAGAGTCACTATGAGTTGACTATACCAAACTCCTCATGATTATTTTTCTGTTAAAAAAAAACTACTTTCATACCACTCTGCAAACCAAAATAGAGTGGTAGCTTATGTTTCACAATTTGTGTTTCTGATTTTAATTTCTCTCACAGCTTTGTCCTACAGAGATTTCCATGCCCTCTACAAATTGAGGCTGGTATGTGTCCCACTTTTGCTTCCAGTTTCTTTACTATCACAGATATCATCAGTGACATTAAACTGGACCTTGCTATTCTACTCCAACATTACTTTGCTGAGTTATAAAAGAATGTTCTTCACTTACTAAATTAAAAAAATATATTTGAGTCATGAGTATAAATTGGCCATAGATATCTACAAGTATGCCCTACTATTTGTGCAAATTTGTAATGAATGATCTGTAGAATGCATATATAAGGAGAATTGTGCATCACTACTCAAAACAAGGAATGAGCAAACATTTGCTAGATACAGACTTAAGTAAACTACAGAAGACTTAAAGTTTCCACTCCTCATTTCTCTCCTCCCACCTAATAGAAAGGAACAGTATGCAGAATTAAGTAACTGGCAAACATCCCATAGAGTGGAAAGGTAAGAAAATGAATCACTTTTGGCAATATCATTAGAGATGAAAGAACACCTAGGCATATACCCTATAGCTAGAGAGGTAAAAACATGGTAAAGGGCTTTAAAAATTCTTCTGGTTTTGGTTAACTGTCTTGGAAACAGTTATTAACAAGGAGAGTCATGATTTACCTCTGAATTAATGATACCTTTGCCATGAGAAGCAAACAAGCATTATCTTACATACTGTGGATAAAGCAGATAAAGCATTGATTATGTGAATCCAGGCAAATCTGGGATCAACTGGAAGATATGTTCTAGCTCTGTGACACTGCTCAAGTCATCTGCCTCAGTTTCTTAATGTACTCTCATAAATGTAGAAAACAATATGGGAAACAAAAGCAAAAATAAACAAATGTGACTATATCAAACTAGAAAGATTTGCATAGTGAAGGAAACTATCAAAGAAAAAGCAACCTACAAAATGGGAGAAGATATTTACAAATCATACAACCATTAATGTGTTATAAATCCAAAATATGCAGAGAATTTATACAACTCAACATCAAAAAATAAATCCTGGGGCTTCCCTGGTGGCGCAGTGGTTGAGAGTCCGCCTGCCGATGCGTGCCCCGGTCCAGGAAGATCCCACATGCCGCGGAGCAGCTGGGCCCGTAAGCCATGGCTGCTGAGCCTGCACATCTGGAGCCTGTGCTCCGCAACGGGAGAGGCCACAACAGTGAGAGGCCCGTCTACCGAAAAATAAAAATAAAAATAAATCCTGATTAAAAGATGGCCTCCACCTAGAGGGGTGGGATAGGGAGGGTGGGAGGGAGGGAGATGCAAGAGGGAAGAGATATGAGAACATATGTATATGTATAACTGATTCACTTTGTTATAAAGCAGAAACTAACACACCATTGTAAAGGAATTATATTCCAATAAAGATTTAAAAAAAAAAAAGATGGTCAGAGGACCTGAATAGACATTTTTCCAAAGAAGATATGGAGATGGTCAACAGACAACTGAAAAGATGCTCAACATCACTAATATCAGAGAAATGCAAATCAAAACCACAATGAGATACCACTTCACACCTGTCAGAAGGGCAATCATCAAAAAGAACAAATAACAAGTGTTGTCAAGGATGTGGAGAAAAGGGAACCCTCATGGACTATTGTGTGGGGTTGTAAATTGATACAGCCTCTATGGAAAGCAGTACGGATGTTCCTCCAAAAATGCAAAGTAGAACTCCCATACAATCTAGCAGTTTCACTTCTGGGTATTTACCTGAAGAAAACAAAAACACTAATTTGAAAAGATAAATTGTTCGTCGATAAATGAATGGATAAAGAAGATGTGGTATATATATATATATCTTCTATATATATATATATTGCATTGTGTGTGTGTGAATATCTATACATACACACACACTGGAATATTAGTCAGCCATGAAAAATGAAATCCTGCCATTTGTGACAACATGGATGGATCTAGGGTGTATTATGCTAAGTGAAATAAGACATAGAAAGACAAATACTTTTTGATCTCATAAAGGGGAGTCTAAAAAAAGAAAGCAAACAAAGAAAATAAAATGAAAACAGATACATAGTTACAGAGAAAGAAGAAACCAGTGGTTGCCAGAGGGGAGGGGTGTTAGAGGGGTGAGGTAGGTGTAAGGGATTAAGAAGTAAAAACTTCCAGTTATAAATAAGCCACTGGGATGTAATATACAGTGTAAGGAATATGGTCATTAATATTGTTATTGCCATAACTTTGTATGGGAACAGAGGATTTTCAGGTTTGCCGTGGTGATCATTCCATAACGTATTCAAATATCAAATCACTATGTAGTATACTTGTATCTTACATAATATTCAATATGACTTCAATTTAAAAGTATATATGTTAAAATAATTAGATTAATTTTGTGTATCCTTAGATCACTGTTTCTCAGCCTTGGAAAAATTGACAATTTGGGTCAAATAACTCTTGTTGTGGGCTGCACTGTTTATTGTAGGATGTTTAGCAGCATCCATGGCCTCTACCCACTAGACGCAGTAGCACCCATCCTCCCCAGTTGTGACAAACAAAAATATCTCTAGACATTGCCAAAATGTCCCTTGAGCAGCAAAATTGCCCCCCATTAAAAGTAATTGTTTTAAAGACCTGAGACGAATGTTTGGGAAATGCAAAAGACAAATATTAAGTGAAAGGATTAGAGATTTCTTTTTTCAGAAACTGACATGCATGGTGTTTAAACTTACAGGATTACAGTTGAAAGTTACTGTGAGTTTATTCAGTACAACTTCTAATTTGATAATGGAATCACCTGTACCTATTGCCTACAGATATTATATCCCAACGTCTTCTTGACAAATTTGCCTGCTAAGCTAGTATTTTTTCCTCCTTTTCTTGTAAATCTAGAAGTTAAGAAATAGCCAGCCATTGGAACAACTCAACAATGTAAGTGTTTGATTAATGTAGGCTTGTATTGGAAATACGCAAAGAATCTGAGTGGACATCTCAATAGAAGGTTGGATGGAAGGCATTCCCACATTAGATAAAATGACAAAAATACTCCAACAACTATAATTTTGTGCATATAATAATAGTGATTTTATTGCTTACGTATGCAATTATGAAATAGCCATGTTGTTGCCTACCAGTCACATATATAAAGATGTTGAGTCCCTTAGCTTACTTCAGCCAGGCTGGATGGCACCTTTCACTTGACAGGCAGCTTGCCATGACTCACTCAGCACTTCCATAAGTTCAGTAAATAAAACTAAGTGAAAATTGGTAGGAAAGAAAGTGTGCGTATGGTCTCCAGATGCAATTTTGCTACTATAGTACCACTAATATAATCCAGGCTCAGTCAATTTAACCTGGAAGACACCCAGACAATATGGAAACATTGACTCTGTTAACAGG
This sequence comes from Phocoena sinus, assembly GCF_008692025.1. Lineage (NCBI taxonomy): Eukaryota > Metazoa > Chordata > Mammalia > Artiodactyla > Phocoenidae > Phocoena > Phocoena sinus. Next base: position 35,453,488 of record NC_045772.1, on the reverse strand, counting down.
TAGCATCAGGTTAGAGTCTCTGAAACCATACCACACACAGAAGGTTTCTACTTAATAGAAATCATTGATTTTACTATTTTACTATTATGTTCTTAGAGATTCTAAGATCACATGAGCACTAGTTTTCTTGCCAGTATTATTTTCAGCAAGTTCCATGATCCATCACAGTTAGACAATGGGAAACTTATCAAGTAGTTGCCATAAACCTGTCAAAATCTAATTCATCAATAGTCTCAAATGTCACTCATTCTGTCAAGTATGCACTTACTAGCCACAGGATTTTACCCTCCGCTTTCATGTATAAATTCTCCTGTAGATAATTTTCACTATCATATTAGATGTAAATATAGATGCAAATATATATAGATACATAAACACACGTATGTATATAGATATCTATCTTAAGATAGATGATAGATAGATAGACAGACAGACAGCTTTAGGAAGAAGTGAGATAAATAGATTTAGAAAGAAGTGTCAGGGACATACACCTTGGAAAAATTGAAAAAATGATGGTTTTGTTTGTTGTGTTTTAAATGAGGGCTAATCAGCAATGAAAGAACATCATGAAAATTAATGAGCTGCCCACTAAGAAAGACTCAAGCAAGATTAATTACTCCAAGATGCGATAAAAGGGATGTTTGAAAAAAGTTTTCTCTGGTGGAAACCAACTAATAAAAACCCAAATAGTGAGGGTTGCTTTGGCAAATAATTTGGTAAATTATTGGCACTTGGTATCTTTGACCCAGGTAATTAAGAAGGAAGTTTCTCTAGATATATGACAAAATGGTAGCAAAGAAACATGTAACTTTTTATTTTTTAACTTTTTTATGTAATGTAAATAAGCAGACTGACATAAAAATCACAGGCATTGTCATATCTGATTTTGTAACATCAGGATGTATTAATTATTCTTTTGTTTAATTTTAAAAAGTTAGTTTCTCTTTTTCCATCAAGCTACCTTATAAACAGCCTTACATGTCTTGTAACTACAGGGGCCTTTCCATATTCCTTTGTATAATGAATTCTTACCTTCTCTCAATTTTCCTCAGTGCAAATAGACCAAAAATAAAAAGAATTCATTTGTCTAATAGATGTATTCATGAGTAGTGAACTCTGTTTTAGTAAATCATGTGCACATACTATAAACTGGGTTAATGAAAGGAAACTTAATTTTAAAAATAAGAACAAGGGAAGCTTTCAAACAGCTTGACTCACAGGGAAAACTGCAAGCTCTTTTCTTTTATGTTTTATGTTCTGTGGTCACTCATTGAAAGTTTATTCCCTGATATGAGTACTGCTGGGTACAAGAGGCATCGAGTGTGTGGATGGAGTAGAATAAATACATTATTATTACAAGGAGGCCGTTCAAAATGCCTCTGGTGACTATGGATGTTGTATTTTCTTAAACGAACACTGCATCATTTTCTTAGTAGATGGCAGAACTCACCATGTGAATACATTTCATAGAGTAGCATAAAGCCACCTACTGGTTAATCCATATGAAAACTCTGTGTGATGGTTAAGTATTTCCAGAGTTGTCATGGAGAAGCTGAGAGGCAGACAGAAAATCAATGCCAGAGTAAAAATTGCACCTTTAATGTTTTGTATTCTTGAATGTTCTCTGAACACCCCATTTGAGTTCCCTATACAATTATTTATATTAATTAGGATAATCAATATGCCAGGCACATTCCATTTATGTCTCATGTATTCTTCCTAAAACTACTGAAAAATAATACTTATCCATATTTTAATGAACTTGTGACAAACTAGTGTATAGCTAATTTCAAATTCAACTTCCTTAAACTACAAATTTCAGGTTCTTTTGAAAATAATAAATACTTTCCATTATGTATTGGAAAAATATGGTTTTGTGCATGCAGATTATATAATAAATATATCAATAGTATTAGTGCTTGATAAAATTTCTAAGAATTATCCCAGTATCTTGCACATACTGGAATACTTTGTCTATGTCTCTCTCTCTCTCTCTCTCTCTCTAGATATATATGTACATATTTGTCATTAATTTGAATAGTAGAAATGGGAAGAATTGGAAATATGAAGACTTTGTAATTAGTACTATTTCTGTCCTTAACAGAGGAGATAAGTATCATCTCTATATTATCATACTCAAATTATTTTAACAACAGCTTTCTAACTCACAGAGTTATCAGAATGTATTTGGACAAATAGAAATAATGAGAAACTGTGTAAAAATAACTTTTTGAAAAATATAAAATAATAATTAATAAAATCAATGAGAATACTATTAACCTCATGACTTGGCCTTATTAGTTTTTCAAATAAGTTTTCTCTTTAAACAGAATTTTAAGGTTTATGTATCCTTAAGGTTTATTATTTTATGTGAGGAAACTAAACGTTTTCAGGGATTGGGGGTTTTAACAAACTTGCTGATGGAAACAAAGAACCATGACAGAACTGGATTTTAGGTTAAAAAGTTAACTTGTACATTCTTACAAAAAGAAAAATCAAACATAAAATGGTGACAAAGAGTTTTCCCTTATCATTGAAAATATGAATTATTATTTTCTGGGAGGAATTTAAAGAGTTTCTGTGGCTTATAAAACCAAGAACCTTTATGACAACACAGTTTCGTTCTATAACATTTAGTTATATTTGTGGAATAGTTATCTATAATTCATATTCATCTAACTATAATTTCAGTTGCAGAATGCCAATTTACCTTGGTAACTACTGTTCTTAAAATAACACAAATACTTGTTCAATGAAGTTGAGACTGAAAGTCAGAAACAATTATCATAGTATTTGTGTATTATATTTGAAGTCTCTGAAACTAGAAGCTATGCTACTAATGAATCTAAAGGTAAATAACAGCCCAACTCGCAGGAGTCAACCTTGATAAGATCAAATATACTGGCTCTAGCAGCCACAGCAATTATCAAAACCTGTGGCCCACCCCAAATCAGTTTGCACCTGGTGAAATGTGAATGGTCATCTCCTCACTTTAGCCAGGAGACATAGGAAGGAATGTGCTTTTCAGGGAAAAGCAAAATGAATAAAGCAAAATAATAATATATATCAGCTTCCACTGTTAATCTATTAATAAATTCTGGTAAACATTACAAAATTTTTAAAAAGTGAAAGGCAAAAAAATGGAACTCATAATCAAAACAAATAAATGCAGAACAAGTGATGACTCAGACAGTGGAATTAGCAGATCATGATCTGCAAGAAAAGGTAAAACTAATGAATGAACAGATGGCGACTATCTTCAGAGAACTGAAGACTATAAAAACAATCATTTTAGTGCAGTGAAAATGAGAGAATAATGACAGATATATATCATTATAGATTTGTTCAAACCCATAGAATGTATAGCATCAAGAGTGAACCTAAGGTAAACTGTGGACTTTGACCTTTACCTTATTTGATTATGGTAAGTCCATGTAAGTTCATCTTTGGTAAAAAATGTATCATTCTGTTGAGTATGTTGATAATGGGGAAATCTTTGCGTGCGTGGGGGCAGAGGGTGTATCGGAAATCTCTGTACCTCCTGCTCAATTTTGTTGTAAGCCTAAAATTACCTTTTAAAGAAGTCTTTAAAAAACAAACACATAAACGACAATCAAATTAAAATCCTAGAATTGGAAAGTTGGGACTAAGGGTTAGTGAACTTAGTTATCAATGAGTTGAAATGTAACATAATGATTAATTTTAGAACAAGTAGAAGAAAGAAAATTGAACAGACAAGCTATATAAGAGAAACTGGTCAAAATTTTCCATAGAAACATCAGTCTATCAGTACATATACTAGGACCTCAGGAAATTCCGTATAGAGTAAATATGATAAAATGACACCTAGACACTTTGAAGTAATTCCTGAAAACCAAAATTAAAGAGGAAAATCATGAAAGCTGCCAGAGATAAAAAGACATATAACAGGTAGAGAACAATGATAAGAATGTTACCTGAATTCTTGTCAGGAATAATGCAAACTGTTATATTGATATAATGGAAAGCATTTTTAAAGTAATGAGATAAAAAGTAAAAAAAACAAAACAAGACAAAACAAAAACCTGTCTAACTTAGAATTACTAAGCTAAAATATACTTGAAAAAGAAGGTAAGACTATTAAGTCTGACTGGTGGACTGATCCTTTTATCATTACATAATGTCCATTTAGCTCTAGTAATTTTCTTTGCTCTACAGTCTCTTTTTTCAGATATTAATATAACTACTTTTTTAAAATTAATGTTTTCATGGTATGTCTTATTCCATGTTATTACTTTCAACCTACCTATATTGTTGAATATGAGGTATGTTTCTCATATTCATATAGTTGGGTCATTTTTTAAATCTGCTTTGTCAATCTGTCTTTTTTTGAATGATATTTAGATTTAATGGCACAGTTTAATATTAAGATGTATATATTAGCTCTTTCTGTGATTTGACAGATAAAATGAATTATATTAAAAAAAAATCAGTGACTTGTCCAAAATGATAGGATCAAAATTAGAATATGATCAATAACTTCTGACTTGACTCCAAGTAAAATAATTTCTAGTTTCTTCTTACATATTATACTTAACACTAACATGAATATACATTGATATAAATTTTATTAATTCTAAGGGTTCTACAAAAATATACAGTTAATATGCAGTTGTTTTCACACTAATATGTAAGCACAGTTGTTCAAAAGTCAAGACCAACAGTTTTTGAATCATCTTTAGTGTGTAAATTTTAATTCTTTTGTATAATTCTAAATATTTCTTTCACATTGGTCTTACAGAGGCTGACATGTTTTTTGAGTCCAAATACTTTCTAAGGGTTACTTAAATTAGTATTTCTGAAAACTACTATTTATAGGATGTAGGTGATTTCTTTTCCATCTTCCAGAAGCAGGTCTCTATAATTTTAATACCTTCTTCAAAGATGTACTTTTACCATTATTTTAATTGATTTTTCATTCCCATGGTAATTGCAATATGACTTTTACAACCAACCATAATTTTTTACCTTAGCTGTCAGAGTTTACTACCACAAGATGACAGCAGATATCAGATGTGTAAGAGCAAAAACGCTAAGTCACACAACCACAGGAAAGTGTAGCTCAGACTTTTGAAAAAATTGTACCAATCAGATCTCCTGCGCAGTAAACACAAAATGAAATACATAAAATAATCCTACTAGAGAACATAATGACAAATGTAAATGACAGTTTTATGCTGGAGATAAAATACTTTGAAACGGGCCTGCAGTCCTATGTTAATTTTCTAATCTAAAACCATATTAATAAAATCAATATAGACATTTAGGCCCTCTAAGTTAAATGTGTTCTTTATTGGGAAAAAATCTTCCATCTACTCATAATAGTAGCACAATTAGAAAATGAATCATAACATTGAATTTTGAGAATTGGATAAGCTCTATTAATTGGATAGTAAGTTGATTTAACTGTATAGACCCCCTTGGTACAAACATTTTAACTAACAAGTTTGGACATTTAAATTTTTGAAAATACTTTTTCTGTTAAAAAACAAACAATAATTTTCCTTAGTAAGAATTCATAATGAGAATAATTATACATATGTAGCTTGGCTGTACATCTCCTCTTTAAAAAGTATATGGAATAATTTTGAAAATAGAATATCTGTGAGTTACCATAATTAAACATTAGAATCACTGACATTTATGATTTTTCTTTAAAAATATAAAATATTTTGTTACCATATGGCTTATTGGTTTAGAAATGGGAGGCTGCATAACATAGTAGCTAAAGGTACAATTTCTGGAATCAGACTGCCTGAGTTCAAGTAATTGCTCTTCTCTTCACTCTGTCTGTGACCTTGGATTACTTACTTAATTTTTCTGTGTCTGTATCCCCATCTATGATATACATTTAAAATTATAGAATAACTTCTGTATTATTATTATTTCTATATTCTATTTCAATTTCTATATTCTAAATTGTAGTACAATAATTTCTAACGTGTCTCACAAAGCTATTGGAGCATTTCAGGAGAGAATACACATATTTGCTTAGCATGCTGCTTGCAGTTTGTAAACTCTGTATAGTTACCTGCTGTGGCCATTTTTAAAGCAATTTCAAATGCCTTTCCCTGTATTTTACCAAAATATTATATAGTTTATTGCTTTCCATGTTGATGATTCAGAAATTCACATTATGTTACTTTGGGTGTGTATGTGTGTACACTTTTTAAAATGACACTTCAAAGGTTTGGGAAATCTTTGAAATCTTATTGAAACCAGAACATATGAAACCTGAGTGGCCTGACGAGCCAAAACACCACTATTCTTTCCATATATCAACCCACCCTTTGGTGAATTTTAAAGGTTCAGATGCAGCCAGGCAGTTCTAAATGCACCATGAGTTTTGTCAGTATTCTTGCTGTTAGGATTCTGGACAATGGCCAAGCTATAAAAATAGTTTAGACATGAGTGAAGTGATGGAGTCACTCATGGGGAATAACCCTGTTATCCTCCATTCTTAAATGCGAGGTTGCAAAATCAGTCAAATAACTCAGAGGGGGGAAGTTGGCCCCCTCTTCATTAAAAGAAAAAAAAATCAGAAACAAAAGGTAGCCTGATTTCTGGGGACATTAGCCATTTGTATGTGCAGTTAGATGTAAATAATGGAATTTTCCATTTCTTAGTACTTGGGTGTTTTGAGCTAAGGAAATTCAAGAATCATTTAAAAAATCACAGCATAGTAATTGTTTTTAAGAATTAACAAAAGTAAATCTTGGTTAAATTCTGCTTTTGGATTCTTGCCTATGAGTACACTATTGCATTCACTTTGTTTCTCTTTAAGTTTAGCCCATTCATTAGGAAAATGATACTTTTTTTTTTTTTTGTATCTCCATTTAATTTTTGCAACTGATGAGCACTTTTTAAGGGGCTCATTTTAATATGAAAATTAAAGTATTTTTCTGTATAGCCGCTGTTACAATTACTGCAAGTACATTTAAGTGTATCTAATAAAAGAATTATTTTATTTTAATTAGATGACTGCAGTGCCCTTCTATCTCTATAACCAACAAAATTTGAAGGTATTTTCTCAACGCACAGTTTCAGTGCATGATTTATAGAAAGCTACAACAATTCTCATGTGAAAGATCACCATAGAGAGAATTTAATTATGTATTGTGAGAGTCAGTGTCACTTAAGCCTACATCAGGATATCGCAGCCTTTAATTAAGTTGGCCCTTACACCCTGTGCCAAAATATCTTTCAAGTCAGCCAAATTGCTAAGTGTAATATGCTTATCCATGACAATTGGTAAAATAATCCAATATTGTTCTAGTAGTGAAGCTTATATTTAGTTCGAATTTACCTGAATCACACAGTTTTAAAAAGGTAAGACCCCTAGCCACATACACGAAAATTTTCCTAAATGTCAGTAAATAACAGCACTCAGTTATTATAAAGCAGTTTTCTCCATAGGACTTAACAAAAATTTTTATAAATTGTTTTATTCAGATAAATAGATTCATGTTTTTGTTTTCCAAATAAAAAGTATCATTTTCTCTTCATTCAGTATTTAGTCAACAAATGCAGTTACATCCTGTACTTTGAATGGCTAGTCCCCATGAAACCACTGACAACTCCCATTTGTCTATTTTGATGCCCCTGATTTTTTTTTTTCTTTTTCCTGGCTCAGATTTCAAAAGGTCATAATGGACATTTTCTTTACAATCCCTGAGGGAGTTCTTCACAGCTCTGTTTACCTGCTTCCTGTTCAAATTGCTTAAAGAATTTGGGGCTGAAAAACATTCTTTTTATTAGGGCTCAAACAGACTTCTTTACACAGACTATAGTTTCTCAAAAAAATTGGCTGAATTGAAACAAAAGGCTTATCAAAATGCCTCTGGACGTCTAGAAAACAATTAGTAAAACAAGATAATTGTCAAATTTAATTTCATCCCTTTGTAAGAATCACCTCATTAAAATGTTTGTGAATAATTTCCAGTGTTGACGACAAACCACTTCTATTAACTGTACAGTGCTTATGTAGAAAGAATAAAATCCAGTGAGTCCCCACTGAATCACATGATTTAACTGATGGCTGCCATGCCTAATTATGATTATTATTACAACAACCATTTTGAAGGAATTTATTTAAATATTGTTTGTCTCATTAGACTGAAAGGGATTCTTAGACAAAATTTAACAAATCAATTGCATTGTGTAGAATATAGTTAATACATATTACAGGAGATATTTATATTTCATTATTTTAGAACTTGAGAGGATTCACAAGAATTTTATCACAGAGCAAGTCAAGAGTTAGAAGGTAATTGTAAAAAAAAAAAAAAATGAGATGTAATATCATAACAAAAGACCATGCTGATGTCAGAGGGCTGGCTTTTTTCTTAACGAAATCTTATAGACAAAGATGAGCTCACTCAAAAAAACTGCTCATCAAATTCTTTCTTCCTCCCCACTCCCTCCTGCTTTTCTTTTCTATGGCTTAGTCTATGATTGTGTATGTGTGTGTATAAAACTTAGGTCCTAAATTACAATATGTTTTTGTTGAGACATTACTAAATACTAGTTTTTCTACAAACAACTAAATGAACAATTAAGTTTTTAATTGATTATGTGGATACTTTATTCAGTATCCACATGTGAAAGATTTACATTTAAATCATAAATTTGAATATAATGATAAATACATAATAGAAATAAATTAACACTTAAAAATAAAATAGTATTTCAATTTCTTTTGCACCTATTATGAAGATAATAAGTTGATGTGTATTTAGAATATTTCAAACCGATATTTGTTTTTTTTAAACAAATAAATCTGTTCTCTAAATTAATTTTTATTTTAAAGTGTTTGTTTTGTTTTCTATTTCAGATAGGGTGTATTTCAAGCAAGATCTCAGTGGTCACTAAGATTGTATCTAGTGAAAAAAATCATATTTTTGCTAATTATTTTTTAAGGGCCTATGTCTTCTCTTTCCTCTTGAGTTTATGTACTTAGAGTCTCTCATTTTCTGCACTCAGACTCACACCACAGGTATCAAAGGAGAAAAATAAATAAAATATTTTTCCAGTAATATATTGATGATTCTGTTCTACAGTCACACATAATTATGTGTCTCTATAGTCTGTCTTTTAAAAAGAATATATTTACTTGCCATTTTCTCCTTAAAAGTAGGTGTATGGGGGTGAAAGCTAGAGATAGATGGGATTGAGAGCTGAGGTTGGGAATTACCTTATTCCAAGATACTCATTAATAAGAGGACAGTTTAAGTGAGTAGTAACAACATTATATCTTCCTGCCTACTATTGTTTATTGAATGCTTTAAAACTAATGCTTAAAACTATTTTGTTTCTTTTTTCCCATAAATTTTTTAAATAAATACATGCTAAACTGTATATTATTTCTCATACTTTATTGTGCACTGGTGCATGAAGTTTTGGAAATGCTAAAGAATATATTACATAGTTTAAAAAAAAATGTTGTCATGTTTGCCTTGAAAGTGAATTTAGTGGACCTAGAACCTCTGAAATTGGCAGTGCTCCTGTTGAAACTTTTCCTGAAGTTCTCTACTTATGGTATTCTCAGAAATAACAGGATATAGGGAGACCTTTTAGTCTATAGCTTCCCAAGGTCATGAGATGTTGAATTGTGGATAAGAATGTTTTTAGAGTGTATATGCCAATACCCATTATTTCTTAGGAACAAAATATTTGTGTTCTCACTCTGATATCAGCATGCTGTAAAGCCCTAGAAAGAGGTGAAAAGCAAGAGGGCAGAACTTCCAGAAAGATCCTTCTAGAAGTAGTTTGGTAAAAACTAAGAGCAGTGCTCAGTGGGTAACTATGATAATCCCAGTGAAATCACTTACCAGTGAGTTAACATCAACACAAGTACTATAGTTATACCATGTGTTTCTTTTTCGATAACCCCACTAAACTTTTTCAGAAGTATATTCGCAGTTAATTTTCATAGAAAGTTATCGGTGTATCTCCTAAACCATGTCCTGAGAACGTTCATTGCAATGGACACTGAAATGGTCTAACAGAAGCTCCAAGGGGATTCCTTCTGTAGTCAAATCAGCTCAGTGCCCCAGAGTTTTAGAGATTTGTTTTAAATGCCAATAAAATAATTAAGTCTAATGCAGCAAAATAACTAGCCAAATATTTTCAGCACCTTTGCCAACAGACCCAAACCTGAAGCAAATAAATTCAGTGAATTTTTATGTAGGGTGACTGTTAGAAACTTAGCACTAGACATAGGAAGTCAAAATCACATAGTCTTTGTAAACAGTTGTCACAACACAAAATCTGCTTTTTTATCCTTATACAACAAAGTAATGCCTTTTTAACTGTAGTTATTTATCTTCATAAACAGTAACACTTCCTATCTCAGTGCTTAAACTAGCAACTCATAGCTTGCCTGTTAAAATCCCGCCACAACTCTACTCCAAAGTAGCAATCATGCTTCCCTCTCACTGAATTTTTTTTTAATCAAACTAAACAAAATCCCTCACATACACCTTTCATCTTCCTGATATATTGTTTCGGGCCTACACAATCCCTTTCCCCAGAATACTAATCCTCCTTAAATCCGCATCTTCTAATATGGAAATCCCAACTCAAATCCCTCTGCCAACCACAAAAATTTTCCCCCAGCCAGAATTAATCTAGTCCTCTTCTAAACTCCCATAACACTGGAACAATATCCCTATCCTGTCATATTTTATTTTGTATCCTTTGTTACAGTATTGGGTTATGTCTGCTCTTACTTTCAGTTTGCATATTCTTCAAGAGCAAGGAAAGTGCATGTTTGTGTATATATTTACATGTCCTCTCAGCATAGTACTTTGCACATATTCCTTGTAAGCTTCATAAAGGAATTGGTATTTGAGTCACTGTCATCATGAGGTATCTGACAAAATAAAGCTTAAATGAGCTTTATTTAAACAAGATTTCCATTTCCCAGAGAGATGGCATTGACTTTGCAGTGAAAGAAGTGCTAATTTCTCACAAGACAACAGTCATTGGTAACTCTTAAACATAAATATATGAGATAATTTCCCATTTTTCAAACAATGCCTGTGAGCTTTACATCACTGTTCATGGTATGTTTGACCCAAAACTACTCAAATCCTAAGCAATCCACCCTCAACTTTCACTCATTCTAAGGACATGTTCCTCTGTTCCTCTCTGGATACTGTGATGTTCAGAAGACCTTTTACTTTAGGAAACTCCTACACCTTTGAAGTCTCATTAGAGAAACCTTTGGTAGGTTGTGTTTTCCTGTCCACAGTATATGTATGAAAAATTAACAAAATTTTTTCTCCAATTTATGTCCATTTTATATATCATGAAGTTTAGAAAATGTGTTGTGGCATTTATTCATGAATACTAATGTGCAATGAACATTGCAACTATTCATGGGAAAAACAATCTCCAAAATAAATAAATAAATAATCACAGTTGAGAAAGAGGAGCCTGGCAGGATAAGAGCTATCTTTAGCATCAAAGATAGATGTTAGAAGTTTTTTATACAATTTCCTACCTTAATTACTTTCCCATCACAGTTGGTTTAATGTTTTCTCGTGGATGGAAAGGAAAAGATAGAAGTCTGTTATCCTTCTGCTTCATATGTAAGTGCTATGGATCAATGTTTGTGTCCCGCCAAAATCTATATGTTCAAATCCTAACCCGCAATGTGATAACATTAGGAAGTGGGGTCTTTGGGAGGTGATTAGATCATGAGGTTGGAGCCCTCATGACGGAATTAGTTTCTTATAAAAGAAACTCCAGAGAGCTCTCTTCCTCTTCCTCCATGTGAGGACACAGCAAAAAGATGGCAATCTATGAACCAGGAGGTGGGATCTCAGCAGGCCAGAATCTGCCAGCACCTTGAGCTTGAACTTCCCAGTCTCTAGAACTGTGAGAAATAAATTTCTGTTGTTTATAAGCCACCTCATCTATGGTGTTCTGTTATGGCTGCCCAAACTGATTAAGATGGTAAGTGTATGCAAGAAGCACAAATATGACCTAGTGCTGTCCATTATACTACAGGCACCCTTTATTTCTATTACCCCTTCATACTTCACAGACACTTTTATATTTTTCTGGTGTGCCATTGTTTCACTGAGTGACTGATTCAAATAATAACTCATTACTCAAATGAAAATGTGTTCCTTTTGAATATTCCTGTTGAATTCCACAACAGTCTTCACATCATTTTGAGAAATTAATCCATGGTCTAGAAAAGTCACCAGGAAGACTAGACAGTGTAGTCGGCACACATTTGAGCAGGAGATAATCAATTTTACTTTTTAATACATTAGGTAATATTTGTGTAAAATGATATCTCACTGGGGATAGGCTTATTTCTATTTCATACTTCACTAACTTTTTTTCATGTTAAAAGGTGTTATTCTTTTCTTTTATAATCATCATTAAGATTCCCATTATCCAGGTATTAAAGGAACTTCTCTCTATTATGTATTGAACCTTACTGTCAGGTAATAATAAAAGACTGTCTTGAAAAAGAAAACAAAGGAAAACCAAAAGCAGATCAACAGTGAGAATGAGCACAGGAGAAAGATTATGGTTTAAGGCCATTATAACTTGCTAAGTTACACCTAGAAGTCAAGAAAAGTTTCATATACTGGAAAGAGTCTTCAAGCCTGTGTTTACAGAGCCATGGTGTCCTATTCTTTAGGAGATGACAAAATACCACAAGAAAAATGAATTTTTTAAATAAAAGAAATAAAAGTTTTATAAGAAAAATAAATGGCCAGAGGAAAAACTAGGGGAAAAAAAAAAAAAAAAGCAGGAGCAGAAAAAAAAGAAGCGAATAGAATTAAATTAATTAAATTTATTTTAATAACAATTCATTTTATACTTGTTCCATGCCAGATGCTATGTTAATTGCTAAAAAATAAAAAATTATATTAAAATCCCACTCCTCAACAAATTCATAATGTAACAGAGGAAATTGGTATTAATGATGATATAATAATAGTAATAATGAAAGTAAAACATTTTGTGCAGTAACTAGAGTAGAATGTTATATGAATGTCTTTATGAAGAATACCAAAATGAAGTGTGATTTTTTTTGCTTTTAAACATAGCACCGTGTTTACATAGATAAGGCTTAGGCTTAAGGTAATCATAAATTAATAGAGTAGACATAGAAGTCAATACAAGTTTAATGACCTTGAGAGAGTCTCCTTACTTGTGAATATGAAGCCATAGTGCTATTTTTCAGGGGGTGACAAAATAGCACAATATTAATTTTTAATAATGAGAAAAAAACCCTAAACTTTAATATTAGTATTAGGAAAACTTGAAATTCTCAGGATGTTTATGTTGTTGTTTTGGGATGCATGTTTGTATGCTCACATGACAGAAATTTTGGATATAGTTTATAGACTAAGAAAATGATCCCTTATATTTTATATTAACTTTTGATCAATATTTTTGTAAACAAAATGTAGAAGTTAGACTTTTAGAATCAGGTCTTTTTCATGTACTTTTTATTAGGGAATGTTTCAGACATGAACCAAGGTAGCGGGACTTTCAAAATAAACTGATATAAATCCGTCCCCTACCTTAAATCTTATTTTATTTATATACCTATTTCCTTTTCCCCACCCAAATACTATATTAATGAGAGTCATAGTCATCATTTCATTTCATCTGTGATTATTTAAGCACATTCAGAGCATTTTATTTTATTTTATTTTATTTATAAATTTATTTATTTATTTACTTTTGGCTGCGTTAGGTCTTTGTTGCTGCACACGGGCTTTCTCTACTTGCAGCGAGCAGGGGCTACTCTTCCTTGTGGTATGCGGGCTTCTCATTGCGGTGGCTTCTCTTGTTGTAGAGCATGGGCTCTAGGCATGCAGGCTCAGTAGTTGTGGCGCATGGGCTTAGTTGCTCCATGGCATGTGGGATCTTCCCAGACCAGGGCTTGAACTCATGTCCCCTGCATTGACAGCTGGAATCTTAACCACTGCACCACCAGGGAAGTCCAAGAGCATTTTAGATTCTGTAGAATCATTATTTACATCCCTTAATGTTATAGATGACAAAATTCAATTCAAAAGACATAAAGTAATATGTCTAGTAAATAGTAGAGTTGGGATTAGTATCTGAGCCCAGTGCCTCATCTGGTCCTTGTACAGCTTCGTTTTAGGAAGTTATAAGAAGAATGGAAATTTCTCATTAGGGAATTGCAGAGGAAAAGATGACACAACAATGAAAACATGAAGGCCTTAAATTCTATTTTCAGCCCACAACTCTGAAGAGCTGTTACAGCTGCAGTGCTACAAACCCTCAGAGTTATAGTTCTTAAGAGCATTCCCTAATATAATTTCTGCATGCAAATCTCAGTCTCTGCTTTCTGGAGAAATTAACCTGTTTCAAAATTGAACCTTAGAGTTATTTCTTGTTATTGTTATACGTCTGTATATTTTGAAGGCTCTGATTTGTCCTAAAACAATTTGCATGTCTGTATGACTCTTCCCCCATTAGTGACTGGCAAGAGAAGTATAAAATAAGATGGTAAATTGCTTAGTTAAGCCAAAATTGAGATGTAAACTTGTTTACGGGATCTTAAGTAAATAGCACAGAATTTATACTGCAGATTTGATAGGAAATAAGTGGCTGTTGCAAATGTCTGTATTTGTGTCATAGGAAGGAATTTATCTCTATATAACTGGCTCAGCAACATCAATGTGTAGGTTAGTGGGCTTGGGTAGTAGACTGCCATCTCCACTGAGTTCTAATAAAGGGTGACACTTGCCAGAATGTTATACAAACAATGACAAAATGAAGACACGAAAGTCACAGACTACAACTTATTTTTTCCCCAAATATGTTGGGGACAAAAGTCAGAAAGCAGTCTGTAGCTGCCTATAATTGCACTCATGAAGCAGCAGTGAAATTTGGCCAATTTCTACTTTGTTACCAACCATTGCTAGAGTTGAAATAATAAGTTTCAATTAAGAGATCTGTTTATGCTTCACAGGGTCATCCATATTTTTCTCACTAACTCAGAGATGGCACAGTTCAAGATACTATGAAGCAGCTAGGAGGGATAAAATCTTGGAAGAGAACTGAGTATTAGGAACCAGGGAATACTACATAAGACATTTTGTTGGACAGTGGGATGGATGCACCTATATGCAGTCCTTCTTCTCCTGGCTGTTTGTATTGACTTGCTTGTACATGAGGTGGTTCTAGTTTCAGTGTCTTTAAACTTCATTCTGACATATAAAAATAAATCACCAAATTACCTATAAGCAATAATGAATAGCAGAGTTATAAAATACAAGGTTAATATACAAATGTCATCCTCTTTCCTTTATTATCAGCAATGGACAATTGAAATTTGAAATTCAAAATACAATAACATTTATATTAGCACCACAATATGAAATACTTAGGCATAAATATAACAAAATATGTACAAGGTCTATGTGAGAAAAACTATAAAACTGATGAAACAAATCAAAGAACTAAATAAATGGAGAGATATTCCATGTTCATGGATATGAAGACTTAGCAGCATTGTCAAGATGTCAGTTATTCCAAAACTTGATTTATATATAACATATATATATCTTATATCTATTTTATATATATAGACATACACATTACATCTTTCACAAAAGTTGTCAAAATGGTTCATAAATTTAAATGTAAAACACAAAGCTATACAACTTTTTGGAAATAGAAAAAAGTCTAGATGGCCTTGGGTTTGGCAATGATTGTTTAGATACAACACTAAAGACATCATACAGGAAGGAAATAATTAGTATGTTGGACTTAATTAAAATTAAGTCCACAGGCACTGTCAGGAGAATGGGAAGACTAGCCACAGATTGAAAGAAATTATTTGCAAAAGACATACATAATAAAGTACTATATTCCCAAAGTATACAAAGAACGCTTAAAAGTCAACAGTAAGAAAACAATTCAAGTTTTAAATGGGCAAACGATCTAAATAGATGCCTTACAAAAAATATATATATTGATAGAAAATAATCATGTGAAAAGTTGTCATTACATACCTATTAGAATAACTAAAATCCAAAATATTGATGTTACCAAATGCTGGTGAAAATGTAGAGCAACAGGAATTCTACTTCATTGCTGGTGGGAATGCAAGATAGCACAGCTACTTTGGAAAACTGTGAAAGTTTCTTAAAAACTAAACATGGTCTTATGATCCAGTGATTGTGCTCCGGAGTGGTTTGAAAACTTATGTCCACACGAAAGCCTGCACATGGATGTTATGGTGGCTTTATTCATAACTGCCAAAGCTTGGAAGCAATCATGATGTTCTTCAGTCAGTGAATGAATAAATAAACTGTGGTACATCCAGACAATGTAATATTATTCAGCACTAAAAAGAAATGAGCTACAAACCACGAAAAGACTGTGAAAGAAGCCAATTTGAAAAGGCTGCATACTGTATGATTCCAACTGCATGACATTCTGGAGAAAGCAAAACTATGGAGCCAGTTAAAAGATCAGTGATTGCCAGGGAATGGGGGGAAGAAAGAATGAATCAACAGAGGATATTTAGGGCAGTGAAACTAGTTTGTGTGATAATATAATGGTGGATACATGCCATTATACATTTATCTAACTCATTGAATTTACATCACCAAGAGTGTGTCAGTGTAGGTTCATTGATTTTTAAAAATGTACCTGTCTTTGAGAGGGGCTTGATAGTTGGGGAGGTTGTGCATGAGTGGGGCATGGGGCCTGTGGGAACTCTATGAACTTTCTGTTCAATTTTGTTATGAACTTGAAACTGCTAAAAAAAAATCTATCAAAAATATAAAAAATTGGGAATTAAAAAAATAAATTGCCTAAATAACATGTATTCTGGTCTAGCTTCATACATACCCTCAGAGCCAAATAATGTCAATATAGTTGACAATTTAAAAGTCAAAACACCAGTTAACATTCAACTACAAACCTCTGAGTTATACTCAACACCATTAACCAGTACAAAATTAATTAAAAGCATTTGAGAACTAAGTGGTGGGTGTGCATAGATTTTCGAATCTTGCAATAGGTGTTACGCCAGCAGGAATATCTAGTTTTACTGATGATGAATGTTAGTCTACTTTCTGATTGGCATATTTATGAAGAGGCAGCACGGTGTGATGGATCAGCAGGTGTGGTGTGGAGTTTAACCAGTGGCCATTTGAATACTTGATCTGCTGCTT
The DNA here is from genome assembly GCF_008692025.1 of Phocoena sinus. NCBI lineage: Eukaryota > Metazoa > Chordata > Mammalia > Artiodactyla > Phocoenidae > Phocoena > Phocoena sinus. Next base: position 35,436,254 of record NC_045772.1, on the reverse strand, counting down.
CCTGTGTAAGGGACAGTTCACTTCTCTGTAAAATAAAGATAAAATAAACTTTTAAAAATTAATACATATAAATGCCTTAAACAAGGCTTACACATAGAAGATACTGGATAAATATTGTAATTTTTATTAGGACTGCTGGTGGAAGTACAGGCAGAAAGAATATGAGAATTAGGGTATAGGATGGGATACACTTCCTAAACCACAGCTTGAAAACTGTCAAGTCACAGGCCCAGGGCAACTTGAGCTTTCACAGAAAGTGTTGACTTAACTTCAAAAACTAGGCAACTATTCCTTTTATTTATTTTTTATCTTTTTAACTTTTGTTGGAGTATAGTTGATTTACAGTGTTGTGTTAGTTTCAGTTGTACAGCAAAGTGAATCGGTTATACATATAATGATTCATTTTTATATTATTTTCCAATATAGGCCATTAGAGAGTATTGAGTAGAGTTCCCTGTGCTATACAGTAGGTCCTTATTAGTTATATATTTTATATATAGTAGTGTGTATGTGTCAATCCCAATCTTCCAATTTATCCCTCCCCCCTTACCCCCTGATAACCATAACTTTGTTTTCTACATCTGTAACTCCATTTGTGTTTTGTAGATAAGTTCATTTGTACCCTTTTTAAATTATTTTATTTTTGTTTTTTAAACATTTTTTTTTGATGTGGACCATCTTTTAAAGTTTTTATTGAATTTGTTACAATATTGCTTCTGTATTATGTTTTTGGTTTTTTGGCCGTGAGGCATGTGAGATCTTAGCTCCCCGACCAGGGATCAAACCTGCATCCCCTGCATTGGAAGATGAAGTCTTAACCACTGGACTGCTGGGGAAGTCCCTGAACCCTATTTTTTAGATTCCACATATAAGCAATATCAAAACTACAATGAGGTATCACCTCACACTGGTCAGAATGGCCATCACAAAAAAAATCTCACACTGGTCAGAATGGCCATCACAAAAAAAATCTACAAACGGTAAACTCTGGAGAGGTTGTGTAGAAAAGGGAACCCTCCTATGTTGTTGGTGGGAATGTAAACTGGTACAGCCACTATGGAGAAACAGTATGGAGGCTCCTTAAAAAAACTAAAAATAGAGCTACCATATGATCCAGCAATCCCACTCCTGGGATATGGAGAAAACCATAATTTGAAAAGATACATGCACCCCAATGTTCACTGCAGCACAATTTACAGTAACAAGGACATGGAAGCAGTTTAAATGTCCATCAAGAGAGGAATGGATAAAGAAGATGTGGTACATATACACAATGGAATATTACTCAGCCATAAAAAATAATGAAATGATGCCATTTGCAGCAACATGGAGTGACCTAGAGACTGTCATACTGAGTGAAGTCAGACAGAGAGCTATTCCTTTTAGATAAGCTGTGGCTCTCCTGTCTTCCTCAGTCTCTGGTCTCACGCTTGCATATAACCTACTTAGTCTCTGCAACCATATATGTTTGAAGACCCCAATTTAAAGTGAACTAAATTGCATGGGGTAAGTCTACTTTTAAGTAGCAAACTATATTGTCAAACAATATTTAATAATATTTAATGGTACTTCTATTTAATTATATTTACTGTTTCACATGTTAAAATGTAGATAATTTTACATAAAGGCACAAATAATTTCTCTTTAGTGGAAATTTATGGCCGTTGCACTGTAAGACATAACCAATTTAGCATCTAATACCTAAGTTCCATTCATTAATTGAAATGTATCTGTAAATGTGTCTTAAATATGAAATCATCAAATGCTTTTTGACATAATTTTAACATCTTATTGTTTCCTAATTAAGTAATAAGTTTAATAAAATATTGACATGTGCTCATTTTGTCTTTGCATGAGTCATAATTTTACCATTTGAAATTACACTTTAGTAACCTTATTGTTAAATAAACATTAGCAAACAAATAGTAGTGGTTAAAGATATATTTATTTTAATTCATTTTGAATACAAAAATAGGTTTGAATATGAAATCAGATTCAAGTAAAAACCTTATAATCTTTAACTTGAAAATGTTTGCAGTAGAAGTAATTGTGAAAAGTAGTACATTAATTTGGTAGTGAGTGGAATTAGATGTTTTAAACATGAGCTTATGCAAAATTCTGCAATTACAGTCTAAAATAAAAAGATCACTTTTACAAAATTTGAGCAGAATCTGTACCAGTGCTCCTAAGCTGTGATTCCCAATTTCTCATCTACTGCTTCTTCAAATACCTAAAACACGCTTTGATGATTCAGACTCTATTACAAATTTCAAACAAAAGTAGGATGAAAATATAATCCTATTCTGAAATCTTAATTCCAGAATAAAAAGAAAATGTCAAGTAAAATAAAAAAAAAAAACAAAGAATGCAAATTTAACAAAAAAAGACCCTCAATCCTTTTAATATATTTTGAAAAATTTTAACTGAAAAAACCCTTAATCCTTTTAACATATTATTGATATTTTTATGATACCTTGTCAAAAATCATTTCCTATTCACCCAGTAAGTTATTTGTTTTCTTGGTAATTAAGCTTGTTGGGAATATGTTAATAGTACTTAGGAAAGATAATTTCTCTCTCTCCCCCACACTCTTTTTCTTTCTTTCTCACCATCACATTCATCTTCATACTCATCCATATATATACCCACATGCACAAACACATATACCCATGCACTGCCCTTTTAGGCATTAAGAAGGATGCCAAAAGGAAAACAAGATTTATTTTCAGCCTGACCATTTCAATGTAAATATTTGACGAACTATATGCTTATACATAGTAATTATTTATATAGCAAGTAGGTATATATAAATGATAATTTGTATCTTTAAAGATGTGTTAATAACAATATTTCAATAGTATATTAAAAACTTTAGAAAAAATAAAGAAGCTCAGTTAAGTTTCAAGAATATTGGCACTTTTTACCCTCATATTACATATAATGCAAGACAAACCCTATTCCTTAAGAATATAATTTTATCAGTTGGTTGGTGAAAAATTCATATTTATGAAAAGAATTTTTTAGAGATATAATCAATGGTGTGCTGGAGCCAACTTTCATGATCTTGTCCGAACTGAATGTTTCCATTGCTTCCCATCTCTGTGTTTCATCTTTAGTGACCTGTTGGTACTTTAAAATCAGCCATGGTGGGAGTACTTCTTTACACAGTGAAAATTGAAAAGTACTACAAAATAAAGAGTTGTTCATATGTGTCTTTGTGTGTGTGTGTTTGGAGAACGGATTGTTAAAAATTATCCACCATATCACTGGACATCACCTACACCTTGCACAACACAGTGATCTTTTTTTTCCCCCTGTTTCAGCTGACATTAAGCTTTCCTTTTTTCTTCAAATATATCCTTTTATGTTTGTAGTTATAGAAGAGCCAGTAAATGAAAAATGTGATTACTGATAAAGTCCTTTTGTTACACTTTATAGTGTGAAAAATTATGAAGCATAGCTTCAAAATATATTTTACTATTTAAATATTCAAGTGTGAATTAATAGTATTTCAGGGATCATCATTTTTATAAAACTAAAACTCTCTTTAGAAATGTTCTAATCATTGTCCATCCTCTTCCAATGAATTTAGAAAATGTCAAAATCTATCTGCTTGATTAGTTTCTCCATTTCAAATAGCTTTTAGGAGACAGAAAAAAAATGAAACTCATGGATGGATTGAATTATGACTGAGATGCCCATCTTAAGGCAAAAAAGGTCTTCAACAAGTCAGTGTTTCCTTTCTGGAAACTTACTTTCTTATCACCTAGTCAGAAAACCTCCTGTCTTTATTTTATTTTTGATTTTGGCAACATCTGTGTTGTTTTTCTTCCATGACTGAAGACGCTACAAATTGTGGTGTCACATGCACCACTGTTGTCTGGAGTAAAGCTGGAGACTACATAATGAAGGTATATCTAATTGTGTTTACTTCTAAGATGTATGTAGACGTTTAGAGTAGTAATTTTGCATTCCTGGATCAAGAAAAAGAAGTAAAGCTCCTCTTTCGTTGCTGTTGTTTTTTCATTGTTGTTTTCAGAAATGAAAAAAAATTGTGTTATAAGGAAAACTTCTTTATGGTAAAGAAAAATTTTCTAAACTAGATGTCTTTCTAGGTGCATCAAAATCGGTCTGTGTTCATTATTACATCAATTTTAGCCAACTCTCAAAGTGAAGACATTATTGGTGATAATTTCTTTTTGGATTTGGCTGGTTCACATACTTTCTAGGACGTGAAGTTCATGGTTAATACATGTCAACTTGAAAAATAGGATCCAGTTCCACTAGACATCCATTGGAGACAGAATTTTGCTGCAAATAGTCAATTCTCTTTATTCATAAATTCCATATTTGCAAATTTGCCTACTGGAGAAAATTTATTTGTAACCCTCAAGTCAATACTCATGACACTTTCATGGTTATTTACAGATTTGAGGGGAGAAGCAAAAAATTTGAATTGCCTGACATACATGTTCCCAGCCGAGGCCTGACAGAGTGACGCTGTTAATTCTTGCTTCAGCTCTTATACTGTAAATGTGTTCTTTTTGTGGTCTATTTAGTGCCAGTTTTTGTGCTTTTTGTTGGCGGTTCTATTGTTTAAAATGGTACCCAAGCATAGTGTTGAAGTGGGTCTCCTGTTCCTAAGCACAGATAGGCAGTGGTGTGCCTTAAGGAAAAAATGCATGATGCATGTGTTAGATGTGTTTGTTCAGGCAGGAGTTATAATGCAGTTGACTTCTACTGAGTTCACTGAGTTCAGTGTTAATGAATCAATAATGTATATTAAAGTGTCTTTAAGCAGAAACACATAAAACAAGTTACCTAATGATTAGTTGCTAGAAGTGTTGTGACCAGAGGCTCACAAGAACTTAACCCTGTATTTCTCCTAGGAGCAATGATTCAGTATTCATTAATTTAGCATTTGCAGCCACTTTGTAGATTATGACTACTGTAAATTATGAGGATGGATTGTATCTTGAAATAATGTAGTGAGCTAGAATGTCATAACGAAAAAAGATTTTGTGGAGAACTATCAGTTTTCACAAAACCTTTATTATCATTAAGTGATACTCTTCAATTAAACAAGATATAGATATTTATAATCAGAATTTAACAAGTGACAATAATGATATAAATTTCAAAGCCACCTTAAAACTGTCAATTCTATAACTATTTGTTGGCCAAGGCATTCCTAAAAGTTTGACTCATTTTGAGAACACTTATTTTTTGATAATATTAGCTCTGTATACTCTAGATGATGTAGACATTCATTTTTAGAATTATTCAACTCATTTAAAAACTATAATATATATAATAGAAAAGTGAGAAAAAAGGGTTAACAGGGTCTAAATCTTCAGGTCATCTGTATTTGAAATATAATAAACTTCTACAATTTACATATATCCAAAAATGTATTGTCTTTATAACATCAACCCATATAATTTAATAAGGAGAAGAAAAATAGTTACCATATATTGAATATTTATTACGAAGCAAATGTTTTCCTTTGCTTTTTGTATGTTATTGTATTTTGTCCAATAACTCCTCTGTCAAGTAAATTATGTTAGTATCCCAATTATACATATAAGGTTACTGGGAGCCAAGTCTATTAATTAACAAGCCCAAAGTAACATAGCTGCTGAGGAAGAAAGCCCAGATTCAAAAGTGGGTAGGCCTGACTCCATAGGCCAGGAAATAAAGACATAATGTATTATAGATAACACTTTTAGCTAATAATATTTTGTCAGTACATGAAAGTTCCACTTTCAAATCTGCTCTCCATCCATGATACCTAAAATATCACCTATGTCTGTCTACCTATCTATCTATCTTAATATATATGTAGAATATTTGTAACTTGAACTGTTTCCCTACTTTAAAATTCAACACTATTAATTAAGAAACAGAGAGTAGTCATGAATATAATTAGGTGTGAACTGGGATAAGGGTATGGGGTACTTCAAAACAATTGTCATATGCTTTTTTAGGGAAATAAGTAATTCTCTAAGTTGTTGGAATGGCTAAATATTTAACAAATAATTTAAAGAAACAGAATATTATGACCTCCAGAAAAGAATACCTAATGGATTTGGTACAATTATGGGCACCTTTATTTAAAAATTTTATTTAATTTATTTACTTTTGGCTGCATTGGGTCTTGGTTGCGGTGCATGGGCTTCTCATTTAGGTGGCTTCTCTTGTTGCAGAGCATGGACTCTAGGCGCTCAGGCTTCTGTAGTTGTGGCTCTCGGGCTCTAGAACGCAGGCTCAGTAGTTGTGGCGCACGGGCTTAGTTGCTTCGTGGCATGTGGGATCTTCCCGGACCAGGGCTCGAACCCGTTTCCCCTGCATTGGCAGGCGGATTCTTAACCACCGCACCACCAGGAAAGCCCTTGACACCTTTTATTAAACAAAACTGATGACAAAACAATCTTTTCTCAGAATATAAACACTGAAACGATAGCAGTCAGGTACTCTAATTATTCTTTGTAAAATTCTCAGATAAATTTGATTATGGTATTACTTTTTGTTTAATATGTGCTATACATCATTTTAATAAAGTAATTATTATTTCTGCTTTACTCATTCCTAGTGAGTATGAGATTTCTCCCTCTTTTTATTTGAGACCGGATTTCCACATACCCCCAAACCCTTTGAGGATCTTTTTAATTTTTCAAAGAAATAAGTTTTTGACACGCTGTTTTATAAATCCAGTGGAACCTTTAGTTCAAATAAACTGTGATTCTTTTATTTCAGTAAAATCTTTCGGAGTGGACCAAGGTAGATGATCAAATGTGATTCTTCCTAAGGGCATTACAGTACAGCAAATGTATTTGTTTTCTGGATTTGTGACAAGTAGCAAACTGTTTATAAATACAGATTGAACCATAGGTATTAGTGACACTCTGTCACATCAAATCACACAGTTTCCACTAAATAATTTTAGGGTGTCTGATTTTCATTCTTTCTGTGCCTGTTTTTATAAGCTGAAAACGATCAGCTTTGTTCCACTGAAATAAAATTCACATCAAAACATGAATTCTACCCACCCCTTCAACATGTCCATCCCTGTTTAGTTATGGGTATCTGAAGTGGCATAAAGAGCAGATTTCTTTCACCTTCAAAGACAAAATAGTGCATCTCCTCCCTGGTTTTTTTTGTCCTCTATAATAGGAAAATCTATCTGAAAACACTAACCAATTTACTACCTTCTCTAAAGTTTTATGGCAAATTAGGCACAGCTGAAATCAATGGAAAGTTCCTCTTGCAGGGTTTCTCAGGGTTTGATTCTTCACACATGGAATTTGCCAGGAAATCTCAATTATGGTTTGGGCTCTGCTGGAGGGTGTGCCTCCTGGCGGGAAGAATCCCTTGCAATAGGGATGAAGACCCTCCCTGCTGGACTAGTTCTGGAGTAACTCAGAGGATAAATAGACGAAGTGGTCTCAAGAGTGTCCATCCAGATATACAGAGAGGCATTTAACAGCCACTGCCATCTCCTAATTAGAAACAGGTGCACTGAAACGTTCATCGACAGCTCAGTTTCTGCCCTTCTTTACGTTTTAGCGGTATGTCAGTGTTTGACAATTAGATGAAAAATGCAGATAGATGACCGTAATAGAATGGAGGATAAAGTGAGGAAAAATATGACTCCCAGGGATAAAGTCTTGGACTCAAAAAACATAGACAGTGGAGTCCCCTTATATATTATATAAGTTATTAGTTTGTAAGAAGGAAATGAATTACCCATAATTATACTAAACAGATAGATTCCATGGACAATGAACACATTCAAGTCTGAAATAGTCATTGGCAAAATTCACAGAAAGGATATACAAATGGTCTATAAAAGAGTTGTGAACCATGTAGACTCCAGAGCCAGGTGGCCTGGGAGCAAATCCTGTCTACTTACCTGTTGTATCATCTTGGTCGTGTCACTGCTTAACCTTTGTGGATCATAGAGTTCTAATTTTTCAAAATTGGAAATGTTACTAAGACTTGCCTCATAAGATTGTTGTGAGGATTAAGTGAGTTCGACTAGACCTAAAGTGCTTAGAACACCGCTTGTCACAAGGTAATTATGGTCTGTGTTAGCTATTGCTTTTGTTGTTGTTATTGTTACTGTGTATATCTTTGGTATTAATGAGAATAGCCATCATGTGGCATGGCTGATCACTTCTCTTAGAGAAACTTATTTTCGTTTGGCGTCTGAACCACCACATTTCTTAATTTTTTTGTTTCACTGTTCTTTTCCATTATCCTTTACTGACTTTTTCATCTTTTGCAGTGTGTCTAACATCACTGTCTCCAGGGCCTCTAAATTTGGGGTTTGCCTCAGGGATCCTTCTTTAGACCTCTTTTCTATATGTATTTACTCCCTTGGTGATAGACTCATGGCTTTAAGTTCCTTCTATCTGCTGACAATTCCCAGAAATATATCTCCAGACCGTATATATTTCCTGAACTACAGGCAATTGTTTATTTCAACATCCCTCCTGTAATCTGTACAAAGCAGGAGCAAAAACAGGTTTTGTGAGACCTAAAACTTATGTAATTTGGGGAAACTTTAAGAAAAATAACACAAAAATATTAATACAAAATTAGGGCTGTTTTTTTTTCTCCCACATGTTCTATAGAGATTCACACTTCTTTCTTCTGAGATGTCTTTTAGCATTTTACCATAAGTGCTCATACTGTAATACTTCTTGTCTGCACCTGACTTTCCTACTTCACTTAGAACACTCTTCAATTCCCCAATACTCCAGCAGTCATTGAAATCTGTATAAGAGAGGTGCCAGGGTTTTACCCCTCACTAGCTAAATAGTAAATCGGCCTCAGTAGGAGGGTATTTGAACTGATTCTAATATAGTCCTCCTTCTTCTTATTTAAAGAAATTGGAAAAGAGAGTCTCTTTGAAGCCAGAGTTCTGCATATAATTTTTTTTCTGATAATTTGATGCATTTGTGCAAGTCTTGGAAAGGAAAGCAGCATATAGATAATTTTCCTGTAAGTCTTGGCTGTTGCTTCTAGCTGTCAAGGTTGAGGACACACGAGGCTCTGAAGAGCTTTCCAATGTCCACTCTTTGGGTTGGTGGGTGAGAAGAAGCAGTGGTCACAGCAGGGGCTTTTTGATCTGACTTAATCCCTGGAGCACAGATTGATATATCTGTTCTTCTGTTTCCTGGTGAGGAGAGGAAGTTAATGAGGTAGTGATGGGGGAAGAGCTATTGTAGACATCTGAGCTCTGGGTCCAGAAATTATCTCCACAAAAGGACCTGGTGTAGTGGGGCAACAGAAGAATTTCACATGTTTGTTGGATGTGAGCCTAGAGTGTTTGTTTTTGTTTTTTTCCTTTCAGATAAAACCAGTGGAGAATGTAAGGTATCAGAAAAGAAATGTAGATGGAGTGGGCCTAGTGAGTCAAGTAAAGTTCTCATATCTCAACATTCCAAAGGAGGAACAGGAATATTCCATTTCCTAGACGTGTCATGAAAGGATCTGAAAAAGCCCAGCGTTTTTCACAGCCTAACATGGGCCAGCTGTAACAAAAGTGACTCCCATTCTTAGGAGAGACCTGTAAGCCTTTGAAAAAGAATACCAAACTTAAAAAGACCCTGAGGTTGAAAATAGATAATTTAGCAGTGAACTGCATAGACCACATAAGAATGAGGAACACTTAGCAGAAACCAGTGGAGAAAGTTGATGTCCCAGAAAAATTATCCCCCTGTAATTTTACTAGGCATTACCCAAGAAAAATAAAAACATCCACTGAAAGATTTGTAAACAGATGTTCCAAACAGTTTTACTCACAATAGCCAAAAACTGGAAAAAAACCCTTAAATATCCTAAAATAATAGATAAACAATGCTTTACATTCCCACTAGGAATTAAAAAGTTCTCATATGGGGCAATGTTGTCTCCCTGGGGAAGATCAGTAAAATGCAGAGTCACTTTTGACTGTCATGATTGAGGTAGAATGTGGTATTAGCTTCTAGTGAGTAGAGGCTAGAAAGGCTCTTAAGCATCCTACAATGCACAGGACATCTCCTTTAAAACAAACACTATCCAGCGCAAAAAATCAATAGTGCTGAGGTGGAGAATCCCTGTACGTGAAGGGCACCAGGAATCTGAATAGCAGAAACTGGAAACGACGATCTCAGAAAAAACAGATATATAATGTATTAATTCTTAAAGGGTACCAATTTTATTAAGTAGGTGATCAAGCTTTCTCTGTTTGCTTTGAGCTCTCAAGTTATTTTCTGGTGTCTTGGAAGTGACTGATTCACCAAATGGCCTCTTGGGACAATAAATTCTCTTCCTAAATGAAAAAATAAAGTCTAACCCTCAAAGCTTTTACTCATCTTCTCATTATATAACTAATTCTATTATGCTTAACTGAACTTCCAAGCACTCACTTTGGGGCTTCTATTTTATTTTATTTGTTTATTTATTTATTTTATTTATTTTTTGCATCAATCGACCTTTAATGTCCAAGGCATGGATGCAGAGCACAGGAGATGTGGCAGGGTCTCAGCCCCTGCTCCAGAAATGAGAGAGAGATGAACACAAACCAGACATTTCTAACTGGCCACACAAATCTGGGAGGGCAGGGGGAAACAGTTCTGGACATTCATAAAAAAATAAACCGAAACTCATGCACTCAGTCTCGTGCTCACCAAAGGGTTTGATATAGGGGACTCACTCACCATCCCAGAGCCCATCCTCCCCTGTCAGCATCAAAAAGAAAGCTCAGCACACACTAAAGTCTTGAGAAGCGACCATTCTCCAGCCTCCCCGCCTAGCCCTAGGATGGACTTAAAAGAAAAAAAAAAAAGAGAGAGAGAATGAGTTGGATCCCAAACCCCACTCCACACAGCATCAACCCTACACATGAGAGTTTTTCATGCGAACTGCAAGAATCAACTGGGGCTTCTATTTTAAATGAGCAAATATTTCTTGGTAACAATGTACACTGCATCAGACAATGGGGAAAAATCAATGCATCATTTTTACTTGTTAGCGTAGACCTTAATTAGATCATTTTCCCTCTCTTTTGTTTGTCTTTTCAATTCTAAATAACTTCCCCGTTAGCTGTTTTTCTTTTCTGGTGATACTAGTGTTCTCATGCCAAGATTTCAAACCTATATCTTAGGTTTATGTCACTGACATATAAAGTACTAAAATACAGGGACTAGTCAAACATTGTAATTCAGCAATAGCCTATATCTAATTGCTTTGCAGAAGAAAAATAAGGAGCTTATACTGTAAAAATATCTACCCATCAAAATGTTTGAAATGGAAATTTAATGGTCTAAACATCTATTTAAGTGCATAGAAAAATGTATAATGGCATTCAAACAAAACCATAGTTGATAGTACTTCATGAAAATTATTTATCCTTTTAAAATTTTGTCATGAACTGGGGAGCTTGTGATCTCCGGATCCTTTTTTCTTAACTTGTACATATAGAATGTCACAACATTGGTCTTGTGGCGATCAAATATGAAACCATTTCAGAAGGGAGATTTCTATATACGGATCTTATGCAGGAGATACTTTTCAAACATACCCAATGGCTTCTATTTGAACAGGTGTTTAAAGTTTTTCTTGCAACCTTTGCCTCCAGATTTCTGCAAATACCTACATTATTTCCAGACCTTCATTGTAATTATAAACATATTTGTTTAAAAAGTGCATTATTCAAATAAAAAGTTGTTTTTAAGTGTTAAAGGGTCACAATTAACTGGTCTAGCTTAGTATTACAATATTAAAATGTTATTATAACTCTTGATGTAGACGTATTTAATCCAGTGGAAAAGGATTTCACTTTCCAAGTTAACAGCTAACATCTCTTGAGGGATTTATTTTGAAATAAAAGTAATGTATTAATTGCAACTCTACACAAAGGTCAATCCTATGCAACTGAACATAATCAGAGATTTCTATCTCATAAATCGATAACATATTTTCTTTAGAGAAAATATGGACAAGATTACAATAAACTAAGTTAAAATTCTTCTAACCTTTTGAATTTCCCTGTTCCAGCTATTAAAACAGATTTTTAGGAATAGAAATGTTGAAAATCATTTTACAACATCAGTGACATTTTCAATGTTTCCTCCTTTTCCTTCTCTTACTGTTTTAGATATTTGGACCTTCAGCAATTCATATTTTTCATCACTAAATGGTGAATATAAATTATAGAACATATTGATGATCATTAGATTTAGAACAAAATTAGATTCCAATAATTGAACTGCAGAGGGGAAACTGGGAGAAGAAACAGGAACTAATACTTACCTGATGCCTAATGTGTGCCAGAAGTTTTGCAAGCCACATTGGCATGCATAAAAAAAGGACAGCGTTGTGGCTGTATTATTATCCCCATGTTTAGAAATGAGAAGTCTGCGTTGAAGAGAGATTACATACTTTTCTCAATCCACACAGTTAATAAAATTCTGCTAAAGATTTTGTCTGTTTGTCTGACTCCAAAATCTGACGCTTTCTTTTTTGTTTTCTCTGATGGAGGTTTTTATTTATTTCCTTTTAAAACCACTTTATAGCAATATGGTTGACATACAAAAAGCTATGTATTTTTTTATGCATACAACTTGATGAGTTTGGAGAGAAGTATACATCTGTGAAATCATCACCACAATCTATGCCATTAACATATTCATCACCTCCCAAAGTTTTCTCCTGCCCTTTTTATTATCTTCTTATTAATTTTGTGATAAAAATACTTAACATAAGACCTATCCCCTTAACCATATTTTAAGTATACAGTACAGTATTGTTAACTGAGTCATTATGCTCTACAGCAAATCTCTAGAACTTATTCATCTTGATAATTGAAACTTTGTACCCTTTGACTGATAACTCCCCATTTCCTCCACCTCCCAGGCCTTGGCAACTACCATTTTACCCTTGCTTCTATGAGTTTGACTATTTTATATTTCACAAATAAGTAGTATCATGTACTCCAAAATACATAAGAAACTGTTACAACTCAGTAGCAAAAAAATGGGCAAATAACTGAACAGACGTTTCTTCAAAGGAGACATACAAATGGACAGCAGGTATATGAAAAGATGCTCAACATCACTAATAATCAGGTAAAGACAAATCAAAACCACAATAAGCTATCACCTCACACCAGATAAAATGGTTATTATAAAAAAACCCAAATGATTACAAGTGTTGGTGAGGATGTAGTGAAAAGGGAACCCTTGTACACTGTGGAAAACAGTATAGAAGTTCCTTAGAAAATTAAAAATAGAACTATATGATCCAGCAATCCCATTTTTGGGTATATATCCAAAGGAATGTAACCAGGATATCAAAGAGATATCTACACCCCCATGTTTATTGCAGCATTATTCACAATAGCCAAGACGTAGAAGCAACCTGAATGTTCATTTCTGCACAAATGGATAAAGGAAATTTGACACACAGTGGAACAGTATTCTTCCACTGCCGGGGGCACAGGTTCGATCCCTGGTTGGGGAACTAAGATCCAGCATGTCGTGCAGCAAGGCAGAAAAAAAGGAAAACAATTCTGCCATTTTTGGCAACGTGGATGAACTTGGAGGTCGTTATGACAAGCAAAATCTGACATTTTCTGCTCAGTAGAATATAGTATTAGACCTAGTATTAGAAGATAGTATTCGTATCGCTACTTGTAATAGTAATTGACCTGAGAATAGTGATAGCAGCAGCAGTAGTAATTGACAAAGGAGAGAAAAATTAGAAAGAGGAAGAGAGAAAGCTAGAACTTATTAAGCATTTTCTTTTTTTTTTTTTTTTTTTTTTTTTTTTTTTTTTTTTTTTTTTTTTTTTGCGGTACGCGGGCCTCTCACTGTTGTGGCCTCTCCCGTTGTGGAGCACAGGCTCCGACGTGCAGGCTCAGAGGCCGTGGCTCACGGGCTTAGCCGCTGCGCGGCATGTGGGATCTTCCCGGACCGGGGCACGAACCGGTGTCCCCTGCATCGGCAGGTGGACTCTCAACCACTGCGCCACCAGGGAAGCCCCTATTAAGCATTTTCTATGTGCTAAAGATTTTGAATGAATTACTTACTTTAATCCTCAAAACACTGACATACAGTGGGTAGTGCTATTTTGCATATTTAGTAGATAAAAAACGTTAAGTGATGTTAGATTATTTGTTCACGTAGCATAGCTAATAAATTATATAGTTCATATTCAAACTGCAGGAATCTAATTTTATAACCCCTGTTATTACCACTTGGCTGATAATTTATTATGGTTCATTATATCGCAAGTAAAAAATATATAAGTAACACAGTAATTCTCCTCTGATACAGAATGAGAGAAAAAAACAGAATGATAGGAAGAATCTTCAGTAAGCAAAAGCAGGATAAAAATGACATTTACAGTATAATCTTAACTATATTCAGAATTATTGCAAGAATGAATAAGTGGTGTAACACAAACTGTTACTGATCATATTACCTGTGTTGTGGAAACTACTACTATTGTTATTATTATTTGCTTTTCTTTTTGTATTTTCCAAAGTTTTATTAATTGCAATGATAACTTTAACATTTTCATTAGACAATAAACAGTATTTTAATAGCTTTTTAAAAATTGGAAACTGATGCAGAAAAGTATTTTATGATTTCTCCATATCAGTATTCATTTTAGACTAAGAATAAAATCAAGATAACTATTGTGAAAGGATTATTACTTCTATGCTTAGAACAGGTTAACACAAAATATAGGTAGGAGAAGACTTTGGTAAACTTTAAAGAGTAACTTTCTATGAAGTTTTAACAACTAAATGAGTTATTTTGTTTTTGTGCAGGCATCAGCAAAACCATTATAGATTTTTCCATCTTTAAGATTCAAGCTAAATGTTACAGTTTTAAAGGATTCTGTAATTTGTCCTGCTGTGTATAAAAGCTGTGGTTTTCCCATTGAAATTTACAATCAGCATATTCCATAAAGTTCTTGTTATGTAAAGAAATAGCTGAAAGGAAGTGGCTATAGTATGCTTTGAATTGAAAGCTCAGTATCTTTATAATAGAAATATTCATCAGCATGTATTAATTTAAATAAAACTGACATATATACACTACCAAATGTAAAATAGATAGCTAGTGGGAAGCAGCCGCCATAGCCCAGGGAGATCAGCTCAGTGTTTTGTGACCACCTAGAGGGGTGGGATAGGGAGGGTAGGAGGAAGACCCAAGAGGGAGGGGATATGGGAGTATATGTATATGTATAGCTGATTCACTTTGTTATACAGCAGAAACTAACACATCGTAAAACAATTATACTCCAATAAAGATGTTAAAAAAAACATGGATTAGAGGATTATTAATGAACAAGAGGAATATGAGGTTTTATTGCATCTATATTTTAGTTTCAGTCAGTGACCATATAAACAATAAATGAATTATGGCAATAGAGAAATGAGAGAAAGACTACCTTTAAGAAACACAGTTGAAAGGAAACATGATACAATTTCAGAGACAAGGTTTGTGGGTTAGCAGACATTTTGTTCTGTCCAAAACATCCATAAGACATTGTTCCATAAGACATTTTTTCCATAAATCATTTGGTCCATGCAAAAAAGTCCTTGAAATTTGGTCCTGTCCAAAATGTCCACAAGCATATTTGATCCAGGACAAATTGTTTTGGACAGGATCAAGTACCTTTCGGCATGGGCCAAATATCTTATGGGCATTTTGGATAGGACCAAATGTCCTGCAAGGGGTTTGTGGAGAAGCAGTTTAATTTTAACCTCAGTTACACATAATGTCTATCCAGAATATGATCTTTCCAGGACTTAGAAACATTTCTGAATGAGCTATTTTTATGACACTACATCTTCAACACTGGAATCAAAAGAATTGTAAATAAAAATTAAAGAGAAAAAGTTATTTATAAGTGTTAGAATTTCTTCTTTGTTTCAAAATAGGTGACATCTCAAAGACTCAAATCTTGAAACAGTTAATTTTGGGGACTTCTAATTTATGAAGTAATTTCTTTTTGATAATCTTTAGAAATATTGAGGCTTTGGATTATTCAAGGATGCAATATGAAAGCTAGGATGGAAATGACATTCTGAGGAAAAAACTGGCATACTAAATAAATTTTTCAATTACCATCACCCTTTCTGCATACAAGTCATCTTATTTTGCTTTCAATTAAGGTTTAAATAAGGGAAATGTTTACTATATCAAAATATGATTTATCCATTTAATAATAATAAATATCACTATTTTCATTAAAGTTCATAACTCTTATTAATGTTTTTATAATAAAATAATTATCTGCAAGGAACCATGTAAATAGCAGCTAGCTGAATTGAGCTATCAAAAAAAAGATAAAAGTAAACATATGCAATCATGAAAGATCTGAGAAGCTATTACATGCATAACATGTATTATCTAACCTCAAGTTCTACATAACTTCACTGGGAAATATAAAAAAATTACAGTGCAGTAAAACCATTATTTTATATTACAGAATATTACCATTGTTTTCTATTTATGATGTGACTTCCCAGTAAATTATGTAATTTGGCTGGCATTTGATGCAAGTCCATTTAACATTTTAAGCGGTATTATAATCTTGATCAAATTCTAAAATAGTCTTTTGCTTAAAGACTGGAAACATTCTAAACTGATTACTTAGACACCATAATGAGTAGAATATTGAAGAAGAAAATATGAGGGAAAATGGAAACTGTTTTCAAAGACGAGGTACATTGAAAAAGATTTAAAAAATGAAAAAGAGATATAAAATGTGCCTTTCACTAGCCTTTGAACTGCCCAAACTTTTCCACTGAAGAGTAAAGTTACTAACTACAAAGCTATCAGAGAGAATCCTTTGCCTACTTACCACTTTCTAGACTTCACCTCCACTATGTTCATTATTCTCTTTCCCTTAGAAATTTGCAACTTGGAAAATACAGCTCTCACTAGTTAAAATTTTTCAAGACATTGTCTTAGTAATTTAAAGTCTTTGCTTTCTGTAAAGTAATCTAATTAACTTTCTTTTTCTCTAGGACCGTATTTGAGGTCCATTTCCAGCTTTTCTGCCTGGCTTATTTCTATGCCAGTTTTCTAATTGGATGAGTCAGCGCTCTGTCAATTTCTTTTATAAAAACATTATGAAATGTTAACTCTTGATCTCTTTAATGGGATCTTTGTCAATTCAAATTGTGGGCCCTTTGGCACTCAACAGTCTCCATCAGATATTGCATTTACAACTACACTGCCACATTTCAAAACATGAAAGCCAAAGAAAATACTGCAGGATTCCAGCTAAGGATGTGGAGTTTAGATCAATTCTTCAAAAAAACACAAAAGCCAAATCTCTATTGCTATGTCGTGATGAGTTTTACACTTGAGAAACTCCAAAGTTTTGATAGTTATAGCTATTGTATATTGTCTTATTATTGATGTAAAAGTTTTTTTTTTAAGAGTGATAATAATCATCAAATTGAGGTGAGGAATGCTGCTTAAACTTTTCTATGAAAAAATTTTCTAGGAAATAACTTTAAGATGAAGAAGAAAAGCAGAAGTATTAGCAGGGTTTGATTTGCTTTATGTTCATGAGTGGCAGCAATGACTTTTTTAAAGTATATTTGACATAATAACAATAACAAAAGTATAGCATTAAAAGAAAAGGATGCTATGAGGGGAAAGATTACTAATGTTTGCTACTATTTTATTCATGTCACCTAATACATATTGGAGTTATCTTTAATTTTTATTAATATTTTTATGGCTTATGCAATTATTTTTAATTATCTTGAATAAACTTAATTATAAAGATACTTAATGTAAATTTCTTATTGAATTAAATAAGGAGGAGGTTTCCTTTATACTTTGAGTATCACCACTTTTAGACTGCAAAAAAAAACAACAACCGTCTATAGTGTAATCTGGTTGGGGATTTTATTCAGGAAAAATAAATCTAGCAAGCAAAGTATTCCAATATGTAGTACTGATATAAGAATATTCAAAAGAATACTACATCATTCAATAAGAATATGAATATGACAGAGTGTAAATAAGAATTATTCAATAAGAAATACACAGTTTCTTATTGGGAGAACTTATACTTTCTTCCTATGTATTCCAGAAGGATTAACCTGAGGTATTTTTATCCATTTGGTAGGCAATTGTATTATCTCCGTATGTAATTTAATAAGCAGAGATACAGAAAAGTTAAGTAACTTGTCTGAGGTCAGATAACTTCTAAAGAGTGCCACAGGTTCATAGGTTGACTGATTCTAGTGACAGTGCTTTTATCTACTGTGCTGTGTTGCTTCTTTCTATGGTCCCCAGATCCAAGCATTTTATCAGAGTTTTTCAGTTTTTATTAAGTATATTTATGTGTAAAATAAATGTCTTTTTCACATATACATGTATCATTATAATAACATCCAATCACTTCATTTAATATTAGGATTGTTGTCCTTTATCCAAGTATAAAATGACTCAGTTACAGAAAACATAAATAATGGAAAACAGAGTAAAGAAGGAACACTGACAAATTAATATTCTAGAATTAGAGAACAGGTTATAATGGAATAGAAAATAATCAAAGAAAAGATAGAAGATAATTCCCCTAATGTCTCACTGATTAACAAGCAAAATCTATAGAATTTGACCTCTCTCAAGAAATATCCTGGTATTTTAAGTTTATCTTGAGAACAATTAATGTGGCTAAGCCATATGAGGGGAAAACAAAAACAGACTTTCATAATAGAATAATGTGGGGGCTTAACATTAGTTCTAAGTGATAAAAATATTTAGTAATAATTGTTTAAGGAAAAAGTACTTCAATTGAAGAACTTTAACCAGGTGTATTATAATCCTTGTGTAAGTGCAAAAGACACAAAGTATCAGATATCTAAGGGTGGAAGAAATAAAACATCCATAAAATCTCCTGAAAAATATAGTCAAAACATAATCTATCGATAAATTATTTTATTCTTTAAAGAAATCAAGAAAAAAGAGACAAGGGAAAGAAATTATCAGTAAAACTATGAAAACTTGTATTTACTAATAATTATTACCACCATGATAATGAAAGCACCTGTAAGAATCATGACATAAAAATTAAATGAACATAATCTACAATTACTAATGACATGTATCTGAAATAACATTTTATCGTCACAACAACTGAATGAATGATGGAGCTAAAAGAAGAAAGTAAATGTTAATTTTTGTTGAGTACCACCATAGGGAAAAACAAATATTTCTTTCTTTCCTAAACAATCTAGATTTTTTTTTTTAGTATATGATCTTACTTTTATTCTTATATTAGCTTTGATTCAGGCTTATTGAATCTTGAACATTATCAAAATTAGATTAGGATTTTCTTAAATTTTCATTTCCTTCTCCAAGCATTCCACTCATCTTGTGGAAAATTATTCATTCTTTATTTAAAATAGCCACTTATGACTTCCAGTACAAGTAGGATACGTTAGGTAATAGGAAGCCAATACTTCTGCTGATAACAACTAGAAAAAAGCTGGATAAATTAAAAAAATAAATAATTTGAAGGCACCAAAGACTATTTCATCCCCACACAGCATCTCTAATTCAGTCCTATCACCTAACAGAAGAAAGATACCTTCTCTTGGAATACAGCATCATCTGGAGCCTCTATGATCTTTTTCTAACAAATTTATTGACATAAAGTAAAAAATTATTAGGCATGTTAAAATATAAGACAGTAAGACCGATAACCTAGAGAAGGCAACAGACAATAGAGGGAAACCAAAAGGTAATTCAGACATTAGAATTAATAGAAAAAAGTTTAAGTAACAACTGATATGTTCCAGAAAATGCAAAAAATGGAAAAAAGTATTTGAAATTATGGAAAAATTCATTGGAGAATTGAAATCTATAAGAGAGCATTAAATGGAAGTTTAGGAAGTGGAAAATCAAATACCTGATTGAAAATGTAGCATATGGATTTCACAATACATTTGACAGAGCAGAAAACTTAATCATTGTGAAATGGAACATAGGTGAATAAAAACAGTCAAATTGAAACAGAGAAACAAAGAATGTTAATAGAAAAATAGAGCATAAATATACATGAGATGCACTGGAAACGTCTAATATGTCTGCCTTGAGTCCCAGAGACAGAATGGAATGGAGATGAAGCAATATTTGAAGAAATACTTGCCAAGAATTTTTCAAAGCTAATGCAAGACATCAATCCACATATTGAAATGAATCACAAGCAGAACGTATATAAAGAAAATTATAACAAAATATATCATAAATGAAACCAAAGGCAAATAGGAAGTCTTTAAAGTAGTTAGTGAAAGAAGACACGTTAATTTCAGAAGAGTAATAAGTCTGAGACCTGACTTCTCAACAAAACTGATTCAAAGACAAGGACTGTGGAGTACTATCTTTAACCTGCTGAAAGACAATAGCTCTAAACAAGAATTCTATACCCAGAAAAAAACTTTAAATAAATTTGAAGATGTATTGTAAAACAAGAAAAAATACTGAGGAAGTTTCTCACTACACAAACCTGCAATAAAAATAACATAAAATTTATTTCTGTAGTCAAAAGGGAAAAGTTCAAGATGTAAACATGGAGATACAAGAAAAAACAAGTAACAGTGGAAAGGGGAAAATATGGATAAATATAAATGAATGTTGTCCATACAAAACAGTATTTAAAAAGACTGTGTAATTTGAAATAAATTTGGAACCAAAATGCATGACAACATCAATGTAAAAGTCTGGAGGGGGAAGTGGTAATAAAGTCAGTCAGCTGTATAGCAGATTCCATGTCTCAGAATATGATTGCTTGACCACTCCCATTAGAAAATCATCCCTTCCATAAAACTCAAGGAGAGAGCAAGAATATGCAGTTATTTTCATTCTGTACCAATACTGTCTCTTTAATTAACTAAGAAAACTAAGTGATTGATAGACCCACAGAAAACTAAGCTTCATTACTGTAGAGATGGAGGGACCCAGATTCTCACCATGGTCAGATATCTTCAATAGCTCTACTCTAAAGAAATGGCCATGTTGAGCATTAATAGGAGAGTATTATGTAAAATCTGTTTCATTCCATATTCTCATAACTACAGCTGTGTTGTCACAAACTAATTGATTAGTTCTTGCGATGGTTAGATTTATGTGGCAACTTAGCAAAACAGGTTTCTTCGAGGAAGAAGAAATTCTGCCTCAAGTCTGTGGTGTCCACTGTCTGAGTTTCTAGCCTATGAGCCAGCCATACACATTTCAACTTGCTTAGCTCATTATTGAGTAAGCCAATAAGCTTATTGGGTAAGCCAACTTCTTGAAATAAATCTTTCTCTCTCTCTCTGTTTCTCTCTCTCCCCATATATATGTGTATGTATGTGTATATGTATATATATGTAATATATACATATACACATACATACACATATATAATCTCCTCCTCTTTCTACTCCTGTGGAGAATCCTATGGACATATGTTTCTATTTTATTTTCCTTATGAATTTGATGTAATTTAGCATATGTTCCTATAAGTTTTCTAATAACTGAATGGATTTTTTTACATCCAACTCAGATATATTTCCACAATAGTCTATTTGCTTTGTTATAGGTGGTGACAAGTTAGAGAAAAATTGTGTATAAGTTCTCAACATAGCTTAAGAATATATCACCTAAATTTTGAGGGCATGGACCACTTAACTCTTGCTTTAAGTGAATCCAATGGTAGTCATGGGCAACTCTGTAAGAAAATGTTGGACTTACCTCCCCAACTATACCATACTTGCATACTTACTTTTAAGCAAAAGTTCTACCAGTTATTTTGATGAGTACTGATTGTATGTTCAGTGTTCAGTGGATTTAATAAAAACTCATGGTTCTAGTAGAATTAAATGAATTTTAATTCTAATAGAGACGTTTAGTTAATATGACTAGTACAGCATCTAGTGTGGTATAAAACAGGCTTAGAATATAGTTCTAATTGTTCACATTAGAGGTCTACTGCAATTTCTCCTCACCACGAATGATGATGCATTCTTTTAAGACACGTTTTTAAGTTCTACTGCTAAACGAGATACCTAAATTTGTAATCATTTTATGTATTTGGCATGGGTTGGATGCCAAGTACATAAAAAATATAGGCAAATAAAAAATAGGCAGTTATTTTTATTGGCTTACAATGTTTGTTTCTGCTGTACAGCAGAATGAATCAGTTATAAATATACATGTATCCACTCTTTTTTAGATTCTTTTCCCATATAGACCATTGCAGAGTATTGAGTAGAGCTCCCTGTGCTATGCAGTAGGTCCTTATTAGTTATCTGTTTTATATATATTGGATTGGCCAAAAAGTTCGTTCGGGATTTTCCATAAGATGCTATGGGTTTTTGGCCAACCCAATAGCACTGTGTATATGTCAGTCCCAATCTCCCAATTTATCCCACCCCTGCTTCCCCCTTGGTAACCATAAGTTTGTTTTCTACATCTGTGACTCAATTTCTGTTTCATACATAAATTCATTTGTACCATTTTTTAGATTCCACATATAAGCGGTATCATATGATATTTGTCTTTCTCTGTCTGACTTACTTCACTCAGAATGGCAGTCTCTAGGCCCATCCATGTCGCTGCAAATGGCATTATTACATTCTTTTTCATAGCTGAGTAATATTCCATTGTATATATGTACCACATCTTCTTTATCCATTCCTCCGTTGATGGACATTTAGGTTGTTTCCTTGTCCAGGCTATTGTAAATAGTGCTGCAGTGAACACTGGGATGCGTGTATCTTTTCGACTTATGCTTTTCTCCAGATATATGCCCAGGAGTGGGATTGCTGGATCATATGGTAGCTCTATATTTTAGTTTTTTTAAGGAACCTCCACACTATTCTCCATAGTGGCTGCACCAATTTACGTTCCCACCAACGGTGTAAGAGGGTTCCCTTTTCTCCATACCCTCTCCAGTATTTCTTGTTTGTGGATTTTTTGATGATGGCCTTTCTGACAGGTGTGAGGTGATACCTCATTGTAGTTTTCATTTGAATTTCGCTAATAATTAGTGATGTTGAGCATAAATTTAAGTATGTGGGAATGTTTTGTAGGCTTCTTGGAAAAGTGGAAAATCATGTGCTCGAGGCGTGATTACACATATGTAGAATATCTTTTCTGCCCTCACAAGGAGAAAAACATGAATAGCTTCCCTTGACAAGATATTA
Source organism: Phocoena sinus (assembly GCF_008692025.1). Taxonomy (NCBI): domain Eukaryota; kingdom Metazoa; phylum Chordata; class Mammalia; order Artiodactyla; family Phocoenidae; genus Phocoena; species Phocoena sinus. The sequence goes on along the minus strand of NC_045772.1, from coordinate 35,413,036 downwards.
TATAATTACTCTTATACTGAAATTAATCAAAAAGATAGTACATTAAATATGGTAAAATATATAAATGGAATATTGTTTTTAGATCATGATAAATGTATACCCAACATATGTCTAACACATCTATTCAACTTGTTTTTGTTTGGAACTGGTATTTTCCTATGATATATTTTCCTATGATAAATTTTATACAGAAAGCCATTCTCAAAAACAAATTTATTATATCACTATTAATATCTTCCTGACTTTATTTCTTCTAAAACAGTTACAATTCAGAAAAGCCATTATCCTGAATTTTTCAATGATTACTCCTACAGCGTCTTTCCAATAATTTTTTCTAAAAAGAATATCTCTACACCCTCTTCAATTGCAGCTCTCTGTATAGCAAATATGTTGTTCTTTTGGGATAGCATAACATTAGATTTAGCAAGTTTTGGTTGGCACATCTCACCCCCTTACTGATTTGCTCTGTTGGTATTATTTGTGCTGTTTTGGTTTTATTGTCACAACATACTGTCTAAAAGCTTTGCATAATGTCTTTCAAGTGGTTAGACGTAGTAAACACTACAGACTTTTTTTTTTTTTTTTGCGGTACGCGGGCCTCTCACTGTTGTGGCCTCTCTCATTATGGAACACAAGCTCCGGACGCACAGGCTCAGCAGCCATGGCTCACGGGCCCAGCCGCTCCGCGGCATGTGTGATCCTCCCGGACCAGGGCACGAACCCGTGTCCCCTGCATCGGCACGTGGACTCTCAACCACTGTGCCACCAGGGAAGCCCAACACTACAGACTTTATTCAAGGTGACTATATCTAACGGGAGTAAAATTCATTGTCCATTTTTTAAACCCATTTTGTTATGTAGTTAATAAAAACAAATGCATTTACTTGAACACACCATCTTGGTTTTAAAAGTTAAAAAAATTAAGTCCCCTAAGATGCTGTAGCTTCAAACCATACATTAATAAATTGGGTAATACAGGAAATTCAACAAAAATTCCATTTTCACTGGCACCTAAAAACCAAAGAGTCAAAAGAAAGAATGAATAATATTTCAGAACTTGGATAAATAAATATGTATACAATTATAAATGTATGCCAAAAATTTTAAGATTTTCATTTTATACAATCAATTAAACTATACTTTTTTCTTAAAAATGTTTTCTTTTATGGATGGGTAACAGTAACAAACTTGATTATTAATATTGAGGTGCTTTCTTTTTTCTTTACTTAATCAGAAAAGAAGCCAGAATTATTAGTCAATAGTCACATGTTCATGCACACATATTTTTATAATCTTTGCATATCATGTAACCTTTGGGACAAAGAAGTTAAGTATCATATTATAACAAGAGCTTGAATTGAGGTCTCACAACTCACATTGTAGTCCATTAGTCTCAGATAAAGCTTACAATAGCAGACATGATTACTTAAACAGTTCAGTAATATGTGAGATATTATTCAGTCATCTAGTATAAGTAATCATAAAGACATGCCATAATTTATTACAGTTGGATCAGGCAAAGCATCCTGAAGCACCAACAAAATTATTCCCCTTTATATGTATACTCAACTAATCTTTACATGCAGAGTCTCATGAAGAAAAGAACCACTGAGAGTAAAGCAGACCAACAGAGGGAGATGACATGGATATCTGCTGCTATATCCATGTAAGCTATAATTTAAGGTCAGCAAAACCAGAGTTGACTTTCTCTTTTCCCCTATGAAGAAGTAAGATGCCAAAACATCTTAGAAGTTGGCTTTGATTCACCAGCAGGTGTAAAGAGTTGAATGTGAGTAGCCATGGTGATTGAATAAATAAAAATGTAATCTGAAAAAAAGTATACCTTTGACATTAAAAATTTTACATCAGCCAAAATATGCTATAATATTTTTAAGAGAGATTTTTAAAAAATCAGAATGAAGGATACTAAAACTTACATGTGAAATTGTTTGATTTCACAAAGTAGTAGTTTATACTTTTTTTGGTAAATAGTCATGCAAAAACCTTTTATTTTTCTAAAGCCATGAGCTTTTTAATGTGCTTTAAAAATTGTGTTTTCTGGGACACTTAAATCCCTGAGCTACATTTATTTTCTAATAATAGCTAAGGAATGATGATAGATATTCAAATATTTTCTGCAGAGTGAGATTGCAGACAGTGATTAAAATGCAATGACTGGTTTTATAGGAAATTATCTTTATAACCATTTAATCGAGTCCAGTTTATAGAAATCTGTTTATTACCAAGTATGAACACATCTAAATGTAAACCATTATTTCACTGTTGTTTTCAGTATAGTCAACTGCTGATTGCCAGAAAATATAATACCTGTAATATGGATTTTCCTAAACAGTTTACATTAAAACATAACTTTTCCTTACTATCTAATTTGCTTCTAAGGTTTTTCTATCACCAGGGAATTACTTATGGGATATAAACTTATTTTATTTAAAATTAATAATTTAGATAATAAATTTGCCAGTCATGCATAGTTAAGATAACCCTGCTCTATACTGATCAAATGTTTTCAAACACAAAGAAGGAGGTATAAGTAAACATAACTTTGTATAGAGGGGAATTTAACTTTACAGTTACCTCTTTTTTTTTTTTTTGTCTGGGAGTCTTTATTTTGCATTTATTTATTTATTAATTTACAATGGTGTGTTAGTTTCTGCTTTATAACAAAGTGAATCAGTTATACATATACATATATCCCAATATCTCTTCCCTCTTGCATCTCCCTCCCTCCCACCCTCCCTATCCCACCCCTCTAGGTGGTCACAAAGCACCGAGCTGATCTCCCTGTGCTATGCGACTGCTTCCACCGTCTATCTATTTTACATTTGGTAGTGTATATATGTACATATTACTCAGCCATAAAAAGAAACGAAATTGAGCTATTTGTAATGAGGTGGATGGACCTAGAGTCTGCCATACAGTGTGAAGTAAGCCAGAAAGAGAAAGACAAATACCGTATGCTAACACATATATATGGAATTTAAGAAAAAACAAATGTCATGAAGAACCGAGGGGTAAGACAGGAATAAAGACACAGACCTACTAGAGAATGGACTTGATTATGGCGAGGGGGAAGGGTAAGCTGTGACATGACTCTTTTTGAATTATGGTTTTCTCAGGGTATATTCCCAGTAGTGGGATTGCTGGGTCATATGGTAGTTCTATTTTTAGTTTTTCAAGGAACCTCCATACTATTCTACATAGTGGCTGTATCAATTTACATTCCCACCAACAGTGCAAGAGGGTTCCCTTTTCTCCCCACCCTCTCCAGCATTTATTGTTTGTAGATTATTTGAAGATGGCTATTCTGACCTGTGTGAGATGATATCTCATTGTAGTTTTGATTTGCATTTCTCTAATGATTAGTGATGCTGAGCATTCTTTCATGTGTTTGTTGGCAATCTGTATATCTACTTTGGAGAAATGTCTACGTAGGTCTTCTGTCCATTTATGGATTGAGTTGTTTGTTCTTTTAATATTCAGCTGCATGAGCTGCTGGTAAATTTTGGAGATTAATCCTTTGTCATTTGCCTCATTTGCAAATATTCTCTCCCATTCTGAGGGTTGTCTTGTCGTCTTGTTTATGGTGTCCTTTGCTGTGCCAAAGCTTTTAAATTTCATTAGATCCCATTTGTTTATTTTTGTTTTTATTTCCATTTCTCTAGGAGGTGGGTCAAAAAGGATATTGCTGTGATTTATATCATAGAGTGTTCTACCTATGTTTTCCTCTAACATTTTTATAGTGTCAGGCCTTACATTTAGGTCTTTAATCCATTTTGAGTTTATTTTTGTGTATGGTGTTAGGGAGTGTTCTAATATCATTATTTTACATGTAGCTGTCCAGTTTTCCCAGCACTACCTATTGAAGAGGCTGTCTTCTCCATTGTGTAATCTTGCCTCCTTTATCAAAACTAAGATGACCATATGTGCGTGGGTTTACCTCTGGGTTTCTATCCTGTTCCATTGATCTATATTTGTGTTTTTGTGCCAGTACCATACTGTCTTGATTACTGTAGCTTTGCAGTATACACTGAACTCAGGGAGCCTGATTCCTCCAGCTCCGTTCTTTCTCAAGATTGCGTTTGCTATTCGGGGTCTTTTGTGTTTCCGTACAAATTGTGAAATTTTTTGTTCTAGTTCTGTGAAAAATGCCAGTGGTAGTTTGATAGGGATTGCATTTCATCTGTACATTGCTTCGGGTAGTTTGGTCATTTTCACAATGTTGATTCTTCCAATCCAAGAACATGGTATATCTCTCCATCTACTTGTATCATCTTTAATTTCTTTCACCAGTGTCTTATAGTTTTCTGCATACAGGTCTTTTGTCTCCTTATGTAGGTTTATTCCTAGATATTTTATTCATTTTGCTGCAATGGTAAATGGGAATGTTTTCTTAATTTCTCTTTCAGATTTTTCATCATTGGTGTATAGGAATGAAATATTTCTGTGCATTTATTTTGTATCCTGCTACTTTACCAAACACATTAATTAGCTCTAGTACTTTTCTGGTAGCATCTTTATGATTCTCGATGTACAGTATCATGTCATCTGCAAAGAGTGACAGCTTTACTTCTTCTTTTCCGATTTGGATTCCTTTTATTTCTTTTTCTTCTCTGATTGCTGTGGCTAAAACTTCCAAAACTATGTTGAATAATAGTGGTGAGAGTGGGCAACCTTGTTCCTGATCTTAGTGGAAATGGTTTCAGTTTTTCACCATTGAGGACGATGTTGGCTGTGGGTTTGTCATATATGGCTTTATTATGTTGAGGAAACTTCCCTCTATGCCTACTTTCCTGAGGGTTTTTATCATAAATGGGTGTTGAATTTTGTCGAAAGCTTTCTCTGCATTTATTGATATGATCATATGGTTTTTCTCCTTTCATTTGTTAATATGGTGTATCACATTGATTGATTTGCATATATTGAAGAATCCTTGCAGTCCTGAGATAAACCCCACTTGATCATGGTGTATGATCCTTTTAATGTGCTGTTGGATTCTGTTTGCTAGTATTTTGTTGAGGATTTTTGCATCTATGTTCATCAGTAATATTGGCCTGTAGTTTTCTTTCTTTGTGACATCTTTGTCTGGTTTTGGTATCAGGGTGACGGTGTCTTCTAGAATGAGTCTGGAAGTGTTCTTCCCTCTGCTGTATTTTGGAAGAGTTTGAGAAGGATAGGTGTTAGCTCTTCTCAAAATGTTTGATACAATTTGCCTGTAAAGCCATCTGGTCCTGGGCATTTGATTGTTGGAAGAGTCTTAATCACAGTATCAATTTCAGTACCTGTGATTGGTCTGTTTATATTTTCTATTTCTTCCTGGTTCAGTCTTGGAAAGTTGTGGTTTTCTAAGAATGTGTCCATGTCTTCCTGGTTGTCCATTTCAATGGCATATTGTTGCTTGTAGTAATCTCTCATGATACTTTGTATCTGTGCAGTGTCAGTTGTTACTTCTCCTTTTTCATTTCTAATTCTATTGATTTGAGTCTTCTCCCTTTCTTTCTTGATGAGTCTGGCTAATGTTTTATCAGTTTTGTTTATCTTCTCAAAGAATCAGCTTTTAGTTTTATTGATCTTAGCTATTGTTTCCTTCATTTCTTTTTCACTTATTTCGGATCTGATCTTTATGATTTCTTTCCTTCAGCTAACTTTTTGGTTTTTTGTTCTTCTTTCTCTAATTGCTTTAGGTGTAAGGTTAGGTTGTTTATTTGAGATGTTTCTTGTTTCTTGAGGTAGGATTGTATTGCTATAAACTTCCCTCTTAGAACTACTTTTGCTGCATCCCATAGGTTTTGGGTTGTAGTGTTTTCATTGTCATTTGTTTCTAGGCATTTTTTGATTTCCTCTTTGATTTCTTCAGTGATCTCTTGGTTATTCAGTAGCATATTGTTTAGCCTCCATGTGTTTGTTTCCTTTACATTTTTTTCCCTGTAATTGCTATCTAGTCTTATAGTGTTGTGGTCAGAAAAGATACTTGGTACAACTTCAATTTTCTTAAATTTACCAGTGTTTGATTTGTGACCCAAGATATGCTCTATCCTGGAGAATGTTCTATGATCACTTGAGAAGAAAGTATATTCTGTTGTGTTTGGATGGAATATCCTAGAAATATCAAATAAATCCATCTTGTTTAATGTGTCATTTAAAGCTTGTGTTTCCTTATTTATCTTCATTTTGGATGATCTATCCATTGGTGAAATTGGGCTGTTAAAGTCCCCTACTATGATTGTGTTGCTACCAATCTCCCCTTTTATGGTTATTAGCATTTGCTTTATGTATTGAGGTGTTCCTATGTTGGGTGCAAAAATATTTACAATGGTTATATCTTCTTCTTGGATTGATCCCTTGATCATTAGGTAGTGTCGTTTTTTGTCTCATGTAATAGTCTTTACCTTAAAGTCTATTTTGTCTGATATGAGAATTGCTACTCCACCTTCCTTTTGATTTCCATTTGCATGGAATATCATTTTTCATCCCCTCACTTTCAGTCTGTATGTGTCCCTAGGTCTGAAGTGGGTGTCTTGTAGACAGCATATATATGGCTGTTGTTTTTGTATCCATTCAGCCAGTCTATGTCTTTTGCTTGGAGCATTTAATCCATTTACATTTAAGGTAATTATCGATATGCATGTTCCTATTACCATTTTCTTAATTGTTTTGGGTTTGTTATTGCAGGTCTTTTCCTTCTCTTGTGTTTCCTGCCATAGAAGTGCCTTTAGCATTTGTTGTAAAGCTGGCTTGGTGGTGCTGAGTTCTCTTTGTTTTTGCTTGTCTGTAAAGGTTTTAATTTCTCTGTCAAATCTGAATGAGATCCTTGCTGGGTAGAGTAATCTTGGTTGTAGGTTTTTCCCTTTCATCACTTTAAATATGTCTTGCCACTCCCTTCTGGCCTGCAGCGATTCTGCTGAAAGGTCAGTTGTTAATCTTATAGGAGTTCCCTTGTATGTTATTTGTTGTTTTCCCCTTGCTGCTTTTACTATTTTTTCTTTGTATTTAATTTTTGATAGTTTGATTAATATGTGTCTTGGGCGTGTTTCTCCTTGTATTTATCCTGTATGGGACTCTCTGTGCTTCCTAGCCTTGATCAACTATTTCCTTTCCCATATTAGGGAAGATTTCAACTATAATCTTTTCAAATATTTTCACAGTTCCTTTCTTTTCTTCTTTTTCTTCTGGCACCCCTACAATTCGAATGTTGGTGCATTTAATGTTGTCCCAGAGGTCTCTGAGACTGTCTTTAATTCTTTTCATTCTTTTTTCTTTATTCTTCCCTGCAGTAGTTATTTCCACTATTTTATCTTCCAGGTCACTTCTCCATTCTTCTGCCTCAGTTATTTTGCTATTGATTCCTTCTAGAGAATTTTTAATTTCATTTATTGTGTTGTTCATCATTGTTTGTTTGCTCTTTAGTTCTTCTAGGTCCTTGTTATGTGTTTCTTATTTTTTCTGTATTCTATTTCCAAAATTTTGTATCATCTTTACTATCATTACTCTGAATTCTTTTTCAGGTAGAATGCTTATTTCCCCCTCATTTATTTGGTCTGGTGGGTTTTTACCTCGCTCCTTCATCTGCTGTGTGTTTCTCTGTCTTTTCATTTTGCTTAACTTACTGTGTTTGGGGTCTCCTTTTTGCCGGCTGCAGGTTTGTAGTTCCCATGTTTTTTGGTGTCTGCCCCCAGTGGCTAAGTTTGGTTCAGTGGATTGTGTAGGTTTCCTGGTATAGGGGAGTAATGCCTGTGTTCTGGCGGATGAGGCTGGATTTTGTCTTTCGGGTGGGCAGGTTCGCATTCGGTGGTGTGTTTTGGGGTGTGTGTGACCTTATTATAATTTTAGTCAGCCTCTCTGCTAATGGGTGTTGTTGTGTTCTTGTCTTGCTTGTTGTTTGGAATAGTGTGTCTAGCACTGCAGCTTGCTGGTCAATGAGTGGAGCTGGGTCTTAGCATTGAGATGGAGATCTCTGAGAGAGCTTTTGCCGTTTGATATTACGTGGAGCTGGAAGGTCTCTGGTGGACCAATGTGGTGAACTTGGCTCTCCCACCTCAGAGGCACAGGCCTGACACCCGGCCAGAGCACCAGGACCCTCTCAGCCACACAGCTCAGAAGAAAAGGGAGAAAGGAAGGAAGGAAGGGAGAGAGGAAGGGAGGAAGGAAGGAAGGAAATAAAATAAAGTTATTAAAATAAAAAATAATTATTAAAAATTAAAAAATTTTTAAAAAGGACAGAAAGAAGGAAGAGAGCAACCAAATCAGAAAACAAATCCACCAATAATAACAATTGCTAAAAACTATACTTAAAAAAAAAAAGAAAAGAAAAAATGGACAGACAGAACCCTAGGACAAATGGTAAAAGGAAAGCTATACATACAAAATCACCCAAAGAAGCATACACATACACACAAAAAGAGAAAAAGGAAAAAAAAATATATATATATATATATAGTTGCTCCCAAAGTCCACCACCTCAATTTTGGGATGATTCGTTGTCTATTCAGATATGCCGAAGATGCAGGGTACATAAGTTGATTGTGGAGGTTTAATCCACTGCTCCTGAGGCTGCTGGGAGAGAGTTCCCTTTCTCTTTGTTCTCACAGCTTCTGGCGTTCAGTTTGGATTTGGCCCTGCCTCTGCGTGTAGGTCGCCTGAGGGCGTCTGTTCTTTGCTCAGACAGAACGGGCTTAAAGGAGCAGCTGATTCGGGGGCTCTGACTCACTCAGGCCGGGGGAGAGGGAGGGGTACGGATGCCGGGCGAGCCTGCGGTGGCAGAGGCCAGCATGACATTGCACCAGCCTGAGGCGCACTGTGCATTCTCCCGGGAACTTCCCTGGATCACAGGACCCTGGCAGTGGCGGGCTGTACAGGCTCCCAGCAGGGGAGGTATGGATAGTGACCTGTGCTCGCAGACAGGCTTCTTGGTGTCTGCAGCAGCAGCCTTAGCGTCTCATACCCGTCTCTGGGGTCCGCGCTGTTAGCCGCGGCTCGTGCCCGTCTCTGGAGCTCCTTTAAGCGGCGCTCCCAACCCCCTCTCCTCGCGCACCCCGAAACAATGGTCTCTTGCCTCTTAGGCATGTCGAGAGTTTTTCCCGGACTGCCTCCTGGCTAGCTGTGGCGCACTATCCCCCTTAGGCTGTGTTCATGCAGCCAACCCCAGTCTGAATCCCAAGCCTCAGCTCCCAGCCCCGCCCGCCCCAGTGGGTGAGCAGACAAGCCTCTCTGGCTGGTGAGTACTGCTCGGCACCGATCCTCTGTGCAGGAATATCTCTGCTTTGCCCTCTGCACCCCTGTTGCTGCACTTTCCTCTGTGGCTCTGAAGGTTTCCTTGCCACCCCCCACCTCTGCCAGTGAAAGGATTTCTTAATGTGTGGAAATTTTTCCTGCTTCACAGCTCCCTCCCCGAGGTACAGGTCCCATCTGTATTCTTTTGTCTCTGTTTTTTTCTTTTTTCTTTTGCTCTTCCCAGGTACGTGGGAAATTTGTTGCTTTGGGGGAAGTCTGAGGTCTTCTGCCAGCGTTCAGTGGGTGTTCTGTAGGAGTTGTTCCCCATGTAGATGTATTTTTGATGTATTTGTGGGGAGGAAGGTGATCACCACGTCTTACTCTTCTGCCGTCTTGAAGGTCTCCCTTCATATTTTTTAGGAGGAATCTCTCTCTCGCTCTCTCTCTCTCTCTCTCTCTCTCGCTCGCTCGCTCGCTCTCGCTCTTGCTCTCGCTCTCCGTCTCTCTCATTTTTTATTTATTTATTTAGGATAATGAGAGCTAAGAGAAAGTTGATTGGATCTAAGTTTAGTCTCATGGTGTTTTAAGTTTTATTCTCCGGTGCTTCATAAAATGCTTTATTTCTGAACAAAAACTACCATCACTACTTACAACACAAACAGGATTATCATTAATAAGCCCAATTGTGTCGAAAAATTAAGATACTCATAAGAAAAGAAATCCTGTGCTGTTTCTCAACTATCCATCTCTGTTAAGAGGAAATATTTTCTATCGAGGATGTGTTTGGGTAGAGACATAAAAGTTTAGGAAGAAAGCATCGTGAAGATTGCCAGACTAAACATAGTAAATGTTGTAGGTAATATTGAAGGTAATATTGAAGACTCATTTATTATGCTCTGTTGTAGGATTTTTTTCCTAGCAGTGATCACTAGCATGCTATAAGCATATAGGCAGGCTTTATATTTATTCAGAGATTTTTTTTTTATTCCAGGATATGGGAAAGAAAAAGGATATTGGTATTTAGAAGATCTGAAAGACAACAGTTCAAAGAATGGGGCTTGCACTTGAAGAAAAGTAAGCTTTGACAGACGACAGTACTGGTAAGGAAGAAAATAGAAGAGTCTATAGATTAAATAGCCTGAGAAAATATAGGAGTAAAAAGTAGTAAAACTCAGTGGAATAAGCATGAAAGAAGCAGGGGTTTTATTAAAGGAAAAGCCATTTCCTTGAAGTTGCTTCAGGGTTGAGGTGAGATAATGTGTGAGCTATAGGAAATGGTTATTCTCAAAGGATACTGTACTGGAGGCTAAGGGCAGGAGAAAGCAAGATTATCAATCATGGAATGATTGGAGTTTCAGAGGACGCAATGGGAAAATTTGAAAGAGGGGAGAAAGTGTCAATTTAAGTCACTGGAGAAGAAGCTTACAGTATTATGTGTCTATAGATAATCAATCAACGTTTATATAATATTATCATTTTAGGTATGAAGTTAGGGGAATGGTATAACCCTCATGGTGAACGTTATTGACTGATGAGAGGCTATATATTAAATCACATTGGTCCCTGGTGTCACACTGAATGCTGAGAACTAAGTAAATGCCTTCTCCACAGGTCTGATGGCTGTGGTGTGGTCAGAATAAGTCATCACACCAGGTGGCTGAGAGCAAATAATAGAGTTCATCTGGCACTTGTTGCTTTCCCATAGAGCCCTTGAAGTGGGCACAGTGATAGGCAGAGAAGCCTGGGCTGGCACATCAGGATTTGCAGCTTGTGTCAAATCATATCACGTTTTGCATGTGGCTTTCTCTGCTTTTCAGTGCTCTAGGACATTTTCCTTGGAGTAAAATGTCCAAGGATCAAATTTTTTCTTCCAAAATGTGTTAGAATGGTGATAAAGTATTTCTAACAGTTGTATTTTTTACTTTCAAGAGTTTGGATTTGGAAAAATAAAGAACTTATTTCTGTGGTTCTTTATTTGTCACATTATAATGAGTGAAAAAGGGAAAGGAAGTGAGTAGTGGCAAAGTTGACCTCTTTTGCTTGGTTAAGCAACCAAACTCATGTAATAAAGACTTATTTCCTTAATTTAATTTAACTTTCATTAATACTAATATATTATGCCCTGGTGTTATATCTTTCTACAAAATGCATGCAGATTGTTTATATATCTGGACTAAATTTGAAAGCATTATGACCTCTGGCTCTTCTAGGTACCCAGTGGTTGACAGAATTATTTCTGAAAATTTAAACAGCAGAGCCAGAGAAGACATTGTAAAATCTTCTGAGATTGAGAAGGAGATTATTTCACCATTTGACGATGTCTTAAGGATAGTTACATAAGAGGATTTCTAGAGAATTTCTTCTGTAGCCATAATTTAAAATGAATGTTCCCAAGGCACAATTCTGGGAAATTATATTAATAACAGCTATTTGTTTGATAATTTAATTGACAACTTTTCATTGACTATTACCAATTCTAAAGTGACTTCTTCAGATTATATGGGAATTGACTTATTTAATTTCCACACTTACCACATGTTTACTAGACCTCTTTTGAAGTGATGAGATTCTGAACTTACAAAGGCTAAGCTGCAAGTTTATAGCTCTTATTCTATGAGTACTATTTAGTTGTGCACATAACTTTGTTATTATTCTTTTTCTACCAGACTATATGATTAACAGATTCAACCAGGTATATCTCTCCTATGCTTAGGTTAAAGTGAGACTCACCCATATCTCAAATTATTGATTTAAAAGGATTTATCAGAAGCCATCAACAAAAAAAAATAAGGGAGAAAACACACACACACAAAATGACTCCTTTTCTGGCTTCTCACCCCACTCACCTTTCCATTGTAAACATAAAATTTTCTTTCTTACTCCTATAATTCTTATGCTTAAAATCGTTCCACTACCCCCAATTTCCAGGATTATCACTTCTAGTGCAGTGTTTTTGAAACTGAGATAATGGATTAGAGGATCATAACCCATTAGTGGGGTTGTGAAATCAATTTAGGGGTTAAAATTGAATAAAATAGGACTGAAAATATGAGTGCATCAAACACAATAGGGATATGTATGATTTCATGAAACTTTAGTTTCTGTAATTATTATGAGTGTGTGTCTATGTGTTCATATGTGTGTGTGTCTGAGTTATAGGCTGTTTTGCAGTGTAGGTTGTATTTGTAACTCTGGTGCATGTTCAAAAACATTTGAAAGCAATATCCTAGAAAATGGATACTCGTCTTTCAGGACATGATTTTTACAAAACCATGACGATGAAGCTTTGTGTGCTACCGGTCACCTTTGCTGGAAAGAACTGATTGCACTATTTAGCACCACATTGTAGCCTGTAATGCCATGTTGCCTTTATTTCTATGCCTGCATTTCTTTGATGAGCTGTATTGTATACTTTGATAAAACAAACTGACTTGTTAATTCATCTTCACAACCACAAACTTGAATTGTCCGGTATATAACAGACACTTAGCTCATGTGTTTGAATAATTGTATAAACCGGTATGTAATTAATTAAAGCATGTTCAATTTTGAATAAATTATTACTTCTTTAAGTAGATACAATACATAACTTAAAGTCAAATAGAATTCTGCAGTTATAATCTAAGCTTTATTTACTTTAGACATAGAAAACATGTTTCCTGATACAACCCTACCAAGTGATACTCCTAAAATGAATAGATGCTATTACTTAATTTTAAAAAAAGTTAGGTGAAACAGTTTTAATTGTAATCACCTGTAAACTTTCCAGCCCCAATTAAACTACAAAATGAAGAGAGGACTCATTTGAAATGCAGGTGTAACATATATCTGTGTCACAGTGTCTGCAAACAAGTTAGCTGCCCTGAAGAAGCCTTTATAATATCATTGCTAATATTTGCTCATTTCAGTGATCTGCTGTGTTTTCTCAAGAGTTCAGATGCTAACCCTCACAAAGCCGGTTGCCTAGGTACTACCACACTCTTTCAGTCCTTCTTAGGCCCACTAGCAATTAGTTTTGTGAACAGAGAAATAATGATTTTTTTTCTGACGTTACTAAAACAACTTTTACTTGAGCTGCTTCATTGATGTTTTCTTTAATTGTATACCACTAAGCCATAATTATTATGCTCATAAAATAAATGCAAAAACAGAAGATGAAGTCATCTTGAAAATGCCTGCACTAAATTGGATTGATTTATTGGTATTCTTGTGACCATCTCTTTCTAACAGCCTCACACCCACACAGTGAAACTACTCTCTAGTAATTACTGATGGAATTATGATATTTTATACATTATAAAAATGCTACATAAAGTTTACATATTATAGTAGAAAATATGGCATTATAAAATAATACAATTATTTTATTGGGGACAAATATATATTTAAAAATATACACAATATCAAGAAACACTTTTCCCTCTCTAGTACACCATTAATATGAAAGATTATTTTTCAAAGAATGCCAAGAGGAGAGTATATCATTCTTTTGTAATTTCCTATATGTAATTTATAGACTTAAAGAAAGAATTGAGAAAAAGTAATTAATAGTTTTCAAAATTATTAGTTAAATTTTGGAGGAAAAATTACACTAAGTTCATTATTTCATTGTCTATAAAACTAGTAACCTTTGTGTAATTACACATATTGCTCATACTTATATGATTGCTCAACAATCATAAGATAGTTGGTCATATTTTTATTACTGATATGTTTTTAACAGTGAAAAGTGAAGTCTCCTCCACTGAAACAACTTCACAGATATAACAAAGAATCCATAATCAGGAAAAAAAATGATTTAATCTTTTTGGAACATGACACAGTTAAAAATTGTAGTCACAATATTGCCTGCATAATTTCAAACAATCCTTTACCAAGAGAAGATAGTACTTTCATATGAAGTCGAATGATTCTTTTTAGAGACATCTTGTTCTTTTTGTTCCTTTCTAAAACTAAGATACAACTTTATTGTTGTTATCTCTAACAAAATAAAATAACATTTATTTTTACATTTTAAGAACTAATTATTTTTTTAAAAATTTGTCCTAAGGATAAAACAATGATGTCCCTCTTTCAACCTTATCTTTCAGCAGGTATGGAAAAAAACAAAGTGTGTATGTAAAAATTTGTTAATCTTCAGAAGTTAATGCATAAATATTACAAAAAATAACAATTAAGACTTTTAAAATTTTAACTTGGCAACTAACATTATATTTATGCAAATATAGCTTCTATTACATTAATCCTAAAATAATCTGGTAAACTATATTATGTTATTGTCACTAAATTCAACTAGATAGGAGAATGTCATCAGCAAAGTACAGGCAGATTTCTTTGTTATTTCAAACATGATCAAACTTAGCAAGTTGTACCATCCTTCTCTTTCATCATTTTGGTGGCAAATGGTGAATGCTAAATATCAGTTCTGCCACAATGTTTAGCAAAATCAACAGATGATAAATTAAATCATAGCAAGTAATTCGATAAGTATAACGTAACTTTACTTCTGAGATTAGAAAGTAATCATTTGTAAATTACACAAAGAAATATCAATTTCTTACTGCCAGTTTTATTTTAAAAATTCAGTTGCACTATGTATAATTATTAATTTTCTAATCCATCCTCCATACCAGGAAAGAAACTAACCAGATTATAGAAGATTTTATTATTGATAAATTTGATTGTAAAAAAGATGCAATCCCTTCCCTGAGATAAAAATCTCAGGAATTGTCTTTTCTAGGAGGAGTCTCTAAAACATTGCAAAATCAAAAAAGATGAAATGCTAATTATGTAAGTCCAAGATATGAAGCCAGCTGTGGGAACATAAGTAATTAGACATATTCCAGAGCCTGTGGTCAAGCCATAGATAAGCTGTATTTATAAGGCCATTTTTGGTATTTGCTAATATTAGCAAGAAATTAAAATAAAAATTAAATTGTTGTTGCTAAAGTTTCTAATAAGAGGCAACTAGTAAGTGAATGCAATAATCACTAGTGCTTTTTGCAAAATATTTCTATTATTCACCATTCTAGACATAGGTAAGATCCATACACTAGAATTTTCCTTTTCCTCCAGTGATGTTTAAGATCCAGTGATGCTGCTTCATCATCAGCTTGGGCCCCTGACCTACCATTAGAAGCAGAGATCCCTTGCATACTTGCAGTGAAGAGAAGGCATGAGCAAGTAAGAAATATTATTAAATAATATTTTGGAACTTTTATAGAACCATAATTTTGCCTTTCCTGACTGATACAATGGCAGAAATAATACCCGTGAGCTTAGCATTTTACTCCATGTCCAAAGCTTTCTTTTTCTTCACAATTCCATTCTGTCACAGAATGCATGTAGTAATCCTTAGCAGGTCATGAAATCAATAGAGTAGATCATATCCAGTATTTTTTTAAAAAAAGAAATTAAAATGAAAATAATGGAAAACAGCTTAAATAAATGGTTAATTCATCAGACCACTATATATATGTATGTGTGTGTAAATGTGTGTATATATATGTATGTATATAATAGAAAGAGAGAAAGGAATTTTCAGTTATATATATGTATAAGGTAAAATGTAGGTAACAGTAAAACATATGATATAAATCATATGCTATTTGACATAGAGGAAAATGAAAACATAATAATATTATAATTTGTGTATTGTAAATAAACCAGTACTCAGGGAAATTTATAGCATTGAATGCATATATGAGAAAATGAAACATCTAATAAGAAAACCTAGATAATTGACTTACAGGTTTACATGAAGGAAATTAATAAAATGCCTTTAACCATTAGAAAAATGCAAATTAGAACTGCAGAGGTAACATTGCACACCCTCTAGAATATCTAAAATTAAAAACAAACAAACAACCTGCCAGCACCAAATGTTAGAAATAAAATATTACCTAGGTAGCCCTTAAGTATTTACCTAATACAAATTAAAATATATTTCCATACAGACACTTACACATGAAGGTTTATAATAGCACAGTTCATAATACTAAAATACTGAAAACAAGCCAGGTGTTCATTAAGCTGGTTGGTGTATACGGTGGAATATTATTAAGTACAAAAAGGGACAAATTAGTGAAACATGCAACTTGGATGATCTCAAAAATACTGAAAGAAGTCAGATACAAATGACTGCATATTGCATGATGCCATTTATGTGAAATTCTAAAAATGATTGAATTAATTTATATTAGTACAGAAACCAGATGATTGCCTATATTTGGGTGTGGAGATGAGTAGCTAAAAAACGCCGGCAGGGAGATTTTGGCAGTAACAGAAATGTTCTTTGAGATGGTGGTTACATGGGTATGCAGTATACATTTCTCAAAACTCTTCATACTATACATTTTAAATGAGTACATTTCATTGCATATAACTATACCTCAATCAAATTAATACAGTTTCGAAATCCAACAAAATATCAGTTGATACACAGAAAATAGTGTTCATGATGTTATGAAATCTAAAATATTGATATGGCAGAAATGTCTACCTTCCCATGCATTTTTTTCTTCATTTGGGCACATAACTAGACTATATTTCTCATCACTTAGTTAGGTATGACCATGTGAATGAGTTCTAGCTGTTGGACTATTATACTGTGAAAGCACTGTTATTTACCAGTTCCAGGCCTGGTTCCTGAAAAGCACCTGTATATGAGATCCTCTAGTTCTTTCTTCCTTTGCTAACTGGATGAAAATACTCTTGCAATTTTGGAAGATATGTTGAATATGGCATAGTCTTCATAAGTTTGAGTCCCTGAATGACTGTATAGGAGCTACCCTCATATTGCCACTTCATATAAACACTTACAACCATCTGGAGCTGTTTATATGAATAAATACAAAAAAAAATTTTTTTTTGGCGTCTCTGTGGTACACCAGTCAGCCCACTCTAATAGCATTTGATATAAAATTCTGCAGAAAATAATTCTTAAATTTCTAAATTTAATTCTCCAGCAAACTTTCATCATCTTGGGATAAAAACTAAACTATTTGCTTAGGAAGCCCTACATAATTTGACCTTTGTCAGTCACTTTCTATCACTCTCTTCTTCTTTTAATATATTTCAACCACAATAAGTTTCTTGCCATCACTCAAACATACCAGCATGTTTTGTATGCTGTTTCTTCTGCCTGGAAAGATATTCCCCAAGATAATAGCATGGCTCATTTTCATTATCTCTTAAGATGACTTGACCACTTAAGCCTACTTCCCATCTACCATTTTCTCCCCTTTTGTCTGGCTTCGTTTTTCTTCAGGCAGTTAGCACTACTTTCCAGTATATCATATAATACACTTATTGTTAACCTGTTGATTTCTTGTTCCTACTACCAGCATAAAAGTTGTGCGAGGACATCAATAGCAGTTACAGGAGTACCTGGTACATACAAATTACTCAATATATGTTTGATGTAGAAATTAATTAATATATGAATATAATTATTAAGAATTTTGATCTTCTTAGAAATAAATGAGCAAAACAGTCAGGCAAAGAAAGAATATGCTAACATGAGTAATTCATATTTTCATTGTAAGATGCTCACTTTTCCATTGGTCAAAACACAATTATTGTGCTTATCTTGTTTGATTTTCATCTGAAAATGGGAGAAAAATCATCCAGACAACTAATATCAAAGAATTACCATTTTCATAAATGTGAACAGCTAAAGGATTCGTCATTCAAAGGAAACTGTCTCTGTTCAGGGTAAAATGTTAGACTAAAAAATGTGCAGATAAATTTTAGATGTTTGCGTACACTGTTCAATGAAAACAATAGAGCATGTACAAAGAAATACACACATTAGGACAAATACATGTGTTTTCTTGGGGAAAAAAGCATTTTTTGTCACTTTAATATGCTTTAAACTTTTTGATTACAAAGATGTATTATTTATAGCAGTAAATAAAATGTAAAATACTGTATATTACCATATACAGTCATATATTAATTAAAGGCCAACAATATTTATCTAAATATTTTTTGACAAAGAATGAGTATTAGTTAAAACATGAGTCCAAATTAAGAAAAGGGTATCAAAATGGTAATATGTAGTGATTTGACATAGACATGCCTATGTCTTCTATTAGTTTGTGTCTTAAAAGAATAGTATTCTAGTCATCATTATATCCGCAGTGCCAAATGAAGCTCCTCAATCAGTACATAGTAAGTGCTGAATGGATGTTTGTGAATTGAGGATAGAATATTAAATGAAAGAATTAATGTAACTAAGGCTTCTGGTACTCTCAGCTTTTGGGGACTCAATTCTAAATTAAAATGTGTGGTCAAAAATATTATAAGAACACATGCATTAAAGTATTGTATTTCTTGGTTCAGGAGTTTTCAAATTTGATATACATAAGAATAACTTAAATACTTTAAGCTTCACCAAACTCATTAAATCTAGAGTAGGGACCAGAATCTATATCTTCAGTAAGAACTACTGATATTTTACAGTTTGATATAGAAGGCCCTAGAAAGAAATTTTGACAAATCCTATATTAGGTTGTTTTCAAAACTTTAATGGCCATTACTTCCCATATAATACCTAAGAATGTCAGTTATCTGACTTTCTAGCTCAAAGAAAATTAACATTATCAATTCATAAAGATCCATAATGCACAGAATTTCTAAAACTCCATTAAGAACATTTAGCTGAGAAATGTGTCCCCTCATAAATATATAATAATTTTATCACAATATTTGAAAGAATGAAATAGGATTATTAAAGAAAACAACCAAGGCCACATGACATCCTTCTCACTAATGCCCACTTGTATAATCTTGGCTAAATCTATAGTTCTGCCAAATTAAATCTTTCAACTTTTCACCTCTATCATTTTGTTTTAATTCAGTAGTTATTTCTCAGATGTTTTAATCACTTGGGAGTTCTCACATTTTGGCAAATCTGGCATCGTATCCATATACTTTTACACTCTCTAAACTATATAGACCCAGCTGCCAATTTAGAGCAAATGAAAAATAAAAATTAATTTGTAAACACAACACTCCTTTCTCTGAAACATGATGAAAAACCTGTAAGACAGGAAAATAAATGAAATTTACCTTGTGTTCTTATCCTTGTGACTTTGGAGCAAGTAACCAGCTATGGAGGAGTAGAAAGAAGCTCTGATAGAGTCTCCATGTTCTTTACCTGCTTTAACGTCTAGACTCTCTTTTATAATCTGTACTTTAGTAGCAGGAAGTAAGGAATATGATTTTCCTATTTTTTACAGCTATAACCATTATTTTTGATAATTATTCTCAAGTAGACTTCTGAAAATTGCCACATTATATTTTCACATATAAGAAAAAGTAACAGGGGCTTCCCTGGTGGCGCAGTGGTTGAGGGTCCGCCTGCTGATGCAGGGGACGCGGGTTCGTGCCCCGGTCCGGGAGGATTCCACGTGGCGCGGAGCGGCTGGACCCGTGAGCCATGGCTGCTGAGCCTGCGCGTCCGGAGCCTGTGCTCCGCAACGGGAGAGGCCACAAGAGTGAGAGGCCCGCGCACCGCAAAAAAACAAAAAAACAAACAAAAAAAGAAAAGGTAACAGGATATTTTGTTATGCATTTAAAATTTGTATAACTTTGAGCAAGTTCTCTAGCCCTTCTAGAACTTAGTCTCCTCATCGAGAAAAAGAGACGTAGCAAAAATAGACCGCTTCGTGGTTATTGTGCAGATTATATACGATGATAAACAGAAAGTATTTATTACAGTGCCAGGAAATAAAAAGTTCTTATGTTGCTTGTGGTATATTCGTTCATATTATGACAGATTAAACCACATATGTCTATGAATGACAAAATGTAACCAACAGGAAATGAGCAGAAGTCTCTAGTGTCAGGATTGTATCTGTGCAAACTGAAGATAATGTAAAACTTTGTAGGCAAAGTGGGGAACAGATTATACATAAATAATAAAAGATTACATATTCTGTTGAACAAAACTTTAAGCACTAAAAGCAGAGCTAGTTTTTCTTTTCTAGTTTCATGTTGGCTTATTTTAACAGACGGAAGTAGTGTTTGTTGTAAGGTGATATGATATCTTTGCATTTTCAAAACAAACAAAATATTGTTTCAGAGAAATAAGTTTAATGTCATAAACTATTAAAATGATCAATTTAAAAAATCATTAAATACTAATCAAGAATTATTTTGTGTATTTGATATATGTAAGCAAACCATTATTTGGTTTAAGTTTAAATGTCAGGTGAGTAACATGGATGTCATATAATTTCCTTAGAATGTGTTTCAGGTGAGTGGCTAATTAGAGATTTAACATTGATGAATTGATCACTTTCAGTTGTGTATCTGTGTGTGTGTGTGTGTGTGTGTCTAATTATTTTTGTATAAATATGTGAAAAATAATCATTGTACTTTTAGTATCACTAAAACTTCAGGGCACAAACTGAGAATTACTTTTCTAAATATCAATTTCTACAAAATTTTCAGGTATTTTTTTCAAGTTCTTGACCAGCAAACAATACGTAAAAGCTGTTTATGTGTTTTTAAGAACAACTTTGAAATATCTTTACATCTAGCCTATCATACATAATCGTCTAAACAGTCTTACCTGATCTCAAGTCCATGTGATTAAAATGCACACTGAAGTCCAAAGGGGGATAAATCCTCCTTAGTTTTCTGAGTTTCCTGGGCTTTAATTTGACTATGGCATTTCATTTTTCCAAGAAATGGTCAAATACTACATGTTTTTTACTACGTTGATATTTGCATCTTTTGCCTAAAGGAACTGGAGAATTTGGACCAGTCACCTCAATTTTGTCAGTATAAATTTCCATTATTTTATCTTTCACAAGCCTTCCTTCACACAGTCACCACCTAAAAGATGCAACACTACAGGCAATGACAATGTGTGGGCAAGGCATGAGGAGAATGAGGACTCGATACAAAGGACGAAATGCAAAGGAAGAAATGTAGCTGCTCCTTTTCACATTAAATCATACGTATAGAAATGACTTTTGGCTACTCACAAAAATCCATGCTTGTAAATGAGATTAGATGAGATTAGCTTTCTCAAAAGAGCTCTTAACTTGGAGTCATCATATATAAATTCTAAACAAAGCTTTGCCACATTCCAACTTCACTATTTAACGTTCATTGTAATATCTCTGTGTCCCAGCCTTAATTTATTTTATATAATCCATTATGTTATTTTAAGGATAAAGTGGTATAGTCTTTATTTAAACTGCTTCATAAAATATAATACATTACAAAGTCCTTAAGAAAAGATTTGTTGATTTACTCAAGTTAACAGATACTAATGAGAGGTCTAGAGATTTCAGTGCCCTTAAAAACCTTAAGTAAATTGCTCACTATTTCTGGTTTGATATTTTTTTAATCCTAAATGGATGGTGAGCATTATCAAATATGTATTTTTTCATTGATTAACACTATCATAGAGTTGTTTTCCTGTTAATACAGTGGATTTTATTAATCACTTTTCTTATTAAATAAACCTTTTATTCCTGGAGTCTCTGAGATAAGGTCAAAAGGACCATGAGTGATTACCTTATTTAATATTTTCCTGGATTTACTTTGTTAACATTTTGTTTATGGTTTTGACACGTATAATTATAAATGTGATTAGGTCGAAATTTATTTTTCATGCATTATTATTATCATCTTTTGGTAATAGCGATCCTAGTCTCATAAATGAGTTGGGAAATGATCCCTATTGTTCTGTTCTCTGAAAGTGTTTGTGAATGATTCTAATATTCTGTTCCTTAAATGCTTATGGAAATGACTTTTGGAGCAGGTGGTTTTTTGAGCAGGGTAAGATTTTCAGTTATAAAATAACTTAAAAATTGTTATGAGATGTTCACTGTTAAATGTCTTCTCAAAATTCAGATGAAGATGGTTTTTCTTAAGTTGGTTCTTTTCCTCCTTTTAAATATTTGTTTTAGAGCACTTTTAGATTCACAGCAAAATTGAGCAGAAAGAAGAGAATTCTAATGTATTCCTTACTCCTCACAAACACAGTCTCCCCTACTGTCAACATCCCACACCAGAGTGGTATATTTGTTACAACTGATGAACCTACAATGAAACATCATTATCAACTGAAGTCCATGCTTTACATTAAGCTTCATTCTAGATGTTACATTCTATGTATTTTCAAAAATGTATAATGACAAGTATCCAGCATTATAGATTCATCGAGAATTGTTTCACTGCCCTAAAAATATTCTGTTTTCCTGCTGTTCTTTCCTCTTTCCCTCTCCCTGACAAGCACTGATCTTTTTCTGTTGCCATAGTTTTGCCTTTTCCAGAATGTCGTATAGTTCGAATCACACAGTATGTAGCCTTTCCAGATTATCTTCTTTCACTTAGTAATATAAATTTCTCTTGGTCTTTTCATGGCTTTTTGGATATGGATAATATTCCATTGTCTGGATGTATCACAGTTATTTATCCATTCACCTACTGAGAAAATCTTAGTTGCTTCTAAGTTTTGACAATTAAAAATAAAACTGCTATCAACATCATCTGTAGATTTTTTTGTGGATATAGTTTTCAACTCATTCTGACAAACACCAAGGAGTGTGATTGCTGAATCATATAGTCTGAGTATGTTTACTTTTGTAAAAAACTAACAAACTGTCTTCCAAAGTGCTGTACCATTTTGTATCTCCACCAGAAATGAATGAGAATTCCTGTTGCTCCACATCTTCACCAGCATTTGATGTTGCCAGTAGTCTGGATTTGGATTATTCTAATAGGTGTTAAGTGGCATCCCATTGTTGTTTTAATCTGCATACCTTTTAATCCACTGACATATGATGTGGAACATCTTTTCATATGCTTATTTGCCATCTGTATATCTTTTTTTTTTTTTTTTTTTTTGGTACGCGGGCCTCTCACTGTTGTGGCCTCTCCCGTTGCAGAGCACAGGCTCCGGACGCGCAGGCTCAGCGGCCATGGCTCTCAGGCCCAGCCGCTCCGCATCATGTGGGATCTTCCGGAACCGGGGCACGAACCCGTGTCCCCTGCATGGGCAGGCGGACTCTCAACGACTGCGCCACCAGGGAAGCCCCTCCCCTCCCTCTTGCATCTCCCTCCCACCCTCCCTATCACACACCTCTAGGTGGTCACAAAGCGCCGAGCTGATCTCCCTGTGCTATGTGGCTGCTTCCCACTAGCTATCTATTTTACATTTGGTAGGGTATATATGTCAGTGCCACTCTCTCACTTCTTCCCACCTTACCGATCCCCCTCCAATGTCCTTAAGTCAACTCTCTACGACTGTGTCTTTATTCCTGTCCTAACCCTATGTTCTTCAGAACTTTTTTTTTTTAGATTCCATATATATGTGTTAGCGTACGGTATTTGTTTTTCTCTTTCTGACTTACTTCACTCTGTATGACAGATTCCATGTCCATCCACCTCACTACACATGAATCAATTCCATTTATTTTTATGGCTGAGTAATATTCCATTGTATATATGTGCCACATCGTTTTTATCTATTCATCTGTTGAAGGACACTTAGGTTGCTTCCGTGTCCTGGCTATTGTAAATAGAGCTGCAATGAACATTGAGGTACATGACTCTTTTTGAATTATGGTCTTCTCAGGATATATGCCCAGTAGTGGGATTGCTGGGTCATACAGTAGTAATATTTTTAGTTTTTTAAGAAACCTCCATACTCTTCTCCATAGTGGTTGGATCAATTTACATTCCCACCAACAGCACAAGAGGGTTCCCTTTTCTCCACACCCTCTCCAGCATTTATTGTTTGTAGATTTTTTGTTGATGGCCATTCTGACTGGTGTGAGGTGATACCTCATTGTAGTTTTGATTTGCATTTCTCTAGTGATTACTGATGTTGAGCATCCTTTCATGTGTTTGTTGGCAATCTGTATATCTTCTTTGGAGAAATGTCTCTTTAGGTCTTCTGCCCATTTTGGGATTGGGTTGTTTGTTTTTCTGATACTGAGCTACATGAGCTGCTTGTATATTTCGGAGATTAATCCTTTGTCAGTTGCTTCATTTGCAAATAGTTTATCCCATTCTGAGGTTTGTCTTTTCGTCTTGTTTATGGTTACCTTTGCTGTGCAAAACCTTTTAAGTTTCATTAGGTCCCATTTGTTTATTTTTGGTTTTACTTCCATTTCTCTAGGACGTGGGTCAAAAAGGATCTTACTGTGGTGTATGTCATAGAGTGTTCTACCTATGTTTTCCTCTAAGAGTTTTATAGTATCTGTCCTTACATTGAGGTCTTTAATCCATTTTGAGTTCATTTTTGTGTATGGTGTTAGGGAGTGTTCTAATTTCATTCTTTTACATGTAGCTGTCCAGTTCTCCCAGCACCACTTATTGAAGAGGCTGTCTTTTCTCCATTGTATATTCTTGCTATATCAAAGATAGGCTGACCATATGTGTGTGGGTTTATCTCTGTGCTTTCTTTCCTGTTCCATTGACCTATATTTCTGTTTTTGAGCCAGTACCATACTGTCTTGATTACTGCAGCTTTGTAGTATAATCTGAATTCAGGAAGCCTGTGTTCTACAGCTCCGTTTTTCTTTCTCAAGATTGCCTTAGCTATTCGGGGTTTTTTGTATTTCCATATATATTGTGAAATTTTTTGTTCTAGTTCTGTGAAACATGTCATTGGTATTTGGATAGGGATTGCACTGAATCTGTAGATTACTTTGGGTAGTATAATAATTTTCGCAATGTTGATTCTTCCAATTCAACAACATGGTATATCTCTCCAACTCTTTGTATCATCTTTAATTTCTTTCATCAGTGTCTTATAGTTTTCTGCATACAGGTCTTTTGTCTACTTAGGTTTATTCCTAGGTATTTTATTCTTTTTGTTGCAGTGGTAAATGGAAGTGTTTCCTTAATTTCTCTTTCAGATTATTTATCATTAGTGTATAGGAATGCAAGAGCTTTCGGTGCATTAATTTTGTATCCAGCTACTGTACCAAATTCATTGATTGGCTCTAGTAGTTTTCTGGTCACATCTTTAGGATTCTTTATATATAGTATCATGTCATCTGCAAACAGAGACAGTTTTACTACTTCTTTTCCGATTTGGATTCCTTTTATTTCTTTTTCTTCTCTGATTACTGTGGCTAAAACTTCCAAAAGAATGTTGAATAATAGTGGTGAAAGTGGGCAACCTTTTCTTGTTCCTGATCTTAGTGGAAATGGTTTCAGTTTTTCACCATTGAGGTCGAAGTTGGCTGTGGGTTTGTGACATATGGCCCTCCTTATGTTGAGGTAAGTTCCCTCTATGCCTACTTTCTGGAGGATTTTTATCATAAAGGGGTGTTGAATTTTGTCAAAAGATTTTTCTGCATCTGTTGAGATGATCATATGGATTTTATTCTTCAATTTGTTAATATGGTGTATCACATTGATTGATTTGCATATATTGAAGAATCCTTGCAATCCTGGGAGATAAACCCCACTTGATCATGGTTTATGATCCTCTTAATGTGCTGTTGGATTCGGTTTGTTAGTATTTTATTGAGGATTTTTACATCTGTGTTCAGCAGTGATATTGGCCTGTAGTTTTCTATTTTGGTCACATCTTTGTCTGGTTTTGGTATCAGGGTGATGGTGGCCTCGTAGAATGAGTTTGGGAGCGTTCCTCCCTCTGCTATATTTTGGAAGAGTTTGAGAAGGATAGGTGTTATCTCTTCCCTAAATGTTTGATAGAATTTGCCTGTGAAGCTATCTGGTCCTGGGCTTTGTTTGTTGAACGATTTGTACTCACAATTTCAATTTTGGTACTTGCAATTGGTCTGTTTATATTTTCTACTTCTTCCTGATTCAGTCTCAGAAGGTTGTGCTTTTCTAAGAGTTTGTCCATTTCTTCCAGGTTGTCCATTTTATGGCAGGTATTTGCTTGTAGTAATCTCCCATGATCTTTTGTATTTCTGCAGTGTCAGTTGTTACTTCTCCTTTTTCATTTCTAATTCTGTTGATTTGAGTCTTCTCCCTTTTTTTCTTGATGAGTATGGCTAGTGGTTTATCAATTTTGTTTATCTTCTCAAAGAACCAGCTTTTAGGTTTATTGATCTTAGGTATTGTTTCCTTCATTTCTTTCTGATTTATTTCTGATCTGATCTTTATGATTTCTTTCCTTCTGCTATGTTTGGGGTTTTTTTTTGTTCTTCTTTCTCTAATTGCTTTAGGTGTAAGGTTACGTTGTTTATTTGAGATGTTTCTTGTTTCTTAAGGTAGGATTGTATTACTATAAACTTCCCTCTTAGAACTGCTTTTGCTGCATCACATAGGTTTTGGGTCATCGTGATTTCATTGTCATTTGTTTCTAGGTATTTTTTAATTTTCTCTTTGATTTCTTCAGTGATTTCTTGTTATTTAGTAACATATTTTTAGCCTCCATCTGTTTGTATTTTTTACAGATTTTTTTCTTGTAATTGACTTCTAGTCTCATAGCATTGTGGTCAGAAAAGATACTTGATATGATTCCAGTTTTCTTAAATTTACGAAGGCTTGACTTGTGACCCAGGATATGATCTATCCTGGAGAATGTTCTATAAGCACTTGAGAAGAAAGTGTATTCTGTTGTTTTTGATGTAATGTCCTTTAAATATCAATTAAATCCACCTTATTTCATGTGTCATTTAAAGCTTGTGTTTCCTTATTTATTTTCATTTTGTTTCAACTGTCCATTGGTGAAAGAAGTGTCTTAAAATCCCCTACTATTTTTGTGTTACTGTTGATTTCCCCTTTTCTTGCTGTTAGTATTTGCCTTATGTATTGAGGTGCTCCTATGTTGGGTGCATAAATATTTACAGTTGTTATATCTCCATGGATTGATCCCTTGATCATTATATAGTGTCCTTTTTTGTCTCTTGTAATAGTGTTTACCTTAAAGTCTATTTTGTCTGATATGAGAATTGCTACTCCAGCTTTCTTTTGATTTCCGTTTGCATGGAATATCTTTTTCCTTCCCCTCACTTTCAGTCTGTATGTGTCCCTAGGTATGAAGTGGCTGTCTTGTAGACAGCATATATACAGGTCTTGTTTTATAACCATTCAGCCAGTCTATGTCTTTTGGTTGGAGCATGTAATGCATTTACATTTAAGGTAATTATCAATATGTATGTTCCTATTACCATTTTCTTAATTGTTTTTGGTTTGTTATTGTAGGTCATTTCCTTCTTTTGTGTTTGCTGCCTAGAGAAGTTCCTTTAGCATTTGTTGAAAAGCTGGTTTGGTGGTGCTGAATTCTCTTTGCCTTTGCTTGTCTGTAAAGGTTTTAATTTCTTTGTCAAATCTGAATTGAGATCCTTGCTGGGTAGAGTAATCTTGGTTGTAGGTTTTTCCCTTTCACCACTTTAAATATGTCCTGCCACTCCCTTCTGGCTTGCAGTGATTCTGCTGAAATATCGGCTTTTAATTTTATGGGGGTCCCCTTTTATGTTATTTGTTGCTTTTCCCTTCCTACTTTCAATATTTTTTTTCTTTGTATTTAAGTTTTGATCGTTTGATTAATATGTGTCTTGGTGTGTTTTTCCTTGGATTTATTCTGTATGGGAGTCTCTGCATTTCCTGAACTTGATCAACTATTTCCTTTCTCATATTAGGGAAGTTTTCAACTATAATCCTTCAAATCTTTTATCAGTCCCTTTCTTTTTCTCTTATTCTTCTGGGACCCCTATAATTCGAATGTTTGTGTGTTTAATTTTGTCCTAGATGTCTCTGAGACTGTCCTCAATTCTTTTCATTCTTTTTTCTTTATTGTGCTTTGCAGTAGTTATTTCCACTATTTTATCTTCCAGGTCACTTATCCATTCTTCTTCCTCTGTTATTCTGCTATTGATTTCTTCTAGAGAATTTTTAATTTCACTTAGTGTGTTGTTCATCATTGTTCGTTTGCTGTTTATTTCTTCAAGGTCCTTATTAA
Source organism: Phocoena sinus (assembly GCF_008692025.1). Lineage (NCBI taxonomy): Eukaryota > Metazoa > Chordata > Mammalia > Artiodactyla > Phocoenidae > Phocoena > Phocoena sinus. Next base: position 35,384,892 of record NC_045772.1, on the reverse strand, counting down.
ACATTTCGTATATTTTCTCCATTCTACTTCTAAGATTTTGGATCATCTTTACTATCATTACTCTGAATTCTTTTTCAGTTAAACTGCCTATTTCCTCTTCATTTGTTTGGTCTGGTGGATTTTTACCATGTTCTTTCATCTGCTGTGTGTTTTTCTGTCTTCTCATTTTGCTTAACTTACTGTGTTTGGGGTCTCCTTTTTGCAGGCTTCAGGGTCATAGTTCCCATTGTTTTTGGTGTCTGCCCCCAGTGGGTAAGATTGGTTCAGTGGGTTTTATAGGCTTCCAGTTGGCAGGGACTGGTGCCTGTGTTCTCGTGGGTGAGGCTGGTCTTGTGTTTCTGGTGAGCAGAACTGCATCCTGTGGTGTGTTTTGAGGTTTCTGTGAACTTATGATTTTAGGCAGCCTCTCTGCTATTGGGTGGGGTTGTCTTCCTGTCTTGTTTGTTGTTTGGCATGGGGTGTCCAGCACTGGAGCTTTCTGGTCATTGAGTGGAGCTGGGTCGTGAGATTGAGATGGAGATCTCTGGGAGAGCTCTTGCCGATTGATAGTACATGGGGCTCGGAGGTTTCTGGTGGTCCAATGTCCTGAACTCGACTCTCCCACCTCAGAAGCTTAGGCCTGACACCTGGCTGGAGCACCAAGACCCTGTCAGCCACACGGCTTGTGGGAAATTTGAGGTCTTCTGACAGCATTCATTAAGTGTTCCATAGGAGTTGTTCCCCATGAAGATGTATTTTTGATGTATTTGTGGGGAGGAAGGTGATGTCTACGTTTTACTCCTCTGCCATCTTGAAGGTCCTCTCTCTTCACACCTCCTGTTGCTAGAGGATCCACATTTCATCAGGGCCGCCAGCCAGCAGATCCCACCGGGCCGTCTGCTTCTTGGTCAGTAGCTCCCTGCACAACTGGTACCCAGGGCCCAACTCTAGTGAGCCCCTGAAACTGCTCCAATTTTTGTTTTTTATTGGTGTATTTAGACCATTTCTTTCACAGTGGTTATTGATATAGTTGGAGTAATATCTATTATATTTTTTTACTATCTTTCACTGTTGCCCTTTTTCTTTGACCCTATTTTTCTCTTCCAATTTTCTTGCATTTTGCTTTTGCATTTTGAGCAATTTAAATGATTTCATTTTCTCTCCCTTGCTAGCATATAAGTTATTCTTGTTTTTAGTTACTTTTTTGGTGGTTGCCCTAGAGTTCACAATATACATTTACAACTTATCCAAATCTACTTTCCAATAACACTATACTACCACAGGCAGTGCCAGTACCTTATAATAAATAAAAAAAAAATCCTAATTCCTTTTTCTTATCTCTTTTGTCATTGCTGACTTTCTTTTCATTTATACATAAGCATACAGAAGGATATGTATATACATAAACATACATAATTGTATTCATTGTTGCATTTATTATTTCAAACAAATTGTTATGTGTTAGATCAATTGAGAATTAGAAGAATAAAGGTGTTTATTTTATCTTCACTTATTTCTTTTCCAATATTCTTTCTTTGTGTGGATCCAAGTTTCTGATGTATATCATTTCCTTCTCTTTGAATAACTCCTTTTAATATTTATTGCAGTTCAGGTCTATTGGACACAAATTCATTTAATTTTAGTTTGCTGAGGTAGTTTTATTTCATATTCTGTTTTGAAGGATGATTTCACAGGGTACAGAATTCTAAGTTGGTAGGTATTTTCTCTCAACTTTTAAAATATTTCACTTCACTCTCTTGCTTGCATGGTTTCTGAGAAGTCAGATATAATTTTTATCCTTACTCTTCTACAGGTTAGGTGATTTCTTTTTTACCTTGGCATCTTTTAAGATTTTTTTCTTTATCTTTGATGTTCTGTAGTTTGAAACTGATATCCTTAGGTGTAATTTTTTTTGCATTTATCTCTACTCGCTGTACTCTGAATTTTCTTGATCTGTGTTTTTGGTGTCTGACATTAATTTGGAGAAATTCTCAATCACTATTCCTTCAACTGTTGCTTTTATTTCTTTCTCACTTTCTTCTACTTCTGGTGTTCCCATTATATATGTCTTACAATTTTCACAGTTATCCCATAGTTTTTGAATATTCTGTTCAATTTTTTTCAGCCTTTTTTTTTTTTTTTTTCTCTACTTGCTTTTCAGTTTTGGAAGTGTCTATTGAAATAATCTCAAGTTCAAATATTCTTTCCTCAGTTGTGTCTAGTCTACTAATATGCCCAACAAAGGCATTCCTCATTTCTCCTACAGTTATTTTGAGCTCTGGAATTTTAAAAATTTGTTCTTAAAATATCTATGTCTCTGCTTATATTACCAATATGTTCTTGCATGTTGTCTACCTTTTCTGTTAGAGTTCTACCATATTAACCACAGCTATTTTAAATTCAGAGTCTGATAATTCCTACATCCCTGTCACAACTAAATTTGGTGCTAATGCTCGTTCCATCTCTTCAAACGATGTGTGTGTGTTTTTTCCTCTTAGTATGTCATAATTTTTTTGTTAAAAGCCAGATATGATGTACTGAGTAGGAGCTATGGCAAAAAGGCCTTTAGTGATGTGGTAGTAAGGTGTGGGCAAGGTGTGTATTCTATAGTTCTATGATTAGGTTTCAATCTTTTAGTTACCCTGTGCCCCCGGGCTGTAAACTTCACAACTACCTCTCATTTTTTTTGCCCCCACCTTAGGAGGGACATGATGGCTGGAGGAACCCAGAGTGGTATGTTTCCCTTCCCCAAGGTCAGTCTCTGATATAACCTCAGTAGATTACATTGTATTAAAATAGTTTCTCTTGAGGGCAGGCCTTCTAAAGAAGTATAGAAAAGTTCTGGCCATTTCAAAATCGTTAATTTTTCCCTCTCCTTGCCAGAAGTCTAAGGGGATTTTTCTCTGAATTTTATGTGAGAACCAGGTAGAGCTACAAGAGGTAAAACTCACAAAATGGTGGGGGTCTCCTTTTAACTCTCAATCTTATCTACACTGAGCCTTCAGCAACTCATCAGTTACAGTACATGTTTTCCTATTCCAGTGCTGATTCCCAGGGATGCTTTTGCTAGTTGGTTTTTGCTTCAGTAAGTTGTCATTGTCTGTATCCATTTGTGTGTCTCCTATTTTGGGGGGCAGTGGTTTGCCCTGTGGCCTCAATTCTCTGAAGGATTTAAGAAGAGTTATTGATTTTTCAGTTTGTTCAGCTTTTTATTTATTATTAGAATGGATTACCAACTTTCAAAATCCTTACATGCCAGACTGGACACATAATGTCTTAAGTAAATTTTGATATGTTGAATTTTATGAGAGATTTACCCATTTCCTCTCAGTTTTCAACTAATTTTTTAAATAAAATTGTGTACTTTTTTTTTGTTTGTTTTTGTTTTTTGTTTCTTGCGGTACGTGAGCCTCTCACTGTTGTGGCCTCTCCCGTTGCGGAGCACAGGCTTCGGACGGGCCCAGCCGCTCCGCGGCATGTGGGATCTTCCCGGACCAGGGCACGAACCCGTGTCCCCTGCATCGGCAGGCGGACTCTCAACCACTGCGCCACCAGAGAAGCCCGACTGTGTACTTTTTTTAATCATAGTATTTGTGGATTCTGATTTGAATGCCTTTTCTTTTTTTTCCAATGAATGTTACCAAAGTTTTGTTAATTTTATTAGAACAAGAAGCATTATATTAGAAGACAGGGATGGAGGGAGGTGTGGGAATGGTGGAGGACTAAATCATCTTTCAGGCTATTCAGGTGACTTTGGTTTTTACTCTGAGGGAAACAGGGAGCCAGTGAAGGCTTCAGAAGAGTCTTTATCAAGTTCACTCAAGCTGCTCTCTTGTAGACTGAGGAGGTGGCAATGGTGGAAACAAGAATATTGTTAGGAGGAAATAGCTGCTATCATCACAAGAGATATTGGGTGCTGTAACCATACTGGTAGCAGTGAAAGTGATAAGATGGGGTTGGAGTCTAAGTATAATTTGAAGACAGAATCAAACGTTATAGGCAGGTTGGATGTGTGGTGTGAGAGCACGTAAAGATTAAACCAGGGTTTTGTACCTGAGCGAAAAGAATGTGAGAGTTAGCTGGGACTAGGACACTGCTTGGGGGAGCAATTTTGGTGACCATGATGGCAGTTAGATTAGGAATTTAGTTACAAAAAGTATATACCAGATTTGTATCCTAATGAATACATTCTACAAAAATGCAATTTTTCTTTTGAGAATAATTTTTGTCTCCCTGTCCACATGATAACCAAATTTTTTTCCTGGACCTGAGTGCCTCATGATCTTAAAATTGTTTTTACACTGCGTTTTGACCTGTTACTTTCTCCCTCTTTTAGCATATTTTATCCAGAAGAGTTAATATTCACGTTTTGATCTAAATTGAAATGAATTCACCTCATCAAGAAACAGATGCATGACATTTCTTATTTTATACCATTAAGTGAATCTCCTGGCTACTACTATTTTTTTGGTATGGTTTAACCACGTTTACCCAACTATCATCTATCTCTTCTATCACACGCCTTAGCAAAACATTTATTTTTCATCTAGCACTAATCCACACATCCAAATAGTCTCTTTCAGTTTCCCGTGTTCCACTTGGATCCAGGAGAACAGTATTAAACTCAGAGTAAGTTGATTAGTTTTACTGTGTGACGGCAATTGCTTTAAACACAGGATTAACTCCAGCCTCATACTCTTTTCCTTATTCAATAAATACAGATTTCCTGACCCTATGAGACATGAAAAATTTAGGTAGCACTTATAACTTACATAGTTTGGCATTGCTAAGGAGAACGTCTTCCTATATACCCTGTGGCATTTCTAAAACCACTTCCCCAAAACACTAGCTAGTTTCAATTCAGCTCTTTTCCTGTTAACCTCTTGCCAGCATGGGCACTTGACTTGGCCATTCAGTGAGCCTTCCCTCATTTCCATTTCCACCTCCTTCACAGATGCAGAATTTCAGCTACAAGGCATGGAAGCACTATTCTGCAGCCTCCATTTCTTCTCAAGAGGCTATATATCACAACATATGTCCCCACATTTACCTCTAGTGTCTCTTCCCAAAATTCTCTTCTCTCTTTTTCTAATCATTTCCAACAAACTGCACATTCATTCCCCAGACTGGGGAGTATTATACAGATAATCTCTCTATGGAAATCCTAAACCAAAATTCAGTGCTATCAGGAACAGGGAATTATTTCAATTGGATATCTGAATAAAATTATTCCTCAGGTGATTCAAACGTTTAGTCTTATGGTTTCAGGCAGACACAGTGAAGTGTTCTGACAGTTTTAAGTAGAAATGGGAATAAAACTATTTTCCTGGATCAGATCAGTCTCAAGTTAACCATGCCAACTTTCATTAATAAATGTTCTCCAAGTTTTGCTACCTAAGCTATTTCCATTGTTTTTATTTCCTTTTTCAGGCAATATTCATTAAACAGGTGGGATTTTGAAATATAAACCCTATGAGATTTTAAAAGTTTCTCAGGAGAATAAGAATACAACATTATAATAATGTCTCCAAACTAGGCCCTTCATTATTATAAATAGTTAAACAACTTTGTAGATTTTCAAAAAAATTTTTGGTGAATCCTAATTTTAATAAAAGCCTTATATTATTAATATTGAAAATAAAGGTACAAGAACTAACTCAATATTTGAAAGAAATTATGAGCAGGTGTCTTTATTACACAATTTTATTAAGTGTTTAATCAATTAATTATTAAAACAGTACAGTTTGTAATGCCACCTAGTGGAATTCTGAGTGAAAAAAGTCCCCTGAGTATAACTGATTTATAATACGAAATATAAGCAAAAAGAACGTTAATCCAATCTTCCTATATGTTAACACTGGACTCTCTCTCTCTCTCTCTGTATATATATATATATATATATATATATATAAACACATATATACATATATATATAACCACTTCCCCAGTGCATATCTGGCACTTGACTTGGCTGTCTCAATGTGACTTCTCTTCCTTCTGTAGAGAAGATAAATATATATATATATATATATATATATATATATATATATATATATATATATTTATTTATTTATTTCTGTATGTTACCTTGAGATATAAAGCATTAAACATTTAAAAACATTAAATTGGAACAGAAAGAGAAGACAATGTATGTCTTAGAAGTTTCTCTTTAAATTTTTTACAGGTGTAGAATGTTTGAATTGAATCTCAGAGACAATAGGTAAATACTTGGCACAATAAGTTATAAATAGCTGCATATAAAGAGAATTAAAATAGCTAAATAGCAAGGTATATACAGAATTTATGGTAATATATAACATCTTTTTAATATATTAGCACAGATTAAGCCATTATCAGTTAAACCTTTACTTTTTAACTCCATGTAAAATTACTTGGATAAGTATGAAACTGTGATTTATAAAACTGGCAGTATATAAAAAATTTTCTCATTAAAAGTTTTGAGGGATAAGGCCCAAGAATGTCTATTTCTGAAACCTCCACAAGTTATTATGACACATAATAATGGCTGATATCTGCTGGTGTAAATTATTATCTAGACTCAGAGTCTAGTGTCCAGATCACCAAAAATGACAAATAAAACCAAATACAGAATATTGTCTTACGATGGTTTCTTTGTGCTTGGATAAATATGTATCATGGCAATACTCACTACTTCCACTTCTCTGTCAGTTTTCAATACTGGTATACCCTATGATTCTTTGTCTCATCTCCTCTCCCGTCTTTACAATCTCCCTAGATCACACAATTCATTTCTATGGTTTCAGATGCCATATATATGCTGATAGCTTCAAAATATATGGAACAAATTCATATCTTATCTGGACTCTCAAATCTGTAAACAACGACCTCCTGACTATCCCTATAGTTTCACACCAATTTCAGAGTACCCAAAGCTAAAGTCATCCTATTCCATCTCTAACCCCCAAAGAAATTTATCAAAACTTTCACTTTCCCTATTTTAAGTAATGTAACCAGCATCCACCAAGATAAGAAAATAAATGTTCAAATGTGATTCTTCAATCTATTAACCTCTCACCACTTAACAGTCCTTAAAGCTCATCAATTATATTTCTTAGTCTTTTTTTTTTTTTTAATTTTATTTATTTATTTATTTTTAACATCTTTATTGGGGTATAATTGCTTTACAATAGTGTGTTAGTTTCTGCTTTACAACAAAGTGAATCAGCTATACATATACATATGCTCCCATGTGTCTTCCCTCCTGCGTCTCCCTCCCTCCCACTCTCCCCATCCCACCCCTCCAGGCCGTCCCAAAGCCCCGAGCTAATATCCCTGTGCCCTGCGGCTGCTTCCCCCTAGTTTGTTAGTGTGTATATGTCCATGACTCTCCCTCGCCCTGTCAAAACTCACCCTTCCCCCTCCCCATATCCTCAAGTCCGTTCTCCAGTAGGTCTGCGCCTCTATTCCTGTCTTATCCCTAGGTTCTTCATGACATTTTTTTCCTTAAATTCCATATATATGTGTTAGCATACGGTATTTGTCTTTTTCTTTCTGACTTACTTCACTCTGTATGACAGACTCTAGGTCTATCCATCTCATTACAAATAACTCAATTTCATTTCTTTTTAAGGCTGAGTAATATTCCATTGTGTATATGTGCCACATCTTCTTTATCCATTCGTCCGATGATGGGCGCTTAGGTTCTTTCCATCTCCGGGCTATTGTAAATAGAGCTGCGATGAACATTTTGGTACATGACTCTTTTTGAATTTTGGTTTTCTCAGGGTATATGCCCAGTAGTGGGATTGCTGGGTCATATGGTAATTCTATTTGTAGTTTTTTAAGGAACCTCCATACTGTTCTCCATAGTGGCTGAACCAATTCACATTCCCACCAGCAGTGCAAGAGTGTTCCCTTTTCTCCACACCCTCTCCAGCATTTATTGTTTCTAGATTTTTTGATGATGGCCATTCTGACTGGTGTGAGATGATATCTCATTGTAGTTTTGATTTGCATTTCTCTAATGATTAATGATGTTGAGCATTCTTTCATGTGTTTGTTGGCATTCTGTATATCTTCTTTGGAGAAATGTCTGTTTAGGTCTTCTGCCCATTTTTGGATGGGGTTGTTTGTTTTTTTGTTATTGAGCTGCATGAGCTGCTTGTAAATTTTGGAGATTAATCCTTTGTCAGTTGCTTCATTTGCAAATGTTTTCTCCCATTCTGAGGGTTGTCTTTTGGTCTTGATTATGGTTTCCTTTGCTGTGCAAAAGCTTTGAAGTTTCATTAGGTCCCATTTGTTTATTTTTGTTTTTATTTCCATTACTCTAGGAGGTGGGTCAGAAAGGATCTTGCTGTGATTTATGTCATAGAGTGTTCTTCCTATGTTTTCCTCTAAGAGTTTGATAGTTTCTGGCCTTACATTTAGGTCTTTAATCCATTTTGAGCTTATTTTTGTGTATGGTGTTAGGGAGTGATCTAATCTCATACTTTTACATGTACCTGTCCAGTTTTCCCAGCACCATTTATTGAAGAGGCTGTCCTTTCTCCACTGTACATTCCTGCCTCCTTTATCAAAGATAAGGTGTCCATATGTGCGTGGGTTTATCTCTGGGCTTTCTATCCTGTTCCACTGATCTATCTTTCTGTTTCTGTGCCAGTACCATACTGTCTTTTTTTTTTTTTTTTTGCGGTACGCGGGCCTCTCACTGCTGCGGCCTCTCCCGTCGTGGAGCACACGCTCCGGACGCGCAGGCCCAGCGGCCATGGCTCACGGGCCCAGCCGCTCCGCGGCATGTGGGATCCCCCCGGACCGGGGCACGAACCCGTGTCCCCTGCATCGGCAGGCGGACTCTCAACCACCACGCCACCAGGGAAGCCCCATACTGTCTTGATTACTGTTGCTTTGTAGTATAGTCTGAAGTCAGGGAGCCTGATTCCTCCAGCTCCTTTTTTCGTTCTCAAGATTGCTTTGGCTATTCGGGGTCTTTTGTGTTTCCATACAAATTGCGAAATTTTTTGTTCTAGTTCTGTGAAAAATGCCAGTGGTAGTTTGATAGGGATTGCATTAAATCTGTAGATTGCTTTGGGTAGTAGAGTCATTTTCACAATGTTGATTCTTCCCATCCAAGAACATGGTATATCTCTCCATCTATTTGTATCATCTTTAATTTCTTTCATCAGTGTCTTATAATTTTCTGCATACAGGTCTTTCGTATCCTTAGGTAGGTTTATTCCTAGATATTTTATTCTTTTTGTTGCAATGGTAAATGGGAGTGTTTTCTTGATTTCACTTTCAGATTTTTCATCATTAGTATATAGGAATGCCAGAGATTTCTGTGCATTAATTTTGTATCCTGCTACTTTACCAAATTCATTGATTAGCTCTAGTAGTTTTCTGGTAGCATCTTTAGGATTCTCTATGTATAGTATCATGTCATCTGCAAACAGTGACAGCTTTACTTCTTCTTTTCCGATTTGGATTCCTTTTATTTCCTTTTCTTCTCTGATTGCTGTGGCTAAAACTTCCAAAACTATGTTGAATAAGAGTGGTGAGAGTGGGCAACCTTGTCTTGTTCCTGATCTTAGTGGAAATGCTTTCAGTTTTTCACCATTGAGGATGATGTTTGCTGTGGGCTTGTCATATATGGCCTTTATTATGTTGAGGAAAGTTCCCTCTATGCCTACTTTCTGGAGGGTTTTTATCATAAATGGGTGTTGAATTTTGTCGAAAGCTTTCTCTGCATCTATTGAGATGATCATATGGTTTTTCTCCTTCAATTTGTTAATATGGTTTATCACATTGATAGATTTGCGTATATTGAAGAATCCTTGCATTCCTGGAATAAACCCCACTTGATCATGGTGTATGATCCTTTTAATGTGCTGTTGGATTCTGTTTGCTAGTATTTTGTTGAGGATTTTTGCATCTATGTTCATCAGTGATATTGGCCTGTAGTTTTCTTTCTTTGTGACATCCTTGTCTGGTTTTGGTATCAAGGTGATGGTGGCCTCGTAGAAGGAATTTGGGAGTGTTCCTCCCTCTGCTATATTTTGGAAGAGTTTGAGAAGGATAGGTGTTAGCTCTTCTCTAAACGTTTGATAGAATTCACCTGTGAAGCCATCTGGTCCTGGGCTTTTGTTTGTTGGAAGATTTTTAATCACAGTTTCAATTTCAGTGCTTGTGATTGGTCTGTTCATATTTTCTATTTCTTCCTGATTCAGTCTTGGCAGGTTGTGCATTTCTAAGAATTTGTCCATTTCTTCCAGATTGTCCATTTTATTGGCATAGAGTTGCTTGTAGTAATCTCTCATGATTTTTTTTATTTCTGCAGTGTCAGTTGTTATTTCTCCTTTCTCATTTCTAATTCTATTGATTTGAGTCTTCTCCCTTTTTTTCTTGATGAGTCTGGCTAGTGGTTTATCTATTTTGTTTATCTTCTCAAAGAACCAGCTTTTAGTTTTATTGATCTTTGCTATCGTTTCCTTCATTTCTTTTTCATTTATTTCTGATCTGATTTTTATGATTTCTTTCCTTCTGCTAGCTTTGGGGCTTTTTTGTTCTTCTTTCTCTAATTGCTCGAGGTGCAAGTTAGGTTGTTTATTTGAGATGTTTCCTGCTTCTTAAGGTGGGCTTGTATTGCTATAAACTTCCCCCTTAGAACTGCTTTTGCTGCATCCCATAAGTTTTGGGTTGTTGTGTCTCCATTGTCATTTGTTTCTAGGTATTTTTTTATTTCCTCTTTGATTTCTTCAGTGATCACTTCATTATTAAGTAGTGTATTGTTTAGCCTCCATGTGTTTGTATATTTTACAGATCTTTTCCTGTAATTGATATCTAGTCTCATGGCATTGTGGTCAGAAAAGATACTTGATACAATTTCAATTTTCTTAAATTTACCAAGGCTTGATTTGTGACCCAAGATATGATCTATCCTGGAGAATGTTCCATGAGCACTTGAGAAAAATGTGTATTCTGTTGTTTTTGGATGGAGTGTCCTATAAATATCAATTACGTCCATCTTGTTTAATGTATCATTTAAAGCTTGTGTTTCCTTATTTATTTTCATTTTGGATGATCTGTCCATGGGTGAAAGTGGGGTGTTAAAGTCCCCTACTATGAATGTGTTACTGTCAATTTCCCCTTTTATGGCTGTTAGTATTTGCCTTACGTATTGAGGTGCTCCTATGTTGGGTGCATAAATATTTACAATTGTTATATCTTCTTCTTGGATCGATCCCTTGATCATTATGTAGTGTCCTTCTTTATCCCTTTTAATAGTCCTTATTTTGAAGTCTATTTTGTCTGATATGAGAATTGCTACTCCAGCTTTCTTTTGGTTTCCATTTGCATGGAATATCTTTTTCCATCCCCTTACTTTCAGTCTGTATGTGTCTCTAGGTCTGAGGTGGGTCTCTTGTAGACAGCATATATAAGGGTCTTGTTTTTGTATCCATTCAGCCAATCTGTGTCTTTTGGTGGGAGCATTTAGTCCATTTACATTTAAGGTAATTATCGATATGTATGTTCCCATTCCCATTTTCTATATTGTTTTGGGTTCGTTATTATAGGTCGTTTCCGTCTTTTGCATTTCTTATCTAGAGAAGTTCCTTTAGCATTTGTTGTAAAGCTGGTTTGGTGGTGCTGAACTCTCTCAGCTTTTGCTTGTCTGTAAAGGTTTTAATTTCTCCATCAAATCTGAATGAGATCCTTGCTGGGTAGAGTAGTCTTGGTTGCAGGTTTTTCTCCTTCATCACTTTCAGTATGTCCTGCCACTCCCTTCTGGCTTGTAGGGTTTCTGCTGAGAGATCAGCTGTTAACCTTATGGGGATTCCCTTGTGTGTTATTTGTTGTTTTTCCCTTGCTGCTTTTAATATGCTTTCTTTGTATTTAATTTTTGATAGTTTGATTAATATGTGTCTTGGCGTATTTCTCCTTGTATTTATCCTGTATGGGACTCTCTGTGCTTCCTGGACTTGATTAACTATTTCCTTTCCCATATTAGGGAAGTTTTCAACTATAATCTCTTCAAATATTTTCTCAGTCCCTTTCTTTTTTTCTTCTTCTTCTGGAACCCCTATAATTCGAATGTTGGTGCGTTTAATGTTGTCCCAGAGCTCTCTGAGACTGTCCTCAGTTCTTTTCATTCTTTTTTCTTTATTCTGCTCTGCAGTAGTTATTTCCACTACTTTATCTTCCAGGTCACTTATCCGTTCTTCTGCCTCAGTTATTCTGCTATTGATCCTATCTAGAGTACTTTTAATTTCATTTATTGCGTTGTTCATCGTTGCTTGTTTCATCTTTAGTTCTTGTAGGTCCTTGTTAACTGTTTCTTGCATTTTGTCCATTCTACTTCCAAGATTTCGGATCATCCTTACTATCATTATTCTGAATTCTTTTTCAGGTAGATTGCCTATTTCCTCTTCATTTGTTAGGTCTGGTGGGTTTTTATCTTGCTCCTTCATCTGCTGTGTGTTTTTCTGTCTTCTCATTTTGCTTATCTTACTGTGTTTGGGGTCTCCTTTTTGCAGGCTGCACGTTCGTAGTTCCCGTTGTTTTTGATGTCTGTCTCCAGTGGCTAAGGTTCTTTCAGCGGGTTGTGTAGGCTTCCTGGTGGAGGGGACTAGTGCCTGTGTTGTGCTGGATGAGGCTGGATCTTGTCTCTCTAGTGGGCAGGTTCACGTCTGGTGGTGTGTTTTGGGGTGTCTGTGGCCTTGTTATGATTTTAGGCAGCCTCTCTGCTAATGGGTGGGGTTGTGTTCCTGTTTTGCTAGTTGTTTGGCATAGGTTGTCCAGCACTGTGGCTTGCTGGTCGTTGAGTGAAGCTGGGTGCTGGTGTTAAGATGGAGGTCTCTGGGAGATTTCCACCGTTTAATATTATGTGGAGCTGGGAGGTCTCTTGTTGACCAGTGTCCTGAAGTTGGCTCTCCTACCTCAGAGGCAGAGCCCTGCCTCCTGGGCTGGAGCACCAAGAGCCTTTCATCCACACGGCTCAGAATAAAAGGGAGGAAAAGTAGAGAGAATTATTAGAAGTATGAGGAAAGAAAGAAGGAAAGGAGGAAAGGAAGTAAGGAAGAAAGAAGCAAAGAAGGAAAGAAAGGAGGGAGGGAGGGAGGAAGGAAGGAAGGAAGGAGGGAAAGAAGGAGAAAATGTAGAGAGAATTAGTAGAAGTATGAGGAAAGAAAGAGGGAAAGGAGGAAAGGAAGGAAGGAAGAAAGAAGCAAAGAAGGAAAGAAAGGAGGGCGGGAGGGAGGGAGGGAGGAAGGAAGGAAAGAAGGAGGGAAAGAAGGAGAAAATGTAGAGAGAATTAGTAGAAGTTTGAGGAAAGAGAGAAGGAAAGGAGGAAAGGAAGGAAAGAAGCAAAGAAGGAAAGAAAGGAGGGAGGGAGGGAGGAAGGAAGGAAGGTAGGAGGGAAAGAAGGAGAAAATGTAGAGAGAATTAGTAGAAGTATGAGGAAAGAAAGAAGGAAAGGAGGAAAGGAAGGAAGGAAGAAAGAAGCAAAGAAGGAAAGAAAGGGAGGGAGGGGGGAAGGAAGGAAGGAAGGAGGGAAAGAAGGAGAAAATGTAGAGAGAATTAGTAGAAGTTTGAGGAAAGAAAGAAGGAAAGGAGGAAAGGAGGAAAGGAGGAAAGGAAGGAAGGAAGAAAGAAGCAAAGAAGGAAAGAAAGGAGGGAGGGAGGGAGGGAGGAAGGGAGGAAGGAAGGAGGGAAAGAAGGAAAAAAGACAAAGAAAGAAGATACAGTAAAAATAAAATAAAGTATAATATAGTTATTGTACTAAAAAATATTTAGAAAGAAAAAAAAAAAAAAAAGAACAGATAGAACCCTAGGACAAATGTTGGAAACAAAGCTATACAGAGAAAATCTTACACAGAAGCATACACATACGTGTTCACAAAGAGAGGCAAAGGGGGAAAAATCATAAATCCTGCTCCCAGAGACCACCTCCTCAACCTGGGGTGATTCGCTGTCTAAAGGAGGGAAGGAAGGAAGGAAAGAAAGAAAGAACGAAGGTAAAGTACAATAAAGTTATTAAAATTAATTATTAAGAAAAAAAAAATTTTTTTTTTTAAAAAAACCATGGACGGATAGAGCCCTAGGACAAATGTTGGAAGCAAAGCTATACAGAGAAAATCTTACACAGAAGCATACACATACACGTTCACAAATAGAGGCAAAGGGGGAAAAATCATAAATCCTGCTCCCAGAGACCACCTCCTCAACCTGGGGTGATTCGCTGTCTAAAGGAGGGAAGGAAGGAAGGAAAGAAAGAAAGAAAGAACGAAGGTAAAGTACAATAAAGTTATTACAATTAAAATTAATTATTAAGAAAAAAAAAAGTTTTTTTTAAAAAAACCATGGACGGATAGAGCCCTAGGACAACTGTTGGAAGCAAAGCTATACAGAGAAAATCTTACACAGAAGCATACACATACACGTTCACAAAGAGAGGCAAAGGGGGAAAAATCATAAATCCTGCTCCCAGAGACCACCCCCTCAACCTGGGGTGATTCGCTGTCTAAAGGAGGGAAGGAGGGACGGAAAGAAAGAAAGAAAGAACGAAGGTAAAGTTCAATAAAGTTATGACAATTAAAATTAATTATTAAAAAAAAAATTTTTTTTTTTTAAAAAAAAAAACCATGGACGGATAGAGCCCTAGGACAAATGGTGGAAGCAAGAGTATACAGACAAGATCTCACACAGAAGCATACACGCACACATTCACAAAAAGAGGAAAAGGGAAAAAAATCACAGATCTCGCTCCTAAATTCCCCCTCTTCAATTTGGGATCACTCCCTGTCTATTCAGGTATTCCACAATGCAGGGCACATCAAGTTGATTGTGGAGCTTCAATCCGCCGCCTCCGCGGCTGCCGGGAGAGACCTCCCCCTCTCCTCCCTGCTCTCACAGCTCACAGGAGCTCAGCTTTGTACCCGGCCCTGCCCCTGCGCGCAGATCGCTGGAGGGCGTCTGTTTTTTGCTCAGACAGGACGGGGTTAAAGGAGCCGCTGATTCGGGAGCTCCGGCTCACTCAGGCCGGGGGTTGGGGGATGGGGGAAGGAGGGGCACTGCGTGCGGGGCGGGCCTGCGGCGGCAGAGGCGGCGTGACGCTGCGGTAGAGGCCGGCGTGACGCTGCACCAGCCTGAGACCCGCCGTGCGTCGTCCCGGGGAAGTTGTTCCCGGATCCCGGGAACCTGGCAGTGGCGGCCTGCACAGGCTCCGCGGAAGAGGGGCGCGGAGAGTGACCTGTGCTCGCACACAGCCCCCCTGGTGGCGGCAGCAGCAGCCCCAGCGTCTCCCGCCCGTCTCTGGGGCTCGCGCTTTCCGCCGCGGCTCGCGCCCGTCTCGGGGGCTCGCGCCCTCAGCCGCGGCTCGCGCCCGTCTCTGGGGTTCGCGCTTTTAGCCGCGGCTCGCGCCCGTCTCGGGGGCTCGCGCCCTCAGCCGCGGCTCGCGCCCGTCTCTGGGGTTCGCGCTTTTAGCCGCGGCTCGCGCCCGTCTCTGGAGTTCCTTTAAGCAGCGCTCTTAAACCCCTCTCCTCGCGCACCAGGAAACAAAGAGGGAAGAAAAAGTCTCTTGCCTCTTCGGCCGGTGCAGGCTTTTCCCCAAACTCCCTCCCGGCTAGTCGTGGCGCACCAACCCCTTCAGGCTATGCTCAAGCCGCCAACCCCAGTCCTCTCCCTGCGCTCCGTCCAAAACCGAAACCCGAGCCTCAGCTCGCAGCCCCGCCCGCCCCGGCGGGTGAGCAGACCAGCCTCTCGGGTTGGTGAGTGCCGGTCGGCACCGATCCTCTGTGCGGGAATCTCCCCGCTTTGCCCTCCACACCCGTCGCTGTGCACCACTCCGCGGTCCCGAAGCTCCCCCCTCCGCCTCCCGCAGTCTCCGCCCGCGGAGGGGCTTCCTAGTGTGTGGAAACTTTTCCTCCTTCACAGCTCCCTCCCACTGGTGCAGGTGCCGTCCTTATGCTTTTGTCTCTGTTTTTTCTTTTTTCTTTTGCCCTACCCAGGTACGTGGGGAGTTTCTTGCCTTTTGGGAGCTCTGAGGTCTTCTGCCAGCCTTCAGTAGGTGTTCTGTAGGAGTTGTTCCACGTGTAGATGTATTTCTGGTGTATCCGTGAGGAGGAAGGCGATCTCCACGTCTTACTCTTCCGCCATCTTCCCCTAGACCCTCTATTTCTTAGTCTTAAATCTCCTTAATTCCATCTCTCTTTGCTGTGATTATCTTAGCTCAGTCCTTCTTATTTCTTTCTCTGATATTGGACTCAGTTATGTTTCCCTCCAGTCCATCTCTTTCCTTCACTCTATAGAGTGATACCAAAGTGAGCATTCTGAAATGTAATACTTTAACCTGTCATTGATATCCTGAAGACCTTTTAAATGGTTTTGGAAATAAATTTTGTACATATTAACAGCAGTATTTCTCAGAGGCTCTTCAGTGATCCAACTGCCACAGAATCACCAATGGGTGGACTTGTGAAAATATAGATTCCAGAGTTTGATCCTAAACTATGGGGTGCAAGGAAAACTTTAAGGGAACACTCACTGCAGAACCACTGAATGCTGAAAGACACATTTTTTGAGGCATTGCCGGTATATTAAGCATTAGGAAATTTCTTCAAGAGCACTCCACCTAGAATAAAAAAAAAAAATCAAATTGGTGCCGGATTGAGAAACCCGGTTAAATATTTCTGGAAGTATTACAGGAATTGGTTAAGCAGACAATCACTGATATTGGGTTAGTGAGCTTTGTGCCAGTTTCTGAGCCTCATAGTCTTATATTGAGACAAGAAATTTGAGGAGAGCTGAAATATGCTCATATCAGGTACATCTCCTTGTAAAAAGATACAAATCACCACAATGTTCATTGCAGCACTGTTTACAATAGCCAGGACATGGAAGCAACCTAAGTGTCCATCTACAGAGGAATGGATAAAGAAGATGTGGCACATATATACAATGGAATATTACTCAGCCATAAAAAGAAATTAAATTGAGTTATTTGTAGTGAGGTGGATCGACCTAGAGTCTGTCATACAGAGTGAAGTAAGTCAGAAAGAGAAAAATACCGTATGCCAACACATATATATGGAATCTAAAAAAAACACAAAAAACAAAAGGTTCTGAAGAACCTAGGGGCAGGACAGGAATAAAGATGAAGACATAGAGAATGGACTTGAGGACATGGGGAGGGGGTTGGATAAGCTGGGACAAAGTGAGAGAGTGGCATTGACGTATTATACGCTACCAAATGTAAAATAGATAGCAGGAAGCAGCCACATAGCACAGGGAAATCGGCTCGGTGCTTTGTGACCACTAGAGGGGTAGGATAGGGAGGGTGGGAGGGAGATGAGAGGGAGGGGATATGGAGATATATTTATGTGTATAGCTAATTCACTTTGTCATTCAGCAGAAACTAACACAACATTGTAAAGCAATTATACTCCAATAAAGATGTTAAAAAAGTATATGAATCCATTTTGGACAAACATTATGCCAGTTTAGTCTCACAGGGATCTGCCAGATGACAACATGGCAATCAATGGTCGTATAATAAATATCATCAAGCACACAAATACTTACGTGTGAAAAAAATGATTTTAATTATCTGCTGGGGCATAAGTTATTGAAATTGCCAGAAACACAATATTAGGGAGCCAAATACCTGTATAAGATTTTCAAGAAAATTTTTTAAAATGTAGTTCTAGAAATAAAACATAATTTTTTAAAAATGTAAAGGTGAACAGACAGATGAAAGAGCAAAAATGATACAATGGAAAAGAGAAATAAAGAACTAGAAGATGTATCCAAAGAACACACTCAGCATAGAGTGACAAAAAGATAGAAAATACCAAAAAAAGTGAAAAAAGTAACAAAACATTTTAATGTGTATTTGATAAGATTCTCACAAAAAATAAAATAGAATGAAAGGGAAAATTTTAAGTAATAATTGCAGAACAATTTTAATGATTAAAGCAAAAACTGAATGGAATTCAGGAATTAAAAACATAAAGAAGTTGAACAAAATAACATATATCCATAATTAAAGATGTTACGATTCTGAATGTCAGGGTAACATAGACTTTTCTGTGCCTTTATGCTATATTTATTTATTTATTTGGCTGCTTTGGGTGTTCATTGCTGCACGTGGGCTTTCCCTAGCTCTGGCGGGCAGGGGCTACTCTTCATTGCAGTGTGCGTGTTTCTCATTGCAGTGGCCTCTCCCGCTGCGGAGCATAGGCTCTAGGCATGCAGGCTTCAGTAGTTGTGGCACATGGGCTCAGTCGTTGTGGCCAGTAGGGGTACGCGGGCTTCAGTAGTTGCAGCATGCGGGCTCAGTAGTTGTGGCCAGTGGACTCCAGAGCACAGGCTCAGCAGTTGTGGTGCACGGCCCAGTTTCTCTGTGGCATGTGGGATCTTCCTGAACCAGGGATCGAACCCATGTCCCCTGCATGGCAGGCGGATTCTTAACCACTGTGCCACCCAGGAAGTCCCAGTGCCTTTATTCTTAAAATTTACTCCAAATTATTCTCTATCAGGTAAAAGTTATTCATTAATTTACTAAACATTGCATCATGAATTTGAAACTACAAGATAAGAAAGATTTATAAAATTATATTACCCAGAATACGTATATTAATTATGAATAAAGACATTTCCTATTAAATACTATAGGTAATTGAGTGTCATTCAAGTTTAGTTATATCTATCAGGAAAATCTAGCTTATTTTGAAGTAACAGACAACTCCCAAATATCAGTGGCAAGAATCATGGTTTATGTTTTGTTCATACTCAGTGTCTATCTTGAGTTATCTGTGCAAGCTACCTATTGTCATCATCATCCTCACCATGGAAACCAGGCTGGTACTGCCATTATCTGCTACTGTGAGTTGTTACAGTAGAGGGACAGGAGTAGGGGACGGCACTCACTGGCTCTTCAAATGTCTACCTAGGAGTGACACACACCCCATCCTGTCCTATTTCACTAGCCAAAACATATCACATGGCCACCACTAAATTCAGGTGGGAGGACAAAATGCAATATAAGCCAGAGTATCTGGAAGAAGAGGCAGGTGGAATATTTGTGATCTCTCTAATGCCTACCATCCATAGTACACTAATATAGTTTATGGAAAATAGAAACTTGGAGAATTTAATTATGACCATAATTACAATCAAATAAAAACCCCATGGGCTTCCCTGGTGGCGCAGTGGTTGAGAGTCTGCCTGCCGACGCAGGGGACACGGGTTCGTGACCCAGTCTGGGAAGATCCCACATGCTGTGGAGTGGCTGGACCCGTGAGCCATGGCTGCTGAGCCTGTGCGTCCGGACCCTGTGCTCCGCAACGGGAGAGACCACAACAGTGAGAGGCCCACGTACGGCAAACAAACAAACAAACAAAAAACAACCCTGTATTCCTCTCTCTTCTCATTCTCTCTCTTTCTCTCTCTCTCTGTCTCTCTCTCTCTGTCTCTCTCTCTCTCTGTCTCTGTCTCTGTCTCTGTCTCTCTCTCTCTCTCACACTTTCATTCCTATGTAATATTTTAGTGTTTGAGGAATATGTTTACCAGTCTATCTCTTTCTGGAACTGGACACCCAGCCCCTATTAACCTATGAGTGGAAGAAAGCACTTTTACATAATACCACCCACTTGCTGTGTCCCTAGATAAATGGAGCTTATTTATCAATTAGAGTAGAATAAAATAAAACTATATCATCAGTATTAAAGAAATCCCCAAAGAGAAAGAAAGGACTGTAAAACAGACCTTGTAGAGAGTAAAAAAAATTAGAAAAGGGAATTTAGATCCGTAAGTTGTACTGGAACAAGACAATCCTTAAAATGTTGAGAGCAGTTTTAAAATCATTCCAGTATAAATAAAGCTTCAGGGGAATTGTCTGAATAGGATGAGAGTGTTGAGTGTTGAGAGGATGAGTGTTCTTGTTTCCTTATCCTACTTCGGGCAGAAATGCACAGCCAGAAAAAATATTGTCAATCCAAGCATTAAATATCACTACTAAATATAGCATAGACTGATCTAAAATGCAAAAGAATAGAAACAATTGTCAGTATTTGTGCACAGTGAACTTCTCTATCCTACCAATATCTATTATCCTAACTTTATAACTTCCTGTATATCTTTAATCAGTGTCAGTTTTTTTTTTTTTTAAGAATGTGTTAGCAGTAAGTTTTCAATACAATGTAATTATCTGGGAAAAACAGGCCGTATTTAACTATAATTTTGGTTTACTTCTGAATAATATTTTATTGTTAAATAATATATCCTCTCCAGGAAGTAATTTAGCCAGAAGAGAAGACAGTTAATCACAATTAATTAATTTTTTGAACTTACGTAAAGTTCTTAAGTTGTTTTTGTTTCCTAGTATGATAGGTTCAACTTTATGGGACAATACATATGTATTTTCATGCAAGTTCACATTTTAATTCATTGAATTATAAAGGATAATTCAATTTTTTTTGCTTTTGGCATTGGTAAAGATTATGAACATAAATTAATATTTATGTGTAACTAAAGATAACGGAGGCATGATAATCCTCAGATCATCAAATCTCTCAGAATAAGAATATGGCACGGGCTTCCCTGGTGGCGCAGTGGTTGAGAGTCCGCCTGCCGATGCAGGGGACACAGGTTCATGCCCCAGTCTGGGAAGATCCCACATGCCGCGGAGCGGCTGGGCCCGTGAGCCATGGCCGCTGAGCCTGCGCATCCGGAGCCTATGCTCCGCAACGGGAGAGGCCGCAAGAGTGAGAGGCCCGCGTACCGCAAAAGAATATGGCAGAACTAAATCAAATTTTAAATCTATAAAAAACAGTGAATATTCTGTTTTCCCCACTGAATGTAAAATAATGGTAGTTTCACTTGCCACAGAAGATGTTCCAGGGTTAATAACCGTTTAGAGTTAACTGCCCTTAGTTGTTCTGGAAAATTACCATGGATCATCTCTCCATCTCATCCTTTCTGTTCTTTGCCAGTGAACTTTGTACTCTTCACTCTTTTCTCCACATGAACTATAGTCACTGATAGCTTCTAAAACCCTTCTATCAAGGTTAGTACTACCAGAGGAGGATCCGCCTGCTCTTTGCTATGGGTTGGGAAATCTAGTAAAGATTTCTAAACGGCTTAATTTGATTCATGTGCACAGCTATGACTCATACAGGGATAGTCAGGAAGATATGACTAACGTGATTGGCTCAACTTGGGTCAGATTACGCTTCATGTTGGGCTTAGAATGCTTGGACCTAGAATGCTGTTAGCACAGAAAAAGCTTACAGCCCAATAACATGGATTAAGACCAATCTTAGAAAAGGAGCAATCACTGAACCAGGTACCATCTCAAGTGTTTCATCCTTCTGATAGGCAATTCCACATTTTCTCCATCTCCAAACATTTCTTGATGTTAGGAATCAAAAATAGGGTACTCATGTTCTAAGGAAAGTGAATATATTTCCCTAATACACATTAGGAAGCCTAATTTTAAATCAATGAATGTATTAACTAACCTGATTCTGATAGTCTGTTCACAATAGATATGTGTATCAAATCATCACACTGTACACCTTAAACTTACTCAGTGTAATATGGTAATTATATTTCAACAAAACTGGGGGAAAAAAGAACTCACAATTCAATAATCAGATAAACAGTACAATGTTAAAGTCTGGAAAGGATTTGAACAGAAATTTCACCAAAGAAGATATGAATGGCCCATAAACACATAAAAGATGCTCAATAGCATTAGTTTTCACAGAATTGCAAACTCAGACTACAAAAATACATCCACTCATATGCAAATGGTAAACAGACTACCAAGTTTTGGCAAAAATGGGGAACGAATAGGCTCATGTTGCTGGTGGTATTGTAAGATGTTACAACCACTGTGGAAGGAGTTTGGTAATTCCTAATAAAGACAAATGTACCATTACCATATGACCTAACAATTCCACTTTTATATAGTTATCTAAAAGGTAACATATTCCACAAGAAGATTTGTATGCAAATGCCCTTAGCAACTAATTACTCATACACACAATAACGTGGATTATGCTGAACAACAAAAAGCCAGACACAAAAGCATCCATAATATATAATTTTTATTGTATCTTTTTGGATTTATATGAAGTCCTAAAATTGTTAAAACTGTAAAAAAAATAAGTTCCAATATTTTACAAATCTAATGTAGGTGAGTGAATGAAACCCCAGCAAGATCTTCTACTAAAGCTTTCATTCACAGCTTGTACTCAAACATTTCATTTAGGTTAAGATAACACATCATTTTATATAATACATATGTCACCAATTTCAAGCAAAAGGAAGCCAGAGAAAAATGGTTTCTTACTTTTTTCAGAACTTTTTCTAACTTTCTGACTGATTCAAAACAAGAAAACAAATGAAGAATATTAGAAAAAGAGGCCTGGAGAAAATAAGAGAATAATTATGGGGTTTTCTTCTTTTTTAACAATTTATTATTAAGAGGAGGAATATGTAATCCTGAAAAAAATATCTGTTTTTCTTCCCACTTCTGTGATGCATGTCACAAAATCCTCAATGAATAATACACACTGATGGGTCCAAATATTTTAACTGTGTAAAATTGTGTGAAATAATGAATATGAAAGAACTTCCTATTTGAATGTATTCCCTGTACTCTTGTTAAAGAATCTGCTTTTGTTTGTAGTGGTTATGACAAGGATTATAAAACATGAAACTTGTCATTTAAGAAAAAAAGTAAAGAAAAATGTTCTTTCAATAGACAAGTAACCCAAGGTCTGCAAATAATTATTGTAAGAAATATGTCTGCTGGTGATACATTTGTTCCATACTATCATTCCATTTTTTTCCGTGAGGTATACTTAAAATTACACAGTTAGTTGTTGTCTAAAAAGTTGGAAACAAGAAGATGTTTGCCCAGCTTTTCTAATCTCAACAGCTGCTATTCTTTTTTTTAAACTGTAATTTATTTATTTATTTATTTTTTAAACATCTTTATTGGGGTATAATTGCTTTACAATGGTGTGTTAGTTTCTGCTTTATAACAAAGTGAATCAGCTATACATATACATATGTTCCCATATGTCTTCACTCTTGCGTCTCCCTCCCACTCTCCCCATCCCACCCTTCCAGGCTGTCACAAAGCACCGAGCTAATATCCCTGTGCCTTGCGGCTGCTTCCCCCCAGCTATCTACCTTACTACGTTTGTTAGTGTGTATATGTCCATGACTCTCTCTCGCCCTATCAAAACTCACCCCTCCCCCTCCCCATACCCTCAAGTCCGTTCTCCAGTAGGTCTGCGTCTTTATTCCTATCTTACCCCTAGGTTCTTCATGACATTTTTTTCCCTTAAATTCCGTATATATGTGTTAGCATACGGTATTTGTCTTTTTCTTTCTGACTTACTTCACTCTGTATGACAGACTCTAGGTCTATCCATCTCATTACAAATAGCTCAATTTCATTTCTTTTTAAGGCTGAGTAATATTCCATTGTGTATATGTGCCACATCTTCTTTATCCATTCATCCGATGATGGGCGCTTAGGTTGTTTCCATGTCCTGGCTATTGTAAATAGAGCTGCAATGAACATTTTGGTACATGACTCTTTTTGAATTTTGGTTTTCTCAGGGTATATGCCAAGTAGTGGGATTGCTGGGTCATATGGTAATTCTATCTGTAGTTTTTTAAGGAACCTCCATACTCAACAGCTGCTATTCTAATAGAAAATGCCAATCTATCACCTAATGACATATTTCCACAACACCAACACATCTAAGTATTTTGAATGATTAGTTCTCAGTTAACCGAATAGTTATCTGGGTGTTTCAGAGGCAGGGAATGCTAATGTAAACCGATTTTTTTTTTTCAAAAATACTGACTCATTCTTTGCCACTAATGTAGGTATAGATATAACAGTATCTACTGATACGAAATATGGAATGTAAAATTAGATCTTTTTAAAATTTCTTCATTTTAGAATTATTAGATTTGGGGCCATCATTGTTTTTGGGGGGGGAATCATGGTTTTACAGTAGTTTGGATTTTTTTTAATTTTTGGCTGTGCTGCACAGCATGTGGAATCTTAGGTCCCTGACCAGGGATCGAACCCGAACCTCCTGTGTTGGAAGCATGGAGTGTTAACCACTGGACCACCAGGGAAATTCCTGGAATTTTTAACACAGTATTTTTTAACCTTATTTTATTTCATGCCTCAACAGCTGAGCTAAGTTTGTCAAGCTTTAATTTCTAGAATTTATGCTGCAAAATATATACTCCTTAATTTCTTTAATATTAATTCATTTTACAATATAGTATTTGATATAAGTTCTCAAAGTCCAGTGCTCTGCCTCCCATCCCCAGAAAATGTTTATTTGTTCCCTTAGAAGAGTAGTTTCTCCAAGTCATGGGGAAAAGACCATGGACTTTGGGGTCGAGTGAATTAGAATCTATCTTTAGCTCTATAGTTTACCAGCACCGTGGTAATTTATTTGCCCTAATCCTGATAACCTGTTTTCCTGTTAAATGAGAATAGTACTTACCCTCAAGGTTTGCTGTGATTACAGGACAATAACTGGCATAGAAGTCACTAAATAATCATTCAGTGTTTTCCAATTATTGTTGAAATGAATTCCTAGGATTATTCAATAAATATTTCTATATACATGTCAACAATTATTTTGACAAGCAAAAATATAAATATTAAAATTAAATTATTTATACAGTGTAAACTCCCAAGATTTTAAGTATGGGTGATTTCTTAAGCACTCATTATACTTGAGTAAGCTGTTATAGGAAATACTATACTCTCAACACTGGATTTGTTGATATGACAATAGAAACCATTCAGAATGAAACACATTCAAAAAATAAATAAGGGGCTTCCCTGGTGGCGCAGTGGTTGGGAGTCTGCCTGCTGATGCGGGGGACGCGGGTTCGTGCCCCGGTCTGGGAGGATCCCATGTGCTGCGGAGCGGCTGGGCCCGTGAGCCGTGGCCGCTGGGCCTGCGCGTCCGGGGCCTGTGCTCCGCAGCGGGAGAGGCCACAGCAGTGAGAGGCCCGCGTACTGCAAACAAAAACCACAAGAAAAAAATAAATAAGAGCAGAGCACCAAGAAGTTTGAGATGAAATAATCTCCAACAGCCTGATATATGTAGTATGTGTAACATATGTAATTGTAGTCCTCAAAAAAAAGGGTAATCATAGGAAATATTTGGTGAAATACTGGTCACAATTTTCTAAAATTTGAAGACAATATAAGCTGACAGATTAAAAAATCTTAGTGAACCCCTGACTTAGTGATATAGTGGCAAGGCAGAAGGAAGAATAATTGCAAGGCAAGTTTGCTTATTTTAATTTGTTAATGAAGTTCATTTGAGGCAGTGGCTCACATGGGGTTAACAGTTGTCAGCATGTCAAAAATATTCAAGTAATTAGGTTTGCATTTTGAGGAAAGTGCAGATAAACATTATTGACCATTTATTTAGTTTTGGTTTGTGCAAGCTTTAGTACATAATCCATTCTAACAATTTTATATTTCTATACTAAAATAGTGATTTTTATTTGATATTGTGTTATCAGAAGATGAAATTAAAATTTTGTCTCTCTCTGGCAATCAACAGTTGAAAAGTAACAAAGTATCCTCATCTTTTTTTTTTTTTGCGGTACACGGGCCTCCCACTGTTGTGGCCTCTCCTGTTGCGGAGCACAGGCTCCGGACGCGTAGGCTCAGTGGCCATGGGTCACGGGCCCAGCCGCTCCGCGGCATGTGGGATCCTCCCAGACCGGGGCACGAACCCACGTCCCCTGCATCTGCAGGCGGACTCTCAACCACTGCGCCACCAGGGAAGCCCAAGTATCCTCATCTTAATTTAAATGTTCCAGGTGATTTTTTTCAAGTCCCTAAACAGTAGTCACTCTACCAAAGTAGAGATGCTATGATAGAAGAAAGGATACCAGCAAAATAGGTCTGTTATTCTCAAACAAGAAAACATACACTTGGCCAGAGAGAATTACCTTTCTAGCTGTGGGATTCTTCCTAAGCCAGAAGATTTCTCTGAGATATTACTAGAGAAATCATTATGGCTATGTAAGCCTGAGAAATAATAAAGTTTTATTTAAGAGCACTCTAGAAGAGAAGGATATCTGTAACATTAACTATATTAAGAGAAGAAAGGATCATTTTTTCCATTTGTTTATTATTTTAAAGTAACATTTGTGATTATCTCAACCAAAATTCTGTGTCTAAGTTGCATTTCTAAAAAGGAAAAGGGAGACAGAGACAGAATCTTTTCAGGCCCAAATATGCTTTTGTAAACATAAAGATGATATTATTAACAGACTTGTTTAAATACATAGTTAAATCACTTTCTTTAGGAGTGTGAATGAACTAAAACTTTCCCTTCATAAAGCAAACCATATAAGAAGAATTATTTTCCAAGTTCAATACTTTCATTCTCAAGTTCAAGTTACATAATCGATCCTCAGTTATTATGAATATAAACTCTGTTGTGGCCAATAATATTTTAATAGGTGTCAAAACCCCCAGAATATTACACATTATAAGGAATATATATAGTATTCCATGCCATACTGTGTTTGGGAAGTGCTCTGTTGAGGGTGAGGTATCAGGGTCCAAGCTTCCCAAGATTTTTGCTTTGTTCCTAGAGTGAGGAGACTTGTGAAAGGGGATTAGGACTCAAGTGACCCCAGGGAGCATCTGCCTTATAGTCATTCAATTCTTAGAGTCGTGCTTCTTGGTAAATTGCTGTTTATGTTACAGCTCTTCACTTCCATGTGGAGGAATTCACTAAAATAATACTTCAAGCTCTTTCCCCACTGGGTATCCATTTCTTTCTGTGGGAGGAGTGAGTTTTCTGATTAGAAATCTAACAAAACTAGCCAGATATGCTCAGCTTAGCTCTTTCCTCTTTTAGAGTCAGGGGTCTCTTCATGTTATAAATTTTACAAGGGTAACCTCAGTAGAGGAAGTCTGTGGTTTTCCAGCTATGTCTGTACCTGGGTAAATAAGTGTACTTCTTCAATGCACTGTTAGCAAGCCATGTTTTCCAACCTAGCTTTTGTTATAAATAAAGATGGTATATTAATCTCCATCTGTCTCCTTCATCTAAGCCACACTTTTTGTATATATTTATGAAGGCTCTTGTTTCTTTCTACTTCACTTTAAATGTATCCACCTCGTTCACAAGGCTGTCATTTCCATTATAGGCAGAGGATGTCAATTCCATTGCCCCATTTTAATTGCTTAAAAGGTTTAAACATAGGAAATAGGCAATGAGTGTTCATGGAGTAAATGGATGAAAAGGGCAGTAAGAATTCCATAAAATAAAGTTTATCTTGGATTTGTTTTACATAACAAGTTCTAAAATAAAGTTCCAGTAACCTTATTCAGTAGGCTTGCTGCTGTTTACTAGAATACAAAACATAAAGGTGATAGATTTGTTCTAAAAAGGGGCCATAACAGGGAGCCAATGTCCATCCTTGGCCTGCTGACTTCTGAAGAATCAAGGGGACTTTTCCAGGCAATTAAACATCCTCTGAAACACATACAGCTAAGTTTTCTGTTTCTCCTGTTGGATAATTCATCTTATACCTGTGGTTCTTTGTGTGATTCTTTCCACCTAGATCAAGTAAAAGAAGTAGAAGTTTGATTAAGGGTGAAAGAGCCCACTGGCACAATGACAGGGGAAAGCCTTTGAAAACACATGTATTTCTTATTCTTCTAGCAGAGCAGTCTTTCCGTTTCAAACCAGCTGTTTGATTCTCTAGAGTCCTGTTACTTACTTAGACTATCTCAACTTTGAAAACATTGTGGCATAAAGTTTTTAAAAGATGTATTCCAATATTGGTTTAGAATTACTCTTTTAGATCAAAATCCAGGATGCAGAAATTTAGCATGCAGGTAGACAAAAATGCATTACTGGAGTAGGGAATGTAAAAAAAAGTTATTAATATTTATTTGCTGAAATATTAGCTTATGAAATAAAGAATAACCAAGATTTAATAAGTATTAAGTAAAAAGTAGAACTCTCCCAGGCCATATTATAATGCCTCAAAAATCAGGCAAGAATTTTTCCATTTCCTTTCTTTTCCAAGAGGAAAATAATAGTAATAACTATGATACTGAACCTCCTCTGGGAGTTAGTAAAACATTATAAAAACTCCAACCTGTGCATTTTTGGTTTTCGTGACCTGAACTGAATATGACCTTATCCCATATTTCCAACTTCCTTTCCAAAACTGAGAAATTAGTGATTTATAACATCATGTCATTTTTGGCTGAGGTTACATATCATAAATGATGTTGCACGTTGTTACAACATGCAGAGTGTTGAACAAATATTTCTCTTGTCTTTCCTCTTTCTCTGTTGTTTATTCACTTGTATTCCTAGGAGATGCCAACTCAACACAAAACTTTCTGGCATAGAAATCTTTAAATGAGTGGAAATACCCAGTGACATTTTTGGTTTAGGACTTGTGCTAGCTATAGACTCCCTCAAGCCTACAGGAAGAAGCTATTAAAATGGATTCCCTACATGTTCATTTTAAATGGGTCAGAAGGTTACATGACAATATAAAACAGCACACTAGAGCTTTAAAAATGATTTATACTTTGTTTCATTTATTAATGCTAATAACTGTGAAAATTTTATATAGAAAAAATACTTTACTCTTAAAAAACATCATGTCTGTCTGTGGACATAATGGTGTTTGTAAAATGTCTTTATTTATACCTTTGTATCCTCATTTGTAAATTTTCTATGAAGTTTGGTTTTGTCTCAAATTTAGGCTTTTCTTCTTTTTCCTAGAAGAAACTATTCTTGGCCTTAGTAAAAAATAAATTAAAAGGTATATTTCATACAAATGCATTATATATTATCAAGAACATATGTGCAGTTACCTTGAAGAACATATTTAAAGAAAAAAGAATAGGCATATTTTATAATTCCTATTTATTTCTATAAAGGGCTTTACCCTTTTATTTTATTTAACTTTCATGTCATTTAATCCATGCCAAGCATTGGTATGAATTCTTTTTACATATTAACTGAGGTAATTCCAATCATACTCCTATGCGGTAGCTACTACTAGTATCCCTGTTTTATGGGTAAGTAGATTGGGCCAAGCTGTGCTAAAGAAATTGCTCAGGTGACTCAGCTAGTGCGACAGAGCCAGATTCAGAGTCTGAGCTCCAGAGTCTGGACTCCAGAGCCTGTGCTCTTACCCTTTATGCAGTTACTGAAACTTCAGAATATTGAGTAGAAAAAAAAAACTAAAAAAAACAAAACATCCAAAATGCTGCAAAATATTCTTACTTATTTATTTTTGTCCATATGTTTATGCCTAGGAAGTAAATTTATGTTTTCATTTACGTTTACAGAACACCCACAATGGCTATACAAAAATTTACCTCAAGTTTAACCTATAATTTTAATCATAAATTTTAGTCTGTTATTATATTGTGAATTTAACTATCAGTTTGAAAAAATACATAAAATACTACTATATTTTTGTATACCTGTCCTTTATTTATGGAGGTTTAAATTCATAATATTTTCTCTTACAGATATGAAAATGAATACTATTAAGTATGGTTAAAATTTGGAGATTGTGGCTAAGCCTTTTTACAATAGTCACAACAGCATTATGAGCAGGTACAGTTATCCCTATTTTAATGAGGAGGAAACTAAACACAGGATGATCAAATAGGTAAATGGATGTTACACAACTCTACAGACTAATGCAGGATGCAAATAGGCAGTTTGACTAGAATCTCTGCTCTTATATATACTACATTCCCTCCCATTGAATAAACCATTGTTCATAGAGAGTGCTCCAGGACCAAAGGCAAATTGTAAGGACTATAAATGCAGTTAGACAATTTGATGTATGAAAGGGTTGTATTATTTCCTTATTCGACTGGACTGGAGGTGTTGTTCCTCTACCTCTGCCAGCATTGGGAGCTCTCTCTCCCTCTGGATTCATCTATCTTTATATCTCTATACAAAGGTGGAAATATATGTAGAAATATATTTGCTTATTTTAAAAGGAAAAATATAAATTCTTTAAATATGCAAATAATGTATTTATTTAGTGATCAAAGTTAAAAGTCCTACGTGTGTGTATGTATGTATAACTTTAATTTCCTTTTTTGCATATTTTTCAATAATTTTGGCATTTTTAGGTTACTTTTAATGCATGGGATATCTTAGTGTCATAAAATATTACCCTTTTTCTACCTTATTTGTCTGTTTTCTCCATTTTAAAGAGGTTCTTCAGCTATGTTGACACAATGGCTGAAGAATTTTCTATGTCATACGTTCACAATTTTAATCCAGAAGAGGAAGGATGTTTACCCATTCATTTCAACCAAGTACCAAACTGAGACTCAATTGCTCTGATTTGCCCAACTTGAGCCAGAATTCATCTTCAGAAATAGTCCTTGTGGCAAGCTAGTGAAATGTATCCACGTGCCCAGTCCTAGTGTATAAACTTCAAGTTGGACCAGGAATTAGAGCTGTTCATGAAAAAAGCACGGGTTGAGAGTTGGTGAGTTGTGGTTCCCCAAATGAGTATCAGGAACAGTTAATATAAGTAAGGATAAAGGAATGCTGACTGGACAAAATCAGTAACTGTAGCCTATATGAGTTAAAAAAAAAAATTATCACTGGTCTCTTGGAGTTTATATTCTTGTGGATGAAGACAAGTAAATGAATATATATATATATAAAGCAGGTAAAGGTGACAGTTGATGTATTATAAATGAATTTATAGTGTAATACAATGTTTGGCAAATTTGCTATCAGATTGTACTTTATAAACTTTCCAACTTTTCTATGAACTAGAGCGTTTCATAAAATTTAGAACTTCTTTTAGTCAATCAACATCATTAATATTAAGAAATGAATTATTCATACTGATCTTTAGGACATATATAATCAAATAGATGAGATAAATAAATACATATATTTTTCAATATTTTTCCACATATCTTTTTAAAGTTGGAATGACAAATTATAATCACCATTAGATGCAAGATGTTTAAAGCTCCAGTAGCTCAGGAAAATTCCCTATGAGATGAAATAGATGAATAGTATAGATTTTTTAATGAGAATATGATGTACCAGCTCAGCACAGACTAAACAACCCAAGTGAAGAATTTTGGACAATCTGGCGTAAACATAACAGAATGATAACTTAATCCTGTGCTTATATAAGCAGTGTGTATCTGGAGAAGGTATTTGACAGTGTACAGTGGAATAGTTGTAGCATTTCAATAATTATTAACGTATATCTTACTTTAAACAATCTTGATCAGATTCCCCAATGATTCCCTAATCATTTTAATTTATATTTATACTTGAACAAAAATTCTTGGTTTTAAAATAGTTGTTTCTTTGTATAGTATCTCCATTTTATGTAACATATACAAAAACAATTGTATAGAAGTGATGTGAAGTTTTTACTTTTTCTTACTTTATGATAAAACTTTATGGAAAAACCCGAATGAACTTCTGGGCCAACCCAATATAATGGAAGTAAAACAATTATAGTGATTTCAGAGGACACAAATGGCATCACATTTAAGAGGAATATTATTTTTATTGGCTAAAAACCTATCTTTAATACAAGTGACACAAACATTTTATCACTTCAGTGAACAATTTTTGGTTACCTCTTTACTGATTTATAAAATTTGTGGCCAACCTTCAGAATTTACCTTGTTCTCAAGCTTTTTGATTTTTGTACCCTTTTCTCTTTTCAGAGCCATGTGTTCTTTTATAGGAACTTAAAAGCTCAAAGTTCTTTGTTTATCATATTTACAGAGAGTAGAGAACCTGGACTTCCTTTTCTACTAATATGCCAAGACAGATGCTCTGAAAAAAATTCCTGATAAAAAAATGCCTATAAATGCTGGGAAAATGTAGCAAACATTTGTTAATGCAACACTGTGCTTGCAGGAGAATAACAAAAATCCCCTGAGGCAAAGAAAAAAAGCTGAACCCCAAATTTGCAACCTAACCTTCAAGCTATAGTCACACTTAAGCCATTTACTAATTGTGATAATGAAGAATACTGGTTTTTAATGCTGAACCTCAGAACATCTACAGCCTCCATGAAAATGTTGACAGAAATCCCCTTAGCTAGCAAAAGTAGCTGAAAAGGAAAATTGTTTATTTGGGTATTTACAACATGGTGGAGGAAGTTCATACTGAGAAAATGATATTAAATAGTTCCAAGTTTGGTAGCAGCCAGGAGTACTGACTAAAGTAAATGCCAAGGGCTACCATAGATAAAATTAGAGAAAACCTCACTAGATTAAAAACCCAGCTAAATTACAAAACACCCAAGAAAACAGAAAACCATGATGGATATTCCCCAGAAGTGAACATCATGGAACTTCGTATGATGTAAAGATTGAGTGAAATATACAGTCTAGCCGAATAAGCAAATAATACTACACTTCCATATGTCAAACTGGCAAAATATATCTATAGCCTTGAACATTCTCTTATCCCTTGAGCTTGGAGAACTTTCTATGCACACTGGTTTACTCAATGGGAGGGAATGTAATATATATAAGAGCAGATATTCTAGTCACACTGTGATTCACATCTTGCATTTGTCCATAGAGCTGTGTGGAATTCAATTATTTATCTGTTTCCTCTTCATTAAAATAGGAACAATTAAATGAATTGTACCTGCTCATAAGGCGATTCTGAGCATAAAGTGAGATTTTAAATGAGAAAGCTTGGCCACATTCTCTAAATATTAACCATAATTAGTAGTATTATTTATGTCTATAAGGGAAATATTATTACTTTTCTAGTAAAGCTAAAAATAGTAATCGACTGACTTTTACTCTTCTGAGTCAGTTTCAGAATGTTAAGGCAAAGATCAAAGAGAAGAATATTATTTACCTCTAATCTTTGTGGCAACCATGTGATTTAAACACAATTTTTGGTATGTCAGTGTTATGGATTGAATTGTGTCCTCCCCCCAAATTTATATGTTAAAGTCTTATCTTCCAGTGTCTCAGAATGTGATCTTATTTGGAGATAGGTCTTTAGAGAGGTAAAATGAGGTCATTAGGGTAGGCTTCAATCCAATATAACTGGTGTCCTTATAAAAAGGGGAAATTTTGACAAAGAGAAATACCTAGAGGAAAGATGGCATGAAGAAACAATAGGGAGATGATCGCCATTTACCAATCAAGGAGAAACACCCGGAACAGATCCTTCCCTCACAACCCTCAGAAGGAACCAACCCTGCCTATACATTGATCTTGGAATTCTAGATTCCATAACTTTGAGACAATAATTTTTATTACTTAAGTCACCCAGTGGGTTACTTCTTTATAGCAAACTAATAGTATACAGGGTAACATGATTAATTTGGTTTAAAAAGAAGAGAGATTTAAATTAATAATAAACCTAAAGTTAAAGTAAGCTTAAAGTTTTTGCAAATATACAAAAATGGAAAGATTTTTAACACATTTTTACTTTATATTTCAAAATGATAACAATGCATGTGTTATGCTGCTTTATCCCATATGCTTACATATAGCAAAATACTGAAACCTCATAGCGCACAAATATTGGTATCTAATAGCATTTTCACTTTAATAAACAAAGCTTCATCTTGTTTTGAATCTTTCTTTTGAGAAACAACTATCATTTTGAAAGACATCAGAAGTTGGTCAAAAGGAGTCAGCTTGAAGAGACTCCTTTTTGCCAAACTGTCACAGTTTAGCTTAATTTTTTATGTAAAGATGACTGTTAATTGAAAATAAGTTATCTTGTTCTAAGCCACAAATCCATGCAGATACTCAATTAAAATAAAGTTTATGGAAGTCAAATCTCTCCTGTAAGTCAACTGATTTGTTTCTAATTTTCACATAAAAGAGGGAGAATAATTCAACTGATAAAGGAAAGTATAATAAATGAGTTTTATGAATGCAATTTCATCTCCCAAATAGTTCAAAGAGTTGTTGGAGTAATAGTGATAGGTCTAGGTTTTGTTTTATTTCCCAGAAAAGAAAAATAGACAGTAAAGGAAAAAAAGCTTTAGGAAGCACGAACAATTTGAGGCCAAATCTATGAATTTGATAAGGTGAGTCTATCTTGGTTCAGGGGTGGATTTCAGAACTCTGCCTCAAGCAATACTCAGGTTTTTCCTACTAGGAAGCACTCACTCTGTGCTGATATGTTGCCCTGGGGAAGGGCAGTTTGACTCATGTGGATGAATAATTGCTCAGACTACTGAGTCCTTAAAAGAGAATGCTGGCTGGACACTACCCCAAGTAGACTAGCATGAAGCCAAACCCGTTAACAGATAGAATTATGTCATATAACCTGCTGGTGAGAGTAATCCAGTTGTCGAGAAACTGATGAATGTTGACTACTTTACAGGAGGAATATTGTGACACCTTTTAATATGTCGTTAGAAATATTTTATAGCCTTTAAAATCTTCTAATCTATGAATTTAAGAGAAATGGAGATAACATGGATAACTCTGTTTTGTTTTGTTTTACCCCTTTACTCTCTGACTATTATTAGATACTGGTTATGTGTTGGCCACTTTATTTGGTGCAAAAGCCTGGTACCAGCCAATCCCAAAACAGTTCCCAGTGTTTCCTGGATGTCTCATTGTTTCATAAATGAATTTTCTAAGCAGTTTACCCTTTTAGGTAATACAACACAATCATAATGAAAGCAGACTCTTAAGAACTTTTTTCTTACTTGTCATTAATTTCCCACTTTTTTGTTCTCTTCATGGGAAATTCTGATTCAAACAATATCTCAGGTATGATGTTTATAAAGTGAAAATGGTATTGCTTTTTAAAAATTTTAGTAAAATACACATAAAATAAAATTTACCATTTTTAGGTGTACACTTCAGTAGCATTAAGGACATTCTCATTGTTGTGTGACCATCCAAATCCATCCCCATAATTATTTTCATCTTGAAAAATGAAACTCTATCTGTTAAACAATAATCCTGCATTCCCCCACCCTTGGAACCCATCATTATAGTCTCTGTTTTCATGATTTTGCCTACTCTAGTTATGACATATAGGTGAAATCATACTATATTTGTCTTTATGTGACTGGCTTATTTCACTTAGCATAATGTCCTCAAGATTTATCCACGTTGTCACCTATGTCCGAACTTCCCTCCTTTTTAAGGTTGCATAATATTCTATTGTATGTATATGCCACATTTTGCTTGTCCATTCATCCCTCCATGGGTACTTGTGTTGCTTCCACATTTTAACTATTGTGAAAAACTGATGCTATGAACATGTGTGTACAAATGTCTCTTCGAGACCCTACTTTCAGTTCTTTTGGGTATAAACCCAGAAGAGGGATTGCTGGATCATATGGTAATTCTATTTTTAATTTTTTGAGAAACCACCCTACTGTTTCCTCAGCAGGTCTACCATTTTTCATTTCCACAGCAATGTACAATGATTTCAATTTCTCCACATTCTTGCCAATGCTTGTTATGTTTTGTTTTTGATAGTGTGACTTAGTATCTCCTTGTAGTTTTGATTTGCATATTAGTGATTTTCAGCATCTTTTCATGTGTAATAAGCCATGCATAGATCTTCTTTGGAGAAATACTTATTCAAGTTTCTTGCACATTTAAAAAAATTAATTTATTTAATTAATTTTTTGGCTGCTTTGAGTCTTCGTTGCTGCATGCGGGCTTTCTCTAGTTGCGGCGAGCACGGGCTACTCTTCATTGTATATGCAGGCTTCTCATTGCGGTGGCTACTCTTGTTGCAGAGGAGATGCTCTAGGCACATGGGCTTCAGTAGTTGTGGCATACAGGCTTAGTAGTTGTGGCTCGCAGGCTTTAGAGTGCAGGCTCAGTAGTTGTGGCACATGGGCTTAGTTGCTCCATGGCATATGGGATCTTCTCGGACCAGGGCTCAAATCCGTGTCCCCTTCATTGGCAGGTGGATTCTTAACCACTGCACCACCAGGGAAGTCCCTCTTGCACATTTTTGAATCATGTTTGTTGTTGTTGTTAATGAGTTTTAGGAGTTCCCTATATATTCTAGATATTAATCCTTATCAGATATATAATCCTTATCAGATATATGATTTGAAAATAATTTCTTCTATTCTATAGGTTGCTTATTTACTCTGCTGATGGTATCTTTTAATCCACAAATTTTTAAAAGTTTTATAAAGTCCAGTTTGTCTTTTTGTTTTTGTTAACTGTGCCTTTGGTGTTGTATCCAAGAAATTGTTGGCAAATTCAATAGCATGAAGATTTTGTCCTGTGTTGTCTTCTAAGACTTTTATTGCTTTAGTTCTACATTTAGGTTCTTGATGTGTTTTGAATTAAGTTTTGTACATGGTGTCAGCTAAGGCTCCAAAGTCATTACTTTGCATGTGGATATCCAGTTTTTGTGCACCATTTGTTGAAAAGACTACTTTTCCCATTGAATGGTCTTGTCAAAAGTCATTTGACCATATACATGAGGGTTCATTTCTGGACTGTCTCGTTTATACCATTAGTCTATGTGTCTGTCTTTACACCAATACCATACTATTTTAATTACTGTAACTTTGTACTAAGTTTTGAAATCAGGAAGTGTCAGTCCTCCCATTTTGTTCTTCATTTTCAAGATTGTTTTAGCTATTTGGGGCCCTTGAGACTCCATATTAATTTTTGAATGAGTTTTTCTGTTTTTTCAAAAAAATGTCATTGTGGTTTTGATAGTGATTACATTGACTCTGTAGATTGCTTTGGCATTTTAAAAATTGACATTTAATATTGATATTTTAACAATATTAAGACTTCAAATCCATGAACATGAGATGTATTTCCATTCATTGATATCTTTAATTAATTTCAGTAGTGTTTTGTAGCTTTCATTGTACATGTCTTCCATCTCCTTAGGTAATTCCTAAGTATTTTCTTCTTTTTGATGGTATTATGAATGAAATTCTTTTGAATTTTCTTTTCAGATTGCTCATGCATAGAACTGCAACTCATTTTTGTGTGTTGACATTGTATCCTGCTACTTTGATGACTTCATTTAGTGGTTCTAACAGTTTTTGTGTGTGTGTGTGTGTGTAATCTTTAGGGTTTTCTACATATAAGATCATATCATCTGCAAAAAAGGTAGCTTTATTTATTGCTTTACAATTTGAATGTATTTTATTTCTTTATCTTGCTTAATTGTTCTAGATGGAACTTTCAGTAGTTGAATAGATGTGGTGAAGGTGAGCATTTTTTCCTTGTTACTGATCTTAGAGAAAATGCTTTTAGTCCTTCACCGTTAACTCTGATATTCACTGTGTGTTTTTCATATACGATTTCTGTTATGTTGAGGTAGTTTTCTTCTATTACTAGTTTGTTGAATGTTTTTATCTTGAAAGGGTGTTGAATTTTGTCACATGATTTTTCTACATCAGTTGAGATGACCGTGTAGTTTTTTCCCTTCATTCTGTTTATGTAGCATTTTGTGTGCATCAGTTTTTATGTGTTGAACTATCTTTGCACAACAGGAATAAATCCCACTTGGTCGTAGTGTAAAATTCTTTTAATATGCTGCTGAATTCTATTTGCTACTATTTTGTTGAGGATTTTTACATCAGTGTTCATAAGGGATATTGGTCTTTAGTTTCCTAGGGGAAAGTTGGCCTCATAGAATAAGTTAGGAAGAGTTCCTTCCTTTTCACTTTTTTTGGAAATGTTTGAGAAAGATTGGTGTTAGTCATTAAATGTGTCATAGAATTCACCAGTGAAGCTATCTGGTCTTGGGCTTTTATTGTTTGGTAAGTTTTTGATTACTCATTTGAACTCTTTATTAGTTCTATGTCTATTAATATTTTCCGTTTTATTGTTTGTTTGTTTGTTTTGCGGTACGCGGGCCTCTCACTGTTGTAGCTTCTCCCATTGCGGAGCACAGGCTCTGGACATGCAGGCTCAGCGGCCACGGCTCATGGGCCCAGCCGCTCCGCGGCATGTGGGATCTTCCCAGACCAGGGCACGAACCCGCGTCCCCTGAATCGGCAGGCAGACTCTCAACCACCAGGGAAGCCCAATATTTTCTGTTTTGTGATTTAGTCTTGGTAAACTTCTGTGTTTCTAGGAATTTGTTCATTTCATCTAGGTTATCTTATTTGTTGATATATACAATTATATTCATTTTTTATTTCTGTAGAATTGGTAGTAATGTCCTCACTTTCATTCCTGATTTTAGTAATTTGAATGCTTGCTCTTTTTTTCTTAATCCATCTAGCTAAAGTATTGTCAATTTTGTTGATATTTTTGAAGAAACAACATTGATTTTCTCTATTGCTTTTCTACTCTCTATTTCATTTATATCTGCTGTAATCTTTATTATTTCCTTCCTTTTTCTAGCTCTGGGTTTTAGTTTGTTCTTTATCCAGTTCCTTACGTTGTAAAGTTACATTGTTGATTTGAGATCTTTCTTGTTTTCATTTTCTTCACCCATTATTTCCTTGACTTTCTCCATATCTTACTTTATTTCTTGAGCATCTTTAAGATATATTTTTTAAAGACTTTGTGTAGTATATCTGCCTTTAGGTCGCTTTCATGGACAGTTTCTGTTGATTTCTTTTTTTCGTTTGAATGAGCCATACTTCCTGTTTCTTTGTATACTTTTGATGATTTATTATTTTGTTTGGATACTTGAATCTTGTAATATAGATTCTGAAAATTAGATGGTTTGTCTCCCCAGGGTTAGCTACTGTTTCTTATTGCTTTATTTCTTGTTTTTATTTTTTTACTTGCTGTAAGCTGTCTCTGTGCCAAAGATCAGCCTGAATGTCTTTGCACTGGCATTGAAGTGTCTTTCCCATTGTGCAGGCTTATATAGCTTATCCATCTTATGCACAAAGGCATATCAGCCAATATCACCACCTACACTAAATGAGAATCCTAAGAGCTTGGAAATGCTTGCATTTGTCATTCTATGCATAGTTAGACACTCATGTCCCTGCACCAGACAGTCCAAAAATCTCCACTTATATACCTAATCAGCTGACATTATCCTGTATAAGTTTCATTTATTTTTGTTTTTAGTTTAATTTAATTTTTTAATACCACAGGTTCTTATTAGTTACCTATTTTATACATATTAGTGTTTATACATCAGTCCCAATCTCCCAACTCATCCCGCCTCTGCCCCCTCCCCACCACTTCCCCCCTTGGTGTCCATACATTTGTTCTCTATATCTGTGTCTCTATTTCTGCCTTGCAAACCAGTTCATCTGTACCATTTTTCTAGATTCCACACATATGTGTTAATACACGATATTTGTTTTTCTCTTTCTGACTTATTTCACTCTGTATGACAGTCTCTATGTCAATCCATGTCTCTACAAATGACCCAGTTTTGTTCACTTTTATGGCTGAGTAACATTCCAACATATATATGTACCACATCCTCTTTATCCATTTATCTTTCATTGAGCATTTAGGTTGCTTCCATGACCTGGCTGTTGTAAATAGTGCTGCAATGAACATTGGGGTGCCTGTGTCTTTTTGAATTATGTTTTTTTCTGGGTATATGTCCATTACTGGGATTGTTGGGTCATATGGTAATTCTATTTTTAGTTTTCCAAGGAACTTCAATACTGTTCTCCATAGTGGCTGTATCAATTTACATTCCCACCAATAGTGCAAGAGGCTTCCCTTTTCTTCACACCCTCTCCAGCATTTGTTGTTTGTAGATTTTCTGATGATGCCCATTCTAACCAGTGTGAGGTGATACCACACTGTAGTTTTGATTTGCATTTCTCTAATAATTAGTGATGTTGAACAGCTTTTCATGTGCCTCTTGGCCATCTGTATGTCTTCTTTGGAGAAATGTCTTTTTAGGTCATTTTTTGATTGGGTTGTTTGTCTTTTTAATATTGAGCTGCATGAGCTGTTTATATATTTTGGAGATTCATCCTTTGTCCTTTGATTCGTTTGCAAATATTTTCTCCCATTCTGAAGGTTGTCTTTTTGTCTTGTTTATAGTTTCCTTTGCTGTGTAAAAGCTTTTAAGTTTCATTAGGTCCCATTTGTTTATTTTTGTTTTTACTTCTATTACCCTAGGAGGTGGTTCAAAAAAGATCTTGCTGTGATTTATGTCAGAGTGTTCTCCCTATGTTTTCCTCTAAGAGTTTTATAGTGTCTGGTCTTACATTTAGGTCTTTAATCCATTTTGAGTTTATTTTTGTATGTGGTGATAGGGAGCGTTCTAATTTCATTCTTTTACATGAAGCTGTCTGGTTTTCCCAGCACCATTTATTGAAGAGACTGCCTTTTCTCCATTGTATATCCTTGCATCCTTTGTCATAGATTAGTTGACCATAGTTGTGTGGGTTTATCTCTGGGCTTTCTATCCTTTTCCATAAATCTATATTTCTGTTTCTGTGCCAGTACCATACTGTTTTGATTACTGTAGCTTTGTAGTACAATCTGAAGCCCAGGAGCCTGATTCCTCCAGCTCCGTTTTTCTTTCTCAAGATTTCTTTGGCTATTCAGGGTCTTTGTGGCTCCATACAAATTTCAAGATTTTTTTTTCTAGTTATGTGAAAAATGCCGTTGGTAATTTGATAGGGATTGCATTGAATCTGTAGATTGCTTTGAGTAGTATAGTCATTTTCACAATATTGATTCTTCCAAGCTGAGAGCATGGTATATCTCTCCATCTGTTTGTGTCATCTTTGATTTCTTTCATCAATGATTTCTTTCATCAATGATTTCTTTCATTGTCTTATAGTTTTCTGCATACAGGATTTTCGTCTCCTTAGGTAAGTTTATTCCTAGGTATTCTGTTCTTTTTGTTGCAATGGTGAATGTGATTGTTTTCTTAATTTTTATTTCTGATATTTCATTGTTAGTTTATAGGAATGCAATTGATTTCTGTACATTAATTTTGTATCTGGCAACTTTACCAAATTCATTGATGAGCTCTAGTGGTTTTCTGGTGGCATCTTTAGGATTCTCTATATATAGTGTCATGTCACCTGCAAACAGTGACAGTTTTACTTCTTCTTTTCCAATTTGGATTCCTTTTATTTCTTTTTCTTCTCTGAATGCTATTGCTAGGACTTCCAAAACTATGTTGAAGAACAATGGCAAGAGTGGACATCCTTGTCTTGTTCCTGATCTTAGAGGAAATGCTTTCAGTTTTTCACCATTGAGAATGATGTTTGCTGTGGCTTTGTCATATATGGCCTTCAGTTTTACTGAGGCTTGATTTGTGACCCAAGATGTTTTCGATCCTGGAGAGTGTTCTGTGCACACTTGAGAAGAAAGTGTAATCTGCTGTTTTTGGATGGAATGTCATATAGATATCAATTAAATCTATCTGGTCTGTTGTGTCATTTAAAGCTTGTGTTTCCTTATTAATTTTCTGTTTGGATGATCTGTCCATTGGTGTAAGTGAGGTGTTAAAGTTCCCCACTATTATAGTGTTACTGTCAATTTCCCCTTTTATAGTTGTTAGCAGTTGCCTTATGTATTGAGGTGCTCCTATGTTGGGTGCATATATACTTATAATTTTTATATCTTCTTCTTGGATTGATCCCTTGATCATTACGTAGTGTCCTTCCTTGTCTCTTTTAACATTCTTTAATTTAAAGTCCATTTTATCTGATATGAGTATTGCTACTGCAGCTTTCTTTTGATTTCCATTTGTATGGAATATCTTTTTCCATCCCCTCACTTTCAGTCTTTATGTGTCCCTAGGTCTGAAGTGGGTCTCTTGTAGACAACATATATATGGGTCTTGCTTTTGTATCCATTCAGCCAGTTTATATCTTTTGGTTGGAGCATTTAATCCATTTACATTTAAGGTAATTATTGATATGTATGTTCCTATTACCATTTTCTTAATTGTTTTGGGTTTCTTATTGTAGGTCTTTTCCTTCTCTTGTGTTTCCTGCCTAGAGAAGTGCCTTTAGCATTTGTTGTAGAGCTGGTTTGGTGGTGCTGAATTCCCTTACCTTTTACTTGTCTGTAAAGCTTTTGATTTCTTCATCTAATCTGAATGAGATCCTTGCCAGCTAGAGTAATCTTGGTTGTCGGTTCTTCCCTTTCATCACTTTAAATATATCGTGCCACTCCCTTCTGGCTTGTAGAGTTTCTGCTGAGAAATCAGCTGTTAACCTTATGGGTGTTCCCTTGTATGTTATTTGTCCTTTTTCCCTTGTTGCTTTTAATACATTTTCTTTGTCTTTAATTTTTGTCAGTTTGATTACTAGGTGTCTGAGCCTTTTTCTCCTTGGGTTTATCCTGCCTGGGACTCTCTGTGCTTCCTGGATTTGGGTGGCTATTTCCTTTCCCATGTTAGGGAAGTTTCTGACTGTAATCTCTTCAAATATTTTCTTGGATCCTTTCTCTTTTCTTCTCCTTCTGGGAACCCTATAATGCGAATACCAGTGCATTTAGTGTTGTCCCAGAGGTCTCTTAGTCTGTCTTCATTTCTTTTCATTCTTTTTTCTTTATTCTGTTCCATGGCAGTGAA
Organism: Phocoena sinus; assembly: GCF_008692025.1. NCBI lineage: Eukaryota > Metazoa > Chordata > Mammalia > Artiodactyla > Phocoenidae > Phocoena > Phocoena sinus. The sequence goes on along the minus strand of NC_045772.1, from coordinate 35,342,398 downwards.
CTTCACCATTCTGTCTTCCAGGTCACTTATCCGTTCTTTTGCCTCAGTTATTCTGCTACTGATTCGCTCTAGTGTATTTTTCATTTCGGTTATTGTATTGTTCATCTCTGTTTATTTTTTCTTTAATTCCTCTAGGTCTTTGTTAAGCATTTCTTGCATTTTCTTGATCTTTGCCTCCATTCTTCTTTTTCCAAGGTCCTGGATCATCTTTACTATCATTATTCTGAATTCTTTTTCTGGAAGGTTGCCTATCTCCACATCATTCATTGTTTCTCTGAGGTTTAATCTTGTTCCTTCATCGGGTACATAGTCCTCTGCCTTTTCATCTTGTCTATCTTTCTGTGAATGTGTTTTTCGTTCCACAGGCTGTAGGACTGTAGTTCTTCTTGCTTCTGCTGTCTGCCCTCTGGTGGATGCTATATAAGAGGCTTGTGCAAGCTTCCTGATGGGAGGGACTGGTGGTGGGTAGAGTTGGGTGTTGCTCTGGTGGTCAGAGCTCAGTAAAACTTTAATCTGCTTTTCTGCTGATGAGTGGGGCTGATCTCCCTCCCTGTTGGTTTTTTGGCCTGAAGCAATCCAGCACTGGAACCTACAGGCTCTTTGGTGAGTCTAATGGTGGACTCCGGGAGGGCTAATGCCAAGGAGTACTTCCCAGAGCTTCTGCTGTCAGTGTCCTTGTCCCTGCAGTGAGCTACAGCCACCCCCACCCTTGCACGAGACCCTCCAACACTAGCAGGTAGGTCTGGTTGAGTCTCCTGTGGGGTCACAGCCCCTTCCTCCTGGGTCCTGATGTGCACACTACTTTGTATATGCCCTCCAAGAGTGGAGTCTCTGTTTCCCCCAGTCCTGTCAAAGTCCTGCCATGAAAACCCTCTAGCCTTCAAATTCTGATTCTCTGGAATTCCTCCTCCCCTTGCCGGACCCCCAGATTAGGAAGCCTGACTTGAAGCTCAGAACCTTCACTCCAGTGTGTGGACTTCTGTGGTATAATTGTTCTCCAGTTTGTGAGTCCACTACCCAGAAGTTATGGGACTTGACTGTATTGTGATTGAGCCCCTCCTACCATCTCACTGCAGCTTCTCCTTTGTTTTTGGATGTGGGATATCTTTTCTGGTGAGTTCCAGTGTCTTCCTGTTGATTGTTCAGTAGTTAATTGTGATTCCTGTGCTCTCACAAGAGGGAGTGAGCACACATCCTTCTACTCTTCCATCTTGAACCACTCTCCCTATGTAAGTTTTTTTTTTTTTTAACATCTTTATTGGAGTATAATTGCTTTACAATTGTGTGTTAGTTTCTGCTTTACAACAAAATGAATCAGTGATATATATACATATGTTCCCATATCTCTTCCCTCTTGCATCTCCCTTCCTCCCACCCTCCCTATCCCACCCATCCAGGCAGTCACAAAGGACAGAGCTGATCTCCCTGTGTTATGCGGCTGCTTCCCATTAGCTATCTACCTTATGTTTGGTAGTGTATATATGTCCATGCCACTCTCTCGCTTTGTCACAGCTTACCCTTCCCCCTCCCCATAACCTCAAGTCCATTCTCTAGTAGGTCTGTGTCTTTATTCCTGTCTTACCCCTAGGTTCTTCATGACATATTTTTTTCTTAAATTCCATATATATGTGTTAGCATACGGTATTTGTCTCTCTCTGACTTATTTCACTCTGTATGACAGACTCTAGGTCTATCCACCTCATTACAAATAGCTCAATTTCATTTCTTTTTACGGCTGAATAATATTCCATTGTATACATGTGCCAGATCTTCTTTATCCATTCATCCGATGATGGACACGTAGGTTGTTTCCATCTCCAGACTATTGTAAATAGAGCTACAATGAACATTTTGGTACATGACTCTTTTTGAATTATGGTTTTCTCAGGGTTTCTGCCCAGTAGTGGGATTGCTGGGTCATATGGTAGTTCTATTTGTAGTTATTTAAGGAACCTCCATACTGTTCTCCACAGTGGCTGTACCAAATTACATCAATTTACATTCCGTTTTCTCCACACCCTCTCCAGCATTTACTGTTTCTAGATTTTTTGATGATGGCCGTTCTGACTGGTGTGAGATGATATCTCATTGTAGTTTTAATTTGCATTTCTCTAATGATTAGTGATGTTGAGCATTCTTTCATGTGTTTGTTGGCAGTCTGTATATCTTCTTTGGAGAAATGTCTATTTAGGTCTTCTGCCCATTTTTGGATAGGGTTGTTTGTTTTTTTGTTATTAAGCTGCATAAGCTGCTTATAAATTTTGGAGATTAATCCTTTGTCAGTTGCTTCATTTGCAAATATTTTCTCCCATTCTGAGGGTTGTCTTTTGGTCTTGTTTATGGTTTCCTTTGCTGTGCAAAAGCTTTGAAGTTTCCTTTGCTGTGCAAAAGCTTTGAAGTTTCATTAGGTCCCATTTGTTTATTTTTGTTTTTATTTCCATTACTCTAGGAGGTGGGTCAAAAAGGATCTTGCTGTGATTTATGTCATAGAGTGTCCTGCCTATATTCTTCTCTAAGAGTTTGATAGTTTCTGGCCTTACATTTAGGTCTTTAATCCATTTTGAGCTTATTTTTGTGTATGGTGTTAGGGAGTGATCTAATCTGATACTTTTACATGTACCTGTCCAGTTTTCCCAGCACCACTTATTGAAGAGGCTGTCCTTTCTCCACTGTACATTCCTGCCTCCTTTATCAAAGATAAGGTTACCATATGTGCATGGGTTTATCTCTGGGCTTTCTATCCTGTTCCATTGATCTATCTTTCTGTTTTTGTGCCAGTACCAAACTGTCTTGATTACTATAGCTTTGTAGTATATTCTGAAGTCAGGAAGCCTGATTCCTCCAACTCCGTTTTTCGTTCTCAAGATTGCTTTGGCTATTCGGGGTCTTTTGTGTTTCCAAACAAATTGTGAATTTTTTTGTTCTAGTTCTGTGAAAAATGCCAGCGGTAGTTTGATAGGGATTGCATTGAATCTGTAGATTGCTTTGGGTAGTAGAGTCATTTTCACAATGTTGATTCTTCCCATCCAAGAACACGGCATATCTCTCCATCTATTTGTATCATCTTTAATTTCTTTCATCAGTGTCTTATAATTTTCTGCATACAGGTCTTTTGTCTCCTTAGGTAGGTTTATTCCTAGATATTTTATTCTTTTTGTTGCAATGGTAAATGGGAGTGTTTTCTTGAATTCACTTTCAGATTTTTCATCATTAGTGTATAGGAATGCCAGAGCTTTCTATGCATTAATTTTGTATCCTGCTACTTTACCAAATTAATTGATTAGCTCTAGTAGTTATTTGGTAGCGTCTTTAGGATTCTCTATGTATACTATCATGTCATCTGCAAACAGTGACAGCTTTACTTCTTCTTTTCCGATTTGGATTCCTTTTATTTCCTTTTCTTCTCTGATTGCTGTGGCTAAAACTTCCAAAACTATGTTGAATAATAGTGGTGAAAGTGGGCCACCTTGTTTTGTTCCTGATCTTAGTGGAAATGCTTTCAGTTTTTCACCATTGAGGATGATGTTGGCTGTGGGTTTGTCACATATGGCCTTTATTATGTTGAGGAAAGTTCCCTCTATGCCTACTTTCTGCAGGGTTTTTATCATAAATGCTGTTGAATTTTGTCAAAAGCTTTCTCTGCATCTATTGAGATGATCATATGGTTTTTCTCCTTCAATTTGTTAATGGTGTATCACGTTGATTGATTTGTGTATATTGAAGAATCCTTGCATTCCTGGAATAAACCCCACTTGATCATGGTGTATGATCCTTTTAATGTGCTGTTGGATTCTGTTTGCTAGTATTTTGTTGAGGATTTTTGCATCTATGTTCATCAGTGATATTGGCCTGTAGTTTTCTTTCTTTGTGACAGCCTTGTCTGGTTTGGTATCAGGGTGATGGTGGCCTCGTAGAATGAGTTTGGGAGTGTTCCTCCCTCTGCTATATTTTGGAAGAGCTTGAGAAGGATAGGTGTTAGCTCTTCTCAAAATGTTTGATAGAATTCGCCTGTGAAGCCATCTGGTCCTGGGCTTTTGTTTGTTGGAAGATATTTAATCACAGTTTCAATTTCAGTGCTTTTGATTGATCTGTCCATATTTTCTATTTCTTCCTGATTCAGTCTTGACAGCTTGTGCATTTCTAAGAATTTGTTCATTTCTTCTAGGTTGTCCATTTTATTGGCATAGAGTTGCTTGTAGTAATCTCTCATGATCTTTTGTATTTCTGCAGTGTCGGTTGTTACTTCTCCTTTTTCATTTCTAATTCTATTGATTTGAGTCTTCTCCCTTTTTTTCTTGATGAGCCTGGCTAATGGTTTATCAACTTTGTTTATCTTCTCAAAGAACCAACTTTTAGTTTTATTGATCTTTGCTATAGTTTCCTTCATTTCTTTTTCATTTATCTCTGACCTGATTTTTATGATTTTTTTCCTTCTGCTAACTTTGGGGTTTTTTTGTTCTTCTTTCTCTAATTGCTTTAGGTGCAAGTTTAGGTTGTTTATTCGAGATGTTTCCCATTTCTTAAGGTAGGCTTGTGTAACTATAAACTTCCCTCTTAAAACTGCTTTTGCTGCATCCCATAGATTTTGTGTCACCGTGTCTTCATTGTCATTTGTTTCTAGGTATTTTTTTTATTTCTTCTTTGATTTCTTCAGTGTTCACTTCATTGTTATGTAGGTTTTTGTTTAGCCTCCATGTGTTTGTATTTTTTACAGATCTTTTCCTGTAATTGATATCTAGTCTCATAGCCTTGTGGTCGGAAGGATACTTGATACAATTTCAATTTTCTTAAATTTACCAAGGCTTGATTTGTGACCCAAGATATGATCTTTCCTGGAGAATGTTCCATAAGCACTTGAGAAAAATGTGTATTCTGTTGTTTTTGGATGGAATATCCTATAAATATCAATTTAGTCCTTCTTTTTTAATGTATCATTTAAAGCTTGTGTTTCCTTATTTATTTTCATTTTGGATGATCTGTCCATTGGTGAAAGTGGGGTGTTAAAGTCCCCTACTATGAATGTGTTACTGTCAATTTCCCCTTTTATGGCTGTTGGTATTTGCCTTATGTATTGAGGTGCTCCTATGTTGGGTGCATAAATATTTACAATTGTTATATCTTCTTCTTGGATCGATCCCTTGATCATTATGTAGTGTCCCTCTTTGTCTCTTGTAATAGTCTTTATTTTACAGTCTATTTTGTCTGATATGAGAATTGCTACTCCAGCTTTCTTTTGGTTTCCATTTGCATGGAATATCTTTTTCCATCCCCTTACTTTCAGTCTGTATGTGTCTCTAGGTCTGAAGTGGGTCTCTTGTAGACAACAAATATATGGGTCTTGTTTTTGTATCCATTCAGCCAATCTGTGTCTTTTGGTGGGAACATTTAATCCATTTACATTTAAGGTAATTATTGATATGTATGTTCCTATTCCCATTTTCTTAATTGTTTTGGGTTCATTATTGTATATCTTTTCCTTCTCTTGTGTTTCTTGCCTAGAGAAGTTCCTTTAGCAGTTGTTGTAGAGCTGGTTTGGTTGTGCTGAACTCTCTCAGCTTTTGCTTGTTTGTAAAGGTTTTAATTTCTCCATCAAATCTGAATGAGATCCTTGCTGGGTAGAGTAATCTTGGTTGCAGGTTTTTCTCCTTCATCACTTTAAATATGTCCTGCCAGTCCCTTCTGGCTTGCAAAGTTTTTGCTGAAAGGTCAGCTGTTAACCTTATGGGGATTCCCTTGTGTGTTATTTGTTGTTTTTCCCTTGCTGCTTTTAATATGTTTTCTTTGTACTTAATTTTTGACAGTTTGATTAATATGTGTCTTGGCGTATAATAATAAATTTACAGCTCAAAGAGTAAGTCAAAATAACATTAATAGGGCTTCCCTGGTGGCGCAGTGGTTTAGTCCACCTGCCGACGCAGGGGACACCGGTTCGTGCCCCGGTCTGGGAAGATCCCACATGCTACAGAGCGACTGTTTTAAGTTATCAGTTTTAAGTTATCAGTATTGCATCAGTGAGCAGTTTGGCATAGAGTTGCATAGAGGAGGAAATAAAGAGAACGTTGTGATTATTCTCTCTATACAGGCATGTGCTGATAGTGAACTGACTGGTCTGTAGAAGGAAACATTTCATGATTTATGCTTAGGAACTCTGTGACACTGGAGTAGAATTGCCTTAGTTCAAGTCTTAGCAGTATTCCTTATGAGCTAAGTAATAATGAGCCATATCAGTAAATTCTCTGAGTATCATTTTCATCATTTGCAAATGGGGAAAGTAATGCCACTTCATTTGTTTGCAGTCATAATTCAATTTAAATATACAATGATTGGCATAGGAAGCACTCAATAAATTTGTGGGTATTTATCTACTTCCAGATATGTGTGTATATGTATGAGTGTGTGTGTGTGTGTGTGTGTGTGTGTGTGTGTGTGTGTGGCAGTAGTTGTGTAGTAGTCATGGTGGAAAGAATGTTATGGATTTTAAATACGCTTTGAGTTAATATTGTCAGAATTCTTAAGAAATCAAACAGGTGGCCTAAGGAAGGACCCAAGAATGTCCCCTAGATTTCAAGCTTATATAACTGATAGTGTTATTACTCAAGATGTGAAAGCATGGGAGAATGTACAGTAATGGGATCAAGCGAGGAGAAACAAACTGAAGCCATGTTTGTCTGTCTCCAAAGTCCATACTTTAAACAATTCCTACTACCCTTCTTTTCTGTTTGCTATGGAAAGAGTTCACTCTTCTTTGTAGTATCCTCCACTGAATGTGGAAACACTATTCAAATAATAAATAGGCCAATGATAATTGTGATTCCCGCACATTCTCTGGTTTATATTCATTTTGAATATTTGAGGCTCATACTTGATAGTGACTTTAATTGGTTTCCATTAATTTTTTTTCAGATAAATTTTGGTCATCTGCCACAACCCATTCCCCCAAAGTGGGAAAATATATATAAGCTTCATATTGATGTATTTACATAATATCATTTTTCTTATATTGTTTCACTACGTAAATGCCTTATTATTTTGCCCTCAACACAGCTTCCTTTTGAGGTTGGAATTATTGGTTAGTCATATTATAAAAGGCCTCACATCTATTGTTCTCTTATATTGCATAAATAATATAAAATATAGGCTCAACTGGAATTGTGTTTGTATTAATGATCATAACCAAACTTTTGATGAAAAAATTAATACCATGATTATTGCTTTTAGCAAAATCCAAACATCTTAGCTCATTTCTAAGGAGGAAAATGGTCAGTGAAGCCTTCCTTGCATGGCTATCATTATTATCTTTGAGTCTTCCTCGGACCTTTCTCCTTTGGCTACAGGGCCATTCACACACATGGCAGTTTGTAGACAATGAGTTAAGTATGCAAGTGGTGAATTCTGTTATATAACCTATTCCATAAAGAAGATAAACATTCCTTTTAAGTAATAAAAACAATGATAAATATACCTTCTTCAATATATTTAAAATATATTACACAATAATTACCAAATACATAGTCTCAGCCAATTTATATAGACCTATCTTTCACTTCATAACTTATACGTACATTGTGTGTTTTTGAAAAATAAATTAAATAACAAACTTTTCAGTAATACTTCAAAGAAATTTCATTCTAATAAAATTCCCATTTAATTATCTGGAAATACTTGTACTAGTGCTGATTCTATAAAGTTTGGCAGGATAGTAAAGATGTCTGCATAAAAGAATTTTCATTAGAGAATAAAGTGGAATTCTTATAACTGTTATGATTATAAAATTTCTGCATGAACCGTGATAATGACACATTTCTAGGAAATAAAAAGGAAACAGCCAAAGAAGGAAGCTATAAAAAAGAATAGAAATAAGTAACATATGGGCTATGGAAATACTTTCATTGTCCTAAGTATCTCTTCTATGGTATTGGATCTAATATTTATTTTTACACAGTTTGGAAAAAATTGTCACCATCTCCTCTCAGAAAGTTTTAATATTAGGAGACAACTGTAACCTCAAACCATAATGCATAAAGAAAACTGGTCGGATGCAATGAGCATTAAGTAGAGGTGTGGAAAGTCCCTAAGTGGTGAAAATGTTGAATTTCCCCTGAGCCCTAAAAACAGCAAAGGTTAATAAATCACTCTACACAATTTTGTGTCCTAGAAAATGGCTCAACACAAAGAACCATCCTTCCTCATATGATTTACTAAGACCTATTGTCCACTCTTTTTCATGACCCCTGTAAGACTCATTAGTAACACCTTTGTTTACCTATGACAAGGCTAAACACAGATCTTTAGCCTTTTGCCGAACATAACAAGGTCAGACACATACCCTCCAACTTGCTATCCATTGCCGCATGAATGATTAGCTGAACTGTTTGTCCCTCTAAATTATTAGACACAGAGATAAATATTTCCTGTTTTTCTGACTGACTGAGATCCCCCTAATTGCAAGATCAATTCCAATAGTAAATCATTCCAACTATAACTTGTCTCCTGCTTTTTGTAAAAGTACAAGGCAATATCATCCTGCCAAGATACTCTCATCTTCGGATCTGGGGTGTTCTCCCTATTGCAATAGCTTGAATAAAATCAATTTTCTTGTTCTGTTTTGGTCACTGAAAGAGGGAACATTCAAAGATGTGTACCCTATAAAAAAAGCAGATGACATTTCTCTACATGGCATTTAAGAACATAGACTCCTCAGCCATTACATCTGAATTAGAAACACATCTCTAACATTTAAAATCTTTTTGAACTTAAGTGTATTTACCTAAAATTTTTATCTCAGTAACCTCAATTTAAAATGGAAATCAGTATATGACCTATTTCATAGTGTCACTGAGAAAATGAAATGTTACTCTATATCTGTATATATACATATATCACTTAGAACTATAGTAAGTCAAGCAAGTCACACAGTAAGGATTATTTGAATGTTAGACACTATTAATGCTTTTGAATGTTAGCTAAATTTGTTATTAATATTATTGATTTTATTATTTTTTTCTCTCAAGAAAGTTGCATAAACTAAGGAAATAAAACAATAATGGGTTTGAAAAAAAAAATGGAACAAAATTTTGTGGGCTAGAAGTGGGAGCATCCCCGGATGTAGCTTGGAATACATGTGTGGGTCTAAATGAGGACTCATTCAGAATATCAGTTTATATAAGATGGAATAGATAATCAGGATAGAAGAGAGGAAATGTCCTCTAACTGTGAATGTGGATCTCAGTTATAAGGACTAGGAGTTAAGTTACTTATATACACAGTTATAAACATTTAAAAATAATAATAATTCCTGCTTCCTTCAAACAAGAATGCAGCCCATCTCTGTATGAACCTAATAAAAATAGCTCATCCAAGAAGACTTACTCTTATAAAAGCATGAGGGAAAAGCAAATCAAGACACATATACTACTCATTTATTTATCTGTTTATTCATTCAACCAGCATTTCATGAAAACCCACTCCAGACATTTTTTTGATACATCAGTAAACGTAGAGATAATGTGCCTGTTTTTAAGGAATTTTCATTTTACTGAGAGAAATGGATAATAAGCAGCTAATATTCAGTAATAAACAATAAATTTTATAAATGACTAAATTTTATGTCATGGTAGAGAGTGATTAAGACTGGAGAAGAGAAAAAGTGAAACAAAATGAAGGGAATAATAAATTCTGAGTAGTATAAATGGGGGATACTTGGAGTGTAATATTAAATAGATATTAAAGATAGTCCACATAAAGCAATAACCATAAAGGACAAATATTGAGTAATACATCATTAAAAATTAAAAACATATGCTTGTAACATATGAAAGCAAAAAGGAAGTGGATAACCTAGCCACACACCGGAGGAAACTCTTTCAATATATTTATCTGACAAATGACTTTATCCAGAATATGAAGAATCCTACAACTCAATAATTAAAAGACAAATGAGTAAAATGGACAAAGGACTTGAACAGACATTTTAGAAATGACCAATAAACACATGCAAAGTGCTAAAATTAATAATAATTAGGGAAATGCCAGTTTAAACTACCAAGAAATACTATTTTATACTCACATAAATGATTGAATTAAAAAGACTAATGACATCAACTGTTGGTGACTATGTGGAGCAACTGATACTTTCATATATTACTGTGTCAATATAAAATAGTACAACAACACTGGCAAACTTTATGGAAATTTCCTATAACATTGATCATAAACCTATTCTCTAAGTCCCAGCAATTCTGTTCCTGGATATTCACCCAATTATTTACCCAAGAGATAGGAAGTTAAATGACCATAAAAAGACTTGCATAAAAATGTTCAGAGCAGTTTTTTTCATAATAGCTGCAAACAGCCCAACTGTTTATCGTGAGGAGAATAGTTAAAACAGAAAATTCTGTAAAATTAAAATATGATAATTAAAAGTTTAGTGTATTGGTGAAATGAAAGATTTGGGGAATTACTGAAGAACTTAAAAGCAAAAGTCAAATAGAAAGAAGACATGAGAAAACATAAAAGACAAAGAGGATTAATCTAAAAGCCCCAAGATCCAAGTGGAATGAATATAAGAGACTGGAAAGTAAGATGTTATCAATGGAATAATACAAGAACAAATTTTAGAACAGAATTGAGACAAGGGTCTTCTGTTTAATAGATTTACAGAGTCTGAGCAGAATAAATAAAATACCAAATGACTCACATACGTTGTATACTATAACTTTGGGATTTTTGATATTGGATTTTCTCTCCTTATAGAAAAAAAATCAGAGATAGAGGCATTTATTACTGTTATACAAGAAATTTTAGTACTATTTAAAATCTAATGTTGTCTTGGAATATTTTCTTTTAAATAAAGGTGACCATTAGGAAATACTATTCCTGATCAACTAATAATTTTATAGGAATACAATTACATATAGATACATATACATATATATATAGGTATATGGAAGTAGTTTGCCTTCTTTTCTAAGTTTAAGATCATAGCCTGTAATATAGAAGAAAATGACCTTTAAAAACAAGACCAATTCTTTCTCAGAGCTTAGATGGTGTGAGGTCTAAAGACTTGATCTATACTTCTTGATGGAAAACAAGCAGAAGGAAAAATACAAAGACATCTCTAATAGGTGCCCATACATGCACACACATATACACACACATCAATATTTACTCAGTAGTTGGGGATAATTTAGATACTATGAAGAAATTTTTTAACATTTTATTCTACATTAAATGGGAGTTCCTTATTACAGTTATAGTATGAACTATTATTTTATTAAATACAGAAAATGTGTATATCTGTATTTGAAATGATTCATCAATCTTCAAAACAATAGTGTGAAGCCTTCTTTTGCATAGTCAAGATTAAATGTAGTAGTAAAAGCATTTTATTTTTAGTCAGATTTTAGTCAGACTGACATGACTTAAACCGTAGGTTACCACTTAGAAGCCATACCCTTGGGATCTGAGAAATTTGGTTTCATCTGCTAAATGAGAATGGTAATGTGTACCTTTTAAATTTAATACAAATTGTAATATATGTACAATATCTAATATGTAGCCTGGAACATTATAGATGTTCAATTCAGAATCATTTTGTAAAATCCTTCCCTGGCATTCCAGTTCTCCCACAGTAAAATCCAGTGTCTTAAATATGTATCACCAGGCTCTTCATCATCAAAGACTGTCTCATTTCTCCATCCCAATATCATGTGTTTTCAGGAGTATTCAGGCACTTACAGTCTCTTCAATGTGCCATGCTGTCATCCATTTCACAAACTTTGCATATGCCTCTTCTTGCATTTGTCACTCCACTCTTCTATGTAGATATGTTTCAGCTTTCAGTTTCTCAATCAAATCTTATTCATTTTTATTTTTTCATTGATGTATTCATTCATAATATAGTGACTGTTACTATTTTTCAGGCACTGTACTGTCTCTCAGAATGTAAAGTTTGCCCTTAAGGAACTTACAGTTGAGTGGGTGGAGTTACAAATACATGCACATGCACACACACACACACAAATATATAACACATGGGGGCAAGTAAATAAAATGTGTTGGTGATGAGAGCTATGATCAAAACAGAGCCATAGGCTATAAGGCAGTATGGATTTAATGGTGGAAGATAAGGCCATCAATGGGAGGAAATGAAGTCACAAACAAGGAATATTTACTATACCAGCCTGTAGGACACACTGAGGAATTTAGATTTTATTTTAGGAAGACTGGAGCATTTGGAAAAGGAAAGCAGCATAATCCAATTGGCGTGTAGCACATATCTTGATGTTTACTCAATGGAGAAAATTGTACAGGATAGCAAGGAAGGAATAAAGAAATCAGGTGGTCAAGGTGAGGGAAGATAATGACTTTTATTAATGTCAGAGGGACTTGGGTTAAGAGGTTCTTAATAAGATATTTTGAAGAAACAAATTGACTCCAACTTCCTGATGAGATTTGGATATGAGAGATAAGTGCAAGGTTGACATCTAAGGATGTTGGTTATTGGATCTACCTACACTAAGATGAGGTGACAGAGGAAGAGACTTGGAAGAAAATCAAGATTCCTTTTCAACACATTACATTTTAGATTCCTGGTACTTTTTCAAGTGAAAATATGACTTAATGGAGTTTTGAAAAATAATATTCCACAGAAGTTATCAACATACAGGTGCTAATTAAAGCCATGGAGCCAAGGATTATATAAAGAAGAGAAAGGAGTGGAAGACAGAACCATGGGTAGCTAAATTTTTTGGCAAAAAAGAAGAGAAATAGCATATAAGTGAAACATAGAAGAAGTGACCAAATAACTGACAGGGAAACCAGGAGAATAAGTAGTCCTGTAAGTGTACTGAAAAATTTTGTGTACAAGCTAAGATATTGTAAGACAAAAATTGAAGCACACGTTGGGTTAAATAGAATTGTTTTAATGCATTAGTCCAGGAATTCACAGTCCAGGTTTTTAAGGCAGTTTTGTTACTCTCAATATGACTTCCATATCTGGGTCCACGTGTCTGTTCCTGTTCCAGTCATCTCCCAGATGACGGAAAAGAAAGAAGTGGCAAAGGGAGTTTACTCCCATTTATTTTAAGGTCCTAATCCTGAAGAGGCACACATCACTTCTGCACACATCCTAATGGCAAGTACCTGATTTCATGGCCCTACGTACCTGCTGCAGAATTTGAAAATACAGTTTTTAAAGAGATGGCAATGTGTCCAGCTAAAACTTTATTACTACTGAAGAAGGAAAAAAATAAGGAAGGTAATGATTAGGAGTTTCTTCCATGCAGCTATAGTAAAGAAGACAGTGATTGACTATTTAGAATGTTGCAGTGAAGTCAAGAAATTTTAGGACAAGGGATTAATTGTTGGATTTGTTAAAATAGAGCTTACTAGTGACAATGATTTGTTTTCAGTGGAGTAGTGGGAACATGAGTCTGATTGCTGTCATTTCAAAAGAACTAGGAGATTTGGGAGTAGAAACAATAAATATGGAACAGCAATAGTCTTATTAACTTTTAAGAAAATGGCAGTATCACTGGTTTCCAGTCAAATTCATCCTTCTTGAAGTAAAGTAAGTGGAGACAACAACCAGAAATCACAAGGTCACACAATGCAAAATTTAAAACTTGATATGTATTTGAAAACATAAAACATTGTTTTAAATTTTATGTTCTAATTTGTTCCAGAATGGTTTTATGGAAGGAAAACATGTTTATGAAGAGTCAGCTTGGCTAATGCAAAGACAAACAAAAGCAGGCAAATTTTTTTTTAAAAAGACAGGCCAATCTCAAAATTCTAAACACTCTATACTCAAGACTCTATAAAATCAATGAGAGAAATACCAACACAAATGTGTTCCCTTGATAGCAGATTTTACCAACAAAAGGCAGCATAAAGATAGAACAATTTGATAGCAATTCAATTACAAATATATATCATTTGTGATCGGATAACTTGAATATATCCCAGCAGAGTAGGAAAGATTGTAAGTCAAACTAAAGGGAAAAGATACTCAGAGAATTCTTCAATAACCTCAATATTTTCATATCTCCCTCATTCAATGATACACAAAGATACTCAAAGAATTGCTCACATTTATTATATCACTTTAGCCAATATTTTGATGGAAATTCAAAAAACAGTTAACAAGCTAAAAGGAGCTTTCTTGAATAATGAATGACTAATAATTACAGAACACCTAGCTTATGTTGACTCCTAGACATGCAGTCAGGTGAGGAATCAGACAACAAATAGAGCATGGAGGAATTCAGAGATTATTTAAAGACAAATATTTTAAATGTATTTGATTTTGCACCTCTGATTTTTGTTTTTTTCCTTTAAAATTTTGAGAAGGCATTGTTTTGATTCATACTACTAAATACTTTTTAAAGTATTACATTTTTATCTCAAAATTTTATAAATGTTTAGAACCATTTCATATATCAATAACCAGGTATTGAAAGATTGAGAATTGATATTTTTATAAAGTAAACTTTTTAAAAAGGAGATTTGTTTTACTTCAAAATAACTTCTTGTTTCATTACATCCCACTGGCTTCAAAAGGTGTGCATGATTCCCATTCTGTGAAAATATAATTAGCAGTTACTGTGAAACACAAAGTATGTAGAGCATCAACAAAATTACTCCTTGGTAACAGACCAAACAAATTAAAATAAAGAAGGAACGATTTCTTTTGTAATCTTTCCATTAATAAATGCTTTTCAACTAACATAGTGGAATGAGTCAATCTGAACATCTCAAAAAACACTGCTTTTAATAATAGACTAACTGGTGTAAAAATAGAAAATATCCAACTGGTTATTTGACCCCCACCCCAAAGTGGTTCCACTGAAAGCTTTACCTTTTGGCTAATAACTTTTTATTGTAGAATAAAATAAATCATGTCAAATTAAGAATGATATGCTTATAAATATCAGAATGGAAGTAACTAAACATGTAGGAAACATTTCATTTGCTCCAGGAGTGTGTCATAGTTGTTGCAATATATCTGCATTCACAAAATTTATCATCTTTCTAATAGCAACAGTAAATTCCTCCTAGTAACAAAAATAGACTACTCGATTCTGCCTTTCAATTCAAAAAGGCCAGTTTAATTTACAGATGATGGGAAATATTAAATAATCTAACCTCTGCTCTCACCTGCACACTTGATGTTACTTGTGAAAACTATGTATACATCTAGGTGTTCCTGACAACTCCCAGCTTTCATGTGTCTGAATGAAAAGTCACAGGGCACTTGGAGTCTTGAGGTTGAGGCAAGTTCAATCAAAACATATTGGAGCAATCTTGAGTGTAAATGTGAAAAACAGCAGAGCATGTACATTACAGCATGGACAATTTTAACAAAAGGATTCCTTATCCCTCCCTTTATTGAATGAATAGACGCAAACTGTAAGAAAGAACTAATTCAAGCTATAAGAAAGAACTAATAAATACTCATATACATATACACACACACAAATGAACACTGACACACATTTTTGGAAGACAAACAGATAAAGTTAAGGTTTTCATTTTCAAGCTTGTCAGAAAATTCCCCTAACTAAGGATACCTGTTTACAATGTTTATATTCTACATACATTCTGTTGAACTCTATTGCATTATCCCCCAAAGCTATATATATATATCTTTTAATTCCAAAACAGTCCAACTAATACTTGTGAATTTTTTATCTACAAAATCATGTTTTCACAGAATTTCTCATTCGATGCCCAACTAATGGGCAAATACTATTACTGTATATATTTATATATATATATATATATTTTTTTTTTTTTTTTTTTTTTTTTTTTTGCGGTACGCGGGCCTCTCACTGTTGTGGTCTTTCCCACTGCGGAGCACAGGCTCCGGACGCGCAGGCTCAGCGGCCATGGCTCACGGGCCCAGCTGCTCCACGGCATGTGGGATCTTCCCGGAACGGGGCACAAACCCGTGTCCCCTGCATCGGCAGGCAGACTCCCAACCACTGCGCCACCAGGGAAGCCCCTACTATCTTCTTTTTATGGTTGAGGAAAAATGTTAAGAGGGATTAATGTTACCTGACTGTTAAGTGGCTGTTACCAAATTCTGCAATTAATAACATCAAATTTATTTCTAATTGTATAGTAATGTTGGAAAATAAGTCTTCCAGGGTATATTTTTTTAACATTTCTAAATATCACAGTTTATCTGTTCCCGGAAATGATAATTTTCTATAAATAGGGACTAACTCTTTGTAAGGAAGACCATGATAATCCACATATTTTACAAATAACAACATTACTGTAAAAATTGATTTTGAATATCAGTGATAAAGAGAATAATTAAAAACAGCAAATGTATATTCCAGCATGTTCAGTGAGCCTTAAAAATTTGGCTTCTAGCATGGAAATGTGTATTTCTTAAAGCAGAATCTCCCAAATTGTACAAATTAAAATAATTATCTAGGAGACTTATAAAAATAATGGATTACAGTCCATATATAGTGAATCAGAATATTCTGAAAAAAGACCTGGGAATCCACATTTTTAATAAATAAGCTAGATGATTCCTATAATTATAAAAGGTTGGGAGAAATAGTATAGTTCACAAACTTCTAAGGGTAAAAAGGAATAAAATTCAGCATATGAATT
The DNA here is from genome assembly GCF_008692025.1 of Phocoena sinus. NCBI lineage: Eukaryota > Metazoa > Chordata > Mammalia > Artiodactyla > Phocoenidae > Phocoena > Phocoena sinus. The sequence goes on along the minus strand of NC_045772.1, from coordinate 35,325,766 downwards.
CTTGTTCTAAATAAAAATATAATATTAAGTGTTTTTGCTAAGTTTTGAGAAATGTGTACACCCGTGTAACCCATAATGCTATCAAGATATAGAATCTCACTATTATATAATACCAGGAATTTTCTGAATGGCCTTTACAATCAACTCCTGCCCCACGTGTATGGAAATAATGGCTTTTCTGAAGTTTTTCTACCATAGATGAGGTTTGCTTGTTCTATAAGTTCATAAAATTGCAATCAAACAATTTTACTCTTTTTTTAAGGCTTCTTTCACTCAGCATAAGGTTTTGGAGAATAACCTATGGTGTTTCATGTATCAGTAGTCTGTTATTTCTCTGTAGTGTTCCATTTTATTATTTATCTATACTCCTATTGATAGACATATGGAATGTTTCTAGTTTGGGGCCATTATGAAGAAAGCCACTATGAATATTTTCATACAAATATTTTGTGGATATACGTTTTAATTTTTCTTGGGTATATACTTAGGATTGGAATGGCAGAGTCATAGGGTAGGTATAGTTTTAATTTTATAAGAAGCTTAAATACATTTTTCCAAATGGCTAAAACATTTAACACTGCCACCAATAATGTGAGTTCCAGTTATTCTACCACCTTCCATCATTTGGTGTGTTTTTATTATAGTGTTGATTTGTCTTTCCTTGATAACTAATGATGGTAAGAACATTTTAATGTGCTTAATGATTATTCAGAGATATTTCTAGTGAATTTTCTATTCAGAAGTGTGTGCATTTCCAGTTGGCTTGTTTCCTTTTTGGTAAACTCTGGCCTACTGCTCTTTGAGGCACATGTACTTATGAAGACTATGTAATTATGAATAATATGTATTTATACAGAAAAAAACACAAGTTATCTGAGTTGTCTACTTCTTCAAGTATTGAGTAAGTTTCCAAACACAGAGATATACTTAGTATAATGGTAACCTCTCTAAAAGCAGAAAGGTTAGGAAGTAAATGCTAAAAATGGCTTTCTGTCTGTGGCCTGCAAGCCAAGTTGACTGTGAGAATATAATGTTCCCCTTGTCCATTTTAGGATAGGTAAAGATTCAAACTAAAATTAAGATAAAGAAAGGAAGCAAAGCAAGACATTTTTAGCCACAAGGTAGATCCTGGAGCTATAAAGGATAATAGATAAAGGAGGTCCCTCCATTAATTGTATTTTCAAACATATTTCTGTAAGCTTAGAGTTTCCAGTATAGTTCCACAGGTCACTGAATCTCACATGTTTTCAGTATTTTATTTCTCCAGATTTTAGTTTTGATAGTTTATATTGCTATGTCATAAAGCTCACTGATCTTTTGTATGCCCATTCTAAATTACTGTTAATTTCATCCTAAGTTACAGTTGTATCTTCTAGTTTTTTCATCTTTAGTTTATGTTAGTTATTGTATGATTTTCTGTGGCTGGTACTTAAGTTACCCGTAAATCAGCTTGACTTTTTTGAGGCTTGTGTCTGTTTTAGCTGTTATCTATTGCTAGTTTATCCCTACTACTAAGGCTTGACTTTCCAAGGGTATTTAATGAATTACGGGTGGTCAGCAAGTTTTCTTCATGGAAGATGACTGGAACTTGACATTATAAAATAAATTTTGAAATTCTGTATTTTTCTATAGCTTATTATAATTTAAATATTTTGCCATTATCCAACTAGAACTAACTCATTTTTCAATATACATTAATTAACCTTCTTTATGTTTTTAAGTACAATTAGTTTACTCAAACTTTTCACCTCTTCTTGGATCAATTTTGATGATTCACACGTCTGTAGACAAATACACAATTGTTTTATAAAGTCACATTTAGTATTTTCTTTAAAATAGCTTAACCTGTTTTTCTAATATTATTTACATATTTGTTTCTCTTTTTCCTTATTTAATTTGCTGAGGGCTTATAAATCATGTTATTAAAATTTTTATCATTGTATTTTTATTGGTTATCTAATCTCAAAAGATAATTCCATATTCTTTGCAACTTTTCCTCTTTCTTCTTTAATGAATTATAGCTATAAACTTTTCACCTCAAAGCATTTACTTTATTTCATTTGTATAAGTATAAAATATATTCCTTTTCATTGCTTTCTAGATAGTTTGGAATTTCATTATTTTAATTTTCCTCTTTGATTCTAGAGTCACATACATGTGTTTTTCCAAATTTCCAAGTAGTTATTCCTTAACACCCTTTTTATTATTCATATCTAACTTGATTATATTATAATAAGAGGAAGTAGCCTATAAAATCTTAATTGTCTAAGTTTTCCATGTGGTAGCAACTTGAGAGGTTTTACTAACAGCTTATACCAGTAGATATTTATATAATATATGCATATTGTCTATTTGGGAAAGTTAATTTTCTGATTTTCTTCTTTTCTTTCTATGCCTTCTTCCCCCTTTCCTAATTCCTCTTTCATTACTTCTATCTCTCTATGATGTATTTTACTATAAAATTTTATTTTATTATAAAATTAATTTAATTTATTATGGAATTTATTTTATTATGAAATCAATCAATGTCATGTTTATGCTGGCTATTTCTTCTTAATAATGTATTATTATTCACCAATAATGTCACCACTATATATTTATTCTCAAATTTCGGTATAACTAATGTGAATATTCCTGTTTGTGCTCATTTTATTTTCATGTACCTGTTTTTCTATTACAAAGTATTATTTTCAACCTTTCTTCGCTTAGTCTAATTATGTCATTGTTTAGGAAATAGTATTTAGTTTATTTGCTTCATGTTAACCTAAGCTGAGACTGCATTATAGAAGGAGAATTAAATCTGTCCACATTCTATATAATGTTACATACGAAATTAATAATGATGGTTTGTTATGACTGAAAGGACGTAGATATTTTTCTTTATGATTAGACTTTAGTAATTTTATCAGGATATGCTAAGTTTTGTGTTTCATTTGTTTTTGCTTTTTATTTACTTATTTTTTCTTATCAATTCATCCTGAATTGTCTGAGCTCTTTCAATATTCGATTAAGTCTTTTCAACTCAGGGAAACTTTTTTCAGTAATTTTTAACTACTGCACTTCTTTAACTTTTCTTTTATTTTCTCCTGGAATTCTAAATACATTTGGGGTTCTAGATAATTTTTCTTTTCTATCAACATTTTCTTCCCACTTGACAGAAGTGCCTAGGCCTGGCCACCTTTGTACCACTGCGCGGTTGGGGACTGCCCTAAGAAGCAAATGGAATTAGCTCAAAAGCTAATATAAGCACTTACAGGTGGGAGTTGTCAGCTAATCACATTCCTCACATCTAGGCAGCCAGTCCTTCTCTCAGGAAGGGTCTGAGCAGTACATCTCTGTGCCTGTCACTAAATGGAGGGAAAAACATCTTTATCTTTATCCTGGTTGTTTAAAGAAGCTTAAAAGAACATATCAATAATATAATAACATTGTTTAAATATAGGAAGTAAAGAAAAATTAACAAGATTTTGAGATTAAAAGGAGCCAGAAATGCAACTATGCATGATATATACATTGTACGTGAAAGGTCACATTTTTAAAAACCTAAGCTTTCTAACACCTAACTAAAACTAAGAAGTTAGGTCATTTTTTAAAATTCATGATATCCTTAGATTAAGACTTTGCAGTTACTTACATGAATCACAACTTTCCTTGGTGCTATGATCAGGCAAAATTTCTTACCCAGCATATTTGTTATGGCAGTAGGCTGATTAGGGAAGGAGACCAGACTTTGTAATATCACTGAACCAGTGGTGAGATTGCCATTTTGTTTGTTTTCTTGCCCTTGGCATTACTCAGCCTACATTCAGTGATAGCCCCAAGCCCAAAAGTGTGCAGTGAGAAAAATCTCCAAAGGAAGTGTCCATATTCTGGTCCAATAAGAGGGAAAAGGAAACTTCTAATGGTCAGATGCAGTGGGGAGCATTCTATTTTTCTTTCTTTCTTTTTTTCATTGTTTTCTCTCACCCCAACCACCAGTGACTGCCATGGTGATGGTGGCAACAGTAGAACAGAAGCCACAGTGCTGGTCAGGCAGTGGCCTTAAACTGAAAGGGAGGGAAAGTTTTCTCTCTAACCACAGGAGTTTTAGTCCCAAGAACATGAGCTGAAGTTCCACTGCTTATCTTCTCTTTCTTTATCCTGATAGTTAGCTCTAGATGTGGATGTAAACACAGGAAGTATGCAGGAGAGTGGGAAATATAAAGGAGTGAAGCCCAAGGGAAGCAGAAGAGTTAGAACAATCACAGAGAAGAAGATGCTCAAGAAAGAAATCCATTAAAATTGTTTATGATTTCCTGGGTTCACTCCCAAGCTGCACTGCATAGGCCTGTCCCTAAACAGAATATCAAACATTTTGAAAACTGAACTACAGAAAAGAAATCACCATCCAAGTCACAGACTGCCCACTGGGTGGCGTATATGGAAGACAGTTCCAGATAGCACTAAAAAAGGCTTTCAAAAGTTACAAAGTTATGATTATACAAGATGATTAGATCCTAGAGATCTACTGTACACCATACTACCTGAAGTTAACAATACTATATTGTACACTTAAAATTTTGCTAAGATGGTAGAACTTATGTAAAGTGTTCTTACACATAAAGTAAAAATAATAAATAAAGAGGGTGGGAGGAAACTTTTGAAGGTGGTGAATATGTTTATGGCATAAATTGTGGTAATAATTTCACAGGTGTATACTTATATCCAAACTTGTATACATTAAATTTGTATAGCTAGTTTTATGTCAATCATATCTCAATAAAGTGGCATTAAAAAAATGAGGCTCGTATTGGAATTCAGCCCTCAGAAAAGCCTGAACCCAAAAAGATGGAATGTCTATGTAAAACATTCACACAGATAAAAATCAGCATTATTTTTAGGATTCAAACAAGAACAAGAGACTAAGGATATAATATTCAAGATGCAATCTGAAGAATCAGGAAAGTCTCAACTTGCAAGATTAAAAAAACTCAACAGACTTCAAATCCAAATAACACACATGTTGGAAATACAGAGAATGACTTAAAAACAGCTCTTATAGCCATTCTTCAAGAAATAAGGAAAGTAAAAAAAAAAGAAAGAAAGAAAATAGAAAGCCTAAGCAATAAAATAATAGGTACAAAGATAAACCAATGGGTGAGTTCAATAGCATAATGGATAAAACTGAAAACTTATAATCAGTAATATAATCAGTGAACTTGAAGGTAGACCAAGCTGAAAAAAATAGAAGAAAAAAAGAATGAAAAAAATTAACAGAGTCTCAGAAACCAGTGGGAAAATACTAAAAGATTTAATATCTGTAGCATAAGCCTTCTAGGAGGAAAAGAGAACAAGTGTGGAGCGGAAACATGTATTTAAAAAAAAAAAAAAATAACGGTTAAAACCTTCTAACTGTGGTGAAAGACATACACTTACATATTCAAGAAGCTGAGAAAATCCCAAGCAGGTAAAACTCTAAAACATCCATATCCAGCCTCACGATAATCAAACTTAAAAATTAATGACAAAGAAAATGCTTATAGAAGCTATAATTTCTCTATAGTTTCACTTATAGAGAAACAGTGACTTAAATGACTTAGGATTTCTTATTAAAAACCATGAAGGTGAGAATGAAGTGAGGAAAAAAATTTTTAATTTATAACGAGCTGAAAAGAAAGACGGTTGATTCAGAGTTCTATTTCTAGTGAAAATATGCTTCAGGAATAAAGGTGAAATAAAGAGACTCTCTGAGGAAAGAAACCTAAGAGAATATATCTCCAGCAGACATGATGGATATGCTCAAAAGGATATTATTTAAACAGAAGAGAATTGTGACTAAAGGGAGCCGGGTAACATGAGGAATTAAATAAGAGCAAAGAAATTATTAATATTTGGGTAAATACGACAGACTATTCTTCCCATCTTAAATTATTTAATATATGTTTGACAGTCTAAAGAAAAATTATAATATCATCCATACAAATTGGAAGAAGTAAAAATTTCCCTATTTGTAGACCACAGGATTGCCTAACTTAAAAACCTCAAGTTATTTACAGAGACTCACCTAGAACTAATAAGTGAGTCTAGTAAGGTCACGAGACACAACGTTAACTCACAAAAATCAATTATAATTCTATATAGTATTTATATAGATCCTTTTGACAAATGGTATTAGAAAAAAGCATATTCTATAGGCAAAAAAACGTATCTCAAACTAAACCTCATAACTTACACTACAATTAATTCTAAATGGATTATAGAGCTGAATGTAAAATATAAAATTTTTACTTTAAAACTTTAAATGTAAAATACAAACTTTTAGAAAAAAATAAGCAAAAATATTCAGAGGATTGTTAGATGTGACACAAAAAACACAATCCACAGAGAAAAAAATAAAGATCAACTGAACTTTTGCTCTGTGAAAGATGTTTTTAAAAGAACAAAGCACATACTTAAAGAAAATATTTTCAACTCATATTATATCTGACAAAGAACATGTATCCAGAATACAAAAAGAATTCCCAAAGCTCAGTAGTGAAAAACCAACCCAATTCATATATAAGCAAAAACTTGAATAGATACTTCACCAAAGAGAAAAGAAGAATGCCAAATAAGCCCCTGAAAAATGTTCAGCATTGTTGTACATTAGGGAACTGTACATTAAAATCATGATGATACACTAAAACATGCTTATTAAAATGACTAAAATAACAACAATAATGATAAAAAATGGTATTGAAACTGATAATAACGAATGCTGACAAGGACATAGAGCAACTAGGTATCTCATAGATTTACAGTGTAAATGACAAATGGTACAGTACCTCGGCAAAACAGTGAGGCAGTTTCTTAGAAACTTAAACATCCACTTATTTTATCACCCAGAAATATTATTCCTGGGTATTTACCCAAGGGATATGAAAACTCATGTTCACACACAAACCTGTACATAAATGATAATTGCAGCTTTATCCATAATAGCCCCAAACTGGAAACAACTCAAATGGCTTTCCTGAGTAAATCAATAAACAAAACTATAGTATATCCATACAGTGGAATACTATTCAGCAATAAAAAAGAAACAAGCTATTGACTAATGCAATAACATGGATGAATCATAAATGCATTTGCTAAATGAAAAAAGCCAGTTTCAATGGCTATATATCTTAAGATTTGATTTATATGACTTGCTGAAAAAGACACAATGACAGGCGTCAGGAATTATCGGTGGTTGCCACGGATTAGAAGGGAACATATGACTACAAATGGACAAAACACCAGGGAGATTTTTTAATGAGGTGCTAAAACTATTATCCTGGAGATTTTTTAATGAGATGCTAAAAAAACTACTACCCTGATTATGGTGGTGGTTACACAAATCTATACATGTGTTAAATCTCATAGAACTGTACACCAAAAAGAAAGTGAATTTTACTGTATGCTAATTTTAAAAATGATAATGGGTTCCATAAAGAGTCTGGAAGAAGACCCTCCTCAACTCAGTGCTACACTGAAGTATCTCTGACTTTGCTCAGTTTCCTGCAAATAATCTGCTCACAACTGTGGTCTGAGCTTTCTATACAAGATCAAAATCCAGTGCATGAGGCTGGTATTAATACAATTTTATTCACCTCCCACCTTCCACTCATCTCTCCTCCTCTTTTCTCAGTCCATCTGTAAAAGTCCCTCTTTCTTCTTTCAATGTCTCTTTCTTCCTCTCTTTTTTAATTACAAAACTGGGGCTTATTTGTGCATTTTAGAGGAGAATTTTTTTAGGGAATGACAGAAGTAATGTGTTAGTCTAAATTTTCTTATTAAGTAGTCCTCATTTGATGGATATCTTATTGACCAGAAGCAGAAACTGGGATTGGAAACTAATAGGCTCTAGCACTAAATATTTAACTAAAATATTCTCTATGAAAAAATTTTTTGATTTAACTATACCATACTGTGGAACTGATCAGTTTTTTTCAGTACATACTAGGCTTTGTAGTATCTAATTAAAATTTATTTAACATTATTTCATTTAAAATTAACAAGTGCTTCTTTTTCACATGTAATTAACATTATTTTCTTTATTGATGTTTTAATTTTTATTGAGTCCCTTCTAGAATGAAAGAAATATGGGTAGTGCCTCTGCATTTTTTGTTAAAATTATTATAATATTAAATCTGAGTTTAGTTTAGCAGTAGTTTGTAACTTTCACTCCATCTCAGAATGAGGTCTTTTATAACAACTTGAGTTCTTAAATACACTTTTGCTGTACAGAAATTCTGCCAACTGTTACTGCCACAATGTTCATAAAACATTATATATGACATTACATGGTTAATGAAACAAACACTTGTTTTTAATTCAAATCAACATCTGGTTTTGCTCTTGCTTTACCACTGAAGAAGCCAAGGTTGACTGACTAAAGAAAGATCAATTAATATATGATGGTTGAATTAGATGTTACCAATCATATATAGTATATCCTCCTCATTCAAAGTACCCAATAATAATACAACTTTCCATTTATATTTGTTAATGTCGTTACTCTTAAATTTATGGTTATAATTTTGTCTAAAATGCTTGCTATTTCAAAAATTTTATTAATAGTATTTTTCTCTACTTTCTGTTATGCTAAAGTGTTTGGTAAGTGAAATAGGAAACAGTGGGTGGTGAGATATCATCTTTGCTATTTTAACTATTATTTACATTGAAACTGGTTTTTAAATCTGCTTCAAAGTTTTGCTTTGCCAAAACGTTTTAAAATTGTCTTATCTGACATCAATATGAACTCATTATTAATTTAATACATATACTGGTAGCTGTATACAGAAACAATTATAGATATGGACTTCCACATTGGTCGGTGCATATACATATATTGCTATCTGTGTCCACTGAGAGGGTTTAGAAGTATCCCAGTAGTAATAAGCATGTCAAATACAAAGACGTTGGTTTCTAAATATCATTCGCCAATAACAAGAACCAAAGTTCTTCAGAGAAATGGTTGATTCTAGGACTGGGCTAGGGAAAACACAAGACAATCCTAGAACGTTTTGCAGTAACAAAAAATAAGAAAGACAGAGTAAAAACCAGAAGAATGAGAGTGTGTCAGAGGGAATAAGAGCCAACTGAAAAAGCTTCCAATGACCAAAGGTAGAACAATTTGAAAAACAAAATAAATAATGACAATATTGAGTTATAAACCAAAGAATAAAATAAATATCTAAGCTCATGTTGATATAAATAAATGGTAAAATAAATTTTAAAACAGAGGAGAAGAGACATATATTCTTTTCAGAAGAATTCCACAAACCAAAGGTAGAAGGAATAAAAATACAATAGAAGATCATTATTAGGTCATTATGCAAAATATCTTGATGAATGCTAAAATTTGTGGATGAAACTTTATGAAGGATAAATATTTTTATAGCCTCAAAGCATCATCATTAATTACTGTGATGGTCTTAACTATGTGAAAATGCCTTGATATTCCTCCCTCCAGGAGGTAGATATTAATTCCTTTCCCTTTAAGTGTGGACTGGACTTAGTGATTTGTGTTAAAAGAATAGAGCATGGAAAGTGAAAAGTCTTACGTTTGCAACAATAAAAACTGGCACACAAGAACAGAATGATTTAAGCCAACGTTACCAGACACAAATCATACTGATGTTATGTATCCTCTGATATGATTTACTTTGAAGGACATTTTACCTCTGTGCTATTCTCCCAAATCCATAACTCCAGGCTAATTTTGAGAAAACATTAGACAGACTTTAATTAAAGGAATTCTACAAAATAGCTTACCAGGATTCTTCATAAGTGTAGAAGTCATTAAAAAAAAAAGGAAAGACTGAGAAATTGTCACAGATGGGAATAGAGATGATGACAAACAAAGTTCAGTGTGTTATCCTGGATTTAATCTTGAATAAAACCCTGACATTAGTAGGAAAACTGTTAAAATTCAAACAAAATCTATTAATTTGTTAACATTGTACCAATATGAATTTTTTTTTGGTTTTCATAAGTTTATTATAGCTATTTAAGATGTTAATATTGGAGAAACAGGGTAAAGTTTATATGAGAACTCTGTACTGTCTTCACAATTCCTCCTTAACTCAAATTATTTCAAAATTAAAAAGGGTAAAATCCAACTGATCAAGTAACAGGAAGTGGCAATCAGATTCAGTAGTAATTAGGAAAATTTAATGAAATTCTGCAAGGCACACACAACAGATTGGCATGAAACTAAAGAGTCTGGAAATAATAAGTATCAGCTAAAGTATGGAGCAAGTTCTCTGAAACACTCCTGTTAAAAAGTGTAAATAAGTACAGCTTTTTTAGAAAATTATTTGGCTTTATGTGGCAAAGCTGAGGATATGCTTATCTATGACCTAACAATTTCACTCTGAGGTGGATATTCTAGGGAAACTCATACCTATGTACACCAGAATAAATGACAAGGATATCCACAGCAGCATTGTTAGTACTAGCCCAAATCTCAAAACAATTGAAATGCCCATTGTTATTAGAATGAATAAATTGTTATATGGCCATACAATGAATTAACAAATATACAACAATTAAATTTATTGAATTCTAGCCATATGTAAATATTTATGTATACCATAAAAACAATACTAAAAGATACAAACACAAGATAAAATATGCAATATGATTACATTTATAAAAAGGTCAAAAATGTAATATTATATTGTACCTTTAGTGGGACATATGCATAGGTAGTATCTAAGTCTGTTTGGGCTGCTGTAACAAAAATACCATAGGCTGGTGACTTAAATAACAAACATTTATTTCTCACAGTCCGGGAGGTTGCGAAGTCCACAATTAAGGTGTTGGCAATTTGGTGTCTGGTGAGAGCTCCCTTCCTGTTCCATAGACTGCATCTTCTCCCTGAGTTCCTGCTGTGGAGGAAGGAGTGGGGGAGTTTTCTGGGGTCCTTTTAATAAGGACATTAATCCCATGTATGAAAGCTCTGTCCTCACGAGCGTATCACCTACAAAAAGCCCCACCCCCAGTACCAGCACACTGGGGGTTAGAATCTCAACATATGAATTTGGGGTGGGAGGGACACAAACATTCAGGTGGTAAAAACATGAGTGAAAAGAAAGAAGTAATTATCATCACAGTCATCATGTGTTACTTGTAGGATCCTTTTGGGATACATACTAAATACTTTAAAATATTTTAAAAATACAAAGCTATTTATCATTAAAAAGTTTGCATTAGTAGTTACTCCTGAGCGGTGGTGTACAATGAAGCAAGGACACATGAGGGGATTCTGGGCAGATTGCAGGTTTCTCCCTAGCCTAGATGGTGGTCACCTGGGCATTGGTTTTCTAGTTACTTGATATGTTGCATAATACAATTTTATGCACTGTCATTATATATATATTATTTTTCATACGTTTTAAAGGAAAATGCATAGGTATATTTGTTTTAAGAAACCCAGAATCCAAACTGAGATTTCAAAATCTATAATACTCCTAAAATAACATTTGTACAATTAATGAATAGGAGAAAATTTGGTTAAGTAAAAGTTAACAAAGTGCTTACTAAAAGTGTCATTTGACTCTAAATTTGAAAATTAGGTATGGAATAGAGTCTCTATGAATGTGAAACACATTTTCCCTATATTTTGTAATGTAGAATCTTAAATTTATATGAAACTAGGAATAGCGGTTTGGCTCACCATCCAGTCTAAATATTCAAAATTGCTGCCAACCTGAGTGATTTAATATAATATATTCAGACTAAGCTGATACACTAAAAAAGTGAACACCAATTATAGGGACACAATAAAATCATAGGGGAGGTAGAAGAAGTAACACAATATTATAAGTTTCACTTTTGCATCACTTCCAATAGTTTATTATTCAGGCAAATCATAATCCCAGAAAGATTATACCCTCTCTGTGGCTAACTACAACAGTCCAAGTAAAATATTTCAGTCCTTCATGGGCTAGGTTATATAGCTGAAAAGAGGGCTAGTCACTAAATAGATCTCTTTAAATCCCTTGGCAGACTTAACTCCTTCACTCACCCATTGTGAAGCTTTTATTTTTATTATTTTTTACAATAGCTGCTGTCATTCCCACTTGCCCAGTTGTTCACTGACTCTACGGTTTAAATAAACCCAGACCATGAAAAGTTATCCTGGATCCTTCTTTTGGTGCTGAAGTAAGATTTTCTCACAGTCTCTTTTTATACTATAGCTTCCATTTCATAGATTTTTTTTTTTTCTTTCCACTGAACTTTTCTGTCATTACCAATATGTCTTCACAGTTTATACTTTTCCAATTATGTAAGAAAGGGGTGTTAGGACTTCCCAATGTACACACTTGGATCCTAACAGCTCTTTCCACATTATTTATAGTATCTAAAACAAAGACTGTATGGATCATAAACATTTCTTTCATCACTCCTGGATTTTGATATCACTGATGGATTCGTACTAAGTAACTTCTCTCTCCATTGGACATTTGCTTGAATTTGAAGCCTGCTCTATGGGGGACATATAGTCACTCCAATTTTCCTTTGAAAAACTGTCCTCTAATACCTCTCTTTCAATACTAGGACATTGTATGTTTCCTCTGCTTTCTTTAGAACAACGTTCAAGCACATGAGGATTTTATCTCTTCATAGTTTCAGTTCATGGATCCAGAATCCCAAAAATGTAGGCAGATTCCTGGACGCCATTTTGTCTGTATTTTTCCATGTTTTGGGTGATTGCAGTTCTAGACCAGTGGTCATATCAGATTGATTTCACCCGAGGGCCAAAAGAACAGTTTTCATGAAGTAGGTGTCCTAGTTGTTGTTTGTCTATTCTAGACATAAGACTGGTCAAGGGACAGACATAGCTGAGTGGAAGTGACAGCCCATAGATGTGTGACTGATATTGAGAAGTTCAGAGACAGTGGCTTTTCTGAAAAAAGTGATTTTTTTCTTATAGCCATGTGAGTAACCATTTGCTACTAAAAACAAAATCTAAAGTTTTTAACAGATGTCTTAAGATCTATCCTGTATAAATTTTAAATTGCCTTACTTTAAACATAAATTTTTAGTATATTATTCTTTCTAAACTATTAATTGTAAATAGTATTATATTAAAAACTAAATGAAATTTGTAACATAAGTAGAAAAAGTAATATGTGAGGCACAAGACATGAGACTATGTGAAAAAACATATTTTGGTTGTTAGTTTTCAGTTACCATAAAATTCAATTTTAGATTTGAAACCAAAGTTTTGCACTAAAGAAAAAGTGCTTGGTTTTCACAGCAATAATTTGTTTCTAGATTTTCTGTTTTGCCTCTTCCTCAATCAAAATAAAATTTTTTATGATATTCTGAGAGAGATAAATCAACAGTCCTGCAATATGTTGTAATCTGTGGCTTCTGAGGGAAATTAATAACATCTGTAATTGGAAACTTTGTAGAGAACAAATTTCCAATGAATGGCACCACAAATGCTATTATTGACTTGGAAAACTACTGTCTAAATAAAAATGAAAATCCATGTTTCAGGCCATTATTATTTCCTTGCCTCAAGTTAATTTCCTCTACACCACCTTTCCCACTGATGACAGCCACTAGAGTTTTGACTAACCACAGCATATTACTGTTCAGATGCCACAAATAGCACAAAACATACCCATACTGGAAGATAGCTCTGTTCTCATTCCAGGCTGAAAATATTTTTTCAGAGTGATAAACAGAACAGCTAACCCCAGTGACATTCTGGTACTCACAAATGTATAATATCTTTGTGTAAGTATCTATAGCAGTATTTGTCCTCTGTAACACTTAGATCTTATTTGCATGTCCAGTAAGTATTTTGAAGAGAAGAACATGTTTTTAAAATAGTAATAATTATGTAAAAAAATAGCAATAATATTACAGAAGGAGTCACTTTGAAATCATACTGAGTGTGCTGACAAATCAAAATTTTTAGCTATTAGACCAAGAGCCAGACTAGTCACTGGGCTTTGCAAATTCATGAAGAAACGTGTCATCTTGTTTCTTGGCCTCTTCCCTGGGTAGTTAGTTCTTGGGATTCTATCTTACCTGCAAACATCCACATTTTTCAGATAAAGAACCTAAAAATCTTAGAAATTAAGCAACGTTATTAGAAGTAAACAACTCATAAGAGAACCAAAATCCAGGTCTGTTCTACCTGAATTCAAGGTCTGTAATATCTCTAATCATGTGTCCCTGCTCTTCTTTCCTATTCTACAGAAAATATCCTACAGACTTATAATCCTCATTCCTTAAAGTTATGAAGATTACATTCATGGTGTCCTGGAGGATGCAGTGAGGTGGTGAAAAGATGCAGGTATGGAAATCAGGTGGAGGGCATTGTAATGGTTAGGCTAGAAGCAATGAGCATCTAGAATAGAGAAATGTCATAAATGCAGCAAGAGAGGAAGAGATCAGTGACATCTATACAAAATATATAGGCCATAACAGCTCTTTTAATGAAGAAGGAGGCTACTTCACTCCATATGCCTTTTAAAGTCCTGAAAAAGAAATAAAAGTTAGGACAATTAGATTTATCTTCTAGAAACTTGGAATTGGAAATCATGAGATGAGCCAGTTGCTACCAAGCACTTGAGATAAAAAATATAAAAAGTTCAGACATTTAGAGAGGAACAGAAATGTAGTGACTGAGAGACATTCTGGCCCATGATAAATAGAAATCTGAATTCTTGATGGCTTTCAAATTCCCAGTTGCACTCCATAAGAGGTCTGGATGTATTTTGGTCTGTTTGTGGGTTTCTGTGAGATTACAGCATGCACCCATATAAAAACCACTTGCCTGAGCTGGTTCTAGTGAGTCTTTGTTTTTTGTCAAAAGAGAAAGAGAGAGAGAAAGAAAGATAGAAAAGGAGAGAAAGAGGAAGGAAGGGAGGGAGGGAGGGAGAGAGGAGGAAAAACTTTGAGAAATAACATAAATTGTTGAGAAAGCTCTGTATTTATGGTGATGAAAGCATAAAAGGGTTAAAGATGTTAAAACAAGAAACCAGTGAGAGAAACTATGGACAAGAGGGTGATATAGGCACAGATTCATAACTCCTTTCCAGAAATCCACTCAGATGATCCCAACTGAATAATGAAATAGGACATCATTTATTCATATGGCATTAACCTTTACAAAATTTGTCTATAGGTCAAGTTCAATATGAATCAAAATGAAGGAAAGGCTGGTCCCATGTCATAGAGTGATTAAAAATAAATTTATTTTAGCCAAAATAGTTTTGTTTATAGTATATGGATTTATGCTTCACATCCTTTAAACTTGCATTTTATTTTTTTAATTTTATTAATAAAATTCAAGGTTAAAAATTAGGCTACCTGCTAAAAAAAGAAATGAAAATTGTATAAATTAATTATATAAAGCTATGCTAAATACTGTGAAAAATCTAGTGTGAATAGCATTCTTATTAAAAATAAATTGCAAAATTGGCTTTATGTTTAGAAGAAAAAACTTAATCACAGTCAGGAAAAAAACTGAGAAACATTTCCAGATGAAAATGGCTCTAGGCCTACCTGGTTTTGTCAGGAAGTGCTTTCACACTTTCAAGAAATAAATAATGTAACGGTTATGTACTAGTTTAGAGAGGATAATCTATCTAACATCTATCTATCTACTAAATATAGTATATGTGTATATATGCTAAATACAATATATATATATACACATATATATAAAACTTTACCTTAATAAAATAAAAAAATATATTGACATACATTTTGAGTTAAAGCTTTCATTGTGTTAAAAAGCAAATTCTATGTTAATGTAACTATAGACAAAGTCCCCTATAGTCTATCATGTTATTGCTTGTTTTGAAGTAGGAAGTAAGGGTTCTGCAGATAAAAAAATATTTTTTTTAATTTTATACCATATCATTTTTAATTCTGTCTTAACCTGAGTCATATTCATCCAATAATACATGGCTCCAGTGTCAGGTATTCCTAAACCAAAATGTTCTCCAGTCCAGTCATTTTGAAATTCCAATTTAGCTAACATATCCTCCTTTCTTAGAACACTTGGGAACATCTATAGAAAGATTAGACAAGAGGTCTAAATAGTCATCAGGAAGGCAGGTGGGGAGAAGAGGAAGAAAATAAATCATTGTGCTCTATTGTGTGACAAGCATTGTGATGGTAACTTTATCTTTAATCCTCATAACCTAACAAAGTAATTATTCTCATTTGACAGATTAGATATACTTCACAAATACTCTCCTATACTTTAGAGCATGCTATCACTCTAAATGTTAACACAGTAGATCCAAATTCAAAGTGAAAATCTCAGTTATATTAATGAAAGACATTAGAGGACAGTGGTTACAACCACACTCTAAAACTAGATGGCCTGTGTTCAAATTCAATTCTGATATTTAACGTTCGTAACCTTGGGCAAATTTTGTAACCTATTGTACTTTAATTACTTCATTTTTAACAAATAAATCCTGTTTCCTAATGTATTATAAAGACTCAAATGGTTAATGTATATAAAACACCTAGGAAAATGCTTGATACATAGTGAGAGCTTTGTAGGTTTGCTAGTAATATTTTTGCATAAAATTAAACTTGGTGGGGAAAAATAAGAATTTTCTGTCCAATAAACCAGAACATATTTCCTGTTCACTGTTGTGCATGTTCTACAAACAAGACATTGTGAAATCCTAGAGTTTCCTTTTTCCTTAATCCTTCAACAATCTTTTAATTAACTAAAATAAAGTGAAATTTCCTGCAGTTTTCCTTTTGAGTATTAATATCCTCCTCTAATTTAGAGTAATTTCCCTGTGTGATGGTTAATTTTATGTCACTTGTCTTGGGCCACAGTGCCCTGATATTTGTTTCTGTGAGGAAGTTTTTGGATGAGATTTACATTTAAGTTGGTGGAGTTTGAAGAAAGCAGATTGCTCTCCATAATGTAGGTGAGATTTCTCTGATCAGTTGAAGGCCTGAATAGTACAAAAGGCTTGACCTCCTCTGAGCAAGAGGAAATTCTCCAGCATACTAGAGATTAATCCAGGATGTTGCGTGTATAATGGATATTTTTCCTTTTTATTTCTGAGTGGCATTCTTTGGTATGGATGTACGGCAGTTTATTTAATCAGGCATCAATTGAAAAACATCTGGGTTATTTTCCGTTTGGGGTTATTATGAAAAAAAGCTGCTATAAATCTTTGTGTACAGATTTTTGTGAGAACATATATTTTCATTTCTTTGGGAAAATGCTCAGGAGTGCAGTTTCTCCATTGTATAGTAGTTGTATATGTAGATTTTTTTTTTTTAGGAAACTGCCAATCTGTCTTCTAGAATTATCATTTTAAATTTCTACTGACAATATATTAGTGATCCAGTTTCTCTACATCTTAACAACATTTGGTGTTGTCACTGTTTAATCCTCCTTCTGATAGGTGTTTAGTGGTAACTCATTATGGTTTTAATTTGCATCTCACTAATGGCAAATAATGACAAACAATTATTCATGTGCTTACTTGCCATCTGTATATCATCTTCAATAACATATCTTTGCTCATTTTCTTATTTGATTGTCTGTTTTCCTGCTGAGTTAGAGTTCTTTATATGTTCTAAATACTAGGTCCTTGTCATTTTCTTATTTGATTGTCTGTTTTCCTGCTGAGTTAGAGTTCTTTATACGTTCTAAATACTAGGTCCTTGTCAGATATATGTGGTTTACAAATATTTTATCCCAGTGTGTAGCTTGTCTTTTCATCGTTTTAACAAGCTGTTATCCAAAGCAAAAGTTTTTAATTTGATGAACTCCAATTTATTAATTTTTCCTTTTATGGATTATTCTTTTGTTATCAAATCTAAGAACTCTTTGTCTATCCTTAGATTTCAAAGATTTTCTCTTATGTTTCTGTCTAAAAGCTTTATGGTTTTATGATTTACATTTAGGTCTATGATCAATTTTGAGTTGGGGTATGTTATTATAGCCTTGAAAGGGTGATGTTGTACACTTACCCCAAACCTTTGCTGTCATGTGTGCAGGTAGGACAACATTTTTCTTCTGTAGTGTGGATGGAATATGGCTGTTACTGTCTATAAGTTTCCTGGCCCTTTGGTTAAAGATAACAGACACTGGGGGAAGCTTTATTTTTTTCATTTATTTATTTTTTAGTCTGTTCTTGCTGGTATTTCTGGATTGCTGGCTCCTTTAGCTCCATGTCTGGAATATATGAAGTAAAAAGAAAACCCAGAGAACTTGACACCCTGTCATTCATCAGATCCCGATGTTCCTGGTCAATCTGCCTCATTCTCTTCACCTTCGGAGTCTTTTTATGTTTGTTTTATATATACTGGCCATGAGTTTTAGTTATATTAAATAGTAGGAATAGGGAAAATTGTGTCTACTACCTCTTCCCGGAAGTGGCAGTCATTACTTAAATTGAATTTGTATCTGTTTCTTCATCTTATAAGAGAGTATAGAACTACAACTTTACACATGAATTCATTGTGTGAATTAAATGAGCTAATATATTTAAAGTATCTACAACAGTGTGTGACATATAATAAGTACTTAGTATGTGGTATCTATAATTAATACATAATTGTTTCTCTCTTATGTCTAACTAATGAATCCTATGTAGCTAAATAGACTCCCATGTTATAGATCTACATATGATTTAATTCACATATATACAAACATAATTTGAACTATAATAGATTCAAAATTAATAATTGAAAGTTGTCCAGAAAATCACAAATATTGCTTTTTTTCAACACATATGTCATATCTTTGACTATAAGTTCTGTAAGTGAAGGAAACAATTGAATTCCCCTAGACCTGTTACACAGGAAGTCATTAATACACATGTGTTCGATGAATGATAGATGTTTCAGAATTTAGTTTAGGCTGTTAACACAAATCTCCTATTTTAAAAAATAGTATAAAAAAAGAACTGCAGCTTTCTGTATCTCTTATTTTGCCCTTTCTTTTTCCTTTCTTTCCCTCTCTTTTATTTTTCTTGCCTTCATTTCCTGAACAGTTTAGTCCTACATACAGGGGTTATCAGGGCTGAGCATTGTATGCATCTGTATTTAGGAGAATCACGGTAGTCCAGAGTGTTAATTTAGAGCCAGCCTCAAATGAAGAAGAAGAAGTTCAAAATGTGGGTGAGGGGTGTGGCTTGGCTCAAGAGTCAGAGCCCAAGATGAGGAAGCTGTCTCATTGAGGAACATGGAGTTTCACAGCTGCAGTAGACTGGGGTGGCATATGGGAGGCTGTCCAGCGCAGGGTGGAGGATCAGGATTAGAGCTAAGCAGAATACTCATATATGAAGGAGCAGCCAGGTTCAGGATGTCAGAACCCAACTGAAGAGAGAGGAAATCTACACAGTAAGGCAATAATGAGAATTTGGTTATGTACGGAGGACCATTCAAATTAATATATTCATTTTATATAATGGGAGCCAGGTGTCTCACTGTCATTTTTCTTAATATGAACTGTTAAAATTTAAAAGATGAAATACATAATCAAAAGATGATATTTAAATCCATGAAAACAGAGGTTTAAATAGAAGCAAAATTTTTGGCTATCCTTATGTACCACACGCCATAAATTCTAAGTTTATTTCTATTTTTTTCTCAAAATATACATAGCTCCATATGTCTTATAACCACCACTCTTCATGGCTCAGTAAGTCAGTTATCATTTATGCAAAGGATAGAGCTTTAGACTTAATGAATGATATATATATACATATATGCTGATATGACAAACAAAACCAGAGTACTGATATCTAACTTTGTACATTCATATATATACCATGGAAATGATTTATTGCATTTGTGAACTGCACTAATATTTTCCATTATTTTACCTTAGTTTTGCTGCATGTAAGTTCTGTCAGTCTTACTGTCAGGGAAACACTGATTTTCCATTGTAATCACTGCTGGTATAAAACACAGCTGCCTAACAAATGTACACTGGAATGGGCTGCTTTTAGCATCTGTTAAATCTCAACACAGTGTACAACTGCTCTTTTTAGAGAGCATCAATCATGTAAGAGTGAGACAGAATTAAAGAGTTTAGCCCTGCTTGGCTCCCTTTGTATCTAATTTAGGCATGTATGACCCATTGCATTCATTGTTGTGCTTACAACAGCTGTTTCTTATTATTAAGAAAAGCAGCTTTGCGTGCAGAACATAAAACAATAAACGCTAGCCATGTGGATAGAGTACATTTGCTTCTCAAGGATATAAATATACACTTAATAAAAAAATAAGGTGATGCTAACCATATTTCACAGAGAACAAATGGTACCACTTCAGGCAATAAAGTCTAGCACCTCCTGATCAAAAAATCCCCAAATATTGAATCTAACAATTCCTATCCCTGCAAAAAATTTGTAATGAATAAAGTTACAGTGAGCACAGAACGGATTGGGTGCTTAAGAATTATGGTACAGAAAGATCATCTTTAATGTTTTTCCTAGAATTCCACCTAATTTAACCTTTAGAGACTATTAAGTATAGAAATTATAAAAATGGTAAGTGAATATAAGGATGTATGCTTCAGACAATGAACTTAATTTTACTTATATGTGTGCATATTTATAGAAAAATTTTGGAAACACTTTTTGGAAACACTTTGCCTTGCCTAATTTGTAATGTGAAACTCTATTACTTTAATAATGACAACAAATAACTATTAATAAATATGTTGAAAATTAATTCTATACTTTTATAATTTCTTTCAAGTTGAAAGTTAGTAAATTAAAAATCATGGAGGTGACTTTAGGACTTCCTTGGTTAAGAAACTTATCAATCAGTAGAAGTCAAAATAAGAAAATATGTTATCAAATTTATGAGTGAAATTTTTAAAAGACTGAGTATTTTCTGTATTAGATTTTCTTTAATCTCCTTTCAAACTAAAGGTCAGTATGTTTCTAAGTGGTCTTTGCTGATTATGATTAGTGAGGTACCTATATAACAAAATGATTCCTTTTACTTTCTAGTAAAAATTTGTGCAGCTACAAGGAGTTCAATAAGCTAATAATTTCTTTTTTGATACAAATGATAATCTTCTACAGCAGTCTTTTATTTGAGTTCTTTTTAAAATTTGCTTAACCAGATTACTTCTCTATACCCTTTTATGATAATGGTTTATCTTTTAAAATTTCCAAAATATCTTATTTATTACACTTTCTTTTTTTATTTACTTTATACAGACATATTATAGGAATATTTGAAAACTTTACATTTTTGGTTTCAAAAACTCTATAATATACTGGTAGATAAATTAGCCTATGAACTCTTCGAAACCAAGGACTATAAGTAACCCTGGGTCATAGTGACCTGGAAGTAAAAATGAAGTCGTGACAATAAGCAAAATTTATCTTTTCCCATCCACTATTACAAATACTAGTTCCTCTCCAAGTCTTCTTTCTTACCTTTTGGAGGCCAAAGGAGTTGTCTAATGAGTGTCATAAGAAAAAAACATGAAGTTCTCCTCTTCCTCTGGTCAGGTGCCTATTATCCTGACAGAACATGATTTTTGTCCCTCTGCCTGCCAAGTCCTCTGTACCAGAGCCTGCACTGGGCAGAAGTGAATAGGCTGCCTCTACCTTCCCCAGTCTTGATACCATCCTCTCTTTTACTGTTGCCCAAATAATGCTACTTTCTGATTCCAACATCTCACAGAAGCTTGTCTGAAAACAGTTGCATCGTTTTTAAGTTGTTGCACCTGTCTTTCTCTTCCCGGAATTCAGGTCTGAGTTCATGGTATTGGGCTAACGACAAATTTAAATGAGAAACACCAAGCTTTATCCCTTTGGAAAAAAGGAAGCTGACACCTGAGGGAGCTTTTTAAATTTTTTTTTCCTTCTGACCACTAGGGCTTTATTTTTTACTAAGAATGCTTTCTTACTTAATGTCCCTTCCACTCTTCCACCCTCTTCCACAAGAAGAGTCTACATTCTTCATACAAAGCAATTCCTAGCAACTCGCCAGACCTTCTAGACGTGCATTGTGGATTCAAGTTAGCAGTGTCTGCGAAATATTCAATTCACCTTTGTTGTTCCCACAGCACCAGCTGAGTACCTATGCTTAATACATGGGTAACAAACTAAAATGTTTAATAGTAACTAAAATTGCTTTAAAGAATAAGACATTTATCTATACTAAATAGTGAGTTGTTAATGATAATATTGATTCATTCCTATATTTTAAAAATCTATATTGATAGTGTCAATATGTGCTAGACATTAGAGAAATCATGGTAACTACAACATTCTGTAAGGAGAAAGGAATTCACAGTCTGGTAAAAGAAACAAACACTAAACAAGTGAACAAATGCTCAAGTAAATATTGACAATATTTTTAAGTTCTCTGAAGGGATAATAATAGCCTAATGAGAATAATAAAGCAATTGAGAATATGAGGTGCTCAGGAAAATATACTTTGTCTGCTAAAATAACAACAACAAAAAAGCTATGAAAAGAACTGGAGGAAAACCATTGAAGATAGAGTCAAAAAGCATGCAGGTTCTGATATAGGAAAGAACTTGGTAAAGTTCAACCATGAGACAAAGAATGGTGTGCAAACAGCAAAGAATGTGGAAGAGGGAAGGGAAGGGCCAGTCCAGGCAGAGCCTTGTAGGAGGTGGGAAGAAGTTTGGATTTTTTTGACTTCACAATAGGAATACATGATGTATTTTAAGCAAAAAGAGGTGTACGATATTATTTTAATTTTTTTGCATTTGTCATATAACAAAATATATTTGACAGTGTGTCGTATATAATAATGTACATACTTAAAAAGCAATACTCATCTTAGCCCATAAAACTTAAAATATATACCCATAATTTGCGAAAAAGGATTGCGACTTACAATTTTAACAATTTCCAAGTGAGTGTGTGTCACTGTGCCTTAATATTTTAAGTGAGTTCATTATGAATACCCATTTTTAAATTCATTTCTATAAAATGATTTATGCACATGGATGTCTTCTATAAAGCATACCCTGAATTTTCAGTGAAATGAAGTCCCCTGTTTACCAAGTAGCATTATTTTAAAAAGAAAAGTTTTTCCTTTGCTCCTCTCTTACTTTTTAAGTGTTATTTTGTTTTAGTGTAAGTATGCACTTGGATACTCTTTTTTGGACATCAGTATGTTGGATCCATTTCTGTCATTTATTCATTTTGAAGCTCATTTTTGGCTGGTGGGAGCTGTTTAATCTGGCTCCTGTGTGTTTTTGCCAGATTTCCATTAGTCTGGGAGAATTTTCTTACTTTCTTGAACAATTAGATATTTTACCTTACTTTGAAATTCCCCTGTCCCAGAATAGTAACCTATCATTTCTGCAAGAAGCACCAGTTTTTTGTTTCGCTTTGTTTTGTTTTTTTTTAGTAAGGAATAGTATTTAGAGTGGGCATAAAATATGCCCACTGCTAATGAGTCAGCTTTCCCGTCTTTTAATAATGACTTAACCTCAATCCCCTTAATTCCAGTTCAACATCATATTTCAGCATCATTGTTTCTCTCCTTTCCTTTCCCCATTCCATATTAGTATCTCCTGAGAAATTAAATCTTTACTTATTATTCTCATAAACAAAGTTAACTTGACATTTAGATGTATAATAATAACGTAATTCGAAATTTAAAACTGTGGGAGAAGGTATTCATAAAAGTTGAATCCACATTTTTATCACTTTCAACCCACCTCCTATAAGCACCTGTTTTCATTAGTTTCATAAGTTTATTGTTCCTGTATAAAATTCTTCAAAAATAGCCTTATTTTCATTTCTTGCACAAAAAGCAACATATTATATATACTGTTACACCTTGTTTTTATAACTTTAAAATGTAGCCTAGGAAACATATCATATAAGTTCACAGAGATTTTTCTTATATTTTTTATAGCTGCATAGTATTCTTATTAAAATACAACAAAAATACATGCACAAATGTATACACAAATGCAATTTTCATAGTAATATGCTTCATTATATATATATATATATATATATGTCTTTTTTTCCAGTCAATAACCTATTATGCTGTTAGATTATTTCTAGCATATTACTATGAAAATTGCATTTGTGAATGCATTTGTGCATGTATTTTTGTTGTTGATATTATGTCATTGTGTGTTTATTTTCCAATTAGTGAAATTATTTTCTAATTAGTCTTTAGGGTAAATTCCTAGAAGTGAGGTTGCTGGACAAAAGGCCAAAACAACTGTGTTTTATAAGATTTTCCTAACTTCTCTCCATAGGGATATTACCATTGTTCAAGTGCCATATATGAAATTGTTTTTACCCCCACAGTCTTGTCAGTCTTGCCTTGTTTACAAGCTTTTGGAATTTTGCCTTAAATATAAAAGGTGAAAAACACCTATCTCAAAGTAATTTTAATTTACATTCATCTTAGTATAAGTGAGGTCAAGCAAATTTATGTATAATTTACATATATTTTAGGGACAATTATGGCTGTTTATTTCTTCTATTTCTCTAATACATGTTTCACTTCTAGTCCCTCAGTTATCTTGATGCTGTTTATTTTTATAGTGAGATATAATTTGCATACAATGAAATTTACAAGTCTTATTTGAATTTGAGGAGACTCGAGGAATATATAGTGAAGTAACTACCACTGCAATCGGGATGAATATTTCCATCATTCCAGAAAGTACTCTCATGCGTTTTCCAATCAATGCCAACATCTGCTCCTCACAGCAAACTCTGTCTTGATTTTAAGCAGCATATGTTACATTTGTATTCTCTTAAATTACATATGAAGAGAATCATATATGAATCTTTGGGTTGGGCTCAGCGTTATTCCCATGAGGTTCATCTATGTTGCTGCGTGGATCAGTACCTCATTCTTTTTATTGCTGAGTGGTGGTCTACTGTCAGTTTATTGGTTCCTCTTGGTTGTTTCCAAATTGGGGATATTATAAATTAAGCTACTATGAACATTTTTATATGAATCTTTTTTTGAGCAAATGCTTTTATTTCTCTTTGATAAATACCTAGGGTAGCAGGTACATGAAATTCATAAGAAAATGTTGAACTGTTTTCCAAAGTGTTATGTTACTTTATATCCCAAGCTGCATATGAAAATTCTGATTTTTCCACATCCTTGCCAAATTTTTATTGTCAGTTGTTTTTAATTTTAGCCATTCTAAAAAATGATGATCATAACTCATTGTGGTTTCATACTGTGTTTCTATAAGACTAACGATGTTGATAATATTTTCAAGGACTAATTGGCCATTTCCATATATTTTGGAAAATGTATGCTCGAATTTTCACCCACTTATGTCACATTATTTTAGTTATTTATCTCTAGTGTTTTTTAATATATTCTGGATATTATTCCTTTGTCTGATACATGTCCACTGCCAATATTTTCTCTAATCTATGGCTTGTCCTTTCATTTTCTAAATTATGTATTTGGATGTAGAGAAATGTTCAAGTTTGTTAAAGTACAATATATCACTTTTATTTCTTTTTAATTAGTGTTTTCTGTCTCAAAAATATTTTCCTACCATAAGGATACCTAAATATTCCTCTGAGTATTTTTGTAAATCTTCATAATTTTAGCTTTTTTGATTAAGCCTCTGACCAATCTTAAATTAATTTTTAATATGATAAATGTTAGCAGTCAGGATTCTTTTTTCCCTATGATTCTACACTTGTTTAAGAACAATTTTTTTCTAAATAGGTTTTTTCCCAATTGAACATTTTTGGAGCCTTTGAAGATAAAAAAGTGACCATATATGTATGGGTTTATTTCCAGCCTCTATTTTATTCCATTACTCTAGTAATTTTATGTCAATACCATACTTTCTTGATTATTTTAGGTTAAGTCTTGAAACGAGGAAATGCAAATTTACCAACTTT
Organism: Phocoena sinus; assembly: GCF_008692025.1. NCBI lineage: Eukaryota > Metazoa > Chordata > Mammalia > Artiodactyla > Phocoenidae > Phocoena > Phocoena sinus. Next base: position 35,299,889 of record NC_045772.1, on the reverse strand, counting down.
TCATTTTTCATATTGTCTTGCCTATTTTAAATATTTATAATACTTCATAAATTTTACAGTGAGTCTGTCAGTTTCAAAAAATTCAAGGGTTTTGATTCAGACAACATTTAATCTGTAGATCAATTTGGAAAAGATTGGTATGTTAATAATGAGTCTTAAAATTCATGACCATGTATATTTTCTCCATTATATCTGTTTTACTGTCTCTCTTGTAGTGTTAGATGTAGGGGTTTTGCATACTTGTAAAATTTATTTCTAAGAATCATGCCTTTGATTATACATGTGACTTTTTTTTTATCTTCCAACTGTTGCCCATATAGCAATATAATTGACATATTGACTTTGTATCATGAAGCTCTGATCAATACATTTACTAGTTTTACATATGAGTACAGTGCTTAGAATTTTCTACCTATAGAATTAGTTCTTCTGTAAGTAAGAATGTCCCTGCTACCAGAAAGCTACTAGAGCTAATCAATGAATTTGGTAAAGTAGCAGGATACAAAATTAATGCACAGAAATCTCCTGCATTCCTATACATGAATGATGAAAAATCTGAAAGTGAAATTAAGAAAAAATTCCCATTTACCATGGCAACAAAAATAATAAAATACCTAGGAATAAACCTACCTAAGGAGCCAAAACACCTGTATACAGAAAATTATAAGACACTGATGAAATAAATTAAAGATGATACAAATAAATGGAGAGATATACCATGTTACTGGACTGGAAGAATCAACATTGTGAAGATGACTATACTACCCAAAGCAATCTACAGATTCAATGCAATCCCTATCAAACTACCACTGGCATTTATCACAGAGCTAGAACAAAAACTTCCACAATTTGTATGGAAACACAAAAGACTCCGAATAGCCAGAGCAATCTTGAGAAAGAAAAACGGAGCTGGAGAAATCAGGCTCCCAGACTTCAGACTATACTACAAAACTACAGTAATCAAGACAGTATGGTATTGGCACAAAAACAGAAATATACATCAATGGAACAGCATAGAAAACCCAGAGATAAACCCACGCACATATGGTCACCTTATCTTTGATAAAGGAGGCACGAATATACAATGGAGAAAAGAGAGCCTCTTCAATAAGTGGTGCTTGGAGAACTGGACAGCTACATGTAAAAGAATGAAACTAGAACACTCCCTAACATCATACACAAAAATAAACTCAAAATGGATTAAAGACCTAAATATAAAGCCAGACATTATCAAACTCTTAGAGGAAAACATAGGCAGAACACTCTATGACATAAATCACAGCAAGATCCTTTTTGACCCACCTCCTAGAGAAATGGAAATAAAAACAAAAATAAACAAATGGGACCTAATGAAACTTAAAAGGTTTTCCACAGCAAAGGAAAACATAAACAAGATGAAAAGACAACCCTCAGAATGGGAGAAAATATTTGCAAATGAAGCAACTGACAGAGGATTAATCTCCAAAATTTACAAGTAGCTCATGCAGCTCAATATCAAAAGAACAAACAGCCCAGTCCATAAATGGGCAGAAGACCTACATAGACATTTCTCCAAAGAAGATACAGATTACCAACATGAAAGGATGCTCAACAACACTAATCATTAGGGAAATGCAAATCAAAACTACAATGAGGTATCACCTCACACCAGTCAGAATGGCCATCATCAAAAAATCTACAAACAATAAATGCTGGAGAGGCTGTGGAGAAAAGGGAACCCTCTTGCACTGTTGGTGGGAATGTAAATTGATACGGTCACTATGGAGAACAGTATGGAGGTTCCTTAAAAAACTAAAAATAGAACTACCATATGACCCAGCAATCCCACTATTGGGCATATACCCTGAGAAAACCATAATTCAAAAAGAGTCATGTACCAGAATGTTCTTTGCAGCTCTATTTACAATAGTCAGGACATGGAAGCAACCTGTGTCCATCAACAGATAAATGGATAAAGAAGATGTGGCACATATATATAATGGAATATTACTCAGCCATAAAAAGAAACAACATTGAGTTATTTGTAGTGAGGTAGATGGACCTAGAGTCTGTCATACAGAGTGAAGTAAGTCAGAAAGAGAAAAACAAATACCGTATGCTAACACATATATATGGAACCCCCCCCCAAAAAAAGGTCATGAAGAACCTAGGCGCAAGATGGGAATAAAGACGCAGACCTACTAGAGAATGGACTTGAGGACACAGGGAGGGGGAAGGATAAGCTGGGACAAAGTGAGAGAGTGGTAGTGTATATATGGACATATATACACTGCCAAATGTAAAATAGATAGCTAGTGGGAAGCAGTCATATAGCACAGGGAGATCAGCTCAGTGTTTTGTGACCAGCTAGAAGGGTGGGATAGGGAGGGTGGGAGGGAGAGAGACACAAGAGGGAAGAGATATGGGGATATATGTATAACTAATTCACTTTGTTATAAAGCAGAAACTAACACACCATTATAAAGCAATTATACTCCAATAAAAACGTTAAAAAAAAAAAAAAAAGAATGTCCCTGAGCAAGAACCACCTAGATTACCTGCTACTGAAATAATATATTTCATTCTCTTGGGTTTCCTAAGTACATGATCATAATCTACTTATGGAATACTCTTATACACTACATATGGCATTATAATCCCTTCCATAAAATTATTTCTGATTCTAGTTTTTTTGTTTCTTCATTTGTTTGTTTCTTTGGGTCTGGCTGCACTGACTAGAATCCTCAGTTCAGTGTTGAATAGTAAACCATCTTTGTTATATCCTTATGTTAAGTGTGATTCTCTAATATTTTATGATAAAGTATACTGTTTCTCTGAGTATCCCATATCTGTTTTTTTCTTAATTTAAACAAGTTCATTTATTCCCAGTTTCATGAGATTTTGGCATGATGATGGGTTGACTTTTATTAAATTATTTTGGAAATTTATTTGGTTGTCACATTACAACATCTACTATATCCTATTACTAATAGTGATCTAGGGTTCAAAGGACAATATAACTTAGCAGAAAGGATAGGCTTCACATAACACCAAATATATTTTCTTTTTTAACAGCTTTTTTGAGTTATAATTAATATAACAACAACAACAAATAAAACTGCACAGGGACTTTTAGTTTCCAGTTATGTATGTAATTCGCTATTCTATGCTAACAATAAGTAAAAAGCCGAACAAACTGAAAAATCAACATCTCTTTTAGTATCTTTAAGAGAGCTGAGGACACAAGGCAAACCACTGCCCCTGAGACTGGCAAGACAGAGGAGACCACAGGGAGCCATAAGCTTACATGAGCAGAGACTCATGAAAGAAAATTACCCTGTGAACCGATACCAGAGTAGGAAAATCTGTACTGTAGTTTATTGGCAAATTGCTGAGTTTCACTGTGGACAATTTTGGGAGTTACATACTCCAAGAGGACTCAGTCAAACCCCTGCCCCCCCAATTTTGTAAGATTTACCTCTAGGAGCTTGATCAGGTTCTCACAGCAAATATTGGAGGAAAATCATCTCATGCTTCCACAGGGGAAGGAGAATAGGTACCTTTTTTTTTTTTTTTTTCCTTGAGAATGTTTTTTATCAGAGTATAGTTGATTTACAATGTTGTGTTAGTTTCAGGTGTACAACAAAGTGAATCATTTATACACATACATATATCCACTCTGTTTTTAAGATCCTTTTCCCATACAGTCCATTATAGAATATTGAGTAGAGTTTCCTGTGCTATACAGTGGATCGTTATTAGTTATGTATTTTATATATGGTAGTGTATATATGTCAATCTCAATCTCCCATTTTATCCCTGCCCCCTTACTCCCTGGTAACTTTAAGTTTGTTTTGTACATCTGTGACTCTACTTCTATTTCATAAATAAGTTCATTTGTACCCTTTTTTAAGATTCCACATATAAGCAATATCATATGATATTTCTCTTCGTCTGATTTACTTCTCTCAGTTTGATAATCTCTAGGTCCAGCCATATTGCTGCCAATGGCATTATTTTGTTCTTTTTATGGCTGAGTAATATTCCGTATATATGTACATCTTTATCCATTCCTCTGTTGATGGACATTTAGGTTGCTTCCATGTCCTGGCTATTGTAAATAGTGCTGCAGTGAATATTGGGGTGCATGTATTGTTTCAAGTTATATGCCTACGAGTGGGATTGCTGGGTCATATGGTAGTTCTATTTTTAGCTTTTTAAGAAACTTCCATACTCTTCTCCATAGTGGCTATACCAATTTACATTCCCACAGATCTAAATAGATATTTCTCCAAAGAAGACATACAGATGGCCAAAACACACATGAAAAGCTGCTCAACATCGCTAATTATTAGAGAAATGCAAATCAAAATTACAAAGAGGTATCACCTCACACCAGTCAGAATGATGGCCATCATCAAAAAATCTACAAACAACAAGTGCTGGAGGGGGTGTGGAGAAAAGGGAACCCTCCTAAGTACCATTTTTAAAATATGCCAGAGCACTCTTTTCTTCTTAACAAGATCTTCCATCAGGAGAAACTAGTTAATCAGAGCCTAACCTGCTGGAGTATTATCAGAGCCTAACTAATCTGAGGGAAAGCAAACTTTAAAATGCACCCCACTCTAGACACCCTCTCCCATATAAGGGGAGAGGAAAAAAAGAGAAACAACCTTACAAACACTGGTGAAGTTCACAATCCAGAGGTATAGGCTCACTAAACAACTGAGTCCTACTCTAAGAACTATAGGAAGCTTCCCCTCTCCTCATCTCTTTATAGCTCATTACTAAAAGTTTATTTACAGCCGTTCCTTTATGTGGTACATCCTGTCCAGCTATCAGGAAAAATTTACTAGACATACTAAAAAGCAAACAATACAATTTGAAGAGACATAGCAAGCATCAAAACCAGACATGGCAGGGGTGTTAGAAATTTCAGAGGGGGAGGTTTAAGACAACTATGATTAAGATGCTTATGACTCTAATGGATAAAGTAGACAGCATGCAAAAACATATGGATAATGTAAGCAGAGAAATGGAAATCCTAAAAAAGAACTGAAAATAAATCTTAGAGATAAAAAACACTGTAATGAAATGAAGAATAACTTTATTAGTAGACTGGATACAGCTGAGGAAATAAACTCTGAACTTGAAGATATCTCAATAGAAACCTCCAACTTCTCAGAAATCATGCAAGTGAGAAGAGAGTGGAATAATGTAGTTAAAGTATTGAGAGAAAAAAAACCCAAAAACCTACCAATCTAGAAATATGTACCCTGGAAAGTTATCTTTTAAAATGAAGGAGAAACCAAGACTTTCTCAGGCAAACAAAAATTGAAGGAGTTTGTTGTAAGTAGAACAGTCTTTCAAGCAATGTTAAAAGGCGTTCTTTAAAGAGAAGGAAAATAATAGAAGTCAGAAACTCAAATCTACATAAAGAAAGGAAGAATACTGAAGAAGGAATAAGTGACTATAAAATAAAAACTTTTAATTTTCTTATTCTTTATTGACCTGAGAGGTAACAACTCATTCAAATAATAATAATAATTTGTTCAATTATGTATGATTATATATATAATACATATTATATACATTATATATAAGTAAAATAAATGACAGCAGTGATACAAGAATGATACAAAGAATGGGAGGGAACAATTAGGTTTTTTTTTTTTTTTATTGTGATGTACTCAGGCTACTCGTGAGGTGGTACAGTATTATTTGAAAGTGCACTTGAATGAATTGGAAATGTATATTGGAAACTCAGGCAATGTCTTAAATATATACATATGTGTGTGTGTGTGTGTGTGTATATGTATATATAGATATAGATAGATATAGATATATATCTGATATGCTAAGAAGCAGAAAAATGTGAATCACATAAAATGACCAATTAACACCACAAAAGGCAGAAAAAGACTGGAAGAAAAAAAATACAGGAACAAAGAACAGGGCAACAAGTATAAACGGTAACAAATATGGTAAATATTTATCCAACTATATAAATAATCATGTTGGACATCAAGGACCTAAATGCACCAATTCAAAGACAGAGATTATCAGAGTGGATCAAAAAGCAAGACCCAAGTATATGCTGTCTTCTTAAATATAAAGATCCCTAGAGGTTAAAAATAAATGGATGAGAAAGGTATACCATGCTAATACTAATCAAAAGAAAGCAGAAATATCTATATTAATTTCAGACAGAGGACTTCCCTGGTGGCGCAGTAGTTAAGAATCCACCTGCCAATGCAGGGAACATGGGTTTGAACCCTGGTCTGGGAAGATTCCACATGCCGTGGAGCAACTAAGCCCATGCGCCACAGCTACTGAGTTTGCTCTCCAGAGCCTGCAAGCCACAACTATTAAGCCTGTGTGCCACAACTACTGAAGCCCATGTGCCTAGAGCCTGTGCTCCACAAGAGAAGCCACTGCAGTGAGAAGGCCACTTACCGCAACAAAGAATAGCCCCCACTCACCGCAACTAGAGAAAGCCTGTGCACAGCAACGAAGACCCAATGCAGCCAAAAATAAATTTTCAGACAGAGCAGACATCAAAGGAAGGAAAGCTATCAGGGATTTTAAAGAAAAGGGCATAGCATAATGATAAAGGGGTCAATTCTCCAAGAAGATATAACAACCCTTAGCATGTATATGCCTAAATTAGAGCATCAAACTACCTGAGGCAAAAGCTGAGAGAAATTCAAGGAGGAAAAACGAATCCTCTATCATAATTGGAGAATTCAGCACCCTTCTATCAGAAGTGGATAGATCCAGCAAACAGAAAATCAGCAAGGACACAGTTGAACTCAATAGCACCATCAATCATCTAGATATAATTGACATCTATAGACTAATTTATTCAACAAAAGAGGAATACACATTCTCCTCAAACTCTTATAAAGTAGATCCAAGATAGTTCAGCATATAGGCCATAAAAGACACTTTACAAATTTAAGAGAATAGAAATCATACAATGTCTGCTGTCAGACCACAGTGGAATTAAACTAGAAATTAATAACAAATATAACTGGAAAATCCAGAAATATGTGAAGAGTAAACAACACATTTCTAAATAACACATGAGTCAAAGAAGAAATCTCAGGAAACATTCAAAAATATTTTTAACTATATGAAAAAAACACAACTTATAAAAATTTGTGGGATGTGGCAAAAACAGTGCAGAGATGGACATTTAGAGCATTAAATGCATGTATTAGAAAAAAAGAAAGAGCTAAAAGTATAAACTTCCATTTTAGGAAACTAGAATAAGAGGCACATTAAATTCAAAGTAATCAGAAGGAAATAAATAATAAGAATTAGAATAAAAATCAATAAAATTGAAAACCAAAAGCCAATAGAGAAAAATCAATGAAACCAAAATGTGGTTCATTGAAAAGATCAGTAAATTGGTAAGGCTTTAGCCAGAGTAACCAAAGAAAATAAAGAGAGAAATGACACAAATTACTAACATTGAAATAAAAGAGAAAGCATTACTACAGATCCTATGGATGATAAAAAGATAATAATTGAATGACATGAACACTGCAATGCCCACAAACTTGATAACTTAGATGAGATGGACTAATTCCTTGAAAGGCACAAGCTGTCAAGACTCACATATGAATAAACAGATAATTTGATTTGGCCTGTATCTATTACAAAATCTGAATCAATAATTAATAACCTCCCAAAACAGAAAGCACCAGCACCAAATGGGCTCAGTGAATTCTACCAAACATTTAAGGAAAAAAGTTATACCAATTCTTGACAATCTCCTTTTGAGGATAGATGCAGAGGGAATACTTCCAAATGTATTCTCTGTAACCAGCATCACTCTAATACTAAAACCAGGCAAAGACATTAAAAGAAAACAAAACTATAGGCCAATATCTCTTATAAACATAAACATAGATGCAAAAACTTTAACAAAATATTAGCAAATCCAATCTAACAATATATGAAAAGAATATACACCACAGACATGTGCGATTTATCCCAGGTATGCAAGCCTTGATCAACATTTAAAACTCAATTAACTAAATCCAGACATCAACAGACTAAAAGAGAAAAATCACATGATCTTATTAATGGATGCAGAAAAGCATTCGATAAAAAGCAACAACCACTCATGATAAAAACTCTCAGTAATCTAGGAATAGTGCGAAACTTCCTCAACTTGACAAAGAATATCTGCAAAAAAAACAAAAAACAAAAAAACCCTACAGCTAACACCATACTTACTGCTGAGAAACTCAAAGTTTTTCCACCAAGCTCAAGAACAAGGCAAAGATATTGCCTCTCACTGTTCATTTTCAACATAGTACTGGAAGTTCTGGCTAATGCAATAAGATAAGAAAAGAATATGAAAGGCATACAGATTGAGAAGGAAGAAATAAAACTATCTTTGCTCACAGATGACATGATTGTCTATGAAGAAATTCAAAATAACTGACAAAAAATCCTGGAACTAATAAGCTTATACCAAGTTGTAAGATACAAGATGAATATACAAAAGTAAATAACTTTTCTGTATATCAGCAATGAATGAGAGAAATTTGATGTTAAACATAATGCCATTTACATTAGTGTTCCCCAAAATGAAATACATAAGTATAAACCTAACAAAATATGTACAAGATTAATATAAGGAAAACTACAAAACTCTGATGAATATGATTAAAGAACTAAATAAATGAGAAGATACTCCATGTTCATGGATAAGAAGACCCAAAAATGTCAAGATTCAGTTCTTCCCAACACGCTCTATAGATTCAACACAATTCCAATCTAAATCCCAGCTAGTTATTTTATTGCTATGAACAAACTCTTTCTGAAGTTTATATAGAAGTAAAAGATTCAGAATAGTCAACACATATCAAAGGAAAAGTAGAAAGAGGACTGACACTACACTATTTAGCTTACTAAAAAGCTACAGTGATCAAGACAGTGTGGTATTGGTGAAAAACTATAGACAAATAAATCATTGGAACAGAATAGAGAGCCCAGAAATAGATTCACATAAATACCCTCAACTGAACTTTGACAAAGGATCTAGTGTCACACAATGGAATAAAGGTCTTATCTTCAATAAATGGTACTGGAACAATGGACATCCACATACAAATAATGAATTGAGACACAAACCTTACACCCTTCAAAATATTAACTCTAAGTGTATCATAGGCCTAAATATAAAATACAAAATTGTAAAGCCCTTAGAAAATGACACAAGAAAAAATTTAAATGACCTTGGGTGTGGCAATGTCTTTTTAGGTGTAACCAAGAAGGTTTTATCCATGAAAGAAATAAAATTAAAATTAAAAATTCTTCTCTGTGAAAGACAATGTCAAGAGAATGAGAAGACAAACCACAGACTTGGATAATTTATTTGCAGAAGACACATCCGACAAGGGACCATTATTCCACATAAACAAAGAACTTTTAAAGCTCAACAATAGGAAAACAAATAACCCAATTTTAAAAATGGGCCAAAGATCTTGATAGACACCTCACCAAAGAAGATATACGAGTTGTATAAGCATATGATAGATACTCCACATCAAATTTCATCAGAGAAATGCAAATTAAAGTAACAATGAGATACCACTACACATCTACTAGAAGAGCCAGTACCCAGAACACTGACACCAACAAATGCTGGTAAGTATATAAAGCAATAGGAACTCACATTCATTGACGGTGGGAAAGCGAAGTGGTACAGTCATTGTGGAAGACAGCTTGGGTTTTTTTAAAATTAAAACTAAACATTCTCTTACTGTATGATCCAGCAATCGTGTTCCTTGTTATTTTCCCAAAGGAATTGAAACTTTATGTCCGTGTAGTAACCTGCCCATGATGTTTATAGCAGCCTTATTTATAATTTCTAAAACTTGGAAGCAATCAGTATTTCCTTTAGAAGGTGAATGGATAAATAAACTGTGGTACATCCAGACAATGGAATATTTTTCAATGCTAAAAAGAAATAGCTATCAAGCCCTGAAAAGACATGGAGGAAATTTAAATGCATATTACTAAATATAAGAAGCCAGTCTAAAAAGACTACATGTATGACTTCAACAATATGACATTCTGGAAAATGCAAAACTATAGAGATGGCAAAAATGTCTGGTTTCCAGGGACTGAAGAGTGGGGAGAGATTGATAGGCAAAGCAGAGAAGACTTAGAGCAGTGAAACTGCTCTGTATGGCACTATAATGATAGATACATGTCATTATACATTTTTACAAAACCATAGAGTGCATAACACCAAGGGTGAACCCTAATGTAAACTAGGGACTTTGGGTGATTATAATATGTTACTGTAGGTTCATCAATTGTAACAAATGTAGTACTCTGGTATGGGGTGTTGTTACATTATCCTCACAATTCTGAAATAAATCTTATGATAATTCTGCTTTTTTCAAATTAGTTCCTTTTAAAAAATCTCATTATGTGTGCAATGCAATTATTCCTCTCTATATTTTGAGCACCTATATTCGCAAGTGAGATTGGCCAACAGTTTTATTTGGTTTTGGTTGGTCAGTTTGTTTACCAGTACTCTTTTTGTTTTAGAGAAATTTGTATCAGGACTCTGTAATCCTTGTAAAATGTGTTGGAAAGGTCTTTGCTTTTTAAAAAATTATTCTCCAGAATATTATATAGAACGTGAGAATGATCTCTTCCTTGAATACTTGCTAAAATCCTCTCTAAAACTACCTTGGCACTGTCTCTCTTTATAGGTAGAAAATTTACCAGCTTTTTATATCTACTGCAGTTATTGATCTCTTGAGGTACTATAATTATTTCTGAGCCAGTTTTAGAAATGTATATTTTTCCCAGAAAATTGACCATTTTGTCTATGTTGTCAAATTTATTGCCATAAAGTTGAACACAGTATTCACTCTTTATAGTTATTTACCACTCTTCCTTAAGTCTTTAGTTTTGTGCTCTTTTTCTTCCCAATCTTGCTTGTATATGCTTTTCCCCTTTCTTTTCTAATCACAGTTAGCATAGATTTGCTGATTCAGTGGTGTTTGTAAAGAATAGGAATTTTTAATTAATGAATTATACAATTGTTTTTCCAATTCATTAATTCCAGCTTTATCTATAGCAATTACTCTTTTAATTTCTTTTTGTCTTTCTTATTTAAAATAAAAACATTTAATACTATATATTTTCCTATGAGTACTCTCTTGGCTCTATCCTCGTGTTTGGATATGTGTTTGGTTCTTCTCTAATACTGATTGCCTTGAGATATTTGATTCTTGGATCCATGCTTGTCCTGTATTGTTGATTTCTTATTATTTTAGCTGAATTATATATCTATTTATAACAGCCTTTTTGTATGAAGGGGTGTGATGCTGCCAGGTCTTACTTGAATGATTTGGTAGGAGGTGAAGTTCAGCTGCTGCTGTTTGAAATGAGCCAGCGTCATGTCTCTGGGACAGGAATCTCATTGTTCCTCCCCAGTGTCAATAGTCATCCTGGACATTGCTCTTTCTCTGTAGTGCATAACCCCACACTACTCATTGCTTCCAACTTGTATTTTATCTCTTTATATTCCTTCAAATGAAGGATCCATTTCTTATTTTATGTTGTAACTCTATATTGTAAATAGATAGATTGGTCAGTAGATAGATGTAGGTGTATGTATGTGTGTTCATGTATACATATATGTGTGAATGTTTATGTGTGTGTATTTTCTTTTAATCAGCTATTAAAATATCTATTTTATAGATTTAGTGATAAATTTTGAGGATTGAGGGGATCAATATATACAACATATTTAATTTATTTTCTATATTCTGAACCAATGAGGGATAGAAAATGGGGGGGGGCTCAAAGTATCAAATTTAGAACTTGTATATTACATACTTTAGGTGCACAACAACAATGATTGTATCTCTGAATTAAACAGCCTTATCCAACCACCTCAATAGAGGCAGTGCTAAGAAACAACTGTTTGTTCCTCCCAGGAAAGAGAATATCTAAGAAATCAAAACAGCTAATGTGATATATCACTTGCAAACTTATCCTCAACTCTGGAGCCTGCTTCTGGGGAGACTGTCCTAGGAAAACGCTTCACGAGATTTTGGGGCACTTGATGTGTACCATATAAAACATGCTATGGTTGGAATGCCAAGGAATTATCTATCTAACTGAAATATCCTTAAAGGATATAATAGTTAATCGGCATAATAATATTCACTTATTTAAAAATATTTATGGAGCACCTATAAGGTATTTTTTATGGAATCACTAAAGCAAATGTCATATCCTAAAGTAAGAAACAAGACTGTAGAAGAGGTTTTTCAAAGGATGAGCAAAAAGGGTTCTAATTTTTTTAATCCTTTTCCACATTCACTTACACTGTAAAGTCTAAAAGTACCTGGAGTTGGAGGTTAGAATAAAATTTACTGACAAATCTAAGGTCTGCTCTAAGTTCCTCTTCCTCCACCAGGGCTGGGGGGTGGGGGGCAGGAAGTAAAGCTTTAAGAAAACTCAATGAGCTTGATTAATGCCCTATGAAAAGTGCACTGGCATGTGAATCCTATAGAGATATCTAGAGAGCGATGATATCACTAGTGGCTTGGACACATAAGTGGTAGAAAAGTAGCAGCTTTGGGTGGCCCACACTCCCAGAGCTTGTTGGGATAAAGCATCTGTTTTTACCAAGGACCAGATGTGTGCCATGCCACAAGAGAGTTAGGATGGTTTTGTCTTGGACACTATCCAAGAAAACTACCTTGAGGTGTAAATATATTTCAGCAGAGAGACATTAGAGATACCACTACAAACTTTGTAGTTGAACAAAGACAAAATGATGTAAAGATGTAGAGATGTGTTTACCCTTATCAAGACATCCATAGATAACTATCTGCCGGCCCCTGAGTGACGGGCAATATCCATACAGTTTTTTAAAAGAGAAAATCCAATTTAAAAACTTTCAAGTCCGTGAGTTGAGTTATAACTTTACTCCTATATTTGCTTTCTTTATACCTCAACCTTGAAAAGATCAGAAACTCGGATTATGATAAGAAATGGCAGACCACCCACTTCTTATCACTCCAGAGGGCATCATTCCCATTTAAACAAAATGTGGATGCCATCTCAGGACATATGCAGTGTAGCAGTTCTGGATAGGAAGCATGGAAGGGTTGGCTGAGAAAAGAGAAATGTGAAAACAATCATCTTTCTCAATAGACTTGAATGGGGAAAAGATCAGGGAATAATTTTTTAACTTAAGACTGAAAATTTGACAAACATTTTTGACTAAACTTTCAAATGACTAAACCAAGATTGTGTTTTATGATTTGAAGTCATATTTGAAGACACTTTTTGTTACCTAAGTGCCACCTTAAAATTCATAGGTTTTAGTAGACAACTTCCAAGATGGCCCACAATGATCTTGCATACTGATGTTCATGCCCTTGTATAATCCTCTCCTTTTGGGTGTGATATGGGTCTAGTGAATTGTTCCTAATAAATAGAATATGGCAAAAGCAATGTGACATCACTACTGAGATTAGGTTCCCAAAGACTGTGATTCTGTGTTGCTGGCATTTTTTTCTGACCTTATGCATACTCATTCTGATGAAGCCAGTTACCATGTTAAGAACTGTGTGGAAAGACTTAAGTAGCAAGGAAGTGAGGGAAGACTGCTGCCAACAGCTTGTAAGAAACTGAGGCCTGTTCAACAGCCTGTGAAAAAATAAATCCTGCTAACGATAAGTAGAATGAGCTTGGAAATGGATCCAACCCCAGTCAAGTTTACAGATGAGACCACAGCCTTAGCCACCACTATGATTGCAACTTTGTGAAAGACTCAGAGCCTGATGGCCCAGCTGAACCATGTTTGGATTCCTGATGTACAGAAATGGTGATGTAATTAATATTGTTAATTTAAGGCACTAAGTTTTGGGGCAACTTGTTACAAAGCAATAGATAACTAAACATCAACCTTGCCTTAGTTTTCAACCAGAGGGATGGGATGATATAACCCCAGCAACTAAATGCAAAAACAGTGAGAGGCAATGATAAAAAATTTTGACTTCTGTTTATACTCCAGAGGACCTTCTCTAGTAGAGGTAATCCTTACAAAATCTGAATAAAACATATTATCTGATTTCAGCAGTTTACAATCTAAAAAGGGACACTTGCACCAAAGCAGGATGCTTTGTGTATGTACTGTGGAATTGCAAGGCGCTATTTTTAGAATTCATAAACTCCTAGAAAGCTTTAAGTTTCTTTCTCATCCAGAGATCTGAACTCCCACTGACGATGCATTGCCTCCATTTAACAATTACCACAGTATCCTACAGTTGTAATCTCTGTTTCATTGTGCTTTCATATATATAAAATTCACACATGCAGACACACACACACACACACACCCTCCAGGAGATATTTAAATGTAGAAGACTATATTGAAGATTCAAATGCTAGCAGGAAGAACAGAAGATATATTTATGTCCAAACAACAGACATTGATTTAAATAGAACTTTAAAGAGCAACAATTAATAATTATTACTTCCCTCCAAAAATTTTTTTATAAGTTGCTTCACTTTGTATGGTTCTCGATTCCATGTCATCTCAGCATCTGGTTATTCAAGCAATAACCCCCACCTTGTAATTCTTAACTCTTCTTTCTTAAGAACAGAAATAAGTTTCTCTAATTTTCCACCTAGTGCACTTTGTCTCTTCAGTTTCTGAGGCCCTTAACTAACACTCATACTCTAAAGGTCAACTTTTCTACCCCTAGGTACTTATTAACATATTTTCTTATAAAAGCATGAGGATTTTTAATAAAAATAAATTCTGTTTCAAGCTGCTAACTTCACCTGGTACTGGAATTTGACAGGGATCTTATTTAGTGCTTATGGACACTGAGGTGTGCTCCCGGATATCTACTTCTTTTGGAAGCAGAAGCATTCATTCCCACTAGCTGCTTAGGGTGTGACAGATGAACCAAATTTGGCCACTATTCAGCAGTTCAGCATTCATCCAACAGAACTTGTGTGTTGATCACTGTCAATAAATCTTTGCTTTAGGGTTTGATTCCCAGGGAAACTAACCTGCAGATATTGGCAAGATAGGATAGCAGATTTCAGGAGGATGTTAATTAGATGGATTTTAGACACATTGGAGTTTGTGCACTGTTAGATGTCCAGTGTAAATTGTTCACTAGGTAGCAGAGAAAATAAATAGGAGAGAAAACCAAGTTGAATATAGGTGTTGGAGTAATCAATACACTGGATATAATTTGAATCAAGAGAGTTAACTACTTTCTTTTTATTGAAAAGCACTCGCCTTTGTTTTTCATGACCACCAAATTGGTTTTCATCCTGAAATTTTTCTTAAGTTCACCACTTACTCTTCATCGGCTTATTAAACAGTCTAATTATTTCATATATTAAATAATTAATTTATTAAAATAATATCAACTGAATTCCTATAATGTACCAAAGAGGGTCTAAGATATGTTGTTTTGAACAACACAGAAAAATTTCCAGCTAATGATTAGAAGGAGACAGACATCAATGATGTGACAATAATAATCCAGGCAAAGATTCTGATGTGTGAATCTGTTTGGTGTATTTAGCATCACAGATAAGACCAGTGTAGTTGGAAATCAATAAATGACTCAGGAGAATATATGGAGATGGGTTAAAGAGTTTGGCAAGAATTATAAGTAGGCTTTTAGATCAGGTTTCAAATTTGTTCTTTAACAGTAGGAAGAAATTTGAGAGCCTATACAAAAGATAAATTCATTCATTTGTTATTAAAACTTATTGAGGGCTTCCCTGGTGGCGCAGTGGTTGGGAGTCCACCTGCCGATGCAGGGGACGCAGGTTCGTGCCCCGGTCTGGGAGGATCCCACATGCCATGGAGTGGCAGGGCCCATGAGCCATGGCCGCTGGGCCTGTGCGTCCGGAGCCTGTGCTGCACGGCGGGAGAGTCCACAACAGTGAGAGGCCTGCGTACCGCAAAAAAAAAAAAAAAAAAAACAATAAAACCTTATTGAGCACCTTCTTTGTGCTAGTTTGTATCTTTTAGTGCTGGTGTTACAGTGGTGAACAAAGTAGATTACCTAGTTGTCTTGTATCTACATTCTGATGGTACAATAAATTGACAACAGAGAAATAAATAATAGATAAAAATAATAGAGGAGAAAATAGAGAATAAATAATTCTGTAATAAAATATGAAATGGTGATAAAACTCCTGCAGAAAAAATAATAAAGCAGCATAACAGAATAAAGAATGACAAAGGGTGTTAGTTTAGAATGGGTGATCAAGGAAGACTTTTTCAGCACAGACCTGAATAAAGCATAAGAAAGAAATATGACAATTGTATTTATTACAATTATATTTACACTTTAGAATATTGTATTAACTATAAAAATTTCTTGACATAGATTTGAGAGTCACAAGCAAGTAGATGACTTTTAGAACATTGATATAAGTCCACTTTAGCAGAGAGTGTAGAAAGAAAAGAGATAAAAGGAAAAGCAAGGGGACTTCAACAGGAGACTTTCAGTTGAGAGGAAAGAAGTCCATCTGGAATAAGTTGAAAACAGTCTAAAGTGGTGAAAAGTGTGAGTATAAGAGCATGAATGACAGTTTTGAGAAATTCTCCTAGAAGTGGAAAAAGATGTGAATATAGCTTGTGTTGGACAGGCACATGGGATCAAAGGAGTTTTTTGATGATTCTATTATGCGTTTTGTTTGCTGGTGAAATATGTTCTTAATGATACAGAATTTGGTGATGTGGTGAAGAACAGAAATAATTTTAGGAGCAAAATTCTTAATTATGGAGAAGACAGTGTGAGCCAAAACAGAGGAAATGGGTATGTGTGTTTTGTTTTCTTAGGATTATAAAAACTCATGTGCAAAATACATTTCTATAGACCGACTATTATTATTTTATTGTTCATATTCTATGTTACACCTACTAAGTTTACATATATGTAGTACTAGGAGAAATAAAAACCAAATGAAGATGGAATTTTATGTTACCCTTTTATTGGGACTTTTAAAATCCTATATTAAAGAATATAAAAAGAGATTTGACACCTTTTCTTTAAAGAGAATGAGAATAGAGTACACATAATAATGTTTTCTATTCACTTAAAGTAACATTCAAATGTATGACTTCACACTAAGTCACTATTTCATAAGTTCCACCCTGGCAGATGAAAATTCCTGATGGGTTAATATATCCTATGTCCACTTCTATCCCTTCCCATTTCCTTTTTGAAGATTATTATAACAGAGGAATTCTTTCTGCTCAGAATTAATGGCAATTTAAAATATATTTTCGGGCTTCCCTGATGGTGCAGTAGTTAAGAATCCGCATGCCAATGAAAGGGACACGGGTTCGTGCCCCGGTCCGGGAAGATCCCACATGCCGTCGAGGGGCTGGGCCCGTGAGCCGTGGCTGCTGGGCCTGCGCATCCGGAGCCTGTGCTCTGCAACGGGAGAGGCCACGGCAACGAGAGGCCCGCATACCGCAAAAAAAAAAAAGTCTGTTGCAGAAGAGACCACAGGTTGAAATCTAGAAATACCTTACTTCTTGAAGATCATCAGTGCTATATATCCTTAACTTGTACTACATTTTTCACAATTTCAAAACGGAACTAAAAAACTGATATATTGAATTTACGAGGGAATCTTGTTTTTGCATCACAAAATTCTGAAAAATATATAATTTTTAAATAAATATTTCCCTTATTAATTAGCTTTTTTTTTAACTCAGGTAAACAGTTACAAAAAATTAACTGCTCATTTGAAGAGAATATAAATCACAATAGGTTAAAACAATTCAGATTTATAGCGATAATTTAATTGTTAACATGTAAGTTCTGACAAGAGAGTATGTGTATTTAAACACTCTTAATATATAAATCATGCTGCCCAAATTTATTGGTAGTGAAATGTTAGACCTAAATTGTGATATTGTACAATATAGTTTAATGAGCAATGCTTTATAGAAGAAATACCCACATTCTAAACAAACAAAAATGTATTTAATATGTTAGGTGGTGTTTCAAACATGCATTATATTTAAGGACTCAGTACATATTACAGAAAAATGCATGGGTACTTCATTTTATCTATCTGAGAGAATTAAATTTTTTTCACTTAGTAAGGGTTACCTGTGCCAAGGGGGGAAAGAAAAAGTTTCTGTCTTCATTTATTTTGTGTGAATGTGTGTCAGTGACCCTCCAAGTCACTGAAAATATAACAACAATCAGTTCTACCCTATTGTCTACCTTATTGTCTTATTTTGTCCTCAAACTATACTGTGAGGTATTAATATCTTCTATACAACAAATCACAAAACTGGGAATAATAAAAGTAATAAGTTGCAAAGTCACCATTATAACCCATGCCTCTCTGACACAATGGACAATTTGAGGACAACAGTAGTTTAGAAAAAGGATAATAAATTCAGCCTTACAAACTAAATTCCATACTCTGTTTAGGATAGTGTAAGTTAATGAAAATGGTATTACAAGAGTTTTACATTTATTCATTCATTGCATGGTCTGTGATGAACATCAATTGACTTACATTCCATGTAAACAAGGTTCCCTTTTTCATTAAGAATGAATCACAGTTGTAAATATTTATTTTCTCTGAGTCAGGAAGGGATTAAGTTGTTCAAATTAAAATCAGTAAGAGCATGATTTTAAAAGATGATATTCTACAGAGTTACATCAGGCTGGAACTATTATAAAGATATTCAGTTGTGATTGATAAACCTAATAAGATTGAAGAGATGAGTTATATAATTTAAAATACACATGATTGAAATGTATAAAATCATAATCATAAAGAATGTGAAAGTTTTGCATTTTGGCTCATAATATTTCCATGTTATTATTTTATATAATATATTTCATTTGAATGATGATTTGCATTCAGTTTTGCAATTCCATACATGATAATTAAGAGAAGCTTGCAGTCAGTCAGGCTCAAAGATCAGCTCCCATTATTTGATTCCAGGTTCTCCAGTCTTAAACTTTTCTTGTTGACATCAGTCTTTTCCCTTATTATGAAATTTACTCCTTTCTCTGAGAGGTTAACTTCTTACCTCATATAGAAGAATCTAAACCATTACCTAACATTTTTTTCTTGTTCCTATTATAAGATATTATCAAAGTGCATTAAACAAAACTACCCAAAAAACCATTTTTAGTGCTCCCTTTAAATTAGATAATAATAGAATTTTACCTAACATTTAACCATAGTAATAGTGTCTACTACTGAATATTTGTATTATAAAACTTATTTTCCCCTCACACATTTTCTCACCGATAGCCACATTGCATTTTTGATAGCGTTATTCTCCCTGTCATCTAGGAATGAATCATTTGATCTGCCATTTCACCCTTTTTCTTATTTTCCACACCTGCTAAAACTTATATTCAATATTCTTCTACTTTCTATCCCCACAGTCATTGCTTACCCTTACATATCATGCACAGACGTTCACTTAGTGCATCCTGGGGACCCAGCACTGTGCTAGGTGCTGAGGATGCCACCGTGCAAACATGTCCCTGGCCCCTGTGGAACTGGAACCTTGTTACGAAGTCTCTTTGTGTCTTTTAGAAGTTTTGCTGCTTATATTCTATCATGTTCTATCATAAATTTGTTGACTTCCCTTTACATATTTTTTTTATCCAGATAAAACATAGTCAAGTTACACACTTGTGGAATGGCAAAGTTCATGGGACTTATTTGTTTTGTTTGTTTTTGGTTTCACTCACTGTACCCTTAAGTAAGGCTGAAGTCCTTCTCAGACATACTCATGGAAAGCAGGGTAATAGGCAGTGCAATTTCTAAGGTATCTGTTGAACCACATATGGTTATCTCCTCTTTCCACTGCCTGAGTCTAGCACTGACAGGTAGACAGGGTGACTTTACATCCTGACCACACCTTTCAATGAAGGCTTTTCCTGCCTCTTAAATTTCTACAGGAATTTATTGTTAAATTTTACCTTTACCAGGATGCAATGTGGTATCACTAAACTTATATTTTCTGCCACAGTAGTTTGTAGGAATTGCATTCTCTGAAAAGCTGTGAAAGTGGTGTTGGGCAGGCAAGACTGGAAAAGTCACCTTGAACAGATGACTACTTTATAAAGATTAGCAACAGAAAAGAGGAGAGAGAGTGCACATTTTCTGTTTGACATAACTGTATTTCTCTGAATCAGGAGTAAATGTTAGAAAACAGCTCATGGCCCCATGTTCTTTCAGTCATTCAGGGTTTCAGTTGTTTCATGAGGTGATGAAAAGTTCGGCCACTGATGGTTCTCATAAGTGTAATTTATATTTAGTTGGTATTTATCCCAGAGGGTGGCATTTGTTTTTTTATTGGTCTTAGGTTTAGTACTTTTAATGAGTTTTTATGTGTTTCCTGCTTAGGAATAGTTTCCAGGAAAGTAGGAAGAAGTTGATTCCATTTTAATCCAGAAGTTGCCCCCAACTTTTTTTTTTTTTTTTGGTAGTGTAAACATTGAATGGGTTTGTTTTCCTTTACTTTTGAAGATTCCATTAAGTAGTTTGATTTATTTATAGTGACATCTGTTTTTTCCTTTTTTCCTTTTAGAAGGAACATGTTTTGAAACTTAGTTTAATTAAGAGAGAAACAGAGCAATAGAAAGCAGATGAACTTACACTTGAATGTTTAGAGCACCCAGAAGTGTTTGTTTTCTTTTGCATCTTTAAGCATCAGTTTGATATTACTTTTCATTTTTTTACATGAATGCTGCCGTAGATTGCCAATAAAGCATTTTTGGACCACTTTTAAAGCATGATAGGGAAATATGCCCAGATTGGCAAGCACCTTTCCTTTCCATCCTAGTTATTTCATATTCATTAAAATAAAAATATATACTTCAAATAAAATATGATTTGTGCTTTTATGTAAGCATGATCACAACTGGTTTCCCTCTATAACATGAAAAAAATACCTAATTGTTTTATAATGATAGCTTAAAAATCTAGGAATAATTATTTTAATAATGTATAATATTATTTTAATTATTTATTATTAGAAGTACATTACTTTAGTATAATGCATCATATCTGTATTTTAAGGATACTTTATTATAAAACTAAAAACAGGTATGTCTATCTGTTGAGGGTCTAATACAAAAATAAAATACACTTAAAAAAACAAAAACAAGGAAACATCTCATAATGGCTTGCCAGAATAATTCTGATGAGATGAGATGTGTGATAAGCAGTATGTCCTTAAGGAAAAGAGTGAAGAAGACACATCTCTAACAGAGCCGAGTTTTGGAAATTTTAAATAAACAAGACATCCAAATAGGCTATGATTAAGCTAAACAAGAAGCCCTAAATTTTTTTAAGCACAGAATATCGTCACTTTACATAGTATCTAAAGGCTTCTATTTTATTTTTAAACTTAATATATAACCAATTAGATTATTTCTGGCATAAATGTGTGGTGGCAAAAACAACCAATTTAAGAACCATTTTCACATGTGAATTTTAATGTAATTGAATAAAAATTCACTTTAAAATGTATTCACAATCTTTTAATGTTGTGTTACATATATATTCACTGCAGAAAATTTAAAACATACCAATAAGAAACCACTCTTATTTTCTTTGTAAAATTCCAAGAAAATAAGTAATACAAGGTAATTATTTTTCTAATTTAATTTTCTGTTAATAAATATATTACATTATTAAGTTTTGAATAAGCTTTCCTTGAATAATTAAGTAAATGAAAACTAGAAATATCCAAAATAGTTAATAGATGTTATCAAAATTTATTTAATCTATGTACCCTTCATATTTTAATTTTAATCATCTTGTATACTAATATATTTAGAAAACAACTGCTGAATAAGAATAAGAAGGAGGAAGAAGAAAAAGAAATCAATTAATATGTGCAGAGCAATATTTTAAGTATTTACACCAACCTAATGAGCCAGATATTATTGTTATCTTTATTTTTCCAATGAGGAAACTGAGACACAAATAGGTAAAATATCTTGCCCAAGTTTTTGTAGCTATTACATGTTAGAAGAGGAATTCGAGTTTAGGAGTCTGGCTCAAAGTCTGTACTATTAATCGATATATATTCTGATAGAGATAATTAAGATAGGTACACAAAATAAAAATGAAGATAGGAGAATAAAATGTATTTGCTTCTAATTCACTACTATTTGTTGGGAGAAAAGATAATTTCAGAGCTGACATTAAGGCTATGTTCCACAAAGTCCTCAAGGATATAACCTTCTCTGGCTTCACTGAGCAAACTTCATATTCTCCAGATTCCCTCAAGATCAAGCTGGATATTCCAGCCTTCATATCTATGTTTTAGCCAACCAAAAAGAAAAGGCACAAATTGCACTTTAAAGGAACCATCCTGAATTTTATACACATTCCTTTCCCTACATCTTAATAAGCAGATTATACTCAATTAGTCACTGTTAGTTGCAAAGGAAATTGAAGTGGTATTATGATAAAAATTAAATGTGACCTTATTCTAAATCAAAGGGAAAACAGATTTGGGGTTAGATCACATATCTTCACAACTAATACATAAAAAAATACCCAAAAAAGTCGACAGCTGACACAGTCTTTAAGTGTTAGAGCTGAGATTTGAATTTAGCAACTTGAGTCAAGTTAATATAGCATCAAGATACTAATGGAAAAAAAATGTTGATTAAATTGGCTTAAATGCAGGCAGCCTTGGAACAAGATTATAACGAGGGTTCATCTAAGATACTGAAAATAATAAAAATTAAGACAAGTATAAAATCAAAATTATATTTTAGCTTTAGGTAAAATATTTCCTAAGATGAAGATATCTAAATTTCACTGGATAGAAAATTATACATATCCATCCCAGTGCAGAATTTGTTGAGAATTTATTAAATATACTGCTACTGCTTTAATAAATGTAAGGAAGCTCCTGCTGATAGTTAGAAATCATCCAACTATAAATAAATTACACTTCAGCCACATTTTCAAATTGGTTAGAGATTATTTAATATCAGGGAGTTATATGATTAAATTTTTCTAGTTTAAAAGCTTATAAGAGATTAACCCTCTTTCTTTTGGTATTTGCCATAACATAATCTTATTGTAATTAAAACTTAATGAAAACTGAAGGTCATGTATTATTAATAAATCCAGTGATCTTCAAATATCAATACAACTAAAATTTACATTATAGTAAAGATTACTTCTCTGGGAAAATGTATTTAGTTTTTGAACACAGTTGGAGGAAAAATGTATATAATTCACTTATACAACCAATTTTTAAGGTTTTCTTCCTAGTTTTGATGTAAAACTTTTCTACAATGCTTAAACACAAGAGAAACAGAAGGCATCTGATCTTAACCATGATAATAATTTTCTCTCCCCAATTAATGTATTCATATTCATTAGGATAAAATAGAGGAGAACTCTGGAGCTAAGCAGATAGCCAGGAGGATGGAAATATAAGGATAAGTATAGGAGGAAGGAAGAAAAGTGTTCACTCAAAAGTTCAAATAAATAATAGAGATAAATCTTAAGTACTCAAAGAGGATTTGAATTCTTCCCTGGAATTCTCGCAGTTGGGTACTTTACAACAAAAAATTGTCAACCTATGAAATAAAGAAGCAACAAACACTCTTCAAACTCTTCACCAAAGAGAAGGAAGTTAAACTATTGGTATCATTTCAGAGGAATCAGAGAGATCCTCCTCTCTGGGAAAGAAAATACTCCTCTGTAATACCCGTTGAGTAGTAGCCATGAAAATGAGTCACTCAGATCTATTGCTTTGGGGACCACATAGTTGAGCAACAGTCCCAGCTACTGCTGCTCCTCCAGATCTGCCATCACACCTATGACAAGGCCACCCTTCCCCAGAGCTGCTCCCAGCTAATTACTCCCAGGATACGGGCACTGAACCTTTCCTGTGGGAAGTAGGACTGCTCTGGTGGGTGAATTTGACTCACACACCCACCATTACCCTGGCCAAAATTTTCTCAGAACCGCACTGCCATGTGAGAGTTTTCCTCCTCCTCCTCTCCTCATTCCTTCCCATTCTCCTGCACAGACCAGATCTGCACTATGGTCTGAAGTTTCTCCTGCTTCCTCTCCTTTATTCTTCACAGTCATTTATCTCAATAAATCTTTTGCATGTCTCATCACACCTGGCCATCTGCTTCTTGAGAAAGCAGAACTAACGCACCTTGTGTAGGAAGTTACATCAGGGAATAAATACTGGCAGCCAAGATATAGGAAACTTTACCTTGTTTATAAATTCTCAAGATAATTTTATTGTTAATGTTTGTAAATCTCATCATCAAAATATAGCTGATTTTTTTTCCAGGGTCTTTAGAGATAAACTTTAAAGGTAGGAATAACAAAAATATAGCATGACTTCAAATTTTATTTGAGGTGATTTTGATGAACTTAAATCAGGAATTTTGCTTAATGTGGTACAGAACCACTTATATAGGGAGATATGTCCTCATATAATATAAAGCTTCAGGGGTATTTCTTTTCTATTTAAAATTTCTCTGGCAACTGCAAATCTAAGTTCTTGAAAGAAGTCAGTGAAAATACAATAAACAGCATTGTTCAACAAATTTACAAGAGATCGATGAGATCCTTTATATGCTTACATAATGGACGCATGCTCTATAAGTAGATTCTGCGTTTTTTTTCTCATCATGTAATTCAATAAATTAAATCAATCTTTATGGAAATCTTAGCTCATTTTACATGTCATTACATCTTTATTCTTTTGCACTTAAAGCGATAGTTTTATTAGTCTAACACCAAAAAAGGAGAATGTTTATAAGTCCCCTAGCACAGACTATAAAAAAGTTAAATTGCACTAAAATACCCACATGTAAGTTGAGCTGAGATCAAGTGGCTTAAGAAATTTGGAATTAATTATAAGAAAAATAAATCTTGTAGTCTAAAATAGTCTTTTACATGTTGTTCAATTATCATAATATAGTTAATATGAAAGTCTTTTTTATTGATAAACACAAGTAGTTTTTTGTGTTACAGAAAAAGACAAACTAAGAGCCAGTTAAAAGTTACCCCTTCATCACTGTATACAGATTATTGCCCACCCTGTGCAGTCTTTGATTTGAATAAATTATAAAGCAGATCTTAGAAAACATGATTCAATCCATTGAAAAGGTGTATCACCTAGACCAGTGAGAAGACAGTGTTAAATAAACAAGTTCTATTCATTCATCTCTCCTTCTCTCCCCCAAAATCTCTGTCAGCCACTGATATTTTCAATGATCTCTGCAATTTTGACACTTTCAGGATGTCATATAGTTAAAAATCATACAATAGATGGTCTTTTAAAACTGCTTTCTTTCACTAAGCCATATGCATTTAAGGTACTTTCATGTCTTTTTTGTGGCTTGATAGCTCATATGTTACTATCACTGAATAATATTCTATTATATGAATGGACAAGAGTTTGTTTATCCGCTCACCTACTGAAGAATTTCTTGGTTGCTTCCAATTTGTGGTGATTATGAATAAAGTTGCTATAAACATCCCTTTGCAGGT
Organism: Phocoena sinus; assembly: GCF_008692025.1. Classification (NCBI taxonomy): domain Eukaryota; kingdom Metazoa; phylum Chordata; class Mammalia; order Artiodactyla; family Phocoenidae; genus Phocoena; species Phocoena sinus. Next base: position 35,274,326 of record NC_045772.1, on the reverse strand, counting down.
TTTTGTGTTGACATAAGTTTTCAGTTCATTTGTGTAAATACATAGGCGCACAATTGCTTGGTCTTTTTTTTTTTTTTTTTTTTTTTTTGCGGTACGCGGGCCTCTCACTGTTGTGGCCTCTCCCGTTGCGGAGCACAGGCTGCGGACGCGCAGGCTCAGCGGCCATGGCTCACGGGCCCAGCCGCTCCGCGGCATGTGGGATCTTCCCAGACCGGGGCACGAACCCGTGTCCCCTGCACCGGCAGGCGGACTCTCAACCACTGCGCCACCAGGGAAGCCCTGCTTGGTCTTATGGTAAGTCCATGTTTGGCTTTGTAAGAATCTTCCAAAATGTCTTCCAAGGTGGCTGTATTATTTGCATTTCCACTAGCAATGACTGAAAGTTCCCATTGTTGCACATCTTAGTCAGCATTTGATGTTGTCAGTGTTTTGGGTTTTACTTTTTCTAATAAGTATGTACTTGTTTCTCGTTTTAATTTGTAATTCCCTAATGACATATATTGAACATCTTTTTGTATGCTTATTTACAATCTGCATATCTACCTTGGTGAGGTGTCTGTTTAGATATTTTTGTCCACTTTTTTAATCGAGTTGTTTTCATATTATTGAGTTTGGAGGACAAGCATGATGAGTCTCATTCTGGGAGTGCTATAAAAACAGACAAAAGCTGAAAACTGGAGGTAACTGCTATCTACAGGTGAAGGGCTGTTGTGTGGCTTTGCTGGCAAAAACGACAAGCAATTGGGGAAGAAAAGTCTTCTTTCTTTCTGTCTTCTAATTGCCTTCTAGAACCCTCTATTGATAGAGCTTAACAGCAAGTTAGCTGAAAATGGGAGGCTTCTTTGCTGTTAAGCAAGGTAAACTTAGCAAATATGCAAAACGGTACTAGTGATGTGATAATCTATAAACTTCTATCATATTAGTTTTCAAAGTACTTTATAATTTTATTCAGTATAATAAAAGGGATGCTCAGAAAGGGAGGTTAAAAAGATGATAGCTACAAGAAAAAAATGGACAATTTGTTTTTCTGAAAATGTTTTAACCTTAAAAAATTTTTTCTTATCCAAGGATCTATAATCGTTCAGTAATTGTTTTGAATTATTAGTTATCATGTTAGCATGTGTTCAAAAAAAGATTTTTTAAGTAAACTAATTTCTCAGTATGACCTAAACTTATATGTAATGTGTAAATTTTAATTTGGCTGAACAGAACATGGAATTGCATATATTATAAAAAATTTCTTTGTTTCAAGGTGTTTTTTCTTTCAATGTTTATGAAAGGGAAATTCTTCTATTGGATATACCTAGTGATATTTAGTTATTTACAAGTGCTCTGTGCTGTACACCATTCAAAACCCATTTGTTTCAAAGCCTAACTGTTAAAAATATGTGTTATGATATTTATATTCCCATAGGTTCCATACAATTATTATTGAAGTTTACAATTAGATTTTTGCTATATTCACATGGAAAGAAAGTATACAAATATAAAACACAGCAGTTTTAACATCTTAAAAACTTGGGAATATTTCTACAGGTCAATTCTCACAATACTGTCTAGATTAATATTTTTTTAAAAAACATCTATTGTTTGGTATTGAGATTTTCTTTGATGATAGCACAATTCAGAAAAATGCTTCAGAATGGTACCATAATTTTTGTTGCTGCAAGAAAGATTCAATATAAATCAAGATATAAAGTGTGTGTGTGTGTTCATGTTTCCTTTTATTCCTAGTCTGTTAATTATTTTATTCAGGAATAGATATGACATCAAATATTTTAAAAAGTATCATACATTGGTGTTATCTTCAATTTATATTATTATAATCAATGTTATGTGGTGGTGAAACATCCAGTAAAACTACCACATTAAATTTAATAGTAGAAAATATATCCAATGAACTTGTGGCAAGGTGACTTCTAGGCAAATGATGAAAATTTGAGATTGTTGCTGCATATAAGCTACCAAGAAAATGGATAAACTCAGAAAACAACTGGACAGATTTCAGGCATAATTTAGAGATAATATAGAGAGCCCAAAACTTTGGATAGAAAAATAAAACTGTATCTTGTTTCCCACCTCTCCAGTCAGTACAATATTCTCAAATTAAGATACAGCCTGGGGACACAGACAAAATCAAAAGAAGGGGAGTCACTTTTATATCTGAAAGAATAAAGATGACATCTAGTAGATCTTTTCATTTGGGCAAAAGAATTTATGAAAGGCATAAATTCATGGTTCTGCTGAAGAAAGATATACTTAAAGACTTCTAATTATATCTATAGGGAAATAGATGTCTCTAAAAAAATTATGGGGATAGAATGTGGCAAAGAGAATTGGCCAAACTCAAATAAATAGAAAATCCATGAAGTTTTTAAGAGAAATATATTTTTTAAAGTGCAGCAAGCCTTAAGTGAAATAGTGCAAGTTGAGAAAAGTTCTCTTGGTCCCCAACTTTCTATAGGTATGAAGAAAGATGGGAAAATTGTTCATCTCATAAAAAAAGCATGTTGTACAATTCTCTCTAAAAATGGTCAGAGATAATGATGGAAAAAGAAGGCTGTCCCTAGGGCAAATCCGAGAGTCTTGGAGAATATTGGAATGACAAAGCAGTCCCAGGAAGCAGAATCAGTGCCTAATAAAATGCATCTCCTACCCCACAGTTAGGGAGCTCTGGCATCATTTATCCAGCAGGATTTCAAAATGGTTATGGACAAATGAGCAAGTGACTCCTATGTGTCTCAAATTATCTAAATACAAGTTTTTACTGAGGATATCCGTTCCCTGTTCTACCATTGTATTATTGGCTTGTTCATTTTCTCTGTTAGATGGCTCTAGTAGTGCTTAGCTGTCTTTAACTTCATTCGAAACAACTTTGTTACATTGTGTTGTGACAGCTATCATATCAGCGTGCATTTAAAAGATACCTATCAAAATTGGTGAATTTTTGTGTAGACATTTTAATATTGAATATGGAAGAAAAATGCAACATTTTTGGCATGTTATACTTTATTATTTCAAGAAAGGTAAAAACGCAACTGAAACACAAAAATAGATTTGTGCAGTATATGGAGAAGACGTTATGACTGACTATGTCAAAAGCGTCTTGCGAAGTTTCATGCTGGAGATTTCTTGCTAGATGATGCTTCACAGTCGGGTAGACCAGTTGAAATTGATAGCGATCAAATTGAGACATTAATTGAGAACAATCGACGTTATACCACATGGGAGATAGCTGACATTCTCAAAATATCCAAATCAAGTGTTGAAAATCATTTGCACCAGCTTGGTTATGTTCATCGCTTTGATGTTTGGGTTCCACATAAGTTAAGCAAATAAAAACTTATTGACTGTATTTCCACATGCAATTCTCTACTTAAATTTAAGGGAAATGTTCTGTTTTAAAAAATTGTGACGGGTGATGAAAAGTGGATACTGTACAATAACGTGGAACAGAAGAGATCATGGGGCAAGTGAAATGAACCACCACCAACCACAGCAAAGGCTGGTCTTCATCCAAAGAAGGTGATCTTGTGTATGTGGTGGGATTGGAAGGGAGTTCTCTATTATGAGCTTCTAGAAAACCAAACGATTAATTCCAACAAGTACTGCTCCCAGTTAGACCAACTGAAAGCAGCACTCGACGAAAAGCGTCCAGAAATAGTCAACAAAAAATGCATAATCTTCCATCAGGATAATGCAAGACCACATGTTTCTTTGATGACCAGGAAAAAGTTGTTACAGCTTGGCTGGGAAGTTCTGATTCATCTGCCGTATTCATCAGGCATTGCACCTTCGGATTTCCACTTATTTCGGTCTTTACAAGATTCTCTTTTTGGAACAAAATTCAGTTCCCTGGAAGACTGCAAAAGGCACCTGGAACAGTTCTTTGCTCAAAAAGATAAAAAGTTTTGGTAAGATGGAATTATGAAGTTGCCTGAAAAATGGCAGAAGGTAGTGGAACAAAAGGGTGAATACGTTGTTCAATAAAGTTCTTGGTGAAAATGAAAAATGTGTCTTTTATTTTTACTTAAAAACCGAAGGCACTTTTTGGCCAACCCAATATGCTGAGAGGATGTTTTCTTTCTTGTTCATAAATATTTGAATCATTAGGAACTAGTCCAAAGTTGATACTGAAATAGATCCCAAGATCTTGGATTTCAGGCCTTGTTCTGTTCTTAGATTAGAGTCTTGGGATGAGAGTGAACATGTTTTACATGTAACAAGCTTGTGAATAAATGCGACCAAGAGAGCACACTGCATTTAATAGAATGGCTAACATTCTTCACTTTTACCTGTTTCCATGCCCCTTGATATATAACTGTTTCCTCTGTAACAAGTCAAAGTGCACTTTTCCCTCTGACTTTGAGGTTGGCTTTGATCAATAGCATGTGGATGGAAGGGATGATGTGCCAGTTCCAAGCCAAAACCTTAAGTACCGTTATGCATATACTGATTGTTCACTTGTGCTCTGCTAACACCTTTAAAAAGCATGTCTTAGCTGACTCTTAGATCCATGAGAATAAAAAAACTGTTGCTTTGAATCAATAAGTTTTTGAGTGGTTTATTACACAGTGGTTTGTAAACAGTGGTTTATCATGGTGGCAGCAGCTAACTGATGTAGTGAATCAAAGGATGAGATAGTTATAATAAAATTTTATAAGGTACTCTTGAATTGTTTTCAAGGTGAATGTAACCATTTATACTCCTCTTAGTAGCACTGATAAGTTCATGTCTCTCACATCCTTACCAACAATAGATAGTGTTAAATTTTCATGTTTCTTCTTTTTGCCAATCTAATGAGTGATTAATTAGGTCCTAGTAAAAACTGAATTTCCAGATTTCTAGTGACTTTCAGCACCTACTATGAATGCACTACTCATATTTGTGTGTTTTATCTTCAAGAGTTTGTCTTTTTGTATTAATATGTAGAAATGTTTTGTATTTTTTTACATAATCAAATTTCTATTCCTTTCTTGGCAATATGAGTTCTAAATATTTTCCTAAGTATGAAGATTTTACTGCATGTGGCTAATTAATCATTTCCACATGCAGAAGGTTATAATTGCAATGTAGTCAAATTTATTATTTATTATTTTTGATTTTTGGTCTTTTAAAAAATTGTAGTGTTCCACAATGTCCAAAAGCATTTCTATATTTTCTTCCAAGTTATTTTTTTGTAATCTTGCTTTACAAATACACATATTAGTTATGGGTTGAATTGTGTCCCCCTAAAAAAATATGTTGAACTCCTAACTCATATGTGAGTTAATTTGGAAAGAGGATTGTTACAGATGGAATTAGTTAAGTTAAATGAAGTCATACTGGAATAGGGTAGACTCTTAATCCAATATGATTGGTGTCCTTTTCAGAAGAGGAAAATTTGGACACAGAGAAAGAGATAGATGGGGAAAATGCCATGTAATGATGCAGCTGTGAGCTAAGGAATGCCAAAGATTGAAGACCACCACCAGAAGCTGTGAGGAGGCAAGGAAGGGTTCTAACCAGAATTTCAGAGGAAGGATGGTCTTGTTGACATCTTGATTTTGGACTTCTAACCTCCAAAAGTGTGAGAGAATAAATTTCTCTTTTAAGCCACCCAGTTGTGGTCATTTGTTATAGAAGCCCTAGGAAACTAATACAGATTTTGGTACTGGGAAGTGGGCTGCTGCTGTTATTAATACCTAAAACCATGGAAGTGGCTTTGGAATTGAATAATGAGTAGAGCATGAAAGCATTTTGAAGTACATGATAGAAAAAACATAGATGGCCTCAAAGATGTTGGCAAAAATAAGGAATTTAAAGGCAGTTCAGGTAAGGGCTCAGAAAAAATGTGAGGAGAGCTGCAGAGAAAGCTTGTGTTATCTTACAGAATTCATATATCATCATGAACAAAATGTTACCAGTAATGTGAGTGTTAAAGGTGCTTCTGGAAAGGTCTCAGTTGGAATTTAGGAACATGTTATTGGAAACTGGAGGAAAGGTAATCCTTATCATAAAGTGGCAGATCTTGGTTGAATTGTATATGTACTTTTTTTGTGGAAAGTAGAATTTGTAAGTGATTAACTTTAATATTTAGCTGAGGAAATGTCCAAGGAAAGTGTCTTAGAAGGTGCATCTATCTCTCTTTGCTGTTTTTGGTAAAATTCAAGAGGAAAGGTAAATTGAAGAATGAACTTGTAAGCAAAAAATAACGAGCAGTTGATGATTTAGAAAATTCACAGCCTATTCTAAAAATAAGACCAAGGGTGTGCTGGACAATCATTTACTGAAGAGGTTAGGTAGGTAATTTATTAATCCAATCAACCTTCTCAGCAGAAGCCAGGAATAGAGATGAGATTATCCAGGAAGTATTTGAGTAGGACTCTCTTGTTTGATGACTTGGAACCATACAATTGCATGGAAGACCAAGGTTTTTGAAATTTTTTTACCAATAGATACAATGCCAATATGGATTGAAAGGAAGAGAGATGGGAAGAAAAGTTAGAGGGAAGAGTCAGAATGCAGAGGCAGGCAGGGCTACTGCTACTACCATGGGACAGAAGGCGCAGGCCTGGTGGAGGGGAAAGACACTGCTGCAGGTCCCCTGCCCAGGGCTGAGGGGGCAGGGTTGCCCCAGTGGGCCCAGAGGACAGAGTATGGAGGCACAAAAGATTATTCTCAGGCCTTGATATCTAATATAATTTTCCTTGCTGGATTTTGGATCTATTCACATCTGTAACATCTTTATTCCTTCCAGTTCCTTCCTTGAGTATGGATATCTATCCTATGATTTTCCACCGGTGTATTTTGGAAATTGACTACTTGTCTAGTCAGAGGTTCACAGATAGTGGGGAATTTTGCCCCAGGATGAATCATGTCCTGAGTATCACCCATAATTGATTTAAATGATTTAGATGATGAGACTTGGGACTTTAAACTGATGAACTTTAAATGAGATTTTGGACTTAGAGTTGATACAGGAATGCTTAAGACTTTAGGGGATGTTCAGATGGGGTGGATGTATTTTGCACATGGGAAGGACATGCATTTTGGGGGGTTAGGCAGAAGTGGATTGTTAACAGGTTGAGTTGGGTGCTTCAAAAAGATATGTTGAAGTCCTATCCCCATTACCTTAGAATTTGACCTTATTTAGAAAAAGGCTCGTTGTACGTGTAATTAGTTAAGTTAAAATGAGGCCATAGGGCTTCCCTGGTGGCGCAGTGGTTGGGAGTCTGCCTGCTGATGCAGGGGACGCGGGTTTGTGCCCCGGTCTGGGAGGATACCACAGCCGCGGAGTGGCTGGGCCCGTGAGCCATGGCCGCTGAGCCTGTGCATCCGGAGCCTGTGCTCCGCAACGGGAGAGGCCACAACAGTGAGAGGCCCGCGTACCACAAAAAAAAAAAAAAAAAATGAGGCCATATTAGAGTAAGGTAGGCTCTTAATTATAAATGCCTAGTGTAATAAGTGAGAGATTTGGATACAGAGGCAGAGACAGACAAGATAATGGCATATGATGAAAGAGACAGAGATTGGAGTGATGCAGTTGCCAGCCAAGGAATGCCAATGATTGATGGTAACCACTAGAAGCTAGAAGGAGGCAAGCAAGGATGCTACCCAAGATCTCAGAGGGAGCATGGTCCTGCTAACATCCTGATTTTGGATTTCTGGACTCCAGAACCTTGAGAGAATAAATTTCTGTTTTAAGCCACCTAGTTGTGGCACTTCGTTACAGCAGCCACAAATAACTAATACAGTATTTAATACAGCAGTATTTTAAGTTATGGTGTGAGGTACAAATCTAAGTTTATCACTCTTTTGATGTGAATAGCTTTTTTTTTTCTCCAGCAGTATTACTTAGATAGTACATCATAAACACACACATAAACACACACAGAATTCTAATAAAATAACTCTTTGTTTTACTTTGTGTACTTTTAATAGTATTTTTATAGTCAGTACAATTTTATAATGGGTTTTAATATCCTGTCTCCTCCTACTACAAATATTCTATTTTGAGCCCTTTAATTCTCTATATGAGTTTTTGGCTAGGCTTATCATGTTACATATCATGACACAAAATTGGAATTTCATTTAAACTGTAAGTTATATTGGAGAAAAAGGACATCTTTGCTGCATTTAGTCTTTCTATCCATAAACCAAGTATATAACTTTATGTATGTGGAAAAGCTCTCTGATTTTATATTTTTTTTTCCTTTGGTGTCTGTTATCCAATAAAGATTCATGAGTTTCTTCATTAAATCTTATACATCTTTTGAAAGGTTTATTCACAAGTACTTTATAGTTTTCCTCCTATTATAATTTGTATATTCTTTGTCTTAGACTGCTGTAACAAGTTACCATAGACTGGGTGGCAATAAGCATTTATTTCTCACAGTTCTGGAGTCTGGAAATCCAAGAGCAGGGTGTCAGCATGCTTGTATTTTTGGTGAGTGCCCTCTTCCTGGTTTACAGGGAGGGTTGTCTTCTGGTTGTATGTTCATATGGTAGAAATTGAGCTTGCTAGTTCTCTGACCTCTTCTTATAAGGTCACATTCCATTTATGAGGGCTCCATTCTCATGACCTAACTACCTCCCAAAGTCTCAACCTCCAAATACTATCATATTGGGATTAGGTTTTCAACATATGAATTTTTAAGGACACAAAACCCAGTAAAAACTATAGTGTTCAGAATAGTTCAGAATATCTCTTTTATCATTTTTGTAGGGATCTTTATTAGCCTTAGCGCTATTATTGCCTGTTTACCTAAAGTATATGATATTATTATCATTTTGCCAGGTTTCTTTTGGTTACTGAGTACCTGGTAAAAGTTTTTTTCACTTTTTAATATAATTATGTTTCATTTGTGGCTTTTAGACTAATGCTGGCTGGATATTTTTAACATCCAATTTTAGACTCTAGACCCTTTGCAAATTGATAAGTTTGCATTTATTATGACTACTGACAGATTTGTATTCTATTATCTTCTTTTGTAGGACATATAATTATCAACACCTATGTACTTATGAATGTACATAAAACCTCATAGAATTAAAAGAAACAGCTGTATTATAAAGTTCTATGGGTTTTTTGTTTGTTTTGTTTTTTTGCCAAGTATCATGTGTTGTTTTATGAATTAATGTAATTTTTATTGAGGTGTATAGTTGATTTACTATATTATATTAGTTTCAGATGTACAGCATATTGATTTAGTATTTTATAGATTATACTCCTTTAAAAGTTACTACAAGATGATGGCTATAATTCCCTGTGCTGTACAATATATCCTTGTTGCTTATCTATTTTTTTATACGTAGTAGTTTGTATCTCTCAATTTCCTACTCCTAATTTGCCCCTCCCCCTTCCATCTCTGGTAACCACTAGTTTGTTTCCTATATCTGTGAGTCTGTTTCTGTCTTGCATATACATTTTTTGTATTATTTTTTACATTCTGCATGTAAGTGATATACAGTATTTGTCTTTCTCTGTCTGACTTATTTCACTAAGCATAACTTTCTCTAGGTTTCATTCATTGATGGCAGAACTTCATTCTTTTTTATGGGAGTAATATCCCATTGTGTGTGTGTGTGAGTGAGTGTGTGTGTTTGTGTGTGCAGCACTATTTACAATAGACAAAATATGGAAGCAACCCAAGTGCCCAAGTTCCATGGGTTTTGATAAATACATTATGCCATGCATTCACCATTACAGTATCATGCAAAATAGTTTCATCACTCTAAAAAAAAAAATCCCTGTGCTTCACCTATTCAACACTCCTTGCCTACCTCTGAGCCTCTGACAACCAATCAATTTTTAGAGTTGCTAGAGTTTTATCTTTTCCACATGTCATATAACTGGAACCCTATAATACATGGACTTCCCAAGTTGGCTTGTTTAAATATCAATATGCATTTAAAATTCATCCATGTCTTTTTGTGGTGGGGTAGCCCTTTTTTAAAATTGCTGAATAATCTTAGATTGTATGGATATACCACCAGTTGTTTATTCATTCACTTATTGGTTTCAGTTTTCAGTGATTATGAAAATAACTGCTATAAACATTTATGTGCAAGTTTTTACATGGGCATAAGTTCAAATGAGTTGGATGTACACCTAGAGAACAGTAGCTAGATTGCATGGTAAGACTATGTTGAGCTTTGTAAAAATCTGCCAAAGTGGCTGTACCATTTTGCATCTCCACCCACCAGCAATAATAAGAGATCCGTTTGCTCTGCTTCTAGCCAACAATGAGCATTGTCCATATTATTGGATTTTGATCATTTGTATAGCTTGTAGTGGTATTTTGTAATTGCTTTTATTTGCAAGTCACTAATGAAAAAAGATGTTGGGCATCATTTTATATGTTTATTTGTCATCTTTATATCTCCTTTGATGATGTGTCTTTTCAGATCATTTGCCCATTTTTTTTTTTTTGCGGTATGTGGGCCTCTCACTGTTGTGGCCTCTCCCATTGCAGAGCACAGGGTCCGGACACACAGGCTCAGCGGCCATGGCTCACGGGCCCAGCCACTCCGTGGCATGTGGGATCTTCCCAGACCGGGGCATGAACCCGTGTCCCCTGCATCGGCAGGCGGACTCTCAACCACTGCACCACCAGGGAAGCCTGCCCACTTTTTTAATTGGGCTCTTTGCTTTCTTGTTGTTGAATCTTAATGGTCCTTTATTTTGTATATGAGTTCATTCTATTTTTCAAATTACTTTTTTCCAGTCTGTGTCTTATCTTTTGTTTATCTTAATTGTGATTTTAGCAGAGCAGAAGATTTAAATTTTAATAAGTCTGAAGCATCTTCTTTTTTTTTTTTTTTTGCATATTGATTTCTACTTTCCCAGCATAATTTGTTAAAAAGATTACCCTTTCTTCATTAAATCTCCTTGTTTCTTTGTCAAAGATTAATCAACTATATTATTGTAGGTCTTTTTCTGGGCTCTCTGTTCTTTTTCATTAATCTATGTGTATATACTTTCACCAATATCACACTACCTTAATTACTGTAGTTTTATAATAAGCCTTAAAATCAGGTAGATTGGAGTCTTCTCTTCTCCAGTACCTTGTATGCTATCCTATGTCTGTGCCATTCCACATAAACTTTAGAATCAGTCTGTCAATATCAACAAGAAAGCTCACTGGGATTTTTATTGAGTTTGCATTGCTCTATAGACAAATTTGGGCAAAATTGACATCTTAACAGTATTTAGTCTTCCACTCCATGAACACAGAATCTTACCCTGTCTTTAGATATTCTTTTATTTCTTTCATCAGAATTATGTAGTTTCCACATATAAATCCTATAAATAATTTGTTAGATTTATACCTAAGTATTTCTTTGATTTTTTTAAAGTCATGTTAAATAGCATTTTTTAAAAAAAATTTCAAATGCCACTTGTTTATTTCTCGGCTATAGAAAAGCAATTGACTTTTGTATATTAACCTTATATCCTGTGACCTTGCTTTACTCACTTATTAGTTCCAGAGGGTTTGTTTTGTTTTGTTTTTGTTTCTGGTCAATTCTTTAGGCCTTTCTGCATAGACAGTCAAGTCTCATGTCATCTGCAATAAAGATAGTTTTATTTTCCTTTTCAATCAGTTTACCTTTTATTTTATTTTATTGTTTTATTGCACTTGCTATGAATTCTAGCACAATATTGAATGGGTACAATGAGGAGGACATCCTTGCTTGTTCTCAGTCTAAAGGGAAAATGTCCAACCTCTCATCATTAAGTATGAAGTTAGTGATAGGTTTCTTTGTAGATACTCTTTTCCAAGTTGAGAAACTCTCCTTCTAATCCATAGAATTTTTATCATAAATGGTGTTGGGTTTTGTCAGATGCTTTCTCTGCATCAGTTTTCATGATCATATAATGTTTATTTTTTAGCCTCTTGACGTAGTAGAATCAAGTTGAATATGATATGTAGAATCAATTGTATCTACTATCAAAGTAGAATCAATTGAATATGATATGCCTAGGTGTAGGTTTTCTGTTGTTTTTGTTTTGTATTGTATTTATCTAGTATGATGTTTCCTGAGCTTCCTGTAACACTGGTTTGGTGTTTGTAATTAATTTGCTATGTTCTCAGCCATTAATATTCAATACATCAAATATTTCCTCTGCTTTCTTCTGTTTTCTCCTGATATTACAATTATGTGTATTTTTATCTTTTGAAATTGTTCCACATTTTGAATGTTCCATTCCATTTTTGTCTCATTCTTTTCTTTGGAAAGTTTCTATTGACCTATCCTCAATCTCACATCCTTTCCTTGGTGTCATTTACTGTTGATTCCACCACAAGCATTCTTCATTTCTCTACAGTATTTTTCATTTCTAACTTTTTAAAAATTCTTTCTTATAATTTCATTTTTTCTTATAATGCATACCTGCATGTTGTCTCCTTTTTTCATTAGAACCCTCCACATATTAATCAGTTATTTTAAATCCCATCTGATAATTACAACATCTGTCTCATGTCTAGTTCTGATGCTTGTTTTTTCCCTTCAGATTGTGTTTTTTCTTCCCTTTTGTATGTCTAGAAATCTTCTGTTGAACACCCGATAAGATGCATCAGGTAGTGGGGACTGAGAGAAATAGGCCTTTATTGTGAGGTCTCTTGTTTATCTGGCTAGGAGTTGGGCTAGGTTTAATGTTTGCTGTAGCTATAGGTTCCAGTCTTCCAATGCCTTAGGTTCTTTGTTTTTGTATCCACTCTGCATTTTGGACTTTCCTAAATACTCCTCTTTAGAGATAGGTGTATCTTGCAGCTCTTTCAGGTATAATTCACTGTTACACTACAGCCCTTTTGGTGTAGTGGTAAGGTGTTAGAGAGGAGAAGCATTCTGTAACCTCATGATTAAATTTCAAACTTTTAGTGGGCCTGTGTCTCTAGGCTGTGATCTTCACAAGTATTTCCCCACTGGCATAACTTTTTTTTTTTTTTTTTTCCCTTAAATGAGACAGGAAGAGTTGGAATGGGGGGGTTGTTGATAGAGAGGGAGAAATGCCCTTCTCCAGCTAGAAAAAGGCAAAATAAAATCTTTTCACCTAGGAAGTAAACCTGTGTTATGGAGAATGTTTTGAGTGTATTTCATGTTGATTACTGATCCTTCTCTCTTCCTAGCCAGAGCTAGGAGGAGATGTTTCTCAGGTCCATGAGACCATGGTGGGGTCTCTGAAGGTGAAGTCCATAAAAGCCTGTGCTCCTCTAAGATTTCAGTTTCTGGGAGTTTTCACTCCAAAACTCAACCTCTAAAAATGCATCAAAATTACGATTTATGTTCTTTGAAAGACCCAAGAAAAATTAATGTTCAGCTTACTGGTTTTTGTTTTTGTTTTTGTTTTTCTTGTCAGAAGAAAGGGAGTAAGGATTTCCAAGCTCTTCCTGTGTCAGACTTAAAACCAGAAGTTCACTAAAGTTCTTTTAAGGTAAATAATAAATGATATCCAATTTTAAATAGTGTATGCAGATTTAACATTCACTCCTTCTTTATTTAGCTATATCCAATCTCCAGTCAAGTTTATCACATACATAAGGACTTCTGAGAGTTTTAAGGATTGTTTTGCTCTTTTTTTAAATTAAACAAATGGCTGACTTTTATATCTCAGTTAATTCATCTCTGAAGAGAGATGGCATATAAGCATATTATAGGAGCTATGATTTAAACCAATTGTATGGAATCAGAAACCCAGAACTAAAGATGGCACACATTGATTCCCATCCCCCAAGATTTGCATAAATCTTGAGAAATATTTAGATTCCCTTCAGGAGTACAATGGAAGTTTGAGCTGATTTTATTTCAGTTGATGCAGACACAAGGGTATTCTCCATTTTTCTGCTTCTGATATCCTTAAGAAAAGTTATTAATCTTTGCAAGGATAAATTGAAATCCAGGCTCTGGGGACTTAAAATAATATGATATTCCAGATCTCAAAGATATAATTTTTTTCAAGAAGAGGCTTTTAAGCAAATATAAGTAAAACAGTGATTTAATTTTATGTTATTTAAAGTTATTTTCAGTAAACCTTTTAAAAAATAAAATTTATTTAGAAGAATATACAAATTTTAAGGGTACAGATTACAAATTAAAAGTGAACACACCTTTGTAATCAGCATTGATGAATTTTCACAAATTATACTCACATATGTAAACAAGACCCGGATCATGAAACAAACTAGTGCCAGCACCTCAAACACCCTCTTCATGTCCTTCCCTACCCCAGAGCAATGTAAGCTCCTAGGACAGCAGCCATCTAACATATTATAAAATACCAAAGGAGAGCTTAATTTACCCTTAATAAATGATCACTAGACAAACCACTGTAATTGTTATTCAAGAGTGAGAGCAAAAGTCTTCTAGAATGAACTTTCCTTAGTTGGAGTAGGATAGGATATGTTGCCATCAAAACAAACAAAATTCATTAAAACCTCAGTGGCACAAAAAAGGAAATTTTATTTCTCTTACTAAATGTACTTGAAGTCTGGGTGACTCTCCAGGGAAACTATTTTCTATGTTACTACTCAATGATCCAGACTATGCCAATTTGTTCCTCCATCTCGATAAAAGGCTGATGCGGTTGTTCTGACAAGGGAAGAGATCAGTGGAGTCTCACACTGGTTTCACTTCTTCCCACAGCACATGAGCTAGAACCAGTCATATGGCTCTGCCTAAGTCAGGAGAAGAGGAGCTGCAATGTGTAATGTGCTCAAAATGAAAGGAAAGTTGATTAGGGGTGAGGAGTAGAAGCCTTTCCTAAAAGAGATATTTGGGGGTTTATCTCCAACATGCTAAATAATTCTGCTTAACAGCAAAAAATATTTGTTTATAAAACGCAGAGTAGTTGTTCTAAATAAAACATTTCCTTTTGAAGAGTGTTCATTTTTTTCAATTTTGATTTAGTCTACTTTGTGCCAGCATATTATTGATTCTTGTTGTCTGTTTACTTTCCTGTCGTCTTTTAAGGCATGGCTTGAAGATAAACTGGAGATGTAGATCAGTCTTTATCTTGTCTTTAAGGAAACTTTATAAAAAGTAATTAATCTGGATTGCTTAATTTACTTTTAGTAGCTTAGATGCTGGATGACTGTGTTCTGGTGTTCGGGAGAAGAGAGAAATGGATGCCTGCACCTGTAAGGATGTTGGTGTGATTTTCCATAAAGAAAAAGTAAAATCTCACTGCAAATCTTGCTGTGAAAATGGCATTCCTTAGACATGGGATGGTACTCTATAGGCAGTCCTTCATCATATGTTGGGGAAAATATCCTCTTGCTAAGCTTGGCCTTTGGATGAGGGCGTTGAGATTTTGGAAGTATTCCTAAGAGTATAGGTCTTAAGACTCTTTTCTTCCTTAACCTTGAAAAAGACAGAGCTGAAAATATAAACCTATCATTTAAAATGATTGCTAAAGAAGAAGGCATGGAGAAACTAGAATCCCAATGAAAGCCAGCAGACTGGAACTCAACATTTATTTATATCCAAAGAGTAAAAACATTTTCTTGCTCTTCAGCTAGGTATACATAAACACACTCACATTCACACATAAACACACAAAATACACAAAATTACAAACATAAATTTGCTATCCATCAAAAAAAGCCATAATTTTATAATATATTTAGAAGTATCACATATCAAGGCATGGCCCCATAGCACTACTCAGCCCTCACTAAGCCCTCATCATTCCATATGCAGCATCAAACATGGCTATGCCGCAAATTTTCAAAGATCTGAGTCTAGACTGGGCCTACTATTAACCAGCTGTGTTGCCTCATTCATGGTACTGAACCTGTCTAGATACAGGTTCTCATTTCCTTGTTGGTTTCTTCACAGATTGCAATGAGTGAAGATCACTTATGAAAGTGTCTTTTAAAGTACCATACAGATCTTCAGGCCCCACTCTTAGTGACTCAGTGTTGGAGAGGCCATGGGGAGAGAGGCCATTTAAACAGCCCAGTTCCAGCCATACTCCCAGGTAAATGCTGCTAAGGAAAAACTGTAAGTGAGACTAGCATGGGAGAAAAAAAAAAAAAGAAAAAAAACAAACAAAAAAACACCTAGCTGAGCCCAAGCCAATCAACACAATCATGTAATGTAATAATCTGAGGTTATTTTAAGACTCTGAGAATGGTTTTTATGCAACGATACCAGTTAATAGAAAATGTAGATCTGTATCATGTCCCCAGGATCTCTAAGAAAAATCTCCCCAAGTGATTCTAATACTCAGCCAAACTTGGAAATGGTAGTGGGTGGATTTTCCAGTTTCAACATTTCAGGAGTCTAGGATCATAGGCTGGTCCAGAAATGAATCAGAGTCTTAATGTGATTCAAATTGAAAAAAAATTCTCCACATCGCCTCCTTCCAAGGTTCTAGCATTTAGGTAGTCTCAATAGGCCCTGGAACAAATTCAGACTCACTACCTGATATGACAGTGCTAAATGATAGAAATACCACAAATTCTGAGCCTTTTGCAATCTTCATTATATGTTCCAATTGACAGCCTAGTAGTTGAGTCTTAGGCGTCACAGGAAATATTGCATATCAGACTCAACTGAGGAAAATTTATCCTACCATTATAGGATTCTGATTTAACACTAATCTGTGTTTGAATATTGACTTCATCACTCAAAACTAAACAAAACAAAGCATCAGTGCAGAAGTATTTTACCAGACTCTGTGGTGAGTCTAAGCCAATGTGCCTGGTGTGTGAAAATGCATCAGGGCCAACGATTACAGGTTGTAAGAGATTTTCACAGCTAGCTCAGAAGTAAAGGACCAGGCCAAAGCACATAAGCTTATGATTGCCAAGTAAAGACACTGATAAGACTTCTGGTTCCAAGGAGATAAGGACTTGATTTTACTGTTTCTTAACAATCAATGGTAGGTCTTTGGCAACTATCAGTTCTATGAGCAATGTTATTGAAGGAAGCAACACACCAGCCTTTTAATATTTTTATAAACTACCTCATAAAACTTAAGGAAAGAAATGTTCTTCCTTACCTCCCTCTCTCAAGAAATTGTCATGTTCTGAGCTAGACTTTGATATGAGAGGAGCTTTCTTTGCCTTATAACAGCTTACACAATAAACTTTGCATTCAGGCTCATTTTTACTGTTTATTCCTCTGGCCAGACTTCTGGCTGTTTGCATGGGAATTTTATCTACCTGCAGCCTACGTTTATACAGCAGTTCAAGATTTAGTTCCATATAAGAGACTCTATTCCTTTCCATTCATTGTTTTAAAAATCTGAAACAAAGAAAGTAATAAATCATTTCATAAATTATTTCATTTATTTGTTGAGTATTCAGGAAAACTGTAAGTAGATGATATGAACTCAACTTGTGTGCTCTGAAATTGTGAATTATGGGTCTATTTTCCACCATTTCCAAAATGTTCTGCTCTAACTTCTGTTTGTAATTAGTTACTTTGGAAAGAACTAAGCAGATGTGTTTCAGTTTCTTTGAATTATCAGCATATATTTAAGACAAACTGCATCTTCTGAAGAAATTGTGTCCTCAGGGGAATTATTTGTCTTGTGCTAAAAGACTTTTATTTGGGTTGTAGAGTTAGTTTTAGGTTTCAGGTGTGCTGGCTTGAGATCAATATAGCTAACAGCTACAACATAAATTTTTTAACACACAAGATCATCACACTTGGTTCTGAACCTTTGATTTCTAAGAAAGGATGTTTTCCCAGGCATTAATATCTGGAAACTGTATCTGTACAAGGATTTGCAGCAATTTGGATTGATGTAACAAAGTAGAAGAGTACAGGTAGCTGGAAGAAAGTTTTAAAATAATTACTAAACTTTCCCTATCGTACATTATAGACAAATTCTATTACAGATGTTGGTTTTTATAGGGAAGTAAATGTTCAGGATAGAGACATATATATCTCATGAAAACAAACAAACAATTCTCAATACAGAGCTTTCAAAAAATAGTACTTTTTATTTTTTAGAAAAAAAAATCTGTATTATTGGGAAAAAAATAAGTGATTTAAGAACTTATTATGAAAGATTCAAGGAAAAGCAGTACGTATTGTTATTCATTTGAATATATACATCCAATTATGATCTTTCAATCAGAAGATAATTTTAGTCTTTCTGTTAAGTTGGCAATTTATCATTTTCTACTTCATTATTTAAGTGCTTTAAAATCCTGTTCCTTCTTAATAATACCCTTACTTCTTTTAATTAAAGTAGTCCCTCAGAAATAATGTTATGCTTTTTTATTTTATAAATGACTTGGTTCCTAACCATTAACCAAGCAAAACATCTTTTACTTGGCAAATATACTTAGAATTGCATATTAATACGGTTACATATTGGTTTGATATAGGATAGTATTTTATGTTTTGTTTTATCCAACAGTTTTCTCCGTATATTTTATTCTAAGATTATAGTGCATTTTAAAGTAATAATCTAAGGTAAATATTATCAAAGTTCAAAGGAATAATTAATAGTATTCATTACTTTTTAAAAAATGAAGATATCATGTGTCAATATACCATGGCTTAAATTTCCTCAAGGCCTTTGGCCTTATAAATTACATTAATAAGATTTTCATATTTGAAATTTTCTTCTAGTTTGACTGTATTTGCTCATCTTACATGTGACAAAAATAAAGACTCCCCTACACAAAAAATAAATTATATTTTATTGAATCTCAGAAAGAACACTTGGAATTATCAGTGCAAGTTTCTACAATTTTAAAACGAATGTAATTGATACCTTAAGAAAAATTTTAAATAAATAGGAATTTGCTTAATAAAACATATTCAGTTTAGTTTTATAGTTCATGGTTTAAACATGGCTTTATATTTAGCGTCTATTGTAAATAAAAGGTTTGCTTCAATCAGGTTCCTAACTTCACTTACCACATCCTCAGAAAATAAACACTAGAAAATCTTTTATCTAAGAAAGATATCTTACACAGGTATTTTCTTAAAGAGAGTAAGATCAGTCTTCATATGCTGTACACTGTTTCTCATGGTGTATTAAAAAACAAATGTGGTTTGAAGCTATGGAGAGACAAGAAGACCTCTCATCTCACTCCTAACCTGTACTACAGTAGAAATGGGTATCTTATTTTCTTATTTTATTTTAAAAATAAAACCTTGATTCTAATTTGGAAGACCATCAAACCTGTGAAAATGAATAACAACTTTGGCTCCAATCTGTAGTCTGTACATTCATGTAACTCCCACTGAAACTAATTACCTTTTTTCCTTCAATTTATGTTATTAGCAGTTGGGCATGCAGAGGTTTCTATTAAATTGTCCTTATTGAAGTCAGTGGGAGTTCAGTGATGTTGACGGGGGTTATATGCATGAAAAAGGTGTGAAAGAAAATGTTAAAACTTGCTCAGTTTAGACCCTTTAGCAAGGAAACGTGTTTCTGAAAATTAAAGATTTACTTGTCTTCCAAATCGGGGTTTGAATTTTACGTATGCTAAATTGTCAAGCTTTTAAAAATGATTAAAAAAATACCAAAGAGAGGGGGGAGGACCTTCAAGATGGCAGAAGAGTAAGACGTGGAGATCACCTTCCTCCCAACAAATACATCAAAAATACATCTACATGTGGAACAACTCCTACAGAATGCCTACTGAATGCTGGCAGAAGACCTCAGACTTCCCAAAAAGCAAGAAACTCCCCATGTACCTGGGTAGGGCAAAAGAAAAAACAGAGACAAAATGATAGGGACAGGACCTGTACCTCTGGGAGGGAGCTGTGAAGGAGGAAAAGTTTCCACACACTAGGAAGCCCCTTCACTTGTGGAGATGGGGGGAGGGAGGGGGGGAAGCTTCAAAGCCATGGAGGAGAGTGCAGCAACAGGGTTGCAGAGGGCAAAGCGGAGAGACTCCCACACACAGGATCGGTGCTGACCAGCACTTACCAGCAGAGAGGCTTGTCTGCTCACCTGCCAGGGTGGGTAGGTTCTGGGAGCTGAGGCTCAGGCTTCAGAGGTCAGAACCCAGGGAGAGGACTGGGGTTGGCTGTGTGAACACAGCCTGAAGGGGGCTAGTGCATCACAGCTAGCAAGGAAGGAGTCTGGGAAAAACTCTGGACCTGCTTAAGAGGCAAGAGACCATTGTTTCAGGGTGCACGAGGAGAGGGGATCCTTCCCTCTCTGCCCACAGAAGACAGACCACTGCCTGAACAAGCTCCAGAGACAGGCATGAGCCGTGGCTATCAGCGAGGACAGCAGAGATGAACAAGAAACGCTAATGCTGCTGCAGACACCAAGAAGCCTGTGTGCAAGCACAGGTAACTAACCACACCTCCCCTCTTGGGAGCCTCTGCAGCCCACCACTGCCAGGGTCCTGTGATCCAGGGACAACTTCCCTGGGAGAACACACAGCACGTCTCAGGCTGTTGAAATGTCACACCAGCCCCTGTCACTGCTGGCTCACCCGAATTCCGCACCCCTCCCTGCTGACTGAGTGAGCCAGAGCCCCCTAATCAGCCGCTCCTTTAACCCTTCCCTGTCTGGGTGAAGAACAGATAACAGAGGGAGACCTACATACAGAGGAAGGGCCAAATCCAAGGCTGAACTGCAGGAGCTGAGCGAACAAAGAAGAGAAAGAGAAATTTCTCCATGCAGCCTCAGAAGCAGCAGATTAAATCTCCACAATCAACTTTATGTACCCTGAATCTGTGGAATACCTGAATCGACAATGAATCATCCCAAACTGAGGAGGTGGACTTTGGGAACAACTGTAGACTGGCGGTTTGCTGTATGCAACTGACTAGTTTCTGATTTATAGGTTTATCTTAGTTTAGTTTATAGCGCTTGTTATCATTGGTGGATTTGTTTATTGGTTTGCTTGCTCTCTTATTTCTTCTTTTTTTATTTTCATAATTAAATGTTTTATTTTAATAACTTTATTTTATTTGTTATTTCTTTTTTTCCTCACATTTCTTCTGAGCTGTGTGGCTGAAAGGGTCTTGGTGCTCCAGCTGGAGGTCAGGCCTGAGCCTCTGAGGTGGGAGAGCTGAGTTCAGGACATTGGACCACCAGAGACCTCCTGGCCCCATGTAATATCAATCAGTGAGAGCTCTCCCAGTGATCTCTGTTGCTACACCAATACCCAGATCCACTCAACGACCAGTAGCCTCCAGTTCTGGACACCCCATGCGAAACAACTAGTAAGACAAGAACACAACCCCACCCATTAGCAGAGAGGCTGCCTAAAATCATACTAAGTTCATGGACAGCCC
The DNA here is from genome assembly GCF_008692025.1 of Phocoena sinus. Lineage (NCBI taxonomy): Eukaryota > Metazoa > Chordata > Mammalia > Artiodactyla > Phocoenidae > Phocoena > Phocoena sinus. The sequence continues at coordinate 35,253,116 of NC_045772.1, read as the reverse complement.
AAAACACACCACCGCAGGTGGTCCTGCTCACCAAAAAGACAAGAGCCAGCCTCATCCACCAGAACACAGGCACCAGTCCCATTACCCAGGAAACCTACACAGTCCATTGAACCAACCTTGCCCACTGGGGGCAGACCCCAAAAACAATGGGACCTACGAACCTGCAGCCTGCAAAAAGGAGACCCCAAACACAGTACGTTAAGCAAAATGAGAAGACAGAGAAATACGCAGCAGATGAAGGAGCAAGATAAAAACCCACCAGACCAATCAAATGAAGAGGAAATAGGCAGTCTAAATGAAAAGGAATTCAGAGTAATGACAGTAAAGATGATCCAAAATCTTGTAAATAGAATGGAGAAAATACAAGAAACGTTTAACAAGGACCTAGAAGAACGAAAGAACAAACAAACAATGAGGAACAACACAATAAATTAAATTAAAATTTCTCTAGAATGAATCAATAGCAGAATCAATAGCAGAATTTCACAGTCAAATTCTTCAGAATAACTGAAGAAGAAGAACGGATAAGTGACCTGGAAGATAAAATAGTGGAAATAATTAACACAGAGCAAAATAAAGAACAAAGAATGAAAAGATTTGAGGAAAGTCTCAGAGGCATCTGGGACAAAATTAAATGCACCAACATTCGAATTATAGCGGTTCCAGTGGAAGAAGAGAACAAGAAAGGGACTGAGAAAATATTTGAAGAGATTGTAGTTGAAAACTTCCCTACTATGGGAAATGAAATAGTGAATCAAGTCCAGGAAGCACAGAGAGTCCCATACAGGATAAATCCAAGGAGAAACACACCAAGACACATATTAATCAAACTATCAAAAATTAAATACAAAGAAAAAATATTAAAAGCAGCAAGGGAAAAGCAACAAATAACATATAAGGGAATCCCCATAAGGTTAACAGCTGATCTTTCAGCAGAAACTCTGCAAGTGAGAAGGGAGTGGCAGGACATATTTAAAGTGATGAAAGGGAAAAAACTACAACCAGGATTACTCTACCCAGCAAATATCTCATTCAGATTCAAGGGAAAAATTAAAACCTTTACAGACAAGTAAAAGTTAAGAGAAGTCAGCACCACCAAACCAGCTTTACAACAAATACTAAAGGAACTTCTCTAGGCAGGAAATAAAAGAGAAGGAAAAGACCTACAATAACAAACCCAAAACAATTAAGAAAATGGTAATAGGAACATACATATTGATAATTACCTAAAATGTAAATGGATTAAATGCTCCAACCAAAGACATAGAATGGCTGAATGGATACAAAACCAAGACCTATATATATGCTGTCTACAAGAGACCCACTTCAGACCTAGGGACACATACAGACTGAAAGTGAGGGGACGGAAAAAGATATTCCATGCAAATGGAAATCAAAAGAAAACTGGAATAGCAATTTTCATATCAGAAAAAATAGACTTTAAAATAAAGACTATTGCAAGAGACGAAGAAGGACACTACATAATGATCAATGGATCAACCCAAGAAGATATAACAACTGTAAATATTAATGCACCCAACATAGGAGCACCTCAATACATAAGGCAAGTGCTAACAGCCGTAAAAGGGGACATTGACAGTAACTCAATAATGCTGGGGCACTTTAACCCCACTTTCACCAATGGACAGATCAACCAAAATAAAAATAAGTAAGGAAACACAAGCTTTAAATGATACATTAAACAAGATGGACATAATTGATATTTATAGGACATTCCATCCAAAAACAACAGAATACACTTTCTTCTCAAGTGCTCATGGAACATTCGCCAGGATAAATCACATCTTGGGTCACAAATCAAGCATTGGTAAATTTAAGAAGATTGAAATTGTATCAAGTATCTCTTCCAATCACAATGTTATGAGACCAGATATCAATTACAGGAAAAAAAAAACTGTAAAAAATATAAACACTTGGAGGCAAAACACTACACTACTAAATAACCAAGATACACCTGAATAAATCAAAAAGGAAATTAAAAAATACCTAGAAACAAATGACAATGAAAACATGATGACGCAAAACCTATGGGATGCAGCAAAAGCAGTTCTAAGAGGGAAGATTACAGCAGTACAATCCTACCTCAAGAAATAAGAAAACTCTGAAATAAATGACCTTACCTTACACCTAAAGCAATTAGAGAACGAAGAACAAAAAACCCTTAAAGTTAGCAGAATGGAAAAAATCATAAAGATCAGATCAGAAATAAATGAAAAAGAAATGAAGGCAACAATAGCAAAGATCAATGAAACTAAAAGCTGGCTCTTTGAGAAGACAAACAAAAGTGATAAGCAATTAGCCAGAATCATCAAGAAAAAAAGCAAGAAGTCTCAGATCAACAGAATTAGAAATGAAAAAGGAGAAGTAACAGCTGACACTGCAGAAATACAAAGGATCATGAGAGATTACTACAAGCAACTATATGCGAAAAAAGATGGACAACCTGGAGAAAGTGGACAAATTTGTAGAAAAGCACAAACTTCTGAGGCTAAACCAGGAAGAAATAGAAAATATAAACAGGCCCATCACCGGTACTGAAATTGAAACTGTGATTAAAAATCTTCCAACGAACAAAAGCCCAGGACCAGATGGCTTCAGTCAAATTCTATTAAACTTTTAGAGAAGACCTAACACCTATCCTTCTCGAACACTTGAAAAATATAGCAGAGGGAGGAACACTCCCAAACTCTTTCTCTATAAGGCCACCATCACCCTGATACCATAACCAGACAAAGATATCACAAAAAAAGAAAAGTACAGGCCAATATCACTGTTGAGCATAGATGCAAGATCCTCAACAAAATATAAGCAAACAGAATCCAGAAGCACATTAAAAGGATCATACACCATGATCAAGTGGGGTTTATCTCAGGAATGCAAGGATTCTTCAATATATGCAAATCAATCAATGTGATGCACCATATTAACAAACTGAAATATAAAAACCATATGATAATCTCAATAGATGCAGGAAAAGCTTTCAACAAAATTCAACACCCATTTATGATAAAAACTCTCCAGAAGGTAGGCATAGATGGAACTTACCTCAGCAGAATAAAGGCCATATATCACAAACCCACAGCCAGCATTGTTTTCAGTGGTGAAAAACTGAAACCATTTTCACTGAGATCAGGAACAAGCCAAGGTTGCCCACTCTCACCACTATTATTCAACATAGTTTTGTAAGATTTCGCCAAAGCTATTGGAGACAAAAAAGAAATAAGAGGAATCGAAATCGGAAAAGTAGTAAAACTGTCACTGTTTGCAGATGACATGATACTATACACAGAGAATCCTAAAGATGCTACCAGAAAACTAGTAAAGCTAATCAATGAATTTGGGAAAGTAGAAGGATACAAGATTAATGCACAGAAATCTCTTGCATTCCTATACACTAATGATGAAAAATCTGAAAGAGAAATTAGGGAAACACTCTCATTTACCACTGAGAAAAAAAAGAATAAAATACCTAGGAATAAACCTACCTAAGGAGCCAAAACACCTGTATGCAGAAAAGTATAAGACACTGATGAAATAAATTAAAGATGATACCAACAGATGGAGAGATATACCATGTTCTTGGATTGGAAGAATCAACATTGTGAAAATGACTATACTACCCAAAGCAATGTACATTTTCAACCCAATCCCTATCAAACTACCAATGGCAATTTTCACAGAACTAGAAAAATACATTTCACAATTTGTATGGAAACACAAGAGACCCCGAATAGCAAAAGCAATCTTGAGAAAGAAAAACGGAGCTGGAGGAATCAGGCTCCCTGGCTTCAGACTATACTAAAAAGCTACAGTAATCAAGACAGTATGGTACTGGCACAGAAACAGAAATATAGATCAATGGAACAGGATAGAAAGCGCAGAGAGAAACCCATGCACAGATGGTCACCTTATCTTTGATAAAGGAGGCAAGAATATACAATGGAGAAAAGACAGCCTCTTCAATATGTGGTGCTGGAAAACCTGGGCAGCTACATTTAAAAGAATTAAATTAGAACACTTCATAATATGTTACACAAAAAGAAACTCAAAATGGATTAAAGACCTAAATGTAAAGCCAGACACTCTCAAACTCTTAGTGGAAAACATAGGCAGAACACTCTATGACATAAATCACAGCAAGATCCTTTTTGACCCACCTCCTAGAGAAATGGAAATAAAAACAAAAATAAACAAAGGGGACCTAATGAAACTTAATAGCTTTTGCACAGCAAAGGAAAACATAAACAAGATGAAAAGACAACCCTCAGAATTGGAGAAAATATTTGCAAATGAAGCAACTGACAAAGGATTAATTTCCAAAATTTACAAGTAGCTCATGCAGCTCAGTATCAAAAAAACAAAGAACACAATCCAAAAATGGGCAGAAGACCTAAATAGACATTTCTCCAAAGAAGATATACGGATTGCCAACAATTGCATGAAAGGATGTTCAACATCACTAATCATTAGAGAAATGCAAATCAAACTACAATGAGGTATCACCTCACACTGGTCAGAATGGCCATCATCAAAGAGTCTACAAACAATAAATGCTGGAGAGGGGGTGAAGTAAAGCGAACCCTCTTGTACAGTTGGTGGGAATGTAAATTGATACAGCCACTATGGAGAACAGTATGGAGGTTCCTTAAAAAACTAAAAATAAAACTACCATACAACCCAGCTATACCAGTACTGGGAAAATACCCTGAGAAAACCATAATTCAAAAAGAGTCATGTACCACAATGTTCATTGCAGCTCTATTTACAATAGCCAGGACACGGAAGCAACCCAAGTGTCCTTTGACAGATGAATGGATAAAGAAGATGTGGCACATATATGCAATGGAATATTACTCAGCCATAAAAATAAACGAAATTGAGTTGGCTGTAGGGAGGTGGATGGATCTCGAGACTGTCATACAGAGTGAAGTAAGTAAGAAAGAGAAAAACAAATACTGTATGCTAACACATATATATGGAATCAAAAAAAAAAAAATAGGTTCTGAAGAACCTAGGGGCAGGACAGGAATAAAGATGCAGATGTAGAGAGTGGACTTGAGGGCACGGGGAGGGGGAAGGGTAAGCTGGGATGAAGTGAGAGAGTGGCATGGACATATTACACTACCAAACGTAAAATAGATAGCTAGTGGGGAGCAGCCACATAGCACAGGGAGATCAGCTTGGTGCATTGTGACCACCTAGAGGGGTGGGATAAGGAGGGTGGGAGGGAGATGCAAGAGGGAGGAGATATGGGGATATATGTATATGTATAGCTGATTCACTTTGTTATAAAGCAGGGACTAACACAGCATTGCAAAGTAATTATACCCCAATAAAGATGTTAAAAAAATATATCTAAAAGAGACATCTAGAAACATCTGAATTCTCCAAATTTATCATATAAAATGTATTTTTTGCTCCTCTTTATGATAAACTTTTTTCTAAATTTCCTATTAATGTATTATTGCATTGTTTTATTGACTGAAATTTAATTAAAAATGTTGGGAAAGTCAGTGGTCTGTGTACAATCTGTTGACCCTCAATCAGACTATTTGGTAACATGGGCTTTTTGTCTGATATTTCCTTACCAAGCAATAAAGATCCTACACAGTGATGCTGATCACCTTCTACAGGAATATCTCTTCTGATTTCATTTCATGCTCAATGGGTGTTCTTTGCTCTTCTTAAGCATGTATGTCAGTGGACCTCAGGCATGCCTGCAGCTCTCAGTTTTCCATACTTCACAGAGGAGGGTTCAAGGTCCTTCTGCTGGGGCATGAGAGCAGTGCACATAGGCCAATTGCTCTGTGTCTGCTTCCAGGGACACCCGCTAGTCATGAGGGACTTACGAACACCATTGGAGTTGATCTTGTTCTGTCTCTTCTCTATGTGAATTAAAGCATTGTTCCACCAATGCCTGCTGTATTGTGCTTTCCTTGGTGACTCACATACCAAGATGCCAGGGACTTCAATTCCTGGTGGCTACCATTGTGATGATCTTTGCTGTTTTCCATGTAGTTGGAGTCCCACTCTGGCACTGGTAACCAGTACATGGTGTTCTGCTCAATATAAAACTTTGTTGCAAATGTATTTAAATGGGAGGAGGAGGTAACCGCTGAACAACTGCCCTGCCAGTCTACAAGAATTTAGCTGGCTATGGATGCTATCCATCTCAGGAAGATATAGAGCTATCAATGGAACCAGCTCTGAAAATCTTAATACAGGTTGTGATAGGTAGGTAGATCGATAGATAGGACATAGAAGTAATGAAAGTAGGATTTGTTGTGTGTAATTATAAGTTTTAATCCACAAAACTCCATGGTATACCATTTCATTCAAAAAGAATATATACGCTTTCCCTGTACAAGGCATCACATATTATTTTAATGTATTTTACTAATAATGTTCAGAACAATTCTATGGAGTACAAATCAATATCTCTATTATATATTGAATAGATGAGAAACTGAAGCTTAGAGAATTAAAATGCAGTCTAGATTTCAATTCATGTTTTGTGATTCCAGGTTCAATTTTCTTTTACATTTTGTCATACTAGCTCATGAATCATCTTCAAAACTATTGTACATATGAAAATCCATTGATGTATTATTTGATGAGCATATCATTCCCCATCTTACTGAACTTCAGTAGATTCTAAATAGCTTAAATGCTCTCATTCTTTAAATCCCAATTCCCAGTTAAAATGTTGTAAAAAACTTAGTAAAGGGATGTAACTCATAAATCTACACTGAATTCATAAACTTTATTTATACTAATGTTTTGCTAAGATATATGTGAGTAATTATGACCATATGTTTCCAATTTTATTTAACAAGATAAAGCAATGAGAAATGTTACTTGACAAAATATTTTGCCTAAACCAAGGCACTCAAAATAATTTGAGGATGTTTTGTCAAATCAAAATCCCCAAGTTCATTCATCCATCATTTTTTTCCAGATGTATTATTATCACTTTCTTTTCCTCAGCAAAATGTAGTAATAAAAATTGGATACATGACAACCTCTGACATCCAACACCAATGCTGTTCCCAGCACAGTGGTGACTAATTGAAGGAAATCCTATTGTCTAGAGAATAAATCTCTTGAGCAGATTGAGGAACTCACATTACTATTGTATAATATAAATCGACATAAAATTAAGTGTAAATAATAAAATTTTAATAAATGAATATCACATTGAAATTAGTTTAAGTAAAAAGAGGATGATATCTATTATCTCAATTCCAAATTAAATAAATACTTTTCTACAGAATTAGCAAATGTTATTTTCAAGATTTTCCTTTTTTGTTTCTCCCTTTTCTTTTGCTTTTTAGGAGGTGCCAAATATGCCCTATATCAACTGAGATTTTGATAATTATGCTATTATCATAGTTGATAATCACAATCCTTTGTGCATCATACTAGCTGGAAATCCAAAGAAAGTGAAATAGGTGATAGACATATATAATATGATCATAGATATATCCATCTGTCTGTGATCTTCTGCCTTATATTTTGCTCCAACAAGTTTTTCTCAGTTTAATAATCCCCTCTTCAGGTAGCCAGGTTGGATGCCTCTCCCTTTTGTCTTTTTTGCAGCTTTTACATAATTCTTAGCAGAGCATTTAATTGTGTTGCCTCAAAATATTACTTGAAATTGTGGCTAACACCAAATCTTGCTTATCTTTGTGTTCTCTGTATCTAAAACAATGTCCTCCATATAATAACAACTATAGAAATAATTTTTTAATTAAATGGCCCAGTTTATTGTGTTGCAGCCCTGAATAATCCACATTATGAAATATGGATTCAGTATATATTCCTTGGTGAATTTCTGATGTAACATATTCATTATTATATTAATTACAATTAAATAAAGTAATTGTCATTTTAGTACCTAGTGTGTGTTATTGTCATGTTGCAGCATATAAACTACATGTTATGCATTTTTCATAGGTTGTCCTATTTAATTTTCATAATCATTCTATATGACAGCAGAGTACTAACACATTTTTCTGAAATGGATACTGAGGTTTAGAGACATTAAATAAATTCCTTAAAGACATACACAACTAAAAAATGGCATAAGTACTTAAATTAATCCTTTTTGGATCTTAGAGCCAGATTTTTCAACATTCTGCTAAGCTAGACTTTTTAAAGACAGTATGCTAACTGTAAATTCCTTGATTGCTCTTTTAGAGAAATCACTTTATTTTCTTTAGTAAAAGTAGTAGAAGACACTGGTGTTGTTCCTTCTAAGAATACAATAGAATTACACATATCTGTCTTTTTTGAAGTTAGGTGTGACTAAGGAACTTGCTTTGGGCAAAGCATTAGTGGTATGACGTGTTATATGTGTACACAATTGTCCATCTGTCATGACATTTGACAATGGCCCAGAGAGTTGAGTCCTGGTTCCCAAGAAAGCAACGTGAAACAAACTTCCCCAATCAACAAGTTAGAATCTTTGCTTTTTAAGTTACTGAGATTTGGGGATTGTTTCTTACTGCAGCAAGATCTACTTACCTGACAAGTTCAAGGAATTGATACATAACAAAAACTCAGTTTTAGACATGTTTTGACTTTTGTTGATTCAGATTCCAATGGAATACTAAGATATCAGTCAAGAAAATTCTGGAGATAAGGATCTAATTCTTTAATTCTCTTTTTTTCAACAGCTTTATTGAGGTGTACTTGTTATGCAAAAAACAGCACATGTTTCATGTGTGCAAGTTGAATAGTTTGGACATAGACAAACAGCTGTGAAACCATCACCACAGTCAAGGTAATACACATGTCTAACACCTCCCAAAGTTTTCTTGTGTCCTTTTGTTTTGTTTCAGTTTTTCTTTTTTGTGATAAGAACATTTAACATGATATATACACTTTTAACAAATTTTGAAGTGCATGGTACCATATTGTTAACTGCAGGCACTGTACAGTACAGCAGATCCCTAGAACTTATTCATCTAGCATGAGTGAAACTTCATACCCATGGAGCAACAGAGAAAATAATACATTATTAGTTAAAGTGCCAGCAATTATTTTCTGGTCAAAGTTTATCACTAGTAGTAAAGATTAATAAAAAGTGGCCAGAAAATTATAAATTTTTTAAAAACTATTTGAAAATATAATGAATAAAGCTCTACTAAAAAGCAGCTATTTTCAGTTCTAAGATGAATAAGGACTGAGGATCTAAGGTAAAACATGATGACTACAGTTGATGACACTGTATTATAAGACTGAAATTTTGTAAGAGAGTAGAACTTAAATGTTCTCACCAAAAAAGGAGAAATATGTGAGGTGATAAATGCGTTAATTAACTAGATTGTGGGGGGGAAATCCTTCACAAAAACAATTGAAAAAAGACAACTATTTTCAAATATGTGATGGAAAGTAAAAGTCCTATATTACCCTACAGAAAAATAATCCTTGTTTACTTTCCTTTCTAAAAAACAATGCTTCATTTTTAACTGTGTGAGTATGTGTGACTTTCTGTGTGTGTGTATGTGAGTGCATGTGATTTACATTATAGCTTTGCGGGCCATTCCTGTAAGCGTCTTCTGAAATTATAACAGTATAATGAAATAGAGGCAGTACAGACAAATTCATTTGTTGATGAGAGACTGGGGGCTCCATTTAATATTATACTCATATTCCATGTGACAAAATATTACTTTGAATATTATTTGTTCACCAGTCCCCTAATGGTTCAAATTAAATAGATTTAATAATTGTAAAAAAGGAAGCAAGGTAATTCAGTTTATAAGTTAAGAACTGAAATCTGAGAAGGTCATTATCTTGAATAACAATGACTAGTTTTTCTTTTTTTATGTTTCTGTATTCACAAAGATATTGAATACACAAAATCAGTAACATATTACAAAGGAAAAATATTTAAGTTAAGCAGGAGATACATTATGTGTGCAAAAGGCAATGAAAATAAATATATAAGCATTCCTTACCACACAATTAACTTGGAAATATACACTTATATCAATAGGCTGAGATTGTTCTTTTTAATATAACAGGAATATACACATTTACAGCTATAAGGCAATTGCATAGTATATTTTATTAGGTTTCTGCCATTGGCTTTTGGTTGGTTATTTGTTTATTGGTTTCTAGTGACATGAAAAAACAATTTTGTTTTAAAAGATCAGAATATGGTCAATCTTTATAATTGTTGTATAATAAAAGGATTATTAGACAAAGTCTATAAGATTTTTGGATAAATTGCTAACAATATAGGCTTCAATATCTTCATTTGTAAAATAAGATTTGATGTTAGATGAGCTCCAAAGGTTTCTTTCAGTTCAGAATTAGGACATGAAATGTTAAAATTATAAGGTTATTTATTGCACATCAAATTTTGGAGTAATTCTTATGTGTTCTGAAATGATATTTTAGTAAATACAAATGAGTATTAGCCATTTCAATCATTCATTATATTGGAAAAGCATTTTTGAAGCTCTAAATATTATTTACTCCTTATACTCAGTCTTTTCAAACACTTGCCAGAGTAAGAGAAATCAGAAACTGTCAGCAGACACTAAAATTCCTTAGCATTTGACACTTCAAATATCTGCTGGCAACATCCCCAAGATGATGTCAGCTTCTTACAGAACAGGACATTTAATACTCCCCCAGAGCATCTCACTTTCAGAGTTGGTGCACTTTCAAATATCAAGTGCATTAATGATTTTTCTCCAAACGGTAACAAATCTTTAGAAGTAATTCTCCAATCTCAACAAAGAATGATATTATGGTATGAAAAACAAGGGAAGGAAACATAAAATATATATTAAATGTCTGAGAAAACATTTATAAAATGAACAGATGCTTTTAAAAAAAATCCCAGAAACAGCTATGGTAAATGGTATAGTTAAAACTAAACTAATTATGATAACATTTTTAAAATAAAACGGGCCCTCTAAATAAAATTATGTCTTTTAAAGAGCTAATGAATAATGTGACTGTTCATACTACTTCTTAAGACCACATTTCAAAGAGACTTTATTGTGATTAATATAGCAACATCATTTATTTAGCATCCATAGGTAAATAAGTTGTTGCTTATAAGTCAATTTTGTATATTAATAATGTTTTTAAATTAGCAACTTGGCTTATTTTTTATCTTTTACAAAACACATTTTTTTGCTCTCTAAACCTGACATTTTTCTTTGCAACTATAGTACACTATTACAATAATCAATTATTATAATAGATTGAAAACTTTTAGGAATTTTTACTTATGTGTGGTAAGCTAAATATTCCAACACTGAATAACATTGATAGCAATGATCTTTGGCTTATTTTGCTGATTATAATATATGAGAGTATAACATATACTCATAAACAAGACTTTGGGAATTATGAGAGTAAAAGAAGCTGAGAAAGGAAGTCACTCATAATTCCACTATCTATTGATACCACCATATTTCCTTTCTGAATTTTTCTACATGGTTTTCACCTGGTTAGAGTAATATTTCTATAAAATGACACATTCTGTATTTTTCTCATAGCCATGTATCTTAAGCAGTTCTCCATTAAGATTCTAAAACCCAGTTTTAATGAAATATCATGCATTCTGTTGTGTTAAGGCACCTATTACAGGGTAATTAGGTGACCTCTAGTTTGGGGCTTTTTTATTTTGTCTTCACCATAATGTCTGTTATATCCCTAAGGCAATGAACATAAAAATATTTAAGTATCTCATGTAAAAAGTAGTCTAGAGGAAGGCAGTTTAGTGACTAAGTGACATCAAGCCTCCATGTCATTTTTTCAGAAATTCAGTTAATCTTTCCCTGAGGGTTGCTAAGTGGCTGCAAAATCTCCAAGTTTCATGTCCTTACACAACTCTGCTCAAACACAGAAAGTATAAGAGCTAATCAGAGTGACGGGAGACTTCTTAATATACCTTTTTTCCTTTGGTCATGGAGAAAATAATCTTCCTAAGAGACCACTAACAACATTTTCATGATTTATTAGCCAGAACTGCATCACATGAGAACAGTTAATTGCAGGAGAGAGACTGAAAATGGGGGATAAAGGGTCAGAATTGAACTAGATTAATTGTGTTCCATCCCCTTTGTCTGGCACATTGATATGCAAAGAAAATCACTTTTCATGTGGTAAAGCAGGAACAGGCATTCATTTTTGATTGAGCAAATAACTAGATTAAGAAAACCTCTGAATATCATGTCTGTTTCTTAAAAGATACTAGCAGTTAATGTATGCACTAGTAGTATATAAGATTATATAGTTTCAGCTTTGTGTATTCTTATTCTAAAACTATTGCTAATTTGACATGAAATTTTAATTTTTTTTATTGTAATGCTGTAATGTTTTAATATCCAAATGTCTTTTATTTTTTTCTTTTGGGAGTTGCTTTGTTCTAGACTTTTAAAATTATTTTTTGATGTCTTCATATATCTCACACAAATTTGAAGTTGCTGTACTGTTAGGATAGTAATAATTACACTGTGACACACTCAGCAAAAATATGAATGACAGTATTTTCTAAGTTCTTATTAGCTGAAAACTGAGTTGCCCTGGTGAAACTCCCTGTAGTAGTACTCCCTTTCTTTGTTATTATTTGCAGATTCTAACATCTTGACTATTGGAAATCAATAAAGATGATTTTTTAAAATTTTGTCTATTAATTTTTATAATTTTCTGAACTTTGGGTACTTCTCAAAATTTTTTTTATAATTTACTCTTGTGTATTTGAATATATTCCATCGTTTTACATTTGCTGGGTTGGTAGTGTTTACATAAGGAAGATGCTACCTAAACATTTCATTTTCCAGAAACAAGGGAGGGGAAAACTAAGGAAAGTCCATTTGCCCAGTTTCTAGTACAGGGTTAGGGAATTAAATGATGATAATAATAGTGCCACTAATGATTAGCCCATCAAACCCCATGAACCCATGAATATCCTTCTGTAACTACTGTCATTTAAAAAGAGATAATTTGCCAAAAGATGCAGAGAACAGACACTCTTACGGAATATGTGGTTGAACTGTTTGTAATGGAAAAAATTCTGGAATGATTGGAGAAGAATTCCTCTCTTCAATGACCACAGAGCTCAGAAGGTAGAAATAATAGGCCAACCAGGACTAAAACATTGTTGATATGAAGTGAAAGACTATATTAAAAGTCATTTGCAAAAGTACTAGTGTTACAGATGTATATTAAATACCATCTGAAACTCTTTCTAATCAAGTTGACTAGGGCCAAAGTCTCTGCTTAGGCCTTTGACTTTTTTTTTTTTTTTCTAATTCTAATGATACTCAATGATAGTCACTTTTCCAGATAAGACCTTCTATTTCTTTGATTAATTTCTAGTTAAGTTTATTTTTATATTGATCTTATAAATATACATTTCTTAAGAAAAAGTTTATTTCTGCTATAATAAGAGTACTTTTTTAAAAATAAGTGTAATTTATTTGTATAACCCTAAAGCCTCTTTTCAGGAGGTAGATACCAACCAATTGATTTCACCATAGTCAGAATAATAGTAGGCATAAACTAAATGCTAGATAAGATTAAAACAGACACATAGAAACCATATGAAATTCTAATTGAGGTGAACCACTAATGATATTTTCAATTAATTATAGCAATGGTAATAATATGTCGATTATGGTGGTGGGTGTTTTTGTGCTTACTATAGGCTCTACTCTTTGAGCTACATTTTCTAGCATTCAGTTAGTAAATGAGAAAATAGGCTGTGGAAGTTTAAGTAAATTTGCTAAGACATCTAGCTGATAAGTAAAGGAGACAGTATTCAAACACATTTTTTTTTTAACATCTTTATTGAGGTATAATTGCTTTACAATGGTGTGTTAGTTTCTGCTTTATATATAACAAAATGAATCAGTTATACATATACACATGTTCCCATGTCTCTTCCCTCTTGCGTCTCCCTCCCTCCCACCCTCCCTATCCCACATCTCCAGGCAGTAGTCACAAAGCACTGAGCCATTATCCCTGTGCCATGCGGCTGCTTCCCACTAGCTATCTACCTTACGTTTGTTAGTGTATATATGTCCATGCCTCTCTCTCGCCCTGTCACCGCTCACCCTTCCCCCTCCCCATATCCTCAAGTCTGTTCTCCAGTAGGTCTGTGTCTTTATTCCTGTCTTACCCCTAGGTTCTTCATGACATTTTTTTTTTTCTTAAATTCCATATATATGTGTTAGCATACGGTATTTGTCTTTTTCTTTCTGACTTACTTCACTCTGTATGACAGACTCTAGGTCTATCCACCTCATTACAAATAGCTTAATTTCATTTCTTCTTATGTCTGAGTAATATTCCATTGTATATATGTGCCACATCTTCTTTATCAAACACATTTGACTCTAGAATCTACAGGTTAAAACCTGGAGTGAGAAAGGAAATATCATCGTGTCTAAAGTGACCAATTATGACAGCAACAGATGGAAAAGAAAAATAAATTAGAATATAGAAATTTTTTAATTATAGCAAGCTCTAGTAACTGAAAATATTTCCTCACTTTTAAATGAATTCAAAACACCAGATTTAAAAGCTAAACTAATTATAGTAACCATTACCTCTATAAACATTCAACAAAATGTGTCTTGTGAACTTTTACTACAACAATAAATGAATTCAAAATAACTAATATTGTTATTCAAATATGGCACCCTGGACTAACAGTCTACCTAACTAGTCTAATATTGAAACATTGTAATACCTTCATATTATATCCAACAATAATAATAGCAATCAGTTTTAAAGTCGTTATGTCTATGAATAACTGTATTCCCTAAGTTTCATCAGAAAACACAGATTTAATTATATGTATATAGATAGAGACAGAGAGAAGAGTAATAAGATAAATAAGAGATTCTTCTAAAAAATAAATTCTCTCTACCAGTACCTGTCAGTAATCATTGGCTTCACTATCAACATTAAATCATGAGTAGTTAATATGCTTTGGAAACAGCCTTAAGGGATCCAAAGTTTGGTTCTTTAATTTACTATGAGGCTCTATTGGTAAGCCTGACACTGGAACCTAAAACATATTAGTGCCTCCATGCTCATTTCTCTAAGATTTCAATTATATGAAAAATTTGGCTTCCACTGGAAAAGAGGTAAACTAAATGTGGCCTATGGTACAAAATGAAACCATGAGCTGAAAACCATGTGCTTAGGCCCCAGATTACTTTGGAATACAGAGAGAAATTTGAGCTCCATAATAGATGTACATCTATTCACTTTGAAACAAAAATATAAAATGCTACTTAAATTTTTCTCATCTCATTAATATAAATATGCAAAACAAAATAATGAATCTTGAAGGATAATCCCCCCTTTCCAAACTGTTTTCCATTTTTCACTAACTAGTTGGCTGTGCTGACAAAATTGATTTCACGTGTGCAGGAGCTGGCATTTAAATTTTTCAATTTAAGGAGGTCAAAGCCATCGTAGCAAATGAAATTATGTTGCAAACTGAATTATTCAAGATAGAAATATAATGTAGTTTACAGTGGTCACTTTAGGTAGCTCTTAAAAAGGATCCAGAAAGTATAAATTTGATCTAAACCTCAATTCCAGTTCCTTACGCTTTACGCCATTTCTTCAATTTCTGCAAATCTCTTCAATATCTGCTTATGACCTCTTTTGTCTACATTCTCTGCCTTTTTACTCCTGACTGCCTTTGCTGTCTCTTTTCTGCTCTAGAAAATTTCTTTAATTATGAAATATAGTTCTTTCACTGATTTCCACAAGAACATCCTCCGTCAAACATTTCTTAGTAAATTTACTGAAGAATTGAGCACTCAGAGATAGTCATGTAACAGGCAATCATGCTCTGCTCTCTTTTCACTTTACTTCTATTCCCATCCTCCCTCTTTCTCTCTCAGACACAAACACACACACACACACACACACACACACACACACACACACGCGCAAAATGTGTTCATCATGTCATGTTGTCCCACAGAGAGAAATTATTTCACTTGGGAATCTCAGGGTCTACTATGTACAGTTTGTCAAGAAATTCTATCTCATAATTCTAGTGTTTTCTTTAAGGACACATTAGCTTATATATAATATTGTTCATTTTGTTGTGGAAATACTGTATAGAACTCCTAAGGTTGCAGTATTTTTCTCTGGGCTTGAGTTCAGTATGTGCCTATGTAGAGAACTGTCCACATAGAGGATGCTACCAGTGCTTATAGGCTGGATTGTGCTTCTGTTGGCAGTTGTTTTCATTTCTTACATGATACTTGTATAAAGAAATAGAAGCTGTCAGTCATTAAAATGGAAGGCATTCAGCTTTGTGCCTATCTGAGGATAAAATTGGATTTCTCTGTCTGGGTTGTGCTGATTCTTTTTTATTCCACAAAGCAAATTGCTTTTCCAAGGCATCAGTATTAACGGAAAAAGCCTCTGCTAAGACAGGTAGTACTAAAAGCTTATTAGCAGCAATACTTTGTATTCTCTACTGAATATCATACCAGTGGAGAATAGATTCATGAAATACAAAACTCCTTTTCAGAGTTTTGTGCAATTTCATGTGTGTTTTGTGCCCATCTCAGCTTTCCACTAAGCAATGTTGTGGTTGGACTGGCCCTTGTGGTTCATTAAGAACCACATTAAGAATGATTAAGAATCATTAAGAATGATTTCAAGATGCCCTTCAGCAATACCATTAGTAAATTTTGAAAAAATAAAGGTTTATTACTTACAGAGTCTAGGAATTACACAGCACACCTCAGGCCACACAGGTAGGTAGGTAGGTAGGTTTCAGGAAGAGAAAGAGAGAAAGAGGGAGGGAGGGAGAGAGAGAGAGAAGGCATGCAGGCCTGGGGTTCTGCTTTTATTGGGGTCAAGGGTGGGGGCCTAGGGTTTCATGGGTTATTCTTTATTGATAAGTTAAAAGCATAAGAGCAAGAATTTAAAGCATAGGAAGAGAAAAGACAAGTAGTCCAAATGGTCAGTTATCAAACCCAAGGTCACTAAAGCAAAGGAGCCTTACTTGGGGGGAGACAGCCTGGCTCTTAACCTAGTCCTGTGGCTGGCAACATATTTACGTGAGAGCAGTCTTTGAAATGGATGCCTTTTTGAAATGAATGGCTCAGCAATCAAAGCTTAAGTCAAATATATACACTACCAAATGTAAAATAGATAGCTAGTGGGAAGCAGCTGCATCTCACAGGGAGATCAGCTCGGTGCTTTGTGACCACCTAGAGGGGTGGGATAGGGAAGGTGGGAGGGAGACACAAGAGGGAGGGGATATGGGGTTATATGTATATGTATAGCTGATTCACTTTGTTATACAGCAGAAACTAACACAACATTGTAAAGCAATTATACTCCAATAAAGATGTTAATTTTTTTAATTAAAGAAAATAAAGTTAATAAAATGTTGCCAAAGAAACCCCCAAAAGCTTAAAAAACTTGCATTACAAAAAAGAAAAAACATGAAAACAAAACTCAACTGTCAGAATTTACACTACAATCTACCCTGTGATGCTGAATCAACAGAGTTAAAGACATTAATGGCCTGGGAAGTTGATTAGCTAAAGGCCAGGGGTAGGATGTGTTGTAACCCAGAAATTGCATGTCTAAGTAAGGTTATAATAGCAATTCTAATAATTACACAGGCAATAGTTTGAAATCTAATCCATAACCATTGTTTCAAACTTGGGAAAATAGGTGAGTGATCTTGGGGGCCCTGGGAATCTGTTCAAAAATTTGAGTAAGGTTGTGGAATATTTTAATATCTTGGGTCATCTGGTATAAGCAGGTTTGAACTTGTTCTGAGTTGGTAGATTGCCCCATATCTCATCAAACCAGTGACTTAGTCCTGGGAATAGATCAGTCCAGTTATAGGGTTTTGTCCCATTTCAGGAGACAGTGAAACAGGTGGATTTCCCAAGTAAGACCCATTTGGCACAATTATTTGCATCAGGTATTTAGTAAGAAGCACTTTCATGGAAACAAAAGAAAAAAAAAGTTAATCATTGGATTAGATTATAATCCCAGTTTCTGAGTTTTGAAGGCATCCAATCAAGGAGATTTCTAAATGTTGGGCTTGAAGTATCTTCAGATGTAGTGAGGGAAGACAGTGACAATCACAGATTTTCCTGGTTTGCCATTTGAATGTCTCTGGTGATCTTTCTGAGTGGCCCACACAGCAACAGGCATGAAGATTGTCTATACATGAGGTGTTGTGGTAATTTCTTTGAAGTTTTTATCAAGTTGTCCCACTTTAGCCTGCGTGGCTTTGGGAAAAGGGCAGTTTTAGTTCTCAATGATTTCAAGTTGTAAGGGAAAAAAATGGAAACATTAGTTTGGAGAGTTGTAGCCAGATATTAGAGGAAATGAGAAGAATTCATCATCCAGTCCAGTTAACAGATATAAAACAAAACCACAAAGGCAATTAACAGGACTGGAATCTGATATCTACAAGGGTGTACTATAGTTTTCCATTGAAACATATATATTTTTCTCTCTCCACATTTACCCCATTTCTATCAGAGATAATCAAAGTAAGATTGATTTGTTTGCAAAAATAAGTCTAATCTCAATAAACTTGGCCTTATATAAGTGCAGCAAGAACAGTGATTAACCAAATAGGATGCTTTGCTCTCACTTTTCATAAGAAAACTCAGATTGAACTTTTAAGTCTCTTGAGGCTAGGAAGCCAAGCCAAGAACTTGCCAGGAGACTTGGCCTGCAATACCTATAGATCTGGGTGAATTCCTCTCTTCTTGAGATCCCCCAAATATCCTGAGGTTCCTGGGCCTGCCAAGAAGTGACCTTCTTTATTCAACTCATAAATCTGCTGAAACACTGTAAGCAAGGTACCAGGTAGATTTTCCCAAGCGGCTTTATTGGCTCCATAAAGTCAAATTTAGTTTTGTAAAGCTGTCTGATCATATCTGAGTATATGTATGTCTCTCTCAAATATGATATTCCAGTCAAAGCTTTGGTAATATAACCCGTGTTTTCAATTGTGATCTGTTACAAGAAAAACAGATACTTATTGAACTTATGCAATAACTATATTGCCATGAAAATAAAAATACTCACTGAAAGTTCCTGAATGCTGGAAGGAAAAGATAGGGAGAAAATAATTGTTTCATCTTTGTTCACAAAGATACACTTGATCAAGTTATTGTAAGTCGTAACTAGAAAAAGAAAAATTTATTTAAATCTGGGAAACAAAAGATTAAAGAACCAGCAATCTTTCAAACAAAAGTCATATAATTATCCTCATCAGTTCATTTAGTCTCATGTAATTAATTCTTGATCTTTTGTTAACAATTTTATGAATCTAGTTTTTCCTTAAAGTTATGTAAATTCTAACCTAGTTCAGTGATAATATCTGAAGGTTAACAGAAACCTGTACTTGTTAGAGTCTTTTCCATGAATCTCCTTGAAGATGAAGCACTTTTGCAAAAACATCAGAGTAGAAAAATAACTGTCTATAAATGACAAAAGGCTTAAAAAGGCCCATGGTTAAAGATCTGATAAGAGATCGTTATAATGCAGGTGACAAGGAAATTTGGTTATTTCTATGACACACAAGATTTTAGGATGATAACTAGAATTATGACTGATGATATTATGTATTAGACTTTTAAGAATTTTATATAATTTCTGGAACACTTATATTAATAGCATATATCCATGCAAAGATATCCATATAGAAGTTTAACATTACTTCTCTTTTGACAATGTTCCCCATGTAATTTAACATATCAAATATCCTAATTAGTTTAATGTCTCTCTGTTTATAAGGAGAGAGAATGAATCTTTGGGGATGTTTCAGGGACCCTCTGGAAAACTCCAAGTTAGTTCAAGGTCAAAAAGACTTCATTTAGAATTTGATTTTAGGAAGTTTCTCAAAAATATCAAAAAGCTTTGGACAGTTGACTAAATAGGATTACAGATCGTTATGAAATAATAATTATCACTTAACCAAAGTGACAAAAGTTTTTAAAGGCAAACACAAAAGGTTACATAGTTGTGAGCAAAACTTTTAACTCATTTAGTATTGAGAAGACTCTGTTTTGTTAAGAAATCAAAGACCTGATTAAGACAGTATGAAGCACAGAAAATTATTTTGATAAAACACAAAATCTTTTCTTTCTAGCTTATTATACTTAAAAGGTAAAGAAAAAAGTTTCATAATTTTTATCAGGAGCAGAACAATGTTTCAAGAAAATTTTGTTCTCTTAGCAGATGAAAGAAAACTACATAAGCATACTATTGATATTAAAGCTTATTTTTAAAAAAACAAAACAACTGTATAATAAAAAATCAATTTTAGACAACTTGGCCACACAAGGTAAAAATATCTCTTTCTTTCCAACTTTCTATACTATTTTGTCCTTTGTTTTCTTCTTCCTCATTCTGAAATAACCAGTTTTGCTTTAGGAACAATTTACTTTCTTTTCCCTTAACAAAAATGCATCTCCATAGCTCATACCCTCTCTTAGCCAAAATACATTCTACTTTCCTTGCATACAGAGTTGTTTCCCTTATTATTTATGGTAGCTTTATTTACATATATTAATTAGAATTCTTAACCCTTAAAAAACAATTTCTAGTGAAAACTAAGAAGTAAGTAATTGTGCAGTGTTACACCAGCATTCTTTAGACTGGAAAATTTATGAATATGTTTAATAATTTGTAGAAACATACATCTATTCATAGCACACTTTTGCAGCGTAGCATCAAACATGTTTACTAATAGGACCAAATATCTTTCATTTCTCAGTAATAAGGTCAAAGTACGGAAACTTAGAATTGTTTCGCAATTAATGTTTCAGGATTGTATCTCATTTGGAAATGATCTAGACATTCAATGTATTCCCATAATTTAATATGTCTTAACAAAATTCTAAGGGTACAAGTTACCAGAGATTTAGGAAACTATTTTTAAGTAGACATACCGTAACAGATGATTATTGCCAAAAAGGTCACCTAAAAGCTCTTATCCTACTTGTATCTATCTAAATCATTTACTACCCAAAATTATGTTTAGATGACACATGGAAACTTCATTAGACACTAGATCAAGTCAGCTATCATCCCAAGTTACTTTTCTTGCTGACAACTTTTGAAATAAAGATAACGTGAATTATTTGACTAGTAAACCCAAGTAGAATAAAAGTTTATGTGAATTATGTTTAATGCTGATAACTCTGAACACATTCTTATTTTAATTAAACCAAACTTAAACTAGCATTTTTTTTAACCAAAATTTATGCCAGATCACATGACTTGTAAAACGTTGGGGTTAGTTTCTCTTTTTTGAATATTTGGAATGCTTATTCATAAGCAATTATTTTTAAACCAGCTAAATAGAACTCTTTAACAAATTAATTTTGGCAGTACCACCCAGACATAGAGAGGGAAAAAAATCGCATATACATAACATACATCTACAAACATACATAAACACAAGACAGACACAAACAAAAACCCTATAGCTTCCATTCCAAAATTTTGGCCATGAGTCAAGTACAACAATATAAAAGTCACTAGTTTATAAATAACAGTTTCTGCCAAATTGGCTGATAAGGAAAATTAAGGTTACCTTCTCCAATGGCTAAAGCTTTTTACTAATATTTGTGGAAAAGACTTTTAAGATTTGTATTTGTCTTTTGCAAGTAATTTTAAGTTACCTTATGGAGTGCTTACATTTCAAAGACATGGTAAATTTACATCTTCAAGAGACAGAGGAAAAAAATGTAAGTTTTCTCCTAGACATTTTAAAGCTTTTTGGAGGGTTTTGGCAGTTCCAGTAAAGTGTAGTAGCACAACCTTGTAGTTAAGGGAGCATCCTATAAAAAATAATTCTCTGGGCTCAAGGTCAAATGGGGCCTTTTCAGGGTTAGAAAAGAAGAGGGGGTCATTTGGGTTACTATGGTTATGGAAATAATAAACCCATTGTACCATGACAATTTTGCACAGCAGGATTTGGGCTTCATCCCAATGCTTTCTATTTATTGTGAGCCTTAGCTCTGATCACTGTGATGGAAGGATGGACATGGTATCAGGTGACAAATAAGTGAGGAGAAGAAGGCCCTCTTACAAATATCAGTGGCTCTAGGGGTCTGTGCCTTCCCATTTCCCTCTTTCTTCTCACTAAAGGACTTGATAACCCTGTCAGCTTTCCCCTTGGCGGCAGGGACACCCCATGAGGCATGCTTCTAGTTCTGCCCCATTCAGGAGAAAGCTAAGGGGGCTCAGGATCTGTGGTATCTTGAAGGAAATGAGCATAGAGCCTCGCTGGATCTTTAAGAAAGTTATGGATTTTAGGGTGTTTAGAGATACCAGTCATTTGACACACATTAGCAACTGTAACAATTCAGAGCCCATTCCAAGCAAACAAGAAAACCTGTAATAGTAAATTAGTCCCCCTCTCTCCTTCCTAGGAGCTGCATAAATCTTTAAGAAAGGTTTGACTTTCAGTTAAGGTGTAATTTTTTATCTCAGTTTCTACTTCTTGTTTTTATCCCGTTACCTTCATCTTATACAGTGTTCCTGGAAAATTTTGGATGGTGTCACTGTGAGCCTTCTTTGTGGGTGACTGCTTTCCTTTACAAGGTGTCCCACAAGGTCCCTCTGGGATTGGGCTGTGCCTCTACCAGTGCAATATGCACAAGGTTTTTGAGAAAAGCCCCTAGGCCTATGGAGTATGATACCAGAGTCTTGGCATGATGGTATGCATAGCATTGAATAATACCCAGGAAGCATCCGTGGGGGTTTGCATTGATCAAGGAACAAGTATACCTCCTCAGAGTTCTTAGGAGACATTGACCCGAGATGTTCAGGATATTTATGTTTGTCCATTAATTTTTAGTAACATCACACGAGGTACTGGACCCATAATATCCCATCAGGTCAGGGAATGAGGAACAACAGTAATGTGTAAAGTGGTGACACAGAGACCACAAGCCTGTGTTGTATTTTCCCCCTGGTGGTGCCATTGATTTCTGATTCCAAGGCTGTTTCACTGTTGTGGGTTAGGACATGGATTCTGGGCACAACCCTCTGACCCAATGCTTGCAGGCAGAGGTCTGCCATCCTCCTCACCTACAGGAATCTTTTCCTTGTTTCTTTAGCCCAGAGCCTCTCCTTGGGTGGTAACAATATCTTTGCAATTCAATCTACCTTCCTTAGCTCTCCTTGGTCTTGAGGCATGAAGGATCCTTATTTACATTAATAATCAATTAAGGCCTTTGTAAATAGTGGTCTAATTGTCTCATTAGACCATATGACATTGGTCACACTACTCTGAAAAGATCATTGGATTATTATGGCAGCTGTGACCTTTTGGGCTGGATATTGCAGGCAACACACCACAGAAGCAATTTGTGAAAACACATAGCACGTTCATGGAACAGACCCACATCAAGAAGTGCTCCTTTCCCAGATGGTATTATCCATCTGAGTTAGGTCATTCATTAGTAACCAAGTTGTAGATTATTGCAAGGGCAATCGTGCAATCCTGCCAACTGTGCCAGTTGTTTTGTGCTGGTCTCTGCCTATCAATAAGCAATGTTGTGGTTGGACCAGTACTCATGGTTCTTATGATTGCAGGATGCCCTTCAGCAATAACCTTCGGAAACTTTGAAAAAATAAAGGTGTATTGCTTACAGGACCTGGAAATTACACAGCACACCTAAGGCCACACAGTGAGGTCTCGGATAGAAAGAGAGGGCACATGAAGGCCTGGGGTTCTGCTTTTATTGGGGTGGAGGGTAGGGGCCTAAGGTTTTGCAGGCTAACTCTTCATTGGTGAATTGGAAATGTAAGAGTGAGAATTTGAAGCA
This sequence comes from Phocoena sinus, assembly GCF_008692025.1. Classification (NCBI taxonomy): domain Eukaryota; kingdom Metazoa; phylum Chordata; class Mammalia; order Artiodactyla; family Phocoenidae; genus Phocoena; species Phocoena sinus. Next base: position 35,229,261 of record NC_045772.1, on the reverse strand, counting down.
CAGGAAGAGAAAAAACAAAAGTGGCCCAAATGGTTAGTTATAAAAATCAGCCAAAATCTCTGAAACAAAGGAGCTTCAGTAGGTGGAGACAGCCTGGCTCTTTATCTAGGTCTGTGGCTGGCAGTGTGTTTATTTGAAATAGCAGTCTTTGAAAGGGATGTCTCTATGAAGTGGATGCCCAGGCAATCAAAGCTTAAGTCAGGCACTTGCACTACAAAAAAGGAAAAAAAAAATTTGTCAGGGTTTATACTACAATGTGTTAAGCTGTTTTACTATTTTTTTCTTTTTCATTCCCATTCCCTTCTCATCTTGTTTGTGTCTAACACATCACATTTTTCACATTTATTGACAGTGCAATATTTCATTTTGGAAGCAATAGACAGTTTTAGCAAATGGCTACATTTGTGATGAAGAAACAAGATAAAAATTTTAGTGTCAAAAATAAGATATAATTTTATAGCCTTTATGAGAAATTTGAGACACTGTTTTAAGCATGCTAATTTCTTGTGTATCGTTTTTTGTAAAATTGATTGCCTCAAGTGTAAACCATCAGTATTTTCCTATGGGATTACCATATATTTTTACTATAATATTTATTCAAAAAAGGGAAATTTATAATACAACACATGTGATTTAAACACATACAGTTAAATCAAATTTGATTTAAATAAGAAGTTTGAGTATATATCATGTAACTTGATATATTCATTTTTCATGTTCACTAGCACTATAGTATTTTCAAAGGTTTGATGTAAATGTACTGGTCAAGTTGAAAGCGAAGTACTTGGATTTTTTTCAACAATTTAAATTTATTTTTAATACCATTTAGAGATAAATAATGATTTCTCATTGAGGTGAATGGGAATCAATGTTTACTATGGTGTTAATTAATACCATTTTAAACAAGTCAAAAAAATTAATGCCATAAAGGTATATCTCAACAAAAGTAATTCATGCTTCACCTATCCCTGTGGTTCGTCTGACTGAAGGTAATTGTATAAAAAGCAAATTGAATAGCCAATTTGATTTTTAAGTTTTGTAAACTTTGAATTTTATTTGCAATGTTATTTAGAGATAAGAAATCGCATGCCCTTTTTTTAATAAAGGGAAATAAAATTCCATTTATAAATATAAATGCTTAAAATAAAGTTTACAATTATTTTAAAAATTAATATTGATTTACTGAGACTTAGTAACTTTTCTCAAAAGTTTCTTTGTAATATCATTCGAAAATTTTAACCATATATTGACTATACAAAATAAATATCTGAACCAAAATTTTTATGGACTCATCTTTTCCTGCTGACCCAAATTGAAACAAATAATGGGAATATTTTGGATAGCATCAAATATTTTTTTAAAAATGTATCTGATAAGTTCAACATAACTGTTAATAACATGTTAAAATAATTATATGTGGTTTGTTTGAAAATGTGAAAGAAAAACTCTGTAACAACAGGGCATTTCCAGTTGTCATTGCAAATTTTTTTTTTTTTTTTTTTTTTTTTTGCCATACGCGGGCCTCTCACTGTTGCGGCCTCTCCCGTTGCGGAGCACAGGCTTCGGACGCGCAGGCTCCGTGGCCATGGCTCACGGGCCCAGCCGCTCCACGGCATGTGGGATCTTCCCGGACCGGGGCACGAACCCGTGTCCTCTGCACTGGCAGGCGGACTCTTAACCACTGCACCACCAGGGAAGCCCTGTCATTGCAATATTTTTATTTTTTTCTTTTTGCTTATCTTGTCATAGCCTCTTTACTTTTATAATACTATGTTTGAAGTAATTCATAATTCAGTTTTTTCTTGACTCTCTGCAACCCTCACCCCATTCCAGCACTTGCCTCTTCATAATTTTAGTCTAACAAATTTCACTGTAATAATCTAAGCCTGGTTATCTCCATTATATCATATCAAACGTCTGGAAAAGCCTGGAAAATTCAACTGTCAAACACTTTCAAATTTTTGCTACATACCATGAGGTGCTTTGTATACATTACTGAATGGTGAGTTCCTGTTGATGTTAGCATCATGTATTATCTTAATTTTACTAGATATTTGTATGTTTCTAATTATTTCTTGTTTATTTTGGTTTTCCGTAAGATGTTATGGAAAAAACGAATGAATTTTTGGCCAGCCCAATATTTTTTAACAGTGTTATTGACATAGAATTTAAACATAAAATATTCATATTTAAAAGGTATAATTTGAAAATTTGACATATACATATATATATATGTATGTATATATATAAAACCATGGAATCGTAACCACAATCAAGATAATGGACATGTACCATCTACATCTATCATCCCCCTAAATTTCTTCATGTCCCTTTATAATCCCTCTCTCCTTCCGCTCCTTTCCCAACACCCATCTCAGTCCCACATAACCACCAATCTGTGTTCTGTCACTATAGGTTGGGTTCTTTAATTTTATAAATGGCATCATACAATATGTATTTCTTTTGGTCTGGCTTTTTTTACCCAGTATAATTATTATGCTATTTATCAGCGTTTTTGTGTATATCAATAGTTCAGCTGTTTTTATTGCTGAGTTCAATTCCATTGTATGGACGTACCACAGTTTCTTTATTCATTCACCTGTTGGTTGACATCTGCGTTATTTACAGTTTGGGGCTATTGCAAACAAAGTTGCTATGAATAGTCACATATAAGTGTTTATATGGACATATACTTTCTTATTCTTGAGTAAATACCTAAGAGTGGAATAGCTGGTACATGTGGTGCTTTATTAAAAACTTTTCTTAGAAACTTCCAAACTGATTTCTAAAATTACTGTACAATTTACATTCACACAATCAGTGTATGAGAATTCCAGTTGCTCTACATCCTTGCAAAGTGAGTGTGGTCAGTATTTTTAAATTGTAGCCTAACAGATGTGTAATAGTACCTCCTGGTTTTAATTTGCATTTTCCCTAATGTCTAGTGATAATTAAGTATTAACATCAACAAGATTTTTCTGTGCTTATTTGCAATCTGTATACCTTCTTTGATAAAATGTATGTATCAATCTTTCAGCCATTTAAATTTTTTTCCTTATTGAGTTTTGAAAAATTGTTTTACATTGTGGATATGTCCTTTATAAGATATGATTGGCTAATATTTTTGTTCTTCTTCTTGCCTGACTCTTCTCTAGCGCCCCTACAACAATGTTGAATGCAAGTGGTGAGAGTGGACATCCTTGTATTTTTCCTGTACTTAGTGGGGAACATTTAATTTTTCACGCTTAAGTATAATATTAGCCATAGGTTTTTTGAAGAAGTATGTATGTATGAGGTAGAGAGAGTTACCCTCTTTTTCCACTTTCCTTAGAGTTTTTATCTTGAATGTATGTTGGATGCTATCATTTCTTTTTTTTGCACCTAATGAGATTATCACATGGCTTTCCTCTTTTAGTTTGCTAATATGGTAGATCACATGACTAGTTTTGGGATGTTAAACTAATCTTACATTTCTGGGATAAACTCTACTGAGTCATAGTGCATTACTGTACTCTTTTTCTTTATTGTTGAATTTGTTTGCAAAATTTTTGTTTAGGTTTTTTTATATACATATCCAGGAAGAATATTTACCTGTAGTTTTCATTTCTTATTATGTGATTGTCTGATTTTCTATATTCTTAATCAGTTTTTCTTTCCTTGTTCTATCAGTTATTTGCAGAATAGGATATAAATTTCTATAGTCTGTAATTTTAGGTATGTTTCTTTCTCCTTACAGTTCTATCATATTGTGATTCATATATTCAGGAACTTTGTTGTTAGGTACTTAGCAGTGTAGGATCGCTATGCCCTCTCAATGAATTGGACCCTTTATCATTATGAAATGACATGTTTAATTCCTGGTGATATTCTTTATTCTGAAATATACTTTTCTGATATAAATAGCCACTCCAGACTTCTTTTTATTAGTGTTATTGTGGTATATATTTTTCTATCCTTTTACTTTTAACACATTTGTGACTTTATAGTTGAAGTTCCTTTCTGGTAAGCAGCACATATTTGAGTCTTCATTTTTTTCTTCAATCTGAAAATAGATCTTTAGTAAGTGATTATTCAGACCATTTACGATGACTGTATTTATTGCTGTTGTTATAGTTAAATAAATCATCTTGCCACTTGCTTTTTATTGGAGCCATGTGATCTTTATTTCTTTTTTGTCTTTTTTTGGTTTCTAAATTATTTGAAAACTTCATTGTTTTATTTTATATCATTTGAAGTCTTATTAAGCATAACCATTAATTTCGATATTTTAGTGGTTGTTTTAGGGGTTAGAGCATTCACTTTTAACTTATCGTAGTCTGGCATATATATAGTATATAAGGTGTAAATCTAGGGGTTTTTTTTTTTCACATAAGTAAGTAATTGTTCCAGCGTTATCTTTACCCACTGGCATTTTTCTCTTAAAGGTATTTTATTCTCATTGTGTGAAAGACATAAAAGATTTCCATCCTTTTACAGTACTTTTAATATGTTTTTGAGTTTATATGTGAAGTGTGTTTCTTATAAATGGCATACAGTTGGGTCTTGCTTGCTTTATCCAATCTGAGAGTCTCTACCTTTTTATTGGGCTGTTTACCCTTACGTTTAATGTAATTATTTATATGGCAGAGTTTAAATCTACCAGCTTCCTATTTATTTTATATTTGTCTTACGTGTTATTTTTCTTCTCCTTTCCTCTTTGTTTTTACTATAATATGGAGTATTTTCAATATGCATCTTAATTCCTCTATTGTTATGACTAAACAAGATGAGTCTGTTTAGTTTCTTAGGAAATAGAGTTCAAGCATCTCAACCCATTGCTTTGTAAGACTTAGATTCAGTTATAGTCACCAATTTCATGGTACTGTTATAGGCTCTGCTTTTTAACCTATCAGCATGCTCATTTTGTCCTAAGTCTCAGAGTTAGCAAATTACTCAAAAGGAAAATTTGCCCATTATATCAGACCCTTCCTGTATTGTTGTCCCTGAAATTCCGTTTTTTCTCTCAAAGCATGCTAGAGTGTCACAAACTCTAGACTGCAGCTTTTTTTTTTTTTAACATCTTTATTGGGGTATAATTGCTTTACAATGGTGTGTTAGTTTCTGCTTTATAACAAAGTGAATCAGTTATACATATACATATGTTCCCATATCTCTTCCCTCTTGCGTCTCCCTCCCTCCCACCCTCCCTATCCCACCCCTCCAGGCGGTCACAAAGCACCGGGCCGATGTCCCTGTGCCATGCGGCTGCTTCCCACTAGCCATCTACCTTAAGTTTGTTAGTGTGTATATGTCCATGCCTCTCTCTCGCCCTGTCACCACTCACCCTTCCCCCTCCCCATATCCTCAAGTCCGTTCTCCAGGAGGTCTGTGTCTTTATTCCTAGACTGCAGCTTTTTATGCCCCATTCAGGAAATCAGAAAACAACCTGGGGGAAAAAAAGTGGCCAAAATAGGCATCAACTTAATGTAGTCCGTTGTCTCAAGGTTCTTGCCTCCTCAAATTCCTGCCTCTCTTGGATGCTTTCCAATGCTATAAAGGGCTAAATTTTTTATATTTTATTCAGATATTTTATATAGTCTCAGTGGGAGGCTTATTCTGATAACAGCAACAGTATGATTTCAGAGTAAGAAAGTCCCCCCTTCTTTCTATGTTGTCTTTATTATTACATTGATATGTAGCTGAAAAGATTTACTTATATATCCAATAATTCATTTATTTCTTTGATCATCCATTTATTCAGCAAATATAGATTAGGCACTGTGTTTATTACTCTAAGAACTGTTTGTACTAGAACAACAGTAGCTCATAAATACTTCTTATTGAATACAAACTTCTGTGTTCATATCATCTATTATTTATTAAATGCTTAAGCACTTAAGCACACGAGAGATATACACATGTTCACACATATTTATCACTTTTTTGAACTTTTTCAATAATATTATCCTCTGAATTATAAGTAAATTGAAGCTTGATGTTCACACATTTAATAATGTATCTGGATTTTGGGCCCAACTGCATGTACCTTCACATAGGATACACCTTTAGTAGATTTTAAGATAATAATATTAGCGAAAATAACTATGTTTCCAGAGATTATCATAATACCTGATATAACATAGGCATGCTGCAAAGAATTGCTTAATTTATAATGATTAAATCTCTAGAACAAAACATTTTGCTTATGCAGAAACTGAATCTAAAATCTTAACATTATTTTATACAACATTCTGACAACTTAAACAATTTGCTACTTCATGCTCATCATTTTGCCCGAAAACCTCTTACCTTCCTTTCCAATATGCACACACAGTATTTAAATACAATACACTATAATTATTGGAGCTAAATTCAAACCACTCAAAAATATTCTACAATGCTTATAGAAAGAGTTCCTCATGTTCATTCCATTTGTGCCCTGCGATACTTTTATGCTAAAATTTATGACCCAGGTTTACTTATCCTCCTGTGCCTTTTTCATAGCTTAAGCGTAGAATTATGCAAACCAACCTCATGTTAAACAATTAGGAATTTATTTTAACCCAAACTGAAGTTACTTGGCTAACAAATCATGCTTTGCCTATAGTGAAGTCTAGAAAAGGAGTCTATCTGTATTTCTGATCACATCTTGATTAATTAGAGGCAAATATTTTGGTTATATTTGGTTTCCCTAAGGTTCATGTAACTATGACACCTGTACAAATCTATGGCATTGACATTATTAAATTTCCTGTTGCCAAAAATTATGTGAACATGTCACCCTTTCTGCTCTTTTTATTAGATAATATAGCTCATAATTTTACTACTACAGATTTCTACTGGGAGTTTTATCATTATGTAATCATTTGCCTCTTGAAACTGTTGAATTATTTACCTGATTTTTATCAGAGAGGAATCTCCAACATCTAAAGCCCTAGTTTTTAAAATTTTCCTTTTGTATAATTTACAACTGTATTTCAATACTTTTATGTTTTAATAAAGAATGTATATTGTTATAAACATAATTGATGTTTTTGGTTATCTATATTGAAGGAATGGCATTAGGACCAAATTAGTCCAATACAACATCACCTCTGTCTGTTGACAGAGAACTGAATTTTCGGCAGAGCCTCAAAGAGAAGCTAATGAGCCTCCAAAGAGAATGAACTTTTTTTGCATTTTAGCTAATACAGAGTATGAAAGACCTGATCTGAAGATTTGCAAAGTTTATCAAAACCTTCAAGGATGTATCTCTTTTATTTGGTTATAGCAAGATTTCACTATAGTAAAAGATCATGGGACACGGCTGGTCCCCAGCCGCTGCTTTGTATTACTTCATTGGAGTGGAATGTTTGTTACACCAAGCTTCATTAAAATTAAATTCTACCTTCACTCTATTTACCCTGAAAATTATTATTTTTTATAGGCCAAAGCTTATGATTCTGTAGGTACAGAGTAAGAACAAATAAAATGGAATATGTTAAGAAATATGTAATTTAATAGAGCAAAGGAAAGGATTTGGAAAAAATTTTTGAAAGAACCATTTAAAGGACAGTCAGCACTTGCATCTGAATAATATCCAAGGTGTGATGATCAAAATTCTTGACACTGAGTCCCATAATTAGTCAATCTGGTTAAGTAGTAGCCTCAAGATCAAATTGGAGAAGAAGCAACTGACCTTAAACACAATTTATTAAAAAACAAAACCAAAAGCAAGACAAAACAGAAATAAGAGCTAAAAAAGGAGCAGGTTTATCTAGTAATAGTGAAGTAAACACAATATAGGTATTGCCAAGTATTAATTTAAAATCTGAGACTTAGTAAAAGAGGGGCAAATGGTAAAAGATAAAGACAATGGAAGTGGAGACAAAGTATGAAATAATTTCAAATTTGTTCTCAGCATAACTGGCTTTAGACTTGTAGTCATTCAATTTTCACTGCAAACTAAAGAATAACAATAAAATAATGGTTTAAACAATTCAGACATTTATTACATAACTTAGAAGGTGGGCCATTTCACAGCACAGTGACTTAATGATGTCATTAAGGATGCAGATTTTTTAATCATTTTGTTCTGTTATCCTCAGTGTAATATTCACATGTTATTTTCTATGGATCTAAGCATTAATTAGCATGCAGTAATATACCAACAAGAAGGGCAGATGAGTTAAAAAGAAAAATAACCTGTATTCTTTCTCTGCTCTCCTTCCTGTAAGGGAATAAATTTTTCTCTTAAAAACACCTAGCAAAAATCCCCTTGAATATCTATGATCAGGACATGACCATTGTCCATCAAGAGACATATCAATGGCACCAGTGACAGAGTTTCCATGGTTGGCTTATATCTGTGAATTTAAAAGTATCCCACAGTAAGAAAATTATTTGTAAATAAAAAATTTTATACACACTTTATATTTGTAATAAAAACAGAAATTCTATGAACTGTATTTACCATATATCAAAAAAAGCATTTTGATATTTTCCTTACTGTTTCAATTGGTTTTGACCCACCAAATTAATTTTATGACTCACAATTGGTTCATATTCCATAGCTAAGAAAATGCTGACTTACGTATATCATAATTTATTTCCTGAGGCTGGTAGACTCTACACAGGTTTCTGTGAACCAGAAAGGTGAACAAATGGTTATTAGGCATGTATTCAACAATATCCCACTATTAAAGTCACAATCTGGTAAAATGGCTTGTCTTTGGCTTCTCTCTTCTTTCCTTTTGGTAACTCTCTCCTACCACTTGCTTCCATCCTACAGCCAATCACACCCCCAATATGACTGCCATATTAGATTGTGCTCTACTATGAAGTTCAAAAATTCTCTGAAATTACCAACATTCTCCACTCCTGACAGGGGAAACCACATGCATTAGCTCAGTTTAAATAAGGAAACAAATTTTTTATTAATTCATGCAATGAGTGAAGGATTATTAGGCCATTATATCCCAGCATTTTAAAAATAAGATGATTTCTAGCCATTTCTAGCCAAACAAATATCCATTTGGTGTCAAGTAATAGAAGCAACTAGAACAAAAACAAAAATCAAGCAGTGTAAGGAAAATGCTTAGTTACAGAAGTGTCTATCATTAAGCAAGTGAGCTTTTTCTGGACTTCTCAGCTTGGGGGTGTCTGCCTTCTGGGTCATTCTTGATTTTCACAGGTATAATTCTTCCTTCTTTGGACACACTAAGGGCATTTTACTCCAAATGTGTGGAATACAGAAAAACAGAATGACCTTATTGTTAACTTTAAAAACAGTATGGCTATAAATGTCAAATACTGCAGATAGCCCAGGATAAGGCAGTAACATTTTACCATCAAGGTCAAAGGATTACCCTACCTACAGAAACTATTCAGCTTCATTTCTTTTTTCTTGATGCTAGATTTTGTGGGTAAAGATGGGCAAATGTTGTGATCCCTGATTGGGAGCTACAGGAGAGGGAGAGGCAAATAAGCAAAGAATGTAATAAGCAAACAAAGTTATAAAGCCCAGTCCATTTCTAATTTAAGACAGAATTATTTCTCAGAGAGTCTTCCTATTTGTACACTCACTGAGTTCTAGATTTTCAGAGCTATTTTATATAAATGCCTGTTTTCATGTACAGATAGTATTTGTGAAAATTATTGATTAAATGTATAAATATATGCTTTTGTATCTTTGTAATATATTTAAAAAGAGTCATGAGTAAATTAAAGAATATATATACATGTATAAAGTCAAGCTCCATTTTAAAAATAATTAATATTCATGTTCTATTCCTACTCAGGTACCATTTTATAGAAATTTTTTAAAAGTAGGTCTTCTATTTTAGACATTTTTTATGCAGTTATATTCTTTTTTGTTCAATTATGCTTTTGTTTTTTTGGGTTTTTTTCACTTTCTAGTTTTCCTGAAAAATCAAGCCTGAAAACTTGTAGGTACAAAACACTTTAGTTTCAATTTTGTAACAAGCAAACTATGTTGTGAAATTATGCAATTTTCAACATTAAAACATAGAAACATGCACATTTTTAAAAATTACTTTTTAAGAAAAATGGAAGAATGCAATTATTCCTAAAACATAGTAAGATATTTTCCTATGGCATAACCTAAAACTTTGTTCATTTTCTTCCTAAAGAGAAGAAAAAAGAAAGCAATAATACTTGACCACTTTGCTTATTAGGATTCTAAAAATTTTCCAGTCCTATAATTTTTGGATGGCTCAATAATACTTTTAAATATAAAGAAGCCATAGGAGGAGTAGGGTGGTTATATAATTCATTTTCCAAACTAGAAAACTTCTTGAGAGTAGAAAGGAATAATATTAATAATTATATGAAGTGATAAATGTTTTCATAATACTTGGAAGTCAAATGCACAAAATGATTGGCATCTCGATTTCTTCATTCTTCTTTTCTTTCTCATGTTTCTAAGTTGGTATGATTGTTAATTTAGAACATTAATAAGAAGGAATTATTCTAAGGCACAATGATTTTACGTAAGACATCATCTTCAGCCCTGTGTCAATAAAATCATCCCCAACATCTTGCAGAGTCTGTTCTTATACTCAAAATATTTTAAGCGAATAGAGCCCAACTTTCTGTATTAGCAAAATACAAAATATGAAATATGGAAAAATAGGAAAATAGGAGCCATAATGTCACTCTACCTATGACGGATGTTGTAGAAGCAATACTCAGGTTCTTTTGCATAGAGAAGTTTCTTTATTTATGAAAAAACAAGGTTCTTCATTATTTTTCTGGCCTCACTGCCTGCTTATTACGTGCTTGTTTTTTGCCAAGTATTCCACATGCATCGCTTCATTTTTCTTTTATAAAACCTATGAGGTAGACATTATTATTTTATTGTGCTCATGAAAAAAACTGAGATGAAACTCAAACTCTTCATTATGATGCTCCAGTGTTTCACACTGCTTCAAGCTATATTATATGCTTCCCTAACTAAGCCACTAAAGCAGTGGAATAAATGAAAAATAGTTATAAATCTCCCTTCCATGGGGGCTTTATAGAGCATTTGCCTCCAAACATCTGTGAAAACGTTGTATCAAACAACCCACAAACCTGCTTTCAAGCAGAGATGATAAAGGAAATAAGGCACTTTGGATGATATGGGCAAAACTCACTCATTCAGATAGCAAATATGGTTTTTGAGCAGCTACCAATTATGAGACACTGCAGTAAATAAGATGGAAGAAATCAGGTTCATAGCTTCCAGGAACCAACATAAAGCATAAAGATAGGTAAAAATAGCTCTACCACATGGTATTATTAGATTAGAAGCCCAGCTGTAATGTGTTTCCATGGATGGAGAATGATAGAGAAGGGTTTTCCAAGTAAAGGAACTGACCAAAGAATGAAATGCTCACTTTGTCTTCAGGAAAAAGCAAGTTGCTTTTGTTGGAGAGGGAATACACAGATAGGGACACACAAAAGACACAGACACATATGCATATGTATGCACTTGTACATTTACATATATACATGTATATACTCAGGTACTCATATTGGGTTGGCAAAAGGTTCGTTCATTCCGTAGCATCTTACGGGAAACCCAAACAAACTTTTGGCCAAACCAATTATATATGTTCATGCATACATATGCATACATACATCCTAAACAGCTATGGAAAATAAACAGAACAATGAAGTGACTTTCTTTTTATTATCAGACATAGAGAACGGATGTGTGGACACAGGAGGGGAAGGGAAGGGTGGGATGAATGGGGAGATTAGGTTTGACATAAATACACTGCTATGTGTAAAATAGATAGCTAGTGGGAACCTGTGTTGTAGCACAGAGAGCTCATCTCGGTGCTCTGTGGTGACCTAGATATGTGGGATGGGGGAGTGGGAGGGAGGTCCAGGAGGGAGGAGATATATGTATACATATAGCTGATTCACTTCGTTGTACAGCAGAAACTAACACAACATTGTAAAGCAATTATACTTCAATAAAAAAAAATTAAAAAACACAAAAAAATCTATATAGTATTTCTAATCCTAAAAGTCATTTTGAATCTGAAATATAGGAACTTATTTTGGCCCCAGTATGCTTCATCATCAAACTTCCATCATAAAGAAACCTATGTATATTATCTGTGTAAAAGGAAACATAAAATCCCCTTGAAGCTTTCCCCAATATTTCTTAGGAAACTGTTATATTTGTCATTGCATTTTCAGGGCATTTTGCAAAGAATAATAAAGTTGTAAATGATAAGCCTCAGGCTGATATATTTGCCCTTTAGAAATAATGAAGGACTCATTCAGGAAGCTTTATCTAAGGGGAAGATGTTTTTCACAAAATGACATTTTATAGCTGAAACTCAAAAAGGGAGATGGGACAAGGAGGGTAAATGTGTGTTACTTTATTTAAAATGACAGGTAGAAGCAGAGTAAGTAAGAAGAAAGGGATCTGGTTTCAGATATACTCAGTATTGGAAAATAAAACAAACAGTGTGCGTCTGTTTCTCTTAAACTTGACGTTTCTTGTTAGAGCTTTAAGATCTGCCTCACTGGAATGAAAAAGGCTACAAATTCATTATTACATTCCTTTATGTTTCTCTAGCCCTTTACATTCTGTGGGCAACCATTTGTTATTATCTTTAACGGTTTTTAACAATCCTTAATACATTGGAAAAATATTATACTTATTGAATATTTTTGCCTTAAAAATGTCAATGTACAAACTTTATTCATAACGTGCAAAGCTAAATATTATTTTTAAATAATATGAAGACTAAAGTTTCTTTTCTTTTCAAGTTATTTTATTTGACTGTGAAAAGCATTAAAATTTAATTCATTAACCAGTTACTTTTTTGAGATTTGGAGGAATATTTTTGCTTGAGTACATTTTTTTCAAAGGGATACTGCAACGTGTGGCATAAAAATTTTAGTATCTAGAAAATTAAAATCACATAAAAACTGTGGCAAATGTTTTGATAATACTTGGAAGTCAAATGCATAAAATGATTGGCATCTTGATTTTTCATACCTCTTTTCTTTCCTATGTTTCTAAGTTGGTAGGATCGTTAATTTAGGAAATTAATTAAAAGGAATTATTCCAAGGCACAATGATTTTACAGAAGATATTATTTTCGGCCCATGTCAATAACATCATCCCCCGCATCTTGGAGAGTCTCTTTTTGTACTCAAAATATATTAAGCTAATAGAACCCAACTTTCTGTACTTCTAAAATATGGTCAATATATTTTATATACTACATATTCACTATTTTCACAATTATGTACTTAACATATTCACTAATAATGTACTCTAACCATGATAGTATGATTAGAAAAAATTTAAATAAAATAATATGATGTAAAATGTTTTATCACACATGGATTGAACTTACAAAACGGTGGATTAATAAAAGTTTCAATGATCCAGTATAATTTTTCAAATACTAAAGATAAGTTTAGTAAAGATTTTTTTCTGGTAGAATTCTGTGAAATTTTTAAAATTTATATTCCCTATTTTCTTCTTTTCTTAATTTGTGGCATGATTATTTGATATTTTAGACAACATTTGTATATTCTTAGTGTACTGCCTAGGAATATTATTGAAATTATTCAGCCCCAAATATAACTACTTATATTGGTTAATTTTAAATGTTGTATGTTAATTTATTACTAAACATCATAACAGTCAATTTTATTGACACTAGATAACGTATTGTGGGCTTCTGAATGCCTAAATAGACAAAAACATTACATAAGTATTTATTTAAAAGCACATAAGGGTGTAATGAAAATAAAAAATTCTATGCAGCAAAGAACAATCACTTACTAGGTTTATCTTTTTTATATCAATTGAACATATACATATATATGCTTGTATATATCTATATATAATTCTTTGAACGATTTTAGAATAAATTGCAGATGTGCATACCACATTATTCTAAGCACTCAGTATATGTTATCTAACAATAATAACATTTCTGTACATAACCTTAGTATAATTATCAAAATCAGATTATTTAACCTAATTTAATCTAAATACAATTAATAAATGTAAATATATTTATTAATTTATAAAATTTAATCTAATACAGTTGTTTGTTTCACAGACCATATACTCTCTTCCAATTTTCCCAATAATGTGCTTTATGTATAAGATAATTATCTGTCTTGATACATGGTCCACCCAGGATCACACATTGTATTTAGTTTTCATGTCTCTATAGCCTCTTTAAGAAGTTTGTCAATCATTGTCTTTCAAGAATTTGGCATTTTAGAATAGTGGAGGCCAGTTATTTTGTAGAGTGTTCCTCACTTTGGATTTTTTTGTTATTTCATTATGTTTAGGAATACCACAGGGATGATATTGTGCCCCTCTCTTTCCCAAATAAAGACCTACTTCTCACATAAAAAATAAGGCAAATCTGAGTTAATCCAGGGACTCACATGATCATAGATAGGAAAAAGGGCAGTCACAGGAGACTCCTCAGTTGACTCTGCCCTGAACCTGGTCTTTTTATGTTTATGTTCTCCAGCACAGATAGAAGTAGCCCGATTATTATAATATTTTTATTTTTACCATGATAATCTATTATAGCAGACCCTCAGTCTGTCAAAAACTCATCTTCAATAGGTATTTTATTTCAGCACTGCAGGCTAGAGTAAATTTTTTGCCATAATGGACAATAAAAATGCCAGTCTCCATTTTCTAATGTTCATGAGGACATCGGTGTCTTCAAACTCAGCCAGAGGATGACCAGTCTCAGACTGCCCTGCACCTCAGTGCTTCTTGTCTGTGACCACTTCTGGTATCAAATGTTATAGCAGGGTAAGGGGAGCAGAAGACACAAACTCTTAAAGTAGCTTTTAGGAATGTCTCCCAAAGACATAAGTCACAAAAGCAGGACACCAAATTGTCACTGCCTTATCTGTAATTCAGAGAATGGTTGCATTGCTGTGACTTTAATCAGGGATCATAATATCAGAAGCCTATCATATTTGGGAAGCTGTGTATGCTCCAGAAATGTGTAACATCAACAAAATGGGTGCTGCATGTCTTCCTTCTTGGTATCCTTACTTTAGTGACTGGTACTTCGCTAATATTAACACAGAAAAACAATGGCTTCTGTGATCCTGCGTGTCCGTAGAAACCATAGAACCAGCAGAAGTTTGAACTCCACCCTACTCCCACCTTCATTGTCCCACACAAATATATTGGGTTGGCCAAATCAAAATTTTATGTGCAACCAAATCTCAAGGGAGCCTAGAAAATGCACATTTTAGCTTTTCAGTCTCTATAATGCAAGGAGGCATGCAGTACAAGGAATACTGATGCACAGTCTCCACTGCAGGGGCTGTTGCAGAGTCCTCAAAGCTTCATCTCTTGGCTTCTTCAACCACAGTTTGCTTAACACAGACTGTGTTCTCTACCCCTGCCTGCCAGTAACTTTTTGAATCCCCTCTATTGCTCTCTCTTGCTTCTTTTGAGTCACCTCTTTGCTTTAGTCATGATGTCATTCCAGAAAATCCTTTAGGGGCATTTCTTTTTAACAGACAACTCTAAGCTGGTTGCCTTCTCTGGGACCATGTACAGTGCACAGGAAACAACTAATGTTGTTATGATTTAGGAGGAGATACAGCCAACTTACAGTGTAACCTTCACTTTTGTTGCTCCTTAACCAGACAAGCATTATTAGTAGACCAATCTGCATGCCTTTCTCTTCCTATGGGATGTTATCTATCATGCAACTACACTTCTGTGGGGCCCTGTCCAATAGCTACAGAAAAAGCCTCTGGCTATATATACTCATGAATATAGCTCAAGATGTGGTTCCTAGTATGCATTCTATTATCTCTTTTAATATTCAAATACTTAGAATTATATATTTTCCTCATTTACACTAAAGAAAAAAAGCAAGTGATCAAATAATAAGCAATTCAACAAAACTCTGAGAATTTTTGGTTATACTCTGCTCTCTTCAGAGCATTCAGAAATTATTCTAAAGTTTCAACAAATTCCCAATCAGTTTTTTCATATTAATGCACAAAATCTGTAATCTAGTATTATGGTTTTTATATTTTTAATTCATAGTATTCATTTTTCTCTAAAATTGAAGTAGATACTAGAATAGTTTTTCTCTTCAAGATGGGTGCAATTTCTCAAATGTATATAATCTATAATTTTGCTAAAATATTTAACATATGTTGTCAGCCTGAGTAGAAGAAAATTTTTTCTCTCATATTTATTTATTTCTTCCAGCTTTATTGAGATTGTAATTGACATACAGCACTGTATGAATTTAAGGTGTACAGCATAAAGATTTGACTTACATACATCATGAAGTGATTACCATAAGTATAGTGAACATCCATCTCCTCATACAGATACAAAATTAAAGAAAGAGAAAAAAATATTTTTTCCTTGTGATGAGAACTCAGGATTTACTCTCTTAACAACTTCCATATATAACATACAGCAGTGTTAATTGTATATATCATGTTGTACATTACATCCCTGGTACTTATAACTGGGAGTTTGTACGTTTTGGCTGCCTTCATCCGATTTCCCTTCCCCCATCCCAACCCCAACTCTGGTAACCACAAATCTGATCTCTTTTTCTATGAGTTTGTTGGTTTGTTTGCTTGTTTGTTTGTTTTTAAATATAATTAACCTACAACAATATGTTAGTCCCTGTTACACAACACAGTGATTTGATATTTCTACACCTTTCAAGATGATCATCACGATAAGTCTCGTTACCATCTGTTACCATATAAAGATTACATAATTGTTAACTATTTTCCCTACATTGTACACTTAATACCCATGAGTCATTTATTTTGCAACTGGAACTTTGTACCTCTTAACCTCCCTCACTTATTTCTCTTCTCCCCTCAACCCCCTGAATGGAGGAAAATATTTTTTTGTGAGTACTTTGAAAAATAAAAAGAGTCTGCTATCTATCCTCTATATATTTTTAAAAGTTCTCTGTAAATGAAATGGTTTTTCCTGCATAATATTTTCAAAAATTCCTATTCAATAACAGCTGTGATTATTGTTTTGTTTGTTTGTTGTCTGATGATTATCCTTAGATTATTTTCCGCTTAAATTTAAGCCATCTCTTTTCACATATTCCCTGAACTAGTGTAACTGCCAGTTTCTCCACATCCTGTTTACTATACTGAGGGTTATGCAAACCCTGACAGGATTAGTGGTTTTACAGAAGTGAAGGATTAGTATTAGGATTTGGATATTTTCTCAGTCTTTGCATTTTCTTTACCTGCCAGCCATGTGTACTAAAAGCTTCCACAGTTTACCTCAGCACACATTGCCAGTGCCTGAAACACTGAGCACTGCCTAACGGTACTTTAGTTGTTACCTTCCCTTTAATGTAAGATGGGATTTGGAACTAGACTTCTTGTTGCACTCTGGGGTATCTGGTAGGATTCAATGAGAAATGAGTCATATCTAGTTTTCTCAGTTCCTGTGAGCACTGGGTTGCAGCTTCCCTACCTAACTCTTGGTTCAGCCAATTTGTTGACTAAATTGCTGGCATACAGTCCCTCTCCAGTTCTGTACTAGGATTTCACTCAGCTCTAGATTCAGGCATGGTCAGCTGAGGGTTTCTGATCTCCTCACATCATCTCTGCCAGTACTTCTCAGGGTCAAACTCTGCTTCTGGAATCCTCTGTCAAACACATGTTGTCCAATTCCATATCATTCATGAATAATAAAGGTCTTTTACTCCATTTCCTAGGCAGCTTGACCATTTATTCTAGGTTTCATATTGAAAATCGTCTCAGTCTGTATTGATTTTTTTTCCTTTTCCTGCTATTCACTATTTTCCTTTGGAATCTCCATGAAAGTGTGTGAACACATTGGATTTTGATTCTCTAAGCTCCCTCTTTGTGTGTTTTCCACGTCTGTCCACATCTCAGGCCTATGTGTTTCCTTCCTATTCCTCCCCTAGGGACCATATATTTTTAATTCACTGTCTTCTCAAGACTCACAGTGAAGAAGGGTCCAATAAATTTATTTACACAATAAAAATGTAAGAGATTTGCATTCAAAGACAACAGAGCTTGGACCAACGGAAAGAAGATGTAAAAATATAATATGTAATTAACCTGTGATTGATGGATTTGTCCTACAAGCCACACCAAATGCCTTCTATTTTGTTGTCGTTTATGACCATCACTGAGCCTAGATAATGTTGCTTTTAGGGAATAATTAGCCTTTTATTCCTGGAGAATAATCTGATTTTACAAATCTTTAAAGGAAGAAGAAATGTCAACAAACATGAAAATTTCTTTGGTGTGCTTTTGACCTCTGTGATGAACCAAGAAGTCTGGTTTCTTTGTTTCAGTATGTATTTCGATTTAATAGGATCAGTTCCTTTCAAGTCCAGAATCCTTGATTTAAATAGCTCTTTTGGTGATCGAGACACTTTACTGGTCTCCAATTACTAGTTGTCCAGTCCTCAGACTAAATCAGTTCTCTATTTTGATCCTTAATGATATCCACCAGTTTTTCCCGAAAAGAACTTGCAGGTGATAAAACTAATAACTCAAGGGAAAGGACAACTGTGACATATAACAAGGACAAAATAAATGGTTCAATTTTAGGCCAATATTGCTTTGCAGAATATGAAATGCCATACCTTTTGTAGTCCCAAAAGGCCAACATTTTTCAAAATCTCTCTGAAATGCTAAGGAATATTCGATGAGACTACAATCTTCATAAAATATATTTTTCTAGTAAGTAGGCTGTGGCCTCCCATTTAACACATATCTTTTCAAAGCCTAGAATTCAGGAGACTGAAATCTTCTTCTGCGTTCAACCTACTTATATTTTAAAGATATACTCCTTCTTCTAAACATCTAAATAAACATGTGTTTTCTTTCTCCCTAAGACTGCACTATACTCCACAAACTCCAAACCAATTAATCACCTCACTTCATTGATTGCTCTGAGTGTTCTCATTTTCATGAAAGCAGGAACCAAGTCTGAAAGATTTTTTAAGAACTTGTACAAAATAAAATAGTTACTAATATTATTACCAACATATAACGGAATGTACCTATATCATCCTCACAATTTTTCTGTAAATCTACAACTGTTCTTAAAAACATTATTTTTTGCTACTTTATTTTTTTAATTGAATGAAAGATTCTTTAAATTCTACAGTGCTTCACAATTTTCAGATGTTTCACAAACATGATTTCATATAATCTCATAATAACCCCCGTTTTTTAATCTCCTACCCCTGTTTCCCCTCCCCCCTCCCCTCTCCCCACTGTTAACCACTAGTTTGTTCTCTATATCTGTTAGTCTGCTTCTTTTTTGTTTTATTCACCAGTTTGTTGTATATTTTAGCTTCCACATATAAGTGATATCATACAGTATTTGTCTTTCTCTGTATGACTTCAATTAATATGATAATCTCTAAGTCCATCCATAATGCTGCAAATGGCATTATTTCATTCTTTTTATGCCCGAGTAATATTCTATTGTGTATATATATATATTTATATATATATACCACATCTTTATCCATTCATCTATTGATGGACACTTAGCTTGCATCCATACCTTGACTATTGTAAATAATGCTACTATGAACATTAGGATGCATGTATCTTTTCAAATTAGTGATTTTGTTTTTTTCAGATATATAATCAGGAGTGAAATTGCTGGGTCCTATGGTAGTTGTATTTTTCATTTTTTGAGAAATCTCCGTACAGTTTTCCACAGTGGCTTGTACCAATGTATGTACCCACCAACAGTATAGGATGGTTTCCTTTTTTCCACATCCTTCCCAACATTTGTTATTTGTGGTTTTTTTGATGATAGCCATTCTGACAGGTATGAGGTGATATCTCACTGTGGTTTTGATTTGCATTTCCCTGATGATTAGCGATGTTGAGCATCTTTTCATGTGCGTATTGGCCATGTGCTTTTCCTCTTTGGAAAAATGTCTATTCAGTTCTTCTGCCCATTTTTTAGTTGGTTTGTTTTTTTTTTTTGATGTTGAGATGTATGAGCTGTTCATATATGTTAGATATTAATCCCATATCAGTCATATCATTTTCAAATATCTTCTCCCATTCAGCAGGCTGTCTTTTCATTTTGTCGATGGTTTTCCCTGCTGTGCAAAAAGCTTCTAAGTTTAATTAGGTCTGAAATAAATCCACACATTTATGGTCAATTAATCTATGACAAAGTAGGCAAGAATATACCGTGGAGAAAAGACAGTCTCTTCAATAAGTGGTGCTGGGAAAACTGGACAGCTACTTGTAAAAGAGTAAAATTAGAACATTCTCTACCACCTTACACAAAAATATACTCAAAAGGATTAAAGACCAAAATTAAGACTGGATACTATGAAACTCTCAGAGGAAAACATAGGCAGAACACTCTTTGACATAAATCTCAGCAATATTTTTTTTGGCCTGTCTCCTAAAGCAAAGGAAACAAAAGCAAAAATAAACAAATAGAACCTAATTAAACTTAAAAAATTACTTTAAAATGTGCTATAATTTGTCTTGGTTGGTGCATCTAGAATGTAGCAGAGCCAGGATTTGAACCCAGGCATTCAGACCCCACATTCCACTTTACTGCCAACTAATACTAACTGTGACGAAAGTGATATATGAAAAAAGTATGGGACTTCCCTGGTGGCACAGTGGCTAAGAATCCACCTGCCAATGCAGGGGACACGGGTTCGAGCCCTGGTCTAGGAAGATCCCACATGCTGTGGAGCAACTAAGCCCATATGCCACTACTGAGCCTGCACTCTAGTGCCCGTGAGCCACAACTACTGAGGCCACATGCCACAACTACTGAAGCCCACGCACCTAGAGCCCGTGATCCGCAACAAGAGAAGCCACCACAATGAGAAGCCCACACACTGCAACAAAGGGTAGCCCCTGCTCCTGCAACTAGAGAAAGCCTGCGCCCAGCAGTGAAGACCCAACTCAGCCAAAAAAAATAACGTAAAAAATAATAAAATAAATAAATTTATTTTTAAAAAGTATGTAAAGAGAAATAACTTTGAAAAACACTAGGTCACAAAGCTAAATTAGTTTCTTTATCAAATCAAAAGAGCTCTAGGTATCTTCAGTGGGTTAATATCACTGTGACTACTCTAGAAAACAATACCATTCAACCATGGAATCACTTTCCCTTCATGGACCTTTTGGTCTTGGAGCACATCCTGGGACTTATGTTCCATAAAACATACACTTTAGGGAACAATGACGTGCCATTTTCACATATCTGGGAGGTGAATAAAAGATCACTCTGAAAGAAACCCCCGGCATCACAGATAATATGTTAGTTTTAGTTTGTATACTTGTTTGTATTGTTCATTTTTAAACAGAGGAAAGAAGACATATTTTGCCTAGAATATCATACTTTTAGCAACAGTCTCCACTTTATAGAAAAACTGAGGAGAGGAAAAACACAAAATAAAATATTACTTATTGTTCATAGCTGGTATATTTCTCTATTTAATTGAACTAATTTTAGAATAATGATATGTGTTTTTCTATAATTAATCTTAGTCTGTCATTCTGTTTTCCTTGGCATCACTTTGTTCTTTTTCCTCTGATTGTATTGCAGTGATCACAGTCCAAATGTGCTGTGAATTATAGAAGGAAGGGGAAAATCCTTAAATCTCTTCCACTTCTGTATTTTAAAAATGCAAAGTGATTAAGCCATTTTAGTGGCTTATGAAGCATTGGATTGAGCATTTATTCTGACTATTATGCAGGACATTTCTCTCCTCTGGTTCTTACTACTCAATGCTGGGACAAGATAGAAAACAGTTCATCTTACTTCTCCTCCTCTGAAAGTATGAGATGAAATAGTCTATAGAAATGTAAACAAACTACGAATAAATGTCAGGGTATAAAATTAACACAAGAGATGAAACTAACATCTTCCCTGAATGATTAATTAATATTCCAAGGCTTGAAATGTCCTAGCTTTCTAAAATTAAAAATCTTTATGCTTAGCTCAGTAGATGATATATAGGACTTAATCAAATATGGACTTGTCTATAGCTGTCAAAATAAAACGATAGATATTCTACCCTTTTGAAGAAAAGAAATATGAAACTCATTCAGCATGCCAGCCCAGAGTCGAAAACTGAAGTAATTACTGCCGTCTTCTCTAAATCTGACATGCGTACAATTATAACTATGTAGGTAATTTTTTACATGAAAGTCAAAGGGAAATCATGTTGCTAAAGAATAATACATATATTTACAAATCACATATTTTATGTGATTCAAATACATTCTAAATTATTTTTAACCATTTATCCAAATAAACTGATTGTCAGTTTTCCTAAACTTTTGATGCTAAATTATTTAGCTCACTTTGTTAAAGCATTAACAATGATGTTAGTGATTGATAAGTATTATATCAATTAATCAAGTGTTTAAAATTGTATAAATAAATACAATTTAATAAGGCTTATGATTTTCCATACACACAAAAATGCGTTATTGGTCATGTTAATTAGTAAGAATATATAAATATACCAATTAAAATGTATTGACCTTACAGGAAAAGATAAACAAACTCTGAATCATACTGATGAAAAGGAATTAAAGAAACAGCTCTACAGGCACAATTTAAATATAACTCAATTTATTAACTTTTATTTTTATATTTACTTCATATTTATTAACTTTCTAATAATATTCTAACAGAATTTTTCTGCAATGACTTTATTAAATAATGAAACTAAAGACTTATAATATGGATGGTAATAATAATGACTTTCCTTCTGAGTTCCTTTTATGCCTTAAGGATCATCACTGACTTATGTTAACTCACCTAATAATCATAAGTCATATGAGCTAGATGTTATTATCTCAGTTGTGCAGATCTGAAGATAAAGTTTTTTAAAAGTTCATTGATCTTCTCCACTATCCTATCATTATTAAGTGGTAATGCTAGTATTCAGAAACAAATATTTGAATATAAAGATTATGTGCTTTCATTTACCACATTCCTATTTTTAATTTAATTTAAAATACAATTGATTAATTTTAATATATAAATTAAAATTTTCATTTGCAATTTATGAAAAGTTTATGCATACTTTATCCCTTTTTATCCTATCAAAATCCCTATGAAATAGTATTCTTTTATCCTCATCTTATGGATAAAGAAATTCAAGTTTCACAAAGTTACTAAATTTGTCCAAGTTCACAAAATTGAATCAAGTAGCTGTATCCCTGCTTCTCTGTCACCAGTGTCATGCCTTTTCAACTGCTGCCTCCCTTTCTTAAGACTAACATAAAAGATATTTACTTTCTGCATCAATATATCAAAAATACTTTGAAACACATGGATGTATTTGTTGTATGCAATTTGGAAAAGTTAATATGATTTTTAAAATATTTTTGCATTTTATAAAATTGATATTTATATAATGTTTGTTTTACATTTACTGATAGCAAAGATGGGTATTTAGTAATTTAAACACAGTCATTTACTAAGAAGTTACATAACTCTTGAACAATATAAAAGATTGAGATATTCTAGATATAACCCCAAAAAACGTATCAACTATTGTTTAATTTATGTAATTTGAATATGGAGTATCAACAGTGTTTTAAAGGAGTATCAACTTTGCAGCTTTTTTTTTAAATTTTGGATTCACTTCACAGACAAAAGGCATGCATTTCCAAAGTGAGTATTATAACCAATATTTATTCTGAAGTGTTGAAAGATATTAAGAATGGTAAAAGACACTATACCTCTGGTCTTACTAATAAAAAATATAATGGCTTTTTTAGCATGTGTTATATGCCGAAGACTATGCTGATTGATTCATTTATTTGTTCATTTTAACCTCACAATGAGATTATGAGATTTTTATTATATACCAACAAACCTGAGATCTAGGGTTCAAAGAGTTTTAATTGGAGGAATGACAAGAAAAATATTGAAGTAAAGAAAAACATAAATAGGAAAAAATATTTACCTATTTATCTACTCTTAATATAATAGAAATAAATTCTTAAAACTCAGAAAAATGAATTGTAAGATTAATGACTCTAAGCATTATTCATTAATAAACAAAAGACCTGAGGTGTTCTTCATCTAGTAGACCATCAGAGGCTCTTCACATGATGGTGGTTTCAAAATTCCCAAGAGCCACAAGAGCAAGAAAATCTTAATAAGCAAACACTTTTAAAGTCTCCCCTTGAATCATGCTGATTTTTCCCCATTGGCCAGATCAAGTCACAGTCACCTTGGTTATTGTCCCATGGCCAGGAACATACTCAGTATGGGAAGAGACTGCCAAGGATGTGGATATAAGAAAGTAAATTACTGCAACCATTTGCAAACAATATAGAGTTCGAATTGATTTTTCTTATCCCAAGCTTGCACTCTGTCCACTACAGGGCCTACATCTGAAAAACACCAGAAAAAGTATCAACAGTCCCAAGACTATTGAGCCCAGACCTCTCAGGCCTCAAATGAAATCAAATGGTTTATTCTTTATCTTATTATCATCTTCATACTGCTTGACAAATACCCTTCTTTATTCTCCCTATATTATGATTTTTTGTTTTGTTTTTTTTTGGGTTTTTTTGCGGTACGCGGGCCTCTCACTGTTGTGGCCTCTCCCGTTGCGGAGCACAGTCTCCGGACGTGCAGGCCAAGCGGCCATGGCTCACGGGCCCAGCCGCTCCGCGGCATGTGGGATCTTCCCGGACCGGGGCACGAACCCGCGTCCCCTGCATCAGCAGGCGGACTCTCAACCACTGCGCCACCTGGGAAGCCCCTCCCTATATTATTTTTAACAAACCTCTAAACTTCTCCTAGGGTCAGTATCTTTTGCCTTTTTACTGCCACTTCCTCTACTTTATTAATACCCATGCAATTTACTTTTAACATGGAAGTATAGGTGTCAAGAGTATATGTTCTAGAATCAAAATACATGAGTTCAAATCCTGACTATGTGGCTTTTGGCAAATTACTTAATTACTTCTCTCTACAGTTTGATTTCCTCATCTATAAAATCAAAACTATCAAGTACCTACCTGATAGGGAAAAAGTAAATCTTAGTTAAAATAACATATATAAATAAAATACTTAACATTTGCTTAATACTTTATGTGGTCAATAATAAGTAGCTCTCAATACTTTATTTGCCTCTTGCTATATGTAATATAAAATGTTCCTCCTTCTTTGAAAACTTGCCATCAGTTGACTTCTTTTTGTTACACTCCAATTCCTACCATCAAACTGGGGGATGTCAGTAAGGTTATGGATGACTCGTGTAACACTACTGAGACCTAAGCTTTATTATTTCTAAGAAATTTTCTCAGTTTACCTTGGTAACTAATCTTCTCAGTCATACTTTGAACTCTGTCATTCCCACAAACTTCCCTTATCTAGAATCACAATTTCACACCTTTCACTGTTATAAATCTCTCTCAAATACTACATCCTTTGTTCTACACCCTGGTTGGGACCTCCTAACTTTTGATTCCTCCTTGCCTTCTCTATCCACCAGCAGCTTCCTGTCTTTCTTTACCTCCCTGTATAGATTCTTTAATACAGCAGGTTAAGTTGTCCTTTGCAAGTACTTTTCACTTCCTTTTTGTCACTACATCTCAGTTACATTGGGATTTTAAAGCCTTTAAAGTTGGTCTTTACTTCCTAGCACAGAATCTTCCCCATACTTATTTGGCTCAAGCCTCAACCATTATGACCCTCTCCCATCCCCATTCACCTAAGTTTTACTCCTCAGATCTTCTAGTGGCAGCTTGACTACCATTTTTCAGGTAAGCTTTGCATGTGTTTTCATTGTATAATTTAGTCCTCTTAGAACTCATCAAAACTACACTTAACTAAATCATCAAAAGGCTACTTATTTGTCAAATTACTATGGTCACTTGCTCTGATAAGCCTTGAGTGCAGGGACCACATCTGACTTGCTTGTCATTTTTAGTAGTAATCTGCCTTATAAATGTTATTGTTATTGATGCCTCAATGTCAGGACAGACATGAATATTCTTTCATCTCTTTTTCTTCCCACATATCTCCATCTCCAAACTATTTTCCATTTTCTATGCAAAACAGAACTCCTTCTCTTAGAAATTCCAAGTTTTAAAGCTAGTAATATGAACCGGGTTCTGCTAGGTCATTGTGTCCAAGTCATCTGTTTTGTGTTGGTTAATATTATTTCTTGCAGATGACAGGAAATGCAGTTCAAACTGGCTTAAACAACAACACAAAAAATTTTATTGCCTCATGTAACTGAAATGTCCAGCTGTAAATTTTCAGGTGCAGCTTGATCCAAAGCCTCAAATGTTGTCAACAGGAGTTATTTTCTCTACATGTCTTGGCTCTGAATATACTATACGCGCTTTGTTCTCAGCCCCCCAGCCTTTTAGGTTTAAGTCCAACAGGGAAGAGTCTCTGCCTCTCAGTGGCCCCAGGAAGCATCACGTTGTATCTCAAGGCTCTGTCTGGGTGCTCATGACTTAGCCATTACTTTGTGCTACAGAATGTTCTATTTCATTTGTTCAGACTCAAGTCTCCCACCTGCCTGTTCTAACCCTGACATTAGAGGTAGAATTCCAGGAAGCATCTGGACAGAGACTTTCTCGAAAGGAAGTGACAGAACCATTTTATATAGCTACCAGATTAAGACTATGTGGCAAACACACACACACGTATATATATGTTCACTATAAATCACAGAACTATAAGGCATTGATGAAATCATACATGATCATATTTATATCCTCCACTCTTACCATTTTGGTCACATAAACAAGAAAAAATACTATGCAATGAAGCTCAACAAGATCTGTTTCTCTAACTGAAGGACATTTAATCATCTTTATTAGACTTTTTTTTATCCAAAGAGTTGAAAATAAAACACAAACCCTGGAGTTGTTGATATTTGTGTTTTTCTTATATATTTACATAGATATGTCAAAGTCCATTGTATACATTTCCGGTTACTCCTTAATTGAAACATATTTCATATTCAAATTTTCTCACTTCCAAAATTAGCCGAGTAAAGAAATAATTAATTTCATGTTCCAAGAAAGATCAAATAAGATTAATTTTTATAATAAAATAACATAACGTAAGGAACCAGCAGCTGGGGGGGGGGACCATATGAGCGAAAGTTTGTCTCTGTGAGAGAAATACTTATTCAATTCACAAGATGTAGATGGGACATGGGAAGAAGTTGGGAGGAGGACACTCTGTGCACCAAGAATATTGCGAGAAGAATTCAAACCCAAAAGGTCAATCCTTACACTAATTGGAATAATAAGATAAGTGGCAGAAGGAATTAAAAACCTGTGACTGGAAAAGGATTCTCAAGGGTGTGGTGAGGGGAGCATATGAGTTGGTCCTGGTTCTTCCACTTGCTATCTGACTTTGATAAGTTATTGAAAATCTCTGGGCTTCTGTTTTCTTGTCTGTGAAATAGGAATAATAATATCTACCTCTCCAGAAATGATAACAACTGTATAGAACACAATAAAAGTGAAGGTAATTGTTACTCCAATTTGTAAGGTAAAGGGAGAAGAAAGGATGATTATAACAAAGAAAAAGTTTAAACAAAAGCACCTAGGCACAAAATAAGTGCACTGTAAAATTATGAAATTTATACTATTATGCACGCTTTCTCCAAATCTTTGATTTTTAAAACTCAAGAAATGAAATCCTAACTCATTTTCACAGATGTCATTCTCCCTACTTTACTTAATTCTGCCAATACTTTTTTTTTACTCTAAGTTGAAATCTCAACTTTGCTTGCTAACAGGATGTGCTCTAAGAACATTGATAACTTTCCTGCCTGAAAGTGCGGAAAATACCCAAATTACTCAGTTATCTAATGTCTTTCAGTGTTCCAGTTTTCAAATCATGTCTAAGTGTGTTGGCTGTAGTTGGACAGGTAAAAGGTTAAATAAAAGCAACAGTAAAATATCTGACCATCCCATCAACATAGAGGAGGATGTCAGAATAATTATAAATTATTTTATGTATAATTAATACTTTCTCTCCCCTCCCTTGGGACCATTTTGAGCATGTTCATGTTATCAATTATTAAAGACTTATTGAGGGTATAATTCTATAAGTTTTTTCAAAAATCAGTTGGATTCAAAATTGATGGTGGACCTTTCCTAGCAAATATACAGATTAATTGCTGGGTCAAAAAGATTTTATCAATGAATATTATGATTATTAAAGCACTGGAAAAATAATTTGACAACTCATGCCCTTTCCATAAGGACATCTAATTTTCTCTTTGAAAGTAGAGTCTCTTTGCCTCATAACCACAAAGGCGGAAAGAAATCCTGTTTTTATCCCCGAGTCTCTCAAAGTAGGAAGTGTTTTTATGAATATGGTTTTTAAAATTGCACATGTACTTAACTTGATTTTTGATTTCACAATCCAACAATTTAATCGATGACTGATAAACACATAAACTAATATAATATGATGCCATCCTAGGTTTTATATACAGAAAAATACAGAACATTTCTGGAGTACAAAAAATAATACAGGGCTTCCCTGGTGGCGCAGTGGTTGAGAGTCTGCCTGCCAATGCAGGGGACGCAGGTTCATGACCCGGTCCGGGAGGATCCCACATGCCGCAGAGCGGCTGGGCCCGTGAGCCATGGCCGCTGAGCCTACGCATCCGGAGCCTGTGCTCAGCAACGGGGGAGGCCGCAACAGTGAGAGGCCCGCGTACCGCAAAAATAAAAAATAAAAATAATACATCCACGCATTGACATCAATCCTCCGTGGGCTCTTGTACAACGTCCTGTGCTCAGCCCCACGCCACCCCACCCCGCCACCACACACATACCTTACAGCTTTTCCTCCTTGACAGTAAGGGAATAAGGCTCAAAAGTGGCCATGTTTTTTTTTCTCTTCTTCCATTAATCCAAATATTCTGTCCTGCCCCATCAGACAGTATTTCTCCATTTTCCATTTTCATTTACTCCCAATAGTTTTCTATCTGAGATTTCTACATGCTTTAACATTGAGTTTGAGCATGATTTTTATAAATGGTACCGTTATAAATATTACTGGTTTTACAGATTTGGTAATTAACTCTTGCCAACATAGTTTGATAAAATGAGAGAATTAATATTTGGAATAAAAACATGACTAATTATTTTGTCAGAAGTTCCTAAAAGCCTGACTGCAATGAATCATGAAATACTCAATACTGAGGTCATTTCATAAGTTTCCAGTGAGAAAATATCATCTTGTCTTATATTTCCATACAATTTTTAACCTCTTTTATAACACTCCTTCACCTTATATTATTTGTTTAATACCTATTTTTCCAGCTATACTATGGGCCAAGGGCTAGATTCATACCTACCTATTTTGCTGTGGCATAGAAGTGTCTGACATATACTAGGTACTTACTAAATATTGGTTTATTAATGAATATTTTTTTAAATTGCAAACAAAGAGAACTTGTGCTTTTAACATCCCATCTCTCTATAAAGTTTATCACTTGGTGGCAAAAGTTCTTCCTAACACAGGAATTGGGTTATTTCACACCCCTACTTATAAGTAATGAGTTATCCCTTTATTCTACTGTTCAGAATAATTACCAGAGCATTTAAAATCTACCTTTATACCAATCTTTATCCTCCACAATATCCTCCCCACACTTCTTTGTCATCTCCGCCGTTATTACCTTGGCTTACAATATTATCCTCCTACTGATATAACATACAAAACTGTGATTTACGGTACAGCTCATATCACTCACAACTGCCAGCCAGCTCAAAACTGCATCCTTGGATCGAGAATAAATCAACACCATTATAAAATGTTCTGACCATGTTATGATCCAGAGATTAACTGAAGAGGAAATGGGCTTGAGAAATATTCCTTCATTTTGTTGTCTGAATTCTAAAGAAGACATTTACAGTGACTTTTGTTCAAGCATAGATGGCTAGGAAACACTGTTGTATCCCTATGAAATTAAGGACTGTGTAAATAGGGGGAGCCAAAGATCATAGCTGAGGTTGCGTTCTGACATGCAGTTACACTACTGCATAGATTCTCTGAATGAAGGCCTGATTCCTGATACATACATAGAACTAGTCAAGTAATGGACAAAATTATTCACAATTTATCAACCTTCATAACTGGGGCCGTAGATCCTGAATGGTATAGACTATAACTAAGCTACATAGTTATCATCACTTATGGTTCTCTTTTTTCTATTCTTTTCAGCTTCTTTAAATTTTATGCTTTCTCCTTAAAATATTTTTTCCTATTAAGTTATATTAGGTCCTCTTTCACTGAAATATTATCACATCTTTGTTTAGTATGTAACACAAAGAAAGGACTTGACAAAATAGCTTGAGAGTCACAAAATTAAGTGGTTAAGAGAATGTGTTTTGTAGTCATGCAGACTTTGCCATAAATATTGCATTGCCACATTCCTGCTGTGTGATCATAGATGAATTTCTTAACTGCTCTGAGTCCAGTTTCCTCCACAGGAAACTGAGGATAGTAACAGAACATACCTTATAGTTTTGTTGGCAAAACCTACTGAAAATTCTTGGTAAATAATAGGGACTCAACTATTCATCATGAGGATAATAGTCAGGTACCTTGGGCACTGGGCATGGCTAGTCTCCTAGCAACATGACTGAAAAGATCAGTTATCCTTTTTCATAATCAACACCATTAATTCTAGACTGGTGATAAAATTATACATTTTTAGTCTGATTCATATAGTTGTTGTGAAGATTAGAAAAGATCAAAAGCCAATAGTTTAATCTGAATGTTATTATGATTGCACATTTATATTATTTTTAATTAGAATAAATTTGTTAATTCAGGTGCTATTATGGAGTGAATGTTTGTGTCCTCCCCAAATTCATATGTTAAAACCCTAAACCTCAATGTGATGTTATTTGGAGATGGGACCTTTGGGTGGTAATTAAATCATGAGGGTGGAACCCCATGAAGGAATTAGTGCTCTAATAAGAAAAGGCAAGAAAGAGCTTGTCTTTCTCTGCCATGTGAGAACACAGCTATTTGTGAAACAGGAAGAAAGCCTTCACCAGAATACGACCATGCTGGCACCCTGATCTTTGACTTACCCAAGTGCTATGAGGAATAAATTTCTATTGGTTAGGATGCCTAGTGTACAGTAATTTGTTACAGCCACCCAAACAGACTAAGACAGATACGCTGGAGTAGGGCACAAGGTGGAAAAAGATGAGGTCTCTGTGTAGAGGTTTTTCACATGCCATCCTGTCAAACATGGTGGGGCTTCAAACAAGGGGGAATAAGTAATAGGTGTTTAGCAAAGAATTAGTGCTCAGGAAATAACAAACTGAAAGCCAGGAATGAATGCTTACTTCTGGGGGGTGATAGATGCCTGAGATAAGAAAGGAGCAAGATGGTAAGGACAGCATTATCTTGGAAACAACTAGCTCATGTTAGGTGGTCAGTCCTCAAGAATTCATCTTTTCTACTTTGTAGTTAACATACATGTTTTATATATTCTCTAAAAGTTTCAAATATTACGCAAGATTCTAAAAACAATAAATAGTTACTGATTAAATATTATTTTCGAATTATTATGTTAATGTGAAATATATGAGGCATTTTATGTTTGAAGAAAGAAAAAAAGAAGAAACACAAATCTTGGTCTCAAGGAATATTTTTCCTTGAAAGTCCTTACCTGCAACCACATGTTTACAGAAGATTTTAAAAATTATTCTGAGTAATATCATTGCTGTGTGATAAAGTCCATGAAACCATCACTCTACTCTTCCTTTCGGCTTACATCTGAACCTGAATTTTCTAACTATTCACCACCATGAATTTATTCCTATCACTGTGTTTTAACCCAATTTTTATTCCCTTGCTCATTCCCAGGGACATAATTAGACTCTTTTTTTTTTTTTTCATTTAAACACAGTAACATAATAAAGAATTACCTAAGAAACAAGGTGACTTTATGAATACCAAGTCCTTTTCTTGCCACATGTTAAGCATTGCTTTTGGTTTAAATGTATAACTGGGCACACACAGGCAAACAAAGAACCATGTTGTTGGAATCAGTTGTGCATTGGCCTCTGAGGATGGACTTCGAGGTATATGCTTGTAGAAAGTTTTCTAGCTGGGAGTTGTATGCGTTCTCTCCTGCTGTTTTATCCCCTGTACTTGATTATACACTGGAATCATTGTGGAGCTCTATTTACAGAAACTCAGTTGGGTTATTAGGCTCAAACCATGACTCTTTCATATTTGAAATGCTGCATTTTTTCCACAATAAACTATTTACATCAAACTCTATAAAATAAAATAGTTATTTAAAGGTTTTAAATGACTCAGTGTAGTAGGAATCCATTAAACTGTAACAACTTGATCAAATTTACTTCTTCTCATCTCAGTGACTTGCTTCTGCATGGAGTGTCTCTGAAGAACAGAAAGACACCAAATAAACAGATGTGAGAAAGTGTGAGTTTGGCCAGAATGAAGACATATCATAAAAAATATGGGCAAGATGCCCAGCATTCTTCAGAGACACCTTAATTCTGTTTTCTTTGCAGTATGTAAAGTTTCCATGGACAAGTTTCCCTTATGATTTAAAGTTAATTAAGTAGAAGAAATATTCCAGTAGGTTTGATGGCTTTCCTTTTGTGCCTGTAAGCTTCATGAGGTCAGAAACTATATTAGTCAGTTTTCCTGATCCATTTTGTTATTACAAATAATCTCATAATTTCACTGGCTTAAAAAAACAAAGGTTTTTGTTTGTTCACACTGTATGCAAGCCATGTGTCAGCTGAGGCTCTGCTCCACATATATACATTCTGGAATCCAAACTGAAGAAGCAACCACTATCTGAGACATGTCATTCTCATGGCACAGAGAAAAAAAATTAATGGTACAGACTGCATGGTTCTCAACATCTCTTCTTGGCAATGACATGCATCACTTTTGCTTACGTGCCATTGGTTGGTCATAGCCAATAGAATGGGCAACCTTGATGTTACTTAAACACGAAATGGTATTTTCCTGCTTGGATGTACATGCAAATCATATGACAACGAGTAAGGATTATGTTCCTCTTAGAGGGAGTGCATCAAATAATTAGGAACAATAATACAATCTACACAAAACTTAGTTTGACATTCACTACTACGTGCCTTGAATCTAGGACAGTTTCAGTCATTTAGTAGCACTGTTACCAAACTCTGCTTCAGCTTCTCATGGCTTGAAAGCCAATACTCGAGAGACAAGTGTTGGTAGGAAAGGAAAGGTTGCTTTATTCAGGAAGCTGGCAACCTGAGGAGAAAGCAGACTCATGTCCAAAAGCCAGCTCCCAACTCTAGATCAGAGGGCAAGAGCTTTTAAGGGGAGTTTCAGAGGTGTACAGACGGAGGGAGGAGACTATGTGCAGAACAGAATAGTTAGCTTTGACAGTCATCTTGCAATTGGTCATGCAATGGTCTGATCAGCTTCATCTTGGTTGTTTTAACTACAGTTAATCTTCAGTTCCAGGGTTGGTTGGTTCCCATTTCCTTGAGGCCAGTTCTTGGAATTGTGTAAGATGGAGCAGCTTATGGCATGGCTACAGTCTGGGCATCATATACTTAACTTCTTCCGCTTGGTGGAGACTTTATTATCTGCAAAGCAGCTCAAAGGATACGGCTCAGAATATTTTCTATAGCCCTTGAAGAGGAACTAAGGGTCCATGACTTAAGTTAGTGGCTAAGCTATTATTATTTTGTCTTATTTGACTATTTTCCTTTGTTTCTGCATTTTCTCTTTTCTCTGATTAAATATATTTTTTTGGAACTAGGGCAAGGCCTAGGAGGCTAAAGTT
This sequence comes from Phocoena sinus, assembly GCF_008692025.1. Taxonomy (NCBI): domain Eukaryota; kingdom Metazoa; phylum Chordata; class Mammalia; order Artiodactyla; family Phocoenidae; genus Phocoena; species Phocoena sinus. The sequence goes on along the minus strand of NC_045772.1, from coordinate 35,195,428 downwards.
TTTCTATGAATAAGAGGCAGGTGGAGGACATGAGGAGGTGGGGGGTCTGTCCCAGGAAGACCTCATAAGGCCCTGCTCAGTTTCAGTACTTCATTCATTCAATGGGTACTCAAACATTAATTTATCAATTTACTACTATGTGCCTGAAATACACTAGATGTTTAGGATGCTGTAGTGAACAACCATTAATTCCTGGAATAATAAAGCTCATGTTCTAATGATAGGAGACAATAAACAAAGTAAGTTAGGTAAATGTATATATAGCAGTTAGATGTGATAATTTCTAGGAGAACAATTAGAGTTAGGGGCTATAGTTTTAAATAGAATGATGAAGAAAGGTCTCACTCAGAAGGTAATAGAAAGATCAAAAGGAGTGAAGGAGAACAATATGGAGATCTGGTTGCAAGTATATTACAGGGAGAGAGAATACCAGGTCCAGGTGCCTGGTGAATATGAGAAATGGCAAGGAGACTAGTGTAGCTAGAGCTGAAGCAGATAGAGGGAATGTGGTAAGAGATGAGATCAGAAAGATATCAGTGCCGCAAAAGTGGTAGGGAATGTAGACCTTTACACATACTCATTTTTTCTATGAGTAAGAAATCATTGGAGGACTTTGAGGAGTGACAACATCTGATTTTCATTTTAAAGGATCATTCTGGCTGCAACGTTACGTACAGATTGACTTGTGGTTGGGTGGGTGAAGGAAAACTAGTTAGTTATGAGTCTATAACAAACTAGATGAGGGATGACAGTGATTCACACCATGGAGAAGCAGTGCTGGTGGTGAGAAATAGTTTGATTCTGGGTATATTTTAAAGGTAAAACCTATAGAATTTCCTTGTGGATTAGATGTGGGATATGAGACAAAGAGGTACCAAGGATGACTGTAATGTTTTGCCTGAGTAAATAAAGGATTGATGACATGGATTAACTGTGCCAATGAACCCAATCTGTTCTCATCTTCCTTATCCACATAGTTTGAATACAAGGATATTCCTTTAAATGCTCCTATGTTGAATCCGTGCTTGGTCGTGTGACTTGCTTTGGCCAGTGTAACAGTAATATGTAAGACTTAAAAAGTGCTTGCACGTTAGGGCTTGCTCTCCTGCTCACCTGGAATCCTGAGCCTCCATGCAAACAAGCCCAAACAGGAGTCCAGATGATAAGAAACATGCAGCCCAATCACTCTTGTTTTCTCTGATAATAACCAGTTAATCCCGCAAAAAAGAACCAATCTAGCTGATCTGTAGCTAATCTCAGATGCATGAGTGAGCCCAGCTGAGAGAAGTAGAATACTTACCCAGCTGATCCTAACCCAAACTTCCAACCCACATAAATATTTGCTAGCTAATTGATTTCTGTTTTTGGCCACTACACTGTGGGGCTGGCGGAGTGGGGTAGGGGATGTTACATAGCAAAAGCTATCTGATACAATGAAGTTACTAGTAACTTTGATGGGGATGATTTTTGTGAGGTTTGCTTTTAAAGACGAAGACTAGAAGCTTATTTTGGACAGGCTAAATGTGTGTTACCTATTATGTATTCAAGTAGAAGAAATGAACAAGGGAAATATAATACAATAGGCAGGCAGCCTTAAGGACTTCATCAAGCTTGGCAACCAGTTAGCATGTCTATGTGTTTTTCTCCACTTGTATGGATAGAGAATAGGAAGAGGCAGAGACCTGGCTTACTAGATAGCTGTTAAATGTTGAGATGCTGAAATTTGGCAGGTCAGAGTAAGTGAAAATCGATCAGAACACACGACCAAAAAATCTTCATGGTCTTCCAATGTGTCCCCTACATTTCAAATTTCTTAGGCACTAATTAGGACCTATAAACCCATGCTTGGTGTGTGAGATATGCAAAATAAAAATAAATATAAGATAATTTTATTTATTTGAAAAAAGAGATTAATAAATATAAAACCAAGTGAAATGGATTGAATGAAAAACTGCCTGATACTGACTGTAAGATTAGAAGAAATAAGAGAAGATAGTAAAACCCATATATAAAAGCAGCTGGGGAAATTTTTTGGCACATGGTTAAGTAGGATTTTTGTTGGTAGAACAAAGAAGTAAGAAAGAGCATTCACAGAGGCATAGAAAAAATAAGAACAGACTTAAATTACAAGCTGGAACAAGAGATGCATGATACAATTAAAGTTGATTATTAAACAGACTTTGGTACCTCTCGCCAATCAGACTCTCAAGGGTAGTGGTATGCTGGTAAATTAACAACTGGTTTTTCAAAGGTTGGGGAGGCTGGTTGTCTTGTAAAATTCGCTGTTTTCCATGCATAAATTCTGCCATCGTTGCCAATTTCAAGCTAACAATATAGTTCAACCGATTTACAAAATTCCTGGAATTAAGTAGTCATGTCTTGCAGGTCACTAAACGCCAGATCCAGCACATCATTGCTAGACATTCTTACAACTAAAGCGGAAATATCTTTGTCACTTTGGGAACACTGCACCCTGGGATATTAATCCCTCTAGATCACCTGGAAAATGATTAGTTTCTATTCAACCCGGGAACATTTCTAAAAAGCTAAAATGACTTAGGTATTCAATTAAATGTGATTGATGTTCTTTGCCTCGGTGTTAGAAGGCAGGACTCAACATTTAGTTCCATCCTCTGTAGTGCTGCAACTCATTGAGCTCTGCTTGTGGATGGGTTTTCGGTCTTTCTCTGGTGAATCACCTAATGTGGCCCACAGTTCCATAGAGGGGAACTTCATGTTGACCCCAAGTGTTCTGTCCCTAACCTTATGGAATTTGGTGTCCCTGGGAGGCAGTTCATGTCGTGAGATAAAAACAGACTTTGGGGTCAGACTGGAGTTTGCTTCTGAGTTCCTCCATTTATCATCTCTGTAACCTTGTAAAAGTAAACTCACTGCTCTTTCTACTCACAACACTTCTGACACCAGATGTGTGGGGTTTTCCACACCAAGTAATTTTTCAATTCTTGGCAGACACTGACTGGGTGTCCTACAATTTAATTCAATTCTGATACTAACAGACCAGAGTTAGAACAGACCTCACAGGCTAATGGATTTGTCCCATCAGACTGCTACCTTCCTCCCAGATGACAATTGCAAGTAGTGGGTCCCCAAGTTACCCGTAACTTCTATCCAACTTGATGACAAATCAGAGAGTCCCACCAAACCCCTCCTTGAGTTTGATAATTTGCTAAAACATCTCATAGAACCCAGGGAAACAGTTTACTTACTGTTACGGATTTATTGTAAAGGTTATTTCATAGGATGCAAATGATCTGACAAAGGAAAAGATACATAGGATGCAGTCTGAAAGGATCCTGAATACAAGAGCTTCTGTCCCTGGGGAGTCAGGGTGTGTCACTCTCCCAGGACATGGATGTGTTCATCAACCTGGAATATCTCTGAACCCCTTTGTTTAGGGTTTCTAATGGAGGCTTCAATACATAAACATGATTGATTAAATCATTGGTTATTGGTTATTAACTCAACCTCCAGTCCCTCTCCCTCCTGGAGGTCAAGGGGTAGACCCCAAAATTCCACCACTCTTATCACAATTGGTTGCCCTGGCGATCAGCCCTTCATCCTTAGGGGCTTTTCAATAGTCATCTCATTAACATAAACTCAGGTGCAGTTGAAAGGGGTTTCTTATGAGGAGCAAAAGACGCTCATTTCAATTTAATGCTCCAGAGCTGTTTCAAGAGCCAAAACCAAAACCATATATAACAGAAGATGCTTCTGTTGCTCTTATCACTTAGGAAATTACAAGGGTTTTAGGAGCTCTAATCAGGAGTGGGGATGAAGATCAAACTATATATTTCTTATTATATCACAATAACCTTGGAATATTACTTATGCTCTCTGAGTTTTCTGTAAAACAGGACAGGATGATAATAACGCTTATATTACCAAGTCCAAGCTCGTGCTGCTCACTGCACAACAGGCCAACAAATTGAGAGATGAGGTGTTGGGGCAGAGAATAGTGACTTTATTTGGAAAGCCAGCAGACCAAGAAGATGGCAGGCTAGTGTCCCAAAGCACCATCTTACCCGAGTTAGAATTCAGGCTTTTGTTATACTAAAAGGGGAGAGGGTGTGGCTGGCTGTTGCAAACTTCTTGGTGCTGGCTAGACCTGGAAGGGATGTAGTAATCCTTGGTTCTTTCAGCTGTGCACATAGATCTGGTCACAATGTTCCTGTAAACCTCCAACAAGACAAATGTTATTCTCTGTTCTGGAACTTTTAAAATCTCTGTATGAATGAAAAATGTTATACCTTTAAAGGTCAAGCCTGGGAGGCAGAGCCTTGAGAAAGGGCTATTATGTATATTTCAGGCTATAGGCAACATTCCCTTACAAAGATGCAGAGCCAGCATGACTAAACACAGGCAACAGAGCACACAGCTTAGAGCTATAGGAATAGATCCAATATGGAGTCAAGTTTGTTCTTTGCCACACTTACTATATAAGGTAGCTTATGCTGTCATATAATTATCAGCTGATATTTAGTTGTTCTTACTGTTTATTTAAATTTTAATTAAATCAGTGATGTCTCTTTACAATTCTTTTCCTGGGTGACCTCAGGTGAGTTAACTAATGTCTGAGATTTAATTTATATTTAAATATTTAATGAGACATTTGATATACATGGTCCCTCAAGTCTCTTACATTCTATGATTTCATGAGACTATAACCCAAGTCTCTGGGGTCATTTGTTGCTCTAGCATGTTATTTTTTCTTTGCTTAAAACCAGCATTCGTATACAGAAGACTTAGTACATAGAATTTTGTTTGAGATTAGTGGACTCCCAACGTTTTCTGCCGTCTTCCCTGCTACTACTTGTATTTTCTGCCCACAAATAAGCCCTTCAAAGCTGAAGTGTCCAATGTGGTAGCCACTAGGCACAGGTGGCTATTTAAATTTAAATTAATAAGATTAAATAAAATATAAAATTTAGATCCTCAGTTGCACATGCCACATTTCCAGTGCTCAGCACTCACATATAGAACTTTTCCATCATTGCAGAAAGGTCTCTTTGACATTGCTTCTGCTCTAAAATTATTCATGTGATATGACAGCTCTTTTAAGTATAGCACATAAAGTCAAAAGTCTGATCTGTGGGGATGGGAAATGGAACTTTTGACCAAAATAATAACCTCTAATCATTTATTTCTTCTCAACTCAATACCTATGCTCTCAAGTTACAATATGAGAAAATTCCATCTTGCTTTCTCTACTGTATCTAGCCTCAAATATCTATAACTATAAAATAGTTTATATCTATATCTGTATCTATGTTTGTATCTAACCTATATCTATAAAATAACCATCATCACTTAGAAGACTTGTGACATAAATGACTGTAAGTGTTACATGCACTCATCATTTGCAGAAAAGGAAACTATGAGTCACATTTGTCACACTGTTTTTAGTGGAATAGCCAGGAATATAAAGAAACCAATTGGATGTACAATTCTTTACTTGTATCCTGTATACCACACCACCTCACATGCTTAGGATATACCAAGTTTTCTAGGAATAACTTTTCTACAGATCATACCACCTCCTCCTTATTTAACCATGATGGACTGTTTGCAAATTAAGATTTAAAAAATCCTGATTTATACTTGTAGTAGACCATGGATGTTAACCTAATGAATGAAATGTTAATGAATGTTGTTAATGAAATATACTTTGCCTCTTCAATAAAATCAAAGCTTTTTCATTTCTGTTTTTCAATCTTAAGCCTAACATCTAATATATATTATATAATAGAGTAGATCTTAAGGTTGCAGCTATATTGTTCTTACTAAGGAATTTATAATTTTGGTATATGTTCCTTTTATTGGTAATGGAAACCTGTCAAAGATTAGTTTCCTTGAAAAATAGTACCCCCCATAGATTTCTGCCTGCCTAATTAATTAAAATCACTCATTGAAGAAATTGCATGAAAACACCCCACTAATTTCAAACTAAAATATATACTAGATTCATAGGCAGATCATCACACTAGTTGGTGGGATTTATTTTTTTCTGCAACAGAGCAATGTAGGTAGTTACTGGAAATAAAACTATTTCAATTGCATAAAGAGTAATGTTAAGTTAAAAGAAAACAATAAGTGTCTCCTTACAAAAGATTAATAATATTATTTTGTTGTGTTTGTTCTTGCTTACTTAGAGTACTCTTCTCCAAAGTGATCTGTTTGTCTCATGTTCTTCCTTATGTCCAGACATCAACAGCTTTTTGTGGTGATCTACTTGGATGAGGACCAGCATATTGGAGTGCTTTAGAGAATTCGTTAATAGGAGTGTGTCTGTCTTGGTTTGGCTACTAGCGTCAATAATCTACATGACCTTGGGTAAGTAATGTAACCTCTCTGTCTCATCATTTCTTTATTTGGAGGATGGGAATAAAATTATAATCATACCTCAGAAGAGTAACTATATTATAAATTAATTTATAATTAAAGGGTTTACAACTGTGCCTAGAGTAGTAAGCCCTCCACGTTAGCAATTAATCATTTAGAGATGCTTATAAAAAAAAGTATAAAATATTACCATATGAATATACAAATGCATCTATTTTTAGTAGATAGTAATAGGGATCTTTTTTTTAATAGGATGAAAACTAAATAGTACCTTATGTAATTTTCTTTGTTTTCTTTATATTTATACAGTAAATAGTAAATAAGGTATATAAGTTAAATGTGCTCTAGAGAAATCATTTATATTTACAGTTAAAGAGTTTAAAACTTCTGTTTTTTAATATTTTCTAAGAAATAAGCAAATTATATTTATATTAGTTAGATAAAAGGATCTTCATAAGTTTATTTTTGCTCCTTATACAAAAATCTGGTGAAATTTTTAAGTGATACGACTGGCCTTTTCTAAATAAGGGCCTCATCTTTGGTCATTTATTGGCAAATTACAATCATATTCAGAAGAAACCTGATACAGTAAACAATCTTAGCTAAAAGCTAATTGGTTGGTAACTTTTAAATTTATTTTTTGGGGTTACAGATCTTATCTAATAATATTTCTTGTAGGAGTTTTTTAATTTTAATTTTAAATTACTGCTTGCATCGGTCAAGGTTTGGACCAGGAAATGGAAATTACACTACATATTTCAATAGAAAATTCAATATACTGATTTGCTTCCACATGTGGAGGGCTGAAAAAGCAAAAAGGAACATTAAGATGACATAAAGGTAGTAACAGTAGGAAGTAGCTACTGCACATAGGAAGCAGGATTATCAGAATCTAGAAACTTGGGGATGGGGCCCTACAAAGCTGGCACTCAGACCTCTGAGGAGGGGTTGCTGCCTAGCTGATGCTAGTGACTCAGGAACTCAGAATAAGGGCATTTGGCGTTGGGGCTAAGATTGCTAAGGAGGTATTGCTGCTCAGCTTATTGGATACCTCTGACAGAGCTTAATGAGGCTTGTGCTGAGTGTCAGAAACCCTGGAACCAGCTACTGTTGCCCAGGTAAAGTGCCCTTGCTTGGGCTGTGCTGACAGAAACAGCAATAAATGGGAAAAAGAAAGTCCCTTCTCTCTTCTTCCTGCTTCCAGAGTCCCTCTCCCTCCAGATCTCCCTAGTGACAGAGGAAGTTAACTGATAAAGGGGAAATGTAATTTTTCAGAGTCCCAGGGCTCAGTGTCACAAAGCTGAGAATAGAAGGATAAACAAAGGCTTTATAAGTGAAACATGCTTAAAAATGAGATTATTGTAAATGTCCCCCATGCTAATGGCTCTCAACTCATCTCATGAACACCTCTCTCTCTCTCTCTGTCTCCCCGTAGAATATAGTGAACACTTCCTCCCACTTTCTCGAAAACTTTCCTGGTTTTAGCACTGAAAACCCTACATCTCGAGAAACGCCTTAGTCCTCGGCAAACTAGGATGGTCGGTCACCTTAACCTAGAAATTAACATTTAATTTCTATTAAATTATAAATAAGGGCAAGGGGAAATTACAAAATTGAAAGGAGAATGAAAAACACGTTTTGTTGTAAACAGGTCTATACAGCTGTAGGTTAGGCATACCCCTCCTGCTTGTTATTTTTTATTACAATTATTTGCATATGAACATAAAGAAAACTGATGGTGTTGGAGGGGATGTGAGAGGAAATGTTTTAACTCTGTTCTCACTTGAGTGAAACTGCAAATTGTCCCTACCTGATAGTTGGAACTGATTTCTCTACCACTAAGCAGCCATAAACTGACAGGTCGCTGTGTGCTAAAAGTCAGAATTTTCTGGAACTGAATGTCACAAGTTCTGAATCAAATGAATATTGGACTTATCAGTGCAGGCAAAAAGTATACTGGTTACCACATTATCCACGGAAGGCTATTCCCTTTCACTCTATTGAAAAATATCTGACAGGACTTATAAGTTCAGCTAGAACATGTCAACTTAAAATATTAATGTTTTCTGGGGCAAGTGATTAGATGGAGCATCCCGGCTTGTCTGAGTCACGCTGAATACTTCATGGTGCTACCATCCTGGTAAGTGTCTGAGCTGTCACGTGTCCTCCCTCGTGGACATCTTTATGCCATTTTAAGCAAATTGCAATCAAACAACATCAAATTATTTTCTGTCTTTGATCTTATTTCCCTTTATAATATATATATATATATTTGTGTGTGTGTGTGTGTGTGTGTGTGTGTGTGTGTGTGTGTGGTACGTAGGCCTCTCACTGCTGTGGCCTCTCCCATTGCGGAGCACAGGCTCCGGACGCGCAGGCTCAGCGGCCATGGCTCACGGGCCCAGCCGCTCCGAGGCACGTGGGATCTTCCTGGACCGGGGCACGAACCCGTGTCCCCTGCATTGGCAGGCAGACTCTCAACCACTGCGCCACCAGGGAAGCCCCAAAATATTTTTCAATGAAATTTAAGGCTCATAAAGGTCTGGTTTCTTACTACCTTCTCAAACTCACTTTCAACTACTCTGCTCTCATTCTCTGCCACCTGATGATACATGACCTAGTTCAGATTCAAATGTTGTATCCATTAAGGTGAAGGCTAAGCTAGGGTAATTATAACAAAGGGACACAATTGCATTTTTTTCTCTTGGAACAGGCCAGCTAGTTTAGGCTAGTGAGGCAGCTGTGCTCCATGAAGTCATTCAGGGATCCAGGTTCTTCCCTTCGTTTGCTCTGCCATTTGTTAGACATTGGGCTCTTCTGCGTGGTCTAAGCCGAGATGCAAATCATTTGCATTCCAGTCTGTAGGAGGAGGAAAATGAGATAAAATCCAGGGCATTCCAACCCTGGCCACTCATAGCTACAAGGGAGACTGGGATCTGTAACAGACAGCTGGGAGACCATATCCTGAGGAAGAGGAAGAAAACAGATTTGGGGGTACAATCAGCAGTCTGTCAATGAGGTCACTCATTTTATGGAAACTTCAAATTGCCTAAGTGAATAGAATCAATTCCTTTGTTTTCTATATCTTGAACATAAGATTGTTATTGCACCTCTCACATCATATTATGTATTTCAATGTCTACCTCAAATAAGAGACTGCAAAATCCTTAACATGAGGATAGAGGTTTCTTCGTTTACATAGTTCCTAACCCTTGTATGTAGTAGATGATCACTTCATATTACTGAATTGATTTGAATAGATTGTGTTGTTGTGACAGCTAATTAGGTACAGAGATTTTTAGCAACCTCCATTTTATAGATGGGAATCCTGAGGCTCTAACACAATCAAATGACTCTCCCAAAATCTAGTTCATGATGAAGCTAGGATTAAAGCAACGCTTTTGATTCCTGGCTCAATTTTATTAAAGTAAGCCAAGCAATGGTGTAGGTCTGCTCAGGCATAGAAACCACTCATTTAAAAACTACACACTAGCCATTTGAATGACATTGTGTTTATTGTGTATTTTTTTTAGTGTCAACATTCAAAGGCATTCTTCAGCATCCGTATGCATCTTGACAATATGCATAATCTAATCCTTTCCTTAATTTAACATCATTTTACAATGTCTAATTGGTCTCTTTCCAGTTAATATCGCTATCCTCAAACATCAAGCTGGTTCTTGATAGTCTTAAAACTGAGATTGTTGCTATTTTATCATATGAAAAGAGCTACAAAAAGAAAAACTATCTGACTTCTAATTAATAAGATGAATTTATTAGAACAGCTTAAATACACATATTTGGTGGGGGTGGGGGAATGTGTGTGGAGATGATGCTGAAATTTATCAGAAAAAAAAAGCCTTAGAAATTCAGTGGTGACTGACTACATTATAAATAGGTTCTAAAATCAGGTACACTTCGGTCACATCCTGGCCGTACAGTTCAGCAGCTCCACAACTTTTAGAAAGTCACTCTTTTTTTTGCAAGCCTCAACTACCACATTCCTAAAATAGGGTAATTCCTTAAGAACAGCTTTTTAGGATAATTGGTTTAACATTTTTCCTGGAATAGATTAAGCAAATAATAAATGATAGCTTTTATTGCTGACTATCATTATAAGTCTAAGTACCCTATAAGACATGACTGTAAGTAACATAAGATAATGAAATAGCTTTGTTTAAACCAATAATTTTGAAATGATCCATAAAGAATAATTGTTCCTCTAAATTCAGGCATTATCATTCATATTAATTTTTAAATAATTTTTGCTAACATACAAAGAAAAATAACATAGCTTTTGAATTAGTCTACAATATGTTTAAAGCAGTAGAGCAAAGCGTGAAAATCTAGCACGCTCCACTGGAAAAATAAGCAATTGTCAGAGGCGGTAATCACAAAGAAATGCAGAGATTGGCAAATGCCTTAAAAGTGCTAGAAAACAAACACGTGAGATGCCTATTTTTAAAACGAAAACATTTTCATAGCCAAAAGTTAAAGAATAAGAGAAATTAAAAAGAAGAGAGATAAAAGAGAAAATAGTTTTCACTTGTATATCTCTGAAATTAAAGCATTTTTATCATCTACCACTTTAATTACCAAAATAGCATCAACCCTTGTGCACCAGACTCCTTACCAAAATAACGGCTTAGAAGAGATTTTGAATTAGACAAATTCCTCCACTGAGCTTTGAAACTTATTAATGATTGAATTTTTTGATGGAATGTTATTTCTGCAATCATTTGAGCTAAATGAAAATTATGCATCTATTTACACCACCATAGAATTATAGGAATTAACACTGATTAACCCTGTCATTAATTTGTTGTTTAGGATTTAAAGGAAGGACCTCCAATGGGTTAATTGTGAATATTTTATTGAAATATTATAAGAACGTAGTTTGTAATTACAGTTTTAATATGACATTGAAAATGTTGGATTCAAAGTTAAAGAAAAGCACAGTTATGAAACCCTCATAATTATTGGTTCATAAAATTCTAATTGCATCTTATGCCATTTTATTCTATCATTTGAAGGTCTCTGTGATTACCCTTTTATCTTATTTATAGATGGATGAAGGAAGGTGAATTTAATTCATTTTCATGTTAGTTACACTTGTGATTTTTGAAGAAAATCTAAAAGCATAGACATTTTAGAACTGGGTTTCCCTGAACTAAAAAATTTTTTACTAAAACATACTTGAATCTATTAACATTCAAGTCTGTCTAGAATGGGAAAATATTTTAGTAAAAGTAAATGTAAATTAAGTATTAATTGTTCTGGGTTTTAGTGGAAACATTTATTTCGTTCAAACAAAGGAGATTGCAGGCATAGAAAATCTTTTGTAAGTTTTTACAGATTTTAGTTTTGTCTCATATCACAAATTCATTTCACCCTTTTCTAATGAGTTATTGCTGAGCTGTTCGAGAGCTGACAATATGATGCAAGCCCTTAGAATTTAGAACCTAAAACAACAAAATAAACGTAGAAGAACCTATATGAACAACCTATGGTTAATTAATTTGTTCACACTTAAACCATCCAAAAATGCAAGTAGATCTTGAAAATATTTTAGTTCTTTTTTAATCGATTGTCTAAGAGCACAATAATCATGCATAACGAATGGCCACACAGCTCCTGTGAAATACTACAGTTAGTGTATTGCTCACTCATCAACTGTCATCAGCTAGGCAGCACTATGACTTCAGACGGATCCACTCATGCTTTTGCATGTTAGATAAATGTTGAAATCTCCTGGGTTGACTGGAGTGAGTCAGCTCTGCTCCACATGTCTCTCACCCTGCAGCAGGCTAGCCTGGCCATGTTCTCATGGTGGTGATGGTAGAGACACAGAGAGTCAACAAAAACATCCACAGTCTTTGAGATATAGAGTGGGAATCCACTCCACAGCATCCATGTCCACAGCATTCTGTTGGCCAAACAAGGTACAAGGTTAGGTCAACTTCACAGTTTGGGAGAAACTCTACCTTTGTAGTTACAAGTATTGCAGTGTCACATGACAAAGGGTGTAGATACAAACTAAAGAATTTTTAGAAACTATGATATATTTTTCATATTTTATAATAAATTTCTTTTTATACTCATTAACCAAACAAATCATCTATATGCAGGAATTATGCTATAACAATTAAATAATTTATTTACCTGATTTGTATTTCTGAACTGTGAGGCAACTATTCATGCTATTTCCCAACTGGAAAAAAAAAGTTCTATTTTGACTACATTCACCAGTATGGGAACAATGAATGGAGCATCAAAAAATTAAACTTCAATAACATATTGGATCCCGTACAGTTCTTACCATTTCAAACAATGTGGAGGGTTGTCCAGTAGCATAGTAAGGATGCTTCTGTTTAGACAGCTACCTTTCCAGTGGCAAGTAAAGTCACATAAATAACTGGGTGATAATATGCATTCTCCTCCATGGGAATTCATAAAAATTATGAAAATAAAAATGTGAAGAACAGGTAGATATTAAAATCTACTTCTCTTCAATACAGTTCTACAGGACGTAATCACAAACCCTTTAAAGATGTGTAGGAAATAAAATTTCCCTAAATCTCAAATCTAAAAAGTATAATTCTACTACATAGGCAAGAAAATTAAATTATGATATTAATATTTCACTGAACTAATATCATTTTTTATTCATTGTCTCAAATTTTATTAATAAAGATCTATATTTTTCAGAATGAAGCTGGTATTATTTATGTCTTAAATTGGACAGTTTCTTCCCTAAACCTGTTTCTTGAATATCCTTAAAGTCATGGCCTCTTTTCAAATGCATTACTCAATAAATGACAATTCCAAAAGTAATCATTGACCTTTAATAGAGGTGATTTTAGACTTTATCTGTAAATACCAATCATTCAAATGAAAAGTTAAAAGGAAAATGATATTTTCTATTTGGAATTTACTGTTTCCATACTGAATTTTTAAAATAATGTTTAGTTTGGTTTGTTGATGCTCCATCGGGCAGAAAATTTGTCTTGTTCACTGCTAGATTGCCAGAACCTGGAATAGAGCCTGGTACAGAGTATGGGCTCAATAAATATTTTTGAATAAAATATTTGTTGACTGAATGAATGATGTTATTATGGAATTGAATAACATCGTTCCTTGATGACTTAGGCATACTCAACGGAGAATTTTCCACATAACTGGAAAATAATAAAGACAGGCTTTAAGGGCTGTCATATCCTTTATAAGTTTCTTGAGAATAACATGAATAATCCTAAAATGAAAATCAGAGCTAAAAAGACTCCATGCCATTTTCAACCTCTATACATTTTGCAGATTTCTTTCTAGATTAATGACTGTTTGAATTCTCCACTGTCAAATTCCTGAGTTTATATACTCAGGAATTTGTAAAATGTGGGGAGAAATGTTATTTGCACTAAACTAGGAATTGCATGCCTATTAAATTTGCCAAAGAACATACATAAGCAACATAAGTTTAAAAAGTAATAAATTTTCCAATATTTCAAATTTAGCTTAGGAGATTATCCAAGGTCAAATTTAGCTTAGGAGATTATCCAAGGTCAATAGAAAATTATCATTTTGTTATTATGCTATTTTAAAATTCATAGTTGGATTCAATATGTGGGAAATATGAGCCTTGGATTTCCTGTTATTTAAAAAAGTTATGTCTGGTAAATAAAAATTATTCTAGGTGAATTTTTATCAAAGATAACTTCACTGCATTCTTTTTCTATCCACTATATAATTGTTTCTGCTAATAAATACTATAATGAAATTATAAAATTTACTGTTTTTTTAGGCAGAATCAATTTGGAAAATCATTAACATCTCTGAGGGGGGGAGGCAGAGGAAAGGATTGGGGGAGGGACTGATCAGTAAACTCAAATTACTGTAAATTTTCTAGTTTTTAGGTTTAGTAAAGAGTTCATAAGTAATATTTATATTACTATGCTTCATAAATGTATTATGCTTATAACTTCCATATATGTTACATATATTTTATGCAAGTAACAAATATTAATAAGTAAAGTCATTTTCAGAGACAAAATGTAGTTACTTATAAATGCTAATTATATTGACCTATTTTCAACTCTAACAGAATCTTGCTGAAAGCACATCAGAAGAAACATTTTTCAGATTTGCTTCCTGGGGAAAAAATTAAAATCTTAATTTTTTTATAGGAGATTTCTACATGTTATCTAATCCAAGTATGAATAACATTGTTTCCTGACAATGTTATTGAGAGATTAGTGGAGGACTTTATACAACCTTCATAAATGGAAAATAATAATTCTACGCTGTTAATTTATTTTGATTGAAGGAAAATGCCCATTTATTTTTCTTGTAGTTAAATTTAAAGAAAATTTAAAATTAAGAAAAATGCACTTTAAGAAACAGCTTATTTATTATTTATGACAATTCTTGTTTCTAAATATGAGGTTAAAAAAGCACATGTGTATAGATTTTTTTAATGAGTAGGCACAGCATCATACCAAAAGGGAAACTGAAAGTAATTATTAGTGCTCAATTTTGACAATTACATAAACTCAACAATTTACCTAGGTTACCAAGAAATTACAAGTATAAACTATAATATATTATTTAGGTAATTGTTGATATATAATAAAGCCATGTATAGATAAGATACAGAGTTAATATTGAGACAGAAATTAACATTGACTTGATAAAAATATAATTGGGTGAAACGATAGGTAAGAATCAGTTTTCAGGTATCTAGGAAATTCAGCTTTCTAACTGAGAAAACATTGATATGAAATTGTTAATATACAATGTATTTTTAAAATAAAATTAATTTTGACAAATTGCAGTAAGTAGTATATTACAATTACATCACATTATGCTAGACATAACATTACAAAATATAAATGATGCACAGGTTTTCAAAGATTGTTCTTCTTTATCATTCACATTTTCCTTCTTATTTCAGAGAATAAATTGAGATTTCTCTATCCCTCCCTGCCTTTTACTCATCTTAGATGTTTACTGGTTGTAAGTGAGAGAAAACCAACTCACATTATTTTAAGCAAAAAAGAAAAGGACGTTTTACTAACTCATATAATAAGTAAATCAAGAGAGGGTATTTGATCTTAAATGTTGCTGGTTCTAGGAATTAAACAATATCAAAGGGGTATCGGGCCTCTCTGTTCCTTGATTCAGCTTTACCCTGTTTGGTGAAATATCATTAGGCCATCTCTACCTACAGAGTGAGGTTGATGACTATTGGCAGATGGGTAGGTCCAGGCTAATGTTCTCTCAGCTTATTGAATTTGATAAAAAATGAAGACATTTTATCCAATAATTCTGGAGAAGTTCCCAAAGCTGATCTTCATTGTCATTTAGTCACATGAAAGTATATAACCCCTGAAAAATGGTACTCAAAAGGAAAATTAAGTACAGCAACCAAAATTATTCTGAATAGCTCAATTTTCTTACATATAAAACTAAGATAATGAGAGTGTCTACTTCACAGGGTTGATGTGGATTAACTGGATTTAACATACAGAATCTGCTTAGGGCCGCACCTGATTCATATTTGATTAGTTATCACTGGTGTTGTTATACCAGAAGTCTGCCTTATGTATCTTTGTGTCTTTACCTTTGACCAAGCTGGTTTGATTGGCAGGAATTCTTTTCTTCCTCATAGCTAAAGTCCATCAGAACATCATTACCTCTAAGAATACGTCTCATATTTTGCAATCCTAATAACTCATTTTTGACGTCTATTAGATGTAGCCCTTAATGCATGAGTTAAAATTATGGGCATGTATATCTTTCTACCTGTGTATCCTGCAGGTCTTTTTCATCTGTGTTCTCCATGGCATCTATTCTAGTGCTATGTTAATATGAATGCAAATTTTTTTTAAAAAATTGAACTCAATCTAGGCATCTGAGGTAAAATAAATAAGAAATTCAAAATCATCACACACACAGAATACTGAAATTCAGTATATTAAAAAAACTCGGGCTTCCCTGGTGGCGCAGTGGTGGAGAGTCCGCCTGCCGATGCAGGGGACACGGGTTCGTGCCCTGGTCCAGGAAGATCCCACATGCCGCGGAGCGGCTGGGCCCGTGAGCCATAGCCGCTGAGCCTGCGCGTCCGGAGCCTGTGCTCCGCAATGGGAGAGGCCACAACAGCGAGAGGCCCGCGTACCGCAAAAAAAAAAAACAAAAAAAACCCAAAAAACTCACTCATTTTAACCTCTGGTTATATATGTCTGGAGCTCTAAAATACATAGGTGGAAATATTTATATGCAAATAATTTCAAATAAAAGAAACCTCTGTTAAGTGCTATGTAAAATAGGAGCCAATAATGAAGATTAGAAGATTTGAGAAGTCTTCTTATATTCTGATAGATTGAGCTGAAAATTATACATGTATGGTGTATAGTCAAGTGATTAACTGTTAAAATCCATAGTGTAACCTAGATGTAGAAGGGTAACATTAAGAATGATTAAAGAATCAAATGCTTTTAAGCACTTTTGGAAATACATTTACAATCAAATATATAAGCAGAGCCAAGTGGTGCTTAGGATCTTATTTTGCTGTGCTTATTTCAATTAGCTGCTAGCTAATCATTAAAACCAGATTTTAGTTCAAGGAGGTATATAAACCTGAAAATACCAATTGCCATTTCTCTAAATATCATAAATAACACATCATTAATTCAGATTGTCCTAGTCCCTAAATATTTAATAAACACTTGCAAACAGCTGTTCAAGTCCTGATCTAAACTCCCTAGATGAATAATTTCATTTCATCCTCAAAACACCACTTTCACTCTTATTACCATTTTACAGGTGAGGAAATTGGGCCACAGGGAGGTTAAACCACTCGCTGAAGCTCATGCCACTAGTAAAAGGCAGAGTCAAGATTCCACCTAGAAGGCTTGGCTCCAGAGTTCAAACTCTGAGACATTACACTGTGCTGCTTCTGATGTTTAATTATACCTAACATAGAATATATCTAACATAGAAAATAAGGAGAAAAAACTAGAAAAAAATGGATACTCATATTAACAAATTTAATTCAACCAGAATATGCCAATATTATGTAGACATTTACATCATTCGAGGTTAGAACTACTGTTCCCCTGTTTGTCAAATCTGCCATTTGCTTCGATCTGACAAATTAGGTATTGCTTATTTTAAACTATTTATTTATTTATTATTTTTGGCTGCGTTGAGTCTTCATTGCTGCGCGCGGGTTTTCTCTAGTTGCATTGAATGGGGGCTACTATTCATTGTGGTGCACAGACTTCTCATTGCAGTAGCTTCTCTTGTTGCAGAGCACGGGCTCTAGGTGTGCAGGCTTCAGTAGTTGTGACTTGCAGGCTCTACAGCGCAGGCTCAGTAGTTGTGGCACAAGGACTTAGTTGCTCTGTGCGTGTGGGATCTTCCTGGACCAGGGCTTGAACCCGTGTTCCCTGCATTGGCAGGCAGATTCTTAACCACTGTGCCACCAGGGAAGTCCCTTGGGTATTGCTTTGACATCCACTTCTCAAGTTAGAAACTATTTTGTTATATCTTTATAAATGTTGATTATTTTTTAAATGTTACCTCCCACCATAGACCGTTACACCTTTAAGTATTGTACTCTATGTCATTCTTGTATGTGGTGGTAATGATCACTATAATGTATTAAATGTTTAAAGGCAATACAAAGAAAAAGCTCTTTTTCATGGGCACATACATTTATGTAAGTTGGGTTTTTTTTTCCATGTCACAGAAAACAATGGATAATTTCAGATGTGTGTACTTACTGTGAGTATGCTTCAAGCCAAATTCCCTGAACATTATCTTTCAGATAAGACAAATTCTTCCACTCACAATTTCCAAAACCAAGCACTTTTATATTTACTTCAAAATGATAAACTATTGAATCAATACTCTCATCTCTTTTTTTTTTCCTATTGTCCTTTCTTGTCTTTCTACTTGCTTGCTTTTAAGTCTTTTTTTTTTTTTTTTTTTTGCGGAACACGGGCCTCTCACTGTTGTGGCCTCTCCCATTGCGGAGCACAGGCTCCGGACGCGCAGGCTCAGCGGCCATGGCTCACGGGCCCAGCTGCTCCGCAGCATGTGGGATCTTCCCGGACCAGGGCACGAACACGTGTCCCCTGCATCGGCAGGCGGACTCTCAACCACTGCGCCACCAGGGAAGCCCTAAGTCTATTTTTAAGTTCTCCTCCTTTAACACTTTCATATGCACACTTCAAAGAAGATGGGCACTAAAAGTAATGGTTTCTAAATTGAGACAGAGTTGAAAAAGGCTTCTAATCTATAGCATACAAAGTTCTTGTTGCCTTTTCTTATTATTACTTGATGTCTGTAACTAGAAGTTAAAAGAAAAGAAGTTTTTTGCATGTTTCTCTGTGATTTACATTAAAAGATAAACTGAGGCATGTTAAAAATGTTTGAGTTTATTTGAGCAAAAATTGATTTGAATTGGGCAGCATCCAATCTAGCAGATAGAAAGGAGCTCTGAGGAGCTGTACAAATGAAAGACTTTTCCAGCCAAAAGGGAGCAGGAACAAGGAAGTTATACTAGGCAAAAAAGTGGATTGGTTATTGCAAATTTACTTTCCTTTAGGGGATAGCAGGGGTCTATCAAGCAGATTACCTCACTGGTGCTGATCCAGGGATTCCTGATTGGTTTAAGATTCCATTTCTGGGAGAGCTGAAACTGTAATTACGTCAAGTCTTAGTTTGGTGACACGTGGCTTTGCATAAATAACTCCATTTTGGGTCTGTTGTCTTACTATTAACACAAATAAGAAGCTATTTGAGTGATTATTAAAATGATGAGAGGGCTTCCCTGGTGGTACAGTGGTTGAGAATCTGCCTGCCAATGCAGGGGACATGGGTTCGAGCCCTGGTCTGGGAAGATCCCACATGCCGCGGAGCAACTGGGCCCGTGAGCCACAGTTACTGAGCCTGCGTGTCTGGAGCCTGTGCTCTGCAACAACAGAGGCCGCGAGAGTGAGAGGCCCGTGCACCACGATGAAGAGTGGCCCCCGCTTACCACAACTAGAGAAAGCCCACGCACAGAAATGAAGACCCAACACAGCCATAAATAAATAAATAAATAAATGTAAAATGCTGAGAGGAAGAAGTACAATGGATAAAGAAGAAAAAGACTCCGAAAAAAAGAGATAAGGAAAAAGAACTATTAAAAACATGTTATTGACTGTTTGAAAAAATCCTTGTTTTTAAGCACAATTGATGGCCAGTATTTCTCAGCCCTAAAAATGGTAGATTTTTGTGCATCCAATGACATTATAATACACTGATATGATTATATCAGGATGGTTAAAAATGTTATTATTATGAATCAATGGGGAAAAAAATCTATTAAATATCTGTCAATTACAGCTTCAGAAAAGAGAAGATTAGTTATAAGAGGAGGTTTGAGAGGTTCATATAAAATATTCTAAGATACTGATGTTCAGAGATGCATTCCTTACTATGGAAATCTGATGCAGTTGGCATTTAAAACAGTAATATTGCAATCTTGTTGGGTTTTTTTTTTTTGTTTTTTGCGGTATGCGGGCCTCTCACTGTTGTGGTCTCTCCCGTTGCGGAGCACAGGCTCCGGACGCGCAGGCTCAGCGGCCATGGCTCACGGGCCCAGCCGCTCCGCGGCATATGGGATCTTCCCGGACCGGGGCACGAACCCGTGTCCCCTGCATCAGCAGGCAGACTCTCAACCACTGCGCCACCAAGGAAGCCTGCAATCTTGTTTTTTTAAAGCTAATATTAACAATTCTGTATTAATTTTATTACTGTCCCTGGGTTTCTTTTAATGAATTTTTAAATTATAGTCATTATTCCTTCCAAAGAAGTTTAAGGTAAAATTTTGAGTACACTTTTATCTTAGGATATTTTAGTGCCCTCTAGTGTGCAGAAATTAACAATAGCATTTCATTTGTAAATTATATAATTTTTTTTAATGCAAGATTTTCTAAATGGCAACTTTAGACAAGTATGAAGTGGGTAAAAAAAAAGAAGAAAATTCATCTTGGAAAGCAAATTAGAACCAGATGTCAGTTTAACCTTGATAGAATCGCCAACAAAATGCAACTTTTTTCCTACTTTTATTCAACTCAGGTTAAACAGCCCCTCCTCCCCTTCTCTGACTGCTAGACAGGATGTCTTATTTGCATAAATCCATCTCCAGATTTGAGAGGTTCAGGCAAGGTAGTCTGTTTTCTGCCCTTTCTAGTATTGTGAGTTGCATGTTTTCTTCTGGGTGAGTGTACAAAACAACATATGCATATTGCTAAAATGGGTGCCTTCTGTGAATCTGTTAGCCTGCAACACACTGAAACATTTGATTTGTGATTAGGGCAGTTGGCTAGTGCTAAGTTATAAAAGCCTAATCGAAAGCCTCCTGTCATTCCCACAGACAGTTTGTTTTTGTTTTTGTTTTTTCAAACAAGGTTGGGTATCAAGGAGATGGAACTATTTTTAAAAAATGCAGGGTCTATGAAGGATCAACAGGAGGGTTCTGAGCCAAAAGAAATGTTTAAACTGAGTTTGGGAAATCATTTTGGAGGAAGTTTTTAAAAAATTTAAACTTAAATCCAATGAAAGATACATCAATAGAATTGAGGATAATTATTCTTTATCTGTCAATGTTCAATACCAACATATGATAAATACCAACAATACCAAGATATGATGAATGATATCGCCAGCTTTCTTTTAATTTTCTGTGGTTAACCCATAACTTCTAAATTAGAATGCATTCACATAGAGACCATAACCCAGTTTATATTATTAGAAAAGCTGTGAATGCCTCAGAATCGTGTGAATGCCTTGTATCACCTCCTTTATCGCGTTTTTACTGAAAAGTGAATAACAGCAAAATTGAGTGATTACAAATTGCTTTGTGGTTTTTAATATCCAAAAAGGAACACTAAAGATTAAGAATCATTGTTGAATACTCAAAGGACATCCAAAGTGCCAGATAATGATATTTTATTTGGCAATGCTATATTCTTAATGTGATCCAAATTGTATGAATAATCATCTCTGTAAAAAGTCACAGAGAATTATTTTGTCTTTGTGTTTTGGCAAGTCTCCTATAGGTTTCCTTCGTGTAGCTTTGCAATGAAATCATAAAGTTTAGGGGATTGTAGCATCGGAAGAAAACTAAACATTTCCATACATTTTAGAATTTAAATGAAATTTGAGTTGATATTTTTAATATTTTAAGATAAAATATTAATAAGCATGTTATTCAGTCAAAATTATCCTCAGTTAATATAACACTACACTGTATACATTTTATAATAAATTAACCAGAACAGACTGAATTTTCCTAATTTGTACAAAAATTCATACAAATAGTTATAGAGTTACCAAGTGACTTGAACATCCTAGTTATTTTACTTAACAGCTTAGACAAGTGAGGAATTACAACTATACCCACTGTTATAACAAAGGAAGCATCAGTATTCATTTCTATGAATTCCTTGGAGCACGTTCCGTTTACTCTCCTCTTTGTTTACATGTACCTTTCCCCTACTCCCAGATTAGTAGTCATATGAAAAATATGAACACCCTTGAATTCAACCATGTTTTTTCTACACTAAACCTAAGGAAGGCAGATTCATGTTACTTCAGTATCTACCATGTACTAGGTGTCTTCTCTATGTGTTTTGTGGTCTTAATCTCTTTTATTTCTCATAATAGTCATTTGATGGGGACAACATTACCTTTATTTTAAAGATGAAAATACTAAGGTTCAGAAAAAATTAACAATACAGTAAGTCCCCTACATACGAATCTTCAAGTTGTGAAATTTCAAAGATGCGAACGTGCGTTCTCACATCCAGCCACGTTAAGTTCACGTGTCTGGCGTACATTGTAAATGCGTGCGCCCTCTACAAGTGGTTGTGCTTTTGTGTACTTTACTGTGCAGTACTGTATAGAGTACAGTAGTACAGTATCTTTATTTCAAGGCCAGAATGTCTGGAAGCAAGTGTAAATGCAGCAGTGATGTAGCTGGTACTGCTAATAAACGCCAGGAATTGGAGGCCCAGAGAAAGAACGAAGAACGACAAGAGGAAGAAGTAACTGAAGAACCGAAGAGATTTATGAAATAGGAAATGGCCAGGGGATTTTCTTTATTTCAGGAGGCACTGTTAGTTTTTGAGGCACAGGACCCAAACGTAGAATGGTACACGAAGGTTGCAGCAGCTGTTCAGAATGCAATCCAGTGTTACCACGTCATCTATGGTGAGAAAAAAGAGGTACTACCCAGATATCACTGGATCATTTTTTCAAAAGGGTAGGTAGAATTGAATCCAGCAAGGAACCAGAACCTGTGCCATCAACGTCAGGCGTGAGTGAAATTGCAGCTTGCCCTCTGTCTCCCATTGTGATGATCCTTCAGCTCTACCATCTCCCACCTCCTCTCCCTCCTCCAGTCAGTAACTCTTCTTTCCTGTTCACTTCATGCCAGCCCCTGTATGCCAGCTGTTGTGCTGTACTACTGTGCTTTTCAAGGTACTGTACTGTAAGACTAAAAATGTTTTCTTTATTTTTGTGTTTGGTTTTTTAAGTATTATTTGTGTGAAAAGTATTATAAACCTATTACAGTACAGTACTATATAGCTGATTATGTTCGTTGGGTACCTAGGCTAACTTTGTTGGACTTACACACAAATTGGACTTAGGAACACGTTCCCGGAATGGAACTCGTTCCTATGTAAGGGACTTACCATAATATCTCTCATGTATTGAGCTCTTTCTAGATATCAGATACTGTTCTAAAATCTTTTCATACATAATTATTTTTAACCCTGATGGCAGCACAAAGACATAGGTTTTATGTCTCCAGTGTTACAGATGAAACAACTAAACCTTAAAGAAATTAGTAGCTTGACCATGTTTACATAGCTTTCAAGTAGTAAAAGTGAGACTTTATCGCAGATCAGTCTGATTCTAAACTTTATTCTCCTACTAGTGTTAACAGGGTGAATTAGTAAGAACAGTTGGAGGGTGTCAGCATCACTGCCCTCATCCTCATTCCCAGGAAAAGGACAGCGTTCCTTTTCTTTGTTTGCTTAAAGGCAGATTGATGGTTGTTACAAAACTTACAACCCAGGTTTGTGGAAGTCAGACTTTTAAAAGGAATCCTTTGTATAATGCTGAACACTAGGACTAGGGCTTCCAGCTTGGCAAAGAACCATGTGCCCATATTTGGCATGAAGTTATAAGGTTATCCAAGTTAAAAGGAACTGTGAATAAATGAGGAAATACTGAGTGTCAAGGAAATACTGAGTGTCTTAAGGAAGAGTCAGATCAGTACAAACTTACGAAGACTAAAGATGAGTAGTGAGGAGAAAAGAGGGCAGGCTACAGAAACCTTGCTTCTTAGAGAAATGATCAGACTTTATCCATTGATGTTTAGACCACTTCCAAACTCCTATTCTATTTTCCATCCATGCCCCACTGTTTGCAATTTCTCCTGCCTCTGATGCTTTAGTTGTGGTGTACCTTTACATTGAATCCATTTCCTCACAATTCTTCCCACACTTTGCCTTGATATTTCCTACTCATTTTTTAGGTTTTAACTTATTATCATTTCCTCAGAAAACCTTAAGTCCACATTAAGTCCCACTTCTTAAATTTCCTAAAATACCTGAACTTCCCCTCTCATACCTCTAATTACTTATTAGGCCCCTAATAATGTCCTCTTTACGAGGCCGCCTCCTGACCACATGCGAAGCTCCATGAAGTCAGGTCCTATATATACGTGATCCACCAGCACTTCACTGCATTTGGCACATTGCTGGATGGATGAATGAATGTTAATCTACAGCTCCCACTTTTACAGTGAATCATAATTACAATTTCAATATGAATAGAAGTTCTTATGAATTTGTGAACTTCTCATGAGGACACAGAAGAAAATGAGCTGCAGGGTCTTCAGAGTCTAGTTACAGAAATTGAATAAATATCTATAAAATGTTTTGGAATGAAAGTGAATATACAAGAGTTTTGTCCAGATTGTAAGTGCTGGATTGCTCTTAAGTGACTTTTTAAGAAACTAAATAAGAACAGAAAAGAGTTCTAGTGTGTCTTTATTGGTTCCATTAATATTTTAAAAATAAAAGCCAATTTTTCTTACCCTTTATTTTCCCCTAGTGATCAAAAATATATTACAACCCTTAACTCATTCAAATGCATGGTATCAACTTTACATACAAAGCATTTAGAACAAACTAAAAGGTTGACATTGAGCATTTGAAGGATGTGTACTTATTAGCCGATCTTTTGTGCTAGACTAACTTATTGATAAAATTTGCATCTGCTCTTCAAAGATGCTCTAAATTACACACAATGGAGCACTTCAGATTAAAAAATAAATAGCCGTAATGAGTGAGTAAATTGCAACTGAAGACACACTTCTTAAGCTTAATAGAGCGGTTTTGTAGTAGCTACATATTCAAACAGTTTGGCAACAAATATAGTTCAAAGGATATATTTTTTTGACTTTGGAGCTCTCAAAAGGCTCTAACATCTATGATTGTCAAAACCAAAAAGAATCTGTGCCTATATTAGTCCGCTATAGAGAAATGATCCAACCTAATTTATTCTTCATGCAAGCAGTTTTGCAAAATGTATTCAATATCTATTTATATTTATAAGCCATCAGCCATGAAATGGAATAAAATTGATTGTATTAGTCTACATTTTAAACTTGTCTGTATTTTGTTCTTCCTGTTTAGCCCAGTCATTCAAGTAAATTCAATCTGGCTTCCCTCCATTATCTGATGGATACAAATAATATTTTTGAGTCTGAGTCAAAATAAATCCTCATTTTAACTGACAGTGAATGATGTATTAGATCTTAATAAGAAGAAGCACTGATATTCAATAGACTAACTAGATGGATAGAGGCATCAAGTGATAGAAAAAACATTATAAGGACTTAAACAGATAAGGGTTTATTTTTCCACGTAACAAGAACTCCACATGTGAGCAGCCCAGTGATTGTGGAGCTGTTCAAGAATGTTGAAAAAGACCTGTGCTTCTTCGATCTCTCTGCTACACAACCTTTATTGTCTGGCTTTTGTCCTTAAATTTGCAATCTGGCTGTGTACCTAGAGGTAGCATTAGTGTTCTCAAGAAGAGGGAAGGTCAACGGGCAAAAGTGAGACTTTCTCCCAGTCTGGCTTTTCCTTTTTCTTTAGGAAGTGTTGTTCTTTCATGGGCTTTTACTTATGTATCGTTTTTTTTTTAATGTAGGTAACATCCCACCACTAGGTGCAAGAAAATCTCAGTTCAAGTTTTGTTTTGAACAATTGCAGCCTTGCAGTCTCTGTGGTAGAATCAGACAACGAAGAAGGGAGTTGACATCAAGGTCTTATTGGCCAAACTTCACTATTGGCGGCAAGTTTGCCTACTCTCTGTGTCTTTCTCTCAATCTCTCTTTTTCTATCTCTATCTCCCTCTACCTCTTTCTCTTGTACACGTGTCTTCAGATGCTGAGGATTGAGTTAATCACTATCATCAAACTCTACAGTGTTCCTCTTTCATTCTTTCTAGTTATTTGGTGTTATTCAATTACCTCATTCCCATGCCCCTGTTCTCCCACAGGCAACCATCCCAGCCTGTTTAATGTGTGCACCTTTCTGTTTTTATGTGTTCTTATGTTTATTTTTGTTCTTATATGTAACAATAATTTATGAACCTGATATTCTGTTTTATATCTCATTCTTCATCTTACTCTTACATACAGAGCTATGTTTTAGGTATACGTTGTACAAAATAAAATTTTAAATGTAAATGTAGAATTCTTTTTTTTTTAACATCTTTATTGGAGTATAATTGATTTACAATGGTGTGTCAGTTGCTGCTGTATAACAAAGTGAATCAGGTATACATATACATATATCCCCACATCTCTTCCCTCTTGCATCTCCCTCCCTCCCACCCTCCCTATCCCACCCCTCTAGGTGGTCACAAAGCACCAAGCTGATCTCCCTGTGCTATGCGGCTGCTTGCCACTAGCTATCTGTTTTATATTTGGTAGTGTATATATGTCCATGCCACTCTCTCACTTTGTCCCAACTTACCCTTCCCCCTCCCCGTGTCCTCAAGTCCATTCTCTAGTAGGTCTGTGTCTTTATACCCGTCCTGCCCCTAGTTTCTTTATGACCTTTTTTTTTTCCTTAGATTCCATATATATGTGTTAGCATACGGTATTTGTTTTTCTCTTTCTGACTTCACTCTGTATGACAGACTCTAGGTCCATCCACCTCACTACAAATAACACAATTTCGTTTCTTTCTATGGCTGAGTAATATTCCATTGTATGTATGTGCCACATCTTCTTTATCCATTCATCTGTCGATGGACACTTAGGTTGCTTCCATGTCCTGGCTATTGAAAATAGAGCTTCAGTGAACATTTTGATACATGACTCTTTTTGAATTATGGTTTTCTCAGGGTATATGCCCAGTAGTGGGATTGCTGGGTCGTATGGTAGTTCTATTTGTAGTTTTTTAAGGAATCTCTATACTGTTCTCCATAGTGGCTGTATCAGTTTACATTCCCATCAACAGTGCAAGAGGGTTCACTTTTCTCCACACCCTCTCCATCATTTATTGTTTGTAGATTTTTTGATGATGGCCGTTCACATAGGTGTGAGGTGATAACTCATTGTAGTTTTTTTGGTTTTTTTTTGTTTTTTTGCGGTACGCGGGCCTTTCACTGTTGTGGCCTCTCCCGTTGCAGAGCACAGGCTCCGGACGTGCAGGCTCAGTGGCCATGGCTCACAGGCCTAGCCACTCTGCGGCATGTGGGATCTTCCCGGACCAGGGCACGAACCCTTGTCCCCTGCATTGGCAGGCAGACTCTCAACCACTGCGCCACCAGGGAA
This sequence comes from Phocoena sinus, assembly GCF_008692025.1. Classification (NCBI taxonomy): domain Eukaryota; kingdom Metazoa; phylum Chordata; class Mammalia; order Artiodactyla; family Phocoenidae; genus Phocoena; species Phocoena sinus. Next base: position 35,168,154 of record NC_045772.1, on the reverse strand, counting down.
GCCCTCACTGTAGTTTTGATTTGCATTTCTCTAATGATTAATAATGTTAAGGATTCTTTCATGTGTTTGTTGGCAATCTGTATATCTTCTTTGGAGAAATGTCTGTTTAGGTCTTCTGCCCATTTTTGGATTGGGTTGTTTGTTTTTCTTATATTGAGCTGAATGAGCTGCATGTAAATTTTGGAGATTAATCCTTTGTCAGTTGCTTCATTTGCAAATATTTTCTCCCATTCTGAGGGTTGTCTTTTTCTCTTGTTTATGTTTTCATTTGCTGTGCAAAAGCTTTTAATTTTCATTAGGTCCCATTTGTTTATTTTTGTTTTTATTTCCATTTCTCTAGAAGGTGGGTCAAAAAGGATCTTGCTGTGATTTATGTCATATATGTTCTGCCTATCTTTTCCAATAAGAGTTTTATAGTGTCTGGCCTTACATTTAGGTCTTTAATTCATTTTGAGTTTATTTTTGTGTATGGTGTAAGGGAGTGTTCTAATTTCATTCTTTTACATGTAGCTGTCCAGTTTTCCCAGTACCACTTATTGAAGAGGCTGTCTTTTCTCCACTGTATATTGTTGCTTCCTTTATCGAAAATAAGGTGACCATATGTGCATGGGTTTGTCTCTGGGGTTTCTATACTGTTTCACTGATCTATATTTCTGTTTTTGTGCCTGTACCATACTGTCTTAATTACTGTAGCTTTGTAATATAGTCTGAAGCCAGGGTGCCTGATTCTTCCAGCTCCATTTTTCTTTCTCAAGATTGCTTTGGCTATTTGGGGTCTTTTGTGCTTCCACACAAATTGTGAACTTTTTTGTCTAGTTCTGTGAAAAACACCAGTGGTAGTTTGATAGGGATTGCATTGAATCTGTAGATTGCTTTGGGTAGTATAGTCATTTTCACAATGTTGATTTTTCCAATCCAAAAACGTGGTATATCTCTCCATCTATTGTATCATCTTTAATTTCTTTCATCAGTGTCTTATAGTATTCTGCATATAGGTCTTTTGTCTCCTTAAGTAGGTTTATTCCTAGGTATTTTTTTCTTTTTGTTGCAATGGTAAATGGGAGTGTTTCCTTAATTTCACTTTCAAATTTTTCATCATTAGTGTATAGAAATACAAGAGATTTCTATGTGTTAATTTTGTATCCTTCTGCTTTACCGAATTCATTGATTAGCTCTAGTAGTTTTCTGGTAGCATTTTAAATTTCTTTTTCTTCTCTTATTGTTGTGGCTAAAACTTCCAAAACAATGTTGAATAATAGTGATGAGAGTGGGCAACCTTGTCTTGTTCCTGATCTTAGTGAAAATGGTTTCAGTTTTTCACCATTGAGGACAATGTTGGCTGTGGGTTTGTCATATATGGCCTTTATAATGTTGAGGTAAGTTCCCTCTAGGACTACTTTCTGGAGGGTTTTTATCATAAATGGTGTTGAATTTTGTCAAAGCTTTTTCTGCATCTATTGAGATAATCATATGGTTTTTATTCTTCAACTTGTTAATATGGTGTATCACATTGATTGATTTGCATATATTGAAGAATCCTTGCATTCCTGGGATAAACCCCACTTGATCATTGTGTATAATCCTTTTAATGTGCTGTTGGATTCTGTTCGCTAGTATTTCATTGAGGATTTTTGCATCTATGTTCATCAGTTTTATTGGCCTGTAGTTTTCTTTCTTCATGACATCTTTGTCTGGCTTTGCTATCAGGGTGATGGTCGACTCGTAGAAGGAGCTTGGGAGTGTTCCTCCCTTTACATTTTGTAAGAGTTTGAGAAGGATAGGTGTTAGCTCTTCTCTAAATGTTGGATAGAATTTGCCTGTGAAGCCATCTGGTCCTGGGCTTTTGTTTGTTGGAAGATTTTTAATAACTGTTTCAATTTCAGTGCTTGAGACTAGTCTGTTTATATTTTCTATTTCTTCCTGGTTCAGTCTCGGAAGATTGTGCTTTTCTAAGAATTTGTCCATGTCTTCTAGGTTGTCCATTTTATTGGCATATAGTTGCTTGCAGTAATCTCTCATGATCCGTTGTATTTGTGCAGTTGCAGTTGTTACTTCTCCTTTTTCATTTCTAATTCTATTGATTTGAGTCTTCTCCCTTTTTATCTTGATGAGTCTGGCTAACGGCTTATCAATCTTTACTATCATGGATCATCTTTACTATCATTATTCTGAATTCTTTTTCAGGTAGACTGCCTATTTCCTTTTCAGTTGTTTGGTTGGGTGGGTTTTTACCTTGCTCCCTCATCTGCTGTGTGTTTCTCTGTCTTCTCATTTTGCTTAACTTACTGTGTTTGGGGTCTCTTTTTCGCAGGCTGCAGGTTCGTAGTTCCCGTTGTTTTTGGTGTCTGTCTCCAGTGGCTAAGGCTGGTTCGGCGTGTTGTGTAGGCTTCCTGGTGGAGGGGACTAGTGCCTGTGTTCTGGTGGATGAGGCTGGATCTTGTCTTTCTGGTGGGCAGGTCCGTGGCTGCTAGTGTGTTTTGGGGTGTCTGTGACATTATTATGATTTTAGGCAGCCTCTCTGCTAATGGGTTGGGTTGTGTTCCTGTCTTGCTAGTTGTTTGGCATAGGGTGTCCAGAATGTTAGCTTGCTGGTTGTTGAGTGGAGCTGGGTCTTGGTGTTGAGATAGAAATCTCTACGAGATTTTTGCCATTTGATATTACGTGGAGCTGGGAGATCTCTGGTGTACCAGTGTCCTGAACTGAGCTCTCCCACTTCAGAGGCACAGGCCTGACACCTGACAGGAGCACCAAGACCCTGTCATCCACACGGCTCAGAATAAAAGGGAGAAAAAAAGAAAGAAAAAAATAAATAGTTATTAAAATAATAAATAATTATTAAAAATAAAAAATAATAATAATAAAATAGAGAAAGAAAGAAGAGAGCAACCAAACGAGAAAACAAATCCACCAATGATATCAGGTGCTATACTAAAAAAAAAAAACCCAAAAAACAAAAAAACTGGACAGACAGAACCCTAGGACAAATGGTAAAAGCAAAGCTATACAGACAAAATCACACACAGAAGAATACACATACACACCCACGAAAAGAGAAAAAGGAAAAAGATATATATATATATATATATATATATATATATATTGTTGCTCCCAAAGTCCACAGCCTCAATTTGGGATTATTCGTTGTCTATTCAGGTATTCCACAGATGCAGGGTACAAGTTGATTGTGGAGATTTAATCTGCTGCTCCTGAGGCTGCTGGGAGAGATTTCCCTTTCTCTTTGTTCACACAGCCTCTGGGGTTCAGCTTTGGATTTGGCCCTGCCTCTGCATGTAGGTCACCTGAGGGCGTTTGTTCCGCTCTCAGACAGGAAGGGGTTAAAGGAGCAGCTGATTCAGAGGCTCTGGCTCACTCAGGCTCGGGGGAGGGAGGGGCTCGGAGTGCAGGGCGAGCCTGCGTGACGTTGCACCAGGCTGAGGTGCCCGTGCGTTCTTCCGGGGAAGTTGTCCCTGGATCACGGGACCCCGGCAGTGGCGGGCTACACAGGCTCCCAGGAGGGGAGGTGTGGATAGTGACCTGTGCTCGCAGACAGGTTTCTTGGTGGCGGCAGCAGCAGCCTTAGCGTCTCATGCCTGTCTCTGGGGTCCGTGCTTTTAGCCGCCGCTCGCGCCCGTCTCTGGAGCTCCTTTAAGCAGGGCTCTTAAGCCCCTCTCTTCGCGCACCAGGAAACAAAGAGGGAAAAAAAAGTCTCTTGCCTCTTCGGCGGGTCCAGACTTTTCCCCAGACTCCCTCCGGGCCAGCCATGGCGCACTAACTCCCTGCAGGCTGCGTTCACGCCCCCAACCCCAGTCCCCTCCCGGCGCTCCGACCGAAGCCCGAGCCTCAGCTCCCAGCCCCGCCCGCCCCGGCGGGTGAGCAGACAAGCCTCTCGGACTGGTGAGTGCCGGTCGGCCTTGATCCTCTGTGCGGGAATCTCCCCGCTTTGCCCTCCGCACCCCTGTTGCTGTGCTCTCCTCCGCGGCTCCGGCGGCCGAAGCTTTCCTCCTCCGCCACCCGCAGTCTCTGGCCCCAAAGGGGCTTCCTAGTGTGTGGAAAGCTTTCCTCCTTCACAGCTCCCTCCCGGTGGTGCGCGTCCCGTCCCTATTCTTTGTCTCTGTTTTTTTTTTTTCTTTTGCCCTACCCAGGTATGTGGGGGGTTTCTTGCCTTTTGGGAGGTCTGAGGTCTTCTGCCAGCATTCAGTAGGTGTTCTATAGGAGCAGTTCCACGTGTAGATAATGTATTTCTGATGTATTTGTGGGGAGGAAGGTGATCTCCGCGTCTTACTCTTCCGCCATCTTGAGGCTCCTCAGTCTAAATGTTGAATTCTTAATGAATATTTGAGTATTGAATCATTAAAATTCAGTTATTTATCGAACATTGATTTTTCGAATACCCACTATATGTCAGGAATTGTTCTAGGTACTATGGATACAACATTGAACAAGAAAACATTTTTATAAAAATGTGCTCTGGAGCTTACCTTCTAGTGAAGACGCTAGAGGTAAAAAGGAAATTATTAAATTGTATAGTATGTTAGACAGTAATAACACCAAAGAAAGCTAAATGAAGACATAATTGGAGATAGGAAGAGCTACAGGCAGGGGTAGTATAAAGCGTGGAGCAGCAAGATATAGTTTTATTTTATTGTTTTTTATTTTTAGGCCGCGCTGTGAGTCATGTGGGATCTTAGTTCCCCGACCAGAGATCGAACCCAAGTCCCCTGCATTGGAGTCTTAACCACTGGATCGCCAGGGAAGTCCACAGGGTGAAGGCAGCCAGGGAGGTTGGCACTGCAAAGACGTCATGTGAGTAAAGAGTTCAAATGTGGACTCAGGTTATATTGATATGTGGGAGAAGAAGATTCCAGGCAGAAGGACTACTAAGCGTACAGGCATTTCGGAAGGGAGCACAACTAGTCTGTTAAAAGAACAGCAAGGCAATCATGGTTGCTGTAGCAAATGTAGGGAAGAGGAGAGGACAGAAGGTTTGGGTTTGAGAGAATGTAAGAGAATAAATAATGTAAGGATTGGTAGGTCGTCATGAGCACTTTGACTTTCACTTTGAGTCAGCCAAGCCCTTGTAGAGTTTGAGCTGAGGAACAAAATTATCAGGCTACTAATTTGCAGGATGATTTTTTCTGCCAGATTAAGAAGAGATCAAAGGTGGGCAACACCAAAAATGGGGATATATTGAGAAGCCATTAAAATAATGCAGATGAGACCTGATAGCAGAGAAGTGGTAACAATTTATTAAATTCTAAATATATTTTGAAGAGTAGAGCTAAGCATAATGGGTTAGTGAATTACATTTAGGGTATGAGAATAAAGAGGCATTGAAAGTGATTCCAAGCTTTTTGGCCTGAGCCAAAAAAAAAAAATAGAATTGCCATGTATAGAGATGGCAAAGTCTGTGAGAAAACAGGAATGCGGGATGGTATCTGGAGGTCATTTGGGACTTGGTAGATTTGATATGCCTGTTAGAAATCCAAGTGGGCATGTCAGCTAGACAGGTGTATAAACAGGTTACTCTTAAATATATAATATGTGGCTAGGCTCTGGATCACTGACTCCTTCAGTATCTTTCCATCAATTACTGTGCAGTAAGTCCCAAAGTGGGCACTCCAGGGCAGTGGGCTGGAGCAGTTGGTTTTACCATAAACCTCTCACAGTTGTGTATCACAAGATCATGATTACTGTATACAGTGTATCATCACTACACCAAGGATGGATTACACATGGCCCCATTTCTAAGGTAGACCATGAAGTTGGAGAACCATGGTACATGATGGAGAGTAAATTTAACTTTCCCCACCACGTAGCAAAGCCTAAAGATAAGCCAGGTAGCAGTAAAGAACAACAGTTGATTGCAACATTGTGTGAGTAGAACCTACACCATCCCTGCCTCACACATCAGGGGCACTTTTTGTCCTTTTGCCCAGGATAATTCTTTCTTCTTCTGGAAAAATAATTACCGACTTGATAAACTGTCACTATAAGAGCATGGTTTGGACCATTTCTCTCTCAAGACATAATTTTTATGTTACATAAGAGGGAAAGGTCAGCAGCAGGACATGCTCTAAGTCTTTCTATCTTGCTACTTACCTAGTTGTGATCTTTCTATTTGAAAATGAAATGCCCAAACAAAGAAGGAAGTGCTGTGAATTAATAATGTCATTATTGTCAATATTCTCCATTACAAAAGAGCAAGCCAAATCACTGTGCTAGGAAGAAGAGTGACAGAGTTGGGTTCACAAAGGATGACTATGGGTAAAAAACTCTTGTCTGCCCTTCTTAACACAAAGGAGAAGGGAGAACTCTTCAATTCTGTACAGGTTTTAAAACAATTAAAGAAAAGGATCTTACTGGTAAAGTGCTAAGAAACCAGTGTGAGTAATTATCTGGTTACAAAAAGGCAGCTTCTCTTTTAAGAGAGTGAGATGGGTAGCTTTGGGGAACAAAATGCCTTTAATTCCTAAACATTGTAGAATGTGCCCAACAGTTTCAAAATAACAAAAACAACAATAGTAATAATGATACCCCTTAAAAAGCCACCAATACACCATGGTCTCCCACTCTTCAGAAGAGCTAATTTATGTTTCAACTACTCTGTCCCTGGTGAAGAGCAAAGAATAACAGAACAATTTTGATGGACGTACACTGGGCAGAATTTTGTTCACAGATAGTTAAGTAACTTACCTCTCATCCATTTCTCAGTCCATACATTATACATGTAAATATGCACAAACTGTTACACGACTCACATTCAGGTCAGCTCACAAAATGTTAAAATGTTAAAACTACACACCAAAGCCATGTTTGTCAAGGGTGTCCTAAACAGTATTTCTATTAAAGACAGCCACAATGAAACATCACTAGAATGTGATGGAAGCATTGCTCCAGGCTAGTAATGCAAAGAATGAGACCAAAGCCCAGAAATAGGACAAACATAAAATTTCAAATCTATTCTTTTTAATCTGGTTTGTGAGTTTTTAATGGTATTTATTTAATTGATTGATTGATTGATTGAAGTATTGATGTAGTTGATTTACAGTTTGTGTTAGTTACAGGTGTACTGCAAAGTGAATCAGTTATACATACATATATATATTTTTCTCAGATTCTCTTCCATTATAGGTCATTACAAAATACTGAGTGTGGCTCCCTGTGCTATACAGTAGGTCTTCTTTGCTTATCTGTTTTATGTTTAGCAGTGTGTATATATTAATACCAAACTCCTAATTTATCCCTATCCCCTTTCACCTTTGGTAACTGTTTGTTTTTTATGTCTGTGGATCTATTTCTGTTTTGTATTTAAGTTCATTTGGATCATTTTTTTAGATTCCACATATGAGGGGTATCATATGATAGTTGCCTTTCTCTGTCTGGCTTACTTCACTTAGTATGATAATTCCTCAGTTCATCCATGTTGCTGTAAATGGCATTATTTCATTCTTATTTATAACTGAGTAATATTCCATCGTGTATATATACCACATCTTCTTTATCCATTCATCTGTTGATGGACATTTAGGTTGCTTCCATGTCTTGACTATTGTAAATAGTGATGTTATGAACATTGGGGTGCATGTATCTCTTCAAATTATAGTTTTCTCCAAATATATGCCCAGGAGTGGGATAGCAGGACCATATAGTAGCTATATTTTTACTTTTTTAAGGAACCTTCATACTGTTCTCCATAGTAGCTGTACCAAATCTAGCCATCCACTGTTTTTTACATGTTATCTGCATCAGAAAGCAAAATAGAGGGCTTCCCTGGTGGCGCAGTGGTTGAGAGTCCGCCTGCCGATGCAGGGGACACAGGTTCGTGCCCCGGTCTGGGAAGATCCCACATGCCGCGGAGCGGCTGGGCCCGTGAGCCATGGCCACTGAGCCTGCGCGTCCAGAGCCTGTGCTCCGCAATGGGAGAGGCTGCAACAGTGAGAGGCCTGCGTACTGCAAAAAAAAAAAAAGAAAGAAAGAAAAAGATTTCAACTTTCTTTTAGGGCACTCAAGGTTCTTTAACATCTGGACCCAATAGTTTTACCTCCTGTCGTCCCTTTCATTCCCACTCACTGTCTGCCATCTGGCCTGGGTAGACCATGACTCCCTACACTCACATTCATGTTGCAACTCTTTTCCTGGAATAGCCTTTCTTCTCTATCTGAAAATTATCTACTTATATTTTTGAGTCTCTGTAAAATGGCACATAATTTGAGAAAAAAGTTTCCTGATTCCAATAGGAAAGGTAATGGCACAGTTTAAGGTACCCATATAAAACTCTGATAATAACATTCATTATATTGTACATTATAATGTAATATGTGTTTACTGGTGTGCTTTTTCAAATGAAATGTGAGTGACTCATTAACAGGGTTATGTCCTTTTAATCTTTGTAAGCATAGTGTCTCCTCAAGGGGTTATCTATGTGAATGAATGAATCAATAAATCAATCAATTAAAAGTGCTATATTGCTATATTGCAATACATTTGGGATTTCTGTGAGGGCAGAGACCATATCTCTTTTTCTTTGTTTACCTCATCTGAGAGTACTTACTCTGTGATGTAAAGTTGATCTCTTAATGTGTAAACAAATTACTTATAACTATTCTTTATCCTTGTATGGTTTTTTGACTATGTCTAAATTATGATACAATTTTTACTTTGCTACCTTCAAAGGCCTACATAAAGTTTTTAATATCTTAACTTTAATTTTTTATAACCTATAGCTATTTATATTTGTTTTATAATTGCCATTTAGAAAAATCCTAAGACATTATACTGTTCTGTACATCCAGAAGGGTCTAGTAAAAGTTCATGGAATGAGAGATAGAAAAAATATACAAGTGAGGTAATCACAAATATTGTCAGTTTAAAAGAAGCATTTCATAGCAGTTTTCTGCCTTGAATAGTTTGAAATTTTCCTATCACCTAAAGGGAAGAATGTATTTCCTAAAAGCTAGTTGAAAGCAAAGTAGAATTCCCCAGAGTAGGAACCTTAATTATTTCAATATATAACAGACATTGGGTTCTTGCTTAAAATCTCTAGCTTCAAGGATACCCTGGCCAGACTTTGTATCAAGCAAAATAGAAGTTATTGCTTCAGTGCATACCTGAAGATAATTAATCAATAACAATGAGACAGCCACAAGTAGGTTCTGTTTACCCTTTGTCATCAAGAACAAAACACTGAGTTTCTTCAAATATCTGATGATACTTTCTTAAGTGGCATTAGTGGCTAAAATATTTTTATTTAGTTTTACAGTTTGCAAAAATGTCTTCCTAATGAGAAACTATCCTCATTTCTCAGACTTTGTGACCACAAGAAAATAGATTGCTGTAACATAATGTGCTGCAGTGTTATGTTAAGCTTTCCTTTTATGTCAGGACACTCTAAACTTCAAGCTACTGTCAAGTACAATAAGAAAAACAACTGAAAATCTCAAAAGGTATCAGTGATTCTTTGCATCAGCTGTGTGTTTGGATAATGTCCTTTTACAACAGCTGAACAAAATTGAAATGTTCCTGATAATTTTTCTAGAAATTGTGACCTATTTATAAATGTAAAATGTTGACATTCTGGTTACTTCTTTCTGTGTGTATTAGGGGGGTTCATCTAGTATACAGACTCACCTGTATGGTCTAACACTGTGCAACTCTGGCAATTTAAGTAATATAGAGAGGGCCTACTGTCTTATTTGTTGAAGGCATCCAAAGCTCCTGGAAATACAGTAAAATGGAAAAGACATGTATGGAATTATTCACCACTTAGTGCTTCAACACAGTAATATGGTCTGAGTAATGAAAGGTCCTGGGAAGAAAGAAAAAAAAAAATTGTTCCAACAGCTGCCTGTTTCTATCAGCAGGTAAAACCAAGATGATAATGGCCTTCAGAACTTTAAATAATATACTTTATCTTACTCTGCTGGAATGCTCTCAAAATATAGTCTAAAGATTTCCTAATGGTTCCCGTGAACAAGAATATAACTAAAAAAATTAAGGTGTTTTCTGTGTGCTTTAAGAGCAAGACTACTAAAACTGAACTTGGTTTAACTGAACAAATGGTATAGTTTTGTTTGCCACTCTTCTTATTTCCTGTTTGTTTTCTTCTTTCTTTTCCCCACCAAGTTCACATTTCCCCATGATTTAACTAAGCTTTTATGCACTGTTTTGGAAAGGGTTTACATACTAAAGGCTTAAATTAAACCACAGACCTCACGGAGGAAATTACTTACAGGAAATATGCACATAATAAAAAATTTCAAGTGGGGTTTAATATAAATTGATTCAGAAATAGAGCTTGTATATTTAAAAATCAAATAACACATTAGTTATACTAAGAATTAGGCAGTCTGAATATAGTTTGCAGCATTTTAGGAAGATAAAAACAAAAAATTCAGGAAGTTAGAGTGAAATTTTTTCAAAGTTGATTTTTTTCTTTTTACTTATCAACTAAGAGATAGACCTGACATCCTATTCTCAAAATTATAAAAATCTTAATAAGTCAAGGTATGTAATTGTCTAATCTTCTTAATTTTTATTAATGGAGAAAGCACCCCTCTGTCCAGAGTTGTTTTTTTTTAATTTTTTAATCTTATTTTATTATTTTTTTTGTACAGCAGGTTCTTATTAGTTATCTATTTTATACATATTAGTGTATATATGTCAATCCCAATCTCCCAGTTCATCCAGAGTTTTAACACTAGCAATTTCTTATATTATTATTTGTGGTTTCATTTAAGTATTTAATTATTTGTTTATTTTAATCATTACCTCTATAATTGCCAGCTACTTATTCTGATGGTTAAACATATAGAGATTAAAATTATTCTGTTCACAAAGAAAAAAAATTTTCATTTATTGGAAGGCAGTAGTCATAACTCAAAGTTCTTTTAGAGTAAATGTGTCTCTCTTGTCCCAGCTAGGACTTGCCATAGGTAGGAAGCCTGAGATGGAAAAGATGCCAGTCATTGACTTCCTTTCTCTTCCCCAGCTTGATTTCTCCTTCTCTTCCTTCACTCAGGAGGGGGGCCTCTGGTTCCTCCAGGTTGAAGAGTGGGAGAAGAGAGGAAAAGGATTTTTCTTGTGTTCTGGCCTGCATATCTCAGCCACTGGGGAGTGTTTAAAGTCCACTTGCTCTGGACTTAACTCATGCTGATGTAGATGTTTTGGAGGCTTTGGAAGTCACACTAGAAACATTCCAATGCATTCCCATTGCAAGATGATGCAGATTTCTTTGGTAGGCCCTTTATGGTTCTTTCTCTGATCTTGAGATTTGCATTGTTCATCCTTTTGTTGGGCTCACGCTGTCTCTCTGGACAGCCACTTGGGAAGAATTAGAATTAGCCCCTGGGTGGCTTTCTCTCCTGTGGAGCTTTAACTTGATCTTCAAGAAAACATAAATACCCTTGCCTCTACTATCAGTAGAAAAGAGGCTCCCAAAACAAATAAAATTCTTTTTATTCTGTTGCCTCAGATCAATATTCACCTTTTGCCCTTACTTTCCTCCTTTTCAATCCCAAGACCCATCCACTCTGCCCCCTCAAACAACAAACAGGCTTCTTAAACCATTTCTCATCTGGCTTGAGCTAAAGAGGAAGCGAGATCTCTTTGTGTTTTGATACAGAGCACAGTTTCTCCAAAGAAATTCTCACTCCCCATTTCCAACATGTTGTTCACTTCAACTTCAACCATTATATCAGTATATATTCAAGGTGTGTGAAGCGTTGTTTTTGCCCACTTTTTTCCTAGTTCTACGTTGGTGGCCTACTAAAGCATTTTTCAATTTAAAATATTTCCTACATTTGCTATGGTTGTTGGTGCTGTTGTTTTGGACCATTGGGTCTTTTTGATTCTGAAGCAAAATCCCACTTTTACACTCTATTTTGATACTTGCATCAAGTTCTAGAAAATCAATTAATTTCAAGTTTATGTTTATGTTATAATAATAAGCCCATGCTTCCTATTGATTTATTTAACCAACAGGTAACATAGACACTTCTCAATGTAGTTTTTAGTTTAAAACATGTAAATTAAAAATGAGACAAACAGGGTAGGGTATGTTATGAAATTATTCATGTAGCTATAACCTAGTCTAGAGACCAGAGATTTCTGAAGAATATGATGTTTAAGCTGAGAATGAAGAATGAGTAGAGGATAGGAACATTATAAAAGTGAAAAGAGCATGGATGAAATCACTAAAGGATGAAAGGTTACAGTACATTCAAGGGAGGAAAAAATTATTTTATAAACAAAGCATTACGGATAAGGGGAAGGGTGGCAGTACTTAAGCTAAAGAAATAGGTAGCCACCACATTACTTAAAGCTTTCTTTAAAATATATATATATATATATATTAAGGATTTTAGTTTTCATTAGGTTCAGGGGATATATTAACAAAAAAGGTAGATTGAGAGAAAACAGGTAGCTAACATTAGAGATGATGGTGGCTTGTACTTGGGTTACAGGAGAGGAAGAAATAGACTTGATTAACTAGACTTGGTGCTTGACTACATATGAGGTGCAAGAGAGAAGGAGGACTCTTAGATGAGCTCCAGGAAAGTCACTCAATTAATAATCCCTGGAAAAGAAAACAGGTCACGTAACTTGCAGAATCACAGAATTATAGGTTTTATGGAAGGAATGGAGCCTAAGGATCCCTGAGTCTCGATCCCTGAGTCTAACTCGGTCTTTTTGCTAAAGAAAATGGTAACTCCTCCTCCTTTCAAATGTCCTGTGAAATTCCACTTCCTTCACCTTCTTGGTCTACTAGAAAACTGGCTTTCTCCTGAGTATATTGCTTCTTCTACAGTCCTCTCAAGTGGTGGTTGTGTTCTCTCCTACACCCCTGTACCAATGGTAAAATGTTCCTCTCCAAACACACGACACCGCTTCACTACAAACACTTAGTTTATCAATCATTAGCTTTCAGTGTAGAAGTAATCTAGCAACTGCTATCTCATTTTGTGAAGATTATTATCTTCAAAACTACCACCAATTTCTTCATTATTAACTTTATTTTACTGTCTGGTAATCCCAATATCAACATAGAATAAGCTTCTGAGTGATTTGACCCTTTGCAGTGATCTTCTCCATTCCTACAGTCATTCCCTCTATATTTTGTCATTAACAATAAGTACATTCTCTACAATGCTCTGCAATCTCAATTTCAAGCACCCCATTCCATGTTTATATTGGCTGTCTAGCCCTCAGTCACAGCTAGAGTTGTTATAGTCTACTGAAGCAAAATGTTACCTGCTCTTTCCTACCAACACAGGGGTATAGATAAAATTAAAAGGTATTATTTGCATAAATTAAGCTACAGAATAGCCAAATTAGCATCTTTGTGTTTATAACCAGTTTAAATAAGGAAAACAATTGCTCCCAGCATTGCAAACACAGCCAGGAGATGGCTTTTGAGAAATTTCACAAGGCCACAATTAGAAGAGACAGCCAAGTTTTGTGCACCGGGGCTAATGAAAAAGCTTGATATATTAGTGAGTTACTAGAGAGAGAAAGAAAAAAAAAATTGATATTTAGAAAGGGATTGGAGGGATTATTCTCCACACTCACCTTTAAGTTAAAGACTAAAAATGTATTAAGTGCCATTGCTTGATACATGAGACCAATAGCACAGGAGTTAAGGGCACCTGTTTTATCCTCAGCTTTATCTTGGTGACCCTGGACAAATCACTTACTCATCTAAACTTCTATTTCCCCATCAATAAGACAGGAATAATTATTACTACTTCATCAGGGTTTTCTGCTGATTAAATGTGATAATCCATATAAACCACTTAGCACCCTGAAGACTCTTCCAATTTTGTTTCTTTTACAACTCAAACTTTTTACTAATTCATCATAATAATTTTCCCCCAAGTCCCTGAGATCAGTCATTAGTATGAAGCACACCTTCAGAAGCAGAATGTAGTTGAGTAGCATACTAGTGTCTCTCATTTCATGAATGCTGGTCTTCAAAATTTGTTTTTTCTTCACCCTAGAGATAGCCCATCAAATCCTACTGCAAAGGAAAACAGTTTGGCATAGGTTTTACTAAGTCAAAAATTAGAGTAAATAGGAAGAATTAGGGTCTTTATTTTCCATTTTGTCAAAAGTACTTCTTAGGTTTTTGTAGTTGGCTTGCTAAATGCTGTTGCACATACTAATAATTCAGTTGTGGTTTTCCATTGTTATCTATTCAAACATCTTGTCCAGCAGTTCTTCCCCCATGTTCATCTATCAATCTGTCCATCAGAATAAAAACACACTCTTATCTCTTCCATCTTAACAAAACTCCTCTCTTGACATTACTTCTCTTTATGCTGTCACAGTATTCCTCTGTGTAATCACCAAACTGTATTAATATTAAGTCATCAGAGAAGTTTTCACATTTTGGAAATTTTTTAAAAAAACTTTATTTTTAAGCAGTTACGTTTATAAAAAAATTGAGATTTCCCTTATACCCGCTGCCTCCATACGTGCACAGTCTCTCCCATTATCAGTAGCATTCACCCAAATACTGTATTTTTATATCAAGAATGAATGTATATTGACACATTATAATCACGAAATTCCATACTTTAGGGTTCACTCTTGGTATTGTACATTCTATGTGTTTGGACAAATGTATTACAACATATATCCCTCATTATAATATCATACAGAGTACTTTCACTGCTCTAAAAATTTTTTGTGCCCTACCTATTTATCTTCTCCTCTCCCCCCACCTCTGGCAACCACTTATCTTTTTATTGTCTCCATAGTTTTGCCTTTTCCAGAATGTCATTTAATTAGAAACATACAGTAGGCTTTTCAGATTGGCTTCTTCCACTTACTAATATGCATTTAAGTTTCTTCCATGTCCTTTTGAGGCATGAGATAGATGGGCCCCAGGCTGAACAACTGAAGTTTCTTCCCTGTGGACAGAAAGTCCATAATAGCAGGAGCGAGAGAAGAGGCTGGGCCCTGCCCAGATAAGAGATAAAAGACCACATATTCCTCATTCTAGAAGTCAGAGAGACCTTCCTGACTACACATGTGCAGAAAGGCTCCTTGGAGGTCAAAAAGGGAGGGGGCGCCACCCCATAGTAAGTGATGTCGACTACCCATAGGCCTCTTTGCTAGAATCCATCTTGGCTAAGAGATGCACATGCACACAGGGGAGGACCCTGAGCTATACCAAATACAGACTTAGAACCAGGCAAAGCAAGATGATTGGTCAAAGGAAACCCGGAAGAAATGCTCCATAAAAGTGATTCAAACTACCACGTGGGTGCAGCTCTCTCTCTGAGCCTGCCCACATGTCTGTCCACACATACTCTTTTTCCTCCTAATAAAGTTTACTTGCTTCACTACTTTCCATCTCTATGTGGAAATTCATTTCTACACAGCATACAGGCCAAGGCCTTGTCCACTAGTCCCTGGTGGGCTAGTGGCTAAGATTCAGCACTCTCACTGCCCCAGCCTGACTTCATTCTCTGGCCAAGAACCGAAATCCTGCTTCAAGCTGCTGCAGGCTGAGGCCACCCAAGATCACTTTCATGGCTCAATGGCTATTTCTTTTTAGCACTGAATAATACTCCATTGCCTGAATGTACCAAAGTTTATTTATCCATTCACCACTAAGGACATCTTGGTTGCTTCCAAGTTTTGGCAATTATAAATAAACCTGCTGTAAACATCCTTGTGCAAGTTGTTTGTGGACATGAGTTTTCTGTTTTGGGGGGTAAATACCAAGAAGCACAATTACTAGATCATATTGTAGGAGTATATTTAGTTCTGTAAGAAACCACAGAACTGTCTTCCGAAGTGGCTGTACCATTTTGCATTCTCACCAGCAATGAATGAGGGTTCCTGCTACTCCACATCCTCCCCAACATTTGGCATTGTCAACGTTTTGGCCTTTAACCCTTCTAATAGGTGTGTAGTGGTATCTCATTGTTTTAATTTTCATTTTCCTGATGACATGTGATGTGGAGCATCTTTTCATATGCTTATTTGCCACCTGTATGTCTTCTTTTTGGTGAGGTCTGTTAAGGTCTTTGGCCCATTTTTTAATCGGGTTGTTTCTTTTCTTATGGTTGAGTTTTAAGTGTTCTTTATGTATTTTGGATAAAGTCCTTTATCAGATGTGGGGTTTTTTGCAAATCTTTTCTCCCAGTCTGTGTCCTGTCTTCTAGTTTGTTTGGGAAAATTCTGATACTTTTTGTGGAAAAGCAGTATAAAAAGTAAAGTTTAAATAGGAAAATAAGATTGTGAGAGTAGATTGTCTAGAAATGTACAACCTCATGTGTATTTGTACTTTGGAGATAGATGGATAGATAGATAGATAGATAGATAGATAGATGATAGATAGAAAGAGAGAGATTGAGAGAGCAAAGCCAGGAGCTAAGGCCAGATGAAGCTGTTGGACAATTGAGGCACAAACATTCATACTATATTGGGCAGGGTGTAGATTGCATAGACACACCATAGAGAATTCCAGGAAAAGAATTCCTCCCCCTAATGCTTTACATTTTTTTTTTATAGAGAGAGGATACAGAGATGATCCAGGATGCTATTTTGTAATGGGAAATTCGTGTTGTAGAAAATGGCCTTATAGAAAGGGATACCTCTGGAGTTAGATGGCAGATATTATTTTATTCTTATGACGAGTTAACTCAGTCTTGTTAAACCAGCTCTTGGAAAGCTAAAGGGAAATGGAGTAATTCTCCAGGGGCATCTGAATTTTGAGTTTAATTAGCTATAATAATCACAAAAAATCAAAATGGTTTGAAAGTAATCTTGATGGATCTAGGGGTTATACTAAGTAATATATTAAAAAAGAAATTATCAAGCTTATTTCTAACAATAAATTTTATAAGGCTGAAGATGCAGTACAATATGAGGTCCCTAGAGGTTTTTCCCTCATGGCCTCATCATATGAAACGGAACCACATCTAAGGACTAAAGAAAACGATCCCTAAGTTAACTCAGTCCAAGCATCATTAGCATCATTCCTTGGCATGGCTGCAAAATAATTGCCAAAAAGAAGTGTGTGTATGGGATGATACACAGGATTGCTAAGAAAAATCATACTCAATGAATACTGTTTTCAATAAACACTACTTTTATATAGAATACAATAGGGAAAATGCAAAAATATCTTCTAGGGAGTCAAGTTAGGAGGCTATTAAAATAATCTAGGTAAGATAAGATGATAAACTTCACCATGACCATAGTGAAGGGTATAAGACCTGGTTGGGAGTAGAGCTGCAAGAAATTGCTGGTGGACCAGAGTGTTAATAAATAAAGAGAGGGGAAAAGGATACTAACAAGATGGTTGGCTTGAACAAATGGAAGAATGGAGTTGTCACTGACCAAGATACAGTCTTCAGCACATTGCCTGACACAGGGCTAAGCACTTAGTATAAGTGAGGAGGAGTAGGTGTTCTAAATAGAAAATACAGAGGGACAGCAGAGAAAGTGGGTGCAGTAAGACCCTGCAAGCAGTTAGATATTACCAGGTGGTCAGGTGGGAGGAAGAGCACGGAAGCAGATAAGACACATAGAAATCAGTTTACAGGTTTCTGTAGGACATCGTAAGCCTCAGCTGTCTTATGTAAGTTGGGAAAGAGAGAGACAAGAATTGGTAATACGTGCATGTGATATATTTTACATACATACGTAACACACATTACACACAAATTCTCAGTCCCCCTCCTCCACCACTGCCTCTCTTTCCCAAACAACAAAAAATAGATATTCAGAGAAAGAGGAAATAAAAACGAAAACAAAAAACAAAACAGTGAAAGAGAGAGCGAAGTAATATGGGAAGACTTGATTATGTTTGAGTTCCTTGTTCAAGAACCCCTCAGGTCACCTCCCTTTTCTTCCTATGTGTTAATTACAGAAGCCAAAAATTCCCCCATTATGCCTAAATTTTGACTGGATTCATGTCATTTCCTACAGAAAATTTGTGACTATTATGAATAAAAATTTTCATATTCTAATAGGAATTTTTCATTATTAAATCAAACTCTTCTTTAGTACATAATTGACAAAAAGCTTCACATTTCTGCCCTAATTCCAGTCTAAGTATTCTTTTATTATCCTGGCTCTGTTTCATTGCATGATCTTCTTTGTCACATGCTGATCTGTGTTCTATAGTCTTTCATACCATTCTGTATATCACTTGATATATCTACTGACCAGCATATTCAGTTTCTGCAGTTGTTCAAATTTAACTTTAAATTACAGTATTTTTTATTTCAATAACTTCAGCTATATTTATTCTTAATACCTACTATAAAAATACAGGAAACATTTCTGAGGAAGTTTACTTTTCTCCACTACGTACTCAGAAAATTCACCTTTTGCAGCTCAGGAATGCCTTATTACTGCTATGCCTTAGAGTGTATGTGTGCGTGCACGTGTGCACATGCATATTTATGAATTAAAGCTGTATATAAATATGTATGTACAATATAAAGAACAAACAGAAACATTCATATAACTATAATCCAGGTTAAGAAATGGAACATTGCCGGTACCCAAAAGTCCCTCTGTTCTCTGCCATGTGTGCAGTAGTATATCATCACATCTCCCTTCTTTCCCCAACAGATAACCACTATTCTAACTTTTGTGATAATCATTCCACTCTTTAATATTTATTATCTATATATTTTTAAATAATGTAATTGATAGTTTTGCCTGCTTTTATTTTATATAAATAAACTTATACTTTGTGTAGTTCTTATGACATAAATGTATAGCTTAAGTTTGATTGAAAGCTGTATTCATATTCGTGTATATAGCTATAATTTATTTTCCCAGATGTATAACATTCTATTGAAGACTATTCTATTTATTTCTGCTCTCTTCTACAGTTGGGCTCTTAAATAGCAGAAATATTAAAATCTTCAGGCTAAAGATCCCCTCAAAAAAGAATTCCCGTGTCAAATGAGAAATATTCTATGGTATGAGGTCCCAAAATATGTTTTCAATGTAGGACAATGAAGTGATAAACATTTTTTTTTTACTTTAGAACTCAAAGGTTTACATATTTTAAAGATATTTTGAATCAACAAGAGGAATATGTTGTGCAGTTTACCCAACACATTTAAGTGGAGAAAATCCTCGTCATCTCTCAGGATACGTACTTCAGAGAAAATACTTCAGCAGGTGGTACTCAGGGGTTACTGCCTGTATCAAATACTCCCTCCTCCCTTCCAATCAATCACTTCCTTCCGCCTGCAGTTTTGCCCCAAGTATGTGTGATGTGTGTGCCATAATGTTCCATGTTTTTTTTTTTCTTTCTCTCGCTCTCTTTTTTTTTTTTCTCTTTTCTTTTCTGAGTGAGGATGGTTCTCTCTGGAGGCCCATATGAACTCTTGACTCCACTCAAATCCTTTTAATCTCTTTGAGAAAGCAATTAGCTTGATGCCTCCCTTAATTATGCCCCCTGGCATTTCCATCTTGCCAGCATGGTAATAATTGTATTTTCATTGACTCCTGGAATCGCAGCTGAGATTGAGACTGCAGTGGTTAAATATCCAGTCAGTAATTGGGAGTGCATATGTAAAGAATAAATTCAGGATTTTTCAAGACCTATTATAAAACTCCTAATCTTCCACTGTCAGAGGCTGTTATAATTTAAATGAATCATTGAACATTACATTTCAAGCCAAATCAAAGTTTCACTTGTGGTGACTATCTTACCATTTTATACACTCAATTATGAATTGTGTGCAATATGTTTTACAGATAGTTCCTGATTGAAGCCCTGTAAAATTAAATTCGGTTTAGAGTAAGTCAGCTTTGGGTAGCTCAGTTCAAGTTGATTTTTAAGCCACTTGAAGAGCTGAAGATGTAAAGGCCTACCTGACTCTTTCAAGCATCCCCTGTTGCATTTATATATTTGGATGCTTTCCCTCTTGCATCTATTCTCCTGAGCAAGCAGCCTACTCTATCCCCATTCCATTTGCGGCTCCCACCGTTACAGGGTCAACAGTGTCTCATAAAATGGCTCCTCCTCACCTGGATACACACATTCCCCGACTCTTAGAGCGGCATTGAGAATTGGTACAGACTGTCTACTCTAATAATTGTAAACAAAAATTGTTTTATTTTACTGGCTAACAAGAATTTAGGCTGGCTTTTTAGATGAGTTTTTCAGCCTGGGGCACAAACACATAAAAGCTTTTGTGAAAGCTTATACATCAAAATCACAGCTTTGAGTCTAAGATGAATTTCTCTACATTTCCCCAATATGCCTATGAGTCAACTTAAAGGAGGAATTATAGAAAGTCATGCCATGAGAAGTTCTTAACGAACCCGATTTACTTGTATTTTAAGTCAAAATTCTGTGCACTCGGGTTTTCTCTACAAAAAGACAAAAACCATATTACTTTATGCAGTGGAATCCCATGATATTAAAATATGATATAAGGATTTAGACCAGGAAATCTCATTTTTATTATGGTTAACTATAAGGATATTCCTTTTAATCTTATAGGCATTGGTTAGAAAGTAGCCATAACAAGGAAATTCTTGCATGAAAGGAAAAAATGAGATGAGTCTCACTAATTTGAACTATGATCTACAAATTCAAAGTTAGTATGAAAGTACTAAAGAATGCAAAAAAGAATGTACTTGCGCAGTGCCTGGCATAGCATTATGTTGATACTAGCTATGATGGCAGTGATGGTGCTGGTTGCAATAATAATTATTAAAGTCAAATATCTACAAGGAAATAAATTATTACCTAGTTTGGAAATTTAGGTTTAGTAAAGAAGAAGACTTGGCACCAACTGGGTTAATCATTTTTCAGCAAATTAGGTTAAAAAAAATAATAGTACCATCATTTGAGTGCAGGTTTCAGTGTATATAAACAGATATCATTCTACTCTGATTTTGGGGTTCCCTGGAAATTATCATACTAAGAATTGGACGATATCAGTAGAAATTATAGTCATCTACACTGCATACTACACACAGAAGGAGGGGCGACTTAGGTGGTTTGCCCACCCCTTAGGTGGTGTTGTATGCAGGGGGCATGCACAGTATCCTGCTTTTGCTCCTGACCCTGTTTTTGCTCCTAGGTCTTCAGAAGTGACAGTTGAGCTTTTTGGTCATTTTGCATCTTTTGTCCAGAATTTGCCACAACTGCATATCACACAGTTATTTTTAGTCCCTTATAGTTCCTTTGTATTTTGTAGCTTGAGGAGACGTTTGTCCAGGTGCAAGCATTGCAGCACTGCAGCAAAGTGTCCCAGGTCCCAGTCTGTCTCAATACAATAAATACTCTTTGTGTCTGGCTTTTTTACTCAGGATAATATTTTTCAGATTCAATGTGTTATTACATGAATCAGTCATTTGTTCCTTTTTATTTTTTGCTGAATAGTATTCCAGTGTATGGATATACCACAATTTGTTTATCCATTCACTGTGATGGACAGTTGTATTGTTTCCTGGTTTTGGCTGTTATGAATAAAGATTCTGTTAGTGTCATGAGGGGTTCAATTATAGGACATACGTTTACATTTTCCTTAAGTAACTGGGTAAGTGTAATTCTGTTTCTGGACTCATTATGTTCAATTGGTCCATTCACCCATCTTTAGGTCACATCACACTTTCTTGGTTACTGTAAGTTTGTCAGTTCTATTATCAGGTAATATAAATCTTCAAACTTTATTCTTTTTCAAAATTGTTTTGGCTGTTCTAAGCCTCTGAATATTTTTTACATTTGTGAACCATTTTATCAGTCCCTCATCCCTCCAAAAAATCCTGATGGGATATTGATTGGGAATGTGTTGAATCTATAGATCAATTTGGAGAAACTGATATTTCAGCAATATTGAGTCTTTGAAGACATAAATATATCTCTCCATTGATTCAGTTCTTTATCTTTTGTAACAGTTATATACATCTTTGTTAAATTTATTCCTAAGTACTGCATGTTTTTGAATGTTATTATAAATGGTCTATTTTAATTTTATTTTCCTATTTTTGATTGCTAGTGTACAGACATAACATTTTTATGTTTTGACCTTGTACTCTACCACCTTATCAATGCCAGTAGCTTTTTGGGAGATCCTTTAGGATTTTCTTCCCATACAGTCATCTTGTCTGACTATCTAGCTTTTACTTATTTTTCTTGCTATGTTGTACTGAGTAGACCTCCAAATAAAATGTTAAATAGAAATAATGAGACTGAAATCCATGTCTTTTTCCTGATGTTAGGTGGGTGTTCTTTAGTCTGATGACAGCTACACGTTTATCATAATGTCTTTTAAATGTCTGAGAAGGTTCTCTTTTATTCTTATTTTGCAAAGGGTTTTCATCATGACTTGTGTTGAGTTTTTTTTTTAAGAAGATGTTGGGGGTAGGAGTTTATTAATTAATTAATTTATTTTTGCTGTGTTGGGTCTTCGTTTCTGTGCGACGGCTTTCTCTAGCTGTGGCAAGCGGGGGCCACTCTTCATCGCGGTGCGCGGGCCTCTCACTATGGCAGCCTCTCTTGTTGCGGAGCACAGGCTCCAGACGCGCAGGCTCAGCAATTGTGGCGCGTGGGCCTAGTTGCTCCGCGCTGTGTGGGATCCTCCCAGACCAGGGCTCGAACCCGTGTCCCCTGCATTGGTAGGCAGATTCTCAACCACTTTGCCACCAGGGAAGCCCTTGTGTTGAGTTTTACATAATTCTTTTTGATCATCTATTTTTTCTGCTTTATGTTGTTATTATAATAAATCATATTGACTAATGTTTAAACTTAAATCTACTTTGCATTTCTGGGATAAATCACACCTGCTTATAATGTTTTATTCTTAGTTATAGCTGAGTTCTATTTTCTAATATATTGGGGGAAATTTTGCTTCTACTTTCCTGAAGGGCATTGGTCTGTAGGTTTTAAAAAATTTTATGACTTTATAAGCTTTTAATATCAAGTAATACTAGCCTCATAAAATGAGTTGGGAAATGTTCCTAACATCATTTATTTTATGAACAAGATTGTATAATATTAAGTGCTTGAGAGAATCCACAAATAAAGCCATCCATGACTGGAGTTTTTCTTTGTGAGATGGATTTCCAATTAAAATTTCAGCTTCTTTAGGCTTTTGGATTTTTTATTTACTTTTGTGTCGATTTTGATAATGAGTGTATGTTTCATGGAATCTGTCCACTTAATCTAAATTGTATAACTTATTGCTGTATTAAGTTGTATAACATACGTTTAAAAGTGTTCTGGACTAGCTCCACTCAAGACTCTGCAATTTAAAACTCAGGCAATTTAAAACTCACAGGAAATTTTAAAAATGTTGATTAAGTTAGTACCCTGCTATTTTAGAGCACCAAAAAGTATATATATACCTTGTGCCTCTCTGAACAAGGTTGTTTTAGAAACTTTGAGAATAGTTTCAATAAATAAATTCAATAATCCTCCTTGTAAAAAATTTATGTCTGATGGATATGATCATTTTATACTTTTTTCACCAATTAAGTAATCCTTTATTTAAAGAAATATTCAGAACATATAATTTTTTCATTAAGTATATTAAGAAATACTATTTGGAAGGTCCTGAGGGAAAAGAAAACTATTGTCTCCACACCCAAAACAGCTCCAAGTTTCACTGCTTTGAAAGTAAATTATAGGCACTAGTTGTTTTTCACAGCATCAAAAAAGAATTGATTAATATTTTTCAAAGAGGAGCTGACCTTCAGAATATAACAAAAATAGCCAGTTATTGGTGTCTGCAAATAGTTTTCTTTGGAATTGTCTATATTCTTGTTGAAATAGGAAAATCTGACTTTTATCTCACAGCAACAGAACTGCATCAGAGATGACAATCTCATATAATCAAAAGTCTTAAGTTTGATAATTCATCTCAGGGTTTGTACATGTTTTCTGGATTGATTTTACTGTTTATTTTGCTATTTCATGTGTATAGGTATGTGATGTATGTTCCTATGTATATTACAATTTCAGATATAGAGATTAAGGGTGTAGAGTTGGTTGTCTAATAACTGGCAACACTATTTAGTAGTTTTGTGCCCTTAAACAACTTAGTCTCTTTTGGCCTAAATTTCTTCACTGGTAACATAAGCATAAAAACCATGCCTTCTTCCTGACATAATACATGTAAATCAAAATCTGGCACATAATAGACTCTAAGTCAATTTTAAATGATATTAAAATAACAATAATAATAGGAAGACTACTTGTTGATTCTTCACTGTGTTCCTTTTCTCTTCTTAGAATGGTTGAGAGACTATTGTCCCCTCAGCCAAGCTTGATTGTGGCCTGATTTGATATGGCCCATGATGCAAGAATGTCTTTTACATTTTTAAAAGGCTGTTAGAAAGAAAGAAAGAAAAAGAAAGAGAGAGAGAGAGAAAGAAAGAAAGAAAGAAAGAAAAAAAGGAAAAAAAGAAAGAAGCTAAAAACAAAGAAAATGTAGCAGAAATCTTATGGCCTGCAAAGCTTAAAATACTTGCTATCTGGCCTTAACAGAAAAGACTGCCAACCCTTTACTGAGTTATGTGTAGTTAACCTATGGATTTAATTTTGTATTTAATCAATGCTTAGCTTCCTTCACTTTGTCTACCTGAATAAATAAAAGATTTCAATAAGATAATAACCTCAGGTTGGATTAATTGATCATCTTAAGTTAAAGAAATGGGGAAAAGTAGACAGAATTTGAGCCATGTTTTGAATGCTATAGATAAAAGTTCTGTTACATATAGTAGGCCCTGCTTTAAAACAGTTTTATGAGTTTTTTTCTGCTCAATTACGCAAAACATAACGAATAAAGTATTTTGCCAATGGTTGCAAAAGGTCAATTCAAATGAACAAAAGTTGAAAAAAAAATAAAACAGGAAAAAGTTACTAGAATCCATTTTGTCAACTAATTGATGTTACTAATTTGGCAATTAAGTGATGACAGCTAAAATAGTATCTCCCCATTTCTGCTATTTTAGGGATTTTTTAAAGGAAATAATAAAGTTAAAAAATTCAATTTGTATAACTAAGAATATTATTTAAACTGTGTGGTAGGCAAAATTCTAAGACTACCTCCAAGATTCCCAGCCTGGTGCACACATACCTCCTTCCAATACTTAATCAAAAAGTAATGTAAGTACTACTGTGAAGAGATTTTGTAGATGTAATTAAGGCCTCAAATCAATTGACCACAAATATGGAGATTATCCAGTGGATCTGACCAAATGCTTATTCAAAACAAGAGGGATTCTACACATGAGAAATTTTCTAATAGCTTTGAAGATAGGAGGGCCCAAGTGACAAGGAACATGGGTGGCAACTGGGAGCTAAGACTGGCCCCTGATGACAGCTTGCCAAAAAACAAGAGCCTTAGTCCTAGAACCACAGGAACTTAATTCTGCCAAACACCAGAATTAAGTTGGAAGCAGATTCTTCCCCAGGACCTCTAGCCTAGAACTCAGCCCTTCTGACAATCTGACTTTAGCCTGTAAGACCCCAAGCAGAGAATCCAGTCATGACATGCATGGACTTCTGACCTACAGAGCTGTGAGCTAATGGAGCTGTTTTAAGCCACGAAAGTTGAGGTAATCTTATTCAGCAATAGAAAGCTAATACAAACTGACACTTTAAAAACAATAAATTTCTCATA
The DNA here is from genome assembly GCF_008692025.1 of Phocoena sinus. Classification (NCBI taxonomy): domain Eukaryota; kingdom Metazoa; phylum Chordata; class Mammalia; order Artiodactyla; family Phocoenidae; genus Phocoena; species Phocoena sinus. Next base: position 35,142,535 of record NC_045772.1, on the reverse strand, counting down.
TTTGGGCATTTTTATCATTTAGACGTTTTTGAGTTTGTACACATTATACTAGGTCAACAGAAACCTAGTACAATTGAACAGATATCACGTTACATTTAAAATGAAGTAGATCACTCTTAACAGATGTCAGTTTCTCAGGCATAAAAATAGTAGACATACCTATGATTTTATAACTCTCTATTACTTTTTTAATTTTTTTCAATTTCACACAAATGATAGTCAAATACAGCATTTTAAAAATAAGTCCATAGGTAAAGTCAATCAAAATTCTTACAACAAATGTTCATCCTATTTTATAAAATTATATCATGGTCAAATGTTTTGATCCCCCAAATAACAATAGCTTATTTTGAACACTTCTAATACTTTCAGTTTTGAACCTTGGACCGAGAAACAGAGAACTTAGCTCACCTAGCTATCATGGTGTTTGTTTCAGACACAAGGAAAAGAAAGATAAAAGAGAAAATAATTTTTGAGCTACTTTTACTATCAAGTGAAGGATGTTTACTACTGCAGTCTTTTAGTTTTGCTATGGATTCATAAATGTAACTTTCCTGAAGGCAAACAAATGTATTTAGTAGGAGATTAAAGAATTACAACAGTGCTGTTGTGAAAAATACTTGCCCCAAGGCATGTCTCCTGAGTTCCAAAAGATACCTTGCCCAGTTACATTCTGTGGAATCAGAGAGACTGAATAACAGGTAAATATTATGTATTGAATACATTCCACCAAATTCTCTGGAAATATTTGTTCTGCTATGTGTAAAGCGCTTTAGCAGTATTGTCATTTTAATCTTCACAGGCAGACTGTGACATAAGTACCATGAAGTTTAGTGGGGTTAAGTACCTTGTTTAAGATCACGTAGCTAGCAAGAGGCTGAATGAAAAACTCAACTAGGCATACTGATCTCATTTGTTTAACCTCTGCCCAATGCTGCCTCCATGCTTGAATATGAGGAATGAAATACCTTCAAGTTAAACCAAGTTACTTCATAAATGTTGACATTTTAAAATATTTTAGAAAATGTTATATATTGCAGGCTTTTAGTTTTAAATTTAATCTGATGTCTATATAAAAATAAAGAACTCTTTTAAATTATGATCAATGTCTTTGCAATGTTTTAGCTGTTTTTTAGTTACCTTATTAATTAGTAGATGCGTTTAACTGTGGTCAGAGAACATATTGCAATCCTATGAAATATGATGAGTCTTGCTTACAGTGTCAATAAATGTGATACGTGCAGTGTTGCATGATGCTTCATGAGATGCTTCATGGAAAGAATCTGTATTCTGTCATTGTTGGCTGCAGATATGCGTGGTAAATAGTGTCAAGTACGTCAAGCTTGTTAATTGGGATGTCACATCCTTTGAATCCTGACGGTTTTCTGCTTGTTCTATCAGCTCTTCAGAGTATTCTCTTACAATTGTGGATTCATCTATTTTTCCCTTCTAATTGTTAGGTTTTTTTTCTATATATAGTTTGAAACTAGGTAATTGGATGTGTGTAGATTTAGAATTGTGATATCTTCCTGGAGGACTATTTTATCATTATGAAATTTCCCTCTTTTATCTTAAAAAATATCTTACCCTAAAGTCTGCTTTGTCTGGTGTTAGTATTGCAACACCTCCCTTAGTTGACTAGGTTGATGTTTATCTTTCCCATCCTTTCATTTCAACATTTCTCTGTGTTTAGATATAAATATGTCCCTTTTAAACAGCATATATTTGGGTTTTATGTTTTATCCAGTCTGACAGTCTTATAGTTTTAAAACTACTAGCTAACTTATACTCAGAATAATTGCTAAAACATATGGGCTATAACTACCATTTTCTTATTTGTGTTCTATTTGACCTACATGATAATTACTTTTGTTAAATGAACAGATAAATTACTTTTTCTCTCCTTTCTTGTCTTTTTTTTGAAGGTAATATTTTTCTTATCCTGTTTTTACTTCATTAACTTGTTATCTAAAGATTATGACTCCTAGATTATTAAAATTTAATACAAATTTTGTTTCTCTCCTATCCCAACAAAGCTATGATTACAATGCTTTAATTACATTTACATCATGTCCACCTTTATTTTTATTGTTTTGTGCATTTTGATTAAACATATATTTTAAATAGCACAACATACCATTATTATTATTTAGCAGCAATAGTTATTGACATTTATCTACAGATATGCCCTTTTGCTATCCCTCATTTCTTCTTGCACTTCTGTGTTTCTCTCTGAGATTCATCCCTTCTATCTGAAGAATTTTACTTTATGATATCTTTTATTAAAGTTCTGCTGGCTCGTTAATCTTTTAGTTTTTGTGTGCAGAAAATACCTTTATTTTGTCTTGATTTTTGAAAGTAATTTATACTTTGTAGGGAACTTTATGTTGGCAGTTATTGTTTATCTGTGGGTTTTTTTTTTTTTGTTAGCATCAGGGGCAGATCTTTTTTTTTTTTTTAATTTTATTTATTTATTTATTTATGGCTGTGTTAGGTCTTCGTTTCTGTGCGAGGGTTTTCTCTAGTTGTGGCAAGTGGGGGCCACTCTTCATCGTGGTGCGCGGGCCTCTCACTATCGCGGCCTTTCTTGTTGCGGAGCACAGGCTCCAGATGCGCAGGCTCAGTAATTGTGGCTCACGGGCCTAGTTGCTCCGCGGCATGTGGGATCTTCCCAGACCAGGGCTCAAACCCGTGTACCCTGCATTGGTAGGCAGATTCTCAACCACTGCGCCACCAGGGAAGCCCTATCTGTGTTTTAAAATAGTATTCCATTGTCTTCTGGGCCCTATTATTACTGTTGAAAAATGAGCAGTAGATATTATTGTTGTGCCTTTGAAGCTAGTGTGCCTTTTTCCTCTTATGGCTACTTTGTAGCATTTTCTATTTGTTTTTGTTTTTAGTTTATGATAATGAATCTCACTAATATATTATGGAAGCCATATTATTTACTACATTATAAATTGAACCTTTTACTTATGTTGTATATATGTAGAAATATCTAGAATATATGAAATGTTCAACAAGTTAATTTATGTTTTTGCTTAATATAGTATTACAATTTTTAAAATTTAAATTCTTAAAACTAAAATTTATATCAAAATAATTCATTTTAGCATAAATATGACAGATTACATTAGAACTATTACTTAATTGTGTCTAATATATTACTGATTTCTAACTTCCTTAAATGTTCCATAAGCTGATATAATCCAAAATTACTTTCAAAGGATATTACTTAGTATCTAGCTTCATTTTAACTTTGCTTTTTTTTAAAAGCTATCTTGTATAGTGAGTGCCTTTTCTATTCTGTTCTCTTTTTATACAGTAGTTTACACTGAGATTCTTAGATAACATTGGCCATTTCTGAATCTGTTGCTTGTTGAAAAAAGAGCTACATGTTGCATGTTGTAAACTCCTTACTTCCATCACTGTGACTTGCATATAGTAGGAGTTCAAAAAATATTTGTTGAATGAATGCATGAATATATGATTAGATGAATGAACAAATGCCTTTGAATCTAGGTTTTCTGACTTAGTGACTTTCAAACTACTTCCGAATGCATTGTCTTTATTTGGCTGCAATATAGTTTTACACTTATTAACAACCATCTCCCTTCAGTATATATTCTCCCAGGTACAATGGTTTTATGAGGTACAGCTTGTAAGAGGTACTGATTGACATATGGTCCTGTCTCCAGAGCTTGCCAAAGAATGCAGGATATGGTGGAGGTAGTGAACACCCTGTTGAGATCAAAGTTACTAAATTCTCCAAGGCCAGGTTTTTAAAAGCCCAGCTCCTTGGTCTGCTATGCCTCTTCTGCCTCTGGATATGAGAGAGGGTAAAGTGATTTACCCTCTATAGATTTACCATGAAGAATTGAAGGAAAGCAGAGTGAGTTGCTGTTCTCCAGCACTTAATGGCTGAAGAAGCTTTGTCAACATGCACAGACTAGAAGAGACAGAGGAAATCAATGAGGCTATGCTCCTTCCTCCTCCCCCACCAGGAAATGGATGACAGCTGACAGTTAACAACCAATCAGGAATACAAACTATGAAATCAGACTGACATGTCATCAGACTGGTAGGAAGAAGAAGAAACAACAAAGTCAGTATCAGTCACTGAAATATTGAACCTTTCCATGTTTATAGTTGAAATTCCCAATAATACCTATAATTTTGTATATAGATATTATTTTTCTGATTAAGCTTTCTGATTGTCATGATTTTGCCCTGCATTACGCTGAACAATGATCAATTTCAATGCTTTAAACTCTTCCTTCTTCTTTATTCAGCCCAGCTATCACAGTGAATAAGCAATTCTCTAAGCATGAATTTGGCTATACTGTATTAACACCCATGGAAACTTTAGTGAAAATGCAATTAGGTTTTCTCTCATATAGAGAGATGTTGAGTTACTAGTAAAACGATTCAAATATTAAGTGTGGAGCTACAAGGCTTTTTTTTTAATGTGTAAATTATGAAGATAATAATGTGACTTGGTTATTTTTAGCTCAGTTTTATTTATTTATTTTTTTCACAAAAATATCAACATGTTTCTACAGAGTTACATTTTTACTTAATGGACAAATCCTTATAGCATTGATTGTGTGTAGTTTGCACTAAATTAGCCAGCCTTTTATTTTCCTTATATCCTCAAATGTACTCAGTCTAATTTTTTTTTAAGTCCTTGTCTTAGATTTCAACTGAAGGAAATCTTTTAAGCACATTTTCAGCTAAAATGCTTTATGCCTTGGAGGAAAAATGCCAACACACAAAGGATAGTACTGAGGAACCAAGTAATTCTAACCTTGGGTAATCACCACCTCCAAACAGTGTCTAACAGATTAGGAGTTTCAGATAATAAACCCAAAGGGATTTGTGTGATGGAACCCTGCTGAGGAAAATTCATTAACACATCAATTTATGAACATAAACAGTGTATCTGAGATGTTTGTAAGTGCCCTGTGAACATATTAACAAGTTAATTTAGCATCATATTTGAATGAAATAAACAGTTTGACCTCATTCAAGATCAATTATACTCACAAAATAGATTTCCATTTTCTGTGTATTGGCTGCATGTCAGCATTGGAACAGAATAACTGGCACATGACCAAAGTCTCTCTTACACAGAAGCATTTCACAAAAGCAAGAGGTTGTTCTAGCCAGCAGAATTAAATTAAATATTAAAATTGTCACCCTTAAGTATACTTCCTGACCAAGGGTTACTGGGATTTGGGGAATTAGGAATCATACATGATAAAAAGACTAAAGCCTGATTTTAAGTTTATTGTTCAAAGAAAGTAAACAAAAGCAACAAGTAAAGAAAAGGAATAATAGCCACAGAAAATTATAATTTACTAAGGTCAAATTTTTCTAGTTCCCAAAGAACAGTGTTTTGTTTATGGTCCTTATAGCAGCTAATCTATCCTAATCTCAGGACATTGGAAATTATTTATATTCTATGTACAGTTTCCTGTACATTACTAATGTACAATAATATGATCTAAGACCAAATGTGAAGTAGTACATCTTTGGAAGTAAAGCATACACCTTTGGGAGAAGACAATGTGTACAGGAGAATCCTATATCTTGGGAACTAGGGAGAAATAAAAATGAAGGACAAAGGACAGAACTTTTAGCAGGATATCTTTGTTCTAGTTCTTTTCTTTCGTGAATGTCCATCTTCTCTCTGGCTTTCCATTCAACAAATACCTTCACTCTCCCTTCCCCACCCCCACTGTAGAGACCAGTTCAAAAGTATATAAATTACATCATATCTGTTCCATTGTCAGTTCAGTGCCCACTATTACTGATGTAGATGTTTCACAGAAATAATGTTTTTAAGATAAATCAATTGGAAAAATAACAGACTTCAGGAAGAACAACTCATGTACCCACAATTATCTAGTATTTTCAAAGCCACAGATTTCACACAAAACAATTTTCAGTCAAGCTATTTCATATTCTATATGAGGATATTTGATGATTTTGAGAGGGAACGCAAAATCCTCTAATTAGATGTGAGTTCAAACTAGAATGATGGAATATAACAATGCAATAAACAATACAAGTAATAGAGCAGACTATAATACACTGGTAAGTTATTCACATTGATATAAATGACCCTACACATGATCAATAAATAGAAGTTCTGTTCTTAACAGATCTTCGTTATCTTATTTTCCACATCATAAAGGATTAGAATTTCCTTGACAACTTACAATGACTTTTTTTTTTTTTTTTACAAAGAGATTTTGAAGGTCAGAGCTCCTTTCTCTGCCTGAACATTCACTGTCTACCCAAATAAAATGAAACCTAACAAGTCATTCCCTCCTTTCCTGGAATATAAACCTATATATAAACCTCACCAAAATGTTTATATTCTAGAAATGCATAAAAAACACTTTGTTCCACTGCCCCCTCAGTCCTATCTCATGAACTTCTGGTTAGAATTTGATCTTCTTATTTACTTAAGAAAATATCTTGAGCATCTAACTATATTTCAGTCTTATTACGAAATAATCTTTCTACATTTACTTGTATTGTTGCCTGGCCCAGACTGACTTACTTAGGTTCCAAGTAAACTTTGGTTAATGGCTTTCTGGCAGTGATGACTCCACACATTTTCCTTTGGATGTCTAATCTGCAGAGTGATCCTTACTTGAATTAAGTAATCAGTAACATAAAGCCTAATACACGAATATTAAAAATGAGCATAAACATTTTCTAGAGAAAGGATTTCTATAAGGAAGCTAAGAGCACAACATGTCTGACATCTATTAAGAGAAAGAGGTTGTAAACAAAGAGTTTACAATTTACATCTCCATTTAGAGGGCCAATGGAGATGTTTTATAATTCCGGATTCTGAGGTGTATAATTAAAAATTATATTCACTCCAACTCAAACAGCCATTTTTCATTGTAAAATTAATTTTTTAACTTAGATTTTGTTCTTACTCCTCATTCCTAGAAGAAATGGCTATAAAGTAGGGGTGTGCTCAATATTTTTTCCAGTCAAATACTCATAGGAAATAATGCACTCATTTTCTAAAAATTTTCTATTTATATGAACTATAATTTTATTAGCAAAGTTCTTGGTTATTTCAATAAATAATCTTCACAAAACAATATGACCATAAAAAGCATAAATCTGGTTACATCAGAGAACATTACAAATATTATATCTAGAATATGCTTAGTGAATATTAATAGCTAAAGTTCACATTTGGTGAAATTTTTCCATACTCAGAAATATAAGTAAATACAAGATTTTAAAATTTGTTTTGGACTAACACTTCAGCATTGGAGGATGTGAACTTTAAAAGTCATTGTCAAATAGGTCATAGAATGCCTCGATTCATATTTACTATTTTTATAATGCTGTGATAAAAGTTTCACATGAACAACAATAAAAATAAGCATTAACACTTATTGAATAGTTACAATATATCAGGCACAGTGTTCAGCACTTTCCATGAATTATATAATTAAATCTCATAATAACTCAATGGGACAGTTTCTAATACCTTTGTTTAACAAGTGAGAAAAATCATTCTTGTTCATGGAAATGGTAGAAATTATTATTTTCATATAAAAATTATTAAAAAATTTTCTAAGACACTGTTTAAAAGTCTAATTTCTACCTGTTTTTGACATCAATAAAATACCCAGTTATTACATGGTATGCTGTATACAGCTTGGGATTTGGTTTTTCTTTTTGTTTTTTTGGCCATGCCATGCCGCTTCTGGGGATCTTGGTTCCCCGACCAGGGATGGAACTCAGGACCACAGCAGTGAAAGCACTGAGTCCTAACCACTGGACTGCCAGGGAGTTCCCCAGCTTGGGGTTTTTAATATATTAATGGAAATATTTTTTCATTATACAATCTTGAAATATTTAGCAATTCCCAATAACTTTAGTTGCATAATTTACACCTCAGCGTTTTCCATATTTTCCAGTAATGCTACTTATGTGTTCCATGATGATTACCAATGTTTTTTTCATCACCCACAAAAAATGTTTTTTAACTTTCTGCTTTTTAACTGTTTTTAAACAGTATCTTAACTTTAAATTTGTTTTTAAAATTTTTTTAACCTAGAGTCTTCTACAATCCTGAGCACATAAATTCTGTGCAGTTTGATATATTGGGAAAATGGAATGACTTGGATACACAAATATCTGGTTTATTTATATATTTATGTATGCTGTGTTTTAATGTAGTAACTATGCAACCATAGGCAGAAAAGACAAACACATACACACCAAACCCCTCTAGCAGGAAGTCAATAAAACAGAGGTGTTCATATTTATTACAAAATAAAGTTTGAAAACTAATTAGTTTTTTTAAAGGTACGTAGCATATTTTTTGTTTGTAGTGAAGTAATTCTGATCAGAGGCAAAAGGACTTTTTACATCTGCAGAACCAAGTGTGAAAGATAGATGCCTAGTGTTCAGGTGTACCTGTGATGGACCACCCATAACTGCCTTCCAGAAGTAAGGACTGCCAGCTTTGCACATCGCCTCAGCTCAGGAGTGTGACCTTTCACAAGGTCACATTCCCATGTAAGGGCAACTCCAGAAGATGCCTATTCAGTATGAGGGTTATCAAAGCCAAGTCCCCTCACCCTCCTGGGGAAAATTCTGAAGAAATACCTCAGCCCCCGCCTCCAATGAGACCTCATCGAAGTTCATCTTCTCCCTCTGTCCATTCTTGCTTCATCACTTCTTTCAACAGGTGTTGATCTTGAAAGCTCTTTAATAAACCTCCTTTACACTAATCAACATCTCAGAGTAAACTCTCTGGAGAACCCACCCTGGGAAAGTATTGTTTGTTTTGTTTTGTTTTGTTCTACTTGAGTAACTCCACCACTAGAATCATTCAGAGGACGGTAATGGTAACAACTTATGGAAGGGAACAGTCCAACTGAAAGCAAACTTCAGAATTAAGTGGCCAGCTTAGTACCTCAATTGGACACTTCAAGCCTCAAAAAAAGTGCAGGCCATTTAGTGCTGCTCCGAAGGAAGTGTCTGTGATGAAATAGGCTATGACAACAGGAAGAGTTTTAAGGACTATGTACTGGAAAATATTTGTCCAGTTTTGAAAATAGATATAATTCTTTCTTATGAAGCATATTTAAATAATAAAAATAAATTTGGCATCTGCTAAAGTGGAAATCATATTATTCCTTGCAAATCATGAATTCTTTGGTTTAAATACTACAGTGTATTCTTTTAATTTTGACGAAAAATTGCCCAAATCTTACAAACTAATTCAGTCACTATAACTGACACTATATTCCACACAACATGAGAATAATAATTTTGTCTAAAATGAAACTTATCTGAGATTCAGAAGTTCAAAAAATTTTATTGAAAGTTATTTCTCATTAATCTGAGGTGCCAGGGTTATTTTATTGTATATATGCAGATTTGAAGAGAGAGATTGTTTTGTGAGGTAGAAGTAGAGGGATTTGGGTATAACTTCACTTAGCCCAGTTGCAGGTAGCATTTTAGTAATTTAAATAATAAATTTAAATAATAAATCTTTGTTGTAAATTAAGATTGTAATTCTAGTCTCAAAAAAAGGCAATGAAAACCTGATTATTCTATTGAAAATGGCTGGACTCAGTTGCCTCATGGAATCAACTTTTCTGAAGCATTGCTTAAGTAAAAGCACACATAAAATATATCACAAGGTAATTACATTGAATTACTTTGGCTTCACTTTTTTGCTAGCGAAGCAAAATTTCTTACCCTGCCTTATCCTAATGTGGATTGAAGGAACAAAACCTTTTATAACTATTCTCTATATTGTGAAATCAAAGATGAGTTGTTTTTAAAATCAAATCCATTTGATATTCCTTATAGTTTTCATAATGGTTCCCCAAAGTCAGAGTTGATAGTAATTTTCTTAAGGAATGTGCTAAAGTACTAACTTTTTTGCTCTTATTTGATTCCAGTGAATCTTTACCTTTTTTCATGCTCTGTTTCATCCAGCTATAAATCCTACTCATGCAATGTAATGCACCAACAAATCAGTTTAAGGAGGTTGGCCCAATTTCCTGATGAGTCTTCAGGGTAAATTCTCTAGGTACTTATGAAATAGTATGTAATGGAAGAACTATTGGAAAACAATTTTCATGAAACCACACAGTTCATACAAGGGAAGAAAAATTATTTTTTTTCGTAACTTTCAAATGGAGAAATTTTTATAATTGGATTCAGAAAAATATATTACTCTAGCTAATAAAAATGTAGCAATTATTAAATTTTCTTTAAAATGTGCGAAACTACTCAATATCACACTGTCTTTCTAAAAAGAGATTTTGTTAAAACCAAAGAAACACCATCTTCCCTCTTTTTTTAATGCTAAATATGTAGTGTGGAGGGAGGGAAAAGCAGCCCTAGATTGGATATTAGGCAACAAATCTGACACTCAAGTACAGCTAAGTCTTCATGTTATTACACATTTTTCTGATGCTTAAAGCTAAGTCATGTTGTGCTGCCGTTGGACATAATCTCATAAAACATCCATTTCAGATTAGGTCACTGAGCAACCCACAAAATATCAAACATCTCCCTCTCTACTACTAAATGAGCGACTGCTACTTCTTTACCTATTATATCTTCATCCTTACTCTAGTCTGTGCTCCCTAGCGGTAAGGAGACAAAATCGTCTCTGCTGTCTCACAATACCCAGTTGAGAGCATACCTCCTTGCTTCTTTCACCTAATTACTCAGCTGCTGCTCAAATTGTACAAGTTCTAATACCCTTTTACTGAGCTGCACCATGGTTCCCACCGTGAGTGTTCTTCCTCGCTGCAACCAGTGATAAACCCAACTGATTTAACTACAGGTGTGTTCCTGGTGGTTTTGGCTGAAGGGCACTGATAGTAGCAAGATGGATAGGATATTATTCATAGGACACTGTAATTTCTTCTAAAGGTAGGATCTTATAAGCAAACTTTCAGACAACCAGATTTTTCACATTGATTTTTAAGTATCTCAGTAGAATAAGTGTGAATTGCATCTGAAATCCTTAAAATTCCAGTTAGATATTTCTCTTTGTTTGGTCTGGGATAAATTAAGCTCTGCTCTAATATACATAGTTTTTCTTAGAGAAAAGGGATGATTCATTGATTGTCTTGCATTACTTCTTATTTGAAGATCTTTATTAAAGCTTCTTTGCCTTTTCTGTAGGCTCAATAAAACCAATTACTGAAGTTTTTTTTTTTTTTAAATAATCACTAACCAATACTTTCATCATGTTAACAGATCTCTTCTGGCAATTTTTGGTTACCCCATAGGAATGGCAAGAGTTCCTAAACTAAGCACAAATACGAAAGGAAAACTTAAGTCACAATTTAGCTTTTTCTTGTATAGACATAGTTATTGCATAGATATTATATTTATATTAATATAATAGTGTTAAGAATAGAAGACAGTCTTGCATTTTTAAATATTCGTTTCTTATTGTGGGGGATATTAAGAAAATACATCAGCTCTAAACTGATATTCAATTAACAATATAGCTTTGATATATATATGAAGGAAAAATGATGAAAATAGAAGAAAAATATAACAAAAAAAACCAATGATTATCGAATCAGCTTTAGAAATTGACAAGTCAGGGCAAAAATAATAAAAATAATGTAAAAGAGGTAAATAACTGAATCAACAGCTTTATCTAGTAGATATTGTATGAGTTTTCTATTGCTGCTGTAAAAAATTATCACAAACTTAGTGCTTTGAACAATACAAATGGATTATCTTACAGTTCTGTAAATCAGAAGTTTGGTGCAGTTCTCACTGAGCTAAAATCAAAGTGTCAGTGAGCCTGCATTACTTGCTTTAGGCTCTAGGGAAGAATCTGTTACCTTGACTTTTCTAGCTTCTTAGAGGCTGTGCATAGCTCACTTCCACCATCTTCAAAGCCAGCAAAGTCACATATCTTTAAAACTGTTCTTCAGTTCTCACATCTTTCTCTCTCTGACCACAGCTGGGAAAATTTCTCTGCATTGAAGGACTCAAATGTTTAGATTACGCCCACCCAGATAGTTTAGAATAATCATCCCCGCTTCATGGTCTTTAATCTTAGATACATCTGCAAATTGTCTTTTATCATGTAAAATAACATATTCACAGGTTCCAGGGATTAGTATGTGGACATATTTTGAGGGTCATTATTCTGCCTGGTACAGATATAATTAAATTTTTAATCTCCAAGAGCAAGAATATACATTGCTTTCAAACCCATATGTAGTATCCACAAAAACTGAACACAAAGTCAATAATAAAATGTACCAAAATGCAGAAATAATACAGATCATTTTGTCTGAATACAATGGAATAAAATGAGGTATAATAACAAAAGTACCTAAAATATTTATAGATCTGGAAATTCATAAGCCCTATAATAAAACACTATTCAGATGGATTAAAAAGAGTATTGAATTGGGAATTAAAACCTAATCATAAATGCATAACAGAGAGCTCAATGCATCAAAAGCTTGGAGGTCGAGCTAAAGTAATAACTCAAAGGAATAGATATCTTTAATCTCATTATCATCAAATAGGAAAATTGAAAATAGTCATTTATTCTCCCAAAGATCTAGAAAAAGGACAACAAAATAACCACAAATTTAAGAAAATAATAGATTTACAACTCAAAGAGTAAGTCCAAATAGTGTTAATAAAGACAATGATTAGACAATGAGTCATGGAATGAGTCATCAGATAATGCTTTCATATTCATAACTTAGAGAGAAGGAGAGAGTGTGAGAGAGACAGTCTAAGCTTCCTGCTTCCTCTCTGACCTAAATTTCCCACTAACTCTCCCTCTAACTTAATCTCCCTCTGCCCAACTCCCCCTCTGCCAACAACACTATTCTTTGTTGTCCCTGAAAGATCACAGCCATGTTCTGCCTCAGGACTTTACACCTGCCTTTTCTTTGTCTGGAATCCATTTTCACAAGATATCCACATAAATACCTTCAATATAGGTGTTCATTATTTCCTTCCTTAAGCTCTATCTTGCTGACTGTACTTAACTTTGAATCCATCCCTCCTTATCCTCCCTGTTTCTCTTGTTTGTCTTATTTCTTTTCTCAATAATTTGTATTATCATCAGAGATACTATATTCTTCTATTTATCATTCACTGCCCTCCGCTAGTCTATAAATTCAATGAGGCTAGAGATTTCATTTATTTAGTTTTTTCATTGTATTCCAATAATAGAAAAGTGAATATCTAGTACATAATAAGTACTTGTAAATAGTTGTTAATAATTTGTTGATGTGGTGTGTCACACTGATTGATTTCTGGATATTGAAAAATCCAGACATCCCAGGGATAAATCCCACTTGATCATGGTGTATGATCCTTTTAATATATTGTTGGATTCGGACTGCTAGTATTTTGTTGAGGATTTTCTCATCTATCATCATCAGTGATATTGGCCTCTAATTTCCTTTTTTTTAATCTGCGTCTGGTTTCTGTATCAGGGTGACGGTGGCCTCATAGAACATGTTTGGAAGTTTTCCTTCCTCTGCAATTTTTTTGGAACAGTTTCAGAAAGATAGGTGTTAGCTCTTCTCTAAATGTTTGATAGAATTCGCTTGTGAAGCCATCAGGTCCTAGACTTTTGTTTTTTGGTAGTTTTTAAATCATAGTTTCAATTTCAGTGCTTGTGATTGGTCTGTTCATGTTTTCTGTTTCTTCCTTGTTCAGTCTTGGGAGATTGTACCTTTCTAAGAATTTGTCCATTTCTTCCAAGTTGTCCATTTTATTGGCATACAGCTGTTTGTAGTAGTCTCTTATGATCCTTTGTATTCCTGTGGTGTCAGTTGTAAATTCTTTTTCGTTTCTAATTTTATTGGTTTAAGACCTCTCCCTCTTTTTCTTGATGAGTCTGGCTATAGATTTATCAATTTTGTTTATTTTTTCAAAGAAAAGTCTTTATTTTTCAACAAACTAAAGAATAAAAACCATAGGATCATCTCAATAGATGCAGAAAAAGCTTTTGACAAAATTCAGCACCAATTTATGATAAAAACTCTCCAGAAAGTGGGCATAGTGGAAACATACCTCAACATAATAAAGGCCATATACGACAAACCTACAGCTAACATCACACTCAATGGTGAAAAGCCAAAATCATTTCCTCTAAGATCAGGAATAAGACAAGGACATCCACTCTCGCCACTTTTATTCAACATAGTTTTGGAAGTCCTAGTTATGGCAATGAGAAGAAAAAGAAATAGAAAGAATCCAAATTGGAAAAGAAGAAGTAAAACTGTCCCTGTTTGCAGATGACATGATACTATACATAGAAAATCCTAAAGACGCTACCAGTAAACTACTAGAGCTCATCAATGAACTTAGTAAAGTTGCAGGTTACAAAATTAATACACAGAAATCTGTTGCATCTCTATACACTAAAAACAAAAGATCAGAAAGGGAAATTCAAGAAACAACCCCATTTACCAGTGCATCAAAAAGAATAAAATACCTAGGTATAAATCTACCTAAGGAGACGAAAGACGTGCACTCCAAAAACTATAAGATGCTGATGGCAGAAATTTAAGATGACACAAACAGCTGGAAAGCTATACCATGTTCATGGATTGGAAGAATCAATCTTGTCAAAATAACTATACTACCCAAGGCAATCTACAGATTTAATGTAATCCTTGCCATACTACCAATGGCATTTTTCACAGAACTAGAATAAAAAATCTCAAAATTTGTATGGAGACACAAAAGACCCTGAATAGCCAAAGCAATCTTGAGAAAGAAAAATGGAGTTGGACAAATCAGGCTCCCTGACTTCAGATTATACTACAAAGCTGTAGTCATCAAAAATAGTACTGGCGGGCTTCCCAGGTGGCGCAGTGGTTGAGAGTCCGTCTGCCGATGCAGGGGACACGGGTTCATGCCCCAGTCTGGGAAGATCCCACATGCCACGGAGCGGCTGGGCCCGTGAGCCATGGCCACTGAGCCTGCACGTCTGGAGCCTGTGCTCTGCAACGGGAGAGGCCACAACAGTGAGAGGCCCACATACTGCAAAAAAAAAAAAAAAAAATAGTACTGGCACAAAAACATAAATATAGATCAATGGAACAGGTTAGAAAGCCCAGAAATAAGCCCACACACCTATAGTCAATTAATCTACAACAAAGGAGGCAAGACTATACAATGGAGGAAAGACAGTCTCTTCAACAAATGGTGCTGGGAAAACTGGACAGCTACATGTAAAAAATGAAATTAGAACATTCTATAACACCATACACAAAAATAAGCTCAAAATGGATTAAAGACCTAAATGTGAGATCAGGCACTATAAAACTCTTAGAGGAAAATATAGGCAGAACACTCTCTGACATAAATCGCAGCAATATTTTTTTCAATCTGTCTCCCAGAGTCATGGAAATGAAAATAAACAAATGGGACCTAATTAAACTTAAAAACTTTTGCACAGCAAAGGAAACCATAAACAAAACGAGAAGGCAACCCACAGATTAGGAGAAAATATTTGCAAATGATGTGACCAACAAGGGAGTAGTCTTCAAAATTTACAAACAGCTTATGTAGCTTAATATCATCAAAATAAACAACCCAATCAAGAAATGGGCAGAACGGGCTTCCCTGGTGGTGCAGTGGTTGGGAGTCCGCCTGCCGATGCAGGGGACACGGGTTCGTGCCCCGATCCGGGAAGATCCCACATGCCACGGAGCGGCTGGGCCCGTGAGCCATGGCCGCTGAGCCTGCGCATCTGGAGCCTGTGCTCCGCAACAGGAGAGCCCACAACAGTGAGAGGCCCACGTACCACAAAAAAAAAAAAGAAATGGGCAGAAGACCTAAATAGACATTTATCCAAATAAGACATACAGATGGCCAAGAGGCACATGTAAAGATGTTCAACATTGCAATTATTAGAGAAATGCAAATCAAAGCTACAATGAGATAGCACCTCACACCAGTCTAAATGGCTATCATTGAAAATATCCACAAACAATAAATGCTGGAGAGGATGTAGAGAGAAGGGAACCCTCCTACACAGTTGATGGGAATGTAAATTTGTACAGCCACTATGGAGAACAGTATGGAAGTTCCTTAAAAAACTAAAATAGAGGTACCATATGATCCTGCAATCCCACTCCTGGGCATATACCTGGAGAAAAACATGGTCCAAAAGGATACATGAACTCCAATGTTCATTGCAGCACTGTTTACAATAGACATGGAATAGACATCTTCCAAGACATGGAAGCAACCTAAATATCCATCAACAGAGGAATGGATAAAGAAGATGTGGCACATATATACAATGGAATATTACTCATCCATTAAAAAGAATGAAATAATACCATTTGCAGCAACATGGACGGACCTAGAGATTGTCATACTCAGTGAAGTAAATCAGACAAAGAAATAGAAATATCATATGATATTGCTTATAAACGGAATCTGAAAAGAATTGATGCAAATGAACGTATTTACAAAACAGAAACAGGCAGACTTAGAGAACGAACTTATGGTTACTGGGGGGAAGGGTGGGGGAGGGATAGTTAGGGAGTTTGGGACTGACATGTACACACTGCTATATTTAAAATAGATAACCAACAAGGACCTACTGTACAGCACAGGAAACCCTTCTCAATATTACGTAACAACCTAAATGGGAAAAAAATTTGAAAAAGAGTAGATACAGTGTATCTAAAAAGAATAGATTCAGTGTATAACTGAATCACTTTGCTACACACCTGAAACTGTCACAACCTTGTTAATCAACTATACTCCAATATAAAATAAAAAGTTAAAAAATAAGTTGTTAATAAATACATGAATGAATAAATGTAAAAGAAATTGAGAGAAAAGAAAAAGAGCTATAGACATACAGAAGATACAAATTACCAAAAAATTACAACTTTGTAGAAATAGGAGTTCAAATTTAGATGTAATTTGGTTATTTTTGTGAAAATATAGGAATATTTTTAATGTTTAGTACCTATAGAATAACATCAAATAACATTTATACTGAATAAGTGCAAGAAAAACAACTAAACTGAATATTTTAAGTAAAGATACAAATTATTATTTTTGAAGTAAAATTATCTCTTTGATTACCTATTCTGTTTTTCCCATTGTGCTTTGGTTGAAGAAGTTGTTTGGAATTTGATTTGAGCAATAGGGGCTGAAAGGTAGGAATGAGGGCAGATTGTTAAGAGGTGGTGGTATATAACTAAACTCGGATATATTAACCTCCTATCATGCAAAGAGTACACAGATTTGTTACTTTTTTAAGAATAAAGTACTTTTGTAAGACATCAAATTTGAATTTAGAATGATTCAGTCAATAATGACTATAATTAGAAATAAATTAGCTTTATTATGTACAGTCCCATTTTTATCGTTTTTCTTATATATGGTATTTTATCTCTATATCCATTATCTTTATCACTGTATTGAGTAGTTATTGCTCTTCTATTCACTAACTATCCCTTTTTTCTAATCCATCCAGATTTTCCTTTGCAAAACCAGGCCTTCTCCAATTTTATTCATCTTTATGATTTTGATAGTATTAAACTCACACCAAGCTCCATGGATAGGCCCCCAGTGACATCATCCAGTCAACATAATTTTGTCCCTTTGCTTAAAGTTTGGTTTAGAAATCAGTAGTCTCAGTAAATAAGAGCTGGCATTCCCTGGCCAAATTCAGGGGTTATGTGATAGTGATTAGAGTCGATGCTCTCCTTCATTATTAATGTGAATCAGAGAACTTGTAGCTTTGGTGTTAATGGCAGCCATTCTTTACACTATGTAAGATATAGCAACCTAGGGAAGAGGGCATTGCTAAAAGTGTCACGAAAAATGGAGCTGGAGTCCTGCTTTGATCATTTCTGAGCTTTTCAGTTGCATAAATCTATTGATCTTTTCCATCGTTGAAGCATGGTTGAGTTGGCTTTTACTTTGTAAGGACAAAATGTGTGTGTGTGTGTGTGTGTGTGTTATGTGTAAAATTTGTACTTTGAGGAAACAGTTTGGTTTTTGTTTTGTTTTTTAAAATTGAGAGAGATTCTTGCCGAATGTAAAGTTCTTCCTTTTCTCTTAACACAGCCTAAAACTGCTGTTCTTCAAATCAAATTAAAATACTCAGGAATTTCGCTTCCCTGACCTGTAGTTTTGTTCCCTGAACCATAAAATAAGTTTAGATATGACTATGTAGACACTTATTCAGCACATTATTACAGATTGAGATAATTGGCTCTGTAATTATAATATTTCTCTTTAGAAAAATGGAATCAGAGCAGTAATACTGCAATTTGTACATTGATCCCTTTATATCATTCTGTCAGACTTCTGGCCTTCAAAGGTTTCCTGAGTCTATTATAATATAGCATAATTCATCCATTTTGCTATCAGCACCATTTGCGAGAATATTCTCATTAATTACTTTCAACCATTTTACCCTAATCCAAAACCATGTCCTTTTCTTCAACACTTTTGTCATGATGTTTTGAACTCTTTCTCAGGGAAAAAATAATAATCCCAGATCTTTGTGAAGACATGATGAACTATTTCTATGAGGCCTCATTTACAAAAAACAACAAAGTGCTCTTATTAGAAACAAGGGAACAATCAGTACAGATGAAAAAAAAATGACCTATGCCTACACAAACCCGAATGAATCTTTCCTATGGTTCAAGATTTGGTTAGCTTGTTTCCATTTGTTTTCTTTTTCATTTTCATGCTTTTATGCATTTCCAGCTGGACTGATTCTGGAAGGAGCAATATATTACAAGAAAGCTTGTTGTCATATTTCCAATCTGATTTCAACCTCTATGGGAAAGGTTAGGATAATCACAAGAATGTTGAGTTTCTTATCTGGACCCCATCTTTAAACCTTGAAAGGCTTACCCATCACTAGTTCTCAATTTCCAGTGTTCCCTTCTGGGCTAGAATATTTAAGATTAATGTATCTCTGATCTTTCCCTCTATCTATCTCAGTCTCTTTCTTCCTCTGCCTTCCACAGATAAAATCTTTCCGGTTTTCCTCTCATATTGATTTGTTTATTTTCAGCTCTTTCATCTTTGAAAAGTTAACTTTGGAACCATGGCTAGAGAAACACTGGAAAGTCCACTAGGAAAATATATTAGAGATTGTTAGTTAATTTTATGATTTTTCTCTTTTTAAAAAAGATATCAGTCCAACATTCAGTTATATGCGTAGATTTGACAATTAAGGTAATATTGCACACAGAATATTTGTCACTGTCAGGTAGTTATAGTTATTGAATTTATTTTACAATGGATATGATTAAGAAGTTTTAAACAGACTAACTCTTATATAAATATTTTCCTATTTTAAATGAAATAATCAAAAATATTTTTTAAATGTTTTTTTGTTAAAGCAGGAAATCAGAGACATTATTGACTTCATTTCAGCTTCTCTGTCCTGTGAACATGGAGTATAAGAGAGAAGAAAACCAAGGACATTCAAATACTATGAATGTAATTGACCATTTTGCCAGAAAGTGTGTGATTTGGAGAAAAGGGTTACATGGAAATGAGTCTGAATTGAGAACCAACAGAGAGGATATTGGAGAAATAAAAGGAACTCCTCGTTATTCTTCATCATAATTTTAGTCTTCATAACATTGTTCTCTCATGACATAGTGATTTTCAAAGTTTGCTTGAGTGAGTTCTAGTCTAGATCCCTTGTTATTAGAGATATTTTAGAATGCATGATGAAATGTGGAAAAACTGTATAGTCTTTTTATTTACCTAATCTTAACCTTAATACAATACTTGTTTATGCTGTAGGTGCTATACCTAGAGCATATTTGGAAGACTGTCTACAGGAGTGGCTCAGAATTAGACATTCAAAGAGATTTGAATCTCTATATTTTACTCACCTTCTAGATTTGAGCAAATAAATTAACTCCTAAATCTTAATTATCTGATCCATCTAATGTGAAAAAATTGTCTCTATCTTTTATAACTATTACAAGAATTAACCCTAATACAAATAGAAAACTACTGAAGAGAGTACCTAAAAAATGTATTTAATACACATTAGCCACTATTGAGAGTAGTATTACAGTTTACCTTTTTCTCTTTTCGGCCCCACCACACGGCATGTGGGATCTTGTGCCCCCTGCAGGGGAAGTGCAGAGTCTTAACCACTGGACCGCCAGGAAAGTCCCTAAAATTTACCTTCACTTTCCTTTCCTTAAATTGAATATTAAGCTATTACCCTGGAATTATTCATCTATGAAGTATATATTCAACAGTCACCTATAATTATTTTATAAAATTACAACTGGCTTTCTAAGGAGGGACATTTTACAATACTACATATTTAAGTATGTATGGTCTCATTATACCTACATAAACACATTATTAAAGAGAAATATAATAAAGTGAAAAAGCTAAAGAAAACAGTAATGAGACTCTAGTAGATTGGATTTTGGAGACACCTGAGTCTAGATTAGAACTCTTCTGCTTTTAAACTCATGACTTGATGCAAATTCCAACTTCTTGTAGCTCCAGCTTCCTCCTTTATAAAGCAAAGAAAATGATGCCTATCTCATTGAGTGGCTTTGAAAATTAAACAAGGTGATGTTTAGCAGAGCTCTTCAAAGAGAGTAACTAACAGTCAATGGAGCTAACAATAATAGTCAGTATTACCACCATTAGTGAGAAGATGGCACTGAGTATTTTGAAGTCAAAAGGTTGACCCAGTGAGAAGCTGTAGCCCACTGAAAGTGAGATGAACCTTTTAAAAATCTATAGTTCTTTATAGGCTAAAAGCTGCTGAACTGGCATTTTGTTACCATAATACTGGAAAACCTAAATGCCATTTTTCATATATATTAAACGATGGGAGGAACTAATTTTAAACACATGAACCACTTTGATGCAATCTTTTTTTTTTCCTCCACAATTCCACAAGGACTTTTTAAACTTCCTTAAGGTTGTTGTCAATATGATACTGTTTATTTCCACTTATGGAGCTGCTCTGTCTCCATGTTCCTTCCCTGGCCGCATTTAACCAGCTTTAACTGGTGTCAACTCTCTGTGACCTCTAGTGAGGAAAATGGCTGAAGCATCTGGCAGGTTCATTTGCACAGTAATGAGTTCTGTCTACTAGTCTGCTAGAGACTGATGGTGAGAAGAAGATTACCTTCCACTACTGCCTATTAAATGTGATTGACATTCCTGTAGGATATCTGTCTTCCTTAACAGTCCTTTCTCCTCCCCTAGAAATAGTTCATGAGCACAAAGAATTGTACTTAAATGAGGTCTGAAGCATTGCTTTCCTACTTTCACATATTTTGTTTCAATTATTATGGGGTAAAATAGCAGAATTTTTTTAAAAAGAAAAAATCATATGATACCGTGTATAACTGGTAAGAGAAGGCAGATTTTCATCACTAAAAAAATAAAAACATACCAAGTCTCCTTCAGCAAAAGAATTATAGAGAAAAAGGTAGAAAATATTTCCTTAACTCATATTTTCTTTAGCATCTTTTTTTTTTTTTTTTTAGCATCTTTAATTGTGGTGTTTCATTTGATATTTTCAAAGATTGGCATTTATTATAGCTTTTACATCTACATTTATCCTCTAATCTTTCTTTTTATTTTTTCATTCAGTTCCTACTCTCTATTTTAAGATAACTCTTGTTTTATGGTGTGCTTGCCATAAACATCTTTAAAAAATGTCTCTTCCGGCTTCCCTGATGGCGCAGTGGTTGAGGGTTCGCCTGCCAATGCAGGAGACACAGGTTCATGCCCCGGTCCAGGAGGATCCCACATGCCACGGAACGGCTGGGCCCACGAGCCATGGCCGCTGAGCCTGCGCGTCCAGAGCCTGTGCTCCACAACAGGAGAGGCCACAACAGTGAGAGGCCCGCGGACCGCCCAAAAAAAAAAAAAAAAAGTCTCTTCATAGCTCTGTTAAGACATAAAATTGCAACACTTACATAGTAACTCTAATTTTATACCTCTATAAAAATGCATTTAGCAGAAAACATTCTAAAAGCCTCAAAATAAAAAGTATATTTTAATTCTTGTAAAACTTTTTCTATTATATACTTTACCTGCAACATTTTAGGCAATTAATTCATTTACATTTATTTTACGGTCCCATTTTTAAGCAAAATGGAAGGCTAAGTTCTATTTAATTGCAAGAAATCATGGGCAAGTCATATTGAAATTCTCTCCAAGAGTGAAATGGGACATGCATTTTCCATTTTGAGATATTTAAATTCATTCCTGCTTATGTTTTATGATCGATGTTTCATGCTATGCTAAACTTCAGCATAGTTTAAGTTTTAAATATACCCAATCATAACATTATTAATTCTATGTTCTGATAAAAAAATAAAACTTAAATAGCTTCCCACCAACTTGGAACTACATGCATTGGATCCCTGCACAATCATCTTTCCCCATAATGCAACCAGCCTCTATCTATCTAGTTATCATGAAGCTCTGTCTGTTGGTTAAAGTTTTGGGTATAGTTCCAATTGGAGGTACTTTGAGGCATGAAATCCACCTTGCTGTTACCTAGAAGTTCAGGATGTACTGGTTTAAATTAACTGCTTGACTAAAGCAATGTAGCCATGAAAATGAGAAGAGAGCAGAAATGTATTTACATTCACTCTACATTCATTTTCATCAAATGAGAGAGCAAGGGCAGCAGCTGCAGAAGAAAAAAGCAAATGCTGCTGTTTGGAGTTACTAAACGCTTGTACCACATTAATTGCTTATAATATATTATTCCAGTTTTGCTGTTGCAGAACAGTAAGCACTAAAGAGTATTAGATACCATCTGTCAGCTCTAGCAAAACAGTTGTTCTCTACATTTTATATAGAAAAAATAAAATCGTGCTTCTACATCGATGATTGCTTCACTAAAGTATAGAGAAAAAGTTATTGGGATCCGTTATGGTATTAGTGTTATAATTTAATTTAACTCAGGGCACAGCAGGAAATTGATTAATAGCTACAAAATGCACACATGATTTAAAAGCATGAAAAGGAATTACTTCACCAATTACAGGAAGTCCAAAACAGCTGTGATTGACAGTACAAGAAATGCATTAGAGTTGAAAAGTTGATTTGGAAAGAAAAAGAAGACATATAATCTCTTGATTTTATTTATAAAGATATACTTTTTTGTTGGTAAATTGCCAGAGATTTAACATAACAAACACCCAAAGTGTACACATCAAATCATTAAAAAAAGTTCAGTCACCAAAGATAACTGAATTTTAATCAAAGCTGCAAAATTTAATGCCAGATAGCCGTAGGAATGCTCCAACCCTGGTGAATCAGAACCACGTTGACAATGTCTGAAATTGTTTCTAAACTCTGATTTTCTAATGATCTGTGAGAATTTGTCATAAATCTCTAATACAGCAGTTCAACAAGTTAATGCCCAAATCAATGCCAACCAAAGCAAATAATTTAAACACATAATATTCATTTGAAAACAAGATGGATGCAGTATACTGACAACTAATCTTCAAACAAAAGGTTTCCTTCCAACTATGAATAGGTTAAAACTGATAAACAATTCTTAAAATAGGCTTTTATAAAGACAGTCTTGATTCATAGATTATATCCATTTTTCCCTTTAAAAATGAATATATACATACATATAGATGTGAAATCAGCATTTATATTTAATTTTTGATGTAAAATTTACCTAGCTTACCCTAAAGCCATTTATAACAAATTGCCTATACTTTATTCATTCTGTCTCCCTCAATGGAAAATTCATTTTCCCTTTTCTGATTTCTGGAAATAAGTTGAATGTTTAGGATTCACTTTGGCCTTATTATTCATTCAAATTCTGCTTCTTTTCTGGGGTTTAAAGATATGTATTTATGAATCATTCAGCATGTCAACCACATGTGGATTCTACAATGCTATGAGCATATGTTATTTGTATCCTGCTTTCTGATTTTCTGATTGACAGCATGAGTTTAAGGGTGACTAGGCTTATTTCATGCAGTTTAAGATTGATAGAAGTTTAGAAAAGCATATTCACTGATACATTGTTTCCCTGATGACTGTGGGAATGGAAATTGACGTATAAACTCTTTGAACTTCAGAAAGAGAAAAACTTTAGCAGATTGTGGGCTTATGCAAATAGTGCCACAAATTAACTTTGAAAATGTTGAGATTACAACAGGAAGAAAGAAATTTGAAAATGAGCCAGTCAAAATGTCAGGAAATTGTAGAATATTTTCAACCACTTTTCATTTTCTGAATTTTAGATATGAGCATTATTCTTTTTTATAAGGTAAATCTTATAAGTTTTATTAATTTGCAGTTGAAAGAAGGTATTCAATTATATGGTACAAAATTAAATTCTACTGGAACTTTTGAAAGAAATATATCACAACTTGAGTTCTACGGTGACAAGTTAGGACATAAAATATTGATCTGAGACAATGAAAACTACCGAGAATATATTCATCACTGCTGAAGCTGATATTATCATAGAAGGTCAAGAGGAGAAAGGAATTCGAGTTATGATTTATATTTAAAAGCAGTTAAAATGGCTTTGATTTTCATTGCAAAAATTGATCAAGATAAATTAAGGACAACAAATTTTTTTTCTAGAGTTTTTGTTAGTCAAGATTTCAAAATTGGAAGATGAAGTTTCTATTTTTTAGTCTAGCTAAACCCTTTTGTAGTCCTCAGGTCACACTCTCTCAGGTGTCTTTAATTTTCCTGATGCCTAGAATTCTGAAAGTACTTCCAGCAGAATTTCTACCTACATGGGAACCACATCTCCTAGCCCAATGTCTAATATAAAATATGTCAGCCATAAGTAGTTATTGTACAAAACAAATGAGTTAAATAGCATATCCTTAGACATGGGATATGAGCTTATTTGTCTCCACAGGCAGTAATTATCTTTGTATGGACTAGAAGAGTGTCTTATTATGCTTTTTATTTCCAATGCCTATTACAAAGCCAAGAATATAATATATACTTGATAAATATTTTATTAAATAAATGCATATTCAAATGAATTTTAGAGAGACACAACTGAATGAAGAGGTAATCCTCACATTTACAAACTCCAAAACTTGTTTAAACAGGAATCCTTCCCTATGTCAGAAGAGAGCATTAATTTATCAGGAAGAGCTCTTACTTAACAGAGTTTTTTTACTTACAGTATACCCTGATATAAAGACTAATGTGAAACCACCTTTCTGCTTTTCACCCCAGATATAGCATGAAGTACATCCCTCCTTTTCCCTTCAAATGGACGAGGTTTTTGCTTTTAAAAAGGAGCCAGAGTACTTTGTGTTTTGGAGATGAAAAGAGGTATTTGCTCAGAGTTCAATATCTGAAAATAAGAATACTGTGTCAATGGCTTTCATAATGTACAGAAATATGGGTGGCATTCACTGTCTACTCACGTGTGGAGCTTTTTCACATATTAGGTTGTGGCAGAGTTAGTATTCCATGGTGACAAAAACATGGGCTGAAGAATTAGAAAAATCCAAGTTCGTCTGAATCCTGTTTCTGCCACAGACTGGAGCCTTGGGGAAATTATTTAAGCACTTTAAATATCAATTCCTTCAATTATAGATAAAGAAAATAATATGTTTAATTCACAGGACTTGCTCTAAGGATTGTGTGCAACCCTGTGAAAGTCTTTTCTTTAGTTCCCCCCAAAACTAGCTCTGTAACTTTCCTCTGAAAGGGCTAGAGGTCTACAATATCAAAACTAGCATTTTCCCAGAGGTTCTGATTTCCTGACTATTTCATAGTCCCAAGTAATGGTGTACGTGATGCTTGGCAGTGACCACAGAGAACTGGATCATCCCTTCCCTCATCCAAGTACCTTCCGTGGGTAACTTTACCAAAAGAGAATCCACATTCATATCCTCAGGAGGGTTTTGAAGTTCTTTGAGCTCTGGTTCAAAATTCAAACCGTAGAGTCAGGAGGTGGAAAAAATCGTCACATTTTTCTTTAGTCAAAGCACCTTATCTGATTTGATTTGTGGTATTGATTAAATTCTATACTCTGGGTTCTTTAAGGTTCTTAGTACCTTGAAGCCCAACATATATTTTTCTCTCTAAGAGTACCAACTCTACAATTACAATCTCAGCTTTCAGGATTATTGCTTATCCTATGGGTTTTAGGAGAAGCTTAATTTGAAATACAAAGCTGAGCAATGATGTTTTCGTTCTTGGATATATTTCTTCATCCCCAGGCAAATCGAAAGCTCTCACAGCTACCTAGTTGTTGCCAAAAAATTGGAGGTTACCAGGAATCCCTAGAAGTTGAATTCTTAATAAGTGTCTAAAAACATTATCTGCCACAAAAATTTGCACAAAATTCCAAACCAAGGTTACATTTAGAAAGTCCCTTTCTATTGAATTTCACTACCAAATGGTGCCATGATCTTCCCAAACTCCTGGATTTCTCCTCAACTCACAGCATATTTTATAACTGACCACAGAATGCATACTAAACATTTAAGATCCATAACAATGCCCGGTGTATAGTAAGTTCTCAATAAATGGTAGCTAACATTTTAACTCAATAGAATGGCTTTTTATAGAGATGGAACTTCTAGCATAAAAGAAGGCCATTGTGGGAGAAAAAAATAATCAGCAAAATGTTTTTCCATTGTTTGTTTCACAGGTGAATTGGAGGAACATTTGGACTGGTTCCAAGTTTGCAAATCTGGTTTTAGTCATTATGTAATGCTTCTCACAGCCTCCTATAACCTATAAGTAATAATATCGAACTTCTGTAGCTATAGTTCACAAATGGCTGAGACAACCTTGTGCCCTTGCCCTTTGTTAAAACAATTTTGTTATTGCAGCCTTTTTCTTCTTCAGTATTATGTCTAGGGGAACATCTCAAACTATTTTTCATTTCAAAGGAAGGTTAAAAAGGTGACAGGTAGCTAGGAATTCAGAGGGCTTTAAAATAAGAGTCCCTGCGCACTTCCGACATGGCTCAGCTAGGCAGTGAAACAGTTGTAAGATTTACAAGGATCTCAGCCCAAAAGATAGCAGACAGAGCTTGGCTAAGCTCAGCAAGCTGCAAGCATACTCACAAACTTCTGCTTTTTGTTTCTCTTTCTCTGCCAGAACAAACAGTCCAAATTTGACAACCAGTTGCCCTGGGCCTTGTTGGAGCAAGAGACCTAACATCATTGTTGATCCTATACTTTTGTCTTTTTTCCTGAGTTTAACCTTCCTTTGGGGGCTTGTGTGGGTGTTTAGAATTAAAAACTAAAATAAGGTAGAAACACTGACTATGAGGGTCTTTGGTGCAGCTGTATTAGCTCTGTTTAAAAGACTATGATGGCCACATTTCCTAAACACTGTGTAAAGAAGTAATAAAGAGATGACATCTGTATTTGCAATTTATCAAATTTTTGTATTTTTAATAAGCCAGTCATTTGATAACACATAATGATAACACTTATGGCACTTATGGTTTCAAGCAAATGTGCCTTGGCAGACAGCTTCTTGCAAACATGTGGCTGCAAGTAGAGAGGGGTGGTCACCTAGAAGAAAACTAGAGATCTGTTGGCAATAAAAAGCAAATATCCACGACATTTTTTCCACAAGAAAATTCTACAGTCTGTTAAACCACAAGCACAATATCAAGTCTTCTTGAAAAAAATTATATATATATTTGTATACATGTATGCGTATATACATGTACATTCAAATATATATGTACATATGCATATATATGTATATATATTTGATGGTACTCTCATTTCCTTTAAAATAATTAAAAGCATCATGGGATGAAAGGCATAGGGAAGAACATTGAACTAACACTTCTATATCCTAAAATATTCAAGTAAAATAAAATCAGTGTAACTACAAAAAGTCATATTTAGGAATAGTGTAGTTTGTTTCCACAGGTATAACTCACCTTCATTCTTCCATTTTTATAGATTCGTTCTTTTATTCAATACAAGTTATTTATCTTAACTATATAAACAGAATTGGAAAGGATAATTTATAGTACCCTGAGGATAAAATTAGGGTATAGGTAAAGAACAGAAAGGGGAAGTGTAAGTACAGTGCTTTAACAGAAAAGCACAAAAAAGGCAGGCAGATATAGGCAGCAATACATGAAATCTAGGTAAGCAAAGAAATCTTTCCATAACTAACGTGGCCCCAGGAATGAAGTTGGTTTCCCAGAGTGGCCCCCAGTCTTCAAGAAAAGGGAATCATTTGCAAAAGCAAGATAGGAAGCAAGATTAGCCTGTTTAAACCAGATATTTAACTACTATTTTTTTCATTATATTATTCATTGATTTTTCTTTAAACAATGCATTGGGTGGTTCCTATGTTTTTACAATTATTCTTTAGGTTGAACAGATAATAAGATCTAAAACAAGAGTATCTACCTTCAAAAACTTAACTTTGTGCTATGCAAAAACATATTTGATGAGGTTGTAAGTACCATATAAGGTATTTCACTAACAAACCACAAAACAAGAAATATTTGCAATGACAGCCTCTTGTTATAAAAGGACTCAGAAAGTAGGTTCAGAGACAAGGGTTTATTTATTTGGGTTGGTTTCCTCCTGGGAACTAATAAAAATTATTGCCAGCAGGTCATAGAATTAAAAAAGGATGCCCCTGAAACATCTGATAAAGGATTGTTATCCAAAATATATAAAGAACTCTTAACAATAAGAAAACAAAAAACCTGATTAAAACATGGTCTAAAGACCTTAACAGAGTCCTCACCAAAGAAGATATACAAATAGCAAATAAGCATATGAAAATATTCTCTACATCATATGTCATGAGGTAAAGGCAAGTTAATACAACAATGAGATACCACTACGCACCTATTAGAATGGCCAAAATCTAAAACACTGACATCAAATGCTGTGAGAATGCGGAGCAAAAGGAACTTTGTTTCATCTCTGGTGGGAACGCAAAATGGTACACCCACTCTGGAAGACAGTTTGGCATTTTCCTATAAAAGTAAATACTTTTACCATGTGATCAAACAGTCGTGTTCCTTGCTTGATATTTACCCAAAGGAGTTGAAAACTTCTGTCCATGTAAAACCTGCACAAGGATGTTTACAGCAGCTTTATTAATAATTGCCAAAACCTGGAAGCGATCAAGATGTTCTTCAGTAAATGAATGGGTAAAGAAACTCTGGTACATCCAGACAATGGAGTGTTATTCAATGCTAAACATAAATAAGCTATTAAGCCATGAAAAGATTCTAACTCAATGACATTCTGGAAAAGGCAAAACTGTGGAGACAGTAATAAGATCAGTTTTGGCCAGGGGCTTGGACTGGGGGGAAGGATGAAAAAGGCAGAGCACAAAAGATTTTTAAGGCAGTGAAACTCCTTGTATGATAGTGTAATGATGGATACATGTCCATACTCATAGAATGTACAGCACAAAGAGTGAACCACAATGTAAACTATAGACTTTGGGTGATTATGATGTGTCAGTGTAAGTTCATAAATTGCACCAAATGTATCGCTCTTATAGGGGATGTTGATAATGGAGGAGGATTGTGTGTGGGGGGGCAGGGAATATGTAGGAAATCTGTCACCCTCTCAATTTTGCTGTGAACTTAAAACTGCTCTCAAAAATGGTCTTTAAAAAGAAAAAAAAGTACCATTTCAGGCCCTGTGGGCAGGGCAAATTTTTTACAATGGTTCATTGATAAACAACTTCGGAACAAGACGTGTTCTCATGTTCATTTAAAAAATACTTTTATAAATCAAATTGATTTGAGAGTGAATGTAGAATTCACATTTCTTTTTGGAATTTACATTTATTTCTTTAATCAAGGCAAGAGACTTTAGTTTGAATTAATTAATTTAATTAATGATTGAATTGATTGGCAGCAATTAGTAAAACTATCTGATAGACTTTACCTGTTTTAGATTCAGTTTTCAACTCTAAAATATATACAGAAATTAAAACAATCTTAAAGTATCAATGATATACACCTGGAATTGCAAGTTTACTGGGAAGACAATTCATCAAAATGAGTCTTATTATCCTTTATTTATTACAAGCAATCACTAGGTTATATCTTTCCTGTCCTCTCTCTTGGAGGAAACAAGACCCACCTTTTAAATCCCACTTCAAACAGCATCTCCTCTACCCTCTAGGAGGCTCTCTTGATTCACCAGTTTGAAGTATTTTCTTTTCCTTTCAACTACTGCAGCAAAAATTTTCAGTATCATTCAGTTGTCTTTTATAATGCAATATGTTTTACAGGGAGCTATATATTTTATGTGTTACTATTGTATTCTCTACTAGAATTCTCTACTATACATATTCCACATTGGCAAAGATCATTTTACACTTCTTTAAACTCCTCAATTACATGCAAACAAAATTCAAAGTGATATTATAGATTTTAAACAGCCAAAAAGAAAAATTCCTAGCAACTGCTTTTTTTAAATCTAAGCAAATCTGCTTCTGCCCACTCTTCAACCTAATCCCAGATTCCTCTTACCAAATAGTTTTTAAAAAACAAACAAAACAAACCAAACAAATAACCTCTGTCATTGAATCTTCCTCTCTTTACCAGGTTCCTGAGAAGGTCTTGAAGCTCTTTCCCATGTTAATACAAGTGAAACGAGGTCCCCTAGTTTTTGTTTGTTTGTTTGTTTTATTAAAGATTTTTCTGATGTTGACTAGTTTTAACATCTTTATTGAATTTGTTACACTATTGTTTCTGTTTTATGTTTTGGTTTTTTGGCCGCGAGGCATGTGAGATCTTAGCTCCCCAACCAGGAGTCGAACCCACACCCCCTGTTTTGGAAGGCAAAGTCTTAACCGCTGGACTGCCAGGGAAGTCCAAGGTCCCCTAGTTTGATCAGTTAATTATATAAGTTCATATGGTCCCGAGGTGGTGGAAATCTTCATTGCTTTAGTGCCCATTGGGAATTCTTGCCATGACATGAAGCTCCGTGTTACCTTCTTAGGCACAGCAAAGTCCATGGATCCACTCCCTTCTGAGGTCCCACTACCACTCCAATGTGGCACTGTTCTGCTGGGCTCAGGTCTTGCTATAAGGAATAAACCATTATCCCCTTCTCAGCATTGAGAATGTTTCCGTTTTGCCCCACCAGGATTGGTAGCTTTCACTTCTCCCCTACAAACCCTTTCCTCCATACCCTCTCTTTTTGGTGATGGAAGTCTGGATCCTTCATAATTTCACTTCAAAGAACCTTTAAAAATATAATATTGGTCTCTTTTTCCTGTTGTTTGACAGCCAGTTAAAAATGCTGAAATTCAAGTTTTGTGTTTTTGTTTTGTTTTTAACTAGGTCCCCTTGTTATATTAACAAAGCATACACAGTTCAACACTAGCAAAAAAAATTTTAAATAGCTGGTTTGATTTGTTAATATTTTAGTTTGTGGAAATGTAAATGGAGAGAGATAGTCTTGGAACTTAGAAATTTCACCAAGCCTGTTAACGTGAGACTACTGTCTTACTAACTAACAGCAGACAATAGTAATAGTATGCACTGCACATTATTGGACATGAGCAAAGTTAGAAAAAATCTAATAAATTATCTTACTTCCCTTCTTGTTAAATTCCAAATTGGCCAATTTCCCTATGAATCACATTAGCTCTAGATGAAAGGAAGTTCTGTTCATTATTTATAATAAGTGTCTGACATCATGGATCAATTAATTAAATCATACAATTGACAGTTCTGGCCTTTCCTGAGTTATTTACATTGAAAATTCTAACTAAAATGAACTATAACATAGAACTGAGTTATTTTTAAAGTTTAAAAATGTGTTTTGGGAATGATAAAACAGTATCCAGAACACTCACATCAGCTTGAAATAAAATGGAAAATATTCATGAAAAAAATCCAAATCATACATGCTGAACATGAATAACCTGAAAATATCACCATTGTAAGATGTCATGTTAAGGTAAGCAAAAGATCTGGAAGTTTTCCTTCTCTGAAACCCCCTATCTACTGAGGACATTGTAGAAAAAGGAAGAAGACATTCTCAAACATTTGTTGCTACTGCCACAGATGAGTTATGTTCATTTTAAGAGTCTTCTAAAATGGATAGACCAAACATTTCATTTTATGCTTGACAATCTACAGAGTTTCATCAACCTGATTAAAGTCTGTCAAGATCAATTCCAAACAATGTGTAGGAAATTATGTAAAATAAGATACCCAGCAAAAAAGATGTTATGCTGAGTGTCCCAACTTTTACAAAGACATTAGGATATCAAGCACAATTTTGATTAGTCAAAATCAAATGTTTCTTAAAAGAAATAATGTGACATTATTAAAGAAAATTGAAATAATTTATGCTTTTAAGTTTATAGTCCTGGCACTTAACATTAGGTCTCCTCTCCATAGACCCTGCCTAGTTCCATCCTGTGCTATAAATAGCTATATAATTAAAGAAAATATTTTCTCAACTTACTATTTCCATTCAACGTGTGTGTTGTACATAGAACATATATTTGCTTGTCCATGCTACATGTTAGCTTCCAAAATTTGTGAAAAAGTATTCCTAGGAAGAACTAATTTTAAGTAAAATATTTATTTTAGGCTCTTAATACATCTAAATGTCAGCATGTTCATATTGTGTTTATTTTATTTTAATCTGAATGCTTGAAGTAATATATAAATTGTGGTAGATAGACTTCCAATATGGCACAAAAAGAGTCCAACCTCCTGGTGTTCATGGCCTTGTGTAATCTCTTCCCCTGAGTAATGTATTCTAACCAAGAGAATATGGAAACACTGAGAGGGAGTTACTTCCATGATTAGGCTACAAAAGATTACGACTTTTGTCTTGCTAATAGATTCTCTCTCTTGTTGGCTTTGATGAAGTTAGATGCCATATGGAAAGGCCTGTGTGACAGCACTGAGGGAAAACTCCAGCCAACACCTTGTTAGGAACCAAGAGCCTCAGTTCAGCAGCCCACAAGGAACTAAATTCTGTCAGGATCCATCGAATGAGCTTGGAAGCAGATCCTTCCACACTCAAGCCTTCAGATAAAACCCCAGCTCTGGCTGATACTTTGTTCCCAGCCCTGTGAGAGATCCTGAATCAGAGGACCCAACTAGGTCATGCCTAGATTCTTATATATATATATATATATACTTATATATATATATGTATAGTATATATTTATATATCTATACTTTATATATATATATTAAACAATAGTTTTAATCACTGAATTTGTGGTAGTTTGTTATGCTGTAACAGATAATGAATAAGAGAACAGCATAGCAATGAAAAGAATAACATTTTAAATTGTTATATAAATTGTCATCATGAAGAGTTTCTTTGTATTCAAAAGTACATTTATATTTTCTGAGATATTCTCTGTATTAGCTTGGGTGTGTGGACCTAGCATTAATAATAACAAAATACAACCATCTGCTCAGTGGCTTACATCATGGTTCTTCTATCCTTGGCCCCTGACATCTATTTAATCAGTGAGCCCAGTTGATTCACACTCAAAATTTTTCTCATTTCCACCCACTTCTCTCCTCTTCCACTCATTTCACTATTACCTGGCATCTGAAACACTACATCATGCCCTCTCTATTCACTCTATAGGCCCTCTTTCTCCTACTCATCCATTTTATTCAGATAATCCAGGGCAGAATTTTAAAATTCATGTCTGATCATGTTTCTAACATTTTATGGGGTTTGTAGAATAAAGTCCCAAATCTTTAATGGAATGCACCTGTGTAAATATAATGTGGCACCTGCTGACCTCTCCAGGTTTCATGTGATGGATTGCACTCCATACTTTACATAGACTGGCATTTTGTTTTCACTTTTTCAAATGGGCCATACTTTGTTCTTCTACATGATTCTTCCTCTGTACTCTTTTCTTCTATACTCACTCCCCTTTCTCAGTCTCCTCTGATTAACCTCTTCTTTTAGAATACTGATATTTCAGCTTACAATGACTTCGAGAAGGGAAAATTTTCCCAGCCCCTAGTTTAGGTTACACTTCCCTGTTGCATACTTTAATTTTAGCCTATAGGTCTTCATAGCACTTGTTTAAAATACTAATTCAGTATCTCTCTTTCCTACTAGATTTTAGTTTTTTGAGGGCAGGAAGAAAGCTTCTCATTTATTTTGTAATCTCAGCGTCTAGCAAAATATGTAGGCCACAACAGATATCTCTTCATCATAGTTCTTAACTGGGGTGGGGGGGATGTGATTTTTCCCTCCCAGGGCACACTTGGCAATGTTTGGAGACATTTATAGTTGTCACAACTAGGCAGAAGGTGAAAGAAAAGGGTGGGTGCTGCTAATGTCTAGTGAATAAAGATGAAGGATGCTGCTGTTCGTCCTACAACTCACTGGGCAGCCCCCACAAGAAAGGACTATCCAGCACAGAATGTCAATAGTGCTGAGATTGAGAAACTCTGCTGTACAAGTTAATATGTATTGAACGAATAAGTCAAAAACTAATAAATAAACTAATTTTTCATTATGAAGAAAAGCAAGATTCAGAAACATGAAGAAACAAAACCTTTTGTTTCTACTAGTATATAATTTTCCTTTGCAATTTCTTTAATAAAGATAGATTCATTCATTTACCCAGTTTTTAAGTATTAATTGACTCTGAGGCATTGTGCTTGGTGGTGGTAGGGATTCTATGATAAACCATGACCCTGTACTTGAGGATCGTAAGTACCAGAGGAAGAGAGCGATGATAAACTCATAAATAATTAGGTTGTGATATGTGTTAGAGAATAAGTAAACAGAATAATATAATAGAAATTGATACAGGAGATAAAAGTTGCCAGCACTTTAACAAAGATATTCAAGGAGGCAGTCATGCAAAGAACTGGAGGGAGAATATTCCAGGTGTAGAAATAGTGAATGCAAACTCCACTAGACAGGAAAGACCTTTGTGTATTCAGGAAACTTAGGGAATTCCAGTAGAGTTGGATCATACACATTTGAAATTATTTCAGAGGGCAACGAGAATTTATTGAATGGTTTGTGGAAGAAGAATAATGTGATTTGGCTTATATTTTTAAAATGTCATTCTACTGCTGTGTGGAGAATGCATGAGGAGGGAAAGAGATAAAGAAGGGAGTAAAATAAAACATTGCTTGCAACAGGCCAGTGAAAATTAATAGTGATCTGGAGATGAAAAGAAATGAATGGTTATGAAGTACATTTTGGAGATAGAATTTGTGTGACTTGTTGAGAAATTGAATGTTGATAATGAGAAGAAAGAGATATAAAAATTAACACTAATTTTTTTGCTTGAATAAATTAATTAAAGGTGATACCATTCATTGAATTTGTAAAGACTGAAGAAGAAACACCTGTGACAGGGAAAATCAAGAGTTCTGTCTTAGATATGAGACATTTGAGATACCCATGGGTAATTCTATAAGAGATTTTATGGAACAAGTTCAGCTCACTAGAGGTCAAATATGGTGCACTACCTGGTCTTGTAAGTAAAGTTTTATTAGAACACAGACATTCTTATTCGCTTACATATTGTCTCTGACTGCTTCTCTGCTACAACGGCAGAGTTTCAGCAGGGATCATATGGTCTTCAAAGCCTAAAATATTTTCTGTCTGGCTCTTTACAGTAAAAGTTTGTTGAGCCTGCTATATTTATTTATGTGATGTATCCCAAGCATCAAAAAGAAAAGTGCCTGGCATTTCATAGGTGCTTAATAAATGTGTGTTATTGGAATGAATGTCAAGCGGACAGTTAGGCTTATAAACTTGAAGGTCAGAGATCAAGTCTTTTGAGATCATCAGCATGTTCATCATCTGAAATCCTAGAATTAAATAAATTGCCTAAAAGCACCTTGTTAATGAAAAGAAAGAAAAAAGAGGAGAGAATAGATGTAACAGAAGAAATAGTAAAGAGGAAGGCAAGGAAAAGGGAACAAGAGTTGAATCTCAGAAACAAGTTAAAATGTAGAGATGTCATAACAAAATACAATAAGGAGAAGCCTGTAAGGTAAGAAGAAAAAGTGTGTATGGTACTTCATGCTGAAACCGGGGATTGAGGAAAGAGAAGAGGATGATTTGTGTTAATTTGGAAATGGTGCTTCGAAGTAAAGGGGTAACAATGTGAGACAGATTGGAGTAATCCAAAAAGAGAAGTAAGTGATTAATGACAGTGTAGACGATACCTCCACTCTTTGCTAAAACTCAAGCAGAGCAATGTAATGGCATTTGGAGGATGGTGTAAAGGCAAGGGAAGAATTTCTTTTAAGTGATTATTCTTTAAGTGGGAGATACTGGAAGGTTTCAGTGAAAGGAATTATAGAAAGGGGGAAAAAACTAATGTAACTGTGAGAGAATAACTGAAGAACTTCTTGAGAAGTTGAGAGAGTTGTGATCCAGGGAACAAATGGAGGGTTTGTTGTTTGACAAGAGGAGGAACATTTATTCCATTGTAATAGGTGTTAAAATGGAACAGAAGGAAGCAAATGAAAGAAAAATTGAAGATTTGGTCATTGAAATATACTATTTTCAGTTTCAAATAACAAAACTAAAGGTCAATGTGTTTACTTAAAAGAATGGAATTTACTATCTCATATAAGCTGAAAGTGCAGGAAAACTAGTTCCAAGAGTCTTTAAATCAGTTATAACAATGAATCAGTTATAAAAATATAATTATACCTGGTTGCTCTCTCTTGGGCGTGCCTCTATATGTGCATTAATTCTCTGTACTAGTCTATGGCATTGCATTAATGGCAGCAGCTTCAAATCTTATACATTTGTGCCACCTAATCTGAAAGAAATTGCAAACTTCTTTTTCCTAGAAGCATCAGAAAGAAAGATCTTCCATTTCACTCTCTTTGATTGACTACATATTTTTCATCATATCATCTTTATGTAAGGATAGAGTATAAACAAATTGGTTTAACCCTATATCGGGTGGGGGTCAATTCTACCCAGACACATTGCTGAGTATTGAGAGGATGATTAGGAATTCCAGTGAATTCTAGAAGTATAGTAACCAAGAGAAACGTGAATGATTGCTGATGAGCACAAACCATATAAGGTGAAGTTTTTGTATGTATGAATGATGTGAATTTTAAATTATACAATAAAATATTAATAAATCTCACTTTCTATGTACATTCTTTAATTATGCAAATATCTCAATTTTAAACACTCCAGAATTTGAGTAATTTCAAATATCAGAGACTAAGTGAACTGTAAACTATGTGTACTGTATTTTCACTTCGTGGAATCACTTTGAAAGATAACCCCAGAATCTGCCCCTGTAAGGGATTTGTTTATTCTTATGCTATTATTTCTATATCATTATATAATTTAAAATGTTGTCTTATAACAGTGTCACCTGAGCACTCATTACTTTATGAGTCTGGTACTAGAAATACGCTTAATACCCAATAACTTTAGAGAGAAAGTTAGAAGCCATATAAGCTAATGAAGAGGACAGATGACATTATTATGCACCATGTAGTTTATTTCAGGGATCATGCAGTGCAGAATACAAGAGAATTCTGCACAAATAAAAATCAACATGAAAGAGAAAAATATATTAATGCTTTTAGATTTATTTGCTCCAAGAATAAGCACATGCAAGCACATGTGCATGTTCATTCTTTGTATTCAGATGGAAATTTTAATCTTGAATTATGTAGACTTTGAGTACGAAATGTGGAAAAACTGTGCCTACAGTGTGTATCCACTACAGAAGTATCCACTACAGAAATTTCCCCTTTAAAACAGTTTCTAAAGGAAGAATAAAATGTGGTCATTATGTAAGATTGAGAACAAGAAAGAATTATCAGGCAGTTTCCCTCAAAGAGAAATCATTTAATACTGTAGTAAATATGAATTATAGGCCACAAATGCCCTTTTGCAAGAAGTTGCATCTCTTTACTTTCTATTATTCATTTTAATTTCTGACTAAAATTTCCCAATCCAGGCTTTTGAGAAACTTAAAGTTGGAGCTTCATAGTATTTTTTTTCTTTTCAGTAGAGAACTTCAAACACCAAGAGAAAAGTAATATTGATTATCTAAACACACTGTGAAAATGTAGTGTAATTTTAAAACATTTTGAGTACTCAGCTGAGGTTTTGTGGCGATTTGTTTAAAGTGATGAGTCAGCTTAGGTGTGTGGCTTCTCTAACAGCTTTCAGCTGCTGGAGAGCAGGTGCAAATGTGGTGACTATTTGGATGAAGCCGGGAGAAGAGTGTTACCAGATGAGGGCCGTAGCAGGAGTATGCATCCAGGAAGTTGAGGTGTGGTTATACACTGCCGTGGTGAGGTATCAACTGTAGATTGATAGTTGTCTTAAGATAAGGAGATTGTTTATGTGGTATTTAAACTTTTTTAATGGCATAATGTGGAGGAAGGAGAATGGGCACCAGTCTCCCAACAGAATTGAATATTCAAATTTTATCCTAAAAGCTTTCAGAGTCCATATATGTAGCTACTCAATGTATGTATCTACTGAGCGTGTAAGTAGATAGCTCAGATAAAGTTGGCTCACATCAGGGATTGAAATTTGGTTTCTATTTTAAGATTTGGTAGTTTTCTGTTTCTATCATATGTGTGTATTAGAGTTTTATATATAGATATCGATGTGTATGTGCATGTATACATGTATATCTAATATATATTACCAATGTGAGGTAAAATATAGAATGCAATTAGAGGTATATTTTTCACATAACCAAAACAGTTATTTTGACAATGATGAAGTTGTCGTCAGTATAAGAAAATAATCCTTAAAAGTTTATCTTGACATCACAACTACATGACTCTTCCCCATATCTCTTGCTTACAACTAAGTCCACATTAGAGTTTCATCTGTTTTATGCTGCTAATTCAGGCATACACACACACACACACACACACACACACACACACACACACACACACCCCTCTAGCAAGAGGCCAGTGTTTTCAGATCCTATTGATGTAGTTTGTTTCTAGTTCCAAGTAAATCTTCTATAAAATCTGCTAGAGGGAACACAAAGATAAACTGCTTTTACTCCTTTCATTCCATTTAACACTAAGGAAATATTGAACACTGAAGGGACTCTCAAACTATGTTGATGGATGAGGCAAATATTGAGTGTCCAAATTCTAAAGTCAATATTTACCTTGAGCAACAATATATCTTAATACTTCCTCAAGCAAGAAACCAATATAATATATATCTCTGTTATCATATTATCTTGTCTATGTGTCATAGATTTGAGAGCATTAAAGTGTTTCAGAAATTATCCTGACAGTTTCCATCTGGAAATTTTCTATTATGGATATACTATAGAATATTTTAGTTTGTTTTATTTTTTGAAAGAGTATTACAAGAGTTCTGATTTTAACTGCTTAGCATCTATAGTGATTAATACATCAAAATAATTATGATTTTCACTTCCTCTTTAGACATAATTTTATGAACTTTATATGATTTTACTCTCTTACTAAATCATGAAAATAAAGTTTCTATAATAATGCCTCAAGGTTTTAGGCATAACATATACTGTCTGTATATAGAGTGAGTGACTATTGATGCATATCCACAAATGCAAGTAAAACTTAGGAGGTATACATCAGAAAAAAATCAAGGGGTCCTATGGTTAATATGTATTAGTTTCCTAGGGCTATTGTAACAAATTACCAGGAACTTGGTGGCTTAAAAATTTATTTAGGAAATTTATTCTCTCACAATTCTGGAGACAAGTCTGAAATCAAGGTATCCACAAAGTTAGGTCCTTCTGTAGGTTCTGAGGGAGAATGTATTCCACACCTGTCTCCTAGCTTCTGGTTGTTGCCTGCAATGCTTGGTGTTTTTTTGGTGTGTAAGATGCATCAGT
Source organism: Phocoena sinus (assembly GCF_008692025.1). Taxonomy (NCBI): domain Eukaryota; kingdom Metazoa; phylum Chordata; class Mammalia; order Artiodactyla; family Phocoenidae; genus Phocoena; species Phocoena sinus. Next base: position 35,102,665 of record NC_045772.1, on the reverse strand, counting down.
CCAATCTCTGCTTCTGTTTATCACATGGAATGATACTTGTGTGTGTTCTTTTCTGTGTCCCATCTTCGTTGTTTACAAAGACACTGGTCATACTAAATATAGGGTCTCCTTTAATCTAGTATGGGCTCATTTTAACTTGATTACACTACAAAGAACTTATTTCCAAATAAGGTTATGTTTGCAAGTTTCAGGTGGACATGAATTTTGAGGGGACACTATTCAACTCAGTACAATATACAACTAGACTCGTGAGGTGGCTGGTTCATATGCACTGTGTAGAACTAGGCTCACTTACCAGCCCATATTAAATATACAGAATTAGTTTAGGCACTTCTATTTCTAGAAATATGATAGACTAGATAACTAATGAAATCCATTCAAAACTGGAAAATTAAAAATTATGAGTCAAATATTTATTAATGTGCTTTGAATTTATAGCTGAACTAGCAATAAAGGGAGGGGAATTCTCAGAGAACAAAATCACAAAAAAACATGACACTGGCGAGGCCAACAAGAACTAAAGCCAACAGCTGCCCTTAAGACATCTGCCATTCCTTGTCTACAACTTTCCATTTTGAAAGTTCACATAAATGTGGGATGGAAAGAAAAGTCTAGGACCTGTGTGAGAAGAGAAGTTGGATGGATGCCTTAATATGATGCCATGACCCAAAAGGAGATGTTATGAAAGATTGTCTCAGCCTTGGTTCTGGATAAGTAGAGGGAAAAAAAAAAATCTCCCTGAAGAATTTCTAATCACAAACCAGGATTGAATTTAAAATAGTTACAAATTGGTAGTGTCCCAGATACATGGCAAGAGGAAACTCCTTTCTGGAAGAAATAACCTTCAGCCTGGAGCTCAATGTCTTACCACAGGGTAAAGTCCTGTGGAAATTAAGCTCACAGTAAAAGCTATAAAAAACAATGAAACATGCCAGCATGAGAGTAAGAAATAATAACAAACAGAAACAGATTCAAGGAGACTGCAAATTTTAGCATTATAATAGTTGACGTTTAAGTTGACATTTCAACTTAAATAAGAATTATTTAGTTGGTTTAAAATTAGAAAGAAGGTACTTAAAATATGAAAAGGAACAAGAGACTTTAAAAAAAGACCCAGAAGAATTTTTAAAAGAGCCAAATAGCCCTTCTAGGAATGAAAAAATAAAGTAACAATTACAACTAAAAATTCCTTCATTAACTAAACAGTACATGGGAAATAGTTGAAGTGAGAACTCATGAGCTAGAAAATTTATCTGAAGGTTTTTTCCCATAATTCAGAGAGATGAAGAGGTTAACCATGAGAAAAAGAGAACGAAGAGATTCAGAAAGAGAAAACAGAGTATGAATGAGAAATGAAATTCAAAGAGCTATTGGATGAGATATCCAGAACTGTCATAAATACAAATAATTAGATTTAGAGAAGCAAAAAAAACCTTACTATGATGAATGAAAGGAAATATAAGGCACATTATAATGAAACTTCAGATGAATGAAGATAAGGAGAATATCTTAAAAGAAGCCAGAGGAAAAAAGACAAACTATGCCCACCCCCCACAATTAAAGACAAATAAAAATTAAACTGACACTTGACATTTTCAACTGCCACAATGGAAATCAGAATTATATCCTCATATAACCAAGAAAAATAATTGGCAATCTAAAATCATATACCTAGGGAAATCATTATTCAATGAGAGCATATTAAAAACAGTTTTTGGAAAACTGAGATGGTACAAACATTAGACCCTTGCTGAAGAAATTTTTTAGGTTATATAGATGAAATTAGCAGAATGAATACAAAAGAAAAGTTGAAAATACAGAAAGCAATGCTGAATAAAGAAAATCCAAAAAGATGAATCGAAACAAACTTTAGCTGTACAAGATATTAACGATATATGTTTTATGAGATTATAAAACAAAATACAGGGTCTTCCCTGATGGCACAGTGGTTAAGAATCCACCTGCCAATGCAGGGGACACGGGTTCGAGCCATGGTCCAGGAAGATCCCACATCCGTGGAGCAACTAAGCCCATGTGCCACAACTACTGAGCCTGAGCTCTAAAGCCCGCGAACCACAACTACTGAAGCCCTCATGCCTAGAGCCCGTGCTCCACAACAAGAGAAGCCACCGCAATGAGAAGTCTGTGCACTGCAACGAAGAGTAGCCCCCGCTCACCACAACTAGAGAAGCCTGTGTGCAGCAATGAAGACCCAGTGCAGCCAAAAAATTAATTAATTAATTAAAAAATCTAAAATAAAACAAAATACAATTAAAATACTGTACAACCTTATGAGTCATGAGGTTTCTAAATGGAATTAATATCTTTGAAGTTCCTTACGTTGTTTAAATGGAAGATGTAAATATATCTCCCAGTCAACAGAAAAGAGTAAAAACTGGGGAGCTGGGGTGGAAAGGAGGCAGGGGGAATGTAAAAAGTAGGACAAAGAGAAACACATTAAAATGGTAGTAATCAATCCAAATTTTATTAGTAACCACATACCAAAACAAAACAAAAACAAAAAAGAACTATCCCACCTAAGTTATGTTTACAGAGGCATACCAAACATAAGGATCAATTTTGAAAGTAAATTCCTGGAACAATATGCAGACACATGCAAGTCAAAGGAAAGCTAGAGAGCCTATAGTAATATCAGACCAAAATATTTTTAGGCAGCAAGCAGTACCAGAGAAACAGCTACACATTATTTAAATACAAGACAAATAATTGGGAAATCAATCACAAAAAGAGAACACAATTAGGATAGCTGGATTACGCCCAGGGAACTCAATGAGTTTTGTATAAACTTAGAGGTTCCAAAGTTTCCTTGAGGATGGATAGCTTGGCGGCTTAGTTCTCAGAAATAATAGGCCTTCCTTTAGGTACCTAGTCTGCAAAGTGTTGTTAAGAATTGAAGTTGTCTTGAGACATAGCTTGGACTTGTCATGAGTCCCAGACTTTTAGTGCGTATGGCAGAACAGGTATAAAATGAGAATGTTATTGATGGTGGGGAAAAGGGGAGATTTTACTGAAAGCTTTGGACTATGCTGCAATCAAAGTTAATAAAGAATGTATATTATTTAAACACAAGAGAAAAGTTATTCATCTAACCAAGAGAACTGTGTGCTAGACTATTGGTTTGGAATTGGAAAACTAAGTTACATCATTGTATAAGACAGAACACTGTATAGATTTCTCTTCTGCACCCTGAACTTCAGTATATTCGATCACAGATAGTATTACATCAAAAATTTTAAGGAAAGTTTTTTTTTAATTTTGATTTTAAAATCTCATCAGACAGGATTATCTTATATAGTTATAGATTAATCTCAAAACAGGTATATTTCTAGAGATCCTAGAGTCTTTGTGATGAGTTTTGTTATTATTATTAATTTTAGTTATGGTTAAAGGTCATGCTTTATAAAATATTTAAGCAATATTTTTTAACGTTAACTTATGCTCTCCTGAAAATCATGGGAAAGTTCTTTGTATTTACATAAAGATTATGCCACCCATACGCATTACCTTACATTACCATTACCATTCTCATTACTTTAACATTCAGGATTTTCTAAGCTTAAATTGCTCAGAGAAATAATGTTGGTTTGCCTCAAACTGGTTTCCTACTGCATAACTAAAGTGAAGTGAATAACAGCATTAAAATCCACTGAGAATAAATATCCAAGGATGAAGCTAAAATTTTCTAATTATGAACCCATGATTTGATTTTTTCTTAGATAACTTGAGGTATGTTTGTTACTTTAAAGGAAATATCAAAGCTGCTTAAAAATAAAGTATGTTCTAGAGTCAGAACTACACAGAAACAGAAATGTAAATGTTTTGCTCTGTTTGACTAGTAATCATGTAAATGTAATTAAAAGACATATTGGGTTATTTCCTGTTCCTGTTAGCTAAGCTCATTCTTGGATTGTTTATAATGATACTAATTTGCATCAGCTTATTTAACATACGGGTTTTTTTTTCTCTAAGCAGGAAAAAAGCACTTAGAAAATTTTACTATTTCATTATAGAAGTTTCACTAACATGCCTTCGTAGATTGTCATTGTGTAGGGTAGAAGTAATCTTAAGAAATTTCTTTCAATTTCTGTTGTACATTTTTGTCTGTATACAAAGATTTTTCCATTGGTTTCTTCAGGGAGTACACATCTGTTATAGCACACATATCTGGAGCACTGCTATTTCTCAAATTGAGTACATGTGTATTCATGTCTACATATACTCATCTTGATAGTTATAAATCAAAGGAAGCATTTCAAGAAGTCATCTGGTCCATCCTCACATCTCCAGGCATAACTGCCTTGGAAAGAGGCCAGAAAAGGAATGATTTGGCTTAGCATTAATAACGTCAGAGAAAATGATTCCACACCCAGCATAGTCGTCCTCTCTAGCATTCCAAACCTTAAAAGACTCCATTTCTACCCACTTTAACTTAAATACTTTTTGACATTTTAGAAACCCACTAACTTTTGTGTCCCACGCTCATGATCACTATTTTCAACTACTCTGTAAAAACTAGTAAAATAATTTTTGCCGGCACTCTTTCTTCCCCAAGTTCTGTTTCTTTTCACTGATCTTCTTCTTTTTTTCTTTTTCTTTTTCACTGATCTTTTAAAACCAGAAAAACACTGTTCAAGTTCTTATTCATCTCTATTATAAAGATATTTACTATGTTTTTAACATGTATAAAAAATTGAGGACTGAGTGAAGCAGGGCTCTGAGTTGGAGAATTTTTAAAATTAGCCGATGAGTATAGGAGGAAGGGAAGATCATGGTAGTCATTTTCCTTAGATTTCTTACCAAAAGCTGACAGAATGTCACTTATTATTATGGCTCTACCATAGTTTAAGTGTGGATGTATGTGTCAGACTACTTTCTCGAGTGCTGAGAATAAGCTCTTATTTCTTCTAAGATATAGTTATTGAGATAGATATATAGATATAGCTGTTGAACCAGATCTATCAAAAGTCCTCCATATTGCCCACAGTTTTTCAGTTATACAAATAAAAATCCTGTAATAAGAATAATGGCATAAACAATGAACTATAACAATGATTCATAAATTCTAATAACCAGGATGATATAATATAAATTATAATTGTTTTGAGTTTTTCCATTTAATTTTTCAAAAACAAATGACTTTCCCTGAAAGAAAACTTTGATATTTTCCCTAAACTACTAGCCCTGTACATACCACATAAACCCTTCCTTTATGGTTTATAGTCCTTGATTTTCTCTTTATTGACATTCACTGAATCTTAGAACTGGCCAACTTAATAGAATACACTAAAACATAAATTTGTTTACTATGGGGAAAGCATTGTTAGGGACCACTTGAATTCAAAATGAGCAAGCAAATATAGTACTCAAGAGTGTATTCTCTGGTAGAAAAAATGTTTTTAAAAGCTACATATAAATGTTTCATTTGCAAATGAGTGGCAGGAACTCAGTTAAATTGGACTAATCTGAGATTGAGAATTTTTTCGGCTCAAATAACTAAGATGTCAGGCTACCACATCACAAAATTCCTGGAGGTACCATTGATACAGAATACAAGTGAACATTGTTCCCTGTAGTTATGCGATACAGAATTCCTAAATCCAGGGTCAAATTTTTTTCATTAGAATTGGCCTTTTTTCTCTTCATCCTCATTTTTCTCAATTCCATTTTAATCTACGTTGACTTAATTCCCAGGCCAGTCCTCTTCGTGACATTAATTCTGTCACTTACATGACTCTAGTAGGAGGTGAACACATCATTCTTTATAGTGTCAGAAAAATCCAGATGTTGATGCTTGATTGTTCCACCCTCCTCACTTGGATCATAAGCCAGTTAACCATGGCCATGGGAATAGGTTAATCCTATGTGAATGTAATCCTAGAACCACATGGCCTAGGTAGTCACCTAATTTTAACTAGGCTGCCATTAACAGAAGCGTATGGAATGGATGCTGAGCAGGCAAGCAATATATACATATATATCAACTAAAGTACATAAATATGATAAAGAAAAGAGTATGTAAGTGCTATGAGGGAGGTCTGAAGGTACTTCAGAAGGATGGAAAACAGAAATGATCTGCAAGTAGAGAGAATCAGGGAGAGTCTAATTGAATAGACAGTATTAAATCTATAGCATGAAAGATGCCTCAGATATTGACATTGAGGAACTAAAAAAGTGATGTTCCCAAGTGGGAAAAATAAAAACATGAGAAAGAACATTCAGTCAAGAATAGTGGAGTAAAAACAGAAAACTGCCTGTTACATAATTATTCAAACTGTGATGAAACATAAAAAAAATAAGGTAAGAAAAAGTTGATTCAAAAGGGCTTTGAATTCCACAATAAAATTTGGGACTGTAAGTAATGACTAGTCTGTGATGGCTTTTGAGCAAGGGAGTACTGTGTTCAAATTTGAGATTTGGAAAGATTCATATTGAAGCTGTTTATAAAAGGCATTGTGCCAGGGAAGGGCTATCTAGGAGGCTGTGGCTGTAACCCAAGTGAAATAGAATGAGGCTGTGAACCAGGAAAGTGGTACTAGAAAGAGGAGTGAAATTTCACAGCTCTTTCAGGTAACTTTCCCTTGACCTCTGACCCTCATCCTTTCTATCACCTGGTATATGTGTATGAAATATTGGACCTCCTAATGAAAAACCCAATGAACTCTCTGAAATCTTATCTTCACTGAATTCTTTTCATTATTTGTCACTGTAAACCAGTAATTCTTTTAAAAAAATCATTTTTCTCTTGGCTCTCATGGTACTACACTATAATATAAAGACTAATTTTTATCTGTATCCCTCACTTCTACAAATATTCCTTTTTTGAATCTCTCTCTCTCTCTCCCTCTCTCTCTCTCCCCACTTCTCCCTATGTTCTCATTATTTTCTCACTCAGATATTCTTAGGTCAAACCCTCCCTCATCCATGAAGGCCCTTCTGATATGTCTGACCATGCATGCTAATTCCTTCTTTAAAGAGCCAGTGTACCTGATGTATGCTTGTCATGTCATATACTTTAATACATTCATTATTTTTTTGGTGAATGCAACAAATATTGATTAAGCCTTATGTGTTTAGGCTCTATGCTAGTAATTGAAAAATATAACATTAAACACACCACCATCATTCCCTGCTTTTATGGAACATTTATATCCAATTGTAATGTCCTGTGTATAGACTGTGTATTTATATCTAGCACAGGAATTGTCACATAGGGTTTTTGTAATAAATATTAGTTGGATAAATTAATAAATGGATGAGTTATCAACTTTATTTTCTTTTATGTTGAAGTATTTTGAGTGTTCGTACATAAAACATTCACAGTATAAGATTCTAAACACAGGGTTGTGCTTTACTCCCTTCCATACAGAAAGATGGATTCCATAAAACTCTTCAGTTAGCCTTAGTGGCTGGTAATAACAAGATTGTCTTTACCTTAGACATGGTTTCCTAACCTTGATACTATTGACATTTTATTCCAGATAATTTTTTGTTGTGGGAGCTGTCCTGTGCATTATACATTCAGCATATATGTCCTCTGCCCACTAGATGCCAGTAGCACCCCCAGACATGGCAATCAAAAATGTCTTCAGACATTACTAAATATCCCTGGGGTGGAGAGGTGAGGGGTGCAAGAATTGTACTGCTTGGGAACAAATGACCTTAGTGATATAGAATTATCCCAAATCTGCTGGAACTGAAACAGGAGTCATTTTTTTAAAAGAAATTTCCTGAGAAACTGACAATGTGTTTCAAATTAACTAACTACTTTTTCTGATTTGTGTGACTATTATGCAATAAGAAATATACAGACTTCCCCTTTGATTCTCGGTAAAGATAAATCCTTCCTTGCTCTCCACAAGACTGCCAGTCCCTGGCTCTCTTTGGGGAGAACTGAATGTGATTTCATATTTTCAAGTGAACTTGTCTGACAAGACGTGTCTCATGAAAAATAAAATTACTGTACATAATGTGAAAAATAAAAATACATTAGGAAAAAATGTTAGTTTTTCCCAAATCATAATAAATTCCATACAGCCAAAGAATTTTGTAACAATAATGTGATTATTCTCAACAAGTAGGTTGTGCTAATGTTGTTTTGCTTTTCTCTGAGATAAAAAACTGAAAGGTTTTCTTAGAAAATTTAATTGATAAGCACTTTGTGACATAAAAATATCAAATATATTCCAGGCATTTTTGAGCTTTCATTTAAATAAAGGCACAAGAATATTTTATATTAGTTACCACTGTCTTGAAAAAGAAAACAAACAAACAGAATAAATGGAAATGTAGAGAGTAATATTTATCTTGCAAATGTAGCTTCGAAGGTAACAGTTTGGAATTTTTTCAATCACATTTATATGTCCACTTGATTGTTTTCCCACAGTGGATTTAAAGAGTTCAAATAACAATTCCCTGGGCAGAGCAATTTTGCATGTGCAGTTATATCTCCTATAATGAAGAAAACAGAGCTAAAGGATGATGTTCCTATCATTTAGAGCCATTTTCTTTCACCTAAATAAAAAGAAATAAAAGAAACTTAGTCTGTAAGACAGGAAAAAGATAGAAAAAAGTACAATGTGTTGAGCAATGGCAATTATGACACACTGATTATTATATTTTCTATATTTAGGAGAAAATGCAAAATAAATGAAATATCTGGCAAGCCTGAATAATGACCGGGGGGCACTATTCCACTGCAGGTCTCCAAAGATTTCATTAAATGCTATGAAACCGTTTGCATCTGGTTTGGGCTCCAGAAGACAAGCACGGGTTAGAAATAGGGATGATGGTATGCATTGTCCTTTAGAAGCTATAATTTTCTGAACTGAAGTATCTTCATTTAATCCAACAAGAAACATGATCTTGAGGCCCATTTTAAACAGATGTTCAAACAGCTTTAGATCAGTGAATCAATTTAGATTTGTGATGCAACACCTTTTTCTTCTTATTAAAAATTGTCCTAGTTTTCATGTGCTGTTAGTTGGACTCTTTTAAAATATTTAATTTTGACTACTCAGCTGGGCTGCTACAACTATACATGTAGAAGGGTATCTAAAATATAGACAAATAAAATATAAATTAAAATAGCAGTCCTATTTATGATTTATGCATCTTCAGGGAATTCCCTTAGTAGTCAAAACAACTTTGCTAGAATCTTTAAAATATCTTTCTTTTCAGAAGAACATTGTCACAGGATTTATTTTTATCTTTGTCACTTAACAGCTATTATGTATTTTCCAACAACTACAGTAAGTCACTCTAAGGTAAAACAAGCTTATAAATGTATAAGAAATTAATTCAGCACCCTGCATTAATAGTCATATAACTACATATTTGGTTGAAGCTGAAGACCAATAAAGTCTATTTTAACAGAACTTTCTAAAAAAACTTCCATATTATTGTACACTTAGAACTTTAAAGTAAGTTCCCATGTAACATACATTTTGTTAATTTATTTTATGTGTTTCTCTTACCTAAAATGTAAAAAACTCAGTGAGGTTCCAGAGTTTTGTCTAGGGTTATTGCTTTAGACCTTATATGTATCAAAACACCTGGTACATATTTGGTGCATAATAGCTATTTGCTGAGTGAGTGAATAAAGTCTACTCAAATATGACTACAGAAAAAAGTGAAAGTTTCCCCTCATTTAAAAAGATATAAATGCCAAGGCGTAATGTGAAACAGTTTTACTTGTAAATCCAAACATTTAATGTACCATAGGTTTTATATTCAGATCAATCTGAGTATAAATCTTGATTGTTGCCACAGACTTTCTGTAACCTTAAGCAAGTAACTTAACCTCTCTGAGTTTTTATTTCTTTGTCTGTAAAATATAGCATCTACAAAAGTACCTGACAAAAGGTAGCTATTCAAATAAAAGCTATTTTCATTCCCTTTCAGAAATTTTGGGAAATCACTTAAAGGAAAAATACTAATAGTATATGCCAAATGGAAATAGAGTAGTATTTTATGGTATGTCCTTTTAATACTTAAACCACTGAAGTAGCTGAGAAATTATGTATTTGCTCATCCCAAGCAAAAAAAAAATAAACTATCACCCTCTTAAATTGACCTGTTCCACGTGTAGTCTTGCATATAGTAGGCCTACTGTGTAGTTGATGTGGTTTCACATTAGACTTTGTGCCTTGCGTAATTATAGCAATAGGAGTATTATGCCAACTGTCAGAGCACATTAATCTATTCTCACACCAAAGTGGGAAGAGTATTTTTGAACAGTTTTCTTAAGGTGATGTAAAATAAAGACCTAGGGTCACGTGAAACCCTTTCTACTTTGTCTTTTCCATCAGTGAAGTTCTTTAATTAAATTTAAGACAAGTAGGAAGAAAAGAAATTATGCAGATAGAGAGCAGCTGTTTTGTAGGAGTGAAGTTGAAGTCAGCCAAACTGGGTTCTAATCTAGGATTTACTACGTAATAGCTGGACAAAATTAATCAAATTATTTAACCTCAACCTTCCCAAATCTTATTATCATTACCTGCCATAGTCCCTTCAGCACAGTATATGCTGGATTATTTAAATTTTTTGAGGAAATATGCAAAACATCAGTGTCCAAATCTTATTTGATATTTAATAAATTGTAGTTATTACTATTGTCTAGCTCCACCTATGCCTTCATGTCTAGCGTATAATAGAATTCTACAGCTAGACTGATAAGCCAAGACTGATAAGCTAAGGGCATTTTATTGTCTTGGTGGCAGTTCCCAATGACTCACTCTGTTCATGCTCCTTCTTGTTTATTCTTTCAGCAAACTCCTGGCCCTCAGATTATATTTTATTTTTTGACGCTATATTGCCCATCGCACTTACCTTGATTCTTTTCTTAGTGGCTTGATTCCTAGCACTTACTAAAATTTGTGGCTTAGAAATTCCTTAGAAAATTCTGGTTAGGAAATTCTACTCTCAACCCTTACCTAAAAGCTCTCCAAGGTCAAAAAGGTTCACAAAAGTCATCACAGTGATTTACATTGGGTAAGAAATCAGATTCTGTATTAGAGTAAACCCCAAATAAAGATTTAGTTTTTGTTAATTTTAATTTGTTATTTTCCTGATCAGAAAATGGTTCTCTTCCATATAGTAATTCAGGAATGCAGCTCCTTTCCATCTTGTGGCTCTAATATTTTCTACATTTTCATTGTCATTTGCATTAAGCCTTCCTAAAAGAAAGAGAATGGTGGTCTAGCAAGAACACACACTACTTCTACTTTCTTTCCCTTGGCTAGAATTCAATCACACAGGCCCTCCTTTACTTCAAGAGATGCTGGGAAACATAATTCTAGCAGTCTTCCTATAAAAAAAAAAGAATGTGGGTTTTAGTAAACAATCTTTACCACAACTGTTAGATCTAGCTTTTAATGATCTATCGTATGTCTAGTTTTGTCATCTATCAGTTTCCTTCTGCTCTAAACTCAATTAGCTTCTTTCTTCGCCCCAAACATTTTTGTGGCTTTGAATTTGCTGTTTCTTCTTGCCTGGAGTATTCTACCTCTAGATTACTCATTTTTGGATCTTTCTGATCCTTCAGATCTCAGGTCCAATGTCAACCATGGGAGCCATTTTTTATTTTCCATTCTAGATATTAACTCACAGATACTGCCTTTCTTAGCACCTTGTTTAACTGCCCTGAAAGCACTTACCTTTCTGCTATGACTTCTGAGGCTGACTACTGGAGTTAGGACAAATTTCATAGATTAAGGGCACAGTCCTTCACAAAACTGCCATCACTTCAGACACCAGCCTCAAGCTTGGGGTTCCTAAGCCACGTACAATTTCTGTCAAACTAGCTACCAAGTTGGGTGTTCCCATTACCCCTTCATGTTTGATAATTCACAAGAACAAACCACAGAACTGAGAAGAGTACTATACTTACTATTTCAGTTTTATTATAGCAAAAAGGATACAAATAAAGATCAGCTAAAAGAAGAGACACATAACGTGAGGTTTGGGAGGATCCCAAATGCAAATCTACTGGTTCCCTCTCCCTAGGGAGTCAGGACAAGTCACCCTCCCTACACATAAATGTGTATTACCAACCAGAGAAGCTCATCCAAGCTTTGTTTTCCAGTTTTATTGGGATTTTACTACATTTGTTGGAGGTTCATTGATTGAGTCATTGGTCATATGATTGAATTCAATCTCTTAGCCTCTCTCCTCCTCTCAGAAATCAGCTGCTCTCAGTGAGCTCAAAACCCAAAGCTCTAATCGCATGGCTAGTCTTTTTGGCATGGCCAGCGCTTATTCTGAATCTTCTCATTTGTGCAAACTATCTGGGGGTCCACCATAAATCATTTCATTAGCATAAACTATCAGTATCTACCATGAAAAACAAAGACACTCCCATCACTTAGGAAAAGGATTGAGACTCCTTCTCAGGAACTGAGGCAAAGGCTAGCCATATTCTTTATTATACGATATTTTCCCTGAAAAGATTCTGTGCATTTAGTTTTCAGTCTCTACTCTTTCTGAGTATAAGTTTCATGAGGCCAAAAACTTTTTCTGCTCTGTTAGTGCAGAAGAGTAACTGGCAAATAGTAAGTGCTAAATAAATATTTATGAATGAAAAAAACTATGAATTGTTAGTTCTGGCCTGGACAGTTCAATGGAAAGTTGTTGGTAATCAGTTGGTTCTTAAGGCAACTTGAGGCAGTGATGTGTGGACCCTAAAATAATAGCTTCATTGAAGTTTTAATTATGGAGAGAAATTTGTCTTTGCTCATCGTTGTCTGGTCTTGAATCTCAGTTCTACTGCTTACACACTGTGTAGACTACTCTATGCTTCCTTTTCCAATTTCAACACAGTGATAATAATTCTTTCTACTTCTTAGGATTAAATGAGATGCCATCTAAAAAGCTGTTAAAATCTTTAATATTAAAATCTTTAATAATCATTATTTATTGTTGAGAACACTGTGATTATTGCGTAGAAAGGTAAAGTCATTGAAATGGAAGAGTCACTGAAGTAAATCAAGCATCATTATTAACCTTACAGAGATCAATACAATCTAACCAAAAGCATTCACTAAATAACTTTGCTGTGCACAGAGGCGCTTAATTAATAAGTTATTTAATTTAATTTGAAATTCACTATACTAGATGTGCTGTGGGAAAGTCAGATGGCCTATCCCTTAAAACTATACAACATAGAAAAAAGATTGACCTCAGGATTATACCAGAATGCCCTTGAAAGCAGGGGATGTGTTTATTCAGATTTGTCTCTCCCCAGTATCTTAACTGGTACCTGACAGTAGGACCTAACTAAATGAAGTAAATTTAAGAGATTAGATACATTGAATAAATGTATATATTATATGTTAAAATGTGTGTACTATATTAGGTTATATATATATTTATGAAATTACTACCATGAAAATGGTTTCCAAATCACAAAAAGTTTGGGAAATTCAATGTTGGACCTTTTCATTTTAAATCTTCAACTGTTGACTATGACAATATTAAAATTTAATGTCTAAAAACAAAAGATGCATTAATAATAAAAGTATTTTTATTTTAGCAGTTTCAAAAAGCCATTCTTAAATATGTAGTCTTTACTTTTATAATTAAAAAAGGTTAAAAAACAAAAGTTAATAACTACTTTTTTGTTTAAATACATACAAAACTGACAAATTTTATTTCTCATAAAATTAAAAATGCTTGACCTCATTTAGGAAAAATCACATTTTCTCCTTTCTATACTAAGAATTTTATATTGAATTTTATTTCAGAGCAAATAGGCATTGCATTTTGAATGCTATAAAGAGGTTCTGCAGACTTCTTAATTCATGCAATAGGTATTTATTGAATGCCTAATATGTGCCAGACCTGCTCCTAGATGCTAAGATATACATTGAACAATGCAAGAAAAAATTCCATTCCTCATGGAGCTTTCATTCAAATCATGATACTACTTTGGGGGGGGGAAAATCTATAATTTAACCAACATAAAGCCATATATCATTTTCACCTTATCATTCTGTACTACTCAGTATTCCTTCGATATCTGGACATTTATTTTATGCCGTCTAAGTGTGAAATATGTACTGAATCCTGAGAATGCTATATTGAAAAGGGGATAACTGAACTGTGTCATGATGAAACAAAGAAATTACAGAACAGAATTTCAAGGATAATAGAATTTTTAAATGGCTCTGCAAATAATTACTTGATTAAAGTTTTAATTACAGTGAGAAATATATCTTCACACTTTGTTAAATTTGAAAGGAGCTACCTTAGGAAGGACCTTTTTTTAAATTTATTTAAAGAGAAAGATGCTGAGTTTCTAAAAGATTACATTATTTGCTCGGGTTAAAGATAGAAATAAAGATAAAACACATCTCCTGAGTCCAAAGCCAATATTCTCTCTGGTGTAACACCCTCTTTTCAGTTCCTCATGAAAACACAAGCTCCACAGTATGTTGGGAAAGATTCAACCCTAGTATCTCCATGTCTTGAAAATGTTGAGCAGATTAATTAGCCTACTTTCCAGACTGATTTTTCTTTTTTTCTTTTGCAAATGTGTGTTCTCTGGAACAAGGGTGGAAGAAAAAGGAGCTCATGCCCCACTCAGTGAAGTTCAAATTTTAGGATTCTAAAAAGATTACAGAAACAAAACAGTCTGGGCACCATTGTGAGTGTCCAGATTCAGCTGAGTGGATTAGAACTCTAAATAAACCAGAAAGAAAATGATCTTCTTTCAGCATCCCAATAATACGTTTTATATTTTCAGGTTGAAACAGTGATAATCGGGGCTTCTTTGTCTTTTAATTCAAGTAGGGTTGCCAGATAAAATATAGGATGCCCAGTTAAATTTGAATTTCAGATAAATGATGAATAATCTTTTGTAAAAGAATGTTCCATGAAATATTTTTATCTGCTAAAATTACCAATCCTACTACAAAAAAAAAGAAATTGCAATTGTTCTAGTCAGTGAAAGATTTTTTAAGAAAATTTTAAAACAGAAAAAGAATTCTATAATATTTTTCTGACACACTCATGCTGACATTTAAAAAGAAGGGGAGGGGGCAACAAAAGTATTGGAATAGTTAGTAGTTGTTTATCTGACTCAGGACTCTGGTACCAAGACACCCATAGACACTTGGTTCAGCTTCATTGTGAAGTGCTGCACATCAAGATTTCCTCAGAACTTTCTCAGTGAACTGTTGTTTTGCCTGGTATTGATTTTGCGTCTGTATTTTGGGTGAATCAAGTTGAGTTGCTCCCAGTTTTCTACACATTTAGCATTTATATTTGTATACTGACTGAGCCTGACCAACAAAATAAATATGCCCTCATCTTCCACTGTCAATTTCTCCTCAGCTGAACTGTACCTGGGGGCAGAATAGTGAATAATTTTACAATGAACAACTTGTGTGAACTCTTTTCTAAATATTGTTCTATGGCCAATTTTCATAGTCGCTCTTGATGATTTTATCACCATAGAGGAATATGCCCTATGGCATGTTGAACCTGCTAATTTGAAAAAATTAACATTAAAATTTAGACTGGGAATTATATTTTCAGATGCCTATGTTATTCAAAAGCATATACCTGAAGAGATCAAAGTGCCAGTGGTCTTTGATAATCAACATGCTCATTTATTTTCATAATAAACAAACCTGAATTCTCAAAGATAAATCAATACTGATAGAAAAAGTTGCTTATTTAATGGAACATCTTCTGTTACATAATTCTATTTAATATCTAGTATTACCAAATTTAAAATATTATAATTTTATTGATGAACTATAGCAGTGAATGTTTTCCTTTACCTTCTTTAAAGAATAAAAGTTAAGTCAGCTACAGTCTCACATAAAGTATAATGTTACATTTGTACCTTCATTAAAAAACACACACACATATTTATAAAACTGAAAGGGATGCTGCTATGTCCAAAAAAACAACAAAAAAAAACCCCATTTGAAAATACATTAGGAAACTAAAATAAAATGAACTTTAAGGAATCTCTCTGAAAATACCTTAACCCAATTGCTGAACACTGACAGCTGCCTTTCTTCATGAAGATATGAGCTGATTATAGCCAGAGAATCCCATTCACCTGTCTTGACATCAAACAAAATGATCAGAGATAGAGGACATGTAGAAGAATCACCCACAAGATTGATAAAATAACCATAGGAAAAAGCAAGACTCCTGGCATTTTCAAGAACTGGTTTTCAGTCTAGGAAAAATAAATATTGTAGGTAACAGGGAATATGAACTTACATTCATTCATCAGCTGAATTAGATAAGAATGTAGTGTTCAGGGACTTACGTGGTGGTCCAGTGGTAAAGAATCTGCCTTACAATGCAGGGGACAGGAGTTCAATCCCTGGTCAGGGAACTAAGATCCCACATGCCGCTGGGCAACTAAGCCTGCGCGCCACAACTACTGAGCTTGCGCACCTCAACCAGAGCCCGCATGCTGCAAGCTACAGAGCCCACGCACTCTGGACCCCACACGCCACAACTACAGAGTCCATGCGCCCTGGAACTTGTGCACCACACTAGAGAGAGAAAACCCACACGCCATAACTAGAGAGAAGCCCGCGCACTGCAACGAAAGATCGTGCGTGCCTCAGTGAAGATCCCACATGCCACAACTGTGACCCAATGCAGCCAAAAAATACATAAAATAAATAATAAATCTTTAAAAAGTAGTGTTTACACAATTGGAAATTTTTTACTCTATGGCAATGGTGAAAACCTTGGCACCTCTCTCTGAAGAGTATTCAAACTCATTATAAATTACTTATCGAACAACAGATGTAAATTGCCTGCCAGAGCATCTTAGGCAGTGCCTCCATCTTGGCTTGAATATCTCTAAAGGGAATAGATCTTTCAAATCTATTCCAAACAGCCTAACACTTGAACTCTTCTTGATGGGAGAAAAGAAACACCTTGTAATAAACAAAATATAGAAAATGGTGCACTCCCAAATCTCTAGGTCAAAAAACATGTTTTATTTCCTCTTTAGTTAATAGGCATACAATTTATATAAAAAATAATCACAGGGCTTCCCTGGTGGCGCAGTGGTTGAGAGTCCGCCTGCCGATGCAGGGGACACGGGTTTGTGCCCCGGTCCAGGAAGATCCCGCGTGCCGCGGAGCGGCCGGCCCATGAGCCGTGGCCGCCGAACCTGCGCGTCCGGAGCCTGTGTTCCGCAATGGGAGAGGCCACAACAGTGAGAGGCCCTCGTACCGCAAAAAAAAATAAAAAAATAAAAATAATCACAGTGTAAGTATTCAACTGAAGGAACAACCAATGTGCAGTCGGGGAAAAGGCAGAGTTGAAACTTGAGATATAATTTACTGAAATTGTGCTCCATTTGATTTGAGTGTGGAGAGATCAAGTATTGTTCCTAACAGAGAATAATGAACATAACAGAGAAACTATGGAAGTTTTAGCGAACAGCTGTAGAAATAGCCATGAAATGAACGGATGTTTTTGTTTCATTTCAACAAACATTGTCTGAATTGGTTATATACTAAACACAGTATTCAGAACCACAACCACAAATAGAATAATTCATGGAAATTATTCATAGAAAAATTGTGGTAGTACAGCTATATATAAATCAACAATTAATAACAATCTGCAATTTCTCTAATGCTCTAGAAAATCTACTCTAGGACACTCACAGTAAAATATCCATCTAGGTAACCATTTCTTTCACCACTGTGCCTAGTATACTCCCTGGAAAATTCAATAAATAATTGTTTAATGAATGCATAAGTGAGTTGTGAAATAGCAGAAGAGAGAGTAATTAGTTCTGCCTGGAGAAGTCTAGAAAGGTTTCAAAGAGAAGTTGACCTTTGATTTGGGTCTTGAAAGATAAATAAAACATTAACAAGCAGTCATAAAGAGCAGAGAGCGTCCAAGCCAGAAGCAACAACATGCAAAATATGTTCAATTTCCTGCTATACTCAGGAATAGTATTTGGTCTGGTTTTTTGAGCTGTAAGTTGTATATGGAAGTTGAGAGGTCCATGGTAGAAGATGATATGAAAATGTAGATTAAAGGCAGATTGTAACATGATCTGAATTCAGGTCAGTTTTTATTTATATAACAGTAAGTTCATACAATTTATTTAAACTTTCTGGGCTTAAATTAATATTAATATTTTAATGTGTTCATTCATTTAACATCTATTGATCAGGCCTCACTATGAGGCAGACACTGGTCTAACCACAGGGGCACAGTCTCAATCAAAACAAATGAAAGCCCATTCTTATGTGGCCAGCATAGTCTAATGTATGTGATAGGTGGTTAGGGAGACAGAAACAAGCAAATGTACCAAAAGTCTATAATATTTATTTATTTAGCCAATATTTGTTGAGCACCTCTGTGTGCCAATCACCATTTAAATCACACAAAAATCCTTGTACTACAGATTTATATTAGATTTTTTAAAACGTTAAGGAAAATAAAAGCAGGATATGGAGCTAGAGAGTTACTGAAGCCAGTTTTGGAAAGTTAGCTATTTTTAATAGAATCATCAACAAAGACCCCTAAGAAAAGAGGACATTTGAGCAGAGACTTTAAAAAGGTAAGGAAGAAGAGTCAAAAGAACATGGTAGAAGTAACCCAAAACTGGAGTAACTTTGTTGTGGTCCAGAAGAGTCTGTGGATAATGTGGCTGAAGTAAATCAGATGAGAGAATGAGAGGAGCTAAGGTCACAGAATTATCTGGGGCCATGATAATGAGTTCCTTGTAAGCCAATGGAGTAAAATGAGGACATATTACTCATATAACCTCATATAAAATAACCTCATATAAAATGAGGTTTTTGAGCACAGAAGTAAGGATCTGATTTATTAATTTACATAATCCAATTGCTGTGTTGAAAGGGTTAAAGAGAGCTAAGTATAGAAAGAGAGAAGTGAGTTAGATGTAATTGTAATAATGCTGGTAGGAGACGACAGTGGATTGGTCACACTGTAGATGATTTTCAAAGGTAGAGTCAGCAGGATGTATTGATAAACTGGTTGTGAAGAATGAGAAAAAGGAAATATCAAGGGATGCACTTGATACAGTGCATCAAGGATGATCTGAGCAAATGGAAAAACAAGAGTTGCCATATACTCAGGAATGAGCATTTTTGTGAGGAAAAGAACAGAAGTGAAGTTTTGTAAACATTAATATTGGGGGGTTGTACCAGTATATTCAAAAAATTTTAAAGGTAAATAGGCAGTTGAAATATTTAAATGTGGAATTCAGGAGAGTGCACTTGTCTGAAGGTGTAAATTTGAAGTAATCAGCATTCAGATGGCATTTACATATATACTCTGGATTAGGTCAAAATAGATTAATTGTAGATAAAGAAGAAAAGTACGGGGACTGAGCCTGTAGAACTGCATTATTTAGAAGTCAGGAAAACAAGGAGAAAACTGCAAAGAAGAAATATGTAGGTAGTAAAGTAAGAGAACCACGTGAGATTGATATTCTCTATTCAAACGCTAAAAGCGTTCCAAATAGTGCTGTGGTTAGCAGGTTAAGGGCTGCTGACTGGTTAAATAAGATGTGGAATGAAAGTTGACCCTTGAATTCCTTAATGTAGAGATCACTGGTCACCTTGACGAGAGTGGTGTCAGTGGAATGATAGTGACAAAAAATATATATATTGGAGTGGGTAATATGAGAATGGGAGGAGAATGCTGAAACTCTCCAGAGAAATTTAGAGAATTGGGGTGTTAGATCAAGGGAGTGTGGGGTTAAGGGAGAAGTATTTTAAGAAAAAAGCTAACATAATATGTTTGTGTTTTGATGGAAGAAAGAGCAGAGAGGGAATATTGATGACACAGAAAAGAAAGTGAAAAAAACCATAAGTGATGTCCTTGAAGAGGTGAGAGGGGATGAGATGAACAAGTGGAAGAAGTGGCCTGAGAGCAAGAATGGTTCATTCTTTGCAATTAAAAGGAAGAAGAAATATGTAGGTACTGACTCAGATAGAATGATAGATTTAGTGATACAATTTTTAGAAATTCTCTTCTAATTGCATCCATCTCAGTAATTGAGAAGCAAAGTTATCAGCTGAGAGTGAGGAAAGGGAAGGGTTGTGAAATAGTCATGTAAAAAGTAGGAGAGTAAACTGATGAGGGAAATGTAGTAAAATTGCCTGGCAGTGCTAAGGGCCCACTTGAGATTCCTGGTCATGAATTTAAAGTGAGATCAGCCAGCATGGTTTTCTATTTTTCTGTAGCTATTGTCAACTGCTGTCATGGAGTAGAGTAGGTGGTGAAATGAATTTAAAGATGAATTGCAGTTATTATAACAGTTGCTGAGGTTGTTACAGGATTCAAGTAACCAAACATATGTGAAAGAGCTTTGAAAGCTGTAAACTATCATAGAGTTATACTTCATCACTGGGGTCCAATACCGTAAGGTCCCATGTAAGTAGCTTTGCTTTATGAATGCAAGTCAGAGTGCCATTATTGGTGCCAATCTTTAAAGTAAATCAAAGATGTCTAGTAGTCTCACAAGTCTTGAAGCCTGTACCTGACAGATCATAAAGTAAATTAAATTTCACATTACTAGATGAGAAGAATTAAAAGGACCTGCCCAAGAATGTACGTATATGACTGAGACAAAGGCTGTGGCATTTTCATTTTTCAGGATGCTTGCAAGCTCCCTTGAAGCCAGAATTACTGTGGGAATCTAACCGACAAGCTTTGCTTTAGGATTTAAAATGTCCATGCTTTCTCTTATATGTCATGTTAATAAGTTTCCTTCCATGAAAAAAAAAAAGATGCTTTTGCCAGTTATTTCCCTGAAGATTCCTCTGTGAAACAAGTGTTGCACTCCAAGAAATTCTTTTCATATTGCAAGATTAGATCAATTTCATTCATTACCATCACCCTTGGCAATCCCTGTACGACTTTTTGGAATAATTGAGTAATTCAACAAATTCAACAATGGCTTCAGCTTTCCCATAACTGAAGAATGGTTCTTTTTTTTTTTTTTTTTGCAGTACGCGGGCCTCTCACTGTTGTGGCCTCTCCTGTTGCGGAGCACAGGCTCCGGACGCGCAGGCTCGGCGGCCATGGCTCATGGGCCCAGCCGCTCTGCGGCATGTGGGATCTTCCCGGACCGGGGCACGAACCCGTGTCCCCTGCATTGGCAAGCGGACTCTCAACCACTGTGCCACCAGGGAAGCCCTGAAGAATGGTTCTTTATACTCTTCATTTTTCACTCAGAGCTTTGGGAAGGGAATTGCAATTTTAAAGGAAAGAAAGAATATACATTTGATTGAATGGATTTTCAGTATTTGGTTTGAAAATAAAATCTTTCTGAGCAAGTAACATTTTCTCATTCCTTTTCAATCACTTTTCTTTTAAACTTCCTACATTGCCTCTTAGTTTCATATATTCCTTTATATTTAAACACATGCTCTTTCTCAGACAATTACATTTACTTATTTTAGGACTACATTAAAATTGGTGTTTAGTTTTTTAAACAATTTTTGAAAACATCTGATTATTAATATTATAAAAATATCAATATGATTTGAAAATTGGTCATGATCAAGCAAATTCTTAAAATTGCTTTAACTAAGATGCACCATTAGGTACCAGTGTAACTAGTGTAACTCAAATATAAATTCCTAAGATCAATCATCAAGAGAAAAAGAAAAGAAGAAGAAAGAAAGAAAACTAATTACTATGTACTTATGAGCTTTACAATAGGAACAAAAACAATTAGTTATGTATGTGGTGATCCCAAACTTAGCTTTGTAAATTTTAATAAATAGTTGAGGAAATAATTTGATTTAGTCCAAACTTCAGTAATTATAGATGTAATTCTTATTGAGGTTTTATTTTGGTATGTATAACTAGGTTTTTTCTATGAGATTAATGTATTATAGTTCTGTGACCAATCAGGGAAAAATATAAAATTTATTTCAAATGAATAATAAAGTTAAAAAGAAGTAAGAATTTTTCTTCTCAAAATATTGACTCTATTTGAAATTTTTAAATCTTAAATTGCTAAGAAGTAAGAGCATGGCATCATATACTGTATTGGAAATGATGCAAAGAATCACAAACCTGGAAGAAGCTCATACAGTTCCTCCTCTTTTTAAGAAAATGAGGATAATGGGTATACCAGAGAGGGAGGAGAGGAAGGAGGGAGAAGAGACTTTAATTAAAGAAATAATAGCTGAGAACTTCACAAACCAGGGGAAGGAACTGGATACACAAGTCCATAGAACTAAGAGAACACCTAATTACCTCAACACAAAAAGACCTTCTCCAAGACACATTATATTAAAACTGTCAAAAGTCAATGATCAAGAATTTTAAAGGCAATCAGAAAAAAAGGATGGCAAGCAACAAAGGAACCCCCATAAGCTATCAGCAGATTTCTCAGCAGAAACTCTATAGGCCAGGAAATTGGAATGACACACTCAAAATATTAAAAGATAAAAACTGTCAGCCAAGAATACTGACATCTAGCAGTGTTATCATTCAGATATGAGGAAAAAACAAAGGCTTCCCCAGTCAAACAAAACTGAGGGAGTTCATCACCACTAGACCTGCCTTACAAGAAATGTTGAAAGGAGCTCTTCTTCCTGAACCAAAAAGGCAAATGTATACAAAACTTTGAGTAAGGTGATATAAATAGATTGACAGAACCAGAAAATTGCAACTCTATATATCAGAATAAGTTTTTAAAGTATTATAGCATAAAGATTAAAGGGAAAAAATCAGGAAAAATAACTATAGCATTACTTCAGTTTGGTAACAACCTCACAACATAAAAAGGAATAAGTTGAGACAACAAAAACATAAAAGAACGAAAAGGATAGAACTTGTATAGGCAAATGAAGGTAAGATGCTATCAGCAAGAAAAGAACTATTTTATTTATGAGACATTTTATACAAACCTCATGATAACCACAAAACATAAATCTAGAGGAGAGACACAAAACATTAAAAAATTGAGGAAACAGAAACATCGTAGAAAACCACCAAACTAAAATATCAGACAGAAACATAAGGTAAAAAAAATGGGGAGATATAGAGCAACCATAAAACAAAAGATAAAATGGCAGTACTAAGTCCTCATTTACCAATAATCACTGTAAATGTAAATGGATTGAAATCACCAATCAAAAGACACACAGTGACTAGATAGATGAAAAAAAAACAAGACTCAACTGTGTGCTGCCTCCAGGAGATTCAGCTCAACTCTAATGACAAACCTAGGCTTAAAGTGAAGGGATGGAAGATGATACTCCAAGGGAATGGCAACGAAAGTTGCCATTGCAGGTGCAGCCATACTCATTTTAGACAAAAGAGATTTTAAGCAAAAAATGGTAACAAAAGAAAAAATGAATAATATGTAATGATAAAGGAGACAATTCATCAAAAAGACATAGCAATTACTATTTTAGAATATTATTTTTAAATCATATATATTCAACATTAAGTAGAAAAATACCATCAATCACTTCTAAATCACCAGGGAATCCATACACATATTTGTATTTTCAGATTTTCTATTAGAATTTTGAATTCTTAACATACTTTTGAAAGGTATTCATCAGATCTACTAAATATAAAGCAGACCAGGCAATTAATAATGTGAATTTCTTCAATGTACTTCAGTAGGTTCTACATTTTCATATAACCTCAGGGAAGACCAGAGAAGCATTTGATTATTAAAAACCCCCTTCTCCCATGTCAAATGGCCTTTCTAACTCTGAAGCTGACAAGAAATAGTGATTTGAACATAAGAACTCCTGAGGATTTTATCTATGAAGCAAGTGCCTCACTTTTCAAAAAGTCAGGCAAGGACATCGGTGTATTTAGCCTGTATTCCCAATTTCCATCACAGTGCCTTCTGAAAGAATGAATAAACAAATGTCTCAATACAATTGGAATATTGAATATACATCTCCAAATTATAGTACTCATTTCAGAACACTCATTCCCAAAGCATCTCTATACATTCAGTCAAGAGATATTCTATAGAAAGAATCAAGTATAGCATAGAGATTTTCTCACTAAGAGATAGTAGATTTTATTTTACCATTAATCTTATCACTGTCTTTGGTAACAGAGTTGTGCAGAAGCAATTACAATTTTTTATAAGTTCCAAAGTGAGAATCCAATCATCTGGTGATATCTTTTTAAAAAATCTTTTATATTTGTCTGAAAAAATAGTGGACAATATATTTCTACAATGATATTTAGCTATGTGAATTAACGTTTGACTAGGTAAGAGACCAACCTCCAACGTAAGTCAGATTCATGGCAAATGTAATTCTTCTCCTCTAAAAATTTAATCGGTAATCCGTCCACTGTTTCCACTGGTTTTGATTTCGGTACCATAAGAGCTTTATCTAGAAAGAAACTGTATTAGTAAGTTTCTGTGTCACTTAATTCAAATTGAGACCATATTTTCTAGCAAATGATTTTTGTATTGAGAAAGCCATGTATTAACAGTTCCTTTTTCTATCGTGGCATATGACACAATTTAATTTTAATGTTTTTTTTTGCGGTATGCGGGCCTCTCATTGTTGTGGCTTCTCCCGTTGCGGAGCACAGGCTCCGGATGTGCAGGCTCAGCGGCCATGGCTCACGGGCCCAGCCGCTCCGCGGCATGTGGGATCCTCCAGGACCGGGGCACGAACCCGTGTCCCCTGCATCGGCAGGCGGACTCTCAACCACTGCGCCACCAGGGAAGACCTAATTTTAATGTTTATCTCTGAAATTATATGTGAATTCAATAAGGTGCTTTTCTTTCCTCTCCCCATTTTTACATATTACAGATGGTATGCATGCCAAAGCTTTTTTGAGAAAATGTGCAAGAAATAACTTCATTTAGATACATTCTAAATAAAGTAAAATAGGAATATTTAAGACATAGCTCCAAATATTTTTCCTTTCTTCAGGATATAGACTATTTATGTATTTCTGTTTGTGTGTTCCAAAATTTTTGTTCAAACTACCACCATCCATTATTCCAGGCTCTCTCATTCTCTAACTCCAGTAGAGCTGTCTTTATCCTCATTTAAATTTTTAGTCTCCTATAAAAAAATCTTTTTTTTTTTTTACTGTAGTAATTTACTATAGGAGCTTTTTTTTTTGGTCTTACCTAATGTGTACGCCACCATCAGTCATGTCAACCATGCCTTTTTAGTGCCCTAGAAGCTTCTATTATAACCACCTTCTAAACTCCTTTTTCCCATCATAGTCTAAATTTTATAGTTGGAAAAGCAGAACTTTTTAAATGATAGGTCTCTACACAAGAAACATAGACTCACTAAGTTTAAGGGAAGTAGAGGAAGTGTTAATGTCATGCCTCCCATTGCCTGGAAACATAGAAGAGAAGTGGGAAAATTCCCAGAAAAGGGGTAGGAAAGGATTACTGTTTTTACTAAAAGCAGAATAAATCCACAGTGATAGTGGAAAGGGAGATTTCCTACAGACTAGGCGATCTCTAGAGGATTGGGTCTCCTTATCCAGTAAAGAGAGATGAGGTAGATTTTTATTATTGTATCAGTCTAGAAAAAAAAGGTATTTCTCCAATGAATTATAGGTGAGAATACATAAAGCAGAAAATGAATTTCAGAATTGTACCACCAAAAGAGCCAACAGCATGGATTAAGAGATAGAAAACTTTCAGAATTCCTAATAATGACAGAGAAGAAACAGACTGAAAATGCTACTCAACTCCCAGAGATCATGTATTTCTCAGTGTTCTTTCCAGATATGGCCAAGGAAAGTCCTTGCTATGCTCTAAATGTTTGTGCTCCCACCAAAATCATATGTTGAAATCCTAATTCCCATATGATGTTATTTGTAGGTGGGGCTTTTGGGAAGTGCTTAAGTCATAATGGTGGAGCCCTCATAATGGGTTTAGTGCTCTTATAAGAGAGGCTCCATAGAGATCCCTAACCCTTCCACTAAACAGGAAGGGGCTGGCTATAAACAGGAAGTTCTCACCAGAAGCCTACCATGCTGGCACCTTGATCTTTGCCTTTTCAACCTCCAGAACTGTGAGCAATAAATTTCTGTTTTTATAAGTTACCCAGTGTGTGGTATTTTGTTATAGGAGCCTAAAAGGAATAAGACACGCCTCACAGAGGTGGAATCCAAAAACCATGGAGAAACTACTCCCAAGGAATATGGTTGAGGAATAATCCAAGAATATTCCCTATCATCAGGATAGGGGGTCTGCACAACACTTAGCCAGAGAGAATTGTTATTGACCAGTTAACGCTGTATGTCTTCCATTTTCCCCTCTATACACTAGACACTAGAGTGTGTATTGCAGTTATTATGTACCTGTTTCCCATTGTATGTTGTGTAACTGGGAAAAAGAGAACTTTTATTTATTTTTTAACTTTTAAATTTATTGATATCTGTTGGAAGAGAAGCCACATCTAATTTGATATAGAGATTATCATGAGATCCTGGACTTGGAGCCTAATACCATGATTGAATGAGACTTTGGGGTGTGTTGCTTGGGAAAGAGTGAGTGAATTTTGCATGCAAAAAGTAAATAAATATTTGTGTAGGGAGAGAGGATTACCATGGTTTCTATTATTGTTTCTAACTATTTATTCTCCTTCCCTGTAAGAGGATTAAATATCCTTGCCAATTGCTATGTGTCCAGCAGTAACTGCTTGTGGGAAGAGTATAGTTTCCCATCCCATAGATACTGGGCTTAGCAATCTGACTTTCTTAGTCCATGGCATACAAGATGACTTTTTATGTGCCAAATCCAAGCCTATCATTACAAACATCTTATTTGAGATAAATTCAGACTACCCATTCAAATTAAATTACTTCAGTCTGCTTTTTACTTAAAGTCTTCAAGGGTCAATTTAAGGGACATTCTGGAGAAAGAAATTCTTATTACTATATGGTAGTTTCTTGGGGAAGTTTGAAGTCTCTCTTGCTAATTGATCTAATAGATCATAAAAAACTTAGTACCTTTTTAAAAACTTTTTTTTCACGTGCTTAATCCTAGACTGCTAATCATATCTGAAAAAAGCAAAATATGCCAATGAGTTGGTATTGTAGTGTTTACCAAATTGCATATTCTAGAATACTATTACCATGTGATATTCCAGAAACAAAAATTCCCATGATCTAATAAAGTAGGGAACTATTACATGATATATCCATCTTTGTGAAAATATACAATGCATAATGACATATTTCAAACACAGAGAAAAGTCCAGAGAATAGAATGATGAACAACCATATACTACTACAAAGCTCTATTGTATCTGAGTGTTTTGCCACACTTCATTTTATTTTTATAGATAAAACAATATGCATATAACTGAAGCCTCTCTGTATAGCCCTCTTGAGGGGGGAATATTATTATTCCTATTTTACTGATGTTGAAACAAGCCAAGGGATGATCTTACTCAAGATCACAAAGCTAGTAAGGAATTTAAGTGATGCTTAAACTGCTTCTGGCTCATAATCCAGATTTCCTTCCTGAAAATAAATCACCGGTATAATGTAGGTTCATCTGAAAAAAGAAAAAGAATTACATATGATGTATATATGTGTTGTAATATCTCCTGCTAAGACTTTGAAGTTAAACATCTAATCCAAAATTTCTGTAGATGATGGTCTATAAATATAAAATCATCTGTATATAAAGTTACTCAAACCTATCTCTTAAGATATAACTATATTTTAATTCAGTTGTTTGTCTGTTTTTCTCCATTGACTTTATATTCACTTTAATAAAACACTATCAACGAAGATCTTGGCACATAGTAGGTATTCATTAAATGCTCAATGAATATAACTAAATTTACAACAAATAAAAGTGTATAAACTGCATACAATTAAAATGTTCTTTTAAGATATATAGAGTTATAATACTCTTCATAATCTTAAAATAGATTATAATGGACCTGAAATTATTTTTAAAAATACTACAATGAACATTTTATTTTGTAGAAGAGGCAAACAGGCAAGACTCAAACTTTGCCAACTCTTTTACTTCTCTCTATTCTCTACTTTTAGTGAGAGTTAAGAAAAGCCACACATCACAAACCTTTTTACAATATAATGATCAAGTCAAATACTATCATAAGGTGACCTTACGCAGGTATTTATTCCCAAATACTCACTTACCATATTAATTTTCTGTCAACATCAGTAACTGCATTCTAATTTATCTGTGCTTGACCTAGTGTTTCACACTGACAGCTAGTTTATAAGCATAAAACTATTTTGAAGTAAAACATCTAAACTCTCAATTTTTTAATTGATTAATTTTTTTAAAAAAGCACTGAAATAAACAAACAGCTCCATGCCATAAGGTGATAAAATTATATATGGATAAAAAAGCTTTTTAATTGTTCTCATAACAATATAGTTTGTTAAAGACTATAGCATTTGAAAGGTTATTTAGAGTAAGAAATATTATGAGTTTCTCCCATGCAAATAAAAGAATGGAAAAGTTTGCCACTAAACAACAGTCAAATGTCAGGTTTTCTGTCTCTTGATACTTAAGCCTTTTTAAAATAAACTTACCTGATTTTCTTCTCCATTTTGCATTCTTGCATCATATTGTTTAAAGAACTTTTGTAACTGGATGTTTTTCTAATTATTCAATTGCTCATGATAATACATTATACCATAAGCACAAAGTCTAAAGTTTTGAGTCCAAAGAGTCCAAAGTGTTGTGACATTTGTGTTGTAGGGAAGGAAAACATTTTTCTCGACCCTGTTAGGGTCCCTGGATGGGTATGAAAATTAAACTGGCAATGATAGGTTAACAGGAGAGGAGCAAACAAATGTATTTAATATGTTTTACATAACATAGTAGCATTCACATGAGAAAAACAGATGAGTTTATTTAATATAAATTTTATGTGACAACAGTAGCCTTCATAAGGAAGTGAAGACCTGAAGAAACAGACTCGAGTATTTTTATGCTAAGTTTGCTCAAGGGTGGAGAGTCACGAAGCAATATGATAGGTGAAGAGTATGACATAAGTAATAAACTTTAAACTGGGGGAAACTTAGCAAGACTCCTTTGGATTCTTGTCAGTGTCTCTTTATCTTCAGAGATAAGGATGTTCATTTCCTCTGGGAATAGGGAGGGCAAATCTCATGTGAGAGTTTTCTGACTCATTTCAGGGGAGAGGCATGGGGAGAAGGTCAGATGGCCTTCCTCTTTCTGCTGTCATCTTAAGTTCCTTCAACTTAAAATATCCAATATGCCAAAGTGCCATATTTTGAGGTAGCATGGCCTGAACCCCATCACTGTCAAATTATAATGCTGAATATTCAGTCACTATTTTAGATAGGTTAATCCACTCTTAAAATCATGTCCTGGAAGTGGAGAGGGTATAGTGAACACATTACATTAACCAATAGATAAGATCAATATCTTGGGTTAACAGGCTAATAACAAAAATATATATGGGGATATGTATGTCTATATATACGCAGCCATTTATACATAGATACAATTAGTCAGTAGAAAAATCAAGCTGAAGACAACAAAAGAGAATAAATTGAGCTTTATTAGAGACCATTTATAAAACCAAAATTTATATAATCAAATAGTTATTTTATTAATACCATAGACTGGGATCTCATAGTGTAGTCTGTGAGCTTGGAGGGTTGCTAAAACACTTTCAGGAGGTGATCAAGGTCAAAATTATTTCTATAAGACATTTTTTGCCTTAGCCTTTTCTAAATGTTGACATTACACTAATGGTGGGTAAAATTACTGGCACTGAGCCTGAAATAAGGCAGTTGCACCAAAGTGTAGTAGTCATTCTAATCTTTGCTATGCAACATGCACTCACAGATTAAAAAAAAAAAAAAGATTCACTTAAGAACGCCCTTGATGAAGCAGTAATAAATATTAATTTGTATTAAATATTAACCCTTCAGTATGCATCGTTTTAATATTCTGCCTAATGCTCTTGATAAAGAAGTAAAATGATTGTACTTGAAACTTCTCTTTTTTTCTTTTAACATTTTTATTGGAGTATAATTGCTTTACAATGGTGTATTAGTTTCTGCTCTATCACTAAAGTGAATCAGCTATATGTATACATTTGTCCCTATATCCCCCCCCTTCTTGCGTCTCCCTCCCGCCCTATCCATCGCCTCTAGGTGGTCACAAATCACCGAGCTGATCTCCCTGGGCTATGCGGCTGCTTCCCACTAGCTGTTTTAAATTTGGTAGTGTATATATGTCCATGCCACTCTCTCACTTCGTCCCAGCTTACCCTTCCCCCTCCCTGTGTCCTCAAGTCCATTCTCTATGTCTACGTCATCTTTATTCCTGTCCTACCCCTAGGTCCTTGAGAACCTTTTTTTTTTTTTAGATTCCATATATATGTGTTAGCATACGGTATTTGTTTTTCTCTTTTTGACTTACTTCACTCTGTATGACAGACTCAGGGTCCATCCACCTCACTACAAATAACTCAATTTCGTTTCTTTTCATGGCTGAGTAATATTCCATTATATATATGTGCCACATCTTTATCCATTCATCTGTTGATGGACACTTAGGTTTCTTCCATGTCCTGGCTATTGTAAATAGAGCTACAGTGAACATTGTGGTACATGACTCTTTTTGAATTATGGTTTTCTCAGGGTATATGCCCAGTAGTGGGATTGCTGCGTCATATGGTAATTCTATTTTTAGTTTTTTAGGAACCTCCATACTGTTATCCATAGTGGCTGTATCAATTTACATTCCCACCAACAGTGCAAGAGGGTTCCCTTTTCTCCACAGCCTCTCCAGCATTTATTGTTTGTAGATTTTTTGATGATGGCCATTCTGACTGGTGTGAGGTGATACCTCATTGTAGTTTTGATTTGCATTTCTCTAATGATTAGTGGTGTTAAGCATCCTTTCATGTGTTTGTTGGCAGTCTGTATATCTTCTTTGGAGAAATGTCTATTTAGGTCTTCTGCCCGTTTTTGGATTGGGTTATTTGTTTTTCTGATATTGAGCTGTATGAGCTGCTTGTAAATTTTGGAGATTAATCCTTTGTCAGTTGCTTCGTTTGCAAATATTTTCTCCCATTCTGAGGGTTGTCTTTTTGTCTAGTTTACGGTTTCCTTTGCTGTGCAAAAGCTTTTAAGTTTCATTACGTCCCATTTTTTTATTTTTGTTTTTATTTCCATTTCTCCAGAAGGTGGGTCTAAAAGGATATTGCTGTGATGTATGTCATAGAGTGTTCTGCCTATGTTTTCCTCTAAGAGTTTTATAGTGTCTGGCCTTACATTTAGGTCTTTAATCCATTTTGAGTTTATTTTTGTGTATGGTGTAAGGGAGTGTTCTAATTTCATTCTTTTACATGTAGCTGTCCAGTTTTCCCAGCACCACCTATTGAAGAGGCTGTTTTTCTCCATTGTATATTATTGCCTCCTTTATCAAAGATAAGGTGACCGTATGTGCATGGGTTTATCTCTTGGCTTTCTATCCTGTTCCATTGATCTATCTTTCTCTTTTTGTGCCAGTACCATACTGTCTTGATTACTGTAGCTTTGTAGTATAGTCTGAAGCCTGGGAGCCTGATTCCTTCAGCTCTGTTTTTCTTTCTCAAGGTTGCTTTGGCTATTCGGGGTCTTTTGTGTTTCCATACACATTTTTTGTGAAAAAAGCCATTGGTAGTTTGATAGAGATTGCACTGAATCTGCAGATTGCTTTGGGTAGTATAGTCATTTTCACAATGTTGATTCTTCCAATCCAAGAACATGGTATATCTCTCCATCTGTTTGTATCATCTTTAATTTCTTTCATCAGTGTCTTATAGTTTTCTGCGTACAGGTCTTTTGTCTCTTAGGTAGGTTTATTCCTAGGTATTTTATTCTTTTTGTTGCAATGGTGGATGGGAGTGTTTCCTTAATTTTTCTTTCAGATTTTTCATCATTAGTGTATAGGATTGCAAGGGATTTCTGTCCCTTAATTTTGTATCCTACTACTTTACCAATTTCATTGATTAGCTCTAGTAGTTTTCTGGTAGTATCTTTAGGATTCCCTATGTATAGTATCATGTTATCTGCAAACAGTGACAGTTTTACTTCTTTTCTGATTTGGATTCCTTTTATTTCTTTTTCTTCTCTGATTGCTGTGGCTAAAACTTCCAGAACTATGTTGAATAACAGTGGTGAGAGGGGGCAACCTTGCTTTTTCCTGATCTTAGTGGAAATGGTTTCAGTTTTTCACCATTGAGAATGATGTTGGTTGTGGGTTTGTCATCTATGGCTTTTATTATGTTGAGGTAAGTTCCCTCTATGTTTTCTATCTGGAGGGTTTTTATCATAAATGGGTGTTAAATTTTGTCAAAAGTTTTTTCTGCATCTATTGAGATGATCATATGGTTTTTCTCCTTCAGTTTGTTAATATGGTTTATCACATTGATTGATTGGTATATATTGAAGAATCCTTGCACTCCTGGGATAAACCCCACTTGATCATGGTGTATGACCTTTGTAAAGTGCTGTTGGATTCTTTTTGCTAGTATTCTGTTGAGGATTTTTGCATCTATATTCATCAGTGATATTGGCCAGTAGTTTTCTTTCTTTGTGACATCTTTGTCTGGCTTTGGTATCAGGGTGATGGTGGCCTCGTAGAAGGAATTTGGGAGTGTTCCTCCCTCTGCTATATTTTGGAAGAGTTCGAGAAGGATAGGTGTTAGCTCTTCTCTAAACGTTTGATAGAATTCACCTGTGAAGCCATCTGGTCCTGGGCTTTTGTTTGTTGGAAGATTTTTAATCACAGTTTCAATTTCAGTACTTGTGATTGGTCTATTTATATTTTTTATTTCTTCCTGGTTCAGTCTCAGAAGGTTGTGCTTTTCTAAAAATTTGTCCATTTCTTCCAGGTTGTCCATTTTATTGGCATATAGTTGCTTGTAGTAATCTCTTATGATCCTTTGTATTTCTGCAGTGTCAGTTCTTACTTCTTTTTCATTTCAAATTCTATTGATTTGAGTCTTCTTCCTTTTTTTCATGATGAGTCTGGCTAAAGTTTTATCAATTTTATTTATCTTCTCAAAGAACCAGCTTTTAGTTTTATTGCTCTTTGCTATCGTTTCCTTCATTTCTTTTTCATTTATTTCTGATCTGATCTTTATGTTTTCTTTCCTTCTGTTAACTTTGGGGTTTGTTTTTGTTTGTTTGTTCTTCTTTCACTAATTGCTTTAGGTTTGAGGTTAGGTTGTTTCCTTGAGATTTTTCTTGTTTCTTGAGGTAGGCTTGTATTGCTATAAACTTCTCTCTTAGAACTGCTTTTGGTGCATACCATGGGTTTTTGGGGTGTCATGTTTTCCTTGTCATTTGTTCCTAGGAATTTTTTTTATTTCCTCTTTGGTTTCTTCGGTGATCTCTTGGTTATTTAGTAATGTATTGTTTAGCCTCCATGTGTTTGTATTTTATACAGATTTTTTCCTGTAATTGGTATCCAGTCTTATAGTGTTGTAGTTGGAAAAGATACTTGATATGATTTCAATCTTCTTAAATTTACCAAGGCTTGATCTGTGACCCAAGATGTGATGTATCCTGGAGAATGTTCCATGAGCAGTTGAGAAGAAAGTGTATTCTGTTGTTTTTGGATGGAATGTCCTATAAATATCAATTAAGTCCATCTTGTTTCATGTCTCATTTAAATCTCGTGTTTCCTTATTTATTTTCCTTTTGGATGATCTGTCCATTGGTCAAAGTGGGGTGTTAAAGTCCCCTACTGTGACTGTGTTACTGTTGATTTCCCCTTTTAAGGCTGTTATTTGCCTTATGTATTGAGGTGCTCCTTTGTTGGGTGCATAAATATTTACAATTGTTATATCTTCTTCTTGGATCGATCCCTTGCTCACTAGGTAGTGTCCTTCTTTGTCTCTTTTAATAGTCTTTATTTTAAAGTCTATTTTGTCTGATATGAGAACTGCTACTCCAACTTTCTTTGGATTTCCATTTGCATGGAATATCTTTTTCCATCCCCTCACTTTCAGTCTGTACGTATCCCTAGGTCTGAAATGAGTCTCTTGTAGACAGTATATACGCAGGTCTTGTTTTTGTCTATGTCTTTTGGTTGGAGCATTTAATCCATTTACATTTAAGGCAGTTATCGATATTTATGTTCCTATTACTATTTTCTTAATTGTTTGGGGTTTGTTATTGTAGGTCTTTTCCTCCTCTTGTGTGTCCTGTCTAGAAAAGTTCCTTTAGCATTTGTTGTAAAGCTGGTTTGGTGGTGCTGAATTCTCTTAGCTTTTGCTTTCTGTAAATGTTTTAATTTCTCTGTTGAATCTGAATGAGATCCCTGTTGGGTAGACTAATCTTGGTTATAGGTTTTTCCCTTTCATCACTTTAAATATGTCCTGCCACACCCTTCTGGCTTGCAGGGTTTCTGCTGAAAGGTCAGCTGTTAACCTTATGGGGATTCCCTTGTATGTTATTTTTTGCTTTTCCGTTGTTGCTTTTAATATTTTTTTCTTTGTATTTAATTTTTGATAGTTTGATTAATATGTGTCTTGGTGTGTTTCTCCTTGGATTTATCCTGTATGGGACTCTGCACTTCCTGGACTTGATTGACAATTTCCTTTCACATGTTAGGGAAGTTTTCAACATAATCTCTTCAAATGTTTTCTCAGTTCCTTTCTTTTTCTCTTCTTCTTCTGGGACCCCTATAATTTGTATGTTGGTGTGTTTAATGTTGTCCCAGAGTACTCTGAGACTGTCCTCATTTCTTTTCATTCTTTTTTCTTTATTCTGCTCTGCGGTATTTATTTCCACTATTTTATCTTCCAGATCGCTTATCGGTTCTTCTGCCTCAGTTATTCTGCTATTGATCCCTTCTAGAGAATTTTAAATTTCATTTATTGTGTTGTTCATCATTTGTTTGCTCTTTAGTTCTTCTAGTTCCTTGTTAAACGTTTCTTGTATTTTCTCCATTCTATTTCCAGGATTTTGGATCATCTTTACTATCATTACTCTGAATTCTTTTTCAGGTAAAGTGCCTATTTCCTCTTCATTTGTTTGGTCTGGTGGGTTTTTACCTTGCTCCTTCATCTGCTGTGTATTTCTCTGTCTTCTCATTTTGCTTAACTTACTGTGTTTGGGATCTCCTTTTCGCAGGCTGCAGGTTCATAGTTCCCGTTGTTTTTGGTGTCTGCCCCCAGTGGGTAAGGTTTGTTCAGTGGGTTGTGTAAGCTTCCTGTTGGAGGGAACTGTCACCTGTGTTCTGGTGGATGAGGCTGGATCTTGTCTTTCTGGTGGGCAGGACCGCATCTAGTGGTGTGTTTTGGGGTGTCTTTGAACTTATTATGATTTCTGGAAGCCTCTCTGCTACTGGGTGGGGTTTTGTTCCTGACTTGCCAGTTGTTTGGCATGGGGTGTCCAGCACTGGAGCTTGCTGATCGTTGAATGGAGCTGGGTCTTAGCATTGAGATGGAGATCTCTGGGAGAGCTCTCACCAACTGATATGACGAGGAGCCAGGAGGTTTCTGGTGGACCAATGTCCTGAACTTGGCTCTCTCACCTCAGAGGCTCAGGCCTGACACCCGGCCGGAGTACCAAGACCCTGTCAGCTCTGGTCCCAAAAAACCCTGAAGGCTCTCACCTAGGACTCAGGTGGCCCTTCTCACCTGGGCCTTGCAGAAAGAATCTTCTCTTGAATGATTCCAACAGAAGCACTTTTATGATTGTTTGGGTGATGAGACGAACTAGCAGCTTTTTTGATGGTACAACATTTGTACTTGAAAGAACAGTGGATAAACTGTGATTATTCAGACCTGGGTATTTGGTAGATATTTTGCCACAAATGAACAGTTAGCCTGTCACTTCCAGGAAAAGGAATTACAATATTTGCTGCCAAAGATAAAATTTGAGCTTTCAAACAAAAATTGTAATTTTACAAAAATTACATCCACCACCATGAGCTTGAAATTTTCTCAACACAGAGACTTATTTGAGGATATTGGTGGTGATGTTAGCAAGTGTGATATTCAATATCGTATACAAAAATGTGTCAAAATTTGCAAGATCTGCATAACTTTGTTCACTAATATTTTCTAATACATCAATGTAAGGAGTTAAGAAATAATGCATAGGTAAAAGATCTGTTTAAAATAGGAGAGAGGCTGATGGATTTTAATGCGAAACATTCATTGATATGGTTTCAGATTCCACATTGCCATTAACATTTAAGAAACTACAACTTGTCAAGTTTTGGTTTAGTATTAAAGAAAAATGTCCACAATTATCTGAAAAGAATATTAAACTGCTTCTTCCTTTTCTAACTTCATATGGGTTAGAGTTCCTTCGATACTTCAGTCAAAGCAACATAGAGCAATAGGTTGAATGCAGAAGCAGATATGTGAATTTGGGTGTCTTCAATTAAGTCAGGCATTAGATTTGCAAAAATGTAAGATAATGCCAATATTCTCATTATTTTTTGTTTATAAAACATAGTCATGTTATATAAAACATGTTATTTATCTTAACATTAAAAGGTTTATTATTCTTAAATGAATTAATAAGTAGTTTTAAATTTCTCCATCTCAATGTCTAATATTGATAAATTATTAAAAAAATAATAAACCCCTTTATAATCATACTTTTAAGATTATAAAGGAGTCTTGAGATCAAAATTTAGAGAATCACTGTCATGGACTTTTAAAAATGTATTTATTTACTTTTATTGAAATATAATTGATTTACAATGTTGTGTTAGTTACAGGTATACAGCAAAGTGAATCATTTATAATACATATATATCTATTTTTTTCATATTCTCTTCCCTTATAGGTTATTACAAATATTGAGAATAGTTCCCTGTGCTATACAGTATTTATTGTGCTCTCCAGCATTTATTGTTTGTAGATTTTTTGATGATGGCCATTCTGACCAGAGTGAGGTGATACCTCATTGTAGTTTTGATCTGCATTTCTCTAATAATTAGCAATGTGAAGCATCTTTTCATGTGCCTTTTGGCTATCTGTATGTCTTATTTGGAGAAATATCTATTTAGACCTTCTGCTGACTTTTAAACACTTTGCCCTACCTCCTGGAACTGTGATTTTTTTAAATCATTTTTTAAAAAAAATTTATTGGAGTATAGTTGATTTACAATGTTGGGTTAGTTTCAGGTGTACAGTAAAGTGAATCAGTTATACGTATACGTATATCCACTCTTTTTTTTTTTTTTTTTTAGATTCTTTTCCCATATAGGCCATTACAGAGTATTGAGTAGAGCTCCCTATGCCATACAGCAGATTCTTATTAGTTATCTATTTTATATGTCATACTGTGTATATGTCTTGCTGTGCATTTGCAATGCCAGTGCCAGATAGTCCTACTAAAGACTGATCACATCAGTTTTGTAGGTTACAAAAGGTCAATGTTGCTTGGCTCCATCACCTCCTGCCTTGTATTTTTACCTAAGCCAGTCAGGTCCTTGCCCTTGAGATCCTAGGAAGTTTCATTCTAACACACTTGCAGTATTAAACATTTTAGCATGAGTATAGTTGTCTTTTTCCTGTTATTTTTTTGAGCTTCTTAAAAGCAGAGTCGTGCCTTTCCCAATGCCTTGTACTTTGTAGGTGTTTTTATTCATTCATTCATTTAGTTACTACCTACCATATGCTGGAGAATGAATGATTGGTTAGATACAGAACTTTGCATCATGGTTGTTGATATTAGTTACAGAAAAGATCCGATTAGGTCTTGTTTTATGTAAAGTTCTTTCCATATAACAGCATTAAATCTCCACTCCATCTATAGCTGTTTAGCTAATTAATTCCCAATGTTTTGTGGGTTACATTTACACAGAATGACTCATTTCATGAATTGAATGTATATCAGATTTGTTTTTATAAGAATATTTAGAATAATAAAGAGAAGTTTATAGAGTAATAAATCAGTTCAGATACAGTCTAAATGCATTTTTGACACAAACCATGAGTGTATCCTTGTGCCACAGCCATAGTTCTAAAGATGTCACTCTGGGCAATTACCCTGAAAGGTGATTGTAACTCTGTAAGTTAATATCACTATAATTATTCTAAAAGGTTCAGTCCTACTTCCTCTTTTAGAGTACTTTCTGTAGTTACAGTTTTACTTTTGTTGTATGATTATTTGATTGATATTTGATCCTTCTACTGGCCTGCAAAGTCATAGGGGCAAGAATATCACTGTTGCTCATTATTGCATCCTCAGAACTTAACACTGTGCCTGGCACACAGCTGATCCCATGTATTTGTTAAATAAATAAGTGTAAAGAAATAAATTCTTCAACATATTAATAACATGTTTTCATTATGATTTTTATAATTCTAACTTTGATGCACTTCAATGTCTGTCAGTGTTCTAACATAATTCAATCTTTGTTTATACAGTTACTAATGGAGAACAAGAAGTACAACATTTAGGATAGCTGTGGCTACAAAAAAAAAACCATAGACAATATAGAAAATATTAGATGAAGCCAGAGCTGCTTGTTAAGCACTATAACAAATGATTAATAATTATTATGTATTTGGTAGTAATATTTGTATTCAGAATATGAGGCAATAGTCAAAAAGTCTGTGGGTTGGTCTTTTAGAGAAAGTTAAGTATTTACGGGAATTCCCTGGCAGGCCAGTGGTCAGGACTTGG
Source organism: Phocoena sinus (assembly GCF_008692025.1). NCBI lineage: Eukaryota > Metazoa > Chordata > Mammalia > Artiodactyla > Phocoenidae > Phocoena > Phocoena sinus. The sequence goes on along the minus strand of NC_045772.1, from coordinate 35,064,025 downwards.
TGTCCGGGGGGCACTGGGTTCAATCCCTGGTCAGGAAACTAAGATCCCACAAGCCATGCAGCACAGGCAAAAAAAAAAAAAAAAAAAGTTAAGCATTTACTTTGCTTACACTATTATTTCCTTTGCATGACCAAAAAAAAAAAAAAAGAAAGTTAAGTATTCACTTTGGTTACACTATTATTCTGTTTGTCAAAGTATCCTTATTTCATAGGAATAGAGAAAGGTATTGCAATACCTTTTTTTTTTTGCGGTACGCAGGCCTCTCACTGTTGTGGCCTCTCCCGTTGCGGAGCACAGGCTCCGGACGCACAGGCTCAGTGGCCATGGCTCACGGGCCTAGCCACTCTGCGGCATGTGGTATCTTCCCGGACCGGGGCACGAACCGGTGTCCCCTGCATCGGCAGGCGGACTCTCAACCACGGCGCCACCAGGGAAGCCCTGTAATACCTTCTAAGCTGCATGATCAGCCTCTACTTTCTCTTTGTCCCCTCCACTTTTCATATAATACTCATTTGTCCTGCCACCAGAATTTCCTCTTTAAAGCCTAAGTCTCATCGTATAGCTCTATTACACTGCACCCTCTCATGATTATGAGATCCAGTGGTTCTTAACTGGGGAGCAATCTCTCCCTCCTGGGGAACATTTGGCAATGTGTGGAGATATTTTGGGTTGACACAACTGGGGGCGAGTTGAGCATTACTCAGATCTAGTGGGTAGAGGCCAGCAAGTCAGCTAAACATTTTACAATGCACAAGAGAGCCCTCAACGACAAAGAATTATCAGGACCAAAAAGTCAATAGTGCTGAGGTTGGGAAACTCTGACCAAGGAATAAAGTCCAAATTGGTATATATCCCAAGTGAAATAATCTTACCACTCTTTCTACATCTTTCACATAGGAAGAAATTTGTAGCTTAAAGGACACATCTGGCAAGCACATGTGTTTCAGTTGATTGTCTGCACCTTTTGGATGCTTCAGATGCTTTCCAGTTTGCCACATCCTCCACCACTTGTTACTGTCTTCAGCCAGCTGTCTTCACTTATTCATGTTTCCCACCTCACCTAAAACATCCAGTCTTGGCAAACCCTACTTCACACCCACACAAGAGCCCTGCAAACCTGCCTAAGTTCCTCAGTATGCCCTTTCATGTGCCCTTGTTTTTGCATTTGCTCCAAAATCGAACTGTAATTTTCTACAACTGTGCCATTTGCCCGATGAATTAATCCATGTCCTTCCAAATTCACTTCTTTCATTTGTGTCTCAGCCATCTACTTTATTGTGTCTATTATAACAGTTTGCACAGAGTAACATTTTGATGCTTATGCCTTTGCCTTCCCTTGAGGTACTTCCATATTAGGGCCATGCTATGATTTGTATGCTTTCTTTGCAGCACCTAAGACAGTGCCACGGCACGCATTTAAGAAATTCTGTTGAACTTCTGTAGTTAAATAAATTTTAGTGCACCCTTTAACTTTATAAACCACAACTGCCATCCGAGTAAAGAATATTTTACACTATTTTTCTGTCGTCAACATTAGTAGACAGTAGAATTAACATTGTTTTCTTGTGAAATTGCAGGTATTAAACTATATAAGAAAAGAAAAATATATCTATGGCAAAAGACTAAAGAATAGTTAATATATTTAGTAGGGAAGAGTAATTTTCAAAATCGATGAATTTAATATATGATAATTATAGATGTTTCTTTGCATTAGTCTGTATATCCTAAGTTTTCTAGATTAAAATTCAGTTTCTTTATTATAATATCAGAATAGGGAATTGCTGATTGGGCCCCCATTCTTGCTATAAAGAACAAATAAAGAAACTCGTAGTTAGTGCAGCCATTATAGAGGTTCCTCAAAAAATTAGAAATAGAACTAACTACCTTATGATCCAACAATCCTACTTCTAGGTATATATGCTTCTGGATTAATGGTCAAAGGAAACGAAATCAGGATCTCAAAGAGATATTTTGCTCTACCATGATTATTTCAGCGTTGTTTATAATACCCAATAGGGAAGCAAGCTAAATGTCCATGGATGAGTAAATAAGTAAAAAAAATGTGATGGATAGTATCTCCACAAAGTGAATTATTATTCAGCCTTAAAAAAGAAGTCAATCCTGACATTTCCAACAGCATGGATGAACGTGGAGGACATTATGCTAAGTGAAATAAGCCAGACACAGAAAGACAAATACTGTATGATCTCACTTATATGTGAAATCTAAATAGTCAAACTCGTAGAAACAAAAAAAAGAATAGTGATTACCATGGGCTGGTAGAAGAGGGAAACTGGGAGATGTTGCTCAAGGGATACAAAGTTTCGGTTATGCAAGACTGGTGTTCTGGAGATATAATGTATAACAATGTGACTATAGTTAAGAATATTGTATTGTGTACTTTAAATTTGTAAGAGGATAGATCTTAAGTCTTCTCACCATAAACAAAGAAAAAAAGAAAGAAAAACAAAATGGTAACTATGTGAGATGATGGATATATTGAGCAGTTTGTGATGAATATTTCATAATGTATACATATATCAAATTATCAAGTTGTATACCTCTAATATATATACTTTTTAATTGTTAATTATACCTCCATGAAGCTTGGGGGTGGGATGGGGAAGCTCATAGTTTGACCATAATTATACAAACCGAACACATTTTACATTTCTTCATGCATTTTGGAAGCAACTTTCAATGTGCATAGTATATGTGAAAACCACAATTCATTTAAAGTTGTGCATTAATGTACATGATAGATTTATCATAAGCTAATGTGTTTCTCAAAATTAGTATATGCAGTTTGTTAAGCTTATAATAGAGAGAAATAGGTGACGTAATCTCACACATCAGGTAGTATGTTAGAATGATAACAAGTCTCCCATTGACTTCTGTTACAACTACAAATACACATAAAGGCAGACACACCTCTATTATGTAAGTTTGGAGAACCTCTAGGTCTCTTTTAAGTGTTCAGACGGCATAAGGAAAACACAATAGTCTTATGGCAGAATTTGGCTAAACATTAGCTAAGAATCTAGTTTGTGTGAGGTGATAATCTTCTGACAAATCATAAATCAGGGCAGAATCCTAAACCAAGGACACCATTCAAAAGAGAATAGTTTATTCAGCTTTCTAGATTCTTACACATACTTTAAACAAAGATAAGTATTCCTCAGCAATCCCAGCACTTGAATACCACTCATTTCATTAAAACTACTTGTAATATTTATTAGGATTGTAATTAACCATCCTCTGTTGTTTATGAGATATAAAACTAGATAAATCCACATACTTCCATTAGACTTCTGGAGTATGAGCTTCTGAGTAGATCTTTCAAATGAGTACAAATGACCCCTGGTACATAAATGTACATTTCAAATCAGGGCACTTCAATATTAGACTATTGTCTGTGTAGTGTAATAAAGATTAAAACTAACTAGCACACACACACACACCATTCATACTAAAGTAGATTTAAATAAACTATAAATAATATAAAACCATGGCTAATTTTAAAGTAGGCATATATTAAGTATAATAGAAATAGAATAGAAATGTAGTTAAAACTCTGCTAATGATATAATAGCTAATATTTATTGAGAATGTACTAGTGTCATTACTAAGTGCCTGGTATATTTCCTGGCTCATTATAGATACTCCATCAACTTTAGCTATTTAGTAATGAATGAGTAAATATGTCAATGAATGGATGAATGAACACCAAGCACTCTTATAAGGACTTTACAAGTAGTATCTTATGAAGTCTTCTCAGTAACTCTATGAAGTGGCATTACACAAAGGCATTTTTCTGAGGCTGACACATTAAGGATTAAAATGTGGTGGCACCAGCATTGTAGTTTGGATATTAGACATTTTTATTTGTCTATTTTCTTCTCTTTCACTAATATGCATATCATTTATAGCACATGAACTGAATATAGGTGTTGAGTAAACAAAGGCATATGGCCAGAAAGCACACACATACCAGGACTGATGGAACAACATTTGTTGGAGAAAGCCTAGAGACAAGAGAGAAAGCAAGTGTTCATTAAACACAGGGATCCAGGAGTCAGATCCTGCAGATCCAGGAGTCAGATTATGGGAGAGGTATCTCAAATTTGGTCTGGGTGACGTCTAATCTAGATGCTGGAAAAGAAACAGCCTTCCTTCATGTGATGGATGAAAAGGGAGGACTGGCATGGAAGTCCTGTAGTTGTCCAAAACTGATTGCCTTAAGCACCCAGCTACTGCTGGTTTCCGTGGAGCTTGGAAGGGAGCTCAGCTCTTCTCTGCGAGGCTAGGCTGTAAGGGATTAGCCTTGAACAAATTAACCCTTAATTCATAAAGTTAAATCTTAATAATGATTCCTATCATTTATTAAATGAGCATTTACTTTACCAGCGCTAAGTGCCTGGGACTGTCTGAGCCAGCCTCTAAACTCTGTAATGATTCTAATGCATTCCATATAAAAAAGCAGTCTAGAAGCTCTAAAGCAAAAGTCCTTTATTTTTACCAATAAATAAAATCTACAGAATTGAACAAGATTGGCAATAAAGATACAGCTTCTCCTTGATGGCTTCTTTAGTCTGACCCAGTAGAATCAGGTTTCTTGCAAATAGCTATGCAGCTAGCACAACTGGGTGTTTGGGAACAGAGAATAAATAACCTTCCATTAAAAAGCTTAACATATTTACATTAGATTCAAATTTAAGTCTAAAAAGCAAAAGGTTTTGCTCCATAACAAAACCTTCATTAAAAATACAAACCCAAAATAGTAATTTAAATGGGATTGGCAAACCTCCAGTTTACACATTTCTCATGAAATTCAATTAAGTCAAACAAATACCAAATCCTGAGGAAATGTTAAGAATTTACTCTATTCTATTTAGATGAATAATATCAAATTTATTAGAGAAAGTGTTTTCAACTTTTTAAAGAAGTCAAGTACTTAATGGAATTTGTAAAGCTATGTATTTCCTGACGGATGTTTAGCTTAAAATATTTCATAAATCTAAATACTTGCAAAGGAAGTGATTTCTGCATATGGAAAATACTGACTTTTTGAAATAAATTGGTTGCAGTACTTTTAAAAAAATGAATTCAATGGTTCCTAAATACTAGAGGTATTTAATTCCTATGATCGCACATTTTAAAAATGCATGAAAAAGCCATTTTTAACATTCTTAACTTCTAAATTATTATTTTCTCTTGAACTCATATTTCCAGTTCACTTCTCTGATAGAATATTATCCTAAAACATGTTTTGATGCCTGAAATATTTTATTGATCACCTAAAATACTTCTCTGACACAAAATTATAACTCAGTGTTTGATATTCTCCAGTGATTCAGTAATGCTCAAGTTTTCTTCTGGATGAAGTTATTATTACAGTTGTTTCTTAAGTTATGATTACGGTTCAGTTCTTTACAGTTGTTTCATGGATCCTTTGATGACTATAACTTATTGCTATATTGAGACTGGGTCAAGCATTGATTCTATTCTTTTTTTCTTTTCTTTTAATAGATGTTAGCACTGATGACCACCTTCTCAGTGGTCCTCTTTTCCCCAGCATGGTTCCTCTGTGTGAAAAGTACTTTAACTCTCAGATACTTGCTTGTATCCATAAATAGCCAATAATATCAGGGGAAAAGCAACTGCTATCATCAGTTTATCTCTTTGTGATTCTCCCCTTTCTGGAATCCTAATGCTAATCCTAATCCCATTTCTTCTGCAATTTTCTGATATCTTTAACAGATAATTTTATAAATTAGTTTTCTCTAGTTATTGTACTTAGGAACATTTGTCCACTCAAAGATTACTCAACTCCATTCAAAAGTAGAAGTCTGTCCTAACAGTGCTATTTGTTTGTTTGTTTCTGTTTTTCAACCTGCCTGTTAACAAAGTAAAGAAATTTTGGTACATTCATGCAATTGAATACTATGCATGATTAAAAAGAATGAAGCAGATTTATATTTATGTCCTGATATGGAAACATCACCAAGTTATATTGTTATGGAACTAGGCTTATTTTTTTTTTTTTTTTTTTGTAAACATCTTTATTGGGGTATAATTGCTTTACAATGGTGTGTTAGTTTCTGCTTTACAACAAAGTGAATCAGCTATACATATACATATGTTCCCATGTGTCTTCCCTCTTGCGTCTCCCTCCCTCCCACTCTCCCCATCCCACCCTTCCAGGCTGTCCCAAAGCACCGAGCTAATATCCCTGTGCCTTGCGGCTGCTTCCCCCCAGCTATCTACCTTACTACGTTTGTTAGTGTGTATATGTCCATGACTCTCTCTCGCCCTGTCAAAACTCACCCTTCCCCCTCCCCATATCCTTAAGTCCGTTCTCCAGTAGGTCTGCGTCTTTATTCCTATCTTACCCCTAGGTTCTTCATGACATTTTTTTCCCTTAAATTCCATATATATGTGTTAGCATACGGTATTTGTCTTTTTCTTTCTGACTTACTTCACTCTGTATGACAGATTCTAGGTCTATCCATCTCATTACAAATAGCTCAATTTCATTTCTTTTTAAGGCTGAGTAATATTCCATTGTGTATATGTGCCACATCTTCTTTATCCATTCATCCGATGATGGGCGCTTAGGTTGTTTCCATGTCCTGGCTATTGTAAATAGAGCTGCAATGAACATTTTGGTACATGACTCTCTTTGAATTTTGGTTTTCTCAGGGTATATGCCAAGTAGTGGGATTGCTGGGTCATATGGTAATTCTATTTGTAGTTTTTTAAGGAACCTCCATACTGTTCTCCACAGTGGCTGAACCAATTCACATTCCCACCAGCAGTGCAAGAGTGTCCCCTTTTCTCCACACCCTCTCCAGCATTTATTGTTTCTTGATTTTTTGATGATGGCCATTCTGACTGGTGTGAGATGATATCTCATTGTAGTTTTGATTTGCATTTCTCTAATGATTAATGATGTTGAGCATTCTTTCATGTGTTTGTTGGCATTCTGTATATCTTCTTTGGAGAAATGTCTATTTAGGTCTTCTGCCCATTTTTGGATGGGGTTGTTTGTTTTTTAGTTATTGAGCTGCATGAGCTGCTTGTAAATTTTGGAGATTAATCCTTTGTCAGTTGCTTCATTTGCAAATGTTTTCTCCCATTCTGAGGGTTGTCTTTTGGTCTTGGTTATGGTTTCCTTTGCTGTGCAAAAGCTTTGACGTTTCATTAGGTCCCATTTGTTTATTTTTGTTTTTATTTCCATTACTCTAGGAGGTGGGTCAGAAAGGATCTTGCTGTGATTTATGTCATAGAGTGTTCTTCCTATGTTTTCTTCTAAGAGTTTGATAGTTTCTGGCCTTACATTTAGGTCTTTAATCCATTTTGAGCTTATTTTTGTGTATGGTGTTAGGGAGTGATCTAATCTCATACTTTTACATGTACCTGTCCAGTTTTCCCAGCACCATTTATTGAAGAGGCTGTCCTTTCTCCACTGTACATTCCTGCCTCCTTTATCAAAGATAAGGTGTCCATATGTGCGTGGGTTTATCTCTGGGCTTTCTATCCTGTTCCACTGATCTGTCTTTCTGTTTTTGTGCCAGTACCATACTGTCTTGATTACTGTTGCTTTGTAATATAGTCTGAAGTCAGGGAGCCTTATTCCTCCAGCTCCTTTTTTCGTTCTCAAGATTGCTTTGGCTATTCGGGGTCTTTTGTGTTTCCATACAAATTGCGAAATTTTTTGTTCTAGTTCTGTGAAAAATGCCAGTGGTAGTTTGATAGGGATTGCATTGAATCTGTAGATTGCTTTGGGTAGTAGAGTCATTTTCACAATGTTGATTCTTCCCATCCAAGAACATGGTATATCTCTCCATCTATTTGTATCATCTTTAATTTCTTTCATCAGTGTCTTATAATTTTCTGCATACAGGTCTTTCGTATCCTTAGGTAGGTTTATTCCTAGATATTTTATTCTTTTTGTTGCAATGGTAAATGGGAGTGTTTTCTTGATTTCACTTTCAGATTTTTCATCATTAGTATATAGGAATGCCAGAGATTTCTGTGCATTAATTTTGTATCCTGCTACTTTACCAAATTCATTGATTAGCTCTAGTAGTTTTCTGGTAGCATCTTTAGGATTCTCTATGTATAGTATCATGTCATCTGCAAACAGTGCCAGCTTTACTTCTTCTTTTCCGATTTGGATTCCTTTTATTTCCTTTTCTTCTCTGATTGCTGTGGCTAAAACTTCCAAAACTATGTTGAATAAGAGTGGTGAGAGTGGGCAACCTTGTCTTGTTCCTGATCTTAGTGGAAATGCTTTCAGTTTTTCACCATTGAGGATGATGTTTGCTGTGGGCTTGTCATATATGGCTTTTATTATGTTTAGGAAAGTTCCCTCTATGCCTACTTTCTGGAGGGTTTTTATCATAAATGGGTGTTGAATTTTGTCGAAAGCTTTCTCTGCATCTATTGAGATGATCATATGGTTTTTCTCCTTCAATTTGTTAATATAGTTTATCACATTGATAGATTTGCGTATATTGAAGAATCCTTGCATTCCTGGAATAAACCCCACTTGATCATGGTGTATGATCCTTTTAATGTGCTGTTGGATTCTGTTTGCTAGTATTTTGTTGAGGATTTTTGCATCTATGTTCATCAGTGATATTGGCCTGTAGTTTTCTTTCTTTGTGACATCCTTGTCTGGTTTTGGTATCAAGGTGATGGTGGCTTCGTAGAAGGAATTTGGGAGTGTTCCTCCCTCTGCTATATTTTGGAAGAGTTTGAGAAGGATAGGTGTTAGCTCTTCTCTAAACGTTTGATAGAATTCACCTGTGAAGCCATCTGGTCCTGGGCTTTTGTTTGTTGGAAGGTTTTTAATCACAGTTTCAATTTCAGTGCTTGTGATTGGTCTGTTCATATTTTCTATTTCTTCCTGATTCAGTCTTGGCAGGTTGTGCATTTCTAAGAATTTGTCCATTTCTTCCAGATTGTCCATTTTATTGGCATAGAGTTGCTTGTAGTAATCTCTCATGATTTTTTTTATTTCTGCAGTGTCAGTTGTTACTTCTCCTTTTTCATTTCTAATTCTATTGATTTGAGTCTTCTCCCTTTTTTTCTTGATGAGTCTGGCTAGTGGTTTATCTATTTTGTTTATCTTCTCAAAGAACCAGCTTTTAGTTTTATTGATCTTTGCTATTGTTTCCTTCATTTCTTTTTCATTTATTTCTGATCTGATTTTTATGATTTCTTTCCTTCTGCTAGCTTTGGGGTTTTTTTGTTCTTCTTTCTCTAATTGCTTGAGGTGCAAGGTGAGGTTGTTTATTCGAGATGTTTCCTGCTTCTTAAGGTGGGCTTGTATTGCTATAAACTTCCCCCTTAGAACTGCTTTTGCTGCATCCCATAGGTTTTGGGTCGTTGTGTCTCCATTGTCATTTGTTTCTAGGTATTTTTTTATTTCCTCTTTGATTTCTTCAGTGATCACTTCATTATTAAGTAGTGTATTGTTTAGCCTCCATGTGTTTGTATTTTTTACAGATCTTTTCCTGTAATTGATATCTAGTCTCATGGCGTTGTGGTCGGAAAAGATACTTGATACAATTTCAGTTTTCTTAAATTTACCAAGGCTTGATTTGTGACCCAAGATATGATCTATCCTGGAGAATGTTCCATGAGCACTTGAGAAAAATGTGTATTCTGTTGTTTTTGGATGGAGTGTCCTATAAATATCAATTAAGTCCATCTTGTTTAATGTATCATTTAAAGCTTGTGTTTCCTTATTTATTTTCATTTTGGATGATCTGTCCATGGGTGAAAGTGGGGTGTTAAAGTCCCCTACTATGAATGTGTTACTGTTGATCTCCCCTTTTATGGTTGTTAGTATTTGCCTTATGTATTGAGGTGCTCCTATGTTGGGTGCATAAATATTTACAATTGTTATATCTTCTTCTTGGATCGATCCCTTGATCATTATGTAGTGTCCTTCTTTGTCCCTTTTAATAGTCCTTATTTTAAAGTCTATTTTGTCTGATATGAGAATTGCTACTCCAGCTTTCTTTTGGTTTCCATTTGCATGGAATATCTTTTTCCATCCCCTTACTTTCAGTCTGTATGTGTCTCTAGTTCTGAAGTGGGTCTCTTGTAGACAGCATATATAAGGGTCTTGTTTTTGTATCCATTCAGCCAATCTGTGTCTTTTGGTGGGAGCATTTAGTCCATTTACATTTAAGGTAATTATTGATATGTATGTTCCTATTTCCATTTTATATATTGTTTTGGGTTCGCTACTATAGGTCATTTCCTTCTCTTGTGTTTCGTGTCTAGAGAAGTTCCTTTAGCATTTGTTGTAAAGCTGGTTTGGTGGTGCTGAACTCTCTCAGCTTTTGCTTGTCTGTAAAGGTTTTAATTTCTCCATCAAATGTGAATGAGATCCTTGCTGGGTAGAGTAGTCTTGGTTTCAGGCTATTCTCCTTCATCACTTTCAGTATGTCCTGCCACTCCCTTCTGGCTTGTAGGGTTTCTGCTGAGAGATCAGCTGTTAACCTTATGGGGATTCCCTTGTGTGTTATTTGTTGTTTTTCCCTTGCTGCTTTTAATATGCTTTCTTTGTATTTAATTTTTGACAGTTTGATTAATATGTGTCTTGGCGTGTTTCTCCTTGTATTTATCCTGTATGGGACCCTCTGTGCTTCCTGGACTTGATTAACTATTTCCTTTCCCATATTAGGGAAGTTTTCAACTATAATCTCTTCAAATATTTTCTCAGTCCCTTTCTTTCTTAACCCCTATAATTCGAATGTTGGTGCGTTTCATGTTGTCCCAGAGGTCTCTGAGACTGTCCTCAGTTCTTTTCATTCTTTTTTCTTTATTCTGCTCTGCAGTAGTTATTTCCACTACTTTATCTTCCAGGTCACTTATCCGTTCTTCTGCCTCAGTTATTCTGCTACTGATCCTATCTAGAGTGATTTTAATTTCATTTATTGCATTGTTCATCGTTGCTTGTTTCATCTTTAGTTCTTGTAGGTCCTTGTTAACTGTTTCTTGCATTTTGTCCATTCTACTTCCAAGATTTCGGATCATCCTTACTATCATTATTCTGAATTCTTTTTCAGGTAGATTGCCTATTTCCTCTTCATTTGTTAGGTCTGGTGGGTTTTTATCTTGCTCCTTCATCTGCTGTGTGTTTTTCTGTCTTCTCATTTTGCTTATCTTACTGTGTTTGGGGTCTCCTTTTTGCAGGCTGCAGGTTCGTAGTTCCCGTTGTTTTTGATGTCTGTCTCCAGTGGCTAAGGTTGTTTCAGTGGGTTGTGTAGGCTTCCTGGTGGAGGGGACTAGTGCCTGTGTTGTGCTGGATGAGGCTGGATCTTGTCTCTCTAGTGGGCAGGTTCACATCTGGTGGTGTGTTTTGGGGTGTCTGTGGCCTTATTATGATTTTAGGCAGCCTCTCTGCTAATGGGTGGGGTTGTGTTCCTGTTTTGCTAGTTGTTTGGCATAGGTTGTCCAGCACTGTGGCTTGCTGGTCGTTGAGTGAAGCTGGGTGCTGGTGTTAAGATGGAGGTCTCTGGGAGATTTCCGCTGTTTAATATTATGTGGAGCTGGGAGGTCTCTTGTTGACCAGTGACCTGAAGTTGGCTCTCCTACCTCAGAGGCAGAGCCCTGACTCCTGGCTGGAGCACCAAGAGCCTTTCATCCACACGGCTCAGAATAAAAGGGAGAAAAAGTAGAGAGAATTAGTAGAAGTATGAGGAAAGAAAGAAGGAAAGGAGGAAAGGAAGGAAGAAAGAAGCAAAGAAGGAAAGAAAGGAGGGAGGGAGGGAGGGAGGGAGGAAGGAAGGAAGGAGGGAAAGAAGGAAAAAAAGACAGAAAGAAAGATGATACAGTAAAAATAAAATAAAGTATAATATAGTTATTGAATTAAAAAATATTTAGAAAAAAAAAAAGGGACGGATAGAACCTTAGGACAAATGTTGGAAGCAAAGCTATACAGAGAAAATCTTACACAGAAGCATACACATACACCTTCACAAAAAGAGGTAAAGGGGGAAAAATCATAAATCCTGCTCCCTGAGACCACCTCCTCAATTTGGGGTGATTCGTTGTCTAAAGGAGGGAGGGAAGGAAGGAAAGAAAGAAAGAACGAAGGTAAAGTATAATAAAGTTATTACAATTAAACTTAATTATTAAGAAAAAGAATTTTTAAAAAAAAGTCATGGACGGATAGAGCCCTAGGACAAATGGTGGAAGCTAGAGTATACAGACTAGATGTCACACAGGAGCATACACGTACACCTTCACAAAAAGAGGAAAAGGGAAAAAAATCATAGATTTCGCTCCTAAATTCCACCTCTTCAATTTGGGATCATTCCTTGTCTATTCAGGTATTCCACAGATGCAGGGTATATCAAGTTGATTGTGGAGCTTTAATCCGCTGCTTCTGTGGCTGCTGGGAGAGATTTCCCTTTCTCTTCTTTGTTTTCACAGCTCACAGGAGCTCAGCTTTGGATTTGGCCCTGCCTCTGCGTGTAGGTCGCTGGAGGGCGTCTGTTTTTTCGCTCAGACAGGACGGGGTTAAAGGAGCCGCTGATTCGGGGCCTCCGGCTCACTCAGGCCGGGGGTTGGGGGATGGGGGAAGGAGGGGCACTGCGTGCGGGGCCGGCCTGCTGGCGGCAGCGGCAGCGTGACGTTGCGGCAGAGGCCGGCGTGACGTTGCACCAGCCTGAGGCCCGCCGTGCGCTGTCCCGGGGAAGTTGTCCCTGGATCCCGGGAACCTGGCAGTGGCGGGCTGCACAGGCTCCGCGGAAGAGGGGTGTGGAGAGTGACCTGTGCTCGCACACAGGCCCCTTGGTGGCGGCAGCAGCAGCCTTAGCGTCTCCCGCCCGTCTCTGGGGTCCGCGGTTTTAGCCGCGGCTCGCGCCCGTCTCTGGGGTTTGCGCTTTCAGCCGCGGCTCGTGCCCGTCTCGGGGGCTCGCGCCCTCAGCCGCGGCTCGCGCCCGTCTCTGGGGTTTGCGCTTTCAGCCGCGGCTCGCGCCCGTCTCGGGGGCTCGCGCCCTCAGCCGCGGCTCGCGCCCGTCTCTGGGGTTCGCGCTTTTAGCCGCGGCTCGCGCCCGTCTCTGGAGTTCCTTTAAGCAGCGCTCTTAGACCCCTCTCCTCGCGCACCAGGAGACAAAGAGGGAAGAAAAAGTCTCTTGCCTCTTCGGCCGGTGCAGGCTTTTCCCCGAACTCCCTCCCGGGTAGTCGTGGTGCACTAACCCCTTCAGGCTATGTTCAAGCCGCCAACCCCAGTCCTCTCCCTGAGCTCCGTCCAAAACCAAAACCCTAGCCTCAGCTCGCAGCCCCGCCCGCCCCGGTGGGTGAGCAGCAAGCCTCTCGGGTTGGTGAGTGCTGGTCGGCACCGATCTTCTGTCTAGGCTTATTTTATATATACCTTCTTGAGTTAAATTTTTTCCTACATATATACATTAAAAAATACAAAAAAAAAAAAAAAATTAAAAAGTCCTGACAGTGGAGTTCTTTAAGTGAAGGTATAAACTTAAGAATTGAGCCTCTTGTTACAGAATTGAAAATGAAGGAAAAAAATGTTTACCTTCTAAATATATGGAGAGAGCATTAACAGACAAGCTTTAATGGGAGTACACCATACGTGAAAAATCGGGATGTTACAAGATTTGTAGTCTAGTATTAATCTTTTAGTTGAGTAATATTGGAAAGTCTGACTTCTCAGTGTCTCAAGATCCAATCTGTAGGTTGATAACACTAAATATAATTCCTTTCTAGACTTCTGTTACCCATTAATGTGTTATTCCGTATCTGAAACCCTGACAAAATAAGTGGATAAGCATCTTATATAATCAATATATGCTCCACTGAGGCATATATAAATACATATATAAATAAATATTATAAAAAATATAAATATGTTATACTATATATGTTAATAGTGTATAATATGTTATATTATAATTATATATGTTAATATTGTAAGGTCGGATCTTAACAAACGGCACTCCAAAACAGAGGAGAGCTTCAAGTGAGCTTTATTAGGGAGCGCTCCCGGGCGAGGTTCACTGGTCCGAGAGAAAGGGACCAGAAGTCGCACCCGGGCGAGGGTTGGGCAAGACTTTATAGGGGAAGAAGGGAAAGGGGTGTGGTGAATCTGGGAGGGCGCAGGGTATTCCTTATTTGGTGGTCTTTTCGGGTATCCTGGGGAACCGTTAGTCCCGCCCCTCGAAAGGCGGGAAGGCTGGGCCGGGTTCAAAGTCCCCAGGTCAGTTCCTGGAACTGGGTGGTCCGGAATGTCTCCAGGGCAGTTTCTGTAACTGAGTGGTCCGGAGAATTTGGTTCTGATGCAACCTGTGAAACTGATTGTGTTCCCCTGCCTCGGGCCAGTTGGCCTTACATCCCGACATCTTTGGTGTAATGGGGCGGCGTTCTGATCTCTGGCTACTTCATGCTGAATGGGGGAGTCGAAAGGGGAGTCGGGCGACCAGAGATCCGAGGCTCAGGGTAGACCAGTGAGGGGTTCTGTAGGAAGCAAGGTGTAAGGACAGAGGAGCATTTGGTTTGTGGCCACCCGAGAGACTTCCTCCATGCGCCTGCGAAGGAACCTAAGAAAACAGGGAGCAAGTATGCTACGCAGAGGGTGCGGTCCGGTTTTGAAAGAGGGGTGTCAAAGAGTCCCTCTCTCGGCGGGCTGAGGGCCTCTACGACTTGGGGGCAGGAGTGGGAAGGGGAGGTCCCGGTATCGGAGATAGGCAAGAAGGAGGCCGGGTTTAGGAGGGGGAAGAGGTCGAGGGAGATAGCAGGGTTTTCAATGAACAGTAGGTGGAACTCCTGGATGCGGGAGGGGCCCAGGAGGGAGAGAGACTTGTGGTCTAGAAGGTCGACCAGCCGGTGGGAGGAAAACACGGTTAGTGGGTGGGCCAGAGTCAGTTTGAGTGTTTGTTTGGTCCGAAGCCATGGTTGCCATCCCCGAATGGTTGGCTCTAGCTGTTTGGAGAGGCAAGCCACGGGGCGGTAGGAAGGCCCTACAGGCTGGGCCAAGAGTCCAGTGGCTATTCCGGCCCGTTCATCCACAAAAAGGTGAAAAGGTCGGTTTGGGTTGGGCAGAGAAAGGGGAGGAGAAGATATCAGAGCGTTACGGAGGGTGAGAAAGGCCTGTCGAACGGCGGAAGGAGAGGTGAGGGGTCCTTGAGGGGTTTCTTTAGCAGCTAGATATAAGGGTTTAGCGAGGAGAGCAAAGTTAGGGATCCAGTGTCGGAAAAATCCTATAAGGCCCAAAAAGGAGAGAATTTGTTCCGCTGTTTCCGGAGGCTGGAGTTCACGGCCGGCTGTTAGACCTTTTGTGGTAGCGGTAAGGTGGAGCCCCAGGTAGGTTACAGAAGATACAGATAACTGAGCCTTGGCTGGGGAGACCCGATAACCGCGAGAACCAAGGTAATTGAGATCTGCAGTATGTTGTCTTGAGAGGCTGAGAGATGGGCTACAAAGAAGGAGGTCATCTACATATTGAAGCAGTGTGCTGGGGGTAAGGGAGCAGGAAGTGAGGTCCCGTGCCAGCGCCTAACCGAAGAGGTGAGGACTGTCGCGGAAGCCCTGGGGAAGAACTGTCCAGGTGAGCTGACTGGAAGTATGAGTATCCGGCTCCATCCAGGTAAAGGCGAAGAGGAAATAGGAGTCGGGATGTAGGGGGATAGTGAAAAAGACATCTTTGAAATCCAGAACTGTAAAGTGGGTTGTGGATGGGGGGATATGAGAGAGCAAGGTGTATGGGTTTGGTACTACTGGGTGGAGAGGAATTATGGCCTCATTAATTATTCGGAGGTCCTGGACCAGGCGATAATCCCCAGAGGCGTTGCGGACAGGCATGATGGGGGTGTTGCAGGGAGAGTCCGTGGGGATGAGGAGTCCCTGGTTTAGGAGTCTGGTGATAATAGGTTGTAGGCCCCTAAGGTGAGTCTCAGAGATGGAAAATTGGGGCCTTGATGGAAATTTGGAGGGGTCCTTTAGGCGGATGAAGACGGGGGAATGGCGTGTTGCTATTATGGGCTTAGAAGTATCCCAGACTTGGGGATTGATTGGGTTCGGTGTGATTGGAAGAGGGGGATAGGAGGGGGAAGGTTCTAGAGACAGGCCGAGAAGAGGAAGCAGGAGTTGGGAGGAGGGGACCTTGGGGTCAAGTTTAACCAGCTGGAGGGAGGCCCCTAAGTGGAAAAGGACATCTCGGCCTAGCAAGGGAACTGGGCAGGATGCTATGACTAAGAAGGAATGAGTAAAAGGGAGTCCTTCGATATGACATGGGAGTGGACCGGTCTGGAGTGTGAAGGATGGTTTGCCATCAATACCCGTGACCGAGATCTGGGAAGGAGAAACTGGCCCGGAATAGGTAGGCAGGACCGAACAGGTAGCCCCCGTGTCCACCAGAAATGAGATGGACTTACCCGCTACCTGTAGCTTTACCCTGGGCTCGGAGAGGGTGATGGGGGTCTTCGAGTCCGGGCGCCGTCAGTCGTCAGCCAATCCCAGCAGTTCGAGTGGTAATGCCGTTGGGTCGGCCTGCCCCCCGCGTGGAGACACTGAGGGAGGGCCAGTCGTAGGGCAGTCACTCTTCCAGTGGCCCGTTAGCCCGCAGCTGGGCCAGGGCTTAGAAGGAGGTCGGGGATTGGGACACTGGCGAGCCCAGTGGCCTTCTTTTCCGCATTTGAAGCAGGCCCCCGGCGGGGTTGCCTTTTGCGCACCCCGTGGATACTGTGATCCATGGGAGATGGCCAGCCTTAGGGCGGCTACAAGAGCTTGGGTTTGGAGGGCCACCTTCTGGTGCATCCGAACCTGTCGGCTGGATTCTGCCAAATCCTCACGACCATTATAGACTTTAAAGGCCATTTTTACCAGATCTCGAATAGGGGTTTGAGGGCCGTCTTCTGCCCGTTTTAATTTCTTTCAGATGTCCGGGGCTGATTGGGTGATAAAATGGGTGGCTAGGACCGCTGCCCCTGCCGGGGTGTCGGGATCCAGCCGGGTGTAGAGAGTTAAGGCCTCTGTAAGGCGATTGAGAAAGGTAGCTGGATTTTCGTTAGGTTCTTGGGTTATCTCTTTTAGTTTTTCAAAATTGACTACCTTATGAGCGGCAGCCTGCATGCCAGCCAGGAGGCATTGGATCATGAGGTCGCGTTTACGACGGCCATCTTGGCCATCCTGGTAAGTCCAGCCTGGATAGGTGCCAGGTACCCGACAGGCATGGAGTTGTCGGTAAGGTGAACCTGATCTGCATGGTTTCGGGCAGCGGTTTGAATTCTTTCTCTCTCGTCAGGGGTCAGAGTAGAAGATAGGATCACAAAGATATCGGGCCAGGTTAGATCGTAAGCTTGAGAGAGAGAGCGAAATTCTTTGATGTAGCGGGAAGAGTCGGCAGAAAAGGAGCCTAATCGCTTTTCTATTTGAGAGAGATCTTGGAGAGAAAAGGGAACATGAACTCTAACTAATCCTTCCGCTCCTGCTACCTCCCTCAGAGGGCAGAGGAGATTTGAATCTTGGGAGTCGTGAGAGCGTGTAAGTGCACTAATTGGCGAAGCAAGGGGCGTGGGAGGAGAAACCGTCGAGGGAGGCGGGGGAACGGTTGGAGGGGCAGGAGCGGGTTCCGGAGGAGGGACCGCTTCAGGGTAGGGTGGAGGTTGGAGAGGAGTTCTGGAGCGGGGAGAGGCGAAAGATGCGGGAGGGTCCGTTAGTGGGGAGGAATCCAAGGGGATTGAGGTTTTGGATGCAGGAGATATTTGGCAAGGAGGATTTGAGAGGTAGAACAATTGACGCAAAGGGAGGGGCGGGAGCGCAAATACCAGAAAACCTGGACATAGGGGACCTCAGACCATTTGCCCGTCCTGCGGCAGTAATTATCTAGATCACGGAGGATGTTAAAATCGAAAGTCCCTTCAGGAAAATAAAGAGGGCTGTAAAATTGGCTAGGAGACACCCCAGGGGCGTCTTAGGAGATCTGGTTTCGATTGTGAGGTTCCCATGACCCCCAGTCTGTCCCTGAGCGAATGGAGAGGGAGAGAGGCGTCCCTGGTCTCAGCCTCCAATTCACGACAGGTCGGAGGGCGGTCAGGCGATTGGGACGTCTCCACAATCACCCGAGGCCCGGCGGGTCGGAGAGCTGTCAGGCAATTGGGACGTCTCCACAGTTGCCCGAGGCCCGGGGAGAGGACGGAGGAGTCCCTGACGCGGCCGCGATTAGGGACAGGGAGTCCGGTGGGCAGGGACTCTGGGGGTCGGAGGGAACAAGGGAGGGGGACTTACCCCGTTTTCTGCCGGATCGGGTGGATGAGTAGAGGTTGTCTCCTGGGGGAGGGGAGGAGCGGCCTGCGCCGTAACCCGCGGGGCTTGGTACCCCTCCCGGGTTTCGGCACCAAATGTAAGGTCGGATCTTAACAAACGGCACCGCGAAACAGGAAAGCTTCAAGTGAGCTTTATTAGGGAGCGCTCCCGGGCGAGGTTCACTGGTCCGAGAGAAAGGGGCCAGAGAAGTCGCACCCGGGCGAGGGTTGGGCAAGACTTTATAGGGGAAGAAGGGAAAGGGGTGTGGTGAATCTGGGAGGGCGCAGGGTATTCCTTATTTGGTGGTCTTTTCGGGTATCCTGGGGAACCGTTAGTCCTGCCCCCTCGAAAGGCGGGAAGGCTGGGCCAGGTTCAAAGTCCCCAGGTCAGTTCCTGGAACTGGGTGGTCCGGAATGTCTCCAGGGCAGTTTCTGGAACTGGGTGGTCCGGAGAATTTTGGTCTGATGCAACCTGTGAATCTGATTGTGTTCCCCTGCCTCGGGCCAGTTGGCCTTACAAATATATATAACATTCAATTTGTTAGCTACTCTGAAATAAAATTTTAAGGTTGAACTACTACTTTCTCCATTGATGCATTATATCAATGATATAATACATAATGAATATAATAAATATATGATCCATAAGTAATATATCATATATCCTGTTATATATATTATATTATAAATATAATATATAACATTCAATTTAATAATTTAATTCAATTAATTTAACTTAATCTGAAATAAGTTTTATGGTTTAACTAATACTTTTCTTTGATTTATTATATAAATATTATAATGATATATATGTGATATGATATTTTATATATGTATATACACTTATACATATAAATTCAATTTACTAACTAACTTGAAGTAAAGGTTTTTAAACTTTAACTCTTTTAACTTTAATTTAGGTTAACTTGTGTGTGTGTGTGTGGTGTTCCATTTCGTTAAGTACAAGGTGTATTTCTAAATTATTAAGTTTATTTGGTGATTACAAAAGAGCACTCTGGTTCCCAATAGCTTTTACTTTTTTGGCTCTATTCCACTCTGAAAGCTTTTCGATTACTCTCTAATAGCCTTAGCTATTAAAGATCTTTTAAATTTTAAATAGCATTTATTAGAATACATTTTTTTTAAGTTTTAGGATTTAATTACCCAAATTGATATAAATATTCCCCTAATAAGGTGTCAAATTTAATGAATGCATGAGCCAATTTATTATCAAAAAACATAAAAGCTAAATAATAATATCTAAATCTTATAGCCATTATTTAGAATAATTTCAAATGCAATACTTTTGTGTTTGACTATGTCTGTGAGAAAACTGGTAGTCTTATTTAGGCTGGTCAGTGTGTATTAAAAATGTACATTCCCTATTATATTTAACACTATATTAATTTAAGTAACAGCCACAGTGTTTTAGAATGCAGGTATAAAGCCACTGTAGCAGACACTGTGGGTGCCCTGTCCAGATCTCCTGAATCCCTTTAACTGTTTCCCCAGCTTCTAAGAGTTTATACCTACAGTTCTCTTCAGAGGATTTATCTTGTCTCCTAGGAAGCTTTGTCTGCCCTCAAATCCAAACAACTGAAAATGTTTGGAAGTTTCACCAAGCACTCCTTGCCATCCAATTTTGGTTCCTTTAGCCTATCGACTAGTGTAGAAGTATGAAAATATAAATCCTGTGCTTTGAGACATGACAAACTCTGAGATATCATTTACACTCCAGAGATGCCCCACAGGATCAGGCCCAGGGTGAGTGTCCCCCTAAAATCGCACCATTTCTTGACTTCTTCCCCTTCTCTGTCCTGCTTCTCCCACCCTTTGGCTGAGTTATACTGAAAGAAATCTTTTAAATAAATCACCTACACAAAACCTTGTCTATTTCTACTTCTGGGAGAACTAACTTAAGACAGTCAACTTGTCATTGAGCAGCATCTTGCCATAGTGTTAATGAGAAAAGACAAGACACTATCACCCTCACCCTGATCCTAACCACCCTTCCAAAGGAAACCACCACTTTGTAAGGGTAGAGGCAACTGAACAATTCTTTTACCCTGTAGCTGTGCTGCTGTAGGTCTACATCAAAGGTAAAATGACTGTCCTTGTGCAGAACATTCAGAAGCTCTGCCCACCCTGCATTCATCCTCCCTCAGCATGAACATGGGACATGCAATTAGCTATGCAGATAACATTAGTCTTATTGGAATTTTTCCAATAAATGAAAAGAGCATTTGACTCTCATTGCATACCAAATGGATAATAGCTTCTTGTATGCAGTAAGGTTTTTCTAATCAAGTGCTTTAAAAGATATCTGTAGCCACTGTTTAAGTCCTGGAAGCAAAATATTCTTATCTTGATACGTTTGGGATTTTTTTCTCCAGAATTTAAATAACACAGCAGATGGCAGTATATTTGAAGCATTTCCAAATTATTTCACTTAAATGTAATTACATTATAGTCCTATTACAGAGAAGAAGAAAGGGGCGATAGAGACCATGTTTAAATTAAAGAATCACATTCAGACTAAATTGTTAGGTATAAAAATACAGCTAGAGCAGATGGCAGAGGTGATATCGTGCTTTGAAATCAAAATAAATCCTTGTTTTAATATAAATGAATGTTTTTAAAATGTGAAAAATTGTAATAAAAATAACTAATTTTAACCTTATTTGTTGTTTTGTAATAAGGGAATTTCTTTATTAAAACAAACAAAAACCTTATTTAAATGCAACATACATTAATACTGTTAAAATTCCCTCCGAGATTAATTAATGCTGCAATTTACCTCCTTCTTTTAAAAAAAAAATTCTCAAATTATACGAGGTTGTATTTCCCTATGTGCTGGCATCAGAAATATACCCCAAAGAGCAGTTTTATCTTTTTGTTTCATAAAATTACCATTTCTAGCAATAGGATTCTTGATTTTACACTTGTTTTTATCTTCTGGCCCTGATACATATGGTCCTTCAGGGGACAAAAAGTGTCCAGTGCTCTGCATTAATGCTTCTCAACTTTCAATTATGCATAAGAATTACATGGAAAAGTTGTTAAATCACAGGTTCCTGGTTGCCACTCCAGAGATTCTGTTGCAGTAGATCTGGGTTGGGACCAGAGAATCTGTTCTTTTTTATACAGTATAGCAGTGCTAATGCCGCCTGTACCAGGAATCACATTTTCAGCAACACCCTCTAAGTAAAGGTATTCTTTTTTTTCCAAATAAAAGATTAACTTGGTAGTGGTTATCTGGTCCCATAAATTCTTTTTACCTCTCTTTCTATATATGATAGAGAATGCAAGACATTTTGTTTTTTATTTGCTTTGAGTTTTGAAATTGCAGTTTTAGGTTATTTTGCAGTATAAATTTTGGGATTCATCAAAAGCCAAAAGATTAGGTTTCTCAAAGCACATATTTTGAAGAAAATATCTAGCTGTTGACTTGCTCATCAGAGCATCATGTCTGGAAAACTAGATAAATGTCCCCAAAAGAATTGACTTTTGAGGAGTAGTGTCAACTCATTTCATCCTCACAACTATCACTTCAGCTCTAACTTCACCTGTCTTTCATTGGATGTTTGGCCTGTCCTTGATTGCTTGATAGCTTCCCATTATTTTTTGCCACATTGGGAAAAAGAAGTAAAAAGTGAGAAACCCCATACTGATTCCATCCTCGAAAGAAAAGTTACTCCATGTGGCTTGGAATTAACTAAACCTGGGACTGAATCCTGGTGCAGTTCTGGGACTCAGTCACATGGTATCTTCAACTTCCAGGCAGCTTGGGTCTATAATGACCTCCAGATCTCAGAGGACCCTTATAAGGTATTTTATCAAACAGTTATCTGTCTCAAATTTGAATATTTTATTGCAAAAATCTTAGAAGTTTTAGCCAGACTTTTGTTGTAGCTGTTAAATATTTTAGAGAAAATTTCATAGTTTTTCGTTATTGGATTGAAATCCTGGACACTCCGTCTGTAATTATCTGTTTTATGAGATCTTGTACAAGATACTTTTCTCGGCTTCACTTTCTCTCATCTGAAATATGAAATGGACAAGATATCTACATTCACAGCTCAGAAGTCATGCTATTCCAAAAACAGTTCCTTGTACCACATTTCTCAAGTAATTTTCTTTTGGAGATGGTAAATATACAACATACTCTTTTTCCATGAGAAAGAAGGAAGATGAAGACAAATTAGGTTTGCATATATTTTCAAGAAGAAAACCATAATAAAATTATTTATGGGATTTAAACTACTTACCCAGGTCAATTTCCTAATCTCAGATGTAATGTTTAGGTTCTCTATAAACTTGCATTGCTTAATTATTTATACCCTTTGAGAAATCATGCTACTACTCACTGCAATTAATTGACATTAGAGAGTAATGTTATTTAATAGATTTGAAATATTATCAAACTCTAGATTTGTTTAATAGACATAGCTTTCTGAATTCCTAAAATGGATTTTTAGAGAGGCATCATAAATATATAACGAAAATTAAACACTTTTAAGCAGCATATTTATATAAGAAGATACAGTTTGAAACAAGATCTAAAAGTACTAGTCTCAACTTTTACCACTCCTAATTCTAATAACAGTTTGACAAAAATTTGGCTTTTATTATGCTTCCGTAGAAATTCTTTAACTTTCAAAGGAGCCGGGCCCTTGCCATACAGGGCCCCGGGCCAACCATTTTTACAGCTTTGGCGCCTGTTGTTCTGCATCCAAGTTTGTCACTTCATCAGAGCTAAAGCATCTCTGTTAAATCTGGAGAACAGCTTTCTGGGCAGAGCAGAAACAAATCTCTTTGGCCTCCTCCACATGAATTCCCTCCACATCGTCAAAAGAGTACCTCAACATGGTGGACATTCACGTTGGATAAATTGCATAGATAGTAAGATGGAGATGCAGTAGTTTAAGTGAAAAAGGTAGAGATTCTTATTTAGCCACAAGTATTACACAAGCTAACAGTGTAATGATACTGTATATAGATTAACACCTTGTATTCTGCTAACTTCAGAAAGTTTGTCTAATTTCAAACCTTGTATCTGAAGAAAGTATTTTGAAAAGGTACCCAGAGTAATTTTTTTAAACCTTAATATAACATAATAAGAATGATTGAAGGAACTAATGCTAACAAAACCATCTGACCAGTTGTAGGTTAGAGATGGAGATAAATTATTGTTGGATAAGGCGTGGGAATATACTATTGTTTGTAAAAATTTACAGTTAGATTATTCTGTGCTCTTCCTGAAGATGAAATTAGGATGGAGAAGGAAAATATAACTGCAACTTACTTTGGCTCAGATAAAAATCAGCTTCCAAGAAATCATCAGTGGAGAGCAGAGGAATAAATGATTAGAAAACTAATCACTAAAAGAGGTGTTAGCAGATATCACGTAACTAATTCTTAAAAAGGCCAGAAACTATCAAACTCTTAGAGGAAAACATAGGAAGAACACTCTATGATATAAATCACAGCAAGATCCTTTCTGACCCACCTCCTAGAGTAATGGAAGTAAAAACAAAAATAAACAAATGGGACCTAATGAAACTTCAAAGCTTTTGCACAGCAAAGGAAACCATAATCAAGACCAAAAGACAACCCTCAGAATGGGAGAAAACATTTGCAAATGAAGCAACTGACAAAGGATTAATCTCCAAAATTTACAAGCAGCTCATGCAGCTCAATAACAAAAAAACAAACAACCCCATCCAAAAATGGGCAGAAGACCTAAACAGACATTTCTCCAAAGAAGATATACAGAATGCCAACAAACACATGAAAGAATGCTCAACATCATTAATCATTAGAGAAATGCAAATCAAAACTACAATGAGATATCATCTCACACCAGTCAGAATGGCCATCATCAAAAAATCTAGAAACAATAAATGCTGGAGAGGGTGTGGAGAAAAGGGGACACTCTTGCACTGCTGGTGGGAATGTGAATTGGTTCAGCCACTATGGAGGACAGTATGGAGGTTCCTTAAAAACTACAAATAGAATTACCATATGACCCAGCAATCCCACTACTGGGCATATACCCTGAGAAAACCAAAATTCAAAAAGAGTCATGTACCAAAATGTTCATTGCAGCTCTATTTACAATAGCCCGGAGATGGAAAGAACCTAAGCGCCCATCATCGGACGAATGGATAAAGAAGATGTGGCACATATACACAATGGAATATTACTCAGCCTTAAAAAGAAATGAAATTGAGTTATTTGTAATGAGATGGATAGACCTAGAGTCTGTCATACAGAGTGAAGTAAGTCAGAAAGAAAAAGACAAATACCGTATGCTAACACATATATATGGAATTTAAGGGAAAAAAATGTCATGAAGAACCTAGGGATAAGACAGGAATAGAGGCGCAGACCTACTGGAGAACGGACTTGAGGATATGGGGAGGGGGAAGGGTGAGTTTTGACAGGGCGAGAGAGAGTCATGGACATATACACACTAACAAACGTAGTAAGGTAGATAGCTAGGGGGAAGCAGCCGCAAGGCACAGGGATATTAGCTCGGGGCTTTGGGACAGCCTGGAGGGGTGGGATGGGGAGAGTGGGAGGGAGGGAGACGCAAGAGGGAAGACACATGGGAGCATATGTATATGTATAGCTGATTCACTTTGTTATAAAGCAGAAACTAACACACTATTGTAAAGCAATTATACCCCAATAAAGATGTTAAAAAAAAAAAAAAAAAGACTCCTACCCTAGAATTAAATTAGAAAATAGAACTTTTGTTCTTCTGCCCAATTTAAAAAAAGAAAAAAATCCATGATTCCTCAGTTTGAATATGAGTTTCTTGAGGACAGGTCTTGCTTTCTTTCATACTCCTCAAGTTGGAAGCCTCTCTTAGAAATGGCTTCATGAATCACAGTGTCTCTTTTATCCTTAGTACAAGTGCATAATATACCTAATGAGAGCAAATGAGCATCATAACAAAGGAAGAGAGTGATATAACCCAGTACTGAACACAGAGGAAATAGATGTTTTTAAATGAATGGATAGTTTTCAGTTTATCTCAAACCTTATTTTATAGAGCTTCATTTTAACCATTATTGCTCATGATTTCTTTAGCAAATGATAACCAGAATCATCGTTAATTTTTATTGCAATCTGAGAAGTGATATAAAAAAATTCTTCTGTCTGTATAGCTTTAACCTTTGTTTTCCCCAGCAGTCTAGATTTCCAGTGGCAGAATGTTTCCTTGCAAATTTATAGGTGATGGAATATAGGTAACAGTATAACTAAGATTCCTTCAAGTGTGTACAGTGGAAGGTTTTTTGTTTCACTTATTTATAGGGCATTTTAAAAGTGAAAAAATTCAGGGGAAAACTAGCGAAAGTTTGAAAATGTTATTGCTTAAAAGTAAGCATCAGATTACATTTTAAAATGTTTCAAATGCTATGCTTTTGCTAGATTTTCATCTCGAAACACTTTCTATTTGGTTGATCTTTATGTGGTGTTTCATATTTCCTGCCCCTAAGAAAATGTTTTTGGGTGTATTTGTACATTACCTTTGTGCAATACCGTTACAAGTGTGTTTAAAGAAAAAAAGAAGAAAACAATCTAGCAGGTTAACATATTAACATTTCGGTGTTAGAAATAGAGGCTCAAATTTCAAACTGCTGAATGGGTTTGGTGCTAGGAGGTCATTCATCCACTTCACAAAGATAGTACAAAATTGACAGCTTCGTATTAGGTGAACAAAATCATAGAATGAAAAGGAGACATACATAGTCTTCAGAATAAATCCTTTCTGTGGGTCCTTTCAAATGGTGCTGCACTATCATTTATATAAGGATGAATTTTCTGACCTTTTCCAGTTCACAAAGGTACATTCTCAAGTTTTCCTGAAGATGCCCCCATGTATTTCAAAGCTATTTTTAAATTTACATAATTAACATGAAATAGGGGCTTCCCTGATGGCGCAGTGGTTGAAAGTCCGCCTGCCGATGCAGGGAACACGGGTTCGTGCCCCGGTCCAAGAGAATCCCACATGCCGCGGAGCGGTTGGGCCCGTGAGCCATGGCCGCTGAGCCTGCGCTCCGCAACGGAAGAGGCCACAACAGTGAGAGGCCCGCGTACTGCAAAAAGAAAAAAAAAAAAAAAAAAAAAAGAAATAAAAGAATCTCATTTCCCCTCCATGTTTCTAATAGTTATGTTAAAGCCTAAGGTATTTTAGTCTTTTCAAAACATATTGCAGCCTTAATGCAAGTTAATTTGTCTCCTCAGAGGGCTTTTGATACTTTTTAAAATTAATTATAACACTCTGATATATTCTGATTATTTCAGGTTGAATACTTTGCTACAATTTCTATTAACATCAAATAGTGAAGTATAAGACGGTGCAAAAAGGTGCTATGGAAGATATTCTACAGAGAGGAATAAATTAAAGTAAATATTAGATTTTCTAAATGTTAATTTTTAGCTAAAATAATGGTCAGAAGTTTTTATGCTAACCATACAATTTTTTCTCTTGTGAATCTTAAATTCAAAAAGCAAATTGTAAGTGCTAAACAAACTGCATGACAGAAAATAATCTTCTAGAGTTGAGTGTGCCTGCGGTTATATCTGCAAGAGAGTCCGAGGACGAGATTGACATCAATGAAAAGAACCTATAGTCAAGTTTTAAAGCATAATGCATCTCTTTTTAGTTGAAAAAGTGAGACACAAGAGGAGGTGGAGGGTATTTTCCCCACTGTAATGAGAAATATGATGGAGAGAAACAATAAAGTGTTGATTATGTGTCATAAGTGACAAAGGTCAGTATCAAAGGATGCAAGGACCCCAGAAACGTGGATACGAAAATATTTGGTGATCCTCCCAATTGGAGGATTAGACATGTTTAACAAAATCTGTTAAACTCAAACATGACCACATGACTTGCTTTGGCCAGGAAATGTGAGAGTGACATGTTCCATACCTAGTCTGAAGGTTGAAATGTGGCTTACTACATTTTCTTGTCACTGACAGCAATTCTGGAAGCATGCATCACAATAGAGTTTTCATCAGCCCACACCCTAGATAACTGTGATGAGCATAACCTCCTTGCTTGCCCACAATAGAGATGAAACATGTGTAAGAAATAAACTTTGCTGTTTTGAGTAAGTGAAAATTTCAGTTTGTCTTCACTGTACCATAGTTTATGCTATTCTGACTGATACATTAAGCCATGTGGCCTATGAGGTCATCATTGGAAGTTATAGAAGAGAAAGATGCTCCCTGGTGGCTTGAAGGATTCTGAAGGATAGTGGCACATTTAAGATACTTAATTAATTTCATCAGAAAAAAAAATATATTGGGACTGGATTTCTGTAATTCCATTGTGGATATCTGTCATTCAAGAAGTTCACAGACACATATCACTAGCACCACACAGTGCAAATATAACATAGATTTTAAGGGGGAAAAACTTACAAGCAGAGAGGTAGTAGAAAACATGCAGGCCTATGGTCCGTACAGGTACATATAAAATGCTAGGGTCTTGAGGGAGCCCAACAATTCATACCCTGCTTCTCCACCTACGTTCTCATAGTACTGATAAAAAGAAACATCGATGTTAGAAAATGTAAGGATACCCTCATTATAACTATGATGTTATGAGTATTGGAACAGACCAAATGGTATCACCACTTTCCTAATCACCAGTTTTAGCCTTAGAACAACTCTCAAGGATTTGAGCCTACATAAGAGAAATTCCCAGTGATAGACCTACTGATCTGAGTGGAGGAGTTTGAGAGAGAGCAAGTTCCCCTCACATAGGAACTTCTAAAATATTATCTACACTCAATCAAGAAATTTCAATCATGATGTCAACTCACTCATTTTTCTTCTGGGAGTACGAGTAAGAAGTAAGGCAAGAGGGCAAGAGTATTTAGAGAAAAATCTCTTTTTATAGAAACTAATTATAAGGGGAAAACCCTTTCTCCTTAAGAACATTTTACTGTCTTAACCATTTGAGTTTAACCATGAGGTCAATGGTGATCCAGAAGTACGGCTGGATGCGTTAGAAGAAGACATCATTGATCTCTCAGAACAATCCTGATCCAGCCTTCTGGAGGCAACTCTCCAATGTCAGCCATGTTGATGGCATAGATTAAGGCCCTAAAAGATTCTGAAATGAATATAAAAATAGTGCACTGAGTAAAATCATCCCAAGGCCACTTTTTACTCAGAACTAAAAATAAATTCTCTATTCCCTTTCCCTTCTAAGTTATGGCTGGTTATTTTGTGCACTATAGCCTATGAGACCATGAAATCAAAGTGACGTTACAATACTCATGAAGACCTGCCATTGATAACGTGCTGATATGGTCCCTTATCAAATTCCCAAGGACAAATTAAATATCAGAAATAACATTGTTTTTACTATAAAGGGAATTAAGGCCAAATATTAAATTATTTTACTTTGTGAATTCAGAGAAATTTGAAAGCTAAAATCTACCCACTCCACCCCCTCTACTTTGTATGGTGCTTAGTCTCAGCTGGAATGTTTCTCAAAACCAAGTGGAGGGACTTCCCTGCTGGTGCAGTGGTTGAGAGTCCACCTGCCAGTGCAGGGGGCATGGGTTCAAGCCCTGGTGCGGAAGGTTTGAAGATCACACATGCCGCGGAGCAACTAAGCCCTTGTGCCACAACTCCTGAGCCTGCGCTCTAGCGCCCACGAGCCACAACTACTGAGTCTGCCTGCCACAACTACTGAAACCTGCATGCCTAGAGCCCGTGCTCCACAACAAGAGAAGCCACTGCAATGAGAAGCCCGCGCAACACAACGAAGAGTAGCCCCCACTTGCCGCAACTAAAGAAAGCCCACGTGCAGCAACGAAGACCCAACGCAGCCAAAAATAAATAAATTTATTTTAAAAAACAAGTGGAGTTGTGGCTTTTCTCAGCAGCTGCAGCCTGTGCTGTCTCTCCCTCCAATTGCTTGTGGTTCCATGACATGTATTTCCTGCCAAGTATTTCATAGGCTGCATATTTAAAGATTCTAAAGAATTAATCATCCTCACAAGATTATCACTGCACTGAGCAACATCCACTAAATTCAGAAAACAAGCCAGTCTGCATTTCCTACCCCAGTCAGTCCAGACAACAAAATGTTTTTCCCAGAATACAATTAGGGTTGCCACAGACTCACTGCTATGTCGGTGATAGAGGGTAGGCAGACAAAGCCTTTGGCTTTAGCCTCAGCAATATCTCAGTTAATCTATAACCATTGAATGGGATTTACGACTTTGAAGTTATCCATTGAGAGTAATATCCCAAGAGCAGTTCATTTCCATACTCTGCCTGTATCATACTTTTGAAGAGGACCAAATCCTGTCATCTTCCCTCAGAAAGTGGCATTTAAGTCCCTACTGCTTTCTCAATTAGTCGATACCTTCGTAGGCATGGAGACACTGGTTCGCAGTTCTAATCTGTGGTGCCTTTCCCCCTCTTTATTGAGATCTTAATCTCTGTTTCCCTCTTTAACTCTGTTTTTGGCATTTCAGTGCTGAACGGAATGCAAATTCTTTGTGTGTGCATGTGTTCATTAAATAATTCAGAACTAAGAGAATTGCTGCTAGAAAAGTGGCCATCGCATCTTCAGTTTGTTTCTGGAGAATCACCTACAGCAGATTCTGAACTGAAGCTGCTGTAGAAAGCTATGAATCTGTTTCACTAGAGAGGTGGTGAAAACCAATATCTCGACCATTCAGTCCTCATGATGTCTTTTCCTCAGTGTTCTAATGTTCTAGCCCTTGAGTGGGTTTTCACTGTTTTCTCCACACACTAGATGGAGAGAATTCCAGTGGGTTATTTCCAGATACTGTTCGTCTACTGGCTTCAGGAAGGCTCAGCTAGTGTGTACAGTTAAACCTACTTAATTTTAACTCTTTCCTTACTATCCATGGTGAGCACTCTTTGCTGAGTCAGGTAGCCTTTTTTAGGTTTTTGGTCCAGTTATAGTTTTATTAGCATTTTCTAGTCGAATCCATCTTGTTGTGTCCCCACAGTGAGAGATTTGAAACCATGAATTTGGGGACTGCCAAAGGCATCAGCTCTTCCAACCTCGTGACCAGTTTCAGATTCTTGATTGAATAATCCTTCCCAGGAGATATTCTCCCATGTACATTATATTTAGCCAAATCTCAGACTTAAGCTAACATTGTCTCCCCTGTTTTTCTTTGTGTCATCATTCCCATGTCTTTCCTTGGAGTCCGATTTCCACACATTTTTATGGTATATTTTCTTGAGACCCAAATATTACCTGGGTACTTTGCTATACTACACCACTTGGAATCTCAAAAAAATATTTATCTGATTATATTTAACTGACATTCAAGGTCTTCTTTTCTCAAATATGTTCGGATTTGTTTTCATATAGCTAGTACTCCAATTTTCAAAGGTGCATTCCCAATTTCTCTGATTATGGATATTATTAATACTGTTAAGAAGTCAACTCTAAATGTTTCTCTGGTTTTCCTTTTCTGTTTTGTTGTTTTGATGATCAAGTGTCTAGAACAATGAATGCCTGGCACAGGGCTGTTCCTCAATTAGTATTGACTGAATGAATGACTGATTATTTTTCATCCTTTATTCAAGATTAGTCTCTCCATGGGTTTAGTCTAGATGGAGTCAAATTAAAGGCAACCAATGTACTGTCACTCTTCTAGGTCCACAGTTAAAATTTTCCACAGATACCAAGGGGAAAAAGGATGGGGTGGGAGGAATTGGGAGATGGGGACTGACACATATACACTACAATGTATAAAAAAACTAATGATAACCTACTGTATAGCACAGGGAACTCTACTTAATGCACTGTGGTGTCCTAAATGGGAGGAAACTCCAAAAGGAAGGGGATATATGTATATGTATGGCTGATTCATTTTGCTGTGCAGTAGAAGCTAACACAACATCATAAAGCAACTATACTCCAATAAAAATTAATTAAAAAAAGAAAAGAGTGGAGAGACAATAAAACGTAGTGTTTAAGAGTAAAAAAAATTGTTTTCCATAGAATCACTGAAATACAAGATACAATACAGCAAATAAGTGCTTTGCCTTCCTTATAGCTGTAAGGGAGTGAATACAAAAAATTCTCTTTTTGCTAGATTCTTCACTCCAGCCATGCTTGTATTCTTGGTGCTTGTTAAAGCTTCATGCCTTGCTTAAGGCCAGGGGATCTTCTATAGATATGGACACTCACTTCCATAAAAAAGGACACATACCTCAATATGGGCAAAGCCACCCACGAAGTCTTCATTCAGAAAGTGGCATTTAAGGTTGTTTTTCTATTAATTTAGGCTCCGGGAAACACCAATTGCCAGCCCTAATTTAAGGTGTTTTTTTTTCCCCCTCTATATACAAATCTTAATTTTTGTTTCTTTTTTGAGATCCTTGTTTTGACTATCCAGGGCCAGGATAGTTGGAACCTAATAAAGTACCAACAACATTTAGAGCCACTCTCAGCAAGCCAGAATCCTTGAACTCTCTATGTCCATTTGTCTATAAAATTTTCCCCTGCCTTGTTTATTCCCAATGATTGTTCCCTTTGCAACCAGGTAACACACTTATTCATTATATATTTTCCTTACCAAACTGAAATTAAGCATTGTTTTACTATTCCGGGAAGAGGAAGAAAGAGTATAAGATAGGAGACTGGGAATGCTTGGGAAAATCCATAATGGAAACCAGGTTTAGGCAAGTGAATCCTATAGGATAATCCCCTTAGTCATGTCAGTATCTTGTTTGATCACCAAAATCCATCAAGTTTGCTTTATTTTCTCCATTTTTTAAAGATAAGGAATATGAGCTTTAAAACAGTAAGATAGTTTTGCAAAATTACACAGCCTATCATCGACCATAGTTTCTAAGTCTCTTATTCTCTCACTACTGAAGTACTATCTGGATATGTAATTATATATAAGACCTCAATATCCCAAATACAATTCCAAAAAGCTTTTGAAATTCTGTTTATATCATCTCATCATTCTAGAGTTTTTCATGTAGGCGCTTTACCTTTAGATTATACAAACAAAGGCAAGGCTAGTATCACTGGAAACTGGAAGGAGAGCTTGCCACCCTCCCCCTACACCCTCTGCTTCCAGTGCTATTTTCAAATGAACTTGGGTTATTTTAAAGTTATGGTTTTCACTTTGTACTATGATATTAAACTATGGACTTCTCTGAATTATCATATTAAATGAAGGAGAGAAAAAGAAGAAAAACCAAAAATATCTAGAATTGAAAAAAATAGGTACTAAAATATGAGGAAACTAAACATTGAAACAAAAATAATAGATTCTAGGTTGGGAGAGGATCCCTGAGATACCATGATTTGCTCCCTTTATACTCACTCTCTCCCCATTTTAACTTTCTCCTCTTTTTCTAGTTTTTTCTCCTTTACTCTGCCATATCAAGCTCCATAATACACAAAATAACTATAGGAAACACGTGGAAATTCTAGAAGGATTTTGATGAAATGTAGATAGCAAGATGAATATAGATACAAAAATTAGGTATGGTTTGGGATGTGCTTCTTTGTGAATCTCAAGGTGCAATTTGTTTTCAGGTAATTGGGCTCTCATATGCTTTATTAGAAGAAAACCCAACATCTCCCTCTTGAATTTCCCTCCTCTAACTATCTAAGGGCTAGTAATCTAGAAAGGATTTAGTTCCGACTTCTAGACCCAAGAGGGAGACTACTAGTTTGGAATGATTCTCCTTTGATCTGGCCCCTCCACACTGAATTGAAGCTGGCATTCCATACTATTCTATTGCTGAGATGAGACCTAGTTGACCCAGATCCCTATACAGGCCACGTGGCTCTTTGACAGAGAGCAACGTTATTCCTCAGTCTCAACTTGACCAAAGATACTAGATGCTTGTGCTCCTATGATTTCAGTCCTTATTACTGACTTCTTCAAGTTCATACACCTTAAAAATTCTGAACCACCATACTCTACTTCTCTTGGGGATTCCACATGATATTTGTCATCTCTTAAGGAAAATATACTGTTACACTTACTTTGTCTAGACACTTACCTCCTGAGGAACTACAATAGGGGATATAACAAGAAATGAATAAAATTTAAATAAATTATTACCCAAGCCTGTGCAATATGTGAATATATCTCTTCTTTGTAGCCTAATAAAATTTTAATGGAAGTGGAAGTAAAATGAATACACCCATTTCAATGAGGAATATGTCTGAGGAAAGTAGAATGATGGAGTGGCAAATGTAAAGGTCAAAAATTAGGAAGGGATTTCAGCAACCTGGGCATCAGCTATACAAGAAACTTCAACAAAAACTCAACAGTAGAAGCCTAAGGACCATAAAACCGTTATTGGAAATGGTAGAAGAAAAGAATGCTGCTAATGACAAGGATTCCCTCACAGGCCTTTCTAAGGGAGCTAACTTCAAGAATTCCAAGATAATATATGCTTCTAAGGGAAATCTGTATGTTTTCCACCTTGCAGGAAAAAATTGTCTGTTTTCAGTGATTTCAAACTGAATTTTGAGGGTTTGTTATTTTTTGCATTTTTGTAGGTAAAAAGAAAACTAGAAATTTATTCTTTGATGAGGCTTTTTGTTACATTTGAAATTAGTTTTAATTTTTGGTAATAACCTAAACTCATTAAGAACTGAGTATATTAAATGGGAGGGATATTTAA
The DNA here is from genome assembly GCF_008692025.1 of Phocoena sinus. Classification (NCBI taxonomy): domain Eukaryota; kingdom Metazoa; phylum Chordata; class Mammalia; order Artiodactyla; family Phocoenidae; genus Phocoena; species Phocoena sinus. The sequence goes on along the minus strand of NC_045772.1, from coordinate 35,030,057 downwards.
GCTGTATAATACTGGTTTGGGTGAAAAATGATCTATTTCCCAAATAGATCATTCCCAAATGATCTATTTGGGAAATGGGTGATGGTGATAGCTGTACAACAATATGAATGTACTTAATTTCACTGAACTGTACACTTAAAAATGGTTAAGATAGTAAGTTTTATGTGTATTTTACCACAATAAAAATAAAATGAAATGATTTATAACTATAAATTAAGGACCAAGTAACTGACAAACTGGTTCTGACGGTGTTTTATGTCTATAGTCCTGGAATGTTTGCTTTTATAAAGATTTTGACTTCATAGTCACTCCTCATAAAGACAGATAATTTTATCAAAAAAAAAGAAACATAATGCTTAACACCCCAAGATCTAGAAAAAATTCATTCAATGGTTTAACTTTGGGAAAAAAAATTAAACTAATAAATAAAAAGATGTGAAAATATACTTTTTGAAAAATTAAAGTGTGACTTTCATACAAGTCTAACATGAAAATCTGTCAAAGATTATACTCAGTTTTATTATTGAAGAGGTAGCCAGTAGGACAAGACTAATTAAAAGAAGAATTTGAGAACCAAGGGTTTATATAGTTAGTCAACAGAATGTTGAAATGAATTGTCTAATAGATACAAAACTGGCTTATGTCCTATAAGGCCACAAAACTGTAACATTTGTGTTTATATATTTCTGCCAAACAACAAAAATCTAAAAGTTCACGTGTAACAACAGTTTTCAGGACTCAAATAAAATATTAAATATTAAGTCAAGCACAGTGTTTTCTCTTATAAAATTAAATAAGTTTTGAGTGAGCCTGTTTTCTAGACCTTAAAATATATGCAAGATTTGTAAGGAGGAAAGTCCATTCACCTGTTACATTTCAAATTTGGATAATTTTTCTTAACAAAAGAAAAGCAAAGCACAAAGAGAAGTTCTGTAGAGAAGAATTAACATTAGGTTAACAGTTTAATCTGAGATTTTTTTTTCTTTATAATTGAACTGAGATACTAAGAAAGAACAAGGATGTTTATTATAAGTAGCAACACATCGTTTGTGCCAAATGCAAGCACAGATTTTAAGAAGACATTAACTCAAATAGAAATAGCGTTCGATTCAGAATAGCACATATTCAAGCACTGGAAGTAAAAGAAGGCTAAAATTAGAAGGATATGGATAACTTTACTTTTTTAAAGTGGCTGTCACTCAGTAAAGCCTTTTTTGTTTAATTGTCGAAGTTTCCCTTAGAGGTTTGCCCCATACGGAAAATCATTCAATATCAATACGGCTCATCAGGATATAAGATTCAGCGTACAGGGAGCAGACAACCATGTCCTTAATTTGGTAGTTCCATGTCAGGAAATAGTTTTTTTCCCTTTTATATTCTTGTTTTCATTCCACTGAAGAATCATTTAAAATAATTACAATACCAGCCTCAGCACACAAGTAGGACCAGCTAGCCAGTCATGAACATATGTGGGCATGACTTATATGGGTTTTATAACTTACCATCACTTATTTAACAGAGTAACAGAGTACTGTTTTTCTCAGTGGGTTTTATGAAATATTTTCAGTACTTTATCCCTACGACAAAGTACGTCTTTATCCACAGGATCATCCAAATATTTGTCCACAGAAAAGTGAGCACAATTTGAAAGCAAAATGAAATTTGAGAATGTAAGCATCAAACAATCATCATTGAAAAGTAATTCTTTTTTTTTTTTGCGGTACGCGGGCCTCTCACTGTTGTGGCCTCTCCCGTTACGGAGCACAGGCTCCGGATGCGCAGGCTCAGCGGCCATGGCTCACGGGCCCAGCCGCTCTGCGGCATGTGGGATCTTCCTGGACCGGGGCACGAACCCACGTCCCCTGCATTGGCAGGCCGACTCTCAACCACTGCGCCACCTGGGAAGCCCTGAAAAGTAATTCTTTAATAAAAGAAAGAGTCCTAGAGTCATTAGCAACATACATATATATATATATATATATATATATATACATATATATATAAAATGACAACTCATTGCCATAAACTTACATAAAATAATTTTAAAGTATCAGTGTATTTAATAAAGATATATCAAGTTTATCAGCAGCATTTGATTTGTAATAGACATTTAGCTATGGATATAGAAAATTCATTAGTACAAATTACTGCTCACATATCATCAATTACATGAAGGGTCATATAAAATATTTGAGTTAAAACTTTTAAGCATATACTTAATAGTTCCCTCCCATTGCCCCCTAAGCCAACTATTCATATAATTAAATAACAAATACAAAATATATACTATCATTATTTTAGCCTACATCCTCCACTTACTAACTGTATTGTGTCACCTTAAGCAAATTATTTATCCCTCTCATGCTTCATTTGCCCATCTGTGTAGTGAGATGATGTTAATAGTACGTACCTAATAACATTGGTGTGAAGTTAAAATGATTTAACAATACATATAAAGCGCTTAGTAAAGAGTCCAGTATGCTGTAATCACACAAAAATATTAGGTGATTGTATTATAATTGTAATTATTATTAATAGTAATAGAAGTAACATGTTCTTCTTTAAAGTCTCCTATTCACATTGATGAAACTGGAACATTGAACTTGTTCAAGAGCATTGAACTTGTTCTCTTAGTCCAGTTTTCTTGATAGGATTACAGAAATTCAAAGCCATTGGTGATACAGGGTAGAAAAGTGATTTTGGTTGATTTATTTTCTGGAAGAGGGATGTGTGTGTTTGTGTGTGTGTGTGTTTGTGTGTGTGTGTAAACCAAAGCACAATGTATTCTAAATTTATATCACTGGTACCATCTTAGCTTTACTTTTTTGTCTTTCCTCTGTTAGCTAAAAAGAAACTCTTTAAATGCAGTTCTCAACTGTGTACTCTGCAGTGTACATCCTACACTACCAAGTTAAGTGCTCTGGAAATCCTATGAGGCCTATATCTAACCTAGACAATTTTTTATTTATCAAAAAAGGAAGAACAAATGCACATTAAGGTATGCATTTCCTAACTTAAATCGCTGGCATATTTAACACATCTTGTTAGAAAGAAATATTTTGTTACAGAATATGTTTCTATTAAACCACCTAACTGATATATCTGTTTTGTTTTACTTTTAAAAATAAATATTAGTATTATATTTTAACAAGAATAATTACTACAATTGATTAAGTGCCTACTCTGTGAAAACTCCTAAGTCTTATGTATTTTGTAATATCGTACCAATTTTACAAATGAGAAAATTGTGATTTAGAGAGGCATAGAACTTGACAAAATCCACCTGAAAGTAAAAAATAGAGCAAGGAATTTACGTCATGTCAGAATGTATCCAAAGCCTAAGAACTGTCTGCACTATATTAAGAATGAACTAATTTGGGAAGGGGGGAGATATATGTTCTATGAAAGAAAAAAAATGGCCAAAAGTGGTTAAATCTACTCTATAGTGATAAGTGCTCTATTTAATTTTTTTCTTTAGATACAAAATGTTCCTGTATGGGAATAGGATATTTAAAATATTTTATTGCAAATTTACCTTTAGTTCTACTCAATGTAAGAAAAAATTAGTATAATACGAAGTTATAACAGTCTGTGTGATTTTTTTAATATTGACAGATCAGAGAGTCTCAGAGACTACAGATATTATTTTTAATCATTTGTAACATTAAAGCTACTCAGCATCTGGAAAAAAACTTGGTTATAAAATAATGTATATAGTTGCATGGTTAGTACATCTGCCGCTGAGTTGTCCTGTGGGGTTTTTTTAATCACAGCTGGAAAAAAATATATAAAATATTGCCATTAATATTAAAATTCCTACTTTAAACATTTGGGATATATCAGTCTACACACTAAAAATAGATTGTTAAAATGAAAAAAATCAAGGAAAAGACTTGATAATAAATATTCAGATATCTCTGTGTCAAGTCTAAGGATTACTTTTATGTCTTAGTTATCCAATGAGATTCCCATACATTGCCTTTGGTTATGCAATAGAAAATAAATAATTATGAATGAACTTAATACATTTCTAGAATTTCAGTTAGCTACATCTAAACTTTGAATCTATCCAATATATAAACAAATGTTTCTGGAAAGAATCACAAAGAAGAATCTAATATGAAGTTGAAAGGTTGAAAAAATGCAGTCTCCCAATGTTGTATCTACATTATGTTTCTCCCTAGTGTTCTATTGCTGCTGTAACAAATTGTCATGTACTTGGTGATTTCAAAATTACAAACACGTATTTTCTTATGGTTCTGTAGGTCGGAAGTCCAACACAGGTCTCACTGGGCTAAGATGAAGGTGTCGACATAATTGCATTCCATTCTATAGTCTCTAGGGGAGAATTTATTTCCTTGGATTTTCCAGCTTCTAGAGGCTGACCACAGTCCTTGGCTAGAGTCCCCTCCCTCCATCTTCAAAGCCTGCAACCTTGCATCTCTAGCAACATTCTTCCTAGATACATCACTATCTGATTCTCCTCTGCTGCCTCCCTCTTCCGCTGATAACGACTGTTGTGATTATAGGGGGTCCACCAGGATAGTCTATCTTAAGGTCAGCAGGTTAGCAATCTGAAATCCATCTGCAATCTTTATTCTTCTTTGTCATGTAAATTAGCATATTTATAAGTTCCACAGTAATCTCTGGAGGCAGCTATTCCTCTGCTTACCAAACTCCCCCACTGTTTTTACTGTATTCTCTTTAAAGTTATCAGCTACATTATTTTAGCAATATATTTGCATCCTCAAGAAACTCTTGTGAAGAAGATACTATTCACTGGCTTAGCAAACAAAAATCCTCAAAGCCAGGCTTCCCTGGTGGCGCAGTGGTTGAGAGTCCGCCTGCCGATGCAGGGGACACGGGTTCATGCCCCGGTCTGGGAAGATCCCACATGCCGCGGAGCGGCTGGGCCTGTGAGCCATGGCCTCTGAGCCTGTGCATCCGGAGCCTGTGCTCCGCAATGGGAGAGGCCACAACAGTGAGAGGCCCGCGTACCGCAAAAAAAAAAAAAAAAAAAATCCCCAAACCCCATTCTCCTTGAAGCCTCCACTGTGGAGAATGACATAGTTTGAACTTGCTTCCCCAGCCAGAATCCTGGCTAAGAGTGGCTATGTGACAGAGTTATGGCTAATAAGCCTGCCGAGGGCTTCTAGTTTCCCTTTGCTTTTAAAAGGGTCAGACCTAGCTGCTCTCATATATTATTTCTTCTCTCTACCTTGGTTGCAGTTATGATTCCTGAAGATAGAAGAACCGTGTGGTCTGCAGGAGGAAAAGGCCAAGAGAATCACAGATATAGCAGCCTTTAAATGGATGATCCATCAAACTAATGCCTGAAGCTGCTTATCTCAAGAGTTTCTGTCATGTGAGAAAAATCAGTACTTATTTGTTTATGTGACTATTAGTAGTTTACCCTGTTGCTTGCAGCTAAGTTGAGTATTCTGCAATTAGTAACCCAAAGTACTCATATCAAATTTACCTTGAAACTAGAAGCAGCATTTTGAGACTTTTTCTGAAAAAAAAATCTTCTTAATCACTTTGACTGTTTCTATTATTTAAAAGAAAACCACAATTTTGGAGGAAGTCCTAATGTCTGTACAGTGTCATCAAAGTAAACAAAGAATACAGAACACAAGAATTCATTTTCTTCTAAATTTCATAATTTTAAATGCCAGTTATCAACTTAATGTCTCTCACCTCAGAATTTACCCTTCCTTACCTGCTTTGCAAAAACAAATCTGGCACTTTAAATATATTTTTCCCTTGCCAGTTGGCAGTAAGCTTTGTCAACAGCTTTGCAGGAGAGAGGGCTTTTCCTCCTGGTTATAGCACTCACTTGGAAGCCTCATGCATTGCACTTGTATACTTGGCCTCTCCAGCACTGCATTAACTGTGGTGTGGGTAGCTTCTTGGCTGCTCCAGTGTCCGGCTCTTAGAGCACACACTGCTTCTCCAGCATCAGCCTCCTACAGCTCTTGCAAACTTGTCTGTCGCCCAATTTTTGCCATGTATAGCATCCAGCAGTACTCAGCAGCAAGCAGCTTCCCCCAGAATCCCCTCAGGAAGTTCCATGGCAGAATGTTTCCATGAGACATCTTTCTGTGAATGGCTTTCTTCTATACCCCAGAGAATTGATTTCCAGCAAGTTCTAGAGGGAAGAGTTCCAGCAAGTTCCACCAGCACCTCATCACAATGATGTCTCTGCCTTTCAGTGAGAAATGGCCATGCCTTCTCCAAAAAGGTGTAGCTTTCAGCCCTGTCAGGGTGGAGGGTGGGCTCTTCCATCGGTGTTCTGGTAGTGGCCAACACATATCTGCTATTCCCATATTCTTTAGAGTTCTCTTAACATTTTACCAGCTTATCTATCATTAATCTAATCCCCACTATGCTTAAAAACTCTTTATATTAAGTGTTCCCTGTTCAAATTACTGCATGGTTCTATCTCCTGAGCAGACTGATTGACATTCTTTGAAGTACTGTTATATTCAGTTACAATGACATTTAAGAAGTAATTGTAGAATTTACCTTAATGCAGCTTCTCTCAAAAATGTTTCTCAGAACCTGCCACATGATGTGCTCCAGGAAAAATGGGTTCCAAAGTCCAACAGCTTAAATAATCCTAATTTCAATTAGAGATTCATAGCACCTATATTAATTCTCCCAGAGATTTTGCAGCAAATATAATCTAATTTTAAGCTAGCATTTCCTGAACCTAAATGACTTTGAAGCAGTTTATTAAACAAAAACAACTGTAGCAATTTGTGAAACATCGGAGTGGGAAACAGTCTTGGAAAATATTTTCCTATAAATATCAGTGTAATACACTAGCCTGTCAACAACAAAAAGCTTTTGAAGTGTATGGAAAATGCACCCTCCTGGCATTGTGTGCCATTTTTCGACTCTTCTTCTGCAAATGGTAGGAAAATTTTGACTGTAAGATGTGTTTCCCATTTTTCCATAAATGCATTCCTATTCAGGGTGGGTATAATCTGGCATAATTTTAAATAGATCTTTAAATTGTGAATAACTGGGGAAAAAAGAGAGCTTTCAGTTCATATTATCTCATACCAATCTTCTCCATGTGTGATATTGATCACTTTATTTGTTATGAGCCTTGCTCTTAATCAAAAATAAATTCCTAACTGAAGTCTGGCTAGCCTCTCTCTCATCCAAAGAAGATTTAAATAGAAGAGTAGCTCTCTAACACTCAGTATCTGTGGCAGGCCACTGCTGAGTGAGCTTAGGTGAAAAAACGCAACACTAACTGCTGTAACAGGGAAAGTGACACCGTGTAATGGTGATGTGATCATTATTTATTTAGACTAAAACTGCAAAAATTGCCATTCTTTTCCAAAGTCATAACCTGATTATAACAAAATATCCAGTCTCACTGTTCCCTTTATATAGTTCTGTGACGACAGATTACATTAAAGAACTCAAATTGATTCTTCAGAAAGAAGAAATATTTTTTTACAATTTTACTGGTTAAAAAGACACAGCAAAAATATTTCAAGTTTTTGCCTCCTGAGTGCTTGAGATGCTTTTATCAAAAATTTTGATATCACATTGATGTCTGTGTCCCTTGGCAGCCAATAGTAATTGTTATGAGACTACTATTGGAATTTTTTCATGGTTTCTTGACATGCTGGCAACTTGTAAAGTTCATGAGAGCAACATTATGCCTTATCTTTCTTTTGTTGCCCTGTGTACATAAGTAAATTAATAACATATAGTGAATCTCCAATAAATGATGAACTCAGAAATCATCATGGTAAGTAATAAAGAGCCTAAGGTCTACAATTAAATGTTCAAAATGGCGTTAATAAACTTCTTTTTATGAAAGTTCTGTCTGAATTATTCCAGTCTCATAATTTTACTGACACTAGTGCTTCTTAACTATACTGCAGGAATGCGATAAAAGTTTTTGGTGCCTCACCCTGTCCTCTTTACTAGTTTATCATCCGCTATCTGTTGTGAGTACTGAAATGAATGGCTTATAATTGTGGCCTTCTCAGAAGAAATGCCCTTGGCTGAAGGGAACCAACCTGCCTGGAAACACTTGGGCAGTTTCCCCACGGCCTTCCCATTTACTGACTAATAAAATTACACAAAATTCTGTCCCTTGGTCTCAAGGTGTACAACTCTATGGGGTAATTCACTCTTTAGGAATATCCGCTACTCCCTGTCTGTACCACACCAAAACTAGTTTGCATCCTTGCTCAGATTTTCCCCTCACCTACTTGACTTCCTTCATTCTCTTACAGGATTTTCCTGCAGAGCACTCACTCAGTACATCGTGCACGCCTGAATCTTTGTCTCAACCTCTACTTGTAGGATGTAAGAAGTGATCCCTAGGAAGCTGACTCTAGAACGGGATTGTGGAGTTGAAAATATGGTGGCCAGATGAAGTGAAGACCCCATCTCAGATGGTAGGTGGAAAATTGACAGTCACTGGTCTACTGTGATGGGGTGATCAAACATCAATTCCAATAATTTAAATAAAAATGTGAGAGTCAGTGCTTGCTTCAGCAGTACATACAATAAAATTGGAAAGATACAGAGAAGAATAGCATGGCCCCTGTGCAAGGATGACATGCAAATTCATGAAGCACTCCATATTAAAATAAAAATGTGAGTCAGAGGCTTCCTTAGTAACATCTGATAAAACAATCATTTCCTATAATGGGAGGGCTGATCATGTTAAGAGACTGGCATAGAAGTTTCTTTAAAGAACAGAAAAATATAGAAGAAGGTTGAGTACTCATCTTGGCAAATCCCTTTCATGAAATTTGGATTACAGTTATGAAGGATCCTGAGACTTGGGATGGGAACATTAGGTAGATGAACTAGAATACCTTGAGGGCCCAAGTCCCTCTGAAATTTCTAGACCTAGAAAAGTAGCACTATATTTAATCCTCTTGCTAAAGGATAAAATATAGCCCCTTGCTTTAGGACTATATGGAACCCTCAGATGTGCTTTCCCAGGCAGTTTTCCCCCCCACCAGAGGAAAAATACACAAGTTTTATTCATATGCATGTGGGAGCATTCAGATGAAGAGGCTCACCGAACATCTCAAAATAGAAGTTTATATACCAACTTAACAGGGAAAGGGAAGGGGGAGAGAGGGCTTCTATGGGAAGAACAAATGAACCTTTTTTAGGGAAGAAAAATGGATGGTATGAAAGTTTGTGATAATGTTCGTTTATGCAATTTCTCATCCAGTGAGAATGATTGGTCTTCTCCTGGGAGCGAAGCTTCCTGAAAGAGGGGATTTATGGCAGCTTCACTTCCAAAGTTTCTGCCTTTTAGTCAGATAAGGGAAGCTCCAAGCTTTCTATATCTGCTGTATCTCAAAAGTCTTTAGTTTAAAATAATGTTCATACTAACTCTGGGGGCTGAGTGGGTCCCTACAAAGGGAAATGGGCTCTAAGTGAGGATCAAAACAATGTATGAGCTTTAGTGACATCTGTGGTGACACTTCAGAGTCATTTAAAAAAATGTTCTGTTTCTTACCTGTGCTCTGGGCAGGTGAGTCCCAGGCAATTTTTGTCTTCTTCAACATAGGCTCCCATAACCTCACCTGCTTAACAGATCAAATCATAAGATAACCAACTGGAGAAGTGCTAGGCCTGCTAAGAGAGGAAAGGCTACATGACAAAGAGCTGCCATAAGTCACGTAGCAACAGGAAGTGGGAGGATATGACTGGGAGCAGATCCTGAGGCACAGAATATAAAGGGGCACAGAATATAAAGGTGAAAAACAAAGAGTTTGCCAATATGGAAACTCTTTCATGACACAAAATTTAAACCTTGACTTCAGTCCTAGTAACCAATTCGAAAATGTTTCTGAGATGTCACTTGGACACTTTGAAATAGATTGACCACACACAGTAAAGAAGATGCTAGAACTGCCATGGCAGATTGTGGAGAAAAATGGTCGTGCCTGAAGTGGGTATTGTAGAATGGATCTGTTATGAAAGATGATAAACTACGCCAGCTGTCTTTCCTCAGGAGGCCTGTGACTTGTCATTTAAAGATCAAAAGGAATGCACTGTGAGTGGGCAGCAGCACTGATAAAATGTTCCGCCATGTCTCTTCATTTTTAGACTAGGATTCTTGTTACAAGATGCTGTTATAGGACTGAAATCCCTAGTAACAATGAGGATGATTAATCTCTGAATAGCAGAAGACAAGTGCAAGCAAGGTGAGTATAGTTGCCATTAATAGGAGAGCAAGGTTGAAATGGTAGTCTGTGGAGCATGACCATGCATGGCTATATACAAAGATGTATGTGGAGATGACTAAGCAAATATGGTGGTTTAGGGGTAAGAGACATAGGCAGCAAACAAGGATATATATATATATATATATATATATATATATATATATATTCCAAGGAAAGTCAAAACAGTTATATTAGGTTTCAAAAGAACAACATAACAATAGTATAATTAAGTCTAGACTCTTCACTGGTAACAACCTAGCAACAACTTAAAACAAAATAAGATAGTTTGAAACCAGGGAATAATAGATAAATCAATAATAAGTGCAAACAAAAAGAAATACTAAAAAAAAAAAAAAAAAAGAAATACTATTAGCTAAGATTGAATTTAAGTGTAATAATAATAAAGAGGATACATAAAATATGATGCACGTGTCTAATAAAATATACAATAAACCTTTATTTTTATGTACCATATAACATAGAAACTAATAAATTATGCAAAAATTACCCAATAGAAAAAAGACCTTTATAACAATATAATTGTACTAAGAGACAAATTTTTCCAAATTGGAAAAATATAACAGACAGAAAAGTAAAATAAGTAAAATCATAGCAGAATTGGGAAATATGATAAAAATTATTGACTCTATCTAGTACTCGTTAATAAGTAAGTAAAGAATATGCATTATTTTTGGTATGAACATGAAATATTTATAATAGATTATCACCAAAATTATACATATTTAAAACAAGTGTCATGCTGTTATCAGGTAAACTATATTAACAGTTATCTGATAATGATCCGATAAAATTGAAAACAAATCATAAAATGATCTTAACCATTTAGAAATGATGAAATTTATACCTATATAATCCTTGTATCCAAAAGCTGTATTTTAAAACTTTTAAGATTCAGAAAAACTGAATTCAAAAGTAAATGTATAGCCTTAATGAATTTGATAATAAATAATTAAATGAAGAAAAGGAGGAAGGAAGAAAGGAACTTCTTACTCAGCCTACAGAACATTTGAGAAAGAAATATAAAATAAACCAAAAAAATCAGAGGAAGAAATTAATATAGATTAATATAGTTAAAATGTAAAATTAATAAGTAGAAAATATAAGAAATAATTTTTTAAAATATCTACAGGATTTCTTTATTAAAAACAATTAGATTATCACTGTCCAGTAGAACTATTGATGATAGAAATTTCTATATCTCTACTGTCTAAAAAGTAGCTACATGGGACACTTGAAATGTGGTCAGTGAAACTGAGGAACTAAATTTTCAATTTTATTTAATTTTAATTAATATAAATTTAAATCTAAAGGACAGGTGACCAGTTGTTATAATGTTCGACAGCACAAATTTAGATGAATAATTTTTCACAAGGATAATTCAAGGAAAAAGATAAAACTTTAAAATATTTCTTATGGATTAAAAAATCTATAAATAAAGTCAATGTACAAATAATAGATTTGATTTGGAAAAAAATATATTTGATGAAAAATAAAGACAAAGGATAATATCTATAGTATATAAGGAGCTTTTACAAATTGGCCAGAAAGGAATAAACAACCATACAGGAAAAAAATAGATATGAAGAAACAATTTACAAAGAATAAATAAATAAGGCCAACTGTGACACTCAAAATTCTAAGGTGGCCTCCATAATTCCCCAGCATCCATTCCCTTGAGTATAGGTGGAAGTGTGACTTTTTTCTAACAAATAGAATATGGCAAATGTAAAGGGATTTTTTCACTTGAATTAAGGTTCTTAAATGGTTAACTTTGAGTTAATGACGTAAAAGATTGTCCTGCCTGGATCTGACCTAACTTTGAAGCAGTAGAGACTAACTCTCTTCACTGCTGGTTTTGAAGAAAAAAGCTGCCATGAGGAAATGAATTCTACCAACACCTAGAGGCTGCTTGAAAACAGACCGTTCCTTAGTCAAGCCTCCAGATGAGATTGCAGGCTTGCCAACCCCTAGATTTCAGCCTTATAAGATTCTAAGCAGAGAATCCTTCTGAGCCATGCCTGAACTTCTGAATCCTTTTGAGCCATGCCTGAACTTCTGAGTGAGATGGGTATTGTTTTCAGCTGCAAAGCTCCTGGTACTCTTTTATTTTGCAACAGAAAACTGATACATGAACAAACAAAAAGATGCTGAAAATAAGTAGTGAGAAAAATGAAAACTAAAGAAACAATGAATTATTTCTATTGTGATGGTTTCATGACTGAAAATTCTTTGAAATTCTTCCCAAAGGTGGAGTCCAATTCTCTATGATATAAGCTAGCCTTAGTGACTGACTTCTAATGAGTATAATGAGGTAGAAGTGATATTAATGACTCTCCCGTGCTGAGAGTTCTCCTCTGGAATGCTTGCCCTGGAGCTGAGCCACCATACTATGAAGAAGCCAAAGAGCTCTTGGAAAAGCCACGTGTACGTATTCTGGCTACTAACCCCAGCTGAAATCTTAGCCAACAAGCATCGTCAACTTTGCCAGATCGTGAGTGAGCAAGGTTTTGGATGATTCCCTGCACAGCCTTTAAGCAAGCCCAACTGAAGCTGGATGAGGCAGAGAAGAACAAATTCTATCAAATCAACCCACACTGCATATTCCGCAGCAGACGTTGTCAATATTTTAAGCCACTAATTTGGGGTGGTTTGTTACAAAACAGTAACAGAACATCTTTGTACTCATCTGACAGGTGAAAGTTTAAAAGAACAATAATACCTATGGCCGGTAGGGATGTTGGGAAAAAGCTAACTGTGGGGCAACAGGCAGAATTGTTCGAAAATGATTCTGAGTGCTCACTCTAATGAATGGTGAGGCAATGCCTGCACCCAAACCCTGCTTCCCACGGGCTTAAAGATTTCCAGGTGCTGGGCAGCTGGTTTTCCCAAACAAGCATAAACATCTGAGAAGGAAAATTGACCTTGCCCGGCAAAAACTAGAAAATATATTCCTCCATTTACAAGGTTGCAACAGTGAATTGTATCCCTCTCTTGGAACATTTATAGACTGTGTGTGTATTTAGCAAGCTGCTCTGGTCCTGGCAGGAGTCTCTATAGGAAATAATGAGGATGGAGGATCCGTGCCTTCTCCTCCTATTGGACTCTGGTTTAGAAGTTTTCTGAAGTGTTCCTATGTGATATTGTAGAAAATGTCCTGAAGTCTAGAGCAGGGCTAGTAGCAAACATAAAGGGGCCCACCTGTATGATATGGAGTGACAATAAAAGGTTTTCACCTTGCACAATATTTACTCAAATGTTGCTGGTGATTATTTAAAGCAGAGGTTCAACAGTTAATAGAAAACAAACAAATGTAAATAGAAAACAAATATAAATACAATGAAAAACAAAAAAAAAGAATTAATATAATTTTAATATCTATTGATAAAAGAATAGTTGAATACATTATTGTATATCAAGAACATGGAAAATAAGAACTCCCATATATAAACATATGCATATAAATTAATTATATATCATATATATGCTTTTGGTGAAAATGAGAAATATGAAGGACTCTATACTAGGTTGTTCATATGAAGAGGGTAGGTTCAGAGAAAAGGAAAATAAAAGTTGATTATTTTTTAAAAAATAAAAATAAAAAGACATCAGAGTCACTGTGTGTCAAACTAAATAGGCATCAGTAATTTTAGCAGGCCAGAGTTTATTACCTCTAGGATATGTCACATCATGGGATTTTCAGCCTTTCCTTAGGTATTTCACAATTCCATAGCTCAAAATGGAAATAGTCACGTTTTACTCATTCTATCTTTTTTATTTCTGACAAAAACTTTCGATTTTTGATGTTCAAACCAATCAGTAGAATAAAAGGCTGAATAATAGCATATTTTCTTCTAAGTCCAGGAGTCTGCATTATTCTATAACAGACGCTATTTCAGAAAAGCAATGTCCTGATCAAACAATTGCTTGGTTACTGCAGTTTCAAGCCCCCTGGGAAGCTGCTGGAAAGAGAGAGGAATATATTTTATCACAATTTTTGCATCTTCCTTGCATCCTAAGTGCAAGTAGAGTAAGTAAACCCCGTGAATGGTATGAAAGGAGAGAACAAATGGGGGGAGAGCTGGATGGTTGAGAGCAAGGCTTTGAAACCCTGCTACTGGATTCCCAACTCTGCTCCACCATTTATTAGCTCTGTAAATTTAGGCCATTCTTTGTAAAATAGAGGTGATAATAGTACCTATTTCATAGTATTTCATAGTATTGTAATGAGGTTTAAATGTGTTAATGCCTTTAGTGTTCTTAGAAATGAACTTGGCGTGCTGTAAGAGCTCAATGGATGTCAGCTGATATTACAATTATCATTCTTGACAACTGAGCAGTCTAGTTCCAAAAGCAGCAAATAACTAATTCCTGTTATTTCTAAATGGCTAAGGTGTTTTATTCCACCAATAATGACATTGTAGCAAATGCTGTAGATGCCCCATCCATATCCCCTGGACTTCACCACTTCTATGCACTCCAGCACCCTCCTGTTACTTGACGTCAAGCCGACTTGAAGAACTAGAGAACTAAACTCCCACCCCAAGAACAGCTCTCAACCAATGACCTGACAGGAGTTGGTGTCTAAATACTCTAGCGCCCTTTCCCCTCAGAGAAGTAATTTTGAGACATATATTTTACACCTTCACTAGAGCTCTTATGCTTTGATTAAGGTGCATCACATAGGTTTATTGGCTGTCATCCTTTCACTGTCTCATGGTCCCCCACCCTACCAGGAATGCAGTGGAATCCTTGTTTCAGGGTTGGCTCCTGGAGGAACTGAAACTGAAACAGATTTCTAGTTCAGAAACACAGTAACATACACTGGACTTTTGAAATATAGAAAATATATTCAGAAATCCCTCAACTGATAAATAGCATTACTTTTGCCTTATGAAGTGCTATAAAATATAACTGAAAAAATAATTAAATGAATAATGGTTAAGAGCACAGATTCCAGCGTCAGTCTGCTCCAACTCTCACTCCACCTTGGCAATGTCACTTAATCTCTCTGTAACTAAATGTCTTCATCTATAAAATGAATATTACAATATTACCAACCATATAGGGTTGTTATGAAAAACTTATATAATATGCAAAGCACTTAGAATGTGATCACTGTTATTATTAATAAAACTGAGTTGGGCTTCCCTGGTGGCGCAGCGGTTGGGAGTCCGCCTGCCGATGCAGGGGATGCGGGTTCGTGCCCCGGTCCGAGAAGATCCCACATGCTGTGGGGCGGCTGGGCCCGTGAGCCATGGCTGCTGAGACTGCACGTCCGGAGCCTGTGCTCCACAACGGGAGAGGCCACGGCAGTGATAGGCCCGCATACCGTTAAAAAAAAAAAAAAAGAGTTGATATGCAGAAGCTAGATTGCCATAGTACAAAGTAAAATATTGATCTAAGTCTCTCTCTCTCTCTCTCTCTCTCTCTCTCTCTCTCTCTCTCTCTCTCTCTCTCTCTCTCTCTCTCTCTCTCTTTCTCTCTCTTTCTCTCTCTCCCCCGACTCCCCTCTCAGTCTAATGCCTTCAATGCCATCCTACTCCCTGGAATACAGCTGACCTCTCTGCTGATCCCCAGCCCACTCCTGGCACTGTGGCCTGCCCCAGCCACTCACAACCAAAAGCAATTTTGGCACAAATCTTGTCCCGCAATCTCCTTCATAATCATCGCCCTTGTTTCCAAACCCAACCCTAAAATGTGATTGAAAACTGGGCTTGGACATTCTGACAGGTGTGAAATGATATCTCACCGTGTTTCTGATTTGCATTTCCCTGATGACTAGTGATGTTGAGCACCTTTTCACATGCCTGTTGGCTATCTGTATGCTTTCTTTGGAAAAATGCCTATTCAGGTCCTCTGCCCAGTTTTAATCTTTTTTTTTTATACTGAGTCGTATAAGTTCTCTATATATTTTGGATATTAACCCCTTATCAGACATATCATTTGCAAATATCTTCTCCCATTCAGTTGGTGGACTTTTTGTCTTGTTGATGGCTTGCTTTGCTATGCAAAAGCATGAAACCATAAAACTCCTAGAAGAGAAAAAGAGAACATAGGCGTAACACTCTTTGACATAAATCATAGCAATATTTTCTTGGATCAGTCTCCCAGGCAAAAGAAATAAAGAAATAAAAGCAAAAATAAACATACGGGACCAAATTAAAAGTTTTTGCTTTTATACATATATGTATATGTATATATAATGGAGTATTATTATTGTATTTATTATATATAATATATATATGTGCTGGAATATTAGTCGTAAAAAAGAATGAAATATTGCCATTTACAGCAACATGGATGGACCTAGAGAATATTATCCTTAGTGAAATAAGTCAGACAGAGAAAGACAGATACTATATGATATCACTTATATGTGAAATTTTAAAAATAATATAAAGGAATGCATATACAAAACAGAAACAGACTCACAGACATAGGAAACAAACCTGTGGTTGCCAAAGGGGAGAGGGCGTGGGGAGGGACAAATTGTGGGTATGGGAGGGATTAGCAGATATAAACTACTATAGATAAACAACAAGGATTTACTGTATAGCACAGGGAATTATACCCAATACCTTGTAATAACCTATAATGCAGTAGAATGTGCAAAAAATACTGAATCACTATGCAGTACACCTGAAACTAACACAATATTGTAAATCAACTATTCTTCAGTTTAATAAAGCTTTTAAGTTTGAAAAGGTCCCTTTTGTTTATTTTTGCCCTTGTTTCCCTTGCCTGAGGAGACAGATCCAAAAAAATATTGCTAAGACCTAAACTACTAGGTTTAAAACAACAAAGATACAAAGATATAATGTTCAGCACAGGAAATATAGCCAGTGTTTCATAATTACTTTATATGCAACATAATCCATAAAATATCAGATTGTTGTACACCTGAAACTAATATAATACTGTAAGTCAACTATACTTCAATTTTTAAAAATTGGGCTTGAAAAAATTTCCAAATTGGTACCCATCATAAATTCTATGTATAAAACTATGAGCACAAATTCCAAGTATTGAAGACCTAGTGTATATCTTCATAGTCATTAAGTAAGTTTCTAACCAAATTATTTTACCCTAAATTAAATATTCTTCTCATTTGAACTTGAGAAAGCATCCAATGTCAGTAATGACAAGTTATATTAACTAAAATTGGGGCTAAGTGATAGGTCCCTATCCCCTGTCCAACTGGTGCTGTCTCCTGCAGATGCTCCTGTGGAGGCTGGGTAACCTCTGGAAGCTGACTTTTTCTGCTACAGTCTTTGCAGTTCTTCTATTTGCATCCAAATCTTAACACAGCTCTCCTCAGTGTCAGAGCCATCCATTTTCACCTACCTTCCCTCTGTCCTAGCTGAGAAATGGTCTTTCTTCATCATGCATTCTTCCAAATTTCTGTCTTCTGCCCTGAGTTCTTGCCTTCCTCTCCTGAAGTCCAGACTTCTACAATTTAATTACCTGTTCCTACTTTTCTGCAATAATGACCTTCATCTCAGGAAATGGATACCAAATGCCTAGTTGTTTCCTGATTTGGGGGTCACAGGAGACAGAGCAGTGTGGCTTATGTACATTTGTAATTGAAAAGTTATATTCCATCAAAGTTAGTTAAGGATTGTGTACACGGTCATCATTTGTTAATCTGTTTTGTTAACTATGATAAACTGCTTAAGGTCAGAAGCCGTCTCAAACACCTTTGGTTACTTAAGCCTTAGCATGTTGCCTGATATATTAGAAGACCTCAGTGTATGTTGGCTCTTTGTTGGTGCCTGAATAAATTTATGAGATGCCAAAATGGGAAGACACAGAGAGATGCATGTTAGGTGGGTGATATGTGAAATTTGATCACAGACCTAGGGTGGACCACATACCTTTATACTCAGAGGAAATTCCATTTTAGCTGGTTAGCATCAATACAGAACAAAAGGCAGCTCACTTAGACCATAGCAAACTAGAGATGTTTTACCCAAAAGGGAAAGATAATGACCATTCCTATGCCAATACACACACACCTAGAAAGAAAATCCCACTGAGAATAAAGTTTGATGTAAAAGGAGGGAAAAATAAGGCATTAGTTGAAATAGGTTATAATAAGGCAGTTTATTAAGGGCTTAATTATCCGTACCCCCAGAGGAGGGTATGATATTATGGTGGAGGAAGAAATCATAAAACTTAGCATCAGCGATTCATCTTCTTAGATATTAAATAGGTAATTAATCTTAACTGCAAGAGGCAATTAAGCCTCACTCAGTAAGGTGAGGATTTTTAGGCTCACAGTCAAAGCAAAACTTCAAGCCAAAGCAGAAATAGAAAAGGCAGGAGAGCAAAATAAATGACACATGTGAGTACTTTTCTTTTGCAAAGTACATTAATCTTTACATTGTTTCTGTATTAATCTGTATCGTTTTGGAGAAATTTAAGTTGTACTTGAGATAAAATTTTATTTTCTTTTATTTAGAAAAGTACTCTGAATTTTCTCTTATTTTGGTGATTTTTGTTTTTCTGCAGTTGCTATAGGCATAATACCGTAGATGCCAAGAGTGCACCTTTGAACATTCTACATGTTATAGAAATGTAATTTGACAATAAATCTATAGAAATACAGGCTGGGGGAAGCATGATTAGTAGGATCCTTTATACATACCTTAAAAAGTACATAAATTCTAAGAGAAAGTTTTTATTAATAAGCATTAATTTTTGCCCTACATAAAATATTAAGTAAATAAATTTGAAAACATTTTAACTAATATTGTAACTTTAGGAGTAAGGAGGATAGCATGAATTTGCTAGGGTAGCCATTACAAAATGCAGCACTATTTAAATCTATTTAAACCATAGACTGGTTGGTTTAAACAACAAAAATGTATTTTCTCATGGGTCTGGAGGCTGGAAGTCCAAGATCAAAGTGTCAGCAGGTTTGATTTCTCCTGAAGCCTGTCTCCTTGGCTTACAGATCTCCATTTTCTTTCTGGGTCCTCAGGGACTTCTCTCTGTGCACACAGGCCCCTGGTGCCTCTCTGTAAATCCTAATCTCCCCTTCTTAGAAGGATACCAGTTAGGTTGGATTAAGACCCAGCCTAACAGCCTCATTTTAAAATAATTGCCTTTTTAAAGTCTTATCTCTAAATACAGTCACATTCTGAGGTACTGGGGGTTAGGGCTTTAATAAATAAATTTTTGCAGAACACAATTCCATTCATAATATATACATATAGCCCCCCAAAAAAGCATAAACCTTTGAGATAAAGAGAACTGAGTCAAAATTCCAGTTCTACTCTTGCTTCATGATTTGAAGCCAACTATTTAAATCCACTGAGGCTTGGATTCTTAAGCATATGTGCTTGGATAAAAGTATTAATTTGGATGTTCTCCCTGACTTCTGCCAGCCCCACAGTAGAATCCTGTACTTGGATTTCAGCTCTCTTCTCACTACGACACACCTACATACTCCTATTGCCCCAGGTGAGTCAGTCTTTGCGAGACCAATTTCTGGATTTCTTGTCTGTAAAATGGGAACTATAGAGTACTTACTTCAGAGGTTGTGAAGATTAAACAATTGAATACAAGAAAACTTCATACAAAAATGCCTAGCCAAGAGAAAGCACTACATATAAAAGATAGGAATTACTATTATGGCTATTAAATACCAGAGATAATATATACAAAGTACATGTGCCAGAGCTTGGTGTACAGTAAGGTTACATTACAAAATAGTTACTTGTATTATTACTAGTGTTTACTACAAGTGTCTGTTTATAACTACTGCTACTATTATAGTCATTATTATTATTTTAATTACTGCTATTACTATTATCATCCACTGCTGTTAATATTTTTACTGAAATGACCGATCTTTCTAAAATTCTAAAATTCAAGTTGGAAAAATGTTACTCCCCTGATTTAAACATTTTAGTGACTGCCAGTTGCTTTTAGGACAAAGCACAGAGTCTTATATGGCTCATAATTTTCTGAAGACTCTAACCCTTCTGAGCCTCATCCCTAGCCATTTCCTACCTGCCACAATGTAGCCGCACAAATAATATTTCAGTTCCTCCCACAGCAACAAAAGCACTTACCATGGGCCTGCCTACTGTGATAGAAGCACAGGGACTACAGCTGTGGGGAAAACAAGATCCCTGTACTCAGGAAGCATGTATTCAGGAAGGAGAGGATTGTGGAGTCAAATAATAAGCAAGTAAACATATTAGCCAGTGAAACATGCTTTGAAGAAAGTCAAATAGCAATACAAGAGAGAGACTGAATGATGGACAGCTTGGGATGGATAGCGTAGGAAAGATTTCTCTGAGGAAATGATATTTAAGGTGAGATATGAATGAGAAAAAGAAGTAAGGTGAACATTCCAGGCAGAGGGAGGACCACATGTAAAAGCTCTAAGGTGGGAATGCACTTTGTGAATTCATGAAACTGACAAAAACATGGAGTGACTAGGGCCCACTGTGCACAGTTGAGAGAATCAAAAGATGAGATCTAGAGGTTGGGAGCAGACAGATCCTTCAGGAGCTAACCTGTGTGAGGAAATTGGCTTCTTTATTTTTTTTCTTTTCTTTTCTTTTTTTTAATGTGTATTTATTTATTTGACTGCGCCGGGTCTTAGTTGCCGCATGCAGGATCTTCATTGTCATGTGCAGGATCTTTAGTTGCAGCATCCTGTGTCTTTAGGTGGCCCAGTGGCTAAGACTCTGCACTCCCAATGCAGGGGGCCCAGGGTTCGATCCCTCATCAGGGAACTAGATCCCACATGCTGCAACTAAGCGTTTGAGTGCCACAACTAAGGAGATTGGCTTTTATTATAAGGGCAGTGAAAGCCATTAGAAGAACTTGGGCCTAATAAAACATGATCTGATTTCCATTTTCATAAGACAACTTCAACTTCTTTATTTAGAACTGATTGGGAAAATACAATCATGGAGACCAATTAGAGGGCAATAATGATAGTCCAGGTGAGGAGTGATGGTTCTTGGCTTTGAGCAACTAGGCAGATGATGCAAAAGGCTGAATGAGAAAGTTTTAGAGGGTAACACTGAGACCTATTTCACATATTATGGCAGATACTGTTATTCTCTTATATCTGTTCTTTCCTCCCTCCTTACTTGCAGAGCTAGTTGATTTTTAGCTGGACATGTGTCTGCCTAGAATAAAGACCGTATTTCCTTACTGAAAGGAACACAGACTAAGTTCTGAACAGTGGAACATAGAAGGGGTGTGTGTAACATCACAAAGCATGCTTAAAGGCAAATTTCTCTTTCACAGTTCTTGTTCCTTCTGGTACAAAGTAGACCAGTAGTGACCATCTTAGCGTATTTACCGAGCATGGTGGAGCACAGGGTACCAAGGAACATGGGTTACTGAGAATTAATCTTCAATATGGATGAGAGAAAAATTAATCTTTATCTTTTTTAAACCACTGGTATATAGTTAGATATACAAGTCTGGAACTTAGAGAAGTTGTCAGGGAAAGATACATGAATTTAGAAATCATTTGCTTAAAGATGTTATTTATCTAAAGCTTAAAACTGACTAGAATCACTGAGGAAGAAAATTTAGCCAGAGAAGTCCACAAACTGAGCCCTGGGGCACTAGAGTTAGGGAAGAGGAGGAAGCTTCATTAAAATAGGTTAAAAAGGAGCAACCAGTGAGACTGTGCTATCTTAGAAACCCAGAGGACAAGACTTCAAAGAAGGCATGAGTGGTTAAATAATAGGTCAATCAATGAGGACATAGAAGAAAACAGTGAAGTTGCAGCAGCATGGTTGGTGACCTTGACAGGAACAATTTCAATTGTGTTGCGTGGATGGAAGCCCAAATTTAGTGGGTTGAAGAGAGAACAAGAGGGAAAAACATAAAGACAAAGAAGACCATAGGCCACACATCTGAGTTTTTGAGTTTTTGTTTTTGTTTGTTTGTTTTACCCTAACAGAGCAGTAAAAAGATGCAAAAGAGGAGAATGAAGGTGAGTCAAGGAAGAGGAATTTTCCTGTGTTTTGCTTTGTTTCATGGCAAATAATAGATCTATTTATTCTTTAAAACATCCCCAGGCATAGTCTTTCTCATGGGCTTTTTCACATGTGTTCTCTGCCTAGAATAAACAATTTTCACTCACAATTTTCTCCTGGCTTTTCCACCCAGCCAAAATTAAATATATCCCTTTTTTTTGTGCTGACAGTGAAATTCAGGCTAGAGAGAAAGAAGTCTCCTCTTTCAGAAATCTTTACAGTAGAAAAACCAGGACCTGTGAGTCAAATGGACCTTCTAAATATAAGTTGTCTAATATTGAAGTAGTTGCTTAACGATTCTGTCTTAATTTTCTTATCACTAAAAAAATATGCTTTTTAAAAAATTACTGAAAGTCTGCTGTAAAACCTCAATGAGATAACATGTAAAAGGCTTTGCATAGAGCCTGTCACATACTTAGCCACCAATAAAAGTGATTCTTTTTATTGTGAGCCTGTCTGGGTCCCTCTTTCCCTCTTGTCCCTCAATTTCTACAGATTCCTTTCTGTGCTTCATCCTATTTTTGTCCATTTCTAGACTGAGCTAGAATATTGACTCCTTTTTCGGTAGTTTTAATTGCAAGGAACAGAGACACATTCATGTCCCCTCAACTTAAATAAATTTAAATATAGGAATGATTGGGAATAATCGATCTAATTCAGTAATTTAAATCTGAGTGCAAAGAGACTCAATAATTGGGGCAGAAGCATAAAGAGTAATGTCAATCTGCAGATGCCAAGAGGCAAAAAGAACTATGAGTAGGCAGAAACTGTGAATGAGTGTCTTTTTGAAAGACTATTAGAGAGGAGATGGTTGACTTGCAGCAACAGTGGAAATAGTAATCAGAATTGGTTGAATCTGAATCAACACTGTGGCGAGATTACTCATACACAGATGAACAGTGGCTGCTAAAGGCCAAAGATAAAAAACCCAGTCCTCAGAACCATGTCAGTCCTGAGTGACCTTCTATTTCCTGAACTATATTCCAGTCTCCTGCAGCCATGCTATACTTGTTGCTGTTTCTTCCATGATATCGGAAGGATGTCTTTTCCTGATTCCAGTGAGGTGCCAGTCTTTTGTCTTACTTGACAAACAAAAAACAAAACAAACAAAAAGCAACAACAGCCAATATAGTTGACCCTAACTATATCAGAAATAGAGTCTTATGGTACAACAAAAACAAAAATACTCAGGAGTATATCTACCAACACCTCTAATGCAAAACAAAGCAAAACCTAAAACAGGGAACTGAAATATATTTCAGAAAGGAAAAAATAGGAGAAAACTTTCAACTATTGTGCATAAAAGGCCATCACTCAGTGATACAATATTCTACATTTCCAAATCTTTCATAGCCTAAAACCATCCATATATGTTTTTTCTTAACTGCAGCAGCAGACCTTTCCATCTGACTACCTTCTATACGGTGAGAGTACAGCAAAATGACTAAGAGGGTAGATTCTGGAGGCAGAAGGAGTTTATTGGAGTCCCAGATCCAACTCTTACAAGCTGTGTGATTAATCTTCCTGACCCCCAAACTTGACTTCCCTCTTTCATAAAGTTAAAACTGCTCACCAGAACTCTCCCTTTGGGTGTCCCGTAGCTATTCGTCATTTTCTTCCTCTAAACACCCTACGTCTTCAACAATACTGAACAAATGCAATTCCATGACAGTAATTTAGGGGAATTTCTGACGAAAGATCAGGCAGACACCCTTAACTTTCCAGGCCACTGATTAACTAAAAGGTTGTCATTTGTTTTCTTTTTCGTTTTAAGGCAGTGAGTCAAAGTTCAGAACAGCATGAGATAGGCATCATTCAGAAATCTTTTGTTGTTGCTGTGGGGGTTTTTTTGGTTTTGTTTTTAAATTTATTTATTTTTGGCTGCGTTGGGTCTTCGTTGCTGTACGCGGCTTTCTCCAGTTGCGGCGATAAGCGGCTTCTCATTGCGGTGGCTTCTCTTGTCACAGAGCATGGGCTCTAGGTGTGCAGGCTTCAGTAGTTGTGGCATGTGGGCTCAGTAGTTGTGGCGCACGGGCTTAGTTGCTCTGCGGCATGTGGAATCTTCCCGGATCAGGGCTCGAACGCGTGCCCCCTGCATTGGCAGGCAGATTCTTAACCACTGCGCCACCAGGGAAGCCCCTGGGGGTTTTTTTGTTTTTGTTTTTTTTGATGCTCCTTTATTCTGTACTCAAGATATGGAATATCAGATTATCAGCTATTACTGTGGACATTGTTTTCTCAAGTGATGGTAGACCTTTCATATTTCTGAGAAATGAGGTCACGCTATTTTATGAGGGTAGGCGGGAGAAGACATCCAGACAAATCACATATTTATTACTTGTCATTGTATTTCTCCTTGACAAAGTAACTTCCCTCCCTCTCTTACACCAAGATGACCGACAATATAAGAAGACTCAATTATACTGGTTTCTTTCATCGGTATATGAAAATTAACCAGCATGTAGTGTTTTCATGATATAGCACAAGATGTATGTACTGTATCACATACCATGCTTTACAGTTCTTCCACTTGGAAATTCTATATGTGCAAGGAGGAAGCACTGTCACATTACAAATGACCCAAGGTCTTGGGTACCCAAGTGAGAATGTCTGGGGTCCTCCTACTCGTGCCTTTGTGACTTTGTACATGCTACTCTCTTTTCCTAGAATGGCTTCCCACTTCCTGCCCCTTTCCTCATCTGGTTACCTCTTCACCATGGATAACTGCTCTTCTTATATATTTATTTTTATTTTTTTACATCTGTACACATAACTTTCCTGATATTTAGCACAATGGATTGCACTTGTGTAAACTCCTTGAGGAAAGAATCAATCTTAGTATGGACTTGTCACATAGTAGATACTCAAATATTTGACAGAGTGAATAAATTGATGGTTTACAAATTGATTTTACTTTACTGTTTGGCACACACATTGCAAGGTATAATGTGATCAAAGGTTGGGAGAAGGGATTGAACTAATGATAGCGTGGTGTGGAAAATGGTATCTAGTGACAGAATTTGGGATAAGAAATTCACTACTTACATGAAAACAGATATGTGTGTGTGTGTGTATATATATATATATATATATATATGAAACAGTCTCTTCTAAAAGGAAATCATAAAAAATAAGATTAAAATAAATGTACTCAAATAAAATCCCACTTCTCAGAATCTTTTAGTATGGCCTTTCAATTGAACCAACTAAATTGGGGAAAAAGCTTATTCTATCTTCATTTTCTGCTTTGGTATCATAGCTGAAAATATCAATGGTCAAGGTAGGATTGAATTTCTCAAAAGACAAAAAATAGCTTTTAAAAATAAGCACTTGTAAAAATTTTAAAGTTGATACATTTTAAAACATAGTAGAGATAAAGCTATACCTGTTTTTTATGTTAAGTACTTAGCATATTTGTTGCATGAATTAATTACCTAATTGATATAGCTTCGTATTTCTTTAGTATGTGCCTTGAGGATTTTAACTGTAAATACAAAAGTCTAAAAATATAAAAGTTTATATCAAGAGTTAAGAGTTAGCATCCCACACTGGCAAAGACATTAAAATATCAGACCTATAATCCCTTCAGACAAACAGGTTCTACCAGAAGAATAGAGCAGTAAAAGTATTTTTATTTCCTCCACTGACCTGAATTATGCAACCACTACCTCTTTCATCTCTTTAAAAGGCAGAAATGACTAAGATGAAGTTCAGTTTTACATTACTTTTTTTATGTCCCTCTCCATGACTAACTTTTACTTTTTATAAAGATATGTGCATTGCTTGAAGGAATTAACATTTTGGAATAAAATTGGAGACAAGAAAATTCTCTCAGAATTTAGATTGAAATCAATTACTACAATATGTAAAGTGAATGCTTTGAATATTTCAGCAACTTTTCTAGTGAGGCAATTTTGCATTTTAATTACATATTTTTATCTTAATTTGGAGGAAGAAGTAGGTGTATCATCCATAAAAAATGTCGCTTTAAGTCATTAATGAAAATTTTCTCTATATTAGAATTGCATATTTTAACTCCACTCCTGACTAAAGTTCATATATCATCCACTTACACAGCTTTGATAGAACATCATTCTCCAATCTTTTCATTCCATGACAGATCATTCAAATTTTATGTGTGTAGAATTTAGGAAAGAAAGTGAAGGTGAGTGAATTTCAATGGACTAATGAGTTTCTTTGATTAAATTTTTCTTAAAATAAAATCAACATTGTACATCAACTGTACTTCAATATAAACAAACAAATGAATAAATAAATAAATAAAATTAAGACAATTTCATGTATAGGACAATCTTCAAGAAAACCAGGTAATGTCATACTCCAATGTAGTTAGTTGCGCTAAAATGTAAGTTTTTGCTTTCAATCACCCCAAAGCTCTATATCCCATGGTTACATCAGCTCTCTCACATTTAGTGATGACCAGGAAAGCAGGTTTGTTCCAAAGGGTTACTGGAAATATTAGACGTAGATGCCAAGTCCCCATGTGGAATAGCCCTAGCCTTATGCCATGCATCTTTTTGTTTTGAAATGAATAAACTATGTTCAGTAGGAATCTGAGATCAGATTGTTCCATACTGCTGAAACATGTTCTTATTTTATACTGAATCTCCATATTCTCCTCTTTTTTTTTTTTTTTTTTTTTTTTTTGCGGTACGCGAGCCTCTCACTGTTGTGGCCTCTCCCGTTGCGGAGTACAGGCTCCGGACGCGTAGGCTCAGCGGCCATGGCTCACAGGCCTAGCCGCTCCGCGGCATGTGGGATCTTCCCGGACCGGGGCACAAATCCATGTCCCCTGCATCGGCAGGCAGACTCTCAACCACTGCACCACCAGGGAAGCCCCTCTCCTCTCTCTTTTATATAACATCATTTGGGAGGGAAAAATCAATGATGTAGTACATGCTTTCTGAAATTATGTGTCTTAGACACATGGATTGCTTGGGTCATTGCTTTTCTTCACTAGTGGAAAATATAATGAAAACTGCATAATGAAAAGAACAATCCCAATGAGAGCAGGTTAAACTGGTGCAGAATTTTAAAATTGAAATGTGAGCTATGGAATAAGTAATAAGTTGTCATCTTTGCAAAATAATAATTTCTTCATATGGAATACCACCAGATTAAAAATGATTTTTAAAAACTCTGAGATTAGAATCTTCTTTCTCTATATCAAAAGATTTATTTTCATCTTTCTTTTTAATAGATCTTTATTGAAGTATAATTGCTTCACAATTCTGTGTTTCTGTTGTACACCAAAGTGAATCAGCCATTGGCATACATATGTCCCCGTATCCCCTCCCTCTTGAGCCTCCCTCCCATCCTCCCTATCCCACCCCTCTAAGTCATCACAAAGCACAGAGCTAATCTCCCCGTGCTTTGCGGCTGCTTCCCACTAGCTGTTTTACATTCGGTAGTGTATATATGTCGATGCTACTCTCACTTCACCCCAGCTTCCCCCTCCCACTCCTGTCCTCAAGTCCATTCTCTATGTCTACACCTTTATTCCTGCCCTGCAACTAGGTTCATCCGTACCTTTTTTTTTTTATTCCATATATATGCATTAGCATATGGTATTTGTTTTGCTCTTTCTGACTTACTTCACTCTGTATGACAGACTCTAGGTCCATCCACCTCACTACAAATAACTCAATTTCATTTCCTTTTATGGCTGAGTAATATTCCATTGCATATGTGTGCCACATCTTCTTTATCCATTCATCTGTCGGGGGACATTTAGGTTGGTTCCATGTCCTGGCTATTGTAAATACTGCTGCAATGAACATTGTGGTACATGACTCTTTTTGAATTATGGTTTTCTCAGTGTATATGCCCATTAGTGGGATTGCTGGGTCATATGGTAGTTCTATTTTTAGTTTTTTAAGGAACCTCCATACTGTTTTCCATAGTGGCTGTATCAATTTACATTTCCACCAACAGTGCAGGAGGGTTCCCTTTTCACCACACCCTTTCCAGAATTTATTGTTTCTAGATTTTTTGATAATGGCCACTCTGACTGGTGGGATGTGATTCCTCATTGTAGTTTTGATTTGCATTTCTCTAATAATTAGTGATGTTGAGCATCTTTTCATGTACCTCTTGGCCATCTTTTGCACAGGAAAAGAAACCATAAACAAGACAAAAAGACAACCCTCAGAATGGGAGACAATATTTGCAAATGAAACAACAGACAAAGTATTAATCTCCAAAGTATACAAACAGCTCATGGAGCTCAATATCAAAAAAACAAACAATCCAATTTAAAAATGGGCAGAAGACCTAAATAGGCATTTCACCAAGGAAGATATTTTAATCTTTAGTGAAGTTAACATCCCTAATGAATCTAGAGCTAGGACACAGAAATTAAAAGGGCCTGGTATGTTGAACAGGCAAGCAATCCTGGAAAGTGCACCCTTGAGGAAGTATCATTTAGGTATTATTCACATGAACAGATCCCTGAAGGGAGATGAGAAAGGAGCGAGTGTATTTGTCAGAGTTTTAGTTAGACTATATATACATGGAAATGACAAGAATATTGACTATAAACTTGTTAAAGAACACTATCTCAGAACAACTGTAAGCTAAGACATGTTTAATAACATAAATACAAGAAGTGGCATGATATTCTTATTTCTTCCTAATGAAGGAAATCACCCCTGTATCCAGCCTGAATTGAGAATTTCTTCTATATTTCCCCACCCCCCCCAAAAAAAACTTGAATTCATCAGCACATTATTACATATAAAACAGAAAGTGAGTCAGGCTAAATTCAGAGAACTGTGAGAGAATAAATTTCTGTTGTTTAAGCAATCCAGTTTGTGATACTTTGTTAAGATAGCCCTAGGAAACAAACACAATGTAAGTAATAGCAAATTTTGATATGAGAGATCTATTATGAGGCTGCTTTGACAATTCACCATTCTGCATCATGCAGATTAGTGGCAGAATACAATGGTAAATGAGAGTGTTTCCTTAATTTCTCTTTCAAATTTTTCATCATTAGTGTATAGGAATGCAAGAGATTTCTGTGCATTAATTTTGTATCCTGCTACTTTACCAAATTCATTGATTAGCTCTAGTAGTTTTCTAGTGGCATCTTTAGGATTCTCTATGTATAGTATCATGTCATCTGCAAACAGTGACAGTTTTACTTCTTCTTTTCCAATCTGTATTCCTTTTATTTCTTTTTCTTCTCTGATTGCTGTGGCTAGGACTTCCAAAACTATGTTGAATACTGGCGAGAGTGGACATCCTCGTCTTGTTCCTGATCTTAGAGGAAATGGTTTCAGTTTTTCACCATTGAGAATGATGTTTGCTGTGGGTTTGTCATATATGGCCTTTATTATGTTGAGGTAGGTTCCCTCTATGCCCACTATCTGGAGAGTTTTTATCATAAATGGTTGTTGAATTTTGCCAGAAGCTTTTTCTGCATCTACTGAGATGGTCATATGGTTTCTGTTTTTCAATTTGTTAATATAGTGTATCACATTGATTGATTTGCATTTATTGAAGAATCCTTGCACCCCTGTGATAAATCCCACTTGATCATGGTGTATGATCCTTTTAATGTGTTGTTGGATTCTGTTTGCTAGTATCTTGTTGAGGATTTTTGAATCTATATTCATCAGTGATATTGTTCTGTAATTTTCTTTTTTTGTAGTATCTTTGTCTAGTTTTCGTATGAGGGTGATGGTGGCCTTATAGAATAAGTTTGGGAGTGTTCCTTCCTCTGCAACTCTTCCTCTGGAAGAGTTTAAGAAGTATAGGTGTTACCTCTTCTCTGAATGTTTGATAGAATTCACCTGTGAAGCCATCTGGTCGTGGACTTTTGTTTGTTGGAAGATGTTTTATCACAGTTTCCATTTCATTACTTATGATTGGTCTGTTGATATTTTCTATTTCTTCCTGGTTCAGTCATGGAAGGTTATACATTTCTAAGAATTTGTCCATTTCTTCCAGGTTGTCCATTTTATTGGCATAGAGTTGCTTGTTGTAGTCTTTTAGGATGCTTTGTATTTCTGTGGTGTCTGTTTTAACTTCTCCTTTTTCATTTCTAATTTTATTGATTTGAGTCCTCTCCCTCTTTTTCTTGATGAATCTGGCTAAAGGTTTATCAATTTTGTTTATCTTCTCAGAGAACCAGCTTTTAGTTTTATTGATCTTTGCTATTGTTTCCTTTGTTTCTATTTCATTTATTTCTGCTCTGATCCTTATGATTTCTTTCCTTCTACTAACTTTGGGTTTTGTTTGTTTTTCTTTCTCTAGATATTTTAGGTGTAAGGTTAGATTGTTTATTTGAGATTTGTCTTGTTTCTTGAGGTATGCTTGTATTGCTGTAAACTTCCCTCTTAGAACTGCTTTTGCTGCATCCCATAGGTTTTGGATCATCATGTTTTTGTTGTCATTTGTCTCTAAGTATTTTCTGATTTCCTCTCTGATTTCTTCAGTGATCACTTTGTTATTTAGTAACGTATTGTTTTGCCTCCATGTGTTTGTATTTTTTACATTTTTTTCCCTGTAATTGATTTCTAGTCTCATAGTGTGTGGTCAGAAAAGATGCTTGATATGATTTCAATTTTCTTAAATTTACTGAGGCTTGATTTGTGACCCAAGATGTAATCTATCCTGGAGAATGTTCCATGCGCACTTGAGAAAAAAGTGTAATCTGCTGTTTTTGGATAGAATGTCCTATAAATATCAATTAAACCTATCTGGTCTGTTGTATCATTTAAAGCTTGTATTTCCTTATTAATATTCTGTTTGGATGATCTGTCCATTGGTGTAAGTGAGGTGTTAAAGTCCCCCACTATTATTGTGTTACTGTCGATTTCCTCTTTTATAGCTGTTAGCAGTTGCCTTATGTATTGAGGCACTCCTATCTTGGGTGCATATATATTTATAATTGTTATATCTTCTCAGAATGATCCCTTGATCATTATGTAGTGTCCTTCCTTGTCTCTTGTAACATTCTTTATTTTAAAATCTATTTTATCTGATATGAGTATTGCTACTCCAGCTTTCTTTTCATTTCCATTTGCATGGAATATCTTTTTTCATCCCCTCACTTTCAGTCCTTGTGTGTCTCTAGGTTTGAAGTGGGTCTCTTGTAGACCACATATATGGATCTTGTTTTCATATCCATTCCGCGAGCCTGTGTCTTTCGATTGGAGCATTTAATCCATTCACGTTAAGGTAATTATCGATATGTATGTTCCTATGACCATTTTCTTAATTGTTTTGTGTTTGTTTTTTTAGGTCTTTTTCTCCTCTTGTGTTTCCCACTTAGAGAAGTTCCTTTAGCATTTGTTGTGGAGCTGGTTTGGTGGTGCTGAACTCTCTTAACTTTCTCTTGTCTGTAAAGCTTTTGATTTCTCTGTCCAATCTGAATGAGATCCTTCCCAGGTAGAGTAATATCGGTTGTAGCTTCTTCCCTTTCATCACTTTAAATTAGTCATGCCGCTCCCTTCTGGCTTGTAGAGTTTCTGCTGAGAAATCGGCTGTTAACCTTATGGGAGTTCCCTTGTATGTTATTTGTCATTTTTCCCTTGTTGCTTTCAATAATTTTTCTTTGTTTTTAATTTTTGTCAGTTTGATTACTGTGTGTCTCAGCATGTTTCTCCTTGGTTTATCCTGCCTGGGATTCTCTGCACTTTCTGGACTTGGGTGTCTATTCCCTTTCCCGTGTTAGGGAAGTTTTCACCTGTAGTCTCCTCAAATATTTTCTCGGGTCCTTTCTGTCTCTCTTCTCCTTCTGGGACCCCTGTAATGCAAATGTTGTTGCATTTAATGTTGTCCCAGAGGTCTCTTAGGCTGCCTTCATTTCTTTTCCTTCTTTCTTTTTTACTCTGCTCTGGGGCAGTGAATTCCACCATTCTGTCTTCCAGGTCATTTATCTGTTCTTCTGCCTCAGTTATTCTGCTATTGTTTCCTTCTAGTGTAGTTTTCATTTCAGTTATTGTATTGTTCATCTCTGTTTGTTCTTTAATTCTCCTTGTGTTTGTTCTTTAATTCTTCTAGGTCTTTCTTAAACATTTCTTGCATCTTCTTGATATTTGCCTCCATTCTTTTTCTGAGGTCCTGGGTCAACTTCACAATCATTATTCTGAATTCTTTTTCTGGAAGGTTTCCCCTCTCCATTTAGTTGGTTTTCTGGGGTTTTATCTTGTTCCTTCATCTGTCTTTTCATCTTGTGTATCTTTCTGTGAATGTGGTGTTTGTTCCACAGGCTGCAGGATTATAGTTCTTCTTGCTTCTGCTGTCTGCCCTCTCTCCTTTTATTATTCTTGTACAGTCTGCCATTGTAATATTCATAATAGTTGTGAAAACGGTGTGCAGTTTACCAGAAAGAAACTACAATGCCTAAAGAGCTTCTCAAGGTAAATCTTATTGGTGTTCTGGCAGAGTATATATAAGACATTATTTAGGGATTTTAACATCTTCCCTTACCCACTTTAGAAAGGCTGACAATCGTTTAGTTGTGGAATTGAATACCTTTGTCAGGGGCTGGAATATGCACTCAGCTGATACATGGATATAAACATGTGATCCCCGTTCCCAAGTCCAGAGTGGAAATGTACTTATATGAGTTGCCATTTACAACACTTAGTGATAAATCCTGAGGGTGGGGGGACAGACAAGGTGCACTGGCAACAATGTCAGCTTAGTGGAATAGAAAATATCTGAGCTCACTTTTAATAAAGGAATATTAATTTGCTAAGAAAATAAGAAAAAAGAGTTCCCTAGCAGGAAGAACTGTAAGAGCAATGATAAAAAGACCAGGGTATGTGTGGCATATTTGAGAGGGGAAAACTATTTAGTGTTCCTGAAGTATAAACAGAACATTTGTAGAGTCAAGATAGAAAGCAGGATAAGAAAAGCATTCCTTAAACTTAAGTGGTCCTGAATCTATGCCAAGCAATTTAAATTTAATTTTGTAGGTAATGGGGAGTCATTAAGGAATTTTGAAAAGGGTGGAACTGGAAGTAGAAACCAATCCTAGGCTGACAGAAGTCCAAGGAAGAGGAGCACAAAACAGATAAAACAAGGTAACAGAGGAAGGTTAAAGAAATAAAGCTTTCAACTTTTCAACTGCATGAAACTGCATGTAAATCTTTTCAACTGCATGAGAAGATTTACAAGGATGGACAAGTCTGCATGATTTTCAAGTTTCTAACTTGTGATACTAGGTGAATTGTACGCTATTTTGTTACATAGAATATAATAGATTCAAAGAAAGTCAGTGTATTTAGTTTTGAGGTAACTGATGGACCTGATGAAATTTCCAGAAGAGGCTTAGACAAAAAATAATGTTGGCTCTTAGGAGAGGAAAGAGATATTGACTGCAAATAAAGTTGTTGGTGTATATGTAGCAATTAATGCCACAGGGTTAAATTCACTAATAATTTGACTCATCAATAAGTATTCATATATATCACAAGGTTATTAACTTTATATATTACAAAATGTATAACAAATGTGAAAATAAAACATATATCAACACCAAAATCAATTTTACAATACAACCTCTATTCATTTATCATGCATCTAACCCATGATGTCTCATATACTGTCCATTTCTCAACACATATGAAGTCAGAAATATTTAACAAATCATTTAAGCACTTTGCAGACTTACAGTAATTCATATAGAACATAAATATCTAATTACAGTCAACAAAATCTGACTGCTTCTGTAAACCACAAAGAGATGTTTTTGACCTGCACATCAGTTGTTAGGGAGCTATTATAATATTCCTAACAAATAACATTATGGTCTTGCAGTAATGCAGTGACATGGATATAGAAAAATGAGCTCAGACTAAAAGCACTTCTGTGTTTAAGAAAGAAGTTAGAAGTTAATTGAATACAAAAGTAGCCAACAATTTTTATTTAACACCTGCTAGTCACCATTCTAAGCACTTTACATGTGTTGACTCATTTGATCCTCACTACAGTCCTATGAGATAAATACTATTATTGCTTCCATTTTATGGATAGAAAACCGAAGTAAAAAAAGAAATCAAATTTAGGCCAGAATTTATACTATAGTAAACACCTTTTAAAGACTGGAAGTCTGGGTTCAAATACATGCTGTAATCTTCTACACTAGATTTGTGGTCGTTCCTAGCCTTTTGATATACTCTGCTATGTTCCATGAAGTAGTATCGTACATATTTATAATAATAACTTTATCACAAATGAAAAAGCTTAATCCATTCATGAATCCAAATTGGTAAACCTACACAGAGGTGGTCAAGAAGTATGTATTTTTTATTCTGTCATGTGAATGTAAGCTCAATAAATATAGGTAGAGATTTTTGCTTATAACCCTGTCGTATCCACAGCACCTAGAACTAAAGTACTTAGTGAGCACTTAAAATATATCTTTAAATTAACAAATGAATAAACAAATTAATTAAGCCATAATAGTCTATTTTAATTGAAGAATATATATTGGCAAACACAAGGCTTTTCCTTTAAGAGATTACTGCATAGAAAATTTGTTTAATATTAACAAGTGGTTAGAGAAAAAATAATACAATTTATTTGCAATATGCCCAAATACTAATGAAAGGCACTGACATAATGTTAATATAGGGGTTTGATTTCCAACTCCTCTTTAAAAATAACACTTTGTGATTGGTATGACTATACATATTTTTGAAGAAAATATGTACAGTAAAAGAAGATATAAATACAAAATTGAAAAGAACTTATAATGCATCATTCAGGGATAACCACTGTTAAACATTCAGGGTCTGAATATCTAATATCCACTCTATGAATGTGATTAAATTTCAATTAAAAAATTAGACTTAAACTATGTATATTGTTTTATTATCTTCTTCTCTTAAGAGTGTACCGTCAGAATTTCTACATGCCATTAAATATTATTTGAAAACTGAGTTTTAGGGATACATAGCATTCCATTTTATGAATATATCACAATAAATCTGACTTTTGTGATTCCTAGTACAGTAAGTCTCCTACATATGAACCTTCAAGTTGCAAACTTTCAAAGATGCAAACATGTGTTCGCATGTCCAATCACGTAAGTTAGTTCACGTGTCTGGCGTACATTGTCACATGCGTGCTTCTTCTACAAGTGGTTGTACTTTTGTGTACTTTACTGTACAGTACTGTATAGAGTACAGTAGTACAGTATCTTTATCAAGCCCAGGATGTCCAGAAGCAAGAGTAAAAGCAGTGGTGATGTAGCTGGTACTGCTAAGAAGCGCCAGGAATTGGAGGCCCAGAGAAAGGATGAAGAAAGACAAGAGGAAGAACTAACTGAAGAACTGAAGAGATTTATGACGCAGGAAAGGGAAAGGGGATTTTCTTTTTTTGAGGAGACACTGTTAGTTTTTGAGGCACAGGACCCAAACGTAGAAAGGTACACGAAGGTTGCAGCAGCCATTCAGAATGCAATCCAGTGTTATTGTGTCATCTATGACTAGAGAAAAAGAGCTACTACCCCGACATCACTGGATCATTTTTTCAAGAGGGTAGATAGAATTGAATCCAGCAAGGAACCAGAACCTGTGCCATCAACGTCAGGTGTGAGTGAAATTGCAGCTTGCCCTCTGTCTCCTATTGCTGACAATCCTTCAGCTCTACCATCTCCCACCTCCTCTCCCTTTTCCAGTCAGTAACTCTTCTTGCCTGTTCACTCGATGCCAGCCCCTGGATACCAGCTGTTGTGCTGTACTACTGTACTTTTCAAGATACTGTACTGTAAGACTAAAAATGTTTTCTTTATTTTTTGTTTGTTTTTTTATGTATTATTTGTGTGAAAAGTATTATAAACCTATTACAGTATAGTACTATATAGCTGACTGTGTTAGTTGGGTACCTAGGCTAATTTTCTTGGACTTATGAACAAACGACTTAACGACCGCACTCTCGGAATGGAACTCATTCCTATGTAGGGGACTTACTGTATTTCATTTTACTGATTTCTGTAAATAACACTGTGTAGACATTCTTACATGTAAATACTTGAGCACATCTCTAATTATATTTAAGAATAAATTAGGAAAGCTTAAATTTAAGAGGTCAGAGTTGATTTAATAATTGTTAGAGCTTTAAGAATGCTAAGTTATAATAGAAAATGATACATTTGTGTATAATGTTTATCTATTAAGTAAAAAATGGCTTGCATTATTTTATATAAATATCATCAGGTATAACTCCAAGCCTTCTTTATTTCTTTCATTATTTAGTATTTATAGAGAAGTCTACTACGGATCAAGCAAATTGCTGGTCATAAGATATAAAATTAAATGGCAATTATGTGATAGGTTTTCATGTATTTATTGTCTTCATCTATGCATGCTTAAAATTGACAAACTATTGATTTATGGAAGTGTTTGAAATAAAATTGGATCATTATTTAAAAAGAATAAATTTCTAGATTTGGAATCTATCATTATTTTTCAGTTGAAATGACTATCAACTCACTAATCATTAAATGTAGATTTGAGCGTCATATAGAATTGCCTGTTTCCCTCAAATGTTCTCTAATTTAATATGTTTTCCTTTAATCAGTAAAACAATTACAGGCTTTATTGGCACAACTTAGAGTAATAGGCATTAACACAATAAAAGTTAAGTAAACAGAAGTTAAAGATTATGATCAAATATTATTCTGCTAAGAGTAATAAACCTCTGCCTAGAGGTTTAAATTCTCTTTCATAACTGTTTGTTTACATTTATTTTAATTTTATAGTGTTAAATTAATTTAGACATGATTTTTGATCCAAAATCAAATTTTGCAACTAGACAAGCTTGCAAAATCAAGAGATCTTAAATCACAAATCTATGAAAAGCCTGATAGCTTCCCGAATAGATGGCGGAGATGAAAATTTTAAAGCGAACCTACAAGAATAAACCCACTTATAAATTCTCATGTAAAATTCAACTGAATATTAACATCTTCACATTCCTTAAATTTAAAAGCAACACTTTTATTCCCATTTTTATCCTAGAAATCATGATAAAATCAGACAAGATTTCATCTCAGGAAATATTGTACTCACTGTAGGCACACATGCTTTTATATTAGGAGCAGAGAGCAGAAATTTTTTTGCATGGTAGGAAAATTAAAGTCTGTCTGTAACACTCAACTGATATCTAACGTATTATTTTCTATTCCATTTGCCTGGTTTCTTATCTCTTAGGTGTGTGGAACATTTTGAGAACTGCTTATATAAATAATTTAATACTGACCCCTAAGTCATTTACCATTGACCACTTTTATCAGATATGTCCATGACTCAGTATAAACGATTAACCCTTACATATGTCAGCATAAAATGGCCTTTTAAAACTTTTTGTGTTGAAACTATGAGAACTGAGGATGTTTGTAGCAAGGACAGAAAGGGGGGGAAATGAGTACTTTAAGAAAAAATACATAATAAACCTGAATCAAAAGATTAGTCAAATAATTATTTCAAAGAAAATAGAAACAATAAAGACATCACTACTTTGTATTCCTGGTAAACTATCCATTCAATGTTACTATTATTTCTGAATTCTACAGAAGTGTCCAAAGTGTGCTCTATAGACTATTAAAGCAGATATGTAGCTGTTAATATTTTAAAACAAAACCCAAGGTGAGACAATCAAAGTTCTGTAGCCAAATAATTTGAGGAAACTTGGTTAAACAGAACTGTATACTTTTAATTGTTGTTTTGGTTCTGTAGTTTCTTTTCTTATAGTTAATATGTTTATGGGTACTGTAAATTCTTAGGATATTTGTATCATTTATTTACTGATATATAACAAACCACCCCAAAGCTTTGAATCTATGAATTTTTGAGCAGCTCTGCTGACCTGGACCAGGCTCCACTGACCTCTTTGTTCTCTCATACTTCTCTAATCAGCAAGCAGGTCAGGTAGGGATGGTCTACTGTCCTCAGCTGGGGCAACTTTACTCTGCTTCACATGGTCTTTCATCCTTCAATAGGCTAGCCTGAGCTTGCTTTCTTAGCAGAGGCAGAATACGAAAGAGAGAATGGAAGCATGCCAGATCTCCTGAACCTACACTTAAAAATGGCAAACATCACTTTCCCTGTATTCTATGGGCCGAAGCAAGTCACAGGTGCAGCACAAATTTAAGGGGTAGAGAAATAGATTCCACCTTTTGATAAAAACACCTCTTGGTAAGAGTTATACTGCAAAAGATATGTACAAAGAGAGAAATGGAATATGGGGAATAATACTGTAACCAATGTACTGTACACTTTGACTGGGGAACCCCTTTTTTTCACATAATGCCTTTCAAGATTGAATTTGTAGCTCATATCTCATAAATGCTAACATATAAGGATTTTATAATCCACCTTATTCAATAAATATTAATTGAGCACTGAGTCTAGTCAGCAACTAAATTTTTGGTACACAGGGTGAGTTGAGAGCATGTTCTCTATCTTCAAGATAATTCAGGGACTTCCCTTGTGGTCCAGTAGCTAAGACTCTGTGCTCCCAGGGCAGGGGGCCTGGGTTTGATCCCTGCTCAGGGAACTAGATCCCACGTGCTGCAACTAAAGATCCCACATGCCAAAACTAAGACCCAGAACAGCCAAATATACATATATATATATATATATAAAATAATTCAGTGCAGCTTTCAGTGGTTGCCCATGTAAGTGAAGCAAACTGTTGCATTGGTGTTTTCCAGTAAACTACACTTAGTGTTATTTACATACCTGTATTCCTCTTCAATGCTGAAGCTTGACCATGTAATTTACATATCAATGGGACATTAGTGAGCGTGATGAAAGTAGAGGCTTGATAAGTGCTAGCAAAGAGGTTTGTCCTCTTGAAATATTACCTCTTGAGCCTCAGAGACCGCTATCTATGAGAAAACTCAAGCTAGTCACATGGAAAAGCTAATGCAGAAGAACCAAGAAATTGAATGGATATCCAGATCCAAGACCCCAGATATATGGTCCCACTCAATGTACTTTAATCCAGCCATTCAAGCCACAACATTTTAGGCTACAGTCATTATGGAACTGATACCAGCTGTCTCTGTTTTCCTTGCCTGAAATTCTGACCCACAGAATTATGAACAAATAAAGTGTTTCTTATTTTAATATACTAAGTTTGGGGTGGTATGCTATGTACCAATAGATAACTGTGAGAGAAATTGATACCAGAAGAGTAGTGCTGCTGTATCAAAAACCTAAATGCAATATGGGCCTTGGGACTTGAAAGCAGGCAAAGGTTTACATGTACATGGCATTTCTTATGGAAAACAAAGATAGATGGAAGGAGAAAACCCAGAGACAGCAACTCTATGGAAAAGAACTAGCCTATAATCAAGGACCATGTCCTGTCTCCCAAAAAAGGATACCTGGCTATATGGAGCTGGTTGGATTTTAGACTTGTTATGGCCCAGTGACTGCTATGTGTTATACTTTTTTAATAGGAATGTGTGCTTCAGTTTTCATATTATTATCTCATCATTAAATAGTGGGTATGTAAAGGCAGAAAACTTCCCTTTTTAGTTCACAGATTTCTGGGTTAAGAAGAGTCATACCTGAGCAGCTGCATCCAAAGAACTATGTCTAAAGATCCTCATTTGTACCTGAACCTGATTCAAATGACAAGAGCCTAACTAAGCCTGATACCATAAGGAAATATGATGTTGAGGATCTTGGGAGGAGGGAAGTGTACTTTGCATGTGGAAGGGCTGTGAATTATTAGACATCAAAGTATGGACTGAGGTAAACAGTTGCATCAGTTGCTGCCGCAAACCCATACCTTTCAATATTCACACCCTTATATAGTCTCCTCTAATTCCAGCTGACTCTGGAATCAGCTGTGTATCTTGCTTTGGCCAATGGGACATTAGAAATACACTTGATAGGCACCAACACATTGGTTTAGTCCTCATGTAATGCACCCTGTTTGGACTCTGAGACCACCTTTTTATGAGAAAGTACAAGCTAGCTACATGGAGAGATCACATGCAGGAGAACTGAGGAACCCAGTTAGTCACTAAAACTGAATCTCCAGACATCTGGCCTCAACTGAGCTGTTGTAGTCAGCTCCCACCTGTTCAAGGCAGCCCACATGAGATCCCAACATCACGAAGCAAGATGAGTTACTTCCATTGTTCCCTGCTCAATTTCTGACTGTAGAATCATGGTCCAAGATGTTACCGTGAGTCACTAAGTTTTGGAATTGTTATGGAGAAATAGATAACTGAAACAACAGAGTATGCTGCAGGTTGGTAGAAGAGTGAACATCATTGAGGAATCAGATGGATCAACAAGTATCAGCGCAGGTGTAACAGAAATATTATATAATGAAAAGTGTGGCTGCCTCACAGAGACGATAGATAGGTAGATAGATAGATATAGATAGATAGCCAGCCATTGGTCTCTTTCTTTTATTGAGATAATTGGATAATTGAAACCTAGCTCTATGACTTAGAGATTAAACTGTTCAAGTGCACATAACCCACCAGGTCCTTTCACATTATATTGTAAAATTTAATCACATTCTTACTTGATTAGCATAGGCTTTATAAAATCTAGACAGTCATATTATAAGCAAGTTACATATGCCTACTTTCATTTTAATTAGGTTTACGATCCTAAAGCAATTTAATGAAAACTGGCAAATAAAGGGAGATGGTCTTATTCCAAAGAAGTAGATGTAAAGAGAGACTACACAAGAAAGAAAATTTTCCTAAAGAATTCTTTATTAAGAATACCTGTTATAAGGCACAGTGTTTTATATTTGGATATTCTAAGTTGCATCTAACCCTATCTCGATCTGAGAACATTTTAATATGAAATATTATATATCTAATAATTTGAGAGTTACTAAAAATGCCAATGAGAAAGTTTTCTATGATTTTCTATTTCTTAAAAAAAATTTAACGTGAAATTTTAATATTTTTCTCTGTATAACTTACTATGAAGTTATATATACTAGTTAATTGCTACACCTGTAATAGAAGGGAGGAAACGCATTAGCGTGTTTTCACTTAATACAAATTAGAAATCCCCATGTATAAAAATATTAAACAATTAATTCCTAAGTTATATCATATTTCTGTGATCTACGCTGATTGAAGGGAGGTTTTATGAGTATGTTTGGTTGTTTGAAACAGTCCTATGGCCCATTGGTTAAGAACAACAACTTCAGAGCTCAATTTGCCAAGGTTCAAATCCTCACTCTGTCACTTCTTAACTGTATGATCTGTGTCTCTGATTCCACAATGTTAAAATGGAGACAATATTAGTAACTTTTTCAGAGCGTTGGTATGAGAATTAAATAAGGTAATATACATAAGGCAATCAAAGCAGTACCAGAAACAATATCACACGCAGTACCTAAGTGTAAGATATTGTTATTCTTAGCAGTTTAGTTGCTAAATTTCTCTTCAATTTAGGTAAATTGTCCATCCCAGTCATTCGTACTTCTTTGCGAATTGTTAATAATTTCTTTAAAAGGAAAAAGAAATGAACACTTACTGACTGCCAAGAAATCTTTTAACAGCTTTACTATTAGAAGTTATGTATTGATTGATTTGATCATTAAAAGCACCCCTATGAAGCAGAAACTATGATCATCCTCACTTTAGAAATGCAAAAACAGAGCTTCAGACAGTTTAAAGAGGCTGCCCATGATATGCCCCTAGTAAATGATGAAGTCAGCACTCAAAGTATTAGAGCTCCAGAACCTGCAATCTTAATTATTAAATGATCTCTGAACCACTCTGGATTATATAATTTCCAATTTTTTCTGTCAAAATCGGACCCTATGAAAATTATTGCCTCTAACAGTCTTCTTTCAACATCTTTATCTTTGCAGAAAACACAGAGAAGAAAATAATAGTGCATGAAAGAATCAACAGAAAATTCAGATTGGTGAGAGAGGATAAAAGAACAAAGGGGTCCACAAGCCATTGCAGTGAGCACCTGTGCTGTTCTAGGAACTGTGGATACCGGAATACAAAAAACTGACACTGAGAAGCTCTTTGCCTGTGAGGAGTTTGCATTGATTCCAGAGAAGACTCGTAATGAAATGATGACAAAATTAAAGAATCAATACAAGTTAAATGAGTAATAAGCACTAGATAGAAGGTAAGGGAGAATCAGGATATGCCACACCAAAATATGCCACTTTGGCATACTGATTAATTTGAGCTGAAAGCAATTGAGAAACAGCAGATGCAGGAAAAGCTCTCTGTCTTTCCTCTATCTGCCTAAAAACAGGACATAAATTTCCCGTGAAAAAGGTGCCCTCCCTGTACCAAGAGAAGAGAGCACTCTATCACCAGAGACAGAGTCGATGCCAAGATGATTCTGCATAAGCAAGCGTTTCTAAAATAACCCTTATCTTCCATTAGTTTCCTCCATATATTTCTTAGTCACTTTCCCACAATTTATTGGCCCTAGAAGCCCAAACACCCTTTTTTTTTGCCTAGTCGCTTCCCTACAAGTTAATACCCTCTGTTTAAATTGGTGCATAAGCTGTTAATTTGCCTTTTGTCAGTTTAATTCGCAGGTCCCAGTGACTTAACCTAAAAAGGCAGAGGAAAAGTTTTTCCTCCCTTACAAGGGTAATGACATAGAGAGGTCAGGGCATGCTGTTTTGGAGACTGTACCAAGCAAAGCCTCTCTAAGTAGACATCATTTGTATTAAGACTTGAGAAACTAAAAACGTGTGTTGCAGGTAGAGGGAACAGCAATAGCTGTGGGCTGAAGTGAAAGGAATGGTGGTCTGTTCAAAGCACAATAATAAGAAGGAGACCAATGTGGATAGAGTACAGTGAGCAAGGGGGAGATATGAAGAAGATAAGTTTCTAGAAGACAGAGACCCAGGGAGGGATTTGTGTACCAGGCTAAGGAGTTTAGAGTTTATTCTAATTAAACTAGAAAGCCACTGAACAACTTTAAGCAGGAGACTGACTCCATTTGATATAAGAATATTTCGTGTCATTCATTCATGGAGGTCACCATGCATACCCCTCTGTGACAGAAATGCAAGCCAGTATGTGGAATCGTGCTTGTTATTTATTTTGTTAAGTGTAGAAAGGAAGCCTCTTATTGAAACAGATCCATGTGTCCAACATAATATAGAACACATCTTCTGCATTGTGTTAGGTCTTTAATTGCCATTCAA
This sequence comes from Phocoena sinus, assembly GCF_008692025.1. Taxonomy (NCBI): domain Eukaryota; kingdom Metazoa; phylum Chordata; class Mammalia; order Artiodactyla; family Phocoenidae; genus Phocoena; species Phocoena sinus. The sequence continues at coordinate 34,986,631 of NC_045772.1, read as the reverse complement.
ACTTGTTAATAAACCTTAAATTTATTCTTTTCCTGAACTATTTTTTTCTTTTTGTTTAAAACTGTACCCAAATGTGATTTAGTCTTAATGATTTTAAAATGTCACAAGTGTAGTAAATGTGAAAATTATACTTGAGACATTTTTATTAGCAAACAGTAAATATTTATACCATTACAGAGTAGGGTTTTTTTTTTTTAAGATCTGACTTCTAAGGTTGAATTAATAACAGATTGAAGCAGTTAGAATAAAGATAAAAATCATAAACTCCTAAGGATTTTATTAAATCTCTACAGCCCTCTAAGTATACTTTAGTTTTTTTCTTGCTAATTAGCATGCAATTGGGACACAAAATGAAGGATTTTTCTCTGAGCCATTGTGGTCCCTCTGAAGCTGCTGCAAAAATTGAATGGTTCAGAAATAAACCAAAGTAGCTTTCAGTCCATTTTCTTGGAAAGGTCTTGCCTGAGGGGGTAGTTAGAGGTGTGCCATAATGTTTGATTTTAATGCTAAAGAGAAGTTATTTGATTTGCCCAAGGTCATCAATTGCCACTACAAGAACTGAGAAACAATTCCAGCTCTTTACATCATTTACTGCATCAATGATTTACATCATTTTGTTATGAAACTGGAAAACATAACAAAACTTCCTATTGGGTAAGTGAATTTTTTATTATTTTCACTGAGATATAATTGACATACAACATTATATTAGTTTCAGGTGTACAACATAATAGCTCAATATTTGTATATAAATTGCAAAATGATCACCACGACTTGTCTAGGTAATATCCATCACCATACACAGTTACAGCATTGAATTTTCACTTTTTACATGACTTTCTCCATTTTGGCGTACTATCCAGTGTAGTGTACTGGAAAGAGCACAAAATGTTGGGACAGGTAATGAGAAGACTTCAATTATAGTCTCAGGTACACTTACTAGTTCTTCCACTTACTATTGCAATAGAACATATCATCCTGATGCTTAGTGACTTAAAACAACAAAAGTCATTGTGCTATTATCACTCCCAGTTGCAGGGGGTTGATTGAACTCTCATCTGGAATTTCTTACACAGTTACTGTCAGATTGTAGCTGAGAATGGAATCATCTCCAATACTTCTTCCCTCATGTGCCTGTTGATTGATACTAGCTGTTGGCCGCATGGCCTACAGGAGGCCTTTTCGCAAGGCTTGAGGTGCCTCATATAGCATGGTAGCTTTTATAACCTAACTTCAGAAGTTGCATAGCTTCAATTCCAGTCTAGCCAAGGGCCTGCCCTGCTTTGGGGGAGTGGACATGGACACTTGCATCTCTCAGTGGGAAGAATGTCTATGCCACTGTGTAAGAAGAGCATCTGGAACTGGACAGCTTGTTACAGACATCATGGAAAATACACTCTGCATACTAGCTGTGCTATCTTAATCAAGTTTCTGAATCCCTCTGTGCTTCCATTTTTCCATCTATAAAATAGAAATAGTAACTGCTTGACTTATTCCAAACTGGGGTTATGAAAGTCAGATATTAGGATGTATAAGAAAAGATGTAATAAACTTTCAAACACAATAGCTGAAAGCTTTTATTAGGATATACATATTCTCTAACTTATGTGACAAGGAGGAGAGGATTGAAATCTTAGATTCCAGCTACTCATCTAGAGTTATTTCTAGCTTGGCAATGAATTGCCCATATGAGATACGCAATCGAATTAACTAAATATTAAAACAAAAAAATCAAGCCCGATAAAGCTGATTCCAAAAATTCTGTACACGTACAAACTTAAAAATGAATTGTCATAAGAATTAAAATGCTTTATTTATGATAAAATGATTCAATATGCTGTGCAATTGTCAAAATCTTGGGAACTTTAATTTTTCTAATGAAAGACTGCTTTTGCATATAACTTTTCTATGCTTCAGCTGTCTTCATCAGTAAAATTAAAATACTAACACTTTTTAATATATATTAAATGATCAATTAGATAAAGTTTAGAATAATACCAACATCAGTGGTAAATATAATCTGGTATAAAAATTATCGTTGGGGGCTCCCCTGGTGGCGCAGTGGTTGAGAGTCCACCTGCCGATGCAGGGGACACGGGCTCGTGCCCCGGTCCGGGAGGATCCCACATGCCGCGGAGCGGCTGCGCCCGTGAGCCATGGCCGCTGAAACTGCACGTCCGGAGCCTGTGCTCCGCAACGGGAGAGGCCGCAACAATGAGAGGCCTGCGTACTGCCAAAAAAAAAATTATCGTTGGAATTTGATTCTGAGTTAGGCTTGATCAGACCACATAGAAAGCATGAGATAATGACCAAATTTATCCCCCCCTGCCAGATATCCTACTCATATCAAGGGCATATATTTAAGCATATCAAGGGCCTTATATTTGGATTTTTCTTTGCCTATGAAATCTGATGATAACACTTTTTTGTTCTGGCTTTCACTAAAGCTGTTTTCTAATGATTCAAATGCAGAAAAACATGACAAATACTATTTAACTAAGAAACTCAGAGAGTAGGATCATGGATCAGTATGGGTGTACCTGCCTAAGAAAATAAACTGAAGACTATATAGTTTAGTAATTCATTGTCATTATTTTAGTGAACAATGATAGAAGGAAAAGAATTATTTTTTTAATTAAAATCCAAACAATTATAATTTTAACAATAATTTTGCCTGAGCTATAAAGTGATTTATTTTTTCTCTAAATAAGTAAAGCACAAATCATTCTAAAATAGGGAGATTGACTGCATATTCCATCACTTTTTTCAACTAAAATTTATACAATACCAGCAATACTAACTTTGAAGATTTTAAGGAATGTAAGTGGTACAGTGGAATGTGATTAAAGGCAGCAATTTTCACAGTCATCTAAAAATATCACCCCTCACCAACAGTGATTCATTTAAGAAATATTTACTGGGCACCATAGTTTCTATGTGCATGGCATTTTTCTTAGATCTAAGAAGACAGAAATGGAAGAGACACGAGCACGGTCCTTAAGGGCCTTCAAACAAAGCAACATGATGATTTTCTGTAAAGGAATCATGTGATTTAATTGTATAATTGTATTTTCAACAATTATCTTCCTATGGCAGAGACTAGTATACTGTTTATCAAGCTAGTTGCATATTCTTTTTGGATACACAATTATCCTCATTTTTCCCAGCCTCATTTGCAATTGAATGTGGCCTTGTGTCTGAGATTTAGCCAGTGGAATAATAGTGACAGTGAAAAGTACCACTTTCAGGACTAGACCATGAACTTCCTAGGGTATCATTCACTGTCATTCCTCACACAACCTGTTTGATATTGAAAAACAATGGAAACTTCAAAGCTATGTGAAGATGATGCAAAACTCAAGAAGTGACCAAAATCACTTTAATGTTTCCCTCAGCTTGACTAAACTTTAAACAGGTTTCTTATTGACTGTAGACCCCTGACCTCGCTTTTCTTAGAGCATTTACTAGAATATTTGCAATCCAATACTTCTCCACTAGCTGACCCTAGCACTTAACAAAATCTCCCATCCTGTGTTGAGTTCAACTTCTCCCTCCGATTGCAATTGTCTTGACACCTATTGCCATAGTCTTGAATAGTCTCCTTTGCCAGTTTAACTTTTCTGATGCATTTTCTTTTGATATAGGAAAACTGGGTCTCTATATCACCTCATGGATTCCAACACAAGCTATACAGTAATACCTGTTTCGGACTTAGCATAAATGAAAAATCAATTATCTTGATTGAGCTATAAAACTTGGGATTTGTTGCTTAGAAAAATTAGCTTTCCCTTAGTTAACATAATCCCCACAATAATGCAAGCCTCTGAGGACAAATATCCTTTTTTTCTTATTCACCATTGTTGTCCTATAACTGTGAGAACATAGAAGAAGGGACAAGATCTAATTAGGATGATTCAGGAAAGTCTTCATATAAGATAACATTGATTTGAAACATTAGTGAGAAGGAATTTTCTGAGAGTTGATGCTCTCCAAAGAGTGATCAACATATATGAAACCCTGGCCATAGAAGTAAGCGTAATATATAGAAACTAGTCCTTAGCTATAATTAGGTTACTTAAAGGCAAGAAGTTTGCATTAGTAATAGGTGAATAAATAGGGGGTGATTCTAGTATCTGAATCTCTCTCTCACTGAGTGATGAATTTTAAGGTTCACCAGAGCAATGGGTTTTCTTTGGACCAAGGATGAGAGAAAAAGGCAAAGGTTCAGAGGACATGAAAATCAGAGGACTGAACAAATCCAGGAGGTTATTTGGGAACTTAATTTAAAAATCTGAAGAAATAATTAGGCCAGAAGCAAATACCAAAACCAAGCTTATAGAGCCAAGAATATATGAATCACAGATATTAGCCAGAAGAATGTAGTTGGTTACTGCAACGGTTCAGGAGAAGTCTAAAGACCTACATTTGTGGCATTATGGTAGAGGAAAGAAACCAGACAGACGATATGAAATCTGTAGAATTCTGTGATCAACAGACTTTGAGAAATTATATAGAGGAAAATCCACTGGGCTTTGGTTTATGGCTTCTGGCCTAGGAAAGTAAACGACAATGTAGTCATTCACTGAAAGTGATTTAAAAGGGAGCAACTATTTTTGAAGTAAAAAATAGAATTACAAGATCATTTATAAAGTAAATTTTGAAACCCTTATGGGCTATCCAGGTGGAATCCAATCTTCTTAAGTTGTCTGAAACTTAAATCATCACCTAGATACCCCATAAGAGTTTCAAAAAGGAGATGAAGGATGCAAGAGTTGAGGAGTTTGGAAGTTTTTTTATTATGAAATAGGGGTGGTAGAGCACACAGTAGATTATAAAGGGGGTCATCAGTTGCAAATGAGTCAGTGACAGAGCAAAAGTAAAACACTCTGAACTTCAGTAATGAGAAAAAAACTGATGGCTGGAGGTGCTTGTCAGGGTCTGTGGATATTTGTTTTATATAAAAATAAGTCATGTACTACACAGACTAGGGTGCATGACACCTACTGGCATGGCTAGTGCAGTGAGGAAATTAGTCTTCAGATGCTACCCTTTTCACTGCCAAAAACCATCCTCAACAACGTTACATGTTGGATTAGCCCAAGCTGAAAATAAATATGATATTGAAAGTAGGATTTATTAGATTATCTGTTTGATTCCTGCAATCAACAGCAGGTAATAAGCAGATTTTGAGTGGATAAGGCAAAAAATAGTATTTTTGATTAACTGAGAATTTAAGGGCAGTTGACATTGGAGCACCAGCTATCTGAACCAGAAAATGGTGGCCAGTGATCAATATGAAAGTTATTTTCCCCACTTGAAGATGTAGTAGGAGTGGACATATGATATAGTAAGTGGGGTGGACATCGAACATACAGTACACACTTGACTTTTGTTAAGTTTGTTAAGTAATCATTGCACTCATTTTAGAAGTGTTTTCACATGATTATTTTTCTTAAAATTTAAAGAAAATTTTTTGTAATTTTTACAACTATCTCAGGGAGATTATCAAACATTGAGCTGTCTAGATTGATTATACAGTCTTCTAATTAAAGTGTTTATTTTCCTTTTTCCATTATTAAAAAGCAGTCAAAACCTTGAGATTGAGAACTTGTATGTGAACTGTAAGATTCTCAAGCATTACATCTTAAGACAAAAGACTGTTTATTGGCCTTTACAGAGTTACATATAACTTGTTTGAAGTTTTTAACTGGAAAAATAGTAAGAATATTTTGGAACCTCAATCATCACAGCACCTTGTCAATAGACAGTGCTCGCTTGCTCTCTCACGCACTCTCTCTCTCTCTCTCTCTCTCTCTTTAAAGCTATCCATTGTTCTTCATTCAGGTCAAAATTTTAAAAGCAGGGTAAAATACAAAGTATATGCACTAGAAAACGATCAGTTATTCTCGACACTACAGTGCAGTGTTTTGTGAGGTGCTGGTCAATTTTGGAATGGGTTACACTATCAGGAGCTCTGGGAAATATTGCGATGTCATTTTATTTAGGAACAATTGACTTACAAAGTAGCTAATTTATTTTTAAATACAGCTGTGCTAAGGCATCAAATAAAACTAAATAGGCAACGAGATAATGTTTATTGCTCAGGCTCTAAAGATAAGCCGACTGGTTTCAAATTAAGTTGCTGTCACTTACTAGCATGTGACTTTGTTCAGGCTGTTAAACTCCTGAAGCCTCAGTTTTTTCACCTTTAACATTAGTAAAATAACAATACCTACTACACCCTACTTAAATGGGGGTTTTATAAAGTAATGTACATAAAATGCTTTAAAATACATATTGTTTTTTAAATAAATAATTGAAGCTTTCATTGGAAGATGAGTATAACAGGGCAGAGGTGCGGGCTAGGAGCACAATTAAAGTACTGTGGAGAGGCACTTTAATCACTGTATAAAATTATTTCCTTTATCCTAAACAATATGGTCTAATTTATAGCACAACACTATTAACTGACTCATGACCAGATAATTTTGTTATTAATTGTGAAGTTCTGCTCAAATTGCACCATGAGAAAAACTCTTTTACTTTCTTACATATTTTCCCCTAATTCACAGATAGTAAGCATCCCCTTCACTGTACTTTCTTAATGTGTACGTAGTGAATTCCAAAAAGAGAAATCGATTCAGCAGCATAATATTACGGTGATATCTGCCATCAAAGAATGGGTGCTATTTTGACAGCAATACCCCTGGTGGTTGATCATTTATCCCTGGTGACACTAGAAATGCAAAGCCGTCAGCAGCCACCAGTTAAGTGAAAAGATTAGTAGAGCACATGTTCAACAAATAGATTTACTCTAGAAAGATCCATTTGAGTCCTTATTTGATTTTACACTTTCTCTATAAATTGTAGCTTTATTGATTCAAGAAGCTACATTTGATTGAATAAAAATAACTAAACATAACTTCTTCCATTTACATATTAGCAGTCAAAGAAAATTCTGTTTGAAGCATGTAAGAATATTGAGTTTATCCAGATACAAGATGTTAACGAGGCTTCAAGATGAATGTGTCAATACTAAATGTGTGGAAATGGAGTGAGAGTGGGAAAGTATGGAGTCAGCAAGTGCTAGAAGTAAAGGAAGGCCATAATAAAGCAGTGACCATTCATTGTTCAGCTTTTTTAATTTCTAAAACTAGCTATAGAGAATATAATGGGAAAGCCCTTCAGAGACTGAGAAGTGGAGTTTGTACTATAACAGATGAAGCAAAAAACAGAGTAAGAGAGTGTTACAGGCTGAATTGGGTCCCTCCAAAATGTGCATGTTGAAGTCCTAACCCCCCAGCACCTCAGAATGTAACCATGTTTGGAGATAAGGTTTTTAAAGATGTGATTAATTAGGGCTTCCCTGGTGGCGCAGTGGTTGAGAGTCCACCTGCTGATGCAGGGGACACGGGTTCGTGCCCTGGTCCGGGAAGATCCCACATGCCGTGGAGTGGCTGGGCCTGTGAGCCATGGCCGCTGAGCCTGCGAGTCCGGAGCCTGTGCTCCGCAATGGGAGAGACCACAACAGTGAGAGGACTGCGTACCGCAGGAAAAAAAAAAAAAAAAAAGATGTGATTAATTAAATATTGAGGTCTTTAGCATGGGTCCTGATCCAATATGACTTGGTATTGTAGTAAGAGGAAATTTGAATACAGACATGCACACCCACAGATGCCTTGATCTCAGACTTACAGCCTCCAGGACAATGAGAAAGTAAATGTTTAAGCCACCTAGTCTGTAGTGCTTTGTTATGGCAGCACTATAAAACTAATAGAGATAAAGAAGAGGGCAAGGTTGGGGAAGACAGGTATTCCAGGTCCTCCAAGATCATACTATGCCATCATCATCTCCTTCCTGCTGAGGTGACCCTTATTCAGTCTCTAAGAGCCTAGATCTGCAAGAGGGTACTTGAGGTATAAACCTTTTCCTTGATCTCCTTGGTGGTCCTTATTTAAAATTCTTTGTACATTATGTTGGAACGAATCATTAACTATTCCTGTTTCTTGGAAACTTTTCTGTAATAATTCTCAATCAAAGGTGGAAACCTTTGACCAGTTGAGTGTTGGCACAAGAAATCATGGGAGTTGACACATAGATTGACTTTCTCAGATATGTAATATTACCCTTGGACACGAAATATTCAAGTCTATATGTTAGTAAAAATTTTCAGTTGTAAGTTAACTCATTCGTATCCAAGAACATTAATAAATCAAGATAACTTATTGAAATATTAATGTCTGCTTGTTCTTTCTTTTTTCTTTTTTGCTTCTCTGCCACTCTCACTGTCTTCCACCAAAGTAGGTAGCCAGGCTTTGGAAGTCCAGGGACTTGGTGGGGTGGAAAACTTCAGAAGTAAGTGATGTAATAAATTATTTTTGTCTTTTGAAAAAAGGATGTTTAACTGGGAGCTGAAACAGACCAGCAGGAGTGTCAATATTGTTAAAAATATGAAATTCACAACAAGCTTCACCATTCTTTATTATAGTCAGTCTGATTCTAGGAGACAAGTCAGCTTGAAATCCCTGAGCCCTAAACCAATAAAAAACAGATTATGTTAGGTGTATGGGCAGAGTTTGGAAGAAAGAGTATCTTTAAGAATCAAGGAGGCAGAGAAAAGGATTATGGAATGGAAGATAGTATTCTGAGTTCCACAGGTAATGGGGCATCTAAGTACTCCTCCATGTGGCACCAGAGAAGATGACTCAGTCTTTAAAGGGATGGCTGTATAATCTATCTTAAGGAGATGCTATATCTGTTACAAAAAGGCAGAAAAACAGATCCAAGAGCTTTAAGAAAGGCAGTTTATTGGCTTACATGGCTGAACATTTCAGGAGTTATTTGATCAGCTGTTGAAGTGATGCCCCAGGATTCAGTTTCCTGTCCTCTACCTTTCAGTTCTATTCACCTTAACACCAGTGCTATTCTCCAGCAAACTCTTTCCTCTTGGTTTTAAGACAGCTTAAGTAGCTCCAAACTATACATGATCTGAGCTTCATATTTTAAAGGAAAAATGAGATTCTCTTATCCAGGATCCCCTCCCTGAGGTAAGGTATCATTCATTTCATTAGCCCTGAATGTATCACATGTCATCTATGAACCAATCACTGTAGCCAGAGGAATGCGCTGTGCTGATTGGCCAGGCTAAGGTAGTACACATACTGCTGGGTCTTGAGGTTAAAATCTGCTTTACCCAAACCACATAGGATGAGATTGAAAGAAATGACAGCTTTCAAGGACAAAAATGGCTTCCAAAAATAGAATAATTAGGCAAAGATTTCTATAGCCCACATCTAACATGAAAGCACAAAACTGCAGGACACCAAGGGAACACTGCAGACTTAGACAAAAAAGATACCAGCATTAAATAGTAGACAAGAGCTTACAACTCATTATCTCATTTGGGGGGTAGTGTCTAGATCTCCTGATTTCTGAGTGAAACTGGAAGAGGAAGGATCCTATAATGACTGAGAAGAAATTCTCAGCCAGCACAGGAAAAGTGCAACTTTGAGACCAATCTGAATTGATTTAATGGTATGTACAAAGTAATATTTCTTTTACTCTTGGACTTGTGGAGTAAATTTAATATCCTTTCATAAGGGTCTTAGACTTCCTTTTAAATGCTGACCCAGCCAGGTTACTGAACTTGTAAGGTTAAATGATATCACTGAAATCATGAAAAGTCACCACAGAAATGCCAACATATGATAACTATATACGACTTGGGATAATTTCATTATGACATATTCATGAACTAATGAATATGTAAAACTATAACCATCCATTTACTGAAGCCTATCTTAAAAACTATACCATTTCTTCCAAAGTTATCAAATGAATTTAAGAAAAATAAATAGAGTAGACAGAGGGGAATGTTTTACTTAAAGACAAAGCCTCTTTAAAGAAATAAAATCAAAGAAGAAAACAAAATCCATGTATCACATTCCTCTTGATACCTCTCTAATTTAACTCCTTTTTCTGGAAATATTAAAAATGTATGTCTGTACTTCAGAAAGAGGAGACCCTTTTGTTACCAGCGTTAGGGGTGTGTTTTAATTAAAAAAAAAAACAATGAAAAACTATAATATGGATCCAACCATAAATATATATGGAAATATTTCAAGTCCTAAAAACCTACACTTTTACCCACACATTCCAGCAGAATAAAAAATGAAACCAGATGACCTCCAGTGGTGACAGATGGGCTCAGTTTTTGACAATGTGATTCTTATATTTTGCCCTAAGCTAGAACATCTTTAAACTTGATGAGGAATAAAATGAGAATTTTATTGCACAATTTAAAATAAGACTCAGTCATATAAATTGACCATGAACCTGGAGCATTAATTTGCAATAACTTGAGCTACATATAATTATACAAACATTTATTCTAAGTCAGTAAAGCAGAAGCAATTTTACAATATAGTAGTTCAGTTTACCAGGATGGTGCAGGGTTGATAGTTAATTAGTTTTTTCCTTTATTTTGCAAGAATATATGAAAATTAATTTGTTTTCTTTCTCTTGGTTACTTGGTTAATTTAGTGAATGTTTCCCCAAGAGATATCTTCATGCCAAAAGTCAATACCTTCAAAAGCCTAAGGAATTGTCTTCATTTGATTACCTGTATGTCTATGATTTAGAAACCAGTTGTACTCTATAGAAAGTTTGTTTTATTAATTATTAGGTTATATAATTTTCTTTCCTCCCTCTGGTACCCAAAACATTTATTTTAGAAAAATAGGTGTTCTTTTTATTATTCATAATATTTTGAGTCAATAAGTAAGAAAAAAATCCAAAGAAACTTAAAGTTTGAGATTTTACACAAGGTTTCGGTACCCCTCAGTACACTGAGATAAACTACCTGTCAAAACATTTATGTGTTTATTTCATGCAAGATACCAAATTTTCCTCTTCTTTTTCCAAGTTATAGTTAGCTAGGGAACTTTTCATTTTGGTCTTAAATTGAATCAATGGGGGGCAAGTATGCATGCATTTTAGAATATATCACAGAATGATTTTCCACTATAACTTTCCTATGGGAGCAGTCTACTACCAGACAAGTGTTTTAGCTGCTTTCCTCCAGATCATTCCAGTTATGGAATGCATAACTACTCTGAGTCCTGCTTTTTATTAGGTTGGGTTGTTGACATTAATATCTAGGGTGCATTAAAAAAAACAAGTATAGGTAAATCAAGTAGTTAGGGAAAGGAGAGGGCTTCCTTTTTGACTCATTTGAACCAATATACATGTGAAACAAAAATTTTTGTTTGATTAATTGAAATATTTAAGGCAAACTGACCAATCAGCCTTCTTAATTCTCCTCTCTCTCTGTGCTTTTGCTTGTCAAGGGGAAGCTATAGGCAATGGTGAGTGACAATACAGATTCTTCAGTCAGATTATTATACAGGTAATCAGGAGTACTAAAATGATTTTTTTCAAAATGCAAAACTACTGAATGTCCACAGGGCAATAATTATTGTGTTCCACTTGACAGAATTCATTTATATTTCTATGGATATGAATTATTTACTTTTCTATCAATATCCTACACCTTGGAACAGTAAAATACCAACAACCAAAGTCACAGATAACCCAGCAGGCTGAGTCAAACAGGTCTTCCAGGAATCTTTTTTACCCATTTCAAAGTCTCCCACATTTTTTCTTGACAATAAAATGGATAGGAAGCAGAAGCATATTAGTTGTTTGATGAGAATAGCATGTTACATCTTCCAGATAAAGAAAAAAAGGAAAGGAAGAGAGCAAGGAAGAGAGAGGACGGATGGGAAGAGAGAAGGCAGACAAATAGAAACTTCACAAAGAAAAGGAGTCTACAAAAACAGTAGTCCAAATAGGACACAGCTAAAATGTGACATAATTTAAATGACTGAGGGATGTAAGAAAATATAATCCATTTGACCTTGACTCTAAGAACATTCTCTTTCAAAGAGCAATCCAGAACCTACCAGATGTTATCTGCAGTGGCTAAAACTCACAGTCATAATAATGGAAATGGAATTTATTTGTTTTCACCCTTTGAAATCTGTTAAAACAAAAGTGAAAGAATAATTTATGAGATAGCTAGTGGGAAGCAGCTACACAACACAGGGAGATCAGCTCGGTGCTTTGTGACCACCTAGAGGGGTGGGATAGGGAGGGTGGGAGAGAGATGCAAGAGGGAAGGGATATGGGGATATATGTATACATATAGCTGATTCACTTTGTTATACAGCAGAAACTAACACAACAATGTAAGGCAATTATACTCCAATAAAGATGTTAAAAAACTAATTTATGGTTTACACAAAAATATATAAATATGAAAGATATAAAATATACTGCAGAAGGATCCAAATGTGTCTCAGCATTCAAAACAGAAAATAAAAGCAGAGAATATTTCATCATTAAGCAGTAAAAAATAGCTAACATTTATTTAAAATGTGAAAGACACCTTAGTAAGCAGTTTACATTTATCATCTCATTTATTTCTCACAAAACCACTATCAGTAAGGTGCATTTTTATTGCCAATTTACTACTAAGGAAAATGAGGCACAGAGAAACTTTGTAGCTGGTGATCAGATTACACGAGTGTCAGAATCTGGACTTAAACCAGGCAGTTTGACACCTATGTTAACATAGGTGAAATTGGAAACTAAGATTTCTCAAGAAAATACTACAAATACACTGAAAACCAAACATCTGTATTATAACTCTTTCTGTAGTGAGTATCAGAAAATAGAATCCAAACTGGATTGGGCAAAAGGAGAATTTATGGGTTAACAGATCTGACAGGCCCAAGAGTATAAATAACTTCAAGAACAGCTTGATTCAAGGGCATAGACAATGCCATCTCTCTCCGTTTGCAGTTATGTTTTCCATGGCTTCTATATTTAGGTTTCATTTGGTATCAAGATGGTTCTCAGCAGCTCTAAGTCCACATCTGCCAGGTTAAATTCCAAAGAGGAAAGGAAAGAGGGAGGAGGGAGAAGGAAGAGATATAGTTCCACAGATGTCCTAGCCTGTGTCCCTGTTGAATTGTTATAAAACCATCCTGAACCAATCAATGTGACCAGCACAATGTGATGTTCTGCTTGGCTTGGTTTAATATGCGTATCTATTCTGGACCTAGAATCTGAGCTAAAGCAACCAAATCATCACAGACTGATCTTGGGACATGTTTCATTTCCTGCAGAAAAATTGGGTTGCTAATACCTAAAGGGTGAAAAAAATACTAGTTGGTAAATATGACATATCTAATATATCAGATATATGCAGTCCTTCGTCAATTTGTAGGAATTACAGCTCTCTCCTTATATATAAGCCTGTGTCCAGAAAAATGTCCAGAACCCACAAAAATAGAATAATAGCTTGATATATGATAAAATATTGGATTTTTGTTCTCAAAAGCTCTAACAGTATTGTAACTTCATTGTATGAATGCAGTGTGAGTAACTCTTAATAAGTCAGCTGATTACTCATAAGAAATTATTGCTTATACCTAAAAATAAAAGGCAATGGGATAATATATCATTTGACTGTAAGAACTAAATAAGGGAATAGTCTTATTTTTATCAGTTCCTCCCCATGAGGCAGATACTCCCAACTCCACAGTTTGGGAACACCTGGCCTAGAGCACTGAAATACTTACCATGACATACAACATATTACAAAAGTTAATCTAACTTACCTTCGTGGTACACTGCTGCATCCCACAACTCTCACCTTCTCACACATGAAACGTCATCACTTTTGAAACAATCTGTACCTTCATGCCTTTATGTTTTGTCCTTATTTTTTTTTTAGACAGCTCTTTCGTGTCTGTCTTCTCAACCAGGTGAATTGATAATCACCCTTCATAACTAAATATGTATCACTTCTTCTTGGAAATTTTCCTGGAAAAGTCCACATAAGTTTAGATGCTCCTACAAAGTGGACTCACATGACACAATTATATTACTGATTATATTTGTGTAACTGGTATATTTCCTTCCCCAAATTTTCACTTTTCAATGACAGGGATTGTGTTTTATTCATCAGTCTACTTCTAGCACCTACTATAGCATGGTGTTGAGAACACAGAAGGAACTCATAAATACCATATTTCATTAAATTTAAAAACGTCATCTGATGTAAGATGCCCTGTCATACTATATACCATTAAGAAAGAACATAATAACTTTAGCAATCAGAGTTCTTATTTTATAATTCCTGAGAGGCTTTATCATACATTCCTGAAACTTCTTGAGTCTGACTTCTCAGAATTCTTTTTCAACTCTGATAGATTGATACCTATTTTTTCCACACAATGTCAGCCTCTGTGCTATTACCAACATCAATGATGCAGCATTTCATTAAAAGGTTCTTAACAATTATTCAGAATTTTCTTTTCAAAGTGCTGACATGTTTTTATACTGGGCTTCCTTGGTATTAATAGACCAAGGACTCACTTGCCACTTCAATTGTACTTAAATGTACTTAAGTACTTTAGCAATTAAATGTTTACTGATGAAAATGTCAGTAGTTTACAGTTGTCTTGTTTTATCACCAATAAGAAAAATCAAGTTAGTGTATGCCTTAGGCTGAAGTATGTTAAAAATGAATAAATAACTAAAAGAAAATTTATACCCTATATTTATTTTTTCTAAGATATTATAATAAAAACTTTCCAACGTGGAAAAAACTTGAAAGGTTTTTTCAGTAAAGACCTAGTTCACAGGTGATACAATTAATACTTTGTTATGTTTGCTTTATCATATATCTATTCATTAATTCATCCCTCTATTCATCCATCAACCTATATTACTTTTGGTGTACTACAAAATTATTTACAGACATCAGTACACTTCCCTATAAAGACTTCAGGATATATATAATTACCTACAGTTTAAGCTTTGTTTCTTTTGAGATAAAACTTACAAACAATTAAATGCATAAATATTTGTGTACCATTTAATGAGTTCTCACAAATGCATACACTTCTGCAACCTAGCAAAGATATAGAATATTACCATCACCTCATGCCTCTTCATAGTAAATCACTGCACCAACTCCCCAGAGACAAATACTATTTTGATTTTTTTTTGCCTATTCTAGAACCTCTTTTAAAAGAAGTCATGCAGTATTTATTCTTCTGTACAATCTTTCTTTCACATCCATATTGTTTGAGATTCATTCATGTATGAATAGCTCATTCTTTTTATTGCTGAGTAGTATGTCATTTTATGAATATATCACAATTTGTTTATCAGTTCTGTTACTGATGGACACTTGGGATAGTTCCAGAAAGTTTGGGCTGTTATGAATATAACCGATAATGAATATTTTTATAGGTATTTTTTGTGGACGTGTTTTTTTTTTTTTTTTTTTTTTTAATTTTTCCGAACACGCAGGCTCAGCGGCCATGGCTCACGGGCCCAGCCGCTCTGCGGCATGTGGGATCTTCCCAGACCGGGGCACGAACCTGTGTCCCCTGCATTGGCAGGCGGACTCTCAACCACTGCGCCACCAGGGAAGCCCTGGACGTGTTTTTAATTCTATTGGATAAATACCTAGGCTTGGAATTTCTGGTTTATGGGTAAATATGTGTTTGGTTTTTTCTTTTTTTTTTTTTGCGGTACGCGGGCCTCTCACTGTTGTGGCCTCTCCCATTGCGGAGCACAGGCTCTGGATGTGCAGGCTCAGCGGCCATGGCTCACGGACCCAGCCGCTCTGTGGCATGTGGGATCTTCCCCGACCGGGGCACGAACCCGTGTCCCCTGCATCGGCAGGCGGACTCACAACCACTGCGCCACCAGGGAAGCCCTCAGACTGTGTCTTGCACATTATGAATGAAATGTTGTTGAAGTTCTAACTATTATATTCCTCCAAACCTTTTTTTTTTTTTAACCAAGACTAAATTTACACTTCAAACTGCAAGTTCTTGTTTCCCCTTTAGTGGAAGATAGCTTAAACCTCAGATCAGTTCATTTAGCATTTTCTGGGCTGCTTGGAGTCTTTTCCACGCATACATATTCAGGGGTCAACCAAGATATAGGCAGAGTTTATACATAGAACATGGGTTCCTCTCTCTGACTTTCCTCCTCTTAGGATTTAACTTCTAGCTTTCCAGGAAGTTTGGCCCTGAACCCTGTCCTGTTCTTCATGACAGCAAGAAACAATGTTTTCCATTGAAGTTTTAGCTGACCCACAAGGTGTTGTCTGGGACCTGCCCTTCTGGTAAAAGCTGTAAAAATAGGATATTCACCTAGTGTCATTCTCTCCTTCCAAATGTCACCTCGTCTTCAGAATCTACCTACTTCTGTCTACTCTCCACGCTTCAGGTAGTTGTTTTATACATAGCTTCCAGAGTTTGCAGTTATTATCTATGGTATGGTTGGTCCAACAAGTGCTACACAACCATAGCTGAAGTAGAACTCCTACATTCATTCTTTACTTACAATTATATGTAATTAATTTCTTCCACCAATAAAACACATTGTGGTACATTGTGATTTTTCAATAGTATTGGTGATAATTTTACTCCATCTTTATAAAACTAATGGAAAATACTGGGTTAATAAAGTTTGATCTAGTAGTGAAAAGATAAAAGTTATTTAGAAAAAAAACAAAGATAATATTAAGCTTTCTCTTTTTGTTTGATAAGTTTTTGCCAAATGCATAAAAAATCCCAGAACAAAACTATTCCTTTGTCTGTTCTTTTTTGGAAATAGAAACATTTCATATGCCTAATAAATAGCTTTTATGTTAGCTTTTATGTTACTGAGAGATAACCACTTTAAGGCCAATGCCTTAAAACAAGACACCAAATTTATCAGAAAATTCTGAATAAAATAATTTTTTATTCCTCTGATACTCCTAAATACAAAATGATACCTTCAAGCCCTTTATATATAAATGTGTAACTCTCTGTAAATGTAATAGGAAAATATGAAAATTGTAGAATATTGTTACAGTGAAATCAATAAAAAACACAAAACCAGCTAATCTGCCACTATAGATTTTAAGATCTAGCCTCTTAGCAATTTTGAAGTATATAATACAGTACTGTTGACTATAGTCACTATGCTATGCATTAGATCTTCAGAACTTATTCATCTTCCAGAGGCAAGATTATACTGTTTAACATCTCCCCAATTCCCCCACCATTATTGATTTTAATACATTGTATGAAAACACTGGAATAAATGTGAATCTATCAATCATGTCTCTATGAATTTACCAAAAATAATCCAAATTATCTAAATAAGTGTCTGAATGTTTTTAACATACTATATATAAGGTGTTTTGGATTAGTTTTTGCCATAATTCCATCAAGCAGTCAATATTTTTGAGTACTTACCTGTGCAGACCTGTACAAAGAAGAGTTATTAAAAATGAAAAAAGTTAAAAGAATGATAGACAGAGAAACAGAGCACAACCATAAGAAAGAAAAACACAAAGGGCATTATTACAAAAAAAGATTGAGACTGGCATTTGGAAAGAATTAGAAATAGAAAATAGGAAGTTATGAGATTAAAAAGTTTAAAAGGTAAAAACAATGAAATCCAAATTAGAACTAGCTTTTCCAGAATGAAATGAAATCCAAGTCACCAGAGGGAAAGAAAATTATGAAACATGTTTATAACAAACTGAAATCCATCATAGGGCACTTAAATGTTAAGTCCAGTTGACATAAGTGCTTAGTAGACAGATGACTGTAGTTAAAATTGAAAAAAATAATTAAGATAGAATTTAGTTAGAATATAAGTGTAAATAGACTCATAAAATAAAATCAAAGGTAAAGGGTCTAAAACAAGTTGAAATAGATGGGGCTTGAAGTATACCACTTCCAAAAAGCACGGATTGGTATTTGACGGTGTAAAGATATTTCTTACTAGACAGATGAAAGAATACCATTTGACATTTGTTGCTTTCCAAAGTTCATCCTTATTATAACATAGTTCCCTAGTCTCATGTATAAAACTTAAATAAAAAACACACTTTTTTTTCATTTTCTATGAGAACTTGTGATTCATATATATTTGGAATGGAGTTATAATTTTTTTAGCCTGTGATGTTAAAGTCTTCATTCCCAGTCCTAAGAGAATTGAATGAAATTTTTTATCTTGAACTTGCAGAAATGAATAGTCAAATAATAAAAACAATAAAATGAAATGTGTTCCATTTTGAAAGAATCTTAGAGAGGTCTTGGTTCTCACCAAAAAAAAAAAAAAAATTATTGGCATTTATATGTGCTCCTAATATCTCCTAGTTACTACTGTCTACATTTGATTCATGGACCTGCCTTAGATTCCATTATCTAGAGTAGATAAACTATGTAATAAATGATTTAGCTTCATTTTTCAGTATGATTTTTAGATAAGAGCAATGTAGCAAAGAAAGATAAGGGAGAAACTTTCAAAGATAAAAATGAAAGTTATATTTACTCTAAATATTTCTGTTTTTATAATAACTGAAGTAAGTTATCACTATTCTAGGAAACAATAATAAAAATAATAAATGTTTACATTTAAATTAGTAACAGATATTCTTGCATATGTAGCATATCCTATATAGTACCCTATGTTGTAAAGAGGCTGAGCTCTGGGGACACATGTTTTGTTCAAATCCTGTCTTCAAATGTTGTGTCACATTATTTAGTTTCCTTACGTTGCAGCTTTATATCTGTACTATGGGGATCATGATGTTACCTTTCAGGTTTATTGTAAAGTTAGTATATAAAAAGTGCTTATAATAGTGCTTCCTATGTTATTACTATTATAGTTATTTGTACATAATACACAAGGAAGTGGAACTCAAAATTAAAAACTATGAATATTACGAACCATTGAGTGTTTACTTATCAGCCTTTTCTAGTCTCATTATCAGTATGTGATCTTTGAAGCCAAGAGTAAGAGATGAGGCATGTGGAGAGATATCTGCAACCACAGAGGATTTATTTTTTTCTCAAAATAGATCTGCCTTAAAGCTATATAAAGCTACAAAATTAGAATTCAGGACACGGGTGAAATTGAGAGGAGAGGCAAATTTTTTCTGTCACCCTCTCATCCTCAACCTTTGAAAGCCATTTGTCCAGGATCTAGACTCCTGAATGACTCACCCAGAGACTGCCTGATGACAGTAACTATGACAGTATTAGGCTTTTCTCTAGATGTATATAACATTTTCTGAAATGTTAGTTCCATTTTTGTGTGTGTGTGTTAATTTGGTGACTATTTTGGGTTCTCTTTGTGTGGTTATTTATAAACTTTTCATCTCTTCATTTAACAAAATAATTTGTGAGCCTATCATGTACCTGGCAAAACAAAAAAAGAACAAAGTACACTTCCTGGCTTCACAATAAACTGGGAAGAAAGCCTGAAATTTACTGGGGAGAAAGTGTAAATTTTCGAAAAAGAGTAGTAGGCAACTCTCCAGCTAGGCTTTCTTGAAGGTAGGGTTTACTGGGTTTCAGGTTAAGGTCTAAGATGAAGAGAGTCTACTGAAGCAGAAGTCCAACATTGTGAGAGAATGTTTTCCCCTGGGTTCTTGGAGATCTTAGAAGCAACAGCCATGAGAATCTCAGCAAGGTAAAGAGAAAGAGAAGGAAATGTTTCATATTTCTATGTTGCAAAATACACAAATATTCTTAATTTAAAAGAACCTAACTAGTAATTTGCTAACTTTCTACTTACTTTATAGCCCTGTTGGCATTGGTCTAATTTGTTTCCAGTAGCTTCTCAATCTTTCCCTGCATTCATTCCCATTCTACATGAGAAGCCCCAAATGTCATTCCTGTCTGTGATCTGTGTTCATCAAGAAATTGAGCATTTATCTACCAAGATCATTTAATCCCCAAATTGGAACCATTTACTTTTTTCTAAATACTTCCCATGCTTGATCTTATGTGTGACCCTTCCTCACTCTTCCCGCATTTCTCCCCAGCCCTACAGGTTAATCCTACTTATACTTCAAGGCCTGATTCTCCTTCTGTGCTCTCAGCAGCCCTCTGTTCCTTCTTTATGATACCTCATATTGTATTTTGTCATAATTTATTGTTACCTGTTCCATTTTTATGCATTCTCTACCAGATCTATTCAATAGTTACATTCCTACAAAATTCAGTGTCCATTAAAATTATGCAAAAATATCCTTTGTGTTTATATATAAAATGAAAGGAGGTTCTAGTCTCAAATAATTATAAGTGAGTTTTTCCACCTGCAAGATTGGTTATGGAAATATTTAAAAGTCATTAGGACCCAGGAAAATTATTTTTTATGTGGGACTCTCTCCCACATTCCAGGATTTCTAGCGCTCTGATGTAAGAGCTCTGAATGATAGCAGTGCAAAATGATAGTGACACCCAAAAACCCACTCCACAACATTCCAACTCCTGCCCAACTCTCAGGAGTTAATGTGATTTTTAAAGTAGCCAGTATTAAGATTAATTTTACTCGGGGAGAAGTACCCTACCAACACCATCACCATCCAGGATATAGTGAAAATATTTCTTAGTGATGGGAAAGTGTTTGAAGAGCTCACTCCTTCCTGTTCTCTGGGAACTAATTTTTAGATGATTGTTTAATGGACCATGAAGGTATCATTTGACAGAAAAAGACCTAGGGAGGAACACAAAGAATGTGGGGCAGAACTCCAGCACAGCTTCCCCGAATTATGTTCCAGAAAAGAAAGGAGAGAAGTGGAGTCCTGCTGTTGGTGAAGAGAAGGGAAAATAGGGCTTGCATTTATTTATGTTTATTTTTAATTTAGGAGCAGGTTGTCTCTGACCTGCTATCCAAATGATCCAGGTCATAAGACATTTGATCTGCCTCTTCCAGGCGGACAACAGGAGGGAACTATTCTTCCAAACCACCATATCTCACCTGCTAACTGCACACCTGGGAAGTCAGGCAGCCCAGAAGATTTTGCTCTGACGCTCTCTGACTACCACTGAGTACATATTCCACAATGTCTGAGAACGCACATCGGCCTAAAATGAGTTTCTGAGTGTGTAGCCGTGCACTTCTGGTGGGGTACAGTTCCCATACCTGCCTTTGACAGAGAGTGCTAGAGTGAGTGAATTGAGACCTTGGAGGTGGTTCTTATAATTCATAAGGATTATAAACGCCTTGAAGGTGAGATGATCATTTATCTTCGTAATCCCACCCCTACCACCACAACCACCATGAGATCTTAACACACTCTGCCAAAGATATATTCCCAACACATTTTTTAATTGATTCCAATCTCTTTTTTCATCATTTACTATTCCTTTGCAAAGAGAGTGTGCTTTTAAAGTGTTGCCTCTTCCTTACACTCTAGGATTTTTCTAAACCCAAACTGTTTATAGCTTTCAAATGTATGTGTGTATAGTATGGAACTAATAATTGGTCAAACCAACTCTGCGTATGTACAGGTGTTATATTTGGAACACAAAACGAGTACCTTAAGAAATATTTGTCGAATTGGATATAAACTTGTTACGCTCACTACATCCATGATCCTTTTTTCTGTTTTTTTCCCATATTTTGCATAATTAGAATTGTTGAGGTTTGTCCCTAAGTGCTTTGCACAATATTGTGTACATTATAGGATTAAGTAAAACTTCTTGAGTGAATTAATAAATGAATGACTGAATAAAGCGACTACTAATTGTTAGGCAAGAGGTGTAGCCAGAGACCCAAAATGATCTGCATTTAGCTTCTATCTTGTCAACTCTGAATTGATTACTTTGATTTTAACCATTCTTGTAATTTTAGAAAATAAGACTGTGGGATTTTGAAGCTGAGAGTGGAGTCTTTTCTTCTTTCCTGTACCTACTTGTGTTTGCAATTACATCAAGAACAACAAATGCACAACCATCTCTTCATCTTTTGAGTGTGGTCTCCGGTGCCACAAACTACGTAAATAAATCACAACTGCATGGCCTAGGTCAGGGAAGAACACACAGGCACCAGCTTCAATTCTGTTTAGCCAGTCTAGGGATCAATGCCTCATATATAACCTGTCAGTGTGGGCAACCTCTGCAGCTACGGGGTTGCTGAAATGCTGTATAATGGAAACTGTAGACCCTGTTGGACCAAAAGTAAACAACGATGAAATAGTGAGTTCTTGAGAGACCACAAGTGTATTTAAGTAGAAAAACAGCATCCCACCATGTGATGACTTTAGCCAGCTGTGTGAATTTTCCTTGGACTGAACCAGACTGTTGGCAGTGCCAATTCCTCATTAGTAGAACTCTGGGCATGCACCTTTTGGAGCCAAGAAAATGAGATGGAATGGGGGGAGGGAGACTCTGAGTACCTGGGTGCTTTTTGGCAAGCAAACCAACTAGACACAATCATAATCTAAACTTTGCTTGGTCATAGCATAAATGTCGGGAATAAATGTCTAACTGATTTGTTTGCCCTTGCTTGCTTGAAAAATAGAACACTAAATCAGCCATCAACACCAGACAATGTTTCTCTATCCGGAGAAATGTAAAACAGCAATTATTCATTACATTATAGCAATGCAGAGAAGCTAACATATCTTTATACTCCCCCTTTTTTAAAAGAGTAAACAAATATTTATTACTCATCTACTCTGTGCTAGGAGGTGTTATGTTTGCTAAGTACATACCTCTGAAATAATACCACTGTCTTTAAAAAATTTATGTTCTAATAATAAACTCAAAAACAAAAAAACATAATGTATGTGTATACATGTGGAGAGAGAGAGAGAAGGGGAGAGAGAGAGCCTAAGGAATATATAATAAGCTAGTGTAATAGGCTACTGTAATAAAGAGAGATGAAGATAGGACGTTTGAAGATGGGTACTTCTTTTACAGGGGCAGTTACAGAAGACCTCTCTGAAGTGACATCTGAGTTTATATGTTTTCATTCATTTATCAAACACATGCTATGGTATAGGAATTTCCTATCAGTTTGGCAATATCTGTGAACAAAGATCCCCTACATCACTACCTTCTAGTGATGGTAAAGAGGAGTGAGAACAGAAATTGATTAGTAAATATAATAAATAATGTGATAGAATGTGATATGTGCTATAGAAAAAGTGATGCAAAAAAGGAAGATCAGAAGAGCTATTGGCAAGTTGTCATTTGAATGGGGTGATCAGAAGGCTTACTGAGGAGACAATATTTGATCAAATACTTGAAAAAGTAAGAGATCTGCTAAGGGATATTTGGGGTAAAATTATTCCAGGCTGAAGAAACATTTAGTGCAAAATTTGGGGGTGGCTTGCTTAGGGATTTTCAGAAACAACAAGGAAGCCAGTTGTGACCAGAGCAGAGTTGGGGAGGGGAAGAGAATTGAGAAATGATTTCAGAGGTCTCTGGGTTTAGTTCTGAATAATGAGGCTGTGACAATGTGTCAGATTTTTACGTCACCAATCGGTACTTCTCTGTTTGGGAGGAAAGAAGCTTTGAGAGGAGGAGGTTCACCTGCTCAGAATAAAACTCTCCTCTTCTTTCTTATCCGTAAAAAACTTCCACCCCTAAACCCCATCCACATGCCTCCCCAACATACACCTATACCTGTGTGCACTCTCGGCAGAGAGAAACATTAGTCTAAGCCCGTGGTTTGCCACCTTAGCTGAGACTCAGAATCAGCGGTGCAGCTTATTAACTGCACACATGTCAGGGGCCCACTGGGTGATCCAGATTCAGATCTGTGTTATGGCACAGGCCTCTCTTTTGGTGTAGAATCTCCCCGAGGTAACTTTGATGGGCAGTCAGGCATAGAATCCAGTGCTCTACATGTACTCGGTGTGTGGTCCGAGCAATGTGAGTGTTATCTGGGAGCTTGTTAAAAATGTAGAATCTCAGACCTCATCAGAGAACTGTGGAATCAGAACCTGTGTTTTAACAAACTCGAGATATGTATGCACATCCAAGTTTGAGACACACATCTCCACATCGTTGCCTTAATTCTCTATTCTTTTATACCTAGTCTGTGTAGATATGCCCAAGTACTTCAGACCTGTTTCTTAGGGGGAAGTAAGCATAGCCCAACGAAATAGAATAATCTTCCCCCCAAGAGAAACTCTTCATGGGACTTCCTGTGTAAATCTGTTCTGCTCACAGTATTTTTATAACCTGGAAACAATTTGTAAAATAGTGTATGTGGCCAGAAATCCATCATGCTAATTATATGTAATTTGATATCATAATAATATAAGTATTCGTTAATTCATTGGTTAAACATTTTTTATAAAGTTTTTCAGAAGTACTCTTGAAATTGAAAATTTCTTTTCCCTCAGCTTGAAAGTATGAGTAGGCTCTTCTGAATGTGTGAAATTAGAAAATGATCAAATTCATATGAAAAATTTATGGGGTACATTTTCAGGGTCTGGTAAACAATATGTTTTCTTTTTCAGTTTGTTTTTTTCTCTCTCTCTTTGCTTTTAATAAGTGGACATGAGTATTAAAGCTATGAGCTCAGAATTTCTTTATGTAAGTTTTTAAGAGTAAATAATAGCCTATAGATGAAATAAAATATTTTTAATTAAAAAATAAAAAGTATTTAAGGTCCCTTCTTCATATATATGTGTATACATATATGTGTTAAATGCAGTAACATATCCAACAGAAATAATAAACTTCAAAACCATATATAATTATGTCCACATAATTTCCGCAGCTGTAAGAGTAATATTAATGAACTCCAAAACCACCACCAAGGAACAAAATAAATACATCAAAGGATATTTTTCTCTTTAGGTTCATGGCAAAGAAGATTTATAATTCGATTCAAACATCACATCTGAAAGTGAATATATTGCAGAAATAGGAACCTGCAATATCAGCTGTGGTTGACAATGAATTGAAGCCATTCCCAATGACTCATATTTTTTTTTCTGCACTGGCAGTCAGTTAAAAAACTGGGTAGTCTATTTAATATCTAATTTTGAAGCTAGATGTGTTTCTATCATTAAGGGTCCATGCTTTATGACATGGGAAAAACTTCATTTGGAAAAGGGCAAAGCTGATTTGTTAAGTGATATTTAGTCCAGTTCTGTATGGTACACTAAAGAATATCAGCCTTTGGTAGGGTCACCTCTAATGATGAAAGATCATTAATTGAGCCACAAATCAGCAAAACAAGTCATTTGTTCAGGACAGCAAAGTAAGTAAAATACTTTGCAAGGAACATCAAAACACTGTCACAAATTTTAACAACTAGCCTGTGTCTTCTAAATCTAAACTTGACTTAAAACTTTGTCAGATAAAATGTACCACATATAAAAAGTGTTATTGGAAAACAATTCATAGATTTCATGTACAATATTTCATTTCAGCTACACTATAATTCTGTGAATTCAGAAGGACAGAAGTTTGATTGCTTCTCAGAAAACCATTTACTAACAAATCTTCCATCTAAATGTACACATTTCTGAAATAACTCCCTTCTCTAGTTCTTTCCACATCTTCTAAAGATCCAGTGGTATAGAAGGCATGGAAGGATGAGAGAAGGCATAACATCTGTAATATGATCTATTGGCATACTGAGGATTCAAAAGGAAACGCCACTATTCCATTTTTAATACTACAGAAATTGTTCATTATAGTTAAATTAAATTACCCTTATTTTAACTAAAACCATCAGAACGTCTAAGACACAGTCATGATAGCATAAATTAGAAAAAATATGCAGTTTTCAATATGCTATTAAGGTAGTTTGGATAATTCAGGCAAAAAAAAAACTTTTACTGAATTATCTTGGTAAAAGAAAAATATGGGTTATATCTGTTTTCTTGAGTTGCCTGGAAATTGGAGAGATAAGAGACTAATTAAAGATGACTTATTTTTAGCAAATCTAAACAGTAATATCAAATCTTTCTTCAAAATGGAGCCACTGCAAGATTAAAAATATATCAGTTTGAGTCAATTACAATCAAAAGGCTGTCATCTGGGGAAAAAAATTCTGGAAAGAAGTTCAAATATTTTGAAAACTATTTTTAAAGGAAAACAACTTCTTAGGGACACCCTCATCTTTTTGTCCTATTTCAATCATTCCCAAACTTGGCCACACACTCGAGTTACTAGAGTTACACACTAGAGTTACTCGTGTTATTTAATAAAAATAAAGAATTCAGAGGTTAATCCCTGGAGATTCTGACTCAGTGGAGAGAGTTCTAGAAGTGAAAAAAATTTTAAAGACCTCAACAGACTTGGATGGGGCTAGTCTAGATCCAAGGATTTAAGATCAATGCCAACAGATATAAATATAAAGGACCATGTTAAGGAGACTATAAACAAACCAATCAACAACAAAAACAGGTAGTAGGTAAGGATTGGCTAAAAGTATACCAGTATTGTATTTAAGTGCTGTTACTAGTCGGAGATTTAGATAAATCACACTTTTTTCTATAAACTATTAAATCTAACTTGCTTTAAGCATTTTATTGTCTCAGAGATCGACCATATTGACCACTAAGTGCAACTGGGCATCCATACCAATGTCCTGTGGTAAACAGAATCATTTCAGGCAAGAAGAAAACCTCAAGTAAATGTCTCGGCTATTATTATATTCCACAGTCCATTATGTCATGTTCATTCTTACTGGTCTTTCCTATGCGATTGCTTGGGAAATAAAGGAATAAAGTGATTGCTGTAGAGATTTTAGGGTTGTAAATAAAGGAATAAAGTGATTGCTGTAGAGATTTTAGGGTTGTTGAGAAAAAGTTTATTAAAAACTTTTCTAGATTATTTTCTGGTTTGTGGTACTATGGGTGATTTTATTTACTTTTATAATTTTTCAGTATTTTCCAAGTTTATATACTGTATATAAATTACTTTCAAAATTAGAAAAAATAATATTTCAAAAATATACCAAATGGGAATTATAAGTGGAATGAATATTGTTATAATGATCAAAGATATCAATGCCAGTAGATTTACTCAGTAACATGATAATATATTGTGTTGGTAATTTGTGCATTTTCATTCTTGTTAATTTCTTTTTATTAAGTCATGACTTTGGGCTCAAAAGCAAAGCAAAATTTCCTTGCAGCCCTACTATCCTACCCTTTGTTCACACAGAAATTTTAGTTCATGGAGGGTATAGAGATTGAGGGCTTGAGGAGAAAGAAAGCAGAGAAAGTGTCTTTGCAAGGGGAGAGAATAAAGAAAGCCTGGGTGGTGGATCTAAGGAAGCCAGATTCTTTCGACACAGGTGTTTCACAGTGTGCTGGAGCTAAGAGCATTTGTTAAAGTTTGAAATAATTTGTGCATCTGAGTTAGTGGAATATGACATCTATTCACTACACTGTTTGCTTCATATATTTACACCTGATGGAAGAATATTTCTCATAGTAAATGATGCAGATCTTTTGTATCCAGATCTGCAAAAATATCCATTAAAAATAATGTCAATCACTGAGTCCTTCCCAGACTTATTAAATCAGAATATCTGAGAACTAGAAATTAGTAATTTAAATAAGCTTCCTAAGTCATTTTAATCACAGTAAAGCTTGAATACTATTATTTAAAGGCATAAATTAATATTTATTAAAGACTTTTATCTTTAGAAATTAGCATTTATCATATCATTACACATCTAATTTTAACACTGGGAACAAATCTCTCATATTTCCCTCAAACAGAAAGTCTCCTTTGGCCCACAACAAGATGGGAAAATGAGGATCAAGCAGTGAATATGTAACTGAGATACCATGCTTCTCCCTTCCCTCATTCTTGACCCACCAGAGAATTGATTCTGATGGACAGAAGGATAATAACTCCTTCTTTTACCCCGTTCACTGACATCCATTTGCTTCTATCTAATCTAAGGTAAGTAAACATATTTTTTTCTTCCAAAAGTACTTTTTGTGGAAGCAGATACCCACAAAAGACAGATGCTTGGAAAATGCACAGCAATTAGCACTATTTTTCATTGGCCCATAGCCCTCTGAATATGGTTTTGGAATTGGGAAGAGGATAGTAGGCGTGACTGATAACACTTTGGTATCTACAGGATAAGCGAAGTAGCCTAGAGAGAATAAAGTGTATTTAATATGAATCTGGACCACACTTCCCCTGAATTATTATTTGTCAAGGTATATGTTCATGTAAACATTTTACACAAAATTTCCACTAAAAACTACCTATCTCCAGTCCATCCTAGTAGAGAGTCCTCAGAGGATACTGAAAATTGGAGTACCGAAATCTGACCCAGACCTGTGAGCTATACCTAAATTCCCATGTCTCACCCACAACAGTTCTGTTAAAGCCTCTTCTTCTACACTTGCTATTCATAGGTTGTTTTAAACAGAAAAACACACCCATGATATTTACTCAGGTTCTTTTATTGAGTCCCCCAGATTGCACTAGTGGAGGGGAAGAACTGATTCTAGAATAAGACTAGAATCTACAGTTTTGAGTGGAGTTTTCTAAGAGGGAGCTGGAGGGAATGGACCCTAAAAAGGAGAATCTCTCAGGAGATGGAGAAAGCAACAGGGTTTGACGTAGGGGAGCACGACTAGCTTCCGGGAGTCTGGCCATGGGAAATGGGATTCTTCTGAAAATCTCTTGGTTAAATAGTTTATAATAGCATGAAAGTTTCCCTAATACTCATCATAAAAAGAAAGACATTTTTCTCTTATTCTCACAGGGTAGAGATGAGATTAGGGACGTCTGTTTATTAACAATTGACTTTAATATCTGTGTGAACTTCAGCGAGGGGGGGGGAGATAAATTAACCATAATACAAGCAACATGTAATGATTCCTTGCTATTCTAATGTCGTTCTTAGAGAACAGAGAGGGACCACATGTTCATTGAATCCATCTCAATGAAGTGATAGAATTACGATTGCCTTTTATCACTACTCATTGTTTCTGTCCAAGAAGAAGTAATAAAAATGGCCAGAATCCCTCTCCCCTTTGCAAGTCACCCATTGTAAGAAAAACCCTCTGGGGACATTCAGAACAGCTCAGAGTTTTAGAAAAGGAAAGGAGTCATTTTAATTAGGACTAAGGGATGAAACCTATGGGGATAGAACCTAAATGTGTTTAATACTGTTGGAGGGTAAATAGTAAGAGGCACTGTGGATTCATCTCTGCCTCTATGTAACCTCTGTTTATTTTAAAAGGACCAAATTAAAATTATATGCTGTCTGAGATTTGCTTTAAAATACTCCAGAAAAAAAAATAGTTGTGAAATAGATTAAACAAGATTGGCCAGTTCTTTAAAATTATTCAAGTTGGGTGAATGAAATACATGAGGATTTATTATATCTTCCTCTCTTTTTTGTGTATGTTTTAAAATTATATAATAAAAAAATTAATTGTGTTTTAGCCCAGAAAATGGTGCTATCTCTGATTTTTCCACACTGAACTAGAAGAAACTATACTCAGTGTGCAGTTTTTGTATTTTTTCTTCTATGCTTTCATGGTTAAGTTTCCTAGTTAACCCTGATTTCTCAGTAAAGCCGTATTAACTCATAGCCTTTAATGGACAAATGCAGCACAGTAAAGTCTGACCTTTTGCATATCAACATTTCTGTTGAAAATATTGTAGCATTATCCTGGGGAGGAAATGGTCCTGAAACTTCAGGCCATAATCAGCAAAGAAGTTGCAGTGTGGCAGTCCATTTTAGAAGTGGGAGAAAGTAATTGGTAGACACACACACACACACACACACACACACAACATGCTTAGGAAAACATGCATAACTGCTACAGCGCTTGTTTTTGTAATAAGCCATGAAGTCATAGTTGATGTCAGGCCCTGACTTGCAGCATTTGTTGATTTTTGTGCTGTACATGCTTCCAAAGGCTGATTTCCAGCTTCCAAGGTGATGTCACAGATGCAGAGCTGAGAAACGAACCACATAGTTCTCAGGAGCCCACATGTGCCTGCTCTAGAACACCCCTGCTTTCATAGTACCAGAAGCTGAGACTGTACCTTCCTAGTTTGCACTGGGCCGTTTTGCATTCCTCATGCCACTCAAACAAGAGGCAAGTGGGAGGGCCTTCCCTGGTGGCGCAGTGGTTAAGAATCCACCTGCCAATGCAGGGGACACGGGTTCGATCCCTGGTCCGGGAAGATCCCACATGCCGCGGAGCAACTGAGCTCGTGAGCCATGGCCGCTGAGCCTGTGCTCTGGAGCCCGTGGGCCACAGCTGCTGAGCCCACGTGCCACAACTGCTGAAGCCCACGTGCCTAGAGCCTGTGCTCCACAACAAGAGAAGCCGCCTCAACGAGAAGCCCCGCGCAGTGCCAACGAAGAGTGGCCCCCGCTCACCGCAACTAGAGAAAAGCCCTCGCACAGCAGCAAAGACCCAATGCAGCCAAAAATAAATAAATAAATATTTAAAAAAAAAAAAAAAAGGCAAATGGGATAGTATCCTGGTGGGGGTGATAAATCCTAGTTAACAAGGATAAACTGTGGTTGTTGCTACACATTGGGAACCTCTGGGATGCTCATTGCTTCCATCCCAATCAGCAAAGTTAATGGAAAATTAGGGCAAAACAAACATATGAACAAACAAGTCGGCAAACAGACAGATAAACGAGGCAGGTCCACACATGATTTAGACCCCTTAGGAACAAACCTTTAGATCACTAACAGGTAAAGAACTTCAAGTAGCTCAGATCCTGACAGTAAGCAAAGGGCAGTGGAATGCGCAGTGGATTAAGATCATTGACTATTAATTTTTGTGCCCCCCCAAACCTAATAGAGTTTCTGACACATTTAAGTGCTCCATACATATTTGGCAACTGAATAAAATTCATCTACCTGGTTAATTATGTAAATTGTCTTTAAACCAAGTGCTGTTTCTGAACTAAATTATCAGATATACTAATGACTTTGGATTTGAAATTCCATTGTTTGTTCCCCATAAATGTATGCTGAAGCATAACAAAATTGACCTAGTTAACTTTGCCATCTTGATAGAAATCTTCTGGGTAATCCTGATTAGATATTCCCAAATTCCTCACTTTGCTTTTCGTTACACTGATATAAGGAATTCTGGAGAAGTAAATAGCAACAGACTTTAATAGCAGGTGCAGAGAAATAACAAACCGTTCATTTGGATACTGAGCTCAAAGAAAGAAAAACATCCTTCTACCCGTGACAGATATGATTTGCTAGTTCTCAGTACCATCCCTGTCCTTCAAACCTCTCTCCAAGACTGCGGGGGAAGAAAACTAAAAACCATTTTTCCCAGACTCCCTCACCATGTGGGAGGTGAAGAAGGACAGGAGGAGAAGTGAGTATCCCACAGCAGCTGCAGACAGATATGTGGGCACGAGCAGTAGTCAAGCAGCAGATGAAGGGTATTGTCAGCAGCCACTGGAATTTCTCCTGAGTATATTCATTTCAGTGCTCTATGCCTTTAAGATCATTACTGGAAGCTTCCCAAGGCTTCCCCGAGCCATCCCGAAAAGAACCTACTGATACTGCAAGCAGCTAAGGTCACTCGTGTTGATTTCCCTGTTCCTTTACTTCTCCATTTCCTGAGGGTGTCTTTACTGACCGTCACATCCTCTGCCCTTGCAATGGTTTGGAAAGCCTCTAGTTACCCATTTAAATGCCTTTCCTGTCTCACACTAATGTAGCATCACCTCTGAATAATACACCATCCTATCCCATACTTTTTTCTTCATAAATGGCATGATGGAGAAGGATGAAGCAGAAAGAAGAAGCGAAAGAGAAGGAAGCAGAGATCAATATTTGTTGATCTGTCTTTGAAACTAATACAAAGATTTCCTAGGCCCACGGATCCTTAGAGAAGGATTAGATGAACGTTTGTCAGAAAAATACTGAAATAGCGTATTTCTTTAGGAGTCTAGTAGTCACTTCTAAAATTACTTTTAATGCTACAATGTTGTCTAATAGTCACTTCTGAAATTACTTTTAATGCTACAATACTGTAATTCTATGAACCATCAGGTAGCAGCCAAGGAATGGGAGTTCTGAATCACTATGGAATTATTATCAAATTATCTATAATGTGATAGAATAATAGCAGTAATCACATTGATAGCACACATTATCACTTAAAAATGCTTCAAGGTACAAGCCTGCATAATTTCCTCATTAAAGCATTCATTATGGAAGCTTTATTCTGTAATTATGTCCACTTTTCTAATAATTTTCAAATGATATAAAAAGTATCAATCAATATATATACAATATACATTGAATATATCATGTATGCCAGACCCTATGCTATGCATGTACTTTGGAATATACCAAAGAGCATAATTTATATCTCCCTGATTTTACAGAGAACCTGAGTCATCCTTAATCCCTTCATTCAATCCATCAGCCTGTAGCTGTAGGTTCTGACTCCAAAATACATACCAAATCTATCTACTTTTCATCTACATCAAAGTCGCATGGGCTAAGCAGTCAGTTTCTCCCAGGAAACTGCCTCTTCACTCCTGCTTCTGCATTTCCTCACCACCACCAATCCAATCTACACCCAGAACACACAGTGTAGTTTTTAAAACATAAATCAGGTCATGTCAATTACCTGTTATACAACTTTCAGGACTTTTTCTTTCTTTCACAGTAAAAATTAAATGCCTTTGGACAGTGAAGCCCTGCAATATACAGCTCCTGCATCCTTTTCAAGCCTCATCTGGTGCATACCACACCCCTTCCCTCACTGTGCTAAGCCACCCAGCCATTCTGTCTCTGGCCCCCTTCTCTGTTTTAGTGCCTTAGCTTTTACTGTTTTCTCTCCCCCGTACACTCTTCCCTAGTGGGTTTTTTTTTACTTTTGATTTTAAAATAATTTCAAACATACATAAAAGTCATTGGATAGTATTAAGAGCTCCCATGTACCCCTTTTCCAGATTAGGACACTTGCTTTCATAACCCCAGGAAAATGATCACAATCAGGAAATTACCGTTGATCAAATATTGATTAAATATTACTGTCTAATCCACAAACCTCATTCAAATTTCACTGATTGACCTAATAATATGCTGTAAAAGACTAAGATCCAATACAGAGCTTTATGATGCACTTAATTGATATGTTTCATTAGCCTTTTTTAATCTAGAACAGGTCCTCAGGTTCTTCTTGTCTTTAATATGTTTAAAGAATAGATTAGTTACTTCATAGAAGGTTTTACATTAACCGTGTTCTCCTCAATACATTGTATTGGAAAATACACCATAGATAATTGCTGTATTACTGGTGATATTGACTGTCATCATTTGGTTAAGATCTTCTTCACTGCAGTTAATTACTTAATGTATTTATTAATAATAACTTTAAAGTATTTTGTAGAAATATACTTTGACTCTTCATGTTAATATTGTCATTAGCACTCTTCAGATTTATGTTCTTCAAGAATTTATGTATCCCCCAAATCATTAACTACCTGAAGATTTTTAAAAAATTATAAACTTACAGCACTGAAAAATATTGCATACTTGTGAGCAGATTATACGAAATGT
The DNA here is from genome assembly GCF_008692025.1 of Phocoena sinus. Lineage (NCBI taxonomy): Eukaryota > Metazoa > Chordata > Mammalia > Artiodactyla > Phocoenidae > Phocoena > Phocoena sinus. The sequence continues at coordinate 34,953,232 of NC_045772.1, read as the reverse complement.
GAGTAAATTTATGTTAGTAGACTATTTCAAAAAAGTACTATTTATTTTCTTAAATAATTCATGGAGTTCTACACACACTAATACACACACGTGTAAAAAATGTCTAAACAATGATGGAAAAATTGGCTAATATATTTTAACTGTTGTTATTTTAATAAAAGAAAAATATTTTACTAAAGTCCAAAATTGTTACTGGACTATCAATATATAATTTTCTTGATAATTGCTTTAATTTAGGAAAACAAGATTTTTTTTTTAACATCTTTATTGGAGTATAATTGCTTTATAATGGTGTGTTAGTTGCTGCTGTATAACAAAGTGAATCAGCTATACATATACATATATCCCCATATCTCCTCCCTTTTGTATCTCCCTCCCACCCTCCCTATCCCACCCCTCTAGGTGGTCACAAAGTGGTCACAAAGCACGGAGCTGATCTCCTTGTGCTATGTGGCTGCTTCCCACTAGCTATCTATTTTACATTTGGTAGCATATATATGTCCATGCCACTCTCTCACTTCACCCCATCTTACCCTTCCCACTCCCTGTGTCCTCATCCTCGAGTCCATTCTCTACGTCTGTGTCTTTATTCCTGTCCTGCCCCTAGGTTCTTCAGAACCATTTTTTTTTTTTTTTTTTAGATTCCACATATATGTTTTAGCATACGGTATTTGTTTTTCTCTTTCTGACTTACTTCACTCTGTATGACAGACTCTAGGTCCATCCACCTCACTACAAATAATTCAATTTCATTTCTTTTTATGGCTAATATTCCATCGTATGTATGTGCCACATCTTCTTTATCCATTCATCTGTCAGTGGACACTTAGGTTGTTTCCATGTCCTGGCTACTGCAAATAGAGCTGCATTGAACATTGTGGTACATGACTCTTTTTGAATTACGGTTTTCTCAGGGTATACTCCCAGTAGTGGGATTGCTGAGTCCTGTGGTAGTTTCACCTCACACTGGTCAGAAGGGCCATCATCAAAAAATCTACAAACAATAAATGCTGGAGAGGGTGTGGAGAAAAGGGAACCCTCTTGCACTGTTGGTGGGAATGTAAATTGATACAGCCACTATGGAGAACAGTATGGAGGTTCCTTAAAAAACTGAAAACAAGATTTTTAATGATTGTTTATCTGTATTTTGTTTTGAAGAATCAATTATGTTGGTCTTTTTATATTCTTATAAAGTTTTATTTCTATAATATTTTTTAAATTTACATGGTAATAGAGGTATAAAAAAGAAAGCTTTAAGCCGTAAAAACAAGATTTTAACATAAACATATGCCTTCCAAAGCACCGATTATTACTGTCAATTTACTGGAAATAATGTGAATGAAAATAGTTGAAAACCTTCTATTGATATAGAAATGTACTACTGCCCCCTTATGGAAAATACTTTAATGACACTCAGTGGTTTTACACTTCTCTTTTGAAGTGGAGAGAAATAGTAACAAGATTTTAAAAATGATTCAATTCACAAAACAACACAATTTTTTTTATTTGTATAATTTTTGCCTTAAGCTAACCAATGTAGAATTTCTACAAATTCCCTTCTCACATAGTGTCCTTTGAATTTGTATCAGAATGACCGTAGTAGTACATTTAATGGAAAACTGAAATATAATAATTGACCATTTAATTTGGAAGGTGGATAAAAATACTCATTTTAATATTTAAACTATTATTGGTTAACATGTCTGGTTAATCTAGGTGGAAAAACTGAGTAAGAAAATGTTGAAAATAATAGTTAACACTATGTAACATGTACTATTTAATATGCATTAGTCGAGGTACAGAGCATTCTACATATATTAACTCACTATATCCTCACATCAACTTTATGAGTTAGGTACTGTTATCATCCCTCATTTACAGATGAGAAAAAGGAGGCGTGGAGAAGTATGTGAATTACTCAATCACTTGGATACTAAATAGCAGAGCTGGTATTTGAACCAGGCAAACTGATTCCTTGTTTTTAACTCCAAAACTCTACTGGTCTCAATGATCAAGATAATTTATTAAAAGATTTTATACATTTATCCATGATCCCTGAAAAAAACCTAGAAATTGCCAACTCATTTTTTGTTGGATCTTTTTAGCAGATGGAATGGGTAGACTAGTTTGATCCTATTTAGTAAAAGTGCGGATGTTTAGATATGACCCTGTTTATTCTCCTCTAATGCTTCTTCCTCCTTCACTATCTCCTTCTCACCTATTTCTCCTTCCTTAAAAAAAGAGGTGGGGGGAAGGAAGAGGAGACAGAGAAGAAGGAGAGAAAGAAGAAGAAATTGCATGTCAATTCTGTGCCAAGCACTGTTAAGCCCTGGAAATACAATTCTAAATAAAACTAAACATCTAACATTTGGGAGTGTATAAGCTAAGGTGGAAAACAGAGAATCTGAATATTGTGTGATGATGTTATTCCAAAGATGACAGAGCACATAAGCAGGGCAAACAAATCCACAAAGGAAAATACCTTCTAAACTGAGAAATGAAAGATATGTTGATTCTAGCCAAAGATAAAGAGGAAAATGGGGAGGGATGGAGAGCAATCCAGATACATAGAATGGTGTGTGGAAAGAAATGGATTAGGAGGGATTCAGAACATTTGAAGTATAAATACATCAGTTACATGTGGCTGGGGTGTAGAACGTGCCAGGAAAGAGATGAGCCAGAGGCGAGGCAGAGACGTATTGCAGAAAACCAGGTCTGTCTGCCATCGTGAGCAGTCTGAACTTTATCCTGAGGGAAATGCAGAGCCTTAGACAGATTTTTAAGAGAATAATCAGAGCAGAATTATGCTTTTAAGTGCTCTACTTATCTGCCTTTTTCTCTAGAAATGAAGGAAAGTAGTGAAGTCTATACTTTGTTATTACTCTCAGCAGCATTAGATTTATATTCACCAGGGAAGCCGAACATAAATGAACACAGCTTCAGCCTCTTTCGTTGTGGGCTGAAGTGTGTTCTCCAAAAGTGTATGTTGAAGTCCTGATGCCTGGCACCTGTGAATGTGACATCTTCTAGAAATAGGACTTCTGCAGATCAAATTAAGTTAAGATGAGAGCATATTGGACCAAGATGGACCCTAATCCAATAAGGCTGCTGTCCTTATTTAAAAAAAAGAAAAAAAGAAGAGACACAGACAGGTGAAGAGAGAACACCATGTGACAATGAAGGCAGAGACTGGAGTGAGGCATCTTTGCCCAGCACCACTGGAACTAACAAAAAGGCATGGAAAAGACACTCCTCTAGAACCTTCAGAGAGAGCATGGCTTGATTTCAGACTTGTAGCTTTCAGAACTGTGAGAGAATAGATTTCTGAGGTTTTAAGCCACCCAGTCTGTGGTACTTTGTTATGGGAGTCCTACTTAGTTCTGCCCTTAGGCCTTCATATGGGGGTCACTACAGAGCACTACAGAATCCACCAAGTGATAGGCAGTTGGCTCATGAGAAAAGGCCATCATTATATTTGGCAAGACATTTTCCCATATTTTCCTCTCTCTAAATTTCCTCTCTCTAAATTTTCTGTATGTCTAGGTAAATGCAATTGTCTAAGCACCCAAGAAGTTTCCTAAGTTAAGTGTAGTGTCTTCTCATTCACCCGCCAAGATAATAGTGCATGAAGAAATACTCCCTGGGCAGGTGATTTCCAAGATTTTATATGGATGCCGTGATGGTAGTAAGAACAAATGAGTTATTGCATGTGGATGTGGTAGCAGACTGGCAGCCTGCTAGCAGAATCTGGCTCTTAGAATGTGTTATTTCATTAGAACATATGTTTCTTAATTTTTTAAACAATCATTTTGAATGAATTTAGACGAGGAGCCCAGTTTCCAACATTCCCTCCTGCTTTCTAGATTCTCAAATATGTTTAACTTGAAGGATCTGAGTTTGTCACTATACACTATCCACCTTGCTTTGCATATGTGTACCTGCCATCTAACTATATTATGCTTATAGGGCAAGAAGGGTCTGCACCGATCTGGTTCTTCTAAGGCAATACAACAAACCATTGCTACCCCCGTATGAAGGAGATTTGGGTATCCCTGTTCACAGTCAAAGTTCTGGTCCCTCAGGCTTCGTTCTTTCCTTTGCTTCTTAGTTCCCATTTCTTCCCTCGGTCCCTGACTCTTGACTTTTGGGCTACATTGTCTATATTCAGCCCTGCATTCATTGGTTGTATCTTATATTTGGCTGTAATTTACAAGAGGCATAAGTTTGGTAAATATATGTGGAATAGGACAGAAGTATATAATGTCTTGGCCATTTCTAAATCAAGAAGCGTAATTTGTCTTGGCATCTCAGGGCCAGTCTTACACACAGGAAAAATAGGAAGTACTTATATGTGGCTTGATTTTTGTGGGTTCTGGAAAGCCTCAAGCTGGTAAAGAATCATCTTCAGCTTCTGGAAAATGCCTGAATATAATGTCCACTTAATATGGGCCAGCAACTGTGCTGAGCATTTTATCTCATTATCTTCTTTAATTCTCATAATACCTCTATATGGTAGATACTGTTATTAATCTCACTTTACAGATAAGGAAACTGATCTCAGATTGGCTTGATAAATTATCTAGAGTCACATAGTATTAAGCGGTAGAGCTCATATGAAGAAAAAATTAAATCCAATTCCAGGACCAAAGTCTTCTTTTATATATATCAAAGAGAATATTTGCATATAGGTTCTTATAAACTTAGAATTCGTTTTTTAATAAAATGTTACCCAACCTAAAAATGGAAAAAGGTGATGCTGCTTTAGTTGAATAGAAAGGAGGGTGGAGTAAGTAAAAACCTGAAAAAAACCTAGAAATTGCCATTAAGGGTGGATTAAGGGTGGAATGGATTTAAGGCTGCATTCTCTATTAGCTGCCACAGAGAGTGAAGCTTAAGCCTAAAACTCCTACTAGTCATTCATTCCTTGACTAATGGATATGAATAAAGGAGAAAAGCACAGAAAAGAGCAGAACACTGCAGCCAGAAATGGGCAAGGAGGGAGGAAAGAGCTGAGAGAACCTGGTTGACGTGAAGCTTAAGGCTACCCAGATAAAATTTATAAACACCTAGCTTAAAGGGTGTTAATAAAGAGCAGGGATGCAATAGATAAATTCTCTATACCTAGCTGCCCAGACCTCAGTATTGGAGCTCTTAACAGAAATGATTACATTTCACTGTTTCAAAAGTTTGGACTCTAATTTTCAGTAGCCGAGTCTCCAGATTTTCAAATCCTAAAACATACTGTGCTTCTTAAAACATGAATAATGTGCGGAAACTACTTTTCTTTCTTTTTTTTTTTAAATTAATTAATTTTTTTGGCCACACTGTGAGTCATCTTAGTTCCCCAACCAGGGATCAAACCCTCAACCCCCTGTACTGCAAGCACAGAGTCTCAACCACTGGACCACCAGGGAAGTCCCTGGAAGCTACTTTTCTAAAATTTCCATAGTTTATGCTAAGCAATGACCCTCTCCCGATTAGTTCCGTTGTGCTTTTTAAGATGCTGTTAGGGCTACATTCTAAGGTGAAAGTTCGTAGTATTTCCTTTGTGTGAAATCAACGAGACAAATCTGAAACCTGGACAACACCAGGTTTCAAGTCAGCCTTGAGAGGTAATCAATAAGAGCAGGTGAGGCTGCCATGCCTGGCTGATCAGTGAAGGATATCACAACCTGGGAAAGGAACACAAGGTCCCACAATCCACTCCTCTATCTAGTGCACACAAGTAAGCTCTTTTGCCAGAAACATCTCCCTATTTTTTTCTGAACAGACCAGAATTGTTTTGCTTTCTTTAATGATATTACACAGGCAATGCTTTTTTTTTTTTTCTGTTAAAAGACACAAACTCATTCATATATAAATTACTTTCCTCTGATGACTAGGATGATGATGTAAAGACAGAGATTTAGAATTTTATTCAGACTATTGTTAAATAATTATCGTCATCATTTTCATTCAGAAATAGGATCATTTAATGACAAAAATATTTTCTCACTATCCCAAAAGCATTGCTTTTTTTTAGCGGTACACGGGCCTCTCACAGTTGTGGCCTCTCCCGTTGTGGAGCACAGGCTCCGGACGCGCAGGCTCAGCAGCCATGGCTCACGGGCCCAGCCGCTCTGCGGCATGCGGGATCTTCCCGGACCGGGGCACGAACCCGTGTCCCCTGCATCGGCAGGCAGACTCTCAACCACTGCGCCACCAGGAAAGCCCCAAAAGCATTCTTAATGGCCTTGACATTACCTGAAATTATTTGGTCATAGTAAAGAAATACGTATGCCTAATCATACACAACTATTGAATTCCTATGAAACAAACTACTTGTGAAATTTCAGGTACTTTTTCATTTAATCATGACAAAATCAAGGCAAAATCTCTGAACTAGTGCTTGTCATCACTATATGCATTATAAAGTTTAGTTTTGTAACAAGAACACCAAAAAATGATGTTCCTGTCTATCACCCCCATTCTAGAGGTGTTATGCTCACTCATCTGCCTGAAAATAGAGAACCAGTTTTAAAAGCCTTATTTGAAAAAGTTGGAAATGTGAAAAATTAAAAACTTTGAAAATTTCAAGTGTAGGATATGGACTACTGTATTTTTAAAAGAACACAGGGCTTCCCTGGTGGTGCAGTGGTTGAGAGCCTGCCTGCCAATGCAGGGCACAGGGGTTCGTGTCCCGGTCTGGGAAGATCCCACATACCACGGAGCGGCTGGGCCCGTGAACCATGGCCGCTGAGCCTGCGCGTCCGGAGCCTGTGCTCCGCAACGGGAGAGGCCACAACAGTGAGAGGCCCACGTACAGCCAAAAACCAAAACAAAACAAAACACAGAAAGATGTTCTGAAAGAATACCACAAAGTGATGACAAAAAGGGTGTGTTGTTTTTGCTATTGAATTTCAGCTGTAAAATTCAACAGGAAGGTAGCTTAATGTACTTGTTGGGGTTGGGATTTGTTTGAATATAAATATTTTATGAAGAGTGGCAAAAAAATAGAAATGAAAAACTTTTGGATGATAAAATGCTCTCTGTTTAGTGTATATGAGCTATGATTATGAGTTGAAAAGTAAAAATAAAATAATAAATTTCATATAGTGATACTACAGTGTATACTATGTAAATAAATAGATTTAGTCTACTGAATCTAAGTCCTAGAGCCAGCTTATCAGTGACCTCACTTGGCTAAAGAAATGGGGAATAGCCGTTTCTATTTAGAATGGCTGGTTGGTTGTTCATTTAGTTGTCTCTACATCAACATTGCAGTACTTCATACAGTAACTCAGAAAAAAGGATTGAGATGATTAAATCTCATAGGATTGTTTATAAAAGGGCTGAATAAACATAATTCTACTTAAAAGTGTATTAAGAAAGTATATAGTGGGATTAGGAACGGAGTAGAAGGATGTGCTCTCACTCCCTCTTGCGAGAACACCAGAATCACAACTAGCTGCCTGACAATCATTGACAGGAAGACACTGGAACTCACCGAAAAACATACCCCACATCCAAAGACAAAGGAGAAGTCACAATGAGACAGTAGGAGGGGCGCAATCACAGTAAAATGAAATCCCATAACTGGTGGGAGGGTGACTCACAGACTGGAGAACACTTACACCACAGAAGTCCACCCACTGGAGTGAAGGTTCTGAGCCCCACGTCATGCTTCCCAACCTGGGGGTCCGGCAACGGGAGGAGGAATTCCTAGAGAATCAGACTTTGAAGTCTAGTGGGATTTGATTGCAGGACTTCAACAGGACTGGGGGAAATAGAGACTCTACTCTTGGAGGGCACACAAATAGTGTGAGCATCAGGACACAGGGGAAGGAGCAGTGACCCCAGGGGAGACTGAACCAGACCTATCTGCTAGTGTTACAGGGTCTCCTGCATATGCGGGGGGTGGCTGTGGCTCACCCTGGGGACAAGGACGCTGGCAGCAGAGGTTCTGGGAAGTACTCCTTGGTGTGAGCCCTCCCAGAGTTGGCCATTAGCCCCACAAAAGAGCCCATGTAGGCTCCAGTGTTGAGTCGCCTCAGGTCAAACAACCAACAGGGAGGGAACACAGCCCCACCCATCAGCAGTCAAGAAGATTAAAGTTTTACTGAGCTCTGCCCACTAGAGCAACAGCCAGCTCTACCCACCACCAGTCACTCCCATCAGGAAACTTGCACAAGCCTCTTAGACAGTTTCATCCACCAGAGGGCAGACAGCAGAAGCAAGATGAACTACAGTCCTAGAGCCTGTGGAACAAAAACCACATTCACAGAAAGATACACAAGATAAAAAGACAGAGGGATATGTACCAGATGAAGGAACAAGATAAAACTCAAGAAAAACAACTAAATGAAGTGGAGATAGGAAACCTTCCAGAAAAAGAATTCAGAATAATGGTAGTGAAGATGATCCAGGACCTCAGAAAAAGAATAGAGGCAAAGATCGAGAAGATGCAAGAAATGTTTAATAAAGACCTAGAAGAAATAGAGAACAAACAAACGGAGATGAACAATACAATAATTGAAATGAAAACTACACTAGAAGGAATCAATAGCAGAATAACTGATGCAGAAGAATGGATAAGTGACCTGGAAGACAGAATGGTGGAATTCACTGCTGCAAAACAGAATATAGAAAAAAGAATGAAAAGAAATGAAGACAGCCTAAGAGACCTCTAGGACAACATTAAATGCAACAACATTCACATTATAGGGGTCCCAGAAGGAGAAGAGAGAGAGAAAGGACCAGAGAAAATATTTGAAAAGATTATAGTCGAAACTTCCCTAACATGGGAAAGGAAATAGCCACCCAAGTCCAGAAAGCACAGTGATTCCCATACAGGACAAACCCAAGGAGAAACACACCGAGACACTTGGTAATCAAATTGGCAAAAGTTAAAGACAAAGAAACATGATTGAAAGCAGCAAGGGAAAAATGACAAATAACATACAACGGAACTCCCATAAGGTTAACAGCTGATTTCTCAGCAGAAACCGTACAAGCCAGAAGGGAGTGGCATGATATACTTAAAGTGATGAAAGGGAAGAACCTACAACCAAGATTACTCTACCCAGCAGGGATCTCATTCAGATTCGATGGAGAAATCAAAAGCTTTACAGACAAGCAAAAGCTAAGAGAATTCAGCACCACCAAACCAGCTCTAAAACAAATGCTAAAGGAACTTCTCTAAGTGGGAAACACAAGAGAACAGACCTACAAAAACAAAGCCAAAACAATTAAGAAAATGGTCATAGGAACATACATATCGATAATTACCTTAAACGTGAATGTATTAAATGCTCCAACCAAAAGACACAGGCTCGCTGAATGGATACAAAAACAAGACCCATATATATGTTGTCTACAAGAGACCCACTTCAGATCTAGGGACACATACAGACTGAAAGTGAGGGGATGGAAAAAGATATTCCATGCAAATGGAAGTCAAAAGAAAGCTGGAGTAGCAATACTCATATCAGATAAAATAGACTTTAAAATAAAGAATGTGACAAGAGACAAGGAAGGACACTACATAATGATCAAGGGATCAATCCAAGAAGAAGATATAAAAATTATAAGTATATATGCATGCAACATAGGAGCACCTCAATACATAAGGCAACTGCTAACAGCTATAAAAGAGGAAATCGTCAGTAACACAACAATACTGGGGGACTTTAACACCTCTCTTACACCAATGGACAGATCATCCAAAATGAAAATAAATAAGGAAACAGAAGCTTTAAATGACACAGTAGACCAGATAGATTTAATTGATATTTATAGGACATTCCATCTAAAAACAGCATATTACACTTTATTGTCAAGTGCACATGGAACATTCTCCAGGAGAGATCACATCTTGGGTCACAAATCAAGCCTTAGTTAATTTAATAAAATTGAAATCATATCAAGCATCTTTTCTGACCACAACGCTATGAGATTAGAAATTAATTACAGGGAAAAAAATGTAAGAAACACAAACACATGGAGGCTAAACAGTACGTTACTAAATAACCAAGAGATCACTGAAGAAATCAAAGAGGAACTCAAAAAATACCTGGAGACAAGTGGCAATGAAAACACGATGATCCAAAACCTATGGGATGCAGCAAAAGCAGTTCTAAGAGGGAAGTTTATAGTTATACAAGCCTACCTCAAGAAACAAGACAAATTTCAAATAAACAGTCTAACCTTAAACCTAAAGGAACTAGTGAAAGAAGAAAAAACAAAACCCAAAGTTAGCAGAAGGAAAGAAATCATAAAGATCAGAGCAGAAATAAATGAAATAGAAACAAAGGAAACAATAGCAAAGATCAATAAAACAAAAAGCTGGTTCTTTGAGAAGATAAACAATAACTGATAAACCATTAGCCAGACTCATCAAGAAAAAGAGGGAGAGGACTCAAATCAATAAAATTAGAAATGAAAAAGGAGAAGTTAAAACAGACACCACAGAAATGCAAAGCATCCTAAAAGACTACAACAAGCAACTCTATGCCAATAAAATGGACAACCTGGAAGAAATGGACAAATTCTTAGAAAGGTATAACCTTCCAAGACTGAACCAGGAAGAAATAGAAAAGATGAACAGACAAATCACAAGTAATGAAATTGAAACTGTGATGAAAAATCTTCCAACAAACAAAAGTCCAGGACCAGACAGCTACACAGGTGAATTCTATCAAACATTTAGAGAAGAGCTAACATCCATTCTTCTCAAGCTCTTCCAAAAAATTACAGAGGAAGGAACACTCCCAAACTCATTCTATGAGGCCACCATCACCCTGGTACCAAAACCAGACAAAGAATACTACAAAAAAAGAAAACTACAGACCAATATCACTGATGAATACAGATGCAAAAATCCTCAACAAGATACTAGCAAACAGAATCCAACAACACATTAAAAGGATCATACACCATGATCAAGTGGGATTTATCCCAGGGATGCAAGGATTCTTCAATATATGTAAATCAATCAATGTGATAAAACATATTAACAAATTGAAGAATAAAACCATATGATCATCTCAATAGATGCAGAAAAAGCTTTTGACAAAATTCAACACCCATTTATGATAAAAAGTCTCCAGAAAGTGGGCAGAGAGGGAACCTACCTCAACATAATAAAGGCCATATATGACAAACCCACAGCAACATCATTCTCAATGGTAAAAAACTGAAAGCATTTCCTCTAAGATCAGGAACAAGACAAGGATGTCCACTCTCACCACTATTATTCAACATAGTTTTGGAAGTCCTAGCCACGGCAGTCAGAGAAGAAAAAGAAATAAAAGGAATACAAATTGGAAAAGAAGAAGTAAAACTGTCACTGTTTGCAGATGACATGATACTATACATAGAGAATCCTAAAGATGCTACCAGAAAACTACTAGAGCTAATCAATGAATGTGGTAAAGTTGCAGGATACAAAATTAATGCACAGAAATCTCTCGCATTCCTATACACCAACAACGAAAAATCTGAAAGAGAAATTAAGGAAACACTCCCATTTACCATTGCAACAAAACGAATAAAATACCTAGGAATAAACCTACCTGGGGAGACAAAAGATCTGTATGCAGAAAAGTATAAGACACTGATGAAAAAAGTTAAAGATGATACCAACAGATGGAGAGATATACCATGTACTTGGATTAGAAGAATCAATATTGTGAAAATACCTATACTACCCAAAGCAATCTACAGAATCAATGCAATCCCTATCAAATTACCAATGGCATTTTTTACAGAACTAGAACAAAAAATCTTAAAATTTGTATGGAGACACAGAAGACCGCAAATAGCCAAAGGAGCCTCAAGGGAAAAAAACGGAGCTGGAGGGATCAGACGCCCTGACTTCAGACTATACTACAAAGCTACAGTAATCAAGACAGTATGGTACCGGCACAAAAACAAACATAGATCAATGGAACAAGATAGAAAGCCCATAGATAAACCCATGCACCTATGGTCAATAAACTATGACAGAGAAGGCAAGGATATACAATGGAGAAAAGATGGTCTCTTTAATAAGTGGTGCTGAGAAAACTGGACAACTACATGTAAAAGAATGAAATTAGATCACTCCCTAACTGCGTACACAAAAATAAACTCAAAATGGATTAGAGACCTAAATGTAAAACCAGACACTATAAAACTCTTAGAGGAAAACATAGGCAGAGCACTCTTTGACATAAATCACAGCAAGATCTTTTTTGATCCACCTCCTAGAGTAATGGAAATAAAAACAAAAATAAACAAATGGGACCTAATGAAGCTTAAAAGCTTTTGCATAGCAAAGGAAACCATAAACAAGATGAAAAGACAACCCTCAGAGTGGGAGAAAATATTTGCCAATGGACAAAGGATTAATCTCCAAAATATATAAACAGCTCATGCAGCTCAATATTATAAAAGGAAACAACCCAATCTAAAAATGGGCAGAAGGCCTAAACTGACATTTCTCCAAAGACATACAGATGGCCAAGAAGCACATGAAAAGCTGCTCAACATCACTGATTATTAGAGAAATGCAAATCAGAACTACAATGAGGTATCACCTCATACCAGTTAGAATGGGCATCATCAGAAAATCTACAAACAACAAATGCTGTAGAGGGTGTGGAGAAAAGGGAACCCTCTTCCACTGTTGGTGGGAATGTAAATTGATATAGCCACTATCGAGAACAGTAGGGAGGTTCCTTAAAGAACTAAAAATAGAATTATCATATGATCCAGCAATCCCACTACTGGGCATATACCCAGAGAAAACCATAATTCCAAAAGACACATGCACCCCAGTGTTCATTGCAGCACTATTTACAATAGCCAGGTCATGGAAGCAACCTAAATGCCCATCAACAGATGAATGGGTAAAGAAGAAGTGGTACATATATACAATGGAATATTACTCAGCCATAAAAAGGAATGAAATTGGGTCATTTGTAGAGACATGGATGCACATAGAGACTGTCATACAGAGTGAAGTAAGAAAGAGAAAAACAAATATCATATATTAACACATATATGTGGAACCTAGAAAAATGGTACAGATGAACCAGTTTTCAGGGCAGAAATTGAGACACAGATGTAGAGAACAAAGGTATGGACACCAAGGGGGGAAAGCATCAGAAAGGTGGGGGTCGTGGTGGGATGAATTGGGAGATTGGGATTGACACGTATACACTGATGCGTATAAAATTGATGACTAATAAGGACCTGCTGTATAAAAGAATAAATTAAATAAAATTTAAAAATTAGAAAAAGTAAAAAGAAAGTATATAGTGAAAATGAAACTACCTGTGCTGAAATTTGGGGGATGTTTAGGTCCTTTAAAAAAAAGTATTAATAATCACTGACTACATCTATGATAAAAGTGCTTATTTTGGTTTACTTAGATAATGCTGCAGCTGGTGGAAATGATAAACGTTTAAAGTGTTAACACTCTGTGAATGTATTGGATTTAAGAGAATAAACATTTTACCAAAATAAAAGAAAAAAAGAAAGTATATAGTGAACAAACTTCTAATTGATTTATTTAGCAGGGAGATTGGGCCATCCAGATCTCCTCTTGCTCAGAGAAAATATCTTGTTTGTTCAATCCTACCAGATATTGATATAACTGATCTCAAATGATCCCCTATTGGTACTTTTAATATTTACTCAGATTCAAGCAAAGCTTTAAAATGAAGGGGGAAACAGGCATATTCCTGACAAAAGAGACAGAGAGTATTCTGGGAGAATGAATATAAGCCAGGCATCTGCATCTTTGAATTCTGCTGACCTCATCAATAATGTGGGTAAATGCCAGTGATGACCAGATCAAATGAATGCCACATTGCTACCATGCTTGAAAATGTCAAGGTTTATTCAATCTTTTCAGATTGGAGTACAGTGCTATATAGTGTTCTGCTTTGTTTGCTTTTTATAAGCATTCCTTTAAACAACAGTGAAATGACTATTGTTGCAACTCTTTTAATGGCTTTTTCCTGAGTAAATTATATTCTCAGAAATGTAAATATCAATCTCTTCTAAAGAACCTTTATCTTCCTTACTATGCAGTTGACTATCCCCTGAAAAGTTAATAAATAGAAAAGGAATAGCAGATGAGATATCATCACTAATCTACAAGGCATGGTTTCTTTTACTTACATGGCACCAAATATAGTATTGCATAGGCACCACAGGGCATGTTTCTTTTGCTATTCATATAGATCAAGTGTTTTTGGGTTTTTTTTGTTGTTGTGGTGGTGGTGGTGTTGTGTGTTTGTGTGTGTGTGTGTGTTGATGGTGGTGCTGGGAATGACTGTGATGTTTTAAAGTAATAGTAGAATCCAAAGGGCTTTGGATTTAGGACAAGATACTGTCCCAGTTCCTTTTCTCTTTTTAACACCACATGATAGACATTCTTAAGGCAATGTTTTAGACGAGAATTATATTAGTACAACTAGAAGATCAGCCATTTTACAGTCAGTCATTTGAGGCAAAATAACATATGAAACATTTTACATCAGTCCTAACTTATGAAGGTAAAAATATTCTATACTCAGTAATGGATAGCTTAGAGGAAATGTTATTTTTAATAGTTCCAATATTTACCTAGAGTTTTTTCCCTTTTTGTCAAAACTTTTTATCTCAAAAAACCTACAACTAAAATTTATGGAAAAATCTATGTAATGGCTATAATTGATATTGATTTTATTCATATTCAGTTGAATGAATAGTAGATATGTATCTCTTTTGGAAGTGTTTAGAAAACACAGTGACCAGAAAAAATGTCAAAGGGATAAAGATATTTTACTTTTTAAGGAATTTTTTAAAATTATGAATTCCAAATTCTATCTACCCAAATTATTTTCCTCCCTAGATATCACAGATACTGAACTTTAGTTTTTATTCTGTTTGATTAAAGACAATTAGAATTCATATTTTACTTGATTTCCTCTTAATCTTCTTCATACTCATAGTTTCTAACCAAGAATGCACATTAGAATAAGTTTTAAAAGAAGTACTCGTGTCCTGCTTCCAATGCTAAAAGGATTCAGATTCATTAAGTTAGAAATAAGGTCACAAGTGACTCAAATTCATAATTGTTTTTAAGAAGCACTATGTCTTGATTTTAAACATTCTGGAATCACAGACCCATTTGAAGAGCCAATGAAAAAAAGAACTTCTTCCTAAAATAATGCACATAAACACAAACATATGGAAATGAAAATATACTTTCATAACATATACCCTAAGACGTCGTTTCACCAAGATATTAGACTTCCTCATTATGACTCTAACACCTAAAAGTGAGTACATTTTCTCCCTCTTCCTTTTATTCCACTCTGAACACTTTACTAGCCCTCCTGCCACACTCCTCAGACTGCTTTCCACTTGAAGATAGACAGCCTTTGGTTATGTTACGTCTAGGTGCAAGTTTAGGCCAGAGTTTACAGAAATACTGGAAAGTAATACAAAAGCAAATAGCCTCAAATTTTGGAGTATGGAGAAGGATACTTCATACTACTGTTTATTGATTAAATACTACACTGCCTGGGAAAAAGCAGGTAAGGGCACTCCCAGACAAATGTGAGAAAGTTGGGAAAAGGTGAATAGTTTACGCCTTAATTACAGTAGTGTCTGGGATAAGTGCTAAGAATAAGGCAGACTCTTGGTGAATAGATGCTGAAAGAATGGGTGAATAAATGAATGAACAGCTGAAGAACTGATTGAAAAAAGCGGAAAGGAAAGATTGTTCATTCCCTTTCACTTCTGTGGCCTTAGTTTCCTCATCTGCTACATGGGCGCATTAGAAGCTGTTCAGGTTCTCTTCCATCTCAGACAATTCCTGTATTCTTCGTATCACTCCGTGAATGGAAGGAAGAAGACCTGTTCCCTAGTGCGAGGCAGGTATCCAGACTGTAAATTAACAGCCCTCATGGCAAGAGAGGGAGTGTAGAGGGATGGTGCTATTTGGCAATGTATTATCATGTTAAGCTAAAAGCTGGCAGGTAAAGTAAGTAAGTATTTGCTACAAACTTTCTAACATTGAGTAGCTTATGGAAGAAAATAACTGCTTCAATGCGAAAATAAACAAAAATTATATTACCTCAACTTCTGGAATAAAGAGGCAGATTTATGTGCCTTCAAGTGACACATGGTCCAAAATCAATTATTTCTCAAAATAAGTAAGATTGAGGAGAGAATACCAAATGCTGTCATTATGTAATGTGTATACATGGAACATCTCTATAAAGACATATTAAACTGGTAATCGTCGTTGCCTTCGAGGATGGGAAATGGGTGGCTAGGAGAAATTTTGAAAGGAAAATTTAATTTACACTGAATTGGGATAATTTTTGAGTTTGTATAATGTGCATATATTGCCTATCTATAAAATATTCTTAAACTTTAAAGTACTACAAAATATAATATTAGTGAAGATGCAAAAAAAAAACCTGAAAGTTTTAGTCACCAGTGGAATTATATTTTAAATGCTGTGATGCAGTCTGTTTAAACGTCCATAGCAGATGAAGAATATTTGGCCAAAAATAATCAATGGATCCAGGGTGTATACTACCTCTCCTATTGTGCTGCTTTATCCACCATTATTTTTAAAGTGTGGCCGATATAGTGGTAGGACAGTTAAATGAAAGCTTTTTAACTAGGTGGCACTCAGTGGAGTTCTGCTTCATCCAATGTCATATATAGAACAGTTTCATAGAAATCATAATTTTTTTACACTTCAGAGACAGTACTGACCCAGCAAGCAGTACACACGGTTTCCTGGGAGACGATAAGTATTTTTCCAAGAATTCTGGGACTACATTAGAACACACTTTAACCATAATACTATCTTTTTCCTTTGTCTCTAAAGTGGTGGCAACTCTCTGAATCAGTTTATTAATCCCTCTTGGAATGTGATGATTAATTATTATGAAATGCCTAAGTGCTGACAGAAGTGCAAGATAATCTAGTTCAGGTGGCACAAGAAAAGTCAATGAGAAAAACAAACATCATTTTTAAACTTTGTTTATTTGTAGCTTAAAATGTAATGCCATACAGTTTTAACAATCACTTAAAAAAGGATTTATATTTGCAGAAAACAGAAGCAAAACAGAAAGCTATGAAATAAAATGCCATCTTGCTTCAAGTTTTCAAATCAGTACTTAGAGTACTAATATACATCTATATACATTGCAAGTATATTTTACAAATATACTATGAGTAATCTTGAAACCGCAATAAATATCAAGTAGGTTTTTAGGCACACGCATAAAAAAATGCGAAATCTGCATAATTCTTGAGAGTGCTGAGTGACTCATTCTTAGATCATTTTCACACATATATTTTACACAAAATATACAGCCATCACACACATGATCCCCAGTCACCTCAGAACCTCACCTTTCATCCCAGCATTAGTGCCTTCTTATTCTTTGATACTATTGCTCTATACAGCTATTACATAAGAAAATACTTTGCAGTTTTCTTCAACTAATTGCCTAAGAAGGTATCAATGCTACCAAAATAAGTACAGCCTATCTACACAATATGTTCATGGAAGTGTGCTGAGTGGCACCAACTTACAGAACTGGTCATTGTAACCCTGGGGGTTACCCTGAAGGCAAACTTATACATTTTGAAGTATACCATCTTTGAGTTGCCCATACCATAACATCCAGAAATTATTAGAAACTGAGGTAACACCTGTGGTTTTTAGAGATAGGAATCCTTGAAAAAAACACCAAAGGTATTTTTGAAAATTCTGACCAACATGGACCTCAGTTATTGTACACTGTGTCTGTGGCTCTTTCTGTGCAAATGTAAACCAGAGAATCCAAAGGAATGCTCATGTTGAATTTACATACACTGCTAGGATTAAAGATCACAGCCATGGAGCACCTGAGATCACCCTCTGATAAGCGAAGTCTAACGCTTCTCTTAGTAGAGCCAATGTTCATTGACAAAAATGAACCAAATAAAATCCCACTGATTTTTGCCCCCCAGCTACAAGTCAGATTCTGGCATATCTGGCATATCTGCCATCAAGTACCCTATTCCATATCGTCCATTGGGAGCAGTATCCAGAGTTGGTGATCCACTCTGTTTTCTATAAATATTTTTACCAAAATTTGGAGAGGACATCTCGCTTGATATCCTTCCATGAATGAGGCTTGCATCATCTCCCTCTAAGTTTATAGGCTCCTTCAGAACCCGTCCTCTCTTATAGGTCACAGATGCTAAATTACCAGAACTATCGTCTATAAGGTTGCAGCGACGAATGAAGAAGACAATTGGGACAGGCAGTATTGCCAGGACCATCAGAGAGATACAGACAACCATTCCCCACGTTGGGTAGCTCAGAAATTCCTCTGTTGCCTGTTAAAGCCAAAAATAATTATTAATAATCTCTTTCTCTGCAGGGACATGCAAAAAGATATATTTGTCTCAGGTTTATAAGAAAAGAATCCGGGCTAGTCTTATGATTTTGACTAATGAATTGCTGTGGAAGTGACAGTAAGCAACTTCCAGGGCAAAGCCTTAAAGGCCTTGCTGTTTCTGCCTTTGTGTCTTAGAATGCTACCCTGAGTCTATAATGCCTGGAAGAAACCAAGAATGAAAGCTCACATAGAGCTCAGGTCTCCGAGTTTAATCAACTGTATGAGTTAGCTCACACAAGACCCAAAGAAGAATCATCCAGCTCATCCACAGAACCCTAAGAAATAATAAATCATCATTGCTTTCAGTCATTAAGTTTGGGGGTCATATGTTACTAAGCAATAGTTACCTGTTACATGTGCCACATTATCTTTCTAAAATCTGAAATTAAATTTTGAACTACATCTGGCCCCAAGGGTTTTGGTAAGGGATAACAGACTTATTTGTTTAGAATAGTCTTGAATTTAGTTGTTATTATATAGAATTACTGACCATAGGATAAAGGTCAGAGGTATCTGAAAAATAAGCATTCTGATTTTCTAACTGCTAATATGTACTTTAAGATTGCATTACTATGTGGCTACAGCAACATGACAACAGAAATTGAAATAGTCGTGGCTAATATAAAACAGTTATAGCAAAACTTTACTTCAGTATTTACTTAAATTATGTATACGTGGCTAATGAACAGTTGCATTGTTAGAGTATCTCAGATATAAGTTAGTAAATTTATACAGGAAAAAATATTTCTGGTGGTTTGATCAATATGTTTTCTAAAGTCAAAGGCCCAATTGGTTCATCTATGGTGACATGAATAAAATTACTTTAATGAGGACCAAGTCAGTACTTTTCATGTACTAAAAAAGTCCAGGGCTTCCCTGGTGGCGCAGTGGTTGGGAGTCCGCCTGCCGATGCAGGGGACACGGGTTCGGTGCCCCGGTCCGGGAGGATCCCACATACCCCGGAGCGGCTGGGCCCGTGGGCCATGGCCGCTGAGCCTGCACGTCCGGAGCCTGTGCTCCGCAACGGGAGAGGACACAACAGTGAGAGGCTCGCGTACCGCAAAAAAAAAAAAAAAAACAAAAAAAAACCAAAAAAAAAACAAAACAAAAAAAGTCCACAACATATACAAAAATCATACATATTTGGGGCCAAAAGAACATAAAAGTCTCCTCACATAAAAGCAACACCATTCATTTAACCGCAAACTATACTGTGAAAAAAGCAAAAAACAAAAACCTCTAAAATGACATTTTATGTATATTTTTATCTACCTTCCTTATTTTGCATTTTACCTTATCTTCAATCCATGCATTATAGCCAGGAGGACTTAATCCCATATTCACAATGCTAGCAATTAGCAGTGATAATAGCATTAGAGGAGAAATATATTTCCACATATAGTAGTAATATCTGTTGGGAGCAAAGCCCAGCATATCCTTTAAGTCTTCCATAAACCTAAATAGAACGAAGGAATTTAATTATTCCTCGAGTTAATATAGCTATATTAAAATATGGTAAATTACATGTCCTTTAAAATATGCATTATATCAATGGTTTGACGGGGGTTAACCATGATACCCTATGACATTTTACACTGAGTCTAAAAGTCATATTGGAAGATGACTTATAAATTAAGAACATTTATAAAGTAAAATGGAACCAGTTTACTGTAATTTTCATTTGGAGAAAGTCCCCATAAGTCAATTACTGGAAAGTCTCCTCCAACTGATGATTTCCACTCTATGAACACAATATTTGCAATACATTAAAATTTCCTTGTTTCTTTTTTTTTATTTAGCCATATGTAATATCATCCAATCCAATTGGTGTTTATATTATCTGACCTCTCATTTCTTTTTGTAGTCTGTTTTTTCAACTGAAAGAAGGTCCATACATTGCAGTTGATGTATGTGTTTCTCAGACCATTTTTCATCTCTAAGTTCCTCATACATGTCTTCATCGTTTCCTCTGATTTTTTGTTGAATCAGCTGGTCACTTTGTCCCACAGTCTGTATTTGGCTGATTGCATTCCCACAGTTTTGCTTCACAAGAGCATTTGATCCTCCTATTTCCCATGAATTAACACTTAGACCTAGTAATGATTAGACTTAACATGGTTTTTTTTTTAAGAGTCAGGTTATTGAGGTACTTTTTACCTGAAGTAAAATTCACCCTTTTTAATTGTATGATGTTAACACTGTCAGGAACATGTAGCCATTTCATACTAGTCTACATCCCTTACTGTTTATGTCGAGATAAATATTTACTGCCAGCCCTTGTATTAATGTTTCTGCAGACTTCTTGGTTGTCTAAACCTAGTTCTCTCGTAGATTCTTCAAAAAGAGATCGTAGTAACTATATTTCCTAATTTCTTGCATGTTTCTAATTGTTTGTCTGTGGTCACTATACCTGAATGTCAGTTCAGCTGACTTTAAAATCTGTGGCTTACGTTTTTTCCTTGAGAATCATACATATGTCTAACTACATAATATCGTTACAAAAATTTTGTTAACTATTAGATTTTTCTCTTATAAATAATCTTCTTTGCTGTGTTTTGTTTTGTATTATTTTTGCCTGGATGCCCTTTTTCTTTGTCTTGTAGTAACAAGGCTATGTTAGCTAGGCTATGTCCTCGTGTTGGCCTTTATGTCTATTTCTCCAAGTATATTGTTTGCCCTTTCAACATTCAAATTAATTATTTCAGGCAAGTTTCTTCAATTATAGTTTTTAGCATTTGTTCTGGCTACTGTTTTTAGAGGCCTTCATTGTACATATGCTGAATCATCTTTGCTTAACTACTGTGTTTATTTATTTCTCTTAAATCCTTTGTTATTTCTCCTTGATTTTCAAAAGCATCCCTCCTTTCTAGCTTCTAATTCTTCTGAAATTAGGCACTGTGCTTATCATTTTTGTTTTCTTTTTAATTTGATCTTCATTTCTTAAGTGTTTTTCTTTTATTTACAATTATTTCCTGAGTTCTATCACCTCTGTTTTCAAATCTTCCTTTTCTCTAATTATTATAATTCTCAATTTTAAAATAACTGATTTCTGCTCTTCTTTGGTGGCTTCTATGATTTTTAAACATTTATTTCACCTCATTTTGAAGTATTGTTAGTTTTCCATCTATTTTGCATGTGTGCTTTTGTTGTCTGCAGAGATTTTACTCTTTTTAAAAAAAAAAAAGATTTTACTCTTTTTTTTTTTAAAAAAGAAACTTTTCTTAAGATTTGGCCACAGTTAAGTGAAATGAATTTTCCTGTGTGTTTTAGGAGGGAGGGATGGGCCTTTCCTCTCTGTTTTTGCAAAGTAATCAAAAAAGGTGGCCTCAGAATTTCTCAGCTCTGTTTACCTCCGCTCTCCTCCTCATACTGACCTGGACTTTCTTTTCCATGGACCCTACTACCTCTCTCCTACTCAACTCAGGTTTTGCTCCCACCACTTTTTCTTCAGTGAAGAGCTTTATCTTGGAAGAGAACTTTGGGTTATTCATTTCAAGAGTTTTTAGAGACCAGATTTCTCCAGCACTGATGATCTTACTGTATTTTGGTCCCTCTGCACTCCGCAAAATGTGGGCAAATATCCTATAGAATTTCTCCCAGTTTAGCTCACTGTCTTCCGATCAGCCTGCCACACATTGCAGGGAGGACCTGGGGGTGACTGGAGAGCTGTCAGAAGCCCAGCTGCATATCCTCTACCATCTCCCACACGGAAGTGATATCACACAGGTCCTGTGGCTGCCAGTGGTTTGCCCCAACCTTTCGTATTTGAGGGTTCACAGGAATATCTTCTTGCCCGTGTTTATGGGTATTTAGTTCTGCTTTCTAGTCATTCTTTTTCTCTTTCATTTTTAAAAGGAGACTCAGGAAAAAACAATCTATGCAGCCATCACTTTCAGCTTTACAGGATCTTCCTTCTCGTTTCCTCTCGTTCATATTTCTTCCTAATCCCTAACTTGCTATGCTCCAATATTTCTTTTTCTGCATTTGAATTTACTGTCTCAAAGGTTTAGGTTTTGAAAGCCTTCTTTCTCTCAACTCTGTGTCTGGAAATGTAGGTAAATGTGGCAGAAGACAGAGAAGAGCTGAGCTCATGACACTGTTGAAGGTGAACAGGAAGAATATAAGGTTGCTACGACATTTAAAGGAGGGGAAAGTAAATAAATGAGAGCATTTTAGACAGGAGAATTCTAATTCTGCTCGTAGGACAAGATATGAGCTTTAGAAACCAACAGACCTGGTTGCGAATCATAGCTCCATCATCTTTTAATGTATATCTTAGTCCTTCTGAGCTTAATTTTTGGCATTTTCGAAAAAGGTAATACCTGTCTTGGAGGATTATTGTTATACTCATAGACAACATATGCAGAGCACACTACCACACATACAGCAGAAATTTATAGATGCAAGTATTATTAGTAGCATTATTCTTCCTGTTGTTATAATGATTATTATTTAGGAACTACTAAAAAGAAATATTTACTACTCTGCCTATTGTAAATGTTGAACTGTCTAAATGGAAATCTAAATTATGATCTTATTAATCCATAGATCAGTCCAATAACAATGTCAAAGTCCAACACAGTGCAGGTTAGGAGTTGGGGGTAGCTTGGTAGAGTGTAGAAATATCTGGTTTTGAAATTAAAGTCCTGGCTCTGCAACTAACATACTGCGTCCTCCTGTACAAGTAGGGCCAATTTTCCATCTAGGATATGGGTAATATTAGTTACCACAGATTGTTATAATGACTAACATTAAATGCGTGTCATACAGCTATTACTACTATTGCTATATAGTACATGATCGTTAAATGTAAGTTCCCCTATCTTTCGTTGCCTGGAGCTTTTGCCAGTAATAAAAACATTCTTTAAGTTTTGTCGCAAAGCTCACTCAATACCAATAAAGTTCTTTATGTTGTTTAAGAGGACTCTGGTCCTCAATTAACTTATTCCTACTTCACAGAGACCTCTAATAAGCTTGATGGTCTTATTACCTTTAGTTAATCCATATATCAGTTTAAAATCAGTTTAAAATAACTAAAGACCACAACTTTAAAAAATATTGGACAAGGCCTCCAGAAACTTTTTTTATTCTGAGGCTACTCTAATGCTTCATTTCATGCCAAGTATATATACTTTTCAAACCGATCAGGTATATAATTCAAAGGTTTAAGCATCTCATGAAGTCATGACTCCACATAAATAAGAAGTTTATGTACAGCAAATGGCATATATATCCTGGAGCATCATATATATATGCCACTTCCCAAAATTGGCCTGCTACATAAAACATTGTGTAACATGATAAAATAAGGCATTTTATAGCATAACAAAATAAAATTCCTCTTGTAAAACAGGTTAGCAACGTAATTAGAAGTATAGTCTTTAGAGTTAAGCAAAAATGGCTATGAATCCCAGGTCTGCTTCTGTTCAGGTGTGTGACGAGCAAGTCACTTGGTGTCTCACGAAGCCCGCATTTTCTTATCTGTAACAATAGCTCAAAACAAGGTTCTTGGAACTTTGCCAACATGCTCTAAACCTTGGAAGTTCCTATCTGATAGCCAGAATTAAATCAAAGCTCCAAAATCCTAAACTACATTACCATCTACACCATTCTATCTAATCACCTAATAAGGGGATATACTTCATTAAAATTATCGAATGAAGAGGAGCCTGCAAAAGATTTGATTTTTGTGGCGAGGAATTTTTCCCTCTAGTCACTTCCCTCCTCTTCTAAATGAGATATATAATAACAATTGGTCTTTCCTCGAGAGAGATGAAAAATGAATGCATAAGAGAGAATATACTTACTTATCTATGCCATAAACAAAGGATACAGCAATATTCTCCAAAATGACTACAATTAGCAGAGGCAGGGTAGCAGAATAATCATCAAACATTGTAACAAAGTAATTCCCAGAGCGCTGCACAAACATCAGGCCAATACAAAATGCCAGAAGACAACAGATAACTGGACCAAAGGAATAAATAACAAAATTAAGCCCTACTCAGAGTCAAGTCTTTTAAACTTCATTATAAGTTATTATATGCAAACAATGATTTTGTTTCCACTTTTATAAGTTGTCAATGATACAAATAGGATACCTTTCCTGATACCATGGAATATAACATATTGGGAATTAGTTACCTGGATTTAGCCCCAGATTTAATATGAATTCATTGTAAGACAGTAACTCAACTCATCTCGAGTCTGTGGAAACGTGTTTACTAAACACAGATAACAAATGAGGCAAAACTGAGGATATATTAGAAGTATAAATCTCCATACCCTTCTTCTCATTATTAACAGCAAAGTGACCTTTCTAGGCAGCAAATGTTTGTGGGTCATTTCTACTTTTAAGAATGTTTTATAGTTTTGGAAGCAATACTGAATTTTGAAATTAATAATGAGATTAATGTAGCTTATAATAAGACTATGATAACATGTATTTTTCTATCTGATTGAAATATGGTTATTGTTAAAGCATAACTGAAAAAAATCTGATGAGACCTTGCCTTAGCAGCAATCCATATCTCTGTCCTGATGGTGCCCAAACAGATTAGTTAGGAATACATCTGTGACAGGGTTGGGCAACCTGATTCTCCAGGTAACTAAGAAGAGCCATCTAAAAGGAGTTTCTGCAGCAGTACTGAAGAAAGATGCAGAAACTTCTAACCAGCTACCCTTAATATAGAAAGTTAGAATTCTGGAATCCATATGATATTCCCATATTTTTGTTAGACTCATTATTCTCTCTTGCACGTTGGTAGAGAAGACCTCAAAAATAAAAGATGACTGTGTTCTCTTTCTTAAACAGCTTTTAGCAGAGGTGAGTAAAAGTGAAAGAAGTGGAGCAGGTAAGGGCAGTTCAGAAGGGGAGAAAAGACATCCTGGGGGTTCCATCTGATGGGGGGTTCCCTAAAAATCTCAATAAGTATGGGTTAAATTAAGCCATTTCCTCCATCTTGTAAGCGCTATGCTAGTGGTCTGAGTTACATCATACATAAGTGAATATTATATATAAACATACCATGTAGAAAAGGAAAAGTAGCATTCACTTGGAGTCTAATGCATATTGAAATATTTGAATGCTTGTCACAGCAAATTGTACTCAAAGTCTCAGGATCCAAGTAACTAACAGAGCTTGGATTTGAACCACAGCCTGTGTCCCTCTCACTTTCTCCTAATTACATTATAGTATAAGGTAGATAGGAAGAAAGTGTATTCCAGGTGTTAAAGACAAT
Source organism: Phocoena sinus (assembly GCF_008692025.1). NCBI lineage: Eukaryota > Metazoa > Chordata > Mammalia > Artiodactyla > Phocoenidae > Phocoena > Phocoena sinus. Next base: position 34,927,563 of record NC_045772.1, on the reverse strand, counting down.
GAGAGTTTTGCTGACGATGTGAGAGGAACAGATAATGAGTAAGTCACTTATCTAAGTCCTACTGTCCTATCAGAGGAGATGAAAACATCTGACAAAGGTGATGGGGGAACATTTCATCTAAGTATATAAAACATGACTCAAAGTAGAAGTATGATCCCAGAATACAGGTAACAGGGGTAGAGAGTATATTCCTCTTTACTCTGACCTAAAGGTCTTCCACTGGGAGTTACCAAATACTCACATGTGTGTTTCTCCCTCTACACTGTTGTTTTCCCTTTAATTTTGCAAACCCTCTTACCACAGGAGGGTTGGGATATGGGGCAAAGACGAGGAAAGCAGCAAAGATGACTGTTACTTAGTCTGCATGTCAGGCAGGGTATTGATAGCCTTCAAATAAATAGAAACTGCAAAAGTAGAGACTGCCTTTCAGGAAAAGACAGAGACATTTCTCATTTATGTTCAGCTGAATCAAAGATATTTAGATGTAAATACCTCACAAACTGCTGAAATTGTTTTATACACACACACTTAGCAGAACGGTGAGTGATAAAGATATATATGTATTTGAGAGTTATTTACACATAAATTATTACTGAATCTTTTAGAGCTAAAAACAGAGCCTTGGGGAGCTTGTGTACCACTGCCCAGCATTTAAGATCATCTATGTATTTTTTCCAATTAATTATTGCATCACTTACCAACACTGTTGCTGCACTCTGGTCTGGCTGGCTTCCTCGCTGCTTCCTCTGTCTCTACTTGGCTATGTTTATGAACACTATCTTCTGACCCCTGAGAAGACCCCTCCCCTTTCGAATTCAATTTCCATGCCTTTCTCTGACAGTTCCCTCATATATTTAGATGACCTCTGCTGCGTCTTAATTCGTAGAACAGGTAAAGTTCCTATCATGCTTTCAGTATATTACATGGTACAAGTCTTATCTACCCACCTTGATTTTAATTATCAGTCCTATTCTTTTTAGAGGAGAGGCTCTCCTATATCTCTGTATCTCTGTTGTAATTTCTCTTATATCCTTGATATCCCTCAAATGTGAGGACCATGCAACACACAACCAGTACTTTAATAACTACTTGTAGATTGAACTTTTAACAACCATCAGTATTGATAAATTGTGTTATTGTCTTTCCTACCTAGATGTATTAACTTCTGTCAGGCTACAATTGCTCTTTTATATGAGAACTCAGTTTAGGTTTATCAATTTCAGCTATGCACTTTTGGAAAATCCAATGACCTGAACTACTATTTTTATAATTATCTGAGTTGAATACAAAATTATACATGAACATTCTGTGACTTTGTTCTAGCGCCAGTAATTCATGATAATGACATTATTACTAATAAAGAGTAATGGAGTAAATGATCACTAATAATTAATAGAATCTATTAAATATGTCATTTAAATATTATATAAATAAATCCCTAAATAACAAATACTAGTATTATTAATAAGTAGACATTAATAATAAACACTTTTCCTATTTCCATCTCCGATCTCTCACCAAGGGTAAAACAGCCCGCCACATCAGTCCAATGAAAAGTCAAATACATAAAAACTAACCAGTGAGAATTTCTTTCCTCACTTTGAATGTGTCCACAATGGGTGTGATGATCCCTTCAATGGTTCCAAACATGCTGCCAAGCCCTAGATTTACCAGCATGAGGAAGAACATCACTGACCAGAAGGGAGATGCAGGGAAATGTGTCATTGCTTCTGTAAAGGCAATAAAAGCTAAGCCAGTCCCCTGAACAGCCTGTAAGATATACAAAACAGCCACGTTAATACAGAGCAATATGAAGTGCTGGCTATATATACATCAGTTGCAAAGGGCAGGAGAACTCTGAATAATGCATGGGAGTTACTGGAGATAAACACGCTGATACCATGTTGTCTCCTAAGAAACTGTGCCTCTAAACAAAATTCAAGATGATCGTGTTATCTCATAAAAACAGCAGGTAGACCAAAATTTTAAAAGAACCTTAAGAGTAAGTTAGTAATTAAATCTTTCCTTACAGAATTCAAGATTTTTATGTTAATGATGGCTTCATCCATAATTTCCTGCACGTGATTCTTTATGTTTAGTCTCAAGTACAGTTAGCTATCTTAAAGCAAGTGATTAACAGCCAATTTCTCCATTATATTTTCCTTTTTGCCAATGTAAAGAGAGGGTGACAATTAATGCAAGGCTATTTATTCGTGTTCACCTATGTGGTGTTTATTAAAATGTATGACAGTGGCTAGAAAAAGGACTTAATCATGACTTATTGAACACAGTTATTAAGATGAGCAAATATCATTCATGTGTCCAAACAACCATACAATATGTAAATGATAATTGCAATTCAAGTTTTGTATTAAATATTATACCAGAAAAGGTACCAGACTAATTTCATTTTCTGGGATGAAAATCACCTAATTTATATCCATATTTTAAATTTTTGTGGCTTAATCAGTGAAACTGCTTTTCAAAGTAAAACAAACATTTTTGATTTAAGAAAATGTGTTCTCTGAAGTAAAGAATGTGAATTTTGAAACAGCATGATCTTCCACAGGTATTTTAAAGATTATTTTCCTAAAAGAAGTCTTCTGGGTAATGCATATTTTAAGTTAATAAGAATTATTTTATCGCATAAACATAGCCTACTAACTTTATTTAGCTCGTCTTCAATTTGACAGGAATTGAGATGAAGAGAAGGAAACTCTCCTTCTTTCACTTTTTGAATGATGTCATAAACTAAGTGATAATCTTCCGCAGTAACAGCTGAAAAGTTGATATGATGGGGAATAATATCTTGACTAATGTTGCCCATTTTCACAAGTTTGATGACCATTTCCAAATTTCTGAAAAGGAAAACAACATTAATGAACACATGGGTTTGGGAAGGAGATTTTTTAATATAATTATGCCATCAAAAGCTAAAGGAAATCAACCATACTCTGCAATGCATTTCTCATTTATGACATTTGCTTTGAAGCCCAGAACTGCAAACACCACCAATGTTGCCAGGATAGAAGTAAAAAAATTGATGAAGGACACCAGGATGGCATCAAAGTGGCAGTTGTTGTCTCTCTTGTTGTAGCTTGAAAAGGCAATGACGCCACCAAATCCCAGACCTAAGGCAAAGAACACCTGAGCTGCAGCTTCTCTCCAGACCTTGGGCTCCAGCATTATTTCAAGCTGTTTAAAATTAAACAGAATATAAGTCAACTGCAAAAAAAATTTCAGAATAATCTACAAGGAATCGGTTCTATTGTTTAAATATATCGTAATGACACTTATGCACCCAAAGATTATTTAAAACAGGGCGATAGTCTGTTCTTAAGTAGAAAGAACAAATTTTTCACTTAGGAATAATACAAGGAATATGAATAAGAAAGGCTACAGACTATTGAAACTTTAGACGGGGATGTTACTTAAATACACGGAGAAAATACTTATATGGGAATTTTTAAATATTAAGACAAATCATCAGAGGAGTATTTGAGAGAGAAATGAACTATCTTCACTTATTCTTATTTATGTCTTTGTTTTCCTTCCAAAGCAAAATAAATCAGTTAGCCATAAAAGTTAAATAATTATTTAACAAATACCCTAAGTTTTGTGTTTTCTGAAGTCTAACAGCCAAAGCAGATAATAATTATAAGCTGGGTAGTGCTGAACTATTTGTACTTTGAGTATTCAGATACGTATTATTCATTCATTGAGTAGTTTCCTGAAAGCCTTTTCTTTGAAAACAGAAGAAATTCAACCATATCATCGCTAAGACCTTTTCAGATCCAAAGTTCTAAAGTTTGGAATCTGTGCTGAACATATATTTCAAGTAACTGTGCTTCACTTCTTAAACAATTATCACTGTATATAACCAAACCTTTTAAATGGAACTATTAATATTAGCCATACCTGGCACAGACCGCAATAAACAGTTAAGTCTGATTTCAGTAGCAGTAGTGTTTAAATTGGTATTTTATCTCTTTTCACCATTGCAGTGAAATTGCCTTTATTGGGAACAATGCCAAATGTGGTTAAGAACATGAGTTACATAGACACTTTCAGATCCTGATTCTGCCATTTAACGATCTAAAACTAGTGCAACCTAGGGCAGGTGGCCTGTCCACTCTGAGTTCAAGCTTTCTCAACTGAAAGATGAGAGTAATAAGACATGTACTACTTATCACATTGCCTGCCGCCCTCGAAGTCCTCAATAATTGCTAACATATGGACTATAGTGGCAGGCACACTGATAAGCACTTTATATGGATGATCTCATTTAATATTCACAACAATCAATGAAATTGTGGCTAATATTATCTGCATCTTAGAAGAGTTAAGAGACCTGCCTCAGGTTACACAGCACTTCTGGGGTAGATCTGACATATGAACACAGGTAGAATTCAAAATGCGTAAGCTCTCAAACATTAGGATATGTTGTTCAATTAATTTTAGTGATTATTACTGAAATTTATGCAATGTTATCATGAAACATAATCATGATTATATTTATAATTTATTTGCAATTAACTAAAATATGCATACTGTTTACTGACTATCGCTGCTACATTACCATTCTACGGTTGATACCCATCTAGTAAAATACACTCATTCAACTGTCTATCTCTACTTTGTCCACTAGATGGCAGACAACACCTATGTGATAAAGACATTCTGATTATTTCCAATTCAGGAATTAAATCTCCATTCACTGGGAATATTTCGTGTGCTTAGGTACATTCTCCCTTACATAAATAATGTAAATTAAAAAGTTATTGACAACGTCTTATCGTTATTATATTAACTATCATCCTACAGTGGCCTAATACAGAATCTTATCAACAGTCCATGAAAAGTGAGCTGAAGAAATAATTAACTCTAAAATAGTTATCTCCAGTTCTGGCTTAAAATGTTAACAGTGCTGCAGTTTTAAATACGGGGACCATGTAAAAGCATCATATCAAAGTATTTAGAGTCTAAAGTATCTATTTAAATTAAATATTTAGAATTATGTCACAAACAATTGCCAACACAGAGAAAGGTGATATTCCAGGAATTCACAACAAAGCTAGTTGTTTTTAACTCAGAGAACTTTTTTTTTTGATATTGCAAATATAAATATTTTGGTCACTAAGTATGGCCCATCTGAAGCTGATTTAAATTATAATGTAGCTGAAATTCATAAATCTGAAGTAATTATTCACTGAGGAGTTCCAACAACTCTAAATGATAAACAGAACTTTAGAACTATTCGAGAAAACCAGATCACAGTGTCAACATTTTTGCTACTCGAGAATGAACACCACGTTGGAACCAGATACACAAAGAACACAGCCTCTGTGACACAGTATCAAGGCAGCTGCCAGGAGTGACAATTCCAAGGAAGCTAAAATCTTCTGCCCACATCTCTCTGCACCATGCTTGGCTGCACAGTCATCATTCAGACAACTTCCAATTTCTGAGCTAATTTTGAAATTGTGTTTTTATAACTCGTTGTCTGCCTATGATAGAGTTAGCAAACTAATGTGAAGTGTAATGTCAGTGTAAAACCAAAATATATATACACCTCAAACTTGATTTTTCCTGTCAAATCAATATAACAAGTCCACAAGGATTAATCAAGTCAGCTGTAAGTTAAACAACGGAGTCTAAGTTCCGAGCCTTTTAGGAAACCTAATGAGCATTTTCCTAAAATGCATACGCATTTATAAAAGTTACAGAACTTCCCAAATGCACTAATGTTAAGTACTATTCTAGAAAATACAAAACTGCAAAACGAAACATAGTAAGAAACCTTGAATTTCTCTGAGACAGATTTAGAGGGCAATAGGGTTCTTAACCTGGGTCCATGGATTTTAGGTGATCTGTCAACCTCCTGAGACACTAAGCAAATTAATATGTTCATTATTTGCTCTGGTAAGAAGATTCCATTATCAGGTTTTTTTCAAAGGGGTCCATGTCAAAAGGTTAAGAACCACTGAAATAGAGGAGGAAGAGTAAAGACTGAAAAGTTCTAAAATATACCAGTGTAAAAATGGGAAGTTAATTTATTATAAAATAGGAATTTTTGAAGTTTAAATAGTGAAACTCACTAATGGGGCCTTTAAAATTGGAGAGAGATGGATATAATTATAGATGTCTAAAAGCTCCGGTTTTACTAGGCTGGTTAACATAACAGCTATAATTTAATAGTCTAGTGCACATAGGTTAGAACAATTATCCCTTAAATCTAACTGTGGGAACATTTTAACAATAAACATGAGGCTTTTGTGATCATAAGCCTTAACTAGAAATACAGTACATACCTCAGGGGTAAACATGTGACGGATGCCATCAATTGAACCATTTAAAAGGAGTGCTCTGATTAGGAAGCATATAAGTACCACATACGGGAACAGAGAACTAAAATACATGATCTGCAAAGTAAGAAAGATTAAAAAAAAGTGAGACATCCTAACGACTATTTTCTTCTTCACAGTTAAGATTATGTGTTCTGTTCTATACCGTGAAAGTGGCACTTTTTATAATATGATAAATAATACTTTTAATACCTTGCATAGCCATCATATCAGAGTGGCTTCATAGCCTTGATTCAATGTGACTAGTTAAGATTCTATTTGAGATGTAACAAAAAATAAGAAAATTTTCCTTATTGAAACCCCTTTTAAATAGCCCATAGGTATGGTGTAATTTGAATAGTGTTGATTCCTTACAGTTCACAAAACAAGCAATATTTAAGAGAAATGAATGGACACTAACTCGTTAACAAATTTCTACTTTATTGTTTGAGGTAGCAAAAAAAAAGTCCTTTTTTTGTTTGTTTTAATTAAGCAAAGTTCCATTATCATTCTATAAAGCTTCTGGAGTAGAGAGTGGTCCTGTTAAAGTTCCTACAGAACTTGAATAATAGTGTAGAGATTTTATGTTCTACTTCAGAAGTTTCATCATTAAAGTTAAACAAATGTTTATCATAGAAAAGCAGTTGTCCTAACCAGACATGTACCGCCTCCTTGACATCTCCATGTGGTATCCAAAACTTTCCCGATTTTCCCCCAAAGCTGTCCCCACCCAACTCCATCTCCCACCACCCATCCATTTGCTAAAGTCAAACATCTAGAAGTAGTTCTGCACTATTTGTAATATTCTAGTTTCCAAGCTACCACTCAGGTTATCTCATTCCCTGCTTAACCCACTCCAGGGATCTCTAATGCAGTTGGAGTAAAAGGCGAATTTCTCCCTCTGTCCTGCAAAGCCTTAGACTAGGCTGCCTACCTGCCTGCCCCACCACTCTTCCCCCAGCTGAGCTTCAGCCCCGAGGGAAACCACGCTCTTTAGCTTCAGGGCCAGAGCAGGCTGTGCCCTCAGTCTGAGGTATTCATCTCCCTCATCTGTCCGAGACTCGCTCCTCTCTGTTATTTTACGTCTTATCTTCATTTTCTCAAGACTACCTGGAACACCCAGAATAAGGTGATGCCTTTTTCTCATCCAGTATACCTCCATCTGCCCTCCTCTATGCCCCATGAACCTTCAATATTATTTTGTTTTGTCTTGACAGCATTTAACACTGTTGAACTTATCTTGTTTATTTGTTAATTTTCAATCTCCCCTACTGGAATATAAGCTCTGTGAGGGCAAGGACTTCTTCTCTCCTGTTCACTACCAAATCTCAAATACCTAACAGAGTTCCTAACACATAGTACGTATATAATACTTATCTGAGGAGGAAGGAATGGAGGAAGGGTAGGAAGAATGGAGAAAAAACTGCCATAGCAGAGGATGGCTCAGGCAGATTAGAGATATGGAATCCTATAGTAACTGTAGACAAACAATAGGCAAGTCAACACAATAATTTGCCCCTCTTCTACTGTTCTGTATACCTTATAATTATATTAAGCATTCTAAGAAAAAAAATTAATATTACAAATAAAATCTCAGCATAATTAGAAACCCATATTTTTTCTAAAAATAATTATATTTTAATTAGTTGTAAAGAAATATAATTTTTTGATCATTTCAAAATGGTATAATTTTTAAAATTTTTATTTATAAAAATGGTATAATTTTTAAATTGCATCCATTCATCCACATTTCTTGATTTCTTCTTATCAGGATGCTTTTAGATGGAGTACATTTTTTTCATTCTTTCTGCCTACTTTTAGCATTCTTTAAATTTGTGGGTCTACTATATATCTATTCAAGTAGCCTTGATCTCACTTGATTACAGCTATTCCTTTTATGATTCTTCTTCACAAATCTTGGGGCTAACCAGAAGCATGGATTCACCTTTGCACAATTGCTTTTTTTGTTTTTTTTTTTAACAGAACTCAAATTTGCTGCCTTATAAATGACTTAAAGGACTTCCATTAATGCATTTATTTTAAAAATGAAAATGATGGCTGCACACTAAAATAATCTGGATAGTTTGATTTTTTCCAATAAATACAGTGTACCCTCAGTATATTTTTAATATAATTTCAAATTAGAAGCTAAAGGAAGAAATGATTCTTCCTGTATGTGTATTTGCCCAGGCTAAACAACTCTAACACACCTGAATATGGTTCTCTTCCCCACATCCCATAACAACTGACCAACAAGTCCAATTGACTCCAAATTTCATCTGTCCCTTCGTTTTCATCCTCAGTGACGTGTCACTTTTCACTATTAGCTTCCTTCTCATTTTGCCTCTCGATTTTTCCCTGCCAGCTCTCCTCTTCATCCCTGAAATTCATCACCCACACTGCTACCAGAAAGATCTTTCTAAGGATCTGATGGTGTAATGAACTGCTAAAAATCTTCAAATATTTCACACTGTTTGTTAAGTAACAGCCAGTCATTTTACCAGTGTCTATAGATACTTTAATACCTGCAGTCAACTTACATTTCCAGCCTCATTTCCCACAAGCTGCACAAATTGTATGTAAAAGTCACACGGGGTTACTCAGCAAACTTTGGGCTTTGCACATGCTGTTTTCCATGCCTCCAATGTCCTCTCTCTGAAGTTTCTGGTGAACTCTTCTTCAACTGTCAAACTCTAGCCCAAAAGTTACCTGCTTTGTGAAGCCCTCCCCCAATTCCAGGTTAATTTCAGTGGCTGCCTCTATGCTCTATACTCTCATACACTTTTTATTTGTACATCTTACTGCATTTATTCTGCTCTCATTATTTGTCTCACCCATTAAATTATGGGTTCCATGAGGATAAAGATGGTGGCCTATTAACCTTTGCACATTCTTAGATACTCAAAACTATTGTACATTAAGAGAAAATTCATAGGAAGTTTTCCTTTCTGTACACATTCCCTAAAAAAAAAAAAAAGAAACAAACAAAATCCCCTCATCTTTATTTTACAGTATTTTAAAAATTAGGTACTAATTATATGGTGAGACATTTCAAATTTCATTTATTAATTCAACACATATTTGAGTTCTTAATACTCATCTGGCTTCAGTGATAAGACTCTGATAAGCTAAGGATAGCTTCGTCCAAAAAGGAACAAGAAAATTTCATGTTGGATGCAACATGGAGAAAAGTAACAGTCAAGATTTTAAACACTTAAAAACTTAAGTAGTAATAGGTAGTGTTCACACCTGAATTTTTTTTCTTCTGTGAGCAGGTAAAGGACAAATATTTAATCATTAAATTCTGAGATTTAAAGATGTGTCTTAGGTCAGCATTTTACAGAGGTATCCATGTTGCGCTTTTAAACACAAATTCATTTTATTTAATCATATGGGTCTCATAATAATAAAATTGTCAGTTGAATAATATTATTGAAAATAGTTTAAATTCTACCTGACTATATGTACAATGCTACCCCAAACACTTTCTCCTTATTTTATATTTTGCATTGCTACCTGATATTATTTTATGATTTGTTTATTGTCTGCCTCTGCCACTAGAATGGACATTCCATGAAGACAGGTATTTTGTCTGCCTTGTTCACCACTGTACCTCCTGAGCTAGATCAGTGCCTGGCACATAGTAGGTGCTCAATAAATATGTGCAGTGAGTAGATGAATGACCCTTAAGTATTACTCTTAAGAACTTGGAAGTGAAACAATGAAATATGTTTCTCTGGCTGATTTTAAGACTCCCTGGGCCTTAAAAACTGACATGCCTTTCACAGTAAGTACATTCAGTAAGAGACATAAGTTTATCAATCAAAATGTTGCATGAAAATATTTTCATTCTACTCAACTATTAAAAAAAAGAAAATACATGAAATCATTTAGTTGTTTTTCTCTCTTACATATTAAAATGTTTATTTTAAACATACCTTCAGAAAGAGTCATTCTCTTTGAGGATTTCATAGCCTAGTTCTAACTCTGCCACTTATCAGTTGTTTAATTCTGGCCAATTATTTATTTTCCCTAAGCTTAACTTTGCAGTAAATTGGGGATAAGAACATGCAAATCATCTTGCTGCTAGAAAGATTAAACAAGCTAATGCATGCAGAGTACTTACTTAGCACAGTAGTGGTACTAATGGCAAAGTAGTACTAGTAGAAAATATTAGAGTTAGAAGAAAGCCTAGAGATTCTCATTTCTATCTTTCCCCTGCGGGCAGGCATCCCTTGCATAGAGGCTCCAACAAAGGGAGATTTTGGTCCACCTCTGTTGGACCACCTCCAGTAGCGCTGAGCTCTCTACCACAGTGCAACTGATTTCATTGTTACCAGGCTTGATTCCTTAAAGGTCTTCCTTTCCTTGAAGATTTACCACCATCCCGCCACTCTGCATAATTCCAAATATTTGATCATGGTCCTGTTCTCTGTGATCACACAGAATAAGGCTTATTCCTCTTTTTATTCAACTATTGGAAGACTGTGATCACAAAGCTGAGATGGCTCTTTTCCATAACAAAGTAGTAAAGATTTCAGTAAAATCCAGTATTACAGGTGTGGTTCAACTGGCATGTGCCTACCTGACCTGAAGGAGAATGACACTGTCATACTCCTGTCTTAATTCATGCAGTTTCAAATTAGCATTGTTTGTGTGTGTGTGTGTGTGTGTGTGTGTGTGTGTGTGTGTTGGCTAGGGATATCAGAAGTTGACTTTTCTTTCAGCTGCTAAATTCTCTAAGTTTTTTTTTTTTCACATACTACCCTTAAACTTCATTACCCTTAAACCATATATCTCTATACTGCATTTGTGTGATTGTTTATTTGGAAGCTTTTTTGTTTGGCAGGCAAACACAGCTTTACATTTATTCCTAATAAATTTCTTATTATATTTAGCTCATTGTCTCAGAATGAGGAATTGTCACAATTTAGACTTTCATAACTTTGTTCATATTACTTACAGCTTTCTACCCATCTGTGCCTACTAAATTTTTTCTTCAAAGTCTGCTGAAAAGCTACCCTCTCCCTGAAGCCTTCTTGTTGAAATAATAAACTACATGTAGTCTATAAATTGTATTAAATTTTTCCAGATAAAGTTATATTACACGACATAAGAAAAACATCCCCAATGTTGTGATAAGAAAAGGATGAATAGTTCTTTAAATGATAAGACACATACTCAGACAAAGAAGAAATAAAATGTGGTGGTAAGACTTGAGCAGAGGGATTTTTGGACTTCTCTGGCTGACCATAGTTGGTTCTCGTTCTATCATATGACATCACCTTAGGAAGCACATAAATGTGGTTAGATTTGGCTTAGGAATCTAGTCCTTTATTTATAACTTGACTGTAATGGGGCTCTGACATAGTAGAAGACACACCAAATGGAACCAATTAATTGAACTTACTTAATCACAGAATACACTAACATTCACAGAATATGGTGTTATCTACCACATTCATTTCTACAGAGGAAAAATGGTATAGAAGTTCCATCAGGAAGGTAAATGTAAAATCAGCTGTGATTAACAAGTTTAAAAAAATTGTCAAACATTTCTAATTAAATATGAAGTAACAGGAAGCAAAGATGAATTAGACAGACTTCGCCTAAAAGAGTTCACTTTTTGTGGGAAAAAATATACCACAGTGAGAGACATTATAGTGTTGCAATTAAATAACATGGGCTTTAGATTTAGACAGAGCTGGGTTTGATCCAAGTACTAGCATTTACTAACTGTGATTCTTTGAGCAAGTTACCTGTTTTCTCAAACTTGTTCTTTTATCTGTAAAGCAGGTCTGAGAGTAGCAATTACTTCTTAGAGTTGGTTTTTGTTTTCTTTTTTTTTTTTAAGATTTAATTGAGATAAAGTATATATAGCATTTATCACAGTGCCTAGAACAAAGTAAAGAGGTAATAAATTTTGCCTTCTGTTATTGTTCTTGTTCTCATCATTATCAGAATCATCTCCATCATCGTCATTTATTACCACTACTACTGCTTCTGCTACTACTACTACTATTCCCACTCTTACTAGTATATGATGGTAAGTGGCAATATGTTAGCCTGGAAAGATATATGATCAGAGAGCTATGCTTTGGAAAGAAAAAACAGTAGAGATGGGTTGTTAAAGGGCAGAGAGAAGATGAACCAAAATTAATTCTTGCTATGGTCCAAACAAAAGAAGTAGAGAGCTTTAAAACAATGGCAATAATAATGGGAAAAAATGTAATATGGAAGCAAAATAGTGAATAACAATTACTTTCCTAACGCATCCTTTTAAAAAATTATCTGATTGACTTCCTGGGGTATCTAGAATTCACTTACTGTCTTTCTCAAGCACAGCCTTATAAAATTTTCCATTTGCCCTGGCAGGCATGCCCTTTAGTCTTATATTACTCTGAGTTCCTTGTTGAGATATATCATAACTACCTGATGTTCATATCTTTAAGAAACACTCCACACTAGACTATTTTAAAATCTTTTATGCAACTTTTCCCTAGAGCACCTGTAGTAGAGAAAAATGAATGATATAACACAAATAAACAAATTCTTTATTCTACCACTTTTCCCAATTTCCATGATTGGAACTAATCAGAGAACTAAAAACATTAAGGTCAGCTGAATACCAGAAACGAGAAAGGACTTTTAAGTATTGACAAAAAAGCTCAAAACAGATCTTGATAAAATAGGGAAAGATTATAAACGACTTTAGATTTCATTATAAAACACTTATATCTTTATTTATGTCCTTTCCTTGATTTAAATACGTTTTTTAAAGCACCACTTTTGACCAATCTTTAATTAACTGCCGAGAGAGTAAAGTGCTACTTGCAGTTTGCCCACACAGGTTTATAGTGGGTGGGGGAGATAGTTCCCAGGAATGGTGATGAGGTGATTAGCAGAAGCAGGAGGGGCTCTAACATACTAACTTTTCCAGAAGACTGAATGCCTTTGATCATAGCCAAGCACACCACAACCCAGGCAGCCAGCAAGCAGACGGTCATCTTCCAGTTTAAGCCCCCACTTTCAGAAATGGAACTGGAAATATTCAGTGCTTCTCTGTACCAATAATAGGTAGTGGCAGAACTTTTTTCGCATTCTGGCTCTACAACTGTAGAAAGAAAGGTAACACAGTCATTTCAGACTATAAAGAATAATGAGGCCATTTCCCCCCAAGTAAGCCTGTAATCAATTCTTAACTTTTCCTAGAAAAGTACTACTATTCTACAGAAGCATTTAAATCCACAATGAAACCTCAACTGTGCAAAAATGTGAAAAAGTCAACAGACATGAATCCTCTTTGACATTTGTTATTACACATTTCTAAAATAGGAATATGTGAGATTTTTATCAAGGTGATTAAAATGTATCAGGTTTATAGCCCCTTCTGCCCCCAGAATTATCTGATTGACTTCCTGGGGGCAGAGCTGTCAAAAATGCTAGCTTCTAGCCATGTGTGGCTTTTGAAATGGAGCTGGTTTAGAGTGACTAGTGCTGTAAATATAAAGTACAAAGGGGCTTTTAGAGACTTAGTATGAGAAAAACAGTGTAAATTATTACATAACTAATTTTTATATTAATTATATGTTATAATGTTAATATTTTGGATATATTGGATTAAATAAAATATTTCACCTGTCCCTTTTTACTTTCTGTAAATATGGCTACTAGGACATCTTAGACTACATATGTGAGTTGCATTCTATATTTACTGGACAGCACTAGGGAATTGTTCTTTATATTCTAGGATATAAAAATAAATGATAAGAAAACCATAGAAAAACAACCCAAGACATAAAAACAATTCCTTCAATCTAAACTCTTTTTGTCCTCGTTTTTATTTTAATGAAACTGTAAGGCATCAATAAAGATATACAGAATAAAATATTGTCAAAATTTACAATTGAAGGCTTATAATTGTTTACCCTAACATCATGGGGCACAATAAAATTACTTGGAAGGAGCTAGATAAATTAAATGATGCCAGACATCTATCTTTCTGAGTATGTCAAGGAAAGTTTGTTATAGTAACAATTTTGAAAGATTTTTCCACATTATTTAAAAAAAAGAATCTTGAAAGCTCCTGCCTTTACCAACTGTATGATCTTTAGATACAAAAATACTACATGGTACATGTCTTACAAGTGTGTGAAGCATTTTTCACCAAAGGACACTGATCCCAAGGTAGAGGTTGCTGAAAAGACTGAGAAAAATAAAACAAACTCCAGCCAATGATGACATTGTAGTAGAGAGCCACAAAAAAGCATACCTGCAAAATAAAATAGTGTGATTATATTAAACCTCTCATGCCCCTTCCTTTGAAACAATGAGATGAAATGCATAAAACCCATTTAATACTTTAAAAAAAAAACCTCCTTATTTTATTTTTATTTGAAAAACATTATCTCTTCTAAAACGATGACTCTCATAGACCTTAAGAACATGCGTTAACAAGATTGAACTACATTTAAATTTACAGCTTGTTTTGTGTATTAGTGCAAGCTCCAGTAGTGTTTTTTTAAAACATGATTAAAGAGTTGAGTAGAAATACACACTCAAAGGTTTCATTTAAATTCAAACTATATAATTACAAGCCCTGTAAAAATTATAAGGCATATACCATACCAGGAAACTTACTACACAACTTGCAAATCCAATCCCTCCCAGTTTAGGGCTTATGTAATTCCACACACCAATGCTTCCTCGCCGAATTCTTTGACCCACAGAAAGTTCCAGGAAAAAAAGGGGAATACCTATTACCAGAAGCAGTATTAAGTATGGCAAAAGATAGGCACCTACAGAAACAAGAACAAATAAAATAGATTATATTTTCAACAGTCACAGGAGAGAATACACTAATTCTGATTATCTCATGAAAGATGATATTTAAACTTCCATATAGTATAACTACAAAGGACTTTAAAGAAAATGCAATTTCATTACTTTAAGCTTTCTGGTATTTGAAACTTGAATTTGACTGCTACAAAGAGTTTCTGATAAAAAATAATTATGAAAAAAGTAAGGATACCAATGAATAGTTTTAGTTTCATTTTATTGAAATGGTAAACCAGCTTTATTTTTTGTAAAAATAATTGCTTCCTTAAAATTAATTATTTTCTCAAATAGGTTTCACAAACTCCTGGAAATCTTATTCATACGACGTTAATGAAGTCATTTATTAAATTTTATTCAAACTCATCTAAATCATGCATTTCAAATCTGATAAATCAAAATGAGTGAGATGTTATGGTATTAAAACTGACTCTTCCTAACTAACAACAGGGAAGAAGAAATGGCTGCTTAGACTGAAAGAGAAAAAAAAAAAGGAAAAAGAATTTCTATCACAGACAAATGTCATTTTTTCCATATATATATATATATATATATATATATGTCATATAAAAAGTTCACTTCAGAAAACAAGTAATTTTTTTTTTGCTTTCCAAAATTCTGTTAAGGGGTAGGGAGGACTGACTAAACTGAGCTATTTAATAGCTATTGTAAAATATATGTGCTATTTTCCTTGTAGTAAAGTTTTCATACTTGAAAAATATATATATTATTTTACAGCTAAATTTCAACTTAAGACACATGATTAGTGACTTTAAAATGTACTGAACAGCTTGACAATGTTAATATTAGACTCTATTAATTGATAAAGTCAAATGTGAAACCTGTACTCATTGCTACATGAGAATACATGTGCAAATTATTCATTAAATGACTTCTAAAATGGACTTGTTACATTCAAATTTCCTGTCTGGAGTTTTGTCCAACCAGATACTGCGAAGTGGGTCATGTAATCGATGGCACTAATTCCCTTTATAAAGTGGAGGCCATTTATTATATTTTCTCATTTAAAAAATGTGTTTAATGGTATTGAATAGATTTTGGAAACTATTCAAATTGTTATGGTACCTATTCTGCTGAAGAAGTAAATATTAATGATTTTATTTTCAAATCATTTATCTCAGTATCTATATATCTCTGAAATAATTACGATATACAAGAATTTCCCAGGACTTCCCTGGTGGTCCAGTGGCTAAGACTCCACGCTCCCAGTGCGGGGGGCCCGGGTTCGATCCCTGGCCAGGGAACTAGATCCCATATGCCGCAACTAAGAGATCGAATGCCACAACTAAAGATCCCGCGTGCCGCAACTAAGACCCAGCGCAGACAAATAAATAAATAAATAAATGTTTTTAAAAAAAAGAAATTGAATTAAAAAAAAAATTTCCCTTAACATGGTGGTTGGTAGAAAATCTCTACTCTCTTACAGCTGATTTTCAGTCTTTGAGACGAGTTGATCTACAAAGAGGTATGCAATGTAAAGCATCGATGCATGAGATTATAAAACAGAATTATCAAAATTCAAATTCTAGATGATTAATAACATTGAGGCACTAATGACCTGAACATGTTTCCTGAAGAACCGAAAGTGCATTTTAACACGTCTCAAATCCTGGGGTGTGAATTGGTTTATGTGTGTGTGAATGACTAGGAGGAAAAGAGAGAATGAATTAAGACTGGACTCATTGGGAGCATTTCCTCCGTTATGTGTTCATGACACACTATTAGATACCTGGCCTTTTCTTCTAACTCAAATTTCTCTAACACGAGCCTCCATAACAAAAATAGTCATAGCTAAACTACAACTGAGAATTTACTATTTGCCAGGCACATTTCTATCCATGTTACATGTAGTTACTCATTTATTCCTCACAAGAATCCAATGGGGCAAGTACCAGTATTTTCCTCATTGTACAGGTGTGGGAATTCAGCCAGAAGAAATAAGTTAACCTGTGAATGGTCACCTGGATAATGTGGGAAAGAGCCAGGCTTTATAGTCAAACTCACTTCAAACTTTGAGCTGGTAGCTTCTACATTATAACACTTATTAAGCTTAACCATTGTGCTTTCAGTAATATCTTCAGACAAATCAACTTATATTGGTCTATTACTTTTTATTCTGTTATTCATAAAGTGCCTCAAATGATGACTAAGATTTAGGTAACCTGAGACTGTTTGACTAAACAGTCAAATACCTAGACGGCTCAATGCCATACTGCACGCTGAGTACCGCCTTTTGAACTCCAACAGCCATCTTGAAACGATAAAGCCCATTGGTGTTTTATAATGTCACTCTCTAACATTTGTAATTAGAAGAGAGGAAACAATACTAGGAAGGGCATCTTGACTCTCTTTATATATGAAAGAAAGGAAAGAGGAGGAGCCATTTTTGCTAACAACTGATTACTATGAAATCCTTTAGAGCTCTCCACCAAGACAAATACTGTATTAAATGGAAAGCAACCTGAGTTTTCAGCCAAGATAGCGGTCTTCCTTAATAGTATTGCCAGTTAGGCTCATAAGGTGAAAGGTCTGAAAATCAGAATTCATCTTTTGCCAGTCTTGCAAATGGGGATGATTTGTGAGAAACAGAAAGCAGGGCAGTACATAGCTGCTTGTAGCTGATTTAATAAATAATTCATCTGTGATGTTAAAGACTAGCTAGTGGAGCTTGCTGTTTCAGTGGAGTGATGGGTAGTGCATCACCAGCTTCATGTACTGATTCTTACCTCTCTGGCAGATTTGTCAGACAGGCTACTTTTCCCCAAACCTGTAGTTTTGTCCCTGGTTGAATTAACTAAGCAAGACCTTAAACATATTTTGTCACCATGACACCTTAGCTTTTTATCTATTAGTGACTGAAAAGAAACCATTTCATATATGAATGGTTTTATTATTTCATCTGATATATAGGTTGTAACTACATCAAAAATAAAATAAAACCATGTTTTTTTCCAGTCAGCAAAACTATCACAAACTGGAATCAAAGACCAAAATATTCAGTCTTTCCTTTATGTGCTGAAATGCTGCTTACAGAATATTTAGTGTTTAATCACACTTGTTTGAACAGCTTCCATATATGTATACGGTAAAGATAGTAATGGTAAAGAAAGTAAAGCTTAATATTAAAGTTATTTTAATTTAATAACCCAAATGTTAGTTAACTTAATGTTCAGTTTGACTTTGGTGTACTATTGAGCTTGTATCCTACATGAACAATGTACTCTCTTGTATATGGTTTTATTTTCTTGATTTTAAGACAATTTTCACTAAATAACACCTGGTAATGATATGCACAAATACAAAAAGCTAAATATCATGTTGATCTAGATAATATGTTTAAAATTAGGAATGGTAATTACCATCGTAAGGATGCTAATATCTGAGGATGAAGACTATCTGGCATTATATTAATTATCTGGTTAAATTCCTTCTACTAGGATATACAAAGTTCTGGTCAGCAGTTGAAGACTATAATCATTCTAAATTATATGAAATTTTTGCTTTTTTGAAGAGGGAAACACCTTAAAATTCAGAGTTAATAAATTGTGGACAGAAAATTCTCTCTTGTCTTGTTCACCAATATCGTCTCATATCAAAAACTTGAGGACTTTTCTCCAAAGTGAATAACTGATAGGCACAAGGGATGGAACACTGGTTAGAAAAGTCAGTAATTTAGAGATGTTAATAGCATCCACAGAAAGAATTTGAGAATTTATGACCTTAAGCAATCCTTGAGTGTTCATAGCAAGCCATCTGCTCCTATGGAAACCTAATCTGAAAACAGAGCTGAAATTACTTCCAGCAAAAGTGTCTCCCTAGTTTTACAGTGGAATTCATAGTTTCTAAAATAGTGAAACTACAGCAACAACAGGGGCTATTTGACATAATCAACTGCAATTTGCTCAGCAATGTATCACTCAAAAAAAAAGCAGAAAACAGAAACTTACCACCCCCATTCTTCTGACAGAGGTATGGGAATCTCCACACGTTCCCTAATCCTACAGAAAATCCAACCTGGGCCAGGATGTATTGTAGTTTACTGTTCCAAGCTGGTCTTTCATCTTCGACTTCAGATCCTTCTTCAACATCTGTGTCTTTCTCTTCTTGGACGTCAACAATTAGTTCACTTTTCTTAAAGGCATCATCAGCTGAGTCTTCATTGGAAAGAAGGTCTTTGACAGACTCAATAACCTCATCGTCTAATTCTCTTTTTACCACCTTGCTATTCTTAGGCATTGGAAAGTGCGGGCAGTGGTATTTTTTTTAATTCCCTTTTGGTAAGTTTGTTAATCCTTTTTAAAAATATGTTAGTTGATAGGAATAAAAGATGGAGGAGGATATCAAAGGAATCTTTGATTCAAGGTGATAAGGTCTTATGGATCCTGGATCTCTATGTCCAATATTCTGTGGGTACCTGTAAAATTTTAAGTTGAAAAACAATAATATTTAATAAGGAAAAATATTTAAAATACCAAAGACCCTTTCTTATTAATTTTTAAGATGCAAACTCTTTCTACAGAGTGTAAAACATATGACTGTCCTTGACCTTTCAGAGCTTATTATGTCCAGAAGTATAAGAATTGTAAAGTACACAAGGGCTTCACACACATTTTCTTTTAGCTAACTTCTTCCTTCTTGCAAAAATCTACTTTGATCTCAGATATACCCCACTGCATAATGTTGACTCGGTTCATTCGTAAGTAAGTAGAATTTTGAGACCCTTTTTCTTAATTCTTCCTTTTTCCCCTCTCTGACTAAAGTACATCCCTTATTTTATTGCTTATAGAATTATATACACAATTGCATGCCATCCCTGTAAATTTGTCTTATACAGAATTTCATCTGTTGGCATGTTCATCTATTTATTCATTTGATATTAAGGGAAAAGACATTAAGGGATATATTGGGGGAGGGGAAATTTCTCCTCTTTCCCCTCTTAGTTCTTTTGGTTGGTGATTAAAATGACGTAAGACAGATTCACAGGAGAAAAAAAGTCTATTATTTTCATACAGCAAATCCACATAAGTATGAAGAATTCCAAAGACAACAAGGCAAGGTGAGATAGATATATATTATTCTGGACTAAGAAGGAGGTAGGGATCTGAGGTTTTAAGGGGAAGTAAAATAATTCAAAGGAAGATAAAAGTTGTTTGGTAAACAAATGTTTGCGGGTCATCCAAAGACAATAGGACGCAGGGAGGACTTTGATCAAATGGGCTTGGCTAGGTTCCTTCCTGTCTACCACACCTAATACTTGACTATAGTTATCAGGGGTGATAGCTCCTTCCTGGGACAGGCCTCCTATCTTAAATTCTTTTAGGCAGTAAGGAAGGAATTCAAAGGTTCTTCCTGAGTCTTTTGGGCTTTCATTTTTTCAGCTCAAAGTAATCTGCATGCTGGAGTGGCAGCATCTTGTGGCAACCTACCCTGAATCCCATCAGACACAAACATTAAAGAAACATACAATATCTGCTTTTAACGAGCTTATATCTACTATAGAGAAAGGTGCATCCCAAATAACTGCACTACGCTGCACAATGTAAATGACCCAACATCCTTACAATAGGCGAGACCAGGAACATTGGATACAAGTGAACTTAGAGTTGAGCAGAAATGGAGTGGGCCACAACAAACATAAGGAAAAACATAAACAGATTCAGGAAGTGGTAAAAATTTGTGATATTTGTGTGTACATTCTCTCAAACAACTCAAGAACAACACTGCCATCACCTTGGCATTTTCCCCTTTCTCCATTTCTGTTTGCATTATATCTCATCTCCTTTCTCTATTCAGATACAGACCAAGTAAGTACACAAGGCATATCTACGAACCAATGAGACTATTCTTTTTTTTAATTGAAGTAGAGCTGATTTACAATATTGTTTTAGTTTTAGGTGTACAGCACAGTTGTTTGCTTTGTTTTGTTTTTGCAGATTATATTCCATTATTGGTTATTATAAGATATTGGGTGTAATTCCCTGTGCTATACAGTAAATCCTGATTGCTTATCTATTTTATGTATAGTAGTTTGTTAATCCCATATGCCTAATTTGTCCCTCCCCGACTCCCCTTTGGTAACCATAAGTTTGTTTTCTGTGTTTGTGAGTTTGTTTCTCTTCTGTATTCATTTGTATTATTTTTCAGATTCCACATATAAGTCATATCATTTGGTGTTTGTCTTTCTCTGTCTGGCTTACTTCACTAAGCATAATATTCTCTAGGTCCATCCATGTTGCTGCAAATGGCAATATTTCATTCCTTTTTATAGCTGAGTAATATAGTGTGTGTGTGTGTGTGTGTGTGTGTGTGTGTGTGTGTATACCACGTCTTCTTAAGCCAGTTGTCTGTTGATGGGCACTTGGGTTTCTTCCATGTCTTGGCTACTGTAAATAGTACTGCTTTGAACATTGGGTTCATGTATCTTGTCAAAGTAGAGTTTTCCATTTTTCTGGATATATACCCAGGAGTAGAATTACTGGATCATATGTTAGCTCTATTTTTAGTTTTTTTAAGGAACGTCAATATTGTTTTCTACAGTGGCTGCACTAATTTACATTCCCACCAACAGAGTACAAGGGTTCCCTTTTTTTCCACATCCTCTGCAACATTTATTATTTGTAGACTTTTTGATAATAGCCATTGTGTCCAGTATGAAGTTGTCTA
Source organism: Phocoena sinus (assembly GCF_008692025.1). NCBI lineage: Eukaryota > Metazoa > Chordata > Mammalia > Artiodactyla > Phocoenidae > Phocoena > Phocoena sinus. Next base: position 34,905,700 of record NC_045772.1, on the reverse strand, counting down.
TTTTAAAAAGTGACTAAACATATGAGAGCTTCTCCTCAAAATTGGATCAGGAAGCTTTAGAAATGATATCCCAAGAATTCTATCATTCACTGCTAGAAAAAAAAATGGAATTCTTTGATGGAACTGCTGTTAGATTTACATTAAAAGTCAGAGAAAGAGTCTGTCATACTTTATCTTATAATCTTAATGAAACAGACAGGGTGCTGGGTAATGCAATAAAAAGAAAAATTCTTTAACTTAACCATATAACTATTCATCATTTTTAGGTTTGTATGTGTTTCATTGTTTCCAAAATTAAAATATATACTCTAAGAAAATACACTCATTAAGATCTGGTGAAGATTAACAGGAAGACTGTGAAGGAAATTCTGAAAGAGAAGCATTCCCAAAATATTCTGAATAATAGACATATCTCTGGAATAACTGAAAAACTTCTCATGGTGACTATTTTGAAGAGGCCAACACGGGTTAGATACAGAAATAGTTTCATGCAGTTAGGGATTATGTATGTTTAATTTGTACTATTTCCCCCTAGAGCTCAGTAATTATTAGTTGAATAGATGAATAAACACTGAAAAACTGAAATAAGCTAATTTTCCAAATAGTTTTTGCTGGAAGAAAACAACCTGACATATAAGAAATTGTGATTTGTGAGACATGAATTATCTAAAGGTCTACATTTTTTGGATCATCTAATGATAAACTGTTTGCATAATAACTTTACTGATACATGGATAAGAGCATTTGTTTTAATCTGACAAGCTTGGAGTTATGCCATAGCTCTTTTACTTAGTTGTGTAACTTCTCATAGTTATATGACTCTTAACTTAGTTTCCTCAATAGACATTGGTCTGTTACTCCTTTTGCTTTTTTCCATGCAAATAGAAAGGTAAGGAATGTATTGAAGTTTAAAGATATTATTACAGTAAAATCACCCACCATTTCATGAAGAAAAAATTTAAAAGACAGTGTTATTCATGAGTCTCCCTCAAATTAATTATCTCAGAATTGTTGTATTCCTTCTACAGATTTCTAGTCTTTGCAGCAAAAAAATTAAAAATAACATCTTTGGCCACTATTGCATATTTTTTACATATCCAATGAATAATCATACATAGGATATCTTTTGGCATAGTTTAGTTTAAAAATTCCTGTCAGACTACCCAAAGTTCACATTCTTATGGAAAAAAAAATCAATGTCTAATGGAAACAAAATTTAAATGCAACTTTCTATTTTAAATGCCTAAAATATACTTAACTACATATGCAGATTTATAATGCAATAATCTTAGGCAACCTTTACAAAATTTAAAACTTAAAAAGTGATGCTAAATATGTATTTGCACGCATTTAGAGTTCCTTTTCTATTATAAGCAAAAAAAAAAGAAGTGATAGTACATTAATAATATCACAAGTAAAATAATTTACATTCTCTTATCTCACTTTGTTTCTCCCACCTCCTGCTCCTGTCTAGGATGGCTATAGGAAAATATTGGGTGGGGTTGCAGTTAACATTGAAGTTTCCACAATAACACGTAAGTCTTGGGGGAAAATGTATATCTCTTCTTCAATAGGCCATAAACTCTACTTGGAGAATGACATTATCTTACCAATCTCACATTCTCAATGTTTAAATTTGTCTGTCAAATAAATGAACTGAAGTATGACAGAATAATATTGTATAATAACCACAAGTATTTTACATTATTACACGTTTGGTTGTTTTTTTGTTTTTTGCCTTTTACCCCAAGTCCCTGTATTTACTGAGTCAGAGGCATATCTTTCTTATATAGCTGCTGCATATAGCCAAAAGATATAAATTCAGTTTCTGAGTGGATTTGTAAAAACCTAGTATATGAGACAATTTGAAAGCCAAATTAATTTCAGAATTTTCAAGATCCAACTTTTCTGAAAGAGAAATTTTTTAGGAATGCCAAAAGCTTGCCTGAAGAACTTAGCCCGTAAAAGTATGCCATAAACAAAGATTTAAACGTGTAATTGGCTATTGCCAAAAGTGTATTACTGTTACTACAAAGCAGGAATGTCCAGGGAGGATGTGAAGTAGTGGGTGATAAATTTTTCATATTCTACTGGTCACATGGGCAGTAGGATAATCAGAATCAATTAACTGCACAGTCCCTGCCAAGTTATCACCATCCACTCCTGGGACAGTAAAGTTGGCAACAAGCTATCATATTGCTCTTCACCTGTACCTAGGAGTTGCGTTAGCTGTCCTCATCACTAACTGATAAGGGCCTCCTGTCTACAACGGAGTAACAGGTGAGAGCAGGGGTCAAGAAAATACTGCCCATGAACCTAATACAACCCACGGTCTGATTTTGTAAATAAAATTTTATTGGAACATAGTCATGCCCACACATTTACATATCTCCTATAGTTAATTTTGCGCTGCAACAACTGAATCACTTTGTATGGATTGCAAAGCCTAAAATATTTACTATTGGAAACATTTGACAACCACTGTTCCAGAGATTAATCTGAATTGAAGATGCAGAGTGCCCCAGATCACTCCATCTATGTTTCATTTGCACGGCACTAATTTTTTTATTACATGGTGTGACAAGACAGACATCTCCCCATTCAAAAAGGAGATTATTTAGTAAGTAACTATGAGATTATGAGTAATTATGAGATAAATTGCTAAGAATGAAAAAGTTTTACATAGAAACAGGGAGATGGAGGGGTAGTAGTTGAGAGGGGAACAAAAGCAAAAGATAAATGTAGAATATATATCAGGAAACAGAATAGAATAAAACACAAAATACTAAAAGATAAAATAGCAGACTTTTGCTAAGACTTGTATTATTTAATAATAATAATAATGTAGCACGGTCAACACTGAGAAATTACTAGTATGGAGATTCCTAGGGATTTCAAGCAGAAGTAGAAAGGAGAAATAAGCCCAGGATATTCAATCACCTCTATAAAAACGAAGAGAAAAAAATACTTGATCTTCAGTTTTTATACTCAAGTACTTTGTATTCCAATTATAAATGTCGCAAATATTCTCATCCATAAAAGATCTGATGAGCCCTAATGGGGAGAAAGGGACAGGCTACATGATCATGAAATTTAGCCAATCGAGACAGAGACCCATGTTAAACGACAGAAGTGAACACTAATTTAAACAAGGAAATAAGGTTCAAAATCTATAAGAATTATGTTGAGGAGAAAAATATAAATTAAAATTCAAAAATAACCTAACAAAATCAGGAATTTAAACGGGAGAAAGAAAGGTATGAGAACGTTCTCATCTTTCATAGCAGAAAGATGAGGATTAAACTGTAATGAGGATTAAATTGGCAGTATCAATTTAGGATATTGTCTAAATATGAAACTCATAGTCCAAAAAAGGATAATGACCCCACTTCTTCATGTTTTTGTATAATCCTTCTTATTTACTTTTAATGAGATCTTGTAGGAATTAATATTTATTGCTGTGAAAAGATATGTGTTGGTGCCAAACATTTACTTATTTATTTATTTATTTATTTATTTATTGGCTGCATTGGGTCTTCATTGCTGCGCTCGGGCTTTCTCTAGTCGTGGCGAGCAGGGGCTACTCTTTGTTGCAGTGCACTGGCTTCTCAATGCGGTGGCTTCTCTTGTTGCGGAGCATGGGCTCTAGGTGCGTGGGCTTCAATAGTTGTGGCACGTGGGCTCAGTAGTTGTGGTTCGCAGGCTGTAGAGCGCAGGCTCAGTAGTTGTGGCCCACGGACTTAGTTGCTCCGCGGCATGTGGGATCTTACCGGACTAGAGCTCGAACCCATGTCCCCTGCATTGGCAGGTGGATTCTTTAACCACTGTGCCACCAGGGAAGGCCATGGTGCCAAACATTTATATCTAGGTTCTAGAGACAGACTGAGTTCAAATCCAAACTCTATCACTTATGGTTTTATGACCTTGGCTAAATTACTTAGTTATCTAATAATAAAGTGCTTGGATAAACGCAAACACATTGAGAGTACTCAATATATGTTTTCTTTTAACTATGATTATCGCCCTCTTATATTTGTATTATATTACAACTTCATTCAATTAAGGATAATGTGAGTCCAGAGCCAATGCTACATGTTTCAGGTGTCTTAACACCACTTTTTTATAAAACCAGTTTTCTATCTCTGCATAATAAATTACCTCAAAATTTAATAGCTTAGCAAACAAAAACTGTATTTGCTCATGATTTTGTGGATTAGCAATTTGAGCTAGGCTTAAATGGTCAGTTGTTTTGCTTCTCTTGACTCGGGTCACTTCTGCTCTGCAGTCACCTGTCAACTCGAGTGGAGGAGGATGGCCTAAGAGGGTCTCAAATCACATTCTGGCAGGGACAGCCTATCAGCCAGAGCACTTTGGTCCTCCTACACATAGTCTCTCCAAAATGCTAGCTCCAGCTTGTTCACATTATAAGCTTAGAGTTCCAACTCTAGCCCAAAGGAGTAAGCCCAACACACAAGTCCTAGTAAAGCCTGTTTGTGTCACATTTGCTGATGTCTCACTGACCAAAGCAAGTCACACAGCTAAGTCCAGATGACCCAAGAGTAAATAAACTCCATGTTTTGATGGAAGGAACAACAAAGTCAGTTTGCTAAAGGTATGAGTAGAGGGAAGAGAGAAATACTGCCACCATTTTTGAGAATAATCTGCATTTGTCCAGTTAGATTTCCTCTCCCTGGATTTTGAACCTTGAGGAGAAGAACAAAGAGATCAAAAAGTTGGCATCTCATTTAATTCAAAAGGGATTATGCCCAGGCTGTAACTACTACCATAGTCATGGATCCTGGATCCAGTTTTCAGAACTGTTTTCATTCTTGCCCTTTTCCATCTTATTGCCAAGCACCCCATTGTTTCTTTGAGTCCTTGCCACCCTGCCAATATTTCTTTTTTTTTTTCCTCATAGCCAGCATCAGTTTCTGCAGCTTGCAAAGAACCTTATTATACACCTATTATAAATGTAAACCTATTATAAATATAAAACAATTGGTGTCTTCCCATTTATCTATTCTATATAGGGAGTTACATACATTAAAAATGTTGAAAATGGGGCTTCCCTGGTGGCGCAGTGGTTGAGAGTCCGCCTGCCGATGCAGGGGACACGGGTTCGTGCCCCGGTCCGGGAGGATCCCGCATGCCGCGGAGCGGCTGGGCCCGTGAGCCATGGCCGCTGAGCCTGCGCGTCCGGAGCCTGTCCTCCGCAACGGGAGAGGCCACAACAGTGAGAGGCCCGCGTAACGCATTAAAAAAAAAAAAAAAAAAAAAATGTTGAAAATGTTACATTATTTAAATTTGGACTTATCTTTATATTTTTCTCATTCTCCCATTTTTGTATTGCTTTAATATCTTCATGAGTAACTTTTCAGAAAAAAAATCTATTTTAAACACTTAAAGCTAGATTCAAAACCTTTTAAAATCAACATAATAAAATTTTAACTTGTGGTTCTCAAGCCTAACCATTTTTAATGTGTTTTTCCTTTCTTAAGATTGTTTCATTGCCTCTCCACATAAATTTTGAAATCAGCTTGTCAGTTTCTACCCAAAATAAAACAGTCTGCTGGAATTTTGAATGGGATTACATTGATTCTATAGACCCATTTGTGGAGCACTCACATCTTAAAAAATTGAGTTTTCCAATCTATGAACTTGGTATATCTTTCCATTTATTTGTATCTGCTTTAATTTCTCTCCAGAAAAAAGTGATTTTTTAAAATACAAGCTATATACCCTGCAACAATGCTAAATCAAGTTGTTATTTTTAAAGATTCCTTAGGATTTTTATATAGACAATATGTCATTGGTAAATAAAGATAGTTTAGCTTTCTCTAATTGTTTGCCTTTAATTTCTTTTTCTTGAGTTATTTTCTGGCTAGGACATCCACCAAAATTTTGAACAGAAGTGTTAAGAGCAGATTTCTTCATCTATGCCCCAATGTTAGTGGGGAAGTACTCAATATTTTACTGTTAGGTACAATGTTAGTTATGGATTTTTTCATCAGGTCCTTTTATCTGTTTAGAAGTTTCTTTTATTCCTAGTTCAGTGATTTTGTTTTTTGAATCATGAATACCTGTTGAATTTTGTCACATAATTTCCTGCTTTTATTAAGATAATCACATAACTTCTTAATCTGTTAATATAGAGTATTATATTGATTGATTGATTTTGTATCTTTTATTATGGGATAAACCCCACTTACTCTAGATGTATTACCCTTTTAATATATCACTAAATTTAGTTGCTAATATTTTGGTGAGGATTTTTTTCAACTATATTCATGGGAACATGGATCTGTAAAATTTTTTTTCTTATATTTTACTTCTCTGGTTTTGGTGGACTCCTTAATAGAGTTCTGAAATGGCCTCTCTTTTATTTTCTGAGAGACTATATGTAGGATTGGTTTTATTTCTTCCTAAAATGTTTGGCAGCATTCACCAATAAAGCCATCTGGGCCTGGAGTTTTCTTTTATGGAATATCTTCAATTAAAAATTCAATTTATCTTATTGATATACAGCTACTTAGGTTTTCTTTTTCTTGCTGTGTTAGTTTTGGTAAGTTGTGCTTTTCAAGGAATTTATATCATCTAAATTGTCAAATTTATTGGCACAAAGTGATTCATAATAGTCCCTAGTGTTTTTTAACACCTGCAGGATTTTTAGTCTTATCTCATTTTTTATCCCTGCTATTGGTAATAGGTGTTTTCTCTGCTTTTGTCTTGATTATTCTTGCTAAAAATTTCACTATAGAGTTAACTCAAAATAGAAATAATTCACTATAGAATTAAGAGTTCTTACTCCATCTTTCCAGACTTTTAAACTACTATTGTTACAACATCTTTTGAAATTATGTTATATTAGACATTAATAAATGTTTCCAGTGAAAATATGCAAAACCCTAAAATAGCAGGCAGGCACTTGCATCTTAGATATGAGAGATGACTCAAACAGACATGCCTGTGCTGGCTAATTACTAGCATTTTCCACAATCTTAATATTCTATAATAAAGAACTAGAACAACAGTAAATTATCTCCCTGACTTGGACAAATTCAAATTTTACTTAATAAAGTTTTCTTTAAATATGAACCAATTCTGAACATTGAATCTGAAATTCATTGTAAATTCAAATGAAATATATTTTTTCATATTCTAATGTATAAGGTAAAAAGTAAAGACTATTTGAACAAAAATAAAATATTGAACCATATTGAAATACCCAAGAAAAAAAAGGCACATGTTAAGAAGTTTGTAGTTATGAAATAATCGCCATAGAAAAAGACAAAATTTGGTAACATAATGAAATAATGATTTTAACAAATAATACAAAAGATTTTCAACCACATAGAATACCACCTAAGCATTTATTTTGCAAATTATATCTCTTTATATAAAATGTCTGCATTAAGCAAAAAGATAACAAAAAAATCACAGAATCAATCAAAAGGAGGAGAACACTTTTACAAGTGAAATACAAAGTCACAACTTACACTTGGTAACATACGTTTTGCCCAAAAATGTGGACTATAACACATCTATCAGAATGGCTAAAATAAGTAGATAAATAAATAAATAAATAAATAATGACACCAAAAGTTGGTGAGGTTGTGAAGAAACTAGATCAATCATATATTGCTGATAGAAATGTAAAATAGTATAGCCACTCTAAAAAATAGTTGGCAGTTACTTTTAACACTAATAATAGAGTTACCATTGTGACCATCATTTTGCACTCTTAGGCATATATCCCAGAGAAATAAAAACTTATTTTCAAGCAGAAACTTGTACATAAATGTTCATAAAAGCTTTATTCATAATAGCCCCAAACTGAGAACTACCCAAACGTCCTTCAATGGGTGAATGGTTAAACAAACCGGAGTATGTCCATATCATGCAATACCAGCCATAAAAAGGAAAGAACTATTGATACATGCAACAACCTGGATAAACTTTAAGGGAATGATGCTAAATGGGGGAGAGAAAGCCAGTTTGAAAAGGATACATATTTCATGATTCCATTTATATTACATTTGTGAAATTAGATAATGACATAGATGAACCACAGAACAGTGGTTGCTAGGAGTTATGGTACAGAAGGACAGGTGGGTGTGCTATAAAAAGGTAGCACAGGAGAATCTTGTGAGATGGTTACCATTTAGTATCTTCATTGTGATAAGGGTTGCATGAGGCTATACATGTGATAAAATTGCAAAGAACAATACATACATACAGAAAAAATGACTGCATAATCTGGAAAAGCTCTATGAATTGTACCAATATCAATATGCTGGTTTTGATATTGTACTGTATTTTTATATAAGATTATAAAGTGGGGGAGGCTAAGTGAAGGTTACACAGGACCTCCCTTTGCACCTTCTTGTGAGCTTGCAATTATTTCAAAGTTAATTATAATTATACAGCAATTCCCAGAAATTGAAATGTATTTTTGTTGACTTCTATAAACCAAGGACAGATCTTAAATTTTATTTAACTAAGTCTTTCAAAAGGCCTTTTAAACATTTTGAAAATATACAAAAAGTCTTTAAAACATTTAAAATTTTATAGAGAACACCTCAGATTTAGGCACTGTGTTCATTTCCTGAGGGTGCTATAACAAATTCAGATTTAGTGGCTTGAAACAACAGAAATCTGATCTTTCAAAGCTCTGGAAGCCAGAGATTTGAAATCTGTTTCAGTGAACCAAAATCAAGGTGTTGTCAGGTCTGAAGTCCCTCAGGAGGCCCTAGGGGAAAGTCTGTTCTTCGCCTCTTCTAGCTTCTGGGGCTGCCGGTGTTCCTTCACTCATAGCCACATCACTCCAGTCCATACCTCCATAGTCACATTGCCTCCTCCTCTTCTATGTGTGTCTAATCTCCTCTGCCTCTTTCATATAAGGACATCTGAGATGGCATGGCATTATAGGGCCCATCTGGACATTCTAGGATAACCTCTTCATCTGAAGATAATTTCTGCAACAAGTCTTTTTCCAACTAAGGTAACAGTCACAAGTGCCAGGAATTAAGAAGCAGACAAATCTTCAGGAGCTATTATTAGCCTCCTGCAGGCACATTCTATTGTATTACACTTATTTATATATTTGTATTATCATGCCTTATGGAAAAAATGAATTTGAAAGCATTCAACATGCTTCATTGTCATCATCATAGAATGTCAAGTATGATCTCTCTCAGATGTTTCCTATAATAGATAGCAAACACAAATGTTAACAGTTCTTCCCAATGCTGTATTATCCCTGTTACTCATCTCATTAATAAGATGGAGTCTATTTCCCCTTCTTTTAATTCTGGGCTGGCCTTGAACTTCTTTGACCATTAGAATGCAGAAGTGACACTATGCAAATGTCACTAGGTCTCAGGAAGCCTGGCAGTTTCTGCTTTGACTCTTTTGGAAGCCAGACACAATATAAAAAATGTCCACCTGCCCTGTTAGAAATCCCACATGGAAAGTGAGAGAGACACTCTATCAGCCACCAATTGTACCAGCCATCTGAGCTAAACCCACAGGAACAAGAACAAAGATGTTGACATTCTAGCCCCAGTTGAATAGCCAGCTAATATCAACTAGAAATATCAACTAGAACAGATGAAGCACCTAGCTGAGCCCAACCAACACAGAGGATAATGAAAAATAATAAATCATTATTGTTTAAAGTCACTACAATCCCAGGAAGGTAACAGAGGGTGAATGCTTCAATATAACATTGTTTCAAACGTACTAAAAAAAAAAACAAAAAATGGATAGTTTGTTATGTAGCATATGTACTAACTGCCTAATGGGGGAGAGAAATTGAATAGTCACTGAATTTAACTGAAAGTAAAAATAGTTAATTAAATTTGAAATATTGTCCAAGGAACCATTCACAGTGGGGCTAGACCTGTGTAAAAAAAGGTGTGGTTTAGGTTTTTAAATCCATGCAGTGATTCTCTTGTAACCACAAGATAAATATTAGCCTTGAAAGACACGTTTAGTTACCCTAATGTAAAGCTCCATGAGGTCGATTTTATGCTTTTGTATATCATTTTATATATATCAGAAATGAAACAAGGATTATAAGAAAACCTGCAGACATCAAAATGACCATAAAGAAATACTAGCAAAAACTCTACACAAGTAAATCTTGACAACTTAGTTGAAATAGGCTAATTCCTTGAAAAACACAAACTACCACAACTTACCCAACATAAAACAGGTCATTTAATATCCATATAACTATTTAGAAACATGAATGCATTATTTTAAAACTCTCACAAAAGAAATCTCCAGGCCCAGATGGTTTCACTGGAGAATCCCACCTAACATTTAAGAAACAATTAACACCAACTCTGCATAATCTCTTCCAGACAATAGAAGATGATAGAACACTTCGCAGTTCATTTTATTAAGTCAGTATTACTCTGAATCCAAAACCATACAAAGATAGTACCAGAATAAAACAAACAAAAAACTATATATCTATATCTTTTGTGAATAAAGACAAAGACTTCCTTAACACAATATTAGAAAACAGAATTCAGTGCTATATAATAAGAATTATACCCCATGACCAAGTGGGTCTTATTCTAGGTACACAGGCTTGTTCAATATTCAAAAATGAATAATGTAATATTTTCCCTGAAGCTCAGGAACAAGACAAGAATATCTATTCACATACTTTTATTCAGTGTAGTACTGGAAGTTCTAGCCAGTGCAGTAAGGCAAGAAAAGGAAATATAAGGCATATAGATTGGAAAGGAAGAAAGAAAATTTTCCATATGTGCAGACATCCTGATTGTCTATATTGAAAATACCAAGGAATCTACAAAATATGAACAGTACTTTTATATTGAATACTTCAACTGATGAAAGAAATCTAAGAAGATCTAAATATATGGACAGACATACCATGTTCACAGACTGAAAGACTCAACACAGTAAATATGTCAGTTCTCCCTAAATTGGTATACAGGTTTAAGGCAATTCCTATAAAATCCCAGCAAAAATTTTTGTAGATATAGATTATTCTAAATTTATATAAAATGTCAAAAAACTAAGATAGCTACAACAATTTCAAAATGGAAGAATGAAGTAGGAGGAATCTTTCTACCTTATTTGAAGACTTATATAGCTACAGTGATAAAGACTGTGTGAGGTTGACAGAAGGACAGACAAATAGATCAATGAAACAGAAGAGAGTACCCATAAGTAGGTCCACACAAATACATCCAACTGATTTTTGACAAAGGTGCAAAAGCAATTTCAGTAGAGAAAGGATAGCCCTTTCAACAAATAGCTCTGGAACAATTGGGCATTCCCAAGCAGATATAGCCTGGACCTAAATTTCATACCTTATACAAAAACAACTCAAAATGAATCACGGACTTAAATGTAAAACATCAAACTATAAACCTTTTAAAAAGAAATCATCAGAAAAAATTTTGAGATCTAGAGCTAAGCAAAGAATTCTTAGACATGAAACCAAAAGCAGAATCCATCAAAGCAAAAACTGGTAAAATGGACTTCAAAATTTAAAAATTTGCTCTGTGAAAGAACCTATTAAGTGGATGAAAAAAATAAGCTAAAGACTGGGAGAAAACATTTGCAGACCACAACCCCAAGGAAAAAAAAACAGTATTTAGGATCTATAAGAACTCATAAACATCATCAATTAAAAATAATTTAGAAAATGGACAAAGGACATTTCACTGAATATGATGTCTAGATGGCAAATGAGCACATGAAACGAGGTCTGACATTATCAGCCATTAGCAATGGTAACTAAAACTACAATGCAATGTCACTACATACTTATTGGGATGGCTAAAATAGAAAGACAACCAAATTCTGGCAAGGATATGGAGAAAACTGGATCATTCATACATTGCTGGTGAGAATGTAAAATGGTACAGCTCTCCAGAAAACAAAACATGCAACTACCATATAATCCAGCAATTGCCCTCCTGGGCATTTATGCTGTAGAAATGAAACTTTAGCTTCCATAAAACCTGTAAACAAGTTTCTATAGCAGCTTTATTCATAACAACCCTAAACTGGAAAGAACTCAGGTGTCATTCAATGGGTGAATGGTTAAACAGACTGTGGTAAATCCATACCATGGAGTACTACTCAGAAATAAAAACAAACCACTAATACACACAACAGCTTAGATTAATCTATAGACAATTATGCTGAGTGGAAAAAGCCAATTCCAAAAGGTTGCACATTATATGATTCTACTTACATAACATTCTTGAAAAGACAAAACAACAAACATGAATAATAGGTTAGTGGTCACCACGATTTAAGGAGAGGTTGGGGACAGGACTGAAGTGGTTGTGCTTATGAAAGGGCCACACAGGGATCCTTATAGTGATGGAACTCTGTAACTTTGCTTTATCAATGTCAATATTCTGATTATGATGTCATAGTATAGATTTGCAAAAGGTTACACTTGCAGAAAACTGCATAGAGGGCATGCAAGAACTCTCTGTTATTTCTTATAATTATATATTATCTTATATAATTATTTCTTAACAACTTCATATGAATCTATAACCATCTCAAATTTTTTTTAAAAAAAACCTTAGTCAACTCACTAAAAAATTGTGCATTTTTATGCTGATATAACCAGTTAATTTTAGTGAATCCACTAAATCTCATCTGCTGCTCTAATACAATTTTATTACTAAGAATATTCAATGTAGGAAACTTTCCTATAAATTCAGAAACTACAAAAATCATGGACCCAAAAGATCCATTGACTTTTTTTTTTTTTTCGGTACCTGGGCCTCTCACTGTTGTGGCCTCTCCCGTTGCGGAGCACAGGCTCTGTACGCGCAGGCTCAGTGGCCATGGCTCACGGGCCCAGCCGCTCCTTGGCATGTGGGATCTTCCCAGACCGGGGCACGAACCCGTGTCCCCTGCATCGGCAGGCGGACTCTCAACCACTGCGCCACCAGGGAAGCCCCTCCATTGACTTTTATACCTTACTCATTTGATGGCATCTGATGCCTGGCTACTGTTCTCCCAAGAGTACTTTTTATATACTACTGTTTTCACTTTAGAATATGTTTAAATTTATATTTAGAATAAATAATACAGTAATATGGTGGGTATAGAGTGAAAAATATCTTCCCACTCTTTTTCCCCAGCACATCTAATCCCACCCCTATCTCTCTATAAGTCACCAAAGTCCTCCACAGATATTTGGTATATATTCAAGCTAATATGTATGTTCAGGCTAATATGTGTTTTCTTTCCACCTTCCCAACCTTTTTCTTTTTACACCACTGTTACTATATACTATATGATACATAATTCTGCATCTTGGTTTTTCACTTTAAAAATCTTTTAAACCTTTTGCTCTCAATACAATAGTTTATTGTGTTTTTTTAAATGATCGTATGGGTATGTCATACATTACTGTGTTATTTAAAATGATTGTATGAGTATGTCATATATCAGTCATTTCTGACACTTTGCTTCAGAGTTCAAGCAACTCACTTTGTATATCTGACATTTACATATCTGTAGAATAAATTCCTAAAAGCGGAACTGCTTGATCAAAAGTTATGTGCTTTTATAATTTTGGTAAATATTGACAAATGACCCTTTATCAAAGCTGTCTCAATTTGTACTACCACAAGCAAAGTATGAAAGTGCCTGGTTCCCTATGCCTTCTTCAATACAGTGAGCAATATATTTTTTTAACATCTTTATTGGAGTATAATTGCTTTACAATGTCGTGTTAGTTGCTGCTATATAACAAAGTGAACCAGCTATATGTATACATATATCCCCATATCCCTTCCCTCTTGCATCTCCCTCCCACCCTCCCTATTCCACCCCTCTAGGTGGACACAAAGCACTGAACTGATCTCCCTGTGCTATGCAGCTGCTTCCCACTAGCTATCTATTTTACATTTGGTAATGTATATATGTCCATGCCACTCTCTCACTTCCTCCCAGCTTACCCTTCCCCCTCCCCGTCCTCAAGTACATTCTCTACGTCGTCTGCGTCTTTATCAGTGAGTAATATTTTTGATCTTTGCCAATCTGATAGGTGAAAAAGCTCCCAGGTTAAGCATTCTGTTCAAAGATAACAATCAATTAATCTTATGTGAAAGGATACCTTAGCGCGTCAATCACAAGGAAATAAACTGAACTTCGAGACTGGAAACAGCTCTCTCCTATATCAAGTGGTACCGTGCATTTAATACCACCCTGTAGCCCAGTCTCTAGGGCTTGCTGTTCACCAAGAAATATGAGACAATCATTACTGGTCAAAGTTAATGTATAAGCAGATAAATTTGTTTATTAAAAAAATTATTTACTCAATATATCCAGAAGAGTAGTTAGGACTTGTTTTAAGTTATAGGGCAAACTGGAAATAAATCTAAAGATGCCTGCTATGTAACCTTGAATGTTTTCACGCATCAGACTACACCCATGGATTTTTGTTAATAATGCAATCTGCTCAGAATCTATTTTAAAATCGACTCTGCATAGGAATATATTATTACAGCCAATCATGCATATGTATGCAGTAATAAAGGGGTTAACACACTCTCCAAAGGAAGTTGAGAAGTAAATTGAGAAGTAAAAGCTTTCCGTGCTTTTGATCACCAACAGTCTCTTTCAGGTCTATCATTCTAAGTCAATGATTTTTTAATTACCTGGATAATAACCCCAGAGTTCAAAGGAATGCAAAATTTTTACCAATTAAAACAAAAGTTTTGTCATGACAGGACAAGCATATTTTCTAACATGTACAAAATAAAATTTGAACTGTGATCACTGGGTAAACTAACGCTTATCAATTTAGGTTTTAGTAATTATTCTAACTTATTTTAAAATTTCAACTACTGACAACTAAGCATCTCACCTGATTATTGGTATCTCAAACAGCTATGATCCAATTTAAAAATTCTTTACTATTTGCTATGGTTTGAATGTTTGTGTCCTCCCCCCATCCCATATATGTTGAAATTCTAACCCCAAAGTGATGGTATTAGAAGTTGAGGCTTTGGGGGGTTAATATGAGATGCTAGAGAACTAACTAGCCCCTTCGACCACGTGAGAACACAGTGAGAAAGCACCATGAACCAGGAAGCAGGCTCCCACCAGACACGGAATCTGCTGGCACCTTATCTTGGACCAGCCTCCAGAAGTGTGAGAAATACATTTCTGTTCATTATAAGCCACCCAGTTTATGGTAATTTGTTATAGCAACCTGAACTAGACTGAGATAGTATTTCTTATTTACTTTATTAATTGGATAACAGAGCACTTATTTCCTAAAAACATATGTGAACATCTTTCTTAACGCCATTAAAATACAATATCTTGAGTTACATATATTGGAATATAAAGTAATTCTTGAATCAAATATATAACGTGCAATCAGAAAAAGAAAACTTGTCAACAAATGATGACATTCTCTTCCTTTCACAACATTAATTCCTATCTTTCTGCAAAAAAAAGAATATACTGAATTTTCTTTTCAGTTGGAGGAAAATGGTCAATGAATTCAGTAATATATTGATAATATATTTTAAGCTAACAAATATACATGGATCGCTGGTCATGTAAGACACAAAGCCCACTCATTTTCGCAAAAATAAAATAGACAATTTTGATGGTTGAATACTCCGAATTTAATGAGAGAAATACACACACTCTTCGGTCCATCATCAAGTATTTATTAAATACCTGCTACAAGTCAAATCCAATACTATGCGTTGAAGACAGAAGCAGGAGTGTATCTCAGCAGCATTCTTGCAGAACTGAGGCTGGGTGGGGTAAGGAGCTCTTCACGGGGTTGTTCGTCAGAGAATGATATTTCTTAAAGCAAACACATTGTTCCCTGTGTTTCGGGAAAGCAACCAGGCAATGACAGGTATAAAACAGCTTTAAAAACGGGGAGACGAGAAGCCCAAATGTAGCACAGAACGCAAACGCTTCGGTCCTCTTGTGTTTCTGGGCAGTGGACCAAACATACGGTGCAGACTGAGACTGGGTCTACCTTTAAGACCTGGAGGGGAAACGGCCGGCCTAGGGGAAACGGTCGCAGTCTCATTTGCATAAGCACCCAAACACTGCTGACGTCACGGCGCCCGAGTGCGGACCCCGCCCCTTCTTACTCCACTGTTTCCCCGCTAGGGAAGAGAACGGAAAGCGGAAAGAAGAGCTCAGCACCGGAGAGCGCGAACCTGTGGGCTTCCCTCTCCGCGAACGAGCGGCAAACGCCGCTTTTCCGCTTAACGGAAAAGCATTCCAGCCACTGCGGCCTCTGAGACCGGGTAGGTCATAACTGTCCCCAGGGCAGCTCGAGCGTTTTTAACCCATTCGTATTTATAAGGCGCGTTACTGACTGAAACTCTACCCCTATACTCAAAACGGTCCTCTACCCAGGCCACGCACAAACGAGCCGAGTTCATGAAACGTAGAAACGGTCTCCCATCATCTTAAAATCCCGGCGCCAACACCCTCACCACCACATCCTCAAATCCCTGGATGCGCAGAAACACACAGGCTGTGCTTTCTCCGAGAGCCGCGTGCCTTGTGCGGGAGAAAGGCCCACTTCAGGACCATTTAACGCAGGATACCTCAGGCAAAAGGGAACTGGGGTCACGTGAAAACACACCGCCTTGGGCAGTCGCCTTCGGCAGTTGCAAAAGCAACCAGAAGCGAACGAGGAATGAGGTTGGCTCCTCTCCCCGCCCCACCCTAACCTGTACGAGGATCAGCTTCCAACTCACCGAGAGCCCTGGAAGCGTCTGGCTCCGTCCCGACCCTGGCAACTTTCCGACTTGCCTCAGGCGGACCCCGCCCTTCGGCCAACCCTGACTGGACTTGGAAACGACTAGTCTTTCGGGGATGCTGTGGTCTCGGCAGGAAGGAAGAAGGATGGCGGCACGTTTCGACCCATGTGCTTCCCGTTACACACCGCTTCTAGGCCCCCCGATTGTGCACAGGTGCAGGACGCAGAGCCCGAAGGGTCGCCCGCTGAGCCCAGCTTCGCCCTCCTGGGGCTCTGGAGCCGCCCTACCTCCCCTCACCCCCGGACACAGCCTGAGTCCTTCCCGGGATCCATCCATCAATTCCGCTCCCTTCCCCGGCCCCGAGCTCCAGGGTGCCTCACGGTGAGCCCCACCCTACCTACACCGTGTCCTTAGCGGTAGAAGCGTGTCCTCACCGTCAGGGTGTCTTGGCCGGCGCCTCTTGCTGTGTCCACGTCCCGACAGAAGCAGCAGTGGCCAAGGGGTCGGGTCCAGGTGACTGACCGAGGCCGCGGGGAGCTGTCTGCAGAGAAGCAGCTGCTGAGGGCGGGCGGGCCCTGGGGCAGGGTGCAGGGGGTCTCTGCCCTGCGGGCTGGCAGGGGACTACTCCTGAGCGCCTGTGTGTCCGCCAGGCGAAAAGCACGAGATGCAGGCGCGCGGGTGCGTGCGCGCGCGGGTGTGTGTCAGTGTGTGAGTGAGGGTGTGACGGAGGCGCCCACGTGCCCGGCCCGCCAGAGCTGCGGCCGCCAACAGGCTGCGGGGGAGGGGGAGGCTGCGGGCGCCTGGGGGACGCGAGCCAGGTCTCCAGGCCCGGCGCCGCACCTCCCCGCCCCGCCGCCACTTGACGCAGAGGCCGCTGCGGTTGCCTCGCTGCGTCCTCCCTGCGGTCCCGGCGGGGGACGGGAGGGACTCCGGGAAGCCGGCTTCAGAGCAAAACAAAACAAATCCCCCCGCGCCATCCCGTACTCCCCCAACCTACACAACCGAAAGGATGGGCATCACTTGCCCGCCCCCACCACTGCCACCCCGCCTTTGTCCCAGCCGGGATAACAATAGAAATGGTCCTACCTTACACCCTTTGAATATTTTCCGAACGTCGGGGACCGAACTAGAAGCAGTGAATGACCCAAAGAACACTCTTCCCTAGCTTTCTTTCCCAGCCTGCCATTTACATCTCTCGCAAAAGGAAAGCACTCTGGGCATTTGCTCCTCCATCAAACGGTGGCCTGGATAGCGCTCAGTGATTCTGGCCAAATGATGAAAGGCTCTTTTAAGGAGCCAGTCCTCACCCTGTGTTGGTCCCTTAGCATCCCACTCGTCTCCAAGGGGTCTTATTACAAAATGAAGCCTGACTCACCTCTTGTAGCAATGAAGACATACTCATTAAGCCACGTGGAGAATTCCTTAAAATATACATCACGGAGCACAAAAGCTTAGCCTACTTTTGAAAATGGCTGAATCTTCCCCCAAACAGGGCATATGCTCTAGAGATTAAATTTTATGTCCTTGAAACTTTAAAAGAAATGCAAAATGAACGTAAAATATATTATAGCAGAAAGGTTTAGTGACTTGGTGAAGGACATTTTCACTTCTAGATGACTGATATTACCATTAAAAAAATACCTTTGTGCACTTTTAGGCCTTTCAACAATCCCTCAGATTTTGACGGTTTGTATCCAATTAAGACTGAATTAAATAATAAGGCCATTGCAGACAGGTTTTTCATGCAGTGAAAAATCTCCTGGAAAGAAATCACAAGACCTAAATTTCAGGTCAGAACATTGCTACTAATCCCCAGCTTTTAATGCAGCCAGGAGAGCTTTTTCTCAGTCTCTTCCAAACCCACCTTTAAAAAAAAATTTTTTTTAAGAAAAAATTAAATTAGATTTAATCCTCTGGATGCCCTTCTCCTGGCATGGGTAAATAAATAGTCTGATAGATGCCCCACAGGAAAAGCTAAAAACAGTTACAATAAAAGTCTTACAGAACATCTTGTCTAATTTACTTTTACTTCACATATTTGTGACAGGCAAATATTTATGTTAATATATATCATTTTATATATGTTGAAATTGAAACATAGTACAAATAATACCAATAACAACTGAGGAGAATTTAAGAAAATAAGTAGAGCTCTGTCCTCCATAATCAGGATTAGGCTTATCTGTGGGAAACCAAGTTTTCTGTATGCTTGCAGGAATTGTTTATAGTAGTACCAGGAAGGCCTTCTGGCCTACCAGTATTCCCCCCTCACACTTTTTCACTGATGTTTAACACCTGTCTCAAATGCATGTACAAAGGTACAAGTGACAAATATTTGTGGGGTAATGCCCTCGAAAATGATCGATACAATTTATGTCTTGATGCCAATGAGGAAAAATAAGATAAAGTAGCTACTGAGTTTCCCCCTAAGCACCTGGGGCTTTAAAATCATTTATTTAATCTTCTCAACTAATTAATGATGTGATTTTCCTAAGTTAGAGATTAGATAGAGGTGATACCCAGAAAAAAAAAATGCAGGACTTCCCTGGTGGGGCAGTGGTTAAGAATCCGCCTGCTGATGCAGGGGACATGGGTTCAAGCCCTGGTCCGGGAAGATCCCATATGACGCAGAGCAACTAAGTCCATACGCCACAACTACTGAGCCCGCCTACCACAACTACTGAAGCCCGCACGCCTAGTACCGTTGCTCTGCAACAAGAGAAGCCACTGCAGTGAGAAGCCATGGCACTGCAACGAAGAGTAGCCTCCACTCCATGCAACTAGAGAAAGTCCATGCGCAACAACAAAGATGCAGTGCAACCAAAAATAAATAAATAAGTAAAAATTAAATTAAGTTAAAAATTTTTTAAAAAAGAAGAGAAAAGGAAAAAAAATTGCAAACAGTCACACAGTGACATTCAATGGCAGAATGGAGATTTAAACCCAGATCTGGCTGGCTTTTTTTTTTTTTTTCTCTATGCATTTTTGTAAGCCTTTAATGGATGTATAGGTTTTAACAGATGGAAAGTGTAGAATTACCACCAGGACTAGGCACCTTAGAAGATAAGAAGTGGAGGAGGGTTGCAAAGGTCCTAAAAGAAGATCCTGGGTAATTCCAGTCATGGAGGTGAACAGTACCGTTTAAAATTTTTAACAACCAAATCTTTCAAAGATTGACTGTTCAGCTGCTAACATCTTTTAGCTAGCAATTACTGAGTGTTTTCTCTGTCACACGGTAGGAAAATGGCCACCATGTGGTGGTGTTGGTGCAGCGGGAGGAGGCAGCACACAGAAGGGAAGAGCAGAACTTGGAAGAAGATTTCTCCCTACAGGTAAAGGTAGATCCATCCTTATGCCCACGCTGTACTGATGTGTACTTACATATCAACAAGTATTGATGTGATGCTGAGTATGTGCCTTTGCAATGTGTGGAATAATCCATATGCTTGATTTTTCTTAATGCTTACACCAACCCTATGAGGTAGGTACACTGCAGAAGAAAAACCTGAGGCTTTGGTTGTCTAAATTCACACAGTCAGGAGGCATCTGTTAGATACAGTAAATAAATACCTGCCTGTATCTAAATCACCTTCTGAATCTGACACCTACTTTTAAGCAATCAACATTATACTTCTCATTTAAAAAAAAAAAGTAATAGAAGGGCTGAAAGAGAAAGTAAGTGAGTATTCCCTTAAGTGTGTGTGGGGTGTGTGTGGTGGGAGGAATCTTGACTTGCCAAGTCTTTCTACCATAGTATTTTTTAAAACCAAATCCCTCAAAATGACAGTATTGTGCAAAAACGCCCAGAGTTCAGAAAAACAATTCAAAGATTCTTTTAAAATGGTTTAAATGCATGATGCTAAAGGAAAATATTGAAATCATTTCACATCATGAGATAATATTAATTCATGTTCAAAATTCTGCCTTTTGGCACTTCTGCATGCCAATTAACACAGGAACAGTTGTTTAATTAATCATTTAATTAAAATTTTAATAATTTAGAAGTCTTTCCAGTTCAAAGGATACGATGCATTGTCCGGCCATTGATGAGTAGGATCTTAATAGCAACTCAAACCAATAAGCCTTTTTATGGCTTAACTAAGGATGTAAGAGGTGTCCCACAAGACAGTGCAAAGGATGCAGCTCTCATAAGATCCAGAAATTTCACTCCCAAGGATAGTCTGAGAAAGTAAAGTTCTTCATTATACAAGTGGAAACAACAATTCAAAGGAAAATATTGAAATCAATTCACATCATGAGATTATATTAATTTATTTTCCTATTGTTGGGGAGGAAGAAATTTTTCTCTACCCTTCTAGGTTCTTCTGGCTGGTCTAATAATTAAATTGACATGAGATCGATTAACAAGAGAAAATCGAACAAGTTTTAATAACATGTATACATGAGCGAGACCCAGGAAAACTGAGTAACTTACCAAAATGGCCCAAGCCCTCACCTTAAGTACCATCCTCAGTTAAAGGCAAAAGAGGATGTTGAGGATGCTGAGAGTCATTATGGGAGGTGACCAGGAAAAGCACAGTAAACAAGGGTGATTGTGATGCATATTTAAGTCTTTGCCTTCTCCACTGATAAGAGTTTCTAGAGATTTGGTCATCTTCCTCTTCCATAGACAGAGTGGGAGAAACACATACAAATGGAGATGTCCCTCATAAATGTAAATGTTTCCTACAAAAGGGCAACTCCTAGTGGTTTTTAGAGCCCTTTCCATGTCTGCTGTTTCTCAGGGGGAAAAAAAATTATTTTTAGACAGCTTAAATTCACTAATATGACAAAGAGACCTGTTTTAGGGTGGCAAATTCTGCTTCCTGACACCATAATATTCAGCATATTGTGGAGATTCTATTTTTCATTCCAGTAAAAATTTTTATTATATCACCCTCCATACAAAATGTTATGTTATATAAACAAATGTTATTTGATACATAGTCTCAAAATGTTTCTAAAATAAAGTCTACGCAATCCCAAAATACCTAGTGAATATTCTGTTGATCCTGTATATTCATGACTGATGAAGGACTGAGAGGTAAAAGCAAGGCAATTAACCATGTTGTCTGATCTCTGTATAAGCAGACAATGGGTTAACTGAATAGATAGATGTCAAAGCAATCAAATCAAATTTTTAAACAATTGACTAAGATAGCGAAGCATTCAAAACAGTAGACAAGGATCAAATCTGCCAGTGTTTCTGCATTTTGTAGATAAAGCCATAATGGCTCTGATACGTGAAAATACGAACAAAAGTGATAACTTTTTTAAATTTTTTGGCTGAGCCACGCAGCATGTGGTATCTTAGTTCCCACGTCCCCGGCAGTGGAAGTGCCCAGTCTTAACCACTGGACCGCCAGGGAAGTCCCTTAAGTTACTTTTTAATTATAAATTTCTTTTACATAATAATAGATTATGCTTCTAAAATACTTTATATATGTGGACAAAGAACATCACCTGCCATTTTAGTAAACAAAGAATATTGCCTGCTAATACAATAAACAACATGTTACCCACCATCAAGCCATCAGCCACTGCAGCAGCTCCCCAAGTGGTGCACCCTGAGGGGAATTCAGGATGGAGAAAAACTGGAAACATTCTGTGCTAGATACTGGCTCTAGTAGTTAAGATGCATATCTGAGGAATAATTTCAATGATCTCAGACTCCTGCATCCTCCCATACTTAGAAAAGCACTAAAATCATTCACTTGAGATGTCTCCTCTATATTATGGCTCCTCCCTTACCCCTTTGAAACAGTTCTTCAGTGCTATCTGAGAGGTGTCGCCCAGGCTATAGTGCTCTGTATGGTCCCTGAATAAAACATAACTCACAATTTTTAGGTTGTGCATTTTTCTTCAGTTGACATATATGTCAGGTACTGTGCCCAAGCATTAATCTGAGTCTACAGCTATGTAGAGACGTAAAGACAAAACGTTTTATAGTATTTGTTTTGCATGTCATGCCTTTTCTGCTTTTTCTTTGATTCATTTCAAAATCTCGTTACCGATTTATTCAAGTTCCATAGACTCCATAATCTAATCTAAATTCTAAATTATTATTTTAATACAACAGTGATACCTACTCATTGAATAAATGTCAAAGTATGAACTTGTACATGATAAGAAGTTAAAAAGTTAAAGTCCCTGTGTTTAAGTTTCTTTGCCTTTCTGTCAATTCTACAAGCTAATATTTAATAGTTAAATATTGTTAACTATTTTATATGTATTCTTACAAAGTTTCCTTTCCTTGTCTCGCTCTCTCTTCCTCTCTCTATATATATGTCTATATATACATACAATATACAAATATATAGTTTTGTTTGTTTTTATTAGTGTTGTTGTTTTATAAAATGTTACAAATGACTGCTTTTCTCATTGAAGCATAACCAGAACGACTCAAGAAAACTAGGTTGATACTGGGATTCTATTAAATTAAGATGATAGTTAAGTACTTAGGGCACCTATAGGCCTTCTAGGATGCAATAAGTGGTTGTCTTTTATAAAAGTAAATGCCTACAGTTTTCTTCTGAAGTCTTAGCAACCCCTTATCCATCTTCTTTATAAATGTTGATGGCTTTAGGGTTCTGTCCTTGGTCCTTATATCTTTTTTCTTTCCATACTCTCCCTGGGTGATTTCATTCACCTACATTTTCTTTCATGTTTGATTCAAATAATGGTGATATTAAAATATTTAATTTTATGTAAATAATAATCTATAATTGGCACTGACCAAAGGAAATTGATCATAGAGAAAGCCAGGGTTCCATGAAGGGAGCAAGGGTGACTGAAGTAGCAGAAAGGAGGCACTTGGGGGACTCAGGGCACAAGTATTTCTCCAGAAGTAAAAAATATTTCAATTTTCCTTCAACTGATACAGCTGAATAATGTGGGATAAGTTAAAATTATTCTGTACATTGAAGTGGTTTTTTGGGCATATACTATTTGTTATGTTAAAGCAATTCCTTTTCATTGCTAAGTTTTTGAATCATGAATTATTTCATTCAACAAATATTTATTGAGCACATACTAAATAGCAGGCACAGTTCTAGGTGCTTGAAGTACATCAGTAACCAAAACAGACAAAGATCTCTGCTGTCATAGAATTTAAACTTTAGTGGGATGGGAAGAAGGAAGGCAAACAATTCACAATAAACATAATAAATAATTAAATCATATGGTATGTTAGAAAGTAAGTGCTATATATTAAAAAAGAGAACCTAAACCAGGCTAAGGGAGTTCAGAGGGTCAGGGGAAGGAGAGTGGATTTCAGTTTTAAGTAGAGTGGTCAGGATAGGCCTCACTGGAGTTTTCTGGAGCAAGCACTTGAAGGACTTGCAGGTGTTCGCATTGTGAATGTTGGGAGGTGGGTGTGTTCCAGGCAGAGGAGTCAGTCAGTGAAAAGGCACTAAGAGAAGTTCACCTGGCATGTTTGAGGAAAAGAGAGGAGACCCAGATATATCAAATGCCCGTATTACTTTATAAAGTCAAGCTTATGTTTTTTAAACTTTAAATTGTTATATAAAATTTATACTCATAGATTTTCTGTTGTTTATCCATGCTTGCATTCCTGGTATAAATTTTTTCTTGACTATGATATAATATTCTCTGTATAAATTGATGGATCCAACTTTTTCATATTTTATTTAGAGTTTTTTAAATCTAAATACATAAAATAATTTATCTGTGATTTGTTTATATTCCCCTCACAAAATTGTTTCTCAAGGTTATTCTAGCATCTTAAAATGATCCATAGTTTACATTCCTATTCTAGTCTCTCAAATACTCTTTTATAAGATAAAAACAGTTTACTACTTGCCTGGGACATTGAGAAAATTAGGAAGGGGATGGTAGATAGAGATACTTTATTATTAATTCAATTTTTCTGTTTGTCTATTTAAGTTAACTCTTTTGTTGACACTATATGCATTTTTAAAGTTTTTCCAATTGTATTGAGAAATTATTGGCATATATCTCTGTATAAGTTTAAGGCATACAGCATGATGGTTTCATTTACATATATTGTGAAATGATTACCACAATAGGTTCAGCTAACATCCATCTTCTCATATAGATAACAATAAAAAGAAAAGAGTAAAAGAAAAGAATTCTCCTTGTGATGAGCACTCTTAGGATTTACTCTCCTAACAACTTTTCTATATCTCATACAGCAGTGTTAGGTGTAGTCATCATGTTGTACCTTACATTCCCTAGTGCTTATTTGTCTTCTAACTCCAAGTTTGTACCGTGTGACCACCTTCCTCCAACTCCCTGCAGCACACTTGCCTCTGATAAGCACAAGTCTGATCTCTTTTTCCATGTGTTGGGTTTTGGTTTTTGTTTTTAGATCCCACATACAAGTGAGGTCATACAGTCTTTCTCTGTCTGATTTATTGCACTTAGCATAATGCCTTCAAGGTCTATCCATGTTGTTGCAAATGGCAAAATTTCAGTTTTTTATGGTTGAGTAATATAGCATCATATATTACTCAACCATAATTAATATGCTTTGACTTCTTTTATGTGCTTACTACAGGATTTTCCCATGGGGTTACCGTGAGGTTTACATAAAATATCTTAAACTTTTAATGCCCTGTTTTAAAATGATAGCAACTTAACTTCAATGGAATTTGTACACTTTACACTTTTAGTTGGTTTCCTCTTCACATTTTAGGTTATTGCTGTTACAATTTACATTTTTTATTGTTTTTTAATTGTGTAACTAATAACAAGTTATTGTATTTATGGTTATTTTAGCCACACTCATTTTTTTTTTTAAATGAGAGTTGTGAGTTATGCATCACAGGGTCTGTACAGCTTACTGTTTCAGGACCTGAATCAGGCCTGAGGTTGCATTGAATTCCCTGGTCCAGTGAGGCCACCGGTTTTGCTCTGCAGATGGGGGAAGCCACTGGCTGTGTTCTCTTTCAAGTGCCACTGTATGTAGGGCTATCGAATGGGCTATATGGCTTCCCTGGTTGGACAGGCTGAAGGCTACATTCAGAGATGAGTGGGGCTATGAATTAGGTGCCCTGCTGAGGCACAGTTGGAGAAGCATCTCTAAAACTGGTAATGCTCTTTGTTGTCTTTAGTCAAGCAAACCCACCCCCCAAGCTCCCTGGCCAAACAGGGCCACTAGCGTTGTTCCGCAAACTCAGCTCTGTCTGCTCTTCTCTTGTCTTGAGCACTGCTGGGCTGCACAGCTTTCAGGTGTTTTCACCAGCCTTTCTCTCAGATGGGGCCAGAAGATACTCTCCACAGTGGGTGAGGCTGTTTCTTGGCCCCCTTGCCTGGGTAGGAGTGGGAGGGCCACTGCAGGCTACACAATTCCCTAAACAGTTTCTCCAGTTTAGAGGGGCCAGAAGCTACCCTCAGCTTTGGCTACAAATGAATCCCCCACCTATGCGTACACTGAAAGCCTCCACGTCTAGCACTGCCTTTCCTTTTCGGGTGATTAGCTTTGTCCACTCACCTCTTGGCTTGAGTGCTGCTGGGCCACACCGCTTCCAGGAGTTGTCACCAGTCCTTCTGGTCAGATGGGACTGGGAAGCGCTCTCCATAGGGGATGGGATTGTGACTCAGCACCTTGGTTTGGTGAGCAAACCAGGTTCTGGGTCTGACAAAACTCCTTGTTTGAGGATCCAAATCAGGTAGATCTGCACCCCACTGAGTTCCTCCAGAGCATACCCCTGATTAGTTCTGCAGATGAGCAAAGCCACTGGTTGGAATTACTACTTGGGCACTGCAGGTATGAACTGTCTGCCAAGATCCCCGTGATGGTTTTTGCAAGCCTTCTTTGTCACTGTCAGATTCCCAGCGACTGAGCCCTGCAAATTCTTAGTGTGAGGTCAGAGTAGGGGCTTCGGCAAAGTGACCCACAATGGGGAGGCGGGGAGCTGCTTGTACCTCCTGGATTCTCTTCTTCCACTGGATGAACCAGTGGCTCAGGGAAGACCTCTCTGTGTGATGCTGTGCTGTCCTGGGGGAGGGGAAGTGCAGTCAACATGTAACTGCTTCTGTTACCCTTGTAATGCAGTCTGTCTTGGTCTCTGGGAGTGGGGGTTACTTCAGCCTCACTCTCTTACCCTAGGATTCTTTCAGTGGTGTCTTGTTCTTGAATAGATGTTAGTTGTTCTTCTTGTAAGGGTAAGTGAAGTCAGGAATGACTTACGTTGCCATCTCAGTGTCATCATTCTCCTAAGTTAACTGTTTCTTATTGAGTAAATTTTGGTAATTCATTTCTTTTAAATTTTTCTAATTTTTTAGTGTGTTGCAATAAGTTTGTTAGTATTATTTTTAATTTAAAATGTTAGATTATACTTGTAGATATAAGTACTTCTCCATAATATTGTGTGTTTCAACCTTTTCTCTCTCTTTTCTAATCAGTTTTGCTAAACATTTGTCTACTAGTCCTTTCAAAGAATCAACTTTTGATATTGTTGGAGACGTACTTTTTGCTTTTTTGTGAAGTTTCTTTTCCCACATTATTTATATATTTCTTCTACTTGTTTTTTTTTCTAGCTTTTGGGTTTGAACAACTACGATTATATTTTAGTTTGTAAATTGCTTCAAGATTATAATTTACTCTATAAGTACAGCTGTAGTAGCAAACTACTAACAACCTCAGTCTCAAGCAATATAACAGGTAGAGAGTCCCAAGCTCACAGGGAATTCCAAGAAACCACTGCATTAGCTGTGTGACCTTCTGAGAGTTGTGACTTCCATTTTATTCTGTCTTCCAAATTACATACATGTCCCTCTTATTGGCAAACTCTAAGAATCTACAAGGAAAAAGATTCTTGGAAATACAGTGCTCACCCTTACAAGGAAGCAGTCATGATAGCATATTGAAAACAGCCAATCCAGCGCATAGCATTCCTATCCATAATTGAATTTTTTATGAGTTCCTTTGTGTATGTGTGATATGTTCATTAGATTTATTATTATGGTTACACTGATTTTACAAAATGAATTGGGAAGATTTTATATTTTACTAAATTTTTGGCTAGTATGAATATATCTCCTTGGACATATCTCTTCTTTGAAAGATTGAAATGAATTAGCTTGTAAAGCTATCCGGGCCCAATAATCTTTCAGAGGTAGTTCTTTCACATTATTTCCAAGAGCTTTTAAAAATTCTTCCTATCTAGGTTTTCTTCTTCATCTTTATTTGCTTTGGAAAAAATTTTTTTTCAGAGACTATTTTTTATTTTAACAAAATTTTAAACCAGGGTTGTGCATACTAAAGCTGTATTTATAGAATACTTTAAAAATCTGTTTTCTAGCTATGCTTGTAATAAACAGCCTTGCTGCACAACTAACCCTCCAATAATCTCAGTTGCTCACAACAGCCTTTATTTCTCACTCATAATACACTTCAGCAATTGCAGTTTGCTCCAGTCTACTTGACTCTGTTTGACTTTGTTCCATGTGTCTTCTCATGCTGGGACCTTGCCTGAAGGAGCAAACCTTATATGGAACACACCTATTCTGTTAGAAAAAGGGAAGACAGGAGGCCAACGCAATTGAAAATAAAACTTCTGTTTAGATGTGGTGTGTGTCACATCATTTACTTTTCATTGTCCAAAACAAATCAGACCCAGGTGTGGTTCTTCTTGATCTGAAGATCTGGAGGAGGAGAGGTGGGAACCCAACCTTCCACACATGCCCACAACACAAATCCAATGTATAATGGTGGAATAGGAACAAGACAACTATAATAAACAATGCCATTCGGAGCAGTCAGTCGTCCAAAGCACTTCTGAAATCTCACTGAGCTAACTTGTAACGTGTTCATGTGCTCAGTGAGGAAATGTTAGTTAGAGGCCATAGTTCTCCTTAAAAGTAATGCCCTTGTCATTTGTTCTCCATGGCTTCTGAGTCCCCCCACTCTTTAATTAATGTTTCCTTTTTCAGTATCACCCTTGGCCACATACGAAATGGAAATTTTGGTGCCTAAAACAGATTGTCAGTTTGATCAGACTGGTGGTACTTAAAAAATTATTTGCTTCCAATCCATTCTGTGTATTAATAGGCACTTGCACAATTCTTTTCAAGACATGCCTTTCTCTTTAGATTTAATCATAGGTACTTTGAGCTTATCAGATACCTGTGAGATTATGCTTTTGGTCTCTTTCCCCAGAGATATGTTGTCCAACTTAAAGGATCTGATGGGGGACTGGCAAATTAATTAAATCTGAGTTTAAAACAAAAGATGTGGTGGCCATGCCCTCACTTTGTTCACTGATGTTGCTCAAAACATTTTTTTGTTTTGTTGCTCCCATTTACTAATTAGAGAAGGGAAAACAATATATCTCTAAATCCTGCAAGTTCTGAGCTTTTTTTCTTTTCTTTTTTTTGTCTCTTCTTGAAAATGAGCCAGCTTTCCTAACTCATCTCCTCCTTGGCACACCCCTTATAAAATGCAGCTAATACCAACAAACACATACTAATAACATTCTATTTAAAAAAAACCTCTCCCAGAACCACAGGTTCATTAGATTCAGTATCTGTTTTTTAAATGATTTCAGGTGACAGTTTTATCAAATATTTCACCACTGTATAATGTCGGTTGCCATTTTCCAGTCTCTACTAACATTTTACTCTTCATCCACTATCTGATCCCAAGCTAATGCCGTATGTGTTAGTTTTTTGTTGCTGTTGTTGATGGCGGTTTTTTTAAATGACAGAACCCACTTGTGTCAATTTCCCTATTAGTTAGACTTGTATCATAACAAGCATGTTTCATGTAGCTTCTCATTCCAGAAGCCAGACTGAAGGAGCAGATCCTATGCAGAACTTTTTTTTTTTTTAACTTAATTTATTTATTTTGGCTATGTTGGGTCTTCGTTGCTGCACTCGGACTTCCTCTATCTCTAGTTGCGGCGAATGGGGGCTACTCTTCACGGCAGTGCGCGGGCTTCTCATTGCGGTGGCTTCCCCTGTTGAAGAGCACGGGCTCTAGGCATGTGGGCTCAGCAGTTGTGGCTCGCGGGCTCTAGAGCGCAGGCTCAGTAGTTGTGGCGCACGGGCTTAGTCGCTCCGCGGCATGTGGGATCTTCCTGGACCAGGGCTCGAACCCGTGTCCCCTGCATTGGCAGGCGGATTCTTAACCACTGCGCCACCAGGGAAGCCCCTATGCAGAACATTTTCAAAGCAAAGTGAAAGGGCAAGAATATGAATCAAACCAAACAATCATATTTAAAACTGTTTTTCAGACATGGAGAATGGTTTACTTTGTGAAAGACCCAGCTCTTAAACTTATTTATATATTCTACTAATTTTTTTCTATTTCTTAATTTTCTAAATTTGGTTTCAACTCTTATAGTCTTCTGCATGTATCAATTTGCTTTGTTTTTCTATTTCTAGCTTTTTAGATTAATGCTCAATTAATATTTCCCCCTTTTTTGAATAAGAAAAGGACCTCACTAGTTACAAAGTGATGCTGTATTCAGCCTCTGTCCTATTGTTGCTCCTCAGTGTTAGAGATTTTCCCCAGTGGCTCCTCAGCTTTCTGAAAGTTGCTGTCTGTTTTCTGTATGACTTCCAGTCCAGCTGCTTTCAAATTTGTACTGTTTCACAGTGTTAAAAAAAAAAAAGAGAGTGATAAGCTCTATCCCTGTTCATTGAGGACTTTACTCCTTGCTCTACAAATTAGAGTGTATTTAAGATGTTCTAAAAAGGTATACCTTTATTATTTTGAAGTGATACAACATTTTCAAAGAGAGAATATTCTTTGTGTCTCCCTTCATTATATCTAGTTAAAATTCTTGAGTTTTTTTTAAAAGCATCTTTCTTTAGTTTCAATTCATATCCAGAAACTCCCTCTTTGAGATTCCCTTTGATAATTGCAGTGGGATTCAAACAGGAGGAGTTAATTGCCTGTGTTCACATCATTATCTACCCAGGAATCTTCCCTTGAGAATACTCTATACATGGATAGTATATGGCAGGATTTGAGCTATGTGTAATATATTGATGTTTTTGGGAGGCAGAGTCTTCACTGGTTGGGTTAGGTGATACAAATATGCAGTGTTGGAAGTGAAAGAAGTTAAAAATTGTAAAGAGAACGCCCTAATGTTGCAGTGAAATTGGAAGTATCAGAATTAGCTCATTTTAAAAATGTATAATTTAAATATATGTACATATTAAATTCATGAAATTCCACTGAAAGGGCCTAGAAGCAAAGACACACATAGCAATGAGCACATCTAGAAGTAAGGTCTCAGTTTCTAAATATCATTCTGCACTGAAAAGAATCAGTGTTTCTGAAATGGCTAAACCTAGGTCTGAGACAAAGAAAAACAAGATGAGCTTGGAAATATCTTGTGCCAGAAGTGATCAAAAAGAGATAGGGACATAGCAAAAGGAAATAGCTAGCTTGAAAGGTTTCCAACTTGCTAAATATGGGGAATTTCAAACTTGAAAATTAAGAATGACAGTAATGTAGTAATATAGTATAACAGTAAATAGAATAAGGATACATATGTCCATACTCATAATAAATAAAGCAATAAATATGAAAGAAGAAAAAGATCTTTCTTATAGTAAAAGGCCAAATACTGAATGTACATGGAATGGGGATTTATAAAATTACCATCTTGCAAATAGCAGAGTAGTAATTAATTTGAGTAAGATAATCTATGGTTTCTAAAACTAGTAGTTAAAATTTTTTCCAGTACTTGTTATGAAAATTTTCAAACATACAGAAAAGTTTCAGGAATTTTCTAGTGAATGCTTATATACTCACCATTTAGATTCAACCATTAACATTTTACTACCCTTGTTTTATCACAGATCAACACCTTTCCACCATTCTACTTGTCATAAATCCATCTTATTTTATTGAAGCATTTCAAAACAAATTTTATACATCCGTGCATTTTCCCCCTAAGCACTTCAGCATACATATAATTCATTAGAATTCAATGTATATTTATAGTTCTTTTTTTTTCTTTTGAGGTAAAATTTACATAAAATAAAATTAACAAGTCTTAGATATATCATTTGATGAGTTTTGAAACAATTGTGTAACCCAACCACCTGCCAAGGTACAAAACGTTACCAGAGGGCTTCCCTGGTGGCGCAGTGGTTGAGAGTCTGCCTGTCGATGCAGGGGACATGGGTTCGTGCCCCGGTCTGGGAAGATCCCACATGCCACGGAGCGGCTGGGCCCGTGAGCCATGGCCGCTGAGCCTGCGCGTCCAGAGCCTGTGCTCCGCAACGGGAGAGGCCACAACAGTGAGAGGCCCGTGTACCGCAAAAAAAAAAAAAAAAAAAAAAGTTACCAGAAAACATCACTCCAGAAAATTGCCTCTTCCCAGGTAATACCTATATCACCCCTCCAAGGCAACCATTGTTCTTATTTTCTCCAGCATACATCAATTTTTACTTCTCTAAAACTTTATACGAATTAAATCATACAGTAGTACTCTTTTATTAAGACTTCTTTCACTCAGAATAATACTTTTAAAATTCATCCATGTTAGAGGAATAGTTCATTTCTTTTTATTACTGAAGAGTATTCTTTTGTATGAATATAAGTATAAAATCATTATCCATACTCCTACTGATAGATACTTAGGCTATTTCTAGTTTTGACTATTATGAATACATTTGCTATAAACATTCTTTCACATTTATTTTTATTGACGTATCTTTTCATTTCTCTTGTGTAAATTTTTAGGAATAGTATTTCTGCACCACGTAGTAGGCATATACTTAGTTTTATAGGAAACTGAATAACATTTTTCAAAGGGATCTGGTGTCAAAGTCTGTGCTCTTAACTACTGTGTTGTACAGTTGAAATGGGACTTGCAGGAAAAATAGGATTTTCCACATAGAAAATTGAGGGAAAGATATTTCCGATAAAGAAAGCAAAGCGTACACTCGTGAAGTTTATTCATGAGAGGGAATTGAAGCATGTGTTTGATGAGATTTTGAAGGTAATTAAGTTATGTCCTGGAGATCTGCTTGATCACAATGATAAAGATTTACGGCTTAATGCCATAAAAGATGGTAACTCATAGGAGTTTGGGGAGGGAGGAAGAAATCATTCATTCATTCATTGATTCATTCTCTACAGTAAACATTTGCTGAATACTAAGCATGTTCAAACACCTCAGTGATCTTTGTGGTGTTTTAAGAAGATGTGCTAAAGTTTTGAGACAGCACGATGTCAGGAAAGGAAAGAACATCTTCGAGAAACAGTGAAAAGACAATTCCAAAGGATTTTTTAGTTAATTGAATTTATCTTCCTGAAAGAGAGTAAACTTAACAGTAGTCAAAGCCTGAATAATTGGGAAATTTCTATTGCTTTTAACCACAATAGGGAAGTTAAAAGACAATCAAGTTAGGGTTACGAAGCTGGAAGCAGAACGTTTATGAAGGCACACTTTCTAGGGAACCCAGTACTTCTGTTATAATATCAAGTACAAAGTTCTAAATGTAACAGAATTTGTGTTCTTGGCTTTTATATAGAAAAGACCTTAGACTACTTAAACAAACATGGGGCTATTTTAATTCTAAGTTGGTATGCCACGTCTTAATTATAAGTTCTGTCAAATAATTTCTTAGAATAGTTTTGTTTGTTGTAGGAAATATAGCCAAGAAGTTCAGATTTCCTTTGAAAGTAACAATATTTAAGGATTTAAACATTGATTTCAGGGCTTTTGAAATTTAAAAATGCATACATATTGGTGCTTTTTTGTATTTAAGCCAAACTAATTTGCAGAACTTAAAGTTGGAGGGAGATATAATAGCATATCTTTCAAGGGAAAAGAGTGTACAATCATATTTAATAATATGTTATTATAATGTTATGCCAATAAAGCATTTAGAGATGTGTGTAAAACACGAGAATTCAGAGTGAATCAGAAGAGAATCTACAGTCTTAGAAAAGCCCTACCAGCAATCTTTCTCTTCCATTACTTTCATACAACCTTACCCTGAGTCTAATTGTCACATTGTAATCTCTTAGTTATTTGCACATGCTTCTCTTGTGAGTAATATTTGAGCATTATATTTCCAGCACAGCTAAGTAGATTTTTATATTAAATTAAGTTCTGCTTTTTTGTCATCATTTAGATTCTCTTTATATTTGATAACACTGGGGACCACCATTTAATGGTCCCTCTCCACCTCCCCGCACAGCTCTGTCAATCTCTGATTATGAAAGGTATGATAAAAGTCACAATGTGAAATAATAGCATGACAGGAATAAATTGGAGGTCCTAGGGAGATTCAATTGGAAGATAGTACTAATTCAAGAATAAAGTGAGGGGCGCTGAATAAGTAAGTTACTGTCACAAAAATGATGTAAAACCAAATCATTCCCAAGCTCAATGGCTTAAAACTATGATTACTATCCTCATCACATATCTATAGAGTGGTCAGGAATAACCTTATCTAAACTGGCCTGGCTCTATTGGTTCTAAGCTTCATTCAGGGCTGCTCCACATGTCTCTCACCTGCCTTGGACCATTAACTTCCAAGGCATGTTCTTTTCATGGCAAAAGGGCCAACAGAAACTTGATGCCTCTTAAGGACAGAATTAGAACTGGCACATTATCACAACTGCCCACATTCTATCAGTCAAAGCAAGTCACTTGGCCAAGCCCCATATAATGAGGCAGGGATGTTTATTTCTCCCATAATGTTGGGGAAAGGACTAAATATCATGGACAATAATCTATAAAACGCAAGCACTTAAGCAATCTGAAATATTTTCTGTAACTAGACTTCTCTTTTTTGAGTTTCACACCTATACATTTCCATACCTAGCTGTCCCCCAGGTACCTCATCTTCTCAGTCTTTGACAATTCCAGTCTTGCCCAATGGCATGTTTTAAGTACCTTTTATGTGCAGGCACAGCCTCACCCAGTCCCTGAGTCATCAATAATGAAGAAGGCAATTTATTAGTCATTCCATTTATATTAAGTCTTGCTGTAGAAAGTGAATATCATTGTGCCTGGGCTGGGACTATAGGCTTGCTGAGCATTGACCTTTTTTTCTCCAAAAAATGTTTGCAGGGAGGTGGGTAGCTTTTAAACTAGGATTCTGTATCAATTTTCCTAAGTTCCAGAAAAGAGGTAGCAATAATTTATAAAGGATGCATTGTGTAGAATGGACATTTTAACAAGATTAATTTCAATCCATGAACTCAGAATACCTTTTCATTTATTTATGCCTTCTTCAATTTCTTTCATCAATGTCTCATAGTTTTCAGTGTACAGACCTTTCACTTCTTTGATTACGTTTATTCTTAAGTATTTTATTATTTTTGATGCTGTTGTAAATGGGATTTAAAAAAATTTTTTTTGGATAGTTTATTGATAGTATGTATGAATGCAACTGATTTTTGTATATTAATTTTGTATCCTGCAATGTGACTAAATTCATTTATTAGTTCTAATATATTTTTGGTGGAATCTTTAGGGTTTTCTACATAAGATTATTTCATCTGAAAACAGAGACAGTTGAACTTCTTCCTTTCTCATTTGGATGCTTTATATTTATTTTTCTTGCCTGATTGCTTTGACCTGAACTTCCAGTACCATATTGAATAGGAGTGGTAAAAGAAGGCATCTTTACCTTGTTTCTTACCTTAGATAAAAAGATTCCTCTTTTTACCATTAAATATGATGTGAGCTGTTGGTTTGTCATATATGGTCTTTATTATGTTGAGGTATATTTCTTCTGTACCTAATTTATTGAGAGTTTTTATTATGAATGATGTCAAATTTTGTCAAATGCTTTTTCTGCATCTATTGAGATAATTGTATGATTTTTATTCTTAATTCTGTTAATGTAGTGTATCACATTTATTGATTTGGTATTTTGAAACATCCTTGCATCTCAGGGATAAATCAGTCTTAATTATGATGTATGATTTTTTAAAGGTACCATTAGATTCAGTTTGCTAGTATTTTGTTGAGAATTTTTGCATCTATGTTCATCAGGGTCTCAAGAAAGCTGGAAATATATAAAAATATATATATATATACATATGTATAAATGTGTATATATATATATACATATATATACATTTCTATACAACCGAACAACATAAATGAAATTAAAGGTCAATGAAAAATAAAGAATACATTGTTAGTACAATGACAAGGAAAGAAACCATTCTCATTCTCATTCATTTAAGCAGTAAATATATATTGAGAATCTAGCTTGTGCTAGGCACTTTTCTAAATTCTAGACTTCAGAGAGCTGAGAAAGAGGCAGTTAGACAAGAAGTGGACCTTGAATCTGGGAATAAAAGGAAAAAAAATGACAGTGTCATTAGTAAAATAATTATTTGTTTTGATTTTTCAACTGTAACACATCTGCTCTGTAGCAAGCTATATATTACTCCATATCCAAGTCCACAACATCTAAGTGCAGATTAGAAAAAAGTAATATCTATCTAAAATATCAAATTCATGCTCATCTTTGTATATTAAGGATTTTTAAAATTATTTTAATTGATGGTAATAAAATGTTCCTATATACTTTAACTTAGAATATTGGTGTTTTATAATATGCTCAATGCATATTTGAAATGTCTATGTATTAAATCATAAGTAAATCTTGCTTTATCTTTCCATTTTTAAAGTCAAAAGTTATCTCTGATTGCTTTAGAAATAACTGAATTGAAAGGTACAACCAATTGTGTTTTACAGGAAAATGTATACTGTTCAGATAAAAAGTAAATATAATATACTTTATTCCCTGTTTTAAACCTTATGCTAAAGGTTGATTACATTTTTCTCTTCATTCTTAAGGGTGATTACTATACTCCAGGGTATAAAATTGGGAAAGTAGGTACATATACACATAAATATATAGACCAATAAACCCATCAGTAATAAGAATTACCCTTTGCTTTCAAAAGAACAGTCATTCATGGAATAAAAATAAAGTAACTTGCGCTCTGTAAATAACTGGATACATTTAATAGTTGCTTAATTTGTGGTTTGCAAAAGCTTGGCTTAGGCAATTAGAAGGAATAATTAGCTGCAGCATCAAAAGTGGCATTTTTATTTTGTGGTACTTTGTCTTTCTAAAGAAATGATTAAATATATTGCATTTAAAGTGGTAGTGCAAAAATATGCCAACCTCACTATATTTAATTAGTAAAAATGTATTATTTTATAATAATATTAGTTTAAAAAGTAAAATGAACCTTTCAATATAGCACATAATTAAAAACTGTCATTCTAGCAGAAAGCTTTTTCTGCTTCATAAAAATAGTTCTTAAATATAGTTCTTTAATATAATGGGAAGTGAGCTAAATAAATAAATTTGATAAGGCATTTCACCATTTAAAAATAATTTACTCAAAAAATTTAAAATTTTAATTGTGTAGTTAAAAATTGATTAGGACGATCACTAATTTGCATTAAAACTGGCTCATTATCATACCAGCTGCTGAAAAATTTGTGAAACAAGTTTCATGTTGGCAAGCAGAACTACAGGCTGTCTTAGATGTAAAAATATCTGCAGGCATGAAAGATGTTCTATGCAATTAGAGAAGAAGTACAGACCCAGATTTCTGAGGATTTCTTTTGTGGATGATTTTCATTCTCAGTGAAGATGGGAAGTTACAAGGAAAGGTTGCCTGGCAAAAGTGGTCATCCTGCAACTAAACTGACCTATTCTCAAATAAAAGTATTATTATAGTTAAAGGTATTATATGGTTATTATTAAAGGTATTATTATAGTTATATAATAAAGGTATTATTATAGTTAAAGGATCATATAAGCGTAATGAATTGGCTTGCTCCCAGATGTAGATTTGCATTAAACACTTTTCATAATAAACTGGAATCAATGGGTGTTTCAGAATTTATTTCTAAATCTTTATATTATTTATTTCTGAGAGAGTCAAGAATTTTGAAAAATCTCCACATAGTTCCACTCGAATTATTTTCCACAAGACAGTGAAATAGTCAAAGATTAAAATATGTTTATCTACAAAACTTCTGTTTTTTAATTTTTATTTTTAATTTTTTAAATTTTTTAATTTTTTGCTTTCAAATTTTGGCAGGCCAAAAACAAACAAATAAGAAAAGCCACAAGGAAATAGTTTTATAGATGCACCTTAGTGTCAATTTTATAGAGGCTACTAAAGGTGATCTTTTTAGAAGAAAAATATTATAAAATTATCCAACAAACTCAGATTTTGGAAGAGCAAATGCTTCAAAAGTATATTTAAACTGGACTAATGTTGCATGAAGTTCTACAAAAATTTATCACTAATCATTTTGCCCTATGTCCTAAATATCTTCAATCTATCATGTATAGTTGCTAATGTGCTTATTTTTTTTAGCAGAAAAACTCTGGTTTCCATTACATTGAAATTTAAATATTAATGTAAAGGTGTCTGTAGTCTGAGCTTTGTACAGGCAAAGTGTGGTTATCTCAATAATGCAAGCAAGATTCTTTGCTTCTCTATCAATTAGATATGTTATGTCAAAGTACTTTCTGCATGATTCCTTACCCATTTCAATTTCTTGGATTATGTATCTTCACTAATATTATGGACTTTAGATCAAAATAACAAAAGAGAAAAATTAAGCTTAACATTAACAAAAGAGAAAAGTTAAGCTTAACATAATTAAATGAATTTTCACTTTATAAACTTAAGTCATAATTTGTGTTGGTTTTTTTTTTGTTTGTTTGTTTGTTTTTTTGCGGTACGCGGGCATCTCACTGTTGCGGCCTCTCCCCTCCCATTGAGGAGCACAGGCTCGGGACACACAGGCTCAGCAGCCATGGCTCACAGGCCTAGCTGCTCCGCTGCATGTTGGATCTTCCC
Organism: Phocoena sinus; assembly: GCF_008692025.1. Taxonomy (NCBI): domain Eukaryota; kingdom Metazoa; phylum Chordata; class Mammalia; order Artiodactyla; family Phocoenidae; genus Phocoena; species Phocoena sinus. Next base: position 34,867,120 of record NC_045772.1, on the reverse strand, counting down.
GGACCGGGGCACGAACCTATGTCCCCTACATTAGCAGGCGGACTCTCAACCACTGCGCCACCAGGGAAGCCGTGTTGAATTTTTTTTTTTTACTTTAGGACAATGTGTATTCCCCCAGTTGAGATACATATTGCCCTCTATAGAAAATAAAAACAGGGTACATATTTTCAATTTGTTTTCAGATTTGGAAGCTATATTACCTGGTTTGTTTCACTATAGCTTAAATTATAGAGGTTATTGGATATTTCTATTTTATACTAAAGATTGACATAAACTTTAAGAGACCAAAGGTAATTATATTTATTGTACTAATTTTCATGTCTTTATGAAAAAAACTGTATCAAAGCACACTGTGTTCACTGTTCCCAGGAATATCCCATTAACTTAAATTCTCATCTCTTTCATGGGGCAGATTTAGGCTTAAACTAAATTTCGCTCTTTCCTTCTTTTTTTCACTGGTAGTCTCTTTTTTTTTTTTTGATTGAATATTTGCATCAAGAATGTAAAGAATATTAAATTCTCTTGCCACAATAACATCATAATTGATGAAAACATTAAGTGAATTAACATTTGTCATCATGCTATTTTATTAAAATAATAATCAGCATTTATTTTCATAAAACATGTTAGATCTCATAAGTTTTTGATCACAGAATACTTAATAGACAAGATAACTAAACAAAACTGGAAATTTTCAGAAAAGTTTCTCAAATCTTCATTTAAGAAAACTAACCCAAGAATATTTACTAAGTACTCTGTACAGTTAAGGCAGAGTGATACATGTGATACATAAAATTTGCACCCTATACTCAAGCAATTCACCATCCGTGTGCGCGATAATACAAATATACCTGAAAGGAACAGTAAATGCAATGTTTTGAGTAAGTGCTTTAGCATTACATGACTGTTTTAACTGTCACCTCTAGTTGAGTTCTTATAAGAACAAATTAAATGAATTAAACCAAATTAAAACATTAAACCTTCAAAATACGTCCAGAAACTGACTACTTCTATCTTCTCTCCTTCCACATCCCTTATGTAAACCACCATCTATCCCTTGCCTATATTATTCCCATTGCCTCTTAGCTGGTTGACCTAATTCTGGCCTTGTCACTCTTCACTTCATTTCTAATAGTAGCCAAAATAATACTTTGAGAATGGAAGTCAGATCCTGTCACTCCCATGCTTAAAAAACTGAGATGGCTCCCCATTTCATTCACAGTAGAGTCAGATTCCATAAAATAGCTTACAAAGTCTTCCATGCTCTGCTCTCCACCCCTTAACACACTGCACAATCTTATGTACAATTCTCCCTTGTCTATCCCCTTTGCTCATTCAGATCCTGCCATGCTGGCTTCCTTCTTGCCTCAAATACCCTCGACATGCTTTACCCTGAGTGACTTTGCAGTGGCTGTTCCCTCTGCCTAGAATACTGTTTCTCCAAATATCTGCAAGTCAAATGTTCTCAACTGTTCCAACTCTGCTCAAGTATTCTTGACCATCCTATCTTAAATTTCACCCTACTCCTCAGCCCTGGCATTCTCAAGTCTCTTTACCTCCCATACCTTGGGAATGATCTCATTCCCAACACTGCAACTGCCTAAAACTGGACACTGGACAAATTTTATACACAGATGTTTGTAGATAGTACAACATGGAGATATTATTTATCTGGACAATACAGTAGTAAAAGATTGATATTATAAAATCCAGCTTTGTTACCAGCTTTTAAGTCAGAGTTAGAAAATAAACATGTCTTCTCATATACCCAACACAAGTCTCCATATGCATTGCTGGAAATACATAGAAGTCTCTCTGGTAGGAATACATATTGTCCGTTAGAAATAAAACCTTGTAAATGATATTTTATGAAAACAAATTAGGTGATTAATAATCACCTAGGGATAGGAGTCGGGGGGTGGATATTGTTATAAATTTGTTGCTAAGTCCTGTATCCCTCTGAAGGATAGATTTATTAACAATACCACCTAGTGCTTTTGCCATGGTTATTTGTAGCCAAGATCTCCATACATATTTAAATGACCTACTGTAGGCATCTTAACCCATTGTTGTACTAAAGCAGCCAAATGTGTTCTGTCTACACACAGATGCTGGAAGTACAGAAGGCATGGAAACATGGTGAAAGTATAATACCCTTCCTGATACAACATCAAAAAATTGACAAGTACAGTTGTATTTTCATTTTGAAAATCAGGCCACTCTTTAATAATTAATGTTAGTTAAAATCCATTGCTAAGAATGTTAGGGTTTATAGAATACTTTGTATAATCAAAAAATGCAAATTGATCAAATGAGCACACATAAAACCAAATAAAGCAATCTATCCATACAATAACTTTCCATATTTATACCATTTATATATATATATATATTTTTAATAGTTCTTTATTGGAGTATAATTACTTCACAATACTGTGTTAATTTCTGTTGCAGAACAAAGCAAATCAGCCATATGCACACACATGTCCCCATATCCCCTCCCTCTTGAGCCTCCCTCCCATCCTCCCTATCCCACCCCTCTAGGTCATTGCAAAGCACCGAGCTGATTTCCCTGTGCTATGCTGCTGCTTCCCACCAGCCAACTATATTACATTCAGTAGTGTATGTATGTCTACGCTACTCTCACTTCACCCCAGCTTCGCCATCCCACCCCATGTCCTCAAGTCCATTTTCTATATCTTATCTCTTTATTACTGCCCTGCAACTAGGTTCATCAGTACCATTTTTATTTTCTTTTAGATTCCATATATATGTGTTAGCATACAGTATATGTTTTCTTCTTTCTGACTTACTTCACTCTGTATGACAGACTCTAGGTCCATCCACCTCACTACAAATAACTCAATTTCGTTTCTTTTTATGACTGAGTAATATTCCATTGTATATATATGTATATGTGCCACTTTTTCTTTATCCGTTCATCTGTTGATGGACACTTAGGTTGCTTCCATGTCCTGGCTATTGTAAATAGAGCTGCAATGAACATTTTGGTACATGACTCTTTTTGAATTACGGTTTTCTCAGGGTATATGCCCAGTAGTGGGATGACTGGGTCATATGGTAGTTCCATTTTTAGTTTTTTAAGGAATCTCCATACTGTGTTCCATAGTGGTTGTATCAATTTACATTCCCACCAGCAGTGCAGGAGGGTTCCCTTTTCACCACACCCTTTCCAGGATTTATTGTTTCTAGTTTTTTTGGGGTTTTTTTGCGGTACGCAGGCCTCTCACTGATGTGGCCTCTCCCGTTGCAGAGCACAGGCTCCGGACGTGCAGCCTCAGCAGCCATGGCTCACGGGCCTAGCCACTCCGTGGCATGCGGGATCTTCCCGGACCGGGGCACGAACCCGTGTCCCCTGCATCGGCAGGAGGACTCTCAACCACTGCGCCACCAGGGAAGCCCTAGATTTTTTGATAATGGCCATTCTGACCTGCGTGAGGTGATACCTCATTGTAGTTTTGATTTGCATTTCTCTAATAATTAGTGATGTTGAGCATCTTTTCATGTGCCTCTTGGCCATCTGTATGTCTTCCTTGGTGAAATGTCTATTTAGGTCTTCCACCCATTTTTTAACTGGATTATTTGTTTTTTTAATATTGAGCTGCATGAGCTGCTTGTATATTTTGGAGATTAATCCTTTGTCTCTTGTTTCATTGGCAAATATTTTCTCCCATTCTGAGGGTTGTCTTTTTGTCTGGTTTATGGCTTCCCAGCACCACTTATTGAAGAGGCTGTCTTATCTCCATTGTATGTTCTTGCCTCCTTTGTCATAAATTAGGTGACGATATGTGCGTGGGTTTATCTCTGGACATTCTATCTTGTAAAACTGATCTATATTTCTGCTTTTGTGCCAGTACAATCCTGTCTTGATTACTGTAGCTTTGTGGTATAGTTTGAAGTTGGGTAGCCTGATTCCTCCAACTTCATTTTTCTTTCTCAAGATTGCTTTGGCTATTCGGAGTCTTTTGTGTTTCCATACGAATTGTAAAATTTTTTATTCTAATTCTGTGAAGAATGCCATTTGTAGTTTGATAGGACTTGCACTGAATCTGTAGATTGCTTTGGGTAGTATAGTCATTTTCACGATATTGACTCTCCCAATCCAAGAACATGGTATACTTCTCCATCTGTTTATGTCATCTTTGATTTCTTTCATCAGTGTTTTATAGTTTTGTGAGTACAAGTCTTTCACCTCCTTAGGCAGGTTTATTCCTAGGTATTTTATTCTTTTTGTTGCAATGGTAAATGGGAGTGTTTCCTTAATTTCTCTTTCTAATTTTTCGTTGTTGGTGTATAGGAATGCCAGAGATTACTGTGCATTAATTTTGTATCCTGCAGCCTTATGCAATTCATTGATTAGTTCTAGTAGTTTTCTGGTGGCATCTTTAGGATTCTCTATGTATAGTATCATGTCATCTGCAAACAGTGACGGTTTTACATCCTCTTTTCCAATTTGTATTCCTTTTGTTCCCTTTTCTTCTCTGATTGCTGTGGCTAGGACTTCCAAAACTATGTTGAATAATAGTGGCAAGAGTAGACATCGTTGTCCTTTTCCTGATCTTAGAGGAAATGCTTTCAGTTTTTCACCATTGAGTATGATGCTTGCTGTGGGTCTGTCATATATGGCCTTTATTATGTTGAGATATGTTCTCTCTATGCCCACTTTCTGGAGAGTTTTTATTATAAATTGCTATTGAATTTTGACAAAAGCTTTTTCTTCATCTATCGAGATGATTATATGGTTTTTATTCCTTAATTTGTTAATGTGGTATATCACATTGATTGATTCGCATATATTGAAGAATCCTTGCATCCCTGGGATAAACCCCACTTGATTTTAATGTGCTGTTGGATTCTGTTTGCTAGTATTTTGTTCAGGACTTTTGCATCCATATTCATCAGTTATACCATTTATATTAAATGTTGCATTTGAAATGATTTACCACATGAGGAAGTAGAGAATATCACTGCAGTAGACTTAATGTAAACTTAAAATGGAGCGATATTGTGTTTGTCAGATTGTGCTGATACTTTTTTTTTATTTTATAAATATGTTAAAACATTTTTTTTAATTAAGGCATAAACCCAACCAAATCTGGCACCCATTTATTTTAAAATGCAAATCATGCTTCCAGGCAAATTTGTACAAGTTCAAGAAGTTCAACCAAATATTAGAAAGGATTAAGAAAGCCATAGTTGAGCAAAATTAGTTTAATATCCATATCCTATTATAAGGCATTTATGGGAAACAAAACTAAGATATCTAAATGGGTTGAAATGTTCAAACATTCTTATGATATGGTTTACTTTCTTCTAAGATATGTATCCTTTTCAGCTTAATGTATGCTCGATATTATGAAATTTATTTATAGTAATAGAAATACATTCCTTTATTCATTTTTAAGATCATATTTATTCATTGCCTTCTTATACCCTATATTGAATTGTTTTTAGGAATGCAATATACAGTGGGTATCTGACTTTTTTTCTCTAGACAGTATAAATTTCTTTGAGAGAAATGAGCATTTCTTATATCATGTGATTCTGGTATCACAGAATTTGAGTGCAGAAACCAGGTCAACAACAACAAAAAGACTTCATTCCTCTAGCTAGCTGATTTCGTTTTTTTTTAGGGTTTGATAGATGCCGAGACAGAGTGCATCTCTTTCTCTCTCTCTCCGTTTCTCTCTCTCACACACACACCTAGGAATAAAAGCTTCATAGGTGTAAACTTGAAGTTGCTGTTATCTGAGAGACGCTCGCTACTTTGGAATGAAGTCTACCTACACAGGGGTAAGCTTAAACAAGCTGTGCAAAAAGCAATTACATCCACTTGTAATCAGACGACATAGAATTTAGTCAAATTTGAACCCGATCTTGAGCAATGAATGGGATACCAATAGTTGTAGATGGATGGGAATGATATTTCATGCCTGGGGAAACATAAATACATGTGGAGAGATAATTAAGTAACCGACCTCCTTCCTTCCTTCCTTCCTTCCCTCTCTCTCTTTTTCTCCTTTCCTTTCTCCATTCCCTCCCTCTCTCTCTCCTTTTCTTCCTACCTTAAGCATTTTGGGAACAACAACTATAAACCATTATGGATACTGAGAATAGAAATAAAGAGTCCCTGTCCTATCTAGCACCATAGAGTTAAAATGTAATACCTTTACATTTGTTTGATGGAAGTGAAAATGATCTATACAAGAAAAATTTTTTGTGTCCCTCTGAGAATTCAGATGATAGAGCAATTCTAGAAATATATGTTTTTAAAAGAATACATTTTATGGAAGGTGGTTTTAAATCCTTGAGATATGTCAACAGCATAAACTATAAATTGCCCTAAATCTATTTAGAACATGACACCTTAGATAAGAAGTAGAAGATAAATAAGTTGCTTTTTACAGGAAATCTGTAAATTTGTTTTTAACTATATGATACAATTAATAAATACTAAGTCTTTCTGACTCTACTGCTATGCTACATCATATGCATCTTGAAAATAATGGTTTTAGAACTTTATTAAAAAACTATGTTGCTGATTATTTTTCATATGGCTTAATAATTATCAAATGAAACTTGTGAGTACAAAATCAAATAGAAAGACAAAAAAAGACATTTTTGTTTCCAAAAAATGAATAATATGATGAATAAAGGACAGAAAGGTAATGTATAAATAAATTTTAAAATTACACACACACACATACAAAAACACACAGGGAAAGTGTTCTTACATTGTTAAGAGGACAATCTCACCTTAATGTGATAAAATTTAAATTTCAATTAACTTAATGATTCTGAGAAATTAAATTTATTTTTTGAAGCAAGACTTCTTCAAAACAGTGGAATCATTTCTTTTTATATTGCCAGCTATGAAACTGTTTACATTTTATAGCCAGAAAATACTGCTGACAGATAATTTAAATGTTAATTTCATAACTCTTTAAGACGAAATGGAGACTGGCATTAAGATTTGAGATATTCAAAGTTATTTCTGTTCAATACGCTTTACTTTGTTGTTTTCCCAATTTGATGTTGGGCTATGGCCAAAAGTATTTTTTTCTATTATAAACTGTACTCTTAAAATAAGCATTTTATAATTTTTGCCTCTATTAAAATTGAAAAAAAAAGTTTCTACATTTATTATTCTAATTACTTAAATTACCTAAATTAAATTAGGATAATAAAGTGAAAACTTTGCAATTATCCATTTTATTTAGCATAGAATTTGTACAATATTGTAATGGATGTTTTATTCCACTTTACATTGTCTATTTAGACATAACAGTAAAGCAGATTTTTTCAGGTTTGAACTGGAGTATTTTTTCTAAAGACTTAAGATAAAAATGGTATTGATTACAGTAGAAATAGGATTATTTATTACAGTGGAAATAGGATTATTCTATTATTTAATGGAGTGGGAGAGGGCAAGTTATAAAACTTACTGTCTTTTTTTTGAAGTTGAGTATGATGTTTGCTGTGGTTATCATATATGACCTTTATTATGTTGAGGTAGGTTCCTGCTATGCCCACTTTCTGGAGAATTTTTATCGTAAATGGATGCTGAATTTTGCCAAATGCTTTTTCTGCATCTATTGACATGATCATGTTGTTTTTACTCTTCAGTTTGTTAATGTGGTATTGTATCAAAACTTACCATCTTTAATCAAGATTCTGCCATTTTTCTTGAAGTCTTGAAATTCTTTGGTTAATTTCCACATTTCTAAAGAGGTGATTTTTAACAATTATTGATATTTTTCTCACAGCTCTTATGGAGAAATGGATTTTTATTATCCTTACTGCATCATTCCAGAAATACTATGTTCCACTCACTTTGAAGGGCTGGTTTCTATTCTTTTTATCAACTTTACCTCCAGTGGAAATTTGATGTTAACACAGATGCTATCCCCTTATTCTAGATGGTTAGAGCCTTTCCTGTGGTCATAACTAGGTCAAGATGGAAGATCTTTGTGTAGCTGCTGGGATCAATTACAAAGAATATTTTTAAGATTATGGCATTAAATGTGCTAGACTATATATTATTTAAGATTGCATTGGCAAAGGAGAATTCATTTCTTGTCTCGATATTTTGGGGAAAGAAGGAACTGAGATAAATGGGGAGTGCTATTTGTCAGAGCACATACATAAATCAAGAATTCTAAATGACAGGAGACGCTGAATTCAAAAGCTAAAGAGTAAAATAAAACCCCATACGATGTCATCAGAGCTCCATTTCTTCCAGTCTTATGAGGATAAGCAGAAAAAATTTGTGGGTGGAGAGAGCCACTCTGTATCCATCATCTAGAATAGATAGAGTCTACCTACTGATTAACACAAACCATATAAAGAAATCATACAGCTGTAGTAACATACAAGCTAGGAAGGCAGTTATAATCAGAAAGGAATAAAAGCTTTCCCCAGGGAAATCCTGAGATTCAGATTAAAATAAATGATAGTAGCCCTATATATTAACCAAGGTAATTAATGCCAGCTTCTGCAACAGAAAACCCCCCAATTTTAGAGGCTTACTACAAAAGGTGTATTTCTCCTTCACGTCACATCCAGGTGGCTCATCTACAAGAACTCTGTAGGTTCTTGATGACTGAAGAGCCCAGGTTGTTTCCATCTTGCTTTCCAGCTCAAAGAGGAGAAAAGAAAATGAAGTGGAGAGACCCACACACCCTTGGCTACCTTAAACCAGAGTGACTCATCACTTCACTTCCCCTTCCAATAAACTGGTGATAAATCACCACCTTTACCCAGTTAGACATGTGAGGTCTCTGATGTATAAGGGAACACCTGGATATTTGATGAACACTGGTAATCTCTGCCAGACTCTCACAACCTAAAAACCAAAGAACAACCGCCAATGAAAGGAATTCTTCTATTGTGTTCCTGATCTAATTTGATAGCTCCAACTTCCACCTTGTCATTTCTAGGAGTTAGGGTTAGTTTCTGGCAGCTTTCTCTTCTCAGTTTGGAACTGCTAAAACTTTTAAAATATCCACTTAATATAGCTTGATTTTTTTTCTATATAAATGATGGAAATGATCATAAATATATGTCCAATTTTACTCTAGTAGAAAAGTTATAGGAAATTAGATATCATTTTAAAGGATGAAAGTAAAATAACACTCTAGGCATTTGGTAATTTTGTATCTTACTATATTTAATGTTTATCTTATTATTAATTGCTATTTGACTAACTCAACACTTTGCACATGCATTTCACTCTTCCTTACTCACCTGAATCTGTTGGGTGATTTATATTCAGGTAAATTCATGCCACATTCACTGAAATTAAGGCTTATTCAGCAGACAGTTTCTCTTTAGATAATACTGCAGTAATAAATAGTTTCAATAGACATTTAACTTTTTATGCTGAACAGATGTTAGAGACTCCAATGAATCTCGACTTGATAGCTACACTAAGAAAAGTTTTTTTCATTGAGCTTAATTTTCTTATTACTACAAAACTGGATTGTCAGCCTTAAAAGGGCAGGGATAGTATCTCTTTTTAAGTTTTTTTTTTTAACTGTGGTAAGAACACTTAACATGAGATCTATGCTCTTAACAAATATGAGTACGCAATACGGTATTGTTAGCCATGTACAACAATGTTATTCATCTTGTATAAATGAAAATTTGAATAACTCTCTGCTTCCCTCCTCCCCCAAACCCTGGCAACCACCATTCTACCTTTTGCTTCTATGAGTTTGACTATTCTAGATACCTTCCATAAGTGGAATCATGCAGGATTTATTCTTCTGTGTCTGACTTATTTCACTCAGCATAATGTCCTCCAGGTTCACTCATATTGTTGCATATGGCAGGATTTTCTTGTTTTTTAGGGATCATTCCTCTTTCCCTCACCCTAAAGCTTCTTACATCTAACATAGTGCCTGGCATGCAAAACTCATTCTGTAAATGCTTATTGAGTAAATTAACTTTTGCTAGATTAAATATGAATACCACAATCAGCTCTCTCTATTATTTTTATGAGTCATTGTTCACTCTTTATCCTGTTAATTAGCTGAATGTACATATTTTCTTTTTCCAACTCCAAATTTCCTTCAGCATTTTTCCTAATCTGACTGATGCTTACTGTCCCTCTCTACAATGTCATATCATGAACCACGAATGTCCTGTGTGATAGAACAGTAGCTCATGTGCACACCCCCACTTACTATCTGGAGGCACTGAACTTGACAGGCATGAACTCATTTAATCCTCCCTATCTCTGTGAGATTGGTATTATTAATATGTCCATTTCACAGATATTGAAACTGAGGCACCTAGACACTGGTAATGTGCCCAACGTCACACAGTTAGTTATCAGTAAGGCTGGGATTTTAATGTAGCCTGTCAGACTCCAAAATGTATATGCTAACACAGCATCTAGCCAGTTTTATGTTATGCTGCCTCGCTGCTGTGCAGTGACTAAAAATGATTTATTTACTTTCACAGTCAATGTAACTCCCATTGGTGTAATAAGGGCCTTTCCTTAAAGAAATACCTTTGATATTCATATTTCCAATTAATTGCCTTATATTAAATGTTATATTTTCTTTTTATGAAATTTGAAATCAGGCAAATTTTAGATTCACCTCATATCAAATATGCCCTTTTCAGTAAGTTACTTATTTTTACTCCTTATAGCACAATTTTTAAATCTGTGACATAGCTAGTGTGTAGGGCTGCCATGATGTTAAATAAGACAAACAAAAATGTTTTAAAGTATTATCACAGTGCACAAAATATAGCAGCCTTTCAATAAAGGTAAGTATTAATAATAGTTCTTCAGGACTTCATCAACAGGTTTTGGTTTTACAATATTAGGTAGGGGAAGTGTTCCCCAGAATGACATAATGTCTATTCCCATAAGGTTTGTAACATAATAATTCTTTCTGTAGTTATCTTCCCATATTTAGCTAAGTTTTGTGGTTCAATATCCTAAGTAGCCTATTGTTAAATCTCATGGTTAAATAAATGGTAGCATAAAAAGGTTACCTATTACTTTATTAGCTAATTGCAGTGATATACTTTTATTTCAAGGAAGATGAATAAAAGACCTCCAAGTAAGTTTGTCTTTAGATATGAAACATTTACATGAATGCCTAATATTGAGTATACTATATCATTGCATTGCCTCCTTAAGAGTACGTATGCATCGACAGTGCACTTCTGGTTTTATTTCCATTGATAATCTTATGTAATGTCAGATTTCTTCATATTTTTAAATTAAGAAAAAGGGCATAGAAAAGGCCTTCATTCCATCTTATACTCCAAAAACTGTCAACAAAAAAGCTTTGTTGTACAGAAAATAATACATATTTAAATAATGAATGCCACAGGATTTATTTCAAAATTGTAGACTAATGTTCAGTTATGAATGTACACTTCGAGGATTAGCCTGTGGGTACAGGAAACAACATGTTCAAGAGATCTCCTTTTCAGAACAATAAAATACCTAGAGCATTATGAGGCTTAATTGACTAAAATATACACACATTTATAAGCTTACAACTCTTAACAAGTTAAAACTTCATGAAGAATTCAACATCAAATAAAAATTAATTTCTACCAACAATGTTGCGTGAAACCCTAATCCAGATAGGATGATATTACTAACACCTACATTATTTGTCCAAGTCACAGTTGCCCCTAAGCTAATTTAAAAATGTGTTTCTGTTTTCTTCATTCTCCCTGAAGAAAGTATCATAAATAACTGGCATGACATTCTCAAGAGATTGTTTTCCAAAGATTAAAACTTTTAAAATTCTATTTTCCTGGAAGGGAACTTAATCATCCAAGAGTGTAAAACACATACGTACGTAACTACAAAATATTCTTAGCTTTTCATAAATTAACAGTAGGAATGTAAGAATAAATATACTAGCAATATTAAAAATATTTTTATTTATGTAAATTTAGTGCCTATACAAAATCTTCTTGAACAAAGCATGGCTCATGGCTTAGACAGTCATTAAACATCAGTTGTGTACCTAGTATGTGAAGTGCATATTACTTTCTTATTCATCAAAAATAAGGAGAGGGGGCTTCCCTGGTGGCGCAGTGGCTGGGAGTCTGCCTGCCGATGCAGGGAACGCGGGTTCGTGCCCCGGTCCGGGAAGATCCCACATGCCGCGGAGCGGCTGGGCCCGTGAGCCATGGCCGCTGAGCCTGCGCGTCCGGAGCCTGTGCTCCGCAACGGGAGAGGCCACAGCAGTGAGAGGCCCGCGTACCGCAAAAAAAAAAAAAAAAAAAAAAAAAAAAAAAAATAAGGAGAGGATGGATTAAAGCAGAACCTAGTGAGTTTATTTGTTATAGTTGGTGATTTTGTAGGTTAAGGTTTTAAAGACTAAGGTATTTTACTCAATTATATGATTAGTTTTTAAAAAGTATAATAACTATTTTAAGATGGATATTTATGAACTAAAACTAATGATGTCAGTATGGTTTTAGTAAGTGCATACTGTGTCACCCAGATTATCCATGAGACAGGTGATTTTAAATATATTCAGTTGTTTGTACCAAAGTGTTTTTCCCGCTTCTGTTTCTATTCTGTTTTGATTGTGTATTCAGCTTAAGATTATACATGCTGAGAGAATAGAGTTATTGTGACTTTACTTGTCTTACTTGTCAAATGATTTGAAGCTCACTTTAGGTCAACAGCATTCAAAATTCCAATTGAATTGTGAATAGCTGAAGGAATTTTCCAAGGAGGATGGAAAGAAATGAATATACTCATCATAAATCCAAGCATGGAAAAAGCAGGCTGTGAAAAAGTCCCTATCTTCCTCATACCTTTTTCTTTATTTTTCCATTTTAGAACCTATTCAAAAATACCACTCTTGCTTGCTCCTTTGGAACAAGTCACTTAACCTCTCTGTGCCTCAGGTTTTTCATCTGCAAAATAAAGGGACAGGATTAGAACATGTGATTCACAAAGTTCAGAGTAAGTAAGAACCAATACGGGGAGCATCTGAAAAGAGTCTCAAGACCTGTCTCAAAAATTCTCATTCACTAGGACTGCGTAAACCTTTGACTTTGCTTTTTTAAAACAAGCCCTTCGAGATTTTTGAAGCAGGTAGTCTGCAGACCCCACTGTGAAACCCTGAACATATGACAAATTCTCTCCAAACCTCCTCCCACCTCTCATAAATCCCCAAGATATTGTTTCCTGTAGATTCCATAAAAAGAATGAAAACTGATTTTCTGGTTTACAAAAGTGAAGTAGCAGAATTTTGACATTATTTAAATATTACAATTCATTGTTCAATTTTTTAACACCCATGTGGAGGTGTTAAACCTATGGAGAGGCCGTTCTACAACTCAACAGAGTATTGCAAGCAAAAAATAACTCTGCACAGTGATTATATTGTAGCTTATGGAGTATTTCATTGAACATTACAAAACTATACAGGGATGCTATTACACTATCAAAGCAAGCAGTCATTTTTGAAAGTGTGCTGATCTCTTAATAGCTTCAAGGTTATGACAGAAATAAAATCAATATGCAGCTTGCCTTTTTTATTTTGTATTTCAGTTTGTGTCGGAACATCAAGAGGAATCAAAATTACAAAGTTTTAGAGTAGATCCCAGAGATTATGGCTCACATTTCTGTTCCCTATATGGTGTTATAAGTCCTATTATACCAATAATCAAGATGTATTCATGTTTGCATTCTTATTGCACAGTGCCTAGCTCATTGTAGACACTCAGAAATGTTCACTAGTGAATGAGCGAATGAATGGAATAGAATGAATGAATCCCATTTATTGAAGTACTTACAGGAAGGCTAAGTAAGATACCTAACATCGCTTACTTGGTAAGTGGCAGACCTAGGTTTAGAGTTTATTGAGATCTCCTGAATACCAAGAGAGAGGCCTTTAAACATTTGTGCTGTGGTTCTGTAGACAAAGAGCTCTTAAGTTTTCAAAAAAATGGGTTGAAAGCTGCCTCTTGCTTCTCTTCACTCATCTCCATTCCCACCTTAGGCAACATAAGCTTGAAATACTCAGGGTAGTGAATTTTACATAAGAAATCTTGCTCCTCACAGCCTACCTAATTGAAAACCCAGATAATTCCAGATGAGTTTTTCTGATGATAGTAGGTCTTTGTAGCCCCATCATGTGGCAATGCTGTAAACTCAGTTTATAAATAATAGTCTGAAATTATGTGATTCTTAAGAGTTATTTTTTTTTTTTTTTTTTTTTCTGCTGTGCGCGGGCCTCTCACTGCTGTGGCCTCTCCCGTTGCGGAGCACAGGCTCCGGACGCACAAGCCCAGCGGCCATGGATCACGGGCCCAGCCACTCCGCGGCATGTGGGATCCTCCCGGACCGGGGCACGAACCTGTGTCCCCTGCATCGGCAGGCGGACTCTCAACCACTGCGCCACCAGGGAAGCCCAAGAGTTATTTTTATCTATGGGATTTGTATCACAAAGTGAGACTTGGTATTTTATATCACACAACCTCAAATTCGTATGATTCAAATCTGCACAAAATGCAACCATACAGCATCATCACTTTAATTCTGGCACAGAGTCTCAAAATAAGTGGGCTAAGGCTTTCTTGGCTCTCTCGTCAGGCCACTGGCTTTGTACACCGCCTTGTTTGAAAGCAACGTGAGTAATCAGAGTGGGTAGTTATTGATAGTTAATTAACTTAGTCATTGGCCCCTAAGGAAAAGGGGATATTGTAGTCTATTTTGTCATAGTGTATAAGAGATGAGATTTTTCATGTGGATGTGCTTTAGGTAAATGAGATATTATACATGAGGTAAAAACTCAGGAGGCAATTAAAAACGTAATTGATACCTAAGGCCTCAGCAGAGGTAGACTTGCTTATTTGTTTGATTGAAAAAAGAAACAAATTCAGTACATTCAAGAGAAGGCAAGATTTAGGGGGTCCTTATTGTTTCAGTTATCTATTGCTCTGTAGCAAACCACCCAAAATCTAGTGGCTTAAAACAGCAACCATTTAGTTGTATCTCAGGCTCTGTGAGTTGGTGGGGCCCAGATGTGCACTTTCCCAACTGGTCTTACTTGGAATCTTCACACAGGTACCGTCAAACGGCCACTGTGACTGGTTGGCTGGCTCCTCGATGCCCCTTTACATTGTTTCTCTTCCTCAAGTAGATCTGCCTGAACCTTTTCCATGTTGGGATCCATGCTTTAAAAAATGGAAGGTGGATTTGCAAGACAAGATTTTTTTAATTTGGGGGTTCACCAGTCCTAGAGCATCCTTTCCTTCACACACTGTTGGTTAAAGCGGTGATAAGCCCAGCCAACACTCAATGGGAGGGGACACAACCTCCACCTCTTCATGGGAAGAGCAGCAGGTGGGAGAGATGAGTGGAATTGCTTTGTGCTACCTTTGGAAACCAGCTTCAATATTCGTTGTTATTCTAGCCAAAATTTAGTGCACCCAGATTATTGATGATTTTGATTTCTGGAGATAATCGAATGCTTTATGAAAGTATTTCTGTGATTTTTATCTTTCCCTGGACCACTTCTATGGTGAAACTATGCTATATCATATTATCTACGTACTTTTACAATAAGTGGAGACTAGCATTCATTGATGTGTGGAGAAGATAAAGGAAAAAAGCTAGGAACCCATACAACAAACCCCAACCCTTGTTGATCTCACAATGGAAGATTCTCCTGGGTGCAGGCATTCTTCCTCTGTGAATTGACATGACTGACAGAAATGTAAGGAATTTTTACACAAGGCATGTTTACCCAGGTCATATCTTTTCCATCCTAGGGAGAGTTTGAAGAATAGGGTAGAGATTAAGACACAATCCATCATAGATGGGTGGAAGACCAATTAGAGCAGACCTAATTTGTGATGGGACATTATAAATTTTAAGATTTCTCCCCATCTTCCAGCAGTTCTTATTAATCAGATGAAACCCATTCTAAATGGTCTTCCTTTAAAAAGGCTATGCTAACAGAAGCTGAATCTATCTATCCATCTATCTATCTATCTACCTACCTACTACCTACCTTTCATAGATTTACTTCTTCCTGAGACCAATTTGGAGATATTGAAAATATTCTGTATTTTCTCAACTCTTATATCATATGTAGGGAGATAATTTTAATAAATCAGAACAACCATCTGGTGTGGTTTAGTTGATAGAATTGTCTGTTTTATTTAAAACACATTTTGAAGCAAATTACGTTCGTTATCTAACATCTAATCACTAGTATTAAATTTTACCTGTATTTTTCCAAATAATGCAGATTTTTGTAGAGGGAAAAAAGTCTTCAAAGCACAGGCTGACAACTGCCTTACTTTTTAAAAAAATCCTAGCCACCAAGAATACATAATCCAAAAATTACTTAAGAAATATAGTGTCAGTCCACATATACCTGGGCATAATCCTTTCTTTGTATCATAGAGGAGAACAGCAAGCTTTTATTTCTATAGTAGAAAGGTAAAAAAAGAAAAAAACAAACTCCCAATCTGCTCTGAAGCCTTGCTGCCATGATAGAGCTCCACCATATAGAGAGGGTAAAGAACTGGATCATGACCTCAGTAATCCCTGGATTTTAGAGGTCCTTCCTATAACCAGTACATGGAAAAAGTGAGTGTCATGAACAACTCAATATTTAAAACAACTCAACTTTTAGAACATCTGGTTCTATGTCCTAGCCAAAGCTGTTAATTTCATTCAAGGTTGCAGCCAATCTCATTTTGCCTTAGGTGCTAGCTCTCCTTTTAATTACAGCTCTGATTCCTCAGGGTTGAAATAGAGAGTGAGGGGAGAAAGCCAGGTCTTCCTTGGCTGGTATTCTTGTTTCCCAGATTCATTCTTTATGCACGTACCAAATATTTAAAACTGACAATGTCCTATTTAACTGTGTTTGTGCATTCTTCAGAGGCTCCCTTGTTCATATGTAGTTCCCTCAATCTGAGCAATTGCTTCTCTCTTCTCTTTTGTAGCTTCTTATTTAATCTTGCAAGCCCTGGGATATGGTGATATCTACCACTGAATACTGAGGTTCTTTTGCTCCTCTAAAACTATGCTGCTGGCCAAGGCCTAATATTATCTGCATGCTAGCTCTCTTTTACATGCGGTCCATATGTGGCCCTCAAGAAACACTTAGACATCCTTTGCTCCTGTAAGTAATGAGGAGGAAAGTTGATCCTAAGTAAGTGGCAAAATCCTTTTACCCTTGCCTTTGGAGCAGTTGCCCGGCCCATCTCTGCCATTTAGATTCACAGCTGAGAGCCTGGAACAAATCTAATATGCTTTCTTAATCTTAGGAGACAGATATATTTTCTGAGAGACTCATCAAAGCTTCTCCCTGTCTTGATTTGAAAGGGAGAGGGAGCACCCCACCCAGCTCCTCTGAGGAAGGTTCTAGTCAGCATCTAGTCCCTCAGTCCTCTCATGCTTTTGTGCCCAAGTTGAGTGAGGCAAGGTGGTTCAAGATTCATAGAACTGGTTTTTGGTTATATTCCCTTTGAAATTCTTCAGCACGATCTGACTTACTTTGGTATCTGAAAAACAGGATAGTGGAATAGTTAAAAGCACAGACTCTGGAGTTAGATTCTCCAGCTTCAAATTCTAACTTACTTAACCTTGCTAGCTTGGTTTCTTCTTCTATAAAATGTTCTTACCTGACTGGTATTAATACTGCCTACTTATTAGGTTCATTGTGATGATTAAATAATTTAATAATATAGGACACTGAAAAAAGTGGCCCAGAAGTCAAGACAAGAAGAATCTTATTTTTACATCCTCTTAACATTCTCGTTATCCCTGGAAATGTCAATCAAAAACTAGAATGTCAAACACATAACAGAAGTTAGGTCTACAGAAGGTAGGAGGGTGAATACAAGGATACTCCAACTTTGACCTAAGATCCAATCAGTCAGGAAACCTGGTCCAAGGTCAATACTGCCACTGAGTAACTAGTATAATCCACAGTAAATCCTTTAGTAACGTGTATGTTTGGTTTTCTCGTTTATACGTAAGGACCAAAGTTTTTCTCATTCCAGGACATGAGACTTCTTTGTCAAGGGCAATTTATTCATTCAACTAATACTTATTAAACATATACTATGTGCCAGGTACTCTAGGCACTGAGGATACAGCAGTGAACAAAAACAAAAACAAAATCTCTGCTATCATGGAGGTTATATACTAGTGGCAAGATCCAAACAACAAACAAAATACGTATTGTATCTTGTAGTTGTCCCACTGCCCTTAGAACCACATGAGGACTTGAGATGAGAGGAGGGGGAATAGACTGTATGTCCTCACCTCCTTGTTGTGACCGAAGTAATGTCATGTTTAAGGGAGAATAAAAGGAGTTCTGATCATCTCTAGGTAGATGGTGATGCTGAGGCTGTGAGTAGCATTTGGAAAAGGGAAGGAGACTTCTGCCAGGAGCATGCAGAGACTGGGCTCCCCGTCTTTGCTGGACAGTGGTGATGTTGAGGCCAGCAAGGGGTGGTCTTACTTAGAGCATACAGATCTTCTGGTCTCCCTCTTGAATCCTGATAGAGTCTAGAGGCTGAGGAGGGACAGCCTCACCTATAGTTCCTCATCCCCGTGTTCCTTTGTGATTCTTAGTGCAAAAAATCTCTAATATTGTCTGTTGTATCCTGCAGATGGGGGCATAAAGGAAGAGGAAAAAGAATCATTGGTTTCACAGGATTATATGTGTCTTGGAATTCATTCTAACCAGAATGAAACACTGTTTCTGTGACCTATAAAAGAAGAACCTAGGAACACAGGAGTCACTTTTAAAATCTTATATCTATCAGAATGTCTAAACGTAAAAAAAAAAAAAAAGACTGACAACATCAACTGCGGGTGAGAATGTAGACCAAACTCAGCCCTCATACATTATTGGTGAGAATAGAAAATGGTACAATCACGTTGCAAAAATGTCTGGCAGTAATTATAAAATTAAGCATATACCTACCCTGTGGTCCAGAATTTACTCAAGAGAAATGAAAACATATGCTCACACACACACAAAAATATACAAGAATGTTTACAGCAACTTTTTCATAATAGCTGAAAACTAGAAACAGCCCAAATGCTCACCAATAGGAAGATAAATAAAAATACTGTGGCTTATTCATACAGTGGAATACTGCTCAGCAATAAAAATAAATGAGCAATATGAAGGAATCTCAAACACATACTGCTGAGTGAAAGAAATCGTACACAAAAGAGTCCATAGTGTGTGATCTATATGAAGTTCTAGAACAGGAAAAACTAATCTATGGGGGAAAAGAAGAATAATGACTGTTTCTGAGGTGGTAGGAGCAAGGATTGACTGAGGAGAATGAAGGACCTTTCTGGGGTTATGGTCATCTTCTGTATCTTGATAGGAATTTGGGATTGCACAAGAGTATGTACTGTGAATGGTACCCAAGCTTACTGAATGGTACATTGAAGGTTTTTGCATCTCATTGTATGTAAATTTTACCTCAAAAGAAAAAAATAATTCTGTAAAATTTTAGTAAATGCTATGCCTGCTTAAATGTTTGGGGAACATACTGAGGTCTGAACTTATTTGGAAAAGCATAAAAAAATAAGATGAGTGAATAGATGGATAGTGGGATGGTTAGATAATTATGTGATCAAGCAAGTATAGTAAAAGTTAATCATAGAATCTAGGTGGTGGGTACATGTTTATTTACTATAAAATTCTTTACTTTTCTGTAAGCTTGGTAATTTTCAAAATAAAGTTTCAGGAAAAAAGTCTAATTTGAGGTAGAAATATGATATTTTATTATCATGGCTCACATATTGTAAAAATTCAAAAGAACTATGAGTATCACATAGCTTTATTATGTACTTTTATTGAGATAATAGAGATGATAAAAGATGCATTCATTTACTCAATTATTATTTAATGAGCAACTCATTGTTAGCCTCTAATAAAAACAGGCACAATAGTCTGTTCCTGCTTTTATATTGTAATGGAGGAAGAAAAGATATTTATTTTATAAGTTTTCTGCTAACAAATAATATATCACATTGGTAACAATAATTTTAAACAAAATAATTCTCCTTTAAAATTCCAAACACTGCTTGGATATTTTACTCTACTCTATTTGAAATATTTTCATTAAAGAATAATGAATTCCTATGAAGACAAGTTCTAGAAATAGGTTTTATGGTGCTTCCCATATTGAACCAATAGTTAGTAAATTATCTCCAATTAATAGTCTTCACATCTTTCATGTAAAGTATAGTTATAAGTTATTAGGTTCTGAAATTAATTAATCCAAAATAAAACCCAGTTGAACAAGTAATCATTAAGAAGCATAATTTAGGAAATTTTTTAAAAATCAAAAAAAAATTTTTTGTGGAAACATGAGCCAACAGCATCACAAGATTTGTCCTTAATACCTACATAATGTAAATTATATCTGGCATGTCTCCTCATTAAAGCCACAATGCCCAGAAATAACTAAAGTAAATAGCTTTAAGCAATTTAATTTATAATCTCATCTAGTGAGTGTATATGCAGCTGTCAAAAGACATTAGCTTTCTAGTTACTGACTTTAAATACAAATCCTATTATCTCTGTTAATGAAAATGCTAAAAGCCAATTTTGGACCAGTAGGAACTTAAATTCAGTCCTCGGTCTTCTAGTCTTTCTCTCTATTCTTTTCTTCTGTGAATTTACCCACGTGACATTTTCCCTAAGCTCCAGTCTTATTTCTCCTATACAATACTGAATATTTTTTCTTTAAACCTTTCCAAAACTGAACTTTTCATCTTCCTCCCCAAAGTCATGCAACTTCCTGCTTTAATCATAGCTGTACTATTTTCTCATCATCCAGATGATAAATTTACTCCATTCTGCTCTTAATCTAGTGTAATAAGTCGCTGAATTTTGTTAGTTTTTTCCTCAAAAATGTTCTCATCCTTCTTTTTTTCTCTTTATTCTCATTGCCACCGGCCTAGTTCATTGATCTCATACTGAACTACTGCAATAACTTTTAAAAGTAGAATTTATTGTTGCTCCTTTTCCAATTGTTAAGAAATCAGAAAATAGAAAAATTTTAAACATTGAGAATGTAATGCATGTAATTTTGGTGCTGCTGTGAGCTAGTTAAAGCAGCTGTTCACATCTTATTGTAAGTTCTTCTAATTGCTTCTCACTTTTCTTTGAACATGATTCATAATGGCATTGTATTACTTTCTCACAAATACAGCAAAATTTATGCATTTAATCCCCACATTTGAATATTTGTTTCATTATTAATTTCTCCTTATTATAGATAACACTGATATGGACATCTGCATATATACATGTTTATGTGAATCTCTGACTATTTCCTAAAGATAAATGCCAAGAGGTGGAAATAGTGAGTTAAATAGCATGAATTACCAAAACTTTAAAAATAACCTTGCCAAATATCCTTCCAAACCTACTTTCAGCAATGTATATCTGTTTTGTCACCCTTCAAAAAAATTAGCATTATCATTAAAAAAATTATCAATTTTATAGCTTGAAATAGTATCTTGTTTTAATTCTTAGCCATTTGAATACTGATAATCATTTTTTTATGTTTACTGGCCGTTTATAATTCTCCTTGTGAATTACTAATTCATGTCTTTACTCCATTTTCTTTTTTTTCTTTTTTTTTAGTTGAAGTATAGTTAATTTACAATAATATTTAGTCCATTTTCTTTTTAGAGGCTTTCTCTTTTGCCTACTCATTTCACAATAGTTTTACAATCAGTACATTTGTCTTCAGCATCTCAAAATTATAAGTATCTTGTGCTTTAATTCAAAAGAAATATAGCTAGTATACCATTTGCTTATCCAAATGTTGAATGGTTCTCCATTCCCTACAGAATCAAGGCTTTAATGTTCAAGAATTCTAATTTCTCTGTCTACCTAAGCCTATCGATAAGTATCGCCAATGATGTGTCCAACTCCAATGTTCACTGTTACCAGGCGTGTACAGATACCCTTGCCTAATGGCCCGGCCCTCTCTTCTCCACCTAAACCCTAAGTATCCTTCTGAATCATATCCTGCGTAAACCTTAATCAGTTACTCCAGCTCACGTGAGTCTTTCCTTTTCTAGTTTACTCTTCCATTATTCTACTTATGTGCTCCTGCCAGAAATCTGGGGCCTTTAGCTCATACTTTCCTCTCCTTCATCTCACATATTCAACCCATAGGGACTCTTAATTCTACTTCGTAAATGCAATTTAAATTCCCTTATTTATCTCTACTAACACTGTCACTATTCCAACCACGTCTTCATTCTGTACTACATAGACTATGGATAGCCCCCTCTGCTACCTAAAATTCATTCTCTCTTAGTAGTCATAATGACATTTTAAAAGGCAAATTTGATCACAGTACCTACTCCCCTGCTTAAAGCTCTGTCGATAGACTTTTAATGCACTTAGGCTAGAATCCAAAATCTTTTATGTGGCTGACAACATCCTGCGAAATCTGGCCACTCTTCATCATCATCTTTCACTCCTCCCCTCACCCTCGCCCCCATCCTTATTCTCCTCAAATGCCCTAAACTTCCCCTATCCTTCTTCCTCTGATTTACTCTCTTCTCTGCACACACAACTTACTCCTCCTGCAGTTACCAACTTACATGTAACTTTCTCACGGTACACTTCTCAACTCTCTAGACTAGGCTTCTTTATTGCTGAGGCTCACAACATATGGCACTTATCATTGCCTAATTCTTGCACTTATTTATTAAATATTTGTTCCCTTTCGCAAGGATAAGGACCACGTCTATATGTTCCAGCATTGTATCCCAAGCGTCAAGCAGAATGCTTTGCAAAAACAAGAGACTCAGTACTGTTTTGTGGCCTGGAAAAAACATGAAAGCCTGCTTTATCCTATGCATAGAGTAGTTATTTGTTGTTCTCCAAATTGTTCTCGTGGTTAATTTTTTTCCCCTAAGCATATTTTATCTTTTGTCAAGTCAACGACCACGCTCTATGCTTCTCTATAATATTCGTATAGCAAAGAACAGTTCTGCAAAACAGCAGACATTAAATATACACCAGTTGAGATAAATGTGCAGCTGAATAGTTACAACACTGACCTTTTGAAAAGAAATTGAGGAACAGATGGTCAAAACAAAATTTGGTATTGAGAGAAAACAGAAGAGGGGGTTAAAACATCACTACTGAGGGTTGATTAAAAATCAAATTATTAAATTGAGGATGTTTTTAGCTCTCCAGTTGTTCTATGCTTATTTTGCTCTTCACTGACATGAGGAAATCTGTTAATACAGAAAAATTAAATTTTCTTGAATGCAATTCAAACAAGAGGTTGAATTCATTTGAAAAATTGCCTTTTTCTTCTACATAATAATAAGTATTAGAAGCGGTTTTTTATTATCCCATCAACTGATCCTTTTAAGGATCAATTCAATCAAGTAAAGAGGCATTAAGGAGAGGATGATAAGGTCAAAGAAATAATAACACGGTATTGCATGTTTGAAAGTTGCTAAGAGAGTAAATCTTGAAAGTTCTCTTGACAAAAAGAAATTGGTAACTCTGTGTGGTGATGGATGGTAACTAGACTTATTGTGGTGATCGTTTCACAGTGTATATGAATATTGAATCATTATGTTGTATAACTAAACAAATATAATGCTATATGTCAATTATACCTCAATTAAAAAATGAAATTTAAAAACATAAATATAGTTAAATCTGAATTATTTAGTGGCAACTTAACCCAGTTAGGACATAGGGCAGATCCAGTACCTTCTTATTGCCATGATTAAGCACAGGCAGCAGCCAGTGCATGTTGATGGACAGCACTCCACAGCCCAGACTGGAGAGTAAAATCTAGCTTTGAGATTCAAGTGGAGATGTGACTAATGAGAGATATCCCAAGATGTGGAGCCCAGAGCATAAGCTTCATCTAGAGCAGAAATGCCAGGGGCTAGCCTCCTCTCCTCAGATCCTGACTGGGGCCTACGTCAGCATCAGTTAACCACAGCCAAATTATTCAATGTCTCTGAGGGTGTGCTTTTCCCAGGGTCTGTTGTGTTTCGGATCGGAATTCATCCTTTCTTCTTTCCCTCCACATCTATGCATGAGCAAAAGTGGTCTTTTTTGTTTTTTTTTAATATATAGATACAGTGCAAATTCTTCTTTTGAAACAGTGTAGTCATATGTACCCCTGGTCCTAGGTGCTGAGTTCCTTGGTGGGTTTCAAAATGCAAATTTGAGTTCAGGGCCAAGGGAACCAATTTGCTCTTCAGGATTGAAAAAGAATCACACATTCTAGGAGGGAACTTTAGGGATAAGAGATAAAGGCCAAGCTAGGACTCCGGAGGGAAGAGAGTGCAGCTACAGGGAGCGGCATGGAAAACTGCCACCTGTTCCAACAATGACTCCTTCTCCCAAATCTCCAGTTGAGTGCACTGAAGCCCATAAAATATGTAGTCCAAGTAGACTGTTTGTGCAAACTATTGAAGGGGCTAAGACTCATGTCTAAGTTAACCTGAGAGGGGAAGGCAAAAGAGACAGGGTCCCTGGTAGAAGCAAGACTCTCTAAAGAGTGATTCCAGAAGAATAGAGTGTTGTAAGATCTTTGAACTTCCACAGTTTACACTAAGCTTAGGTGGCTGCACAGGGACCATGTATCTAAAACTAACATCCCCAACTAAAATCTATGTTTCATCTCCTCTGAGAGAAAGCAAGAGCATTTCTTAAGGAAAATAGTGAAATTGTAGGTGAATTCGTTAAAATAACAAAGGGGCTGTGTAAGAGGAGCAAAATAGAATCATCTAAATTATTTTTAAGGGAAAATTTTCTATAAAGTAAGTCAGTGCTTCATTGAAAAATTATGCAAATTACAGAAATATGAATTATAATCCTATTTCTTCAAAGTTGTTTCACAATCTTGTTCAATCTATCTTATTTATAAATGTGACTGATAATATTTGCAGCATGTGACAGGGCTGGATGATCTCCTAAGACCATTATATATCTCTCAGAAATATGATTCTCTGAATAACTGAACTGAATATTTAAATATATAATTTGTTCCCATTATTTGCAATTCAGTTAGCTAAAACAAGCACATACGGATTAGTAAAATGAATGTCACTAAATAGTTCAATTTTCCTAGTTTTAGTTAAGGACTCATGGAAAATGATACATGGGTAGGCAAGGTAAAATAAAACATGGACTCTAAGAGAGTTCTAAACAATATTATTATTCCCCATAAATCGATAATTGAGAAAATTATTCTATCTTTATTTTACATGCCTTTATTTGTTACATTTTGAGATATATCCTTCAACTATGCATAAAAACAAATATATGTGAACATTTATCTGTTAGATAATATTTCAAATTATGCTATTAGGCAATACTTTAATTTCAAAACTTAAGTGATGTGTTAATTTGTGGCTTTTGTTTGGTTTTTCATTTTGATCTGATTCCATTTTTTTCCGAATGGATCGTACCTCTGTTAAAGTCCTAAAACAATAAACCAGCACCTAACAACAACATATATGTATGTGAATATGTATCATTTAAAAATATATTTACAAGTGAATGTTCCAAACCCCTGTGTTATTGTTTTTTGTTGTTTTACATATGAGGAAACTGAGACTCAGAGAGGTTAAATAAACTCCAATATCATATTAGATTTGCAGTCAGTGGGAAAGGAGAAATTCAAATATGGATTTCTGATTTAAATCCATTTTTTTTGACTTCACTAAAAAAATGGAGAACACAGACATAATACAGAAAGAGATAAATGGTACCCTAAAGCCAAAATCATTTTTTTGTGTCCCCAAATATTTAGAGGTTTCAGATGATTCTGTTTTTTAGTAATATTATTAATTCATATCTGCAATAGTGATGTAAAAATTGGGTAATATCTCAGTGAGTTAGATTAGGCAATGTGCTTCATTCTCTCTCTTTAATTAGCTGAATAATTGCTTCAGCTTTTCAATTCTCTTTGTCCATAGAGGCTTAACTTGAGACTCAACTTTGCATGAAAATCACATTCAAATTTTTCCAAGATAATCTGTTCAATTTTGTTCACCTAAATGATTGACAGCTGTTCAGAAAGAGCAAAATCCAGACAAAGTCAAGCAAAAACTCTGATCCCTGAAAGAAGAGTTTTTCACTCTGTCAAAAAAACCCCACAGATTTATAATTTAATAATATTTATATCATTTTATATATGTATGTATTTATATAATAAATGTCATCTACTTATGTATATTTATATTTTTGCATATATATTTCTGGCTCTCCAGTAGTAAGTATTTTTAAAAGAATGTGGGATCACTAAGTCTGAAACATTTTATTCAAAGTAAAATCAGGAGAAAGACAGCATGCACAATACAATGGTCTATGCAGAGGTATAGAAACTAGACATTCAAATGTAGTATAAACTTGACCATATCCTTTTTTACACATGATCTTGTATATTGCATATTTTATATGTTTCTTATTGTCTTTGAAATGAGGTTTAGCCTAGTCACAAAGGTAATTAATTGCTTTCATAATAACATAAAGTGGAAATCATTTTATTTAACTGGATTCAGCCTAGTATTTTAAAGGTCGTGTGATCACATGGCATTTAAAATCTTAACACTTAGAGGCAACTGCCCTTGAATGGTTTAAGCTGTTTCAAACCATCATGTGTTTGTGTGTGTGTAACATGTGATGTACAATAGCCAGTTTTTTCCATCTGTAGTGTTACCCTTAGCAACAGAAGACATGTGACAGTGCTTATGTGACTCTGCTGGCCTGCAACAGTGTGTAGAAGGATTTAAGCAAAATGAAACAGACAGAAATATTGATCCAGGCAACTGGAGTTTTCAAGTGTTTTGCAATGATTATGCAGATTGTTAAGGGAAGAAAAGAAAGAAGCAAAGAAAAGCAGAGAAAACTGGAGTGAGAGGCTATGGTAACACAAAGGGGTATGTTTTCCAGAGGTTGTTATGAAGTTGAATTTTAAAATATACATATGTGATCATTCTATTCCTTTGTCTCTGTCATTTATGTTTATATTTAGTAAATAAGGTAAACCCTTTTCTGCTGTGTGATATGAAAAAGGGTAATTCTATAATCAAAAACATCTGCTGTATGATATGAAAAAGGGTGATTCTATAATCACAAACATCTTCCTCTGTTACCATCACAATTAAGAATAAGAAAGAGAATTTTTTTAATATCACCATGCTCATTTAAAGATAGCTTGTGAAATACATTTTCAGAGGAGATTCTTTTTCTGGAGTCTACAAGACAGTTTAAATTGAATAGAATTATAAGATCACATATATGGAATAGCATGATATAATCATGTCTACTATAATCCATAAGATTTTTTTACACACAATCTTTTTATTTGAGTTTAGGAAACTTAATAAAACTAGGAGAGTGAAGATCCTGTAGTACCCATTATAAAGTAACCCAATTTATTCACTCTATTAAGAACTCTGGCTATACATATATCTTCAATCAGAAAAAAAAAATGCAGATGTGACAGCATAAGGACCAGTGTTAGAAGTGTATCATGTAGACAAATATTCTTCTGGGTCATGTAATCCTTCCATGTAAATTGCAATGCATTTAATAGTCTATAGTGAAAAGTATGATATTGTGAAGAGAACTATGGCGAAGAGAACAAATCTCGAAAGGCAAAACATCTTCACTTTTACCATTTTATGTTTACTATAGTGAAGAAGAGAAGAAATACATGAATTTTACACTACCAAATAGTTCAATTGATTAGAGAACCAATGAATACTGAGTACTTGTGATATATAAGTTCCTCTATATGATTTAATTGCAAAAGCAGTATAAAGTACATGGTGTTATACTCATTTTACAGATGAGAAGCTTGAAGCTTTAATAGCTTAAGGGAATCTCCCAAGGCTATTACTTAGGAATTAAGTGTATTTTTGCACCCAAGACTCATACCACATCCTTGCTTGCCACTAAGCCACTTAGAAGAAACTCTGTGTGCATGTACAACGCATATCATAAGTCTTGTACAATTGCAAAAAGTGAGCAATACCTTTTAATTCTGAACTTATGAAAAGTCAAACCAATAAAATAAATACATGATCAGTTATAATTCTGTAATTTTTTTAATAGATAATTTTTCTGTACCTCCTCTGTGTCAGACACTGTACTAGGCAGTAGAAATACAATGGAGGGAAAACAGACATAGTTTTTGCCTTATATATTAGTTGGGGTTCTCCAGAGTAACAGAACCAATAATATATATATATATATTCAAACGCTAATCTCTCTGTATACACATATGAATAAATGGGCTTTATTAAAACTGTAGGGGTTCAGAACAGACATCCCTAAAATACGCTACTTTGGCACTTGGATTATTTTGAGCTAAAGGAAATGGAGACCCTATAGGCTCAAGAGAAATTACCGTCCTTCCCTAACTACTAGAAGAATTTAAACTGGGGCATTTTCCCAAGAAAAGAGTTTTACCAGAGATAAATTTTATCTAAGTGGCCCCATCTATATGGTAGGGCAAACATCTAGTTACCAAATATGTGCTCTTCTTCTTCTTGTCCTGTGAATGACCCTCCTGTCTTTGGAACCCCCAGGCTCCTATCCCATTCCTTAGCTCAGGGTGACATATACAGTTCATTTTACCTTCTACCTTTGAATCTCCTCATGTTTGTGGTGTCTCTGATTCTCTCATGTATGTGGAGTTCTTGCACATATGAAGTAAAATTTGATTTTTTCTACTATTATTCTGTCTCATGTCAATTTAATTCTTAGACCAGCCAGAAGAACCTAGAAGGGTAAAGGAAAATTTTCTTGTTCCTGACATAAGGAATTGGCTCATGTAATTATGGAAGCTAAAATGTCCCGTGATCTGCCATCTGCAAGCAGGAGACCCAGAAAGGCCAGTAGTATGGATGCCAGTTCTAATGTGAAAACCTGAGGACCAGGAGCATTGAGGGCAGAAGACTTAGGTCTCAGACAGAGCACATACACCCTTCCTCTGCCTTTTTGTTCTACTGGAGGATGCTCCCCTACACTGGGGGTAAAGGGTGGGAATTTACTTTGTTCAGTTCACCAGTTCAAATGCTAATCTCTTCCAGAAACGCTCTCACAGACACACCCAGAAATAATGTTTAACCAGATATCTGTAACCAGTGGCCCAATAAAGCTGACGAATTAAATTAACTGTCACACCTTATGTGTTCTTGCCTTGCCTCTGTAATCATGACTTCATAGAATTACAGTGCCCTTCTTTCTTAGTCCTCATTGAAATGGCAAAATAAAACATTAATCAAGTGTTACGTTTATTTTCTGCATCCCCAATAAGAGTATCATGGCTATAATTTATCCCCTAGAACAGTGACCTACTTCACAATTATGTTTCAATGAATGAGTAAAGTCACCACACCTAAATATATTATTTATTTATTTACTCTATTTGTGGTGTATGGGCTCTCTTGTTGTGGCACGTGGCCTCTAGAGACCAGGCTCAGTAGTTGTGGCACACGGCTTAGTTGCCCCATGGCATGTGGGATCTTAGTTCCCCAACTAGGGATTGAACCTGCATCCCCTGCATTGGAAGGCGGATTCTTAACCACTGGACCACCAGGGAAGTCCCTATAATTTATGTATTTAGTTTATAATCTATATAAACTATGGAAGGAGGTATTTGGTTTTATAAAGTAGGAGGGAAAGGCGGATCATCAGATAGCCTTAGGAATGAGAGAGACTGGAAATAGCACTTGAGAAAGTTTGGCTACAAATGGGAAGAACGATGAGGTAAGACAGTAGCTAGAAGATAAAGTAGAAAAAAGGCAAGAGTTTTAATATTTTTAACTTTTGTTGAGGAGGAAGAAATTTTCCTCTACCCTTCTAAGTTCTCTGGCTGGTCTAAGAATTAGATTGACATGAGACAGATTGACAGGAAAAAAAAAAATCACACAAAAGTGAAACGGAGTTCTAAGCATGACCCTGGGAACCTTCCCAGGTACAAAAGACCCTTCTTGTTCCCTGTTTCTTGTTTGTAGGAAAAAGACTTTAGTTTCCTAGACCTTCCCCAAGTTCCAAAGAGCAGCACAAGCAATTACTAATTAGGGAAGTGAGGGGATGCAGAAACAAAGGAAAAGCAGTTAAGCAAGAAAAGCAGTTAAGCAAAAAAAGCAATGGCAATAATTCTGCAGAAAACAGAGTCCTAGTTCCTCCTCAAAGGATATACATAACAATCTGACACGTAGCTTTGAGTGGTTCTGCAGGAACTAAGACCCCTCATCCAGGTGGAGGGTGGTTGGAACCAGAAGGCTGATGATTAAGATTCCCAAAACATCACCCTGTTACCTCACCACCAACCAATCAGAAGAAAGTCATGCACCCTGCAGCCCTCACTCCAAATGTTGCCTTTAAAAACCCTGAAAGCCATCAGAAAGTTCAGGTCTTTTGAGCATGAGCTATCTGTTCTCCTTTCTTGGTGCCTGCAATAAATACTGTACTTTCCTTTACAAAAACCCAGTGTCAGTAAATTGGCCTTGCTGTGCAGTGAGTGAATGGACTCAAGTTCCCTTTGGTAACAAAAATTTAATTACATGGATATACATAGGAGAGACCCAGGACAACTGAGCAGCTCACCAAAGTAGCATAAATCCTCACTTTAAATACCATCTTCAGCTAAAGAAAAAAGGGGATTTGGAGGGTAGTGGTTAGGGACTTCAAAGGGGAGGAAAGCAATTCACATGAAAATGGAAAAACACTTGTATGATAAACAAGTGTTTGCTGGACCACACAGAAACAATGGGACATAGAAAGAAATTTTAACAAGCAGATATTGCTAGGTTCCTCTCTGTCCATTTAGTTCATACTATAGTTATCTTTGGTGATAGTTTACTTTCTGGAATAGGTCCTCTATTTACAACTTTCTGGAATAAGTCCTCTATTTACAATCTTCTAGGCAGTTAGGAGGAAGATTAAAGTCTCTTCCTGACTCTTTTGGACCTTGATTGCTTTTAGCTCGAAATAATCTGCATGCCGGATACATTTTGGAGTGGCAAGTTTTGTTCCCTTACACTTTGTTTTGCTTTTTTTTTAAGATAGAAGAAACTTGAATAGACCTAGGTGTTGGTGAGAAGTGTGGCAGACTGCTAATTGGCCCCTAAAGTTTCTTCTCTTTTCCCACAGAAATAGAGTTTTAGCTGAGCACATAGCCACTCAGTTGGAGACTACACTTCTCAACTTCCCTTGTAGCTAAGGGAAGTTAGACTGACTATGACTGACTAAGCTGTAACCAGTGGTATGTGAATGGAAGTGATCTTTGCAACTTCTGTAAGCCTCAAAGTGGAATTCTGTGCCCTCCTCTTCTTCCAAAAGGCTGGAATATGGAAGTTCTTCCAAAAGGCTGGAAGACTTAATTCAACCTCATGGAAGAGCAACAAGATGAAGGGAAATTGGTTCTGTGAAGGAATTAGAAACATCTGCAGCTCGTCTCCAGACAAAATAGGTAAGAGAGAAATAGCATTTATCTCATTATGCCTTTTTATTTTGAAGTCTCTTTTCCCTAATGGCTTACCCTATACTTAACTAATATAGGGAGGATCCAGTGAGAGGGAGAAGTTAGAAGTACCATAGTAAAATGAAATAGGTAAGATTCATTAGAAGCTGTAAGAATTAAGAATTTAGAATTAAGAATGACACTGTATATTACATATGAGTATGAGTACACATGTGAGTATATAATAATATATAAAATCAACCCAAAAAAAGTAATGCAGGAGGCTGCGAGCGTAAAGATCTTTAAGAGTAAAGATCTAGCACAGTATGAGGTGCTTTTGAATCTGCACCTCTGAGGGACTTGAGCCCACAGTCTTCCAACTGGAACTGCACAACTTGTCTAAGAATTTAATGAAGCTCAGGTTTTTTATGTCTTCTCGCAGAAGGAATTCAGCAAGAGGCAAAATGATAAGTAAGAAGTAGATTTATTAGTATAGGACATTTGTGAAGGATACAGGCTGGCAGGCAAGAGGGCTCTGCCCTGAGAACTACAGACTGCCCTGGGCTACATTTTTTATAATCAAAGGAAAAGTGGGGAGGGAGAGAAGACCACCTTCTTCCTCATCTTCGAGTAGACGTCTTACATCATTAGCTCCTCCTTCATGTTGGATGGGAAAGTTTTTGACCCTACACGGTCAAACCAGGACTGTTATTCAAATCAGCAGAAGGGTGGTAACATTTACTAAAATATGTTAAATCATCTCAGGTTTCAGTATAATAAGTGTCTTCTACTTTGGAATGTCACCTTTCCCTTATATTCCTGTCCTTGGTATGTGTAGAGGTGCATGTCCTAAGGATCATTATCTTGCTGACCTCCACCAGCAGGATGCAAGCCTCATTTTTTCACTTAATGGCCTGGGGCACATCTCGTTTTTTATTTATGGCTTTATTATTAGGCAAGCCTGCAGCATTTCCTAACTTTCTGATAGCTTTCCTGAGTGATCATTAACTTCTGTGGTCTTCCAAAGTTCCCTAGTGTTCCCTCTCTATCTTTAATCCCCTAGTGGGATTTCTAAAACTACCTGTGTAACTATCCCACTCTATCCTTATCATTTTTACATAATGTTATCTCATTTAATATTGATAATGACCCTAAGACTAGGTATTACTAAATTAGGTTTTTAGAAGCAGAGAGACAAAAAGGCCTTTTTTTGGTCCATGTCTCACAACTATTAAGTGGCTTTTTTGTGGTCCAAAGATAAAGTGTCTAATTCCTAATTCCTTGCACATTTTATTATAATTGAATTCTTATTTGAATACTAATTCAAATATCTATCTACTTAAATATCTATCTAACTCAAATGTCTAATATACTACCAAGAAGTAGTTTAAAGGAATATATTAATGGAATACTAGCATATAAAGGATTACTTGTGCTATTTCATGCTTGTGATTAAGGGGAATTCTAATTAAATATGACTCTGCCTCAAGTCCAAGTCCTAAATCTAATTGCCTTTGTTTGCTTGACAGGTTGTTCTAGCCAATCAGCCGCTACTTTGCTTTTTAAAAAAAGTCATAATCAGAGGCTCTCCCTTTTACAAATTTCTCCAACTTGCAAACTTTCATAGATTTGATCATACTTTTCAGAACAAAAGTATTTTCACCTCTGCCTGCCCCCAGTAAATAGCACTAACATTTACTAGCACAGTATTGCTATGGCATTATAAGCATATAAAACTTAGATATATATTTACATATAAGCATATAAAATTTAGATGTAGCCTTTCATAATTTACCTTGTTCATAAGAAGAAGAGCTTTTGTACACTTTACAGTTTGTTCCAGTGTTTCTCAAATCTTACTCGACAAAAAGTCCCATGACCCATGGCTGGTTGGATGCAATCCTCAGAGTGTAGAAGAAGCAGAGCTTACTCTGTAACCAGATTGCTTGTTTAAATCCCAGATCTTTTTATTTCCTAAATTCAGGTCATTTTGCAAGTTACTTCGTGGCTCTCTGTGTCAGTTTTCTCATCTGTGGTTAGGGTACCCACCAGAAAAGTTTGTTGTGAAGGTTAAAAGAGATAACTTATGTAATTATAGTTGAAGAATATTCAAGATATAAATTGGTAAAAATATACTAAACTTTTTGAACCTCTTTCACACAGTCATTATTCAATCTAGACATTTGTTTTTTCCTAAAGAACAAGTATTAACTCACGTTACACAGTTATTAACAAAATTTTCAAATTAGTAAGCACTGTTAAAAACACCTTTGTAAATATGAAATACACTCCTAAAATCCTAGGAACAGATTTTAAAATTTGTAGAAAGTTGAAAGCTCACATATAAAATGATATTTCTATACTAAACTTTAGCACTATAGTTATCTTTGTCATAGCTTAAACTTTTAAAATAATAATTCTAAAAACTGTAAGTATACATATGCTCATAAACACATACACACAGAGTGTGTGTGAAACTGGAATTTTAGTTCTGTTCTCATTTATGTCCATTGATATTACTCATTGCTGTTGTAGGTTGAAACGGCCAGTGCTTACACGTGCAACTTCATCAACTCACTGCCTCCCAACAAACCTTAACACACCAAATTTGGGGGTTAGTTGTGGCTGATGGTTAGAATAAAGACTGAACTCTGTAATAAGAGACTAGAAACCAGAGTATCTTTAAAAAGTTCTTTATTCCTATTTTAATTGGTAGTCTGTGTCTCTGTTCTAGGGCTGGTATGCCATCTCTACTGTGTTAGAGATGAAAGTACTTTCTATCTGTTGCTCTTCCACTCCAAAAAGATTGCCCTTATCCACAGAGCAAAAGGTAGTTCACCCTTCCATCCACATTTCATTCCTGGAAAGGGGAAATGAGAGAGAGGGAGGGCATGAACTTTTCAGTTTTATGGGCATTGTGTGGTTGTTGGAAACATCACTTCCATTCATCTTCATCGATCAGAAACTAGTTACATCACCACCTTAGCAGCAAGAGATGCGAGGAAATTTAATCTTAGCTAGGTGGACATGAGTCCAGCTAAGACTTATATATTAGAAGTGGAGAAAGGAATTGGAGGAACCAACGTTGGTCTCTACAACAGTCTGCCAAAGCCCAATCCATGTGAATCCAAAGGTTCTAAATTCACTGACCATCTGTTTGCCAGCTTCTTTACTTCTTCTGAAAACTGTGGGTTCACACACAGAATGATGAATTATGACTCTGAGGAAAAAAATATTTAGAGTTTATTCTTTCACACAGCTTTTAATGCCATATACTGCATTTTCATTGTAAAGGGAAAATAAAGCATAAATAAAGATCAGTTTGGGGGTTCAGTGTGGGAAGTTCCCTGGGTAGGGACAGCAAGATGTTACTGTGGGCTTAAGGAAGAGGAAGTAAGAAATAATTCTCAATATCTTTTCAGTATTGATAACAATCCACAAAAGATGTGTTGTGTATGACATCTTGTTCTCTTTCCTCTACTGAGAGCAACATCAAGTGAAACATAGAAAAAATAAAATAGATAATAAGATGCAAAAAATATGGACAGATAAAAGTACAGTAGATAACTTGTGATGTTTTTTTTTCTGTTGAGGAGAATGCAAGCCATTTTTTCTTTCTGTTTAAGAAAAAAAGACTGTGGTGCTTTTGAAAAGCATGTGACTTTTGAGCTTTTGCACAGCAAAGGAAACTATAAGAAAAACAAAAAGACAAACCTCAGAATGGGGGAAAATATTTGCAAATGAATCAATGGACAAAGGATTAATCTCCAAAATATACAAGCAGCTCATGCAGCTCAATATTAAAAAAAAAAAAAAAAAAAAATGAAAAAATGGGCAGAAGACCTAAATAGACACCTCTCCAAAGAAGACATACAGATGGCCAAGAGGCACATGAAAAGCTGCTCAACATCACTAATTATTAGAGAAATGTAAATCAAAACTACAATGAGGTATCACCTCACACCAGTTAGAATGGGCATCCTCAGAAAATCTACAAACAAATGCTGGAGAGAGTGTGAAGAAAAGGGAACCCTCTTACACTGTTGGTGGGAATGTAAATGATACAGCCACTATGGATAACAGTATGGAGGTTCCTTAAAAAACTAAAAATAGAATTACCATATGACCCAGCAGTCTCACTACTGGGCATATACCCAGAGAAACCCATAATTCAAAAAGACGCATGCA
The DNA here is from genome assembly GCF_008692025.1 of Phocoena sinus. Classification (NCBI taxonomy): domain Eukaryota; kingdom Metazoa; phylum Chordata; class Mammalia; order Artiodactyla; family Phocoenidae; genus Phocoena; species Phocoena sinus. The sequence goes on along the minus strand of NC_045772.1, from coordinate 34,831,435 downwards.
CCCCAGTGTTCATTGCAGCACTATTTACAATACCCAGGTCATGGAAGCAACCTAAATGCCATCGATAGATGAATGGATAAAGAAGATGTGATACACATATACAATGGAATATCACTCAGCCATAAAAAGGAATGAAATTGGGTCATTTATAGAGACGTGAATGGACCTAGAGACTGTCATACAGAGTGAAGTAAGTCAGAAAGAGAAAAACAAATATTGTATATTAACGCATATATGTGGAATCTAGAAAAATGGTACAGATGAACCAGTTTGCAAGGCAGAAATAGAGACACAGATGTAGAGAAAAAATGCATGGACACCAAGGGGGGAAAGTGGTGGGGGTGTGTTTGGATGAACTGGGAGACTGGGATTGACATATATATACTAATATGTATAAAATAGATAACTAATAACCTGCTATATAAAAATAAATAAAATAAATGTAAAAAAATGAAAAGCATGTGACTTTTGATTAATAGAATTTATAATCAATCCAGACTCTGAAGCTCTAATATTTGATAGAATAAAACAAAATAAGGTTAATCTTTTTAAAGTTTAGTACCTTTTTTTGAAAAAGGTGTCATGTTTGTCTAGGACTTAGATGTTACAAATAATTGTATAGTGGATTTTAATTTCTTTTTTTAAATTTTAGTTTCTTAATAAAACTTTGATTAAAAAAACATTTAGTGCCTGACAGCCTCTGCAGTCAGTCTAAGCTCTGACTGCACTATCTAAAGAATAAGCACCTGTGTGGCTGCTCCAAAATGCACCTTTCTCCTGGGTTGTGAAGAAGTAACAGCACATGCTGTGGAGGCAATGGGCTTCCTCCTCCATGTAAAACATGTGGGCACAGGGAAGAGCAGAACTAGTAATCAAAATAAAAAACACAATCAGTGAGAAAAATAAGAGATTAGATACAGCTCAAGAAGGACTAGTGAGTTGGAATGTCAGATTGAAGAATTATTTCAGAAGGCATCAAGAAACAATAATCTAATAGTTTGAAAAATAATTTTAAAAAACTAAAAGACATATAGGATAGAAATAGAAGTGCTTGGGGTTTAGTATGGATAAATTATTTAACTCATAAGCAGGTAAACCAACCACATCTAAACGTATCTCAGAGTACACTTTAACTCATGTGAAATTATAAAGCTGTATTTCCTTATGGAAAAAAAAAAAGGACAGGAAAAGAAGACAATTTCTAAGGTTAGTGATAAGCATAAAGTAAAAATCAAGAGATCAAAGAAACTGGTGCTTTTTTAGCCAGAAAATATGTTTAAAGAATGGCATATCAAATGTCACTTCATTTGGACAAGATTCATGACACTGTTTCAGAGGTTTCTTTTCTGGCAAAAGGTAGTCATCACACAAGAGATAGAACTTTAGTGAAATTTAAAATGTGTTTAACTTTCCACGTGAGGCTGTGATTAAAGTTAAAAGAAATTCAAGAGTTTCTACAAATAATTTCATGAGGCAATAGGATGCTGAAGTCACTTGTACTGCCACTGAAATTCACTGTAAGTTGGTTTGGAAATTATATTTACTTCTGAATAGACAATTGAAGCCATGAAGAGGTGGCCACAGCTGATGTGTTGCCATGGTAGCATTTCCTCCCCAGCTGAGGAAGCTATACAGAAGAAAGGATATAGGTCAGAAAGTGTTTACACTAACAAAATAACTGCATATTAAAATCAAATGCTTTTGTAAGCATCATATGCCAAAAGAGAATTGTGAATCCTAGTTTCAGGCTATTAAAAACAGACTGATTCATCTTTGGGATGATGTAGTAAGCTGCGAGCACAGTGAGACAAGGGACATTCAAGGTCAAGAATACTCTCTTCCCTGCATATTGGCAGTTGAATTTTAAAAAATGGGGTCATGATAAAACTTTTTCCTATGGGTTTCTTCTGAGTTCCTTGAAATAGAGATATATTCAACTGAAGAATTCTCCCAGAAGGCAATTCATCTCACAATGAATTACCCCAGGGTAAGAAGGATAAACTCTATACTCAATAAATATCTGTGGGCTATTAATTCTGTACCCTTATTAATGGCCAAAATTTCTGAAATGTAATTGAAGTCAGATATAATTAAAGAGGAGAAAATAAGGGTGAGAAATGAAGAAAGAGATTGAGTAAAATTAGTCAATATCCCGGAAGTAGAAAGAGTGAAAGAAAGAAATAACAAAAGTAGAAAAGAAGAAGAGATGGAAGAAAAAAAGAAAAGGGAAGGAAGGAGGGAAGAGAGGAAAGACCTCAGGGAGTATCATAGTCTCCCTGAAGATGATGAAGGTGGCATTTGCAAGGCACTGGCTGAAATGAAAATTTGTAGTTTGCCTTCACCGCATCCATCAGTCCCCAAGCCATCAGACAACCCTAACTTTTCTCATCTGGGGAATTCACACTTTGCATTTTTATTAACTTTGGTTTGGATGGGGTTAACTGGATGCGCAGTTCTAAGGATAGTATATGATAGGCTTAAGCTAATAGTATATCTCATTATTCACTGAACAAAGTGATTAATTCAGATAGGCAGATGATCCAATCTGAGTCAGTACTTACATGTTTTCTGGAGTTTCTAAAAAAGAAAAAGTCTTCAATCTTCTGCTGTAGTGGCAGTATAAAGATTTGAGGGCTCTCTGCAGCCATCTTGGGATCACTAGGAAAAAGTTTGAAGCTAGTAGAAGCCATCAGTTGAAGCTGGGGATAGAGAGACCACAGGGAAAGGTGAACCAAGGCATGGATTGAGTGACATTTCAGCCTTGAAGCAAACTGTACTGGAAGGCAGAGCTGCTTGTTTAGGCATGGACTGTTGTTTAGTTGCAGGGACAATTACATTCTTGATTTTGCCTAAACCAGTTTGAGTTGGGTTTTCCATTTCTTTTTTTTTTTTTTTTTTTTTTTTTTATGCGTTACGCGGGCCTCTCACTGTTGTGGCCTCTCCCGTTGCGGAGGACAGGCTCCGGACGCGCAGGCTCAGCGGCCATGGCTCACGGGCCCAGCCGCTCCGCGGCATGTGGGATCTTCTCAGACCGGGGCACGAACCCGTGTCCCCTGCATCGGCAGGCGGACTCCCAACCACTGCGCCACCAGGGAAGCCCCCATTTCTTGATATGAGAAAGAATTCTGATAAAATTCCCCTTACTTCCCAAATCCTCCCCCTCTTTTGAGCCAAAGGAAGATAACTGAAGTAACTGAGCACAAAATAATAGTTGTATCCTTGGGTTCAGAATCCATGAAAATCCCTGGAACATCCTTTTGTGACTCCCTATGTGTAAGGCACTAGAAAGGATATGAATATAACAAGACAATGTCTGTGACATTAAATGCACAGAAATGAGCAGGAGACTAGAATAGGTAACAAATACTTAGCAATGAGGTAGATATTTTATTTTCACCATTTACAAATGAAAAAATTGAGATACTGAATCTAAGAAACTGCCTCAAGAGGTGATAGAAGTGATGTAGGATGGAGCTGAGAAATAAGTCACTTTGATTTACATGAACTGTGGGCCAAAAAAATAGTAGCAAATATTATATGTTGTCTGTATTAAATTCATATACAATATATACCATCTGTTTATTGTTATATCTGTTAGTAATAAAAACCGTGTAACTGTTGTTACCGTTAAGAATTTGATTAGCTTTTGTCTCTGTTTCCTAAGAGGGAAACTAAACCCCTTGGGTTTCCTTAATGATAGGAGCTTTTTGTTACTTATAGTGGGCCCTGATAGTTTATACTACTAAGGTGACTCATGGTGGGCCCCTAGTGATCTTACACTAAAAGATAATTTAGGATGATGTAGGCCACTGCAGGAAGATAAATTGTGTGATTAAAGGGTTGGAGCTTTGAGCCACAAGATATCAGCCAAAGTTCTGACCTCCAGGGAGCAGAGGGAGGTTAGAGATTGAGTTCAATCATATGGTCAATGATTTAATCAGTTTTGCCTATGTAATGAAATTGCAGTGAAAATTCTGGGCATGGAAAATCAGTGAAGCTTCTTGGTTGGTGAATACACTGATCTGATGGGAGGGTGAGGTTGCCCCCATTCAGCAGGGAAAGGACGTAGAAGCTCACTGTTCCATCCTAGAGCATGAATTCCCTTCTGCACCTCATTTTGTAATAGGGACAGAGTGCTTTCAAGATATTTTTCTTGCTGTCAAAATCAGTTGAGGTAAGTTGATGGGAAGGAGCTGCTGAGGTTCAGGTGATTATGTGATTCCAGAGTCTATATGAAGTGGATCCAGAGTTCAACTTCAGGTTATTTAATTCTTAACTCTGTTTATTCTGTCATAACATACTGGTCTAAGGATTAACGTGAGCTTTTCCTAAATCCATAAACAGGGAACACGTATTTGCATATTCATTATTTTTGATCATTTTTATGGTTTCTGAAAAAGTACTTCCTCACTTCTCCATAATACTCTACAAACAGTCTTATTTCCCATGAGAAAGGGAACTTAGAAGAAAACCACTAGCATTGCCAGGTAGTACAGAGTGCTGATTTAATGTCACTGATAATGATTTTATAGTGTTGTGCACAGGAGTAATATTCAGTATTTTCTGCAGCAAACTTCAGCTACACCAGAGCCAACATAGAGTTGGCTGCTAAGATTAAGGGAGAGATAAGGGTGGTTGTAAAGAAGTTACTTATGAATCATGAATCTAATTAAGTAAAAAAAGAGGGGAAGGCAGGTGGAATGTGTGAATAATGAGGCTGTGGAGGGGGTCAATAGACAAAAGTACTACAAAGGTAAAAGAACTGTTTTCAGGGGCACTTATGAGGGCAGAGCGGCAGGAACTGAAGGCAGAGGCCAAGATATTTTTCTGGTTTCATTTTAAGTCTTCAGAGTCTAGAAGGCAAAGAAGCTCAACCACTGTAGTTGGTTGGACTTAGAAGACAAGATTTATAGCTCAAACAAGGGTAGACTCAGAGGTAAACACTAAAACTCAGTATATTTTCAAATCCTAGAGGTTGAAACACAAACTTTTTAATTCTGTGACTGTTTTGTTCACAATTTATTTTGAAGTTATTGGTAGTGTTAGAAAATTTTCATGTGAAAGGCCAGTGGAGTCACATGGCACACACCTGATCCATCAGAAGTTCAGTGTCCGTGAGATTGGTTCAAGATGGCAGAATAGAAGGATGTGCTCTCCCTCTTGCAAGAACACCGGAATCACAACTAACTGCTGAACAATCATCGATAGGAAGACAATGGAACTCACCAAAAAAGATATCCCACATCCAAAGACAAAGGAGAAGCCACAGTGAGACGGTAGAGGGGTGCAATCATAATAAAATCAAATCCCATAACTGCTGGTTGGGTGCCTCACAAACTGGAGAACACATACCACAGAAGTCCACCCGATGGAGTGAAGGTTCTAAGCCTCATGTCAGGCTTCCTAACCTGGGGGTCTGGCAACGGGAGGAGGAATTCCTAGAGAATCAGACTTTGAAAGCTAGCAGGATTTGATTGCAGGACTTCGACAGGACTGGGGGAAACAGAGACTCCACTCTTGGAGGGCACATACAATATAGTGTGTGCATCGGGACCCAGGGGAAGGAGCAGTAACCCCATAGGAGAATGAACCAGACCTACCTGCTAGTGTTGGAGGGTCTCCTGCAGAGGCAGGGGTTGGCTGTGCTCACTCTGAGGACAAGGACACTGGCAACAGAAGTTCTGGGAAGTACTCCTTGGCGTGAGCCCACCCAGAGTCCACCATTAGCCCCACCAAAGAGCCCAGCTAGACTCCAGTGTTGGGTTGCCTCAGGCCAAACAACCAACAGGGAGGGAACCCAGCCCCAACCATCAGCAGTCAAGCAGATTAAAGTTTTACTGAGCTCTGCCCACCAGAGCAACAGCCAACTCTAACCACCACCAGTCCCTCCCATCAGGAAACTTGCACAAGCCTCTTAGATAGCCTCATCCACCAGAGGCAGACAGCAGAAGCAAGAACTACAATCCTGCAGCCTGTGGAATAAAAACCACATTCACAAAAAGATAGAGGAAAAAGCAGAGGGCTATGTACCAGATGAAGGAACAAGATAAAACCCAAGAAAAACAACTAAATGAAGTGGAGATAGGCAACCTTCCAGAAAAAGAATTCAGAATAGTGACAGTGAAGACGATCCAGGACCTCGGAAAAAAGAATGGAGGCAAAGATTGAGAAGATGCAAGAAGATGCAAGAAAGACCTAGAAGAATTAAAGAACAAACAAACAGAGATGAACGATACAATAACTGAAATGAAAATTACACTAGAAGGAATCAATAGGAGAATAACTGAAGCAGAAGAATGGAAAAGTGACCTGGAAGACAGAATGGTAGAATTCAAGGAAGCAGAACCGAATAAAGAAAAAAGAATGAAAAGAAATGAAGACAGCCTAAGGGACCTCTGGGACAACATTAAATGCAAAAACATTCGCATTACAGGGGTCCAAGAAGGAGAAGAGAGAGATAAAGGACCCGAAAAAATACTTGAAGTGATTACAGTCAAAAACTTCCCTAACATGGGAAAGGAAATAGCCACCCAAGCCCAGGAACCGCAGCGAGTCCCATATAGGATAAACCCAAGGAGAAACATGCCGAGGCACATAGTAATCAAATTGGCAAAAATTAAAGACAAAGAAAAATTATTTAAAGCAGCAAGGGAAAAACGACAAATAACATACAAGGGAACTCCCATAAGGTTAACAGCTGATTTCTCAGCAGAAACTCTACAAGCCAGAAGGGAGTGGCATGATGTACTTAAACTGATGAAAAGGAAGAACCTACAACCAAGATTACTCTACCCAGAAGGATCTCATTCAGATTCAATGGAGAAATCAAAAGCTTTACAGACAAGCAAAAGCTAAGAGAAGTCAGCACCACCTAACCAGCTCTACAGCAAATGCTAAAGGAACTTCTCTAAGTGGGAAACACAGAAAAGAAAAGGGCCTACAAAAATCAACCCAAAACAATTAAGAAAATGGTCATAGGAACATACATATTGATAATTACCTTAAACGTGAATGGATTAAATGCTCCAACCAAAAGACACAGGCTCGCTGAATGGATACAAAAACAAGACCCATATATATGCTGTCTACAAGAGACCCACTTCAGACTTAGGGACACATACAGAATGAAAGTGAGGGGATGGAAAAAGATATTCCATGCAAATGGAAGTCAAAAGAAGGCTGGAGTAACAATACTCATATCAGATAAAATAGACTTTAAAATAAAAAATGTTACAAGAGACAAGGAAGGACACTACATAATGATCAAGGGATCAATCCAAGAAGAAGACATAAAAATTATAAGTATATATGCACCCAACATAGGAGCACCTCAATACATAAGGCAACTGCTAACAGCTATAAAAGAGGAAATCGACAGTAGCACAATGATAGTGGGGGACTTTAACACCTCACTTACACCAATGGGCACATCATCCAAACAGAAAATTACTAAGGAAACAAAACCTTTAAATGACACAATAGACCAGATAGATTTAATAGATATTTGTAGGACATTCCATCCAAAAACAGCAGAATACACTTTCTTGTCAAGCCCACAGAACATTCTCCAGGATAGACCACATCTTGGCTCACAAATCAAGCCTCAGTAAATTTAAGAAAATTGAAATCATATCAAGCATCTTTTCTGACCACAACGCTATGAGATTAGAAATGAATTACAGGGAAAAAAACTAAAAAACACAAACATGTGGAGGACAAACAATACGTTACTAAATAACCAAGAGATCACTGAAGAAATCAAAGAGGAAATCAAGTAATACCTAGAGACGAATGACAATGAACACACGATGATCCAAAAGCTATGGGATGCAGCAAAAGCAGTTCTAAGAGGGAAGTTTATAACTATACAAGCCTACCTCAAGAAACAAGAAAAATCTCAAATAAACAATCTAACCTTACACCTAAAGGAACTAGAGAAAAGAAAACAAAACCCAAAGTTAGCAGAAGGAAATAAATCATAAAGATCAGAGCAGAAATAAATGAAATAGAAACAAAGAAAACAATAGCAAATCTCAATAAACCTGAAGGCTGGCTCTTTGAGAAGATAAACAAAATTGGTAAAACATTAGCCAGACTCATCAAGAAAAAGAGGGAGAGGACTCAAATCAATAAAATTAGAAATGAAAAAGGAGAAGTTACAACAGACACCGCAGAAATACAAAGCATCCTAAAAGACTACTATAAGCAACTCTATGCCATTAAAATGGACAACCTAGAAGAAATGGACAAATTCCGAGAAAGGTATAACCTACCAAAACTGAACCAGGAAGAAATAGAAAATCTGAACAGACCAATCGAAAGTAATGAAATTGAACTGTGATTAAAAATCTTCCAACAAACAAAAGTCCAGGACAAGATGGCTTCACAGGTGAATTCCATTGAACATTCAGAGAAGAGCTAACACCCATCCTTCTCAAACTCTTCCTAAAAAGTGCAGAAGAGGGCTTCCCTGGTGGTGCAGTGGTTGAGAGTTGGCCTGCCGATGCAGGGGACACGGGTTCGTGCCCCGGTCTGGGAAGATCCCACATGCCGCGGAGCGGCTGGGCCCATGAGCCATGGCTGCTGAGCCTGTGCGTCCGGAGCCTGTGCTCTGCAATGGGAAGACCACAACAGTGAGAGGCCCACGTCCCACACAAAAAAAGAAAAAAACAAAACAAACACACAAAAAACTGCAGAGGAGGGAACACTCCCAAACTCATTCAATGAGGCCACCATCACCCTGGTACCAAAACCAGACAAAGATACTATAAAAATAGAAAATTACAGACCAATATCACTGATGAATATAGATGCAAAAATCCTCAACAAAATACTAGCAAACAGAATCCAGCAACACATTAAAAGGATCATACACCATGATCAAGTGGGATTTATCCCAGGGATGTAAGGATTCTTCAATATATGCAGATCAATCGATGTGATACAGCATATTAACAAATTGAAGAATAAAATCCATATGATCATCTCAATAGATGCAGAGAAACCTTTTGACAAAATTCAACACCCATTTATGATAAAAACTCTCCAGAAAGTGGGCAGAGAGGGAGGCTACCTCAACATAATAAAGGCCATATATAACAAACCCACAGCAAACATCATTCTCAACAGTGAAAATCTGAAAGCATTTCCTTTAAGATCAGGAACAAGACAAGGATGTCCACTCTCACCACTATTATTCAAAATAGTTTTGGAAGTCCTAGCCATGGCAATCAGAGAAGAAAAAGAAATAAAAGGAATACAAACTGGAAAAGAAGAAGTAAAACTTTCACTGTTTGCAGATGACATGATACTATACATAGAGAATCTTAAAGATCCCAGTAGAAAACTAATTAGAGAGCTAATCAATGAATTTGGTAAAGTTGCAGGATACAAAATTAATGCACAGAAATCTCTTGCATTCCTACACACTAATGATGAAAAATCTGAAAGAGAAATTAAGGAAATACTCCCATTTACCATTGCAACAAAAAGAATTAAATACCTAGGAATAAACCTACTTAGGGAGACAAAAGACCTGTATGCAGAAAACTATAAGACACTGATGAAAGAAATTAAAGATGATACAAGCAGATGGAGAGATATACCATCTTCTTGGATTGGAAGAAGCAATATTGTGAAAATGACTATACTACCCAAAGCAATCTACAGATTCAATGCAATCCCTATCAAACTACCAATGGCATTTTTCACAGAACTAGAACAAAAAAATCTTAAAATTTGTATGGAGACACAAAAGACCCCAAATAGCCAAAGCAGTCTTGAGGGAAAAAAGCAGAGCTGGAGGAATCAGACTCCCTGACTTCAGACTATACTACAAAGCTACAGTAATCAAGACAGTATGATACTGGCACAAAACCACAAATATAGATAAATGGAACAAGATAGAAATCCCAGAGATAGACCCACGCACATATGGTCAACTAATCTATGACAAAGGAGTCAAGGATATACAGTGGAGAAAAGACAGTCTCTTCAATAAGTGTTGCTGGGAAAACTGGACAGCTACATGGAAAAGAATGAAATTAGAACACTCCCTAACACCATAGACAAGAATAAACTCAAAATGGATTAGAGACCTAAATGTAAGACCAGACACTATAAAATTCTTAGAGGAAAATATAGGAAGAATACTCTTTGACATAAATCACTGCAAGATCTTTTTTGATCCACCTCGTAGAGTAATGGAAATAAAAACAAAAATAAACAATTGGGACCTAATGAAACTTGAAAGCCTTTGCACAGCAAAGGAAACTGTTAACAAGACAGACAACCCTCAGAATGGGAGAAAATATTTTCAAACGAATCGACGGACAAAGGATTAATCTCCAAAATATATAAACAGCTCATGCAGCTCAATATTAAAAAAACAAACAACCCAATCCAAAAATGTACAGAGACCTAAATAGACACTTCTCCAAAGAAAACATACAAATGGCCAAGAAATACATGAAAAGCTGCTCAACATCACTAATTATTAGAGAAATGCAAATCAAAACTACAATGAGGTATCACCTCACACCAGTTAGAATGGGCATCCTCAGAAAATCTACAAACAAAAAATGCTGGAGAGGGTGTGGAGAAAAGGGAACCCTCTTCCACTGTTGGTGGGAATGTAAATTGATACAGCCACTATGGATAACAGTAGGGAGGTTCCTTAAAAAACTTAAATAGAATTACCATATGACCCAGCAATCCAACTACTGGGTATATACCCAGAGAAAACCGTAATTCAAAGAGAAACATGCACCCTTATATTCACTGCAGCACTATTTACAATACCCAGGTCATGGAAGCAACCTAAATGCCCATCAACAGATGAATGGGTAAAGAAGATGTAGTACATATATACAATGGAATAGTACTCAGCCAAAAATGGAATGAAATTGGGTCATTTGTAGAGACGTGGATGGACCTAGAGACTGTCATACAGAGTGAAGTAAGTCAGAAATATATATTATCACATATATTAACACATATATGTGGAACCTAGAAAAATGGTACAGATGAACTAGTTTGCAGGGCAGAAATTGAGACATAGATGTAGAGAACAAACTTATGGACACCAAGGGGGGAAAGCGGCAGGTGGTGGTGGTGGTGGTGTGATGAATTGGGAGATTGGGATTGACATGTACAAGTACAATGAGTCACTCTTGTCATTTAAGGAAGTTTCCCATCAGTGTGGGGAACTGTTTATCAGCCAAGTTCCCAGGTGTAAGCTAAGAGGCCACCTTACATGCAGGATTTTCTAAGACTAGACCGTCTCAGGCCTACTACAGTAACTCTTTCCTGCACAGAAGGTCTTCAGAAACTTTATGAGGTAAAGGATACTGCCTTTTATTCCGAGTATGAGATCACAAGTGAAAGATGCATCCATGTTTTTGTTAATAAATTAATTTATTTGATGTATACTTGTGATCCGATGGGGACAATAAATCACAGTACTCAAAGCTGACCTATATGTGGACTGTGGTTGAGGCCTCAGGCTGAGAACAAATAGCTTGAAAACACCCTCATGTTCAAAAGTATAATGCAAGACATTCTTGCACGTCTTGCAAAGAGGGTGGACCAACTGAATTGGGCAAAACTTAGCCTATACCCTACAGTAAGAGTTTATGGAGTGGTGGTGGTAGAGGGCTTAAGGAAACCCATATGCTCAGAAAATGAGAGGACTATTGTTTTCATCCTGTTGGTAACACATGAATCTCCCTATAGAAGCCTAGGGAACGAGAAGGTCCACCCAGCTATGGTTGTAATATTGGGGCTTATAGATTTTAATTTAGAGAAAATAAAGATAGGTTACGTTTCTGAAAAAGCTGAATTTTCTGATGAAAAATCTACTTCTGGTACAGTGTCTATAGGTTGATCAGAGACATCAGAAATATTATAGAAAAAAGACTGGTTGGCTTTGAAATAGACCAAAAGTGAAAGATGGGAAAATGGTTTTGGCAATATTTTTAATAATATGGATGAATATATGACATGATAAACATCATATAATAATATGTGTAATAAATTGGTATGATGGGATGCAAGGTTACCTGTTTCTTGTGTTTAGTAAGAATTACTAATTAAAAGCACAGTTTCATATATCCAATAATAGTGCAGGCACGTTTGAGTTGAAAGAAAATGTCTATGCCCGAAAGTCAAACATCAATAATCTCAATTGATTTAAATTTGTTGCCCTGTGACATGCTGGCCATTTTTATTCAGTGGTATTTAGACACACTAGATAGTGATATACTTAATACAACAGGAAAATTGCTGGTTTTGTTCTTAAATCTAATCTTGTTGCTTAACTCTTTCCCAATACTTTCTGTTTTCTGGAGTTTCAATAGTAATAAAATACATTTCAAAAAGAAAAAAATTAGCATTTCCTCCCAAGTGAAATAAAATCAAATAAATGAATAAATAGTAAACAACTTACACTGAAAATCAGTTATAAAATCTGATTTACTCATAATGTGTTTATACCCTAGAAAATTGTAATGAAATGACTGAATTTTTTCATATATCTTCTTTCTAATTCCACTGCATATAATAATTTAAATACTATTTATACACATACATTTACACAAATATTAAACCAATTTTCTGATTAAAAAAACTGCAGAGATTCTTACAAACATATTCTGTGGTCCAGTATCTTTTATACTTTTTCCCTGAAATAAAATGTGAAATTGGGATGAACTATTAATTAAAGAAGTGAGCAGTTCTGCATGTTTTTCATTCCATAAATCTTTTCAGACATTCAGGAGAATGTCTACTATACTTGAATACAATTAATAATAAGCTTTAATAATTTTCAACAATGATTACACACTTTGTTTTCACATTACAAATGCTCTTGTAAAAAAAAAAGTTTCCTTTTACTTTGTTTCAAATATTCAGAATATTAGCAAAGGCTAATCTTAAAATAATTTGATTTGTCAAGAAATAGCTTCTGCTTTCCCTGGTTTTATCATTTATATAGTGTTAAAACCCATTATCATTCAACAAATATTTATAGATTTACTGGAAATATGCCATTATCCACTTTCATTTAATGGGTGACTTAAGAAGAAAAAGGAATAGAGAAGAAAAATAAAGAGGTTAAATAATGAAACATAACAGGTAGTGTAAAAAATAAAAAGTTTTTTTTTTTTTCTTTTGTAGCCTTATATCATGGCAGTAAAAGCATTAGATTTTTGTATTTTCTGTTTGCCAGGGGCTCTTATGTCCCTGAAGAATTATTCCCCTAAGATCAGAAAGAGAAAATAAAGGCATACACATATTTTTAAAATGTTGCAAACATTAGGGCTTCCCTGGTGAGGCAGTGGTTGAGATTCTGCCTGCCGATACAGGGGACACAGGTTCGTGCCCCGGTCCGGGAGTATCCCACATGCCGCGGAGCGGCTGGGCCCGTGAGCCATGGCCGCTGAGCCTGCACGTCCGGTGCCTGTGCTCCGCAACGGGAGAGGCCACAGCAGTGAGAGGCCCGCGTAGCGCAAAAACAAACAAACAAAATATGTTGCAAATATTAAACAAACAGGGCTAACAGTGTTTCCACTGTATTCTCTTAAAATTTTGTTTCATTGAAATCCTTTTAAAGAAGTTTTTGTTCTGCCAACATCTCTTATTCAGGTGCCTGGAGAAAGGAAATGTGGGTGGCAGTGACTAACCGAACTAGCAGCTATTGTTTACCAAACAAATTTGGACAGATTTTATTTGTGATTGCCTAATGGAATCAAAACCATAGAGTACAGAGTCAGACAACCTCAGAGGGCAATGGGGGTTTTTGTTTGTTCAGTTTTTTTGTGTGTCTTTTTTTTTTTGCCACACCTTGCAGCTTGCGGGATCTTAGTTCCCTGACCAGGGATCAAACCCGTGCCCCCTGCAGTGGAAGCGCGGAGTCCTAACTACTGGACCGCCAAGGAATTCCTGGCAATAGGGTTTTATAACTGATGGCATCCTGAGTAATCTGACCCATTAAAGATCATTAATATTTATTGGCCACCTACACTGTGAAGTACTGAGCAAGGCTTTACAGGTCACTTTTGTCTCAGACCCTTTCTTCCTTCCTACTTGCTGTTTCCTCTTGCTTGAAGTGCTCTTTCCCCTTATCCTCTCATTTCCTTTGGTTCTTCTTTCAAAAGTCATTTTCTCCATGAGGCCATCTTTGTACAGCCTATTTCAAACTGCAATCTTCATAATTCCCCAACACTCCTTATTCTACTTCCTGACTTATTTTTTCTCTATAGCACTTCCCACCATCTGACATAATAATTTTGTTTATATGTTGTTGTTTGGCTCTGCTGACTTGGATGTAACCTTCATGATATTTTGTTTGCTTTGTTTTATCCACTACTCTTTCTCTAGCACTTAGAACAGTGCCCAAGAAGTAGCGGTTGCTCAATAAGTAACTGTTGAATGAGTGACTCTCCTTTTTGAAGTGCTCTCTGATTTCCTAAAGCAAACTTAGGCATTTTCCTTCTGGGTGTCCATAAAAATTATAACACGCACACAATTTATTTGTTCACATGTCAGGATGTGTGATTGACTCTGAGTTTAAGTACAGGGACAGGGCTCATTACCTAGTTTAGAGAGCCCAGCGCAAAATGTGAATGTGAGGTCCCTTGTTCAAAAGTTAAGAATTTCAAGATGGCAACTGCCAAGTATTAAGCCTAGTGTGGAACTCTTCTAAAGACAGGTTGTATGCTCCTGAAGCTAGCCCTGAAGAGGAACTATACATGTTATCTATTCATCTTCATATCTCATAAGTGAGTAATGTCCCTGGTACATAGTAGTTTCTTCATAAATGCTTGTTGACTGAATGCATGCATATTTATCTGGAAGAAGAAAAGAAGATAAAAGGAATTTTTAAGTAGGTCACTTATATAGTACCATCACAAAACAGTCCTGATTTTTGGAAACATAATTAAAATGGGGAGCCTGAAGTAAGCTAAATGTATTTTGCAAGTGATATAACAACTTGCAGGGGAAGTCAGGGTTATGTGTTGCCCTTAATATTAATTCACTGTGATCCAGATTGATTTTCAGAACTTTCTACGTTTTCTATTTCAGAAATGAAAAACAAATATTGAGAGAGATATGATCTTGATCTACTCTATCTTACCAAGTAAGTCTTTATTTTATTCAAGGTGTAAAGCAACATCTTTTAAGACAATGTTTCCTAAAATCATAAAGGTGATAGATTTGATCAGTAGTGCATATATTTTGTGATTTAACTGTAGTTGCTAAAAATAGGCAATCTAGTATCTAGAGACCTTTTTTGTTTCCTTGATACAAAAAACAAATATATCAGAGTATATTTCTATAATATTTATTTGATTACAAATAAGTTGGTTCTCAACTCCCAAGTAGGAGAGAGATTTTTGCTATCAGTGTGTTCCTATGGCATATTTTAGAGAAAACAGGAATTTGAAAATGAGCTTTAAATCCCAAGAGAATTTCCCTTAAATTTAGAAGGCATGTCTATTTACAGGTCACTTCAGAAAAAATGGTTATTCTATTTTCTTTTGTGCTGACTAAAAAAAAAAAAAAGTCCATAGGTCTCTGTAATCTGCAGTGTACTGAATAGACAGATGAAAAAAGATATGATTGAATTAGTAAATAAGAGTGAGCCTTCTATAGGAGCAGATCCTTCTATGCAGGATCTTCAGTTAATCTATTCTTTCTTCATTTCCTCAAGGTCAAGGCAGCCTTTTCCTATAAAGGACAGCAATGATATGATAATACCTCATATCTGTATAGCAGCTTTTATTTTTTCAAAGGACCTTTTTTCTGTTCTCACAGTATCATTGTTAGGAAGATAGAACAGGTAGGTTATTTTTATATCCTTCAGAGAATTGTGCATACATGCACAGAACAAAACTTATAAAAAAAGGGAAAAAATGAGGAGAAAGTAATGAGTATGAGAATTCAACGAGTATTTAGAATAGATTATTTTTGCTATAGTTAAAAATTCATTGTTATTTTAATATTTTATTATAGCCACTAAAGTATATCCAAATCTGTCAAATTTTAAATTTATTATTCACTTGCAAGCACTATAAGAAGAGAGAAATAAATTATTAATTCAATGTGGATGTAGTGTCATGAAGATTTTTCAATCTTTCTTTTAAATCTCCTATAAATCAGTATTGTTTCCTTAAATTTGCAAATGTAAAGTATATATTATAATTGCTTACTTAGTGTTTTCTGAACATCATATAGGTATTTTTTCTATATAAGAAACTCAAAATATATGTGATAATTTACCATATTTTGAAATTAGCATACATGATGATATTCTCTAAATTCATAAAATAAGTCAAGGTAAAGTCCTAAGCTACGGAATTTGGTATTTTTTTACATTAATTTTTATTGGAGTATAGTTGCTTTACAATGTTGTGTTAGTTTCTACTGTACAGCAAAGTGAATCAGCTATATGTATACATATATCCCCTCTTTTTTGGATTTCCTTCCCATTTAGGTCACCACAGAGCATTGAGTAGAGTTCCTGGTGCTATACAGTAGGTTCTCATTAGTTATGTATTTTACACATAGTATCAATATTGTATATATGTCAATTCCAATCTCTCCAGAATTTGATATTTTGAAAAACCAAATTAATAAAAATTTCATGGGCTGATTTATTAAAATATCCAATAATTCTGTGTTACATATAATCAATGACTTGAATAAATCTTAAACTTAATGAATATAATTCAAAACTTTTTTATTTTTTGGACTAGAAGAATACAACGTGATTATTTTGAGAATTAACTGGTTTCTTCTGGACAAATTAAAATCTAAAGATCACTTTTCTGCATGTATTCTAGTCTTGATGTGTCTGAAGAAGGAAACGGTTAATGAGAATTGCAAAACCTGGAAAAAAAAGGAAACAATAAGAGATCAAAATGTAATCAATAAGAATAATTTGTAAAGCTAATACTATATGATCACCAAAATGTATTCTGTAAATGGAAAAGGGATCAAGGAGAATAAGAAAATTTCAGAGTAAGGTACATATGGTTGTGGATAAGAAGTCTGCAGAATGAGTCTTGTAGGGTAACCCAGCTGTCACCAAGTTCATTTATAGAGGGGGCTAAGGAATAGACTGCTCAGTTTTAATTACATGGGCTATCATTGGGCTAGATGCCTTGATGAACTGCTGATGTTTTGTGTTCATCATCTTTCTAACTTTGTCATCACTCCTACAAAACTCCCTCCTTTCGTTACAGGATCATGAAAGGTGGTCTGCAAAGGGTAGATGATAAAATGGAGCACAGATAATATCCCCCATTCAGTCTTGCCTTAAATACCTCAGCATGAATAGAGAATAAACATTTAAAAAGAATGATATCGGTGCTTATAAAAATGTCTTGTTTACCACTATCCTGAGACTAACACTGTTATCATCTGAAGAGAATTTATGGAACTTTATGTCAGTGCCTTTGTGGATCAACATAAAATTAAATTTGGTATCCTATTTTGGCCAAACCATGCATTACATATTTATTCCAACCTTTTAGTCTACACAGTAATAATCTGTCCACTCTCACAGTTTCTTTGAATCCATAGCCTTCACTAGCTTTCATCAGTCTTCACTGAAACTGGAGAATGAAATAGTGCTTCTGAACCTTGATTCTGCAGTTGGCACCCTGGAGGTCAAGGAATATGTAGATTTTGCTTCCCATTGTATCTCTAACATCTAGTACAGTACCTGACACACAGTAGATGTTCTCCCCCCCCTCCAAATTTGTTGAATGAATGATTGAGGCAATGAACAAATGAGTATTTGTGTGAATAGATTTACTAATGTCAAACATCAGCCTAGATTTAAGAAATTTGCCAGCTTGCAGACTGCCAAACATGGTCCTCTCACTGCCGAGATATGAAGTATTGATATTTCTAAAAAAATCACAAAGCAATGAAATCACCACCTCCCAGGATGATAGCTTATTAACAGACTCCACCCAGGCTGACTTAGGGATATCACCTCCAGCTGGGACCTATTCCTCTCCTGGGTGTGAACAGTCTCAGTGTCCTGGCTCCTATTGGATTAATTTGTCTGATTAGGTCTCCACCGGGTTGTTCTACAGTTTATCCTATATAGTTTATACTTAAATTTTTTATCTTTAAACATATAAACAAAAGCTTACCTCTGAAGCCAAAAGTCCAAAGTTAACTCCAATTAATGTTAAAGCATTAGTATGATACCATGTGTTGATTTTATTTTCACAACCCTAAGGAAAAGAACTTACTTAGGCTGACTTAGAGATGGAAATGTTTTTTTTTTTTTTTGGAAGTGTTTTTATACATAATTCTATTACAAAGAAGAAGAGACACAGAGATTAGTAATTTACCAAAGTCTAAAAAGCAAGTCAATGTCTAACTGGAGACTGGACTTACTAGCCCAGAAAGCTTCATATAATTGCAGAACACCTCGGTTGCTACTTTTAAAGTTACTAAGATGTTGTCATGTAGTTGAAATCAGAAATTTAGTTTTGAGAGGGATTTGATTTTCTACACGCTACTGTAATTCAGCATACTACTGCCTAAAGTGATACTTCCCAAATAGGAGAATCTTTTAAGAAACATAATACTCCATTTATCTATGAATGAATTATGTTATTGAAAGATATATCTTAAAAATAGAATAACATCAGTATATAAACTACAAAAGAATAAGAAGTTCTTGGGATGGAAATCCCTAGTTTATCAATATTCTGTATCTGTAAATAGCAGTTGCTACAGATGAACTTCTACTCTTGCTTCTGCCGCCTTTACCAAAACACCATTTTTGTCACTGCTGGGGTTTCCTCCCTCAGTTTTTGCCAAACCTCATGCCTCTTTACTTCTGCTATTGCAGCTCCTTTACCAATCCTACACAACAGAGATTTGTCAAAAGTGCCTCTTTCATCAAAGGATGGTTGAGGGGAAAGTTGATGGTATCCCAAGTTCTAGGAGAACTTATATCACATACTCCAGCAAGTTTAATTAATTTGTTATATAGCAAATAATACAATTCACCTTGCTGTGGTTTCACTTTAGTTAAGTTGCTTAAGAACCTAATAACCATGAATGACATTGTTTTTAATATAAAAAATTGCTCAGATTTCTAAAATGACTTGCAAAGAAAAAGGTACCACAAACACTTGGAGAAGCCTTAACTTACATTTACCTCTAGGTAAGTTGCATTCAGTGGCTCATCACAAAACCACTTTCTTTTTTTTTTTTTTTTTTTTTTTTTTTAAATTTTTATTTATTTATTTTTGGCTGTGTTGGGTCTTCGTTTCTGTGCGAGGGCTTTCTCTAGTTGTGTTGAGCGGGGGCCACTCTTCATCGCAGTTCGCGGGCCTCTCACTATCGCGGCCTCTCTTGTTGCGGAGCACAGGCTCCAGACGCGCAGGCTCAGTAGTTGTGGCTCACGGGGCTAATTGCTCCGCGGCATGTGGGAACTTCCCAGACCAGGGCTCGAACCCGTGTCCCCTGCATTAGCAGGCAGATTCTCAACCACTGCGCCACCAGGGAAGCCCCCAAAACCACTTTCTTAATGTAGAATTTGTGCAAGAACATGGCACCTGTTCTGAATTTTCTTTATTCTTATTCTTCATCCAATCTGTGTAATTTTTTTGGCCACAACACTGTAACTAGAAAAAAGATTCTATAAATTTTACTATAAAATATTGAAAATGCAGTTAATTATGACTCCTATGCATATTAAAGTGGTTTTGTGATAAATTTATTAATTTATTCTCCATTCAAATGTAGTGAATTAAAACAATAAGTATATTTTTGTTTGTTTAATCCATTACCTTGTTGCTGCTATGGTTGATGTTAACCAGAGCTAAAGATCTCTACTCATATAAGTGGGCTATGTATGAATGAAATTGTTATATCTGAATTTACCTTATAGAAGCTCAGGATGAAAGATATGCTTGATTTACTAAACCATGTTTAGATCCAGAACAGAAGAGAGAATCACCTTAGCCACACCTTCTCTTAACTATAACAGTTTTCTTTATAATTTATCCAACGTGTGCTGCCATATGTGTTTAATATACATAAAGACTCAAGGTTATTGCTACTTTCTTAGGGTATCAAACCTTCCTAAGGTTTGATACCCTGCTATCAGTCATAATGCAATCTGAAAATGCAATACATGTTCAGATCACATACATCAGTGAAAAACATAAGATGAATAAAATCATTTATAATACATTTAAATTCTCCTAAAAAGCATTTCTGTTATTAAATATACTAAAAATAATAACTATGCTTATGTGAGGCTCTGGTGTAGTAGCTGAGTACAAAATCTAGTGCTAGATTGTCTGGGATTGAATCTTGGCTCTGCCACTTATTAGCCAAGTGATACTGGCTAAGTTACTGAATTTCTCTGACCTTCATCTATAAAACGAAGATAACGGTTCTTAACTCATTGGGTTGGGAGGACTAAATGAGTTAATATATGAAAAGCACCTGTAAAAGGGCCTGGTGCTATTAAATGTTTGCTTTTTTTTTTTTTTTTTTTGGTATAAAGCACTTACTATGTTCCCATGCTGATCTACTCCTGTAAACAATTTGGCTGACTACACACACTCCCTTACCTTGCCGAGAAAAATCTGAACTGTGAAAATAATAACGCTATCAACATTAGCTAACAAGTATTAGTTGCTTACTATGTCCCAGATCCAAGCCTTTCTCTATATTCCCTACATTACTTCCTTTAGTCTTAACAACCAGAGGTAGGGGTCATTCTGCCTATCTATTTTGTTAATATGGTACGTGAAGTTAAGAAGGTTTCTTATCCAGCATCACAAAGTTACTGCGTGGCAAACCTGATGTTCAGGCTCAAATGGTAACCACCAGGATACCATGCTGCCAGCAGGGGCTGTGCTTAGACCCTATCTCCCCATGGGGGCGACAGGGTAGATTATTCCACTTGTCAGTAGACTCCCAACACTTTTACACATGAATTCAGGTTAAAATGCACGTCAATTAACCCAGAAAAGGAGATACACATTACAAAAGAAAGATAAAACTCAAGATCTGTAAGTTGAGACAATCCTATGCCACCCTGTTGGTTTAGATGAAATACAAGAGCCTCTAATTCCTGTGCCCCATCCCCTGTCCTTCCTTCTCTCCCCATTTCTCAGCAGCGGTCACCTTTGGTGTCTAATTTTTAGTTTTACGCTAATTTCATCTTACTGTTTTCTGCAAGGCATTTAGAATCATCCACTTGGGTATGTCTTCAGGCAAGTCCTTAGATCCATACTCAGAAATGACTGAATCAATTTTATCATGCCATATTTGGTGAACCTGTTGAAAATTTTATTAAAAGTGAAAATTTGATAGAAACTTTCCTTATGGTTCCTCATAAAAAGTATTCAAAGTCAGTTTGTTGTTTTCTAATTATTTCTAGGTGTTTTTTTCTTCCTTATAACTATTTTTAGCAATCAGTGAGTGTGGAGGCCTTTGGTCTTTCACACTGTGATCTATAGGAAGACTACATTAGACTTGGTTTCTGATTAGGGAGAAAGTTATGTGCTGTTCTCCTGAATGTCGAAGTGTTCTACATTTCTTTTTACACCCTCAGGAAAAATTGTGAAAGGCTTTTAAATGGACCAAAACAAATGACTGAGGATCTTTTCAATAAAAACTAGGCTTTCTCTAGTACACCTTCAGGGTCCTCTGTTTCTACGAGTCTGTACATTTCCTAGTTTTTAATTTATCTTACAACTTTGTAAGTTGTAGAAAACTGTAGTTAGGCAAATGATTCTTTGTCAGAGAAATGCAGATGAATTTTTCCTGGTGGGGATGGAATCGATCTGTCCCCTTTCCAAGCCTGTTTTGTTTCGGTTTTTAGTGTCTTCTCTTTGGACTCTCCTTTGAATTGGTTTTTATATCTTAACTGGTTCCTGCATTAAACAAGATGTTAAATAAAATTATTGACCTGTGTCTATTGTATATTTTTACAAGAATTATGATTTTTAATTAAAAAAAGTATTTTCACAATGCTAAAACAACAATCATGTGAAAGTTTGGAGGAAAACTGCTATTTTGAAATCTAGATTTTGCAAAGGTAGTTTTTAGTAGGAACTTTCTTAAGCATTTAGAAGCTTATATGACTTTCATAACTAATTCCTAACTTGGTCCTGTAAAATAGCAAAAGGTAGAAAGGCCAGGGACTTCCCTGGAGGTCTAGTGGTTAGGACTCTGCACTTCCACTGCAGGGGCAAGGGTTTGATCCGTGGTCAGGGAACTAGGATCCCGCATGCTGCACGGTGAGGCCCCCGCAAAAATGGTAGAAAGGCCAGATATTATTTGTATTTTATGAACACGGATATAGATACTCAGAGAATATGACTATTTGCTTTGTTTACATGAATAAAGAAGAGGAGCTGAGACTTCTAAATATAATTCATTTGGATTCTAGTCTAATAATTTCTCATTGTAATATGCTGTTCTTTAATAATGAAAACTAAATAACTGGTGGGAATACTACAATAATTAAGACATCTGTACAAGTTAAACTTTTACCCACTTACATATCTATGCTTTAATACATTTAAGAAGATTGGAATAAAATAACATGTTATTTAGATCTATAAGTGATCAATTTAACATATTCTCTAAGTTAATTTTTATTTAGAATAGAAAATGATGTTTTTCCATTTTATATCTTTGTGGAGAGGGGGCAGACTTATGTCCTTACTTACCTTCTAAAGCATTACTTGGGAGATTCAGAGTGCATATGAATCACACCTTAGTACATAAGAGTAAAAATGATTTTCATATATAATCTAGGTGGCTACTATATAAGTAAAATTCCCTCACACATATTCAATATGACAAACAACCCATGAAGACCTAGTGCATCTCCAACACTGAGTTAGGCACTGTAAATGACATAAAATATTTAGAGGCTCATGAGAACTCAGTCCAGTTTGAATGTAGAAAGCAAGTGATGTAAACAAAGCTGTCATTTCTGGGATCAGTTAATAAGTGTTAGAGTGCAGACTCCTTCATTTGGCTATGATATATTTTAGCATGTATGTTCTCCTTTCAAAGCCTCAGTTTCCTGTCCTAGAAAGAAGGATTTACAATGCATCTCTAGGAGTTGTTGTGAGGATCAATAATATAGTGCCAATAAAGTGCTTATCACAGTCTCTGGCACATGGTAGTTATTATTAAATGATAGTTCTTATTCTTAAAATAGGTAGAGAGGAGTATGTGAATAATACTTAAATAAATATGGGTGCCACTGATGAACTATATTCATGTGTTTAGGGTCCTTAAGTGTGATATTCAGGTTCCATCACCAGGTCCAAAAGTTAGAGGCTGATGGGTTGGGATCTGGTGCTTTGCCACCAAAACAGCTTTATAGGACTCACTTGAGTGTGTGCATACACACACACACACACACACACACATTTTGGATATGCAAAGAAGAAATTTTAGCTCCAAATGCCAAACCATTAACAACAGGCCCTAGATAATTAGATATCCAGGATAGATGCCAAGCACAAGAGAGCAAATGAAATTGGAGGGCAATGGTGTTGTATAGGAAAGATTTTGTCGAGGTTTGGCCATTAATTAGGAGTTGATATATAGAAAGAATCTGAAGGCTAGGAAGCCTAGAAATTAATCAGATTCTCCTTCAAAATCAATTGAGGGAAGGTAGAGAGCTCCCAAATAGCTACTCTATAACAGGAACTTTATAATCGTCAGTTAATGATAACTCTATAAGGTAGGTAGATGAAGACATAGGTTCAGGGATGTTAAATGGCTTGTTGTTATCTAGTCACATGCCGATCTGTATGACTTCAAGTCCATGCTCTTATTGCTACAGGAGTGTCTCCCATGAGACAAAGTCAGACCTTGACTGTACTGAAACACTGACATTTCTTAAAGAATTAAAAGTCTGTAGGCTGTAATAGGTAAGTTTTGCTACCAAAAAGGTTTTTCAGGTAATTTATTATGTGCTTTTTTTGAACTTGACTTGAAAAATATAAATCTTGTTCTAGTTAACTCTATCACTCATGACCATACCTGTACAAAATATATGAATTATTCAATAATCTTATTTAAATGAAATTGCTAAATTTAAAATCTGTACAAATCTAAAGGTATTTCTTTACAAAAATAGAATATAGTACAGTGATGGAGTCAGTAGTGGCAGCCAGGGTTGGCTGGGGGGCCAATTTTGGATATCCCACAATAAGCATCATCTCCTCTTCCCCTACATTCTTTGTTATTTACAACATTCTCAATCTTCTGCAGACAGAGTTAAAGACAAGTTCTCCTAGCCCACCATTCCAATCTGACCCCTGTCCCCTTCCTATATGGAATTCTAGTACTTCCATTGAATCCTTTTTTTCCCCCAAAGACATTTACCTTTAGCTTTTAATATAGGTTTAAGTCTCAATAATCTAAAGTATCTGCTTTTCTTTATTTTTCAAATAAAAGGATGATGTTTCCATACCTCCTCTTTCTTTGTGAAGATGAGTGCTGAAAGTACAACTTGAACACCAAAGGCCCACATTAACAGTACTGCATACTAAAACAAAAGAAACACAGAAATGAGAACTATGCTCCTAATATATTTTTAGATGCTGCAATGATAGGAAAATGCACATCACATGAAATGTACAGTCTTAAAATACATAGGTATTGCTGAAGTTTCCTGTTCTCATACATGAGTGAAATTATTGAAACAAAAGACAAAGAAAAAAAATCAGTGAACATTTGGATAAGAGTAAGATAGAAAGAAGTGATAGTGTTTCATGAGAACCCTAACAGACTACTTGGTCTAATGGAGTTGATGATGATACCTTCTTCATTCAGATCAAAAACTGTCATAGAGGGGAACTTAAATATCTAGACCTCCACTTACACCATTCTGCTACCAGTGGAGAACTCACTAAATTGTGACCTACCATGTAAACTATTCCATCGTGCACAAAGTAACAAGAGCAACAACAATAAAAATAATGAGAAAGTAACAAAGGCAACGGCAATAGTAAAGTTAATCTGTATGCACATTTGGACTATTTCTTTGAAAACTGAAAATACTTCTATCCAAAGCCAAACAAAATGATCTTCACATTATTTGACTATTTTCTTTTTTTTAA
This sequence comes from Phocoena sinus, assembly GCF_008692025.1. Lineage (NCBI taxonomy): Eukaryota > Metazoa > Chordata > Mammalia > Artiodactyla > Phocoenidae > Phocoena > Phocoena sinus. The sequence goes on along the minus strand of NC_045772.1, from coordinate 34,806,296 downwards.
ACATATGGCCACTGCAATCTTCTTCATCATAGCAGTGAATAGTGATACATATTATCTAGAATTCAAAATAATTTTAAAAGTTAGCAGTCTGAATATTTTACTAACTAAAATATCAATATAAGCAAGGATGATTTACTGTTAGTATTCTTAGTTTCACCTATTTTAAACATTTAATACTTTAAAATAGTCCATTAAAATTGCTTACTTGACAAATATATTTCCTATTTTCAGAGACAAAAATATGGTCTTTAGATCCATTTAGAAGTTTAGATTTTTAATACTTCTACACACAACACCTTACTTAATCTTCACTGCCAAGGGATAGTAGTGAAGACAGGTAGAGAAAGGGAAAACTGCGCAAAACAATTGTTTTAAAAAAGTCACTGGGTTTCTTTTCAATGGCAAGCTGCTTATTGTCTGTGGACCCTCCCAGGTTTCTGATTCAATGGGAGTATGAAATATTACCTTTGACTAAACTATTATTCAACTCTGCAAAGAGTTAACTTATACAACTCTGATAGTAATACAAAAGTTTCCATAGCAATGCAAATAATTACTATTCATGAAAATGCTAATGAATAGTCTATAGAGAATATAAATCTCCACAAGCTTAATTCTTATTTAAACTGGTTGTTACTTCTTACTGGTTCCTCTATTAATTAATTATATAAATAAAGTCTCTGATACATGCTCATTTTCATATAGGTGATTCATGATTTTACCTTTGAAAATTATTTTTTAACAGCAGTTAGATATTTACAGAAGAAATATTCAGTGTATTTATATGTTATTAGCACTTAGAGAGCACAGTGAGAGACTGCTGGAGAACTTTTTTTTTTTTTTTGCAGTACACGGGCCTCTCACTGTTGTGGCCTCTCCCGTTGCGGAGCACAGGCTCCGGACGTGCAGGCTCAGCGGCCATGGCTCACAGGCCCAGCCGCTCCGCGGCATGTGGGATCTTCCCGGACTGGGGCACAAACCCGTGTCCCCTGCATCGGCAGGCAGACTCCCAACCACTGCGCCACCAGGGAAGCCCTGCTGGAGAACTTTTAACAGGAAAGTGAAATTGTCCAAGGAGTTAAAATGCAAAAGTAATATCTACTTGACTAGAGTAGGAGCATGCAAAATCACCTTTAAGCCAGAGAATAGTGTTTAGGCCTATATAAGATTTGCCCGTAGCTTGACTATGTGAATTAACATGGTTAAAGAAAAAGTGTGTCCATCAAAAAAAGTATTGGTAAATTCAGAGGAGAATAGCAAAAGTGTCGTGATTACAGAATGTTGCAATACTCTTCCATGGACCGTCCGGAAGGGAGAATGGTATCTTGGCATCAGGATCTAAGCTATCAGGTCCTAGTAGCATGTATATTCCTTATGATGGGGTCTGTCAGGCTTTCTTAGTCACAGTCCATTAATACTTGAATTACATGAGGCAGAAACTTATAAGATGTTTATGTTTTTCTCCCTCAAGTCGCCTCCTTCCTTTCCCATCCTCAAACCACAACATTATATTAATAGCAGGCTCTCTGTCTCCTTTACCTAAATGGGAATTTGTGGCAAGGAGAAAAGTAAAATTTTCCTGCAAATCATTTCTGTCCTGGTTTCCATATCCAAAATCAGAAGCCCCATGAGAAAATTATGTTATAGGCCCTGGGAGAAGAGAAAGATAAAATTGGAGAATAGAGGTTGTGCCTTTGAGGAGAGTAAGAAGAGAGAGTGAAGTCTTTTTTAGACTAAAAAGACTGTGAGACTGATCCTAGAGTCTGCAGATTCTCAAAGCAATGGGGGCTAGCACTTGGCTTCCTGGCATTGCCATGGTAAGGAGGCAAGACCCAGAGGGAAATGAAGGTGTGGTTTCCAGTGTTGCCTAAAATGTCTCTGCCATGGGTAACATTCAAATAATAATAGGCAGCAATTATTAACAATAGGCAGTAACGAATTCCTCTGTCAGGCATGACTCCTTTAATTGCTGTGTCCTTGGCAGGGTTGAATGTCTCAGGTCTCAGGGAAGGGGAACTGCAGGAAAGGAACTGAGGTAATGGTTAATTACCAATCCTTCACAAAAGAATTTCACCGATATGCCTGTACTGGTATATACTGGATGAAGAACAGCGCTGCCTTTCGTGTCCTAGGCCATTCAAACAGCAGAATATGTAGTCCTGAAGGGACCACATCAGCTGGGAAAGTGAGTGCTTTCATGGTAACTGGTGTAGACTGATAAACAGAATCCAAAGTGACCACCCAGACTTTCAGCACTACATAAGAGCTAAGTATCTCTGCATTCTTCCTGGCAAGAGGGGCACAGTTGGATACATTTGAATTTCCTATCTGCTTCACAGGAAAGTGCCTGTGAATTAAAACTAATTTGATTTAAAGAAAATGTTAAAAGCTATATTTTACCTGAATCCACTGATTGTGATCCATACCTATTCCACGTATGATAAATGGCTCACGTTCATTATAATTTACCTTTTCATGTTATATGCCTGCGGAGAGATAGTGTGCTAGCCAGATGCCAGAGTCTGGCCCTCTCAGCAGTTGTATTTCTTTTTGTTAAATTATAAATTGTGATCTCAGTTACAAGTTAGCTTCCCACATGGCACACCCACAGGGAGAAAATGTGCCGACTACAGGCCATGTTTCCTTTTCCCTGCTAAACTTCATTGTTCGTTGCCTTTAACATACTGTATTCTGATTTTAATCTTCAGATTTAAGCTTGGTTAATTGTAGTTCACCCTAGGAGATGGATTCCTATTGACTTTGTGTTCAAAATTAATATCTAAGTGTGTAAGTGCTGAGGTCCAGATTTAGTCCATGGGAAACTCACCACGAAAATTCTACCTAGAAAAGATTCTTGGGCGGGGGCACTTCGTGGCCTTATTCCCAAGAGCACATTGTACTGCAGTGTTACAGTGACATAAATCATTCTTGCTCACGTGTGTGACTCAAACACTGAAAATCAAAGATACAGATTCAGGCTATTGAAATGAAATACGTACCAGAATTAGAAGCCATCTGATTTCACTGTGAATTCCCAAATAACCAAAGAGACAAAGAAGAACAGTAGCAGAACCAGTTCCAATCAAAATTCGAAAAATATATACTATCAAGTGATTATTTTCATCTGTGGAATCCACAAAACAGCTATTATTAAGTGACATTTGTTTTCTATTTAATAATAAATGCAGCAACCCAAGGTTTCCTAGGCAGCTGTTAACAAACCACTAGGATTCTCTTTCTTTTTTAACCTCATTCTAGCACCTCTTACTTGCTCTTAACAACTTTTCTTCCTTTAATGACATGATAGAGAATTTCTTCAATCTCAGAAGGTCCCTTTAACTTTACCTTATCTTTATTGTCTTCTATGAAAGAAGATGACTTTTTCTAGGGTGAATTCTTCTATGTCTAATGTACCTCCAAACATTTTTATATTCATTCATTCATTCATCAAAAATATTCTGAGTACTTAACACATGTGGGTTAAGTTTCCCATGTATGAAACCCTGAGTTTATTGCTAATATGGTCCCGTTAAAACTGTATTATATTCTCTCCCCATCTAGACTGAACTGCCTGTGCTAGAGACTATATATATTTATATAGTCAACAGGCTAACTGTTAAATGCTTAGTGCTATGGCACAGATGTAGTGCTTAACAATCTGTTTTTAAAGGGAGATAAATAAATTAAATATGCCCTAGGTTTTATGGGAGAAGAGTAGAGGCAATGGGCAGTGGTGTGCTGGAACCAGATTGTTCTGGCACATAAAAGCCAACTGTTAAATTTTCACAAAATCTGTAAACCAACTCAGTCCACACTGGCACCTTGAAATTGGCCATCATGGGATTATTTAAACCACAGAAATCAGCAAATACCATAAACTGAGACTCCATCCCAGGACATTTATCAGCACACCACTGGGTATAAGAGCACCTAATCTAGTAGGGGGAGAAGGTGAAGATATGCAAGATTACTGGAGAAGGTAACACCTGGGGTTAGGCTTTAAATTATAATTGGAAGTCTCTAGGTTGGAATGGTGGAAGCATTCTAAGACACAGAATGGTGCAGTGTGTGTAGGAAACTCAGCCTTGCTGGCATTTACAGTTTCAGGCAGGTGAGACTGGGAAGGTTTGCAGGGGTCAAATTATGAACATTCTATGTGCTGTTTTCTAGTCTTCCTCACTGGAATTACGCTCCATGAGGACAGGCCCTTTATCTTTCTTGTACACTTCTGTATCCTCAGCTCATGGGATAGTGCCTAACGATATGATATCTATATATAGATAGATAGATAGATAGATAGATAGATAGATAGATAGATAGATAGATAGATTTATATGTCTATATCTATCTATCTATATAAAATCTCTTTATCCATTCATCCACTGATGTACATTTAAGTTGTTTCCATAGGGAATATTTTATTTCTAATCATGTGATGGTGACAGGATATGGTAACTGAGTTTTAAAAGAGATTATTTAACTTGGGCAGTGAAGCTATTTTGATCTCCATTATCCTTTCAAGTCTATAGATCTGTAAAAGTCCAGAGTCAGCAGAACAACCGCAATCTTCCATTTCTCTCATCTCTCCTGCCCAAAGTTCCTAGATCTCTCTCTCAAAATTCCCTCTCCTTTATGGTCTTGGATTTAAGTCTTATTATTTAATAAGGTGCTTTTAGAACAATTGGCAAAGACTTTCTGAGGAAAAATTGGACAGTACTTAATGAATTTTAGAGAAATACTGCCACCTGCTGAATAAATCATGTATGCAATTGTTTAACACTGAATTCCTTGTTTGATTTAGAGAAAGGAAAATAGATACATACCCAAAGCTGTGAAAAAATTATTTCTATCTAATAAAAGCCATGCACCAAATCCCATGAGTAAAAGTCCAAGAACCTACAAAAAAAGATAGCCAATACTTATTTTTGAACTAATTGCCAATATAAATGCACATTTTCTTTACTAAATAATTATGAAGATACTTACCAAAAAAGCTCCATTAATGAGATTAAGAAAGTATTTAAAAATTAATGTTTTGTTTTTCCTTAACATTCTTTTTCTCCCCATATACTGATGATTCTGAAAAGATAAACACAACTTTTACAATAAACACTCACCACAGTAATAACTTTAAATAATTCTGCCTACTCACATCCTTTATTTGCATATTTTTCTTCTCATACCAGCGGTCAGTAAAACATTCCCCTTTGCTCTCCTGAATATAAGGAAATACTGAAGATGTCTTGAAACTGTACCTTTCTTTCTTTATCTGAATTTTTTGGCCAGGCAGTCGAGACCAAGAGGGCGTTTTTAGAACATGTCAATAGCTGCCTTACTGAACTCCTTGCAGTTTTCAGAAAATGAAATCTTTTATTTTGTTTACAGTCATAACACACCTTGTTCTCCTTGCTAGAAACCTTTCCTTTACATCTGACTGTCCTCCTCTTTCCCAGAATAATGTTAACTCTTCCCAGAATAATGTTAACTCCTCACTGAGGTCTAGCCTTGGAAGCCTTTCCCTAATCTCTATTTGTTGCCTATTTTCATCTTTACTTGTCTTCCTTCCCGTGTAGACTCTGAGGTCTTTAAGTGGAGAGAGTAGATTTTGTATACAATTACAACCCCGAGTCTAACACATGGTGGGTACAATAGCAATAGATATTTATTGAATGAATGAATCAATGAATAGGTGAATTAAATGATTTAATGAGCTTACAATTTACTTTGGTATACAGTGTAAGGAAGGGAACTAATTTAAGGTGGTTTTAAATAAAAATTATTTTCCAGATAGCCAATTTTCCTAAAACATTTATGTAAAAATCAATACTTATCGGTTTTGGTGCTTGGTCTATTAGATATGGAGGTTTTACATTTTCTTGGGTATGTTTCTGGGTTTTCTTTTTTCCTTGGTTGTTTCAATTCTAGCTGGCTCAGTATTTTAAAAAATATTGTTTTACAATGTTTCAATACATGCAGTACATAATTGACCTGGTGAAAGTGAAACAGTATACAAGCCCTTGTGTCCCTGTCCTTTGAAGTAAAAGACTTTTGCTTTAGCCTCCCAGGCCTCCCTTGACTCTCAACAGGCTGACTCAAGAGTTAGTGATTGGGAAATGTGAAGATGTAGAAACAAAGAAGAGCTGTTGGGCTGGGGAACTGGTAACAATTTAGACTATAAATCTGCTACATAGCAGAATCATCCAACTCCCAGTTCCCTGAAAGACACTGATAAAGGCCTGACACACATTCATAAGTTGTTTTTATAGGAAGCAGACCCCCACCAGATGAAAACTGCTGACATAGGAACATAGACCCTAGACTGGTTGAAACCAGAAGGTTGATGATGCTTGAAACTTCACCTTGATGCCAACCAAGCAGAGAACTGTGCACGAGCTGATCACGCACCCTGCAACCATCTCCCTCATACTGCCTTTAAAACCCCTTCCCTGAAAGCCATGGGGGACTTTGGGTCTTTTGAGCAGGAGCTGCCTGTTCTCCTTGCTTGGCACCTTGTAATAAATGCCGTACTTTCCTTCAGCACAACCTGGTGTCAGTAGATTGGCTTTACTGTGTGTGGGTGAGCAGACCCATGTTTGGTTTGGTAAGAAAAGCAGAGTTAGTAGGACTAACTTGAAGCTGTTTGCCCCAGTTAGGAAGAAACCCAATCCATTTGTTGAACTGAAAGATGCCTTAAAAAGTGGATAAGTGGGGGACCTTGAAGATGGCGGAAGAGTAAGACGCGGAGATCGCCTTCCTCCCCACGGATACACCAGAAATACATCCACACGTGGAACAACTCCTACAGAACTCCTACTGAAGGCTGGCAGAAGACCTCAGACCTCCCAAAAGGCAAGAAACTCCCCACGTAACTGGGTAGGGCAAAAGAAAAAACAGAGACAAAAGAATAAGGACGGCACCTGCGCCAGTGGGAGGGAGCTGTGAAGGAGGAAAAGTTTCCACACACTAGGAAGCCCCTCCGCGGGCGGAGACTGCGGGAGGCAGAGGGGGGAGTTTCGGGACCGCGGAGTAGTGCACAGCGACGGGTGCGGAGGGCAAAGCGGGGAGATTCCTGCACAGACGATCGGTGCCGACCAGCACTCACCAACCCGAGAGGCTTGCTGCTCACCCACCGGGGCGGGCGGGGCTGCGAGCTGAGGCTCGGGTTTTGGTTTTGGACGGAGCTCAGGGAGAGGACTGGGGTTGGCGGCTTGAACATAGCCTGAAGGGGTTAGTGCACCACGACTAGCCGGGAGGGAGTTCGGGGAAAAGCCTGCACCGGCCGAAGAGGCAAGAGACTTTTTCTTCCCTCTTTGTTTCCTGGTGCGCGAGGAGAGGGGTTTAAGAGCGCTGCTTAAAGGAACTCCAGAGACGGGCGCGAGCCGCGGCTAAAAGCGCGAACCCCAGAGACGGGCGCGAGCCGCGGCTGAGGGCGCGAGCCCCCGAGACGGGCGCGAGCCGCGGCTGAAAGCGCAAACCCCAGAGACGGGCGCGAACCGCGGCTAAAACCGTGGACCCCAGAGACGGGCGGGAGACGCTAAGGCTGCTGCTGCCGCCACCAAGGGGCCTGTGTGCGAGCACAGGTCACTCTCCACACCCCTCTTCCGCGGAGCCTGTGCAGCCCGCCACTGCCAGGTTCCCGGGATCCAGGGACAACTTCCCCGGGAGTACGCACGGCGGGTCTCAGGCTGGTGCAACATCACGCCGGCCTCTGCCGCAACGTCACGCTGCCTCTGTAGCCGCAGGCCCGCCCCGCACGTAGTGCCCCTCCTACCCCCATCCCCCAACCCCCGGCCTGAGTGAGCCGGAGGCCCCGAATCAGCGGCTCCTTTAACCCCGTCCTGTCTGAGCGAAAAAACAGACGCCCTCCAGCGACCTACACGCAGAGGCAGGGCCAAATCCAAAGCTGAGCTCCTGTGAGCTGTGAGAACAAAGAAGAGAAAGGGAAATCTCTCCCAGCAGCCACAGAAGCAGCGGATTAAAGCTCCACAATCAACTTGATATACCCTGCATCTGTGGAATACCTGAATAGACAAGGAATGATCCCAAATTGAAGAGGTGGAATTTAGGAGCGAGATCTATGATTTTTTCCCTTTTCCTCTTTTTGTGAATGTGTACGTGTATGCTTCTGTGTGAGATCCTGTCTGTATACTCTTGCTTCCACCATTTGTCCTAGGGCTCTATCCGTCCATGACTTTTTTTTTAAAATTCTTTTTCTTAATAATTAAGTTTAATTGTAATAACTTTATTATACTTTACCTTCGTTCTTTCTTTCTTTCCTTCCTTCCTTCCCTCCTTTAGACAACGAATCACCCCAAATTGAGGAGGTGGTCTCAGGGAGCAGGATTTATGATTTTTCCCCCTTTACCTCTTTTTGTGAAGGTGTATGTGTATGCTTCTGTGTAAGATTTTCTCTGTATAGCTTTGCTTCCAACATTTGTCCTAAGGTTCTATCCGTCCCTTTTTTTTTCTAAATATTTTTTAATTCAATAACTATATTATACTTTATTTTATTTTTACTGTATCATCTTTCTTTCTGTCTTTTTTCCTTCTTTCCCTCCTTCCTTCCTTCCTCCCTCCCTCCCTCCCTCCCTCCCTTCCTTCTTTGCTTCTTTCTTCCTTCCTTCCTTTCCTCCTTTCCTTCTTTCTTTACTCATACTTCTACTAATTCTCCCTACTTTTTCTCCCTTTTATTCTGAGCTGTGTGGATGAAAGGCTCTTGGTGCTCCAGCCAGGAGTCAAGGCTCTGCCTCTGAGGTAGGAGAGCCAACTTCAGGACACTGGTCAACAAGAGACCTCCCAGCTCCACATAATATTAAACGGTGGAAATATCCCAGAGACCTCCATCTTAACACCAGCACCCAGCTTCACTCAACGACCAGCAAGCCACAGTGCTGGACAACCTATGCCAAACAACTAGCAAAACAGGAACACAACCCCACCCATTAGCAGAGAGGCTGCCTAAAATCATAATAAGGCCACAGACACCCCAAAACACACCACCAGACGTGAACCTGCCCACTAGAGAGACAAGATCCAGCCTCATCCAGCACAACACAGGCACTAGTCCCCTCCACCAGGAAGCCTACACAACCCACTGAAACAACCTTAGCCACTGGAGACAGACATCAAAAACAACGGGAACTACGAACCTGCAGCCTGCAAAAAGGAGACCCCAAACACAGTAAGATAAGCAAAATGAGAAGACAGAAAAACACACAGCAGATGAAGGAGCAAGATAAAAACCCACCAGACCTAACAAATGAAGAGGAAATAGGCAATCTACCTGAAAAAGAATTCAGAATAATGATAGTAAGGATGATCCGAAATCTTGGAAGTAGAATGGACAAAATGCAAGAAACAGTTAACAAGGACCTACAAGAACTAAAGATGAAACAAGCAACGATGAACAATGCAATAAATGAAATTAAAATCACTCTAGATAGGATCAATAGCAGAATAACTGAGGCAGAAGAACGGATAAGTGACCTGGAAGATAAAGTAGTGGAAATAACTACTGCAGAGCAGAATAAAGAAAAAAGAATGAAAAGAACTGAGGACAGTCTCAGAGACCTCTGGGACAACATGAAACGCACCAACATTCGAATTATAGGGGTTCCAGAAGAAGAAGAAAGAAAGAAAGGGACTGAGAAAATATTTGAAGAGATTATAGTTGAAAACTTCCCTAATATGGGAAAGGAAATAGTTAATCAAGTCCAGGAAGCACAGAGGGTCCCATACAGGATAAATACAAGGAGAAACACGCCAAGACACATATTAATCAAACTGTCAAAAATTAAATACAAAGAAAGCATATTAAAAGCAGCAAGGGAAAAACAACAAATAACACACAAGGGAATCCCCATAAGGTTAACAGCTGATCTCTCAGCAGAAACCCTACAAGCCAGAAGGGAGTGGCAGGACATACTGAAAGTGATGAAGGAGAATAGCCTGCAACCAAGACTACTCTACCCAGCAAGGATCTCATTCACATTTGATGGAGAAATTAAAACCTTTACAGACAAGCAAAAGCTGAGAGAGTTCAGCACCACCAAACCAGCTTTACAACAAATGCTAAAGGAACTTCTCTAGACACGAAACACAAGAGAAGGAAATGACCTATAGTAGCGAACCCAAAACAATATATAAAATGGAAATAGGAACATACATATCGATAATTACCTTAAATGTAAATGGACTAAATGCTCCCACCAAAAGACACAGATTGGCTGAATGGATACAAAAACAAGACCCTTATATATGCTGTCTACAAGAGACCCACCTCAGAACTAGAGACACATACAGACTGAAAGTAAGGGGATGGAAAAAGATATTCCATGCAAATGGAAACCAAAAGAAAGCTGGAGTAGCAATTCTCATATCAGACAAAATAGACTTTAAAATAAGGACTATTAAAAGGGACAAAGAAGGACACTACATAATGATCAAGGGATCGATCCAAGAAGAAGATATAACAATTGTAAATATTTATGCACCCAACATAGGAGCACCTCAATACATAAGGCAAATACTAACAACCATAAAAGGGGAGATCAACAGTAACACATTCATAGTAGGGGACTTTAACACCCCACTTTCACCCATGGACAGATCATCCAAAATGAAAATAAATAAGGAAACACAAGCTTTAAATGATACATTAAACAAGATGGACTTAATTGATATTTATAGGACACTCCATCCAAAAACAACAGAATACACATTTTTCTCAAGTGCTCATGGAACATTCTCCAGGATAGATCATATCTTGGGTCACAAATCAAGCCTTGGTAAATTTAAGAAAACTGAAATTGTATCAAGTATCTTTTCCGACCACAACGCCATGAGACTAGATATCAATTACAGGAAAAGATCTGTAAAAAATACAAACACATGGAGGCTAAACAATACACTACTTAATAATGAAGTGATCACTGAAGAAATCAAAGGGGAAATCAAAAAATACCTAAAACAAATGACAATGGAGACACAACGACCCAAAACCTATGGGATGCAGCAAAAGCAGTTCTAAGGGGGAAGTTTATAGCAATACAAGCCCACCTTAAGAAGCAGGAAACATCTCGAATAAACAACCTAACCTTGCACCTCAAGCAATTAGAGAAAGAAGAACAAAAAAACCCCAAAGCTAGCAGAAGGAAAGAAATCATAAAAATCAGATCAGAAATAAATGAAAAAGAAATGAAGGAAACAATAGCAAAGATCAATAAAACTAAAAGCTGGTTCTTTGAGAAGATAAACAAAATAGATAAACCACTAGCCAGACTCATCAAGAAAAAAAGGGAGAAGACTCAAATCAATAGAATTAGAAATGAAAAAGGAGAAGTAACAACTGACACTGCAGAAATAAAAAAAATCATGAGAGATTACTACAAGCAACTCTATGCCAATAAAATGGACAATCTGGAAGAAATGGACAAATTCTTAGAAATGCACAACCTGCCAAGACTGAATCAGGAAGAAATAGAAAATATGAACAGACCAATCACAAGCACTGAAATTGAAACTGTGATTAAAAACCTTCCAACAAACAAAAGCCCAGGACCAGATGGCTTCACAGGTGAATTCTATCAAACGTTTAGAGAAGAGCTAACACCTATCCTTCTCAAACTCTTCCAAAATATAGCAGAGGGAGGAACACTCCCAAATTCCTTCTACGAAGCCACCATCACCTTGATACCAAAACCAGACAAGGATGTCACAAAGAAAGAAAACTACAGGCCAATATCACTGATGAACATAGATGCAAAAATCCTCAACAAAATACTAGCAAACAGAATCCAACAGCACATTAAAAGGATCATACACCATGATCAAGTGGGGTTTATTCCAGGAATGCAAGGATTCTTCAATATACGCAAATCTATCAATGTGATAAACTATATTAACAAATTGAAGGAGAAAAACCATATGATCATCTCAATAGATGCAGAGAAAGCTTTCGACAAAATTCAACACCCATTTATGATAAAAACCCTCCAGAAAGTAGGCATAGAGGGAACTTTCCTAAACATAATAAAAGCCATATATGACAAGCCCACAGCAAACATCATCCTCAATGGTGAAAAACTGAAAGCATTTCCACTAAGATCAGGAACAAGACAAGGTTGCCCACTCTCACCACTCTTATTCAACATAGTTTTGGAAGTTTTAGCCACAGCAATCAGAGAAGAAAAGGAAATAAAAGGAATCCAAATCGGAAAAGAAGAAGTAAAGCTGGCACTGTTTGCAGATGACATGATACTATACATAGAGAATCCTAAAGATGCTACCAGAAAACTACTAGAGCTAATCAATGAATTTGGTAAAGTAGCAGGATACAAAATTAATGCACAGAAATCTCTGGCATTCCTATATACTAATGATGAAAAATCTGAAAGTGAAATCAAGAAAACACTCCCATTTACCATTGCAACAAAAAGAATAAAATATCTAGGAATAAACCTACCTAAGGATACGAAAGACCTGTATGCAGAAAATTATAAGACACTGATGAAAGAAATTAAAGATGATACAAATAGATGGAGAGATATACCATGTTCTTGGATGGGAAGAATCAACATTGTGAAAATGACTCTACTACCCAAAGCAATCTACAGATTCAATGCAATCCCTATCAAACTACCACTGGCATTTTTCACAGAACTAGAACAAAAAATTTCGCAATTTGTATGGAAACACAAAAGACCCCGAATAGCCAAAGCAATCTTGAGAACGAAAAAAGGAGCTGGAGGAATAAGGCTCCCTGACTTCAGACTATATTACAAAGCAACAGTAATCAAGACAGTATGGTACTGGCACAAAAACAGAAAGATAGATCAGTGGAACAGGATAGAAAGCCCAGAGATAAACCCACGCACATATGGACACCTTATCTTTGATAAAGGAGGCAGGAATGTACAGTGGAGAAAGGACAGCCTCTTCAATAAATGGTGCTGGGAAAACTGGACAGGTACATATAAAAGTATGAGATTAGATCACTCCCTAACACCATATACAAAAATAAGCTCAAAATGGATTAAAGACCTAAATGTAAGGCCAGAAACTATCAAACTCTTAGAAGAAAACATAGGAAGAACACTCTATGACATAAATCACAGCAAGATCCTTTCTGACCCACCTCCTAGAGTAATGGAAATAAAAACAAAAATAAACAAATGGGACCTAATGAAACTTCAAAGCTTTTGCACAGCAAAGGAAACCATAACCAAGACCAAAAGACAACCCTCAGAATGGGAGAAAACATTTGCAAATGAAGCAACTGACAAAGGATTAATCTCCAAAATTTACAAGCAGCTCATGCAGCTCAATAACAAAAAAACAAACAACCCCATCCAAAAATGGGCAGAAGACCTAAATAGACATTTCTCCAAAGAAGATATACAGAATGCCAACAAACACATGAAAGAATGCTCAACATCATTAATCATTAGAGAAATGCAAATCAAAACTACAATGAGATATCATCTCACACCAGTCAGAATGGCCATCAAAAAATCTAGAAACAATAAATGCTGGAGAGGGTGTGGAGAAAAGGGGACACTCTTGCACTGCTGGTGGGAATGTGAATTGGTTCAGCCACTGTGGAGAACAGTATGGAGGTTCCTTAAAAAACTACAAATAGAATTACCATATGACCCAGCAATCCCACTACTTGGCATATACCCTGAGAAAACCAAAATTCAAAAAGAGTCATGTACCAAAATGTTCATTGCAGCTCTATTTACAATAGCCAGGACATGGAAACAACCTAAGCGCCCATCATCGGATGAATGGATAAAGAAGATGTGGCACATATACACAATGGAATATTGCTCAGCCTTAAAAAGAAATGAAATTGAGCTATTTGTAATGAGATGGATAGACCTAGAGTCTGTCATACAGAGTGAAGTAAGTCAGAAAGAAAAAGACAAATACCGTATGCTAACACATATATATGGAATTTAAGGGAAAAAAATGTCATGAAGAACCTAGGGGTAAGATAGGAATAAAGACGCAGACTTACTGGAGAACGGACTTGAGGGTATGGGGAGGGGGAGGGGTGAGTTTTGACAGGGCGAGAGAGAGTCATGGACATATACACACTAACAAACGTAGTAAGGTAGATAGCTGGGGGGAAGCAGCCGCAAGGCACAGGGATATTAGCTCGGTGCTTTGTGACAGCCTGGAAGGGTGGGATGGGGAGAGTGGGAGGGAGGGAGACGCAAGAGGGAAGACATATGGGAACATATGTATATGTATAGCTGATTCACTTTGTTATAAAGCAGAAACTAACACACCATTGTAAAGCAATTATACCCCAATAAAGATGTTTAATAAAAAAAAAAAAAATCTATTAGAATATAAAACCTGATTTGCACCAAATCAAAAAAAAAAAAAAAAAAAAAGTGGATAAGTAAGAGATGTCTAGATTAGCATCCATGCATTTCCCTCCCTACTTCAATCCAAGGCCATATTCCTCCTAAAAATTTCCAAGGTACTTCTTCCCAGCTTCAGGAGTCTCTCCAGGCTTTATCTTCCACTCTCTGCTTCAAACTCTCCTGCTATCATTTGGTTTCTTCAGTTTCTGTCCTCTAGTCTTATTCCTGGATTCCTCCAGTTCCTGGATTATTTGGATGGGACACTCAGTTGGAAAGACTGCTTGATTTTTATTTCAGTTTCTTTCCAAGATGTTGTAGATCTACATTTTGGCTTCAATTCTATTTACTGCAGCATATGAGAAAGCTGTGATCCTCATTCTACAGTCTGAATGAGAAGTTAAGCCCAAAGACCTAGCCTCTGTTTCCCTATGAATGAGAAAGAGAAAGAAGACTAATGAATGAGATTTCTGCAGTGATTCTGGTGTGAAATGTTGAAGGCAGAGGATTGATTGTTGATTTGATAATAATTAGCAGGGTTGAGTCAAGGCTAAAATGTTTTGTCAAAGGACCCAAATACGAAACTAAACTGAAGTTTATTCTCTCTCAGTCCAAGATGGGTAATGGGTTCTCTACTGGGAAATCATCTTAGGAACATGGCACTTTCTCCAGCCTGTTCAATATATGGCTCCCAAATTTGCTCAAGGTGTAATCCTTTACAGTCAGCAGAAAGAAAGAGGATGAGTAAACTTAGGCGAGCATCTTTTAAGCAAGTGAGGTGGAAGTTGCATACTTCTCTTCTGCTCATATTCCATTGGCACATAGCGATTAATCACATGGCAATTCTCAGTTGGAGGCAGGGGTAACTATGTGCCCAAGATGAAGGAAAGAAGTGATTTACGGTGGGAAAAGTCAAATAAAATGACCGATAGATAGGAAAGGGCAGTAAAAAGATAATTAGAGGGAGAAAAAGAGGGTTTTGATACATTTCAATATGCTTTACTACAAGCAAGAAAGAATCAAAGATGATCAGAAAGATTTTTTACGATGGGGAAATAAAAGAATAATGAGAATCACTGGAATTGTTTGAAAAAATTGCATAAATTCCATAAATTTAATATTTAATAATTGGGTTTGAATTGGTAAAAGATACCCTTGTGGTTAAGCAATGGAAATGGAGTGCAGGTAAGTGGAGAGCATAAGCTATGCAGAACTGGGAGTCATCCATAGAGAGCTGATATCTTGGGAATAAATGAAAGAGATGAGTGATTAACTATAGATAAAAATGAGCAGAGGGGCTTCCCTGGTGGCGCAGTGGTTGAGAGTCCACCTGCTGATGCAGGGGACACAGGTTTGTGCCCTGGTCCGGGAAGATCCCACATGCCGCCGAGCGGCTGGGCCCGTGAGCCATGGCCGCTGAGCCTGCGCGCCCGGAGCCTGTGCTCCACAACGGGAGAGGCCACAACAGTGAGAGGCCCGCGTACAGCAAAAACAACAACAACAAAACTGAGCAGAGGTTTGATTGTAGAGAATGATATAATTAGGAATTTGGATTTTTTTTTAAAGCAGACTTTAAGAAATGAGAAAATAAGCAAAGTATGATTTCATGGAAACCAATCGAGGAAGAAATTTCTAAAATAATGTTACATTAGACAGATGTCAAAAGGAAGAGAATTCTGTACTCTCAAAGTCAGCTGACTTGGTTAAGGAGGATGTTCATGGTAACTTCAAACAGTAGGGTTTTAGTCCAATTGGGCTGCTATAACAAAATACCACAGATTTGGTAGTCTATAAACAACATAAATTTATTTCTCACAGTTCTGGAAGCTGGAAGTCTGAGATAAAGATGCAAAGTTTCAGACTTCTTTTATCCTCACATGGCAAAAGGGAGCTCTGTGGGATCTCTTCCTAAGAGCACTAATTCCATTCATGAGGGATACACCCTCATAAACTAATCCCCTCCTTTTAAAGGTACCATATTCTAACACCATCATATTGGGTGTAAGGACTTCAGCATGTGAATTTTGAAGGGATACAATCGTTCAGACCACAGCAAGCAGTTCAAGTTAAAGAGTTAGAACACAACAAACAAGGTGTCTTAGCAACGAGCCAAGGAAGCCTATAGCAACGTTTGCATAGAATGGTAAGAGATGGTCACGTGTGATCTTTTCAGCCACAAGCCCCACATACTAAAAACAACATCAGTGAAAATGAAGATTTGCTTACACAAAGATATGCAAGTTCGTGCAGTTCCTAAGTAAATATTTGTAGTGTGGTAGACTTGTATTTTATTTTGCTATAGACAAAGAATTTTTTTACCTAACACAAATAAGGTCCTGGTATGGTATTTCTTTGGTTCATTTCCTGATTAGTTAATAAATGGTCCAACAGCAGAGATATTTTTTAATAGTATAAATGCTGTAGGGAAGGACAATTTACAATAATTCACCTATTCATAGGTGTCATTTTCACTAGTTAAATAATACTCTAAATTACTGTTCTTAAGTTCCTTCTCAGTGCCAGGAGATGGGAACACAAAAAATGAATAAATAAGACAAACTGTTAGGGAATCAAGTATTAAAGCCTGTGGCCAACTCTGAACTGTGTTGGGGGTGTGGGGACTGGGAATAACGGAGCTGGGAAGTTTCAGAAAGGCAATGAATTTGAGATAATTCTTGAAGGATGATTAAGAGGGTCCCAGTCAGGCAAACACAGGGTAGAGGCAGCAATTTTCAAGACAGATGGAACACTGCGTTCACAGGCTTTAGAGTGAAGTGCACAAGGGCGTGGGTAGAGTGGCAGGAGATGAAAGATAAGGCTGGAGAAGTAGACTCAGTAAAGATTGTGAGGGATCATGTGTGCTTTGCTAAGAATTTGCAAATAGTCATAGATTGTAAATCAGTTCAACTTGAAACTATTGTTTAACTAGGCAGCGTTTAGCAAAAATCTCTTTAATTGCACTCCTCCTAGAAATTATAGCCAAAAGTGGATTATGTTACTTTGTCCATAATCCTTTAACCTGAGTAGGTTTTTTTTCTTTTTAATAAGTAACTTGAAAGTATGAGTTGTAGAGACATGCACCACGGATTAATTTATCTTCAGAAGAACTTCCAGTGTTTTTCTTTTTTGCTATCAATTTGTTTGACAAGGTAAGCATTAAGAAGGAAAGCAATTCAGACAATATCTTCAAATTAGTTGTTTAAAATTAGTTTTAGAAATTAATTTATTACTAATGGATTTGATATTCTTTGGGAAAAGTATGAATAATTTCATAATTACAAACAAAATTTTAAGATTTTTTAATGTGAATTTCAACATAATGTTAGTCTGAGCATTTTAAATGAAGAGTTTGATAGTTTATAAATTAGCAACAAAACTAAACTAGAAAAAGAAAAAATGTTACTTGAGCATGGGCTTTAATAATGAAAATACCCAAAATTTAATTCTGAAACCAGAAGTAGTTTATTTTTGAAAATCATTATCTTTCTTAAACGAGGAACTAATGTGTTTTTTTAATATCAAAAGTCTACTGGTTTCTCACTCTATGTCATTAATTCTTAAGTTGACACAATACATTTTATTATTCAGTTGTTACCAGGAAATATAGTCTATTTTCTTTCAAAGGTTCAATGAAATTGTTTGCTTTTAGCTTATTGTATATCAGATATCTTCTACAATTATGCTTAACGACTTCCCCTTGGAATTTAATGCTTCATTTGCAAACTTCAAAAAAATTAAAATCAGGGATATCTGTTATTAATTAAAATGAAATTTTACATTTTGTACACTGTACACCCAAAAAAGAAACTTTGATGAATTTTTAAGTTAACATTAAATATTGTGATATATACTCAAACTTCAAGTTTTATATTAAAAGTGTGTGTCACCGTCAATATTTTACAGTAAAACATATTACAGAAAATAATTTTTCAGATTTCTCACCCCACACATCCATTCACTTAGAAGTTTTTCATAACTGATTTTGATAATTGCGTGATAATTGATGGATTTTTTTCTTTTTTAAAAGAAACTGTTGTCACGGAAGGCAAACAATTTATTGGCATTTTTTCCATACTTCCATCCCCACAAATCACTATTCAGGGTTAAGGTTTTGTGGAATGTACAATTTACACATGGGCAACTCAACATGTACTAGATGCAAATAATAAATATAGATAGCTCAGAAACAATTTAAAGGTCAGGCTACCTCTGCTTGGGTAATTGTAACAAAGTGTCCTTTTTTATTAAATACTTTCCAAAATTATTTAAATATTAAAACGTACCTGAAAGGAATTTTAAATTCCTTATCCAGCTCCTGAGATGAAGCGTTCGTTCTGGTTTCGAGTAGAGATAGTTTGTCCTACTGGGGCACCGGTAAAGTCCATCTTCCTTGGGATTGGCAGTTGCCGTGGTTACTCTTTGTTTGGAGGCTCCGGGCGCTGTTTTCCAGCAAAGCCGAAGCTTTAGCTGCGGCTGGGTAAGCCGAGACCCCTCAAGGCCGGGGTTGGTGTAGAGGGAAGCGAGGCAGAGTTGCGGGAGCGCAGGCGGAGCCGGGCCCCTCTCCGCAGCGGCCAGGCTTTAGGGCGAAGCGGGGACCGCGAGCCCAGGGGGTGGCTGAGCGAGTCTGTGGAGCGAGAGGCTCCTTTCAGTTTTGAAGATTTTTGGTAGTTCATTCGGAACTTGAAGAACTACAGTTGAAGGGTGGAGTTCCTTAAAATTTCCCATTTTTGGCAGCTTTAGCCAACTCCAAGTGGTGTTGTCAACTTGAAGTAGTTTACTGTAGCCTGTTTGCAATGGGATCCATCTCGGGCTGCCCTGTCCTATCCTGTAACCACCGGCTACAGGTGGCTATCGAGGGCTTAAATGCAGCGAGTGCGAATTGAAATGTGCTGTAGGTGTAAAATACACATCGGATATTGAAGAATTATTTTACAAAACAAAAATGTAAACTTTGTAATTACATTGGCCTTATAATTAATAATTTTCTATTGATTATATGTTGAAATAATATTTTGGATATATTGGATTGAATTAAATATATTATTAAAATTTCACCTGTTTCTCTTTACATTTTAAAAATTTGCTACTACAAAATTTAAAATCAAATATGTTGCTCAAATATGTAATTGGGCAGGGCTGATCTAAGGAGCCAGTAGATGAGCAGAGAGGGACATATAATGAAAATGTCTCCTTTACCCTATTCTCCCGCCTTTCTTTCTATAGAAAGTTTTGTGAATCTGTACATTCTGCTTCATAGCCATGTTTTAAAAAAATCTAATTTTCCACCTAGCAAAGCTTTTGAATCGCATTTTAATTGTTTGATTACGGGTAGCATTTTGCACTGGTTCTGGTTTTGTTTTCTTTTGGAAGAGGGAGGTTATGAGTAAAATTGAATATCTTAAAATTAGCTTTTAAAGTTATGAAAGTAATACATATTCATGATAAAAAAATCACTCAACATAAAGGTATGAAATGAAAATTTAAAATTCCCCAATTTCTTCCAGAAAGTTTCTGTCTAAAAAAAGTGTGTGTACGTGCATATAGTTATGCAAAAGAGATGTTATTCTCTGTAGTTTTCAGCCACTTGCCTTTGTTCAATTATTTCTTCTTGGCTACCTTTCCACAGGAGTACAGTAAATGTACCCATTTTTTAAAGGACTTGTGTAGTATTCCATTCTATGGATTTATCATAATTTATTTAACTGTCCTCTTAGTACTTAGGATATTTTAAAATAAATTTTTATTGAGGTAATTATAGATTCACATCCAGCTTAAAGAAATAATGCAGAAATACCTCTTATACACTCTGTCCAGTGTCTCCCTATGGTAATGCTTTGTTAACTCTAGTATAATATCACGACCAGGATATTGATATTGGTATAATCTGCTAATCTTATTCGGATTGCCTCAATTTTATTTGTATTCATTTGTGTGTGTATTATGTAATACACTATTTATCATCTGAATATGTTCACTAGTTAACCACAGTCAAGATACTGAACAGTTCCAACACTACAAGGATCTCTCATGTTGCCCTTTTATCACCATAACCACCTTCCTCCAATCCCATCCACTCCATTAGTGGCAATCACTAATATGTCCTCATTTTTATAAAATTTTAGTATTTCAGAAGTGTTATGTAAATGGAATCATATAGTCTATTACCTTTTGCTGTGGGCTTTTTACTAAGCATAGTTCCCTGGAGATTCATTGGTATTGTGGCATATATCAGTGGTTCATGCCTCTTATTGCTGATGGTATGGAGGTACTAGAGTCCGTTTAACTATCCACCTATTGAGGGACATTTTGGTTGTTTCCAGTTTGGGACTATTATGAATAAAACCGTTGTGAACATTTGTTTTGGTGTGAGCATAAATTTTCATTTATTAATGAAATTTTCATTTCTCTGGGATAAATGCCTAAGAGTGTATGCAATACATGGAGATCAGTCGAGTTAAATCATTTACATGTGAAAGAAAGATACGTGATATCTATAGCTAGAGGAAGGACAGGCACAGGTATTGTGTGGGTTTTTTTTTTTTTTGATAGGAATGAACTGATTTTGTTTATGGAGGGAGTGGCAGTGCAATACAAATGTATGGCAAAGTAGTAAACAGAAGGAATAGTGGATGGAGCAGACAGTTCAGTAGGTGAGAAGTTATCAGATTCAGAGCATAAGTACAGGATTACACTTTATTAGGAAGAGGGTCTCCTCTCCTAATAAGATTAGAGTAAGAAGAGACTTCAGGAAAAGAAATAGGAAAATGAGGATGTTTCATTTTCTCTGTTAACTAGACTATAAACTCTATGAAAACAGGTTACTTATTTAATCAGTGTATTTGTAGCACCTAGCACTGTTGTGGATGCATCTTGTAGCCTCCCAAAAAGTTGATTTTGAGATGAATGAGTAAAAAATGGAAAATAAAGAGGAAGGGAGTGGAAGGAGGGATGGAAGAACAGAGAGCATGGAGGAGGGAAGGAAGGAGGAAGGAAGGAAAGATAAAAAGGAAGGAAGGGCCAGGAAGAAGTCAGCAGTGGAAAGGCCAGGGACTGGAGGAAAGAATGAAAGTTTGGAATAGTCTGGAAAATAAAATAAAAGCTGACTAGTACAATATTTTTCAACCTTTTTTTTATACCAAGACCCACAGTAAAATAAACAAAAATTTTCATTGCAGATCATGCACACATGCATACATATACATGTACTTATAATTGAAACAAGTTTTTTTAAACAACTTTTACCTGTAGTATATGTAGTGCACTTACAGTTTCTTTTTTGACCTATCCTAACTTTTCCTATTCTATCCTATCATTTAAACTAGATGATCAAGAGCTACTAAATTAATTTATTGATTCACGAATGGGTTACCATCTGCAGTTTGAAGACTATTGGACTAGAAGTTGTTCAGGGGATTGCTGGACAGATAATGAGCTTGACTGAGTTTGGATACCATTTGATAGTGGGAAAAGCACTGGCTTTGGATTCAGGATCTTTGAATTAGGATCCTGCTTCCATTACTTACTAGCATCATACTATGGCAGTTAAGTAACCTCTTCCAACCTTGGTTTTTTCGCCTATACAATGACTATAATGACCTTTAACCCATTAAGTTATCAATCACTCAAGTGTCTTCTAGTGCCTGGTTTGTCACAGGTACTTAATACATGGAAGCTAATGATGGTAGTTAACGATGATGATGTGAAGACCTACTACAATGTACTGCTTGACCCATATCCATTACAAGCATTAGAGATTTAAATGAAATAAATATTGAACTTATAAGCCATGTATTAGCCATTATTGCAACATGTTATTGTTGGTTAAAACATGTGGCTATCTGGTGGAATTAACAGCTCTGATTTAATGAGTAGAAACTAACCACATGTTTCCCCATATATAGACATAGGTTGTTCTCTTATAAGTATTTTAATCTCTGAATACTCAAGCTGTTCAGAGGTATTTTGCCATTAGTTATTACCATGAAAATGAATTTTAGTATGAAGTTTCTTGGTTCAGAAAGGTAAGCCAGTTCATTCCATGTAACTTTTCCTTTAGAGAATTTAAGAGTACTATTAGAGTTGATCATTTTGTAGTCAAAACATTAAAGAAATAATGAATGAATATAGGGAGAAAACATTTTCTTCAATATATAGTACAGCCATGATAAGGTGTGAGAAAAGTTTGTTAAACTAAAGCTATGTTAAACTAAATTTTTACCTAGAGCATGTTGGATTGGTATGGCACATTAAAGAACCTATAGTTTTTACCAGCATTTAGCTTCTTCAATTTTCTTTAAATGGTTTTGTGTTTTATTATGAAGGATGATGGAAGACAATGATGATGATGATATAAAGCTCAAAGAAGAAATAGAAGCTGAATTGGATAAAATCAGCATTTCTTCCTTGGAAAAAGATGATTTTGATAGTGATTCAAAATCAGAAACCCAGAGTGATAATAGTGATACAGTAAGTGTTGTGTTGTATTTTTGAGCCTTTTAACTGGATAAGCCTTTTAGGAGAAATATTACTTTTCTCAGTGTGTTTTGTATACTTATCTCATTTTTTCCTTAGGGTCACCTTTAAGCAATATATATTAGTAGATATTTAAATATAAAAGGTATATTGAAGGTAGAAATTACCTATAACTTCACATGTATATGTGTGCATTTTTCACAAAATTGGGATTGTACTATACGTATAAGTATGTGTATGTATATATACATATATCTGCACACATGTGTATGTTTGTATCCTGCTTTTTTTACTTAATCATGAGCATTCTAATGTGATTAGATATGCATAAAAAGCAAAATGTATGTGAAATCTTTAGACCAAAGAATAGTTACTTTTTTGGAAACCAAACATTTATTTTCTTTTCATTTGTGTATTTTCTCCAATGTTTATATGCCTAGAAAAGTTATTCATGGATTCATTCTTTTATATAAAAATCCTTAATCCAATGGAAACTTATTTTCAGCTATGTTATAAAAAGTAGATCTAATTAAAATTTTCCTGCATATATTTAACAAATATTCCCAGGGTCACTTATGGAATAATCCACCTCTTCTCAATTGATTTGTCATATCTGTTATGTATATTTAGTTGTTATACATATGATCTATCCAAGGCTATTTATTCTTTTCCATTATTGTGTTAATTTTTGCCCTATAGTGGTTTTATATTTTTAAATATAAAATGGGTCAAATTCCTTTAGTAGTTCTGCTATTTCAAAATCTTTTCAACTAAGCTTTTTTCAAAAAACTCATTTGTCAAGTTTCAAAAAATAATTACAATTTGATTTTTAATTAGGATTGCAATAACCTACATAATACTTTTGGAGAAAATAATATTTTTATATTATTGTATCTTTTTATTCACAGCTAATTTAACTGTGACAAAAGTTCTGAAATTATTCATTTGAATATGAGATCCAACAGAATCATGGATGCAATTTATAACCACCTGAAAATTAAAAGCAAATTTTAACCAAATATATTTGTTTGGATTATGCTCTTTATACGGAGCCCTTTTACCTCATTTACACATTTTACTCAAATTTTTGGCATATCAAAACAGATTTTGATACATAGTTTTAGTAAAGAATTTTACAGTTTCTTTTATTATTTACATTTTTAGGATTTAGATGAATTACCTGACTCAGTTCTTCACTGTATTAACGTCATAAAGAATAAAAGTAAAACTGTTGAAGAGCTCATTCTTCAGGACATGGAAGATACTGATGTTTTAAGTAAGTACAGTTTTCATCTGCTTGGCAGATAAGTTTTCTGTAAGTATGAATAATGAATAATTTATAATTTAGAAAATTAAACTGCTTGAAGTTCTTGTCTCTTGTCATATACAGGTATGTGCATTTATCTCTAATAAAATATCCGTAGTATATTGGTCTGTTCAATTTAGTTCATTCATTTGTTTTACTTACTACCTTCCTTACGTCTCCAGTAAGTACTAGCCACTAACAATTTGTTTTACCAGTTCTAATTAAAACCAGACATTCTATTACTTTATGTTAAAGAAAAGAAAACTAATTGTGGGACTATTTTAGAAGTATCAGTTCATACATATATTTGGAGAAAAATATAATTTATATCAAAGCCTCACAATCTTTATTTGCTTCAACTGAGCAAATTTACTTCTTGCAAATTTATTCTAAGAATAATAGAATGAACAAAGGTTTAACTAGAATTAATCCTGGCTTAGTTTATAATGAAAAATGGTAACAACCGAAATGTTCAACAGGACATTGGTGTGTCTAACAATACACTCATTAAAAAAATACGGCTTAGACAATATTTAATAACATAAAGAGTTTCATGATATACTATTAAAATTATTATGAAATTTGATGTCATTTATAAAAATATTAGTATAAACTATAATGTGGGTATTCATAGATATTTGTACGAAAAATATTACTCTGTGAAAGGATATGTTCTAGCCACTGAGAATGCAGCAGGGAACAAAATAGGCAAAGGTCCTCTCTTATTCTAATGTTCTGGTGTGGGGAGACAGACAATAAACAAATAAATACATATGTAATATTTCAATAATGATAACTTCTATGAAGGAAGGATTTTATGATAAGGGGATAGGGACTTCACTGCTGGTGCAGTGGTTAAGACTCTGTGCTCCCAATGCAGGGGGCCTGGGTTCGATCATTTGTCAGGGAACTAGATCCCACATGCATGCCATAACTAAGAATTCACATGCCACAACTAAGGAGCCCGCCTGCCGCAACTAAGACCCAGTGCAACCAAAAAAAAAGAAAGAAAAAGAGAAGGGGATAGAGATTGAAGATTGCTATCTTAGATAGGGTAGGTCAAAGAAGGCCTCTCTGAGGAGGTGATATTTAAGTAGTGACTGAAATGAGACAGTAAGCCACATGGGATATCTCAATGAAGGAGAAGTGAGTCACGTGGATGTCTAGAGGGCTGGTGTTCCAGAAAGAGGGAATCGTAAAGGCCAAGGCACACTGAGTGGGCATGATATGTTCAAAGAATAGTAAGCCTTTGTGGTTATATCCAAGAAAATAAGGGGTCAGATCATACAGGGCTCTTATCAATCCAAGGTGTGGACTTTGGATTCTGTTCTGAGTATATGAAGGTTTTTGAGTAAGGAGTGACAGAATCTGACATATTTTGAGACAATCGTTCTGGAAACTGCAGAGGAGATGGCTTGAGGTAGCAAGAGTCCACTACAAGACTGTCACGGTAGTGTGGTTAGAGATGAGAGTGATTTGAGTAGAAATGATGAAAAACAGTCGCATTCTAGAAAACATTCTTAAGGTAGAAAGAAACAAAAGTATTTATTGATGGATTTGTATGAAAGGAAGAGAGGAAATTTGGCTCCAAGGTTTTTGTTCTGAGTACCTGTGTGAAAGGATGTATAAAGACTTATGTAGACCCTTCAGGTTTTAGCAGTGCTTATCTATAGTCAAGTTATGGGGGATTTTAATGGTTTTCCTATTTATATTTACTAAAGTTTATACAATGAAAATGTATTTTAAATATATTGGCAAGTATAGAGCCTAATTATGAAAAAAAGCAAAGGAAATATAATTATAAAAAATTAGTTACATGAAAGATTATATAACTACAGTTATAACAGTGGTTTAGAAAATTATAAGGTCCCATGTATATAGCTCTAATCAAATAAGTTTGATAGTCTCAATGAATAGAATAATTTTCTAAGAAAATTCATATTATCAAAATTGCTTGATAAAGGAGAAGACATGATTAAATCAATAATTTGGCTGAAGGTGGAAAGAGATTTCTTCTCAAGTGTCATTAGGAACTAGGGATAATTTTGCAATTGAATTATTCCAATCCATCAAGGAGCAAAAAAATCTGCATGTTATATAATATTTCATTTG
This sequence comes from Phocoena sinus, assembly GCF_008692025.1. Lineage (NCBI taxonomy): Eukaryota > Metazoa > Chordata > Mammalia > Artiodactyla > Phocoenidae > Phocoena > Phocoena sinus. The sequence continues at coordinate 34,780,034 of NC_045772.1, read as the reverse complement.
TAAAAAACTGCACATTTTATTTTTTATTTTATTTTATTTTTTTTGCGGTATGCGGGCCTCTCACTGTTGTGGCCTCTCCCGTTGTGGAGCACAGGCTCCGGACACGCAGGCTTAGCGGCGATGGCTCATGGGCCTAGCCACTCCGCGGCATGTGGGATCTTCCCGGACCGGGGCACGAACCCGTTTCCCCTGAATCGGCAGGCGGACTCTCAACCACTGCACCATCAGGGAAGCCCCAAACTGCACATGTTATATACAAAACTGTGCAAGCTTCACATACATATACATAAGAGAAACTGAGGCTAATTTTATTTATGAATATGGATGTACTGATTAGGGCTCTCATTTGTAGACAAAAGCTGTTTTAGCTACTTTAAGGAGTAAGGTTTTGGGGAGTATTTGTGTAAAACAAACTTAGTGGCTTAAAATAACAGTATGCTGTTATCTTTTATATAGTTCTGTGGGTTGACTGGGCTTTAGCTAATCAGTTCTTGCTTGCATTTCTTATGCATTTACAGTCAGATGTTGATTAGGGCCACAGTCATCTGAAGTCTTTACTGGATTGGAATTCTAAGATGGCTCACTGAAATGACTGGCAGTGATGCTAATTGTTGGCTGGGAGTTCAGTTGGAGCTGTCAGCTGGAGGCACCTATGTGGTCTCTCCCTATGGCTTGCATGGCACCTGGATTCTGAGAAATAGCATCCTGTGAGCAAAATATCAAGAGACTAAGATGGAACCCTGTAAAGATTCATATGACTTATTCTCAGAAGTCATGCAACATCACTTCTACTACATCCTGGTGGTTACATAGGGTCAGCACAGATTCTTTGCGGGAGGGGGCTACACAGGGTATCATACCAGGAAGTGTGGGAGTGACATCTTTGGAGACTAGCTATTACAATAAATAACAGAATTGTTAATAGAACTGAAGAAACAGATTCTAAGCTGAACATCCAAAGTGTAGAAAATATACATGCAAGTACATTGTAGAACTGGGCTGCAGCAGGAGCTGCTGATATAATAAAGAAATTCAGAGACATTAATCCTCTACTATACCCTGCTATCTCCAACCCAAAGCACCCTCTATCATAGTCTGAGCCAGAAAAATGAAAATCTCTCTCTGCCTTTCTTCACACATAATATTTTTATGAAAATAAAGACTGGGCTTCCCTGGTGGCACAGTGGTTAAGAATCTGCCTGCCAATGCAGGGGACATGGGTTCGAGCCCTGGTCCGGGAAAATCCCACATGCCGTGGAGCAACTAAGCCTGTGTGCCACAACTACTGAGCCTGCACTCTAGAGCCCGCAAGCCACAACTACTGAGCTCATGTGCCACAACTACTGAGCCCGTGAGCCACAACTACTGAGCCCGCGAGCCACAACTACTGAAGCCTGCATGCCTAGAGCCTGTGCTCCGCAGCAAGAGAAGCCACTGCAGTGAGAAGCCTGTGCACCGCAATGAAGAGTAGCCCCCGCTCGCCGCAACTAGAGAAAGCCTGCACGCAGCAACGAAGACCCAATGCAGCCAAAATTAAATTAATTAATTAATTAATTTTAAGAAAAGAAAAGAAAAGAAAGACTTACACAAATGTATCAATTGGCAGAACCTAAATCACCCTCAGAAACCTAGCTTCAAAGGCATCTGGAGAATGTTATTTTTGCTTTTCAGCTCTCACATAAGAAAACATGCCAGAGAGGTTGTGAATTGGTGTTGAAAAAGAAAATCTATAATAATAGACAAAATAGGTGTGAATAGTCAGTTAATTAGCAGAATGGTCATCTGTAAAAAATAGTTTACTACTAGGGAACATTACCATGATAAAACATGTTAATTGAATAAGGAAAAGAAGCATAACTACATCTGCACAGATGATAAAAACACAATAAAATTCAACAAAAACTCAAAAAATTGGGAATGAAAGTTTACTTCATTTACACGTTAATAATTGTAATCTTTTAAAGTAAGACTTTTATTAAAGCATTTTCAGTATCTTGTTCTGAAAGATTATACTGCTAGTTTGTGGCAGGTAGAATTGAACTTTTGTTGGTTTCTAATCAAGGTGTCATTGTGATATTAAACACAGCATTATTCTGTGTACATGGAAAATGAACTTCAGTCTAGAATATGAAAGGTGATAAAGAGATCTAAAAATCTGTTATTTTTATTTTTGAATAAAGATTACAGATTTCCTATGTTCTTTGTTCTTCAGTATTTCCTGTTGTTTTGAGTTACTGATCAAGAATATGCTGTGGTAGAATTTGAGATTAAAGGATGATGAAATAGTTTGGGATTTTAACATGTTGTGTCTTGCTCTAATATTTAAAGTTATAATATTTCTTTCTCTTTATAGGCTATGATTATGGAGCAGTTTCTAATAATCATATGCATTTAAGGATAGAATTACGAACTGAATGTAAAGAAAATCCAGAACAATTAATGAAGGTATATGTTGTTTGACTGAAAGTACTCAATATTGCAGTTAGAAATTTACCTTTACCTCTCACGTACCATTTAAAGTTCACTGGCTTGGGCTTCCCTGGTGGCGCAGTGGTTGAGAGTCTGCCTGCCGGTGCAGGGGACGCGGGTTCGTGCCCGGTCCGGGAAGATCCCACATGCCGCGGAGAGGCTGGGCCCGTGGGCCATGGCCGCTGAGTCTGCGAGTTCGGAGCCTGTGCTCCGCAACGGGAGAGGCCACAGTGGTGAGAGGCCAGCGTACCGCCAAAAAATAAATAAATAAATAAAGTTCACTGGCTTAAAAATTTAATTATTTTAAGCTAATAATTTTTGGATTTGTTTCCTCCTCTGGCATATAATATAAAACAATTAAAAATATTAGAAATAGTGATTTGAACCATAAATACTTGGGAATTTAATGTAGATAGGAGAGCAGAACTATATTGAATAGTATTTTTTCCCTAAAAGCTCCAAGGAAAACAATGAAATATACTCTAGTATTATTACTTTGCTTAGGAATGTACTGTGATCCAGTGGAGACTTTAAATACCCTGTAGAAACTTTAAACGTAGAATATCTTATGTTAGTTTTTTTAAAAAAAATGGTAAAACAGAAACATCCGTAAAAAAGTAAGAGTAAAGGAGAGCCTAGCATTTTTGGGTGAAACTCCCGGAAATGTATTTAAGAGAAAACCTCTTCCACAGGTTCAGCATCTTGAAATCATTTTTACTTCTCATTTTACCCAACTGTAATTTTACCTTACTCTATTCTTGCTCTCTGTGTATTTAGCATAATGTGAAAATTACTTGTATGTATGTTTCTTACTCTCTTTTTTGGTAACCCTCAAACCTGAAATATATTAATTTTGAATTATCATATTGCTACTTCAGTGGAATAGATATCCTGTACCTTTCAAGCTAGAATATATAGAAGTATAATTATGGAAAAGTATTAATCAAAATTATAACTTGTGTGTAAGTCAGGGCAAATTAGAGAATAGTTCTATTTTTAAAACATACTGAATATATTAGCAATTTGTATATGTGAGCTATTGCTGCAGATAAGAAATATAGAAAGGTATTAGGAGGAAAACACATATTAGTAGAAACATTTTGACATGATTATTAAGCAGTTTAATTGAATATTGTGAGTAAAGATTAGAAAGTAATTAGAATTCTGAAAAACATTAGGAGGGTAAAACAGAGTGTGCTTGCATGGAAAAAACATTTTTCTTCACCATAAAGAGAATAATTATCAATATGCTATATAGAATTGTATTTGAGAGTGATTTGAAGTAAATAAAGTTCTATATATGTGTATGTAAATACTTAATGCATTATTAAAATAATAGCTTTACTCTCTATTTTGTTTTTCTTTAATCACTGGTACTTTTTTAACCTCTTAGATGTTATCTGAAATAGAAAAAGAAGAATTTCTGAGAAGTAAAACTCATTGTGGCAGCCCTGATTCTGTTCCAGAGCCTGATCCTTGTGATTTGCCTGTGGATGAACATGTTTTGCCAGGTGGACTAAATTGCTTGGTGATATTTATGATAATTTTTATGTGATTGACCTTAATTATCTGAAAAAAAGTAGACAGTTTTCTTTTGACATTTAGAAGAATATAGTCACAATATTTGAAAAATATTGTATACTTGCTATGCTTATTTAATTACATGTTCTCATAGTTTTTTTTATGACTCCTAATTTAACTTCATGTAAGTAGAGTTAAAACTTTTCCACATATATAGCTGACTGCAATAGATATATGCAGACCTGAATTTTTTAAGTGTCTCTTAACTGTGTTCCTTATGTATCGCTTAACTACACACATGCACACACACACACACACACACACATTATGTTTTTATAGAAGTCTTATGGAATAGTTTAAGGCAAGTTATGTGACTTCTTTATTGATGCAATGGAACTTACATGTATTTTGCCTACTTTTACTTTGGTAATATATTGACATTATTTATTTATTTTGAAATTACTTTTAAACTTTACACTGGATCAGATTTGACTGTTTTGATTTAAAATTTTTTCTCCTCATGAATACAGATGATGCTGATATAAATTTCGGATACTGTGAAGTGGAAGAAAGATGTAGGCAGTCCTTTGAGGCTTGGCAAGACAAACAGAAAGAACTAGAAGACCAAAAGAAGCAAACTCTCAAAGCTCAGAGGGATAGAGAAGAAAAGCAGTTTCAAGAAGAAGAAGAAAAAAGACATTACTGGATGAAACAGTTTGAAGTTGAAAAGAAGAAATTGGAGAATATTCAGAAGGTAAGGTTTTTTAATTTTAATTTTTGTCTTTCATACATTTAAAAAAATCAGTATCTACTTCTGAACAGTATTGATGTTTTGGTTTATGGTGCGAATTGAGCTCCATTCTATGGGTTTTAATTAGTCCTAATAATCAAAGCAGTTGACTGTGGATTAACAGTATTAATATGGACTCCTTGCCTAGTTTTCATGAAATTCATTAGAATTTCAGGTACTGCTTTGAAACTTCATAGTTTCAAAGATTGTCCTAAAAAAGCTGACATTTACTACATAAGTTGTTACTTTTTTACACCCTTCTAATCATAGAAAAAGGCAATAGAATTTTCTCAATCATGTAACGTCCTTGCTATGTGGTCTGATATCTAGCAATTTTGTAAAACATATTTGGTTGAAGTGGTTTAGCCATGTAGGTGATGGTATGTGCCTCATTCCCATAAATGAGCTAATTCCTGGGACTAGAAATTTTTTGGTGTGAAGGAATTTTGTGTTTTTTTCATTTCTGTTTCCGCCCAGCTGTACCTCAGGTGGTCCTCATCCTCAGGTCATGGTAGTGGCATATTGAGAAACTGGTGGATTTCTAGGACCTACATGTGGGCCATTAGCCCGTTTAGAATGTATGGATAACAGACAGGACTTACATCTCTTGTTTTACATTACTAAAGTTGCCTTATATATTACTCACGACTTACTAGTTTGAGTGTTCCATATAGAGAACCTTAGCATGTAGTCACATAGACAGTTCAGGGTATTCAAGCCTCCAATGTTGAGTACACCGCATTTCCTGATTATATAGAAAATAAATAAATTAAAAAGTGATAATATTGTCGAACCAGCTTGGCCATGGCTTTTTCTAATAGTAAGCTATGAATGTTTAGCTTTCTTTTAGTTATATTTTCCTTTCCACAGACCAGATTAGTCATTTCCAAAAGTCAGAAGCTTTTTTTTTTTTTTTTCCAATTCCAGAGTAGGAGTGAATATAATGTAGATTCTTAGAGAAGTGTTTGCTGGCTTGTGGTAAAACGTATTATTGCTATTGGTTGTTAGTGATATTTTCAAATATTTTCTAAAAAACATCTGATTTTAAAATTCTGTTCAGCTAAGTTGCCATTTTTATTTGTTTTGTAACAAAAATTTACTGACTACTTTAAGGGCAAAGCTTTCAGCTATGTGCTTACATGATACAAAAGAGATTTAACACAGGGCCCTACCCTTGAAGAATTGTAACTTGTTTTTTGAAAGTAATTTGTGCTTTATCATAAAATTATGATTTAAAAAATATATATTACATTAGTAGGTTTAATGAGTTTCTGAATGTGTGCTTTGTTTTACCTTGGGGCTTAAAAGTTTTCCAATGAGACCATTCCGTAATTTTATAATGATGGATCCTAAATAATTTACTTATTTAGTAATTCTATTCTGTGTCCTTTGTTAGCTTCCTCTTCCATTTTCCAAAACAGCTATCATAAATCTCTTTCCTTAAGAGTTCTACCCAACTCCTCCCTCCTCGTTATTAGCAAATTATCACATAACATTTTTGCATCTATTACAAACTTCTTTGTCTTTCTCATCCTGCATCTAGTTAGCATCAATCTCTGTGGTCGCCTTTTTGCCTTTTTTTTTTTTTTTGCCTTTGCTCTTATCTCAGTAAGAGAGGTTTCTTCTACCAAAGGCTAGCTTTTCCTCCTTTGCTCTATATTCTATCATTTTCCAGTTTACCCCAGTTTTCCATTATGTTGAAACACCCCTACAGCTTCCTCCTTTCTTATTGCTTATAGGCATGTTAAATTTTCTCCTGTCCTAGAAACAAAACAAAAGAAAAATCATGAGATCATTTTCCTTTATATGTCTCACGTCAGCTGCTCCTTAGGTCTACTTATCATAGGCAGGCTTCTTAAGGAGTAGTTATTTGTGCTCAATCCATTTCCTCATCTCTCATTCAATCCTAAATCTGCTAGGGATCTTCCACCACCGCTCCAGTGAATGAAACTGCTTTTGACAAAAATAATCAATGTTTTCTAAATTGGCTTGGACAAAAATAACCAATGGCTTCTAGAAGCATACTCACAGGTTCTATTTCAGTATTTATTTTTGCCTCTTTAGCATTTCATGCCAATAAAAATTTGATTGCTGACCATTTCTTTTTCTCTTGACTTCTGTGGGACCATACTGCCTTGACTGTCTTCTTACATGTTTGGCCGTTCTTCCTTGATATCTATTTTAGGCTTCTTTTTCTCTTTCTCCTTGAATGTGGTCCTACCAAGGATTCCATCCTTTGTTCTTTCTTTTCTTACTCCATGTATTTTCTCTCTTGATAATCTCAAACACAGTTATGGCTGTTCAGAACCAAATCTATAGTTAAAACAAAAAAAGTCGAACTACATAACTCTCCTACACTCAGAACTTAATGTATCTAAAGTTGAATGCACTGTCTTTCTTTCTGAATCGTGCTCCTCCTCTGGTGTTCATTATTTTGATGAGTTACACTATCATCATAGTCGAAGCTAGAAAGATATGGACCATTTTTAACTCTTCTCTCTCTTTTACTATCCTCTTCCTTCTAATAGTTATATTATTCACTGTCTCATCCATATGTCTACTGCTACCCCATATTTCAGGATGTCCTAATGTCTAGCTTGGAATATTTACTATACTCTCTAATTGATCTTCCTACTTTTGGTCTTGTATTCTGTAAACTCATGTACCATAGTGCAGTTGGTAGGATAATTCTTTTCTAAAAAAAGTTATTTCCCTGCTTAAATGCCATCAAAAATTCCCACAATTCCTATAAGATAATGTCCAAAGAACTTTTCTCACTTCCTTTTATCCAGGCAGTTGGCAGTTTATGACCATTTCATATTTACATCGTGTTTGTGTCTCTTCTGACTCCTCCCACCCTATCTGCAGAAGGCCCTCATTGATTCTCACATGGACTTCTCTAATAGCTACCTCACTGATCTCCTTAGTGTCTCTCCTTGACTTACTTTCTCTAATTCTATCAAATGTAACCTTATAATTTTTCTAAAACAGAGCTGTAATCATTTTCCTAGCTCAAAAACATTTAATAAATGCCTAAAATGTTTATTTAATCTCTTAAAAGCCTAATAATTTCAAAAACAATCTTCTGTATGAAACCTTTCATGATCTTCTAATTATAGCACCAATTCCTACCATAATCCTTATAGTTCTTATTTTGTGATAAACTTATTTTGCTAAATTTGGGGCAACGTGTGAATGTATGATTGCATTCTCATATTATTAAAGGTAAAGTTTTTGAGGGAGGGGATTATATTTTACTGATTTTTTTTTTATTCTGCAGAGCCTTTACAAAATAGATGCTAATAAAGAGTTAATGAAAGAAAACAATTACCCTCTGAAATGATTTACTATGTGAATTAAATGAAATGGTGTGGAGAGAAAAAAATTGTAATGCAAAACCCATCTTAACACACATTATCATCTGTAATTTTTGCATTGTCCAGGAGTATTTCTAGCCAATGCATTTTATTATATGAATAAACATATAAATAAACTCAAATAAATAAAACAACTTACCCAGATTGTAAATATCTTTATATGCTAATGGGAACCCTAAGTATCATTTTATTATATTTCAGTTTGGAATTAAAGTTGTTATCCCAGTACTAATAACTGAGGACCATTGGGTGAGTTGTTATCTTTAACCATTGTTTACAAATATATGTCGTAAGAATCATACATAATAAACATAATATTGTTTGATAGTTGAATATAATATTTCAATATTATCATATGCTCAGCAAGAACAGGACAAGATGAATGATGAACTTCATAAAGAGGAGAAAAAATGGAAGGAGAAATTTAAACAGCATGAGGTATGTGTTTGTTGTTTTTAAGCAGCGCAATAATCATTCTCCATTTGAAGTAAATTACTATGCTTGGAATGGGCATTTTAAAATAATATTGCCTAGTTGGTATAGGATTTAATTTACTGAAGTTTTAAAAATACCTTAGTTATAGAAGCTCTCCTTGAAATAGAATGTCTTGAAAAGGAAAATAAACTGGTTCAATGAGTGAACATGTCTGTATACTCTTGTAATTGTAAAATTTCTTTTAAGTTTTAAGAAAACATACTATTACGAATATTTCATTATGATTGAGGATTGTTATAAGAGGTTACTGCATTTCTTTAGCACAACTAATTGAATGTGTTAAATAACCCCTTTAAATTTAAGATGATCCTGATGACATGTTTATTGTTTTAACTTTAATTTACTCCACAGTTTTTATATAAAATTATTTTAAATAATTACAAGTAAAAAGTAGATAAAATTTCCCATAATCCTGTAATGTAGTTAAAAATATTAACTATCATTGTATTTTTTCCAAGTCTTTTAAAATTTATACAAACACATTCCTGAAAAAATATGTTTATACTGGCCATCTCTAAATTTTAAAAAGTTGGTTAGGGCTTCCCTGGTGGCGCAGTGGTTGAGAGTCTGACTGCTGATGCAGGGGACCCAAGTTCGTGCCACAGCCCGGGAAGATCCCACATGCCACGGACCGGCTGGGCCCGTGAGCCATGGCCGCTGAGCCTGCGTATCCAGAGCCTGTGCTCCGCAACAGGAGAGGCCACAACAGTGAGAGGCCCGCATACCGCAAAAAAAAAAAAAAAAAAAGTTGGTTAGACATGTGAAGACACATGGTTCATTATGAATGGTAAGAAAAAGAAAGACAGTAGTGGCTCACTTTCAGGTAATACAAATGTTGGAGTTAGGAGAGCCATTCAAGTACCTCTTGCCCTGTTGGTGGGAATGTAAATTGATACAGCCACTATGGAGAACAGTATGGAGGTTCCTTAAAAAACTGAAAATGGAACTACCATACGACCCAGCAATCCCACTACTGAGCATATACCCTGAGAAAACCATAATTCAAAAATAGTCATGTACCACAATGTTCACTGCAGCTCTATTTACAATAGCCAGGACATGGAAGCAACCTAAATGTCCATCAACAGATGAATGGATAGAGAAAACGTGGCACATATATACAATGGAATATTACTCAGCCATAAAAGGAAACGAAATTGAGTTATTTGTAGTGAGGCGGATGGACCTAGAGTCTGTCACAGAGTGAAGTAAGTCAGAAAGAGAAAAACAAATACCGTATGCTAACACGTATATATGGAATCTAAAAAAAAAAAAATGGTCATGAAGAACCTAGGGGCAAGATGGGAATAAAGGCGCAGACCTACTAGAGAATGGGCTTGAGGACATGGGGAGGGGGAAGGGTAAGCTGGGACAAAGTGAGAGAGTGGCATGGACATATATATATATATATATATATATATATATATATATATATACACACTACCAAATGTAAAACTGATAGGTAGTGGGAAGCAGCCACATAGCACAGGGAGATCAGCTTGGTGCTTTGTGACCACCTAAGGGGTGGGATAGGGAGGGTGGGAGAGAGGGAGATGCAAGAGAGAAGAGATATGGGGATATATGTATAATTGATTCACTTTGTTATAAAGTAGAAACTAACACACCATTGTAAAGCAATTATACTCCAATAAAGATGTTAAAAAAAAAACCTATAACTATCATGCAGTAGCAAAATAATTAAACAGGTGATATGAAAAGAAAATTAGAATCTTTAATGAAATACCAAGTACATATTCTAGAGTTGAATAGTTCAGTGTATAAAAATAAAATTTCAGTGGATAAGTTTGACAGTAGATTTGACACAGCAGGTGAGAACATTAATGAAGCTGAAGGGAAGTCAATAGAAAATACCCAAATTTAAGCACAGAGAGGGCAAAAAATAATGGGAAAAGCAGAAAAGTATACAAGAAATATGTGACGCATAATGAAATATAAAAAATGTGTATAACAGTAATCTTGGAAGGAGTGTAGAGAATGGGGCAGAACCTATGTGTAAAGAGATAATAGTTGAAATGGTTTCAAATTGTTTTAGAAAAATCAGTCTGAACATTTGAAGATGGTTAAAGATCTCCAAATAGAATCAATACAAAGAAAATCACACCTGGGGATTTAATAGTATTGAAATTCAAGACAAGAGGGAAAAATCTTAAAAGCAGCCAGAAAAAAACACACGTTACCTAAAAAGGAGCAGCAGTAAGCTGGCAGCTGAGTCCTTAAGTGAAATGATGGAAAGAAGAAGACAGAATAAAAAATTTAAGTGCTAAGTGTTAAGGGTTTCTTTGATCATTAGTGTTCTTTGAATCCAGTCTTCCTCTGCTTTCTGGACTCAGTTTTCCCTTCCTGCAGTATATAGCTAAATACTTGTCAAAAATATACTTTTGGACAGCAAATTTTCTCAATCTTTGCACAATTGAAAATGCTTTTATTTTGCTTTTAAAACTGAATGATTGGGCTTCCCTGGTGGCGCAGTGGTTGAGAGTCCGCCTGTCGATGCAGGGGACGCGGGTTCGTGCCCCGGTCCAGGAAGGTCCCACATGCCGCGGAGCGGCTGGGCCCGTGAGCCACGGCCGCTGAGCCTGCGCGTCCGGAGCCTGTGCTCCGCAATGGGAGAGGCCACAGCAGTGAGAGGCCCGCCTACCACAAAAAAAAAAAAAAAAAAAAAAAAAAAAAAAAAAAAAAAAAAAAAAAACTGAATGATTAGTTTTCTTAGACACAGAATGCAGGTTTATTACCATTTAGTTTTAACAATTTAAAGATATAACTCTATTGCATATTTATTTATTTTTTCACATGCCATCTATGATTGCAAATTTGATACTCATTCATTACATTCTTTTGAAGCTTTGGGATTTTTCGCTTTTTACATTCATCCACACATATTTGCTGGTTTTCTACTGTGTCCAGGCACTTCTGTAAGTACTCAAGATACAGCGGTGAATAAAACAGAAAATAATCCTTGCCTTCATGGAGTGTTCTGAAATATTGCTAGTATCTAGTATATGAGTGTATCATTGTGTGTGTGTGTGTGTGTGTGTGTGTGTGTGTGTGTGTGTGTGAAGTTAACTCTGTATCTTAACAGCCTTTTGTTTTTTTTGGTTTAGAAAACATATTTTTCTATGATTCTCTTTCCTTTGGTTTTTCTCAGTTTTTCATTTTGGAACTCCTATTAGTCATATGTTGAGGTCTCTGTGTTGATCCTCTTTACACCTGAACATCTCTGACATATATTTCATAGCTTTGTGTTTTATATGTTGTTTTGGGAGACACCTAATTTTGAAGTTTTTGTTTAGGCAATCAGCTGTTCAGCAATTTTATATTGATTTTTTTATTTGAGTGAGTCATATATTTTTATTTGAGGACTTGCATTTCATTTTTATATGAGGTTATTCTTGTTTACACATTTTTTTCTTAAAAATATCTTTATTTTAATTTTTACTTAAATAGCTCTTTTCTCAGAAATTGGTTCTTCCATCTTCTTATTGAAGCATTTTTATTGCCTCACATCTTTTGTGTTAGTTTTTCTCAAATATTTGCCAAATTTTGTTGATCTGTTTACTTTTGTTTTAGAACATTAGTGACAATGATATTTTCTCACCTACCTCCAGATTATCTCACTTAATGCAAAATGTGTTTATCAACTTTCTTAATAGTTGAGAAAGGTTAAGATGTGTAACTAGGCTTATTTGTATGTACTACCTCACCTTCCTGGTATTATAAGTCACAAAATAATTCCCCACTTCTGCAGTCCCTGTGCTAGTTCCTTTATCAGAACTCCCATCTCGGAAAGTCTGAAGTCCTTTTCTCCTACACAGATTTTAGCTTGAGGCTTTTCTTTCTTTTTCTCTGTATCATTCAGATTTCATAAGCTTTCTATCTTCAAGGAATTCCTCAATCTGTGTCTGGGTGGCTTAGTATAGCCATAATATTACAGTATCAATTTACTAACTTAATAAGAAGCCCCTAAATATTAAAAAAATTAATATACCCTTTAAAATAAATTACTTTAGTTCCTCTAAGTAAATTTTGTATTGACTTTACTATGATTTCAGTTTTAGTATTTGTTCTCAATCTATATTTTGGATACTTTAGTAACATCTCACATTTAATTTATGCTGACTACTATTTATCTTACTTTATTTTAGGAATTTATTAGAAACTTGCATTTACAAATGGAAGAAGAAAGAAAAAAATTTAAAGACCTACAGGAAAAAGAAAAAATGCGTTTGTTAAAACTGCAGCATAATGCAGCTGTAAAAATTCAAGCTAAATATAAAGCATTTGTGGCCTACCAAAAATATGGCCCAATCATAAAGGAACAAATAGAAAGTAAGAAAAGGAAAGCTCAAGAGTGGAAGGAAAAGGAAGCAAAAATACGACAAATGGAAGAAGAAAAACGAAAAAGATTAGAGGAGAAACAAAGAATAGAAGAAGAGATAAAAAAGCAGAAGCAAGAGGGAAGGAAAAGGAGAGAAAAAGAATATGAAGAAAAAAAGAACATCCTGAGACAAGAAAGAGAGCAACAACTAAAGAAGGAAAAATTGAGATTAAGAGAAGCTGCAAGAAAACAGCTAATAATAAGTAGAGCATTAAAAAACGGAGATTATAATGCCAAATATTTAACTGTCGAAGATAGATCAAAGAATAAGGATGATGTAGCCCGAAGACTAGGGGATGAAAAGTCAAAGTGGAAAGGTGCTCCCCCTTTGCCAGTTGAAGAATCGAATAAGAGAGAAAATGTAGATAGACACCTTGTATTGAAAGAATCAATACAAGTGCAATTAAAAGAATCTATATCAAGCCAAGCAATTTTGCCAGTATTTAAAATGGAAAAAAAAAAATGAAAACCTAGCAAAACAATGTTCAGAAGAATCGGTCAAAAAAGCAAGGAATTATGAAAACATAGACCAAAAAACTGAATTGGAAAACCTAGATCTAAAAGAAAATGTGAAAGAACAGTTTCAGCTGCAAGAATTAAACTCTCAAATACAAAAAGAAGTCATGAAACCTTCCATAAATGAGATTATGAGACAAGAAACCCAAATAATAATATTAGGACATAATCAAGAAATTAATGAGGTAAACAATGAAGCACAGAAAATAATCGATGATAATCAACAGAATAAGATACAACAAGTAGAAAAAGAAGAGATATCAGAACAAAATGGAACATTACATGAAGACAATAATATGAAGAAAATTTCAGTGATTTCAATAAAACAAAAACCACTACCACTAAAATTAGAAAATCCTGCAGATATAGGGGAAAATATAACACTACAAGAAAAAGAAATTGATTTAAAATCTAAAGAAACTGAGGAGAACCCAAAAGGCAGTGCTCTGAATAGTGACTTGGTTTTTAACACCAATGATGCTATGATAAATGTAGAAGGCAAAATAAACAAGCAAAATTATATTTTAGGTAGAGATGCTCCTTGTGAAGACTTGGGTGGCAATACTGCAAAAAACTCTTTGGTTTTTAAAGAAGTAGACTCTCTGAAGTCTCAGATTAAAGAAATTCCAGAAGAATGTCATGAAAATAGAACTGAATGTGAAAATATAGTGACCTGCTCTGTACCAGAGCCAACACTTATATTTTCTATTGAGGAAAAGAGGCTTGCTTGGATAAAATCATTTAAACCCTGGTTTGAAATTTTCAAGCAAAATCAACAGAAGAAAATTGTTAGGAGAAAGAGACTTGTAAAATGCCCGGTCAACGTGATGCCCCCTTTGAGTACACTAGAAATTCTTCAGTGTGGCCCTTGGAATACTTTACAGCAGGTATTTTATAATACTTTTTTCATACTGAATTGCGATTGGTTCACTAAAATGTAACTTTAAAAATCTTAATAGAAGGCGTATTTTATTTATTTATTTAATTGAAGCATAGTTGATGTACAATATATAGCTTACAGGTGTACAATGTAGTGATTCATAATTTTTAAAGGTTATACCCCATTTATAGTTATTATAAAATATTGGTTATATTCCCTGTGTTGTACAGCATATCCTTGTAGCTTACTTTATACATAATAGTTTGTACCTCTTAATCCCCTACCCCTATATTGCTTCTCCCCCCTTCCCTCTCCCCACTGGTTACCACTAGTTTGTTCTCTGTTTCTTGGAGTCTGCTTTTTTTTGTCTCTCAATCAGTGAAGTTGCTAATGAAATATTTCTCCTATTTGAGAGAGGTTGCACTTAAAAGATCTCCTCAATTAAAAGTATTCAGGTCATCTTCTCCTTCAGTGAAGCACTATGAAGAGCTTTGATTTGTCTTGAAACCTGTGTTCAACGGCCCTATAGCCATTACTAGGCTTCCAAGAATGGAAGTATCTGGGAATGTAGAGCTGAATTAGAATAGGAAACTCCTAGCTTGATACTCAGGAGTTAGTCTGCTTTAGTCCTGGGCCACAACACCACCTAGTGGCTCCTTTCGGGAGGAAGTGGATTTCCTTGAAGTGGATTTCACAAGTGCTGTGAAAGAAGGGCTTACAACAATGGAAGACTCTAGAATTTCTATATAGAAACAGAGTTATTTAGTCACTTGCTATATAAACATGGTACATCTATGCCTGAAATTTAAAGTCGTCACCAAATGCTACTAATTTTCTATGTTTATGGAAACAGAGTTTCAATCAAAAATAAGACAGAAACTAAAAAATGTGTAGAAAAACAGGAAAGAATATTTCAAATAGTGAAGTTCTAGAAAGGATTTAAGATTAAAATACATATGTTTATCTGGGGCCTGAAACTCAAATGTATTTATAAAATTTATTTAGTTTCTTGGTATAGGTAGATGCCTAGAAAAAGAAACATTCTTATTAATACATATGCATTATTTGATTCATTCACTCAGCAAATATTCATCTGTCTAATATGATCAATCCATATTTATTGTTAGATTAAAGGGACAGAAACAAACCCCAGTCTTTGCCCTTATGGATCTGACTATGGTAGACAAAAAGGCATTAAACAAATAAATACACATAAATACATTACTGCAGATTTCGATATTTGCTATATAAGATTTCAGGGTATTCTGTGAGAGAATAACAAGATAGTAGGATTTAAAGAGATCTCTGGGATGTGAAAGAGCAGTATAAAGAATAAGAACTACTTTGAAGTGTATTTTTTTTTCCTAGGCAATGTATTTTTCATATCTATCAGACCTATAGAGTTACATATAAAATCTCTCAATAGCTCTTCTACTACATTTTTTTTCTTTAGCCATGTTATCTCTGGAATCATTCTTTTCCTACTTTACGTAAGATGTTGCTGCAGGCTTTCTGAATGGATGACATTAGATACTAACACTTTTATTTTATTTAAAATAATTTTCTTCATGAATATCTATTTGGGCTAGGCATGAGTGACAGCTTCTTGCCTACAGTATTTGTTTCAATAGTTCAAGAAACCAGTAGTGCTCTTCTCTTTCGTTGTGGTTCTCTGTTTTGTCCAGTGAGAGGAGCACTGAGAAAGTTAAGACGTATGAACCTCTTTCTTCTTGGTGTTTCTTCTTCTGCCCACTCTGTTCCTTCTATGGAACTCTTGTCAATTTACATAAAGTGAGGATTAACCTTTTCTTATACTTGTTAGAGCAAGACCTTGTAAACTGTAATGTGTATACAGATCACCTGGGGATTTGTTAAAACGTTGATTCTGATTCTTTAGGTCTGGTGATCAACTGCAGCGTACTGCATTTTTACAGTGCCCCTGGGTGATGCTGTTGGTGCTGGCTCATGGACTAATTTGAGCAGCAGTGTTCTAAAGGACCCTGTAATCCTTTGACTACTACAAATATACAGTATAAACATGAAAATATAAGTGCATGTGCCATGTAAGTGCTGAAGTGTTATAAAAACCATCTTGTAACTTCCTTACTTTGATTTTCTAATCTCTTAGCTTCACGTCTTTGTCATTATCTGCCACCTTTGTAAAGTCCTTCCGGAGTAAACCTTTAGAAGAGAAAAATTTATTCTTCTGGAATTTCACCCAGTAGTCAATTCATTTTGCTTATGTTACTCTCTCACTTTGAGCCTTCAGGACATGATTCAGGTCTGCCTCTTGTCCATACTTCTTTATTTATTGCCAGACAAATAGTGGTTTTCATTACTTGACTGTGAGATGGATGAGTGGGAGGATGGATAAAGGGATGGAAAAAGAAGTCCAACTGAATGTTAATCTTATCTCCATATTATTATCAGCTTCACAATTTAGCTAGGTTGTATTGATTAAAAATGAAATTAATATAAAAATTACTTGAATGTAATTTAATAAAGTACTAACAATCCCTGTATCAAATAAGATCAGGGTTCTAATTTTATTTCTGCCATTTACTGGCTGTGTCACCTTGTGCAAGGTGCTTGATCTTTCCCTTTCTGAGCCTCAGTTTTGTCTTCTATAAACTGGGAAGAGCAATACCTACTTTATAGGATTGTTGACTTTTTAAATACCGTATGTGAAGAATCTGGTCTTACATTCCTAACATATATGATAGTCATTGTCAAATGTGGATCTCAAACATCTGAAGAGAAAGGCAAATGGATTTTTGAGGGCTGCTTAATAGCCTCTTTCATCAAATACGTTATAACATTGAAAATGCTGGATCATCTACTATATGGACTAATATCCCAAAAGGATATGACTGAAGAGAAGTGATTATTGACAACTAACATAGTTTTCTTTTTCCTAGTTGAATGCTTTAACTAATTCATCTTTCTTTTATATGGGGCATTTTGCTACGAATGGTAACTTGCCTTAAATAGCAACCACAAAAAAAGGGTACTAGCTTAAGGATTTTTTGCTATGGCTTTATAACATGGCATGGATGATAACATTTTAGGGGCTGAATGTCTCACTTCATTCAAGGCAAATTGTAATTAACTGGTGTTGTGACGGCACATGATTTACTTGAAGTTATATTCTCATTCATTTAAGCCACTAATCATACCTCAGATTCAGTCTCTTTGCCGCTGAGTTTTTGAACAATATTATTTCTCCAGGTTGAATAGATTTGAGATTGTGGCACTGAACATAAAGCAAAACAGTCATTGCTTTCATTACTTTTGTAATTACAGTCTACCATAGATGACTGACACTGCTTCGGTTGAACTCAAGAGTAACTGAGAGTGAACTCTATAAAAAATCTGTAGCTATTTTAGGTCATTTTATTTACCAAAACTGTCAAGGATTTGGGGAAATATAGACGATTAAGTGGAAAACTGATTTGTGATCTTTTATCAAAATATAATGAATGAGTCATAGGTTTTCTATAGATGGAGTAGTTCATTTTCAACTCATGAGAGACCAAAAATATTAATCTTCCAAATATTTTTATATTATCCTTTGTAAGGGAACGAAACTATGAATGCTATAAATATTTTAGTTTTGCCATAGGGCTAGGACAGTTTATTCGTTTAGTTATTTAAGAAGAATTTAGTGACCATCCACTATGCCCCAGTTGCTCTTTTATCAGGCTGACCATGCAGTAACGAACACCTGTGAGTACTAATTCTCTTTGACCTTAATTTTTAGAGCATAAGGCAGTTCTATTTATGTAATTATTGTCATGCATGTATCAAAATGATGAATGTAAAAGTTTATTTGAGCTCATAAGTTTGGAAAAAACTAGAGTGCGGTAGAGAATAACTTGCTATATCATAAGGAAAAATTTTAAATCTTTAATAAAAGGGAGGAGGAAGTACCATGGAATACCTCATATTCACAGGTAGACACCATCAACAAGGATACTGCAACAGCTGTCACTCCTGTACTGTAATTAAATTAGAGAGGTTGCCACATCATAACTAGAACTTAATTGTGCTTATATAGTTGATTGTAAGCAGCATATTATTAAATCAGGCAGGATAATATAAATTATAAGGTAGAGCAGCATTTGTTACTATAAAGCTGCAGCTGTAGGGTTTTCAGTTTTTAAGCGCTCAGTTCTAAATAGTGTGTTCAGTTTTTTAGTATAGAGCCAGTTTTCCAGTTACAGAATTTATAGTATCTCTTTGTGGACAAATTAAGTGGGCATAACACAGCAGTTATCCTGACACAAGTAGATTAATATTTTTCTTTCTGAAAAATTATAAAAAAGAAATTTGTTTCAAAAGTTGTTTTACATTATGAGTAATTGAGAAATGCCTGAAATCGTTATGAAACTAGAAACTTTTATTCACCCAAAGTTTTAAAAATAATCAGTTATTGCTTTTGCTACTTAAAGCAAGGAGTAGTCTAATCCCTTCTATCTCCAAGAACATATGGTCTGCCCATTTACTTACATAAATATGTAAATGTAAAACTTTAATGCACAGGAAATATTTCCCATGAAGAGGAGTTACTGCACTTAAGAATTTTATACTTTTTCCAGGTTTTTTGAAGTAATAATGCTTTCAATTTCAATAAAACATTGAAAAAATTTCTTTTGAGTAAGATATACACTAGTATCATATATACTATAAAGCTAATCATTTTAGAATTGTTATTCAGTACATGAGAAACCTGGCCTTAGGACTTGTGATGTGGCAGTATGAAAGTATTTTTACTATAAAGCAATTTAGCTTATATAGTTATTTTAGTGCATGGACTCCATTATGGTGAAGAACCAACATATTATTACATTATTACTGTGCCAGTTTTACTTAGGTGAGAGCTCTTGAGTTTAATAAGTGGAGTGCTTTTCAGTAACCTCAAAATATTTCTATCTGACATATTCTTTTAGAACTCTAAGTGTAGTCCTTAATATGCATACCATAAAGTTGAATACATAATTTGATATTGAATTTTCTTTAGTTGAAAAGGCTTAAAAAGAGAAAAGTGCCTTAGGAAAAAAGGAAGCATTGAGTCTACAGTAATATCTCAATAATAAGAAATGTTGTAAATGTATGTTAAGAGCTATTCATGATTTTTTATACCGCAGATTCTATATGCGCTGGGTATATTACATTATTCAGTAGTACGGAATGATTCATACCTTTATAATACAGAAGACATAATAGAATGTAGTTTTATTGCATGGTTCAATTATTATTGCATGCTTCTACTTATTACAGGTTCTATAATATCTCTTCTCAGTTAAACTTTCTTCTTTTTTGGAAGATAGCTAAGGTATTCTAGTTGAAGCATGGCAGGTTGGATATAAAATCTATCCCCTGACCCATTGTGGCTTCTGGTACTATCCAGATATCCCTAAGATACTGTCAAACACAGATCTTAAACATTTGTGTAGTGCAATCCTGAAAATAATGCCAAGGGACATGAAAAACAAGGAAAATGAATTTGGTGAAAAATCAGGGAGTGAACTAATAAATGATTACAATATTATTATTGCTTCTATGCATATTAGTTTTGAACTTGAATTGGTCATGAATGACTGCATTATTTTGTCTTTCTATGAGGGGAACAAAATTGGCAAAATGGCCAGATAGCTTAAATGAAATTGAGTTGTTAATAAGTGTGGGTTTCAATATATAGCATTACTTTTTTTAGATGAAGTTTTTAAAACAATTTTGCAAGGCTAGTATAGTTTATATTAATTATAGTTAGATAATGTTATGTGTTCCAATTTTCTTGAATTCCCTAGGTTACAACAGTAACACTTCAAGATTTGCCAGGTTGTAGTCTCTCCACACTGGCAGAGTGTACAAATCTTCAGTTTCTGTCTCTTCGGCGCTGTGGATTAACCTCTTTGCACAGCCTGAGTAACTGCAAAAAGTTAAAGTACATTGATGCACAGGTATGTCCTATGTTCTCAATATTTATTTTATAATAAAATATAAAGTGGAGTAAGGTGTAATTCGGGTGTACATTTTAAGAAATGACAATTTTGAAGAAACATTTACTAAAGTAACCTATAACTCAGGGTCTAAAAGAGATCAAGGGCCAAAATTTGTGAGAACCATACAGGGAAGGTGATTAGATGGTATGACCTGGAAACTATCTCTATTTGCAGATGATATAGTTATTGTTTTGTTACTTTTTGCTGCATAACAAATGACCACATTATTTAGTTAACTAAAAACAGCAACCACTTTTTTTGCTTACAGTTCTGTGGGCCGTGAATTGAGGCCAGACTTATCTGGGCATTTCATCTGCTTCATACCATGTTGCCTGGGTCTCTTATGTAATTTGCAGCTGGGGCTGGAATGTCCAAAATGCCTTCTTTTACATGTCTGGTGCCTTGG
This sequence comes from Phocoena sinus, assembly GCF_008692025.1. NCBI lineage: Eukaryota > Metazoa > Chordata > Mammalia > Artiodactyla > Phocoenidae > Phocoena > Phocoena sinus. Next base: position 34,759,179 of record NC_045772.1, on the reverse strand, counting down.
GAGTTTGGAATTTCTCTCTCTCTCTCTCTCTCTCTCTCTCTCTCTCTCTCTCTCTCTGTGCTTTCTTGGGAATCTTAAAAGGGTGAGCTTTCCAAAAAGACAAGCTTCAATATGAAGTGCTTGTCAAGCATCTGCTGGCATCATGCTAGCTTGTGTCCTATTGGCTGAGCTTTCAGTTCATGTGGGAGGGGACTATGTGGATGTGTGAATATTGGGTTGTGAGGTTTATTGGAACTGCTTACAAAGTAACAACCTCCTGCAGTCTGGCCCCTAGCTCCTAATGAGTGACATCCTTCCCGCATGCAAAAGGACTCATGTCCCAAAGACCACAAAGTCTCATTAACTCATGGCATCAGACTCAGACTTGAGCACAGAATCTTCTCATCTAAATCAGATCCAAGTGGAGATGATCTGCTCAGAGAAAGTTCTTTCAACTCAGAGATCTATGAAGTTAAAGGAAAAGTTGTCTTCCCTCCCCCACACCCACATACAGTGGTGAGAGAGGACTTGATTAATTACAAGAGTTGTTACCATTCAATATGGGAGAAAACAAGACGCTCATGGCAGTCCCTGGTCCATAGCTAAGAAACTACCATCAGTTATTAATAAGGACTTGGTTCTGCTCCATGGGAATGGGTGTCTGTGATTGTTGGTTCTGCCCACTAGGCTTTTAACTCCATCCTCAAGACATGCTTTCTTTTTTTTTTTTCCCCATTTATTTATTTATTTTTGGCTGCGTTGGTTCTTCATTGTTGTGCATGGGCTTTCTCTAGTTGTGGCAAGCAGGGGCTACTCTTCATTGTGGTGCGCGGGCTTCTCATTGCAGTGGCTTCTCGTTGTGGAGCACGGGCTCTAGGTGCGTGGGCTTCAGTAGTTGCAACATACAGGCTCAGTAGTTGTGGCTCGCGGGCTCTAGAGCACAGGCTCAGTACTTGTGGTGCACGGGCCTAGTTGCTCTTTGGCATGTGGGGTCTTCCCGGACCAGGGCTTGAACCCATGTCCCCTGCATTGGCAGGTGGATTCTTAACCACTGCACCACCAGGGAATCCCCAAAGGCATACTTTCTTTTCCATAAGAAGTGTCCTGTTTTGCAGCTGAGAATTTTTCTCAATGTTTCTTTCTCGTAGAAGATTGGGGGGAGGTGCTAGAGTTTTATTTTTATTTTAGATTATATTATTTTCAATTCAAACTGACTGTGCTTCCACCAATATGATTTTCTTTTCAAACTTTGTGTTTCCTATGCTTCTTATTAAATTTACTCTATTAGACAAAGGCTATATTCATATTTTTGAGAAGGGTGTTGTAGGACTATACCATTAAGATTCTTAGAAGCCCATTTATCTTTCTGAAATCTTAAGAGAATTGATGTTGCATCCGTGACATATGATCTTGACATTGAGACCAATATTATGTATTGCAGAGATGTGCATGTTTAGTAAAAGTATAAATCTATACATGAGATATATACCTAATTCATGGTATTGGTATTCTTTGGAGGGAAAGATAGCAAAAGGGACTGAGGAAAGGAAATGGGGAGATTTCAAATTTTTCCATGTTTGGTTTCTTTAAAATAAGTTTTTTAGCAACTATGACCAAATGTTCACTCTTGTTCATTTAGATCGTTTGAAATATTTTGTTATATGATCCTCTGTGTTTTCTATATTTTAAAATATTATTAATAAATACAAAGTCATTTATTTGGTTACTTAGTATTTTCATCTAGATAGTATAACACTCTACATAGTTATCTTAAAATTAGGGATTCAGATATTCATTTAAAGATCATATATCTCATCTTCCCTCTTTTTGCAAGCTTTAAATGTTTCATTAATAAGCCATTGAAATAAAACTAATTACATTTGTTCTTTGTTTTAGGAAAACAATATTGAGACTATCAACTGTGAAAATTTAGAAAATCTCTGTGTTGTTCTTCTTAATAAAAATCAACTGACTTCTTTTCATGGTTTGGATGGCTGCACTAATATCCAAAATCTTGAACTTTCACATAATAAAATCACTCGAATTGGTGAGAACAGTGGAATTTAAATATATTGACATTTATTTCTCATTATTATATTTTGTTTCATTTATTCTTTTCTGAGAATAGGCCACCATCACTAATTTGCTTATTTTATCCAAGTCATACTTATTTAATCTTTTATCCAGATTTATAAAGGAAACAAAATTAGTTTTAATATATATAAAAGGAATATGCTCCCACCACTGGCAAATGGGTGGTTGTTAGTAGCTCCTTAAATTTAGTATATTCACCTCCCTGTTCCTTTTCTTATAACCAATAGTGATCTGAACTCTACTGAAGAATACAATACCCTAGTTTGTTGCCATCATACTTTTATGGACCCTATGCTTTCTGTACTTCTCAGCAGCTGTCATAACTTTCCTGGTATGACACTACTCTCCTTACCTACACACATCACTTGTACTAACCTTTCCTTCTTTAGGTAAGGCTACTAATACCACATAAAAGAAAGAGTTTATCAGTTTGGATCTCCCTAATCATCTTTGTCCCTCCATCTGTCTGTCTGTATACCTATATATCAATAGCGTTTCCATCCTTATTCTTTGTAATCCATAAAATTCAGTGATGAAAATGTCTTTTCTTATTTAAGACCAGCCCTTCTATTTTACGTAAATATACCTGTCACTCTCCTCTGGTACCTTCCTCCATCATTTATCACCTTTCTCATGTCAGATTCTTCCTATTGCCATCCATTGCCTCATCTCTCTTCCTCTTGCTGTCAAGTCTTGTGAAAGAGTGTTCTGTTCTTGCTCTCACTTCTTACTACCCAACTTCCCTCTTCTGCCCACTGAAATTCAGCTTCAACTCACTTCTATACATTTCCAGTGTGGTAAGTCTAAAATAAAAATCTCATGTTTTTTAATACCTGGCTTAAAATTCTGTTTGTTTGTTTTTTTTTAATTTAACTGTGAGATTCTCAAGGGACTTGATAAGGGCTTAAATGATGGTTAATCAATAATCAAGGACTGGCAGAAAATAATGAACTAGATAAAAACATTACTCTAGTATACTACTAATGGCTTAAATTATTGGACCCCCAGAAGGTACATTCTTTCCACCTTCTCCATCCTGTAGTGGTTAGGAAATGTGATCTGTACTGAAATATCACGAAATGGGATGGGAGCAGGTGGAGGAGTAGAAGTAAGCCTGCTTTCTGTGTTTAGGCCTGGTTCTACCTAGGCCTTCTTGATATTAATTTGTTTGCCTATGTAATATTTTGTATTTTCTTTCTTTTTTTATTGTTGAACATTTCAAACATTTACAAAATGAATACATGGAGATTCCATATACTATAGTCAACATTTGGTCCATCATTACTGTTTTGTTTTTTATTGTATTTTTTCTTTTTTAAAACAAATCCCCAAATCATAAAATTTCATCCTTTCATACCTCAGGAGATGGTTTTTAATAATATGGTCCTTTCTTACTTAACTACAATGCATTGTGTTGCCTAATAAAATTAATAGTGATTCCTTCTATCAACTGATAATCCATAATCCAAATTTCCTTATTTTCTTAAAATTATCAGGGTTTGTTTGAATCATAACACAAACAATGACCACATATTACATTTACATAGGTATCTGAAGTCCTATCTAATCTGTAGTAATCCTTCCACTTTTTTTCCTCCATGCCATTGATTTGTTGCAAAACCTATGTTAATTGTCCTATACAGTGTCCCACATTTTGGGTTTGTTCATTTACTTCCTTTTAATGTATTAAAATTGTTTCACTATGCCTATAAATATTTCATGTCCTGTAAATGAAAGCTAGTGCAACAGGCTTGAGTTAATTAAAATTTAGTCTTTTTTGGCAGGAATTTTTCATAGGGGTTGCTCTGTGCTTCGTATTGCCTTACGTCAGGAGTCATACAGTGATTATTTGCTTTTAATGATGCTACAGTTGCATGTTAGGTATGTGAGTGATAGCCTAAACGTTCCATTATAAAGTTTCCCACAAACCTTTTATCTAATGCTTTCATCCATTGATTAATGTGGCCTGAATCAATTAATGCAGTGGGGGATACAAAAAATGAGTTTTCTAATTTGAACATTCCTTCCACATTTTAAAAACTGGAATCATTTATTTAATAACTATTTGGTTACCTTGGAATCATTCGTAGAGGAAAGACAGGAATAAATGCCTGCCTTTATATTGATAGACTTTTACAGTAAGGTCATTACTTTCAGTGGTGTCAAATGAATTTTCTTTGTTTCATTTATTTTGTTTTGCTTTTGCACTTTTCTCTCTCTCCCTGCTCTTCTCTCTTTCTTAGTGGTCTAATGAACTCATAGAATTTTATAATATAGAATATTTCAGTCTCTTTTCTTATTATACTGCTTGATACTCAAATTGTCCAGTCCTGTGAATTTGATTGAAGATATCAAATATTGATATCTCCAAATTTACTTTTTGAACTTTATAGTTATTTTCTCTTCCACTGTAGTCCTTGGTTGATACCAACACTAACATAACTATTTGCTATGGATTATAATAGCCATAAAATAGTTTCAAAACAACAATGCCAGTATTAGAAGCATTTTAGAAGTATTTAGAAGAAATCTTCTAAATTAATTTTGAGATTTTTTTGCATTTCTTTTGGCCCTTACACTTTGTCCCCCAAAGTGATGTGCTCACTTGAAGTATTTTATCTTTGTGATTATGTTATGAATTTGAAATATAATTAGTTCACTTTTCCCTTTGATTCAGTTTTATTTTTGAGATTTAAGACAGATATATGTTTCTACAGACTACATTTAAGAAGACTCAAAGTGGTTGTGCTTTCATCCTTTTTCATTTCACTGTTATCCCATCTACTTTTATATACAGATATTTATGTATATATGTGTATAATAATACATGTGTATCACATATGTGATATATGTGTGTGTTTTTAAATATACATACACATACATATATCTAAGAAATATATGTATATATGCTAATTCTTTCACAAAATAAAGAATATTTTAAGTACTGTTCTTTATCTTGCTCTTTTTCATTTTACAACATATATGGAGTTCATAGCATTCTTTTTCTATGGCTTGATAGTATTCAGTTGTGTGTATGCACTAGAGTTTATTCCACTGGTCTCTGGTTGATGGACAATGGATGGTTTACAATCTTCCACACTGCCATCATGACTAACCCGATACCTATGTCATTTCATACTTCATCAGATATATCTTTAGGTTAGTTTCCTGATATATATATGTATATATTTTTTTGGGGGGGGGGAGCAAAGGACATCTTTAATCTAGGAAGATAGTGCCAGACACACTTTATATGGGTTGTACCACTTTGCACTCCTACCATTAATACATGTTAATGGCAGTTTTTTTTTTTTTGCTTTTCTTCTGTTTATTATGTTGTTCTTTTCTATTTTTAAGTTAAATTTGTAATTTAATTATTTATCATTTTTCACTCTTGTTGACATAAGTACTTAAGTCTATAAATTTTACTCTGAGCACTGCTTATTCTGTAACTTCTGAATAAGGTATAGGTATTTTTGTCTGTTCTACAATTACATGATGTATTTTATCTTTTACCTAAAATTTTAAATTTCCACATGGAAAGACCATTTTTGTTGTTATTTTTTCTAGTTTTATTTAATTATAGTCAGAGAATTCTTTTTGTGCCATATCTGCTTCTTGAAACTTGTGGTTTTCTAACATGTGGTTAATTTTCAGGAATGTTTCATGTGCACTTGAAAAGAAGGTGGTTGTTTTTTGTTGGAATATAAAGTATATATTTTCATCTTTAAGATCTACATTAGTGATCTTTTATTTTAGGTCTTAAATGTGTACTTGATTTACCTTGGACTGAAGGAGTTGAGCTAGATTGAATGTATCTGTTCTCCTTTTTTAACATCTTTATTGGAGTATAATTGCTTTACAATGGTGTGTTAGTTTCTGCTTTACAACAAAGTGAATCAGTTATACATATACATATGTTCCCATATCTCTTCCCTCTTGTGTCTCCCTCCCTCGCACCCTCCCTATCCCACCCCTCTAGGTGGTCACAGAGCACCGAGCTGTGTATCTGTTCTTAATCAGCCTATTTCTTTGTGTACATCCTTTTGTTTCTGCGTCATGAATGTTGCTCCATGCCGTTATACAGATATTCTTAACTGTGTTATCTTTATTGTGAATTTTAGCCTTGAAAATTTTAAGTTCCATCCTTTGTCTCTTTAATGCTTTTGTGACTGAATTCTACCTTGTCTTACATGGTTTCATTTTGTTTGTATTTGCCTAGTCTAAAAAAACTTTTTAACATTTCTGAATCACTTTGTTTTATGTATGTACTTGTATACAGAATGGATTTGGGTTTTATTTTTTGATCCAAGCTTAAATGTTTTTCTCTCATATAGACCATGGCCATTTGCATTTATTAATTTAATTCATATACTTGGTCTCAGTACTGTCATCCCACTCAGGATGATGCTCTCTCTTTCTGGAGGGAGGCCTTGTTGGTAATAAATGGGTTCTTCCACCCCTGGGGCACCTCCAGTGTTTACTTATCCGTTCAGTTTCCGTAGGATTTCCTCTGTACAAGTGTGGATTCAGCCTGGATTGTGTTGATCCTGGATACTTATTACCCCACTTAGAAAGAAATTTAACTTGTGATTTCTTTATCTCCCATTTGCAATGGAAGGATAGTTTGTGGGTATTTTGATTTCTTTGTTGCACTTTATGAATTTCTGGAGGAGGTTTGGGGAGAATTGGATCTAATCAGTCACCATCAACTCCCTTTTTTAAAAATATAAATTTATTTATTTATTTATGGCTGTGTTGGGTCTTCGTTGCTGTGCGCGGGCTTTCTCTAGTTGCGGTGAGCGGGGGCTACTCTTTGTTGCCGGTGTGCGGGTTTCTCATTGCAGTGGCTTCTCTTGTTGTGGAGAATGGGCTCTAGGCACGCGGGCTTCAGTAACTGGCATGTGGGCTCAGTAGTTGTGTCTTGCAGGCTCTAGAGCACAGGCTCAGTAGTTGTGGTGCACAGGCTTAGTTGCTCCGCGGCATGTGGGATCTTCCCGGACCAGGACTCGAACCTGTGTCCCCTGCACTGGCAGGTGGATTCTTAACCACTGCACCACCAGGGAAGTCCCCATTTTTTTTTTTTAATTTGGGAAAAATATAGTGGTTTTCACAAAGCAAGCTTTTGTTTTGCAAACATTTCAAGGCATAATTTCTAAAATGTAATGTATAATGTTCTTTAATATGTTTGTCTATGTGTCTGTGCTGCCTGCTTTGGGACCACTCATGACTTCTCCCATATGGAAATACTGATACTTTTGAAATAAATTTTTTATTTTAAAATTTGATTTAAAATACATACAGAAATAATTTTGTTGTTGTTGGAATGAAGGCAAGTGCACTGATAATGTATGTTACTTTATTGGTACTCACTGAAGCAAGCTTGAAAAAAAAGAAAAAGGCTGTTTGTAAGAAGAAATGCTTGAACTTCCATTCACTTCATTTTCATTGCCAACAGTGCTGTATGGGATTTTTTGTAGTCAGTGAATTTCCTGGGATAGGATATCTGCAAGACTTATGTGAAAACTGCCATGTTATTAATTGATGTACCTGAGGTATCTCTATGTAGTACACTCTCAGCAAACAAAGTAAAAGACATCTTTGCTGTCTGTTGGGTACAATGAAAACACTGTATTTATTGAGTGTGAGAAGAGTATGCATGGGAAAGTAGATTTTCTGAAGACCAGTTGGAGTCTGTTTTTCATCTTCAAGAACTGCTTACAGAGATTCTGGTTGAGCTAAGGGAAAAGCATAGATTTTGTCTCTCAATGATATATTGATGCTAAGAACTCTTATGAAGGGGCACAAAGATAGATTTGTGTTTATAAGTTAATAAGTCACTATTCCATGCTATAATATTTCTTAAGGAGGTGAAATAAAATTGGAAGGAAGCAATACCAAATATTCTACATTTGTAGTTTCGAGTTTAATTTGTTCCTAATTCTAACTAAGCTATATTATTGCAGCAGTTAATTAGCGATGTTAACTCTAATTACTCTTTTTATTAGAAAACATTAGTGTACATTTTTTGCTTTCTTTGCATTTAGTGACTGAAAATAGCAACTCTATCACTCTCTTTAAGGCACTTTATTTGAAATAATTTATGCTGAATGTTTTCCATTCTACTTAAACTGGTTAATTGTAGAAATAGAAATACAATGTGAAATATACTCTTTTAAAGTAATAGTTTAAAATTTAATTCTATAAATTGAAAGTTACAAAGTTAGTTCTTTAATGTTTAAACATATTGTGTGCTGTGACTATAGAAAGAAATGGTCTTAATTATTATTATTAATCATAACTGAAATATTAATTTAAAATATAATTCAAAATGATATCCTTAAGATGTATTACATATTGAGGTACAGATTATTTTCTGGTCAAATGTAGCAAAAAATAAACTATTATATGGGGCATATATGGTCATATAAATTTTGTAGTCATTTAAAGAATACTTTGTACGTTTTTATATTATTTTCTATAATTGGTTCTATTTTGGCAGCAAGTTTTTGACTATTGAGTATTTTTACTTGACCTGGCATTATTCTTGCATGTTTTAAATGCACAAGATAATTGCTTTAAGCTCTTTAAATTCACTTCACGTTGATGATTTTAAAGATGGATTTATTTTAATTGGAAAAGAGATTTTATTATAATTTTTAATGTTTTTTTCCCTGAAGTTACACAAATTTTTATCTTTTATAACTCACTTTAATTTGGGTGGATTTCAGTTTAAATTTTAAGGTTTGTTATCTTCGTTATATTTCTTGCTTTCCTTTGCCTGAAATTTCCCATGAGTAAATTTCAGGCAAAATTGGTAAGACATTTTTTTTTAATAAGTAATGTGGAGAAAACTTTTCTTAAATGAATGTTGCCACAGTGTTCATTAAAATTTATAAACTTTACCTATGAGGAATCTTTCATATTTTGAGTTAGTATTTTTGATTTAGTTTTTTAATGAATAGCCAAAGCAAATGAAAAATAGGTGATTCATATGTTATAATCTAGTTTTCTTTTTTCCTCCCAAAATATATTGAATTTTATTGACTTTTTAGCAGAAACATTTTAAAACTAAACTAATTTTTAAAATTCATGCTGCATGACCAAAGTGTTTATAGAAAAAATACAGCTTAAGTATAATAAATATAGTAATAGATAACTTTTTTTTACCACCAGCCATTTCATGTGCTTTATACATATTAACTCATTTGATTTTCACTTAAGTGTTATTAGTTAGGTACTATTTAATCTTTGTTTTTTCCAGATAAGAAAGCTGAAACATAGAAAGTTTAATTAAGTTGTCTAAAATCACACCGTTAGTTAATGATAGAGCCAGCATTTGAAACTCAGCAGTCTATCCTGGTACCAAATTTTTTAATCGATTCATTCTGTTGCCTCTCTCATAAATACGCATTTAATATTTAAGATTATTACTGTTTTGTTATACTATATTACAAAGTCTTTATGCTGAAAAATATATAATGATTTTAAGGTTTATTCATTAATAAATTTATTAATGAGCCATTGAGCATCTACTATGTGGAAACACTTTTCCAGGCACTAGAACACAGCACTGGAATATTGCTGAGGATGCAGCAATAAACAAAATAAATGACTATCCTGACTTGCACTGAGATTATCCTACTGATAGTCATTGATATAGAGAGAAAGAGGAAAAGAGTAAATTGCCATGTTTCCTTTATTGACTATTGGGTAAAAATGAAAATAAGTATGATGTTAATGACTTTAATGCCAGCAATTTATAAATCATTAATTTATAAATTTCAGGTAATACAGCCCTAGAAAATATTATTGTAAATAGTTAGAGATACTGGGAGATTTTTTTTCTGCTGCTTTATTTTCAGATAATACTGTTTTCTGGAAAAGTGAAGCTAGTATTCTAAGTATGAAAGATATTGAATAATTCAACATTTTCACATAGGCTTGATTACTATGTCGTGGCTCATAGGGGAAATGTGCCTGGATTAATTCTTGCTGCCAAATGTTGTCATTGGAACATTAGAAAAAATAATGAAGTAAAATAAGATAAAGCTGTAGATATTTTGCTTGTAGAAATGTTTTTCATTATATACTTAGGGAATTCTTTGGATTCCACTAGATGGTGCTAGCTTACTCTTTAGTTTTGAAATGTAACACAATGCTTAGAACAAAGCTGAAAGGGATTTTGCAGATCTGCCAGTCTAGGCTTCTTAGTTTACAGATGGAAAAACAGACCCACATAGTTTTCGTCTAACTCCTGGCAGAGGTGGGGCTAGAATCCACATTTCCTGATTCCTGTTTCAGTATTCTTTTTTCCGTACAACCTGTATGATCCTGAAGGACTTCTGCATTGAAATTGAAAATCTCAAGTGTAACTCAGCATATTTGTATGTAACTGTCAAACATAGCAATCATTGAGCAGCTAAAGGAGGTAGACCTTTACCAAACACTTTTTTAGTGAAAACCTCCAGCCTAATTCAACATCTTTAGTATTGCTGTTCCTTACAGAAGAGTTTTTTTCCCCTGTGGCAGGAATGTTTTATTAGACCATTGGCTCATTTCTGTGGGAAGAATTCTTTGAAATAGATATTTGTAGCAAGTATAGCCAAATGCTAATTTTGCCATGGGCAATGAGGAGGGATAAACATAGTTGGCTTCAATTTTATTTTGTGGGACCTAGGAAACTTTTAAAGGGCTAATAAAGAATATATTGAAGCAGTAAACTCAAGAATATTTAAGCAATCCTTTATATTTATTATATTTAAGCCCTTTGAAAGAGACTCTTGAATATTTTTGTGGTTATTTGTTTTGTTTTAGATGGGTAGTAGAAGAAATAACAAATTTTTACAGGGAGAGAATTATGTTCTTAGAGATGTTGAGGAAGTAATGATGTTCTAACTTAAGTCTTGCTGTAAGTCTGTTTTGCTCAGTTCTCATCCTTTATTTGACAGCGAAGAATTTCTAAGATTAAAAGAAGAAGGGGGGCAATTTATTCTAACTTCCTTCCCACCTAGATTCCTCCTTTTGATCCAGTGCACTTACTGGATCAAATTACTGTTTAATCAGTTGTGTATAGACTTTTCTGAGTATGTATTAATATCCTATTCCTTCTTCAAGATTTAGCTCAAACATATCTCTTTGAAGCCTTATTTGGTCACCACAGTTACAGGTTTTTTTTTGTTTGTTTTTAGTTTTTTTTTCAGTTACAGTTTTTTAACTTCTTGTTTTTATTGAGGATAATTGTTAGGAAACAATAACTATCATTTTTAGTACCCAACATGTGAAAGTGTTGTAAATGCTACTTTAAAATATTATTTTTAATCCTCCCAATAATGTGAAATCACCCCCACTCCACAAAAAAGGAACGAAGGATCAGAGTAGTTAAGTAACTTGCTTATAGTCATATAGCTAGTTTTCGAATAGGCATGTGTTACTGAAATTCAGGACTGCCTGCCTCAGAGCCTATTCATTATTGATTATGCAATACTGCCTGTTGATTAAGTGGAACACTTGTCATGTTAGCAGAGTCCTGGAGAAAGACTTATATACATAACTCCCATGGTGTTTGTAGATTGTAGATCTTCATTCTCATAGCTTTTTTTAATTTATTTTTTGATTTAAATATTTTTGAGGCCATGATATTTGGTGCACACAAATTTATAACTGTTATATGTTTCTGTTAAATTGACCAATTTTATCATTTTTAAATGTCCCTTTTCAACTGTATTAAAAGTTTTCTGCCTTAGTCTTCTGTGTCTGACATAATCAAACCAGCCTTTTTTGGACTCAGGACCTTTCTAACACTCTTAAAAATTATTGCGGACCTCCTTCAGACAGTTTTCATTTATGTGGGTTATATCTATCAATATTTACTGCATTAGGAAAAAACAGAAAATTTTTGTATTCATTCAAAGTTTAAGACAATAAAGCCTTTGCATTCATAACAGTTTTAGAATGATAACTGTATTTTTTTTTTTTTTGCGGTACGCTGGCCTCTCACCGTTGTGGTCTCTCCGGTTGCGGAGCACAGGCTCCAGACGCGCAGGCTCAGCGGCCATGGCTCACGGGCCTAGCGGCTCCGCGGTATGTGGGATCTTCCTGGACCGGGGCACGAACCCGTGTCCCCTGCATCGGCAGGCAGACTCTCAACCACTGCGCCACCAGGGAAGCCCAATAACTGTATTTTTTAAACAAAAAGATACAGTGAGAAAAGGGTCATTGTCACACATATTTGCAAATCTCTTTAATGTCTAGCTTAACACAAGACAGCTGGATTTCCATATTTCCTTCTGCGTTAAATTTACTACGATATCACACCTCATGTATTCTCTGGATAACTCCACCCTACACTCTTGAACAAATGGGAGTGGAAAAGGCAAATAACCTCTTAGAATTATTATGAAAGTAGTTTTGACTCCATGGAACCTTTAAAGGTATCTCAGGATGGGGACACTGGCCCACACTTTGAGAATTACTGTTTTAATGTTTACATAATACATATTTTTCTGTCCTTTTACTTACAAAATTTCTACAAGTTCTATTTTTGGAATTTTTGTAATGTAACATAAAAAATTGTTGTTTTTGTTCTTGTTTTATCTGGGCTGCCTGACAAATTCAAGCTTTGATTTGTAACCTTTAGTCCCTAGTAATTAAGTGTAATCAATAACATTCAATTATTGATATATTTGAGTTTAAAATTACTCTCTTGCTATTTGATTCTATTTGTTCTTGTTCTTTTTTTCTCTTTTCTTGCCTTCTTTTGCTTTGGTTGAGATTTTAAATTATTCCATTTTTCTTTTCTATCATATTACCATTTTTATATTATTTTACTATCCTTTTGGTTTACTATAGATATTACATCATACCTTCTTTATTTACCAAATCTAAGTTTATTTAGCACTTTCCTCTCTTTTTTCTTTTTCTTTTTTAACATCTTTATTGGAGTATAATTGCTTTACAGTATTGTGTTTCTGCTGCACAACAAAGTGAATCAGCTATATGTATATATATATATCCCTATATCCCCTCCCACTTGTGTCTCCCTCCTACGCTCCCTATCCCACCCCTCTAGGTGGTCACAGAGCACCGAGCTGATCTCCCTGTGCTATGCAGCTGCTTCCCACTAGCTAGCTATTTTATATGTGGTAGTGTATATATATCAGTGCTACTCTCTCACTTCATCCCAGCTTACCCTTCCCCCTCCCCGTGTCCTCAAGTCCATTCTCTACTCCTGAGTCTTTATTCCCGTCCTGCCCCTAGGTTCATCAGAACCTTTTTTTTTTTTTTTTTTAGATTCCATGCATATGTGTTAGCATATGGTATTTGTTTTTCTATTTCTGACTGACTTCACTCTGTATGACAGACTCTAGGTCCATCCACCTCACTGCAAACAACTCAATTTCGTTTCTTTTTATGGCTGAGTAATATTCCATTGTATATATGTGCCACATCTTCTTTATCCATTCATCTGTCGATGGACACTTAGGTTGCCTCCATGTCCTGGCTATTGTTAATAGAACTGCAATGAACATGGTGGTACATGACTCTTTTTGAATTATGGTTTTCTCAGGGTATATGCCCAGTAGTGGGATTGCTGGGTCATATGGTAGTTCTATTTTTAGTTTTTTAAGGAACCTCCATACTGTTCTCCATAGTGGCTGTATCAGTTTACATTCCCACCAACAGTAGCACTTTCCTCTCTTTTCCAAGGCAATTCTAGGGTCTTAGAAAACTTAAACTTTATTTACTCCCTCCCAACTTAATGTGCTCTTTTTGTTGAGTATTTTAACTCTGCATGTGTATATATGTATCTATATGTGTGTTTCAAATGCCTTAAGACATTATTATTTTATAAAGTCAATATCATTTGGATTGATCCATTTTTAAACCTTTCCATTGAACTTTATTCTACCTTTCATCTGTGATATTCCTTTCACCTGAAGAATATGCATATACATATCTCAGTTTATGTATTTTGATATATATACTTACCATTTGGCATGCATTTTCTGCATTGTGAATGGATTTTATTTTATTATAGCTTTCCTTGCCTAGGGTGATGTGCAACAACCTAATGGTTGATCCTTGGAAGAAAATTTCCTTTTCCCCTTTTAAGATTTTTTTTTTCTTTTGCCATTGTTTTCATCAGTTTACTCTGATGTTTCTACTGTGGTTACCTTAGTATTCACCCTGCTTGAATTCATTGTGCCTCTTAAATCAGTGGCTTGGCATCTTTATTCAGTGTTGAAAAATTCTGAGCTACCTACTTACTTATAGATCTAGATCCAGATATATATTCCCACTATATTCTATAATCCCCTTATCCTTTTATAATTCTCTTACATTTCTTTTGCATCTCTATGTGTCATTTTGGATGTTTTCTTGTGACTCAAATTATGGTTCACTAATTCTCCCTTCAGCTGTGTCTAATATAATGTCCAATCATTCATGAAAGTCTTGTTTGTAGTTGTAGATTTTCAAGCTTAGAACTTTTATTTGCTTCTTTTATTTAGCATTCAATTCACATTTTTATAGTATCTAATATGTAAGTTTCCAATTTTAATTTTTTAATATGTTCAACAAAGTTTTGTTAATTTCTGTGTCTAGTAACTTCATTATCTAGATACCCTGTGGATAGTTTCTATTATCTGTTCTCTTGATTTTTGTTCACATGATGTTATTTCCTTGCTTAGTTTTTTGTCATTTTACAGTCAGAAAATACTAAGAAAAACAAAACTATAGAATCAATTTGAGGCTATGATGTTATTATTTTCCTCCAGAGGTCTTTATTGTTTAAAACTACAAGCATTAGTGATCTCTGTGCAGCTAAATCCATGTTTTGCTATTGATATTATTTAAAGCTTGGCTTCAGTACCTTGGGAGCTATTCCATATTTGGATTAATGTGTAGTACATGGAGGTCCAACCAAAAGTAAGGTAGAGATTTGTTAGACCTCTTTTGCTGAGGAGAGCTCTGGAGCCCAAGTTTTGACCCCCTGATGTTGCAAGCTTTCCTTTCTGAGAATTAATAGATATCCTGAATAATGTGTTCACCTCATTTCTTCTGGAACTTAATCCTCTTATTCTGTAATACCATTTTAGTTCTTAAATGCCTTCAGCAGCTATGTTTATATTTGTTTTCTCATTACCTAGTCCATTGTTACTGTAAACAGAAAGCCTTTGCTACATTTTCTATTTTCCCCTTCTCTTGTCTTCTTTTGACTTATTTGGTATTTTTCCCCTCATTTCCTCTTTTGTCTCAGTCTTTTGATAGTTATATACTTTATTTAGTGGTTACCATAGAAATTATAAAATATACTCAATTTATCTCAAGTTAATTGATATCTTTACCTCAAATTTCCTGACTTATATGTGTTTGTTTTTCAGGATTTTAAATGTTTTTTGTTTTTGTTTTTGCGGTACGCGGCCCTCTCACTGTTGTGGCCTCTCCCGTTGCGGAGCACGGGCTCCGGACATGCAGGCTCAGCAGCCATGGCTCACAGGCCTAGCCACTCCGCGGCATGTGGGATCTTCCTGGACCGGGGCACGAACCCACGTCCCCTGCATCGGCAGGCGGACTCTCAACCACTGCGCCACCAGGGAAGCCCTTAAATGTATTTTTATTTAACTCTTCAAGCTGTACATTATGGTTATTTTATACAGTCAAAGTTTGATCATATTTGCCCATATTTATTGCTTTTATGCCTGTTGCTCTTTTTTTCATTTAAGATCTTGGATCTCTTTCCTTCTTCTGATATAGATCCTTTAAAATTTCCTCTAGTAAAATAACTAGTTTGTGGAAGATAATTTTTCTGTAAATGTGCTTACTTAGCATTCATTGTTAAATCATAATTTAACTGGGTGTATTTTTCTAAATTGAAGTTTATTTTCTTTCAGTAATTCATAAATATCATTCCGTTACTTTTTTACTTTCACTGTTGCTTTAAGAAGTCAGCTGTGTTAAATTTCGGAAACTTTGAGGGTATTTTCTATGTCTTTTCAAGTATTTTTTTTCTTGTTATTCCTGTTATGAATTTTTATTCTGATGTGTCTAGGCATGGATTTCTTTTTAATTCATCCTCTTAGGGTCTGATGCAATTATTGAATATGTGATTTTCACTTTTAAATTTTATCTGTTAGCCATTATCTCTTCAAAAAGTTTTTTTCTTCCTCAGTTTGTTGAAACGCTACACATATATTAGATTTTCTGACTCTTGCCTCCATATTTCCTATATTCTATCTTTCTGTCTTTTTTTGCTGCCTCTAGTTACTTTCTATATACCTATATTCCAGTGACAAATTCTGACTTGCTGTTAATCCTAGTCATTGAGTTTTTAAATTTGAATTAATTCTGATTTTCACGTGGGTCTGGTTTTGCTGGGATTTGTTATTTCTGCTAACTCTTATTTATGGCATCTTATTTCTTTGTGTTTTTCATGTGATTTTCTTTTTTTGTCACCTGTTTATTTCCCTTGGAATTTAAGCTTTGTGATTATTCCTAGTTATGAGATTAAAGTTTGTTCTTTAGAGATTTTTCAGATGCCGAAGGACACAAACAATCTGGAATCATTTGTGCTACGTTTTTGGTGGAAGTTTTCTGATCACCATGAGAATGAATTTGAGTCATAAACCTATGGGAGAGTCAGCTTGTATTTATTATTTTAAAGGAGGATTTTTTTCCCCTCTTACTGAGATTTGAGATAGGTAGTTTAATTTCCTGTCTTCAGTTGGGTATAGCTGATTGGGGTCCAGGTTTACTCGGAATTGCCTGTCATACTTGCTTCCTATTGGTGAATTTTAAGTTTTGTTTCCTCAAACTGTGAGGCTATAGAAATTGATCGTCATATTCACCAGATTTAACAAGTTTTCTCGCACTGAAAACTGGCTTTACTGTTCTGCTTGCTTCTCTTTGCCTACCATATCTTTTAAGATTTTGGACTAAGAATTCTTTGCTTTCTTAACAGCTCATTTGGAAACATTTAAAAAATGTAATTACTGTTTTTAGTTATTTTCAGGGGTAAAGATCACAGTATCTGAGCAGAAATTTCTGGAAATGGAATTTTGTATTTTTTTCTAAGTAACTTTTAATCTAATCTATACAATTAATATATGCTTATTGTCTATAAATTATGATGTGAAATGATAAAATAATAAGCCATATTTCTACCATCCAGATATAGCCAGTATTGGTGAGCTTTCCAGATTGTTTTCCATCCATTTAAAAAATCACTACTGTAATATTGTTTTGTAATTAACTTTATTCACTTAATAAATTGTGAATAATTGTACATGTCATAATTTTAAAAAATATTCTAGGTGAATTTTTCAAGTAAATGATACTTGAGCAGAGATTCTGTCTATATCCTTTTTCTATTTCTATGAGGACACAACACAGTCTTAGGACTTGTAGAACGAGTTATGAGTTTTATATTACAAGTAAAGCTATTTTTGCAAAACACAGATTTTCATATTTCTTGTAGAAATGTGGAAACTATAAATGCTTTACATGTGTTAACAGAGTAGATACTTCATGCCTATTATTTCAGGAAATTAGAAAAAATTGTCACATATAACTATTAAGAAAATAAAACTCTAATAAGCATAGCTAACACCTGAATAGAAATTCAAAACTCTTTGAGGAATAACAAATATAAAATGGTAAACAAAATGTCCTCCTTTATGAAGGAGGCATATTTATGAAAAAATGTGATCAAAATAAGAAATCACTTGAATGAACATGATCTGTAACAATTCAGACAATGATGCCTACTTTTTCTATATAAATAAATGTACTTAGGGTACAGTTTAGTTAAAGAAGGTTTAGATAATTAGTTAAGTAAAGTTTAATTAAACATGAGACAAAGCTTAATAATACCTGTGATTATTAGAGTATATATAAGGAGATGTGCTCTAGGCATATATTTTATATTCTAATAGTAAAGTAACAGTTAACTTTTTAGTACTTCTTTTGAAATGATGCAGTCAAAACTTTATCACTACTGAAATAGAATATCAACTTGAATTTTTTAAAAGTACAGTGATTTATAAAGTAATCAATTGTTGAAATATATTAAGGTATTATAGAATAATCTTACGGTGATCAAAAATCATACACACGTGAATTACTCGTTGGTAACATTCATTTTCAGCAAATTTTCCTACAGTTTACTAAGATGGGACATATTTAAAAGCTCATGAAAACATTGCTAAGCAATAGAGCAGGAAATTATATGAAAATGTTTTGATTTCAAAGTTTTAGACTTCCTCATGCTGCAAATGATAAGATTATCTCATTTACAATTCCATCTCCCCCTAATAATTTTGTCAGTAATAATATTTTTGTTCAGTGATTTATAAAAAGGTGTGCTTTGATTAATCTATTTTAGGCAATACTAACTCCTCTATAAGAAAATAGAATAAATTAGGATATTTACACTTTTTCCAATCTTCTTTTCCCTTCACAATTTTTGTTTTTCACATCAGGATTTATGACATCAAATCAGGATTTATGACTCTATCTTATCTCCTCTAGCAGCATTAGATCTGTATGAAAAGGGGTCAATACCAGTCTTTTTTATGACAAACTGCTTCTTTCATCTTCTGCTTGTCTGGATTACATAGTTCATTAACTCTTTTTACATCTTATTTTTCAAAGAAGGACTAGTGGATGCTATATTCCCTGAATTCTTTCACATTCAAGAATATCTGTCAGTTGCCTTCATACTTGAATGAAAATATAGCTGTGCATTCTATTTTTAGGTCACATTTTCACTTGGTATTTCATGGACATTGCTTCGTTGCATTTTGATATTGTGTGTTGCTGTGGTTAAACTAGAGGCTAACTTGATTTTACTCCCCCAAAACTGGTTTCTGCCCAGATACCTGAATAACATTTTCTTTGTCCTTGATTAATAAATTTAGCAAGACGTCTTATTGTCAATAAACCCACATAAGTTTTTATCGTGGAATATAATATCCTTTTCAAACTATAGATTGTTATTTCTTCATTTATGAAAATTTTTGTTTTTTATATATTTGCAAACTTTTTTGGCTTGGTTCTATTTTTCAATCATGGATGATCCATATTTTGATTGACTTTATCTGTTATGTCTATTTTTATTTAATTAATGTAATCTTGCTGCTTTATCTTCTGCTTCTTCACATTTTGTTCTCAGTGTGATTATCTCTTCTTGTGAGCAACTCAATCTTTAGCTCTCTGTCCTGTACAACATTTTTTCTAAATTATTTATTAGTTCTGTCATGGTGTTATTTTGGTCCATTTGTTTACCTACATCTGTTATTTTAGTATCTTTGAATTCTTGTTACATTAAATTTCTGTAAATGTTCTTCCCTAGCCCAAAACATTTTCAAACATATTTTCTTCTTTCTCATGTTTTCTTCAGAGTAGGATCATTACTATATTAGTTATATACTTTGGTGAAGCAGAGTACCCCCAAATTTAGCAATTTAAAACCACAGACATTTATTACCTCCTATTTTCTGTGGATCAGGTATCTGGAATTGCCTTAGTTGGTGGTTCTGACTCAGGGTCTCTCTTGAGGTTGCAATGAAGCTATCAAACAGGACTGCCATCAATATCAAGGCTCAGTGAGGCTGAAAGATCTACTTTCCATCTCACTTTTCCCTTTAAACCTTTGATCTTAAAATCTAAGAGGTATGCCCCCTTGTCTATGTACCGTGTTCCCACACTTTGGCTATCTAACAAACCCTTCTGATGGATGACAGCATCAGGTTTTCTCATTTTTCTTCAGTTCAATAACCATTTGGTGATGGTGGTGGTCAGGAATAAATACAGAATAACAGTTCTATTCAGTACTTGCTCTGATTTTTTCAAATATATTGTTTTAAAAAATATTATACAAGAAGTGCATTCTCATTTAAAAATTTTAAAAATAGAGAAGTATACAATGTAAGCAGTGAAACTTGCTCTCTCTGCTTACCCTGTTCTCTTTCTTATTTTGCAGTAGTAACCACTGTTCACAGTTGCTTACAAATCAATCCAGACCTTGTTCTATGCAATACAATTAATAGATGTGTAGATTGAAAGTCAGGTATATTCAATAGCTAAAAGCCTATGTATGCAACTTAAGTTTTACATACAGTAGTACATCATGGGCATACTTCTATGTCAGACTACTTCATATTGAAGATTATACATACATATTCATTTGATAGATACTCCATAATTTATTTAACTATTCGCTACTGATAGACATTTAACTTTGTTTAAATAGTATGGCAAGGAATTGCTCTATATATTACTTCATAGTTGTGTGTATGTGTGTGTGTTAGTATATAATGGATTCCTAGAAGTAGAAATGCTCAGTCAAAGATTCCTTAGTATCTGAGGCTTGAAATCATGATAATTTCACTAGATTGGAATCTCTGATGGGTTGTTGAATAGATAAGTGTAACTTCTCTGTATATTGATTGGGATTCATGGTGTCTTAATATCTGAAGTTAGCTGATAAACTTTATTTAATTCCTCCTAGCCTAACATGTCACACACTGATAGTTGTTTCTTACATATGTAGGCAGCCCTAAGCTGGAAACCCGTGTGGCATGTTCAAGGGAACAGCCAGGAGGTCAGCATGTTAGAATGAACCAAGAGAAGGGGACAGTAGCAGAGGATGAGTTCAGAGATAGGGTTTCCATTTTAAGGACTTTGGAGGATCTTCTCTCCATTGTCAAATATCTAAAAATTAGTCTACACTCACTGTCTTCACTTCCACTGCACTGTGACTTTCATCCTGTTTACTCCGTGGATGCCTCTAGCAAAAGTCTTCGGCTGCTTCACTACTTGTCAAGCAGTGGCCTCTTCATACTCCTTTGCCCACCCTGGCTCACACAGTTGACCATATATAATTTAGTGTAAATAAAATTGCCTTTGATAATTGTAAAATGTACCTTTACTAATCACTCCCATCATCACAGAATCTCATCTGCCTTTTCCTCTCCCAATTGTTCTGCTTTATGTGCTATTTCCTTTTATTTTTAGCTTTTGTGCCAAATCCTTTACCTTTCTTCAGCATGTAACCTAATATTACACAGGGTAGTAACTATAGAGAACATATGTAGTCCAATATTCAATCTAATAAAATTTTCTAGATTTTTAATATCTTCCATGAAATTTTTTACAGACTTCCTCAGCATCTCTTTGCAGTGCTAACTATGATGACTTATTTAAACAACCTTCTCATTTTTTTTTTTTATGGCCACTGAGCTATAGTCTAGGGCTCCTCTGATTGTTTTTAGATTGGATTTTAAGTTTATCTGGGTAAAAAGGAGGCCACTTGTGAAAATCTTATAATACCAGAAGAATACACTAATATTTTATTGGTTTTAATACAGTTGTACCTACTTCGTTTGTGAACCTAAGGTAGATATTTCAATGGTAGAAAAATAGCATTCTGCAATTACATTCTGTAATTACATTCTGCAACAATCTTAACCAAGCATTGAAAATTCAAAGACCCTGGAATTGAATTGAAAACTGTTATTTTTTCAATGATTCCTCCCTCTCCCTTGTTCCATTGTCAATTGAAAATAAAACATTCAATGCCCAATGTATGACTTCTAGTATTTTGTTCAGTTTTGAAGTGATATATAATTGTCATTCAAAAATACATCTCTTAGGCACAAGTTTAAATAATAATACATTTTACACTTACACATTTTTCACCAGGAAATTGGGCTAAGTCTTGTAATTAGGAATATTGGAAATAAAAAGATGCAGTTATTTAGAAAAAAATTGAAACTCTAGAGTCTGGAAGAATGTATGATAAAGTGATCATGGCAATTTTTTTCTTCCAGGTGGCTTAGAATCGTTGAAAAATCTTCAGCAACTAATTGTGGACCATAATCAGTTAATTAGTACAAAAGGTCTTTGTGATACGCCTACCATTATATACCTGGATTGCTCACATAATCATCTTACTGAAGTTGAGGGCATTGAAAACTGTGGATTGCTCCAAATACTGAAGTTACAGGGAAATTATCTAAGTGAGGTAATTGCTTTGAATTAATTGATTTCTGTGATTAACACAGCATTTTTCTTTTGCTAGAAATATCACTCATACATTTTAAAAGCAGTTTTAACTTTTATTTTTACTTACCAGCTGTATTTGATTTCCAGTTTAAACTATTATATACTTTTCACTATTTAAAAAATGTTCAACATAATTACAATATCTTATAAGAAATCTAAGTTAACATTAGTTTTTTATAATACTAAAGTAATAAATCATAACTTTTCAGTTATGATTCAGTGTGTAAGTGGGACCAAGTTTATCTGAAATTCTAACTAAAATTTGTCACAAAGTACTAAAAAAATGCTAGCTATGAAAATCATTATTGGAAATTTTATTCATACTAAAATTCTCATAATATTATACTTTGATTTATGATATGCTGTTTACCAGAATATGTCTGTTGTTAGTTTTGGTAGGTTTTATTGTTTTAAATTTGGCTAAATGACAAAAATATTTTACTTAATATAAGCTAATAACCCAAATTTAAATATAGCTTCCATCCTTAGAGAATCATGTTCTTCTAAGAGAATTGCACTTGGATGATAACAGCATTTCAAGTGTGGAAACATTTTCTTCATATTGGCTGCCTTTACTACAAATCCTGAGTATCTCTCAAAACAGGTAAAAATATAATTTGCTTAATTAAGCTTAAATACAGTGAATGATTAACATAAATGTGTGATCTTCATAATAAGTAGAAAAGCTGTTAGGTTTTTCCAGTAATTCAAGGAATGTACATTACAATAAATTGGACATAAATTATAAATATAACTTCATAGAATTAAAAAAATTAAAGTGTATTGACATATCCTCAAATTTTAGTAGAATTTTAATTGTCACTTATCTTACTCATTTTGTTTCTTCTCAAAAATGTACTATGGAAATCTCTCAGGGCAGGTTTGTTTATATTTGTAAAGATATAGTTCTTGGAAAATACAGGAGGTAGTTAATTTAATTCAGAAGGATGTCTCATTCTCTCAAATGGTACTTATTAAGTCCTGGAAGAAAGATTTTTAATCTGCTCTCAACTTGCATATCTTTTTGTAACTGTTAAGATTGATTTAAATTTGATTTCCCTAAGGATATAAAGTAACACTTAAAAAAAAATATCTTAACATTAAGTTGAGATGGGTACCTGCCACAGAAGATCCATTTAAAACCACCAAACATCTGGATCTTTGCAGAGAATAACTGTCTAAAACCAAAACAGGAGCACAATATGTGTATGTCTCCCTCTGCTTAATATTTCATTGAGACCTATTCACCCAAATATGATTAATTTGTTCATCAAAGGCACAAGGAGTAGGGGAAAGGAACTATCTTTAACAAGAAGTTGCTTCTGTGAGTTATACAATTCTTGCAAAACAAGTGAACAAGACAGCTCAACGTTAACATATATGTACCTGTCCCCTCCCAAACATAGTTTTCTCTCAATCTCTGTCACAATAGTACTCATCTTTTTAGCATATATGTCCTAAGTGACTTAACTTCCACCTATTAAACTATTCTACTATTTGACAGATCAAAAACTGAATCTGTATTTTTAAATTCCCTCAAATTATTTTAATCACATCTAAAATATGAAAGTTGATTTGTCTTTAAAAGGATATTTACCCCGAACAACACTGTCAGATAATACTATTTAAGTAATTTGGGCCATCACAAACTTACTGGATCTTTTCACAGTATTTTTTAGGTAAGAAGTACAATTTCAATAGATATACTCAGCTATGCTTTGGACATATGAAGTAAATCACTCAGTAATTGACATATCTAGTATATTTTATAGAACTAGATCTCAAGCCACATTGATAAGCATAATAATTTTTAAAGAATTTAGAAAATATTTAAATCAAGAACATCTTTTGAGAAATAATACCTTTATTTCTTTGGACAATTTATGTCATCAAAGAAATATTCTGCTTTTAAAAATTAAAATTAACACTAGCTGATAGACTTTTACCCTATCAATATGATGTGCCTTGTTTCTCATATCAATCTGATATGACCAGGAATTTTATAATTTTATAATAAACTGGACTACTAAAAAAATTTTAGAGTTGATAACAATAACTGGGATACTTAAACCAAATAATCCATATTTATAATTTTGTTTGTTTAGCTTTATAACATTTGGATATATATTGAGGTGGTGTTTGCCATTTTAGGGGATACAAAACTGAGTACCATATGCCCTGACCCTCAAAAAAACTCTTAGATGTAAAATAACAATTTGTTGAACTTAGCTATATAAAAAAGTGGTGAAATTATTATATATGCTATTTTGAATTTTTAATAATACTGTCACTTATATTTGAAGATATTTTTAATGGGTCTCTCAAAGCTCTTTGCACAAGTAGCCTCCTACCATTTCCAGGAGGATGAAAGAATAAGTCCTGAGGACACCAGGGAAATGTGATTGATAGAAATGAACACATAGAGTAGTGAAATTATTTCCTAAAATCGTAGTGAAAAATTATCTTCAAACTTAAGATTTTTCACCATAAGCTAATATCATTAGCTGTAGAAATTACCCATTTTATGTTAAGCTTTTACATGTGCATTGACTTTTTAAGAACTATTTTAGGTTTGATAAAACTCAGGGTCAACAGATCTGGGTTTGAATTCTGAATCTACAACTTATCTGTCAGTTGACATTGATTAACTCTTTTCTCACTACCTGATCCTCAGTTTTTTCACTTGTAAAAGGGGTGGTAACACCTACCTTACCTATTTTATGGGATTTTAATGATTACCCAAAAGGAAAATGTATGTCAGTACATTTTGAAAACCTGAGAGAATTTTATAAATGTGATATTTGGATTTGTGTGTGGTATGTCTTTTAAATTGTATGTGTTTTTCTTTTAATTTTTAATAAATATTTTCATCACAAGGAAGAAATTATGTGCCCATATGCTTTTTTCCAACAAATGAAATACATATAAAGAATGATACTTAGTACATATTGTTTGAAATACGTGTTTCATCCTGACTTCTGTTTTAAATTTTCATTAGGACATGTGACTGTTTTAAGTTTTTCTCAGCGGAGTTCTAACTGGAAGACTTTCCAGCTTCATAAGCCTTTCTACTTCCAGTGAAACTCTAAGTAGGAGCAGAAAGTGGAAACTATTACCCATTGGCTGCTCATTGTACAAATCTTTTGCTTTTTGTCGTCTTTGAAATTTATATCTTTTTTATGCCCAGGGCTAATGTGACAAGGTCAAATGGTATTAGGTTTTCACTAATGTCCTTTGTCTTTCTGGTTTGAATTTTCTTAGAAAAAATATACACAGAATGTCAGTAAAAGGAAAAGTTCTAGAGGTTAAAATAAAAACGATTCTACTATTAGGTTTCTACCATCCTAGTGGTGAATAAATAGCCAGTTTTCTTGATTAAAATTTCCAAAAAGGAGCATGATTCTAAAAGCATGGTTATCTGAAAAGGCAAAATTTCGATATTATGAAAAATATGTGGTCAAACCAAATATTTCTTCACCTGAAGAAATACTTTATTTTTGCAAAGGGAATTTTTATTTTTAATTCTAAAACTTTACTGGTTATTTTTAGTTAATGTCTTCATATAACCTATATGTTACCAAATATTGCCATATAACTTATTGGTTAAAAACATGAGATATTCTGAAAAAAGAAAAACTCATTATCTATTAATCTTTCAAAATCCATTTAGTAGGAGGGTAAAGATTTAGCATTAGAAATATACTAATGGTAAAAAAGAAATAAGAATTTTCTTTTAATAAATACATTTATTATAATTGTATTTTCACTTAAATAACTTAAATTTCTTACTTGTAGTAATGATCTAGAATGCGTGAATAGGAAATCTCACAAAATTAGGACTTGAATGCACTAATTACATATTGACAAAGTTTTAAGTTTCTTTTTCAGTGTACATGTGACATTTCAGTAAATTTTTTATTAAAGAGTGTGTGTACAAATAATGAACTGTATATGCAAATGTAATGGCCAATATTTGATAACTTTTTCTTTTATTACCTTGGATTTTTCCCCTGGAAATTGTTTTTAAGAAGCAGTGTTATATAGGTAGTGTAAATAGTAATATTGTACTTAGGATTGGCTACAATCAGAGAGGTCTTCCAGACTCCTTATTTAGTCTGTTTTATCATCAGTAGCATCTTCTGTCTCTCTTCTAATGCTGAACAGGATAATACAGGAGAGGAGTTAATGTCAGTACAAGGGTTGGCTTTGTGCCATGAGGCTTCCAGTCACAGTATTATCCTGTAAGCTTCTGATCTTAGAATAATAGTACTTTTTTTTTTTCCTACCATGGCAGGGTGTTGGTAGAAATAAAGATGTAAAAATCTCTGCCAGGTAAACTGGAGGGACAATATAAAAAAACCAAGAAAGTAGAAGTGGAAACTAATGCATACTTTTTTTTTCTTTTTTGTACCAGAAATACTTATTTAGTGGAAGTATATTTTGAACATATATGGATCTTCAACATTTATAGAGGGGATTA
The DNA here is from genome assembly GCF_008692025.1 of Phocoena sinus. Classification (NCBI taxonomy): domain Eukaryota; kingdom Metazoa; phylum Chordata; class Mammalia; order Artiodactyla; family Phocoenidae; genus Phocoena; species Phocoena sinus. The sequence continues at coordinate 34,732,559 of NC_045772.1, read as the reverse complement.
GTTCAGATTAGTTTTGTATTTGTGATGAGAATATATTTTATACAAAGTAATTTTTATTTTGTTTAAAGATTTAGATGAACTAGCTTAATTTTTATTGCCAAATAGCTGGGGTAATGTGATATTATGTAATAAAGTAAGTGTAAATTTGTCTTAGTTGGAAATGTAAATCAAACTAAAATTAATTTTCCCTTCATAGCTTTTGTTACCAATAAAGTGAGTATTTTCAGTATCACTTATGTTCCTTGTTTGAATATGGGGTCTTAATGACAATTGTATCTTTGAAAATGACAGAAACTTTTAAAAGTAGTAGAAAAGTTTATTATTATTAGAATTTGAACATGCTTGTTTTAATAATGAGTATTAATTTTAAAAATTAGTATATTTCTGCCAAATTTAAGTTATTCTATCAATAGAAAACAATTTCTATTATGTGTTCCTTAAATGCATATTTCCAATTTAAAAATAACCCCAGTGTAACCTTGTGCACTTACAGGACTTATAATACTTTTAATCTAGTAAACGAAACCTTCTTTAAATTAGAAACAAAACTAGTGACTCTAATTAAAGTTATATTGTTAAAAAGTAAAAATACATATTTTTTATGTTTTTACCTCTTAATGGTTTGTTAAATGTTTGAGCCAGAAAAAAAATACATAGAAAGTATGAATTCTGTGTAAATTTGGCCATATGCAAAGATAAAACAATAACAACAAAAAACCCATTTATTTTTATTTAAGTACCAAGTACACATTAAGCTTCATGATAATTATGATTGATACTAGCAATTCCATGATAATTTCTCTTTAGAAATAAATCTTTCATTATAGAATAAATACTTAAAATCTTATAATTACTGCATTTTAAATAAGTATTGTTAGTAAAGATTATATTATTGTATTCTATTGTGAAAATGCAATTGTATATAGTTATACATTTCTGCCAAATTTATAATCTATAACATTATATAATTGTGTTATATAAATATATAATTACATCAATAATATTAAGAACATTCCAATTTAAAATTTTTATAAATTTCATTTTGGTTTTCAGCTTGACAAAAATCATACCACTTTTTCATTTTGTTTCTTTGGAAAAGCTAGATGTCAGCAACAATTGTCTTTCTGGTAAGTTTATAGTAATGTATAATAGTTTTTTAAATAATAGGCTTTTGAGTTTCTGTTCCAAGTATGGTAAGGCGTTGTTTTGGGTAGATGAGTTAATGGCATTTACAAATAACATATCTATACAAAATGGTGTAGAGCAGGAAAAATTTCCTCTCCCTTCTCAGGCTAAGCCTGAGAATTAAACTGATGTAAGTCAGATAAACAGAAAAAGAGAATACAAGTTATAATTGTTTTTTTTTTTTTTAACATGTACATGGGAGTTCTCACAAGAAAATAAAGACCCCAAGAAGCAATCAGAGTTGAACTTACATAGTGAGCTGGACAAAGAGTAGTAAATTGTGAGAATGTGATGAGGCAGAGGGGCTTGGGCTAAGGTAGTTAATTGGATGGAAAAGTGACTAGGAAACAAAGGCTAGTTTAACAGGTTTGTTTGTATACATATCTCTTGGCCTGGACTTCCTGTCCTTGTGATAAGAATGTCCCTTTGCTTCTGGTATAGGTCGAATATCTTTCACATAGGAATTTAATCTCCTGCTTTGAAGAAAAAGAAGGAAGGTCAGAGGGCCCTTGCATCTGCTCTTTTTTAAGTGCCTTTAACTCAAAAAAGTCAAAATGCCAGAATGGCGTACTGAGGTGCTGTGTATTCTAAACTCCTTCAAATGTGTGGTGAAATAATTTAATTAAAAAATTCTCTCCACTTTTAAAATCATATTACTTCCATATCTTTCTGGTAAACCTGGGGAAATGTCAGAATTATATTCCTATTTAAAATTCATATATATTTTACCTATGAAATCAATAGCCTAATGAAGATAAGTAAACAAACTTGTTGACTCCTAACCAGACATCCATTAAAAGTTTATTAAATTAAAAAATGATGAATTGATTTGGTTAAACAGTCCCTCCCCCCAAATTTCCCCATCCCCATTTTCAGCCAGTCCCCTCATAGAGACAATCACAGTTCTAAATTTGTCACCATAGGTTAAATTTGACTGTTGTACATCTTTGTATTCATGAGATCAAATAGTATTTGCTTGGCATTCATGTGACATTCCACCACATCAGTTGTTTAGTTGTTTGTAAAGGTAGTCTTTTTTTTCTGAAGTGTAGTCCTTTGTATAAATATATTACACTTTGTCCATTATCCTGTTTATTGATATTTTAATTTTTTCCTGTTTGAGGCTACTGTGATTACAAAGTTCCTGTGGAAATTCTTGTACAAATATTTTTGTAAACACATGTTTTCAGTTCCCTTGGGTAAATGTTTAGAGTGTAATTACTGGATAATAGAGTAGGTGCATGTTTAACTTTATAAGAAACTGTTAAAACTGTTTTCCAAATAGTTGTAACATTTTATTTCCCCGCTAGTGATGTGTAAGAGTTCCAATAGCTCCATTCTTACAGGGTTTTTAGTATTTCATTGTGTTATCTCATTATGGTTTTAGTTTGCATTTCCCTGATGGATAATGATATTGAACCTCTTTGCATGTATTTATTGATGATTTCTATATATTCTTTTGTGTCTATTCATGTGTCTTACCATTTAAAAAATTTAGTATTTGCCTTTTATTGATTTCAATAAATTCTTTTTATATTCTGGATGAAATTCTTTGTCAGACATGTTTTGTGGATGTTTCTCCCAGTCCCTCTTTTACCTATTAATTTTGTTAATGATATCTTTAGATGAGCAGAAGTTTTCAATTTTGGTGAAACTTTATTATTTTTAATAGTTTTTGCTTTCTGTGTCCTTTGTAATATTTTTCTACCTCCAGATTGAGATGATTTTCTATGCTTTCTTACTTTCTTGTAAGAAAGTAAGAAGTCTTATACTTTAAGTTTTTACTTTTAGGTCTGTGATCCACCTCAAATTATTTTTTATGAAAGGTTTGAAGTAGAGGATGAGTTCAGTTTTTAATATGGATATTTAGTTAACTGTTCCAGCAACATTTGTTGAACGAACTATTTTCATCATTGAATGACTTTGATGTCTTTGTCAAAAAATTGATTTACATTTTACCTATGTTGGGATGTGTCCCTATTAACTGATTTTCTCTTAATGATGTCATATTTTCCTATTTCTTTTTATGTCCAATAATTTTTAACTGTATGTTGAACATTGTTCGTAGTACAGTTTGCTGAGTCTGGCTGTTGTTGTCTTCCTTTTAAAGGGTATTAAGTGTAATTCTGGCAGGCAGTTAAAGTATTGGTGGATAATTTTGTTGATGTCAGACTTAATTTCATTCCCTCCTAGGACAAGTCATTTTAGTTTTCACTTCTCAGTGCATCCCCCTACCCCAGGGCATTGTCTTTACTCCTAATGCATGTTCTTTCTGGATTTTAGCTGAATCTCTGAGCTATTCAGTTGAGTCTCATCTGACGGGGCTGAAATTCCAATGTCTTTCACTGCTGCATGAACTATAATGTCATCATTCGGCTGTTAGCCTGATAGCAGGTTATCTCTGCTAGGTTTTTCAGAGTGTTGCCCTGCCTGTAACTCCTAGCACTCCAAGGACCTGCGGCAAATCCTCACATAGACTTCTTCCCCCAATTTCCTCCCCGGAGCATATGCACACACAGCTTCTTCCCAGAACTTTTCACCATAAATTCCAGCTTCACATCTAAACTTTGCCTCCTCACTCAGCAAAACAGCCTCTTTGCTTGGTTTCTACTTTCTTGCTCTAAGGTAAAATGCATTTAGGCAGAAAACCATTGTGATTGTCAGCTCACCATATGTGTTTCCCTTTTCTCTGAGTGAGGCTTAAAAACAGGTGCTTCATGTTTATTGCTCAGTTTTATGATTGTTTTCTGTGGGAGAGTAATTCTGGTATAAATTACTCTTAATGTATCCTAGATTGACCTACTATTTTTACTTTTGAAAGTATAAATATAATTCTGTTTAGGCATACGTTCAATTTTACCACTATCCTATTACTTTTGATTTTACTTTTTTAGATTTTGTGTTTGCAATCTGGGGCAAACTGCTCTAAGCCCTTTGCATACATTATCTCATTTAATCCTCACCCTATGAGATAGAGATGAACCTGAATCATCAAGCAGTTGTATGATTTGCATAAATTCACACAGTGGCTAAATGGTAGAAATATGTATTTTGATAGCAGAGTCTATGTTCTTAATATGGTCTCCTTTTAAAAGCATATCATATTCCGCAAAATAAATATTTTTTGTTGCCTTTCTTTAATAGCTAACCCATAAATAAAATTGTCATTGATTTATGATTATTTTTCTTTATCTGTGATAACTTTCATAATAATTTTTGTTTTTTATTTTCTATAGATCTTACAAGTGCCCTAAGGTGGTTTGATGCATGCTTTTCTCTCCATGAATTGTCTCTCACTGGAAACCCACTTCTTCAAGAAATAAACTGGAGGTAAAGAAACAATGTTGCACCCTATGTACATACTTTATTATAGTTGCAGAGAACACAGTTCCATGAAAATTGTTCTGTGTATACTAATTACTTGGGAAAAGTTAATAAAAAATAATTTAAAAGATATTCAAATCAAAACAGTTTTGAAAAATACTTAAAAAATATCTTCTACCTAAAATCATTTTTGTACATGTATGAACTAATGCAAATTTGAAATGACAATTTTGATCCATACCATGGATTATGTGACACTTTTAGTATGATGTCAACTTAGGTTTTGTGTTTATAGAAAAGACATTTGCTGGGAATTACTATTTTTTTTTTTTTTTTTTTTGTGGTACGCGGGCCTCTCGCTGTTGTGGCCTCTCCCATTGTGGAGCACAGGCTCAGGACGTGCAGGCTCAGCAGCCATTTGATTTTGTTTTATTTTCTTAACAGAGAAAGTTGGTGTCTGTTAAAGTATGTGTTATAAGTATATATGAATTCATGCCTCTATTTTGAATATTGCAGTACCTAGATGTAAAAGAAAAAAAAATTTTGTGATTTTTTTTAAAAAATTTTAATTTTATTTATTTTTGGCTGCATTGGGTCTTCATTGCTGCATGTGGGCTTTCTTTAGTTGAGGCAAGCAGGGACTACTCTTTGTTGCAGTGCGCGGGCTTCTCCTTGCAGTGGTTTCTCTTGTTGCGGAGCATGGGCTCTAGGTGCGCGGGATTCAGTAGTTGTGGTGCATGGGCTCAGTAGTTGTGGCGCATGGGCTTAGTTGCTCCATGGCATGTGGGATCTTCCTGGACCAAGGATCGAACCCATGTCCCTTGCATTAGCAGGTAGATTCTTACCCACTGAGCCACCAGGGAAGTCCCTTGATTGTTTTTTTCTTTTAATTTTTTTTTTTTTTTCTACAGCAGGTTCTTATTAGTCATCAATTTTATACACATCAGTGTACACATGTTAATCCCAATCTCCCAATTCATCCCACCACCACCCCTGCCCCCCTGCCACTTCCCCCGCTTGGTGTCCATACGTTTGTTCTCTGCATCTGTGTCTCCATTTCTGCCCTGCAGACCAGTTCATCTGTACCATTTTTCTAGGTTCCACATACATGCGTTGATATACGATACTTGTTTTTCTCTTTTGACTTACTTCACTCTGTATGACAGTCTCTAGATCCATCCACGTCTCTACAAATGACTCACTTTCATTCCTTTTTATGGCTGAGTAATACTCCATCGTATATATGTACCACATCTTCTTTATCCATTCATCTTTCGATGGGCATTTAGGTTGTTTCCATGTCCTGGCTATTGTAAATAGTGCTGCAATGAACATAGGGGTGCATCTTTTTGAATTACGGTTTTCTCTGGGTATATGCCCAGTAGTGGGATCGCTGGGTCATATGGTAATTCTATTTTTAGTTCTTCAAGGAACCTCCATACTGTTCTCCATAGTGGCTGTATCAATTTCCATTCCCACAACAGTGCAAGAGGGCTCCTTTTCTCCACACCCTCTCCAGCATTTGTTGTTTGTAGATTTTCTGATGATAGCCATTCAAACTGGTGTGAAGGTGATTCCTCATTGCAGTTTTGGTTTGCATTTCTCTAATAATTAGTGATATTGAGCAGCTTTTCATGTGCTTCTTGGCCATCTGTATGTCTTCTTTGGAGAAATGTCTATTTAGGTCTTCTGCCCATTTTTGGATTGGGTTGTTTGCTTTTTTAATATCAACCTGCTTGAGCTGTTTATATATCTTGGAGATTAATCCTTTGTCTGTTGATTCGTTTGCAAATATTTTCATCCATTCTGAGGGTTGTCTTTTTGTCTTGTTTATGGTTTCCTTTGCTGTGCAAAAGCTTTGAAGTTTCATTAAGTCCCATTTGTTTATTTTTGTTTTTATTTCCATTAATGTAGGAGGTGGATCAAAAAAGATCTTGCTGTGATTTATGTCAAAGAGTGTTCTTCCTATGTTTTTCTGTAAGAGTTTAATAGTGTCCGGTCTTACATTTAGGTCTCAAATCCATTTTGAGTTTATTTTTGTGTATGGTGTTAGGGAGCGTTCTAATTCTATTCTTTTCCATGTAGCTGTCCATTTTTCCCAGCACCACTTATTGAAGAGACTGTCTTTTCTCCATTGTATATGCTTGCCTTCGTTGTCATAGATTAGTTGACCATAGGTATGTGGGTTTATATCTGGGCTTTCTATGCTATTCCATTGATCTATATTTCTGTTTTTGTGCCAGTACCATATTGTCTCGATTACTGTAGCTTTGTAGTATAGTCTGAAGTCAGGGAGTCTGATTACTCCAGCTCCGTTTTTTTTCCCTCAAGACCGCTTTGGCTATTCGAGGTCTTTTGTGTCTCCATATAAATTTTAAGATTTTTTGTTCTAATTCTGTAAAAAATGCCATTGGTAATTTGGTAGGGATTGCATTGAATCTGTAGATTGCTTAGGGTAGTGGAGTCAGTCATTTTCACAATATTGATTCTTCCAATCCAAGAACATGGTATATGTCTCCATCTGTTTGTATCATCTATAATTTCTTTCATCAGTGTCTTATAGTTTTCTGCATACAGGTCTTTTGTCTCCCTAAGTAGGTTTATTCCTAGGTATTTTATTTCTTTTTGTTGCAACAGTAAATGGGAGTGTTTCCTTAATTTCTCTTTCAGATTTTTCGTCATTAGTGTGTAGGAATGCAAGAGATTTCTGTGCATTAATTTTGTATCCTGCTACTTTACCAAATTCATTGATTAGCTCTAGTGGTTTTCTGGTGGCATCGTTAGGATTCCCTATATATAGTATCATGTCGTCTGCAAAGACTGACAGTTTTACTTCTTCTTTTCCAGTTTGTATTCCTTTTATTTCTTTCTCTTCTTTGATTGCCATGGCTAGGACTTCCAAAACTATGTTGAATTATAGTGGTGAGAGTGAAAATCCTTGTCTTTTTCCTGATCTTAGAGGAAATGCTTTCAGTTTTTCACCATTGAGAATGATGTTTGCTGTGGGTTTGTTGTATATGGCCTTTATTATGTTGAGGTAGGTTCCCTCTATGCCCACTTTCTGGAGAGTTTTTATCATAAATGGGTGTTGAATTTTGTCAAAAGCTTTTTCTGCATCTATTGAGATGATCATATGGTTTTTATTCTTCAATTTGTTAATATGGTGTATCACATTGATTGATTTGTGTATACTGAAGAATCCTTGCATCCCTGAGATACATCCCACTTGATCATGTTGTATGGTCCTTCTAATGTGTTGTTGGATTTTTTTTTTTTACATTTTTGCATGTATATTCATCAGTGATATTGGTCTGTAATTTTCTTTTATGTAGTATCTTTGTCTGGTTTTGGTATCAGGGTGATGGTGGCCTCATAGAATGAGTTTGGGAGTGTTCCTTCCTCTGCAGTTTTTTGGAAGAGTTTGAGAAGGATGAGTGTTAGCTCTTCTCTAAATGTTTGATAGAATTCACCTGTGAAGCCATGTGGTCCTGGAGTTTTGTTTCTTGGAAGATTTTTAATCACAGTTTCAATTTCATTACTTGTGATTGGTCTGTTCATATTTTCTATTTCTTCCTGGTTCAGTCTTGGAAGGTTATACCTTTCTACGAATTTGTCCATTTCTTCCAGGTTGTCCATTTTATTAGCATAGAGTAACTTGTAGTAGTCTCTTAGGATGCTTTGTATTTCTGCGGTATCTGTTGTAACTTCTCCTTCTTCATTTCTAATTTTATTGATTTGAGTCCTCTCCCTCTTTTTCTTGATGAATCTGGCTAATGGTTTATCAATTTTGTTTATCTTCTCAAAGAACCAGCATTTAGTTTTATTGATTTTTGCTATTGTCTTCTTTGTTTCTATTTCATTTATTTCTGCTCTGATCTTTATGATTTCTTTCCTTCTACTAACTTTGCGTTTTGTTTGTTCTTTCTCTAGTTCCTTTAGGTGTAAGGTTAGGTTGTTTATTTGAGATGTTTGTTGTTTCTTGAGGTAGGATTGTATTGCCATAAACTTCCCTCTTAGAATTGCTTTTGCCTCACCCCATATGTTTTGGATCATCGTGTTTTCCTTGTCATTTGTCTCTAGGTATTTTTAAATTTCCGCTTTGATTTCTTTAGTGATCTCTTGGTTATTTAATAATGTATTGTTTAGCCTCCATGTGTTTTTTACTTTTTTTTCCCTGCAGTTGATTTCTATTCTCATAGTGTTGTGATCAGAAAAGAGACTTGATATGATTTCAATTTTCTTAAATGTACTGAGGCTTGATTTGTGACCCAAGATGTGATCTATCCTGGAGAATGTTCCGTGCACACTTGAGAAGAAAGTGTAATCTGCTGTTTTTGGATGGAATGTCCTCTAAATATCAATTAAATCTGTCTTATCTATTGTATCATTTAAAGCTTTTGTTCCCTTATTAATTTTCTGTTTGGATGATCTCCCCATTGGTGTAGTTCAGGTGTTAAAGTTCCCCATTATTATTGTGTTACTGTTGATTTCCTCTTTTATAGCTATTAGCAGTTGCCTTATGTATTGAGGTGCTCCTATGTTGGGTGCATATATATTTGTAATTGTTATAGCTTCTTCTTGGATTGATCCCTTAATCATTATGTAGTGTCCTTCCTTGTCTCTTTTAACATTCTTTATTTTAACATCTATTTTATCTGACATGAGTATTGCTACTCCAGCTTTCTTTTGATTTCCATTTGCATGGAATATCTTTTTCCATCCCCTCACTGTCAGTCTGTATGTGTCCCTAGGTCTGAAGTGGGTCTCTTGTAGACAGCATATAGATGGGTCTTGTTTTTGTATCCATTCAGCGAGCCTGTGTCTTTTGGTTGGAGCATTTAATCCATTCACGTTTAAGGTAATTATCAATATGTATGTTCCTATGACCATTTTCTTTATTGTTTTGAGTTTGTTTCTGTAAGTCCTTTTCTTCTCTTGTGTCTCCCCCTTAGAGGAGTTCCTTTAGCATTTGCTGTAGAGCTGGTTTGGTGGTGCTGAATTCTCTTAGCTTTTGCTTGTCTGTAAAACTTTTGATTTCTCTATCGTATCTGAATGAGATCCTTGCCGGGTAGAGTAATCTTGGTGGTAGGTTCTTCCCTTTCATCACTTTAGATATATCATGCCACTCCCTTCTGGCTTGTAGGGTTTCTGCTGAGAAATCAGCTGTTAACCTTTTGGGAGTTCCCTTGTATGTTATTTGTCGTTTTTCCCTTGCTGCTTTAAATAATTTTTCTTTTTCTTTAATTTTTGCCAATTTGATTACTATGTGTCTTGGAGTGTTTCTCCATGGGTTTATCCTGTATGGAACTCTCTGCACTTCCTTGACTGGGTAGCTATTTCCTTTCCCATGTTAGGGAAGTTTTCGACTATAATCTCTTCTAATATTTTCTCAGGTCCTTTCTCTCCCTCTTCTCCTTCTGGGACCCGTATAATGCGAATGTTGTTGCGTTTAATGTTGTCCCAGAGGTCTCTTAGGCTGTCTTCATTTCTTTTCATTCTTTTCTCTTTATTTTCTTCTGCAGCAGTGAATTCCACCATTCTGTCTTCCAGGTCACTTATCCGTTCTTCTACCTCAGTTATTCTGCTATTGATTCCTTCTAGTGTAGTTTTTATTTCAGTTATTTTATTGTTCATCTCTGTTTGTTTGTTCTTTAAATCTTCTAGGTCTTTGTTAAACATTCTTGCATCTTCTCGATTTTTGCCTCCATTCTTTTTCTGAGTTCCTGGATCATCTTTACTCTCATTATTCTGAATTCTTTTTCTAGAAGGTTGCTTATCTTCACTTCATTTATTTGTTTTTCTGGGGTTTTATCTTGTTCCTTCATCTGGTATATAGCCCTCTGCCTTTTCATCTTGTCTGTCTTTCTGTGAATCTGGTTTTTGTTCCACAGGCTGCAGGATTGTAATTCTTCTTGCTTCTGCTCTGTGATTTTTTTTTTAATGAATTTTCTTTTTAAAAAAATTCTCTAATCTGAAACTCTGAAATTATGCTAACACCATTTTCCTCAAGTTAAGCTTCATCTTTTGTATAATCACATTTTTTGAAGTAATTTACATATAATAAAATTTATCAATTTTGAGTACCAGTTTATGAGTATGAATATTGTGTAAAAACCACCACAATCAAGTTATTGAATATTTTTATCACTTTGAAAAATTACCTTATGCCCCTGGGTGGTCAGTCCCCTCTTCCAATTGTTAAAAATGTCTCTCCACTGTCTTATTACTCTCACTGTTTCTGATGAGAAGTCTATGAACATTCATGTTTTCATTCCTCTGTCTCTGAGTACTTTTAAGATTTTCTCTTCATCAGTGGTCTTCAGCAATTTGATTATAATGTGATTTGGTTACTTTTATATAAATTTACTCTGCTTTGGATTTTTTGTTTTTTATTGGCTTAAGTTTTTTTTATTTAATGTATAGTTGATTTACCATGTTGTGTTAGTTGCAGGTGTACAGCAGAATGATTCAGTTATGTGTGAGTGTGAGTATTCAGATGTTTTTCTATTATGGGTTATTACAAGTTATTGAATATAGTTCCCTTTCTTATACAGTAAGTCCTTAATGTTTATCTACTTTATACATAGTAGTGTGTACCTATTTATCCCAAACTCCTCATTTATACCTCCTCCTTGTCTTTCTTCTTTGGGAACCATAAGTTTGTCTTCTATGTCTGTGAGTCTATTTCTGTGTTGTAAATAAGTTCATTTGTATCGTTTTTTTATTCCACATATAAGTGATATCATGTGATATTTGTCTTTCTCTGTCTGACTTACCTCACTTAATATGATAATCTCTAGGTCCATCCATGTTTAGGATTTACTGAACCTCTCAGATACAGTGAATTTATAGTTTCCATAAAATTTTGAAAATTGTTGGCTAGTAATTTTCAAATATTTTGTTCTATCTTATCCTACTAGGACTCTAACTTCATCAGTATTAGACCACTTGATATATCCCAGAAGTCTCTATTGCTCTGTTCTTATATTTATTATACTTTTTTTATGCCTGTATTTCAGTCTTACTGGTTATTGCTATGTCTTCAAATTCTCCGATATTTTCTTCCTGTATAGCTCCTCTGCTGTTTAATCCCATCTAGACTGTTTTTCAGTTCAGATCAGATACTATGATTTTCATTTCGAGACGTTTCCTTTATTTTTTAACATTTACAATTTCTCTCCTAATCATGGTCATATTTTCCTGAATCACCTTGAACATATGGATAATATTATAATAGCTGTTTTAACACCCTTGTCTGTTAATTTCATCATCTCTATCATTTTGAGGTCTATTTTTATTGATTTTTTTTTTTATGATTCTGGGTCATATTTTCCTACTTCTTGCATGCCCAGTCAATTTTGGTTGTAGTCTGGACATTTAAAATTTTATACTTGTTGATTTCTTAATTTTGTTTTTTTTTTTCTTTAAATAACATATTTTGCTTCTCACGTGCAGCAGCTACATTACTTGGAATTAGTGAGATACTTTCAAAACTTCCTTTTAAGCTCTGTTAGGGAAATCTCAAAGAAATCTTCAGACTAGTGCTAATTTAGCCCCACTACTATGGTACCAACTTTCTGAGCATTCTGCCCAATGTCTCTGATATGTATCCTTTCAACTTTGGCTGATGAGAATTATTCCCATCCTCATGTGAGTTCCTGTAATTTTTCTGCCTTTTGCTTCCCACTTGTTCTTTCCCTTGGCTTTAAGTGGTTTTTCTCGCACACATCCTCAGACTCATTTACCAGGTCTAGGTGAATTAAATCCCAGTATACTGAAAAACTTTGCATATATCCACTTTGGAATTTTCTAGTACTGGTGAAGTTTATGGCCTGAACTCTTATTTCTTTTTATGTCCAGCAGCATGCATTTGTTAGATGGTTTAATATGATTTATTGTACATTTGACATTTGTATCATATCAGGTCATAGATACATCAAGGCAGAACAAGCCAAAATGGACAGGACTTGTAGCCTAATTTTGCAAGGTGTGTTTGGCAACATGCTAAGTGTAGGGAAAGGCAACCATTTACTAAAATTCAGGTAGGAAAATCTATTTCAGGATCTTAAGTTTGGATCAAGTCAGCAAGTCTTATCAATTTGACCAGGTAGTAAAAATAATTTATGAATACAATATAGACAGGGAGAAATGAATAACTGAAGAAAAGGTTGTTGTGACATCCAGTCCTAGGGCAGAAGCAGTTGACTCTTTCCCCTGATTTGGTTTCCCTGTGAGGTGTGGCCATAGCCAGGAAGATCCTTGTTTTTCTGAGTACTTCAGAGGAATATAAGGTATCTTACAGAAGAACCAATGATCTGATTATGTTTAAAATTCCTTTACCTGACTTAATCTACCTGTAGAAAAAGATAAGAGAGTCTAGGGAGTAGTCGCTGTTCCCTCCCTTGTCTAAGGTCACTGCAAACCTGTGACATTCTCTTTCTAGATGTATTGGTTTCTTGAATTTGTTAATTGACGTTTAGTTAAGAAAACAGTAGCATTTTTACACCAAGTCAAACACCTGTGTGATTTGCTTCTCATTGATGAGTATCACAGAGGAGTTATTATCTTTTTGCCAGAAAATCTATTTTTCTTTCTTTTTTCTTTAAAGCTCAGTTTCCACATAAATTTCTAATGTTACAGTGTTTTTTAGGGAAACCTGGTATGTTTCCACATGTTTTAGAACAGAACCTGTCAACTTCTAGTTTAGAAACATCTGTTTCTAAGTGCAATTTAAGCTGTATAGCATGGAGGAAAGAGTATAACACAGTGCAGTGGTTCTTAAAGGTGTATCCCCCAGACCAGCAGCTTCGTCATCACTTGGAAACCTGTTAGAAATGCAAAATCTTGAACACTGTTCAGATCCACTGAATCAGAAACTAGCAGATGATTCCCAGTAATCTGTTTTATCAAGCCCTTTGTGTGATTCAGTGTGCACTAAAGTTTGGAAATCATTGTGTTTTTAAACAAGGACATCTTCCTCCTGCCCCGTGTTTTGTGATCCTGGGCAAGTAACTTAACTTTTCTGTGTCTCTGAATCTTCATTAGTAAAATGAGGATAAAAATGGTACCTATCTTATGGTATAGCCATTAGATTTGAATGGGATAATGCACATATCTTGTTGATAACAATTCCTAGAGCACGGTAAGCACACAAAAATCTATTATTTTCTATTACTAGGCCTACCAGACTATATATGGGTTCTTATTCAATCACCAAGTATTTAGTGTATGCCTGCTATGTGCAACCAGTGTTCTAACATGTTAGACATTATAAGGGAAATTCAATGTAACCCATGATTTCAAGTCATTTTTATAATCTTGTTAGGGATAGAAAATGTATGCAAAAATGATAACCATGAAAACTAATGGTAACAAACACTGAAACAGCATTGACTTTGTGCCCAACATCGTTCTCATCATTCTCATTTAATCCTCACAATATGCCTGATGAAATAGCAACCTAGTGTCCCCATTTTATACTTAAGAAAACTGAGTTCCCAAAAGGCTAAGTAGCCTACCCAGTTTCACACAGCTAGCAAGTCAAAGACCCAGGATTCAAATCCATGCAGTCTAGCTCCAGAATCTGTGCTCTTAACTATTAGATTTTAGTACCTAATAAAATATAAGTGTCAGATGATTATTGTAGGCAAGAGATATGCTTTAGAAATTTGGAAATATTATCTTAATTTAATGTGACCAGGGAAAACTGCCTGCGCTGAAGAGGCAAATTTTGAGTTAAACCTCAAAAGTTTGGTAAGACTGAAAATCAGGGACTTCCCTGGTGGTCCAGTGGTTAAGACTCTGCTCTCTCAATGCAGGGGGCACGGGTTCAATCCCTTGTTGGGAAACTAAATCCCACATGCTGCACGACGTGGCCAAAAACTAAATAAATAAAATTAAATTAAAAAAAAAAAAGGAAAACCAAATTAAAAGAAAAGAAAGCACTTCTGATGGAGGAAATATCCAAAAAAGGAGGGAATGTGAAAGGTGAAGTTAGGCTCTGTTAGAAGGCCAGTCTATTCAAGTAAAGTGGGTATAGTGGAAATACTATTGGAAAGAAGTAAGAAATCAAGTACTTGTGCTTACAGTGTGTCAGAGAGTGGGCTAAGTACCTATATATATATTCCTTCATTTCACAGCAGCTGAGCTAGGTTCTGTAATTATCATTCTCATTTTACAGAGTATTTACTGAACATACCAAGAGTCTCTATGAGGAATAAATATGTTACCACATGACAGCACTTTACAGTAGTGCCTGTCAGAAAGCATACTTCATAATGCTAGCCATTATTTTTAAGGAGCTATAGAGAAATTTTGAATAGTTGTATGAAAATGAAAATAGTATTTGGGGAAGCTTGTTTTTAGTATAAAAGTGACAAGAGATTAGGGGAAAGTAGCCAAATTAAATGAAAATCCAAGCATTAAAAAATGGCTAAAATTAAGTAGTAGAAGTGACCCCAGATTATTGTACAGATCCTTATAGTTTAGAGTCCTTGTATGCCTTGTAGACACCCAAAATTATTTGTTGGAGGAATACATTACTGAATTTAATTACATTATAATGTGTAAAAGCTTGAAAAAATGCATGTTTCAGCCCCTCTAATTTTTCTATTGAATTTATTCAATTTTATTTTAGTGATTGAAAATGTTATTTTCTATAAATTGAAAATTTATATTATTGTTGATTTGCAGTAATTATCAGTATCTGCAGTTCTAAAATTGGAGTCCTCAGACTCCTAGGGAACCATAGTATTTATCACATTCTCCAAGTTTCCTGAGAAGCTGATCTTAGGACAAGTTATTATAGGAAATGTCAACTATTAGTTAATCTCAAATCATAAGGTGATCAGAAATTAAAACTATTTAAGGATTTTGTGTGCATATGTGAAAAGGCCACCTAGATATGTTTCTAGACCTCTTACCAGCTTGGTGAAGGACTCCCTTTTCTGGAATAGAAGCAGTCAAGGTCCCCATCCAGATGCACTAGCTTACATTCTAGGGCTGTGCTTCTCTTACACTGAGATTTAAAGCACTAAGCCCCAAGTTTTGGTTCCTCATTTCTAGGAACCAGATCTTAGAGTGAAATTTCCCATACAAAAAGAAGAGTGTAATCATGTCTGAAAGACTGCTTAGCAGGTGATATTATTTATAATGAAAATGTCTGATGGGTTGTTTCTAGAGAGTTTCCCAAGTAATTCTATAGAACAAGTTATATAGTTGGCATACCGTGACAAATAAAAATAGCAGCTGTGCCCATTATTCAGAGCAAGTTCTTTAGGGGGCAATGGTTTTTCTATTAGGTGTTGGGCAAATAGGACATGAATTCCTTTGCTGATCTGGTATCAGTTACCATCTGAACAGCTGCCATGTTGCAACAACTAGAAACAAACCTATGTCCTGAGTAACCTTTCAATTTATTTATTTTTCTTTATTTTGTTTGTAGAAAGCATAAGCACTATTTTATTGAATAAAATATGCTTCTGGTAAAATCTATTGATATAACACTGTAATACATATATAAAGATAAACATTCACATTTTATTACCCTTACTAAGTATATATACTTTATAGTTTTAAAGAAAATATTTAATTGGAAATAATCAATACTGAAAGAGAATAGGTAGTATTTATATATACAATTATTTAGCTATTACAATTTCTATGTTTAAGTTAACTTTTATGGACTAGACTAATAGCAACTTGAAAATTTTACCTATCAAATTTCACTTAGATCAGTTGCTCTAATGCAGCTTTCATAATTTTAAGAAGAAATTCATTTATCTAAAGAGGTTCAAATCTAGTAATCTATAAAATATGGATTTGTTAATGAAAGGATCAACTCAGACTTTAACCAGTATGTTCCAATGAACTTTACATAACCCCTTGATACCAACGAAGGGATTAGTTATAGATTTTCCCAATTGGCTTCTTACTTTCATGTCTAGCCAGTGATAACACGAACAAAACTGATGTACTAAAAGAAATCTCTTTTTAAAACTTAATCCACAGACTCAGTTTGGAATTTCCTTTGGGAATGTGTTTCATTCATTAATGATTAATAGAGCTTCTTAAGTGACAGAATATTCACCAGGAAGTTTTCACTAAATGAAATATTGATTCAGCCCTTGACTAGGAGGAGCCCAGCTGGAAAAACTAAGGCTGAGATCTCACAGTGTCCTTATACTTCATTCTGAACATGAATCAACTTGTTACAGTGCTTTCTAATATATTTATCATAGGCTCTTTATAAGGCTGCATTTGAATTTAAGGCCAATTCATGCCCTACTAACTTATACAAATTTGACTATTGTTCCTTAAAAAAAAGACTTATGAAAAAAATGTTTAAATAAAACACCAACTCCAATCTGGATATTTATTATGTGATTCACAAATTTGAAGACACTGTCATATTCTTGAAGATCCAAGCAAACTAAAGTTTTACATCCAAAGAAGTTCAAAATATTGTGACTAAAATAAACTGGGAACTTTTAACGTAAAGGTGATGAGTGTAATATCAAAATATTCCAAATGTAAAAATTCAAGCACTGTTGACCCACATTCTCTAGAACTATTGTGTGTAGCTAAAATATTATACTTGATGATATCTATATCAATAACCATGTCAAAAATATAACATTTAATGATAAAACTATCATTTTGCTGATCCGTGTCAATTAACATCTCAACAGCTTCCACATGATGCCAGTTGCAACACCTAGAAAGAACTCTAATGTCCTGTATTACCTTTGAAATTATTTTTCATTACTTGGTTGTCTGGAGCATAAGCCTTTTTTTACTAGGTAAAATGTTTGTGGTAAAATATTGATCTGTTCCTTAATCTGATAAAGCAAATTCTTATATTTTTGCCTCTTGGATTATATTAGATTATTTGGTTAAAATGGCTCTTTATTCCAACCATCAATTATTTCTGAGTAGAAAGCTATTTATTTATTTGGTATGTACTCTCTAATTTTAGAGTTACAGGAATAGTTTTCTTTAAAAAGTTCACAGCATTTATATAAAACCAATGGCAATGTTAATCAGTGACATATCATTGGAATGTAACTGCCCAGGACCACAGTATCCCTTGTTTTAGCAAATTCTTCTGATATTATTGATATATAGACTATGGTATAAGTTTCCATGCAAGCCTTTTTTTAAATTTAGGACAATTTGCAAATGATTTGAATTTCTGAGTTTCTTTAAGAATTATTTTTGTTTCTTTTTTTTTTTTTTTACTTTAAACCTGATCATCTCTGATTTTAGCATAATGTGCTGAGGTCTATTTTCTTCCCAATGTAGTGGTTTTACTCTTTAAGGTGCACAAGAAAGACTATGTTTTAAAAATACAGATTCCCCTGAACCTGCCAGTAGAGGTCTATGTGTAGCTGAAGACTCTGCATTTTAAAAAGCACCCCAAGTACCACTGATACAGTAGTTCAAGGACAGTCCTTTCAGAAACACTACCCTTCAGGGCTGGAGGCACACATAGGGATCTAGCTTGAATTCTCATCTCAATGAATTTTGAGAGTGACTAACACAAGGGGTAGATGTGTTGGACCCTGAGGTTCTCATGTTAGCAACATGAGTATTGCCTTCTTTTTTCTGACACCTCCTCATTTAGCCAAACTGAGACCTGAAAGATGACCACTCAAGAGTGTCTTATAGGTGTTACTGCATCTGCACTACCACTGTGGGTCCACCATCCTGGTAAAAAGTTTTGTACACACAAAAGCTTACTGAAATGGTTATACACTAGAAGAAAAGAAAATCAGCTTTACCTAACTGCTAAGAAATCCAACTTATAATAAGGTAATATGCTTTATTAATTTTCCTTATAAGACATACCTTTTTCAAACATTAGAGGCTGTCACTGGCACACTTCATTCCTTCTGCTAGTCAGGTCCACTCTGGAGACCAAGGTACCAGGTAGAAATTCACTTGGTACCCAAAGAATTAGAACTGTTGGCTATTCTCAAGAACTATTTCCATCAAGTTATTAAAGTATTTTATTTGATCTTCTATAATGTAGGAAATATACTTTGAAGAAACAGGACCAGTAATAGAATTAGAGAATCTTTTTTAAGCTGGATGAGCACCAATGCAGTCTTAACTTTCAATACCCTTTATTATCACATCTCAAAAATCATTATTTCATACCTGGCATTTTATAATTATAAATAAATAAGTTATTTTGACATTACAGTCATGCCTTGAAGAAACCTTGACACTGGGTATTTTGGTAAAGATTTAGAATACAGTGTAGCTTCCTTAGTACTGTAATAAATTATTTGGTAGGGTGGAATATTTCCTTGCTTTGATGAGAGCCTCAGTTAAAGATTTTATGTTATATTTAATATTGTACCTCTGAGGTGAACACCTCTGATTACCTCATCACCTGTGGTGAATAGATATTATCTTAATGTAGCATCCTGCTTTCAAACCATATCTTAAAATGAATGTAAGCAGAAACACAATATATGCCGTTTATTTAACCCTTTGTGGTAAACATGGTAGGTAGTTTTTGATTTGGCAAGCATTTCTAGCTTCAAGCCTCCTAAAAAGTTCAAAATATATGGGCTCAAATTTTCTTAATAGCTTTAACTCTTTATTAGCAAACCATTAAGCTTTTGTCTGCTTCTTAACATTGTAAAACATCTGATAATTACCCCGAAGAGCCAAATCTAATCCTTTCTCTCTTTCCTTATTAAATATCTGTAAGAAAAAAAAAGGATCATTTCTGGAGTGGTGGAAGGGTGTAGAGAGCTAATCAACTGTGTCCTCAGTAAATGAAAAACTGTGGTATTCCTCTATTTTGTTTCATCAAAATGTATTTGTGGGCTTCCCTGGTGGCGCAGTGGTTGAGAGTCCGCCTGCCGATGCTAGGGGACACGGGTTCGTGCTCCGGTCCGGGAGGATCCCACATGCCGCGGAGTGGCTGGGCCCGTGAGCCATGGCCGCTGAGCCTGTGCGTCCGGAGCCTGTGCTCCGCAACGGGAGAGGCCACGACAGTGAGAGGCCCGCGTATCGCAAAAAAAAAAAAAAAAAAAAAAAGTATTTGTATTTGTACCTCTCTGATGATTATTTTATTTAATACCAAGGCTACCAAGATCTTAACTCTACACAGGGATGCATTATGATCTTGGTTGGCCTTATGCATTTTTGCCTTAATGGACCACTTCCTCCATTAAAAAGTAATTAAATTATATTTTACAACTGTGTTTGCATAAATAGATATACCAGTCCTGACTATACAGTCTAGGTAAAAGGAATAACTGTTGTTAGGGCTTTGCCTTCTTAACTCTTAGTATTTTAGTAATCTTACCCTCCCATCCTTCATTTAGTGTTTAGGAACTGCTTGTTTTTTAATGAATAAATTTTATTTTTTAGAGAAATTTTAGGTTAACAGCAAAATTGAGCAGAAAGTACAGAGAATTCCCACATACCCCTGGTCCCCACACATGTACAGCCCCCCTCACTGTAAATACCCACACCAAAGCAGTACACTTCTTTTTTTTTTTTTTTTTTTTTTTTGTGGTACGCGGGCCTCTCACTGTTGTGGCCTCTCCCGCTGCGGAGCACAGGCTCCAGACGCGCAGGCTCAGCGGCCATGGCTCATGGGCCCAGCCGCTCCACGGCAGGTGGGATCCTCCCGAACCGGGGCACGAACCCATGTCCCCTGCATCGGCAGGCAAACTCTCAACCACTGCGCCACCAGCGAAGCCCCAAAGAAGTACACTTTTAACAATTAGTGAACCTACATTGACACATCATTATCACCCAAATTCCATAGTTTTATATAGGAGTTCACTCTTGGTGTTCTACATTCTATGGGTTTTGAAAAATGTGCAATGACATGCATCCACCGTATAGTATTATATGGAATCGTTTTACTGCCCTAAAACTCCTCTGTGCTTTGCCTTTTTATCCCTCTCTCTACTTTAACCCCTAGCAACCATTAATCTTTTTGTCTCCATAGTTTTGCTTTTTTTCCAGAATGTAACACAGTTGGAATCATACAACATACAGCCTTTTCAGATTGGCTTTTTTCCAATTAGTAATATGCATTTAAGTTTCCTCTATGTTTGTTCATGGCTGGATAGCTCATTTCTTTTTAATGCTAAATAACATTGCATTGTATGGATGTATCACAGTTTATCAGTTACCTACTGAAGGACATCTTGGTTGCTTTCAAGTTCAGGCTGATACCAATAAAACGGCTATAAACATGTGTGGGTAGGTTTTTGTGTAGACATACATTTTCAGTTCATTTGGGTAAATACCAAGGAACCTGATTGCTAGATCAAATGATAAAAATATGTTTAGTTTTGTAGGAAACCACCAAACTATCTTCCACAGTGTCTCTACCATTTTTCATTACCACCAACACTTAATGAGTATTCCTATTTCCCCACATCGTTATCAGTGTTTTGGATTGTGGACATTTTAATAGGTAGGTAGTAGTATCTCATTGTTGTTATAATTTGCAATTCATTAATTAATGATTATTTGTCATATTTATATCTCTTTTGGTGAGATGTCTTTTAAGGAGTTTGGCTCATTTTTTAACCAAGACATTCATTTTCTTATCATTGAGTTTTAAGTGTTCTTTGCATATTTTGGATAACAGTCAATTATCAGATATGTCTTTTGCAAACACTTTCTCCCAGTGTATGACTTATCATCTCATTTACTTGACAATGTCCCTAGGAGCAGGAATTTTTAATTTTAATGAAATTCAACTCATTAATAATTTAGATGTGTATTTTGTATTGTATATAAAAAGTCATCACCATACCCAAGGTCATCTAGATTTTCTTCTATTTTTCTTCTAGGAGTTTTAGGTTTTCACATTTTGCTTTTAGGTCTGTGATCCTTTTTGAGTTAATTTTTGTGAAAGGTGAGAAGTCTGTGTCTGTATGTCTAGATTCCTTTTTTTTTTGTACATGGCGATGTTCAGTTGTTCTAGCACCAGTAGTTGAAAAGACTTATCTTTTCTCCATTGTATTACTTTTGCTCATTTGTCAACGATCAGTTTACTGTATTATGTGGGTCTATTTCTGGGTTCTCTCTTATGTTCCATTGATCTACTTGACTATTCTTTTGCCATTACCACATTATCCTGATTACTGTAGCCTCATAGATAATCTTGAAGTCAACTAGTGTCATTCTTCCAACTTTTTTCTTCTCTTTCAAAATTAAGTTGGCTATGTGCTTGTTTTGCCTCTTCGTATAAGCTTTAGAATCAATTTCTTGATATCCACAAAATATCTTGCTGGTATTTTAGTTGGAATTGTGTTCTATCTATAGATCAAGTAGGGAAAAACTGACTTCTTGACAGTATTGAATCTTCTTATCCACAAAGATTTTTTTCATGTGACATCTTTCCATTTATTTAGTCTTTGGTATCTTCTGTCACTGATTTGTAGTTTTCCTCATGGGAATTGTTAGTTTTTTAGTAAGAAGTTTTACTCATTCAAGAAGTTTATTTTGCCCCTGTGATCATCAATAGCCTTGTAAAAATAAGCCCACACACTCTTCTTGTGAAAGGCTTGGGAAGTACTTCGACGTGGCTGGGCTTGGTGGACCACTCTTGCTTTCTGATCTGGGTTTTCATAGCATTGGCCTTTTAAATTGATAAAGACTTTTGCTCATATCTGGGAGATTCTTATTATAATCTTTATTAAGATTCAAGGAGAAATACCATAAATTTAGATTTTCCAGATCATGTAATATGGGGTAATCACCACCCCTTTTGTTTTGGTTTAACCCTCGACTCACTGTATTTCACTGAGAAACAATCAGAATTCACACCTATTTCTGAAATAAACAACAACTTTTGGTAAAATTATTTTAATTATCTTATTTTTAAAAGAGTGTGTCTGGGCTTCCCTGGTGGCGCAGTAGTTAAAAATCTGCCTGCCAATGCAGGGGACACAGCTTCAAGCCCTGGTCCGGGAAGATCCCACATGCTGTGGAGCAACTAAGCCCGTGAGCCACAACTATTGAGTCTGTGCTCTAGAGCCCATGAGCCACAACTGCTGATCTCGTGTGCCACAACTACTGAAGCCCACACACCTAGACCCTGTGCTTCACAACAAGAGAAGCCACCGCAATGAGAAACCCACACACTGCAATAAAGAGTAGCCACTGCACGCCACAAATAGAGAAAGCCCGTGTGCAGCAAAAAACACTCAACTCAGTCAAAAACTTAAAGTAAAACAAAAGAGTGTGTCTGATAATATTCTTCTCATAATGCAGTGTTTTATTTATTCGCAGCCCAAGTTTCCAACTGCTTGAATTTACCATTTGTGTTTTACAAGAAAATGGTTAGGAAAAACCACATTCACAGAAAGATAGACAAGATGAAAAGGCAGAGGGCTATGTACCAGATTAAGGTACAAGATAAAACCCCAGAAAAACAACTAAATGAAGTGGAGATAGGCAACCTTCCAGAAAAAGAATTCAGAATAATGAGAGTGAAGATGATCCAGGACCTCGGAAAGAGAATGGAGGCAAAGATCGAGAAGATGCAAGAAATGTTTAACAAAGACGTAGAAGAATTAAAGAACAAACAAACAGAGATGAACAATACAATAACTGAAATGAAAACTTCACTAGAAGGAATCAATAGCAGAATAACTGAGGCAGAAGAATGGATAAGTGACCTGGAAGACAGAATGGTGGAATTCACTTCTGCGGAACAGAATAAAGAGAAAAGAATGAAAAGAAATGAAGACAGCCTAAGAGACCTCTGGGACAACATTAAACGCAACAACATTCGCATTATAGGAGTCCCAGAAGGAGAAGAGAGAGAGAAAGGACCAGTGAAAATATTTGAAGAGATTATAGTTGAAAACTTCCCTAACATGGGAAAGGAAATAGCCACCCAACTCCCGGGATCACAGCGAGTCCCGGGCAGGATAAACCCAAGGAGAAACATGCTGAGACACTTAGTAATCAAACTGAGAAAAATTAAAGACAAAGAAAAATTATTGAAAGCAGCAAAGGAAAAATGACAAATAACATACAAGGGAACTCCCATAAGGTTAACAGCTGATTTCTCAGCAGAAACTCTACAAGCCAGAAGGGAGTGGCATGACATATTTAAAGTGGTGAAAGGGAAGAACCTACAACCAAGATAACTCTACCTGGCAATGATCTCATTCAGATTCAATGGAGAAATCAAAAGCTTTACAGAGAAGCAAAATCTAAGAGAATTCAGCGCCACCAAACTTGGTCTACAACAAACGCTAAAGGAACTCCTCTAAGTGGGGAACACAAGAGAAGAAAAGGACCTACAAAAAAAAAAACCCCATAACAATTAAGAAAATGGTCATAGGAACATACATATCGATAATTACCTTAAATATGAATGGATTAAATGCTCCAACCAAAAGACACAGGTTTGCTGAATGAATACAAAAACAAGACCCATATATATGCTGTCTACAAGAGACCCACTTCAGACCTAGGGACACATACAAACTGAAAGTGAGGGGTTGGAAAAAGATATTCCATGCAAATGGAAATCAAAAGAAAGCTGGAGTAACAATACTCAGATAAAATAGATGTTAAAATAAAGAATGTTACAAGAGACAAGGAAAGACACTACATAATGATCAAAGGATCAATCCAAGAAGAAGCTATAACAATTATAAATATATATGCACCCAACATAGGAGCACCTCAGTACATAAGACAACTGCTAACAGCTATAAAAGAGGAAATCAACAGTAACACAATAATAGTGGGGGACTTTAACACCTCACACCAATGGGCATATCATCCAAACAGAAAATTAATAAGGAAACACAAGCTTTAAATGGCAAAATAGACCAGATAGATTTAATTGATATTTATAGGACATTCCATCCAAAATCAGCAGATTACACTTTCTACTCAAGTGTGCATGGAACATTCTCCAGGATTGATCACGTCTTGGGTCACAAATCAAGCCTCAGTAAATTTAAGAAAATCGAAATCATATCAAGCATCTTTTCTGACCACAACACTATGAGATTAGAAATCAATTACAAGGGAAAAAAACGTAAAAAACACAAACACATGGAGGCTAAACAATACATTACTAAATAACCAAGAGATCACTAAAGAAATCAAAGCAGAAATCAAAAAAAATCTAGAAAAAATGACAAGGAAAACACGATGATCCAAAACCTATGGGATGCAGCAAAAGCAGTCCTAAGAGGGAAGTTTATAGCAATAAAATCCTACCTCAAGAAACAGCAAACATCTCAAATAAACAATCTAACCTTACACCTAAAAGAACAAACAAAACCCAAAGTTAGTAGAAGGAAAGAAATCATAAAGATCAGAGCAGAAATAAATGAAATAGAAACAAAGAAAATAATAGCAAAGATCAATGAAACTAAAAGCTGGTTCTTTGAGAAGATAAACAAAATTGATAAACCATTAGCCAGACTCATCAAGAAAAAGCAGGAGAGGACTCAAATCATTAGAATTAGAAATGAAACAGGAGAAGTTACAACAGACACCGCAGAAATAAAAGCATCCTAAGAGACTACTACAAGCAACTCTATGCCAATAAAATGGACAACCTGGAAGAAATGGACAAATTTTTAGAAAGGTATAACCTTCCAAGACTGCAGCAGAAGAAACAGAAAATATGAACAGCCCAATCTCAAGTAATGAAATTGAAACTGTGATGAAAAATCTTCCCACAAAAGTCCAGGACCAGATGGCTTCACAGGTGATTTCTACCAAACATTTAGAGAGGAGCTAACACCCATTCTTCTCAAACTCTTCCAAAAAATAGCAGAGGAAGAACACCAACAAACTCATTTTATGAGGCCATCATCACCCTGATATCAAAACCAGACAAAGATATTACAAAAAAAGAAAATTACAGACCAGTATCACTGATGAATATACACTCAAAAATCCTCAACAGATTATTAGCAGAGAATCCAACAACACGTTATGGAGAACAGTATGGAGGTTCCTTAAAAAACTACAAATAGAACTACCATAAGAACCAGCAATCCCACTACTGGGCATATACCCTGAGAGAACCATAATTCAAAAAGAGTCATGTACCAAAATGTTCACTGCAGCTCTATTTACAGTCGCCCAGAGATGGAAACAACCTAAGTGTCCATCATCAGATGAATGGATAAAGAAGATGTGGCACATATATACAATGGAATATTACTCAGCCATAAAAAGAAATGAAATTGAGCTATTTGTAATGAGGTGGATGGACCTAGAGTCTGTCATACAGAGTGAAGTAAGTCAGAAAGAGAAAGACAAATACCATCTGCTAACACATATATATGGAATTTAAGAAAAAACAATGTTATGTAGAACCTAGGGGTAAGACAGGAATAAAGACACAGACCTACTAGAGAATGGACTTGAGGATATGGGGAGGGGAAAGGGTAAGTGTGACAAAGCGAGAGAGTGGCATGGACATATATACACTACCAAACGTAAAATAGATAGCTAGTGGGAAGCAGCTGCATAGCACAGGGAGATCAGCTCAGTGCTTTGTGACCACCTAGGGGTGGGATAGGGAGGGTGGGAGGGAGGGAGATGCAAGAAGGAAGAGATATGGGAACATATGTATATGTATAACTGATTCACTTTGTTATAAAGCAGAAACTAACACGCCATTGTAAAGCAATTATACTCCAATAAAGATGTAAAAAAAAAAAAGGATCATACACCATGATCAAGTGAGATTTATCCCAGGAATGCAAGGATTCTTCAGTATACGAAAACCAATCAAAGGGATACACCATATTAACAAATTGAAGAAGAAAACCATATGACCATCTCAATAGCTGAAAAAAAAGCTTGACAAAATTCAACACCCATTTATGATAAAAACTCTCCAGAAAGTGGGCATAGAGGGAACCTACCTCAACATAATAAAGGCTATATATGACACACCCACAGCAAACATCATTCTCAATGGTAAAAAACTGAAAGCATTTCCTCTAAGATTGGGAATAAGACAAGGATGTCCACTCTCACCACTATTATTCAACATAGTTTTGGAAGTCCTAGCCACGGCAATCAAAGAAGAGAAAAAAATAAAAGGAATACAAACTGGAAAAGAAGAAGTAAAACTGTCACTGTTTGCAGATGACATGATACTATATAGAGAGAATCCTAACAATGCCACCAGAAAACTACTAGAGCTAATCAATGAATTTGGTAAAGTAGCAGGATACAAAATTAATGCACAGAAATCTCTTGCATTCCTATGCATTAATGATGAAAAATTTGAAAGAGAAATTAAGGAAACACTCCCATTTACCATTGCAACAAAAAGAATAAAATACCTAGGAATAAACCTACCTAGGGAGGCAAAAGATCTGTATGCAGAAAACTATATGACACTGATGAATGAAATTAAAGATGATACAAACTGATGGAGAGATATACCATGTTCTTGGATTGGAAGAATCAGTATTGTGAAAATGACTATACTACCCAAGCAATCTACAGATTCAATGCAATCCCTATCAAATTACCAATGGCATTTTTTACAGAACTAGAACAAAAAAATCTTAAAATTTGTATAGGGAGACAAAAGACACCGAATAGTCAAAGTGGTCTTGAGGGAAAAAACGGAACTAGAGGAATCAGGCTTCCGGACTTTAGGCTCTACTACAAAGCTATGGTAATCAAGACAATATGGTACTGACACAAAAACAGAAATATTGATCAATGGAACAAGATAGAAAGCCCAGAGATAAACCCATGCATGTATGGTCAACTAATGTATTACAAAGGAGGCAAGGATATACAATGGAGAAAAGACAGTCTCTTCAATAAGTGGTGCTGGGAGAACTGGACAGCTACATGTGAAAGAATGGAATTAGAACACTCCCTAACACCATACACAAAAATAAACTCAAAATGGATTAGAGACCTAAATGTAAGTCTGGACACTATAAAATTCTTAGAGGAAAACTTAGGAAGAACACTCTTTGACATAAATCACAGCAAGATTTTTTTGATCCACCTCCTAGATTAATGGAAATAAAAACAAAAATAAACAAATGGGACCTAATGAAACTTAACAGTTTCTGCACAGCAAAGGAAACTATAAACAAGACAAAGAGACAGCCCTCAGAATGGGAGAAACTATTTGCAAATGAACCAATGGACAAAGGATGAATCTCCAAAATATATAAACAGGTTATGCAGCTCAATATTGGAAAACCAAACAACCCAATCCAAAAATGGGCAGAAGACCTAAGTAGACATTTCTCCAAGGAAGACATACAGATGGCCAAGAAGCACATGAAAAGCTGCTCAACATCACTAATTATTAGAGAAATGCAAATCAAAACTACAATGAGGAATTACCTCACACCAGTTTGAATGGGGATCATCAGAAAATCTACAAACAACAAATGCTGGAGAGGGTGTGGAGAAAAGGGAACCCTCTTGCACTGTTGTTGGGAATGTAAATTGATACAGCCACTATGGAGAATAGTATGGAGGTTCCTTAAAAAACTTAAAATAGAATTACCATATGACCCAGCAATCCCACTACTGGGCATATACCCAGAGAAAACCGTAATTCAAAAAGACACATGCAGTCCTATGTTCATTGCAGCACTATTTACAATAGCCAGGACATGGAAGCAACCCAAATGCCCATCGACAAATGGATGGATAAAGACAATGTGGTACATATATACAATGGAATATTACTCAGCCATAAAAAGGAATGAAATTGGGTCATTTTTAGAGACGAGATGGATCTAAAGACTGTCATATAGCGTGAAGTAAGTCAGGAAGAGGAAAACAAATATTGTATATTAACGCATATATGTGGAACCTAGAAAAATGGTAGAGATGAACCAGTTTGCAGGGCAGAAATTGAGACACAGATGCAGAGATCAAACGTGTGGACACCAAGGGGGGAAAGTGGTGAGGGTGGTGGTGGTGGTGTGATGAATTGGGAGACTGGGATTGACATATATACACTCATATGTATAAAGTGGGTAACTAATAACCTGCTGTATAAAAAAATAAATAAAATAAAATTCTAAAGAAGAAAAAGAAGAAAATGGTTAAATGTGTGTCAAGATCTCTAAAACTTTGTACATGACATGATACAAGAATTTTTTCTAAAAAATTTAACAGTATAATTTTCTCTACAAAATCAATAAGTTTCAGAGATATACTCTGTATTTATATTATTTAAGTAATAGGCATATGGTTATTTTAGATATAAACTCTCCTTTTCAAAATTATTTTTTTCCTGTTTTCAATAGGGATTCTCTACTTAAAATATTACCTGCTGTAAAAATCCTCAATGGTGAAATGCTAACCTCTTATTCAGAAAGTCACACTGAAGAGCACTATGAACTAGAATTAGAGCGTTTCCTGGTACTTTGTCAGTCCCAGATTAGAGAATTTAACTTACTAGCCAAAAAATATACTGGAGAAAGGTAAGAGTGTTATTTCCCCCTTGTCATAATTGAAAGATATAATGCAATTTATACATGTGATTAAAAATTATTTTGATCAATACAATGCTACTCTTTTGTACTAGTACAGCGTGTTTTAGGGATATTGTCTCTTTAGAAAAGAACTTCTGGGCATCAGTTTTTATTATTTGAAATGTATTAATATGTATTTTGAACATAATTTAGAATATAATTTAAAAGCTAAAATTAGATGAAAATAAATGAAAGCATGAGGATAGCTTCAAGAAAAGATGCAAACATTCATTCAGCTGTTCATTCAATTAATCAGTCATACATTTTTCAACAATTATTGATGGGCAAGACATATAATAAGCTAAATATTACACTTTACCCTCAAAGAATTCACGATTACATTAAGAGAAAATTAGCTAAATAAATAGTTACAATGGAGCAAGGCAAGTTTTATAAAACATATGATATTTATTATGTATATTTATTATATAAGGAATCATATTTCACATATATTTGTGTATTAAGGTATTATGGGAGCACAGTGGAGAAAAGCAGTCAACATGTGCACACATTCAGAGGACAGAGGCTGAGAGCAGAGTCCTAAAAATATATCAAAGAAAGAGAACTTCCCATTCCCCACCCCGAATTCTGAATGCATTACTATGAATTAATTACAATTGATCTTTTTAAAACTGTATTTCCTAATTTATACTGCTCCAAAAAGACACAAATGAAAAAGGAAAATTATTTTACTTATGATAATTCTGCATTATAAGTGGAACAGTTATGTGCTTCCAAATGTCTAAATTTAATTACTAAATTACATATTAAATTTTTGCTATTTGTACTTTCGTACATGCTCATACTATGTAAGAGTTGGTTTTTCTATTTAAATTTTTTTAAATATAGCCTATTCATATTATAAGTAAATCTCACAGCTTTAAAAATAATTCCAATTCTTATAATGTTTACTTTTAACAAAAACTAAGGTTATTTACATTTATCTTTTTGTAAATCTAAACTGATATCTTCTTGTGTATGTATAGTAATCTACAATTTTTATGTAAAGGTGACTCTTGACACCCCTTATGTTGAAATTTAGATTTACAATTCTTTGCGAGAATTTATTGTTATTACAATGAAAGTTTTACTTGCGAATTGGAAATAGACTGTATTTTTTATGTTTGATCATAAATGGTGGTGAATTCAACACTTAACCATAAACAGTTGACATCCAATATTGAACTGAACCTTTTCTGCATTATTCACCAACAAAATGAAGGAAATACAAAATATCAAAATGTATTGGAAGAACCTAGGCTAATGTCTACATTTGTAAACATACGAGGTGTCTATCTCTATATTTTAGGAAATAATTATAACTTTCATTTTGTTTGGTATAGCTAAATCCAACAACTGTTCAAGAGAATCACAAGCATTTACGTCTTAAAGTATTTGAATTCTCTTTGCAATGGATTTTTTTTCCAGAGAAAAATGGAAATAAAAACTTTCCCATGATATAACTTATTTGTTTAAAAGTCCAATACAAATATTTTGCATGGCAAAAGTCAATGTACAAAGTACTTTTAACTTGTTTCATAAGTAACTTCTCCAAATTTAGTCAGCCATCATTTCTCATGCTTATGGCAGTAAAAGCTTGGATTTTTCTCATTCATTTGTACCAAAGGTACCTAGGATAAAAATTCTAAAACTTCCAGACGTTTTGTCTGGATTAATGGATTGAAATTAAGTAAACAAAATTTTTACATTTTGTGAGAAATAAGATAAATTTTTATATAAACAATCAGAAATAAGTTTTTAATGAATTTTGTAGTAAAATTTAATATGTCAGGCCACACAGGGATATTTTCAAAACCTGTATAAGTGTTAATATTTGCTGATATAATTCTTCTTATTAAACATCCTCATTATTTATTTGCTCAGAAATATATTCACGTTGGATGCTGCAGAAAATCTCTGCCATTATTTCAAGAAATTGATGACACTTAGTAATGATTGTCGATATGCACATGAACATGGGGATGTAAGTATCACCAAGAGAGAAGAATCAGAAGCCCAGAAAAATCATTTGCCTCCTACAAACAGTGACAGCATACTGCAAAATAGAGTCCTTTACTCTTATGCAAATGAGCATAAACTGGACTCACCAGGTATTTCTGAGAAATGGATGGACTCTGGCTCTAGTCATTCCTCACTAACCAACCCCTCCTTATGTGAAGATACTAAAGGAAGAAATCAGGAAAAAATAGTAGGCCAGAAAAGAGAAGACAGCAAGGCAAGCAGTTTCCTCACCAAAATACCATTCATGGAAACAGTAATGACAAGGTCTCTATTGAAGAACTGCCAGAATACTGAACATCATGAAAAAATGTAAGATTTATAGATCATTTTTCTTTTACAGTTGTATTTTATTACTTTTTATGGATAATCTTAGTCATTGTTACCAAATAATAATTTGGTAAAGGATTTCAATCACTATTATATTTCCTGTTAATTCCCTTATGTTTTTATGATATGCACAAATTATTAATTACAGTGCAGATCAATTTGGTTGAAATTTGGCAGGTTCTGATTTAATTAACTAGTATTATTTAATTTAAAATGAGTAACTGTGAAATTATTTTTTCTGCCTTCTAATCTCTAAATAATTAAAATGAATTTTTAAGAAGAAATAAAATAATCCCATTATTCTTAAAATATTATAAAGACCTCTCACATGAGGGTCTTATGACATGCTTCCAGGGAACGTCAGAAAATCCTTCCTGCACATGCCTTTTCTCAAATTCCTTGAGCTTAAAATATTCAGCATGCCAGGGTACATTGGTATATTTTGGGATAGTATTAGCCAGGGTACCGTAGACATTGCCTATTTGAATCTCGTTAGCTCTAAATACTCCAGACATTTCCTACTGAAATTTCAGATAAACAACATTTAGAACTTTTTAATTCATGATAAATAAAATAGCCAAATGATAATAATAAGGAAGGATGAGGAACTGAAAATATAGACAAACCAAAGACCTAAAGAATAAAAGGAAAAGAAAATGTATACCCACTTGCTGAACCTTGCCATTCAGTGTTTCAGGAAGATTCACTGTCAGTTGTGTAGGCGTTTCCTAAGCATAATTTACATGTGTTCCTATGCTAAGGGTATTTTTATCATCATTATTTTTACTAGATAAAAGATGATGATGATGATAGTAGTAATACGAGCTGTTTTTCCCAATATGGAGAGCACCTTATATTTAGGAAGCCCTAAAGTCAGCTTCTTTACCTGCTCTCCCGGCTTTCTGCGTGGTGGAAAACATCCTGTTGTTAGTGTCACTGAGGAAAATATCCCTCATGTACCTTTTTATTTTCTTCCGCGGGAAATTTTGCTGTTAGTGAGCTGAGGAATTCAAGCACTAAATGACTGGTCAGCTTTACAAGAAATTCACAGTTACAGTCAGTGAAACTTGTATGTATCTGTAGAGAAATATAAGATGCTGTCTCAGGTTAAATGTGTTTTCTTACAGACCTTTCATTCTTTACCAGCTATGCATTGCAAATATGTTTTCAGATCTTTTTCTTTATCACGCAAATGCATATTATAGTGTCTTAAATTCCTTAACTCTTTTTTTATTTTTTAAAAAAATTTTTTATTTTATATTGGAGCATAGTTGATTTAAAATGTTGTGTTAGTTTCAGGTGTACAGCAAAGTGATTCAGTTATACATATATCTATTCTTTTTCAAATTCTTTAACTCAGTTTTGTTCAAAAGATGAAGGAATGAATTAATGGTTGAATGACCAAATGTGAATTAATTCCATATTAAAGTTTATTAAGTTCTATTTACCCTAGGAGGAGGAAATGATTTGTTGAAGCATGATTTTTTTTCCTATAAGGAGTACGAGTAGATTATCTTAAGCCAGAAAAAAAATTTATCCACTAACTTCAATTCATAGCAAAATAGATTGAAGGCTTCCACAAGCTTTAGGTAAAATGATGATGATGATGATGACAGTATTAATAACAATAGAAAATGGTTACATCTTTCCTTTCTAATTTCCCACAAATATATTTCTATGAGAAAAATATATATAAGGTGATGTCTGGCAGTTTATCACTTAATTCCATTTTGCCTTAAACTCACTAGTATGAGGAATGAAAAAATTTCTTTGGGCTTGGCAATTATAAAATTATTGAAAACTTTTTCAAGGGAGCCTGGAAAAGGTGAATATACATGAATCACTTCTCCTTGATATGCCTTTTAAAACTAAACCCAAAGATTTGAAGAACAATTAAGCCAGTGGTTAGCACTTTGACTATACCTTGTACCTTGATAATATTTCTGCAATAATCTATGTGGGAAAGGAAAACATATCCAATGATGAAGAATTAAATGATTAAGCAAGCTGAGAACCCACTTACAATCAATGTACATTATTATTCAAATTTTGGTAATGTTGCTGGGCAGTTTATGGGGATGTGGGGAAAACACAGTGTTGATTGATTCAGTGCCAGAAATTGGTAAATAGATGTAGGCTGGAAAAAATGTTAGCATTTACTACTGGGCTTATAAGAGAATGATTTAAGTATTTGTCCATGGGCAGATAGGAAAGTGAAGCTAGCAGACCTGATGGGTCCTTTCTCTTAGAGAGAAGGGGGGCTCTTCGTCCTCTCAAAACTTAGTCTCTCTGCTGTGAACAGGATCCCATCCTCTCTTGCCAACTGACTCCTATATTTTTCCCCCTTTTGCATCATCATTTTCCCCCCTTTCTACTGGTTCAGCATCCTTGCTATCATACAAAATCTCGATAATATCTTCCTCCTTAAAAGAAACAAAAATCCCTAGTACTCATATCCCCTCTCTAAGTTACTGGCCCATTTCTCTCCTTCAGATTTTAAGGTTTCCATATTATTTTTACTTCTATGACTATAGTTAAATAAAAGAATGGGTCTTATTTTTAAATAATACTTTATATAGTCTATGTTTACAAATAAATATATCTTATGAGGACCTCTTAACTACAACTGTATATTTATGCGTACTAAAAATATTTTTTTTTCTCCTCTTAATAGCATGGCAGCTATGGTAATTCAGGCATGCTGGCGTGGTTACACTGTGCGCAGACAGATTCATTTCTCTATAAAGCTACGTCCTGCTGCAATAGGACCCCTGACATCCCAGTCAAATTCCTGCATTGAAAACCAAATTATTTTAAAGAAAGAAGAAATAAAAAATACTGTGAACATCCAAGAACAGAGGGAGAAGGCTGCTATTCTTATTCAGGTTACTTTTAATCTTTGGGTGAAATAATTAATTATGAGAGATGTATTAGTTATCTTTCACTGGGTTATTCTGTATAACAGGCAATCCCTGAATCTTAGCCATTTACAAATACATGGATTTATTTCTTATTCACTTGACATGTAGGCTGCCGGTTAGCCGCAGGTTGGCTTTGCTTCTGCTGAGTATCTAGGCTTAAGGAGTAGTCTATAATTTCTAAATACTGTTCTTATGACTGAGGATCAAGCTGAACCACACAATCATATTAAAACTTCTGCTCAGATGTGGCATTTGCCACATATGCTAACACTTGATTAGTCAAAGCAGGTCTCTCTTGGCCTAATCTATAGCTATTTCTAGAAGCATGTTTAAAAATCTACTAAAATAATTGTTAAAGTCCTTCAAATATCCATTTAACATAAAAATTCAGAACCTCACCAAGATCAGATTTCAAAATGAAGTTCAATGTGATCACATTTATCCTTTTATTTATTCACTGATCAAATAATTTTTAGAACGTACTGTTTGTCAAGCACTATTTTAGGTTCAAGAAATTTAACTAGGAACAAAGCATGCAAGATCTCTTCCCTCATGGAGTTTTATGTCCTGGTGGGTTAAATACATACATAAAATAAAAGTCTGGAAATTCATGGTACTACACCTGAATTGAATGATAGTAACTAAAAAAAACTGTAGTGTTTCCCTTTATTCATTCATTTAGTAACTATTACTTGGCACAAAAATTTTACTAGCTTACATGTTGGGATGTGCAGATAAATAAGGTAAGTATGTTAGATTGCGATAAGTACTAAGGGGAAAAATAAATCAGGAGAAGCGGGACAGGGGTATCTAAGGAAAATTAATCATTTTAGACAGGATGGATGTGGAAGACCAGGAAAGGTGACATTGCAGCAGGAGATAAGCCGTTGGGTATCTCGGGGAAGAATATTCCAGGCAGAGGAATATCAGATTCAAAGGCACTGATTTAGGAGCATACCCACAGTGTTTATAGAGCAGTAAGAAACAGTGTGACTGAAGAGGGGTGAAGGGGAGAAGAGTAGGACTTATAAATCCTAAATCATTGTAAAGACTTTGGCTTTTACTCTGAATGACATGGGAAGATATTACAGGAATCTGAGCAAAGGACTCACATGACCAAGTTTCCTTTATGTTGTGATTATAATATAGGAAGGCAGTAGTAGGAGCAGCAAAATTGGGAGGCTATTGCAGTAATCCAAAGTGTAGATTTTGGTAGCATGGACCAGAGTATTGCAGAAGAAGTGGTAAGAAAATCACATTCCCAAATATATGTTGATTTATCTTGAGGGTATACGTATATACTTTGAAGGTAGACCTGATGATATTAGTACATGGGGATGTGGTCTTTGAAAGACAGAGAGGAGTCAGGGATGCCTATAAGGTATTGGCATAAGCAACTGAAAAAATAGCCTTAAAATTAAGTTTCTGGGTTTTGTTATTAAAGCCATAGTTTTTCAAGAGAATTATCTTTGCTATGGTTCTAATGAATATATTTAGTACTTCAGTTGACTTAATTTGTCTGGACTCTATTCCTAAGGGCAATGCATAGACAAAGCTGTTACTGATGCCTGAATGGGTTGGGAGTGGAGGGAGGTCAATGGATTCAAGGAAACTCTGAGGAAAAGAAAGGAACCTCAGTTACTGTCTCAAAATACTGTTCTGCTGCATGAGGAATGAAAATGTCATGCAGTCCAAACTTCCTCCTGTCATGAGTGGATGAGCAATACATTTTTCAGCATTGATGGTAAATAGATATTAAACTTTTGCTTCATTCTATTCAATAAAGAGAAGTTCATTACTTTATGAAATAGTCTAGCTCAGTGACATATATCTGTTGAATGTCCTTTTGTTAAGTTTGTCTCTGTAACAAATGTAAGCATAATTCAGCCTTTCTTTGCAACTTAGAACAAGTCTCTTCTGAGGTACATCATGGTATTATACTTAAAATCATTGAAGTCAACTCAACTTCATTTTCTCTTCTCCTGACTACAATCTAGTTTCTTAAACTATTCGTCTTAAAAATATGACTTCTAGACTGTCTAACCATCCTGGAGAGCACAGCATGATATGGTAGAAAGAGCCCAGGCTTTAGAAGGAGCAAAATGAAGATTTTATGAAGGATGTGGTGGAGACTGCTCTGTGCTCACCAAAACCCACATTCTCCTCTTCCTAGCATACTGCCAGCCTAGATATTCCAGCTTTTCTTGCACTTTTTAGTATGGCCCTTTTTTCTGAGTAAATGAAAAATATATGCACCACTTCATGTGTGGCCCATAAAACCTCCCACAAACATTCTTTCATATTCTTTTCCCTTTCTGGTTGGCTGAAGTGAAGACAGCCTTTAGGGCATCCTTGGATGCTGTCTCTTGGGATTGCAGAGTTGCAAAGCCTGGATATCTGAATCACTTTATGTTAAACTGACGCCAGTTGTCTTGTTTTCACTCTCAATGCTTGTTATGTGATCGTGAAATAAATTAGTTTTGAATTATTGTACATTTCTGGATATATTTTTATAGCGCTTACCTTACCCTAACTAATATTAAGGATATAAGATACAGCTTGAGAAATAGGGCTCAATGTAAATATGTAAGAGAATGGAATTCCAGGTAAAAAAGATAGTAGGAATAAAAGAACATAGGATTTCGTATTACTGGAATAATAAGTTATAGTACAGCTAGACTGTAAGGACTAGAATATTAAGAGAATATAAGAGAAACATGGGCAGAGATGTGTGAACAATTTTAGCAAGAAACAAGTGTATGGTATGAGTATGTTCTGGGATTGGGAGTTGATGGTAGTTAGAGAAGAAAAAGATGTCGGATATGTCTAATATAGGTAGGACTCTGACCAGGGAATTGATTTGAATGTGTGAGAAAGAGGAATTAATCATAGATGGATGGCTGGGAGAAAAATTGAAACCTTGACATGAATAAATAACTTAGAAGAAGAATCTGAACATTACTTATTACACATTTATATTACCTTTATTTCCCATAAACTGAACAGAGGTGGCTGGGACTTTAATTCCTGACCCTACACAGATTCATGAGGGAGGTATCTATACATGTCACACCAGAAAAATATATACTGTGTATTACAGTTTAGAGCTTTGCAGAAGTCGTATCCCTGATAAGTTAGGCTGGATCCATTGTGAGCCATGATGAGTCAGTCCTTCTGCTCTTGTCGTTGAAGGTCTGTATTAAAGAATTCCCTTTATACTCTCTTTTCCCTAGGTCTGCGCCTAATCTTGATATCTTATAATTACACTGGTGTAAGAAAAAGGGGGGTGGGGTGGAGGAGGGATAACTGATGTTTAGAACCTTGTTAGGACAGGGTTGGGGAAGAAAGGATATGAAGGGTACCTCCCTAGCAGGAATAAGTCACAGGCCCATTTGCCATGTAGAGAGAAAGCATTTTGAAAGGTAGCAAGGAACCAAGGGAGCATAAATACTGGATAAAGGAATCAAAAAAGAAAGGAGTTTAAAAAAAAAATTCCAAAATGAAGGGTGCTATTGACTGAATGTTTATGTTCTCCACAACATTCATAAGTTGAAACTTAATCCCCAATGTGATGATATTTGGAGGTGGGGCCTTTTGGAGGTGAATATGTCATGATGGTGGAGCCCCCATGAATGGGATTAGTGCCCTTATAGAAGAGACCCCTGAGAGCTCTCTAGTTCCTTCTACCATGTGAGTACACAGTGAGAAGACAGCCATCTATGAACCAGGAACCTTGCTCTCACCAGAAAATAAATCTGTCAATGACTTGGTCTTAGACTCCTTAGCCTCCTCCAGAACTGGGGGAAATAAACGTTTGTTGTTTAAGCCACCAAGTCTATGGTATTTTTGTTATTGCAGCCCAAACAAACCAAGACAAAAGGGGGAAAAGAAAAATAGTTTGTTTTCCTCTAAGGTAGCTAACTTGCATATGCTACTCACCCACAGTACATGACATACCCAGGTCTATAATAACAACCCAGCTACATGAGACTAATAAAGCGGGCAAAGAGCTTTATTATGGTACTCTTTGATGGTACTCTCCATAATGGGTAAGTTAAAAAGAGGAAGGCCACTTTCTCAGGCAATACTTTTAATAATGTTCCTCATCACACAAAGATGTCCTCTCTTCTGTTTCTACCATTTAATACTGCTCAAGTTCTTGATTCATATTGACATCCTTTCTCCTCAGAAAGAGTTTTGAACTCTCTTGGGAAGTTATTTATTCATAGCAAGTTACAAAATAATGGAATACTATTTCTATACTGAAAATCATTTTTAGAGACAAAACTGGTTAAAATTTAGTTATAGTTTTTGAACTTTATGTGATATTTAATATCACACTTTTCTTATTTGATAAACTAAGAAGTAAATAGAATTGTTAAAAACAAAGGGACAAGGAAATTGGGAAAATAATATTTAATGTGTGTCTAGTATGTGACAATCATGTGTTCATCACTGTATATAAATGTATATACATTTATCCTACTCCCTTCCCTGCCTTTGAGTCTATGCCAAAGGCAAGTGATGGTGGCTGACTCCCTTGCTATAGTCTGTTTTTTTCTCATTTGTGCAGCCCTTGATTGTTTCCACTATGTATGTGCATGTGTGCACCACACACGTACACACACACACACACACACACACACACACACACACATGCCCAATTAGAAGTGGGGCATCTTATATGATTGGTTTGGGAAGCATATTTGCCTATCTCTGGTTGGTCCAATTGGTCCTGAGTTAGAAGTAGGGACAAAAAATAGAGAAGCTAGCAGTCATTGACCAAGTCTTAACCATTCTTGGCTAATTGTTGCAGAGGTTGTGGTTTGGCTTCCTAGGCTGATTGACAGATTGCCTGTGACTTCTATTGTCATATATGTCCTGACCATTATATGTTTGTATATTTCTCTTCTCAATACATATATTTTTCAGAATAACAATACCAGTATTATTGCTTGCAGTATGGTTACTAAAACATATTTAAGATAACTTTTGTAGTTAAATTTATCTTTTGATTGTATTTCACTAGGAATGTAGTCAAATAAATCTATTTTAAAGTCACTTTAAATACCTTCTGTGTGGTTATGCCTGTAGCACAAAATATATTTTTACATTTTTGGGGGGAGTTTCTTTTACTTCATATTTATTTGTTTTACAATTTTATTAAGCATGTGCAGAGTTCCAAAATCAAATCTAAGCAAGGTGTATATTCAGAGACATCTGGCTTCTACTGTTTTCTATCTCTATAGGTAATAATTTTTAAAATTAATTTTATGCTTTCACTTTGTAAATATTAGCAACCACATATATTTAAATATATAATTTTATATAATGTATATTGTTTATTATATATTTTATATGGATTTTCATAGATAAATGGAGGCATGCAATACACATTTCTACCTGTGTTTTACACTTACTATATATCCTGGAGCTTACTCCCTAGCAGTGTATACAGATACTAATTTTTTCAAAACTCCAGTGTTCTTGGAATTATAGTTAGGAAAGCTCCAAGATTCCTCCAAGATTATTGAGGAATCTGAATGTTTTTAATTCTATTATTATGTGCTTGGTTTATTTAAAGATGAAATTAGTTAATTGTTATGGACCAGGATACTAAGTCTCTAATATGGCCATTTATATATGTTGAAGTTTTCCTAAATGAGTGTTAGTTTATTTTATACGTAATCATTTGAAAATTAGCAAAATTGGTTTTCCTCTGTATCTCTTTCTACTTAATTTAGAATGGGTCCCGGAGGAACTGTCAGATAATTGATTGGTTGACCTACATGTGCAGTTGAGGGAGTTTTAAAGATTCTTTTCTGCTTACCACAAGGAAAATCTCCTGAGATTCAGAGCTTTAGACACAAGCAGTCATTTAATTTATCTTCCAGTTTTAAATGTCACATAAAGTTCAAAAAACAGATTATTGAGCCATTAAACTAAGGTCTAAGATGTTTTATCTTCCTAATGGGATAACACAGAGAATCTGGTTTGGAGTTTGATCTATAACCTTGTATAACATGCTTTAAATTTTTGTTTAGGCAGTTTGGAAGGGCTTTCTTTTGCGAAAGAAACTGACAACAGCTCTAGAGGCTATTAAGAATGAAGAATCTGAAGAAGAATACGAAGAAATAGATTTAGAAGATTTTACATTTGATGAAGTAAGTGCCGACTACAACATATAGATATTGATCTTAAAATATTTTAGATACTATTTTGGAGCTAAACCTTTTTCTGAGGTTTTCATCCTTTTAACACTGTGTTATAGATTTTTTTTCAAGTTGCACTTGAAAAAGTATGCTTCTAATTTTTTAACATCTTCATTTATGATACAAGATTGTACAGTGTGTAAATGTGGTCATGGAATATTTACAAGAATTCTTGTGTATTCTTCAACCAGATTTACACAATGTTTTATCAATTATTCTTCATTAAATATAACTCTCAGTTTATTTATGCCCTGTTCAACAAATTTTAGTAGCTCTTTGTGGCCTAGCAAAATGAGGACAGCCTCCTTAAATTGTTATTCAAGTATTCAACAATAAGACAGCAAACTCTACAGACATATTTACCACTTCCCACCTGTGGCATCCACATGCTCTAACCACATTGAGCACCTTCTTACTGTACCTTTTACGTCCTTAGTCTTGCTTATTCTGTTTCCTCTTCTCTAGACAGTTAAACCCACATAACTACCACTAAGATTAAGGTAGAGGACATATGACTATCCCCAGAAGACTTCTCGTGCCTTCATAGTATTCATACCTCCATCATCATAGATTAGTTTTGCCTATTTCTGAACTTCCAAATAAGTGGAATCATCCAGTATGTACTCTTTTTTCATGTAATATTATGTCTGTGAGATATACCTTTGTGGTTAATGTAGCTGTATATATACCATTCTTTTCAATATACTACTTTTAATCTATGATTTGAATATACCAATTTTTAAAAGTCTGTTCTACTTTTGGTGGATTATTTGTCACTGAGTTATTTCTAGTGTTGCCTATTATGACTAAAGATGCTATGAACATTCTTTTTTTTTAAAATAAATTTATTTATTTATTTATTTTTGGCTGCATTGGGTCTTCGTTGCTGTGCGCGGGTTTTCTCTAGTTGCGTCAAGTGGGGGCTACTCTTTGCTGTGGTGCGCGGGCTTCTCGCTGCGGTGGCTTCTCGTCGCAGAGCACAGGCTCTAGGTGTGCGGGCTTCAGTAGTTGCAGCACGTGGCCTCAGGTAGTTGTGGCTCACAGGCTCTAGAGTGCAGCCTCAGTCATTGTGGTGCAAGGGCATAGTTGCTCTGAGGCATGTCGGATTTTCCCAGACCAGGGATCAAACCCGTGTCCCCTGCATTGGCAGGTGGATTCTTAACCACTGTGCCACCAGGGAAGGCCAGCTATGAACATTCTTGTACATGCTTTTTGATGTGCATGTTCACATTTCTTTTGGGAACTGAATTTCTCAGTCATAACATTAACCTATATTTAGTAGCTAGCGCCTGACAGTATTCCAAAGTGATTGTATCAATTTACAGTCCTATCAGCAGGATATGAGAGTTTCAGAGGAGATTTATCCTCACCAACACTTTGTATTTTCATGTCTTTTTTTCCCCCCAATCCAGCAGGTTTGTAGTGGTATCTAGTTGTTTTAATTCCCATTTCTCTCATAACTAATAATGTTGAATACGTTTTCATATGCTTAGTGGCCATTTGGATATCTACTTTTATGATATGATCAAGTGTTTGTGCTTCCTTTTAAACTTTAATTTTATTTATTTTTTTATGCAGCAGGTTCTTATTAGTCATCAATTTTATACACATCAGTGTATACATGTCAATTCCAACCGCCCAATTCATCACACCACCACCCCCGTCCCCCTCTCCCACCACTTTCCCCCCTTGGTGTCCATACGTTTGTTCTCTGCATCTCTGTCTCAAATTCTGCCCTGCAAACTGGTTCATCTGTACCATTTTTCTAGGTTCCACATATATGCGTTAATATACGATACTTGTTTTTCTCTTTCTGACTTACTTCATTCTGTATGACAATCTCTAGATTCATCCACATCTCTACAAATGACTCAATTTCATTCCTTTTAATGGCTGAGTAACACTCCATCATATATATGTACCACGTCTTCTTTATCCATTCATCTGTCGATGGGCATTTAGGTTGTTTCCATGTCCTGGCTATTGTAAGTAGTGCTGCAATGAACATAGGAGTGCATGTGTCTTTTTGAATTACAGTTTTCTCTGGGTATATACCCAGTAGTGGGATTGTTGGGTCATATGGTAATTCTCTGTTTAGTCTTTTAAGGAACCTCCATACTGTTCTCCGTAGCGGCTGTATCCGTTTACATTCCCACCAACAGTGCAAGACGGTTCCCTTTTCTTCACACCCTCTCCAGCATTTCTTCTTTGTAGATTTTTTGATGATCCCCATTCGAACTGGTGTGAGGTGATTCCTCACTGTAGTTTTGATTTGCATTTCTCTAATAATTAGTGATGTTGAGCAGCTTTTCATGTGCTTCTTGGCCATCTGTATGTCTTCTTTGGAGAAATGTCTACTTAGGTCTTCTGCCCATTTTTGGATTGGGTTGTTTGTTTCTTTAATATTCAGCTGTATGAGCTGTTTATATATTTTAGAGATTAATCCTTTGTCCGTTGATTCATTTGCAAATATTTTCTCCCATTCTGAGGGCTGTCTTTTCGTCTTGTTTATGGTTTCCTTTGCTGTGCAAAAGCTTTTAAGTTTCATTAGGTCCCATTTGTTTATTTTTGTTTTTATTTCCATTAATCTAGGAGGTGGATCAAAAAAGATCTTGCTGTGATTTATGTCAAAGAGTGTTCTTCCTAAGTTTTCCTCTAAGAATTTTATAGTGTCTGGTCTTACACTTAGATCTCTAATCAATGTTGAGTTTATTTTTGTGTATGGTGTTAGGGAGTGTTCTAATTCCATTCTTTTACATGTAGCTGTCCAGTTCTCCCAGCACCACTTATTGAAGAGACTGTCTTTTCTCCATTGTATATCCTTGCCTCCTTTGTCATAGATTAGTTGACCATAGGTGCATGGGTTTATCTCTGGGCTTTCTTGTTCCAATGATCTATGTTTCTGTTTTTGTGCCAGTACCATATTGTCTTGATTACTGTAGCTTTGTAGTATAGTCTGAAGTCAGGGAGTCTGATTCCTCCCACTCCATTTTTTTTCCCTGAAGACTGCTTTGGCTATTCGGGGTCTTTTGTGTCTCCAAACAAATTTTAAGATTTTTTTGTTCTACTTCTGTAAAAAATGCCATTGGTAATTTGATAAGCATTGCATTGAATCTGTAGATTGCTTTGGGTAGTATAGTTAATTTCACAATATTGATTCTTCCAATCCAAGAACATGGTATATCTCTCCATCTGTTGGTATCATCTTTAATTTCTTTCATCAGTGTTTTATAGTTTTCTGCATACAGGTCTTTTGTCTCCCTAGGTAGGTTTATTCCTAGATATTTCATTCTTTTTGTTGCAGTGGTAAATGGGAGTGTTTCCTTAATTTCTCCTTCAGATTTTTCATCATTACTGTATAGGAATGCAAGAGATTTATATGCATTCGTTTTGTATCCTGCAACCAAATTCATTGTTTAGCTCTAGTAGTTTTCTGGTGGCATCTTTAGGATTCTCTATGTATAGTATCATGTCGTCTGCAAAGAGTGACAGTTTTACTTCTTCTTTTCCAGTTTGCATTCCTTTTATTTCTTTATCTTCTCTGATTGCCATGGCTAGGACCTCCAAACCTATGTTGAATAATAGTGGTGAG
The DNA here is from genome assembly GCF_008692025.1 of Phocoena sinus. Taxonomy (NCBI): domain Eukaryota; kingdom Metazoa; phylum Chordata; class Mammalia; order Artiodactyla; family Phocoenidae; genus Phocoena; species Phocoena sinus. The sequence goes on along the minus strand of NC_045772.1, from coordinate 34,688,470 downwards.
AGTGCATATCCTTGTCTTGTTCCTGATCTTAGAGGAAATGCTTTCACTTTTTCACCATTGAGAATGATGTTTGCTGTTGGTTTGTCATGTATGGCCTTTATTATGTTGAGGTAAGTTCCCTCTATGCCCACTTTCTGGAGAGTTTTTATCATAAATGGGTGTTGAATTTTGTCAAAAGCTTTTTCTGCATCTATTGAGATGATCGTATGGTTTTTATTCTTCAATTTGTTAATATGGTGTATCACGTTGATTGATTTGGTATATATTGAAGAATCCTTGCATCCCTGGGATAAATCCCACTTGATCATGGTGTATGATCCTTTTAATGTGTTGTTGAATTCTGTTTGCTAGTATTTTGTTGAGGATTTTTGCATCTATATTCATCAGTGATATTGGTATGTAATTTTCTTTTTTTGTAGTTTCTTGTCTGGTTTTGGTATCAGGGTGATGGTGGCCTCATAGAATGAGTTTGGGAGTGTTCCTTCCTCTGCAGTTTTTTGGAAGAGTTTGAGAAGGATGGGTGTTAGCTCTTCTCTAAATGTTTGATAGAATGTACCTGTGAAGCCATCTGGTCTTGGATTTTTGTTTGTTGGAAGATTTTTCATCACAGTTTCAATTTCATTATTTGTGATTGGTCTGTTCATATTTTCTATTTCTTCCTGGTTCAGTCTTGGAAAGTTATACCTTTCTAAGCATTTGTCCATTTCTTCCAGGTTGTCCATTTTATTAGCTTAGAGTTGCTTGTAGTAGTCTCATAGGATGCTTTGTATTTCTGTGGTGTCTGTTGTAACTTCTCCTTTTTCATTTCTAATTTTGATTTGAGTCCTCTCACTCTTTTTCTTCATGAGTCTGGCTAATGGTTTATCAATTATTGTTTATCTTCTCAAAGAACCAGCTTTTTGTTTTATTGATCTTTGCTATTGTTTTCTTTGTTTCTATTTCATTTATTTCTGCTCTGATCTTTATGATTTCTTTCCTTCTGCTAACTTTGGGTTTTGTTTTTTCTTCTTTCACTAATTCCATTAGGTGTAAGGTTAGATTGTTTATTTGAAGTTTTTCTTGTTTATTGAGATAGGCTTGTATAGCTCTAAACTTCCCTCTTAGGACTGCTTTTGCTGCATCTCATAGGTTTTGGATCGTCATGTTTTCATTTTCATTTGTCTCTACATATGTTTTGATTTCCTCTTTGATTTCTTCAGTGATCTCTTGATTATTTAGTAACGTATTGTTTAGCCTCCTTGTGTTTGTGTTTTTTACGTTTTTTCCCCTGTAATTGAGTTCTAATCTCATAGTGTTGTGGTCGGAAAAGATGCTTGATATGATTTCGATTTTCTTAAATTTACTGAGGCTTGATATGTGACCCAAGATATGATCTATCCTGGAGAATGTTCCATGCGCACTTGAGAAGAAAGTGTAATCTGCTGTTTTTGGATGGAATGTTCTATAAATATCAATTAAATCTATCCGGTCTATTGTGTCATTTAAAGCTTCTGTTTCCTTATTTATTTTCATTTTGGATGATCTGTCCATTGGGGTAAGTGAGGTGTTAAAGTCCCCCACTATTATTGTGTTACTGTCGATTTCCTCTTTTATAGCTGTTAGCAGTTGTCTTATGTATTGAGGTGCTCCTTTGTTGGATGCATATATATTTATAATTGTTATATCTTCATCTTGGATTGGTCCCTTGATCATTATGTAGTGTCCTTCCTTGTCTCCTGTAACATTCTTTATCTTAAAGTCTATTTTCTCTGATATGAGTATTGCTACTCCAGCTTTCTTTTGATTTCCATTTGCATGGAATATCTTTTTCCATCCCCTCACTGTCAGTCTGTATGTGTCCCTAGGTCTGAAGTGGGTCTCTGGTAGACAGCATATATATGGGTCTTGTTTTTGTATCCATTCAGCAAGTGTGTGTCTTTTGGTTGGAGCATTTAATCCATTCACGTTTAAGGTAATTATCGATATGTATGTTCCTATGACCATTTTCTTAATTGTTATGGGGTTTTTTTGTAGGTCCTTTTCTTCTCCTGTTTTTCCCACTTAGATAACTTCCTTTAGCATTTGTTGTAGAGCGGGTTTGGTGGTGCTGAATTCTCTTAGCTTTTGCTTGTCTCTAAAGCTTTTAATTTCTCCATTGAATCTGAATGAGATCCTTGCTGGGTAGAGTAATCTTGTTTGTAGGTTCCTCCCTTTCATCACTTTAAGTATATCATGCCACTCCCTTCTGGCTTGTAGAGTTTCTGCTGAGAAATCAGCTGTTAACCTTATGGGAGTTCCCTTGTATGTTATTTTTCATTTTTCCTTTGCTGCTTTCAATAATTTTTCTTTGGCTTTAATTTTTGCCAATTTGATTACTGTGTGTCTCGTGTTTCTCCTTGGTTTTATTCTGTATGGAACTCGCTGCGCTTCCTGGACTTGGGTGGCTCTTTCTATCCCATGTTCGGGGGGTTTTCGACTGTAATCTCTTCAAATATTTTCTCTGGTCCTTTCTCTCTCTCTTCTCCTTCTGGGACCCCTATAATGTGAATGTAGTTGTGTTTACTGTTGTCCCAGAGGTCTCTTAGGCTGTCTGCATTTCTTTTCATTCTTTTTTCTTTATTCTGTTCCGCAGCAGTGAATTTCACCATTCTGTCTTCCAGGTCACTTTTCCGTTCTTCTACCTCAGTTATTCTGCTATTGATTCCTTCCAGTGTAGTTTTCATTTCATTTATTGTATTGTTCATCTCTGTTTGTTTGTTCTTTAATTCTTCTAGGTCTTTGTTAAACATTTCTTACATTTTCTTGATCCTTGCCTCCATTCTTTTTCCGAGGTTCTGGATCATCTTCACTATCATTATTTTGAATTCTTTTTCTGGAAGGTTGCCTATCTCCACTTCATTATGTTGTTTATCTGGGGTTTTATTTTGTTCCTTAATCTAGTGCATAGCCCTCTGCCTTTTCATCTTGTCTATCTTTCTGTGAATGTGGTCTTTGTTCCACAGGTTTCAGGATTGTAGTTCTTCTTGCTTATGCTGTCTGCCCTCTGGTGGATGAGGCCATCTAAGAGGTTTTTGTAAGTTTCCTGATGAGAGGGACTGGTCGTTTGTGCATTTTTATGTAGGGTTGTACATCTCTTTTCTTATTGGCTTGTAGGAGTGCTCTATATAATCTAAATACCTCTCTGTTTTCCCATGCAAATATATTCCCTAAATTCTGGGGTTTCCCTTTTTTTCTCTGTTTATGGTTTAGTTTGATGGACAGAATGTTTCTGTTTTAAATTAAAAACAAAAGTTTTTAGTTGTGACATATAAGATATCTTTGCTTACTCAGGTCATTAACATATTCTAGAAACTTTATTATCTTAACTTTCAGCATTTAAGTCTGTGGTGCATCTGGAGTTAAATTTTCCCTGCAGTGTGAATAAGGGGTCAATTTCCCTCCAAACATACACATTTGGTTATTTTGTTGACCCACAACCATTTGTTTTTTAGACCATACTTTTCACAATGGATTACAGTGGAGGCCTTTATTTAAATTCAGGAAACTCTGTGCGTGGGTTCTCTTAATTTTGGTCATCATTCCGTTGTTTATTCTTATATCACTACTTCAATTTCTGTATAATTTATAATAAATTGTATTATCTAGTCTAATAAGAGCTCCAACTTTGTTCTTCAAGAAAGAACTGCTATTGCTACTGTTGATCCATTTCATTAATGTATGAATTTTAGAACCATCCTGTCAATTTGCACAATGAATGTTAGTATTTTCTCTAAGATTGCAAGAAATCTGTAAATCAATTTGGGAGAACTGATATTTTTAGAATATTACATTTTTAAATTCATGAACATAGAATATCTCATTTATTTAAGCCACTTAAGATGTCTGCCCATAAGAGCAGAGATTTTTTTCTTGTGCCTCTTATTTATTTTTCTTGCTTTATTGTCCTGACTACTACCTTCAGTAAAATGTTAAATAACGGTGATTTTAGCAGGCATCTTTTGCTAGCTCCTGGTCTCAGGCTGAAAGCTTTCTATGATGAAGTCAGATGTTTAATACATGTTTCTTGTAGAAACTCTATATTTGATTGAGTTACCCTCCTTAGTATCTTCTTACCTTTCTAAAAGTTTAATATGATGATGATGTTGATGATTCTATATATGATTTGGATTTTATCAGATACTTTTTATACCTATAACATTGATTTTTAAAAATTAAACCTTGTATTCCTAGAATAAACCAACTTAACTATAATACATTTATCTTTTTATATATCTCTGAATTTGATCTGCTAATATTTTGGTTAGGATTTTTGCATTTATATTCTAGAAGAAGCTGTGCCCATAAATTTTCTTTCTTGTAAAACTCTTCAGATTTTGTTATCAAGGTTGTGTTGACCTTATATTTGATTAGGAAGTGTTTCCTATGTTTGATGTAAGATTGAAAGAGTTTGATGTAAGATTGATGTTATTTGTTTCTTAAAAATTTGTCTTAGCACATAATCTATTTGGGATAATATTCCATGTGCACTTGAAAGGAATGTGCATTTTGCAGGTGTTATGGCTACTAAAATCTCAGTTGCTTCAAGCTTGTTAATTGTGTTTAAAAGAATCCTTATTTTTAGTGATTTGGGGAGGTTTCTATCAGTTATTGACAGAAGAATGCTAAAATCTCTTCTTAAGATTGTGGGTTTCTCTAAATCAGTTTTTAGTTCTGTCAAATTTGGCCTCATACTTTGAGGATATGTTATTAGGGTATACATGTTTAGAATAGTTAAGTCATTGTATTACTGACACTTTTATAATGATAACATTTCACTCTTTAACTCTAATTTCCCTCTTTAACTAATTGCCTTATTGGCCATTCCCTCTGATATTTTCATACTTACAGCAACTTTCTTTTGACTGGTAATTTTATAATATATGTTTTCTTAACCATTCCCATTAAACATCTCTGTTGCTTTTATATTGAAACTGTGACTCTTATATGAGTATACAGTTGGATTTTGCTTACTTTTATATTCCATTTTGATTTTTTATTAATATATTCAGACTTTAAATTTATTTCAATTGAGAGTATAATTAGGTTTATATATATCATCTTTCTGTTTGTGTTCCATTTGTCCTGTTAGTTCTGTGTTCCTTTTCTGCTTCTTTTTACCTTTTTTTCCCTTTAATCAGGTATTTTTGTTTTTCCTTTTTTTCTCACATTAGCTTGTTAATTTATGGTTACCTCTTTCTATGCACTTCATTCCTTCCTGCATTATTATTCTTCCATCATTTTCTTTGACCTTAAGGACTTTCTTTAATATATATTTTAGTTCAGGTCAGTTTTTGATTGCTTGAAAATTTCTTTCACTTAAAACTTTGAAGGATATCTTCTTTAGATATAGAATTCCAGGTAGGCTTTTGGTGTTTGAAGATGCCATATTTATTATCTTCTGGCTTTAATAGATTCTATTGAAAAGTCAGTAATAAGTCTTATTTTTTCTTCTTTGAAGATACTTCTTTCCAACTCTTACTCCCCAGACTACTTTTAAGGTTTATTTCCTGTATTTGCTTTTCAGCATGGGTGTGGTTTTCTTTGTATGTACTCTGCTTGGAGTGGGGGAGGTTATGTGGCTTCTTGAATCTGTGGTTTATGTCTTTCATCAGTTTTGGAAATTGCTTGGCCAGAGGTATTTCAAATATTTAATCTTTTTCATTATCTCTCTTCTCTGAGGTAAAGTAGGTCCAAAAACACATATGTTAGAATCCCTTACCATTTCTCATGTGTCTCTTAGACTCTTTTCTGAATTGTTTTCTTTTTTTACTTCTGTGTTTTAATTTGCATGTTTCCTACTGACCCATCTTGTAGTTCACTAATCATCTCTTTTATCTAATCATTTTTAGCCTGTCTATTAAATTCCTAATTTCAGTTATTCTGCTTTTTAGTTCTGGAATTTCTACTTGATTATTTGTGGTAAATTCTAGTTATATATTGAAGTTTTCTATCATTTCCTGTATTTTCTTGAACATACTGAGTATGGTATATTCAAAGTTTTCTCGGTTAATTGCAACATTTGGATCACTTGTAGGTTTATTTCTACTGACAATTTATCTCTTGTACTGGGTTGACCAAAAAGTGCCTTCGGTTTTTAAGTAAAACTAAAGGGCACATTTTTCATTTTCACCGAGAACTTTATTGAACAACGTATTCACCCTTTTGTTCCACTACCTTCTACCATTTTTCAGGCAACTTTATAATTCCATCTACCCAAAACTTTTTATCTTTTTGAGTAAAGAACTATTCCAGGTGGCTTTTACAGTCTTCCAGGGAATTAAAATTTTTTCCATTAAGAGAATTTTGTAAAGACTGAAATAAATGGAAATGCAAAGGTGCCATGTCTGGTGAATATGGCAGATGAATCAGAACTTCCCAGCCAAGTTGTAACAGTTTTTGCCTGGTCTTCAAAGAAATATGTGGTCTCACATCATTCTGATGGAAGATTATGCATTTTCTGTTGACTAATTCCAGAGGCTTTTTGTCGAGTGCTGCTTCCAGTTGGTCTAATTGGGAGTAGTACTTGTTGGAATTAATCATCTGGTTTTTTTTGAAACGAGCTCATAATAGAAGACTCCCTTCCAATCCCATCATATACGTAACATCACCTTCTTTGGATGAAGACCGGCCTTTGGTGTGGTTGGTGGTAGTTCATTTTGCATGCCCCACAATCTCTTCCCTTCCACATTATTATACAGTATCCACTTTTCATCACCTGACACAATTTGTTTTAAAAATGGACCAGTTTAAGTAGAGAATCGCATGCAGAAAAATGGTCAAGAAGGTTTTTTTTTCATTTAACTTACATGGAACCCAAACATCAATGCTATTAACATAACCAAGCTGGTGCAAATGATTTTAAACGCTTGATTTGGATATTTTGAGTTTGTTGGCCATCTCTCACGTGGTATAACATTGATTGTCCTCAATTAATGTCTCGATTTGATTGCTATCAACTTAACTGGTCTATCCAACCATGGAGCATCACCCAGGGAGAAATCTCCAGCACAAAACTTCACAAACCACTTTTGACACATTTGATCAGTCACAAAACCTCCATACACTGCACAAATCTTTTTTTGCATTTCAGTTGTGTTTTTACCTTTCTTTAAATAAAGCATAATATGCCAAAAATGTTGCTTTTTTTTCCATCTTCAGTATTAAATGGCTACACAAAAATTCACCAATTTTGATTTTTTTTCTTTAATGCACGCTGAAATGACAGCTGTCACAATACAATCTAACAAAATTGTTTTGAATAAAGTTAAGACAACTAAGCACTACTAGAGCCATCTTATGGAATAAAACGAACAAACCTTTTGGCCAACCCAATATTTTGAGTCAGCCAATTCTCTTTATTAGCATTTAATCATTGATTAAGTATCAGACATATATGTAAAAAGTATAAAGGCACTGGAAGATGTTTTGTTTCTCTAAAGAGGATTTAATTTTGTTCTGACAGGCAGATATTGTATAGACAGAGATCCTTTTGAGTCTTATTTTTAAGCTTTGTTAGGGCTGGTCTGTTTCTGGTTTCTCTTAGGGTTGAGCCAATATAATGTTTAAACTGAGAATGGGATATTTACCAGGTTACCTTCACCTTGTTTTTTCCTAAATTCTAATCCCTTTCTCCATAGCATCAAATGACTAAAGAAATTTCTTTTTAGCTTTTTAGCACACCAGCTATTGCCATTGCACTTTGAGTCTAGGTATCTCTCCAACACATATGCTACTTGGAATTTGCAAACATATGAAGGGTTTATTTTATACAAGACTTTGAGCTCACATTTCAGTGGTTCTCTCCTCTCAGGGATCTTGGTCCTTCAATCCTAACTGCCTTGGCATCCCTACACTTTAACCTCTGTCTCTTCATTCCAGTGAAACTGCTACAAGTAGGCCTTAGATTTCTGCTTGGCTTCTCTTTCCTGTTAATAAAATTGGGAATTTCCCTGAGGGAAAATGTGGCAGGAAATACAGGGTTCATATCTGCATGAGACTATACTCTCTGGGATCTTAGCTTTTTAAGTCTTGACTGCTTCAATTGTTCTTGAGTACCTTCAGCTCCTTTTTTTTTTTTTTTGGGATATGTGGGCCTCTCACTGTTGTGGCCTCTCCCGTTGCAGAGCACAGGTTCCAGACGCGCAGACTCAGCGACCATGGCTCATGGGCCCAGCCGCTCCACGGCATGTGGGATATTCCCGGACTGGGGCACGAACCCTTGTCCCCTGCATCGGCAGGCGGACTCTCAACCACTGCGCCACCAGGGAAGCCCTCAGCTCCTTTTTTATTCCAATATTTATAGTTGTTCCCAGGCGAACCTTAATTCTAATTAGAGCTATACCAGAATAAAATGTCCAAAATGAAATGTTTATAAATATTTCAAGTCAGTGATTATTTTAAGTGTTTCAGACATTATTCTCACCACAGTGAACAAAAGAGATAAAATCTCTGCCCTCAGTGACCTTACATTCACTTAAGGTGACAGACAGTGAATAAATATATAAATATACAGAATACTAGAAGATATTGAAAATTGCTATAAAAATTTTTATAAGGAAGGTTAAGAGATAGAGCATAGAATCTGATTGGACTATCATGGGAGGCCTATATGAGGTGAAATATTTTTATAGAGATGTGAAAATAAAGTGAAGGGATAGCCATTGGGTAATGTGGTGCTGGCCTAAGTGGAGGGCAAGTATGGAAGCCTTGAAACAGGAACTTTTTTAGTATATTAAAGAAACAGAATATTTACAGTAAGTAGAACTGATTAGTTGTGGAGAATAGCCAGAGATAGGGAAGAAACAGAGGAATGGTCAGGGAACAGTTCACATAAAGCCTGTGATATGAAGTCAAGAACTTTGAATTTTATTTCAAACGTGATAGAACATTATTATTGGGTTTTGAGCAAGGGAGTTAAATGTATTATTTGTTTTAAATGGATGAATTTGTTTGTAATACAGAGATTTTAGTTTAGGGGAGCTAAGAATTAAAACTAAATACCAATTAAGAAGGTATTATTACTTTGCCTTCCTTTGACATATTTTTTACTCCCTTTTTTATGGCCATCACTTCATTTTAAAATCATCTTACAACTTCAGATGACATAATCAAATTACAAAAGTGTCCCTATATTTTTTGTTCTTTCTTTCTCTTATTTTCATCTTTACAACTGTAAGACATATCTAACCAGGACTTCCCTTTTATCGCTTATTTAGGTCATAACAATAATTGCCTTTGGTATAGTCTGTACTTTTCTTTAAGATTTATCACAAGAGAGTTGTAGTGATATACATGTATTCAAACTTATATTTTCCTTCCCAGCCAACAAATACTGAATGTTTACAGTATGGTAGGTACTGTACTTGGTGCTAGGGTAGGTACATTGATAGATATAACATGGCCCCAAGTTTAGGAGATGTCAGAAATATATTTGAATATTTTCAGCTATGAAAGAAGTAAATATAAAATGGTCTTAATAAATTAGCCTCAAACAAAAAGCCCGGATCAATCTGCCATGAACTCTTTATATTGGTTTGTTGCCTCTCTGAAATGTGTTTTCATTTTACAGATGGTTAATCAAGGGGACACTGATAACGAAGGTCAATTTGTTTTAGTTTTTATTAAGCATAGTTTACCTTAATTTTAAAGTGCCAAGAAATGTGAGGGATCTGAGATTGTATCCTGCATGCAGTCTAACAAGTTAGGCTGCCACACTTTCATGGATGCTGGCAGAAGAAATGAGACATTTATTACTTGTCACATCAGGCAGCAGAAGCCTCATGTTTTTATGTATTCCCTTTGCCCCCAGGTTCCATAGGCAGGAATTCCCCCTTAGGAATCTGGAAGCTTAGAAAACCCTATATTTTATAAAAGGCTGCTAGCAAACCTGTTCATCCTATGCTCCAGGGGAAGTAGTTATTTTCTTATACCAGATAGCAAACAAATTTTGCCTTCTGCTCCAGAAGGAATCACTCAAAGACTATATCTTCCAAGTCTGTTAGCTATATTAACATCCTTGGAAAGATAGTCCAGAACAAAAGATATCATAAGTCATGAAGAAATGTTAGAGACCTATGGAAAACTATCTCCCAACAATATGTACCCTTCATGTGTACATGGCAAATTTTCCCCCAAGTACCCACTCCAGTGGCTACTCTGAATAATCTGACAGGGGCTAGGACAAAATCCATTAGGTTATCCTCATGATGCATTTAATGAAGGATACTATCAATACCCCAGGCGTTTCCTCTTTAAGTTTCTGTATTGACCTTCCCACTAGACTTGAGGCTTTAATCCAGGTACAGCTGGAAGTATTAGCTATTACAGACTCTTTTTGGGCCCGCAAGGAGGAAGTCGAAGGCAGTTCTACCATCTAAAACAACCCTGGCCAGTGAATTGAAGCTGACTTGAATGCTTTCCAGGACCATAATGGTGTTTCCTTAAATGTTTGAAGGTGATCTATGACCAGGACACCTTCCAGGTGGCATCTGTCTGCCCCATAGGATGACTGAGAATGGGAGTGGGGAAAACATCCAGGCTGCACCCTGAGGATGTGTCAATCACGCTGGCCTGAGACATCCTATTAGGGAAAGGAAATATGTTTCATGCCCAGGAATGATCAGGAGAGAATCCAGAGTTGTCAAAATAGGACTGTATTATCCTCCATGTATTTTTTCATAATCATTACCTGGGAAGTAGCTGCAAGAGTATGATCCCTTTCTGGGGGCAGCCACATTAACTGATCAAATTGCCTTATTTAGGTATGTGGACAGAAGGAAGTGAGAGTGGTGAAGTCAGACTATTGTTGAGTACCTTTTGTGATAAAAGGCACATAACTGTCAGGCTCCAATGGTTCAGAAAACTGAAAACGTATACAGACAAATTTCAAGGGCCACAGTTACATGGCCAAACTTAGCTGATAGATAACCTGAAGATGTATCAAAAGTTGAGAATGGAGGAGAGGGTTTAGAAGGTGAGATTTGAGATTCATAATGGGCCAAATTTCCAAACTGTAAGGATTCTGAGGTGCTACAAAAGTTATCAAGAAGTGTTAGAAAGAATTCTTTTGAAAATGGCATGAGGCAGCTTGGGTAGAAGAGGAGAAAAGTATTAGGGCTCAGAGTTGGGGATGGTGAAGAATAAAAATGAGACCAAGACATGGCTTTTAGAATTTCTAAGACCTGTTCAACTCTAACTAACTTGTGGCTTACAGCAAATCTGATTCTAGTTTCATATGTCAAATGAAAGGATTATATTAGTTGGTATGAAAAATTTTGTACATACATATGCAAATAAACATGAATGTTATTCCCGGCTCTTCTGATAGCCTTATTTCCTAGTCTCTCAAAGTTGGATTATAGGATAATAATTTCTTCTCTGATAAAAAGTCAAATATATGTTTATCTGTTCAAATGTTCAATTGTGAATACACAGTTACAAATTTATCTAAGTTCAAGTTTATTTTTAATGTGTAAGTAAATTTGATAATAGTCTTCTAATAAACAGAAAGCTTTCCAAATTCTCAGTTGTAAGTTAACAGAAGGTTTTCTTAAGCAATAATTGAAATTTGTATAAATGTCCAGTAGTAAGCATGATATATTAATATACATTTTTTTAAACAGTAGTATATTTTTAATCTTGGCCAATTCCTCCTGACATTTTGAGATTTTTTTCCTCAACATACTAGGTACTGCCAACTATAGTTGATATTAATAAGCTTGAACTCATATAAATCAGTAGTCTTGGTAACATTTTTGGTTGAGATTATGTAATTACTGAAAGTATCTTTAGCATTTTATATTAAACCTTCTATTTATGTCTCTAGAAATTTCCAAGAGACAGTGGTTCTGGAATCAACTAACACAACATTGTAAAGCAACTATACTCAAAAAAAAATTAATTAAAAAAAAAAAAGAATTGTTCTGGAATCTAACAAAAGTTTGTGACCTTATATTGAAAACCAAGAAAAAGTATTTTCAAAGTTTTCTGCACTTTTAGATATCAATTTAAAGAACTAATTTTTTTCCTCAAACTTCATGTAGCTTTTCCAAGGAAGAAACCTCCATCATCATCTATATGATACAGCAAAGAAATCACTGTGCTTTGTGGGACCTTGTCCTGCTGCAGAAAGAAAACAGCTGGAGTCCCAGAGAGTATAAAAAGAGGTGGTTTGGCAGGTGTTTAAGAAAAAAAAAGTTGTTTCTTTATATAAAAATTAGTGCATAAGTCAGACTCCTTGCCTGGCATCACTAGTCCTTTTCCACAGTCACTCCTCAGGTAGCATATTACCTTTAAAATTTCTCTTCGGGGCTTCCCTGGTGGCGCAGTGGTTGGGAGTCTGCCTGCCGGTGCGGGCGGCGCGGGTTCGTGCCCCAGTCCGGGAGGATCCCGCGTGCCGCGGAGCGGCTGGGCCCGTGAGTCGTGGCCGCTGAGCCTGCATGTCCGGGGCCTGTGCTCCGCAGCGGGAGGGGCCACGGCAGTGAGAGGCCCGCGTACCGCAAAAAAAAAAAAAAAAAAAAAAAATTCTCTTCCAATTCTTTCATTGTGGGAAAGTACACATAACATAAAATTTACCATCTTAACCATTTCTAAGTGTGCATTCAGTGGTATTAAGTATATTCATAAAGTTGTGCTACCCTCACCACCATGCATATCCAGAACTCTTATCTTACAAAACTGAAACTATATACCTGTTAAACAATAACTCTTCATTCTCCCTTAATATCCTAATGTTATAAACACCTTAATTTGCATTTACACCAGCTTCAGTAGCATCCATGAATTATTCTCCTTTATAGCTACATCTCCACCCCTTTCCGTTGTTGATGTCACAAAATTGCATCTTTATACATTGTGTGCTCCAAACATAGACTAATAATTTCTCTAAATAGACTAGTATTTTAAATCATGTGGAAAAGAAAATGTTGAGTTACAAACCAAACTTTCAATAATGCTAGCTTTTAAACTGAGAATTGTTTGTTTTTAAATGTATTAGTATCTTAAAAAGTGGAGTGAACAAACTGTTGTTACAATAATATTAGCTTTTATAATTTCCCATGTAGTTACTGAGATCTTTATTTCTTCATATGCCTTTTAATTGCTGCCTAGTATCCTGCCATTTCAACCTGTAGAACTCTCTTTAGCATTATTTTCAGGCCAGATCTAATGGTAATGAATTCTCTCAGCTTTTGTTTATCTGGGAGTGTCTTCAGTTCTTCCTCAAATCTAAGGACAGTTTTGCCAGATATAGGATTCTTGATTGGCAGTTTGTTTGTTTTTCTTTCAGCACTTTGAATATATCAGCCCACTGCCTTCTGGATGTCAAGGATGCTGATGAGAAATTGCTGATAATCTTGAGGATTCCTTGTACATGACGAGTTGCTTCTTACTTGCTCCTTTCAAGATTCTCTCTTTGTCTTTGTCTTTCGAAAGTTTGATTATAATGTGGCTTGGTGTGGGGCTCTTTGAGTTCATCTTACTTCGAGATCATTGAGCTCCTTGGATGTTTATATTCAGGTCTATTGAATTGGAAAACTTTTAGTCATTATTTCTTCAAATATTCTCTCTGCCCGTTTTTTTCTTTCTTCTCCTCTGACTCCCATGATGAATATATTGGTACATTTGATGGTGTCTCACAGGACCTTTAGGTTCTGTTCATTTTTATTCAATCTTTTTTCTTTCTGTTCTTTAGATTTGATAATTCCATTGCTGTATCTTCAAGTTCACTCATTCCTTTATCTGCCTACTCAGAGGCAGATCCCTCTAGTGAATCCTACCAGTGAATTTTAGTGAATTTTTCTTTTCAGTTATTATACTTTTCAGCTTCAAAATTTCTTCTTGGTTTCTTTTCAGGTTTTCTATCTCTTTATTGATATTTCCACTTTGTTCATAGATCATTTTCTCCCTTTTAGTTCTTTGAACATATTTAAGACAGTTACTTTAAAGTCTTTGTCTAGTAAATCTGCCATGAGGTCTTTTTAAGGCATAGTTTTGGTTGATTTTTTTCCTTTGAATGGGCTGTAAATTTTCCTGCTTCTTTGTATGTCTTGTGATTTTTATTTAAAGTTAGACATTGAATCTAATAATGTGGTAACTGTGGAAATAAGATTCTCTCTCTTCCCCAGTGTTTGCCAGGTTTTTTGCTTTTGTTTTTATTGTTTTTGTTTTGATTGTTTTAGGCTGCGTCTGCGCCAAGGATCAGCCTGAGTTGTAAACTCAAGGTCTTCTCATTTCTTTTCTAAGCCTGTGCCTTCCCCTGGGCATGTGTACTGACTTTCCCCCATATGTGCAGATGCTTTTGAATTTCCTAGTCTTTTTTTTTTTTTTTTTGTGGTACGTGGGCCTCTCACTGTTGTGGCTTCTCCTGTTGTGGAGCACAGACTCCGGACACGCAGGTTCAGTGGCTAGGCTCACAGGCCCACCACTCTGCGGCATGTGGGATCCTCCCAGAGCAGGGCACGAACCCGTGTCCCCTGCATTGGCAGGCGGACTCTCAACCACTGCACCACCAGGGAAGCCCCATATCCTAGTCTTTTTTAAAATGAATATTCTAGTCCATAGTGTTTGTTTCCCAAAAAAGGAAAAAGAGGAAAATGAAGAGGGGAGGAGTTGGGGGAAGAACACCTGCCCTTTAAATCCTCTGGAAATCACTTAGTAGGTGGGGTAAATAGCCTTACAACAATAGGGGAGGTGCCACGCACTTCTTTGTACCTCTGAGATCAGAAGCAACACTCAACGGTCAGAGTACAGATCTCCAGTCTTTGGAAGACAGTGTCCTCATTGTCCACCCTGGCTCCTGCAAACTGTGTGCAAGGTACTTCTAAAACGCATGAATAGCTGCCTGCCTTGGGGCCGGGAAATGGAGGATAGATAGCTGCAACTGTGCTAAGGGCTGACATTTACCAAAATTAACCACAATTTACCATCCAATTCTTCCCCAGGACATCACAAGCCTTCAATAGACTCTAGAGTTCCAAAATGGTTACACTAGACAGATTCTGCCAGTTTAGTTGTTGTCTAGGTTGGGAGACAGGTTCCTGGTGCTCCCTACCCCACCATCTTCCCAGAATCCTCTGGCACATTGCCTTTCATAATATTGTCTCCACATCTTCTCTTCATTTTAGCAATTTTACAGAATAAGAATACTAATTTAGTGATAGCTGATATGCCTTGGGCCTTGATCTTTCCTGGCATAAATATGAATTTTCCTTTATTTGTCATACAAAAGAAAGAATTTAGAAATCTGAGCCCTCCATACTGTTTGCAATTTTGCATTAAATAGCTCTTCTTAAACCAGTTATATATTCTTAAACCAGATATAACTGGTATATAACTGTGATATATATGTTAATGATCTCTGCCTAGAAGGAACTGGACAATGTACTGGTGCACAACTGTATCCTTTTTACATAGATATTCAAATAACATGAATCTGATTAGGTTTCCTAAGACTAAATGCTGTAAGTAATGGTCTGTCATTGTGCTGCTGGCCTGTAGTCAAGATGTCTTAGGCTTGCCTTTCCAATGGTTTTTCAAGAGATAGTCAAGAAGCACTGAAGCTGTATAAGTGGAAAATTGCATTTAGGTCTTCTCAGTTTATAGTCATTCCAGTTTTTAAAACATAAATATGTTTGATCATTTTAGAAACTTCTAAAAAACAAGTTCATTGGTATTATGATCATCCTTTTTTCTTAAAGATTCAAAAACAATTATAGAACCACAGAATATTATTTAAACCATATTAGATAATCCAAGTGAATAAAATTTAGATAATTATACCCTAAATTATACAACACGAGCATAACTAATATATTTCCATTGTAGAACGATAAATTTGGAAATTACATAAATGGAATAAAGATGTTGTAAGATGAAGAGTGAAGTGACTTAAGATCATTTCAAATTTAAATTTATATTTTTATCATTCAAACTCTTGAACTAGAGAATATAATATCAGGAACCATGTTCTGTATATTGCCACAAAATTCTTTTTTCCATCTCTTCAGAAAATTCGTGAAATGTTGAACTAAAGTTAAGTAAAAGCTATCTTACAGATAGTATTTACAGAAAATTGATACTAATATGTTAAAATACTATAAATTTTTAATGGTGAGGTTTGATGGAAAATATTATATTTTGCATAATAAAGAGCTAAAGGATTATTTCCCTCAGTTACATCTAGAGTTGGCTCAGAGTCATAGTTCTCAAACAGTTAAATACACTGAACAATCTGCACGTCTCATTTTTTAGAGCATGTGAGTACTCAAGGCTTTACTTTATTCCACTTGGGGATGAAAATCTTATCCCATTTTTTAGAATGTTTGCATTAAACAGATACATAACATCTCACAGAGTGAGCAAGTAGCAGATTTTCCTCTCAATAAAAATGCTGAAATACTTTCTTAACATGTGTAGTATATAAGACAATTTAAAAGAATCTTTGTAAAAGTTATGCAAACTAAATTATATACATTAATGTTATTATTTGTGCAGGCTGCCTTAGAGAAGGAATGGCTTGCTTTAGATTCCACCCGCTTCCCTTCACAAACACTGCTTCTTCCAAACCAGCTGCACTGGCCAAAGGTAACATGTCATGGAAACCTCTTAGTGCTCGATCTTTGCTCATTTCTTAAGGTTATGCTCTGCTGCAGTGATTAATAATACAATTTATTGACTTGAAAAACACAATTACTTTTAGAAGCCTCTGACTTCCTCCTCATCCCCAGATGTAATTTTTCATGTAGCTTTTCTTTCATTTGCTCCTGATTTTTTTCTTTATTTTGGATTTCTTTCAACACTTTATTTCACAGTAGCCAAAAAAAAAAAAAGATATGCTTCAGCTGCATAAAATCACTAGTTGACAGCACTTTAAAAATAAAAAAATATGCATTAAAAGGGCAACAGCTGAAGATTCTCAGTCAGAGGTCAATGGACTGCAATATCTGTTATTTATTTGATAATCTTTGAAGTTTTTGTTTTCTGAATTTTTTTCATGATCTTTGCAATTAATCATTCTGTATACGCAAACTATACCAAAAGCATATCTCTCATGACTACAACAAAGGACATTTGTATATATATTCCATAAATTTCATTTGATTATAATTTTTATGTGAGTTTTTCTTAGGCTACTCAGTAATATGCATGTAAAGTAATACAATAATCATGCTAGATGTTTTTCAATTTATTTTATACTTATGTACATTTTTTTCTGATAAGTTCTCTGGAACCTTAAAATCTGATGATACTTCACTTAATTTACCAAGTCATCCAGCTCAAGCATGGCTGTGTAATGAGAAAGAAAATTTGTTTTCATCGGAACACACACAATTTAATAGCAGGTAAGCTAAATTGCTCTTTTAGAGGATCAACCTCTAATGAATGACAAGAATATTATACTCTTTACAAAAGTAGTAAGATGATGAAAAGAGGTATGAATTTGTTAAAAATGTAATGATTTTATGGAGTTTTCAGTGTAAGTAATATGTGTGATATAAGTTTATTAAAGCAAACACAAAACTTAAGTGTCAGTGAAATAATGTTAACTGTTGTAAACAAGTGAACTTTTAAATATTGCTATATAGGTAGAGATAAGGGTTAGAATAAAAATTCCAATGCTGTGTTTCTTTCAACGAAAGGATTGAAATATGCTTGAAGTAATTGAAATGTAAACATTTTAAATTAATGGCAGACTTTTATTACTTTTCAAGATAAAGTTTTTCTGTAACTTAAATGTATTTTATTTCCGAGTTTGAGACAACATAAACAGCTTGTAGTTTTAAAAAGTGCTGATATACTTGTGTTGATTCAGTTAAGTGTGGTTTTTTCTTATTGCTAGTTCAGAAAATAGAACCTTATCCAGGACACCTGAATCAAAGACCAGCAGAAAGAGTTTGCTAAAATCTGAAAAAGAAGAAAAAATTTCAGAAGAATGGTATGTGGTCGGTCTGTTTTACACTAAACTATTAAGAAATTGAGAAATTTTTAAATATCCAAAGCAGATATTTTTCAAGATTTCAAGAATAGCTTTATTAGTTTTTAAGAAACCATACCTCTGTTAAATTACAGATTCTTCAATGGGAATTCAAATTTTTTTGTGTATGATATAATTCAGATATGTGTGTTTATATGTATGTGCATATATAAATATAGTCTGGGGATTTTTTGCCTTTATTAAATTTAATCTTTTAATAGGGGCTTTAAGGATATTTCTACTGCTCAGCAAATGCTGAAGAGAGCACAGAAAATGAAATCAAAGAAATTAAGGAAAAAATTAGGTGGGTAATCAATGATCTTTGCAAAACTATGTATCTGACATTAAAGATAAAATCTTTTAAACTATTTTTTAGCAAATTGTATTTAATGAGAATAGAAATGAAATGCACAGATATAAGAATGTCCAAGGTAATAATTCCATAAAAAAAGAACAAGAAAACTTAGAGAAAATTATGATATTACATTTAATGATTTATTATACTCTTAAATGCTATTTTCACTTTTGCCCTGTTCCTTAGCTACTTGGCTATTGATTATTCTATCTATTGTGCACTGAGAATTATGCTGTAATTGGTTTTGAAGCTGGTTAATCTCAGCAAATGTTGATTCTAAAGAGTGTCTGCTTCGTGTGATTATTCCTTTGTGTGTTTTTAAATTGCTTGATTATTCAGTAAATTATTTCTATAAATTCATCAGTTCCATGAATATCAGCTATAAAGACTTCACAACTTGACACTTTGGAAAAGGAGCACAGTGTATATCTTTTGTGATTATGCTGAACTTGTGAAATGTTCAAAGGCATCTTTTCTTATATTCCATTTGCCAGGCTACTCAAATCATTTGTCTTTCTTTGGAGACCTCTAATCATTTTATTAAAATTACTTAATATGTGGAGTAATTTGTAGATGTCAGAGCACGAAATTGGTTGTTATGAATTTATAACCATAATTAAAACAATTTAAAAGTATTTGTATATTTCATATAACTTTACATTTACTTAAAACTTTATATTTACTCATGGACTCATAGGCTCAATATAAGTAACATGACTTTTTTTTTTTTATCTGTTTTGAGTTTCTCTCACTCATCAGTTTCTTTTATAAAGATCTTAATGTCAGTGAAATGTTTCCATAAAAGTAACATTACTCCTGAGAAGAGCAAGGAATCTATATCCTATAGTTCTAGCTTATATCAGCATACAAAGAAGCACTCAGATTAATTTTTATCTTTATTAATTTTTCTATTATTTTAATCAGTTCAATCATAGAATTCTAAGAAATATGTATATTTAATTTTTAAAAACAGAAATAAAAATAACCAAGATACTGTTGGTTTCTAAGTAATACCTGTTATTTGTTGGCACAGCACTTACTAGCCATTGATAAATTACTGATGACTCAGTTTTATATTCCTAATGTTCAACTTTCCTTTTTTGGCATTATATTAGTGATATCTTAATTTTCTCTTTTATCTTTTTGAGATAACTATAATGTTTTTTGTTGTACTAAACGTTTGTCAACTTTAAAATATTGAAATTTTAAGCATTTTTAGAGAAAATGTAAATATGTGCTCTGTTTGTCAACTTGCTTTATGCCTCCTGTACTCTTGTAAACTCCTACTAAGTTCATCAGGGCTCTATGGTGGTTTCCCAGGGAAATACAACCCCAAACCCTTAATGAAAATGAGACTCTCAGTTCCAGGGAAGTGGAATTCAGTAAATCGGGGTAGTTTGATAATGTTATATTGCTTTGATATATATTTCTACTTATTTTCAACAGTATCAAAAACAACGTTTAAATCAATGTTTTGAGAAAAATAAAAGTTACTGAAACTCCTGGGGCAAGTTCAAATACCAGAAGTGGCTTAAGAACTGATTTAGCCAACGTTCAACAAATAATTATTATTTATTTACGTTCAAGATCTAATTTCCTAGATATTTACAGCGTTTGCAATGTCTGTGATAGTGAAAGTAAGGAAACTTTTATCTTGTTGGAATCTGTCTCTGGAAATATATAGGTGTTTCTTGCTAATTCTTGTAACTGAAGGGTTTTTTTTAGGTTGAGTACATTTTTAATTGATCAGCATAGTAAATAATATTTTTTAGAAAAATTTTAATAAGGAATATATGCTCATACATAAAAATCATTGCTTTAATGGCCAAAAATTAGACATAATTATTATGAAGCAAAAATTAAACCTCTTTTTATCTGTCACAAGGGGGCATGGTAGGGTAACAAATGAAAAAGGACATCCAAGTTAACAACCACATCTTAAATTTAACATTTTGACAGTGGTCATTAAGCATGACCTGTTATCTCTTCCCTCTTGCATCTCCCTCCCTCCCAAGAGGGAAGAAATATGGGAACATATGTATAACTGATTCACTTTGTTATAAAGCAGAAACTAACACAACATTGTAAAGCAATTATACTCCAATAAAGATGTTAAAAAAAAAAAAAAAAGCATGACCTGTTAGGTAAAAATCCAAAATGGCAACTGTATAATTTTTATGGGGTTATTTACTTTAATTACATGATTGTAAACCAAACTGCATTCTTATTACTGTGTGAGGTTTTGTGTCTTTACATTAAGCTTTTGTTTTACTTCTGTTTTATCAAAATAGTATTAGATTGATGAAATAAAAGCAATTTTTTTTAAATTTGAATTCTGAAGTGTAAAATTTAATGATGACCTTTAAATCCTCCTCACTCTTTTTCTCTGCTCCCCCTTCACAACATATACACAGAATAGAAATAGTCAAGGTAAGATTAAAGATGAAAAAGAAAATCAGTGGGATCCTCTACAATTATGATACTTTAATCTTTAGTAGAAGATTGATGATGTAGAATTTACGTCATTTCGTATATGTGAGCAAATCATTTAAGACTCGGTAACTCCGTCTTTCTTCTTACAGAATAAAGAATTTTCTAGTATTAATGCAATCAATTTGTGTTATGCTGTTAACTTATTTGAATCTGCCTAAAATAATGGCCATAATTTTAAACTTTTATTACTCACTAATAAATTTAAATGATTTTTAGGTACTTAAATTCTGTTAAATACTTTAAAAATTTACAAGTAATTTTCAAATATACATATATGTGTATATATCTTACATGCACAACTTGCCAAGTTGAAAATTTCAAGCCACCAGAGGGCAACATTTTTCGTAAAACTGTTGGAGACTAACCAGCTCTGTGTGGGTAGGGAGGGTGTCAAGTGGGGCAGTCAGAGAATAGAAAATTAAATGGAATCCCTAAAACCTAACAAAGCACTAATCCTCGTGGAGGTGGGGCATAAATGCACGAAGTGTGGAACCTTATTTAAAATTTCATGCCATGAAAAACCTTAGAGCAACTTGCTCAGTAGCGAGCTCTTAATAATATTTCCTGTTTCTGTCTTGTACATATAGTTATTTAGCCAAGGGATATGAGTCAACAACATTTGATTTAAGATGAGAGTGAAAATAGGGCAGAAGGTAGGGGGTTAGTTATTTGAAGGAAGTTGCAGATAGAGGAAGAATACCACTGAGGTTGCTGATTAATGAAGAAGCAAGGAGCTGAGAAAGCAAGCAGTGTGGGCAGCCATCAGAGGACACTCAGTATTGATGACTTCCATTAGGATAAATGAGGTCATCTGCTTTAAACAGAAGAGAGAGGAGGGGGAGAGCAAGGGGGAGGAGGAATTAATTAGAAGCCACAGGATGGAATCTAAAATTGTGAGGAGTTACCATGATTTACTTAGTTTGGTTTTGGCTTCTAATTGTTGTTATTCCTAGTAAGTCATTGCTACTTCCCTCATGATGGACATAAGTGTGAGCCAGTAATGACTGGTCTTGTGTTTGTGGGTTTTTGTTTGTCTTTTTATTTTTACTGTTGCATCATGCACAGAAGTAATTTCAGAATCTGGTGATCTGGGTTGGAATTTAGCAGGGAAGTTTAGAGTTTAGTACTGCAGTGAAGAACATCATGTGTAAGGTGAGAGTTGCTGGGTTGTTGAAAACCCGAGGGTCAATATCCTAAAGATAGTGAGCATAATTGGTAGCAAGACTGAGATGAGCCAGATGGAGAAAGAGAGTGAGTGAGTGGTTTTGATGTGGAGCACTCCTGAGAGAGGACAGGTTTTGAGTACAGGGATTTTGGTGGAGAGCAGATGGTAAGATGTTTAAGGGCTAAGAATATAAGGATGAAGACATAACGTGGCTTTCCAACATTTATAATATTTATGCATGTCAAATTTCAAATTTCATAGTTAGAAGAAAGAAAGATCAGGATGAAGCAGACAAGGTTAATTTTGTTATAAATGTAGAGCCACCACTAGGGATTAGAATCATCTTGCAGCTGTTAGTAACACCTAGCACAGTTTCAAGTACATGTTAAGCATTCAATAAATATTTGCTGATTTTATTTCACTGAAGAAAAAACCTTGAGACTGTGTTAGCAACATTTAGTTATAGCCAAGAATTAAGCCAGGTAGAAAATAATTAAAGCTAACTCCTTAATGTGAATTAAACAGTTCATGGGCTATAGCAAAGAGATCGGGTTGCAAAATGATAAGGTAATTAAGAAATGTTAAGGAAGGATCAAAAGGGAACAGCTTAGACAAAACTGTGACAAAATGAAGTTTATTGCTGGTTTATTTTGTTTACCTTAGTGATTCCCAAAAGGAACTTAAAAGAATTTTGATTAAATGTTACTTTGTTGTGCTCTGAACAAAACAATAATAAAACTTATTTGAATACTAAGATCCTGGAGGACCCAGTCTCCACTTGTTCCCCACCAAATTCCCTGGACCTAATACCATGGTAGATGTTCAATAAATAACTGTTAACCAAATCGACAGTAGGTTAGCTAAAAGTCACTAAAGACATTTGACCCTGTGTTATGTGTATGACTGTGTGTATTTTATAGTCATTTAAATATATGTTTATATTTGAGAAGGCAAATTTAAATTAGTAAATAATACTCCTTATAAAAATGAACTATAGCTAGTCATTCAATCTTAGCATAAAACTTATTTTACAGCACTGCTGTACATGGCACATACAGAAAATGGATAAGAACCAGATTTTCACGTATGTCGTTAATGAGAACAAGATAAACCAGTGAGCTAAGATTAGGTTTATAGAAACTGTAAAGAGATTGCACAGGGGATGGAATAATTTTAAGGATATTATAATGCCTAAATAAAATTGTTACTTAAATGAGGTAATGGATAGAAAGTGTTGAGTACAGAGCCACATACATAATGGAAAGTCAGCTTACTTATGGGTTTCTTTAACTATATGATAAAGGTGTATTTAAAACCTATTTTCCAGATACTGAGCAAGTCATACTGGGAGATAAAAAATTTAAAAAACAACAACATTGACCTGCCATTGATGATTGCTGAGGAGTAGATTTGAATGACTTTGTAATGCTCTTTACAATAGCCTTATATCCTGGCTTTCTTACTTGATTGTGTATTTTTTGAGGGTAACAGTCGTATCATTCATGGGGGTCTTTTTGGGTACTCTCAGAATCAAGTGATTTTCTTCCCATCTAGAATTACTATATTTTTTGCTTCTTATCATTCTTCCTTATTATTATTCCTTAGCAATTTGAATTAATTTGTTTTTAATCAGTTTAAGGTGATGCAATCAGAATGCATTCAAAATCAGAATGTTTTGAAATACAAAGATTGAAAATGTAGCACACTTTATGTGCTCTTGATGAATAAAATGATTTTATTGAGTAAATTGAGCTAGACAACTCTTCTAAATATTTTATACGTGTTAAATTATTTAATCATGATAATAGTGTGAGGAAAGTGCTGTCATTATCCATGTTTTACATATTAAGAAATCAAGTCATAGAGAGATTTTTATTTGCCCAAAGGAGTGACAAAGAACTTATAAAAGATCCATTGCTTTTATTTCATGTGCTATACTGAATAAAATGAAGTCAGTTATGGATCCATCTATCTATTTCCTATATGTCCCACCTTATTCAAATAGCAATGATTTAAGGTCTTTTCCAAGAATATAATAAGTTGGAAATATTATTGTTGTTTATGTTTTAATTATATGCTTACTAGCTGCCCTTTATTGAGCACCTACACTTATGTCTTGCTGCTTTACACACATTATCTCATTAATTCTCACAGTAATATTTCAAAGTCAGCATTATTGGACAAAAACGGAGGCAGAGGGTGAGACCAATTTGTCCAGAATCATACAACTAGTAAAAGTTGGAGTTTGGGCCTAACCCAGGTCTGTCGAATTGTAATATTTTTGCTCAGGAAATGCATAGCTCAAATAAAAAGGCAAGAAGTTCAGGAGAATGTGTAGAAAGATCAGCAGGTTATATATAATAAGGTATCATAGAGTATGTAAACCCATGATAATCTGCCTTCCCTGACTGACTAATGCTCTTTTTAACATGTCGTTTTTTGTTTTTTTTTTGTAAATGACTTAAGTGATATATAATACTTATTCAATTAAATATATAGACAGAGGTTTTTTTATTCTTATTGATAATTCATATTGAATTCATATAGAAGCACCCAACTCTTATAATACCTTAGGTCACTTATAATTATGAGACGTATCCAAATATTGACCAATATTTTTCCTAATCTGAAATATATAATCTCTCTGAAACATGTAAATAAATCATGCTTAGCAAGGGTAAGTTATTACTGGAAGACTAATGGAAATCTTCACTATGCTCATGCTTGAGAAATAACTCTGCAGATACTCTTCTGCAATTCACGTTCTAAAAAACGTGCTACTTTAGCATTTAATTAAAATATGTAACTTGGGTTTTATGATATTTTAAATCTTATTTTTTCATTTAGCGTATTCACTTCTATTACACTAGATAGTAATCGAAGATTCTTAAAGTCTCTTTTTGCAAAATGATGTAAGATATTAATAAAATGTATGCTGCCCTGAATTGTGGTTTTATGTTAACCTACTTCATTAATTTTTTTATTGAGGTATCATTGACGCACAATGTCCTACAATGTCAGTAGATATATTAACCTAATTTAAATGCAGAACTTTCCACTCCTTATTCTACTCCCTGTTACTTATTTCACTATTTTCTTTTCTTACAGTTTTTCAACAAGCAAAAACCTTTTGTCTTAATTCAACTACACTAACTCCCTAATTTCATATTCCATAGAACCATTTATTATCATAAAAAATTATAGGGCCCTACATTTACAATTATTCTATTTATTTTGTAAAATTAATAAATTCAGAATTCTCTTGGCTATAAAAAATACTTAGAATTTATACATCTTCATTATGTAAAATATACAGCAAGGCAAACAAAAAATCATTCATTTATCTTTAAAACTATTGAGAATTATATTTTATCTGTTTCTTATCTCATTACTTGTCTTGCTTTCATCTCCTATATCTTAGCTCCTTAGAGTTTAGAAAATTAAAAAAGTAGAGTATATGGTTTTTCCTGTAACAATAGATTTTATCTACATGTATTTATGAAAACTTTACCTTATTCCAGCAGAAATGTCAGGAATTTAGCAAAGGAGCTAAAATAATAAACAGTAAAACAGCTCTGTAAGTAAAAAGATGATGCCATAACTGGAAAATTTAAATGTAAATTTTTTCTAATTATTAGTATTTCTGCCCTGTACATAAAGTATAGGCTATGCTTAATCAGATAACCAAGAATATATAAATGTTGGTTACTTTTTCATATCATAAAGCTTTTTAAAATAACATCATAATCAATTTCACAGAATTTTATAGAATGGCTATTATTTTTAATATTATTATAAAAAAATGTATAGCGATTTCAGAGAAGGAAAAAACCAGAGCTGAGCTTTTGTCTTATTTTTCTCATTTTGTCTAGATCCCACTGTGCGCCTAGCATTATTCAAAAACAATGAAAATAAAGTATCTGATACAAAATCACCAAAGAAAGCACAGCCACAAAGAGATGGCTACTTTGAAGGTATGATTTAATCACAGATATATAGAAAAGTAAAAAAGATGGAAAATTGTATTTAAAGCAAATTTTAAAAGTCCTCATTAGCCCTAAAATACATATATAAAAAATTATGTATAAAATATAATTAAGTAAAAGTCAAAATATGGCTCTTGGAGCTAAAATACTAATTTGGTGTCTTGATTCATTAGCATAGTAGTTTAGTATTTGCATAAATGCTTATATAAATTTAAATTCTTTGTATTTTTATGTGAAAGTCTTATAATGCTGTATCATCAGTGTTGCTAATTATATTTAAATTTTACACTGACAAATAATGTCACCCTATATCAATGGAAGTGAGTACATGTTGAAATGACATTCTAATATATTTACTGCCAATATATACAAATTGCATTAAACATTATGAATTTAACTCTGGAATTTTAAATATTTTACTATATTTGAAGCTTGTCCAACTCACTTCTTGGGTAAAGGATCTGCATATCTAAGTGGCAGACTGTATTCCTTATTTCAGGATTCAGAAAAATTATGGACTCATATTATTAATCAGGAATATTTAAATGTAATAGAGCAGCAAATATGACTTAAAATAAGTTTGCTATTGCTTTATCTTTAATATTAAAATGGTCATAATTTTGCCTATAGTTTTGGATTGTAATTTCTAATAGGAAAAATGGAGTCAAATATTTTGAATGGAAGTGAGCTATTCAGAAATTTTTTTTTTTTTTTTTTGCGGTACGCGGGCCTCTCACTGTTGTGGCCTCTCCTGTTGCGGAGCACAGGCTCCGGACGCGCAGGCTCAGCGGCCATGGTTCACGGGCCCAGCCGCTCCACAGCATGTGGGATCTTCCCGGACCGGGGTACGAACCCGTGTCCCCTGCATCGGCAGGCGAACTCTCAACCACTGCGCCACCAGGGAAGCCCCAGAAAGTTTAATACTTTGTCTTTTGTACATTTTAAATAAATCTTAAAAGTTATGCATCATTATAGCATGACTGAAATAGATACATTTTAATTTAAATTTCTATTCAGTAAGGTTTCAATTAAAGAAAAATTTGATAGCTACCAATTTTATATTTATTTAGAGATACCTACTAAGTATGTAGGGGTGGAAGACATTGGGTCTAGAATTTTCTTTAAGTATATAGTAATAAAAATATGCATAGAAAGATAGGGAAAGCAAGTCTGGCAAATTATTGAAATTGTTAGATCAGTAGATGATGGTATAAGGAGGTTTGTTTTACCATCCAATTTTTTTTAATATTTAAAATTCTCTATAGTAAAACATTAAAAATGTGATGACCAATGAAGGTGTAAAAAATCAAAATTATTGCAAAAAAGGTTTATGGATTAGTATTTTAATAGAATTAAAAAATACTTTCAGTGTAAAATAAGGCTTCAGTTTTAATCAGGGCTCATTTCTTTGTTAACAGTCTTAACTTCACCATTTCACTGTTTTTGAAAGGAAGAGTAGAAATTCTGCTAAAATCAATAACAACTCCACAGATATTACCTCTTAAGTAGTATAGCACTGTTACTTTAGAAAGGATATGCCTAGGAAGAAAGATAATTGGGGCATTTTTGCCCTTTAAATTAGCATGTACTTTAGAATCAGGAAGAAGAAATCTATCCCAACCTGTTCTGTTACATTTTCTCTTATCCTATGAAAGGTGAAGATATGTTACCATCAAGAATAGTATATATGTATACAGTATATCTATTGATTTGTATACTAAAATAAAATATGCCAGGATAAGTTCAAATAGTGATAGAAATAAAGTGGAACATTTCTGTATATGCTTTATGATACAATGTGCATTTTTGTTTTCTTTCCTCCATATGAAATGTGTTTAGTTTACTTTTTTATTTTTAAACCTCAAGTACATTTGGCATGTCATTAATTTCACTGAATGGTCTTTATGTATGTACCGTATATTCTAATGACTAATAGTTATTTTAAGGCTTTTTTGGATTTTTTTTTTGAAGGAATGGGCTTGGCAAAAATGATTGTTTGTAGAAGAACATTATTTTCCCTAATTAATATGTTTATTTCTGCCCCCTTTTTTAA
Source organism: Phocoena sinus (assembly GCF_008692025.1). Classification (NCBI taxonomy): domain Eukaryota; kingdom Metazoa; phylum Chordata; class Mammalia; order Artiodactyla; family Phocoenidae; genus Phocoena; species Phocoena sinus. Next base: position 34,660,429 of record NC_045772.1, on the reverse strand, counting down.
GGGGAAAAGAGTAAGTCAAAGATTATTTGATTATTGTTGGCCACGTTGAACCCCATGTTATCTTTAACTGCTGCTCTGGCTTCATCCACCTCCTAGACTCATACTCTTTATTTTCTGACTGGCCACAGAGGACAGTCAGCTTCCAAGTTAGCAACCTGACTAACCACAGCTTCCCAGTGGAGGGCGCATTTTTAAACCAGGTGTTTTGAGATACAATTTATATAGTATAAAATGCACCTGTTCTGAGTATGATTTGATAAATTTCAATATATTTACAGTTATACAACCTAAATCTAATATAATTTTAATCTAATTAAAATCACCACAATCTAATTTTAAAACATTGGAAAAACTTTGCTTTCCCTTAAAAAATTCAAATAAAATTAATAATTGGGTATCTTACCCCCAAAAGTGAGGGAGATCAGAATTAAATTTTACTGTAGGTTTAGATTGAATGACTCTATGTGGAACAGTATCTCAACATATTTGTATGCCGGCACTGTAATAATTTTCGTGGTTTTGTTGGAATTAGATGATAGTATTATTTGAATATTTTTTCTATACTGCACATATATTGTATAATAACTTTGATTTAAAAAAATAATAAATTTAAAAATACTTCACATTGCAATGTTGCCTGTGTGGGATTTTCATGATTCCTCTTATAAATTGTACTAAAATGCTTTGATTTTTTTTTTTTTTTTTTTGTCTTTATCTGGATGTCACTAGCAGGACAGAGAGGTTGGTGGATATACTCTATTGGTCTGGGATTTAAAACATGCTTAAATATGGGGAATATTTAATATGAAATTTCAAAATATGCTTAAATATGGGGCATATTTAATATGAAATGTCAAATTATATTAAATGACATAGGTAAATTATACCCTTTTAACAGACCATGTTTTACAAAATATCTTTATATTTTGCTATATTTATGACTTGCTGGCAATTTTTATCTAGCTGCCCTTAACCCTTAAGACCCTTTAGACCCTTAACTCAGACCTAAGGCTGAAGAATCTTTGACCACACCTGTTCTCAGGGTAACCTCATACATGTGCCATGTGTCAGATACCAGTTTGTTTTTCCTATGATATGCAATTTAAGAGTCTGAGCACTTTACAGATTCAACACTGGTTTACTTGATTTATTTGCTTATTTATTTATATTTATTTAATGTCCAGTACTTGTCTTGGTTTATTCTGTATCAGCAATGATTTCTATTTAAGTTTCAATATCTGATCTCGCCTTAGAATGTAAAACATTTTTAAATTATTACCTTAAATATTTTCCATCAAGTTTCATTTTTTTGTTTCAAATGTTCAATTTGGAGCCCTTACGTCACTCTTCTATGGCTATCACTGGTATAAGAAGAAGCATAGCTTAATGGATGCTAAGTGTAGATTCTAGAGTTAGTCAAACACAGTTTGAATCTTGATTCCACCTTTTATTGGCTGTGTGACCTTGGGGACATTATTTAACTTCCGTGTTTAGCATTTTTTCACCTGTACAATTGGATATTAATAGTACCTACTTGTTGGGGATTACATGAGATCCTACTTGTGAAATGCTTGAAGCACACAGTATAAATACATAGTAAGTGCTCAAAACTTGTGATCTTTGGCAACAGTCATTTTTACAGTATAGGTGTGGTGGGTTTTTGTTGTTGTTGTTTGTCTTGTTTGCAATTGGTAGTATTTATTGTATTTCTTGCTAGGTACTGTGCTAAGAGTTTTATTTAAATTTTCTGGTTCAGTCTTCTCAGAAACTCTTAAGAATGTATTATAACTGTCAATATTTTACAGAGAAAACTGGTTTTGAGAGTTTGATAAGTGACTTGCCCAAGGTCATACAGAGAGTAAGTGGCTGAAGGGAAATGGGGATAATTTCTTTATCAAAACAAAGCTAACAAAAATAAAACAAAATATAGACATTGAAGAGCAAAGGTTCTTGGGTAACCCTGAAATATATACAAACTTATAATCAAAATATTTAAGAAAAAATAAAAAGACTATTATATTAGGCAAAACTCTGGGAAACTAATATTTTTGTTTTTTTATTTCTTTCTTATACTTGCATTAATATAAATTAAGAAACAGTTTAGTGCCAACATGGTGATAAATATCTGTTTTGTGACCTGTATTTAGATGCTATCTATTCTAATTTTATTATGATTACCTAACATTATTAAGTACCAAATCTTTTAAACTCTAGGAGTTACCATATTTTCAATTAACTATTTTAATTTTCAGATAGATGAGAACCTCTCCACCCAGCCCAAAAGTAAACACTATATTTTTGTTTTATTTATTCCTCTTTTTATTTATACATAAATTAAATGACTTCCCTGCCCTATTCTGCTGAAACTTAAATTTCCTACTCCTAAAGGCCAATGCCAAATTTGGGCTTCTGGTTTTGGCCAAGGAAGGAAGCTAGACAAGCCAAGAAAAAAATTGGATCTGGCCCATCAACCTTCACAGAGAGGTAGGTTCAGTCTTAGCTCCTCTAATCCCTGGGACAATTTTACTTCACTTTAAAGTCAGATTTTCATAATTCCCAGTTTGGTGCTGTCATCACTAACATGCTTCTATTTCTCTTCTTATAAAACTGAAAATTCACACATACAATATATCATAGATGTTCAAATATTTTTGTATTAAATTTTTGAGTATTGAAGTCATTAAAAGACTTCAATTTCTGGGCTTCCCTGGTGGCGCAGTGGTTGACAGTCCCCCTGCCAATGTAGGGGACACGGGTTCGTGCCCCAGTCCAGGAAGATCCCACATGCCGCAGAGCGGCTAGGCCTGTGAGCCATGGCTGCTGAGCCTGCGCATCCAGAGCCTGTGCTCCGCAACGGCAGAGGCCACAACAGTGAGAGGCCCGCGTACCACAAAAAAAAAAAGAAAAAGACTTCAATTTCTATAATTTTTACTTCAGAGCATTTCTAATCAAACCACATTCTTTTGTGGTATTTTTTACTGTATGATTAAAAGCATGTACTTCTCACACTTTCTTTCTTTTAATGCCAGCTTAGAGCACAGAGTCACATTCTGTATGCGGTTTTATAGTAGGTCTTGTATTTCCATAGCTATATAGAGTACTTGCTAATAGTGCCAACACAATTAGGTATTAAGAGCTGGTAAAATAAATGCCACAAGGTTAATGCAGGTAACCAAAGACTACCTGAAGGTATTCTTTTAAGAAGAGACATGCTTATAATCAAAACTCCCTAAATACATTTTAGGCACTATCATACCATTTAGTAGTATAAAAGTCTGGAATCATTTCAACTTTCTACAGAAAAACAAAAAAAAAATCTGATTAGGGAATTCAGTCTAGTGAAGCATAAAACAAACTGCAGTTTTTAAAAAAGTATTTGTCTATGGATAAGTGAGATTTGGGGAATGGCAATCCAGGGCCAGATAGAAGATAAATAGTTTGTATTTTCTAATTTCCACCCAAATTCAGTCATAATAATATGTATATATTCTATTCCAAAGTATATATTTGTATTTACATATATGTCTTGTAAATATATTATTTACATACATCATATACAAATATATAATATATATAATTGACATATAGACTGTATATGTTTCATATATATATGATGTGTATATGGATAAAAATGAAAAGGGATTTCAGAACTTTTAGAGTTCTTTGAAATAACCATGATATGTAGGCTGTGAGATATTATTAGTTTATTTTTTATTAAAAATAAAAGAGGGTTTCCACTTCTGGAAATAGAGGACTGTTTAATTAAAACCAACTTTCTTTCCGAGAACAACTTTAAAAGCTGGAAAATGTAGTTTTAAAAAAGCTAATTGACGTCATTGGAGAACTAACAAGTAAGTAAAGAATTATAAGCCAAGAAGGACATCCCAAGAGCTGAGAAGCTGAGCAAAGCTTTTGATAATGTCACCAGTCTATGTGAACTGGAAATAGACTTTCTACTAACCTCTTGCCAGAAACAAACATAAACTATGTCCCAAAATAGATAACATCGTCTCAAGCTTCAAATTATCTCTACATTTTTTCCTATATAATTTTTGGCACACAATAGAAAAAAAGGCATAGAAGGAGATGAGACATCACTGAACACCATGAGAAACAATAGACAACAGAAATTGAACCAAGATTTCAGATAATAAAGACTTTAAAATAAACATACATAATAACTTTAGGGATATAGAAGAAGAGATTGAGAATTTCAGTATACATATTAAACCTATAAAAATATCTGAATGGAAAGTCTATAACTTAAAAGCACAAAAACTGAAATAAAGAGCTCAGTGTATGGGTGTAACCACAGATTAATCAAAACTGAAGAGAGAATTACTGGACAGGACTATAGCTATGAAAGAAATATTCAAATTGAAGCATGAAATGAAAGAGAATGAAAAATACAAAAAAGAGAAGATGTGAGATACAGAAGAAATGTCTAACACACGTGTAATTACAGTTCAAGAAGGAAAAGTAAGAGGGAATGGTGTAGAAATAATGTCTGAAGAGTTAATAGTTGAGAATTTACTAAGGTGAGGTAAAACCTCAAATTATGGATTCAAGAAATTCCATGAACTACAAAGGAAATATATACAAGGAAAACCGCACTGTAGCACATCATAGTAAAAGCACTAAAAAACCAAAGACAAAGAGAAAAATTCTTTAAAGAGCCAGAGAAAAAAGTTTATTATCTTCAAAGGAGCAATAATAATGAAGCTGGCTTCTTAATAGAAATTATAATAGAAATTATGAAAGTCAGAAGACAATTGTTATATATCATGCTGCTCCCCAAAGTCATAGGTTGAAGCCCTAAACCTCAATCTGACTATTGAGGAGCTAGGACTTTTAAGGAGTTAATTAAGTTTAAATGAGGTCAGATTAGTGGGGCCCTAATCCAGTAGAACTGATATTTTTATTAGAAGAGGAAAAGACACATACATATTCACAGAGGAAAGGTCATGTATGGACACAGTAAGAAGGTGGCCATCTGCAAGCCAAGGAGAGAGGCCTCTGAAAAACTAAACTTGCCAGCATCTTCATCTCGGGCTTCCAAACTCCAGAACTGTGAGAAAATATATTTCTGTTGTTTAAGCACTCAGTCCTTGGTATCTTGTTATGGCAGCTCAAGCTGACCATTACACAAGGTAATGATATCTTCAAAGTGTTAAAAGAAAATAAGTTCCACCATGAAAGTCTATACCCAACAAAACTTTCTCTTCAGAAATGAAAGCAAGACACTCATGCCACCCAGCTGTCTACCTGCTGCTTCTCTGTACAGCTACAAGGAGGAAGGAGGATGACATCTGGATTCCCGAGCCAAAGTTTCACAGAGAAAATGGGGAAAGAGATTGGCTCTGGGAGAAGCCTATAGCACCCTTTATTTATCTGTGTTGTCCCTTGCTCCCTGAAAGTAACCTTTCTGTCCACCTTTCAGCTGCCTATTCACTTGCTACCCAGGACATTTCCTATATTTCTGGGATGGCTGATAATCCTATCAGGGTGTTGGAGAATTATTACAATATCTTAGAAGGTTCATCATCAAGGACATTAGTTTTCTATCTAAAGAAGGCTACATGAGGTAATGAAGTAACAATGGATTTGGACTGAGAAGACTTCAGTTTGAATCTTGCATAAATACTCATTAGCAGTATGCTCCTTGTGTTTGTTTTTTCTCATCTGTAATTGCGAACACTAATCTTTACTTCTCATGATGTTTTGAAAATTAAGTGATAATCTAAGGTCTTCCAGGTAAAGATGATGGATCTGAAAACCCTCACTAAAACTTCAGGGGAGATATTTTAAAGACACATACTAACAAACATGAGAATATAAGGAAGGGGCAATGGCATTATAGTTTTTTTAGACTAGAAAATAAATATATGAGTAAATAGAAAACAAAAGCTTAAACGAACAATGAAATATGAGAACTATCTCAAACCAAAAGTTTCAGGAATTGATGGTATTAGGCCTTCTGGAAGTGGGGTGAAAAGGGTAATAAAATAAATAGGTCCAGGATACTCTTGAAAAATTCTTGAACTTAATTCTTTGTATAGGATAAAACAGAGTCTCTGGATTCAGGAAAAACCTTGGCACCTTGCTAAAACTAAGAAGAGTAAGTGTAGGTATTCATGTTAAATGCCAAGGCCACAACCCCTTCCCCTGCTTAGCTACCAGAAGGCTGATAATCATGTTTTTTAGCCTGCTCAAGTGGCCATAACAAAATACCATAGACTGGGTGGCTTAAAAAACAGAAGTTTACATCTCACATCTCTGTAGTCTGGGAAGTTTAAGATCAAGACGTCAACTGATTCAGTTCCTGGGGTGAGCTTTCTTTCTGGCTTATTTCTTGTTATGTACACATGTGGCCTTACCTTAGCACATGTGGAGAGAGAGAGAGAGAGATCTCTTCTTCATCTTATAGAGCCACTAATTCCATCATTAGGTTTCCACTCTCATGACCTAATTAACCCTAATTACCTCCCAAAGACCCCCTCTTCAAACACCATCACATTGGGAGTTAAGATTTCAATATGGGAATTTTAGGGAAACACAGACATTTACTCCATAGCACCATGCCTTTGACTTTAAGGAAAGAGATTATAGGAGTCTTTCTGGAGATTCTTAACAGTCCAAGAGGAAACATCTAAATATTGACATCAAGTGTTTCCAATATAGGACTCAGGTAGGTCACCCTAAGATGATAGGTGTCACTCACTTGTACAGTTTCTTATCAATTTTATAGACTCCCTCTCTAAATATAAGCACACAAATGACGATTCTTAAACATCTGAAAGAAACTTTTAAGAAACATAGAGAAAAAATAACAAACATAGTCAACTTCAGGTGAAAAAAATCTTCAAAAATACTATGAATATTTTCATAGACATAAGAAAAAATTGCAACCATGAAACAAGAATAAGATGCTATAATAAGAAAGAGAGAGCTCAGAGAACTAAAACTATCTCATTGTAAATAAAAAATGATATCAGAAATGAAAAATTGGCAGAAGATAAAGTTAGAAGATAGTGTTAAAGAAATTTCCCAGAAACTGGAGCAAAATACAAAGTGATAAGAAACGAGAGAGAACATAAAGAAAAGAGGCTCAGTCCAGGAGGTCCAACCTTGATAACTAATAGAAGTTCCAGAAAGAGAGAACACAACAACAAATATATTGAAGGAAATTGTCAGAGAAATCATTCTTAAAAATTCCCGAAACTAAGGGAATTTCCTGTTTCCAGATCAAAAGGGCCCATATTAGGAAAATGAATGAATATAAAGCCTGTGTAGCACATCTTAGAAAATGTCATAAAACCAGGGACAAAGGAAAGAGGTTAGAAGTCCTCCAGAAAGACAAACAGATCACATGTAATGGATCAGTTATCTAAAAGGCACTGGACTTCCTAACATTAATCTTAGAACCTAGAAGATGATGGAACAGTATATTCAACATTCTTAGGAAAAGTTATTTTCAACCTAGCCTTCTATAAACAGGCAAACTATTAGTAAAATTTAAAAATATAAAAACATATCATCTTAATTTATCTCCCTTGCAACCTTGCTCAGGAAGCTACTGGAGGAACCACTCCACAAAAATGAAGAGTTAAATCATGAAAAACAATATATGAGGTCTAGAAAAAGAAACAAACAAAGGAATCTTTACAATGATGGCGAAGAGAGATCCCAGGATGACAGCTCACACAGGTTTTGAGAATAAATACTCTATGGTGACTGAAAACATCATAAGCAATCTCTCTGAGGAAAAGAAAAATTGTTTTTATTGTCTGATGTGCTCAAACATATTTGATAGGAGATATACTCCTCAGGAAGAGAGTGTTGGGGTGACCTATTGATATGTGAGTACAAGGCTAATTCATGAATATATATAGTAGATATACCCATCTAACAAAGAATTTGGACACTAATGATAGTACATAGAAAACTAAATGTAAAAAGTTAAATAACTAAATGTTAGGAACAAAAGTTATACAAGAAAGGAAATGTAATCTGTAACTGCTTTGCTTTTCTTTTTTCTGTTAGAAGCTGTGTGTTTTGAATTCAAATCAACACTTAAATTCATGAAACATGGTAGGCTTCATACAACACTAAATTTACTTAGCTTTAAGGAAGGACAAAGGAGAGGAGACTACAAAGCATGCTTAGTATAGTGAGGACATTGTGACACCTAGGCATAGGACCTGGTGTCCTAGTCATTCTGCACTTAGGAAATGTGTGGGCATCAGAGTCAAGTCGAGGCTATGAGTGTGTAGATAATCTCAGTTAAAGGAAGCCATCAGCTCTGGTGATCCCAACAGCTTTTATAATTAATTAGTCATGTAGTCGTCTCCGGTATATGACCAGCTAGTAACCGAGTCCACTTGGGGATATATAACTAGCTTCCATTCTCTGGTTCAGTTGCATTTTATCGATATTGGTTACTTATAGCTCAATAAACAATCTCAACAATGATGTAAAAGGGCTTGATCTGGTACAGCTGAATTCTCACTGATCTTGAATTCAGTAGAGATTAAATTCTAACAATTTCTTGACCTGAGGATTAAATCCTCACACCTCCCTGCAACTAGAGGAAAACCATAGAACAAGTTAATAACCCTTCCCTTATGGCTCATATAGGGTATTTACAGTACACTATGTGGCTCAGCTATAAATGATATTTACATTGTCATAAATAGGTAAACACTAAGTGGTGATATAACCAAATATTATGATTTGTCTAAGAAATGGGAAGATGAGGTATATGTGTTTATGGTAGAGGTGTTGTAAAAGGGCTAAATCTTTATCTTTTATTTTGTGAGGTCAATAAGTAATATAAAAAATTTTCAAAAATGAAAACATCAAGATATACACAGACTAGCAGTGGAAGAAAAGACTAATATGGCTGAATGTAGTTGCCTTTAGAGTATAAATTGAGAATGGAAAGGGGTGGATCTGGGGATTATTATTTTCCATTCTTAAAGCCATGTACATTGTACATATATAACATTGCTGAAATTTAATTTTTTTAAATGACTAAATTGTTTTTGAAATCACCCATTGAAGGTCCTGTTTTTTAATAAAAGTTAATAAATGAAAACATATTAAGGTAAAACAGTGACATTTTTAAACAAGCAAAGCAGAATTTTTCACCAATAGACCAAGTCTAAAATAAATACTAAAGGATGTTATTCCTCATGTAAAAGGAAAAGGATTTCAGATGAACTCTTAGAGACATAGAAAGTAATGCAGGTCATTTTTACCCTTTTTTTAAATTTACAAAACAGCGGTAGTTTGTAAATTAAACTCTGTTTAATTTACAAAACAGAGTAACGGCTATGGTTACCAGGTGATAAGGTGGGGGAAGGATATGTTGGGAGTTTGAGATTGACATATACACACTACTATATATAAAATAGATAACTAATAAGAACCTGTTGTATAACACAGGGAACTCTATTCAATACTCTGTAATGGCCTATAGGGGAAAAGAATCTAAAAAAGAGTGGATGTATGTATATGTATAATGGATTCACTTTGCTGTACACCTGAAACTAACACAACATTGTAAATCAACTATATTCCAATAAAATATTTTTTTAATTGAAAATGTCCCACCTATAATAGGGAAAGAAATCTTGGAAATTGGGATATCAGAGATGTTTCTAAAAGCATTTAATAATAAATTCACAAATTAAAAAAAAAAGTAATGAAGAGCAAAGAAGGACGAATATGTGGGTAAATCTAAATAAACATTGACTTAGTCCAGGAGGTCTAACAATGATTTTAAATTCTGGTGAGTTTATTATGTTTATAGACATGGTAACAATAACATTTATACTTTTTTTTTCTTTTTTAAGCTGTACATCAAATCACTTACCTAGGAATTTATTTTTTTTTAAATTTTGTTGAGTCTTAACATTCCCCTGTTCCTTCTATTTTTGCTATCTCCACCCCAGCAGAAAGACAAAACTAGCTTGGAATTAGGACTGAGTTTGGATCCCAGCCCAAACCTATGTAATTTTGGTGAAGGTATTTAACCTTTCTATACTTAATTTTCTCATTAATTAATTGGAGCAAATAATACATACCACATAAAATCACTGGATAAATTAAATAAAAATGTTTGGAAGATACTAGAATGGGCTAGCTTTTAGAACATGGAAATTCAGACTTAATTCCTTGTCTTTCCTGTTTAATCTATTGACACATCTTTATTGAATATCCACCATGAGATTGGCATTATACAAGAAGATGAGGATTCAGTGGTGAATGAAATAAACACAGACCATGAGTAATGGGGTTCACTATCTGACAGGGGCAGGGAAGAGGGTGACTGACATTTATTAATACTCATATAAGTGCATAATGATACAACTGAGTAAAGTTCTACTGAGGAAACATAAGGGGAATTATTATGAATTTAAGCCAGAGGGATGAGGGAAGAAGTGACACTTGGGATGAATTTGAAGATTGGGTAGGAGTAACTAGACAAAGGGAGAAGTTGTGGATAAAGAGTGTTCCAGGCCAAAGTGTGGGCCTAATGAAAGACTTTGAAGACAGGGGTAGACTGGGCCATTAAAGGAACTGAAAGAAGGCTGGTTTGGCCAGAGGTCAAGGAGTGAGATGAAGCTGGAGAAGTTGGCAGGGGACAGAGAAATTTTAGTTTGTCCATGTTAGTCCATATTGAGGATTTGGCTTTCTGTATTCCAAGAACAATAGTCATTGTAAGCAAAAGATGAAATGGTCAGATGTGTTCTTCGTGTAATGATTACGGAACAGGTGGTGTGGAGAGAAGATAGAAAAGAAACAAGAGTGAACATGATAAGACCAGTTAGAAGGTCATTGCAGTAGGCCAGCATAGAGATGGTAGCTTGCACCAGGGTGAACACAGTAGACATGGAGATGTAAGGGGAAAAGCAGAGAAATAGCAATCACAAGGTATGAATGTATTTTAGTTGCTTCTCACCTATTGAATAAGAAGAATAATACTATCCCATAGAGTAGTTGTGAGTAGCCAAACCATTGCTTAGCCCAATGTTCAGCATGTAGCAGCAATCATTATTTTTATTCCCATTAATATTCCAAATTTTACTCTCTCTTTAAATTGAAGGCTAAACTTTTCATCCTTGCTATGGATGTTATTCTGCCTGATCCCGTGATGTTCTCATGTTTAGTTAGCTCCTGTCTTGTTTCTTAAATTTCTGTCTCTATTATATCCACTTACTTCTTAAAATCAACATATGAATAAGCTGCATCTTTAACATTGAAAATGTGTTGCTACCTCCTTTTCAACTACCCCATCCATCTCTCTTTCTTCCTTATCAGCCTTCTTAGGCAGTCTAATCAGTATCTTTATTTCTCATCTTCTGTTCATTCCACATTTTTATTTTTATTTATTTATTTTTTTTTTGCGGTACGCAGGCCTCTCAGTGTTGTGGCCTCTCCCGTTGCGGAGCAACAGGCTCTGGACGCGCAGGCTCAGCGACCATGGCTCACGGGCCCAGCCGCTCCGCGGCATGTGGGATCTTCCCGGACCGGGGCACGAACCCATGTCCCCTGCATCGGCAGGCGGACTCTCAACCACTGCGCCACCAGGGAAGCCCCCATTCCACATTTTTTATTCTTTCAAAAAAACATTTTTAAGCTCCTGCTTTCTTTTATTGTACTTGAGACAGGAAGCACAAGTAAAAATCAGTTCCTGCTTTAGAAGCTCAGCCTAGTGGGAGACAAACTAATAAACTGAAATTTACAATCTCACGTACAGTCCTTTCATAAAGTTATGCAGAGTGTACATTCTAGTCACATTCTCATCATTCTACTCAAACTACATTCATTACAGTAATCCATGTTAACCTCTTAATTGCTAAACTCCGGAACCTCTTTTCTGCCCTCATTCTACTTGCCATTTCTTCAGGAATTTCTCTCCCTAGAATTTTTCTCCCTTTACATCCTCATTCCCACTCTGTCCTAGTTCTCCTAGTTATCTGACCACTCCTTTTTAGTTGTCTTCTCTGCCTATTCCTGTTCCTAAAAGAGCAATATCCTTTAGAATTTTGTCTCTGACCTTATTCTATATTCAATCCACATATTTTTTTACTAATATAGCAGATGTTCACTTTGCCAAACATTATACTAGGTCAAGGGATACAAAGATGAGTAAGACATAGTCTCTGTCTTTAAAAAACTACCCTTGAGTCCAGTTGAGGAGACACATAAATGAGCAAAAGAAAACATCATGGAAGTACAGATCAGGCCTATTCCCGGGGCGTGATGAAAAGATCAAGATATGACACCTAATTCTCTCATATAACTTATGTTTATAGGAAGTGACAACTAAATATCCATCTCCATCTTTCCCCCTTTGATTTTTTTCTAGACACTTAAATTTAACCCAGTATGTTTAATATGAGGTATATTATATACATTCCACTCCACCTACCTGTTTGATTCTTTTCACTGTCTCTGTTAATAGCATCGGTAGCCATTCACTCACTTAACCGAGAAAAATCAGAATCATTCTTAATTCTGTTCTCTTTTTCACTTGCTGAATGTAAGCACTACCCCCACATCAGCTATTGCCTGCAATGTCTCTTGCCCTGAAATGTTGTCACGGTCTCCTTTCTAATATTCACACATCTCTTAATCCTATAAATGCTATCTTCTATACCTGTATAGCAATGACTTTCTAAACTGTAATTCTGCATACAACACACCCCTGTTTAAAATCTTGTAATGTCCTTCTGTTTCGTCTAGTATAAATTCCAAAGTCTTAAGCATACAATGCCCTTTACATACTGTTTCCAGCTTACCTTTCCAGTACCACCTAATATCATTTCTCCCCGCTAACCCCCAAATATTCTCTAACCATATTGAACTACTTCATTATATCCCCAACTATAATGGAGTGCTTGTTCTTTCCAAAAATTGTCCTGCTCTTCATATTTTCACGCCATTTTCTTTATCTTTATTGCTTTTCCTCACCTTTCTAGTTTCAGACTTTTACTTATCCTTCATGACTCAAATAAATGTCATTTCATTTGTAAGTCATTCCTAATAACACCAAGCTTCCCGTAGGCCTTTGTCATATCTCCTTAATACTGTCCTATCTATATCCTCCCCTGACTGTAAACCTTTTTAAAGTCAGGGATCAAGTTTTAGTCATATTTCTGTTTCCTCCCATCTTTTGGACCTAGCAACAGTATTAGATTCATCTATACTAGGCATTCAATAAGTATTTGTTGAATTAATAAACAGTTCTGACTCTAAAAAAAAATATCTTTGGAGTCTCAGAAACACTCTTCCTGCCAATTGCTATTACTCAAAGTCAGATTATTGGCCTATGCCCAACTTAAACTTACAACTCATTTAGTGTTCACATCCGAGCTTTAGGTCCCACTGCCTCAGCCACCCCTTAGATCTACTAAGCACACTTTGGAATTCATTTAATCATTTCCTACTTAAGCTCCACCAGCTGTGGGGTTTTGGATCTTGGAAAACCTCATCATTATAAACAGTATCCTTTCATTTTAAGGTTTCATAGTTTTTGAAACATTTTCTAGAAGAGTAGAGATGGATAATATATTAAAGTCACTATATGTTTTCATGTTCCCAGAAAACTAAATGATTTCTAGTTTCCATTTATATTTTACAGTAGTTTAATAGAACTGTGGCATCCCATATATTTTCCCCACAGCTTCATTAACTTCTGTAAGATGTTTTAATCATTATTTTAATTAAAAAACAATACTCAACCTAACAGTTAAGAGAGTTAGCTATGGAGCCAGACTATCTAGGTTTAAATTCCAGCTGTGCCCCTTGCTACAGGTATGACTCTATCATACACTTAATCTTTCTGTGTCTGTTTCCTCATTTATAAAATTAGTATAATGAGGTACAATAATGCAGAGTTTACAGAGTTGAGTAAATAAATCAGTACATGTAAAATGCTGGGAATAGTACCTAATGCATAGTTAGCTCCATACACTTTAGCTATTGCTATTATCAGGAACAGTAGCCATTTACAGTGAAATCTATACAAGTTAGAATTTTATTATAGTAACTCCATACACTTTGAAACGTTATATTTTAAAGTATGGTGTATGTGTGTTTATGTGTGGGGAAATTTATTATTCTTGCTTAGCTGATCATTTTTCCATAGAAAGGGATTTTCTAGGTGACAGTAAATGCATGTACCTGAATAGACAAGATACAGATTCTGATCAAGGATCCACTCAACTCTAAATTTTAGCTGGACAAATTTGATAGGCAGCTTTATTCCAGACTTTTTAAAGTGATGTCAGTCAATCAGTCACACTTCTGGCATTAACCTACCACCCCCAATGTATATGCTATCTCTTGTCATTTTCTTTCTTCACTCTGTGGAAGGTCTTGAACTTAGGTAGCCCATTGAAGCATGAATTAAAGAAGAAACTGATATCTTTAAACATTCCAGTAATAAATCTAATTATAAAAATTAACTTAGCTTTTATCCTCCACTTAGAGATAAAATATTTTGATTCAGATATTGATAAATGTTTTGTAAAGATAAAATTTATTTTGCAATTTTATTCAAGAAGAATAAAAAAACTAATATGGAGCAGTGAATTGATTTTCTATAATTCTTATGAATCTAAGATTTATAATTTTTAACAATTTTTCAATGTTTATCAATATTAGATGGAAGTAAAATTATCCCTTGAAGTTTTCTAAAATATGTCCTATGATATTTTGCACCAGTGACCATAAATTGTATAAGAGATTTTCCTATTTAAAGGGAAAAGATTATATCAAGTACTATTTATAAATTAATTTACTGTATTACTATCAGAAGTAATATTTAGACTTAATCTTAAGAAATTAAAACTTACTTACCATAGAGTCAACATTTTGTCATCACCGAAATGCTAAACTCAAAGTTTATATAAAGCTCAAAGTTGTTAGCTCTCAGAATTGCCACTTAGGAATGACACGCTTATGTTCAAATGGCATTACTTGTGTTTGTGGTGGTGTAATACCATGAAGCTGCTTTCCAGTTTCACACTGTGCTTGTTTCCATTCTCACGTATTTGCACATGTACATATATACAAATTTCTGTCTCATGAAATGAGTTCCTATTCTTGGCATGCAATGTTAAATTGGAATTTATACATTTTTTTCTTAAACTGCTTGTCTTATCAGTATCTATATTTAAACCAAGGCTTTACATTTTAAATGGCCCTTAAATTTAATTTTATGTCTTTTTCCTTTGATATATTTCTATTAATTTTAGAAGAGTAAAATGTTCAAATACATTCTTTAGTAAGCTTTTCTATTTCTATGCATAATTTATATATTTGAGTGTTTTAATATTTAAAATATTTTTAAGTAACTTAAATGTTTATAATAAAAATGCTATTTCATTTGGAACCTTACGTTATCCTAAGAGAAAAAACATCCTTCTATTTAAAAACTATGAAAATGTTACCCTTTTCCATGGTTTCTTCAAAGAAGAAAAAAATTGTCCTTTTTAAAAAATGTATTAATAGTCATCTCCAAAGAAGTCATCCAATCACCTCTAAGTTTAAAATATTTTACTTTGAGAAGTATGTAAAAACACCTGAATTATTTTCCTACAACTCATCTGACCCATGATAAGAAGAAAATGTTGCAGAAATAGAAACAATGACAGGGGTTGGCATATAAGAAAGAGAATAGACCCTTCCATATATTTTTATTTGACTATTAACTAAAATTGTGTGTGCCAAGACTTAGGTTAGTTGAAACCCCCTACAAACTGGGCTTATGGAAACAGTAACTGATCCTTCTAACATTGTGTTTTTTAATACACCACAAGAATGCATTTCCCAAAAAGTAGAAGATCCCTATCTTGAGATGTGATGAAATGCTTTTAAAAATTCTATATTAGAAGACAGACATCTTTCTTAAAATTTTGAATCATGTAGTTAATTTGAGCTCACACAATAAGCCCGGCGCATTGAAATATTTTCTCATTTTTTAAGGGAATTAATGGCTCTCCACCAGCCCTTTAACATGTAAAATGAGTAAGTTACTTGTGTCCAGTACATCCAAAAAAGAGCCAGGATAAAATAAACATAAGGGGTTGGATATCTTGGAAAAAATCTGTCATGGGTTTGGGTTAATCATCTCCAGAAGAAATTCAACTTGATGCCTGAAATGTAAGACTTCTTGGAGAAAGCAGAAAGGCCCGAGGCAGTGTTGATCTGAAGGAGTGCTCTCCATGGGTCAGAGCTGCTCTGCTGGCAGAGTGCAAACCCAGTTCACAACCGAGGCCGCTGAAAAGTTGTAAAAGACTGCAGGGGCCTTCCCATGCACGCACTCCAGCTTTGGTTACATAGTTTTAATGGCCCAGTTTCTTATTATAAAATAAAACTTAAAAATAAAATCTGTGCCCAGTTTTCCAACTTTCTGTCCATCAGTGATAGGATTGCTTCCTTTAACATTTGTGGAATAAAACACCTATTTCTTAAAGTTTTACTGACCATATAGAAAAGTTATGTAAATATGGAATACCTTTATTTGATGCAGTTTTCATAATGCCCTATCCTTAGGCTTTCAAACATTAGAAACTGAGTTATTCAGGCAATACTTTGGCTTAATTCTCTTCTATCACTTTTCATACATTTAAAAAAAATTTTTTTCCAGACACAAGCTTCTCTTTGCATAAAATCCCTGACACTGCATGCCTTGGAAACTGTGCAAAATGATAATTTTGATTTCTAATAATGAACTTGAATTCTAGGGAAACTGATCTAGTGCTAAATGACAAATCAAATATATACTCATTTTACCCCAACTTCCCCCTATTTTGCCTATTTCCATCATCAGAGATAGATTGTACTCGCTTGAAGTAGCATCAGGTGAATATAAAAACAGGCTTGGGTTAATCATTATCATACAAGAATATCCTATATGATGGTAAAGTGTGCTGTTAAATAGTACGACAAGTTTTTAGTCTACTCTGGAAGAAAAACAGTGTAGAGAAATAACTTTTGAGTTCCCTTTGCTTTTACCCCTAGTTTTATTGCATTCAAATGCCAAGGAACTTATATTAGCCTTGGACTCAGATAAGTTGTTAAGTAAAATATCTGTGCATATTCTAAAGACCGTTCCTTTTTGTAAATGTATAAGGCTGTTCACTTGTACTCTTATGTCTTTTTATACCCTGTAGATTTTTCTTAAAGCTGCTGTAATCATATAGGCATAATCTGACTAGTTCCACTAAAGAAACTTCAACCTTTTAAACAACATAGAAGTCAATCATTTCAATGAGCGGAGTCCTAAGTGCTGAAGCATTTCAAATCCTTTTTCATTTGACCACTCAGTGACCTGATAACTATTTCCTGTCCCTAAATAAGGTTGTGACCCAGGTCTTAGAGTGCGAAACTCAGATAATTTTAGAAACACGTCAAATGCCATAGGATTAAAAAAGTAGAAGACAGTTTAACCAAAGTTTTTCCTTTTAAAGTGGAATTGTGTATCGTAAATATGAAAGAATCAAAATGAAATGTATTAACTTGTTTGTTCATTGTGTTTAAAATGATCAAAATTATTGATTTTATTGCCCATTAGGATGGAAATTCCCCAGGTGTCTCTAAAAGATTTAACTTGTAGTACAATTCCTCATTTCTAGTCTTTTAAGGAATTCAGATTATAAAATAAATAAGTAAAGAAATCACAAGTAATAATGTTTCAATAGTTTGAGAATAGTGATGTTAAAATTAACTCCAATTACATATATACCTGTATGTGTGAATATGTGTGTGTGTGTGTGTGAGTGTAATCTTCCGTCTTTATTAGTATTTATAGCTATAGAAAGAGGAAATCATAAAAGGATAACAACAACAAAAAAACCCTGTATATTTCAGAAAGTATGGCAGGAATGTTTCTAACCACCTCTTTGAGCTGCTAAAATGCCTTTGGCAATTGGATTAAGGGAAGGAAGACTCTTACAAGTGCATTTTACTGATCTGAAAATGTAATTGACTGTAGTTTGTTTTGATAATTTTTTTGCTTTTTCATAACTTGGATGTGAAATATAATGTGAAATGTTAATTATTTTAATGAGGTCAAGAAGTGTTTCCTTAAAATAACAGTTTTAACATTTAACATACGTTTGATACTTTTTCCGCTTGTACAGTTAATAAACTTATGTATTAAAGATATATTAGAACTAAACTTAAAAATATATTTTTAAAAGAGTAAATATGGAAAGAAATCTCTGAAATTGACACTTAGTCTGAGCTGTTTAAACTAAGCTGAGATTTACACTTCTCACAGGGATCATACAATTTTTTAAACTATAAATTCTCAGTTTTGATTTTACACATTCTAAAGAATCATTATAAAATAAATAGCTAAACGCTATATAGTTGATTAAGCAGTAAGAATAGTATTATCTTAGATACTGTTTTAGAGTGTGATGTGTCATATTACTCGTAGGACCACAGTTTTCTATTGATAGTATACTAGTTATGCAGCCATGAAAAAATAGACTTTCAGTCTTATTCAGTTGAATGTTGACCTATTGCCAATTTTAGTCTACAGTCTTATAATTTAGTTCATTGAGTGTTTCACTTGGAACTATGTTGTGGGATTGTGTGGTGTGTGTATAATTTAAATATTAAATATAAGAATTTTCAAAGAGAAATATAATATAAAATAAAACCAAGAATCAAACTCTTGATTTTCTTACTTCTTGGAATTTATATGAACAAAAGAGAGCCCTAGAATGTACAGTTATCCAAGTATGATTTGTTAAAAAATATGCAAAGTAGTAAAATTTATAGTAAAAATAATAAATTCTCAAGGATTTTTATTTAAATTAAGCAATAACTAAAAGAGTAGCATAACTAAAGATGTTTTAAACATTTATCATTAAATTGAAAACATGTACTAAAATTAGATTTTCAGGTGTGATCTGAGTTTTTTTAAAACAGGGTGGTAATAATTCATAAATTCCAAATTGCTGTGAGGAAAATGTGAACTAATATTGTACATCATGTATCTCATATAAACCTAACTGAAACTCTATTCATAT
The DNA here is from genome assembly GCF_008692025.1 of Phocoena sinus. Classification (NCBI taxonomy): domain Eukaryota; kingdom Metazoa; phylum Chordata; class Mammalia; order Artiodactyla; family Phocoenidae; genus Phocoena; species Phocoena sinus. Next base: position 34,641,371 of record NC_045772.1, on the reverse strand, counting down.
ATATTTTATTTTCTCTATTTGATTTAAATTCATGTTTCAGCTACTTATTTATAAATACACCTTTTGTTACATGTTAATTACTATTTGTAAATTTTGCATCTTTTTTATATAAAATGACTATTCTGAATTTAGTTGCTTTTATATAAATGATACATGCAATGATATATAAATGATATTAAAATTTGAGAGTCTGTCATTTGAATATGGCTATTCTCCTTGTTATTTTATTTATAATACACTAAAATATGAAGTTTAAATTGTGATTGTTATCATATAGTCAGAATTTTAAAATTGCGTAGGGCAACCAATAGTAAAATGGAATTAAATGACAAATGCATGCATTTAAATGAAGGTTTGCTGTTGTTAAGATCAGAAAACAAACAAAAAAAATTATTAAGCATTTCCTTGATCAAAAGAAAATTACAGTTGTAAGTTTAAAAACTGTAAGGGATTAAGACTAGCACGTAAGTTCTAAGTACCAGGGAAAAGAACTGAGATTTAACCTACAGATGACCTGGACTTGTTTGTTCAGATGACAGTTCTAAAAGTGTGCAGGGAATATTCCTGTTTAATACAATTATTTGCCTCAAGCCTTGACCTCAGTGACTGTCAGGGACCAGATCTGAATTGGCCCATTCTCTGATATGGTGACATTGCTTTTGTTACCTCGATTGTGACCTCTGATTGCATGGTACCCTTGAGAGTTCTATGTAACAAGCGTAACTCCTGGTTCTTAGCCAGGAAGGTTAGTCTGCCTACATACATTTGTCAGCCCCCTTAGTCTGAGTTACATATGCTATCTATCCTGCCATGGTATAAAACTATGTTATTTTGTGTATATACATCTCTCTGTGTACTTTAATAATAGCATTTCACAACTAGTGAAATATGCAAATGTTTTTCAAGTAAGGAGACGTTTGTGTAATCTATTAATTTCTCGGACAAATGTTCATTTATTTTCAAGCAGGCTTATTGTTTTAGTGCATTTTAAAAGTTATATATGTAACAACTTCTTACGTACATCTCTTTGTGTACCTCAGAGAAGTACACACCGCTTCCCATCCCCCATCTTTCTAATCTAACCATATCTAGGTTATAGAAAATTGATGTAGAGAGGTAGCATGGCTAAAGATAGGGTCTAGAGAAGACAGACTACTGGCTTTAAATCATAGCTTCACCATTGTCACCATGAACAAACTACTTAGTTCTTTGAACCTCCTCACTTTAAAGATAGGGAGGATCACTCAGAGTTTTTATAAGAATTAAATGAAAATTAATGTAATGGGAAAGGCATGTCACAACTTCCAGCACATATTGTCGTCTTTATTATTATGATGATATTCTTTTTTTATATACCTTTTAAAGGAGGGAAAACCATGAATATTCTGACACATAATGGATACAGGATAGTTCTAGAATTCTTGTAATCACAGCATGAAATGAAGGCTGTTCCATGCACAGCAGCCCAAATAGAATAATTTGCATAGCTTTCTTCACAGTTTAACTGAAAGCTAGGATCAGAATCACTTGAAATCATTTGTTTGTCAGTCATGTGTTTAGACGTGGTTTGGTTATTTGAAGTCAAATTATAAATAGGCAGTAGAGTTGGAAATTTAATTTAAACATTTTCATGCTGAGATTAGTGCTTTGTCCACCATATCAGTGGTTTTCAAACTTTATATTTTAGCAGAAAACCTCTCTCTTCAAATGAAATATTACCCCAAATTCAATATAGTGTGTAAAATAGCTAAGAGTACATCTGCTCTGGTTTAGGAAGTGGGTCTGATCTCTTGGCTACTTCCCATAGCAGCCACTAAGACGCATTTGCAAAGCCTCCTAGGGCTTCACAAAGCACAATATAAAAATAGTGTACCTGATTAGTCTTTACCAAAGAATAATTCCCCTCTTATATATTCCTATTGAACCTAGAGCAGACTTACTTGTGTCCTTAGTACCTATCACATGCAGAAATATATGTTTAATAGCTATAACTAAAATGTCTTTATTCTGTATGCTGCTGAAGTTCAGGACTCTGTTGGTTCACTGCTAGATCCTCACCAATTAGCATAATGCCTGGCAATATTAGGCACTCAATAAAAAAATAAAGCAATTCATGCAAAATGTATCAAATTTATATTAGAGTAACAATCAAAAATCAGGTAGCATAATTCTTGTTCTGGGTAAGCTAATTTAATGATCCAAGATTGACTGTTAGGGATAATTACATTTCATATTATAGAATACAGTGTGCTAATAAAAATATTAATAATTTATTCATATTTCATTGATGCCAAGATATGCATTTTTTTCACATTTTATCCTCTCTGAACTCAGAATGCATCTCATAATAGATAGAAGCTTAGAAGTTGCTGTCAGCCAGGTGGTAGTTGACACATTATGTGAAAACCTTCAGTTGTCATTTTCTGCAAGATCAAGATCAAAGCATCATAGATACTATGAAATAATATAGTGCTCTAAACTTTGGAGAGCATTTAAATAGAGCTAATATAAGACTGGCATATTCAAGTATGCCTGGAACAGTTGGCTGTTAAAATGCTGAAATACGTTTTTATCTTAAATAGCTACTTCCTTGAGTCCCTCCCCACTGCTGCCACGGCAGGCACTATGGCTGCTTTAGCTACTCCCCTGGAAATCCCCTCCCAAGTCAATGATATTCAGTAACTAAAGGGCCCCTGAACAGTAGGGTAGGGGCCCTTCAGAACTCTGTTCCAGTTCTGAGCCAGTGTCCTTTCTGACTGATGAGTGCCCCTGTCATAAAGCTTAAAAAGGTTTTACTATTACCACTATTACACATCAATTTTTAAAATATGATTCAACTCTGAGAGAATGTCAAATGAAATTGTTGTGATCCCTTAATTTTATAGATGAAGAAATAATGCTCAGCAAGGCAACATTACCTCTCCATTTCTGCAAACCTCCCATTCTGAACTGATGCCTTAAGTAATAGAGACAGAACAAGGTGGAGAATTTCAAATCCAAGCAAGTACAGGCACAAAATTTGTCAGTTTGAAAGATCAAGTAAAGATTAGCGAAATCCCATAAAATATAAACAGACAACTCATTCAAAGACATTCCCTCAGCCAGGGAAAGCCAGGATATTCTTCCTGTTAGTGAAGTAGCTCATGTCCAAAATGCCTAGCTTGGAGCCTACAGATGAAGCTAAGGAAAAGCAAATGGCTAAATTCAATAGTGAGGAGACACACTGAATATCAGCACTCTCCTGCCAGCCCTGACGTTACGCCCTGATGTTACTCTATGAATGGAATGACCCCTACAAGAGGTGCCTTTATAGACTGTCTTTCACTATTGTCAGAAGTATCTGTATTCATGCCATAATATGAACACTGAGAAAAGCATAGAAGGGAAAAGAGTAATTGAAGTAAAGGTAGGGAAAAATAGAAGATGAGTGAAGACAAAGTAGGAAATAAGTGAAGAATTAAGAGAAATATTAAAAAACAAAATGACAAAATTATATGGGTTATGATATCAAATTAAGAAGAAACATAAAAGTATTCCTCCCAATACTATCCAGCCTCAGAAAGACACCATGAATTGTAGGAAAAAGATATGAATATAGTGACTACATCAAAAATTGTTTTTTGATAGAAATTTAAAAGTAACTCCTGACTCCCAAATCCTACATATGAAGGTAGATAAAATTGAGACCTGAACTTTCCTTCCCTGGTGGGAATGTAAAAAAATTATGATTATATTAGTTCAGAAATATTCTGGTAGGAGCTCCAGACTAATTTTAATTTCCCAGCTCTACCACTTACTGTGTGTTGTTATATGTAACCTCTCTGGGCTGAAGCATTCTTATCTTTAAAATTACAATAATACTGTAGACTTCTCAGAGTCCTTGTGAGATAATGTACTGGAAGTGTGTGGACCTCTGCTGGGCATGTAAGTCCTCAGTAGAAAACTGTAACTGTTACTGCTGCTAGAATCTTATCTCTACCTCCAAATATCCCCTCCAGCCATATCAGAAATGTACTCTGTCACTACAGTTTATCACCTATTGGCCTTGGGCTGTTGAGCTTCTGCTTCCACAGAAATTGTTAGAGATATCTGTTTCAGGCAGTGTGGGGAACTAAACCTTTATATACAGCTCACCTAAGATACCGAATTTTTAAAAAATATTTTAAAATATTTTTTAAGTAGTTTAGGTTCATGGCAAAATTGAGCAGAACGTAGTACAGAGAATTCTCATATACCTCACACATGCGCAGCCTCCCTCACTATAACCATCCTTCACCAGAGTGGTACGTTTGTAACAGTCAGTGACCTACACTGACACTTCATCACCCAAAGGCCGTAGTTTGTATTAGGGTACACTCTTGGTGCTGTACATTATATAGGTTTGGGAAAATGTATAATGGCCTGCATGCATCATTATGGTATTATATAGAATAGTTTCACTGCTCTAAAAATGCTCTGTTCTCCTCCTCTTCATCCCTCCCACTGCCTTAAGCCCTGGCAACCACTGATCTTTTTACTGTCTCAATAGTTTTGCCTTTTCCAGAAGGTCACATAGTTGGAATCATGTAGTATGTAGCCTTTTCAGATTGGCTGTTTTCACTTAGTAATATTCATTTAAAGTTCATATCTTTTCATGGCTTGACAGCTGATCTTTTCTTTTTGTCATTTGCTTGTTTTCACTGAATAATGTTCTGTTGCCTGGATGTGCCACAGTTTATCCATTCACCTACCGAAAAATATCTTGGTTGCTCCCAAATTTTGACATTTATGAGTAATGCTGCTATAAACCTCTGTGTACAGGTTTTTGTGTGGGCATAAATTTGCAACTCATTTGCATAAATACCAAAGCATATGATTGCTGGCTTACTTGGTAAGAGTATGTGTAGTTTTGTAAGAAACTGCCGAACTGTCTTCCAGAGTGGCTGTACCATTTTGCATTCCCGTAAGCAATGAACGAGAGTTTTGTTGCTCTGCATTCCTCATCAGCATTTGGTGTTGTCAGTGTTCTGAATCTTGGCCATCCTCATAGGTGTGTAGTGGTATCTCACTGTTGTTATCATTTGCATTTCCTTAATGACATAGGATCTGAAGCATCTTTTGATATGCTTATTTGCCATCTGTATATCTTCTTTGGTGAAGTATGTGTTAATGTCTTTGGCTCATTTTTTAATCAGGTTGTTTGTTTTCCTTCTGTTGAGATTTAAGAGTCCTCTGTATATTTTGGATAGCAGTCCTTTATCAGATAAGTATTTTGCAAATATTTTCTCCCAGTCTGTTTCTTGTCTTCTCATTCTGTTGACATTATCTTTAGCAGAACAGAAACTTTTAATTTTATTGAATTCCAACTTATCAGTTATTTCTTTCATACATCATGCCTTTGGTGTTTTATCTAAAAAGTCTTAGCCATATCCTAGGTCATATAGGTTTTCTTCTGTGTTATCTTCTAAGAGTTTTAGAGCTTTGCATTTGTAATATATTTTGAGTTAATGTTTGTGAATGGTGTAAGATCTGTGTCTAGATTTATTTTTTTGTATGTGGATGTCCACTTGTCCTATCACCATTTGTTGAAAAAACTATCTTTGTTCCATTTGCTCCTTTGTCAAAGATCAGTTGACCATATTTTTGTGGGTCTATTTCTGGGCTGTTTGCTCTGTTTCACTGATCTATTTGTCTGTTCTTTTGCCAATACCACAATGCCTTTTTTGCTATAGATTTATAGCAAGTCTTGAAGTAGTGTAGTGTCAGTCTTTCAGCTTTGTTCTTCTCCTTCAATATTTTGTTGGCTAGTCTAGATCTTTTGCCTCTCCGTATAAACTTTAGAGTCAGTTTGTCAATATCCACAAAGTGTTTTGCTGGGATTTTGTTGAATCTATAGGTTAAGTTAGGAAAAACGGAACTCTTGCTAATGTTGAATCTTCCAATCCATGAATATGGAATATTTATCCATTTATTTAATTCTTCTTTATTTCATGAGAGTTTTGCAGTTTTCTTCATATAGATCTTGTACGTATTTTGTTAGATTTATCCCTAAAGCCTTTAATTTGGGGGATGCCAATGTAAATGGCATTGTTTTTTAACTTCAAATTCCATTTGTTCATTGCTGGTATATAGGAAAGTGATTGACTTCTGTATATTACCTCAGATCCTGCAACTTTGCTATAATCACTTTAATTTCAGAAGTTCTTTTGTTGGTTATTTTAGATTTTTTATATAGATGATCATGATTCAATTTTTATTGATTCAATTTTTAAAATAGATATAGGCCTATTCAGACCATCTATTTATGTTTATGTGAGCTTTGGAAATTTGTGTCTTTCAAAGAATGGGTCCATTTCATACAGTTTATCAAATTTGTGGGAATAGAGTTGTTCATAGCATATCATTTTTATTCTTTTAATGTCCATGGGATTTGTAGTGATGTCCCCTCTTTCATTTCTGATATTGGTAATTTGTGTTCTTTGTCTTTTTTTTCCGTAGTTCTCCCGGATAGAGGTTTATTGATTTCATTGACTTTTTCAAAGGACTAGCTTTTTGGTTTCAGTGATACTCTCTATTGCTTTCCTATTTTCAACTTCATTGATTTCTTCTCTAATTCTTATTATTTTTCTTCTGTTTACTTTGAATTTAATTTGTTCTCTATTTTCTCATTTCCTAAGGTAGAAACTTAGATTATTGTTTTAGATCTTTCTTCTTTTCTAATATATGCATTCAATGCTATAAATTTCCCTGTAAGCACTGCTTTTTCTGCATTTCACAAATTTAATACGTTGTGTTTTCATTTCATTTTCATTTAGTTCAAAGTTTCATTTAGTTCAAAATATTTTTGAACTTCTCTTGAGATTACTTCTTTGACCTATGTATGATTTAGAAGTGTTGTTTAATCTCCCTGTATTTTGCGATTTTCCAGTTATCTTTCCAGTATTGATTTCTAATTTAATTCCATTGTGGTCTGAGAACAGACACCTTATATTATTTTTGAGGCTATATTATATTCTTAAAATTAAAAGTATTATATCTTCCTGGTTAAATGAACTTTTTATCATTTTGAAACAGCACTAATGTTTAGAAATGTTTAGTAAATATTTAGTAAATTTAGGGGGTTTTTGTTTGTTTGTTTGTTTTTGCCCTAAAGTCTATTTTGTTTTATGTTAACATGACAACACCAGCTTTCTTTTGGTTAATGTGTTTGTGGTATATTTTTTCTATCCTTTTATTTTCACACTTATTGTACCTTCATAATTTAAGTTTGGCTCTTGGATTTTTTTGTTTTAATCTAGAAAAAATTGTTATATGCTAACTGGATTATTTAACCGTTTATGCATAATGTAAGAACTGACATATTTGAATGAATATCTTATCTTATGCTTTCTGTTAGCCTGGATACACTGTGTTCTTTTTCTTTACTTTCTTTGCTTCATTTTGGATTGAGTACTTCTTTTCTTTCTGTTGTTTTCTTTTTACTAATGTGGAAATAATATTATTTGTATATATTCATTTTAGTTTTTACTCTGGAAATCATAACATATGTAGTTAACATAATCTAGAATTAACCAATCTTTTTCTCTTCCTAGGGAGTATAGGAATCTTAGAACATTTTAACTCAATTCTGAATTATATAGTAATATTTCTCTGTATTTTACTTGTGACATATTTAATTTCACAAGATATTATTGCTACTTATACTGTGAATTTATGTTGATTTTACCAACATATTTCATATTTATGAATTTTTTCTGTCTTCTTGCAACATGGATCTTTCATCTGGAATTTTCTTGTGAAAAGGACTGTCCATTTAAATAAATTTCTTTAATAAGAGTTTGCTAGTAGCAAACTCAGTTTTTGTTAATATGAAAATGTCTGTATTTTGTCCTTATTCTGGTGAATTCCAGTTTGGCAGTAAATTTCTTTCATTCATACAAATTTCAGATCATTGAAGATATTTTACTGTATTCTGCCTTCTCATGTTGCTCTTAAGACATTAGCTGTCAGTTTAAGTGCAACTTTGTTGAAGATAACCTGGCTGCTTTTTTTCTCATTACTTTAGGATTTTCTTTTTTCTGCTATAAATAATTTTATTCTTATGAGTCTAGCTGTGGATTTCTTTTAAAATTTATCCTGTTTATGATTTACTCACCTTCTTGAATTGATGGGTTGATGTCTTTCATCCAGTTCAAGAAATATTTCAGTCATTATCTTGGATATTGCCATTGCCTCATGCTATCTTGTCAATCCTCCTGCAACTCCAATTAAACATAACTTAAATTTTCTCTAGCTTTCTCTATATATTTTTATTTTTAAAATTTTTCATCTCTTTGCTCCTCTGCACTAGATTCTAGATAATGCCTTCTCACATATTTCCAAGTTCATTATTTCTTCAGCTTTGTCTGATCTGCAAGTAAGCCTGCATTATAGATTTTAATTTCGATTATTTTGTTTTTCATTTCTAAAATTTATATTTGCTTTTCTCAAATCTGCCTCCCCTGCATTTTTCCAGAGATGATGTTTTCAGTTCTGCCAGGTATATAGAGGTGCTACCAGATTGGGATCATGTTACAATAAATTCACATCTTAAGATTACTTTTTAAATTATATTCTGAATTTATGGTTTGTCTTAGCAGAAGAACTGATTTATCCCTCTTTATTTCCCCAAATGGAAGTTCTGTGTCATTTTTAGCCCTTCAACTCTTTCATTATTTCTGTCCAAATTTACTTCTGTACTACAATATCATAAAACTCATACAGCCCTTTTCTGCCCAGAAGTATTTCTGTACTTTGTTTCACCAATTTTACCTTTCATTTCCCTTCTATGTACTTACTATAAGCATCTTTCCTAAACCCAAGGGATCCTATACTACTGAAAGATTTTCAATATATGGAAAAGAAATAGTAACCAGAGTTGTCTTTCAATTTATTTTACTATGCTGGAATATATGTTACGAAAACATAGCCTATCATTTTTGAATGATACAAATTTAATATAACTTGGTGTGGTGGAGAGAGAATTGAATTAAGAAGCAGAAAATGTGGTCATTACCACTTTAAATCTCAGTTTTATCAGTTGTAAAATGGGAATGATACATGTCTTGCCAATCTGTGAAGCAAAATTATGAAATCAGGGACTTCCCTGGTGATCCAGTGGTTAAGACTTTGCCTTCCAGTGTAGGGGGTACGGGTCGATCCTGGTCAGGGAGCTAAGATCCCACATGCCTTGTGGCCAAAAACCAAAACATAAAACAGAAGCAAATTGTAACAAATTCAATAAAGACTTTAAAAAATGGTCCACATCCGGGACTTCCCTGGTGGCACGGTGGTTAAGAATCTGCCTGCCAATGCAGAGGACACGGGTTCGAGCCCAGGTCTGGGAAGATCCCACATGCCGCAGAGCAACTAAGCCTGTGTGCCACAACTACTGAGCCTGTGTGCCACAACTACTGAAGCCCGTGTGCCTGGAGCCTGTGCTCCACAGCAAGAGAAGCCACCGCAATGAGAAGCCCACGCACTGCAGTGAAGAGTAGCCCCCATTCACCACAACTAGAGAAAGCCTGTGCACAGCAACGAAGACCCAACGCAGCCATAAATAAATAAATTTATTTTTTAAAAAATGGTCCACATCAAAAATAAATCTTTTAAAAAAATTATGAAATCATTTGAGTACTGTAGATAAAAAGACTACTACCATTTTCTTTTTTCTGGTGGACACAAACCTTTGAAATGGCAGTTTTAACATTTGAGCCAACGTCTGCATGATTTCGAGACTTTTTTCTCTCTCTGCTTTAGAAAATGACATGTTTCTTGGCATAAGGTTTATTTGTGCTTATTCACGTAACACTTGTCCTAAAATCGTAACCACAACCAGGCAAATTTGACACATTTTTAGTCCTAGAATATTGTAAGTTAGTATTCCTTAAAACTACTGTATAGCTAATAAACAATAATTACACACCTGTGGTTACTAACAGCATTCCCACAAAATGAGTCAATCAAAAAGATGGGATAAAGTACACACACGCTTAAACAACAGTTCATAAAACAAGAATGATTCATTATATAGTTATATGTGCCCATTATTGGTAATTCATTTTTTTAAGTTGCAAAATTAAAGTTTTTCTATGTCAAGAACTCTGAGAGTTTGAGATTTGATCCTACTTTCAGGTAGAAAGGTAGCCTGACATTATTTTATGAATGCTGGCAGAAGATACAAGACTCCTAGGTCAGGGACAGAGAGCTTTATTATTTACAGCATAGCAAGCAGCCTGAGCACTAGAATATTTGTGTTGGTTCCCTTAGCCCCTCAATTTCCACAGGACTAACGTGTAGGAGTCCAGGTGGATACTGAGATCAAGGTAGGTTTATGTCTCAGTTGAGAAACCCCAAGCTTAGGAAGCTCAAATACTTCATAACGGGTTGTAAATTAACTTGCATTTTGTACTGATGAGAAAACATTATCTTTTACTGGACAGCCAACAAATCTGCCCTTTGCTTCAAAGGAGACACTATCTCATCTTATAAGGCTGTTTGGTATACAAATGGTTTTGAAAAAAATAGTCTGGAACAAAAGGCTAGTTAGTGCCACACTTCCTGGATGTTCAGAAATGGAGAACTGTGTCACAACACTACCACCAGGTCAGTTTTGAATGTGAAACCAATGACTTACTTCTCCTTTCCTTCTATTAGAATTCAGACTAAAGCAACCATATAGTAATGGTTAATCTAACTAACTATTATGTCCTACTTACTGTCTATGATTTTGAGTGTTCAACTTGTAAAAATTTTCTCTTTATAAAATTGTTTTCTTAATTTGAAAAGTAAATTCAAAAACTAAGCCAACCCATTTATGTTTACAAGGAGAAGACAAAAAAGGGGGGAAAAAATCAGAGTTCTACTATCTTTAGGTCAAAATATGCTGTTTTATAATTCTTTTGTAGCACAGAAGCACATGTAGCTAAAAATTAGTTTTTCAGAGAGCCTAGACAAAAAATATGCTTTAAATAGTCATAAATTTATTTATTCTTCAAATGTGTGAAAAAGCTACTCTTCATAAAGCATTTACTATAGGAAGAGTACAGCATTATAGAACACTGTTTTTTGACCAATTCATACATAATTTCCTATGGCTAGAAGGTCTATTGTTCTTTTTTATTCCCATAATTTAACATCTGAATAGGTTTAGTAGAAATTTACAAATTCCTCTGAGACCAAATATGGAAAATTTTATCTCAAAATTATTCCTTATTTTCCAAAAGTTATCCACAAGAGAAAAAGAAATTCTGTGTTATTTATTACAGCTGGTATATTAAGAACATTTTAAATGTCATTTATTTCCATATTCAGAATCTGACATTAAGGGGAATTTCATGGGAAAATATGGCTTCTTGATGAAATGGAAACACTGTGGGCTTTGGACTCAGCCAAACGAAGGTTCAAATTCATACTACACTTACATAAGCTCAAAACTTTAGTTTCATTCTCCAGAAAAATGGGGATAATTATTGTTTTCTTCCTAGGATATCGTAAAGACACAATGAGATATATAAGGTCTCTCGAGAGTATTCTGGTTGCTCAACAAATCGCATTCTATCCTCTTTTCTCCTGAGGCAGCCACCTCAAAATATTAAGAATATATCTTAGACATCAATTTCTTAGGTATAGATATTTACTAGAACCCTTTATCATATTGTTTTTTTTTACTAGCCTAAGGATAGTGTTATTAATCTTTATGTATTTACTATAGCTAAACTCAGGGATAAACTTACAAATGAAAATGTATTTCTTTCATAATAAAAACACACAATCTTTTTTTAAGTGAGAAAACTGAAATTCAGAAAAGTTAAGTGATTTACCAAGGATGCAACAGCTAGTTAGCGCCAAATCAAGAACCTTCTGCTAAGTCTTATTCTTCTGCCCTATTCACTATATTGCTAATCCTAAGCAACCAGTGAGTTTAGAGATGTTTGAGACCACAGCTGAGTGCTTTCCATGTTCATAGGAGTTAAGAATGCCGACTAACATATTCTTTTGAGTTATAGAGCCAGAACACAGAAAGAATTTCTTAAGTCTCTACAGAAAAATGCCAGTACTTTCGGTCATGTGAATCCTGAGTAAATCTCAGGTTTATAACATTAGGTAACAATCTAAAATAGTGTGTGTTGTTTTGGAGAAATTAATAGCTAATTTCATAAATAATGCATAATGACAGCAAACCAGGTTCACTAATTGTTTTCTTTAATCAAATTTTATGTTTACTACATCTATTGAGTTAGTAATATCAGTTATAGTTCAGTTTTATGATTTTATCAATCATATTTCTTTTTTTAAATAAATGTATTTATTTATTGGCTGCGTTGGGTCTTAATTGCTGTGCGTGGACTTTCTCTAGTTGCAGCGAGCAGGGACTACTCTTCTTGGCGGTGTGCGGCTTCTCATTGCGGTGGCTACTGTTGTTGTGGAGCATGGGCTATAGGCACGTGGGCTTCAGTAGTTGTGACACATGGGCTCAGTAGTTGTGGCTCTTGGCCTTAGAGTGCAGGCTCAGTAGTTGTGGCATACGACCTTAGTTGCGCGGCACGTGGGATCTTCCCGGACCAGGACTCGAACCCGTGTCCCCTAAATTGGCAGGTGGGTTCTTAACCACTGCGCCACCAGGGAAACCCTATCAATTATATTTCATTTCTAGAATTGCTACCCATGTTTTTCAAAACTTCCTGATTTTACTAGTCTCTTATTGCTTTAATACCTTTTAAGATCTATTTTTAGGTATGCAGATACATAATATTTTGTGCATTTTATCAAATTAAAGATGCTTATTTTTTATTCTATATCTGATAAATCCACTACCTTCATGATTCGGTGGACCGATTTTATGGTTTGTTCTTTCTGTTGATTCTCACTCTAATGGCTTATTTCCCAAGGTGTTTAGTGACTTTTGTTATTGTTTTAATTAGTTTGTGTTCTTTAGATCTGTATTAATGGGAATTTTTAGAAGTGTGAGTTTAACCTAACCAACTCTGAAAGATTTTTGACTACTTCAGTCAGTTACTAGAGGGCACATTCCCCCTTACCCTGGAGAGATAACTCGTAAGTAGTCACTTGCTACACCTATATATTTTCTTTTTGTAATTTTTCAGCAATATTTTAAATTTTATTTTTAATAAAAAGTATATATATTTAAAGTGTACAGCCTGATGACTTGGTATACATATGTAGAGAAAAATGATTACAAAGCCAAGCTAACTAAAGTATCATACCCTCACATAGTTATCATTTTGTGTGTGTGTGTGATGAGAGCACATGAGAAATTTCCTCTTTTAGCAAGTTCTCAGTATTCAATGCAATATTTTTAACTATAGTTATCATGCTGTACAATAGCACCCTAGACTCATTCATCCTTATATTTGTGTTTTCTTGCCATTTCTCACTTCTGAGGATTCCTCTACCATTTTTACGAGCTCAAACTTTCATTTTAAAATACTTTCTGGAGCATTGATGTTACCTAACTTCAAGACTTACTATAAACCACATTAACCAAAACAGTGTGGTACTGGCAAAAGAATATACAAATAGATCAATGCAACAGAATAGACAGGTGAGAAATAGACCCACACAAATATAGTGAACTGATCTTTGATTAAAAAAACAAAGGCAATACAATGGAGAAAAGATAAGTCCATTCCAACTCTTGGTGCTAGAACAACTGGACTTCCACATGCAAAAACTAAAAGAAAAAAAAAAAGTAAGAATCTAAACACAGACCTTATACTTTCACAAAAATTAACTCAAAATGGATCATAGAGCTAAATGCAATCACTCAAAACTAAATATTCCTAGGAGATAACGTATTAGAAAATCTAGGTGACCTTGGATTTGGTGATCAACATTTAGATATAATATCAAAAGCATGATGCAGGAAATAAATAATTAAAACCTTCTGCTCTGTGAAAGACACTATCAAAAGCATGAGAGGGCAAGCCATAGACTGGGAGAAAGTATCTGCAAAAGATACCTGATAAAGGACAGTTATCCAAAATATAGCAAAAACTCTTAAAACTCAACAATAAGAAAACAACCAACCTGGTTTTTAAAATGGATAAAAAAAATTAAAGCAACACTGAGATAGCACTACACACCTATTAGAATAGCCTAGGTCCAGAGCACTGGCAACACCAAGGAAGATACACAAATTCATGAAGCGATCCATATTTTGCTTTTCTTTCTAATGTTCATGAATGACAAAACTAAGGCTCTGATAAGGGAGGTGACTTACCCAATTGAGGGCCCTTCCCACTTTAAACCCCACCCACAATTCCTCTTCTACAAAAAATAAAAGAGCTCCGCAAATCAATATTTATCTAAATAAAGTTAAAAGTTAATTTTGTAGGGAAGTCGTATAATTGCTACCTTGACTTCTTTCTCCACTAGACTGTGAGTAGAGCAGTAATGCTTTTCATGAATGGAGGCCCTGATTCATTTACAAATGCAGTTCTGCTACATAAAGTTCTATCGTGGGTAATATAATAAAAGATAAAATTTTTTCGTTAATGGGTATCCACTTAGAAAACTCTTAAGTCTTCAGCAGGCTATGGGATACTTGCTTAAATTATTACCAATGAAAAACAATAAGTCTGGGGCCAGGTTTATTAGTCTCTGATATGTTGTTACTCAAATTGTGAAAGAAAATTATTTTTACTTACATTTACTTATTTTTTTATAACCAAGCAATACTTTAATTATTCAGTGTTTCATATGATGTTATCTCTACCTGTAACAGAAGTGTATCTGTATTCTTAAGTTTGGCAAATACAGAAATCATCAGATGCAGAAAATAAGTAATCAATGAGAAATATATAGGAATGTATAGACATATACATTATGACTATTTCTGTTTTATAGCTATTCAAAAACAATGATTACAATGATAAAAGTGTCTAATTGGATTCATCAAGCCTCTATCATTAATGTACCAATGTAATACTGCTTATTGGCTTCTTTTGACATAAAACTAGTAAAGAAAATTAATCACCTACTTGGCCTCAATTAATAAATATACATGAATTAGAGATGTCTTTTTACCAAAGAGTAGAAACTTTTAGATACAACAGGGAGCTGAAGTCTAAACTATACCAAAAAAACAAACAAACAAAACACAGGTGGCAGTAATATTTATGCGGCCATTATAACCTGTTATTTTGAAAGCCAACCTACTTACATCATCAGTTTCTCCATTATTCTATTGGGTGGGCCCTAGTTTGGATGACCTACTACATTAACACTCCCTGAGGGAGTCTAGGTTGGATAGAGGAATATTCTCCAAGGATAATTAAATTGAGAGAGTGAAACAGAAGAGAATCATGTCAATGGAGCCCCCTTCATGGTTATTACTGAGCAACTGCTAAAAATTATTTGAAATAACTTCAAATCAATTAGAACTTTGTACCCTTCTTATCTTTTGGAAATTAATTCTTCTGTATTAAAGGCACACTAAGATCCTCATATATTATGAAATAAATACATTTTTAAAAATACCTGAAGCAGATTTAGAATTCTGGGAAGGAGGACTTCCTGGACTCACCCAGAAAATTTTTCTGTCTAATTTTGTGGTTAATCCTGGAATCTTCCCCTCCTGACAGTGACCCCCTGAAACCTTGATTTTAGCCTAGATTTAGAAACTTCTATAGATAGTCCCACCTCCAGGGTAGGTAAGTCTTAGCCTGTGATAACTGAGATAGCATTAAAGCTATGCATAATGGAGCTCATTTCACTTAAAAAAAAAGAAAAGAAAAGAAAAATGGCTACAGTTATTAAACCCATACTAAATGTGCAGCATTATATGTGTTCTATTATTTTATATTGTTAATATATCCATTTTAAGAGGAGAAAACTGAGGCAGGGAAGGAGTAATTTGCCCAACATGACACAGTAAGTGAAAAGTCAACTTACTATGTGCTAATTAGTTGCTAGGCAGATAGAAAGATGAATAATGTATAGCTTTCCTTTATAGACTGAATTAATTTATTCTATAATTATTTTCTTATATGTCACAAATCAAGGGCCTCGTCTACTGGAAAGCTCAGTGGTGTGCCTGATTCATGAGAAACAGTGGAAAGCAATCTTAGACAGTGGCTATCTGGTAGTTCTTAAAACAGTGTCCTGTTGATACTTTTATTAGTGTTACTTAGAAATGGATATTTCTGCCAATACCATGGCAGAGAAGGATCAGTATTACCAACTTTCCCTTTTACCTCAGGCTCCAATAGCGCCTAGCACCACCCTGTTACAGATTCTGTCATTTAAAACTTTGATATTTTGTTCATCATGGATTTTTGCATTAATTTTGCTTTTAAAATATTACATTAAAATATTATTTATCTCGATTACTGATATTTTTTTGGCACTCCCTTAAATTTTGTGCTAAGGCAAGTACCTCATTTG
The DNA here is from genome assembly GCF_008692025.1 of Phocoena sinus. NCBI lineage: Eukaryota > Metazoa > Chordata > Mammalia > Artiodactyla > Phocoenidae > Phocoena > Phocoena sinus. The sequence goes on along the minus strand of NC_045772.1, from coordinate 34,624,946 downwards.
CCCCACTTGCCTTATCCTAGTCTCAGCCCTGGTTAACAGCAAACATGGACACACCATACATGAACAAGCCTGCTATTTTCTTGAGTTATGTGGCTGTCACAGGAGAAACCAAAGAATCACTCTTTATGTAGTAGTTGGTACTCCTCTATAAAGACATTAATGAGGAGATACAGCTCAACTGAACAATACAATTGGGAAAGCATATCCTTTCAGGTAGAATTATACATAAATACAGAAGGCTTATAACTGTTTAATAAGCACAACTATACCCAATTTGTAAAAGAATGATTCTGTTATTCCAGAGGGATTTGCTTAAAGCTAGCAATTCCATGGTATTGAAAGTTATGTCTTACAAAATCCATGTATTTTAAAATGTATAATTTAGTAACTCACTTTTATTTTTCTTTGCTTTCGTAAGGGTCGTTCATACACTTTATGTATTACCCAACACCCCCCAAACAGATGAATTTTGAAAATTCAAATGTCAGAAACTAGCAAGTATTTTTTATTCTAGTACTTTTTTTTTAACCCTCTTTGCCATAAAATTTAGTGAAATATGTAAAGGAGTGATTAGAGCTGCAGTTAGCCTTTGACCCTTACATATAGTTTGGCTCTGTTCCCCAAATTTCTGTTTTTAAACTCTTGTACCAACAGTCCTCTTCTTTATTCATACAGTAATCTTTCTTTAGTGGTCAATTACATACATATTTAAGTCTATTTTAAAAGAATAGAAATGTTGCTTGTCATACACAAATGGCTCTTAGAGAGTTATTGGTTTCATGCCAGTGCTGTCAACTTTCCAACAACAGATTGGATTGGTTAAGAAAGAAGCCATAAACAGCCTATCAACAAGTATTTATACAGATGTTAATGAATTTAAAATTCTGTTAGTATAACATTTATGCCAAACTCCAATTTTATTTGTCCTTTATTTTGAGGTATGATGCAATAACTTCTTTTAATAAACACATGCAGACCACTTACACTTTATAATGTAAATCACATTTTTACTATTCCCAGCATAAGATACATAGAATCAGCCATCTATCAAAGTTACCAAAAATATTTCCATCACATGAAGCATTTTGCTCAGTATGCAACCACGTCCTTCAAAAGCTTTTGGTAAAGAAATGAACTCATCTCCATCCATGAAACCAAGAGTATTTTGTTATTATATTACTGAGAAAGGCCATTAAGAGAAAAGAAAATAGTCATGGGAAAGTCACCATATGTATTAAAAATATAAATACTTAGCTTCTTTTTGTGTGCCCCAAATGATAACTGAATACTAACCTCCCTCTGTAAATTTAGAAAACTGATTAATTTGAGGCATATGAGTTTAATGAACACTTATTTTGCTTTTTATGAAGAAAAAAATATTTCCATTAATTTAAAAAAGACTTCATTTCTTGTTTTTTAAATTATTTATTTATTTTTGGCTGCATTAGGTCTTCGTTGCTGCGCACAGTCTTTCTCTAGTTGTGGCGAGTGGAGGCTACTCTTTTTTTTTTCTTTTTCTTTTGAATTTTATTTAATTTATCTTTTTATACAGCAGGTTCTTATTAGTTATCCATTTTATACATATTAGTGTATATATGCCAGTCCCAATCTCCCAATTCATCCCACCCCCACCCACGCCCCCACCCCCCCACCCCCACGGGGGCTACTGCAGTGCGCAGGCTTCCCATTGCGGTGGCTTCTCTTGTTGCAGAGCGTGGACTTCAGGAGCGCAGGATTCAGTAGTTGGCTCGCGGGCTCTAGAGCGCAGGCTCAGTAGTTGTGGCACACGAGCTTAGTTGCTCCACGGCATGTGAGATCTTCCTGGATCAGGGCTCGAACCTGTGTCCCCCAGCCTTGGCAGGCGGATTCTTAACTACTCTGCCACCAGGGAAGCCGCCAAGACTTCATTTCTTTTGGAGAACTTCTTAAAGCTGAACTGCTTTCTTCTAGGATTGTGTACATTGTCAACGTTCTATTTATAAAGTAACTACACACACACACACACACACACACACATATTGTTTTAAATTTACTACCTTTGGTTGTCAATTTTTATCCCAATCTAATTCTGACTTTCAGAGCTGAAGTTTCTATTATAATAATTAAGTTAATCACATTTAGACATGTGTTATTCTCCACAATGCACAGGTTCATCTACGTGCTAAAAATCTAAATTCCAACTCTATATTTCTCAGAGAATATTAATCAACTATGACAATCACTCCGTAATTTTACCAATATTTGTTGAGCACCGTCCTACTAGGTATCACTTAAAAAGTGTATATTCTAGGAGGCAAAACAGACACATGAATAGGTAAGTAAAGTATAATGTAATAAATGCTATCATGGGGTCTCTATATTATCCTTTGGAGGGCATCTCTAACCTAATTTGGATAAGGAACGGAAGTGTTCAAAGATCAGGAGCTTACCCCAAAGAATGTAATTTCTAAACTAAGACCTGAAGACCTGAAGTAAGAACACCACTGGTAAAGTGGGTAATCCCAAACACAATGTCTATAGGCAAAAATGATCATTTTGAGTAATTATAATACATCTGGATGATTGAGGCAGGAACTTAATAGATGTGTCTGAAGGTATAAGGAAGGCCTGTATGCTATGCAAAATGTTTTGAACATTATCCAAAGATAGCAGAGAACCAAGAGTTCAACCTCTGAAAGAGCAAACTAGACGTGTACTTTAGCAAGACCACTTGCAGTATGGAGATATATAAGCGGGAACAACACCAAAAGGAAAAGGACCAATGAGAAGGCTGTTACAGTAACTAAGAAAAGATGATAGTAGGCTGAATTTAAATAGTCACAATGCAAATACCAGAAATTTGACAGAATGAAAAGAATTTAGAAGGTAAAATCAGCAGCTGAAAGGTGAGGAAGAATGCTGGTTCAGTACAACACTCTGGTTTCTGAATTTTACATTGACGATGATGGTAGAATTACAGGAACTTAGAAAAGGTGGGATAATACATGAGTTCAGCTTTTTGCATATTCTGTTTAAATTATCTGTAGGATACCACTGTCGAGAGATTTTGGATGGATACATTTCAGAAGGAGATAAGGAAAGTGATTGAAGAACTTGAATGAATATTCTCTTACAGGAAGATTATAACCAAGGAATAAGATAGGGCCAGGATAGTACCCCAGAGAAGAATCCTGAGAGTGGAAGAGATAGCAAAGGAAGATGAGCCCTTGAAGGAAACTGGGGTTTAGACAAAAGGGCAGAGAAAAACCAGATAAGTGGAATTAAACAAGACTCAAAGGAAATAATCCTTTTAAGAAGGAAGACGTGAACAATGTATAATATCATGGAGGAGTCAGTAAGAATTTCAAAATGTCCCAAAGATTTAGCAGTACTAATGATCTTGGTGTGAACAGTTCCAGTGAAATGGTGTGGGGAGGAAGCCATATTGCAGTGAGCTGAAGCACGAATGTCAGTGAGTCAACAGCGACTCTCACTCACGCCTGTTCAAAATGAGGGCAGTGGGGATGAAAGGAGGAGCCAGGTATTACTGAGATACCCAGCAGGGAGACTAGACCCAGTTTCTGGATTAGATGTCATTACATAAGGAATGAGCAGCCAAGGTTTACTCCAGGTCTGAATGACTTGGGAATTCAGGAAGAAAACCAGACTTAGTAGGATGATAATGATAAAAACAAGTTGTGATTCTGAAGTTCAGCTGGATCTGAGAACAGGAATAAGATAGAGGTTGTTGATATCTAGTTCTCTAAGCTGCCAGCCTCAAGAGGCAATAAACAATGCATATCTAATTGACTGGCATCAAAAGCCAGCACAGGGCTTCCCTGGTGGCGCAGTGGTTGAGAGTCCGCCTGCCGATGCAGGGGACACGGATTCGTGCCCCGGTCCGGGAAGATCCCCCATGCCGCGGAGCGGCTGGGCCTGTGAGCCATGCCGCTGAGCCTGTGCGTCCGGAGCCTGTGCTCCGCAACGGGAGAGGCCCCAACGGTGAGAGGCCCGAGTACCGCAAAAAAAAAAAAAAAAGCCAGCAGAATACCAGGCATGGGGTGTGGTGGTGGACAGCAGGGGTGCGGGTGCTCCTAGATACTTGCAGAATGACAAGCATCAACATCTGAAGGAACACAAATATAAAGGAGACTGAAGGGAAGCACTCAAAGTCTGATGTTCCAAAGTCCTGTAGAGAAGAGAGTTTTAAGACAAAGAAAATGTTCTGTGTAGTTGAATTGAGCAGAGAGGCCAATAAAGATAAGGAATAAATGTGTTTGGTAGATAAGATGGTTTAAGGCCCTCATAGTAAGGACACTTTCAATTTGGCAAAATCGGATTGCAATAAATTAAGGAGGAAATGGAAAGGAAAGACGGAGAGAGTAGACTCCTCTTAAAAGAATTTTGTTAACAACCGGTATCTTTTAGTGTGAAAGACAAAATATTAGAAGAGTATAGAATTTGTCCCTGAAATCTTATGTGTCATTTTATATAAGTTTATCAAATTGGGAGATACAAACCTATAAATTATGAGAGGAAAATTGTTTATAGTTTAGAAAATATTTAGCAAGTAGATAAATTTGGATACCTAGAGAAGAAAATATTTGCACCAGTGATAACAGATAAAGGATTATGAATGTCAGTTGAAGACAAAAATGGAAATACTAGAATCCAGCAGATAATTGGGGAGAACAAGATATTTTACACTTTATGACCTATAATTGGTAAATAATCATATGAAATCACTTTCAATCTCACTAGCAGTAGAGACATATAAATTAAAATCATATTAGACAATATTTTTCTCAAATTATCAACAGCTTTAAAATATTTAATATCCCAGTGTTGACTAGGGGCTTAGTGAAATGAATAACCTCATATAGCATGTGGTAAATTGGTGAAAGTTTTAAAAACTATTTGACAATATAGATTATATTGTGTCCCTCAAAATATTTATAACTTCAGTCATGTTATCTTTAATTCCACCTGAAAAAGTGGATTAATTAAATAGGATACTTAAAAACCTTCATGTAACAAGTTAGTACCTCACAGTGTATAACCCCTAAAAGTATTTTCAGGATGAGATTTCCATTACATAGAATGCATTTGTTATAGTACTAACTGAAAAGTAGAATGTATAGGATACATACAATTGTATGTAAACAAAAAACAAATCTATGAACAGAAGAACTAAAAGAAAATGCCTTAAAAGTGTTATCCAGTTGTTGTCTTTGAATAGTGCGGCTCTCTGTGGATTTTCTTCTCTTTGACTTTTTAGTTTTCAGTATTTTTAAAATCATCTATTATGAAAATGTATTATTTTTATAATAAAAATTTTAACAATTTGTTTAGATAAAATTATTAAAATGTGTGTTTTGAAGTAAAGCAGCATATAGAGACTGTAGTAACTAGGGGAGAGCAGGAATCAAAAGGAGACCTTTTTTCTTAGGTTGATGGTACGAGAAATTTATGAAGACCCAGAGAAGCAGGAAAGAGCAGTAGATAGGCAGTAGGTTCGAGTTTTGCAGACCAAATGATGCTTCTAAAACCAAGAGGATTTATTGGGGAGCCTGAGTAGAAGGTGATAAGCATCTGTTAAGTAATCCGGGTCACCATCATTCTTCCCACACAAGATGCTAAAAGCAAGCTTCAAGGAGTAAATACTACTTTCTCCTCAGTGACAGGGGTAATCCTAAAATGGTTTAGCGAAAATCATTTACCAGAATCATTTCCTCCAGCATTTGAATGGCAGTATTTTTGAATACATCCAACCAATATCACCACTATGCTAGTTCTCTTTTTTACACTGAACTCATACCAATCTACCAGTCTATGCCTTCAGGTTAAAAGGGTTAATATGAATTGGACCCTTACAGTGAAATCTCTAATCTTTACCCAGGGATTGTTGTTTAGAACCTTGGCTGAGTTCTGATGTAAAACCACTTAGGGTTTATGGAGTGTTATCCTGCAGTTGAGGAAAACTTTTCAGAATGAACACTTTAAAAAGGGACTATTGCAAGTATATGTCACTATTTTAAAAAACAGAAAGACATAGAGATAATTTTTATTTTCAGCTAAAAGTACACTTGCTACAAAACGATTCTCTACATATCAAGAGTAGGTAAGTTTCCAGTCGTGGGTCCAGTTGATTATCAGGGTCACTGATTCCTCACTACTATCTGTCATTGTACCCATGGGTTCACCATTTGGTCTAGTCAACCAAGAAAGGCAGATAAAAGCCTGGGACTCTGCTGGCGAAGAGACTTAATGCTTAATGCAGTATGGGTGTAGCAACCCCAAATCTTCCCTTTGTTTGAGTCTCTTTTATAGTTTCTTTATAAGGAAGGCCATTTATCAAAATGGTGTCTGCTCGTGGATTCAGTGGTCAGCCCTTGAAAGTGAAGTAATTGTTCCTTCAATACAGCAACTATGGAGGGATTGGCTTAAACTCAGGAAGAAGGGGTATGACCATTATAGAAACATAAAGTGGCACAAGAAGTTAACAGGCAGTTAACTTTACTAAGTAACGTAATTTAGAGAAAAAAAATCTTGATTTGTAGCTTTCCTGAGAACTGGCTCCAGTATCTCTTTGGACTGAAAACTAGAGTCATTTCACTAATACAACAGTAACTTTTAAGGAATAAAAAGACATGATGAATGTACCATCCTCAACATATTCAGAAAGACAGATGCTAAATGTGTGTATACATGTGTGATGTATACATGTGTATACATGTATGTGTCTCTATACAGCACCAAGCATTCAAAATAGGCTTTGCACCATGCTCCATTTGTTTTCCAAACAACTTGCAAATATAAAATGACTTTCTATGTACCAAGATCTATAGTGAAAGAATAATTCCAATTAATAAATTGACATTTTAAACATCAGGTTTTAAATTATAGAATTCTTGTGAGTTTGATTACCATGAGTTAGTTTCAAGAGGTACCTTCTCTGGTGTACTGTCAGTCAAGCCTACGATGCTAACAAGTCCCTAAGCATGGTGATGGCACCAAAAAAGAAGCAGTCTAACAACTCAAGAGAAGTGCTCTAAAACAACAGGTCTTCATTGTAACTCAAATGACATTGATGTAGCAGCAATGTCTGCAGGGTTTTTTTTTGAAAACTACAAATATATATATAGTAAATTTAAATGTGAATATAACGGTCGGATTTTTCTTTTTCTTTTATTTTCTTACTATTTTATTTTTCTTTATATTTGTTATCTTGTGTTCTTACCTTGTATAATTTCTCCTCTTGCATGTTCTCCATACCCATCTTCATTGTTATGCTTTCCCCCCTCCGTCTTTGAAATCACTGCTATGGCATTAGCACAGGTTTCCTAAACCTAATATAAATGATATCCTAACTTAAGTATTGTACTAGCTTACACGAACCAAGCTTAGTTTTACATAGAATTAAAATTCTGTTTTGAAAATCCTCAATATAATTTATAAATTCTACATATGGATAAGATAGCATGAGAACAATTAGACTTTAAATTCCGTCTACCAAAAATAATTATTTGCATTTTCTAAAACACTAAAAAACAAGCCCTATAAAATGTAGGTTGCACTAAAACAACTCCTTTATTTTTCAAAATAGGTGGGTTTGAAACCAAGCTGGAAAAGCACTTAATCTATAAGTGACTGACATTATTTCTCTTACAGATGATTTAGCTCCCATGAATTAAATTGTCTTGTTTTTCTTTTTTTCTTGTGATAAAATTGTTAGCCTAGACTGAACTGCTTGGCCAAAATTTGATCTCTTTAAATAACAAATAAAATTTCCATACTTTTTCCCTAGGTAAGGAAGAAGAATTTATGTGTAAGGATACCACTGCAAATGAAAAATTAGAAAGGAATAAAGAATATACATACCAATGGCTTCATACACAGGTTGGGGTTCATGAAACTAGTTCCAGAAACATGAAATGGTGAGGTCATTTCCTTTAAATTAGATTTTTGTATTGCAAATACATCTTGAAAACTGAAACCTAGGTTAATTGTTCTAAAACAAACATGACTTTATATAGCCAAAGGCTACATAGCCAAACAAACATGACTTTATATAGCCAAAGGCTACTCTACATTGCCAGGTTATAAATGGCCTCTTATGTAGAATAGATTTGATCACTAGATTTGATCACTGTTTATATTTTTCACCATAAAATATTCAAGAACTTAGTTTCTGTATTGCTTAAAACCAACACAAATGATTGATGGTGATGATGAACCACACAAATGATTCTACTTTATAAAGTAAAATGCATGGTATTGATTAACTGTTTATAAATATCATATGTATTGGAGGTATAGTATTTTATTTTATGTTATTTTTGTTATCATATATGTTTGGCAGTTAAAATTATAATTCAACCCTGATGCCACGTTACTAGTCATGTAACTGATTTTCAATGATGTCTCAATGCTTTAGTTTCCTCTTCTTTATAGTGAGATGATAATAACTCTCTACTTCACAATAGAAGTGAGCTCTCAAGGTTGAGGGTATCAAATGTTGATGTCCCTTAGCAGCAAACAAGGTGCCTTGAGCTTAATAGGTAATCAATAAATTTTTATTACATTAATGTATGTATTAGTTTTCTAGGGCTGCCATAACAAAATACCACAGATTGTGTGGCTTTAAGAGCAGAGATGTGTCTATATTTTCTCACAGTTCTGGAGGTTATAAGTCCAAGATCAAGGAGTCAGCAAATTTGGTTTCTTTAGAGGTCCATCTCCTTGGCTTGCAGATGGCTACCTTCTCACTGTGTCCTCACATGACCATCCCTCCACCTGTGTTATCTGTGTTTTAACCTCTTCTTACAAGGACACCAGTTATATTGGATTAGGGCCCACCCCTATGACCTCTTTTTACCTTAAGTACCTCTTTAAAGGCCCTATCTTCACATAGTCATATTCTGAGGTATTGAAGATTAAGATCTGAACATATAAACTTTGAAGGAACAAAATTCAGCCCAAAAAATGTAACATAAAGCACTTACGTGCATAACCACTAAACCAAAGTTTTAAGGAAAAAGAAGTCTGGATATAATATTTTGACATAAATTTTTAAAAATTGAAGTATAGTTGATTTACAATGTGTTAGTTTCAGGTGTACAGCACATACCTATTCTTTTTCATGTTCTTTTCTCTTATAGGTTATTACAAAATATTGAGTATAGTTCCCTGTGCTATACAGCCGACATAAATTTTTAAGACTTTCATTTTAGCTACATATATCCACAAAACAGTAAAAAAAGAAGCACTATTATAAGCATTTATTAAATATGTAAACCAGTATTGAATCTAAATGTAGATGACACTTTGGAAACATTTCCAGGGATTGTGGGTGATAACTATTTAAATGAATAACAAACAAATAAATCTACAATTATGAGGGCTGAAACTTAATTTAGCAGAAAATTATAATGTGCAAAAATGAAACCTTTTTTTATAATATATACAAATGGAAACCTTTGTATGTAGTCAATTCTATCCATATAATTTCTTTAAAAACATGGAAAAGAAAGTGAAGAATGAAAGTGAAATTAAAACATTTCAAAATCTGGATTGTTATATCCTATTTCATTGTGAGCAAAGAAAGTAGGAATAAAGCAATCAACATTTGAGACTTTTTTATTTTGCTGAGTATTCTAATTAATGCAAGCACAATTTATTTTATGTTGGTATTAATCAATTTAGCATAATTCATAACATGACATTCTTAGGACTGTAAACAAATATAGTATAACCCATAGCTTACCATCTGTATTAACCAGGTATAAGAGGTCTGGTTTAGAAATCTAAAAGCATCTGTATAGATAATGTGAAAAATACAAGCAAAATGTTTCAGGATGTATTTTAGATATGCTTAAACATTTCACAACATCCCTTACTCCTAAATAAGTTATGTTTAAACATATAATGCAACAGGCAATTGTTGATGGATTTTCTGTTTTGAAAATACAATATAATATATAAAAGGAGATATAGGTAGTAATTTCTTAAGAAAAATTGTTTTCAAAAACAGAAGTTCTTGAAAAGCCAAATATCAACAGAAGTTCATTGTGAGCATTAGTATAATGCCTTAAATACACCAGAGCTATTTTAAAAATAGGAAGTTTTGCCTTTCTTATAAGTAAGATATATAAGTACATGTAGTAAAATATTTATATTTTCTATAATTTATTAGCTATGGTTATTGGTACTTTCAGATTTTTGATCTGTGTATGTGCTTATGTTCAGCAAAGAAGGGTAGCATTAAAGTGCTGTTTAGAAATCTAAATTTCATGTCAAACTGAATTTTAAAATGACTATGAAAATATGTAAATTTGTATGTATTTTTGCATGTCACCTAATTTAAGAAAACTATTATTTCCATTTTGTAAATTATTTATTTCTCCCAAAATTTTCATTGGGCATGTCTTTCATAGTCTTCCTCTACATTTATATAATGATATGATTTCTGTTTCTGTCACTATGCAGCAATCACTTCTTGCCTGAGTTAGATCCAGATGTACTTAATGGTGGAAGAGTTCAGCTTGTGGTAAGAAATGTGTTTAAAGTTCAGAAAAAATGTTGTGCACACCAGTACTCAATAAATGGCACTTTAAGATATGTCCATAAGTAGTGTAAATTATGAAAATACCACAACTGTATCTTTTTGGGATAATGTCAAAATGCTATGTATTAAAATAGTACCATGTTTTCTTGGCTTGTAATATAACTTTAAAATATGATATTACTTTAAAATATTAATTCTATATGGTAGATTTTAAAATATTAGCATGCTACCGTATTTTTTAAAATACTCTGGACAAAAAGTTGTATGATAACATTATTTTCTAGAATATTTTAAGAGTAGGATATTTGAGGGAAACAGCAAATTACCCTCACAACTCAGGAAATCAAACCAGATAAAAATTAGAAAGTAATTGTGACCTCCACCATTCTAAGTAATAAAGTGTAAATTATTGGAGCTCAGGACTTCCCTGGTGGTGCAGTGGTTAAGACTTCATCTTCCAATCCAGGGAGTGCAGGTTTCGATCCCTGGTGGGGGAACTAAGAGCCCACGTGCCTTGCAGCCAAAAAAACAAAACATAAAACAGAAGCGATATTGTAACACATTCAATAAAGACTTTTAAAAAATGGGCCACATCAAAAAAAATTATTTTTTAATTGTTGAAGCTTTAGGAACAACCAAGTTCTAACTTGGTCACCAGAGTGTAGACTCTAGACAGTATAACTAATGGGCATTGCAAAAGTCAGTTGAACTATATATATGCTATTAGAAGGAAGACTATATTAGCAGAAGGAGAATGGCCAATATGGAGTCTAGAGAAAGAGTCCCCAAACAAGAAATTTTAAATGTGTTTCCAGAAATTTCCAGAGAAGAGGTTACCCTAACCAATGATGGAAGTGTGTGGCCTCCTTGGCAGGTGAAAATGGATGCATCAAGTGACCCTAACTTTATGACACCTTCCATTTATGTCAACTAGTAAATATTCCTTGCTCAAATTCTACATTCACCAAGAAAACTGATTATAATTTAACTTACCACGTAGAATTTAGTATAAAAAGATAATGTATTCCCTAATGGGAACTAGTATTATCGTATCCAGAGCAGTTATTCATCATTCTCATGAATAACTCATTCAAGGAGTTTTCCTGAAAGAGGAGAAAAATTAGGACAATAGCTAAAATTAGTGTGTTTATGAAAATATATAGAATCTATGTACATATTTGAAATAATCACTCAGCAAGTATTTTCTTGCATTTTAATAGAGATCCCTGTGGCAGAGTGACATGTAGATTACCCTAGGAAAATTGGTACCTCAGGCTATTAACACCCTACGTGTTATTGACTAGCACTTTTGCACAGATTTTTGTGTGGCCACTTTGGAGCAAGAATGGGGAATATAAAAGTGCCAAGGAATGCCAGGATAAAGGAAGGGATATTACATTTAATTATTATACCTCTAAAAATGAATGAAAACAGATTGGGTAGATTACTAATCAAAATGGTTCTATGAGATTAATGCTCTGACATTAATCTCCTTCCTCCCTATCCCACTATATTATACTACCTACAAATGTATGGCAAATACATAGCAATGATAAATGATTTTTTTAATATGTTGAAGAGGTACAGCTGTACACAAAACAAGGTAAATATTAATAGTAGTAGAACAGACTTTTTTTTTTTTTTTTGAGTCAAGACAGGGGAATGGATCAAGGATTTATGCAAAAAGGATACTGGGGTAATTGAAGGCCAAGAGTGGAAATCATGCAGGGTGTTGGAGAATAAAAACACCCTACTAGTGGGGGAACTTGTACAGATAATTGCACAACTGGGACCAGGCCACAACTAAGAGGAAAATCTTAAGATTTTAAAAAGCTGCAACTGCTGCTACTATAAGATCCTCAAAGACATAAGAATAACACCCATAATAAAAGGACAGAAAATTATGGAACAAAAATGATCAAATTTTAATTAAAGGAGAGATGGATATGCAAATAAGCCTATTATAAATTCTGGAAATAAAAAATATCATTGAACTGAACCCTCGACTAGACATCATAGAGAATTAGTGAATTGAAAGTTTATTTACCAAGGAACAATAGATTGACAGCTAACATCATATCAGAACAAGGCATACCAAAAGACAATGGAGTTATTTCTTAATAATAGGGATGAATATAAATATCATCTAGAATATTCATCACTAACCTTCAAAAGTGAGGACAGTTAGACATAATCAAACGTTCAAATGCTGGGTTTTGAGGAAGCTAATAAATAACCTCTCTGTCTTCCAAATGGGATTAAAGCATATTGTATGACAGACAGGAATGAGAAAAATGGAAACAAGATATTATTTTACTTACTTCCACATATATACTTCAGAAGGCATGTCATAGAGCTAGACAATTATATTGTTTATTAAATTTATCCCCCCAAAACGCTGGCATTTTCCTGCAGAAGACAGTCATAGTTCAGGTTCTCCAGAAAACATACTCTGAGATTCTGATATTTGAAAGCAGGATGTTAATTGGGGAGGCTTTCAGGAACAACTCCTTTGAGGGATGAAAAAAGCAGGATTGAGCAGAAGGAGAAGGTGAATTTTCAAAAGAGTTAAATGATAAATCTTAACATTAATATGTGCAAGGCCCCTACAATGATAACTACCAAACATTGCTTATAAAAAAATCAGAGATATACCACATGCATTAATAGGAAGACTCAAATTGTAAGATGTCAGTTCTTTCCAAATGATCTAAGTTAATGATAATAAACTTTAGAAAGCTTTTTAGTAGAAATGGACAGATTTTTAAAATGGAATTTTAAATATGAAAATGCATAAGACCTAGAATAGTCAATGCACTCTTGAAAAGGAATAGTAAGGAGAGTCACACTATTTGATTTCAAGACTTGCTATAAAACCCCAGTAATCAAGACTGTATGTTATGTTCATAAAGAAAAAAAAAAATCAATCAGTGGAAAAGAATAGAGAGTCCAGACGAATACCATACTTATAAAGTTAATTGATTTCCTTAAAGATACTAAAGCAATTAAAAAGAGGGAAAGAATAATTTTTTCAACAAATAGTGCCTGGCAACTGGACATCTACATGGAAAAAAGAAATGAATCTCAACTCCTACTTCACATCTTACTTAAAAATAAATTTGAGATGAATCGTGGGTCTAAATGTAGAAGCTAACATTATAAAAATTCTCAAAGAAAACATAGTATGGTATTTTCAAAAACCTGAAGTAGGCAAAGATTTCTCAGATAAAACAAAAAAAGCATAATCAAAAAAAGAAAAAAGTAAAGGTTACTTAGTAACTGACATTGTTTTCTATTTTGAAAGAAACAATCTTTTGGATATTAATGGCTTAGATGATAAGGTTTTTGGAAGGCATGTGTTCACAAATATTTTCTTGACATGTAGGTATTGTCTTGTTTGGAGGAGGGTGGGATTTCTGCGTTTTAAGTAGGTGTAGTGAAATTATGTCATTAAATTGAAGCAAATAAAACCTGATTTTAAAATCCTGAGGCTTACAGATAAAGCCTCTTTAGCCAGCAGGAGAGTCCCCTATGTGGTTAACATGTTTTTCCTTGTTTTGTAACTGGTCTCACCAAAATTGTGGTATTGCTTTGATAGTTACCCCTTATTCCTGACTGGTTCTTTTGATGTCTTAGCATTGATGGACGTATTCTAATGGGAACATTAAATACGTACTCTTGTGCACTAATTGAAATAAAATCAAGAAAGAATGTGTTACATTTTTTAGACTAAAATCACAAGTGTAAATTGGAAGCCAATTGTTATTTATTTCATTTTCAACAGTTTTCTACTGAGGTTTTTTGACAAAACAATTGTATCACTTAGCCAGATACATTTTAAAAAGTGACTGATGCTATAGAATGGTTTCTATTCTGAGTTCAGTAATAGCAAACTTTCTCACTTAACAATGAGAAGGTCATGAATATGGGTGGGAAGGTGGGAAGGGGATGTAAAGGAGAAGAGCAAAGATCTGGATCTGAAAGAAGATTATCTTTAGATTCAGGTTTCATGAGTTTTTGTAGCTCATCATATGGGGATAGCTTTTTAACCACAGCGATGGTTTTATGGCTTTATTTCACTCTATTTAAATTTTTCTCACATCAAACATTAAGGACAATGGTTTCTCACAGGACTTCAAGCATTCTGTGGTTTGGGTGAAATCCCAGCTACTTTGAGGCTGCTTTGCATTCCATCATGGCATTTTCTCCCACTTCAGGGCTGAATCCTGATAAATCCTTACTTAATGATATTAGACATTATGTAAAAACAATATTTTATAGTCAAGAAGTGACCCTTTCAACTCTTAAGTTCAGCCCAAGATAGTAATAAAAGTTCTGAGAGTAATTTTAGATGAAATAAATTACCTAACATATATGTCCTTAAAATAAAATATCTTGAAATTTCTATCTATCCTTACTCCCAAATTAGACTTAATATATAGTATTTTTATATTAATAATGACTATAATGAGAAGGCAGAGATCTTTTCTGACTTTGTAGTATACAAATATATGATGAAAGGCATTTCAGGGAATTTTATAAGTAGTAAAACATAAATATTGCAGAAAATAATCCAATGTGACATTTCTAACATTCAATTAAGAATTAAATAATATCCTTGGTAAATAAATGATGTTAAGTTATTTAAAGTTTCATCAGTTGCCTTTAAGATTGATTTTCATCAAAATTACTGTACTAAAGTATTTTCTTTTGTTGTACAGACTCAAATAGCAAACCTCAATTTTAAAATTGGCTCTTATTTGCAAAAAATGCTTTGACATAGTGCATTTGTTCTGCCTGGGCAGAAATAAAGGATTGTGGTATCATTTTGAAGAAGGTTGTTTGACAGAGCCTGTTTGTTTATTTGGGGTAATGTGAGCTGCATTCAGAAAATGTCATATTTTGTTTCATGATTGTATACATTCTCTCCCACTGCTCCCAGGCAAGGCTTGTAAGCAGAGAAGACACGGATTTAGACCTTTTTTCCATGACCAGTGGAAGTGCTTTGTCAGTGAAGAGAGAAAAAAGAAATCAGGCACACAGACACTCAGCAGGATCTTCAAGTAAGTTGTGGTTTCCTTCAGAATTAATTTAGAAATCACAAATGAATTGATGGAAACTAATGCCAGCAAGCATCCTTTAACAGATAAGGGGTAGGATGCCAGCAACCAGAACTGCCCAAAACTATGCATTTGAATTTTTTCCTTCTTTAAATGTCTTCTTTTGATATAAACAGAATTAAATTATTTCAAAATTAATAGCATCAGTTTTTATTTTAATTGTATTCTGTGACTCAGTGGTCTACTCCCCCACCCCCCAACCCCCATGGATTGTATTGAATTCTTTGATCATTTAGTTCTAAAAGAATTTGTTTAGGCTAATTGTAAAAAGTTGGATTTATATATCAAAGTAGTGTGTTTTGGTCTATTGTCATTAATTTAATATATATTGTAAGTAAAGTTTGTTTTTGAAGGAAATTTTTTTTTAAATAACAAATTTTAGATAATAATTTTATACTGTCAAAACCATGCTCTTAAAAACTATTTCCACTGAAAAGATGACAGTTTATATTTCTTAATGATGACTTTTTCCAATTGTAAACTTGTCACACACATCTGTTACCTTTAATTTGGTAATATAACTATATATATATCATGGTTTCAACAAGAATTGCATAGCAGTTCTTAACTCTGAAAAGATTGTAAACATTAAAAAATATCTGTATCTTAGGATATTTGGGGGTAATAAAGCATAATTTTTTCAAACTCTTCAATTAACTTACACTGTAGAGATTTTGAAATATCTTCTACAGTGTTATGGTATATGAGTATAAAAGATGTTTCATTTAATACCGTATTTTGTTAATTTTCCCAAAGTATACTGAACCTCAAAAGTCCACACATTAACTTACACTTCATTTTAAGGAACAGTTATCCTATAAAAAGATTTATTATTCATTGATGGTATGGTTATATACACACAAAGTCAATATTTGATTGAATATGAACAATTCAACAGTCTGCATGATGCTCTTCAGATAAATGAAAACTTTTAAATGGTTCTCTGACTTTTCATCCAGATGCTTGGTATTATTAGATTACAGTCATTTAAATCCATTAATACATGCAAGTTCATTTTGATAAATTTTAATTTTGTTTTAAAATTATTCTTTTAATATGTCTAACTTAAAAATATTTCCCAGCCTTCAAAGTTCTTAGAGTGCTTGAATTTTCCTTACTTAATTATAGAATCTGGTCATGAAAGGTTACTCTAGTCAATATGGTTAAGAAATATTTTAGGTTCATTCACCTAAGTAAAATTATTCATTTAATATAAATTTTCTACAGCAACATAATGTGTTAATTACATCAATTATATATATATATATACATATGCATTTCAGAAGGAAATGTGCCACACGTAATAATGAATATTGCCATATCCATTTTAAGCATTGCCTATTACAAACTCATATCACTTCGAAGCACTGTAGGTAAAAAGAAACAAACCAAATAAAATTTTAACAAAAATTGCCTTTTCACTGTACAGAATAACAAAGCTTCTGTTCATAATGTACCATCTGAATGTTAAAACATAAATAACTCAATGTCAGCAGCTATCCTGAAATGCACAAGCTTCATCTTTCACTTACATAGACACTGAATCATAGATTTTAGAGTGTACAAGATCATTATAGAGAGTTCATTTCTTAACACTTTCTCTAAGAAACTGTAGTAAGGCAATTCTCACTGTAATTTCAATTAGTTTGTCAATAAGTGACATTATTGCAAACACTACTCATCACTAAATCTGTTCACTTAGTGACAATTTAAGACAAGCCACTTTAGAAAAATAGAGTTTTTATTAAATAACAGAATGAATATGAATAAATACTACTTGCTGAATTATTGTCATTACTAGTTTACTATAATAGTCATGTAATATAATGGTAAAGGATGTGAGTGAGCTCAGATACCAGTTTGCCTAGATCTGTATCATGACTTAATTTCCTCATCCTTAAAATGGGAATGATACCTACCTTGTAGAGTTGTTTTAGGATCAAATGTAGCACATTTAGAATAGAATCTGGCTCAGAATAAGTGCTTAGTAAATGTTCTTTGTAACTGCTACCCACACATAGCTGTAAAAAAAAAAAAATCAATTGAGGTAAGAGTAAGATATTGAAGTCTCTAGTGTCAAGTCACACGGGCTAACGAGCTCAGCTTAAAAGAAATGTACTCTTAATAGTTACTTGACTGAAAACCCTGGCATAGCTTATTACCCATAGAAATCTTTTAACTCTCAAAGTCTTTGGGTCCTAGGCCCCCATGGTCCTGGGCCAACCACTTACAGTCTTGGTATTTTGAAAGCTCTTTTTCCAACAGCTGTCTCTCTCTCAAAATCTTGTCACCTTATTAAAATATTTCCTTTAGCTTTGCAAGCCAAATCTAGAGAGTAGTTTATGGGCTGCAGCTCTAAAATTCTTTCAGCCTTTGAGCTTTTCTAGGTATTTCTCTTTAAATGTTGCTGTAATATTTGTAACATGTATTCTTTACAATTAGATACATTCAGGTTTAAAAACCCTATTCCACCATCACATGTAAGTTGTGTGACCTTGGATAAATTATTTAACCTCTGAGAATGAGTTTATGATCTATAAAATGGAAGTATAATGTCTATCTCATAGAGTTGTAGTGAGGAATAAATAAGTAAAAATATATGTAAAGTATGTGATATATTGCCTAGTAATAAGTAAGGGTTTAAAGTATAGTCCTTGTTGTTTGTATTGTTTGTTATTGTTGTATGTTTTATGTTACTGCTGCATTACTTTAAATAACTTCAAAGTGGAGTTGTCTTCCTTTTCTGTGTGTCAAATAATTCCAGAACCACTGTACTTTCAGCATGCTATCCATCTCAAGCAATACTGTCTTTTCTTAGAGAATTTCCTGGTTTTTTGTCCTTTTCCTTTTAGGTCTTATTGCTCTCTTACAGAAGGCCAAGGGGATCTTCTGCTACCTATCTTTATAATCTATCTAATGACTTGAAAAGAGATGAAAGAGGTCACATTCTTATTTAAAAATGTGCCATTTATAAAATGACTATGCCAAGAAATTTCCTCATTTAGACAATATTTAGATAAAAGTATTTGATTTCCTTAAACGGTTTTGGTTTTGCTTTTCTCGATTAATGTTCCCATTTAATACTTAAAATAAAGGATGCATTACAGTAATAATAACTTTATTGCTCTAGCAATTTATAGCTTAACCAATTTCTTTTAATTATCTTTTCTTATTTATAATGATTATTTTTCTTTGATAGCTAATATAAATGAGACTTAGAGAGTTTATTTAATTTGACTTTGGCACAAAAAAAACTTAGCAAGGGAAAGCAGCAACTTGAACCCATCTTTTCTTATTCCAAACTCAGTGCTATATTGTCTTCTGTTCTTCCTTGGGCCAAAATATATAGCTTAGTAAGAATAGAACATAATTAATGTAGTTCCTCTTATTCATTCATTCAAGAGCCATTTATTGATTGATCATTACTCACTGTATACCTAGTTTAGGTTTCCAGTTGCCTTCTTCTCTGCACTTTCCAGGACATACTCCATTTTCAAAGTTAGCCAGGGACTGAGAATCCACAATACCTCTGTAAGAGTGCATACTCAGCCCCAGATCAGCTTCCTCTTTGAGCATGTCTAAATTCTCATGAAATATAAGCCCTTTTAATATGGTACTGAATTTTCTGAATATGGAAAAAAATATTTTTCGGAAGTAAAACAGCTAATGTTGTTGGAGTGAAGAAGCCTTCTTGGAGGCAATTGACCTGTACCTAGAATGACATTTGGGATTTAAGTAAGGAAAAAAGTGGAAATAAATCCACTGAACAAAGGCAAAGGGTGAAATATATTTGTGAAACTTTGAGGAGTCTGTCTGGACCAGAGGTTCCACATACTGAAGTAATGTACAATAAGGTTGAATTAAAAATGAAGCCTAGTTTCAGGTAAGTTTGAAAGCAAAGTGGAGGAATTTGACTTTCCTACTGATAATGAGTAACAAATATTTCTGAAAATAACTTAGTGTTTCAGAAAGCCTAAGATCAGTTGAAGAAAGGCCTTCTGAGTCAATCCTAACATTATACAATGACTCCAATATATTGACAAAGTAATTTTACAGCTCTTATCAAAAAGGGTTAATTTGATTATCAAAAGTACAAAGTGAAATATATAGTTTACTAGATGTCAGCGCTCTGTAGTATGTGGAGATTGAGAGACTAAGTTGGTAGCTAAAGCAAAAGTAGATTTCAAGGATGACCATTAAAGTTTACTCCAAATTTACTAAGTACATTCCATTGACATAAATTAAAATTTGCAAGTCAAGAATTATTAGCATGTTATATATTCATGTATGTCTGTATGTATATGTGTACATATTTATGGTATCTAATTTGTACATAGCTGCAGTATACACACGTAATATGCATTTATAATCCCTCACTGAGTAAACTTAAGACTTAAATGGTGTTGCATATATCTGTGGGTCATTACATAAACCACATCATGGGTACGTAGTGGGTGCAAGCAATTGCATGCCTACAATAAGCAAAGCACTCTACAGATCATTAAGCAAGTACAAGGATGGAGAGGGACAAGAGTTAGAACAGCCAACACAGTGTTGAAGGAGAAGAACAAAGTTGGAAGGCCAACACATCCACTTCAATACATACAATAAAGAAAAAAGCAAATTAAAATGAGATACCACTATACACCTATTAGAGTGGCCAAAATCTAGAACACTGACAAAACCAGATGCTGGCAAAGATGTGGAGCAATAGGGTCTCTCATTCATTGCTAGTGGGAATGCAAAATGGCACAGCCACTTTGGAAGACAGTTTGGCACTCTCTTACAAAACTAAACATACTCTTACCATAAGATCCAGCAGTTTTGCTCCTTGGTATTTACTCAAAGGAGTTGAAAGCTTACGTCCATAGAACAACCCGCACATGGATGTTTATAGCAGCATTATTCATAATTGCCAAAATTTGGAAGCAACCAAGATGTCATTTAGTGGGTGAATGGCTAAATAATCTGTAGTACATCAGATAATGGAATATTGCTCAAGGCTAAAAAGAAATGAGCTACCAAGCCATGAAAAGACATGGAGGAAACTTAATTGCATATTAATAAGTGAAAAAAGTCAATCTGAAAAGGCTACATACTGTAATGATTCCAACTATGTGACATTCTTGAAAAGGTAAAATTGTGGAAACAGTAAAAATGTCAAAGGTTGTACGGGGTTGGGTGGAAGAAGAATAGGTTGAGCATAAAGGATTTTTAGGGCAGTGAAAATAATCTGTATGATACCATAATGATGAATACATGCCATTCATTATACATTTTTCCTGACCCATAGAATGTACAAAACCAAAATCCAAGAGTGAACTGTAATGTAAACTGTGGACTTCGGGTGGTTATATTTTGTCAATTTAATTTCATCATTTGTAGCAAAGGTACCTCTCTGGTGGGGATGTTGATAATGAAGGAGGCTATGCATGAGTGGGGGCAGGAGGTATATGGGAAGTCTCTGTACCTTCCTCTCAATTTTTCTGTGAACGTGAAACTGCTCTAAAAAAAATAATCTTAATAAAAGTGAGGAGGGGAAAAAAGAAAAAAAGTGAAAAGAAAAGCTCAGAAAGGTGTTCCTTACCAGCTATTGCCTGAGATTTCCTTTGGAATAGGTGGGATTTAGCTTTTAATTTTATAAATAAATTGTCCAGAGCAAAGGATGCAGAAAGTTGTAGAGCTGAGACTCAAATCTGAGTCTCCTGATTCCTAGTGTAAAGATATCAATTGCTTCCCATCCAACTTGTCTGCGTCATGAATGCTTTGCTTCTATCTATCTCAATGTAAAGATGGGACAAAAAGGCAATATTATAAATTATGATTTCTTTTTTAAAAAAAGTACAAAGGGGAATTGTATATGCTTAGCACATAGAAAGCACTTAAGAGAATAAATGAATTTATCAGCCATTGTTGCTTTTCTCCTACATCTTATATTCATATCACCTTATTTTTCAATGGATATTATCTTCTCCAGAACAAGGGAAAACATTTCCATTAACATTTTATGTCCTTCTCTCTAAACTGTTCGTATGAGATTTATACTAGTAAATGGTTACAGATTTTAAAGAAAGGTTGTAATATGTTATAAATAACACTCTATTATGGAATTCAGTCAACATGAAGACGGAATTTTGAAGGACTTAGCCTCTATCAGGGAGGAAAATCTTAACACTTTATTTCAGATTCCATTGGCCACAACAGTGTGGTACTAATTTTCCATGTTTCTTGTTTATTCTCCTTCTCCCCTGTTAGTGGGTATGTTCCAGGGGGGCAGGGAATTTAACGGAGTATCCTTGGTGCCTAGACTAACTCTGGCACATGGTAGGGCCTTTGATGTATATTTGATGAATGAATTAATGTATGAATGAATGAATATGGCCATCCTTTAGCTGCATTAGAGCCAGAAAAGAGAATATCTGACATTTTTTTCGAGTTCCGTAGCGGGAGGCAGGCTGTACTGACAAAGAAGGTGGGTGGAAGGTTTACTGTTTGGTAGACATTCAAGTATCTGCCAAGGCTTCTAAAAGCACCTGGCCTGTTCAAACTCCTGGTACTATTATCATTAAAGAGGACAATCTACCTAAATGGCAAGGATTTCCTTCTGGGTGAGTCTTTCAAACAGCCCAGATCATGAGCTGTGAGTTCCCATAGATCTAGCCTACATGAAACCAATCCTGTCATTTGTTCATTCAAAAATATGTACGGAGTGCTCCTTGAAGGCCATCGCATCATACAGGGGAAAGAGTGCTGAGCATAATTCTGGCCTTCATGGAGTTATAATCTACATAAATATCTACTGTGACAGTCTGGGTCCAATCAGGAGATAGTTATTGTAAAATAGGTTAAACAGGGAAAGCTTAAGTGTTACTTATGCTAAAGGAACAAGTATAAAATATAAGGAATGGTATATCCTAGGGCTGAGGAAGAGCACCCAAGGAAGATAAACTTGAAAGTTCGGACTTCATTGGAGAAGGTGTGGTTTGGCCACTGAATAGCAGAGAAGTTCTTGGTTTAGCCAGACCAAGGCTGGTCTGGGGTTACAGGGCAACTCTCTGGAGTAAAGGAGGGGGACAGGTGATGAGCAGTGGGTAGCGTGGGCAGTGAGTGGACTTGATAAGGGCAGAAGGTGTGCAGGCTTTGTTTCCCTGTGGAGAGGACAGCACACAGGTTATGGTTAGGTCGAACCTGCAAGGTTGCAGAGGGATCATGTTCTGGGCCTGTGGCTCAGGCAGCCTGTATCAGAGGGCCTCAAACCCACAAGGCCAACCCCACCACCTCCATCTATGCCAGAAATTGCAAAGCCTCTTCCTCTGGCAGTGACCCTTCAGTACCCTCTACTGAGAAGGCTTCACGTTTTTCTCACTTTAAAGGAGAAATGCTTAAAGGAATTCTTTTATCACAAAACATGTAATGAAGGGTGTATTCATTGTTAAGAGGCAATACATTGATAACTGACACATATGCATGTACTAAATTACTAGTCTCTGAATACAGTCATTTATATATATATGTGTATATGAATTATCAGTATATGTATGAAAAATATCCTTATAAAAATAAGTTGGACTCACTGTTCTCCCAAGGAGATTCACAACTTGGGCCAAATTAAGACCTAGTATTATTTTACTCAGGGTGTCTTAGGCTAAAAATCATGTTTAATTGAGAAAAATTGCAAAAAAATTTTTGCAATTGAGAAAAACTGAGAAGTATAAGAAGACCTCAAATTGTTAAGATAATGTTGTCCCATCATTCTCTTTCTACTTTTAGAAACTATTGAAACTTCCAGCCTATAAAGCCATGTCATTAACTAGGGAAAACAATTAACTAGGGAATGACTTTAATAAAGTATAGCATAGCACTTACTAAACTGGAATTGTGAAGCACAGAGGTGAGAGATGATTGATATGTCAATTGCATTTTTTTTTTTTTTTTTTTTTTTTTTTGGATTATGCCGGCCTCTCACTGTCGTGGCCTCTCCCGTTGCAGAGCACAGGCTCCGGATGCGCAGGCTCAGCGGCCATGGCTCACGGGCCCAGCCGCTCCGCTGCATGTGGGATCCTCCCAGACCCAGGCACGAACCCGTGTCCCCTGCATCGGCAGGCGGACTCTCAACCACCGCGCCATCAGGAAAGCCTGTCAATTGGATTTTTAAACACAATGAGAGACAGTGTAGTATTGGTAAGAGTATGTGTTAAGAGATTGAGAAGTCAATTTCTAGTTCTGCCCTGGCTCCTCACCAGCTTGTTTGTGACCTTAGGTTTGGGAGGAAAAGGTACCCTGGAATAGTGGAAAGAAATTTGGAGAAGGACAGATTGAATTTGAATCCCATTTCTCACACATATGTTTTTGTGAGCTTAGATGAGATACTTCATGTTCGGTTTGTTCATTTAGAAAATATCCTGGGACTTCCCTGGTAGTCCAGTGGTTAAGACTCCACACTCCCAATGCAGGGGGTCCGGGTTCGATCCCTGGTCAGGGAAATAAATCCCACATGCCGCAACTAAGACCGGGCGCAGCCAAATAAATAAATATTTTTAAAAGTATATATATGGGCTTCCCTGATGGTGCAGTGGTTGAGAGTCTGCCTGCCGATGCAGGGGATACGGGTTCATGCCCCGGTCCGGGAAGATCCCACATGCCGTGGAGCGGCTGGGCCCGTGAGCCATGGCCACTGAGCCTGCACGTCCGGAGCCTGTGCTCCGCAACGGGAGAGGCCACAACAGTGAGAGGCCCACGTACAGCAAAAAAAATAACTAAATAAAATAAAATAAAATAAAAAATATATATCCTGCTGAAAATTAGATGAGTATATAAATATATATTTTGTGTTCATGTGGGAAGGGGGGGAGAAAAACAAACATAAATGAGATCCAAGAATTCTTATAGCTTTAAAATTCCATAATCTGCAACTAAAACAATAAAACTTTATATATGACAATTTTCCAATTAGAAGGCAACAGAAACTATTATTTCTAATGTTTTATTGTATGAAAATCATGTCTGTAACAGAAAATTTTCTCCATGCCAGAATACTTTTAAATGACCCTGATTTTAATCATTGCTTAAATTATCTCTGATTACTTGAGCTAAGCAGTCAACTGAGATGGGAAATAAATAAATCTTTCTTTTAAATGTTTTCTAAATAAGGATCAGAAAGGGCTTCCCTGGTGGCGCAGTGGTTGAGAGTCCGCCTGCCGATGCAGGGGACACGGGTTCGTGCCCCGGTCCGGGAAGATCCCACATGCCACGGAGTGGTTGGGCCCGTGAGCCATGGCCACTGAGCCTGCGCGTCCAGAGCCTGTGCTCCGCAACGGGAGAGGCCACAACAGTGAGAGGC
This sequence comes from Phocoena sinus, assembly GCF_008692025.1. Classification (NCBI taxonomy): domain Eukaryota; kingdom Metazoa; phylum Chordata; class Mammalia; order Artiodactyla; family Phocoenidae; genus Phocoena; species Phocoena sinus. The sequence continues at coordinate 34,599,940 of NC_045772.1, read as the reverse complement.
CACAACAGTGAGAGGTCACAACAGTGAGAGGCCCGAGTACAGCGAAAAAAAAAAAAAGACCAGAAAATTCCATCATCTATGAGAAATGATGGCTATTTCATAAAATCAAGTTGAATTTTAAAAATCTAGGAGTGCTTCTAAAACTCAACATGCTTACTAAAATAATTTGGCTTAAGAATATTCTACAGTAAATGCTTACTTAGTAGTTGATATCTTAATGTCCCAATATATATTTTGTAAAAGACAAAAAATTTTCCTATTGAGAACCCAGTCAACATTTCATAGGGTGGTATTTGGAAATTATCTTTAGCTTAATCTTTAGCTAGATAGTTACTTTTTAGAAAGAAGTTGCTTGTAAATTTTAAATTAAGTAGGGAACCAGCTATAGGCCTACAGGTAGGAGGTAATTTAATAAATAGGTTATCCTGAAAGTAATTAGTAAAGCCTATAAAATTTTGTACAAATATAAATTGTTATTACAGGAAAAACAAAGGAATTGCATGTTAGGCAGCTATCCTCATTAAAAGAAATTTGTTTTTCAACTTAGAGGACTGTGTGAAAGGTGGCCTTGGTTGGGAGATTGGGATTGACATATATACACTAACATGTATAAAATGGGTAACTGATAAGAACCTGCTGTATAAAAAAATAAATAAAATTTTTAAAAATGAAAAAAAAAGAGGTGGCCTTCATTTTAAATCTGATTATTCTCATGCAGAATATTAATTAGAGAACCAGGCCTGCAGTCTCTCCTGAAAGAAGCAGTGTTATGTTTTGAAAATTCTAGTATATTTATGGGCAAAAACCAGAAGGAGAGAGAGGATTTCTCTCTTTTTTTAGGGGATCTCTTTTAAAAATAAGGCTAATAATGTTAGTAATACTTTAAGTCTACCCTGAATGAATTATACCTCTGAAGTTATTTGTGGCTGTTTTAATCAATGAACATTTAATGAACACATTATATATTATATATATTATATATTAGGCATGATTCTATCTCTAATAGAGATGATTTCAAATTCAATTAAATATCAAAATTCTAAATTTTTTAAAAATACAAGTAAGCTTGTGTACCTTATACTTAATATAGCAAATATTACAAATTTTTTAAAAAGTAATGCTTAAATTTATTTTCAAAAATTGTCTTATTATTTTCAAAAACATGAACAATATATCTTATGTGAAATAGCTTTGGTTTTTCTCTCTGAAAGTATTAATAACAAGTTTCATCCAACACAAAGATGTGTTAATGAATGGCAATGTTAATTTTTAATGTGGTAGGACCCACAGCTCTGGTCAAGAGCCGTCTCTCTCCACTCCTACAGTAAGGAAACTTGATTGGGTGAATACAGTTGTAAATATAGTTATAAATGACTTTAATTTATGAATACTAGTCACTGATGCTTCACTGGTGAATTTATCTCCCCATTTTGTCATCTTGCTGCTCTCCAAGCCTTCTGCCACCCTACTCCTAACCTGCATCTCCTTTGAAATTTCCCTTTTTCAAGGCTCCAAGTTCCCTAACTAGCATTTTGGCAGCTCTGCTACTTCCAACTGATTCCCTACATTCCATAACTTAAATTTACAAATCAATTAATTCCTCACTGGATGTATAGAAACGTTTTACATTTAACTTAATTTTCTGTCACATAGAGTGATCAAAAAGTGAGTGAAAGTTATGTTTAGTTATGTCCTTACCTGCATATTTTTTAGTATAGACTGAAACTATATATTTAAAAAAAATTGAGTTTTGGTTCAATTGTCCAGTACTTAACTAGCATATTGATTTTACTTGTACATGGCCTTTAGAAACTCTAGGTAGCTATGTAATTCTGATACACTGTCCTCATATACTTTCTTAAAGAAAAAAAACATGTAGTTTCTAATATTCCATGTCTATTTTTGTAAAGTTCAAAGGGGACACTCATTAATGTTATTTTATTAAAGTATATGTTCATGTAATTCAGCCCAAATCATTCAAATATGGGAGTGTTCTTTGAAGGACTTCAGAAATTCTGGTAACACCTACTTTACAAAGACCTTGACAGGTGAACAGAAAGACAGTGACATAAGTGAAGGATAAGAAAGTCTGGAAAAAGTCTTTTGATAAAGTAATTCTTAAATTAAAAAATCATGTTGTAAGGGGAGGGATTAATAGGTGAAGCACAGAAAACTTCTAGGGCAGCGAAAATACTCTCTATGATACCATAATGATGAATAAATGTCATTATATGTTTGTCCAACCCACAGAATTTCAATACCAAGAGCAAGCCATAATGTAAGCTCTAAACTTCGGGTGATTATGATATAGTTTAATCAACGTAACAAATGTACCTCTCTGGGGAATGTCAATAATGGGGATGGCTGTGCATATATGCGGGCCAAGTGTACATGGGAAATCTCTGTACCTTTACCTCAATTTTGCTGTGAACTTTAAACTGCTCTTTTTAAAAAAATAAAGGCTTAATAATAAAGAAAAAAAATCATGTTAAGGGTTATGATATAATACATAGATACAGGTAAGATATAGATATGGATACAGGTAAAGAAATATCTTTCTGTTGTTCTTCCTCAGCTTACAGAAATTAAGGATAGTATTGTTTTTCATTTATACCTTTTATTCATTTTTAGTTCATAGGCCTATTTCCCATAATGGACAGGTCTTTCCATTACAAGACATGCAAAAACAGATACACATCTCACATTTGCTGCCTAATGATTTTCTTTATGGTACTGTTATATTAGAAGCATACTTTATTTCTTAAAATTAAAAAAGATATTGTCTTCTTTTTAATAAAACTTAGTCATGTAAAGCCAAGTTTCACTTGTGTTACTGTCACTTACTTTTGGGCAAATACTTTAACTGCATTGCCTCAGTTTCCCCATTTTTAAAATGAGGGTGATATGTATCGTGCACACTTTTATTGAGGATTAAATGAGATGGTGAATAAAAAATGCCAAGCCAGGGCCTGGAACATAATGGACTCCTAATGCCTGCTACTCCTTCAGTATGACATTTTCAGGAAGGTTATGAGTAAATGGACATTGGCAGAATTGAAGACAAATGCATGATGAGAAAATGTGGACGATAGCACATAATAGTCTTTTAATAGACTTGATAGTAAAAAGTAATATAATTGTGTGCAAGCAAAAATATTGTTGATGCTAAATGCACAATAAAGAGGTTGTTAAAAAGCACACTGTAGTAATACCTTTAATTAACTGGCATACTTATAAATGATGGCGGTCTGCCCACAAAATCTTCTTATAAAATAATTCCACAATACCACTATCTATGTCAATTGTTGCAAAATTTCATAGTAGACGTAAAAATTGACTTACCAGATTTCCCATTTAAAATATTCAAACTTTACTCCTGCTCTAGATGTTATATTTTCCCCAGATAAAAATAAGGTAAAAATAAGATTTTTATAAATAACTGTGGCCAAGTTAAACTTTTTTGTTCTGTGTATAATAAAATCTGGCTTTGTTTATCCTCTTGTTTCTTAGCTGAAGAGTTTGATTTTAAAGTAACACATCAGTAAAGAATCTTAGAGCTACATCATAGAATTACTATTTTAAAAAAATTTTGTTCAGCAAGAGCTTGTCTCTAACAATGTAAAAGTTTAAACTTTAAGGCTTTTATTTTATTATTGCTTAAACCATTAACTCTGATTTTTCTGGGTCTCAATTTTTTTGGCAGGAACTTTAATACAGATTTGTTAGGTCTTAATATTTTGTCCCTGAATAGACAAATACATTAACATTAACACTTCAACCCTTCAAATATTCCCATAATCAGAACTGGATAGTCAAAATTAATTACTATTATACCAAGAGCATGTTTACGTGGTTGCTGGAAACATCCAACAGACATATATTAAAATTCTAGCACAGAGTAGGGCACATAATAAATAGCTGTTGATTTAATGTCCTTTAACAGCTAGCTCAATACAGCCCGTTTCCAGGATCTGAGACAGTTTAATGAAACAGTCAACAATGATTCCAGACAGTTAAATACAACAGTTATTAGTAACCACAGAATAATGTTTACAGATCTAAAACAGTAGTTAGTTTCACCAGCAGTTGACATTATCCAGAGAAAGACAAATCTCAACTGTACTTGTGTGAGAGAACTAGTTGTACATATGTCAACTACATTTATTCTTTGTAAAAAAACAAAAGAAAAACCCAACTTACACACATTTTAACAGTTTTGAGGACAGGATCCATGTATGCTCTATTGATAATAGATTAAAGCATCATGTTTCTAACTGTAATATTTTAGTTCTTACCCCTTTCCTTCATAAATAAATAGCTTGACTTTGACTTTTTTTTTTTTTTTTGGTTGTTGCTTTCCAACCGATTTCTTACACTAGCTAATGTGGTGCAAAAATAAATGGGTATGGTCAAATGTGAAATGCATTTGTCAAATGAATGAAACTGAAGTGCAATAATATAATAAATCCTCAGGCGAGTCATGTTTATTGTTGCCAAATGTCTCCCTGCTAAGAACTAATATGCATGAAAAGGGATAATGAAAGTTTCCATGAAAAGTTTTTGGGAAACCTATCCACAAGTCTTCACTATCTGGGAATGTGGAAATAAGTATTTGTTTTATACAAGTTCCATATGAGGATTGTAAGGATGGAATTATGAGAATAGAGTGAAATAGAAAGCAACTGTAGTATGATGGTTACTAATATTACTTGGCGCATGGAGGAATATTGACAGGGAAGCTTCATTGAAAGGCAGAATAGAACAGTGCCTGCTACATAATGGGCACTAAGTAAATACATATTGAATGAATGTGTAAATAAAAGGAAGAGTTTAAATTCAAGCTTTCAAAGACTCCAAGTGATCTTGGAAATCTAATTTAGGTTTTAAATATTTAAATTCCAAAGGATAACTGCACAGTGATAAACATTTGGGAATTTACTTAAAATGCATATTTTTGCTATATGTTTACTCTTGGCAAAATTAATTAACATGGGAAAATGAGGGGTAAGACAAGATTATTAGAAATTAGAGTGTTATATAAAAACTGGGTTGTTTCAAAGGAATACGCATATCAATTAAGGGTAAAAAATGCTCTCAATTATTAGCATAATTCATGCCATTACTCCTTAATTACAAATGCTTATGGACACTTAGTTGTAAGTATAATAAAATTGAATAGAGTCGTGAAGAGAATCATTTTAGAATGACTGGAGAATTTGGAAACAGACCTTTTCTGAATTGACAAGAATAACGGGACATATGACCTGATTTTTTAGAACCAACTGTGTGCAGAAGAAAATAGATGCCTAGATGACTTATAGATTTGTTAAATTTCATTCTTAATTCCTTACTGAGTTACACTTTTTATTACCTAGTCAATTTAGGAGGTTAAATACACAAGTATCTACTAGTTTGGTGGGAAGCCAGAAAAGCCAGGACAGAATAGTTATTTAAGGGTCACGTGACAGAAGGCAAATCTAATTCTGAAAAAATCAGAAAACCAATTTAGATTTTATAACCAAAAAAATAAATCACTCAAAAAAAGTTCCTCCAGAAAAAAAATTAAAACAACCTTGTTTTATTAGTCAATATTATTGACTAATATTTTATTAGTTGACTAATTGACTAATAATTTTATTATCAATATTAGTATAAGAACCACCGGATTTAAAGAAACAAAATAGTATTTTTAGCACCACATTCTAGCCATCCTTGTCTGTGCAAACACACCTCTAAGAAGAAATCAACACAATAGTATGTTAAAAATAATAAAACCTGGGGAAACACTGTATACTATAGGGAGGCCTCAAAGATTCTAGATCAAATATGAATGGTAGCTATTATTAAAAGATGAATAAATGGGCAAAATACAAAAGTAAAAATCTACATTGTATAACAAAATAAGATACCCTACCCTATATGATATGTATTAGATTTTATGCTCATTAGGAATTGTTTTTTCAAAATAAATGTACATAGACAAAGCAAATTATATGTGTCATGTTGATTTAAAAAGCAACATCAGGCATCATGATTTTTAGCAACAGTAACAAATACTGTGGATATTTTTGTGACTATCAAATGTACCAAACCTAACTGGTTTGCTTTTTTATATGTCTCTTAAATATTGGGTAAGAAGGATAACTATAAATGTCATTGTCCAATTGGGATTTCAAGAAACAGGGAAATTTTATTAGTATTTTTATAAGTTATAGAGAAAGCTTCTATTCACTGAAAAAGCTTGAAAACAATTTCAAAAACAAGCAAAATCACCATGTTACATTGAGGCAATCTGAATGTGATATAAACAACCTGTTTATTTGTTTTATTTTCATTCTTAGTGTTAGACTTTATCTATCTATAAATACTCATTATAATTCAAGGCTGGATATAGCAATAGCCTTAAAAAGCAACTGTTATTTGAACACTGTAATATCTACCTCAACCTCAAACTTGCCCAGTGTAACTCACTCACAGCACTTAAATTGATGTAAACGCTTTGCTGCTAAAAATTTGTTCTGGTCACTTTCATTAAAATGTTGAATTTTTTTCCTTCATGCTTTACTTCTGCTGTATCTGCTGTTAAGCAGTACAATATGGGAAGGACTTTGAAATGATTTCTATATCCAGACACATAGTGTATCGACAAAAATCCGATGACGTATTACTATACATCATGAAATTTCTATTTTAACCTGTTTAAGGAAGTTTTTCTTATTCATACCAGGAGAGTCATTCAAAGCATTTTACATATTAAATTACTTATCAAAACACAGCATATATAGACCTTGACATTTGTTAAAGAACCAAGGATTTAACCCCTCCAAAATTTTAAAGGACCAGAACAAATCTTTAGCAGAACACAGATTATGTGGCAAGCAGTGAGTTACTGGAAGATAGAGTGTACTTATCAACACATACTTTCAGCATATATGTAAGAGACTGATTGGTTGATTTGTATGGTCACCTGCAAATATGCAGCCTACTGTTGTTTAAAAAAACATAAAATCTGTAACAATAATGTTGCAGGAAAGAGAACAAAACTGGCAAAGATCCTTTAGTTATAATTTTTTTATTCCAGGAACCCATCAGTAGGTCTAGCTCTAATATCCATTTTTTGAGGCAAGATTCTCTCACTATTGTATTTTCATGTGGGTAAGTAATTTCAGAATGATTATACATTGACTGTATTAAATTGCTTCTTTATTTTCTTTTTTTCATTTCTAGAGTAATCATAGGACAAAGTAACAGCTTTGCAATGAATGCCAATATGTGGTTCCTTTGTAGATCTGTTGCTTTACTCCTCAATGTTTCTGTATATCTGGTGGTTCAAGAATTTATATGATAACAAAGACTCTCACTATATGTAATGAGAGAATAAGCTATATCGATTACTGCTCAAATTGTTTATTTACATGTAGCAAAACAATAAAATGCAAGCTTATTTAATCACATCTAAAATATTGTTTTTTAAAAAGCTATATATTCACATAAGTATTTATGTAATTTTAAAGACTAATTTCCTACAGCGTTTTCATTCCACAGAAAATGTACTTCAAAATTGTTATAAAGCTGTCTTGTAATATCACACAATATGTTTTTTAAATTATAATTATTTGCTGAAGGAATTACACTAAACAATGAAAAATATACAAGCTGCCTTTTAAATATAGGGTTACACTGTGGATGAGTACAAAAAGCCTTGAAGATTCATCAGCAGCTTCAAAATAACAGAGACAACAGAACAGTATTAGGGAAAAAAACGTGCCATACGGTAGATTTGAGGTCAATAGAAAACTTCTTTAGAATGCAGAAACACTGTTAAGAATGAGGATTTGGTCTACAGAAAAGTTATGTTGTAATGCAATTCACTTTAATTTTGAAATTATTTTAGAAGTATATGAAATTATCTTTAAATATTTCAATGCTTTGTACAGAAAGTGCCACCTTTCTTACATATTATTTGCCATCTTTGATAAAAAGTTTATATTAAGAATAAAGGCATTAAATAATACATCTATCTATTATTAAGATACTTCCATCAAAAATATTAACCAATAATGGAGCTATGTTATTGAATTATATTTTAAAATATATAGTTATTTCTACTTATTACCTTGAATAATGCTTGCAAGGAACTTGATTTAGCTTTCACTATTGGAACAAAACATTTGTGTTAGCCATTTGTGGAAATTCGCTTACTCTTTTATTAATCTCTAGTTTTTTGTCTTCATTAAATGTACCTGAATTTTAATATGTCCCAATAGCTCTTCATTTCTCAATCCTCTCTGCCTCCCTGCCCATCAAGCCCCAGCATTCTCCCTTGATAATGTGCTCTCATAAATAGGTACTTGTTATCCAGGAAACAGTTTATTCATCAAAGAATTTTTACTTGCTAGGGCAAGGTGAGGGTTTACTGTTACTGTTGTTTTTTTTATATAGACCAAAGTAGACATTCCATTCTGTTATTTGGTTTAAAAAATGTATATATATATATATATATATATATATATATATATATTTCCAATATGGAGCTAGCAAATAGAGGACAAGCTTTGAGGATGCTTTCTTAGTTTTTTAGGCCACTATTTTATCATTAGGAAATTCTTGCTTTTATGTAGCAGTAGCATTCCTGTTGCTTGAAAGAGTTCTTGCAGTTCTTGAAGTTTCAAAGAGGATACTGACTGACTTACTGCGGGTAGTTTAACATAGGCTAAATCTGGCTGGCACATAGAAGCCAACTTCACTTGGTATCTCTCTTGTTTGTCTCTCTGCTGAGATTGTCTTCATGAGGGCCAGCTGTGAAGATCTCTAAACTGCACTCTCTTCTATCTCTTAATTCCTTCACAGACTTCTGCCTATAGTCATAGGCATCAGCCTTTCTGTGCCTAGATTACCATTTCCAAAAACAATAGCTTTTAATTTTTTTCCCTGCCTTTTAGTAACATTTTCTGTATGGACTAAAAGTAAAATATGCTCCCTTTATAGAGGCTCATTAACTCCTTTGAATTTGTTTTCCTAATCATAGTTTTAAGATTAAAAATCAAAAAGCAATACTCTGTTTTAAAAAAGCTTTTAAATATAAGATGGACTTTTACAATCAATTTTCACCATCATGTTGCATCAAATTTGAAATTACAGACCAATTTCCACAAACGGTCTAATGTTTTCAAACCTTTCTATTTGGACATATATTTTTAAAATATTTTAAAATTTAGTTAGAGAAGTATTAATCCAGAAAAAAAATTTCTTATGTATTTCCCTCTAAACTTATTTAAAGCACAAAATCATCACAACGAAGAAGAGTCACGTGGTTTGAACCTTTGCCTCGAACCAGGACTGAGGGAGCTCTGGAATGCCTCACTTTGCTGCTTCTCAAATCGTTTCCCCACTGATACATCCCTGTGCACTTACTTGCCTAATCCTCAGGAGATTTGAAGCAGACGATCATAATTCTTTAATAGTATTCTTGATACGGCATCTTGGGGTCTTGCCGAGTAAAACATTCCTAATCTGCTATCCCATTCTTGCAACTACTATGTGCTTTTAACCCTATAACAATTTTTGTTACTTTTTTCTGGATAAATTCTAACTTGTTGAATGTAAATAATTATTTCTTCCATCTTATAGCACCTGCTTACAAAGCATTCTCCCAGGTCTAACCACCATTGCAATATAATCAGAAAGTTAATCTTCACAACAACCCTGTAATGCATGATCATTTCCCTCATTTATAAAACTAAGGCTCAGAAAGGCTGTGACCTGTCCAGTCACAAAGCTGTGTTTTATGCAGCCAGACTAGAAACCATGAATATCTTTAGATTCTGCATCTAATATTCTTTCCATTTTGCCAAGGTCTATTTTTCTGAAAAAGTTCTTAATTCAATAGGACTATTTCTAAAACTAATTTTAACATATTCATTGTTTATGAAATATAAACAATTATAAAAATTTAAACTATGAAAACATAAATGTAAATATCTAGAAACTAAGACATATCATTTCATAGTCTTGAAATACCAGGGACATTTGGATTGTAGATAGAAGGAAATTGTTATATCTGTTTAATTTTTTAAGTCAGTTTCTTTCATTTAACGTAAATACAATTATACTAAACTTTGATTATATTATTTTGCAAACAAAAAGGAAACTCAATATACTTTTTTTAAACTGAAAGATCATACAGTTCTAAAATGCATGTGATTGACAAATATATTTCTTTTAAATATAATTTTACTTGGATCAAGTTAAGTGAAAGTGAACATTTAATGTCACTGTCTAGGTTGTTCAGTTAAGGGAATACTTGCATCGATGATAACAAATACAAGACCTTCTAAGAAAGAACGTATATCATTCCGTGACAATCCTGTACAACTCAGTGGTGGATGGGGAAGTGGCAAAAAGAAGGTGAAAACGTCAAACTAATCCTTCAAGCTTCAGCATTCAAAGCATATGGCACACGGTTTCTTTTCAAGAGATCTGTGGATAACTGGTCATATTACCAATCGGATACAAGGTTTTAAGTGTATTTAATTTGTGTTATTATACATATTTCACGATTCTGTTTTCTGATGGATTTCTCTTATTTTCCATCTGTAAAATACAGTTTTGCTGTTGTTCCTGTGTTCATATGGAATGGCTTCCAGAAATTAATTCTTGAAATATTGTAATGGAATTTGCATATCCAATTTTTTAATTTAAAATGTTTATTACACATGTACTAGAGATGGTTTTTGTAACCAATAATAAATTGTAATACCATAAATATTATCATAAGAGAATATAACTGTATTTTATTGGACCATTTATAGTACTAATGGATCATTAATGTATTAATAAACTTTATTTGACTATATTATTATAATTGGATATTTCAAAGATAAATTGACACGTAAATTAATTCAGAATAGAAAATGAAAATAGCCTTTTTCTTTTACTTTGTCATCTTGAATAGATTAGAGTTATGTTAAGAAAATATACATCCCACTTAAATTTCAATGACATAAATTTAAATATTTATCAATTTAATGATTGGATATTTTATTGTAATGTTTCATTCTTATCATTTATAAAGGGTAGATGCTCATTCTGGTTCATTAATATTATTCTTCTGACTCAAAAATACTCTATAATTTTAATTTTTAATGTGCCTTAAAATAATTATCGTTAAAAAATCTTTTCAACTTTTCAAACCCCAGTCTTATAATTTTGTAATGTTAATATATTTTCTAAAATTACAGATGAGTTTTATTAAACTCTTACTATTGTGCAGTCAATATTCTGCGATAGCTTAGTAAATCTAATGTACAAAATTCTGCATTTACCTTTCATGCTCCTTAGCATCTTTAACTCTCCTGAGTCTGGGGCTTTTTTCACAAAGCTAAGTTCTCCAGTGACTTTCCAGTTTGTTGCTGTGTAATAGGATCCAGTGAACTTTAATTTTGTTTTGTTTTGCTTTTCCTACTCTTTATTGAAATATTTCATTTTAAAATGATTAGCAGATTTAGAGATGCATTTATTTAGTTTGTGTCCCCCATCTACTTTTGGAGCTCTGTAGCATCTCAAACCTGTAAATCTCTTTTAACTTGATTGAGATGGAAATGTTAATGAGCCTTGAGCTGTCAATCAATAAAGAAAACATGGATTCATATGTTGTGGCCTAGAAATTGAGGCTTTGGAAAGTAAGCTCCATGTGTAGTTGCTTTATGAACATGCTGTTATGTCATCTTTTTACTAATGGCATCCACAAACCAGCATAATGTAATGAGGGAAAATATTTTATCTCAGCTTATTGTGAACCCTGCAAGAGAAAACCACATTAAAGCTGATATTGATGGGGTTTTATGGTTCATATGTGCAAATCAATGAAGTGGAAAGGCTGGTATGAGAAGTGAGATGCTTATGATTAAACTGTTTTAGAGCCTAAAATAATTTAATCTCTAGTTTCCTTATTCTGTGATCTGTGTAATTGTTTCATAATATTAATTTTAAGGAAGATGATGGGTGTTGATGCTCCTTAAATTTGTAGGTTATGATTGATTTATATGTCAATAAAATAGTTTCCTAATTATGGAGTTATATTGGAAGTTCTTTGTAGTGTTGTTTATTGTGTCCAGCCCTAAAATGGTCATTTGAAAATTCTTTCAAAGTTCAAACTTATCATTTTTGATGCGAGTTCATTTATGTTTATGAAAATAGAAAAGGGAAATTTTAAAACTGAATAAATTTTAATTAAATTTTTTTTAATTTTAAAAATTGAATAAAACCTGAAAAGAAATCAAAACAAGAGATGCTCTTTCTCCTGTTTCCTTGATGAGACATTAAGGCAAATATTTGTCTTTAAGATTTGTGAAGGTAGAAATATGAGCTTACACTGTCACTTAGTTGACTGAATTTTGGATTGGCGGTGATGGACCTAGGCAATGCTACTATTCAAATGCACATCTCAACATGGCATTTTGCTCTTTCCTACACCCTGTGTTCTATGACCAGACCCTTCCCAACTCAATTCTCACCTTCCTACCTGGCCACCTCCCCCAGTGCTATCACAAACAATCATCACCAATCACTTCTTATAAGAATAGCAGAGTGGATCACTGATCACAAAAAGGCTGATAGGTTGTTTGGTGATTCCAGAATGTCTTGATAAGAGAGTTAACTATATTGGTTTATGGAGCTATCACCCTCCCAAAGTCCAGTCTGCCCAACATCTTTGTGCACATTGTGCATTATAGGAGATCTTACTAGGTGCTGTGGGAAGCATTCCAAATCCTAATTTCTTATTGTGCTCATACAATAGTTAGTGCTACAGCCCTCACATATTTCCTACCAAATGCAGTTTCCATCATCTTTAGAGGCCAGAAAATTATTCACCACTAGGATTTATGATTTTCATGACTGTACTGGGGTCAAATGAATTATCTACTGAATATGCTTTAATTTAGTGGAAGATAACCCCTAAGCTTTCTATAGCATATTGGTTGTCAGAGCTAATTTCTAACTAATCTCTAATAGGAGATGTAATTTTACTGTCTATTTCAGTGTAGAATGCAATCCATTATCTACCATGATATTTTTACCTACCTAGATAGAGCTGTGTTTTTTTGTCATTAATGTTTGTGACATTCAGAGAAAGCCTCTTTCCAGCACATAAAGAACTATAATCCAGATCTGTGCTGTCCAAAATATTAGCCATTAAGCCACACGTAGCTACAGAGTACTTCTGATATGGTTAGTCTGAATTGAGACCTAAGTATAAAATGCACAGCAGATTTCAGACATTTAGTATGAAAAACGAATGCACGGTTGCCCAATAATTTTGTATTGACTATGTTTAAACAATAGTATTTTGGCTTAAATAAAGTAATATCATCTGGTTTAAAAAATGTTTTAATATGAGTACTAGAGAATGTTAAGTTACATGTATATCTAACATTGTATTTCTATTAGGTAGAGCTGACCTGGAGGCTATTCTGTGATATAACTTATAATTGATAAAATAATAGATAAAAGATGCTGCCTACAAAACAGGCACAAGAAAATCCTAGTTTACAAGAAAAGGAACTTTGATTCTGCTAAACATAGTGAATATTATTAAATAAAAAGGAAAAATAACCCTCCACTGTGGTTCCAGACTTTAAGATGGCATAAGTGCATTTAACTCTGCATAAATTTAACTCTCATATAGTGTGTGTCTATTTTTATTTGATTTTAATAAGAGACCATCTTATAAAGTCAGGTTGAAGTCTTTTATGTAACTGGTGATAAGAAATAGAATTCACACCCACCTTGTAGTCTATGTTATATCAGGCTTTACATATATATAGCTGTTAATTTTTCAAATGGTGGGATTTGAACTGTGACGTAGATGGGATCTCTTAATGGGAGCCATATTATATTTGGCATTCTATTGTATAATAAATCCAGTTTTAATCCAAGATCTAAAACATAGAGGCCAACAAGAGTTGTCTAAATGAATATAATACATTTGAAAGTAACAAATGTAGTGTGTTTATAACATATGCTTTATTTAATACAGCCTGACCACCAATCTTCCTTACCTCCAAATACCATGCAGTTGATGTACTCTTTCTAGGATCCAGAATTTTACCTAAGTCAAAAATTGAAGTGAAAGGTTTCATGTGACTTTTCATTTATAACTTATCTCCCTGCCAGCACTGAAGGGCAAGAGCCCTCTGTAGTAGATCTGGAATGGCCACCAGTAGGAAGGACTGGTGAGGACTCTAAAGGACTCTTTGGAGCTCAGTGAGGAAGGATGCAGGAAGCAGCAGGAAGGAGTGCCACAGTTGGCAATGTCTGCTTTAGCACTGGGAGGTTAGAGTGAGGACTTCTCTGGTGTTGCTTTTGGACAATAACTAACCAAGGTGCTACAGAAAGACAAATGCTTTCTATGAAGCTTTAGAGAAAAGTGAACCAACTGAATTAACATTACAAAGGTTTGTCTTTACTATGAGTGTAACCTTCGTAGCATCCCTACATTTTAGGAGGTCTTGTTATAACCACTTTTACATCACAAGAGCAAAGGTGAGAAACCACTGCAAGTCCATACTTTGCTTATAAAGGCCTGAGTGCATCTACCAGTGGTTGCCAGGTGAGTATACGTAAAACTTTTTTTTAAAAATAAATATATCATTGGAGTTTCTAAAAAGTTATTTTCTCCTGCAAAAGCTATAAGAGAAACTTTCAAACTTGTTTTATAATTTTCATAGAGTTGGTCTAGATCAGCATTGTACAATACAAATATAACGTGAGCCACATATGTAATTTTAATGTTTCTAGTGGCCACATTACAAATGTAAAAAGAAATTGATAAAATTAATATATTCTATTTAACCCGTATCCAATACCTTTTTTTAATCAAATGGAATTAGAAGGACATTGTTACAGGAGAAAACGTCAACTTTATCAGCCTCTAAAATTACCTGTCTTGGAGAAAAAATAAAAAGGTATAAAAATAAGATGATTTCTGATTAGATATCTGTTAATGTATAACAATTAGTAATATTCAGCTATACACATTCCAAGTCAAATATATGCTAACTTTACTGTTTTGCTCTTTGATACGGATTTGAGGTTTCCTACCACAGTTATTCAAGATTTCTCTCTCAAAGTTCATGTAGCAACAGAAAATTACAAGAAGACACAGTAAGGGTGGGTCTGTTTTTCATCTCTCCCTGGATCATTCAGATTTGGTCTAACCATGGACTTTCTATTAACTTCAAAATGAAACCAATGCTTAGAATAACTCAATATAATACAAAGAGCAAAGTAGGAAATCAGCACATCAATTTTGTTCTGCTCAGCACATATTTTGATATGACACATATGGAAGAAAGTAAAAAGAACATGATTTTTTTGTAATCTAACTGTCCTGAGTTCTAATCCTCTGATATGTTACCTTGGGCAAGCAGCAAACTCTGAGTCTGTTTGTTTACCAGTAAATTAAAAATATAACTCATAGGGTGCAGTGAGATCAAGTGACAAAGTAGATGAGAAGCTCCTGGCTCAGTCCCTTGGGTATCATAAGCACTCAATAAATGGTGACTTGACACAGAAAATCTTTCCAGACCAATCTTCCAAAGTTGAACAAAAAAGTGGATCAATTCCGCATACTTTATTTTAGGAAGTATTTCCGTGAAATGATGAAAAAATATTTTTAAAATATCTTGAAAACTGACTTCTCGAGATTTGCCTTGAAATGGAAGTAGAATTCAGTGCTTCAAATACATACATATTGAGCCTCCTCCATATGTATGTGTGCAGAATACTTTGGAAATGTAAAAGTCATATACTTCTAATAGCATGTTAACTTATTTTTTCACATGGACAAGTAAAAACATATATTTCTATAAAATGGGCTGAAATGTCAGCACCACAGCTCTGTAGGCAATGCTCTATACCCCAAAATAGGCTCATAAAATGTTTCCACTACCAGGTCCCAAAGGGAATGCCAAGTAATTGGCTAGATTGGCTCACGTTCTCCTCTCCTCCCAATTCTCCACTCCCCATGCCTTCTCTTCAAAGGAAAGACAAAGAAAAATAAGGGGATCCATCCCTTGATTTCTCTCTTAATCTTTATTCAATTTTAAAATTGAGAACAAAAACTTGCATATTTTATTATCTTCATAAATATAAACTGATTTTAAAAGATGAGTATACCAATAGACAGCTCTAAAAGGAACTTTTATTTTAGTATCTTAAAAGGGATAAAAAATGTTTTGGGCATGGGAAGGTTAGTTTCAAAGGAGAATGAACAGGGAAAGGGTGTTTTCATATTCTGTTTATTTAACTGATCTTCAAGGATGAATTGCTATTGAGGCAAGCAAGCATTTTAGGCAAAGGATACAGTCTGAATAAATACCTGGAGACAGATAGCAGCATGTCCAGGGAATGGAGAGTAGACAATCCAGGGACTGAATTACTGGACAGAACTGAGAGAGCACCATGAGAGAGACAGGGAATTAGTGGGAAATAGGATTGAAAAGTAGCATTGGATAAAGTACCTTGAGACCTGTCCAGCCTATAGATTTTAGGTTATGTGTGTGGTCTCTAGGTGGAAGACTGCTATGTGATGGTTTTCAAAAATATTAATAGGAAGATGTTAGCATTTTCAGATAATGTTATTACCAATAATTACTGGCTAATTTCAAAATAAAAATAGATATTATTAGGCAAAACATTAATTTGACTCAAATCCGAAATAACAGTATAGTTGCCTATCCCAAAGTCCCTGATTAACGGGTACACTGAGGTTTTTTTTTATTCGTGTTAAGTGGGAGAAAATTGAATGACTTACAGAGGCGTTGGCCTTTAGTCTTTTGAGACTTGATTTCACATATGCTGATGCTTCTTAAATCTGAGTGAAGCTGCTTCCAAGTAGCTTCACTGGCAGAATTCTTTGTAAATGCTTTCCTCACAAGGATATTGCTACGGACGGTGACATCCTGAACAAGCTGTTCTACCCCAGGGAATGAGCTCCATGAGGGCTTCAGGAGCACAATGCCGAGTCCTCTAAGTCCAGCAATGGCTGGAAAAAGCTAGAATTTCTAATATTATTTACTTGGAGTATATTAGAATCAAAGAATTGGAAGCCCTCTGTCCTAGTCTGCTTGAGCTGCTCTAACAGACTACCATAAACTGGGCAGCTTAAATAACAAATATTTATTTCTCACAGCTCTGGAGACTTGAATTCTGAGATCAGGTTCTTGGTGAGGGCCCTCTTCCTGGTTTACAAGTTCCATATTCTAGCCGTAACCTCACATGGCAAGGAGAGAGACCTCGTGTCTGTTCATCCCTTTATAAGAGCATTAATCTCATCGTGAGGGCTCCACTCTCATGACCAAATATAACCCTATTTATCCCCCAAAGGCCCCACCTCCAAATAGATCATATTGGGGATTAAGGTTTTGACATAATGAATTTTGGGAGGACACAAACGTTCAGTCCATAGCAGCCTCCTAGAGACCATATAGTTTAATTGATAAGAATTGTATTTCTAATAAATAACTTCAGTAGAGTCTTTTTTTCAATACATGGCTTACAGCGAGAATATTTTAACAAGGGGAGCTGAGACCTTAACTGGTAACTCTGTTTTGGGTTATACAAATTGATGGTTAATCACAGAGCTGGGAGTAGGACCCCAGTCTTCTGAGTCACAAAAATCTTGGAAAATTTATTAGAGGTAATGCCTGTGTCTACAGCCTAACTGAATAGTAGCTTTGGGCAAGCACACTTACCTTGCATTAGCACACACACCTCAGGACACAGCATCTTCGTGGAAATTTGTTTCCCGTATGTGATACTTTCTCCGTCTCTTTCTAACTCTTAAATAACCATAATTATATATTTCATTTTTTAAAAATTTAAATAGTTGAATTTTGTTTTTTAAAATCACTTTTCACTTCTTAGCACCATTAATTTATTTTTACTATGTCCATAATTTTTATTAAATGCTTCCCTATTCTGAATTTTAAAAATCATAATAATAGTAAACATTTAGTACCTATAGTATGGCCAGGCACTGTCCCTAAATCTTTTAGATACATTAACTCCTTTTATATTTCCTCCCATCCTTTGAGATAGGTACTACCCCTAGCCCCATGCTACAGAAGATGATACTGAATCTTAGAATGGTTACATACCTTTCTCAGCATCACAAAGCCAGCGGGTGGTAGAGCTGGACCCAAATCCTATGAATGTGTCTTGTTTGTACTTTTCAGCATTTTTGGTGTTATAGATAAATAGATATGCCTACATATGCATTGTCCTAGAAGTTGTATGTAACCAGTTAGCCAAATGCCATCAACAGGTAATCAAAAATATTATCTAGATAAGAAAAATATAGGCAGACCAGAATGATACCATGGTTATTTGACAGAAAGCACCTGCTTTCTAAGTGTAGTCTTTAATTTAAGCTCATAATTAAGGCAAAATACGCTACAAAGTTATTTTTTCCTTAGAGAAAATTAATCCTAATTTGGAAATTAGTACAGTAATTTTTTTGTGAAGGAACTTCAGAGACGTAATGCTACTGTAAGCATTAAGAGCATCATTTGGAAGCTTTGGTTTAGAAGAGACTTAAACAAGACAGATTTCTCTAACCTCTCCTGTCCAGCAGTGTGCAACTTTGACAATCAGCCTACTTTAGTCAGAGAGAACTGTCATTGTTTTTAAAAAATTTGCTTTTTACATAAAAAGCTGTTTTCCAACCGAACGTGATCCACTTACTTCCACACTGGGGCTAAACTGAAAAAATTTAATCGCTCTTTTGTATGTCTTAGCTAAAAAATCACTAATTCCTTTAGCCATTCTTTCCATGACACGGTTTCCAGATCCTCTCTGACTCACCCCCTGTACACTAGAAAAGCTCAAAATTGTTAATTTCTCTCAGTAAAAAGTTTCCAGAGCAATTCTAGTTCTCTAGATTTCTGCATAATACAGTGTGTAATGAGGACCTGATCTTTCTTGATGTGTGACTGCTTCACTTTTGCTAATGCAATATAAGCTAAGTTTGTTGCAGCTACCTTAGCAACTAAGTCATGCTGTGGACTCAAAATATCTACAGATCTTTATTCTATGGACTCTTATAATAAAGCTTTGTTTCCCTTCTCCTATATTTCTTTTTTTAACCTTAATTTGCAGCTTTATGTTGGTCTTCACTGGTTTAATTCCATCATTCATTCTACCTTCTCCAAAATTATTTGCCTCCCAATTTCTTGTATTCTAAGGCTTTAACTAGCCCTCCTAGGAATGCATACTTCATAAAATTTTGTAAGTGCAAACTATGTTTTAGTTTTTGGTGAAAATATTGAATCGAATTAAGGTCCACTTTGAATAGATAGTACTTGAAGGAATTTTTAAAAAATGATTTACAGGATTTCTCAGTGTTCACTTCTAGAGTCAAAAAGTTGCAAGAGATACTTTAGAGAAGCTCTTATATCCATCCTATACGGTTTGCTTCAACTGTGATCCAGCAGTTAAAGATGCCCAAAGAAGCTCATATAGTTCAAGTTAAACATTGCCCATAGATCTATTTTATTTCCTGAAAAATAAAAATTACATTAATAAAGTCTCTTTATTTATTTTGCCAAGATTTATATTTCTTTTTAAACTCTAAGACAATATTCAAAGTTGTATTAACATTAAAAAGAATGCAAGATTAAAGAGCATTCTTACTAAAAACAGAAATCAGTTACTTAGATTTTGTTTAATTCAATTATTGAGCAATTCTTAATGCAGCAAAAGAATGACTGCAATTCCCTCTCCGCAAAAGTAGGACATGTGAATCAAATACAGGGTAAGAGAAATAATTTCATTAATGTTAATCAGAAATGAACTTTATTGGAAATATGTGGCTTCCCTATAAGTAACTGTATTAAAGAGATTTCCCCCCAAACAAGTTCCTTTAAAATTAAAGTTCTCCTTAAGAACTGAGCTTACTATATATACATATATATATATATATATATATATATATATATATATACATGCAACACATATATATGTATTGCACAAGTGGTTGAAATCTCACAAAGAATAAAATATAAATGAATTGTTTAAAGCCAACTTTTTTCTTTCCTTCTCTTGGGGAACTTGAGAAAATACTCGCTGAAGGATTTGGTAGAATGGCAGTAAATATTTTAACCGCTTGTTATATTTGAACTTTATTAATAAATTGTGTGTTCATGACATTTTGTTATCTCCGAGAGCAAACTGTGAACGTAGGAAAGTGTTTAACTGATCTGACTTTATAACAAAGGTCCATGGGGCATCTGCCTCTGGGAGCTGAGAAATGACGTAATCCGCTAAGGACCGGAGGATTCCTTTCCTGTAGACGACCTCCAATGCGTCGGGCACCACCCTGCTAAAGGTAGTGCGTCGGTTTTGTTTAACAAAAAGGACATTTTTTTTTAAATGCAGTGAAGGTTGAGAATTTTTTACTGCAAAACAAGATCTTAAGAAGAGACCGGATCATTGCCTTGCATTTACGTATGTATCCGCTAGGAACCTCTTGCAATCAGGGTGAAACCCGGCTCTCCCCAACGGGAGAGGTGCTCATTCCCGGTGGAAGGCAGGTACAAGAGTGAGGTGTGCGCTACTTCACACACTCACGCCCACACGTTACTGTTAAAGAGTCACACGTCTTCTGCTTTATCCCCTAAATCTGCAGCAATTTGTGATATGGAATAATTCTGGTTGCCAACTTGTGAAACAAAAAGCGCCCTGTCCTTACCAGGGGACTGTTTGATGATCTATTTGCCAATATCAATATTTGGATGGAAAGCTTAAAATATGTTGTTTTCCCAGGAGTTAGACATTAAAGGAGGGAGAGCACCACTGATGAAATATTAGCAGTAAATCGGTTAACCACTAACTTCTTTCTGTAGTCGTCGAGGCTCTTTTAAGTTTTCAGGAGAAAGGAAACTTCATTCTCTTTGCTCAGAACAGAGACTCCTCCACATCTGCTCTCTTAACCACAGCGTCGTCCCCGGCCGGTAGGTGACTTCGCCTACAGCCTTGAGGTCAAATCAGGCGGCGTCTGGAGACGCAGCCGTCAGCCCAGAGGCCCGCCAGGGCGGTCCCCTGCGGCTCCCCCGGGCTGGTAGCCGGGAGGGTGGTCCTACCCCAGAGGTGCGCACCAGGTGGCGAACCACCGGTGCAAGGGGGCGCTCCGACCGTCCTCGGAAGTTCGCTCGGCTCGTAGCCTTTCTCAGGTTCCCGACTGGAGAGCGCCGGCGTGAGGTCGACCGCGGCCGCGGTGGGACACGCGCGCAGACTCTGGAATGCGGGTCCGCGCGGCCGAGGCGCCGCTCGCAGCCCCGGTCCAGTCTGCGCCCCAACGAGGGGCATCCCAGGGGCTCGGCTCTCCTTCTGCGAGCCACAGAGACTTTTTTATTCTGCATCTCTACTTACGGCACTTTGCAGGTTAAAGTTTACTTTATCAAAATCCACAGCGGAAATCCATGTTGTTGGGGACAGGCAGGACAGGTTGGAAAGGAGAAGTTGAGTGAATATTAATCTTGACCTTTCTCTAAAGTTCTTTAATGATTTTTCGAATGAAAGAGTTGGCGCCCTCCCCATCCCCCCACCCTTCTCCCCTCCCCGACTAATCCTTGATGTAATGACCGTGTTTGTGTTTTTCTTTCTGTTGAATTCACAGAGCACCGCGGCAGAGAGGTTAAACTAGATTACGAATGGTTTTCAGCTGCTTATGATGAGGTGCATTCTAAGCGCACCTCCTCGGCACCCAAACCCTGTTTTCTTGTCCAGAGGTAAAGGGTATTCGTGGGCGAGGGAGGGGCACAGTAGGTGGGGGTCTAACAGGAGGAGAATCTGCTCCTCTCGGTTTGGATCTGCCTTGATTATGTCTATCGGCCCTACCCTGATCGGGTTTGTTTAATGACCATAGACTTTATACTTACATTGTATATAATTCCAGTCCAAAGGAGAAACATCCGTCCTGTCGTTTTTGCTTCCATCTGTATTGAGATGTTAAGTCTTTCCCTGAGACGCGAAACCTCAACTCGTAAAAGTGTTTGCACAGCATCTTTTTGAAAGTAAGTTCTGTCTTTAAGAGATAGCTAATAAATCAGCAGGAAAATGTATCAAAAACATATTGGATAGAAGCTTAAACAATTCATATCTCAAATAAAACGGTGGAAGACATGTTATAGGTAAGCGATTAACAATATGCTAGTGAAATCTGGGTTTATGAATTGAATACAGTTTAGCTCAATTATGCACTATACGAAAGTATATGTGTCATAAAAGAGATCTAACTTTAACTGTCTTTTTATTTTATTATATCTAGAACTTCCTGGAGCAATGACGACAGCCATAAAGAGAAATAAAGGTAATTATATTATTGCAGTTGAATTATGATTTTTTAATATTTGTAATAAAATACATTTCTCTACTAAATGTAAACAGTGGCATGTTAGATAAGTCACAGTATTTGCAAGTGGGGAAAATAGTCATTTTAGACTTTCACATTTAAATTAGATCCTTCAGGAGAGCAGAAATTAAATCCATTTCTCTCTTTAAGAAAAGGGCAACTCTGTAAGAGACTATTACTGAAACAAGTTGAAATTCAAAAACAAGCATAGGTCTTCGAAAAAGCATGTGAATTTCTAAAATACCAGAATACGTACTATGATTGAAATCACAGGTAAATTTAATCCATTATATTTGAGAGCTTTGTTAACAACACACTTGAAAGACTGACGGGACTGATTAAAATTCAGGCCATTGTTTTTTAAATTAAAATACAGAAGCTTCAAAAATATGACAAAATTATATATTAGTCTATAGGTGTGTTTTCTGGAGTAGATGATGGAACAGATATTTTAAAGGAAAGCTGAAATGTTTCTTTGTGTTTGTGTATATATATGTACATATATATTTTTTATTTTGATGAAAATCTCTTGAGCTGCTTCGATGCAAACTATATTTCTGTATCTGTTATGTCTGTAGAGCTGTGGGAAGGGTGAAGATGAAGCCAGGGAAGGAAAGCAGCAGCGGAGCACACACAAAACATGAGGCCACCTGGCTTCTTGCCATCCTACATGACATTCAATTATTTTAGTACTTTTTCATGAGTTTTCTCTCCACCCAGCTTCCCCTCCCCTCTCCAGACTCCTGCTTTTCTACATTTGTCATAGTTCATCTAATTCAGCACGCATTTTTCCTAGCTTTACTTACTAGTATGCCTCAAACTCTTGCCAAAAAAAGAAAGGGCTAAGATGAAAATTCTTGCAATCCTATCTAGACATTCCCACTATTACTATATAAGTGTGACATTTCTTTCAAGAAGTTGAGAAAGGAACCAGAGTGGTGTACACATTGCTTCAACTGTTGCTTTGATGTATGTACTCAAAATATTTTTCATTTCCCAAAATATAGTCTCATGGGGGAGGGGGGCATCAAAAGCAACTTTCAGACCATGAGAATTTTTTTTTAATGTAAAATAAGTCAAACTGACAGCCAATCCCTTATCTGAACTTGACTTACCTGAAATTACCTTTGTATGTGGGGGGGGGGGGGGGAGAGGAGGAGTCAGTCATTTCAGTGGGCTTTTAAACGAGTTTTAATTTAATTACTTTAATTCTAGGCTCTAAAGGGAACTAAATAAAGAAAACTTTAAGCACATCCCAAATCACTGTGTTTGGTGAGCTGGCACCTAACAACAACAGCAGGAACAACCACAAACTGGTTGCAGGAATGTTAAATGTAACTTCAAATCAGAACATCAGAGTCACTTCACAAAACAGCCTTTCCGCTGTGTTAGCATCCCTGGTGCCAGAGAAATGAGAAAACAGTGTTGCAAAGAGGCTGAGACTTGAATCTGCAATAGGTCATGTTAACCCTCATCCTTTTGCTTCCTGGACTCTGCACATTCCTTCCTGAGTCTGCCTCAATCCCATCAAGGAGATGTGAAGAAGCATCAGTAGCTGCACCCTGGGATCTGAAAGTGCCAGCATCCTAGAATGTCCTAAATTTTGTTAGGATTTAAAAGAAATTGATGGCTCCCCATCTCTGTGCCCCTCCTACCCCCACTCTCACCCCACTCCCACCACCTCCTGCAAGTGCTTTTTGCCAGGTAGATTGCTTCACTAACATGAAAGATGGGGAGCTGAATCCTGAACCCAGGTTCCAGGTATGGAAAGTGATGAACAATTCTCTCGAAGGAGAAATAGAAAGGTGGAGGACAGAAGGGAATGGTAGCCTGGGGGTGATGGACTGAGTGTGCTGAGATAAAATCCCAATTAGAACCTGGTTTAATAAACTGGGTCTCTCTGGCCAGCCATGGTTCCTCGAGGCACTGCACCCTGGGGCCCTAGCCATGCTGACCCTTTGGAACTGGGGAGGCTGGGATGAGGAATGTGGATTAGAAGCAGGTTTTTAAAGCCTGCTGAAGAGGAAAGAGCCATGTAGGCTCTAGATAGAGTAGCTGAAAGTATTTATCAAAGTGCTGTGGTCAATTTCCAAGAAGGTTATCCTCAAAGCACCAGGCAGAAAATGCCCAGGTAAATCTCAGAGAGGGCAAGACACCCTCCAATCCAATCAGCCTCCAGTTTCTTCTCCCTTCTTGTGCCTTCCACAAATCATTTAATTATTGTTGTTTTAATTAGTATTATTTTAAATTTATTATTTAAGGCTCCAATGGTTAGAGCTGTGACATTACCATAAACTCCATCTCAACCTCTCAGAATCCATTTAATGCAGCTCTTGGCAACCAGAGACCCAGCTTCTTGCCAAAAACTGCAGATTAAGCATTCGTTATGGGAGTTTGCCATTAGCTGTTCCCTACATTTTGGGCACATGTGGTTACATGTCCCCAAACATACAGGACTCTGTGTAATAGATTTGCATTTCCAAGAGGCTCCAGGGATATTAAGTGGGGTTGGTGACACCTTGCACCCATCCCTCCAACCACTACCATCAAAAGTGGGGTTGAGTTGTGGGGTGGAAACGGGTTTACTAGGTAGCTGTGGACCCTGGCTCTTCTGTAGTTTCCTCTGCGAGCTGGACCTTTATTAGTTTACAAGTACTCTAGAGCTTGCATCATATGTCTTTCATTTAAGAGACACCGAACGTTTTTCAGGGAATTCAGGGCTCTTAAGACGCATATTTATAAACAAGCTGACAGAGCTCTACGAGGTAACTAAGTTCATAGCTAGGAGTTGTTTGTATATTTCCTCAAGTCAGCAAGGCGTTGTTCTTGCTGCTGTGAATTTTTGAAAAACCTATTAAACGACCATTTCTCTTATCCTCCCCGTGTCTATTAGAGAAAGGCAGGCTGTCAGAACATCTGAAGGTAAGGTACAGAAGGGGTTAGGAGAGAATCAAAAATTATCAACCCGGGTAAGAGTGAGTGGATAACTCGACTTCCGACATTCCTGTAGGGATGGCCCAGGAACAGCTAGAAAGTGCTCAGGAAGCGCATAGCTTGCTCCTTCGCCTTAAGCATGGATAGGATGTACCAGAGCAACCTCTCGCCAGCTTTTCCTTGGCCTTCCTCCCGCGTACTCCACCCCCGCAGCACCCCACACCCCCCATCCGAGGATGCCAAGCTTGGAGTTCGCGCGCCTTGGTGCAGTCTGGAATTCTCCCTGAGCCCAGTCCCTGAAAGCTTTCCGCCCCTTTTGAGATTTAACAGTTAGTGTTTGGTGCCGGCTGCACGGCTCCGGAGATAGTAATAATACAGCTAAAGTTGTATCATTCAGGAATGGTGTCAACTCGCGAGAACCTAAGTGCGCGCTCAAGGCTGTGCAGAGCGCGGCGCCACGTGAATCGAGCTTGTGCCCCTGCTCGGGAGAAGCGTCTTGGGAGAATGGAGGCTGCTGCTCCGGGGCGCCTGCTGGGGTCCCACTCGGCCGGATCTGGGTTTAGGACCGGCCCCGCTTCTTGGGCAGTGCTGAAGCGCCGCTCTGAGGTGCGCAGCGCTCTATGATTCTTCCCCGGCTGCGGCCCATGCTGGCCTCGAAGAGGGTCTCCCAGTGAGTCCTAGGACAGCCAACACCCCGAAGAAAGTGGGAATTCCCGAGCCCATCCGGAGGCTCGCCAGAATTGGGCTTGGCCTCGCCACCCCAGCGTCGGGGCTGCCCCGCGTGCCCAAGGCCGCGGGGTGACTGCCCGGCTGTCCTGGGGAGACGCGACGGGCGCTGCGAGGGCCTGTGCGAAAAAGGCCGTCGGGTAGAGGCCTCCCTTGGAGGGCGCAACCCGTAGTCCCCAACTTGTGGGTGTTTTCACCCTATTTGCCAGTTTAAGAGGCCTGTTGCTAATGGCGGCCTTTCCTTGCCCAAGGCGCTGAACGCTTTTCCCTCCGACGCGGCGGGCTCCTCCGAAACCAAAGGCAGTCCCGAAGCCTCACAGAGGGGCTTTCAACTCCGCAGTGCTGCCTGCCCTCAGGGAGCGGCCAGCTCTCCGGCCTCCCACCATCCCCTCGGGCTGGGACCGGGGTCCTGCCCCAGCTCCGCGCGCGCCCGTCGCTCCCCGAACGCGCTTTTCAAACTCGACCGCGACCATTTAAGAGTAAAATAATAATCTTTTGAAAACCACCCTGAAGGCCTTCCTCGTACTTAAACCCCTTTGTGTAACGAACCTCTCTCTGGCCTATACTAGGGGCCCTTAGGAGGTACTTTTCCTCTCGGGGTTTCTTAAAATAATCTGGATCTAATGATAAAATCGTGGACCAAGGGGAGGGGTGGAAGAAGGGTGGGGAAATCAGGTTGGTATCGGTATAATGTTTTCAGTGCCTCTTGCTCGGCTTTCCTCTCCCATTGCCACCACATCCACACGCCACCGCATTCCAGAAAGAAAGAAAAGGCCACGAGTTCGTGAGCGCCGAGAGCCCCCGGACGCCGAGCTCCTCGGGATTGGAAGGAGAAGCGGCCCCTCTACCACGGCCATCCCAGTTAATAGCTGCCAACGTACCCGGCTTCTTGGGCTTCGGATTAATGTGGATCTTCCACATAAACGATTTAGGGATGAAGTAAAAGCCCTTTAGAGCAGTACTTCCTTTCAAGTTCGTAAGACGCCTCTAAATCTTTCTGGTAGTGAGTGGCCGGCGTGGGGGTGGGGTGGGGACCGGGTGCCGGGCGGGCGGCCCGGGAGGGCGCAGAGAGCGGGGAGTGGAGGGTTAACTGCTTTGCGATCTCACCGAGCTCTTCCGAAATGCCAGTCCACTGTCGCGACGGCAATGTTTCTGGGTGTCGTGGCCTCATCCCTGCTGGCATTTGTCTGAAATGGAGCTGTCTGTCTAACCTAGGCCTGGACGCGCCCTTCCCGGGTAAGTGGGGAAAGATGGGGGTGGGGTGGGGGCGGAGGGGAGTCCGGGGTGGAGTTAGTCGCCTGCCTATTTTCATATTCATTAGAACTGGGAGGTTGCCCGAGGAGCCCAGCTGAGTTTCAAGATATAAAAGCAACTTCGGGTGCCCCCTTTCCAGCCGGGACGTCTTAAAGGGCTCGGAGCCGGGCAGCTCCCCGCGCCGCAGCGCCTGCTTCCCCTTCGCTCCTCTCTGGCCCTCCCTCCTCCCGCCCCCTCGCTCCCTCCCCCAGCGCGCTCCAGCCTCCGAGCTCCAGTAGCTCCGAGACAGCTTTCCAGGATTATGGAGTTTCTGAGCGAGAAGTTTGCCCTCAAGAGCCCACCGAGTAAAAACAGTAACTTTTACATGGGCGCAGGAGGCGCGTTGGAGCACGTTATGGAGACGCTGGACAATGAGTCCTTTTACAGCAAAGCGTCGGCGGGCAAATGCGTGCAGGCCTTCGGGCCCCTGCCCCGCGCCGAGCATCACGTGCGCCTGGAGAGGACCTCGCCCTGTCAGGACGGCAGCGGTGAGTCCACTGCTCCAGCCGGGGTCGCGGAAGCCCACCCGCAAATCCGGAGTGCGGGGAGTGGTCGGAGCAGGGAGGGAGGAAAGGAAGGAAGAAGGAAGGAAAAAAGGAAGGAAGGAAGGAAGGAAGGAAGGGAGGGAGGGAGGGAGGGAGGGGGAGCGAGAGAGCTGGAGGGCGGAGGAAGGCAGTGGAACGCTGCTTATTTTAGGAAGCGGAGTTTTGGCTGCTGCAGAGCCAAGGAAGGAACCCGCACCCGGTTACTTCCGCGCGGTTCTCCTTTCGCTGTCCTCCACGGGTCCTGGAGTCCCTCTATCCAGGACCCCGGCGTAAACTGATAGGGCGCTAAATAGAGCGTAATTGAGTCAAGACAGCGCGCTTCCTCTGCGAGCCCGCCGAGCTGCCCAGGCAGGAGGAGCTGAAATCCATCACAGCTCGTTAGAGGACGTCACTACCGTCACGAATAAGAAAACTTAGGTGAAAAATGTTTTTTACTTTTCAAGACGCAACGATATTTTTCTTTGTGAAGTTAGAGGGTTACTAGATTAGCTTGTGGGGATCTGTGATTTCTACTTCTTTGGGTTTGCGATACAACATACATTTTTGTTAAACGCCAAATCACTTGAAATAGCTTCGGGCAAAGAATCTTCAATATAATCACTCACTCCCGAATTCTGCGTTGTCTCTTTTTCTGACTCCACGTAGAAGTCACCTAAGAAGACTTTCGGAATGCTTCTGGATGAAATCTTTAACTTTGGATGGCCAAGTATCTCAAAGTCAAAATGTTATCAAAACAAACCATCTATCTTTTCTATCTTGTAACCCAATACAAACCTATTTTTTTAGATCGCGACAGCTAAAGCAGGTTTACAATTCCAAGAGGACTTTTCCTTATCATTGTATATATTCAACAGTTAAGCTGTAAGGAGCGGGTTGTTTTAAAATAACAAACGAATTAAGTGTGAAATATTTACAGCAAGCCTGCCGCCCCTTATTCTAATGGTAGTTCAAAATCTGGCAAGGCACCGGCTCATAGAAGCTCCTTTTCTAAATACCTGGTACGCAATAAGCTTAAAAAACGACCTCGTATATTTTACTTATTTTGTTCAACGTTGCAAGTAACTTTTGACTTGCAAGGTTAAATAAAAAATAAAGGCGCAAACAATAGAGAAAATCAGTTAAATCTCAGTCATTTATTTAGGAAGACGCAAAAAAATTTTATTTGAATACACTGAAGTTTTGGCTTTCTGGCTGTATTTCACATTGCAATATTTTTATTTTGAAATTTATAGAGGTATACATAAAGTTATTTCTATGGACAGGATTTTTAAAAAATGGTTCTGAAATGTCCTCTGTTGACAGCTGGATACGACTCAATCATAATTTTTATTTAAATTGTCGGGATTCCAAAAATAAGAAGAGAAATAGGTGAATTTTGATACTTTATCAAGTTTTTAAAGAACATCATACTACTAGGAGGGGTTTTAATAGGAAAGTATTAAGTAAGATAAATGTAGGCAACAAGCAGTCCGCTAAATTTAGGAAGTCTTTCTCCTGAGATGCCCTTACCCTCACGCCTGCTTCCCCTCCCCCATCCCTAATTACCGCAGTTCCCCATTTAACTCTGCCCGCGGAGACAAAACCGTATTGTTTGTTAATGTCCAGGCTCTTCTTTCTGTTTAGTTTTACCTCACATCTTTTTTTGCCTAAATACTCTAACGTATTTAAGTTACCTAGGTACTAGAGTTCAATACATTTGTATGATGATTAAAGCAGTTGTAAAAATACATCATGAGAGAATTTTAAAATAGACAAAAACGAAAAAAGTGTAACAATTCATTGGAAATCATTGTTGTGGCAGGGCTGACTTAAGAAAAATGCTTCCCGTTGCATTATGTGCCTCCATTACATTTGTGTGTGTGTGTGGCACCATATGATATATTTTCGTTTTATATCATACTGCCAAGCATGCACTCAAATCTGGAGGAAATCACTAAAATTAAAGCACCCCTAAACAGAATGCCAGATGACATCCTTTGTAATCTTTTAATAGATGTTTTAATTTCCGTGCTTTTCTAGAGGGACGAGTAAAGCTTTCTGTCTTAAAACATGTTTCATGAGTTAAGCATAAATTTGACAAATTTAGAAAGAACAGCAAATGAGTTTTTAAGCTAAAGAAGTCTACCTAAATCTTATTATTTTCTGTAGGAAACACACAGAGAAACTGATGGAAAATTCATTTTTTAACTTAGTAGGTCGCTTTTTGAAATAAAAAATGTAAATGCAGACATGATATACAGTTGAAATATTGGAAATACAGTAGGAAACAATACCATATCTTAAATCTATAGTCCATAGGTTTTGTGTGGAGGAGAAACAACTTTTGAAAAGAGTTTGGATTTTGGTTTACGGATAGTATTTAAAATTGAAATATCCTTTTTGAGCCATGTAAGTAGCTTACTTTTGTCTGCTGTGAATAAATAAGACATTAAATTTGGCTCGCGTAGATTCTTTTAAACTAGAGCGTCTTTTAATTTGATTATAAATTATGTGCATAAACATTACATTAATCCTGGAAAATAGAACTGTGTGTTTTGACAAATTATATGAGTTCCATGTACACATTTTTAGATGATTCTAAACCTGCCCAAAGTGAATTAATAATGTGATGATCAAATTAATACTGGCACAATAAATCATAATGGACCACTTGCCTGATGCTCTAAATTACTTCAACTTAAGTCCTTCATCCATGTTTTGCAATCCTGAGAACTGTTGTTTTCCCCCTTTGGGTACAGTGAACTATGGGATCACTAAAGTAGAAGGACAGCCTCTTCACACCGAACTAAATAGAGCTATGGACAACTGTAACAGTCTCCGGATGTCTCCCGTGAAAGGGATGCCAGAGAAGGGAGAACTGGATGAACTTGGGGATAAATGTGACAGCAACGTATCCAGCAGTAAGAAACGGAGACACCGAACCACCTTTACCAGCTTGCAGCTGGAGGAGCTGGAAAAGGTCTTTCAGAAAACCCATTACCCGGATGTATACGTCAGAGAACAGCTTGCTCTGAGGACTGAGCTGACTGAGGCCAGGGTCCAGGTAGGAGCCAAATGAAGGCTTGGGTGTGTGTGTGTTTGGAGGGCGGAGTTGGAGGGGGGATAGTGTTTGATCCATAGTTGTGTTTTACTACAAAGGAAGAAACTGATTCTCCTACTGAAGATGTAGAATGGTGTAGTATGTAAGTGTAGCATGTAAGTCTACTAAAGTTACTTTTTACTTGCAAAGGATTTGACAGCTCGCACACAAGTATAAAAGAAAAGAACACTTGAATTATTACATAGGCATAAAAACTAATGATTATTTTAAAAGAACAGAATATGAACAAATTTCTGATTTCAAAAAGTGATTTTTAAAGGACAAAAAACTAGTCATAGCTATCCAATCTAGTAATCCATGTATTTTATTTTTCTATTTTATCAGCCGTTGAAGTTCTTTTGGGGTTATGTACCCTATATTGGTAACTTATTTGTATAGTAGTCCATACGTCTATAATTTTACTGAGGTTGGGGTTATAATAAAACAAGGAAAAATGAAACAGTCTCACAAACTCCCAGTTGTTATGAATACCATAAACTATTTTCACTATACATAATTAAAGAAAGATCATATAGCTCATCTACAATTTTCTAGCCCCAGGAATTGCCAGTACATGCCATTCCATTATAATTTTTGAAATCTAGATAACTTATATGATTTTTGCAGAGGCAATAGGAATAATAATCTTAAAGTAATTTTTAAATATATAAATTCAGTTAAATTATATCTATATGTTATATTCAAATTATAAAATTGGATGATTCAATATACTAAATTTCTTAATAATTTGAAAAAAAATTTTTAAATACTGGGTAAAATTCTACCTAAGTGTATTTTATTTTTACTAGCCTTGATATTCGAAACTATATTTTATTAGTTCCTAAGTAACAATAATTCAGGAGAATAACCTTTTTCTTTGTGTGTGTTTTTACTACTCCAAATAAAATAATTTGAATTTTGAAATTCCCATAAATCACTAGAATAGAGAAATAAATAAAAAATTTTTTCTGAGTGGAGTAATAGTATTCCTCCTGAAGATTGAGCCATTGTAAGGCCCTTATACATCAGTAAAGACAACATCTGGTGGTGCAGGAATACCAAGCAGCAGATTTTTGCTTTAGTTTGTGGAGACAAATGGTTACTTTATCTTAGTTCAGGAAATAAATGTATAGAAAGTCAACGCTAAGGAAGAATTTTAGAACTGTCAAGTGTTAACACAAACCCCCCACATGTGTGTTTTTTGGTCTTGTGTTCATATATGTAAATTAGTTATACTTGTAACCATAGAAAAATGTGTTTACACACACACAGTGATCAAATGTGCACAAAGCATGTTTTCCCCTTATCATTTCACCAAGTTCTGATTAATTTTTGTCTAAGAACATGCACAGAGAGCCAGCCTGAACCTAATTTACTCAATTGGTTCTCTTTTCTGCTTTTCACATCAGAGTGGTAATTGGCACCCATTTTAAGGAGATTGTCAAGGTCTTTTTCTCAGTAGAAAAGCCCTCATTACTAAATTCCCTCAGTATGCTCCTGCTGTGGAGAGAGCAAGAAAGTGTGTTCTGTTTTGTTTTGTTGTTGATGTTGTCTTAAGCCCTGAATATAGTGGATAATACACACTTCCCAGCAGTGTTCTAAGAAACCATCTGAACAGGTAGCTGTCTTTGCCTTCTTTTAATTGCTGAAAACTCTTCAAAGTGCCATCTTAAATTTGCAGTACATGCTTACGCACCAAACTGAGTATTAATATGTCTCCATAAGTGTGAAGGTAAAGATATAAAAGATTAGAATTGAATATGAAAAAGAGTAAAAATTTCAAATAAATTTTAATGAAAGGCTTTTTACAATTTGCATTTTTATACTTCATTTCCAGCTTCTTTCCTAAGTATTTTATATTCTGAATATAGTTCTGTAAAGACTAAAGAGCTTCCTGAAAGCTGCTTATGTAAATTATATATATTGAATACCAAATTATACATATTGAATATAATTTTCTGTATAGAGAGCTATATTAAAGAGAGCTTTAATACCTTAAAATATTAAAATGATGATTCTGGAAAGCTACAAGTGCAAATTAGTTAATATTTAACCCTCTGAGGAAGATAGGTGTTATAATGGATATTTCATCTATGCAATTAATTAGAGAGATTTGGAAGGCAGTTTAGTGACCCTGTAGAGGCCGTACTAACTCACAGGCTTTCTTGACAGTTGATTATATCTGCCCTGTTTCTTTTTTAATTTACATTACCCGTAAGTCTTTTGAATTGGATAAATGATTTTGAAGATTTTATGAGCATTTTCTATAAGAGAAAATAAGTAAGTGGTGTCATTTACATAATAAACCATTTGTATATTTTAAAACCATAGTTCAGCTTCAGATGATACCATTTTACCCAAAGTCTTTATCATAATCAATATAATATATATAATCCTAATGGTTTTTGTTTCTAAATAATCATGATATTTCTGCTGATGCCATATGTTTTAGATATAATCTTTATGTTTACATTTTTCTAAGTTTTTCTAAGTCTGGGTACAACCCAGAAGAGCCAATTGTTTTGACAGACCCAGATATTAATTTGGTTATAGATTGGCTGGGTTAATGTTGTATACATAGCCCCAAACTAAAAAGTTATGAATGTCTTCCAGACTTGCAGCATTCTCTGAGAGAGGGATTATTATCTGTGATAATTTGAAGATATAAGGAATCTTCACGGTCATATAATCTAATTCTTTTTTATTTTCTGTAAATGAAAAAACAGAGGCTCAGATGTCTTAAATAAATTTTTGAAAATGTCTTGTCTCTTTGTATTAAATTATATTGCCTCATGGACATGGCACTTGTCAGGGTAAAATAGAAAGTAAAATTTGTGGTTCCTTTTCTAATATAAAAAAATTCCCTTTTTAGTAATTATGTTGACCTGGTTTACCTTTCTAATTTGAAGTCTTTGAACATCATATTTGCATTTTCAACTATTCCTTGCCTAAAATTCTACTTTTTTAAAAAATTAGGTTTGGTTTCAAAATCGAAGGGCCAAGTGGAGAAAAAGAGAACGTTATGGCCAAATCCAGCAAGCTAAAAGCCACTTTGCTGCCACCTATGACATATCAGTTTTGCCAAGGACTGACAGCTATCCACAGGTATGGTAAACTGCACAGAACACTGAGAGGCATAGGTGTGGTTTGTATATTCTTAAAAGGGCTAGTATAAGCTTTATTATATCTAATAGCCAAGAATGAAAATTTTAATCTCCAAAAGAATTTTTCCATGTTTGTTAGATTTTTATTTTACTAAAATACTTATTTATTTATTTTAATTTATTTTTCTAGAGCCATTCATTTGAAAATATTTCAGGGTCTCTTCTTTGGTATACATTGAAACAACTGAAGTAGCATCATTCAGTAGTATGTCTTTTAATTTCTCTACTCACTCCCTTTGTTAACTTTTAAAATACATAAAGCATTGCTTGGCATGCTATCTCTGTGGCTGTTGTTTTATGAACCATACCATAACCTGGTGTCACGTGTGGCCTGTGACACCTTCAGTTTCACTGAAAACCATCTTTTTTTCGGTTTTAAGTTCCACTTAAAACTATGTTGTCTTTTCAGCTTTGAATTTGCTCATTGTTTCAAGGAAACATTTAGCCCTTTGTGACATAAAACATATATAGAATTAGTGCTGGACATAATTTTTTGAATGTATCATGTTAAGAAAGACTTCTTTTATAATGGGAGCTCTCATCTCCTTTCAAAGAATATTTAGAAATCCTTTTTCCTATAATTTTTCCTTTTAATTTAGAGAGGGTTTTTTTTCATACTTTGTAATTCACATAAATAAATTTTGTCTTTCTAATTGGGTATTACTTTTTCCTCATACTGAATTATAATATTCAAAATTGTATTTGATACATGATAAAGGACATGTGTATTATAAGGAACTTTTAAACCATCTGTTATTTCATTCCTGATTGTTTAATGATATGCCTTGTAACAGACTACTTTGAAAACAAATATGTAACATATATGCTGGTAGAATACCTTGATAGTCCAGTAAACAAATCATCTCAGCCCCAAACTTAAGGGTATTCGTTTTCTTTAACTGTAAATTCATACCCTGTGAGCATAAATTCAGCCCTTTAATTTCATGCTATCTTTGTGTTCTTGTGCCTTTCATGATTTTTTAAAACCCTATTTTGAGAACTTCATTCCTCCAGATAAATCCACCAAATTTATTAATGTAATATTATATGCAAACAAGAGCCTTAGAGATCACCTAGTTCAATTCCTTCATTTTAGAAGTCAGGAAACCAGACCCAGATGAGGTAAAAAAAAATTGGTCTGTGATCACACAAATGGTTCCTTAGTCTATAAAAGACTGTTACAGCTAAGCCTTGCCACTGCAGTTTGCCAGAAGACCAACATTATGGGTACCTTTTGAATAAATGCCCATACCTACCTTAAGAAGAATCTTGTTTCTTTCACTTTAAAAATTTTATCTTAAAGTAGCTCCTTTATATTTTCTCCTATTTTAAAAGCATGTATATACTCCTGGTTACTTAACATCACAGGGCTAATGAAATCTTATTCACCAAATATTTTGAGTGTCCTAGTTGAGTTCTAAACAAAGTGCTGTGAGGATGTTTGTCCACTAGGCTGTAAGCGCCATGAGATCAGGCACTGCTATTTTCCTAGCTGTTAACACGACTATAGCCCTTACTGTCAGGCACTGTTCTAACTAGGTTACATATATTAACTCATTTAATCCTTACCACAACCTTATGTAGTAGGTGTTGTTGATTATTCCCATTTTTCTTAGGAGGAAACTGAGGCACAGAGAGGTGAGGTATTTACTCACTTTCATTAGTGGTAGTGAACCCAGATTTGAGCAGAGCCAGTCTAGCTCTCAAGGGCAAGATCCTAACTCCCACAATAGACTGTCTCTCCCAGGGAATATGTTTGAATGATTGAATGATTAACTAATACCAAAGGAGCTTAAGTTGCATTATTCAAATTGCAGTTTAGTTCAGGGGAGGAGAGAATGTTCTCACAACCAGTGAAATAACAATTAAAAAAATAACGGAGATGGCATATACTGCGTATAATTTTGAACTACTTGACTGTTGGTGACTTTAGAAATAATAAAGTCACAAATTATGAACTCTTTTCAAATGGACTTTAAACAGTCTTACTGATATGTCCCACAACACTTGACTGTGATGTGTCTGTTTTTCACCTTATTGTTTCGATATTCATTCCTTTCCTTATTACCATTTCTATTTGCCACTTTTCTGCTCCTTGCTTTTGGTTGCCTTATCTCTAACCCCCCTTTCTTCTTTAGTATATCATAAAACATGTAGAATAGTGCCTGGACCAATTAAGCTCTATACAAAAGCTTAATATAACAATATAACTAGTCACCCTTTTTTCCTAAAATTATCTTGCTACTATGTTATTGTGCCTCATAGCTTGTGACATTAACGATTAGCAGAATGAGGTCACCTAGTAGCTCAGGCAGGAAGGGAAATGGTAAAATCAAATTATACATTTGATAGTCTTTTTCACTCCAACAAAGGATAAATTTTAAAAAAAGTCCCCTCACAGATAACAAAATTTGCACTAATTCTTCTTGTGGCTTCTCCATAACTTATATACATTGGTTACACCGCCTCACAATTTAAGTATGGGAATGCAGAGATCATATGTTGAAGTTATTTTGACAGTGCAATTCATTAACAATGATAAAAATCAATACTGATGAATCCACACTACTTTTCTGTATTGGTAAGTCATTTAATGTTTGGTTACCAAAAATTCTGAAATCAAGCATCTCCCACTCCCCACTGTAGGTGTTGGATAAAGTCAGGGGAAAATTCCATTTTAACTTAAAAATACATGGTTGACATTTTTTAGTTCGTTTGAAAAAAAATAATTATGCAAAAATCATGTCTCTCAAGACTCAGCCTAAGGAAATTTTTTTTTTTATCATGTGGCTTAAAAATAGAAGTTTGTAATGGGAAAAATAGGAACTGAAATAGAGCCTAACCAACTCAATGCAGTAAGACACTGAATTTGGTTACTGTTACTAATTACAGAAAAAGAAGTATTAATTACAAAATGTTGGAACTAGAAAATGTTGGCGGCAGGACAGAAATAAAGAATTAGCAATTTGGCAGGGAAACAAAAGCATACACAGAAATACATCAAAATCAGAAATGGTTTACAAAATGATCTCCTTAAGCCTGCTCATAATAATAAGCCTGTGTATCATAATCTTACCTAGCACAAAGGTATCTGTATATAACATATAATGTTTATTTGTGAATAGTAATTAATATTTTCTAAAATGTTCTAAATACTTTGTTTCCACTGGTCTTCATTACACTATAGTAACAACAGCTGTAACAGTAAAAATAGTAACTACCAGTTGAGGGCTTATTTTAAGCCAGGCTTCCTTCTTATAGCCATTAACTCATTGAATTTGAGCCCAAGTTTCTTGAGTTCGGGAGTCCCAGGCTTTTTATGCAACATTATGTTGGAGTCTCCCTAATCCAACACGGTGTTGAAATAGTTCAATTTTGACCCTAAAGCATCGCATTACTTTGGTAAGGAAAAATGCTTTCATTTTTTAAATTTGTAAAATAATAATATAAAACATTTTAAAAATGTAGATACTTCTTAGACTGTTTAAGATATTCTTTTTCTTAAACTTACTCATATGTGATAGCAAACAAACAAATAAGAAAGTGAGTGCTGTGATGTCAGTAGTAATACACTCTAAAGGTAGTATATTTTGATGTAGTGAAAAGCTGTTAGTTTTTAAAGCTCTCTTTTGGGTCACAATATCAGTTGCCATTTGTGAACACTGTATAGCTAAATTAAATTACTTGATATTCTCCAACACATGATATTTTAGAAAAGAGGCTCCTTGCTTGTGCTAAGTCTGTTTCCCTCTATCTTGAATTCCCTTGCCTTCACCTAAACCGTATTTCTTCCATGAAGCCTCCTCTCAATTTTCCCTCAATCAGCGCATCACTTTCTCATTGACATTGTGGTGGATTGTGTAAAATGTCTCCCACACATTTAGAATGTAAAGTATTTAAAAGATGATTCAGTTCTTATTCACATTTGTATCACCACAGTATTAAGCAAATTATGTATACACTGAATAGATGTGAAAAAAAGTACTGGTTCACTTCACTATTCAGGAGTACATTATAAAACAAAAACTAGTCTATTTTTAATAAAACAGATGGTTTCTGAATCTCTGATATTAACCAGCTCTGTGGTCTTAAGCAATTAACTTTTCCTCTTTGAAAAGAATAGACTAGAAAGATTTTGTAGACCCCTTTCAGCTTAATTTGTTTTTCTTGCAGAGTTGTTTGCATTTTATCAAACAAATATATGCCAGGTATTGTTTTAGGCACAGAGGTTATACAAATGATCCAGACAAAATCTCCTGCTTTGTGGACAGATTACAAACTAGATATTACAAATTCTGCAAACACTTCTTGATGCAAACTAGACCCAGAAAGCCAAACCAATTAGAGACCTACATAATTTTGTCCTTGAGTTTAAGAAGCAAGCACATATCTATCAACATTAGATTCTAACTTGTTTCTAATTTATCAAAACCAAAGCATTTTTTTTTTTTTTTTTTTTTCCGGTACGCGGGCCTCTCACTGTTGTGGCCTCTCCCGTTGCGGGGCACAGGCTCCGGAAGCGCAGGCTCAGCGGCCATGGCTTACGGGCCCAGCCGCTCCGCGGCATGTGGGATCTTCCCGGACCGGGGCACGAACCCGTGTCCCCTGCATCGGCAGGCGGACTTTCAACCACTGCGCCACCAGGGAAGCCCAAAACCAAAGCATTTTTAAAATAATTAATTTTAGTGAATAAAATATTTTCTGTTAAGTTATAAGCATTTTCTAAGAGATTATAGCAGCCTTCATTCTTAAAAGAAGAGCTAACTTCATGCCATTAGGTTTAGTTTGGATTAAAAGTACACTAACTTTATCATTTACTAGCTGAGTAACTTTGGGTAAGTCTCCGGACTTCCTTGATCTTCAGAGTCTTTATTTGTAAGATTGAGGTATTGTTGGTGCTAGAGTTGGTAGTCTTAGTAGTGTAGATGATGATGATGATGGTGATGATGATGATGATGATACTTTTTCTGTTATGGAGAGGATTAGAGTGATTTCTAAACAGTCTTTGCAGCTAAATCCTGGGATTTGGGATGGGCCATGGATTCATGTATGACTGTGGGCTGCACAATTAGGGAGTTGTGGATTCAAATCCTGGCTCTGCCACTTAATAGATTTTTAGACCTTTGGCAAATAAATTAACCTCTAGGAACATTTCTCTTCATTTATAAAATGGTGATACAAGTTCATGTGTTATTCGTGAGGATTAAACAAAATAGTTTATGCAGAGTTCTTAGGATATTGCCTAGTACATAATGAGTGCTCAATAGTCATGGTTCTATGATAGCCATTAATCATTATTAATCTTTTTCTGCAGTAGAGAGGTAGCTAAGTGGTTTGAATTTTCCCTTATGTTGTAGCATTAAGCTCATCCAATCTGTGAGTATATTTACTATTTGGGGATCTAGAGAAAGATCAAATTCAGTTAAATACACTTTCTTCTTTAAATTAGGATGAACAAATATGGTAGCTTTAGGAAACTTTGAGTATATTCTTAATCCACCAAAATTATTTTCTCATGAAGAAAATATTTTCATCAAAATTTTCGAAAAAAGGGTTGAAGGTTTTCCCACCAAAATTTTCAATGAGGTTTTACTTAGTATATATTGGGAATAATAATTAAATCTATATATTCCAAATGCACTAAAAGACCCATGCAGTATTTTTGCTTTCTGTTGTTTAATTGATGACTTTATAAATATATGCCACTTGGAGTTTGAACATACCAAGAGTTGGATTCAAGTTCTAGATAATTTGTAGTAACTGGAGTATTTAAAAAAACAGATGAAAGATGTATACTATTTCTAGTTTAACAAATCTATTTCAAACATTGTTATTATACAACTTTTAAAAGGAAATGTTAAAGTTTCTGTAAAATAGTGATTTGAAGATATTGTACACCCTACTTTCTTCTCTCACAAGTATCTGTCCTAATCTTAATGTTTACCTTTGCTTAATCTAAATAAGGAATATGAAACTTGTTTTCGTTTACCACCGTGGTTTAGTGATTTAAAGATATCTGGAGCAGGTTTGTTTTTTGTTTGTTTTCTGGAGCAGTTTTTACCTTTAGAAAAAGTATCACATTTTTATCACTATTATTTCTATTTTTCCCAGATATTTGAAGTAAGCAAAGATCCCAAGGTCTTTAAAAAATATTAATAATATAGCTATACTTGATGCATTGTATAATGAACAGTCTCATAGCTGTCAAACAACCAATAAGATGTTCATATATTGTGATACAATAAAACTTCCCTCATGATGAATGGAGGGACAAAAATGTTAACAGCATCAGGTCAGCAGGTCATAGTGGTATTGTACAATTTCTCACAGATTATAAGCACAAATATTTAATATTATAGAAGGACATAATTTATTCAAATTAATATAATTTTTACAATGGATAAAGTTGCTAATTTAATTAAATATATGCATATATATTTTATATAAACACATATAAAGACTATTTCACATATATGTGTATGTTAAAACTAAGTTACGTGTAGTAGGAGGTAGATTTTGTTAGTATCAGGTAAAGGTGCAGCTAGACACAGACAGTGAATAATTCTTTTATTTTGTTGAAAGTACAGGTTCTTTAAAGAGGTAAAGAATATCCTCCAAAAAAAGTAAAGTGCATTCATGTTGTTGACTGTGAAAGGAGATTTATTTTTTTAATGTAATATTCAAATTTAATGTGATTTAAAGACTTTGCATAGTCGTAATAACTTAGCTGTTTTTTTTTTTTTGCTTTTAATAAGTGACCACTGTTAAAGCATTGTATTTAACTGAATTGGTCATACATATTTTATATTTTAAGAGGAAAGAATAAATCAATAAATTGAGTAGGTTACCAAAATAAGTAATAAATATGAAAATAAATTATTGAGAAGTGCCAATGTTGCTCATACATATAAAAACTACCTTATAGGAGAATAGAGAAGAACCAGGGGGGAAATTAAGCATCAAAGTCTGAGAAGTCTGTGAGAACAGACTTGTGGATTAAAACCTGCAGTTCAAACCATTATTGTTAGTGTGAACCTCAGGATATATTTTAATCCAGAATTTTATGTGTGCCATATTTATTAAGCCACATGTGTCTGTGGGTTTTCTTTTTTATTTTAAATTGTGGAATGTTAAATAGAAAAAAATTTTTGTGCAAATGCACAGTTGAATTAAAAATCACAAAAATAAAATTCAAATTATAGTTAACACAAATACAAGATGAATATAATTGATAACTTTACTCGGGATTTTAAGAATAAATTCACATCTCGTACATGACACTATGTGGGACTCTCTAAGATTAAAAATATACCATGTAAATACTTCAAGTGTTTGCATATTTGATTTACATTTTAAGTTAATAATTCACAAAGAAAACTTAATTTATATTATAATTTTTGTTTCTTATAATTGTAAATTTTTAATAGATGA
The DNA here is from genome assembly GCF_008692025.1 of Phocoena sinus. Lineage (NCBI taxonomy): Eukaryota > Metazoa > Chordata > Mammalia > Artiodactyla > Phocoenidae > Phocoena > Phocoena sinus. The sequence goes on along the minus strand of NC_045772.1, from coordinate 34,558,354 downwards.
ATTGTCATTAAAAATGAATCAGCAATAGTTACCATGCATGTATTAAAATACATGAAAAATAAGGTGACAAATAGTTGGAAAATACTTCATATGATAATTGTTGCTGGATAATTATTAAAAAAATAGCAAATGCTAGGTGCTATGATTTTATTCTCTCCTTAAGTGAGTTGATTTGAAAAGTTTCATTTTAAGGCATGTAGGGTGAGATTTTCTATGAATCTTTTTTTAAAAATGATCACAATTAATACAAAATTTGAGAACACATTCAACACTAAAGGAAACGAGAAATGTTCTTAATGCTTCCTCTGTCTTTGACTTGGAGCATATTTCAAATATTATTCCAATAATACAAAATTTAAATACCTTTATATGGTATCATTCTTAAAATTTTCAGACATTAACATTTCTCATGAGACTTAGTGCTTTTAATTTTTGCACTAATGAGATATATACTTTTATTTTTTCTATATAGCAGTTTTCTTCTCAGTTCATTAATCTCATATGACTATTATATCTAATAGTGATTTTTTTTAACAGAAAAGGCATTCTTTCTTGTTTCAAATCCCTGTATACATTTCTAAGTTGAAATTTTATTTAAGAACTCAAAGTAGCAATGAATACTTAACATGTGGTCCTTTTCTGATGAATAAATAATTTCTGATCCCTTCAACTTAATAGTACCATGTGCTGAAAACATATATTTTTGGAATTTTTGAAATGTAAATTGATTCCCCCCAAATCTTAGTATTTGTATATTATCTTAAATTTTTTTCATTACAATTCCACCTAATAAGAGGGCACTGATGAAAACATACCCTCATTTCTATCTCAGGTAGTACCTAAACTTGCTCAGATTGATCTTTTCACTGCATAATTAATTCAAGTTGGGATTTTTTTTTTTCCAGATGCACAAAGTCTCAGTGTGTGTTATTCACTGGTAGCAAATTCACTATTTAGAAAAACACTTATACCCCTTCTCCCTGCCGGCAGCTTACTGATGTAGTTACTAGAAAAGTTAATGGGACCCTAAGTTTAGACAACAGCTAAAAATATCTGCAAGTTACTAAGCATATGATTCTTTTAATATTTTATCCCTCTAAATTTTAAAGGAACAGATATGCTAATAAAGAATGTAATGGTCTCTTAAAAATTGAACTGCTTTTGTAAACAGTGATGTTTTCATTTTTAAAAGAGACCATATAAGAAATCAGGTAAATTAAATTATATAGTGATAATGTGGTAATAAATCTATATAGTAAGTATTGAATAATATTCAGAGTAGTCAATAAATGTAAACATTCTGTCAAAAAGGAAAAACCAAAGTCAACTTTCAGATTTTAATGCAAAGAAGCTATTGCTATAGCATCATCACAAATACCTCTTTGTGAATCCCTGATCTCTGTCTTTTTAAAGCAACCTTTTAACTCCCTCAGGGAAGTGTTGGGGCTGTGATGTGAGGGTAGTGTGAGGATAGGATAATATGTGTATCATGATGTGTGTGTGTGTCTATGTATGTGTGTACATGTAGATGTTGGTGGCTGGTAGAAGCAGTGTATATGTAGAGGAGTAAGGTTAAATAAACTTGTTTTAGTAGAAAAATAGTTGGTTTTAGAGATGCTCTAAAATTAAGGAACAGTTATTACTCATATATTCTCACATTTTTCAGTATTTCTATTAAATCCAGATTAAATTCCATTGGCTAGTGTCTCAATAAATACCACTAACAGTAGGATATAGAGTATATAAATCAGGAAACTGTTTGCTTTTTTTTACACATCATGCTACTTTACAACTAAGGGAAAGACTAATAAACTTACATTAAAAGGTTTTTTAAAAGTATGAAAAATTCCCCACTACAATAAAATCAACAAATATATAAGAAATATACACCAAATTTAGCATACTAAAATTTTCTTTACAGTTTTGGTTATATAAAGAATATGTCTGTATCAAGTTTCCATGATGAAGGTAAATGAGATTTATAATTTCCTATCCATGATTTACCCTATTCAATTCATGACATATATAGATCCACAGTGAAGAGCTCTTAATATATATGTGTATACTTATATATCACCCCTCTCCTTCCTAGCCCATTGCTTTTAATTCCTTGAAAGGAAAGTGAATGTTAAATGAATTTGATTTGTTTGGAAAGAGACGAAAAAATCAACTTTCCTCCAAAATTCAAAGTTATGGAATAATTAAGTTTTTACGTGATTAGAAAAACATTAAGGGGCAAACGTTCAAAGTGGAGAGTTCTAAGTCAGCTGAACTTCCATTCATGCTAATGGGAGGTAGTTGGCTAAGTTCCCTGGACAGTGCTTTGAACATACCATCAGAACTTTAAAAAATGCTGTGAACCACATTAAAACATTGAATATTTTTAGATTATCCACTCCTTTTAAACACAAAGAAGAAAAAATGGAAAGGCAAGCAGTCTTTTTTCCTCATTTTTCTTTTCTTTTTTTTTTTTAAGCACACGTGAAAAAAGGATGTGGACATGATTCAGTAATGCTGTTCCTGGTTGTAAAGCCCTTGAATATTATACAGTTAGAAGCCTACAAAAAAATTATTTGGTGTCAGTGAACTAGTCTAAAACTAGTCTAAAAAAAAAGAAAAGTAGTGATCTTATTTAGAAAAAAGTGCATTCTTTCATTCCAAAATTTAACAGCAAATACAGAATTTTTAATAAGTCAGAGAGTAAGATTTTTGTATGACTTCTCTGTTGACAAATATATACGCAGTTTTAGACAATATGTGTCGATTCTAGCGCATCATTTTAAAATGATCACTTACAAGAATAGGATTGGTGGAGGGATGGAGGAGGCATAGAATGAGCCCACTTGCACAGCAGTAGATTTATTAAACCACAAGCTCAAACGACTTTGTTGTTCAATCAAATATCGCCTTCAAATATTAACAGAAGTAGATGATCTAGAACAAAGATGATACCTGCTGGGTTATCCCTACGGTGATCAGATGACATCTAGATTATATTCTGTTGTCAGTGCTGGATGTTAATAAGGGTGAAGGGTGTTGACGACCTCTAGCATATCCAGAGGAACGTGACTGGAATGATACCGTCTGGAAATCATGTCATATGAGGAATCCTTAGAGGAAAGAGACTTGTGATTGTATAATAGTCACCTGATGATATTTGAAGGTTTTCCCATGTAAGAAGGATGCTACTTATTCTGTATCATTTTAAGGGACAGACATAGAAGAGATAGATAGAGAAAGATAACAGTCACTTTTTTACAGAGCTCTCCAAAAGGGAATGGGATGTTTTTTAAACAGGGTGAGCTTCTTATCACAGGAATCGAACATAATTGAAAATGTACAAGGGTTTTTTGCATTTGGAAAGAAGCTGGACTTCAATAGTGTTTCCTGATCCTAGGTGATTTTAGGAATTGCTTGTGTGTATTACTATTGCCATTATTTTAGTACAAATCCCCTCAGCCACACCCCCTGCTTAATGAATCAGAATCTCCAGGAAGATGCATCTGTGGTGGATAGTAAGTGTTTAACAGAAAAAAAAAACCCAAAAAACTGCCTAGGGAAATATAGTCAACAGGGTCCAGCTTTGTAATTTTCATGATTTCTGTTAAGATTGTGTAGTATGGTGATTCTAGCATTCAAATCATGGGGAAAATTTTAGATATATTAGCATAAATTGTCCATAAAGCTTTGATTACATCTGCAAGATGGATCAGTCCAAATTTCATATTCTTAGAGATTTTTCCATTATTTAATAAATGTATATAAAGGGTTTTTCATATGCTGTGTTAGGCCTGGGGATGAGAAAACAGTTGTGAGCGATCACTGGGAATTTTGCTTTCAGAAAGTGGAGTCTATGAACAACCAAAAACTTAGGGTTGTTAATAAGTAAATAACAATTTCAACTCATAAGACTAGTTTTTATGTCATTGTAGCATTTATAAGATTTCTTGGCTTCAGATTTGACCTCTACCATTGCAGTTATGCCATCTTGGGTGAGATTCTTAAACTCTTTGTTCTATAGTTGTACCTTTTACGAAATGGGGATAGTAAAAGCACATACCTTTTCCGATGTCAAAACAATTAGAAGTCTTCATCATGCTTTTAACATAATGCTTGACACATGGTAATTAATTGATAACTGTTAGCTATCATGAGCGCGATCTTGATCGTCATCATCAGATGTTTTAAACATCCAGAGGGAATGCTTCAGAGGAAGCAAAACCTCAGTTCACTGGGGATATTATTTTTTATGATTTGCATCTAACTTTAATATAGAAACCAACTAGATCCCCAAAGTCTAATGAAAACATGCCAGAAATTTGAAAATCAAAGAAAGGCTGGGAAGAGAGGGGTGATAGAGATCATGGAAACAGGGCATAGCAGTAAAAGCATGTGACAGCATCACTACCCATGAGAATATCTGGGTATCCCCTCAAGTCCAACTAAAGTATTGCTGTTTGTAAATTGCTTTACTAATCTGTTCTGTTCAGAAGACATTTCTATATGTTGTATTTCATGAAAAGTAACTCGTTTAGCTTGCTTGATCATGTTCAGGTAAGAAGTTTTGATCAAAATAACAATATTTGCTCATGTCGTGGAAAGTGGAGAATTTCTTTTCATTTTATACATAGATTACTGTTAATTCTTTCAGGGGAAAAATATTTTAAATTTAAATTCATAGATTTCCTTCCTTGCTTTTACTCTCCTTATTTTTTCTTTTTGACTGAGTTGTTAAATATATTTCTATGCATTTGGAATACAAGTAGATGATTTTAATAATAAATTCTAGCAACACTGTGTATAAGTTGAGGGATCCTTTAACAAACATAAAATGTAAATAATCTTTCTCCACCACTATCTTGCCTTGCATTTATTTTTTCAAAAGTAAGCAAGCAAGTTCACTTTCATTTCCTGAAAGCCCTTTTGTCAGACATATGACTGTGGTTTTTGCAGTGTAGCACAATGTTTGATTGAATGTCAGAGGAAAATCACCCAGATCAAGTTAGAAGAGCTAGTTTGACAGACTAATGACATTAACAGCCCCTCCTGTTGGTTTGAGATACATAACTCAGCAGTCACTGGCACCAATCATCATACTTTGGCTAAAGTGGGATACATATACTAGAATGAGCCAAAATTAAAACAGCATAGCCCATGACGATTTAAGGATTGATAATGTATGCAAATCGTGATGGACAGCTAGCTAGATAGCTAGATAGATGTCTATAGGTATCTCTCACAGATTTGACATATTTAAAGCAGCTTAGAAAATATTTATATAAAGAACTATTAAACAATACTAAAATGAGCATCTTGCCAACCACTGAAGCACCACCTAAGGGATAATATTTGTTGTTCAGTTCAGTTTAGAACTGAACTGTGATCCTTTCTAAGTGACAGAGTAACACCTCTACAGTGTAATCTAGAAGTTTTTGGCTATTAATTGAAAATAAGTTGTCTTAAAAAATATGGCTTCAGCTTGGGTGTTGTAAGACTATACCAGAGGCTATATGTAGCAGACTGAAATTTCTATGTAAAAATAAATATGAGAAAACAGTTCTTGTATATGTGTTGAAATAATTGACGATTCCATTCTAATTATGATTTTAAAAAAGAAAAGAAAGTCAGATGGGATAAAGATATATATTGTTGTTTTGTTCTAGTCTAAATCTATTGTAATAATACTGTAAAAGGCAAATAATTTTTAAATTTCGTTTTCTAAGGCTGCATCTCTCTGCCATGCTATACCAAGCAACATTTTCCTTTTTTCCCAGCTCCTGCCGTTTATCAGGATTTTCTCTGTGCTTCTCAGTCATGCATGTGATCACTTTTTTTTTTGCCCCTCTTTAAATAGCTAGTCTAAGATACCTCCTATTTAAAATTCATAGTATACAAATTCTACTTAATGTTTCTTTTACATGCTAGTAACTTTAGAGAAATTTGTATTTGCTGATAATATTGCACTGAAATGTTTCCTGTAGAGATTTAATGAGATGAGATGTGAATTTCTTGGGCACAAATGATAACCCAGTTTTCAATCTTATATAAGATGTTATCTAGTACTTTATTTATATTCATATGATATTTTTGCTAATACTTGCATATTTTTCTCAATTGTGCTTTCATTATTGGGTAATAGTCAAGTTTTAGAATTCTGAATCTGTTCTACATGTCATACTTCTGCTGCAACCTCACTATATCATATATAAATCATAGAATAAATGTTTAAAATATGTGTATAATTGTCCTTTTCACAGAGCTATGTATTCAAGACTATAGGATATGAAAAAACAATGAAACAGTGAACATTTTCCAAAATGAGTTTGATCAAAAATATCTCTGAAGAACAAACAGCCTCGTATCAGCATTGGTTTCCAGCACAAACTACCACATCAAGAGTCCAGATGTGGAATTTAAAAAAACAAACGCAGTTGTGTAATTTTGTTTAGAAAGATGAAAACTATATTTAAACTTAAAACCATATTCTTAACCACTTTTCTAAGCACATGAATTGGTCAGGAATCATGAATAAATCTTCCAGATTTCATTTTAAAAATCATGACTATAAAAAGAATACTCGAGATTGACATGTTTTGAGAGTATTTTATGTGGTCAGATATGTGGGTTTTGGTGATCCATTCCAGTATAACAAACTAGAAGAATCTTTCAAATAACTATTTTTCAGTAATTGCTTGATGTACTCAGAATGAAATTACAGACCACCCAACAGGAGCAAACAACTGAACAACTAACAAAAAAACGAACAACTAACAAAACTTCGTAAATACAGTTTCACAAAAGTAAGGGAACAAAAGTGAGAACGTGTAAATGTAGTAATATTTGTTGTTTTATATATTCCAGATTCAGAACAATTTGTGGGCAGGAAATGCGAGTGGTGGTTCTGTGGTCACTTCGTGCATGTTGCCACGTGACACTTCCTCCTGTATGACACCTTACTCTCACTCGCCTCGGACAGATTCCAGTTACACAGGGTTTTCAAACCACCAGAACCAGTTCAGCCATGTGCCCCTCAACAATTTTTTCACTGACTCTCTTCTTACCGGGGCTACCAATGGACATGCATTTGAAACAAAGCCAGAGTTTGAAAGGAGGTCCTCCAGTATCGCAGTTCTTCGAATGAAAGCCAAGGAGCACACTGCCAATATTTCATGGGCCATGTAACATACAGTACTCTTTTCTTTTTCTCTTAATGGCAAAGTAAAACATTCTTATTTCTCATATTTAAAGGATACCACAATAAGCTGCTGTGTGTGGAATTGCTAAAGGTCAAGATATACAGTGAGACCAGCTTAAATGAATAGTTGTTATTATTTAACATTAAAATCTAAGAATGAACCTCTGAAAAGACTCAATAGGTTTACCATGCACCCGTCTCCACAAACTCTGTTTTAGTAGTAAGATTTTTTTTCTATTGTACGAGTCAATGAAATATGATCATGCAGCTTCTGAAAAGAATAAATGTATTAAACAAATTCCTCTGTTATAGATTGATTTATGTTAGTTCTGTATAACAAGAAATCCCTTGTAAAATAATACCTGAAAAAGGAGGAAATGCACTGGGGAAAATGTCAAGATACCAAAGCTGTCAGGTAAATATTGAAGCAGGGTGTTTGGGGGAGTTAACTGGCGTTTCTCCCTCTCTGGCTCCAAGACACAATGGGCATATCCTCTGTTGCTGAGAATTTATCTACAGGCCTTGAAGATTTTTTTACCTCTACATGTTTTGGTGAATTTCCACTCCGTGAAAAAAGGGACTCTTCGGAAATGACCAGCATTTGCATGAAATATTCGGGCATCGTTTCCTGAAACCATGTGGCTAAAGGTGATAACTGAAATATCCTGGTGTGATTTAAAATACAGTCACAAGAACAGTTTGTATAAATGCCATCTTTTTAATGAAAAAGCCGGCACGGACTCAGCAATTAATTATCACACACAAGAGAAAAAGAAAGTTACAAAACCGGCTGTTGCTTTTAAACTAAAATTGTCAATTAAACTGTACACACAAACATCTAATAAATACACTCAAAGAAATATTTTCAGTTAAAGGAGCAGCAGTTGGAATCTCTATTTATTTCATGAGTATGTGCAAGTGCACGTGTGTGTGTTTGTTTTTTGACATAGAAGCTGTAAGCATTTTTTGCTACTGTGGTTTTGCACAGGGAATTAAAATGTCAGAAGGCTCTCTAAAATTTCTGGTGGAAAAGAAGAGAAGAAAAATACATTGCATCTGGAAAATTGCTAACCCCTTTGATTTACTTCTCCTCCCTTTCCCCTGTCACATTCCAGGCTTTTTCAGATGAGTGAAATGTCAACCTCCTTGAAAGACTCTTAAGTTCATAAAGGCAAAGTAAATTAATTGAAATGAAGATGGCTTCCATGGCTTGGATCAGAGCACGATCTGCTCTTTGTACTCACTTAGAATCTTCCTTGTGGTTCCTACAACCTTTAGGGATATGCTTGGAAGCCCTAAAGGCTGAAGGGCAAGAATAAATGAATTTTTAAAATTAAATTTCAGAAAAAGTACTTAAATCCAGTAAGTGTCTGTTTCTAGTGGGAAAATATTTACAGCAGTTAGACATCTTCTGTAATAAAATTTTAAATCAAGCAGATGATGGAGATGAGTGATGTCCTAAACAAACATTCTTTGACTTCATAATAACTCTGTTCTTTATTACTTTTGTGTTCTCTCTTTTTCGTTTTGTTCCCAAGACAAACTTGTTCAACTTTGGCCCTGAGAATTATGCTTACATGCAGGAGCTTTTGTCAAAGGATTGTTTAGGCAGCTGTTAAATATCCTTCATGTTTTAGAATAGAATGACTTCTTTTAATACACACATATATCTGGTCAGTAGGAATTTGTGAACTAAAACTTAGAACTAAAATGTGAGATTTTTTTTTTTTAATTTCCCCAATCAGTGGTATCCATGTTCATTTTCTTCTGCTTTCATAATTGAAATTTTAGTGTCCCTTGCCTAATAACTTATATTTTTAAAATGAGAGACAAAACTCATTTTTGAATCAAGTTTGAATTTCACTTCCTTATTTTTTCCTTCTCTAAATTTTTTCCTCATTAATTCTAATAATTAGTTGGAGCTTCTGTAACTCAATTCTTTTCAGTGTAAATAACATCTTTTTAATTGAAGTTCTACGTCTTCAATGCTTTGTATAAATTTAATTCAATCAGCACATTTTTTTTTTTTTTGACACCTACAGTGTGTGAAGTACTATTTGGGATAATAAAAAAACTAATGGAACCATGGTTCTTGCCCTTGATGAGTTCACAGTCTTCCTGGACAGACACATGCCTAAAGTTTGCACCCTCAACCATGCTTCTCATTTTATGAAGGTAGTAAGAATTGCACGAATTTTCTTGTGTTAACATTCTGACCTTTGTTTTTATTGGCTGAAAATTTTATTACACATTTAAGTGACTAAAGTACAACAAAAATGAACTTCTGATGTAGTAGGATAAGATAAAGCTAAAACAAAAAGTGCATAGATGCACTTCCTGAATTTTCTCTTGCTCTTTCTGAACTTAGGTTAACAAAGTTTTATATACTAGAATTCGTAACACTCACAAAAATGTTGAATGTACATACTTAAAGGAAAAACTAAGGAGCATTTCATGTACTTTTATTTTGGTTCATTATTGACAGTATTGAAACTGGGTATTTTGGTTCATTAAGTAGTTGATCCACTTGGACATTTGTTCCTGTAACAATTTCATCCTCTATTTGCCCCTTCCACACTTCTCTTGCACAGATGGTTTAATAGATGATTCTTATACTCTTTTTCTTCCTGAGCGAGTTGGTTAAGGTTTGGACCTTATGATAAGAAAGAAATTTAATGGAGTATTAGCTAAAGTATGCAGTTTCTTTCATAAACATAAAATTAAATTTCAGAAAATGGTTTGTGAAATTCTGAAAATATTTATTTATGGACATTAAATACTGATTATTTTCTTCTTATGTAACGTTTTATGAAAGCAGAAAAATAAAGCCACTGTAATCTTTGCCCTCAGTCCTGACAACATATCTTAAAAGAATAACAGAGTTACTTAACCTATATAACCTTGAGGAAACTCATGAAATTGTGCATATAAATTACTGGAGTGTATTAGTTTCATCGTTTCAATTGGCTGTTGATTTTTTTACCTCCAAGGAAGGGGTGAGGGGCAGACCAATGCACTTAACACAGTTTTTACAAAGATGATATGCTATTGTTTCCTTTTAGTATCTTTACTTTTTCATCTCAAATTCCGGACGCTTATTTGACTTCCATGGTACAATTCATACATCATCTCCCTGTGTTTTATATAATGCTGTTTTATATATAATGTTGTAGTTTTAGTTTATCAGCAACTAAACAATGCCTTGGTGAGAAATAAGAAGTGAAAAGATCAACTACAGTGTTTGCGTAAGCTGTTTGAAATTTTCAAGTAATTTTCTAAACTTACCAGTGACCCTAACTTTTGTCTTTCAACATTTAAATCAAATAGTATTGTAAATGATGAGTGATTATGTTAGATATATATTTTTCATTAAAAAAATGACCACTTTTGCTGCCAAATATTTTAGAAGAAATATGGGAATGATCTTATTTTTAAAATTCTATTTGGATTAACTTCTCTTTTCTCTTTTTAGAATATAAAGATGTATGTTTATTATTTAAAATATAATTGCTAACTTTAAGCCATTTCTACTTTAAGAAATTAGTCATCTAAAATTCAAACAGACATTATTTCCTTATAGCTATTCATATTTTGCATTGAAGAAAGTATGACTTTTTGTGAGGGAATCTAATAGAATGATATGTATTAAATAGTACTTTTGTTCTTAGCATATATTTCATACAAGCCAGGCAGTAATGTCACTAATGATACAAATGAAAACAAGATCATAAGCGAAATACCTAACAGTAGTAGAGTCAGCATTTATGGCACGGAACCTCAAAAACAGATTAAATGCAATATTGGTTTCACAGCGTATAGTAAATGCTAAAACGGGATTTTGTTTTATTTTAATAACTCTACTTTTTAAATAAACATACTGCCGTCATTTATCCTGGAAATACGTTGCAAAAATGGTGAGCAAGGCTTCAGGGCAGGGTCTAGCTAATTCTTCAATTTTACTGCATAAAATAGTAGAGGATTAACAGAAGTTTTTTTCTTCTTAGTCTGAGAGTTGTATACCACTACGCAGTTTTCTAAGTTCAAGGGACAAATAAATGACTTGAGTATTTCATCATGACACTATTTTATAGCATGTCTGACTTTAGAAAAAGAGATACTGCATACTGAAGGTTTTCATGCATCTTCACATAATATATACTTGTAATTTTTTTTTAATCTATTTACCTTGACATACACTTTAAAGACTTAAGACAATAATTCAGAACAGTTACCAGCATTGTCAAAACATAAATTTTCAGTAGAAGGCAAAAGGAGCCCCCTACAGGTTACTTACACAGTCCAGTTAGGGAAGATGAAAAGATTCAAATGCTCAAAATCTCTCCATATCACTAGAGCAGAGTTCATAATGTAGGGAGAGTGGGCATAGGAGCGTGTATCTCTGGATAGAACTCAGCGGATACATAAACTGAGATACAAAAATAATTAGATCTTTGTTTCCACTAACACCTAGAATGAAACATAGCATTTTATTTATGAATGGACAACAAATCTGAGTAGTTTTAGCAGTACCTGTGCTTTTGTCACCAATAGAACAGATATTTGCATATTACATTTATTAGAGTTATTAAAGATATCTTGAAATAATTCAAGCTTATCACTTGATTAGGACAGTTTTCAAACTGCTTCAGTAGTTTCAAACTACTTCAAAGTTAGGGTAATTTTTAGCTCTGTTGCTGGATCTTGTTATCTGTCGATAAAGATTCACAGATACTACTACATCCTAAAATTAGTTTTGTAAATATCTGAACACCTGTATTTTAATATAGTTAGTTTCCCTCTTAAGCCTATGTATTTTATTAAAGACATCTACTAAGGAGTTCACAAGATCACTAAACTACCAGAGGGGTCTATGGCACAAAAGGGATTAAGAAACCCTTTTGATGCACCAGAGTCATTTCTCCAGATTAAATAATTTTTCACCCTAGAGGATGGTCCTATGTTGTGGAAGGAGTATAATAGAGTGCCTAATAATTTATCAGATTATTTATCTCTTACTAGCAGAATGGAGGATTGAAAGAGAATAGGACTTTTTAAGGCAGGCAGCCCCAGAGCATTCATTGTTGAATGAATGAATGAGGCATTTTAATGAGGATCACTGAGGAACCAGGACACAGTAGATGGGGGCTAGGTATTTGGAAGAGGCAAGTGGTTTGGGCAGCATCATGGAAAGAGTCTGGCCTTAGGAATCTAGCTCCACCACTTTTTAGCTTTAAAGTTTTAGGAAGGTTATTCAATTTCTCTGAGCCTTAGTTTTCTGGATAATTGAAAAAGTTGTATGAAGCTTTGGATTAACAAGGCACTTTCACATTTATTTTCCCTGACTTTCACAATTTTGTGACAGTGGGTATTATTATCATCTCCATTTCACAGATAAGGAAAGTTATGGTCAGAGAGTATAAGGAGCTTCTAAGTGCAACACCTCTCTTTCTGCCTTCTTATTCTACATGCTTTCTTTAAAGCTATGAAAAAAAATAATTGAAATATGCATTTGAGAATACTTTCTCGTAGTCTGTAAAGTACTTAATGGAAATACTTTTTTTTACAGATTCTAATTTTTCCTCCTGTTGAGTTGATGTTAAATTTTTTCTTCCTTTTCTTCATTTTTTAATATTTAAATTCAGTTTTACTCAATTTATCAAACATTTATTGAGAACTCCCTTTGTGCTAAGACCTTAAAGAAACTACATGCTGGTTGGGGAGATGAAAAAGTACAATAAATAATTAAAATATGGCATGGAAGTGGCTCAAGCAAAATACTATTGGAAAACAGGTAACAAAGCAATTAATTCAGCCATTATAAATAGTCCTGGAAAGCTGAAGAGAAGAGGTGACATTTGAGCCAGACATTGAAAGATGAATAGGAACTTATAAGAGTATAGCGTTTTATCTCTTTTTCTCTGAAAGATAACCCAAATGTGTCTTGGAAGACTATGTCCATGCTAATTAAAATATTTCCAAACCTTTTCTTTAATTTTAAAACAACTTTTAAAAAATATTTCCAAACAACTTTTCTCTAATTTTAAATATTTCTTTTCCTTATTATTATTACTTTATTAACTGGATTGAAGCTCTCAAGTTCAGTGGAGAAACAGTTTGTTTTATTCAGTAATGTTTTTCAAGATTTTTACTCTCAATTCAGTGAATATGGGCTGAGCTCATAGTATTACAATGTGCTATGCTAGCCATGGAGGTTATGAATAAATGCAACCATGACTTTTGTCTCCAGGGAATAGTCAGTTTAGTTGGATGGATAACATTTGCTGACACTTACCTAATATGAAAATACAGCAAACATATTTTAATATGATCTTATATAAATGTATAACAGAAAACAAGGAAAAATTGTAAGTGCAGCTTCAAAGTACACATGCAGAAAGTTGATAGAAAAGTTCAATAAGAAGAAGGTTTTCACCCTGGTGTACCCCTTGATCTCTGACCAAGAAAAAGACAGAAGATTCTAAGGTCATTACAGGAAAAATACTCCCTACTCCACGAAAGGGAAAAGAAAAAGCAGCAGCAGCTGGGTGTTGCTTTTGTGTCCTTAACTCTTTGTCTGCCTCAGTATGGTCAAAGTTTGTCTCATTTTATACAAAACTCTTGCCTAAATTTTATAAACAGAGGTTTAATGGGCGAATTGCTCCCTCTTATCTAGATCTCTCCATTCCCAGCTGTGAAATTGATTGATGTTTTTAAAGCCCTAAGAAGCCTCCCCTTGTAGATATGTTCTCTGGTTCAAAGGAAAGAAAAAAAAAACGCAGGAGAAATTATTCAGGGAAATATCTTTGAAAAAAATTTTAATGACCTAGGAAGAGACCTATAAGCTAGATGCTATGAAGGGGGAAAACCCTGAAATCAGTCAACGTATTGAGTGAAAATACATGGCAAGAGAGAATTTACTAGGTTTATATAGTTATATGACTCAGATTAACATTTGTTAGCTGTGTGACATTTTTTTTTAGATTTAAACTTCTTCATGTGATATTTCCAGTGGCTTTGGCTGGGATCACTAAGCCTCTGGCAGAACAGAATCAAGATTCTGATCCCAGATGTGTCACTGATGGTCAGTGCCACCTCACCTCTCAGTTCTCAGAGTTCAGTTCAATTCAGCAAATATTTATTGAGTGCTTATGGCTGCCGACTTTTCTAAGTCAGAGAAAAATAATGAGATGTTAGTAAAATGTGACATGTCTTGGGTAAGACACAGTTGCATATAGAAAGCCATTATCATCATTGGCATTTTAAACCAGAAGTTCAATTTAATTGCATCAATAACACCAATAGTATACATTGCTTCAAGCTACAATAATTTCCACACTGGATTCTGATTTTTATCTGCAAGAATCACTGGATACAAACCACAGTCCCCAAGGCTTGACTTAGAAGTAAAATAACACCATCCCTGGTCTAGCATCAGTTATACATGTCCCTAATAGCTCAGCTGAGGGACAGCATTAGCCATTATATAAACTAATTGGGTTAATTCTGCTCTGGAATTTAGGCAAATAATGTAACCGAGATAAACAGAGGGTCACTTATGCGTCTACTTGTACACATTTATCTACACTTCTTATTTATACTACTAAATGCTTAAAACAACACTAGGCTATAAATTTGTCTTTTCTTTCTGATTCTCTTGGCAGAGTTTCTTACATGCTTAACTTTTAAAGAGTGGAGTTCGGTCTTCTCTCAAATAAATAAGAGAGCAGTGGAAGGAAAAAACTGCAGCTACAAAGTAGTTCTAACCCATTAAACGCAGATGGCTCACAGGGGGTTTAATCATCAGGAGCGAACACACATCATGCTGAAATATAGAGCTGTTTTCTATCACTTGTTACCATTTGAATGTCTGTGTCAGGAAAGTGAATTCCATATATCTTCCTGGCCATCAGTTGCCCTTTGAATACTCCTCTCTCTGATGTAGCTAGATTTCTCTTCAGAACTTATTGAGATGAATGAGCTCTGGCCACACGTAGAAGTGAAAGAAAACATTTCTTTCTCTGCCAGAACAGATGAGATTCATCATTAGGAGAATGGATTTGACCTTGTAAAGTGGACCAAAGCAATTTACAAACAAACCCCTTTGGGGAAGATTGCCTTTATCCTAGTCCACTAACAGAAGCGTTTTTTTTGTTTGTTTTTGTTTTTCTTTTTTTTTTCTTTTTTGGATGTGGTCATAGCTGTGTCTTGAAGTCTGTTGAATCTGATCACCTGAAAAGAATCTAAAACATGGAATAAGAAATCATCTCTAATTTAAGCCTTCCCATGCAAAGAGAATTTCATGGACACTTAAGAAATCATATGGATTTATCCTTGGCTATCATAAGTCAATTATCAATCAGTCAAATTGATCAGAGATCATTAAAGAAATCCATGAAATCAGTTTGATGGCAGCATATACAACAAAACTAGAGTTCAGCATTTAGAGCCTATTATAAAAATGGTGAAAAACTCAAATTGGGGACAATTTATAATACCCAAGATTGATTGCACTCTGTATCTCTCCTCAACTCACTGTATCAGCTTGTTTAATCTACTTATCTCTTAATTCTCGATCTTTCTTCTATAGTTTCTTTCCCCCACTCCTTATCTATCCCTTCTTCTTTTATCTATTCTCCCTTTTCCTGGAGCCCATACCTAGCCAGAACCCATTCTTCAAGTCTAATGTCTTAGGTGACATTCAGGGAAATAGCAGCTACCAATCCCTGGGATAACACAGCAACTGTAAGAAAGCGACTTCCTTATTTTCCCTCCAGTGCATGTTTGGCTGACGCTATTAAAGTGAATGACATAATCTTGAGTAGACCCTGCTGATAAACCACATGGAAGCTGCCCATCTACCATGGACCTGCAATACTTTGGTCTTGCTATTCACTTGTCTTCCTGAATGAGTATATAACCCATTCAGCAATTAGACACTTAGATATGGATTAAAAGTTATTGCTTTATCCCACAAATAATATAATCAGTTTAAGACATTTGTAGAAAGCCATTCCTTCTAAAAATTCTGTGCATTTATTGTATTTATCTTATTTTTGGCAAACTCTACCTTTTGAAAAACAAAAAACAGGTTAGGTGAAGGATATCGGGCTAGCAAAAGATCAGAGATCTCCATGCATTTTTAAAAGTTCAGAAACTTGAAAAAATTTATTATTGAGGAAAATATTAAATCCACTTATTATTTTTTTTTTTTTACCAGTAGATGGCACTGCACAGGTGTAAGAGACATCTACGAGAGAGGGTCATCAACCAAGCGGCTGGTGTAAAATGCCCTCCACTAGAATTCTCTCTCATAGTTAAAGTACTGTATCCAGGAATCCCAACAATTGTATGTGAGGAAAGAACAGAAATTCATTTACAGTCATTTTATTTACCAAACACTCAAACAGTGCTTATTACATGACAGATGAGCAAGTCTTCTTATTTCCCCTTTCTGATAAGAAAACCGAAGCACAGAGAGGTTAAGATTCTTTAATGTCATACAGCTACTTAAGTGGTAGGACTAGGATTTGGCCCAGGCATTTGATCTAGTCTGTGCTCTCTCTTCTTTGCTCCCTCTCAATTCACTAACAGGAATCACTCATTTTTCTAATCAACAGTTTGTAAGGAGCTGTCTTGAAAATCTAAGGTATTGAAACTGACAGATTCCAATTAAAGAAACAGAGAAGTTTTAGGATCATGGGGGTAATGTTGAAGAAAGCAAAGGGGTCTTCAAGGGGGAGGGAATGTATGGGTCTGTTATGGAGGAAAATAGGGCAAGGTAACAGTAATAAGAAACACCAACAAAGAGGAACAGATGCTATACGTACATAAAATTCACCAATTCACAACTTTGTTTAGAGTCAGGATGCTGCATATTTTTAAGATAAATACACTCTTAATATTGTTCAACTGTATTTTACATTCTAGCTGATGTAGCAAATACTTTAAAAACTTTACTAAGTGGATTACAAACTTGTTCGGTGCGTTGGAGCATCAACTCCAGTAATTCTCGCCTCCCCCTTCCTTCAGGCATCTACGTCTCTAGTGACACCTCAGAGCTTCAGATTACCCAGAATTGTGCCATCATGGAAGTCTGAAATTCCACCTTCCCGTTCTCTGGCAGTACCCTACACCGTTCACAAATTTTAACTTACATTCTTCAATGTGCCTATTATCTGACTCCATCAAATCCTCCAGTCCCTGGGCCTCTGCATGTTTTCTCTGACACTCCCTTCCATATCTCCATTTTTTCCTATCCAGCTTAAACTTCACAGCCCACTCTTTCACTACTCTTTGGCCAATACCTTCAAAAGCCTGCTGTTTTCCTTTTATCACACCTGCCTCCACCTGGGCTAATCAACATCGCTTAAAAAAAAATATCAGAAATATGTGCAGATTAGCTCCACTAAAAGAATGTGTATTAGATCCACTAAAAATGTGGGCCTTCAGTCCCAAAGGGACCCTCCACATGCCTGAGCCAGTCACTCTTTCTTCCCATTTTCAACCATAAATATTTCAAAGCTTGTCCACTCTTCAAATCTTTTACCTTAATGCTCCCCAACTTCGCTGCATCTTCTCCATGAGGGAAAAAAAAAAAAAAATCCTGTGGGAACTCTGCCAATTTCTTGCCACTACATCGACAAATATACCTGTATCCATAAGTGCTTTCCTTCTTCTGGCTTATTTTAGGGGAAGAGATATTCTCTTTCTAATTCTAATCCTTGTTCTGTGTTGCATCCTTTTCCATCTTGTCAAGAGTTTTTACAGTATGTCCTGTCTGTTTAAGCTTCTTCTTTCTGCCATTTACCTAACCTCATGTGTTAAAAATAATAATAATAAAAGTGGGGGAAAAAATCTTCACACCCCTTCACTACTTCCAGGTTTGCCCCAAAACTTCCTGTGAAGGTGTATCTGCCCTCATCTCTCACTTGCCATTTACTATTCAAACCTCCACAACTGGGTTTTGATTTCTGCCAATCCATGGAGAGTACTGTGTTTTGTTCTATTTTTTTCATCTTCCAGTTCTTTTTTAATGCATTTACATTCTATACACATAACTTTAAAAAATGGGGTCATACCCTATTTAGGGTATGACCTGAGCTCGGAGGGGACTCTATAAATAGACTGAAACACCTTTATTCTTAACCCTTATGGTATATTACCACACACAGCTCACGAGAAGCAAAGCAGTTTGACTTCAGAATATGAACCCCCAACCATGACACTAATTTCTAAATATATTTTGAAGTCATTAATATCTCTTCTCATTGTCATCACATTAATTCAAGCACCATCATCTTTCAGTAAGTTTACTCACTAACAGCACTCTCTTAATGGCTTTCGTGCATCCAGTCTGGCCCTATTCCAGACTGCTGTTTCTAAAGCACAAATCTGATAACACTAAACATAAAACCATCTCATGGCTCCCCATCACCTCTAAAGAAAGCAGACACTCCAAAACATGTTTATAACTCCCTGCTCCATCCAAATCCTTAAGTCTGCCATACTGACCTGTACTTCTCTGCAGGCACTTTGCCTATACTTAAATCTGCATCTTTGTACATATGGGTCCACTTACTTCTGTTGGTCTTTTCTGTTTCTCCATTTGACTCTTTCTTCAGATTGCAACTTAAATATCATGTCCTAGTTAGAGTTGTCAGATTTAGCAAATAAAAACACAGGATACCCGGTTACAAATATTGCATGGAACATACTTATACTAAGGAATTATTCATTGTTTATCAGAAATTCAAGTGTAACTGGGCATCTTCTATTTTTTCTGACAACCCTATATCCTAGGGAAATCTTCTCTGAAACTGCATCCCCAGGATTGGGCTAAGTGCCCTCTGATCTGCTCCAATAGCCTCCTATGCTCATTGCATCACAATATCCACTTCTATCTATTATTCATGTAATACATCCATCTCACCCACCATCCTTAAGGAAAGAGAGTGTCTTTTCCAACAGCGTGTCTCCAGCGTCTAGACATCCAATGCTTCGTGCTCAACAAATGTTTATTAAATATTTTTATGACTGGATTCAACACCTTCAATTCTAACACTTTGCCATTGTAGGTTGCTATTAGTTGAACTATTAAGATATATTTTGTACTTATTTTTGATGTGTTTAGTAGAAATTGCTTTTTGTATTTAACTTTGACATTCTCGATTTAGAATTTTGTGGAACTATATAAATTATCTTCAGTTAATTCCTGGCCAGCCTCAGCTCCTCTAACCACAAAGGCAGAGGTATGCAAAGTTCAGTGGTAGGCTAAGTGTGTAACTTATCTAGATTGTAGCAAGATTGGACTTTCTTTCCTTTCCAGTGGCTGGAAGTGACAGCTGAGATACCAAATACTGTCCACTTACCCAATCTAAGAGAAAAAAAATTTTTCTATATTAGTCATTAATATTTTTTGTCCATAATATGTCTTAAGGAACACTATCCCTCAGATTGATAATAGGTGTTGTTCAAATGAAAACACATTATAAGTTTATCAGGTAGGCAAAACAAGTTTGGACAGATTTCTGTCCTCTAGGAATTTTCAGAACTTTAACATGTTCATGTACATAGTGAATCTCTAGGAGGTGACGTATTATATATAGAGTTGTTCTAGTCTGATTAATCACAGAATTTTTTTGTTAGTTAACGCCTGATTTAGGAAATCCAAATGTAGATTTTGATACTCTCCTCAGGGTAAGTGAGTATATTGACTAGATTTTTATTGTTAAAAACAGGTTTTTTGGAATGCCTGACTCAAAGATGTGATCACAAAATTTATCAAATAGACCTAGCTTTATTGGGTCATGTTCATCTGTTTTGAACTAGAGTGCCAAAAAGTTTTCAAAATAAATGTCTTTGGGATTTAGTGTATATAAAATAAAGTTTGTATTTGACACAGAAATTGGTAAGCCCATAAGGAGGTATGTAAAATCCTAAAGCAGTTATATATAATTTGGATGGCCGAATATTTAGTATTATTGGATTTAAAAACAGGAACTTCAAAGGTAAAATATAATTCTCACTAATGAATAGCACATGTGATATGGCTGAAGCCCCCATAGGCAACAGTCAGTCAGGGCAGGCCTGGTGTGTGATCAGAGTACCGGGCTGGCCCCTGTGAGCTGCAGTTTGAGGGTCCTGAGCCACAGATCTGCCTTCCAAATCATACTTCCCTCCATCATTTGAATGAGGTTGAGTGTCACCAGAGAGTTAACATATAACGTGTTGCATCTGAAAGGTGGCACATCACCTATTAACCTAGAGGTGAGGATGCGTTTGTTCCTATTATTGTCAAATGCCATAGCCCTAATTTTTTATAATTTCCATTTATTCAACCGCACATGTCAAGTACTTTGCCAGTTGCTTTTCATGATGATAGTGACAATAGCTAGTCTTTTTGAGCACTTTGCACACTATACACAGTGCGAAGTTTTCTACTTGCATTGATTCATTTAATGATTTCAGCAACCCCTTGAAGTCAATCTCACCATTTATATCCACTTTACAGATGATGACAACTTAAGAGACTTACTCAAGAGGCGTAGTATGTAGCTGAAAAGTGCTTTGAAATGATCTCTATCTGACCTGTGAGCCTGCAATCTTACCCACTATGCCATGATAATGCCACAGTTTGGATAGATCTCAGAATACTGATGTAAGTATTCTTATTACCTCTTAATGTGGAAGAAACCGAGGCTGAGAGAATATATGTACTTTGCTCAGGGTCTTGAGGGAATAGGTACATGGGTTTCATTGTGGGAAAATAAAGGTATAAATTGTGTGACACTACCAAAATAGAAGCATCAGACGTGAGGTCCTGGACAATAAGAACATACAGTTTTGGACTATGTGAAGAGGAGGTGAGATAAAGGAGGACCAGAAATGAAGTAGGATGAACTCCAAAGAGCAAACTGGTCTTCCTACTAATTCCGTTTCAGACTTTAAGGAAAACTCTGGCTATTTGAAGTGGATTGGTGTTTCCTATCTAATTTATAAACTGTATAAAATAGGTTTGAATGTAATATGATGTTTTTGACTGCTAAAAGCATTAGGAAATAGACCACTTGAGGTCAGGGTAACACCAAGAAGGATTTCCCAGCACTAAAATGAACCACATTGCAAACTCTTTCTAAGTGCTTAGCAACGTCCTGAAACAGCTCCATTTATGTGAGGCTTGAGAAACGAAAGGGACCTCTTGTGAACTTTTCAACCACAGAGAGGAGTGTGCTTTAAGAAAATATACTCAGAGTGATATAACAAGTGTTAAATATAAGTTGGTGAGTCTCCTTACTTAAAAACAATTGTGAATAAAAGACATTCTTCCTGTTGAAAGTCAAAATAGTTCAATCTTCAAAAATTGTTTCTGAAAGCCATAATAATTAAATATTATATGCTTAGTGTTCTTTATATTCCATAATTGGTTTTTAATTTTTTTCTATATATTTTTTCATATGTGTGATAGCCCATTAAAGATCTCATGATTCTTACATCTTATTGAATGACTGGGTAATAGAGATTGATGTTAATAAAAATGGACATTTAGTGGTATCAGGCACTCTGCAAAGAGGCTTTGGAATATAGAAACTAAGAATTTGTCATGGTGGTTGTTTGATTTCAAACAACATCCCCTTTCAGGCAAACTTCCCCTGGAGAAAATGTTGGTTTTAGCTCTTATAGCCCGAATGGGACTGAGATTATTAAAAATGGTTGATATGTTACAAAGGTTAGTATAGCCAACTAGTATCCCCCTAAACACTTCATCAACAATTTTCAGAATCATTCTGTGAGGCAGCCACTATTACTATTCCCAATTCATAGATGAAGAAACCGAGGTTTAGAGAGTAAGTAATTTATCCAAAGTAAAACAGCTAGTCGGTGGTAGAGCCAGGTTACAAACTCTGGCAACCAGACTGCACAACCAGCACTTGTAACCATTATAGTATATATGGTCTTCCATGGAAAGAGCATTGTTGGGGAACCAGTTCTGACACAGCTCTGACTTTAATTTCTGTGTCTTGGATTCCCCATCTGTAAAATGAGGCCAATCTAGCTGACTCCTGAGATTAACTGAAGGTCTGATGTTCTATGTTTCTAATTGTTATAGCAAAACATTAGAGAAGTGACTACTTGTGCAATGTCCAAAATGGATTATATTATACATGGAAAATCTAGAGAGAATGAATAGTGATTTATGAAAGAAGAAGTCAAAAATCATACATATTAATAACTTACGAAGTACAGTGAACTCATTTAGTGTTCCCTGTACACATGAAAAAATTACTTTTACAGATGCCTTTGGCAACTGCATACCTAGCCTGTGGAACTTAAGTCTGGAAAACATTCATTTTGGGGGGTTTTGTTTTATGTATTTGAATTCATACAGCTAATATAGAGTGCCCTTTTTCTTAGATATATTCATAATTAATGGTAAATTAGAAAAATCTTGCCAAGGAGCCTTTAACCATCTATTTCCAAAATATGTTTGTCTGACTTTCTTGGGTATGACCAAAGAACTTCAGTCTTTGGATTCTCAAGTGAACTTTTCCTCTTTGTAACTCCATCTTCCATTTTTATTAACCAGTCAAGCATGTTTTACTTTACACTGTGATAAGGGGATCAGAAACAGCTTCCCCACATGTAAGGCGATCTTAATCAACTGCAAGGAATACATGAGTGGCATAGTGTGGAAGCTTCCTGCCTCAAGGAGGACAAGATCTCCTTTGGATTATTACTTTTGATTCCATTGACAGAGGGAGAAAATTAGGTAACCTTGCAAACGAGATACTTTTGACTGTGAGCCATTTTGAAAGGACATAAGGTGAATTGTCACCCCCCCTTGACCTTCAACTAACCTTTCACTTTTAATATATGTTTTGAAGTGCCAGCCATGTTGATTTCCATGCCTGTTTGGTTACAAGTTTCAGAGAAACCTACTGCCCCCAAGTCTTTAATCATTTTTTGAACTTTGAATATAAGCATTTAAGATGCTCTTAGGGCCCATAGAAGACTGGCTAACTGGCACTGACTGCACACACTCCCCCCGCAAGTTGCATTACAGAGCCCCTCATTCAGACACCTTACTACGAGGTCTCATTACCCAGGATGCAGAATGAGGCGTGTAAGCTCACTGTGCATATAGTTGTGAAGTGGTGATTGAATCCTGGAATCTACTGGACATCCTGAATTCCTGTTTTTCGCACAACCACAGGAAGGCCCACTTGTTTCTGGGGCATTTTCCAGCTTATGCTCTGAATCAAGCTATTGTGTGCTGATGTTTCTTCTTTCAATGCCATGAGATATGAAAGAGTAAATGTACAGTTAATGTGAGAGGAGACTGACAAACACGAAAGCAATGTATCAAGGGTTCATTTCTGGCAAAGGCAGAGTAATCAAAAAGTGTAAAAGTGCAATTAATCATAAGCGCACATATAATATGGCCCTCAAAAGAAGAGAAGAACAGTGTTAAACGAACTGGATTCTCTCACTTTGGCTTCTGTAAAACAACTTTAACTCTTTCTTCTATTGTCTTTGCTACCAATGCTGCCGCCTCTGAAAAACCTACCACATTTTTTTAAAGAAATAAGGTCACATGAATGGAATGAAAATCAAGCCTCACTAATGTCCAGGTCAGGGGCTGGCAGCCTTCCAGAAATGCTTTTCCAAAATACTGGTTTCAGGTTTTCATTGTTGAGGGAGAAGGGAGAGAGGGAATTTTGGGACGTTGAGAACCTCAGGGGATTATCACTGGCTCAGACACCTCATTACACAGCTTTCGAGGGCAAGAACAAGAGAGCGGTGGAGGCCAGGGAGATCCTGCAGAAGAACTTCTTGAAAGTAGGAGTGTACAAAGAAAAAAAAAAAGGAAGGAAAGAAAAGAAGGTCTTTCATTTTGTAATATTAATGGTGTGACCTGCCAATTTATGTGCCACCAAAAATGATCTTCTGTGCAAAAATATTTCTAAGGAAATAATCAGTATATCATGTTAATTAAATAAGGTCATAGGATTTACTGATGGGCAGCAATAGGAAGTGCTCAGCAAAATTTTGTTGAATTAATTTAAGGTCATGTATGGACAATCTGAACATATACTTTGTGGCAAGCTGTGTGCTAAGTATCATGGAGGATACAGGAATACATCCTTAGACATAAATCCTGCCCTCCGGGGTTTATAGTTTAACTATGATCATAAACAAGTTTAAATGTTAGTCTTATGTGATGCAGTTGCATTAAATTGACCTTGAGTGAATGAAAAAAATGCCACTTTAAAAGTATTTTAGGGCTTCCCTGGTGGCGCAGTGGTTGAGAGTCCGCCTGCCGATGCAGGGGACACGGGTTCATGCCCCGGTCTGGGAGGATCCCACATGCCGCGGAGCGGCTGGGCCCGTGAGCCATGGCCGCTGAGCCTGCGCGTCCGGAGCCTGTCCTCCGCAACGGGAGAGGCCACAACAGTGAGAGGCCCGCGTAACGCATAAAAAAAAAAAAAAGTATTTTAATATTGGACTTTCAATTGGCAGGGATAAACTTTAGCTCTTTAAAGAACTCATGTAGCTCCTAAGAAACTCAAGTTTCATTATTAAGTACCCCAGTACCTTGTAGAAGAATCCTCTCAAATAAAGATCCTGTTCCCTTTACTATATAGTGGCTATTTAAAACTAGATCTCAACGTGACGTGTGCGCTCATGTACGTGAATGTGTGTGTTTGTGTGTGTGATTGTTCCTGCACAGGTTAAAAACAAATGAAAGTAAGAGAGGAAGAAAGATGCTCTAAGGCCATGCTGAACCTATCTTTCATGAGTTAACGACTAACATTAGTTTGAAGAAAAAGCCGTTCCTAAATATTCCACATAAAACAAGATAAAAAGCAGAAATTTTCCACATTGGAATAAAAATGTAATCTATTCCCTGTGTCTACCTGGCTTACTGCATTTCTGCCTCTAGTCGTATCTGTCACGATCCAGAGCCCATCTCTAAACTGCAATCGAGTGTAAGACTCACATCTTATCAAGTCACTTCTCTGCTTCAGACTCTTCATTGTCTTCAAGTGACTTAGGTTAAAGTCACAATCCTGTAACATGGTGGACAAGGGATTCTGTGATCCAGTGTCTGCTAACGTCTCTAGCCCATGACCAATTGTTGTTCAATTCCTGGATGAACTATATGCTCTTTTTTGATCTTTAGGGTTTGGGTTTTTTAACAACTAGATGTAAATTTATTAAAAAGGCTGATTTAAGCATCTGCAATGGTGACTTCAACCTTGACTCCTGGCTCAGTAGTGATGGAAGTAATCTGCTTGACAATCTCAGGAGGACTGTGTAAGTCAATGAATCGCTTGTAGATCTTGATCTGAAAAAGGTCCCAAGTCTTAGAACCTTCACCACAAGGAGTTTTCTTTGTAGTTATTCTCAGAGTCTTGGTGGGCATCCAAACTGGTCCTTTCCCTTTGAGATTCTTTTCTATTAACTTTGCCTTGAAAAAATGTTCTCTTTCTTCTTTATCTAGTTACCCTCCTGCCTTTTGAGTTCTAACTTAAAAGTCATTTATATCAGGAGGTCTTTCCTGACCATCTGCTGACATTGACCTAAGTGGTTCTGTTCAAAGTCGCCCTGCACCTTCTATTTCCCTGGTTATGGCAATTATCGTACTTTGTTACAGCTGTTTCTGTGTCTAGCTCCTCATTGCACTGTAACCTTCCATGAATATAGGGATGATGTCCTTTTTGTTCACAGAATCTGGAACATAGCAGAGATGCAATATTTATAGAATTCATTAGTTCATTCAAGAAATATTTATTCACTGATGCTAGACACTGTTGTAGGTGCTTGGTATAGAGCAGTGAATAAAACAATTCTCTGTCCCCATGGAGATTATATTCTAAAGGAATGAGTGAAAACATGGTATGTTACAAATAAGTGCTCAGTTAAAAAAACAAAGAGGAAAGAGGAGGTAAGGAAACACTAGAGTGGAAGAAGACTATGCTTATATTGACACAGTCAGGGGACATCTCTTGGAGAAGGTGAGTCGAAGGAGATGCAGGAGATGCCAAGGGGACATAGGGAGGAAAGGCACTGACACAGAGGAAATAACTGCAAGGTCCCAAGGGAGGATTCTCCCCACTGTGTGAGGGAGAACATGATACAAGGGACCAGTCACTAAGGTACCTGTGGGCTACTGTAAGAACTTGATATTTTTTTTACTTTTTATTTTGTAATAATAGATTGATAGAGAGTTGCACAGATAGTACATAGAATTCTTCTACACCCTTGACCAGCTTTCTCTAACATTAACATCTGTCGTACCATCGTACATTTACCAAAATGAATCCATTACCATTGGTACCATATTATTAACTAAACTCAGATTCAGTTGTTTTTCTACAGACGCTCCCCCCTTTTTTGGGGCTCCAGTTCCCCTCCAGGATACTCCATGGCAGTTAATCATCACGTTTCTTTTGTCTTCTCTTGTCTGTAACAGTCTTTCAGTTTTCCTTTGTTTTTTATGTTCTTAAACTTTTTTAAGAGTACTAGTCAAGTATTTTGTAGAGGATACCTCAATTTGGGTTCACCTATTTTTTTACTTATGATTAAGGTGGGGTTATGAGATTTTGGAAAGAATACCTTCAGAAGTGAAATGCCATTCTCATCGTATTATATCAGGGGTACATGATATCAACGTGGATCACCACTGGTGACCTTAGCCTTGATCACTTGGTGAAGGTAGTGTTTGATACCACCTATTTTCTCCACTTCAAATTTACTATTTTTTTCCCATTCCATACTCTGTTTGGGAGGGGAATTAAACTCCACCTCCTGGAGGGAAGAGGATCAAAGGATTTGTGGACATATGTTAAAACCACCACAGAAATTAATAAGTATTTGGGGGAGGTGCTTTGAGGATACACAAATATCCTGTTTTTCCTTAAAGTTTCACCTGCTAATTACAGTGTTCATTCATGGATCTTGCCTGCAGTCATTATTACTGTGGCGTTCTAATGGTGACTTTCTATTTTCTTCATTTCTTCTACATTTATTGTTTGGAATGCTTCCATAAAGAGGTTTAACCATATATGTATATTTAAACTATATTTATCTTTTCATGGTAAATGATAATTCCATTTCTAGTTTTTTAAGGGAAAATGAGATTTTCACATTTTAAAGCGACCTAAAAGGTAAAAAAGCAATTGGTATTCCACATCTGAAATGCTCAGTTGGGAGTTATGTTTGCCGACATCAGCTCTACCAGGTCTGAAGCAAAAAGAGAATAGTGCTCCCTATGAATTAGCATGTATCTATTGAATACCATCAAAAGTGACATAAATATTGTCTTTTGAAGAGTATTCCAACAGCTGTAAAGCTTTATATTTTACCTGATTACAGAGTAGATTAGCTTATGAAGTAGCAAATAGTCCTTGAAAATAATGACATGTGTTCTAATTTAATGATTATTATATCAAATGCATGTTTACATCAAAATACCAAAAAAAAGTCTCTGCAGCTCAGTTATGGAAATAGGTAGAATGCTCTAAGTAGGGTACTGTGCTGAACAAAGAGGAGTAATAAAGAAATTTTATGGGACTGAAATAGGCTTGGCAAATACTATTTACTAGCTTGTTAACATGACAGTTATCTTTCATTGTTTATCGTCATAAGCCAAAAGGAAACAAACACGATGAAATAGCTTCCTCCAAATTCTTTTATTAAATATCTTTGCCTGGTTCCTTTTTATTCAAGATATATATGTGCATTTTCAGTGGATAATTGTAACAGGAATTTTAGAATGCTTAAAACATAGAACCTGTGTGCCTACAGGCTTACTAGACAAGGATAAATAAACCAAAAAATTTTCTGGATACACACAATAAAAGAAAACATTTTAGTGTGAGAGCCCTGTTGTCTGTGGGCATAAGTTTGCCTGTCCTTTCCGCCTCCTCTCCCCCGACACACAGCACTTAAGAGATGTTTCACCTTCATCTTTCTTCAATAGTTCCTGTTTCTGTGTTGATCGTTCCCCTTTTTTTTTTCTCCCTCCCTCTTCTTTCTTCTTTCCCTCCTTCCTTCCTTCCTCCCTCCCTCCCGCCCTTCCTTCCTTCCTTCCATGTTGCCAAATCTTGCTTTTCTTTTAGCCTTTGACCCTCTATCTCTCTACCCCTAACTCTATAATTCCTCTCTGTATTTCCTTAGCACTAATAATTCTATTTTTCCTTTTACCTTTCTCTTCTTTTTTTCAGAGTCATTACAGGGTAAAGAGAACAATCTGCTCCTTAAAAGCATTAACATAGTCGCTTCTACCACTTATGTGTCTTGTGCAATGTAAACAGATATGCACACTGGTTCTTTACGCACACAAACACGGGGTACTGTTTTGTCTGTACCTGTCACGTCAGTCATAGAGTACAGCCTTCTCTTTTTCTCCTGACCTGACTGATTAAGTCAGTCAAAACATCAAACTGGTTTATATGACTAGACAGCATCACTCTGTGTCTTGTTTGTTATGACATGCCATGTTTCCCTGACATTTTTGTAAATTTCAAGTTATGACATTTTCTTTGAAATCAGCTGCTACTGTTTCTTCAAAAACGTATCTGTGGAGTCTCCAGCTTTTCAGCCCCCCAGTTGGAACTCATCACTCTCTCCTGAATGCTCCCACTACACTTTGATCATACCTCCATTACTTCATGTGTTATAGTTAGCCAAACAGCCAATTGTTTCCTTTGCTAGATTATACATACTACAGACAGTATTTTTTTTATACTTTTAGTATTTCATAGAGTTCTTTTTATTTAGTAGGTGCCTAGGGACATATTCTATAAATAGGTGAATGCTTGCAT
Organism: Phocoena sinus; assembly: GCF_008692025.1. Taxonomy (NCBI): domain Eukaryota; kingdom Metazoa; phylum Chordata; class Mammalia; order Artiodactyla; family Phocoenidae; genus Phocoena; species Phocoena sinus. The sequence goes on along the minus strand of NC_045772.1, from coordinate 34,529,332 downwards.
TCTAATTTTCAAAATTAAAATTTTGAGTTAAGAGTAACCAAAAAAAAAAGATCATAAACAAACGGCAGCAAGATATATGATACCTGATTTCAAAGGAGAATGTCACGTCACCACTATATTAACAATTAGCTCTTATGTTAGATGATACTTAGCAAAAATTGAGGATAGTTCATCTTTGCCTATTCCCCTCCCTGTCCCTGACTTTATAGATCCATGGAAAAATATTAAATATAGAAGAATTCTTGTGCTTATTTATGGAAAAGTTTTTTTTGTTTGTTTGTTTTGCTTTCTTCATTGAATTAAAGGCAATGTACATTTTTCATAGGCCGACAAGCTTTGAAGATTTTACTTAGGTTTAAGTTTATGTAGCTTTTAATTGGTAACATGTGCTCTGGGGATGTCTATGTATATGAATGTGTACACAATATACCTATTAATATATATGTAAAAAGTGATACAAATCCTCCTTATCTGTTTATATACTTCTGCTTTACAACTTCTAAAATTTACTAAATCCATCTAAGTACTATAGTACATTGACAAGTTAAAAACCATCTAAAAGTGTATTGATGTCTCTGTCTCTCTATCATAGCTACACATTTGCAGGCAGAGTAAAGAACAGAACAAAAAGGAAGAAGAGAAAAAGAGGAAAGAAATATGTATGTGAGTGGATGCGTTTATGGGGTAGCATATTTATGTTTGTGCCTTTGGTGGGGGATCCATGAACACTGGAGTATATGAACAATTACATCTGTATCTTCATTCTCTACATATCCAAATCTATATCAATTGGAGATTAAAAATATTTTGCTTATGTACATATTCTAATTTTATGCATATTTTGTTACTCAAAGTAACAATTATTAAAAATTAGAATGCTAATAATAATGAATAGCAATTACATAGATAATGCAAAGTTTAAGTTTTAGTATTACAAGTGTGGGTATTTGACTAAAGTGTAAATACAAGGAGTTTTTTCCATTTCTAGGGAATTTTTTTAATTATAATGCTTTTGCTCTCTAAAATGCAGAGTAAAATATCAAATTGGGATAGCTACTTGATTAATTTGACCAACTCAGGTTTTTATTCTTAGGATAGATTGTGCAATATGTATGTGTAACTTAAGGTGAAGAAATAGCTAAAAAACTTTAAAATTTTTGTTAAATGAAACATGTATTCAGTGTAATTATTATTTTTCAGTAACCTGATTTCATATTACATGTGAAAACAACAACCTTATATGTGATTTGCAAAGCATAAAGAAACAAACATTTTCCCCCAAACAGGATACAAAACGTCAAAGGTAACATAGATTATTTGGTAAAACAGCTTATTCAAGAAGCAGTCCTCATCTTTCTTTATTATTCTAATTCTGAATCTTTCCTCTTGTCAGTAGTTCCATATTGTATTTGCTTATAAAGAACATTGATTAAATCTCTAGTGTAATCTGGCTAAGTTAAAAAGTTGTGAATCCTCAATACATATAATCACACAGCAAAATATTTGTTTCTGTGCCTATGGAAGCAGGCACAGAAACAAATGATTTATTAATATTATAAATATGGACATTTCAGTTTCAGTAAATTAACTAGAAGTTGTCAGCCTTGAGTATATAGTATAAGGAAAGCTTTTGTTGAACAGCACATAGTAGAATGTCTATTTAAGCTGGAATATTTAGCTATTAGCCTGAAACAGATTCATTGCCATAATTTTTATTCTGATAGCATTTAAAGCATGTGAAATAGTAGATGTCATGGAAATAAATAATTGCATATTTGTTTTCTGGGATTTTATTTTAAGACTTGAGAAGGAAATCTCAGTCTTAGCTTCATATAGATGAATGTATTTCTTTTAGCCTTTTTCAAAAAAAAGACTAATTTTTTAAAATTTAGGCAAATAAGTAAGTCTTTGATAATAATCGGGCTATAAACAAGATTACTAACCAGTCTGTTTTACTGAATTCAATAACCTTCAAAACTTGTTGTGTGTCGGAATAGGGCTGGATTTAATTATAAGAAAAAAAATTGTCCACAAACCATGTCCTGTAATATTTATGAATTAACCATCTGTCAGCTTTTCTGAGTCTAATATTTTCAGTCTAATTGTTCACTGTAGACTCACTGTTTCTTCTTCATGACGATTTACATACATAAATACACACACACACACAAACACACATGTATTTATTTTATTGTAGGGGCTGAAGAAGGAAGGGAAACTCAAATCCTTATTTCAACTTGTTAGTATTTCTGGTAAGAAAAAGGGCACTGAGGAAGAGAATGAAACTATACATTCACTAAAATTCAGGCTTAGGGATTTAAAAAAAATTATCTTCTTCAAAATTTGACTTGATAACTCCCCTACCCCCACTCCAATTTAGGATTTAAGGCCATAATGAACACACAGATATGTGCAGTTTTTATCTGTGTGAATGACACCTGTGTATCATTCTAGCACTTTGATTCTCAGAACTGTCTCGTGGTCTTCACTGAGTTTCCCCGTTCTATACTCTCTTCCTCCACCATCCATCCTCCTTTTTCTTTTAGGAAGGGAGATCAGAAAACAATGATTTAAATAAAATGGGAGAGGTACAGAATATAAAAGGAAAAGTGACCAGAAAGGACTAGAGAGAGAGAGAATTGCCTTAGGACACTGAATGATAAGACAGATGTGTAGGGCAAGATGTGCTACATATTTTGTTTCATTTCTTCTGTCATCTTTTTCCCTCTTTAAGATCACTTGAGTATATATAGGTATGAAGTATAGGAAGAAACACAGATTGTTTCAAAGCACACATCTAGTTCAGAAATGTATCCATGAGGAATGAATTCAATATTCATAACATTATTTTTAAAAATCTGTATTGAAGAATGTGACACAGCTTTTATATAATCATCTGATCAATTATAATTTTCAGATGATTAATTTTTTGTTTCTTTTAGAGTCCCAATTGTGAATATAGAGTGATGTGTGTCAATTGCTGTGGTTAGTACATTGATAGTATTTAGTTCACGGCTTTCCACTATACTGTATAAATATACAACAATTTCTAAAGGCAATGTGTTCTAAAAATGTCTTCATAATTCAGTTAACTGGAACTTAATAGACCTTTTTTTTTTTTCTCCAATAGTAAACAATGTTAAAAATGGTGGTTAAGATCTCAGGATAGTTCACAAAGACACATTTAGACATTTAGCCTGACTCTGCAGCCCAGCTTGTTCTTGCATGCATGTAAGAAACATTCCCCAAGAAAAAAAGATGTGCCTAACTTCCCAATCCCCCCAGCAGAGGTGAGGCAGTTAAATTCTACCTGCTTCTATAAGGTGTCTTCCTTTCCTTTCTCCCTTCTTCTCTCTCCACACTTCATCTTTAACCCTTCTCCCTCTTCCAAGATCACAATTGTGGGACAGCGACCAGCACACAAAGAGGGCCTTCTCAGCCATCGAGGGGAGTCAGTTTATATCTGTCCACTTGCCTTAGGCAGTGAGTACCTGACCAAAGTACCAGGATGGAAGAGAACTGAGTGATTGCCTTGTTCTACAAATGACAGATTTTATTTCATGATGAGGATTTTCATTTTCTTTGGATTTTCTCAGCCAGCTCATTGTCATTGTGTGTGTTATACCAAATCAAAAAGTATTTTGATTGTTCTAGCTACACAGATCAGTACATTTTATCACACGTTTCTAACGACTTTGAACATGCTGCTGAACTTCTGAGAAATATACATACTGCATCTTCTTGTGCTTTTGCACATTGACGGAGGACTAGATGATAAACAACCATTTTCAGATTTTTCTAAAGGCAACATTCTAGAACTACAAATATTTTCATCTTCTCCTTATGTATTTTGTAATTCTTATATGAGAATGATGCTCTGTTTCATGTCTTTAAATTTCATTCAGTTGCATCCTCAATTTAGGCTCAGATTCATTCTGGGTGCGTTTAATATTACATCTCTAGATCTGGTCAAGGTTTCCCCTTAAACCTAAAGGAAATAGTTGAAAGGAAAAAAACAGAATATAATATCATAGGAAGACTCAGACTTGGTCTGGCTATGTTTAGATTTCTTCCAAATTTTGGCTCGGTTTTAAGCTTTATTGGCAGACTCATTCAGAACTGTGGCTTTATCCTTTTTTTTTTTTCATTTGACTAATATGATTTGTTAAAACATTCTCTGTTTATTTCTTCTTGCTTAACATTTTTCCACACAGCAGGCATAATGAATTTTTGTTTATGATGGGCTGTGCTTCCTGAATTATGGTATGGAATCTGGATCTGGTTTCTTTGGAAAGGTATTTCATTGCTCTTTGAGGGGATTTTTGCTGCTTCTGGTGTTCTCTTAGGCATGAGTGTTTCTGAAGTTGGTTGCTTAGATTTCTAAGGAAAACTAGGCAGTATCTGCTGATAAATAGCACCAAAATTTGTTAGAAATAGAGTTCTTGGTATAGGTGTTGTCGTATTCTCTACCAAACTATCTTTGAATTGTGCAATACATGATTTTTAAAATATAATACACACCTTTTAAAAAACCAAAGTATAATTGATTTAGTGTTGTGTTAATTTCTGCTGTACAGTAAACTGATTCAGTTATGCGTATATATATATATATATATATATATATATATATATATTCTCTTTTATATTCTTTTCCATTATGGTTTATCAGAGGATATTGAATATAATTCCCTGTGCTATACACTAGGACCTTGTTATTTATCCACTCTATATATAATGGTTTGCATCTGCTAACCCCAGACTCCCACTCCATCCCTCCCCCTTGGCAACCACAAACCTGTTCTCTATGTCTGTGAGTCTGTTTCTCTTTCATAGATAAGTTCATTTGTGTCATATTTTAGATTCCATATATAAGTGATATCATATGATATTTGTCTTTCTGACTTATTTCACTTAGTATGATAATCTCTAGGTCCATCCATGTTGCTGCAAATGTCATTATTTCATTCTTTGTGGCTGAGTAGTATTCCATTGTGTGTGTGTGTGTGTGTGTATGCACCACATCTTCTTTACCCATTCATCTGTTGATGAATACGTGAATACAATAGCCATGTCTTGGGTATTGTAAATAGTGCTGCTGTGAACATAGGGGTGCATGTATCTTTTTGAATTATAGTTTTGTCCAGATATATGCCTAGAAGTGGAATTGCTGGATCACATGGTAATTCTATTTTTAGTTTTTTAAGGAACCTCCATACTGTTTTCCATAGAGACTGCACCAATTTACATTCCCACCAACAGTGTACGAGGATTCCCTTTTCTCTCCAACCTCTCCAGCATTTATTTGTAGACTTTTTAATGATGGCCATTCCGACCTGCGTGAGGTGGTACGTCATTGTAGTTTTGATTTGCATTTCTCTAATAATTAGCGATGTTGAGCATCTTTCCATCAATACGCACCTTTTTAACTGAAGTTCATCAAAGCTCTTTAAAGTGCCATATGCACTGGGGCTTGTTAATGTTGATTGGCTATAGGAAACACATATTGAAATATACTCTCCCCAGAAAGAGCTAAAAAGACCGTATTTGTTTGTATAAGGAATATTTATATGGGCTACATTTTGAAATAAAAAGTACATGGTTTGTAGCTGAAGAAATGATTATGCCTCTTTGAGATGCCTCAGTATAAATTTGAATTGTCTAACATAAACTTTTAAAGAAACCAAACCACAATTTCCCAGTTTATCTGCCACCATATCATATAAATTGACTTATTAGAGTTTTCCAAGAGAGAATACTCAATAAATTCATTCATTTTTAAAATACATACTGGAATGGAGTGCATTTTTTATATGAACAATTATGGTGTTTTCCTTGAGATACAAAAAGAAAGAGGCAAAACTCCAAAACCCTTGTGTGGAGTTACTTTTAGTTTATTTACTTGTGAAATGGCCATCCAAATACCTGATATCCCACAGAGCATAGACTTTGAGGCTGGGCTGATCTCATTTGCAATAACAGCTCTACCTCTGAGTAAATTACTAAATCTATGTTGAGTCTGTTTCCTCATATGTAAAATAAAATTAAGAATACAGAACCTGACTGTTGTACAGACCAAGTGATGTAATGAATGCAAAATGTGTAGTATTACATCTGGCAGATATTATGTGTCCAATAAATAAATAAAGTAATAGTATTACTTTATTATTATGCATTCAGTGGTAATGACTGTTTCTTGAAAGACATTTTGAAATAGAAAGATGGGTGTCTATGACATGTTTTCTGAAAATATATACTTTGTATTTAATTACTGGCAAATAAAATATGGATCAACAACACAGAAATGGTATTTTTAAAGACAATGCTAATATAATATTGTAGGGTTAAGTAATTTTTCTCCGATGCTAATCCTTTTATAGGTTTTGGAGTCAACCACTCAGGATCAAAGAACTCAAAGAGAATTTCAGTGGGGATCCCCAAAATAATTAAATTAGTGATAAATAAGACCCAGGATAAACGGAATGAAAAAATGTTAGTGGATGCTTTTGTTTCCTTAGGTTGAGAGTTACTGCATAGTTCCGGTGTTATAGTTGTTAAAGCACAGGTTCTGAGGTCAGGCTGCCTGACTGACCTACTTCCTAATTTTGTGATCTTAGACAAGTTGCTTTCATTTTTGCTTCTATTCCCTTGCATAAGACAAAAGCAAAATTAATATTAGTAGATCTACACTATTTTATTTTTCTTAGCATTTACATGTAACATTTTTATAAAACAAGCAGACAAAATATCAAAAAGTTCATGCCCCTGTGTTAAAGAAGATTCTTCCTTTCCTTTTTTTAAAAATAATTTTATTTATTTATTTATTTTTGGCTGCGTTGAGTTTTCGTTGCTGCGCGTGGGCTTTCTCCAGGCAAGCAGGGGCTACTCTTCATTGTGGTGCGTGGGCTTCTCATTGCAGTGGCTTCTCTTGTTGCGGAGCATGGGCTCTAGGTGCGTGAGCTTCGGTAGTTGTGGCACGTGGGCTCAGTAGCTGTGGCTCGAGGGCTCTAGAGCACAGGCTCAGTAGTGGTGGCACACGGGCTCAGTTGCTCCGCGGCATGTGGGATCTTCCCAGACTAGGGATTGAACCTGTGTCCCCTGCATTGACAGGTGGATTCTTAACCACTGTGCCACCAGGGAAATCACTTACCTTCCTTTTAATGCCTACTGTTTGGGGCTCTATTGCCTGCTGTGAGTTTGATAGACACTGGCGCATAGTGCCTTTTTCATAATTTCAAAATTATGAAACTCTGAAAATTGAAAGGTGTTTTTTGGTAACTAATTTGGTAGAAAAACCCAATATGATCCAAATAAATCATTTGATTGCATTTGATTACAAAACATGATCTGAAATAACATGATGTCTAGAGTCATTTTTTGTCAATTTAGTATGAACGCTTATCTACATATCAGTCAGGATGAGCTAGGTTACGCTATAGTAATAAACAACCTTCAAATATAGTGGCTTAAAACAACACGTTCACTACAGTTTGACATGGTCACTCGAGAACCTGGGCTGGTAGAACACCCACCACCTCAGATACCACTGACTGTCATGCCAGAGGGATAGAGAACTATGGAGGATCTCACGTTAACAATTAATACTTGAATTTAGAAATGACACACATCACTTCCACTCACAAACAGAACTAGCTGCATGACTTTTCCCAACCACAAGAAGTATAATCCTACTCTGTGCCTGGAAGGGAGGAGGAGTGGACATATATTTGGTAAATAACACTAATGAATATCAAACTATGTTTCACTGCAGAAATATCATGGTGATTACAGGGTACAGTCGCCGATACCTGGTTGTGGTCTTATAGATTACATATCATATATACCATATTATTTTTCTAAAATCCAAATGATTCTGGATTCTACCAAGACCAAGTTTCAGATATGGAATTAAAAATGAGTACTGTGTTAAGCTCTAGGGATCTGAAGACAAAGACGACATGGTGCTTATTTTCATAGAGCTTACAGTCCAATGAGGGAGACAGACATGTAGTCATAAACTTTCAATGCAATACATAATGTGTTCCATTAGAAATTTGATGAGAGTACAGAGGAGGGAGTAAATAGCTAGGCCTGGACTAAATAGAAAGGCTTCTGACAGAGGTTACATTTAAGCTGGAGTTTGAAGTATGGCTAATAGGTAAGGAAGCATTCAAGGAGATGTTACATATTTCTGACAGATTTTACCAAAAATGTTTTTGTTGTTGCCAGGCTCTGTGCTTTGCTCTTACACAGTATGTACATAATTTGATTGTACCTACAATGTTTTGGGGTACAGTAAATATGATGGTGGTTCCGCCATGGGGAAAAGATAAGTCTGAATAAAAATTCATGCCTAATCATGAAGGGTTTGGAGATGCTGTAGTAAAGCACTTTTAATCTTATTCTATGGGAAGCAGAGGCAATCAACCAAAATTTTTGGAAGGAATTGTGAAGTTTTCTGTTCTTTGAAAAGGTCCTCTTGAGCCAAAGGATGGAATGTAGGAATGTCAAGCTCACAGGAAACAGTGATTTGTGAAAAGAGAAGTAAATATGATTTTATATTTTAGTTCTTTTTTAATAATGTCTTTTCAATGTAGAGCTTATATTCAATATTAAACCTAGCTGGAGACTAAAATCTTAAACATCTTTACACTCATTTGGGCAAAAGGTCATACTGCGGTATTCCCTATATTTATGTTTAGGTTTGGTTGACTTCAACTTTTCCTTATGTATGTTGCATTTCTGAAGTCCTATCTGGTGTCAAATGCATTTGCCACTGTCATTCTATATTTTAATTCATGAAATATGTGAGTAGAATATGATGGATGAACTCTCTGTGCAAGAAGTGGTGTAAACACCTCCTTGAAAAACCACAGCTGCGCTTGCATCAATCCTTGAAGTGAAATTGCAGGAAAATCTCTGAAAATGAGGAAAACATGAAAAAATAGAGCAGTTAACATTTACAGAGGAAACACTTCATTTAGAGAAAGATATGGAATATTTGAGAACTATGGAAGTCAGAATTTATTATTTATATGTTGCACACTTTATATAAGTATAGCATTTAGAAAATGTATAGTCTAGTAGGATCATATGTTACTAACTTAGGGAGAATATTTCAGAGTATGTACCAGTTTATATTTTTTAATAGTATATAAAGTTTAAAATACTTTTCCATACATTAAGTTCAGTAACTAAATGCTAAAGTCATTGAAGTGGTAAAAGTAAAAATTATGTTGTATCTTCATCAAGCAGATACCAGTTGAGAAGCATATTGCACTCAATCAAATAAAACTGGCCAGTATTAAAAATCAATGACATGACTTTTCATTATAGAAAAAATTATGTAAGACTTTCCTTGTGTTGAAAAAATGTCTCTTTAGGGGAGACTAATTAATAATTTATTGTCTATGTAATACAGTTTCCTTATTTGCCTCATCCTATAGACCAACATAGAATAGAGTAGTGGAATGAACCGGAATTTTGATTGAAGTAGATGGGGATTAAAATCCAGTTTTGCTACTTATCAGCTATGGCCTTGTGCAAGTTGCTTAAACTCTCAGATCTCTATTTTTGCACATGTAAATTGAAGATTGTGACATCTAGCATAAAGAGTTGTGCATATGAAAGAAAGGATGCAAAGTTAATGCAGTGCAAAGGAGCCATGGCCCCAGGAAAAAAACTGTCATACCATTCTGATTTCACTGTTAATGGTCTGCCACTTCCACTCACAGAAATCCCACCTTCCTGATGTTCGTCATCCTTTAAGTAGAACAAAAGCTTACTTTCTAAGAAGTTTGGAATAAAAATATTCCAAAGACAGGTATCACACTGCATTGTTTTAATAAGAACCAGTTATGCATCCATGAAATAAGTTGTACTACAAAGAGAAAAGTGGGATATCAATTGGGAACAACAGAATGCCATGCAGATGGGCAGGGTAGGAGTACCAAAAAAAAAAAAAAATCAGTCTGAATAATAAGATACATATATTTGGTCTTCAACCTCGTTCCTGGCACAGAGCTGCTAAAACCCTTGGAATCTCCTGTGATAAGAGCAATAAAGGTATCATTTGTTATGTTAATGAGGCAACTTTTGGAAAGTCCTTAGTTGTTTACCAAAGGATGGGGGCTGGTTGCTAGGGGAACCAACCTAGGTGATCAGAGCATTGGACCTTTCAGTACCATACCCCCAGCTGAGGAGGGGAGAGGGGCCAGAGGACAAATCAATAGTCAATAGCCAATGATTTAGTCAATCATGACTATGTAAAGAAGCCTCCATAAAAACCCAAAAGGACAGGGTTCAGAGCCTTCTGTGTTAGTGAACAGGTGAAGGTGCTGGGAGAGTGGCATGCCTGGAGAGATCATGGAACGTGATTGCCCTTTTCCCAGACCTTGCCCTATACATCTCTTCCATCTGGCTATTCCTGAGTTATACATATCCTTTCATAATAAACTGGTGATCTAGGAAGTAAAATATTTTTTTTCTGAGTTCTGTGAGCCTCTCTAGCATATTAATCGAACCAGAGGAGGGGGGTCTTGAGAACCTCTGATTTATAGCCATTCCTTCAGAAGTACAAGTGAGAACCTGGACTTGGCTACCGGCGTCTGAAATCCAAGGAGGAGGCTGTAGAAACCTCTGATCTGTAGCTGGTCAGTTAGAAGGACAGGTAACAACTTGGGCTTGCAACTGGCATCTGAAATGGGTGGGGGGTGGGTGTCAGTCTAGTAAGTCTAACCCCTTAAACTGTAGACTCTGATGCTACTTCTAGGTAGATAGTATCAGAATTAAGTTGAATTGCAGGACACCCCGCTGGCATCCAGAGCATTGCTTGTTGGATGTGTGGGGAACCTCTTCACTCCCTACCCCACTCCCACAGTGGAATTAAGTTGAGAATCTAATTTAATATCAAAACTTCAGATCAGAAAGGTCCACAACATCATTAATGCTTCAGAATATATATGCTTCACGATGATATTCTCTCTTCCTCTTCCAATTTATGTTCCAGCCTATCACCTTCACTTTTCCATTCAAGAAATTTATGTCCCTTAAATTATAAAGACTTTTTTTCTTCTCCTGCATTTGAACCTGCTGATAACTTCTTTCTATCCTGATTCTGTTTTTAACCTTAAGTTCTAGGATGCCGTGGTCTCCTGGTCCTTCTGATACCACCCTGCTCATTAGTTCTTGGTCAAGCCTCAGAAGTATTTTTCCTCTGAAAGTTTTGTAATCCCCAGGATGCTATTCTCTATATTTTCCTCACATTTTCTGGGTGTGCGTCTAGTTTCATGGTTTTAACTATCACTTACCTATTTTTTTAAACATCTTTATTGGAGTATAATTGCTTTACAATGGTGTGTTAGTTTCTGCTTTATAACAAAGTGTTTATTCCTGGGAAATGAATATTTGTACCTGTGCTAGTTTCCCATAGCTGCTATAAGAGTCACAAAGTTACTGGCTTAAAACAACATAAAGGGGGCTTCCCTGGTGGCGCAGTGGTTGAGAGTCCGCCTGCCGATGCAGGGGACACGGGTTTGTGCCCCGGTCCGGGAAGATCCCACATGCCGCGGGGCGGCTGGGCCCGTGATCCATGGCCGCTGAGCCTGCGCGTCCGGAGCCTGTGCTCCGCAACGGGAGAGGCCACAGCAGCGAGAGGCCCGCGTACCGCAAAAAAAAAAAAAAAAAAACAACATAAAGTTAGTCTCTTACAGTTCTGGAGATAGGAAGTCTAAAAGCAGTTTCACTGGGCTAAGGTCAAGGTGTCAGTAGGGCTGGTTCCTTCTGTAGGTTCGAGGGGAGGATCTGTTCCCTTGCCTCTCCTTCCAAGCCTGCATTCCTTGGTTCATGGTCCCTTCCTCCATATTCAAAGCCAGCAGCATAGCATTTTCTCTCCTTTCTGATCTCTGCTTTCATCCTCTTATCTTCTCTCTCTGACTCTGATCCTCCTGCACCTTCTTTCAAGGACCCTTGTGATGGCATTGTGCTCACCTGGATAATCCAAGATAATCTTCCCATCTCAAGATTCTTAATTTATTCATATCTGCAAAGTCTCTTTTACCTTGTAAGTTAGCATACAAAAGTCTCTTTTACTATGTAAATTTCCAGGTGTTAAGGCGTGGGCATCCCTGGGGGACCATTTTGCTGCTTACCCCAGTACCTAAGATTCAGATGAATATCTCCAGCTAGATGTTTCACAGGCATTTCAAACTAAACTTGTCAAAATTGAATTCACTCCATTATCCTATCTCCTAGACCAAATTCCTCTTTTGTAACATCTTAGTTGTTGGTAAAGCCATCCCCTAGTTTACCCAAGTCAGAGGCCTAGGATTCATTTATGACTCTTCCTTCATTCTCCACATATATTAACTTGTCACCTCTTACTTTTCATTTTTTCTTCCCATGTCACTCATATTAATCTATTTTAAGTCAAATTTTTCTCTGTGTTTTCACAGAGATTTAGATTTTCACTCTCAAGTGCATCGTGTTGCTGTCATCTAAATAAATACACATAGAAGCAACTCAGATCATGCCATCCCCTTACTTCAGTGCTCCTCCCGTCCCCATGTCTCCATCACCTACTAGATAAAAATCAAAGCTTCTCTTACCGCTGTACTTTTCAATGTAATCCTACTAAAATATAACCACCTTGAAGGCAAAACTTGCGATTTATTCTTTGCATTCTACTACCTAATGTAGTATCTGGCTATGCTCAATAAATGTTGATTGGAACTGAAATTTCTTATCATGAAATGAAAGATTTGTTTATGATGGGGCTGTTCCTTTCTCTCTCTCTGAAACTTATTCCACAGCAATAACAGAATTTATTCACTTTGGCAGATGCCACTAATGTGTGCATGAAAACAATTTTTTCCCTTCCTAAAAAAAAAAGATAGAATATATTTCCCAGCCTCCCTTGCAGATGGGAGTGGCCATTGTGTTCTAGGCAAATGGAAATGAGGTCAGCTACTTCCAGGACTGAAAGGAACCTCCCATAAGTTCTCTTACCCTTCTTTCAACCTGATGCCAAAAAGTTTGAAGACCTTGGAAGCTACATATTGATGATGGTGGAGATTTGAGATGGAAGGATCCAAGTTCTCTGAGTCATCACCTTCAGAAGACCCTCTTTGACATCGGGAACACTCACTTTGATAGTACATGTGTGAGAAAAATGAACTTCTACCAGGTTTGAGCCAATATACATTTTTGGGTTGGACTGTTATAACAGCATGACTTTGGCTAATATATATGCTGTCTAGTATCAGAACTCTGTGACTTTGTTCTGGCAGTCCTCTCTGTCTGGAAAATCATAGTTTCACCATTGTCATCATGCAAGATTCGGTACAGGCATCCCTCTTCCAGAAAAACTTCCTTGGCACTCCGCATTTTTGAGTAGAAGCTTCCTGTTCCCGCAGAATGTAAGCTTAGTCCTATTAGTATGATTCAACATTCAATGGAAATTTTGTTCACCTATCTTGTTACCAACCCCTTCAGCAAAGATTGAAGTTTCACAAAGGGCAGAAAAACAATCATTTTGTGTCTTCAGCCAGGAACACAATGCCAAGCTGAAGATAAAAAATGGTGGCAATAACCTGGCAATAAATTCTTGCTGGACTAACCTCAGTGCGGTTTCCTCACCTATAAAAGTAATGTAATCATTCAGACCCGTATGGTTACTATGATGATTAAGTGAGGCAATATATGCAAAGCACCTGGCACAGAGCAGGTGCTTACTACGTGTTCTCTTTTATCCCTTCCTTAACTACTTTGGTTCATAGGTTCATCTTTTTATTTTAATTCTCTCCAGTCAGGATTACAATTTGTCTCTTAGTTATTTGATAATTATTTTATGTATATTTTAGGGTTTTTTCCTCATCCAAACTGCAAACTCCTAGACACAACTATGTTTTATCCTTCTTCCTAGCCTCATTGCACCTTGGACAAAGGAGGTGTTCAATATTCACTTTTTAAGTTGGCTGAGATCTCTCTATAAGTGTTCTATTATATTGCATTAAAAACAGCTCCAAAGCTGGGTCTCCATGACGGAAAACAAATCTTTGGCCAAGAAATAAGCCATTGCATAGAACATGCTGTCAACTTGGCTTTCATACTAACCTGTGCAGGTGTGTCTATGTTTAGGGAGTAGAATATTATGGAATATCAATGTCAATTTAGGGGAAGGGGGAGTAGGATGTATGTGTGTGTGTGTTACAGATAATCTGTAAAATATAAAATTTTCTAGTGCTTAGCAACCATTTCCTAAATTTACTGGCTGTACTTCAGGAGTACATACACACTGACTCTAGAACCATATGAAGTTTTGTCATGATCTGACATACCGTCAAGTATCTCCCTAATTGACATCTTCTAAGCTCCTCCAGTAATACAACCCCTCTTATACCCACTCTTCTATAACAATATTCTGCATTCATCAGTTCAGTTTACACATGTTGTCAGAGTTGCAACACCAGAGAAATTCTGGGAAGTGGTCCAGTTTACTGAGAATGATGAAAAGAATGGGTATTCAGGGCTGAGATGCAGATAAGCTAAAGGTAATCTCAAGAGTACAGTACAAAGGGTAAGAGCACAGACTCTGGAATCAGATTACTGGGTTTCAGTTCTTGTTCTGCCTCTTGCTACATGAGGCAAGTGTGATCAAGCACTTTAGATGTATTAAGAGCCTAGTATGTGCCAGACACTGTATTAGGTGCTCAGAAAAGAGCAGTGAACAACATAAACAAAAATTCCTTCTGTCATGGACCTTACATTCTAGTGGGAGAAGGCAGACACTAGATAACAATAACAGAAATATGTAGAAGTTAGTGAAGTGCTCTGAGGAAAAATGAGTAAGAAATAAGGAGGCAGATAAGGAATGCAGGGGTAAGTGGGGGTCAGTTTTTAACAGGGGCATGAGGAAAGATTCTGCTGAGAATATAACATTTGAGAGAAGACTTTAAGGAGGAGAGGGAGAAGGTTCTACAGGTGTAGGGGAAAGAGCTTTCTAAGAAGGGAATAGCAAGTTCAAAAACCCTGAGCAATGTAAGAGGAGAGGAAGATGGAGATCTTATAGGTTCCTTAGGTGGCTTCTGGTACTTCAGTTTTATTTGAGTGAGTTGGGAAGCAGTGAAAATAATTTGAGCAGAGTTGTGGCCTGAAAGGACTTATGTTTTCACAGGATCACTCTGATGGCTGTGTCAAGAATAGATTGAAATGGGGTGAGGTCAGAAGAATGAGACCAGTAAGGAGGTTATTGCAAAAATCAGCCAAGAGTTTAAGAAGAGGCTTTGACCAGATGGTAGCAATGGTGGTAATAATAAGAGGTCAGATCTGAGAACATATTTTGGAAAATAGAGCTAGTAGGCTTTGTGAGTAAATTGTTCATGGGGAATACAGTCAGGGATAACTCAAAGATTTCTGGTCCGATTAAGCAGAAAGAAAGGGTCAACACTGACTGATAGGGGAAAGGCTATGGAGAAAATTTTGTTGAATAAGAGAGAAGCTAGTTCCGTTTGTTAAGTTTGAAAAGCCTATTGTACATCTAAGGCCGTGAAATAAATGAAGGTTAAGTTCAGATGGAAAGGTCTGAATTGGAGATATAAATAAGGAAGTCAGTTCAGCATATAAATAGTATTTAAAGGAAGATTAGAAATCAGTATGTGAGTATGTATAGGTAGAAAAGTTCAAGACCTGTAAAGTGTACACAATAATGGGACCTACCTCAGTAGTTCATTGTAAGGATGAAATAAGTTATATGTATAAAATGCTTAGGACATGTTCTAGTACACAGTAAGTCCTTGGTGATTGCTAAATGTGACTGTTTTACTTTAAACAGAGTAGAATGAGGCAGCCTTGTTCAGATATCATGAACCCCAAATCATGTTGTAAAATGAAGACTATATTATTTGACACAACACACTTCTCATACATAGTCATCTCTCAAACGTATTTTTCTATAGCTGTCTCATAAAATAAAAGAAAATGATTGATATTTAATATTAGAATTGGAACAGAGCAATGATTTTATTTATTCTGACTTTTCTTCCAAAGGGAAGTGGTATTTGTTTAGTGTCTCTATTCTATATTCTTCTGTGCTATCCTGTTGCATACCTCTCTCATTTTATTTATCTCCATGTATCATAAGCTGTGTGTTTTACCCACTAGATTATGAACTTCTTGAGGATACAGATGTATCTTATTTATCTTTGTAGTCCCAGTGCATGATTTATGTCAGGAACTCAAACATTACTCAGTAAAGATTTGGTGAAAGAATGGAATGGATGGGTGGATATCAACTCTATGCTACGGATTACACCAGGGCTCTTTGATGGGTTGATTCATTTAATACCTACAAGAGCCTGGCTAGATTGGTAGTGTTAGCTCCATTTAAAAGATGGAAAAATTTATGCACAGAGGCTAATTGATATGCTTGAGATTAACAATCTAGTTAGGTGTAGTTTGTACTATACCACAGGAACACTCTAAGACCCAAGTGTTCCCTGCTCTATCCAAAGTCTCTTGGACTGGAAAACTTTCAAAATGGAAAGATCACTAATTACAAATCAATCTATGCTATTATTATGTAACTTTAATGGATAGCAACCCTTATACATATTGAGCCAAAAGAAGATAGATTGTAGGGCTTCCCTGGTGGCCCGGTGGTTGAGAGTCCGCCTGCCGATGCAGGGGACACGGGTTCGTGCACCGGTCTGGGAAGATCCCACATGCCGCGGAGCGGCTGGGCACGTGAGCCATGGCCGCTGAGCCTGCGCGTCCGGAGCCTGTGCTCCGCAATGGGAGAGGAAGAAGATAGATTGTAATAATATGATTATAGAAATTTCATATATATATATTATTGTGAACAATCACAAACATACAGAAAAGTTGAAAGTACATAGCACTGGGGAATTTTTTTTTCTGAACTGTTCAAGTGTATGGTTCCAACGTGGTGCCTTATCACCCTCAAACGCTTTAGTGTATATTTATTCCCAACATTATCCTACATAACCACAATACAAGCATCATAATCAGAAAATTAACATTGGTACATTTTTACCATTTAATCCTCAGACCTCGTTCAAATTTTACCAGTTATTTCAACAATGTCCATCATAGCGCAAGAATCCAATTCAGAATCGTGTTATAGTTGCTTGTCATTTCACTTTAGTTTTTTCATTAAAGAACAGTTCCCCAACTTTCATGATCATGATACTTTGGAAGATTACAAGCAATTTATTTTGTTGAAGTGTCTCTCAAATTGGGTTTGTGTAATGTTTTCCAATGATTAGATTCCAGTTTTGCATAATTGACAGGTCACTGGATCTTCTCATTGCATCCTATTAGGTGGTATACAATTTCAGCTAGTTCCATGCTGATGATATTCATTTTGATCACTTGATTGAGGTAGATTTCTCCACTGCAAAGTTAACCTTTTGCCATTTATAATTAATTAGTATTTTGTACACATGAGGTCAATATTCCATTCCTCAACAAAAGTTCAATTAGTCCATCTCTATTTATAACAATACGGTCTCAGGGTTTCTTCTTTTGGAGGGAGGATGGTCAATGTGTTATAACCTATTTCTATCAATTATTTTTATATTCAAATCTTCAGAGATTTGGTCACTGGTAGCCCCTTTCAAGCTGGTTTCTGTATCCTTTTAACATGTCCTCATTATCTATGAAGCACCTTCCGCTTACTGGTATAAGAAAATGTTCCAGTCTCACTTGTATTTTCCCTGTTCCAGCCTGGATAAACAAAAGGAAGAGAAGCAAGGAGGAACAAAAGGAATACCAGCAAGCGATATTCTTAAAAGTCAAATATATATGCTCATTTCCAATTTATTATTTTAAAATTTCTTATAAAAGGTTTTTCTTTATTCTTGTTATACTTCAGATTTTCAATTCAAACTTCTAGTACAAGATAGGCACAGAACCAGTCTCCAGAGTTTTGGGGTTTTTTTTTCACTTCACAGTTGCAAGTTTGTTTGCATTATTTCATTGTGTATCTAAACATAGAAGCAAAGAATTTTAGGGTTAAAAGAAGTCCTAGAGGCTGTATTTTCCTAGCTCTCTCCCATTGCAGAAATCTCTGTAGATTCTTGATTCATTACCACCCAGTTTCCTTAAACCGTTACAGAGATCTTTGTTACTTTTTGAGATTACCTTTCTCCATGTTGGTCAGTTCTGATATTTCTTTATTATTTATTTATTTATTTATTTATTTATTTTTGGCTGCATTGGGTCTTTGTTGCTGCGCGCGGGCTTTCTCTAGGTGCAGCGAGCGGGGGCTACTCTTCGTTGCGTTGCACGGGCTTCTCATTGCAGTGGCTTCTTTTGTTGCGGAGCACGGGCTTTAGGCGCATGGGCTTCAATGGTTGTGGCTCGCAGGCTCTAGAGCGCAGGCTCAGTAATTGTAGCGCATGGGCTTAGTTGGTCTGCGGCACGTGGGATCCCCCTGGACCAGGGATCAAACCCATCTCCCCTGCATTGGCAGGCAAATTCTTAACCACTGCATCACGAGAGAAGTTCCAATTCTGATATTTCTAATTGAGTAAAAATGTCTATTTCTCTGACTTCTACCCATTATTACCATTTCTGCATGTTGGTACGATACAAAGGATATACCGTCTTTTCTACATAAGTCTTTCAAATGATGAAAAACACTTTAGTGCCTGCATTGCTGGCCTTCAAGTCTTCCTTGCCCCTGGTAAAATATCTCTAATTCTTCATCCTTCACAGTACATGTTTTTCTGATCCCTCATTTGCTTATACCATAAAAGTGTATTAATCTACTAAGAAGATTGAAAATGGAATCTCCAAGACTACAATCTTTCTATTTTAATTTAATAATATAAAATTGCCATTTTATATTTCGAATATTTAAGAAACCATTGCTCTGGGTTATTTCAGTGAGAATGAGTCTCAGTTGGAATTGGGACCCACCTTGCTACAAATTCAGGCATTTCTTGTACTGCAACTGATATGAACTGGAAAGTCTACAGTCTAATACCTGTATACAAATATATTGTAACATGGTCATTTCTTTTAGTATTTTAATACTACATTACATTTCACAGTCTATATTTCCAGTACTTCATCTATTTTAAGTATGAACATAATTCATTTTCCAATGTGATGTTGAATATTAAAACATTTCCTTGAAAGAAATTTTTAATTTTAAACTAATTCCCAGATATAGGTGAAAGAAGGAAAACTGAGAACGTTTCAGACCACTAGAAGAACTTTAATTAAATTCCAGTCCCATGAGCCCTCTGTTGAGAAGAGCTTACTCCTTATCCTTAATATGAAGCCTTGGGATTTTAGAATAAAACGTTATTCAGTTCCACCGCCATGGAGGTCCAGCAGGTGACTACAAACTATGGTGAGAAAGAAATTATGATACTATATCAAAATGGCATGAAATAATTCTCTGGGTATCTAAAACATTTTGGAAAGAGAATGTCTTTAGGAAAACTGAATGACATCAGCTTATGACCTTCTCTAAACCAGAAAAAGCCTTAAGTAATTGTGAGAAACCAGTGGATATTACTTAAGCTCTGATTTCATAAACGACTTTTTAAACTATGATTGAGAAATAATTGCACACTTTAGGGTTTCTTTGACCAGAATGTATTAATATTAGTGAGACTGTGCCACAATTTTTACTAATTTTACCATAGTACATTTTAATCATGATGTATATGAGTTTTTAAATTGGCCCCTAGCCTCTGAATAAGGATATATATACATATATATATACACACACACACATACAGTATATATGTGTGTATATATAGACATATGTGTATATAATATATATTTCCATTTTTCAGAGAAAATGGAGAATAAATAACATAGAAGTGGTAAAAACATACCAAAGGCATTGTTGCTCTAAACAATTTATTTTGCATATTTAGCCTAAAAAAAAAATAAGGGAACAGATGCATTACTCTAGTTTCCCTATAAAGATATCTCCTTGTGACAGATATGGAATCAGTTAGTTAATTCAAGGAAAAAATGCAGACTCTAGTCATTTCAGGTGGGCAAGCAAAACATTAACTTTTAAATACATAACTTAACATTTTGCAACACATTTTGATGTATTTTTCTTTTTAAATGACACTTTTAAGTGACATTTACAGTAAACCATCTCCTAAAGGAAAGATTTTCTCAAAGTGATAAGCCTATTTGTAAATGGAGAGGATGGTAGTCAGATACAGGTTATTTGCTTTTACAGTTCTTGATGATGTAGCTTAATTTTGCAGTCTAAACAGGTGTGATTAAAAGTTTTGATATTTTTCCAAAAATAATTGGTCCTTATGTACGAATAAATCTTCTTTTAGCTTATTCAACATAAAATGGTTTCATAGGCTCATTTTTTTCCTACTTTCTGTTAAGATTATTTAAATTTGGCAATGGAAATAACAAAAGAGTATTTCCTAGCATGTTTCATAATGAACAATAGTATCCTTTTTTTTTTTTTTTTTTGGCTGCGTTGGGTCTTTGTTGCTGCACGCGGGCTTTCTCTGCAGCGAGCGGGGGCTACTATCCGTTGCGGTGCGCGGGCTTCTTCTCTTGTTGCGGAGCACGGGCTCTAGGCGTGTGGGCTTCAGTAGTTGTGGCTTGTGGGCTGTAGAGTGCCAGCTCAGTAGTTGTGGTGCATGGGCTTAGTTGCTCCGCGGCATGTGAGATCTTCCCGGACCAGGGATCAAACCTGTGTCCCCTGCATTGGCAGGCGGATTCTTAACCACTGCACCACCAGGGAAGTCCCCATTAGTATCTTTCTAACTAAAGAATAGTCTTTCAAGATTCTTCTTATAAGGCTAAATCTCAAAAATAATAGCAGAAACGTAAGACCAAACAGAGAACAATATTTAGTGGTGTGCTTAAAGAGAAATTCTTAAAACAACTATTACACCTATGGTGGACACACTTTTTTCCTAATTATGTCTTATTGAGGGAACCAAATGTTCATGTATCAAAGAATTCCACAAGATAGATTTTTTGAAATTTAAATTTTACCACTCTATTTGCAGATTTCCACCTTCACTGAAAGTGGATTTCAGTATAAAGGATTTCAAGGGTTTAAATAAATGTAACAATATATTAACTATCAGGGAAAAGTGAAAATTTAAATATCCTAAAAATTGATTTATGGAGCAGCTATGAAAAAGGAACAGATTTGTTGGTATAAGTATTTTTCTTATCAATGATTCATCCATCACTGGTAATAGCTTGAAAGTTTTAATTGCAAAAATAATGCCACATGATTATAAACATTTGATATACTAACTTTTGTTCTGAATAATTGAATATATACTGAAAGAGACTTTTTAAAGTTTCATGGATTTAAAGTTTAGTGTGTTTTTTAAAGTAGTGCCCGGTCCTGCTGTATGTCTCCTGCCATTTGTGTGCTGGAGACATTCTGCTTTCCTCCTCTAATGAAATGCATTAGTCAAGAGCTCAGTGACCTCTGACAAGGCTCAGTATGGGATTATAGCCTGACAGGAGGCAGCTGGAAGGAACACTTGACAATTCACACTTAGAGTAATCCCTGAAAATTGCAGGGCAGTTATGAGGAAGTAACAGTTTGGCTCCCTTGTGAAAAAGAAATTTCAAGTAGAGTTTTGGGACACTAACTATAGTTTCTAAATTACAACTAAATGATCAAGTTCTCTAAGCATCAGTCAATAGGGAACAGTCTCTTGAATAGATTCAATCTACAGCCCTATTTCCAGCAGCTACCACTTTAGTCTGCTGATAGAAGCCTGACTTAGCCAATGGATTATCTATAGTTAACTAACTTCTTTAATAGGGTTTTAACACATCTCACATGTAAAAACATTTTAGTGAGGGCTCAAAGAGAATAATAGTTGTAATCAGAAATATGAAATGGTCATTCTCTGTCAAAATTATCACAAGAAATCAATAGTACAGATTTTTATATGTTGACTTGTATTTTTCTAACATGCTATTTTATCTGAAAATGTGTATTTTTTCAAATCACTGCTCTGCTATAATTTTGCTTAAAATCCCATTGTCTAACGGCAAAAATATTTTGTAAAAATAACTTTCAAAGATTAAATATGTTAAATAATTTTAAATTATCATGCATATTACAACATATTATATAATATATAATGAATAATATGCATATTTTTTTAAAAAACAGATACCTTCTCTAGTTACCTCTTCCTCTAAGTCTCAGAATATCAGGTTTCTTCCCACTATCTGCTAGTATTTTCTTACAGTTGTGACTGAAACTCACCCCATAACAGAGAAGTGAAAACACCAGATGTAGTTTCCTTGGAAAATTTACTATCTTTTATCTAACTTTGAATTTTCATCATGCACAGTATATGTTGATTGACGTACACCTAGCTGGCACTCAGTAAATGTATGATAGATTAAATTGAAGTAATTCATCAGCATTGTTCTCATAATTGTTCAAACTATCCTGAAATTGTTTTCCCAGGTCATTCAACAAATATTATCTGATATCAACTATGTGACCACCACCGCTAAAGGCTGAATTCTACTTTACTAAATGTCTTCAAATCTTTTTTTTTCTGCTGAACTCATGGTTTAGCCTCTAAATGTACTCTTTATAAGTCTACAGTGCATTAAAAAAAACAAAAACTGGATAACTAGATTTAATTCTACCTGCAAACCTAGTGTCTAATTTATGCATCTTATTTTAACATTCTCTCAGAGCTTATCAGAAAACTTGCTTATGATCCTTATGAAGTGTCTATCATAATTTAGGCTGAATGTCCATAACTAAGTTTGCTTATTTTGGTGACCTGAAGGCAGCTAAAGGAAAGGAAGGAGATAGAATATGTGCACAAACATCACTGATGGATGAACTCCTGATTCCTTTCTCAAATACTAGACTTTGGGGGGGTGCAAACTGCCTGAGTCCCAGCAGCAATGGACTAGATAGGAATGGCTGTGCAGCAGCTGTGGGCTAACCTAGCAGGTTGAAAGCTCTCCTGGGTCTCCTCTGGCATGTGTATTAAGAGGTACTGTTTTAGACCATGTGTCTCTTAGGTAAGAGAACTACTTGCTAGATGATCAAATTGAGTCATTATCTTTGGTTTAATGTTACTGAAGGGCATGACAAAATCTTGCTAAATTTAGTTTTTCACTTCCCCATTAATTTACATTCTATTGGAAAGTGTTAGGAAGATCTGTTCTTTATTTATTGATTTGTATTTATTGAGACCTATTCAGAACAATATCGTGCTACAGGAGACTTAGAGGATAACATATAGGGTATCATGCTGTTTCCCATTCTTGCAAATTACTTTAGGTGATTTGTCCTCATGGATTGTTCATTTTTACTTTTTTATTTTTAAGGATTGATATTTTCCCCATTCTTGATGAGATTTTTAGTCACCATGTTAAATGGGTTAGAGTCCTGGACTTTACATAGTAAAACCCTAATTCTAACACTTGTAAAATATTTTACCTTAAGCTACTTGCTCAGTTTCCTCAAGGCCTGCCTACTTTCCTCACTGGTAAAACTGAGATTAAAATCCCATAATTCTTATGACTGTAAAAGTTAAGTGAGTGAACATCACATATTTTGTAAAATCGAAGACTTCATAGTGATTTAAAATATTAATCTCTGTTTTACTTGTTTCTTCCTTTTACCTGCTTTTTAATGCTGATATATGTAACAACTGAAACTAGACTATATTTGTTGTCCTTCAGAAAAGCTTAGGTATAATACTGTCCAAAGGATATTTCCTATGATTTTGAAAAAAAAAAAAAAAAATCACCCTGGGAAGTTAGTTTTTTGATTTTATGGCTACACGCTCTCTCATACCCAACTCACATTTCCTTTGTGGAGGTAGGTGTGGCTGAAAATAATGATGAGAAACCACAGATATATATTTTTTCCTGTTCTGAGCATATTCAATATGCATAGAGATTTTGTGTGAAGCTGGTTGTTGCTTTTAACTTTTAGGAAATAATAAAATACAAAAAGAGACTTTCAGAAATTTGGAGTTGCATTTAATACAAAGCAAATGAACATCTCAAAATTGCTTAAGAAGAAGGCCACATCCGATTTTTAGCTACTGTTTCATAATCCTTTTATTTTTTTCTAACCTTACTTTTAAAGTGTTTATGCACATGTAATTGCTTTGTTTTGTTATGCAAAGTATCAAAACTGTGAAATCTAGCTTAAAAGACTATATATTTTAAGCTTCAGTTTCAGTGAACACATTTTTCTTCTTAGATGTAGTAAAACATTCTGTGGTTTAATTGCTCAGTGATGAACACATTTCTTCCAAAATGTGCTCAGCATTTTAGGGGTGAGGATGTCTGTAAACTACTGCTGTGGAATACCTCAGAAAGTAGGGACTGCCCGCGCAGCTCAGACTACTAAGTACCTTCACTTAAAGCCAGCCAGTGTTTCCTTCTGCCCAATTAATCGGCTTTTAGAGACCTCATGAGATGCAGCAAAATCATAATTAGTAGCTTGTGAATATGAGTAAGATTGATTATTTCATGCCATGCTTTTGTTAAAAAAAATATTTGTTGTTTCCTGGAAGGTTTTATCAGCTCTATGCTAGCATGTCTGTGGTGTCCTCTTTGCATTTCAAAGTCATCAATGTAACCAGAGTTGACGATGCTGATGTTCCAACTCAGACTGTATGTAGCACCAACCTGTCTCCTTTAAACACACATTAGCGTGTATGTGCAGGTGTGAGGAATAAATCATTCACTGAATGTAACTCATGGGAAACCCGATGTAAAGAATGCTGTAATCTTGCAGATAATAAAACCTCAAGATTAGAGACCATTTTAATTATTCTGTGTATCCTAGTGTCTAATACAATGCCTAACATGGGGTAATGCATGATACATGTTTGTAGAATGGTTAATTGTTGAACAAGAGGCTAGAGAGTTGTTGAGAGCTGATGGCTTATCAGCTCTGTAGGGTCTTCACCTGCTAGCTTCCAGTATCTCACGCATTATTGTTTTCCTCAGGTGATTATCTTCTGACCTTCACTACTCCAAGCACTCTCTGATACTCTCTCTAATTTGACTTTAGGGAATGTTTGTATCGTTTCATGAAATGGCTAACTGATCAATACACTACAGACCTGCAGAGAGACTATATTATCTGTTTTTAAAACATGATCAACCTGATAACGTTGCCCATTTACTCAAAATTCCTTGGGAACCATTTAACTTGGGTTCTATATATAGGTAATCAAGTGCATAACAAGAGTTCTCTCCAGTGGAAGGAGGAAGAGTGCCTCACATTTACATAGTATTTTCACTTTCAACTCATTTGACTCATTTGCATTCATGAAAAACGGATAAGGCAGAGCACATTCCATGAAATTCTATGTAAAGTTGTGTGTGCTGGTATGAATTTAACTGACAAAAGGTGCAATATCTTTTTTTTTTTTTTTTTTGCGGTACGCGGGCCTCTCACTGTTGTGGCCTCTCCCGTTACGGAGCACAGGCTCCGGATGCGCAGGCTCAGCGGCCATGGCTCACGGGCCCAGCCGCTCTGCGGCATGTGGGATCTTCCCACACCGGGTCATGAACCCATGTCCCCTGCATTGGCAGGCCGACTCTCAACCACTGCGCCACCAGGGAAGCCCGCAATATCTTTTTTTAATTAGGTTTTCAAATTGTTTCTTGACACCCTTCCTCCCCCGAGCCCCACTCCCCCAATTTAGGATCACTGATGTTGGAATTTTCTAAATAAAGAAGCAGAGTAAAAGCGACTTTTCGGCATAAAGTGAAACATGAGCAGAGTCCCCCATGTGAGTAAGTATAGGACGTGTTAAAAAATTCACATAATTTGGGGTGGTTGGAGTGTTGGGTACAATGGAGAGCTCCTGAAGATGAGGCTGCAGAGCAAGCCCATCAGGTATTGTGAAAGGCCTTGTGGTTTGGGCATGAATTTAAGCTGTATCCTGTGACCAGTAAGAGGGAATTACAAAATTTAAAGCAGGGAACAACAGTGGATTTTTTTAAAGACAGGTTCGTGTGAAAGGTGCCTTGGCGTGGGAGTAATTAGAGGCAAGGAACAGTAAGGAGGACGTTGTAATAGTTTAAGAGATGCTGATGAGCTGAACTAAGGGAGAATCATCAGTGAGAATAGCGGATAGAACAGGTAGAGACAAGCACTGAGAACAACTGTTGAAAACAAGAGAGCAAGCAGAGCTCAAGGAGGAAGGGAAGAAAAATGGGGAGAAGCAGGTGAGAGCAGTGTCGTGGAATCTAAGGGAAGCATTTTCACATTTTCGGACACATACAAAACATTCAGTAAATGTTAAGCAAATTACCGAATGCTCTCTTTAGGAGTATCAAATATCCAGAGGTCAAGTTGGTTAAGGACTTACACTAACTAAAGGCTATTACGAGGTCACTGGTGACCTCCCTGAAAGCAAATACAGCAGATTTGTTAAGACAGTAGTCATATTCAAGAGTAGTGAAGAATAAATTTGACCTGAGAAACTTGCATGATGATTATAAACTGCTCTTATAAGAAGTTTACTCCAAAAGAGAATAATTCAACTCAAGAAATATTTATTGATCATCCATTTTATGTCAGGTTTCATGCTAAGTACTATGTTTCTTAATGGAGTTTAGAACCCAGAGGAGTAAGCAGGTATTTAATAAGTAAGCTGAGTGTTAAGAAAGGCTAAGGACAAGGTGACATGAGCTAATATAATAAATGAGCTGACCTATTTTAGATCAAGGAAGGCCTCCCTTGGAAGAGACAACTAAGATGAGACTCAGTTGAGTTGGAGTTAGCCAGTAAACCTTGGTGGGGGGCATAAGAAAATGGAAAGAACTGGCTGAGAAGTATAAAGGGAGAGAAACAAGGGAGACCAGAGTTTTTAAACTGTGAAATAGATCATACCCGCAAAAATTCAGATATAACTTTCATGGACTTATCACCACACCTCCTTACTGGAAATAGAAATTGCCAATCATTTTGATACACTTTGTGCTTCTATTCTTGTGTATCCCTCCCCCTTTCTTCAAGGTACACATATACATGTATATAGAGAAATGTACATAATATATTCAATATATATTATGCAATTACTATTATGAATTTTGTGTATATTATTTACTTGTCTTGCTTTATATTATTAATATATGCATATATATCTTTGTCCATATTTTGTTTGTTTCTGAATTTTATATACATGCAATCTTATTACGTATGTTATTTAATAATTTTCTTTTTTTTCATTCAATGTGTTTTGAGAGTCATCCAGGCTTATTCTTGCAGCTGAGGTCATTTAACTTTTATTATTATATAGCTGGCCAATGTAAAAGATATCAAAATTTCTTTATCCATCTATTAGACATTTGGTTTGTTTACAGAATTTTGCTTTACCAACAATATAGCTCTAAAAATTCTTATATGTCACCTGTTGCCTAAGTGTGAAAGTTTTTCTGGAGTATTTAACCTGGGACTGGAATTCTGGGTCATTGGATAAGAACATGCTAAGCATTACCATGTAATGCCAAAATAGTTTTGGAGACCATAGGGTTTTTGAGGACTTGAAAGAATTTGAGATTGTTAAAATAGAGAAAGAAAGGATGGTAGGTTATGAGGAGACAAGATCAAGGAAAAGTTTGGTTAGTTTGTTTTTGCACGCGTGTGTTGGTTTGTATGTTTTCAGCAAAGGACACATATAAGCATATTTAGGAGAGCACAAGGGAAGAAACCAGTAGAGAGAAAGATTCTAAACACTGAAGTAAGAAGCTGCACAAGTTCCTGAAAGAGAAGAGAGAATATGAGTCCAAGAGGTAAGAAGGAAAAGATGAAAGCAGGGAGACATCAAGTGAGTAGGGACCACAAGGCTAAAATGTGAGAACTGAGAATAAAAACAGAGTCTTTCATTTGCGCTGCCCAGGGTTTCTTTCCACTGGTTAAAACTGGTAACAAAACAAAACAAAAACCAAACAAACAAAAAAACAATTGCAGTGCAACGTATAAGTGAACACATTATTCCTTCATAATTTAAAACAAATGATATTTTAAATAAAGTGAAAGGGTGTTAAGTCATAGTTTTTCCCACATACTAACACAAGTTAACAGGGGGGAAACGTGTGAATAAAGTCCATGAGCACTATATGAATACTTGAAAACTATTCTCTTGGAATTATCCCTTGAAAAATATCTCTTGAAATTAAGCCAGTCACTATTTTCCACAGGTATTAAGGTGGTTCAACTGACATTTTTTAGTAACAGAGCTATCTATATTCTTTGAAAGAATACACATCTGGTTGAATACTCTTTTTCTTATTGCTGTTATTACAACAATAGTCAGGAAGCTATATGTTGAATATTACCCTAAGCATTACCAGCACAAAGACCAAGTTGGAGAAAATTCTAATATTTGAGATGTCCATGGATAGCTACTTGAGTCAGTTGGAATAACTGTGTCAATTAATCAACTGCTCATAGAAGTGTGCATGACAGCTTTTTTATGTTTTGGCCAAAATCTGTGTGTGTATATACACACACACACACACACACACACACATACACATATATATTGATATAGCATATTCTGGATATATATTATACATAAAGGTACATATCAAATATATATGAGATATTTGTATTATCTTCTAAAGATATATATTTTTTGAATATATATATTAAATATTTGTGTTATCTTTCGAAACTATTTTTAATTTTTTAAATGCTTAGACTTTTGGGGAAAGCTAATTTTTTCTGAATATGAGTTTCAGGATTCTACCTTTTGTCTCAAGAAATGGCTTTAAAAGTGTCATTTAAAAATGTGCTGAGGGGCTTCCCTGGTGGCGCAGTGGTTGAGAGTCCGCCTGCCGATGCAGGGGACACGGGTTCGTGCCCCGGTCTGGGAAGATCCCACATGCCGCGGAGCGGCTGGGCCCGTGAGCCATGGCCGCTGAGCCTGCGCGTCCGGAGCCTGTCCTCCGCAACGGGAGAGGCCACAACAGTGAGATGCCCGCGTAACGCATAAAAAAAAAAAAAAAAAAAAAAAAAAAAAAAAATGTGCTGAGAGGTAAAAATTAATCAAATGAAGGATAAATGCTTCCAGACTTTTGCTACTGTTTGTATCTAGGCTAGACAAGCCTTCTTCAGTTTATTGTTATTCCACTCTCCCTAATTTTCATTGTATTTAATGACTCTGTTACATGTGTCTGCTTTATGTTTTTCAAATACTTAATCATCTACTTGGTTTGTCCCAGAGGAACTTTTTATTTACAGATGCATCTTAAATATATATGTTGGTTCTTTACTATTTAATATCCCTGGAGGATAATCTCACTGGAAAATACTTTCTGCTGTCTTTCTTCTAAAGTCAATATCCATGCCTTGTTTTTGTTGCTGTCGGAGGTCAAAACAGCAAAAATCCCACAGCCAGGCTAGCTTTAGTTAAAAGCAGGCAGCTATACGTTTGGAAAGCCCATGTAATTTATTTGGTGCAGGCAATATCTTTAGCGGGAGAAAGGTTTCCAGTTAAGACTTGCTGTTCTTCTGCTCCAATGTAACACCTTGATATCTCATGTGAGGTCATCAGAATCACATATGCATTTATTCCTTTGGAAAAACTGCCATATGAGTAACGTATTGAAGCTCGACATGATTTTTCCATTGCTGCCAGCTCTAAGGTCACAAACAGTTCTAACCTCGGCTGGAAAGAGAGCATTTTATTTCTTACTTTTTTTAAGAAGAAGGTTTCTGTTTTCTTTATAACCCAGGTCACCTCAGAAAAGATTTGTGATTCCTTTTCCTTATTTTCCTAAGAGAGTGTTTTAGCTTCTGGCCCAAAGTCCTGATTTTTATACAGGTTGGGTTTTGGCATTTATTCTGTCCTTTGCTCCCAGTGGGGTACAAAGAACCACAACACAATACAAAACGGTACTTTTTTAATCCTCACTTCCGCACTCCATATATATGCTTGAAAATAGAAGTTATATGAAAAAAATAGAAGTTATACAAAATACATGTGTCCAGATTTATAGTGGAATTTTGAAAAGATCCTGTTGTAAACTGAAAGTTATAAGCTGGCCTTCCCACACTAGTTGCTGATAACCTGCTTCATCTGTCTTATGTCTGAGAGCTAAGCTTAACCTGGAGATGGGGCAACCTTTCCAATTCCGAAGTCAACATGAGAATAAACAGTGATGTCGTAGGTAGGAGATGATTTATATACCTCTGGCTCCTCCTCAGACACCCGTGGAAATATTTCAATGACCTTTGTGCCCAGAATAGTTTTACTTTTTTGCTTGCAGTAGATTAGTAACTATATTGACTCTAGGAGCCTGTTTTAATGAGTTCATTTTTTTTATAATAGTGTGTAAATAATTTTCAAAGTATGTTTTCTGTCTTTATCTCATTTAGCTCGTTAGATCATTGTAATTTAAACAGACTAAATAAAATTACCCCATTCTCCTGTCAAAAAAAACTGAGGTCCAACGTATTTAAAAGAACCTTCTCAAAGTCTCATAATTAAGAAATTATGGAGGGGAATTCTAGATTCCTGGCTCTTAATCCAGTGTTCTTTTTACTATGCACCCTGTATTACGTTGAAATATGAAGCATTCTTCTCAATTCACGTTCAGAATCTTACCCTGACGTAAAGTGTTTAATATTTTCCCTGGTTAGAAGCATGCTTAGACAAATTTGCTTTAACCAATAAATGACTGCATAAAAGCCCCTTTATATGTGTTAGTATAAATCAATTAACCTCCTTTACTTTCTGCTGAAAGTTCCAAACTTTAAATGAATTGCCCATTAACTTTGTGTGCCCAGTGTACTAACAACAATAAAAGCAGACATCTATATGATGTGCTGAGTGTTCTATTATTATCAATTCCGTTTTTTTATGCGTTCCTTAAAGAGGGACTTCAGGAGTTGGCCCTGATATATTATACTGTGGCAAGGTTTTGCTGATAGAGAAGCTGCTATGGGTGACTCCATTGCAAGAATGACTATGATAACTTAAATAGTTTTTAAGCAATGTCCTTCCAACAATAAGGTGTAAGTATTTCTGCGCTCTGTATGCCAAGTAAGCGCATATTCACCGTGAAATTCTCACAACTACACAATGGGAAAATGAGCCAAAGATGCAATTTACATAGCACTTTGCAAATGATTTATAAAGCTTTACTTTTTATTTTTTTCTATGAGTGAAGGTAAAAATAATTAAATTTATTTCTCTGAGCAGAAGAGGCCATCTAAAGTTGTTTGAAGCATAACTAAAATCAAAGAACAAGTCAGGCACATGGCAAAGAAGTTTGCTGGAGTTCTGAAGAGGATATATTTATAGTTTTTATTCCTTCCTTCCTTCCTTCTTTCCTCCCTTCCTTCTTCTCTCCCCTCTCCTCTCCCTGTTTCTTTCTTTCTTGATGATGAAAGAAATGCTTACTTTCAAATGTAACCTGTCATAGTTTTATAAAGTCCAGAGCATATTACTTAAATAGTTAACTGCTTATATTTTCTCTATTTTTATCCACTTTTTGGTGACACCTGACTAACCACCCTAACATATCACATGTTGTATAACATGGTCCTCCTACCTATGCCTGGTTTGCAACTCCTAACACAGGCAACTCACCATATAAGTTCCGCAAACCTGAGATGGCCTCCACCCTATTCCAGATGACCAATCTCCCAATCAAATTCTTATGTCATAGGAATAACAAATGCTACAGGATGTGTCTGCTCACCCTTAACTTCTGAAATTCTCTCTTCAAGGATTTGTAACCAGCTGTTCATTGCCCAAGCCACAATCACTTCTTCCCTGACCTTTGCCAGTAATAACTTTGCATTTGGAGTTCTGTGTTCTGTGGCTCTCTTCTAATAAAGTTTCCACATAGAAGCCAGGATGATCTCTATAGAATATAAGTAGTAGAGTAATTCATTACTTAAAATCCATCATACGCTTCCCCTTGTATTTAATGGTAGTCACACTTGACTGACAAGAGGCCTTACATGCACGGGCCCCTGGCCATCTTTCCTACTTAGTTTCTTTCTGTATTCCCACTTGTCACTGTGCTTCTGCTACTTGGCTCTGTTTTATTTAAGAACTTCTGTGCACGTTCCTTCCTTGGCCTAGAATGCCATTCCCCTGCCTCTTCCTAAGGATGAATTCTGCTCATCTCTAGGTCAAGGACGGGCAAAGTTCTATAAAGGGCCAGATAGTAAATATAATTAAGCTTTTGGGTCATATGGTCTCTACTGCAACTATTCAATTCAGCCACTGCAGAGCAAATGCTTTAAATGAAGGACCATTGTTGTGTTCCAAAAAAACTTTATTTATGGACACTAAAACTAGAATTTTTTTATAATTTTCATGTGTAATGAAATATTCCTTTTTAAAAATTTAAATGTAAAAAAAAAAAAGAAAAAACATTCTTAGCTCAGGGCACATTAAAACAGGTAGCATAGCCTGCACACCTCACCACCTAAATTTTAGCTTAACACATGACAAGCTGCTCAACATCACTAATTATTAGAGAAATGCAAATCAAAACTACCATGAGGTATCACCTCACACCAGTTAAAATGGGCATCATCAGAAAAGCTACAAACAACAAATGCTGGAGAGGGTGTGGAGAAAGGGAACCCTTTTGCACTGTTGGTGGGAATGTAAATTGATACAGCCACTATGGAGAACAGTATGGAGATTCCTTTAAAAACTAAAAATAGAATTACCATATGACCCAGCAATCCCACTACTGGGCATATACCCAGAGAAAACCATAATTCAAAAAGACACATGCACCCCAATGTTCATTGCAGCACTATTTACAATAGCCAGGTCATGGAAGCAACCTAAATGCCCATCGACAGATGAATGTATAAAGAAAATGTGGTATATATACAATGGAATATTACTCAGCCATAAAAAGGAACGAAATTCAGTCACTTGTAGAGATGTGGATGGACCTAGAGACTGTCATACAGAGTGAAGTAAGTCAGAAAGAGAAAAAGAAATATCGTATATTGATGCATATATGTGGAACCTAGAAAAATGGTACAGATGAACCAGTTTGCAGAGCAGAAATTGAGACACAGACATAGAGAACAAACGTATGGACACCAAGGGGAGAAAGCAGCAGGGGGTGGGGGTGGGGGTGTGATGAATTGGGATATTGGGATTGACTTGTATATACTGATGTGTATAAAATGGATGACTAATAAGAACCTGCTATATAAAAATTAAATTAAATAAATAAATTTTAGCTTAAATGCCATTTAAAAATTTTGCTTATTTATTTATTTGCCACACTGTGCAGCATGTGGGATCTTAGTTGCCTGACCAGGGATTGAACCCATCATTCGCAATGGTGAAAAACTGAAAGCATTTCCACTAAGATCAGGAACAAGACAAGGTTGCCCACTCTCACCACTCTTATTCAACATAGTTTTGGAAGTTTTAGCCACAGCAATCAGAGAAGAAAAGGAAATAAAAGGAATCCAAATTGGAAAAGAAGAAGTAAAGCTGTCACTGTTTGCAGATGACATAATACTATACATAGAGAGTCCTAAAGATGCTACCAGAAAACTACTAGAGCTAATCAATGAATTTGGTAAAGTAGCAGCATACAAAATTAATGCACAGAAATCTCTTGCATTCCTATACACTAATGATGAAAAATCTGAAAGAGAAATTAAGGAAACACTCTCATTTACCATTGCAACAAAAAGAATAAAATACCTAGGAATAAACCTACCTAAGGAGACAAAAGACCTGTATGCAGAAAACTATAATACACTGAGGAAAGAAATTAAAGATGATACAAACGGATGGAGGGATATACTATGTTCTTGGATTGGAAGAATCAACATTGTGAAAATGACTATACTACCCAAAGCAATCTACAGATTCAATGCAATCCCTATCAAACTACCCCTGGCATTTTTCACAGACTTGAACAAAAAATTTCACAGTTTGTATGGAAACACAAAAGACCCCGAATAGCCAAAGCAATCTAGAGAACGAAAAAAGGAGCTGGAGGAATCAGGCGCCCTGACTTCAGACTACACTACAAAGCTACAGTAACCAAGACAGTATGGTACTGGCACAAAAACAGAAATATAGATCAATGGAACAGGATAGAAAGCCCAGAGATAAACCTATGCACATATGGTCACCTTATCTTTGATAAAGGAGGCAGGAATGCACAGTGGTGAAGGGACAGCCTCTTCAATAAGTGGTGCTGGGAAAACTGGACAGGTACATGTAAAAGTATGAGATTAGATTACTCCCTAACATCATACACAAAAATAAGCTCAAAATGGATTAAAGACCTAAATGTAAGGCCAGAAACTATCAAACTCTTAGAGGAAAACATAGGGAGAACACTCTATGACATAACTCACAGCAAGATCCTTTTTGACCCACCTCCTAGAGAAATGGAAATAAAAACAAAAATAAACAAATGGGACCTAATGAAACTTCAAAGCTTTTGCACAGCAAAGGAAACCATAAAGAAGACCAAAAGACAACCCTCAGAATGGGAGAAAATATTTGCAAATGAAGCAACTGACAAAGGATTAATCTCCAAAATTTATAAGCAGCTCATGCAGCTCAATAACAAAAAAACAACTCAATCCAAAAATGGGCAGAAGACCTAAATAGACATTTCTCCAAAGAAGATATACAGACTGCCAAGAAACACATGAAAGAATGCTCAACATCATTAATCATTAGAGAAATGCAAATCAAAACTACAATGAGATATCATCTCACACCAGTCAGAATGGCCATCATCAAAAAAATCTAGAAACAATAAATGCTGGAGAGGGTGTGGAGAAAAGGGAACACTCTTGCACTACTGGTGGGAATGTGAATTGGTTCAGCCACTATGGAGAACAGTATGGAGGTTCCTTAAAAAACTACAAATAGAACTACCATAGGACCCAGCAATCCCACTACTGGGCATATACCGTGAGAAAACTATAATTCAAAAAGAGTCAGGTACCAAAATGTTCACTGCAGCTCTATTTACAATAGCCAGGAGATGGAAATAACCTAAGTGTCCATCATTGGATGAATGGATAAAGAAGATGTGGCACATATATACAATGAAATATTACCCAGCCATAAAAAGAAACGAAATTGAGTTATTTGTAATGAGGTGGATGGACCTAGAGTCTGTCATACAGAGTGAAGTAAGTCAGAAAGAGAAAGATAAATACCGTATGCTAACACATATACATGGAATTAAAGAAAAAAAGAAAATGTCATGAAGAACCTAGGGGTAAGACGGGAATGAAATCACAGACCTACTAGAGAATGGACTTGAGGATATGGGGAGGGGAAGGGTAAGCTGTGACAAAGTGAGAGAGTGGCATGGACATATATACACTACCAAACGTAAAATAGATAGCTAGTGGGAAGCAGCTGCATAGCACAGGGAGAACAGCTCTGTGCTTTGTGACCACCTAGAGGGGTGGGATAAGGAGGGTGGGAGGGAGGGAGACACAAGAGGGAAGAGATATGTGAACATATGTATATGTAATAAATAAATAAATAAAATAAAATAAAGACTATTACAAGATACAAAGAAGGACACTGCGTAATGATCAAGGGATCAATCCAAGAAAAAGATATAATTGTAAATATTTATGCACCCAACATAGGAGCACTTCAGTGCAAATGCTAACAGCTATAAAAGGGGAAATCAACAGTAACAAAATCATAGTAGGGGACATTAACACCCCGCTTTCATCAATGGACAGATCATCCAAAATGAAAATAAGTAAGGAAACACAAGCTTTAAATGACACATTAAACAAGATGGACTTAATTGATATTTATAGGACATTCCATCCAAAAACAACAGAAAACACTTTCTTCTCAAGTACTCAAGGAACATTCTCCAGGAGAGATCATATCTTGGGTCACAAATCAAACCTTGGTAAATTTAAGAAAATTGAAATTGTATCAAGTGTCTTTTCTGACCACAACGCTATGAGACTACATATCAATTACAGGAAAAAAACTGGAAAAAATGCAAACAAATGGTGGCTAAACAACATGCTACTAAATAACCAAGAGGTGACTGAAGAAATCAAAGAGGAAATCAAAAAATACCTAGAAACAAATGACAATGAAAACACAATGACCCAAAACCTATGGGATTCAGCAAAAGCAGTTCTAAGAGGGAAGTTTATAGCACTACAATCCTACCTCAAGAAACAAGAAAAGGGCTTCCCTGGTGGTGCAGTGGTTGAGAGTCCGCCTGCCAATGCAGGGGACATGGGTTTGTGCCCCAGTCCGGAAAGGCCCCACATGCCCCGGAGCAGCTGGGCCTGTGAGCCATGGTCGCTGAGCCTGCGTGTCTGGAGCCTGTGCTCCGCAACGGGAGAGGCCACAACAGTGAGAGGCCCACATACTGCAAAAAAAAAAAAAAAAAATGTAAGAAGAAAAATCTCAAATAAACAACCTAACCTTATACCTAAAGCAATTAGAGAAAGAAAAACAAAAAACCCCCCAAAGTTAGTGGAAGGAAAGTAATCAAGAATATCAGATCAGAAATAAATGAAAAAGAAATGAAGGAGGGCTTCCCTGGTGGCGCAGTGATTGAGAGTCCGCCTGCCGATGCAGGGGACACGGGTTTGTGTCCCGGTCCAGGAGGATCCCACATGCCATGGAGCAGCTGGGCCCGTGAGCCATGGCTGCTGAGCTTGCACATCTGGAGCCTGTGCTCTGCAATGGGAGAGGCCACAACAGTGAGAGGCCCGCGTACCAGAAAAAAAAAAAAAAAAAAGGAAGGAAACAATAGCAAAGATCTATAAAACTAAAAGCTTGTTCTTTGAGAAGATAAACGAAAATTGATAAACCATTACCCAGACTCATGAGGAAGAAAAGGGAGAAGACTCAAATCAAAAGAATTAGAAATGAAAAATACATAACAACCGACACTTCAGAAATACAAAGGATCATGAGAGATTACTACAAGCAACTATATGCCAATAAAATGGACAACCTGGAAGAAATGGACAAATTCTTAGAAAAGCACAACCTTCTGAGACTCATTCAGGAAGAAATAGAAAATATAAACAGACGAGTCAAAAGCACTGAAAGTGACACTGTGATTAAAAATCTTCCAACCAACAAAAGCCTAGGACCAGATGGCTTCATAGGCCAATTCTATCAAACATTTAGAGAACAGCTAACACCTATCCTTCTCAAACTCTTCCAAAATATAGCAGACGGAGGGACACTCCCAAACTCATTCTACAAGGCCACCATCACACTGATACCAAAACCAGACAAAGATGTCACAAAAAAAGAAAAGTACAGGCCAATATCACTGATGAACATAGATGCAAAAATTCTCAACAAAATACTAGCAAACAGAATCCAACAGCACATTAAAAGGGTCATACACCATGATCAAGTGGGGTTTATCCCAGTAATGCAAGCATTCTTCAATATACACAAATCAATCAATGTGATACACCATATTAACAAATTGAAGGATAAAAATCATGTGATCATCTCACCAGATGCAGAAAAAGCTTTCAACAAAATTCAACACTCATTTATGATAAATATCTCTCCAGAAAGTAGGCACAGAGGGAACTTACCTCAACATAATAAAGTCCATATCTGACAAACCCACAGCCAATATCATTGTCAATGGTGAAAAACTGAAACCTTTTCCACTAAGATCAGGCAAAAGACAAGGTGGCCCACTCTCACCACTGTTATTCAAACATAGTTTTGGAAGTTTTAGCCACAGCAATCAAAGAAGAAAAAGAAATAAAAGGAATCCAAATCAGAAAAGAGAAGTAAAACTGTCACTGTTTGCAGATGACATGACACTATACATAGAGAACCCTAAAGATGCTACCAGAAAACTACTAGAGCTAATCAATGAATATGGTAAAGTGGCAGGATACAAAATTAATGCACAGAAATACACTAATGATGAAAAATCTGGAAGAGAAATTAAGGAAAGACTCCCATTTACCACTGCAACAAAAAGAATAAAATCCTAGGAATAAACCTACCTAAGGAGACAAAAAACCTGCATGCAGAAAATTATAAGACACTGATGAAAGAAATTAAAGATGATACAAATAGATGGAGAGATATACCATGTTTTTGGATTGGAAGAATCAACATTGTGAAAATGACTATTCTACCCAAAGCAATCTACAAATTCAATGCAATCCCTATCAATCTACCCCTGGCATTTTTCACAGAACCAGAACAAAAAATTTCGCAATTTGTATGGAAACACAAAAGACCCCGAATAGCCAAAGCAATCTTGAGAATGAAAAACGGAGCTGGAGGAATCAGGCTCCCTGACTTCAGACTATATTACAAAGCTATAGTAATCAAGACAGTATGGTATGGGAACAGAAATACAGATCAATGGAATAGGATGGAAAGCCAGAGATAAACCCACGCACCTATGGTCACCCTATCTTTGATAAAGGAGACAAGAATATACAATGGAGAAAAGACAGCCTCTTCAATAAGTGGTGCTGGGAAAACTGGACACTGTAAAACTCTTAGAGGAAAACATAAGCAGAATACTCTATGACATAAATCACAGCTAGATCCTTTTTGATCAACCTCCTAGAGAAATGGAAATAAAAACAAAAGTAAGCAAATGGGACCTAATGAAACTTTAAATCTTTTGCACAGCACAGGAAACCATAAACAAGATGAAAAGACCACTCTCAGAATACGAGAAAATATTTGCAAATGTAGCAAGTGACAAAGGATTAATGTCCAAAATATACAAGCAGCTCATGCAGCTCAATATCAAAAAAACAAACAACCCAATCCAAAAATGGGCAGAAGACCTAAATAGACATTTCTCCAATGAAGATATACAGATTGCCAATAAACACATGAAAAGATGCTCAACATCACTAATCATTAGAGAATTGCAAATCAAAACTATAATGAGGTATCATCTCACACTGGTCAGAATGGCCATTATCACAAAATCTACAAAGAATAAATGCTGGAGAGGGTGTAGAGAAAAGGGAACCCTCTTGCACTGTTGGTGGGAACGTAAATTGATACAGCCACTATGGAGAACAGTATGGAGGTTCCTTAAAAGACTAAAAATAGAACTACCATATGACCCAGCAATCCCACTACTGGGCACTACTGGGCATATACCCTGAGACAACCATAATTCAAAAAGAGTCAT
This sequence comes from Phocoena sinus, assembly GCF_008692025.1. Lineage (NCBI taxonomy): Eukaryota > Metazoa > Chordata > Mammalia > Artiodactyla > Phocoenidae > Phocoena > Phocoena sinus. The sequence goes on along the minus strand of NC_045772.1, from coordinate 34,490,161 downwards.
GTACCACAATTTTCATTGCAGCTCTATTTACAATAGCCAGGACATGGAAGCAAACTAAGTGTCCATCAACAGATGAATGGATAAAGATGTGGCACATATATGCAATGGAATATTACCCAGCCATAAAAAGAAATGAAATTGAGTTTTTGTAGTTAGGTGGATGGACCTAGAGTCTGTCATACAGAATGAAGTAAGTCAGAAAAAGAAAAACAAATACCGTATGCTAACACATATATATGGAATGTAAAAAAAAAAAAAAAAAAAAAAGGTTCTGAAGAACCTAGGGCCAGGACAGGAATAAAGACGCGGGAGTAGAGAATGGTCTTGAGGACACGGGGAGGGGGAAGGGTAAGCTGGGACAAAGTGAGAGAGTGGCATTGACATATATACACTACCATATGTAAAATAGAGAGCTCTTGGGAAGCAGCCACATAGCACAGGGAGATCAGCTCGGTGCTTTGTGACCACCTAAAGGACTGTGATAGGGAGGGTGGGAGGGAGACCCAAGAGGGAGGGGATATGGAGATATATGTATATGTATAGCTGATTCACTTTGTTATACAGCAGAAACTAACACAACAATGTAAAGCAATTGCACTCCAGTAAAGATGTTCAAAAATTAAAATTTTTTTTAAAATGAGCTTTGTCAAATTGTTTGTTTTAGGAGCTTTAAAACGCTTTGAAAATGGAACTTACTCAACATAAATGTCCTGCTGTTTTTCTCATTGTGTCCTGTCTTCAAATTAAATCTGAGAGAATATTTAGTCTTATTTGTTCAATCTATAAATACCAATGCATAACAGGCATAACAGTGCAAAAAAACCCACTTCTGTACATTCACACCTGTGTATCACATTGTTTTTATAGAAAGATCAAAGAGACAATGCATTATTATAAGTCTTAAGAAAAGATTTTTATTTGAAATTCAAATTACAATCATTATCATAGAAATGGATTCCTGTGGTATATCATTTGTGAATCTCATGGTGTGTCTCTCTTGGATAAAGAACCAGAAGAAGCAAAATAGTATTGGTGCTCACTGTGGATGCCCATTTGTCACCCTACTTTCCCCACCCACCCCTTTCTCAGTGGAAGAGCCCCAGTGTGATCGTGAGCCCAGGAAAGCTAACCCCGCTTTAGCCACAGAGTGAATGTTGATAAGTCTTAGCCAATGTTGACAGTTCCATCCCTCCTGTTAATGGAATCACCAGGCAGGGGCCAAAAACACCCAAGAGGTTTGTCTTGGGGGCTTTTGTGAAAGATATTCCTCCCTGTCAAAAAGAGACACCGCCCTTCCTGTGTTTCAACAAGGTCATGTGAAGGCATGATGTCCAGAGCTGTGGCAGCCTTCTTGGGAACATGAGTGAGAAGCTAAGAAAATTAGAGAGATGCTGCCTGGGAAGCTGGAATCTACCTTCCAGTTCTGTGAAATAATGAAATATCATGTCGATTAAGCCAGTGATTCTCAAATTATAATGTGCATTTGATTCACTTGGGAATCTTGTTAAATTTAAGATTATAGTTCAGTAAGTCTGCATGCTCCCAGGCGAGACTGATCCTGCTGGTCCAGGGTTTCACTTTTAGTAGCGAAGCTTTAGGCCTCTGTTAATTTTGTATTACTTAGAGCTGGAAGCACCTTAACTGATACATTATACAAACCAAATCTTTATAAAGAGCAAGAAGCTGGTTTCTCTCTATTGCTATATGTATTAGTCATACTAACGAATACAGATTGTGTAATTTCTTCATGTTGTTTTAATCAGAAAAAAAAAATCATGTTATTCTGTCTTCACAACGAGTCTGCCGTTCTCTACGTATTGAAACCCATAGAGGCTGTCTTATTTGATATCACTATGCGTTATATTAAAATTGAAACCTTATTTTAGAACTTAGTATTGTATTGAATTTCAGTATTGTGAAATTTATTATTGTGAAACTTTAGTTTTGAAAACTAGTTGAAACTTTAGTATTGTGTTTGTATTTGATGGCAATATAATTATTTTCATCACAATTTTTCAAAAATGTTGAATGTTGGAAACATATGAATTCTCAAAGAGACGTTCACTATTAGATATGTTCGTTTGGAAATTAAATCGGTTAAGAAGAAAGTTTACTCAACTAAATTTTTAAGTAGGCATGTAAACCACCATTTTTTTTTTTAATTACACAAAATTTTTTTGAAATGTTGTTTTGGAGATATGTCAACATGGTCTGAAATAGAGCGGAGACAAAAGAATCAAGATAGTGAAAAATTAAAGATGCATCTAAAAACTCAGAAAAATTCCATTTTCTGATTTAGATCTTTCATTTAGATATGTTACAGGCATTGCCTATCTGGAACAATGCAGAGGTTTAAAGGATACTCTTGGGAAGGGAACATAAACAGTAAACAAAATTGCATCAGTACAAAATTAACCTGGGAAAATATAAATGATACCCTGAGGATGAAAATTGTTTGAGCCTCATGATAAACACAACATGGCTTCTTCTGATGATTGCTTGTTACATACAGGAAATTGATATTCTTCGTATATGTTGTGATTATTGCTGTCGACCCAATAACATTTATCTAATGTGCTAAAAATATGTTTTGTGTAACAAAAGTAACTGTTGCAAAGAGATCTAATTATATCACACTTTTTTTCATAGTTTCCGAATCAAAATAAAAGTTATGTCAGAAATCATAAGTTCATTCTTTTCTGAGAATAACTAGCTAGATTAGCAGCCAACCCAGATGCAAGGGCAATTGATGGGTCACAAAACAAGTCCAGCGATCCAGGAACATGATGTTGATTTTGGCCAGTCCCTAAAGAATGTTAGTACAAATATTCAGGGTGGAGTTGACTTTAGTCTTTCTTTCTTCTAGCAGAATGCTTAAAATGAAATCTGCAAACCTCCTTCTTAAAAGTGTTTATTCTCTGATGAAATTGTAAAAGAAAGTTTTTTAAAATTTCATGAATTTTCTAGACACTTAATGAGATCCATTTCTACAAAAACCCATGATCTTGTGTAAAAGAGATAAGGAAGTGGGATGGTTTCCTAGGCCCCAATTTTTTAGGCAAATCATTATCAAGGGCAGATTTATGTTTCTTTGGTCCTATAGAATCAATGCCAACTCACCAGTCTCTGAATTATAGAATTCCTCAAATCTCTAACTATATGCAGACTTTGAGTGCTACCGATTTATAAAGTGTTATCTAATGCTGTATTCAGTGTTGGGTGATTACTATGCTCTTTGCTTTTGTGTTGTATAATTTGTTTATGTGTTTTATATACATAGCTCATGCATACTTTTTATATTCTGTTTTAGATATTAAATTATAAGTTGAATCATCTAGGTTAAGAACTATAGATCTACATAGAAATCTCATTTAATTCTTTAATAAGTTTGGCCATTTAAGCTCACAAGGGAATAACACTTAATAAAAAATTAAACGCACTTTACTAAAGTTATTTTATAAATATTGTTAGTTTAATAAAACATTTAAGAAAAAGTATGTATCATCACAAATGTGTGTTCATGGTACCAACCATGAATTGTTTTGGATGCTAAAATGATTGATCAGTATGTTAAAACAGGTCATTTTCATTTAAAACCTGTTTAGATGCACGTGCTGGTACTCAGCTAAAGCGAGTAAACAAAGGTTTCCAAACCAATTCATACATTTTGGGCCCCATTGCATAATCTCATGCTGGGCTACAGTTGTTTCTTTTTTGTAGAAGTTAAAGAAAAAAGAGTGTTGTTGGGTGTAATGAAGTAAAGATACTAGAATCAAAGATGCTACTGTTCCATTTAGATACCAAGATTCCACATCATTTCACAACTTTTTCAAATTTCCTTTAACACTTACACCTCTAGGTTTTATCCCTCCAAAAATATGTAATGTTCTGTAATAAAGATAAGTTATTTTTAAATGTGGCCAAATGATGAGGGTATGACAACTTAACATCACATATTTAGAAAATATAGAAAGAATTGATAATATCTGCATGTTTTAGCCAGTCCTTCTTTCAGCGTCTTCAGCTGAAATTTACTAGCAGTTAGTCTTTGTTCTCTTACAGTAAAAGAGCAAATGAACAAATCAATAGATCTTTAAGTTTTAAAAGATGTCATGTGACATTGTTAAACTCTAGGTTACTAAGGCTATTGCAGAAAATTAAAATTATATGATGCTGCTTTCTTTTAAAAAAGATCAATAAAAAGCAATTTTATTTGAGCTGTGATTTTCAAAATTTTAACCCCCAGATTTAGATTCACTGTACAACCAATTCAGCGATGAGCAGAGTATGATCATTAGGATAGCTTTAACAGAATGGGCTGTTAAAAGAAAAATGAGTTTAGTCATCACAGAGAGTCTATATACATTTTGTTTTCTATATTTGAAGAGACATAATTAAAAATAATAATTTAAAAAATCTGCAGTGCTGCCCATTTTGTGTAATAGTATTTTCTGGGATTAAAGACTATAGTACTATGTATCAAGTGTAGAATTGGCCCCTATAATAATGCATGACACACACTGGGTACTCACTATGGGGCAGGTGCTGGGCCAAACCCTTGATCTGCATCTCTCATTCCATCATGCAACCGCTCCTAAAAAGTAGGTATTCTTTTTCTTTCTGTTTTAAAGATCTGGAAACTGAGGCTTCAAGTGATTGAATAACTTGCTCAAGGTCAAATCATGGGCAAGTATTTGTACCCAGACTTGAATCCAAGCAGTCTAGGGGTCAGGAACCATGGCTTACTCATCTTGGCATTCCTAGAGTCTAGCACAATGCTGGGCTCTTAATAGGCTCCTAAGCCTTAAGTGCTTTAAAAAAGAAATACATGGAGCCCTTGTGCAGCCGACTAGCCTTTGGAGGCCTTGAGAAACTGAAGGGAAGGGCTGAATCCTGGTCTAACATCCAGGCTCAGCCGTGTGAAAGGCCCATCACTGAATCATCCTAGCACAAATTATAGGCTTTGAAAATGGTTTGCAAATGTCACATTTTTGAGTTTGCTGCACGGTATGATATCTTAAATTTCACTCCCCTCTCTGGGCAGCGTTCATTCTGATTGTATGTTGGTTTGTCCGCTCAAGTAGAGAAAGCCAGATTGAAAACAAACCACGAATACAGATTGCTTTCCTACTCTGATTCCTCCTTTGTGTTTATCACAGTATCAGAACTAGGATGCCCTTAGAGATATGTGCAGAAGGGCTACCAGGAATGAAATTTCAATTCCAGTTTGGCACTAAGTAAGCAACTCTTCCAAATGTCTTTACAATGTGCTGACTGTAATACTTTGACCAGAAACCACTGGTAATAGCAAGAAATTAGGCCCTGGTTAGAAACATATTACTGCATTGCCAAATCCTTCTGTGGAATTCAACTGCTACATATTTTTAGGTTAAAGAAAACTGGATCTTCTGCAATTCGGCCAAATCTGACTTTGGTTTCAAATTACCTCAGAGAAGAATTTTTAGCTGATAATTCACTTTATATGGTTTGTTTCACATGGAGATATATTCACAATATATTTGGTAAGTAAACCTCTTTTCTATTAAAACGGCAATACTTACTAAATAGTAGTAGTTCCCAGTGGAAAATACTGGTTATACTTGGGGGTTGGGGGGGGGTGAGTGGATAGGAAGTATGAAATCTTAGATCACTGGAAATCGGAAAGTGGGGATTTAAGAAGAGAAAGAAAGACTGAGAGAAGGACTCTGAGGACTCCAGAAAAGTATCTGGAAAAGTCTAGGACCTTATTCTAGGGAACATTCCTGCTTGGGTGGCATTCTGATTGGGCTTGGTTGGTTGTTTACATATGTCATACATATATACATTGTATACACTGATATTTTTCATTTCTCTTGGTTAATCTCATTCCTTTTATCTTGAAAGATAATGAAAACGTGGATGAAAAGAGACTTCCTGGAATATCTCTCCTAAACTGCATTAGGTAAGATAACAACGTGAAGTAGATCCACATTTCTCTAGTAACTTGTAATCTTCAGCCTTGTTTAAATGAGCACATCAGGAATACAAATGCCTCAGGAAAAAAATAGAATTTTTAAAAGGAAAACCAAAACATTTCTAGGACAACAGTTGATGCCAAGGAGAGACTTCACTACTTATTCAACGAACACTTATTGAGTGCTTGTTGTATGGAAATAGTGAAAGTAAGAGTAAAAAAAAATAATAATAATTAACAAAAAGACATTATAATTCATAGTCCCTTCTCCAGAGGTGCTTATTTTGTAGCAAAAATTTCCAATTTGACATTTTGAAATTATGGGTTCACTGAGAAATTCTAACTCCCAAATTCTGATATAGATTCTTATTTGTGATAAGCCCGAGCCCTGACCTTTGTAAGTTTTACTTACTTGGCCATTTTTATAATTGATCTTAATGCAGGTTTTCTTATTTTGCAGATCCCTCCCAAGTCATTTCTGACAATTAATTTTACTAACTGCTAACCCTAATCCTGTAAAGTGATTTGTGTCTCCTTGTTCTGAGCTTGTTGTCAATCTAAGAGATTTTAATGAGCAACAGTGAATATATTCTCAGCAAAAGAAGTTCATTTTCTTTACCTAAATAAAATACCTTTGTTTCAGTGATAAAACTGCTAATATGCTTATCCACAATTTTTTTTTAATTTCAAAAATTTCTCTTGCATTTAAGGAATGAAAAACATTGCAATTTTACTTCATGACATATTAAGAAGGCTTCAAATACAAACTTTGGTCATAATGTTAGAGAGGAAGAAATTTTCCTCTACCCTTGTAGGTTCTTCTGGCTGGTTTAAGAATTAAACGGACATGAGGAAGATTAACAGGAGAAAAATCGAACAGAGTTTAATAACATGTATACATGGGAGAGACCCAGGAAAACTGAGTAAATTACCAAAATGGCTGAAACCCTCACCTTAAATATTATCTTCAGCTAAAGACCAAAGAGGATTTTGGGGGTAGTGGTTTGAGACTTCAGAGGAGAGGAAGGCAGTTCACATGGAGATGGAAAAGCAAACATTGGGTAAACAAATGTTTGCTGGGCCCTGCAGAGACAGTGGGATATAGAGTGGGCTCTGACCCACCACACCTAGCCCGTATTATTTGCAGATATCTCTGGTGGTGATAGCTCTATTCCAGGAACAGGCCCTTTACATCTAAATTCATTGAGGCAGTTAAGGGGAAGGTAAAAAGAAAGACTTTCTGAGTCTTCCGTTTCTTAAAAATAATCAGCCTAAATTAATTCTCATGCCAAAAGGGACACATTTTGGCGTGGCAAATTTTGCCCCCCTACAATAGCAATTACAATAGTTTCTGCTTATTCCTATTTTAAAAAGGAAGCTTTTAATTGAAATACATACAGACAAGTGCACAGAACAAAAACATATGCTTATTTCTTTGGACTAACTAGCATAGTCATATACAATCATGGACTACATTATTATATGTAAAGTGATATCACTTTTTAAAAAACTTAAAGGTTTTAAGTTTTGGATTCTTTCCCCTCATTTCCTTTCTTTGGAAGAAAATGTTAGAACAAAATAACCCAGTTTCCTTAAATTTGAGGTACACTTTTTTTGTTTAGAGAATTTAGAAGCACTCTTGGGTGATACATTATGAAGGAATGTAAGGCCTATACACAGACATATTTGCATTGCTAAGGAGGAAAATTTCCAGTCGTTGTGAACATTCTTCTTTTGCAGGTTTTCCTCAGCTCTTTATAGAGGATAATCACCATGCCAAAATGTAGAGAAACTAATGGTAATCAGCAATGAGGCTTTATCTTTTTGTACACTCCTTGGAAATAGACATCCTCTTTGAAAGCTAATCTTTTCATTAATTAACAGATTGTTTTACCTACTAGATGCAAGAATAATAACGAAAGAGTTGTAGCATATTCAGTAACATATTTAGTCATACACACAATCAAATGTGTCAATTTGATTTATCTATGTATAAATACTTAACGTAGTTGACTTATTGAGGTATATGAGTTTTCAGGTACAAGTTCAAATGATTTAGACTACAAAGTTTGTGAGAACTTGGTATAGTATAGCCAAAAACCACTAACATTACAATCAAGAGACATGTTCTGATTTGTATTCTACCAGTAAAAGCTGTGTGACTTTTGGCAGATTATTTTAGCTCCAAAGGCCTTGATTTCCCTATGTCTTCAAAGTCCACCCATTTCTAACATTCAGTGATTCCTTATGGCTGAGAGCCTATATAGAGATCAATTACCTGGTTTGAATAAATTCAATGTTTTTAAATGATTATCTAACTGGCTTACTTAACTTTATCCTTGTAGTTCCTTTCATGAATTTCACGTTGTTGTGTTTTTCATAGCATCATTGCTTCTGATTGTTTAACTGCTATCTATAATTTGACATAGGTGCTTGATGACATAACATATTTTTATTTAGGACAGGTGCAAAATACTGATAGAAATAGCAAAGATGAGCATAGAAATCCACGAGCAGGATTGTGTATGTGAAGGAGAGCACTGAAAAGATAATTTAATTTACTGTATCCATTTTTTTAACCTCTTTATCACCACGTAAAGTAACTAGCCTGTCACCTGTGCCATTTTAACCATTTAGTTACTTATTCAGACATTTAGGATTACTATTTAGCTAACTAAAATCTGAACCTTCTCCTCATCTTTTCCATGAAATTGCTCTTATTAAGGCTTTTTAAATACCATATTGAAGCATCACTTTTCATTCCTTGTTTTACTTGATCTATGCATGGTATTTACACCTGCTTGAATCCCCTCCCCATCTCCGCTCCCCCCTCGTTTGAAATCTCTTCTCTGACCATTTTGATTTAGAATTCTTTGCCGGCTCACTATATAGTCAGCCCACTCAAGATGGCTGTTCTCTTGCTCTTTGTACATCCCCTGCTCTACCAATCACTCACATGACTATCCAATCCTCTTAATTATAGGGCTTAATCAGTAACTGCCTTTGTGTTTGCCCCCAGCCCCAGCTGTTGGTTTCCCTGGTAACTGATGAGGCAACCTGAGGTCAATTCCCCGTAAACGGTAGCCTGCTTCTCCTCCGAGTGGCGATGCTGTGTCCTGCCTGCTGCCTGCCTTACACAGTAAGGTGTTGCTCCAGGAACTTTTGCTTCAGACATGTAAGATCCCCTGTCCAATAAACCATGGATGCCTCTGTCGCTGTTTCTAGGCTCTTTCTTCGCTCTCAGGCTGGGCAACTACAAGGCTTGGGGGCCATTGGGGTGCAGCCCAACACTCACCTTCCTTTGTCTACATAATATTGATTTTATCCCTAGCTCCATTCTGGGATCTCTTCTGACTCCACTCACTCTTGGGTGAGTTCATGACTTCAATTCAATGCCCTCCAAATATCTATCTCATTTTCAACCCCCAGATTCCTATTTCTAAGAGCAGCTTACTCTGTTTCGATCTCCTACAAGACCCCCAAATTCAACAGGAACAGAAATAAATTTAATTATCTCTCCCCTCCATTCCCATCATGCTTTTTCTCCTCATTATACTTTTAATACTGACATGCTGTCCATGTGGCCATCTAAGAGAAAAATCTAGGACCCATGTTATTCTTTATTTCCCATGGTTTCCTAGTTATAAAAGTAGACTCTAGAGTCCTTGTTTGAGTTTGAATTCCAGCTCGACAGGGCCTCTACTTACTACTGGTGTGACCTTGGGGAAGATACTTGACTGCTCAGTGCCTTAGTTTCTGCATTTGTAAAATGGAGATAAAAATTGAATGAACACCTTGGGGTTCTGAGCACTAAATGTGCTATGTATAAAGTTCTTAGAATGTTACCTGGCAAAGAGTGCGCACTCAGTGTTGGCTCTTATTGTCATGATTATCGCCGTTATCGTTACCTTCAGGTGGTAACTCCTGATTCACTGCTATTGCCTTCTGGGACTTTGTAATCTCTACCATGGACTATTGAGCTAAAGACTCCTCAATGTTTTCTTGCCTTCAGTCAATCCCTGTCTCAATTTATGCTTTGCTCTGCCACTTGAGTGAACCTACAGGTTTATTTTTTCTTTTTAAAATTTTTATTGGAGTATAGTTGAGTTTCTGTTGTACAGAAAAATGAATCAGTCATGCATATACCTATACCCACTCTTTTTTAGATTCTTCTCCCATATAGGTCATTACAGAGTATTGAGAAGAATTCCCTCTGCTATACCTACAGCTTATTTTTAATCTACTCTATATTCTATGCATATTGTTTGTGTGTTTCTCTACTTGACCAATAGTAGTAAGAGGAACAAGAATATCTTATAGATCTTTCTATTTTCAGTGCTAGGCATAGAACTAAAATGTAAATCTTTGTTAAACCAAATAATGAATGAATGTTCATTTATTTAGAACTATGATGTAATACAAAGCCTAAAATTTCAGTCATTGTATTATTATATTTACTAAATAGAGCCCTGAACAGACGAGAGAGAAAAAAAAAGTAAATGTTGCTATTACTCTTTGTGTATTTAAAACATATAATAAATAAAAGTTTCATGAGCAGGAGTGAGCTTGAATAGCTAAAATAATGTCTGTTGTGTTTAAACTCCATACTCCATTTAGAAGAATTTTACACAGATTGTTGCAGGAAGTTTCTAGGTTTAATTTAACACCTTTCTGTCTAAATAGACTTCCTCTGGCTAATCTTTTACCCTTGAATGAGGCCAATTAGAAACCACTTTTAAATGTTTTCTTAGAGAATTAAGAATCTATGATAGGCCCTCTATAACTAACCCTGCTAGGGAATTCAAGAACTTCAGGACTGTTGAGCCCGTCACTAGGTGACAGACAAATATATGACACCTCCCTCTTTGCCAGGGTGCCCAGGACAACACAATGGGTTCTCCCATTAGATGAGGTAAGTTAAAGCCTACAGTCCACATTTTATTCTGGTTAGTCAGCATCCAGTTGACTGTTACTCTTTTAAAAAAAGCGGAAGTGGTGGAAACTTTGCAGTTATGACTAGCTATTTTGAAAAAACAAGGATTAAAGAATAATAATTTCTTCTGAGCTTATTCTTTGGATACATTCTGGCTGTGCCAAAGGACTCATTAATTCAATCAGTACAAGCATCAAATCCAAATCATTCTGGGAAAAAATCAGTTTATTCAATAATAATTTATTTTACTTCAAATTTAGACATGACCATAAGATTATACTCAGAGCAACAATTCTGAAAATTGACTTAATGATGGGTTTGATTGGGCTTGACAATTAATTAGGGCTTTCTGAAAGCAGAATTGTATATTTTTCTTTGGTGGTGAATTACTGCCTGTGATTGAAGAGTCAATTTTCCATGGTTTTAAATGGCAAAGACATTTATTTCTAAATGAATAAGGATTTATGCATAACTACCTTAATTATAAATACTAATTTGAGAACATAATACTTATTTTGTATATTACTCAAATAGGAAATAATTACTACATTTTCTGAAATCATTTAAATTTTTATTATCATTCAGTGTCTATATTCGAATTTAAGTTTTTCCTTATCTATGCTTCGATTCTTTACTAAATTATATGCTTCCAAATTGAGAAATTGCCTTGGATATGTCTTTGTCTTATCTTTCCACAATGCTTTTAACATATTGGATATATAAAAAAATAACCAAAGTTTCCATTTAGGTATATAAATTTACTGTTTATATACCTTTTAATCCACAAAGAAACTTTATGGGGTAAGTACTACTGTGTATATTTTATAAACGAAAAATCAGAGATTGCGAGATTTTAAAGAACCTTTCACCCAGTTTCACTTGTGTAGAAAGTATAGAGGGGGCTTCCCTGGTGGCACAGTGGTTAAGAATCTGCCTGCCGATGCAGGGGACACAGGTTCGAGCCCTGGTCCGGGAAGATCCCACATGCCGCGGAACAACTAAGCCCATGTGCCACAACGACTGAGCCTGCACTCTAGAGCCCCCAAGCCACAACTACTGATCCCGCATGCCACAACTACTGAAGCCCATGCGCCTAGAGCCCGTGCTCTGCAACAAGAGAAGCCACCACAATGAGAAGCACGTGCACTACAATGAAGAGTAGCCCCCGCCCACGGTAACTAAAGAAAGCCATTGTGCAACAACGAAGACCCAATGCAGCCAAAACTAAATTAATTAATTAATTAAAAAGAAAAAAGAATGTATAGAAGGTGTAAAGGCCCATGACTCTTTCCACCATGCCATACTGCATGACATATTGATTATTACTAAAGACAGGCCCTTAAAAAGTAGTATATAAGTCCCAGATAAATCTTTGGTTAAAAGTTACTCAGCGGAATAATTGAAAAAAATTCCATGGAATTTGATAAAATGCCCAAGATCAGCTAGGAAACTTCTAAGGAAGACCAGAAAACAAGGGCTTGCCATAGCCAATGTCAGAACTTAGTATGAATCTACAGTAAGTCAGATGGTATGGTACTGGTTCAAGGAGAGAAAGAAAAAAAATGACCAACAGATTTCTTAATAAAGATCCCAGAAAGATATCCACTTTGTTACTGTGTAATGTGTCATCTTAGCTAAGTTTGAACTGTGCTTCTTAGAGTTCCCATAGTTTTGCTTAGAATGACATTTTTGAAACCTTCATTCATTACACTAGCTGATTCATTACACTAGTTCAAGGGCCAATTCACAACTCCTACCAATAATTTTTTTCTAGTCACCTTAACCAAAAGTGGATCGTACCTTCTCTGTACCTCTGTAACACCTCCTTACCCATTCTTTAAAAGAACAGATCTTCTGTAGAAAAATATCACAGTATTTAACCTTCAATTTAAGTAAAAAACTACCAAAATTTAGTATTCCAAGGTTGCTGCTTGGTTGAACATTTTATTAACATGACATTTCAATATATAGAATAAGACTTCTCAAACTTTGCTCTTTTAAGATATTAATAGGTGCTTTTAGAAAGAAAGAAAAAGAAGAAAGTAAATTTGGATACATTTGGCAAATGCTGTCAAATATTAACTACCTATCGGTTACTAACAGTGATAACTAGCTTACAAAGTTCTCTGAAAAACCTGGAAGTAAAGAATTCCTAAATTTGTTTAAGCCAGTCTTTTCTATACTTTTTGCCCACAGAACACACTTTTCTTCCAAAATCCTTAAATTTCACTGCATTTAGAGTAGAAAATTCTTATGGTGCTTTCTGTCATTTTTCTTAAAATTTAGTTTAATTTTTTGAATAAATAATCCATATGTTTCAAATATCAGAATAATGCAGAAACATTACATTTAGATTTTTCTTTTCCATCCTGTGCTTGTCCATTACTCTCATGATTAGCCATTTTTTAGATTCTTGTCTATGCTTCCAGTGCTTCTTTCATCAAACACAAGGCAATTAAAACACAGCAATATATTTTATTTATCCTTTTTTCTTAAAAAATAATACAGTATATTATACTGTTCTATACTTAATTTTTTTCACTTAAAAATATATCATGGGGGCTTCCCTGGTGGCGCAGTGGTTGAGAGTCCGCCTGCTGAAGTAGGGGACCCGGGTTCGTGCCCCGGTCTGGGAAGTTCCCATGTGCCGCAGAGTGGCTGGGCCCGTGAGCCATGGCTGCTGAGCCTGTGTGTCCGGAGCCTGTGGTCTGCAATGGGAGAGTCCACAACAGTGAGAGGCCTGAGTACCACAAAAAAAGAAAAACTATATATATATCATGGACTTCTTTCCACATTAGTATATAAAGGGCTTCTTTACAGTTGTATAATATTCCATTGAGTGGACATGTAGTGGCTTATTTCATCAGTTCCCTAAATTTGGATAAATATATTGTTTTAAAACTATTGCTGTTACAAAAAATGCCACCATGAATAAACTTGTATGTGTGTCATTTCATAGATGTGGCAGTATATCTATAGGATAAATTCCAAAGATTAGTAGGTCAAAGAGTGAATACATTTGTAATTATTAGAAATTACCAACTCACTCCTCATAGAAATCTCATTCTCCTCTCCCACAGTCTGTTTCACTGTAGCCTTGACAACAAAATGTGTTTTCAAACTTTGAATTTTGCTAAAGTTATACTTGGAAAATGATAATTTAATTTATATTTTCTCTTACTATAATTGAGGTATGGAGCATTATTTAATATGTTTAAGGATCATTTGTATTAATTTTTCCAGGAAATATGAATTCACATCCTTAGTTTATTTTCTTTTTGAGATTTATTATTAATGAGATAGTATTAATGAGATGAGCCCTTTGTGTGATATGAGTTCCAATTCTGCTTGGCATTTATCTCCTAATTTTGCTTCTGATAGTCTTGATATTCATGTCATTAAAAATGTTTAATCTTTTTTCTTTCTTTTTGTGGTTGTTTCTGAATTTTGGTTCTGGAGGATTGTGTTTTCCTAAATGGTCACAAAATCTTCCATCCCACACACTCTTCTTACAATGTAACTGAATTAGCTTGCTAGGGCAGCTATAACAAAGTACCACAGGCTTTTTTAAACAACAGAAATTTATTGTCTCACAATTCTGGAGGCGAGAAGTACTAGATAAAGGTGTTGGTAGGATTGATCTCTTCTAAGGCTTTTCTTCTTGACTTGTAGATGGCTGTCTTCTTTGTCTTCATATGGTCTTTGATCTAATCTCTTCTTATAAGGAAACCATTTATACTGGTTTAGGGCACACACCAATGACCACATTTAACCCTAATTGCCTCTTTAAAGGACATATCTCCAAATACAGTCATATTCTGAGGTAGTGGGGATTAGTGAATTTGTGGGGGAACACAGTTTAGCTCATGACGGTAACTGTGACATTCTTACACCCAAGAAGTGGAATCTGTTTCCTCCCTTTAAATCTCGATGGGTCTCTTGACTGCCTCAATCAGTAGAGTATGGCAGAAGTGATACTAGGTGACTTCCAGGGCTAGGTGTTAAAAAAGACATAGATCCCACTTGAATCACTCTTTTTGGAATGCTGGCTCTAGAGAAGACAGCCATTTTGCTGTGAGGAAGCCCAAATTACCACACGTAGAAGCCGATGTTGAGGAACTGAGACCCCCAGACAACAGTTACCAACAACCTCACGCAAGAGAGTAAAGAAGCCTTTGGATGATCCCAGCATCCAGCCTCCAGGTCTTTGAGCCTTGGCTCTAGGCATCATAAGACCTCCTCTGCTCTACCCCATCAGAATTTCTCACCCTTACTTTACACCCATCTGAGGATTGCATCTCCTTTGGAACGTTTTCTGACATACAGTGTGTAGTATTGATCAACATTTAACTTCTTCCAGGTGATTACTCAGTTCTCCGAATGCTATGAGTTAAAAATTTATGTTTGGGCTTCCCTGGTGGCGCAGTGGTTGAGAGTCTGCCTGCCGATGCAGGGGACGCGGGTTCGCGCCCTGGTCCGGGAAGATCCCACATGCCGTGGAGAGGCTGGGCCCGTGGGCCATGGCTGCTGAGCCTGCGCGTCCGGAGCTGCTCCGCAACGGGAGAGGCCACAGCAGTGAGAGGCCCGCGTACCGCAAAAAAAAAAAAAATTTATGTTTGCCCATGATTTAAGATGCAGGGTTTTTTTTTGAATTTTATTTTATTTATTTTTTTATACAGCAGGTTCTTATTAGTTATCCATTTTATACATATTAGTGTATATATGTCAATCCCAAACTCCAAATTCATCACATCCCCCCACCACCACTGTCCTCCCTTGGTGTCCATACGTTTTTTTCTCTACATCTGTGTCTAAATTTCTGCCCTGCAAACTGGTTCATCTGTACCATTTTTCTAGGTTCCACATATATGTGTTAATATACGCTATTTGTTTTTCTCTTTCTGATTTACTTCACTTTGTATGACAGTCTCTAGATCCATCCACATCTCTACAAATGACCCAATTTCGTTCCTTTTTCTGGCTGAATAAAATTCCAGTGTATATATGTACCACATCTTCTTTATCCATCGGTCTGTCAATGGGCATTTAGGTTGCTTCCATGACCTGGCTATTGTAAACAGAGCTGCAATGAACATTGGGGTGCATGTGTCTTTCTGAATTATGATTTTCTCAGGATATATACCCAGTAGTGGGATTGCTGCATCATATGGTAGTTCTATTTTTAGTTTTTAAAGGAACCTCCATACTGTTTTCCATAGTGGCTGTATCAATTTACATTCCTACCAGCAGTGCAAGACGGTTCCCTTTTCTCCACACCCTTTCCAGCATTTATTCTTTGTAGGTTTTTTTTTTTTTTTTTTTTTTTTTTTTTTTTTTTGCGGTACGCGGGCCTCTCACTGTTGTGGCCTCTCCCGTTGTGGAGCACAGGCTCCAGACGCGCAGGCTCAGCGGCCATGGCTCACGGGCCCAGCTGCTCCGCGGCATATGGGATCTTCCCGGACCGGGGCATGAACCCGTGTCCCCTGCATCGGCAGGCGGACTCTCAACCACTGCGCCACCAGGGAAGCCCCTCTTTGTAGATTTTTTGATGATGGCTATTCTGACTGGTAAGAGGTGATACCTCATTGAAGTTTTGATTTGCATTTCTCTAATGATTAGTGATGTTGAGCAGCTTTTCATATGCTTCTTGGCCATCTGTATGTCTTCTTTGGAGAAATGTCTATTTAGGTCCTCTGCCCATTTTTTGATTGGGTTGTTTGTTTTTTTAATATTGAGCTGCATGGGCTGTTTATATATTTTGGAGATTAATCCTTTGTTCATTGATTCATTTACAAATATTTTCTCCCATTCTGAGGGTTGTCTTTTCGTCTTGTTTGTAGTTTGCTTTGCAAAAGCTTTTAAGTTTCATTAGGTCCCATTTGTTTATTTTTGTTTTTATTTCCATTACTCTAGGAGGTGGACCAAAAAAGATCTTGCTGTGATTTATGTCAAAGAGTGTTCTTCCTATGTTTTCCTCTAAGAGATTTTTTTTTTTTTAAAGACACCAATTGTACTTGAACATTTGTAACTTTTTTAAAAAATTTAAAAATTTTTTGGCTGTGTTGGGTCTTCATTTCTGTGTGAGGGCTTTTTCTAGCTGCGGCAAGCAGGGGCCACTCTTCATCGTGGTGCACAGGCTTCTCACTATCGCGACCTCTCTTGTTGCGGAGCACAGGCTCCAGACGTGCAGGCTCAGTAGTTGTGGCTCACGGGCCTAGTTGCTCCACACCATGTGGGATCTTCCCAGACCAGGGCTCAAACCCGTGTTCCCTGCATTAACAGGCAGATTCTCAACCACTGTGCCACCAGGGAAGCCCCCTCTAAGAGTTTTAAAGTGTCCAGTCTTACATTTAGGTCTCTAATCCATTTTGAGTTTATTTTTGTGTATGGTGTTACGGAGTGTTCTAATTTCATTCTTTTACATATAGCTGTCCAGTTTGCCCAGCACCACTTATTGAAGAGACTGTCTTTTCTCCACTGTATATATCATTGCCTCCTTTGTCATATACTAGTTGACCATAGGTGCCTGGGTTTATCTCTGGGCTTTCTATCCTGTTCCATTGATCAATAATTCTGTTTTTGTGCCAGTACCATATTGTCTTGATTACTTTAGCTTTGTAGTATAGTCTGAAGTCAGGGAGTCTGATTCCTCCAGCTCTGTTTTTTTCCCTCAAGACTGCTTTGGCTATTTGGGGTCTTTTGTGTTTCCATACAAATTGTGAAATTTTTTGTTCTAGTTCTGTAAAAAATGCCATTGGTAATTTGATAGGGATTGCATTGAATCTGTAGATTGCTTTGGGTAATATAATCATTTTCACAATATTAATTTTTCCAATCCCAGAACATGGTATATCTCTCCGTCTGTTTGTATCATCTTTAATATCTTTCATCAGTGTCTTATAGTTTTCTGCATACAGGTCTTTTGTCTCCCTAGGTAAGTTTATTCCTAGGTATTTTATTCATTTTGTTGCAATGGTAAATGGGAGTGTTTTCTTAATTTCTCTTTCAGATTTTTCATCATTAGTGTGTAGGAAGGCAAGAGATTTCTGTGCATTAATTTTGTATCCTGCAACTTTACCAAATTCATTGTTTAGCTCTAGTAGTTTTCTGGTGACATCTTTAGGATTCTCTATGTAAAGTATCATGTCACCTGCTAACAGTGACAGTTTTACTTCTTTTCCAATTTGTATTCCTTTTATTTCTTTTTCTTCTCTGATTGCCATGGCCAGGACTTCGAAAACTGTGTTGAATAATAGTGGTGAGAGTGGACATCCTTGTCTTGTTCCTGATCTTAAAGGAAATGCTTTCAGTTTTTCACCATTGAGAATGATGTTTGCTGTGGGTTTCTTGCATATGGCCTTTATTATGTTGATGTAAGTTCCCTCTGTGCCCACTTTCTGGAGAGTTTTTATCATAAATAGGTGTTGAATTTTTTCAAAAGTTTTTCTGCATCTATTGAAATGATCGTATGGTTTTTCTTCTTCAATTTGTAAATATGGTGTATCACATTGATTGATTTGCATATATTGAAGAATCCTTGCATCCCTGGGATAAATCCCACATGATCATGGTGTATGATCCTTTTAATGTGTTGTTGGATTCTGTTTGCTAGTATTTTGTTGAGGATTTTTGCATCTATATTCATCAGTGATATTGGTCTGTAATTTTCTTTTTTTGTAGTACTATTAATTTTCTGTTTGGATGATCTGTCCATTGGTGTAAGTGAGGTGTCAAAGTCCTCCACTATTATTGTGTTACTGTCAATTTCCTCTTTTATAGCTGTTAGCAGTTGCCTTATGTGTTGAGGTGCTCCTATGTTGGGTGCATATATATTTATAATTGTTATAGCTTCTTCTTGGATTTATCCCTTGATCATTATGTAGTGTCCTTCCTTCTCTCTTATAATAGTCTTTATTTTAAAGTCTATTTTATCTGACATGAGTATTGCTACTCCAGCTTTCTTTTGATTTCCATTTGCATGGAATATCTTTTTCCATCCCCTCACTTTCAGTCTGTATGTGTCTCTAGGTTTAAAGTGGGTCTCTTGTAGACAGCATATATATGGGTTTTGTCTTTGTGTCCATTCAGCGAGCCTGTGTCTTTTGGTTGGAGCATTTAATCCATTCACGTTTAAGGTAATTATCGATATGTATGTTCCTATGACCATTTTCTTAATTGTTATGGGTTTGTTTTTGTAGGTCCTTTCCTTCTCTTGTGTTTCCTGCCTAGAGAAGTCCTTTAGCATTTGTTGTAGAGCGGGTTTGGTGGTGCTGAATTCTCTTAGCTTTTGCTTCTCTGTAAAGCTTTCGATTTCTCTGTCGAATCTGAATGAGATCCTTGCTATGTAATCTTAGTTGTACGTTCTTCCCTTTCATCACTTTAAATATATCATGCCACACTCTTCTGGCTTGTAGATTTTCTGCTGAGAAATCAGCTGTTAACCTTATGGGAGTTCCCTTGTATTTTATTTGTCATTTTTCCCTTGTTGCTTTCAATAATTTTTCTTTGCCTTTAATCTTTGTCAATTTGATTAGTATGTGTCTTGGCATGTTTCTCCTTGGTTTATCCTGTGTGGAACTCTCTGCACTTCCTGGACTTGGGTGGCTACTTCCTTTCCCATGTTAGGGAAGTTTTCAACTGTAATCTCTTCCTCTTTCTCCTGTTGTATGTTTGTCACCTACTGCAGCCTGTCCTTTCTCTCTCTCTTCTCCTTGTGGGATCCCTATAATATGAATGTTGTTGTGTTTAATGTTGTCCCAGATGTCTCTTAGCTGTCTTCATTTCTTTTCATTCTTTTCTTTTTCCATGGCAGTGAATTCCACCATTCTGTCTTCCAGTCACTTATCCATTCTTCTGCCTCAGTTATTCTTCTACTGGTTCCTTCTAGTGTATTTTTCATTTCATTTATTGTATTGTTCATCTCTGTTTGTTTGTTCTTTAATTCTTCTGGGTGTTTCTTCTTTAATTCTTCTAAGTCTTTGTTAAACATTTCTTGTATCTTCTTGATCTTTGTCTCCATTCTTTTTTCAAGGTCCTGGATCATCTTCACTATCAGTGAATTCTTTTTCTGGAAGGTCGCCTATCTCCACTTCATTTAGTTGTTTTTCTGGAGTTTTATCTTGTTCCTTCATCTGGTACATAGCCCTCTGCCTTTTCATCTTGTCTATCTTTCTGTGAATGTGGTTTTTGTTCCACAGGCTGCAGGATTGTAGTGCTTCTTGCTTCTGCTGTCTGCCCTCTGGTGGATGAGGCTATCTAAGAGGCTTGTGCAAGTTTCCTGTTGGGGGGGACTAGTGATGGGTAGAGCTGAGTGTTGCTCTGGTGGGCAGAGCTCAGTAAAACTTTAATCTGCTTGTCTGCTGATGGGTGGGGCTGGGTTCCCTCCCTGTTGATTGTTTGGCCTGAGGCAACCCAACACTGGAAACTACCTGGCTCTTTGGTGGGGCTAATGGGGAACTCTGGGAGGGCTCATGCCAAGAAGTAATTCCCATAACTTCTGGTGCCAGTGTCCTTGTCCCCGTGGTGAGCCACAGCCACCCCCCGCCTCTGCAGGAGACCCTCCAACACTAGCAGGTAGGTCTGGTTCAGTCTCCTATGGGGTCACTGCTCCTCCCCCTGGGTCCCAATGCACACACAACTTTGTGTGTGCCCTCCAAGAATGGAGTCTCTGTTTCCCCCAGTCCTGTTGAAGTCCTGAGGTAAAATCCCACTAGCCTTCAAAGTCTGATTCTCTAGGTAATTCCTCCTCCCATTGCCAGACCCCCAGGTTGGGAAGCCTGATGTGGGGCTCAGAACCTTCACTCCAGTGGGTGGACTTCTGTGGTATAAGTGTTCTCCAATTTGTGAGTCACCCACCCAGCAGTTATGGGATTTGATTTCATTGTGATTGCACCCCTCCTACCATCTCATTGTGGCCTTCTCCTTTTCTTTGGATGTGGGGTATCTTTTTTGGTGAGTTCCAGTGTCTTCATGTTGATGATTATTCAGCAGTTAGTTGTGATTTTGGTGCTCTCACAATGGGGAGTGAGCACACATCCTTCTACTCCACCATCTTGAACCAATCTCCACTAGATGCAGTTTTCATTATACAATAAATACAGTGTGTGAAATAGGATCACTTTTCAACTTTCAATTCTGTTCTGTACTATTCATGCTATAATACCACACTATTTTAATTATCAAAGCTTTATATTATGTTTGCTATTTTACTCTCAGGTGGGGCTAGTCCCTCTAGTTATAGTAACGTAATCTTTAATCTCATGTCCACTGGATTGTCATTAAAAAAGGCTACACATGATCAATAACTGTGCCCTGAAAGGGCACTCAATGTCAAAAGAATCTTACATTTCTGAAAGCCATGGGTCTTGTTTGGGCTATCTCTGATGAGGATTGATATTTTAAAGATGATATTCATCTACCTCTCTTTCAGCATCTGTAAATTTCCATTCATTAAGATGATTAACATATATCAAAGAATTTTCTTGTGGAGCAGGCCAAAGCTGCTATCTGCTTTCTGTTCAAGACAATGAGGTTGATGCCATATACATGCATATACGGTTTTTTTAGTATCTACTCTCCTTTTTGTTTCTGTAATTTAAGCCTTTATATCCGAAATTGTTTTGCTATTTTACTTCTGTTTTCTTCCTTCTACTGGTTTCCTCTTTCTCCTGTTATATGTTTGTCACCTACTGCAGCCTGTAAAACTATACTGAGTTCTTGTATTTCTCATCTTCCACTGAATCAGAAATTGCTACATTAAGGTGTTTTTGTTGTTGGTGTTCATGCTGTAATGTTGGGTTATAATTTCTAAATGCTTTGTGACAGCTTTTTTTCCTAGTGAATTTTATTCTAGTGAGTTTTTCTCATATTTATTGTAGTTTTGTAACTTTAACTTTTTCTTGTAACACTATACTTTTAAAAATTTCCATAAAACATTTGTATTTAAAAGAGATGGATTTACCTGGATAACTATGAGCAGACGATTTCTCTCTCTCTCTGTCTCTCTGTCTCTCTGTGTGTGTGTGTGTGTGTGTGTGTGTGTGTGTGTGTGTATGTGTGTGTGTTGGTGGCAGGGGGGTGCTGTGGTGCTGCTGGGCTGGGAAGGCAAGAAAAGGGCCAGGATAGCTTCCAAATTTACAATCCTGGATCCTTGTCCCTCTAGGTATTGCAGGATTCTGTAACATTTAAAGTGTATGGCCCCTGTATAATTTTTTCTTATTTCACTGGTTGTTTTGAAGAAAAAGTCAAGCACAGTTCTGCGTATATAATGAACATACAGAGTATGGAAATTCTCTTTTTAGCTTTTCTTTGACCTGATTTGACTGTTCTATAAAAGTTAGAAAATGGTTGGCTTCTATTTTTGCATACATTTAAAAACAGAAAGCAAATAAATGTTACAGTTTGAATAGCTAAAATTTTGCCTCAATAATTCTGTGTACTTTTCTTGGCATCAACCTCACTGTCTTGAACAGAAAGCAGATAGCAGTTTTGGCCTGCTCCATAAGGAAATTCTTTGATATTTGTTAATCATCTTAATAAATGGAAATTTACAGATGCTGGAAGAGAGATGGAGGAGTATCATCTTAAAAATATCAATCCTCAAAAAAAAAAAATATCAATCCTCATCAGAGATAGTACCAACAAGACCCTTGGCTTTAAGTGATGAAAGATTCTTTTGACATTGAGTGCCCTTTCAGGGCACAGTTATTGATCATGTGTTGCCTTTTATTTATGACAGTTCAGCGGACAATATTAGTACAGTTATCATGAAATTAAAGATTACACATTTTTGACTAATGTATGAAATCAATAATCATTCAAATGTATCCCTTCAGTTAAAACCTATTTGTATACATTTAATAAATAAAAAGCGTTTTTATATTTGATGTTTGAATGGTTTAGTTAAACCAACAAAAATAAAGATATAAATTAAAACTATGTAAATCTTGTAAATACATGCAAAAATAAAATCAGCTTGTACACTGTAGTGGAAAAAGTTATTATTTATTCTTTATTGAAAATAGATATATAAATTTAAAAAATGTATCTAAGTTCATTCTAGTTCACATATATAACCATGTGAAATTATTTTATGTACCTGCATAATTCTTTATGGAGAATTGTGTCATCTTGACATATTAAGAAATAAGACATTTATTAATATACTGTAATATTCTATACATACTTTTAGGAAATATCTTTCAGTATACACTTTAGGAAACTTGGATAATTTATGAAATTGAACTTGGCAGCTCAAAAGAGAGAGAGAGAGCCAAAATTTATGTTCTCTGGCTACTGTATTTCAGTAGCTTGCTTATGAAATAGCTATTTAAATAATTTTTTAGGGAGAAAAACTTAAAAAAATCTAAATTTATTGTCATTTGTTGGAAATTGAAATATTCATAAGTATTTATCGGCATAAGTGGATTTATTTTTGCCATTTGAAACCTAAGCTAAAAGCTTGGTGAAAATGAACTTCCTTTTCAAAGATTTACAATTCTTCATTTTTTTTTTTTCTGTGGGAACAGAAATGCTGAAATATCATTTTCCCTTTAAGAGTACAGTATTTGTGTTTCAGAGCCAAACCAAACTAAAGCCATCTGGGAACTTGCCATTCCTCACCTTTCAACTTATTCACTGAGTGGAGATGATGACCCACAGCTCTCATTGTTTTGGCACTTAAGTTCACCTCAACAACTGTTGAATGAATGCCATTCATTTGCCCATGTGATTTTTATCTGTCTTTATTATTTTCAATTTGTTTTCTGTAAGTCTGTCTCCTGATCCAGCAATAAGTTCTTAACCATGTATAATTATTTTTTTATACATCTCAATTCTAAGTATAGTGCTAATCACGAAATATAGGTGAATAGTTATCTGTGAATTCCATAGAAAGTGATGACCTATAAGACTTAGAAGATTTCAGCTTCCAAGTCTGATAGAGAGCATTTTAAAACATTCTATTCTAAAATCCTTATTACATATCACTGAAACTACACAGCATATTATTGCAAAGATCTCCTGTGTTCTTGCATTACATGCCTTCTCCAGTTTGCGCTTAGTCCAGACCTAGATACCCCAGAGGTATGATCAGTGAGAAGGATAGTGTTTCTTCCTTCAGGGAGGTCCAGCCACTTAGAAATGATAGACTAAAAAAGTAGTCAAATACATAAAAGTTAAAAATTGTGATAAATGCTATTAAGGAATAAATTAGGTCCTGAGATAGAGAGTAACAGAAGACTTACTTTTGATTGGGTAGTCAGAGGATTCTTCTCTGAGGAGGAAATTTAAGGTGAGAGATGAAGTATAAGAGCCAGCCAAGTGAACAGATAGAGATACATTATGAATTGCAAAAATTTCAAAGACAGTATATGTCTTAAACACTCCATTTGTATTTACTTCTACTAATAAAAAATATTTATTTATAGCATTTTATTTACCACTTATTTTGTGCCAAGCACTGTTCTAAGGGCTTTATTTGAATGGTCTCATTTAAAATTCACAACCTATTGGGGATGTTATTAGTGGGATACTACTATAATTTTTTTTTTTATAAATTATTTATTTTTTGGCCGCGTTGGGTCTTTGTTGCTGGGCGTGGGCCTTCTTTAGTTGTGGCAATCAGGGGCCACTCTTCCTTGCACTGCATGGGCTTCTCACCACTGTGTCCTCTCGTTATGGAGCATAGGCTTTAGGTGAACAGGCTTCAGTAGTTGTGTCACATGGGCTCAGTAGTTGTGGCTTGCAGGCTCTAGAGCACAGGCTTGATAGTTGTAGTGCATGGGCCTAGCTGCTCCGCAGTATGTGGGATCTTCCCGGACCAGGGCTCGAACCCGTGTTCCCTGCATTGGCAGGCAGATTCCTAACCACTGCGCCACTAGGGGAGTCTAATACTACTATAATTTTTATTTTACAATTTGAGAAAATTGTAGCCCAGAAAGGTTAAGTAACTTGCTCAAATTTGTTTCAGTTAGATCCTTCATTATGGGGCACCAGTAATGAAAACTTTTTGATCATCAATTGTGCTACAAAATAATCTATTTTTTTCCTTTATATAAATTTATTTTTTCTGCATATAACCTTAGTGATCTTAAAGTAAGTCGCTCATAAACATTTGATTATCCTAATTTCATAAACACAATTAACATGTTTACAATCACACATGATGAAAATCTTGGAATTGAAGTCATCTTTAACTCCACCCATTGCCTCTTCCTCCACATCCAATCAATAGTCAAGATGTATTGGTTCTACTTCCCTGTAGTCTTGTAACCTTAGTGTCTTCCTTTTTGTTCCTATCGTCTCCACTATAGTTACTTTATCATAATATTCTTTAAACCACTCTAAAAAATTCCTAACTAATGTCCTACTCGTTTGTTCCCAGTTTAATTCATCCTTAACACTGCTTCCAGATAAATCTTCATGAAGCACAGCCATAATCATGTGATTCACAATTTCAAAACTCTTCTAAAAACTCTGTCTTGCCTCGTGAATTACATCCTTATCTCGACTTTAACATTTAAGACATTCCACAATGCAGTCTACCTGTTTTACAGCCAATAGAGAAAGCTTATGCCAGCTCCCAAGAGTGAATGTTAACTTTTTAGCAATTTTGTTAGCCAATTGTCAAACACAGCTTAATAAAAATTAAATTATATAGGGGCTTCCCTGGTGGCGCAGTGGTTGAGAGTCCGCCTGCCGATGCAGGGGACGCGGGTTCGTGCCCTGGTCTGGGAGGATCCCACATGCCGCGGAGCGGCTGGGCGGGCCCGTGAGCCATGGCCGCTGAGCCTGCGCGTCTGGAGCCTGTGCTCCAGAACGGGAGAGGCCACAACAGTGAGAGGCCCGCGTACCGCAAAAAAAAAAAAAAAATTAAATTAAATTATATAAACATAATTAAAAGTCTTATTAAAAACAAAGGTAATAAATACTCAAAACTCATAACATCTTAATCATTTTACTATATTTTACCATTATGCTCTTGAGGTTATTTGCGTGTATTGTATCTGCATGGTGGAAATACTCTATAATGAAATACTACTTTGCATCTCCTATTAACTGTGCATGCAAGAATGTGAACTTGGTAGATTGAAATCACCATTGTGGGGACAGCAAAATGTAGGCTGTGGACCAGCTGTCTGGTTTTGTATTAGAACTCAGCCATGCTTGTTCCTTTATGTATTGTCTATGACTGCTGTTGCACTGAAATGGAGACTAGTTTTGACAGAGATGGTTGGCTCCCAAGCCTAAAATATTTACTCTCTGGACCTTTAAGAAAATCAGGGATTGGCCATCGCAGCAGAAAGGCAGCTAAAGTTAATAGGGAAGAAAATAGGAGTGGCCCCACCTCCTAATACTATCACGTTGGGGATTAAAATCTCCACACATGATTTTGGGGGGGACATGAACCTTCAGCCCACAGCATTCATCAATTTCTCTCTTCTTATCTGACTCCCAAGTTGAAGACCCAAGATGATTTCCATCTCAAGCAGGAAATATTCCCTGAAAATAAGAGCAAAAAGAGTTTCTTTGTCTGAACTTCGGTATGTTTCACTTATCCTGTAATCTTCCTAAATTTTATGTGTAAAAATTTTACCTCCCTAACTGAAGTTAGGTTTCTCGAAGAAAGGAATTATGTCTTCCTTATGTTCACACAGCACAGAGTACTTCCAAAGCACTCAGGATAGAGCCTTGCACTCAGATGCTGAGAATGTTTCATGAATGAATAAATTTCTCATAAGTCTCTGTATTCCCTACAGTGCTTAATGGTGCTGAACACATTGTATTCACTCAATAAATAGTTGTTGATTGATTGATATGTTAGGAAACATAAAAGCTGAAAGTACTTGAAAATTAGACTTATATTTTATTGAAATGCAATAAAACTATCTTCGGTTTCTAAGTATTTTAATGCTTTCAACTATTGTTTCATCTTTCCATCACAGTCAAATTTTTATGCAATGTCATGAGGCTGTTGTCTGCTCAAATTTATAAGACGCTTAAAAATGCTCAGACCCCATAGCAATGCCAGGATCTAGGAAATCTGCAGTCATTTATGATTAATGATGCTCTGTGTTTTGTGAGGGATTATTAAAAACAGAAGCCTATGACTTCACTGTTTCTGACAATAACTTTGAACACAGGGTCAGTCCTTCAATTTTAACTTTTCTTTGTGAGATTAAAAGAAAGTAAAAACAATGGCATTGGGAGCTTCACCCAGATGTGACAAAATAGGAGACACAAGTTTTCAATCTGTTTCTTCCAATGAAACGCCACCTCATTCATAGAATATTGATGATGAGCAAATGTTACTGAAGGGCCAATCTAGTCATCAGAAAAACATAGAGTTCAGGACTCTATCAGGCATCACATGGTCAATTCATAGAAGATGTTAACCAAAAGACTTAAGAGCAACTTAAGACTGACTCATAACAAATGTAGTTTAATATTTGCATTTCCCTCCAGATGAGTAATTGGAACAAGAGTTATCAAGTTCCAAAAAAATCAAAGTATTCAAGGTTCTATCAAAAATGTAAGCAAGTACTGAACGTTTCCTGAAGAAAAATGTTGTACGACATAAGGACCATTTTTATTCAATTACTTAAAAATAATAATCATGTGCTCCAGCAAATAAAAGTAATAGGAACAACACAATAGTTTCCTTTTAAATGGCAATTCCAGATTTAAGAACATACATAGTTCTCCCTCTGCTATCTTCTTATTTACTAAATATCTATAATTTACCTATAATTATCTAGGATAGGTTATTTGATTGCAGTTATTAATGTTTTAAAAAGGAATGTATGCTTTGACAAAAATGAATTCAAACTTTTCAACTCTGCTTATTGGCAAAACTTTACAATCCGTAGGAAATAAAGACTAACTTCTTAGAAGAATTAGTACAGCCTTCAAAATACACCATTGCACTGAATTCTCTCTCTACTACCATCTTAGAAGCATTCTCTTTAATTGTCAGGTAATGTGGTAACCATATTCAGAGTAGCTGCCTGGTATGTAACTTTTTCTGTGTTACAAGCACCTCACTGGTTGCTAGGCCACAGTCTGACCTTAAATTTGTATGAAAAATTAAGTGGAAGACCAACGATTGAATTGTGGTTTTTTTCAGTTTAATATGATTGCCCTGGAGTCTGGCAGGGGAAGAAAAAACCAGCTGCTTGATAGGAATTGTCACTTTCCAGTCCTTCAGTGAAACAGCATTAAAAAGGATTTAGCTGGAGCCAGCTTTCAGCCAATCCTTCTTCCTGAAAATGTGATGATGTGAGGATAGACAGGCCTAAAGGACAGAATAATACAAAAAGTTTCTTCCTCACTTTATTACTACAAGTTAACTTCTAGGGACTTTTTGTTTTTCTTTTTAAATGGCTTCATTTGTCCTTTTTGTTTCAAAGCAGTAAAATGATATGTTAAAGCTATACAGTTAAACAGTCCCGGGCCGTAAGAACAAAGATCCTATCATGTCATGTTTTCAGTCGTTACAGTAATCCCAATTTAAGATAATCAAACAAGAGATATCTGAGAAAGAGCGCCCATTCATAATTATGGAGTTTCAAACCTTCTTTTCTATTAAACTGAACAGAATGTGTGAATTAGAGGGTGTTGTAACATGTGCTGAAGTAAAGCTCTTTGCAGTTAATGTCACAAGGAAGTGAGTTATAATTTTGTAATAAGACACCTTTCTCTTTAAGTAATAAGTTATGATGTTGCTTTCTACCACAGAAAAAGCAGTCCTCAATTTGTAGATT
The DNA here is from genome assembly GCF_008692025.1 of Phocoena sinus. Classification (NCBI taxonomy): domain Eukaryota; kingdom Metazoa; phylum Chordata; class Mammalia; order Artiodactyla; family Phocoenidae; genus Phocoena; species Phocoena sinus. Next base: position 34,461,513 of record NC_045772.1, on the reverse strand, counting down.
TGTTGTTTTTGGTTGTTTATTTTAATTACATTACCTATCCTTGCATCTATGCCTTCAGTATTTGACCAATAATTTTCAAAATACTGTATATTGTAACTAGACCAAAATGTTCTGGATGTGGGTATCTAAAAATGTTGGTTAAGCTCCAAGAACTGGAAAATACAAATAATTGGCTCAAAAAGATTGTTGTTAGTATTTCTTCTTTGCATTTTGTAGGTCAAACAAATTAGAAACAAATAATAGAAATGTAAAATACTTTGCTGTGTTTTAAAAATTGTCCCAGACCCATGAAGTAAATCAACAACATACCTTGTACCCTCCCCCTACAAAGGAATGCAGTTTTCAAAAACTCTCTATGCACTCCTGACTTTCATTCATTCACTCTTTTCTACAGTAAGTATTTATTGAGCACCTATCATGATGAAGCATTATGCTAGGTCCTGAAGATGTAGTAATAAAGAAGGCAGGCATGAAACCATTCTCATGAAGCTTACACATCTAGCGACATGAAATGGACTATAAACAAGTACATTAAAAATAATGAAAAACATTAGGAAATGATGTCTCCCTGTGGAGGTGACTTTTCAGCTGAGATCTAAATGACTGCATGCACCAGTTATGTGACTATCTGTACAGAAAATCTGTACAAGCAGAGAATGCAGAGGCCCTGAGGTAATAAGCTTCATGTTTGAGGAACTGAAGTAAAGGTACCCATGGCTAGAGCCTAGTGTGAGGGAGCAGAAGAGGTTGAGAAGAGATGGGAAAGAATGGTGGGGCTAGATCACATACAGCCTCACTGGCAGGGCAAGGAGGTTGGAGTTTCTTTAGCTGTGATGGAAAGCAATTAGAAGATTTTAAGGAGGGGAGTAATATGATTTGATTTATGTTTTTAAAAAGATCCCTCTCTCTGCTCTTGAAAAGAACAGATTGTAAGAGAGCAACACTTGAGGCTGACTTCTAATCACTCTTATTGCTGTAGAGGAGACTATGCGAGACAACCTTGAATAGGAAAGGGGTTTGTGTATCTAATGGAATTCTCGTAAACTTCTCCTGTTTTATTTTTTTAAAATCTGTCTTTCATGTGTGCTGTGAGCATTACCTTGCCTCTGCTCCCTGAGATGCTGTTTTTCCCCCATTCCCCAATCTTCTGTATCTACAAGGTATATCTCCTTTATGAAATCTTCCTCTATCATAATAGAGTAAATATATATGGAAATAAATACATCTTCAATAACAAATCATAAATTAGAAAAATAGGTAATAATAGTAGCTATAAAAAGAACTGCTAATAGCCATAATAATATTATAATAATTGGGGCAGATTCCATTTATCTTAACAAAAAGATGAAGCAAAAGATATTGTTCTCTTATACAAATAAAAAAGACTCAAAGGAGTCAATAAATTGACCAGCTGCTGAGTAGGGAACCACAGGTTTTCTAACAAAAAAGCTTCTGTTTGTTTTCACTATTCTAAGTTGTCCTTTTAGTGGAAAATTTATTCTTTTTTGCCAGTTACTGGGGATCTTGGCAGGAGTCAGTATCAAAGAGAAGAATGCTCCCATGTGTGCTTGCAGGTACAGACAGAAATATCAATAGGTAAAAGTTACTATTCTAACCAGTGCTAACATCCTCATGCTTACGAAATATGCAAAGAAATATGAATATGAAATAGCAGAACCTTATTTCAAGAGACTAGGAAAGGAAGGAACACAGAGTGATGGTTAATAACATGTAGTTGTGTTCCTGTTCACATGTACAAGGGATACTGCATGCTTAATAACGTAATTGTGTTAGTGCCTTTTCAAACAGTAAAAGTCTATAGATAACAGCTTCACATCCAGTTTGTGAATACAGTGTGGTGCCATAACACTGCCATGGTCATCATTATCTCCCTAGTTTAGAGTAAGTGATAGCCACAGAATTATACAATTGCCAAAGCAGAATGAATCAGATAACAAACTGATCCTGTTTACCAATTTCCCCCTTTATCACCCATCCCTCCTTGGCTACATTAGGTAGTAGGATCATAAGAAAAGAATGATGCACATAAATTATCTATGAAGACCGATTTCGACCCACATCCTGAAGTTAGAGTTCTTGAAAATCCATTGTGGATTTCCTTTGTTGCACTATGCCAGGAACCACTTTTAAGTCAAAGGGAGTAAATTATGGTACCTAATTATCCTTTTGGCTGGTTGGATTCTAATTACAATCTTAGCCCACTGAGGTAAATAGAAATTGCTTCTGAATCAATAATTTGAGGTTGATTCTCACAGGGTAGCTACAAGGAATGTTTATCAGTCAATCCATCTATAAAACTGAGCTGCCCAAGAGGTTAACTTTGTTTTGTATTAGCACATAATGGAAGAATTAAACAATGCCTGATTTCAAAATAGATTTCACTTTAAACAGAGAAAGGTTGAAGAGTATAACCACATTAGGTAGCTTAAAAGAAAATTTAAAATGTCATACTTCACCTATATAAAAGACAGATCTATATTGTAATTAACTTTTAAAAGGATGAAAAAAAGAGGATGAAAAATTATGCCCTATTTTGAATTGCAGAATGTAATTTTTATTTTCTTAAAATTCCCTTTTGGGCTTCCCTGGTGGCACAGTGGTTAAGAATCCGCCTGCCAATGCAGGGGACACGGGTTCAAGCCCCGGTCCAGGAAGATCCCACATGCCTGGAAGCAACTAAGCCCGTGCACCACAACTAATGAGCCTGCGCTCTAGAGCCCGCGAGCCACAACTACTGAAGCCCGCACGCCGAAAGCCCGTGCTCCGCAACAAGAGAAGCCACCGCAATGAGAAGCCCGTGCACCACAACAAAGAGTAGCCCACGCTCGCCGCAACTAGAGAAAGCCCACATGCAGCCAAAAATAAATAAATAAATTTAAAAAGAAATTCCCTTTCTATTAATTTCCCACTTTTGCTACTGGAAAGTTATGTAACTTAGACTCAGTTAAATAACTTATATTCAGTTTTCAGAAACACTTATCTGATGTTTAAAAAACTTTATGAGCATTTTGAAACATGTTATGTAAAACCCAAAAGCTATATTTTCCCACCAGTATAAAGCTGGATTCAAATTTGGAAAGATGGATTGATTATTCTATCAGAATTGACAAATCTTTATTATATATAATTACTCACAGTCTGTCCTGATTCAAATAAATTTAATAAAACTATTTTAATGTTGCAGTGTATCCACTTTGCATTATAGAGCAGTCCATATTTGATACATACTTTGATTTACAATTGTTGAGCTACTATGGGATTTTAGAAGAGAAATTAAATAAATGTTGTATCTTTTTTAAACAGTTATGTGAAAGATCATATTTCAAAAGAAAACTTACTATATTTCCACATGAAAAATGGAATATTCAGTCATCTAATTGTTTGGACTACATAACAACAAATACCAAGATATTAAACAACATTGACATTTTACGAAGTATCAAAACAATAGAATTTTATTTTACTTTTTACTCACATTTTGGTTATCATTTAGAAATAGTATTAGATTCAAATTCAGTTAAATATATTTTTCAAAAAGCATTATTTAAAGCAAAAAGCACAGCTTACTCTTCTTGTTTGAATAGAGCAATGGTTCTCAACGGGGGTTTATTTTGTCCCCAGGGGGATGCTTGGTAATGTCTGGAGACATTTTGATGGTTGTCCGTGGTGCAAGTTTGAGAAACCCTGGAGCAAAGAGGTATTAAAGAACCTTAATCCTAGACAGTGCTTTAAAGATGAAATTAAGAATGTAAGCATTAAGAAGTTAGGGCCTGGGTCTACCTGACTAACAATAGTCTTGTACATTGTAGAAACTTAGTAAACATTTGTTGAATAAATACATTAATAAACAGGTAAAATATAAACAATTGTTCCTGAAGCCTTGTTCCATTTTTTTGCGTGTAAAAAGACACAAGTAGTTATTCTTTTCTATACCAAAACTGGTTAGTAATCATCGCTGTAGGGCAACATATCCTATTTAATGTATGGGAAACATTTTTAGGATTATATTTATGACATACTCCAGAATGCATGTAAATGAAGAGTTGAAATATGTTTTAGCTCATTCTAGTATAAGGGACATATTAAGATGGATTTGGAAATACATACGTGTAGCCATTTTATTATACTGTGAAATTACTGCTCATTCTTATGGAAAAATAAAATTTGTGGAAAGGGCCTTTTTGCAATTTTTAGTCATAAGTGATAGAATTTTTATATACCCCAGGCAGTAATATTACTTATAAATTTATACCATACACCACTTTAACTTAAACTTTTTTTTTTTTTTTATTAAGAGGAGTGATCAGAGTCAAAACCATATGCTGTGGCTTTGCCCTTTGGAACTCTCAAATATACTGTAAGAATAATTATTCCTACTTAATGGAGTTACCAAAAAGAATGTGGTGCTGGATGGTAAAACGTATGTAATCTAATGAAAACCCTCTGTAAACTCTCTAAAGCCTTGTGCTAGGAGTTTTGAGTTTTGTGGGTTTTCTCTTATTAAAAGACTAAATAGCAGTTGAAATCTCTAAGAGAATAAATGGATGTTAAAGATTCAAAAACGTTCCTTCTCAGAGGATTCCATCGTAAGCGTATAATAAAGAGTATGGTCCTTTGGGAAATCAGAGTCTTTATGAGAGAGAGGGAGGAAAACTTTTTATTATATTTATATTTCTCAAAAATATACCATGTTGAATTTTTCTTTATTTGGAAAGTAAAACATAAATGTAGACCCTCATCATTTTCTTTTGATTAGCCTCCTAAGTGTCTTTCTGCTCAGCCTCTTTTCCATCCAGCCCATTCTTTGGAGATTTGTTTTATGTTTTCAAAAGCACAGATCTGGAGGTGCCTATCCCCAAACTCAAGATACTTGACCACCTTAGCATGTGAGAAAAATTCTTTTAAAATCTGCTCCTTATCCTTCTTGCCAACTCTGTTCCCACCACCCGTGCAATTTCCACACGCATCTTTTCCTGTCTCTATAGATGCCGTGATCTTTTATGCTTTTATGTCTTTGTTTTTTCTTTTCTTCTTTTCTAGCTGGGTAATGTCAAGGTATCTTTCAAATAGTGTATCTCTAAAAGTCTTTCCTAACCTGTCTTTGACTTCTCTTCCCTAGGTTCCTAAAAGAACTTCTACACACCTATGTGAAAGGATTTACCACATACTAAAATTATGTTTATGTATATTCTCATCGGCTGCCACATCTGTGAAAGAAGGGGTATATGTCATTAACCTTTGTATCCTTGCTGCCAGTGCCTGGCACATAAGTGTTTTATAACTCAAAGGTGAACCACCTATTAGTATGGATAAAATTAAAAAACGAATCAAACCAAGTCAGTCAAGGCAAGGATGTGAAAGAACTGGAACTTCCATACACTGCTGGTAGGAATAGAAAATAGTACAAAAACTTTGGAGAATAGTTGGGCAATTTCTTAAATAATTAAACATCTATTTACAAACAACCTGGCCATTCCATTCCTAGATGTTTACTCAAGCATATGTCCATACAAAAACATGTACATGAATGTTCACTGCAGCTTTAATACCCCCAAATTGGAAACAACCCAAATTTCTGTCAGCAGGTGAATGGATAAACAAACTGGTATATCCACACAATGGAATACTACTTACAGCAATATAAGAGTGAACTATGGAGAAATGCAGTAATGTGAATAAATCTCAAAGTAATCATGCTAAGTGAAAGCAGCCAGACAAAAAACAAGTACATGCTGTATAGATCAACTTTAATTTGCTATTAAAATGCAGACTCTCAAAATGCAAACTCTTCTACAGTGACAGAAAGTAGCCTCATGGCTGCTGGGGTAGGGATGGGGTGAGTACTGGAGAGTTGAGAAAAGGGACAGGAAGGAAGGGTTGAGGAAACCTCTGAGGGTGATGGGTATATTCACTATCTTGATTTTGGTGATGGTTTCACGTCTGTAAACATATGTAAAAATTTGGCAAACAGTGTATTTTGAATATGCGCTGTATGTTCGGAGTCAATTATAACTCAAAGCTTTTTTAAAAGGAAAAGAATTAGAAGGTGAAATCCTGATAAAAAGATATTTTGCGGGGAATTTATAAGGTAGATGCTGCTGGTTTCCTTAGGATATAAGTGGGTAAGTATATATATTTATTGACATAATTAGATAATACATATTTTCCTTTTTCAAGAACTCACAGAATTATTGATTTGGGATATGTAAAGTCAGACACTATTCTACTCTATTAAAAATTTGTATATTCTTCTCTGTTAATAAAACATGATTACTTAACATCTATATTTACTGTGGTGTCCCAGCAAGAAAAATTGAACTGAGCATAAGTCTAATAATTCCACCAAGGTCACTGTGTGGCTGCTGGGTAGGTACTCTAACGTTGCTGGGCATCAGCACTTCATTTTGTAAAATAAGGCTGTTGGTGTAGAATGAACACAGTTCAACAAATGTTGAGGCAGTTTTTTACAAAACACTTGGGAAAGGCTATTTTTTTACAAAGGCACTTAGGAAAGTGGTGGGAGTGTTAAAAGACAAACTGAGGTACATTAAAATGTTCAAGTTTACTTGAGCAAACACTGATTAGAATCCGGCCTGCGGCGGCAAACCACAAATGATTAGGCGGAGTTTTAGGCGCAAACTCCTCCCACGGAGTCGGCAGAGGCTTTTAGGGAGCAGTGCTGGCGGGAAACCTCGGTGCTTCCCAGGTGAAATCTGAAACGGCACCGCTGTACAAGGAGGGCAAGGAGATAGAAGAAAGAGGCAGCCACTCCAGATTGGTAAGTGGCTGGTTTAATGGTCAAGGGAACTTAACATCGGGGGCTTGTCTTGGGCGCTGCAAGCTGAGTAGATCTCCGCTCCACTGGCGCCTGCCAGAGTCTTACAAATTTATACGAATTTATACATGGCTCAGTCTGTAGCGTCCAGATCGTCTCAACAACACATTGCTCTCTCAAGGCTGAGTCTTTGAAAATGGCTCCCGCTGTGGCAAAGGTGGGCAGAACATGCGTTCCAACGACAGGGGAGCGGTGGGGAGCTCTCGCGCAGGCCTGGATCCAACTCCCAGGTCAACCCTGGGTCACGCACCCTCTAGATGACCTGCTACAAGCAAACACAGGAGCGAAGCAAGGAAATTATTTGATTGGCTATAGCTTAAGTGGTTGCCTTATTTGGGAAGGCCTAGTTGGGTGTCTGTGCTTGGTTATTCTTAAATTCATTTTCTCCAGTAGCAGTGCATTTACAGGAATTAGCTCTGGCTTAGGTCTTGGTTTGCTCATGAGGGTACAAAAGCTTTAGAGCCACCTCAGTCTAATGGCCTCTTTGTTTAATTACTTTAACAGTAGATGAGATTCAGGGTCTCTCAAGAAGTTTAAAATCTAGAAGGGAAATGAGGTCATGCATAAATCATTTTAAAGATGCATAAATTATTTTAAAGACATGCTAGGTACATACTATTGTTATGTGCAACATAGGAGCCAAATACTCTGAGAGGACGGTGAGGTCCCTTCTGACTGGAGAATGGAAAGCTTGTGAAGAACATCTCATTGGATTCCGCCCTTGAGGGATGGGTAGGCTTCCAGTAAGGTGGAATTGTGCTCTTGTGGTAGCACACAGTCTAAATATTATTGGGCCAAACAGGTGGGGAAAAAGATCATCTAAACAGAGGTGACTTGGCCGCAGTGCACAGAGTAGGTTTGATAAAAGGTGCTTACTGATGTTGACTGGAGCAGACTATTCTTAAAAACAAGTGGGAATATGAGAGGGTTTGGAAAAGGTTTGGTGCAAATCCCAGAGGGCCTTGCATGCCATTGTTAAGAAGTTTGGATTTGTGTTATAGAATCGCATTTCAGAAAGCAAGTTTATGAAACTCTGCACTTAAGCATAGCTACAGAGTAAATATGAAAAATCTTTTTTGGAAGTTAATTTTGCTCTACCTAGTCTGGAGAACACTGATACTCAAGCTCAAGCACACAACTGGATTATCTGGTTTACAGGGAAAGGGATTAAACTCAGTTTTCCATATGTCGAATTTGAGGTGCTAGTGAAACAGTCAGGTACAAATGGCCATTGGGCAACTGATACTAAAAAGTTTAGAATAAGCCTAAACCCAGAGGGGTTACAATGAATGAAAGACGTTTTATTTATTGATGGCTTATGGTATACAAGGCATTGTTTTTTTAAAAAAAAAAGCCTGTTAGCTTATGTAAATTCTCACAATATCCCACCGGGACACTTTTCGGTCTGCCTCGTTTCAACTCACATCTCTGACCTTTAAACATGAGGAAGAATACTCCAAGGCTCAGTCTTTGACCCCCTTTTCTCTTCTCATTCCCTAAGTGGTCTTGCCTCCAGTCTTATCTTGGAGCACAGTCTTTATGTTGAAGACATGTATGTAAATGTCCTGGGCTAGACTTTCCCAGAACTTTGTATGCCTAATAGATACACTGAACTTAACCAAAGGCAAAGTCTTGATTTCACTTTTCTCACCTACATTTACTTCTGCTCTTTCATATCTCAGAAAATGGCTACTCCAAACTTACTGAGGCCAAAAAATAAAACAGAACAAAAATGGAGCCATTCTGTACTTATTTTCCTCTCTTATACTTCACATCCAATCCATGATAAATCCAGTAAGCTCCACCTTCAAAATATATCCAGAATTCATCTATTTGTCATCACCTTTACGCTACTACCCTGGTATAAGGCAACATCCTGCCTCACTGGATTAATACAATTATCCCCTAAATGATCTTTTCCCACTTTTGCCCCCTTCTAGCCTGTGATCCATATACCTGTCAGAGTTGTTCCTTTAAAATATGTCATATCATGCCACTCCTCTGCTCAGAATAATCCTCAGAATAATCCTCAGAATAAAAAAGCCAGAATCCTTACCAAAATGCCTAGTGACCTTTCTAACCCCCTCTAACTTCTCTACCCCTTGTTCTAACCAGGGCTGCATTTCTAGCTATTCCTGGAACTCACTGAGCAGGCTTCACTCTCAGCGCCTTTACACTTGCTGTTTCTTCTGCCCTGAATGCTCTTCTCTCTTATATTTCTAAGGTTCACTCCTTGCCTACCTCTAGGTCTTTGCTTAAATGTCACTTGTTCAAAGAATCTTTGCGTAACCATTCTGTATATAAACAAAACAAACAAAACTAACCTTCTCATTTCCATCACTCCCATAGTAGGTGCTCAAATATATTTTAATGAATATTCAATATTTCAAAGAATCATAAAGAATCATCTGTATACTGAAAATAAATACCTTGTAACTTAAATGTCCCAAAGTTTTTTTTTTTAATAGATCTTTATTGGAGTATAATTGCTTCACAATACTGTGTTAGTTTCTGTTGCAGAACAAAGCGAATCAGCCATATACATACACAAGTCCCCGTATCCCCTCCCTCTTGAGCCTCCCTCCCATCCTCTCTATCCCACGCCTCTAGGTCATCGCAAAGCACCGAGCTGATCTCCCTGTGCTATTTTACATTCAGTAGTGTATATATGTCAATGCTGCTCTCACTTCGCCCCAGCTTCCCCCTCCCACCCCGTGTCCTCAAGTCCATTCTCTATGTCTGCATCTTTATTCCTGCCCTGCAACTAGGTTCATCCGTACCATTTTTTTTTTTTTAGATTCCATATATCCCAAAGTTTTATATCTGGTGTGTTGTAGGGCTGAAATTTGAATCAAATTCTTTTTGACTTCAAAACTTCATGAGTATTTAAAATACTATGAATATTTGAATACATGAAAGTCTTCTTCAAAGAGAAATTTTTGAAACTGTCAGAGGAGATGGAATTATGTAGTGGCTAGATTATATAGATGGGCTAGGGAGAGACACTAGAGTAGGGATTCTTACTCTTTTTCAGGTCATGAATTCCTTTGAAAATCGAATGATACTCTTTGGCCCTCATCCCCTAAAACACACGTAAGCATGTACCACACTCTTGCATAATATTACGTGTAATTTATAGACTCTACCTTCTGCTCTAGCTGAAAGAGACAGAAAGATGGTGGGAGAAGGTGGATTTGGAGAGAGTTTGTGCAGACTAGTCTTTTGGGAATTTTGAGAGTAAATGTAAAGGGAGGGCAGGTGGGCCTTCCAGATCCGTAGGCTATGTCTCTGACTTCTCTGTTTATGCCTAAGTCATTCAAACATCATGGTCTCATAGAGTCAAGACAGAAGGGACACAGGAGATCATCGACTACCATCATTTTGCACATGAAGCAGCAGGGCCCACATGGCCCCAGTTTCTTGCTTGTGTACTTCCAACTGGCCAGTAGCAGAGCAGGGATTAGATTCCAGGAGTCATGACTAAGGCCAAAGCTCCTTCTACTGTACCATGTGGGCTCCTCAAAAGCATTGGGTTGTCCTCCTGCATTTCTGAGCTATTCTCAAGGTGCTTCAGCGCACAGGATATTGGTGTTTTTCGGTATCAAAGTGTATATTGAGTATAGATGTTGGACAGAGCTTTGCACTGGAATTATTCTTTTCTATTGCTGAAACATGCCAAGAAGTCGTTTGGTAACTAACTCATGACTTTGAGCAAATTACTGGTTAGTTATAACTGATGAAAGAATATTTGATGGTTAAGTGGGAACTTAAAAAAATCTAGATGAGGCTTAAAATACTAGTGCAAGAATTTCATTATCCAACTCGCTTTAATCTGCAATTTGGTTTTCATTGTGGAGACGGCTGAAAGAGTGCAAGATTGTGACATTGTGGTCAATTGCACAATTACGAGGAATGTTATACATTCCAGATCTTTGTAGAAACAGTACAAAATGTCAGTATATATTCATTCACTTGGAGAAGCTTAAATAGTACTTAAAATCTTCAAGATCTGATAGTAATACTGAAGAGTAATTAAAGGAAATAGTGAACCCATGTATTTGTATTTATCTATTTTACTCTCCACTATCCATTTATCCATGGATTTAAAAAGAAAGGGTTTTGCCAAAAAAGTGGAAATCCTCCTACATTATTTATGAGCTCTCTCGGAGTGACTGACAAGACTACCCAGAGTGCTAATGTCCTCTCTTCTCTAGCTTATCAGTTAACTAGTGAAATTTAACGCGAATGGTGTCCGCTTTATATTTAGAGTGTAACTGTATAAACAGAAGCCACTGAGAGAATCTTGTTTTAGAGTTTTCACCTCATTTAAATTCTTAATTTATCCCTTCAGTTTAGGAAAGGCTATTGTGGTGTGGTCCTGCTTCCAATTAATGAGCTTCAGAAAAGGATTAGGTTTGCCTCACTCAGTCTTTCCAAAATAGACTAACCTTGAATCACACAAACTCTGAAGAAAAGGTAAATACTCTGTTCTGATTCAAATTAACTTCGACAGGGAAGACAATCCTAGGTTGTTTATTTTATTATAGCATGAGCTAAGAGTCCCAAAGTTTTAAAGCTGATAAAACAGACATTTTTTGAAAGTTAACAAAAATTAGTTTGGTGCACTTTTTACTTCTATTCCATTTTTTTCACTTATCTAATATTTTTTGTTTCTAGTCATTCAATAAATAGTAGCAGTAACTAATAGCTTGTATCAGTGTCATAAAGTCCAGAACGTTTGGGTGATTTTGTTATTTGAAGTTAAATCCTGAGGAGCCAGTGACAAAAAACTCCAAATATATTAAACATCTTAAGCATATTATGAAATTATAAAGGAAACATAATTGTGTATATATTTGGAAGGTCACTTTAAGGATATTCATTGCCCTATGATGAATTTTTGATGATTTCATAGAAATCAGGACATCCGAAAGTATCACAGTCTAGCTTCCTTTTTCATGAAGGTAGGTATCCATCTCCCCCTCAAATCCATCCCCATACTCATATCCAAGATTAAAGACTACATGTGATGGAATCTAAGATGGCATCAATTTCTTAGTCCATCTTTGGCAATACTTTTAAATGTACTTCTACTGGAGTCTGATTTATTTATTCCTGAATTCTTTGAAAATATTCTGATCATACCCATAAGCACATATATATTCTAGTCCCTTCCGAAGATCGAATAAGCTCATACCTTACTTACATGAGAGGAATGTAGTACATCTGTTGGTGTTTAATTATTAAAGATAAGAGTTTTTTTTAGAAGTAAAGAAAGCAACAAGAACATTCATTGATTTAGGTCAAAGTATTCATGTTGTTAAAAACAGATCTTAAAGTTTTGTTTCACATAAATCTCTCAGCCTGGGTTAAAGCAATCAACACCACTGTGAATGAAGATATGTTTGAATTAAAACAATTAGGCTTGATTTTCTTGTCTTGCATCTCACAGCAGGTATTCAAGCACAGCCAAAACTTGGATGTGCTGATACCTGTAATCAACACGAAAGGTCTCTTTTAAACTAACAAATCATCCCTCCTGGTAGAAGTATAAACAAAACCCTAATTGCAGATTTTGCTAACTATTCTCCCCTGCTGTGAATACTAGTTAGTTTCTAGTGTTTAAGCCTAACCTCAGCTATAATTTATAATTGGCAAAAGATAAGAGCTAATTCTCTAGATTCAACCAATGTTACTGTGAGTTCTTAAACTGAGCCTATACCAATCAACGATTTCCTAATTACCAGCTAGTATCAAGCATCTTGAAATGATTTTTTAATTGCAAGGGACAAATAATAAAACATATAGTGGTGATAAAGTGCTAGACTGGAAGCACTTTTATTTTTATTAATTCATTTAATCTTCACAAAGTACATCTGAGGTAGATACTAATATTATTCCCACTTTACAGATGAGGAAATTGAGGCTGTGTGGTAGCTTGTCTAAGCATCACAGCTACTAAGCAGTGGAGGTGAGATTTGAATCCAGGCTATCTGTGTTCAGGGTCTGTGGCTTGCCTTTGCCACTAAAAGTAAAGCTATAAATAAATAAAAATTAACCACTATTCCATTTTATACAGATAAATTGAACATATCTGCTGAAAAGACGCTTCATGCAAGCTTCCTAGGTCTTATGCATCACCCAGGAAAGGGGTTCATGGATTCTAAGAACCATAGTTTGCAAGTCAAGGCATAGCTTTGATTAAAATAATTGATTGGGAGAAATAAATGAAATCTAAGTACACAATGAACGAACACCCCTATCTGTTTCTCAATGTGTCTATCAAGTGCTTTACGGCTAGATTCTCCTGTTCCCTGACATATTCTTAGCCCACAAACTCAAAACTTTTGAAAGTGTCATTAACTCTTTCAGGTATTATATTAGTGTAATCAATGTAAATAGTGCCACAATTTTAGTCAAAGCCTAGTTTACTTGTTTAAAGCCTTGCTACTCTCGTGTGGCTGTCAACCACCTACAACAGCATCACCTGGGAACTTGTTAGAGATGCAGAATCTCAGGCAGCAAATCCCAGACTTATTGAATCATAATCTGCTCTTTAACAGGATAACCCAAGTGATTTTTATGTAAATACTGTTTAAAAACAGGTGGTTTATATCACTCTATTTAAAGACGAAGAAAAGCTGACGTTTCAAGTCCCATAAAGTAAGTTCTTACGAATTTGTGTGTTTCTTATATCTGTACAAAAGAAAAAGTAAATAAATATTAGCAGAAAATAAATATGACACCGGCAGTTGGATTAACCAATGAGATTCTCATTTCATTTTTATTTTTATTTTATTACTTTTTTTTTTACCAGAAATGTGAAGCAGGAGTAGGCTAGTTAGGCTTGAGGTGTTAACTATGTACAACTGTGGTTTTAACCTCTCCACACATCCTTCTTCTTAATTAAAACCCACTCCTTCCCAATTAACAGTCCTTGTTGTTCAGTGGGGCTAACCCCACGCCTTATTCCAGGTTTAAGGGTGGGTTTCAGACCCTGGCTCTGCCAATAAGGGTATATAATGATTGGCCCAGGGATGACACATGATTCCACAATGACCAATGAGAGCTCTTCCCAGGGCTCTCCCCACCCACCCGCCTCCGCACTCTAGGGGAAAAGCTGTCCCTGTTTGCTGAGATGGCAATGACTAAGGGCCAAGGGAGCCTGGAGTTTCCAGCCACCATCTTTGGCCATTCTGAGGCTAGCGAACCATGCCTGAGAACGAAACAACAGAGAAAAAAGCAGACCCAAGAGACAGAGATGCTTGGTGACTCTGGTCAGACACCTGGATCCAGTCACAGCTTTGGATTCATCTCGTGAAATTTTCAGGTATATGTCAGTCAAGTTCATTTTTTTTTTAATTGAGATATAATTGACATAACATTATATTAGTTTCAGGTATACACCATAATGATTTGATATTTGTATATGTTACAAAATGATCACCACAGTTAAGCCTAGTAAACATCCATCACCATACATAGTTATAAATTTTTTTTCTTGTGATGTGCTTTTAAGTTTTACACTCAGAAATGTTCAAATATGCAGTACAGTATTATTTACCATAGTTACCATTCTGTACATTACATGCCCATGACTTATTTACTTTATAACTGGAAATTTGTACCTTTTGACCCCTTTCACCCATTCCCCAACACTCTCCCCATTCCCCGACCACCGATTTGTTTTCTGTATCTATGAGCTTGGTTTTTTGTGTGTTTGTTTTAGATTCCACATATAAGTGAGATCATTACAGTATTTGTCTTTCTCTGTCTTACTCATTTCACTTAGCATAATATCCTCAAGGTTCATACATGTCACAAATGGCAAGACTTCATTCTTTTTTTATGGTTGAATAATATTCCTCTGTGAGTGTGTGTGTGTGTGTGTGTGTGTGTGTGTGTGTGTATGCCACATCTTCTTTATACATTCATTTGTTGATGGACAGTTAAGTTGTTTCCATATCTTGGCTATTGTCAATAATGCTGCAATGAACACAGGGGTGCAAGTGTCTTTTCATTAGTGTTTTTGTTTTCTTTGGATAAATACCTAAAATTGGAATTGCTGGATCATATAGTAGTTCTATTTTAATTTTTTGAGGAACTTTCATACTGTTTTCCATAGCAGCTGCACCAATTTAAATTCTCACCAATGGTGTACAAGGGTTCCCTTCTTTCCACATTCTCCCCAACACTTTATATTTCTTGTCTTTTGGATAATAGTCATTATAACAGGTGTATGTTGATATCTCATTGTGATTTTGATTTGCATTTCCCTGATTAGTGATGTTGAGCACCTTTTCACATACCCGTATGATGTCTGTGTGTCTTTTTGGAAAAAATGTCTATTCAGATCATTTTTAATCAGATTGTTTGTGTGTTTTTTTTTTTTTGCTATTGAATTATATGCATACTTTATGTATTTTGGATATTAACCGCTTTTCAGATATATGATTTGAAATATTTTCTCCCATTCAGTAGGCTGCCTTTTCCTTTTCTTTCCTTCGGTGTGGATTTTTATTTTAAAATGTGGCTATTTTCTGTTTTGTAAAAATAATTTTCTCCATTCCAAAATCTTTTTACTTAATTGACCATGTATTTGTATTTTAGTTTGCATCCAAGAGGGTTTAAGGCGACATACTAAGATGCAAGCATAGAGTTTGAGAGCTTTAAATCCAAAACTTTGCTGCCTAGATTTGCAGTCTTGCTTTCTTATTAGCTGTGTGAGCTTGGTCATATGACTTTACTCTTTCCTATCTTGGTTTTCTTATTTGTACAATGTAGATACTACCACAGTCATATATATTTCTTAGGGTAATTAGGAATATTCAGTGATTCATATCTTAATTGCTGAGTACAGTCGTGAAATATGATAAGTACAATGGGCTTTAGGTCCTACTAAGATGCAACCATAGGCTTATGCAAAATTAATTGAAAATAGGCAACAAAAATGGGAGAAAGTAAAATAAGGATTAGAAATGAGAATGTGCCAGGTGTAAGTTAGGACATAAAACACGTGCCACAAAATCCTGCACACATGCCAGAAGCAAGCCCAAATTTTGGTTCCCAGCTTCTTCGTTGCCAAAGTGGAGACCATCAGTTACTTGATTCATAGCCTCAGATGAAAGATTCTTGCCTCGGAGCTGTTCAGTTGTGCCTGATTTTTACATGAACCGATCTTACAACTGAAATATTTTTGTGCATAACTTTTTAATGTGATTAGCATAATTTGTTTTGGATAGATAACCAGGACTGAAATTGAGGTCAGAAGGTTTAAGCATTTAAAGGTTTTTATAAAACGTAGTATACTTTTAAGTATTGCAAAGGGTGTACTGTGTACAGAAGTGTTTTAACCAATCGACCCCTCGGTAAATTTTGGTAAAAACTTAGGTAATTAGCTATGAATGTAGTTGTTAATACTGAAAATATTTTGCATTTGTAATTTTTATAGTTGGAGACGTTGTGTTGTTATTTCTATACTATCACCATTCAGAACAGATATTTTACCAATGTCAATCCAACAGAATTAATTTTCTACATGAAAATTTTCTTTTAACACACACTAAAATATCATTTACTAAATACAGTATTTATTTAGAAGAGTTTAAATGTGTAGCTTTTAATTTTTGACAGCGTTAGTAAATGTTTAGAAAGAAACACAAAAACAAATTTAAAATTTTAGTAGCTTAGCTTCACCTTACAATTCAATGTAGGTATTTTTGGTTGGGATTGAGGAGGGCCTCTGTTCCATTCAGCACAGTCAAGGACTCAGGTCGATGGAAGCTCTGCTATATTTAACAATGGCTTCCACAGTCATTCAGAAATCAACATCCAATTCATGAGTTGGTGAAAGAGAGTATGGAGAAAACATATCCATTTTGGTCTTGTCCCCAAAGTGACAAATCACTGTTATCACCATTCCATTAGTAAGAACTAGTCATATGGCCTTGCCTAAGCTCAATTTGTACAGCCTTGGGAATATTACATAACTTTCTAAGTTTCAATTTTCCTATTTGTAAAATGGGGATAACAGTAGTGATCAGCTCACATGGTAATTGTGAAGGTTATATACTATGTAAAGCACTTAGCTCAGTGTCTGATTCATAAGGGCTTAATAATAATACTCATTACTGTCATCATTTTTAGTATTAGAAAAGACATGCAACTAGATATATATTACAAAAATATTTTAAATTACATATAATTACATTTAATAATTCTTCAAAGAAGCCTGAGAAACAGGAAAAAAGTTACCTACCGAAAATAAAAAAAATTAAGTCTGGGCTCAATACGTAAATACCAGGAAAAAAAAAAAAGAAAAAGAGTAAAAAATGTTGTGGTCAAGAATTTGATCACTGGACTAATGTACAAGGCATGTTTATATGTGTAGTTACGTGGAAAATATAGTATCCATTCTTCATTTAGAAAAACAAACGAAGATACACTCTGAAAAGCTAAACTGAAGCATGAAGAAGACTTTGGATAAAAGGGATGGTGATAAGTTCTAATATTCCGAGTTACGTTTAAACATCGTTACAAATATTAGTCCAAAATAATCTAAATATGAAGAATAGTTATTGAAGGATAATGTGTGTTGTGAAATTAATAAAGTGAGATCGAAGCATGAGATTATTAAAATAAAGGAAGATGCTATGAAGGCTGCTTTGCTGCGAATGAGGGGAGAGGAGTGGCTTGGAATGAGCCTGAGGTGACAAGCAGGGAGAAAAACAGAAAGAACATTTATCTGTATATTGGAAGTGTGCATGTGTTAGAAAGTAGGGATACATGATGATATCTGAGCTTTCAGCAAATCACTCTGGATTAATTTTGGTGAATGGACTGGAAAAATCTAAGAGTGGATGTGGTGAGTCCAATTAGTAGGCTGTTAAAGAAGGTTAAGAAGTGCTGATAGCTCACACAAGATTTTTGACATCAGAATAGAGAGCAATTGGTACATTTGAGAATATTGACTGTAGAAATGGTAAAAACTTAGTAATGGTTTGGGCATGTGGATGAGTAAAAGAGTTGTGAAGGTGACTCTGGGTGTCTGGCTTGTGATCCTAGGTAGTGGGTGGTAATGCCACTTAGGACCAAGGTTGAGGACGCGTAGGAGAGAACTTGAGATTAGTTTGTGACAAATTGAGTTTAAGTGACATTGGGACATGCAAGTGGTGAGGTTATATAGACATTTGGATGTATAGATTAATGATTCAAAGGAGCTATTTGTAGTTAAAATATTAATGCATAGTCATATAGGTGGTATAAATGAAGCTTAAATCAGTTTCTTGACCTTGGCACAATTGACATTTTAGGCCAGTAATTGTTGTGCAGGGTGTGCTGTACATTGCAAGATGTTCAGATCATCCCTAGCCTTTACCCAGCAGATGCCAGTAGCACCCCCCACCCCAGTCATAATAACCAACAGTGGCTCCAGATTTTGCAAATGTTCCATGGGTGGGGGAATCAGCCCACTGAGAAACACTGGCTTAAATGATAGTAACTAATAAAGAGAATACAGAGTAATAAGAAAACCATATAGCCCTATTAAAACCAGTAACTTGGTTCCAAACTACGTGGCTCAGGCAATTTTCGTTAGTTGGAATAATTGTCATGGATATAAGAGGAGATAAGAACAGGAACACAATGTATTTGCATGTGCAGTTGTAAGACTAGTCAAAGTAGCATCCAAGGTAGATGGAGAAATGAAGCCGGAAGGATTAGAAATTTCCAAATGGCTGAAGATGGGATTTACCAGAAATAAAGAATTAAAAACGTATGAAATATCTGTAAATTCTAAATTGAAAGTGGTATAGCCTCTTTATATAGTTAATCCTGCATATCTATGACTAGCTTAACTGAGTGACAATGTTCTTGCTGATGCCATTTTCAGAAAAAGCAGGTTTAGATTATGTCTCCGGAGTTAACGTGGACATTGATCAGAGCAGAATCTTTCTCATTTGAGTTTAATGACAATGAATTCTAACAGCTCCACAGAGAGTCTTGGTATCCTTGAGGGTTGGTAGAATCTCAAGACTTTGTTGTGTCCTATAGAGTAACATTATTAGTTACGTGGTACTATTAACAGTATTTTCAATATATAGTTTTTATTATCTGCATACATTTAGATTATGCATGTTAGAAATATTTGTTCCAATCATTTTGTTGGTAAGTATCTCTTTCATTCCTTGAAAAATATGCAAATATATAATCATTTTACAAAACGAAACTAGTAGAGCCTGAAGTACAGTTAAATTGTACAACATTTGTTTTTCTTTTTTTCATTAAAGTCATTTTCTTCATTTACAAATATTCAGTTGAATAGTGTTTCCTAAAGTACTTGCATTTAACTTGCACTTGATTATTTGTACTATAGAATGCTCTTGATAGAAACTTTTGATTTTCTTTGCTGTTTAACTTTGATATGGAATACCCAGTTGGGCAAGTTGTAATTTGCCTACAATGCCAACTCCTTTGAAAGTGAGAATGAAAAAAAAATGGAAATCTCTTTTAAAATAATTTAAAGATCTCTTTTTTCCCCCCTTAATGACCAGAAATTTCTAAATCCTGGTTTCTAAAAACCGTGCCATTTTGAAATTTATCTGGCGGATAGCACTGCTCTGCTGCATTACATGTGGTTGATGTTAGTCACATCCTTGATGTAACATAACACAAGCTGGCTAAGGTAATCCGATGTGACATATGACAGCATTTTGAGCCAGTCTGGGATATTTGAAAATATGCCATCTTTCGAAGACTATGGACAGATAGCATGGTGAGCCAAGATTGTGAACTCTGCTGCTTTCATTTTGAACAACCACAAAGCAAGGTTCTATGATAATTAAAGGGTGAATTCCAACCTGGTAGACTCTAACAAATACTAAAAAAAAGTACAATTTCTTTTCTTCCTGGTGAGTTTATACTTGAAACCACTTAAGTTAAATCATTAAGAAAAATGACCACCAAAGAGGATGTTGATTAAGCATTAATACAGGTACGTGAGAAAGATGATGCAGAAATGAGCTAACAGTAGCTGGTAATATATAAAGAGGTGACAAGTAGGCATTTAGTATCTAGTTATTTTTTTCAAAGTGCTCAGATCAAATAAGTATCAATTTATTAGCTTTAGAGGAAAAACAACCTAGAAACATGAGCACCCAGGCGAAAATGTAAGTTTTCTACATATGTTGTTGAGTTTCTCTGTAAAAAGTCTCTCTGTCCTCAGTCTAATTTATTGTGCAGGCTGTGGAGAATTTGAAAACCATGTTTTCTTCTAGGATTACTTCAAGATCAGCTCCTTTGGTTTTAAATTTGTTTCACATTTGTTTGAGCAGAAAATACTAACACTAATAATATCTGATGAATAGTGATGAGTTACAGAAATGAAAATAACCTGGACACTAAATTTGATAGAGGATGGAAAAGGAAATTGAACATAATATGTACATCTTAGAATAAAAAGGTAAAATTGTACTACAAGGTAAAGGGTCAGGAAAGCTGGGTTTTTTTTGTGAGATTTACAACTGAAAGTTGTAATATGCAATTGCCTTACTCAATTATATCTTAAAATACCCTTAACTTATACAAAGCTTTTCTTATCTTTCCATGTAAGTTATTCCCATGTAAGAAATCATTAAATAATTCCTGTATCAATCTATTAATAACATGATTTAAGTAAATGCAGAAAACAATTCACTTTCTTGTGAATTAACACATCCTATATGCGTATATAAATATATATATAAATACATTTTTCATTAGTGTTTGCACATATATTTTAGAATACTGAGGTTTGCTGAACTGCTGAGATGAAACAGGGCATTGGGAAAAAAGGCTGTTTTTAATTAACTTAGGTGCAACAGGAAAAATTCCCAATATTTTAATATTACTCTTACAACTTATGGTTTTCTAATGCTTTCTCCTTTGAAACTCGAAAGTACATATCATTAAAGATAGATTATTTTATCCATTTAACAGAAAGGAAAATCGAGACTCAAGGTTGTTCTAGGAATTGGTGGAATCCTAATTTCAATCCAGATTTTGAACCTGAAGTCTACTACCCTTTCTTTTAATGGTTCTCATAAAATTAGAAGTTTGTTGAAGTGACCCAAGATGTAGTGACTGATGCCAAAATTTAATGTCAAGATAAACAGTTTAACATTAAATAAAGGATGGATCTGTTACCCTGAAGTTATTCTTCAAGAGTGCTGAAAATGCTCACACAAATTACCTTCCAAATTCTAACTGATAATTAGATTTTAAAAAGGCTGTAGGTAAAAACTTTGTAGTATTTTGCCCTTTATGCTATAGGATGTACTGGGCTAAAGACATAATAATGCCCGATGATATCTTCTAATATAGAAGATCCGATATTTTTTGATTTGATAGAAACAAACAAAAAATATTTCTAAACTTACTGCTGTTATAAAACAGTCTAGAAAAAGCCCATTAGAAAAACAAAACAAAATTTTAAAAGTTTGTCTCTTTGGAGCTCACTAAAGATTAAAAGGTATAAACTGAGAAAAATTAAGGTCAAGCAAATATTTTATTTGCTAGGTTGGTTTCAAAAATGCTGTTTGAACATTTTAGGGTCCAGCTGTGGATGACTCCTTGCCATCTCTTCTAGACATATGTTCCCTCACCAGAAGGAGAGAAAGGATACCAGAAAACAAGATTTTAGTGTCTGTTATGTGCCTGCTATGACTACATTTTTCACAGATTATTCTCACAGAAAGCCTGTGAAAAGGTAATGTTATCCCATCGTATATACAAAGAATTGCGGCTCACAGATTAACTTATTCACAGCAAAATAGCTAATACGTGGCTGACTAGGGATTGAACCCAGTTACAGAATTGAGATTTGAATGCTGAAAGTATTGAAAATTAATGTATATTGATCTTGGAAGAAATATAAGCAGATGATAAATGACAGAAAATAGGAAAGCAAATGAAAGAGAATGAAGGAGTTTTTCAAACTGGTAGTCTAGCATTGGTAAGGGCCTACCCAGGGAGAGTTGTACAAATCAATTGGATAACAGACAATTCTGTTCAGATATCTAGTTGAATTAGGAATTGCCTGTATAATGAATTGGCATGCATTTTGACCTACTAAAATACTGTAAGGTAGAACATGGGATATAGAGCCAGCCAGCTCTGAATTCATTTCCTCACGGTTTAGTTTACTATCTGTGTGACTTTGGGTGGTGTACTTAATTCTACTGATCCTTAACACATCCCTCAGCAAAATGAATATTCACGTCACTTACCTGCATTCTGTTCAGTTACACTGTGGTAACAGACATTGTCAAACTCTGAATGGCTCACAACAGCAAAGGTCCATTTCTTGCTTGCATTGCTGCTACTTTTCAGGTCAGATACAGCTCTGCTCCTTGTTTTCTTTCTACTGGCAGAAGAAATCGCCCCTTCTGGCATGTGTTTGTCTCATGGCAGAGAAAAAAGAGATGCAGGAACCACAGGATGGCTCTAGAAGTGTCTGCTTGAATGGTTTGTGCATCACTCTCTGTGACCTTTAAATGTCCCAGAGGAAGTCACACACCCAAGCCTCCTGTGAGTGGAGCAGGAAAGTATCATTGTCTCACAGGGAAGGGCAGTGAATGATTGGGAACAATCCTGCAGTCTACCATTACACCCACAGGATTGTTGTGGTGATTAAATGAGAGGGACAAGTGAAGTTTCTGGCAGAGTTCCAGGCACACACTATGTGCTTTTGAAATTTTATTTCACTTTTATCCCCTGTTTGGGATCCAAAGTCAAGCTGAACAAAGGCCAAGCTCATGAAATATTTTAGCTGCCTATAATAATTTTCCAGTGTCCATTTTGTGTACAACCTTTATTATAGTAATTGAGAGAATTACAAATGAGTGAATCACTGTGTTTCTCATTAGAGACTGGGAATTAAAAGAAGAATTAAAGTCATATTTAAAAAGATGACAGTTACTTAGAAAGACCTTAATCCTTTTATTTAACTCTCAGTGAAGAATCGACAAATTAACACCTGGCTTCTAAAAGTACATTCTTCTCAGGAATTCCTAACTTCTTAGAAATACACCACACACAGACACACACACAAAACAAAAAAATATATAAAAGAATTAAATGAGAACGATTAGCAAAATAACAAGGTTTCAGTTGGAAGGTAGCATTTGGGAAACCAGATGAACATAAATTTTGGTGAGGATTATATTCCATTAAAAAAAATTTCTCTGGAATTTTTCAAATTTTAACACCAAAGGAAAATTCCCTATTGAATGTTTCTGAAAAAGTCTCTTTTCTATGTCATGTGGTCAACTCCAGCAAGAGTTTTGTATGAGTAATATATTTGGTCTTGTAGATTTTTGGATGAATCCTTGAGGAAAAAGCCAACCAGTTTTGCCTTTGCTCTAAGAGATCAAAGACACCACTGTATTTTTGGTATGAAAAGCGTTTTTCCATAGTTGCCAAAAATATGCTGTTTTCCCATCAACTGTGTAGTGGCCATGCAGTGATTGACAGCCCATGCAGTCACTCCAGGGTGGCTCTATTTCAACTTAATGGTAGTGCTTAATTTCAAAAGTACTTTAAGTCCCTTTTGGATAAAAATTATAACAGTACAAAAATAGTTCTTCCCTCAGCTAACAGTTAGTTAACAACACCCACTGTGTGAGGTATTACTGTAGTATGAAGCAGCCCTTTGGGAATTCACAGCATAGATTTCTGTGTGTTAGACCAAAGTATTCAGTTGTGATGACTTACCTGCCTCTTTTTTCACAATAAATTCAATGGAGGAAAACCTTTCAGATGAATACTAGATAGTTTAAATGCTTCCACAGAAATAAATTTTTGAGAATTATTTTTGTGGGAAAAAAATGTATTAAGAAAGTCATTGGTATGCCATTCTTCAGTGTAAGCTATTTAAAAATGGAAACTTACCACATGATTTTAGATATAATACACTGAAACATATCCTCTCATATAGCAAATAACCAGTAAACTCTGACAGGCAATGGACAATAACAGGTGAATATTAATCACGTCTTATCAAGGGAGTCCCATGGTATGTAAAGTGCACTTGGATATCGTATGTGACCAAAATTTTGAGAATCTGTTTGTTTGTATTTTATCGTGCTTATTTTTAAAGAATTTCAATGTACCCAATATATAGCAAAATTAAATAACAACAATAAATTAGCAAAAAGTAAATAAATTAACAAAGGTTAATTAAAAGCCGCTGTCTGTCACTTGTGGGAGGGAGGAAGAGTATACAGATAAATAAGTTGCTTCTTAAAGGAGCATGCCCTTTGAACCGAGGTTCAATTTATATGAGAGTGGAGAGTCCAGTTAACTCAAAAAAAAAAAAAAAAAATCCTGCAGAATATCCTCTACTAGGAACTATCTGGTCTTAACACTAGTGTTTACAACCTTCAGATTTGCAGCATTCATTAGCTTTTTCCTGAATTTCAGACCCAACTAAATGAAGTGATGTGAAAAAAAACACTTTAATGCTTTATGCTCCAAATCATAAAACTGAGGATGTATCTTGAATGATTAGAGCTAATTGGTGACTGCATACAGAGGTCAAAATCACAGAAATCTGTCTTACTTTTCGCTTCAGTTCACAGACACTGTTTAAGATCAGAAGTATAAAAGGGTTGCATGTTGTGTTAATTGATACAAGAGTATGTTTTCTGCTCACTTTTGATGCTGTAAAATCAAATGCAACAGTTTGGAATGCAAACTGAAAGGAGAGGTTACATAGGTGTGGCAGCCTCACAGCCTAAACTGGTTTTTAGTATGACAGTAAGCATTCATTTGTTTCACCTCTGATATTTGGGTCTTGTTGCAGGAGTATTTTTGAGAAAATATAAAAAGGTCTGTGTGAAAAAGTTAATAAAGTACTCAGTTAAGTTTTGAAGATTTCATTGTCTCAGATTATCTATATATTTCATGAATTCTATTTCATCCAGTTTTCCCAAGTTACTATCTAATATCTCCACTTCAGTTTGTGTATATCCTGTCCAAAATACTCTGTAGCCTTCAGGGGATGTTTAGGTCCATATTCTACAATGTCTTATTATTTTTTAAGTCTATAATACATAGGTAGTTCATGTTTTAATTATTTTACTAAACAACATAACAAGGCTTTTAGTGAAATTCATGAAAAGATTAAAGAAAACCCACACTAAATCTGGAAGTTCATTTATATGATGTTAACTTTATGGACAAATTATGCTGCTTTTAGTAATAATGTTGTTGTATATGTATACATGCGTCTTTTCTAAAATGAAAATTGATAGACATCTTTTTTCTTCTAATTCCTGCTTGCAAATGTCCACAATCTGAAAACAAGCTTATACTCTCTATCAGAATGATCTATGACAGAGAAAAAAGACATGCTCTTTGGCAGAAATACATGCAGTAGGCTTAAATTGTTAGATTTTTTAAATGTTTCAGTGATGGTTATCTATAGCCCAATCTCTTCTGATGTTTGAACTGGCCTTATCATTACTGCCTGAATCATTATCAGGAAATGCTTTTTTAAAAGATTTCTCTAAGTTGGGAAGCTTTTAATCAGTTTTGCTCCTATTACAAAATCAAATCCTTCCATTCACAACAACCAAAATTAATAAGGTAGAGGCTTTTGCTCTTAACAATGTATTTATCTTTAGACTAATGCTATTATTTGGGAGTCCGAAATTAATAAAATCTACCAACATTAGTAAGATAACTAACATGTTTAAAATATGCTAAAGTGAAACTGAACCCATTTTGTGTTTAAATTCCTGAAGCTTTGATTAAATCCTAATACATATCATCTAGCTGCCCTGAATTCATTTGATGGAAACACTTGATAATTGTTCACCTTATACCCTTATCATCTATACACATTCTCAGCGCTCTCTACTTACTATTCCTTGTAAAAATAAACTCAAATGCCAAAGTAAAAAAAAAAAAAAGAAAAATTAAACAGCAGTCTGAACACTGAATAAAAAAAGTAGCATACTCTGAAAATAAAAACAGAAACCTCTAAAATAATGTTTTATTTATCACATACAAACGTGTTTTCCTAAGAATTATTTCCAGTATGGGCCACCATATGGAAGTAGAAAGCCATTATAGGAATGAACTAAGATGGTTTGTATCACCTGCATAACTTGTTTTGTTCTATGCCTTCAGGCTTCAAAATCCGCTTCCCATATTTTTTTCCTTTCTTTAAAAATAATGTACATCAGTTTAATTTATCCCAGGTCCTGACAGAAGGATCAGATTTTAGGCATTTAATGCTGTGGTTTCAAAGCCAATTTTTCAGTGTTCATCGTTTCAAAAGTGGTAGAATTCGGTTTTTGAAAAGGTTCAGGAACTTGGGAAGGACTGGCATACTTTCTAAAGTCCCACATTGATGTTAAAGGCAGCTCTGTATGGTAGAGAGCAGTTTGGGCTGAAGTTTTCTATAGTGCTCCAGGAAATACTAACCCTTTGCCTACTCTAACAAGAGCCCCTCTTAATAGTGTCAACCTAGGAATATTTTTTAAACTCCTAAAGCATATTGAGTAAATAACCTATCTACAGATTTTCTGAGCTAGGACACTGATTGGTTGGTACATTTTCCTAAAAGGAGGGTATCAATATATCTGCTTAAGGCTTTATTCCACTGCGTGTGTTCGGAAACAGCTTTCCTTGAGACCAATGGGATTTTTATCCATTCAGACGCTGAAGCACTAGATCTTAGCACAGTAAATTCATTGTAGGCTCACTTTATTGGTGGTGGGGGAACCTCAAAAGGTCAGGAGTCCAGATTGCTTCAAGTAAACATCCAGAATCTCAGATGCTTTTCTGAAATGGGCCCAAGTTTATTTGAACCTCTCTTCTGGTTTGGAAATCAGGCTGAAAATTTCACAGAAACAGATTTTCTTGTGAGATCTCAGAATGTTGTGGTTTAAGTAAAGTAATAAACAAACTTGAAAAATGAAAGGCAAAATTGGCTCAAACTCACCTGGTTTCATTCTATTAAATGCCTGAAACTGAGTGGCATTGTGCAATATTTTAAAAAAGGAAAAAAACAGAGTTTGGCTGTGGTTTAGCTTAGAATCATCAAATATTCCTGCTAAGGAGGTTTAAGAGAACTTTCTGTCATTCTGTCCTCCTCTGTCTTTATGTTTCAATAACTTTTAATCTTTTTGTTTTTCCTTATTTTCAGTTTGGGAGACTTCAGTATTGGTCTTTCATTTAACATATTAATGAAGAGTAATTCTTTGATCTTCTTTTGAAGACGAATAATTTCCACTTATTTACGGGGGAGATCTCCTTGAAATGTGTGTTATGGTATTTATATGGTATATATAACATGAAAATAAGGTGACATTTTTTTGAATACTTACTATTAAATACCAGGCATAAGAGTTAAAACTTTTACATATATCATATTATTTGTCGCAGCAAAACCATTAAGCAGGAATTATTCTCTCCATTTTATGAGTTATGAAGGAATGGTTTATGAAGTTATGGTAACTTGCCCAATTGTATACTATGTTATTTATAGCTAGGAAGTAGCAGAGGAAGGATTGAAGCCCAGGGTGTCTGTCTTTAAAGCCCATAATACTTTACTACTGCTTTACAAAGTTTCCTGTATAGTTGCTGAGGTTTTCCTGAGAGTTTTTTAAAAAAGCCATTTATCCTTTACTAATAACTTTAACCCTAACCATTGTATATAAAGGCTTTATATAGTATATGCTAGCAGGAAAGAATATTTGTTTTGTAACTCTTAGATGTGAATAGGAAATTTCTATAGTTAAGAAAGCCTGTTTTAATGATAGTGCCTTAGATTTGTAAAGCACTAGATACAGAGACCTTTTGTGTTTATCTCATTCTGATCCTTCCAACAAACCAGGAGGTAAGCAGATAACACATCCTGATCCACTTGTACCAATGACAAAGACTGAGGCTCCATGAAATTAAGATATTTTCCCAAAGTCATGAAACAAAGAGACATCCAGAAAAAACTTCAAATCAAATCTTTTACCTATGTAAATTGCTCTTTGCAAATCAATGCTTCAGAATTCCATTCTGTGATCTCCTTTTATTAACATCTTACTTTATTTTCTTACTCTTCCCTCTTTCCAATTACACTGTGTTTTCTCCACAGTACTTTTGCATATTCCAGCTCGCACAGATATTGTGCTCCTGATAGAAAGCACTCTCCGCTAACTGATAAAATCCAAACTACTTTTGCAAAGCCCAAAATAGTCTGGACACATGATACTGAAGCTGTTCTTGTGCTACCCATTTAAGTTATGTATCAAGTCTAAATTTAATCAAGGCCACATTTTATTTATACATTTCATGCATTAAACTCATTTAAACTTCTAGTCAGATTTCATTAGAAGAAATACTACCGTGCACATCATGCAGTAGTAAAGCTAATGTGCTTCAGGAATTTGAAAGGAGTTCGAGATCGGGGGTCTGATTTCAAAATTTCTTTTTCTTTCTCTCCTCAGAGCTTGCAGCAGGTCTGGGAGCAAGCAGCACAGTTTGTTTCCTAGGACACTAATACAGTCAGCATGCTCTGTAGAAATGTGTAAACACAGACATTCCCTGTAATCAGGGAGGTTGGTGTCTTAAGGCAAGATTATGTTTTTTTAGGAAATGCAATTTATGTTCAGGATTAAGTTTTCCTCGCAGACTGATAACGTCAGAGGTTCAGGGAGATGATAATAAGTATTGTGTCCTAACTCCCTGCCCTACATCTGAAGTCTCAAATCACTCTTCCTGGATCGCCTTCATTATCATGATCCCAAGTAAAATTATTTAGATTCTTCAGTTCTTAGAAAGATGAGAAAAGTAAATGATATGAAAATACAAAACACATTTTGAAGAATTTAAAGCTTCTATAAGCCTCATTGGTGGGTGCGAGGAAATACAGAGGGACATGAGGAAAAAATAAAGATGACACCAGGGCTAACATCCTTCTTCACAAATCAGGAAATTTAAGTTTATGTTGGGTACTTTGGTATTCTTGAGGTTGACGTGGGGTTGGGTAGCAAGTTAGACATGATTCTTAGAATGTAATCATTTTTGTCTGCTTGTGGCCTGGCCCTAATACTATAAAACAAGTTAAATACATGACAAATATTCTCTCTCTTTTCAAATAAAAGTTGAAATAAATCCACCCAGAATATAAAGTAAGCTTTCTCTCTAAATCCTTCCATCAAAAAAACCTAACTGCTCTATTTCTTTTCCCATCTAGCAAAAAAAGTTTTCACTCGTTAAAGAGCAGTTTCCGTGCCAGAAACACACAATTTTTTTGGCCTAATACTAAAATCACGGGTTTCCTTTTTTCGCTTTTTTTTTCTTTTTCTTTTTTTACCTCCAGAGTTAGGAATCTGAGGTCCCCCACCCCATTTTAAACAGCAAATTACAAATTGTGCAAAAGAGAACTATGGCCTTGATCAGACAGCTGAGTTTTCTCCATCTTTACAAAAAAAAGTCTTTTCCCCAAATGAATTGAGTACGCAGAACTGGAACTTTTCTGACCACAAGGAACACTGAAGTGCTTTTTTTTTTTTAAATCATGGTAACAGGTATTGCTTGGGCAGAGGCCTTACCACGGAAACCTCAATCTGCCTCAGTCGTGACTTTGAGAGCAGGAGTGACACCAGGCAGACTGAGGGGGGCGTTTGCTTGTTTGTTCAAACACATTTTCTGAATTACTTGTGTGTGTCAATTAGGAGGATAGAACTGGAGAACGCTGCTCTGAGCTGATTTTCAGAGTAAAATCCTTGTGTAGCATTGTAATAATCTGAATAACTAGATATGCTCTTACAGGCAGGGAATCAAGTCTGTTAGAGGGGTTGGACCAACTCTAACTTCTGACTCCTGCATTTTCTAACAAGACATTTGAAAGAAAATACATCATAGTTTAGAAAATAATTCCTTTATCCCTTCTGTCTGTTCCACTTCCTCTAAAAGCAGAATTTTATGATGCTCAATCTAATTTTTTTTTCAAGATCATTTATTCAATAATAAGAATGGTCTCCTGGCCTGAGATGCAATATAACTAAATATGTATTTTTTTCCTATAATGTTTATGGCAGAGGTTAAAGCACTGCAAATAAGGATCTGAATTGGAAACTGACATTACTTCAGCTGCAGTCCCGCTGTCTTAACTGGGGAGCAAAATATTAGCCCTCGTCCAACTTATCTTTTCCATGAGGTGTAAAAAGCACCCTATACAAAGGGAGACTGTGAAGCCCAGAGCTAGTGTGATTGCTTGCATGTTATTCATATACACACCCCTTGTTGTACAGGGGCACTGGGTGAGCCCACTGATTTTAACCACATGGCTGCGTGCAGAAGTGCATTGAGGGGTTTCCCCTGGGGTGCTCGCACGGTGTCCTACTGGCTTCCTGGGCTGCAGAAGAAAATGAAAAAGCTGAGTTCTCCCATTATGAGATTTCATCCAGATGCTCATGAGGTTATATATTTAAATAACGAGTCTTGGACTTTAAGGAGAATTACCATTTTAAAGCTTGGCCGACTATATGCATTTCTCCACTGGGTGGCGCCCAAAGGCCGTAATACTGAAGACAACTCAGCCTGGAAACTGAGAGTCTAATTTTTAAAATATTTTAAGAGTGGATTAACTCAGAACTACTCTTCTAATCAGATTTTGAGGTTATAGTGTCAAATGTCGCTCAGATTGTACTTGTACTGCCTGCTGCATAGTCGTTAATAATCCCGCATTACAGAGAGCGCGTAGGAACTTTTGAGATACAGAGTTTATTTATCTGTGCTGGTAAACTGAAATTTGGAGAATAAAATATTTTCTAATCAATATATGAATAGAATGGTCAAATGATCACAAGAATTTTTTACAATCAAGTTGGTTTCCCTCCCCCCGCCATCATCTTTCAGTTTTTAAGGAAGATATTCCTTGTCCCAAATAACTTTCAAAATTTCAGGAAAACATCATTAACTTAACAGTACCCTTTCGCTATGGTCCATTATTAACAGCTCTTACAAACTGTCCTGATTATTTATGGAGCTGGAATTTAGCTGGAATTCACAGGAGCTGGAATTCCTGTGAATTTAGGGGACTATATGGCCCATTCATTTCAATTTAAGTATATTCAGCTGCTGTGTGCTATATGAGCCATTGACTGTAAATAGGAAATCTTATATAGAGATTTAGATTCTAATGGGGTATAGCTAAAGCTCCTTTTATATATGTGCTTCAATTTCTAGCCACCGAGTTGGTGTTTTCTTCTTTCTTTTAGCATTAATTTCTGTCTTTCTACGTATCTACTGTGAAAATCCTATTTTAAGTCTTTCTTGGCTACTAAACAAGCAGCATTACTAGTATAGGTAGGGCACCCATTAGAGCAAACTCTTGCTGCTTCTAGGACCTATTTATATGCTCCCTGTTTCACCATACACGTTTCATTACCAGCCAGAGCCGGATATATGCAAAATTGTGAAGTAGGTGGTACTGTTTTTGACTGCTAATTCTCTTCTCTTTACCTGAACTTATCTTCACATCACATGTTGTATAGTTGAGAAAACAAGTACATGGGCATAAAATAGACTTGGGTTAGAATGTTGTTGCTACTATTTATAGTTTCTGTGATTTTTGGATAATTTACTTACTCTCTCCGTACTTCCATTCATTTGAAAATGGGAATAGTAGTCTTTATAACTAAGGGTGGTTTTGAATATTAAATTAGATCAAGCATACAAAGCACTTATACCATCTTCTCAATAGATGGTAGCTATTGTCATAAGGATAAGCATTTTAAAAACCTAACTCTATTTGTATGACATTGTGATAGACTAAGGTGAAAAGATCGTAAAATACACTGCCCTCTGATCTATGCAGTCTAGTTGGGATAATCATTCATTTGTTCATTCATTCATCAACAGATATTTATTAAATACCTACTACATGAAAGGAATTGTTCTGATGGTGATATTATAACAATGAACAAAAGAGAAGTGACCCTTGCCCTCACAGAACTTAGCTTGGTGGAAGAGACAAACTCTAAACAAAAACACATTATTCAAATAATGTTTTTAAATTACAGTGATAAATATCATGAACAAAAAGTAGAGCACAGTGAAAGCTCAGATATCATCTGAGGTCACCTTTACCTTTGCATTAAAAAGAAATATTGATCTGAACCTCTTTTATCAAGTTTTCTTCAAAAACTTATATCCTCTTCATGGCTATAGAGATTCCTCCAGATTTATTTTTCTGAGAGTCACCTTTTCTCTAATTTCACATTCCTGTGAAACTCTTTATTTCTCTATGATATTAACTCCTATAGTATTTTTCTTCTCCTGTCTCTCATGGATTAAGACAGATTACCCAGCTTTTCTATTGCTAACAATGTTTTATTTTTAAAAAAAAGGTCTCTAATGATGAAATTGACAAATTTAATTGCTATTTATTAATGGCAACGATGGTACAAATAAAGATTTATGGTGGAAATCAATGATAGTGTTCTCAACCTGGTGGAGAGAGATTTTATGACAGAAATTCATTCTGGTATCTCTCAAATCATATCAAGGAAATTTGTTTACCAAGCTTATTTACAAGGTGGCTTGGGCAAATTTAAAAAGAAGCAAATAAAAAATGACAAATTTTAACCAAACCTTAAATTAAAATTCTGCTAGGTTTGATCTTCAATTTAATTTTTTTTTCTCCTCATTACTTCACAATGCCTCTTTAGGGAAGTAAAATTTATAAATTTAAAAAATTTCATGAAAATTTGTTTGAGCCACCTCAATAACTATCATATATGCCTGCTAAATGAGCAAAATAAGTAAAATTAATCAGCGTGAGTAGAGCTAAAATAAAGAATAAAATGAGTAAAATACAAAGTTATCTCTAATGTGTGTAAGTCTTTCATTGTGACCATCAAAACTGGCTTGTCATACATCCTTACTACAGTGTAGAAAAGTAAATTTGGAGTCGGGAGGCCTGGGTTCTAACTATCAAAGCAACTATTAATAAGTCTCCAAAACCCTCTAGAAATGTACTGTCAAATACACTAGCAAATAGCCACATGTGGGTATTCACTTTCAAATTTTAAATAATTAAAATTAAATTAAAAATTTTTTTAGTTCAGTCACACTAGTCACACGTCAGGTTTTTTTTTTTTTTTTTTTTTTTTTTTTTTAAACATCTTTATTGGGGTATAATTGCTTTACAATGGTGTGTTAGTTTCTGATTCACAACAAAGTGAATCAGCTATACATATACATATGTTCCCATATGTCTTCCCTCTTGCGTCTCCCTCCCTCCCACTCTCCCCTTCCCACCCTTCCAGGCTGTCACAAAGCACCGAGCTAATATCCCTGTGCCTTGCGGCTGCTTCCCCCCAGCTATCTACCTTACTACGTTTGTTAGTGTGTATATGTCCATGACTCTCTCTCGCCCTGTCAAAACTCACCCTTCCCCCTCCCCATATCCTTAAGTCCGTTCTCCAGTAGGTCTGCGTCTTTATTCCTATCTTACCCCTAGGTTCTTCATGACATTTTTTTCCCTTAAATTCCATATATATGTGTTAGCATACGGTATTTGTCTTTTTCTTTCTGACTTACTTCACTCTGTATGACAGATTCTAGGTCTATCCATCTCATTACAAATAGCTCAATTTCATTTCTTTTTAAGGCTGAGTAATATTCCATTGTGTATATGTGCCACATCTTCTTTATCCATTCATCCGATGATGGGCGCTTAGGTTGTTTCCATGTCCTGGCTATTGTAAATAGAGCTGCAATGAACATTTTGGTACATGACTCTCTTTGAATTTTGGTTTTCTCAGGGTATATGCCAAGTAGTGGGATTGCTGGGTCATATGGTAATTCTATTTGTAGTTTTTTAAGGAACCTCCATACTGTTCTCCACAGTGGCTGAACCAATTCACATTCCCACCAGCAGTGCAAGAGTGTCCCCTTTTCTCCACACCCTCTCCAGCATTTATTGTTTCTTGATTTTTTGATGATGGCCATTCTGACTGGTGTGAGATGATATCTCATTGTAGTTTTGATTTGCATTTCTCTAATGATTAATGATGTTGAGCATTCTTTCATGTGTTTGTTGGCATTCTGTATATCTTCTTTGGAGAAATGTCTATTTAGGTCTTCTGCCCATTTTTGGATGGGGTTGTTTGTATTTTTGTTATTGAGCTGCATGAGCTGCTTGTAAATTTTGGAGATTAATCCTTTGTCAGTTGCTTCATTTGCAAATGTTTTCTCCCATTCTGAGGGTTGTCTTTTGGTCTTGGTTATGGTTTCCTTTGCTGTGCAAAAGCTTTGAAGTTTCATTAGGTCCCATTTGTTTATTTTTGTTTTTATTTCCATTACTCTAGGAGGTGGGTCAGAAAGGATCTTGCTGTGATTTATGTCATAGAGTGTTCTTCCTATGTTTTCCTCTAAGAGTTTGATAGTTTCTGGCCTTACATTTAGGTCTTTAATCCATTTTGAGCTTATTTTTGTGTATGGTGTTAGGGAGTGATCTAATCTCATACTTTTACATGTACCTGTCCAGTTTTCCCAGCACCATTTATTGAAGAGGCTGTCCTTTCTCCACTGTACATTCCTGCCTCCTTTATCAAAGATAAGGTGTCCATATGTGCGTGGGTTTATCTCTGGGCTTTCTATCCTGTTCCACTGATCTATCTTTCTGTTTTTGTGCCAGTACCATACTGTCTTGATTACTGTTGCTTTGTAATATAGTCTGAAGTCAGGGAGCCTTATTCCTCCAGCTCCTTTTTTCGTTCTAAAGATTGCTTTGGCTATTCGGGGTCTTTTGTGTTTCCATACAAATTGCAAAATTTTTTGTTCTAGTTCTGTGAAAAATGCCAGTGGTAGTTTGATAGGGATTGCATTGAATCTGTAGATTGCTTTGGGTAGTAGAGTCATTTTCACAAACACGTCAGGTTTTTAATATTCACATAGAGTTAATTCACACAGAGCTACCATATTGGACAGCTCATTTACAGACATCGCAGAAAGTTCTGTTGTACAGTCCTGTCCTAGAATGTCTGTCCTCAAATAAACATATTATTCCATTTTGTGCCTTGCCTTCTCCCTTATCATTTTCTTAATATGTTTTGGAGAACAGGAATTTTTAATTTTAATGTACTTCAACTTATCCATTTTCCCCCTTTATGGCTAACATTTTCTGTGTCCATTTAGCAAAACTTTTTCAACTACAAAATTATGAAGACGTTCTACTTTTTTTCTGAAAGAGGAAGATTTTTCCTTTTCTATAACGTTACGAACTAACATTGATCTTGGTGGAAATTTAATAAGTGCTAAATGATAACAATGGTAATATGAATGTCTATCTATGTGCTCAATAGGTAGGATATAAAAAAAAAAGAAAATAACACAAACAAGTCTATTTTTTTCCTTAGAAAGAATTATAGGGATGTGACAAGTAGTCCAAAATATTTTCTTGTGATTAAACTTCAGTTTTTCATTGTTGGAGCTGAGTATCAGCAAAGCAGATTTCATATGACTTCATGTCAGCAAGTAAATAGTTTGTTTTAGGAAATTAACCCATATATTTATTTGTGAGAGTGTATGTTTATGGGTCTCGGTTATAACCTTCAACATCCAACTCCTACTTGTTTGAAAATGCCGGCTTTATAGATTAAAAATTCCTGACCTGGGGCTTCCCTGGTGGTGCAGTGGTCCGCCTGCCAATGCAGTCGTCCACCTGCCGATGCAGGGGATGCGGGTTCGTGCCGCGGTCCGGGAAGATCCCACATACCGCGGAGCGGCTGGGCCCGTGACCCATGGCCGCTGAGCCTGCGCGTCCGGAGCCTGTGCTCCGCAAAGGAGAGGCCACAACAGTGAGAGGCCCGCGTACCGCAAAAAAAAAAAAAAAAAAAAAAATTCCTGACCTGTTACTGGAACAGGTGTCCTGCTCAAGCCTGCCTAATCCTGATGGGCTTTCAACCCAGCGTTGACAGTCTGTTTTGGTAAGGGACAGTGGTGTACTTGAGAAGGGGAAAGTGTTTAGACCAATCAACTTCATGCTTTCTGAAGTTTAGAGTGTGTGTAACTTTCTGAAGTTTAGAGTGTGTGTTGTATTTTATTTGAAGTTTTTCACGTATCTACTCAATGATTAAATTGTGGCAGTTTTTTTTTTCTGAAGTTAATCTATAAAAGAGTATTAGTTTGAGCTCTGACTCTGAAGTTCTGAGTTCATTTTGATGACATCAAAATAGTTTCTATATTCTCTACTCTCCACGAACTCTCATTCTAATCGTGGGTAAAATATAAAAATGGAAGATACATGTGTGATAGTTCTCCAGAGATTTGGCGGGGGGGGAAAGATGTGCTATTAGTGCCAATATGAACTTTTAGTAGTTTGTCCTCAATCCTCCTTTGAGCTCACTGATTTTTCTTCACCCTAAATATATGATTCATCAGGAAGAAAATTGCCAGGGTGATTATGTAGTTTCTCTATGAGCAACATTTATTAGAAATAGAGACCAAAGAGAGATACTTTATATAGGAAGTTGCTGGTCATTAACATTTCTTCAAAGTTTGCCGGGCATTCTGCTCAAACCCATCTCTCTTACCACATAGAATACCTAATCTTCACAGCATCTCCAAAAGCTAGCCAATCTCCCTCACTAATCCCATTCTTCACCACCAGCTCAGTTTTATTTTCTTCTCAGCACTTACAACTATCTGAAATGGTTTATTTGTTTATTTTTTTGTCTACACCAATTAAAATGTAAGCTCCCTTCCAGCTGGTTTCCTGATAACAATTCACTGATTATGTGTTTTTTATTTCTCTTATCTACATTTGACCCACTTTTTCCTGTTATAGGAAGAAATGCAAATGTCCTCAGTAGATTAGGTTAAGGCAAAATACAAATTAAGAAATTATAAGCAAATTGTGTGGCCCTATATGGTTTTGCCTATTTTCTTTACAACTCTCTCCCTAGTATCAAGAATAGTGACAGACATATAGTACGACACTCAACAAATATTTCTTGAATGAATATCTTCCCACTCTATTAGACTAGATAAAAAAGAAAATCATTCTGTTGTCTAAAGGCAAACCTGGGATAGAAATACAAATTTGCTGAGCATCCAAGCTCATAAACTTTTCCTATGCCAGTCTGCCTCTGAACTTCATTTTGAACAATAGAAACCAGTTGGTGAAGTAGAATTTAGCAGAATCTTAAAAGGGAAAATTACCGTATCATATGAGTTGACTCTAGCCAAAGAAGTCTCAGCAAGAAATGAATACCCGATTTTAGACAATAGGATTTCCAGAAAGTTCAGATACAATAAGTTTGAAAAAAATGGCCTGAGGCTCTGAAAGAGAAGATGGCTGAAAAGAGATGGGAGGCCTTCAAAAGCACATCATGTGTGCACTTAACTCTGACAAACCATTCCATTGTACTCTTAGTATATTTTGTTTCCTACTCATACTCATTCTCTCAGAGCATTGTGGCATAATTTCCTCTCTGCACAAACTTCTAACTCTCAGGTGGTGATCTTAACTCATATTTAATTGCAAAATAAAACAAGATTAATCAGACTCTAGGAAGACAACTGTCTCCCGAGATTTTGTAACTCCATCTAATGGATGGTCCAGAGGGTTGGTCTGGGGTTAATAAAAGTTACAAAGAAACTAAGTTTTGCTTACCATGTGAAAAATTTGTGCCCATATGATTGTGAGTCTTTAGTGAAGTACTGGGAGGGAGAAGCTAGGCACTATGTTTCTGCGCTCTTGTGTATGAAAAAGAACCAGACTCGTGTCATTTTACTTGGGTTTGAAACTACATATGACACTTGCAATACTCTGGTTAAACCCACATTTCTAATTCTAAAGGTGGTATAGAGAGCAGTTTCTTTATCTTTTAAATAAGTGGACATCTAAAGAGAGAAAACAGACTCTCCGAAAACGAATAAAAGAGAAGCAGTTAATTTACTTAATGCTGCTTACAAGCCAAACTTACCTGAAGGAATGAAAGATGAGATTCTTAGGCAGGGAAATGTTAAGGGTTTCAGATCTTACCATGCCAGGCCGGTGGAGATGGGTGTGGGCCAGGGGAGGAGGTCATTCTGCTAGTAGAGGGTTGGAGGACAGAGGGCTGG
The DNA here is from genome assembly GCF_008692025.1 of Phocoena sinus. Classification (NCBI taxonomy): domain Eukaryota; kingdom Metazoa; phylum Chordata; class Mammalia; order Artiodactyla; family Phocoenidae; genus Phocoena; species Phocoena sinus. The sequence goes on along the minus strand of NC_045772.1, from coordinate 34,423,535 downwards.
TGTCCTAGCAACCGTGTTTCTGTGAGAATTTCTGATTCAGCTCTTTAAGGCCACAATTCTCAAAAGATTTCAGTCAATAACATACTGGAGCACATGTCCTGCTAACTCAGGTGGCTCCGAAGCAATTACTGGGACTCTTTCTGTGTGAAAGGGACTGAGATTCAGTCCATGGGTTATCCGTGTACAGTTCTTTAGCATTTTACTGCTGAAAGGCAATCATAGTCTTATTCATTCATTCACTCATTTATTCATTCAGTGAATTTATTGAGAACCTGTCACTGTTCTAAATGCAGGGGATACAGCAATGAAAATTAAAAATAACAAGCTTGTCTGCTGAACCTTGCATTCTAATGAGCGAAGGCAGAAATTAAACTCTGTGAATAAGTAAAATATATCATATGCTAGATAGCAAAGTGAGCTATGGACAAAAATAATGTAGAGGATGGGGTTAAGTGCATCTGCTGAAGATTACACGTTTACATAAGGTGGGTAGAGAGTGTGACATTTAAAGGAAAGACTGAAGGCTTAGGGAATGGGGGTGAGAGAAAAAAGGGGCATAGAAAGTAATTAAGCATACAGGTATCAGGGGAAGAGTGTCCTGACAGAAGGCACAGTAAACTCAAATCCTTTAACCAGGGCTGGCTTCATTGGTTTGTGATCTTTGCGGTTGCACAAGACCCTTTGAACAAGACCCACACCATCTTGAAATTCTTAATAAAACTTGAGCAAGGAGTCCTGTATTCTTATTTTGCCAGTCCTGTCTGTAAGGCACTGTAGGGAAATAGTAATGAGGTGCCCATCATCAGGGAGGAGTGAGCAAGAGGCGGAGTGGTAGATGTCAGGGATATAGTGAGGCAACACACCTTGTATGACCTTGAACGACCTTGAATAATGTTTCAGCAGGATCACTAACTGCTGTGTTGAAAATAGAATGAAGGGATCAAGGCTAAAAACACAGTGATCAGTTTTAGGAGAAATATTGCAATGAAATCTCAGCAAGACTTGATGGTGGGGTAACATCTGGTCCTAAATCTAAAATACCATTGTATCATCCTGTTTTTAATTAAGGGCTTATGGGTTTCAGTGCATTTAGATGACATTTTATGGACGAAAGGGAGAAAACCTTGTTATAAAGTGTCATTTGCTTGTAGGATGCAAGCCCAGAAAAAGGAATGCCAGTGTACCACTTATGACCTGTAATCTAAAAGTCTCATGCATATTTAAAAAGATGCCTTATAAACTATATGAAGTTATCATGATCATTATTATAATTGAGGAGTTTGAATTTGATCTGTAAAGGCTCTTTCCAATTCTTATTTTTTTGTACATTGTCTTTTGTCGTTTAATATCTGAAATCTGATTTCATTTTACTTACTCTGGCCCCAGACAGATTGGGTCTATTTTCAATTCATGTTTAATTTTGAAGGCTGTAGAGTTGTCATAGTTTTACATTTTTATATACAATTATATATATTTTATCTATTAGAATCAAATGAGATAAGGTATATAAAAGTACTTTGGAAAGCCTAAATCACTATAAATGGAAGAGGTTAAGTAGTAGGTTAGGAAGATTGTTCTTTAAATCTGTTTGAAATAATTTGTTTGAAATTTCTCTCACATGTTCCAGCAAGCTGAGAGAACTATATACTCGTTTACTATAGCTAAGACATAGAACTTGCTTTCATTTTGTAAAATTAAATTTTTGGAGATAGGTTAACTAGCAACTTTCTACATAGTGTAAAGATTGTTCTTCTGATATTGGCACTTGTAGCCTGTTTAGGATTTTCCTGCCAAATGTGCAGTTTCTTGACTTTTTTCAGTTGGTGAGAGAGAATTTTCTGTGCTCCTGCTTGTTTCCAACTTTAGACTTCTATTTACAGGCAAGAAAATAAGCTTTTTTCCCCCTAAAATGTTAATTTGAAGTACTCATTCCCTGGATCAAGTTGTTGGCAATTAAAATTTTGCTTACAAATTTATCTATGTTTTTATTATCCAGACAGTGATGCAATTTTAGATATACTTCCTTAGGAAGATGGCCATCTTCGCAAAGGTCAAGTCCTCCATAATTGCTCTTGATCCCAGCTTCAAACATCAAGTATCAGCTCTTACTCAGATCTCCCTTTCCAGTCCTCCCTAAATTCCCAGATTAGGTCACACCCTTTTACTGCCCTCTGCTCTTCCTCCTGGACATTTGTCATGATTAGGTTGATTTTTTTTTTTTTTTTTTTTTTTTTTTTTCGGTACGCGGACCTCTCACTGTTGTGGCCTCTCCCGTTGCGGAGCACAGGCTCCGGACGCGCAGGCTCAGCGGCCACGACTCACGGGTCCAGCCGCTCCGCAGCGGCATGTGGGATCTTCCCGGACCGGGGCACGAACCCGTGTCCCCTGCATCGGCAGGCGGACTCTCAACCACTGCACCACCAGGGAAACCCGATACGTTTTTTGTTTATCAGCTGTCTCCCCCACAGATTCTAAACTCATTTGGAGCAGAGACGGTGCTTGTTTGTTCTCCCAATCCTATAACACTACTTGGCAAATAGGAGTTACTCTGCATTTGTTCATTGAATAATTAAGACTCAGGCACCTGCTTCAAGTGGGACTATTGTACTAAAAATTTTCAGAATAAGATAAAATGTAAAAGATATTAAGAGCCATGGGATGAATCGTGATGAAGTAGCAAATTTTACCTTGAATTTACTAGAAATAAAACATAACTTTACAATTATACTTTACTGGTTTAATTATTCAGTATTGGCTAGATTATGCTGCACTAAAAATCTGTCTCCCAAATGTTAAACCATATCTAGTGCGGTCACTGGGATAATTGCTCTAGAAAGTTACTCAGGGACCCCCAGCTGACTGATCCCACTGTGTTGGGACATACCATCTCAAAGCGTGGTTTCCAGAGTCACTGCAACAGGGAAAGAGAGAGGGCATGGGGAACTCACAGCCACTGTTAAAAGGTCTGGGCTGGAAATGACAAGAGCCACTTCTACTCACAGCAATTTGGCCAATGCTTGCCCCATGGCCCTCCAGGGGGCTTGAAAGTTGTGTTTCATGTAACTGAAAGAGAGGCAAAGTAGATGTGGGGAGAACTAAAAAATTTTACTGTCAAGTAAAATTTTTATACTAGGTAGTATTTATTTCAGGTGTTAGAATGAAGAATTAGAATTTATTATGTGATAATAAATAGGTAACTAGGTAGCTCATTCCTATAAAGCAACAGGACTGGATTGGAAAGTATCATCTAAAAGGCAAAGTGCCTTAATTAACTTTGTCAGCTGAGTCCCAACCATCACCTTCTAGAAACATTGCCAAATTATTTAAGACCTTCCCTCCCTCCCTCCCTTTCTTCCTTTCTTCCTTCCTTCCTCCCTTCCTTCTTCTCTTTTTCTCTCTTTTAAACAATAAATTTGAACCTTGAAATTTATTCATAGCAGCATGGGTTATTTAAAAAAAGAATAAAACCAATTCTAGTTTTTTTTTTTTTTGAGGATTTTATACTTCTTTAAGTAACTTTCACAGGTTAAAAACATAAGTGGCAAATGTATACAAAAATTATGAAATGACAATACTTGATAAAATCATTCAGTCACCCTCCTTTTGAAAATACTTGAAAGAGCATGGTAATTATCATAGCAAAGGCTGTGACTAGGATTATGAAAACGGAGGAAAGTGTTACAAAGCAAAGTTACACATGGAAATGGGAACATACATTTTTATAAAGAGACTTGCACTGAGTCTACATAATCAGTTTTGACATTCTAACTAATTTTCGAGCTTACAAACTACTTATTTTTCAATTTAGTCAAATATTAATAACAAGTGTGCTTAGCCAAAGTAGTTAGTAAAACTAAGAAAAATAGTCAAACTGGTGGAATATAGAGTTTTAGCTTCAAATCGTATCTGTGACAGTGACAGAAATGAGTGTGACCAAAAGCTGTTTTGGTTTGGAATCCCTGACCCCATTTTGGTATAAATGTTAGAAATCTACATATTCTGGATCAGCTTCTCACAGGGATGTCTTACTGAATCAGACAAACTGACTTTTTAAGCCACATCTGATTCCACCACAATTACAGATGTACAAACTAGGCATAAAAGCCATATTAAAATGTTCTCACATAATAACCAGCAACTGAAATCAATATGAAAGTGTTTATGCATTTTTGTGACAAATACATTTATGTTATAGAAATACACATTCTGGGAAACCTAGTTTGGCTCACTGCATCATCCTAATTTCTTTTTTATAGAAGGAAGCTTTACATCAAATTACAGCATGCAATGTCAAGGGAGCTTTAGCAATGCCTATTTTGCTTTATGTTTAGCCATTTATTGAAAACACATCCTATATTATAGGCTGTACATAAATATCTTTTGAATTAAGATTAATACCAACTTAATACCAATTTGACAACTTACTTATTTAGTTTTCTTCTTATTTCTATGTTGAAAACTTTGTGAATGGCAAAGCAAATTTGTTTTTATTGAATACTAGTTATTAGTGTCTAGAGTATTATTCATTCATTCAAGTGTTATTGAACATCTACTACTAATGCCACTACTCTAGAACTTTGGTTTAAATCAATTAAACAAGATTTCTGCCCTCATAAAAGGGGAGGGAACAGATGTTAACAATTATAATTAAGGAGTCTATGTAGTGTGCTAGAAAATAAATGGCATGAAAGTACTGAAATGGGGATGGAACAGGTTAGATCTCATTGGGAAGGTGCCATCTGAGCAGCAGCTTGAAAATGTTGTGGCAGTAGCTACATAATAATTTGCGGAACATCATTCCAAGTAAAGGGAAGAACAGAGCAGAGGTCCATGACCGGTGTGTGTCTCCTGCATTTGCAGGAAAGCAAGGAGGCCTGTATGGCTTGAGCCCAGGAAGAGAAGGGGGGAATGGTAAGAGTTGAGGTCCAAGGGGGAGAACAGGGAACCAAGACTGACTTTCACTCTGAGTGAAATGGGGAGAGTTTACAGGCTCTGAGTAGGACACTGACATGATCTGAGTGGTGATTAAAACATTCACTAGCTGCAAGGTCAAGAATAAACAGTAGGGAAGCATGACTGAAGGAGGGAGATCAGTTGTGTGGTGATGGTGACTAAGAACAGGATGAGAGCTGTCTGGGTGATGAGAAGTAGTTAGATTCTGAACATACTTTGAAAATAGAGTCAATAGGATTTGTTAACAGATTGAATGGAGACAATAGGGGATGGGAAGAAGAGAGGAAGAGAGGAGGGAGGAGAGAGAGGGTAGAGGATAGAGAGGAGGGAAGAGAGAGGGGATAGAGAGAGAAACCAAAAAAGAGGACTGAGTATGATTCCAAGGGTTTTGGCCCATGCAACAGGAAAGATGCAGCTGTTTGGTAAAAGAGCTTTGGGTGGGGGTGATGATGGGGATTGAGGGTTTAGTTTTGGACTTGTTGACTTTGAGATGACTTACACATTTGTGTGGAACACTGGGTAGTTAGTTGGATATAGGAAGCTAAAGACTTATTTTAATAAAAGACTATTTGGAGGAGGCAGGACATTAAGAACTGTTTTAGAGGCATTTATGTGATTTCAGTTAAAATAAGAAACTATTTTCCCTTCTGTCCTACAAACTATATTTTATAGCTGTATATATATCCCACATGACTGCTTATAGGCTCACGGGTGGGAAAATAGCACCATCTTGTGGGTAATAATATACACATATCTTGAGAAAATCTATGTGAACATGTACATTTTTCTGCATTCTAAAGGAATTTAATTCTGAAATAATTCACTAATACTTTGAAAGCCACACAAATGTTATGGGTGTATTTGGATAAGGCTATGTCTATGAGTTCCAGAATAACTGACAAAACCAGTAAGTCAGTCAGGCAACTGAATAATTCAAATAAATATCAATAGAATAAATTATTCCAATCTTCTAAGGAATCTGAATAATTATGTAAATTATAATGTAAATAGTAACTTTTAAAGTAGGAGATGAAGTAATTATATATGCATATATGTTTAATTTATGAAAGAATGTGAATTCTGCAGTCAACAGACTTCTATCTGTAATTCTTTCATTTATTCATTCTTCAAACAGCTTTTAAAAACATTTTCTGTACATGCATTATTATACCAGGCTCAGTGAGAAACCAAAGAAATTATATAAATCAATATCTTTGTCCTGAAGAAACTTATTACCTAAATGAACTTACTACCTATTAAAATTTAAGGAACATTAAAATTTGTAAATCATAGTAATAGAATAATAAGTACACGGTAGCTATTTATGAGTCAACATATTTGTTTAAACTAGTGGTTTTCAAATTGAGTTAATTAATTGGAGTTGCTTTAGGCATTCCTCAACATTTTATCAAAAGATGAGAAAGTGTGTAGAAAAGTTTGCTTTTGTTGTGTAAACAAGCAGATAAGACATATTGTTTAAAATACTGTATTAGGATACAAACTTTACAACAATTTGTTCTCATCTTTTCACTTTACTTTTATTGTTATACTCATATTTGCTTTGTTTAGAGAATATTTAGTTCACTACATATACCTAATGTAATTTTCCTGATAAGATGGATATTTAAAAAAAATAAAACAATCAAACAAACAGCATTAACTTACCAAGCATCATACAGCTATTCCTGGCTCTTATTACTGGAAAAAAGAAATCCAGGCAGGATAAACCAGAAATGAATGAAGTTATTTGCTAAGAGAAGAGTGGAAGGGAAAGAGAAAGGGGATGAGACTTCTATGATTATACCTTTTTATAAAGTTTTGATTTTGAACTATGCAAATATTTTCCACATTTAAACAAATACTAAAGAAATAAACATAGTTGATCTTTGATCAGCGGGGGAAGAACCACTATAAACTACATTGTTGAACTACTTGGGGATATTTCTAATGTAAGATGGTTGTTATTGCATTAGGGTTCAATTTCTTGGGTATGATAATGTTATCGTGGTTATATAGGACAATGTCTGTTTTTAGGAGGTAATGGATAAAACGATGCTTAAATAATTAGGGATAGAGTCTCATTGTATCTGCAGTTTACTCTCCGATTTTTCTGGATAAAAAGACAAATCGGTATGTATGTCTATGCCTATATCTATACTCTTATCTACATTTATATCTATGCATGAAGCAAATTTTTATCTAATTGGTGAATTTAGAGTAAAGGCATGTGAGAGTTCTCTCAACCTTTTAATAGATTGGATGTTTTTCAAACTAAAGAAATTAGGGTAAAAATGCTCTCACTTATCTCATCTTTTTAAAATAGTCTATAAAAATACCCTGAGAATTGCAGCCAATATTTAAAAAATGTGATGTGATTTACTTGAGCTCCCAAAGTTAAAATCTGATGGAGATGAGATGCGAATCCAGACTTGACTGTCGGTGCTTTGCCCTTGCCACATTATGATGTTGCTTTCACAGCGGTTCTTCATACCAATCTTCCAACCAGTTTAGGGAATACTAACTCCATTTCCTTAATCTCCTAATCACAACTGTCTTCTGACTTTAAGTTCTGACTTTAACTGACTTTTTGACTTTATCAATTCTCAGGGCACTATTTAGTCTATATAAAAAGATATTTGAATGAAATGAAAGTTTAGCCTCCAACTACTTCTAAGATTTTAGGCTTTCATGGATTTTAAATAGTCTTCATTTCAAGTACAGAAAATAAGATATGATATAATTTGTATATATGATTTTTCAACCTGAAAGACCATAAAATGATTTCTGAATTAACAACATGTAAACTTAAGTTCACTAAGATTTAATAGTATATATGATGTTATATTCTGATTATTTGAATATGCCCATTCATATATACTCACTTATTCACTGTATACAAATCCCTGATTACTCCAGAAATTTTTACTTTGGCTATACTTTTTAAAATTGGAATATTGAAAACGGATGAATACCATCGTTGTTGGAATTACAAGTAGATTTTAAAATTTTTGTTTAAATAATACAGTAATTTAAAAATTATTTTCAAGCAATTCATCTGTGAATGGCTTTCTTTCCTCCTATGTGACTCCTAATCTCTACACTTGGCAGTGAAAGTTTCATTCACCAGTAGAGAAAAGTCTGAAAGTGTTTACTTTGTTTTTCTTGCTAGGATAATGATTTCCTTTGCATTAATTAAATTTAGCAAAACTGCCTTACATTCCACCTTGCTTTAACAGAAGAAAGCATTGAGGAATGGTTGAAGGAGGGGAAAGGTATAAACAACGAAAAACACTCAGCAAATGCAATAACATATGAGCACAAATGTTTTGATACAATAAATTGAGATCAATCTAATTTGGGTGAGGGAAATTTTATGGACTCTGTAAAGACAATATGATTTACGGGTCTATGTTGGACAAATTCCAATGCAAAATTTTTTCAGTATGTAAAAATCTAGGTCAAAAAAATTTGATGAAGACAACATTCAGAAAATAAGAAAGTTGTTGGCTGGTACTAGCAAGTAACTAAAATTATATATGTCTATTTATTAGATAGGATTTATATCTATGTTAGAGATATATCTATATATTATACTTACTGTCAATATACTTAACAGAATATCCTCTATTATATCAGGATGCTAAATATATTTAATATAATTTAATATGTTCACTTGACATTTATACAGCATTAGCTATGTACCAAGCACTGCCCTGGACAAATTGATATAAAATAAATGAAATGACCCTATTAATACAACCAAGTGGGAAAGAGAGATTTTATCGAGCTGCACATATTGGGGTCTCACCCTCCCCTGCTCTACAGATTTTGAGTCTCTTCATCCCTCTATTGGCTACCAGAGTTCTCCCTCTTGAAGCTACTTGAAAAATACCGTCTCTGAAAGTGAGCCATTTCCCTCATGTTGGAGCAAAAAAGGAATTGAGATATTCTGGTTATTATGCACCCTTTTTCAACAGAGTTCTGTTATTTTCAGGTGTTTCATGGGAACCCATAATTATGGGTATTTTAATCATACACTTAGAAATGAATTTCAGACTTTTCTTGACGGCAGTTTTGCTCTCAAAATTCTCAGATGTGACCTTTTATCTTAGTTCAAATACAGAAAATGTGAAGTTAAACAGTATTGCTGATAATAAAGCCACTGCCACTTTAGCCTACTTACTGTTTCCTTTCCTAAAGCAGTCAAAATAATTTTTTAAAGAAATAGCAGATAAATAGCAAGATAAATAATGCACAGAAAATGGCAGAAACCTTGACATAGGAGGACCTTTTAGAAAAATGATTCAAGTAGATTTTTAATAATCCTGGTGGCACAATTATGCCCTATTTAATACTGTGATACAGCAAGTATATTAAGCAAAATTAGGCAAATAGATTTGATCATAAGTCATTTCTGGAAAGAACACATGATGGTTGCCCTCTTTTTTTCATTTACACAAAGGCCTTTCATGCTATTTTAAAGTGCTTAATTGCTAGACAAAGTGATTCTCTTCTGTTTCTCTGACCTCTTCTGTGACATTCCAGTCGAAGGGATTAAATTAAAAACTGTCAGATAAGTGTCCTCAAGGGGTTTCAGAGTAAAACTCAACAAAGATCCAAAATAAAAGCGCTGTGATTATAAGTTACTATTTGCATTTATTCAGTTTCCAAGAATGTAATTAAAAAGAGAGGTTCAAGCAGTTTAGTTGCATACTTAATGGCAAAGAGTCTAGAGAAAAATAAGAACTCTTGAAAGATACAAGATGAATCTAAAAGCAGTACTTAAAATGTAGCTCATTTGTCTTCTCTGCTTCCTTCAAAGATACTGTCTTTATACCATCTTCGGATATGGCTTTCTGGAAGGGGCAAAATTATTAACGCATAAGGGTTTATAATCCCGATCTCCTCTGCTCTCTGAGTGTGGATCCTGGTATCTCTTCCTTTGTTGTACTGAGTGATGGGTGGATTGGCAATAATAATAGGATACTGGAGAAATGCTGGATAGCTCTTTACCAACACGTGGCTCCTGGAGAGATGGAAATTCCAGTGGGAGAGAGAGGAAAGGTCTAGATTCGTGTGAATTGAGAATGTGTAGTGAGAGAATTTAGCAGCCACATCCCAGCCCTTCAACCTCACAACCCCACCCAGACCAGGGACAACTTGGGCTGAAGGTACATGAATAGTAGGAAAGTTCTGTTTGTTTATTGGTCATTTGTGTTCCTTCATATGTGTTTATATTTTTTGTCCTGATTTTTAAAAAATAAGCATTTAGTGTTTTATTCTTTTTAATTATAGGCATCCTGTTGCCTACTGAATAGCTCTCTCTGGATGTCCTTTAGGACCCTATGTGCAACACAACTTGTTGTTTTCTGTTCACACAGGCCCCTCCTTTAATAATTCACACTTTTGTAAATAGTATCATTCACCTAGTTGTGGAAGCTGAAAGTTTTAGAACCTCTTTGGATCTTCCTTCTCCCTCATTCTGCAAGTCCAGGTCATGACCATCCTTCTAATTCTGCCTCCTAAATCTCTCTTCATCCCATGACCACTGTCTGACTTCAGACTCTCATCTTTTCTTACCCAGACCATTTTACTAGGCTTGTATTTGGTCTCTCCACTTCAAGTGGATTGGTTGTCTACATTACCACCAGTTTTCTTCCGAAGACAAAGATCATATTCCTTTCCTAACTGGACTTAAAAGAGATGCTACTCTATCTGCCTGAAATTTATTTTACCAGCCTTCCCTCCAGTCTATCTTGACCACTCTTCAGCCAGACTAAACTTACACAATCCTTTTCATTATTTCGTGCAATCTGTTCTTCAAACATGCCTAAACATGTTCCCACCTCTGGGTCTTTGCACTTACCCTTCTCTCTTTTTTGAGTGCATTTCTCCCACCCACACTGTCTGCACATAGACTGCTTTCACTTCAGGTATCTTCTCAAATGTTGTCTTATTAGTGAGACCTTTCTTGGCCACACTGTCTAAAATAGCAATCCTCCCTAGGATACTCTTTATTCCCTTACTGTTTTCTTTTATTTCTGGCACTTCAGGGCCTCCTCACCAACTAACATGTTATGTTTTGTTTATTAGTTTGTTTCTTTTCCACTACTAGAATTTAAGCTCCTAAAGGACAGGGACTTTATTTTGTATTTTATCCCTGCACCAAGAACAGGGCTTGTCTTGTGGTGAGTGCTTAAAACATATTTGGAATGAAGGCAATGAATTAAGTTCGTTTCAATAAGCTGAGAGTGCTCTCCCCTCTTATATGTCCAAATGACTCATTTTTCTAATCAGGCCAAATTCAAATTCATTTTCCTTAAAACACCATTTCTTTTACTAGACATACCTAATGGCTCCATCTTCGAGATACTATTGCACTTTGTAAATAAGTATTTCAACATATTGTTTAAAGATGTTTGTTATATTATGTGTTTTTTCCACGGACGATGAGAATGTAAAATATTAGAGGTGATGGGTCATGTACTAGGGGCTCAAAAATACTTGAATGATTAAATTGATTATTGAATGGACTATACATTAAAAACAAGTACTACACATAAGGAAAAATTAAAATAATTTTCCTTCTAAAATTTTTTTTCCTTCTTTGAAATATTAAAGCTACTTTTTTTCTCTCTGGATAGTCAAAAATCACATTTATAGCACATATACTTATAATATTATATCTTTAAACACAGAAATACAAAGGGGCCCTGGGCAGCTGGGCTTGTCCCTGACTTGACCTGTCAAGTTAACTCATTCTTCAGGACATAGGGAGATCAGTGCACAAAATCTACCTTCCTTGAAAGATCTCTATTGCCAATAAAGAAGAAATCTACTATCTTTCTGGATCTGACTGAGATTTTTTAGAACTGTAACAATTTAATCTGGAGTTTGAAATTAAGCTTTTCTCCTAAATTGTTAAGTTGTTCAGGAAAGCACCTTCTGAAAGATTTTAAATAACATAATTGCCTGACAATTACTTTGAACACACTGAACAATTTTCTTCCACTGAGAAGAAACCAAGTACTTGAAAAAAGAAACGTCACTGAGCTGTAACATACTGGAATAAGAGTCCAGAAACATAATGGCCAGAATTCCTTTCTTTTTCTCTGACTTGCCAAATAATCTGAATAAGCCACAATTTTCCTCTGGCTAAAATCATTGAAAAATCTTAATTCTCTTTATGGTTCTGTAGATCACAAAAATGGGTCCTAAAGGAATGGAATCATAAAGAAATGAAAAGACTTCTCTAATAACTTTATTCTTTAACTCTTAAATTAGGCTTAAACTCACCTGATCCCCAGTATTTCTGTTGGAAATTTTTAGAGCTATATCTATGGTCCCCACTGACATCCTAGTATTACTCAAATTTATACTTGTTTTCTAAAATTGGAAGTCCACCTCAGCCTGTGGGTTGGCATTGCTTTGGCAATTAACTTGAATGTTTTTCAAGTCTTCTCTTAGTAGTAATTGTTGCTTATTCTCTGTCCCCATATAGTAATCAGTGGCACTGCCTTAATTTGTCACAGTGTTTGGAGCAAATTTTGGAGCAAATTTACCTTCATAGACACCTTATCATGAAAATTTAAATTTTAGAGACAACCACTTTTTCACCTTTATCTGTCATATGGAAATGGAATTTGACTTCCACCATCATTAAGAACTGTACTCTTGGGGCTTCCCTGGTGGCGCAGTGGTTGAGAGTCCACCTGGTGAGGCAGGGGACATGGGTTCGTTCCCTGGTCCGGGAAGATCCCACATGCCGTGGAGCGGCTGGGCCCGTGAGCCATGGCCGCTGAGCCTGCGCGTCCGGAGCCTGTGCTCCACAACAGTGAGAGGCCCGTGTAACACCAAAAAAAAGAACTGCACTCTTGTGGCTCAGGTTCTTCTCTGCTGTTAGACTAAAAAGCAGGGTTGTCAGAATTGATTCTTGTTTGGTCCTTCACTTCCCAAGCTCCCAGTAGGTAAATGGAATGATATTTAAAACTAGGTCACTTATTTTCAATTTTGGAAGTTTTTTTTTCCCTACCCAATGGATGAGTCAAATTTAAAATAAGCTGTAGATTTAGAAAACTGCAGTAAATTAGTTGTAGTCCCAAGTAATCAGTTTTGTGGCTATTTTCATTGCATTGAATGAACTTTAGAGTTACTAAAAATTATTTTTCTGATGTCATGATAATACAAGTACCAACAACAATAATAATTGACATTTATGAGCACTTAACATTTATCAGTAACTGTGATACATACTTTATGTGCATTATTTCAGTTATTTTAACAACTATGATGTAGGCCCTATGATTCCCATTTTATAGAAAATCTTGACGTTTATAGAGATTATATCATTTTCTCTTGTTCATACATTTAATAAGTGGTAGGTTGTAACTGAGATTCTGTCCCATTCCGTGGAATTTGTTTTATTTATTCATAAAATAACATTTACAATAATGCTAAATTGTAATTTCAGATGTATTTGAAATAATTATATCATAGTAGATGATCATAAACAAATATGAAGAATTAAGCAGACCTATCTCAAAAGGAGAACTGAGATTGTTCAAGCATTTAATTTACCAAAGTTGTGAAATTTCATTGCAGGCTTTAAAAAATATTAGAAAAGTGATGCCATATCAAAAGTATGGGGGTTTTTTTGGTTTTTTTTTTTTTGCGGTACGCGGGCCTCTCACTGTTGTGGCCTCTCCCGTTGCGGAGCACAGGCTCCGGACGTGCAAGCTCAGCGGCCATGGCTCACGGGCCCAGCCGCTCCGCGGCATGTGGGATCTTCCCGGACCGGGGCACGAACCCGTGTCCCCTGCGTCGGCAGGCGGACTCTCAACCACTGCACCACCAGGGAAGCCCCAAAGTATGGATTTTTGTTATAAATTTATCTTAGAAATTATAACGTATTTTGTATCAAGACAATAGTAATAATTTTTGGTTTGGAATTGTGAAGAGTTTTATTATATGACTCCTTCATTCTTTAATAATATTAAAATAATAGTAGGAGATGGTAATCTTTCTTTGTTTTAATGTTAAATTATCAATTATCTTAACTCAATAGTTATTTAAGATCCTGTTTAAAGATCAGACCTTTTCAGTATCCTAAGTTTGATTTTACCATGTACAGGAAAACAACATTACCTGTGAAAAACAACTTGAACACATTTTGGTGAAATGAATAAATGATGTGGGGGAAATCTCTGATTAGAAATTATATGTATCTGAATACTACAGATCATAGGACTGTAATATATAATTCATCAAACTTGGAGATTCTTTTAGGGCTCTTGCAGTTTTCAAAAAATAAAAAGGAATGCTTAATGCATAGCAGGAGAGAGAAGTTTATTTCTCAGGTTCATCTATAAGTAGAGCAGGAAACATGTCTCAGCAGGTCTTAGGAGAAAGTCAAATGTGAGTCAAGGTCCAGGATAATTCTGGAGACTTGGTTCTTCCCTGTCAACCCCTGTCGTCTTCTCAGAAGTAGGTTTCTGTTGTTCCCTATAGGATCTCTGCCTCTGTGGGCAATTGCTTAGCTTCCCTCTGTTTCGGCTTTTACAGTTACTGCTTCTGCCACCCAAGAGCCCATGCTGTCTTTTGTTCTGTCCTTGGCTTTGACTCACTCATGACTTCTCCTCCCTCAGGACACACTCAGCTGTGGTAGCATTGGCTTTGGGGACCAAATAATTCTTTGTTGTTAGAAGGAGGCTGGTCTTGTGCATTGTAGGATGTTTAGCAGCATCTCTGCCCTCTGCCCACTGGATGCCAGAAATACTCAAGTTGTGACAACCAAAAAAGTCTCCATACATTGTTAAATGTTCCCTGGGGCACAAAATAATCTGTTGTTTCAACCGTTGACTTACACTTAAGAATTTCTTCCTGTGTGTTCTATGTCACATTCTCTCTCTGTTTCTTCTTTTGTCTCTCATTACTGTCTCACAGTTAAACTCACTTCCAAAGAAAGAGAGCTTCCCAGAAGGTGACAGACATATATCCAACCAATATGGGCTTTCCATTAAAGTTAAGTAATATCTTCATCCTAAGCTCTTAAGGGATGCTAAATAAACCAAATTAGAGACACACTTTCACTTTATTCTGCTAGTGTTTATAATAATTTATTTTTATAAACTCAAGGGATCTTGCAGAAATAATAACTTTAGTGGTGAAGGAAAATTTATTTAAAGTTCAATGATTCCTTCATGTCTACTTCTGTTTATAAATTTTTAAATCCAAGTAAAATAAAATTGACTACTTTTAAAATATGATCTTAATGTGGTTTAAATTTTTGCAAAAGAAATTTTATCTGTCTACCACTTCTATCAGTATATACATACAGATACTATGCTTAAATGTATAATTTATGTTCCAGAATGCCTAGATTGAAATTCAGATTGACACTTACTAGTTGTATGACCTTGGGAATTTACTTAACCCATTTACATCTTAATTTTCTTATTTTTAAATGGCAGTTAAAAATAATACCAACCTTTTAGGATTTTAAGGATGACTAAATGAGTTAATGTTTATTAAAAATTTTTCTATTAAATGCACAATCAAAATAATTATCATATACATTATCGTCAAAATTTTCTTTGTATTTCATTATCTTGATTGTGGTGACAGTTTCCTGGGTGTCTTCATATAGCAGACTCTTCACATTGTATATTTTAAATAAGATCAGTTTATTGTGTATTGATTGTACTTCAATAAAGCTGAAAAAAATTGTCTATTAAATAAGTAAAAACATATTTATAATGATCACTTATTGATGAAAATGGTTATTTCTCGATAGTGGTAGTCTATGTGATTTGTTTACGGTTTAAAGTTTTATTAAATTTAATTAAACTGTTCTTTTCTGCATTGTTTAGATTTTTTATAATGAGGATATAAGAATCAAAGCAAACTGTTTATCATAATTTCTTAGAGGGCAGCATTTTAATTATAACAGTGTATTCAATATTCATTTAATTCTTCACAATTTGTCACTCTTTCTTAGACAGGCTACTGATATAATATTTCTCATCAAATCTCTGAGCGCTATTATCACTTGTTTTACATTTTCATAGGTACACATCTCAGAGATGACTTACTTTGCCATCTCCAAATACAACTATGAAAACTCATTGCTTAACTTTGCCATGTTTTGTATTTCTTTCCTGTATTTGGAAACAACCCATAGAATAAATGAACCCTTCCTTACATTTAACTTAATAGCATGCTGCAGGTTAGGTGCATTGTTGCTTCCTGTCTACATAACCCAACTGCTACTAACCAATTTTGGCTCAGTAATTTTTCACAAAGAGTAAGTGCTAAATTCTTAAATTTCCTCTTAGCGCCTCTGCGTAAGATTAATTTTGTTCCTGTAGGCTTGTTTCTTTTCGTTTCCATAAACTGTACATGAACATGATATTTTTCACTGAACTGTCTCTGAGTGGGCCGAACTTTATTAATTTCTGTGGCATAGTGGGGAGAACCTCTCCCTCTTCCTTTTTCAAATATGCACAAAGTGATCCTTTTATACTTGAAGCTATAGACAATTTGAAGATATTAAAAATCAGACTATAATTTATGGGATAAACATTTTACCTATAATGGTATGGCTACCAATGGCCTCATATACTTCAACATTTTAATTGGTGCTTATGTTAAACACTCACTTTTTTTAAACAAGTCATTAATTAATTAACTTATTTTTGGCTACATTGGGTCTTCGTTGCTGCGTGCGGGCTTTCTCTAGTTGCAGCGAGCGGGGGTACTCTTTGCTGCGGTGTGTGGGCTTCTCATTGCGCTGGTTTCTCTTGTTGTGGAGCATGGGCTCTAGACGCGCAGGCTCAGTAGTTGTGGCACGCGGGCTTAGTTGCTCCACGGCATGTGGTATCTTCCCGGACCAGGGCTCCAACCCGTGTCCCCACATTGGCACGCGGATTCTTACCAACTGTGCCACCAGGAAAGTCCTAAATGCTCCCTTTTTAAAGTTACTTTTATTTTTTGTTGCAAAAATGTGTATTAATTATAAACATTAAGAAAATGCAAATAATTATTCTATTTTATTCTTTCCCATAATATTGGCAATACCAGTGCCTGCTTTTGTGTATGAACACAGTATATGGGGACTAGAAGTGCAGAGTCTACTCTTTATTTATGAAATAAGCAAACACAGAACAGTCTTAAATTTCAATTTCTTTTGCCTTGGGAGCAGCTTAGAACCAGTACTTCTCAACTTCATTTTATGCAACTATATATTTTTTCAAAACATACCCTTTGACCAACTAGTCCTTTCGGCCATAGCCCTGGTTCATTAAGGTATCATTTTGATTCCCTATATATTTCTGTTCATTGCCTTTCCACAACTAACTTCCTTAACACTTGGTTCTTTCTGTTACCCTCTAATTGTGTCTCTCCTACCATCTTTTAAAGTTGCTTGTCAAAATTCTCACCCTGATTTTCAAAACTCCTCATGATCTGGTTTCTGTCTCTGACATGGATCTCTATCCACTCAGATTAAATCTCTTGGTTAAATGGACATGCCACACCATTCACTGTATTCCATTTTAACTTCGTGTTATTTATTTATTTTTTTCCATGTTTGGATACCTTCCTTGTCCTTTTTGGACACTTTCTGAAAACTACTTTTGCTTTAAGGCCCATTTCAAGTTCTATTTTCTCTAAATATCCTCTGAAAACACATTTGTTCTCATCCGTCTGATTATCTTTAAAATTAAAGTCTTAGCATTTAGAGGTGAAAGAACTTTAAGAGATCATGTAATTCAACTTTTTGCTGAGGTCTGAAGAGTTTAAGTGAGCTTGTCAGTGTCAGCTAACTCCTGCAGAGCCGTGATTAGAATTTACGTCTCCAGATTTTATGACACAAGATAGTGCTCTTTCCTCAGTAGCATGCGGTTTTGTTTTGACATTTAATCACATACTACTTTTTGGTATTATTTTATTATCTCATTGCATGAATCTTGCTTTCCAGTTTGGTAGAAGCTTCTTGAACATTAGGCTCATACTTGTATGTCCTCCAAATGCGTAGTGTGATCTGAGCCATGGAGCTATTGTTTGTGTATTCTCACTCTGCATCATCTTGACTCCCCCCCCCCTTTTCTTTCTCTGTTTGCTCTCTTGATCTCTGTGTGTATGGTACCCTAGTTCCAATTATAGACTTAGTAGATGTCTGTTGTTTCTTTTTTTATTAAAGATTTCATTTTTAAGAGTACCTTTAGATTCACAGCCAAATTTAAGAAGGAGGTAGATACTGAGTGAAGTAAGTCAGAAAGAGAAAGACAAATACCATATGATATCACTTATATGTGGAATCTAAAATATGACACAAATGAACTTATTTATGAAACAGAAACAGACTCACAGACATAGAAAACAAACTTATGGTTACCAAAGCGGAGAGGGGGTGGGGGAAGGATAAATTAGGAGTTTGGGATTGGCAGATACAAATCACTGCATATAAAATAGATAAACAGCAAGGTCCTACTCTACAGCACAGGGAACTATATTCAATATCCTGTAATAAACCATAATGGAAAAGAATATGAAAAAGAATATATGTATAACGAAATCATTTTGCTGTACACCAGAAACAAACATAACATTGTAAATCAACTATAGTTCAATTTAAAAAAGGAGGTAGAGCTTTCCCATTTACCTCCTACCCCCCCACGTGCATGGCCTCCCGCATTAGCAAGACTCCCACCACAGCAGTACACGTGTTACAACTGGTGCACTTATATTGCCATGTTATAATTTCCCAAAGTCCATAGTTTACATTAAGACACTAGGGTTCACTCTTGATGAGATGTCTCTTTTTAAGAGCTTTGTATACCAAATATAAGTTCTACTAAGGAATTTTTTTGATCCTTTATAATTGTTTAGTTTTGGCTAAAAATTAGATCATAATGACATGTTGAATGATTCTCTGACTCTCTTCTGCCACCTGAATTGTTATTAATCAGACCCATTGCTTTCTTCCTTTTGCTTTCCTTGGTGGTAGGAAAGGCAGTCATCTTTATGGCACAAGTTCTCACTTCTCTTCCACCAAAATAAATCTCTTTGAGAGGCCACAAAGGCCAGAGTTCAGTGTAACAAAACTTTTTGCATGTTTTTAGGATCTACCTCCTTTTTCTCCTGGTCCATTACATACTTCTTATTAGTTTAGGGTGTGTGTGTGTGTGTGTGTGTGTGTGTGTGTGTGTGTGTGTGTGTGTGAAATTGTGACAAGAGGTACTCACTGTGTTCATTATACAAGGTATATCTTTACAGATCCAGGTGTATTTTTGTCTGTCTTCTAACAGTCTCATCACAAATTCAGAACTAAGTCTATAAGACAGAACACGTGTGTGTGTGGTGGGGGGTAGATTGGGAAGTAGCTGCTATTAAGATAGTTGTGTGGAAACCACGTGACTGCGTCATAAAATGCACTACATGAAGAGAGAAGAGGCTTGAACATAAGGAAGTCTTACAGTGAATTGCTCTTTCCCAAGGGAGCAGTCCCTCTGGAACATCAAGTTAGTAATCTAAACTCTATTTTACTATTAAAACTACACAGGCTTAAAATAAGTTGTCTTAGTCATTAATTAAATCATAAAACCGCTGAATGAACTAACTGACATCTTTGTAAAATAGGGATTTAATTATAAACTTGAATCTTGGCAATGCTGCTTGAACGAAACTTAAAACTGTGACTGACCATAAATGTGTATACTCAATAAAATGTAACCTTTCCACTTATTAGCAACACTTCCCTCACTTAAGGGGTTTCCTTTTCTTAAGCTGTTGGCACATTTGACCCACTCTCCAATTTATAGGGCCTTGGGAGACATATGTACTTCTTTAAATATGGAGACGACATCCAGAAGCCTCACAAATGACTTATGAATTAAAACTTGGGGAAATAAATGTTAAGTAGCAGCATGACATTCCTTTTCATCTGTAATTTAATTCTTTCTTTATTATGAGACCATAATGTTTATTAACTTTAGCAAAAGTAAATTAAAGAGAAATCTTGCCTGCCTGCTGCAATATCCCTTCACTCTTAAGAACACTCTTTGCTGGGCAATGTACTGCCTTAGAAGTACTTTTTCACTGAGGTGACCTGAGCCCATAGCAGAAGATGCCACCTGTCCTCGTGCACGCTTATCCCTTGGATATCTCCTTTTACAGCAAGCCCTAAAAACAGTAGCTCTGTGATGCAGCCTGTCCCAGGGAATTGTTTACATTAGTGAAAGTAGGCTAATTTTGCTAATAATACTTCCCGAAGCATATAATGGTTCTCGCACAATAGTTTTTTTTTTTTTTTTTTCTCACATAGATTACCTGCCAGGTGAGCAATTGGGTAGGATGTCCTTCTGAGCAGTCATTCAGGCTCCTAGGTGAATAAGGGTCGTTCATCTTCAATAAATGTTTCCGAGGGTACCCTATGGACCGCCATCCCTGTCAGCTTGAAGGGAAATGTACATTGATGAGATTGTGTGGTAAATTTTCATGGACCAACCTTGGCAGTAGTGCATATCATTTCTGTTTCCCTTCTTTTGGCTAAAACTCAGTCACATGGCCAAACTTAAGTACAAGAGAGGCAGGGAAACATGGTCTCACTCTGTGTCCAGGAAGAAGGGATGCTCGTGGATTTGGGTGAGCACCTGGCCGTTTCCGCCACACCCATTAAGGCTCATTCAATTTCCACTGGCATAAGAAAGGAATATCTTACCCTCAGATCCTAAGAAAGTTTTGGTCTTCCAAAGGGAGATCCAGTTAGGCCATTTCCTGGTTTTCAATTCAAGAAGGTAGAGCTGAATTCTCTCAGTGAAATTGGGGCTATTGATATCAAACACATGTATCTTCAAATACATATAGTTTGCAAGAGAGATTTTACAAAACTCGTAACTGTACTTTTTGTGTTTGGAAAAAGTCAAGCACCTCTATCCTTGTGTAAGCCTGTCTTCTATCATATTCTTTATTGACGATTTTAGGTGTAGGTAAAAAGTTCAAGGTCTGTAGAACTGACTTGAGCTCTTGGGTCTCAAAACTTGCCAGATTTCCTAATGAGATTTTTATTCCCTTTCATTTGAAAAGAGTTATACTGAAAAACTGGGATGAAGAGTTACAAACAAATGCAGAGGAATGACATGTTAATGGAATTGGAGGCTTCAGAAGACTTCACACCAAATTCAGTCTTACATTATTTGAATCAAAATGGCTTTCCTGATAGCAACTTATGCCAAATTCATTTCCTCTTCTACCTTTTATTGCCAGTTGATTTTACTGATTTGCAAAAAAAAAAAGGGGGAATACTAAAGCTTAAAAAAAAAAGTTGCTTTTAGCAGGACAGATCATCTACTGCTCCTGTGATGACTCCAATCAATGAGCACTTCTGAATAGGACCTCTTCCCTGTTGTTAGCAAAGGTAGTTGCTCTAGTTGGGATTTTCACTCCTCCTATTCGTATAATTCCTCACAGTGATTCCCCAGCAGCTAAGGTTCTTAGTGCGGATGACCTCAAGCGGCCCTCTTGTTCTTTGCTAAGCTTGCTTCTGGTAGCTACCCCTGTGTACAACTCTTTTAAGATGGTTTCTTCAGTGGGGTGACTAGCTGTCCCGAGTTGCTTGGGACTGAGGGTTCTCCTGGGGTGTGGGAATTTCCGTGCTAAAACTGGGAAATCCCTGGCAAAACCGGGAGGAGTTGGTCTTCTTATAATCCGATGGTCCTCTAGAGCAGCCAGGTAACAACAGCAGCACAAACTATACTTCACTGTCCCTCGCCGTTACTTTTGCTTCCTCTGAGGCAGGAAGTCTCAACTCACTTGGCCTTGGCTCAGCGGGAAGTAGCTCTTAAACTGTGGTCCCAAACCACCTGCATGAGAATGGGGGTGGTTTTTAAAATGTACATCCCATGGTCCTACTCCAGATAAACCCCCAAATCTCAGCAGATGAGGCCTGGAATTTCCCATTTCTAATAAGTATCCATAAGATTAAGATGTACTAAGATTTGGGCTCTATTTCATTATGGAGTCCGTCTACAGAATGGCAAGAGACAGCCCCTTTTTCTACCTGTCTGGATCAAGTTTAGGTAAATACAGTTTTGGCAAAAGCCTCACACTTCTTTTTCAATGCACTCAACTTTATTTAGGAAATACAGGTACTTATGCAAATAAAGACCCTAGTTATAGTTACACACAAGGGGTTTGCCAAACTCCTTCCGCTTGCAGGAATCTTAGGGGTGTAACTGGGATTCCAATGATTTTTGTCTCAGTGCTCCCTCACCTCCCACCCTCAGGGCAATCATCAGACTTTCAAGTTCCTATCAAGCTAGGCTTGCTCTTGGACAGTCCCTAACAGCCAGAATTAAAATTCACTTTACTGCAGTCATATCTTCACCACTGTCAAATTCTCTTGAGAGAGTTGCATTTTTCTTCAACTCCTGGTTATTTTCTTTGTCATTTCTTCTGTCTCACAGTAGTTAACCCAGTGAGACTCCCCCTCCCCCCAGAATCCGAGCACAAGTATGTATTATACAACTCTTTTGAGACACACAGCAGACCTCTTCCTCCTGCTCTTTCACTGCGTCTGAGCTGGGGGGTAGGTTTTCGACGAGGGGAGAGAGGGGGCAATGCTAACCATTACCTTGGTCTCTAGGTTTCAGTTTCTCTCCTCAGTTGCCAGATATCAGCTAGGAATTTCCTCTGCTGGGCGGTAGGCTCTCCCCAAATTATTTTCTTTGTTTTTTTTTTTTTTTTTTTTTTGGCAGTACGCGGGCCTCTCACTGCCCTGGCGTCTCCCGCTGCGGAGCGCAGGCTCCGGACGCGCAGGCTCAGCGGCCATGGCTCACGGGCCCAGCCGCTCCACAGCATGTGGGATCGTCCCGGACCGGGGCACGAACCCGCGCCCCCTGCATCTGCAGGCGGACCCTCAACCACTGCGCCACCAGGGAAGCCCCTATTTTCTTTGTTTTAAGTAAAGCCTGTGGAAAGATAGTAACCTGTTGTGGTCGTTTCTAGATTTCTCCACTAGATGGCATTCCTAGGTTAGTTTTGTATTCAGTTTCCTACAAGGGGGTGGATTGATTTTTACCCTGAAGCAAGAACAGAGAGCCATGATTTACGTTTCATGATTTACTTGGCTGATTACAAGCACTAAGATAGTTTACGTTGTCTTGGTAATTGAGCTGTGCGTTGTACTGCTGAATCTGAGATAATTAGACAGTGATATATTGGGGGGCACCTCATAATGTAGGCAAACAGTCATAAGCAGACAAGTGCCTCCGTTGGGCTCCCCAGCTCTTTGTTGCTGCACACCAAAGAGTCAGAAAGCGCAGAGTGCCTCTTTTCACCGAGATGGAGCTTGGACTCTACTGTATCTCTCACTGGGACAACTCCATCTCCACCAGTAGTCTCTCTTCTCTTCTGACTCCTAATTAAACAGCACAACCACTGTCCTGCACCTTTTCACTAGATCTAGTCTTCTTTCTTGACCCTCTCTACTTATACAAACTAAGTTTTAATGATGGCTCTGGTTATACTTCATGTTTATTATTCCAGTTCATGACTACTTAAAGAGAAAACATACTTTCCGAAGAAGATATGGCCAGGATTTTGGAGGAAGATAATTTTTAATTTTAAATACTCTGCCCAAATTAGTAAAATAACATTTAGCAAGTACCAGAACATACAGGGAGGAGAAATGGTACCCTAAAACAGCGTGAGTAATAACCATACATAAGTAGAATTCAAGGTGTAGAAAGATAAATGGTCTTAAGCTGGATGCCCCTATCAAGAAAGTGGTGAGAATATATGAAAATGTGTAAATAGAATTGTAACTTTGAAGGATGTTGAGGCAAATCCCCAATTTCACTTAGTTCTGATTAGACCGTAATGAGAGAATAATAATAATGGTACAAGGGCTATCCAGAAGAAAAGGAAAAGTCAGTAAGGTTATTGAACCTAACTAAAGTGACACTATCTGCAGTGTTGTTTATATTATGGTAAATGCTGGAAGAAAGGAGCCCCTTTTCACATTTCATTTGTCCCTTCTTTTGAATAGTACCATAAATGTTCCCTGGAACTGTCTACTTGTTTCTCTTAAGCAAATTGCGTAACCTCTGTAAGCCTCATTTTTCTCATCTGTAAAATTGTGATCACAACATTCAGTCTTCTTGCAAGGCATTGGTGAGGTTTCAATTATACAATGTTTGTAAACCATGCAATAGATTATCAGAATATAATATCTTTATTAGTATAGTAGGATCTCAATTAATGGGAAGCATTAATATTTTTACAATTAGTCCTCTTTAAATAGTTTTTTTGTTTTTACATCTTTATTGGAGTATAATTACTTTACAATGGTGTGTTAGTTTCTGCTTTATAACAAAGTGTATCAGTTATACATATACATATGTTCCCATATCTCTTCCCTATTGTGTCTCCCTCCCTCTCACCCTCCCTATCCCACCCCTCTACGTGGTCACAAAGCACTGAGCTGATCTCCCTGTGCCATGCGGCTGCTTCCCTCTAGCTATCTATTTTACGTTTGGTAGTGTATATATGTGCATGCCACCCTCTCACTTTGTCACAGCTTACCCTTCCCCCTCCCCATATCCTAAAGTCCATTCTCTAGTAGGTCTATGTCTTTATTCCCGTCTTACCCCTAGGTTCTTCATGACATTTTTTTTTTTTTAGATTCCATATATATGTGTTAGCATACGGTATTTGTCTTTCTCTTTCTGACTTACTTCACTCTGTATGACAGACTCTAGGTCCATCCACCTCACTACAAATAACTCAATTTCATTTCTTTTTATGGCTGAGTAATATTCCATTGTATATATGTGCCACATCTTCTTTATCCATTCATCCGATGTTGGACACTTAGGTTGTTTCCATCTCCTGGCTGTTGTAAATAGAGCTGAAATGAACATTTTGGTACATGACTCTTTTTGAATTATGGTTTTCTCAGGGTATATGCCCAGTAGTGGGATTGCTTGGTCATATGGTAGTTCTATTTGTAGTTTTTTAAGGAACCTCCATACTGTTCTCCATAGTGGCTGTACCAATTCACATTCCCACCAGCAGTGCAAGAGTGTTCCCTTTTCTCCACACCCTCTCCAGCATTTATTGTTTCTAGACTATTTGATGATGGCCAATCTGACCGGTGTGAGATGATATCTTGTAGTTTTGATTTGCATTTCTCTAATGATTAATGATGTTGAGCATTCTTTCATGTGTTTGTTGGCAATCTGTATATCTTCTTTGGAGAAATGTCTGTTTAGGTCTTCTGCCCATTTTTGGACTGGATTGTTTGTTTTTTGTTATTAAGCTGCATGAGCTGCTTATAAATTTTAGAGATTAATCCTTTGTCAGTTGCTTCATTTGCAAATATTTTCTCCCATTCTGAGGGTTGTCTTTTGGTCTTCTTTATGGTTTCCTTTGCTGTGCAAAAGCTTTGAAGTTTCATTAGGTCCCATTTGTTTATTTTTGTTTTTATTTCCATTTCTGTAGGAGGTGGGTCAAAAAGGATCTTGCTGTGATTTATGTCATAGAGTGTTCTGCCTATGTTTTCCTCTAAGAGTTTGATAGTTTCTGGCCTTACATTTAGGTCTTTAATCCATTTTGAGCTTATTTTTTGTGTATGGTGTTAGGGAGTGTTCTAATCTCATACTTTTACATGTACCTGTCCAGTTTTCCCAGCACCACTTATTGAAGAGGCTGTCCTTTCTCCACTGTAGATTCCTGCGTCCTTTATCAAAGATAAGGTGACCATATGTGCATGGGTTTATCTCTGGGCTTTCTATCCTGTTCCATTGAGCTATATTTCTGTTTTCGTGCCAGTACCATACTGTCTTGATTACTGTAGCTTTGTAGTATAGTCTGAAGTCAGGGAGCCTGATTCCTCCAGCTCTGTTTTTCGTTCTCAATATTGCTTTGGCTATTTGGGGTCTTTTGTGTTTCCATACAAATTGTGAAATTTTTTGTTCTAGTTCTGTGGAAAATGCCAGTGGTAGTTTCATAGGGATTGCATTGAATCTGTAGATTGCTTTGGGTAGTAGAGTCATTTTTACAGTGTTGATTCTTCCAATCCAAGAACACGGTATATCTCTCCATCTTTGTATCATTTTTAATTTCTCTCGTCAGTGTGTTATAATTTTCTGCATACAGGTCTTTTGTCTCCTTAGGTAGGTTTATTCCTAGATGTTTTATTCTTTTTGTTGCAATGGTAAATGGGAGTGTTTTCTTGATTTCACTTTCAGATTTTTCATCATCAGTGTATAGGAATGCCAGAGATTTCTGTGCATTAATTTTGTATCCTGCTACTTTACCAAATTTATTGATTAGCTCTAGTAGTTTTCTGGTAGCATCTTTAGGATTCTCTATGTATAGTATCATGTCATCTGTAAACAGTGACAGTTTTACTTCTTCTTTTCCGATTCGGATTCCTTTTATTTCCTTCTCTTCTCTGATTGCTGTGGCTAAAACTTCCAAAACTATGTTGACTAAGAGTGGTGAGAGTGGGCAACCTTGTTTTGTTCCTGATCTTAGTGGAAATGCTTTCAGTTTTTCGCCATTGAGGATGATGTTGGCTGTGGGTTTGTCACATATGGCCTTTATTATGTTGAGGAAAGTTCCCTCTATGCCTACTTTCTACAGGGTTTTTATCATAAATGGGTGTTGAATTTTGTTGAAAGCTTTCTCTGCATCTATTGAGATGATCATATGGTTTTTCTCCTTCAATTTGTTAATATGGTGTATCACGTTGATTGATTTGCATATATTGAAGAATCCTTGCATTCCTGGAATAAACCCCACTTGATATGGTGTATGATCCTTTGTTGGATTCTGTTTGCTAGTATTTTGTTGAGGATTTTTGCATCTATGTTCATCAGTGATATTGGCCTGTAGTTTTCTTTCTTTGTGGCATCCTTGTCTGGTTTTGGTATCAGGGTGATGGTGGCCTCGTAGAATGAGTTTGGGAGTGTTCCTCCCTCTGCTATATTTTGGAAGAGTTTGAGAAGGATAGGTGTTAGCTCTTCTCTAAATGTTTGATAGAATTTGCCTGTGAAGCCATCTGGTCCTGGGCTTTAAATAGTTTTTAATAAACAAATACATGCTGGATCACCTTGCTTTTATGCCTTAATACACTTAGCAAGGAACCTCTAATTTTCTGCATATAGTTTATCTGGGAAAGAGCTCTCTAATTTTCACATTTGTAGAGAGGAAAAACGGATGGCAGACCCGGGGTGGAGGAATAACTGGGTGAGGTTTTAATACCTCAAAATGATAATGATAAGGATTAATAAGAAAAAGAGGTGGTTCAAAAACCACAAATACAAATTAGTGGGTATTAGTGGGTCTTCAGCTTGTGGAAAAACAATTGAAAAACTAGTTTAATATAATAAAAGTATGGGCTTAGTCTTCAACTCACTTTCTCCTTTGTCATGTATTAAATTTATGAAAATTCTTTATTTAAATTTTGACAATAAAAATTAAAATGTATAAATTATAGAGGCCATTCTAGATTTTCAAGTTAAGTGACTGAATGTCTTAAGTCTGTTTCACACTGATGAAGTCCTAGAACATTAACCATCAATCTCAAAGGTACTAAACTAGACAGTCTCTTCTAGTCTTTTTTTAAAATTTGGATAAGTTTCTCTACTTTATTCCAGGCTTTTGAATGTACATGCATAGTTGGAAGCAGCTTCATAGGTTTCTGTCATATAGGGAGTCATGTTGTCAAAGAAAAAATATGGATCAAATATTTTCTTAATATTCCCTCTAACAGACTGTTTTTCTTTTAGTTTTAAAGTGCCAGGAATGACCAAGTATACTTGGAAAAATGGTTTGCTGAAATTTTTTTTTTTCTTTGTCCAAGTGAAGCTTTAGTGGGTTGGTAGGTAGATTTACGTATCACTTCAAAAGAGGCTGTTGGTAGAGTATCCCAAATAAACTGAAGTAATGCTATGAAGAGTGGACACATGAATAGCACAGATGTTGCAATAATGTGAACTTGTTTCCCTTTCTTTATTTCTGAACATTTTTATGTCTTACGATGGCATTCTGAATTCCCACCACCCATAAAACCAGGCAACTTGATACTTGTACCTTCAGTAGTTTGTACTCAGTAATTCAGATCAGGAAAAGATAACTCTCTAAGATATAGGGTTGAGGACTCACTTCCATGAACATGTTCTGCAAGTTGACAGTGGCATTAATGACAATTTATGGAAGCAAAATTCTTTTTATCTAGTTTATTAATTTGCTAAGTAAACTTTAAAAATTATTTACTGGAGTCAAGATGAGAGCACTGAAACTAGACATATTCAGAGTTCTAATCTGTGTAAATTTTCTAGAGGCCAGAAGTCAGCAGAATTGGAGAAAGTGCAAGAAAAAAAAAAAAAAAAAAAACTTAAACTTTGCTTTGAATGAGGTTTTGCAGAACTATGAAAGAATATTAGAAATGTATGACTGGTATGGCTTAAACCTTTAAAATTTCAGGTTTAAAGCAAATGAAAGAGCATACTTAATAAAGACAGAAAGAACCTTAGCATTTCATTAATCCAAGA
This sequence comes from Phocoena sinus, assembly GCF_008692025.1. Taxonomy (NCBI): domain Eukaryota; kingdom Metazoa; phylum Chordata; class Mammalia; order Artiodactyla; family Phocoenidae; genus Phocoena; species Phocoena sinus. The sequence goes on along the minus strand of NC_045772.1, from coordinate 34,395,024 downwards.
GAAGGTCGTAATTTTTGCTGAGTGCAAAATTAGTATCGATGTTTCTTTTCTCCTGGAAACTTTGCTGATAACTACCAGTAATTGCACATTCCATATAGCCTGGCTCTTAAAGGCTGGACTACTTACAGGAATGATTAATAGTGTAGAGAATTCTCTAATTTTTTTCAATTTTAGAGATAACATAAAAATCAATCTAGGTAGAAATATTAATGAGCACTACATTTAAATGTAAGCCACAGTGTAAATAAAAATTTTAAAGAAATACAAACAATAAAATGCATTTGATATCTTTCTCCATATTCACTTTACCAATGTCTGCTAATGTGCCTCTATTTTTCATTTCAAGCCTGAATTAAATGCTAAATTTAATAAGGCTGATTGAATCTTTATTTTTAATCTAAAACTTTTAGGACTTTATGTCTAGATCTATCACTTTGGACTTCAAGGCAACGTTTGTTGTCCTTATTTTATTTTTCATAGCCATCTGCTTAGAAGTAGAGGAAGGAAGGAAGGAAGGAGATGAAAAGCATGAAAAAATAAAAAAAGAAGATAAGAATGAAAGGAAAGAGGGAGAAAGAGAGGGAGGGAAAAGAAGGAACACATTGACCTCTGCTGTTTTCACCTCCTCCTTCTCTCTCATCTCTTGGTGTATGAGTGTAGAAAGAGAGCCTTGATTAGGGTTGGACATGTCACTTAACAATCAGCTTACTTATCTTACACAGTAGCAGGCACTTCACTGTGAGGACTCTTTATGTGAGATGATTCACAAGGGTGTTTCATAGATGAATCATAAACAATTAAACCATAAACACGTAGATGCTGTTGATTTGTATAAATCTCCTAATGAGGTCTTTTTTATAGTCTACATGGAATAGTCCATGAAGAAGCCTCATCATACCTAAGGAACATGTTCTCTGAGCAATGGCTACTTCAGATCCATCTGTAAATAAATTCAGGGAAGATAAAATATACCATGGGTTATATAGGGAATGCTCTTAGACAAAGAGATTGATTGAAAGGATCATCTTCTCTATACCCCTAGTGTCATTGTGGAAGAAACAACTGTCTAGGAGCACTGTAGATATTCCTGAGTTCCTGAGTAGTAGTCAAGTTAAACCGTTGGCCATCTTCTAAATATTTGTCTCTTCAGCTCAGATTTTCAGAAGAAAGCTTTCTTCACGTTATGGAGATCATGAGATAAGAGAAATTCTCAACCCTTTCAGATCCGATCCCTTTTCATAACAAGTATCCTAAAAATAATTCATAGGCAATATATCTCATTTACAAACATAATTTATAAATCTATATAATGCTCATTTATAATATAAAATACAATAAAAAGAAATAAATAGATGACAGAATGATCTACATTTCCATGTGTAAATATACTCCAGGTACAAGTGCAATAGAAAACTTAATGAAGTAGATAGATGTCTGCACTTAAACACAAAATCATCATACTCAGCAGCTAGACAATGTAAACTAATCCAGAGGTTTTGTTTTGGCAACAAAAATACCGTAATACCGTGAATGATGTTGATCAATGTCATCATTTTCTAAGATGGTGAACAAGTCTTAATAAAGCTTTAGGAAATATAAAAAGTACAATTTTTCTTTACTGTACAGTACTTGCCTTCTGGAGAAAGCAATGTGTATTAAAATAGATTAAAATATTAGTTTTAATTTGCAAAGTAGAGTTGGATTCATGTAGGTGACATCCCTATTGATGGTGATCTCAGCAGAAGACACAAGGTTTCTCACAGAGAGAAAAATCAGCTTTCTGAGTTGGAGATTTTTCTCTTAACTCCAGTCAGACACTTTGTAGTACTGGGGAGTAGCGAGTACAATAGACATGAAAGTGAAGACAGCTAAAGAGGATCCCAGCTCCAGGTTTTCTTTTCATGGCTCTCAAGTCCCAACTTTCTCCCACATGGTAACACAGGTTGACCCCTTCAGCAGCTCCTGGTCCAAAGCAATTCTGGTACTTAGGTCAAGTCAGTCATTTCTGAACATTATTTGTACTTCCTCAGACCTGTATATATAATATGTAAGTAGCAGTACATCACTTTTCCAATATCAGTAGGCTACCTCAATTAAAAATTCTTTAGAGAATAGAATGGAGGTTGTTGCTAGCCCCAAACATATCTAACCAGCAATAGAGAGGTGGATTGGTATAGTAGCTTAGAGTCAGACAAATCTGTTTTCAGATCTTAACTTTGCAGATGACTGAATGTTTAATACATTACTAAGTCACTCTGTAGTTTTCTATATGTACTTCATGAGGCTGTCATAAGGATTAAACAAAGCTAAACTAGTGGACTCTAACCTGCTTCATTCATTCTGTTTTCTTATGAAATACCCCAGGAACAGAAATAGAAAACTCAAAGAAGATGTGAGGATAGGAAACAGAAGTCAGAAGGAAAAATAAATTTTCCTGGGAGAGAAGAAAGAAAAGAAGAATATCAAACTGAAAAAGACATGATAAATTTAAGACCTAACTCCACTCTCAAAATTAAGATTTTGTTCTTTTATTTGTCCAGGAAAGAAGTAACTAGAGCTCTTGATTATATGAAGGAGATAAGAGGGAGATCATTGTTCTCATCACTTACTATTTAGATTTGATGTGTATCCCCACCCACCTTTTTAAATAATGGGCTTAAAAGGAATAATGATACCTGGGAATACTTTTTGTTAGACTAACATCACTGTGGTTTTTGGAACATCTTACAATATGTGGCTAATCTGCTTAAGTTTCACAATTGAAAATTGACATTGACAGTAAAAAAAATTATTTTCTAGAAAGAGAAGAATAAAATCTCATGATATTATAAAAATAAACATTGGGGGACTTCCCTGGTAGCACAGTGGTTAAGAATCCGCCTGCCAATGCAGGGGACATGGGTTTGAGCCCTGGTCCAGGAAGATCTCACATGCTGCAGAGCAACTAAGCCCATGCGCCACAGCTACTGAGCCTGAGCTCTAGAGCCTGCGAGCCACAACTACTGAACCCGCGCCTAGAGCCCATGCTCTGCAACAAGAGAAGCCACTGCAAGGAGAAGGCCACGCACTGCAGTGTAGAGTAGCCCCTGCTCGCTGCAACTAGAGAAAGCCCGCACACAGCAACGAAGACCCAACACAGCCAAAAATAAATAAACAAACATTGAAATTTAGACTTGTAGTCAGAAAAAAATTGCGTAAGTCAAGAATTAATTCTGCCCTAAGAATAATAATTAATCCTGCTCCCAAATAGAGTTTGGGCTTACTAGGAAGGGAACCCTCATTGATTCATTTATTAAAAATTTTTTTTTAATTTCTGCTTTAGGTTAGGTTTTGTGCTAAGTGCTGGGAATCCAGTGATGAATAAGGTTATAATACCTGCCTACAAGGAGATAACATCCAATGCTAAGTACACTCTTTAGAAACAAAAATGTATGGATTTTTACATCTAGTTTACCCACATAGGCATACTTTCTACTGCTTTTTCAGTTTTGCTTTTTGTGTTATGTACCATTCGTGTGAAGACCAAGCATGAAATTCCTTTAGTTACAAAATTACATTAAAAAGGAAAAATAAGCAACTGACAGAAATGAAAATAAGTTGAGGTGGTTTATGTAAAGCTTTTTTGTTTTTGTTTTTTTTTCAGAACTAGAAAGTAAAATTGTCAGGTAATTTGTCATGTGCAGTAATCGTCAAGGTGACTTTGGCACAGCAGTCTACAAATTTCATATGGATCACAGTACAAAATAATTCCTATTAAGGTTATCAGGAAATTTCAGACTGTCAAACATCCTTCATGGCAATCCCTGCTTTTAAGTGTTAGAACATCACACTGTGATGACCTATAATGAATAAACCCTGGAGTATTTTAGTTGAATTTTATTCTGATGCTTGGAACTAATGACTCACTCCAGTGGGTATTGCTAGAAATTTAAGGCCTTCAAATAAAAACGAAGTATGATGGTATTTCTCACCTCAAAACTCACAGTCACAGTCTCGCACCCTCACTCCCAAGCCAGAGCAGTGATTTAGATGTGACAAGGTTCCTGAGAGGTTGGAAACTTCAGCTGACTAGTTTTTAAACGACAAATTTAGTTTTACTGTTCCCTTGAATTCTGAAAGAATTTCACATTGAATAACACATGGGGAACTTAATTGGAAATATACTAGAAATCATAGCTTTGTTCTCAATGGACTTATTAGATATTTGTTTCATTCTTTAATTTCAGCAAAAACCAGCATTTCAGGAAGTATCCAAGAGATAAAATTGGGATTGATATAAAAATTGTTGCTTAAATTCAAATGAAAATAGTCACTGTATATACTTGTTTCTAGAAAAGTTATTGTTCATAAATCCCTGTTTCCTTCCAAAGAGTCTTTATAAAGTGACCTCTTATTACATGTCCTTAAAATATATTATCAGGTTTCTATTGGATATAGTTACTCAACTTGACAAAGTGTTATTGAAGTTTCACTATATAAGGCAGAGTGTTAGGTGCTGGAGTCCCCAAAATACCTGTGATATGGCCCTTATTTTCAATTTGGTCACAGTCTATCTGGATTTCATGAGAGGGACAGATCTGTCCCTTGAAACCAACATTAAACACAGACTTCCCTCTCTATGTGGATCATACATGAGCTACAAAGACACAGTCTTTCTTTGCTCTGAAAAGGCAAGGTTTATATGCCAATGTGCGATTTGACTCATAAGACATTTTAAGCCAAAAATATAAAATATATCTTTTAGCTTTGCTGTGACAAACTTTGAGAAGTGGCAGATGTTTATTTTTCTTATATTCCATGGTCCAATTTACCTTTCTTTTGATGTTCTGTGTTACGGACTTGAATTCTGGTTTGTAAGAACAGAAAGGCAAGAAAGAAAGGAGGGCCACAGGATGTAGAACACTTATCTGGACCTTATCTAGAAGGTCAAAACTCATTGTTAAGAATTTTTTCAACTGATTCAACTTAGAAAATGTGATGTCTCTTGGGATTGAAAAAAATAATCATTAATTTTGCTCCCTTATCTTTGGTATCGATATGTACACTATATACAGGTATTCATAAGAAATAAGTTAAAAATCAACCAAGTAAGTAAACAAGAAGTCTCAAGTTTAGTAACTAATGTTGAAATATTTGGTATAACCCTTTTAATAAAATATTTGGTGCAACCCTTTTTATAAACTAATGTTGAAATATTTGGTGCAACCCTTTTTATAAAATATTTGGTGCAACCCTTTTTACAAACTAATGTTGAAATATTTGGTATAACCCTTTTTATAAAATATTTGGTGCAACCCTTTTTACAAACTAATGTTGAAATATTTGGTGCAACCCTTTTTGCAAAAATATTATTATCATATGGGAAGTTGAATTTTACTTCCTAACTATATGCTTTAATGGACACACACACACAGACACAAACACACACAAACAAAGATATTTCACATATAAAAGACAGAAAAGGGAGAGTAATTTGTAGTAATATATTTTTTCCTTACAGAAAATGCATGCCTTTGATACATTTCTAGTTGTACCACTAGATGGAGCTCCTCGATAGAAAGTCACCTATCTCTCACCAAAGGAACTACTTGAGGAAAAAATAAATATGTATTGTTTTTCATTATATATTTCTTTAGAAATATGAAAAAATTAAACTTTAAAATGTAAACTAAATGTTTAATAAAATTTTCTTAAAGTTGACTAACCTACCTGGGAGTGAGATTACACATGAATATTTGAACACTAACAAATTTCAGAAAATTTCCAATTGCCCTTTAGTGAAAAATGTGGATCAACCCTCAGAAAAATAGTCTGAAAATTTTTGGTCCCACAGAACATGTGTCTCTTACCAATTCATAGATACTACTGTCATGGGTATCCAGAGTGTATATGTTCCATTCTTATAAAAATAATACTCTAAAAAATTACAAATTGCAATGACAGACTGTAAGGAGATGGATGAGGATGGTTTATGGAGACTCCTGTTAAAAGCATAAGCAAGTAATCAGCACAATTATGAACAATAGGGCACCATGTTCTCAAGAACTGAGCAGTCTGGTGGAGAGATGCACATTGATCTTTGTTCTTAGTACTTTGCATACTTACTGCAATTATCATGTGACCAAGAGATATCATAAAAAATATAACTTAATAGAAAGAGGTGATAAGTGAAAGTGGACTTTGTGGTCAAGATGCCCTAATTCAGAAAATGCCCATGATCACAGAGTTACCTTCACCTGCTCAGTCAAGGAGTGATTCCAAGCCCATAGCAAGTTTACAGCCCAGCAGAAAAAAGTCTTGTCAGGCTAACCATTTACTTATCTATTCATCCATCCCAGCAGTGGTATCACTGAGGGCCTATAGTGTGGAAGGCACCATGCTATTTTATGAAAATGACAAGCACTATTCATTATAAATTCTACACTAGAGGTATGAATAGATCCTGATGAAGTAGAAAAGGGATTGACAAAACGTGCCCAGATTGGTAGTAAAATGCTTTGTCAAGAAGGGGATACTTGAACAGGCTCTGGAAACATATTTAGAGAGATTAGCGAGAAAGATACTGAAAAAAAGAAGAAAAATAATTGGGTTGCATTGAATTGCATACAGGTATAAAGATAAGTGAGATTTAATAAAGTGAGTTATGAAAATAAAATGTGTGACTTAGTTATCATGTCATCTCTATTGAAATCCTAGCCTGGATGTAACTATGTGGAAGACTTGATGGTGAGAGTTCTAGGATGGGAGCACTCCTGCTTATCTCTCTTTAACCTAGAATATGTTCTTCATGAGTGTTTGAGGCTCTAGCCCCTAAATCTGAGATGCTTTTCTCAGATAACTACAGATGTCTGAGTCTTTTATTCTTTTTTTTTTTGTGGTACGCGGGCCTCTCACTGTTGTGGCCTCTCCCGTCGCGGAGCACAGGCTCCGGACACGCAGGCTCAGCGGCCATGGCTCACGGGCCCAGCCACTCCGCGGCATGTGGGATCTTCCCGGACCGGGGCACAAACCCGTGTCCCCTGCATCAGCAGGCGGACTCTCAACCACTGCGCCACCAGGGAAGCCCTGAGTCTTTTATTCTTACGAACTCTCATGATATGTTCAGTGATAAGATTGGAAGATAAAACATTAAGAAATAAATATTTGGAAAATTCTTTGGGACCACCACTTCATGACCAGGTATGCCCATCATAGCTTGTCTCTATATGGGAAGAATTGAAGAGTATGGGAAGGTAGTCACCAGGAAAGCAGGCATTGTTTTTGTTTTTGGATCTGGGAAGCCAGAACAGAGAGTAATAGGGACAAGGACAGTTCAGTTAATATCTTGTAGTATAGATCATTGTGATGATTCAGTAAAAAAATCATTCTATTAGAAATGTCTTTGTTTTTTGTCTATTAATGGTGGGAAAAATACTGGTGTTAGAAGGTCTGTTGGCAGCTATGAGCTGAACCTGGAGCTCCTCAAGCGTCCTAGGAAAATACTGTGCTTTTTAGTGCATTTAGAGGTGGCTTTTGGCAGAGATTGGGCTTCTCAATTCCTGGATGATGAGGGAAAGTCTAGGTAGGATGGAGATTTGGGAGAGGGATGTAGAAAGCAATAAGAAGGGAAATGATAGTAAAACAGAGCTTGATTTTGTCTATCTTAATGCTTTGCTTAGAGTCCAGTACTAAAGTCTAATAAAATATTTGGTCCTTCTGGCTGTAAAACCAATGCTCTTTTCATTATTACACTAAGTGAGAGAGAGAAATAATTGCAACTATAGGAAGGAAAGGAGAGAATAAAGACATATTTCATGTTGACAGAGGAACTGGTTATGTTAGCACTTCAGACTGGAACATAAATGATACAGAACAAAACTCAGACTCTCTTCCTTTATCCCATGGATGCCCTCCAAATATTAGTCACATTGTCCTAAACAGGTTCTAGGGCCTAATCATTCATCCATTATTCAGCGTTCATTGAGGCACTGTAGTAGACTTCTTAAGAAACCTAGTCTGGACACGATTCCCTTGGCTTGGAGTATTTCTGAAAATTAGCCATCTATGTGCTGTCCCAGGAGGAAAAAACAAAAACTCTCCAATTATCCCTTTGCCTTGTGTTAATCCATCAAACATAAGTATTCTTAAGTGGAAGTCACTCATTTCTGGCATCTTGATAAATCATCTGTGTAACCACACTTTGAACTGCAATATTGTACAACAAAGGAAATGATCTTGGAATGAATATCTTAGAAAAGCATATGAAAACATATTTTCAACCACTTATAACCATCGTTTTTTTTAACAAAGGAGAAAAAGAAATACAATTTTGCAATGACGGTTGTTTAGACGAATCACTCTTTCCTTCCTCTTCCTAATCTCTCCTCTATGACAATATAATATAAATATGGGAAATGACATAAGAGATTTAGTTCCTATACTATGAGGTAAGCTGGTCAGCCTGTAATAAGATAACTGAATTTTCATTCTATCAAGAATCTGAAGAGTTGAGAATCTCCAGTGTGGAAAGTAAAGAATAATAAGGAAAAGAAAGGTGAGGTGGGCTAACCACTGGGATTTATGGGTTAAATCTAAGAATCTTGACTCACTGTTTTGGGGATCTTACAAATGCTTGTCTCCATAAACAGAAAGTTAGCAAATACCTTTCATATTGCTTATATAATTCATTATCTTTTCTAAACTAATGAAATTACTCTTTGGCATCCCTTCTAATTAAGATCGTCTACTTATCTGAAATATCAGAATCTCCAGCCAGGGATCTAAGATAATTTGATTACGGACAAGAACTTTTTATGGTACAGAGTAAAACTGGTTTGTATTTGATAGTAGAAAATCTGCCATTATTTGGGAACTCATCACTATAACAGCTGTTTGACAACAGAAAGTGTTTATTGATACTGACTCTATATGGCTAAATATTAAATTAATGCTGAACCAATCAGCCATCCAGCTAAAAAGAAAAATGAAAATTGCAATGTTATTTTCTTGCTTTTTTTTTTTCTTTTTTTTTGCGGTTCGTGGGCCTCTCACTGTTGTGGCCTCTTCTGTTGTAGAGCACAGGCTCCAGACGTGCAGGCTCAGCGGCCATGGCTCACAGGCCCAGCTGCTCTGCGGCATGTGGGATCTTCCCGGACCGGGGCACGAACCCGTGTCCCCTGCATCGGCAGGCGGACTCTCAACCACTGTGCCTCGAGGGAAGCCCTCTTGCTTTTTCAATATAATTTGAAGCCATCAAAATTCGATGGAACCTCAGAATTAAAACACATTACACAAATGTGTTCAGTAGAGAATAAAATATACAGGGGAAGTGAACAGGAACCAGAAAAGCATTTATTAGGCAAAGCTATTCTAAACTGGCAAAGGTGAACTTCTGCTGCATAGAAATTGGGAAGTGACATTGTTTAATGTCAACAAAAGAGATGCCAAATACTTTCTTTACAAAGGCCAGAGAGAAATAATTTGCCATGGGAACCTTACCCAATACCAGACAAAGGATGTGTTTCCATTCCAGTCAGGAACCCTTTGAGATCTAATTCTTTGTAAAGTGTAAGAGAGGTCACATGCCTGTCTTCATTCCTTACTTTAATTTTACCAAAAACTTGAGTATTTATTGTGTATCAGGCACTAAGCTAGATGATAGGAATACCTTTGACTTGGAATACTGTGCTAGATATACAGGAGGAAGAACACATAGACTTTTCTATGTCCCATTTTTCTATTGTTATTTCATTGAATAAAACAACCATTGGTGTAGGCCATGGTAATCATTGTATGCACAACTAGGAAAGAGAGCTGCCAGCTGAGCTATGACAAGCTCAGATTTTTAAAGCATGTTGCAATTTCAGGGGAAATGTTCCTTTTAAATGTGGAAAAAAATGTGAATTACAGTGTGTCTCTCTCACAAGGGTGATACAAGGGCCAAGTGTATTTGAGTAGTTCACAAACCCAGCATTTTCTATGGAGTGTTCTATGAAACAAGCAGCTATGCATATACACTTGAATGAGTGTATCTGAGAAACATCAACAACTGCATAGACAACAAAATATCCCATGCTCAGAGACATTTGGGAAATGATAAACAACATTAAACTCTACTGTAGAATATCATAATGTCTTTTTCTTTCATGGAATATGTGATGGTATTAGGGCTCACTAGAAAGCATGAATGCATTCAGAATTTAATGGAAAACAAGTCCAAATTTATATCAATTGCTTCTCAACTTTTTTGTACCAGCTTCTAAGAAACACAACAAAGTTAAAATATAAGTAAAGTGCACACTCTCTCTTCCTTTGTAGTATGTCTATGCCAGAGTTCATGCAACTTTCCTTCCCTATTGGTACGAGTTGGGCAATAAGGAGAACTCAAAGATACCTCTTTGTTCTTGAGGAACACTTACTAATATTTCCATCCTCTTGTTCCCTGGGAAGCAATCTCCATTAGAATATACTCCTCCTCCTTGCTCTGCCTCGTAGTCATTCCTCTCCACAGGGAAGCATGTGTTTTCTCTCTAGATTGGAGGCGGGTGCTGTCGCAAGGTCTGGACTGAGTGTTTGTGTAGGGAGGGTGTTAGCAAGTCCATGTGGCCCCACACTTAAACAACGTACTCCAGCCTAGGTTTTATCTGTAATAAACCTCCAATTTTATCTCTAACTCTTGTATCTCTTTGTTGGTTCTAAACTCTGGCATAGAAGAGAGAAGTCTTATTGCTTAACCCCCAAAGCTTCAGAGTTTTTTTACATTAAAAAGCTTTACATTAAAAGTGCCTGAGAGAGTGCGACCCAAGCAGATAACTCTTTACTATGTATACTCTGAACCTTACCCTGGCACCTCCCAGCCTTCAAAGAGTACCTTTTTTTTTGAATTTTACTTATTTTTTAATACAGCAGGTTCTTATTAGTTATCCATTTTATACATATTAGTGTGTATATGTCAATCCCAATCTCCCAGAAGATACATGTAGGTACTACTCAAAAGGTAAGCGTAAATTAAGAGGAACTGTAGAGGCCCACGGATCTAAAATCCCACACAAAGACTCTTAAAAGAGCATTAGTTTACACAAGCTTTCCTAGAATAATCCATTCATTCCTACTGAGGCCTCAGAGGAGATGTTTCTCTATTTTTTTTTTCTACTCTCTTTATTTTGCATTATATAAAACAATAGCAACAACCAGTAACATATTGTTCTTCTTCACATTTGTATGGATTTTAGGAAGTTATCGTCTCTTTCTCTGAAGAAATAACCCACAGACAAAAAAGTAGTACCACGTTGTGAAATCTGAAAATCCCGAAAGTCAACAGCTTGAAGATACCCTCAGGAGAAGGGAAGAAAACAAGTGTTACAAGAGATGAGACAAGCTAGGGAAATGTTGATTTCAATGCCACTGTTGCAGACAGTAGGTACATTTTTCCTCTGGTACCCACTGCCACCATCTCAATGGGGTGATTTTTGGTCTCTGATATGAAGAACTGTTTTCAAATGACATAAGAGTTGCTTTGAGGAGAGGTGCAACAAGAAAGTTTCAAGTATGGATAAGAATCACATCAAAGTCCAAAGTCAGGGAAAAAATCCACAGTGGTAAGAAAGCCCAGAAGTGTCAATGTCTTGCTACTTCAACTGAATACCTTCATTAGACCCAAGAGAGAATCTGAAAAACATTTGAGGGTTCCAATCAGCATATATCCTGTCCCTCCACCCTGTAGGGATACTTTCTTGACTATATGCCAGAAACAGAGATAACTAAAGAGTTGAACATCCTCCAGTTGTCTGAGATACTTGGTGCCACTCAAGCCATTTCCTCCCTGAGAAAAGTGAAATGACAGGGGTATAGGGTGTGTGTAACCAACTCATTCCTTCACCTTCCTTCCTGAAAAGCCAGCATTTTAGGAAGAATGAGGATACCTCCTATCTTTCCATTTCTCTCCAAAAAGTTACACGGTTGTTGGTCCAGAAGAATTCTGAAAGCTCAAAGAAATATAAATGCTTCTCTTATTGTGATCTTAATAGAATTCTTGGGGACAGTTAACTTGTATCCCTCTTTTTCTCTCTGAAACTTTTAATTCTTTTCCTTCAATTCTGTGCATGCTGTGTGTAAAATCTATGGAGGGTGAGACTAGTAGATTAAAAACATCTCAGCTTTTCCTAATCTGTATAAAAGTCTAAAATAACTTCTCCTCCCTTACCACCTCCCCTTCTTTCTCCTTTGAGGGGAAGATTTCTGGCAAATTTTGGGTTGGGAAACTGCAGTCATTGTCACAAAACCTAACTGTAAATCCAGTGATTACTTTTTTTTTTTTTTTTTTTTTTTTTTTTTTTTTTTTTTGCGGTACGCGGACCTCTCACTGTTGTGGCCTCACCCGTTGCGGAGTACAGGCTCCGGACGCGCAGGCTCAGCGGCCATGGCTCACGGGCCCAGCCGCTCCGTGGCATGTGGGATCCTCCCGGACCGGGGCACGAGCCCGTGTCCCCTGCATCGGCAGGCAGACTCTCAACCACTGCGCCACCAGGGAAGTCCCCCAGTGATTACTTTTGAAAGGCAATTGCAAAATAGGAATAGAACCCTCTAGAAAACAGTTAATTTTGACTGAGTCTTCCTAATATTGAGCTGTACTTTGAAGAAAATTCTTTATCAGGTTATTGACATTCTCAGTACTGGAAAAATTACGAAAGAGGAAACATTATAGGCAGCTGACATTTTCTTTTGGGGATTTTTCCCAGCATTGAAGAAAATGAATGAGGCATGTGAGAAAACATTAATAGGTAATGTTGGCATACTGTATAAATGTAACTATGCATTATTTCTTAAAACTGTACAACATATTTTAAAAAGTGGAGATTTTAAAAGATAAAGGTCACTGTAGCATAAGGAACAGTAAAAACATGTTATAGACGCCAAGAGACTAAGAAACCAGAGTGGAAAGAGTAATTTTCCTGTCATGAGGGAAAAGTGGGCTATTTTTTGTCAATCAGCTCTGCTTCTGTATCCCTGTTTGGCCTTGGAATCCCTCTCCTTTCTCCTTATATGGGACCTGAGGGGAATTAGAATATCTGGGGCATATGTTTCCTTGGTAATGTAACCTATAATAATTTCTCTTAGGGCCGGATCCTTGTTGAAACTCAGGGCAAAGTTGTTTTGCCAGTAATTTCTGAGCCACTGATCATATTTTGCAATCTTTCCTACTTCTGTGAGATAACTTTCGAGGATGATAAAAACGAGAGTGTATTTCTATGCACCTTGTGTCTCCTCCATTGTCGTCCTTGGTTTTGAGCTCAAAGAAGAAAAGTAGAATCTGTAAATACAATACAGAGCATCTTTTATTTTTTTTTCTTGTTGCTTCCCTGTCAATGTTCCATGGTTGAGATACTTAAAATCAAGGCTAGTAAATGCAGCATCTCAAAGTATACTATGGAAACAACTCTATGCACTTGTCCAAATTAATGAAATAAGAGGTTCTGTTAGAAAAACTTCAATTCCTAAGGAAGTGTTCATCTTATTTACAGCATTGTTTTGTTTAGAATAAAAACCCCAAACACTCTTTATGTGATCATCAGTGTAAGGAAATTAATTTTCTTCTTTTGAAGTTTACATGAATTATTGGTCTTATCATTTTGGAAAGCCTGGACTACAAATAAGGCTGCTACCATGTAAAGAATTATTTTAAACAGAAACTCTTCCATTTCTCACTTGTATGAACCAAAATACAAATGACTGAAGACCTGCTGAAGAGCTCTATTCACACAGTGCAGTTTGGTATGGCTATAAAGGTACTATCTGAACATAAATTTTATAAAATGCTTTAAACCCAGAGAAACATGTATTTATTTTTCCTACAAAAGTCTTCAAAGCAACCCTGAGGAGACAAATTATTGGACATGAGTCTACTCTCATTTGGAGAATATGACATAAGATCAAATTTTATTTTATTTTTTTAGAGTTTAAAAAATGATTCTTTTTCCCAGCTCCCTTCACAGTTTATTCTCTTGTAAGCCTTAGTATATCCTTTATATTGTTTAGTTTATAGAACTGGCCATTAGAAGACATGAACTATAAATCACAGTATGAAACAGATTTTTTGTTGGCCAACAGAAGGGAAAAAAAAAAGAGACTATAGCTGCCTTTATGCCATTTTACTCCAGGTTGGTGAGAATTGTATGTAATGAAGTCCCCAACTGTAAATGGACATGGTCAGACACATATTGCATTGACAAGTCAGAGGATAATACTGATGAAAAGCACATTTTATTATTAGGGGATTTCCATTTCTAAATGCTAATGTATTTAAAAAATGATAAATTGTAAATACATAGATATATAATGACTATCATTTAAGAATATGTTTAGGTTGTGATGGCTGAGTGGTTTATAACTGTCCTGAGTAAAGAACAGTTATAAAAATCCCCAGTTGAGTATGAATGTGAACAACAAAAGCTCCTCTGGACTCTATGGACAATGGATACAATATAAAAAACTAGAAAATAGACCCCGAGATACCCTCTACTTAAAATCAACTAATTCAGTGGAAGGTGTTAAGAAATAGACCTTTGCTTCTCCCCTGCCCCACGTCACCCATGGGCACAAACAAGCTCAGGGCACAGGGAATTAGAATTTAGTCTATGGTAATTAAGGTCATAGAAAGTAGAAGAAATACATCATGGTACCTGAAGCACATAACTTTTTGGGAAAAAATATCCCTTCTATATATATATATATATATATATATATATATATATATAGTGCAAAGTAATGGTCTTCATTTGGAGATATCATGACTTGACTTACCTATTTTGCTAGGATTGAATTTTACTAAATTATAGTTTTCCGTGCTCATTTATTAATAAAGATACCTCATTAGGCAATTTGGTGTGCCTGACAAGTACCGCAACTATAATTGCCTTCAAATTAAACCTAAACACTAGGAGATATTCATCTAAATTGAGTTAATCATAATTTAACTGCTATATACTGAGACATACCCATTACAGAATTCAGACCGTATTGGCCAAATAATAGATTACAAATACAGTATTGTCATATAAGACTGGATAATAAATTCATTTATGAGATACTTGAGAAAATATTTTAGGAAAGATTCTTAAGCTAGTTCTGATGAAGAGAAGATATCCATTTATTCAGATTTAGATTCTTTACTTTCCAGACTCATTTTTCTAGTTTGATGGTCAATCAGTTCAAAACCAACTGCAAAATTGGCTTTCAGAATACAAATAGAAACTCATGGCAACACATCCTGACTCCTACAGGTTTAACAATTACATGTCTAATTGCCCTTTGCTATGACATAAAAATAAATAGAAATGGAGCAAAATATTTTACCCCTCAATACTTTAAGGACAGTTTATGGTGGGAAGTGCTTATCTGCCATGGGGGAAAATCTGCTCCCATATTTTCAAGATCCCATCTCAATTCTTCTCAAGACAGTAAATGGTTTAAGAGTCACCTTCCTAGTTAGAACAACCAAGTTGTGGGATAAGAGGACTCTTGTGTTAGAATACAGGTTTAAATATATTCGAGTATGTACTGTTTTAGCAAATATAATTTTTTATTGTGATTTCAGTAAGAAACAGTTTTGAGGTAAGCTCATACTTTCAATTTAATTCCACAAATGTTTTTAGAGCCCATAGTGTTTCTTAAGCACAGTACTGGAGACTAAAATCAGGTCCAGTCACAAACCTAGAGACCCACCAACCTATGATCTTTCAGTGAAAGTTCTTTTCCTCGGGCTTCCCTGGTGGTTCAGTGGTTAAGAATCTGCCTGCCAATGCAGGGGACACGGGTTCGAGTCCTCATCCAGGAAGATCCCACATGCCCTGGAACAACTAAACCTGTGTGCCACAACTACTGAGACTGCGCTCTAGAGCCCGCAAGGCACACTACTGAGCCCGTGTGCCACAACTACTGAAGCCTGCGTGCCTAGAGCCCATGCTCCGCAACAAGAGAATCCACCACAATGAGAAACCCATGCACTGCAATGAAGGGTAGCCCTCACTCGCTGCAACTAAAGAAAGCCCGGGTAGTAATGAAGACCCAACGCAGCCATAAATAAATGAATAAAGTTCCATTAAAAAAATAAAAAATAAAGAAAAAAAGAAAGTTCTCTTCCTTAAAGCAAAGCTTACTTTATGAAGGTCACAATCCATGGACATTTAAGCACAAAGGGAATTCCAACTTGCAAAGTCAGGGACATGGAGCCATTGCTCCATACCACTCTCCACACAATCTAAATTTTTTACCTTCAAGGACAAGTTACTCCAGAACCTGGTGCCTCAATTACCCAAGAGTCTTCCCTAAAACCCCTAAACTGATCAGATCTTTTTTTTTTTACATCTTTATTGGAGTATAATTGCTTCACAATGGTGTGTTAGCTTCTGCTATATAAAAAAGTGAATCAGCTATATGTATACATATATCCCCATATCCCTTCTCTCTTGCGTCTCCCTCCCACCCTCCCTATCCCACCCCTTTAGGTGGTCACAAAGCACGGAACTGATCTCCCTATGCTATGCGGCTGCTTCCACTAGCTATCGGTTTTACATTTGGTAGTGTATATATATCCATGCCACTCTCTCACTTCGTCCCAGCTTGCCCTTCCCCCTCCCCATGTCCTCAAGTCCATTCTCTACATCTGAATCTTTATTCCTGTCCTGTCTCTAGGTTCTTCAGAACCTTTTTTTTTTTTTAGATTCCATATATATGTGTTAGCGTACGGTATTTGTTTATCTCTTTCTGACTTACTTCACTCTGTATGACAGTATCTAGGTCCATCCACCTAACTACAAATAATTCAATTTCGTTTTTTTTATGGCTGAGTAATATTCCATTGTATATATGTGCCACATCTTCTTTATCCATTCATCTGTTGATGGACACTTAGGTTGCTTCCATGTCCTGGCTATTGTAAATAGAGCTGCAATGAACATTGGGGTACATGACTCTTTTTGAATTATGGTTTTCTCAGAGTATATGCCCAGTAGTGGGATTGCTGGGTCATATGGTAGTTCTATTTGGAGTTTTTTAAGGAACCTCCATACTGTTCTCCATAGTGGCTGTATCAATTTACACTCCCATCAACAGTGCAAGAGGGTTCCCTTTTCTCCACACCCTCTCCAGCATTTATTCTTTGTAGATTTTTTGATGATGGCCATTCTGACCTGTGTAAAGTGATACCTCATTGTAGTTTTGATTTGCATTTCTCTAATGATTAGTGATGTTGAGCATCCTTTCATGTGTCTGTTGGCAATCTGTATATCTTCTTTGGAGAAATGTCTATTTAGGTCTTCTGCCAATTTTTGGATTGGGTTGTTTGCTTTTTTGATATTGAGCTGCATGAACTACTTGTATATTTTGGAGATTAATCCTTTGTCAGTTGCTTCATTTGCAACTATTTTCTACCATTCTGAGGGTTGTCTTTTCATCTTTGCTTTTCAAAAGCTTTTAAGTAAGGGCTTCCCTGGTGGTGCAGTGGTTGGGAGTCCGCCTGCCGATGCAGGGGACGTGGGTTCGTGCCCCGGTCTGGGAGGATCCCACATGCCGCGGAGTGGCTGGGCCTGTGGGCCATGGCCACTGAGCCTGTGCGTCCGGAGCCTGTGCTCCGCAATGGGAGAGGCCACAACAGTGAGAGGCCCACATACCACAAAAAAAAAAAAAAAAAAAAAATTTTAAGTTTCATTAGGTCCCATTCGTTTATTTTTGGTTTTATATCCATTTCTGTAGAAGGTGGGTCAAAAAGGATCTTGCTGTGATTCATGTCATAGAGTGTTCTGCTTATGTTTTCCTCTAAGAGTTTTATAGTGTCTGACCTTCCATTTAGCTGTTTAATCCATTTTGAGTTTATTTTTGTGTATGGTGTTAGGGAGTGTTCTAATTTCATTCTTTTCTATGTAGCTGTCCAGTTTTCCCAGCAGCACTTATTGAAGAGGCTGTCTTTTCTCCATTGTATATTCTTGTCTCCTTTATCAAAGATAGGGTGACCATATGTGCATGGGTTTATCTCTGGACTTTCTATCCTGTTCCATTGATCTATATTTCTGTTTTTGTGCCAGTACCATCCTGTCTTGATTACTGTAGCTTTGTAGCATAGTCTGAAGTCAGGGAGCCTGATTCCTCCAGCTCCATTTTTCTTTCTCAGGATTTCTTTGGCTATTCAGGGTCTTTTGTGTTTCCATGCAAATTGTGAAATCTTTTGTTCTAGTTCTGTGAAAAATGCCATTGGTAGTTTGATAGGGATTGCATTGAATCTGTAGATTGCTTTAGGTAGTAGAGTCATTTTCACAATGTTGATTCTTCCAATCCAAGAACATGGTATATCTCTCTATCTGTTTATATCATCTTTAATTTCTTTCATCAGTGTATTATAGTTTTCTGCATACAGGTCATTTATCTCCTTAGGTAGGATTATTTCTAGGTATTTTATTCTTTTTGTTGCAATGGTAAATGGGAGTGTTTCCTTACTTTCTCTTTCAGATTTTTCATCATTAGTGTATAGGAATGCAGGAGATTTCTGTTGATTAATTTTGTATCCTGCTACTTTACCAAATTCATTGATTAGTTCTAATAGTTTTCTGGCAGTATCTTTAGGAGTCTCTATGTATAGTGCCATGTCATCTGCAAACAGTGATAGTTTTACTTCTTCTTTTCCGATTTGGATTACTTTTATTTCTTTTTCTTCTCTGATTGCTATGGCTAAAACTTCCAAAACTATGTTGAGTGATAGTGATGACAGTGGGCAGCCTTGTTTTGTTCCTGATCTTAGTGGAAATGGTTTCAGTTATTCACCATTGAGAATGATGTTGGCTGTGGCTTTGTCATATATGGCCTTTATTATGTTGAGGTAAGTTCCCTCTATGCCTACTTTCTGGAGGGTTAATATCATAAATGGGTTTTGAATTTTGTCTAATGCTTTTTCGGCATCTATTGAGATGATCATATGCTTTTTCTCCTTCAGTTTGTTAATATGGTTTATCACACTGATTGATTTGTGTGTATTGAAGAATCCTTGCATTCCTGGAATTAATCCCACTTATCATGGGGTATGATCCTTTTAATGTGCTATTGGATTCTGTTTGCTAGTATTTTGTTGAGGATTTTTGCATCTGTGTTCATTGGTGATATTGGCCTATAGTTTTCTTTTTTTGTGACCAGTTTGTCTGGTTTTGTAATCAGGGTTATGGTGGCCTTATAGAATGATTTTGGGAATGTTCCTCCCTCTGCTATATTTTGGAAGAGTTTCAGAAGGATAGGTGTTAGCTCTTCTCTAAATGTTTGATAGAATTCGCCTATGAAGCCATCTGGTCCTGGGCTTTTGTTTGTTGGAAGATTTTTAATCACAGCTTCAATCTCAGTGCTTGTGATTGGTCTGTTTATATTTTCTGTTTCTTCCTGGTTCAGTCTTGGAAGTTTGTGCTTTTCTAAGAATTTGTCCCATTTCTTCCAGGTTGTCCATTTTATTGGCATATAGTTGCTTGTAGTAATCTCTCATGATCCTTTGTATTTCCGTAGTGTCAGTTGTTACTTCTCCTTTTTCATTTCTAATTCTGTTGATTTGAGTCTTCTCCCTTTTTTTCTTGATGAGTCTGGCTAATGGTTTATCAATTTTGTTTATCTTCTCAAGGAACCAGCTTTTAGTTTTATTGATCTTTGCTATCATTTCTTTCATTCCTTTTCATTTATTTTTCATCTGATCTTTATGATTTCTTTCCTCCTGCTAACTTTAGTGTTTCTTTGTTCTTCTTTCTCTAATTGCTTTAGGTGTAAAGTTGGGTTGTTTATTTGAGATTTTTCTTGTTTCTTGACGTAGGATTATCGCTATAAACTTCCCACTTAGAACGCTTTTGCTGAATCCCATAGGTTTTAGGTCGTCATGTTTTCATTGTCATTTGTTTCTAGGTATTTTTTGATTTCCTCTTTGATTCCTTCAGTGACCTCTTGGTTATTTAGTAGCGTATTGTTTAGCCTCCATGTGTTTTAATTTTTACAGTTGTTTTCCTGTAATTGATATCTAGTTTCATAGCGTTGTGGTTGGAAAAGATACTTGATACAAGTTCAATTTTCTTAAATTTACCAAGGCTTGATTTGTGACCCAAGATATGATCTATCCTGGAGAATGTTCCATGTGCACTTGAGAACAAAGTACATTCTGTTGTTTTTGGATAGAATGTCCTATAATTATCAATCAGGTCCATGTTGTTTAATGTGTTAAAGCTTGTGTTTCCTTATTTATTTTCATTTTGCTTGATCTGTCCATTGGTGAAAGTGGGGTGTTAAAGTCCCTACTCTGATTTTGTTACTGTCAATTTCCCCTTTTACGGCTGTTAGCATTTGCCTTATGTATTGAGGTGATCCTAGGTTGGGTGCATAAATATTTACAATTGTTATATCTTCTTCTTGGATTGTTCCCTTGATCATTATGTAGTGTCCTTCTCTGTCTCTTGTAATAGTCTTTATTTTAAAGTCTATTTTGTCTGATATGAGAATTTCTACTCCAGCTTTCTTTTGACTTCCATTTGCATGGAATATCATTCTCCATACCCTCACTTTCAGTCTGTATGTGTCCCTAGGTCTGCAGTGGGTCTCTTGTAGACAGCATATATATAGGTCTCGTTTTTGTATCCATTGAGCCAGTCTATGTCTTCCGGTTGGAGCATTTAATCCATTTACATTTAAGGTAATTATTGATATTACCATTTTCTTAATTGTTTTGGGTTTGTTTTTGTAGGTCTTTTCCTTCTCTTGTGCTTCTTGCCTAGAGAAGTTCCTTTAGCAGTTGTTGTAAAGCTGGTTTGGTGGTGCTGAACTCTCTCAGCTTTTGCTTGTCTGTAAAGGTTTTAATTTCTCCATCAAGTCTGAATGAGATCCTTGCTGGGTAGAGTAATCTTGGTTGTGGTTTTTTCCCTTTCATCTGTTTAAATATGTCCTGCCACTTGCTTCTGGCTTGCAGAGTTTCTGCTGAAAGATCAGCTGTTAACCTTATGGGGATTCCCTTGTATTTATTTGTTGCTTTTCCCTTGCTGCTTTCAATATTTTTTCTTTGTATTTAATTTTTGATAGTTTGATTAATATGTGTCTTGGCATGTTGTTTCTCCTGGACTTGATTTGACTATTTCAAATATTTTCTCAGTCCCTTTCTTTTTCTCTTTTCTTCTGGGACCCCTATAATTTGAATGTCGGTGCATTTAATGTTGTCCCAGAGGTCTCAGATTGTTCTCAATTCTTTTCATTCTTTTTTCTTTATTCTGCTCTGCAGTAGTTATTTCCACTATTTTATCTTCCAGGTCACTTATCCATTCTTCTGCCTCAGTTATTCTATTGATTCCGTCTAGAGAATTTTTAATTTAATTTATTGTGTTGTTCATCATTGTTTATTTGGTCTTTACTTCTTCTAGGTCCTTGTTAAACTTCTCCTCTATTTTCTCCATTCTATTTCCAATATTTTGGATCATCTTTACTGTCATTACTCTGAATTCTTTCTCAGGTAGTCTGCCTATTTCCTCTTCATTTGTTTGGCCTGGTGGATTTTTACCTTGCTCCTTCATCTGCTGTGTATTTCTCTGTCTCTCATTTTGCTTAACTTGCTGTGTTTGGGGTCTCCTTTTGACAGGCTGCAGGTTTGTAGTTCCCGTTGTTTTTGGTGTCTGGTCACAGTGGGTAAGGTTGGTTCAGTGGGTTGTGTAAGCTTCCTAATGGAGGGGACTGGTGCCTGTGTTCTGGTGGATGAGGCTGGATCTTGTCTTTCTTGTGGGCAAGACCGCATCCAGTGGTGTGTTTTGGGAGGTTTGTGACCTTATTATGATACTAGGCAGCCTCTATGCTAGTGGGTGGGGTTTTTGTTCCTGTCTTGCTAGTTATCTCGCATGGGGTGTCCAGCACTGGAGCTTGTTGGTCATTAGGTGGAGCTGGGTCTTAGGGTTGAGACGGAGATCCCTGGGAGAGCCTTCGCCGTTTGATATTATGTGGGCCTGGGAGGTCTTTGGTGGTCCAATGTCCTGAACTCAGCTCTCCCACCTAAGAGGCTCAGGCCTGACACCCGGCTGGAGCACCAAGACCCTGTCAGCCACACAGCCTGGTACGTTGGGAGTTTCTTGTCTTTTGGGAAGTCTGAGGTCTTCTGCCAGCTTTCAGTAGGTGTTCTGTAGGTGTCCCACATCTGGACGTATTTTTTATGTATTTGTGGGGAGGAAGGTGATCTCCACGTCTTATTCCTCTGCCATCTTGAAGGTCCTCCTATTCTGAATTGTCTCATGACAGGAGGTCCTGATCAGATCTTTTCATTATATGGTCATTTCATTCCACTTGGCAGCTGGAAAAGTCCTACCTTTATTTTAAGATCCAGATGTGGTAATACATCCTTTGAAACCTCTCTCTTCCTCAGGGAATATTGCCCCATCCACAGTTTATTGATTATGTCACTGCATTTGTATTTACCACACTATGTTGTAATTTAAACATATACAAGTCTGTCTTTCTCTCTAGAGCAAGAACCCTGTGTTATTAATATTTATATCTTTAATACTTGGTAGAGTTTCAGGCATATTTTGTCTTAAAAATATTCAATGTTGATTGAGGTTGAGGTTCCCCCACTCCTCGGAAGAACTCATGCTCCAGTGGTAAAATGAGCATGGAATGAAACAACAAGAAAAGACTGTAACACAAGGATAAGAGCTAACTTTTATTAAGTCATTACTGTATGGCAAGTATTGTACTAAAATATCTTCAGGAATTATCACATAGAAACTTCATGGCAACCCTAGAAATAGTTGTTGTTATGTTTCCTGTTTTACAATTTCCTGTGAGCATTTCTCACATGATATTACCATTTCTTTGTTATTCATCAATCTAATCCATTCTAGACTGTAAGCGTTTTGAGGACATAGACTCTATCTGGCACTGTTTCATTCACAGCATCTGATACGGTGTCTACCAGCTAACAGGCAATCAAAATATTTGTTAATGCATTTGTTAGTGCATTCGTACTTTAATCAACTTTTTTCCCAGTGTATGAAATATTATTGTAGCATACATTTATGCAGTGCTTATGCTGTGCCAGATGCTCTTCTACATGTTTCACAAATATTAGTTCATTAAACCTTCACTACATTCTGTGAGCTAGCTTCTCTCACTGCAAACTAGGTAATGTTTTACAGGTGAGGAAACAGAGGCAAAGATAGGTAAAGCAATTTGGCCAAGGCTATATGGCTAGTTATCTATCTTGTTCCATCCCCTTACTTTCAGTCTGTATGTGTCTCTAAGTCTGAAGTGGGTCTCTTGTAGACAGCATATATATAGGTCTTGTTTTTGTAACCATTCAGCCAATCTGTGTCTTTTGGTGGGAGCATTTAGCCCATTTACATTTAAGGTAATTATTGATATGTGTGTTCCTATTTCCATTTTCTTAATTGTTTTGGGTTCATTATTGTAGGTCTTTTCCTTCTCTTGTGCTTCTTGCCTAGAGAAGTTCCTTTAGCAGTTGTTGTAAAGCTGGTTTGGTGGTGCTGAACTCTCTCAGCTTTTGCTTGTCTGTAAAGGTTTTAATTTCTCCGTCAAGTCTGAATGAGATCCTTGCTGGGTAGAGTAATCTTGGTTGCAGGTTTTTCTTCCTCATCGCTTTAAATATGTCCTGCCACTTGCTTCTGGCTTGCAGAGTTTCTGCTGAAAGATCAGCTGTTAACCTTATGAGGATTCCCTTGTGTGTTATTTGTTGTTTTTCCCTTGCTGCTTTTAATATGTTTTCTTTGTATTTAATATTTGACAGTTTGATTAATATGTGTCTTGGCGTATTTCTCCTTGGATTTATCCTGTATGGGACTCTCTGTGCTTCCTGGACTTGATTAACTATTTCCTTTCCCATATTAGGGAAGTTTTCAACTATAATCTCTTTAAATATCTTCTCAGTCCCTTTCCTTTTCTCTTCTTTTTCTGGAACCCCTATAATTTGAATGTTGGTGTGTTTAATGTTGTCTCAGAGGTCTCTGAGACTGTCCTCAGTTCTTTTCATTCTTTTTTCTTTATTCTGCTCTGCAGTAGTTATTTCCACTATTTTATCTTCCAGGTCACTTATCTGTTCTTCTGCCTCAGTTATTCTGCTATTGATCCCATCTAGAGTATTTTAAATTTCATTTATTGTGTTGTTCATCGTTGTTTGTTTCATCTTTAGTTCTTCTAGGTCCTTGTTAAATGTTTCTTGCATTTTGTCCATTCTATTTCCAAGATTTTGGATCATCTTTACTATCATTATTCTGAATTATTTTTCAGGTAGACTGCCTAGTTCCTCTTCATTTGTTAGGTCTGGTGGGTTTTTATCTTGCTCCTTCATCTGCTGTGTGTTTTTCTGTCTTCTCATTTTGCTTATCTTACTGTGTTTGGGGTCTCCTTTTTGCAGGCTGCAGGTTCGTAGTTCCCGTTGTTTTTGGTGTCTGTCCCCAGTGGCTAAAGTTGGTTCAGTGGGTTGTGTAGGCTTCCTGGTGGAGGGGACTAGTGCCTGTGTTCTGGTGCATGAGGCTGGATCTTGTCTTTCTGGTGGGCAGGTCCATGTCTGTTGGTGTGTTTTGGGGTGTCTGTGGACTTATTATGATTTTAGGCAGCCTCTCTGCTAATGGGTGGGGTTGTGTTCCTGTCTTGCTAGTTGTTTGGCATAGGATGTCCAGAACTGTAGCTTGCTGGTTGTTGAGTGAAGCTGGGTGCTGGTCCTGAGATGGAGATCTCTGGGAAATTTTCACCGTTTGATATTATGTGGAGCTGGGAGGTCTCTTGTGGGTCAGTGTCCTGAAGTTGGCTCTCCCACCTCAGAGGCACAGCACTGACTCCTGGGTGCAGCACCAAGAGCCTTTCATCCACATGGCTCAGAATAAATGGGAGAAAAAGTAGAAAGAAAGAATTAGTAGAAGTAGAAAGAAAGAAAGAAAGGAGGGAGGGAGGGAGGAAGGAAGGAAAAAAAGAAAGAAAGAAGATAAAATAAAATAAAGATAAAATATAGTAAAGTTATTAAAATAAAAAAATAATTATTAAGAAAAAAAAGAAAAAAATTAAAAAAAAACGGATGGCTAGAACCCTAGGACAAATGGTGGAAGCAAAGCTATCCAGCATAAATCTTGCTCTCAAAGTCCACCTCCTCAATTTGGGATAATTCGTTGTCTATTCATGTATTCCACAGACATCAAGTTGATTGTGGAGCTTTAATCCGCTGCTTCTGAGGCTGCTGGGAGAGATTTCCCTTTCTCTTCTATGTTCTCACAGCTCCCAGGGGCTCAGCCGCAGGGCATCTGTTCTTCGCTCAGACAGGATGGGGTTAAATATCACTCAGGCCGGGGGGGGGGGGGGGGGGGGGGGGAAGGGAGGGGCACGGAGTGCGGGGCGAGCCTAAGGCGGCAGAGGCCGGTGTGACGTTGCACCAGCCTGAGGTGTTCCGTGCGTTCTCCTGGGGAAGTTGTCCCTGGATCCTGGGACCCTGGCAGTGGCGGGCTGGACAGGCTCCCCGGAAGTGGGGTGTGGATGGTAACCTGTGCTCGCAGACAGGTTTCTTGGTGGTGGCAGCAGCAGCTTTCGCGTCTCATGCCCGTCTCTGGGGTCTCCGCTTGTAGCCGCGGCTCGCGCCCGTATCTGGAGCGCCTTTAAGCAGCGTTCTTAATCCCTTCTCCTCGCGCACCAGGAAACAAAGAGGTAAGAAAACATCTCTTGCCTTTTCGGCAGGTCCAGACTTTTCCCCTGACTCCCTCCCGGCTAGCTGTGGCGCACTAACCCCCTGCAGGCTGTGTTCACACCGCCAACCCCAGTCCTCTTCCTGCGCTCCGACCGAAGGCCGAGCCTCAACTTCTAGCCCCCGCCCGCCCTAGCGGGTGAGCAGACAAGCCTCTCGGGTTGGTGAGTGCCAGTCGGCACCGATCCTCTGTGCGGGAATCTCTCCGCTTTGCCCTCCGCACCCCTGTGGCTGTGCTCTCCCCCGCGGCTCCGAAGCTTTCCCCCTCCACCATCCGTAGTCTACCCCCGGGAAGGGGCTTCCTAGTGTGTGGAACCCTTTCCTCCTTCACAGCTCCCTCCCACTGGTGCAGGCGCCCTCCCTATCCTTTTGTCTCTGTTTATTCTTTTTTCTTTTGCCCTACCCAGGTACGTGGGGGGGTTTCTTGCCTTTTGGGAGGTCTGAGGTCTTCTGCCAGCGTTCAGTAGGTGTTCTGTAGGAGTTGTCCCACGTGTAGATGTATTTCTGGTGTATCTGTGGGGAGGAAGATGATCTCCGCGTCTTACTCTTCCGCCATCTTCCCTTGGCTCTGTTTTGACTTCCTGATCTTTTTTATTTTTTAAATGTGCTCTTGAGGATCTATTTTGTCTCTCCTCTCTGCTTTGGATTTGGTTTCCTTTATGTCTCCCATTTGGCTCTTGACCCGGATTTTGATTGTCTGCAACTTTGGCTGAAAGGCACCCTCCCCTAGCTCTGCCCAGAAAACCTAGTTATCTATCTTGAATGCCTCTCTTTTTAAAAATTTATTTTTAAAATTTATTTTATTGACATATAGTTGATTTACAATGTTGTGTTAATTTCTGCTATACAGCAAAGTGATTCCGTTATACACATATATACATTTTTTTTCATATTCTTTTCCATTATGGTTTATCACAGGATATTGAATATATTTCCCTGTGTTATACAGTAGGACCTGTATAGCCTATATATCCATCCTGTATACAGTAGTTTGTATCTGCTAAACTCAAACTCCCAGTCCATCCCTCCCACCTCCCCTCCCCCTTGGCAACCACAAGTCTGTTCTCTATGTCTGTGAGTCTGTTTCTGTCACGTGGATAAGTTCATTTGTGTCATATTTTAGATTCCACATATAAGTGATATCATATGATATATGTCTTTCTCTTTCTGACTTACTTCACTTAGTATGATAATCCCTAGGTCCCTCCATGTTGCTGCAAATGGCATTATTTCATTCTTTTTTATGGCTGAGTTGGATGCTGCTCTTAAAGGTGAACTGAGATTAAAAACCTAGACTATGAAATCAGCCATATGTAATCTACTAAAATGGCAAATTAGGAAGATTGTAAATAGTTTTAGGTAGTTTGGTGATCATTGTTCATCTTTCTTTTCTGGTAAAACCATTATCCCATCCTGGTCATTTCCCTTTATGCTGGTTCAGCATCTCCAACCTGAATTGTGTGTTTGACTTTCCTTTACTGATGCAAAGTTAATATGCTCTCTGAAAATTGCTCTTTTTGCATTATTGTGTATGCTTTTTCTCTGAAACTGCTCCTTAAAGAATAAGATCTTGGTTACAACTACCTAGATTTTAGCACTTGCATTACAATTGTCTTTTCAATTTCTGTTCCTAATTACTATTGCACAAATTCGTTTAGGTTAGGAATTGCAGGAAATGTGGTCTTTTTTCAAATGTATATATGGCTTCTGCAATAATTAGTCTAGTGGGTTTTGTAGATATTTGCAGTTCTAAAGAGGGGGAAAGAAATCTTCCATACAGATTTTCCACATTGTTCAAAATTTCTTTTTCCAATATGGTTGTTTCCTAATTATTGCACGAGTGTCCCCATTTTAAAGGAACTATTTCAAAGGAACTTTGGTGTTCAGCCCAGTTGGTTGCAAAGTGGTTTTTTCTATTTACAGTTACACATCCATTAACATTGAATGTTCATTAACACTCCTCTCCCATATATTGTATATCTATTTTGTGATTACATCTTTTCTATGCACATGGACCCCTTATTGAACAGCAATGATCACTGATTTATTATTGGCAAAGTTGTTTCCTAGTGGTTATGAGTAATTTAGAGAGTGGTTCCTTGGTGAGTTGTAATTGAACATTAATCACTTTTCCTACACTAATAACACATGATATGGAAATTTAATTGCTTTCAAAGGTATGCTACTATAGAATAATAAGATATTTTAATGAATATTTAAAAACCATTAAGACCAAAGGTTAAAAGATGTTGAACATATAAGAACATTACTCATTTTTGTAATCTTGGAGTTAAATTTTAACCTATAGAAGCATGAATGTACTATTGTAGCTTCTTAAATAGTCCTTGTATGTATTTTCTAATGCTAGATAATAAATTTCCACAAATTTCAAAGTTTAAAACAACACTCACTTATTAGTTCCTAATTTTCTACGTCAAAAGTCCAACAAGATGTGGCTAGGTTTTCCGCTCAGTCACAAGGCTGAAATCAAGGTGTCTTCAGGGCTGACTTCTCATTAGGAGGAGCTGAGGAAGAATCTGCTTAGAAGCACATCCATAGAGTTGGCGGAATCGAATCTAGCTCCTTGCGGTTTCAATACTGAGATCATGAATTTTTTGCTCCTAAAGAGTTTCTAGAGGTCATTCACAGGTCCTTTCCACATGACCACGTCCATCTTCAAGCTAACAATGGTGTATCAAATCCTTCACCTGTTTCAAATCTCTCACTTCCACTTCTGCAATTAGCCTGAGAAAACTTTTGGGTTTTGTATTTGAATTTTTTTTTTATTGAAGTATAGTTGATTTATAATATTATATTAGTTTCAGGTGTACAACATAGTGATTCAAAATTTTTTAGATTATATTCCATTTATAGTTAATCTAAAATATTAGCTATATTATCTGTGCTGTACATTATATCCTATAGCTTATTTATTTTATACATTGTAGTTTTGCCTCTTAATCCCCTAGCCCTATCTTTCCCCTCCTTCTTCCCTCTCCCTACTGGTAACCACTAGTTTGTTCTGTATATCTGTGAGTCTGTTTCTTTTTTGTTATACTTACTAGTGTGTTTTAGTTTTTATATTCCAATATAAGTGGTAACATAAAGTATTTATCTTTTTCTGTCTGACTTATTCACTAAGCATAATCCTCTCCATGTCCATCCCTATTGTCACAAATGGCAAGATTTCATCTTTATTCATGGCTGTAGGGTGAATGCTTTTTTAATTGAATCTGACGTTCTTCCTTTTAATTGGTACATTTAGTCCATTTAAACCTAGTGCCAAAAAATCATTTGGAAGAAGCTTGAAAAATGCATAAGAAAGCACAGGAAAGGTCAGGTGCATCATGAGAAGACAGTTTGTAGAACTGAACTTCTGGGGTAGAATGAACACTTGGAGTGTGGAAACATATGAAGATGTCTAGTTCGTTCTATATGGGCATGTACATATATAGGCAATAAGTGAATATCTGTATAAAAAACAATTGATTATTGATTGAAATGAGAATGAATGAATGAACGTATGAACAAATAGAATGTTAAGTAGATTATATAGAGGTTAAAAAATGAGCCCAATAAATTGGATCCAATATGAGAGGAAGGGAGTTTTTGTGGATTTTGAGCATGAAAAATATTTTTGCATAATAATAATTTAATTGGATAAACCCAGTTCCTGCAACTCTTGGGATGCTCTTTCTCTTTAATATTCACATTCCTCTGTAATAAGAAGGCCTAACCATACACACACTTCTCCAAGGGCCACTTTCTTCTAATGATATTTAGAGGAAAAGAAGCAGTCAGTTCACCAGGTGCCAGGCTCTGTTGTCTCCTGGCACCACTCTGAATTCGAGGCTCTTCTCACTTTACATCAATTTGAGATCTATGATGATTTCCGCAAATCACCACCAACTCAACATTGCCATATATAATTGTTTTTCTTATGGAAAAATTTGGGGAAAACAATAGAATTATAAAGCAAGCAAGAAGTAATTTCAAAATTAATGCCAGACATGCCATTTTATGGGAATTCATGAGCTATTACTCATCACATGAAGTTTCATATGGGCAATTTCCTTTAATAGGCCCTGAATTAGGCCCATTACTTTCTCACAAATTCTGCTCCTTGGTTTACTGAAACCAACATGTTTGACCTTGCTATTATTCAGAGCGAAGGCATGCCCCTTTTGTTTCACCCTTGTCTATCTGTGATATACAGTATCTCTTTATTTTATTCAAACAATAGATCCATCAACTCAAAAGTTGAATTACATCACTCTCCTAGAGGGCATATATCACTATACTGGGTTTGCTTTTGTTTTGTTCTGTTTTTTATTCCCCCTTATAATATAATGAAAGAATTCTTGCAAATTTACTGTGAAGTGATGTGCAACATACTTTGAAAGGGTGATGGTTCTTTATTTAGTATAAAGAGCCTAGATTTATGGTTTGGACTTTTGATTTAAACAATGCTTCTTTCATACTCTAATGGGAAGAGTTCAGCCGTTTTATTCATCCATAAGATGGGATAGTGGGCTTGTTATGAGGATTTAAAGGGGTGCTGCTTAGAGTCTGACGCATAGTGACTTTCAGCAAGTGGTAGCTCTTTATTTTGGTGCCAGGGAGCTCTACTAGGCAGCTCTTATAGTCACCTAGAAGTAACTAGACCCCAGACAGGGAGAGAGCAGTGATAGAAGTGAAAAGAATAAATGGAGATGCAGTTTTGGGGAGGAGATGGCAGAAGTTTGTGAGAGAGAGGGAATAAGGGAAAGGAGAGAGTGTTATATCAAGGAGAATGGCAGTATCACTGACAAGGCAGTACATGTTCTGATACAAACTCTATTTGATCTTTGATTTAAGAAAAGGGAGAGGTCGGGCTTCCCTGGTGGTGCAGTGGTTGAGAGTCCGCCTGCCGATGCAGGCAGGGGACGTGGGTTCGTGCCCCGGTCCGGGAAGATCCCACATGCCGCAGAGCGGCTGGGCCCGTGACCCATGGCCGCTGAGCCTGCGCGTCCGGAGCCAATGCTCCGCAACGGGAGAGGCCACAACAGTGAGAGGCCCACGTACCGCCAAAAAAAAAAAAAAGAAAGAAAGAAAAGAGAGAGGTCAGTGTAGCTGTTGGGCATGGTTGTGGCGGAAGAATGATTTGTATAGTGCAGAAAAACCAAAACTAAAATAAGTGGAGTAGAGAAAGGAAGGCACATTAGAAGTAAATATGCATCATTACGGGGGTGATAACTGGTAAGGTGAGCGGGGAGAGGTCGAACCCTCCTGGAACGACAGATTCATATTGTGAGTCACAGTATGATTGGTAGGACGTAGAACAAATTGGGTAATTATTTACCGTGTGTATCTGATCAGTCTCCAGAGCCTATTACTAGCCCATTTTAAATGTCTCTCAGATTTGCTATCCTCCCCTCCACATTTCTTTGTTTAGAATGTCGGTTGTCGGTTGTCGTCACCAAACTCTGTGTGCATTAGGAA
Organism: Phocoena sinus; assembly: GCF_008692025.1. Lineage (NCBI taxonomy): Eukaryota > Metazoa > Chordata > Mammalia > Artiodactyla > Phocoenidae > Phocoena > Phocoena sinus. The sequence continues at coordinate 34,363,841 of NC_045772.1, read as the reverse complement.
AAGTTCTCTTCATAATTCTCCCCTAACTCCCACCGAGGAATTGCTCCCTTCTCCAAGCCTTGCTGTGTGCCGTGTCAGTCAATCATCATAAAGCTCTGTTATCCTCCCTGTTATTTGTTATGATGAGTCACATCCAGGACTTAAGTGGCAACAGTGAACCAGGGCTAAAAAGCCAAGGAAATCCGTGAGAATATCTTGAAACAGTGAACACAGCCTTGGGTGCCTCAAAGATGTTTGCTACATGTAAGGTGTGGGGTGGAGGATTTCTTAACTGCACTTGACTTTTAAAGGTCCTGCTCACCAATGAAAATGTCTCTTGAAAATTACTGCTTGGTTCAGTGTCTGCTCATCTTCTGTTGTATAAAGAGCCAATTTAATAAACGAGGAGGGCAGGAAACTACAGAATAGAAATAAGGACAGTAAGGTGTAAAATTTTACTAGTATATCACTGCCTCTAAAATAAAGTAAGAACACATAGCTTTCATATTGATTAGCACCAGCCGATGAAAGTTATTTCTGTCAACTATTTTTGGAAGGCAGTGGTAGGCAAGAGGGGAGAAGAGTTTAAAGATTATATATTATATATATATAAATGTCTATGTTTATAATATATTTAGAAAAATACCAAACAATAGTTAGAACTGTATACATAGCTGTCTAAAGCCGGGTCTGTGTCTCTCTCAGTGTGCTAAGTATTTTCAGTGTTTGTTCGTGGAAGAAAGTTACATGACTTGTGAAAATAATAAATGAATACAGGGACCCTGAATTTAAGTTACTTTTTTTTTTTGCATTTTCCTTTGACAAATGATTCAAATGAAAATTATTTCGTACATTTTATAAATAATTTAAAACCAGCATTTCCCTTGAGAACACAATATTCTTGCAGTGAAATAGTTACTGGATTGGAAATCAGCTCCAGGCACCTTCACTGGTTTTATTGAGTGACATTTCATCCCTCATCTGTAAATGTAAATCCACTAAAATATTTTGGGATAAATTGCTATTATTGTTGCTTTATACAATAATATCTTTGAATATACTAGAAGGAGAAACCACTGTTTATAATCTCTACACCCTTTTAATATATATTGGTTTTTGGAGGGTGTTTATCTCTTAGGGTTTTTAAACAAAGCACAGGCAAGTTTCAGAGTTAGTTTCAAAATAGAAATTGTGGTTTTATTAGCTACTGAATCAAGAACACTTCACTATATTATTTCCAAACAGTTGTTGTCTTGTAATAATATTTGTTCCCCAGAGAACTGGAGTTGACTCAGCTTGGAGGTGTTCACTAATGATCTTTTGAATCATCTACTCCTCCATAATTTTTATTCCTCTGTCTTAGAAAGCTTACAACATATTGCTAATTTTTCAATAATGATACATGAAATGTAATGAGTTGTATGGGTTTCCAGATTATTATACGAATGACCTTTAGTCTGATGTTTCACTGGGTACTCCAAACTCATATCCCATAATTGCATGAAGGTATTTTTTAAAATTTTGCAATCTCCACTTAATAACATACTAAATTTCACTACGTGCTATTCCAGTTTAGCTAGTTAATTTTCATCAACATGTAAGCACAGCTATCTTTTTGGCTGTGTCTCTCAACTAGCATATCATAATTATTCTGAAAAAAGTAAACACTGTTAATTAAAACAGACTACCTCAAGGCAGGTATATATTTTTTCCTTTTCAATTCATTCCATAGTATCTGTTTTTCTAATTTCTGCTTTATTTCCTTTACAGCTCTTGTTACACTCTGAAACTATCTTGTTTGTTTATTGGCTTTTTGTCTGTCTTCCTCACTGGAATGCAGCATCTGTAAGCAAAGGAAACTTCTGTCTTGTTGCATGCTATATCATCATTGCATAGAACAGCACTTGTCAAATCATAGACTTTTAATAAATAGTCATTTGACATCTTCTGCCATAGAATGCTAGATTTTAAAGCTGTCCTTAATCACAACATCTAATAGCTTTCTTCAAAAAAGTGTAGGAACATTCTATTAATAATAAACAATAAATATACTGACTAAACTATGAACATACTAAGTCAAATTTTTAATCTACCTGTGAGTATCATGTGTCCATATTCTAATAATTTTTTAGTTAAATGAAAATTTGGTAATTTAATTAAAAAACAAAACAATTTCTAAAATTATGCTCAGCATGGGCTTAGGATAAGACACAGACCTTTTGCTTCAAGAATATATTCCTAAAATAAAAGCACAGCTTTTTTATAAATCAAAGAAGACTGTAAGGAGTTAGGAATCAGCAGAATACATGTTCAAACCAGGAAGCTATGAACTGCTTTTAGGACGTTAAAAGATAAACTGGTGCATATTAAAAATTTTTCAAATTTATTTGAGCAGAAATTAATTTGAATCAAGCAGCATCCAATCTGGTGGATAGAAAGGAGCTCTGACAAGCTGCACAAAATCAAAGACTTTTATAGGCAATAGGTAGCAGGAGCAAGAAAGTTCTACGAGGCAAATGTTGGTTGGTTATCGCAAGGTAACTTTCCTTCAGCGGTTGGCAGGGGTCTATCAGGCAGATTTCCTCACTGCTTCTAATCAGGAGATTCCTAATTGACTGGTGTAAGATTCCATTTCTGGGAGAGGTGAAACTATAATTAAGTCTTGGTTTGGTGATGTGGGGCTTAGCATAAGTAGCTCCATTTGGGGCCTGTTGTCTTGTTTTTAAGAAGGGGAAGGTATCTTTAAAGAAGTAACTAAATGATTTTGAAAATATCTTAGGATGTGTCAGTAATCTATAAGTAAAAATGAGGAAGTGGAACATGAAAGAAGGCAAGAGATACTGGAAGCTATTGCATGCGTTGGAGAATTGAGTTTGGTTGGAATTGTGTGGCAAGTAAGGTTAGAAGAAAGGTTTGGATGTTGCTGTACCACGTGTTCCATTCCAGGTTGAGAAATTATATTTAATTTATTAGGAAACAGAAACATTCCATGTTTCTAATTATGGGAGTGAAATTGTAAGAACTCTGCTTTAGTATGATTAGTATAAGCAGGACTAGCTGATTTGACAGAATGAAAATGTAATGTGAGGCAGGAGAGTAGGTAGTAAGTGTCTGAAATTGGTCAGGAGAGGTATCAGGCATTGCTGAAATTGAATAATGGCTCTGGGACTTGAAAGAAAGGCATATTTCAGGATGCAAAGTTAGGAGTCTCCAGGGCTTAGATGTGGATAAGATCTTAAACTAGCTCTGAACTATGATCCCAGTGCTGATTTTGGTCAATTCACCAATTGTGCCAAAGAGGAAGCCCTTACACCCATTCTATCTGTCCCATTTTTTGTTAGGCCCCTAAACAAAGGTAGTGGCATACAGAGACTCATTTTTGTGCCAACTGTTGCTTTTGTAAACGACCCCAAATTAAAATTTTTATCAGTATTCTCATTTTGTTTCATATATGTGTTAAACCTGGGAATATCAACAGTGAACGATCTTTTCCCATATTCCACTGTATTTTGCAAGTACACTTATTCATGACCTCTTAGGAAATTTAATGATTATCAAAGACGTATTTGGTAGCATTAAGTGGTGTGATATGAAACGGGCAGACAACCCTCCTTCTCTTAAAACCTCCAATTTCCAATTTGTCAAGTTTTGTTTTTGTAAATCGTATTATTTATAGTGGCTAAGCTTAAGGCGAATGTTTTCCCAGAATACTACTTCCTGGGACAGGATGCCTCCTCCTTCTCACAATGAAGCGTCTGGGGTCATAAGGTTCTGTTCTATGTCCTCCCTTTCCAGACTTTGCATACTGCTTACTTTTCTTTGTCCATCGTTAGTTTTAACTCATAATACTTGACTCACTCTAAAACTTCCAGACATAGAGAAAATACTGGAAGATTTTGCTTAGGAGCTAGGCATGCACCTTTCTTTCTTTTGGGATCCCCATTTTCCCAGTCTTTTTAAGTCTTTTATTCCATCACTTTTTTGTAAAATTAAAGTAGCTTTCTGATTCTTTTTTTTTTTTTTTTAAATTTATTTTATTTATTTATTTATTTATTTTTGGCTGCGTTGGGTCTTCGTTGCTGCGCGCGGGCTCTCCCTAGCTGTGGATAGCGGTGGCTACTCTAGTTGCGGAGCACGGGCTCTAGGCATGCGGGCTTCAGTAGTTGTGGCTCACGGGCTCTAGAACACAGGCTCAGTAGTTGTCGTGCACGGGCTTAGCTGCTCCATGGCATGTGGGATCCTCCCGGACCAGGGCCTGAACCCGTGTCCCCTGCATTGGCAGGCGGACTCCCAACCACTGCACCACCAGGGAAGCCCCCTGATTCTTCTATAGAACTATTATAGCAGAGCAATTGGGAGACTTTCCTGCCAAGGTACTCCATAAAGTCATTGAAATGCCAGTGACTTTCTAGGTCATGTCAACTTATACTCTTCCCAGGTTATTGAGAGTTAAACATTTGTCTCTTAGACAAGAGAAGACTCTTTATCTCCCCTAAGGCACAGTCTTACCAATTTCAACACAAGGTCACATACTCTTGGTCTTTTATAATTAGCCACATTCCTCCACTGGTTTCCCTAAGTTCTGAAATTGAACGAGGAAAAAAAAAAGATTCAAATGAGGTTATTAAATTATAGAATACTAGCAAGCCCTTTCATCGTCTTGTATGGAATAAAGTAAAGCTTAGCAAGAAGCCTGTGCTAGCAAATACCTCAGATGTAGTTCTCTTAAAAGAGTCATTTAAATAAAATGACTATCTTCTTTTAATGAATAACTAGATGAAAAACAACTTCGAGTTTCTAATGGCATTTTGGTACCATCTGGGGTGAAGCACAACACCTATTGAATTATAAATATTTATATCACCTAATTAACTAGAAAAGCTAAGAAACACAACTTGTGTCTTTTTTTCTGTTAAAGTCAACATAAGCAATAATTCTAGCCTGGGCATTCTTTTGTGGAATTGATATCTAACTTTGGAGACTCAGAGTACTTCAAAGTATTGCAGGTGTTTTGTTGTTATTTGGCTTTGTTTTGTTTTTTGGTATTGAAACATTATCAGGGGCTACACTGGAGAATTTGAAGCCCATGTGGCAGAGGAACCACAAAGGCAGGGCAACCATATGTATCTCAATTTGTCTGGGCCAGTCCAGTCCAGTTCAGACCAGTTGTCCTCAGGTATTTATTAATAACTCTGCCTTTCACTTTCAAAAGCATCTTGGTTTGGACCATACTTTATATGTCAGTTATAAGGCACAGGTTAAATATTTCTTGTCACCTAAAATCAATATGTTCACAGTTTAAAGACCAGACTGGGGCTGTGAAAGGGGCAGGGAGGAGAACAGAAGAACAAAAAAAAGTAGTAAATAGAACTGGATCTACTTACATGAAGGGTGTAGCCATAAAATCATTAGACTGTATTGCCACACACTAAGTTTTTTAGGTCTAATTCCATTTGGCTAGCCCCATATCACCAATGACTAAAATATTCTTTGTTGGAAATCTGGCTAAATGACAAGTGGAGAAAACTGTGTTGATAATGGCCATCAGCCAAGTAAAGCCCATTGTTTGAACAACAACATTAATTTGCAAACATTCCTTTACCAGAATTGGAACACTTACTGATTCAGTGACAGAATAAAAAATAGAATATAAAGTTTTAACTCAAACCTTTTTCTATTAACTTATACTTATTGTTGTTAACACAAAGTTAGGTAAGCGGTATGAAGAGAGCGCTGATATTCCAGATGTGTGAAAGAGAGAGCAATTGGGGTAGTAAGTGTACTAAAAAATAAAGGCTCCATTTTGGAAATGAAATTGTCAGCATGTTATATAATTCTATGATATTTTAATTGAAAATACCTAAAAAATATTACCATAAAATAGACATTTTTCACAAAGATAGAAAGTAAACATGTTTTTAAAATGATGTTCTTAAAACAATCTTTGTGCAATTTTTAGACATGATATATTAGATCCTCACGGAACCATACTTAGAAAAGGAAGGAGACCACAGTTTCATGGTCATGCCAGTATCTCCCTTTCTCTGAATAGGGAATAGCATTGTATAGTGTCAAAGCCTACTTATTACCCAGTGAATAAATTTTTATAATTTATTTTATTTTGTATTTTTATAAGCCTATTAGAGAGTATTAAAGTGCTGTGAAAATATAGATTTTGGTAAGTTTTATGTCTTATAGCTTTCCTATGGATTCATTTTCATAAGTGTACTCAATTTTGGCTTTCTGATCCAGCTATTGCAATTCTGGGAGATATAGGAATATTTTACAAGATGGTGATGTGTGTGTTCACAAAACAAATGTAGTGGAGAAGTAATTTTGACCATCAAAGAAGTAAATGAACTTTGCTTTGGCAAATAGTTTTTCCTTCCTTTTAAAAAGCTATTTATTATGGGAACAAAATCCAAAAATTTACTCTATATCTCTTTCAATTCATGTATTATCTTTTGCCCATATCAAATGCATATATACAATTTACAAGAATTTAATCAAGGTATGTTGTCATTTTTGTTCTTTTTTCAGTATATAATATAAAATAGTTTTTATGTATATAAAAAGTTTTCAAAATCATTCGTTTCATAGTTGGTCTGGAATAACAAAATATTTTCTGACCATATGCCTAGTACTGGAAATTTAATTTCCACTTGTGTGCTATATAAATGTCACTGCAATCAATAACTTTAACATATACATTTTTGTATTTCCTTAATAAAAATTCTTTTGATTGAAATAACTAGATCAAACATAAGAAGAACTATGTATTCTTCAAAATCTTTGGCCAAATACCTGTACATAATTTATAATACTAGTAGCAGCATAGGAGTTTTTGTCTTAGTGCAACTTCACAAGAATTCTTTTAAATTGTTAATTTAGTAGGTTTAAATGGTACCTCAAATTTTGAGTAATTTGTAATGTTTTTATTTCTTAGAAGGATAGATAATTTTTTCTAACGTTTGTTTAATATTTATATACTTAAGAGTATAGAGATGGGATGTGGAGTGTGGGAGGAAAAGGCACTCAGACTCTGTTCAAATTAGTAACAGATATATCATTTCTTTGATACAACTTCATGATAAGACTAATTCCAAATTGAATGTTGACTATTCAATCAAATCCTTAATGGGAGATAATAGCAGATGTAGCTAAGATTATTTTGATTTTGCAGGAATAAAAATATTTGACCCCTTCTGTAAAGTAATTGGCAGTCAATGATAAATATATTCAAACAGAATACTCATTGAATCATTACTAATCCAAAAGATTACTTCTCTATGCTCATTCTCTGAATCCTGATTTTTTAATTAATGCTTTATTAAGAAGGAAATTGGAAATAAAATCATTGAAGTGTAGGTGTATATTAGGTGATGCAATTATATTTTCTTGAGATATTCTGCTTATGTTTATTATTAGGCAGATAGTACTTAATGTTAAAATTTTCTTTTCCTCAGTCAAATTATTAATCCACCAGATCTTTTGTTAAAATTTGACTTACATTTTCAGAGGTTATTATATTTATATGTTGATGAGTGAGACAAAGAAACAAAACTAAGGATATCTACTTTGAATTATCAGTTATATATTAAAAATAAGTAAAAATGTATGTATGACTTTGTGTACATAATTTAAATTTATTATGTGATTGAAGGAGACAAAACAATGTGCATTAAATTATACACACAATCTTAACTTTTGATGAAAAACCATGGCCTTTAGAAATACAATTTTTAACATTTTGAAATATATGACTCTCTTACATAATTTCCTGCATCTATTTTATTAATAAAATGTTTTATCAAAAATTCAGTAAATCTAATAAATAAATAAATGTAAATCTTTTAATATTTGCAAAGGCTTTTAAGTTAATATAAGTAGCTATTTGCATAATGATTATACTTGAGAGAATCATAAATGTTTTTTTCTTTTTTTCCCCTTGTTGTGGCTCAGCAGTGGATCAAAAGCAAATTGTGATAATTGTTCAATCAGTTAAAAGTCAAAAAAAATGCAAGGAAGAAAACTCTTTTCACCTTTTTCTAACCATTGTTCTTTTACCACAGAACAATGGGAAGATCTGGCTGTCAACAGATTTTCTGTAATAAATCTTAGCATTGCCAATGGTAACACAGGCAGGCATTACACACTTCCTATTGTGGTACAAAATATGGTACACAACATCAGGTAGGGTATTATTGTCAAAAAATATTTAATTTGAGTCCAATCAAGTCTTTGGGTATTATTTTCAGTTTATGAGAAATAAAGAAGATAAATGAATAGTTAAGAAAATTCCTCTGTTAGATACTGAATGTCATTGTGTATAATAAAATGCGTATCATTGCATTCAATTTGTTATTGTTTTGTATTGCTTTATAAAAAATTACTGTACAAAAAAATTATGACTTTGATTTTTATGGAATTTGAGGTTTGCCTGTGTCATCTCATTTGAAACACACAACAACCTAGGGAGACAGATACAGCTGTGCTCATTTTAAAGCTGAATCTGACTCTGGAAGAGTAACAGTGCTCTACTCCTAAAATATACTGCACTTACTAAACATAACAACATTCCTGAGGAACTGCTCAAGTAGCTGGGGAGGTGGACAAGTTGCAGTGCTAGGGAGCTCAGTGTTCTAGGCGATAAGTCAGTATAACTATTTAATTGGCATCAGCTATATGAAACTGCACAGAAATTTTTTTTTTTTTTTTTGCACAGAAATTTTTGAATCATTTAGTTGGTTGGAACATCATCTTTAAGAAGTCATTCATTCATTCAATGAATATGACTGTCAACTATGTACCAGACAGTTTTTGAGGTGTAGGGGAAGCAGCAGTAAATAAAATGCCCCTACCCTCATGGACCTAACATTCTCATGTGGAGAAAACAAACCTTAAACTTTTTTTTTTTAAAGTACATATAGAATTTCTCAGAAAGTAAATACATTTTATAGAGAAAAATAAAGCTGGGTAACTAAGTGAAGGGATTAATAAAGGGGAAGGCAGAGCAGAGCTATATCACTCAGGTGATTGTGGAAATCCTCTCTAATAAGAGACTTCAACTGTGTCTGAAATAAGTGGGAAGTTGAGCTATGAAGATATCTAGAGAGAGACCTGCTCAGACAGAGGGAACAGAAATGGCAAAGGATTAATGCAGACATGAGCTTGACAAGCTGGAGAAATAGCAAGAAGGACTTGTGGCTGGAGTGGAATGACCCAAAGGGCAAATAGAAAGAGAGAATCAGAGAGGCAGCTGATAGCCAGATCGGCAGGAGCTTTGGAAGCCATTGTAAGTACTTTAAGTCTGAGTGAGATGGGAAACCAGTGGAAGGTTTTGTCAAAGGAGTGATGTGATCTGTTTCATGTTTGGTGCTTTTAGAACATTTCTATTCCGGATTATCAGGTGGTGGTGATGATGGAGGTGTAAAGCAGCAGCAGAGCCTCCCAGAAAGAAAATTCAGTGGCTTGGACGAGATGGTTAGTAGTGGAGGTGATAAGAAAGAGATTCTGGATGTATTTTGAAAGCATAATCTAAAGAAACTTACTAATAGATTGGCTATGTGAGACGAAACATGAGAGAAAGAGTTAAGCCAAACCTCTAAGCTTTTGGACTTAGGCACATGGAAGGAAGAAGCTGGCATTTACTGAGATATGGAAGTCTGTGAAGAATCCAGTTTTGGCTGGAGGCATCAGGACAGAGAAGGTCAGACAGAGAAAGACAATGAATAGCATGATGAATATTATGACAACGGAAACAGACAAAACCATGTGAAGTAAAAATAATTCAACCTGATTTCATTTTAATAGCTATATGAGTTGTGGCCCTACTATGTAGGTAGAATGTGGTAGAAATAGAAAAACAAAACAACAACAACAACAAAACTCAACCAAAAGCAAAAACCAACAACAAATTATAGAATTGTGTGCCCTCAAATGAGGGGACGGAATCAAGAAATTTCAAAAAATGGCATGAAAGAAACTACCAGATGACTCTAGTAAATCTTGATAGACATAAGGAAAGGCACAAATGTTTTAAGAGAATGGAAGAAATGCAAATGAAGCGGGCAAAGGAAATAGCAAAAACCTTAGCAGGAGTTCAGACTTCTCTGAGTAAAAACTAAAAGAATTAGGTAACAGTGTGGCTTGCACTAGGACACAGACTTCATTTTTTAAGTTTTAGAGACTTAATTTGTGTGACCTATAATGGGCTCAGCATGTGACTTAAGGTCACAGACAAAAAAAAAAAAAAGTCCTGTGATGTGAACAGAACTTTTAATGATTTATATGAAATCTCAATGCATTGGCATAGAAATTCTAATTTTCATGGATTGGGATATTTTAAATATTTAGAATAAGTATAGAAATTATAAATTAGCATATAAAATCAAACACAAAATTGGACAATAAAAATAGCTTTTAAAAATGTATCATTTTGTCATGTTCAAAAATATCTAACTTGTTTCCCATGTGAAAACTACATTTTAAAATCTGCTAGAGCTCTATCCAATCAAAAAATTATGACTGCACTCTTCCATTTGGAATAGCTGCCATGCCATTTTATACATGTGGCTAATGTGGTGAACTCCTTTCTCAAATTTATATAGGATCTTCATTATCACCCTGGCCTTCGGGGAATCACAATATGCTGAAATGAAATTCCTTGCCCTTGGTTCGTATTTGAGGTATGCGAAGTGACACAAGTCTCTTAACTGTCACTCAATTAAGGGGTGAGCAAGTGATATCAGGGTGCACAGGGTGAAGAAGGAAGGGTGTCCGCAGACATCTCATTTTGCACATTTACAGTTCACGATTCACATTCCAGTTCAAAAATAAGATGTAATAGTCCTACTGTATGATATACAGAGACAGTTTACTGTTTGATAGCAATTCGTTTTAGATGTTAATTTTCTCAGTATATGGCAGCTAGTAATTATTGATTGCTTTGTGTCATCAATTGCATACAAGCAATTTTAAAGTAAATGCATCAATATCACTCAACAATGATAAATATCACAGAAACAAAAATTATCTCTTATTCTTTCTTGCAAATATTTAATCTTCTTTTTGGACCATATATCATGGAAATAAAAATATTTCCAGAATAATTATTTACTTCAGATTAGAAATGACAATGAACTGTTAAAAGAGGAAGTCAAACCCTTAGGTTTACTGCATTAAAATGTGTACTTTTCTCTGGAAAACAGAAGTGGGTCAAGATATATTTTGGAACTCCTATTGCAGCTACATCTTAAATAAAAGCTTCCCCCAGGGCTTCCCTGGTGGCGCAGTGGTTGAGAGTCTGCCTGCCGATGCAGGGGACACGGGTTCGTGCCCTGGTCCGGGAAGATCCCACATGCCGCGGAGCAGCTGGGCCCGTGAGCCATGGCCGCTGAGCCTGCACGTCCGGAGCCTGTGCTCCGCAACGGGAGAGGCCACAACAGTGAGCGGCAAAAACTTCCCCCAGAGAAGGAACTTCTTGCCAAAAGGCAGGTCTAGGTGGTCATTTTTGTCTTGTATGATACTCCTACTTACCCTTGACAGGGGAGGATCAGTGCATGATAGAACTATCTGTTAGAGGATGAGGAGTGTACTGTATTGTCCCTTTGGGAATTTCAGAAGAAAAATGAGGTTATACTGTAAGTTGATGCTTGTGACTTCTCAAGTTGAAACTTAATATAAAATCAGACTTGAATTTGCACTCATGGCAAACCTAATTATGGGAAGTAGAAACTATGAGTAAGTAGGGTAGATCAGCCATCAGAGAAGGTAAGGGAGACGTAGAGAAAGAAAAAGAAAAAAAAAAAAAATGAGAGAGAGAGAACCCAGAGCTGGCTTCATGAAAGTGGAATCTGTTTCATCACACAGGACCCCCAACACAGAAGGGCCCCACCCTTGGTTTAATGCTCCGCTGTCACTTGCTTGAAATTCTTATTTGTTTTTGAGCGAGGGATCCTGATTTTCGTTTCGCATTGTACATTGCAAATTATGTAGCTGGTCCTGCTTGTTCCCTTACAATTTCTTCTCTACAGAGCAGCCAGATTAATCTTTTAAGCCATAAATCAATCATGCATTCCCCTACCTAAGATCCTCTATTTTTTCCCTGCCAAACTTTTAGAATAAAATCTACGCTCTAGACTTTTGCCTTAGAGAACCTACATGATATGGCTGCAGCCTGACTGGCCCACCTCTCTGCTGTGCTGCTCACTCTTGCCTCGTCGGCCTTCTTTTCGCTCTTCCCACAAACCAAACTTTTCCCCTAGGTCTCCGTGCTTTCAAATCTTCAGCCTAAAAACCTTTCCTCCAGCTCTCCTCCTCCTATAAGACTTTTTAGAGCAATTCAAATCTTACCTCCAGTATTATCTCCTTAGTGAGGCATCCCCTATACAACACCTTTTAGTAATCATCTATTGTATTCCCATCATGTGTACATTTATTGTTTCTTTGGTTTTGGTCTGTCTCTGCAGCCAGCACTTCCTACCCTCACCCCACCCAGTGTCATCTCCATGAGAATGGGGATGTCATTTGCTGGTTTGCAGTTGTAGCCCCTGCATCTAGACCATTGTGGGGAATATGGTACTTGCCCACAATTGTTTCTTGAACAAGCAAATGAAAGGCATTAGAAATCCTAGAAATGGGAAAAATAAATTTGATACTGTTCAGTGTCCAAGGTATTTGTGAATATTTGCTCCAGTAAAAGTGCCGTAACATTCTTTGGTCCAAAAAATAGAGAAAAATTAGAAAATAGAGTGTAGATACTAACTGTTCTATCTAATCTAGAGATAATGTTTATCAATAGAGAATATAGTTAAGCAATGACAAATCTGATATCAGTCATTTATCCAAGATTATTTATTTTAATCAAAGTCATTCTTTAACTTACCATGTATGAACATCTGAGAGCAATATAAATCAGAGACAGTGCATGAGTGTTAATGCTTTGAGTGTTTCTCATGATGAGTGATCTGTTATTACTTGTATATACACACTTTTGCAATGCCAAAATGTGATTCAAACTACAGTAATGTTCCAAGAATATGTTATTGGGCTTCCCTGGTGGCGCAGTGGTTAAGGATCCACCTGCCAATGCAGTGGACACGGGTTCGATCCCTGGTCCAGGAGGATCCCACATGCCACGAAGCAACTAAGCCCGTGTGCCACAACTACTGAAGCCCACATGCCTAGAGCCCGTGCTCCACAACAAGAAAAGCCATGACAATGGGAAGCCCGTGCACCGCAACGAAGAGTAGCCCCCACTCACTGCAACTAGAGAAAGCCCGCACACAGCAACAAAGACCCAACACAGCCAAAAATAAATAAATACATTTATATAAAAAGAGAATGTTATTAATAATATACTCTTATATCAGCACATTTTCACTGAACTGTCCACACCTCAAAAAGGGTGGATGTTATAATGTGTTCTAACACTCTGCGTTCATTGTTTTCTGTGACAACACATTAAACCAGTGTTTTACAAATGGGGGTTCACAAAACTCAAATGGACTTCCTGGATAGGCACATCTGCTATGGCCGAACAGCTGCCCACCCTTCTCTCCTGGAGCTTGTAATTAATCATCTAACCTGAGAGGGGGAGAAGAAAAGCTAATATTAAATAACAGCTATCATATATGGAGTGCTTACTACGTATTTTATATATATTCAACCTCACAGAAAACCTATAGGGTAATTTCTCTACCTTCATTATGTGGAGTGCAATATATGAGGGGCTCAACATATGCCATATTATATAAATCTTCATGACTATATAAAAGGGTTAATATTATTCTCATTTTATAAATAAGGAAAATGAGGTTCAAGCATGGTAAAGAACTTCCAAATACACACAACTCATTTGCAGAAAAACAAAGATCGTAATCCACCTCTAACACTGAGTTCTGCTAGATCCTGCAGATCCTCAGAAGGAGTTTAAACAAAGTATTTAAAATATTCCAGTGGGGGTTAATTGGTTATATTAGCTTTTCCAATGCTGTCTATTTTGCATGCTCTTTATGACTCTTAAAACTGAATTCCCTATTATGGACAATTGCTGATCTGGGTCAAGGAATCTTCCTTAACATTACCTCCTCTTTTTTTTAAAAAAATTTATTTATTTTATTTATTTATGGCTGTGTTGGGTCTTCGTTGCTGCGCACGGGCTTTCTCTAGTTGCGGCGAGCGGGGGCTACTCTTCGTTACAGTGCCCAGGGTTCTCATTGCGGTGGCTTCTCTTGTTGCGGAGCATGGTCTCTAGGTGCGCGGGCTTCAGTAATTGTGGCGCACGGGCTGGCGCACGGGCTTAGTTGCTGTGCGGCATGTGGGATCTTCCTGGACCAGTGCTCGAACCCGTGTTCCCTGCATTGGCAGACGGATTCTTAACCACTGAGCCACCAGGGAAGTCCAACATTACCTCCTCTTGTCATGACACTCGGAGAAATCAGTTCCTCCCTCTTAAAGCCAAGTCTGTCACTGTCCTTGTCTGTGTTAGCTATGATGCCTATCCTTAACTTTTCCATGAATTCATCTTTTCTTGAAATAGCTGGAAATCTAGTTTCTCTCTGTACTAGTCTCTGAGGGTTGCCACAACAAATTATTATGAACTGAATGGCTTAAATGAACAGAACTTTATTCTCTCACAGGCCCAGAGGTCCAAAATCAAGATGTTAACAGGGTTCTTCTGGAGGCTTTGCAGGAGAATTTGTTCCATGCCTCTTTCTGGTGGTTGCCAACAATCTTTGTTGTTCCTAGGCTTGTAGAAAGCATCACTCCGATCTCTGCCTCTGTTTTCATATGGTGCTCTCTTCTCTATGTTTCTGTGTGTCCCTTCTATTTCTTATGAGGACACCAGTCCTCGGATTTGGGGCCTACTCTAATCCAGGATGACTTCATTTTAATTTAACTAATTACGTCTTTAAAGATCTTGTTTCCAAATAAAGTCACATTCTGAGGTTCTTGACGGACACGAATTTTTGCACACCGTACAACCGACTGAACTTCCCAGTCGTCCAGCAGCTCCCATGAAGGAAATTTACCTTTCTCATTCCTTTCATTAATGAGGCAAGATGAGGTGGCCAAATATCTCTTTGATTCAAACTATTACTTATAGATTATCATATTTTGTTAACTAAATGGCTTTTTTGATAACTCTGTCTGGCACTTTTGACACTCTTCCTTCTCCTTGTAACCATATACCAATATCCAGGACACTTCCATCTTTGTCAATGTCTTGGGAACTTACCCATTATCTTTCTTTCATCCTCATTTTCTGTCATTAACAACAGAATGTCCAGATTAGTATTGATCAACTATGATTCCAAAGTTGTTCCATGTACCTGAATTCACGGATCTCCATTTCCATTATCCCTGTGACTTTGTTTACAGGCTCTGCTTTACACATAAACTGGAGCTTCTTCCAGGATCTTAAACTCAAAAGTCTGACTAGAATCTTCAATCCGGTCATCTTACCTCTTCACTCATATACTATGGTTTCATGTAGTATGGCCTTTAGTTTCTCATTCCCAACCCTAGTACCTCAGTCCTTTTATTTATTTTTCTGACTTTTTAGCCTTGTAAATTCTGGAATCTATGATCAGACAATTGAGGAAACCTTTATTTTTCTTATATTACAAGGCTTTGGTTTAAGCAAACTTATTAAAAATACCATGAAGATATAAGGATCAAATCATATTAAATAAAAGGTCAAATTTAATTAAATGTTAATTTCTATCCATTTTGTCCCTCTGTAATCCTTAAATTCTGATGAAAAGAAAAAAGATCAAATTGTTTTATACAGCTTTTCTATTTCTAAAATAAATATATTTCCAAAATTATTTCTACTTCTAAAAAGTAGAAAACTTCCTTCTAGGAATGAAAATGGTGATCTTAAAAAAATACTAGCACCATAAAGCTTCCCCTCCAAATATATATATATTTGCCAACATGCTTAATATTCTGTCTTAATTGTGCCTAAAATAGGTAGCTGGCTTTAACTTTATAATTCAATAGATTTAAATTGTTCATATTAATATTTTCTGAATAATATATGACAATATATAATAAATCACAATTAAAAAGTTTTAATGTTTAAGTGGATTTTCAACCCCATTTAACTCCTATGCTCTTTTATAGGTTTTCAGAATAAACTGTCTTTTTATTTTACCCAGGTTCATAATTAAGACTGATCTATACAACAATACTACATGTAATAGAATATTTATGACAACAACAATAATAGTAACTAAAAAAAAACCCAGTGGTAATAGTAACAAAATAACAATAACAATAATTTATTAATACATCATTCAGGCATGGACTAAGATCTTTATATATCATTAAATCTGCACAAAAAGCCCCACTATAGAATGGCTAATAATTCCCCAATTATACAAATGAGAAAACAGGTACAAGGAAGTTAATTGCTAATGATTACTAATCACTTAAGAACTGAGATTTGAACTCTGGTTTGTCTGACTACAAAGCCTAAGCTCTTAGTCATGATACATTATGACAACCTAAATTTGTACTGATTTTTAATTTATAAAGACAATGTTAAAAATAAGCTTTATGTCATTCTTTTAGTAAGTCAGTCATACCAATATGAAGGTGTGATGTTCAGATCAACTCAGAGAACCAAAGCTCATTCCTCCTTAAAGCAGTCTGCATTAAAAAGCATCCCTACATATGTTCTTAGGAAATTTTTGTTTTTGCCACACGTGTACAAAAAATCAAACATATTTCTTTAGCATTCATCAGACTATTGAGACAATAAAGCTCTGTGGTTATCTTATTTCCACATTTCTTTTTTTCTTTTTTTTTTAATTTAAACTTAAGCCAGGTATAGTATTACAAATTGCAGCTAACCCTCAAGTCTGACAGTTGGAAGGCCCTGCCCCTAAATCCCCTGAGGGGTTCAGGCTTAGCTGCTTCTGAAGCCAGGTTCACAGGGATTTGATCACAGCATGGCAGCATGAGTAGGATGGGATCTACCTTGATACAAGTTAGTTTTTTCCATCAAAACTGTGTGATTTTAAGCAAGTTACTTAATCTCTCTAAAATAATCACTTTTCTCAATTACAAAATGTAATCTAATCTCATCTACTCATATAATCTAGTCAGAATTTTTGTGCAGTTAGCAATAACAGAGATAAGGCACCTAGCACCCTCCTTTGAATACATTACAGAATCTTTTTCTCCTCAAATCCCTATTTTAATAATAACAGAGGGACGAGCCTTTTTTTCTTTAATCAATTTACCCCATTGATAATGCAAACCACTTATTAAAAGGCATTCTACCTTATTTGTCTCTTAAACCTCAAGTTGTGGCACAAAATAATTATCTATTAAGTAGAAACGAATTTGTACCAAACAGGTAAAATAGGATAAAGAGCTGATCCCTACTCTTGCACTTCATAAAACACATATTTATTGTTTCATTAATTCCAGTAATTTACTGTCCCATTAAAATCCAAACCTCCAAGCAAAACCTGGAGAAGCGACCTCACTTTATTAAAATTATTTCAGAAAATAGCCCTTGTAAATTTAGTGCTTATTAGTTTAGATTTTTTTCAGCTTAGAAGTTTAGAAATAAATGTGATTAAAGGAGAAAACTGAGTTTCAAATTCTGAGACATTTAGGATTTTCACCATAATCCTCGTGAACAATATTTGGCTTGAAAATATGTCCAGTTTTCTTCCCAAATCCTGTCAATCCCAAGGATGATTAGCCTTAAAATTTCATTTTTCCCTTTAGCTACCTGAAAATTTGTGTAAAAAATACCCAACTTTCTTTATAACTGGCATTTCTATGTAATCATTTTATAAAATATAAAAATTGCTTTTCTCTCAAATGAATGAAATTACTTTCCCCCAGATTATCTCAAGTATTTTCTTTGGATTTTGTGCCTGGTAAAAATTAATTGATAAAATATTATTCTTTCCAACAACTAGAAAATTTAAATCATTCTTTGTCAGATTTTTCTTTTATGAAATTTGATTATGAGAATGTATCCAACTTTTTAAAAGATTTTTATAAAATATTCCTTTTATGAGAAGCAATTTCTATGTATAATTTAACACCCACTTACCTCTCAAAAAAGAATCGAAAGCATTTAGGAGCATCATTAAACTGCTCATCTTCAAATATGACAAATTAGTTTAACATTACCCTTCAGGTTTTCCTTTAAATGACTTTGGAAAAGACCTTAATTGTGCATTTTCATCTGAGTGAACTGAGAAAACAGTGTAAGACTGGCAGTGGGTATAATAAAATCATTTTGTTGACAATTTGACCTCACTACTGATAAGAAAGAGGAAGTATTTTTCTTTTTTTTTTCTGTCACCAGGACTACAATTTTTTTTTTAATTTATTCTTTTTTTTACTTCCCTTACTTTGCTGTTCAGGGAGACACTGCTTCTACAATTATATTTTTAAAAATAATTTCTGGAAAAGGTACAAGCCTTTCGTTGCTTAGCTTTCTGAAAGATAATTCAGTTGCAGACTTGGGCCCTGAGAAATTGTCAGATGCTAAAAACTGAGTTTTTCAGTGAAGGGTGAGACCAGGGACCATTTAATCACTTTTATTCCTTTCCAGAATGAGGGGTCTGGTTGGTACTGGGAGCTTTTCCCTAGAGGGCACTGGGAGCTTTTCCCTAGAGAGCCCCCAGTTAAGAGTAGGCACACGTTCCCAGAGTCCCTGATCTCTGGTCAAATTGTATCCTGGTTATTATCTACCTATCCCTTCTCAGAATCTCCTAAATGAGTCTGTGTGTTGAGAGTATCTTTGCAGATTAAGGGATGCTCTATACTTTTATAAATTGCAATCGTGGACCTGCTAGCTATTCTGCTTTCAGAGTAGGTAGTGGACTTATACCTTCATACTCATAACTCTTTCTTCCCTGGCCACATCCCCTGAAACTATAAAGTAGGTGAAAGAGAAGTATGGTGGTTGAAAGTGTAGGGGCAACTCAAGAGTCCTTCTCAGCCTACCCAGAGGCCTGCTAGCTCCCTTGTTGCAGCCCTGGCCTCACATTCAAGGAGCCCAGGTGCTCTCAGTGGCATAGTATGGAAACCATTGTACATGTTCTTCTGCTATTTTCTATTTATTTCGTAATCCCTTTAAAATTTATTTCAGACACATATGTGGAATCCACTCTGCTTCTCCAGGAAATGTTCTTTTATGAGAGCAAAGTTTGCAGCTAACACAGAAGAGAACAAATTCTAATATGAAATAGACATAATAGAAATATACTCTTGTCCTTTTTCCTAAAATTTCTCTACCATCATTGAAACGATTCATTCATGGTTCTAATAATTTGGATTAGGTATGTAACACTGGACTTAGGTCTTTATTCTGGCTGAATGATTTGAATAAATAAAAACTTTCAGTGGCATGTAAGTTGTCACACTTCATGCACATATGATCAATGTTGTATGAATCTATAATGTAGGAAGATGCATACACAAGCAGAGGTAACTGTGAACTCTGTAGGGTAGTAGTTAAGAGGGTATGCACTGGAGATGAATTTTCTGCTTTAAATACTTGGGAAAATTGTTTAACCTCTCTGTGCTCACTCTCCTCATCTATTAAAATAAAGACAATAGGGCTTCCCTGGTGGCGCAGTGGTTGAGAGTCCACCTGCTGATGCAGGGGACATGGGTTCGTGCCCCGGTTTGGGAAGATCCCACATGCCGCGGAGCGGCTGGACCTGTGAGCCATGGCCACTGAGCCTGCGTGTCTGGAGCCTGTGCTCCACAACGGGAGAGGCCACAACAGTGAGAGGCCTGTGTACTGCAAAATAAATAAAAAATAAAGACAATAATATTACTCATTTAAGAGAATTATTAGGCAGACACAAATAAAATGTTGCTTGTAATTCAGTTAGTCGTCTTCTGGAATGTAGTAAAGGCTCTATAAATATTTGATAATAGTATTACGAATAAGCATGGAAGATTTTGGGTGTAATGAAGGCTGAATAATGAAAGGTCTTCTTTGAAGATTGTTTCTGAAGAAGCAAATATAGTTGAGAAAGAAAATTGATACATAATTGTCAAATACGTAAGAAGCATTGGGCTTCTGTCTACTGTATGGTTGTGTTCATTTTCCATCCATGCGTGACCACTGAGAAGTAATATTCAATCCTGGTTTAGTGCACAATAGAGAAGGAAAAACAATCCAATACTGTTAAGCTCTGAAAATTGAGATTAAACAGAAGCATCGTTCAGTTTCCAGGACTAAGAAAAACAAATTGTATTTTACTTAGCCTTTCATATGGGGAATTGATTGCTGGAGTTGGAAGTTTCCTTTAAGTGAAAAAACACTTTGTTGAATTACTTCTCTCTTCTAAGACTTCATTAAAAGTAGTAAAAGTGTACCAAATCATTCACTGTCTAGTATTTCAGAGTTTGATATTTCATTACAGCTAGCTTGCCCTCATATTATCTCCTTATTTCTCATGTCATTACCTTTGAAGAAAGATCAACTGACAATCTAATGCCTTAAGTTTTTTGTCTAAGATATATTGAGTTCCTTGCTCAATAATCATTTCTAATATTTTATTCACTTGCTAAAAACATGATCCTTTTATTTTTCTGTCCATGGAGAGGAGAGGAATGGTTTGCTGTCCTCGGTGAATGCACAAAACCCCTCTACTCTACCCATTTGCACAGCCCCATACCAACCTTACTCACAGCAACCCATGTGTGTTCCATGTTGTGATCCAAGGCCTATCCTTTTATACCTATGGGGGCCTACACAGCTCCACAGCCTATTTCTACCAAAGTTACCTGCAGTACCACTGGTAGTACAAAACTTAGGAGTCTCCAAAAACCGTACAGCATATGGTAAGAGACCAAAGTGAGGACCTCTTGGGTCTATCTACCTGTCTCATAGCTAGCTGGACAGCTGCCTGGTGATGCTGCCTCCCTTGACTCCCCCAGCCCTCCTCCCTCCTGGTCAGCCCTGCTGCCACTTCTGGTGGGCACATCTTCACCAAATCCTCTGATTTCCATAAGGGATTACTATGGATATATCTGCATAGACACCTTTTTTTCAAAGAAGTGGGATATAGATTAATGGGTTGGGTGCTATATAATTCAGTGACCTGATCTAATTTTCAAAATTAAGTTCTTATTATTCTTTAACAGCTATACTCAATCCTTTTGCATTCCAGTTTGGCCCAATACTAAGCTATGGAATATAGATTCATATTTTTTAAATACGTACTGTTTATAGCATTGGCAAGATATATAATATACCACTGATAGCACCCAGGTGATTTTCAATAAATAAATTTATATGTCTAAAAATATTAAGCAAGATCATGTAGTGTTGTTCGACATATTTGATATATTCAGTAATCCACAGTTTGGAGATGTAAAACAATAAAAACTGCATGTTCTCTGGGTCAGAAATTCTGTCAGGCAAAATTGAGGTGACTTGTTTCTGGTTTTCAATGTCTTGAATCTTAGCCGGGAGGACTGAATAGCTGGGGCCACTGAAGATTTCTGGACTCATTTAGAAGCATTTCAAACCACATTTCTAGTGCCTAGGATAGGGTGACTTAAAAGCAGGGTTCAGCTTGGATTGTCAACCAGAGCCCCTCCATGTGGGCTCTCCATATGGCTTGGGCTCCCGGCAGTGTGGTGGCTGGTTTCCAAGAGGGAGTGTCTCAAAAAGAAGTATCTGGAGAGTGAGTACACCAAATGATCCAGGAAGAAGCTGCATGGTCTTTTGTGACTTAGCCTTGGAAGTAGTTTATTGGGCAGTACAAACCTGCCTCTATTCAAGGGGAAGGGGTAGAGACAGAACCTCTTAAAGGTAGGAATATCAACTAATTTGCACACTTTTTTTTTTAAAGTTCCACAATGTGAACCCTGGCTACAAAGTATGTATATTCTTCTTAAGTGCAAAATACATTCATTGTCTCCAAAGACCCACCCAAAACTTCATTTTATTTTAGCATCAGGCTCAGGCTTGAGATCCAGAATCTTATCAATTAAACTAGATCGAGGAGTAGACAAAACACCTCAGGGTCAATTCCTTAGCACATTATTATTATTTTTTTTTGGTCAGTCTGAAGACCTCTTAGCTACCCCCAAAACACCCAATAGATGTGGCTGAATAGGCACATTATAGTTGTAATAGAGACTTCCATTCAAAAAGAAGGGAAAAGAGCGGCACTCAGCAAAAATGGATCCGTAGCATTTCTGAAATGCAGTGAGGTACCTGTGTTATTTCCTTAATTATAGCCCAGTGATGTTCTCTAGGACTGATTCCCCACAGGTCTTGACTGAATCTCCTGGAATCTTCTTTCTTCTAAGTCATTTCTCCTTGCCCTTTGATTTTAGCTGTGTAGTTTTCTTAATCAGCTCCTACATATAGAAGTTGAGGAGTCCAGATGCCTCTTTTCATTTTGTACTGCTCCTAAACTTTTCAATCCAAGCTAGTATGTAATTCCTTTATAGACAGTGTGAGCTTTTAGTATTCATCAATTTGTAATCCACCACATCAGACAAAAGCCATTGCCACAAATCTCCTTGAGATGAGTCCTTCTCTACCTTGGGTTTCTTGTGCAGCTGTGCTACACTATACCCAGTATAATTCTTAGAAGTTTCATTGCTTAACATAGAGACTCTGTGAGGCACATCTTCAGTATTCTTAAAAGGCCTTCTGTCTGCCTGAATGAATTTATGAAGTTCTACGTGAAACCATCCTAAAGTCTTAACAAAGGCTTCAGAGTCATATCCTTGGTTGTATCTTCACCCAGAGATTAGTGTATGAGAAATATCTTTATTTTGAACCCAAAACTCCTGGTTCTTTTACACTTTCTTTAAATTCTGTTTGAAAAAAGATTGAATAATTCATCGTTTAGTCTACCTCTCTATATCCATACCTTATAATACAGTGTCTGAGTCTGCTTGGGCTGCCATAACAAAATACCATAGACTGCTTAGCTTAAACAACAGAAATTTATTTTCTCACAGTTTTGGAGGCTGGAAGTCCCAGATCAAGGTCTGGCAAGGTTTACTTTCTGGTGCGTACCCTTTTCCTGGTTTGTAGATAGCAGCTTTGTTCTCATATCTCCTTTCCTCTGAGTGCATGCAGAGGAGGAAGTGGAGAGGGAGAGGGGGAAGGGGAGAGGGAGGGAGGGAAGGAGAGAGAGAGGTTGAGAGAGTGAGAGATTTTCTTGTAAGGCCACCAACCCTGTAGTATTATAGTCCCACTCTTACAGACTCATCTAATAAATTACCTCCTAAAGGCCCTATCTTCAAACATAATCACATTGGCGGTTAAGGCTTCAACCTATAAATTTTGGGAAGACACAATTCAGTCTACAGTTTATAATTCAAAGAAACCATTTGTCACTGTTGACAGTCTGCCAATAATCCCTTTAGCCAGATCCATTACTTTAAGACCTATTTTCTTAGGTACATTTTCTATTTTCCATGACACTGTAGAATCATGCCAAGAAGTATGCGTCATCCCCTCACTTGCTTCAGATCTTTGCTCAAATGTGTTACTTTTACTAGAACATAAGGTCCAAGAGAATGTTATATGTTTCTGTTTACTTTTGAGCCCTTAGGATAACACCTAACACATAATAGATGGTAAGTATATACTGAATGAATTAATCTCTAATTCCCACACTAATCATTTCTTATTATTTTCCCCGCTTTTATCCATAAGTCCCACTTAACATAAACTTGAGGGTCTGAATGTGAGAGAATAGGAAATTAAGAATAGGTGATAGGGAATAAGGAACACAAATCAACCAAAAGGATTTCATTAAGTTAAAATTTCCTCTACCAAATAATATTTCTACTACTGACTTAGATCTAACTCAAACACTGAACTTTTTTCCACATAATAGTCTCAAAACTATAAGCTTGATTTATATCTTATACTAAATGATTAAATATTTGTGAAATGTGGTTGACTAAAGAGGTTTGATACAAAGTTTAAATGTTAACAAATTAAAGCATGTCCTTGTTTGAGCTTTGAGTTAAAACGATACATCATAAAAATTCATGATTAATCAAAATTGAGCCAAATTCATAAATCGAGTTAGGGAAGTCCTCACTTTGGTTTATAACAAATAAGAAAGTATACAGTTTATATTTCTTCTTTCACATCTGTAGCCTTAACATTACTGCCATGTGCAAAATATACATACACAACCTTTACAAAAGTCTACTGTTCTGTTTTCCTTGAGGGCATCCTAGTTGTGGAGTTGAAGAATGCCATTCTCTGCTAAACTTAATGCTGAAATATTTAAGGTTCTGTGACTCAATTCAAGATTGAATCAATTCATGACTTACAGGTTGTGGAGAACATCACTAGAAACAAAGGACTGATGGCTTTTTACAGTGAATACTTTTTTGATATCTCCCTAATGCATTTAATTTTATTTTTATTGGAATTCCATATAATAAAGAAAGAGAAGATATGTTTATCTTGGAAGGAATACACAGTAGACCATTCTAATCAATTGTGTTTTTAAAAAGTTCTTTGGGTTTTTTTTGTTTGTTTTTTTGTATTTTAAAGGTAACAAATTCCATGTAATTAGAATATAAATAATGCCATTTTGACTAATCATATAAATTGTTGCAAAAATTGCTAAAATTGATTAATAGAATGATTAAATATAATAGCTTATCACTGATTCAAAATCACACTCTCTAAATTAAGCTTGATGGGATTTTATGGCTTAGCAGATAGATAATTATCCTCAAGTATCTCTTTCTAATACATTATGTATTCAAAACTTGTGTCAGTGGGTAATGACCAGAAATTACCATTTCAGTAATTGCTGTCTTGGATCAGAGTAATCAGTCATATCATTGCGAAAGTTCAGCTTTTCTTTGTGAGTTACCTGAATTGTAGGGATGTCAGGTGTCTGGGGATTAGGTGATACTTTCAAGTTCAGTTCATATTCTCTTAAGAAAGGTGAAGTCATGTTGCTGGTCATATATTCCATTTACAGTTTTCACTACTAAAATGTAGAATTTTACCTTTTTAAACATTTATTTCCAGATTTTTCATTATTGAAATGATTTTTAAAATAACAAACACTTCAATAAGAAATGTAAAGATTTTCTATTGAAATGAAGACATGAAAAATCTGTTCTTAGAGTCGAAGTGCTGAGTCAGCCACTTATCCCAAAAGCTAATAGTCACTAAGCTCCAAGACAGAGAAGCAGCTATTATAATGATATGGATCTTCCCTCATTCTCTGAACCGCTCTGACTTTTGAAAGCACTACCACACATTTTATCAATTCAGTGTTATCTAGTTCATTCTTGTGAATGAATTGAATTGCATTTTGCTACTTATGGAATTTTAGCTTCTTGAAGACAAAATCCATTTCTTATTTTTCTTATACATGTTTTTTGTGCACCCATAATCTCTCTCTTTCTCTGCACTTATAATCAAATGGCGAAGCATTTAAAGAAAAATTTCTTATTGTAACATGTCCATATTATTCTTTACATTATTACTTATTCTGATTACCTATTAGACTTATATATTTCTTTATTTATAGTAATGATTTGTCCCTGACAAAATGATGAATACTCTCTGATGGAGCAATGGGCAGATAAATCACCAGAACAGATAGACAATTGCATGATTATTGGTGATGATTTCTGTTATTTACATTTAAAAGTTAGATAGTATATATTGCATGTTGTTCAGTTTCATCAAATTACACTTATCTGGTTTATTTCTGTTTTAAATGCTAAAAATAGTTGAAAGGTAAATGTTTTCATAGAATCATAATGCTAAAAATGGACCTCAACAGTTTTACATTTTCCTTTGCATTCAAATGGATTCTATCTAAGACACTCCAAATAGTTACACACTAACAGATATTATATGTAAACATATTTATATGTATGTATTTATATAAATATATGTTTTTAAAACACAGTATTTTATAATTCTTTATAACTAATCAAAATACATTAAAATTTATTCCTATTCCAATGGAAATTCTTATACATTACTCAAAGGAGCCAAAATTAATTTAATGGCTATTATTGTGGACATGATGGTAGAATGACAAGTTTGCTCCAAGGTTAAAATATTGCTCCAAGGTTAAAATATCTTGTAGTAATTACCAAAAAAAAAAAAAAAATAACCTTTAAAATGCAGACAACAGAATATTTACATGTGAAAATAACAATGATTTCATAATAATTTGCCTTAAAAGCTGAGTTTTATCCATACCATTTTACTACAAGGTAGCAGCTTTTTAGCTGAAATACTCTTGCTATAACATAGTTCACTATTTTATGAATTTTATGTGACCCTGAAAATTTTACAAACTTTCTCAAACATACTTTTTAATCTACAAAATGGGAATAGTAAAAATCCAATTTGGAATTCTTAGTAATGCTGACAACCAAATAATTCCAATTCTCTTCCATGACACATGATGAGATTGTACTTCCCAGTCCCCTGGAATTTAGCTGAGAGTTATGTCTTGCTTTGGTCAATAAGTAGAAGTGATGTTTGACACTTCCATGTGAAAGCTTTAAGAGCCTGTGTGTAAACTGCCACACTCTATGTTCCAGGTAGTGTCTCCTCCATCAGTCTGGTTTTAAGTGTCAGGATAATGTCAACAGAGCCCCTAACTAAACAATAGCATACATGTATCAAAATACAAAATCAAAAGTATTTGTTATGAATTAATATATGGCCCACTGGTCACTTACTCCAGCAATAATGGAAAATTTCTCAGTCTTTCTAGCAATATTCCTCCAAGTTTTTCGCTACTTTATTTCTTGTTGGACCCTTGTTTCTATTCTTAATTGCTCTTGGACAGTTTCATACAAATGCTGAGAAAACAGATTACTCTAACTGTAAATGAACTGTACCCTGGAAAGACTTCTGCTACTTGGGATTTGCTAGACCCTTATGGACTTAAGAAGGAGAAGTAATTTCTTCCTTATTTAGTGCTGACCATAATTTTTCTTTTTTCTTTAATATTTTTATTTTTGGTCATTTTCTCTTTGTTATATATTCCTTACAGAATAAATAGACACCTATCTCCTGTAAATATATTTAGCCAATTAAACTAATTTTAATATTTTTATTTTCCAGGCAATTATATGTAGGCTATTATGTTTCCATAGAGAGAAACTTTCACATTCACCTGCAAACGGTAATTGATGTCATTGCCCAAAACAGAATTATGTTCTATGAACTAAGAATCTACTGTTTTGTAAATTCTGAAATAAATAAAGCACAAGTTTAAAGACAGAATAAGTGATTAATGACATTTTGCTTAATGGAATAAAATTGCATCTTGCTTGAAGAGGAAAAACAAATAGAAGTCAACATTAGTGATGCTTGTGGGCTTGGCTTTGTTTTGGAACTATTACGGTGCAGGAAACCCTTAGCATCCTAAATAAGAGGTGGGGGAAGAACTTATGAGCTTATACAATTACCTTCTCTATTTTCAGGTGGGAAAAACAAGCACAGTGTAAACAGATTTTTCATTGTCCAAGATAGTGGTATACTTGTCTTTTTTAAAAAATTATATTCTCCCTGACTACTCTATATTGCTGCCCCACATCAAGGTTAATTCATAAAAAAAGCAGACTTAACATTTTCTATGTGTTACCAATTGGCAATCAATCTTTCTAATTCTGAGGCCAATTTATGGATTCATTTTGATTAAATAAAATTGTTCCCAGGAGAGAATTGTAGAAATAAAACTAAAGTATGTTATGTCAAGATTTTCTGTTAAGTTTCAAATTGAATGAATTACTAAAGAAATGACAAGTTTTCCTTAGTTTAACAGATGTGGTATTTTGACTTGGATAGGGGAAAAAGATCAAAGAGACAGATAAATTTCCACTTTCTCCTGACTTTATCAAAGTGCAGTAGAGTTTGACAAGCTCTTTTCTTTTACTAACTCCCACATCCCATAAATCTGAGCTGAGAATTCTCAATAAATGTCAAAATGCAGCTTGTCACTTAGTTTTTCTTGCATGAACGATCCAATGAAGCATTTTCCAAACTAAAGAAAAATGCTATAATCCAGTTATAAATTAAGAGGCACTTACATCATAGAGATAGTTCCAAAATGATTGCTAGAACCTATTATCTGTGTTGCTTTAATTCTCTGGAGATTCCAGGACTTATTATGCAGACAAATATCATTCCTTGAACTATCATTGAAAGTTACATTTTTATGACAGATGCTCAATGGTGTTCATGTATGTGATACTTCTTTGTTGCTTCTTTCTTTTAGAAGGATGCTAGGATAAAACAACCTAAAGATTAATATACAACTCTCTAGCTATATATAAAAATCATATTTCACTGGCATGCACTGACTTTATATCTAATCAAATAAAATGTCCTGTATTTGGTCTACTTGTTAAGAATTAAATAGAGAAATACTTTTATTGCAATTATTTTTGGTTAATGGACTGAATTATAAGTGAGACAAAGGTAGATGGCTAGTTAGATGCCTGTTGTATTTCATTTATTCTTCGATAGGTTGGATTATGGAAGAATAATTTCATTTATCTTGAAGCATGAAAATCCATGTAACTTAAAATAGATGACACCTTCCTCCCTAGAAAATTTGAACTGATCCTTCATGGCATTTACCTTTCCTTCACAGAGAGCTATAAGATATCTACTGGCAGATGCACACAATTTTAGTGTGAATTTGTTTGTTTGTTCTAGCTATCACATTATTATTTACTATATTCCCCACGCTATACACACCTGTGACATTGATTTTGTAGCTGAAATTTTGTATCTTTTAATATCCCTCACCTATTTCTCTCATCTCCACATTTTCCTCTCCTCTGGTGACCACCTATTTATTCTCTGTATCTATGACACTGTTTCTGCTTTGTTATGTTTGTTCTTTGTTTTATTTTTTAGATTCCACAGATAAATGAAATCATACAGTATTTGTCTTTCTCTGTCTGACTTATTTTATTTCACTTAGCATAATACCCTGTAGGCTCATCCATGTTGTTGCAAATGGCAAGATTTCATTCTTTTTTGTGGCTGAGTAATATTACATTATATATACACACACAAACACACACCACATCTTTTATCAATTCATCTATTGATGGGCACTTAGGTTGGTTCCATATCTTGGCTGTTGTAATGCTGCAGTGAACATAAGCGTGCATGTATCTTTTTGAATTAGTGTTTTTGTTTTCTTTGATAAATACCCAGGAGTGAAATTGCTGGGTATTATGGTAATTCTGTTTTTAATTTTTTGAGAACCCCCCATACTGTTTTCCATAGAGGCTGCATCAGTTTATATTCCCATCAACAGTGCATGAGGGTTCCCTTTTCTCCACATTTTCACCAATGTGTGTTATTTGTTATCTATTTGATGATAGCCATTCTAACAGATATGAGGTGATATCTCATTGTGGTTTTGATTTGCATTTCTCTGCCAGTGCTGTTGAACATCTTTTCCTGTGCTTGTTGTCCATCTGTATGTCTTCTTTGGAAAAATGTCTATTCAGGTCCTTTGCCCATTTTAAAATTTTTGTTGTTGTTGTTGAGTTGTATGATTCTTTGTATATTTTGAATATATCATTTGTAAGTATCTTCTTCTATTCAGTGGGTGGCCTTTTCATTTTGTTGATAGTTTCCTTTGCCATGCAAAATCTTTTTAGTTTGATTTAGTCCCATTTGTTTAATTTTGCTTTTTTCCCCCTTGCCCAAGGAGAAATCTCCAAAAAGTATTGCTAAAACTGATGTCAAGGAACATACTGACTGTTTTCCTCTAGAAGTTATGTCAGTCTTATATTTAAGTCTTTAATCCATTTTGAGTTTATTTTTGTAAATGGTGTGAAAGTAGTTTAGTTTGATTCTCTTTCATGTAGCTGTTCAGTTTTCCCAACACCATTTATTGAAGAGGTTGTCTTTTCCCCATTCTATATTCTTGCCTCTTTTGTTGTAGATTGATTGACTGTATAAGTGTGGGCTTATTTCTGGGTTGTCTATTCTGTACCATTGATCTCTCTGTTTTTGTGCTGGTACCATACTGTTTTGATTACTGTAGCTTTACAGTATAACTTGAAATCAGGGAGCATGATACCTCCTCTTGTTCTTCTTTCTCAAGATTGTTTTGGCTATTTGGGGTCTTTTGTGTTTCCATACAAATTTTAGAATTATTTGTTCTGGATCTGTGAAAAAGGCCATTGGTATTTTGATAGGGATTGCATTGAACCTGTAGATTGCCTTAGGTAGTATGGTCATTTTAACAATATTAATTCTTCCAATCCATGAGCATATTTTTGGGGGTTGTCTTCAGTTCCTTTCATCAGGGTCTTGTAGTTTTACAAGTACAGGTCTTGCCTCCTTAGTTAGGATAATTCCTAAGTATTTTATTCTTTTGGATGCAATTGTAAATGGGATTATTTTCTTAATTTCTCTTTCTGAGAGTTCATTGTTAGTGTACAGAAGTGCAACAAATTTTTGTATATTAATTTTTTATCCTGCGCCCTTACCATATTCATTGTGGAATTCTATTCATGTCTAGGTGGAGTCTTTAGGATTTTCTGTATATAGTATCATGTCATCTGCAAACAGTGACAGTTTTACTTCTCTCTTTCCAAATTTGATTTCTTTTATCTCTTTTTCTAGTCTGATTGCTGTGGCTAGGACTTCTAATACTATGTTGAATAAAAATGATGAGGGTAGGCATCCTTGTCTTGTTCCTGATCTTAGAGAAAATGCTTTCAGCTTTTTCACCATTGAGTATGATGTTAGCTGTGTGCTTACCATATGTTGCCTTTATTATGTTGAGGTATGTTCCCTCTATACCCACTTTGTGGAGAGTTTTTATCCTAATTGGATGTTGAATTTTGTCTAAACGTTTTTTGCATCTATTGAGATGATTATATGATTTTTATTCTTCAGATGTTCAGTATAGCACATTGAATGATTCATGGATATTGAAAAATCCTTGCATCTCTGGGACAAATCTCACTTGATCATTGTTTTTGACCCCTTTAATGTGTTGTTGAATTTGGTTTGCTAATATTTTGTTGAGGATTTGTGCATCTATGTTCACCAGTGGTATTGGCCTATAATTTTCTTTTCTTGTGATGTCTTTGTCAGTTTTGGTATCAGGGTGATGCTGGCCTTATAAAATGATTTTGGAAGTGTTCCTTTCTCTTTAATTTTTTTGGAATAGTTTGTGAAGGATAGTTGTTAACTCTTCTCCAAGTGTTTGTTAGAATTCACCTGTAAAGTTATCTGGCCCCAGAATTTTCCTCATTGGGAATTTTTTGAAATAACTGATTTAATTTCATTACTTTTATTAGTCTGTTTATATTTTGTATTTCTTCCTGATTCAGTCTTGGCAGATTGTACATTTCTAGGAATTTGTCCATCTCTAGGTTTTCCATTTTATTGGCGTATAATTGTTTGTAGTAATCTCTTATGATCCTTCATATTTCTGTGGGTTTGGTTGTAAGTTTTCCTTTTTCATTTCCATTTTACTGATTTTTGCCCTCTCTCTTTTTTCTTCCTAATGAGACTGGCTAAAGGCTTATCAACTTTATCTTTTCAAAGAACCAGCTCTTAGTTTCATTGACATTTTTCTATTGCATACATTTTTTAGTCTCTATTTTATTTATTTCTGCTCTGATCTTTATTATTTCTTCTGCTTACTTTGGGTTTTGTTCATTCTTATTTTTCTAGTTCCTTTAGGTGCAAGGTTAGTTTTTTTTTTTTGACATTTTCTTGTTTCCTGAGAGAGTCTTGTATCACTATGAGCTTTACTCTTAGAACTACTTTTTCTGTATCCCATAGATTTTGGATTGTTGTGTTTTCATTTTCATTTGTCTCAAGGTATTTTTCATTTCCCTTTTTAATTTCTTCAATGACACATTGTTGTTTAGTGGCGTAGTGTTTAGCTTCCATATGTTTGTGTTTTTTGCAGTTTTTTTCTTCTTATGGTTGATTTGTAGTCTCATAGCATTGTGGTTGGAAAAGATACTTGATATGATTTCAGTTTTCTTAAATTTACTGAGGGGTGGAGTCAAGATGGCAGACTAGGAGGATGTGGATTTGCGTCTCCGCACAACTAGGGCACCTACCAGGCACTGGTGGGGGACCACGGACACCTAAGGGGTTGGAGGAACCTCCAGCGACTGGGTAGGACATGGGGAGTGGGGGGAGTGAAGGAGGAGGAGGAGTGGAGGTGGGATGGGACTGGCGCCCCTGAGGGGTGGCTGGCGGAGGGGAAGGGATCTCATGCCTGAAGGGGGAAACTGGGGAGCCATTGGGAGGGCAGAGGATCAAAAGGGAGCACGGCCAAGTTTCCCCTGCCCACTTGGGCCCCCGGGAGGCTGCTGAGATCCTGGGCCTGATCCTCTGCCCACCGAGGCCCCCTCCAGCTGTGCAGGTCCTGAGGGAGTGGGAGGGAGGGAAGGGGGAGCAAAAGTAAAGGCCAGATCTTGGGGACCGGCACCCCTGAGGGGTGGCTGAGGGAGGGGAGGAGTTCCTGCACCCAGTGGGACTCACCCATGGTTAGGGGTCCAGCAGGGGTGGGGGAGACCCTGGGAGGGGAGTGTGGAGGAACGGACAGGAACACGGCCAACCCTTCCCCTGCCCACTTAGGCACCGGGGAGGCTGTTGGGCTTATGGGCCTAATCCTCTGCCCTCAGAGCCTCCCTCCTGCTGTGCAGAGCCCAATCCCTGACCCTACCCCCCCACCCAGGGCCCTACCTCACACTCAGAGACCCCCCTCTGAGACCCCCTCCAACATGCTGGGCTTAAACCACACACACACACACACACACACTCACCCAGGGCCCTACCTCCAAACTCCAAACTCCAGAGACCCTCCTTGGACATGCTGCCTCTCCCCTTCCATGCAGGTCCTAAGGAGAGGCCCCGCTCCACGCTTGAACGTCACCCCACCTAGGCCCCACCACCAAGGCCTTTTCCAGTCCTCAGCGTAGGCCCCGCCCCACTCTCAAACGTCACGCCCCCACCTTATCTTTGATAAAGGAGACATGAATATACAATAGAGAAAAGACAACCACTTCAATAGGTGGTGCTGGGAAAACTGGAGAGCTACATGTAAAAGAACGAAATTAGAACACTCCTAACACCATACACAAAAATAAACCCAAAATGGATTAAAGACCTAAATGTAAGTCCAGACATTATAAAACTGTTAGAGGAAAGCATAAGCAGAACACTCTATGACATAAATCACAGCACGATCCTTTTTGACCCACCTCCTAGAGAGAAATGGAAATAAAAATAAACAAATGGGACCTAATGAAACGTAAAAGCTTTTGCACAGCAAAGGAAACCATAAACAAGACAAAAAGACAACCCTCAGAATGGGAGAAAATATTTGCAAGCGAAGCAACTGACAAAGGATTAATCTCCAAAATATACAAGCAGCTTATGCAGCTCAATATCAAAAAACCAAACAACCCAATCCAAAAATGGGCAGAAGACCTAAATAGACATTTCTGCAAAGAAGACATACAGACTGCCAACAAACACACGAAAAAAAATGCTCAACATCATTAATCATTAGAGAATTGCAAATCAAAACTACAATGAGGTATCATCTCACACCAGTCAGAATGGCCCTGATCAAAAAATCTACAAAGAATAAATGCTGGAGAGGGTGTGGAGAAAAGGGCACCCTCTTGCACTGTTGGTGGGAATGTAAATTGATACAGCCACTATGGAGAACAGTATGGAGTTTCCTTAAAAAACTAAAAATAGAACTTCCATATGACCCAGCTATCCTACTACTGGGCATATACCCTGAGAAAACCATAATTCAAAAAGAGTCATGTACCCCAATGTTCATTGCAGCTCTATTTACAATAGCCAGGACATGGAAGCAACCTAAATGTCCATCGACATGTGAATGGATAAAGAAGATGTGGCATGTATATACAATGGAATATTACTCAGCCATAGAAAGGAACAAAACTGAGTTATTTGTAGTGAGGTGGATGGACCTAGAATCTGTCGCACAGAGTGAAGTAAGTCAGAAAGAGAAAAACAAATACTGTATGCTAATGCATATATATGGAATTTTAAAAAACGGTACTGATGAACCTAGTGGCAGGGCAGGAATAAAGACGTAGATGTAGAGAACAGACTTGAGGGCATGGGGGAAAGGGGAAGCTGGGATGAAGTGAGAGCGTAGCACTGACATATATACACTACCAAATGTAAAATGGATGGCTAGTGGGAAGCTGCTGAATAGCACAGGGAGATCAGCTTGGTGCTTTGTGACGATCTAGAGGGGTGGGATAGGGAGGGTTGGAGGGAGGCTCAAGAAGGAGGGGATATGGGGATATATGTATACATATAGCTGATTCACTTTGTTGTACAGCAGAAACTAACAGAACATTGTAAAGCATTTATACTCCAATAAAGATGTGGAAAAAATAATTTACGTAGAATTGATTTGTGGCCTAGCATATGATCTATCTTGTAGAATGTTCCATGCGCAGTTGTAAAGAATGTGTATTCTGCTGCTTTTGGACTGATAATCTATATATATTTATTAAGTCTATCTGATCTAATATGCTGTTTAAGACCAGTATTTTTTAATTGATTTTCTGACTGGATGACCTGTCCATTGATATAAGTGGGGTATTATGTACCGTACTATTATTGTGTTACTGTCAATTTCTCTTTTTGTTTGTTAATATTTGCTTTATGTATAGATGTTCATATGTTGGGCACATATATATTTACAATTGTTATATTTTCTTGTTGGATAGATCCCTTTATCCTTATGTAATGTGCTTCTTTGTCTCTTGTTACAGTCTTTTTGTTTTAAAGTCTATTTCGCTTGATATAATTATTGCTACCCTAGCTTTTCTGTTGTTTCTACTTACACGCAATACCTTTTTTCATCCCCTCACTTTCAGTCTTTATGTCTTTAGATCTGAAGTGAGTCTCTTGTAGGCAGCAGGCAGCATAGAGATGGGTCCTTTTTTTTTTCTTGGCCGCAATGCATGGCATGCAGGATCTTAGTTCCCTGATGAGGGATCAAACCTGCACCCCCTGCAGTGGAGCACAGAATCTTAACCACTGGACTGCCAGGGTAGTCCCAAAGGTCCTTTTTTTTTAAAAAAAAAATCTATTTAGCCAGTCTATGTCTTTCGTTTGATGCTTTTAAGCCACTTACATTTAAAGTAATTATTGATTGTGTGTACTTATTGCCATTTTGTTAATTGTTTTCAGGTTGTTTTGTAGTTGTTTTCATTCCTTTTCTTTTGCTTTCTTACTTTGTGATTTGATGAGTATCTTTAGTGTTATGTTTGGATTTCTTTCTCTTTTTCTTTGTTAATATATGTTATGGTTTGTGGTTACCATGAGGTTTATATATAACAACATATATATATGATTATTTTTAGTTTATGATCTCTTAAGTTCAAATGCATTGTTACTCCTCTCCCAGGTTAATGTTTTGGACATCACAATTTATATCTTTTGTTTAGTGTTGTCTTTAACTACTCGTTGTGGATATAGATGATTATACTACTTTTGCCTTTTAACCTTTCTCTTGCTTTATAACTAGTTAAGCTACTACCTTTGCTGTATATTTGCCTTTACTGATGGAACTTTTCCTGTCATATTATTCCTATTTGTAGTTGTAGTC
Organism: Phocoena sinus; assembly: GCF_008692025.1. NCBI lineage: Eukaryota > Metazoa > Chordata > Mammalia > Artiodactyla > Phocoenidae > Phocoena > Phocoena sinus. Next base: position 34,328,211 of record NC_045772.1, on the reverse strand, counting down.
TTTTCTGCCTAGAGAAGTCTCCTTAAAATTTCTTATAAAGTCAGGTTAGGAGTGCTGAACTTAGCTTTTGTCTTTTTGTAAAACACTTTATGCCCCCTTTAAATCTGAATGATAGCCTTATGGGTAGGGTATTCTTGGTTGTAGGGTTTTTGGTTGTTGTTGTTTTTAAATCACTTTAAATATATTGTGGCATGCCCTTCTGGCCTGCAAAGTTCCTGCTGAGAAGTCAGCTCACAGCCTTATAGGAGTTCCCTTGCACACAGTTTCTTTTCCCTTGCTGTTTTTTTAAAATTATTCATTTATTTATTTAGCCACACCAGGTCTTAGTTGCAGCATGCAGGATCTTTAGTTGCAGCACGTGGGCTCTTTTAATTGTGGCATGCAGGCTCTTAGTTGCGGCAGGTGGGATCTAGCTACCTGACCAAGGATCGAACCTGGGCCCCCTGCATTGGGAGCACAGAGTCTTAAACACTGGACCACTAGGGAAGTCCCTCCCTTGCTGCTTTTTATATTCTTTCTTTATCTTTAAATTTTGCCATTTTATTTACAAAGTATCTTGGTGTGGACCTCTTTGGGTTGATCTTGTTTGACACTCTATGTACTTCATGGATCTGGTTATCTGTTTCCTCTCCCAGGTTAAGAAAGTTTTCAGCTGTTGTATTCTTCAGTATGTTCTCTGCCCCTGTCTCTCTCTCTTCTCCTTCTGGGACCCTTATAATGCAAATGTTGGCAAGCTTGATACCATTCCAGAGGTTTCTTAAACTGTTCTCATTTTTAAAAATTCTTTTGTCTTTTTTCTGTTCAGATTGAGCAATTTCTACTACTCTGTCTTCCAGTTAACTGTTTCATTCTTCTGTTTCATCTAATCTACTTTGATTCCTTCTAATATACTTTTTTTTGTTATTATATTCTTCAGCTTCTTTTGGTTCTTCTTTATATTTTCTAACTCCTTGTTGACATTCTCACTGTGTTCATCCATTCTTCTCTTGAATTAGTTGAGCATCTCTATGATCATTACCTTGAACTCTTTGTTGGATAGATTGCTTGTCTCCCTTCATTTAGATTTTCTTGGGTTTTGTCTTGTTCCTTTGTTTTGAAAATATTCTGCTGTCACCTCACTTTGCCTGATTCTGTTGTTCTTTCTATGTATTAGGTAGGTTGGTTATATTTCCCAGTCTTGAAGAAGTGGCCTTATGTAGAAGATTGCTCATGGGGCCCAGCAGCACACTCACCGCTGTTCGCCAGAGCTATATGCTCTAGGGGTACCCTCTATGTAGGCTGTGTGGGCCCTTCTGTTGTGACAGGATCAACTACTGTGAGTGCACAGGTAGGCATGGCTGACTCCTAGTTCAACTGGTTGCCAGGCACTGTCAAGTTCAGAGGCTACCGGCAGCTGGTGGGTGGTGCCAGGTCCCCATTTGGCTGGCTGTGGGGCTCCTGGGGGTCCTGAGGCTAGTACCAGCCCACTGGTGGTCAGAGCTGGGTCCCAGGGGTGCTGGCTGCTGGGCCCAGGGGTCTCAGAGTAGGTGTTGGCCTGCTGGTGGGCCGGGCTGTGGCCTGAAGGGTCCTGGGGCGGGTGCTGGCCCACTGGTGGGTGGATTCAGGTCCTGGGACCTTTGTTGGGTAGAGCTGGGTCCCAGGGTGACTGGGAGCTCAGAGGAGCATACAGCTACTATTGGCCTTCTGGTGGGAGGGGCTTCCTCCCAGCATGACTAGCTTTTTGACCTGGGGGGGTCCTAGAACTGTTGCCAACCTCCTGTTGGGTGGGGCTGGGTTTTGGCACTAATAAACTAGAAGGAGGACTCCAAAATGCCACTTGCCAGCACCGCTGTCCCTGTGGCAGAGCGAGCTCCCCAGAATGGCTGCTGCCCGTGTCTGTATCCCCATGGTGAGTCCTCTTTGCCTCCTGCTGTCTGTGAGTCTGTCTGTGATTAGCACGTTTGGTCTGACCTAGGCTCTTTTCAAATTACTGCTTATGCCTTAGGTCTTGGAATTTATGGGATTTTGTTTGAGCCCTTTAAGAGTGAAATCTCTATTTCCAGCAGTCCTTCAACTTTCCTGAAAGCAAGCTCCACTGGCCTTCAAAGTCAAATGTTCTGGGGCTTATCTTCCTGATGCAGGACCCCCAAACTGGGGTGCCTGGTGTAGGGCTCAGGTACTACAATTGTGATTATCCTCTTGGTTGTGGGTCACCTACCCAGGGGTGTGGGTCTTGACTATCCCACCTCTTACCTATCCCTCTCACCTATCTTGTGGTTCCTCCTTTATCTTTTTTTTTTTTTTTTTTTTGCGATACACAGGCCTCTCACTGTTGTGGCCTCTCCCGTTGCAGAGCACAGGCTCCAGACGCGCAGGCTCAGTGGCCATGGCTCACGGGCCCAGCCGCTCCACGGCACGTGGGATCTTCCTGGACCGGGGCAAGAACCCGTGTCCCCTGCATCGGCAGGTGGACTCTCAACCACTGCGCCACCAGGGAAGCCCATCCTCCTTTATATCTTTAGTTGTAGAAGATCTTTTCTGCTAGTCTTTGTGTTGTTCTCATCAATATGTGCTCTGTAAATAGCTGTAAGTTTGGTGTGCTGGTGGGAGAAGGTGAGCTCAGGGTCTTCCTACTCTGCCATCTTTGCCACTCCCCATTTGCAGTGTGGTCTTCCTTGCCATCTGCTGGGTTGCAGATGTTCCAGCTCTAAATTCCATCACAGTAGCTGCTTTCTTATACCCCTTCCAATTCCAACCATCAAAACTTGGGTTGCTTTAGAATGTCAACATGAATAATGCATAGAATTCTGCTTGGGAAGCCAAAGTTCACTGGCCACTGACCCCAGGAGAAGTTTTCCCTTTCCAAGTTGTCCCAATTTCAGTTTTTCAAGATCATCAGTAAACATTTATTAAGTAAGAACCTACTGTATCTTAGATCTTTTTCTAGGCACCAGTGGTTCAGAAAGAAATAAAACATGGTCTCTGATGTTGAAGAATTTATTTCAGAAGAAAGACCTATGATACATATTGACAATGTAATGAGTGCTTAGCTAGTGTAATGAGTGCTTAAAGAGAATTTTGTTGGAGTATAAAGGGGATACTAATTCTATCCTTCCTGGTAGACATTTGAAAGGCATCATATGGAAATAGGTGTCACCGTGATACCATTGCTGGAGGGAGCCATGAACTAAGGAATATGGGTGGCTTATACGAGGAATGGAAAAGGCAAGCTGGAAAAGGCAAGGAATGGATCCTCTCCTGGGGACTCCAGAAGTAAACAAACCTGCCAACACATTGACTTTAGTCAAATGATACTGATTTTGGACTTTCGACCTTCAGAACTGTAAAATAATAACTTTGTGTTGTTTTAAGCTACTAAGTTTGTGGTGATTTGTTACAGAAGGAATAGGAAGCTAATACAATTACCATAAATGGTGGTATAACTTTACAGAGTAGTGTATAAATATCTGGGAAGTGAATCATGTGTAGTTTAAAATTAATTCAAGTCATTCTCATATTTCTTCTTAAGGAAGCTTGTTTCTACCTACTCTTCTTCCTCCAGTTCTTTTGGGAATCACCGCAGAGGGTAGAAACAAGATTACCTTTTTACAAGGATAAACGGAGAATATAAGCCTCAAACACGCTGCTTTACATATTTCTGTTGCTTCAAGGTCTTAAGTAAGATGACTTAAGAGCATTCTGGGAACTGCTAGGGTTTGGGACTACCTTCATCATCAGCCTAGCGAATACCACTCTCTAACAGGATTTTCTTTGACTGCCAGACAATATACTCTAAGTTAGTTGAAACCTATAGACTTTAAACTTAAAGCTGGATAATGTAGTAGGGTTTAGTTCTAGGCATTAGTGCTGTATTTGAAATGAAGAAGCGTGATGGATGGGTTATTTTGTGCCAGAGCAACCCAACACCTGAATTCATGGTCACTCTGAGAACTAACCTCACAAGTATATAGGCCCTCATGGTGATCACTCCAGCAGGCAATAAAAATGCTGGCAATAGAGAATGTTTTTCAACCCACAGCCTTTTTTAAACAACCCACTCACCTCTCCTTCTCCACTGGTAGTATGTTCTCTATTATGCCTGGAGTACTTAGACACCATGACACTTAACTCCCTCTTTGGATATGGATCTCCCCCACCGTTTTTCTACCTTGATCTGAAGATAAGAGGTAGAATTAAATATCAGAAACTTTCTGTGAAAGTGAGAGAAAAAAAAAACTGTTCCCCCTCCACCTCTCAAAGAAGAAAAGATTCCTTTAATCACATAAATTCCAAATCCATTGATTTGTTTCTTAAAGCATAACTAGATAAGTCTTGGAAAATCTAATTGCTGCAGTATAGTGATCTGCCTTGATGGGCTGCTTCTAGACTTTGGGTTCCATAAACCTCATGTATGCATTTTAAGGACAAATTACTTAACTCAGTGTTTAGTCTTCTAAGTCATGCTAAAAAAAGAGGTAAAGCAAAGTTCAAGAACTCCTATCAATGTATGGTGGGAAAAATTCCTGGAAAAGTTTCTGTTCCATAAACAGAAGTACTATCCCTGCTGTTGGGAAACTCTGATATCAGTAGAAAATTGTTCAAATTTCCAAGCTAGAAAAATTCCATTTAAAACAAATAGCTACATAACCTTATAAACTTAGAAATAAGCCTGAGATGTAAATAATAATGGTTTAAAGAAAAGCCAGTGAAAACAACAGGAAAAAGTTATTTTTACAGGATTTTTCACCTCCCAAACTCTGTGAAGAAGAAAGAACCTCAGCATGGCAAAAATCATTAACGTGTGAAAGCAAAAAAGAATAAAAAAGAATTGTGAAACCAAGTAGTTTGAAAATAGACAAGATTTTAAAGAAGAATAGAATCAGGAGATAGACTGGGATTCAATAAATTGACAAAATAGAATTTTGACTATAACCCTGGGGATTGGATTGAATGTGAAAGAATCAGAAGTTGTGCTTGAATAAACAAATTATAGCAACCAGATGGAAGCAACTGTAAGTATTCTAAATTCCAAATAATATCTAGAGACTTTTTATTGTTCAATGGAAATTGTAATAAGCTGTGCTTCAATGGGTCCTGTCAGGCCAGACTGAAAACAACTTTTCTCTCAATACCGATGTTGAAAACACATATCTGAAGGTAAATTTTTGCTACTATTAACTAAAAGATCAAGAAGTGTTTCTTTTTCAGTGACCATGAACTCAGAACTCCTGGGGCACTTTCTTTAGTAATCATTGTTAGTAAGATATCGATAATGGGGACTTGTCTGATAATTTTGTGATACCAGTGATAACTACTGCATCACAATACTTGCAGCTATTTTAGAGAAAACAATATTCTGAATGCAGATTGGAATCTAAATTATATGCAGGTTAGATTACGTGTGAATAATAGCACTCAAATGGCCCCTATTAGCATAAGTACTGTTCTTTTCCACGTCATTTTTAACCTTTCAGTAAAAGTGAAGATCATCTTGTAATATAGTTTAAGTCAGCCTTCTTTGTAGTTCTCCTTACTTTTCCAAACATGTTTAATGCTGATATATTTTTCTTAATTCTCTTGGTTACTACAGAAATAGGGTTGTTTTGTCTCCAAGCCTTGGAACCCATTTCTGGCTTTCGCTTGCTGTATATCATCTTGAAACCATGCAAACCCAGTTTAGCCATATGCCCCTGACTTCTGATCACAGACATGTTTTGCATAGGGTACATTTTTCTTTTTTGTCCTGGGCTTATAGTGCTCTGTTTAATAACTGAATGATTTTATATTCTTGCTTTGGTACCTTCTTTATCTCCTTCTTTCCCATGTGATTTATGCCTTAGCTTAATTATCTCTTTAAAATTTGATTTCTCATCTTCATTATGCTTTCCTCAACCTACCCAAAATTATCACTAACCTTGGTAGATTCACCTCTTCAGCCTACAGCTTCTAATTATGATAGTGGCAAAGATGAATGTTTGAAAGGGGAAATCAGTTTTTGTTTTCTTTTTTTCCTAGAGGAAGGTTGTTTTAAGTATGCTTTCAGAAAACTTCTCTTTCTAACAGAAACATGGCAATAAAAATTACGTAAGGCATTCCTCATAGCAGGATTTAATGTTTTTAGTTAAAAAAAATTATGATATGGGGCTTCCCTGGTGACACAGTGGTTGAGAGTCCGCCTGCCGATGCAGGGGACACGGGTTCGTGCCCCGGTCCGGGAAGATCCCACATGCCGCGGAGCGGGTAGGCCCTTGAGCCATGGCCGCTGGGCCTGCGTGTCCGGAGCCTGTGCTCCCTAATGGGAGAGGCCACAACAGTGAGAGGCCCGCGTACCGCAAAAAAAAATAATAATAAAATAAAATAAAAATTATGATAGGACGTATGAAAGATAAAGCTGTCACTGTGGGGTGGGTACTGGGCACTAGGCTGTATGTGTCAGTGGGTGAGTAACGTCTGTACCAAGCCAGAGAAGACACTGAGCAGTAACCCTGGGTTGTCATTGGTCTTGGGGCAAATTGGAGTTGCCACCAGTTGTGGCTAAAAATATTGAGATATGTGGTAATTCCCTTCCTTAAGTGAAAGATTCGAATTTGCAAAGACAAGGGCAGATAGCCAAATTCAGCCTCAAGAAAACAGAAAGGGGATGGCCTCCCAAATAAGTGAGTTTAGGAAAGTGAACGGAGAGTAAATGCATAGAATGCAATGTAACCAAAGTAAAGAACTTCCTACACTTAAAAAAGTATGTCATGTATTATATTGAGCAAGTGGTATGGAATCTGAAAGTTCTAGCCAAAGAGCTAAAACCTATGCTGTATCCAAACAATTATAGAAGGGTCAGCATGTAGCATAATAATAATAATAATAAAACATTATCAAATCATCTTGAAAAGGGATTTGTGATTATTAAGGACGTATCTTTGCTATACATACTGAAATTAATTATATGTGTGTATCAGTCAGAATCCTAGAAGGAAACAGAATTAACTTCAGGTGGTTCAAATGAGAATACTTCAAAAGGGGACTATGTAAATCGGTGTGAATTGTTGCCTAAGAAAATAAACAAAGAATGATGAGATACCCAGAGACTAACAACAATGGGCAGCTGCTGCCATAACCAGAGGCAACTAAAACAATGCAGGCACCGTCACTTGAAGAGAACCACAGTCAAGGAGGGACAAAGCTACTGCCAGAGATGTAATGTCAAAGAGGGAAGAAATATCCCAAGTTTTATATTTTCTGTGCTCTAGTTTCCTGTCAGTATCTCCTCTAGGTCAGTTCCTTCCTCAAGCTGGTCAGTGGATAAGCCTAGTGTAAATAGGTCATCCTTAGAACTCAGCATCTTGGGGCATGGAACATATCAGAGAAGCTGAATAATGGATCTGAGTAGAGGAAACACCTAGTAAAATATGGACCTTATTTGACTCCTTAGTAAATTTGTGTGATAGACTGAATCACTGGTCCCATATTAGTCTTATAAATCCACTTTCAAGCTCACCTTTCCACTTCTTCACTTTGAGCTTGGCCATGTAATTTACTTTGGCTAATGTTAGCAGATGTGGTACAAACAGAGGCTTAAACCTTCTTGCACAGTATGGCTTGCCCTCTTGTACTTTTGCTGTTGCCAGGAAACTATACTCCAGTAACCCTTTAGCTTGGGTCCTCTGCCACCCTCTCAAAAAATGACCTATGGAGCAGAGTCCTACAACCAACCCACAGACTTGTAGCCTGAAACAGAGCTTTTCCAGTTGACCTGTAAATGTGAGAATAAATTGTTGCTTTTTTAAGCCGCTGAATTTTGCAGTGGTTTGTTACACAGCAATTCTGTGCAGCTGACCAGTGTAGCATGCACGGTGCTCATTCCATTATTACCCTTTAAAAATTCTGAGTTATTAAAATGGTACTTCAGATAAATCGAAAGATAGAACTATCTGAAACTGAGAGAGCTCAACTGATTCTGTGGTCATTATCTAGTACTATCCTGGTGTCCACTCTTAAATACTAACTTTAATTCAGAAGATGGGATACTGAATATTATAAAATCAGTGCCCTGATAGAGACTTGTCTTGCATGAATTATTGGAGAAACCCTTTTTAGTCTTTTTTCTACTTGTATACTTTATTTTCTTTTCTTTATATAACATTTTAAAAGAATATTTATTTATTTATTTATTTTTGTTTGCGTTGGGTCTTCGTTACTGCTTGCGGGCTTTCTCTAGTTGCAGCGAGCAGGGGCTACTCATTGTTGCAGTGTGCGGGCTTCTCATTACAGTGGCTCCTCTTGTTGCGGAGCATGGGCTCTAGGTGCATGGGCTTCAGTAGTTGTGGCTCGCGGGCTCTAGAGCACAGGCTCAATAGCTGCGGCACACGGGCTTAGTTGCTCCACGGCATGTGGGATCTTCCTGGACCAAGGCTCGAACCCGTGTTCCCTGCATTGGCAGGTGGATTCTTAACCACTGCTCCACCAGGGAAGTCCTAAAAAGAATATTTAATATACATGTAAGGTATATACATAACAGTATAATGGATTTCTAGAACCCCCTTCCCAGTGCATGTACTAGAACGTTTTCAATATTGAGTCTATCTATGTGTTCTCCCCTATTCTATGCCCCTGTCTTTCCGATTGGTGAAAATTATATCATACTGGACCTAGTCCTTGGATACTTGAAAAAAAATTTGTGTCTAAAATTCATCGATAGTGTTCTTTGTTGCTCTACTTTATTCCTTTTTATTGTTGTATAATATTCAGTTGGGTTTATATATTGTACTTTATTTGGTAATTTTCTTGTCAATGGATATTCCCAAACTCTACCTTCTGTGGGCATAATGTTGTATAAGTGAGGATAGTCACATGGCAAGAAGAGGTATAATTTAACTTACTGGTTAGTATCATTCCACCACAATGTGCAAGATTTTGGTTACCAATTTCAGGAAATGTGAATTATTCTAGTAAGAGTTCTTGGACTCATTTGACATCAATTTTGAGTACCTTACTCTCTCAAATTATAATAAATCTAATAAGATTGGTATCAGAAGCAGATAAAAAATCTAGCTTTTGAGAGATTAGCTACATTTACCAAAGGAAATAAATTAGCATTTATTTAACACTTACTAGGGCATAAAATTTACCCCTGCTGTGATGAAACACTCTTAATGGGTACAGAATACATGTTAATATTTATACAACTGAGGGAGCTATTTTCAGCTTGTACTCCAAGGGAACATGACCCTTTCAACAAAGATCCCTAATCGTTGCCACAGTGCAGTACAATCCAATGGAAAGTAAAATACAGATACTTTACAGAAAGCTCAAGCTCACTTTAAAAAGAGAGACAATGAGGCTATCACAAAACTTAACCATTTCTATTAACCAGCAAGACTGATGTTTTGAACAGCAAGTTAGAGGAAGGCAAAACCTTCAGTAGAGATCAGCTGATACAAATTCAGAAACAAAGGCTCTGCTTGAGATAATGCATAAAAACTCTGCAGTTGACCAGAAGAATCCTGAAATAATAAATAGCTCTCCTAACCATGGTAGTTTGGAGCAAGATAATGTGGGGACCCTCTGAAAAGAATCTTTTTATGTTCAATAATAAGAAAAAAAGCGAAGTTCACACACACAAAAATATCAACATTTTATTCATCTGATGGAAGCAAGATTAACATTATAATCCTTCTGTATATCATTTATCCTTTATAGTCTGTCATTCATACACACACACACACACACACACACATATATATTTATACTTGAATTTTAAAAATTCAGTCCAGTCACTCTCAAAAAACACTTTAGTCACATTCATAAGTACCCAAGTTAAATAAAAGTCTCTAGATATCAAAATATATTGACACATGGACGGACCGGGTGAACACATCTTGATTATTAGAGATGAAGTTCTGGTGCTCGTTGTGGGAATACTTAGGTAAGTATCCCATCTTACACAGTACCATTCCTACGCAGTTTAACTCTCTCTGATATACCACAAATGTGCTAACGTTGTCATATAGCTAGTCAGGAGCAGAAGCCACAGAGCTTCAAACCATTGGTTTAGTTCTTTTTCTTGCACATCTTTCTGTCTAAATTCCCATCCCAATTAACAACATCTGCTAAAATAAAATGTTGAGACCCTTTGCTCCTAAATCTGTATGTCTATTTACCTTAGGTAGCTTGAATGATCACCATGCTAATTAAGATAAAGTTACTTCCAAAGAGAAAAACTGTACTTTAACCCCAACGAGCTATCTCTAAACTCTATGCTGTTGGTCACAACGTAGATGGAGTGAGCGATTATGAATGGATGAGAGCATATCCACAATCATTAGAGGAAAACCAACTCTAATATATTCATATTGCTGTTAGACAATCTGCATCATCTTTGTATGCAGAGTTGTGCATTACATTCTATGACGATCTTTGCCAAGGACAATTAAAAGTCTTAAGTATATGAGGGCTTATTGTACCAAGGATGCTGGTAAATTGCCAGCCATCTGGCAATGATGAAATGAGCTTAAATTTTAGCTGATGGGATTTAGGGTGCTCATGATCATTGCTAATATTGATGGAACATTCCTGGAGTATGGATTGGTGGATAAAAGATGTTGGAAAACATACTGATGTGGGATTAGAGGCACTGGCACTATAACAGGTTTCCAAGGGAGGCTTGTAAATCTCCTCTCCAGGAAATTGTTGATGGATACCTTCCAGTCTGGCATAGTGAAAGCCTGTCCTGCCTCAATTAGAAGTGATGATCAAATGTCTAGAGGTCCCTTCCAAACCTATGACAGAGAACTAAACTCAAGACAACACAGAGAACAAAGCATGTGTCAAATAAATTTCTTGTGTCCTTCTTAAAGCTTCTCTATTACCTGTAGCAACAGATGACTCTGAGCACCAGTTATATGAATAAAATAAATCATCTCACAATTAACTAGGGTGTATATTGCATGTAGTTATCCTGACGACTATTATGCTTGTCATTTAATCATGATTTAAACTACATTAAAAAAAAGAAAAACAGATCTGGTAGTAAGAATCTTGTGGTAATGATTACAGTGTTTTTCTATGGGGTCCTGTGGAATGATGGTGATGATTTTACAGGATAAAATTCTATGGGGAGTTCTTGGCACATGAAAGAGTAAGCACGTAAGACTTCTCTAATAAATCTTTCCCTTCCCTGTACTTGATTTAATAGGAGGGTCTGGTTCTACTCTAGTCTGGCATCACATTTCACACACTATAGAAACTTTAACAGCAGCCCTTTTAAAAGAGCACTCATACCCGGAACTGTTTTGCTCTCCCATTGCTTCCATCTCAACTCAGATCTTTCATTGTTTCCTTTCCTTTTGACTACTTTGGTTCAAGGGTTGTTTTATTACCTTGAAAGCACATTATATCATCTGGAAAACAGGTACCATGCTGACTCCACTTCTGCTGAAATATGCTATATCGCACTTACTCGGCATTTCCCTCCCACTGTTTCAAACAAGCCTTTGCGACTACAGATCAAGACTTTTAAAGTTCACTTCCTGACTTGTAAGCAGCTCATTGAATGTTTTCCAGGCTTCGAACATGCTGTTGCAAAGGGACAGTGAAGCTTTTAATATTTGAAAAGCAGCAGGGGTTCATTTCTTTAATGGAGAAAATTCAAATTTGCAGTCCCAGCTTGGCAACAGGGGGTGTCACATTTCCCACAATCTGTTGTGAGGCCGGCAGGTGTAACAACCCTGCCACATGTCTAAATGAACATAACTGCTCCTCCTATATGCTGCAGAGTTAAGAGTTTATCTTCCTCTGTTCCATTTTCTTGCTAAAAATCATTTTCAGAACCCCATTTAGAAGGCTGTACTGCAATCCAGCATTTCTGCTTTGTTTTCTTCTCATTGTGTATCTCCTGATATTCCTGACCATTCACAGGTGAACCAAGTATCATTCCCATGCATTGAATGAAACTGTATCACATTTAAACACAGACCAGAAATCAATCTCAGCTTTCAAAAGAATACTACAGATATTGTTTCTTTTAACTCACTACTATCTCATCTTTTACCTCAAGCTACACAGCAGATAATAAGGCATTGGTAGTACAATCAGGATATTTAGAATCAGAAGACCAAGAACAGAAATAGCTTGGTCAGCTGCTTTCTGTCTAAGCTTCCTAACTTTTCAAAGCTTCAGTGCTCTTCTCTGTAAAATAAGATACAAATTGGGTTAGTATGAGGAATAAATGAAATTATTTCATCTATCTATCCAATGAGCCACTCAGCAAACATTTATCAAGGACCAGTTCACTCTATGGATCAGATTAATGGGTATAACAATAGATAAAACAAAATACTGATCCAAAGTGAAAAGCACTTAATCATAAGACATTTGACTTTTTTCAGAAGTCACTATTACAACCTAAGGTGGGAGTTCAGAGCTAGCTAAGTAGTCAAAAAGCAGTATAGATAACCTTACCATTTGTAATCATAGACAATAAGCATGTACTGATGTAGGAACTATAAAAGTATGAAATTTGCAGAAAATTGTATCTCTCTTGTAGTAGAGATTCTGCAAAAAAAATCTGATGTAAAAAAACCCAACAAACAACATTTTTTCTTATTTCAATCTTAAGAAGATACAAAAAACAGTTTGTGTGAGTCAAATTATTGTTTATAATGGCAGATAATGGTTACAAAATTACATTGTTGCTTTATTTTCAATCCTGTATAAAGCAGCCTAGATTTATCAAATAAATGGAAAGAAATGTATCTTCAATCTTCAGTTGTATCAAAGGGAATTTTAATGTAATTCCATCTGTCTTCCTTCACAATGAGGGTGTAGCTCAGAAAAATCAAGGCAAACTTATTAAACAGCTGTTGGAACCCAGTCCTGTGCAAAGCCTTGTGGGAGAGGTTAGATTAAGTGGAAGCACAGATTTTGCCTTTAGATAGTTTACAAGCTATTTGAGAGAAGTAGGCTTGACTTACATGAAACAACTAAAATACTGTGTTATGTATTAAGGTAGTACACAAAATTCATTAGATTTACCATAAGTATTCCAAAATACTTATACAATAAAAAATGATCATTGTGAAATAGAAATTTCAAGGACTTTCTCTAAAGGACAAATTCTATAAGCAATTCAAATACAGGACCAATGTTTTAGTCCCCTTTCGTTTTCCCTAGAACTGGGTTCAAATATATGTGTGTGTGTGTGTGTGTGTGTGTGCACGCATGTGTGTATATGATATATACATTAGCATGAATAAACCTCAAAAACAAAATATTAAAGGACACATACAATATAATGACTTCTTATATCATGTAAATATATAAATTCTGTATATTAATCATGAATGTATACACGTATAGTCAGTCTATAAACCAACACGGAATGGCATGTGCCAAATTCAGAAGAGTGATTACCTCTGCTGTTGAAGGGGAATGAAATTGGAGACAAGTATATATAGGGGCTTAAATTTCGTCAGCAACTATTTTTTCTTCAGCTAGGTAGTAGATATGTTTTTTAAAATACTATCATCTAGGGCTTCCCTGATGGTGCAGTGGTTAAGAATCCGCCTGCCAACGCAGGGTACACGGGTTCGAGCCCCGGTCCGGGAAGATCCCACATGCCACGGAGCAACAAAGCCTGTGCGCCACAGCTACTGAGCCTGCACTCTAAAGCCCATGAGCCACAGCTTCTGAAGTCCATGCTCCTAGAGCACGTGCTCCGCAACAAGAGAAGCCACTGGAATGAGAAACCCACTCACCGCAACAAAGAGTAGCCCCTGCTCATTGCAACTAGAGAAAGCCTGCAGGCAGCAACGAAGACCCAACGCAACCAAAAATAAATAGATAAATTTGTAAAAAATAAATAAAATACTATCATCTATATTTGTAAGAGTTAGTTTATAATTCCAAAACTGACAATGCCATAATGAAAGTGGTTCTTTGAAAATAGTAAGTTGAACTTGTTATACAAAATGGATTGAGTGGGAGTGATAGGAAAAAAGGCAATAAAAATACCTGTTGAGAGGTTACTATTCAGATTTCCTTTATTGCCGCTGGATTTCCTGCTATTTCTATGACCTTTCTAAACAATGCTTTGCTCAGAACTTCACTTGAAGTTAATCGTCAGTAGAGTATTTTTTCAACAACATATATAAACTTAAAATTCATTGACCTTATTATTAATAATTAGCCCCATTCAATTGAAATTGTATTTGTGGGGCTTCCCTGGTGGCGCAGTGGTTGAGAGTCCACCTGCCGATGCAGGGGACGCGGGTTTGTGCCCCGGTCCGGGGGGATCCCACGTGCCGCGGAGCAGCTGGGCCCGTGGGCCATGGCCGCTGGGCCTGCGCATCCGGAATGGGAGAGGCCACAGCGGTGAGAGGCCCGCGTACCGCAAAAAAAAAAAAAAAAAAAAGAAATTGTATTTGTTTACCTGATAAAACTGGCAGTGCTTAATATCTTAAGGGAGACGGAGGCAAAGTGGTGGGGTTCAGAGAGAAACTCAATCTCACTTGATTCTGTAAGATTATTTGCAGATAATAAATAAAATATTACCATTAAACATTCAATAATTTTGCTCTACGTATTGGCATATCGGGCCAACATTGTCAAAAAATATCTTCACTTGTAAAATTAATTCATTCTTAATTTGTGGGTTATATTATTAATATTCTGAAAACTGATGAAATAAGCAAGACGTAAGCATCTCTTGGAAAAAATGAAACATATTTCATTCAATGAATATATTAAAAATTGTAATTTTCAGGTGTTTCTGCTATTAGCCTTCCTAATTAGTCTCATTACTTATATTTATGAATGTTTTTTACATATTACTAATTATATTAAGTTTGATAAATATTACATAATCAATTATCAGAATTCAGTGATTTAAACCTCACCAAAAATTAATAAGTAATGAAATCAAACAAAGGGATAATTCTTGAGTAATTGGTTTATACTCTGGATTATTGTCACTGAGTCTTCTTATCTATATCAACTTTTCTATGTTAAGCCAATTTCCACATTATGGAAAACAACTCTTCTTGTTAGCTACTGTTGACGTTGTTGGTGGTGTAATTTATATTTTAAGCCTAACAAAATAGAGCACCAGAAAAAGCAAATGTAGTTTTATATTTAGTGCATATACCTGATGCAGTTCAGCATCTAATATAAATTACTTTGGAACAGTCAGCTCTTTTGGATAGATTGCAGAGCTGTTTCCCTATTTAATTTTCCTCTATGATTTTAGAAAAAGTCCAAAGTGGTGATGATATATGTCAAAGTAATTTCCATGGTGCCTAAGAGCTAGTCAACACTTGGAAACTTACTTTTATGTGACCAAGTAAAATACAGTTAAGATGTTATGAAAAATGATGATGATAAGGGTGATGATGATGGTTTGAATGCTGAAATTGAATTG
Source organism: Phocoena sinus (assembly GCF_008692025.1). NCBI lineage: Eukaryota > Metazoa > Chordata > Mammalia > Artiodactyla > Phocoenidae > Phocoena > Phocoena sinus. Next base: position 34,312,823 of record NC_045772.1, on the reverse strand, counting down.
TAATTGGATATCTGGATCAAATTAAAGACACATTTAATTACAGACTTTCACTTGACCAATTGCTTAATTTTCTATATTAAAAAAACAATTTAAATAATTGTGGATGGATAATGAGAAGCAAATCCTCATATAAAGCAGAATAATGTGGAGGTAAAGAGCATGGACATGGGGACCAAACTCCCAGGGTTTTATCCTTGGTTCTGCCACTTAGGCTATATGACTCTCGGCATGCTACACAGCCTTCTCATGCCTCAGTTTCTTCATATGTAAAAGAAGGATAACAATAACATCTCCCATACAGAGTTGATTTGAGAATTAAATGGCTTAATATCTGTAAAGTACTTAAAATAGTGTCTGTCATGTAGTAATTACCAAATATACATTTGTTAAATAAGTAAATTCACATTTAATACAAACAACTAGTATGGATAAAACTAATGTTGAGATTATGGGTCCTGGTGTTAAGCAGGCTGTTGAACTCTACATATTCATTTTACATTGGCTTTCATGCCTTCCCTCAGTTTCCTGCTTCTCCAAGTTTGGATGTAAACTTTATAGATTAGCAGTAGAGGGATTTAAAGGATAAGTAATTACTATATAGCTAAATACTTCTTGCCTTTATTCCAACATAGGTTTCTAGGAAGCATAATTAATAATATTATTTTCCTTTCTCCATCATAAAATACGTAATCAACAGCTGGCATATAACATTTCTTATCAAGTGGGAACACTAAACTATTGCCTACTTAATTTTTTAAATGAAAGAATCATTAAAATTGTATTGTCTTTAACAAAATTTCCTCTTCTACATATAGGAGTTTATCAAATAGATATGTCCTCTTATACTTGGGGTATCAAGGGGAATTGTGTAATCAATCAGGTAGAATGGCCTGTGTTGCTGAGTTTACGCTCACAAACTGACTCTTAATTTGGCATCATGGATGCTTTTTCCTTAGCGCTTAGGTCTTAAGTCAGGATTTGCAGGAATGGGGCATCTGATAGTTTCTCCCATGGCTTCTTCAGCTTCCCCATGGGTACATGTTATAAAAACTAATTATTCAGTCATAGTTAATGTGCCAATTGCTGTTTAAAGTATTTCCCATATATTAAATCATCTTCATCTTCACTGAAACCTTTACAAATATCTATTATTATTATTATTGCTATTATTCCAATTTTACAGATGAGAAAATTGTTACAAAGAACAAGTTAAGTAACTTGTTCAAAATCATAGAGAAAATAATACAGCTGGTATTTAAATCTGGGCAGTTCAACTTCAGAGCTATGCTTTTAACCATTAGAGTTTACTATCTCTCCCACATTATATGCATTGGAAGGGAGGAAGGAAGGAAAGAAGGAGGGAAGGAAGGGGGGAAAGAAGGAAGGAAGGAAGGGAAGGAAAAGAAAGGGAGAAGGTAGGAGGGGAGAAAGAAACGGGAGGGGGGAGAGAGACAGAGAGTGTGTGAGAGCGAGCGCAGGGACAGTAAATTAAGTCTTGTGAATTTCTCTGCATGTTTTTTCTCTATTCACTTTTATGAAATAAAGGACAATGGTGTTGAAACACAATGTTTACCAAGCCAAATACAACTAGTATCCACAACAACAACAACAAAAATGCAACCAGCAATACTCAGCTTTTGAAGTGGTTGCACCAAAGCCCATCTTTGGGAACTGGCGTGGGAGTACTTGGTTGAAGGTAGATGTATACAGTTATCACCATTCCTAACATCATAATGACACAGACGTTCAGCCTCATAGTCAATGTATTTTATTTTTTAATACAAAATAGTAAATCAGGCTTGCAAAAGGTAGGTAAACATACTTACATGATTTTTCTTTCAGTATCTTCTATATTTCATATTATTGATCCCTACAATATTATACCATCTTTTAGCAGCCTAACTTTATTACTTTAAAGACTTGAGGATATATACTTTATTGCATTATCAATAAATATTGAAAGTCATAAAAGTGTTTTCTTTAAATGAGTTAAGCAGTCAAGTATCTATAACATGAAATATTTGAGACAATGTAGCTCATTTAATTTTTAATTTCTTTTTAAATTTTTTAGAAACATCTTTATTACAAGTTTTTTAAAAACACTTCATTATGTGAATGATAAAATGAATATCACTTATAAGCTTCTGTTGGCAACTGGCTGTTCTTTTAATATGTCTTTTCTTTAACTTGTAGCCTTTACTGATTCTTCAGCCTTGACCCATGGCAAGGCATAACTTGGCAAAATAATTAAGATTCCTTATAATAACTTATCTTTGTTCTTACAAAGAACTCTATTATATGAGAGAGTATGCTATCATTTAAAAATATACCAGATGTATTCCATACCAAAAAGTTTTAAGACACATTGCCTGTTCCCTTTTCCTTATTTTTACGGGGTATGGTTTAAAAACTATATAGTTTAAAAACTGAAAGTGACCAGAGTTACCTAGTTTAATTCCCTGATATTTTGAAATAAGGAAACTGAGTTCTAAATAGATTAGATTATTTCCATTGCAAATGAAAGACTTGACTGATAGATGTCTCTTTACATTTATACCTGGTTGACTTTTCTACTCCAATACTAGAGAAGAAATCATGAATACATTTTCCATGATGGAATATATAATTGTATAATCTTCTCTGAGAGTTAAAAACTTAAAGCATGCTTTGGAATAAGATGAAAACAATTTGGATTAATCAAGTTTTCCTGACAGTCTTGGGAAGAGTTCAGAGAAGTTAAACTTAGAATAGCTCAAAGCAGGTACTGCTGTGTTGTAGTAAACCCTGTTCTTATATACCACGAAACAGTATCTATTATAAATACTTTCTCATATGACATATATAACCAGAAAGAAAATGATTCCTGTTAGTGAGTACAAATAAACACATTATTTAATTTGATATTTTAAAACATTGTGGTTTTTCTTTAATTTTTAAAAATCCCTTTTTGCTTGTGAAAATAAAACAGTTATGTCACTAATTAAAATAATTTTATATAAAAAAATTTTTATATGTTCTGTTTTTATGGAATGTAAAACTTCTTTTGAGGAAAGACTCCAAATAAACAAAGTTCCATAATAATATACCTCCTATATCTGTACTTAGGCATTCTGGAAAGTATCTAAAGAAAGGTCAAAAGTCTTTCACTTTTGGCTTTGTAGGATACATAACTAATATTGGAGTCATATAAAAATATCAAGGAAAGATTCATAACAAATCAGAAGTAAATGTGAAAATTCCACCTGGTACATAAAAATCAAAGGATTATAAAAGGATTACCCAAATGTAACACTTAGGAAAGATCACTCATCAAAATGAGATATTGCTACACCATAACACTTAAATCAACCAAAATTATTGAATAAAACTATAATTATACTAAAGTCAAGGGGAAAATAAAACAGCCTCCAAGAATACTTTTAGAACTATATGATATGTATGATTGGGATGAAAATATTGTTTTTCTTGGTAAAAATGGAATGGGTTGCATTATAACTTTTATTGGCGGATGCTAGTAAAAATATATGACTAGAAAAGTCAACATAGACAGCAAAGAAATTAGGAGACACAGTGTGATTTTATGTTGTGTGATTTGAAGTATATCATAATCTATGTAGAAAATTATTATAATATTTTTGGCTAGTGAGGATGCCAGTTTGCTTTAAATGTTCAGTGATTGTTCAGTGACTTACCTAATTTAAACTATAAATTAATTGGAAGTAAGGAAGCTTAAGTATAAGCTGTGGAAGTAGACAATGAATCTGTCGTGTAGAAAGTAGTCACAGTAAAAGTGAAATGACCAGTGCCTTATCTTTTATTGGCTAAATATATTTTGTCTACAGTCTACATGTGCTAAAGTGTTATGCCTTGTAAAGATAAGTTAATTTTCTTTACAACCGAAGCTAAATGGATATATAAAGTTAAGCAGAATTTTTTTTCATTCTCAGAAACCAAACATCATTCAGTACTAAGTTAGGTGTTTTTTCTTTTTCAGTAGATATGCTTCCAGTGACTGGAAAGACTATAAAATTCTTGATTCTTACATAAATATTTTAAATGGATCTCTTTTTCTCTAAGGAGAGAAACTTTTGCACAAGAGACATTCTTGTGAAGTCATTGTGAAAAGAAAGTAAAGAGTTTAAGGTAATTTTTACGGGAAAGGTCAGTAATAATGAAAACCCCAGTTGAAGCTACATGTGAGTTCCTTAGGAATTTTTCAAAGTGTATGCTTCAGGAATTTAGCACACATGAACTGAAAACACAAAGATTAAAATATGTAATACCCAATTAGCAAGAGGGTTATTGTGGCGACGGCCTAAAAGATCTCAGAATGCTGTCAGCATACCCTCATTCAGAGAGGAATATGGATTTTTCAGAAAGTTCAAGCTTAACAGCTTATAGGACAGTCACTTAATGTGAGATGTGTCATAGTTAGCTTGGAGAACGAGTAGTACTCAATGAGTGAATGAAGAGAGAAATACTAGAAGATGAGTAATACTGGGATTATTAATGCCCATTTCTTTGTGTTTTTCCTTTGTATTTTCCTCACCATTAGAGACAGCTCATCCGTCATCATGTTATTAATGTGCCATGTTAGCCTCTTTATCACAGAAATGTTTGGGATTTGGATAATTGCACATTTCAGATCTAGCTAGTATGTTTATCATTACACACAAAGTGACAATCCAGCCCTTGTCTTTTTTAGTTTTTGTGAAAGCTCTGATAAATAGAATAATGGTTTTATCTCTTCTTATTAAACTGACAGATGGGCATATTATACTCAGTATACGCTATGAATGATGCCATTTATACTTTTATGTTCAATAATAATGTTGAAACCAAGCTAGTTAATTCATGAGAGTTGAGTAAGACACTCATGACTAAATTGTTTTTCAATATGATAGAAAGAAGATGTTCTGTAGGCAGCTGTAGTCTAATTTTCAGGTATTTCCATTTAAAATGATCTTCTGACTCCCATTTTCTTTTTCTATTGTAAGGTATATCCTGTCATTTTGTTTTTCACCTAGTATTAACACTGTTCCTGATTCTAGTAATAGAACACTGATTTTCCTTTACATGCAGTATTGATGGAACATCTTTTCCAAGACTTATGTATCTGAATGGCACTACCAAATAGAGATCACTTTCTCTAGCCAAGGTGTGGTCATATTATCTCTCCTGGAAATATGGTCTTTGAGCCAAATGTAAATTCAGGATCAATCATTTTATTTCAGTGAGATTATCCAGTAGTTCCTGCTACCAGGATCTCAAGAGCCATTCTAATTCCTATCCTCTCCAAGGCCTAGTTCTTCAACTTTATTTTGTGACATAACCTATTTCCTTCCAATAAATTCCCTTTTTGCTCAGTTTAGCCAGAGTTAACTTACTTTGCTTTCAGCTAGAGAAATATAACTTTCATCTCCATTGCATTCATTTGTAATACCCATTCACTGTTCTTTCATTAATTCACTCATTCATAAAATATACGTTGAGCAGCAGATTCTGAAATGCAATTGGGAAAACATGCTTCCTCCCTTAAGGAATTTGACATCTGGTAAGATAGAACAACAGCTGGTAAACCATTTTGTAAAGCATCAGATAGTAAATATTTTAGGCTTTTTGGGGTGTATTATCTCTGTTGCAACTACTCTGCAGGTGTAGTACAAACCAGTAATAGGAAATACGTAAGTAAATAGAAGTGCATGTGTTACAAAAACCTTATTTAAGAACACTGAAATGTGTATTTCATAACATTTTTATAGGTCTTGAGGTAGTAATTTTCTTTTGATTTTTTCCAACTATTAAAAAAAAGTTTAAAAAGCATTTTAGCTTTTGAGCCATAGAGGAATAGGCAGTAGACCAGATTTTGCTGATCCTTGAGATAGATAGAAAAGAAGATGTTCACTTGTAAGCAACGTAATTAGGTAGTAAAAGTTGGGTAAGGAGGGCTGTCTTAGAAGTAGTTACAGGGAAGCATGGTGTTGTAGAGGTAAGACCCAAACTCAGTATTTCAAGGAAGAAAGGATTGGGGAAGCCTTTCTGGAGAAATTGCATTAAGCTGTACCTTAAGAGTAGAGCAGGAATAAGCTAACAAAAGGGAAGATACCAAATCAGAGGGAATAGCAATTATAAATGCCCACAGGTAAGGCAGAGAATTGCAGCCTTAATGGCTGGACCAATGTCCTGGAGAGTGTGAGGGAAGTAGTTGGAAGAGGAGCTGAAAAGTAAAGCCTAGAATCTTAAGAATGGCCTGCGCTTAGTTACCTCGTAGGCATATTCAATATGTGCTTACTGCACCAGCAAGGAGAGGCTCCAGAGCAAAGGGATAGGAAAAGACTACTTTTGAAAGAATGCTATTAAAAATTAGTCATTGTGAAGATAAAATGAGTATTGTTATATTTTCTAACATTTTATGTTTTCATTTTGTATGCTGTCTATTTTAGATTCTTATGGGAAAGAATGTAAGAAATTTTTAGTGCCTCTAAAATTTTAATTTAGACCAACTTCTAACTTAGGTTAAGTGTTTTGGATTTCTATTTAAGAAGAATGGGGAGCCATTGAAAGCCCTTAAGCAGGGAAAACACATGATGTGATCTTAATTTTGGAAAACCACTCTGGTTTCCATGTGGAAAAACAGATTAGTGGGAAAATTAAGAGACAAAGAGGGTCAAGGATATGATTTAAGGGATTGTTGCTATCGCTTTCCTTTAGAGAGATGATGATGACCTAAAATAAAGGAGTTACAGTTGAAATAGAGAGAAATGGACCCACCTCTAGTGCTATTAAATAAGTAGATTAGAAAGTCCCTGGTGGTTCACTGGATATGGAAAGTAACTGTGAAAGTAGAGGCTAGGATGACTCCAGGGTTTCTGATTGGAACAAATTCTGTTGACATCTTCACTACATAGGGAACACAGGAGGAAGAAAAGCAGGTTTTGGAGGGGAAAGAGTTTGATTTGACATACTGAGTCTAGTTTGCTTTTAGACTTACAGGTAAAGATAATAAGAAAGTTCATTGGCTATACCAGAAAAGAAATCTGGACAAAATTTGCTGCATGACACAGACTTTTGGAAATTCATTATAATTAAATTTATCAAACACATAATATGTATCAAGCATAATAGACGTGCTCTTTAATCTTCACAAACCCAATAGGGTGTTATTATTATTACTATTACTGTTGTTGTTGTTGCTATATTATTAGTGAGAAACTAAAGATTATATAATGTAACTTGCCAAAATTATTGAAGTTAAAAATAAGTGGCAAAGATGTGATTTAAGCATCAGATTTGTTAGCTTCCAAAAGTAACACTCTTAATCACTATGTTGATTCAAACAAGCATAATATGAGAAATGGTTTCCTTCCACATTAAAGGAAATAATTCAGGGGAGAAAAGTCAGGCAAGATCTTCTTACTTCAAGAAAACAGTTTTTTCTAATAGTTTTGCCCATAGTGATGCAATTTATCAAGTCTTTTAAACAATTCTAGTAAGTGGAACAAAGTGTAGAATAATTATAAATGTAATCCCTGTAAATCTACCAAAAGGTTATCAATTTAGATTCGATGAAATCTTAATGTGCTGTGGGTGCTTTCATACATTGTCCATGAATTTTCCCAAATTCGCTAATATACCTAATAGACTATCAACCCAAATCATTATGGAAAATAGTTATTTTTACCATTTGTGAGCACGTCTAATTCAAAGTCAGTAGTTAACAAAGTGTAGTAAGTATATGACATAATGATGTAGTATCTTTAACAATTATGCTCTCTATGGCAGATCAGCTTACACCAAGATTTTCCCACAGAGCAGGAAAGTTTATTTACATATAGTAAGAGGAAAATAATCATCCCTCTCGCTCTCTCTCTTTTTCTTTTAGTCACTGCAGTGGAAACAGAATGTGTTGCATGCTAAGTAATACATTAATGTGTAAATTGTACAGAATATTCTCATCTCCCCTTTCTGTCCACTAATGTGATTTATAAAGCAGTAACAGCCATCATTTATTAGAGATATGATGCACATAAATGTTCCCCATCCTCTGTTCTGTGCAGACACTTTTAGAGTGATCCATGCCATTAGGTATTAGGCAGCTTTCTTGTTACATATGCTTCACAGATTGGATGATGTGACTGAGTGGAAAACTGCACACCTCAATTTGGACTAATGTATAAAGGAGCTGTTGGAACTAAAAATCAAATGTGGGAGTCCCTCTCCATCAAGAGAAAAATAGCAATTTGACAAATTTGGGGAATCATAAGTTCCCTCTCCATCAGGGTTTCTCAATTTTGACATTACTGTTAATATTTTAGACCAGGTAATTCTTTTTGGTGGAGGATTCTCCAGTGCAGTGCAGAATGTTGCAGCTTCTCTGGACTAGATGCCGGTAGTACCACTTAAGTTGTGACGATCAAAAATGTCTCCAGACATTGACAAATGTCCCTGGGGTGATGAAATTGTTCCTGGCTGAGAACCGTTACTTAATATAAAATGTCCTAAATCATGATAATACCTATAATGTATTTACTTTTTTTTTTACTTAAATTGTTTTGCCTCATTTATTTATTAGCATCATTACCCAATTAGATGTCAAGGACCTATGGAATATTTACATATCATATTTTGTAAGTAAATAGAATGGAATTAGTGAATATAAGATATACCAATTCTATCAGGCTCAGTTAAGATACTGGGAATTATGCCATATAAAATTTGACATGTGCATTTGACTTAATACAATTACTTTTGAGAATTCTTTTCTTTCTGTGTAAAAATTAACCTTCAGGTAGGTAAGGTTAGATGATATATGTACAAGAAACTAGGGGACAACAAAAGGTAAGAGAGATGAATGTTTGAAAGAATTACTGTGCAAAGGAAAAAGAAATGATTGGAAGTTGGAGAAAGTAATTTTCAAAAGCACTTCTTCCAAGAAACAGTTGTCTCAGAGTTCATTTCAGAGGAAATGTAAGTCACATATGATGGAATAGACTATTTTTGTATCACACAGATTGATTATTCTGCTCTGGATCAAACAGGAAAATTATGCAGTCTTGCTGAGCAGTTTAGAATACTCGGAGTAAATGGCAGTAAAGTTTCACTAAGATAAGAGTAATTAGCTAACAGGAGAGATAATTTAGTTCATTAATATAAAAACTCTCTGCAAAAACTATTTACCAGTAAGACACATTCAAATTCTGGATAAATTGTTTTTTGAGATGAAAGAGAAAGAGCAGTTGGAATGATATAGTCATAATTTTTAGCAGACTGAAATTAAATTAAAGCTGATATCTCTGATATCAATTCTCAAATGAAAATCTCTGCATTTCAAGGAACTAAAATACAGTTCCTTAAATCCACAGCAGTGGATATAGGACATAATTGTGTTGAATTACTTATTAAAGGAATATTAATTTCAAACATGTTTTCACCTGTGCCCCCAATTTTTCCATGGTGGTTTTGGAGCAACCAAAAAGTTTTTATCTGAACATGATTTAATCTTTATTACTAAAATCCACTTGCAAGAGCACTTTTGTAGGCTGCAGTGAAAGCAGTTTAGAATTAGAGATTCACACCCTCCCGGGAGCAAGGAATATGAACCCAGGAACACTGAGTACTACCTCACTTGCACTTTCATAAAATGTTCTGTTACTTTTTAATTGTACCTTTGTACCTTATATTGATTTCCCTATTTAAAAGATTGAATATGTATATATAAAAAAACAAGTTAGAATTAATAAGTAATGGCTTACCTTAGTAGTATATACTCAAGTTATAATTATGGCATACAGTACAGTTTTATATGTAGTCTTATATAACTCTCACAGGTTACCTTGCAAGACTAGCAGGAAAAAATTTACTGCCGTTTTGCAGATGTAAAATGTCACTCTTAGCTATATTAAATGATTAACTGATCATTTAGAGTTACTAATTAGGAGAGTTTGAGGCTAGAATCCAAAGCAAGTGTGCAGTGTCTTTAAAGTACCTTGAAATTTATACGTGTACAAATGTTGGTGTTACTTTGGTCTCAGCAAGCTTTAATAAGCCTGTTTCAGATAAATTTCATGATTTTCTAAACCTGCCGTGTTTAAACGTTTAAATGTTTTTGTTTTCATATAAAACATCTTCTCTTTCCCCCCAACCATATACATCTTCCAGACACACCTAAGTTGCAAGATCACAATAAAAATTTTTGAGCAATAGCTTAGAAATATCTTTTCACTCACTTCTTAGAGCTTTTAGAGTCATCAGGTTTGCACCTAATTTCATTGCATACTGTGTTATTTGCTGTCAGTTTAAGTATGTTTTTCTTACCTTCTAAACTGTATTGTAATTTGTGAAAAGGATACATATGTTCATAGTTCTATTTCCCAAAGAGTGACTTGATGCATAATGTATATATATTTAGATGCTCAATTTTATACTGGCCTTTAGTTGCTCTGTATGGATACCTTGATGATAAAATGCTAGGTTCATCAGTTATTTATTAACATAAACTATCTTAAGCCTGGTGGGTTGGCCAACCCTTTAATCTACTCCTAATAACCTCTCATTTTTGTGATAGCTTTTATACACACACATACACACACTCTCACATTCACACATTCTCACATATACAGAAATCTTATGCCCCAAGCCCATGTCCTCAGGAACTTGTTTTCTGCTGGCTGGCCGTAAGATCACTACTGTATTTTTTCCTCTGAAAAAAAAATTTTTTTATTTGGGTAACAGAAAGATCTGTATATCATTTACTGTGATAGAATAGGAAGGAACAGAATTTAATAACAGTGTTACAGGGGCAGGGTTTGGGAGTAAAATTGGCTTTGAAGTTGTTGCGTTTGAATGGCCTCTGAAAAATAAAGTATCAGTGTTCAAAGGACAATAGGTACCATTTTACAGTGAACGAAACCGGGGCTTCTTGACGAAATGGCTGATTCTAGCACTAAGGCATATCATGCATGTATTGCCAGAGAGTGAAGATAAGCTTAAAAAAAAAAAAAAAAAAAGATGGGGTATATAAAAGTAACAACAGGAGCCAATTTAAAAATGCTCTCAATGACCAAAACTGGGTTAGTTTTAGCAACAAAATAAGCCAAGCAGTATTAGATTATAATTCAAAGTACAAAAAAATAGATATGAATATACATTTATATAAATGAAATATTGATTAAATGAATGAATGGGGATAGGGACAAATCTTCCTTACAGAAGAATCCCCAATGGTATATATATTAGGGATTATACACACACACACACACACACACACACACACACACACACACACACACACACATATATATTTATATGTACACCTTCCTCTTTAATAGAGAGCCCAGAAATAGACCCATGTAGATATAGTCAATTAATAAAGGAGCAAAGGCAATACACTGGAGAAAAGATTGTCTTTTCACCAAATGATGATGGAACAACTGGACATCCACATGCAAAAGTCATGAACTTAGACACAAACCTTACAGCCTTCAGAAGAATTAAGTCAAAGTGGATCATAGACCTAAATGTGAACTGAAAAACTGTAAAACTTTTAGAAGATAACAGGAAAAAATCTAGATGACCTTGGATTTGGTAATGACTCTTTAGATACAACACCAAAGGCATGACATATAAAAGAAAGAATTAATAAGCCAGCCAGACTGAATTAAAATGAAAAATTTTTGCTCTATGAAAGACACTGTCAACAGAACGAGAAGACAAGCCACAGACAGGAAGAAAATATTTACAAAAGACATATCTGATAAAGGACTGTTATCCAAACTATACAAAGAACTCTTAAAACGCAACAATAAGAGAACAAATAATCCAGGTAAAAAAAGGGCAAGAGACCTGAACAGACACTTCACCAAAGAAGATATACAGATGGCAAATAAGCATATGAAAAGATGTGTCCACACAAAAACCTGCACATGGATGTTCATAGCAGCTTTATTCATAATTGCCAAAACTTGGAAGCAACCAAAATGTCCTTCAGTAGGTGAATGAATAAAACTGTGGTACATCCAGATAATGGAATATTACTTAGTGGTAAAAAGAAATGAGCTATGAAGTCATGAAAAAACACAGAGAAACCGTAAATACCTATTACTAAGCTAAAGAAGCCAATTTATAAAGACTCTACACTGTATGATTCCAACTATATAACATTCTGGAAAAGGCAAAACTATGGAAAGAGTGGAAGGATCTGTGGTTGCGAGGGAGAGATGAGGGGGGAGGTAGAGCACAAAGGATTTTTAGGACAGCGAAACTCTGTATGATACTCTGTATGGTGGATACACGCCATCATCCATTTGCAAAACCCATAGAATGTATACCCTGAGTGGACCCCAGTGTAAACTGTGGACTTTGAATGATACTGATGTGTCAATGTAGGTTCATCAGTTGTAACAAATATACCACTTGATAGTCGGGAGGCTGCTGCCTGTTTAGGTGCAGGGGTATATGGGAAGCCTCTATACTTTCTGTTCAAGCTGTGAATCTAAAACTTCTCTAAAAAATAAAGTGTTTTTAAAAATCTGACACAGCCTGTAATTTAGTTAATAATGATGTTCCAATGATAATTTCCTAGTTTTGACAAATGTACCAAGAGAAAGCAAGATGTTAATATTAGGGAAAATGGGTAAAGAGCATAGGTGAATTCCAGGTACTATATTTGCAACTTTTCTATAAATCTAAAATTATTACAGAATTAAAAGTTTATCTTTTAAAAAAGTCAATTAACTACATGTGTTTGAAAGTCAGGCAAATGCGATTGGTTATGCTAGGTGCTGTCCTACTTGTCTTGGATATCACTGATCATATTCAGATACATTCTTGAAAAGTAAGTAAGATCTCAAAAGACCAGAGAGTGTCTTTGGGGGGTCAAATCCTAGTTCTGTGATTTATTTTGGCAACTTATTTAACCTCTCTTTTCTTAGATCCTCGTCTGCAAAATGGAGATACCATAAGTCTCTATTTTATAGGGCTACAGTAAGAACTAATTGAGATGAACTAAGTTCAGTGCCTAGTACAGACTACATGTTTAATAAATGTTAGCTATTGTTAGCATCACTGTTATTGAATCTTTTAAAATAAATTTTATTTCTTCTGTGCTTGACATCCATATAACCAAATTACCCTTTCTCCAGTTATACCTTGTGATTATATACAGGTATTTCTGTGGTATTTATGCTTCATGAAGTCCCCATGTGGTAGCAGCACCATTAGTATACCTGCAACGTCATAAAGGTAGGAGTATCATATTTTCATAGGACTCCTGGCTGGACCCATTCTATCTGGAGAAAACTGTGGCTCCCCAGTGCACTGGCTTCTCTGTTGAGTCAGTGACTGCCAGACCCCTCTGTCTCAGTTCAGAGCAGATGAGGAACCCAAAATGACAGATTTAAATCTCTGATCCCTCCTGTTTATGATTTTTTTTTAATTTCTGCAATTAATTATGGCCTTTCTTCCCTGATAAATTATTCTCTATTGATGCAAACTGCATAAAATTATTCCTGGTTTTTATAGTTTTCATCTGGCCAGAGTTCAAAAATCTTCTATCAACAGCTCACCTGCTATTTACACAGAATTGTGGTGCTACATCTCATCCTGACTTCATGCACGTGACCTAAGATAGAACAGGGAGTATGCTGATACACCCATGGTTTTAAAATGGGCAAGTGCCTATGAGTTGTGATGCTTAGAAGTTCTGGGATAGGCCTGACCTGGAGCCAAGCTATGTTGGATTTTGTGACTTAACAGCTGTTATTTGAATGCAATGAATTTTTCACTTTAGGGCTTTTCAAGTATACGAATATATGCATATAGGTGTGTGTTTGTATTTGTGTAAACATCATAAGTAACTGAAAATAAATATTTAAACATTAAGATTTTAAGTTCTGTATAAAAGCTGTGGGCGCTAATGTTTTTATAATGACCTCACTGTTATTATGTTTTAGCATGTTTCATGACTGTAGTATTAGTTTTTTATTGCTACATAACAAATTACCTCAAATAGTGCTTACAATAACACATATTTATTATCCTGTGGTTTACATGTGTCAGGGGTCAGTACTTCTCAGATGATTGCAAGGCTGCAATGAAGATTTTGGCCAGCATGCCTTCTCATCTGAAGCTTGGGGTCCTCTTCTAAGTTCATTCAAGTTACTGGCAAAATTCAATTCCTTGTACTTTTAGAACTGAGGCCCTCAGCTTCTAGATGCTATTCTCTCCATTGGTGGCTCAGAAAGTATTTGTTGCTTCTTCAAGGCCAGCAGGTCAGCATTTCTGCTGTTTTGAGTTTCTTCTTTCATGGAATACCTGTTTTAAGGGCCTCACCTCTTTAGATCCCATGTACCACAGACTGCTCTAAGTCTGGATGCTGTGGGCTGGGCCACAAGGCCAGTTGCTCAACGCCTGTGTGCCTGTCGGGCCCATGATCCCCAACTAATTTGCACCTTGTATCCCCAGGCCTATCTTCACTGCTCACCGACATGCTTCCTTGTCTCACGGACTTCATGTTCCAAGATAAAATTAAGAATTTCAAGGTGGAGACAGTAGAGCTTTAAACCAAGTGCAGGGCTCTTCTGAGAGCAAGAGCCTATGCCTGTCCTGTCTGTGTTTGCTTATTAAACTAAAAGACTAGAATTATAATACCTACTTTATAGGGTTGCTAATGATATTAAATGAGAAAATGTATATGAAGAATTTATAGCAGGGTCTGTTACGTAGCAAACACTCAATAGATATTAGTCCTTATGTTATTATAAGGATTAGTTATAAGGACATATAAGACTCAGTCACCTACTCAAAGGTGTCTAGTCAGAGAGACAGGCATGTGAACAGCTTATTACAACAATACAATAAATAAAAACCACTAGGCATTGAGAATTTTAAAATGCACTGTTTACAAGAAACTTATAGAGGTGAAACTGACAGACATGTAATTAGAGTTCAGTATGATTAGTGTAATTTCCAAATCTACTAATCTGTAGAAGATCTCAGGAGAATGTTGCTCCTACTCTAACATTGAAAGAAAAAGGAGGATAATCTAAGAAATCATAACTTTCCCGGGCTCATCACAGAGCCAAGGTCGTAAGGTAACTAGGTAAACTGAATTCCAAAGGGTGACAAGCCCCTCCAAAAAGACCTTGGACATGCAAACTATTTGGCCTTTCAGTACAGTGTAAGAGCGAGCACAGGTGGTAGACATAAATATGTATAAAAAGGAAACAACTGAAATTTTAATAAATTTTCAAAGATTCTGTGTGGGTCATCAAGAGAATTTAGAATCCCTAGAAACCCAAGACACAAAGGTCACCTAAGCTTCCTCACCAGCTTTTTAATACAGGTCCGTGCTGGGTGCATATGAGAAAGAGTAGGATCAGGAAAAGGAGTCCTGAAGAAGCAGCTGCTGGAGGAGAGGCATGAAATCCATACTCTTCTCTCATAGGAAGCAAAGTCTTCCTTCCACAGTGGCAGAGGAAGAACGCTCAATGGTCAAGATTTTGTACTTTTGTAGTGACGCAAAGCCACGCTGCTGGGGGGAGGGGGGCAGGAAACTCACTCTTGCCGAAGACTCACCATCCTTACGCACCAGAGGAGATGGAAGGAAAGCTGAGAAAACCCCACCCTCAAGATGAACTGCACAGGGCTTACCTAAGACTGGGACTAGAGCGAGAGAACTGAGAAACCTGCCTGCCCCCGCCATGAGGTTTGCACCAAATAATAAACACCAGCAGGCACCTGCTGGGGTAGCATCAGGAGCACAGAGACCCTTCCTACGTCATAAACGTGGGGCCTGCTCAGAGCTGGGCGGGCGAGGAGGAGAGCCCTCCAGGACTCTAGGCTTCACACTAAGCAGGAGATAGCAGGGTCCTCCACTCAAGGACCCAGAATCATCTTCATTGATATTTAGGCTATAACAGAAAACTGCCAGTAGATGGCATCAAATCTCAACCGGGCCCTGGACAGGTCAAGGTTTCATAGCTGGACTCCTGCACCACCCATCTTGCTAGACATGCGGCCTGGCCCTAGTCATTTCATTACCTTGTCATATTACAATCCTGTATTTAATATTAATTTTTTTTCCTTAATCACCACCTGCCATTATGACATTGAAATATCTTTTTTTTTTTTCTTCTTTTCTGTTTCCAAAACCACATATTCCAAAAGTGGTATTACTTGAGAGATGTTCTGTATGTATGACTGCTTGGGAAGAAGTGAACACACAGCACTCACACACACTCACACACATGTGCACACATGTCACTTTAAGATGAGATAAATGTCCTGGTTTAATTTGTAACGAGTAAAAACTTTTTGAAGGACAGTGGCACACAAGAAAAGAGAGCATAAGGCATGTTTGAGTGTAATATCTCATGATCCTTAGGGATCCTAATGGAACAGAAAGCTATCATTGACAACATTAGCATGGTAGTATTTGCTGGATCTGGAAAATTCATTTCTTGCTTTATCATAGATTGCCATGGGAGGATGGCTGCCAGATATGGCCAATGAGGAAGTGCATTTTTCTCTTTGCAGCAACTTTTTACTTTTAGCATGCATTGATGATCTTGCCTAGATCAGTTATTACACTGGAGATTGGAGAATGGTGGTTTGTTCCTTCTAGGTTTATGCCTTTTAATTTCCTCTCATTTTATTTTGGTTCCAAGAGAAAAAGAAAATGACTATGCAACATCAGGCCACTGGTTTAACCCAGTATCAGATCAGTTTAGAAGTCATTATGAGAGGAAAAAGAAATATTTGAGTTGAAAGATATATTAAAAACCCTTTCTCATTGTTTTTGATGAGCTTCCAGCAGGCAAGAGTTTACCTTTTTTGTTTCTCTTCATCATTTCGTTGGTAGTTTGGTGTCTTAAATAAACCTAGACAGGCATATGTGTTATTTATTACATTCCTTATCTTGACCTGCAAGGCTCTATATGATTTTGCCCTTACTTGACCTCTCAACTTCTTCTACAATTCTCTCTTTTAATTAACACGGTACAGATGCACTTGCCCCTTCTTATTTCTCAAGCACATACAACTCTGCTCAGCACTTCAAGGAATATTGCCACATGACTTGTTCTTGTCTTTAAATTCTTACCTTAAGTGTCCTCTCCATAGAGAATTCTTCCCTGACCATTCAATGTAAAGTAGCTGCTACCTGCTCTGTATTACAGGACCCTCCTTAAAAGCCGTCATAGCACTGGTGATATCTGACAGTTATGTTGGTCTTTTCTGTCCTCCTCTAGTATTAGAATGTAAGTTCCAGGAGAGTGGGCATCTTGGCTATCTATTCCTTGGTATATCCTATCACTGAGAATAGGATTGAAAACAAATTTTTAAATAAAAGAAACATCTCAGCTTATGCACTTGTTAAACTTTGATCTTTCCACCGTCTTTAATAGGTATAAAATCTGGATTTAAACTTACTTTAAATATATAATGGCCAAGGAGTCTTGCTTCCAGTAAGGGCAATGGTACCTTGGGTCAACCCTTGTACTGAGATGGATTAAGAAAGTGTGGTATGTGTGCATGTGTGTGTATAATATCATAATGGGCTGCAATCAAGGAAATTATAGGGCCAAATTCCAAAGTAAAAGAAATAAAACCTAGAGGTGTGAACTTGGTATTTAGCACCATTTTTCCTTTACAGGGATTTGCCAATTCTGGAAGAGGTGACTGAGAGGCCAAGAAACAGATGAGAAAAGTTTTTGAAAGGTTTACAGAAAGAAAAATTCAGATTGGTTTCAAGACTTGCCAGGGGCATTGGTAAATCACGCAGGCTTCTGATTAAGATCCTTATGGTCTAAACCCCCCAAATAAGGGTGAAACGTACTTGCAAGGATTGAAGGATTGAAGAAGTGCAATTTCTAATTTCAGTCTCTGATAGTATTAAGGTCATTCTAGTTTGCTGATGACCCCAGCCACCTGCATAAGCAAATGCAAATCTGCTCCAGTGGAAAAAAAATCTTCCTAGACCTTAGATCCTCTTTACATATTTGTGTATTGAACCCAGCAGACGATAAAGAACAACTAGGTAAAAAAGAGTGGATATATGTATATGTATAACTGATTCACTTTGCTGTACAGCAGAAACTAACACAACATTGTAAATCAACTATACTCCAATAAAAAAAACCCCCAAAAAACAGGCAAATGAAGAAACAGATAATGTGGCAGAAAAGCAAAAGAACCAGAGAAACCAACAACAGTAAACAGCAACTACAATGAACACCTGCTACATGATTTTAGGAAGCAATGCATACATTGAGTGCTGAATAATCATCTCACCTTCATGAGTGTAAAACTGAACTCTTCATCTTTCCCCCCAAATCCATCCCACCATGGCCTTACTTATCTTTGTCGATGGCAACCCCACGGTTCCAGTGCTCAGCCCAAGACATTGCTGTGGTCTTTGACTTTTTTCTTTTTGTCTCACCCTATATAGGATTGGTAAAGAAATCTTCACTCTTATTTTTAAAAGTACAGATAAATACAGAATCTGATCATTTCTCATGACATTCACAGCTACAAGCTTGCCACCCTGTTCTTACTGAATTGCTTGTGTCTCTGCTTGTCTCAACACAGCAATTAGCATGATTCTGTTAAAGCATACATCTAACCAGAATCTCCTCTGCTCAAAACTTTATAATAGCTCTACTCAGTAAAAGAGGAAGTCCTTAAAATGACTTATAATATTCTATACCTTTCTAAATCCATGCCAAGGCCTTAGAGCAAGTTTTATATCTGTACCATAAAATGTTTATCTCACCCAAATTTTTACTGTGTAATGCGCCAAAGGATGTCAACTTTATTCATTTTCCTATAATATACATGTTTACACTGAGCTAAGAAATGTTCTTTGGCACTACAAAAACTGCGATGAAAACTATTTACTGGAAACTTATATTAATCATTTTTTAAACTCATAATTTCAGTAGCAGAATTAGGGTGCAGTCATCAAAAATGAAGATTATTATGTTGTTAATGGGCATTGACTGCTGTTGTAAACAAGCAATGCTTTAAAAAATATCTTGATATAATAAATTTACTTTTGCACCAGTTCATCTTATTCCTTTTACCATTTACTTTCCTGTAATGTTTTCTGATTAAAGTTACCTCTCATTGGGCATCAGATGTCTATTTTATTAACCTATTTTAATCTACTGATAGTCTAAGGATAAATAAACTTGGATATGTAGGACTGTTAGCCTTAATTTTTTTGTTGTTGCTTTTGTGTAATGTTTCCTGATTAAGGCAATCTCTCATTGGACTCCAGCTGTCTCTTTTACTAATCTATTTAAATATAATAATAGTTAAAAGATAAATAAGCTTGGATGTGAATAAATTTTGATGCAAAGAGATGCATGGAGCAGAAGTGCTAGAAACTAGAGGACAGCCTTAATTACCATATAGTTATTTCTTTTGTCCATACAGCTACGTTTAAAGCTCCATTTAAATTCAAGATTGTTGAAATTCAAGATTGAAAGTTGAATTTTTACAAGAACATAGTTCCTACTGACCTTCCAGGTATCTATTTTAATTTTTTTCTTTTCCTTATCTACCTAAATGCAAATTATAACTACTCTTTAATTATAATTTATTTTCTTGGATTCAGTCAAATTAGATTATATAATTGAACTAAAATCAGAATAATGAAACAGAAGTTGAGACAATGCTATACACCCATTTTATATAAACCTTTTTTAGCAAGATGACTAATATGTTAATAAATCTAACAACCTTGGTTAGTGTCACCATGACCTGGACCCTCCTAGTCCACATCCTGAATCAGGATCTCAGACGTCACCCAGAGTGGAACTTGTGACATGTTAGTGGAAAAATGGAAACCACATTTTGATACTCAGTTCTGGGGAGGAAACTGTTTTGCCAAAAACAATTTGCCTTGTAATTTTTCATTTCAGTTATCTGCAGCATGATGGCTAAAATGTGTTTTCTTCTCTTTTGTTCTGATTTGGTAAGGAAGCACAGATCAGTCTACACAGCCACCTGAACACTGCTGCCAAGACGATTCCTTAAAAAGAGGATTATTTCTACACAATAGGGAGTGAAAGCACATTTCCTGCCCCTGTCAAAATTCTGTCTACCTTGGGATAAGAAAACAGCCCCCACTCTGCTTTCCCAAATTAGATAGTATTAATTTTTTAAAAAGAAGGCAAATTATATCTTTAAATATCATGCATTTTAAGACAGAGTATTTAATATTTACCTGGATAGCAGTGCTTGTTTTTACAAAAATGTTTTTAGACATAAACACATCTTAGTATACATTATATCTTCCACCTGTGTACTTTTAATAATTACATTTCTGTTTACAGGCCTACAAAAGGGACTAACTTAATTCTACAGTTTATAATAAAAAATATTTTTAACTTATTAAAAAACTTAAGTAAAAAGAAAACCTAGAACAAATTTGAACAAACCTAAAACAAACATTTGAACAAACAGATTGATTGTTTCACATATAGTTTTTTCTTTTGCAAAATAAGGTAATATAACAATGTTTTATATAGAAGATTTATATTCTTACAGTAACATTTACTAAAATTCTAATCTCTATGCACTTGTAAGGCTTTTGATACTCAATTTAGGGAGATATTGGTACAAACTGCATTAGGCTGGATTCAAAATTCTGAAGGTTAGAAATACTTTGTCAGTGGTATCTTTCATTTGCAAGTCTTTTTCTTAAAAAACACAAAAAAACAGTCTGGGACTCTGTAACCTTATTCTTATTTAGTTCATTCAACAGGTCTTGATTGAGTGCTGACTTTGTATCAGGAAAACCTTTTAAGTAGTAATGACAGCAATAAAAAAGGAAGAAACTTCCTGCCATCAGGTGATTTAGGACCATGGGTATAATTAAATGGAAAGTGTCCATTGCTATGGAAATGTATTGATTTCCTCTGTACATTGGACTTTTTCTCAAAGTGATTAGCTGTAATGCTTATCGCTCCCCACACCTTTTACCTACACATTAAATTGATCTTTTAAAATTGTTTGAAAGCAAACATAGGATTTTTTCTGAATATGGCTCTTTTTTATCATTATGCAGACAAAATAGGTAAGATACAGTTTACAATTCATAGAGCTCTTTATTCTCTTTCCCATTCCTTTGTGACACAGTAGTTTATTTCAAATACATCAGTCCAGAATACATATACCATCCCCATAACCTGTGAACAGATCTAGAAGTCAGATACGTGTAAAACATTTCTAATTTTTGTATTGACCTGAAATATTGATATAAATCCCCAACGATAGCGCCAGATTAAACTTCAAAGATCATTGAACCATCTTTTTTTTTTTTTTTTGCAGCCTATTCAGTTCACATACTTGTAATGATTTGAATAGCTTGCTTGACAAGAGTGGCAAAATCACATCCTTACCCTCTGACTCATTTTTGTACTTATTTTGATTAGAATTTTTCTGAGGTCAAAGAACATGCTTTATTTATCACTTTAAAATAAATTTATATGGAACCACAAAAGACCCAGAATTGCCACAGCAAATCTGAGGAAGAAGAACAAAGCTGGAGGCATAACCCTTCCAGACTTCAGACAATACTACAAAGCTACAGTAATCAAACAGCATGGTATTGGCACAAAAACAGACATGTAGATCAATGGAACAGAATAGAGAGCCCAGAAATAAACCCACACATGTACAGTCAATTAATCTACAACAGTGCTCGCTTCAGTGGCACACATACTAAAATAGGAACGATACAGGGAAGATTAGCATGGCCCCTGCATAAGGATGACATGCAAATTTGTGAAGTGTTCTGTATTAAAAAAAAAAAAAATCTACAACAAAGGAGGCAAGGATATACAATGACGAAAAGACAGTCTCTTCAGCAAGTGGTTTTGGGAAAGCCAGACAGCTACATGTTAATCAATGAAATTAGAACACTCCCTCATACCATATACAAAAATAAACTCAAAATGGTTTAAAGACCTAAATATAAGAAAAGACACCATAAAACTCCTAGAAGAGAACACAGGCAAAACATTCTGGGACATAAATTGTAGCAATATTTTCTTAGATTAGTCTCCCAAGGCAAAAGGAATAAAAGAAAAAATAAACAGGACTTAATCAAGCTTAAAAGCCTTTTCAGAACAAAGAAAACCATCAGCAAAATGAAAAGACAACTTAATGGAATGAGAGAAAATATTTGCAAATGATGTGACTGACAAGGGGGTTAATATCTAAAATATACAAACAGCTCATGCAACTCAATATCAATAAAACAAACAACCCAATAAAAAAATGGGCAGAAGACCTACATAGACATTTCTCCAAAGAAGACATACAGATGGCGAAGAGGCACATGAAAAGATGATCAACATCGCTAATTGCAGATGACATGAAAATCTTTTTTTTTTTTTTTTAAATAAAATTTTATTTATTTATTTATTTTTGGCTGTGTTGGGTCTTCGTTTCTATGCGAGGGCTTTCGCTAGTTGCGGCGAGCAGGGCCCACTCTTCATCGCGGTGCGTGGGCCTCTCGTTGTGGAGCGCAGGCTCCAGACGTGCAGGCTCAGTAGTTGTGGCTCACGGGCCCAGTCGCCCCGCGGCACGTGGGATCCTCCCGGACCAGGGCTCGAACCCGTGTCCCCTGCATTGGCAGGCGGATTCCCAACCACTGCGCCACCAGGGAAGCCGACATGAAAATCTTAAAGATGCCACCAGAAAACTACTAGAGCTAATCAATGAATTTGGTAAAGTAGCAAGGTACAAAATGCACAGAAATCTCTGGCATTCCTATACACTAACAATGAAAAATCTGAAAGAAAAATTAAGGAAACACTCCCATTTACCATTGCAACAAAAAGAATAAAATACCTAGGAGTAAACCTTCCTAAGGAGGCAAAAGACCTGTATGCAGAAAACTATAAGACACTGATGAAAGGAATCAAAGATGATACAAACAGATGGAGAGATATACCATGTTCTTGGATTGGAAGAATCAACACTGTGAAAATGACTATACTACCCAAAGCAATCTACAGATTCAATGCAATCCCTATCAAATTACCAACGGCATTTTTCGCAGAACTAGAACAAAAATTTTACAATTTGTATGGAGACACAAAAGACCCCGAATAGCCAAAGCAATCTCAAGAAAGAAAAAAAGAGCTGGAGGAATCATGCTCCCTGACTTCAGCCTATACTACAAAGCTACAGTAATCAGTATGGTACTAGCACAAAAACAGAAATATAGATCAATGGAACAGGATAGAAAGCCCAGAGATAAACCCACACACATATGGTCACCTAATCTGTGACAGAGGAGGCAAGAATATACAACGGAGGAAAAGACAGTCTCTTCAATAAGTGGTGCTGGGAAAACTGGACAGCTACATGTAGAAGAATGAAATTAGAACACTTCCTAACACCATACACAAAAATAAACTCCAAATGGATTAAAGACCTAAATGGAAGGCCAGACACTATAAAACTCTTAGAGGAAGACACAGGCAGAACACTCTATGACATAAATCACAGCAAGATCCTTTTTGACCCACCTCCTAGAGAAATGGAAATAAAAACGAAAATAAATGGGACCTAATGAAACTTAAAAGCTTTTGCAGCAAAGAAAACCATAAAGAAGACGAAAAGACAACCCTCAGAATGGGAGAAAATATTTGCAAATGAAGCAACTGACAAAGGATTAATCTCCAAAATGTACAAGGCAGCTCATGCAGCTCAATATCAAAAAAACAAACAGCCCAATCCAAAAATGGGCAGAAGACCTAAATAGATATTTCTCCAAAGAAGTTATACAGATGGCCAACAAACACATGAAAAGATGCTCAACATCACTAATCATAATAGAAATACAAATCAAAACCACAATGAGGTATCACCTCACACTGGTCAGAATGGCCATCATCAAAAAAAATCTACAAACAATAAATGCTGGAGAGGGTGTGGAGAAAAGGGAGCCCTCCGGCACTGTTGGTGGGAATGTAAATTGATACAGCCACTATGGAGAATAGTATGGAGTTTCCTTAAAAAACTAAAATCGAACTACCATATGACCCAGCAATCCCACTACTGGGCATTTACCCTGAGAAAACCATAATTCAAAAAGACATGTACCACAGTGTTCATTGCATCACTATTTACAATAGTCAGGACATGAAAGCAACCTAAATGTCCATTGACGAATGAATAAGAAGATGTGACACATATATACAATGGACTAGTACTCAACCCTAAGAAGGAACGAAATTAAGTTACTTGTAATGAGGTGGATGGACCTAGGGTCTGTCATACAGAGTGAAGTAAGTCAGAAAGAGAAAAACAAATACCGTATGCTAATGCATATATATGGAATTTTAAAAAGCGGTACTGATGAACCTAGTAGCAGGGCAGGAATAAAGATGCAGATCATATAGTAGCTTTATTTTTTATTTGTGGTTGACTATGTAACTGAATATTTGGGAGATGAAAACAAGGTTGTGCTTTCAGGTGAATTCAGGGGATTCCCTTAACTAATAGATCAGATTGAAAAGTTGCCAGTTCCACACATATGAAAGCCAAAGCAACTGCATCTGAGATTCCTTTAGAAATCATTACCTGACCTCTCTTTCCCACTGGCCACACCGCTCACACTCACTCCTGCCCTTAGACTGTACCTCTTCTCTATCCTCCCGTAATATTTTATTATTTCATTTAACACGCAGTTTATAATCGTGAGTTATAGCCCCACGGAGACGGTGAACTCCTTGAGGGCGGGGGGTATGCTTTGTTCTTCTTTGTAAACTTGTTACCTAGTATTTAATATTTTGAGTTAATTAATATATCTCTATGCTATGGAATGTTGCTTGAATGAATTGAATGGATGAATGAATGAGATGGTCATAATTTTGGCTAGGTAGTTCTTTCCTTCAGATAACGCAGCCAGCTCTC
This sequence comes from Phocoena sinus, assembly GCF_008692025.1. Taxonomy (NCBI): domain Eukaryota; kingdom Metazoa; phylum Chordata; class Mammalia; order Artiodactyla; family Phocoenidae; genus Phocoena; species Phocoena sinus. The sequence goes on along the minus strand of NC_045772.1, from coordinate 34,287,890 downwards.
CAGGACAGTTTGCATTTTGCTGTCTCCAAGGTGGTTTTGTTTTCCATCCTGATTATTTAACAGATAATATAAATCTGAAACACAGAGAAGTTAAGGTTATTGATATAGAAGATCACTCAGTAGAGCTAAATCTACAACTCCAGATGAGTTGAAGGAATGAGACAGGTGGCCCAGTGGCTAAAAGTTTAGTCCTTTTTGTCAAAAAGACCCAGATTAGAATATGGATCCTCTTATTGACAGGGTATCCTTAGGTAATGAACATAATTTTTTCAGAGCCTCTGCTTTGAATAATGCCTATTTCACAATATTGCTGTGAAATAAGTTTGAACCAATGCTTAGCATATATTAAATAAATAATCTTAGATATATATTTAAATATGAGCATTATAGCTTTTAAGTAATTATAAATCAGACTAAAATATGTCATAAAAGAAACACACAAAAAAGATGAAATGGAGTCCATATGACAGAGTGTATTAACAAATAAATAATAACTCATGGGGTTAAAGAAACTAGGAGGTAATTTCATGACTGGGTAAGTATATCTACAAAATAGCTGGGGCCATAGTGAGTAAATACTCATTTGTGACTGAGACAGACCCACTTTGTGATTCTTGTATTACTTTAATTATTAAGGGCTCTCCATTTCACTTTTAAAATTGTCAGGGTTTGGACAGTGAATTGTGGAGTTACTGTATCGTGGCACATGTGCTAATCTGGAACATTTTAGGAGGAACTTTTTGCACAATCTAGTAAGCATTGTACCCTGAAATCTGCACAGGCATGTGTAGGAAGAGTTTCATCTTCCAGTATACAAAGATCTGGGTTGGTCAGCATTTCTGTTCTATCCAAATAATCAATTTTTATTCTATCCAAATAGTCAAGCGCAACTTGAATGTAAATATCTTTTCACTTTAATGAAAAGCAATTCACTTTAATGTTCTCTTACTACACAGAGTTAAAAATGTAACTTGGTGAGAAGCAGAATATACCAAATAACTCCTTAGGGTTGTATTTTTACTTGCTTTTTTTCTCTTTCACCCTCTTCTGATAACTTACTTCAATGTACACTCATTTAGAAAAAGGCTTTTTTTGGATTTACCATTATGATCTGAGATTCAGAAAGTTGGAAGACATAATGAGAAATGTTCATTTTCTTTCTTTCTCCCTTTTCTATAGAGAACGCATTTTAAATTTATTATGATTTCCAACAATCCCCTTTCCAACAATTATTTAATACAGGAAAAAAGTGTTGATAGGAAATTCTTCATTGTCATTTACCAGTCTTCTTTGTTAGCAACGTGACAACAGTAACGTTACTTCAGGTGATTTCTACAAGTCTTTCCTCAGCTGTCAGCTAAACAAAATAAGATGAAATAAAACAAACACAAATTAATTGCACAGTTATTCATAAATACAAAAAATCTTTGTTATCAAAGATAAATTATAATTTAGAAAGCATACATGCAAATTATATTAAATAGATCAATTTTTGAAAGTACATTTCTTCAAAGTACTGTGCAGCTCTTTCCTCACCATAACTGTTAAAACGTTAGTGGTGAAATAAAGCTATATCAGACTATGCTAATGTACATTTTAAACTATTGCTTATGGAAATACAGATAGAGATTCAGATCACATTATGAAAAATGTAATAATTTTCAAATAATTTTCACATCATCAGAAATTTATGATGGAAAGAACTCTAGGGAAATTTGCTTGGTGAATTATAAGCACAAATTTATAGTTATTATAATTCCAAGAAAATTTGAAAGATTCAATAGTATTTCAAAAGACTTTAATCAGTGATGATGGCTTCTTGGAGGGTGAAAATGATTGTGAAATACTAATGTGCTCACCTATATCTGTAAGTACAATTAAAATTATGCTGAGTTGGACATTGACAGATTTCACATTCTTGCCTTGAAACAACTATCCACAGTCTGTTTAAGCACAAAACTCAGTAAACTTATAGGTAATGAGTAACTATTTTACTATAGTTTTGAATAATCTTAATGTTCCAGATATTCAGAGCATTTGAAATAACAGCATTATCATAGAAAAATACATTAACTTTGTCCTCATGTTTAATAACCATTTGTTAGAAAATATCACTTTTAGAGTTTTTAATCAGTTATATTGGAAATGAAGTGAGATGTTTTTATTTTAAAAGCTTTCCACCTTCTGGCTATTTGGCTTGGTTTTAAGTTTTGGATTTTTCATGTCTTTCATATTACAGATTAGATGTATGTTTGTTGACCATTTTTAAACCAGACTGCAACTCTTTGGTTTATTCTCTGACACTCTGCTATATAATCATTTTGGGCAGACCAACTCTTCACAGAGGCCTAGAAATATACAAAATTCCAAACTGAAATTATCAAAGGGTTGAAGTTAATGGTGGGACAAAGGTTTCCAATATGCTTCCATTTCCTTCTTCGCATTTTTTGAGGCATTGAATCTTAGTATACACACTGGGATAAACTAGGGTGATTATGAAGTACTAACATGAGATAATAAAGGAAGCCTCCCTTTCTTCATTTGACTAATCATCCAAAGAAATGCAGTTCCAGAAAAAACAACTATAAAATATGCCACAGTCTCCCAGAGTCACCTTTTCAAAAAGCAGCTCTTACTCTGTATCTTCCCTTCATAAAGTGAAAGCTGGCTTCCAGCTCCCTCTTCAATCTGATTTCACACCCTGCTCTCCTTCGTGCTATACTGCAGCCACATGAGTGATTTTATTCCTTTATACTTGCCATGCTGCATCAAGATACCAAACTGATACCTTGAGCAAAAGTGCTTTTCTCCCCATCTTTTACCTCTTATTTGCCACTCATCCTTTAGATCTCAGCTCAGGCGGTCCTTCCACAGGGAAGACTTCACTGACCTTCCGTTTGAGGTCAGTTCCTCACTTTAAAGATTTCCTAGCACTGTGTACCTGTTTTGCAACATTGTAGAAGTTGAAATTAGCCATTAGTTTGTGTGATTACTCGATTAATATCTGTTTCCTCCAGTAGAGAAGACTAGAAGAGGGCAGGGATCATACTGGCTTTTGCAGCTTTTGTGCAATGCCTGGCTCAGTAAACATTTGTTGAATGAATAAATGAAAACACTCAGGTCCGTGTGTTTTATGGAAGAGGGAGAGTTTAGGCTATGATGGTTGCCTAGAGAAACTGGGATATTTTTACCTTTTGGGTCCAGAAGTGAAATGATGGGGATATAATGTATTGCTCAATATAAAATTCCAAAGTTGCTAATAGAAGAGTGACAGACACACAGAATAAGAAGTAACAGTGGCCACTTGCAGCTAGAAGAGAATGCTAGCCATCCAGAATGGTTCCTGTTATATTCTGGGATAAAATAAAAAATTTCCTTTCTAATTTACTCATCATAGCTTCCATTAATCCTTTATATTCTGGGTGAATCATGACATTTTCTCCAAATCCACCCCAAACTGGGTGGTCTTAACATTGCCAACAATCTTTGTACACCACATTTTTATACAAGAGTAACTGTGTGTATTTGTGCATTATGGTTACCATGGTTAGGAAATATTTCCTGAGAATGGTCTTTTAAAGTAGCTATCAAAATCAGGTAAACAGCCATTTCAGAGTTGATAAGGCAGAGAATGTAGATAACGTGCAGACATTGTTGCCAATGACTACAGCAGTCTCAGGAGATCATAAATATTATATTTTCAATAAGACAATTAAAAATACCAGGCAGATCAATCTCTGAGGTACATGCTAGCAATACTATCCATTACAGAAGCGAAAGCATACCCCTTAAAAATCAAAATTATATTCAAATATAATACAATTTGTTGGATGTATAAAAAGAAAGTTCAATGAATAAAGAAGAGGAGAGAATAGTGTGGAATAGAGGCAATGGAGAAGTAGAAGGGAAAAAACTCTAAAATTAGAGGAAGATAAGAAAAAAAGAAAACATGAAACTTTCATGTCATTAAGAGACTTCATGTCAAATTTAAAAAATAAAAATGTGAACACATCCCTTCAGTAAAAGAATAAAATTATATTTCAAAGTACTATAATTATGCCTTGATTAAATCAGTTCTACCTTTCTCTCAAGTGCAAAATGAATGACAAAATTCCAGTTATTAAAGGATCAAGTGGTTTAAAGATTTGTAAGATCTTCACAGAATATATAACTCAATATATTACAAATGTGCAGCTTTTTAAAAAGCTATAACAAACTCAGCCTTTTAAAGTTTAAAGTGTATAATCTCAATTCAGACACAGAATTATAAACCAAATACTTCATATAGTAAGCTAAATTAATCTCATCACTTTCTCTTAAATGTAGTCATTAGATATTGTTTACATATACATTATATATATACTAATTAAATTTCTTGCACTTTGAATGTATTTACAATTCCAAGGGTTATTTTTTGATTTTGTTTTTGATTTTGTTTTTTTTTTTGCCCTGAGATGCTTAATATTCAGGACTCCCTTGTCTTTATATGAAAATTATATACAGTTGACCCTTGTTCGACATGTGTTTGAACTGTGAGGTTCCACTCATACATGGATTTTTTTCCATAAATATGTACTGTAGTATCACACGATCTGTGGTTGGTTGAATCTGTGAATGTGGAATGACAAAGGGCCAACTGTAAAGTTATACTTGGATTTTTTACTTTGCCAGGGGTTGGTGCCCCAAACTCCTGCATTGTTCAGGGGTCAACTGTATACTGTTATGGACTGAGTTGTGTACCCCCCAAATTTATATACTGAAGCCTTACACCTCAATGTGACTGTATTTGGAGATAGGGTCTTGAAGGAGGGAATTAAAATTACATGAGGTCATAAGGGTGGGACCTTAGTCCCATAAAACTGGTGTCCTGATAAGAAGAGGAAGAAACAGTAGAGATCTCTCTCTGTCTTCCCATGTACACATGCGCAGAGAAAAAGCCATGTGAGGACAGAGAAAGAATGCAGCCATTTGCAAGCCAGGAAGAAAGGTCTCACCAGAAACTGGCTTTTCCAGAACCTTGATCTTGGACTTTTAAGCTCCAGAACTGTGAGAAAATTAATTTCTGTTGTTTAAGACATTCAGTCTGTGGTCTAGTGTTGTGGCAACCCTAGCAGTCTAATACACATAGCATTTTATTTTATAACAAACTTGAACTATAACCCTAATGTTAGCACATGTTAGCACATGTTAGATTTAGCACAGACATACATAACTACTAAATCAAAGAGATAAAAAATTAAAACTTGAAAATATAGCAGTGATATAGCTTTGTATTTTATGATATAGCAATATCATAAAATAGGATACATATATTGAAGATGTTAACATTTTTTAATTAAAAAATGTAGTTTATTTGAAGAATCTCTGGTTCTTCGGAAGTGTTTTCTATCAAATTGCCTTTAAGTAATATCTGTGTACAATGTTTGACTGTCTTCTCTCATTTAGTATTTGGACAATATCCTCATGAAAGTGATGAGGCAAAGTGGTAAGGAACAGAGAATTAAGATTTATTAAGTATCTACTGTAATAGATGAAAATTTTCCTTAAAAAGAAAAATCTTATTATATTATTAAGGGAAATTATAGCTGACCCTTGAACAACACCAGGGTTAGGGGTGCTGACCCTCCACATTGTCAAAAATCCAAGTAGAATTTATAGTCGGCCTTCTGTGTATGTGGTTCCTCCATATCATCAATTTCACCTCCACAGATTCAACCAGCTGGGGATCATGGAAAGTTTCAATTACTTACATTCAGGCAAGAACATCTTTGAATTATATGGATCATTTGTATCAGAACTGTCAGAAACAGAACTTGAGAGGTTGAAGAACAGATCAGATTGAGAAGTCCAGGTTTTGAGAGCCACTAGCATATAAATGGTAACTGAAATAATGCACATGGGTGAAACCACCTGGAAAGAAAGAATAATGCAAAACAAAGCCATGGAGTATAGTTGTTAAAAACATGACCACTGAAACCAGAAAATCTAGATTCAAATCTTGACGCCACCATTTACAAGCTATATAAAATTAGTCAAGGTTAATTTGTGGCTAATAAGTATACATTGGTTTTAGGATTTTTGCAAGGATTAACTGTAGTTATAAATGTAAAGCACTTAGAAGAGTGCCTAGCTAAAAGTAAGTATTCAGTATATAGTGTCTTGTATTAGATTGCAAGGAACAATAAAAGGCTACACTAATGCTTTAGGGGCTCCAAAATTGAAAGACGGAGAAGAAACAGCCAGAGGAAACAGGTAAAAGCAGAATATATAAATTCTAAGGAAGACAAATGAAGAGGGTGTCTCAAGAAGAGAAGACTCTTAGGACTTCAACTTCTCACCGAGATTTACCCTCCAACCTCAAAGAACTAAATCCAGATGAAACAAATGAAAAAACAGCCTCCAAGATATTGGACATCAGACAATAAAGATAATGATCCCTGCGAAGATGGGAAGCAAATGAGCCCTACAATTACCCAGCTTCAAAGAGATTCCAGGCTGGTGCAGGGAAGAGGAAATCAGGTGATACCAATAGATGAGATGGAGCTGAGAGTTTGAGAACAAGGTGGCCAGAATTCACAGGGCAGAGCACCACAGAGAAGAGAGCTGTGCATAGAGAGAACCCCAAACATCTGCAGAGGCCTTCCTTGAGTACTGCAGAGCACTGATCAGCACTCCTGAATGGGAGGATGGCACAGCTGGGGATGATTTGCCTGAAAGGATTACAGGAAACATCACCTGAGGCTCACACAGGATGGAGAATGAATGCCTTTTCTCATCAACCAGACCGGGAAGCCACGTAATTCATGGGACTTTACAAAGAGTACTCAGAAGGCTTTGCCTGAGTAGTGGGGATATTAAGTCTAAAAGGCTGCTCCTGTCTAATATTTTCTGAAAAGCGAAACTAAAAATAACAAACTGTTTCCGACGAATTTAACTTTATTCCAGAACAAAGCTCAAGAATTTTAATGAGAATATTTAGCTTCCAACAAGGTAAAATTTGCGTTTGGCAGCCAATGAAAAATGACCAGACGTGCAAAGAAGCTGGGAAACACAACACATAATGAGAAAAATCAATCAAAGTGGACACAGAACTACCAAATGTTATCATGGGCCGATAAAGACATTAAATTAAAACAATTGTAACTAGATTTTAAACGTTCAGAAAACTAGAGGAGAGTTTGAAATGTTAAATAGAAATATGAAAGATAAAAAAGACTAAAATCAAACCTCTAGAGATGAAAATTATAATGTCTGAGATGAAAAATACACTGAACAGGAATAACGGTAATTAAAATGTTTTAAAAGACAAGATTAGTGAATTTGGAAACTAGCATTTGAAACTATGTAAAATGAAACACAGACAGAAAAAAATACTTAAAAAGATGAAAATATCATCCGTGAGCTGTGGAACAACTTACAGTAGTCTGATATACATGTAATTTGAGTCCATGTAGGATAGGAGAGGGAGGGGACAGAAAAAAATTTGAAGAAATAATGGCTCAAAATGTTGTGAATTCAATGACAACTATACACCTACATACATATCCATACATATGCAATGGAACACTGTTCAGCCATAAAAAATATGATCTTGCCATTTGTGACAGCACAGATGGACCTGGAGAGCTTTATGCTAAGTGACTTATTAGAGAAAGACAAATATTGTATGATTTTACTTATATGTGGAATCTAAAAAAACCTCATAGAAACTCATAGAAAACTCATAGAAACAGAGATCAGATTTGTGGTTTCCAGAGGCAGAGAGTACAGCATGGGGGCATTAGGTGAAGGTGGTCAGAGGTACAGCCTTCAATTATAAGATAAATAAATTCTGAAGATATAATGTACAATAGTTAACAAGACTGCAGTGTATATTCGAAAGTTGCTAAGAGAGTAGATCTTAAAAGTTTTCATCCCGAGGGGGGGAAAAAGTCTGTAACTATGTTAGGTGGTGGATGTTCACTAAACTTATAGTGGTAATCATTTCACAGTATATGCATATATTAATCATTATGTTGTACACCTTAAACTTATACAATGTTTTATGTCAATTATATCTAAATAAAACTGGAAAAATATTATGGGTTTTAAAAATCAAAATTTTGACTTTACATAATAAATATCTAAGAATATGTTTACTTCTCTCTATACAATGCATCATGGTATCACCTCTTCCACTCCCTGCCTGAATGCAGTAATGAGTACTTAAGGAAATGGGTAGTGATTTGGAAACTAATCCATATTTATTTTTACGATATTGTGTCCTCTAGCCTTAAAATATTGAAAGAGCATATTAATGATTACTACATACAGATATACTGCCCAGTTATAAGCTGTTGGGTTTACAGATTCTATTTTCCTTGTTTATTCAGATAGTCAGTAGGAGGCCTGGAATTGATGTTCCTTAGAAACAGTTGTTCATTCAACTTATTCACCTCTTCAGAGAGAGAAATCAATTTTTATAGTCATATACAAATACCATGAAGACATCAGTACACTTCATTTTCAGAAATAGTAAACAATAAATAGAATAAGTGGGTTTTATATTTCCTGTATTGATGTGTTTAAAATATCACAAGAGTACTAGTTGTAAAAGGTAAACTCAGTCAAGTGAGTCCCTAAAATCTGTATCACCAGGAAGCTAATTCACTCATTCAAAAAACATTTGCATATTTGGTACACGTCACTAACATATAAAAGTCACTAACTTTGCTTGTGCTCTGAAGGATACAAAGACAACAGACAGAAGGATAAGTGATATTCTTATCTTCAACAAACCCATAATCTACTAGGATTGCTGAGAAGTCTCCATAGTAAACTATAATGAAATGTCAGAAGGAAGTAATGGCAATAAAAGAGATATAACCAATGATTTAGAGAAGCCAGTGTGTACCAGTGTATTCAAAGATTATTTTATACTATAGGTGATATTTGCATCGAACTATGACAGGTTAACCATGAACAGGCAGAGATCATGAAGAACATTAAAGCTGAGAGGGAAATGATAAAATTTAGGGAAGAATAATTGAGGGACAATACTTAGTTCCCATGTAGCTGGAATATAAAGGATTTAGAAATGTTTAAACTTATCTACAGTATCATAGTTCATGAAAAATAGGGAAACATTATCTAAGGTACCTGAGTTGGAGTTACAAATAATCCTTTACAAAATAATAGGTAACAATATAGCATACAACAGTTCGAACCCTACTCAGATCATTTTAGTGCTCTCAGGCTTGATTTCCTCAGTCTAATAATATATATTGATGGATTCTGAGATAGTAAGGTTCCGTGTTAAAGCACAAGAGAATTTGGAAACTGCTTATTAAAGAAGTAGAAATATTTCCTCAAGATCTGTTATGAAAAAAAAAATGACTTGGGAAACATGTATTTAAATAAGATCTTTATCTCTAAAAATGTATCTCACAGGGGAATTTTCTCTAATGTCATATTTCCTCAAAGAAGGGAGTCATATGATCTGCTACCAAATCTGTTGTGGAAGTCTCCACCAACAGTTAGCTCTAAATGTAGAGATAAAAAAATAATAATAATAAGAGCATGTCTCCTCAACGACTATTTCATACTTTGCTGTGCCCCTTAAATTTTATACCACTCTCATTTCAGCTGATAACACTCCTCATCTGTAATTGTAAGCACAGACATCATCAAATAGGAATTTCCTTCTTTTCCCATCGGCAAATCTGTAAACTTACTTGAACTAAATCAGTCTTCTCCAAGTTCCCATCTCTTATTAAGTGTCAGTGCTGGTAGCAAAAGCTAATGAGCCCATTTGTGTCCTTTGTCCCGTTGTCTCTCATCTTCTCAAGAACCTCTTTTCAGTACTATACCCCTTTCTCCTGAGTTCTCAATCTATCCTTCTTTAGTCAACTATTCCTATTAACATTCAACTGATCTCTAATATTTTTCACTAATAAAGCTTCTCTTGACCCTGCATCTTCTTGCAGTTACTGTACCATTTTTCTGCTACCCTGAATTTCTAAGCTTCTTTAAAAACAAGGGTTTACATATGACAGATTTATTTCCTCATCTCCCATTCACTCTTCAATCCTCCAATCTGGTCTCTGACTGGATCTCCATATTGTCAAAGGCCATGGACACTCTCCTCTCATCAGCACTCATCACAGTTGTTAATTCCTTCCTTCATTTTTTTTTTACCCTGTATTCAAGGCATACATATGCTTCCTCCCCTTCCACCCCAACCCAAGGCTCTTTTTTTTTCTTCTCTGGTTATACCTATTAGACTCCTTTACTAGCTCTTTTTGACAATATGTAATTTTGCTGTCATAATTGCTCTCCTAATAACCAGGATGTTAAAATGCCTAACATTTTAATGAGGATACATGACTGAGTCTACTTGGCAGATGAATTATTTAGTTGGAGGGCATATTTTCTCAAATTCAGGGGTTTTTCATTCAACACATATCATTTAGCACCTGCTACATGTCAGGAATTGTTATAGGTCCTGAGAATAAAACAATAAACAAGATTGACAAGATCCCTGCCTTCATGGAACATGAGAAGGTAAAGCCTGGGTAAGAGAATTGGGGATGTTTTGTAGAATTAAAAGCTTTATCAGGGCTTCCCAGGTGGCGCAGTGGTTGAGAGTCCGCCTGCCGATGCAGGGGACACGGGTTTGTGCCCCGGTCCGGAAAGATCCCACGTGCCGCGGTGCGGCTGGGCCCGTGAGCAATGGCCGCTGAGCCTGCGCGTCTGGAGCCTGTGCTCCGCAATGGGAGAGGCCACAACAGTGAGAGGCCCGCGTACCGCAAAAAAAAAAAAAGCATTATTAATATGGGTCAAACATTGGATTTTCATCAACTCATAGAGAATCTAAACTGCCCAGGTTAACCTAGTGTTTTCATCTAGGAATACATGCAAAGACATGACCTACCTGATCTTGCCATGTCCTTATACCTCAAGGAATTCTTGCAATCAAAAACCAAGGGAAGATTCCTGTTCATTTTAAGATTTACCTTTTCAGGCAGACTTGGAAGGAATAGGACCTGATGGTTAAAAATAAACACCACTAATGGGATAATTGATTTGATTTAAAAACTACTATTTGGAGCAAAAAAAAATTCAGTCCAAGATCAGCCCTCCATCATATTGCCTGCTAAAAATAGAGGTGTGCCATCCTGGTAATGAGAAATTTAGACACAACTGGTATAAAAATATGCCAGGACCTCAATTACAGAGTGTTTACGGAAGCAGGTGCTATAAGAGTATATCAGGAATGTGACATCATCTGATTTCTCAACACTATGAGGCGTCCCACTCCCGTGTCCATCTCTCTGGGCTTGTGGTATATATGTGAATAACATGATTTGTTTCAAATCAGAGACTACCACTCATTTTAATAAATAAAAATGTCAATTAGAATAAAATTAAAGAAGCTTTTCTTAGTGTGAACCTAGCTAGATCCCTTAATCTTTCTTTGCCTCTCTTTTTTCGTTGAGAAAATATGACTAATAATGTCCATTCTGTCTAACTCATCAGATTGTCCTGAGAGCATTATGGGATAAGGGTTAAATTTATGAGTTCTTATTAAATTATAAAATACATTAAAATATGAGTTACAACTATGACCATTTCATTATAATGATATTAGCAATAGTATTGCATACTTTCCAGATTAAAGGATTTTACCTCTTTAAAAATGCCTTTATCTTTACTTATACTTTATTATTGTTTTCAATTATACTTGGAAACTGCCTTAAATCCTTTCTAAGACATCTTAAATGTTGAAAATTCAAATCAGTCTGAACAGCTAATTTGAACATGTGTATGTCGTGGAAAGTGAAAGTTTATTCAATACACCTATTTGATTGAGATTTTGACCACAAGTTGTCATGAGAGTCAAATTAGATAGCCCTAGTCTAGATGATGCTAGCTCTCTTTAAAAGATATTTCTGTGAGTTTGACAAATAGCAATTACTAAGCACAACACCAACGGTGATAAATACTCCAATTTCAGCCTGTCAAAAATGAACTGAAGAATTGAGAGGAAACGCATGATAGGAAACATCTGGTCCCTTTCAGGCCTGCTGAGAGGTGATGAGGATGTGCCTTTTGACAATAAATAAATAAATCATAAAATAAAACCCTAAAAGGCAGGGTTATTTTTTTTCATATTACCTTGTTGAACAAAAGGGTGACTGTAATTTTAAAAAATGAGATGGATGTTGCCCAATGTTTAAAACACACTAAAAAAATCTTTGAATAATTTTATCTCCATATTTTAATGAGAAAGAGATTAATAAGAAACCAAAGATAGAATTTTATTTAAAGGCCAGAACATTACCAAGGTATATCGAGGAGAGGTAAGATTCTAACCCAGTATCTGGTGACTTCTTTATTTTTTTATTTATTAGGAAACCTTTCATTTATAAGGTAAACTTAGGCATTGGAAGATATTTTCACTGAAAGTTCAGTTATTTTTAAGTATTCAGCATTAAAGCAGAAAATTGTATGTAATTGGTCTGTATTCAAATGAAGGTTAGAATTGTGAACTAATTCCTTTCTGTCCCCTACAAAGTAAGGGTGCTGAAGGTTTTCCTTTCCACATCACTAGTCCTCTTTCGTACTATCACTGGCCTTCTAGGTATCCAGGCTCTCTGTTTGGCAAGAGGTGCACGAGTGGGAGTGAGAAGATTCAATAATTTTCTGGGAGATTAACGGGGAGATTGATGATATTGGTGATTCCCACAGGGTAGGGTCAGACATCATTACTGTTCAGCTGATCAGCTGATGATACACGGCACTTAGAAGTACAAGAATTCTTACGTTCTCACCTGGGATGGTGTGCTGTACTCATTGGCAGGGTGATGGGATGGGCTTCTGAGGCTGCCACAGGAGCTCCTTGGCAAATCTCATGTGTAGACTTGACAGTTCTCAATGTTGACTATTGGGATTTTCAGGTCTGGTCCTCTGACCACAAATCCCTCTCCTTGGTCCAATCTCTACTTTTCTCTCCTTGCCCAGCTTGCAGATTTGGGAGATGTGATTCTTTTGTTATTGCTCTTATAAAATGTTGTATTTGGCATGATATTCATGCTCTGCTCCCATCAAGACTTAGCCTTTTGAGTTCCAAGATACCCAGCTCTTACAAATCAGAAATTAACTTTCAAGATTATTGTCTCTGCTTTAAGCTTTAAGAGTCTATTTTGACACCCAAGCTAGATTTTGAATATTCTCTGTATGCACACCATATTGGAACTCCACGTTTCCTACTTTCAACGGTTAGTGTTAGTAGGGGGAGGGCCTCATGATAAAAAATAATAAAAATAGTAATAATAAAAGGGATTAGAGGGATAAATTGGTTAATATATCAAAAATATTCTCCCACTACACATAATGGTGTACCTTAGAAAACAAAATAGCAAAACAGAAACAAACAAACAAAACCCATAATGTAGCAACAATGTGGTGGATCAGTTGATGCTATTAACTCACTAATGATGGCATTTAGTTATTATACTTCTTTTAAGTATATAGCTTTTCCGTAAACTTCAATGTAATTTAAACACAAAGGGGAAAAATGGAAATAATTTTGAGCAGGCAGTATTCAAAGTGAGGGAAGTAATCTATACTGTTTCTCATGTTTAAACAATAAAGTAGTAGACTTACTTTTTAAAAAAATTATCTAAAAAATTTTTGGTAACCCAATTTTTGGCAAATTTGATGGGTTTTAACAGGGCAGATGTCACAATATTAACACCATGAATGGACGTGCACAGTCCAATCAAAGGATGACTGCTTTAATGTTGGAGTGGGGTCCTGGGGCTCCTGATGTGCCAAGTATTACCTCTTTAGTTGCTGGATTGAGAAAAGATCAAGGATTCTAGAGAAGTAGAACCTGAACCAGGGTAACTGAAACAGTAGAAAACTCGTTGGGCTTTGCACAGCAGCTGTTTATTCAGGTATTTATTAACAGCCCATACCAATGCCTACTAGCTGACCATCAGCCTTGGTTATCAGCCTGTGACAATATGAATTTTCCTCTCAGCCTCAGATGTTAGCACCATCACATGGCTCCATTTTTCTAAATCAGTAATATCAGGCTCAATCCTACCAGCTCTTGGGCCAGGCAGGAAGTTCACTTCAGTCTCTGCCTATGTGGTGGGGAGGGGAAGTGCTTACACTATTCCTTCATTTCTTCTACCTACCCTACTTATATCAATACTTCTCCTACCCACTTCCCCAGTCTTCTCTTTCTGGAATCTATATGATTGTTGTGGGGTGGAAGTAGCTAATCTTATTCAGAGATGCTGCCATGTTAGGAAGCATAGCGTTGAAATGATATTTTGATTCCTCCATTCTTTCCCTCTTGTGCCTCAAAGCCCAACATCTTTTTCTGCCCTTCTGGGAGCATCCAGCTTTAATCCTCCAGCAGTGGGCTCATAGCAAAGGATTATTATTTACCGGGGTAAGGATTTGGAGTTAGCTAGTGTTTGGAGTATTTGGACTTTTGAGGGACTTAATGCTAATAAATATGGGGAAAGGTGATTCTTTGAGTTTGTGGAAAGGCAAAACACAGCACAGGAGAAAAAATATATTTTTTTGTCTTTATAATTCCCCCAAGTACACAATAACCCATCCTTGTCACTAAACTCTTAGCCTTCAAGATCAAGGATTGTGTTTTATTTGTGTATCTTCTCTTCTTAGAGTTTTGCCTCACACAGGTGGCATTCAGTGAATATTTGTTGAATTAATTAACTAAACAGAAAAATAATCTTAGCCTAAAACTCCTAAATGGTTTATTTCCTGGCAATTGTGAGCATTTTTTTTTGAATGAGCTGCTAATTTTTAAAGCAGTCATTAAAGTTGTTGTTTTCAGAGGTTTGTTTGATAAAAGGGAGTTAGTAATTCTAAAACATTAGCACTATAATAAAAAGCAGGTATGAAAGGCCTTGTTCACCTAAGCTTTGAACTGAGTTTAAATAACTCAGTCAATTTTTTGTAGTCAGACGTATTTCTAAAAAGAGATAAATAGGCACTATAATTACTATCAGAGCCCTTCTGGTATTATCAGTTAACAATTCAGTGGATAATAAATAGCATATGATTACCTGATTTATCTTTTAGTCCCCTTGATTGTCCTTGCTATTTTTTTAAATGAGAACTAAGCAGCATGGAAAACTGAAATTTAAAAGACAAGTAATTACTTTGATTTACTCAAACATTAAAAGCTCCACCAATAATTACTCTTAATATGTTTTCATTAATTCTTTTATTCATTTGACAGAAGAAATTGAATTTTTATTCTACAAAACACTTTTGTGTCTTTGTAATAGCCATGTCTCTTCTACTTATCATAGCTTAAGTTGGCTTATGGAATTTATATTCAGAGCCTTAACTAATATTAAAGGAATAGCATAGAGAATTTTATATGTACAGTCATGGATTTTGACCTTCCTTTAATGAAGGCTGAAGGAGAGAGACTGAGGGAAGTGCTGGGAGTTGGAAAGTTTCCTGGTAATGCTCTAGGACTTGAAAAGTGACAGCAGGCTGAGCCTAGAAAAGGCAAATCAATTATCCAGAGTTGAGGAGGAGCCTTTAATATGTTAGACAAGCACTGTCTCATAGAAATAAAATTCAAACCAACTAAAAAATATTAAATATTTCAATAGTTACATTAAAAGAAGTAAAAAGAAGCAAGAGAACTCAATTTTGTTTGTTTCTTTCTTTTTTTTTTTTTTTGCGGTACGCGGGCCTCTCACTGTTGTGGCCTCTCCCGTTGCAGAGCACAGGCTCCAGGCGCGCAGGCTCAGCGGCCATGGTTCACGGGCCCAGCAGCTCTGCGGCATGTGGGATCTTCCCGGACTGGGACACGAACCCGCGACCCCTGCATCGGCAGGTGGACTCTCAACCACTGTGCCACCAGGGAAGCCCCCAAGAGAACTCAATTTTGATATTTAGCTTAATATGTCCCAAATAGTATCATTTCTCTATATAATCAATATAAATTTGTTAATGAGATATTTAACTTTTTTAAAATACTAAGTCTTTGAATCTGGCATTTATCTTTCACTTACCATCTCAATTCAGACATTAAATTTTTATCAGAAATACGTGTTTGATATTTAGATGTCATACAATTTACAGTTGAAAAAGTATATTCACGTACCTAAGTTGTTCCAACAGTTTTTCTGATAACTGAATTGAAGGATTTAAGTTTAAATTAATTAAAATAACCTTTCCATTTTCAGTAGCACTAGCTGCATTTCAAGTGGTGAACAGCCACATGTGGCTACTGGTTCCCATACCGCTTACTGCAGCACTAGACTGAGAAATTTGAAGTAACAAAGGCAGCCTTAGAAAGAGAAACATTATGAAATGCCAGAGGCAGATAGAGAAAAGAGCAGGGTGTATAAAATTTAAAAGCCAGGTAATAAGATGCTGAGTAATCCAGTACTGACTCTGTTAAGATCCACTTGCTCAATATTGCCCTTTCCAGTTATAATATTCATAGTAAGTACAGAGTATGGTTTGAAGCAAATTTTCAAATCATTTAAAAAATGCTAGTGCAAGAGCACAGAGAAATCTTGGATATCATTTAGTCCAGTTCATTTTATGGTAGTGAAACATGTCCAAAAAATATTATACATTTATCCTAGTCTCAGCCAGTTAAGACAAAGGCAGAGCTAGAATCTAGACCCAGGTTATACTGTGTTTTCTGGTTTTTTTTTGTAACATCTTTATGGGAGTATAATTGCTTTACAGTGTTGTATTAGTTTCTGCTGTTTAACAAAGTGAATCAGCTATATGCATGCATATATCCCCCTATCCCCTCCCTCTTGGGTCTCCCTCCCACCCTCCCTATCCCACCCCTCTAGGTGGTCACAAAGCACGGAGCTTATCTCCCTGTGCTATGTGGCTGCTTCCCACTAGCTCTCTATTTTACATATGGTAGTGTATATATGTCAGTGCCACTCTCTCACTTTGTCCCAGCTTACCCTTCCCCCTCCCCGTGTCCTCAACACCATTCTCTACTCCCACGTCTTTATTCCTGTCCTGCCCCTAGGTTCTTCAGAACCTTTTTTTTTTTTTTTACACATTCCATATATATGTGTTAGCATACGGTATTTGTTTTTCTTTTTCTGACTTACTTCACTCTGTATGACAGACTCTAGGTCCATCCACCTAACTACAAAAACTCAATTTCATTTCTTTTTAATGGCTGAGTAATATTCCATTGTATATATGTGCCACATCTTCTTTATCCATTCATCTGTTGATGGACACTTAGGTTGCTTCCATGTCCTGCCTATTGTAAATAGAGCTGCAGTGAATATTGTGGTACATGACTCTTTTTGAATTATGGTTTTCTCGGGGTATATGCCCAGTAGTGGGATTGTTGGGTCATATGGTAGTTCTATTTTTAGTTTTTTAAGGAACCTCCATACTGTTCTCCATAGCGGCTGTATCAATTTACATTCCTACCAATAGTGCAAGAGGGTTCCCTTTTCTCCACACCCTCTCCAGCATTTATTGTTTGTAGATAATTTTGATGATGGCCATTCTGACCAGTCTGAGGTGATACCTCATTGTAGTTTTGATTTGCATTTTTCTAATGATTAGTGATATTGAATATCTTTTCATGTGTTTGTTGGCAATCTGTATATCTTCTTTGGATAAATGTCTATTTAGGTCTTCCACCCATTTTTGGATTGGGTTGTTTGTTTTTTGGATATTGAGCTGCATGAGCTGTTTGTATATTTTGGAGATTAATCCTTTGTCAGTGGCTTCTTTTGCAAATATTTTCTCCCATTCTGAGGCTTGTCTTTTCGTCTTGTTTATGGTTTCCTTTGCTGTGCAAAAGCTTTTAAGTTTCATTAGCTCCCATTTGTTTACTTTTGTTTTTATTTCCATTTCTGTAGGAGGTGGGTCAAAAAGGATCTTGCTGTGATTTATGTCATAGAGTGTTCTGCCTATGTTTTCCTCTAAGAGTTTTATAGTGTCTGGCCTTACATTTAGGTCTTTAATCCATTTTGAGTTTATTTTTGTGTATGGTGTTAGGCAGCGTTCTAATTTCATTCTTTTACATGTAGCTGTCCAGTTTTCCCAGCACTACTTATTGAAGAGGCTGTCTTTTCTCCATTGTATACTCTTGCCTCCTTTATCAAAGATAATGTGACCATATGTGCATGGGTTTATCTCTGGACTTTCTATCTTGTTCCATTGATCTATATTTCTGCTTTTGTACCAGTACCATACTGTCTTGATTACTGTAGCTTTGTAGTGTAATGTGAAGTCCAGGAGCCTGATTCCTCCAGCTCCATTTTCCTTTCTGAAGATTTGGCTATTCGGGGTCTTTTGTGTTTCCATACAAATTGTGAAATTTTTTGTTGTAGTTCCGTGAAGAATGCCATTGGTACTTTGATAGGGATTACATTGAATCTGTAGATTGCTTTGGGTAGTATAGTCATTTTCACAATGTTGATTCTTCCAATCCAAGAACATAGTATATCCCTCCATCCGTTTGTATCATCTTTAATTTCTTTCCTCAGTGTATTATAGTTTTCTGCATACAGGTCTTTTGTCTCCTTAGGTAGGTTTATTCCTAGGTATTTTATTCTTTTTGTTGCAGTGATAAATGGGAGTGTTTCCTTAATTTCTCTTTCAGATTTTTCATCATTAGTGTATAGGAATGAAAGAGATTTCTGTGCATTAAGTTTTTATCCTACTACTCTACCAAATTCATTGATTAGATCTAGTAGTTTTCTGGGAGCATCTTTAGGACTCTCTATATATGTCATCTGCAAACAGTCACAGTTTTACTTCTTTTCCGATTTAGATTCCTTTTATTTCTTTTTCTTCCCTGATTGTCATGGCTAAAACTTCCAAAACTATGTTGAATAATAGTGGTGAGAGTGGGTAACCTTGTCTTGCTCGTGTTCTTAGAGGAAATGGTTTCAGTTTTTCACCGTTGAGAACAATGTTGGCTGTTGGTTTGTCATATATGGCCTTTATTATGTTGAGGTAAGTTCCCTCTATGCCTACTTTCTGGAGAGTTTTTATCATAAATGGATGTTGAATTTTGTCGAAAGCTTTTTTGCATCTATTGAGATGATCATATGGTTTTTATACTTCAGTTTGTTAATATGGTGTATCACATTGATTGATGTGCATATGTTGAAGAATCCTTGCATTCCTGGGATAAACCCCACTTGCTCATGGTGTATGATCCTTTTAATGTGCTGATGGATTCTGTTTGCTAGTATTTTGCTGAGGATTTTTGTATCTATGTTCATCGAGATATTGGTCTGTAGTTTTCTTTTTTTGTGACATCTTTAGTTTTGGTATCAGGGTGGTGGTGGCCTCGTGGAATGAGTTTGGGAGTGTTCCTCCCTCTGCTATATTTTGGAAGAGTTTGAGAAGGATAGGTGTTAGCCCTTCTCTAAATGTCTGATAGAGTTTGCCTGTGAGGCCATTCGGACCTGGGCTTTTGTTTGTTTGAAGATTTTTTTCTTTTTAATAAATTTTAAAATTTATTTTATTTTTGGCTGCATTGGGTCTTTGTTGCCGTGTGCAGGATTTTCTCTAGTTGCTCCGAGTGGGGGCTACTCTTTGTTGTGGTGCACGGGCTTCTCACTGCGGTAGCTTTTCTTTTTGCGGAATATGGGCTCTAGGCACACGGGCTCAGGAGTTGTGGCATGTGGGCTCAGTAGTTGTGGTGCACGGGCTTAGTTGTTCCACAGCACGTGGGGTCTTCCCAGACTGGGGCACGGACCCGTGTCCCCTGCATCGGCAGGTGGACTCTCAACCACTGCGCCACCAGGGAAGCCCTTTTTTTTTTTTTGATGGATGGTTTTGTATATCTGTCTTACTGGTTGTTTGGCCTGAGACGTCCAGCACTGGAGTTTGCAGGCAGTTGGATAGAACTGGGTCTTGGTGCTGAGATGAGGGCCTCCTGGAGGCCTCACTCCAAATGATATTCCCTGAGGTCTGAGGTTTTCTGTTAGTCCAGCTGTTTGGACTCAGAGCTCTGACCACAGGAGCTTGGGCCCTACTTCCAGCCTAGGAACCAAGATCCCATGAGCTTTGTGGTGCAGTTAAGAAAAAAAAAAACAACGAAGAAAGAAAGAAAACAAGGAGCAGTTCAATATCAAAGAATAAAAGCAATATAAAATTAGAAAGATAAAAAGTATATCAGGAAAAATAAAACTGTAACTGAAACAACTGCAACAAGGTAAAATAAAACCACAACAGAAAAAAGAAAAAAAAAAAAAACATGGGGAGGGAACAAGCCAAAAGGAGAGAACAGTAACAAAGTATAAAGAATAAAATAAAATTAGAAAAATAAAAGATTTATTAGGAAAAATATAAATGAATCAACAAGGTAAAACAGAACCCCAATGTAAAAGAGGAAAAAAAAAAAAAAAAAATCCCTGGCTATGGGGGCGGAGTTTAGGTGGGGGTGGAACTTAGGCAGGGGTTGGGTTTAGGGTGGGATGGGACCTAGGCAGGTGTGGGGGTGGTGTTTGAGCATGGGGCAGGACCTAGGCTCTGAGCCCACTGCAGCCTGAAAAGGTCTTGGGGGGCAGGGCCTAGTTTCGGCGACATTCAAACGTGGGGTGGGGCCTCTGCTTAGGACCTTCACGGAAGGGGAGACGCAGCACGTGGAAAGCAGGGCCTCTGGAGTGTGGAGTTTTGGAGTTTGGAGGTAGGGCCCTGGGTGAGGGTGTGTGGGTGGGGTTTGGGTCCAGCACATTGGAGGGGGTCTCCGAGTGTAGAGGTGGGGCCCTGGGTTGGGGTGAAGGGACTGGGCTTGGGCTCTGCTTAGCAGGAAGGAGGCTCCAAGGGCAGAGGTTTAGGCCCGGAGCCCAACAGGCTCCCCTGTGCCTAAGTGGACAGGAAAAGCGCTAGCTACGTTCCCTTCTGTTCCTCTGCGTTCCTTCCCCCCTGTATCCCCCATTGTCTCCTCCATCGCCGCTGGACCCCTAACCGTGGGTGGGTCCTGCTGGGTGTAGGAACTCTTCCCCTCCCCCAGCCGCCCCTCAGGGTTGGCGTCCTGGAGCTCTGGCCTTTACTTTTGCTCCCCCTTCCCTCCCTCCCACTCCCTCAGAACCTGCACGGCTGGAGGGGGCCTCAGTGGGCAGAGGATCAGGCCCGGGATCTCAGCAGGTTCCTGGGGGCCCAAGTGGGCAGGGGAAACCTGGCCACACTCTCTTTTGATTCTCTGCCCTCCCAATGGTTCCTCAATTTCCCTCTTTGGGAGTTGGATCCCTTCCCCTCCCCCAGCCACCCCTCAGGGGTGCCAGTCCCATCCCGCCTCCACTTCTCCTCCCCCTTCACTCCCCCCACACCCCATGTCCTACCCAGTCACTGGGGGTTCCTCCCCTCCCCTTAGTTGTCCATGGTCCTCGACCAGTGCCTGGTAGGTGCCCTAGTTGTGAAGAGGTGCAAATTCTGTGTCCTCCTAGTACACCATCTTGACTCCGCCCCCTGTGTTTTCTGTTGTATCAAATAGGAGTCTAATATAATATGAATATTAATGAATAATCTGCTAATACAATTTTAATCCATTTACCTTAGACATAATCCAGTTTTTAAACAACTGAACTATTCTTTATATGAATATTTGATGGTACTTTAATTATACAGTATGAACTCTAGTGATGCTAAGAGGGTAGATGTGATGTAAAGTGTTTTTATCAACAAAAATAAGAGTAACAAATAAAGAGGGCAGGAGGAAACTTTTGGAGGTGATGGATATGATTTTGGCTTAGATTATGGTGATGGTTTCATGAGTGTAAACAAAAAATCAATTCTGCTGGGTAAAAGACTTAAAAATTAAATGGAAAAAAAAGGAATATAAATTCTTTCAGTAACAATGAGAAAAATACAATTTGGAATTAAAACTTTAGTCTTGAACCTAACAAACCAAGCATCATATAAATTATACGTAGGGCTTCCCTGGTGGCGCAGTGGTTGAGAGTCCGCCTGCCGATGCGGGGGACACGGGTTCGTGCCCCAGTCCGGAAAGATCCCACATGCCGCGGAGCGGCTAGGCCCGTGTGCCATGGCCGCTGAGCCTGCGCGTCCGGAGCCTGTGGTGCGCAACGGGAGAGGCCACAACAGTGAGAGGCCCACATACCACACACACACACACACAAATTATATGTAAGAGAACTCAATTTAAAACGCTTTATCTGATAAACTCGTGGATCCACTGCCATCTCCTGAACCAAGGTAAGGGAAGAATGTAGTTTGCCTGTTTGACTTGTCTCTGTGGATCGAATGCATATGTGACACACTTGTAATTACTCATCAATTACTTCCATACTTTGAATGTACTAGAATAAAATGTTGCAGCTGTTTTTTGTCTTTAGAGAATAATCATTGGTATGTTTTCAATCTGTGCCAAACTGAACATGTTCACATACCTCAATTGTTGTTCATCATTGAATATGCCCTATGCTATCTACATTACCTCTACAGACAAATTAATAAAGGCTACTTAAGTTTTGAATTGTAGATAAATTATTCAACGATTACATATATTAAATACTTACTGTTGCATAGACCCAGCTATTGGGAGTAAACTCATAGAAATAGTCACTAGATTTTTAGGAATTTATCCTCTACTTGGCTCTGTTACCCAAAAGGTTTATGTAAGATCAAGCAAAGTTTATTTATTCAGGGCAAGAGAGTCAGCCACCATCACTGGTGTTCTGGCAGAGACTCAAAGGCAGAGAGGAGTGGGCAAGATTTGTAGAAGAGAAAAGAGAAGGCTTCAGGTATGTTTTGATTGGAATAGTCTTTGGCAGGGGAAGCTGCAGATGGGCTACCTAGAAACAGGGTATTGTGTGATTGGTTAGGGGCACATATTTGGCTTTCTCTGGTTGGTCTTGGAAGTGGAGATAAAAATTAGGGAAGCTGTCAGTTATTAATCAAGTCCTGGCCTAAAATGACCAATTGATACAGGGGTTATTGTTTAGCTTCCTAGATTGTTACTAGAGATAGTGGTCTGACTTCCTAGAAATTTGACTTACAGAAGATAGCTTCCTGAGCTGGTTACTGTAGAGAATGTTTTGGTTTCCTGGGCTTTTTGCTGCAGGTTGTGGGTCAGAATTCTATTTTTGTATAGTCTGGCTATTATTCATTTGTATATTCAGTCTTTCAGTCTCTGAATAATAATGATTCACTGTGAAACTTTCAACATCAATCAACTGGGAGTTTTGTTTTAATTAATGACATTGCTTTTCTTCTTACAGTAATTAAATTTGCATTTATCTTGCTTTTGGTTTGTAATCCTGTTGCTCTGAGGTTGTATGAACTGCTCAATCCGTGTTAGGTGTTTTACGAGAGAATAGAACAAAATGCCTGCTTGAATGTCATTTTCTAAAATCATCAATCATAATCAGACACTTCTTTGAGTTTTATATTGATATTTAAGACCAAGAAAGGAATTTGAAAGTAGGAATAAATCTGCTTAAATAGAAGTGCAAACAAAAAAATTAAAAGTGATATTTTCAAAATTTAGTTTCTTACTTTCTTTTTTGTCACAAATTAGGAAATACTGTGATAAAATTTTCCTTCTTTTTAGAAATTTGATTATTTCGATGGTGTAAGCCCTCAGGCCTAAAAAATTATGTGAAGCGTTTGAAATTTAAGTAAACCATGATCTTCCATTTTTGTTATCTAAATATGATTAAGCAAAGAGAGGAGATGACCTAGAAAATGAAACATATACAATAATTTAGTCAGTTAAAGAGGCAGTTTGTATATTTCTGGACTATTTCAATTGAGAATTGTAGACTTCTAAGACTCGAGATTTTATTCATTTTATTTACTTACTTTTTTTTTTTTTTTTACAAAAATATTTGAAGTAAATGAATATTAAGTACCACAAGCTGGGTGGCTTAAAACAACAGAAATGTGTTTTCTTACAGTTCTGGAGGCTAGGAGGCTAGGGAACAGGGCCTGTTCCCTCTGAATGATCTATAGAAAAATATTTCCTTGCCGCTTCTGGTGGTTGCCTGCAATCCTTGGCATTTCTTGTGTCACCATAGTCCCAGTCTTTTCCTTTGTCTGTACATGACCCTCTTCCCTGTTTCTCTATATGCCTCTGTGTCCACAATTCCCTTTTATAAGGACACCAGTCATTGAATTAGGGTCTGTCCTAATCCAGTATGAATTCATCTTGATAACATCTGCAAAAACCGTATTTTCAAATAAGGTCACATTTACAGATACAGGGAGTTAAGACTTCAACGTATCTTTTTCGGAGAACACAGTTCAACAACATTGCCCAAAGTCTTAGCATGGCTCTTATTCGATTTCCTAAATAGTTTTTATCTTTTTAGCTTAAAGCTCTCATCATGATCAACTTTCTGGCAGTTATAAAATTTTCAGCCTGGTAAAGCCCTAAGAAACATAGATACCAGTGTCATTCTATATTACACTTACCAAATGGCAGGCACTGTTCTAAGTATATGTATATAATTTCAGTTAATTTTCACAAAGCCTCTATCTGTTTAGTACTATTATTACTCCATCTTCTTATAGGAGGTAAACGAGTGTTGTGAACTAAACTAAATCAATTTGATTGTTCACAATCATTGGATTGTTTTAGGTAGCTACATTAGATATTGGAGAATCAGCTTTGCTGCAGGTGGCATGAATTATAATGAACTCAAGTCTCCAAGTGAATTTACCTCATACTTAACAGCAAGAAGGTACAAAAATAGCCATACCACCTGTTCTGTATGATTGATGAAATTCCAGTTCTCTATTATTTTAAGTACTCTGACAGCACATATCATGAAGGATTCATACTAGGCAAAAGCAGCATTATTACAGGCAGAGTAGCAGAAATTGGCTAACCTATTTGAAGCCAGATGAGAAAATCCTCCAGTAAGTATCTTAACCTAGTACCATCAGAAGTCTTCTGAACCTGGGACATCATTCCGATGGGTATAGATTTTTAGACATGCTACATTCATGTGACCTTATATAACACTTCTACATAGTCAACATGTCTTGAAAACTATCCATTCCACCAAAGCAGTGCACTTCTAATTGCTGATTAATTATTCCTCTGGTGTTGACAAAAACAAAACAAAAACTAACACACACAGACACACACATATACACAAGAACATGACAAGCACTTAAAAGAAACTTGCCCGAAGTATACAAAAATCAATTTATGGAGACAAGATTTTAACTACCAAGCTATAGTGTCTATTGCAGAAATCAAAATATGGTGAATATGAAAAAATAATTTTTAAAAATACAGGTTTATTTATAATAGTCTCAAACTAGGAAAAGAAAACACAAAATGTCTATCAAAAGGTAAATAGACAAACAACATGTGGTAAGATATATCCACACAAAGGAATTCTCTCAGCAATAAAAAAGAAACAAACTATTGGTGCACCCAAAATATGGATGAATGTCAGGATGATGTTTGGTGAAAAAGTCAGGCAATACAAAGGCTCATACTCTATTATCCATTTACATAAAATTCTAGAAATTGCAAAGTAATCTGTAATGACAAAAAGCGGATCAATGATTGACTATCACAGAGACAAAAAGGGACCAGGGTAAAGTGAGGAATGAATTACCAAGAGACATGAGGGTACTTTTTTGGGTGATAAACATGTTTGTTCTTCTGACTTTGATGATGGTTTTAAATATACATACATATGAACATGTGTCAAAGCTCATCAAATGGTACCCTTTAATAAGTACATTTTATTGTATGTGAAGGAAACCTCAGTAAGTCCTTAGAAAATGTAATCATTACAAGTGTTGTCTCTAAACCTGAAAAGAGAGCAGCCCAGAGGGAGCAGAGGAAAGAGGTGAACTCCTGCGACTTCATTTCAGATTGAACTCAAGATGCACTTGGAGAGGCATCGTGCCCCTCTCACTCCCTGCCTGGATCTTAGTCATATGAGTCAAGAAATTGCCCTCTTTCGCCTTAGCCATTTGGGACCGGTATTTTGTTGCTTGTAACAGAGAGAACCCTAGCTGAAACAGAAGTTTGGCCTGTCAGTCGGTTCTAGTACAGATAAATAAAACTGAATATGATAAACCTAGTTTAAAACTTAACTTTTTCAATGATTAATGTGTCATGTGGCAGCTTATCGCTTACTAATTGAAAACATTTGGCCCAAATGAATAGTTCTGTCAGGGGTCTTGATTATCCTTGGAGATTTGTTTATTCCCCAGTAGGTTCTGACCAACATTTGCTACTGGATTTTGAGATGAGTCCCGTGATCTGAATCTCCTTTTGCCCAGAACAAGAGGACTTGTGTCTAAGAAGGTTTAGATTTTAATAGACTGGGTCTCAGTATACAGTAATGCCTACATAACAGCAGTTGGCAGTTTTGCCTTGCAAAAATAGAAGAATCTCCCCAAAGTGCAAATGCCACTTCTCCCATGAAGCCTTTATCCTTTCTACCTTTCCTTCTCCTCTCAAGAGAATGTAATTTCCCGTGATAGTGATACTTATCTCCCTTACTTCTCCTCAGACTCTGTTTTTTTTCCTAAAGGCTTAGTTATTTAGCAATATAAGGATCCATTTAAATGTACACTGGAAGATTATGTTAGCTTGCTGGGGCTGCTATAACTCAAACAACAGAAATGTATTTTCTCACAGTTCTGGGGGCTAGAAGTCCAAGATGAAAGTGTCAGCGTGTTTGGTTTCTTCTGAGGCCTCTTTCCTTGGTGTGAGGATGGCCACCTTCTCACTGTGTTCTTGCACAGTCGTCCTTCTGTCTGCGCTGTCTGTGTTCTAATTTCTACTTCTTGTAAGGACTCCAGTCATATTGAATTAGGGCCCACCCTAAGAACCCCATTTTAATTTAATTACCTCCTTAAAGGCATTATCTCCAAACACAGTCATATTCTGAGGTTTTAGGGATTATGGCTTCAATGTATGAATTTTGGAGGGAGACAGTTTAGCCTATAATCCATGTTTTCTGCTCCTTATTCTTCTCTTATAAAGTGAAAGCTCTGAGAGAATGATGCTCAACTGTTAACGTATACAGCATTCAATGAATATCTTGAACTTCTAATGATGCCAGGCATGTTTACTTCAGAATTAGATAATCAAGTTGTCATCAATAATCATATGTCAAGTTGAAATGCCTGAACGGGTATATCTTATAAACCACACTCCATTCCACATGTCAAAGTCGTTTGATGGAACTAAATTATAAATGCTTACCTTTATGTTTTCCCAGCATAACAAATTATCGACCTGATCAAATAAAATATCCCTACAGAGAATTTCCTCTTCTAATATGCCTCCTCACTCAAGTACTTAAGCATTGTATACATATTCCCCACTGCCTGTGCTTTTGCCTTATTCTGCTTCATGTGCAGTCAAGACATTATCTACCCTCTTAGCTTTATGACCTTCTCTTTTGCAATATGCAATATGAAATTCCTTTGAACTTACCTTTTAGAGTTTTCTTTGCAGAGTTTCCCTGTTGCCCTCTGATTCCCACTCTTCCCCTCAAGGGAGATAATACCCTCCTACATATAAGAGGGTAAGAAGTGGACGATTCCTTACTAAGGCCACTGCCATTTCTGCCAGTGAGAAAATTTAGTAACTGCTGGGGTACAATGCCACAAAAGTATGTGGATGTTCAGTCTCTCTCCCTGAAACTGTGAGCTAAGATATACTCTGACTCATTTCATGCTCAGCACATGTCAGCCTATCATTTGCCTGACTGACATATGTCAAGCTGTACTGAGGCTGGAATTCTGAGAGGTGTTCATAGGACAATCTCAGCATGTGTCCCAAGACTATTTTCTAAAATAACTCAATGCTGTAGAAAAAAGCACGAATAGAAGATACAATATTAGGAGAGATAAAAATAACTCCCATAAATTATTTTTCTCTGGGATCAAGATTGCAAGACTAAGCTGTTGCTCACTTTTTCCTTAGCCACTCACTGTCTGAACAAGTTTTATGCCTCAATTTCCTCAACTGAGGTATTAACGTTCCTGAAAGAGTATATCATATATAACCAATGATGGTAATGACCTTGAACATATGAAGGTTTATTATAAGTCCTGTATGCTTTCCACACACTAGTGAAAATAATCATTACATTCTCTATTAAGGTTCCTACCATACAGAATCTCCAAGAGAATTACAGTTCCTATAGCCAAAAACTGTAGGAGGCAATTTCAGTCTAAAGAATGATTCGTCAATTAAGCCAGGACTCCGGGGCTGAAATGCGTTCTTTTTTAACAGTCAGTCTCTTTATCTCTGAAATTGGTTCACCATATCTACCTTTTTATAGTTCCCAAAATTTTCATAAAATAATTTTGAGCAGATAGGAACATTTGTATAGGTGATATTTTATGTAACAATACATAAAATAATCCACTGGACAGAAAAATGTACCTCTATAAACATTCTTTGGCAATATTCTCCACTTTTTTCTTCCCATTCAGGCTTCTCAGGTGATAAGAATAGCAGGCCAACAAGACCTTGAAGAAAACATCTGCAGGAAATGTAGTTCATTCACCCCTAGAAGCCCAAGACACCCAAATATTCACTGTTTCCAGACTTTTTTTCTTACTGTGATTTTTTGAAGTATAACATAAATACCTTTCATATTCACAAAAATATATTAAAATCAAAAGCTGTAATATGCTAAGTGTCCAAAATTGCAAATTGATAACACATTGTAGTGCCATATTACTTCAAAGGTGATACAATTGAATTGAATTTCAGTGTGCATACTGTTTCACTGATTTATGTAACCTGAAGTCAGGGTATAAAGCCACTCTTTGTTAGGAACACTAACATTAAGTTTAACTGTATATACCAATTCAGTTATATTTATAAAAGATTAATGTGATTGAGAAAAGCTATAGTGACATTGTTTTGCAAGAACGTATAACTTTTAAACACTACCGGAGAAAATACGATTTTTTCTCAGAGAGTAAAATTTTTCCTTTGTAAATCTGGTTTCAATTTCTAAATAAATCCAGGGGGTAGAGGAGATAAGAAAATATGTTTTAAGGAAAACTGCAATAATTTTGTTAGAGTCATCTGGCAATTTTAGTATATTTCTGTGGTCCATTCAATCTCCCACCCTCCCAGACAATTTCATACCCTTTTTTCTTTCCTTAAACCTGAAATACTTCTTGCCTCTTATTCTGTGCAGATGATACTCGTTCCTTTTCCATTTGAAACATGGAAGAGATCAGAAGACAGCTAATTTACGCTCCAGCATCTGCTAGCCTGCATCCATCTGCTTCCAGACATTCTTTTTTTTTTTTACATAAATGTCACTTTATGTAAAACATATGAAAGAGGGTATTTCAAATCACACTAAACATAATAAATATATAACTTCCTTTGTTAAAAATCTACAGTATACATTCAAGGAAAGGCTAAACTTCCAGTGCCAACTATATATGAGGCAAAATCAAACATTTACAATAATCAGTTTCCTAAAAGTGCTATTTTTAATACCTATAAGAGGAAACTCATGCTAGTGCTTTGTTTCCATCCAAATGTCTATACATTCC
Organism: Phocoena sinus; assembly: GCF_008692025.1. Lineage (NCBI taxonomy): Eukaryota > Metazoa > Chordata > Mammalia > Artiodactyla > Phocoenidae > Phocoena > Phocoena sinus. Next base: position 34,258,361 of record NC_045772.1, on the reverse strand, counting down.
TTTATTCAGAGAACCAGGTGCTTCTATATCTAAAGCTTTTATATCCTTTTAAATAGATTTAACATTTTAGCTCTTTGGGGGAGGAACAGGGAAGTCCAAACAAACAACAGACCATCTTAAATTATTAGAGGTGATTGATTTTATAACATACCCTGTTTCAACTCAGATGTAAAATTTGATGAACGTGTTGATGAAAAAAAAAAAAAAATCCCAGATATTCTTTAGTTCCCCGAACCAATGGACATGGAAGAGCTAGTGCTCCTACCTAAAGATAGCCTCTCTCTTCATGGCCAGCACTTCTCACCCACTGAAGGGTGTTGCTCTAGTACTTTCTCCCTCTCTTTCTCTTCCACAATCAACTTTACTTCCCTCTAATGAATCATTCCTATCAAAACACAAACACACCATAGTATATCCACTTGAAAAATAAGTAATATATTTGAATAAAATCCCAATTCACCTTACTTTTCTCTTGAGCTTCTATTCCATCTGTCTTACCCCTTTCACAGCAAAACTCCTCAGCAGTGTTGCCTCCCATGCTGTCTCCCCTACCATTCTTTTTATTCTTCCCCTAACTCACTGTAATCAGGTCTTCATCCCCATCACTCCTTTGTAACAGCTCTTTACACCATCTGGCATATTTATCATTCATTCAACAAAAATTGTGAGCACATTATGTGCCACATCTCTTCAGAGGTAATGAGTGGAGAACCTCAGAATGATAATCTTATTTCCTTCTGCCCTCGGAGTAAAGTTTTAAACTCTCCAAGGGGAGCGTAGCTGGTTAGATCTTGGTTTACTTTCAGCAAAATGGTGCAGTTGAGCAAATCCTGTGCTCCTCAATTTCCTGTTTGTCTGAGGAGATGGGATGCACAGCCACCCCAAAACAGACCAAGGACATCTTGACCAGTGAGTACATTCAGTTGTGCCGTACTGCCCTGGGCGTGGCTCCGACAGTCACACTCTGAGTCTCTACACAGATTCAAATATGCAAGGAACGTCAATGCACAGATTCCTTTCAATCAGCTTTATCTTCATCACTCTCCTAGCCTCTAAGACAGCACACTTAAATGCTAGATGGCTTCTAGACATTTAGTGTTTTATGTTATGTAACTTTTCTTTTTCATTTCTACTTTCAAGTGCCTTCACCATATAGACTCCAGAAGATTCCCTGATGATTTTGGCTTCTCTTTTAATATTTTATTACTTTTCTCGAAAATGCGTATAAAAAAACCTTCAGTGGCTAGTGTAGAGAAAAGAAGTGGTTTGGTAATTGGCTTTGGACGCTGGGATACTGCTCTAGGAAGATACTTACCTACTTTATCGAAGACTGAGTTTGCCAAGGAATTTATAAGGTGCAAGATAGAGGGCCACTTTTTTCCTTTCTCCTTCCCAAAAGGTAGTTTTCTCCCAGATATATTTTAAAAAATGGAAATCACCTACTTAATCTTTGCTGACAAGTAATTTGTGTCCTAAATTTCAAATAATGCTATAAATAATAAACTATAATGACTACTTTCATACTCTAACCTCAAGTGATAAGTGGTCTGCAGTTCCACTGACAGAAGTGTCATCTAATATGTTCCAGGTTCCTTAGAAAGGCATCCTCTTGTATTGCAGTCAGTAGTCAAGTTGGCAAAAATAGCCCTTCTATCCAGACACCTCAAGCTTTGTCTGAAGAGCATCCTCTTTTTTACAAATTCAAAGCACTTATTAGGTCAACTGGTTGTCTCTAGTGATTAACAAAGAACATAAGTGGAAGCTGCTCTGTGGAAACAGTAATGAACCTAACAATAGGATGTTACATTAAACAATCAAGAACTGCTTTGATTAGAATTATGAACACAAAAACATAACAAAACTAAACTTACAGAGTTCCTTCTGTTGTATAACAGGAGAGCCTTATACAAACAATAGCAACACATTTTCCAATGAGGTACAAATCTCTAGGCTGGATGCCTATAGGTATTATTATCAGTGTTTTTCAATCCTAGTCCTTTTAAAATTCCTCAAATGAAAATAAATCAAGCATTTGATATAAAGCCACCTTTAGGAATTTTTAAAACAGGTTTTCTCCTCCGTAGGGTAGTAACAGATTTAAATCTTTCTAGCATACCTCTAACAGTTTATGCTGGCAACAGTGCAATTTCAAACAGCAGATGGTTACTTGCATATCATAGAAAAGGAGGGAAAAAAGCAAGTGATACACCAACTGGGATTGCAGCTCTGGGAAAAGTTGCAAAATTCAGCAAAGCCTACGGAGATTGAATGTTTATGAGCAATAAGGAAAGGAAAAGTGAACAGGAGGAAAAAACTTTAATAGATAAAAAGGGAAAGGTTAATGTGGCAGGTGGCATGGGCCTGTTACTCTTCGCTGAGGAGAGACCAGGTGCATTTGATAATTTCATTGCTGCATAATTCGTACACCATCGGAAGAGTGCAGCACAGACACAAAGTTCTGTAATGAGGCAGGTAGAGACTCATCATGCGTTCATCACCAAGAATATCTTCACACTGCATGACTCCCTCTGCACACACAGTCAAGCTCATACTCCTAGCCTAGCTTTCCTTTCTTATCTGTTGATCCTAGTGGGTTTTTTTCTCATTTCATCATTAATCTATATCAATATACAAACTTACTAATAAATATATCACCTCTGTAGTGTATGGTTAATGCTATAGTTTGCTCACAGCTTTAGCAGAACATTCTGGTATATGAATGAGACTTGGAACACATTGGAACACATTGGCTGTAGAGTTCATTGGATTTCAGGGCAGTGCAGAAAAGCTTCTATAGCTCATTTGATACCTGAGGCCCATTTTGTTATTTAACCTATATATTTCCTCATCTGCGAAAGGGGATACTTATAGTACCTGCCTCACAGGTTTGCTGTGGGAATTAATGAGTAAACATAAAGCACTAGAAGAGCAAGCACTCTGTTGGCTACTCAGTGGTATTTTTAGTGTTACCATGTTAATATGATTTGCGTGTGTGGATAACACTGCTGAGCTGTTACTGCAGACTTTTCTCTCTGTAGGAATTCCAGTTTTCCTCCAGTACAGCAGATGAGTTTCCAAATAATTAGAGCTAACATGTAGTGTTTATCTTGTACTAGGCACTATTCTGAGTGCTTTATATGTATTAACACATTTAATGGTCACAGTGGTGCTATGATGAAGATACTAATACTATCCCTATTTTATATATAAGGAAATGGAGGCACAGAGAAGTGAAAACCTATTGTTCCTAGGGCAACATGGTTAAAAACTGGCAGAGCTCAGCTTCAGACTCACGCTATCTGGCTCCAGGGTCCACATCCTTGACCACTTCCCTCCATGGCTGTCTACTTTTATTCTCACATTATCCTACCTCTGTGTCTCAGCACTTATGAAAGCGCTAACTCAGCTGAGCTTCTCACCTGTTCTTTGACTTGATTACTTCCAGCTCTTGCCCAGTAATTAACTGGTAGTTTTGTCTTCCCTTCAAGTGTTTTCAGTCTCTTCCGTTTCATTTTTTCAGTTGCTTTCCAGACAACCAGCTTTCCATTTTCTTTAAAATAAATAAACACAACTCTTAGATTCATATCATTATGTATAGGAATATTCAGATTTCTCCCTTTTTAGTCCATATTGAACTTCACGAAGTAACCACATTCTATGTGCTCCTTCCTTGTCTACTCCCACCATTGCCCTGGAACTGCTCTCTGGAAGTTACTCTGGAAATCTAAAGATTTCCCTTGATTCACCTCTAATTGGAGGTGGGAAGGGGCCTTTGGAAATAAAGCCCACAGAAGCGGTTATTCCAGACAATGAGTGAATTAGGGTAAACACTGGGGCAAATAGTATAAAAGGCTTGCTTAAAAAATCAGATCAGCTCGGTGCTTTGTGACCACCTAGAGGGGTGGGATAGGGAGGGTGGGAGGGAGGGAGACGCAAGAGGGAAGAGATATGGGAACATATGTACATGTATAACTGATTCACTTTGTTATAAAGCGGAAACTAACACACCACTGTAAAGCAATTATACTCCAATTAAGATGTTAAAAAAAAAAAAAACTTTGAGGATGTGGATTCTTGTTCTCAACTCTATTAAACGCTAAGAATACGTTATTGGATTAAACCATTTAACTCTGAGCCTCAGTTTACCCTTCTTTAAAGTTATTTTTAACATTTCAAGTACACTGAAAATAAAAAGAACTGTTAAATAAAAAAAAGAAAATCAGTGTTCTTTGTTTTACTTCTATTTATTAGCTCTTCAGAAGCTACTCTTGCTTACTTAGAATTTAAATGGCTCATTCTTTTACATAAATCTTACCAGTATCTTTGGAATAACTATTCATTTCTCTATATTTGAGGATTTATTTATTTTTTGTTCGTTCTTTTGACATTTCCTTAGCATTGTTCCGTCACCCCAAACTCTAACAATCTTACCAAAAAATCCTTGCAAAAGAAGTAGATAATTAGCATAATAATGTCTGTGACCCTCCATTTCTTAAAGTGATTGACATTTAAGAACTAGTAGAGCAGGTTGTCATTAAACTATGATAATTATCTATGGACTTTGCAGATAATTGCTAGTTTAAAAATAGTCATGTTTTGATACGGAGTATTTAAAGAGAAACCTCAGCATCTATGAAAGGACATATTTTGATTGAACTGGCATTCATGCAACGTCATTTCCTGACAGGGTTGTAGGCTCACCTTTTTAAGAGCATCTTTGTATCTCTCACAACACTAGCAGCATAATGTCTGATATAGAATAAGCTCTCAATAATTGTTTGTTGAATGAATGCATAAATTCATGGTGGGTTGAAAAAGCATAAGGGAGTATTTGCAGTCTCTCTTGCTTTCTATCCCCATGTTTCATTTAAGAATGATGTGGTATTCCAGGAAAAGAATCCCGGAAATTGAACTAAAAATGGCAAGGGGGTGGGGGAAACATAGTACACAATATCCCCTCCTTCCAGCAAGTTCTATTATAGCAGCTGGGTGTTTAGCAGGAAATAATAGTTACATACTCATAATAATGCAAATTCTGAATGTTGATTTAAACACAGTAATGCTACAACTACATTGGATTCTGTATTAGTCAGGATTCTCTAGAGAAACAGAATCGATAGGCTAGATTTCTATCTATATATCTATATATAGTTATAGATACAGATGTAGATGTAGACATAGATATAGATAGATAAATATAGATGGTTATATCTATATATTTCCATAAAGAGATGTTTTTATAATAAATAAGCTCACACAATTATGGAGACTGATTTTTTTTTTTAATTATTTAATTAGCAACCTTGGGGGGGAAAAGGACATCAGGACTTAAAGGCAGAGGCAGAGACCCGAAACCAGTTGGGTTTTTTTTGTTAGGCCGGAGCAGAGTTTAAACCGGGGCAGACCCCCTTCAGCTCTGGCTGCAGCCTCCTCCCTACATCCTGGTCCCAGGTTGGTTGCAAACTGGCTTCACTTCATCCGAGGAGCTCACACAATTATGGAGACTCAAGATTTGCAGAATGAGTTGTCAAGCTGGAGATCTGAGAAAGCCAGTGGTGTAGTTCTAGTGCAAAAGCTGCCTGGTTAAAGGCCCAGGGAGAGTCAGTTTTTCAGTTCAAATCTGAAAGCACGAGAAATCCAATGTCCCAGTTTGAAAGTCATCAAAGAGAAGGAATATCATCCTACTCGAGGAGTTCAGCCTTTTTGTTCTATACAGGCCCTCAACCGATTAGACGAGGCTCACCCACATTAGGGAGAACAATCTGCTTTACTGAGTCTACCAAGTTAAATGTTACTCTCACCCCCAAAACACCCTTGTAGAAATACCCAGAATAATGTTTCACCAAATATCTGGGCACCCCAAGGCCCAGTCAAGTTGACACAGAAAACTAACCATTGTTGATGCTGTCATTGTATAGTGTATGATGGAGAGGAGCTAAACACAGGGGATGGGGAGGGACGAGTAAGAAATCTGAACAGTTAGTAAGCAAATAGGTAACTCTAAGATGCATAAATCAGAAACTAACAGTATAAGAATAATACTTGAAACTCTGTATTAGAGTACTTTATAAATATGAAATAGGATGAACTTACGACAGTACCCAGCATACCTTAACACTCAATACGTGTTAGGTATTGTTTCTCAAATATTAGGATCCTTTATTTTAACATTATTTTTATGTTTTATATATAAATTTCTCAAGCATTCTCAATTTTTAATATTAAGTAATTTTTCATGGAATATGCACTGAGAATCTAATATGTATGACACTCTATGAAGAAGATAAAAAGACTTATGGTCAGTTCCTACCAAAGCACTGTGGTGAATTGTAAAAATGTGCATTTTGAAGTCATGCAGAACTAGTTCAAATACTGGACTCGTCTTTTACTAAAGTGAGATCTTACTGATGTTATTCCACGTATAGCGCTTTCAGTTTGTGAAACAGAATAGTAACACCTACCTCAGAATTTGTTGTATCATCTAAATGAATCTTACATGTATAATACTCAGCCTACAGAGGCAGGATATATTCAGAGAGTACTAATTATTTTTATTTCCTATGAGGACTCAACAGACTGATTAAGAATATATATATTCTAGACTGATCTGGAGCAAGTAACTTAGTCTCTCTGTGCCTCTGTTTTCTTATCTGTAAAGTGAGGATAATAATACTATCTCATTATTATAATAATGAGTTTTGTGAGGATTAACTGAGTGAAAATTTGTAGTGTGTAGAAAGTCCTTAAAGCAGTCCTAGCATTAATGGGAGCTATTTAAGTGTGATAATAATAATACCACAATAATAATCATTGTTATTGTAAAATTATTTGCCCCCAGAAACAGTATTATTAATCGCAACTAAAACAAATAACAGCTATTATATTTTCCAATGTCTGGCTTTTAAATAAGCCATTTACAGACTAGTCTTATGCAATTTCAGGCAAGGTGCTGTGGGGGCACTAGAGGGATATCAGGAGATAGGACTCTATTCTTATAAGAAATGCCTAAGAAAATGACAGTGGATGCTGATTGTAAGGAATTTTGTGGAAAGATTTGCCATTATGTTTGTATTCTATTTCCCTTCCCACTCCCCCAAAGCAAGGGACTCTTTAAGAGAAGAATTCTAAAGGCTTACATTATGTTCCTGAACGTAAGGGAATAATGATGGGTACATAAAATCACTTCCGCAAAGCATTTTCAAACAAGGCCAGCTGAAGAAGCCTGAGGAAGCAACGTATGAAGTGATGTGCTCGTACATGTTTAACAATTGCCAGACCCTCCAGCAGGGGAAAAAAAAATTTTTTTAAAGCCCTGGTTTGGAGGACTTGCCAATTTCCATCATGTAAATATTCCCACCGTGGTGGATTTCAAGTTACCACCATGAAGTTACTGAACACAGAATTGGGAATTGATGCTATCAGCTTTCATGGGCCCTAGGAGCAAGCTGCATTCCTACAGCAAGCATTACCTTTAACAGTTGAAGTTTCAGCAGGGGAGGCTATCAGAAGAAACCACAAAAGCATCCCACAAGAAGAAAAGAAGCCAGCATCCAATACAAAGACCCAACATTAAGTTACAACTGAACCCATCTCGTAAAGCTTTTTTACCCCGTTACCACTTCTCTATTCCCCTACACTCTGAAAACATTTAATAAACAGAAACCTCAATTAAACTGAGAGACCTGAAGAGGGAGCTCTTACACCCTGTGATAATAACAGAGCCCAGCAGAGAAGAAAGACTCTTCTTCTTTCCTGGTAGGGCCAGCCAATGAAAAGCCATGGACTCCTTATTTACTAAGCCCTCCCAACTTCCTTTTCCCCTCTATAAAAGCTTGCCCCTTCTCTTGCTGTGCCGGAGGACTTGCACATGGCTCACCACGGTTGCAGACCCCAAATTGCAATTCTCACCTGATCCTGAATCAACCCATATTTGCTGGAGAAATATCTGGCAGTCTATTTGTTTCAGGTCTGTTGGCCTGATACTGTAGAGAACAGAAATGTGAGGTAAGAAGTGACAGAACACGAGGTGAGAAGTGTATCAAGAAAATAAAAGGGAAGTCAACTATGACATTCTTCCCCAGGATAACCTGTGGCAGGTTTGAGCACATGTTGGAAAGAAGTTTTAAATTGCATAATGGTCTGTATTTTTATGTGAAAGGCCTAGATTTTGTTATTGTTGTTATTTTAAAGTTTTCTAAAAACTATGGAATCTACTGAACTTCATCTAGGAAAAGGAAATAGCAACAATAACGAGTCTTCAGATAAAATCCAAAAGGTAGAGGTGAAAAAAAGAGTTGCATTCTTCCTATGCCCAACCTAGTCTAACTGGTTCAATAAATTGGCTCTATAAGGAAAATAGAAATCAATCAAGAATGAATGCCTAGTAAAGATATACTTTTAATAAAGAATCATAATGGTCACAGTGAAGCCCAGCCTTACCTGGGCCAGCACTCTCTTTGACACCCAGTGAAGGTTATTCTTCCTATAAAGCTCTTAGCACAGTCTTCCCTGGGTTTTCTCTTGACTACCTAATGTCCTCTGACTCTGAGCACTTGGGGGTTGGAACTATGGTGTGTTGAGTTTTTGTACTTCCTCACTGCTTAGAACAAGGTACAGTTTTTCACCTGTATGTAGTTCTGTACCATCATGTACTTGGGAAACGTGTTTCCTTTAGTAGATTAAAAATATTCTTTGTTCTTTGTATGGAAGTAATTTGCTCAACAAGTCATTTTTTACTGGAAATGTAAAGGTCAGTTTAATCCCAATTTCAGTCAATAAAATCATATATTCTACTTAACTAAAATAAAAAATAATGGTATCTTATTATCCAGTGGGGAAGATTCACAGCTCATACAAACCTGACGAACCAGCAGAAATTGGAAAGAGCACAGTTAAATGGTTGGACACACTGTGTCCTTAACATAACACCATAAAAGTATTTAACCCTTTTGAAGAGTACCTTTCCCTTGGAATTTTATGCCATAAAGAGGAAAACTTCTTAATTACATGTGCAATATTATTGTTAAGAAAGAGAAATGTTGTCAGACATCCTATAATTTATGTAAATCAACATAAAGTATATGTTAATTACTATTTTGTGGTAACTAAGGAGAAGAACACCATCCTTTTCCAATGCTTAGAACAAAAACCTGTTAGCTCTTGTGCACGTTCTTCCTGTGGTCTGAAATCTATGAATCATTTCACCTGTGTAATGGGCTTATCCTCAATCATATCTATTTTGGAATTTCCTAATTTGTTCTCTTGATGCATTTTCTTCTCAAACTTGCTACATGCACAGCTTTCCATAGTTTGTTTGACAGTAACACTGTCAGCTTATAGTTGTTCTGGTCAAAAACCTTAGCATCATCTATGACCCTTTTCTTTTTCTCATACTTCACACTTATTCTGTCAGGAATCCTGCTAACTTGGTCCAAACTATCATCTTAAATATTCACAAACTGGTATTCCTGTTTCTACTTTGTCCCTTCACATTTTTTCCTCTTATAGTGAACATTACTTTCTTACAAAAAATATTAGCCACTTTTAATTATTTAATGGTTATATCCTCTGTTACAACGTGAGCTCCACTAGGGCAAGCATCTTTCTCTGTTTTGTGTTCACTGATGTATCAAAGACACTTAAAACAGTCCTGGCATGCAGTAGGCACTCCTTAAATATTTGTTGAATGAATGAGTGCTTGGCATAACAGATATATTTGGATAATGGTCAACATTTTTACATGTACGTGTGTGTATATGTACATATCTTTATATATTTTTTACACACACATATTTGTGTATACACACATATGTATCTGTGTATGTGTATATTATTTGTATAGAAATTTATTTTTCTGGTGGAATGACTGCAAATATATTTACTTTGGATCTTCCTAAACATATTTGTTTTTCAAAATTCCATTCTCCAAAAAAAATTGACTTAACGTGTATCTATAAAGTTTAAATCCACACTTTGAATGAAGACTGGAGCACCTCAGACTATAGAGAAAACCATTAGAGGAATGGGCTTATGTCACTTATGGATATATCTACAAAATCAGCATGTTGTTTGTCTTATTTAACAGAAAAATGACCTCTCATTCAAAAATGTTTCTTTAATGTATACTGCATGTATGTTATTGTAAACAGTTTTTTATGCACAAAAGTGAATGAGACATGGGTATTGCTCTTAGGGATCTAATAAGTAGAGAGTTTTATGTAATGTTAAAATAATTATAGCATGTGAGTCATAATGTAATTTTTACCATGCCAGGAGTATATACATAGCGTTATAGCCACTCAAAGAAAGAAGGGCTAAATATGAAGTTTTGTGTTTGTATTTCCTTATTGTGCTGTTGTGATGGAGAGCAGCAAGGAAACTTTTCAAGTTGGAAAAGCTTCCCTTCCTCTTTGAAATGAAATATCTATAAAAGTTTATTAAAATTTCTTGCAGCAATGACAGACATTTTGAAAGCATTATCTTTATCTTTTTTTTAAATATCAAAACGGTTGCACTTTGAAATGTGGGATGGTTAAATTTTTATAACATGAAAGACTACAAGAGCTTTGTTTTTGTTGAACATTGCAATATGGCTGTTTCAGCAAAAACATCCAAGTTAGGCACTAATTAAGTAAAAAGGGCCACCCATATAAAAGAATCTTAAATACCCCTGGAGTTAAGGTAATTTGTGTTTATGTAGGAATAATTAGCCCATTCCTAAGTTATAGAATGAAGAATATAAATTCATGTTCCAGAAGCAGCAATCTCATGTAGCATTTACTTTTAATTGTGAAGAACACAGTGAAAATATATTTGCATTTTTGAAAGATAGTCTAATTTCTTAAACTTAAAATTTGTAGTTATTCCATTTGGCAATTTCTGGGTATAAATTTTATTCATTTTCTCCTTAGCATAGCCATCTCTAAAAGGGAAGAGAAAGACTTTCCTAAGATATTATGCTTTTCTCTCAACAAAGGCAAATCTCACAAATTGAAAATATTCAGATAGCTCTCCCTAATTCTACTTTTTCCTATTCCCACAGAATATAATACACTCCCCTAGTATTTATTCTTCTTTTATTCTTAGCATTTGACTTCTAACTTCCTTCACCAATTTCCCTGATTTTACTACCCATATTACTTCTTTCTGTTTTTCTTTCTAACTCAGTTTATATTCTCCTACATATTAATACATCCATAGGGTTTTAGATTTGGAAGCACAAAAACTTTTTATTATTGCACTGACATCATCTATAAAAATCCAGTGGTATGCTGGTAAATTGGCTCTCAAAAGAAAAAAATCCTGATTTATAGTGTTTGCCAATTTCTCTAATGCAAGTATTCCCACAGTTTACTGATTTTAAGTTACCAAACCAGCTGACAAAATTCCTAAATATTTAACATTTGGCTTTCATAAGGTGATAGGAGCTCACTCAAGTATGTTGCAGGTAACCAACTCTCTCTATTTAGAATATTTTTAGTGACCTGCAACTACTTCATGAAGAAGCTTATGTCCTGATGGGCTTCAAGTTTTAAAAGATCTCCCTTATATAGACTGAACATCTTTTTCCCTGAAATTTACCTCTAGATTGGCATTAATCACAATTCAAAAGCTGCAGAATGTAAATAGAAACTTTTTGCCATATCATGGTCATTCAAAGACTTTAAGGCAGCTTCTACTTCTTTTAATGTCTTCTTTCACAGGTTAACCATGACTTTTTTCCCAACTGTTCGTCATCCTGTGGTTTCCATAGTCCTTAACAACCAATTATATTCCTGGGGTATACTATAATTAACTGTCAATGGAGTCTAGAAATTAACACATAGCTCCAGATGTGGTCTAGGCAAAGCAAAGGGGTAGAGAATTATTACTTTGCTTTCCCTGGCCACTATAATTTTGCTAATGCAGTTTGAAGATTCATTAGATATTTTTGGCTCCTGTATCACAGAATTATAAAACCAGCTCTATCCACCCAAGTGTTTTTTTTTTTTTTTTTACCTAAAATGCAATTAAGCCAGTTTTTTAAAAAAATCATCCTGTACTTGTCCAGCTAATTTCTGAACCAGGTGTAGGAATTTATATTACTATTTCTTGCATTTCATCCTGTTAATTAAGCTTTTCATTTCAAATAACAATACTATTGAATTCATAGTCTATCAACGTCTCCTATTTTTATGTTTGTGATATTTTCAGATATAAAAGTATGCTTTCTCTGTTTTCATCCAAATACAAAATAATCTAAATTGTAAAGATAACAAGAATGAATGGAGAGCCTTCCTGTGGGAAGCCGCATATGGGAAAAGCCTGTGCTTTAGATGTTTTCATTTTCTCCTGAGATGTTCTCTTTTCCTTCTCTGCCATCCATCATTCTGAAATGAGGAACTGTAGCCCAGAAAACACAATCAGATTTATTTTTTTTTTTTCGGTACGCGGGCCTCTCACTGTTGTGGCCTCTCCCGTTGCGGAGCACAGGCTCTGGACGCGCAGGCTCAGCGGCCATGGCTCATGGGCCTAGCCGCTCCGCGGCACGTGGGATCTTCCCGGACCGGGGCACGAACCCGTGTCCCCTGCATCGGCAGGCGGACTCTCAACCACTGCGCCACCAGAGAAACCCCACAATCACATTTTTTGCATCATCTGCATGGACTTAATTCCAAATGCTTGTTTGTCTCCAAAATGCATTGTTCAATTAGATAAAGGGCTGACAACTCCACCTGTACAATCCAAATCCCCTACCCCCAAAATTTCAGACTTCAACCTAAGACTTCAAAGTAACTAAAGATATAATTCATGTTCCTTTCTGAGATATCACTTATTTTCTCATGACTCAGCAGGGGAAGGAAGCAGCTTGGGATTTTTTTTTTTTTTTTTTAATAGGTTTTGTCAGATTGCTCCTTAACCCAGATAAGAATTTCTTGGAAGATAACACCTTTCCCAGTTAGCTGTGGGGAATGTTTGTATAACTAACTCTGTATACTTCAAGAGGAAATCACTAGTGCTTATTGTACATCTTTTCTCCAGGAAACAATACCACTCTGTGCTTATTTGCACGTTCTATTTGCACACATCAATGTGAATATATAGTTGTATCAGCCTGTGTTGTCATATACTTCGATGTGTGTGGTAAGCTTATCTCCTTAAGTCACTTCTTAAAATCAAGATCTGTTTTCATTATTTTATCTCACAAGGAACTGAAATTGCTTAACAAGTTTTGTTTATATGCTTGCGTATATATCTTAAGTGAGAATTTTCTCAAGGGACTAACTAATATAGTATGATTATAAGATTGATTGAAATCTCTCTGAAACGTTGCTGTTTCTTTATTGAAATAATAACAGCAACAACAAAGTTTTCTCCATCATTCCCAAATGAATTAGATATCAGAAAATAACTTCATCTCTAATTTTCATATTCTAACTGATATTTTAACAACCCCACTCCTCTTCTCACATACGACTTGGTCCTTCTTGCTTCTTGGTTTTATTGCTTCCACTTGTGATGCTTCTCTCTGTCCTTATTTTATCTATTCATGTCTCATATCAAACCCGGGCTCTAAGCAAAGCTTTTCTAGGAAGCCAACCATGCCTGACCTTCATCAACCCTTTCTGTGCATTCTCTCAAGCACTGATGTACGCAGTGTGAAGCACTAAATCATACTTATTAATATGTCGTTGATATATTAACACTCATTATTCTTCCATCTTTGTTGCATGCCTCCCCACTTACATAACACCCTCCGCCTGGGTATGGATGTTGTCAGTTTAATCATATAACTCCCTGCTCAGAGCGCTTCCAGGGCCTTTGCAATAAAGCTAAAACTTCTTTGAATAAGATATGAAACTTCTGACTGCTCTCCATCTTCTAGGCTCAACAGTTGATACACAGTTCCTCATATCCAAGTCTCCTGAGTTGCTCCATAAAGTTCCCAGAAACTGCTGTACCGTTATTCTACACCTAGTGTGCTCCTGCTGCTTCCTGGAACTACTGAAATCTCTGCCCCTTTTGGAAGAACATGTCTTCATCTTTAAATATCAGGTTCAGCCCAAGTATACTTTCTTGATGAAATCCATCCTGTGTCCATAACCGTAAGAAGTGTTCCACTTTCCCATTCAACTGTCTTTTCCACCAACCATGACATTCTATAGGCAAGAGTCACAGAGCACAAGCTTCACAGTCACATAGACCAAGTGTGAATCCAGCTTTATAACTTTCAAGTTGTGTGACGTCTGATCTTAAACCTCAGTGTCCTCATGTGTCAGTGGGTACAACTTCTCCTTCATAGGGTAGTTGTAAGGATCAAATGAGTGATACATGTGAAGAGTGCTTTGTAGTAATGCTGGCACAGAGTGAGCCCTAATAAATGACAGTTCTTTGGACCATAAGGTCCTTGAGACCAGGTCATTTTTGGAATCAAGGGTCTAATGCTTATAAGTGCTCAGTAAACATCTACTGAATGACTGAAGTGAATACCTCTATCACAGGGAAGCAAAATATTTACTGAGGATGAGATTAAAGAGGAAGCAAGAAGCAGATTGTTTAAATCCTTTTTAGATTTAGTGCTTGACTTTAGGCCTGACTTACAAAATGGCCCCGAGATTTTTACTAGGCTTTCCATACATTGATACATGAGTAATACTTGAGAAATGAATAGAATTTATAGGCAGAAGAGTGAGAAAGTTAGTATTAGAGATAAATATTTCAATTAAGAGTATTTTTAGACTTCTAATGAGACCAAAAGCCTTTTTTCAGGTACTCACTCTTACATTAATTTTCAGATATAGGAAATGGTAGGAGGGAATCATTATCATGCATATATGACAAGTTCCTTTATAAAAACACATGGCGTTGGAATTTCAAAAGGCCATAATAAAAATCAATAAAGTTGGGCTTCCCTGGTGGCGCAGTGGTTGAGAGTCCACCTGCCAATGCAGGAGACACGGGTTCGTGCCCCGGTCCGGGAAGATCCCACATGCCACGGAGCGGCTGGGCCCGTGAGCCATGGCCGCTGAGCCTGCGCGTCCAGAGCCTGTGCTCTGCAACGTAAGAGGCCACAACAGTGAGAGGCCCGTGTACTGCAAACAAAAAACAAACAAAAAAAAATCAATAAAGTTGTTGAGAATGAGATATGCAAGCTGTTTTGTTGTGTTATAATTGAACCAGACTCAAGTTAAAAATAACATCCAAAAATACTAGGTCACTCTGGGATAATGTATATAGGTAAAAGCTAACCAATTATATTGCATTTTGAAAGGCAAAAATACCAGCATTTATAAGTTCACAAACAAGTCTAATTATTTACATAAAATTTCTTTATTATAGAGATCTTCTTGTCTTTTGTTTATATGTTGAATAGCCTCCTAATGATTCTTCCCAGCTTCAATCTTGACCTACCAGAATGACTCCTTTGAAAATTTGTCCAGTATGATTAACCTAAAGCGTAGTCCTGATCATATCTCATCCCCACTCAATAATTTAAAGTTTTCTCTGTGGCCCTCTGAGTAAAATTTCAACAATATGAGTGTGACATTCAACGGTCTTTACAATCAGGCCCCAAGCCCCATTTAGTGTACTTCTCTCAGCATATCCTTCAAAGGAAAAATAAAAACAAAAACTATTGACTTGGCATTTTCGGATACAACCCATATTGTGTATCCTCTAAGTTCTTTCTAGAATGTCCTTCACCCTCATCCCTGCCCTTTGAATTTTAGGCAAGGCTATGAAGTCATTCTATGTAGCATTACGCACACCCTACTTTTTCTTCCCATCATATTTAATTTGTATATCTCTTATAATCGCCGCTTAATTTGTATATGAAAGACATTCTTGAAAGGTGATTAAAATTAAATCAAGTTGAATTTTCTCAAAAAATGGTAGAAAAATGAGAGAAAACATTTGTATTATTTTTCCCGTATCACATGAAACTGAATAACACATAAATATTTATAGAGAAAAGTGAAACTTCAGATGACTAGTCTGTAATCATGAATTTATTATTCTGCTTCTCCATTATAGAAGTTCTTGCCTCCAAGTATCTGTCATGCTGAAAGATTTTGCAGATTTAGCTCTTTCTCAGTTTGCACTGGCATTGTCATGTATTACTCTCATTGCATTTTCAGTATGGTGAAGCCAGTTGATAGCCACAATACATTCTTGTTTGCTTTGTGTCTGATGAACCCCACTTTTCCTTCATGGTGGTAACCTTCTAACAGTTATCATCAGAGGTCTTCCTTTTAAATGTATGTATTTTAATTATTTTTTAGTTTTGATTTAAAATAAAAATTAAAAGAAAAAGATCACTTGGGATAACTCTAAATTCAAAGACTATATTACCAAACAAAACAATGTCATCTGACAAGGTCAGTTCCACTTAGGAAAGTACCTGTCCTCTGGCTCTGAGTAGTTATCTTGTCCTCTTCATTCACAGGGGCACTGGAATGAGTTCCTGAAAAGTACTGATGTTTAATTCACAAGATGTTGGTGGAGTCTCCTATTTTCTGAATTTCTCTTATTAATCTGAATGCACATTTTAAAGAAAGAAAGAAATATCATCACTACAGTATTTCAAAAAGCATATCAATTAATCATCCATAAATGAGAGGAAGGTATATTAGGATTATTATGCTCTACCTTGCATTCTACTTATAGTTATGCATTTCATTCTCTCCTACTTGATTTGGAGCTCCTGTAGCTAAAATGCCTGCCTTCTCTATTTCATTTAGCACTGAAAGAACCAAATACTTTTCCTTATTAATAAGAGTAAGTACATTAAAAATGTTGAATCAAATTGCATTTGATTAAATCTAATGACTGGATAGTTGTTTTGAGGAGAGGGGAAGTTTATTTATTTTGTTGTTTTGTGACTATACACTATAACATTCAACAAGAGGTTCAAGCAATTTAAATTTAGAAATGTGTACTGCAATCAACATTAATCTTTATCACAAAAATTCCACTACCAAAATTCCACCTCTCTCATCAAAAATGTCAAGTCTCATTGCTGTTAAGAAATGGGGCATTCACATAGAAATCAAATGATAAAACATATCAAGCACCTGCTGCCTTTAGGCAAACTCTAAAGTTTTCTATATTTAGAAATACTACACATCTAGATAACAAAAGTGAAAAATCATTTTGTTCGGCAAGACTTTCCCAGTTCAACTTCTTGATGTCTAGATACATGTGTGAAATAAGTCAGTCAATCACCATTCATTGGCTATGTGACAAAATGTACCCTTCTATTAGAGGGTTCACAAATTTATTGATTGGTCTTCCTAGGGCCTCCTTCTGACTGAAAAGCTACTAAATTATAATTTTCATAGAGGTAAAATTATATAAAATAAACATGGGCCAAAGTTTTATTTAATTCATTAATTAATGAGGGAACCCGTAAGATGTTATAATCAATTCAAAGGAGAATTTGGCAATTGGGCCTTCAGAAATGCTGAAATTAATTTGCTAGTAGATTTAAAACTCCTTAATCTTCCACACAACAATATTAGGTCATATTTAATGTTATCCTTTCCATGGGGCAAAAATCAAGTTTCCTTCCTTGCTGGGCCATATTGATTTGCACTACTATCATTTTTTATAAGTTATCTTCTGCTCTAACAGAGATATAAAGTAGCCTAATCAACAGAAAACCAGTTAAAGCTACACACCTTTATAAAATCAGTTAAAACCCAGAGGGTATACTAAAAGTGTATCTAATACTCTCCTTTGTCACTTTGGGTGTTTTTTTCATGAAAGGGTATCTAATTTTGGAATGTGATCTTGATATTTAATCTTTTCCGGGATTTTTTCTCAGTAGTGGAGCCTGTTGCAGTTTGTTTTAATGTTATTCAACAGTATGATTAATTTTTTAAGGATATAAACTTTTTTTTAACATCTTTATTGGAGTATAATTGCTTTACAATGGTGTGTTAGTTTCTGCTTTATAACAAAGTGAATCAGTTATACATATACATATATCCCCATATCTCTTCCCTCTTGCGTCTCTCTCCCTCCCACCCTCTCTATCCCACCCCTCTAGGTGGTCACAAAGCACAGAGCTGATCTCCCTGTGCTATGCAGCTGCTTCCCACTAGCTATTTATTTTACGTTTGGTAGTGTATATATGTCCATGCCACTCTCTCACTTTGTCCCAGCTTACCCTTCCCCCTCCCTGTATCCTCAAGTCCATTCTCTAGTAGGTCTGCGTCTTTATTCCCGTCTTGCCCCTAGGTTCTTCATGACCATTTTTTTGTTTTTTAGATTCCATATATATGTGTTAGCATACAGCATTTGTTTTTCTCTTTCTGGCTTACTTCACTCTGTATGACAGACTCTGGGTCCATCCACCTCACTACAAATAACTCAATTTTGTTTCTTTTATGGCTGAGTAATATTCCATTGTATATATGTGCCACATCTTCTTTATCCATTCATCCATGATGGACACTTAGGTTGCTTCCATGTCCTGGCTCTTGTAAATAGACTTGCAATGAACATTGTGGTACATGACTCTTTTTGAATTATGGTTTTCATAGGGTAAATGCCCAGTAGTGGGATTGCTGGGTCATATGGTAGTTCTATTTTTAGTTTTTTAAGGAACCTCCATACTGTTCTCCATAGTGGCTATATGAATTTACATTCCCACAACAATGCAAGAGGGTTCCCTTTTCTCCACACCCTCTCCAGCATTTATTGTTTGTAGATTTTTTGATGATGGCCATTCTGACCAGTGTGAGATGGTACCTCATTGTAGTTTTGAATTGCATTTCTCTAATGATTAGTGATATTGAGCATCCTTTCATGTGTTTGCTGGAAATCTGTATATCTTCTTTGGAGAAATGTCTATTTAGGTCTTCTGCCCATTTTTGGATTGGGTTGTTTGTTTTTTTGATATTGAGCTGCATGAGCTGCTTGTAAATTTTGGAGATTAAAGGGATATAAACTTTTGATGGGCAACACACTGGTTCAGGATTTAGCTTGATACCAGAATCATTCAATTTAGGAGGAGACTCAGGAATTACTCATTCTATGACTTTTCTCAACTCAGTCCTTTTAAATTAATGTTTTACCTTATTTTTTTCTGCTTCTCTAGCTACTAAGGGTTTGTGATCTGGTTTAAACTATCGGTCCAAATTTAAAATTAAAAGCTTTTTCCTGTTCCCAAGATCAGAAACTCATTCTATTTCTTTCTTAACTCCCATATCCAGAAGTTCTTTTAGTCTTATTGTTCTCAGGCCAGGGTAAATATCCTTGCTGTCAAATGGAGCTAAGAGTGGAGTGGAAGGGGAGTTTAAATAGATTTTCTCTAGCAGTATATGTCAATGGATCACTTATTCCCTGATGAAAGACAGGAGTAGTTCTGCTTGTTGGGGTGGTGGTGAGGGGTAGATATACTCCTTTAGAACCACATCTTAACCAAATAGAACGATAACACTTTAAAAAAACACTTCAGAAAGCACCTTTCCACTTCAAATCAGAGCGAGCATTTGTACAGAGCTAGATTTCCAAGGAATCAACATGTGGGAGTATAGCTATGCAGGTCATAAACTTATTATTTTAGAGACTAATCGTATTCTATACTTGGTGACCTGAAGAATGACACGGCCAGATCATTTGCCAAGTATAGAAACATGGTTAGTCACTCCTTGAAACTATTTTCAAATAGTCAAATCACACTTTGTTTGTATAAATCAAATACGCTTTCATGTTCTGTTACTTAGCAGTGCTATCAAAGATGAATTAATGACAGGTAAGAATGAAGGCAAGGAGCCCAATTAAATGGCTATTTCAATGGTTCAAGTAAGATTTAATGACAGCCTGAAACTAGGGCAGTTGCTATAGGAAAGGAGAGACAGTTCGAAAGCATAATGATCAGAATTTGGTGAATTAAGCGTGAAGGAGAATGTTGGGTGTAAGTCGACTGAAAGTTTTTTCTTCCAGAGGTTTATGGCTTTATTAACACAAATACAGTGTGCACACGAGCTGTCTATTCACTTTCTTTGCTGTATATCCCGGCATTGGAGTTGGAGACTCTGATGGCCATCTGGGCTGCTCTTTCCATAATGGCTTCGTGGTCCTTGGAGGAGACATAAATAAGGAGCAATCTCACCAGAGTAAGATTTGTGGCACATCAGTAGCACTTCAAGGGCGAGAAACTTCTGAAAGTCACTGAGCAGCATGTGCGTTGTTTTCATCTCGTTCCCATAACCAATGTTAGGCATCAGCATCTCTCTAGACAGAGCTTTAATTAATTGAGGTTTTGTACCTGAATAATAGGTATGGGAAACAAAAGATGATGTCAAATCTGACCTTGATCATGTTGAGTTTGAAACACTATTAACTGTTCTGGAAGGTAGGTTCAGAGTCTAACCTGGAAATACACATTTGAGGCTGTTGAGCTTATAGGCTTTAGTTAAAACCATGAGTGATGATATTGCCAAAGAGGGCGTGTGCATGGAAAGAAAAGACTGATCGTTAAGGGAATGATACTTGATAATAGAGCCAAAAAGGAAACTAGGAAAGATGAGTCAAGAGTTTATTGAGAAAGTGGAGAGGTAAGTCAGTGTCAATTGGATCATTGGAAATAGTGTTTAGAGTTGAGAGCCTTGAACATATATACATACATACATTGACATTATATATATAATATCTATGTCTATATCTATATATCTATCTGTCCTGAAGGCAAAGGACCAATAGAAATTGGGAGAAGTTAAATATATAGGAAAAGAAGATAAACTTGTAGGTAAAAGCTCCTGGAAGAAGAAAATTTAAAGCTTATGCAAATATAAATCATTTTATACAAAGTGGGCAAGTAGTTGAGTTAGTTTGTGCCTGATGACCTCAATCTTAGTTAGAAAATGCAGGGAAGCTTGTTAAATGTGTTGACGGTAGGCTTTGTGTAAAAGTTTGAAGAGAAAGATAAGTGTATGAAAGGTACTAAAAAGAAAGGAAAAAGTAACTGACCAAGAAAAATAGCAGAATGGTTGAGTGTTTCTGTAGTCCCGCTGAAATGGGATTCCATTCATTTACAGTGGCTTAAATCTAGGCAATTCCATGATTTTCTCCAGTAGTGGCAGATATGTGTATTAAGAGGTTGAGAATACTTGTTAGAAAGAGGCTCAGTGATTAACCAAACATCTAGGTACCTCAGAGAAGAAAGTTCTGAATGAGAATAATATACCGGGGAAAAGTGAGATAACAGGGATGTAAGGAGATGGGAAATTTGAGGTTTATTATTAAAGAAGTGAAATTGAACTGAATTTGACTGGGTTTAATGCAATAAGAATCTGTGAAATTAGGCCTATTGGTAGGTCCTTCTTCTGGACTTTGAAATCACCACAATAAATTATAAAACATGGGATAGAGAAAAATACTGATTCAGATACCAAAACCTTTCATCAATATGAGATAGTGACTAAAAGATTTTTAGATTATTGTTAAAAGGAAAAATAGAGAATGATGTATTCAGAGGTTATGAACTTCAAATACAAAGATAATATTGCGTGGGAGTAGAGAGTAAAAGTTTGGAAATCAGTAGTGATAATCACCCTTACAGGCCTTATGGTATGTGGGAAAACAAATATTTACTTTTGGGGAAAGATTTAAGAGAAAAGTGTTCTTCTATAGTAAGGCAGGTAGAAAGCAAGTATTAAGAATATTGTTGAGAAAGAGTTGGCTTTTTGTTTTATGAATCTTTCAAAATATTAGACTAGTAATTCATTAGGCATATTTGAAAGGTGTGGGAAGGAGGGTAAGAAGAACAGTTCTATGTGAGAGGAGATTGGGTAGATAATATATAAAAGAGAGGTTTCCATAGTGAATGATGATCAAGATGTAAGGACCAAGTTTATAAAGCATTTTGCAATGATATGGTCATAAAGTTTGGAACTGTAATGTCAACTTGGGCACAGCCTCCTTGTGTCTCAGTAAGGGAGGCTCACATGGAAGCTAAGGCTTTTGGAGTGAGAGTTGTTGGAGTTTGGGTCTAGAGCATAGTGTTGGCCTTTATGAACAGTGTTCAGATGTTCCCCTTTTTACCACTAACCATCCTCATATAGTGTGATTTTCTCTTTTATCCCAGATCCTCTTTTGAGCAAGCTCTGGCTTTCTCAGTGTTCGTAATGTGGTACCCAGAAATAGCATACATAGTTATGTTCTGACCTAAACACAGAAGAGGGCTAAGATACCCCCCAATGAACATATGAGTATCTGTGTAGGGGAATACTGTGTTAGCTCCCTTGACACATTGTGCTATTGACTTAGACCAAAGTAACTCCCTATAGAGCCCAATACTTTTCTTTTTCAATATGATATATATGTATTTTAGATTTGATCAGACTGTAATTATTATTTGGCATCATGATTTCAATGTACTGATTTTCCTTCCCAATGTTGTGTTTTGAAATTTTTGATAACTTGGAATCACCAATGTTAATTATAAATGTGAAATAAGGCGTAGTCAAAGATACAGCCTGTGGCATGATATTAAAGATCTCTTTTCAAGTCGACATCCATTATGTGTAGTGCTTTGTTCACTTAAAAACCACTTAACCATAAACCGTTATCATCTTTCCCAGATTTATGTATTATCTATAAGTGTACCATGAAAAACTTTGCAGGCAGCTTAATTAGTGCTATGCAGTCTCTTTACTTGAGTCCAAAAATCCCATAAATCTGCACTTCCTAGAATTTCTATGGTGTAATGAAACTATTTTGTTAAATCCATCCTTTGAAGGCTCTTGCTCTTGTTTCCCTATTCCCCCAATTCTCCTTGACACCTCTCACAACTCTAAATCTTTGGTCAGTTTTCTTTGGACAAGTATTTTAACTAAAGATTTAAATACAAGGTTTCTAGAGTTGTTTCTGACTGCAGAGACTGTGGAAGATCTTGGAAAATAATAGAAGCTAGTGCCTGACTTATAAATAGCCTAAGACGAGAAATATCTTTCTGTCCCTCAAAACTCATTCAAAGTCATTTATTCAACAGAGGACTTACTCTGTCCTATTTCTGTTGAGGTTAGTTTTTGTTGAATATTTTATGTACCAAGCACTGAGCAGATATTGGAAATCCAGAGGTGAATACAATTTAGTTTTCATCCTTAAGGAGCTCACAGTCTAATGACAGAAATAGATATTTAAATAGATACTGCGTGGTAACAGGTGTAAATAAAATGAGAATAGGTAAGACCTGAAGCACGTGCCAGTTGGAACCTAAGTCTAAAAAATGTCATAGTGTTCTCAAATTAGTAATAGTTATATAGAGTTTTGTCTGAAACTTTCCTCATTACATAGAACATTATGTTTTGAGGCAAACACTTCAAGGAACCATTTCGTCAGACCAGTATTGGCCCACCGACATGAAACTGCCACCCATACATATATTCATCAACCAGTTATCTTATGTACCTTTTTGTTGCAATTGTCTACTTGGGCTCAGTATAATACAGTCAGAGCATTCCTGGGCATAACTCAGTATACTAATTAGCAATCCAGTTTGGTCTCTATTTCACATGAACCTAAGGTCTGTTTCTCCACATATATTGTTCACAAAGGAAAAGAAAATAAATTAATTGCTTTGTGGATGAGAAAGCAGGCCTAGGCTTGTTGACAGCTGTCTGTGGCTTCTTTCCAAGCACTTACTTTCAAAAGCCAGATCTCTATCCTTTTGTTGATTTGAAAAAAGTCAAAAACAAAAAAGCTATAGGAAACTTCCTTTGTGGAGGAAGAAACCATGTGTGAAAAATTTTCATCCACCATGCACTGCCAGTGTTACTAAGTCTAAGTATTGAGGGCATCGCCTCATGATTGAATCTGCCTACAAGTGATTAAGGCCATAAATTACATAAAGAAAATGAGCAGACTGCTAAAGTAATTGCTCCAACACTAATTCTACCCTGTTACATCTTGCTAGGAATTCTTTGCCATCCATGCAATCCTATCATGTTTATTGCAATTTTCAAGCCTGGTCTAATAAGATTTTTTTTTTTCCCACTATATCCCACTCCTTTTTTACCTTTAAGGATCATAAGGACTGGATAATGAAAACTTTTTTTTTTTTTTGCGGTACGCGGGCCTCTCACTGTTGTGGCCTCTCCTGTTGCAGAGCACAGGCTCTGGATGCGCAGGCCCAGCGGCCACGGCTCACGGGCCCAGCCGCTCCGCGGCATGTGGGATCCTCCCGGACCGGGGCACGAACCCATGTCCCCTGCATCAGCAGGCGGACTCTCAACCACTGAGCCACCAGGGAAGGCTGGAAACTTTTGAATTACTCTGCAATTCCTGCTTACGAGGTAGTCGAAACTACCCAATTTTGTTAGTACATTAAAAAAGCCATATGAAAGAATTAAATTTATCTGTTTTGATGCTAGTGGCCCTATTACAATATTCTTTTTGGTTTCTATGAAAGGCCTTTCATCCTTAGAACTACAAACTTAAGAGACATTCTGCAGTGAAATAAGTTCCTTTCATGTTTAAGCATCAGACTGATTCACAACTCCCCATTGACATGAAGGTGCTCAAATTATCCCCCCAACCATCTTCCTTTTCAAGTTTAAGATGAACTAAGTGAATTTGCCTTTGGTGTTTTATAATGTCAATGAACTTTAAAAAGCTTTTGAACAAATGGTATTGCCTAGGCAGCCACCTGGGACTAGATCATCAGTTTCTTTGTGTTTCTATTCAATTGAAACTATCTCACTGATTCAGGCAGGGCTCCCCAACCTGGTTGCCTACATACTTCAGCCATCGCCAACGCTGTTCCCAGGAAGCTTGCCCAACTGCACTTTCCTTGAAAATCAGTTCTCTTATATGCCTTTCTCATGAAGAAGAATTACTACCAGCAGATGGGCTTACTACTACAAGGATGATTTGGGCCCTCCTTCATGTTAAGTCTCCACCCTATCAAATAAATCTCTTTCTAAGGCTCCTGTTGTGTACATGAAATTTTCACAAGAGCCCTGCCAAACCCCATCCTTTTACACTAGCATGGGTGCCCGCTACCCATGTCCCATTCAGATTAGAAACTGTCTCATCCTCCTTTCCTCAGGCATCAACAGATTTACGCACAGCCACATTTACGCACAGTTGCTCTGCAGCTAAATTGCCTTTGATGACCGACCAAAAGTTGAGCTTGCGCATGAAGCTTTCAAAGCTTGAGCCTTAATTCACCAAACAGAGACAGAGCATAACTAATATAAAAATAATAGTTCTTTTCAATTCCGGGGTATTATTAGCTGTCACAAAGAAAGCCGGCTTGGGCCTGTATCTCTCAGGAATGACGGACCTTGAAATAAACACATGCTGCTTCATGAATATGTTGTTGAATCTTGAGAATCATTTTTTTTTTTAGGGGTGATGCTGTTTAGAAGCAACTAGATGGTGCCCTCTTGAAAAGTTTAGCTATTTATAGGCATGTCATGTTAAAAGTTTCTTTTCATAATAAAGACTATAATAAGCATATCTGAAATGGTACAAGCCTCTCTAGACAATTACGCTTAAAACAGTTTTTGAAAGTTAAGTAGAATTTACTGCTTTAACATGAAACTCAAATGTTACCATTCTGATTTTTCCTAAAATAATGAAATGCAATTTCTCTTGCCCAGCAATAGTATATTTGTTTTTTTAGCCTTCATTATTATACTCTTTTATCATACTTAATCTTTTTGATGCCAATAATCATTGTCTAATTACAATCTGATACAAATTAGATTTGTAACCTGGATATTTGAATAAATAACTGAATTGTATTTTATTATAAACAACTGTGTTTCACAGTTTATTATGTTGTTTTATATGCTTATAGGTAGTTATATACTAACTAAATTATGGAAACTTTAGAACGAGCTGACAGTACTTTTTTAATGGAATATAACTATAAGTAAAAACAGAATGGTTTGTTAATCTATTTTCAACTATATCTTATTGGACATATAATATTTTCACAAATAAACGTTTCTTCCTGAATCCAGATATGTGCTAAACACACAAGTAGCCTGAAATCTAAATTGTTATGATTGAATTCCTTTCCTAAATTATAGTTTTTAAGAACTGAGCTTGAACAGAAAACCATTTCAATTAAAAAAAGGTCATGACACTGTTAGGGAAAAAAATTTTTTTCTCTACCCCTTTAGGTTCTTCTGGCTGGTCTAAGAATTAAATTAACATGAGGCAGAATAACAGAAGAAAATCAAACAAGGTTAATAACATGTATACTTGGGAGAGACCCAGGAAAACTGAATAACTTGACAAAATGGCTGAAACCCTCACTTAAATATCATCTTCAGGGGCTTCCCTGGTGGTGCAGTGGTTGCAAGTCCACCTGCCGATGCAGGGGGACACGGGTTCGTGCCCCGGTCCGGGAGGATCCCACATGCCGCGGAGCGCCTAGGTCCGTGAGCCATGGCCACTGAGCCTGCGCGTCCAGAGCCTGTGCTCCACAACGGGAGAGGCCACAACAGTGAGAGGCCCACGTACCTCAAAAAAAAAAAAAATATATATATATATATATATCATCTTCAGCTAAAGACAAAAGAGGATGTTGGGGGTAGGGGTTTGGGACTTAAAGAGGAAGGCAATGGACATGGAGTTAGATAAGCAAATGTTTGGTAAATAAGTAATTGCTGGGCTATGCAGAGACAATGGGACACAGAGTGAACTCTGATCTCTAGTGAACCCTGTTTCTGCTCCCTACCACAAGTAGCTCCTATTCTTTGCAGGTAACTCTGGTGATAGCTCTATTTCAGGACATGCCCTCCACCTAAATTTTTTTCTAGGCAATTAGGGGGGAAGGTCAAAGTTTCTTCCTGAGTTTTTTGGGCCTTGATTGTTTTTAGCTCTGAATAATCCACATGCCAAAGAGACATTGGGGGTGGCAAATTTTGCTCCCCTACAATGTATCCCTGAATGTGTATGCTCATATATACCTTAGATTTAAAAGTTGTTTTCTACTACTAAGAAGGCTAGCAAATATGAGGAAATGGCCCAGACGGTGAAATGTCAGTATTCCACCAGCTGGACCTGATCCTTATATGTACTTTCTCTTCTTATTTTTAACACGCTGAATCTGCTGATGGCATTTTAATTCAGGCTGACAGTGTTATTATCTTCTGAGATTATATAGGTGTTTTATGGAGATCTTTATTCCAGGACAGCCAGTTAACAAGCTGAGTTGGGTTACAGGTTATTACCACTTGGAAGCAGGAGGTGTTTGCTTCAAACTTGTTTTCTTTCCTGTGTTAGAGAATATATGCTTGTAAAAATATCATTAATCCCTGAAAACATTTATTCAGCTGAACAGTGGTTCTTCTCCTGTTACAATGTGAAGTTTATGGCTTTCTAAACAGAGATCAGGATGTTCCCAAAGTAAATATTAATAAGGGTACACCACCTTTAGGGAATGAAAACAAAAAACAAATAAACCAAATAAAAACCCAAACAAACCCACTCATCGAGTTACATATGTCTAATTCAATCTAGAAATAAATATATGTAGAATTAAGTAAGAATTCTGAATACAAATATGTGATTTTATTCACATTGGTCCTCTTTATATATAATGAGGCATTATGAGTTCTGTCCAAATATGCCCACCTTTATAAAAAGTATGGTTGAGAACACTAAATATATGACTTGTAGGTTTTTCTACACAGGGTGGTTGGTTATATAGCAATAATTTAGTTTATCTGATCCATGAGAAAAATCAATATGGGAAAATTCAGATTGAAAAAAATGTTGGCTCTATGGGTTTTATTTTTTTAATTTTGTTATCTAGATTGACCATGTAACTGATTATTGCTGAGTCTTCAATTAATTTTTAAAATAGAGACAGACTATAGCAAGATCAATAAGTTATATTTTATTGTTTGTTTACTTCTTAATTAATTATCAAATATTTTAGGCCTTTAGTATATCCTAGACTTGGCCATCAACTCACTTTGCATGTGTTAATTCTATTCTAAATAATGATATGAAAGTTTCCTAACCTGTTTTCCCTTCCCCTTTTTTTGGCATGTTATGCCTACCTAGAGACTGATAAGTGCTAATATCTTATTTAGAATAAAATCATTTTTATAATTCATAATAAGAAAATTGAAGTTGCTGTTTTGTACTAAATACAAATCATCTATTCATCCACCAATTTATTAATTCCCATATCTCCTCCCTCTTGCATCTCAAAGCCCTGAGATGATCTCCCTGTGCTATGTGGCTGCTTCCCACTAGCTATCTATTTTACATTTGGTAGTGTATATATGTCCATTCACTTTGTTATAAAGCAGAAGCTAACACACCATTGTAAAGCAACTATACTCCAATAAAGATGTTAAAAACAAAGGAGTTGTGGTATATATCTACAATGGAATATTACTCAGCTGTAAAAAAGAAGGAAATAATGCCAAAAAAAATTTATTAATTCCTTCCACAAATATTTATTGTGTCTTTTATTTTCTAAATATGTGATAATAATTATTCCTGTTTCAATTCAAATCAGATTAAAATATATCTATGAATCTCTCTCCTTCCTGATAAATCAGATTACAGAACCCAATCCAGATGTGTTCGTTAGTCATACATTTAAAAATGGCCTCTCTGTCCCAGAAATCCAATAGTCCCTATGAAAGAAAATTGCTGATACTCTTCTAAATACTACTTAATCTGAATTATCCCTAATACGCACCTAGAAAAAAACTCTCATGGATATTTATCATAAACAATGTTTTAGTTTTGTGTAATATAAAAGCCATGAAGAAGATTTTCGGTTTTATAAATATGATCATATTTGAACTTATTTTATTCTTACAGAGTCTTAGAATCTCTTCCAATCACCCAAACCATCATATAACGATAGTTTTTATATTTTAGGGCCAGAGTTCATAAGTTTTTATATTTAATACTTGAAAAATTAGGAATAATATTCAAATAATAAGTAATCTGACATCTCAGATAACTAATGCTTGTATCATAGTAGACTCTAAAACTTCCTAAAACATTTACCTCTAATACTGTTATTTCTCAAACTCACCAAATGTGTTCTCATGTCCAACGTCTTCACAATATCTATTATTGATACACTTATAAAGCCCCAGGTTCATTACTATTTTAAGATAAAAGTAACATATCATTCAAATGGTTCTTATTAATGGAAAGACAGCACTTTGTCCCTCTGGCACCATGCTAACTTGTCTCAAAAATTAACCACTATCAAGTTTCTTATGTATTCTTCTAGAATAATTTAATTAATATTTAAAAAGATGTATGCAGATACCTTTGCAGTGATTCAGTTATAATTTTTATATGATATCTCTGTCTATATCAACAATACAGATAGTGATCTTTCATCTGCATAAAAGCTATATAATGTTTCATTATATTGACATTATAAATCATTTAACCACTTTCCTATTTATTGGTCATTAATTCTAATTTGTTTTAATTATAATATTGCAATGAATAACTTTGAATATATGTTTTGATGCATTCTTGTGAGTCAATCCAAGATCCCATTAATAGATGCGAAATACTGAAGCAAAGAGAACATGCATTATGCATTACGCATTTTGATGGCCAAATTCCCCTCAGAACACTTGCATCTTTTTACATCCTCCCCGAAAACTTGTGACAGTTTCCTTACTCTCTCACCAACACTAGATATTATCCAACTTTTCATATTTGTCTATCTGATGGAAAAAACATAGAATCTCATGTTTTATTTGTATATCTTTATGTATGAATGAGGTTGAAAATCCACTCATATATGTATAGGTTTTTATGAAAGCTTCTCTTTCTTAATCTTGTCAAATTTTAATTGCTATATTTAACATATTATCTTATTGTGGTTTTGTATACATATTATTTAACTTGAGAAAATGAGTTATTTGCTGCTTTATTTTCTATATGCACTATATGTGCCTCCAGTGCAGGGTCACAAATTCTACTTTTGTTTTTACTTTGGATTTTTTTTATATAGAACTTTCTACTACCTAAACCACTGAATTTTGTTTATTGATATAGACATATAATGGGAGTGTGGTCGATAGAGCCGAAGAAACTCAGGGATCAGCTAGTTCAAACGTCTTATTTTCTGCAGATGTTGAGACAAAAGCCTTCAGAGAAGAAGTAAGTTTCTGACATAGTTTGTAAGAGAATGAAGAGAAGAATTCAAGTTTCCTGACTCTCAGTCTCATCCAACACCACACATTTATTATTAACCTATATCCACGTGGAAAGAGAAATTATTTAGTATACTCAAGGGATAATCAAATGTAAACACAGAGACCAAAACAGGACATTAGCTACCTAAGAGTTAATGTTTAAGTACATTTGTATCCTAACTATAAACCTCCCCTTGCTTTATATAATGCAGATCTCAGTACCTTTATTCCATAGAAGAGGAGGAGGTTTATATCAGACCTTGACCAGCAAATGCCCTAAAATTCCTCATCATATGTTTAGTCTCCAGCCTCTTCTTCCTTTTCCTGTAGGAGTGGAGGTTCATGTTCTCTGCTTTTTTCCACATAGCCTCCAGATCTTGTCCCCATCTCTTTCCTTCTAAACATCCCAATCTCAAATGCTAGCCCTTGCTGGGGGCAGAATAATTCAGATGTTTCTTGTTTCTGCTTCCAAACTTGCATTCACAACTTCCAAGGTGATCACCAACAGAAGTTCTGTTGCAAACTGACCTAACCCAAAAAAGTCATCAACAACTCAAAGATCTTTTATTAGTAGTCCTCTAAAAAGTTTGTGGTAGTCAGAGTTTACTCTACCATGTAACTGGTCACTACCAGCTTATAATGAAAGTAAACAAATCCTCAGATCATATCTGCCACACACATAGACATTAACTAAACAATCATTCATTCATGTGTAGACATAAAACCTTTTCATACAGATCATTTGGCAAGATTCATGATATATTACTGGCTTTCAGGGCATGTTCACTTCACGTCATTCCATAAAGCTCACTTGAAATCATGCCAGAAGGAGAAATCTTTTAACCTAGTTGTCATCAGGCAACCAGAAGTCATACGAATGATGGCAGGACATAGAACAATTTGGGAAATCATATCTTGGGCTCCATTCCTAAATAAAGGCTACAGACCTGGCTGGAGTCTTATACACTATTCATGCCAAGGGAAGAACTATCTCTAAAAAATTTTAGCAAAACCACAGATCTTGAATGGCCTTAATTTTACCCATGGGAACCCATTTCTAACATTCATCATGCTCATTGATCAAACTATTAATATCATTTATTATGCTACTTATCAAAGCATCTGGTTTACATCAAGATATGGATTATTTAGTATGGATTAAGATCTTTCTGACGTAATGCTAACCCATCACCCCTGGGAGTAAATTTTTGATGAGAATGCTAACTGCATCAGGTTGTGACTTTAACTCACAAACTATACTCACTTTTTAATGCTAAAGTACTTAAAAGTCCGTCTTTGTAACATCCATCCAATTATTCTGATCCATTTAGAAGGCAGTTAGGAATAAGTAAAAACTAAAAATTTTCTGTTACATATTTTATATATGAAATTAACAGGTTTTCTATGTTGAAATTGAGAAATGTAAAGGTCTGAGTTCAGTGAAGAGTGAATGTTACATTGAATGCAGCATTATGTAAAAGAAGAAATTCCAGGAAATTACTGAAACAAGGAAAGGTGAGTTTTCACAATTTAGTGCGGAACAATTTTTTATATTATTTGGTAGGCTGTGAAAAAAGTTGTAGTTCATGAAATCAGATGATTATCTGAAGAGTTTTGTTTAACATTTCCCAGGACAGTCAGGACAGTAACTCTATTTGATAATAACTCAGTATCTTTATTGAAGAAGTATTTTTAAAGAACATTTAAACACAATTTAGCATCTAGATTTAAATAAACCATGGAAAAAGACAGAGTTTTGGTAAGATGAATCTAAATATCCACATGAAAAGGCTATTCATAAGATGGAAATACACAGAAATATGTGAATTCTAGTATTAATTCAGGGAGAAAAATTGATCTTCTATGTGTCAGCCATTCTGCCTGGTATTTTTTATATCCTATCTTATATAATTCTTATTAAAATATTGAGGCATATGTTAATTATTCATCATAGTATTCCATAAATTTTCTTAATAACCTCGAATATTATCAGGAAATTGTTTCCTGGTACCTTGGTACAATACTAAACTCTAGGCATATTTTTTATGTTGTCTTTTATTTTTTGTTTTCTATTATCATCAGTGAGATAGAGGAAAATCAGTTTGTTAGATATTTTTATAGAGTGTTGTAGGTATTCTGTAATCAGGAATGTTTTCCTTCCCTAAGATGGATTGTAGTTTTCAATCTTGTTCTCTTCTTAAGACAATGGACACCAAAGGTCAGAGAACAATCAAGGCATTCCAACAGCCTTTATTCTCCCCATCAAATAAAATAGTAAGTCAGATCTAGATTTTACCTGTTTTGATAGTTGCTCTCTTCCCCACAAAAAGAAGAAACTCCTTACTATAATCATTTAAATAGTTTTTAATGCAAAGCTGGCATTCTTTAGCTTTGGGGCATAAGTCAGAGGGTTCACCACAAAGTCAGGGTAAGAAATACCAGTTGACTATTTCAGCAAAGGGACTGAGTATTTTGATGCTTGTGATTAACTGCACTGTGGTAGAAGTTATGACTCTTGATGAAATGTAGGTACATTTCCTTTTGCTTAATCTGAGATACAAAGGATAAATTTCTTCCTAAGGTATCTTTGGAAACATACATATTCTAAACAAAGGGACTTTACACAATGGATTTGCCAATTTTCGGTAGTCTTCCCCTATGGCTCAGTGACATTGGCACACTTTGGAAAGAATATTATTCAAAAGTATTAAAGACAAATATCATGATACCGCTTATATCTAAAAAAATCTAAAACAAAATCTAAAATAAAATGATACAAACGAACTTATTTACGAAGCAGACTCACAAACTTAGAGAATGAACATATAGTTAATGGGGTGAAGGGTGGGGGGAGTTTGGGATTGACATGTACACACTGCTATAATTAAAATAGAAAACCAGCAAGGACCTACTGTATAGCACAGGGAACTCTGCTCTATACTCTGTAGTAGCCTAAATGGGAAAAGAATTTGAAAAAGGACAGGAAAAAAAAAAAAGAAAAAAATACTCTAGTTTTCTTCAGTTAAAAAAAAAAAATTACCCAAATCTACACCTGGTAGAAAGAAAATGTAGGTACACAGTGGGCGCTGGGGAGCAGTTCTCAAGCCCTATTTAGAGAATTTTCCTAAAGGACTCATGTAAGGTAGAGTCAAGATGATCCATAGAATAAATTATTTTCATCCTATTACATTCACTTTGAGGAAGCAGGAATATATTGAAACCTATTAGAATTTGTAGACTGAGCATATTTAAAGTTGCAAAGATTTTAAAGATAACCTATTTTGGATCCTTCATTTGACAAAGACAGTGCTAAGTCCCTGAACAAGGATATAATCTTCCAGCCAGAGTTTAATGGAAGATGTAGAAATCAGACCTATGAACTTCCTGTCTTAATGCAAGTGCTACAGTAAGAAACACCATTATTGATATTTTCCTGCACCAAATTATAAAGATGACTAAGCTTGCTAAAAAGAAAATAAAAGCAGAGTCTGACTGAAGGAAAGGCTGTGAGGAGATGATGATGAAATTTCCAGCTCAGAGAATAAAGAGATGGAAGAATCAAATAGTCAGTCTGAGACAAGATGCCCTGTAAGAAGAATGAGATGTGGAAATGATCTGAAGAAAGAGGGAAAAGTCCAGTGGGGAAATGGTAAATGAAGTTTATGTGCTAAAGCCATGGGAGCAGAAGGGCCCACAGCAAAACTAATTGAGTTTATAGTTAAATTATCTGCCTGCCCAATATTGTTATCAGTAATTCATTTAATGTTTGATATGTTAGATAATAAAGACCATAATTAAAATGACTTATGCATGTTGAGGTTAAAAAGATGGTTCCTTCTAAATAGGAACTAATCAACTTATAGGAAACCTTATGTTTAGTATCTAACAACTGTAATGATTTTGTTCGATAGGTTGTAATAATTACAAATAATCAACAAAACAAGTATGTTATAGAAATTGTTCTAAAATTATGATAATTTACTGCTACCATAGCAATATACTTGGGTCTGCATTCTTGAAAACCATTTAGCTGGTACTTTAAAGTTTATTTTAAAGTTGTAAAAATATATTTTTATGAAGATTACATATTCCTAACTAATAAAGTACAATGCTTTAAAAGTTGTGGACAGGCAACAAAATTATCACTGATACTTAAAAAAATAAGTATTTCATTTGGAACAAGCAACAAAATAATCACTGATAATTAAAAGTCAAGGCATTTAGTTTAGCAAATTATTTCCTCTCAATATTTTATTCCAACAATGACAGCGAATTCAAAAAAGTAAAATAATTCCATCTTAGGATTTCAGTACTTTAAGATTTAACAATAAAATTTAATAAAAGTTGTAATAGGTACAGTACTGCTCTGTTGGCTTTACTTGTGTGGTATTTTTAGAAAAAGGGTTCAGAGAATAAGCAGAAGTCTATGATCCTTAAGAAAAAGGCCCATTTTTACTCTACAGAAACAGTGAACTAATCACATGTCTAAAGAAAAGAAACTCATCCAAAACAAGTGTCTTAGAATTCTGGCAAGAATTCTTGACCTTAGGCAAGTAAAATAATGCTCAACCTTAATTTAACTATGTTTTAAAATCTCAGTATAGCATGTTGTAATCTAGTTAAGTAACATTTGCCACAATAAATTATATGGTTGTTTTATTACACGTGTGGTTCCCATGAGGTAGAATGTAGGCAAACCACCAAAAACCTAACGTGAGGGATGCCTAAACCATAGTAACTACAGTGAAAAGATTTATGTGTCCCTACAGGGCAAATGATACCGTTTGACATTTGTACATATCCTGTTACCTCTAAATTAAAAAAGAATTTGAAACTGATAATGAGTAAGGATAGTAAAATTTTACTTCAGGGAGTCCTGGGGGAGATGGAAGAGGGAAGAACACGAATAGTTCAGAGGGAAAAATGAAGAGATACTATAGCTTAGAATCTATTGATTCTCTAAAAAGTTTTAAAATGTCTAAAACTTCTATAAATAGACAATATTTCATTGGATATTAAATAACTGGACCCTAAGAGAAGATTTAAATCACTGACCCGTAACAAATAAGTTCAAAACTCACAAACAAAAAGGAAGAAAAAAAAGCTCCTAATTCCTTTAGAGAAGTTATTTCATTTACTTCGTAAATCAATACTGTGCAGATAATATTATTTTTCTCATTTTTTCTCATTTTTTCTCATTTTAAAGAAGAGCTTCTGCCACTGCTCTAATGCCAACTGCCTTCCCAGTGTAGAAAAGTGGATTACTTACTTACAAAGCCAAAGTTTGATAGATGACTTTGCTTTTTGGCTGCCACCATCTTCCTACTTATCGCTGCCTTCTTAGTCACTGAATCTCCTTTAGCCTCCCATCTTCACTTTTTTATCGGAATGATTAGAGCTGTATTATTACTTACTCTTCCATACCAATGCATCCATCATGAAAGTTTCAGAATGTCATTTAGTTTCCAGATTTTTGACACTATAATTTGCTTTAGCTTTTTTTTTGTAAGAAATATTATTTAGGTTAATGATGACCACATTGAAATTTTCAGTAAGATTTGTGGAATGGAAAAATTACATATCCTCAGGCAGGGTCTAATGTACTTACCCTCAGCGCTGATGTGGCTGCCCAAATGGGAAGCTGGTTTTCTGGTAGCTGATTCCAAATCTTTTTCCATGGTACCCTTTGGTAGGCTTAGACAAGTACTATATATACCACTTACTTGCTTCCCTGAAAGAGAATGGTGATATGGAGCCAAAGTGATGTTTTAGAACCCTTGGCCCTGTGAATGTACCAGGTCAGGAAAAAAATTAAGGGAATAAAAATTAAGTGGGAATATTTTCTCTACCCAGGGAATTTTCCCTGTAATAGGAAGAAGAATAGAGCATTTATTTGATTTTCATGAACTAACAGATTTCATACTTATCCCTTGCCATCTGTATACAAAGTCATTCTTTCATGATGAAGTTAGAGAGACTTGTTGTTGTGTACTAATGTCAATAAATTGTGTGTATATACCCTGATATTGTATAAAATCATTCATAATAGCTGGGTGAGTAAGCTGGACTATAATTACTTTTTTCAGCACTGTTACCTTAACTCAACTTAATGGTATTGTGTTTTAGTCTATTTACCAGTTTTTCAGGACTTTTAGCTAGAGTATTTTTATTTAATAATTGTTAAGCCTGTTTTTATAAAGGCATTTAATATTAATAATAATAGTTATGATTATAACAATAATACTAGAATAGTAACAGCTGTCAGAGAACTCCTTTTGCAATTTATTCATTAAATACCTTTTTCCAACTAACTTCTCTTTGTCCTTTGAATCTTATCTCAGGCATGATCTCTACCAGAAATCTCTATGTAATTGACCAACCTCAGTTTGAAAATGGGGACTCTTAGGGCTTTTAGTGTCACCCATACTTCTCCCAAGACAACAGCTATGTTTTTCTGTCTTAGGCCTTCCACCAGGATTGTAAACATGTTTCCTTAACTATCTTGCTGACTATAGAGAAGATAAACCCTTTGTTTTATTAACATTTTTCTTCTTTCCTTCCTTCCTTCCCTCCTTCCTTTCTACAACGTATGAATTAAAATATGAGTTCAAGAGCCATAACATTTGATGGACACTTAATGGTTGCTCAGTTCTCCATTACGTAGCCCAATTTTCTGATCACTGCGATGGGCATTGGAAATAAAGTGATGAAAGGACAGAGAACACCCCTACCTTCATAGAGCTTATGTTGGAGATGAAGGAGATAGCAGAAAAAAGTAAATAAGCCAGATCATTTGAGACATTAATTAGAATTATGAATATAAGAAACAGTGTAAAGTAATAGAAAGTAACTGAGAAATGGAGCATAGGAAGTCTTCTCTGAGGTGAGATGTGTATCCCAAGGATTTACCTCTTTCTTCAGGAGTTATTTTTAAGGAATAAATAAAACTTTCATTTGTTATCAAAATTAAAAGTAAATGTACCATATTTCTCCCCAGCGAGCTGAAAGATTTATTTGATTTAGGAGTCAAAGAATAGATGCCAGTCAGGGCCATGAGAATAGTTGTGCAGTTTACGTCCTTTGCAAAGGTGCCTGGCTGAAGGGGGGATGGTGGCTAAAGGCAGCCCAAGTTCAGCTTATAATGCCATGCACTCATATGGAGACTCTGGGGCTCACACAGAGCTCAGGCAACTGGGAGGGAAAAGCAGAATTTTTTTCCTGTTCAGAGGAGTCACCTTTTCCTAATTGCTCTTCCAGAGAAGGGTGCCTTTTCCTAATTACTTCTTTCAAAGGGGTGCATCTTTTAAAATTTATACGAGCAACCCATAAATTGTATCTGTTGCCCTGACAGCCCTAATAATTTTAAGCTTTATATTTAATTAGAAAGGCACCCAAATGATTACCCTTGGTTTGTTCCATATAAAACTAATAGTTCATAATTATTTTCTTCCGTTGTTATTCTTGACATTTACCAGACTTGGGAGTGATCCCTTTCCTAGGAACAGCATAATTTTGATTCTTTTAAGATAAGCCAAAAGGAAGAAATTTCAGGTTCCCAAGGAACCTAAAACAGTCAAGAAGGCCCCTTTATTCTTTATTTAAAATATCATACAACATTAGATAGTATCACTTGGACTCTAGCTCCAATGCAATAATGTCTAATTGTATATTGATTACTAGAGTACTTTATAAGTCCAAGTATATCTGTAACTCCTCCCACACCCATTCTTTTGGGGGATTGACAGGTAATTTTGTGTGTAGTTGGACATGAATTTCAAAGAGACTACTGCTTTTGTAGCTTCTCTTGGTGCGGAAAGGACTGGATGTAGAGGCGTTTAATCATAATTCCATGGCTTCACTTAATGAGAATTCAAAAAGCAAGACCCTCTGTTCATTAGTAGCAACTTTAAATGGTAAGTTGGCACAACTTTTGTACAAAATTGTCTCACAGGAATTTTCTATTACTTATTCCACTTGTACTAATGTGATATTTATCTTCAGGAGAAAAAAATAAAAACCGCTTACTTGAAATGTATTAAGAACAATTTTTAAGACTCAGAATTTCTTTTTGTTTAGCTTTATTGAGGTATAATTGACAAATAAAATCTTAAGATATTTAAAGTGAGTAATGTGATTTTATATACATATATATTGTGAAAGCATTTTTCCCCATTTG
Organism: Phocoena sinus; assembly: GCF_008692025.1. NCBI lineage: Eukaryota > Metazoa > Chordata > Mammalia > Artiodactyla > Phocoenidae > Phocoena > Phocoena sinus. Next base: position 34,220,048 of record NC_045772.1, on the reverse strand, counting down.
GTTAATTGACACATCCATTACTTCACATATTAACTTTGTTGCTGGGGATGGGGTGGGTGGGAGATGAGAACACTTAAGTTCTACTGCCTTAGCAAATTTCAGATACCCAACACAGTCTTATCAACTACAGTTACCATGGTATACATTTCATCCTCATGCATCTTATATTTGAAAGTCTGTATACTTCTACCATCCTCTCCCTATTTCTCCCACCCCACAGCCCATGGCAACTACTTTTCCACTCTCTGTTTCTATGAGTTTGACTTTTTTTTTTTTTAGATATCACTTGTAAGTGATACTGTGCAGCATTTGTCTTCTCTGTCTGGCTTATTCCACTGAGTATCATCCATGTTTTCCTAAATGGCAGGATTTCCTTTTTTAGTCTAAATAATATTCCATTTTATATATGTATCACATTTCCTTGGTCCATTCATCCATTGATGAACACATGTTGTTTCCATACTTTGGCTGTTGTGAATAATGCTGCAGGGAACACAGGACTAAGATATCTCTTTGAGATAATGATTTCATTTCCTTTGGTTATATACCAGAAGTGGGATTGCTGGATCATAAGGTAGTTCTATTTTCAATTTCTTGAGGAGACTTCATACTATTTCCATAGTGGCTATACCAATCTACATTACCACCAATAGTGAGCAAGAGTTCCCTTTTCTCCACATCCTTGCTAACATTTGTTATTTCTTAGCTTTTTGATAACAGCCATTCTAACAAACATGAGATGATACCTCATTGTGGTTTTAATTTACATTTCCCTGATGATTAGTGAAGTTAAGCACCTTCACTTTTCATGTACCTATTGGTCATTTGTATGTCTTTTTTTGGAAAAAAATGTCTATTCAGTTACTTTGCCCACTTTTTAATTGGGTTGTTTGATGTACTTTTATATTTTAGATATTAACCCCTTTCTGGACATATGGTTTGCAAATATTTTCTCCCATCCCATAGGTCACCTTTACATCTTGTTGACAGTTTCCTTTGTTGTACAGAAGCTTTTTAGTTAGGAATTCCCACTTGCTTATTTTAGCTTTTGTTGCCTTTGCAAGGTATCATATTCAAAAAATCATTGTCAAGACCAATGTCAAGGAGCTGAACCCTGTGTTTTCTTCTAGGAGTTTTATGGTTTCAGATCCTATGTTCAATTTTTAAATATATTTTGAGTCGATTTTTTGTGTGTGGTTTAAGATAGGGGTCTAATTTCATTCATTTGCATGTGGCTGTCCAGTTTTCCCAACACCATTTATTAGACTATCCTTTCCCCATTGTGTATTCTTGGCATCTTTGTCAAAAATTAATTGACCATTTATATATGGGTTTATATATGGACTCTTTATTTTGTTTCATTGATCTATATATCTGTCTTTATGTCAATACCATATTATTTTGATTACTATAGCTTTGTAATATAGTTTATAAACAGGAAATTTGATGCCTCCAACTTCTTTTTTCCCAAGATTGTTTTGGCTATTCAAGGTCTTTTGTGGTCCCACACAAATTTTAGGATTTTTTTTGTTCTATTTTGTGAAAAATTCCATTCAAATTTTGATAGGGATTATGCTGAATCTGTAGATTGCTTTGGGTAGTATGGACATTTCAACAATATTAATTCTTCCAATCCATGTGCATGGAACATCTTTTCATTTATTTGCCTCTCTTTCAATTTCCTTTATCAACGTCTTACAGTTTCTAGTGAATAAATCTTTCACTTCCTTCGTTAAATTTATTCCTAAATATTTTATTCTTTTTGATACTATTATAAATGGGATTGTTTTCTTAATTTATCTTTCTGATAGTTTGCTATTAGTGTATAGAAATACAACTGGTTTTTGAATATTGATTTTTGTATCTTGCAACTTTACAGAATTTTTTTTTATTGAAGTACAGTTGATGTACAATATTACATAAGTTGCAGGTGTACAATATAGTGATTCACAATTTTTAAAGGTTATACTCCATTTATAATTATTATAAAATATTGGCTATATTCTCTATGTTGTACAATATATTCTTGTAGTTTATTTTATACATAATAGTTTGTGCCTCTTAGTTCCATACCCTTATATTGCCCCTTTCCCCTTCCCTCTCTCCACTTGTAACCACTAGTTTGTTCTCTGTATCTGTGAGATTGTTTCTTTATTGTTATATTCACTAGTTTGTTGTATTTTTTAGATTCCACATAAGTGATATCATACAGTGTTTGTCTTTCTCTGTCTGATTTATTTCACTTAACATGATACCCTCTAAGTCCATCCATATTGTTGTACATGGTAAAATTTCATTCTTTTTTATGGCTGAGTAGTACTCCATTGCATATATACCACATATTCTTTATCCATTCACCTGTTGATGGACACTTAGTTTGCTTCCATATCTTGGCTGTTGTAATAATGCTGCAACGAACATTGGGGTGATTTTATCTTTCCAAATTGGTATTTTTGTTTTTCTTCAGATATATACCCAGGCATGAATTTGCTGGGTCATATGGTAGTTCTATTTTTAGTTTTTTGAGAAACCTCCATACTGTTTTCCACAGTGGCTGCACCAATTTACATTCCCACCAATAGTGTATGAGGGTTCCTTTTTTTCTCTACATCCTCTCCAGCGTTTGTTATTTGTGTCCTTTTTGATGATAGTCATTCTGACAGGTATGAGGTGATATCTCACTGTGATTTTTGACTTGCATTTCACTGATGTAGGGATGCTGAGCATCTTGTCATGTTCCTGTTGACCATCTGTATATCTCCTTTGGAAAAATGTCTATTCAGTTCTTCTGGCTACTTTTTAAACAGGTTATTTTTGGGATATTGACTTGTATGAGCTGTTTACATATGTTGGATATTAATCCCTTACCAGTCATACCATTTGCAAATATTTTCTTCCATTCAGTAGGTTGTCTTTTTGTTTTGTCTGTGGTTTTCTTTGCTGTGCAAAAGCTTTTAAGTTTAATTTAGGTTCTACATATTTATTTTTACTTTTACTTCCTTTTTTTTTACAAGACAGAAAAAAAATTGCTACAATTTATGTCAGAAGTGTTCTGCTTATGTTTCCCTCTAGGAGTTTTACCGTTTTCCACTCTTCCATTTAGGTCTTTTATCCATTTTGAGTTTATTTTTATATATGGTGTTAGGGAATGTTCTAATTTCATTCTTTTACATGTAGCCGTCCTGTTTTCCCAGCACCACTTATTGAAGAGACTGTCTTTTCTCCATTGTATATTCTTGCCTCCTTTTTTTTTTTTTGTGGTACATGGGCCTCTCACTGTTGTGGCCTCTCCTGTTGTGGAGCACAGGCTCTGGACATGCAGTCTCAGCGGCCATGGCTCATGGGCCCAGCCGCTCCACAGCATGTGGGATCTTCCCGGACCAGGGCACGAACCCATGTCCCCTGCATCGGCAGGCAGACTCTCAACCACTGTGCCACCAGGGAAGCCCCTTGCCTCCTTTTTCATAGATTAATTGAACATAAATGTGTGGGTTTATCTCTGGGCTCTCTATTCTGTGCCATTGATCTATACGTCTGTTTTTGTGCCAGTACCATACTGTTTTGATTATTGTAGCTTTGTAGTAAAATCTAAAGTCAGGGAGCATGATTCCTCCAGCTCTGGTCTTCTTTCTCAACATTGTTTGACTATTTGGGGTCTTTTGTAACTTTACTAAATTTGTTTTTTAGTTGCAACAAATTTTTGGTGGAGTATTTAGGGTTTTCTACATATAAATATCATGATATCTGCAAATAGGAAAAAATATTGTTTCTTCTTTTCTGATTTGGATGTGTTTTATTTCTTTTTCTTGATTGATTGCTCTGGCTATGACTTTCAGTGCTATGTTGAATAAAAGGGGTGAGAGTGGGCGTCCTTGTCTTATTTCTGATCTTAGAGGAAAAACTGTCAGCTTTTCACCATTGAGTATGATGTTAGCTGAGGGCTTTTCAAATACAGGCTTTATTATGTTCAGGTACATTCACTCTATACCCATACTGTTCAGAATTTTTATCATAATTTTGTCAAATTCTTTTTTTGAATCAATTGAGATATTTCTTCATTTTGTTAATGTGATGTATCACATTTATTTACTTATTTGTGGACATTGAACCATCCTTGCATCTTTAGAATTAATCCACTTGATCATGGTATATGAATTTGTGCCAAGACCTATCAGTGTCCCAAAGCGGAGGATCACATTCAGCACCTAGATATAGGCTGCTTGGAAGCTGGACCCTCAAGCAGCATCTGGCACCTTCCAAGGAGAAACTGGGAGATGAGGGTTTTTGCATGTTCCCTCTGTACTGGGCCTGTGTATATAGCTGGGGGGGAAGGGTGAAACGAATGCTCCTGTAGCCATTAAGAACTGCTTCTTTGTTTGCTACAGTCATGTGGGACTCATGAAAGCAAGCACCACTGGCTATCAGAGCCATGTGATCTTGGGATCTGTCCCTCAGGCAGCAGTTCATATACTGGAATGCAAACATGTGTACGAACTCCTTTTAGGGATATACTGGTAACTGGGAGCAGGCTAACGTGAGACAGCGGGTAAGATGTCCACTGGTTTACCCAGTCTCTATGAAGGATCATAGCCAGCCCCTAAATATGTGCTAAACTAGAAGCCTGACCCTCAGGCAGCAGATTTTAAAGTATGTGGCTGGACCTCTTTCAGGGAAAGACTGGGACATGTGTATTTTTGGCTGTTCTCTCTGTGTTGAGCCCTGAGGGGATAGTTGTAGCAAGTGCTTTTGTACCTTTTAACAATTGCAGCATTATTTGCTATAGTCTTATAGCTCTCATGGCTTTCAGAGCTAGATGTTTTGAGGACCTGTACCATGGGTAGGAGTCTTAAATGTTGGGGTACTAAATGTGGGCTGCAAGCCCCTCACTCCTCAGGGAAAAGCTGAGAGTCGGGAGTTCCTTCCTGATTGTATGGCACTGTGTGGAGCTATGGGGTTTATGGTGAGAATGTGTCTCAGCGTTTCCTGTGCCTTCCAATGTATTTTCTCATTTGCTCAATGTGTAGGAGTCACTCAGCTAGTTTCAGAATTTCTTTCAGAAACAACTGCTCCTTGTGTAGCTGTATAGTTGATGTGTTCATAGGATGAGGGGAGTTCAGGAACCTCTATGTCATCATCTTGGTTGACCCCTCTTCACAATTTCTTATATCCTTTTCCCTCAGGGAAAGAAAAGAAATCATTAGGTCAGTGGGAATTATAACTACAAAGGGAACTTGATTAAAAATTTCTTTGAATCATATATAATCACCAATATTATATATATAATATAATCACCAAAATTACTAATCACCTTCTTGCAAAACAGAATAAAACAAAGTGAAATAAAATATGGATTTCATTAACTGTTAAAATAAAATATTAACTTAGATATAAAATCCAGTGCAACATATTATCTAAGAAACATCCAAATAAAATCAATAATCTCAATTATATCCTTGGTTATATGTACAAAAATGAACGTCTTCCTTAATGAGGGTTCTTGTATGCTATGTAGATAACAAGGAAAGGTGATTGTTATAGATATTGGCTATATTAATCAAAGTTATTAATCTTAAAGTTTATCTACATCTATTGAACAATAGGGATTATCTTTTAGTAACTTAAAGTACCACAAAGTCTTTTTAAGTTATTTCATTTGTTTGCTTCAATAACCTCCCAAGAAATACAGAGGGCATATGTAGTGAAGTCAACTTGATAATAATGTACTTCCATTTTCCTTTTCATTATGGAAAGATTTAATTGAACTATATTAACCTCTGTGTTTATGTTCTTATAGGAAACTCTGTTTTGATGCCTTACACATTTTCTTTCTCCTGCATCTTTACTCAACTGGCAGTGAGCCAATCCTTTTGAAAATACACATTCACACATATAATCAATGCAAATATTTTTTTAAAATGAGGATATTAATAATCAAGGTTATGGATGTTTAAAATGCTTTCTATAGTTACTGAAATCCAAAGTTAATTTATGCTTTTGAAATAAATTCACTAAGATTACCACCATTCAAATATTTGAAGAATATTATCTATTCACTTTCAGATAAACTTGTTTCTGAGGCATATCACTTTCTTTTGTGGTAGCCTCACAAAAAGGCAAACTCTCTTTTGTATGTCTCTAATGCTACGTGCAGCTGAACTTGTGGCAGTTACATCAGTTGCTCAGTGTCCTGGACTGGTCTTTCACTGAAGTGTACTTTGGAAGAAGCTTATCAACATGGTTTCAGAAGGGGGTTAAGTTATCGTGTTGTTTCAGTCCCTTCGCTCTTGAAGGTGGGAAATTTATGACAGAAACCAGTCTAAATTAAAGTCATTACATTTTCAGTTTACTAGTCTTGCCAAATCCTTTCTACTTGCTGAGTTCTCACACCAAGGAATTCTTCTGAGTGATGAATAAAACTTTTATTTGTCTTCCCCATAACTTCCCTCCAAATATCCCTCTAATTATCTCATTTCCTTCCCCAGTGAACAATCCGTTCATAATAAGTGTTAACAGTTTTATTTTGGAAAGATTCATTTATGTTTTGTTTATACATGAGTATTGCACAAAAACATTGGGAAGTGATTTCCTATGTATTTATCATGAGAGATGGTAATCAAAGTGTTTTAGGGTTTTGGATATTTGCTTCTGATGTCATAAATGTTCTCCTGGATATTGTATTTTCAGGACAGTTTATGCTTTTATCTTAATGTAAAAGACAGTGCAGCTTAAGTTCATGATTTACCACCACAAACATTTTTGGATTAGATGAAAAATGGAATAATATACTGATTTTTGAACAATTTGTGGTACTTAAATCCAGTAAAGCAAAGTGATTGTATTAATACAGGGGATATATGCATGTATTCCAAATAACTCAGTGTGACATACATTTTTATAGGAAATCCAGACGACTGTCTCACACAAAGTGGCACCCCATTTTAGGTGCTTCTTAAGACATTACATATATCAGTACATTAAATGTGAATGTCTTTATTCTCAGAGAAATTTCATATGAGTTCATGTAATTGTGTTATATATCTTTGATCTAGATGATAATTATATTAAACAGCAGTCATATTAAAGGACAAGATATGTAGGTTTTAGATTATGTAGAAATACTGAATAATTTTGATTGAATAATCCAGGTCAGAGCTCAATTATGTCAACTAATAATTATCTCAAATAAAATAATCAGATTATTGAAAAGTTTTGCAGTCTTTTTTTTTTTTTTTTTTTTTTTTTTTTCGGTACGCGGGCTCTAACTGTTGTGGCCTCTCTCGTTGCGGAGCACAGGCTCCGGACGCACAGGCTCAGTGGCCATGGCTCACAGGCCCAGCCTCTCCGCGGCATGTGGCATTTTCCCGGACAGGGGCACGAACCCGTGTCCCCTGCATCGGCAGGCGGACTCTCAACCACTGCGCCACCAGGGAAGCACCTGCAGTCTTTTAATTGGAATTAAATTGAAAACTAGAGGGAATTTTATTGTACTCTAGTTATTGTATCTGAATATACAATATGAATTGAATAACCTAATTGTCATAAAATATTAATATCTGTTTTATGTAAAGTTTGCTTTCTTCAATTAAGATCTTATTTTAAATATGTTTTCCTAACTTCTCCAAAGCAAATCACTTCAACTATTTATATTAAATATATTTGAGTCAGGAAATACTTTTGGAAGAAAAAGCGTGTGTCATTATTATAATAGAATTCTGCTAGTATGGAGCTGGTATTTATTCAGTCTCTACTGATACCATTTCTAGTAGAATCACTTGAAATGCTATGCCAATTGCTAACAAAGACTTACTGATAAAAACTAATAAAGACCTCAGTTTGACTTCTTCTACTCTTCCAAAAAAGCTATTGAAGGCCATCCAAAAGGTATTGTACAATGAATTCTTCAATCAGCCAGCATTCCTTGTCTCCTCATGTTTCCTGGCCTCTGAAAAATAGTGCTTGTATTTAAAGTATTCACAGAGTTGAAATTTCTATTTGTGTTCTATTTACATAAACTACAAGCTGCCCCCCCAATTTTTAGTGATCAAATAGTTAATTCATCGTTGAAAAATTGTTTCTGCAAGTTCAGCAATAAACACAAGATACAAGACTCTAAAATATGTTAATTTAAACATGTTTAGCTGTATAATTTGTCTCTGAAATTCTCTCGAACTTAATAATACAGATAAAAAGGTAGAAACAGTTTAAAATCAGGCCTTAAGAGGATTAAAATATGATTGTAGTCCTCACTAAATGGCTGAGTTAAAATACTGATAGTATTTTGAGAGCTGAACAAATAAGAGATGAATGTAGTTGACATTAAAAAGTCTCTGCTGAATAGGTCTCATCATTGGTTTCATCTAAATAAGCTAAGTGTTTCAAACTCCGTTATGTTTTCTGTAACTTTATTTTCTTCTCCCTCCCCTCTTGAACAATATAATGTATCTGCCAGATAAGAAATTACCATCAGGTAGGAAAAGAAAAATGTGTATTTGATCTATCAATCAATTAATGTCCAGACAGTTTCCTAGGGAAATATATATTTAAATAAAGCCTTCAAAATTTGGAGATGTAAATCCAGTACAGTAATAATATTAGGGATGATACTATTGATCCTGATACTGATAAAGAAACTCAAGGGTGAACTGAGAGGACATTAAGAGAAGATTAGAACATCAAATATTGTGAAGAAAGAGACAAAAGTCACAATTTTATAAACAGAAGAGGTATTGGAGACTTAGGTGGTTTTTTGGAATGGAATTCTAATTTCCCCAGTCCCTAATTGAAATGAGATTTCTAGCTCAGCATTTAAGACAGCATTAGAGAAATCGTCTTGACCAGGCTGATTAATGAAAGACACTTGGACAAGAAATATGTTGTAGCAGTTGATGGGGTAACTCCTGCGCATCTTCTGGTTTCAGGGTATAAAACACTTTGGTGATGTCTTTTCCGACTCACAAAGGCTTGTTTATGTACCACTCCTTTGAGCTGCTCTCAGAGCACACTCTGCCTGCTTTTAGCACAATAAGGGAATTTTGTGCTTACTTGTTGGGCTCCCCACAATCTCTTTTTCATGATCACGTTCTTTTATCTACCACTTAGCACATAGCTGGCATTCAGTAAGTACAAAATCAAAGAAAGGATAAAGAATGAGAGAAGGAAAGAAAAAAAGAAAAAGAAAAAAGAGGAAGGGAAGGAGGAAAGGAGTACATTCAGTAGAAAAGACACTATAGGGAAGGGGAAAGTCATCTTCTAAGGGAGTATTCATGGCGGGAATAAGAGGCCATCTGCCCATCAATCAGACAGGCAATGGCAAGCAGTGTAGGACAGATGTTACAGCCAGAGTATCTTCACATTACCTGCAGTGAGGAACAGTTCAGGAATTTGAAATCCAGGGAAGAGAACATGGACTTAGAGTTGGAGCTGAAAAACAAAACCAAATCCCAGTATTCTCTGTAATCTCTGTGATAGAATAATTTTCTTGCAAAGTGTATGTACATTTTTATTCAATGCCTGTGTTTATTGTTTTGTAAAGATATATTCATACTTGAATGAAGAGGCTAAGTAAGAAACCCACTTTCCAATGTGTTAAGAGAAAGATATCTCTTGAGGGAGTCATCATAAAATATAGAGAAGTAGGCCAAATTAGTTAAGTTTATTGGTAATGATTCCAAATCATTTCAACAAAAGTGAGTCACCTGGTAAATATTTTTCATGTCAGAAAAATTGTATGCAAATCAATTCACTGTTACTCTTACCCAGTTATTAACAAAAATATATATATGCCTTATACTTTATATTAGACTTTGGATTATTTACATATTTTATTTTTAATATTTAAATTAAAAAGTTTTTCATCACTCAAGAGGACTGTACCTCAAAATATGCTCTGTTCACTTTGTACTAACTGATTTGTCCATTTGTTGTAATCACTGGCTCATATCCATTGGCATATCTTTCTACATGATTGGTCATATGTCAAGATTACCTTAATGTTTCTGCATAAAATTAGAGAAACAACACAATCATGAATCAAATAATTTTAGAAGTAAATCATTTCATAATTTACATATCTGAGTATAGCCTGATTATTAAACCACATTAAAATCGTTTCTGAGAAAGGCTCTCTGAACTGTGCTGAAGAGAAATGCTCTGCTAATTGTAGTTTCCAAATGATAATGTAAGGCAAAGCCCAGATAGAAAGAATCATGCCACAACATGATTGTAATATACCTCACTCAATTAGGAAGACAAAAAAGAAAACTTGGCATGTATAAGTCAAGTATTTTCTTACTTCGTTTCCCAGAGACAGAATGCTTGATGCCAGGCTTTCCAGTTTAAGAGAACATTCTGACACTTGGCAGTCTCGTTATTAATAGTTGGAACTTTGAAAAGTGTAATGAAAAGAAATACTGTTGACGTCTAATTTATGTCTTCTCTCCACATACAAAAAATATTGAGTTAGTATTCTTTTATAATAAAAAAGAAGACTGAATTTTAATGAGATGTGGCTTAATGGTTGTATGGAATGTCTTTATTTTTAATTCACTTTTGTAATAGTATCTTGGATACAACAAAAAAGAAATGCTCTTTATTAAAATTAAAATCAATAAAGTCTATTTTCAGTTTAACTTTTACCCAGATTGTAAATCATTTCAGCCAGTAATTTTGTATGCTTTTTTGGCACATTTATCATAATTGTAGCTTTGACACATTACACAGTTTAGATAGAAACTTCAGAGGGTAATTTTGCTTGGCAAAATTGAACTAGCTGAACAGATAAATGCTTGGCTACATTTTATGTCCTTAGGATCAAGACCTTATATAACAAAGTAGCATTTAATGGCAGGAAGTAAATTAAAACACCTTTTTTTAAAAAAAAAAATATTTATTTATTTATGGCTGCATTGGGTCTTCATTGCTCCCCGGACTTTCTCTAGTTGTGGCGAGCGGGGGGCTACTCTTCGTTGCGGTGCACGGTCTTCTCATTGCGGTGGCTTCTCTTGTTGCGGAGCACGGGCTCTAGGCTCAGGGGCTTCAGTACTTGTGGCTCATGGGCTCTAGAGCACAGGCTCAATAGTTCCACCACACAGACTTAGTTGCTCTGCGGCATGTGGGATCTTCCCAGACCAGGCTGGAACCCGTGTCCCCTGCATACACAGACGGATTCTTAACCACTGTGCCATCAGGCAAGTCCCCCATGAGTTTTTTTTTGTTTTAACATATTTATTGGAATGTAATTGCTTTACAATGCTGTGTTAGTTTCTGCTGCATAACAAAGTGAGTCAGCTCTACATATACATATATCCCAATATCCCCTCCCTCTCGTGTCTCCCTCCAACTCTCCCTATCACACCCCTCTAGCTGGTCACAGTGCACAGAGCTGATCTCCCTGTGCTATGCAGCTACTTCCCACTAGCTATCTATTTTACATTTGGTACTGTATACATGTTCATGTCACTCTCTCACTTCGTCCCAGCTTCCCCTTCCCCCTCCCCATGTCCTCAAGTCCATTCTCTACATCTGCATCTTTATTCCTGTCTTGCCCCTAGGTTCTTCAGAAACTTTTTTTTTTTTTAGATTCCATATATATGTGTTAGCGTACGGTATTTGTTTTTCTCTTTCTGACTTACTTCACTCTGTGTGACACTCTATAGGTCCATCCACCTCACTACAAATAACTCAATTTCATTCTTTTTATGGCTGAGTAATATTCCATTGTATATATGTGCCACATCTTCTTTATCCATTCATCTGTCGATGGACACTTAGGTTGCTTCCATGTCCTGGTTATCGTAAATAGTGCTGCAATGAAAATTGTGGTACATGACTCTTTTTGAATTATGGTTTTCTCAGGGTTATGCTGGGTCATATGGTAGTTCTATTTTTAGTTTTTTAAGGAACCTCCATACTATTCTCCATAGTGACTGTATCAATTTACATTCCCACCAACAGTGCAAGAGGGTTCCCTTTCTCCATACCCTCTCCAGCATTTATTCTTCATAGACTGTGTGATGATGGCCATTCTGACTGGTGTGAGGTGATATCTCATGGTAGTTTTCATTTCCATTTCTCTAATGACCAGTGATGTTGAGCATCCTTTCATGTGTTTGTTGGCAATCTGTATATCTTCTTTGGAGAAATATCTATTTAGGTCTTCTGCCCACTTTTGGATAGGATTGTTGGTTGTTTTGATATTGAGCTGCATGAGCTGCTTGTATACTTTGGAGATTAATCCTTTGTCAGTTGCTTCATTTGCAAATATTTTCTCCCATACTAAGGGTTATCTTTTCGTCTTGTTTATGGTTTCCTTTGCTGTGCAAAAGCTTTTAAGTTTCATTAGGTCCCATTTGTTTATTTTTATTTCCATTTCTCTAGGAGGTGGGTCAAAAAGGATCTTGCTGTTATTTATGTCATAGTGTTCTGCCTGTGTTTTCCTCTAAGAGTTTGATAGTGTCTGGCCTTCCATTTAGGTCTTTAATCCATTTTGAGTTTATTTTTGTGTAAGGTGTTAGGGAGTGTTCTAATTTCATTCTTTTCCATGTAGCTGTCCAGTTTTCTGAGCACCACTTATTCAAGAAGCTGTCTTTTCTCCAGTGTATATTCTTGCCTCCTTTATCAAAGAAAAGGTGACTATATGTGTGTGGGTTTATCTCTGGGCTTTCTATCCTGTTCCATTGATCTATATTTCTGTTTTTGTGCCAGTACCATAGTGTCTTGATTACTGTAGCTTTGTCGTATAGTCTGAAGTCAGGGAGCCTGACTCCTCCAACTCTGCTTTTCTTTCTCAAGATGGCTTTGGCTATTCAGGGTCTTTTGTATTTCCATACAAATTGTGAAATTTTTTGTTCTAGTTCTGTGAAAAATGCCATTGGTAGTTTGATAGGGATTGCATTGAATCTGTAGATTGCTTTGGGTAGTAGAGTCATTATCACAATGTTGATTCTTCCAGTCCAAGAACATGGTATATTTCTCCATCTGTTTGTATCATCTTTAATTTTTTCATCAGTGTCTTATAGTTTTCTGCATACAGATCTTTTGTCTCGTTAGGTAGGTTTATTCCTAGGTATTTTATTCTTTTTGTTACAGTGGTAAATGGGAGTGTTTCCTTAATTTCTCTTTCAGATTTTTCATCATTAATGTATAGGAATGCAAGAGATTTCTGTGCATTAATTTTGTATGCTGCTACTTTACCAAATTCATTGATTAGCTCTAGTAGTTTTCTGGTAGCATCTTTAGGATTCTGTATGTATAGTATCATGTCATCTGCAAACAGTGACAGTTTTACTTCTTCTTTTCCAATTTGGATTCCTCTTCTTTTTCTTCTCTGATTGCTCTTGCTAAAAATTGCAAAGCTATGTTGAATAAGAGTGGTTAGAGTGGGCAACCTTGTCTTGTTCCTGAACTTAGTGGAAATGGTTTCTGTTTTTCACCATTCATGAACGATGTTGGCTGTGAGTTTGTCATATATGGCCTTTATTATGTTGAGGTAAGTTCCGTCTATGTCCACTTTCTGGAGGGTTTTTATCATAAATGGATGTTGAATTTTGTTGAAAGCTTTTTCTGCATCTATTGAGATGATCATATGGTTTTTCTCCTTCAATTTGTTAATATGGTTAATCACATTGATTGATTTGTGTATACTGAAGAATCCTTGCATTCCTGGGATAAACCCCACTTGATCATGGTGTATGATCCATTTAATGGCTGTTGGATTCTGTTTGCTAGTATTTTGTTGAGAATTTTTGCATCTATGTTCATCAGTGATATTGGCCTGTAATTTTCTTTCTTTGTGACATCTTTGTCTGGTTTTGGTATCAGGGTGATGGTGGCCTCGTAGATTGAGTTTGGGAGTGTTCCTCCCTCTGCTATATTTTGGAAGAGTTTGAGAGTGATAGGTGTTAGCTCTTCTCTAAATGTTGGATAGAATTCGCCTGTGAAGCCATCTAGTCCTCAGCTTTTGTTTGTTGGAAAATTTTTAATCACAGTTTCAATTTCAGTGCTTGTGATTGGTCTGTTTATATTTTCTATTTCTTCCTGGTTCAGTCTCGGAAGGTTGTGCTTTTCTAAGAATTTGTCCATTTCTTCCAGGATGTCCATTTTTTTGGCATATAGTTGCTTGTAGTAATCTCTCATGACCCTTTGTATTTCTGAAGTGTCAGTTGTTACTTCTCCTTTTTCATTTCTAATTCTATTGATTTGAGTCTTTTCCCTTTTTTCTTGATGAGTCTGGCTAATGGTTTATCAATTTTGTTTATCTTCTCAAAGAACCAGCTTTTAGTTTTATTGATCTTTGCTCTCGTTTCCTTCATTTCTTTTTCATTTATTTCTGATCTGATCTTTATGATTTCTCTCTTTCTACTAACCTTGAGTTTTTTTTGTTCTTTTTTCTCTAATTGCTTTAGGTGTATGGTTAGGTTGTTTATTGAGATTTTTCTTGTTTCTTGAGGTAGGACTGTATTGCTATAAACTTCCCTCTTAGAACTGCTTTTGGTGCATCCCATAGGTTTTTGGTCATCATTGTCATTTGTTTCTAGGTATTTTTTGATTTCCTCTTTTATTTCTTCAGTGTTCTTTTGGTTATTTCATAGTGTATTGTTTAGCCTCCATGTGTTTGTATTTTTTACAGTTTTTTTTTTTTTCTGTAATTGATATCTGGTCTCAGAGTGCTGTGGTTGGAAAAGATACTTGATATTATTTCAATTTTTTAAAATTTACCAAGGCTTGATTTGTGAACCAAGATATGATCTATCCTGGAGAATATTCCATGAGCACTTGAGAAGAAAGTGTATTCTGTTTTTTTTGTATAGAATGTCCTATAAATATCAAATACATCCATCTTGTTTAATGTATCATTTAAAGCTTGTGTTTCCTTATTTATTTTCATTTTGGATGATTTGTCAATTGGTGAAAGTGGGGTGTTAAAGTCCCCTACTATTGTTGTGTTACTGACGATTTCCTGTTTTATGGCTGTTAGCATTTGCCTTATGTATTGATGTGCTCCTACATTGGGTGCATAAATATTTACAATTATTATATCTTCTTCTTGGATTGTTCCCTTGATCATTATGTAGTGTCCTTCTTTGTCTCTTGTAATAGTCTTTATTTTAAAGTCTATTTTGTCTGGTATGAGAACTGCTACTCTAGCTTTCTTTTGATTTCCATTTGCATGGAATATCTTTTTCCATGCCCTCACTTTTCAGTCTTTATGTGTCCCTAGGTCTAAAGTGGCTGTCTTGTAGACAGCATATAGATGGGTCTTGTTTTTGTACCCATTCAGCCAGTCTATGTCTTTAGGTTAGAGCATTTAATCCATTTACATTTAAGGTAATTATTGATATGTATGTTCCTGTTACCATTTTCTTAATTGTTTTGGATTTGTTTTTGTAGGTCTTTTCCTTCTCTGGTGTTCCCTGCTAGAGAAGTTCCTTTAGCATTTGTTGTAAAGCTTGTTTGGTGGTGCTGAATTCTCTTAGCTTTTGATTGTCTGTAGAGCTTTTGATTTCTCCATCAAATCTGAATGAGATCCTTGCTGGGTAGAGTAATCTTGGTAGGTTTTTCCCTTTCATCACCTTAAATATGTCCTGCCGCTCCCTTCTGGCTTGCTGAGTTTCTACTGCAAGATCAGCTGTTAATGTTATGGGGATTCCCTTGTGTGTTATTTGTTGCTTTTCCCTTGATGCTTTTAATATTTTTTCTTTGTATTTAATTTTGATAGTTTTTTTAACATGTGTCTTGGTGTGTTTCTCCTTGGATTTATCCTGTATGGGACTCTCTGTGCTTCCTGGACTTGTTTGACTATTTCCTTTTCCATATTAGGGAGATTTTCAACTATAATCTCTTCAAATATTTTCTCAGCCCCTTTCTTTTTCTCTTCTTCTTCTAAGACCCCTATAATTCAAATGTTGGTGCATTTAATGTTATCCCTGAGGTCTCTGAGACTGTCTTCAATTTTTTTTTTTTATTCTGCTCTGTGGCAGTTATTTCCACTATTTTATCTTCCAGGTCACTTATGTGTTCTTATGCCTCAGTTATTCTGCTACTGATTCCTTCTAGATAATTTTTAATTTCATTTATTGTGTTGTTCATCACTGTTTGTTTGCTGTTTAGTTCTAGTTCCTTGTTAAACGTTTCTTGTGTTTTCTCCATTCTGGTTCAAGATTTTGGATCAGCTTTACTGTCATTACTCTGAATTCTTTTTCAGGTTGACTGCCTATTTCCTCTTCATTTGTTTGGTCTGGCGAGTTTTTACCTTGCTCCTTCATCTGCTGTGTATTTCTCTGTCTTCTCCTTTTGCTTAACTTACTGTGTTTGGGGTCTCCTTTTCACAGGCTGCAGGTTCATAGTTCCCATTGTTTTTGGTGTCTGCCCCCAGTGAGTAAGGTTGGTTCAGTGGTTTGTGTATGCTTCCTGATGGAGGGGACTGGTGCCTGTGTTCTGGTGGATAAGGATGGATCTTGTCTTTCTGGTGGGCAGGACCATGTCTGGTGGGGTTTTTTTGGGTGTCTTTGAACTTTTTATGATTTTAGGCAGCTTCTCTGCTAATGGGTGGGGTTATGTTCTTGTCTTGCTCTTTGTTTGGCATGGGGTGTCCATACTGGCACTTGCTGGTCGTTAAGTGGAGCTGCAGCTTAACTTTGAGACGGAGATCTCTGAGAGAGCTCTCGTCAATTGATATTATTTGGGGCCAGGAGGTCCCTGGTGGACCAACATCCTGAACTTGGCTCTCCCACCTCAGAGGCTCAGGCCTGACACCCGGCTGGAGCACCAAGACCCTGTCAGCCACACTGCTTATCACAACTCCACAGCTGAAGGCAAAGGGTTTCTCTCAGCTCCAGGTCACAGTGCTCCAGGGAAGTGTACAGATTGGCTTGCCTCCCACAGACATCCAGAGCGGCCCGGATGAAGCCACAGAGCATCTCATGTCTCATTCTCTGATCCTGCTTGCTCTATCGATTTTGGAACTGTTGCCCCAGTTTTAATCATGAGGGTTTAGAGCTCTGTAACAGATGCTGTTAGAGTTCAGCCTGTTATCCCATGGATCCCTTCAGCATTTTTGTCAAAATGCCTTTTTAATGGAACTAAAATAATCATGCTTAATTTCACCTCTGACAAGCAGATCTTAAAATGGAAGCTTAAATATTTTGTTTAAGGTATGGAAGACATTTTTTCCCATGAGAATAATTTAGGCAAACAGAATAAAACATGAATTTACATTTATAAATAGTTTTTATGATATTATATCTTTAATAATTAGCTGGGAATTTATAAAAATATATTTACAAATTTTCTCTTAAACTGTGTTGAATCACAATGTACTAGCAAACCTGTTATGCAATTAGATAGTTTCACAATAGATAAAAAGTTGACACTATTTCCATTGACTATAAATTACTTTGAAGTTTATAAAATTAAATACTTCCAAATAACTCTAATCTTTCTATTTCCTATTCAGAATTTGGCAAACACAGAATTCTTTAGCTAGTATTTGCTTTAAGTCTTATAAGAAGGCATTTGATATAGAGCATATTAACATTATAAAAAAATTCGGTAAAAGAAAATGCATGTGTTGAGAGCTGTTGAAAAATATAACTAAAATTTTATATTAATCTCATCTAATTTAGGTAATAAGTTGGCAAACAAAGGTTTTGCTTACTAAGTTGATAATTTTGACAGCTCTGATTATTTGAATAAGTTAAGTAATGAATTTTATCACAGAACTTATTAGTAGATTAATAGTTGTAGCAATAATAAAAGCCTATATTTTATAATATCTTTGATTTCAAGACAAGAATAGATTAGATAAATATAGTATGTATATATCCAAAGAAATATAAAATAGTTCTGAATTAACAAAATAGAGGGGAGACCCTACATATTTTATTGTAGATTTTGACAACTTTGTGTTTATTTTAGCTATATTGCATTTATGAATGAAAATATTCTGATTCATTTTATCAAATGAGTAACACATGACCTAATGTGAAGAGTTTACATTGCAGATAGTGATTTTTTTCCTGGTTTCAGTGAAGTATTTTATACAAAAATTTTTCACAATCATAGATCATTCCAGTATGTGACAAAGAATATAATGAGAT
The DNA here is from genome assembly GCF_008692025.1 of Phocoena sinus. Taxonomy (NCBI): domain Eukaryota; kingdom Metazoa; phylum Chordata; class Mammalia; order Artiodactyla; family Phocoenidae; genus Phocoena; species Phocoena sinus. The sequence goes on along the minus strand of NC_045772.1, from coordinate 34,201,953 downwards.
TGATTCATTTGTCTTGTTCCCAAAAATGATGTAAATTACCAGTAAATTGGTCACTTTGAAGGAACTGCTGATCATAAAAATGACCAGGACGAAAACCCTGCCCTATGGTTTTATTCCCATTGTATATGTAAGTACAATCATCATTGCAGCTAAGAAATGCAAGAAAAAGAAAAAGACTAAATTTTAAAAGTACAGCTGCAAGTTATTAACTCCTGATTTATTGAAGCTATACAACTAAATGCCTAGGACAGTAACAGGCATATAACAGGTATTACAAAACATCTACTGAATAAAATGACTATCTGACCTTATTGAATATCCAGTGTAATGGGGAACTCATCACACTTGCAAGTAAGTTTCTATACACTTAGTTATAGCTAATGAGTCCTTGGGCAGAATTATTGTTGAAATAGTCTGAGACCTCAACAGACGACCAGTTAGAAATGGAGAAAGTTTGGAATTGGGAGGTACTAAACCTTGGGGAACTGACGTTGCTATAAAGAAGAATGGTATTCAAAATAGGCAAAAATACAAATCACAGTGTGTCTAAAGATATACACTGAATATGTACTGATTTAGGAAGTTGTCAGTATTTGAGAAAACTTTTTCTTAGGTTTCAATTTTTTATTGATATATAATTTAAATGACAGTAATACCACATATCTTAGGTGTAATGAATTTTGATGAATACATATATACCCAAGTATTGAGTGCCTCAATCAAGATAGAGTTCCCTCCTGCTGGTTTCCAGTCAGGTCTTCCTAATCCTAGCACTGAGCCTACCATAGTTTCTTTCACCACAGAAGGGTCTTCCTTGTCCTTGAACAGTATCTACATACAATTACAGAGTATATACTCTTTTGAGTCTGTTTTATTTTCATTCAAAATTATGTTCATGTGATTTACCCATTTTGTTGCATGTATCAGCAGTTCAGTTATCTTTATTGCTCAGTTGTGTTCCACTCTATGACTATGTCACAATTTGTCCATTTCCCAGCTGATGAATATTTGGGATGCTTTCAGTTTTTATTTATTACAAAAGAGGTTGTTATGAGCATTCTATATAAGTCTTTTTCAAATTTTTATTTATTTCTAGAAGTAGAATTGCTAGGATTTATTTTTAGCTTTTCAAGAAACTAGACAACTCTTTTCTAAAGCAGTTGCACCATTTTGTACTCCCAGTTATCAATCTCTGAGGGTTCTAATTGTTCCATACCGTTACAAACACTTTTTTAAAAATTGAGATATAATTGACGTATAACATTATATTGGTTTCAGGTATATAATATAATGATTTGATATCTGTATATGTTGTGAAATGAGCATCACAATAAGTCTAGTTAACATCCATCACCAAGCATAGTTAAAATGTTTTTTTCTTGTGATGAGAACTTTTAAGTTCTATTCTTAGCAACATTCAAAGATACAATGGAGTATTTTTTTATTTTATTTTATTTTATTTATTTTTATTTTTGCCTGAATTGGGTCTTTGTTGCTGCACACGGGGTTTCTCTAGTTGTGGCGAGCAGGGGCTACTCTTGGTTGCAGTGTGCGGGCTTCTCACGGTGGTGGCTTCTCTTGTTGTGGAGCACGGGCCCTAGGTGCGCGGGTTTCAGTAGTTGTGGCACGCGGGCTCAGTAGTTGTGGGTCGCGGGCTGTAGAGTGCAGGCTCAGTAGTTGTGGCGCACAGGGCTTAGTTGCTCCGTGGCATGTGGGATCTTCCTGGACCAGGGCTCGAACCCATGTCCCCTGCATTAGCAGGCAGATTCTTAACCACTGCACCACCAGGGAAGCCCTGCAATAGAGTATTATTAATTATAGTCAATATGCTGTACATTACATCCCTAAAACACGTTTAATCTTAGCCATTCTAAAGGTGGGAAATGGTATCTCATGGCAATTTTAATTAGAATTTCCCTGAGAACTAATAAAATTGAGCACTTTTTCTTGTGCTTATTGGCTACTTGCATATTTGTCTTGTTGTTTAAAGCTCTGCTCATTTTTTAATTGGGTTATTTGTCTTTTTAGTATTGAGTTATAGGAGTTCTTTCTATATTATTTATATGTTATATATATTCTTATATTATACCCTTCCATATTCTTTATATATACTAGATATGTCTTTTATTAGATACATATATACTATAATATTTTCTCCCATTTTTTGGCTTACCTTTTCATTTATGTTAACTATTTCTTTTGATAACAAAATTTTTAAGTTGATGAACTATAATTTATAAATATTTTCTTGTATGGTTTTTGCCTTCTGTGTCTTACCTGAGAAATCGTTGCTTACCCAAAGTTCTTGAAAAATTTCTCATGTATTTTGTCTATAAGACATATAGTTTTAGCTTTATATTTATATCTATGATCCTTCTTGAATAAAATATGTATGTGAGTGAAGTGCAAGGAGAATCAAAGTTTTGGGGTTTGTTTTTGTTTTTTCCATATGGATATCCACTTGGTCAGGAACTTTTCTCTCCCCCATTGAATTATATTGTTACCTTTGTTCAAAACTGACTGTTGAAGCAGTGGTGTAAAGGTGACGGGACACCTGGATTCCTCAGTTTCCTTCTTTTTCCATTCCTGGGCTGGAGGAAATACCTGAACATATGGAACCCCAATGCCGGGCAGCCAGGGCCATATCCATACTCCCCTAATGTCAGGTACCCTGGAGGTTGCAATCCTGCCCATCTACCACCTGCCCCCCCTACCTTTCCTCCAGACCCCTTTCCCACTCCCCCAGGAGCACCCCAGGGGAATCCAGCCTTTCCCCCTGGTGGGCCCTGTCATTCTGTGCCACAACAAGGGTATCAGGATGCCAACCCTCAGGTCCCTACCCCCCTCAATACCCACCACCTGCCCCTGGCATGTGTCCCGTGAATCCGTTGACTCCTGGCAAGGTAGGACCAGGAATGGTGATTGACAAGAAGATGCAAAAGAAAATTTAAAAAGCTCATAAAAAGAAGCAGAAACACCACAAACACGGCAAGCTTTCCTCCTCCTGCTTTTCCTCTTCCAGCAGTGACTCTGACTGAATACAGGGCCTAAACCCTTCCCTCAAGTCTCTCCAGTTCTGCTCTCCCATCAAGTTTCAGATGCCATCTTGTACTGGGGGAAATTAGCCCTTGTGTCCCTCCCCCCCGCCATCCCTGCAATCTAAGCCTCTCTCTGCTGTTCAACCCTAACTGGCTAGGGAAAATGGGAGAAGAATTGCCATGGGCTAGCAAAGGCCGCCTTCCCATTGCTTAGATAAAACTTTTAGCTGGTGAATTTTTCAGAACTATATTTTGAAGATGGTGAGATTTGAGCTAAATGCTGAAGACAAGTCTAAGATCTGTAAAATGTGATTTTTTACTTTCTTTTGTAATACTCATGATTGGGGAGATGCTGTGGAAATTTAATTATGGAAAGAAAAAAACGACCTGTACCTTTCTTGTAATTGTGGCATGCTTGGGTGATTTAGTGGCAAATAAACATTTCCCAGCAGGCCTTTTATTGATTGCACTCACTGCAAGGCTGCTGGGAAGTGGAGTCCATTTGGCTGATGAGCTCTGACTGCCATTTTGGAAACTGATCTCTACCTCTTAGCTCAGGATGCTATCTCAGGTCCTGCTCTCACTCTCCAACTCTCAGTCCAAATAAAGCTGTTTCTCCTGGGGAAAAAAACAAAAAACAAAAACTGACTGTTAATACATCTTTATATTTCTAGACTTTCTATTCTGATCACCTTGTGTGTACTTATTTTAATACCATACTGTCCTGACTGCTATAACTTTAAGTCTTGAAATCAGGAAGTGAAGTTCTAACAACTTTGTTCTTCTTCAAGATTGTTTTGTCAATTCTAGAATCTTTGTATTTCCTATAAATTCTAAAGCCAGGCTCTGATTTATATAAAAAATACTAATTGGCTTTTGAAGAGAATTACATAGAACCTATACAGACATTGTGAAGAATTGGTTTCTTAACAATTTGTCTTATAATGCACAAACATTATGTATCTCTTCATTTATTCTGGTCTTCCCTCTTTTCTCATCAATATTTTGTAGTTTATAGTAGAGGGATTTTCATATGTTTTGTTAAGTATTTCCTGTCCTTGAATGCTGTGTTTTAAATTTGATTTCCTAGTTTTCTGTTGCTAATACATAGAAATACAATTAATTTTTGTGTATTAACTTTGTATTCTGTGCTAAGTTCACTGTTCTAGTAGGTTTTCTTTTAAGATTCCTTTGGGAGTTAGTATTGGGGGTTTTCTACATAAACATAATGTCATCTGTGTATAATGACAATTTTACTTCTTTTGTTTTAATCTGAATGGTCTTTTATTTCTTTTCCTTACCTCACACTAGTATTTCCAACTCAGTGTTGAATAGAGGTAGCAAAAGTAAACATATTCACCACATTTCTCAATCTTGAAGTGGAAATGTTCCATTTTTTACCATTAAGTATGTTAACTATAGGTTTTTCATAAATGTCCCTTATGAGATTGAAAATCTTTCTCTTCCTTGTATACTGAGTACATTTATCATGAATGGCAGTTGAATGTTTTTTTAATACGTTTTCTGTATCTATCAAGATGCTCATGTATTTTACTTTTTGTTATGTTAACGTAGTGAGTTTGTTTGATTGATTTTCAAATATTAAACCAACTTTATATTGATGCAACATATCCAACCTGTTCATGATATATTTTTGTGTTTGTATATAAATATTGCTGGATTCAATTTGCTATTTTGTTAAATATTTTTGCATCTATATTCACAAGGAATATGACTCCATAATATTTTTCATGATGTCGTTTTTAGAATTCATTATCAAGTTTGTGTTGATGTTACAGACAAGTTGGAAAATGTTCCCTCCTCCTATCTCTTTCTTATATGTTTAATAATATTTACTGGGGATGGGATATGACCCTGGGATTTTCTTTTATGTTTGAATTCATTTTTCATTAACAGATATAGGGCTATTCAATTAAGTTTTCCTATTTCTTCTTGTGAAAAGAATCTATTCAAAAATTCAGAAATTATACTTTACTGAGAGTTGCCAAAATTGAACTTTGAAAAGTGACAGTGTTAAGCTGACAACTGGCCTATGACTTTCTAGGATTCCATACACTGGTTGGATGTTTGAGAGCTGCAGCTCCTAAGGGGGAGGCAGGAGGCGGGGAAGAGCCAAGCCAGTTGAGATCTCAGACACACAGCTGGATTTCGGGGTAAGATTTCATTTCCGGTGGGGGGACTGAAGCTAACTAAAGAAGCAGAGCAGGAATTTCAGTTACACTGAATGAGCAAACACAATAGAGGTTTAAAAAAAAATTCTGCCTTGAGGATTAATGCAACTGGAACATAGATGGAAGTGACACAAGACCTAAATAAATAATAAATATTTAATGCAAAAGGGATCTAATCTCAAAAGGCTTTAATAAAAGGGGAACCGATCTCAAAAAGTTACATACTGATTCCATTTATATAATGTTCTCAGAATGACAAAATTATAGAGAAAGAGAATGCACAAGTGGTTGCCATGGGTTAAGAGCATGATTAGAAAGGAGGCAGCATGAGAGAGTCGCTTTGTAGGGATGTAATGATGTAATGATGGTTCTTTATGTTGATTATAATGATGGTTATATAAATCTATACATATGGAAAAATATCATAGAGTTACACACAACAGCATAAAATAATGAGTGCATGCAAAATACAGTAAAATTTGAGCAAGGTCTATAGTTTGGTTAATTCTACTATACCAATCAATTTCCTGGTTTTGATAATGCACTATAATTATGTAAGATATCACCATTGAGAGAAGCTGGGTGATGGGTACAAGGAATCTCTCTGTACAATTTTTGCAATTTTATGTGAATTTATAATTATTTCAACATATAAGTTTAAGCAAATTTAAAAATAAATAAAAAAGGGAATTCGTTGGCTCACAAAAGTTAAATATCCATGGTTATACTAGTACCAGAGTTTCAAATTATATTACTAGGACCCACTCTAAGAAAATGTCTTAATTCTGCTCTCTTTCTTGTTGGCTTCTGTCAAAGATTTAATGAAAAGACAGTAGCTTCCCAGACAAGTACATTTTGTGTGTATGTGTGTGATGGGGGTGGGGGAGAGTTAAGGAGGACACAATTATCTTCTTCCAGCAATTCAAACGTAATATTCTGTGTCTAAGTGTTACTGGACAAAATTGGGACATATGATCATCCCTAAGCCAATCACAGTGCCCATACCCAGGGTATGTTGTTGAGTCGACCTCATAAAAAGCACAGCGAATTGAGACTGTGGGAGGGGTACGTCAAAGGTACATCAAGGTATTGTTACCAAAAGACAGAATAGACACTGGGTTCCCTGAAAAACCACTAGTAGGGCATAAAATTACTCAGAGCTCATGTCAGGTGTACCAGACACTTAAAAGAATATGGTAGGCTCACTATTCTAGAATGCACTCGTCATTCAAGCAGAAATCTTAATACTCTTTCTGACTTAAACAACATTGGTTTAGAAACTGGGTGGCATTTGAGAAGACAGAAATTGACATATTAAAATGGAAAATACTTTCCCCTAAGCCTCATTCATTAATCATATATAAAATATGCTTTCGAGAGCTGCATAAAATAAGTCTAATTGTTATTTAATTTAGAGTTCTTTAAGTTAGGCAAATATCATTTTACCCTGAAATCTCTTTTTTACAAAGCTAAACTTCTTTAATATTTATAGGACTCTCTTATATATCATGGTTTTCAAATGTATTTCTCTTAAAGAACTGTGTGTATTATTCTAGATGTGGCCTGACAAGCAAAGAGTAAAGCAAAACTCTTACCTCCCATGTTCTGGACACTGTATCTATGCTATTAGTTAGTTTGGTGGACATCTTCACTATGTCACTGACTCATCATATTTGCAGTCGACCAAAACTCTTCCTTAAATCTTTCCTACATATACTTTTATTTATTTGCACCTTTTCAATATTGAACTTGTAAAGATTTTTAAAAATAATTCATTCTTTTACTTTGATGTTGGAAAAATTTCTATCTTAAATATAACATTCTCAGATTTTCCCCCTGTAGTTTTAACCACCTAGGATTATCTTTCAGTCAATATCTTCAATTTTGTATGTCAATGATATTCCCAGTGTTTTCTCATCAATAAATTTCAATTAACATGTTATCTGTATCCAACCCTATTTATCATTATATATCTTGGTCAAGAAACAGACCTTTCACATAGATTTAACACTATTGGGATCTGGGCGTTAAGTCCATCTGAGTATTTTATTGTCAAATATGGTTTGAACTCTCTGTGTGTTGAAAACAGCTCCAAGAACCCTATGTGTTGCTTCACTTAATCATCACAACAACCCATGAGGATGTAATATTGTCATCCCCATTTTACAGATTAGAAAACTGAGTCACACAGAGTTTAAGTAACTTTCCCAAAGTTGTACCATCAGTAAGTAGCTGAGCCAGGACTCTAACCAAGGCATACTGACTCCAGAACCTGTTTTCTTCCAACCTCATCACTTTCCCTCACCACTCATGCCTACAAGAATATCATGTGCAGTCTCTCAGAAGGCCATACTAAAATTCATATGTCATTAGAACTCTAGAACCAAGTCTGAATCACTAGAATTATCACTATTTTCCCAATTTATCATAGTCATGACTGCAAAGAAATGAGTAGAGATGTATAAATATTCACTAAACCATGTGCACTCTTACAAGCCTGAAAGGGACCCAAAGGACATTATACTCTGGGTTACAGACTTATACTCACCTAACTTTTAGCTACATTATTTAATATAAGAACTATTCTGTTACGAGCTGGACAACTCAAATTTATTATGGAAAATCTCAAGCCAAGTCTATAATCTTGTTTTTGCTACAATTATGATATCAATATTTGTTTAACTATTTCAGGTTCGAGGTTACTTTGACCTTTCCTGCTATTTCTGCTCCCAAGAAATCTGCCTCAGAATTCTGTTCTTATATTCCTTAAATCAAGAATTCCTCTTTTCATCTCAAATTTGTCCTAGAAGGTGAAATTCCCCTCATCTTCTACCTCTACAAGTAAAAGGAATTTTGAGTAGAACTGTTATTCTTAGGAGTCATTACCAATACCATGTCTTCAAGGACCCAAAAAGAATATATACTCAAAATCTGAAAAATTTATCAAGGCATTAACAATGAAATAAAATAAAGAGAAAAATAAATTGGAGTCATCAAAAGTTTATGGAAACAAATCCAGACGCCTGTACCCTGAAACTCTGCCTATTATGAGCTCTTACCATCTATTCTGGTTTGCATTCTGTTCTCTCCTCTCCAGTATTCTGGAGGAAAAATAATCATGTTAGTTAGACCTTGTATTGGTTAGATCTCTACTGGTAAAAGCATCAGAAACTCAATTAAAATCAACTCAGAAAAAAAAAGAAAGATCACTGGCTTCCTTAAAAAAAACCCAGAACTACAAGAAAGCCAGAGATTGTGCTAAAACTGAAACAATTAAGAGAACTCTAATGCCACCATCATCCAGTCTTTCTCTTTCACACATTTTCTCCTTCTTCCTTTTTGTTTTCTTTCTCTGTAGGTTGGCTTTATCTTAACAAAGCTAATTCTTTTAAGACATCAGAGACTTTTACCTGGCAGCTCTAGGAATTTCATTCATTTCACCATCAGAGAGTAACGACCCTTTTTTCTTTAATTCTAATTACAAAAATCCTTGGGGAAAAATGTTGATTGACCTGACATGAGTCTGTACCCATTCCTGTGGATAATGGGTTGGGTTTCCATGATGGAAATATCCCAGTACTACCTGAGGATGGAGTGGAGGAGGAGCTATTCCCGCCAGAAAGGGGAGAGTTCCTTCTGGAATAGGGAGCAGTGTTCAACAGGCAAACAGTATTTGCCCAATGCATGCTCTCTTTACCCACACTAATAAAGATATTCCTCCCCTATGCTATATTCTCTATACTGACATGAGGAAAAACAACCTTTTCCAATTCTGGAATTTATCTGCAAAATAGACATCTCACATTATCAAGATCTTTCTATCAAGATCTTTGCACTGTCTTTTATTCAAGTCCCAAAGCACTTTCTTTCCAGTTTTTACCTATCTCACAGTGTTCACAGGCAAATAAAATCCCTGCCAATGAAACTATCCAGGGCTACTTATATCTACCCAGAATCACCTAAATATTCGGTATAGACACAGCTTAGGTTCTAGCTCTGGGATCTTTACTATATAAAATTAAAAGATTATATAGCATTCCCATACATTAAGTTTGCAGTTTGACAAATTTAGAAGGGATTAGGTATAAACCACATAATCAGTCAAAAATATGAATCACCTGTGTTGCTTAGCTTGCAGGTATTTCAAAATGAAATAAAATTAAGATTGCAGGTATTTTAAAAAGTTAATTACTTTTAAGTTGATCCAAGACCACAGGTTACACCCCTAACTCCTGCAGCTGGTCAAAACATCATGCATGGAAAACAGAAATGATTCAAGTCATTCAACTCCACAAAAAGAAAAGCAATAGAAAGCATTTTCTTTCCTTTGAGTTATTAAGACCCCAGTTCTCAATGTTATTTTCTCTACACATTTGTAACTTGCCATGAATTATGACATATGTCATAAACATTTTGTACTAACAAGAACTACAGTAATAAAGTTTGTAAATAATTCCTTTTTCAGTAATTTTATGTAGATCCAAGTTCATCCCATACCATAATACATTATTCCTATTTACATCTTTTCAATATTCCTCCTTGGATGGGAGGGAAACTAGTGACCTTATAGTGAGAACACAGGATTAAAACCACTGAAGAATATTTAGTAGGATGGACATGACCAGATTTGCTTTCACTAAAGAGCACATTGGCTACATTGTGAAAAGCAGGGAGACACCTTACAGGCTGCTGCATGCAGTAATTCTGCAGAGAGATGAGAAAGCCAAGACCAGAAACAGCAGCAGTGGTAATACATGTTTGAAAGTGGATTGATAAGATACAACAAAAGTCTCATAGGCAGACCACTTTCTAAAAATCACTCAGAGAAGTTGACTTTACGTTAATAAGAAATTAAATATTTATTGTTCAGTGACCTCATGCAGGGCAGTTTTATGGACACTGCTGATTTAGTTACAAACAAAACACTAAAAATCCCTGCTTTTATGAGGCTCATGTCCTAGGTGGGCATGTGAAGAAAACAAATGATAGTAATAAGTTCAAAGTATACTACATTTGATACTGATAAATACTATAGGGAATAATAAAACAAGGAGGGGGGTTAGAGGTACAGTATCTGAGAGCTGAAAATGTAGATGTTCCCCAAGAAGAGCTCACTGAGAAAGTGGATTCGAGAGTAAAGTCCTGAAGGAACTAGAGCCAAGCAAGTATAAGGCAAAGAGAATTTCTGGCAAAGGAAATATCTTTGAGGCAAGAAAGTGGTGTTCTCTGAGATGTCAGCATGACTGGAGAAGAGGAAAGGAGGTGAGAATAGTAGAAGATGAGGTGAGAGAAATACAGGGTTTGCAGGGATCAGATCACACAGGGCCTTGTAAATTGTGTCAGGATTTAGGTTTTTATTCAGAATAAGAGGGAAAAGCATTGGAATCATTTGAACGTAAGAGTGGCATGATCTGACTTTTAACAGAATTACTCTAGCTATTGTATTGATAATAGACTGAGGGGAGGAAAGGAGGACAAAGGTGGAAGAAGCCTCATCAATTTGGAAGCTACAGAATAATCCAGGTGAGGGATGATGGTGGATTAGATCAGGAAGATAGTAGTGAGGTGGTAAGAAATGGCTAGATTCTGAATATATTTTGAAGGTAGAGGTAGTAGGACTTGCAGATGGACCAGATAAAGGAATGAGAATAAGAGATGGGTAAAGAATTTTGCCAAGGATTTTGGGCTAAGCAATTGTAAGACAGGAGCTGGAGGCCATCATTCTGCCCATGATAAATATATATCCTTTGTAATGCAGGAGTCCAGCAAAGCATTTCTAAAAACTGTACTGGAATTATTAAGCTACACCTATTAAATAGTATTACTGAGAATCTGTGGAGAATATTATTGACAAAGAAAAGTAATGAGATCTGGATGGAGAATATGATACTTATAACACTAAATGAATTTTCCCTGTTTTAAGTGTGATATAATAAACAGATCACTTACCTGGACTTTGTTGCTTAGGCTATGGACAGAAATATTAGTAATAATTATTATTAGATTCTCAGGAGACTACATTCATTTATGCACATGCAAAAATATTACAGAAGTTGTAAATACAAAAATAGTGCAATATATTTTGTTAAGATTGTGTATTATTATATAATATTATGGAATATTCATCTGTATCTACTTTGTTTTTTTATTTTTCTAGCATAGACTTTTATTATCTCTTCATATAGCCATATTTTGAAACATCTTTTTCTATAGGGTCAATATAAAGATAATTTAGTCTTTCTTCTAGTTAGTTAACCAAATTTCATGATAGAGAATTTAGAAAAATTTTTTTGTAATTTTAACCATCAGAGTTTTAAGATGCATTATAATGTAATAAAATAGCTATGACATTTTGAAACTCTGCTGGTCCTTTTTTTTTTTCTTTCAGTGAACATGTCTGGCTTTCACTAGAATATCTTCTGTCATACTTAAATTTTGGCAAGATTAATAATTCTGAAAAAAATGTAAAAAGTTAATCTGAAATTAAGGCCTACCCACGAACACTTCAAATGCATGGTCTAATTGTCTCTGTGTGGTATTGAGCTACTCAGTTTTGTAAACATTTGTTTATACTACATATTTTGAATTATTGACAAATGTGTAGGAGTCTCATCACTGGAACACTTGTTTCTTCAGGCTGTTTGCTGCATTGGTGTCAGTTTTCAACATCATTTTATCTGAAACTGCTAGACTTTATCAAGACAAAATGTGTTAGATAGGTTAAGACATGATCCCTATACATAAAACATGAAGGTTCACATCCAGATGTACTTAAGATTTGTAGTGCTGCTGTCAGTCTGCACCCACCCCAAAAACACAATAACTCTGATAATTTCCATTTTGTACAATTCCCATTAAAAAAAAGAGGGTGCAGGGCTTCGCCGGTGGCGCAGTGGTTGAGAGTCCACCTGCCGATGCAGGGGACACAGGTTTGTGCCCGGGTCCGGGAAGATCCCACATGCCGCGGAGCAGCTAGGCCCGTGAGCCATGGCCACTGAGCCTGTGCGTCCGGAGCCTGTGCTCCGCAACAGGAGAGGCCACAACAGTGAGAGGCCCACGTACAGCAAAAAAAAAAGAAGGTGCACATATAATTTGCTGCTTGAGTGAATATACTCCTAACAAAAGAGGACTTCTGTTTTTGCTAGGCATTGAAGCAACTAAAATCTACTGCTTAATATTTGCACATATAATGACTAGAAGAATTTTCCACAAACTAGTTATGGTTCTGGTTCTGTATATTTCAAATTTTGTTTCTCCTTTACCATCCACATGTATCTGGTGTTAGGAGGTAAAGGACATAGTCATACTGTAATATTGCCTCTAGCAGGCACCTTTATGAGTCCATGATTTGCACCTGGTAAGTCAATGTGGCAAGTGATGGAAGTCTTTCTGAAGGTCATTCTAACTGTGGCTGGCAAGAACTTAATTATACATAGAAATGACTATAAATCAAATAATAGTATCCTACCAAACTCAATTAACTGTCAATTCAACTCATTTCCCTTTATCCAGATCCAAAATAGTGCCTGTGACCACTCCAAAGTCAACTATCAAAAGGGAAGTGTGATCAAGGCAAGGTCAAAGTAATAAGATGTATGAAATTATAAGCATATTATACATCAGATATACTAAGATATAATTGTAGTACATAAAAAATTGTGAGTTCACACAGATGAATTCACCATTTGTAGCAGTGCTATATGTTTGCCTTACAAATACAGGAATTCTGATTAAATGTATTTTGTGTAATTCCATAAAAAATGGAAAAAAGATGGTGCATTTATAATTATAGTACTGAGCATATAAGAAATGTTCATATTGTGATTATATCTGGCCCTGTATCTCACAATGCCAGCTGAATCTGAAAAACCCAATTTGTATTCAGATAAAGTATGAAATTATAAATGTTACAACATGACATCTTTTCACATCATGTGGTACCCTAGATATTAAACACAAATGTCATTCTTTTTTTATCCCTAAATAGTCAGAATCCAGATGAAATCCATGTAAAATAACATATTTCAACCTATTTTTAATAACTCGGTGAAAATGAATTTAAATATTTATGAAGATAGAGTTTATTTTTGAGTATATTATTCACAGGCCTATCTCTTTCATATAACCAAAGCTCATGGAAAATATCAATCAAGGATCATAATTCTATCCACTATTATTTATTAAACCCTCAACAGAACTATTTTCTGTAAACGGATGTTTTGTATTATGATTGATTGCCAAGTGAGATAAACTGACTCAAAAATTGCCAGCCATTTCAGTTTCTGGTAGGGGGTATATCAGAATTAATTTGAACAGATACTTTTTATTCAAAGCAAAGCAATATAGAGTCTGGCCCCTTTCCTTTTGAAGTTCAACATTATTAAAATATCTTTGATGAAATGAGAAGGCGTGACTGAGGTCGTCTTGCAAATGTGGACAGCAGGTACTCAAAAAGAGGAATTTACTGAAAGGATGAAAAATATGGATTAGTGATCTGGGCTCAAAACCGATTTCTAGAGCTGTGTGGTTGAGACCAGATTCCACTTCTGACCTGGCCTTGCTGGTACTATTATAGCTTGCTTTCGGGAAAATGGCAATGTGTAAACTTAAACTTATAAAGCCATGTGATACAGAACTGCTGTTTTAGAAACCTAGCTCTTCTTTTATCATGGAGTAACTATTGCTAATCATAGTATGAAGGGAAAGAGAATTTTTCTACCCTACTGCAGTCCACTCTCTGAGAAACTGCTGCAGACCAGCAAATGAAAAGAATATCTAATTCTCTACGGGTCTGCTAGTTCTCACTGTGTAGCTATAATCACAGTACAAGAGATCAGGATTCTCTGACAACTTGAGCAGGCTTTCTGGTTTTCTATCCTTCAGTAATAATAACTAATTTTGGTTTCATGGCAGGAAAAAAGAATGCCGGCCAGGAAATAAAACCATTCTCTCCACCTGTAAACTGGAGCCTGGGATGACTTAATTTGAATGGTCTCATATTGTGCTCTTCTATTGCTGGAGATGCATAGAACATTTTATAACAAACTCTAAGCCCAACCTTGGAGGAAATGAATGATAGAGTTTCTATTGATAAGATAGAACCCTAGAGGCAAGTGTTTTTTCAGATAATTTTGTTTCTAAAATTTGGTGGAATTCTTCTTTAAATTACCTGATTAGTAGCCAGATGGATATCTGAATGTTTTTATATTTAATTGTGATATTTAAAATATTTCTATATAACTCTTGATTAAATAATGAATACTAATATAAATTAAACTTGTAAAGCATCATGACATGACATAGAGCATAGATGAGATTATCCAGAGAGTGTGTGGCATGAGAGGAGAAGGGACAAAGATGAAGACCACATGAACACTGAATTTCAAGAGTTGGATAGAAGGGGCTGCTAATTAGACAGAGAAGAGGTAGATAGAGGAGGAGACCAAACAAAAGGAGGAAGTAGTCAAAATGGCTGTATTGACACCTGGAAAGCCACTGGTAATTTGTGAAGAGAGTGTGATGGCGTGTTATATAATGTGTGTGTGTGTGTGTGTGTGTGTGTGTGTGTGAAAAGTCGAACTGTTAAATGAAAAACTGCTTTATAGTTGAAAAGATCTGAATTTGTAACTTGGGTCTGATACTTATTAGCTGGATGATTTTGTGTTGCCTCGGTGTCATCATTTTTTAAAGAGAGACATTAATGCTTATAGTGGCTTTAGGGAATAAACTGAATATTATGTGTATACTCCCTAGCCAAGTTTAAGTATTTACTAATGGTAGCTATTGGTACTGTTAAAAAGTAGCTTAGATCCTCCCTCCTTCTAATGACTTTATTATTAATAATGAAATTACTCATGATAATAATAATGCTAAATGCTATTGACAGACTGTCTCTACTAATCAGGTTTTCTTGATGGCTAACATGAAATTTAATTAACTTAAGCATTAAGGGAATTTATTGGAAGAGTGTGTCATGTAGCTTACAAAATTATATAGGAAACAAAGGTGCTGAGATCAAGCAGGCAGTCCAGGAGACACGGCATAGTCAAGATGCCAAAAGGTTGTCACAGAAGACATCTGCTCAGGACACCGAATCTTGGCCAGAAGCTAGACATTCCTTATCGCCTCCTGACACTGACTGCTATGACACTGCATTGTCCACTCTGCCACTGGTGCTATTCCAGGGCTGCCCAACCTCAGCATGATTGACATTTTGGATCAGACTTTGATTTGTGGGGCTTTCTGGTGAACTGTAGGATGCTTAGCAGCGTCTCTGGCTTCCACCCACTAGATGCCAGTAGCCCTTCCCAAATCTTGACGTCAAAAATTTCTCCAGACAAAAAGGGCCCCAGTTGAGAACCACTGTGCTTTGCAAATATCTCTGACTTACACCTTTGCTTCCCTCTTGCAAAATTCAAATATAGAACAGGGGCATCCACTTAGTTATACCTGGGTCACACGACCAGCCTCTAATTACCAGGTAAAAGGAATATTGCTCCAATTTAATTTTCCTTGTTGGGGACACTTGGTTCCCACTGTTATATATGAATTGTGTTAAAATACTGCTCCACAAAAACAACAAATATCCATGGAGTCCCCTCTGTGCCAAAATTATGCTAGACCATTTACAGTGATTTATGATCTTTACAACAACACTTTAAGGCAAATATTGTTAGAATTATTTAACTGATGCACAAAATGGTGCTTTAAGACTACATATTTTGCCCAACACCACACAGATGAAAAACCAAGTTTGTCTGATGCAGATGTGCATTATCTTCTATCAGGTCAAATTCAACTCCAGTTTATAACAAACCCACCTCAAGTTGCTATCTTTTCATTTTGTTTATTACTTAGAGCAAATGATTTTTGATTATATTGAACTATAATTTCTTCATTGTGGGAGTGCTTCCACATGGTGATTACAGTAGTGAATTATTGCAGGATTGTTTTTGACTTATGTCTCTATTCAATGAACAAAGAACATTGCCCATTTTTTTCATTCCAAATTCTTCTACTGTCACTCAAGTCTAAGCTGTTTCAGTGTCATGTATACAAGAAAGAATTTCAGTTCTGAAAAATCCTTGAAGATGCTTTACAGATGACATCTGAAGAAAAAATGTCAATTCTAGGTTTCCTCTTTCCTAAGAGAGTTCTTTTTTTTTTTAATGTCTTTACTGGAGTAGAGAGTTCATTTTTACATCATAATTCTGTATAAACTTGCAAACTCATGATTTCTCCTCGAAACTAGCAACCTAGCCCAAAATCTGTCAAATTGAGTAAGTCCCAGTATAGAAGCTTGCTGGCTGTACAACTAAAGTATCTTGATGACACAGTTTAGCAGTATTTATCGTATAAACATTATTAAATGGTTCTTTGTTGACCACTTACTTTTTGGCTACTTGGTAATCTCTGTAAATACCTTATTGTCTTATTCTGTTTAGGCTACTATAACAAACACACCATAGACTGTGTGGCTTAAACAACAGCATTTATTTCTCATATTTCTGGAGTCTAGGAAGTCCAAGATCAAGGCTGGCAGATTCATTGTCTGGTGATAGCCTGCTTCCTGGTTCATAGATGGTCTTCTTCTCCTGTGTCCTCACATGGTGGAAGGGGGAAGGGAGTTCTCTGGGGTCTCTTTTATAAAGGGCACTAATATCATTCATGAGGGCTCACCCTCATGACCTAGTCACCACCCACTCCCCTAATACCATCACATTAGGATTAGGATTTCAACATATGAACATTCAACATAAAGATTCAGTCCTTTGCATTTATTTTCCTTTGTATTTTATCCTCTCCACACCCATGCATTTACTATTAGGTCATTTATAGATGTTTGGCTTCAACAAATATAAACTGTACCAAACAAACATGCAAAAATCAATAAACATTTAATACAGTTTTGTTATCAATAAATGTTTTGGGGATGTCTCTGGTGGTGCAGGAGTTAAGAATCTGCCTGCCAACACAGGGGACACAGGTTCGATCCCTGGTCCGGGAAGATCCCACATGCTGCAGAGCAGCTAAGCCCGTGTGCCACAACTACTGAGCCTGAACTCTAGAGCCCATGAGCCACAACTACTGAGCCCATGTGCCACAACTACTGAAGCCTGCTCACTTAGAGCCTGTGCTCTGCAACAAGAGAAGCCATGACAATGAGAAGCCTGCCTACCGTAATGAAGGGTAGCCCCTACTCACCACAACTAGAGAAAGCCCGCATGCAACAACAAAGACCCAATGCAGCCAAAAATAAATAAATAAATATTTTTTTTTTAAAAAATGGTTTTGACTACATGCCAACCCACTTGCCCAAACCAGAAATATTATAGCATCCGTCACTGATAATGATCGTTTTTGGACTAAGAAGTCTGTTGCTCTCATTATGATCCAAATGCTTTCATTCTCTGGTGAATATCATGCTTTTTAAGTTTTATCTTTCTACATGAAATATAGATAAGAAGAATGGGAGAGGTTGGCAAAGGAAAGAAGTTTAATCTCAGTGGATTTCACTCTCTTTCCCATAGTGTATCCATGTCAGCCAAGTTGCCAAAATGTAAGAGTAGCATAACAATATTAATAGCCATTCTTAATTGAGTGTATACCAGGTTACATGTACTGGACAAAGTGGTTTATGTGCCTTATTCATTTATTATTCAAAAACCACTAGGAAATAGGTTTATTCTTCTCGTTTTATAGCTAAGGAGTTTGAGTTACAATAAAACTGAACATGAAGCAGGTCAGTACCAGGGCCATGTCCTAACTGCTGCTTTCTAGTTCAGAAGCCTAGTTTACATTCTTGTTACAGAAGTGTTACTGCTTTAGGAGAGCAGATCGTTAGTAGTGTTATTTGGACTAAAGGGGGAAAAAAATGAGTTCAGGTAAGAGGACTATCACTAGGAATTTACTTATTTATTTTTGCATATGTGAGATATATATATATATATATATATATATATATATATATATATATGCCAGGATATTATACTTGCTCTTGTAACCTCTTTACAAGCATTAACTAATTCAGTTCTCATACCAACTTTCTGAGGAAGATTTAATTATTATCACCATTTTAGGGTGAGGAAAGTGAGATACAGAGAAGTTAATAGCTTGCCTAAGTCACAGTGCTGGTAAGTGGCAGGAGTGGAATTCCAAACCAGGTGGTCTGGCTCCTACACTCTTGGCCTTAACTGCTACTGTGTGCTGAGGTGAGGCGAGAGTTTCACACATTCTCATGTTCTCATCTCCTTTTTAGTAGGCTTAAATTCCATGGTGGATTGTAACCGATTCCTTGCAGAGCAGTTTTTCCTTCCCTACTTGATCTTTTACATCAACTTATAAATGTGTTATTATACCTCTTCTCAAAAAGAACAAAATTTATATTACTCCCATTTCTCTTTGGAAATACTTCCCCATTTTCCTACTGGTCTTCACAGTAAAGCTCCTACAGGGCATTTTTCTATATTTATTATCACCAATTTATCTTCTTCCATTTCTTCTTGGACCACTACAGGTATTTACCCCCAGTGCTATATCAAAAGTGCAGTAAACCAGTGTCATCATTGATCATTGTTCAATCCAGAAATTAATTCTTAGCCATCATACTTTTTGACTCATCAGCAGTTTTTAAAACTTAAAATACTTTATTTTTTCATTTTTTCTTTCAGGACACCAACCTCACTTGGTTTCCCACTTAACTTTCAGGCAGCTTTGTCTTAGTCTATTTTTCTGGTCCCTCCACATCTCCTCCAACCTTTAATCAGTGGAATGTCCCAGGACTCAGTTCTTGGACCTCTTCTCCTTATATTTTTATTTTTCTATTCATATTTACTCCCTATGTGGTCTCATCTAGTCTCACAGCCTACTAATATCTATACAGATTATTCCTAAATTTTATTTCAAACCCATACCTCTCCTCTGAACTACAAACATATGCATTCAATTGCTTACCCTACAACTGCATTTCAAACTTAACAGGTTTAAAAGTTAGTTCCTAGTCTTTTTCTCCGTGTACCTGTTCCCATTCCCATCCCCCCAACAACATTCCCCCTCCATTCCACACCCCCATCCTCACTCCCCCACCACTGTCAACCTGCTCTACCCATAGTTGTCCCATTCCATTCCTTGTGTGATGGGCTTTATCACACATTCCACAGAGTATCTTGTTTGCCTCAAAATATAGCCATAAATTCACCACTCTTCATGACCCTCCTTCTTTCACTCCCAACCACCTGGATTGTGCAGGTTTCCTAATTGTGTCCACGCTTCTGCCTTTACCACACCAGTCTGTTTTTCCACACAGAAATGGGAGTTATCTTTTAAAAACACAGTTAGATCCTCTGCTGAAATTCTTCCATTGGCATCCCAACTCAAGAGTGAAAGTCTAAGTTCCTATAAGGTGGACGGGACCAACTTGACTTTGACCTTTTCTCCTGTGTCTCTGCACCTGGTTCCCTCTCCTCCTCCCCTTTGCCGTTCCTTGAACGTTTTGGACATTCTGTCCCAGCAGAAACCTGCTTTTTCCTCAAATGAAACAACTATACCCGTGTGGCTCATTCTCTCGCCTCTTTCAGGTCTGTACTCAACTGCCGTCTTTTCAGTGAACCTCCTCTAGCAACCCAGCCAGACAGTCCCATCCTCTGTCACCTTCCGGCACTCACTGTACTCCTTTCCTCCTTTGGTTTTCCCCTTAAGGCTTGTCAACAGTGAACACATTGTATACTTTATACATTTTTAAAAATCATCACACAGAATGTTAAAAAGACATCAAAGGTAAAGCTTTAATGAAATTAATAATTATTATATTTCAATCAAGGATATTTTAAAGTGACACTGGCCACCCCATTGGTGCCTGGCAGTGAAGAGCACAATGGCTACCAGTAAGTTTCGGGACACTGCCTTGATTCCTGCTAAGGTACCAGCGTACCATTGCTTTTGTATATCAGTGCAAGTGTCAGTACAATGAAAAAGACAGTGTCTTAATAGTGTTAAAAAATAGCTTTGACTTTGTGGATGCTCTGAAAATGTCTCTGGAACCCACAGGGTTCTGAGAACCACATTTTGAGAACTAATAGGCAAAGTGCTTTGGAAACTCAGAATAAATGTAAGGCAATATAAATATAAGAAGCTTACAACTGTAATAACTATGTTGATATCGCCAACATACTGAACAATCAAATATTCAAGAAGAAATGCAATTAAATAGCAAACATTTTCAGATGCAATGCCATTACCTAAACACAAACCCTCATAGTGTAAAGAGGAACAGAGCGTTAGAACTTCAAAAACAGAATTTCTCAGTTCATGGAAAATGTTAGGGTAGAGGCAAAGTTTAAAAAATCTGGAAACTTTAAATGACTTATCCTCATTTAATTGTTGACAATGATAAGATTGACTCCTTCCCAGTATGCTGTGCTATTTCAGAAATGACACTAGCACGATTCTTGAATCTATGTGTCTAACTCAGATATTTCTCTTCAATACAGAGTCATATAGCCTTTCAACTACTTTCTGGGCATCTGTCAGAGTACTTGTCACTCTATTCATTTTCTGAACACTCTACTATCCCACAAAGTCCTTGGGGGAAAACAGCACATTATTCCTTTCTATGCCCCACATGTGTGCAGCCTAGCATTTAGTACAATGGCTGGTATATGGTAGTTAACATTTCTGAAAAATTTTCTCTTTACCCTTACTTTAATAAATAATAGCTTTTACTGTTCTAAGGTCTTTCCATGTGTTCTCATTTAACCCTCACAACATTGCCATAAGGTAAATATATTGTCTAAATTTTATGAAAATAAATGTAAAATACTCCAAGACAATGAGTAATTTGGCCAAGTTGCCAATGCTAATAAGCAGTGAAGCTCAGGTTGAGCCCACTCTCACAGCCATGATGAAGTGTGTAATAATGCTGTTAATTGAGTGAATAAAAGTCACTTGGAAGGTCTTTAAAAACATGTATGAATAAATTTCATTTTGGTGGATCTTTAAAGACATGTTTGTTTCATTTATTGAATTATGGGGAAGCAAACTTTCTTATAAATTATATCAATTCTGTCCTTAATTAAAAGTATTATGGGCTTCCCTGGTGGCGCAGTGGTTGAGAGTCGCCTGCCGATGCAGGGGACACGGGTTCGTGCCCCGGTCCGGGAAGATCCCACATGCTGCAGAGCAGCTGGGCCCGTGAGCCATGGCCGCTGAGCCTGTGCGTCTGGAGCCTGTGCTCCGCAATGGGAGAGGCCACAACAGTGAGAGGCCCGCATACCGCAAAAAAAAAAAAAAAAAAAAAATAGTATTATGAACTTTTACCAAGGGTAAAATGACTTTATATGGAATGTTTATATTGATATAACTGTTCTGAGGATATTTATAGTCACTCTTTTTTTTCTATCTCATCAAATATATTTATTCACTATTCATAAACAGTAGGGAGATTTCATCTTTGAAAGTTAGCACTATATTAATAAATGTTTATAGCCAAAATATTGAGATAGAGTAAATGGAAAGCAAACTGCATTTTTGCTTTAAAATTCTCAGGTTGTTTTTCCTGGGCAAGTAATGCATTATTTTCTTGAGTGTGGAAATTGTTTTGTATGGGGTTTATAGTAACAGAATATACATTATATTTCTCTTGATAATGACTGGGGTGGTGTACACACAAAACTAAACTGGATGCTTGTCAGTCAAATAATCATCAACTTGATAGCTCACACTTCAGGGAGGATGCTTTGGAAATTTTATTCTGATGGAGTCAGTGATCATTCGACTTACTTTCTATCCAGTTACTAGCATTTACTTTACTTAGCTTCAGAAAAGATTTCTTGATATCTCACATCACATACGTTCTTAATTTTGTATATATACGTAAGAATCTGTCACTGTGTATATAATTTTGCTATTTATCATCCTTCCCTAGCTATCCTTTTCGGATGAAATGGAGTTTTACATATCACCACTGCCCCAGAGCATTTGATGGGAGGATCAAAGTTGTCAAACTTCTCTTTTTCCTCCAACAATCTGTTTTCCCAAAAGTTCTACCTAATAATAAATACTATGCCATATCCATCAGAAATCCTAAGCATACTGTAGATTACTAGAAAGATTAATATCCAAGGAAAGATGACAGGACTCAAATACCAAGGAAGCAGACCTCACTTGTGAATCATACACCATAAGGAAAAAGAGCTTTCAAATTGGACACATGTTGGTTCATATCTATGTCCTGTCACTTTTTTAGGCAATTTGGAAAGCTTCTCCGAGAGATAGCTTATAATTTTGTAAAACAGGGATAACCAGCTATAACTTTGTGAATTTAATATATATAATCATATATAAAATCTATTACTGATTATTATTATATATAGTTAATATACAATATGGTATATACTATGCTACATCATATCATATCATATATACCATATACCATATACTGAAACTGCCTATTGCATAGTAAATATGTAAAGTATGTAAATACTCAAATATAACTACCATTAGTTCCAAGTTATAAATTGGAATAAGCAGAAGAAATGTTTATAGGGGCTTCCCTGGTGGCGCAGTGGTTAAGAATCCACCTGCCAATTCAGGGGACGTGGGTTTGAGCCCTGGTCCGGGAAGATCCCACATGCCGTGGAGCAACTAAGCCTGTGCACCACAACTACTGAGCCTGTGGTCTAGAGCCCACGAGCCACAACTACTGAAGCCCATGTGCCTAGAGCCCGTGCTCCACAACAAGAGAAGCCACCGCAGTGAGAAGCCAGTGCTCCACAAGGAAGAGCAGACCCCGCTTGCTGCAACTAGAGGAAGCCCGCATGTGGCAGTGAATACCCAACGCAGCCAAAAATTAATTAATTAATTAAAACAAATGTTTATAGCTTGAATATAGGTTTGCTATTACAAATTAGCTAGCAGTGGAGCTAACAGTTCTAAAGTCACATATATACACTACCAAATGTAAAATAGGTATCTAGTGGGAAGCAGCCGCATAGCACAGGGAGATCAGCTCAGTCCTTTGTGACCACCTAGAGGGGTGGGATAGGGAGGGTGGGAGGGAGATGCAAGAGGGAGGAGATATGGGAACATATGTATATGTATAGCTGATTCACTTTGTTATGAAGCAGAAACTAACACAACATTGTAAAGTAATTATACTCCAATAAAGATGTTTAAAAAAAAAATCTAAAGTCAAAGAAGGCAAGTTTTTAATCAAATGTTCAATTGCTGACCATAATTTAAACCACAGTTGAGTAAAAAAAATTATCTTTAATGTGTAACTAATAAGCAAAATTTTGGCTTTGATATTTTAGCTTATATAGTTTTTATTTTGCTTTGTTTTGTTAGTGGTGGGGTTAACTAGTGGACAGAGCTTGCTTCGAATGGTTCTTCATGGTCTGTAAGACACAGAAGCACACAGAAATGAGGCCATTTGAAGGGCATTTCTATCATAGGTGATGCAACAGTGAGGATTATAAATCTTTGAAGCAAAGGAATGTGTGTTCACCTTTATAGATGACAGATCATTAATTTTACTTACAACATATCAATAATCTAGTCCCTAGTCTATAATATTGGTAGGTTAATGGAACCAGATGACATTGATATTGATTACAAAATGTAACTGAGGCAATCATTTTTCAAGCAAAAATATAGAAATTAACAACCTTCTCTTCAAAATCAAATCTCTCTGATCTTAAAAGGTGATTTTGCCACAGTGCCTGAATGGTTAAATAACTTTTGCACAGCTAATTAATCATGGATCAAAGATTATATTGATATAAATTCTAGAATCACCATAAATGTAACTGGTGCCAAACCTCAGGCCTTTTGAGTTGTCAGATTTGTATTATACTGTTAATGTTTATAGCAATGTTAATAAAAGGTTTGTAATGCTTATAAAACTTCCTGGCACACAAATATCCGTCTTAGATCTGATTCCTGGGAAACCTGATATAAGAGATGTTGTATCAGGGATGCTCCTAAAGGCAGGCACAAAAATGGGATTTTGTAGATGGGACACCAGCTGGAAGTAAACACTCCATCACTGATGGTAGCTGACAGCTCCTAGCATGCTATAGTGGTGCAATTGCTAAAAATTTTACTGAGGACAAACTGGGATGAGATACACATACAAGGAATTGTCCTTGGCTGTTGCAATACCTCATATGACTCTTAGAAAAAATGAAAAGTCAATGGCTCACATTAAGTGAAGTCTACTTACCATAACTACTGTGGCCGACGGTGGAAAATAGAATAAAAAAGCTCATAAAAGTGAGCCTAGTAGGAGGGCAGAACACACAGGAGCCACCTATGTTCTGTGAGAGAACTGGTAGGAGTTACAGGAAGAAATACTGTAACTGAGTAGAATAATTTAAGTAGTGCCTTGCTAACATAGTATCTTAAATGTTTTTACTTCAGTTGTTACTGAAGCTACACATTTTTAATATCTATTGATCATATATTATCTTACACTGTGAATTACCAGTTTATGTTCTTTGTAAATTTTACTATTGTGGTATTTGTATTTTCTTTTTAACTTGTAAGAGCCTTTTGTACAGGAAGGCCATTACCTTTACCTGCTATATGTAGCACACATACTATTACTATATTTTTAAAACCATTCATTTCAGTTTTGGTATTTTTGATACAGAGCTCTCCTAAAAAAAAATGTGTACTTCAAACCATTAATTTATTGCTGTTGTTTCTTCATTTGTTTTTGTGTCTAGTAAAGCTCTTTCCCATAATTAGAAAAATAAACACTCATCTGTATATTTCTTGAATCTGTTTTTAATTTGTGCATTAATTTTTATATTATATCTGTAAATTCTGAAGGACTTTTAATGGCAGGCTAAGGAATCTTGGAAAAAGAGGGCAAAACAGTCTAACCGAATTGTTACATTGTCAGTAAACCAATCTAAAGTTTACTGAGTGCCTATAGCAAGCCTGACACAGTGCTGGTTCGTTTACAGACTGGTCATAAATGTAACACCACTGTTAACATGGTATCATTATGCTTGGTTTATAGATAAAAAATCCAAGTCCACAAAGTGTAATAGTTTGATCAATAACACCTAGTTCGTAAGTGGTAAGGCAGAAATTTAGATGGTTCTGTTTGACCTAAAGCTCATGTTCTTTCTATTACAGTGATATTATATAAGCAGTAGGGAGGCTCCTGGACTTTTGAGTGGAAAATGACATGGTCAGAACTGGGCTGTAAGAAAATCATTTTAAAAATAGTTGACGTGGGAAATTTTTGTTAGAAAAGGACATTCTGGAGGCTATTGAAGTAGACCAAGTCAAGGATAATGAAATCCCTGTGTCTGAATGCAAGTAGTGGCTGGAAATTACAGAGGAAGAAATAGAGAAGAGATATTGTAGACAGAGGATTGGCAGGACAGGGTAACTGACTGAGTGTTGGGGAAAGAAAATAGGTGTGCTAAAGATGATTAGAAATTTTCCAACAATTTAACTTGAATATATGAGTAGTTTTTCAAATATGAAATTTTTCTAAGGAAGATTATAAGGTTAATTTTGGATATCCCGGAGCGCCAAATGAAGAGGGAAAGTCCTATGTGATGGTGTAAACTGTGGGATTGCATCTTGGGACAGGAAAAAAGGGTTGAAATTGAGTTATACATGTGGGAATCATCTGCATTGATAAAACAGAAACCATGAGATTGCCAAAGTTATGAGGTGAAATGAGAAGAATCATGGGCAGATGCTTGGAAAATGTCTGCATTTAAGTGGTGAAAATAGGACAAGACTGTAGATGTGAAAATAAAGGAGTGTGTAGAGAAGTAAAAAGGGAAAAAAAGAGTTTTTGTAAAAAGAGAATAATCATCTGTTGCAAACAATGTAAATATTTTTAAATAACATATAACCTACACCATCAGTGTCGTGCCCATAGGCCCTCACACTAACCAGGTGTGTGTCTGGCTGCTAGAATTCCCGCTCCCAGCAACTGCATTACTCTGTCTGCGAGCTTTCTCTGGTCACAAGCACCTGTCATCTGTGCTCACACCACAGGCTAAGAGTGTCAGAGAATTCCCTCCCAACCCGAGCAGCCCTCAACCAATTAACAGGACTTGGTGTATAAGCACTCCAGCTCCCTTAAGTCTTGAGAGGATACCTCTGAGGCACATCTCCCACACTGGCTACACCAGTTCCCCAACATGCTTAACTTTAAGTTATTCTCAGGAGAAACTTACCTGGTGACAAAACTTTATTGACTGTCTTCTCTTTTATCATTGCCCTGGTAGTGTTTCCTAGGATCATTTAAGAATGTGTTCCCAAACTCAAATCTACCTCAAGATCTTCTGGAAGAACCCACGTGAGAACAGAACATGAAAAATGGTAAAGGATATTAGTCTCAGAGACAGAGAAGCCATTCCTGACTTCAGGAACAGCCCTCACAGATGAGTGGAAGATAAATTGCATGGAAGAAAACTGAGAATGAGAGAATGCTTGGAGATGCCAGGTAATTTGATGTAGAGGGAAGTTGAGACGATTAGATCCTGGTCTGAGCCGAGAGCGGGCTTGAGCCTTGCTTCTCAGCCTAGAGTGAGGTGAAGAGAGATGTTGAGGTTCTGAGAAAAGTAGATGAATTCTAGAATAGCTGCTGCAGATAACATGATAAGCCATCGATCAAAGTTAAAAATATTTTAAGATACCATTAGGTAATGAAAAGAGCATTTTTTTTTCAATCCCTGCATAAGGATTCTGGCCTTACCTTACTGTGTAACCACATGCAGGGCATTTAACTTCTCTGGCTTCATTTTCTATCTGTGAAATGGGGATAAGACTCATCAATCAAATATTTGTGGATTAAATGCAACAACATATAGGGTTTCCTGGCACATACTAAGTAAGAAATGTGAGCTGTTAACCCATCTGAGGGGCGAAAAGAATCCAGCTGCAGTGTGATTGCATAGTTCAGAATGACAATATTCAGCTCGGTGTTATGTACCTTTAAAAAAAAAGCAAAATGTTGATCTCTATTACCTAAATCTTGAGATAAGAAATACCTATTTGTTCCAAGTTTTCCTTTCTCAGGGATTCTGAGGGACTCACGGGTCCTATTTTGATAATATACTACATTTGCCTGGCATGCACTTTAAAAGGTAACAAAAATAATGGTTACGTCAGCTTTGGTTTTATGGATGTTTTACATGGGTATTATTTTTCAGGCAATGAATGGTATCTGATGATTCTGGGAATATCAGATTTGACTTGCGGTTTCCTTCTCAGATTTTATTTACAAATCAAAACAATGTACTGAATACCAAATTTAAAAGAATCTTTCAGGCGCACTGTTATGCCCCCAAAGGAAGCAACAACCTCAGGTGAACTTCCTTGTTCTTAATACACATTCTAATTTCTTTAAGTTTTTCTCTTTCAAAAGTAGATTTTATATACTCAAACATTGTTTTTATTATTAGGATTGATTAGACATGGCGTTACAGCAGAAAACACTATTTTACTGTTATTTCTATAGCTATGAATCAATCATGTGAATTTTTTGTGTACTGTATCTCCTAAAGAGCATGGAAGGGAAATATTCACATAATCATTACATTTCAAAGTTTATGGGGTCAGTTGCTCTTATTAGACACTAGCAAGTAGGAAGCAAAATGTTTAAGTATCAGCTATGATGCTTCTGGCTTTTGAATATGGATATTCTGGTCTTCTACTTGCAGACTGCACGTTTTTTTTTCTCTTTACAAATCCAGATTAAAGTGAATTTCAATGCAGAAAAAAATTTTAAAGGTTATCAGAAAGCATTTTGCCTGTATTGAATTGTACCTGAAACGATATAAAAAATTATGCGAAGAAAGCTTCTTTTGGTAATTGTGGTAGAATATGGATTGATACCCTTATGTTCATTTAAATTATTCAACATTATCTTATTGAAACTTACTATTTCATATGTTCTCTACTAGACACAAAAGTCACAAAAATGAAAAACTCACAGTGCCTTCCCTCAGGGATTTAACCATCCAGGGAAACTATTAACCTGTCCACTTCCCTTTTATGAATATAAATTATAAAAATGGGATTTCCTTTGCCAGGAATTCAGCCAGCATAAAAATAGTTTTTTCTTCCTCTGATTCTGTGGCTTCCAGAATTTTGGCAACAGTCCGAGCCCTGAACTGAGCCATCAACACATATAGCACAGAATACTAAAATAGCCTCCTAAACTCCACTGGAATAATTCTAGACATATTAAAGTTTATGTTCTCTCCGAAACCTTCTCCTACCCAAGATTTTTCCATTCAATTCAACAGTGTGCTTAGACCCAAAAGCTAGAAATCATCCTTTATCCCTTCCTTAACACCCCTAATCCAGTACATCGGCAAGTATGCCAGTTGTAACCACTTATCATTTCTGCCATTTACCTTATCCAAACATTATCCTTTCTCACCTTGGCTAAAACAGTAACTTCACAACTGATCTCTTTCTTTCCACTCTCACTCCTATGTCCACTCAGCCACTAGAATAACTTTTAATTTATGTAAGTCAGTCATATCCCACAAAATTTGATCTTATATCATATGTCATATCCTCTCCCACCTCCAGTCCTGCTTTAAATACTCCAGTGGCTTCTATCCCAATTAGAATAACATTTAAACTCCTTACAACATACCACAATCTGTGACCTCACCCAACTCTTAATGTCTTCTTTCACTCTTCCATTTTTTCTCTCTGCCACCATGGTCTTACTTTTCTTAAGAATGCCATTGATTTTCTTCTTTTTTAATACAGTCTTTTCAGCTGTAATTTTTTGCCTCTAAGCACTGCTTTAGCTGCATCCCGTAAGTTTTGGTATGTTTTGTTTTCACTTTCAATCATCTTAAAATGGTTTCTGATTTTCCTTGTGATTTTTTTCTTTGACTCATCAGTTATTTAGAAGTGTGTCACCTACTTTCCACATAGTTGTGATTTTCCCAGATTTCCTTCTGTTATTGATTTCTAACATCATTATTTTATGGTTATATAGCATACTTTGTATAATTTCAATCCTTTTACATTTATTGAGACCTGTTTTAAATAGTCTATATTGGAGAATGTTCCATATGCAATTATAAAGAATGCACATTCTACTTTGTAGGATGGAATATTCTATAGACATCTATTAAGTCTACTAATTTATAATGTTCAAGTCTTATTTTTCCTTGTGAATCGTCTTTATAGTTCTATTTACTACTGAAACTGGGGTATTGAAATCTCAAGTTATTATTCTTAAATTTTCCATTTATCCTTTTAATTTTGTAAGTTTTTGCTTTACATATTTTGGGGCTCTTTGGTAGTAATTGTTAGTAACAATTTTTGTCTTAAAGTCTACTTTCTCTGATACTACTTTGATATTAGTATAGTTTCTGCAGCTCTTTTGGTTACTGCTTATGTGGTATGTCTTTTCCATCCTTTTACTTTCAATCTGATATATGTCTTTGAAGTGGGATCATTTTTTAAAATTCATTGTGTCAATCTGCTTTTTGATTGGAAAGTTTAATCCTTTCTCATTTAATGTACTTACTGATAAGATAGAATTTACATCTTCCATTTTGCTGTTTGTTTTCCATTTGTGTTACATCTTTTTATCGTTGTTCTCTATTTCTCCTTACTGCTTTTAATTTTTTTGCTAAAGAAATATTTTCAAGTATACAACTTTAATTCCCTTAGTGTTTTTAAGTTATTATTTATTTATTTATTTTTGGCTGTGATAGGTCTTCGTTTCTGTGCGAGGGCTTTCTCCAGTTGTGGCAAGCGGGGGCCACTCTTCATCGTGGTGCACTGGCCTCTCATTATCGTGGCCTCTCTTGTTGCGGAGCACAGGCTCCAGACGCGCAGGCTCAGTACTTGTGGCTCACGGGCCTAGTTGCTCCGCGGCATGTGAGATCTTCCCAGACCAGGGCTCGAACCCATGTCCCCTGCATTGGCAGGCAGATTCTCAACCACTGCGCCACCAGGGAAGCTCCCCTTAGTGTTTCTTGTACTAGATTTTTTTGAGTTATTTTCTAAGTGGTTGACCTGGGTAATACAATTAAAATTGCAATTTATAGCAACCTAGTTTGTATTAATACCAACTAATTTCAATAGTATACAAAAGCTTTACGCTATTCCCGCCCCATTCCTTTGTGATCTGATTGTCATACAAATGACATGTTTATATATTATATGCCCATGAATATAGACTTATAATTATTACTTAATGCAGTTGTTTTTTAAACTTAGGAGAAAAAAAAGTTACACACAAAAAGCACATTTACACTATCTTTTACATTTTCCTATGTAGCTAGCTACTTCTTCACTGATGCTCTTTATTTCTTCATGTCAGTTTGAAGTACTGTATTGTTTCCTTTCATTTCAGCCTGAGCAAATCTTTTAACATTTCTTACAGGTCAGGTCTACTAGTGACAAATTAGCTGTTATTTCTTAACCTGGGAATGTCTTAATTTCTCCTTCATTGTTGAGGGTAATTTTGCTAGATGTAGAATTATTGGTTGACAGTTTCTTCCTTGCAGCCCTTTGAATGCCTCCTGCATTCCAGGTTTATGTTGAAAAACCATCTATTAATCTTACTGAGCATCTCTTTTATATGATGAGTCACTTTTCCCTTGTTACTTACAAGACCTTCTCTTTTTCTTTCTCTTTCAACAGTTGGATTTTGATATGTCTATGTGTTGATGTCTGTGTTTATCCTCAGTGCTGTTTAAACTTCTCGGGTATGTAAGCTTGTTGGGATTTTTTTTTTTTTTTAACCAAATGTGAGATGCTTTTTGGCCATTAATTCTTCATATGCTCTTTCTGCTTTTCTCTCTCTTCTTTCCTTCTGGGACTCCCAATATGCATACATTGCTATCCACAGGTCTCCGAGCCTCTTTATTTTTCTCCTTTTTTTTCTTCTGTTCCTCAAGCTGGATAATCTCAATTGACCCATTTTCAACTTCACTGATATTTTCTTCTTCCAACTCATATCTGCTATTGAGTCCCTATAGTGCACTTTTAATTTGGTGGATGTACTTTTCAACTCCTGAATTTCTATCTGTCTCCTTATTGATAGTCTCTATTTGGTGAGACATTGTTCTCCAACTTTCTTTTAGTTCTTTGACTATATTTAAAATAGCTGATTTAAAGTCCTTGTCTAGTGAGTACAACAAATGTGCTTTCTCAGGGTCCTCGGGACAGTTTCTATTAATTGCTTTTTTGTTCATGTATATGTGCCTAACTTTCATGTTTCTCTGCATGTCACACATTTTGTAGAAAACTGAACATTTTGAATAATATAGTGTTGCAACTCTAGAAATCAGATTTCTTTTCCTAGGGTTTATTTTTATTCCTATTTCTTCTTATTGTTGTTGTTGCTACTATTTTTTTGCTTAGTGACTTTTCTGAACTGATTTCATAAAGTCAGTATTTATTGTCATGTGTAGCCATGGAAGTCTTTGCTTGGTTAGTTTAGTTACTAGCTAAGGATTACATAGAGATTTCCTTGATTGCCTTCTACCAATATGTCTCCTAGGCTTTCTCAAGGGGCTGAGTGTATGTTGGGGTACGTGTTCAATGTTCAAACAATTTACAACTGTAACTTAATCTTCACTTCCTGTTTTCCCGGTGCCTCGTTGTCATCTGGACGTGAAAGCTTAGAGCCTTCTCACATCCTTTGTGGGCATCTACACAGCCCCAAGCATGTATGTGCCTTTTAGATTCCCAAGAATATATTTTCACTTTTCAAACCCCCTATGGACAGTTCACCCATCAGATTTTCCTTTTAAGTTTGTTGGTCAGCTTGTTTGCCCCATCTGTTATTGCTGCCACAGGCAACTGCAACATTAAACAATTGCTGCTAATTGTTTTCCATGAATGCCCAAAGGGAAAGGCTGTTCACCCTGAGTGAGGTCTGAATCAAGTCAAATAGAGATAGGTCCCATAAATGCAGTTTTTCAGGAAACTGGAAACAGGTCAAATGATGACAATTCTTTGGAAATTGAACTTTAGTGGAACTTTAGTGGAACTCCAGTCCTATTCTGTCCCCTCTAATTGATGCTAGGCTGCTGTATTCACTGTGATTGTACAGATCTGATGTCAGCTACTACAAAGCTGGGAAGAGTAGAATGGGAATAGGGCAAGTTAAAAACAGCTCAGTGCTTTATGACCACCTAGACGGGTGGGATAGGGAGGGTGGGAGGGAGGGAGATGCAAGAGGGAAGAGATATGGGGACATATGTATATGTATAACTGATTCACTTTGTTGTAAAGCAGAAACTAACACACCATTGTAAAGCAATTATACTCCAATAAAGATGTTAAAAAAAAAACAACCACATAATTTACTACACTTGTTTAGATTTAGCCATTTATCTTGAATAAATGTTCCTAGAATCTTGCAAGCTTTCAGCTAACTTCCAGAGTTCCCCAAAAGCTGATTTTTGCCAGTGCTTTCATTAAGTGAATAGGCTAATTTTGAGTCCCGTCTTAACTCAAAGAAATTACAGTACATTCAGTTTTTTATCTCCTTCTGTTTTGAACAGAAAGAACTGTGCAGCAAATTATAAAAGTTTTGACGTGGTCCACCTCAAACACATTAAACTATCATTAACATGTTTGAACAAAAAGAGAAAAAGTATAAGGCCTATGAAGAGGTCCAAAAGAGAAAAACATGTCTCTGTAATCAGAGTAAATTGGCCCCAGTGAAATAGAGAACATACATTAATTGAAAGAATTTTTTTTCATATCGCTCAGTGCTCAACTTAATTTTTTTATTTAATTTTTTTATACAGCAGGTTCTCATTAGTTATC
Source organism: Phocoena sinus (assembly GCF_008692025.1). Classification (NCBI taxonomy): domain Eukaryota; kingdom Metazoa; phylum Chordata; class Mammalia; order Artiodactyla; family Phocoenidae; genus Phocoena; species Phocoena sinus. The sequence goes on along the minus strand of NC_045772.1, from coordinate 34,168,928 downwards.
CATTTTATACATATTAATGTATATATGTCAATCCCAATCTCCCAATTCATCACACTACCACCCTCCAGAAAGAAATTTTAAAAAAGAAAAGTATATTTTAAAAAGGGCAAAGTGTTCCAACAAAGGACAGATGATAAATGGCGTCAGGATACTGCTGAGGCATAATTAGAGTTCACAATTGTCCAAGGACACATTATTATGTGAGATCCTTTACCTATTCAACTTTCTCTAGACATACATGCATTATTCTCATTTATAGCTTTTTAAGTGAATTTGTACAATAACTAGATCCAGGAGGTATGAGGATAAAGAATGGAATAGGCACTTTTTATGTTCAGATTTCTTCACTTGGGTAAACATTACAAATGCAGGTACTTTAGAGCACAGACTTTAGGAAGATACAAATCTAATTTCAATTCCTACCTCATCTTCTTAATAGTCCTGTGACATTAAAAGAGTTACTATTTAGAAACATCATTTTCTCCCTATGTAAAATGTAGAGTTTATGAGAAATAAACTAAATAATGTATGTAAAGCTCTTAGCTTGGTTCCTAGCTTGTAATGAATGCTAAATAAATGGCAGCTATGATAAGTGTATTGTCTGTATTAAATATCTGTGCGTATAAACAGGAGTTCTCCTAATTCTGCACTTTTCATAATAACATAATTTTAAATAAGGTCTAGTCCACATGTGAATATAAACTACATACAACTTGATCAGTAGTTAATGTGGGTCTTCCCTGGTGGCGCAGTGGTTGAGAGTCCGCCTGCCAATGCAGGGGACATGGGTTCGTGCCCCGGTCCGGGAAGATCCCACATGCCACGGAGTGGCTGGGCCCGTGAGCCATGGCCGCTGAGCCTGCGCATCCGGAGCCTGTGCTCCGCAACGGGAGAGGCCACAACAGTGAGAGGCCCATGTACGAAAAAAAAAAAAAAAAAAAGTTAATGTGTACAACACAATTAATAAGTAAGCATTAAGAAAGTATGATTCTATCACTCCTACTCCCCTGTGTTATTGGGGAAAATAATCCAGAGCTGTTTAAAATGAGAGGCTGAATAATTTTGTTCATTATCTTGTTGTTTCATTGCTCTTGTTTCATTTCTCTGTGATAAGTCTGAATTGTTTCCTAATGCAGCATAATTTTTTTCTTCTTTTTCTATCATGCCCATTTTAGTTTGGTATTAGATCAGTATACTACTGTAGAAAAATCTTGCTATCATTCAATTTGACTTCTGCATCATTTGTCTCTCAAACTCAAATGCATAATTTATATCTGCAGGATTGCTATTGCTATAGCTATTTTTTCTTAATTTCTATTTCATAGATTCACTAAATACTACATTTTCTCTTCTATAGTAACAGTAATAATCATCATCATCACTACTATTCATTGAAGATTCTCTATGGACTAACCACAGTCCCAGGAATAATAATACCAATGTCCACTGTTCATTGAGAAAAATTTCATGTATATCTCAATCTTTGCAACAAATCTATTAAGGAATTATTATTCTTACTTTATAGATGAGAATACTGATACTCAGAAAGCTACACAGGAATAAAATTGGACAGCTTTAACTTGAATTTTTCTATTTCCAAATACATATTCTTTCTATCTTACCATATAACCACTCCAACCAAAAAGATTTTCCTTGCAATCATGACTGTTACAAAAATTTTCTACATTGATGTTGAAGTGACATTATATGTTGCTTTTAAATGTAAAAATAAATAGTTTTCAAATTAAATATTGTCTCTAAGATTATCCTGTATTAGTCAGAACTCTATTCTCATTGATCGATTCTTGCTTCCTCTTCTCAAGCATATCTTGTCCTTCCTACCATAGACCCTTACCGACAGCATCTGAGGTTAAATATATTTAATTATTTTATGGTAATTTACATATAAATTATTAAACATATAAATATAGTCCCCTCTCATGTTTTTTGTTCCATAAGCTTTCAAATCACTTCCAACCCTATGTCAGTTAGTATGGTCAGTCACACACATACACACACATTTACAGACATATATGCCCACCACATACATACATACACAAAATGCTACTGAGCAAACTACCCAAAAACTCAGTGGGTTAAATAATGTTTTAATTTCTCACAGTCTGGGGATCAACTGAAGGTAAGCAGATTTGACTGGACTCAGGTTGGAGGCTGTGGTTATCCCAGCTGTTTGAATTCATGCATCTAGAGATAGCCTGATGTACTTTGGGCCTTGCTCTGTTTATCTTTCTTCCTTCTGCAAGTTGGCTTGCTGGGCATATTCTCCCCATTGTAATAGTATATTTGCAAGAGAGGGACATCAATGATACAAGCACTTTTCAAATCTCTGCTTGTATCACTTTTACTAAAATTCTCCTGGACGTAGCAAGTCTCATAGCTGTGTCCATGAAAGTAGGAGGGAGGGGGGAGGATAATTTTGGACAAGATTTAATACCACCAGACAGAAATACATTATATATTTCTAAAAGTTACCCTAACCAGTCAGAGTCTTGGACACAAATGTAGACTACTTTAATTGGCATTACATCTCTCATATCTGGATGGCACCTGACATACAGATATACTCTGGGGCCAATTCACCCTCGTCACAGTTCAGGAAAAGGCATCACCACACAATTTACCATCAGCCTTATCAATTAAGAGTGAAATAATGTTCAAATAATTTGGTCTTCTTCCCTATAATTAATGATGAAAGAAGATAGGGGTAACCCATTAACGTAGCCTTCTTATTTGCTTCCACACAAATACATAGACGATCTCTCTCCAAGTTCACATTTTTGGGGTGGGTCTGATATAAAGAGTGCTTAATTCATTAAAAACATATGGATGAGCTAAAGAAAACGGAAATTGTCAGTCATCAAGTCACTAAGGTTAGTGCAGAAGCACTTCTTTAACAGTGTGGAAGATGTTTTCTAACTATGCTTTCTGTCCCCAAATATTATAATTCTGACTTCTGTATATTCTGCCCATAAAGAACTACAAAAAGTAAAATAAGGCAAGATGGGAAATTGTGACTAATAGAAAATTTGTAGTGATAATTTGACTTAAAGTTTAAATAATCATGTTTATAAAACAGATAAACCAGAAGCTTTTCATTTTGAGATATTTATATGAATGTAATTTTCTAAATTTATTTGGCCTAGAATTAAAGGCTGTGTTTTTACAAGGTCAACAGTTATTAATAGTATACTCTTAGGATTGTATAACACTAAAATCATTCAATTATTTACATATTCCTAGGTATGTATACATTTATCTTCAAAACATGTATATATAGATTTTATGACTCATTTGATAGTTTTACATCTCTTTCCATATGCTGACTATGTCACTAACACATATACCAAAGGCATAAACATTAGTAACTTTATAAAGGTATAATTTAAATAACTTTAAATAATTAGTCTCTCTTCCATTTGACAGTATTTCTTAAAAATATCTAACTCTCAGGTTGATGCTATGGTAACTGTCAGTGTTACTAGTGGCAACCAAGAAAAGCAATCTTGAGGTTCAGCAATAAAAAGACATAAGAAAACAATTGAAAAAAAATTTTATCAGTTTACTTCTAACAATATTATGAAAAATAGCAGAGAGAACACTTTGGAAATGTTCAAGTCTTGTGTCAATTTGTTGACATGGTTCTAAGACTAGTTTACTTTTCCTAGAGAAAACTGTTTCAGCCAGAATTACTTTAATAGTTTTAATTTTTATCTAAATGTAGTTGTTGATGCATTATTTACATTACTTATATCATTTGAAGCAAAATTGTATAACTTTTGATGGTTTATTTTATTTTTTTAAATGACTTGTGCTTCTCTTACAGTAGAAATACATGTCACTTTGGAATAAAACAAGTAAATTAATGCTGAATATTAATTATATATTTGATTTAAACCACACAGTTTATTTTGAAGACCATATAAGAAATTATTTCAATTAACAAAATTTTGCTTTTAAAATGGTTTTCATTTAGTGAAAAGATAAGGAACCTTATTTATTCAATTTCTAGTTCCACTAAAACTTTTTAAATTTTTAAATATTTTTGATACTGAAATCAGGTATGACCTTGAGCAATTATGCTAAGTGAGATAAGTCAGGCAGAGAAAGACAAGTACTGTATGATACCATTTATATGTGGAATCTAAAAAAGTTATACCTGCAAGAAAACAGAGTAAAATGATGGCAACAGGGGATGGGGCGTGGGGGTATAAGAGTGATGGTGTTTAAGGGTGCAAACTTATAACAAGTAGTAAATAAGCCATGGAGATCTGACGCACAGTATAATGAATATAGACAATAATATTGTACTATGATGATATAATGTGATAAATACTGCTTCAAAGGCAATCATATTACTATATATAAAGGAATCATAGTAACATGCTATATACCTTAAACTTTCAAAATATAACATCAAATTTATCAAAAAAAAAGAACTTTTAATTTGTGTGTGTGAGAGAGATTATGCACAGATGAATTAGAAGAGAACAGTACGGAAGACATATATTTATCTAATTGTCCTCAGCTGAATTATTTGAAAAGGCAGCAAAGTTTAATGTAAATTATGTTTGAATCCCTGATTGTCCCTTAAAATTTGTTTCAAAGATTATACTATGGTACATTCTTAAAACAAAAATTATTGTGTATATCAATTATTCTCTGTTACAAGCCCAGCAAGTCAGTTTAGGAAGTAGAAATAACTAAGCCCCTTCAGATATCAGAGAATTTACAAAGCTTGGAAAGATTGAAGATTCATTGATGTGTCACAAAAAGCAATCACTCAAGCATTGAATAGGCAGCCGTCAAAAGCTTCCAAATGATTTTTCAAGAGAAACTGTTTAATTTCTAGCATTGAGAAAAAAGAATGGGGTGGGGTTTACTAAAGAGGAAATACACATAAAATTCTAGAATTCTTTGATATACTGTTTTCCAAGCTGCAAATAAATTCAAGATCATGAGCATGTACTATCACAGCAGGAGTCACCTGATGTGTGTACTTGTAGCAGTTATTCAGGAGACCATTTAGACTAAATAACGAAGACATTTAAATTTTATGATATTACAGATTAAAGTGGTCTGTAGTTATATGGAAACATATGCTGTGCTGTAGTTGTCTTTTTAAATGTCTATATTTAAGGTAATACTTTATTCTTTTCACCGAGCTTCCAGAAAATGGATGGTGATGTGTCTTACAATTAATAGTGTCTATGAACTGAGGAAATACGGTCCTTATACTTCACAAAGCAAAATCCCAGCCCAAATTACATTTTATTTGTAAATGCTTTTTCTAAAATGATTGATATCACATTTGCTACCTTGAAAAGGCAGACATTTTTCATATGACTCGTGTGATCTATTCATTTGTGTAGCAAAACTTCTATCATAGACAAGGCACGGGTAAACTTTTATTGAACTTCATCTTTACTTTATCTTATTATTACTAATTCAGTACAGTAAATCCCCTACTTAAAAACCTTCAAGTTGCGAACTTTCAAAGATGAGAACGTGCGTTCCATCAATGTCAGGTGTGAGTGAAATTGCAGTTTGCCCTCTGTCTCCTATTGTGATGATCCTTCAGCTCTACCATCTCCCACCTCCTCTCCCTCCTCCAGTCAGTAACTCTTCTTGCCTGTTCACTCGATGCCAGCCCCTGTATGCCAGCTGTTGTGCTGTACTACTGTGCTTTTCAAGGTACGGTACTTTAAGATTAAAAATGTTTTCTTTATTTTTTGTGTTTGTTTCTTATGTATTATTTGTGTGAAAAGTATTATAAACCTATTACAGTACAGTACTGTATAGCTGATTGTGTTAGTTGGGTACCTAGGCTAACTTTGTTGGACTTACTAACAAATTGGACTTAACGAACACACTCTTGGAATGGAACTCGTTCCTATGTAGGGGATTCACTGTAATATATTTTCTTTTTCTACTTCTTTCTATGCATCCTGCAAGTTATAAGGCCTATATTATTCTCTGTTACTCTATATTTCTTATTGTAGTAACTGGGCAACATTATAACTCTTCCAGGACTTCTCGACCTCAGCACCAATGACATTATGAGTCAGATAATCCTTTGCTGTGGGAGGTTGTCCTTTGCATTGTAAGATATTTAGCAACGTCTCTGGCCTCTGCCCACCAGATGTCAGTGGCCAACTCCCCTTCTCCCAGTTGTGACAAGCTAAAGTATCTCCAAACATTGCAAAGTGTTCTCTGGAGAGCAAAATCCTTCTGGCTGAGAATCGCTGATCTATTGCAATGCTTAAGGCCTTGATGAAGTTCACATGTGGAACTATGATTCAAAACTTGAATTTATCCATTACTTATAGTTTGTGTGATCTTGGGCCTTATGTTTATATAAATAATACATTTCTTATAGAATTATTAGAATTAGATGGATAATATGTGTTTTAGAATAACAATTTATACCTTTTACTATAAAGAAGATTTAAAAGCATTTAAAGACAAAAGGAAGAGGGGTCATATTAAAAAGTATATATTTATTATTATTTTAGCTATTGAGCTGAATTTAATAATAATTTTGAAAATTATTTGGTATATCTTATAAAGTCATTATCAGCATATTTTTTTCTCCTACCTGTTGTTCTTTTCATGCACTTCTTTAGACCTGATACTTTGTAGAGATACAGAACATTTGGCCACCTTATTAGTTTTAATTCCTCATGTAATTAAGTAGACTTCTTGAGTCAAACCTCACACCTACCATAATTATACTCAATTATGCCTGTTAGTTTATGCTTTTATTATCCATCCCAACTACTACTCATTGCTTTCAACCAGGTATATTTCTCTTCATGCACTGGCCACTAACATTTCTTCCTGCTTTAATAGGGGACTAGTTAGATACTGAGAATAGTATCTATTTGGTTGTATCTTAACTCTTATTGGTCAATATAACTTAAGCCTATCAAATTCTTATTCTCACCAGTCTTAAATATCAGCCAACCTTTGGTGGCATGGTCTGACTTAGGTGGCCTGGAAAGAATGGAAGCAGGGAAAACTATTAGGAGACTACTTCAGTAATCTATAAGAATAATGAGATTGCAATGAAGAAGAGATGGCTATAAGAAATATGTAGATAAAATCTGATTGAATGTTGTTGATGGACAAGATTGTGACATCTGAAGTAACTGACGGTTTGTGGGACATCTATAACATATTTGATTAAGGAATTATAAGAGTAAAGAATAGCAAAAAACGATGAGGTATTCAGTTTGGAACAAGCTAAGTCTGAGAATTAAGTGGAAAATCCAGGCTCAAATATCTAGTACAGAGTTAGATTAGACCTGCATAATATCTAGAACTTAGTTTTTAGCCAAAGCTAAACCTTTGGATATATATATATATATATATATATATATATATATATGCACATACATATATATACACACACATATATATACACACATATATAACCAATTATATATGTGTATATATCCAATATAATGTATGTATATATTTTTTTATGGTCCATCTTAATGCCTTAACTACTATACATACATAAACACACACGTGTATATGCAGAAATCAAATCCTCAGACACTGGAATTGTTAGTATCATGTAAGTCTTCTCAGATAGCCCTAGGAATTTTTAAGGTCTTAAATAAATGAATGTTACTTATGGAAAAAATACCAACCATCATATGATTGTAAATGGCAAGAAGATGACAATATTCTCAACATACATTACTACAGTTCACAGACCATGGCTTTGTGACAGCTGTATAATTTTAGTGAAATTATGAAGTAGAACAAAGCACTGTAATGTTGGGAAAAAGTGCTTCAAAATCAGTCTTTGAACTGTAAGACTTTATATAACACAGTTGCTACTGACAAATACCATCCTCTCAATTCTTTTTTTTCAGTAGGAGGAGCTGTCACGTATTTCCTCTATCACATTAATTTCTAACTTCCTTTATACTAACATAACCAATCAGATCTGAATGTATGGCCATAACTTACTGCTCCTTATTTCATACCTCTCAAAATTTACTTTTAATAGTTCAGTTGAAATTTCAAATTCTTCTACAAAGGTTCAATTTAATCCAACATCCTTCAGATATTTTTTCTTCCATTGGTCTCTTTCACTAATTTGATAAGAGTTTATGAAAAGAACTGACACAGATGTTTTAAAATAATACCTACATTTGGTGATCTAACACAATGAAGATATCAGTAGGATAATGAGTTTCCTTTCAATCAGAAGCAAAGAAACATTATTTTAAATTAAAGGAGATTTGCTAATTCCATATTTATAGCTGAACTTTACATAATGTAATCGTCCAGTTTGTAAATTAATACTATGGAAAATCTAATATAAAATAAAATCAATTTATGTAGCTGTAGTATAGACAGACACACACACATATATAATAAACTCCCAGTACTCATTGTATGAATTATTTAAAAAACAGTTTATTTTTAGATCTCACAGTCCCTTTGAGTCTACCTATCGGGGAGCTTTTTCCCTGGATAAAAAGTAGGACATGTCCCTAATATTCAGTTTAATCTTAAATAACAGAAAGTCCTACTGTTATTTTAACTCATTAATATGACCTCAGTTCCGTAATTAAAAGTGCCCAGTCTCATATCACAATGAAAACGGTGAACTTGCTTTAAAGTTAAAACTCCTCTCTCACCTAAAGGGGGCTTCTGCTAATGGAAACAGGAGAAGGAAGACAAGGTACTTCCTTTATATTTTCCTTAGTTTAAGTTTTCATCATTCCTCTTCTGTCTGATACACTTCAATTTCTGACTTTCTGGAAATAAAGCAAGAGGACAGCTAAAAAGCAAGAAAATAAAAGTTCTTACAACACTTAAAGTGTTTGTAAGACGGCTTAATAATGTTCTCTGCATCTGGTAGATGTTGTAAATTGATAGGTTTCATAGAAGGCTTTTCCCCTCTCACTTATTCTTTATTTTATTTAAAATAACAAATGAATGTAATTTTATATATTACTTAATAGATAGTCCAAGCATAACTCCTTGCTTTACCGTTAGTACTTTTTCTACCCCTTACTTTTTGTTCAAGCACATTCATCTTTTACTAACTTAGAAGTGCTTGAAATTCACTCCTATTTTTTCATCCTTCTTCCCATACTTAGAAAAGTGTCTGTAAATTAGACAACAAAAAATTTTAACTTTTACTTCATCAGCCCTAAATACTTTGTATGAGTGACTCAACAATTGTTCCGGGTTATGATTAATTGTCTTGAAGCCTTTGTTGTTCCTGTCACTGGAAATGTATTAGTGTGTTTTCTGTGGAGTAGTGATTAATTTTCTTCCTAATGGATGCCCTATATAATCATCACAAAGAGACTTCACAGGCGAATTCTATCAAGTATTTAGAGAAGAGCTAACACCTATCCTTCTCAAACTGTTCCAAAACATAACAGAGGGAGGAACACTCCCAAACTCATGCTACAAGGCCACCATCACCCTGATACCAAAACCAGACAAAGATGTCACAAAGAAAGAAAACTACAGGCCAATATCACTGATGAACATAGATGCAAAAATCCTCAACAAAATACTAGCAAACAGAATCCAAAAGCACATTAAAAGGATCATACACCATGATCAAGTGTGGTTTATCCCAGGAATGCAAGGATTCTTCAATATACGCAAATCAATCAATGTGATACACCATATTAACAAACTGAAGGATTAAAAACCATATGATCATTTCAATAGATGCAGAAAAAGCTTTCAACAAAATTCAACACCCATTTATAATAAAATCCCTCCAAAAAAAAGTAGGCATAGAGGGAACTTACCTCAACATAATGAAGGCCATATAGGACAAACCCACAGCCAACATCATTCTCAATGGTGAAAACTGAAACCATTTCCACTAAGATCAGGAACAAGACAAGGTTGCCCACTCTCACCACTCTTATTCAACAAAGTTTTGGAAGTTTTAGCCATAGCAATCAGAAAAGAAAAAGAAATAAAGGAAATCCAAATTGGAAAAGAAGAAGTAAAACAACTGTCACTGTTTGCAGATGACATGATATTATACATAGAGAATCCTAAAGATGCTACTAGAACACTACTAGAACTAATAAATGAATTTGGTAAAGTACCAGGATACAAAATTAATGCACAGAAATTTCTTGCATTCCTATACACTAACAATGAAAAATCTGAAAGAGAAATTAAGGAAACACTCCCATTTACCACTGCAACAAAAAGAATAAAATACCTAGGAATAAACCTACTTAATGAGACAAAACACCTGTATGCAGAAAACTATAAGACACTGATCAAAGAAATTAAAGATTATACAAACAGAAGGAGAGATATACCATGTTCCTGGATTGGAAGAATCAACATTGTGAAAATGACTATACGACCTACATCAATCTCCAGCTTCAATGCAATCCCTATCAAACTACCAATGACATTTTTCACAGAACTAGAACAAAAAATTTCACAATTTGTATGGAAACACAAAAGACCCCAAATAGGCAAAGCAATGTTGAGAGTGAAAAACGGCGGTGGAGGAATCAGGCTCCCTGACTTCACAGTATACTACAAAGCTATAGTAATCAAGACAGTATGGTACTGGCACTAAAACAGAAATATAGATCAATGGAACAAGATAGAAAGCCCAGAGATAAACCCATGCACATATGGTCACCTTATCTTTGATAAGGGAGGCAAAAATATGCAATGGAGAAAAGACAGCCTCTTCAATAAGTGTTACTGGGAAAACTGGACAGCTATATGTAAAAGAATGAAATTAGAACACTCCCTTACACCATAAACAAAAATAAACTCAAAATGGATTTAAAACCTAAATGGAAGGCCAGACACTATAAAACTCTTAGAGGAAAACATAGGCAGAACACTCTATGACATAAATCACAGCAAGATCCTTTTTGACCAACCTCCTAGAGAAATGGAAATAAAAACGAAAATAAACAAATGGGAGCTAATGAAACTTAAAAGCTTTTGCACAGCAAAGGAAACCATAAACAAGATGAAAAAACAACCCTCAGAATGGGAGAAAGTATTTGTAAACGAAGCAACTGACAAAGGATTAATCTCCAAAATACACAAGCAGCTCATGCAGCTCAATATCCAAAAAACAAACAACCCAATCCAAAAATGGGCAGAAGACCTAAGTTGACATATCTCCAAAGAAGACATACAGATTGCCAACAAACATATGAAAGGATGGTTAACGTCACTAATCATCAGAGAAATGCAAATCAAAACTACAATGAGATATCACCTCACACCAGTGAGAATAGCCATCATCAAAATATCTACAAAGAATAAATGCTGGAGAGGGGCTGGAGAAAGGGAACCCTCTTGCAATGTTGGTGGGAATGTAAATTGATACAGCCACTATGGAGAACTTTGGTAAAGTACCAAAGGTTCCTTAATAAACTAAAAATAGAACTACCATATGACTGAGCAATCCCACTACTGGGCATATACCCTGAGAAAACCATAGTTCAAAAAGAGTCATGGGCTTCCCTGGTGGTGCAGTGGTTGAGAGTCCGCCTGCCAATGCAGGGGACATGGGTTCGTGCCCCAGTCCAGGAAGATCCCACATGCCATGGAGCGGCTAGGCCCGTGAGCCATGGCCACTGGGCCTACACGTCTGGAGCCTGTGCTCCACAGCGGGAGAGGCCACAACAGTGAGAGGCCCACGTACCACAAAAAAAAAAAAAAAAAAAAATGAGTCACGTACCACGGTGTTCATTGCAGCACTATTTACAATAGCCAGGACATGGAAGCAACCTAAGTGTCCATCAACAGATGAATGGATAAAGAAGATGTGGCACATATATACAATGGAATATTACTCAGCCATAAAAAGAAATGAAACTGAGTTATTTGTAGTGAGGTGGATGGACCTAGAGTCTGTCATACAGAGTGAAGTCAGTCAGAAAGAGAAAAACAAATGCCATATGTTAACACATATATATGGAATCTAAAAAAAAAAAAAAAATCGTTCTGAGGAACCTAGGGGCAGGACAGGAATAAAGACACAGACATAGAGAATGGACATGAGGACACAGCAAGGGGGAAGTGTAAGCTGGATGAAGTGAGAGAGTAGCATTGACATATATATACACTACCAACTGTAAAATAGATAGCTAATGGGAAGCAGCTGCATAGCACAGGGAGATCAGCTCTGTGCTTTTTGACCACCTAGAGGGGTGGGATACGGAGGGTGGGTGGGAGATTCAAGAGGGAGGGGATATGGGGATATATCTATACATACAGCTGATTCACTTTGTTATACAGCAGAAACTAACAGAACATTGTAAAGCAATTATACTCCAATAAAGATGTAAAAAAAATAGGTAACCAACAAGGACCTACTGTATAGCACAGGGAACTTGGCTAAATATTCTGTAATAACCTAAATGGGAAAAGAATTTGAAAAGAATGGATACTTGTATAACGGAATCACTTTTCTGTACACCTGCAACTAACACACCATTGTTAATCAACTACACTCCAATATAAAATTTAAAAAATTTTAACTTCAAACAAACAAACAAAAATCACAAAGAGTCTTACTGCCAGGATCCCATCACTCACTCCTCCAGATGGTCTTCTTGGGCCAAATTAAAAATGATTATGAGCCAGCTTTCTCACATGGCTCATATTTAGAAAACACTCATGCTTTCTTTTCTCTCACCACTCTGTGAGTAAGCCCTACCAAATTGCTTCAGTCCATTTCTGCCTTTGGATTTTTTCATACATGAGCTAGAGAGAAGTCCACTGTGTCTTCCTATTGCAAGAGATATGGGTCAAGCACTCTAATATTGAAGCTCTGCTACCTTGACCTGATGTAAAGAGGTAAGCACTTATGCTATCAATCTCTCAGTAGAAGGAGAAGCACAGATATCTCCAAAGAATTTCCATCACAGATCCTCTCCCAGTTTCCATTGCATTGGCCTGTGATTTGTACCTTAAATGTGAGTGAAAGATCGAGACTAGTGAAGCAAATCCTTGCCTTCCCTTTGGAAATGTGCTTTGTGTTCTGACTTATAATCTGATATATGGGATGTCCTATAACTTAGTGTATCACCCAATATTTCTAGTTCAACATCCTTCTCTACATGTTACACACTGAGACAATGGCTCATTGACACCAAGGCAAGACATGTAACTTATAATGTAGAAAATTATCTATGCAGGATCTGAGGAAATGTTCCTCAAAATACCTTACCTCCTGAACTTAAGAAAACATCTGAATTCCTGTCATAATTGTAATTTAGTCATCCCTTTAGTTTAAGGAAGTAAAACATCTGTTAAAATGTGAACATAATTATCAGCAAATAATAATAGAAAAATAATTGTTACCCACAAGATCTTACATTAGATTTATTTTGCTTAGTAGTCATCAATAATTGAAAGATCAATGGGTAAAAATAGTTAAACTCGTTAAAGTGGTTACAATCCAGGGCAGAAGAGCCTAGATTTGGGCAAGACGATCATGAAACTTCCAAAGTTGGTGTAATGTCTCAGTCAATATAATAAGGTAGGATATCCCTCTTAAAAGTTTGGAATTGACAACCTACAGCATGAGGGCATTCTTATGAGGGTGGCAAAGCAGAAAGAACAATAGAAAAGATGGTGGACACAGTGAATTTCACTAAGGCTAACCTGTACTGATCCAGCAAAAGACAAGATTATAAACAAAGTTTTTCTCAGAAAATACTTTTTCTAAAAAAGAAAAAAAGAAAATACTTTTTCTCTTGTAAAATGATTTCTAACGTCGACAACTCCATTATGTTTAGGAAATTCTATATTAAATAACAGTATGGGAAAAATTAATGATGATTCCAGGGTATCAACCAGAGGTATACCCACTAGACTATAATATATTATATGTAATCAATCTATCATCTCTATATCCATCTGTAATATATATTTCCAAAATTCCCAATGTGAACTTATTGGCAGTTTAGCCTACCTTCTGTAATAGCAATTGCAATTCCCAATGCCTTAATAAAAATAGTTTATAAATTACTCATATGATTATTGGAGCTCTGCTTCACATATCTATTCAGGGACACAGGCTCCTTTCTTTTCATTATTCCACCATTTATATAATTATCGAATCCTCCATTGGATTACATTAAGATACTCTGTATCTGGTTGGCAGAGGAAAGAAGAGAGAAGGTAAAGATAGTGTGAAATATTTAAGGAGTTATGTCTACAGATGTTGTACATTAATTCTAACCACGTTCTATTAGCTAAAGCTTAGTCACATGAGTATGTTTCCAGGAAGAAAACAATAAACACACAGAATTGCCTCTGTTATAATGAATGTAATGACTCCATTGTTTGTAAAAACAGTTAATAACATTATTAAATTTTAATAATGAAGGAAAGTAAAAGTGCTTTAAATTGATTTAGAAAATATTAACTGTTAATGTTGAAAATTCAAAAGTACATTTGTAAGGATAGTCAAATTTTTGTCATAGCTTTCAAAAAAATGAATTACAAGTAAATACACACAGTAAAAAATAGACTGCCACTTATTGGTTCTAATAGTTTTTTGACTGAGTCTTTAGGGTTTTCAATATAGAGTATCATGCCATCTGCAAACAGTGACAGTTTTCCTTCTTCCTTTCCAATTTGTATGGCTTTTATTTCTTTTTCTTGTCTGATATTTGCTAATATTTTTGTTGAGGACTTTTGTTATCTATGTTAATCAGGGATGTTGGCCTATAATTTTCTCTTTTACTTTGTTATACAGCAGGTCCTTATTAGTCATCCATTTTATACACATCAGTGTATACATGTCAATCCCAATCTCCCAATTCATCCCACCACCACCCGCACCCACCTCTGCTTTACACCCTTGGTTCCCTTGTTTGTTCTCTACATCTGTGTCTCAATTTCTGCCCTGCAAACCGGTTCGTCTGTACCAGTTTTCTAGGTTCCACATATATGCATTAATATACGATATTTGTTTTTCCCTTTCTGACTTACTTCACTATGTATGACAGTCTCTAGATCCATCCACGTCTCTACAAATGACCCAATTTATTTCCTTTTTATGGCTGAGTAATATTCCATTCTATATATGTACCACATCTTTTTTATCCATTCATCTGTTGATGGGCATTTAGGTTGCTTCCATGTCCTGGCTATTGTAAATAGTGCTGCAATGAACATTGTGGAACATGACTCTTTTTGAATATAGTTTTCTCAGGGTATATGCCCAGTAGTGGGATTGCTGGGTCATATGGTAGTTCTATTTTTAGTTTATTAAGGAACCTCCATACTGTTCTCCATAGTAGCTGTATCAATTTACATTCCCACCAACAGTGCAAGAGGGTTCCCTTTTCTCCACATCATCTCCAGCATTTGTTGTTTGTAGATTTTCTGGTGATGCCTATTCTAACTGGTGTGAGGTGATACCTCACTGTTGTTTTGATTTGCATTTCTCTAATAATTAGTGATGTTGAGCAGCTTTTCATGTGCTTCTTGGCCATCTGTATGTCTTCTTTGGAGAAATGTCTATTTAGGTCTTCTGCTCATTTTTGGATTGGGTTGTTTGTTTTTTTGATATTGAGCTGCATGAGCTGTTTATATATTTTAGGAGATTAATCCTTTGTCAGTTTCTTCTCTTGCAAATAATTTTCTCCCATTCTGAGGGTTGTCTTTTCATCTTGTTTATGGTTTCCTTTACCGTGCAAAATTTTTAAGTTTCATTAGGTCCCATTTGTTTATTTTTGTTTTTATTTCCATTACTCTATGGGGTGGATCAAAAAAGGTCTTGCTGTGATTTATGTCAGAGTGTTCTTCCTATGTTTTCCTATAAGAATTTTATAGTGTTAGGTCTATAATGATGTTTGCTGTGGGTTTGTCATATGTGGCCTTTATTATGTTGAGGTAGGTTCCATCTATGCCCACTTTCTGGAGAGTTTTTATCATAAATGGGTGTTGAATTTTGTCAAAAGCTTTTTCTGCATCTGTTGAAATGATCATATGGTTTTTCTTCTTCAATTTGTTAATATGGTGTATCACATTGATTGATTTGCGTATGTTGAAGAATCCTGGCATCCCTGGGATAAATCCCACTTGATCATGATGTATGATCCTTTTAATGTGTTGTTGGATTCTGTTTGCCAGTATTTTGTTGAGGATTTTTGCATCTATATTTATCAGTGATATTTGGTCTGTAATTTTCTTTTTTTGTAGCATCTTGGTCCAGTTTTGGTATCAGGGTGATGGTGGCCTCATAGAATGAGTTTGGGTGTGTTCCTTCCTCTGCAATTTTTTGGAAGAGTTTGAGAAGGATGGGTGTTAGCTCTTCTCTGAATGTTTAATAGAATTCACCTGTGAAGCCTTCTGGTCCTGGACTTTTGTTTGTTGGAAGATTTTTCAGTTTCAATTTCATTACCTGTGATTGGTTTGTTCGTATTTTCTATTTCTTTCTGGTTCAGTCTTGGAAGGTTATACCTTTCCAAGAATTTGTCCATTTCTTCCAGGTTGTCCATTTTATTGGCATAGAGTTGCTTGTAGTAGTCTCTTAGGATGCTTTGCATCTCTGCAGTGTCTGTTTTAACTTCTCCTTTTTCATTTCTAATTTTATTGATTTGACTCCTCTCCCTCTTTTTCTTGATGAGTCTGGCTAATGGTTTATCAATTTTATCTTCTCAAAGAACCAGCTTTTAGTTTTATTGGTCTTTGCCATTGTTTTCTTTGTTTCTATTTCATTTATTTCTGCTCTGATCTTTATGATTTCTTTCCATCTGCTAACTCTGAGTTTTGTTTGTTCTTCTTTCTCTAGTTCCTTTAGGTATAAGGTTAGATTGTTTATTTGAGGTTCTTCTTGTTTCTTGAGGTAGGCTTGTATAGCTATAAACTTCCCTCTTAGAACTGCTTTTGCTGCATCCCATAGGTTTTGGATCGTCATGTTTTCACTGCCATTTGTCTTAAGGTATTGTTTGATTTCCTCTTTGATTTCTTCAGTGATATCTTGGTTATTTAGTAATGTATTGTTTGGCCTCCACGTGCTTGTTTTTTTATGTTTTTTTCCCTGTAATTCATTTCTAATCCTATAGCGTTGTGGTCAGAAAAGATGCTTGATATGATTTCAGTTTTCTTAAATTTACTGAGGCTTGATTTGTGACCCAAGATGTTATCTATCCTGGAGAATGTTCCATGCACACTTGAGAAAAAAGTGTAATCTGCTGTTTTTGGATGGAATGTGCTATAAAAATTAATTAAATCTATCCGGTCTCTTGTGTCATTTAAAGCTTGTGTGTCCTTATTAATTTTCTGTTTGGATGATCTGTCCATTGGTGTAAGTGAGGTGTTAAAGTCCTGCACTATTATTGTGTTACTGTCGATTTCCTCTTTTAGAGCTGTTAGCAGTTGCCTTATGTATTGAGGTGCTCCTATGTTGGGTGCATATATATTTATAATTGTTATATCTTCTACTTGGATTGTTCCCTTGATCATTATGTAGTTTCCTTCCTTGTCTCTTGTCATAGTCTTTATTTTAAAGTCTATTTTATCTGACATGAGTATTGCTACTCCAGCTTTCTTTTGATTTCCATTTGCATGGAATATCTTCTTCCATCCCCTCACTTTCAGTCTGTATGTGTATCTAGGTCTGAAGTGGGTCTCTTGTAGACAACATATAGATGGGTCTTGTTTTTGTATCCATTCAGCGAGCCTGTGTCTTTTGGTTGGAGCATTTAATCCATTCTTGTTTAAGGTAATTATCGATATGTATGTTCCTATTCCCATTTTCTTAATTGTTTTGGGTTTGTTATTGTAGGTCTTTTCCTTCTCTTGTGTTTCCTGCCTAGAGAAGTTCCTTTAGCATTTGTTGTAGAGCTGGTTTGGTGGTGCTGAATTCTCTTAGCTTGTCTGGAAACCTTTTGATTTCTCCATCGAATCTGAATGAGATCCTTTCCAGGTGGAGTAATCTTGGTTGTAGGTTCTTCCCTTTCATCACTTTAAGTATGTCATGCCACTCCCTCTGGCTTGTAGAGTTTCTGCTGAGAAATCAGCTGTTAACCTTATGGGAGTTCCCTTATATATTATTTGTCGTTTTTCCCTTGTTGCTTTCAATAATTTTTCTTTGTCTCTAATTTTTGCCAATTTGATTACTATGTGTCTCAGCATGTTTTTCCTTGGGTTTATCCTGTATGGGACTCGCTGTGCTTCCTTGACTTGGGTGATTATTTCCTTTCCCACCCAAGTGGGAAGTTTTTGACTCTAATCTCTTCAAATATTTTCTCAGGTCCTTTCTCTCTATTCTCCTTCTGGGACCCCTATAATGCGAATGTTGTTGCATTTAATGTCCCAGATGTCTCTTAGGCTGTCTTCATTTCTTTTCATTCTTTTTTCTTTATTCTGTTCCATGGCAGTGAATTCCACCATTCTGTCTTCCAGGTCACTTATCCGTTCTTCTGACTCAGTTATTCTGCTATTGATTCCATCTAGTGTATTTTTTCATTTCCGTTATTGTATTGTTCATCTCTGTTTGTTTGTTCTTTAATTATTCTAAGTCTTTGTTAAACATTTCTTGCATCTTCTCGATCTTTGCCTCCATTCTTTCTCCAAGGTCCTGGATCATCTTCACTATCATTATTCTTAATTCTTTTTCTGGAAGGTTTCCTATCTCCACTTCATTTAGTTGTTTTTCTGGGGTTTTGTCTTTTTCCTTCATCTGGTACATAGCCCTCTGCCTTTTCATCTTGTCTATCTTTCTGTGAATGTGGTTTTTGTTCCACAGGCTGCAGGATTGTAGTTCTTGCTTCTGCTGTCTGCCCTCTGGTCAATTTTCTCTTTTTTGTAGTGTCTTTGATTTTGGTATCAGTAATGCTGATCTCATAGGAGGAGTTTGGAAGCATTCCTTTCCCTTGAATTTTTGGGGAGCTTTATTTTATTCTCTCATTTGGAACATATTCCTCTGTCTTCTCATTTTGTTTGACTTTCGCTGTCTCTGAAATTATGCAAAACAGTTACCTGTCTGGTCCTGAAGAGGTGTACTTATGTGGGAGCATCTCCATTGTAGCCAGTGGCCTCAGTGAGAGAGCCAGATCTGAAGTAAGCATGGGCTGTCTTCTCCTGGGGTCCACTGGCACATGCCACCTTGTTAGGAGGTAATTCCAGAGTTGGAGGGGCTAGAGTTAGTGCCAGGTGTGAGCCAGGGGTTTTCCCATGCTCAGTAGCAGTCACTGCCTTGTCATGGGGCAGGGGCAGGGCCCAAGGAGCTGAAGCCCCACTTCTGAGCTGGCTCCACTTTTCCCCAGTGCACACAAAGCCAGTCTTCACCTTATCAGGGAGCAGTGCTGGAGCAGAAGAGACTGGAGCAGGAGTCCTCTGTGGGCATTGGGATGCACTGGGGTAGTCTTGGAAGGCCAAGCAGAGTACCAGGCAGTTCAGTCTTCTGCCTCTGTACTGGGACTGAGAGCAAGCAATCCTGTGCATGTACTCTTCAAGAGCAGTCTCAGATTCTTACTGCCCTCAGGTAAGCCCCACTTGTTTTCAAACCAGCTAAGGGGTTTTGTCTTCCCAGGGGTGAACCCCAAGGCTAGGTGCCTAATATGGGGCTTGTGCCTCTCACTCCCCAGGGAAGGTTCCCCAAGCCTGTGATATCCTCCTGTTTTTCTGGGTCACCCATAAGGAGTGGGTCCCAACTAGATCGCTCCTCCTCCCCTCCTACCAGACATTTTGTGGTTCTTTCTTTATAGCCTCAGTTGTAGAAGAGCCATTCTGCTAGTCTTTATGTCATTTTAAGTGAGAGTTTTTCTATATGTATTTGTATTTTTGATGTATTCATAGGGGAGGTGAGCTCAGGGTCCTCCTACTCTGCCATCTTTATCCCCCTCTCCTAGCTAGCGCATTTCTATCCCTGACACTATCAGTGTAGGTACTGATTAAGGCTGTGTCCTTGACCATTCATTATTCTCTCCCTATTTATCTGTAGCAATCATATTCTCTACTCTGTTTCAATCATCATTTCAATATAAATGGTTCTTAAAATTTTGTCTCCATTAATTCTATCCATCTGAAATTCCAGACCTTTTAAAATTACTATGTGAATGTGGATTTTTGTTAAGCTCAATTTTGTGACCAAGTATTTACACTGTATATCTTGCCATCATGGCAAATTCCACAAAAAAAAACCCACAAAAGTCATTTTTTATCAACTTGGCTCTTACTACTAAATTACTTTTTTATGTTAATGATACTAGTGTTCTCTCATGAATTCAATCCTTTTCACATGTTAGTTTGTTTTATTTTATTCCATTATTTTATGCCTGGAGCTGAGCTATTATGGAAGACACAAAAAACAAATGAACTTTGAGCCTTGTCTTAAGGGGTGAACTTGACGATTAACCAGATGTGTAACACTAAATGATAAATTCTCTAGTTATGGGTATGAAAAGCATACAAAGGATGTACATAAATGTCTAACTGAAAACTAAACTGAAGGGTCAGAAGATGCCTCTAATCTCAACCTGTATGATCTCAGAAAAGAGGACCACTGAATTTTGTTTTGAAGTTTGTTAGTTTGTCTGCAAAAAGAGTATGGGAAAAGAAAGAGCTTCCCTGTCAGAAGGAATAGCAATTATGAAGACATGAAGTCACTTAAGCATGAAACATTCTTAACCTAACTCCTACTCTTGCCTTTCCTCCCATAATCAGTTTGTCACAGAGTCTTCTACTCTGACTTCAGGACATTCCTTTCACTCTCTACATTTCCTTTGCTCACTTGAACTATCATTAACTCTTATGTGGATTTATCTCTTAAATTCTTAACTGATCTTCCTGCATTTCATCTCTTCTGATTCCAACTCATCCTACACACCAATGTCAGATAACTGTAATTATATTAGAAACATGAACTGAATTTGGTCTTAAAGTTAGAATTAGAGCTTGTCAGTATTCCAATTCAAGAATGGATGTTTGAGTCATTCCCTAAAGTAAAAGAGACAAGAAAAATAAAAGTTTGTATCTTTCTAATGTAACCTGAAGAGAGATAGCTAGATAGACATAGATGATAGATAGATAAATGATAGATAGATGATTGATAGATGATAGATAGATAGATAGATAGATACATAAAGATACAGAACAGAGGACTGTACCATGAAGCAAAATAAGAAGGGAAAGTTTGTTCCAGAGAGTTCAGCAAAAGTCACAGAAAGGAGTTGCCATTTGAAGGGATTCGATGTTTGAGTAAAAAAAAAGAGGAAATAAGAAAAATAAAATCCAGACAGAGGCAAAATCTTGTAGAACATCATGCAACCATAAATATCTTACATGTAAGTTAATATATATCTTGGGAATGATGAATGACCTGCTTACGCTAGGAAATATTTTGTGCAAATCTGAATCATTGGGAACAATTTTCAGAGCTCCTAGTAAACTCTAGAGTGAATGCTGAACTTCTTAAGTTGAAATCAAAGGTATTTGTGATGGTTTCAGTGACCTTTTAGTTATCTCTTTCTACTTCTTTATATAACCCATTGTATTACTCAGGGTTTTCCAGAGAAATAGAATCAATAAGATGTGCGTGTATATGTCTGTCTGTGTGTGTTTGTATATATATAGAGAGAGATTTTAAGGAATTGGCTCACATCATTATGGAGTGTGACAAATCTAAAATCTGTAGGGTCAGCCAGGATGGAGACCCATGGAAGAATTGGTGTTGTAGTATGAAGTATGAAGGCCATAAAGCTGTAGATCTGGTATATTAGTCAGCCCTGGCTGCAATGACAAACTACCATAGACTGAGTAGCTTAAACAACAGAAATTTATTTTCCCATAGTTCTGGAGGCTGAAAAGTCCAAGATCAAGGTATGGCAGTGATCATTTTCTAGTGAGGGTTCTCTTCTTTGCTGGCAGATGGCCACCTTCTTAATATGTCCTTATAAACTGGAGATATCCTCCCCTCCCCTCCCCTCCCCTCCCCTCCCCTCCCCTCCCCTCCCCTCCCCTCTCCTCCCCTCCCCTCCCCTCTCCTCTCCTCTCCTCTCCTCTCCTCTCCTCTTCCCTTCCCTTCCCTTCCCTTCTCTTCTCTTTCTTTCTCTCTCTCTCCTTCTTCTTCTATAAGGCCACCAATCCTATCAAGTTATCACCCCACCCTTATGACTTTATTACCTTCTAAAAGCCCTATCTCCAAATACTTTAATTACCTCCTAAAATTACCTTAGTTATCTCTGTTTACAAATACAATCACATTGTGGTTTAGGGATTCAAAATATAAATTTTGAAGGGATACATTTCAGCCCATAGAACCTGGGAAGAGGTGATGTTGCAGTTGAACTCTGAAGGCTTCTGCTGATGGAATTCCTTCTTGCTCAGTGGAAGCCAATCTTTTGGTCTATTCAGGTCTTCAACGAGTTGGATGAGCCCATCCACATTATGGAGGGAATCTGCTTTATTCAAAGTCTACTAATATAAAGGTTAGCTTCATCCAAATATGCTCTCACAGAAACATCTGTAATAATTTTTGACCAAATATCTGGCACTGTGGTCAAGTTGACACATTAAATTAACCATCACACTCATGTTTCCTCCCAAACTGCTTTCCTCTTTTCTTTGACATGCTTCAAAACATCCTTCCCCCAATGTTTACTCACCTGGAATATATTATTTCCCTACCTCTATTTAGAAAAATTCCACCCATTTGGTAAGATACAGATCAAATGCCATCCCTTTCATAAGGGTTCCTTTGATTATTCCCCAGAAGCAATTACTATACCTTTCTGTTTCAAAGTCTCTAGTAATTTGTAGCATTTGTGGCATGTAGTTCTTATCATAAACAGACATATCATTTGTGTGCTTATATAAGTTTTGTTACTAAATTTTCATCAAGTTTATCTCTGGAGTATCTCAAAAGCAGTATCTTTCACTGTTTCATATCTACTCATAATTCTTATTATTTTCTATTTCCCCATATTGCCAACAGAGGGACACTGAGTTTCAACTGGGGTTCAGCTCTTCTACTTTGTGGTAGAATAATTAGAGAGATTATAAGAAAAAAAGAGTTGGTGAAGAATCAAATGTATAGCAGGCCTATACTATGATGTGTGAAATGTTTGAAATTACACAATTATATATGCTTACGTTAGACTATGAGGTAATAAACAATTAAATCATTCTATATAATATCACAGGTGGGTTTTATCAATATTTATGATATTGCAGGTGGGTTTTATCAATATTTAAACACATTTTTTTACAGAAAGCTATTTTGATATTCTAGAAGCACAGGAGGAAATATTCTATAACATCACATCTTTTATAATGCAAAAAAATTTAAGTTATCTAAACATGATATATTAGTATTCTAAGGTTCCCTTAACAAATTGTCACAAACTGAATGGTTTTAAATAAGTGAAATTTATTGTCTCACAGTTTTGGAGCCCAGATGTCCAAAATCAAGATGCCCATACTCTTTCAAGGCCATAGGGGAGAATCTGTCCCATACCTTCTCTTAGCTCTGGTGTCACCAGTAATCATTGGCATTCTTTGGTTTGCAATCATCTCACTCCAGTCTCTGCCTCTGTAGTCAAATGTCATTCTTCTTTTTTTATATCATCATCTTCTTATAATGACACCAGTAATATCTGATTAAGGTCTCAGCCTACTCCATTATGACCTAATCTTAACTAATTATATCTGCAAATAACCTATTTTCAAATAAGGTCACATTCTGAAGTACTGGGGGTTAGGACTTTGACATACCTTTTCAGAGGGCATATTTCAACCCATAAAAATGATCGATTAAGAATGCTTCCTTTTATATTCAGAAATATCCTAAAAGATTGATAGACCACATTTTAAAATGACTATCTCAATAGACCTAATAGTTATTTGATCAAATTTAAGATCCATTCCTGATTATAAAAACAAAACCAGAGAAAAGGCCAAAAAGGAACTCTTAAAATCTAGGAATGAAAGGATATTGATATTTGCAAAAAAATTATTCTGTTAGAATGTTAAAACAATTAGCTAAAGAACTGTTTGAATTCATAATGATGTTGAGTGGATCTTGGACATAAGATAAATATACACAAATTGAATATTTTCATGTATACCACAGAAAACATTTAGAAAATAAGTCAAAAATAACTTTCACAACTAAAGAATAGGCAGTTTCATACATTACTAATATATATGCACCAAGACAAATATATTAAGTTATATATTCCATTTCTTGATAGGAAGACAATATTTAAAAGCTGATGTCAATTCTACATAAATCACACTTTAAGTTTAATATGAAGCAAACTTAACAAAATGATTCTTCAGTGAATTGAATGTTTATGAATAAAAAAAATTACTATCCTCCCCAAATGATGTCCAACATTTTCTGAGGGTTTCTCAGGGTGAGGAATGCTTAAAACAGGTCTGTCACTTTCTTCCTCCAAGCCTCCTTTGTACCCTCCCGCTAACGGTATTGCAAATAAAGCTTATATAGTCATCTCTCTGTGGGACACAACTAAACTCAGCTGGTGACTGCCACTGCTACCACCATTCTGGTCTCCAAGGAGACAATAATCACCTTTTTTCTTCTGTTCCAAGAAGAAAACCAGACCTTGATTTCAACTGAATGACTTACAACTGCTTCTCATTCTAAAATCAAGCTGGTCTTCCTTTACCAACCAAAATATTCAAGTCTTCATACTGTAGAGTCCAGAAAAAACTTTTACCTGCCCTTAAAGAGAGAAAGATAGTAGCTTTTAATTAACTTCAAGTAAGTATTTATCACCTACTAATTAATACTATTTTACCTGAATGTGTTCAGCTAATATTCTGCCAAGAGCTTTGAGAGATAGAAAAATAAAAGTTAGGGTCCTGTCTTTTTAAGTATCGAAAAATTGAGAGTAACATGTAATCACACCTAGAGAAAAATGCAAACAATATATAATTAGTTGCTAAATTGGATGGTATAGAATGTAACTGTAATAAAAGGAGAAGTTAGGCAGGATAATTTCTAACGGGCTTGACAGTCCTTAAATGTTGGGCTCCTGACATTGGTGTACAGGTATTTTAAGGGACAGAAATGACTTATGTAGTTTGAGCATCCCATGTTAATGAAACCATAATTTATTTCTGAATCTGTTTCAAAGTGGAACTTCTTTCTATAATATTTTCATTAAAGTAACATGGAAATCTGATTGATGATACCCATCTTTTGCTGTACAGTGTGTAGAATCCGTGGTGATTCTGATCATGTGTTAATGCAATGCCCATTATCACATGTAATACTACCTACAATCTTGTAAGGTGGGAATTACTATCCTTACTTCAAAATTGTTGAAAATGAATCCAGGAAGTTAGAGTAGTTTGCCTGATGCAAACTACTTAGTGGTGCACAAAACTGGTGTAAGTTCCTGGAGTATTCACTAAATGTCAGAGAATAGAGTAATGGGGTAGCCTGAGGCAGGGAGGGGTGAAGTTTGTTATCAAATAGAAAACATTTTTTGGAAAAGTAGAATAAATATCCCAGGAATAAATCTGAGTTAGAAGAAGCAAAAAAATAAATGTTTCATATTAAATTTTAAGAAAGGAAAAATAGACAAGGAGTAATTTAGTATAAAGAAACAGAACATTATATAGGATAAGTCAAATGGGAAACCATAGGAAATAGTAACATAAGAGGGAAGATAACTCATTCAATATCTGGCCACATCTTATCTCTTCATCCCTATTTCTTACCACTTATCTTCCAGATAGTCTAGTCAAAATGAGCATTTTTACATGTTCTGCAATTACAAACTCTCTAGACACTGTCCTTTTACTTGTTCTTTTGTATCCAGTACCATCCTAGTCATAATTGTAGATAGTTATTCCTATCATAAAAGGACTATGCCATGAATAGAGAAAATCAGATTAAAGGAACGCATTTTTGTAAATTAATAATATACTCACAGAAATAAAAAGAAACAGTCTAATGTTAATGCTTATGCTGATAACTGATACTCCATGTTGCATCAAGGAAACAAAGGAACATTGTCCAGAAAAACCTGAATTGCCAGACTAAAAGGAACTACTGAATACTCAGTAGATTCTGAAATTTTATCCTGGGGAAAAAGAGAGGACTCTAAAAACTCAAGAGAGAGAAACAGAATGAAAAAAGGTGATATACAAAGGTGAATGAATGGGAAAGATATAAGGTTTCTGATCTGCCAGATCAGTGAAATGATGCCTTCTAAATACCAAAAGAAAATGATTTGCAACCTAAAATTCTCTAACCAGTCTAGCTATCAATTGAGTAGGAGACTATAACAAAGACATTTGCAAATGTGTTAATTTTTTTAAAAGATAAAAATGACTTTTATGAATATATAAAATAAATCAATGATTTTATTTTCCCATTAATTGATGTTAAAACCAATTCAAATGAGGATTTGAATATATATTTAGAAATGCTAAAATTAATTTGCAGTTATAAAAATTATTAATTCGTATAGAGCAATATGAGGTAATGATTGAAATCATCTTTTCTTTAAGGCAAAATCAATTATCTCTATATGCTAGACAAAACTCATTTGGATTATTACGGAAAAGATGATTTGAATGACTATCAGTTTTCTACACCTTGACTTATACCCCTACACAATTATAAAACAGTTTAGTCAATGGGAAGATTATCCAAGAAATACACTTGTATAGGTCAGGCAATTCCTGAAGAGTTTGCTAGAGGATGCCCAGAACTCCACGTAAGGGACATTCAGTAACCTTTTTGTCCTTTTCCAATTCTGTGACATTTTTTCCTGACATGAAAGAAAACTCTCAATTTTAAATTCTTAAGCATTTAGGAAGCCAGTGAAAGATAATCTTCAACAAGACAAAGAATGATCCCAGAAAAAAATAACATGAAGTTTCTGGAGGATAGGTAATTCTTCCAGCTCCATCGCTCGATTGCTGCAGGAGAGCAGAGAAGCTCCAAGATGATAGCCGAGCATCAGTCACAGCAGGAAACCAATCATTAAGAGCAATGTGAAAAAAAAAATTAAGTGCAATTATATATTATGTATATATGGGACCTCCAGAGGAAATTATTCCCATACTTTGACAGATCTCTTACTGTATTTAGAGAAGGAAAAAAAAAGCAGTAGATACCCAGAAACTAAGCAAATGAAAAAATGCAATTATTAATGCCAGGGAAAAAACACTATTTTATAAGAAGATAAAAATAAATGTAATACAATGCTTGGATTGATACTAAGGCATATTTATATATCATAATAAAATAATGACTTATTTGATTGATTTAATGCATGCTTATGATGTAACTGTACTGGGCTATTGGATGCTGGGGAAATGTGTTGAAATAAGAGGGCTAAAACCATCGTATAATAGGAAGGTAGTAAATGATGTCAAAATATGATAGACTAGGAAATAAAACCTTAACATTACTTTTTAAAAATGTTTTTTTTAATGTCTGTAAAAAAATGAATGAAACATTTGAAAATTTGTCTTGGGGAAGAAGATCTGGGTTGAGTGAGAACTGAAGAATATGTTCTTCGTTTTCATTAAAAGTCTCAGTTTTATTTGATTTCTCAACTATGTGTATTTATAATATTGACACAATTACAAAATAATTTCCAAAAAATGGACAAATATGTAACTGCACAGCGTGTGTGTGTGGTAGAAACAGGATTAATACAGGTGGCTGAAGTTGGGAAATTATTCTTAGTTGAGGTAATATTTGATTTGGTACCTTTTGAGATTCAGCATTTTCTTGATGGAAAAAGAGAAGTAAAGGTTTTTCAGTATAGAAAATATCATGTGAGCTGGTCTCTACCATTCAAATAAGTTTACTGAGTTATGGATATAACTGAGTTGTGAATATAATTCTGTATTTAATTATCTCTGACATTTCCAGACTATTTACATAAAATTTATATCTATATATAATGAAATGCATAAAAACTACATAAATTTAATTCCTTGTATCCTTGCTTCATGTGTGTTGCATAGATTTGTAAGCGTCTGCTTTTCTGATGTTCTAATATTTTAACTTGCATTGTTCAGGAGAGAACAAAAAGAAGAATGAATTACATGTGGACTGACATAAAGAACTTCCACATTCTTGTATGGAAAGCAAGTCTTTAATATATGCAAGCATATATTTTCTTATAAGCAGATGTTGACATTAGAAAATAACACGTAATTGAGCACAGATGGTGTGCTTGGCATACTAAAAATGCTTAGGGGAAAGCACTTAGCAGAAAGCACAGATTTTCTTTTCAGTTAGGATTCTTTTGGCTTTAAATATTCCAGATTTCTTTCTCACTTAATGCCTCTTTGCAAAGGGAGTATTCTGAGCCAGTATGAAAATGATAATATACTAAATATTAATGATAGATATAAAAGTGATTGTAATTCCAAATCAACCTCAAAAGAATGATGCTACATAGCGTAAGTGTAAATGGTAATTAACATTAGTATTATGTATAAATTACATATATATCTATTATACCTTTTATTTCCAATTTTTATTATAGTGATATGACTATTACATTCATTTGTATTAGTCATTGAATAAACTAACCTTAAACTTGCTGTGGTGATAGCTTAGTATTTCTGATAATTGTAATGAATTAAACCTGCAGCAGAATAAAATAGTGTCTACTTTCTCCTATTAATGCTTCCTGTTGAAATGTGTCTAACTACTTAACCAAAATACTAATGATGATAATTGAGGGAAGAAATGGGGAAAAAAAGTAGATAGATAATGGTTTCAAATTGGCATTTGGTATAGCAAAATAATGCTAATTTTCATTTTAAAGTATAATACCAAGACATCCACACCATGTTCACAGCACTGACTTTTAAAAATGTTAAAAGATGTATTTGAAGTTGTTTTCTCCTTATGAAAGAGGAGAGAGGACAGACTATATCACAAGTTTCTGGGCTGTGCCCAATTTTTTTGTTCAGTTGAGAAAGGACTTGAATTATTTTATGCCCCAAAGCCATCTCTTCCTCACAAAGGTTTTCCCATTGACTTCAAAGTAGGAGCCACAGGGGTGCATATTAACACTGAAATGGATGAAAAACAGATTCAAAATTTTGAATGAGCATAACAAATTGAAAGGCAGCTAGTAGAAATAATCAGCAGATCAGTAATTGACAGACCATTTGAATCTCTATTATATTAAAGTCAAATGAAAAGGATGAACATAATTTTTTCTGTGAATGTGGAAAATCTGACAGTAGAAATGCCTATTCATAAGACAGGGGAAAAAGGAAGCATTTAACTCAGATGCAATGTACCATTACTCTGACAGTGAAGCACGCAGGATACTTTATTCTTTGCATCCCATGCTAAATCTCAGGATATGCAAGGATTTTGGTGATTTAACAGTTCTTAATCATTCCCACAGAAAATTTTTAAAAAATAAAGACCCGGGCTTCCCTGGTGGCATAGTGGTTGGGAGTCCGCCTGCTGATGCAGGGGACGCGAGTTCGTGCCCCGGTCCGGGAGGATCCCGCGTGCCGCGGAGCGGCTGGGCCCGTGGGCCATGGCCGCTGAGCCTGCGCGTCCGGAGCCTGTGCTCCGCGACGAGAGGGGCCGCGACGGGAGGGGTCACGGCAATGAGAGGCCCGCGTACCGAAAAAATAAAGAAAGAAATAAAGACCCGAGAAGAGTTAGATACTCTGGTATTCTCTGAGTATAAGTAAGTTGTTTTTTGGGGAAGGTTTGCCTCATATGAATCTCTTAAGAGTCAAAAGGATAGCATGGAAGATTTCTTTTGAAGAGCTTTGATTAAAATTATTTCTATACATTTCAAAATTTTCTTTTAACTCTGGGTGGAGGATTACTAATTAAATTGACTCATCACATATTTATTGAATATGTTATGACAGTGAACTAGCTGCAGAATAATCAATGGAAAAGTTTTATTCAACAAAATTTGAGGCCATTATAATACTGGAGAACAGAAAGGGTGCCATCAACAGAACAAAAATTTTGAAAAATTCCAAAAAATAGCTAATGAGATTGGATAAATTCTTAAATCAGAGCAGAGGAACCTGCAGCTGAAGCCACCAAGAGTAAGTGAGGGATTTCACCCAGTGGAATTCCAGGTAAGCTCCAAGTTCAGTATCAACTAGTACCAACTGCAGAAACAGCAATCATTAAAGTGTTCATTAAACTCTATTCTGAACAATTGTTGTCTTCCTTCTTACTGCCATGAAAATAGAAGCGCTATTGACGAGGGATAGATGAAAGAGCAATGTGGTTCCATCTCCTTCACAGTGGTTCTAAACCATGGTGGCATTTTTAGGATTAGCTGCAGAGCCTTTACAAAGTACTAATTCTTAGCTTGCCCTCTCCAGATAGTCTGAGTCTATTGGTTTTTGAAGGACCCAGAAGTCAGTATTTTTGATAAATTTCCCAGGTAGAAATTTTTTACAGTTTGGTCACTGGTGAATCCCCAGCATCTAGAAAAGTTCCTAACACAGTAGGAACTCAATAGTTGTTTGCAGAGTGAATGGATAAATGAATGAGAATGACTGCCTTTAAGAAAAATATTAATAACTAGATAGTTGTATATAATTGAAAGATAAGGTCACAGTTCTAAAGAAAAAAACAAGTGATCCTAGATTTTACACACAATTGAATGATCAATAAACTGTAAGAAAAACAAAAGTAAGCATGTTTTGAAATATGCATACACAATTTACTACCAAAGCAAACTATGTGAAAGCATGACTCAAGGTCATACTATAAGCAAGTAAATAAGAAATCCAAGCAGTAGAGCACAGGATATAAGTAGCATTTGAGTACAGCACAGATGGAGTAAATAAAATCTGAAATAATTAAAAGAGAACCCAGTAGACCTTGCCACCTGGAAGATTCTCATTACTGCAGGGAATACTTTCTTTATTTGATCTCCAATCACACTACTGGTTTTATAGTGAATAACTTTATAAATAAATTTTAAATGCTGTTTATTACACTTGAATTATTTAATCAAATCAAGCCATAAATATTTAATAAAATTACCAAATAAAATATAACTGTTAATAGCTGTAGTATGAAATATACTTGGTCTTCATCACTGGTTCCTGACACAGGAACTCCTAAAACCCTTGAGATTCCTTGCGTGATGGGAATGTCTTTTGTTATTCTTAAGGAACCCCATTTGATCACACTTGAGTTTATGCTAATGAGGTGACTAAGGGGGTGTCCCTAGATAGCCTCGGGGTGGCACTGATCACCAGAGTAGGTAATCAGAGGGCTGGAACTTTCAGCTCCACCCACCAGTCTCCAGGAAAGGAGGTAAGAGGGGCTGGGGATTAAGCTCTATAAAAGCTCTTGAATAACAGCATTTGATGAGCTTCCAAATTGATGAACATTTTCACATGCTTGCTCCTGTGCTGGGAACCCTTCAGACCCTGCACCTCTTCATCTGGCTGTTTATCTGTATCCTTTAAAAATAAATCAGTAAATGTCGTGAAGTGCCTTTCTGATTTCTGTGAGCTGTTCCAGCAAATTACTGGACCGAAGGATGGAGTTGTGGGAACCCCCGACTTATAGTGGATTTAAAACAGTACTTCAGTCAGAAGTATGGGGGCCAGGACTTTGGACTAGCATCTGAAGTGGGGAGCCCTTAAGCGGAGCTAGAATTGAATTGAATTGTTAAACACCCAGTTGTTATCAGGTGAATCAGAGGATTGCTTGTTGATTTTAGAACAATATTTTGGCCTGGCTTCTTTCACTCAGTATAATTATTGAAATACTCTTAAATTATATAGTATGTATCAGTAGTTCATTCCTTTTTATTGCTGAGTACTGCTTCTTTGTATAGAGATACAATAATTTATCCATTCACCTGTTGATCAACATTTAGAGATTGTTTTTCATTCTGGGCCTTTACAAATAAAGCTGCTATGAACATTCATACACAAGTTTTTGTGTAGTCATAAGCTTTCACCTCTTTTGCGTAAATACCTAGGAGTGCAAAGTCTGGATCATATGGCGGGCGAATGTTTAACTGTTTTAGCAAACTGCCAAACCATTTTCCATTTTGTATCCTACCAGCAGTGTATGGGAGTTTTAATTCCTTTGCATCCTTGACAATACTCGGTATGGTCAATTGTGTACATGTGTTTAAGTTTAGCTATTCTCATGAGTGTGTAATAGTATCTCACTGTTATTTTAATTTGCATTTTCCTAATGATTAATGATGTTGAGCATTTTTTCATACAGTTATTTTTTAAAGTTGTCTTCTTTGATGCAGTGTCTGGTTAAATAATTTTGGTTTTGTTCCTTAATTGGGATGTAAAATAGTGTTTTAAAAATTCCTCTCAGGTGCTTTAAGAATTTTTAAATTTTGTCTTTTCATTCCGATAATGACTTAAAAATTAGTGCGGTTGTATTATGTTTCATTAGGACGACAGAGTATAACAAAATTCTGCCAAGCAATTTCAACTCCTGCATTTCCATTTGTGTGCATAAAGAATTATCCAGAGCTACAGAGAAGCAAATAGTTGCCTATTTAATGTGCTCAATGATTGATGCCAGGCAATCTACATTGCATTATTGCTTTTACCCTCTGGAATCTTAAGATTTTTTTGCATCAACTTTTCTCTAATTAATCAATTCATATAAGCAAATTGACTTTGATATTCTGTATTTTTTCTAGATTTTTCTTTCTTATGCCTTAATATCCTCCATTCTACTTACCACATACAAAAAAAAAAGACATTTTTTAAAAGTCTCTTCTTGCTAGCTTAGGAGATGAAAGTCTCTTCAGAACTACATTTCTTTCGCTTTATGATCAAGGAGCGTGTAAGATTTGCCACATTCCTCCCATTTATTTTTGTCTTTTTAACATGGAACCACAAAATTATTAACATGAAAAAGTGGGACTGTTTTGTTTATGAAGATATATACTGTTACTGTGTACCAACACCTTTTTTTCTCTAGGTCAGCATTGGCACATGTCAATTTAAATATTTTAACATCACCCTTCAGCTGATAGGTGTTGAGGTACAGGAAGGAGAGGTGAGAAAGGCACGTGGGCTTAGTTGCCCCGCAGCATGTGGGATCTTAGTTCCCCAACCAGGATCAAAACCACGTCACCTGCATTGGAAGGTGGATTCTTAACCACTGGGCCACCAGGGCAGTCCCATGGAAACTTGTTAATCATAGGTTAAGGGCAAACAAGAAGAGAGGGAACCGGTCAGAATGGCCATCATCAAAAAATCTACAAACAATAAATGCTGGAGAGGGTGTGGAGAAAAGGGAACACTCCTGCACTGTTGGTGGGAATGTAAATTGATACAGCCACTATGGAAAACAGTATGGAGGTTCCTTAAAAAACTAAAAATAGAACTACCATATGACCCAGCAATCCCACTACTGGGCATATACCCTGAGAAAACCATAATTCAAAAAGAGTCATGTACCACAATGTTCATTGCAGCTCTATATACAATGGCCAGGACATGGAAGCAACCTAAGTGTCCATTGACAGATGAATGGGTAAAGAAGATGTGGCACATATATACAATGGAATATTACTCAGCCATAAAAAGAAACGAAATTGAGATTTGTAGTGAGGTGGATGGACCTAGAGTCTGTCATACAGAGTTAAGTAAGTCAGGAAGAGAAAAACAAATACCGTATGTTAACACATATATATGGAATCTAAAAAAAAAAAAAGGTTCTGAAGAACGTAGGGGCAGGACAGGAATAAAGAGGCAGACATAGAGAATGGACTTGAGGACACAGAAAGGGGGAACGGTAAGCTGGGACGAAGTGAAAGAGTGGCATGGACATATATACACTACCAAACGTAAAACAGATAGCTAGTGGGAAGCAGCCGCATAGCACAGGGAGATCAGCTCTGTGCTTTGTGACCACCTAGAGGGGTGGGATAGGGAGGGTGGCAGGGAGGGAGACGCAAGAGGGAAGAGCTAAGGGGACATACGTATAACTGATTCACTTTGTTATAAAGCAGAAACTAACACACCACTGTAAAGCAATTATATTCTAATAAAGATGTTAAAAAAAAAAGAGAGGGAGAATCTTGTAAATCATTTAACTTATTCATTCTTTCCACAATTATATGTTTAACATTAGGTACTATGCTACATGCTGATGATACAAAGGTGAAAGAAGACATGGGCCTTGCCTTGGTAGAACTTTTACAACATGCATGTTGCATATGTGTAAAATAACATTTTTCAGGCTACATGTATTTGTAGAATTTGTAGATGCACTAACTGTGACTAGATGATTTCCCTGTTTTGGCTAATCAAGGAGAGAAATAGTAGAGAGTCATCTTTCCTCTGTGCCTAGAGATTGGAATTTTGACCATCATAGACTTAGAGTACACTAAGAATTTCAAGAACACTTAGAAACAGTGAAGAGGTATTAAATTATTTGATTAAGTTCACACATTTATTGCAGTGAAATTATCCAATTTTACTTATCATCATCCAAGACTAGTATAGTTTCCTATGTCATGGTGTAAAAGAATGGACTTAGCTGATTACATCATCATTTATACATCTTTTATTTTCTTGTATGTTTTAAAGGAAAAGGGGAAGAAACCCTTCTTTGTTATATTTATGCAATCAAGTGTTGATAAGGGATTATTTTTGGCATAACTTCATAAATATTCTTATCTCTCTTCTGCCTTCCATTTGTTGCTTTACCTTAAAAAAAACCTCAGATTATTTGATATTCTAACAATAAAAAACAACTTGGACACAATACTCACTACAGTTTAAAAATTTAAATAGCAATATTTAAGGTATCTTCAACATTATTTGTGACATTTAAAACCTAGTGTAGGGCTTCCCTGGTGGCACAGTGGTTGAGAGTCTGCCTGCCGATGCAGGGCACACGGGTTCGTGCCCCGGTCCGGGAAGATCCCACATGCTGCGAAGTGGCTGGGCCCGTGAGCCATGGCCACTGAGCCTGCACGTCTGGAGCCTGTTCTCCGCAACGGGAGAGGCCGCAACAGTGAGAGGCCTGCGTATCGCAAAAAACAAACAAACAAACAAACAAAACTAGTGTATACAAATCATTCATAATAGAAATTTAATTTCTTTGATTTGATTACAGTCTAACAAATTGTTTATTCTGAATTACTTTCATTTCTACCTACTCTTTCATTTATTTGTATTATTTACTTAAGTTTAAAATTCTCTTGTTATACTCTCAGTTTGTTTTTTACTTTATTTATGCTTAAATTTACAAGCTATTTCAGACAAAATGAAGCAAATTCTGTGGCCTCTGTTTAATTTGTCCTATTGGTAAAATAAAAATTGTATCCTAATATGACCTATGTGCCTCTCACACTTGTTCAAAGAATTGAAGGATGCCTTATACCCTGTTACTTCACTCCACCCTATATTTCTGCTGTCATTACCACTCACTCATTTTATTATTGCCTTGTTTCAACATGTTGCCCAACTACCCCTTTTACACCTGCCTGTGTTCTCTGCCACATTAATTTAATACCCAGAATGTTATCCCTTTTTCATATTAACCATTTTATTTTTCAGATCAGATAAATTGTTATTTCTAATGATTTTTGTAGTCCCATTTCCAAATCGATGGAAATTATTATGAAATTAAAACATCATTTTGTGCCCATATGGAAGAGGACATTTTTTTGAAAGTACAGTGCTTGGTAAAGCTACACTAACATGTATCAGATACTTTGTGTCCTAATTACCATACCCTTAATGAAAAGTGGCTGTTTTGTAAAAAATGAAAAAAACCACATATAGCAGAAATTCATTAAAAATTAAAATTTATGGAAAGTTTTCAGTTAATAGAGTGAATCAAATTGATACCCAACATTTATAGAAAGGAGGCAAAAATAAACAAATAATCCTTTTATCCAAAACAAATGTAAGTACTTTGCATACCAGAAATAATAGTACATTATAACCATTTTTATCATAGAAAAAATGTACTAGTTCCTTTGAGGAAGCATCCTTTGTCCAGAAAATTTCACTTATGGGCTTCTGAATAGAGCTTTTTAACTTTATTCACAGGTTCATACTATTAACTCCTCTCCAACTACTCTCTACTGTTTAACTATTTTACTCTCCATGTGCCTTTATTGTATAATACTTAACATTCCTTAAGTATTTTTTATTTCATGTACTGTTTCTCAAAGTAGATTAACTGATTTGACATCATCTTATATTTCTTTTTCATATAAATCTAGGTCCAATATTGATACTTGGTTGAGATCTGCTACAGCCTCCTTCAGTAACAAAATACTTATAAATTTGTATGAAAAAATAGATATTTTAATGTGATTTTTATATTTGATAAGACCCTGGGCCACAAACATGGAATTAGCAATAACAGAAAGATGAGTCAAGCATGACTGTAGTTTTCAGCTTTGGTAATTGAGTCCCTTATGTTTAGAGACTGGGAAGGGGCAAAAGTAGGTGATTTGGGAGAAACATGCATAGGAGGAATAATAGATGTGCAGGTGCAAATAATGAGAGTAGATTTGGCTTGATAAGCTTCAGGTACCTGCATTACTTTCAGGTGGTAATGATTAATAGGTAGTAGGAAATATAAGTGTAGCAACAGGGTGATGAAATAGGTTTGGTAAGACCTAGTTATTTGAAGTGACTGGATTGGATGAAATCCATTGGGAGAATGCTAAAAAAGAAGAAAGAGAAAGGAAGGAAAGAAGGAAGGGAGAGAGAGAAGATGGGAGAGAGAGGGAGGGAGGAAGGAAAGGAAAACAATGAATAGCTCAGGAATCTGTGAAACTAGTGGTCAGTTATTTTAAGGCCAGATTAGTAGGCATAAGCCTAAAGGAGGGCACAAAATAACACATGTAATCCATGAATAAAAGAAAAAAAGGTATATACGCATGATTTATAGTTTGTGAACAGAGTCTGAGACTCAAGGTTTCTATCCAGGAATGTAGGAGAAGTGATTCACAAACATTCTGATGGACCATGGGAACCATCAAGTCTATCCTCCACAATTGCTAACTGCCTAGCTATGAAAATTTTTGAATTCAGGATTCAAGAATTCCAACTAATGAATGGACTTGGGTAGGAGATAGAAAACTCAGTCAAAAATAGGCTTAGGCAATAAGGACTATGAAAATAGTTATCAGGAAAACAGGTTCATGTACAGGGATTAGTTAATAAGAAACCCTAGTGCAAATGCAAAGTAAGAGTCCAGCAGGAGTGCCTATAAAAACCACTGTACATTCTCAATATTTTCCCTTGTGTCTAGGTTGGGGCTCTTAAAAGTAGAGGCAAATAAAGTCATTTCAGCTGACGTCTATGGCGGTGGGAAACCAGGTTTATTCACTCAAACACAGCCCCCCCCCAGCCCCCCGCCAAAGGGAAAAGAGCAGGCCAGGCAGGCTCACCCAAAAATCAGGTGTAGGGTCTCAGGCTCAGCTCCTTTCAGGTTCTCCAATCAAATTAGTCACTCTTCTTCCACGGAGTAGGATTGAAAGGCAAAGAGTACAACTCCAGGGAAGTCCCTCCACATTGAAACATGAGAATTGAGGATAAAGTAATCTCCCCTAACAGAACACTTAAGGTTTGTAGTCTCTCTGCCCCTTCTTCCAGGAGTTACTGCTGAAGATAATGAGAAAGTGCTCATTTCTCTGGGTTCCTTTTTTTTTTTTTTTTTTTTTTTTTTGCGGTACACGGGCCTCTCACTGCTGTGGCCTCTCCCGTTGCGGAGCACAGGCTCCGGATGGGCAGGCTCAGCAGCCATGGCTCACGGGCCTAGCCGCTCCACGGCATGTGGGATCTTCCCGGACCGGGGCACGAACCCGTGTACCCTGCATCGGCAGGCGGACTCTCAACCACTGCGCCACGACGGAAGCCCACTCTGGGTTCCTTTTTAAAAAGCTTTCTCTCTCCCACTCTTCCTGCTCCTCCCTCTCCTCTCTGTAATAGAACAAAGATTCCTCCCTTTCTGGGCCTTGTGCCAGCCAGCTTAGGGTGCTTGCCATCTTCCACACTAGGGCTAAGAACAGACCAAGGCAGTTAAGATTTTGATGAGTAAGAGGCTACATCTTGCTACCCTGCCCTAATAATTCACTAGAGTATGCCAAAGAAAAGGTTAGCATTAGTAAGAGAATTGCTTATCTTATAGTTGTTTCATTCTGATAGTAGAATAGGATTTTTCCCTTTTCTTCATTACTTTTCAAGCATAAAATCTGAAAAAAAACTGATAACTTTTTCTCAACTCAAGAGAGGGGAAAGTGGGGTATAAGCAGATAAATGAGGGCTAGCCTCGGAGGGAACTGGGCTGGGGATTTCCTGTCCTTCCAAACTTCCAGGGTATAGTTAGGTGGTTTGTATTTACATCTGCCAAATCTCCTCTCACCAGAAAAAAGGTTAAGTCTACTCCCTATCCTGTAATTATGGTTTTTGGTTCTGAATTTTTGATTGAGACCCCCAGGTAGTGTTTTTGCTGGCACAGATCTCTTCCTACCTAGAGCTTTGGGTGGGTCCATCCCACTATGTTGGAGGTATTTATCCTTTTTTTCTTTTTTTTTTTTAGTTCCTTCAGCGGCCCTCTCAGCAGCTCTGTTCACTTTAAATTGTATCAGGAAAATTAAAGAGAATATCTTTTCAATACAAAAAACATTGTGAAGAGATTCTGAAAAATAAGTCTATTGGATTTCAACCCAGTGTTCTACACTGATTATTTTTTTAGCTTCTCTATATAGCATTTTATTCAGAAGTCTTCAATAAATTAAATTACCTAGGCTGTTAATAATTCTAGAGATTATATCAGAAGCCTGCGACATTTTCTCCTGCCACATTGTGCTACAATTAGTCTTTTATCAGCTTCATAATTTATGACTATTTTTTTCACACAGTCTTCTAAATTTTTCCGAAAGTTGGTTTCCTTCTTTGTAAGCTTCTCTTTATTTTTAATAATATAATTTGCTTTCTGTGGTTTGGAATGACATCATACCAATGGAAATTATCATATTAGACCAGAATATTAAAATTACATTTTATTGTAAGTCATTGAAAATGTTCATAGACAAATAGAAATGATCAGACACTTACCATTTTTGCACTATAAAATGTAAGTCCTACAAAGGAGATATTGAAAATAAATAGTGATTAAATTATGAATAATTAAGTGAACCAAAGGAAAATATGTAAAATTAGATTATCTACTCTTATTCCACATACATATGTTGATATAAAATGATGTTCCTTTATTTTTCACCAAACTCAGTGCTTTGCAATGATTGCCTCTATTGTTTTGATATTACATTAGTGCTAGTAGCATTTAGGATTTTGTTTGTCTGTGTATCAGACCTATTCACAGTGGCTAAAACAAAATGGAATTATTTCTTTTCAAGTAACAAGTCAGGAAATAGGCAATTGAGGTCAGTGCAGCTGCTTAACGAAATCATCAAGGACCAATACTCATCCTGGCTTCCTGATCTACCATCCTTAGCATATAATTTTGGACACTGCTCCACTTCCAGGGAATTTGATCTTATTTCAGGCAGAAAAGAAGGGCAAAAGGCAGGGCAACTCAGTCTGTCCTATGAAGAGACCTCTACTTATAACCTTGGCTGGAACGCAGCAACCCCAGACCCCTTGCAGTTATTTTTAAACGTGTTTTAACCAAATAAAAGTGGGGCTGTCTTAGGCCTTCTTCAAAAACACAAGAAAAATCTCAAACAAACAACCTAACCTAATTAGAAAAAGAAGAATAAACAAAACCTAAAGTCAGTAGAAGAAAGGAAATAATAAAGATCAGAAAGGAAATAAATAATATAGAGATTAAAAAAACAATAGAAAAAGTCAATAAAACCAAGAGCTGTTTCTTCGAAAGGATAAACAAGATTGACAAACTTCTGGCCAAGCTCACCAAGAAGAAAAGAGAGAGAACACAAACAAAATAAGAAATGAAAAAGGAGACAAAACAACTGATATGCAGAAATACAAAAAACCATAAGGGAATACTATGACTAATTATATGCCAACAAATTCGACAACCTAGAAGAAATGGACAAGTTTCTAGAAACATATAGCCCACCAAAATTGAATCAAGAAGAAATAGATAATTTGAACAGACCTATCACTAGAACTGAAATAGAATCTGTAATTTTAAAACTCCCAACAAACAAAAGTCCAGGACCAGATGACTTCATAGGTGAATTCTACCAAACATACAAAGAAGAATTTATACCAGTCTTTCTCAAACTCTTTCAAAAAATTGAAGCGGAGGGAACACTCCCAAGGACATTCAATGAAGCTACCATCACCCTGATACCGAAACCAAAGACACCACCAAAAAAGAAATTACAGGCTAAAAGCAGGGCTGTCTTAGTAAGAAAATAATATATTTGCCATTGCATTTCTTTCTGACAGAAATAGGTTACAACACTATAATGATTGCAGAAGTTTTCAAAATTAGAATGCTTAAGATTCAACTAGAATGTTTATCAGAGGTAGATTTCAAGTCCTCAAAAGGAGAGACTCATTCAGTAGGGTAGAGTCATCTCAGTTAATTCTGATACAGATGGTTCACAGACCATTCTTTGAGAAATGCTAGTAAATTCTAGAAAAGTTCATTGAAGATCCTTTCCATTACGATTAGTGGAGTTCAAAGATAATTGGTGTTTTAATTTATTTGAACTTTTTGCTTCATCTTCTTGTAATTTTATTCTTTTACTTCTAATATTTTCCATCTTTTTCTTTATTTCTATATATGAGACTATCTGTTATTGCAAACCTTGTCATTTCTAATAATAATAATGATTAAGTGAACTTAATAATTATTTTTCTATCTTCATTGATTCTTTTTTTTTAAACACATTTATTTATTTTTGGCTGCATTGGGTCTTCGTTGCTGTGCAGCACTTCTCGTTGCAGTGGCTTCTCTTGTTGCGGATCATGGGCTCTAGGCGTGCGGGCTTCAGTAGTTGTGGCACACGGGCTCAGTAGTTGTGGTGCACAGGCTTAGTTGCTTCGCGGCATGTGGGATCTTCCTAGACCAGGGCTCAAACCCGTGTCCCCTGCCGGATTCTTAACCACTTCACCACCAGGGAAGTCCTGATTCTTGAAACATAACCAGTCTGGAAACTGTTATATGCTTTTGGGAATAAACTCTCAATGCATTACTTAAGGTAAATTTTAAGACATATTTAAAGATGGCAACATATTGAGACTTTTTCAAGTTTGAGAGTATGCAAGCATCAAATCCTCAGAACTGCTGTGAAAGAAGACTCCTTTTCTATCTCTTCCCTTTGATTCTGGTACTGATTTTGTTAAATATCTTTCATAGCCTTCCATTGACTAGAATGTGGTCTACCTTAAAAGAAGCAAAGGAGCTTAGTAGCTGTAAATTACTAAGCAGTTCCACCCTCCTTGCTCATATTCAGTGATGAGCTAGAGCAGGCTTGTGCCAGCTAATTAGAGGCAAGTGTCAACACGTATTTCCAACTCCATGCTCAATGACGTCAGCTTGGTAGTTTGAAATTGGCCTTCCTGGGTATATTTTACACCACAGAAATGGGCAAATGCTACAAATTAAGTTTTTGCTTTGTTTTTATTAGAACATTACTGCTTATAAATTTACCTGACTTTCCTCAGCTTCAACCCCTCAGAAATTTGAGTTTTGTTTTACATAGCTAAGAGGTAGGGCTGAAGGAAGAAAGAAAAGAAAAAGGAAGGAAAGTGGGAGAAAGGAAGGAAGGATGGAAGAAAGAGACAGAGATTTGGTGAAATCAATCAAAATCTGGGCCTCCCTTGTTCTCAATTTCATTCAAAAATTTTTTTTAAAATGAATTAGAGTCTGAGGATCTGAAATAGAATCCTTCTTAATAAAATTAAATTAAAAACATTTTTTTCAATACCATACTAGTTTCTACTAAAAAATCCTTGATTACATTAAAATTGTTTTACTCATCCATCTCCAGATGAAGAATCTAGGCATTTTTGAAGGACGGGATAGGAAGAAAGGTGTGGAATAGCTCTAGAACAGTCATATAAATGATTTACTGTGTTCTGTAGGATACAGATTATGGGTTGCTGAGATCATCACAATGGAAGGTACGGATTTGCTTATAAAAAAGTAGAAAGTCAGAACTGAGTCAGCTCTCAAAGAACACTACAGAATGATGTCCTATAAAATGCTACCAAGACAAGCTGCATGGTTAGGCAGCCTCCACACAACCTGTTTTTGCAAGATGCCCTTGACTGATGCATAGAGCCAGCTATCCGTAAATCAACACAGTATGATAATAGTGAAGAAATAATTTTGTAATTGCTTTTGTTGTGGAAGTTCTATGGAATCCTCAAGGCAAACTGCATACTTTGAAGTGGGATGAACTACTAAGTTAGTACTCCAAAAACAACAGTCCCACCTAGGTCATTGATTAATGACATGCAATACATGCACTCTGGTTAAGTTTGTATTTCACAAGTCAATCTAAACAAGTCTGGCACACCATGTAATAGACGTGAAAAAAGATCTCAACTAAGGATATGAACTTTAGGAAGACAGATATACCAAGAGTCATTGTAAAGAATGCAGTCACCATCCCTTCCAAAAGAATCCAGCATTACAGTTTAAAATAACAGAAATTCTGAAATAGGTATTTTATGAACAGACAAGGCAGTCATAAGACTCTATTAGCTGTGTATACATACATATTAAATGTTCTTATTTTGCTTCTAATTTTTAGTTAAATCTGTCACAGTATCTGTCTGGTTCCATTCACTTTTACCTATATACACCATGAAAGACATTTTTCTAATTGATATTAATATTATTAATATTATCAAATGTTCTCAAAAATCGTATACCAAACTATTGAACTAAAAGTGATTAAGTCCACCCAATCTCATGTGTATTAAATATTCACTTGGTAAAAACCTAACTCAAAGTAGAGAAAGTTTTAAAATAGGCCAATTTCACAATAACCGAGGATAGGTGTGGAGGTGGCAGAGGCATAAGGGTGGATCTAGGGCTCACACATTGTCCTTAGAAGTCTTTCTTACCTACTCACCCTGCTTCTCTCTGAGTTTTGGCCACATTCTCTATTAATACAATCAGGTTTCCTCCATGTGGTGGGGAAAACGGGCAACGCTAGCACTTAATTATACTTTCTGCACTGTGAATCCAGAAGCAAGAGAGTTACTTTTTTTTTTTTTTTGCGGTACGCGGGCCTCTCACTGCTGTGGCCTCTCCCGTTGCGGAGCACAGGCTCCAGACGCGCAGGCTCAGGGTCCATGACCCACGGGCCCAGCCACTCCGCGGCATGTGGGATCCTCCTGGACTGGGGCACGAACCCGTGTCCCCTGCATCGGCAGGCGGACTGTCAACCACTGCGCCACCAGGGAAGCCCAAGAGAGTTACTTTTAAGCCTCCTAACAAAGAAAGAATGTCCCAGTTTAGTCTAAATTATGTGTTTATCTTTGAAAGCAGTCACTGTGGAGAGGACAATGAATTGGTCAAAAGGCCTAAATGAGAAGCTAAGCCATATACCTTCTCCTAAATCTGGGAACAGTTGAGATTGATATGATTTATTTCCAGTACTTTTTAGCTTCCTCACAAAAGTTAGCAGAATTTTAAGAGCTTTTTTTTTCCAGTTCACGCAGGAATAGCTGATGAACATATATAACAATTTCCAGCTTACAAAGTGTTTCTTCACAGATGTCATCATATTTGCTTCAGGTAGTTTGTAGGTTTTTGTCCTTTGTTGCTGAGAAGCCTAATTCACAAGGCCTAGTGGACTTGGTTTTCCATATTCAATCTAATTCATTATAATTATAATTATTCCAAATGAGAAAACTGAGATTTAGTGATGTTTTTCAAGTACCCAAGGTGAATAAGGATTCTATTTCAGAATTTCAGACCCCAATTCATGTTTCTCTTTTTTTGTTTTTAAATTTTGAATGAAACTGAAAAGAAAGCACGTCCAGCGATTGATGCATTTTATCATCTTATTTATTTGTTTAAATTTCTGTACTATCATTAGCCTGCCTTTTGAGGGCAACTATATCCCAAAGCCAGTAAAAATCCAAGTGTTGCTTTCATCTCAATGACCATTTATAAATTACTTTTTGGTGAATGAGAAACAGCGACTCCATTTGCACTGTAAGACTTCCTTGTTCTTGATTAAATTGCTAATTTGAATCAATAGGAATAGAAAGTCACCTTGGTTCTTACAACAACACTGTTAGGTGAACGTATTGCTCAATTTTCTGTTCATTTTTTGGAAGAAAATCAGAGCACCATTAGCCTAACACTTTATTCAAAAATGCTGTGAACAGGAATGTTCACAATGACCATTGTCACAAAGAAGGAAGGAAAATTTTAGCTGAGATTTAGCAAGAGGAGTTATACAAAATTGAGCTAATTTTGGAAATAGTTGGTCAAAATCAGTTCTGGGAAGATGGAGAAATTGTTCTGCAGATTAGTAGTTATTTGTTAGTCAATTCGAATTTCTCAAGAAGTATGAGGAGGAAGTGTTAGGGACTAAGGTCATGTGTCAGTAGGATGGGAGAAACAGCTGTGGGAGACAAGGACCTGCCTCAGTAGAAACTGTCAGTCTTTCAAGCTCTCTTACAATTCTATTCTGGTCTATGGAGTGTAGACTCATCTCCCCTCATTTATGTTTGGGTTACATTGTCTGTCTGGACTGCATATAAATAGAACTCTGTTAATGCGTCT
Organism: Phocoena sinus; assembly: GCF_008692025.1. Lineage (NCBI taxonomy): Eukaryota > Metazoa > Chordata > Mammalia > Artiodactyla > Phocoenidae > Phocoena > Phocoena sinus. The sequence continues at coordinate 34,124,239 of NC_045772.1, read as the reverse complement.
CATTATTTATTTACAAGAAGATCTAGCTTTTTGAATTCCATTTTAAAATAAGTTATTTGTACTTAACTTAATCAAACCCCAAAATTTAACCGAAACAAAACAAACCTAAAAAACCCCTCTTTCACTCATTGTCACTAAATGTTTTTTAAAATATTCCCCTGATAGCTTTGGTCTGCATTCTAGCATCATCTATAATTGGGCAGTAAGAAGTATGTAGGGCTTGCTTAATACATGAATATAATATGATATATAATTTAATACAGTAGTTAAAAGGATGAATTAATATATCTTAATGTAAGCTAAATCATTTGAAATCTGTTACCTTAAATATATTAACTTGGAAAATAGCATCAATAATTCTGTTCACTGGAAACCATATAACAGCGGCCCTGAAAATGTATGAGCGCTGAATAATATTCATTATGGAAATTCATTTTCTAATAACATATCAGTGTAGCCCTGTCCAACTTATAATACGCTCACCTGATTTACAACGGATCTTCTTGTGTAATAGTTATCAGGGTCATACATAGTTAATAATTCAATATATCAGCCTAATTTGAAACAACTGATTGAACAATATAATTAAAATATGTCTAATCTGTTGGGTATTTAAACATATTAACATGGTGACAAAACAAGTTTGACCAACATTTAAAGGTTCCCAGTCATCACCACAAAACAACATGGAGGGAAAAGTAAAGAAGCCAAGAGGTACCTGTCTATGCACAGTGTGTTCGTTGGACTCACTGTATCTTTGGATCAGACTGGTTTTGAAAACAGTGTTTCTATAAATAATAAATGCAGTCACCCAACAGAGAATCTTTCTGTTTTGACAAGAACAAAAAATTAAAATATATCAGTTGTTTCACATCTCCCACAACACTGCAAAAATCTTGGAAGCACAAATGTTTCACCTTGTCAATATTTCATTGTCAATACATGTTTTAAGCAAATATTAATATAATACATAGTGTCATTGTACCTGTGATGCATAGGAAGCCATTTCCATAATTCTTTTTTTTTTTTTTTTTTTTTTTTTGCGTTACATGGGCCTCTCACTGTTGTGGCCTCTCCCGTCGCGGAGCACAGGCTCCAGACGCACAGGCTCAGCAGCCATGGCTCACGGGCCCAGCCGCTCCGCGGCACGTGGGATCTTCCCAGACTGGGGCACGAACCCGTGTCCCCTGCATCGGCAGGCAGACTCTCAACCCCTGTGCCACCAGGGAAGCCCTCCATAATTCTAATAATTAAGATTACTCAAACACAACCACCTACCATTGGATTAAATTGAAAATATGTAGCCAAAATTATCTGAAGTAAGAAGCCTGAGACCAAAGAGTCAATTTCTTGTAAGAGTAAATTTAAATGTAACTTCTCTCCTGATTGAGATCCTCCCAGAAATAAATGCACCAGGTGAGTGACATTGCCTCTCACCAAAATAAAGTTTAAAGTGTATCAAAGCTGCTGTACCCCGTAGCCCACAGCCTTCTTTCCTGCAGAAGCCCAGTGACATTAAACTTTCTTGCCTGCCTGAGAGGTAGAATTCCATAGTGGTTAAACGTAGAGATTTTAGAGATAGCTACTTGGGTTCAAACCTTGGCTTTCCCACTCACTGCCTTTAGGACACTGGACAAATCACTGAAAATATCTACCTTAGTGTGCTTACTTTTAAAATAACAGAAATAAGAAATAAAAACCTACCGCACAGCATTGCATTGATAGTTAAATAGTTGGGTAAGTGCAAAGCCCTTTAAAACAGTGCCTGGGGCTTCCCTGGTGGCGCAGTGGTTGAGAGTCCACCTGCCAATGCAGGGGACACGGGTTCGTGCCCTGGTCCAGGAAGATCCCACATGCCGCGGAGCGACTGGGCCTGTGAGCCATGGCCGCTGAGCCTGCGCGTCTGGAGCCTGTGCTCTGCAACGGGCGAGGCCACAACAGTGAGAGGCCCGCGTACCGAAAAAAAAAAAAAAAAAATCAGTGCCTGGTTCATAGTGTGAACTGTGTAAGTGTGAGTTCATATTATTGTTTATCCCCATCCCTGTTCTAGATGCCCAGGGTGTCTTTCTACTGGAGAAAACCTTTAAATAAAGTTTAAAGGCATAAACCTGGGCAGAGACATAGAATTTGGGTGACTGATGGCTAATTTGAAGATCCTAGGGAAGTGGACTCAACAAGTAGTGTGATAATTCCCATTAAAATTCAAACTTCAGGATCATGGACAGAGACAGCAATGAAAGGTCAGACTTTTATATTCTGGCTCTTTTTTCTGTTTCCTAGGCTATTCTTAGAATGGGATACTATAGGTCCACTTTCAATGTAGTTTTGGTTTACAGTATTAGTTCTTAATCTGTCTCTAAGAAAATACTCAGAAAGTATTCAAATTTTGAAAGTAATTCTAGTTATCATCTTACAGATAAAATAACTCAATTTAAAAATGATTGCTTGATCTTTCTTATGTCACACAAGTAATCATAACAGTTAATCCCATATTGGAATCAACTAGTCACAGATTGAAATACTTCCATTTGGAATCTCACTATATCAAACCAATCAAGGATAAATTCAGTTAAAAAAAACTGAAATAGGTGAGCTATAGAAAAATGAAAGATTTTAGCATTAGAACAGACCACGCTGTCCAAGTTGAAATCACAAAGAAAGACTTGTAACCCAAATGCCTAAGAGAATTTCATATTCTGAAGTAATCAAAAGTGTGTTTTCCTAAGTCAGTTTTGTTTGCTCCTCGGATATTCTCTCTTCAGTGTTAATGGTACCATTCTTTCAATGTGAATGGCAGTCTGGTGATTCATCCTAGACTTTACCTTCTCTTGCCCCTACTTCTTTGCAAAAAGCCTAATTATTGGGGCTTCCCTGGTGGCGCAGTGGTTGGGAGTCCGCCTGCCGATGCAGGGGACGCGGGTTCGTGCCCTGATCCGGGAGAGTCCCACGTGCCGCGGAGCGGCTGGGCCCGTGAGCCATGGCTGCTGAGCCTGCGCGTCCGGAGCCTGTGCTCCGCGGCGGGAGAGGCTGAGGCGGTGGGAGGCCCGCGTACCGCAAAAAAAAAAAAAAAAAAAAAAGCCCAATTATTATACTTCAAAATCCCTCTTCATCTCCTCTCTAGCTCCTTTCCTTCCACATCTCTACCTCACTTCCAGCTCTTAGCAGTTTTGCCTGGATTGTCTCTTGACCTCCTTTCTCAATAATATTCCATCAAAGTCAGAGAATGTCAAAACCTTAGTATTAAATATAAAGGCCCTATGTAATAAGACCCAACACCTTCCTCCTCCTCTTCACTCCTTAAGATGAGTATGAAATATTTCCTGCTCTGAACGTCCATATCCTGGGTTAAACACTAGGAAAATTATTGTTTTGCTGTTGTTGTTTTCTGCTCAGACTCCTTTCCTTACCTCTCACAAAAGTAGGAGGACAGATGGCCCCAGCTTGGCTAGTCACAATAGCCTCACTCCACTGGCAATAGTTATTGGTCTAGAACAGATTTAGCCTGTCCAATCAGAGTCTCTTTCCGATGTTTTTCTTATGGTACTAACAAGAAACTCTATTGTCCTGGTCACATGGAACAGGAAACATGGGGTCTTGGGTCAGCTAATGGCCCCCATCACATGAAAAAGCCTGTCTGTAAGATAACAAATGATGCTAAGTGGAGAGGAAAGATACGTAGAAAAGTAGTACTGGCAGAGTTGAATTCCTCTTCTAAACTCTAAAGTTTTCAGAGATGCCAAGATTGCAGCAGATCTTCCTTTAATTATCACAGAATCTTCATTATCTTTACAACATATCTAGTTTTTTGTATAAGCAACTTAATTGGGTTTCTGTCACTCACAACCACAGAGTCCTAACTATAAAAATACACAATCTGGACCACATGCTATCTGAGCACTCTCATTTTCTATTGATTTATGTTTGTGTATTTTATTCCCCAAATAAGACTGAAAATTTAATGGAGGAGGGGAGAGGGTGATGCTTCATACATGATTCTGCAAATATTAACACAGTAAATAATACATAATTGTTGAATAAATATGTTAACAGATCACTAATTTAGCAAAGCTTTGAAAATAAAGCAAATTTAAACTATATATAATTATGGATTTTGAAATAATAAATATTTATAAATCAATTTAAATTTTTTTCTCAAAATAAACTTATAATATTTGACCACAGTAGTCTTATAGCCCAATGTTACCATTTTGCAGATGAAAGATATAGGCCCCAAAGTGATGAAACTTGACGAAGATCACAGTGTTGATATGTGGCAATCTTCTCAACCTTATCCAGACAAGAGGCAAAAAAAAAAAAAAAAAAAAAAGCTTTATAGTATTTGTTTGGAATATCCAAGCAAAAGTAATTCAATGAGTTAAATTAGATAACATTACTTAGTCATCTTTATCAGTGTCATTGCTTTCATTTACTTAAAGCTTCCTTTATTTATATGTATTGTTTCAAATTTCCCAGGAATTAAAATTCTAGTCACTATAAAAAATAGATTTCTTTCTTTTTTATGTGTTTATGTTTGTCCAACAGAGAGTAAATCAATAGTAAAGAAGAGAGTGAGTCTGTCAATATGACACTCCAGGATATGTAATTGATTCTTAAGCTTTTGACATTTGCCCTACATTTATACTGAGCATCATCCATCAAGACTTCTTAAAGATTTTTTTCTTTATTAGAAATAAACAGTGAAAGTTGATGTGAATCAGTCTTACAAAATTTTCTCTGAGATAGGCTTCTCACAGAGTACTTAGAAATGAAATATTTCAGAAATATTCGTGAATGTTTTAAAGTTGAAAAAAATTCCAAATCAGATAAAGAGCGTGTGAAATTTAAAAGGGCAAAATTCTTTATTTTTTCAGTAAAAAATATTATTTCCTTTAAGAAAACTAGTTGAAGCTGTTTATATGAAAATTTCATCAGTAAAATTAGGGATGAATTTTATCTGTTTAATTTAGTATCTGCAAAAAAAAAAAAAAAAAAACACCTACTTTGTTTTACTTATACACCACATCTAATTTTTTCAGTAAAACTTTCACCACACATCAAAGTATACCCCAGATGTGGTCACTTCTCACCATCTGCACTGCTGTCACCTTCATTCAAGCCACCATTTCCCACCTGAATTCTTTCAGTGGATTTTTACTGTCCTGTATACCCCACCTCCAATGTTCTCTTTTACATACAATATCCATAGGGATCCTATTAAAACATTGCTTTGATTTTGTCCCTCCTATGTCTTCCCAGTTTACCCAGAGAAATGGTAACCTTTATGATGGCCTATCAGGCTGACACAGTCTAGCAGTTTCCTCTCCGATTTCCCATTACTGAATCCTCCTCGCCATGCTTCCAACCATCCTTTCTTCCTTTCTGTTCTGCGAACACATCATGCATGCCCACAATGCAGTTTATGCACTCTCTCTTCCCTCTGAAGTGCTCTGCACCCAGTTATTTATACATCTTGCTTACTTCCTTCTTCAAGCATCTGCACAAATTTCAACTGTTCAGGGAGACCTGGATTGACCATTGTACATAAAATTAGCCGCACCTCTGTAACATGCTTTGCTTTCTCATAGCAAGTTACGCTAGCTAAATGTTGAATATTTTTTTATCTCCATTAACTACAGTGCAAGCTGAATGAGAGCAGGGACATTGTTTTGTTCACTGACATATCCTCAGAAACAAGTAAGGGTTCAAAAATATTTACAGGATGAAAGAATAGATAAATAAAGAATGAATGAATGAATGGAGTAGCAGCATCTAAAATCTATAGTGAGGGGCTTCCCTGGTGGCACAGTGGTTAGGAATCCACCTGCCGATGCAGGGGACACGGGTTCAAGCTCTGGTCCAGGAAGATCCCACATGCCACGGAGCAACTAAACCCATGCACCACAACTACTGAGCCTGCGCTCTAGAGCCCATGAGCCACAACTATTGAAGCCCGCACACCTAGAGCCCGTGCTCCGCAACAAGGGAAGCCACTGCAATGAGAAGCCCGAGCACCACAACGAAGAGTAGCCCCCGCTTGCTGCAACTAGAGAAAGCCCACACACAGCAACGAAGACCCAAAACAGCGAAAAGTAAACAAAATAAAATAAACAATAAATAAATAAGTAAAATCTATAGTGAGGCATTTAAGAAATTTTTAATTGTTTCTAACTATTTTCATTACTTCTATCATTTTCATTTCAAAGTTTATGGGTTTTATTCTAAATAATTTGGACAAATTCTACAGTTGGAGTTACATTCATGACTTTAAGGTAAATATGACGTATTTCTTCCAGGTTAGTGCTTGAGGACGTACCCTTCCTAATTTGAACCTTCAGATAAGATCACCTTGATTACAGTCTTGTGAGAGCTTTTGAAGGAGAGTGCCCAGCTCAGCTGTTTCTAGGAAACTGTGAAATAATAAATTTGTGTTGTTTCTAGGCTGCTAAGCTTTGAGATAATTTGTTATGTACCAATAGATAAATAATCAGATTAGGTAATTTTGCATGAATTTATCCATGCATAGAACTTGAAATATAAGTTTTTCTGGTGTTTTCTAAAGACATATTTTCTTCTTTTGGCAGTGCAGCAATTTATCATTAGCAAAGTATAGTTTCTTCATCATCCAGGCATCATCACCCAGATCTAAGAATAATCAAAACTTTTTGAAAACTTTTTCAGTTTTTTTAGTATAAAGGAGATGTTAGAGAAATTATTCCATCATATATTATACGTAAAGGTTAAATATGCTCTGATTTATTTATTGTCCTCAGTTTGTTTTCCACATATTCTATTCTATTGTTTCTAAGAGAAGTTGCTTATCTGTGGAACTTTCCATTTCCTGTCTCTTGTAGAGCCTTTTTGATTGTTTATTCTGTTTTTGTTTTTGGCACATCTCTGAGATTATTCTTTGCCTACATAATCTCTCACCTAGTTTTATGACCACTTTTTTTCTTTGTGAGTCACTACTGTTTTCTTTTGATTTACTGGATGTTTTTCCCTTCACAGTGATATATTAGCATTTCTCCTTTTGCTTTATGTAATTAAGAACTTGTATTCAAACAAGACAAAGCAAAACAAACTACAACTAAAACAAACAAACAAGCAAAAAGGCCACAAAGACTACCAAGACTTTAGGGGATACTATTATACTTCAACAAAATCACCTCAGCACATTTGTGTTACAACACAATAGCAGATCATTTGTAAAAACAAGAAACTCAAGAACAGCTTTTTTAAAGGAAAAATAATTGAATATAGCTAAAGTTAATAGAATTTATAAGTCACAAAACCAGCATCATTAACCTAGAATTTCTGTCTCTAAACCTTCATGAAAGAAGTAGGTGGTCAATATCTTGACTAGGAAGAGAATCATGGGATCAAATAAAATATGCTCAGTTTTCAACAGGTGAGGATTGAGAACAGAGAGAATCTTATTAATTTAAGATAGTTTCATCCTAGAAAGAAAACAATTACTGTGTCCTTTTCTCCTATTGGTGAGTTACACTGCATCTGTATATAATTAAATGTTTACTGTAATCTGACCTAAACCCTTCATCTCATTAGATTCCTGAAAGAAAACTACTGTATCCTCCCCATCCCCTGCCCATCACTTAGTAATATGTGTTTCTGTGTATAACTACACCCTGGAGCTTTATGTCTTAAGTATAATCAAATTATTATTTGTCCTTGGAAGTCCATCAGATATAAGGAAATAAGAAAAGGAAAACAGCAAAATGACTTTTCAGTCCTAAACAACAACAAACATCCTACTTACTTTCTTTTTTCAAGTTATTTTCTGCACAGGAACTAGCTCTCAATTCAGTAGATGCATTCTATTGTAAATTATTAACATCCTGATGACATGCATGTTCAAGTGTTAGTTTGAGCCAAATGAAATTGCAGATTTCTTAAGTGAAAAATTGTTTAATAGCAGTAACTTTATATTGCTTAACCTAGCAGGATACCTGATTTTCAATTATTCTTTTAAGAAATGTTAACCTACGTTTGGGTTATTATTCACTTGAAAGGAGCTATTTGTTTCCCACATTGTTTTTAAAATCCATTGAACACCTTTGCATATGAGATTTTATCTTTTCCAAACTCATTTATAATCATACTTTTCAGCATATTCCAGACTTGAAACAACACAATATTATATATAACACCAACTAGATTACCTCCTGACCCAGGTGTGGACCTGTGCTGGTGTAGGTTTACATTTGTGTTTCAGTTGTCTGTAATTTTCTATGAGAACATAAATCAGCCTTTTAAAGCCAGGATTGAATTTCTCTTGTGATCAGTGGTACATTTGGTCAAGCTGATTTTTTTTTTAAATTACAGATATAGAATATGCTCACTGTAAAAAACTTAGTATGTATAATTGGACCAAATGGAAAAAATGAAAACCAATTTCTACATAGAATACCTAGGTTACTATTCTGATGTATGCTCTTCTAGTTTTTCTTCCCTTATATTATATTTACATAAATCAGCATATGCACTTGTATCGTATATTTTGTGTATGTGCATGTATGTATATACAATTGCATAGAAAAAAATAAATGGTTGGTGAGCCTGTTAACATGTTCTCTTTATGAATTCTTATTACTGTAGTATCCTCTACTCCTCTGCATCTATGGACATTTTGAGGCAAACACTCACCTATCCTCTCACACTGTTTTAGAAACATGAGTATTTGTAGATTCCTATAACACAAGTACACAAAAGTGTGCTTCGACTCATGTAAAATCCAACATAATAGAAATGAAGCTTTGTCTACTAAGTTAAAGACAAAATAGAAATTAGCTGGCTACTTAATTCAATAAATAAAGTAAAAGTAGAAAAAGTAAAAAAATTCCCGAATAATTTAATTACTTCTCAATGAATGTGAAAAAAAATTGTTAAGACTACAGTTTAATTTGGACTAGGCAAACCAGTGTTTCCCAAAATGCTTCATAAAATGCTACTTTAGTGGATAATTTTTAGGTGTAATCGAAAAAACGGAGTTCAGAAACCAAATAATTTTGGACATATTCAGTTATCTTAAGTGAAGCAGGTTATTTGTTGTTGTTTGTTATTGTGTATTTTTGTTTGTTCTTAACACAGATATTCTCAGATCTTCTAATATGCTAATATACATTGCAAATATCCAATAATAGAAAGTAGGATACAATATTTTCCCAAATTTTGGGCCATGGAACTCCTCCACTTCTTTTATTTAGAAGAACTGACAAGGGTTTCAATGAACAATTCCTGACAAATGCTTGTGTACAAATAACAGAAATGATTTTCCTTGAATGTTTAGCACGTTGTTTCTTTTAGTAGCTTCTATTTAGTGGTCTATGTAAACTAGATTAGAAGCCTTGTGCAAATTTTCTAACTTGATAGCCTCACATGCCTTTAAACTCTTTAAATTCAGTGATCTTTACCTTTCTGACTCTTTAGTCCCCAAGGTATTTGGATGTTAATTTCCACGGCTTAATCTTAAACTCTGAAATATTTTTCTTTTATCACCTCCTCTATTCTTCTTTCACTTCTTTACTTGACTGAACAAATTCCCAATTACTAGACATCGGTATTTCAATGCACCTCTTCCTTTTTTCTTCCTCTTTGGTTTTATCAATATAACCAGTCACAGCTCTTCTTAAAGTCATTATAAGGGATAGCCAAGGCTTAAGGCCACTGCTCTGTGAATTTTCTCTTAGTTATAGAAACTAATTTTTCAATTCTAACAATATCTCAAAATCAGCAAATCAGAACCTTTATTTTTTAATCTACTCTTGGTTCTACTAAGTCCCAATCAATTTACAATTTTATATACCTTTTGTCTCCTTCCTCAACCATAACCCAAAGTTTCAAACACTTTCCTACAGTTAATACTGCTGAATATCTCTCCTGTCTTTCCCTTTGTAATCCCAAGAGCAGCCACCATTTAGTACCTCATTCGCTCCTAGCTACACTTTTGCAATAGCATCTATTCCGTGTGTCCTTCCAGAATAATAGTCTCAAAAAGGTTTTGATCATGTTATAGCCAATTTATTGACTACTTAAATTAAATACAAGCAAATGCAACATTTATATATCACTTTTGCCAAGTCTATTTCCTTTAGCCAGACTAGACTGGCTCAGATCTCTTGTTCATTTGTTAATCTTTGTATTCCTTTGCTTATGCTTTTTCTCTCTACCTACAGCTTTCTAAGTCCTTCAGGGTCCAAAATAAGATCTTTGACATCATGCACTTAGTTTCAAATCTGACTATATTATCATGGGAAATTTGCTTATCCTCTTTTAGCCTCAGTTTTGTTTTGTTTTTTTAATCTGTATGTTTGAAGTGATAATATCTATCTCACCCTTGTGCAGTTGAAATGAGATAATGATTGCAAAATCCCTTGTTAAATATAGATCCTCAAAAATGTTAGGTTCCTTTCCTAACTGATTTTCGCTTCCATATAGGTTTTCTTTAAAATTCTGTCATGTTACTTTTTATTATAATTATCACTTCCACTCTTTCATGGCTGTGTGTCTTGCTTCTTCAGTAAGCTCTTAGAGACTGCACCCATCTTGAATCATACTTCTTTTGTCTCCACCACAGTATATAACATGTATTATATTCATTGTTAGGGTCATCAAATATTAGTTGAATGGATTTTGCTACATAAGTTATAAAATCTTCTCTTGAAGTACAAACTAAAATCTTGAAAATTTAAATTGTGAAGGATTTCATGTGAGCTCCTAATCTGTAGATGACGAAAAAAAAGTCATCTAACTTTTGGTATTTAAAAAGAAAACACAAAAGGGAGGAAGGAAGGGAGGGAGGAAGGGAGAAAGAGAAGAACAATTAAAATCTGGTTTTTGAAAAACAAAATGTATATACAGTTTAAGATGAGAAACTGATATGAAAGAGCTAGAAAACGAGTGTTATTCTCTGCCTACAACATGAACAGCATGGTAATGCTTGGAGGAAAATACTTTGATATGCCTTAGTTTCAGCAACTCTAAAATGCAGGTAAATTCACTTTTAACTCTCTTCCACGTGAGTTATGATGGTAGGACAATATCATATGTGGAAATGTTTTGAGACTTTTGGAAAGTTTCAAAGAACTGCTATATATAAAGTGAGATCATCATTGCGTATACTGTAAATATTGTATAGATGTGTTTCTTACAGATTTATAATATTAATTTATTCTTATAACTTCTTATTAGTCATGATTTCATATTTACATGGCATTCATTATACCTGAGATGATGTACTCTTTCTTCCCTGGCTCTCTTGATGAATGTGCTCCCTGAAGTTCAGGTGTCTCCAAGTTCAGCTGTTTCACCCATCCCTAAAGGCTGTGTGTACTAAGTGTCTAAAGCTCAAGATGTTTTTTTATAATTAGAGTACAGTAAGCTCTCAATTATCTATGATAGTGGGTTACTGGGAGAGCCTATATAAACAGATTGGTTTGGAGATTTGTCACTTTGAGTAAACTTTCCCAGGGTGTCCCCTGGGAGTGGCAGAAAGGGTAGGGTGAGAGGAACAGGCAGGCTGACTCCTCATAATGACTGGAGCTCCAGAGGGTGGCTCAACAGATAACTTCTGGAATGTCCCTGTGTCATTCCACCCTCGAGGATGAGAAGACTGACAAAGCTGAGAGCCTCTAGCAACAAACATTTGTTGAGCAAACGAGTGAGTGAGAGGATTGACTTGGTGTGGCTCCAGCAGGGGAGAGGTCTCTTCTTTTACTTCCATCCCAAGTTTGGAGTAAATAAATGCATGCTCTAAAGAAAGACTGTGGTACTGCAAACTCTTATCTCAGGAAGCTAGACTTCCATGAGAGACATTTCTGTCATATGTTCTGTAAAATATATTCACTGCAACAAGGCAACAAATAATAACGAAATATTTTTAAATCAATGCTAAATATGGAATACTACTTCTTTAAAGATTGTACAATATTTATGACATTCAGAAACAATATTTCTGGGACTTCCCTGGTGGCACGGTGGTTGAGAGTCTGCCTGCTGGTGCAGGGGACATGGGTTCAAGCCCTGGTCTGGGAAGATCCCAAGTGCCGCGGAGCGGCTGGGCCCGAGCACCACAACTACTGAGCCTGCGCTCTAGAGCCCACGAGCCACAGCTACTGAGCCTGCATCCCGCAACTACTGAGGCCTGCGCGCCTAGAGCCCATGCTCTGCAGCAAGAGAGTCCACCGCAATGAGAGGCCCATGCACCTCAGCGAAGAGTAGCCCCCTGCTCCCCAGAACTAGAGAGGGCCTGCACGCAGCAGTGAGGACCCAGCGCAGCCAAAAACATAAATAAATAAATAAATTTATGAAAAAACAAAACAAATCAATATTTCTTCTGTTCCTTTGGAAACTGCTGTTGATTTTCTGTAGTAGATACATTGAAAATTGTAAACTGTTTATTGAGACGGGAGAAGGTGCACACCTTCTAATCGTACAACCAGTTGTCGAATGATTGATTCATTTGAATTCAACCAATATTCATGAAATACTTGTCAGTTCCAGGCATTTTCTAGTTACTAAGGACGAAAAGGTAAACAAGATACTTCACCTGTCCATTTGTTGCTTCTGTGGGTACGTTGGTATGAGTTGCAGAGAGATTTGATCCCAGGCTCTAACTCTTCCAAGGCTACATGACACTTTTCTATCAGTTCTGTTTTGTTTTTTTTTCCAAAGAAGGAAATGACACTAACATAAATATTCTTAGACTATTATAATTGGGACAGTAAGTGTTACATAAACACAGACTGCGAATAATCCACTTTCCTAAAGGCAACATGTGGAAAGAGAACTCTATTGGGAATTCAAAGGTCTGAATCTCAGTTATAATTCCACCATTAACTATCTATAAAACTTCAGCTATCTGGAACTCTGTAATATGAGATGTTTGGACTACATGGACCCTTAAAGTTGTCTCAGACTCTAACTGCAATAAGACCATAATAAAAGAAAGATGGGATTTTTGAGAACTACATGGATGACAAAAAGCAATGGGACATGGAATATGAGGATTTGGTAGAGTGAAGAGTTTAAGGAGGTTCTGAGGATTCCAATTTGGATAACCTGTGTCTGGGTAAAAGTTTTAGAGAGGTTAGTTAACTGCTAACTCCTTCAAAATACAGGCGAACTGAGGAGAAAGCAGCAGCCAGGATGATTCATATATTTGACAATTGAACACTAATTGCCTAAGAAAACTATAATCAATCTTTTTTTTTTCCTTTCCCTGACTTGTGTGATCTTGTTCTACCCATCTAGGAAAATTCCACTGGCATATGCATAAAAACTCATTACTCACTTAGCATGGAGTAAGCATACACTCTTCAAGCCTCATTTAATTTGTGTCTACAAGGAATGATGAATGCTCAGCATGGGCTCTAATTATGATTTTAAGATAGTGGAGTAAAGCATAAAATAGTGACCACCCATGATCCCAGCTAATGGTGGTATTAAGTACAATAAGGTAGAGACAGAGACTTACAGAGCCAGTTTCAGCTGAGCTTCCATGGTGACTGAGGCCTACACAGAGTGCTTGTAAAAGTCTATTTGTAATGACACAGCACTGCATCAAGGCTTTAAAGTATTTAACTCGCATCACACGCTCTAACTGCATTATATATGGAAAGTTGCTTATTTATGTGTGTATATGTGAAAAGCTGAAAGATTTTAGTTCAAAATAAGTAGATCATTTTATCTTTTTATAGTATTTTGGGATTCTTCATCCTGAATCATTATCATTGATATTTTGTTATAATGTAATAGCCATGTAATTTTTTTCCTATACTATTTTTATCACTTGTATCTCCAAATATTAATTGCTAAAAAAATCTTTTTAAAAACTGTATCATCGAGATAGAGGTCAGAGCTGTTCTCTTTCCAGTTGTATCATAAACATCATCTAATTCCTCACGTGCCAAAGTTACAAATTGCCTTCTCTCTAGCTCAGCTTAAGTGAAGTAACATTAGAGGAAGATGGTCAGCAATCCCCTGCTTCCTTTGGAAACTGGGATCTTGATTATGTCTTTCTCGATGTTGTCTGTTATGAAATAATAGTTGTAAGGTAAAATGTACTATACATAGAATAATGCATATTTGCTCAATAATGTTTTTTGAGAAATAAAAGAAACACTTCATGTGATAGCATCTTTAGCCAAAAATTATATCACTTTCTTATTCTGTTATAACAGGAGTGTAGGTCTGTCTTCCTGTTAAGAGCTCCTAAATTGTTCTAAGTCACGAAGCATTAGAAATTATGACTCCTTCTTATGTATATAAAAATGCCGGTTTTCATAAAAGTATTTATGAACTTGATCTCTATCTTGAGAAAAAACAGAGAATGTAAACATTCTGCACCTCTCTTTTGTAATAACTTGATTCCTTAACAATTAAATATTACTGGAAATTAATTTTTCCTGAAAATCAGTCAGATGTTTTTGACAAATCGTCATTTGGTGTCTGAGAGATAGTCTTCACGACACATAAGTTACTCACACCAACATCTCTTAACTTTGAAAATTCCATGGTCTATTCTAAGATTCTTGGAAATTTTTGCTGCCTTTAACTGTCTGTTCTGTGAATAGACAATCCCTTCATAATTTGTCTCAATGACCAGATATGGTGCAACTTTATCTTATTTTTATTAAAATTTTGGTTGTTGCTTCAAATTCAGTATAAACATGTAGTTATTATATTTCATTTCATTGCTCTATTTCTGTCCTTTTTCTTCCACACAAAAATTTTTAATTTTCATGCTGGATTGTGGTCAAGTATGTAAAGTGAATTTTTATGATGTAGCACAAACTGTATAAATAAATGCATAGCTGAAATGGCAATGGGATGAATAGATAGACACTGTAAATAATCCCCAAAAACTCACAGCAAAAACTACAGTATAACCTACTCTTCAACCTGGTGGGCATTTAAATTTTTTGACAAATAAAATGATGCATACTTCTTTTATTATCCTTAGCATATTAAAAAGTAATAAGATCAAGAATATATTGTTATAATAATACTTGCTATAATAATAAAAGCCTACTTATGTCAAGTGCCATGCTAGGTATTTTTTTAAATTAATTTTTATTGGAGTATGGTGACTTTACAATGCATGCTAGGTATTTTTCATGCTACATCACTTATCCTTAAATTATTACAAAAAGTCAGATACTATTATCTCTGTTTTCTAGTTGAGGAAATTCAGGCATGAAATGCTTGAATAACTTAACTAAGCTCATGTAGGAAAAAAGGCTGGAATCCAAATTGAACTGAATAGATCTGGCTTCTTGAATAAAAAGTGTCTTAGCTATTTTGTAGAAGAAATCATATTTAATTTAAGCCCGTAAAACACAACACTTTTGGATAGTTTATTATTCTTAATATGCAAGCCTACTTACTGGCCTGTTTGAGGAAAAAAGTATAAGACACATCAAAAATATCTGCAGTACTTATATGGCAACAGTAGTCCACACAATAGTCTAATTTCTTCTATCATTTTTGCCTCAGAATAAGCACTATTTAAAGAATGAGACAATAAGGCTTCTGTCCTTGGGCACCTGCCATCTCTGGAGCTAACTTTTAACAAGTGTCTGTTTCCAGATTTCCTTTGGCTTCTGACCCTAGAACTGTTCCTGTCTTTCCCAAGCCAGTGACCGCTCTTGGTCATTTTGAGAATTCTTACACTTCACATCCTTTCATTTTTGCTTGGTAAAGCCTTCAGTTACTCACCATCTCTGTTAGAATTAATAAACTGCAATTGAATGTCATTGCTTTGGAAACATTCAGGTAGCTATTTTAAAGCACAAAAGTTGCCATCTAGACCTCCTCAGTCAAATTCTCCAGGGTGAAATTTAGGAATCTCTATTTTTAACGAGAACTCTTTGTGATTCTGTTGTGGAGACAGCTTTGGGAATTACTGCAGAAAGCTTCATGGCTCAGAATGGCCAAAAAAGTTAAATTTCCAACCCAGGGCATGTTCCTCCCTAGTTT
Source organism: Phocoena sinus (assembly GCF_008692025.1). NCBI lineage: Eukaryota > Metazoa > Chordata > Mammalia > Artiodactyla > Phocoenidae > Phocoena > Phocoena sinus. The sequence goes on along the minus strand of NC_045772.1, from coordinate 34,108,246 downwards.
GACCTACTTTTGAATTATAAATCCCGGTTAGCATTACCACCCTTCATCCCGGGAAATTGCTGTTCCTCTCAATATTTGACATTTGTCATGTTGTAATCCTTTGGAAGATGACCTCAGGAGTGAGTGGTGTGGGTGAATGCTGAAAAGGGGATATATAGCCTTCCTGTCCATCTTTGAGCTCTTTCCCCTTAAGGTAATTTATCTTTTCTGTCAATACTTGAAAAGCAAAAAAATTATTGGCAATCACCGTGTCAGATAGCTGCACTTACTAGAGGAGTGATTCATGAAACTCATATACATAAAATGTAACGCTAAGAAGCTTTTCAAAATCTTAGTTTCAGTTCTGAAATGGTATAAAACTTTCTCCACTGTCTTGTGTGGAGTATGACGAATGCTACTTAGAGTGAAAAATAAACTTTAAAAATAGGATTCAGAATGGAAAAACCTTACCTTGAATATGCATCTGTATAAGTGCCAGTGTATTTGTGCTGAGTGATAGAGAGTTCTGATATAATCTTTCCAAGATATTTAAATTATACAATGGAAATAATTAATTTATAGAAAGGGAAAGAAGTAGTGTTCATTTTGAATATAGTATGTAAGCGTATTTTACTCAAGGATAGAAGTTTCACTTTTTTCATTACTTACAATAATAGTTAACATTTACAGAACAACTTTTATGTTCAAGGAACTGTGCTAGCACTTTGAGTTATGAATCTGATTTTACTAACACTTTTTTTTTTGGTGAATGCTAGGTGCTAATCTCTATTAGACACTAAAGCAATATAAAAATAAATAATACAGGCTCTTTTCCTCTCCATCTCTATTTCCAGCATAGTTTTTCTGTTCTGGAAACACAAATGATATTCTTTTTTCCTGGCCATATATTGTTTAGCTAATGTAACCATGACTTTTTTGTCTATCAGGACTGGTACTAACAGCCCTACAGCCCTGCCCTGACTAATTTGGAAAGAAATGATAAGAGTGAAAACGTTGGGAGAGGCAGAGTTTTGAGTTTTAACTCCTCTTTTGTCAGTTAGTGGGCTACTTTAATTTAACCTTTTGTAGACTCTGCCAGAGATAAAAAAGAGAATAGAGCCAAGAACAATAAATGTATATCTAACATGTGTTGTGCATGTACCAAATCCATTGAACACATTACCTTACATAACTTAACCTAGCTTAAAATAAAACCTTAAGGATTATCTAATTTATTTTTTAACTTTTCTTTTTCTTAAAGCTTTTAATTTGTTATTAGCCCTAAAACTAGGATAAATATCATAGTTTGTGTGTGTTTTCACAAAACTTTGCATATGTTTTTTCACAAACTTTGGAATATATATTTTTAAAATTATTTTATAGGTAGGTATCTGACATCCTGGGATTCAAATGGTTTGCTTACAGCACTCAGGCTTTCTGTTCCCAGTTGGTTGACCTTGTCATTACTCATCACTCTCTAGCTGTTTGGTGTTCATGAAGGTCTCTGGAAAGCCTCAGCAAAGAAATGAGTCAGAGGGGTATTCTATTTTATACAAAAAACATTTTTAATGTGTTTAAATTATAAAGATTATATATATATATATATATGTATTATATATACATATATATATATGAAGCATATTGTGCCCCAAATTATCACTTTAATATAAAAACCCAGCAAAAATTATGCATCTCCATTTTTATATGATTTGCTTTCTGGTATGCATGGGTTTCTTTAAAACAGGGTTGGTCTATATACATTTTTAATTCCTTTCTTTTAAACTAGAATTTCACTGTTGTATGGTCTTTTAAACATCAGAATTAATATTTATAAATTTCTCACACAAATAATACCTCAGAATTTACCTAATAATTCGTCTATTATTGGACTTTTAAATTGCTATTATTCATAAAACTATAAAACCTAAATGCATATGTGTTTTCATAACTTTTGGAATACTTTCTTGCCATTTATTATGAACAATAGGAGTACTGACTGAAAGCTGTGAATAATTGAGAGTTGTTGATAGATACCAATATTTGCAAGTTACTTTCCAATGTTAGTTATCGCCTTAAGTAAATCTAGGTGACTAGCAGGCCATTTCATTTACAGTTGACCCTTGAACAACACGTGGGTCAGGAGCACGGACACCCAAAAGTTGAAAAATCAGCGTATAACCTCACAGTCTGCTCTCTGCTATCCACAGTTCCATATCCTCTGATTCAACCAACCGTGGACCATGTAGTACTGCAGTACATATTTAATGAAAAAAATCTGCATGTAAGTGTAGTGGCCCTGTGCAGTTCAAACCAGTGTTGGTCAAGAGTCAACTGTATTCTACTTCCAAAGTGAGAAGTTCTTCAGTAATCTGAGTGGTGGGGCCCGTACATGGTAATAGCACAAATTCTAATAAAATACACAGCCAAATCAATGGAATGGTATAGCAAGTCCAGAAATAGACCCCAAATACATACCAAAGATTGGTTCACCAAAGAAAGGTGGGACAAATTTATTTGGTAAGTGATGTGGGATAACTGGTAACTATCAAAAATAACTCTTTCTACTTCTGAACATTGTAACAAACTGAATTTCAGATAGTTCAAATGTTTAAAAGTAAAACATAAAACATAGTATAAAAAACACATGATAGAAACTTATTTTTAAAATTACTTATCACGCAATGGAAAGGCCTTTTTAAGAATAACCAAAAACAAGAAAAAAACCCTCATGTGTTATTAATGAGAAAAATCCATAAATTCAAATTCAAAAACATTTTTGCATTCAAATAAAATAAAAAAGACAAACAGCACACACCGTGAGAGGGAGGAGTACATTTCCAACTCATTCTTAAAAGAGTTAATTTCCATAAAGAATAACCAGCAATGTTTGTCAAAATTTTTAAAAATCCATTTGTCACTCTTTGACACATTTCTACATCTAGTAATCTAGCCTCACAGGAAATGCATTGATGGGATAATAGTAAATGATTGTTTATAATAGTAAATGATTGGGAGACACAGAAATGCCCATCAAAAGAGGACTGGTGAAATAAAATCATGATAATTGATATAGTGAAATTCCTGCTGCCAGTCAAACAGAATAAGGAATCTCTACATGAATAATGTAGGAATATATATGTATAGATCTGTATATGCATAATTATCTCTAGAACAATAAATAACAGTGATATTTCTGAGGAGGATATCTGGGTAATTAGGCCATGGGACGAAGGGAGACTACTTTTCATGGTGCAGCATTTTTTGAGTAGTTTGAGTTATAGTAATAATAATTTGAATATCATGTGTCTATTTTACTTGAAAATAAATTCAGTGGTATTACACATGCATTATATATACATATGAAATGTAAGGAAAGACTTAGTCTTATTGTAAAAAGGTGTCTGATATTTCTATTTAGGAAAAATATACATTTAAGTTGCTTTTTTTTAAATATGAAGGTAATCATTTAGTTTTTCACTTCCTGATATGGAACTATTAATTATGAAACCTACAAATTGTGATTCCAACAGTTGTTGAAAACACAAATTAATGCTAGATTAACAAAATGACTATTGTATGTTTTCTCTCACTATTGAGATACACTGGCTAAGAAAATAGTGTTAACTTATTTCTATGTGTCATTACTGAACATTATATACAGTCTTTAATAGAGTAATTTCATGGTCATTTATAGAAGGAGCAAATGAGTTTTCCTTAATTTTCAAATGATTTAGTTATCAAAGACAGTCAAAATTAAAGGCCTATTTTGAGAAATAAGGGTAGTGACAAACTGAATAATAGCAAGTAAGATTTACACTTGAGTATTTTTACATTAAAATGGATTTCATTCTAGAAAGCAACATACCAGGCCATAAAACCAGCTATCCAATGTCAAAGTGAGGACACACTTTCATGACAAATTGAAACAAATATGTATGAAACCTAACAAAAAGTTTTGTTAAAAAAAAAAAAAGTTTTGTTAGATCTTTTTTGCTATATATATTGTCATGAAACAATATCTGATCTTAACTTGTGTGAGTTAGCTCAGCAATTATATAATTTCAACTGATACAAAATTTATTTTTAATATAGCCAAGTAACACACCCAGAAAAACAAACAATATCTCATGAAAGAATACAACCATTCCTTTTATTATTCTGAATCAGTTACACTTGAAGAAATTATTTGTACTTTATATTTGTCATATCAGGTTATTAAACCAATCAGGTAGTATGAAATGAAATAGCCTAATATTTAAAAGAAATCTATGTTAAAAGGTTTTCCTTTGTCACTAGAAAAATATTTTAAATCAAACAATAATCCTACTTAGAAAAATTATGAAATGCAGCCACAGAAATATATTTTGTCATGTACAATAGATGTTTAAATAAATATAAAAATAAAATTTCAATGGATTAGAATAGCTTCTGCACGCTGAGAGGGCCATTTATGTTTTTAATTAAAAAAGAAAATAAAATAGATATTTTTAAAAGAGACTTTGAGTTATTTTGTGTGTCTACCACTTAAAATCTAGTTCTATAAAATATAATTTTTCTTATATGCAAGGGATGCAGAGGAAAATACCATAATTTAACCATTGAGGGGGCTTTAAAAAAAGACTATTTCCATTGTTTTAAATCAGTACTCTGTGATTAAAAGTAAATAGAAAAATTGACACTACTTTAAAATTTTTTTCATAATAACCCTAAGATTTAGTGCTTTCCCCAAAGAATATATAAGTAGAATTACTGTTAATATTTTGTCTTCTAAAATGCATATTTCTGTATAAAATGCACAAGATCATTTACCATGTATGGAAATAACTTTTTTAACAGGTTACAATCTTCTAAAATTTAGCAATTCAATTCCAAAACTGAGTAGGGGCAAAGAGGTTGTTGTAGGGAATAAGGTCAACAAGATAGAAGACAAAGTAATACAATCAAAAATACATTGGGGGAGGGAAGTTAGATAAGTACATAAATAAACATAAGCTAAGCTAGAATATAAATGTTCCTCTATGAAAAATACACTAAAATATTTGTGGGTTCAGAGATTTACAACAGGTTGAATGGAACAATATATGCTTTATAGAAGAGATAACATGTTAAAAACCTGAAATGGGTGGGATTTCAGTGTATAGCAGATGGAGGAAAAAGACATTGCAAGTGGGAGGATGAACAAGGCACAGTCAATGAAAATCTGTCTTGTTATAGGAAAGATTAGTCAGCTTTGGTTTGCTACTTCTAGCTGCATATAGCAATTTCATAGTTAACCTGTCAGGTTACTCAAGAATTTATAAACATTTTATTTTAAAGCCTCTATAAATAATTAAAACATTAAGGTTTCTATCAAGTTATAAATTCATAATATAAAGTCTCACTTAATTTGATAAAGAATAGCTCAGTATCCAGAGATGAGTGCATCGTATTTTAGTATTTTTATTTGTATTATTACTCTAAATTAGAGATTCACCATGGTAACTGATGATTTAATATTGTAATGAATCAAAAGCACAAAAACATTTGTATATAACTAAAGAACAAATAGAAATTCTAATGTGAATTTAAAACTTGATGGTCTTGCTTCCTGACAAGAGTTTTTAACATTATCTACTCTAAAAATATAGAATTGGCCCCTAGAATGCATCACTGTGCTTAACTGTATAAAGGCAGACATTAATGCAGTTTCTAAAATGAAATTATCTGTCTAGCCCTGTTTCTTATCAGAACCTCTTTTGAATTCAGATAATTAATCAAATTATATAGCAGATAACAATGTTCTTTTCATTATTTTCTCACTAAAGAGTAATACAAAGAGATTACATTCACTTTAGAAAAACATTACGATTGGTTTATCTTTGATGATGATCTTCTGAGTTTAATCCCCAGTAGTGAACAATAAATATCTCAATAGCTTACCATAGTGCTGAATGATTTAATGGGATATTAGGCAAATAAACTTCCCTTTCTCAGATGACTATTCAATTCCCTTCTTATTTCTTTTAAATTAAACCCATGTTAGTGTTATTACTTACTGTTTATCACCTTAGTTTCCCTAGAATGGAAATTCCTACTTTTCTTACCATCCAACTTCAAATGAGGCCTTCAGCAATATCTTGGCATGAAAAATAATAACATTAGATGTTCTCCAAAAGTGAAATATTAAGAAAGTTCTAAATATCTTCCCAAAGATAGGTGAAATCTGGGGGATGGAGAAATTTTAAAATAGATTAGGAAACTGAGTTAAAACATACACTACAGTAAACATAAGGATAAAAGGGAAGAAATGAGAAATACTGGGAATCTTAACCAATATCCACATATTAAAACTAAGTAAAATAATATTTCTACTTACATGTGCACTGACATATGGGAAAGGTGTTAGCTAAAGAAAAAATAAACTGCAGCTGTATTCATTGAACAGCACAATAAAACAAACTGTTTTCAATATGATATACGTTCAATAGCAAGAAATAAAGAAGGGAAAGAAGCAGGAGAGAAGAGAGAGAAAGAGAAAGGAACTTCCTAACTAAAAATGGAGCAAAACCAAGCCTCTTCTGGCACGGTAATGACTGTCAGTCAAGATAGGATCTAAATAATCTATTCAATTTGTTGAATATTTACTATCATGCTTGAGGGTGGGGTAGAGTAGAGCTAGCACTGTTTTTTTTTCAGTTTGCACCTTAGATGAAGTACTACAAAGATAATCTGAATTACAGTGTAGCAGAATAAAAGATTTTTGTCCATATTAGGTCCTATCTATATGTTCAGAGACAAAATGCTAATATTAATACTTATGGCACATAGAACTCTATTTTACCCACACGAAGGACCCCAAGTTGCATCCCTTCAACCTTTGTAGATAAGGTATAATCTAACAGGACTAGGACCCTGTGATTTTCTCTGTAACCCACGCCATATCTCATTCAAGGAATGAAACTGCACAGACCATTGGTCTGACCAAAGTTTTGCATATCAGAGAGAGAAAGCACATACATATCCCTTAATAATTTTAGGCTTCTGTACTCCTCTCTGATCCACTGCTGGTATTTGTACATGTCCCAATAGCAACCCTTCCCACTTCCTGTCATCTAGGCCTAACAGGTAGAGGGGTTCAGGAAGTAACAGAGATGATACACATTCTAAATATCAATGAAAAGAATCAGAATTTGAATTAATACAGTTACAATATAGTAGCTGTCATGTACTTTACAGATTATAAAATTCCAATGATACATTGTTGAAAAATATATAACAGTACATTTTAATTTTACTTGTTCATGTGTATAGTTTCAATATATTGACTAATATCAAGAATTAGTTTGCAGTTTTGAATAAATCATTTCTCACAGAAGCTATGAGATGATAATTCCCATCAAATTATTTCTCTGTTATATACCTGCAAGCTATTTGTGCTGCATTCTTAATAAAGAGTTCATTGTTTGAACTTGCAATAATTAGGTCACACTGGAACTCTTAAATCAAAAACAAACTTACAAAATTCTCTAGTTTTTATTAACTACCGAACACTTTAACATGATTTACATTTTTTTGCAGAATGGAATATTTAACGTTTCCTACTAAATTAAACAAACGCGAACATTAAAGTAGGTCAGAAAGAAGCCATTCAAATTATGTTGACAACAGCACCATATCTCCTACAGTTGTTTCTGAGTCCTGACTGTGGTTAGAGCTGATACCAGTGTCCGAGTCTGTGTCATTTGAATACATGTTAAATACTCTTTGAGTAAAAGGAGGAACCTCCCCACTGCTGGTAGGGACCTCAGATTCCTTTCCTCTGTTTTCCTTTAGCTGGCATTCATCTTTGTTGCTAATATGAAGGGAATTGAACTTCTTAGCCAGGAGCTCATATTCTTTAGCTTTCATCTGAAGCAATGAGTCACTGTATTTAATCTCTTTCTGGATGCCACTCAAGTAAGAGTGGATTTTCAAACCAGCTTTCATGCTTTTCTCCAAATCACACTTAACACTTTCTAAATTAGAGCCTTCAAGTTCACTTGCAGCTGCCCCTTCCACATCTTCATTTATCTCTGTGCAAATACTTTTTACCTCTTGTTCTATTTCGGCAGAGAGCTTATCAATGAGCTTTCTATAATATGTTAGTCGTTCCTCCAGCTGTACAATTCCATCACTTTCTCTCAGGTCCTCCAGAATCTGGTTTTCATCATACTCCAAGCCTAGTTTTTGCTCAACTTCACAGAAACTGGGCATCAAATATGCATCCTGGACATAATTTTCTCCATCATTTTCTACCCGGTTGAGGTGGAATTTAGCTTCACACTTTTCAATTTCCAGATCCAGCTCTTTCATTCTCTTGACTTGTTGATGAATAGTATGATCCTGGGAAATAATCAGATGAACTAATGTCTCCATACTATCTCGCTCTTGGGAAACTGTGTCCTGCTTAATTTTAGCCAGTTTCCGGAAAGTTTTTCTGACTATTCTCTTTTGCTTATCTGGTGGTAACGTCTTCATGTAATTTGCTGGGCTGAGCTCCCACAGTTTTTGTGTGTTTTGCATTAATTTGGCTTCAGCTGTCCGCCACAAGGGAACTGGAAGAAAAGCATCTGCTTTAACCAAAACAAACTGCATATTAGGCTGCTCATCTCCCCATGCTTTCCAAAGCTTCAGGATTCTTGTTAGTGGGGGAAGAACCCGTTCAGAGCCTCTCCACTTTTCTATGATGCAGTAATCACTGGGCTTCCCCAGAAGAAATCGTTTCTCTCCAAACGTAGTCTCGTGTTCCTCAAGCAAAGCCTGGATGATGTCAGCAGAGGTGGTGCGTTTGGTTAGCCCACAGACAATCTTCTCTTCTTGGCAAACCCAAACCACAATTTCTTTCTCTTCTGAATCCATGTCTTTAGTTGGAGATCTGAAAGAAAAACAAAGTACATTATATTACTGTCATCACCTGTGTAAACTCAGAAAGATGATTTAACTTTAATACCCTTTCTAGATTTTACCATTAATGAGAGATGCATTTTGAGGTTGAGACTACATAAGAATCAGAAGTTTTATGGCAAGAAAAAAAAAGTTAAGACCATGAAAGATATCTTAATTTCCTTTTTAATTCCTAGTGGGCTCTGGAAAGAGCAAATTGTCATCAAAGACAGCGGAGGCTATTTTATCTTTAGAAGTCAGCCACAATATAACTACAGTTAGAACTGGCAGAGTTAAGACAAGAATCAAAGTGGAGATTAATGAGAAGTAGAATAAGACTGTTTTGCTGGAGCCTTAGGACTGGGGAATAACCATGGAAGCATAAGTAGGATGTTATTAAAGTCATAGAGCTGAAAATAGTCCATTACTGAAATTAGTGATTATTTAATTCTACGAGTATTTATTGTATGCCAACCATGTGCCAGACATATCAGAAGATGCTAAACATACAGCAATAAGCAAGGGAGACAAGGACACAGACATAAATGTGTAATTAATATAATATCAGATAGTGGCAAATGCTAGGAAGAAAGTTAAACTGAATGAAGGGATAGAGAATTACTTAAGGAGAGGTCTAGTTTATTTAAAGAGCTTAGGAGAGACTTCTCTAAGAAGGTGACGTTTGAATAGGAACATAAATTCACACAGTTAGCAGTGACGCAAGTGAAGATTCAACCCAAGGAAGAAAGCTGGCTCCAGAGTATACTTCTAACAGATACACTATAAAAACAAGCTTACAAGTTTGATGGTTTAGACGTGTGGATTAAATTGGAAAAACGTCATTAACTACTTCTAAAAGAGGAACTTCATAATATAAATTCGCTTTTGATAGCAATGGAACCATAGCACCTCTTTAGAGCACCTAACTGGTCAAGGAAGGACTTTTCCCAATGGTCGGCCATGGAGAAAAGTATGTGGAATGTGTTACCTTCTGTGCCTTTTTCTTATTAATCTTGTTCCTGCTTCGATGCAGTAATAAAGGATTTTGACTGGCCTGGATGCCTCCCTTAGCTGACAAAACTCTCATGTATATAAAAGCCCTACTGCTATCTCCTTAGAGTAATTCCTACGTCCTGTTCCATTTTCTGGCTCAGGAAACATCAGTTCTGGGTCTGTAGCTAAGGATGACACATGAGTTATAAAGGCTTCAGCTCTACACTGCAGCTGTGAAGACTGGGAAGCAGGGATCAGGGAGTCCTTATGTATACTAGAATAATAATAAGGACATACATGACAATTCCCCAATACTTCCAGGATCCCCGCTCTAATTGGGATTCTCTTGTTTTGGAAGGAGCAAGTTCTTATATATTACAGCTTCCACTAGAGATCTGCTAGTTTTCAGCTCATGTGGATTATGTAACACTGACAGTCATTATGCACAATCAAGAAAGATATTATTATTTCCATATGACATATGAGAAAATTAGTGCCTTTATTGATAGCCTCACAGTCCAACTGGTTCCAAACCCCTTTTTTAAAAAAGTCTACTCTAAACGTCCTTGTATTTTCTTGAGTCAGTTATTTTCTAAATATTTTGAGGAATTTTTACAACCATCATTCAAACCAGATAATTTTCAAAAACTTCTGCCACTTGACTGAGCATGTTTAAAAGTAATGACCATCCTTTCTTGAATGTAGGCAATAAATCTTCCATACCTAGTGTAAACTTCATCATGTTTAATTCTACTTTGTAGCAGGCTTAGGATTTTGAAAACTGTGTTTATTTTATAGTATGGCTCCAATTGAGTTTCTATTCATTCATTCATTTGACAAATATTTGCCGAGCACCTCCTCTGTGTTTGACACTGTCATGGAAATGTGGATCATAGAAAGACTTGTATGATTTATTAGACAGTATCCCTGGCTAATTGTGGGAAACACTGCTTGGGTTGGGAAGGAAACACTTACGTGTCAGTTCTAGTGCTAAGTTTCTTATTACATCAACAGTTCCCAAATGTTAGACTGATGACCCCCGGTATTATTTCATTAAAAAAATTAGAAATATATAAAAGATGTAAAATAAATATTAAAAATAAACCAATTTAGGAATCTTATAGAATCACTACTTTTTCAAAGTAATTGTTTTCATTTGGTCCCAGATCCATGTAAACCTAGTCATCTGATATAAGTAAGGAATTTAATTCTAGAGCTGGGACTAAATAAAATGCTCCCTTCCCAACCTTTGAAAATTTACTATCTAGTATAAGTAATGACATCCCCAAACACATATATAACAAAGGTTAAAAATACAAACTTACACTAGATAATTTGGTTTGTTATGTAATATAATGTAACAAACTTCTTACCTAATGATTCAAATTTAGCAGTTGAGACATATAACCTCCAATTCTAATGCAACAAAATAAAAATAAACACATCCATTGCATGACTTAGTGTTTGTTTTGTTTTGCTCTGCTTTGCTTCTGTGTATGTTTATTGGAAGGAAGGGATAAAGATTTTTACTGGATCTTAAACTTCCCAGAGAACATACTATAACCACATAAAGACTGAAAAATCATAAAGCTTTAATTCATATAATCGTATATTCCAATAATTTACTTCTAGTTTCTATTTTTATCCGTGTTTTAGTTCCATTTATAAATAACTTCATTGTTGATCTGATTAATTTTTTTTTTCTTTTCATATTTTAGCTTTGCTCACTCAATGTTACTTAATGGTGCAAATTAAATTTTTTTTCTGTATGTTGGAATATGTTTGTTGATAATTACTATTTCCAATCCAACAAAGTTACTTTTATTTTAGAAATTTCTTGGCTTGCAGCATTCTTGATTTTACTTATGTACATGGTAGTTACTAATATCATCCCCATTTTACAGATAAGGCAACTGAGATAAAGACAGGGTAAGTAACTTGCCTAAAGTCACAAAGCTAGAAAGTAGAAATGTTCCTTCCAACTCTGGCTTTAGATGTTAACCTACAACTAATCCCTGAAAATAAATTACAATAGCCATTATGACTACCCACTCACAAATATTTCCCAATTTGTGAACTGATTACATTTCAAACGTGATTTTTTTTAATTACTTGAAACTCAGTGCATTTTTCCTGTAAAATTAAAATTCCACCTTATATAATCAATGAAATCCCCATTTTGAATGCTTTTAGGTAAAGTATAAATTTGGTTCCTTCAACTCTATCATTCTTTTCTTTTTGAACACCCAGTATAAAGGCAAGTATTGAGAGAGTCCCATGTATCTGATTCTGTAATATTAAAGGAGTAGAGACAAAGAGATTCTCAGCAGATGTAAGGTTAACATGGATGGAGGTTGCAGGAGTGGTTCTCTCTAGATACTATTGGAGAAAGTAACAGCAGGTGGACATTGAGATAGGAGGCTATATAGGAATATGATAGCTGTTCACAAGTATAGGTTATTTACAGTGCAGCTGGCTACAAATTGGGAACTGCTTGGATTAGAGGATTCAAAATTTATAACTTTGGGCTTCCCTGGTGGCGCAGTGGTTGAGAGTCTGCCTGCCGATGCAGGGGACGCGGGTTCGTGCCCCAGATCGGGAGGATCCCACATGCCGCGGAACGGCTGGGCCCGTGAGCCATGGCTGCTGGGCCTGCGCGTCCGGAGCCTGTGCTCCGCAACGGGAGAGGCCACAACAGTGAGAGGCCCACATACCGCAAAAAAAAAAAAAAAAAATTTATAACTTCTATGTTACATTATAAGGTAAAAGCATTTACCTAAAAATACTACGTTAATCAAAATAAAGTAACTACCACACTGACATTTAATTCACACCAGTTTAAATTTTTAGGTTAATTTGCTAAATGTTCATGTATACAATTCGAAAGTAGATATGAAAGTTGATAAGCCAGAATTTAATCAGGTCATGGTTTCATATAGCAAGGATATTTTCTTTAACATCCACTTCAGGGAGGCAGAAACAAAGGAGACATAAAGTGTTTTAAAATGCCTTGCATAATGTTATGTAGGGTACCTCAAATTTTGCTCATGATCAAAACACACAAAAACCAATAAAGCTTAAGAAATTTTACCATGAAATAGTATTAACAATTGAATAAGATTATGGCTGTGTTTTGTCTTGATTTGAACTAGTTTGTTTATTTCAGGAATGGTTCATAAGAAAAGAGAAAATGCTCTTGATATCTAAACTGTGACTCCCACCAACACATAACTGTTGTACCCAATCATCTTTAACTACGCTTTAGTCATTGGAAACTGAATTAAAAGTAATTTGAAACACTGTTCAACAGGTTTTACTACACATTCTAAATATATATTATACTACATCTATGATTATGTAGTATATATTATGACATTTCTCATGCACATACTTTTAAAAATTGTGTATGTATTTAAACACTTCATTAAATTTGATAATATTAATATATCCTAAGATTCTCATGGAAGAATTGTCTTGTGGCTTAGCATGCTCTGTTTAATTTATTTTAAAATAGTTTATAATCACAAAATATGTTTGAAAATTATTTACATATACAGAAGAAAATAAAAAACATTCATAATGCTACAGTATCCATTTTTATCTAATGCTTTAAATTCTTTTTTTTTCCCTCTGAAACATTAACAAGATTTATTTGTGAAGATTTGCAAAATAGATATGGTGGGAACAATCCTTGATATTTTAAAATATATTTCATCTTAACTATCACTAATTCATTTTGAATTCTGATAAATCATTTTTTTCTACTCCCCTGTACCCTTCACTGTAATACTGCAGTATATATATATCTGACTCACATTTCTCACAAGAGTGCTTCAAATATCAGATAAGTGAAAGGAAAAGAGTGCTTTAAAAATTGTGAAAAATGTACTGGCTAAATATAGGTTATTAACTCTAATGGTAAAATTACTGTTATTATTACTTAATGCAGAGAAGAGTATAGTGTTTTTAGTATTGTTATTCAGTAACTTTACTGAGCTTGCCACAGTAGTTAACAATATTATTTTATAAATATTTTCCAACCTATCCCACAATATTTGTTCACCTGCTTTGACTAGTCAATATTTTTGCATGTACACTTCCAATATAACACAACTGTTTAGCTAATAAGAGATGTTTAAAAAGATCATTAATATAATCTTTGGATCACAGATGAGATGAGAATGCTTTTAATCTTTCTCTGATTTATAGCTCTCTGATTTTGACTGAGTGTGTTAATGAAGCATATTACACTGAAAATAAATATATACATACATTTATATATTTATCTGATTATTCTTCTATGACTATTTCATTATTCAGTTTTTGCCTTTTTAGAGTATCTTCATCAGACAATTAAGAAAATTTATATGCCAAATGAAGCTCTTCAACAATGTGTCAGCCTCACTTACAGGCACTTTTCCATATTTATTCTGAAACAGAGTGAAATATATGAGAATTTTTGTGAGAATTTTTGCATTTACTCTATTATCAATCAGGAACTTAAAAATATTTCTCCAGTGATAATTAGTTTTAGTACCACAAAAACACACAGAATTAAGATGAGTTGGCTAGGAATTACAAATGCAACATTCATACAATTAAATATTTCTTCAACAAACTTTCACTGAGTATGGTACACAAAGCACTAGGGAATAAATCAACTATTTAAATCTGGCAGTGTTAAGATAAAGTATTAAGGAGGATATTTTGATATCAAATTGAAGATCCCACAAAATAAGTATTTACAGAAAAAAGATTGTGTGAAGGCAGAGAAAAATAAAAATGGATAATATTTGGTTATCTTTATTCAGTTGTCCAGAAAGAATAAAAGGCATTGAAGTTGGGGCCCAGGAGAATAACTCAAAGAACATTTCTTCCTAGTATCACAGACATTAAGGTTTAATTGAAATTTGATGTATAAAACTTATCAGGACAAATATTTCATATTGACCCCTACTTTCAAAAAAATAAGAATCATCAAAATAATAAATTATTAATTAAGAATAATTACATTATGATATGCTTCTAAAACACAGTATATGAAAACTAGCAATCTATAGGTAGTTATAGAAAATATTTGGATTTCTGAGTGCATCTTTCCATAGAACCTATGTTATAATTCTTTGTTTCCTAAGCCAGCCTGGAAAGTATGATACTAACACAATCCAGCTGCCGTATATAGGAGTGATTCTGAAATGCTCTTATTGCTTGGCTCTCTGCAGAATCATATTCCATGCTTGGAAATCAAGAGTTACAACTTTTTCAGTTCCAAGCTATTGGTGGCACCTGTGTCTGCAAAGAGTGATGCACAAGTCTCCAACAGATTAAAGGATAAAGACCTGTGAAGCTTTGGGGGCATATTGGGGGCATATCTGAATGTTGGCCCAATGCCCGAAGACAGTTCTCTGTTTCCTTTTTATTACCATTACTTATTATTTAAACTGAATACTCTCCTTATAAACCAGTTGTTCTCTACTAGGGGTGATTTTGCCCCCCAAGAGACATTTGGCAATGTGTGGGGACATTTTTTTTCACACTAGGGTCTGGGGGTGCCACTAGCATGGGCAGAGCAAAGAATGATCTAGACAAAATGTCAACAGTTGTGCTGTTGAGGAATCCTGATCCGTATTTACAACAAAATATACTTTCATCACAGCTTTATCTATAGCCTTTTCTTCTTACATCTTCTGGAGAATCTATGAGTAAAATACATGAAAATAAAAATAACAAATAAGGGAGACATTTCCAATCTCAAGTAGACTAAAACAAACAATACAAGTTGGTATTCTACTTAATGGAATGCAAATGGAACTTTTTCTCCTTTCACTCCATAGCCAATCTTTATGCTTATTATTATTAATCTGCCTAACTGGACTTCCCTCTGTTAATCCCAGAGCTGGTCCTACGAATACTAATATTTGCATTAAGATGCTATAGAAACACAAATATTCAAAATAGGGTTAATTTTAGTTCAGGAAAAAACTTGCATTCACAGACTTCATTAAGAAATAGTAAATCTTCCTTCTTCATTAAGAATAGTATTTGAGGGCTTCCCTGCTGGCGCAGTGGTTGAGAGTCCACCTGCCGATGCAGGGGACACATGTTCATGCCCCGGTCCGGGAAGATCCCACATGCCGTGGAGCGGCTGGGCCTGTGAGCCATGCCAGCTGAGCCTGCGCGTCCGGAGCCTGTGCTCCGCAACGGGAGAGGCCACAACAGTGAGAGGCCCGCGTACCGCAAAAAAAAAAAAAAAAAAAAAGTCAGTAAATAACACTTGGAATAGACTAACTCAACAATGCAAGGTTCAGAAATGATGATTAGGAATGGGAGCAATAAAACAGCAATAAAAGAAATTTGATTTCAGTATATTTATTGCAGGCTCAAATCTAACAATACCTTGTAGAAAGTCACATTGCTTTGAATAAAAGCATATAATTAATTAAAGAATAAAGATGGGTGATGATGAAGAGCAAGTTTACTGAATCATGTTCCATACCAAATGTTATAAACTGGTATTTGAATTTACAAACCCAGCTCTATACCAATTATGAAGTTTAAAATCCTGAGGATGCCACAAATAGTGTGGATGGTGAAGGTTTAAATTACATGTCACAGCTATTTTCGAACTAAAAGATCAAACTTCCAAATTTAATAGCATCTCTTCCCAATAGTCAAAATTATCACAGTACAACTACAGTGAGTTTAGGTAATAAATTACTTAGCTTCACTGTGATTATGTAAGAGAAAAATTTATATTTTGTGTACTATAATTGGCTTTTATTAAGAGAAAAGTAATGACCCAAACATGGAAATTTCAAGACAGAATTTGGTAAAGATAAAAGTTTAAATAAACGATTGACAAAAAAGTTCTACGTAAATCAACTGAATCCATTCTAAGTTAGTTATCCTCCAAATAAATTGTCCTTTTGAATTATGGTACAACTTTTTTTTTTTTTTAATATTTTTCTTATTTTTTTTTTAATTTTATTTATTTATTTATCTGTTTGTGCCGGGTCTTAGTTGCGGAATGCATGTGGGATCTAGTTCCCTGACCAGGGATCGAACCCAGGCCCCCTGCATTGGGAACGCGTAGCCTTATCCACTGCACCACCAGGGAAGTCCCTGGTACAACTTTTTATAACTGGATTCAACATTCATTTCTTAACAGAACTGTAGTTTTAGTAAATGTAAACAAATGCTGAGGGTAAAATGCTACAGAAAATAAGATGATCTCATGGGGGGAAAGTGGCGTGTGTGTGTGATGAATTGGGAGATTGGGATTGACACCTATACACTAATATGTATAAAATGGATAACTAATAAGAAAAAAAAAAAGTGCATCAAAATTTACTTATAAAACTGTTCATCCAGCATTGTTTATTAACAATCCAACAAGATCTACATTCATACACTGTAAAACTATTCATTTTGAAAAATTAAGAAGTATGTAAAAATTATATCATTTCTGTGTAAAAACGCTTGTATACACATCACACATTACACATAAAATGTATTAAAAAAGAAAGAATAAATACTAAGGGAGTAAATTTAAAAACAAAAAAGAAGATGATCTTTACGTTCAGAAATGTGTCATACATAGGAAGGAGAAAAGATATGTTTAGAGAGAAAGAGATTTTAAAAGTTCAAGACCGTCTTAAACATTATTGGAAATCATGAGATACATTCTGTATAAATATGCTACAAAATTTAAATAAAAACAACAATTATCAAAGTTGAGTAATATTTAATAAACAATAATAAGATGCAGAAGTTGACCTCAGTGTCTTCAGTTCATTCTCAATTCCCATAACCCTTTGAAGAAAGTCAGATTAGGTAAAAGAGCCTCACGAGATTTCATTTGGGACAGGATGCTGATTTGGAGCTTGTCTGTAAGGAAGACCCTTTAAGATTTTTACTTAACATGATTATGTCTGGGCCTGGTAGTTGAGGAAAAGCTACTTCGAAAAAAATAGTAAGGCGACTAGGGAGAAGAACAATGGGATGTGTATAAAAGGAGACATTAGATAATAATAGCTCACATTTATTGAATGTTTAATATGTGCCAGACATTGTTCTAAGTGCTTTATACATACTAACTCATATAATTTTTGTCACCTATCAGATAGGTCCTATAGTAAAATCCATTTCACAGATTAAAAAGCTGAGTCACAAGAGATTAAGGACTTGTTCAATACCACCCTCAGCTAATATGTGGGGGAAAATAAGGATAATGTGGAACTAAGGAAAATAAGAATAATTCGGGTAAATGAGTTAGAATTGAATCCACACTGAGGAACTCCCTATTGCCTAATACAATAATCAACATGTTTCATTAAGTTTTATCTCTGAAAACAAGATACCAAATCTGATTCAGATGTAGTAATTGGGCTTCCCTGCTGGCGCAGTGGTTGAGAGTCTGCCTGCCGATGCAGGGGACACAGGTTCATGTCCCGGTCCAGGAAGATCCCACATTCCGCGGAGCAGCTAGGCCCGTGAGCCATGGCCACTGAGCCTGCGCGTCCGGAGCCTGTGCTCCGCAACGAGAGGCCACAACAGTGAGAGGCCCGCGTACCGCAAAACAAAAAAACCTATTTTAAGTTGTTTTGGCTATTTTATTTATTTATTTTAATTTTTAAAAAATTTATTTTATTTATTTATTTTTGGCTGCGTTGGGTCTTCATTGCTGCGCACGTGCTTTTCTCTGGTTGTGGCGAGTGTGGGCTACTCTTGGTTGTGGTGCGTGGGCTTCTCATTGCGGTGGCTTCTCTTGTTGCGGAGCACGGGCTCTAGGCGCGCAGGCTTCAGTAGTTGTGGCACATGGGCTCAGTAGTTGTGGCTTGCGGGCTCTAGAGAGTAGGCTCAGTAGTTGTGGTGCACGGGCTTAGTTGCTCCGTGGCATGTGGGATCATCCCGGACCAGGGCTTGAACCCATGTTCCCTGCACTGGCAGGTGGATTCTTAACCACTGCGCCACCAGGGAAATCCCCTGTTTTGGCTATTTTCTGTACTTAAAAATTGATCACCTTAGGCACCCTGAAGGCATTTAATGTAAACCAAATATACTATTGACGGGATTCAAGACATGATACCCCAAAATATGGCACCTTGGTATACTGAATATGGTAAGCTGAAGGTGTTTTAGAAAATGGGAGAAACAGGGAGTTCACTTGGACTTTCCACCCAAGCCTCTCCCCTGAAACAGGTCCTAACACCCTCACTTGAGAGATACCCTTCCTATACCTGAAGGAAAGGAGTGTCCTTATCTCTGAAGACAAAGGGATGAGAAGAATCCAACCAAACAGGCCCTGCTAAATGTCTCCCAGTTTACTACGCTTACTTCATATCCTTTGGCCTACCTACCACACTTCTCCATGAATGTCCACTCTTCACTAAACCTAGCATAAAACAACACAGGTTTAACCATTTTTTTAGGTCTTCATTTCCTTAGGAAGGCTCCTGTGTCATGTGAAACTTACGTTAAGTCAACTTGAATTCTTTTCTCCTGTTAGTCTGTTTTGGTCGGTTTAATTTTCAGAGCCAGTCAGGGACCTTAAGAGCATCAAGGAAAACTTGTTATTCCTCTACACTGTGCATAAAATTAAAAAAAAACAAACGATATTAAGTGACAATTTTGATTCCTTCTGTAAAGTACACACGCACAGACACACACAACATAAAGTTTAAGCAAAATTAAAATTAATGAAGCAGGCAAATGGTGAGGAAACTCTCTGGCCCACAAGCTAACTCAGCTCTGGTTATTTTACACAGAGTATGGCACATGCCCTCTGAAGTAACATTTTTTTGAGATCACAGTACTGCAGTCTCAGGAAGATAATCACAGGGCGTGTCAGCCACAAATAATACAAGTCTTTCCTTAGGTCTCTATGAAAATCTGGATCACTCTTTTAATAGATGAAGCATGAAAATAATGCTATCAAATAATTTTCACGAAACAGAGACTATTAACATTTTATTAAAACAGTTTTAAAATTGGAGTCCTTCAGAAAATTAATCACTCTATGAAAAATTGGGGCAGTCAAAAATTAAAACTACCTTGAAAATTAAAATTTTATACATATATACGCATAGAAAAAAAATCACTAGTTTTATGCTCTACTAACACCAGTTTAATTTTCTAGGGAGTAATAATATATATAAGTCAGTCACGTAGGACAAGAAAAACCCTAGACATTCCATACCTGCAGGGTAGCTATAATACTGTACATAATCCCCATAAACAGAGAAAAGGGAAGGGAATATGTAAAGAATGTGTATTGGGGACTACTGGGGGGGGGGTTAAGTAAACTAAGCCCATAGTTCAGATTCCAGAAATTGATTATACTCAAAATGTAAATATTTAACATGTAGTATTTACTAGATGAAATGCTGAGAAAATATCTACTCTCATTGGAAATTCTAGGGCTAACTTCCAAGTGTTACCTGTGCCTGGCAAATACCTAAAGTTTCCTTATTGATTTATACTTTGTAAAGAAATATTTCATAATAACAAAGCGTATTTATTAAAGGAAAGTTACCTAGCCTGAATATTTAGTTTAACGATAGCTGTAGTTATGTCAGCTACTAACAGTTTTTCTTTTGGCAGCTAAGCTCGTAATTGGTTTTGCCTTCTTAGTGGAAGCTATTTCCTAATGATGGTGACTTTCAGCTTGTATCCGCCTGCAGCCATCTACTCTTCCCTCTCTAAATGTATTCTGAAATATGTTGGCAGATTTGAATGGCACTAGAAACATGTAAGAATTTGAACTATCCAGTAGGATAGCTGAAAATACAAGATGACCTCCTTTATCCCTGATTTCCATGTTCTGAACATACTCTATAATAAACAGTAATAAACTGTGACTTCCAATTGGAAGCTTCATCGAAAATAATCAGCTCTTCACATTAGTCACAAATCAATTACCTAAAGAGCAACAAAAAATTAATAACTTTTAGAAACAAGAACATACCAGGGCCTATCATGCCATTTTGTTAAGGAAAAGGAGCTACTTGAAAACATCACTGATAAGAGAAAAATACTGGTCATCTACATCAAAAGTATCTTACATCCATTTACTTTCCCAAAGTTTTTAACTCTTTAATATGCTCTGAATTTCACTGCTTTCACCTCCTCTAGGACTTTGCTCCATAATTTATCCCTTCTTAAACTCATTTTATCTTCTAACTTTACTTCTGGGCCTTCCTACTACCAGGTCACATTATAACAACCATCATTTGACCACATACACACCTCAACTATCTTCCCTTCACAGACTCAAATAATAACCCACACACTAGTTTCTCTAGTTTACCTCTTTCCAGGAACAACCACCATAAAGTGACTTCCACCCCCCCCACACACACCCACAACAGAAATATTTCTTCCTAGGTTTATCAGAGATCTAACCTCCAAACCCAAGTGCCATTTTTGGAACTGATCTGCCTCGACATCTTTGTAATATTATGCATTGTGACCTTTTCCTCCCATTCTTGCAGCAGTCCATTCCTTGATTTCACTCTCCACGGCTCTTCCTCTCCCTTTCTAGCTTCTTCTCAGTTCTGACATGGGCCTTGCTTCCTCTGCATATTCAGTAAATGTAGGTGTCATGCAGGGGTGGCCACAAATTCTTTGTAGCTCCTTCCATTGAGAGATGGAGTCTATTTCTTTTTGCTCGACTAGACCTTGGGACTAAGTATGGCCAATAGAATATGGTAAAAACCATGTGTGCAAGTTCTAGAGTCCAGGCTTCAAGAAACCTTGCAGCTTCTGCCTTCTTCTTCCTGTAATACTGTCCTGAGACTGCTGTTTGATGAAAAAGCTTGAGATGAAAGACCACATCGAGAGAGAGAGAGACCCAGCCATCTCAGTTGTCCCATCGGAACCTAAGCCTTGACTAACCCACTGCTCGTGAGATAGCCAAAGTAAAACTCAGAAGAACCACCCCAGTTTACTCAGAAAATCATAGCAAATAATACATTGTTGTTTTCAGCCACTAATTTTTATGATGTCTTATTGCCAGTAAGTGATAACTGATACAATAGGCATCCCTCAGGTTTCTATGACTCATTTCTTGTCTCATTATATACACCTTATGGGTGACTGTAATCACCCACAACTTTATTGACCAACTGAATGATGATAGTTCCCAAATTTACTTATTTTTTCCCTTGAGCTCCAGACCAATATTCCAAACTTTGTTTTGACATGTTTATTTGATCATTATGTTACTCACAGCCACCTCAAATTTGGCCCATCAAAACTAATTCACCATCCTCTCCTCTCATATCTCAAACTATTCCACCTCTTGATTTCCCATCTTACTAAATGTAATCACTATCTCCCCACCCTTTCTCTCAAGTTTGAAAACTGGGAGTCTTCCGAGATTCCTTTGTCTATCTCATTCCCCTTTAACAACCAGTCCCCATGTCTGTTTTACTCTTTCTCCCAAATGTCTCAAATATACGCCCTCCTATCTATCACCACTACTACGATTCGGACAACTTCCAGTTTTACAATGTTACTGTAGTAAGTTAGGACATATTATATTATGATAAACTCCTGCCCACTTCACATTTGTGCTCCATAATACTGTCAGGCTTCCCTTTTTAAACTGCAAACCTAGCTGTGTACCTTCCTTGTTTAAAATCCTTAAATGGTTTCCAAGTCCTGCATTTTCAATTTGTTTACCTTTCTTCCTCTCCCTCATCACCCCTCCCCTCTCTGTCTCTATCTCTCTCTTACTCTCTCTTCTGTTCTCTGTTTCTCTCCTGCCTGTTCCTAGAATTCCTTCCATGATCTGATTCCTCCAACTGATAGCCAAGCACTCTGTAATAGACACCTTGAGCTAGCTATTCCTAACATCTTGCTGATCTCTGACAGATCTAATGTGAGGGTAACTGGCTGTCACTGTAACATCTATCACCCTATGAATTGCTAGACTGGATTGCACTGTATCTGCCATGCTTTTATTTTTCACTCTGGGCTTTTCCATAACCTATTTCCTTGGCTTGAAACACCTTTTTTCCCCTTTCTTCATCTAACTCTTACTCTGTTTCAAATGTTGCTTCCTCTAGGAAAATTCCCTTATCATCTCTGAATAACCTCATTCCCACCACTCCAGATGGAAATGGATGCCCATTCTTGACGCTTCTACAGAACCCATTGTACAATGAGTGGTAGCATTTTCTACCTTCGTTTTTTGCTAGTTTGCCAGTCAGGTCCTGGACTGACTCTTTCATCTTTGAAGCCTAAGAGCCTAAGACAATAAATGTTAAATGTTCTTTTATTTTTTGGAGCATGAGAGGAGGAAGGGGGTTGGGGGGGAGGTATATAAAGGGAATTTTTCAGTCAACTAGGGCCTGGCGGTTACAACTATCCCACCATATATTTTTGTAAATAAAATTTTGTTTAAGTACAGTCATGCTCATTTAATTGTGTACTGCCTGTGTCTGTTTTCACACCACATTGATAGAGTTGAGTGGTTGAGACTGTGACATTATGGCTGGAATAACCTAAATAGTTATTATGAGGCCTTTTACACAAAATGTTTGCCAACTCCTGACCTAGATGATTTACCTGCACCAAAAATCTAGATTTTGTTTATTTAAATACTAAAATGTTATTGAACTCCAATATCTATATAATAGTTCTGTGTATTATTCTCTAGGGGACAAGAAAGTAAAAATAATGTGGTCTTTAAACAGAAGAATGTATGATCTCATGGAAGTCACGGCCTTGTTTGGAAGTAATTTCAACCAAAGGCAATGACTGAAGGCTCACTAAGAGGATGGCTGTGAAATGCTTCATGGAGAATGAGTGGGTTTAACATAGGATTAGTCAGCGTGAAGGCCTTGGCTGGGAAACCAGTGTGTTTTGCCTTTAAAGTCCCATTCCAGGTGCAGTGTGTTCCATATTAATCAGTCCCATATGGATGTCAGGAGGGCTGGCAGTAGGTTGGATGAAAGGCTGCTTTTCACAGCGCAGTGTGTCCAAACACCAGGTGTTTGGAGGTGGAATATTTGGAAACATTCAAGTGACACCTTGAATTTTTCTACTCTGAACCCTGATGTTCTTCCTTCCCCCGAGTTACCCTTGCCATTTTTTCTGTTCTCTATGATAATGCAACTATATTCCTATTTACTCAGACCCCAAATTGTAGTTATCACTGAATCTTTTTTTCCATCCTGATACTTTCTATTGTCCCCATACACTCAGTTTTGAATTCCTATAAATTCCGCCTCTATAGTGACTCTTATAACTGTAATCTCTATCTGAAGTTTCTTGTTCATTTATTGTTTCCTTACTGTCTGCCCGTCCACCACTGTACCGTAAGCTCAATGAGAATAGAGACCTTGACTGCCTTTCTCATTGCTGTATCCCCAGCACCTAGAATAACATGTAGCACACATTATAAGGTAAATAAATATTTTTTGTTGAACACATGGACTTTATTATGATACTTTAAAATGCCTGCCTTGTATTTTAATTATTTATATATGTCTGTGTGTCTACTAATCAACAAGTTCCTTAAAGTATGGTCCATATCTGATTCACATTTAATCTTAATAATGTCCTCAAAGTATGAGGTTCATTTGATATTTCTGAATTTTTAAAAATCATCACATAACCATTATCTTGAGTCCCCAAAAGGGAAATATATACAAGTAGATGCCCAACCTGATACGGTGGGATAGTTTTGTTTTAAGATGCTAAGGTAGATAAGAAAGCAATACTGTAGTATGCTCAGACTGTGTAAAGCACTATATAGCACAAGCTGCCAGCTTACTTAATTCTCTAAACTGTGACTACAGCAAGGTCTCCTAACTAAAAGTAGAACCACTAAAAACGATCATTTAAAAACAAATAACTTAGTCTAAGTTTCATGCCGATTATTAATAATTCTAGGAAAATGTTCTTTGACTTTCACTACTAGAGTAAAAGAACAAGAAGTCAAGAAATTAAAGCTAATACTTTGTGGTCCACTGCTGTAAAGTGCCTAACTTCCTGTGCTCTGAAAAAATATGAAATCTCAAAGGTCCAGTATAGCTTCATAAGTGCTTTCTCTAATGGCGCACAACTCTTTTCTTCATATGAGACTGTAGTTATTGTATGTCTACTCCATGAAGACATCCATGGTTTTTCAGTAGCACTTCTCATAGGTTCCACGCAAATGTAATTTTATGCAGAGCTAAAAATAGGTATCTTCAGTTTCTACTATTGAGGACTGTGGTCTCCCCCAAACTGATGTGTTGCTGCTAGATCTTAAAGTACTCTCAGTTAACCATAACTGCAGGGAATTCCAGAAGGATTGACAAATGTCAGAGTAAATGAGGGGTGAATGAGTAACCAAAGGTATTGGAGATGGCTGTAAAATGTCTTAGTCATTGGTTGAGAACAGCAAGCATACACTCTGCAGTACATCAGTAAACCCCAGAAACAAAATTCCTACCGATTATATACCATCATTAGTAAGAATAAAAATTTGTTGAAATTGGACCACTATCTGCATTAGTGGAATTACCATTTAAAAGATCCACAAAATAGTAGAATAACTTAACTCTATAAGCTGATACACTGACTAGTTTAATAGGATTATTAGAACAAATAGCAGTCAAATACAGTTGACTGTAAGTCTATTACTGTTATATAAACACATCCTTAACATTTTTTCAATTGTAAAATACTGTTTTCACCAACCAAGCAAGATTCTGGATTCTCACCAAACTGACCATATTACTGCCTGCTTCCTGAATTCTTTTCTTTTGATTATCCTGAGTCATTCCTAGCTTTGTGTGCTTCAGCCCCTCCTACATCTTTCTGTGCACCTTGTTGTGTTCCCTTCTCTTGTCCAAGCCTGTCCCCTAACTGTGGAAGTTTCATAAACACTATCTAATGTGATGATGCTCCATTTATTTTTCTTTATCTCCATTCACTTATCTCTTATATACTTCTACTTAGAGTCAATCAAAAACATTTAGTGACACCTACTCTATAGAGGAACAGCCTTCCTAAGACATTACACTTTCATTTTATAAATTGTATTATAAATATAACTTTATTTACCCTGTCAACGGTAGTTCCCCATGGAAGAGTGTTTTTTTAAAAAGTTCAGGCATGAGATACTAAACTATAGTGCTCTTTTCTCAATTAGGAGTTTAAGAGTGAGGTGAATGAGGTGGTGTCTTTGCATGTTTAAGAGGTGCAAGGTGCATGTTTGGTATAATACAAAACACAGAGTTTACCAGTCCTAAAGAAATAAAATAAAAAGATAGCTACTCCTAACATTCTTATATTTGTATTACTAAACTTAAAATTGTGCTTAGCAAACACTCAATAATTCTTAGATATTATAATTTATAAACTAATCGTATGTCTTTATAATTGGAAATAAACACATTTGACTTTTACCGTAATGGTACCTTTCCTGGTGGAGGTTATGTGGCAATGCATCATGTTTAGGTAAAATAAAATTACCAAAAAAATCCTTCTTTCAATTCTATTTTTTAAAGTTTTCTTGAAAAAGAGCAGGACAAGAGAATTAAATTCTACTCTGCAGAGGAAATTTTAAAACCACAGAAGCTTAGAGACGAAAGGGACCTTAAGTATCCAATTCAATCTCTCATATTTTTAGACAAAGATAACACTAAAATATTCAAATTATGTATCCTTTGTTCTCATCAAAAGTCCACAAAGACACATAAGGAACTGTCTCTTAAACTATGCTATGCATTGCAAAATCATTAATAGTCTCATAATTTTGCTCAGATGCGGTGTGAGGATTAAACATAAAAGCTGTCAGAATTGAAATATTTCATCAAGATCCAAGGATAGTATTGCACAACATTTATAGACTCATTTCTCTTTATATTCAGTAATTTATAATGTATCTCTTTGTATCTAGGGAGGAAA
Source organism: Phocoena sinus (assembly GCF_008692025.1). NCBI lineage: Eukaryota > Metazoa > Chordata > Mammalia > Artiodactyla > Phocoenidae > Phocoena > Phocoena sinus. Next base: position 34,081,468 of record NC_045772.1, on the reverse strand, counting down.
AGAGATCAGTGATGATCAGGAAAAGAGAACAGAAGTTCTAGTGAGTCAAGGTTGAGATTTTGAAGCCACAAATATCATGTTTAGGTGTTAAAAACTTAGATATACTTCATAACATATTTAATCCAAGAGGCCTGAACAAGGAGTGAATATTTACTGAGCTTTTATTATGTCCTAGCACCGTGCTAAATTTTTATATATAATCAGATTTAATCCAAATTCTTGATGGTTTAGGATTAACTCTATTATAGAGATGAGAAAACTAAATACTAAATAGGCCATACAGAGTAAGGGTTAAGAGCATGGATTCGAATTCTGTCTCTGCCACTTACTAACTGTTGCACTGCTCTGGGTCTTAATGGGCTTACATGTGAAATAGGAGAAATAGTAGTAACTTCTTCACAGAGTAATTTTTTTTTTTTTTTTTTAAAGAAGATGTTGGGGGTAGGAGTTCATTAATTTATTCATTTATTTTTTTTTGGCTGTGTTGGGTCTTCGTTTCTGTGCGAGGGCTTTCTCTAGTTGTGGCAACCGGGGGCCACTCTTCATCGCGGTGCGCGGGCCTCTCACTATGGCGGCCTCTCTTGTTGCTGAGCACAGGCTCCAGACGCGCAGGCTCAGTAGTTGTGGCTCACGGGCCCAGTTGCTCCGCGGCATGTGGGATCCTCCCAGACCAGGGCTTGAACCCGTGTCCCCTGCATTACCAGGCAGATTCTCAACCACTGCGCCACCAGGGAAACCCCACAGTGTAATTTTAAGTGTTATGTAAATTACTTAGACCCGTGCACATAGTAAGTGTTATAAGAAGTATTAGCAGAGGTGGATTTACCCTGAAGCTAACGAAGTTTAAGCATAAGGGCTTCCTCATTTGCACAGGCACATTCCGAGGCCCCATAACGACCTTAGTGATATTATGAATCAGAACTTTAAAGAGCAACTTATTTAATACCCATTAAATATGTCAGCATATTTAATACCTATTGCTCATTTTAAAGAGCAACCCCTTCAATTGTCAAACTTAAATTTGCCTTTGCTTGTTGTTATTATTGCTATCTTCGTATTAGAAAGATGAAATATTTGCCCCAGTGCATACAACTAGTAATGGCAAATCTGAGATATGACCGAAAGTCTAGGTGACGAAAGAGCTGGAGTTCTTAACTAAGATTATTTTCTGCCTGTTTCTAGCATTTTCCCTTTGTCTTATAACTGTAATTATCTTATAGAAAGAGCATAAATCCTCCTTTCATGTGAGAAAATAAGTATTTCCCCAACTGTATTTCCCTCTTACCTCCAAAGAAGGAGGAAATGTTCCACATTCAACAGTGAGTGGGGTCTATAGTAGCCAACTACCATCATCCACCAAACCTCACTCACATACATACATGGTTGCATTCAAGGAGCATGAAAGGAAGTGAGAGCATCCCTAGAGAAGAATGAGTTATTCTCCCTAGAGAAGAATAACCCTGCACCTTGGTTTGTTCTCTACCAGAAGTCCAGTAAAGTCTCTTACAGCATCTATTTGTCAAATGTGACCCTTAACCATTTGAAAGCAAGGAGTTAAGCCTAGAAGCAGGGATGATGAGAGATCAACCTTGAATTTATGGATTCATTCTTTAACTTACCCATGAATCCATTCACCACAAATATACTGATTTACTACTCTGACACAAGTGCTTTATGGGGACCAGCTGTATTTGGAAAGTATATGTTGAATTCATTTGTTCAATCAACAAATATTTATTGAGCATCTACTCACTGTTTATCTAGAAAGAAACAAGATAGATGAGGTCCCTGATCTCACTGAGTGTATACTCAATTTTTTTAATAGCTATCTTAAGTCACTTTACTTATAAAAACAGAGGGCATTCTAGCCTGCAGATATAAACCTTTGAGAATAATTTGCCTTTTTTGTCAGCATATTTAATACCCATTGCTCATTTTTATTCTTGAAATATTTTTCTTATCACTGCCAATGCTAAAATGTCTCCCCAAGGCTCTATTCCATTCATATAAGTAATGGTCACGTTGGGTGACCATTCACATTACTAATCGCTTTAAATTACTATCAACAGATATGCAAACTTTCTCTAGAAGGTGTAGCCTTACAACAGGCTCCACAATAATTGAATCACAATCTATTTTGAAAAAGCAATTAATTGACTCTTAAGAAATCAGTGTTGTATGTGTTATGTGTGTTTTGCCAAAGGGATGTCTTTTAAAACTCCTAAGCAAGTATACATGAAAGAACATTAGCACACAGAAGTATGCTGAAGTTTTTCCTTTCACATGTACTTGGTGCAGATGGCATGTTGCCTTATTTTAGAAAGCCAATATGCTAGGGACAAAGAGATCTCTTGTCAAGGACTGGAATACACATTCACCTGGAAGAGGTAAACTCATACTCCTACTTCAACTTTCTTTCATTTTTAGAACTAAAATCAAAAGAAGAGAGCCATACTTTTGTGAATTACCTAGAGCCATTATCAGATCTCCCAAACGACATACCAATCAAATAACATCAAAACTTTCTAAGTTATACAGTCCAGCTAATAAAGAGGCTATGTAAATAAAATTGTTAACCAGCTACAAACTTTTAAAAACTTTTTAAAAATCCTTAAGATTTTCACCTTGACATTCTTCATGAATTGATACGGTACATAATAAAACATCTTATGTAGTGGATATTAAGTTGGGTTATAGTTTTTTTGAGTGACAATTCAAGATCTAACCTAGAGCTCAATTTCACCGCTGCCACTGCTCTCAGGATATTTTTGCCAGGGATAGAGCATTCCAATCATTGTTCCTAATGCGCTGTCTCTGTCAAGTAATAACTACTTAAGTTACCAGGTATTATCAGGGGAAATCTCTTTCAGGAACACCTGGGAACTAAAAAGATGTATGGGGCTTCCCTGGTGGCGCAGTGGTTGAGAGTCCGCCTGCCGATGCAGGGGACACTGGTTCGTGTCCCGGTCCGGGAAGATCCCACATGCTGCGGAGCTGCTGGGCCCATGCGCCATGGCCACTGAGCCTGCGCGTCCGGAGCCTGTGCTCCGCAATGGGAGAGGCCACAACAGTGAGAGGCCCGCATACCGCAAAAAAAAAAAAAAAAAAAAAAAAGATGTATGTACTCAAATATCCAGCATTTCTCAAGCCAATTTCAGGGCCCTTTCAAATATTTATTGGAGGTTAGACAAAACAGTACAAGATAATTTCCTGTTCTGCAGAATTCATAAATTACCATACTTCTAATTACAAAGAGAAAACATCCAGCTTGCCAGCAACTTCTACCATGACTGCAAAACTCAATTCTTCCTTCTGATGAAGTAACTGCGGCATGAGGTGCTTAAGAGAGCGATATGAGGCACCTGGTTTTAAAACAACTTGGTTAGATATGTTCTAATTCATTCAAAAGCAAATGCAGATTTTATGTGTCAATTATACAACAATAGAGCTGTGTTAGTTACTTCTAATAATTTTATTACAAATATATTTTTTGGAGACTTTTGATTTCAAGTTGATATTAGGACAATGCTTGTTATCACCTGTGATACAGGTATAGGAAAAGCCAAAAGAAAGCCAAGAGCTGACTGAATGGTACCTAACAATAATTATAAGGCCTTATTCACTAAATTAGATCCTTTCGTATTCATTGTTATTATCAATGAATCACCTGAAAGAACAATTCTGATTTTATATATCCAACAAACATATGAAATACTGCTTTAGTCTGGCAATTTTTTGCTCCTAGCAAGGTTTGATAAAAAGTCCAACCAATTTTCTGCCCTCAAATTTTATTAATTAAAACACCAAGGAATCGTAACTCACAACCAAGAATCCCCCAGATCTTTAAAGTGACATTCCACTTTTCTGAACTTATAAAAAAAAATGTTGCTGATTGCTATTTAGAAGCATTAGCTTTTAAAAGCAATCATTGTTTTGAAAATAGAACCTACAGATGGAACTTATGTGAATACTTGAATATGTTAATAATCTGAATTCAATTGTTGAATGACCATATGAATGTCGAGTAAATTCATGCTTCATTATTTCCTTCTTTGGGTTTTCTATGAGAAACAAAAGCCACCTAGTGACTTTTAGAAAATATTTTCAGAAGCTTGAATAGCTTATTGAAAAGAAAATATCTAGACTCTCCAACGTTTTTATTCTTCATGTGAACATAAAGTTGCTTAAGAAGGTAGTTATCAATCTTTGGGATTCAGTCACAGAACATTTCATTATTATGGAACCAAAGTAAACAATCCATCTCCTGAGACCAAAAGGTCTTCTGAAAATTGTACTCTTCCTATTAAATGTTATGAAAATTAGAAAATTTTTAAAAAATAATTCTGAGCGTAAAGATTTTACGTTGGCTCCATTTCTTTTATTTGCATGAAAGTTAGAAACGAAAAGCATCAGGGCGGGGGTGGGTGGGATGAATTGGGAGATTGGGATTGACATATATACACTAATATGTATAAAATAGATAACTAGTAAGAACCTGCTGTATAGCACAGGGAACTCCACTTCGCCGTACAGTAGAAACTAACACAACATTGTCAAACAACTATACCCCAATAATAATAATTAAAAAAAGAAATGAAAAGCATAAAATGTTTGTGTGTCCAAATAAAATCATTTTGTGACCAAGTATTATTTTCAGATTTCCTGAAGACTGTTTTCCAGATTTTTAAATCGAATGATTCTTAACATTTAGAAAATATTTTCTGGCAGGGGAGGATTAGCTTGGTGTCCAAATCCATATAATTATTTGTCCATCTCCCTGGTTTTTGGATTTTATCAAATATCGACCAATCCTTTATATTCACTTTTATATAATACCAGCTGATCTCAGATGATGCTAGAGAATAAAATGATTACTGTGTTTTTGATTTGAATACAAATTATAATTTTAGTTTATAAAATTATATAAACAACTGTATTATATACATCCATCACATACCAGGCACTGCCCTGGGAATTAGAACACAATGGGGACTAGACAGATATGGCCCTGCCCTCCTTAACCTTTACAGTGTGTGTTTTCTAAAAGTTTTTTATGCCTCATACTTTGAAGTTTCATTTGTTTTCCATCCTGTCTCTAAAACTCTCAAATATCCATGTATTATGAGACTATTTACAGAGCTACCTTAGGACGTTCAATCTTGGGTGATAAATATTCTGAGTGAACAAAACTGAAAAGACAGAACAGGATGCAGAAAAGTTCAATAAACTTTCTCAAAATTCTAATATTCCCTCGAAAAATCCTCATTTTTTCCTGCTGACAAAGATACAATTATATTCAAGTTGTTCTTTTAACTGTATAAATGCTATATCACAATGTATACAAATATATTGCTCAAATTTTTCCTTTACATTCTACAAGGAATTTTATACGATATATTTGAAGAATGCATTGGCTGTTATCAGATAACTGTTTTATCATCAATCGAAGAATGAATCTATCAAAGGATGAATCACTTGTCATTTAATGAAAGTTATTGGTTTCTATATTTTGGAGTGGAATTATTTAAATCATTATGGAACCCAGGAAATGAAATTGATAAACTTAATCATGTAACTTAGTTTCATCTGTAGTTTCACCTTTGTGAAGGTGAAAAAACAGACAAAACAAAAATATCTCATCTATATCAAAACTAAACCTTGAAAAAAACAAATATACATTAATTCTATTTCAACACACCATGTGGCGTATTTACTGCTTAGTTTGAAATACCCATATTTTTATGTCCCTAGCTATCCCTGTGGTTTAAGCAACCATAAGCATTGGAAAAATACAAATCTTGAAAAGGAGGCACTCAGTTATTACAGCAACTCATGCACAGCCTCACTATTACCACTTTCGCCAAAACACACGTTCATAAAAAAGCATCACCTTCAGGAAGCCCCATTCCATTTTGTCAGAGCAACTTAAAATACTATTAAGTTCCCCATCTTTTATTGTTTCCTTCCACTTTTTCATAATTTTGCATAGAAAAAATATTTTTAAAATGTTTGTATACTCACCTCCCTGAACAAAAGCTAGTTTTATGGGCAGAGTAGATTTTGCAGTGGCAAATTAAGGCAACAAAAGTGACCATATGAGAAACCACAGGGGTGCATGCAGTTTTATTGCACTGTTATTTGGCATACCAATGACAGAATTCTTGAATTAGTTAACACACACACACAAATACACAACAACTCTGAACTACAGGGATAGTATTCAGAAAGATCACTATGCCAAAAACATAACTTGTTTTGTAATACCATGAACTTTCCTGAAGTAATTTTTAATATATTTTTACAGCATTTAAACAAACACACTTCAAAATTGATGCTACTGAAAAATCCTTTAAAAAGTAGGAAGGATTTTCTTTTGGTAAGGGGAGTTGTCTGAAATATTTTTTAATGCATAGACACTACGAAAATACAAGCCTATTTTTGATAACTATCACTACCATATTTTTTAATACTACCCAGACATATTTCTTTATTTTAACATACAGTTTCATTAATTATCATAAATACCATATTTGTGACATATCAGATTATTAGAAAATAAAACAGGTTTAGAAAGTTTGATAGTATTAATTATTGCTGCTTTTGTTTCTTAAGCTAGTCAACTAAATCATAAAGACATTGGAATGAGGTAATAACAGAATTTTTCAAGTAGACATTCATGCCCAAAATAAAGTCTGGAGATTTACTTTAAAGTTGTACCACTATATTGTCATGCAGACTCTCTAAAATAATTGTATCATTTCCTACCATGTAATTGTATGCTTTTAAATTGACACTAAGTAAATTATGACAAGTACAAACAGGTGTGATTGAGAGAAGAGTTGTGGAAAAGCCCTTATGCCAAAATAAATATGTTTAAAAAGTAAAGCCTGTGTCTACAATTATCCTCACATTTTCTTAGGCATAAAAATGTAGCACTTGAGTTAATAAAATATTTAATAGGACTGATACACACATACTGACTCAAGAAAAATCTGTGTGTGTGTGTGAAATGTTTATTTACACAATGGGCATTGCCGGCTTGAAAACAGCAAATTAAATCAAAGTAAAATAGTAATAATAAGGAATAAGAAGGACAGCTGTTTGAATCCTTTTTTAGTGCCTAAAATCACCTAAATTTCTCAAAGATTTTTGAAAGAATGAGTTCACAAAAAGTTTCTCTACAGAGTATTTTCACTTTGGGAACTTTCCAGGTTTTAGGAATGCCCCACTCAAAAAGGGAGCCAAAGCATTGTTTCCGGATTGTATCAGCAGCTCTGTTTTTCTGTTCTAATTAGTGGCTAATAAATTCTAGTTATACCTTCATCAAAATGTTAACTCTTCCTATAATATACTAAAATTCTGTCTAAAGCAAAATAAAACTTGCCATCCCACTACTCTCAAATAGGCGAGGCAACAAACAAGAAGAAGGTGATGCTAGTGGTGGAAACCAGAAGTGGCCAAAGGGAGAAAAAAGGAGTCAAAATAATCATCCTTTATTTTCAGAGATCCTTGAACTGGTCACTGCAATCATTGTTACTGGAACAATCTCCTCACCAGTTGAGTGTACACACTAGCCCTAACTCCCTAGAGCTTTGTTCCCCAGGAGCAATTTTCATCAGAATCTAACTGCAACAAAACGCATACTTTCACAACAGAAGCTCCCGAATACACACACGCTGGACTTTACCTGTTTTTATGCCGAGTCTTCAGCAAGTTCCTTCCAAAGGGAGCCATGGCCCGCCAGGCCAGCGAACAGCAAGGACAGTATCTCAAAGTTCTCTGGGGATGGGGGAGATATCTGGATTTCTAGGGTGAAGGGAAGAGACCTGGAAGCTTCCTCTTCACCTCCTCAGATTCTCCTGGCTTTCAGCTCATTAGTATCCGTCTGAAGGGAGCTGCTGGAAGTTGTGCAACTGTTGCTTAACTTTGAACTGCGGGATTGCTGTGGCTGCTGCACCTTTGGAGACCTGCCCAGCTTCAGCCTCGAAGGAGGCGTCTGGAGGCAGGAAAAGGAAAAGAAAAAAAAAAAAAGAGAGAGAGAACGAGAGGAAGGGAGGAGGACTCTATTGTGTTCTATAGTTATTTGCAGACTTGCTAAAAGAGCTGCCACCCCACAGGCATGGTAATACCCACGGAATGGGAATTTCACTCGGTTATGGAAACCTCCCTCTTCCTCTCTCCACGCCCAACCACACAGGGTGAAGTGAACACACATAAAAGATTTAAAAGTGAATACCTCCACCTCCCATCCAGCTCCAGTCTGTGAAAAGTAATCTGACGGAGGCAAGCAGGAGTGAGGGCCAAGAAGTATTTGCCCAGCGATTCGACACAAAAATCCCCCGCCCGGGGTGTCAGTGCTGTAACATACATCAAGGAGCGAAGCTGGAGGCTGGATCGAGGGAGACTCCCAGACCCCTGAGGAATCTGAGCCCCGAGTATCCCCCAACTCCGTCCCTCTACTCTTCAAGGTCATCTTCCAAAAGCTGGAGGACCTGAAGGACCAAAGGGCTCCAGGGCTGAATGATCACAGCACTGGCACAGGAACCAGCCAGGGTTTGGGGTCCCGACCCCGCCGCATCTTTGGCATTTACTGGCCCTTTTAGACCACGGGAGTTTGAACGAAGAGCCAACTGTTGGCTCTCGCCCCTCGAGTAGTAAATTGAGAAAGGACGCGCCGCGAGGACTTCAGGGAACTGAAGTGTGCGGTGCAGGTCGAGGGGCTGGCTGCATCGCCTAATCTCACGTGATCTCGAACCCTGGCCCACGGCAGCCCCGGCAGAGTTGGGCGAGCGCACGCGGGTGCGGGCGGCAGCGAGCAGTGCGGGAGGAACTCCCCTGCCCCGCGACGCCGTGGGAAAGCGCTGTCCAGGGGCGAGGCCCTGCAGAAACTTCCCAAGACATTTTTTCTAGGATTCCGTTTCCACTCCCCTCCTCCTACTCCCCTCTCATCTGCCCCCGCCCGCTCGCCCCAACTCCTGCCCGCCCCAGGCCCTGCCTGCTGCGCTTCTAATCTTGGGCTTCCGTAGCAGAGGGAGGGAGGGAAAAGAAACTGTGGCTTCACTCTGAATACCACTTCAGGACAGGGGATCTCTGGACCACTAGAAACGCGAAAGGCTCAGATTTTCTTTGGGAGCACACCCTCCACCCTCAACAAAAGCAAGCAAAAAAAGTGGTCTTAAAGGTTTCTATAATTTTTATATGTTCTGATTTATGTAGAATTATACAGAGATCAAAAAATCATTTTTCCAAAATTTACTAGCATAACTCTTCTCTAGTCCTCTATACTGTATACACATATATGTATTTTATATAACATTATTATCTAAAATTTGTTGTTTATTTGTAATTGTACATAAAAATTATATATAAGCTATATATATATATATATATATATAAAATCCCTAACTGTTATAAATTAGCCAATTTATTACAATAGCCAGTGCTTTAATTCAGTTACCTTTTTTCTACTCCTGGAAGATAGGATAATTTTTTTAAAAAATACAGTCATCTTTTAAATGGATCTGTGGTAGTGGTACCAGAGAAAACCTTTAAAATACTGAAAGTTGTAAGTAGTAATGACATATTTTGTTTTATATGTTTATATATATATACATGTATGTGTATATATATATAATGTATATATCTCACATACACACTTTACATGCAGCATAAATAAAACCATATTGGGTGTACTTCAGTTTCAGTTCTTGACTTTATTTTACAAGCACATCACAAAAAGTGATTTAAACTATCATGGAAACTTGCCCAGTTATTCTAAGTTGTTCAAAATAGAATCCCCTAAAGCTATACTGCTTGCTTATTAATATGATGGCTACAGCCAATTTGCAAAGAATGTTGCATTTACAAATATCCCTGCATTTCCTGTAGTTTTGGTTCTCCACCCTTATTAACATTATTTGTGTATGTAGTTTTCATATAAAACAATTTTTAATAGAGGAGTTTAATGGAACAAGAGGAAACAACATTACTTCTTTACTAGCATAATCTTATGCTGAGTTTCAAGTTCGCACAAATGAACCTCATTTAGGATGTTATTATTCCTCACATAAAATATTCTATTAATACTATTTATGACAAGCTCTTTGATGTGTAAGAATTAAATATCTCTCAGATATTAAAAGCTGAAAGGAATCAAAAACATGGGCACTAATATCTAAATAGAAAAGTAGGCAAATAACAATTTGAAAAGAAAATAACAAAACCATGTTTAAAAAAAAACTAGTAACCAGATATTGTATAGGTAAATTGAAATGAGATTTTATTTTGCATCTACCAAATTGCCTGATTTTTAAAATGATGATTCTCAGCTCTGTCAGTATGATGGTCAGAGTAGTGTTGACACATAGTATTAGACAAGGAACTGGCTATTTTTCTTTACAGGGTAGAAAGTAGATAAAAAATTATCTCAAAGTGAAAATAAGGCAAACTAATGACTGCATGTCCTTTCAGTGATATAATGGAGCCTTGTCTAATAGTTCTTCCCAAAGATAATCCAGTCCCCTGGCAGAATGCAATTTTTTAAACTTACTCTTTACTATTGATTAGGCCCAGACTCTGTGAAATTAAGGTTTAAGTTGTGTTTAAAAAAAAAGGAAAGATGCAAGTAGAAAGATAACTCAAAAGGTTATAGTTTTATTGCACTGTAGGACATCAACCAATTTTACATCTAACTTAGTTTTATTTCAGCCTTCTGTCTTTAATTCACTAACTATATATAGCAGTCTTCCCTATCCTCTTTTGGGCCAGTTTTACAATTCTGCTGAGTTCCTCATTAATAAGTCAATCTTTGACACTTGCCCACTATATATTTGTATGAGATTCATAATAGCAGTTTTTTGAAAATTATACTTTGAAAAACTCTGAACATGCATCTGTCCTTTTCTGAACCAATAGGAAATCTTCATAGAAGAAAGATGGTTACTTATCTATACAATCCCTATCTTTCCCTATGTGTAAAATGTGTTTTGATGGCAGAAAATAGAATGTTCTTTCAATCATCTCTAAGTATACAGCTCAGCCAAAATAAATAGAAAAGGTATATTTCCTTACATATTTAAATTAACATGAAAAATCAGCAGGGAAGATGGTACATTATACTTGATAATAAAAGAATGAATGTTCTCCTCAATCAAATGAACATTATTTAATCTGTGGTTGAGGTGTTATCAGAAGCTAAACAGTGTTAAAACATGTATTCTTATAGAAAGCCCTGTTTTTGAAGGAGGTATAACAAATGTATCAATTTTTTGTCTAGTTCATTCATAGCCTCTCTTCATGTTAGGAAGTTGTTGGTTTTTTGTTTATTTTTTGCTGCACCACGCAGCATGTGGGATCTTATTTCCCCGAACAGATATCAAACCCATACTCCCTGCAGTGGAAGCACGTGGAGTCCTAACAACTGCACAGCCAGGGAATTCCCTAGGAAATCTTTTTTAAATCGAATTTTTCCAGTGTTATTGAGATATAATTGACATACATCACTGTATAAGTTTAAGGTGTACAGCATAATGACTTACATATATTGTGAAATGATTCTTGCAATAGGTTTAGCCAGCATCCATCATCTCATAGCTACAATAAAAAGAGGAAGCAAAAAAGAAAAACAAATTTTTTCTTTTTTGTGATGAGAAGTCAGGATTTACTCTCTTAACGTTAATATACATTATATACCTGTGTTAACTATAGTCATCATGCCGTTCATTACATCCCTAGTACTTATTTATCTTGTAACTGGAAGTTTGTACCGCCTACCTCCAATTCCCCCTCCCCCCAACCCCATCCTGACTTCTAGTGACCACACTCAAGACATTTTATTATATGAACTTTTCTGACTTTTAGCTTTAGCACATATGACTTCACTAAAAGGGTAGCAGATGTAAGTATAGGGGTTAAGAGCATAAGTTTTGTAGCCGCAGAGACCTACGTCATAGTAAAGATCCTAGCCACTTCCTAGTAAAGATCTTGGATAAATTACTTGATGTGTCTGAGCCTCAGATTTCTGATAATAATAATGCATTCTCAGTTTTCATTAGACGTAAGTTTAGGAGAATTTTAACTTTTTTAAAAAATACTGTCTTGTACAGATGTGTTGTATTCTTATTACTAGAAATTTACTCTTCACATTTTAATGATTAAATTGGCTTACTGGTATAATTATCATACACATCTGTGCTGGTAAGAGCCAGTTTTCCCCAGGGCCTGCATGAAAAAAATAGCAGAGCTGAGGTTCTAGATCTTGGATTACACACAGGTACTTGACTCTGAGCCAGTTTATCACCACTCATATAGTAATCTGTGAGGAAATAACATACTACAGAGCTTGTTATAATCAATCAGTTTATCTGATTTACTGAAAACCCCATTTTCAATTAAGGGGAAAAGAGTAAGATAGAGAACCTGTTTTGTTTGGACAACAAATAACTCAGAAATAATTAAAACTGGCCAGAAGAGTGGAATCCAAACTTGAATGAGAATCTTTGGACAATCAAGATGTGGCAAAAGGGCACCATGTAGAACAGAGCTGTTTATAGCAAAAGGTAGAAAATCTCAAAAAACTTAGTGGAGGATACGGTTAAACTGAATTCCAGAGCTGTTATTATTATTCCAATGAGTGTCTATCTTCTAAAGTTCTTTCCTATCTTAAGATTGCTCATGGAAATAGAAAACATGTCTAAAGAGTGGAACAGATGTATTTTTTTTCTCACAGAATCTTTTAAATAATGAATGTAGGTGTCATGGGTTATGAAATAACCTCTCTAAAAGTTTTGAGCAAGGAAGAGATAACAATTTTGAATGGTTTAGGAAAAGCCCAGAAGCAGAGATCCCATTTCAGCTCTAGGATTCTATTACTGGCAGTACTCTTTTGATTCTCCAAACAAAATTTAGAATGGCCGTCTAAACTTTTGTAGGATTTACATAATCATGTCTAATTAGTCATCCAGCTAATAGGTGGCTCCAAGCTTTTAATTAATTAAACAGTATTTGAATAGCTGGCTGGTTGGGGGTTGGCCAGATACCTGTGTCCTAAATAAAAGGCCAAATTTCTTCACTTGGTAGCCATGGCTATTATTAATTCTAAATGAGATAAAGTGACAAATCCATATAAGGAAGGCTGCTACTAGTAATTGCTCAACTTCATGGGACTTCCCTGGTGGCACAGTGGTTAAGAATCTGCCTACCAATGCAGGGGACATGAGTTTGATCCCTGGTCTGGGAAGATCCCACATGCCACAGAGCAGCTAAGCCCGTGTGCCACAACTACTGAGCTCCCATGCTGCAACTACTGAGCCTCTGTGCCTAGAGCTCATGCTCTGCAACAAGAGAAGCCACTGCAATGAGAAGCCCACACACCACAACAAAGCAAGCCCATGCTCAGTAATGAGGATCCAAAGCAGCCAAAAATTAAAAAAAAAATCGCTCAACTTCAAAGAAAGTGTTGTGAAACAAAGATACTTTAATAAAATGTGTGCATATGAATATATAAACACCCTCAAATATACATTCACCTGCTATATAAAATAATAGAGTTATAATGTGTTTTGGTGCTTTATGCAAAGCATTTTCATATCTGATTCCACTATGGTCAGCAGAAGAGAAAATATTATTTTAGTTTTATTAATAAGAAAACTGAGGTATAGAGCCAAGTGATGATTTAACTATTACTCAAAACAAAGAACAAACTGGAATCAAAGATGACTTTAGGGCTTCCCTGGTGGCGCAGTGATTGAGAGTCCGCCTGCCGATGCAGGGGACACGGGTTCGTGCCCCAGTCTGGGAAGATCCCACATGCTGCGGAGCGGCTGGGCCCGTGAGCCATGGCTGCTGAGCCTGCGCGTCCGGAGCCTGTGCTCCGCAACGGGAGAGGCCACAACAGTGAGAGGCCCGCGTACCGCAAAAAAAAAAACAAACGATGACTTTAGTGTAGGTAAGAATCATAGATACCCTCTATTTCAATTCTCTCATTATGTAAATAAAGAAGACAAGACTCAGATATAAATGCACTTGCTCAAAAACATATGTTAGCATGAAGTAGAACCAAGAACAGACCTTGTTGGCTATATTAATAACTCAGATATACCTTTCCAATTAACATTAAAATAGAACAAAATAAAAAATATAGAGCCTAACATGGACCTTAGAATTCATCCATGCAAGGACTCATTTTACTGCCAAGGACTCTAAGTGCAAAAGAGAATAAATTAATTTCCATACTTCATGCAATATTAGGCTTGAAACTCTGTTCTCCCAGTTCAGTATTCTTTTTTTGTTTTTGTTTTTTTTTGTTTTTGTTTTTGTTTTGTGGTACGCGGGCCTCTCACTGTTGTGGCCTCTCCCGTTGCGGAGCACAGGCTCTGGACGCGCAGGCTCAGCGGCCATGGCTCACAGGCCCAGCCGCTCCGCGGCATGTGGGATCTTCCCAGACCGGGGCATGAACCCGTGTCCCCTGCATCAGCAGGCGGACTCTCAACCACTGCGCCACCAGGGAAGCCCCCAGTTCAGTATTCTTTTAAAATTATATAACTGTATGTGCTTAATCTATTAGCAAGCATTTAAATGACTTGGGTTCAAATCTCACAGGCCTAAACTACATCTATTTCACAGTTTATAAAGAAAGAAAATAGTTTTAATCCAGTGACAAGAATTTTCATTTGCTCTTGAAGCACTAGCAGAGTTTTCCTTGAAAAAATAGTGTCTTATAGAGATATATGTTATGCTTATTACTAGAAATTTACTCTTCAAATTTTAATGTGTCAAAGACAATAATTTTGAAATTTGGAACTCTCTTTTAGTAAATATGAAATGGAATGGATAAGAAAAGGTGATACCATATGTTTCCAGTCAGGATATTAAACATCACTTTAGATCGTTCAAGCCAAGCAAGATTTGATGCAGCGAATTGTTTACAGGGGTGTTAAAAAGAATGGAGAAACATAAGCAGAATACCAAGAAGCTGCTACCGTGCTTGTGCTGAAACCCATGAGCCAGCAACAGCTTCTCAGCTGTTGGAGAAACTTCTTCAGCCTTCCACTACTGTTACAACTATTCCAGGTGAAAACTCCAACAGTGCTGGGTCAGCATTTGCAAATCTCTCAGCTCCTCCTACTTTCCAAACTTCTGCCCATATTTCTCAATGTGAGAACTTAAGAGAAAGTTGGCACTGAAGCCACTAGCTTGGCAAAGCATCTCAGAAATATAGTTTGTATGCGTCTAACCCTGTCAGCACAGGGGGAAATAGAGAATGATATGGAGTCAAGAACAATTAAATCATACACAGTTTGACATTTGGTAAATAGTTTTTCAGTGTAGAGCTACCTGGAAGATTATAGAGATAAAAGACATGCTTTCTGTGTATGAACTAAATGGGGGAGAAAAATAATTCAGGAACGTGGTATGTATGTCTAAAAGAGAGAGGCTGAGTAAAGTGTCAGACTGTTGGTATGTCCCATCTTATGACTGATGTAAACAGAAAACTGTAACAGTGGGTGCTCAAGACTTGGTTCATACTGGTAATAAAAGCTCCCAGCCAATATTCCCTTCCTTTCGGGAAGGCTCAAAAGCTCTAAGAGAGAGAACTCTCGTCGTGTAATATAATTTCCTAACTAACCTAAATGGATAGAATCCATACCTAATGTGATTATCATGAAAATTAATGTAGTAACAGAGATAACGTTCCAAGTCCATTACACATGGTCAATAAAAGATAGCTCCATCACCCTGCGGGCCCTACCACTTGGGGTGTGTATGATTCAGGCTAAAATTATCCTCTTGGTTGGATTGTTCTAGACAGAATTGGAATCACCTCTTCTTTTCTCACTTCCTCAACTATTCACACGTGAAATTGCTAGAATTATTACTTGTGAAAAATTTAAGTTGGTTGTCAGTCTTCAGGTCTGACTGGGTTATAGATATTATCAGTAAATATTAAAAAAGAGTTTACATTTGTATGCTGAGTACAGGAAATAATTAGAATATCCTTCAATTCAGAGCATTTAAAAAATGTTACAAAGAGCAATCGTTTATTGGTTTAAGACTCTGGAGTTTGCCTCAAATATTACTAATACCCAAAATAAAAGCCTGAAATCTGGTTTCTCCTTTGAAATGCATTATGTGAGCGATTCAAATTAATCTGTGGTAATTTTCAGAGAATATTATGGAATGACAAATCTTGATTTTTAACAAAGGTTTAAAATATTTAAATTATTAATGTTAAAAAAGATACAAACATACTAATACATTTGCTGATCAGTATTTCTTACCATTTATGTTTGGCTCATGTTTAACAAGCACGTTGAATTGAGGCTAGTTAGTTCTTTGATACAGTAAATGTTTATTGGGCACCTAGAGTATGCAAGACACTGAATTAAAAGTCTACTATTCAGAGATGAGAAGGCACAGTTCTGGTTTTCAAAGAGCTTGAGTTGAATGGGAAAAGCAATTGTAATATAAAGCATCATTCCTTGAATAGAGCTATGCATAAAGCACAGTGGTGATATGGGAGAGAAGCAATTAAATCTATTAAGGCAAGCTGAGGAAAATCATAATAACTCTGAGAACTAGGTATTATTATTGCCATTTTATGAATGTTAGCAACAATAATGGCTTAGACTTATAATATAATCACTTACATAATCTTTGGAAAATTTTTTCTTAATTGCTACTTAATAGATAGCTTATTAAGTAGATTTGGGAATGTTTCCTTTTTAAACTTAGTAAAGACTTTGTGAATGTAATTTTAATTTACCCCTATCAACCATCTTTCTTTATGATGTGGAGAACATATTAGCCTGATATGTATCAAAGCATCAGTACCAATTGTTATGGACTGAATGGTGTCTTCCCCAAATTAATAAATTGAAGCTCTATCCCCAATGTGACTGTATTCAAACAGAGCATTTAGGGAATCATCTAAATGAGGTTAAATGAGGTAATAAGAGTAGGGCCCTAATCCCATAGGGCTGGTGTCCTTATAAGAAGAGAAAGAGACACCAGCGCTCTCTCACTCTGCAGGCACGGAGAGGAAAGGTCACGAGGACACAGAGAGAAGGTAGCTGTTTACAAATCAGGATGAGTGTCCTCACCAGAAACAGAATTTACCAACACTTTGATTTTGAATTTCTAGCTTCCAGAACTCTGAGAAAATGAATTTCTGTTGCTTAAGTGGCCCAGTCTATGGTATTTTGTTATGACAGCCCAAGTAGACTCAGACACCAATAATATGAAGCAGATGAACTTGGACTAATTTTCCTTGGGGAAGAACAAACCAGTACATTTTTTCCCTTGGAAAAAAGCCACCTCCTTTAATACCCACTGTGTTCTGGTAGTAGAGGTGGGTGAGTTTGCACCTGGATCTGGCAACCTCCTGGGAAGCTCAGGGATCTCAGTGCACATCTTCCCCTTGAGATTTAATGTTATAGAATTTCTCAGTGAATAAAAGTGCCATCTTGGACTGAAAGGCTACCCGGGTTGCCAAAGGTGATTCGAGTCCAACTGGGAGGAAGTTTGCAGGTTGCATGTTTCTCACTAGAGTTCTACAGAAAAACCTGTAGTCTGTGAGGAGGACTTATCTGCACTTGCTTGTTAGGGCAGTGGGCACAGATCCGATTTTGTGGTTCCAGTTTTTGAGATTGAAACCTTGTGAGAGCAATAGAACAAGGGCAGCTAAAAAACTAGAACTGCAAGTAAGCTGTTCACATTTGCAAAATTTCCTTCCCAGTATTCTCTGTAAGCAGGACTGCTTTGTTTTTACAAAGAAGGAAGGAAGTAAAGGAAAGAGGGAGAGGTGGTATTAGATTTCCTGATAAATATATGCGTTTACTCAAGTGATTGATGGGAGAAATATATTTTAAAATGTGACTCTATTGCTACTCCAATCTAGTGGCTTAGAGCTTGTAGATTTTTCACATGTAACAGAGCCTTAAAGCTACAATTCAAAAAAAAAATTGTCGTTCTTATAAACAGGCAACTCACAGAAAGATTAAAGGAGCTCAGCGTTGAAGTGTTAAAAATATGTCCACAGATTCTTTGATGCTCCTCCTTTCAATAGGTGAAAGCTTAATCCCACCTCCCCCTTGTGTGTAGACAGGTCTGGTGACACTCTTCTAACGAACAGCAGTAGGTTCAACTTAGTGACTTCCTTCTAACAAATAATGGCAGAAGTGACGGTGTGTCATTTGCAACATTACGTTATAAAAAGGCTGTATCTTCTGTCTTGCTCTGGGGTAAGTCATGTTGTGAGCAGCCCTCTAGAGAGGCCCACATGATGATAAATTGAAGGCTTCAGCCAGTGGCCACATGGGTGAGCTCAGAAGCAGATGACACCCACCCCTTTCAGAGATTACAGCCCTGGCCAATAGCTTGACTGAAATCTTATGAGAGATCTTGAGACACAACCACCCAGCAAAGCTGCTTTCAGATTCTTGACTCTTAAAACTGTCCGAGTTAATAAAGGTTTTTAGCTGCTAAGTTTTGGGGTAAATTCTTAAACAGAGTACTTGTCTACTGACACAGTTCCAACATATGGGGGAGGGGGAGTTGCCCGCACACCACCAAGCAATGCTCCAGGCAGATACCAGCTGGGTGTCCTAACATTTTAACTCAATTCTGACACACCTACCCAGAGATAGCATTGGATTCCACAGGTTAAGGGTTTAGTCCTACGAGACTCCACTGACCCCTCACTTCAGGCTCCAGATACAAACCCAGGGTGTCACCTATCCTTTTGATGAACAGCCTGTAAATCGGAGGTTCCCACAGCCCCCTTCTTGGGTTTGATTAATTTTTTAGAGTGCTCAGAGAAACAACTTTACTTACTAAATGACTGGTTTATTATAAAAGGATATAACTCAGGATCAGCCAGGTAGAAGAGAGTATAGGGAAAAGTATGGGGAAAGGGCGCAGTTTCCATGCCCTCTCAGAGTGCTCAACTCTCCCCACATTGCCAAGTGTCCACCAATGCAGATGCTCTCTGAACCTCATCCTTTAAAGATTTTCTGGAGGCTTTCTTTTTTTTTTTTTTTTTGCGGTACACGAGCCTCTTACTGTTGTGGCCTCTCCCTTCGCGGAGCACAGGCTCTGGACGCGCAGGCTCAGCGGCCATGGCTCACGGGCCCAGCCGCTCTGCGGCATGTGGGATCTTCCCAGACGGGGACACGAACCCGCGTCCCCTGCATCGGCAGGCGGACTCTCAACCACTGCGCCACCAGGGAAGCCCTGGAGGCTTTCTTACATAGGCATGAATGATTCATGGCAACTGAACTCAGTCTCCAGCCCCTCTCCCCTCCCTGGAGGTGGTGGAGGCCAGGAGACTGAAACGTCCAACTCTTAAAACAAATGGTTGGTTATCCTGGCTGCCAGCCCTCCATCCTTCAGTGGGGTCCAAAATTCACCTCGTTTATGTTAAAAAAGACAGACATCTTTACCATCCTCACTTAGTAAATTCAAGGGTTTTAGGACTTCTGAGCCAGAAATGGGGACAAAGGCCAAATATATATTTCTTATTATAAATCACACTATTACACAGAGTTAAACAATTATTATAATCAGACTTACTAGATACCAGAGAAATGCTGACTAAAACAACAAAGTCAAGTACCTTCTTAAACATTAGACTGGCCAAATTTTAAAAATAATAATTCCCAGTATTTTCCAGGGCATACACTTTTTGTGGGTATTTAATCAAAATGCTCTGTTTGGGGAATAATTTTCCAATGTACTATCTATGAAAATTTAAAGCACACATATCTTTGATTCAGTGGTTCTGCTTCTAAAAATCTAAGCTAAAGGAGTAGTTGTAAATGTCCAAAAGGGTGCATTTTCATATCATGTGTGTAATAGTGAAAAACAAATTGTGTAACAATCACTTAGGTTATGTTAGCGCTTCCCTTAATCCTTTTAAGAGTCTGTGAGATAAGCTCATTTTTTAATCATTATTTTACCGATAAGGGAAACTGGAATGTGCAGACGTGAAATAATTTCCTTGAGGTCACAAAGCTCCTAAGCAGCAGAGGAGAGATTCAAAGCTATGCTCTTATCAATTACAGTAGACTGCCTCTCATCAAAAGAAATATTTTGTTTACATTTTAATAAGAGAATATTTAAATAAATTAGGAGTTTGGGATTAACATATACACACTACTATATATAAGATAGATAACCAACAAGGACTTACTGTATAGCACAGAAAACTCTACTTAATATTCTGTAATAGGGCTTCCTTGGTGGTGCAGTGGTTAAGAATCCACCTGCCAATGCAGGGGACAAGGGTTTGAGCCCTAGTCTGGGAAGATCCCCCATGCCGCGAGCAACTAAGCCCGTGTGCCACAACTACTGAGCCTGTGCTCTAGAACCCGCGAGCCATAACTACTGAGCCCACGCGCCACAACTACTGAAGCCCACACAGCTAGAGCCCGTGCTCCGCAACAAGAGAAGCCACTGCAGTGAGCAGCCCGTGCACTACAACAAAGAGTAGACCCGAGTCCCCGCAACTAGAGAAAGCCTGTGCGCGGCAACAAAGACCCAACGCAGCCAAAATTAAATAAAAATAAAATAAATTTATATTAAAAAAATTATGTAATAACCTCTGTGGGAAAAAGAATGGATATATGTATAACTGAATCACTTTGCTATACACCTGAAACTAACACATTGTAAATCAACTATACTCCAGTATAAAACAAAAATTAAATTTTAAAAAAGAAGAAATATAAATAATCACTCCATTTATAGACAACCCTATTAAAAGTAATGGTAGAGCTATATACAGTTTGATGAAATGATATCAGAAATTATTTTCCTTCAAGTTAAGCTACATATTAGAGATTGCTAAGGAAAATGCCTGAAGTTGTTAACAGGTGATGCTAATGAACACAGTGGCCTGGACTGCTCTAGCAGATTGGAACTATGAAACGTGGGTCCATTAATTCTAAATTTTATGATTTTTTTCAAGAGAATCCATGAAAATTTGATTTTTTTAAAATGTGAAATCTTGCCATATTAAACACATAATAAATTAAATTTTTTAAGATGCTAAAGCCGAATATAATATTTCTGAATGCAGACACCACCCACAGTGTTCCAGGTTGAGATCACCCTATAAATGAACAATAATGGATTGAGGAGATCCATAATAATGGATTAAGGAGACTAAAACTACCTGAAAAACTTTACTGAAAGTTGATTGAATTCATTATCATATCTAAAAAAATAATATCTTAGTCAAAGAGACAGTAGCCAGCCACTGAAACATAGAAAAGTAGAGAGAAAGAAATGTGTCCTCAATACAGGTACTGCCCATCCCAAGAATCAATATATCAGATCTTGATATATTGGACTCTGTACTGCCCTGTAGCAGAGCAGTTGAGGACTTGGGATCTTGCGCCAGACTCCATGTGTTTGAATCCCAACTCTACCACTTACTAGGTACTCAATCTTTCTGTGACACAGTATCTCTATTTGTAAAACAGGGATTATAACTGTATGTACCACACTGAAATGCTGTGAGAAAGTAATGGCTGAATAAATATTAGCTATTATTACTGTGGAGGTGAAGTATTAGATTACCAGAGACTGGTACCAGAAACCATTCTTATCATTTAATCTTTGTGCTGATTTCATTCTCACAAAGCAATTGCTGATTATAATAGACTTGTGTAAAATGAAAGAATGCCTTGGTCTGAGGGTGTAAGAGCAGACACTGGGGTAGTTAGAGACCTTAGTATAAATTAAGGGATTGCTATTCTGATTAAAGTACTTTACTCTCGGTGAGTTCAGTTATCGTGAATTAAGTTGCCTAGGATTTGATTATATCTAGAACTAAGACATGATTATTTTTCTGGATCCTAAACCATGGTGAATTCACGAAGACAGACACCAACCAAAGAGAACTCTTGACATCTAGGCAGTTGGAATGTTCTTTTTTTCACCGTGAGATTTTTCTTTCAGACTTTCTCTCTTAAAACTGTAATAAAAAAAATTATGTCTCTCTTACTCATTGTTTAATTCCCAATCTTTAGCACAGTGTTTGACAAAAAGTCAATGTTCAATAAATATAAATGATTGAATGAATGAATTTAAAATGAATCAACAATCGAAAAACAGATTTCTTTGTATCAGGTTGTTTGCTGCCATTTACCTTGTTTCAATCGAAGTGTTACTTAGAGAATTACTTCTGGTTCACTGATGGTCCCTTTTTAGTTGAGTTCCAAGTATTGAATATTGTGCTGTGTCTTTTACAATTGGAGCAGGAGTTGGAGAGTGGAAAATGAGAAGTGGAAGAAAGGAAAAGCAACTAGCTATTTGAGAGAACATCTTTCATTCATTTGAGGGTGAAGGATTGCAGGAATGATGTATATACACAGTCAGTTCTGGACACAGCAGAGTAATGAATATCAGGTTTATCTTCCTGACATAAAAATCAACAAAATAGGATAAAATATATGAAACAACTCTTTTCAGCCTTTGGAAAAAACACAGCATATAACTATAATTCCTGAAAGAAGGATAACTCCTGAGCTGAGTCCCGCATTTACTCTGGTTTTCTGCCTGGGAACGTCTCAAACTGCTGCACAGGGATGAAGAGCCTTCAAAGAAGGCAGCAAACCTGCCGGCCAAAGAAAACAGCGATTCTATTTTGTTGCTGCTGAGGCTGCTGTATTCCATGGCACAGGGTAGCAGAGATGAGGGAGTTGCACAGAGGAGCCTCAGAAATCTGCATAGGGGCCCCTCCAGATATCTGACTAAACAAACACATGGCAATGCTGTACAAGGCTTGACTCTACATACCAGGCAGAGAATAATTGTTGGGAGAATGAGAGCAGAACAGAGATTCTGGAAGTAGCCAGATGCTGGAAGAGATCGGATTTCCAAACTGCTAGAGTGAAGAATCTTCAGAAAGGCCACCCCTTGAGAATAAGAACTGTGCCTGAGAGCAGTGGTCCCTCCAATCTGGTCCTCAGAACAGCAGCCTTAGCATCACCTGGGAACTCGTTGGAAATGCTGATTCTCTGACACCAACCTGATCTACAAAATCAGGAACTCATCAGGTGGGATCCAGCACTCTGTGAATCAAAGAAAAATCCACAAGGAAATTAGAAAATGTTTTTAAATGAATGGTAATGAAAATACAACTTAATCAGAATTAGTGAAAAACAGCTAAAACCACGATCTGATAAGATTTATGTATTTAAATATTTATATTTGAAAAAAAGAAGAGGTCTGAAATTAATGTCCTCAGCCTAACCTTAAAAAGAAAGAAAAGGAAGAATAATTTAAACCAAAAGTAAGTAAAAGGAAACAATAACGGTAAGACTGAAAATCAATAAAATAAAGAACAAATGATGGAAAAAATTAAGGCCCAAAGTTGCTTTTTTTGAAAAGTTGAATAAAAATGAAAAATATCTAACAAAATTGATCAAGAAAAAAGAAAAACACAAACAAGATCAACAATGAAAAAGAGAATGTTGCTGTAGAGCCTCCAAGCAATAAAGCGATAATAAATAAATATTATTGATACTAATAAAGGTATATGAATAAGTCTGATAACTTAGATAATTTAGTAAAATTCATTGAAGGGCACTAATCACTAAAACAAGGAAAATTCAATCGGGTTGCATATACACATTTAAGAACAGTGAAATACTGAGGCAGCATCTCAAACTGGTATTGGGATCACGTTGTCAGAATTAGTAGACAACTTCCTATAATGATCATGATGAAAGACAATTATTGGGAAGTGTTGGTCTTAGCATTTATGTTCATTTAAACTGTTGGTTATCCATGCCTTAAATAGTCTGTGATACCCCCTCAGAATCTTGCAGACCCACATCAAAATACTTACAAATAAGCATATGTCATCTTCCATGATTAGTTTAGATAAAATTAGACTGGTGGAAAAAAAAATAGAACATATAAATAGAAGTAGATTTGTTTAAAAATAAAAGAATTTCAACATTTAAATTTCTCACCAGGCCAAAGTGTTTTCTCTGATAGTTCTAACCAAAGTTAAAACAATAGTACCAATCTTATACAAAATTTTCAGAAGATATAAGAGGGAAGATCACTCCCCACTTCATTTTATGAGACCAGAATAATCCCGATACCAAAATCAGTCAAGTATACTCCAAGAAAAGAAAACTACAGAACACTATCTCTCATGAAAAGATATGCAAAAATCCTTAACAAAGCACTAGCAAAATACATACAACAATATATAAAAAGGATAATATGACAAGACATAGCAAGGTTCATCCCAGTAACAAAATGTAGGTTTATTATTTTAAAAAATGAGTACACATACTCATCACGTTAATAGAAAGAAAGAGAAAAATTCATGTGATATCTTAATAGATGTGGGAAAGTACTTGACAAAATTGAGCACTCATTCATGATAAAAACTTACAGCAAACTAGGAACAGCAGACACTCACCAAAAAGTACATAATGTTTGATTACCTTTATATGAAGATCAAAAATAGGCAAAATTAAGTGTTTACCTGTGATGTCACAGAAATTTACTGGGGATGTGTATGAGAAAATTTTCTGGTATGAAGGAAACAATCTTCATCTTTATTGGGTTTTGAATAACACAAGTTCAAACTTTTGTCAAAACTCATCAACCTTTACATTTAGGATCTATGCCTTTCACTGTATGTAAACTATACCTCAATTAAAAGCAAACCACAGGGCTTCCCTGGTGGCGCAGTGGTTGAGAGTCCACCTGCTGATGCAGGGGACACGGGTTCGTGCCCCGGTCCGGGAAGATCCCACATGCCGCGGAGCGGCTGGGCCCGTGAGCCATGGCCGCTGAGCCTGTGCTCCGCAACGGGAGAGGCCACAACAATGAGAGGCCCACGTACTGCAAAAAAAAAACAAGCCACAGGAGGACAAAAGTTATACATTGGACTACCATTAAAACAAAAGAGGGAAAGAACTGGAATGATTTTTAAAAGATTAAAATATGTGAATACAAAGTAGAAAGTCAGGAGAAATAATAAATGAAGGGCTTCCCTAGTGGCGCAGTGGTTAAGAATCTGCCTGCCGATGCAGGGGACATGGGTTCGAGCCCTGGTCCCGGAAGATCCCACATGCCGCGAAGCAACTAAGTCCGTGGGCCACAACTACTGAGCCCACATGCCACAACTACTGAAGTCCACACTCCTAGAGCCGTGCTCCGCAACAAGAGAAGCCACTGCGATAAGCCCACACACTGCAACGAAGAGTAGCCCCCACTTGCTTCAACCAGAGAAAAGCCCGCACACAGCAACAAAGACCCCACACAACCAAAAACAATAAATAAATAAAATAAAATAATAAAATAAATAAATTTATAAAAAAAGAATAAATGGAAAGAGTGTGTGTAACTTATAATCAGATGCACAAGTTAAGATTTATTGAGTATGTATTACATACACATTTTGTGATATATGCATACCATCTTTTAGATAGTAATTATTGTTTTTATTTTATAGATGATGATAGAGACCAGAGAATTAAAGTCTAAAGCCACAGGTAGAAAGTTATCGGAATAAGACTTATACCAGGGATTAGCAGAATGGTGGATCTTGAGGCTGAGTTCAGTACATAGACATTTCAGTTTGTCCACTTGGTATTGCAAAAGAGAAAATTGAAGTAAATATTTGCATTTAAAGATTGTGACATTTCCATACAAATCTGAATTTCTGGAAAATATTGAAAATTGGAAGATTTGCCATGTTGGGCCTATGTTCCCACATGCAGGAAAATCATCTGAAGCTCAGTGTCAAGCAGATGGTCCCCTTAAACAGGACTTAAACAGGACATGTTACCTGCTTGTCTCTGTAAGTGTTTGAGTATGGATACCTAATTGATGACCACGTTTATCTGAATTCAGGTCCAGAGAAGACATAGGAAAAAAGGTGATATTGCACAGTGAAGGGGGGACAAAAGATCATATGAGTAAGGAGTCTATGATTTAGGAGCTAAGGGCTGAAAGATAGCAACAAAACCTGATAATGCCCAAAGCAAGATATTATATAAGAGAAAAAGACAAAAAGCAGAGACCTGTCCAAAAGGAAAGTCCATTTTATAGTGACTAATACCCGTTGGATGTTTTCCAGCTTGTTGTGGGGATGCTATACTGTAATAGACTCACAGAAGATAAATTAATTTCTCAAAATTGCTTGACTGATACTGAAGAATAACCTTCCTCTGGGACAAGAAGTGAGGTTAGACTCTGAGCACTCAGAACCAATGTGATTAAGAGCAGGAAGGTGGAGGAAATTTGTAACCCCCTTAGAGTATCTAGGTCTGTGTTCCCTCCTCTGTAAAATTAAAGCATAATATAAGACTGGTTTTTCCATAACGGACCTTTTCAGTTCCGACATTCTTTGGCTTCATGAATTAGGATGACATTGAAATATGGCCTAGTACCCCAAGAGTGCTTGTCTGGTATTTTTATTCTGTACATACTAGTGCCTCCACCCAGAGTACAAAGTGGGAAGGGTTCTTCTTTTCAGATCACTCACTACAACTCTCCACGGGTTGCAACCTCAATTAACTTCTTGATTCCTCTTTCATACTTTCTAATTTACTACCCCAGTTAAAACAATATAATGCATGCAGATCCATTTAGGTTCTACATAGCCCTTATAATAAGGAGTCTGAGATTTTTTTTAAGTTTATTCATTTGTTTAACATGTGTAGCACACCTAAACCTGGAAAGGGAGGAAAACAAGGATAAGTTGTTGAATTAGAATCAACTTGAAAATAGAGTCCAATCTGACTTTTTACTAAATGTACTTTTAGGTTAAAAATATTAGCCTGTCCTTTATTTGGCATAGTATTTTCTACAGCATGTTAACACAAGATTTGTTTTTGACTTGTGCTTGGATCCGGTATTAATATTACAAAGATTAGCTGTTGCTTTAGAAATGAAAGCTGTTCAGTCCTATCTAAGCTCTACTTAATAAGTCCCCTTATCCTTATTTAAACTCTCTATGGCTTTATTATTTTTTTAACCAACACAATAAGAATGATATCATTCTGCAAATCCTGCTTCATAGTATGCTATGTTACATGAAATCAAATTAATCTGGCACGTTGCCTGTCATAGAGTAGGGTTTCAATAAATTAATTTCAAGTTTAATCTTTAGATTGCTCTGAGGCCTGTGGTATTGGTTACGGTGGATGTTTCTAGACTCAGAATGCTATATTGTTGACTCTAGTCCTCTGCCTCTAACAACTTGCCCCTCCTTATTCTTTCTGTACACATTGGCTCACCACGTTGGAAACATCAACACAGTGCCTGTAGGACCACCATACTCCCACTCTTCCTTAATGATAACTTACAAAATGTCAATTGCAGTCAAAAATAACATTCAAGACTCTCTTGAAAGGAAGCATTCTCTTATACCATTTGGCTAAATATCTCTCCAGAAGAGATTTACTTCCTGTGTTTCATTGTTCACAGTTTGGAGAATGAAAATGTCTTTGTGAGAGGTGAAGGAGAAATAGCCACCCTAAAACTATCAGGGAAGGGTGCTTAGAATTTCCCTAGTTCATTAACTCATCCAGTTAACAATATTTACTGAGTCCTTACTATGGAGAAGCATTGTTTTGTGTTCTGAGAATATAAGAAATAAGACCAAAAAACAAAAACATTCCTGCTTTTATTCACAAAAGACAAAAATAAGTGGACAAATAAAGACTATAGAGATTGAATGAAGTAGCAGTGGGATAGGTTTTAAAATAGACAGTTATATCAGTCAACCATTGCCACAAAAATGCTGCATAACAAACTACCCTAAAACTCAGTTACTTAAGACAAATAACTTAATTCTCTTCATATATCTGTGAGTTAGACAGGGTGATTCTGCCTTCAGCTCAGGAAGCTCTGCTTCACACTGCAGTTTTGCAAGTTGGCTAGTTCGACTGTGCTTCATGTTTCTTCTCATTTGGGGACCACCCAGGAAAAGTTCTTCTCCTGGCAATGGCAGAAGAGGAAGAGGGCGAGCCAGAAGCTGCAAACTCATGTCGAGTCTTTGTTTTCCTTATGTCTGCCAACATCCCATTAGCTAAAGCAAGCCTCATGGCCAAAATCATGATCAAGAGTGGGGAAGTATATTCTACCCACTCTGGGGAGAGGCAGGGGATGAGTATTTGCTGAACAATAATGTAATTACAACATTCATTGACGATCTCTGAGGAGAAAGGTTGGCATGTTTAGGAAAAAGCCAGAAGACCAGTATGCTTGAAACAGACAGAAGGGGAGAGTGGTAGGATATGACAACTGAGAGGGAGGCAGAGGCCCACTCAGGGTAATATAGGCCACAGTCAGGAATTTGTTCTAAGTACAATAGGAAACCTTTAGGGGTTTTACAGAGGAGTAAGAATTGATTTACATTAAAAAACAAAGAACTTCTCTGTGTGGTGACTACACTGAAAGGGACCGAGTCTGTTGGTAAGTATACTATTCACGTTCCTCTTGCTGCAGCTCAGGCGGGTGACGATGGCTCAGACCTGCATGGTGATAGTAGGATGGTGGCTTGGACCTGGATAGTGATAATGGAGTAAGGAAAAGTACTTGGGCTTGGAATCTATTTTGGTGGCAGACCTGCACCCGAGGGAGTTTCCACCCTTGGAGGTGGTAGGGGAGAGGGAAGAAAGTTGTAAATGCCAGCTATTTGATCTGTGCAACCCAGTGAATGATGGTGCTAGTAACTGAAATGGGGAACACTAGGGTAAGAGGATATTTTTAGAAAAGTGTTGGAAGGAATCAAAGGTTTTATTATGGGTGCTTGGGGCCGCACCATGACCGCCAGAGGAAACCCTGTCACTCTGGAAACAGGAGCAAGCCCCGCTGAAGGCCCTTGTTGTGGACCTGGACATGGAGTGGTGGCAGCGGGACCCGCCTTCTCGAGCCGGCAGAGGGTCAAGGGCGTGGACACGTCCTTTGTGAAGGGCGACAATGTCAACACCTGTGCGTCCCTGATGGTACTCAGCTACCCTGAGCTTCAGGTCCTTCAGTAAGCCCCCTTCATCCTGCAGAACCAGGAGTCGCTCCCAGCACCCTCTTCTTTGTCTTTACCATGCTGGGATGGAACTGACCAGAATATAAGCTCCACGATGGGTGGTAGGGACCATGTCTTGCCCACTGGTTGTAGCCTCGGCACCTAGTACAATGGGGGGTTCACAGAAGACCCCTGAATAGATACACAAATGAATAAGCAGTGTACCCACGATTCCTTTAGAGTCAACGACTGAGGGAGCATTGGCTAAAGAAGAGCTTGAGAAGGAACCTCTGCAGCTTCGGCATTTCCCCCTCCCTGCTCCTCTGCCGGCTCCCAAACCTGCCATTCTCCTGCTTTAGTGTCTTTGCACTTTGCTCGGAAGACCCTTTAGTCCAAATTCAGCAGAAATGTATTGATACCCAACTTACAGTTTGGTGAGGAATAAATGAGATCATGCGGAAAGCAATTTAGCATAACAGGGCTGGGGTAAGCCCTCAATTAAGCCACTGTTAATTCTGAGGATGACTTCTTGCTTTTCAAGACACAATTCACTTGTTTCCATCACTCTGTATACCTTTCTGTAGCAGCAGAATTAACCACCCCTTCATCTCTGTCCTAGGCCTCTTTCTTAGGTGTGTGCTATTCCAGTACCTCTCACACTGTATTAAAGTTACTGGTTTAGGAGATACTTGCAAATCTTATGACCTATCTATGATCGGAGCAATCTCCCTATTGCAATAGTCCTCCTACCTTCCTTGCAATAATTAGTTTGAATAAAGTCTCTCCTTACCTCAAAAAAAAAAAAAAGTTTTATTTTGGACAGTAAGGTTACCTAATGATCCTCCAAGTAGAGCTGCTGCGTATGTGATTGGATATGCAATCTGAGTAGTCAGAGATGAAAATTGAGGGGTTACTAGGGAATAGATAGGATCCACAGCCAAAAGATTTAACAAGATCAGCAGGGAAAGAATCTAAATTGAAAAAATAATAAGACCAAGGACCAAGACTAATAATATAAACCGTTATGTTCCAAGTTCAGCATCTAATATCTTCTTCAGATAAGGAAAAAGTACAGTATTTCAGTGAATCTGCTTCTGGTAAATGGTAGCTCAAGTACATTTGGGCTATTTTGTGTATTACAGGTGATACAGAAATTTTCTTAGATTTTGTAACAACAACAACAAAAAGAGCAGAAGCTTTTCTTAAAAAAAAAACTCATTTTTTACTCTAAATAATTACACTCTAATTTGTAAAACTAAGAAAAATAAAAGTTGAAAATTGTTAAGAACTTTTCCTGTTATGCTTTCATTTTGTTCTTACTCAAAAAGGAGGCTTATAAGGACAATTACTTGAGCAATACACATAGCGGGGAGTGATTTCATGGACATATCGATATTTTTCTTTGACATGAGAAACAAGATTATAAGTGAGATCAGCAGTACCTACAATATGGAATATCCTTAGTTAAATATGGCAACCCGTTAACATGTGAATCCCAGGCAAAGCTTGTGTTATAAATGGAGTTTAAGTTGCAAAATATGCTTTGACTACAGAAATCCATCATCAATTTTTCCGAATTAATTACCTATACAGATGCGAGAGCAGAGACAGGAAGAGCCAAAGGGAAATGAGCTGGGAATTTATAGAGATTATGGGCAAAGCATGATTACACATAGACTGGAAAATTGGACATTTGGTTTACATTTACCTAACTCTCCAAGGACAGGATTATATGCATTTTGTGTGTAAGATAGTATATGTGGGTGTGGGTCTGTGCATGCATATAACTGTCTGTATGTCTAGAAAATGGACCTTAATTGAACAGGAAAATCAATTGAGTTTACAAAGAGATTGGCATCATTGTTTGTTCAGATGAATCACAGTCACAGTTCCAAACCAGAGACTCATTTAGAGGAATGGAGTAAATGTGCGATTTATCCTAAGCACTCAACTGGTGAACGCACATGATCCCAGGGTGCTTTCTTAAATATGTTTAATGTTGACTTCCCCAGTCAGGGAGGAAAAGAATGACTAGAGCAAAGTCTCAGGAAACTGACTTAGTTAAAGTCTCATATCAAATATTAAGATTAGTGATAACAAAAGAGTTTTTAGTAATTGAAATTAAAGTAGAGATGTGGCTGAAAGGAATGTTACAAATGGAAACATGGAAAAACAAGTCAGAAATGTAAAATAATCAGCTTTTCAATTCAACCTAGTGAATATGTATTGAGCACTTACAGTCTGTAAGCCTTGGAAGAAGAGGATATACAATGATGTGTGAGCATCCTTTCCTTCTAGAAGTTTACAGATGTAGGGGAGGAAAAATAATTTTCCTTCTGCAGAGCAACTAAGCCCGTGAGCCACAACTACCGAGCCCACGTGCCACAGATACTGAAGCTCACGCATCTAGAGCCCATGCTCGCAACAAGAGAAGCCATCACAATGAGAAGCCTGTGCACCGCGACAAAGAGTAGCCCCCACTCACCGCCACTAGAGAAAGCCCATGTACAGCAACGAAGACCCAACGCAGCCAAAAATAAAAACAAACAAACAAACAAAAAACAGAAGTTTAATACCAGGTACCCTTCCTGTATCCATGGGAGATACCCAGGAAAACTGAGTGGTTCCCCAAAATGGTCCAACCCACCACCTTAAACACCATCTTTAGCTAAAGACAAAAGAAAGATTTTGGGGAGGGGCTTGGGGAAGGCCTGTTAATGGGAGATTATCAGGCAAAGCACAGTAAACCAGGGTATGATTGTTACAGAGTCCGAGCCTTCTACACTGAGGTGAGTTTTCAGAGATTCCGTCATCCTTCTCTTCCAGGTGTAGTGTAGTGAGGGAGATACCCTTTCAAACAGAGATTCCCCTTATTAACCTAAAGGTCCCTTATAAAAGGGTAACTTCTACTCTGTTTTCAGAGCTTCTCTTGCCTTGGCTGGGTCTTAAAAATAACCAGCTCAAGTAATCAATATGCCAAAGAGGCATATTTTGGGGTGGCACATTTTGCTCCCCTTCAGTTTACCACAAACGGCTAGCAGAAACTGGGAAGAGTAGAAGTAGATGAAACTTTTAGGATTCAAACTTGGAAAGGTTCACCTTGAATAGGCCTAAAATAGAATCTTCTAAAAATTGAAGATAAGTCAGAAAGTGAGAGACAGAGCGGTCAAAGGGAAGAAGGAGGGCAGATTCCAGATGGTAGAAACACCACAGGGTAAGTTTTGGGGATTACGGTATAAAAAGATTGGAGCGTCCAGGAAGCTGTATATAAATGGGATAATGAAGCCTCCAAAGGTACAGGAAGAAATCATCTGAAACTGAAGACACACTATTTATCAAATAGTTTTTGAACTTTCCCATCTCCAAATTAAATATGTTTACAGACCACTCTTTCTAACTGCCAATCTTTCAGGCATCTCTGTTGATTTTTTTAAGTAATTAGCTAGCAAAAGTCTGATTTAAGTCACAGTAGAAGCCCAGAAATCTACCTGCAGTAGAAATGTAACCTACAGGTACCCAGATAAACCTATTTAGATAGATAAAAAGATAAAACCTATTCAGAGTTAGCTGCTTCATGGTGACCTCAAGCTAGAAGGCCAACACGTGAAGATTGTCCAAGGGTAATGTTCAAACTCTTCATTAGTATTTTAAGAGCTAGATAAAAATTAGAAGGATTTTAGGCATAAAGCCTTTAGAATAAAGATATTTCACCCATCTCCATATAAAGGCGCCTGAAATCCTGAATAAAAGGCATCATTGAAGTACTTCCTGAAATACGTTTAAAGGCAAATATCCACACATAACTTACTGTCTCTTAAAACAAATTGTTTAATTGGCTTTTCTATAGCTCGAAGGCATTGGAGCTGAAAAGCAAAGGTGTAACAGATGTTTTTTAAAATACCATTTAGAGGTCAAATAAAGTTTATCTATATCATAATTTTACCATAAAAGTTACACATCGGGCTTCCCTGGTGGCGCAGTGGTTGAGAGTCCGCCTGCTGATTCAGGGGACACGGGTTCGTACCCCGGTCCGGGAAGATCCCACATGCCGCGGAGCGGCTGGGCCCGTGAGCCATGGCCGCTGAGCCTGCGCGTCCGGAGCCTGTGCTCCGCAACGGGAGAGGCCACAATGGTGAGAGGCCCGTGTACAGCAAAAAAAAAAAAAAAAGTTACACATCTTCTTTTTCTCCCAAAAGAAAAAGTAGTGTATAGCATCTATCTGATCTTCAATCATTTGACATTTGCTAACACATTTCCCGCAATTCTTTCAGGCTTATCATTTCTACATTGACAGCTAATGAAATGATATATTTAAAACAACATGAATTCCCACTATTAATTCTCCCCCTTTCTTTCTTATTAATTAAGAATGAATTTTGTCAACATTTCCCTGAACTTCATGTATGAAAGAAGTCAGCTGAGAAAAATAGGACTCACACTTTCTTTTTACCATTAGGCTGCTATCACACATTTTAAAAGATTATTCTTTGTATTTGCATGTCAAAAGCTCATAAAACAACTAATTTAAATATCATGCAAAGAATATATAATTTCTTGACTTCTTCATTAAAGTGGCTTTGAAAGGATTCTGTCACAAAGATGCTCTGATCATGAGAAGAAAGTAAGCATAATGCTCAGAATTCTGATGTGATCAGTCAAGTGAAAATAAAAAAACCTTTTAAACATCTGTTGCGCCCCCTAGTGGCAGAAAGGCAAAAATTGAGTACATATTTCAAATTTCTTTGCCGATTAATTACCCTTTACATATAAAACTTTCCTCAAGTGAGTCGTGTTCAGTGCTGTGTGGTATGTAAGTCTGTAAAACAAACTAAAAGAGGTAAAAAAAATCAGCCATTGTTAAATTCCTAAACATTAAGTTACATGAATGACTCCTTGCTATTTTAAATTATTATTACATGTTTGGAATTAGTCCCTCTTCTTAGGTGTAGGGTAAAATGAAGAAGTCAATTCCATAGACATATACCATATGATATAAATAAACTCTCTGTAGAAATCAATCCAGACTTCTTTTCTCGATTGTTACTATCTGGTTGGTATGTTTAAGAAGTGAACAAGTCTCAGGGCTTCCCTGGTGGCGCAGTGGTTGAGAGTCCACCTGACGATGCGGGGGACACGGGTTGGTGCCCCGGTCTGGGAAGATCCCATATGCTGCGGAGCGGCTGGGCCCATGAGCCATGGCCGCTGAGCCTACGCGTCCGGAGGCTGTGCTCTGCAACGGGAGAGGCCACAACAGTGAGAGGCCCGCGTACAGCAAAAAAAAAAAAAAAGAAGTGAACAAGTCTCAGACACATTTACCTTTAAATATTCACATTTTTAACAGTACCATCTTTTCCAGTCATGCCATGTATCCTGAAATACTTAATGCAAGAAGAAAACTTCACTCCAAAAGACATTTTGAGCAATTTTCTTCTGAGAACCCGGGAGAGGGAATGAGTGTCATTGTAACTCATGAAATATGTGAAGATGCGGTCTTAAGAATGCGACTGGTGGATGGTGGTTATTTAAGATTGTCTCCGTTCCAGAAGTACAGTCTCATCTTTATCACTATCACAGGGGAAGAAATCTGATACAATGGCGAAAACCAGTGAAAAGGGGATTATAGACTGAATAGGATGGGGCAGCAAGAATGAATCTAAAGGAGCAGAGCGATGCAGACAGAAAACGAGGAAAGTATTGGAAAACAGCAATCAGTGATACAATAATACATATTTCTGCCGGCTAACAAATAAATTATAGTTGGGTTTTGTAAACATGAAATTGTCTTTCTAAGACACTCAACCATAAATCAGCATACATAATTCAGTCAACCTTTCAGTTACTTAAAATTGACTTTTCAATTTGTTAGGAAATAATACCCTATTGCTTAGAGCTACTAGTCTCTTTTCTTAAAATTGATTCTCTCTCCTTTCTCTAAATTCTTTTTCTTAACCCAAAATTATAACTGATTTTCTGCTTCTCTTCCACTTGCTTTCTTTTTCTAGCATGTATTGTCTAAGACCTTATCAGTCCTGAAACCACAAAACACTTTTTCAAAAGTATGGGTTATCAGAAAAGAATCCTGACTCTTTAAGAACTTCCAAACCTAAAGAATTACTGATTTTAGGCATTCATCCTGGAGATTTTGATTATATTAGAAATAACAGATCTCATGCTTCACAAAATCAAAATGACAACTTCTTAGAGTCAGAGAATAAGAGGCAATGGGGAAAGAATGGTACTGGAAGTTCTTTTCCAGTATGCTCTGTATGGAATTGCTTTTGAATGACTCCTGCGTGTCGGAAATCTGGAGCAGCAGTGTCAATTAGGGAAGATGTCGCTGTTACTGGAGATTCAGAAGTGGGGGAGAGGTGTCGGGGGGACAAAGAAGAAAGGGAGGAGGAAGTGGGGAGGGGAGGGGAGGGATGGAAATGAAGGGCACATCCTGAAGAGATAATCCCTGTATACTCATGACATCATCCCCTGCATATATATATATATATATATATATATATATATATATATATATAGGGAATGGTCAAAGCATCTCTCATAGTTCAGTCACTTCCAAACTCAGCTGGAGGCAAGAGGAAGCACTAGAGAGCCCCCTTCAGCCTGTCTCTGACGTTTATGGACTGGGCTTGCTAGAAGGCTCAAGAAGATGATGGCAGGAATGAAAATCCAACTGGTGTGCATGATACTCCTGGCTTTCAGCTCCTGGAGTCTGTGCTCAGGTAAGCTCAGCTGCATTTCACAACTCCCTGAAGTGATTTCTTTTTCCATTTTTACTGTGTGTTGCCACTTAACGTTAATGTATCCAGGGAGAAGAGTTTCTCCCTTATTCTAGATTTCCTTTTTAGTGATAGAAGCTGGATATTTTCTTTCTCTGTTTTATGATTACAAGAACTGAAAGATTTCTTTTTCCTTTTTAAATCTGCAAGGTAATAAAAGGGATTTCAATGAAACACTTCATGTTCCCCTTTGCAATGTAACCACTAGAAAAAAAAAACATGTGAAACAAATCAAGCTGGTCACTCTCTAATGAGAAGTACAGGAGTGGTGCCTGTCAAAGTGCAAACCCATAATTAAAACTGATTGCATTTGAAATGTTTTATCTCTTCCTCATTCACTCTCTTAGGACATGGTGGCTTCTCCCTCTAAAATATTATTTTCTTAATTGTGTATATGTTAAGATAACAAAGTGAAAATTGATGTTTAATGAATAAATGAATAAAGCACTATTTGTAGAAAATTATTTCTAGAAAAATACACAAAATACCAAGCTCTTTTAAGAATACATTTTATATAACTTTTCTGTGTGACAAATAGATGTATTATTAATTTAACTATTTTTTTGCATGTCATTTAAGTTGATACA
Organism: Phocoena sinus; assembly: GCF_008692025.1. Classification (NCBI taxonomy): domain Eukaryota; kingdom Metazoa; phylum Chordata; class Mammalia; order Artiodactyla; family Phocoenidae; genus Phocoena; species Phocoena sinus. Next base: position 34,045,091 of record NC_045772.1, on the reverse strand, counting down.
GAATGTAACTGGAAAATTGTCATTCTTATATTGATAAAAATTATTTCCCTGTATTTTGCATGTGATAATTAAGATGAAACCATACTTTGTCAAATATCTATCAATAGCTCACCTCGAAAATAAGATTTAAACTTAAAAGAGTAATATGAAATATTATAGTGATTGCCATATGCTCTAATTAATGTTGGAAAATAATTGAATGATCACATCAAGGTGGAAAAAAAACAAGGGATAAATGCAGCAAAAATATTTAGCCTGTTTTATACTGTTATATCATAAATATGACACTGAAATGTTTAATTCAAACTCCTGCTATGATTTTATGAATTAACTCAGTATAGTGTTCTATAACTTTATTTCTATTACCTTATAGTAATTTCTAAATTTTTCTTCTCTGTAAAATATTCACTATTGGAAACTGGAAAGAATATTCTAAAAAAAATCAGAAATCCATTTTCCACACTCTTGTACATGTATTGATGGACAACTCCACTTTTGCTTAAACAATTTCCTTAATAGCCTGTGAAAAAATTGCTAAGTACACGTGATTCTAAATCCTTGTTTAAAGTAGAGAAACAAATCTTTCAAAGTGTGTTTTGTAAAATAGCATCTCAAATTAAACAAATCTCAGTGTCTTTCTTATTCTAAAATTATCAGCAAGCAATTTCCTTTGTTTTTATCTTGAAAAAATGTCTTATACATACCTTTTCATTATGTTATTTTTAAAATATCAATGCATATATATTCTGTATATGTAAACTATTTCCAGTAAAAATTATCCAGCATTTTTGATTAAATCTTTATTTTATCATATAATCAGGGTTTTTTTTAAAAATAATGAGATTCAGTGATTAAACAACTCCAACTCATCAATAGCTCTCCTTGCATAAAATCCTGTGTTTATTTTCTTAAAAGTGCTTCTATTCTGTTAGCCTAAAGTAAAACTATAATTGTTTTTTTCCAAATGTTATTCTAAGGAGAATGAATACATAGCAAAGACAATAAACTTCTAAGACAAAGTTTCTTGAGACTAATCTTAAATCTCTAGGTTATAATATAATTACATGATACGTGATTATACAGTAAACATGTGGTTTTGATTTTACTCAGATTCAGAAGAGGAAATGAAAGCGTTAGAAGCAGATTTATTGACCAATATGCATACATCAAAGGTAACTTTTTCTTTTTTTTAAAACCAAGGACTGAAAAACATATGAACTCTCATTATAAACATGGTGTCCTTTTCCTATAGTAATAACTTCCCATTGAGACAGAAAAGTTCATTGGGAGGCATTTCCTTTATGGGGAAACTTTTCCTTAAGTTCAAAGGACTTAAGGGTGTTGATGTGACAGGGAAAGAAGCTGTATTGATACTGTATAGTGTATCAATCACTATACTGCAAATTTAATTAAGTAGTCACATATTATTTATGTGGACATGCAAATGTATTTTTAAAACTCCTCTTTCCATTCCAGTCATATTGTGCATGATGAAAGGTATATTGGCCTCAAGATAAATACATAAATGAAAATTAAGTGATATTTTTGCCTTTCTTGTACTATTGGGGAGAGTGAAGTGGAGTTCCTAAATTAAGAATTAAAGTTCACAAAACCCATGAAAGAAATGTGGTAGAGAGTAAAGAGCAATAGACTGGCAAACAGAAGCCTTGAGATCTAATCCCACAGCTGTGACTTATGAACTATTTGATCTTAAGCAAGGGGATTAGTTAACATTGCTTGCCTTTGTTTCCTTATTTTTAAATGTTGGGGTTGGAGTTTATGATCTCCTAGACATTTACATTAAGTCCACACCTGGATTTAAATTCTCCTCATAACAGAAGTGTTATTGGTACCTGCTTATTGTTTTTTATTGAATCAGGTGAAACTTTGTACTGGACCTTATTATTCCTCTCTTGGGGTCTTGAAAGCAAGGTTTTTAGATTCCAGCCTGTACCTAGGAATAAAACTCAATTAGAATATACCCAATTACCACACTACCACACAATCTTGATTTACCTGGAGTGAGTTAATCAGTGTGTATCTAAATGTAGAGTTGGAGAACAGGGTTCCCAACCAAAAGATGTTTCTCAAAGAAAAACATATCTTGAGGTGAGGCAGTCACCCGGTGCAATCACTGTTGTAATGCTGAGGATTCCACAGGCGCTGTGGTAAGAAAGTAAATGCTCAGGACTCCTCCTGCCTCTTCCCTAATTGGATGAGCATGTTCCAGGTGCAACAACCCCTAGCATAGAAGTAGAATTGTGTTCAATAGTGGGTGTGAAGGGGTAATAGCCATTTCTGTGTTTGTATGAGAATGTGGGTCACTGTTATCTCAGAGCTAACAAAGACATTTTCTACTATGGTCCTTAAAAGGCATTTGGGGAAAATTTAAGTACCTATATATTTCCACAATTGCCCAGATCTACAAAAGTTGAACACATTGAAACCAAATTCTACCATAATTTGGTGGGTTTCCTATCAAGAATGATCAAATTTCATTTAGTCATTAAAACTCAGTGAACAAATACATTTAACCTTAAGATAATGGATCCTTTGTTTAATACTCAATCAGAATAGCAATGGCTATAATCGCTTCAACTCATAAATAGGAAGACAAGTGAAGTTAAGTCTGTTTTGAAAAATGGAACAGATTAGTATGCCTTAGTGTCTTGGTAGAGATTTTACCTCTATGATTTCAAGTTTATGTAGACAAATAAAGGTCCTAAATAATCTCCAAAATGTGATATGGTGTGGGGATTGCCAGCTACTTTGCAAAAATGTGGGAGTAGAGGTTATGATTCCTTCCCTGGCCGAGATGCTGCAAGGGAAAAACAATTTCAGTATATGAAGTGGTTTAGTTTCATTCTTAAGAGAAATACGTAGCCAAAGTATAGACAGAATAACATATACCGCTTTCATTCAGTCATGGGATATATCTCTAAAACAGATCATGGAAGAAAAATTGAATCCCATTGCCTCCTTTTTTACTTGAAATAAGTAAAATACAGACTATGATGAGGAAGCACCCAGAAGCATAATTATCCCAATTTTGTTGCTAGGCTGGGAACATAAAGCTCATTTCTTATTTTTTATAAAACTACTATCACTTATTTCTCTGTGATTCAATTAGTTTTTGGTGTGTGTAGTGTTCTATGCAAATGAAAAGTCTAAACTTTTGACCATTTTAACCAATATACTGTACCTAAAATTTTGAAAGAATAGTATTTGATATTGGTATAACTCCATTATTAAAAGCTTCAGAAAGCTTCAGCTTTCTTCTTTCCACTCTAAAGGTAATTTCAATTTTTAAAGTAAAACTATTTAGACATTGAAATACTAATGTAGAAATACTGTTAAGCAACAGAAGGCCAAGAGAGATTCCAAAGCTTGAAGAGAAGGGGAAGATAAAGAAATTAGTTCTCACAATACAATTCTCTTTATTACCAGTGGTAGTGCTTTGGTATAGTTTTATTAAGAAAGAGAACTTTGAAGAAAAGAATATGTTTTCTTTAGGCTCTCAAAAAGCTGCTGGAATGATGTAATTTTCTATGATCAAATTCAATGCCTTGAATACAGTAAGAGTTTAATAAATATTTATGTACTAACAATAAGAATCTAGGATTTATTACTAGCCCTTACCTTTTGTATTCAGCTGTAAGAACTTCAGGGCTCCACCACAGATGACTTTATTTTTACTTAGGTGAAATACTTGAATTCACCATGAATTCACCAATTCACCAATTCAAATGCTTGTAATACATTTGATTTCAGTGTATTATAGATAGTGACCACTAGTAATATGGATTAGGTCCCATTTAATTAAGGAAACCAAAATTTGACCAGAATCTTATTCAGTATTAGGAGTTTAATCAAATAATGCTAAGTAAGAACCACAAATATTCTTGTTTTCCTCATTTTAAAAGCAAGAGAAGACAATATTCTAAATTTCTTATCTATAGGCTTAGGTCTATTATAGACATTTACGTAAAATAATTTAATAAATAAGAATGTTTATTGTTAAAGAAAATTATTCATGACACTTGTTAAAGGTAGCAAGGAAGACTTTATTCAAGAGGAACTATGGTTTTGCAAAGATCAGGCTTAACTCCAAGCACAACAAGGACAAGTGTGGATTTACAGCCAAGGAACAGGGTTGGGGTGGACCATTGTATGGAAAATTACTGAGGAAACCCTAAATCTAGGAGGATTCTTGCTAGACAACTCAATAGAATCCTAGGATGATCAGGTATCAATGGTGGGGCATTTTTGCTAACTTGACTCAGAAGGATTCTTGCTAAAACTGGACTAAGTAGACCAAGGACAGAGCCCAAGGTTGGGACCTTGTCAAGAAGAGGGCTCAGAGGATCCTAACTCAGATTTCATCAAAGACAGAGTCTTTGTCATTTTCTTGAGTGAACTATTTAAACCTTATAAGAAATGTTCTTAAATACATGTCTATTTAGACATCCTATGGTCAAAAGTGCCCTCTCTGCGGTGCTTCCAAAGTATGACAGGGGCTAAGGTGATATTAAATAATATACTAGTGAGTGATGCAGTGACTGTTTTAACTGGCAGAAGAGAACAAAATGCTTTACTCAGTTTCCTCATCCAAAAAATTAATCAGACAACACAAGTCCTGACAGATACTTTATGAATAAAGCATTATATGGTCAATTAGTTTGGGGAGCATTGGATATTATGTTAGCACCGTTGAAAAGTTACAATGAATATTTGCAAGTAAAAAGCTCAAGAAGCCTTTAAATTTCCTTTAAACTTCCTTTAAACTCAAGTTTTCCAATTCACTTGACAGTGGAACTCCTTTTTAAAAACAGTGAGTACAGAGCAAGTGTTCTAAGGAAAACAATCAGATGATCTCTAAAGAGCTTTCCGAATGTAAAATTGTACTATCCCATTAATTGGCAAGACATAAGGTGTTGCTGCCACACAGTGGAGCATGCTGCCTCTAAGTTTCCCATAGCAGAAAAATTCAAGAACAGGCTGATAATCACATTTGAGGGGCATAGTTGAATGTATTTCCAAACTGTTTGAAAACATTATAGTGAATATTTTTGTACTCACAGATTTGCATGTCCCTAAGGTAAAGTCTTAATCAAAGGGTATGCACATTTACAATTTTTATACATATTGCCAAAACACCTTTCAAGAAATTATACCAATATATACTCAGACCAACAAATATTTAGAAGAGAAAGTGTGTGTTTCTCCATATCCTCATAAGTACATCAAGTGTACTTATACTTTTTAGGGTCTTCTGATCTGATAGTAGCCAAGTTGAACATCATTCCACATATTTCTGTTCCATATTCCTTCTTTGATAGCGATTCTGTGACTTGTCTGCTCATATTATTTATCTGAGGTTTAACACTTTTTAAGTGTTTTTTTTTGTTTGTTTTTTTTAATTGGGGCATTCACCAGTTTCTTTTGGAAGAGCTCCACCTGTGTTAAGTATATTAACATTTTGTGGCAGCTTTTACAGTATGTCTTGCTTTTGATTTTAGTTCAGGCTGTTAATTTTTGAGAGATAATTTACACATTTATGTATTTAAAATTATCTTTTCCTTTATGGATTCTGGTTTGGATATTTGCTTAACAATATTTTTCCAAATTTATAAAATAAATTCTATATATTTACATATTTTTATTTTTACTCATATTTAACCCATCTGGATATTGTTAGACTATAATATGTCAATAAAAGTTATAACTAGATCTAAATCCAGATTTCCCCATAGCCAACTGTCCCAAGGACTTCAAATGCAAACTTTGCTATACGCTTTTCAATCATATTTACTTGGATAAAATTTTGGACATTATATTCTCTTTTGTTGAGTTTTATATTTATGCTTGTTCTATTAATTCACTCTTTGATTACTGCAGCTTTAAGATACATTTTAATATCTGGTAGAGTAAGTCCTTCCTCATTACCTTTTTATTTTTCTAAGTCTTCTTAGTTCTCACATATTCATACTTCCAAATTAACTTCATAATTGTTTTGCTACACTCCCTCCTCTAAATTCCAGTCTCCCCATATTTTCCAAATTGGAACTTTGATTTGGAATTGCATTGCATTTGGAGAATAAATCAGAGAGAATTGACACCAATAAAATTGATACTAATATTTTTGAATCTTCTCATCACAGCTTTGTGGTCATTCAAAAAAGCTTTTTTTATGTTCTTTAGAAAAAATTTATGCTTTCTTCATCTATGCCCTTTGAGATGCTTGTTAAGTTTTATAAGTTATTTCACACTTAGCTTCTCCAAAAATTGGCAAATGAGAAAGTTGTTAATTATGGTAATAATGGTTTCAGCCAAGATCTTATTAGAAAAGGATATTTTAGAAAATATTATAATTTTCAAATAAATAAATTGATCATCTGTGATGCTACCTGTGACAACTATTAATGTGTGGAATAGATTCGTGGTCTCACACTACTGAATTATCCAAATCTATTAGTATCACCTTGGCCGCTGTTCCATTAGACACTAAACTGAAGTGTAATAAGGAGAGAGTGGTATTTTTAATATTTTCACCTGTGATATATACATATATATTTATGTATTTCTACTTACTGTAATTTCTATTTTCTTTCTTGCTTTGCTCATGTATGTGTGTGTTTATGTGTATTAACTTTATTGCATTTGGCAAATAGAGGATATGAAGTATCGACACTATTCAACTTTGTGATATGAAGTTACTAATTAATAACAGTGTTTTTATTTGGCTAGACTAACAATTAGGTCTTAAAAGGTAATGGCTTAGCACAATAGAAATTTATTTCTAACTATTACAACACAAATTTTAATTGCATTAACTATTTCTTTCTACATTTCAGATCAGTAAAGCAAGTGTTCCCTCTTGGAAAATGAGCCTGCTGAATGTGTGCAGTCTTATAAATAACCTGAACAGCCAAGCCGAGGAAACAGGAGAGTTTCCTGAGGAGGAGCTTATTACAAGAAGGAAATTTCCAACTACCTTAGATGGCTTTAGCTTGGAAGCAATGCTGACAATCTACCAGCTCCGAAAAATCTGTCACAGCAGGGCCTTTCAACACTGGGAGGTAAACAAAAACAAAATACGAATATGATTGTGGTTATACTAGTTAACTCTCATTTGTACTGATTTTTTTAATCCTGATCATTATCATAACAGGAAGACTTACAAATATTAAGGAAGAATAAACCATGTGTTGAGGTTAACATTCCTTCAGCTCTTCAAAGTGTCCTGCAAATATTTGGAGTTTAGCAAAATATCTTTTCTTTGGTCTTAAAAGGGGGATCTGTCTTAGGGCAGATTTGGTACATATGCTTTTATTGTGGATGGCATGGTTAGGCAGTTTTTGGTGGTGGTGGTGGCACGCCTAAGAAATTTAGGAAACTCAAAATGTTTTCTTAGAAACACATAAGTCATGTGTGTTTATTTATAAACAAACACAGAACACAAAAGGTTCCAGTTTTATTTGAATATATTAGGCAAATAAAACCAGAATGATAAGGATATATGCATATTTCTATTTCAATTGAATGTGTGGATTGTGGATTTCAATCATCCTTAGAAGCTAAACGAGGTCCACTATGGCTAGTACAGCCCAATTTCATTATCCAGAACTACCACAAGGGACTGGATGAATCAGTTCTATTAAATACTACGCTGGTGACTCACCACCTTTGGTTTGGAAATTTTTGGAAGAGAAAGGAGAAATGAAAATGCTTTAAGAAAAAATAAGAAGAAAATTTAAAAATTTTCCCGACAAGGGAAATATTTCTTTCAGATTAACCCCTAAGAGAAATTTACTTCATGTTTCATATTCTGGGCTTATACCAACACTGGGGATCTGAGGGTCTGAGGATGCCTTTCCTGCTAATATAACAATCTCTATAACACACTGTCACAATGATACCCTGTGGAAAAGAGGAAATGAAATGCAGAACTTCTAGTGTTTATTCTAACTTGTAAACAAAATGATATTTTCCAGATTAAAAAAAAATCTAGTTTTAATTTTTCTTGCTGGATTGTTTATCCCTTAATTCCAATTCCAGCTAAATGATTTTCTCTTTAAAATATTACATCAATAAAACTTGAAAAATACTAATTGTAACGTAGGGAAATATCAATTATGTGCTGTTTATCCAGGAAAAAAAAATAAACCCTCAATAAACTATAATACAGACAAATCAGGTACACATAAGATTTAAACTTTTGCTATTTTAAATGTTGTTGAGTGATTTAAAATAAAATGATAGTATTATTAAGAGTGTAGTACAATTACAGACTATGTGCACAGAGAAACAAAAGATTAAGAAACTAGATTGTCTGACAGTAGCTGTTTTTCCTTCTGTGAAATTGAACAGCTGTGGGTTGAAATAAAGTACTTGTGATACGATTCAATGCATATGGGTTATGATTAGAAACTTACTCTCCTGTCAGTATCAGTTATAGTCACCCCAAAGTTTAGAAGACATTCACAGATACGAATACGGTTCTTACCTTGAGCGTTGATCTTTTTAAAAATTTTGTGTAAATCATGTGCAAGACTCTGGAAAGAGTTCCTAAATATTTTATGCCAGTGGAACATTTGAATCAGAGCAGTACTATCAGGAAAAAGTGTTTGGAACTAATTTTAGAATGCAGCATATTTGATGAGGTATTAGACAAGATTCTACATAGAAATTAACTCCCTTGAGTTTTTGAATGTGAACTTGCTTTTAATGATTAACTATTAAGCAGCACAATCTAAAGATCTTTACCATTTAAACAGAGCTTTCACATATGTTAATTTCTACAACAGCTGAACAAGTAAGCAGAACAAGCATTCCTCTCTCTTTGACTGAGAAATAGATCTTTAGAATGGCTTTCAAGTCAAATCAGTAATTAACTTAATTGAATATAAAATTCTATTGACCTTTGAGGCCAAACCTGGTTTACTAGATTCAAAACTTTGTATTTGTTGTGATTTATGATATATTTCCATCTTTTGGTCTACCATAAATTAAAGTAAAATACTCAAAGTTATATTAAGTGTGTTCCTTCATTTGGAGGTATTAATATATGGCCTTGACAAATATAGAAAGCAAATTTTAAAGGCTGGCCTGATGAACTAAGAGCACAGAACAGAGAATCAGAAAAATCATGTTCTCATCCTGTCTCAGCCACTTGATAGCCACCTGTTCTTGGGCAAAACACTTAATTGTTGTGAACCGCATACATCTCATCCACATATATCTTACTGTCTGAATAGCAAATGAGATAAAAGGTAGACAAATACTCTGAAATGGAAGACTTTATGCATGTATGTTTCATTCATATTCGGTCTATCTTGCAGTTGATTCAGGAAGAGGTTCTTGATACTGGAAATGACAAAAATGAAAAGGAAGAAGTTATAAAGAGAAAAATTCCTTACATTCTGAAAAGGCAGCTGTATGAGAATAAACCCAGAAGACCCTACATACTCAAAAGAGGTTCTTACTACTACTGAGAGGATATTTTATTTACATGTGATTGTGATCTACCATCCTTTAATTAAATATCAAATTATATTTGTGTGGAAATATGACAGAACACAATTATTTTGTCTCTGCTACAATTGTGGTTTACTAGATGCGATTTTTCTGCATTAATATAAATTGGACTAAATGTTTTCGAATAAATCTAGGTCTTGAGCATGATGTGTTGTGTATAACTGGAGTAGATATTAATTAAGTCATATATAGAATGTTTTGTCATTTTGCAAAGCACTTAATGGGTTGTTGAAACAGTCAAAATGTTTGACATTCTAAACCAAATTATAAGAGATTAGAACAGAGTCTTATGGCAAAGTCTAGCTTACGTGTCATTAACCCAAAACAAAATAATAGCACCTGTTTTATTATCTGACTGAATGTTTTACCGAATTAAAAGAAATACGTGCTCTCTTCCAAGACTTACTCATGAATCTCTCAGATATGGGGAAGGTAATAGTAGTAAAATAGGACCATCTTCAAAGAATGTTTAATGAATTATTGTTAATTCTGCTTCTCTTAATGAATGATCTTCAACTGAATTTGTTTTTCTGTTAAATAAACTTAATAGCTAACAAAAAAAACAACAAGCCATCAGAACCATGTTTCTTTGCAGATTTACTATCATTAGAAGAGTTACCCTTTATTGACATTTTTCCCTCACATCCAGTAAATGATAGCTTTATTTTTAACCTCACTGAGGAATTTATGTGACTAATATTTTTCCCACTTAGGAGACCATTTCTGAGGCAAAAGGCATATTTGAAATAACTCCTCATGAATTTCCTTAAACACTGTACTTACAGTCTCATAAGCCCTCACAACCCTTACACCCCACCATTAGCAGTGGCCTCCTAGACTCCTGCTCTGACAGGGGGCCTAGGAGGACCTCTCTTTACAGGTTGCATCCTAGTCCCATAGTCATCTATGAAGGAAGATATCAGGATTTGACTTATTCTGGAATTAAGGAGTTTTGAGAACTCTATGGCCTTTAGATGAGAACGCCCCCTCCCCTAGGCTAAACCCCACTTAGTAGGATTTAAGTGTAGCTTACCAATCTCTGAGTTTTTCTGATAAAACCATGACTTCTCACAACTACCTCCCTACCATCTTTTATAGTCCTAACAGCTTCAACATTAAATAGTGCTCAAGGGCTTCCCTGGTGGCACAGTGGTTGAGCGTCCGCCTGCCGATGCAGGGGACGCGGGTTCGTGCCCGGTCCGGGAAGATCCCACGTGCCGCGGAGCGGCTGGGCCTGTGAGCCATGGCTGATGAGCCTGCGTGTCCAGAGCCTGTGCTCCGCGGCGGGAGAGGCCACGGCAGTGAGAGGCCCACATACCGCAAAAAAAAAAAATAAAAATAGTGCTCAAGGCACTGATCCTAAGAAGGAAACTACTCCATAGTGATTAAGAGTGTCTACTCTGGAGTCAGAAGGCCCAGATTCAGCTCCACTGTTCACTAGTAATCTTGGACAATTTATTTAACCTCTCTGTTTCCTCAGCTACTAAATGTGCGGTCTGGAGGAGGGTAAAGTAGTCTGATATGGTATAAAATGCTTACAACGGTACCTGGAATAGATTAATAACACACTACATTTCTTCTGGCCACTTTCCTACTGGTTTTCCTTTCTTCACAAACTACAGAGCATAACACAGTTTCATATGCTAACCCTCTGTGTTTTGAACAACTGCTGATCTCCTTTTTACTTGCTTCATTCATTATCCTTGAGGACTTCCACATACACGTGCAAGATCCCTCCATAATCTCCCTTCTCAGTCCCTGACATCTTCACTTCCAATAATAAACATTTTATCCATTTCACCTCATCCCATCACTTCCATGGTCCTACCATAGTACTTCTCACTCCCAATAAATTCAACCTCTCCAAAAATCTCGATTTCAAGCACTCTGCTCTCTACACGTCATCTTCTCTCTCCAGTTCACATAATCTATCACTCTCTAACATTTATGATTCCATCTAATACATTGTCCCCACTTCTTTTCACTCTTCACCTTCTAATCATGCCCTCACTTTGCACTTTACTTGGCTTAGATTCTATCGTGTAAAATTAAAATCACTCCCTTATTACCCTCAATTTCCTGTCCTTCTACATTATAGTAGCCTGTGGGAACACCATCAGTTAAACTGAAATCTCCCCCTGATTGTGACCTGACCTGAGAAGCTGAACATAGCTGGAGAAAAGCACCCAAACTGTTGAAGTGTCACACTTAAAATTTGTGATCGCAAATCTCAAGAGGGTCCTTAGTACTGCCCAATATTCCTACTCTGTTTGCATGATAAATTTTGCCTCCAGTTCTCACTAATGATTGTTTTATATCTTCTCTTCTTCCTTAAATTGCAACACTCGTCATTCTCCTGACATTCGTCAGATGACTTTCTAATGATCTCACCCAAAATACAAAGCAATAAGAAGAAAATCATATTTCCCTACCACTGAATGTAACAATTCCCTTGCATTTATGCCTCACTCTCTTACATTTCAACAGAGGAACTGTCTCCTCTCTTCCGAGGTTTACTCCTTTATTTCCCCATGTCAGTGAACAGTCCCACCAACTGCTCAGGCCAAAAATCTAGTAGTAATTCTTAACTCCTCTCTTTAATACGAACCTGCCATTTCATCTGTTAAGAACTTTTGTTGGCTTTGCTTTCCAAAAACATCTCAAATCTGTCTACTTCTTGCCATATCCACCACTACTGCCCTAATCCACACATTTTTCTCCCCCCCGGGACTGTGACAGTTTCTTCCCAGCTGCTTTATTCTTATCGTCTTATTCATCTATATCCTCATAGAGGAATAAAATTTTTAAAAATATTAATTAGGGCTTCCCTGGTGGCGCAGTGGTTGGGAGTCCGCCTGCCGATGCAGGGGACACGGGTTCGTGCCCCGGTCCGGGAAGATCCCACATGCCGCGGAGCGGCTGGTCCCGTGAGCCATGGCTGCTGAGCCTGTGCGTCCAGAGCCTGTGCTCTGCAATGGGAGAGGCCACAACAGTGAGAGGCCCGCATACAGAAAACAAACAAACAAAAAAAAAAAAATTAATTAGATTATGCCATGCGTCTCTCCTCAAAATTCCACAGCGTCTTTCCCTTGCATTTTGGATTAAATCCAAATTCTGTCTTAAAAAGCCTGAAATGCTGCAGCATTGGTTTACTTCTCTGTTTAATTTCACTCATTCCCCTCCAGTCATATTGGCCTTTTTGTTATTCTTATATCCAGCTTGTTTCTGCTCCAGAAACAAAAAACAGTTGCTGAAACCTCTTTTCTGGAAAGCTCTTCTGGTTGAAAATCCTTTTTCCTGGGTACACCGGACATCCACTTAAAGATTACATTTTCAGCATCTCTTGTCATAGGAACGGCTAAGTTGGAACCAATGGGATAATGGGTGGTAAAAATGTGTATAACTTGTGGGTCTGTAATAACTTAAAGAGAAACTTCATTCCCTGAACTTTGACTTTTTCCTCATTTTGTTTTTTTGGTCTTAAATGTGAATTTATTGTAACCACACAAGTGAATACCATTGTCTTGAGCATGACACTGATTGATAGAGCTTGTAGAGCAAAGCTGCCTCACCGGCCTGGACCAACCACATTGTTACTTGAAAGAGAAATGCATTTCTAACTTATTTAAGCCACTGTATTTTTCAGCCTCATTGTTACAACGCCTCAACCATTATTTTAATTGTTACAATCTTCTCATGGTTTATTTTTCACATAATTTAGATCTCTGCACATATGACATATGTACAGTGAGGACTTTTCTTAAATAACCTTCATCCCTGAGTCAATATCCATCTAACTTGCTTTATTTGTCTACAGCCATACCACCCTGAATGCATCTGATCTCATCTCATTTATATTCCTATATTTTTCTTCATATTTGAAAAAGAAAAAAAAAAGCAGCCATTGACAGCAATCAGCTGGGAGCTGGCCTGGCACCAACAGCTAGGCTATGGTGCCCTCCAGTTAAACAGATAATTTCATAGAATAAAACTTCAGACAGGGTCATTCTAACCATGATGGCAAAAGACAATAAACATGACCACTCTATAATCGTGTCTGAGCAAAAACAAGGACACCACAAACCACAGAAATGATCTGACATCCTCCTTTCCCACATAATCTGAGTGACTACTGCTTTAACTAAGGTCTATTTTTCTACCTCTAGCATTAAAACCACTATAATACCCAATCAAAGAAATACCCTCACTTTCTGAAAACACCCAAACCAGAGCAAAACCACACTTTCAGAATATTCTTCAAATCACAAGTCTAAATCCTGTAAAAGCCCCCTACATATGCCCTGTTATTGGGAGGTCCCATGGTTTTCCATTGAATGAGATCTCCAGTACCAACAAGCCCGACCTTGTGGGAGAGTGCTGTCTGTGGTCTTTGGCTGGTAGACATCAGCACAGCACATATCATAACTTGAAATTATATAGTAATTTATTTGTTTACTTGTTCATAATTTTTCACCCCCGCTCGAATGTGTAACCTTTGTGAAGACAAGGATTTTGTTTTTCTTATTCATAGTTGTATTCCCAAGGTTGAGCACCAGGCCTGGTAACTGTTAGTAAGGATTTGTTTAATGAATGGATAAATTAGCAGTAGAATCGCCTTTTCTCTTCTAATAAGAGGTTTTAGACATAGTTTCTACACATTTTTAAGCCCCTTCTTAGAGATTACACTTCAGAAAGACTGGTTATGAGCTCAGATATCCACACAAAGTCCCTGGTCTTTTGTGAAGCATCACAGAATGTAGGAGGTTAAAGCTCACCTTCACTAACAGTGGCAACCTGGGGAGATTAGGCTTCATTTTTTGTCTCTTAGATTCCCTTCTGTGAGGAAAACAAACAAAAATGCCAAAGTGAAATTGGCAGTACAGTTGACCCTTCCTTGAACAACATGGGGGTTAGGGGCACTGACTCCCTGTGGAGTTGGAAATTCATATATAACTTTACAGTCAGCCTTCCTTATCCATGGTTTCGCTTCTGCAGGTTCAACCACCAGGGACTGTGTAGTACTATAGTGTATTCATTGAAAAAAAAATCCATGTGTGAGTGGATCTGTACATCTCAATCTCATGTTGTTCAGGGTCAACCGTAGTTAAAAGGGGAAGGAATGGATTTGTGAAATATAAAGAGAAAGTACTAACACGAACTGGTACTTGAATGTAGGAGGAAAGAAGAAAGGAATATTCTAGATTATTTTGAGATTTCAAGTCGGGAACCTTGTTCTATATTTGCAAATTCTGAGATTTCCCTTAGTTTGAGCTATGTGAAACTTAAATATTTAAATCCAGTCCCTGCCTAGGAGTCCACCAAGATGACAGCGTCGAAGGCTTCTGAAATCCTTCTCCCATAGGCACGCCAAATTAACAAGCAACCATGGAGCCCTTTCCTCTGAAAGAAATCCAGAGACTAGCTGAGCAACTTCTACACATTGGGCAAATGAGAAAATACCCAAATTGAAACAGGTAGGAAAGGCTGAGGCATGCCCTCACCATACAATTCACCCTGGTACCGTGCTATACAGTTGGGAGGGAATGCCCAACTCCTAGTGTCGCCTTCAGAAGCAAAAGATTTGGACTGTACATCTGGTGCCCCTACTTTAAGGCTCCCATTTGAGGGACAGGCTCCCCCAAAACACTCAGCCCTGAAAGCCAACATGGCTTATGTCCATGAGACCCATAAGGCTATGATAAACAAAAGAGCAGTTCTTAACAGGCGTGCTCACGCTTGCGCAGTGTTGTGTACTTGTTTGATATGATCTAGAATCCACTTGCTTTTTGTTCTGAGAATGAAGTTGTTTACACTGAGAAAGCTGTGTCAGGATATCATCATTAGCATGAACACTCAGTAGCTCAGCAATTGACAGGCACAGCTGGGGGCTTATTGATAAGAACTGTTGTGAAAGAGCGACTCTGGCTGGGGGATTTTAAGCTTTAAATACTAAGAGGTTTGACCAGCAACTCAAAAGTGTTTAGTCTGGGCAAGGCTACTCTTTGCTAATCGAAACAGCTTTCCAAAGATCTCCTGGCTGGGCAAGGCGACTCTTTGCCAGGCAGTGGTGAAAACTATGCAGAGGCCCTGAGAGGGATATCATCTTTCCCATCAACACTGGCATCTTTGTTCCCAGCAATGGCTCTAGTAACAAGGGACTTTTGCTTTGGCACTGGCAGCTGGACATCAGCTCACGGCTGGCTAAGCTGACCCTCCCAAGAACAACTCGTAGAAAGGTACACCTCACCTAAATTTGGGCTTTATTCCTTTTCTCTCCCCCTTGCCTGAAACAATATTGTGATTAATCTATTGTTGGTTTGGAGGACATGGAATCAACCTAAGTGTCCATTGACAGATGAATGGATAAAGAAGAAGTGGCACATATATAAAATGGAATATTACTCAGCCATAAAAAGAAATGAAACTGAGTTATTTGTAGTGAGGTGGATGGACCTGGAGTCTGTCATACAGAGTGAAGTCAGTCAGAAAGAGAAAAACAAATACCATATGCTAACGCATATATATAGAATCTAAAAAAAAAAATGTTCTGAAGAACCTAGGGGCAGGACAGGAATAAAGACACAGACGTCGAGAATGGACTTGAGGACACAGGGAGGGGGAAGGGTAAGCTGGGACAAAGTAAGAGAGTGGCATGGACATATATACACTACCAAATGTAAAATAGATAGCTAGTGGGAAGAGGCCGTATAGCACAGGGAGATCAGCTCAGTCCTTTGTGACCACCTAGAGGGGTGGGATAGGGAGGGTGGGAGGGAGACGCAAGAGGGAGGAGATATGGGGACATAAGTATATGTATAGCTGATTCACTTTGTTATACGGCAGCAACTAACACAACAATGTAAAGCAATTATACTCCAATAAAGATGTTAAAAAAAAAGGGGGGTAGGTTATTTCTTTACTGGCTTATTAAGAGACATTATCCTGTATACTATTGGCTTGTGAAATTATCATCATTCCCGCAGTGAACCTGTGCTAGATAATTTATTGGCAAAGCAATCTCAGTGTCTGAATATAATTTGCCACCAGCCAAAGCACGTGACTATCCCCCCAGGGCTCAGTATAGAGAGAGCGGGCAAAACCGCCCCTCTCTCATTCTTTCCCTACAAAGAGTCTGTCTTCATACTAATTTTATTTTATTTTTTTTCTCCACTTTTTTTTTTTTGGCTGTGCTGTGCCACTTTGCAGGATCTTAATTCCCCAACCAGGAATCAAACCTGTGGTCCTTGCAGTGGAAGCTCTGAGCCCTAACCACTGGACCATCAGAGAATTCCCTGACTTCTAATTTTAGCAAAAATTTAGGGGCTGACCGTGATCCTCCCCAGAGAACAGGGAAACTTGTGGACATTTTCCCTACCTCTCCTTCTGGCTCACTGCAACAATAAAACAAAGCTGCCAGTATCTCCCTGGATGGAGCTTACACACACTTCTGGTGCCCCAGGCTTTGTAGCTGCTGCCTGAGGGGATGGATTCCCCAAACCACTTCCAAGCTTATCTCTATGCTATAATTATTTTTGGAAGTCTGAATTAATATTGGACAAAATTGTAAATAAGCCACCCATCTTTTATCATTGTTTCGTCCTCTGAGTGACAACTTCATAATGTGGCTCTCAGACCATTTCATTCCCCCTAGTAAATTTATTAACATGATTTTAATTATTTTTCTTGGAATCAAACCTTCACCTGCAGGAAAGAATCTCATATTTGGAAATCATTCATAGCAGCTACAGAAATATTGAAACAAATTAGTCTCATTCATTTACTCAACAAATATTTCCTGAGCTCATTCCAGGTATTGGGGTAGGCACAGGGGATAAATCTGTGAGCAGGACAGACTAGGTTGTCTGCATAATGAGCTTCAAGCTCTTGCGCAAAGCCCCTCTTCCCCTACCTTTCAGGTTCTGCTTTCTCTGCCCTTTTGCTGATCATGCAACATAAAGCTGTGGATGAACAGTTCCCTCTGAAACAGCTTCTCCTCCTGTTGAAGAGAGGGTATGTGTGCTGGTAATTACCATGTTGTCTTTGGTTGGCTGGGGAGGAAAGAGATCTGTGACCGTTCCTATATGATATGTTTAACTTCTTCTCATTCTGTATTGAGGTACAGAGTATTGAAGTAACAGGTTTTAGGGCCACAGAGCTAATTTATTACAAAACAGGGATTAGAAACAAGGTGCATTTATTCTTTACATAAGCTCTTCATCAGAAAGACTTCCCAGTTGTGGCGTGCGAACTCTCAGTTGTGGCATGCATGTGTGATCTAGTTCCCTGAGCAGGGATCTAACCCAGGCCCCCTGCATTGGGAACATGGAGTCTGGAGCCACACCTAAAGAGCCCGCCTGCTGCGACTAAGGACCCCGCCTGCCGCAACTGAGACCTGGTGCAACCCAATTAATTAATTAATTAAATTAATAAATTAATAAATAAAGACAGACAGACTTCCCAGGGCAAATAAAGCTAGTCTATTGCAAAGTATCAAACTACTCTGCTAGGCTGAGCTTACTTAGAAATGCAGAGCGCCAAGTCCCAAGTTGGAGCCAGGGAACTTGAGAGGAATTTCATGTTCCTGTGGCTCACAGACCTCTAGACCAGCATTTCTCAAATGAGGGTTGGTTTCTTCACCTGAGTAAAAAATACAGATTCTATGACTCTATTGCAGATTTAGTAACTCAGAATCTCTGAGGGGGAAGCTTGAGATTTGTATTTTAATAAGCTACACGGGTGATTTGGATACAAAGTCAAATTTGGGGAACAGTTTGCTATTTGTCATTTTAGAGACTTATTTTTCCACCCAGTAATCTGTTTGTTTTAAATAGATTTTCTTTGTATCAAGTTTCAGGCTAAATAAAAAACTTAGTATTAACTCAGATAAGGAAACAGATGGCAAGAACTAGAGTTGTTTTAAAATTTCCTAGTCTTTCTTACAGGGTTATATAAAGATACATGCAAAAGTACTAGAAACCCTAAAATCACAAAATAAAGCTTTATTATGTTGCCCTCCATTACCACTCACAAATATTTATTATTAACTTATTAATATACATTGAGGAGGGAATGGGGGGCCCATTTTACTTTATCTGCCCTGATTTCTTACTCCATAAACCCTCCACCTCACACTAAGATAGGAAATCTGACAGGGTGCCACATCTGGGGGCATAATTTCATTCTGGTAACTGATTTTTCAGTTTTCATCTGAATTATTGTTGATGGTATAGAAGTACTCTTTTTTTAATGAATTTATTTATTTATTGTTGGCTGCATTGGGTCTTCGTTGCTGTGTGTGTTCTTTCTTTAGTTGTGGCGAGCAGAGGCTACTCTTCGTTGCAGTGTGCGGGCTTCCCATTGCTGTGGCTTCTCTTGTGGCGGAGCATGGGCTCTAGGCACGTGGGCTTCAGTAGTTGTGGCATGCAGGCTCAGCAGTTGTGGCTCACAGGCTCTAGAGCACAGGCTCAGTAGTTGTGGCGCACAGGCTTTAGTTGCTCCGCGGCACGTGGGATCTTCCCAGACTGGGGCTCAAACCCGTGTGCCCTGCACTGGCAGGTGGATTCTTAACCACTGAGCCATCAGGAAGTCCCAGAAGTACTCTTGAAGTCAAAGGAACTTGATGTAACGAATCAGCCATTTCACAGGATCAGAACAGTGCAAGGCTTTAAAGTTGTGTCACTGATAAAATGTAAAACTATAATGAAAATGAACCTGAATTCACCTTCTGCTCTGCATTTATTTAAGTGTAAAAATACATCTAAATAAGACACACAGTGTCCAGCGTGGCACACACTAATGCTTGGTGTATGACCTATCTCCTTGGCTTCATCTTCCCTCATATTCACATGCTCCAAATCACTCTGTGATTTTTCTCTTGTGCTTTTTGCTCCACACCTTTTCTCTTGCCATTTCTTCTACTTAGGATTTACTTCTACCCTTGTCCAATTGATGACGTCCCATTCTTTTTGAAATTTAGATGACATCCCATTTGTTGGAAACATTTTCTAACCTACCAACTCACCATCCAAAGCTCAGTTAGGTCTCCTCTGTATTTGTCCTCTGTGCTACTATAATCCCTTGTTTATGTCCCTGTTAGCACGTTTCCTCCATGGTATAATAGATTGCATACTTCTCTGAAAATAGGTCAAACTTCTTTAAGTTAGATATTATGCCTAGTTCATCTCTATATCCTGTTGCAGATCCTGGCACGCCCAGGAAGATGTTTTTCTTTTCTTTTTTTGCCGTACATGGGCCTCTCACTGTTGTGGCCTCTCCCATTGTGGAGCACAGGCTCCAGACACGCAGGCTCAGTGGCCATGGTTCATGGGCCTAGCTGCTCCGTGGCATGTGGGATCTTCCCGGACCGGGGCACGAACCCGCGTCCCCCACATCGGCAGGCGGACTCTCAGCTACTGTGCCACCGGGGAAGCCCGGAAGATGTTTTTTGAATGAATAAACCATTGCTTAGCTGAGATAAGCAGTGATTGCACTCTCTTACTTTCATCTCACTCCTTTGAGGATAACCCTCTAGACAGATGACCCCAGAACCAAATCTATCGCTTTGTAGACTCAACTATAAGATCATCTGTGGATACAGGGAATCTACTTATAGCAGTTATTATGTTCTTACTTCACAAGGGCAGTGGAGCTCTTCCCAGATTTGGAGTGCCATGAGCATTTTAATGATCTAGTGGCTTCAGGGATTCACTTATCCAGCTCAGTGTGTGATAAGTAGCATACAAAGTGAAGTCCTTGAGAGAGAGCGATCCTACCTGTCTGATATCCATCCAGGAAGCATCCCTGATGTCCAACCAGGAAGCATTGGAAGCTTACTCTTTTCTTATAGAGCCCAGCTACCCTGGACAACAAATTGGTTCCTTCCACCAGGCATTGCTACCCTGACCAAGATCAACACAAACCAGTTTTTCTCTAATTAAGAGCAACAGCCTAAATACAGTTAGGATTTCTGTGACGGAAAATCTTTCAGTGCTTTGAAGATTTTTGCAAAGCTTCATTAGATTGCATCTGATTTTACCTTGTTCCAATTTAAATCACTTCAGACTTTTATAGGGCATCCAATCTATGGACTTTCACTTTAGGGGAAGAATTGAGATGAATACTGAAATACTAGCAACTGGAAATATGTGCAAATGAATCTAAGTAAGAGTTTTTGAGTGTTCTCAGCAAGGTCCTGGGGAAAACTAAAGTGAGGGAATTTAAGCCATGTCTTGTGATCTTATTGGTAACTTTTTTTTGTTTTGTTTTGTTTTTGTGGTACGCGGGCCTCTCACTGTTGTGGCCTCTCCCGTTGCGGAACACGCGTAGGCTCCGGATGCGCAGACTCAGCGGCCATGGCTCACGGGCTCAGCGGCCATGGCTCACGGATCCAGCCGCTCCGCGGCATGTGGGATCTTCCCGGATCGGGGCACGAGCCCATGTCCCCTGCATCAGCAGGCGGACTCTCAACCACTGCGCCACCAGGGAAGCCCTTATTGGTAACTTTTAAAAGGAGGTGTGAAGCGACACACTGTGCGTCTGCATTTACCATGGCACAGCCTCATGAAAGACAAGGCGTCTGGCGTTTACAAGAGAAGCCTTCATGTTTCTGGATTTAAATTCAATAAGTGTTAAAACACCCTCAGTGTCATACTTGTAAAGCTTAATTTCTGTTCACTTAAGAATTTCCCACTTCTTTAGTAGATAGAAGCCTGCTGTTTAACTGTCCTGAAGGAAGCAATCTGACTCATCTGCTGTTTCTAATCAATTTTTAATCAAGAGAAAGCTGCCTACAGACAGCAGTTTAGAGATGTTCCATTTATTTCTTCCTGCAGTATCTTCCTGATAATCTAAAATGTGCTTAAATGAAACTGACAAAGGACTGTCAAAATATTTTCATGAAATCTCTGGGAAACAGTCACAAAGATACTAGAGTAAGTTCCATGTCCATATTAGCTTTCTAAGAACATCATTCTTTCAGATTTAAAGTCCTGAGATTTTGTTTTATTTTCAGAATTTTTCCCAAGAACTCTGATTCTTATTTCATCCAGATAGAAGTCAGAGTTACAGTTATTAAATTAATTTGTTTACTCTTTTAATTAACAAATATTTCCTCAGTACCTACTCTCTGAGGCACTGTGCAAAGCATTGGGACAGCAAGTTAAAGACATACTTCCTGTGTACACATAATATCTTTCCAAATCACATGCTATGTCCATGTGACTAAATTGGCCACTGGGATGCAAGCAAAACTGTTAACGTGACGCCTTCCTAGAATCTCCTTGAAGAGACAACTGACACAAGTCTTTATACCTTGTGTTTGATCTTTCCTCCATCCTGCCCTCCTGGAACACAAATACCATCTTGGACTTTAATGTCCAGAGAAACACACTAAGTGTGGCACAGTGACCTGGAAGGAGCTTAAGTCCCTGAGAAGCGGAGCTAATTTACCAGCATTGGATCGTGCACTTCTGCATTTACACATGAGAAAAAAACCCAGTTGTTTATGTTTTGTTTAGCTGATGGTAATTTTAAGGTTTTCTGTTCCTGCAGCTAAAATCAATACTTTACAAATCAACTTCTCATCCCCTTTTGCTTTATAAATCCTTCATGATGTAGACCAGAAATCATGGTTCCAGAAAGCATTCCTTGACCAAGACCAACAAAATCAACTAAAATGTAAAATAAATAAATGATCAATCATGTAGCATAAATAGAAAATGTGATAGAAAGTTAAGAAACATAGAGGATTGAAAAAATGGAGAAGCACTTAACTATTTGAAAAGATTTCCAAAAACTTACAGAAAGTTTAATAAATTTTATGCAGGGTAAAGAAAAAGATATTTATATCTAGACAATTATTAGTGAGACTTCAGAGCACAAAGAGAAGATCTTCAAAGCAGCAAGCAATTCCTACCTCCACAAGATCAAATCACCTACACAAAAGGTAGCTAATAGACTGAGCTCAGTTCTCAATGGCAACAATAGAAGTTAAAAGATCTCGAATGATGTCTTCAGTGTACTAAGAGAAATAATCTCTGCTTAGATTTCTATGCCCAGTGAGCACCTTCCAAGAGCAGTTGTGAAATAAAGACAATTTATTTAATTTAGAGATTTGACACCATAAAAAATGATTTGCTAAAGAAGATAATCCCATAAAGAAACCTGAGATGCAAGGAGTAGTGACTAGAGATATTGGTAAATATGGAGTTAAATCAAAACACCAATACACTATTTTAATGAGAGTAATAAATATATATTTCCAAGACTTTTTTTTAAAAAACCTTAACAGAATGAAAATACTGGTCAGCAGTATTATACTAGAAAAAAGGGGCTTGGGGTCAAAGCATTTAAAGTTCTTGAACTATTTGAGAAGATCTTAATATTCTGAACAATGTATGATTTATTAAAGTATTAAATACCAAGATAAGAAGTATAGAGAGAATAGCTTCAAAGCTGGTAAAAAAAAGGGGGGAGGATGAGATAAGCAAATAAAGGAAAAATAAGCTTAGTAGATCCTGAGGATGGCTTTAAAAGAAAAAGAAGAGAAAAATAAATAGGAAATACAAAAAAAAAAAAATCAGTAGTCAGAAGTGGACCTTTCTGGAATGGTGTTGTGAGGTGCTCTGTGAAACCTCTTTCTCAGAGACACATTTTATAAAATTGGTCAAAATATCAAAAACAGTCATTCAAAATCTGTACAAATTGATTAAAGGGATTATAATAAATTGAGATGCATTTATTCAACAAAAGCTACAAAACTTAGTAAGAACAGGGGGCTGCCATGACATTCAAACTAAGGGCTGAACCCCTCTCTCCACAACTCTGTATTGTGGGAGAGCTGTTCTGTTCAGCTGGACCACAGAGTAGCAGTTCCCTCTCTCTCCAGCTTCTGGATGGACTCAGCAACAGGTAAACATGGGCAGATCCCATGGGACACATCACCATCAATTGACGAATAGGTAAACAAAATGTGGTACATCTCAAAAATATTATGCTAAATAAAGAAGCCAGTTACAAATATCAATAACTACATATTAAATGGTTGTAATTATATGAAATAATATTGTACAACAGGTGTACAACACAGTGATTAGATATTTTTATAGATTATACTCCATTTAAAGTTATTATAAAATATTGGCTATATTCCTTGGGCTGTACAATATGTCCTTGTAGCTTATTTATTTTATACATAGTAGTTTGTATCTCTTAATCCCATACCCCTATCTAGCCTCTCCCTCCTTGTCTCCCCACTGACAACCACTAGTTTTTTCTCTATGTCTGTGAGTCTATTTCTGTTTTATTACATTCATTCATTTGTTTTAATTTTTTAGATTCCACATATAAGTGATAACATACAGTATTTGTCTTTCTGTCTGACATTTCACTAAGCATAACACCCTCCAGGTCCATCCATATTATTGCCACTTCATTCTTTTTGATAGCTGAGTAATACTCCATTGTATGTATATAATTTTTATCTCAATGTCAACTTTTTTCACTGAATAAAAATTTAACTGGGTCAAGAAAATAGTCTTTGAAAATCCACTCTCTACATGTGTCTCATGTTGTCCTTTAGTGTGCTATAAAGACAGTGAATACAGTATATATGTATATATATACATATATATATATGCCAAATCTTCTTTATCCGCTCATCTGTTGGTGGACACTTAGGTTGCTTCTGTATCATAGCTATTGTTAATAATGCTGCTATGAACATTGGGGCACATGTATGTTTTCATTTTTTTCAGATTTATACCCAGGAGTGGAATTTCTGGATCATATGGTAACTCTGAGGAACCTCCATACTGTTTTCCAAAGTGGCTGCACCAGTTTACATTTCCATCAACAGTGTAGGAGGGTTCCCTTTTCTCCACATCCTTGTCAACATTTGTTATTTGTAAACTTTTTGTTGATAGCCATTCTGACAGGTGTGAGGTGATACCTCATTGTGGTTTTGATTTGTGTTTCTCTGATGATTAGTGATGTTGAGCATCTTTTCATGTGCCTGTTGGCCATCTGTATATTTTCTTTGGAAGAATGTCTATTCGGGTCTTCTGCCCATTTTTTAGTTGAGTCTTTTTTTTTTTTTTTAATATTGAGCTGTATGAGCTGTTTATATAGTTTGGATATTAACCCCTTATTGGTAAAATGATGCAAATATTTTCTCCCTTTCAGTAGGTTGTCTTTTTGTTTTGTCAATGGTTCAAATTAATAACTTTAGCAAACTAAAAATTTCGTGCAGAAGAAGGTTGAATTGTCTTGTTTCCCTAGTGAGTGGAATCAGAATGGCTTCTAGGATTCCAGCCTGAGGAATTAAGGACACTAAAAGACAGCAATGTTGTTTTGTTTTCTGTTCAGTGGTTACTGTTGATTCCTTTGGGTGGGTAGGTAGATGTACTAATTTCCTAGGGTTGCTGGAACAAAGTATCACAAATTAAATGGCTTAAAGAGCAGACATTTATAGTCTCCCAGTCTGGAGGCTCGAAGTTCTAGCTTAAGGTATGTGCAGGATAGGCACCTTCTGAGGGCTATGAGGAAGAATCTGCCTCTCCTCTAGCTTCTAATTGTTTGCTACCAATTTTTGGCACTCCTTGGCTTGTGGAAACATCAGCCTGAGCTCTAGCTTCATCTTCACTGGCATCTTCCTCTGTGTGTATGTGTATGGTCAAATGTCCCCTTTTTATAAGGACACCATCACACTGGATGAGGGGCCGACAGTACTCCAGTATGACCTCAGTTCAACTTATTACAATTAAGTCTAACGGCAATCGCCCTATTTCCAAATAAGTTCACATTCTGAGTTATTAGGGTTAGAACTTCAACATAGGATTTTTGAAGGGACACAATTCAACCCATAACAATAGGGAAGTCACAGTTCAGGAGTTGACATTGACTCATATTGGGTTTCATATATGTTCGAGACATCCTTTGATATTCCCAAATGTAAATTGTCTGGTAAGTGGTTGAATATAGGAGATAGCACTTAAAGGAGGTACAAATTATAAAATTAAAAATCATAATTATGTAGATAGTATTTAATGGCATATGCATTGCTGATATTAATTAGGGAATGAGAATAAAGAGAAGAGAACTGGGGACTATACATTGAACTTTGTTGAAGGAAAATGAGGAGTATCACATTCATTCATAATACCATTATTCAACTATCTGTAAGGGTATAGGGAAAGTATTGTATGGAAGACAGAGACATGAAACTCATTAATTAAAGGAAACACTAAAGTGGCTTTACCTTTCAGAATAAAATATAAAGGTAATATATTCTGACCTTTATCCTTTTATACTGTCATTCTTTCTCTTTCTCTCTCATTCCAATAACAATCAATTTAAAAATAAATTTCTTACATAACACTTTGTGTATTTATGTGTCAGATTGACTGGAGCTATAGAGGGGAAGATTTGGAATAAGAGTATTTTGAATGGAAACTCCTAAAAAAAAACTTTAGGTTGGAGAACTTCTAGAGTTATTCCAAACTAATTTTGTTTTCCACCAGCCACTGATGATCTTTTCATTTTTAGTTCAGTTTTTCAATCCTAGTTTTGGAAATAATGTATTAAGTAAATATGCTGAGACCAGAGTCAGAATCTCTATATATTTATGGACAAAGAACCAACATGTATTTTGGACATTTATGTGAACTACAAAGGAGCATGATGCCTTCAAAAAATCTATGATTTGATGCAAAGAGACTATTGTGAATCTTAGTTTGCCCTCTTCCCAGGAATCCAAACAGTCTTTGAAATAAGTACACAGTTCTATTTGGATCCTTCAGCAAGATGCAAAGATGAAAACTACCCAGTACATTGCTGCCTAGCTCTTTGAAAGGAATCTCTCATCTCTTTGCGGTGGGCTATACTTCAACCTGGGTCATTCCTATGCTTTCGGCAATGGGTGATTTCTGAGAATCATTCTGACTGTAGCTCTTATTGAAGCAATCACCATGCTGCATCAATCCAGAGGAGTTATCAGTAATGACGCAAAACCTTCTGTTGCCTCCATTATTTGTTACTAAAAGCTAGGGAAAACTGCTCCTAGAACCATTCTGCCTCTGCAACAAGGTCATACTCATTAACTAAGTGGTAGAATTATACATTTAGCCCAATGCTCTGGCCTATGGGTCAGAAAGGTTGCCGTAAATAGCCTCTGTGATTTTATAAGGGAAATTTATGCCAGTTTGGGAGTGAAGGAAAAAAGCTTTTTTCCTTTCTATAGCTCAGAGACAGGAAGTGATGAAATCACTCAACCTTACAATATGAAAAGGAAAAGTGAATGAAATACAAAGTTCAGTATATTTTGAAGATTTTTTTCTCAAATAATAAAGTGATCCAATTTTTACCTCTAGATTGGGATGGCCTGAAAAATATCAAGTTAATTGTCATTGACTACATTTACATGACAGAAAAATATATAAGTAAAAATTGAGATGCTGTCAATATATTTTCACCTAAAGTTTAAACAGAATACATTTTCAGTAAAAAAAATATTCAGTTAATGTATACACATTCATTGCATTGCCTAGCCAAGTGTTTCCAAAGTATTTATATGTAACACTAGTTCCCTGAGATATTAATGTTTGTTTCAAAAACAAAAAGGGTTTCCAGACCTACTATGGTCACTCCCTTCAAGACATTGTACATAAACAATTGTACATGTCCTGCGACTGCTCATTACATTGTAGGTTCATTGGAACTCCACAATTTTGATGCCTGATCGCACTTATAAGTAGTTTCCTATGGCTGGGGCCATGGGAAGCAATTACACTCCAAAGCCAGATGTGAAATCCAGGAGATATAGCTTGCAAAAATTAGCTTTTGCACCAATATAAGGTAATTGTGCTGAGGTTTCATGGTGACATGTAAGAGATTTGAAAACACCCACTCAGTTTTCAACAACCAGAAAGACCTCTTTCAGGGCAAGCAGACTAGCACTGCCAGCTATTCCTCTGTGTCTTCTAGGAGGAATTGGGAACTTGGGAAGTCACTTCCACTAAACATTTCCACAGTCTGCTAACTCCTGTATGTTTTGCTGAGTCTGTCACAACTTCTTTGGGATTTATTTGTCAGACTGCTCATTTTTGGCAAGCCTCTGGTCTGCTACTCAGAAATTTCACACAAAATTTGGAAAATGCTCTGCTAAGCAATGTTAAACAATTTGTTTTACTTTAGGATTCTGTACAGCCCTTAGGATGCTGATGTATATTGAATATCACCATGAGGAAAATATAAGATATAGGATATCCTAAAGTTATTGAACTAGAGAACCTCCTTTAATGGAATGTTTCTTGACAATGCCCACGTACACATTTTGAAAAATATCACCCGCATCAGCACTAACTTATTTCCTGTACTTCTAGTACGTGCCAGACAAGGTCGTAGGTACTAAGAATCAAGGAGATAGCTATCCAAGGTCACTGCTCTGTGGAGCCTCTTTTCTACACCTGGGAACAAAGACAATAATAAATAGGGAAATGAAGGAACTAACAATAAAATTTAACCTAGTAAGTAGGTCTATGAAAAAAATAAAACAAAATTACATGGAAAATTATGTGGGCAAATTTCGGATGGGTGATCAGATCCACCGAAAGATATGAAGTGGCTACTTCCTGGTATCTAAAATTTCAACTTCAGATACCCCGTAGACTCAAGTTAATTATATAAGTCTTTGTAAATCTTTGGTAGAAAGTTTGACAAATTTCTATTTTCCTTGGTAAATGCAATACAAGAGCAAGATGAGAATAAATGTATTTTTTATGTTTAAAAATTTTACTGGGAAATATGATGCATAACCATGCAGAAGATCTAAAAATACAGCTTCATGAATTATTATAAAGTAAAAACTTTTGTAAGGACCATCTAGTTGAAGAAATAAAACACTGCCAGAGCCCCAGAATCCCTAGCCTGGACCTATCCCTAAGGGTAATCACTATCCTAACTGTTGTAGTAACTTTCATCTTTTTAAAATATATTTTTATCACCAAAATATGTTTCTCTAAACACTATCTATCTTAGCTGTGCTGATCTTACACATGGAATCATGCACAACATATTCAACTGTGTCTTGCTTCCTTTGCGTGGCATTAATTTGTGAGTCATCCATGTTGTATGGGACTGTAGTTCATTTATTTTTTAATTTTTACATTATTTTTATAAATTTATTTACTTATTTTTGGCTGCGTTGGGTCTTCGTTGCTGCACACGATGTTTCTCTAGTTGCAGCGAGCGAGGGCTACTCTTTGTTGCAGTGCACGGGTTTCTCATTGCGGTGGCTTCTCTTGTTGCAGAGCATGGGCTCTAGACACACGGGCTTCAGTAGTTGTGGTGCGTGGGCTTAGTAGTTGTGGCGCACAGGCTTAGTTGCTCCGCAGCGTGTGGAATCTTCCCGGACCAGGGCTCGAATCCATGTCCCCTGCTTTGACAGGCAGATTCTTAACCACTGTGCCACCACGGCAGCCCAGTTCATTTATTTTTATTGCCAAATATATGTCACCACAAATATCCACTTTCCCTTTGGTGGACATTTGGACTATTAAAAATCTTTTGTTACCACAAATAATGCTGCTATAAATATTTTTAAATGTTTCTCGGTGCACACAGTTACATATTTATTTAGACTAGAGCATAGGACTGGAGTTACTGGCTGCGTTTCTTCAGCTTTCTATGGAGACCACACTGCTTCCTAAAGATGTCATATCAATTTATAATCCCAACAGTAATGTATGAAACTTCTACATCCTCATCAACATTTATTAGCCTCAGTCTTTTTAATCGTAGCCATTCTCAGTGTACACAGTGATACTGCACTTTGTTTTCAGTTTGCATTTCTTTGACGACTAATGAAATTGAAGACATTTTTATATCTTTACTGGCCATTAAAAAATCCTCACTTTGACATTTATTACCTAGAAATCAATTATATATATAAATATATATATATTGCATTGTAATGTAAATATCTTTTTAGTAGAATTTCTGGTGACTTTCATTTTCATTCTCATAATGGTGTTTTGAAAGAAAGAATTATTTTTAATTCTATTGTAGTCACATTTGAAAATACTTTCTTTACCATTAATCCTGCTTGTGTTTAAGAATCATTCACTGTCTTGTCACAAAGGGTGTTTTGAAAGAAAGAATTATTTTTAATTCTATTGTAGTCACATTTGAAAATATTTTCTTTACCATTAATCCTGCTTGTGTTTAAGAATCATTCACTGTCTTGTCACAAAGGCGGGAAAGTGGGTGGTGGTGGTGGTGTGATGAATTGGGAGATTGGGATTGACATATATACACTAATATGTATAAAATAGATAACTAATAAAAAAGAAATCATTTATTGTCTTGTAAATTTTTTGGTAATTTTCTAAAGGCTTTAGTATTTCACCCTTCTTATATAGAGCCAAAATCCACCTTGAAATAACTTTTGTATACATGTAGCGGAAGGATAAACTTTCTTTTTTTTATATGGATATTCATTTTTCCTAGCATTTATTAAGAGTCTTTACTTCCCCTACTGCTCTAAAGTGCCAATTTTATCAAGAATTAAGTGTTTCCTTATGGTCTGGAATCTCTACTCAGTTCCAATGGTCAATTTTTTGTCCTTGAAGTAAATATTGCATTGTCATAATTACTGTAACTTTGTAATAGCTCATTAAACAAGTCCTTTTTTTTTCTTCCTAAAGAGTGTTAGTTATTCCTGGACCTTTGCATCCCATTGCAAATTTAGAATTAGTTTGCCAAGAACCACACATACACACAAACACACAAAACTTGTAAGTATTTTTATAGATTGCATCAAATCTGCAGATCAATTTTGGAAAAATTGGCAACTTTATGATATTGAGTCTTCAAACCCATCTACATGATTGAGTCTTCCAATCCTTTTATCTAATTCTCCTTTAATCCCTGTTAATAATATATTTAACAGAACTTTTACAGAGAGGTCTTGCAAAGTTTTGTTAAATTTATTCCTAAATATTTCATATTATTATTGCTCTTATAAAGAATAACTTTTAATTGTTTCACTGCTTCATAGAGATATAATTATCTTTTACTGAGTTATAAGAAATACAATTGGTTTTTAAAAATATATTCACCTATATAATTCCTCTGTCCATTTTTGTATTGAATTGTTTGTTTTTTGTGAGTTTAAAAGTTCTCCTTATATTCTGGATATTAATCCCTTATCAGATATGTGATTTGTAAGTATTTTCTTCCATTCTATGGGTTGCTTTTTTTCTCTGTTAATGGTATCCTTTGATGCACAAACATTTTTAATTTGATGAAGTCAAATTTGTTTTTATTTTTTCTTTTATAGCTTGAGCTTTTGATGTCATATCCAAGAAATCATTACCAAATCCAATGTCATGAAGTTTCCCCCTATATCTTCTTTTTAAAGTTTTATGGTTTTAGCTTTTATGTGTATGGCTTTGATCCATCTTAAGTTAATTTTTGTAAATGATGTTAGAAAAGGGTCTGACTTCATTCTTTTGCAGGTAGGTATTCAGTTTTGCCTGCACCATTTGTTGAAGAGATGATCCTTTTCCCATTTAATACTCTTGGTGCCCCTCTTGAAATTATTTGATCATCTGTATGAGCATTTAATTTTGAACTCTCTATCCTTTCCCATTGTTCTATAGGCCTGTCTTTATGTCAGTACCACACTGTTTTGATTACTGTAGATTTGAAGTAAGTTTTGAAATCAGGACATGTGCACCCTCCAACCCTCCAACTTTGTTCTTTATCAGGATTGCTTTGGCTATTCAGGGTCTCTTGAAATTCCATACGAATTTTAGGATGGATTTTTTTATTTCTGCAAAAATTCTTATTGAGATTTTGGTAGGGATTGCTTTGAATATGTAGATCATTTTGGGTAGTATTGACATCTTAATGATGTTGTCTTCCAGTCCATAAACATGGATATCTTTCCATTTATTTATGTCTTCTTTAACTTCTTTCTGCAATATTTTGTAGTCTTTCCTCTCCTTAAAATGGAACTGTTTTCTTAATTTCCTTGTTGGATTTTTCATTGTTAGTTTGTAGAAATGCAACTGATTTTCGTGTGTTGATTTTGTACTCTGCCTCTTTGCTAAATTCATTCATTAGTCCTAACAGTTTTTTGGTGTGGAATCTTTTGTGTTTTCTATTGATACATATAAGATCATGTCACCTGCAATAGGATTGTGGAGCCACAACCATTTACCCTAACCATGTTTCCATTTTCTCCAATACTTTTCTAGCAGTGAAACTGTGCTAAAATGAATATTTGTGGACAATTTTAAAGGGTTAATAAATAAAGGTAATTTGAAGAATATTGGTAGACATGTGACAGATTATCTAAACACATCAACCTTGTAGGTTAAGAGACTTAATGTGTTTAAAAACTTTGAACTCCCTGACTATGGAATTCATCTGTGCTGCTCAGTTGACTGCTGTTCTGAGTCACAGTGAATCTTGGGACCTAATTCACATGCATCCTGGAGGGTCACTAAGATCCTCTTTTAGAATAATCAAGATGAGTTAAAGGAGAGAATATTCTTATAGCTTTTCAATTATCTTAGAAATTAGTCTTATGTGATTACTTTCTTAAAAATGCAAAACACGAACTCCATTTCTTGATCTTTCCAGAAATAAGGACCTGTAACTTATATTTACACATTCTAGTATTCCTTGTTACATCATGTGTTCCATTTTAAAAGAATCATTAGTACGACTTTCTGTTTTAATTGTCTATCTAGAAATTATTTCATATTCAGGAATATAAGGCAGATGGTTTTTCTTGAATATTTCATAATTTTAACACCACGACAGGAGGCAAGAAAAGATACAAAGATGGATGCATAGATTATAGGATCTTATTATTGAATTAAAGATAAATTTCAGGGAAGTACAGAACATATTCATAAGACTATTTGCGAGGAAAAGCGAATCCAGAAATTCCTTTTTAAACATTTCAATTTTTGCCTTATAGTGCCACCTAATGGTGATAAGTGGTATGACGAGCAAAGCATTTATAACACCTAGATGTCAGGAAGCCTTATCATAGTCAATAAATACGGAAAATTGACAAAAGATAAATATAATATCCATATCCTTTGGTAGATTACCCTTAAATTAATCAAAGATTGGTTATATATTTGCAGATTGGTTGGAGAATTATTCGATTTTAGAACACACACATATTTATGAGTATGTTACTCTGCCCTCAATTCTTAACTCTTTATCGTAAAACTGGATCCTTAGAATCTTGGCCAGAACCAGGAAAGGGATAGAGAAATATATTAGAGGAGCTGAAAACATGGTGATTCCACAATTGAGCTTTAAGCCTTTCTTAATCTTTCTGAAAAAAATCACTTTACTGAAAGATCAGTGAATTGCTGCAAACTCTTCCATATTTTGGTGGAGAATAAAATGCATTTTCAGATAAACTCGAGCATTTTAGTTGAAGAGCTTATTATTAGAATTAAAACTAGACTAATCAATAGTCTGTTAACTAATTATATCATTTTCCTTACTTTGATCTCCTTTTGTGCCAACAGTTTTTTAAAAATCTTGTCATTTATATATTATTGAATTTGGTATTTTTAACTTGAATTGACCTTAATACAAATTTTTAAGACACATCTTTTTGTGCCATCCAGAAGTTTTTCTAGTTACCCTCAAGAGGAGACAAAAGGGGACATCAGAGAATGGGCTTAAAGTTTCCCAGGCAAGAGTTTCTTTCCTTCTCCATGGTGGGGGAGGGTCTCTGAGCTCCCCCAGGCTCCACTAGAGGAGGTCCAGCGCCAGTGGTTCCCCAGCTGATGAGGGTGAGCACTGACTCTGCTCTGCCTGCCTCAAGCTCACGCACACACAGAACTCTGTTAGAGACATAAGAAGTCCTTCAATGAAGGGTTAATATGAGTACTCAAAAACTGCCCAGAGTAGAAGTTGTCATCATTGAGAGAACGTATATCCTTGGGCTTCATAAGTGTATATGCAGAGGGTAAGAGGAGGGAGAAGTGGGAGAAGAAGAATATTCTCTTGTTCCCTTAATTTTCCCTCTATTCCAAAATTCATCCCCAGCATTACTCACAGTTTTTTCTTTAATCCCACCATCATCCATTTGAAGACATTATCACTCTTCACAGGATAGTAGAAATCCAGTCTCATGTCCCTTCTTGTTTCTTGCACATATCAATGTTCTTCTTTTTTTTTTTTTTTTCTATTCATCTGCATACGGAGGTAAGTACTGGTCCTACGGAAGGTAGGAGGGGAAATGGTTCAGGATCAGCCCACCAGCAGTGAATATGGTTTAATTTCTACTTAATTACTTACCTAAAGACAAACATATACCATTATCATGAACAATAATTTCTTTACAAAGACTAGAGAGTATTTTATAAGAATATATATATTTTTTAAAAACTCTCTGTTTTTTTATGCGAATGGAGTATTTATCTTATTGATTACAAGAACATTTATATTACCTGAGAATTCTCCTGATGGACCACAAGAAGAAAAATGGTACTAATACCAAATATTCTCCCCTGCCTTGAAATGTCTCAACTCGTTTGAGAAGAGGGGTGTCTATTCATTCTATCACACTGTGAACCAGAATTTCTTGTGTTATAGGTAATAGAATTTGAGTTGAATATATGCTGACCATAAATCACATGATATAGTTTAAATTTTAAAAGTATTGCTATTTGCATCTTCCTTTGCACCATTATCTCACGTTTGAAATAAAAGTTTTCATTTAACAGAAGTTTAATTGTACATATTGTACTATAAAACCATTTTTGAGTTGCCTAACTCCTTACTTAATAGTATATAAAGTTCATATATTATATGTAGGATTTTCTGATGCTTAGAGGAGAAAGAAACCCTGGAAATTATAATACACTTAGAAAACCTGGTACATGTCCAGAGAAGTAGATCTTGGTAATACATAATAAGCCTTTATTAAGTATTTATTAAATAAGTCAAAGAATGACTAAATGAACAAATAAATAGATGGATGGCCAGAAGGAGTGGCAAACATCTATGAAAAGGATATTTCCCTCCAGGAGTTTAAATAATAGGCATTAAAGTTCTCATAATTTTTCCATAGGTGGAACAATTTTTTTAAAATGTCCACACTTTTTCTATGAAGGCCCAATGGTGCCGCTCTTAAGAATTTTTGGGGAAAAGGTTTCCACTTAAAGTGGCAGTTGCCCATGATAGCCACCCTGTTAATTCTCTGCATATACAGGAAGACCTTGGAGATACTGTGCATTCTGTTCCAGACCACTGCAATAAATTGAATATTGCAATACAGCAAATCACTCAAGTTTTTTGGTTTCTCAGTGCATATAAATGTTATGTTTACACTATAGTGTAGTCTACTAAGTGTGTAATAGCATTATGTCTAAAAAAAAAAACAACGTACATACCTTAATTTAAAAATACTCTGTTGCTAAAAAATGCTAACCATCATCTGAGCCATAGTAACGTCGAAGATCACTGATCACAGATCACCATAACAAATATGATAATAATGAAAAAGTTTGAAATATTGCGAAAATTACCAAAATGTGACACAGAGACACAAAGTGAGCAAAAGCTGTTTGAACAATAGTGCCCATGATGTTGAACACAGCGTTGCCACAAACCTCCATTTTATAAGAACGCAGTATCTGTCAAGAGCAATAACACGAAGTGCAATAAAACTAGGTATGCCTGGAAAAACCTGCTATCAAAAGTGGCAACTGGTGGCGCAGTGGTTGAGCGTCCGCCTGCCAATGCAGGGGACGCGGGTTCGTGCCCCGGTCCGGGAAGATCCCACATGCCGTGGAGCGGCTGGGCCCGTGAGCCATGGCCGCTGAGCCTGTGCGTCCGGAGCCTGTGCTCCGCAACGGGAGAGGCCACAGCAGTGAGAGGCCCGCATACCGCAAAAAAAAAAAAAAAAAAAAAAAAGTGGCAATACATAGTTTATTATAAATATATATTTATAATTATGGATGTCATCTACATCTATATCTATACAGAACCCCAGTGCAGTGGAATCCCCCTGTGACTGATTCTGGCCCAGGACATGGCAGCAGCAGGAGACTGCTGTTCAGTACCTGCTGTAGTGACTTAAAAACAGAAGAAACACACTGATAAAAAGCCTTAAAAACCAAGGTAAGACTGTATTGGTAAATATCTAAATTTTGTAAGAAAATTTAAAAATTAACAAAAGAACAAAAAAAAGAAAGAACAAAAGCTGTCTGTGGATGGTTGGCTTTATCAAATGTTCTGTGACTGTGGAGGTCATTATCTGTGCTCTACAAATAATGATGTATATAAATATCCAGTGGTTGTGCTTTGCTGAAAAGTATACAAAGAGAAAATTGTTGAAAGGGCTTTAGGTTTCAAAGGTGATAGTGGTGGTGGTGCTGGTGGTCATGGTGATGGTGATGGTGATAGTGATGGTGATGGTGATGATGTGTGTGTGTGTGTACTTATAAGCTTCTTACATCTTTCTTACCACTTCACAGGACCTTCTTAATTTACCTTAGTCTCTATTCTGGCAAGCATTCTCAGTGCCCTGGTGCTCTCTACAGCGTAGGACTTCTGAAAGTCTCCACTGATTAACTCCTTTTTAACCTGGACACTTTTTAACAAGATGGACTACAATATACAATAAGCAAAGGATAAAAAGGGGTATCCTTGGCATGGAAGGCAGGCCCAGGACCAGTGAGGTATTTCCAGTGGATACATGATGCCAGGGAATCATTTGGAGGCCCGTATTAATGAAGGCCTTCTAAATAACATGTGTAAAGATAATACTAAGAGTTAGGTGGTCAACATTTCTTCTAATAAACCACACTAATAGAGATCTAGAATTTCAAGATTAAAAAGTAACTTTTAAGGAAAATGCTTAATAAATGTTTATCTTTTTTCCTTATGAATACAAATGACAAAACATCAAAATCAATTCAGAACTAAAATCCTCAGTGAAATCACAGGGCTATTCTGGCTCAAATAAAAACGCTCATTGCTCTACAAATAGCAATTTGTAGCAAAGTATTTGTATAATTTTCTCTTGCTGCTGTAGCAAATGTCCATGAATTTAGCATCTTAAAACAATACAAATTTATTATCTTACTGTTCTGAAGGCAAGAATTCTGAAATCAGTTTTATTAGGCTAAGTTAGGGTATTTGCAGGCTGGTTCCTTCTGGAGTCTCTGAGGGGAGAATTCCTTGTCTTTTCCAGCTTCAAGTGGTTGCTTATACTTCTTACGTGTGTAGCCCTGTAGCCCTTCCCCTCCAAAGCTCATCACTCCAACTTCTGCATCCCTTATTATGTTGTTTTCTCTGCTGTGTGTTGTTCCTTCTGCCACCCTTTTACAACAACTCTTGCAATATCACTGGGCTCACCCAGATAATCCAAGATAGTCTCTTGATGGTACAATCCTTAACTTATTCCCATCTGCAAAGTCCCACTTGCCATATAACACATGTACAAGCTCTGGGGAACATGATGTGGACATATTTGAGAGCCATTATTCAGCCTACCACCCTCCCCGTGTAGCTGAAGTAGACAGCTAAGAATATTCATTTTGAGGGCGATGATTTTGGGGTCTGTTGACAACTTAATGATCTTAAAGATATTTATGAACATTGATAGTTATCAATATTAATCTCCGATTCAAATGTTCAAAATATTGAACAATAGATTGTGAGTACTTACATTTTTAGTACATTTTTTGTTTAATTCTTACTCTCTTTTACATTTCATTTTTAAATTCTATCAAAATTAATTTATCTAAACCAGAGTGCAGATTAAAAATATTCAGTTGACCCTTGAATGACACGGGTTTGAACCACGTGGGTCCACTTATAGACAGATTGTTTTCAATAGTAAGTATGACAGTACTACATGATCTGTAGTTAGTTGAATCCATGAATGCAGAAGTCTGGATGCAGAGAACCTAGTATATGGAGATCAAATATAAATTGTATTCGGATTTTCAACTTTGCAGAGTGTCCGTGTCCCTGACCCCCCATGTTGTTCAAGGTCAACGGTATATTGTTTTCTTATATTCTCATATATTTCTGCTATTTTCTTTTTAAGTAAATAAGCTCTCATGGATTTAAAATACTTTACTTTTATTGAAAATTCAAAACTCTAAATTATAAAGAAAGAATATGCTCAAGGAAAATAAAATTAACAAGAAAGAGGCAGATGTGAGGCATCTACATTAAAGAACAATGAGGGAAGCATAAATATTTTTGACCACTAGGTGGTACTCCTAATTCACACACAGAACTATAATAGAACAGCTCTCTAAAGATTTCATTTCTTTTAGTTTAGGCATTTTATTATTCAATATTTGTAGCCTAATTTTTTTTGTTGTTGTTGTTGTTGTTTTGCGGTACGCAGGCCTCTCACTGTTGTGGCCTCTCCCGTTGCGGAGCACAGGCTCCGGACGCGCAGGCTCAGTGGCCATGGCTCACGGGCCTAGCTGCTCCGCGACATGTGGGATCTTCCCGGACTGGGGCACGAACCCGCGTCCCCTGCAACGGCAGGTGGACTCTCAACCACTGCGCCACCAGGGAAGCCCCCTATTTGTAGATTTTAAAGGAACCTCCATACTGTTCTCCATAGTGATTGTATCAATTTACATTCCCAAGGGCCTAAATGGGTTTTAAGGGTGTGTTTATGTATGTGTGTGTGTGTCTCCCTGTGTCCTTTTGTCTTTCTCAGAATGAGATGGCTTTGACCCCATTTGCTAATTCCAGGAAACAGTTGTAGCCTCTCAGTGGCCTCAGAAATGCAGAAGTCCCAAAATCCTTTCCTAATTTTTCTGACTGGTCTCGTTTGTTGGAGCAGGAAGTCCTTCCGGGCTGTATTTATTGAGTTGGACTCTGAAGACGATATGAGAAGAACAGGACTAGATATGCCTAGCATCCAAGTTAGGTTGAATCTGAATCGTTGGGCCATTTCTTTTTAGAACATGCTAAGAAGGAAAGTGGAAGAAACTTTTAGTCATTAAGAGAGAGTTAAGTTGATTTTTCAGTTATTATTTCATGTTAGAATAAATAATTGGAATTTCTTAGTTAAAATCCATATGGATATTTACTTTTTCTTATGGAATATTAGTAATTCAATTTATCCTCTAATTTAAAATTTTAAATGTTACTAAAAATTCAGATTCAATCTTGTTTGCCCCTATATCTACTCAGGGCTATTTCAATTCCAACAAAAACATCCAGTTTCACAAAAGGTTACTCCATGACTTGCAAGAAAGCCACTATGTACTTGAAGTAGAATTACCTAGAGAAAAATTATTATCAAGAGAAAAATGCTTTTTGAATCAGCTTACTCTTTATTAATAATTACCTTTATGATGTTTGATGAAACAGTACTATTAATATCAAACTCCATTAGTGTTTTCATTTATAAACTTTGAATAACGTTGACTGAGTGTTGTATGCTTTTGCATTTTAGTATGCAATTTTTTCATGTCATACTCTTTTTCATCTTTCTATTTTTTTAAATTAATACTAGAATGGTAGAACTGGAAGTGAAACAAAACAAAATTCTTGTTTTACATGATGCAATTGTTGATTTATATATTTATACTTTTTCTTTTTTAAGTAAATACGTGGTTACAGAATTAGAATACTTTTCAGATACCTTCATAAAAAAATCAGAACTTCTGAAATGATAAACAAAAAGTATATTCAAAGTAAAACACCAGGAAGAGGGGTCTTTGGGCCTTCATAGTGGGAATGTGAAATTTGACCACTAGATGGTGCATCTAATCCAAGTATCTAATTGAACAGGCCTCACAAGATCTTCCCATAACTTTTGGAAATTGAGTCATTTTTAAATTTTAAGTCAACTTTTCCTTTTAATTGCATAAAACTTTAAATTCAGCATATTAGACAGTTATGGTGATATTTTCCATCAATTTTACTCTCAGATGGGAATGTTTTAATGCCCACCTGATTTAGAATGAAAGAATAGAAATAACAGAATAGATATTTTCTTCCCATTTCAGTTCATAAGATTCTCTTGTTGATCACCTTTACAGTTATGCTTAAGACAAATGACAGCTTTTCTTTCTTTTGGGGACAAGTACAAGATTCAGTTGATGAAAACAGATATTTATAGAAAGTATACACAATGTTTTTGTTTGTTTGTTTGTTTTTTGCAGTACGCGGGCCTCTCACTGTTGTGGCCTCTCCCGTTGCGGAGCACAGGCTCCGGACGCGCAGGCTCAGCGGCCATGGCTCACGGGCCCAGCCGCTCCGCGGCATGTGGGATCTTCCCGGACCGGGGCACGAACCCGTGTCTCCTG
This sequence comes from Phocoena sinus, assembly GCF_008692025.1. Lineage (NCBI taxonomy): Eukaryota > Metazoa > Chordata > Mammalia > Artiodactyla > Phocoenidae > Phocoena > Phocoena sinus. The sequence continues at coordinate 34,005,225 of NC_045772.1, read as the reverse complement.
CACTGGCAGGCGGACTCTCAACCACTGCGCCACCAGGGAAGCCCTACACAATGTTTTTATGTTGTTCAGTCTTCACAATTTTTAACAATTCTCAAATTGCTACTTCAAATGAATAATAAATTGCAAGCATGGGTATAAAAACAGCAAGCATACTACTTCACCATGTTACAGACTCTAAAAAATTACATGACACAGATTAACAATAATTATTTGTGCTACCTAATGAAGAAAACATCTAGATCATTAGTTTTACATATTTTATATATGCATACATTTCAATCGGTAAAGGTTGACCATGGGATCGGTATGAGACTCATTAGGGCACAATAAATATTACTATCTTTGATGAAATTAAGTCCCTGAACACATAAAGTAGTTTCTCAACTAGCTTAACAGAAGTGTGATTTTTACAAAACCAGATTCACGAAAAAAAACCACAACTAAAACCTCTCTTTCCAAATGACAGATGAGAGCTCAGTGGTAGGTAGTTTTGATGAATTGGATTAAAAAAAAAATTTGGACATAATCTTCAAATTTTGTGGAGAAAACAGTGGGAATTGCAATAATTTTTTGAAAACTCTCTTTGTCTATGCAAACATACAAGCAACACATTTTCAATCAAACTACTTGGCGGCCATCTGTGACACTGGCAGAGAAAGGAAATTGTGGATTGCTCTATTACTCAGTTTTGTTGAAGAAACTGTTTATACTAACATGAGAATCCCTTCTCTATAGGTTTGGTATTTTGTTTGTGCTGAGATAACAGAAATAATATATACATTATGTTTGCATTTCAGACACCAGAAACTTAAGGTTTTAAAGTTGTTGAAGCAATTTTATAAACTTTCTAAAATATTATTTCAAAATTTGAGAAAGTTCATAGACTTGAGAAAGTTACACCTAGTCCTTAGAAAAGATTTAATTCAATTAAACAGCAATACTTTGCTTAAAAAAAAATGCCATTAAAATTTTTAGTTTTCAGCTTGTTGTGTAAGATTTAACCCAAACCCCAGGGGACAAACCACATAGTTAAATAATGAATCATGAGGCCTAGTTCTATCCTCAGCCAATGCTAATCATGCAAATATGAAACAGAGTCAGAGACTAGGGAAACACATAATTTATGATATGAAATTAAAAAAGAATCTAAGTCCACAGAATTTTGTTTTTCTTTTCCCATTGCCCAAATTATTTTTGGAGTAAGCTTGCTTAGAAAGCTTTGCTGAATTGACACAAAGAAACATAGAAATATACCCTTAAGCAAATACCAAAGTAAATTTTGAAATGTTACAAACTGCTCAGTGGAGGTCTTCCTATTGTGAAAGCTGATTTCATGGTTACAGGTCTTCAAGCAGGTGTGGAATCATTGGTTGGTGAGACAAAATGGTGACAGAATGTAGGTGAAAGCACTTTGCCAGTGTCATAGCTTAAAAAGTACAAGCTGTTGTTTTGTTGTCATCTATATTTCCTCAAAGCAGTCTACTTATTCAGCATTTAGTTTCTTATCAAAGAAATAGTGATAACATCCTACCTGGCTCTAAGCAAGGAGATGTTCTATGTCTGTGCTTAATTTTTATTTTTTTCTGTTTTCTGAACTATGTTTATGATTAATATTTATTTTAATTTTTTTCATCTGTACATGAAAGCATATTATTTGTGAAGGACCCAGACCAAGGATCTTACAGGTATTTCTGCAAATGAGGTCATGTCACTTTATTCATTGCAAAAGTTTCAAAAGTTAGTCATATTTAGGTCTTTTTCAAGGGCATGGGTCAGAAGTATATGTACAGAAATTGTTTTTCCAGGCTTCCTATCACCATACACATGAATTCCAGTAGTAGCTAGAAGGGAATTAACCATTTTGGAGGTTGAGCAACAGTCCTTAAGACATACTTTTAAGTATCCTGCAAATATCAGTGAGCTATGAAGGAAGAAGAAAGTGGACCTTTATCCTAGTCTCCTTCCTCTGAATATAGCTGAAGAGAGTTCTGTTGTGTCAAAGAAAATCATGGATTTTCCTTTTATTGCAGTGTTGAATGAGAAAGCAAGAAATCTATCAGTCATGAAAAGAGTGAGTCCAGACAGATCATACGGTAAAAATACATACTGAAATCCTTCAGCAAAGATTTCATCTGTTCAGGGGAGTGTAGATGGTACGAGAACTTTCAAGTTTAAGATATTAAAGTAGGTCCTGGGTAAAGGGAGCCACCATTGTGTATTGGCTTCTGTTGCTTTGTTTTCCATGTACATTTGGAACTTATTTACTTGGCCCAAATTATTTCACTTGGATTATGTGAGGGACTTGTCATTAACCTACAGCAGAATACACAACTCAACTTTTTCCAAATATGAGACTGAAGTTAAGTGTTCACATTTTTTGGATATTTCATATTGTGTAAGTTTAAAAAGTCAAACATACTCACTCATGTCTCAAATCTATTTAACTTCTCTGTGGCTCAATCTTCTTATTTCCTCAGAGACAGAAATTATCATAATACTTCACATTGAGTGTCTACAATTGACTATACACTGTGAAGAACAGAAATATATGTGAGGAGCAGTTAATATTTAAAAACGAACTCGGAAACACCAAGTTATTTACTGTTAAATAAGCAAAAGATAGTTCTATTTATTTGTCCAGTGAGTGTGGATAGGTATTAATTCATCTTTAAAAAAGTTATTTAGAACTATCAATTTTAAAGATACTTATTACTAAATTGAACCTCTTTCAAAAACTGATAAGCATATTCTTAGAGGTAAAAACCTAAGCATGGCAGTGGCATAATTATTCAATTTAGCTAAGCTTAATTAAATAATACCCAACTAATTGTCAGATTGTTAATTGCACATAATCTTACAAAATCTGTTTTGGTATACACCTATCCTCTTCACATTTTGAAATAAGAAAAGTACATGTGAATTGGGCCGAAGAGAAGGTTAGATTACTTTTGCTATAGCATTAAACTTTTACTAACCCTTTAATACAATATATGTAGACTCAGTAGCCAAACTTTATTCTTCAAGTTTTATTTCATAATATGGTAGAACAAAGAGGAACTTGTTCAGAATTTTGTTTAATTATAATCATATGATTCATATCTAATCTACAAGAAGTCTTAAACTTAAAATATCAATATAAACGTCAGAAAAGCTGGAAAATCTCATGAGGATTAGATTTATACTTCTAAGAAATTCTTTTAATTTTTTGAGGTATGCTAATAAAAGAAGAGGTATAGTATCTAAAGATTGGCAAGTGTATGAAATCTTTGCTTTTCAGGCTTCAAGTTACAGATTTTTCTTTTCTCTTTCTACCCTCTTCCTTCCTTCCTCCCTCCCTCATTTCTTTTCTTCTTTCCTTTCCTTTTCTCTTCTCTCTCTCCCTTTCCTTCCTGTGCATTTCTGTAATTTCTTCTCAGAAGTTCCTATAATTTTAAAGCTTGAATATTTGATTGGATTCAAGGAGGAAAATCCATATCTGGCTTTATTCTAAGTGTATTTTACTATTGTAGACAAATGGAGGAAACTCTATTCAAAAAAGTAATTGAAACTGTTTTTAAGCCTGACATTGACATATGAATAAATACTCTACGTTGTGCTGTAGTTTCACAGAGCAACTTTGCCTGTCCATCACTCACCTTAACCATTTCTCATGGTTTCTGCATTTTTCTATTTTTTACTTGCTGAATTTGAGATCAATATTTATTTTCTTCTAACACTCCTTAAAGTTAACAACAAAATTACTTTAAAGTGTTAATGTTGATTTATTAAATTTACTATGTCTTGTGCTTATAAAAGTATTAAACTTCACCTCTAAATCAAATACACTTCAATGAAAAAAAAAAAAAGGACATCTAGTTGTCTTATCAAAGAAAAAAAATCACTGCCAAATCCTTTTAGGTCAGGGCCAATATTTTATTCCTCTGTAAAACTGTAAAAATAATATAATGCTTTCCCTATCTTGCAGTTTTATTGTGATAATTCATGCAAAATTGCCTTATAAGCTGCAATTCAGTTTCAAAGGAAGTTGTTGCATTGACTGCATTGATTGCGGTCTGATGTTAGTGAGATATAGATTGTTATTTCAGTTATTTTATTCCGCTACTTCTGGTGGCCATCGTATATTGCTAGCTAGTCCCAGGCAGGCTTACAAAGGACTACCCATTCAGAACAAAAACATGATACAACTGGAAGATATTTTCAGCAAACATCTTTGTTCTATCTCCTTGTTACACAGGAAAAGATACAACCAAAAAAGAAGTGACTTTCTCATTGAGTAACAAAATTAGAACCAGCATGCAGGGCATCTCAATTTGGGGGAGATATTGACAAAGGGAGGATGCAGAATCTTTAAGTCTGAATCTCAACTCTATTACTAAGTACTGTGTCCTCACTGGTTAGAATAAAGATAAGTAACCTTCCACACAAATTTGTGGTTTGAATCAGGTGAGAGAAATAGATGAAAAATCTAGAACAAGGATAAGCAGAAGGCAAACTCTCAGCAAATCAATCCTTCACTCCCTTCCTCTCTCCCTTCTTCTTTAACCTTCAAACTAATTTTGGGGGATAATTATTGTTTTGTGGGCAGTCCATAATTCATAGGCAGAATGAGCTGTACTGTTCTATATTTGGAAATACTTTGTGAAGTGAATAGGGAAACGACTCTGAAGGCTGTCTTGAATGAATTGAAGGCTGACTTTTTATAGTTGGTGTTTCTTTGCATATGACACGAATGGGCCCATACTGTATACTCTTATTAAACTAAATTTCCAAAAAAGAATAATTTGATGTGAAAATCATAAGTTGAAACAATTTCCTCCTCCTACTAGCTTGATTTTTACTGAAACTGTATTTATTTATATAAGATATGACACTTTATTTTATAAAACTACATCTCGCTTAAAAGAAGTCATTTTATTCACACAAATTTATAGTGCTGTATGCATTTTTTAATAAGACAATGAACTTAATACCTATTTCAAGAACAGAATCTTAGTCACTCCAATGACTTTCTGACTGTAAATTAGAAAACAATATTCTTTTTGTAATATATGGGCAGCCACCAAGGCAAGAATTACAAATTGGTAGAAGGTAAGAAAATGGCTGTTGACTTTCATTAATATTCTAGTCCTGCTGCAGTCAGATTTACAAAGTGTGACCCATAGCGTCTAACTCCATCATTTTATAATAATTCTTGAGACTGTCAACTGTATGGGCATTGTTTAGCAGCCTCAAAACACTGAGATTTTTACCATCTTATAACAGAGAAAAGCCAACTAAATGATAAAAATAAACTTTTACGAGATCAGAAAAAATGCATGACATGAATATTTAGACATCTCTTTTTTTGTTATTTCCATTTCAGAGAGCGAGAAAAGTTAAGAAACAAAGGGGATATGTCTGGGGATGGTACTAGTGAACAATGAAATTATATGATTTAGATTATAATCAGAAGACATTATATATAGTATATATTACATATATATATATATCGTTTATTTTCTAATTTACAGTCATCCTCCACAAAAATTCCTCCTTTATTCTCCTTTTTCTATATCTTACTACCTCAGGAATATTTCATGTGTTTGTCTCCATACACACTTCACTCTAAGGAAATTTCCATGCTAGATACAATATGAGCAATTGACAAAAACAGCAAAACACAGTCTCCTATTTTCTGAGTTCCCCTTTTTACCCTGACTTTGCTTATGTAAGAATTCATACTCACTTCATACTTATATAGACAAATTGATATTACAATTTTCATTGACCTTAAAATAATGGGGAGGCTCAGACTGGCAGCATTAAATACAATTTAAAGCTCCAGGAATTCATTAGGATTTCAAGGTTATTCTGTGATGATGGAGCTCAAGCAATAAGAATTGACTACCCATTGTCAAAATCACTCCTCCTATCATCAAAACAGAATAGTAAGACTATGGACTATGTCAGTTTTTTTCACTATCTTTTTATACCTCAATGAGATGTGTGGAAAGCATAACCATAGAATATGATTACAGTCCCCTTAGCAACTATTAAAACTGTAATTATAAAAGTCATCTAAAGACTTAAAAGAGTTGATTAGGAAAGAATAAGTTTCCTTGTCAGTGAGCTTTATATGCTTTGTGGATCCCCAAGGATTTTATGGTAAACATTGGCCATCGAATCTTGGAATGATAGTGATGGAGAGAATTTAGAGATTTCTTATACCTGGATGAACTAATAGTATCATTCTATTTCAGGACCTAAGCAACATCCATTAAACTAGAAAGATATCTTGATTAAACTATGCTTTTAACCATAAGGGGGAATCCAAGTGAAGGAAATTGACTAGATGAGGGTAATTATATTTACTGATACAGAGAACATTATCTATTTATGGAATACCCTTATCTAATATATAGGCCAGAAAAACTGCAACTCCTCTGAAACTACAATTATTTTTTCCCCATTACTGCAGCTAGGTTTTAAGCTTTCACCTACTGTTTCTTCTGACACTTCAATGATAAAGGAGAAAACTATTAGCAGCAATAATTTTTTTTTCCCTACAGAGTCAGCCATATGGATAAGTAGAATTAGTTGCCACCTAGGTAATGTGATTTGTTAAAAGTCCTCCATCCCAAAATAGATACCCCATCTGCGGACTGATGCCTGAAATTCCTATCATTATACTCACTTTTCAGGTAAGATCCTGAGGCTCCAGAAAGCCCTTGAGAAATGCAAATGTACTATCACTGATTCTCCCTTGGATTATTATGTAGAGTTTGGAGGCTTTTATTTTCTGTCAAATGTGGAAGTTATTCATGAATCCTTCCTAGTTACCTTGGCTGAAGGCCTCATGAAATCTGCGTTAACTTCTGTAGACATGTTCTCTTTCAATTAAAGAGAGTTGTTGAACGTTGAGTGAAGATTCTTTATTAAATCTGTTGCTTTTAATATTCTTGTTACTTCCTTACTGCTATGAAATTGTGAACTTGGAAAAAGGGACACTTTTCAACAATTGGATGAGAACCACACTTAGAGCCGGAGAAGGAATAATTATGAACAAATGTGACTTTCATGAAGTGAAAACTTGAATTTGAAGCAGAACTTGTCCTACTACTCTGAATGATTAGAACATTCAGCTATTTATTAAATTTACTTAAAATTGACATTTATTGTCCATGTGTGTACCATGGTTCATGCCAAGTCTACAGATGCTAAGATTGTCAGATTAATCACCTTTTCAATTATCTGAATTGTTTCAACATTTCAAAATAGACATACTTTCATAGACCATCTTTATTTAATAAATGTGCACAAACTGACTTGTAAGGCTATGCTAAGAAAGGGACATGCCTGGAATGCAGAGAGTGTTCACTTAAATAGTCTGACAAATAATGACATTTAGCTGCACTGAATAAATTATCAGTGCTTATTTTTTCTACTTTCTATTATCCAGAATTTTGTGTTATGGTTATATTATCTATGATTGGATCCAAAATAATTTATGAAACATTCATTAACATCATTAAACAATAATACCAAGACATAAAAAAATACCAATACATCATTAAACAATAATACCAAGACATAAAAAAATGATGTCCTATCATTTAGTTATTAATATGAAGGCTTTTCTGATTCATTCATATTTATCCCTATCTGATTTGGCCACATTCTCTCACTTTCTTTTATTTTTGCTAAGCTTATGGATGGAGCTGTAGGTCTCTTTTTCTGACATACCTATCTGTCCTATCTACTTAACCCATCACCAGCACCTACCCAGTTTGAAACTTCTAGAATATGAGGATACTTAATCAAAGTAGTCATCTTATCATTTGTTAGTGAAATTATTAAACCCAAACTGTTCCATTCTACTGTGCACATGAGTACATAAGCAAAGATAATCTTCCTTAATCTTAGTTCTTTGAATGCATATATATTCTTTGAATTTGCAAATTTGATGAATCTCAGACAGAGCAATTGCCTGAAGAAACAACACTGATTGTATTTTGTCTTTGGTATTAACTAGCAATGAAACTTTGAAAATTTTTTAAACTGTCTGGCATTTCAGATTCATAATCAATCGAGAGTATTTAATTATAAATCCTTTGATTTAAATGGTGTTTAACAAAGAACAAGTTTCATTTCATCTTAGAGGAAATGTTATTTCTTCTATACTAATCAATGGAAAGTTTAAAGAATAAAATTGGTTATCCTGAGACTATCAAATAACTATAAGAAACCTCTATACGTTGTATTTTTTAAGTATATATGGTCCCCTAAATTCAAGCTTGATAGCTAACATTTCCAGTAATGTTTGCAAAGAGAAATAAGTAATACAAATGAGTGTTCCTGAAACTAATTTTATGTAGATCAAATCTGAAAATCCTGTGAGTCCAAAATAAAAATTGGCCTCAGAATATTATTTATGAGATCTCTTCATTCATGAAAAAGCACTTCGTTTTAGCTAGAGACCTTGCGGAGAAAAAGATTACATTTGGAATAAGACAAAACATCAACATATGAATGTATTGATTGGTCTCAAAAAGATTAAGTGACCAGATTTCTTTTACAAGTGAATTTAATTAGACATGATTCTCTTCAGCCAGATAATAATGAGAATTTGTGAGTTGGAATTAATGTACGCGACTCCTTGGAACTATGTATGAATGTGTGTGTAAAAGTATGTGTGTGTGTGTGTGTGTGTGTGTGTGCATAATTTATTCTATTCATTGCCTTTGCTTTTTTTGGCTCAATCAGCCATCACCAAGGTTTCTGACACTTTACAGGTATTTGAGTAAGGACTTTAATTTCTCTGTGGGAATATATATCAAGGCTTATATCAATAACCTGAAACTCTCTAAACACTCAGAGCAAGCCAGTGTGTTCTCTATCTGTTATATGAAATTTGAAAACTTAACAAATATAAATACATTTTTAAAGTACCCAGTTCCTGGAAAAAGAAAAACAAATAAATTAGAGATTTGGATAATATGGGCTATGACTGCATGAGGAAAGACATATATGTTGACATTTGGAGAATTTATTTATTTATGGAAAAGATGAAAAAAAGTTTAACTAAGTGGTAGTTTTTCTCCCTTTCTTAAATGAGTTTACTTAAGTTTATGGAAAAAAGGAAGGTAATTCAGCTTACATTAAAAAAAATACATTCTTGCATTTTAACAAATTAAAAAGATGTATTAAGATGAAGATTATTTTATGTATTATATTTTATGTATTAAGATGAAGATTACTAGGTTTTAATTAATAAAATGTATATGCCAAGACCCATATAAAAATTACTTATGCAGTTTTTTAAAAATCTATAATCCTATGCTCAACATCACTAAGCACTAGAGAAATGCAAATCAATACTACAATGAGGTATCACCTCACACCGGTCAGAATGGTCATCATCAAAAAATCTACAAACAATAAATGCTGGAGAGGGTGTGGAGAAAAGGGAACCCTCTTGCACTGTTGGTGGGAATGTAAATTGATACAGTCACTATGGAGAACAGCATGGAGGTCCCTCAAAAAACTAAAAATAGAACTACCATATGACCCAGCAATCCCATTACTGGGCATATGCCCTGAGAAAACCATAATTCAAAAAAAGTCATGTACCACAATATTCATTGCAGCTCTATTTACAATATCCACGACATGGAAGCAACCTAAGTGTCCATCGACACATTTTATATTTTTTTTAATTTTAAATTTATTTTTGGCTGTGTTGGGGCCTTTGTTGCTGCGTGCAGGCTTTCTCTAGTTGCAGTGAGCGGGGGCTACTCTTCATGTGGTGTGTGGGCTTCTCATTGTGGTGGCTTCTCTTGTTGTGGAGCACGGGCTCTAGGGCTGTTGGGCTTCAGTAGGGTGTGGCTCACAGGCTCTAGAGCGCAGGCTCAGTAGTGTGTGCACGGGCTTAGTTGCTCTACGGCATGTGGGATCTTCCCAGATCAGGGCTCGAACCCGTGTCCCCTGTATTGGCAGGTGGATTCTTAACCTCTGTTTCACCAGGGAAGTTTATCTTTATCCATGAATGGATAAAGAAGATGTGGCACATATATACAATGGAATATTACTCAGCCATAAAAAGGAATGAAATTGGGTCATTTGTAGTGATGTGGATGGACTTAGAGTCTGTCATACAGAGTGAAGGAAGTCAGAAAGAGAAAAACAAATACCGTATGCTAAGACATATATATGGAATCTAAAAAAAAAAAAAGGTTCTGAAGAACCTAGGGGCAGGACAGGAATAAAGACACAGACATAGAGAATGGACTTGAGGACAAGGGGAGGGGGAAGGGTAAGCTGGGACGAAGTGAGAGAGTGGCATGGACATATGTACACTACCAAATGTAAAATAGATAGCTAGCTGGAAGCAGCCACATAGCACAGGGAGATCATCTCGGTGCTTTGTGACCACCTAGAGGGGTGGGATAGGGAGGGTGGGAGGGAGACACAAGAGGGAGGAGATATGGGGATATATGTATATGTATAGCTGATTCACTTTGTTATAAAGCAGAAACTAACACACCATTGTTAAGCAATTATATTCCAATAAGATGTTAAAAAAAAACAAAACAAACTACAACGCTAGATTCAATAGAAAGGCATGTATGATGATCTCTATAGACCCAACAAGGCAATAGGAAGTTGGCTGGAGCTTGTATTTTTCAATCCAACTCTAATAGTATTGAAATGAACTGCAAGGGCAGGGAGAGAAAAACAAAGGAAAATCTACACCTTCTATCTCATTTCTTAATCTATGGCCTTTCCAACTTGGATAAATGAGAAACTTTGGAATTTTACTGAGGTACAGTGATTTTCAATTGTTCTCCATTGTTGCATATTAGAATTGCTTAGGAATTTAAAAAAAAATACTGATTCCTGGAAACCACAGAACACTTATGATAGACTCTCTGAGAGAGGAGCTGAGGAATGAGCAAAATACTTCCCTGGTGATGTTAACAAGCAACCAGACTTAAAAGCTACTAATTTAGGTAAATATAAGTAAAGAATAATAGTGTTCATAAGAATGGGGTTTAGGGTTTCACTCTCGAGGTCAGAGTTTTGATCCAACTCGACTGTGTGATCTTGAGCAAATTGTGTAACTCTAACTTGAGATACCTCATCTCTGAAGTAGGAATAATAGTCATTCCTACTTAATAGAGCTGGAAGGATTTAATGCAGTATTTCTGAAAGGAGTTCATGCACCATCTGCATCAGTGTTAACTGGAATACATTAAAATTAACAATTCCTAGACTCGTATTATGTGTACCATAAGAATACAGTAGTCTGATATACGCATTTTCAGTGAACTATCCAGGTGATTCTTTCTCATAACGACTTGTAAAAACCATTGTTTTAATAAGTAACAGAAGTACCTATTAGGAGAATACCCCATACATACTAAGCACCCAGTACATGTAAGCTGATAATGTAACTTTAAAGTTGTTGTTGTTTTCCAACCTTTCCAAAATGTTTACTGAAATTAAAAAAATTCAGTTAATCAACCAAAAATATTTCACACATATTGCCAAACTACCAGTTAGGCAGATTTGGGGTTGGAGTTATGAAAGACTATCATATAAGGCAGTAATTCAAATTTACTATTTTGGGAGTCCTTTAATACACCCAGAGTCCATACGTTTTGTTTCTTTCTCAAATAACTGGAATTAGAAAAAACAAAACAAAACAATAAAACCAAACAACCTTAGACTTCCAGGCTGTGGCTGAGTACAGTAAAATAAATTGTAGAAACATCTTAAATGTTCAAATTTTTTTAAATGAGAAAAGCATTTCATATGAAAGAACTTCAATCTAAATTCAGTTTTAGACTTTTATATTATTTTTAATATAGTCATATCTTCTAAATAATCACTTTATAGCCATATGCATTCATTGTCAATGAATGCATCATAATTAGGAGGTGATGTACAGTAGTGGTTAAGAGCATGGACTTTTGAATTACACAGACCTGAGACAGAATCTCTTTTCCATCACATATTAGTTACTTGACCGTGGACAAGTTACTAAACTCCAATTTCCTCATATGCTGTTAGTTTAATAATAGTTCGTGTCTTACATGATTGTTTCAATTATTAAATAAGATAATGAAATGTACACGAAGTCATTAAACCATTGTTTCACAGTTGCTCAGAACATGTTATTTACATGTAAGCACTGTTTTGGATGCTGAGACTATACAAATAATCTATAAATTAGAGACTTGTTTTGTTTTCTTATCAGCCCAGGTGCCTTTTCTTTGAAACCTAGATAACTTTGTCTCACTTTCTGTCTTCCTCTTTTACCCTCCATTAAATATGAATTATTAACATCATGATTTAATCACTCAGTTTGTAAGGAAATATTTAATTTGTTAACATTGTCAATAGATGAAACAATGCCTTTCCTACATCACTCAAATTTCATTAAGGAATGAATCAACTGGTAAATTTTGAATTCTATGGTAGATTTATTAACATAATTAATAAATTCTATCCAAAAAAAACCCTGAATTTTTCCCAAAATTGAAAAAATTAGGTTTTTTTCCCCTTGTATTTCTTGGAAATAGAACCTACTTTCTTTGGTCAAGTCAGTGAAAGCTGTTAAAGTGATACGAATGTAGACACATTACTTAAAAATCCTCCTAGATTACTTTAAAACCTATGAATACTTTGTCAGTATAGTCCAGCTGTAACACGACCATATGTTTCTTGTCATTTTTAGGTCTATTTGGACACAACTGATTTCCTTGTGTGCACTCATTTTAATAAATTGTCTTGAATATATTCTGAAGAAAATTATCGGTTTAACAAATCACATTTACTATTCTTAGACTATTCCAAATTCCTATTGCTTTCACAATCCAGACACTATTTTGCTTTGAAACCAAATGGAGAAATTTTAAGCAATTTAAATTAAAATGATTAATGGTATACATTATATTTTATATGGTAAGACCAATAAATTGACTTATCAAGAATGTTGACATAGTATGTAAAGCTAGTTCCCTAATTCACCCAAAAGGTATCTTTGTACCTGTACAATCTCTATCTCTATAACTCCTAAAATGGCTAAAAAAGCAAAATTAATCACATAAATTATGAGATTAAAACACAGTGAAGCAGTGGCATGGAGATTGTTATTGTGTTAAGTAAAAGTGCACCTTGTAAAATCTTTTAGGTATTGTGAGAGTGATGTATAAACTTTATTGCAGCAATTATTAAATTTACTGATGAAAATCAGAAAAATGGTGAAAATTAATGTATTTATAATAAATTTAATTATTCATAGTAATACAATTTACATTAATAGTAAATAAGTATATTTGAAAGAATAAAATAGGCATCAAAAGAATTTAACTAATGTCACTTTCTTCTTACAAAACAGAATACTAATTGTTAGGGTGACACTGTATGAATGGAATTTATGACAGCTATTTTTAGTAGTGCATTAGATCACTACTTACTAAGTACCTACTTATTAGTGGTGTGTTGATTGATAATGTGTAGCTATAAATACATTAACTTGACTTTTCCAGTTGAAAGATTTATCAGGAAAAAAATCACAAAATATCTTTTTACTTTTCAAAGATGATCAGTTTAGTTTGCTTTAACTAGAAGGGCACTTATATTTTTTTAATCGATTTTATAGGAAACACATGACTCAGATTCATCATTGCTCATATTAATTTGGACCTCCTGTTGTAACATCCCATAGCAGAAAACAGTTTATCCATTTTATAAAATGGCAAACAAAATACAGCTTTGAGTCTAATCTGGAATTTTGATTTCATTAAGAGTGAGCTTGATCTATTTGGTCAAGTAATATTGTCTTTTGACAGTCTCAAGAATCAAATTTTGATTTGCAGGAGCAAAAATTTGAGGAGTATTGTAGACTAAAAAGTTGAGCCATGGTAATTTGTAACGCTGACAGGAAAGATCACTTGCTTTAGGCAAAATCATGAAGCAAAGATTTTCAGTCTGAATCCTTCCAGCTCTTGTATGAGGTATTTCCTGTTGTGATTTTTACATTCTTTTGTTGCCCAGCAACGTCTCCTTACCACAATATTTGAAAGGATTATCTCATCAATTGTCAAAGTTCAATTAGCAATCAGTTATTATTATCACTCATTTCATAGCAATTTGATATGATAGAAAATATTTTGAGAGGGTGTTTTTTGACCACTCTGAGAATGGTTACAAGGAATCAGCAGAAAGTGAGGGTAGAAATATGTACTTTGGTGCATGAATTTAACTGAACAAATCTGCAAGCATTAAATTACAGATACTTCAAATACACACTTAAGTCTTAGAAATCTTCTTGACTATTAGTGACACATTTTCCAAATGTTTCTCCAAAATAATTGGATATTCTAAGTGATTTTTAAGGACACTAATGAGGTCATGATTGATTATCAAATTATGGTGGATAAAGATAACACATGTAATAAACAAAATTTTTGTGCTCAGTTATATATGAGTTAGAGCTTGAGAAATGTTGATAATAGAAGTACAAATTGCATTAACATAATTAAAAATTTTTTAATTTGGATATTTACTCAAATGGGAAAGCCTCTTTATTGTAATTCTATAAAAAGCTAAGGTTATAAATATTTTCATTTAGGGAAAAGCCATTGTTCATTCCATTAGCAGAGATCAGTTTGCCCTTTTGAAAATAACTGACTTAGATAGGTTGATTTATGAATCAAAGAAATTAGTTTTTAGGGAATTATTCTTCTTAAATTTATCCTTTTATTAATAGTATAATTATTTGTAGGTAGGGAATTCTAACTCAAGAATAGATCCAATGCATTATAAAAAGAAACGTGTAGGGCTTCCCTGGTGGCGCAGTGGTTGAGAGTCCACCTGCCGATGCAGGGGACACGGGTTCGTGCCCTGGTCCGGGAAGATCCCACGTGCCGCGCAGTGGCTGGGCCCGTGAGCCATGGCCACTGAGCCTGTGCGTCCGGAGCCTGTGCTCTGCAATGGGAGAGGCCGCAACAGTGAGAGGCCCGCGTACGGCAAAAAAAAAAAAAAAAAAAAAGAAACGTGTAAACCCTCAATACTGTTCAACAGTACTCATTGTTAAAATGCAAGCTGTAGTTTGTTAATGTGTTTATTTTCGAATACGAATGAAAAACTTCTGCCAACTATTGACACTGTCTCATGTGGTGCACAACTGTAAGAGTACAGATGTAATTTGTAGTCAAAACCAGACTACTTTAAAAGAGAAAAAGTTCGTAGAATTGAGATCATTATTTTAACTCTTTAGAAATATACTCTCACTTACTGATAAAGTAAAAAATGTAAAATAACTGTGGCAAAATATAAATATATTTAAAAATTGGAGTGAATTATATAGATTATTTTAAAACGGGAATATAGGAAATGTCAAACATTTAAACCAATGTGAGGTATTTCATGGGGAAAAATGCATATAATATTTTAAGAGTTTTTTTCAAATAGTTGGGGAAATACCACAGATAAAATGATAGATTACTATTCAATAAGAAAATTGTCTTAGATGAAATTATAGTGAAAGTATTTTTTCACATCTTTATTGGAGTATAATTGCTTTACAATGGTGTGTTAGTTTCTGCTTTATAACAAAGTGAATCAGCTATACACATACATATATCCCTATATCTCCTCCCTCTTGCGTCTCCCTTCCATTCTCTCTATCCCACCCCTCTAGATGGGAGTGCCTGAAGTACCACACAGAGATAGATGGCAATCCCATTTTCAATCTCCAAGGTTTTAAACTCTGTTACAAACTAGACATTTGTATGTTTGATTCAACCATTTTAAAGAGCTGGCTATTTAGGGTATTGCTTTTTCCTCCTATAAGACATGAAATTTGAACATTCTATGTTCTTAATATGATTGTATTTTTCTATGAGCATATACAACTTACATATTTTCTCACATAGTGAATTTAACTTTTGAGTAATTCTTCAAAGAGAATATCTAGACAGAGTGACATGGGAAGCTGAAGCAATTGTTCAAATAAAAAACTACTTTGGTCTCAAATATGTTTTTCAGAATAGATGTCCATATCCAATTATCCAGAACATGGTCTCAAATCTACATTTCAATCTCAATGTTAAAAACAGAAGAGTAAATCATCTCAGAAGATTTGGGGATTAATGAAATGATTTCTACTCTGCTGGAGTAACTAACTGATGATGAACAGATTAATGAGGTGGAAGGGATTAGAATTTTGAGGATTCATGACCTTGTTGTCTGAGTATCTTTATAGTTTGGAAATACAACCCCTTGAAACTCATATTATAACCTTCAATTTTTATTTAAATTTTATTTAAATTCAAAGGAATTTAAATTAAAAAATAAGGAATTTAAAGAATCCGAACAGTTGCACAAAATCTCTAATAAGAAATATTTTTGGAGGATGTCATGTATAAAATAAGTGGTAAGGACAAGTAACCAAAAGCCAGTTCAGAAGGGGAACATAACCAGGAAGACAGTGTGTCATGAAAGCTAAAGCCAAGAATAAGTGGAAGTGTGGAAGCTAAAAATAATGCAAAGGATATACATCTCTCTCTTTCAACTATATAGGTACACGTGTACAAATACATATATACACACACACACAGATATATACATATAAACATGTATATGCATGTATGTTTGTGTATATACACACACACATATATATTATAGAGAGAGCACTCATGACAGATGTGTAGATACACACACGTGCAATGATTTTGGAACATATAAAAAATAATAAAGAAGATGTTTTCTCGGGGTAGATAAAAAATACAGTTAAAAGCAAAGGAAAAACATGGGACTTCCCTGGTGGCACAGTCGTTAAGAATCCGCCTGCTAATGCAGGGGACACGGGTTCGAGCCCTGGTCTGGGAAGATCCCACATGCCGCGGAGCAACTAAGCCCGTGCGCCACAACTGCTGAGCCTGCGCTCTAGAGCCCACGCTCTAGAGCCCAACTACTAAGCCCACGTGCCACAACTACTGAAGCCCGCACACCTAGAGCCCGTGCTCTGCAACAAGAGAAGCCACTGCAATGAGAAGCCCGCGTACCGCAACAGAGTAGCCCCCACTCACTGCAACTAGAGAAAGCCCGCAAGCAGCAACAAAGACCCAACGCAGCCAAAAATAAATAAATGAATTTATATTAAAAAAAAAGCAAAGGAAAATCAAAAAGTAAGAACTAATCAAATCACGTTGCATTACAGCCTTTTCCCTCCTAACAAGAATAATTCTGAAATGAATAGAGAAGAAATTCAAAGCAGTAGAAATACAAACACTGAAA
This sequence comes from Phocoena sinus, assembly GCF_008692025.1. Lineage (NCBI taxonomy): Eukaryota > Metazoa > Chordata > Mammalia > Artiodactyla > Phocoenidae > Phocoena > Phocoena sinus. The sequence goes on along the minus strand of NC_045772.1, from coordinate 33,987,939 downwards.
CTCAAGGTAGTCAAGGGGATAAACTGCCTATTTCCAAGTTTGAACATCATGGCTTGGGTCACTTATATCATTGCACTGGTCACTTTTGCCAGTAATGGAAAAGATACCAGAGAACAGGAAGTCAACATTAAAAAAATTTTTTTTGAAAACCACAGCTCTATGAGCTTAATAAAGATTCTAAGCAAAATTTTAGAAATTATAAAAAGCCTTTCTTTTTCTTTATTTTCCAAAGTAAATGAATTTAGATTTCTTTGAAAAATGGTCATTAATATTTACAATGGGAACATTAGGAACAAATGTTACAAATTTTGAATAAGATTTCTAAAGTAATAGATTAGAATGACAGAAATATATCTTGATTTTAGGAAGGTATTTATATAATTCTACATGACATTCTTTTGGTCATAATATAAAAAGGAGGGTGGATAACATATTTAATGTGTAGTCAAGTTTATGATTCCTATTGATTAGGATGAAGGTCTCTGGTAGTGTTTCGAAGGGCCATATCCTTTTACATATGTATAGCATGGCTAAAAAGGAAACATAAGTTTCTTGATGAGTTTATGTTATCTGATTTCCAGCTCTAACATCCTTCAAGGTAAAATTATTCCAATTTCACAGATGAGTGAACTGAGTTTCAAAGAGATTAAATAACTTTTATCATATCTAGAGACTAGTTACTGTAGATCTGGGTTTCAAACTCAGGTCTGCATGACTCTTCCATTGTATCTCCTATGAAGACAAAAGACATACATATTAAATTATGGTAACACAAATTTGGGAGGCTATGTTAAAACACTGAATGACAGAATCAAGAATTGGAAAGTGTGGGATCGTGGGTCAGAAGAAACAAAATGAAATTCTTTTGAAATTAATATTAAATTTTAGAAGAAATCTTCGAAGAATCAATTGAACATGTACAAAATGGCAAATCATGTTTTATCAGTAGATCATGTAATATAAAGTTTGAGTGTGGGCTCTATTGGTCAGTAGTATGGTGATAAAAAATGTGTTGCGTTAATGGATATATTGATGAGGCCAAAGAAGAGAATTACATTTTCATCTTCAACTGCCAGAGGAGATTGAGAGCAGTGTTTTCAGTGTTAATCCTGGGAGCAATGTTCTAAAGGACATGCCGCAAACTGGCAAATATTGAGTGAAATGTGCCGTACGGACATCTAGAAGAGCAAGTGCTTTCTCTGCCATATCATATATTTCATATATGTTTGTTTCATTTATACACCATTATTGTACAGCCAGTTTTTCTATGATAGCTTTATAAAAATTCCCCAAGAATACTGGCTCCGTAAGAAATGGAATGTTCCAATGTCATGAGTGTAGCTGTATGACAGAAATAGTTCTAAATGACACATTGGTTTCCAGATTATATTTTTATAACTGGAAAATATCTACTTTATAAATTGCACAAGGTTATAGTTTTTCAATAAGAATGTAAAAGCGCTTGCATTAACAAGTTTTATGTACTTGTTTTATATCCACACTTGTTATTGCCGCTAAAATGTGTATTTTCCGAAAATGTTTATTTTCCAAATTTGTATTGTGCTTTTCCAAGATGCTTTTCTTTGATGTCCATAAATGCTGAAAAGGCTCCCTTAAGAAGAATTTTAAGTGTAAGTAATCTTTCAGTCAGTTTAAAGTATAAAAATAGAGACGTTATTTACGGTCATACCATATTTTGTGCTTGAAATCTGTCAGCGTCTTATTTTCATAGCAATTAAATAACTCAGCTATTCATGTCACATTCCAGTCTTTTTCAACGGGTACTCGTAACAAAGAATTTAATATATGTATTTTTTAAATTATTGCAAAGACAGAGATCTCACATAATGCTTAATAACAGAATATAATTAAACCTGACATTTTTGCTTTGTGTTTTTGAGACAAGATTATTAGAGCCTTATTCAGAATTTTAAAATATAGGATATACAGCATTGAACCATGTAAAGATAAAGAATGTTTGGTCAGGTTTTTTTTTTTAAAGAGAAAGGTTATTTGTCCCCCTGATCCATAATGGAGAAGCTTTCTTTGTCAAAGTCTTTTCTTAGAAAGTTGACCCACAGTCAACCTGTAAAGAAAACATAGAGACAGTCTTAGTTGATTGATCAGCTCAAACCCAGTTTTAGTAATGAAAGGATCAAATTTAAGATGAAATGTGATCCCTTTGGTTCACATTTGCATTTGTAATTCTCCAGCAAACATCCAATTTCACTGTTATCTTAAGTAATCTTTCTTGAAGCATTTTCCAGAAGTTGATGTCAATGGCTGGTCTTTGGAAACACTCCCAGAAGAATATGTAAAAGCTTACAACTCACCTCATGGAGTCTACCTAGGTCTTGGTATTATATGTCTTTATTGTGTACCTTTTATCATTGAAAGTGCAGAAAAGTTATTCCTGATTTCTGAGGTATGCATAGAATACTATATATATGATTAGCCAGTTAATAAAAGAGGGTGAGAAAAGCCAAGAAAACAGAATATTTTTAAGTGTCTGGCAAGCATCCTCCAAATGAAAGCAAAAGTTATTACCGTTATTTAGTTTAGTGGCAGTATTCATCTTTTCTTTGGACTTTAAGACTTAGATGTGGCACAGAATATTAATACTTATAGGTTCATTGTTTTCTCTAACACTATAGCAACTGGCTGCAAAGAAAATACACAGTAGCTATTGTATCAATAAAAGAAAATATGTCCCAATTTTTAAGTCTGAGTTTCTAATTTAATTGATTTGAATAGAATTAATAAAATACTTTCCATTCTTTTTTTGGACTGTATCATACCAGTGAGTCCTAAGGATTTTGTTTCAGGATGGAAGCAAGAACAAGAGGAATTCCTATTCCTTCTCATTATCCCAAGTCTAATATCTCTCTCTCTCGTGCTCTCTCTCTCTCTCTCTCTCTCTCTATACATATATATACATGTATATATATGTATATATTTGTCTATATAATAGTATATTTGAGTCTTTCCATAAACATCCATGAAGTACTCTCTATTTCTCTTCATAATAAACTCCTTCACCTTTGCTGTTTGTCAAAAAATAAAAGGATGAGACAAGCTGGGGACATTCTGAAAAAACAATGATTTTAGGATGCACTAAGGTGTCCTGAATTGCTTTAATGGACCCATGGTGTGGATACTATTGTCAAGTCCCTCACGGTAAAATTTTGACAAGTTTGCTCACCATTTGGGTGCATATACCACAAGAGCATCATTTAGCACACTTTAGGATTATTTTACAGAATGATAACATGACTTACAGAAGAATTATACAAGCTATTTCCGATAGAATAACTTATTATCTGAGACTCACGTACCAGAGAACCAAAAGCATAAATTATGTGAAGACTAATCTCTACATAAGGGAAAGAACATTGTCTGGATATCAGAACATCTGATCTCTCATTCTAGCTTTGCTATGAACTAGCTCTGTGTGTAGAAGAAGTGACTGATTTCTGTTTCTTACTTCTGTCCTTCATAAGATGTCCATTTGAACTCCAAAAAAGTATATGATAAATCACAATGGTTTCAATCATATGAATTTTAATACAAAACATATAAAATCAATTTCAAAAATTTTCTGCATATACTGAAAATGTTCATTAAGAATGGAATAACTATAAGCCTTCTTTAATTTCTTCTATTAAATGCAGGTACCCAATGGAACCTGAAAATATTGAGCATAACTTCTTCTTTGCAAAAGGGAAGCTAGAAAAAGACTGCTTCCCACAGAAAATTTATTGACAATAGGTGTTCAAGTTTTTATACATTGAACAATGTTCCCTTTTATATAGTCAGGGGAAGATATTTTTTAAGTCTTTTTTTTTTTCTTTCCATCACCCCACCTACACACAAAATTCTGTTGTAAAGACATCACTTCTATAAGGAGGTATTCATTGTAGATGTACAGAAATCTATGGAAACCTAAGTTTACAAGAAAAAAAATTATCATTCTAACCAACTGCATAGTCACAGAGATGCTTAATAAAAGTTATCTGATGATATAATGAAGTCACTTCTTAACTAAGTGCATACAGTGGCAAATATTTTTCAAGATTCACCATCCAACAAACTACATTTTCTCATTTGAAATCCTTCATGTCACTTTTTGACATTCAGATGAAATTTTGAAAGTAATATGATAACATTAAAATATAAACAAAAGTACCATTAACTGTGAACTGATACTCAACTTCAGAAGTTAAAATAAATGTAAGTGTGTATTAGAGTAAAAGTATGCTATGTGTAAATCAAAACTGCCAAAATGAGTTTTTGAACATTGTTTTCCCTCCAGAGGATAAAGGGAGCAAAAGAGGAAGGTAGCCAAAAAGGAAACAGGAAGACCTGCTTCAGTAACTGGACATATTGATTTAATTGGCTAAGAAGTCCATATGCTAATACTCCTAATAATCAACCATTCCTTTTGTGTTTTGGTAACATATATCCTCATACAATGTATATCAAATGGAATTTTTTGATTTACATCAGATACTTCAAAGTTTCCATTTTTGAATTCCCCTAGTCTTACGTAAGTAACACATTGTCTATTTTGTTTAAAATATCTAATATCTCCTCCAACATCTAGGGCTCCATGATGCAAAATGTCATTTTGTCGATCTTCTGTTCCAGTATTCACTTTAATTCTTTTGATTACAATTGGATTTTCAAATATAATCACAAAGACATCTCCTGTTGAAGGTGATTTTCCCCAAAAGTATTCATCAACACTACTATAAGCCTTGCTTGCATCATAATTTTCAAAAACACTCATGTTGGTATATAGACTTGCAGGAGGGTTATCTGGGATATCAAATGGCTCCTCTTCAAAATCATCATCCTTCAGCTTATTCTCAGTTCCTTTATATGATGAGTAATAACCCATGTGCTGAAAGAGAGATGGTTTAAAACGAATCACATTTTTCTGAGCCAACAGACCACGGAAATGAGTCAGTAGCCAATCACAAGGCATTTCTTGATAAAACATTAATAAAAAGTGCGCCAAACGTGGGAGATCATGAGAATGATAAAGTTTTCCAATATAGCCAAGTTTAGAGAATTCAAGGGTTACCCAGTAAGTTCCTACCAGGGATGTAATGACTTTCTTGATGGCAGTAAAGAAATTTTTTGAACAGCGAACATCATCTTCAAGCATTACATAATAGTCTGAAATATTGGCACAAAAATTAAGCAAAAAAGCATAATCTACATTTTGCTTGGAACGAAATCTCACTCTGTCTTCTGGATCATTGTAATTTCTTTTAAGGCCACTCAGGATTGGGTAATATTCCTCTGGAGCATGTATAACCATTAATCTTCCTGCAATAATATGGTGGGCAAATTTCTGTGTAATATCCTGTAACATCACCTCACGCCAGGATGAATTAAAGTCAGCTAGATGAACCACCACTGAAATTTCCTTCAACTCTTCATAGCTGGATTGCTCAAAAATTGACTTGATTGTCTCAAGTAAATAATTTCCTTTTTTTCGTCTCACTGATGAAAGGCCAATTGTAAGAAACCCTGAACAAAAGAATTCAGAAGGAAGACAAATTAAATGTGAAATTAGGTTTTGAATAACACAGAAAAAAAAGAAAAACAGTTCTTTTCAATTAAGCCTGCTACTCTATTAAGTAAATCTAAGTGAATGATTATACATAGAACATTTTGTCATTAAAGACTTATGCTAAATATATAAAGGTTATAGTACTTTATATATAATTGATATTTTCTATGGAAAAACTGCACCTTAAGCACAATGATGTATGAGCTCTATTGCTTAAACATTTGTTTATGAAATAAGATATATGGTTTAAAGTGTTCTGCAGCTCAATATTCTCATATACGCCCATTAGAGAAGATATTTAAATAACATTGACACTGTTCTTTTTTTTTTTAAAAAAAAAAAAACCTGCAAAAGGAGACAGGAATTCATCCAGTTAAGAATGACAAACTAGTCTCAAATGATGAAAAAGAAAATTAAGGGTCACTCATTCTTTTAATCACCTTTAAGTTTTTCATAGAAAACATGCCATATATTTGCATCTTTCTTTAATCACTGTTATTATCTTGTACCAGAATAATTCATAACTGGACTTCACAATTTTATTTTGAAATTTATCTAGTATGTTAATTAGAATGAAAACAATATCATAAGCTATTTTTGAAAACCTGCATTATTGCTTAAACGTATGATGTATCGTTCTAAGACATAAATATTACTGATTTCTTTTTTTTTTAGCTGCCAACACTTAAAGCTTTAGGATATTTAAAAAAATAATCCTTAAGGCCAACTTTTACTAAAAATTCAAAATATCTGGTAACACTGTGTCTTCAATATAGAAAGCAACATTTATCTTGGGCCAGGTAAAGTTATATCCTCAAGACAGGCCATGTTTTCTCCAATTTACTATAGAACTCACCAGGCTCACTCTCATCCTGTTACTATAGGTCTCTAGATTTTCCATCTCTGCTTAAATGGGTTTTGTCATCAACTATAAGACTGAACCATCAGGCGTGGTTGTGCTCCTACCAGACATTGTCTGGATGTACCACAGCTTTCTTATCCATTTATCTACTGAAGGACATCTTGGCTGCTTCCAAGTTTTTACAATTATGAATAAAACTGCTATAAACATCCATGTGGAGGTTTTTGTGTGACATAAGTTTTCAACTCCTTTGGGTAAATAACAAGGGATGTGCTTGCTAGATCATGTCATAAGGGTATGTCTAGTTTTGGAAGAAACTGCCAAACTCTCTTCCAAAGGGGCTGCACCATTTTGCATTCCCACCACCAACAGAGGAGATTTCATGTTGCTCCACATCCTTGCCAGCATTTGGTGTTATCAATGTTTTGCACTTTGTTCATTCTAAAAGGTGTTTAGTGCTATGTGATTGTTTTAATGTGTACTTCCCTGATGATACATGATGTGGAACATTTCTGAATATGTTTTTCTGACATCTGTGTATATTCTTTGATAAAATATCTGTTAATGGACCAAAGACCCTAACAAAGACCTTAACAGATATTTCAACTGATTTCTTTTTTTTTTTTTTTTTGTGGTATGCGGGCCTCTCACTGTTGTGGCCTCTCCCGTTGAGGAGCACAGGCTCTGGACGCGCAGGCTCAGTGGCCATGGCTCACGGGCCCAACCACTCTGCGGCATATGGGATCTTCCCGGATCGGGGCACGAACTCGTGTCCCCTGCATGGGCAGGCGGACTCTCAACCACTGCGCCACCAGGGAAGCCCTCAACTGATTTCTTTATTGTAAAACACATTTTGTAGTAATTTTGTCTGGTGAAATTTTTATTCAGATATTTGAAACCTAAAATTAGAAATTAGATATTTTTAGAGAATAAAATAAAACCCTGTGAAATGGCAGTTCACCTCTGAGAAGTGTTAGATGTCTTCTAATTAAAATGTTTTCACTTTTTAAAGCTCTCATTCTCACCATGACTCAGAACTGAATAAAATTTCAGAGCCACCATTTGGAAAATAGGGAAATGTTTATATTCACCAAGATCACTGTTTCAAGACAGACACCTACATGATTTGATTTGCGCAATACTGAAAAAGCCCCTTCCAAGAAAAATCTTTTTTACTAGTCCATTAGAGAGGTAGAAATTTACATGTTTCATTGAAATACCTGGGCTTACGATCCTGTCTTCTACTGAAAAGCTAACATGTTATCTGTTACAATTTAACTCAAGACACCAGTCCTCATTAATACTCAATAACAGCCAATACTTATAGAATACTTTCTACATAAAAGGCAGAAGTCTGAGTATTTTACATGTAATATGCATCTTGAATATTCAAAACAGTCTTTTGAGGTAGCTTTGCACTTATCAACATTCCTGTTTTATAGATAAGGAAACTAAGTCACAGTGAGACGAGGAAACTCGTGCAAGGTGTAATACCTAGTAAGTAGTGTGTAAGAGCAGTAGACATTTGAAATGGAAGAAAGAAAGAGCTAAAGAAAGCTGAATTGTTACAATTTCCTCAACCTGGTGATCACAAACTCATTTGCATAAACACTTCTTAAGAGGAAACTCAATTTTTGTGGTCTCCACACGATCTACTAAGAAGTTCATGATATCATGGTGTATCACTTATTCTAAAACTCATATTTTTCACACAGAAATATTTTAAAATCAGGTTGCATATCACAACTGATGGCATCTTACAACTTAAAACTGATAATGCTTATACTTTCTTAGTGGTACATCAATTAGATCATGATACTTTCTGTAATCTATAATGTCTTGAAATCCATGAAATGTAGTATGTTACTTCTTGGATCCAAAGTGTCTATAGTGGATTGAATGGTTTCCTCCAAAATTTCATGTCTACCTGGAACTTCAGACTGTGACCTTATTTGGAAATAGTCTTTGAAGATGTAATTAGTTAAGGATCTCGAGATGAAATCGTATCAGATTCAGATTAGGCCCTAAATTCAATGACTAGTGTCCTTATAAAAATAGGATAGGACACAGAGAGACAAAGGGACGAAGGCCATGTGAAGATAGTGGCAGTGATTGCAGTTTTGTTGCCACAAACTAAGGAATGCCAAGAGTGACCAGAAACTGAAAGAGGCAAGGAAGGATTCCCCTCTACACAGAATGTGGTGCTGCCAGCACCTTGGTTTCAGACTTCTGGCTTCCAGAAACATGAGAGAATAAATTTCTGTTGTTTTAAACCACCTAGTTTGTGATATTTGTTATGGTATCTTAGGAAACAAATATAATGACTTTCACTACTTCAAGCTGGTGCATGTCATAAAAACCAAACCAATGTTTGAAACTGTATTACTATGGGAATAATTTTTTTTTTTTTTTTTGCGGTACGCGGGCCTCTCCTGTTGCAGAGCACAGGCTCCGGACGTGCAGGCTCAGCGGCCATGGCTCACGGGCCTAGCCGCTCCACGGCATGTGGGATCTTCCCGGACTGGGTCACGAACCCGTGTCCCCTGCATTGGCAGGCGCACTCTCAACCACTGCGCCAACGGGGAAGCCCGGGAATAATTATTTTTAAAAGCTAACTTTAAAAATTTTAAGTCAATTGATTTTTCCTAGTCTCTCTACATGGTACTATAGCAAACTGTTAAAAAGTTCATGTCACAATTAGGCATTTAATTTTTTTGTTGTTATTAATGGAATTGGATCGGTGAATAATTGCAATTTGTGAAGAAACACTGAACTATTTCCCAAAGAATATATTATATTAGTAAAACCCATAAATTTTATTGTTATACAAATGAAGAAAGTTATCATTTTAAAACAAAATATTTTATTGTTCTTGATTTTAAAAGTCTAAGGATACTTACGCTTTCTTTGTAAAGGCATGACAGCTAAGAAGCGATAGGTGACATTGATGGCTCCTGAAAAATTAGATAAATCTTTGAAAGTATGCACATAGCGTTCTGGATTCAGTTGATGTGTAGATGTTTCCCTTACAAGTTGTTTGTCTCCTTCCTGAATGCCAAGAAGAAGGCAGAGAAAACAAATAAATAATAGATGGTCATGGATTAAATAAACTTTCTCCTTACACAATAAATATATGGGTCTGATACATAATATGGGTATTATATAAATCTCAGTTACTGGCACCACAAGCTGTAGATAATTATCTTTACCCTGAATTCCTACCTAGAGTCTCTGTTCCAGTTATATTCCACTTTTTATACTATGCTTACAATTGCTTTTCTACAGCATACATCAATAGTGGCATTCTCTTGATAATAATAAAACATTCTCTTGATAATAATAAAAAAAATCTCTATTTGAAACTCCCACTGCCTTCACGTTAAAATTCAAATTCTTTACAATAATTTAAGGATCTTAAAACTTGACAGTAATCTCTTTTACAGTTTCATGTAAAGCTAATTCTCACTAGATTCCCCATATTTGAGTCATATTAAACTATTTACTCTTCTTCAAGCCCTATCAAATAAAAGACCACACATTATTTTTATGATTTTGAAATTTTAGGAATGATTAGGAGGATGTAGCAGTGAACATAACAGTTGGAGTCTGGATAACTTATTAATCAAAAAATTTTAGTCAGTCACTTATGTGGCCACTATAATTGAAGGCTGTTGAGAATGGACAGACATGGTCCTTGTGACATGGTAGTCTTTTTTTCAAATGTCTTCAAGATAACTCAATTAGGATACATTTGTACAAAGTCTTCAAGGAAATGTCTTTAGACCTTATACTAGTCTTTTCCATGATGTTTTCTTGTGGGTGTAGAGGGGGAGGGGGAGTATTCCGACGGAGGTGAAGTTTGGTCCTTTTTTATTTAAGACCCCCATTATCGATCTGATACTGGAATTATGTCATTCAATCTTCAGGATGGTTTATATTCAAGAAAACGTTCATATTCAGCTTTAAAAATATCCTGTCAATCAGTAATTGCTTTGTTTTATCTCTCTAATATAAGTTCAGTTGTAGATTTTGATTATCTAATCACCATTTGATCAAGCCTCTATTGGTTATACATTACCAGCAAAATGACTTGCTTGGCTTTTGTATATGGTTTAGTACCACTGGTAGAATATTAGGGCAACTAATTAGGAAGAAACATTTCTTTTTTGGCAAAGTGTCTATTGTGCTGTGTGAGTTATGTGGATATTTCTACTATTCAGTATAAGAATGGCATGTCAGTCATAGGCATGCCATTAAAACTACAGAGAAAGTGAATGCATTAAATAAACTTGGTCCTCATGTTTTTGGCTGTGGTCAATAAAACTTTAATCAATTAAACCCTGTTCCAAAATATTAGAAAGGATTCAAATACAAACTTTACCTCAACTGGAACATTCACTACTTTGTGTCAAATTTAAATATAAATGGAAAAGTTGACTACCTCAAACTTTTAAATCTACGGCAGGGCTGAAATTGTCTTAGAATAAAAATTGAGAGTAGTGAACCCTGACTGGGAAGAGCTATCAACCTGGTCCCTGATAAATGAAGATTCATTCTGAATATCTCTTCTGTATATTCAATTATGTTTATGAACCTATAGTTGCTCTTTAATACTGTATTTCTATATTTTATATTGACTTGATGATTTAGATAAAGAAAAAATACTTTAGTCTGATTTATAATGTATTTGCCATCTGTAAAATTATAGAGTTTCAAAATACATGATATTAAACTTAGGAGGCTGGTTTTCTGATAAATGTACTCATTGAATATCCATTGAATTCTGATTATTTTAAATTCATTGCATATAAGTATTTTCATCTTTGTATTTCTGAAAACCTAAAAAACATCATGAAAGTTTTAAAATGAACAAGTTTAGGATTTCTAAAAGGTAACCAGAGACTCAGTTCTGCATCAGCTACTTTAATAGTAATGTAATGGTGTACACAGTCAATAGGGTATAGAAGAAATATCTATAAAAATCACAGTAGTCACAACACTGAATTGATTTTACCATTCTGGTCTTATGTGATTTCACATTCTAACAGGATACTGAATATCTCTTTAAGAATTATATCGTGAACACGTAAAAAATCCAAACTTTTTCTGTGATAAGATAGAGTACATTCATCCTGTTTGAAGGACATAACAGAATATAAAATGAAATGAAACTTACATGAAAGCACTTTATTAAATTCTCAAGAACAGGTTTCTTTACACTTTTCAGCATAAATAAATCATGCAACTTTCACCTGAGTCTGTCTTGTTGGCTGCTTTCCAGAAGCATCTATCTGAACAGCCAGGCTCTCCCTGGATACCTTCTTTCTGTAGCTACTATGTTGTAGTGTATTTCTCAGTAATAAGACAAAGCTTTATGACAATCATTTTCTGGATAGGAAGGCAATTCAATGGACTAGCTACAGACTAAATATATACCCTGGTGGCTACTTTGAAGATGCTCACAGCCGAGAGGCTAAGTTGATTGGATATGCAGTGTCTCTTCTACTTAGTTTGCCTTGTAATACTATTTGTCTCTTACACTGAACTTGGCTTTCTTTCCCACTGAAAGGCACATATGCCCCTAACATGTAAGCAATACACTAAACTGTTACATGCCCAGATTTGGGGGCCACTGATAGATTTTCTAGCAAGAAGAGTACAATAGATGTGCTAAATAACTCCAGAGACCTTACTACTGTAATTGTTTATCTGATTTCTCTGAATTATAACTACTATTTCCCCCTGATTTAAGAAAAACAGAAAAAGGGGCTTCCCTGGTGGCGCAGTGGTTTGAGAGTCCGCCTGCCGATGCAGGGGACACAGGTTTGTGCCCCGGTCCGGGAAGATCCCACATGCCGCAGAGCGGCTAGGCCCGTGAGCCATGGCCGCTGAGCCTGCGTGTCCGCAGCCTGTGCTCCGCAACGGGAGAGGCCACAACAGTGAGAGGCCCGCGTACCGCAAAAAAAAAAAAAAGAAAAACAGAAAAAGAACCACCTGCTAATGTCTCTGCTTAGAAAATGGCATGCATTGTGATATTTTGGAGTCAAGAAAGAAAATCAAGTCAGATAATTTTAGGAAAACTGAACAAGCACAGATAAAAGGGTTGAAAAGGGAGAAGTATTAAAAAGAAACTGCATTATATCCTAGTAGGAGGCCAGTTTTCCATGGTTATTAGACATTTTTAGAAGAACAATTTTAATTTTACACAAATGATTTAACAAATATTTCAAATATTTATATATATTAAGCCTTGGGATAAAATTTAGCTCAAAATGCAATTAGGTAAAAAACATCATCTAGTAAACAGTGAAAAATTAAACTAATAAAAATATTGTCATTGAATTGTCAATATGGGGGTATGCTTGTATTTAAAAACCATTTTAACTCACCTTTTCTAACTTAATATAAGTATTTAAAAATAATTTCAATTTTTAAAGCTAAGAAGCAAACAATCTCTTCTCGCACCTGGGATGATTTGCAAATTTGACTAGATATATGGCTAATGTAGCAAGAAATTTTTCATTGAGAAAGTACTCTTTAGTAAGAGCTACTTCATTAAATCACACTTTTTAATTAGGTGGCTAGGACCTATGTTTAGATAGAAATGCATAAAGAGAACAATAGTGTTTGACTTTCTTATGGATATATACTCTATTAATTCTTACACATTTTATAGTGAATTTGAAGCTGTTCTATTCCAAAAAGACATAAGGATGTTTGCTGCATACAATAATCTTTTGTCTACTTAAAGTTAAATACTGAAAATTCACTTGAAATTGTCTTATATGCATCATTATTGAATACAACAAGCATCCTGCCAATACCATGTTTTTGATTTACAAGATGTGATATACTTCTACCAGTACATACAGATGCAAGAAATAAATTTTTATCACAAAATTAAATCATTAATCAAGAGCTCCTCTATGATCTTTAACTCTATTAATTAAAAAATAGCTGGATCGGGCTTCCCTGGTGGCACAGTGGTTGAGAATCTGCCTGCCAATGCAGGGGACACGGGTTCGAGCCCTGGTCTGGGAAGATCCCACATGCCGCGGAGCAACTGGGCCCGTGAGTCACAACTACTGAGCCTGCGCCTCTGGAGCCTGTGCTCCGCAACAAGAGAGGCCACGATAGTGAGAGGCCCGTGCACCGCGATGAAAAGTGGCCCCCCACTTGCCACAACTAGAGAAAGCCCTCGCACAGAAACGAAGACCCAACTCAGCCAAAAATAAATAAATAATTTATAAGAAATAAAAATAGCTGGATCACCTGGGCCTTGCTCTACTGTTCTTAAATTTCATAAACCTAATAACCAGTTTAAAAAAATCTAAAATGCATATCATTAGTAAGTTTCTCCAGTTTGCTATGTTTACCTAAATCATGCCAAGTCAAATTCTATTAACTGTGCTAACTTCAGTATTATGAATTGACTAAGGATGATAGAATGAAGAGTCCACAAGATTAAGAGCTATACTTGAAAGTAAAGGCTTAGGCAGAGTCAAGATCTAGGAATCTGACAGAACTTTGCCATCAAAGAACAATGCTAATGGAAGCAAGGTGCTTTACAGAAGACTTCCTAAGAGGATCTACACAAACTTAGATCATGTGGTTGGCTCATAGGATATATTTAGAATAGTATCTGGCAAATAGTAGGTAGTTACCAAATCATGTTCAATTAATAAAACATTTTACTAGGAAATGCTCTTTGTAGTTATTGTCAGATTCTCTCTAGCTAAGATATTAATTGAAACTTTTAGCATGCTTGTATGATAGAATGTATTTTCAGGTCCTCTATCTGTCCAAAGGCTTTGATTTTCTGAAACATGTGAACAGGAATAATTGCATAAAAATTAGAATTTTCCCAGATATCTTAAGCTCAATTCAGATAGAAAAAGTGAATTACTCTCCATATTACTTTCATATTACTCTAATCAGACGTGAAATTATATAATTATAACAAAAATGAATAATAGAAATAATTTGAGTTCTCACAATTAGTCAGAATGTGTCCTTTTGCATACTTTCATAATTCACTTAAAATTCATTCATAAATTATCTAGTAATTTTACCATTTTTAAACTATTGAATAGCTTTCACATAATATTATCTTTAGTTCTTAAGGATCTATATTACTTTTCAGTGACCGTAAATGTATAACATGGTGGTCATTTAGTGTTATTCCAAATCCAAATGAGATGTCACACATTGTAATAAAATGTTCCTTCTTAACAAAATAGCACAATTAGTATCACTAGTTAGACAATGGGATTAAAAAATTTTTGATAATACAGAAAAGTAGAGAAGGTAAGGAGTAACACCTTTAAGCAAATTTTGTTTATTCTATTTACAGCAGACCCTTGAACAACACAGGTTTTAACTGCGCAGTTCCACTTATAAGTGGATTTTTTTCCAGTAAATACGTAATACACTACACGACCTGAGGTTGGCTGAATCTGCTGATGCAGAAGTGTGGATATGGAGAGCCAACTGTAAAGTTACACACAGATTTTTCTGAGTGCCTAGAGGGTCAGTGCCCTTAAAACCCACATTGTTAAACAGTCAACTGCATTTCAAATTAAAGCTCACAAATTACAATGATTTTATGCAGTATTAATTCAGATAGGGATGATAGCTAACTTATTTGGAATTAGAGATACATATTTGAACCACTATATATATATATATATATATATATATATATATATGGCATTAAAGAAAACATTGCAACATAAACCAAAACAATTGTAATGTTGGTAATATATAATTAATATAAAAAGTAGCTAGATAGGAAATATACATGTTATAATTTTGCTTAAACTAAGGCTATTTCAATAGCCTGGGACTGAAGTTAGGTTACAAGTGGACTGTCTGGTTCAACTTAGGCTTTATTCTGAACAAAAAATAATCAACCTCCAAGACTTACCATAACATAGCTATCTTCAATGTACAAGTTCATAAACAGAAGGAAAATGACAAGAACTCCCAAGAATGAGACCGTAGAACGTTTTCGCAGGCATCGCATTTTATCTAGTGTATCAAAAATATGTTTCACTTGGTGAAATTTAAACATTCTCTCCTGTAGAAAAGAGGCACAAAATTATTAACAATTAATTTTGTATGCAAATATTTCTTCATCGTATCAGTCAAATCCAGGCCTTTATAAAATCTCACTATTCAAATCTTGGAACCAAAATTGTTTCCAATTTCACAATAAATTTGGCACCGGCTATTAATACATTAACAGAAGGATAATGCAGTGGTTTATATTGATGTAGGGTAAGTAAAAATGAAGAGCACAGTTATTTCTGCACAAATAAACATTGGTAACAATAATGTAAGAAAATAATACTTCTTTGATGAGAAAGAATAAAAATTAAAGAGAAAAGCAAACATTAAGGTAACATCTACCTCCTCATATTATAATGTAATGAAAATGAAAGAAACTAGAAGTATGGGCCTAATACTGATCTCAGAGTAGGTGCACTGAAAAGAGTGATGGGGAGAAAATCTGGGTGAAAGAAAGAGAAGTGACAAAGGAAGCGAAAGTTTTGGGGGTGAGTCCACACATATATTTGAGTTATAATTGCTTTGTTTATTTTTCCAGTAATTCTTGCTAAATCAGAGTAAATCCTGGAGTGGCATATCGACATTGCCTTGCTTGATCTACTACCTAGAAGTCTGGCAGTTTATAATGATTTATGGACTACAAAAAGGCAAAATTGGAGTCAGCAAGATTAGTGGAGGCCTAATGATTTTCCATTTCACTCTTCTACATTTTGTGATCTGCTCCATCATTTTGTGATTTGTAAATGAATTACAAATTCATCTGATTACCATGTTTAAAAAAATATAAATATCTGGGATGATCAAAAGACCAGTGGAATCATATTTTGTCAAAAATCAACTATAATCTGGAAATCGTGCCTCGTTATGTACTAAGTCTCCCTGGGCTCAGCTTTAGGGTGAAGTATTTATGGGCCTAAAGAACTTCAGGAGGTGAAAAGGCCTGCACCCCAAACCCTTACAGCAATGTCTAAGAAATAGCCAGCTAATGATGGCTCTTCAACGAGTTAATGCAAGAAAGCATTTATGAATCCTTGTAAATTATAGGAAAGAATATTAGGAATTGGGAGAAAGGAATGTTATAAGAATTAATGCCCATTTCCTTTGGCCATATTTTTCTCTAGGGTTATTTTTTCTTGTTAATTTTTAGGAGTTTTAAATATATGTGTAGGGATACACATATATATATATACTAATCTTTGCTCACATTGAAAATATCTAAATATCTTTCCCAAGCACTTTTTGTATTTTCTCCTTTTTGGTATGATGTTTGCAGTGTAGTGGTTTTTATGTCAAATTTATTTCATGGATGTGGACTTTTTCTGTATAATGCTTAAAAAAAATCCTTCCCTATCTTGATGTCATATGGGCAGTCTCATTTATTTTCTTCTGGGATTTTTTTGTTTTGCATAGATAGATTTTTTTTTTAGTATACCTGTAATTTATCTTTGTGTCTTTTATGATATAGTGGAATAATTTATTTTATCTTTTCTATATGGAGAACTGATGATCTGCTCACAGTGCATTGGCATAACTACTATTCATACTACCACTCCTAATTTCAAGGGTGTGGGCAAGCATACTCTCCTATGTACACAGAAATATAGAAGAACTGGGTAATGGTAAACATTAATACTGTATACCAGACCATACATTGAATCATCTCTTCTTTTGGTTTGTGATGCCAATTCTAGAATAGGGTCACTTTCTAATTTGCATTTATGGGTCAAAAATGTATTTATAGAGTCATCATTTATAACCTTTTTCAATAAGAAAATACATACATAGCACTTTTGAACCAAAATATTATAAGTGAAATTCTGTTGTCTGGTTCTATATTCTGTACCATACTGTAACCTGGTCCTGATTCTACAGATAAAATATTCTGTTTGTAAAAGATTTTTTATCTGGATTTGGGTGCAGGATAAGGTGACCCTTCACGTTCACTGAAGTTGTAATCTAAGGATGCCTAGGAAGGATAAGAAGCAGGATTAAAGCTATGGACTCTCCATCTGGGTGGCTAATTTCAAGAGAATGATGTTCTGGTAGGGCCTCCAGACCCCAAGGAGCTGGAGGGGATACCTACTGGGTGCAGATTCTGGATGCAGCTGAGATCTGTTAGTACAAATGCTTGTGAGTCTAGATGCTTAAGGCAGAAGTCTCAGGGTCATCTGAGAGGGACCATTTTGGAGTAGGGTCTGGTGAGGGGCTTATCTGTTTATATTCAGTGGCCGGTCCCAGAACCCTGGTGCTGCCCTCTATATTTTGGGAGGTGCTGGATTCAGGTCCAGGAGAGAATGTCCCAGGCACTTAGCTCTTAGAACCACGACTCCACATTGCCCATGGATTTTTCTCATGATTTGTCATCAGAAGTTATTTCAGCATACGCATGAAGGTGTTTTCATCACAAATTTGTTTGAAAACCAACAAGTGAAAATATTTTAAATTGACAACAGTAGAAGATGTTTGAATAATTTGTAGTGTTATTAGACTGAAGCCATTGACAATGTTGCCCTAAATGCATATTTGATGATATACAAAGGAGTTTATGAGACAGGTTAAGTAATAAAATGGGTATAACAACAAAAAAGATTTTTATCTGAATTTTGAAATGACAAAGGATTAGAATCTAATCATATACAAGTGACACAATATTTCTAAATGTCAATTTGGGAAGACCTGGCAATAGTATGAAATACATTTATTCCCTTTAACTCAGCAATTATATTTCTAAAAATCTGTTCAAAGACCAAAAAAAAAGTATTTGTGAGCAAAAGTTTAGCTATGGTATTGCAAAGCAGTGATGTTTGTAAAACAAATTGGAAACAATCTATAAGCTGTTAATAGTCATTCTCTCAATGTAGCAGAACAATCAGGAATTTTCAATCTTGTTTTACTTTTCTAAACTTTCCATATTTTTAAAAGCACATATATTTAGTAATATTTTTTAAAGTTACTTTTAATTTTCAAAATTAAAAGTAACTTTCAAAATTCTTTATTGTCTGTTGGAAAATAAAACACATTTTATTTCCTGGACACAAAAGCATAAACAGCAAATTTTTTTCAAGAAAATAAGATTTAACAAATATGTTACAAATATGTAACACTTTATGGCTATGCCTCTGGATGCTTGGAAAGTTGAATGTTTTGAGTTCAATTAAATGCTGAGTCAAGAAGAATTCCATCGTAATTCTATTTTTTTGAGACAAAAAGAAAATGTAAATTATGAGATGCAAACTGAATTTGCAAAGTTCAAATGTACATAATTATATATAGAGATAGTGCTGGGCAATACACTTTGCATGGATAGCTCATTGAACCTTCATACCAATGCTAACACATTAATACTACTATTAGACCAATTTTAAAACTTAAGGAAAACAAGCCTTTCTCATCTTCATAAGGGATGATTCCAGCTTCTAAATCTTAGAATTATTACAGAGTCTGCTCTATTAACCACTATTGGTATACAGTTTATTAATTAGGTTTCATATATTTTAAATATATGGTTGCCAACAGACTATTAACATATGTGATAATAATATGTGACATTGGTCTGTTGAATAAAATAAAAACAATGTAATAAAAATAAATTAAAATTTCTTGGCAGAAAGCAAAATTTTGATTAAATATACTTAACCTAAAACACATATAAATATATAACATTAGGAGGTGGGTGATATATGATATTTCAACTAGCATAAGAAGTGGTAAAAAAAATGCTTTGAAGACAAACTGCTGTGCATTTTGCATTAATGCAAAATAGAAGAAAATTAAACAGTAACAACAACAGCAACAAAATCCTGGAATATAATTCCAAAGAGTTGACAAAAACAGAAATTCAGTCCTTAGAGAATAGTGGTAGTCACCTAAGTTCTAACATCCAATCTTCCAACTTATAATCCTCCAAAATTCATTCAAAACATTCAGAGCACAAATAAACCTTCCATAGTATATACCCTCAGAATAACCAGGAGAAATATAATAGCA
The DNA here is from genome assembly GCF_008692025.1 of Phocoena sinus. Taxonomy (NCBI): domain Eukaryota; kingdom Metazoa; phylum Chordata; class Mammalia; order Artiodactyla; family Phocoenidae; genus Phocoena; species Phocoena sinus. The sequence continues at coordinate 33,968,440 of NC_045772.1, read as the reverse complement.
CAAAGTTCAATTTACATGTAAGTAAAAACAGTAACAGCCAGGACAAGAAGAATTGGCTAAGGAGCCTAAATCAGATGTCAAAAGTTAGACCAAAATATGTGTCATTTATTAAACAAACTACACCAGACTACACCACAGTAAAAGAAAAATTAAGAAAGCTAATAATCTATCCAAGCTCCTCTCTCATCTCAAACATACAACTACACAGATCCAGGAAAAAACAAAACAAATGAATATTCACAAAAAAAGAAAACAAACAAACAAACAAAAACCCAGACCAAAGTCAAACAAATTTATTGAGAAGAAAACTGAAATAGCTGAGAATTCTGATATTAGGCTTTTTGTTATGCCAAAGGAAGCTCTCAGAGGTTAGTGGGGTCACATCTAAAGAACACAGAAAACAACCTGAGGGGGTTTATATTGAGAAAATTTGGGGAAAAAAAACAATGATCAAAAATTGACTATGATTGATAGTAAAATACTGAATTAATATAAATTCATGATTATATTGTGATAATGAAAAGGAGAGAAAGAAAAAGTAAGAAACCTAACTGCCACAATTGGAGGTGATCATTGCATCATCTTCTGATTGCAAAATCAGTAATTGAAACAAAAGTATTAAAGTTCTCTCTCTGCATTTCCAGGAGGAGCTGTATTTCATCCACAGTTGATGATGGTTATTTTCAGACAATGAACAACTGGCAGCATAGGGCAATTATCCTTGAGAAAAAGGAAACAAAAAAGTAAGTCCCATAATTTCTCCAGTTTGCTGCCAAGAGAGTTTTTAAAAGGCAAAGCAGGGGCTCTCCTGGTGGCGCAGTGGTTAAGAATCCACCTGCCAATGCAGGGGACATGGTTTCAAGCTCTGGTCTGGGAAGATCCCACATGCCACGGAGCAACTAAACCCATGTGCCACAACTACTAAGCCTGCACTCTAGAGCCCATGAGCCACAACTACTGAGCCTGCATGCCACAACTACTGAAGCCTGTGTGCCTGGAGCCTGTGCTCCGCAACAGGAGAAGCCACCACAATGAAAAGTCCAAGGGCAGACAGCAGAAGCAAGAAGAACTACAGTCCTGCAGGCTGTGGAACAAAAACCACATTCACAGAAATATAGACAAGATGAAAAGGCAGAGGGCTATGTACCAGATGAAGGAACAAGATAAAACCCCAGAAAAAACAACTAAGTGAAGTGGAGATAGGCAACCTTCCAGAAAAAGAATTCAGAATAACGATAGTGAAGATGATCCATGACCTCAGAAAAACAATGGAGGCAAAGATCGAGATGATGCAAGAAAGTTTAACAAAGACCTAGAAGAATTGAAGAACAAACAAACAGAGATGCACAATACAATAACTGAAATGAAAACTACACTAGAAATAATCAATAGCAGAATAACTGAGGCAGAAGAACGGATAAGTGACCTGGAAGACAGAATGGTGGAATTCACTGCTGCAGAACAGAATAAAGAAAAAAGAATGAAAAGAAATGAAGACAGCCTAAGAGACCTCTGGGACAACATTAAACGCAACAACATTCGCATTATAGGGGTCATAGAAGGAGAAGAGAGAGAGAAAGGACCTGAGAAAATATTTGAAGAGATTACAGTCGAAAACTTCCCTAACATGGGAAAGGAAATAGCCACCCAAGTCCAGGAAGCACAGTGAGTCCCATACAGGAAGAAACCCAAGGAGAAACACGCCGAGACACATAGTAATCAAACTGGCAAAAATTAAAGACAAAGAAAAATTATTGAAAGCAGCAAAGGAAAAATGACAAATAACATACAAGGGAACTCCCATAAGGTTAACAGCTGATTTCTCCGCAGAAACTCTACAAGCCAGAAGAGAGTGGCATGATATACTTAAAGTGATGAAAGGGAAGAAGCTACAACCAAGATTACTCTACCCAGCATGGATCTCATTCAGATTCGATGGAGAAATCAAAAGCTTTACAGACAAGCAAAAGCTAAGAGAATTCAGCACCATCAAACCAGCTCTACAACAAATGCTAAAGGAACTTCTCTAAGTGGGAAACACAAGAGAAGAAAAGGATCTACAAAAACAAACCGGGGGGCTTCCCTGGTGGCACAGTGGTTGGGAGTCCGCCTGCCAATGCAGGGGACTTGGGTTCGTGCCCCGGTCTGGGAGGATCCCACATGCCACTCAGGAGAGGCCACAACAGTGAGAAGCCCGCATACCGCAAAAAAAAAAAAAAAAAAAAAAAAACCCGAAAAAATTAAGAAAATGGTCATAGGAACATACATATCAATAATTACCTTAAATGTGAATGGATTAAATGCTCCAACCAAAAGACACAGGCTTGCTGAATGTATATAAAAACAAGACCCATATATATGCCGACTACAAGAGACACACTCCAGACCTAGGGACACATACAGACTGAAAGTGAGGGGATGGAAAAAGATATTCCATGCAAATGGAAATCAAAAGAAAGCTGGAGTAGCAATACTCATATCAGATAAAATAGACTTAAAAATAAAGAATGTTACAAGAGACAAAGAAGGACACTACATAATGATCAAGGGAACAATCCAAGAAGAAGATATAACAATTATAAATATATATGCACCCAACATAGGAGCACCTCAATACATAAGGCAACTGCTAACAGCTCTAAAAGAGGAACTCGACAGTAACACAATAATAGTGGGGGACTTTAACACCTCACTTACACCAATGGACAGATAATCCAAGATGAAAATAAATATGAAACAGAAGCTTTAAATGACACAACAGACCAGACAGATTTAATTATATTTGTAGGACATTCCATCCAAAAACAGCAGATTACACTTTCTTCTCAAGTGCGCACAGAACATTTTCCAGGATAGATCACATCTTGGGTCACAAATCAAGCCTCCGTAAATTTAAGAAAATTGAAATCATATCAAGCACCTTTTCTGGCAACAACGCTATGAGATTAGAAATGAATTACATGGAAAAAAACATAAATAACACAAACACATGGAGGCTAAACACTATGTGACTAAATAACCAAGAGATCACTGAAGAAATCAAAGAGGAAATCAAAGAATGCCTAGAGACAAATGACAGCGAAAACATGATGATCCAAAACCTATGGGATGCAGCAAAAGCAGTTCTAAGAGGGAAGTTTATGGCTATACAAGCGTACCTCAAGAAACAAGAAAAATCTCAAATAAACAATCTAACCTTACACCTAAAGGAACTAGAGAAAGAAGAACAAACAAAACCCAAAGTTAGCAGAAGGAAAGAAATCATAAAGATCAGAGCAGAAATGTCTGAAATGGAAACAAAGAAAACAATAGCAAAGATCAATAAAACTAAAAGCTGGTTCTTTGAGAAGATAAATAGAATTTATAAACCATTAGCCAGACTCATCAAGAAAAAGAGGGAGAGGACTCAAATCAATAAAATTGGAAATGAAAAAGGAGAAGTTACAACTGACACTGCAGAAATACAAAGCATCCTAAGAGACTACTACAAGCAACTCTATGCCAATAAAATGGACAACCTGGAAGAAAGGGACAAATTCTTATAAAGGTATAACCTTCCAAGACAGAACCAGGAAGAAATAGAAAATATGAACAGACCAATCTCAAGTAATGAAATTGAAACTGTGATTAAAAATCTTCCAACAAACCAAAGTCCAGGACCAGAGGGCTTCACAGGTGAATTCTATCAAACATTTAGAGAAGAGTTAACACCCATCATTCTCAAACTCTTCCAAAAAATTGTGGAGGAAGGAACACTCCCAAACTCATTCTATGAGGCCACCATCACCCTAATACCAAAACCAGACAAAGATACTACAAAAAAAGAAAATTACAGACCAATATCACTGATGAATACAGATGCAAAAATCCTCAAAAAATACTAGCAAACAGAATCCAACAACACATTAGAAGGATCATATACCATGATCAAGTGGTATTTGTAAAAGAAACATACATAAAACAAAGTAATTCATAAAGGCTAATGATAAAGGAATGAGCAAAGCATTTTTAGCAAATGCAATGAGATACCATGGTTTGCCATCCTGATATAAAATGTGGGTGAATACAGGCCATAAAAGCATAAAATTACATAATTACGGTTACTTTATAATGCTAAATGCCACAATTCTCAACAAAATATGACCAAATAACACAATGAGCAACTTCCTAAATCTGAAACAATAGAAGATTTAAGTCAAAACTCCTAATGCTAGGAGCCTTAACACAGTCCTAGATCAAGAGGCCAAAATTTGTCTAATATCACAGCAGAAAAATGCATAAATCAAGGACTCTTAGAAATATAAGCACACGTTTATGGATCTGTAAACACAGTGTGGAATATTAATATTCTTCTCTGAGAATCTGACAGTTTAAATAGTCAAAATATTAGCAAGGAAAGAGAATCTGAGTAATCCAAAGTTCTCTCTTAATATTAAAAAAATTTTGGTGTGTTTTGGTCAACAATGTATGTATGATACGTAGGATTTTAAAGAATGTTTTGTGCCTAATCATAAGCCAATATAATTCAAAATAATCCAACAAAGGAGGATAGAGCCATATTCCTTGAAAGAGATACGGTGGCCTAGAAGATAACACCCAGTTAGCAAGATAGAGTTACTGGGTAGCCATCTAAACTCAGATTTTAATCCACAGACATTGGTAAAACATTAGTTTCTCAGGTCCCAGTGTAAAAAGAGAGCATGTTGATAAAAGCTACTAATAATACTGATTATCTATAGAAAACCACTAAGTCAAACAAGGCATAAACAAGCTCACCATCCTTTAAACTACAATTATTAAAAGAAAGTAAAAATTTGGTTTCAAATTTTTAAACAGGTGAGCATATCCTGATAATAGAAATTTCACATAGAATGTTCCTACTTGAAAATATTAGTCTCACAAATGAGAACAAGTTACTTGAACAGTATTTAGTTCCATGTTCAGACAGTGTCTTATTTGTTAGAAATTTTCTACTTAGTCTTAAAAAATTTCAGAAATGGGGCTTCCCTGGTGGCGCAGTGGTTGAGAGTCCACCTGCCGAGGCAGGGGACACGGGTTTGTGCCCTGGTCTGGGAAGATCCCACATGCTGCGGAGTGGCTGGGCCTGTGAGCCATGGCCGCTGAGCCTGCGCGTCCGGAGCCTATGCTCCACAACGGGAGAGGCCACAACAGTGAGAGGCCCATATACGGCAAAAAAAAAAAAAAAAAAAAAATTCAGAAATGGCTAAAAGTGTTATTCAAAGGTAATAGGTTGATAATTATCTCTACATAGAGATAATGTAGAGAAATAAAACTAATTAGTTTTATTTATAAAAATGATAACTTTTATTATCGTGGTTTGAGTAAATTATTTTCTCAAGTTGATACATCATCTTTATATACCCTAAATGTCACCAGAGATTCATCTAACAACATATGCTACAGTACGTTTTATCTCTTGCATGCACGATGAGAAGCATTGAACATGTTTTGTTCAGCAGTTTTACTGAAAGTGTTTTCAAAAACAGCTTCTTTGTCACAAGTTTATAATACAACACTTGATTTTGAATACAGTTATGGAAATAAGAATATATAGTAACCCTATCCTCCACTCCAAATGTATGCAAAGTTGGCACATCTAGTTCAATAAGACTTCATCAGTTTTTGTTTATGGAAGAATCACATTCTCTTTGGAAGATCCAAGTGCTAAATGTCCATATATATTAAACTACTATAACCAAACTTCAAATACACAACTATATAAAATCATTTTTAGGTGATACCATATCAAATAACTCATTTTTTAAATGGAAAGCAATCATTTTCACTTTATAATTCCCATTATAAAAATTATTATATATGAATAAATGGATAAATACACTCACACATAAAATGTATATTATATATTCATCTATCCCACATACAATTTTGAAATTATAGATAGTGTACCATATATTCCTATACATTTATATACACATAATTATACACATATAAATAAAGCTGTATTCACTGACAAGGAAACAGGTAAATCACTAAGACGGTACTATTCTTTCTCACTATTTAATACTGATGTTACCTGAATTTTGTCTTCTCAATTTACAAACCATCACCAAGGGGATACAAGACCCTCTTAGTAATCTTTCTCTTCTGTAATATTGTTCTTTTCCACTACTCCATCCAACCTTCTCTTCTTTTCTCTTTGCAACCTTTTGGCATTACATGGCCTCTCCTACAAACACTTTTTGAGCAAAATTCAAAATTTAGATATTCTGCTAGGACTTCTTCCTGAGCCTACTTCCAATTTTTGAATAATTACTGTTATCTCTATGTAGATTTCCCTCTGGCTACTCAAACACAAGGAATCTAAAACTACAGGCTGAGTTTTCCCTTCCATGCTGCTCCTCCTTTCAGAGTCTCATTTTTGGTAGACCTAGCTTTCTAATCTCCTAGTCAAATCATCTGGAAAAAAAAAAAAAAGCCTCTTGCTGTCCCACAGTCATAGAGCCTTGTCTTGGGTCCTCAATTTCTCTCTCACCTGCCACAATTTCTCTCATCCAGTTCGTATTGTCATTATCGGAGCTCAGGTTAATACTTCCTTTAACTTTGGCAACAGCAATAGATTCCTGACGGCTTTTCCTACCTGTCCGCTGTTTATCATGTTTCTAAAGTTATCAGAACCTAAACTGGAAGCGGGTTTGGAAGTTTCGACTCCTAAACCGGAAGTGGGAAGATCCGCCCTAGGGGAGACGTCGGGATGCGTTTCCAGCCCAGGGGCGCTCAGAAGATGCCTGCTTGGTTAGGATAGTAGAGAAAACGTAACAGCAGGGTCCTGCTGTGCTCCCGGGCAGAAATCAAGAGAGCTGCCTGCAAACCACCTCAGTCATCACAATGATAAAACAAGGCCCCATGGTAAACCTCGCGTTAGTAAAGAGGCACAGGCAGCCCTGCCCAGAGCTCAACCAGCCTGTGCATTCAGACCCCGGTTTCCCCTACTTCCCCTACTTCCCCTACTTGAACGCCAAGGTTTATGCAGGGACAACTCTACAGAACACAAATTCACTTGATCCTTTTCAGTAATGTTCTTTGGAAAAATGAGGGAAGAGGAGCCTAATGCCTCTTCAAAACTATTTTATGTATTTATTTTTCAAGTTCCTAATTAGATGCACTTTAATTTTTACTCTGCCTTTCATGAGAAAGTGACACGAGGAAGAGAGCCAGGGAGCACTTGGACAAGTAGAGGAGGCACAGGACCTGGACAGTTCTTTTGAGTCAAAACTCCAATTTCAACATCCATCCTGTCTGACTTCTACTTCCCACTCCTGACGTAAAATAACCAAAGCTTGTTCTGTTTTGTAACAAGAGTAATTTTATATGAAATTGAAAACAATTCTTTTCCTACAGGAAATAATAAAAGAACTGGGGTCCACTGTGGTAGGAGCCCCAGTGCTTCAGGCACTCTCTCCCTTTGCTGCCTCCCTACAAGCTGTGTATTCTGGGGCCCTGTCAATCACCAAAAGCCCCAAAAAACTACCAACTGTGAATATTTGCATCTCTTTCCCACAGCACAGCACTCGTAAAAGCTTGCCTAAGAGCTTCCCTGCCATGACCCAGACCTACAGTGTAATCTCTGGGCTCTTTGGTTGCAAAAATGCAACTGAGCATATCAAAATTGCCTTTGTACATTATCAAAGCACCATAGACTCTTCTATGATTATTTGTCTTACAATTTATTTAAGGGAGAAGTGAGGATAATGTCACTTGTTATTTTATTATTTAATGGATTGAAATATTTTATACCCAAGATAAATCAAAGTCTTTGGGGACATTTAAGAAATGTAGCAGAAAAAATTAATGTTGACACTGTAAACACTTAGAAGACCAGTAGCAAAATTACTGGTTTGTGCTGGGGAGCCTCCAACAGCTGTAATATGATCTATTTAATATCAGAATTCAGATATGGTACAAAGTTTTACAAGCCATGCAATTTGTAGACATATTCTTTGGACCTATGGAACTATTTACTTATCTTTACTACCTCATATATCTGCATATATATGTATAGGAATAAAGACTCTGTCTTTGTAACACTATGAATATCTATTATTGACCTCAAATCATTGCTCATGGAGGCAGATAAAGTGTTGGTTGTACAAACTTCTTTACATTTCTTCTTGGGAAGATACTATGGGGAAATCTGTATGCTAGTTTTCATCAACTCAAGAAACATGCTCATTTATTAAAGGATTGATGCTGATATAAAGTGACAAGTGGATTATTACACAGTAGAAGCACTTGCTTAGGGTGCATGCTTGTGTACATTATCGTGTTTCTGGAATGTTACTTGGATTATATGCGACAAACCACCAAATGTTAATGAGCTCAGTTCTCTCCCTCCAGCTCTTAAGGGTAAAATCACTTGCACTTCCCAATGCAAACTATTCCATGCCCCATATGAGAGGATGGAAGAAAGGAAAACCATATTCCTACCTACCTGAATGAATGTGGCTACGGTAATCTCCCCCAAGGCTCTAAGCTGTAACTTATATTTAATAGTCTATTTTTAAATCAACAGTCAGAATGCAAAAGTAAATTACATTCTCCACATCACATGGGCTGGTATCCAATACTTAACCTCACATCAGGGAAACATGAAAGGAATCTTGCAGTCAACAGTTCATCTGTCTGCCACGTGCCACTATGTGCGTCTGACTTGCTTGGCTTGCCTTTTTTAATGTGTGCCCAATATGTTCTTTTACATTGCTTTGTGGAAGGCTGCACATGCCCTCGGGGGCAGTATTCAATACTTTCCAATGAACAGAAAGAATGTTGCTGACATAGCAAAAGCTTCAGGATGCCACGAAAATGAAAAGTGTCTTGTAAAACATGATTATCATTACGTTTTGTACAAAAGGCTCAGATATTCACATACTGATAGGAACAAATGTAATTGCTTTTCCCATTTAAGATTTTTTTTTTAACAGTCCCAAGTTGTACTGTCCATTTGTAGCTATAGGTGGTAGCAAAGTGGAAAATTATAGAGGCTAGACTATTCCATAGGGTTCACAATGATGATGAGTGAGATTTATTTTCTGGTGCCTTTGAGCTTCAGTTCAGATAGAAAATGTGTAGCATTGATAGGCTGAAGGTTTTCTGCCACTGACTATAAAAATAGGAAAACTTGAAATGAGGATTGGGAAGAAAGTAGCCTTTTTCAACACTGAAGCTAAGACATGTACTTTATTTACCAACTTCTGTTTTAGAATATCATTCTCTTACAGATTTCTAATTTCTTTCCAATGAGCTGAAAAAGACCTGGCTAGAGTAGAACCAATAAAAGCAAACATTGAACTAACTACTTCAGAGAGAATGCAGGAGTTAGTGCTAAGGAAAGGTATAGTCATGAAAGCTGTTTTTTATTATTTTTTTTTTTTTGTGGTACGCGGGCCTCACACTGTTGTGGCCCCTCCCTTTGCGGAGCACAGGCTCCGGACGCGCAGGCTCAGCGGCCATGGCTCACGGGGCCAGCCGCTCCGCGGCATGTGGGATCTTCGCAGACCGGGGCACGAACCCGCGTCCCCTGCATCGGCAGGCGGACTCTCAACCACTATGCCACCAGGGGAGCCCTTGAAAGCTGTTTTAAGTTGCAGTGAGGAAGAAAGGAATAATGATAATGATGGTGATAACTAACTCATTCAGAGGGCTGTGAAATATAATTTATTTAATCTTCCACAAAACTCATGAGGTAGATAAGAATATATTTATGATTATTCTCACATTAATTACAAATAAGGGAACTGAAGATTAGATAGATTAAGTGATGTGTCCAGGTAGATTATCGAGCAATTATGCTATGTAGATATGATAAACGACAGGTTTTCTTTCTAAATCGCTAACTTTTTATGCATTCCAGTCTACTCAAAGAGTTTATCTGAGAGATGTAAAAATTAGGCGCTTCCAAATCAAGTTAAAATTTGGTTAAAGCAATGCTATTGAAAAACATTAATGATCATATTTTTGTCACTAATACATAAGATGACTATTTTTCCCCAAAGGAATTGTGCAAACATTTATGCACAATTACTGGCACAGTATAAAAGATTATAAGATGTTGTCTCAATAAAATTGCCACACATTTTTGTACGCTAATGGATCAGGTTAACTTTAACTTGAATTCAATAATACGAACTACAGATTTGAGTAGATACATATGATATATGCATATATATTTTTTATTTAAATAATATGCTGTATTAGAATAGTGATTGCTTTTCTCTTTAAGTAAGAATTGTTTTCATTAAGCTTGTTATTAAATTCTAAAATCAGAATGAATAAGTCTGTTATACATAATTCATTACCTATTTATTTATCCTTTCTTTCAAACACAGATAGAGTTCACAGTAAGTACCAGGGATCTACGCTAGGCACAATGACTGTAATTTCATATCCAGCTTAACTGGAACAGAGAAAAACAAAACAAAATAAAACCTTACAGAGGGAAGTACAATAAAAACATACAATGTGGTTAGAAATACTTTCCTGATAGCTGTTATCAGGAATTTTTAGAAACATCATTAAGTGATTATTTAGTCTGTGTTGCCCTAGATGTTAAATATTGCTTTTGTTCTTTCAACATTTATTGAAGCTTCACTATGCACATGACATTGTTCTAAAAAGAAAAGATTAATATGCCCATATTTTTGCACTGTTGTTTAGTGCAAAGGAAGGTAGATGTGCCAAAATTCGATCCAAAAAGTGTTACACGTACGACTTCAGAAATGTGCACAAATTACAGTAGAAACACAAAACAGGGAAAGAAGGGAGTTGTGCTGTTTACTTGGGAGTGGATGTCTTCAGGAATTATACCATAGAAGAGCTGACAGAGACAGGGAGCAAGATAAGGGTGTGGAAGGTTCCAGAAAAGGGTACAGCAGAAAGCAGCTTGTAGAGTGTAACATTTGTAACATTTCTGTTTTATGAAGTTTTCTTAAAATCTTCCTACCATCTAAGCAGAAATAGTACAAATTAATACACTACAAAGATCTTGACAAATAAAATGAGCAGGCTGGTTTCAGACTTTTATTCCATAATAATTTTATTAAAAAGGAAGATAATGAGAAAATATCTTGTGACTTTTGAAGAAAAATGCCATTATCTTGTAACTGCAGTTCACAAAAGTTATCTTTATTTTCCAGGGGCAAAATACACTATTTTATTCTGATATGTAAGGTCTTAGAAAATAAAACACTTAAGTATTTTTCTTTTAAAAAATCCTTAAATATTACTCAGCCATAAAAAGAAACGAAATTGAGTTATTTGTAGTGAGGTGGATGGACCTAGAGTCTGTCATACAGAGTGAAGTAAGTCAGAAAGAGAAAAACAAATACCGTATGCTAACATATATATATGGAATCTAAAAAAAAAAAAAATGGTCATGAAGAACCTAGGGGCAAGACGGGAATAAAGATGCAGACCTACTAGAGAATGGACTTGAGGACACGGGGAGGGAGAAGTGTAAGCTGTGACAAAGTGAGAGAATGGCATGGACATATATACACTACCAAATGTAAAATAGATAGTGGGAATGTCTAGCATAGCACATAGCACAGGGAGATCAGCTCGGTGCTTTGTGACCACCTAGAGGGGTGGGATAGGGAGGGTGGGAGGGAGGGAGATGCAAGAGGGAAGAGATATGGGGACATATGTATATGTCTAATGGATTCACTTTCTTATAAAGCAGAAACTAACACACCACTGTAAAGCAAATATACTCCAATAAAGATGCTAAAAAAATCCTTAAATATATCCACTAAGTCATTTTAGAGATAAATTAAGAACCAAGAATGGAGAGACATGGTGAAAAATGACTGCAGTTCTTCTTTTACTTAATTTTGGTTCCAAATTCAAGAAACCAATAGGACTTAGGTATACTCATGTTGATTTTGAATCTAAGCAGTGAAGTTGAATTTTATGTTAAGTACTGCAAAACTCAGTTCCTCTTTTGTACCTCTGAATTTTCTAGAATCAAGAAATATGTTTATAAAACTGTACCCAATGTTCAAATAGAATACATTACTCATTCTTTATAGCCACTTGAAGCAGTAACTGGATTTTTTCAGTTCATGAACTTGCTTACGATGGCTATAACATTAACATAGTTTGGAGTTTACAAGGGTAATTGCCAACAAATTTTGGTTTTGGTTTATTCCCATCAGAAAGGTAGTTGTACTGGGTAACTTAAAAGTCACTTCCATGTCAAGAAACTTGAGGAGTGAATTTTTTTCTGTACCTTTAAAACTCTTCCTGAATGAAAATGTCCTATATCATGTGTCAATAAATCACCTCTTATCTTGTATGATATTATCTTGCATCTAAGATCTGTAAATATTCTTATATATTTACTATTCTTAAATACACATAAAATTTTAACTATGTAAAAATGCATAGAGAAAAAGATTAAAGAACTACAATGAAATATTAATATTAGTTGTATGCACTTCATACAAGTATGGATGGTTGTTACTTTCTTTATATTCTTCTGTATTTCCCAGTTTTGTTAGTAGGCATATATTTAAAACAATATATTTGTAAAAAAAAACACCTAAAATTCTACATATATTTTAAAAATTATGCAAAGAAGTGTGAAGCAAAGATCCTAGAAAGAATTAGTTCTAAAGGTAAAGGTTGTATGTATACTGAGCCTAGGAGTGTTTCAATTCTTCTTTCTCTTTTCATGTTATAATATTACTGCTCATATATGGATTTTATGGACAGTATAATTTTCATTTTTAAAAAGACTCATAACTGTAGTCCATACCTAAATGGACCTAAATGGACAACTTAGGACATAAATTTCTATATTATACAGATTGATAAATAATTTCAGGTTGACTAAAAGGTGCTAATTCAGATATAAGAAGACAAATATCACTAACTATCCTACAACCTGCTCTTGGTGAAATTGAAATAGTCGTTTCCACAGTTAAATGCTCTAATGGGAAGCCTGTAAGTATCTGTGGCCTAGGAATATTTCTAGCTATAGTATAATTGACATTTTAAAAAATGCATTTTTAAAGTCTCAATTCCCTTTACTCACCTTGTTGTCAGAAGTCTTAAAAATTTCTAATATACCAGTTTATTTTTTTTCAATTCCCAGGCTCTTAAGGTTAGGATTAAGCCTAATAATATTAACAGTTGTATGACAATCTTGGTTCATTTGGTTTACTTGCACATAGAAACAGAATCAAGACTTTGTCTTTTCCCGTTGGTTACTGATTTCTTAAAGTAGATCATCAAGTGATTTTTTTTAAAGAAGTAAATGAATTTAAAGATAGACATATTAACCTAGATTCATTATCAGTTCCTTAAACATAGTTTTTATACCAACCTTTCAGTCTCTCCTCTTTTTCATTCTCCCATGGTATGAATTACTTTATTGATTAGGAAGCTATGGCCTGAATGCATAATGAAAATCCACAATGAAAACTCATTTTAGAAAGAAATTAATAATTTCAACAGTGAAAACCAATTTTCCCATGTTCAATCTTGTCATCTACTTTGCATTATTTCCCACGTGCACCCTAAAATCACTGATCATGGAACTGTGCAGATAATCAAATAAAATGAAAGAATTACATAAAATATGTTTCTTCAAGGCTAATATCTAGCTCTCTCATATTAAAATAGTTATATTTCTATATTCAGAAGCTAAAGATATTATTAGAGATTAAACAGTTTTGAAAATGTATTCATTATGGAAAAATTCATATAATAATATTTTCATATGTTGTTTTAGGAATTATAATTTATTGAGGAAACAGGCTATTAATATAAAGCTATGAAAAAGCACTAAGAAAATTCTAAATTTCAGGGGAACTTATTATATGATAGGCGCTGTGCTACAGGATTTTCTACATGCATTATCTATTTTAATCCTCCTAAGACTCCAATAAGTGGATACCATGGTATTCATTTTTCAATGAAGAAAAAATGAGGCTTTGGGGAACACTTAATAAACTTGTCCACGGTCACATTGTTGTTGAGATTCAAGCCAAAGGCCTGACTTTATATACTATGCTCTTAAATATTATACTATCTTGTCTCTCTTCATATAGTGAAAGTAATTAATTATCAACTCGATTCTAACGCTTAGCCTTCCTGTAAAAAAAAAGTATATATTCATATGAAAAAATTATATCCATATATATATTTCACCTGCCAAACTGGCCCATGGTAGTGAATGACAATGATTAATTAGGAGGAATACTGTTCTGCAGTTAAGATGGCATGTTTATGTAACCAGTCCTGAAATCTCATGTTTTTGCTAATATAAAAATAAAAACAAATTTGTTGTAATAAACAAAGGAAGGGTCCAAGTCTTATTCATAAGGAGTGGGGACAGAAAGAGAACCTATAGTACTTTCATTTTTAAATGATACAAGTAATGCAAGGATACATATAATTAGAAACAGTGAATGTCCTCCTCCACCACACCCCTAAATTCCTATTGAGATAACCAGTTCCCTCCATAATTTAAGTTTCCAGGGCCTTTTCTACACACACACACACACACACACACACACACACAAACACACACACACACACACATATGCACCTTCTTAAAATAACACACATACACTGAGTCACGTTGTATGTGTTATGTCTTTTTTTCTCTTCATGTATGTTGGAAATTTTTCCATGTCAGTACAAATAGGGTACTTTATTCTTTTAAATAGCTGAACAGTCTAGTTGAAACACCTAATTATTTTACCCTTGCCATAAAAATATATATGCTAGTTGTTTCCAAATTTTCTCTATTACAAAAAATGGTACAGTAAAAATTATTGTCATACATTTTTGTGCATAATTTTTGGTAATAATCTTATAAATGAAATTTCTGGGTCAAAGGGTAAGTGTGTTTATGGTAGATAACTGCCAACTTCCTTTAACCTTGTAATATATTCCTGTGTATTAAATGTAAAATAGTTAGAACCAGTTCTGTGTTTATTGTCAGCATTTCAAATAGATTTCTCTGCCTCCCAATAAATTTAAGCAGATCTGAGAGACTGCTGTTGACAGCTTAGTTAAATAAGCTTTCTAAGCTCTTCCAATCTGTGTGATTATAATTCTTCCAGAGCCAGAGACATTACTGAAAGGGGTTCTTTTTAATTAAGGTAGCAACAACAATGCATTTGTGTATCGTACCATTTGCTAAGTAGACAGTGATTTCCACAGAAAATGTGCCTACTTCAATCTGCATTGGATTTGGTTTCTAAAGTCATTATTAACCTGCTCTCAGTATATTATGAAAAAATATGTTCACATTCTTAAAAGAAAAATAGCAACAAAATAAAGACATAATGAAACACTGGTGGGAAACCTTCAGGAAAAAGAGGATTTTAACTTTGACGCTACACCTCACAAACAAACTGACCATATAACATCACACCAGAAGGTGAAAAGGGCTGCAAAGAAGCCCCGCAGAAGCATTTTCATGGGTATTTTTCTGGCTTATGTTCCCTTTGATAGCTAAGTATTAAAATAAGACTTTTTCTGTCTTCCTTGTATCCTCAGAAACAATGGCCAATGACTAAGTTAAAATATCCTAGGAAGAAGCATTAAAGATCATTGGAAATGTTTGTATTTTCCAAAAATTTTCTTTTTATTACATTTTTATGTTGAAAATCACTAGTTTTTCATTTGTTCCTCATTGGTTATTCTGATATTTAATATTTAATTAATTACTTAAGTCAAATTTTATAGTGTATAGGTTTTCCATGAAATTCATATGATGAAAAACATTAACTGAGAATATATGTCATTACAGACTACACGTTTTTTTTAATAAATTAATTTTTTTTTGCTGCATTGAGTGTTGCTGCGCGTGGGTTTCTCTAGTTGTGGTGAGCAGCGGCTACTCTTCATTGCGGTGTGCAGCCTTCTCATTGCGATGGCTTCTCTTGTTGTGGAGCACGGGCTCTAGGCACGTGGGATTCAGTAGTTATGGCTCGCGGCCTTTAGAGCGCAGGCTCAGTAGTTGTGGCGCACGGGCTTAGTTGCTCCGAGGCATGTGGGAACTTCCCAGACCAGGCTCAAACCCGTGTCCCCTGCATTGGCAGGCAGATTCTTAACCACTGCGCCACCAGGGAAGCCCCAGACTACACATTTTAACTGTTTTCTATCTGGTTAAGAATTCTGGTCCATGTCTTGGCTATTGTAAATAGTGCTGCTATGAACATAGGGGTGCATGTGTCTTTTTGAATTATAGTTTTGTCCAGATATATGCCCAGGAGTGGGATTGCTGGATCATAAGGTAATTCTATTTTTAGGTTTTTTTTTAATGTAAAAGAAGATGTGATATATATGTATATATATATCACATATATGATATATATATATTATATATAATGGAATACTAAACTGACATAAAAAAGAATGAAATAATGCCATTTGTAATAACATGGAAGGAACTAGAGACTATCATACTAAGTGAAAGAAGTCAGAAGGAGAAAGACAAACACCATATGATATCACTTATATGTGGAATCTAAAATATGGTACAAATGAACTCACCTACGAAACAGAAATAGACTCACGGACATAGAGAAAAGACTTGTGGTTTTAAGGAGGAGGGGAGTAAGGGAGGAATGGATTGGGAGTTTCAATAATGTGTATAAAGTAATTTTAAAATGGTAATAAGAGAAAGATTCTTAGGTACCAATAAACATTGACATTAATATACAAAAATAAAAAAGAATTCTGGTCCAATGGAACCAACTTTAGTGTCCATCAACAGATGAATGGATAAAGAAGTTGTGGAATACATATATAAGGGACTATTATTCAGTCATAAAATATGAGGAACTTTGGTCATTTGCGACAACATGAATGGGTATTTAAGGCATTATGCTAAGGAAAATAAATGAAACAGAGAAAGATAAATACTGTATCTAAAAACAAAAACAAATAAAATCCAAAACAAGACAAAAAGCACAAGCTCATAGAAAAAGGGATCAGATTTATGGTTACCGGAGGCAGGGGGTGGGGAGATGGAGAATATGATAAAGGTGGTTAAAAGGTACAAACTTCCACTTACAAGAGTAATAAGTACTAGGGAAGTAATGTACAGTGTTAACTATAGTTAACACTGCTGTATGATATACAGGAAAGCTGTTAAGAGTAATCCTAAAAGTTCTCAAAACAAGGAAAAAATTTTTCTTATTTTGTTTTCTCTTTTTATTGTATATATATAATATGATGGATTCTAACTAAACTAATAGCTGTAGTTATTTCACAGTATATGTAAGTCAAACCATTATGTTGTACACCTTAAACTTATATAGTGATGTATGTCGATTATAGCTAAGTCAAACTGAAAGAAAACTTAAATTAAAAGAAAAAGAATTCTGGTATCATATTAAAATATTCTGGTTAATGAAAAATTAACCATTTCAGCTATTAGTGAAAAATTTGGAATTTATGTGAATACATGTAACACTGAAACTATGTTAAACATAACAATATTTCATGATTCATAAAACAGTTCAGGATCTTCCAATGCCCCAATCATCATTATAGTTTTTACTATAATTTTTCAGAGGTTTGACTAATTCTAACATTTACCTCACTTTGCTAAGCTTATCTTTGAAATAATAGTTTAGTCTTTAATACACTTATTCATTTTTCCTAGAAAAATATTATACATGTGCAGTAATAACTCATCAATATAAAATATTGTAGATACTAATGGCTTATAATCAATATAATATTTGAGTTTATACATTATCCATTGACCTAAGATATTTAAATTTTCCAGCCTTCGAAAGCTAGTGTATCTAGTCCAGAAAGCATTAAACACATGCTGTTAAAACTGTTCCATCAACAGTCATCTCTAAAGAACGTCTTGCAATTTTCATAGCCCTTTTCCACACTCCCTTTTATAGTCTTTCTTAAAACAAATTTGGCCACGTCACTCCCAAGCATGAGACATTCCATTATTCCATTTGCTGATGGCACAGAGTTCAAATTCTTTTGCATGTCATTGAAAGTTCCTGTCACCTTCTCTGGCTGTAGTAGTTGACAGCATTCCATCTTAACATCCTGTGCTACATCTATTCAAATATTCCCTACTCCCCACCTCAGCAGCTCAAGTGACGCTCCCCCTATGAAACATTACCTGATTTTTCCCTCCTTTAGGTAGAAGTAGTCAGTACTATCTTTGGGTCATCTGTGCAACTGACGTAACTTATCCATCATATCACCTGTAACACTTCATTGCAAGGATTTCTTTTTTTTTTTTTTTTGCTGTACTCGGGCCTCTCACCGTTGTGGCCTCTCCCACTGCGGAGCAACAGGCTCCATGCGCAGGCTCAGCGGCCATGGCTCACGGGCCCAGCCGCTCCGCGGCATGCGGGATCCTCCCGGACCGGGGCACGAACCCGTGTCCCCTGCATCGGCAGGCGGACTCTCAACCACTGCGCCACCAGGGAAGCCCGCAAGGATTTCTTTACACGATATTCTTTTCTAACAAACTGTGGGTTCCTTCAAGTCAAGGAAACTGTCTTTATATTCACTTTAGTATTTAGAAAAATGTATACCTCAGAAACATTCCCCGACATTTTTGATGGATTCTTAATTGATGAATTTACCATTTGAGAATGCAGACAAAAACATCTCTAATTAAAATTTGAGAAACTCTTAGTAGAACTCCAAGGAGTATGTTTCTAACTATAAGACACTATTTTACTGTTCATTTTGCTATTTTGTATACAAAAGTGTGGGTGGGAGTTTGATCCTGCTGGGAGATTCTGGGGGTTGGGAGTTAAGATCACTGCATTAAAACAAAAGCTGTGGTGAAGGAAATAAGAAGGAAAAATCCATATTATAGCTAAAAAATGACCAAAGATTTCTTATTGCAAATTTATCTATATTTTCACTTAACATGTAATTATTGTGAACTTTTATTATTATTATACCTTTGATCATTCACACTGGTGTACCAAACACTATATTTTCAATTTTCTGATTATTGTCTGTAGCATTTAATATAGTGATAGTCATATGACTGGCACTTACAAAAGACATTTGAAAGACTGAAAGAAGTAGTAAAATGCCTGATGCTTTTTAATGGACAGTAATATAAACAGTAGAGGCAGATAATATCCAGATTTATATATAACCAGCACATTGAGCTTTTAGTAAGGGCCAGGCTCTGAGTTAAGAATTTTATGTGCTGTAATTCACCTAATCTTCACAATAAGCTTGTAAGATAGGCACCATTTTTTTGTCACTTTACACATGTGGAAACAAATTTATTGAGATTAAATGACTTTCTTAAAGATATATCACCTAGAAGTGATAAAGGTAGGAAGGACTCAACTCAGAGGAAGTTGATTTCAGAGCCCACAGTCATAACCACATGCATTCTTTCTACTCTGAACTTGGGATGAGAGGAGCTTTCTGGTTATTTCAGCATAGAATACCATATAATAAAAGTTTTATTTTGTATATTTTTGAGATTGAAGATTAATTTAGAAAAGGACAAATGAGTTAAAATCATAAAATAGGTTTAATAAGTTAGTCCCTAAATTCAGAGGCACAGGGAAATCACTCTAAATGGAATCTTGACAATGGATTAGTAATGGAGCAACCATTTTACATAAGGATATGCCTTTTGAAATCAAATTACATAAATGGGAAAATAAGGTCTATTAGTTCTTGAAGATTATCTCTATTTTTATTGGAATAACTAGATGTCTCTAGAGTAAGTTTGTAAATACACAAGGGAACAGATCAAGTGGATTAAAAAAAATCAAAGTTCCAGTAAAAATTGATTTTTTTTATTTTCAGAGAATTTTAAAACATTATAAAACCAGTTTGAACAATCCAAAGCTTCAGTATATTATTTTGTTCTATATCCATAGATTTTTTTTATGACGTAGTCTCTGCTGTATGGTATTTCTTTAAAATCATTGCTTTTTTGTAATTTAATTTGAAAATGTTCATTGTTATACACATAAAATCTCTCTAAATGTAAGACCTCTTTTACGATATACTCACTTATTTGCAATATAGTCAAATTTTAATATCAGAATTATATTTCTAGAAAGTGATCTTAGGAATCATATAGTTGAGTATTTTTATTTGATAAGGTTAGGTGAAGAATTACAATGATCTGTGTTTTGTGTATCCATTCCCTTGTGTGTTACATCACATTCTTTTTAAGATTTTCATTTATTAATTTGTCATATGGATAAACTATGAAGATGCAAATATGAATATAATATTTCCCCTCAAAAAGCTTAGAGTCTCTTAATAAAGAGTCTTTTAAATTCTAATTGAATATCACATTACACTCGGCTTAATAAGTACCTCTGTTTAGCAGAGCTAGAAAGGAAGAACACTGCTCCTACCCAAGGGAACCTGTAAATACAAGTTAGCCAAACCACTCAAGGTTTGCTACTTGCATCTGAGAGGTGATACAGTCAAATAACAGTAAAGATGAGAAGCAGAAAGGGATTTCCTTGTCGTAATCTTACTGTGAGTTAGTCATGGAGTTACAGATAGTATTTTCTTCAAAATATGTATTATTTTCTACAACAAAATTGTCATGCACATGTTCAGTAGGTGTCAGCATTCTGCTGGGGGTTGGAGACAGATAGCTGCATAACCAAGACACATTTTTTTCTATCCTACTGCAGCATACCATTCTATAGAAGCCAATTTCCAGAGCCTACCATCTCTACCTGGATATACAGACATTTGTAACTCTACAGGTTCTAAATCAAATTCATTTTCTGCCCTTCTCCTCAACTCTCCTTATATGTGTTCTTGGGCCTGCTGTCTTATTTTGGCTAATGACAACACAATGCCTCTGCATTGCTGCGGGGGGAAAAATCTCAGCATCATTTCTAACTCTTCCTCTGTTGCCCTCACTTATGACACACACCATCCCACATGTAGTAAGTAATCAAGTCTGTCAATTCTATCTCAGAAATGTCTCTGATAATTTTTGCTAATCTTTTTTACCATTTTTTTCCAGACTCTCCTGCCCCCTCCAGAATGTAAGCCCCTTGAGAGCAAGGACTTTAACTGTGTTATTCACTGTAGTACCCCTAGTTCTAGAAGAGTTCCTGGCACATAGTAAGCCCTCAAATGTTTGTTAAATGATCAAATTAAGTCCTAATTCCAAAATAACATAACAACAACTAATATTTTTGGAGGATCACTATCTGCCAGGCACAGGGATGGTGCTTTGTAAAAATTTTATATTTAATCCTCAAAATTAGAATAGATTGGCACAACAAGGTTGGTTGGACTCAGAGGCTCATGTTGGTAACTACAGGGTTTTACTCAGTTGCCCTACTACAATATTATGATTTATAAGAAATATATATTTGGTCTTTGTTCACAGTTCCAGGCTCAAAGCTCCCAAAACATTTGGTGTTTCCTAAGTGCTGAAAGCTTAAAGGTGTCTCTTATTTATGTTACTAAGGTGACTTGGGAATGCACTAAGGATGGGGGCTGGTTGCCAGGAGAACCAGCCATGTGATTAGAAAGTTGGAAATTTCAGTCCTACCCCCAGACCTCCTGGGAGATGAGAGGGGCTGGAGGTTGAATCAGTTGCCAATGGCCAATGATTTAATCAATCAAGCCTTTGTAATGAAGTATTCATAATAACCCAAAAGGATGGCGTTCAGAGAGCTTCCATCTGGCTGGTGAACATGCTGGGAGAACTGCACATGTGGAGAGGGTATAGAAACTCTGTGTCCTTTCCTCATACCTTGCTCTATGTATCTCTTCCATCTGGCTGTTCCTGAGTTATATTCCTTTTTAATAAACTTATCTACTAAGTATGATGTTTTTCTGAGTACTGTGAGCCACTTTAGCAGATTAATCAATCCTGGGAAGGGGTCTTGGGAACCTTTGATTTATAGCCAATCGGTTAGAAGCACAGGTAACAACCTGGACTTGCAACTGGCATCTGAAGTGGGGGGTGGGGGGTGGGGTGGCAGGGCAGTCTTGTAGGACTGAGCCCTTAACCTGTGGGATCTGATGCTATCTCCCAGAAGACAGTGTCAGAATTGAGTTGAATTATTGACACTCTGCTGGTATCTGTGAATTGCCTGATATTGTGTGGAAAGCACACCCCTAGCCTACCCTTCCCTGACACACAAACTTTGGAGTTGAGTCCAGGAATCTAAAAGACTTACCAAAATCTACTCATCTCTACAGTTTATCTACCATGTTATTAGCATTATCTCTCTAAAGATTCATTACAATTCTGTTTTCTTATTTAAAACCTTTCAATGATTTATACCTCCTTGTCATTCCATGTTAGGTACATTGTAACTTGACTTCAGCCTGCAGGTCTAGCCTACTTTTCAGGGATTCCTTTCTAACAATTAATATTATAGCTACGAGGGCCTACTCACTTCCTAAATTATGCCATTTACCTTATCATGTGTGTGTTTGCTTCTATTGTTCTCTGTGCCTCGAATTACTTTCTCCTTGTCTGCTTAATTAACTCCAATTCACCCTTAAAACTCAGCTTCAAATCTCATCCTCATTTGCTTGAAAGAGATAACGTGGCAGCTAGATACATCGGAATTTGCATCCTGGATTTCCTACTTACTGATTGTGTGATTTTAGGCAAGGCCTTAATCCTCAGGTTCTTCATTTTAAAACTGGCACTTTAATACCTGACTTCAAGGGTTATTTCTTTGACTACAGGAGATAACAAAGCAACTAGAGCTTGGTACGCACCTCCCAAAAAGTCTATCAGATCAATTCTGTATCCCAACATCATCAGTTGAATAAACTGCTCCCATTTAGTTCACATTTCTATTTCAAAACTTGTAGCAATTACATCTGTTTATATTTCCAAATCTAACCATCTGCCAGTCACCAAGTAGACTGTAAATAAATAAATGTTGAATTTATTGCTGACTGAGATATAACCACATGTAATCAAAGTATACTATACTTTCTTAAGCCAAATATAATTTGTGGAGGTTGTTTTTATTATTCTTTACTGCTAGTAATAAAGAGGTGATGGATTCTGTGCTTACATAAGCTTTCTACACCTTTTACATCAATAGTCCCACACAGTTTTATCTGTTCAGCATTAGAATCAAACAATGAATTAAATAGAATGACTCAGATTAGAAAAGGTCTCCAGCCCTATCAAGCTATGTCATAGTTTAAGGCAAATGTAAATGTCAGTGTCAGGTCAGAAAAGACAGAATTGAAAATTAGGGTGAGTCATGGGAAAGAAAGGCAATGCACAGCCAATTGGAGGGCGGGACTGGATCTGCTCTCACACATGAGAATAGCTATAATGGAAACATTGCTGATCCAGTGCTGATTTTAGTATGCTTTGTAAATAGTTTATTTAAATACATACAAACTGCTTTTCAATTCCTTGGGCAGAGGTACAGCCTGGTAAAAACTAGTAGAGTCTTCTCCCAGTGTGATAACCCCAAATTTCCCTTCTGCTTCTTGTGGCAGTTATCGTTTCCTGCTTTGCAAAGTGTCAGGAGGCTGGGTCCCCAAAAAAAGGGGAAAGGGGAGAACTTGCTGAAATATTTCTTGGAGATTAGAAATTAATTTATTGTTTTCTTATGTTCATTTTCTTCAGAGAGAAGGGGGCCACTTACCTAATTTAAAACCACTGCCCATGATATTAGTGATTACACTTTATATTTACACCTAATAAGAAACTTTACAAGATAGCTATATTACAATTAGATCCTGGCTCAGAGTTTTCCTTTTATTCATTGATGAATGTGTGCAACATTAAAAAGAACTGTGAAAGTGTGACGGTTACAGAATAGAACAGAATAGAATGTGTCTAAGGTTTAATTTTAATTGCATATAACTGTATTTGGATGGACAGCTTAGAGAAAACCACTTAATAATCAAATTTCTTAATTACAAGTAGCAATTGACTTGGACAGACATTTGTTGTGCCCATAATCCTATTAAAAGGAGCACTTTGGAAACCCAAGTGTTGTTTTTTTTTTTCCTTCATTGGAAATATCATTTTTCATGACAATGACTTGTATAGGAAGGAAAGAAAGAAATGGTCATATATGTTAAGTCATGCACTGTTTTATAGAAAGGGCAAAGGAGGATCAGAGATTAAATAACTTGCCTGCATTCACACAACTATTAAATTACAAAATAAAAATCCATACTTAGTTTTGTACATTTTGAAATCCCATGCTAACTGGTGAAAATAAAAACTGCTTGCAAATAGTCTGTAGGAAATTTGTGAGCTATATATAGTCTGATGTTTGTGTCCCTCTTCAGATTCATATGCTGAAAAACCTAATGCTCAAGGTGATGGTATTAGGTGGGGCCCAAGGTGGGACCTTTGGGAGGTGATTGATTATGTGATGAGAGTGGAACCCTTATGAATGGGATTAGAGCCCTTATAAATAAGGCCCCTGAGAACTAGCTTGTTCCATCTACCATGTGAGGATACGACCAGACCAGAAGTTTGCAACTCTAAAAAGGTCCCTCACTCATGCTGGCACTCTGATCTTGGACTTTAGCCTCCAGAACTGTGAGAAATAAATGTCTGTTGTTGATAAGCTATCCAGGCTGTGATATTTTGTTATAGCAGCTTGAACAGGCTAAGATACTGTTTCTATAGATTGATACTGAAGTTGAAATCAGTATGATTGTGGAATAAAAAAGAATACAGTCTATGCTAGAGATCCTCACTTCACTATGCATTTATGAGATGAAGCTTGTAATGTGTCTTAATATTAGTGAGTGTCACTACCTGTACCTGGTACTACGTAAGAAAAAGCACGTTAAATGGAAAAGTTCACCCACCTGTATCAATGAGTAACAAACACCTGTTGAGAAATCTATTATGCACAAAGCATTGAGTTTTTTAAAGAAGGTTAAAGAGGCAAGACTAAAAACTGATTAGCTGCAATACATATTTATGCATTGCTTTCTAAGAGAATATTAGTTATATTATAATCTGGAAGAGAATGTTTATAATTTACTCAGTGGCTCAAAGCATACTTTATTTTATATTAAAATATTTTTTAAATGACTTAAAAGTCAAACTGATGATCATAGGATATCAATCTAAAAAGGAATGCAAAGATCATTAGTCCAGCCACAAATTTATGCAGCAGAAAAAAAATAAAAATAAATGCTAGAGAGTCCAAGTGACTGATGTAACTTATCAATAGGACAAAGGCACAGTGGGGTATACCAAGTGAAATGGTAGGTAAAACTGCCTAATGCAAATTTATATAAATTGTTATTTCTGTTCCTCTCCCATTCTCTCTGGTTTTGCTCACCTTTTACAGTTTTGTTTATTTGCGTTAAATTTGTTTAGCATGCTAAACAAATTTAATTTTGCTCTTATGCACTTTAATGCATGAGAGCAATAAATTTAATAAATTTTAAAAGACAGAGCAAGACTAGATTATGAGTGTGTGTGATATCAATATTCATACATAAATATCAATATGAATGAACATCAAAAACAAAGCAATATATCAATTGGAACATGGCCTAAAAAACAGGAATTTCATGACAACATCTGCAACGTTCCAATGATGAAGGTTTCACAAAAAATAGCCAGGTGAGGGAGATTCTAGGTTCTAACAGAATTGGCTTGGTCGATGCAATGTGTGAAAAAGGAAGAATTTCAAATAAATATCTAGATTTCTTTTAAAATTAGAGTGTATAGTAATAATGGGCTTTCATTCCCACACTGCAACAACTGGCTGGACCTAAGTATTAGCTAATCCCATTTAGATGGGGAAGGCTTTTTCCAGTTTCATACAATCTCCCCACTTCCAATTTCTTAATATTTTACTACTGAAGTGCATTACTCATTTATATTACCTATATGAATCTAGACAGTTGAGTATGTAACATCTGATCCAGAGGAAAGTGAACCAAGTTGTAAAAGGTTTTGATATTTTTGTTCCTAATGGTATGGTTATCCTTGAGGTGGAGAGAGACGCAATATACACACTTTAAGCATTTTCCACCCTTCTAGAAAAGGAAAAAACAGAAAGCAAAAAATCTTGTCATTAGATGTGACTCTCTTAGCTTGATTTCACTAGATCCTTACTCATCTGACCTCATATTTCGTATTTTGATAACCAGAGAAAAACATTGTGGTCTTTATTGTATTTGTCTCCTTACAAGGAGGAAATGTGTTCAAATTATATTTTTTGGCTATTTCTGGTCTCTGTGAAACTGAATTTTGATAATATATAGTATTATTTGACTATAATAAAATTTTGCTGATTATGCATACACGTATGTCCAACTCAAATAATATATATATTTCTTACTGTAAATTAAAAAATTGGCAAAGTTGCCATCCATTCCAATGTCTTATGTATTCTTTTTAGTGTGAGTCCTTGTGTCAGGACCTGGTTATATCTGAAGCCCTGGTTACAGGTAAGCATTTACAGTGTAGGGCCCAAACTAATGAATTTTAAATGATAGCACTATTACTTCTAAATATGCCCTAACAGATTCCTACAGCACATACAACAGAGTCAAATCTATTGAAAATGAGGCAAAGAATTACCTTTACCTTTTTTGGGGGGGAGGGGGCGGATCTAGGATGCTATGGTTAATGGACAAAATGCCCCAAATTCTTCCTTGTATGTACCCCCTTTTCAATATGACTATAACTTCTCTCATCAAGAGGTGGAGCCTGTTTTCCACACATGAATGTAGGTTGACTTTTCTATACATTCGGCCAAAAGAATGCTGTAGAATTAATAGCGTGCAATTCTAAGCCTAGAACTCAAGAGGCCTTTCATGCTTCATCTCTCCCTCCTGGAACACTCATTGCCATGGGAATAGGCCAGGCTAGCTTGCTAGAGGTACAAAGGCCATCATCTCAGCCAAGGCCATCCTAGAGCAGCCAGCTTCCAGACAACCCAGTAGCTGAGTGCAAACACCTGAGTAAGCCAAGGGAGCTCAGTCAAGTCCAGCCCAGACTGGCAGAATTGTGCAGATGACCTGTAGACTCAGAGGGAAAGTACATTGCTGTTTGAAGCCACTAAGTAAGTAATTTTCAAAGTGTCATCTAGGGTTACCTGGGATCTTCACCACCTTTTTCTGTGGAGCTGCAAGGTCAAAACTACTTTGATAACTATATTAAGACTTTATTTGTCTTTTAATTCTCATTCTGTCAAGAGTCTACAGTGGAGTTTTCCAAAGTCCTCATAATGTTTTATATCAAAACAATGAATACAGTAGCAGAAATGAGAACCCAACAGTCTCCTACTGAACCACATATTAAAGAGATTAGCAAAAATGAAAACCAATGCTACCCTTCTCACTAAATTTTGCTTTGCTTAGAAAATGCAGCTATTTTTCATAAAAATACATTATTTATAAGTAATAGGTATATTGTTAATGTTAAAGGAAATGATAAATATCTTAAATTTTATACTTTAGTTTCTAATACAGTAAATATCAATGTAAAATGCACGTAAACAAACCTCTTTGGAGTCCTCAATAATTTTTAAGAAAGGATCCTGAGAACAAAAAATCTGAGCACCGCTACACATTTCTTATTTATTTAGCGTTTCTACATTTTGAGAATAGCACTTTGTTCCTCAAGTTAAAAATCACTATGCTTTGTCCCTCATGACATAATTCCCCTAGCACTCATGCAATTCTAAAGCCTTACGATCCATAGACTGTGGATATATGTTCTTTCATTTCTAGAGTAATATTGAGTCATTTTCAGTCTTATCATTTTATATTTTAAAAATGGGACTTATTCCCTTTCTAAAACACATGTAGATCAATATCAGTCTATCTAATTTGTAAGCAAATATTTGCTTGCTGATTTTATGCAAAGAAATAATTTCCATGGGACACAGAAATACAGAAGCTGAGAATTTTAACTAAGAGAGCACCCATTCAAGGTTTTGCCAAATTTAGCTTGGGGTTGAAGGTTAAAGAATCCCGGTGGAGTTGTAATAATGATGCACTTGGGGAGGTTAAGTTGCTCATAAATTTTATTCTACGAAGATCAAAACTAAGGATTTTGAACTGGATATGCTTCACTGCTCTAACATTATGTAAAGAAATGAAATAAAAAGTGAGAGATGACTACTCAATTCCTGAGAAGTCCATATTTATAAAAAATGACAGATAGGTAATATAGGATCACACATCTGCTGTGATGAAAGGATTATAAAAAGTTAAAATTTTCTGCGGGCTAATACTGCATACTGCAATGCAAAACAGCTCACTACAATATCTCATATGAAGCTGGATAATTCAACTGTATTTGAATAAAATAGCTTCTTTTGCTTAGTATTTTGTTATTAGCTCTTTGATTTAGCTGTAGGTAGTTGAGTAGTGAAAATGCAGGAAGTAGAAAATGTAATTAAACAGCCCTACCCCTCAATGCATTGAAAGGAAAAATGAACTACATACACTACAAATATTTGGGACAAAACAAATTACTGTGAATTTTAATTGCTACTAGACACTGTTTAAAAATAAAATTTAAAAAGTAAAACAGCTTATGAAAATGAACTCGGTACTGATTGATTGAAATTTATGTTTGAAAACTTCCTCCCTCCCTCAAAAAACAGCTTGTTATAAACTGAATGATTTTGTAATAATATTTTCACATTATCTTGAAAACTCCAGAAAAATAGCATGCGTTGTATTTTAAAGTAAAAAATAATAATGGATTTTATATTAAAAAACATAGCACATGGACATTTTAATACTATTTTCTACAAATAAATCTGGCTGATTTAAACCACTGTGAAAGTGCCAGCCTCCAAAGGGAGTAAACAGAAAATTTTCAAATGTTTACACTGGAAAATGACAACAGCTGCTTTATATACACATCTTTTACGTGAGTAAAGAGAAGAAACAACTTGTGTACATGTCCTCTCCAATTTTAGCCACCTTTTCTAACTACCATATGGGTAACTTCATTAGAGAGTCTGCATGGGCATTTTATGAATTGCCCTCTTAGTTAAATAGTAAGCACTAATGGTAATTACAAGAATCTCAAAAGCAATAAAATTAATACCACGTGATTTGGGAGTCTAAAAGATTAGAAGAGGAACCAAAATTATGTGTTTTTGTTTTCTTCAAAAGCAGAATCAAACAAAGACTATACTCCTTTTCACTCTTGACAGGGCTTAATATTGTAGTTTAGCAATATTAATGTGATAAAGTCCTTGCTTCAGGGAAGAGAAAGAAGTAACAGAACCATATCAGAATTATGAAGGAAAAGGTTGGAGACTTGTAGAGGTAGAAAATTAGTTTGAATTGAAGTTTTAGCAGAGGCTAACTATTGAGTTGAGTCAAAAGAGAAAAATCTCACTGCATACACCATCTGTGAAATATAAAGAATTAAGTATTAGCATTTTTAGTAGACTCTAAACACTTTATTATCTGCTTCAAGCCAGTATACTGGATCTACATAGCCAGCGTAAATTCCTGATGAAAGCAACTGAATAAAATTATGTATACAAATATATGTGCACACTTTTAAGGAATATTGCATCTGACATGAACAAAATCTGCAAAGACTAAGATCAAAGTAAAAGCAGGAATCCTAAGAGGTATCACCAAAGCCAGCGTACAACAATGAGAACTTCTAGAGATCCTCGGAAAGCGTGAGCTTCCCTTTTGGCTGCTTCATGAGGATAAAGGGAAAAGGATGGTAGAAGACTTCTTCCATAAAATGAGAAAGAAATCTCATGGGAAAAAGGGTCTGAAAGGCAATATACAGTCTTGTCCTTAGTGCTGGTTAGAGAGAGAAAAAAAAAAAAAGGATTCACATTAACAAGTTGGTCCTCATCACAGACCTGAAATCTACATCCATGCTATTTGAAAGCATTTAGTTTAAAAGCAAAGCATTTAGTTTAAAAATTGTCCTGGATTAATAGTGCCCTTGAGTGACTAGTAGAAGGAAGTACTTTAAAAATGGAACTCCAAGTCTGGCCTTAAAGAATTTTCATCAATAACATTCCATATGTGTGAGATTATAGTCAAAATCAGAGCACACAAGGAAAATAAGATTTCACATGTGAGAACAAGAAGGAACTGGAAGTGCAATTAGAACCATGAAAATTAAAATAGAGGCTCAACTGAAAATAAGAACAAGAAAGAGACTATTAAATTTATAAAACACTCAAGTGGAATTTTGTATCAAAAATTATAAAATTAAAAGAATAAAAAGAGATTAATTTAAAATAAATCACAAATACAGATCAAATCAGTGAAAGGGATATAGACTCAAAGAATATGATACTAAGAAAATATGAAATGATTTGGAAAAAAATTAAGAGACATAAAAGTAGAGAAAAATGGAAAAAGTCGTACTAAATGAGGTAATGACCAAGGAGTTCCAGAATTGCTGAAAGACTATCCTCAGATTCTGGAAGGCCAACAAGTCTAAAGTGGGATACATAAAAATTATACACGTCATAACCAGCTTCA
Source organism: Phocoena sinus (assembly GCF_008692025.1). NCBI lineage: Eukaryota > Metazoa > Chordata > Mammalia > Artiodactyla > Phocoenidae > Phocoena > Phocoena sinus. The sequence continues at coordinate 33,937,981 of NC_045772.1, read as the reverse complement.
GAACACCAAAGAACAAAGGAAGATTTAAAAATCAGCCAAAGAGAAATAGCAAATTACCTATGCAGGCATAACAATTAGACAGACAGTTGACTTGCCATCAATAAATGGAATCCAGAAAAAAACAGAATAAAATCTTCAATGGTGTCAGAAAAATCTTTGACAATGTAGACTCACAGTTCAGAGAAACTATTTTCCAAGGACAAGAGCAAAATACAAATACTTTCAGACAAAGAAAAACTGAGAAATCTTCACTAAAGGAAAGTCTAAAAAATATACTTCAAATAAATAGATAAGGTGGAAGTTCTAATAAGAAGGAACAGTGAAAAAATAGTGGTAAATATGTGAGCAAATCTAATATAATATTAATTTATAATACAGTAATAACAATATCTAATTCTTGGAATAATAGAGCAAAAATACCTATAGCATTGATTAAAAAATCTGATGGCTCATGGTAATTAAAATAATCTAATATACTTGTATTTTAGGAGGAAGTTAAAAATATTAACATGCCTCTGTGTGTGTGTGTGTGTGTGTGTGTGTGTGTGTGTGTGTGTGAGTACTCATTTGCTCTGAGAGATATGTTAATTGTATTAGTTTTAATAGTATATTTTATTTTTGTTCTGTGTCTTGTTTTTTTCTTTTAGCATCAATAAAATTTCCAAGTTTTAATAAAAATATCAAGTTACATGCTTTGATAAACTCAGAAATTTCCAATAAACATCCTATAGAGTTTACAGTAAAAGTAGTACTGTTGAACAAATAGAATGTATGCATATAAAACTTATGAGCAAATACCCTCAATTTAGGCATGCACAGCTACCCTAAGACAATCTGACTTATGGAATATCTTTGATAATATATTAAAAAATTTATAGCTTCTCAAACTTCTATGGTGAATGACACCCAATCTCACCTTAAGAAAGAGGTTGTTCACAATCTGTCCTGTGCAGAAAATGTTGATACACTGGAAAAAAGAAAGCCCAATATTACTAATACAATCCTCTTGTTTATTAGTTATTGAAGTTAAAAAAATTATTCTAGATAATTTGTTATTCCCATGCAATCATATTATATTCATATTTACTAGTTTCCTAAATTGAGAGAAAAATATAGAATAAACACTTTAATATAATGCTTTAATATATATATCGCACAGAACAATTATTTATATTAAGTTAAATTATTCATTAAAAGTAGTCAAATTAAATGTTTGAAGTATATATTATATAATATAAAGATATACACATATATTTTAACATTATCATATTCCTATAACTTTCTTTGTATCTCTATATCCAAAAAATTCCTTTTGAAATCTTTCATTAGAAACTCTACTGGTATCAATATACTCCTTGAATAATTTTTTTTTTTTTTTTGCGGTACGCAGGCCTCTCACTGTTGTGGCCTCTCCCGTTGCGGAGCACAGGCTCCGCGGCCATGGCTCATGGGCCCAACCACCCCGCGGCATGTGGGATCTTCCCAGACTGGGGCACGAACCCATGTCCCCTGCATCGGCAGGCGGACTCTCAACCACTGCGCCACCAGGGGAGCCCCTAATTAATATTTTTACTTTAATTTATAACTTAATTAAATTTATAATTTAATTTATAAATTTATGTTTTGGCAGTAGTTTAAGAAGCTAAAAATTCTCAAAGGCATAGAATTTTATGTGTTCATCTCTTCAGTTTAGAGAGTTTTATTAGCTTGTAACAGAAGTTCTGGATTAAGCAGTACATTGGGTTGATCAACATGAGCTTGTCTTTTTTATGATAAAAAATGATCAAATTAGTAATTTCATATGGCTCAAGTGTAGATAATTAACTGGCTCACACAACTTAAAAATCTACAGGTAGACCTGGTATGTTTTCAACATTCTGCCTTATGAGGTTGGTTTCATCCTAAGGCTCCCCTTGTGATATTAAGATAAATGCCACCAGCACTTAGGACTACATCCTTCCTCCTTCTTCTCAGGTAGAAAGAGGGGATATTTACTTAACAATGTTCCCCCCCAAAAAAATCCTGAGATGTACTCTGGACTTGCAAAATTCAGCCCATAACACTGGCTTAGCTGTGTTATATAAATCCCACCTCTGAAGCCAGAGGAGGAGTCAGTCTCCACAAAACCATATGGATCCCCAAACTAAAGTCTGGCATAACAGAAACGGGGATGGGAGAAAGATGCCATTAATGCAATGGAAATCATTCACTATTTTGTCTCGAAATTTTTTTAATGTACTAATAATGAGTCTAGCTAAAGTAGGAAAAATGAGTCCTGGCATAATTCCTGGGATTTCTGGATGACTGATATTTACCATTTTGGCTCTTTTATTTTTCTTTTTGAGAGGAGAGGATTTCTTTAAAATCCTGTGTCTTTGATTCAGGGTTTTACAAGTAAGAATGATTTAGTATTTACCCATTATATAGATGTACGAGATCTTAAGGTGAAGAACAAAAGCAAAATCCTATTTGGCTGTGATCATGTGTGAACTCCAAATGGGCAGGGGAAAACTGTTTCCAATCAAATGGGATGTCACCGAAAAAGTGCATGGGCTAGTTTGTTCCATGTTTATCCAAGTTATTGATTTTTCCATCATATATAAAGTCTTACAACATTAAAGAGATTGTTCCTGCTACAACATTATGAATTCATTGCTTGGAACACAGTTTGCTATTGAATGTCTGCCAGATTTTGTTAACAAAGGTATTCAGAAGAAAACTGTGCAGCTATAACACAATGAATACATGAAGTCTCTAATAATGTCTTTAAAGTCATGTGCATATTCTTTAAGCAAAGATAGTTTGAGGAATAAATGCATTGTTATTTTGCATTATTTTTCTCCACTAGGCTTAAAAGTACTATTTATATTTTAAACATTTAGTGCTTCTCTGGACTATTTAGGTACTTCTGAGGAACAAATAATGTTATTTTCTGAAGTTTAATGCTATATAAAAATTTGTTTTACACAATGGTAAACTGTGAAAATTCATATGCTCTTGAGGCACAGATTTCATCTCCACTTAGGTGTGTTGTGGTCAGCTTCTGGGGTCAAAAATACCCTCACTAGGATTTCTGTAATTTTCTTCTATTTTTTTCTACCTTTTGTAGCTTCCAGATATAGCAAGAACAGTTGAAATGGGAGATTGATATTTTAAAATGGTAAGAGTCATTTTAGAATTTTCATTTCAAATAAATTCATTTCTCAGTATGGAGCTATTATTATTACAGTTAATTGGTTATACCTTAGTACGGAGAAGGTGGCACCTACAATTATTAGAGTGGGGCAGAAAGGAGGTAGGACTTAAGAGAGTCTAGCTACAGATTCCAAAAAATTTGGTATGCAGAAGGCTGTAGTAACAATGAGTTTAATTCTGTGCAAGCTGGTACTTAGCTACTGCAGGACGTTTGGGCTATGGAGTTTGTTTTCAAACTTATGAATAGACTGTATTGATAAAGGCATTCCAGACACTAGAGGTGGTGTTCAGATGATCAGGCAACAATGAAAAACTAGTGGGTTTGAGAATATAATAATATCCTTCAAGACGAGGTGTTTTGTAATGGACCTAAGTCTTGAGTCTTTTTACTTACTAGTGATGTGACTTTAAACATACTTCAAGATATGTTTTAACAAAAGATCTGATTTTTTTACAGTGTGTTGATGAATTTTCTAAAAGGCTGATTAACAAAATGGAATCTGCTGATTTGTCCTTGTATGTATATCATCAACTGGAGACTTCAACATACACTGTAAACACGGGATCTTAGGAACCCATTAGTGGTTTATAAGGATTGCATTTGGATTTTGTATAATTGTGCATATATACTGAAGAAAAATATCAGGGGTGTACCTGAGAAGAGATGCATGAAACAAGATATTCAATTAAGTAAAGGGTAATTAAGCAAAAATAAATTTCTCTGATCATATACTTTCTTTTAATAAACATTTTAATATAAAAACAAATTTATTAGTATAAGAATTTATTCCATTTAGATAGAGAAATAAAGCATATAAAAAAAGGATGTTTTATTTTTCTAGTTATTAATATTTAGCATGTTAAATGGCATTTTCAGTATGTCTTAAATTCTAATAGATATGATTTAGATGTATTTAGTTTCATTTTTGGGTGTCTTCCTTTCTGTTCTTTAGCATGAGTAAAAACATTGTGAACTATGCTACAAATAATGTTAGCATAAAAAATATTAAAGAATTTAAAAAATAATTGGTTAATAAAGTTATTTTACTATTTTTAGCAAATTTCCAATATCTAAACTTTAAATATTCAAATATTTAACATTATAGATACTTAAATTTATATTATATAAATATATGTTATAAATACATATAATTATTCAGGTTGCCATAATAAGAGAATGATAAATTTCTATGATCCTTAAATTTTATAAATGTAAACTTTGTTTCTGTATAAAATGAAAATATATGTTGAAAAGAATCTCAGGGTAATGGTAATTGACTAAGCATTCTACAAAGAAATAGTAAACCTAAAAGTAATTATACATTTTTAAAGATCATGGAAGGATTTTCAAGATAATAAATCTCAGCAAGTGAAAAATATCTGTAACAATTACTTTCTGAAGAATACAGAGCCATTCTTTGATGATGTATATTTGAATACACATTCACTAGATCCCTAATTTTTGGATAAATGAATTGCTTTAATCACATAAATGTCAACTATTATTATATCGTATGTTAAATAATATGAAATGTGTACTTTCTGTATTATTCTCAAGCAATTTCCTTCATGAGCACATAAGCAGCTTCAAGACAAATTGACCACACTACATCACTCAGTGAAATTTACAGCAGACAAGGAACACAAAACATGGGAGAAAATGAAAGAGAGAAGAATTACCTTTCTCAAAAAAAATCTATGCTCATCTGAATCTTAAATCATGTATTCTTTTCCCTTCATATCATTCTTGATGGGACGCTTGCAGAAAAAAAAAAGGGTATTAAACTGACTGTGCTTCACTGTCAAGAGAAACCTATGGTCAGGGGTATACCTAATTCCTAAAGCTTTCATCATTAATATTTTATGAGTCTCACTGATCTGTCCTATCTAGAAGAAAAATTTATATTTCATTTGTGCAAGCACTACCTGCTGAGTAATAGATTTCTTCTCTGTAAATTGAGTGGTGAAATGCAAAAGGCAGCAAAGGTAAGAAGAGGCAAATTTTTCTTTTACTGGAGTCTGGTTGCACTTTTCTGGAGTTGCAGAGTCAACCAAGCAAAGTGAAAGATCCTTGGGGAGCTAGGAAGTGTCACTTCCATTCTAACATACTTTGGCCTACACATGTTACTGCCCACATGTTTAACCGACTTGTAAATGAGATGATTAGCTACAGTGACTTTTTTTAACTTAAATATTTACAAGTAAGTTTGGTGCCTACAATGTTGGAAAATCACTAGCTCAACCTTGAAAATTTCCTTCATTGTAGATGAAGTAACGAAAAGGCAAATTAATGGTCTTTGAACACTTCAAACTGAAAAAGTAGGATATTTTGCCCCTTGGTTGAGCATGGCTTGCCTTAGCTGAACTAAGGAGGCCATTTAAGTAGGCTAAGAAGCCAGCTAAGTAGAGTCATCTGTGACACTGGAGCTGACTATTCCCTGGGCAGTGTTCATCCACAGAAAAGTGAAGTAGAGGAAGAGGGTCCAGGATCCACTTTCACCGTCAAAAAGATATTGGGTGTCCATTTATTAAGTCCACCTGAGATAGGCTGGCACCTGGGACCCTTTGCTGCAATGCTGCAATGCTTGCACCTGGACACACCTCTCCTTGAGCAACAAAATACAAAGAAACTATATGGGACTAAAAATAACTGCATGCATGCGCAGTTGGGGCAAATTCTGGACAAGAGATACAAAAAGACCAAAAAAACTCCAACTGCCACTTCTGAAGAGCTGGGAGCAAAAACAGGGGGTCTGGAGCAAAAGCACAGTACTGCTCATGCCCCCTGAACTCAACACCACCAGAGGGGTGAGCAAAACACCTAAGCCACCCCTCTGGCCTGAGCACTGGACACACCCCTACCCTCACCCCATATAAGGAACCAGCTTGTCCCCATCAGGGAGCAAACAAGCAAGGGAACCTATTACTTGTTCTTGCTCCCCCCACCTGCTGCAGCAGAGGCCCCAATAAAGCCTTGCCTGAATTTCATGTCTGGCCTCTAGTAAATTTCTATTGGTTGGGGAAGGTCAAGAACCTTGGTCAGTATCATACCTAGACCACAGGTGCATCTAGTTGCACAGGAAGTAGAGTGTGATTCCCACATGTGGTTGAAAATATAGCTTCTGGATAAATGTATTTAGTGTAAAATCAGAAAAAAATATTCTGGTTTCAAATGAGTATTTTTCTTTGCTAGAGAACATAGAATTCAAAACTATATGAAAAAATTGTTTCTTTTCTTCAGAGCTGTTATCTCAATTTTTAATTATATATTAACTAGTTTAAGTAGTTAACATCTTTCTAATCTCTTAGAACATAAATCAGACGCTGTTTATTTTGGCGCACAATTGTATCCCCAGAGTCTTGTACACCATTGGCAAGCAGTAGGTATTCCACCAGTTTTTGGTAAAAAATGTGCATATTTTAAATTTTCATCAATGTCTACTAGCATGTTCTATATAATAATAATGTTTGTGGTAAGAGTGATGATTTATTCAAACTACAGCTACTGATCATAAATTTACATAAAGCATTGTGTTAGAAATGGGGTGATACTAGAATGTTTAAGATTAATTCCTGGGCCTCAAAGAGTTGACCATCTAGTTGAGAGAATAAGTATATGTGTGGAGATTATACAAAATGTGAAATACTAAGTGACAAGAGAACATATTAGTTGTAATTGTACATAGGTATTAGATAAACAGAAATGAAAGGACATCTTGATAAGGAGAACTACATGAGTAAATACATTGGAATCAAAGGAATATAAATCACAAACCATAAATTATGTTGCTAAGAATGATATAGCTTAGAACAACTGACAAGAGAACACTACCCCTGTCTATAAGAACCATCTAAACCCACTTCTTTCATTGATTTGTGTATTTAATTGTTGTAGTAGAAACACACATGATTCCCATGAACTGAAAGGATCTACATTCGACACTCACTAATATAATATTACCAGAACTACATGAATATTTCTTTTCTCACACTCCAGCTGGCTGCTGTATCCTTTCAAACTTATTAAATCTTTGCCAACTTAAAATGTTTGGGGGTAGAGGGGGAATGGCCTCTTGTTTTCATTTGATCTTTACTTGGGATTTATGTATCTTTTCATATCTTTATTCTTTCTTCTCTAAACATCAGTGCTTTTCTCATTCCTCCTTCTCCAATTTGTTTGTCGAAATCCTGGGTATCCTCACCCAGCTAGACAAATGGAGTAAAGTAGATAATAATTTTTAGAGAAAGGTAGCCATTTGTATATATTTCCGACTAAGCAAAATGGTTGTTAGTTGTTGCTTATCAATGGGTTTGCTATACTAGTCACTAGTTTCAACAAATAGTTTCTTTTTCTTTAAAATTTTCTCAGGCATATTTCTGGAAATTTTAAATTAATTCAGAACTCATTTAAGCCTTTGTTTTGGCAATAACTCACTAGTGCTGTTATTCTATATCTATTCTTAAAATTGATGTCAATTTGTGAAAACTATTATTTTAACCAAAAAAGTATGCAGTATATGAAATGAGTAATCAATTTTAGAAATAACATAAAAATTCAAAGTTAAATAAGAAAATACAACATGTTACATACCCTGAGAAAACCATAATTCAAAAAGAGTCATGTACCACAATGTTAATTGCAGCTCTGTTTAAAATGGCCAGGATATGGAAGCAACCTAAGTGTCCATCGACAGATGAATGGATAAAGAAGATGTGACACATATATACAATGGAATATTACTCAGCCATAAAAAGAAACAAAATTGAGTTATTTGTAGTGAGGTGGATGGAACTAGAGTCTGTCACACAGAGTGAAGTAAGTCAGAAAGAAAAAAACAAATATCGTATGCTAACACATGTATATGGAATCTGAAAGAAAAAAAAAAGGTTCTGAAGAACCTAGGGGAAGGACAGGAATAAAGATGCAGACGTAGAGAATGGACTTGAGGACACAGGGAGGGGGAAGGGTAAGCTGGGAAGAAGTGAGAGAGTGGCATGGACATATATATACTACCAAATGTAAAATAGCTAGCTAGTGGGAAGCAGCCACATAGTACAGGGAGATCAGCTCAGTGCTTTGTGACCACCTAGAGGGGTGGGATAGGGAGGGTGGGAGGGAGACACAAGAGGGAGGAGATATGGGGATATATGTATATGTACAGCTGATTCACTTCATTATAAAGCAGAAACTAACACACCATTGTAAAGCAATTATACTCCAATAAAGATGTTAAAAAAAAATACATGTTAAGATGGGGAAAAATTTCAAGATTTCCTTGATTTTCAAACTGAAGTACTTTTCTTCAAAGCTAATATCAAACTAATTAAATTTATATCATTTTATTAAAAAATAGAATGTCCTATAAAGAAGATGTGGTACATATATACAATGGAATATTACCCAGCCATAAAAAAGAATGGAAAAACCCCAAAGTTAGCAGAAGGAAAGATATCATAAAGGTCAGATCAGAAATAAGTGAAAAAGAAATGAAGGAAACGATATCAAAGATGAATAAAACTAAAAGCTGGTTCTTTGAGAAGATAAACAAAATTGATAAACCATTCAAAGATCAATAAAACTAAAAGCTGGTTCTTTGAGAAGATAAACAAAATTGTTAAACCATTAACCAGACTCATCAAGAAAAAAGGAAGACCCAAATCAATAGAATTAGAAATGAAAAAGGAGAAGTAACAACTGACACTGCAGAAATACAAAGGATCATGAGAGAATACTATAAGTAACTCTATGCCAATAAAATGGACAAGCTGGAAGAAATGGACAAATTCTTAGAAATGCACAACCTGCCAAGACTGAACCAGGAAGAAATAGAAAATATGAACAGACCAATCACAAGCACTGAAATTGAAACTGTGATTAAAAATCTTCCAGCAAACAAAAGCCCAGGACCAGATGGCTTCACAGGTGAATTCTATCAAATATTAGGAGAAGAGCTAACACCTATCCTTCTTAGGCTCTTCCAAAATATAGCAGAGGGAGGAACACTCCCAAACTCATCTACAAGGCCACCATCACCCTGATACCAAAACCAGACAAAGATGTCACAAAGAAAGAAAACTACAGGCCAATATCACTGATGAACATAGATGCAAAAATCCTCAACAAAATACTAGCAAACAGAATCCAACAGCACATTAAAAGTATCATACACCATGATCAAGTGGGGTTTATCCCAGGAATGCAAGGATTCTTCAATATAAGCAAATTAATCAATGTGATATACCATATTAACAAATTGAAGGAGAAAAACCATATGATCACCTCAATCGATGCAGAGAAAGCTTTCAACAAAATTCAACACCCATTTATGATAAAAACCCTGCAGAAAATAGGCATAGAGCGAACTTTCCTCAACATAATAAAGGCCATATATGACAAGGCCACAGGCAACATCGTCCTCAATGGTGAAAAACTGAAACCACTTCCACTAAGATCAGGAACAAGACAAGGTTGCCCACTTTCACCACTCTTATTCAACATAGTTTTGGAAGTTTTAGCCACAGCAATCAGAGAAGAAAAAGAAATAAAAGGAATCCAAATCGGAAAAGAAGAAGTAAAGCTGTCACTGTTTGCAGATGACATGATACTATACATAGAGAATCCTAAAGATGCTACCAGAAAACTACTAGAGCTAATCAATGAATTTGGTAAAGTAGCAGGATACAAAATTAATGCACAGAAATCTCTAGCATTCCTATACACTAATGATGAAAAATATGAATGTGAAATTAAGAAAACACTCCCATTTACCACTGCAACAAAAAGAATAAAATATCTAGGAATAAACCTACCTAAGGAGACAAAAGACCTGTATGCAGAAAATTATAAGACACGGATGAAAGAAATTAAAGATGGTACAAGTAGATGGAGAGATATACCATGTTCTTGGATTGGAAGACTCAACATTGTGAAAATGACTCTACTATCCAAAGCAATCTACAGATTCATTGCAATCCCTATCAAACTACCACTGGCATTTTCCACAGAATTAGAACAAAAAAATTTCTCAATTTGTATGGAAATGCAAAAGACCCCGAATAGCCAAAGCAATCTTGAGAAAGAAAAACGGAGGTGGAGGAATCAGGCTCCCTGACTTCATACTATACTACAAAGCTACAGTAATCAAGACAGTATGGTACTGGCACAAAAACAGAAAGATAGATCAATGGAACAGGATAGAAAGCCCAGAGATAAACCCACGCACATATGGTCACCTTATCTTTGATAAAGGAGGCAAGAATATACAGTGGAGAAAAGACAGCCTCTTCAATAAGTGGTGCTGGGAAAACTGGACAGGTACATTTAAAAGTATGAAATTAGAACACTCCTTAACACCATACACAAAAATAAACTCAAAATGGATTAAAGACCTAAATGTAAGGGTAGACACTATCAAACTCTTAGAGGAAAACATAGGCAGAACACTCTATGACATAAATCTCAGCAAGATCCTTTTTGACCCACCTCCTAGAGAAATGGAAATAAAAATAAAAATAAACAAATGGGACCTAATGAAAGTTTAAAGCTTTTGCACAGCAAAGGAAACCATAAACAAGACCAAAAGACAACCCTCAGAATGGGAGAAAATATTTCCAAATGAAGCAACTGACAAAGGATTAATCTCCAAAATTTACAACCAGCTCATACAGCTCAATATCAAAAAAACAAACAACCCAATCCAAAAATGGGCAGAAGACCTAAATAGACATTTCTCCAAAGAAGATATACAGATTGCCAACAAACACATGAAAGAATGCTCAACATCATTAATCATTAGAGAAATGCAAACCAAAACTACAATGAGATATCATCTCACACTAGTCAGAATGGCCATAATCAAAAAATCTACAAACAATAAATGCTGGAGAGGGTGTGGAGAAAAGGAAACCCTCTTGCACTGTTGGTGGGAATGTAAATTGATACAGCCACTATGAAGAACAGTATGGAGGTTCCTTAAAAACTAGAAATAGAACTACCAGATGACCCAGCAATCCCACTACTGGGCATATACCCTGAGAAAACCTTAATTCAAAAAGAGTCATGTACCACAATGTTCACTGCAGCTCTATTTACAATAGCCAGGACATGGAAGCAACCTAAGTGTCCATCAACAGATGAATGGATAAAGAAGATATGGCACATATATACAATGGAATATTACTCAGCCATAAAAAGAACGAAATTGAATTATTTGTAGTTAGGTGGATGGACCTAGATACTGTCATACAGAGTGAAGTAAGTCAGAAAGAGATAAACAAATACCGTACGCTAACACATATATATGGAATCTAAAAAAAAAAAAAAGGTTCTGAAGAACCTAGAGACAGGACAGGAATAAAGATTCAGATGTAGAGAATGGACTTGAGGACACAGGGAGGGGGAAGGGCAAGCTGGGACGAAGTGAGAGAGTTGCATGGACATATATACACTACCAAATGTAAAATAGATAGCTAGTGGGAAGCGGCCACATAGCACAGGGAGATCAGCTCTGTGCTTTGTGACCACCTAGAGTGGTGGGATAGGGAGGGTTGGAGGGAGGGAGACGCAAGAGGGAAGAGATATGGGAACATATGTACATATATAACTGATTCACTTTGTTATAAAGCAGAAACTAACACACCACTGTAAAGCAATTACACTCCAATAAAGATGTTAAAAAAAAAAGAGAGAATGGAATAATCCCATTTGCATCAACATGGATGGACTTAGACATTATCATACTAAGTGAAGTAAGTCAGACAGAGAAAGACAAATATCCTATGATATCACTCATATGTGGAATGTAAAAAAAAAAAAAAAAGATACAAATGAACTTATTTACAAAACAGAAACAGACCACAGAATTCAAAAACAAACGTATGGTTACCAGAGGGGAAACGTGGTGGGGTGGGTCGGATAAATTAGGAGTTAGGAGTCTGGGATTAACATTAACATGCTACTATATATTTATTAAATAGATAATCAACAAGGACCTGCTGCATAGCACAGGGAACTCTACTCAATATTCTGTAATAACCTATATGGGAAAAAAATCTAAAAAAGAATGGATATATGTTTATGTATAATTGAATCACATTGCTGTACACCTGAAACTAACACAACATTGTAAATCAACTGTACTCCAATAGAAAATAAAAATCAAATTAAAAAAATAGAATGTCATTTACATTCCCTAAACCTTGAAGATTCTCTAAATTTGCTAATTTCATAGTAACATATTTCTGAAGCTATGTAAACTTTGTTCATATCCATGAATATTATTTGATGGCCTTTGTATAGATATAACCCACTGGTAATTCCCACATTCTACTCTTCTTTTATTCAAAACATCAGTTATCTGGATTTAGTTTTTAAACTTCCTCCCCTTTTTTCCTTTAACATCTCTATCATTTACACTAATACATATCTTTTTTTTAGGGTCACATTTTACTACATAACAGAATTCTTTTGTTTCTTGCTTATTGATTCCTTTTTCTTGTTTTTTAACCACTTCACAATAATTACATCTTCTTTAAAGACTAGTGGAACCTTTTTTAAAAGATAAGTTGAAGGGGGCTTCCCTGGTGGCGCAATGGTTGGGAGTCCGCCTGCCGATGCAGGGGACATGGGTTCGAGCCCTGGTCCGGGAGGATCCCGCGTGCTGCGGAGCGGCTGGGCCCATGGGCCATGGCCGCTGGGCCTGCGCATCCGGAGCTTGTGCTCCGCGGTGGGAGAGGCCACAGCAGTGAGAGGCCCGCGTACAGCAAAAAAAAAAAAAAGATAAGTTGAAGTATAAAAACCGGTGATTTGGCTGCGTGTATTCCCCTAGTGACTCCTTTTTGTGTATCATCTTAAAGCCTTTAAAATGTGTGTAAAAAAATCACAACATGATGCGGACTTTCACAGTTTTTCAATTACTACTGAAAAACCAGGAATGTTAAATTCACAAATGCCAAAGAGTAATCATATAGTCAAGTTCAGGAGAAGGGCAGGGAGTTCATTGGTGAATCTAGGTTGGAGGAAAGGGGAATAACGTCTGTTCACTATTCTTTTGTGACACAATGGCACATAACAATGACATTGGGGAAAAGTTGTGGATTAAGGAAAACATTTTCCCACTGAAACTTTTGGAGCTCTCTTTTCCCAAGCATTCAGGCTCCAAGTAATGTTCCTGTTTGCACAGCAGCTACCCTTCTGGCTTTTCAGTATATCCCTAACTAAATGGTGTCTATTGTCTCTTCCAACCAATTAGATAAGTGAATCAGATAACTCTGCTGCCAAAATAATGTCTTAAATGCAGCTGCAGTCAGACCACTCTACACTTTGATCCCTTTATTGTTTTCTCATTGTCTGTTTGGTTAAATAAATTTCTTTGCCATATATTTTATTCACACCAAGCATCTCATGCCTCAGCCACAGTGGACTACCTGCCGTTTTTCAAACACATTTCATATGAACTTTCAAGCTTCAGTGCTTTTGAACATATATTCCATCTTCCTAGAACAAAATCCTGATCAAATGTCACTTTTTTTAGAAGGTCTGTAACCTCTGCAGCAATGTTGGTCATCCTTTTCTTAAGACTATAATTAGAGGATGAACTACATGTTACTGCAATCTTTCTGTGAATGTCTGTATCTTCCCAATGCTGTAAACTCAAGGAGAGAAATTATATTATGTCATCTTTGTGTTTGGAATATAATAGATATTGAATAATGGCTAAATGACTAGTATAATGAATTTATATGACATTTTCCCACTAACTGGAGCTTTTCAGGGAAAATAACACAAGATTTCTCTAGCAGACAGAATTTTGAATTCTATGCACTGCTATCTGAGGAGGTATTTTTGATTTGGCAGTTCTTTCTGGACCTCATAATAATAGATTAGCATAGGTTCACTTAAATTTAAGGGCTTTTAAAATCTGATTTTAACCTACATTGCCTCGCTTCTTTGCTTGGTCATTAACTAAACCTTTCCTTAGATAGATATTTTTATAAGAGAAAAAAAGGTTATAAATGAAAATCTACACTTAATTAACAATGGGTATTTTTTATATCTATACATTTTAGTTATTAATATGATGTTGGGGCCTAAATTATCTAGAAAATAATATTCCTTCAAATTAACTGACACATATAAATGCTATTATAAATCTGCTAGAAAGATAGTACAAAATAAAAAGCCTCATCAGAAACATGACAGCTCTCTTTTGAATAGTTCTTTTGAGTAGTTTGTGTAAAGAGTATGAATGCCCCCCAAATCTATAAAAATATTTTGTATCATGACAAATAAAATATTCAAACTATTCTCATAACCTTTTTTAGCAAGAAAAATAAACTTAACAGTCTACTAATAGTGATAAATATTTTCCCCAGTAGTTTATGGCTTACAATTAAATTATACTTAAATATTTACAGTGTTTTAAATTTGAAAATGCTTCAAATATATTACTGTCATGGATTCTTAAAACAGTCTTATAAAGTAAGCTCAACAATTTTTGGTATTATCTTTATCTTTTATATTAGAAAACTGAGACCATGAGAGATTTGGTAACTTCCTCAAGGCAACATATACAACATGTCTTCTAGGTTTGAATTTAAATTAATCCATGATATATTATGGGGATAAATGTCTCTGACATTTTTTACTTGGTCTGTCCATGTTTTTAATAAAAAGGTAAGAGTTTATTCAACTCTAACAGATATATCTAAATGTCTAATTTAATATTTTATTTATCTTTTAGATGTAAAAACCATATTCAATTTTCAAGTTTGCCTTTAAATTCTTCCCAATTCCAATTTCATTAGTGGACAGTCTTAAGTTTATACAAAGCATTTAGAGAGATACCCACATTTCTAGGAAAAGCATTGAATTTAAAGAATATAATATTTTACACAAACATTACATTCAATTCGTATGCCAGAGCATTCCATTTTCCTGGAAGATCGAACATCTCCCCTTAATGTTCACACTAGTGCCTCCTTTGTGTTCTATTCATCCCTTTGTTCACATTTTTTCACCCCTTTGCTGATTTCTTCTGCCTTCAGAAGGAACCATAGTTCTACTGGCCAGCTGGGCTAAAACCAGTGTTTCTAGTTTCCATTCTGCTGGTTGAAAACAGCTGTCTCCTCTGTTCTCTTGTGGCTGCAGACAGTCCCTACCCACCCGAACCCTTCCCCGGGGATATATCCATTCTGGAAGGGCAGACATAGGATAGTTCAAGTGCCAGTGTGATGCAGCCTGTATATCTGATAAAGGCTATTCTACCTAGACTGTGGTAGCCAGATACGTTTACTTTTCTGACACAAAACCAGTGTCAGAACACCGTGGTTCTGATTACCATGAACTAAAATGACAAAGATTCTGTCCTTTTGGTTCTTGCCTCTCTCACTCGACAAGAACTATGTCTTAAGAGTACCAGAGCATCAACCTCTGAACAGGAGTCTAACACTTGTGGAGTAAGCCATCACTCTCACACCATCTACCATATGATGCATATCAGCATACTGAAACTGATCAGAGAAGTGGTAGACAGCAGTCTTACTCAGAATAGAAACAGAAATAAAGCAGGAAGCAAGAGAATGGACACAAAGCATTGTCTTTTGAAAACTTCTTTGTTCCCAATTTCCTAGAGGTAGAGAGGAAAACATGCAAATATAGCTATCAACTAAAACAGACCTACAGCTTCAGTTTTTCCAAAGGAAGTAGAGATCTCTGGAGATGACAAACCTATCTGAGGCTCAAGGCTTCTAATCCTATTTTTTTGGATACACTGGGGGAGGCCTCTAGACAGATAGCCCTCTTTGAGGTTGTCATGTCACTCAAAGAATAAAGAATTGTTTTTCCCTAATAGTATTTTCCCAGAGGCGCCATATCTTTTTTTTTTTTTTTTTTTTTTTTTGCGGTACGCGGGCCTCTCACTGTTGTGGCCTCTCCCGTTGCGGAGCACAGGCTCCGGACGCACAGTCTCAGAGGCCATGGCTCACGGCCCCAGCCTCTCCGCGGCATGTGGGATCTTCCTGGACCGGGGCACGAACCCGTGTCCCCTGCATCAGCAGGCGGACTCTCAATGACTGCGCCACCAGGGAAGCCCTGTTTTGTTTTTTTTTTTAATGAATAAAAATTATTTAGGTAAAGTTCAGGAAACTTTCACAATTGTCTTATAAATTTTTAGGAAACATATATGGCTTATTAAAGTTTCAAAATGATCTATAATAGTTGTTTAACTCCTCACGTAAAATGTCTATTATAGCTTTTGTTATGATTGGCTATTTATTCATATCAGAATACAAAATTTACCAGTCTAGAGAGTCCAATTAAATTGGAAATAATTTGTTCAAATAATTTAAGACATCACTTTTAACTATGAAATTATATTCTAAGAATTATAATTTTATCAAGTCTCAAATTGACCTATTATCTAAAAACACTTAATTCATAGCCAGTAAAGGAAAAGAAAGAAGATGCAAAATGATAGAAACATTTCTTCCTCAGATTCTGGATCTTCAGAAAATTCATGTGAAGAATTCAGTCCAATAGGGGACTCCTTTGAGGAAATGACTGTAGGTAGTGAGTTCTGGGTTTGAACAAGGCTGACAAGGGAATGTCTTAGTGGACAAACTTTTACCAGTGCTGGTGGGGCTTGGGGCTGGCCAGCAAAATCCCCCTGTAGAAAGTAATCGGAGGTAGAAGGCAGTCTTCATGTACTTCCTGGAGGAAGGTTGGGGGGAGGAAGGAGGACCTCCTCTCATCAGTTTCCCCCGTTGTTCATTCCTGCTATGGGCCTCCAACTTTGTGATGGTGTAGAGCAAGAGAGCTTGGGCCAGGTGCTTTGCTTTCAAGTAAAGAGATACATAGTGAAAATGCAAATTGCCAAAAGCATCTTTAGTATGCTAAAGTTCCACTGGACTTCATTTTTAAGGATACTGGATCGTCTGTTCCATGGGCAGAAGGCATGTAATAGATTATGAGTCCTGCTAGTCCAGGTTGATGATCAGAGACAAAAGCAGGAGTGAACTTTCTTGCCATACAGAGTAAGAGCAGGAGCAGAAGTGGAAGTGCTAGCTGGTCAACAGTGGACATGGATCCTAGACCCACAAGTCCTCTCAGCTAATGTCCCTTACTAGCAACTCAGAGGATTCCCTGGTCCTTTGGGCCTCCGCCAAACACCAAAATTGGATTGCCTCTCTAAAATTTCAAATTTAACATCCACTTCAGTTAATTTTGGTCTACTCTGTGTGTTCTTTGAAGTCATTGGCATTTCTCAGACCAACCTGTGCTATTGTCCACATATCATATATTTTTTTATAAGGGGCAACAATGCAGATTTTTTATTTTTTAATTGTCTTCTTGTTTTTTTATTTTTTAATTTTTGGGGGCTGAATGTGTCAAGTTTAATAACTATTAAGTAAAATAATGTATCTTAAATTCTTTTTTTTAATGTACCCTTTATTTTTTTATTTTCTCAACATCTTTATTGGAGTATAATTGCTTTACAATGGTGTGTTAGTTTCTGCTTTATAACAAAGTGAATTAGCTATACATATACATATATCCCCATATCTCCTCCCTCTTGCGTCTCCCTCCCACCCTCCCTATCCCACCCCTCTAGGTGGTCACAAAGCACTGAGCTGATCTCCCTGTGCTATGCGGCTGCTTCCCACTAGCTATCTATTTTATATTTGGTAGTGTATATATGTCCATGCTACTCTCTCACTTTGTGCCAGCTTACCCTTCCCCCTCCCCCTGTCATCAAGTCCATTCTCTACGTCTGCGTCTTTATTTCTGTCCTGCCCCTAGTTTCTTCAGAACCATCTTTTTTTTTTTTTAGATTCCATATATATGTGTTAACATACGGTATTTGTTTTTCTCTTTCTGACTTCCTTCACTCTGTATGACAGACTCTAGGTCCATCCACCTCACTATAATTGTCCTTTTATTGAAGTATAGTTGATTTACAATATTATATTAGTTTCAGGTGTACAACATAGTGATCCAATATTTTTACAGAGTATACTCCATTTAAAGTTATTATAAAATATTGACTATATTCTCTGTGCTGAACAATATACACTTGTAGCTTATTTATTTTATGGCTAGGAGTTTGTATCTCTTAATTCCCTACCCCTATTTTGCCCCTCCTCACTTCCCTCTCCCCAGTGGCAACCACTAGTTTGTTTTCTGTATCTATGAGTCTGTTTCTGTTGTGTTATAGTCACTGTTTGTTTTATTACAACGCAGATTTTTAAGAAACAAATTATTCTTTGTTCTTTTCTTTAAGTTTTAGTTTGATTTTTTGGTAGGTATTCTACTCTTTGGGGTTATGGTTCCTGTTTCTGTCTGCTTTGTAACATCATTATTCCTCTCTCTAAGCCATTCTTTCCCACTACAGTTAGTTTACCGGGGAAGTCATTTCTGTTGTTGTTGTGTGTTAGTTAATTAGTTTGTTTTTTTCATTTATTGATATGGTTCAGTCATTAATGTAAATTTCTGATGAAGCTTTTGAACCTCACTTTCAATCTCTGCATTTTCTGATTCCAAGGATTCGTTCTTGTTTTGCAGAGCTGTGACATAAACCATAATTATTTCTTTTATCTCCTCCAGTTTATATATATATATGTGTGTGTGTGTGTGTGTGTATATATATATATATATATATATATACACATATAAATTTATACACACACACACTCCCAGGAAAAGCCTGCTCCTTCTTCTGTCTGTTTGGCCTGAGCCAATCTAATCTGTAGTTGAGCTGGGTATCTGGGATTTGTGGATTATTGAGGTATTCTTTTTACTATTTTAGCTTTCCATTCCTCTGACAATCTCTCTCCAGTTTGCTACCCTGCCCCCAACCAGTTATAGCAGTACAGTGGATGAAAGGCCTGTAGGCCTTGAGTGAGCTTTCTTAGCTCTCCTCCCTTGCCCCAATCTTTGTTAGGCCATGGCCCTGCAGTTGGTGAAGCTCCTCTGTGGTCAGTGCTACAGAACTGATTTTTGATGGAGATGCTTTGGAATTCTAATTCATTTCTCCAACCCACCTGTGACCATTAATAGCTTGTTAAAAATTGTGCTAGTTCCTCCTCATTTTTGTCTAATGCAGACAGTTTCCTTCTGCTGCAGTACCCTTAGGGATGAAAAAAATCATGAGATTCTTCTGCTCTGGGAAAGGCCCTTCCTTTTCTGGAATTTGGTCATTTAATTTTGTATCTTCAGTTCTCTGAGGAGTTAAAAACATATGACTTTTTAGCTTATCTGGCTTATCCTCAAGTATTCTTTTAATAAGCAACTCCTCATAAAGTCTTTTTCTTGATTAGGACAACTCTACCTACAAAAATATTGATTCAAGTCAAAGATGAGATAATACTTCTCAAATATTTAAACCACCATCAATGCTGATCCTTCCACAAGTGACTGGGTCAATAATAGCACTCCAAATTATTAAATAATCAGAGCATATGTATGAGTCTTAGATTTTACTTAGTCTATTTATCTAAAACCTAATATCTGTAAAGTGGAAAAGTCTCCAATCTTAGTATTCCACATATAATATAGCACTGAGGGGAAAATGAACAGTGTAAGCTATGGGACGGTGAGTAAACAGATGAATCTATACCATATTCTCATTCCTAACTGATGTCTACTCTATTTTTCCAGTCCTTGAGGCCACTTAGGGTTCAACTTCATCTTACAATCAATATCCAATTCATCAGGAAATCCTGCTGGTCCCCATCTTTAATATTTATCCGTAATATAACCATGACTCACTAAAACTACTGCTATCACCTTGGTTCAAGTTACTATGATTTCTTACCCAGATTTAACTAATATGGTTTTAACTCATCTCCATTCTTCCACTCTTGCAACCTTGCCTCCTTGCCCACCCCCAACCTACCTTAACTAGACTAACTAGAGGAACCTTATTAAAATAAAAATCAGATAACCTCATTTCTCTACACAAACCTTACACTATCTCCTCATTTCTTTTGAAATGAATGCCAGTTACAATGATCTGAAAAGGTCCTCATTGGTTTCTTATTCCTGCCCTCTTCTTTCAGCAACAGCCATACTGCCTTCCTTGTTCTTTGCACACGCTGTGAGCCTCCTGATGTAGGGGGACTTCGCACTTGATGTTCCAATTTTCTTTTTAAAATCTCTCCCCCTAAATATTCCCATAGGTCTAACACTTACTCTCCTTCAAGTCACTGTTCAGACATAGCCTTCTCAATGAGGTCTACCTTAACCATTAAACTCCAAGTTTCTTCCTCCAAACAGGCATTCTAAAACCCCTCACCTTGTCCTATATTTTAAAAATATTCTATAGCATTTATGACCTTCTAATATACTATATAACTTCCTTGTTTATTTTTTATTATATGTCCTCTCAGACTAGATTGCAAACTTTACAAGAACAGAATTTTTTCTCTGATAGTTTGAAAGTATTTGATAAATAATAGATATAGTAAATATATGTTGAAAGAATGAATCTAAATGAGGGAAAAAGCTAGTCAACCAGTCTATTTCTTGTGTGTAGGTTCAATCAAAATATTTACCAACAGATATTTTTTCCCCAAATTTAAACTTTAGTTTAAGTTGATGGTTTTTAGTTAAAATTTCCTTAATAATATTTATTTGTAAAAATAGCAATATAGTTTTTAAAGGTTATAGTGCCCTCTCTATAACCTTTATATAGAGAGGTCTACATATATAGACTGTCTTCTATAGTCCTACAGGAAACCAGGGCTCAGAAGGAAGACCTCACAAGACAGAAGAGGTTTAATCAGAAAAATATAGGATTGAGTAGCACTGGTTTTTTTTCTCAGAAGAGGAGATTCATGTCACTCCAGTGACGTGAATAGGTGCAACTCTTTGACTGACAAGAATAGCGATTGTATATTGATATCTAGTCAAATCCTGGCATGGAGATGGTACTTGATAAATATCTTCTCAAATGAATGGGATTAGGAGGGATTCACTCAAGGCAATAAAAGAGCACAGATACAACCTTATTGTCTCATAATTGTAAAGGACCCAAGAGACTATCTATCCTATTACCCCATTTAAGAATTTTGCCTAAGTATAACCAACAACAAGGAAAAGGTGAGGAAATCATAGCTAACTTGCTGAGAGGTCAGGTAGCTGTTTCAAATGCTAGACTACGAAAGCAAAAGGAAAAGGTTAAACCCTGACTAAAGAGTGGTACATTCAGCCATCTCCTCTTGAAAATATCTAAGGATATGCAATGGTCATCTTTAGATATCACTATATAGCATGGTCTTGTCTGATGGGAGGACGGGGTTTGAAATGAGGGTTAGAATATAAAGGCAGCAAGAAAAATGAAATTTCCCTAGAAAATTTACCCTGAAAAAATATTCCTATTTACTCATATGTTACATATGTATTGTATGTTACAATAACATGCATGGGAAATGGACAATGTACATATGCAAAACATGTAAAGATATATATATATAATATGTGCTATAATTACAATCATACTTTTGTATCTTTAAACACTAGAAATGTTTAAACATTGAGAATAAAGTGAAATAGTGATTATTGAGGGCAGGTTCTCCCTTTGGGCGTGTGTTCATTGAATGAAATGGCTAAGCCATTAGCTGGTTTGCACGCACACTCTCTCTCTCTCCTTCTCTCCTCCCCCTTTCTTTCTCTCCATTTTCCTTTTTAAATTTCTAGTTGATCTACCCCTTTCTCACAGTTCTTCCTGCTGTGCTGTCAGTTCTGTTACACTAGGTGGGCATAGCTAAGGCCCTCCATGCCTTGAGCCTTAGATAAGGCTTCTCCTCTAAGCTTCCAGATACGCCTTTACCAGGAGTGACTCGCGGTGCCAATACCATGCCACTGTTTGAGTCCTGTTTTGTCAGATGCTATTGACAAGGCATATCTTCTTTATCAGAGTGTGACCTGCATTTCTCCTGTCTCTACTCTCTAATCTTTTTATCCGCATTTATTTTTTTGTCCTTTGCCACCTGCTATATTTAAGTATTCTGGTTTTAACTAAAGTGACTGCTTTGTCTTGTTCAACCCTACTCCTTTCCTTTGGCTGGGAAAGCAGTTTTACTCACTGTTATGGGTAATTCATTTGGGTTAATTTACCCCCTAGTAACTGACTCAGGCTTTTATCACACATTCATGTTTTGTTTGTTTGTTTTTTTAAGTTTCCTTTATATTTTCTGCTTTTTATTTTACTTTGATTACCAGGGGAAATAGGCAACATATATTTGCCTGATAAAATAGAACATTTTAAAATATTTGGAAATATATGAAGTGCTATTAAAGCAGCAGCAGAAAGAGCTTAAAGATGATCCCATCTGACTATGCCTCAATATGGTTATAAAAACCGGTCAGTGAACACAGGTATGCACACACGCTTCAAATGTACCCTGCATTCAATCGGAATCAAGACATTGCAACCAGAGTTCATGTTACTGCTGTAATAATGGCAGATGGTTGTAGTTGTATATTCTACTCAAAATTAGTAGGTGTGGAGAAAAAGAGACGTTTATTAACTGGAGGGAGGACATATTCAAATAAATACGTTGCCCCATAAAGTGCCCCAGTGTGAGTATGATTTAAAACATAATTATGGTTTTCCATTACTGTAAAAATTTTTGGGTAACAAAATTAAAGTGTTTAATTTTTAGAATAGGCTCATGCTCTCAGCATGGAAATATCTGTGTATTTTTAAAATAAATTACATATGAAATAAAGCTGTAAATTGTGGATATATTCTAGGCATTCAACTTAAGGTAAATTAAAAAATTAAAAGTAAATGACATTTAGTTGATGTAAATAGAAATCACTATTGTTTCTCTGTTATTCAAGGGAATGTGGACAGGAGGAGTGTGTTTTTTTTTTTTTTTTTTTTTTTAAGGAGTGTGTTTTGTAATGCAAGATAGTTTTAGTACGCCACATTGGGGAAAATATATGTGGTTATTGTTGGTAAGAAAGCAATAATGGTGAAATATGAATAAAAAAAATTTTGAAAAGTTCCTAGATAATGGATTATGTTCCAAAAAACACATCCTAGTAACCTATAGATGTTAAAGAACAATATGTAATGAAATGGTTTTCATTGCCATTGATTTGTTGCCATGGTGACTTTTCGGGACGATGGGAAGGCAACATAGTCAAAGTGATTTAAATATGAGAGTCTGTGATCCAAACCAGAGATAAGTGGTCATTGGACAGAAATCAGGGGCCTCATTTTAATCTCCCAACATTCTATGTATCATAGCATTACATTTATTTTGATAGCTCTGTTTTTTGTCCACATAAATTTACAAATTCACCATGAATCCAGCTTTATGTAATATTCAAGAGAATAGTGTTCCTCTAGCACAACTGCTAACACTAGGGAACAAAGCCTGTAACAGCTTCTGGAGCACAGAATGTGTAATATCTGTTACAGGAATTGAATGAAATCTGGGGTGGCATCTCAGTGACATTTTGCACTATTGCTATGAATATAGCTTTTACATTGAGGCCTTGCTCAATTGTTCAGTTACAGAAAGGGCCAGAGAGTTCATGCTGATTTCCAAAAGGAGAAAGAAAAAAAAAAGAGATCTACACAGACAAGGCCAACTATCTTGAAATACCTCCTGTTGCCCTAAAACATAACATCACTGAGTGTGAGAGGCTATAGGCTCTGTCTCATGGGGCGTGGTAAAGAAGGTTAGACAACTGAGATGCTTGCTTAAAATCTTCATTTAAAAAAAAAAATTCTATATTGTGAAGGCTCCACGTCTCTAGAGAATGGAGACATTATATAGCTCATTACAGTTTATGCAGTATGCTGTCTAGGGACTCCATGCCCAGTTGGAGCTCTTAGTAGCAGAATCCTTCGCAGGCATTTTTTGGCAGAGAAAGTATTTCTGTTTAGATACGCTGTGAGTCATGCATAGATGCTTTATGAGAACCCTCTTTCAGAGGTGTCACGAAGTGGGCCACAGCACACAATAATAAAAAGAGCACTGGATGAGAACCAGAAAACGGTATTTCTAATTCTGGCAATGCCGTTAAACCAGCCATGCAACCTTAGGCCGGCCTCAGTATCCTCATCTGCAAAATGAGGACTTTGGACTAAACCATCTCTTAAGGTCTTTTCATCTCTAAAATCCTATGATTCTTTTCAGCATTATTATGTGTCTTTATTTTCCCAGTGGGATGATTCCTTTGACCAACTGGAAATAAAAGTAAAAGTTTATACTGAAAAAGGGAATTGGTAGGCAACAACTCATTTGTCTTACTATATTTCTTCAGAGACATTCTGGAGCATGTGTTTGTCAAATACGAGGTTTTCTTAAGAGAGATTTCATACTAACACATATTAAGCACAGTTTAAGCATTTTCTGAAAAAAACAGAAAAAACCCCAGCACAGTCGTAAATGGTAAATTTTAAGTTTCACTACAAAATTATCAAAAGGCAAGTTTAAAATAAGGATCAAACTATTACAAATGATATGAAATATATTTGAAATTCTTCTCCTTCCATAAAATACCCTTTTGGGGGTTTGTTCATTATAAAAAATCAATGGTGTGGGAAAAAATGGGAGGGTGTTTACAAACCCAAAGTTAATTTGAATCTTTCAATAGCAAAATAATTCTAATATGTTTTATTGACTTTACTCTCCTGTTTTTTCTTATTTGTTTGTTTTTTGCACTCTAATCTTCTATAGACTGAATGTTTGTGTCCCCTCAAAATTCGTATGTTGAAACCTAACTCTCATTGTGATGATATTTAGAGATGGGGCCTTTGGGAGATGATTGGGTACTGAGAATGGAGCCCTCATGGATGGGATTAGTGCCCTTAAAAAGATACTGCCAGGGAGCTCCCTGGCTCCTTCTGCCACGTGAGAACAGTGAGAAGATGGACTTCTGTGAACCAGGAAGCAGGCATTCATGGGTCACCAAATATGCTGGCACTTTGATCTTGAATTCCCAGCCTCCAGAGCTGTGAGTAATAAATGTTTGTTGCTTAAGCCACTCAGTCTATAGTATCTTGTTATAGCAGTCTAAACTGGGACAGAAATTGGTACCTAGAAGTAGGGGTGCTGCTGTAACAAAGACCTAAAAATACGGAAGTGACTTTGGAACTGTGTAATAGGCAGAGTTTTGAGGTGCGTGTTAGGGAAAAAAAGCCTACACTGCTGTGAATAGACCTTTACAGGTGATTCTGGTGAGACCTCAGAAAGAAAAGTGGGGAGCTCAAGTGAAAGCCTCAGTCTTCTTAGAGACTAACAAAGTACTTGTGAATAGAATGTTGATGGAAATGTGGACAGTAAAGGCCATTTTGATGAGGTCTCAGATGGAAATGAGAAACATATATTGGACACTGGAGGAAAGGCAATCCTTGTTATAAAATGGCAAAGAACTTGGCTGAATTGTGTTTGTTTCCTAATGTTTTGTGGAAGGTAAAACTTGTGAGCAATAACATTGGATATTCAGCTGAGGAAATTTCTAAGCAAAATGTCGAAGGAGTAGACTGGTTCCTCCTGACTACCTGTAGTAAATTGTAAGGAGAAAGAAATGACTTAAAGATCCAATTGTTGATATAAAACTAAGCAGAACTTAAAGATTTGGTAAATTCAAAGAACTCCATTTCTTTGATGTCAGTTACTGGACCTCTATTGTGTTCCTTTGGTGGTGTCATGGTTCCCTGATTTTGCGATCTCTGCAGCCTTGTGTATGTGTCTGCGCATTTAAGGAAGCAGTCACTTCTTCCAGACTTTGTGGACTGACTTTGGTAAGAAAAGACTTCACCTGTGGATGGGGACACACTGGATGGTGCTGTGAACCTGGGTCTAGTGGTGTGGCATGCCAAGTGCAGGGGTATGTGGCAGCTCTCGGGCTGCGGGGGGGCGGATATGATGTCTCCTTGGCTCAAGCTGTTGGGGCCCATGACATCACAACTGCATGATCCTTGGTGGTGAGAGCTGTGGGGGGGAAGGGGGTCCTCAGTGGCTGTACACCTGTATGCTGCTGGCTCTGACTCCTGTCACAAGCCTGCACTACTGTACTTGAGCCTGCAGCTCGCCCCTGCAGCCACACAAGTGCATGCCTGGCAGACAGCCCAGGCACCAGCAACTCTTCATGTACGCACATTGGCCACAGTCAGGGTCACCATGCACGGACCTGCAACCAACCCCTGCCACCATGCAGGCACCTGCCAAGCATGTGCATACTGTTGGCTCCAGCACCAATGCCACCTTGCCACTGAACCCAGAGGTACCACTGAGGACCCCGTGGCCTTTGCAGTCACTTCTTCTAGACTTTATGGATCCCAGTAAATTGGCTGTAACTAATAATAAATTAGTCTCTTCTTCATCTGAATTATTGCTTATATTTCTTTGTCTTCTCTGACTTAAAGCCTTAAAATTAATGCATAATATTAGTAGCTATTGTGGGTAACTTTGTCTTATTCCTAATTTTATTGAGGGACTATTTAGATTTTTGCCAGTTCACGTAGTGTTTGCTGATGATATCTAATGAAAAATCTTTATGTCAAAAGAAATTTAGTACTAACATATATAAACCACAGCTTAGGCATCTTCAGGAAAAAGAGAAAAAAATGTTATAAATGTTAAATTGTAAGATTCAGTACACAATTCTCAGAGAGCCTAACATAAGTATCAGATTATTTAAAATGATGTGAAATATACTGACTCTTCCTTTTTTATTTATAGTCTGAGGAATTATTGAAAAAATTCCTGAAATACTTTTTGTTGTTTTATTGCATTTTCATCCAAAGAAGTATAATCTAGCATCTCTATATTTGCAATACATTAAGTTTTATTTGTAGCCAGCTTCTTTTGTATGTTCCATAGGCACAACAAAATAACATATAGACACAGTTGTGGATTTAAACTACATGTAGGATCAATCAAACATGGTATGTGCATTTGTCTGTATTAGATTGAACTTTTTTTTTTTAATTAAAATCTTTGATGTCCTTCCTCCCCCTGTCCCCACCAGGTCATTAGATTGTCAATTTTCTCAGAAAAGTGTTTTTAAAATCCAATTTCTAAGGAAGATGTTTGTCGATTTAACATTTATTTTCTTCTGTGCATTCCCAGAGTACTTTGGTTTACACATTTCTTGTCCTACTGATCATCTTGGTGGGTTGCACCATTTATCATTAAAATTATCCATCTTTTTACTGTTTAAGTTGTGGGAATCTTTTGTAGTTGATTTACAAGTTGTGGTCTTTAAATGCTATCATATCTAATTAAAACTTGTTACCACTTATATGCCTATCACTTAATTTTAAATTACTTTTTGCTATTTCACTTTAGGTATGTTTCTCCTTAGCAAATTTTACTGTTATTATTTATTTATTCAAAATTGAGAGTCTTTATTATTGAATATCATATTAATCAACCCATTCCTTTTCATAAGTGACATATTTAATCTCGTTTCTTTGATAACGTACATTTTATCTCATATTTAAAATGTACTATGAATTTACTGGTTTTTTCTTTCTTAGGAAAATATTGTATGGTTTATCAAGTTTTCTAAAGTTTTATTTATCTTTAAAAATATTACTGGGCTTCCCTGGTAGCACAGTGGTTAAAAATCCACCTGCCAATGCAGGGGACATGGGTTTGAGCCCTGGTCCGGGAAGATCCCACAAGCCGCAGAGCAACTAAGCCCATGCGCCAAAACTACTGAGCCTGGGTGCCACAACTACTGAAGACCGCGCCTAGAGCCCCTACTCCACAACAAGAGAAGCCGCCACAGGGAGAAGCCAGTGCTCCACAATAAAGAGTAGCCCACGCTGGCCGCAACTAGAGAAAGTCCGTGTGCAGCAACAAAAACCCAATGCTGCCAAAAATAAATAAAAAATAAACAAATTTTAAAAAATATTACTGTTCACAGCCACAATATTATCAACTATTTGGGATTGACCAACATTTTGAATATATTCACTGATCATCACTATTTCTCATACACATTATTTTCCACCTTGAAATGTTTTTTCTTATTTAATTTTTATTTGAGTAGAGCAGATCTTCAACTAATTATCACATAGAAGATTCATGAATCGTGTGTACTATCTGAATTATTGAACGTTATATTGTGCTCACTCGTGCCCATAAATATAAATGACATATTGGTTGAGCGTAGGTTCTAGTTTTCTAGTACTTTCTTCTCAAATGTCTGTAAATATTCTTCATTCTTTTCTAGATTCTAATATTGTGATGAGAATTCTAATACCAGCCTTTTTATTATCCTCCAGAGGAAAAGGTTTATTTCAAAGCTAACAAGTCCTTGGTGCCCTTCTAGACCGTTTAATAACGACAACTTAGAGTCTCTTAAAACCCCAAAGTCATCAATGTCTTTAGACTCTTCTTCCAGATCCATTAGTTAGATCATGTTTAACCTTGCTTTTTGAGAAAGGTGGGTAGGAGAAAAAATTAGCATATGTTTGGGCTGCCTTCCTAAACTATATTTTCCTAATCCCCATAGCCACACATGATTGTTTAATTTACTATTGGAGAACAAAAATTCAGAGGTAAACAAATTCATTTTGTTTTCTTGTTGCAGTGATTTATCTAAAAAGTTAAACATGTATTCCCCACTTTTCTCTTTCCTATAACATGTCACATAAAGTACCAAATCAAAGAAACAAACAATAAAAATATAAAAAACCAAAAGGAAAGGATTTAAAATAAGTTGAAGTGCTGAGATCAGGGGATATTCTAGTTCTTGATGCTTAAGCAGGAATATTTTATAAGAAAAAAAGTTGCCTCAGATGTTTTTAAAAAAGAGATTTATTAGGAAGGAAGGAACAAAAGCAGTAGCCTTGAATAACAGCTATTTCCTGAGTAGAATAAATGAGGCGGAAACACAAAACCTTGATGTATAATTGTCAAAATTTCTTAACATGAATATAGTGATGGGTTGTTAACCATTTTCCCCCCACTGGCTCCGGATATTAACATTACTTTGAGAATCCTCAGGATATTTTGTTTTATGTGAAGTATTAAAGCATCTCAAAATCCCTAGCCAAATGCAAAAGAAAGCAGAGCATAAAATGGCTTATCAGGCAGGAGGAATTTAAGTATGAATGACAATATCTACAGACTAGTAGACCTTGTGCTTGTCCTGAAATGGCTGGAAGTCTTAGGCAAATAATAAACAACAAACACAAAGAAACTTGAGCTTGAAACTCATAGCTTTACAATTCCTCTCATTTTATGTGATTCCACTGAAAAGTGACTTAAATATAGAATTTCAGAAAAATAAAGAGATGTTCCTTGACACAAGGTATGTTTCTGGGTACCTGATAACTCAATAAGGAGCCCTGAAGGATATCATATCTTGAGGCTGCCACAGAAATTTCACATAATCTGAAAGTGCCTGCCTCTGGCATTCACCAGACACGCAAAGACATTATGAGAAGGAAGCTAGTCTTTCCTTTATCTAATAACAGCTCCCCAGAGAAGATCCCAAAGGCACTAAGCCATGCTCACTAGATTCACAGGAAGAACTAGAAATTGTTTTTCCTTTTCTTTTTTAACTCCATCCTTTGTAGCAAAAAGTAAGTATAGTTTTTTCTCGTTGCCCTGCAATAACGCTTGGCTCTCTAGTCTTCTCTGATATATGACAAGATGAAAATATTTACCAAAATGAAAAGGGACCTTTGTTTCTTTTTTCATTGCAGATCATATGTCTCTCAGATAACCACATAATCACCTCCTGCTCATGTAAAAAATCAGTGATCACAGGTTATGAAAAAGAATTTAACACCTGTCTTTTGGTGTGCGAGAGCAAATATCAAGTTACTGCACACTCCACTATCAACATGTTTGATTAGGTAATAATGCTCATACAACTTGGAAGTAAGATGGAGATAAGTTATCATAACTTATTCTTTTATTTGTATTAAAACCAAGACCCAGAGAGTCTATGTGATTTAATTTCCCAAGATCATCATTATAACTAGTGATCAAAAATGCTAAGAAGGGATGTGAAAATATTATATTATTAACATTGGGGTTTTATATATGTGGACCATGTGTGCTTGAGGAAAAATCTGGCACTAATTTGTATAGATTCATTTAAACTAAATTCTCAGTTAATTCTGTTTTTTAAGTTTCAGGTAGACTCTCCATCTTAACCTTCACCTTAACCATTCTTCTCAAGATTAGATCCATCTTCTCTTTATCATTATATTTAGTTTAACTGAATCTTTAGTGTCTCCAGTGTGTAGACATCCACAGAACTGTAACAGGAACACATTATCTAAGATACGTGTTATCGCTCCTTTAACTCAACATATAAAGCTATCCCTCCTGTCCCCCTCTACATCCCATCAAACCTTTGTCTGTATGTTCTCATCTACCACATAATGTCAGAGGAAAATGTCCTTCTTTCAAAGCTAACCCTGAGCTATTTTGTCCTTTCTTTATTACCTCACTTTTTCTATCATTAAATATCTTAAAATCTTATTAGTATGTCCCTTTCTACTGCCTCTTTATACTCTGTAATAGCAAAACTACAGTTCTTCTGTTTTTCAAACCTTCCTTTGGCTTTCTTGATTTTACACAAGAAACACTTTCTCTCTTCACACAGCATTCTATTAAATCATTTGACAGTATGTTTCCACAATCCCCTTTCCTCTGCAACTGGCTCCTGAAGTTTTTTTTTTCAGTACACGGGCCTCTCACTGTTGTGGCCTCTCCTGTTGCGGAGCACAGGCTCCGGACGCGCAGGCTCAGCGGCCATGGCTCACAGGCCCAGCCGCTCTGCTGCATGTGGGATCTTCCCGGACCAGGGCACGAACCCATGTCCCCTGCATCGACAGGCGGACTCTCAACCACTGCGCCACCAGGGAAGCCCAACTCCTGAAGTTTTTAATAGACAATACTTTCTCAATATCCATTTGGTAGAATTGACCACCCAGAAAACACAAAGATCTATTTAGAATTCTCATTGCTTCCCATTAATTATTTCTCTGGAGCTTAATATATGAAATCATGTAATACAAATTATACATAGCCCTTAATAACAAGGAAGTTACAGGATGTGGTTAATATCTAATAAAGGGCATTGCTTATATTATACTGCAAATAATTCTTGGTTTAAGAGACTGTACTGAGCACAGATCCCCAGTAGCACTGGATGCTCTTGAATACCATCTACCTCCTAAATTTATTCTTCCCACAATTTCCAAAACACTATTCTCTTCTTGATGCTCCTATTATTTTATTACCTCTTTCTTTATTTTAGTAACTTCTCTCCATCCTCTGCCCCTTCATTTTGGCTGGTAAATGATTCTAGATTTTGTGCTTTTCCCTGCTCTCCTTATGCTATGTCACTCTTATGTTGCATCATCTAGCATCTAGATGTAGATGATTTCTCTAGCTCCGTGTCTATCATCTATGGATATCTCTATCATCATTTCACACAGGACATATTTTCAACTCTATTAAGATACCATACAATATAGCCCAACTGGATATTCCCTTTTTGAATGTACTCCTAGGGATACTTAAAATCACTTGAAATAATTTCTGCTGGTGTGTTTCTGAATATATATTTAATTTTTGTCACCTTACTTTTGATTTTGAAAGAATGTTTTTAAATTACTTTTTATAATAATGTACAATATTTACCTGGTTTCAAAGTCTTAGGTGACTATCCTAGTCCTTTAAACCTATTTCCTCTTATTCACGACCATTTTTAGAATTTTATATATAAGCAAATATATTATTTAAGAATGTTTATATTTTGCCCTAGATATTATCTATACACTAACGCTTTTATGAAAACTTCTAGTTTCTTCTTTGCTTTTTGGGGGGAGGGGAAGGGAAGACCATTTCCTATTTTTTCCTGCCTATGAACAATATTGAAATTAGCTAGTAATCTCTTTTCCCCTTCTCTCCATCTCTATACTATGGAATTTTAACTACTTCTAGTTAATTCCTGTAAGTCAAGCATTAAGCTTATTCTACTTTTCTTATACCCCCGCCCCGCCCCCACACACAGAGTGTTGCAGTTTATTATGTGGATATTGGAAAGTGGTAAGGAGAAGTAGAACATATGTAAATTTTATAGAAAATAATTTGGCTCGAATTGGTCATTTCTCTGCAAGAAAATCTTCACATCGACTTTAGAATAACAATGCAACTGACATCATGCTGCAATATTGGGTACTAACATAATATGTGAATTATTTACTGTTTCCCACATCCCTTCTAGATCTTACTCTTTTCAATAACATAGTGCACAGAATTTGGTTACGTTTTTTAGTTTGTTTAATGGAAATAGCTGTGACACGGAGATACTGCATTTGCAAATTTGGAGGAAGATGTCTACAGAAATGCATACTGAAAGTTACAATAGGAATAAAAAGTGTATGTCTTTGACATTTTACTTGCCATGGATCCAGAAACTTCATTATACTTCTGTATGTAACTTATCAGAGATGGTATTTAATAAGGAAAGAAACTGGATAAGTGCATTTCAGTACCTTTAGTTCACTTAAAATTAGCCTATTATTTTCATTATTAGGAGTAATTTCATGAGAAGTTTTATTCAAACCAGTTTCCACAACAATGGAACACCCCAGATACCTATTAAGTAAGAAATATTATCTACCTTGAACTGTTTGTACTACATGCTATTACTGCATCTTCCACTGAAAAGATCTTTTTGCTTTTCAACCATCGAATGTTTCATTTCCAAACTATTTCTAATTAGAATTTTAGTAAAATAGAGGGCAGCAATCTGTTATTTGACACTTACACTAATGGAAGAAACACCTGCTTGAATTACATTTAGTATCAGTTAATAGACTCTTTTTCTACACTTTTCAAATGACTCTGTTTAGAAAACCATTTCCTAGGAGAAGCATTTTCTGTACTTAAGTCATATTTGTATGTATATATTCTTATAAAACAGTTAAAATAATTACACTTTATCACCCTCCATTCCCCTTTTACAACAGCCCTTCATCTTTTTTTTTTCCTTTTCTAAATTTCAATCTTGGGGCATGAATATCATGGTATTGTATTTTCAAGGTAATTTTTTATTTTGTTTCTTCCTTGCTATCACTTAAGAAATGGCCCAAAGTAATTTGATACCTTGCTATGAGAAAAGTTTTGATGCAACTACCTGAGAGTTTATATCAAGTTGGAACCATTGAAGCATGTGTGATTGAGTGCCAGTGGGACAGGTTCTGGCACAGTCATATATTGTCTTCATTTCATGCATTGTTTTATTTAGGTTTGCTCTGCCACCACAGTGCGGGAATGGCCAGAAGGAAGAGACTATATGTTAGATGCTTTATGTAATCCCACTGTTTCCACTACAGTTTTAGGTGACATATAAGATAATCAACCCTCCTTCCCTTCTTCTCCTTGATCACTAATCTCTCCACAGCTAATCCTTCTAATTCTTTTCCTATACACGTCTAATATTTGCAAACATAGAGCTTATAAAATAAAAATTGGATATGTATATATATTTTACACACACATATGGACATAAATATATTTCTATAATTTTTTTGCTATTTTTAACCTTATTTATTTCATTTACTCTGAAATGGCTGCAAATTATTTCACATGATGTTTGTCTGAATTGTATATATACTAGGGGACTAATTTTATTTTTTGCAAGTAAATGGCAATTTTCCATAAATTATTTTTTACAGAAAAAATTATGCATACCGATGCTATGAAAAACTCAAATGCCAAAATATTGTTCAATGACAGAAAACTTTCCATCTCACTTAAAGCTATTCATAGAATAGTCGAGCATTTATTGAAATTCTACCCTTTTAAAATAAATTATATTGTACTTTATGTGAGAGTTTTTATCTGAATTCTCTAATTACTTAAAAATTGTTTCTATACTTGTGTCAATAACATATTCATTAGTTTTATGGTATAAGCATATTTTTATAGCTTGTGCTTAGAGAAAGTTTATACAATTTGCCATGTTCCACAAGAGTGATGCTTTACCACTTTAAGATTGTTTCATGTCTGTCAATAAAGAGCAACATTTTTATTTTTATTTTTTTTCATATAGGGCTTGCATCTTTCTTTTGAAACTTATTATTAACTATTTCATGGTTTGGATGAATTCCATGAGTCTTTTTTTTTGAAGATTTTCATCATTCATTTCTAAATATTTTGTTATCTTTGTTTTTCCATTCTATTCAAATTAAGATTTTATTTAGAAGAGAATTTCACTTTAAATATTTTTTGTGTATATGCTTTTTGGTTATTTTTTCTTACATAAACTTCTAATTTTTTTATTGGGTTTTTGCCAGAAAATATGAAAGGTGTGTTTTCTATACTTCAGGTATGTTGCAATAATCTTGTAGCCTGATACATAGTTAATTTTCATGAATACCTCACGACATTTTAAAATGTATGTTTTCTGTTACTTAAAGTTTTCTCTTTTTGTCTTCTTGCTCCACTGATTTGTGAGAAGTGTGTTGTTTATCTATTAAATATGGTTTATTATTTACCAATTTCTCCTTTCATTTCTATTAGTGTTTGCTCTCCTTTTTGAAACTCATTTTTAAGTGCGTAAAAGTTACTTTAGCTTCTTGTATCT
The DNA here is from genome assembly GCF_008692025.1 of Phocoena sinus. NCBI lineage: Eukaryota > Metazoa > Chordata > Mammalia > Artiodactyla > Phocoenidae > Phocoena > Phocoena sinus. The sequence goes on along the minus strand of NC_045772.1, from coordinate 33,903,195 downwards.
TTCATTCTATCATATTTTATTGTTACATCTTTTTCTTTGGGTTACTTTATTTCATTCATTCCTCTGGAAAAATAGTGTAAACCAGATTTTTTTCTTTTAAATTTATTTTTGGCTGCGTTGGGTCTTCGTTGCTACACGGGCTTTCTCTAGTTGCGGTGAGTGGGGGATACTCTTCGTTTTGGTGAGTGGGCTTCTCATTGCAGTGGATTCTCTTGTTGCAGAGCATGGGCTCTAGCCACGTGGGCTTCAGTAGCTGTGGTATGCGGGCTCAGAGTTGTGGCTGAGTGAGTTGTGGCTCACAGTGCGGGCTCTAGAGCGCAGGCTCAGCAGTTGTGGTGCAGGGCTTAGTTGCTCTGCAGCATATGGGATCTTCCTTGACCAGGGATCGAACCTGTGACCCTTGCATTGGCAGGTGGATTCATAACCACAGTGCCACCAGGGAAATCCCAAACTAGAATTTTAAAAATCATAATATGATATTCCTTATTAGGGGAATTTATCCATATTCACATTTATTACTATTACGATCTGATGGACTTAACAATGGTATCTTATTTTCTGTAATTTATTTGTTCTCCTTTGCCACTTTTTTCTTTCCTAATTTTGTTGGATCTATTGAGGATTTTGAGGTGATATTTCCTCTTACTTGAATAATTTAGAATTTAAACAAATAATTTCTATTTTTCTGAGAGTCATCATTAAACTATCAAACATAAAATGTTAAAAAAAATAGATTTCTCATGACTGTTCAAGGTTAATCAGTATCTATAGACTATTTCCAAAGAAGACAAAAACCTCCCCTGCTCCCTGTTCCCTGAGACCTGCCACCCATTGCCATGCAGAGATCATCTATAAATTGGTTACTTTTAAAAATATAATGTCACAACTATTACTTTGACATATACTGGTAATTTGCTACTTTCATTGCTCCCGACTATTCCTTGTGTGGAGTGTATATTATTTATAACTGATAAACTCAAATGTGCATAAATGTAAAGTTTTTTATAACTAGATTCATTTTTTTTTTTAAGTCACCCATTCTAAGCAAGGTAAGAAATAATATAGTCACTTCCAGGTAAACTTGGTCAAATAAAATTTTGGAATTTTTTCTGCTTCTTTCTTTTCTGACTTAAATATTAATAGCTGGGTGGTTCCAAAGATTTCTGCATCAAACTGTAAACTACTGAATAAAAATTAAGTTATTGTTGCTAAAATAATAACTACTAAAGTAACGACATGGAGGTATATTATTTCTATTTTTTCCCATTCACTTGTCAACTATGAAGTAGAAATATATTTCATATTGATTTTTATTCTTTATTAAGAAACCTGTTTGTGTTTTTCTTCAGCAATTCATTAGAAATAAATGCTGAGTATTGCAACATGCATTATTACTCTGTAAGACATGGTTGCAACTTTCAAAATGCTTAGAATAAATATAGTTAGTAAGATAAGAGATAAGACCGAAAAGTTAATAAATAGTGGCTTAAGTAATAGTGTAGAATATCAATGAAAAAAATCCATATGAACACAGATTACTTACTGTCACAGAGCATGGACTATTAGTGGAGTTCAAAAGCAGGAAAGACCATTTCCTCCCAGAGAATAAAGACTGCTGGAAGCAAAATCTAACTGTACATTGAACTACAGTAAGTAGAGGACAGAAGGTCTTTCTATGTGGATGAATTGTAAAAGTAAAGGGATAGAAAATAGTTCAGAGACAGAAAGTAATCCTCCATAATTTCCAGTGTAAAATTATCTTTTAAAGTGATACCTTTCTAAATTTAGAGATAGATAATTATGCATAGCTCTCCTTTGAGACACTCAGTGTCAACCTGACTGCTTCAGTCAGGCTAAAGCACAGCGGGTATTTCAAAATCATCTATTAATAGGTATCCAAAATTGCAGTACAGTAAAGTTGTGTTTAGTTTAGGGTGATGCTGTTGTGAGAGAGGTGTAACAGAGTTGTGCTTGAGACTAAATCATAGGAAAATAAATGGACCCCTGCTACTCTACCAACTGACTATGAATTTCAAAGGCTGCATGTACATTGAGTTTTAGACTTTTTGCACTAAAGTTAATGGAATCAACATCTTAAATCCCCAAGTTGAAAACCTCCTACTGAATTTCATATGCCAAACAATACTTTTCCAAAAGCGTTTTCCTGATAGAAACATCTTTGGAAAAAATAATGTTTCTTACTTATAATATGTACCATCAAGCAGCCTAATTAATAATAAAATGGTAGAGAAAAGAAACAAAAGAATTATGACTATTTAATGCCATTTATATCTCATTTAAAAGATTTAACCATCACACTTCATTGGAATAAAAACAATTAGTGGAAGAGGAGACAAATACTGATGAAAATTTGAATACTAAATATGGGAAATAAAGGACCATGCTTATTGGTGCAGAAATGGAATAGAATGTATGCTTTCGTTGTAACAACAAATTAAAACTTCTTTAATGTTTAAGGGAGATGAAAGAGCCAGATATGCAGCAAAGGTGGCATTTGCTACTTCCTAGTTATGTCAAGCACTTCTATTTACCTAACAAATATTATGTTAACCTGCTGTAATAGAAGTTACTAATCTGGTTACAAATATAAATGACTAATCTGGTTACAAATTACTAATTTGGTTACAAATATAAAACCACAGAAAAACTGATTTACTTTTGTGAGTAATTTTGGAAGCAATTTAGAAGTAATAACTATTAAAATTAAAAATTAATGTATGAAACATTGCAAAAAGCTAATGAGTTCATATTAGGCCATCAAAATGGTTGGAAGTGAAGTAGTAGTTTCAGTTCTCTGAGTCCATTTATTTGACAAATATTTGAATAGCTGAAGAGAGAAGTCTTTAAGACAGCATTATCTAACCTAAAAAAACAAATGATCATCAAAATGGAGAAGGAAGTGACAGATGATAATATGGGTACTTAGTAGTCTTACTCAACACTGATCTATTTTAAAGCAAAATGGTATTTTTTTCACTTTGAAAACTCCATTACAATTCTTATAGATTTATTGTTTACCATTTTTTTCTCTAGATTAGCCCTTTAAATTTAATAATACTTAGTATTTTTTCCAAAACATGCAATGGACAAACAGGAAAGTTAGTGCAAATGTGTGAGATTTTTGCATTTGCTTACTCTAGCTAAGAAAGGTAAATCTATATATTGAAACTAATATGTTGATAAAAAGAAGTAAATGTCAATTTTTCAGCTCTTGATATAACCTATATTTATTTTCAGAAGAAGAGCTGCATTTCACGTATATTTAGTACTTCGAAGCACTGGCTTCCTATTGTGCTTAAGGTGTACAAGTTACAGTTGGTATTTTGACTAACCTTGATAATATACATCAGCTAAAAGGATGAATCCTGTAGTGGGCAGAATGGTGGTCCCAAAGAGGTGTCCACATTCTAATCTCTGGAACCTGGGAACATTACTTTATATGGTAAAAGACTGATTAAGTTAAGGATCTTGAAAAGGGAAGTTTATCATGAATTACCAGGTGGGTCCTAAATGCAATCACATGTATTCTATTAAGAGAGAGGTTGAGTGAGTTTTAAAACAAGCACACAGATGAGAACACAGCACAGACAGAAGAGGAAAAGGCACTGTAACCGCACAGGCAGAGACTGGAGTAATACAACTGCAGTCAAGGAATGCCAACAACTATGGGAAGCTGGAATGGGCAAAGAACGGATTCTCTCCTAGTTTCTATAGGAAATGTGACCTCGCTGGTGACTTGATTTTGAACTTCTGGCCTCCAGAACTGTGAGGAGAATAAATTTATATAAATTTCTATTGTTTTTAAACCACCAAGTTTGTAGTAATTTGTTATAGCAGCCACAGACACTAATTTAGATCCTTTTTTTTTTTTTTTTTGGTCTATCTAAAATAACATCCCTTTGTGCCCTGTTTTGAATGTGAGCTGCCATCTTCTTATAGACCAAATATGGGACAAGGAGGCAACACATGACCCAGGCTGTGCCATTAATATCTTTTCCTTCCTCACCCACGTAGCTTTAGTTGATTAGTCAGGCTACAAACCTGCCGAAACGTGAGATAATTAGAATATTTCTCTGAGAGGCTTCTTTTTCCCTTCTTAATTTAGAACATTTTGGTGTCATCCTCTCCTGGTGGCAAATGTTGTAAATGTGAGTCTGGGAGCTTCAAAATTCTAGCAGCAGACAGATATTTAGGGCAATCCCAAGTAAAGAGGTCAGACTTTTTTTTCTGGGAACTATTTTTTGTCAATTTTTTTGGACAAAGCAGGAGCCACTAATCCAAATTTGGAAGTTGGGATAGGACACATTTCAAAAATTTTTTTATTATAATTTTTAATATTATTTTCCTAAAAGTCCCAAGTAAGTTGATTTGTGAGGAGCTGGAGATGGTTAAGAGAAGTAAGAAATAACAAGCTAGAAGACAAAGGTAGCTTTTGTTTTCAATCTTAGAACCTCCAGTGTTTAGTTCTCCAATACCCTCACGCTTAGATATTCATGTTTATCCTTTTGCAATACTAAATTGTAATTTTATAGAAAATTGAAATGAGCCATAAGTGTTTGTTGAATGGGAGTTCATATGATAATGAAGTATGTTTTCTGAACTGAAAACAATCCTGCCATTGAGGCAGATTTTTTGTTTTAAAAATATGGACATTGGTTACAAAAATACACAATGTGCTAAACTCAAAATTACCTGGACAACCTGATATTTCTTACAGCTCTTAAGTGTTTCTGGGTTGATCCCAACTTAATGGAAATTATTCTAACCTGACTCAGAGTTAGACAGTGATGTATCCCCTCATCTCATCTATCATTGCTACTTATATATCATTGACAGAAATAGAAGAATAGAGATGGACTCCATTACCAAGGTCTTGACATGTTATTTTAATTTACATTCCTTCTCATGAAAAATTCCTATATAAATGCAGACAAAGTGTGCTGTACTGAAAACATCACATTAAGGCAAATGCTTAAGTAACATCAATCTTGAAGGATAATGGTTTGCACTGACTGGATAATTTTATTTCTAAAATCTGTGTTTTTCCCAAGAATTCCATGTTTGACTTAAAGTAGATTGTTTTATATATTAGATGAGTGATATTTTGGATATTTGGAAAATTTTTTCTTTCTTGAATAAGATTTAACTTTATAAACTCGGTAGAGTTTTCCTAATAGCAGAGAATATCTTAAAGAACAAAGCATCCCAACAACAAAACCAAAAACAACAAAGAGCTTCCAAAATCATATTCAGTATATGATTGTACAGGAAAAGCATTATATGCATGATTTTTCAACTTTCACATAGACCTCATTAGCATACATATTATTGGAAACAATAAATCAATGAGTAACATTTTCTACTCCAAATAACATATATTGACTGAGTCACATACATAATGAAGCATCTATCTGGCATTTGCTATTAAGGAGGGAGGAGAAGGAAATCAAGAGAAATACCAGTTAGAGATATATTAGAAAACGTACACAGTCCTAACTTTATTTCCTATTAATACAAATAAAAAGAAAGGAAAAATTGTTAACCACATACAACTCATGTTTTTATCCTCCATATTAGTGACTATTTATTTATTGTTTAATTCAATAAGCAAACTTTAGTGAATATTTACTATATATAGTAATAACATATTTCTACTGTGCCAGGAGAATGGTCGGCAGATAATGTAAAATACGGTAGAATATTCCTTCAACATAAGAATCCTGCCCAAACAGTTCACCAAAATAATTAATTGTGTACTTAGTTTGCAAATATATTTTCTCACTAATTTTAAAAATATTTATTGAGAGCCTATATTGCAGTGGGTTCGGGAAGTGGCAAAAAGAGTACTCTGAATCTAAGTGGAAAATGATAGCTGTAGTCTCTAACACCATTTCCAGAAAACTTTTTTAGTATTACATTCTTTCTAGTTTTTTTTTCAATATGCATTGGCAATTTTTAATGTTTCACTTGTGCAGAGCTGAAATTTGCATTTAAAGGCATGGAAGGAAGGAAAGGTAGTTATCACAGCATGAATTCACAGATAAAAGATGCTGGATAAAATCATAGGACTGTTCCTCTTTAGCCTTCAGAAAATAAATAATGTGGTACTAAACTAGATGTTTATTATTATTATATTTCCATGTAAAGACATCACCCAAATATCAGCTGAGCAAAAGACTTTCTACCCAGATACCAAGCATGCACAGTTGATCCCACTTTGGAATAAATGCCCAGAAGGTACACATCACCAGTGGGTGGGAGCTCTAGGCACAAAGTTGGGTCTCATTCAGAAAGTGGACAGAGATTTGAATCAGTCAAACATGCAGCTTCAAAAACTGGAAATCTTTCATGACATTCGTTTTGAAAATAAATACAGGCTTTCTGTAGTGAGAATTTTTTTTTAATCCACACCCTCTTTAAGTTTAAAGATACTAAAGATAGTTATTTTTCGTGTATTTGAAATGCAATATTTTTATTTCATTTAAAAATATTAGCATCATAACACTTTGCTTTAAGAAATACAAATTTATTCTGTAAATATGATAAAATGTCAGAGTAACTGTTATAATTTTTAAACTATAGAAAGTTTCTGTCATTTTAGGGAGACATTTTCTCCACGTATGAAAAGGAAACTTTATTATGCAGGTATAAAAATAAAATGTATCAGTATACTAACCTAGAAGTTAATGGCATTAGGACTGAAGAAAATGAGGACAGAAATCTTTAGAAAGTCTATCAAACATTTGTCAGGATTTTGTAATCATATAAGAAAGGTTGTTATTTGTGGCTCTGCAATTGAAATCAAATCTCACTCTTCTTGTGTATTTGCAAAATAATATCAGTGTTAATCTGTATATGCAGCACAAGACTCTAGAACAAGAATTTGGCCCTTTACATTTGAAGATATAGAAACTCAGATTTAATTTCTAGATTTTCCACAGAGATGACAAATGCTTTTTAACACTCTTCTATTTAATTATTTTAGAAAGAGGGATTTTCGAAAATCTTTGAACCAAAACAACTAAAGATTACTCTTCCTTGTATATATGTGTCGAATTCCTTTAAGATTAGTGGGAGTTATGTGTGCACATTAAGAAAAGACTATAACCTAAGCCTCAATTTCAAACATTTCCTAAAAACACTTTTTGAGAGCTTAGCTAGCGTGGCTACATATTTTTCATATACACTTATGCGCAAACACTTCCAAAGGAGCTGCACTTACTTTAAAAACCTAAAATCACAGAAGCATGTTACATTAACCAAGTTCAATAAAAAACAACCACAAATGGATTGCAAAATATCTTTTCAATCTTTCTGTAATCACTTCTAAATGGGAAACAGAGCCACCTGGGGCTGAAAGTGTATTACCAGTCATTTTAGTAATTCAATTATTTGAAAAATATAACTACTGGAAAAATGCTGTAGACACAAAATACCAAATATATATACTGTACAAGTATACATATGCATATAAATAGAATTCACACTTTCAAGCATATTGTCTAAATACAAAAGAATAGATGAAGACTGCAGTGCCTATCATCTACATATTATTCACATATGGAAAATCTTGTAATTAGGGCTAAAAGTGTAGTGAGCTTCAGGTTTACAGCAACATTTAGTTCTCTAGCTAAAATCTCTATCACCTTGAAAGTGTAGATGACATTTCAGTATTCCCTAAGTGGTGCTATGTAATCTTTCCTCTTTCCTCGTTCTTCCTAATTTCCAGCATTTTATTGTTTTTGTTATATTTAAGGCTATTGGTGTACTTAATGTCCTTGTAGAGTCAATTTTTCTCTATAGGAATAGTTAAAAAATACCATGACCATCTTGAGAAAGGTCAGCAGTGACAGTGCTATCCCTGTCCTTGCGCACATTTGCAGGGAAGAATGAAATTGATTAGTTAGCCAAAACTTATTTCTTAAACATCTATTGATGCCTCCTGCTGTGCTAACCACTAAAGACAATACACACAAAAAGATAGCTTTTATTACATGGTTTCTGCTATATACTGTTTATTCATAGCAAATGAACATACATGAAATAAAGACCAACTAAGGATTAAAGCTGAGTCATAAAGATGATAAAAGCAACAGAAGTTTAACAATTAGGGAGATGACTGTGGGCTATAGTAGCCATTAAATAATTCATGAACTAGATAGGGCTCCCCAAATGGGAGGAAACAGAGTAATGGTGTGAGAAAGCAATGAACACGGCATGTGTGAGTGAAAATAGATGAATCTTTCTGGAACAAAGCATTTATTATGCAACGTCATATGGTGATATATAAAGAAAAAGGTAAAGATAGAAATGATTACGAAGGGGTTTGAAATGCAGAGGTATCGGGGAGGAAATAAGGAGCCAATGGAAACACATTACATTTTGTTTTATAGTCATTCATCCAGGTGTATAAGAACAAATAAAATTGAGTAGGATGAGGCTGGAAACAAGAGAATTAAGACCATTGTAATAATATGGATGTGATACAGTCAGATCCTGGCCTCGGGTGAAATTAATGGTAATTGCCAAAGTGTGGTAAATATATACCCTTGATTAGCTGCTAACCAAATTTTTTACCTACTTATTTAGGTATTATTCAGTAAAATAAACTAATTAAAATTTTTTTAAATTTAAATTCAGAAACATGGTAAAATAAATTCCTAAGAGTTTTCAAAAGAAGTTTCAAGAAAGAACTCTTAAGGGTTATCATTATTCTAGAGTGACTTAAGCAATATTGACGTAGAGGTAACATTGCCACAAACTCTAGGTACTGTGCAATATTTCCTTTGCTGTCTGAGTTGATTATTAATCACAAGTACTCAAAAGAAAGTTGTTCTTTTGACTAGAGGAGACTTGTAGGCTTATAGGCTTTTATTTTCCACCCTAATATTTACACTTGAGGATAGGAACTCTTTAGTTAAGATGGAAGAAATAATACGGAAAAAAAGTATAAAAGTGAAAAAGGGAACTCAAAACTAAAACAATGAGAGTAGAGCAGGAAAGCCAAGAGAGCAATGGAGATTTCACCTAGGTCTGGAGGCTCTGGGTATTGTGAAAAGATAAAGGAGGCAAGAAGATAGATAGAGCAGAAAGAACACTGAACTAGAACTGAAACCAAGTTTCACGTTTCATCTTGTTTGTGTCCAGGGGTAAAAGCAACTGCTCATCGTAAACTAAGAAACCTAGATTAGCTGATTTCTAATTGCCCTGTTTTTATTAAGATCTATCTATCACACTTCAAGAAACAGAAATGCATCCATGTTAGTTCAGATAATGGGTTAAAAAAATGCCCAGGGAAGTAAGAGGCACGTGAACAATCTCAGCAAACTCATAGCTGAATCTCAAGAGAAAATGAAAAAGCATTCCTCCATTCAAAATACAACAGGAATTTTAGTAGTCCAAAGCCTGCTTGACTCTTAAACATGCCTGTGGGTTGCTAAGCTTGTGAGTTAGATTTTCCCTATCGGCTCTATGTCTACTTGTTTTTCTCCAAGTCTTTTTTCGAGGTGGGGAACTCTGCCTAATTATATCTTCAACTCTCTTTATGGATTCAGTTTCCTCATGATTTATTTTTTACTAATACTTCTTACTGTGCCTCCCCCTTTCCTGCATCTATAATTTTTTCAGACACTATGTTAAATGCTTCAAATATATTATCTAGAATTTTCATAGTAATTCCTATCCAGTTTATTTTATTTTTGGCATATTAGAAATATAGAAATAATTTGATAATTGTTCTCTTAGGTGCCCAAGGCAAAAGAGCTGTTATTAGACAGAGCTAAGATTTGAACCCCTATCTTTCTGAACTTAAAGGCCTACTTTTCAATTTCTCTCTCCTTCCCACCCCACTTCCTTCTTCACCTTCCTTTATCATGGTTTTAAAGACACTAGTAGAAGTTATGAAGTCTATTATCTACCCTAAGGGAATATTTTGATGTTGCTGACAAGAAAGCTACCGAGATTTATGAGAGAAGCTGGGGATAACCAGACATTATAAATCTCTTTGAGTCCACTCCAGGAGATAGTAGATAACCTCACAGAATTCACCGATTTTAGCGTTTGCTAACACTCCTGTTCTATGGAGAAAATGATATAACCAGAAAAAAAATCAGGAATGTCCATGGTAGCAATCTTAAAGACATGGGGAATAAGTGACATTTCAGTAAAATTTTTTGGATACCAGTATTCAATAGAAGGGTGAGATATAAATTTAGCATGTATCTGCCAAATTTATAAGATAGTTAAAGACAAGGGAGTTAGTGAATTTACCCAAAAATATACCATAATTAAAAGAGGGAAGGCTGAGAACGGCAACTTAGAGACATCTGTATTTAATGGATAATGAAGCGGTACCATGAGATTAAGAATAATGTGATTCAGGAATGGGAAAAGTGAGAGTAGCAAATTTCAAGAAGAATCATTAATCATTACATCATATACTACAGATATGGGATAAAACAAAGTTTAGTTTAATGATACAAATATGCCTTGCCTCTAGATATTTAGAAAAATAGTAAAATAGGCTAGAAGAATGTTTTTAAGTTTGTGAAAATGAAGTGTGTGGAAATAAAATGCTAGGGTTTCAATGGATTATAAAGAGCACTACCAGTTGTTTTAAAAAAGGTAAACAAAGCTCTAAGTGTTAATTAATCTAGGTCACTGTAAAAAGAATAGCTCTGATATTCTCAGTGATAGTCAAAGTCAATTTAGAATAATTCATTTTTAAACTATTATTTCAAACAGGAATATAAACAAGATGCCAAGACTTCTGGATAGAATGACATTAGAAGGAAGATTAAATTGAAGGTATTTACTATTGGGAAGAAGACAAGTGATATGTTAGAAGGACAGAGCAATGGTTTCTAACACGGTATTTATTCAACAATTATTTCTTGGGCACCTGAGTGAGAGGATTTAGTGAACAAGACAAAGTCTTACCCTTGAGGATCTCAGTGATTCATAAACACATTAACAACAGCAAAAAAAAAATTTTTTCAATTTTATTAACATGTTATCAAAGAAACAGGGTAATTAATTACCAGGTATACAATGAAGGTGCTACCCTGTGGAATATTCTATAACATGAAATAGACATTATAGTGAATAGGAGGGCATATTAGAAAAACACCCACTTGTTTTCTTTACAGAAAAGAAGTAGATAAGAGACAGTAGACTACATGTTTGTAACAAGAAAAAATTATTTGTTAAAAGTAGGTCACATTTTAACCTTCTACGTATCTATAAACAACTGATCCCACTTAATTAATAAAGCCACCGATATCTTTGAAACAGAATTTTCCCTCAAGCGTTATGCAAATTATTAATTTTAACAATATTTTACAAATGTGATTATAAACTTCATGTTCAAAAACAAATGAATAATGCATTGAGGCATGTAAGACACTAAAATGAATATATTATTTTTTAATTCTTTGTTGGCAGATTTTATTGAAATTGCTCAGAAATAATTAAAAATTTGGCAAAATAGCTACAATCTTCAAACTGCAGTTGCTATTATAATTATAAAATGTTGAGGTACCATGTCATTATTCATACCTATTAGAAAATCAATACCATGCTTCACAAGAGGCAATATAGTTGTTGTAATAATTTGGAAACTCAAGTTTATAAGTTATGAATCATAAAGAGTTAATTAAACGCATTCATTTTTTAAATGAATACTTTTTATTAGCCAAAATACACATTTTACTGTTTATTTTCATGTAAAAATACAGAAAAACTTAGGAATTTAATCAGGAATGATAGAAATACAATCACTTTTTCTCCTGCCATTTTTCTTTCAATATTCTAAGATGTAAAATTTAATATACTTGTGTCATTGCTATTATTGTCCTCTATTTTCTATTTTTATAATTACAGCTATGCAAGACGTTTTTAGAATAGAAGCGTTTAAAATTTTTATGGCACTTTTCATCTTATCTGAGTTATAACTAATTAAATAAGTAATTAATCCATAACATCTCTAAAGTAGTATGCAAGCACTCCATCTAAGTTAATTACATAAATTAAGAAAGTAAACATTACACTACAGAAATATAAACACTGCAAGCTAATCTAGTCAGATGGAAGTGGTTCCATTAAGCTTCCAATTAATCTGCCAGGAGATGCTATAAAGTATATAAAAGAGGAATAAACAGAACAATAAACAGGAATAAACAAAAACAGTTGAAAGTTCTTTTAGAGTGTGTGTGTGCATGCATGTGCATGTTTGTGTGTAAATTTGCACAAAATTATAGTACTCATATTTTGAAATAATTTCTTCATCATAATTGTAGCACTAAAACAGATATATGTGTCCAGTTACTGAGAAAGTAAGTCACCCAATATGTCAATCCTTAGCACGACATAGGTAATGCAACACTGAAAAGAAAGTCAGTCTTCAGCTTATATCTCTCAAACAATAATATATACCCAAAAGTATATATTGTCTTTAGCATCCTCTAAACATTATTCTGTTTGAATGAATTTTGGTAATATTTAATAATGAGAAAACCCTGATTTTTCATCACTGATGTCTTAAAGTACCTGAGGAGATGGCAAAATACCCTGGTATGAACTTATATTCTCACTTTGTCAGGAGGAAAACGTAGTGACTTTCTGCGAAACTTTTAGATAAAATCAGCCCAAGGTATTCAGACACAATACAGCATCAAAAGTTGTATAGTTTGTGTCAACACAATTTTTATTTTTACACATTTCAAGCTAATTGCAAAAAGAAAGTGAGATTCATAATGACTTGATAGTTGCATTAAAATATATTTTGGGGAAAAGTACCCAGTAAGATCTCACTGCTCTTTTTTTTATAAGATGTTGGGGGTAGGAGTTTATTAATTAATTTATTTTATTTTTGCTGTATTGGGTCTTCGTTTCTGTGCGAGGCCTTTCACTAGTTGTGGCAAGCGGGGGCCACTCTTCATTGCAGTGCGCGGGCCTCTCACTATCGCGGCCTCTCTTGTTGCAGAGCACAGGCTCCAGACGCGCAGGCTCAGTAGTTGTGGCTCATGGGCCTAGTTGCTCCGCAGCATGTGGGATCCTCCCAGACTAGGGCTCGAACCCGTGTCCCCTGCATTAGCAGGCAGACTGCCAACCACTGCGCCACCAGGGAAGCCCTGATCCACTTGCTTTTGATGAGTTTAATATGCAGTTGTATTCAAAGTTCTTCACATTCTTTTCTTGCAATCCAGCACAGGCAGTAAACGCTGGGTCATATTTTAAATAAATTTCACTGATTTGTGAAGATTTTTTACTGTTAAGGAAACCAGGAGAATGACCTTACATTTCTTTCACTTATGATCATTAAATTGATAAACTAATTTTCTCACTTGGTGTTAGGTGTGGCCATGTAATTGAGTTCTACCTAGGCTTGGCCCATGAAAGTATGGGCCTCCTCAATTTGCTTTTCCCCTCCTCATCTAGTTTGTGAAGTTTGATAAGGACTGAATGATGACTCATGCAGCCACAAGATAGAAGGAGCTTAGGTCCCTAAATAAAGCTCATAGGACAGCCACTCTGCCTATTTTAATAACCAATCAAACTCCAAAATCTTCTGTAATATTGGGCTAGTACATATTTGGATCTATAATTGTTCCAGGTCCTTGGTATACCCTAAATAGCAAATGAGGTAAAAAGAAACAAAATAATATTCTGACTGATAAAACGCATATGAAATAATATCTGTATTTAGGAATACAGAATTTGAAATTGGAAATAAAATACCACTACATTAAGTAAGGCACTAAGTAAAACAGTTATGTGCAATCAGCAAGTGGAGTGTATTCCAGGGTTATTTTTGTATCATATATGTAAATATTTAATTGACAACTTCTCTCATATTTCTGAGTCATCTTAAACTAATAATGTCCATAACAAAACTCTTATTTTTCTCCAAATATCTGCTCCTCCTTCAAGTTTTCCCCTTCTTTGTTGCTTAATCTCCATTCCATCAATTGCTCAAGCAAAAATGATGGTGTCATCTTTGACTCTTCTAGTTCTCTCACATCTCATATTTATCAAAAGGTCATGTCTGGTCTACTTGCAAAATGCATCTGAATTCTGACCCTTTCTCATAGCTCTTCAATCACCACTCTGTGCCAAGATACTCCCATATCTCACCCCTATTATTTTTTTATTAACTGGCCCTCATGCTTCATCCCTTGCCTCTAGACCGTGGACAATAGTCAGAATAATCTAAATATAGGTTAGATTGTCATTCATCAGTTCAATGGTTTCTAACTCATTTAGAATAAAAGCAGAAATTCTCCAGTGGCTCACAAGGACCTATGTGACCTGTACCACTCCATTCCATCTCCCAGACCTCTTCTCCTGCCCCACTCCCTTGCTGAGCAGGCTACAGTAATTCTGTTCTCACTTCTGTTTCACTAACAAGCCATGCATGTGCCTTTGTTAGGACATTTCAACTTGCTTCTCTCTCTGTCTTGAATTTTCTTGCACCATGTACCCACATTTCTTACTCCTTCTCTTCATTCATATCTCTAGTCACCTTGTATGAGATAGCTACGATTTTCTTTTTATTTCTCTTATTATGCCTTGTTTTTCTCCATAGCAATTATCATCTGACATATTCATTACTTACTTATATGGCCTCTTCACCACTATGTTGTAAGCTCCATGAGGCCAAGTGCTTTAGGTTGTTCACTTGAATAAGTGAATAAGTAAAAAGATAGCTTAATATTAGGAAATCTATTAACATAACTTATCACAACAATGCATGGATCGATCAAAGGAGAAAAGCCTTATGGGAAGTTTAAAAACTGAAAAGATATTAGAATTAAATTCAGTATTACCAATAAAGACTTAATAAGCTAGAATATAAGAATTCTTCCTTTATATGATAAAGAACATTAATCTTAAAATAAAAACTAATGTATTGAGGAATACTGACACAGAAGAGGCATCCACTTTAACTTCAGAAGCTAGCTAAATATGTCCCATTTACCACTAAATTTAACATTTGTCTGAAAATATTAACCAATGCAGTATGGATCAAGAAACATAGATAAAAGAAAGCACAACCCACTATTTTTACACGATACGTTAAACTGGGAAAATCCAAAAGAATTAACTGAAAATATATTAGATATTTGGGAAGGCAGTTGGAGATATCTCTACTTTTTTCTTCCTCTTTTCTGCTGATGAAGATTTTGTCACCATAATTACTTAAACTGCTTGTCAGGGTCACCAGTGACACTCACTATTCCAGTTAAATGGCAGTAGTGATTTCAGAACTCACAACTACATTTTCGCCATCTAGAGAGAGAAAGCGTCTCTCCAAAATGATTCCAGAAGTTTTCTACAAATATTGCTTCATCAGCAAGCTCATGAGAGGGTTTCTGGACAAATCCTTGTATCAGATCGGATGGAATGTGCTGCGTGGTTTAAGAAAGATGGAGTCTACTGGTAGAACTGAAAGCACACACGCTATGTTGAAAAAGGGTCAAGCGCTCTGGAATCAGAGTACTTTTTTTTGTTTTACAAGAAAGGGGATGTTAAACTGAGGGGTTATGAAAATCAGTGATGTATGCAATATTTAAGTTAAAGCCACTAAGTGACTTTAATCAATTACCTGTAATGACACAATTATAGTTCCCCCAAAGCAGAGAGATCATTAAATTTTATTCCTACAGCCCAGGGGACAGCTGATCTCCTATCTTGTATGTTTCCTTAATGAATAATTATTAGCAAACTTTGTCAAGCACTTAAAATTAGTCTTCAATACGATTAATTTCCTTGACTTTGTTCTGGTGAATAAGCATTAGAGACTGTAATAACAAAAATAAAGAAGAAACCCCTACATAAATATATGTTGAATATGAAGTATACAAATGTTGAAACTGATAATTTCCAGGCCAAATATAATAAAATGCTTACTATGAAATTTTACAAGGACAAAACTATATTTTATATTCAAAGATTTATTTTGGAACTCTGTGTTTCTCAGGGTAACTATACAAAAAGTAATATCTCTATATTATAAAAATAGGAAATACAAGACAGTGCATTCCTCATTCAATACAAATTGCTTATTTGAAAATAGTTTCCTGAGATAAGGAAATTCAGGTTGCCTTCTTTATTAAGAAAGCTGATAGAAATTCATATATTAAAAAAAGTAAATACAAGACTATCATTTTAATTTAGACTCTAGCAGACGTAATGCTCTTCATTATTTTTTCTTTGAAATAGATACTGAATTTATAATAATACATGCATTAACTAATATTAAAATTTATATTAATATCTGGATATAATGTTCATTTTAAACTTACAAAACTCCAGGAAAATTGGTCAAAATATTCCCCACGTGAATTAAACTTACCACCGAATAAAACTGCATTTTATTTAATCTGAATACATGTTGACGCATTTTATTTAATCTGAATATATGTATTCATATTTAATCTGAATACATATTAATCTGAATACAATCAGTACTACCTATTTTGATTATTTTTACCACCACCGCAACCATACATCTTTACTATTATTGCTATTACTAGTACTACTACTGCTATAATAGTCACTACTTATGCTGCAAGTATTAAAACTGTGGTTATTCACTAAATAATTTATATTTTTCATTAGTATTGCAGTGATTTCTCTCAAGCTTTCCAGATCTCACCATTCATCCTTTTATATACATGGTGTAGAGGAAAAAGCAGTGTTAGAAACACACAGATTTTGGCCGGTTTCTACATATTTAGCTTTGTTTTAGTACTAAATTTTCTCTGAGCCTCCATTTGTTCCTACATATTTAGAATGTAATAATAATATTTATCTTTTAGTTTGGTGAAAAATAGTAGGATAATGTATATGGAATACCTAGATCTAGGAAGTGATAATGTATATATTATACTTGAAGATCAATAAATACTAATTTATGTTTTTCTTATCCAGGCAGCTGATTCTTATCTTCCTGTCCCTATTTTAAGATGTTCTTGACATGGTGATTTTCCATTTCTTTCATAATTTTGTATACCCACATTTGGGTATTCTCTAGATCCATTAATTTTCTTGAAACAAAGAATCTGAAAATAGCTGATATGATATATATTCATCAATGGTAGGACATTTTGCAACAATTCAAAGTTATAATTAATTTAGCATTTATTCTTTTGTTATATATAAATCCTCTTTCGATAGTAATCGCTTTAAATATTCTCCAGACAAAATGTGCTGAACTATATATTAGTGAATTTTTATTGGCTTCATGTCACTAGTCAGATTTTGAGGTTTATCTTCTAGACTCTTAACTTTTCAATGATAATTTACTGATAAGCAAGACTGTAGTACTAAAGTAAAGAGGCGATATGTATAACATAATTGCTTTTTCAGTCTTTACAACACAGCTATTAAGAAAACATTCAATTTAATTAAAAAAGAATAAACAATGTGGGCTGTATATTATATACATAAAATTTTGGATACATTAATATTGTAGCTATAGTTAATAGTATTCTTCAAACATCAACTATCATGTACCCTGTTTAATTCAGTTATAAAAATCAAACCATCTAGTATAATTTCAAGTCAGGATAATACTAAAGGCAGTAAAATTGTATGTGGCACAAATGATTAAAAGGAATAATTCTATAATTTATTTTATTATAAGATGTTGATCTCTCTCTGGATAGCTTTCAACACCAAACTATTTCAGGAATTGCCAGTCTATGTAGGTTCATGAATTTTTTACTGAAATGCTGAAGTTTAAAAAAAGATCTTTCTATCCTGAAACTAACATCAATGTATTTAATGAGTACTCAATAAATACTTTATGACTGACTGGCTGGAACATCTGAAATCGTTGCTTTATTTGGTGGCAAATATAATAGGTAGCTTTTAATCGGATGGAATGAGCAGCTTCATGCTAAGTAGAATATGAACTTTCCTTTTGTCAATATAAATTGATTCTAAAGTTCAATAATGTTTGGACTTTTTTTTCCCCAGAAGTTTTCTATTGAACTTTTGTCCTAGAATCACTTTTCTTTCCAGTTCTTCCATAATCCAAGGAAATACATCAAACAATTACACTATTTGCAGAAATTGTCTTGTAGGTAAAACACAAATGAAAAGTTGACAGCATTAACTGCTATTATTTCCACTTTCAAAAGAATTCCAAATTGCTATGTCAAATTAAGTAAAATTATGCATTTATCTCTACTTATAGCACCATTCACTTTTTTTATTATCTTGATAGACTCAGTTTCTTTACTCAGTCTACATATTTTCTCAGTTCTGGAACAAAGTGACTCGTTCTCTACAATTCTCTAATTGGGAGAATTATCTGCTGACTCTTTGAGATTTAAGTAGTTTTCTAAGTGTGTAAAAGAACTGCCTTTGATAATTGTTTGCTCATAGCCATGCTTACACAATTTTGTGTAAAAGACATATAGAAAGACATGAATACTAATTGATTTTTGTTCAATTATACTTGTGGTAGATAATATTAATAGTGATAAGCTGGGAGAAGCTATTAGACAAAGCATGAATGAATACTAGAATATACAAGATACTTTTGCAACATAATAGAAATGCAATAGCATTTAGGGATAGAAAATGCAATAGCAAAATGGAAGAAAAGTGTTACTTTGAAATTCACTGAAGGAGAAACCTGAATGGCTAATAAGCGTACAAAGGGATATTCAGTCCACCGATAACAGAACAACTGAGAACTAAAACAATAATATTATACTGATCAAATCTCCAATAATTTAAAAAAATCCAGTACTACCAAATTTTGGTAATGTTTGAAACCAGTTAGCTTCATCATCTGCTGGCTGATATGCATACTGATGTAGTTTTTTTGTATAAAATTTGCTGATCTTTAGTAAAATTACGTATACATACACCTCATGACCAAGAAACCTTCTGTGTGTTCTTCAGAAATGCTTGAGCTTAGGCTCCTGAAGAAGTGTTTATGTAGCAATGTTTCGGGTAGAAGGCACTGGATTAGAGGTAGCTTTGGTGTCCATATATAAGATAACTGATAAATGTTATAAATGCATGCATGCTATGTAGCAAAATTGTTCCTTAAAATCATATCACAGAATTTATTTCTACAAAAAATCCCCCAATATGTAAACACATAGAGACAGAAATTAAATCAGTGGTTGCTGAGGGCTGGGGGTAGAAATGAGGAGTGACTGTAAATAACCATACTATTTCTTTGAGGTCTGAAAGAAGTGTTCTAAAATTAAATTGTGGTAATGGGTGCATAACTCAATTAATACAATAAAATTCACTGAATTGCACAGTGAGAATAGTTTAATTTTACAGCATGTAATAAGGTTGTAAAATATGGAATTTTAAAGACAAATTATAATACAGTACTATTTGTCTTTGCAAATATATATACAAAGGCAAATATGTACATATATACGAGATTCCAACATATCTAACATATTAGCAACTACTTTTAAGTGGATTCTTAGAAAGAGAAGGAAAATAAAGTATTGGGGTTAGCCCAATAGGACAGCACATGTGTGACACAGTATAGAATAAGGAAGCCTTGCATGTACAAATAATGAAGTGCCTTAAACTCACAAAGATTAACCTAACTCTTGTCCCTGGAAAAAAATTAAATACATAAAGCAACTATCATATATGGTATTTGATGAAAACCCAGGAGAAGACAAAATTTTTTAACATAACTTTTGAGAATTCAAAGTGCTGTGCTGGTTATTGCAATGCCCAGAAAGGTTTGGAGGAGAAGGTAATGATTGTGTATATACTGAAGATTAGAACAACATAATGAGCTAAGTAGATGGGGCAGACAAGTCTTTTATGTGAAAACTATACATTCTTCATTGTTGTTATCATACTTGTGTGCTCTTTCATAGTTATCAAAAGCCAGGAGGACCTGGAGGTTTACAACTATTTAAATGACATGTCTTTCTTTTTATAATCTCTCAGAAAATAGCCTTTAATCATAAGGCTCATAATGACCACTGCTTCTTAAAAAATATGTTATGATAGGAAATTTATTTTAAACCTTAGGTTATTGGGCATACTGAAAGAAATAAAAGATGATGCAAACAGATGGAGAGATATACCATATTCTTGGATCAGAAGAATCAATATTGTGAAAATGACTATAATACACAAAGCAATCTACAGATTCAATGCAATCCCTATCAAATTACCAATGACATTTTTCACAGAATTAGAACAAAACATTTTACAATTTGTATGGAAACACAAAAGACCATGAATAGCCAAAGCAAGAAAAACGGAGCTGGAGGAATCAGGCTCTCTGACTTCAGACTATACTACAAAGCTACAGTAATTGAAACAGTAAGGTACTTGCACAAAAACAGAAATATAGATGAAAGGAACAGGATAGAAAGTCCAGAGATAAACCCACACACCTTTGGTTACCTCATCTATGACAAAGGAGGCAAGAATATGTTTGGCATAAACATTAAATTTTTTTACATTATCTGTATATACATTCATGGATGTTATGATAGCTATTCTACACTCTACACTCTTTCAAGGAGATTCACATATTTCAACCATTAACCTATTACTCCATACACTGCATATATCCTCTTCCTTCTTTGTTTTTTCCCCATGTAAGTCTGCTAATAATAAAATATATCTCCAGTAGGTTATGATACAAACACAATGCAAAATCTCTTCTACAATTATCATCTATTGGAAAAAATAGCAGACAATGTGCATTTAGAAAATACAGATTGATTGATTTGCTCATTTTTATTTGATTAGATTGCTCTTTAATTGTATCTGAGAGAGTTTAGAGCAGAGAGATTTGGGATATATATTTGGTATTATAGTAGTCTGTCACCCATCAAAATCAAGTCACTTTTTAAACTTCTGGATTTCTTATTTGTAAATGAGGACATTCCTACCTGTCCTGTCTTCTAAATTTTGGAGGCATTTGGAAATAAACGAGTTTATGTGATAGAGTATCTGAAGATCTTTCCTTCATTGGAAAAGTGCAATAGTCTAGATGGACAAATCCTTTGCCTCATATGCTTTTGCATTCTCTAAGCATACTCAGGGCTACTCTAATGGAGTCATAAACAGAATTAAGTCAGTGCTTATTACATTGACTTATTACACTTATTATAATGCAGGTCATTCTGTAACTACTTATGTTGCCTTCTCCCCTTGTAAATGGATTTATGATCCTTTTACGTAAAGATCAAAAAAGAAGCTAGAATTCACAATAAAAAACAAAATTTGGGTTTTAATAAATCTTCTTTAGTAAACACTCAGGTAAGTAAAGGAGATGAAGTGTACCTGAGTGGAAAAAACCTGAAAGAAAGTTATTAATGGTATTGCTGTGGCTCTTTTGTAAGATTAATATTCAATTAGGAAAAAAAACAAAAACAAAGTAAAACATCTTATATGGTGGAGAACTTAATGGTATGCAATTTAGCTCTTAAATCTAGATTTTATTCCAAACTAAAAAGATTTTATTCTCACTTTAATTTTACTACAAAAAAATCTAAGAGAAACACAAAAAAGTTTAAGTGTTGTGTTTGAATTTTCTATTTTTCTTAAATTCAAGAAAAGAAAGCAACATATAAACAGGTAAAATAATCCTAATTATGTTAGATATGACTCTATATAACTCTCACACTTGTGATCATTTTTGTTTTCAATTATGATAGCCTCTCATTTAGATTCAAATAATATTTTGTTTCTTAATATTCTTGCTGAAATTATTCACAAATAAAATTCCAAAATTGTTTTTTTGATTAACTAGTGGTTTTTATTCCATATTTTTTCTTGGACAATGCTTTGTCAAGAATATTATGAAAATATATAACTTTGTTAATACTTACACTAACTTCAAAATTTAGCTAAGATAAATTTAAAGTTTTTAATTTCTTGCAGAATCCCCACAAGATTTAGATGGAAAAATGAATCCTTTTTTGATATGGTGGGTTTTTTGTTGTAATTAATGTTTTATAAATTCAATGACCTTCTCACCTCCAAAATAATGTTTTATATTTTTTATCAAAGATTCTTATGTCTGATAAGAGTATAGCTCAGTTTTCTATTTTTTCCTTTCTTACCCTCACTAATGAAACCGGTAATAGTTTTGGACCCCATGCCATTTTTTCATGTAGTTACATCTTGTCTTTTTATAAAAGAAAATTAGAAAACCGCTAAGTGTTATAGATATTAATGGTTGTTAGAAAAGTATAATAAAAGACTCTCTTTCGAGAGCTCTTATGTCATTATTCATGAATTACTAATGCATTCAAAGGAGTAGAGCGCTGATCTCCAAGGCTAGGATGATGGACAGTGGAAAGGGAAAGAGAGGCTAAGAGAAAGCTGTTTGTCATATGTGAAGCTCTAATAACAGGCTTGCCTATAACGAAGTATTTTAGCTGAATTTAGAAAAAGAAACTTTTACTACATGTGAGGTTATCATTCATGGCATCTCGAATCACCAAGGGCAAATCTGCTGGATACCTTTGTATAACTGAATATTTTTAAAGCACATTAACAATACAAATTCCAGAAAGTAATAAATAGGACTTAGGGGGATTTCCCTGGTGGTCCAGTGGGTAATACTCCGTTTTCCCAACACAGGGGGCCCGGGTTCAATCCCTGGTTAGGGAACTAGATCCCGCATGCATGCCACAACTAAGAGTCTACATGCTGCAACTAAGAAGTCCACACACGCAACTAAAAGATCCCGCATACTGCAGTGAAAATTCCACAAGCCACAATTAAGACCTGACGTAGCCAAAAAAAAAAAAAAAAAAATAGGACTTAGGTAATGCCACGAAACTACACTTTTATTTCCTTTCTGCTACCAGATCACATACATGTTACTCAAGTTGTGGGCACTAAAAGAATCATAAATAGGGCCTCTGTATTTGTTGTTGTTCTGTGACTATAAGCAACGGAAACACAACTCTGGGTTAATAAAACATAACATGAGTTTATTACAAGGACATGGAATAGCTTCCAGAATCCCAGGAAAGACTGAAGATCAAGAAGGACAAGATCCCAAAAAGTTTCTGGTATCATGATGGGAGGAACTAATGGGCAATCTCATCAGTATAACCCCATTTTCCCCGATATTTTTGTTTAAATGTTTTTCAGTTCACAATTCAAGTTCTGGAGAGAGATAGCCATGTGATCATCAGAAGAGAGTGTGTGCATGACCTTATTTGTAAGGTTGCATGAAAAGGTTGACAAGTTTAATTACCCAAGGGGGAATATTGAGATAGTATTGTTTTTTAAAAAAAGGAAATGAATGCTGGGAAGATAAAAAGAAAATTATGAACTATACCTGGACTCTTAACATCCTTCAGGTCTATTTGAGTGTGTGTAATAATTACAAAAGCACACTGACTATTTACATATTGTCCCTAAGCTGGGACAATATGTAAAAATATGCCTCAAAGTAAGACTGATTAGAATTTGGCCCTTATAGAATGTCTGTACTGTCTTTGATCTAGCAGCACCTTAATATCATGGAGAAATATACTAATTTACCACAAGAGAGTGAATGATTTTCAGATTGAGATGATGTGTCAATAAATTAATCCTAAGCATATCATTGCTAAGCTAAAATGAGCATGGAATCTGGACACAGATTAATTACCAAGTAAATGTTTGAGGAATCATTGCTGTGACTAGCTTGGCTTAGGGATACAGTCTAACTAAAGAAAGAGTATAGAAGAAAGCAATTTTGTTCATTGGGACTAAAATAGTAGTTCTGGCTTCTTTAGAATAATTCAAGAGTTTGTATTATAATTGGAGAATCAATTTTGCTTAATTTTTTAAATAGATTTGCAATATACAAAGAGAATTCGATTCTGCAAACAGTATTGCTTAAAATGAAGAGTGAACTCCCTGGCGGTCTAGTGGTTAGGACTCGTACTTTCACTGCTGAGGGTGTGGGTTTGATCCCTGGTCACAGAATTAGGATCCTGCAAGCCACAGGGTGCAGCCAAAATAATTAATTAATTAATTAAAAAAGAAAACGAAAATAAGAGTCGATAAAATAATCACCCCTTAAGCCTATTGTATGTATCAGTCATTCATCTATTCATTTAAGAATGAATGAGTCTTTTTCATGTTCCAAGTAATGTTCTAAAGCCGGGGGAGGGGCTTCCCTGGATGGCGCAGTGGTTATCCGCCTGCCAATGCAGGGGACACGGGTTCGAGCCCTGGTCTGGGAAGATCTCATATACTGCGACGCAACTAAGCCTGTGCGCCACAACTACTGAGCCTCATGCCACAACTACAGAAGCCTGTGTGCCTAGAGCCTGTGCTCCACAAGAGAAGCCACCGCAATGAGAAACCCGCACACCACAACGAAGAGTAGCTCCCACTTGCAGCAACTAGAGAAAGCCTGCGTGCAGCAATGAAGACCCAAGGCAGCCAAAAATAAATAACTAAATAAATAAAAACATGGGGTATATTTGGTAGTGGTGGTGGGAGGGGACTCTTTCTTCATGGAACTTTAATTCTACTGGAGAAGATACAAAATAAATATCCCCATGAATTTATGATATAATGCCAGCTAGTTGCATGTACCATGAAATAAAAAGCAGGTAAGGAGACAGAATAAAATAGGGTTGGAGGTAATGTGGAGGAGAGATATTTTAGATGGAGTGATTAAGAAAGGCATCTCTAACTATCATCTGAATAGAGATAACAATAAAGAGAACAGACAAGCAGTTAAATCACAAAGATATTATCTAACCTGAAAGAGTTGGTCAATTAACATCTAATATGGCTTCCTTATTCTTTAAGCATTCCATTACCCAGGATTCCATTGCCTTATTTCTTTTCTTATCCTACAAACTTTCCCCAGAACTTCTTATCCACTCATATTAACTATGATAACAATGTACAAATTCCTATCTGGTATCCTGATGTTCCTTCCAAACTTCAGACTTTTATATTCAACTGCCTGATAGATAGGCTCAGCAGGAATGTTCCATAGACACCTGTTATACAACCTATTAATGTTGAAAGGGACTGTTTTCAGCATCCTCATATTCCTCTATTAACTCAGTAACCAAATACAGAAACCTGTAGCCATCCATGACAGTTTTTCGTCATGGAACTGTAAGTCTCTATTTACTCTTGAATATTTCTTAAATAAAAAAGCAACTTCTGTCAATTACTACTTTCCCTAAACCTCTATAATCTCTTACTTGAACTTTTGCAACAGCTTTTAAAATGGTTACCTAGGCTTCAGTTGAACATCCTCAAGTCTGTTCTTACACTGCCCTTATTGAGACAATTATCTATAGGACTTTGTTATGCTCCTTCTCAAAACCATTCAGTGGCTTCATACTGCCCAAAGGATAAAGTCTAAGCTCCTTATATGACATTTTCATATAATCAAGCCTAATTTTAAGCATGGTCTTGTGACTAAATCTAATAAATACTAGTTTTTCAGAGTTTACCTTAAACTCGCAAGAGCTTTTAGGAAAATCTACCGTGTCTTGAAACCCTCCTTTTGGATTCTATGGTTTCATATTTAGCAAACACATGTAAGTGCTACACCCAGATTCCTTCTTTTTTTTTTGCGATACGCAGGCCTCTCACTGTTGTGGCCTCTCCCGTTGCAGAGCACAGGCTCCAGAAGCGCAGGCTCAGCGGCCATGGCTCACGGGCCCAGCCGCTCCGCAGCATGTGGGATCCTCCCAGACAGGGACACGAACCCGCGTCTCCTGCATCGGCAGGCAGACTCTCAACCACTGTGCCACCAGGGAAGACCCCAGATTCCTTTTGATGGCTTTTATCATTTCTGTTTACCATCTCTCCTTTCCTATTATTCTTGTTTCTAACTTCCTTCACATGCAATTATAATTTGAGGCCACTTGCAGGCAATTAGGGCTCTTTTGCAAAGAACAGGAAGTACCTGGGAGTTAATGACCTCATGGAACAGAGTTTGGCAAATACCCTGTGGAAGTATAAAAGCCCAACTTATTTGCATTGAGTAGGGAAAAATTCTGAGGAGCAATTCACCTTCAGATCTTTCCTAAGGATTCAGGCTATAGTGAGACTGCCTGAAATTGTACACTTGCTCCTACTTCCTCACCAGTTTCTCCAGGATCACTTTTCTAATAAATCACTAGAACATCTTAAGGTCAGCTTCTAAAGATATAACCTAAGACACCACCCTCTCCTATTTTCCCTCATACCTTCTGGCTCCTCTTCACTGCCCTCTGTTGCCAGCTTTTCCTTCTCCCTCCAACATATAAATGCTGAGTTCATCAGCACTTAATCTCATAGGCTTTTCTCACTGTCCCCTCCCTATGCAATTTCATCTATTCTGATGGCTAATGCTAGAAGCAATTTTTTCCCTTTCAACTTAGACTTTCCTCTGAGCTTTAGACAATATATCTAAAACTCTCCTCAATATTCCCACTTGGATGTCTCACAGGCAAGTCAAACTCAATATATCTCAGAATGAAAAAAATAATCTATCTCAACTCCCATTCCATATATCGGGTGATCACATTGTGGAAGAAAACCAACCAAGAATTTTTAGCATAAGAATCTATCAACAAAAATGATAGGTAAGAGAAGGCTTCAAAGGGGCATTCAAACTAGGGGGAAGAGGGTGGAAAGTTGTATTGGGCTAGTTTCAGGAATAGATAATCTTTTCATAAGGATTAACAGCCATTGAACAATCTGGTTTGTATCAAGAGGGGTGAAGAGACAGCAGATAATTTATGTAGAAGAGGACATGGGAGGAAGAGTTGAAAAATCAAGTATATGCAAAGGTCACAATGGAAAATTCTCAGTTTTTCCATGTGTCACAGCATCCTTCTCCTAGGTCTTCATGACATTCCTTTATCTCATTTGCTTCACCCTAGAGCAATTCACTATATTTTTCCTGATTATTCTAATAATCTTAAAAATGGTCTCTATATACTGTGAACCTTCTATAATCTATTTTATAATGTTTTATTAAACATTTAGTAATTATAAGATAATATAAAAGGCTATAAAATATATAAAGCTAAAATACTAAATTGCTCATTTCTCCATCAGCTGGTTTAAGAAAACCTCTATATGCTTCTCCCTGATCCTATTCAATTTTGTCTTTACTCGGCCATGACCACTTACCTAAATTTTAGCTTTAACATTTGTTCTCATGCTGTCCTTAAAAGGTCATCATTTCTGTCTTTATCTCTAAAATACATTGTTTATTTTTCCTGTGCTTAAATATAAAATAATACTGTAAGTATTATTCTATGACTTGCCTTTTTCAACTGACATTATATTCCTGATATGCAAATATATTATGTAAAACTTATATAATATTCCATTGTATATAAATGTAACACAAATTATTTAAAAATTTTAATGTTGGCAGACTTTTGGAGGTTGTTGCTTTTTAAAAATTAATAGATTAATGAATTAATATTTATAAATGTCATTTCAATGAACATTTCTATATATGTCTTCTGATGTACACATTAGAAGGGTTTCTTCAAATACTTGAGTTGAAGCACTATGTCTTTGGAGATATAAGTCTTCTGCTTTACTAAAGGGGGCCAAATATTTTTCTGAAGGATTTGTACCAATTTCATATTTATAATCCTAGCAATAGTGTATAAGAAATTCTCATTTTCTTCAAATTTTAGAGTGTGATCTAATCCATTCCTCATCCTGCAGCTACTATGACCTTTTACAAATGCAAATCTGATTTTATGGTTTAATCCTAAAGTCCTTTAATGGTTTCTCATTGATTCTAGAATAAATTCTAAAAGTTTAACATTGTCAAAGGATTCTTTTTGCTCTGACCACTCCATCATTTAATATTTTATAACCCTCTATCTCCACACTGGCCTTAAGTTTCTTTTTTCTGCCCCAAGACCTTCATACATGACACTTTTTCCTGGAACTCTTTTTTTTTCTACATCTTTTCCTGATAATTTGCTCCTTTAGTGTCATTTAAATGTCACTTCCCCAAGGAAGCTTGTTTTGACTCCTTAGAGTTTATTAGGCCCTTTCATTAACTGTCATTATATTATATACTATTTTTTCTAAATACAGCATTTATCATAAAAATGATTAAGAAATGTTACATGTATTTTTTAATGTGCCTGCTAATAACCTTCAATTTCAAATGAGCTCAATTACAGTTTCCTGTTCACAAAATTATTTGGAACAACTAGCAAATATTTTCAACAGACAATGCTCATTATATATGTTGAGTGGGAATGGCTAATCCCTATATACACACACACATGCACGCATTATACTTTATATTAATTTTCATTCCAGAAGTGGTAGGTTATTATTCAGCAAATATTCATGTCCTCCCTACATTCCCAATTTCCCCACCTTCTAAATGAGGAGGATATTCTTCTGCGCCATTGATATTCATCTTAGCCATGAACCACTTTGACCAATGGAATGTGGAAGGTATGATGAAAGCTGAAACATGGAATGTGCCTACCCTTTTAGGCATGCCGTCTTGCCTTCTACCATCACCATGAGAAAGATATGCTTTAGCCAGCTTGCCAGTCCCTTCAGAATATGGGAGTCATATGAGGGAGAACTGAGGCAAGTATAGATCGGTAAATACCATCTGATCCATAGACTGAGATATAAGTGATTCTTTTGGTAAGCTTTTTGAGATTTGGTGGTTAATTGCAGGTAGCAAAAGGTAACAGGCACACTAAATTCTTAAAAGAGATGAAACTATTTTTTTTGCGGTACGCGGGCCTCTCACTGTTGTGGCCTCTCCCGTTGCGAAGCACAGGCTCCAGACGCGCAGGCTCAGCGGCCATGGCTCACGGGCCCAGCCGCTCCGCGGCATGTGGGGTCTTCCCGGACTGGGGCACGAACCTGTGTCCCCTGCATTGGCAGGCGGACTCTCAACCGCTGCACCACCAGGGAAGCCCAAGAGATGAATCTTTTAAAAAGACATTGTATGGTCAGGCCAACCAAGATGGTTGTTCTCTTGTTCTCTGTACATCCTCTGTTTGACCAGTGCCTACTTAGCACCTACACGTTACTCACCTGACTGACCTTCTTACATAGTTGCCCCAGGACCCAGCTAATGATTGGTATAACTTTAGCCACCTAGATAGCTTATCACAGGGGTAGTGAGGGATGTGCCCATCTGCTGGTTTCCCTGGTAACCGATGAGCCAACCTGACATCAACTCCCCTTATAACTGGTAACTTTCCCACCCCCAGCATGAAAACTGCCACCCTGTCCTTTACTGCGGTCAGCCACACACAGTGGGGTGTCCCTCCAGGACCTTGCTGCAGACAAGTAAGCTGCCCCTATCCATTAAACCATTGATGTCTCTCTTGCTGACTCCGGGCTCTTTCTTCAGTCTTGAAGCTGGGCAAGTACGGGCCTTGTAGGCTTGTGAGGTGCAGCCCAACAGACACAAAATTAACAGAGTTAAGTTTTCTCAAATAATTATCAATAACATAAAATGAATCCAATTTAGTTTGAAATATAAATAGCTGCTCAGATACTTTTTCAAAATAACTTAGATGAGAATAAAATATAAATTTAAACATTGGAAACTTTAAGTGGTGGACTTCTTTATTTTAGACTCTGATTATAAGCCTTTTACTTCATAAATCCTTTTATGTGTCTTCAGTAAGGGCCATGGCCATTATGAGCTATCACTGACAATTTCTCTTAACATTTTAAGGGCCAGCTTTAAACTGAACATTTCCCATTAGATGTATAGAAAAGGTTTTATAATTCTTTTCTGTGATGACCCCTACTTTTCAAAGCTGAAATATAAAATACTCTTAACCAATTACCCCGTATTCCTAATGTCCAAGTTTAGCTTTTTCGTCAAAGAAAAAGAGCCATTTAAGTTTCAGAGGTAGTGAGCATATCATAACTAAAAGCATATTATTTAAGTCATGCAGATAACACAATTCAAGTGCAAGATATATCTGCTGGTTAAAGTAGCTTCTGCAATCTGGAAGGTATCTCCAAACTCCTAGACCAGTGAGAGTGAAACTAGAAAAAAAGTCTTTCTACTATAGCACAATATAAGGTTTATACCAGAATTTGCCTTCCTTATCGTGAGAGTCAGCATCCCCTTTTTACAGGGTGGTGGTCTTGTGCTAGGATCCAAACAACACTCACAGGCAGAAGGAGGGATTCTAAGGAAACCTCATAAACGTTATGACCTGTCTCCCTGGCTATAGTCAGTCCTTCTAGGGATAAACTTCTGACTCACGCCAGGCTGATTCTCTCTCTGAAAATTTAGGATTAGAATTCAGGGTTAATAATTAGATCTACTGTCTACACCTAGAAGTCAAATGATATAAACATGAGCACTTTACAGTGGCCACGTGGATGCTGAAGCCAGGAAACAAGGCCATGTGCATAGAAGAAAACAAGCCAATACAGCAGATACACAGAGATTGCAGATGGAGCTTCTCATCTGGTTTCCAAAGAGCTTTTCAGTTCCGTTTACCCCTTTACCAAGAGGCCTATGTACACATATTTCTTTTCATGTACCTGTGAGGAGGAAAGACTCCAATTCTAGGTTGTCCATTTGCCTGTCAAACTTACCTGTGATCGAATGAGATAGTTCACATCAAAATCTAACTTCTGTAATCTCAACAACTGTCTGGTAGAAAATGCCTCCACATATTCCAATTTTGCTTTCTCTTTTCTCCAAGCTGAAGTTCCCATGCAAAATCTAACCTTTCTCAGCTGAATGTATGCTAGGAGACTGTATATATTGATAGTTGTAACTATGTTAGCAGTGATGGAGGGAAACATTGTAGTACACTCTGTCTGTGTGGGAGCAGGGGGGGTTGAGATTATTAAAATTTAAGTTGTTTTTTTCTTTTTTATAACCAAAGGATATTGCTATGGACTGAATTGTGTCCTTCTTCTACCCACCCAATTCATGTATTGAAGCTCTAACCCCCGAAGTAACTGTGTTTGGAAATAGAGCCTATCAGGAGGTAATCAAGGAGATAGGGCCTATAGGAGAACATATGGGCAGGGCACTGATCCCAGAGAATTAGTGTCCTTATAACAAAAGACACCAGAAAGCTCTCTCTCTCTCCACATACCCACAGAGGAAAGGCCGTGTGAAGACACAAGCAAGAAGGTGACTGTCTAAAAGCCAGGAAGACAGCTCTCTCATCAGAAACCAAATTTGCAGTCTCCTTGATTATGGACATTCCAACCACCAGAATTGTGAGAAAATAAATTTCTGTCGTTTAAGTCACCCACTCTATGGTATTTTGTTGTGGCATTCCAAGCTGACTGATACAGATATTTAACAAATTCCATGTGTTAAGGGGGCCTATGTCTACCTGTGAGTCCCAGAATTGACAGTGAAGCTGGATAACAGAGCAACTTGTAAGTATCTATAATTTATGGCATCCAGGTGAGACCATTAGGGGAATGTAAGTAGGAACAACCTTGCATGTACTTTAGATTTTCTACATAGTATTGATGACCGGGTCCATATTATGCTTAGAATTCAAATTTTTCATTTCAGGTTTAATATACGATCATTGTAGGGCATGCTAATGAATGTTCTTCTGCTTCAGCAAGTGAAATATTTCTTTTACCAGGAAAGCTATATGCAGTGAAAACGTTGATAGCTTCCTCTAATTGAAACTACATTGCTGGTTATATACCCTCAAGTACAAGTCTTATATCTACTTTTTTCTACAATGCTAAGAATCATGACACTATTATTAAATAGGGACAAAATATTCTTCAGGTCAGAAAAAAATTGGTGTATGTGACCAAGAAGATTATGTATTACATATCATCACAGAGTTGTCACTCTTGTGATATACTGTAGAGTACTAAAAGCTATTGTTCCCATGAATTATAACCCCAAATACCTTCACTCTGAAGATTCATTTTATCAGGGAACTCGGTATCATACATCACCACTGTAATGTGTAACATATTTTCAGTGACATATCTTTATGGGATGCTATAGGCTAAAGTAGAGTAATTATCATAGGAAGGTTTTTACAAGAGATTTTATGTTTTAATTTCTATGTTCAAAGTTATCTAAGTTGTCTCTGTAACAAGAATGTTAAA
This sequence comes from Phocoena sinus, assembly GCF_008692025.1. Lineage (NCBI taxonomy): Eukaryota > Metazoa > Chordata > Mammalia > Artiodactyla > Phocoenidae > Phocoena > Phocoena sinus. The sequence continues at coordinate 33,871,110 of NC_045772.1, read as the reverse complement.
AATGCTCTTAGGTTATATTGTAAAGTCAGTTCTTAGGGATTTTAAATTATTTTCAATTTTTAAGAGGTCTTTTATGAGAAAAGAAATCATCAATAAAACAGAAAAAACTTTCAAAGCATGCTCTTCATTTTACATTGCTTCAGCTTGTGACAAGTGGCTGTTTAACAGGAAAACAAAATAAAGGAAAGAAAAATCTTATTTTCTCCATTTTGCTCCACTAAAGTAACCATAAGCAAATGCAGAAACAAAGCTGTTTAAATGCAAAAGTCTTGCTAAATCCTCTGTCAGGCCCTACAACATTTCAATGATGTCTAAATATTTTAAACATAATAAGAAATAGCTATCTATAACTTATATGGATACCCACCTCTAGCTTCTGAGTTAAATTCTGGCCTGGCTGGCCATTAGTGGTTAATTAGAAGTGACATGAGAGATCCAGCATTCAACACAGACTTGATTTTTCTGGTTTAAGAGCCTAGTTACTTTATGCAAATTGGCAGGAGACCATTATCAAGCAGCCCTGGCAATCAGTGTTTAATTTGTTGATAGCCTTGACAGTCATGGCCAAAGTATAATTGGCATGGGCCTTGGTGCAAAAAAATAAATAAATTGGATTGTGCACAAAATTAAACAACATAATTATCAACAATTAGACATTAATTAGGGGGTAGCAGATTCCCAAACCCTTCTGAATTTGGCCAAATCTAGACCTAATTATATTTTTAAGTTGTGAAAATATCCATGTTGCTGAGACAATAAAGTGTTCAGAAGGTGCTTCCTATAGATTTTGTATTTCATAATGGATTATCATGTCAGGAAATTAAATATGTTTATATTTGGCAATGATTTAATAATTACAGAAAAATTAGTGAGGTGGGATTCATGTTAATTTAGTTGTAATTTATCTACATTACCTATTTTTATTTGATCACATGAAAAGACTGGTACACAAAGAAATGTATATAAAACAAATAAAGTCTCATTGATGAATATATTAAAGAGACAGGAACAGCAAGAGACAGGAGAAAAAGTTCAATAAGTACCTTCCGCTATAACAAAGAAGCTCCATCTTAGACCCCAGGGGAGAACTGTCACAGCACACTGCCAGCCACAGCCTTGATAATAGGTTTGTGTTATCAGGTGGGGCATGAAAAAGTATTCATATGAAAAATATTTTAGCACAAGAAATATTTCATTATAATTATTAATGAAAAAAGTCCACAGCATCCCTTTGAGACATGAGAATATGTTACAGATGTTCCTTCTGATCAGAAACATAGCTGAAGAATATATGCAAATTTCAACAGCTTAGCAATATTTGAATAAACATTTCCTTATCCTATTCCTATGATCTGAAGACCTGAGACAGTGATCTCTGGGTTCTCCTACCAGCTAGTCATGATACAATCCACCTGTTCTACTGGTGTATATTCTAACTACTTGTGACTACAGGTTATTCTGTGCAGAAGACCACAGGTAAAATGAACATCCATGCTTGCTTGAAGGAACCCACCTGTTCTATCTTATTTATCACTTTAATGCATATCAATTTGTTCAATTACCTAGGGAGTGTGGACTCTGTTCTCTGAGGGAAATAAGACACAAATTTTTTGTTGTTGTTTTTACATGAGTCCTCCTGATTTCTACACCTCACCTCACACTCACTCTTCTGTATTGATAATTAGAAGTTCTATCTATCTATCTATCTATCATCTATTTGTCTATTTATTGAAGGTATTTTTAAAGTATTTTAAGTAGAATATTATTTTAGGACTTCTGCTCCATGTTCTCTTACTCTGTTTAAATGTCTCATAGAACTTGCAAGTTATACAACCTAATGTCACCTTGTGAGTTCTCATCCTAGACAATATAGCATTGGGTATTTGTTAGCATTTCCTATTCCGTGAAAGCTTCTCTTCCCATGAATTCCACAACACTATTTTATTCATTGGATAAAAATTTGGTGGCTTATCAATAGTTATCAGCATAACTTAAACGTTATTATCATTGAGATTCAGAGCCTTTAAATTTGACAACAATCTACCTTACTTGATACTGTCTTTGTACATTCTAATCTTATTTTTTCCAGACTGTAGCATGCACTTTTTAATTAATTAATTTATTTATTTTTTATTTTTTGCGGTACGCGGGCCTCTCACTGTTGTGGCCTCTCCCGTTGCGGAGCACAGGCTCCAGACGCGCAGGCTCAGCGGCCATGGCTCACGGGCCCAGCCGCTCCGCGGCGTGTGGGATCTTCCCGGACCGGGGCACGAACCCGCGTCCCCTGCATCAGCAGGCGGACTCTCAACCACTGCGCCACCAGGGAAGCCCCTACCATGTCTTTTTTATTCATCACATTTTTATTGTTACTGTTTTTGTTTATAGTTAAACAACTGTGGCAGAAATGTCCCTCCCAGACTGTTCTCCCTAATCAGAAATGTCTGTTCATTTTCATTGTGGTGATTAGTTAAGACAATTGCTGCCTTTCACTAGATCTGGATCCAGAGAGAAACACACGTAAAATTCTCGTTTCAAAATCATTAATTTAATAATAAGATGCTTACATTAATATTGAGACTAACTTGTCAATTCTTTGCTAGTTATGTTCTGAGCTCTTTTTTTTTTTTACAGCCAGATCGTCTTGCAACAATGCCTAAGTTATCTGATTCATAGATCCCTATTTATTCCTGACCAATACCAATGAATTCTGCTCTCGCCTTTGTGATCTCACCTCTGTTATGAACCTGCTCTCTGATTTTTCTCCTGAACCCTTAGTCCGACCTGCTTCCTTGTTACTTGCTTTAACCCGTCCAGTATTCTTCACAACCTAGGATTATATTTGTTTCTATACTGAAGGCTGCATTGACAGTCACTTAAAACTTACCCTGGCTCAGCAGCAGTAGCTACCCAATTCTGGAGAGATAGAGTTATGGTAATACTTTGTGATGGGGAATGACAATTCTTGGACAAAACAGATAAGCAGTCAATTAGCACATTAGACTACAGCAGTATCCCCTTATCGATTTTTTTTGTTTCAGTTACCCACGCTCAACCACTGTCTACTTTGACCCTAGACATTGTGTCTTCTTGCCTTCCAACTACAAAGAAAATGTCATTTCTCAGGACTGCAGGCTTGAAGATATTAAAAGTGGGTTATTTATCTAAGTTGCACCTAAGTAAGAATATTTTACACAATTTGAGAATGGGGCATCTCCAGAAATCCAAAGATATTCTTGAATTAGGAGAAAATTACCTTGACAAATAAAATGGCAAATTGATCTGATGGTTCCCAAATGAGACAACCAATGCATTCACATCCAAAGTGCACTGCAATGTGAGATGAGGCATATGCCCTGCTGAGATAAGGACCTGTTGGGCCTTTGCCTGTCTTAAAAGTACATTTCTTCCAGTGAGCAGAGATTGGATTTCTCTTTTCAGCTGCAACTTTTCTGCTAAAGTTATGCTGGAGAAGTATTTTTCAGAGAGAAACATGAAACAACTAAACAGAATGATGATGAGAAATCAATGATTGAAACTTCCAGTGATTTTAGGGGAATGGAGTTTATGTTGGCCACTCAAGCATAGTGATGATTTTGTAGTGGGAAAAAGAGGACTGGAAATTGCATATGCTGTGATAGTTTGGTGGCAGAATACAAAAGAAATTCTTTGCAACAGCATTTAAAATTCTCTCGGGAGTATAAACATTATATCTTCCTTGCTTATGGGCAGCAGGGAACATACATACAATATGGAACATACATACACTATGAGGACATACAATATGAGAACATACATACAATATGGAACATACATACATATGGAACATACATACATATGAGGAAAAACTGCCAAACAGAAGAAACTTGCTTATTTCCTCTTTGTGATCCCAATTCAGTCTATAGACTCTTAGGCACTACAAAAGCTATACATAGCTTTTCTTAACTCTGGAGTTTCTCTTTTCATTCATTTGGGGAAATTCTCAGCCATTGTAGCTTTTACTTGTTTCTTTTCTTCTCTTCTCTTCCCTCATATTGCCTCATTTCATCTCACCTGACCTCACATTTTCTTACCTCCTTTCTCTCTATCTCTCTCCTTTCATTCTGAGGATCTGGAAGATATGCTAAAATTTTTCATTATAGATGCATTTTATATGCTCTTTACTGTATTTTCAATATATCTTTCTCTCTGTGGTTCAGTCTGTTTCCTAATGACCTGTCTTCCTACTCACTAACCCCTACTCCAGCTATATCTTAAACGTGTTCTTAATGTTAGTTTTAGAATTACTACAAGATTCATTTTATAAATTCCAATTTTCTGCTGACATTATCTAACTTAAAATATTTTCTTGTGCATATTAATCATTGTTATTTAAATACCCACATGTAATAATTCCAATGATGATTGCCATTTAACCTCTTGGTTTTCAACATTTAGTTCTGCTTCCTATAAATTTGCTAATTTTTGATAGAATGTTGAACACTGTGTATGCAAAATTATATAGATAATTTGAAGTTCTGCATGTGGTTATTTTCAGTAAGAGAAAATTTTTTTTTGTTTTAAATTTCTGGCAGGCAGTACAGTACAGTAAGGGCAGACCAATTTAATCAGTCTGGGATAGAACTGATTCAAAGCTGGTTTCTGCCTTTAGGAGAGGATTTATTTGGGTCTGCTCTGACCCCAACTGAAGCTGAAGTATTTACCAGAGCCCATCTTTTTTGGCAGGTCCTGAACTAAATGCTTGTCTCCCCTGCTGTGAAATTGGCAAACGCTCTCTTCAGCTTCCTCAAATTTTGGCTAAAGTGTAAAAATCAGATGCTTAGGAAGGTGCCAAGTATTAGGCTTCCCTCTCTGTATTCCTCTTTTCTTTCTGTGGTCTTGGGCCTCAAGTTCTCACTGCCCTGGGAGACATCAATCCTGATTTTCACTTTACTAGTCTCAAGAGACTGTACAAAGCTCTGATCAATTTCTCAGCACCTTGATTTTTGCACAAATCATTAAGGAAAAAGTGGCACAGGAATTTGGTCTCTGCTCAGTACAGTTCCCTTTTCTGCAGGATCTTACTTTAAGTGCTGGCTGCCAACAGAGTTCTCCAATATTTTAAAATATACGTAGAGATTTTTTAAAAAATTAGCTTTCATAGTTGTTCTTTATAATCTGTTCTCATGTAAGATAGTTTTTCCTTATTATATTATAATGATTGTATTAGGATATTTATAAAGCAAAGTGTTTTATAAAGGTAATATTGGACACTATGAATTATAAAAGAAACTCTTTTGAGTAATTTCTTATGGGTTAATATATTTCAGTTCTTAGCTCAATAATCAACTTATAATATGATAATATGTATTCAAAAAATGAAAATACTAAAATATTTAAGATTTATTGGTTCTATCTTCTGAAAAGTTATCTATTCTACCATACATAGATATAAATATCTATCTTCATTGATATATGAGAAAGTTGACAAAAATAACAGAAAACAAATATCTAAACTGCCATAATTTTTGTCTAATGCTTACAGGAATTAGAAAGCTATTTTACTATATCTAGGTGCAAATCTTTTTCTATTTCACCTGCCTCCTATCTCTCACTCATCTCTCTCTGTCTCTCTGTCTATCTATATATATACACATACACACATATATAAATACCCATATATAACAATAGCATATGTGTGTGTATACCAACTATACACACACACACAAATACACATACACACATACCAACAAGAAACATATAAAGGATAAAAAAGCAGTTGCTTGCAACAAACTTTTTCATCTGAATAAAGAACATTTTTGTAATGGCTCCTCAAACCAATATTGCCTGTTCTTTTTCTGCTTAATTTGAGGAATTTTTCTTTGAGTGCCTAACGCCAGGTTCTTATACTTTGTGTTTTGATATTGTACATTGATTTTACCTATATCATAAAGCACCCTAATTTCATTTATTTAAATGGCTTTATTGTTAACTCTATTTCTATGACCTAAAATATTCTATAAGTTCAGGGAAGCCAAAAGATAAAAATGAAATTCTGAGAATATATTTGGAAATAAATAACATTTTCAAATATATGGGCTTTTGGGAAGATACCAAAATAGTTTTAGGTGTTTAAATAAATAGTTTTGCCATGCAAATCTGATCATATGTCTTTATTGACCATGATCTTGTCTAACACAGGAATTGGAAGAAATCTGAAGATAACATATTGACTAAGTTATATACATTTCAGTGAAAAGTTCAGTGACAAAGTCTACCAATTATTTTATTAGGCAAGTTGTCTGAGAGATTATGGACAGTTTCTGATAAATTAATTGTTCTATCCGTGCAATTGTTTCTAATTATTTCAATTCATTGAACATTTGGTTGATTTTTAACATAATGACTCAAGATGTCCAAACTTTAGCACTTTGTACACATGAATGTTTAGTAAAAAGCAAAATAATAAATGAAGATTTGAATAAGCTGTCTAACCAAAAATTCAATAAGGTAGCTTTAAAGAGTTTTGTCAGTACAAACTGCTGTTTAAATTAAGGAAATTGTCAATTACGAATGCTGTCATCATTCAAACAACTGTGAACTGATATAACTTGAAACAAAATCTATTACATAGAAAATCAGTGTGTTTAATTCAGTTATTAAGATGATCTAGGACCTAAAGAGTGAATATTTTGTGGGTTTTTTTTCTAAATTTTAAAGTTGTGACTTGTACCTTTCACCAATAGTGACAATAATCTTTCTTTGGTAACTGAAAGTTTTATGTGAAGTCAGCCAAATTATTCTGAGATACAACGTTCTATGTATCACACAAACACACACACACTCATAAAAAGCACCCCCGGGGCTTCCCTGGTGGCGCAGTGGTTGAGAGTCTGCCTGCCGATGCAGGGGGCACGGGTTCGTGCCCCGGTCCGGGAGGATCCCACATGCCGCGGAGCGGCTGGGCCCGTGAGCCATGGCCGCTGGGCCTGCGCGTCCGGAGCCTGTGCTCCGCAATGGGAGAGGCCGCAACAGTGAGAGGCCCACGTACCGCAAAAAAAAAAAAAAAAAAAAAAAAAAGCACCCCGTATTTTTAATTAATTGTACAAATATGTGTATACTACATATAGATATGTAGATATCTACATATCTACATATAGATATGTAGATAATTGTATTATATTTGTTATTAATTTACAACTCTTTACTTTGCAAAGGGCAAGAGTGGTTTTCTTTCCCAAGATATATAATGTGTATATATTCACAATACCTATATAAATATAAATATACTTTGGATGGGATTTTTATAGTAGTTTATAAACTTTTCTCTTTTTAAAGTAGAGGTTACAATTAGATAGATAGAAAAATAGATGATATTACATTTTTAAGTGGAAATACTGTAATCTATTTTGACTGACAAAAGATGATGGAGTCTTAGAATTACTGTTAAGTGTAGACAGGACACCTTGCTGTATCAATTGAAATGTCTAAGTGTAAAAGTGAAATCTGATAAACATTAAAAATAATTTATTGTTTGAGAAATATACACTTTTTATTGCTTGGCAGTTGACCAGAAACAAAGGCCCAAAATAGGTAAATTTAAATATGTTAGAATAAGTGGTTCAGTAAATGGGAATTGTGAAGCTCAGAGCATGGATCCATGTTTGGCATTTCATTCAAATAGAGTCAGAATTTTATAGGAAACCATATTTCAAATGATGCATATTCAAAACAGTAGCTAATGCAATTAAGTTTAGTAAAATATTTTAAACATGAAGTTCCCAACATGTTGTCACCGTGATACATTCAAAACCAATCAACAAGCATTTAATTGGATTATACAGTCTAAGTGGATGTATAAATACATAACCAATCACGAAATTCTGCAACCAAAGTTGTTTCCTTTTGTCAGTAGGGTCTAAAGGCCATTGGGATACTTTTCTTTTTTCCAATCTCTATTTTATTATAAAACCCCAAATGAATATTTTCCATGATCTAATTTTCTGTTTACAATGATTGTGGTGTTTGACATTCTGATTTGTCTTTTCCATTATTTTTGTTATAACCTTCTCTACAGTTATAAAGCATTCTGTCTTTTTAGATGAGTTTATTATGAAAATTATTTTGATGAGTTTGTATGATGTAGTTTTTTCACATTTTCATTGTTCATGTGCACAGAAGTTTCTTCCTATTCTATCAAGTCTTCTCATTTTACTATGACATTTTAGAGGCAGTTTGAGTAGTAGTTTATAAACTTTTCTTTATATTAATTGTGACACTCTTGTGGGTAGAATTTATTCTTTTGACTATGAATGGTGGTTCGCAATGGACTGATGCGTTTATGGTGCTCTTATAGTTATGATTTAAGAGCATTTCTCTGAGTATTAGCTTTAACTCCACCCATTTGTCCCTCCATAATGCTCAAGCTTCAGCACATCTCCATTCTCAGGCTGAAATTTCCTGTTTCCAAGGCATCATGGGTATACAACAGAGTATGCCACAAAGAATATTGGACTTTTGTAAGCTTGGCTATCACAAATGTGTAGCAAATTCTCTATTCTGTGCCAGAATCTGCTCATTTTACTTCACTGGGACTTTCAAAGAACAAATGCCATCTGTGTGAAATAAAGCACTATTGAAGGATTTAATAGCATAATTCGTAATGGTTATATCTTGATGATCATTCCAAATTGATCTGTTCCAAAATTTACTCAGGCTTAAAACATCCTGATAGACTACTGCTGTTGCTGCATTTCCAGATTTTTCTTCATGTGGCTATTACTTTTGATATGCCAATAGAAACTGTATTGTTAACAGAAGAGTTTGAACGCTCATGAGAACCTCAGGGATAAAGGAGCAGTGAGTAGAAGTTGGAGCATCAAGGCTTATGACAGAGGCAGGAGGTAGTGGAAGCAGAGAGAAAAAGGAAGGATCAGGGGTAGAGATGATGGTGTTAAGAGACAATTTAGGAGAGGAAGTTGGAATTTATGCCTTTTATAAGCTGCATGCTCTAAATTCAGTGCAGAGGTCACTATAATTTTGTAAAAAGGTTTTTTAAAAAATATTTTCCAAGTCATATTTCATCATTCATTCTGTCATTCATTCAGTATATAGTTAACATGTATTTAAATATTATGTTACCTGGGTCTGTTGTAGACATTAGAGATACATTGGTAAAAACAAAATGTATTTAAAACAAATATCTTTCTTTATGGAGTTTGCATTCTGGTCTGTAAATTGGTATGTGATAGATTCAGTTTTGTCATAATTATTAATATGATGCATGCAAAATACTCAGTAAAATGCAAAACATGTAAATGTTTATTTCTAAATAAATGTAACATTGTTATTTTTGGAGAATGGGTACCATTAGTACTACATCAGAAAGCTACAAACTTAAACACACAACCACCTGATAAAACTTTCCACTTAATATTTTTAAAATTGTTTTAAAATTGAAGTTAAAGTTTACATACAATAGCAAATGTGGAGAAAAAGGAACCCTCATACACTGTTGGTGGGAGTGTAAATTGGTGCAGCCATTGTGGAAAACAGTAGAAAGGTTTCTCAAAAAACTGAAAATAGAACTACTATATGACCCAGCAATTCCACTCCTGGGCATATAGCCAAAAAAAACCAAAAACACTAATTTGAAAAGATACATGTATCCCAATGTTCATAGCAGCATTATTTACAACTGCCAAGGTATGGAAGTGACCTAAGTGTCCATCAGCTGATGACACTGTATGTCTACACACACACACCCCACCACACACACAGTGGTATACTACTCAGCCATAAAAAAAGAACAGAATTTTGCCATTTGCATCAACATAGATGAACTTGGAGAGCATTATGCTAAGTGAAATAAGTCAGAGAAAGACAAATACTGTATGATATCACTTATACGTAGAATCTAAAAATTACAACAAACTATAAATAAAACAAAGAGAAGCAGACTCACAGATATAGAGAACAAACTAGTGATTATCAGTGGGGAGAGGGAAGCGGGGAGGAACAATGGAGGGGTAGGGGGAAAAATGAATTATTATGGGATTATATGAAATCATGTGTGTCAAACTTTGAAAATTGTAAAGTACTATAGAATTTAAAGAATCATTTAATTTAAAAGTTTATATAAAATAAAATGTATAGCTCTTAAATGTTTATTAAGATGCATTTTGGCACATGTATACACCATGCAACTAATCACCAAATCAGGATACAGAAAATTTCCATCACCAGAGAGTTTCCTTATGACCCCTTCCTATCAAACTCTTCTTTGCATAGGCAATCTACGTTTTTATTTCTGTCTCATAAATCAAGCTGGCCTGTTTCTTAACCTCATAAAAATTGTATTATATAGTGTCTGGCTTTTGTGTCTGGCTTTCTATGCTCACTGTAATATTATTGAGATCCACCCATGTTGTCAATGTATCCATAGTTCATTGCTATATGTACTACAGTGTTAAATTTCATGAATATATTACAATTTATCAATTATCCTGTTAATGGGCATTTGGTAGTTTCCAGTCTTTGGTTGTTAACTATAAAGCTCTCTGAACATCCTTGTACAAGTAAATTTATACACATCTTTTTCATTTCTCTTTGGTAAAAATCTAGCTACATCATGGTGTAGGTGTATGGCTTACTTTATAAGAAACTACTAAATACTTTACTAAAATGGTTTAAAGTATTTTATGCCACCAATAAATTATGAGAGTTCCTATCCACAGTTTTGCCTGTTGTCAGTCACTTTAATTTTAGACATTCTGGTAGACATAATGTCATATCTCATTGTAATTTTAATTTTCTGGTGACTGAAAAAGTTGAGCATCTTTCCATGTTCTTATTCAATATTTCTGTAGCATTTGCCCATTTTCACCACATTTGACTTTTCTTTATGAATTTTAGATACAATCCTCTTTGTCAGAGAGATGCATATCAAATATTTTCTCCTAGGTGTGGCTTGTATTTTCAAGGAGGTAAAGTTATTTTTTCTATGTGTTTTTCCAACTTTATGATTTTAAAAGCTTTAAACTTACATATAATTCATCTTAAAATAATTTTTGTATGTGAAGTAAGAATTTATATGTCCCATTAAACTGTGTTGGTGCCTTTGTTGAAAAAAATTGACTATATATGTGTGTATCTACTATAGTCTACTATGTGCAGACTTGACTCTGTTCCATTGTTTTATTTGCTAATCCTTATGTCAATAACATGCTGTCTTGATTAATAAAGGCATATAAAAATCAGACAGTGTATGTCATCCAAATTTATGATTGCTTTTAGCATTGTTCTGACTATTCTAGGTCATTTCTAATTCTGGAGTAATTTGAGAATCGGTCAGTCAATTTGTATCAAAGTGGCTGTTGGGATTTTTATAAAGGTTGCTTTGAATCTGTAGAATAATTTCAGAAGAACAAACATTTTAACAATATTGACCTTCCAAACCATGAACATGATTTATCTTGCCATAGATTTTCCTTAATTTCTCTCAGAAATGTTTTAATTTTCAGTGTGGATATATTGCATTTATGATTTTAATGTTATTGAAGATGGTATTTTGTTTTAATTTAATATTCTAATTGCTTGTTACTATTATGTACAATTGCTTTGTTATATATTGGCTGTGTATACTGTGAATTTTAAATATTTAATATTTGTCATATTTTTTATACATCTTTCAGGATTTTTCACATATCCAATTATGTCATGTGTGAATAAAGAATGTTTTACTCCTTTCTTTTCAGTTATTGTATTGAATTTTCCCTTTATATTCTTGCCTGATTGCACTGGAAAGACCTCTAGTACAATGTTAAATAAAATCATGAGAGCTCACGTCGTGTTTCAAATCTTAGAGGAAAAGCATCAATATTTTGTCATTAAGTATGATGTTAGTTATAGGTTTTCCAGAAATATACTTCATCAGATTGAGTTTTTCAACTATTCTCATTTTATTGTGAGTTATTAATATTTATTACATAAGTATTAAAGATTGCTGAGTGATATATTCATAAAGACTGTATTCCTATGATATTTTTCCTATATCAATGTTACAACTTAGATTAATTACTCTTTAAATAATAAACCAACCCTGAATTCCATGGATAAGATCCAATTAGTCATGATGAATTATGCTTTTTAATTATTACTGAATTCAATTTGCTAACATTTTCTCAGAATTTTTAAAAATCTTTGCTTGTGTTTCACTGAATTTCTAGATATACAGGTTAATGTATTTCACAAAATCTGTCAAATTTTGATCCAGTTTCTTCTTTGAATATTTTTTGCCCTGTTTTTTTCTCTCCTCTCCTTCAAGACCACAATTACTTAGTTATCTTACTTGATATTTTCCCACATATCACTGAATCTCCATTTAATTTTTAAATTTTTTTAAAAAAAGTCTTCAATTTAGATAATTTCTATTGATCTGTCATTAATTTTACTGACTGCTTTTTCTCCCATGTCGAAAATGCCATTTAGCCATCTAATGAATTTTCTTCATATATTGCATTTCAGTATTTGTTTGCTTTTTTAATACCTATTTCTTTGCAGTTTCACCAACTGTTTCTTAATATAGCTATATTTTAACTCCTTAAACATATTGTAATAGTTGTACTAAAATCACTTTTGCTAATTCAAAACCTATCTCGTCTAGCAATCTATTTTTAAACACTGCTTTTGCTGCTAACTATGTAATACAAGTTTCTGTTTCCTTACAGAGCTAGGATTTTTCTTTTTAATGCTCTGTATTGTGAATGTTACTTTGACTGGAGAGATCTTTTTTTTTTTTCTTTCAATGGCACTGATTTTTCTTCCCTGATAGGCAGTAACATTTCTGGCAGATCTTCCTAACTTTGTTAGGCTTCTTTTTTAAAAACCACTTTATTGAGGTATGATTGACATACAAAAAGCTATACATGTTTAATATATACAACTTGATGACAACTTGGAGATAAATACACATCTATGAAACCATCACCACAATCTATGCTTGGTTAGGATGGGTCTATTTCTGTTGTCTCCTTAATTCAAGGGTTATGGTCTGATTAAAGTGATGTCCTTATTCCAACAGAATATTCTGGGTTCTCCAGCAAGTTCCCAAGACTAAGCTGGAACTCCAGTGACATTAGTACTGTATGACCTCTAGTATTTCCTTTCAGATCTGAGCTGACCAGCAGCTACTCTCTTCTAGGTCTAGCAGAGAATCACCATGAACATATGAAGCCCAGTTCTCAGTTGAAGACTCTCAAATACCTCTACGCAGAATTTTGGTGTGCTTTCTTTGCAGAGTTATGTCCCCTCTATTACTCTCATCAAATTCTAGCTGCTTCAGCAGTTCCAAACTCTGATTTCTGCCTCAACATCTCTGCAAACCAGCAGTCAGGCAGAATGCTAGGATGAATAAGGAACTTGCCTTTAGTTTACTTCTTTCAAGACTATTGTCCAAACTAGAAGGAATACATATCAACAAATTCCTTAATGCATTACAGTTAACCTCTAGACTAACAGAGATAAGGATCATAGAATCAAAAAGACAGAGAGACAAACAATTCAAAGGACCAAGACATAGTAGCATACGTCTGAACAAAAATATATTTCAAGAAATAGATTCAAATAAAAAATGTCCTAACAAACAAAAACAGAAAATTTTTTCCACCTGCAGACCCTCACTACAGGAAATTTTGATACAATGAGGTATTTAGTCAGAAGGAAAATTTTACTAGAAAGGCTGAGAGAAAAAAACAAAAAAAGAATGACAAAAGAGAGTGATATGTGAGTAAATTTAAATAAATATTGATGATACAATATTTATATGGAATTACAAGAAAACCTGTGCATGGTAAGAATCGTATTATTCAAGTTAAAAAAGTATATTCTCAATTGATACCTAAAAAAAATTGAACTACCTAAAATCAAATCAATGAGGCAGTTCATTCTGGGCTTTTCCTACAAATCTTATACTTGACCAAGATGACTGTAATGTTTCCCTCAGTTTGATGAAACTTTTAGAAAGGCTTCTTTTTGTTTCTTACTTGACCTCTCTCTCTCTCTCTCCCACCCTAACAGAATCCATGTGGCTTAAATACAGAGATCTTCTCTTTTCTTAGGGAATTTACTTTAGAAAATTTGTAGTTAAAAAGTTTTTCTCTGCCCTTTTGAGATGTAAATCTTCTTTAAAAGCCTCTTGCCAAGTTTATACCCTAAGATTGCTCTCTCAAGGACCTGGGAGGCATCCCTTTGATATAGAATCAAGAAGATGGGCTCCTAACCAACCTCCAGTCTCTGGGAAGGTAAGAGCTGAATGGACTTCATTGGGCCAGAGCCTCACTGCAAAATGTGAAACTACATTCTGTCATGAAGATAGGAAAAAGTTTACTTTTCATTTGGGAAGGGCCAATTAGCAAACACAGTTGGTCTTTATCCCCTGCATCTCTTAAAATTCTCTAGCCTTTTATTTCAGCAGAGTTGAATTCAGACTGCTGTCAGAACTCTATCCCCCATTATAATAGCCTAGAATAAAGTCTTCCTTACCTATTTAACTTTACCAGTGCAGTTTTTGCTTTGGCATAATTATAATCCCTCAAATTCTGAAGGTAGTAACATTTTGGAGACTAAACCTCTAGATTCAATTTAATCCAAAATTCAAATTTCAACTATGTAGTTAATGCTCTTGAGTAGCAGATTATCACCAAACTAGGTCTATTCATGTGGCTAAAAAGAGGCTATGCAAATAGAAATAAATTTGGTAAGAACCTATAAATTCACTATTTGCTTCTTTAACAACTTGATGTTTTAACCTCAAAAATTACTTTCTATTTTTCATTTATATATACCTTTTTAATCTAAGTCTTGCATTAAAATGACATTACATTATTCCAATGAGAGTACTACTATCAGTATGCCTAAAAACTTTGCATTAATAGATTTTTGAGTAGACCCTCCCTATAATTAAAGAAAATAGCTTAACAAAAGCTGATGATATTCTGTGCACGTAATTCTTAGATGAGTTCATATTTCATACCCCCTGATATTGTACAATATTAACGGCATATATATTATTTTTTCTCTGAATATAGATAACATTTAATGGAAGTTTCAAGAATTATATAATTAAAAATTAAAGTGTGTTAAGGTCAGGTATCCTTCAGAAAAAAAACAAATCTGTAAAGCTTAATGAAGATAAATCTACATTGTGATTTATTAGTAGTAATGCTGTCAAAGCCATAAACTTATCATATTCCTTAGCCTTTGGAATTATTTTCTTCTAAGGAAAATATTAATTAAGGGATATTATAACTTCTGACCGTTTTTCATATGACTGTTATATTTAGTTCTAAATTGCAGTAACTGGGCTTCCCTGGTGGCGCAGTGGTTGAGAGTCCGCCTGCCGATGCAGGGGACACGGGTTCGTGCCCCGGTCTGGGAAGATCCCACATGCCGCGGAGCGGCTGGGCCCGTGAGCCATGGCCGCTGAGCCTGTGTGTCCGGAGCCTGTGCTCCGCAACGGGAGAGGCCACAGCAGTAAGAGGCCCGCGTACCGCAAAAAAACAAAACAAAACCAAACCAAAGCTCCCTAAATTGCAATAATTTTAGCAACTTTCAACATTCTTAATATGCTTAGCATCAGCATCAAGGTTTAATTTAATCGATCTTAAGCAAATCAATATTTCTCAGTTTGATTGTAATAAAAACAGTCTATATTTTCCATCTTCCTGTGGACAGACAAGTCAAAAGCAAGGCTAGACATTAGAAGGAAGAGAGGCATGAGAATAAGGAATCTAACTTGACACAAATGAGAAGATGAATCTTGTTTTTCACTGTTCCATAGCTCCCGCCAGTTCTCAGTTCTCTATCCCATAGTCACCAAAGATGACGGTGAGAAAGAGCTTTATTATTCTATAAACAACACAAAAATCCTCTTGGGTAAAAATTTTAGAATATCATTTCTGTGCTAAGATAGAAATTCTAATACCCTCACTCATCTGCCTTCTACCTTGCCTTTTAACAGTAACACAGATCATGATTCTGTTATTCTCTCAAAGATGAGGCCTGAAAACTTAGGCTCAACTTTCTCACTTTCCTTTTTCTTGAAACTCTTTTTACTCCCCACTTACCTGCCCATTAATCACCGTGTCCTATACATTTCAGAATATTCTATCTGAATCAAGGATTTTATACACAGATAAATACACTCAGATAAGTATAGCAGTTGGTTTAACTTAGGTGTCTCTACAATGGATACTTCCTAATCAAGTTGTGATGCTAATCTTTACCTTCAATATAAGTCTCTTTTAAATGTCTGGATTCACCTTGGGGCAAGCGCTGATTTGCAGGTTGGATGTTCAGCAACTCTCCTTAGCGCTTTCCCTGGCAACAATGTTCAGAACCGCAGTAAACAGAACTGTCAGTAATAAATCAACTAACTCTAAAGAACTGTGATGTGAGATTATCAGGCTCTGTCTTGTTTCCCAATGTTGGCAGCTTTCCTATCCTGAGAGTGGCATCTTCTGACACTCACCTATAAACTCAGCTTTAAGCCCAGGTCCAGGAACACTCCAGACCTTCGATCTCATGGATTTCTTGAGTTCTAGCTCACTAGCGTCCAGCTAGGAATCAATAAAGTTACCTAGAAGCATTAATGAACTATTTTCAATATTTCAAAATACCTAATGCAAAATTATCATTGGTCTATAAAGCATCATTTACATATAGGCTAAATAGTGTCAAATGTCTTTGCATTTAATTGGAATTATATCGATTGTGTGTACTTCCGTATTATCTCAGAGTTTACTCTAGAGTAATACTTACTTTGGTTTTGGATGTTTACTAGATTACTTTGTCTCTCTCAAGATCATATAGTCTTGAACCTGGCTCATTCATTTGACAGACAGTTAATAAACAGTATATTCCAGATCTTGTGCTAGGCACTGAGGATAAAGAAATAAGAGACTTCATGCTGCTTTCAGTCTATTCCTAATGTGACTGGAGAGGGAGGTAAGCCAATAATACAATGTGAAGTGATAAGTTTATCAACATAGCTTTATTAGAACACAGAGAACAGACACGACTCAGAATGAGCAGAGACTGGAATTAACATGTGGCAGTATGCCTCTTTGCTTCCATTGTCTTTGCAAGAAAAAGTTTCGTAGCTATTTCTGATCTTAACTTGGTCTTTAACTGCTTGTCTCTTCAACGTTTTTCCCACTCCTTCTACTAATATCTTTTGCTATTCATACCCTCCCTCCAGAGGAGCTGACAAGAGTTTCTTCTCTTATTACGTGACTTTATTTTTGCACCTGTTATAGGGAGTCCTGTTGATGTGATCTCAGCCATTTTCTTTGTCTACTAAGGTGGAATTCTTTCAGGGATTATCTCCAGATCCATATTTATCCTTGAACTTTTGAACTGCTGTGACTTAGGTGTTAATAATCCAGGTACCCTTTCAAGAGGTTTGGTCTTCTCAAAAGAGGAAAAAATCTTATGCTATGTTCTAACATTTCCATCAAAGGAAGATGTTAACTGCCTTTATAAATTTGAAGATTGTAGCCCTAGAATTCTCATTCCTTTATGGCTATTCTGGAGGTGAGAAAAATAAAAGGAAGACTAGTCATCTCATTTGCATATCCACTGAATCATCCTTTTCTGATAAGTACAGATTTTCCTCTAATGAAATACTGTTTCATCAAACTACCTATGAAATAACTGTACAAACATTCTAATGTACTCTACCCAAGGATAGAGGGTATTATGTTAAATTTCTTACAAAACAGTTCTTTTGTTATCACAGTTTTTGAATACAGAGGATATATATGTTTGAACAAAACAGAACCATTGAAAAGCAAGTATAGCCATTCTCTGACAGGAGAAAAGAAATCACTGTGACATTATTTTACCAGAACCAAGATTTTTAAAAATGGGTACAGCAGAAATTTTAATGATTATATTTGCTTGTTGGGTTTTTAATTTCATCACCTAATTGATTGTCACCTAATTTAGTATCAACTCATACTGCAGATAGTTATATGAAAGCTTTAAATAGTTACAAATAAAGAAAAAGAGGGCTTCCCTGGTGGCGCAGTGGTTGAGAGTCCACCTGCCGATGCAGGGGACACGGATTCGTGCCCCAGTCCGGGAAGATCCCACATGCCGCGGAGTGGCTGGGCCTGTGAGCCATGGCCGCTGAGCCTGTGCGTCCGGAGCCTGTGCTCCGCGATGGGAGAGGCCACAACAGTGGGAGGCCCGCGTACCGCAAAAAATAATAATAAATAAAATAAAATAAAAGTAAGCAATATGTTCTGTGGATTCAGCTTGACATGTTTCCCCCTGGACTTCAGGGGCTGACATCTCCTTTACCAGCTCAATGGCTGAACTCCTAGAATATTAGCTTTGTGTGCTGAAGGAGAAGAGAATTTGTGGCTGGAGGATAGCTTTCTAATTTACTCGAGATTTTCTGGTAACTTTGCCTTTCTGGTTTTTGGCATCAGTGATCTAAATTGACAGATTAATTGGGGGCAGAAACATGCACTTGTCAGGTTCCTTCCAAAAGTGAGTCTGAGACGTAATGCTGCTTCCCAAGAACAGCTGCTGCTCTGCCTATTCAAGGCCACCCCTACTGGAAATCGGTGCAATAGGCTGATGGGTTCAGATGCAGACAAAATGACTGCTTAGTGGTAAAGTCACGGCAGTACCATATGGTAAGTCAAGGAAATAAACAGAATTGTTAACAGAATTGTTATATTCCATATATGGAATTGGATTGTATAGTATGTGCTTGACAAGGGCTTTTGCCCATCCAAACCAAAGTTAAAAGTGAAGGTGACAGACCCACCAAAGCAGTTCGAAAATGAGAGAAATAAGATTATGTTGTGATAAAGAAAATTTTTAGAGAAGTTTCAGGTTTCTTCATCTCTATGCGACTGCCTAAAATCAAATTTCCATCACCCCGTTACTGGACTACTCTAAGTAGTTTTTCTGCTTTCATTATGTGCCCACGTAATCCATTCCCCTCCTGTGGGTCTGAGTGATCTTTGCAAAAATTAATCAGGCTATGTTGCATCCCTTCTTAAGTTCCGGTTGCATTCTACAGAGTATCGCACTCTTCCATAGGCTCCCCGTTCTACATCATCTTCTCTTGGTCCCCACCTCTGTGATGCCATTTCTGACTACTCTTCCAATTACTCTTTATAATTCAGATATACTGAATTTCTCTCTGTTCCTGTAACTGTTCAAGCTGTCTCTCATTTCTGTGTCTTTACATTTCCTGTATTCTTTGCCACAGACCCTTTCCCTTCTGGACTGTTTTTCATTCTCTGTTAAGATCAAATCACCAGAGAGGCCTTCCCCCAGCAAGTCCCATTTAGGTCTCCTAGGTTAATCAGTTCTTATTATATTACCCTGTTTTATTTTCTTCAGAATACTTATTACTATCTGATTTTTATTTCTAGTCCACCTCCATCCACCTTTTGAATGTTTCATGAGGGTGGAAACATTGTCTGTCTTATTCATTGCTTTATTCCCAGTGTCTAGAACAATATTTGAAACACAGTATATGCACAATGAATATTTGCTGAATGATAAATATTAAGTTTCTTTCATTTGGACCCAATAGTCTGACTCTAACTTTAGGTCAAATTGCATCATATTGATAGAGGTAGAGTAGGATAATCAAATAGTTAGTTCAGAAATCCCACTAGGGCATTGTAGATAGAGAGGGAACTTTAAGGGGCTTTGGGAAACCGCAGTAAGTTAATCACTCAAGAAAGCAATGGGAAAATCCTGAAACAATGTGGGCTTACTTGACTCATAAAGCAGAGCAAGCCACTTAGCATCAAAGCCAGACAGGCTTGCTTAATAACAAAACCAAGCTAACTTGCTCAGCAACAAAACCATGCAATGGAGCCACGAGGCATGCCTCAAGACAATAAAAACAGTAGCGGAAAAATAAAGCCTACATCCTGCTCAGTGATGTCAACAAGTTAATGACCCCTGGGACATGCTCTCTGTACAAAAACAATAATTTAGGGAAAGGTGACATTTCAAAGTGAAAGACCCTCATTATACTGAGACCTGAAATAATTTTTTCAGAGTGCCATGACAGTCCCGGATGCGCCAATATAGGGTCAAAAACTCCCCTGCCCGACATGTAGGAGGAGTTAATTATGGAAGACTGGAAGAACGAGGAAGAAAGTGGTCTTCTCTTCCTTCCCTCTTTTCCTTTGATTATAAAAATGTAACCCACTAAGTACCTGGGGCAGTGCAACACTCTCCTGCCCACTTGTAAACCTCACAAGTATCCTATTCTAATAAATCACTTCTTATCCTCATAAATCACTTCCATCACTTTGCCTCTCACTGAATTCTTTTCTGTGCTGAGACATAAAGAACTGGAACCCCTCGGGGTCCCTGAAACCTCACCTAGCGGTTTCAATATCAGTTTCTTGTGGATTCTATTCTCAGATTCTGTGACCTCAGAGGGTTTTCATGATTTACCTTTATTTCCTAAGCCTGGAAGAACTCCACACTAGATTTTATTATGGAGTAGGGATTGTTTTCTATGAGAATGCTATGATTTACAAGATCCCCCCTACAATGCATTCTGGAGTAAGTTAGGGTATAGATGTATTTCAAATTAAAAGTAGATATATGGATGCCATTCCTGGCATCCCTCTTCCCACAAGCTGTGCGTTTTGTATATGTAAGTTTGTATGACTTAATTTCTAGGTTTCTTTTTTTTATCAGTTTCTGGCACTTTCTATGGTTGTATCATAATGAAAAAAGCAAGATCCTTCAACAACAAATGGGGTATCTTTGCATCCCCCATCTTGTTCAACAATATACACATACACACACATAAGTCAGAAATAGGAATTTTCAAAGAAACTGCTCTCATACAAATCACACAGGTATAATCCACAGTATAAAAACCAAAGATATAAGCTGTCTGAGAAAGGAAAATAAGACACCTAAAACACAGTTCTCCTTTTAAAAAGAGAATCAGCTTTAATTTAAGTAAAACTGTAATGCAGATCATAGAGAACTGAAAATATATTTAAAAATCAGGTGTGGTACTTCAAATGTATCCCTTTATGCAGATAAGACAGCCAAATTTATAAGCTTTTAAACTAAACAATGAGCATTGGTTAACTGCAAATCAAATTGAAACACAGTTCTCAAGTAGAACTAAATTTAATTACACTCTGTTCTCCATCAAAAGTGACAGATTTTTCTATTATATTTTCCTGACATTGAATAAAATAAGAAAAAAATGGCTTTTATGGTCGCATTGTTCTATTGCAAAGCCTCTTTCTATCCATCTAAATTATACCTTTATATTTGTATGGAAGTCAAAGTTTGAATAACATGTTTGAGTTAATTATGGAAAACTATAAAAAAAAATCTCAGCTAGCTAGAAGATGAATTATACTTAATTTTAATCTCTTCAGAGATAATTAAACCCAAAATGCACTTTTAAGATTTTGGAATTATATTAACATTATTACTCCTTTTTACCTCCTAGCTTCTGTTGTTATTATTGTTGTTGTTGTTTTCTAAAATCTACACATACCATGGTGGAGATTTGCATTTTGGAACTGGCTATTTCAACTTGCAGTCTCCTTTGTGCAGATGTTACCTTTGTGCAGATGAAGATGAAATAAAAGTGCTTCTAATAGTTTCCAATTTTAAATACAACGTATAATTCTAAATATAAATTTACTATGCAGATTTGTAGGTACTCACTGAATTAAATTTTGGTGTGAGGGAGAAAATTAAAAAAAAAACAAAATCACCTGCGTGTAATAACAGATCTATGTAATTTTATAATGTGCAATATTTTCTGCATAGCTACTGGAGATGTAATACCATCATATGAGGAATACACAGTCTCTTGGCAGAAAGGAAAGAAGTACATGATATGATAAGGGCTATGGTAGGAGCAAGTTTAAGGTTTGTACTAGGAGGACTTGCTGGAATTTAAATTGAAGTTTAAAGAATGGTTAAAAGTTATATAGTTCTTGGGACTTCCCTGGCGGTCCAGTGGTTAAGACTCCGTGCTCCCAGTGCAGGGGGCATGGGTTCAATCCCTGGTCGGGAAACTGATATTCTGAAAGCTGCACGGCACAACCAAAAAAAAAAAAAACCCCAAAAACAAAATAATAATAATAAATAACAATTTAAAAGGTATATAGTTCTCATATCAGAACAACAGAACTTTCAAAGACCTCAATGTGAGGTATACTTGAAGAGTAAGAAACAATTCCATATGACTGGAATAAAGTATGAATAGGCCTTTCTGGGGATCTGTATGTACTGGTGAGGAACTATCAACTCCTTTCCTCATTTCCCTTCCTTCCCAATACCTGGAAATAACTCAATTCTGGTAAAAGTTTTTTCTCTATCTCCTTAAGCCTCCAACATGTCCTCTCTCCTCTCAGACTCACCTGATATCTTTGTTATTTCATTGAGAAAATAGGAGAAATCAGATGAGAACTTTTTAGATTACTGCCCTCCCACCTCAATGCAAATCACCAAGCCAACCAACCTACCTACATACTCAACCACATATCTGTCCTTCTTCCTGTTAAAATGAAAGGGTCACGTGCCTAAGACAAATTCCTCTACTTAATGGCTTGGGTTTCAGCCCCTTACACATATTCCTGGACATCCATTTTGCAGTTGGCTTCACTCTTTCTCTCTGTGGTGGGTGTTTTTTTTTTTTTTCTTCTCTACTGTACTATTCACAACAGAATATAAATATTATGTGATGTCTCCCACCTCAAAAAAGAACGTCTTCTGACCCCAGAATCCACTCTAATCCACTCTAGTGCTCCACTTGTCTGATCCCATTTACAGACACACACACTTACATACATGTACACACACGCACACATTATCTCAAAGGTGGTCTATATTCATTATTTCACTTCATCTTCTCCCACTCTTTTTAAAACTCTTCCTAAATAAGCTTTGCTCCCATTACTCTGAAAATTCTTTTCTCAAAGCCATTAATGGACTCCATGTTGCCAAATTCAATGGTCTTTTATCCAGTCCTTAATAAACTCTTCAGCTTTTGATACATTTCATCACTACCTCCTTCTTGTTTTCTTTACTCAGCATCGAAGATATAATTTTCTTCTTTTTCTTCCTTTCTCAATGAATACTACTTTTTAGTCTCCTTTTCTGGTTCTTCCTCATTTTTCCAACCTCCAAATAATGGAGTGGCCCATTACCGAGTCTTCAGCTAGAATCTGTACCTATGTACTGCATCTAGAATTCAAGTCCTTCACTTCACTTCCATTTCTACAATCTTAGTCCAAACCACCATCACCTCTCACCTGATCTACTACTTTTGCTCTTGCTCTTTTCACTACATCCACAATGGACTTCTTCTATTTCAGCATGTGCCTACTTCCAGGCATTAGCTCTCTGTGTCTAAAATATTCCAACCTCGGTGTTTGGATATCACTTCTTTCACATGTCTGATCAAAAGTCACCATGTTAGAGAGATCATGATATAACATACTACCTAAAATCACAATTTTCTCCCCTCCCCTTTTCCCGCTTTATTTTCTTTCTAGCCCTTGTCTTGACTTGATTTTATTATTTGTTTGTTATTTTCCACCTTTCACTAGATTACAAAGCACCAAAAGAGCAGTCTTGGTTCTGTTTTCTGCTATATTCCCAGCGATTAGAATTCTGCCTAGAACAGAGTTGCCACTCAAAATTTCTTACTAAATTATTATCTAACAAAATTATTGTCTCACAAAATGGGATCTAGGGGAGGAGAAGATAATTTGGTACTCCAAAACAGGTGGGGCAAAAACAGAATAAAACTGAGAATGAAACAGCCTTTTGCATGCAGTTGTGTTTAATATGTTAGGATTCTAATAAGGTATTCAAAATTTCATAGTCTTTAGAAACTATTTTGGATTTACCTATTTTTCTTTTGCCAAACTTAGTTTGTCTTCATTTGCAGTAGGTATGGCAGATGGGACCTTTTTATTTTTGAAAATACATTCCTGATGGTAAAGTGTTTTAGGCATAAAATGTAACATCTTCAACACCTGTTTCCCTAAATCCACATCCTTTCCCCCAAAACACTTATAATCTCACCTTTCTGACATACACACACAGTTGTTTAAAAATGTTCTGAATCCCTTGATGACAAGATTTATGCACTCATGTTAAATCTCCTGAATCTTTACCTTCACCAGACAAGCATTGCTTCCTTTGTATTACAAAGAAAGGGTCGGTTGCATAATTTCATGTGTTTTAAAACAAGTCAAATTATTTCAGAACTTACGTTTAAAGATTAAAGTTGGAGTGAGCAAATTTAGGATATTAAAAACTAAATCCATTTCTTTAGGCCCAAACAGGGTTGCCACTAACATGCAAAGGTGGCAGGAGAGAGTTCAAAGAAAGGATCTAAGAGAGATATTTATGTTCTGACTGGAGCCCACGGCATATTTAGTTTTTGGATAGAAGCTTGATACCTGACAGTGATCATTTCCCTACCATCAATCAAGAGAATAAATTTATACTTTGTATCTTGAATCTCTTCCAAAGTTCACACTTAGAATTTCAAAGGCATCATGTGCTCAGGAAACATCCTTTAAGACTGGGGATAATGGGATGGAAAGACAAATAAATAGAAATGAGATGCAGAAGTAGTCAGAGCATAAATTATTTGGACCAGGGTACTTTTGACTACCTTCATTGGTTTTTTAAAATATATAAGCAGGTACATGCAGTTTTTTAAATAACAAAACCAATCAACTACTATACAGAAAAATTGCAAACTAGAAAAAATACATGTAAATTCAGCACCATGACATAAATACAGTTATTGTTTTAGGGTAATTATTCTAAATTTTATTTATTTCCCATGAATTTTAAAAGCTTGTATCATTTATGTTTCTTCTTATCATGCTAACGTCAGAATAATATATGAAAATGCCTTTCCGTGGATCACCTCTGCCTTTTTAGGACCTCTAGTCTCCTCAAACCCCTTCCCATCTTGTTTTGTTTTCCCCAGGAAGTGTTTCAAGTGTATGTATGAAATAGTCTTCTTGCTTCCATTTGACTTCTATCATTTTCTTCCTCACCAGTACTGGCTCATGATTTTGATACCTTCTGAGACCGCCTATGCCACTGTTCTTTTCATTCCCATGGGCTTCTGAAGCCTGCCTTAGGCACTAATAAGGCTGAGATGCTGCTGTGATGTCCTCTAAAAACACATCGCAGAGGAATGATTCCCTCTCACAGCTCAGAGAGCGTCTATTTCATATTCCAATGAGCAGCAATAGTACCTCTAGGTAGAGACGTAATGTCCTAGTCATCACCATTGCTGACACACTTTTCTAAATGTTAATGTGTCTTATGCTCCCAGTGCCTCACTAGAAGATTTCATAAATATTCCTGCTTTATAATAGCATCTTTCCATTTGGACTCAGGCACAAGCTTCCTCAGGATAAAATAATTGATGTTTCAAGGGACTTAGCCCCTCATGTAAATGAATTCTTGATAGGTCCAATATGGCAGTTCTGTTATCATGCATTGGGTTTCAGTATTTTATCATGTAATATAGAATAGATTTTCAAATTTAGGTCCTTGCTAAATATATTTATGATTATAGTATATTAGCCTGGTTGTTTTTACTTAACATTACATAATTAGCATCTTTCATGAGTCTGTATTTTAATGTAATATTCATAATTTTTATAGTTTAGTATATGTGTTTGAGAGAATTCAGTGCAAAAATAGGGGTATCTGATCCAAATAATCCTTTCTCCTTGCGTGTTAACATTATTTTGTGTGTATGGTAGAGGAAAAGAAATAAAATAATAAATGTTTTGGTGTTACTACTCCATAATGGAGTTAAATGATGTAGTAGTACAGCTAGAAACATGAGCCAGAATCTTTCCTTATCTTATTAGACTAGAAGTTCATGTTCTAAGTTTCTGACTCATGACTTTAATATTCTCCATGTACCTCTCTCTTCAAGTACAATAACATGTTGTTTCAGTAAATCTTACGCATGACCTCCTTGTACAGTTTGTTCATTTCAACAAATATTTATTGAACTACATTATGCATTGAGCACTGTGTTAGATGTTGCAGGTACAAAGGAACAATAAGATAGGGTTCCTGCTCTGAGCCACGTGGCTCGTTTTCCCGGAAACTGTATATCCACATCCATCACTCCTATCTACTGACTTTTTTGCAGACAAGGGAAAAAATCTAATAGAAAATGAGAATAAAACCAGAAGGAATCAATTAAATATTCCTCAGGGAAACTTATTAGAATAGAAAAAAGATGAAGATCAAAAACATCAATAGCTTAAAATTTTACCTGAGTGCACCGCTATTTATCAATAGATTATTTTAATTTAAGATGCCTTTTTATACCAAATCTAAAATGCATGCAATAAATGCTTTTTAAAAAATATCTATTTAAACCAATGGAATAAATATTTTTTACTTGAAGTAAGAAGAGCCTTTTGAACTATCAAAGAGAGTTTCTGGAGCTTTCTATTAATCAGCAGAAGCATTTAAAGCCAGCATTGGTGGAGGCTGTGTCGGAGGGAGACAAGAGTAAGCTCACATTCACAGGATATGTATGCACTCTAGTAGAGGGAATACTGAATTTTCCCTTTGAAACAGAAGGAGTAAGGATTTGCATTTTTGAAACTGATTCCTCATGCCAATAAATCCTAATGTTTTCTGTTTATGTATGTAAGACTCTTATTTAAAACAACAAAAACATTTAGTCAGCAAGGAACAGTTAGATGTATGTCATTACAATATATATATATATATATATTCACCACAGCTTGGAGAATTAATTCTCGTTAGGATCAGCAAAGTCAAACTAAACAAACAGAGCCTGTCAACTGACTAACTCCTCAGGGAAGCAATCTCCACTAGATAGTGAATGTTTCAGGGATTATCAAAACCATTATCGAGAAAGTGTGAACTTGTGCTTTCTTATGTCCAGAGGGATCATGAAATGTATAAAGATTAGGAAAGAGTAAATAATTAGATGATGCCTTTCCTAATTTTGCTTCATATACTATAACTAGTATTATCTATAAATCAATGAGCAACCTGAATATTAATGACCATCGATGTTCAAATATATTAGAAAGCAAATGACAAATAGTTATAAATATTGAATAATTAATTGCAGTTGTAACCTCTCACATAATGATACAGGCACATGTGTTCACAAAATACAACCTAGATGACTATTTCTTAAAACATGAATTATAAGAATAATGAGTAAAAACAAATATTTATATTCATATAAAAATTTTATTTTAATTTGATTTTTTTTTCTTCTTGGGGAAAATAGCCTAGTTATAGAAACCAGAAATTATAGTTTTGTGCCTAACGTATTGGGAGAATATGGGGAGCATGAAGATATTTCAGTGGATGCAAACACATGTAATTCAAAATTACACCAAAATTCAAATTGGGAATTAGAGACTAAGAATGGAGAATACTATGTGTGCATTTGTGTGTTCTTTGTTCTAATTCTTAATTTAGGTTGGTTATATTTCAAATTAATATAGTAAATATTTTTCAGTGGGAGCCATGATGTGGGTTAGGTCTCAGGAATAATGGAACGACTACCACGTGGTTTTTGCCTGTAAGTAGCTTGCAGTCTAGTAATGGTACAAAGAAGCACATAATCATATACAGTTATCTCTTGGTACCTAGTATCTGAGGGGGACTGGTTCTAGGTACTCCCCCCCCCACACCTCCACAGATACCAAAATCTGCCAATGCTAAAATCCTTTATATAAAATGGTGTAGTATTTGCGTATGAGTTACACACATCCTGTATACTTTAAATCATCTCTAGATTACTTATAATACCTAATACAATGTAAATGTTATGTAAATATATGCTGGTGAATGGCAAATCCAAGTTTTGCTTTTTGGAACTTTCTGTAATTTGTTTTCCAAATATCTTTGATCTGTAGTTGATTGAATCATGGAGGATGCTGAAACAGAATAGAAAGGTCTGACTGCAAAAGTAAAAACAAAATGAGCATCATAAAAGATTTTTAAAAAGAGGCGTTTTCCAGGGTAGAGCGGAATAGACTTCTGTCAGGAACAGTCAGGAAAAGCTTCATGGTGAAAGTGATGAAGGACAATTTAGTTTATACAGTAGGAGACAGTATTAGACTTAACTTCTATAAGCGAATTATCAGCTTATATATAATTTATAAGAAAGCACAGTACTAAAAAAGCGTAATATGGTGTGTAGAAGTATTTTCAAGATGAACAATACAAAATATTGTCCTTATTAAAGAGAGGAGAGAATACTTCCACTCTTTTACCTCCATCTCTGCCTATCCATGGCATGCCCTGGCAAGTTCCCATGGGGAGAGAAGATGTTAATCTTGTTGATCAGAATGTAAAACATTTTAATTGCTCCTCATTAGAATGAAAGCTCCTGATGAGGGCAGGGATTTTTGTAGGTTGTATTTACTGATATGTCTTTAAACCCTAGAACAGTGCCTGGTATATAATAGGTACTTATAAATATGTACTGAATGAATGAAAAGGCACTAACAATGGTGGCTATGATGCATTTTTAAGTGGTTGTTTACATCTATCACACTGTGTGCTCTTTGAAGGTAGGAACTACTTCTTAATTGACTTTTATAAACATATAGATGTGTTGAGAAATGTTTAATGCTTTGCAATGATTGGATGTCAGAAAAAAATATTAATGAGGAGCCCCACAAGCTACATGAAAAGGGCAAATGTCTTGGCATTTCAAATAGAATAAATTTAAGTAAACAAGCTATCAAACATTTAAAGGAAGTCAAATAGGTTTTGACCTTTTCAATTTCATCCATCCTTTAACCCAAAGGCATTATTAGACTTAAATTACAATGCTTGTATAAATGAATTTCAGTTGAACTAGTTATCTTTGTGAGAAAACAAAATGAATCCAGTGTCAGTTGATCTAACTATGTGGTAGAAAATAAGAATTTGTCACAAAGGAGAAGCTGATGATGCCAACTTATTGCTTTTGCTATTGCACGAAAAGACTTGAAAACACAATAAGTTGCACTTCCATGTGTTTATTTGGGAACACTGCAAAAGAAAAAAATCTAAGCAACACAAAAGGAATTT
The DNA here is from genome assembly GCF_008692025.1 of Phocoena sinus. Classification (NCBI taxonomy): domain Eukaryota; kingdom Metazoa; phylum Chordata; class Mammalia; order Artiodactyla; family Phocoenidae; genus Phocoena; species Phocoena sinus. The sequence continues at coordinate 33,841,974 of NC_045772.1, read as the reverse complement.
CACCTTTGCCATTTACAGGATGAAGCAAAGGATTTTGAAGAATTTCTTTCCCCAGATTTGTAGCAAAGATGTCTCTGGAAATTTGACCTTTAACAGATGACTATCCACTTCAAGCACTCTCCTTTTCTTACTTTCTTCTGAATTTACTTGCCAAACAGGAAAAGTAATTTCCATTACATTATGAACTGGTCATCCCCTCCCTTACTGCGTTTTCTCAGGGTCAACACAATCTTGAGCAGTAATGGATGCCTACTATAGTTGAGGTGGTAGAAGGACCTGCTCAAATTGAAATAAAACTCTATCTTAAAATTTATGCCTGAAGTTTAGTATCATTGATGGTTCTGGTAATCACATATAATGTGTAGAAAGCTATACAGATTACAAATCAGATATTTCCCACTAATATAAATTTTCTAAAACATCCCCTTTAGCCAAATTATTTGCATAATAAGTGGCAAGATAATATTTTCATGCTATGTGGCTTGCGCAATCTTGGTTCATGGGCCAGGGGTCAGGCCTGAGCTCCTGTGGTGGGAGCACTGAGTCTGAACCACTGGACTAACAGAGAACCTCAGACCCCAGGGAATATTATCAGAATGAAGTCTCCTGGAGGTCCTCATCTCAGCACCAAGACCCAGCTCTATCCAACTGCATGCAAACTCCAGTGCTGAAAGCCTCAGGTGAAACAACCAGTAAGACAGAAACTCAGTCCCACCCATCAAAAAAAAAAAAAAAAAAAAAAATGAGATGACAAAAAATGTGTTACAGATGAAGAAGCAAGGTAAAAAACTACAAGACGAAATAAATGAAGAGAAAATAGGCAATCTACCTGAAAAAGAATTCAGAGTAATGAGAGTAAAGATGATCCAAAATCTCAGAAATAGAATGGAGGCACGGATTGAGAAAATACAGGAAATGTTTCACAAAGACCTAGAAGAACTAAAGAACAAACAAACAGAGATGAACAACAATAACTGAAATGAAAAATACACTAGAAGGAATCAATAGCAGAATAACTGAGGCAGAAGAACGGATAAGCGAGCTGGAAGATACAATGGTGGAAATAACTGCCAAGGAGCAGAATAAGAAAAAAGAATGAAAAGAATTGAGGACAGTCTCAGAGACCTCTGGGACAACATTAAATGCACCAACATTTGAATTATAGGGGTCCCAGAAGAAGAAGGGAAAAAGAAAGGGTCTGAGAAAATATTCAAAGCGATTATAGTCGAAAACTTCCCTAACATGGGAAAGGAAATAACCACCCAAGTCCAGGAAGCACAGAGAATACCATACAGGATAAACCCTAGGAGAAACACACCAAAACACATATTAATCAAACTGACAAAAATTAACTTCAAAGAAAAAAGATTAAAAACAGCAAGGGAAAAGCAACAAATAACATACAATCTATCCCCATAAGGTTATCAGCTGATTTCTCAGCAGAACTCTGCAGGCCAGAAGGGAGTGGCAGGACATATTTAAAGTGATGAAAGGGAAAAACCTACAATCGAGATTACTCTACCAGCAAGGATCTTGTTCAGATTTGACAGAGAAATACAAAGCTTTACAGACAAGCAAAAGCTAAGAGAATTCAGCAGCACCAGACCAGACCAGCTTTGCAACAAATGCTAAAGAATTTCTTTAGGCACGAAACACAAGAGAAGAAAAACACCTACAAAAACAAACCCAAAACAATTAAGAAAATGGTAATAGGAACATACATATTGATAACTACCTTAAATGTAAATGGATTAAATGTTCCAACCAAAAGACACAGGCTCGCTGAATGGATACAAGAAGAAGACCCGTATATATGCTGTCTACAAGAGACCCACTTCAGACCTAGGGACACATACAGACTGAAAGTGAGGGGATGGAAAAAGATATTCCATGCAAATGGAAATCAAAAGAAAGCTGGAGTAGCAACACTAATACCAGATAAAATAGACTTTAAAATAAAGACTGTTACTAGAGATAAGGAAGGACACTACATAATGATCAAGGGATCAATCCAAGAAGAAGGTATAACAATTATAAAGATTTATGCACCCAACATAGTAGCACCTCAGTACATAAGGCAAATGCTAGCAGCCATAAAAGGGGAAATAGAGGGAGGGAGGGAGTTCCAAGAGGGAGGGGATATATGTATACATACAGTTGATTTACAACATTGTAAAGCAATTATACTCCAATTAAAAAAAAAATAATGCCTTTATGTTACTAAGTTACTGAAAAACCTCAGAATCTATATATTTGACTTCTGAACATGTGATACATGATTGAAAGTGTATTTATATATTTCTTATTTGAAATTCTATTAGATTTTCCCAACTCACATAAACTGTGGAATTTGTTATTTTCCTTTTAGTAACATTATAATAGTATTATTTTGCATTTGTGGGAATTTTTAGTTGACAGTGAATATACACACCAATTATATTATTTAATCCCAAACAAAAACCTTCTAACAAAGACAAAAGTTATAGGAAGTTAGGAAATTAAAGCTTAAAGGGGGTAAGTGACTTGCTAAAGTTTGCCAGTTTCAACAAGATGGTCTTACCTCTCTGATTATTTCTCTTTGCGGAAAAATTTAAAGTTAAGAATTCTACATGTTTATTTAACAAATCAGTATTAGCTCAATATTCATTCTTTTTCTGGTGCTTGACTAAGACAAAATTCACAAATAGGTTCAAAAAGTTTCCTCTCAAATAAATTAAACATAAGTTAACATAAGATGTATCACCAAATGCCTTACTCATGGTCAGATCTGGAAAGAAAGGCAGTAAGGCAGAGTATTTGAGCACACAGAGTCTGAGTCTTGGTTTGAACCCTGACTAGGCTACTGACTGTATGTCCTTGGACTATTTATTTTCTCTGCTCTTCAGGTTTTTTTCTTCATATGAATATGGTAAAAATTACACTTATTTCCAGGGGCTGTGGTGTGAACGAATGTAGTAGAACATGTACAAAGTTTAGAAGAGTGCCTACCTATTATTTGATATTTTAATCTAGTGAAAAGCCAAATAAAGAGTGCCTACCTATTTGATATTTTAATCTAGTGAAAAGCCAAATAAAGAGTGCCTACCTATTTGATATTTTAATCTAGTGAAAAGCCAAATAAAGAGTGCCTACCGGGGCTTCCCTGGTGGCGCAGTGGTTGAGAGTCCGCCTGCCGATGCAGGGGACACGGGTTCGTGCCCCGGTCCGGGAAGATCCCGCATGCCGCGGAGCGGCTGGGCCCGTGAGCCATGGCCGCTGAGCCTGCGCGTCCGGAGCCTGTGCTCCGCAGCGGGAGAGGCCACAACAGTGAGAGACCCGCGTACCGCAAGGAAAAAAAAAAAAAAAAAAAAGAGTGCCTACCTATTTGATATTTTAATCTAGTGAAAAGCCAAATAAAGAGTAGTCCCCTACTTATGGTATTCAGTCAGTGAATATGTGTGTACATATTTATGTCTATCAAGGAGAAAAAACAGAATTAATAATTGGCATCTGGATAAAGGGAGACAATGAGTTTCAATGTGAGAAGGTGAGAATTTTTTGGAATGTCACCATTCACTAATACAGAACACCTATGACTGACTCCTGTGGGATGTTCTTTGATGTTATGTAGAGAAACACTCCCTGATGCTACACAGCAGTCCATATGTGGCATTACCTATAATGATGGATAAATATCTAATAAACTCTAGAAAAACAGCTATAATCTGCCAGCAGTGGAGTAGGGACTCAGTGATACAACTGAGGGATCTCGGTTATTCTTTCTTACATTTTTAGATCTAGATTTACTCTGTTGTATCATACGTGGTGTAATCTTAGGAATTTTGCAAAACGAATGCCTTTGATGCTCAATGTGAATTAAGCATGTTTTAGAAAGAAAGCGCTATGTTGCAGGAAACAGTTTTCTCTGTAAGCCACTTATACGCAAGTCTGTTTTCAAAGAGCTAAGTTTTTCTGATAACGTTTCAGTGCTTGCACCATAAGCAGCTAGGAATCTGGAAGCAAGCCAGGTGGTTAGTACTCAACACATTTAAAGCAAAACCAATATTGTAGGCTGGCAGACACTTTGATGTTAATGGCACATTAGATTACTCCTCAGACTTTTATTACAAGGACTCCAAAGGTGCAGCCTTTGATAGCTGACAGTCTTGCTGTGTTTCAAGGAGTGCAACCTTTAATCTCCCTCTGAGCTGTTAGGTTTCACAGTTGTATCACCACGCCCTTGAAGGTTTGTTGGTGAATTCCAGGACAATTTCTTTGTGCTATGACTAGAACGAAGGGTGAATTAAGCATCCTTGATAATGGCAAAGCAGAAGAATTGCAATTTCATTTATTTTATAGTTTCTTCTTTTTATTATGATTAGAAATTCCCTTTCTAAGCATGTATGGTATGAGCATCTAACAATATTCATAAATTTTGTTTAAATGACTCAAAAAAATAACTGATTTTTTTCCTTTGGAACTATATATAATCTTTCATAACAAGTTTTCTCTGTGAAATGAAATTATAGTAAGTATATGTATAAATTATATTTCTAGCATTTTTTACTATCAAAATCAGTTAAAGACAACTCAGCTATGTTCTTTTTATTCCATTATGACTTCAAGAGTTTATGATTTATTTTCTAATATATGTAGGTTTATCAGAAGTATTTTGTAATTCATTAAGCGCTCTTATCTGAAACTGGATATGCTACTGTCACTTGATAATAATCATTTATTTGCTGTATTAAAAGTAATATATGTCATCATGGTAGGAATCATAAAAACAATAAAAAGCCATGAATGTTGACTAAGATGAAAATTTCTTATATAATACATACAATTCACTTTGAAAAATCATCTAGTTTAGTTTGTTATAGAAATCTGTACAGTTATGAATTATATACCTGTGAAACATGTACATATATGTATATATATGAATTCTAAAGATAATCTGAAAATAATATATTTAAGTAGAACTATTTTAAATAGAAAGTGATATAACCTCATCCTACTGTTGGGTGAGGTAATCAACAGGATGTGTCTGCTGGTTGACCCATGAGGTGGACCCAGACAATCAGAGGTTCCTCACCCCCACCCCTGTCCCTGGAATGAGTGTTCTTGCATTCCCTGTACTAGAAACTGCCCAAGGACATAGCCTTGAGATAGCAATGTGGTTTTGAGACCACCTGTATGGTATACATGACTGAACCCAGTTAGGGCCTCTATATAAACTTTTAACTTTCTGGTGGGTGGCCGTGGAGATCTATTCATCTTGGGGCTGCCCAAGATAAGCCTTGCAAGTAAGTTGCCTTGTTTATTAAAACTGCCACCTACAACTTAGAATTGTTTGTCTCTTTCTTCAGTCTCTCCATGCCCTCTGTGTACAGGGGCAATTTGCAAACCAACAATCGTCGAGCTGCCCAGGAGAACAAAGGAATGAGTATTGGGGAAAGAGGCAGCCACAGGGGAAATCTTGAGTTGGCCACTGACCTCTCTGTTATGGGGGGTGGCCCATATACTAGATGCTTGTGGACCACTGCATGAGTACAGGATGTCCCCGGAACCAGCTGCTTTAATGTGCTTGCTTGAGAAACTGTACATTGTGCACTGTGGCAAAAAAGGAAAACTAATGACTGTTGCAGGGGTTGGCCTTCACTGCATGTAGTTCGGCCAGCTACCAATGCCCAACTAGAGGCTGAAGCTTGAATTGGAAAGTTGGAATAAAAACTGAAGTTATAGAAGGACATGCAGGTGTCCTCTACTCTGTTAGCTTCAGGGCTAGCAGACGAGATAGGAGAGCAGAATAATAAGTTGGAGACCTGGAAATTTACACACTGTTGAAGTTTAAGATTCACGCACTTATGACCGAAGTAGGACATTAAAATGTAGAATCCCTGGGGAAGTAAGGAGAGTGAAGGGGAGGAGATTGTGGTGATTGATAATGAAATAAACAGAATGGCCCATTCCATCCAACCCTTAATACAAAGAAAAATTTTAAACTGTGATTACCCTAGATTTCTGATAATAAAAAAATATGTCCCAAAACTCCAACAAGAAAACTTTCATTCTTTCTCTGTCTCTTGAAGTTGTAAATCTTATCATATCTGTGAATTGTAAACACTGCCTACTTGAGATTGAAAAAAAAAGGGCGGGGGGATAGGTTTTTTAAAATACAGACTGTTATAAAATTCTGTGTTTTGTCAAAATAATTTCCTATGTTTCATGTTGTCTTTATCAGGTCTTTGATTACTTAAGAAAACAGTCTTCTCTAGTAAAAGAGCTAAGCTTTTTATATAACTCTCTATGTTTGCCTTTAAAGTCTTCAATTGTCTTTTTGGTTAAATGGATAACTAAATAGTGTTTCCTAATAATCTATGATCTCATTTAATCAAGTATTTTAAATCATTTGATCTTTTTAACAAACTTCCCCAAAATAAGATTCTAAATGAAGTCTTACTGACCTTGAACTAACTTTGGGATTTTGCAGCAGGCCCCTGGAGCATCTCAAAAGATGTGTTCTCTCTCCTTATAAAAGAGAGATTATCAAACTAAGTAGGCTTATTTAATATGTTAAATTACATGGTAAACATTGCCAAATAAGAATAATGCCAAACTTTCTTTATAATATATTTATAGGACTTTCCAAAAAATCTAGTCTGTCCTGGTATAACGTTATCAGTCATAATTTTAAAGTGTAGGTCATAGAAATAACCAAATTTCCTTGTCAACTGCGTTATAATGAACTCTCATGAGATCTTTAACCATGGCTATTTTTAAGTCTTTTATCATTTACAGACAATTATTGTTTTACTCTGATAATGTGTTCCTACAAGAGTGCTTCATCTTTGAGAAGATTCCTGGAAAAGACCCTGATAAGTTTCTAAAAACTAAGGTCACGTGAAAGTGGCAGCATTGGACCTTTCGATTGCTTCCCCAGGGCTACCTACAATATGTCGTGGGATGGTTACTCAAGATCTGTCCTTGTTCTCCCTCCCCACATCAATAAAATAGGCTCAGGACATTGATGATATAATGCTAACAAGTGAAGACTTGCCTCTGCAGCAGGTCACTTTGTAAAAACATCTGAGAGGGAGAGGATGGGTGGTGAACCCACAGAAAATTCAAGGCCCAGGCATAGCCAGAAGTTTTGGGAGTTGTTTAGTTGGATAAGACACACTGTGTCCCAGAATCTGTAATTGATAAGATTCAAGTCTATCCAACCCCTAAATATGTGACAGAGGTACAAGAGTTTGTAGAGATTTTGAAGGACTTTTATTTTCCATTTGGCACAGTGCCTCCATTCCTTACACCAACTGGTAAAGAAAGGGCACATATGGGACTGGGGATCAAAACAAGCTGCCTCTGAGAAGGCAAAAATACTAGTGAAGCTCTGAGCATCTCCCATGCAGCACAACCATTTGATTTAGATATGTCCGTGACTCCAGATGGTATGGGTGGGACACTGTGACAGAGACAACAAAAGGAGTGAGTACCCCTAAGATTCTGGTCTCAGGTCTGGTAGGAGACAAAACCCAATATATCCCCATAGAGCAACAGCTTCTAGCAGTGGACACAGAATTCCTCCGTAGAGCCTCTCACAAAGGAACAGCCTAGCATGGTAAGAACTTTCCTTCCTATCAAGGGGTGAGTTAAGAATATGTTCCACTGGCTCACCTCTGCCATGGCTCAAACTACCACATTGACTAAGTGGCCTACGTGCAGCACGGGAGCACTCTGTCCACCAGCCCACTGTCTCTAAAACTGCAGGTGCTGCTAGGCCCTGAAGAGTATGCAGATCCTCCAAATACTCCCACCCCTATTCCTACGGCAGCCCCTGTGGCCTGTAGAGAGGGAGCGGGGGGAATTCCCTCTGATGTTTGGTATACAGACGCCTGGGAAAAAAAGGAGCCACCACAGCCAATGGGCTGAATGCAGAGCAGGTTGGCTGGTAATCACTAATGAGCTCTGGCTGTTAACCCTTTGTACTGACAGTTGAGCTGTTCTAAAAGGGTTAACCCTATGGCTCAGATAATGGAAAGCTGAGGGGTGGATGATCATGAATAAGCCCTTGTGGGGTCAAGATATGCGGAAAGACATTTGGTTTCACCTGCAAGAGCCCAACACAGTCCTCACTGTCGTCCACATTCCGGCTCATGAAGCACTGACACCCCCTGGCAATCAGGAAGCTGATGTCCTAGCCTGGGAATGAACTTTAGCAACTGACACATCAGTAGATACAGCAGATTGAGAGCATAGGAGGAGTGTCCACTGTAGTGCCTCCATAGGAAGGTGTGTTGCCAAGGATGCCAGATTGCCCTTAAGATACAGTATCTTGGTTAATGCAGTATCAGCATGTCCTGTGTGTTCTAAATACCACCCAAGATAACTGTCAAAAGAGTCTGGTGCCATCCACTGGAGTTCCCAACTGATGAGGGACTGGCAAATTGAATATATTGGCCTCTTTCCTCTGAGTGTTCTAAACATGCTCTGGTTTGTGTAGACACTGTATCTAGCCTAACCCAAGCTTTCCCCTGTTGCCACACAAACCAGGCTACCACCATTAGGAGACTAGAAGAGCTGAGTACCATGTACAGAAAGCTTCATCAAACAGACAGTAATCTGGGGTCACATTTCAGAGCTCATAATATGCAAAACTGGGCAGAACAACATGACATGGAGGTTCCATCTCCCCTATAATTTTCAAGCAGCAGGGCTAATGGAAAGAAAAAGTGGAATATTAAAGCAGCAGATTAAATTACTAACAGGTAAAACCACCTTGGCTGGGTGGACTAAACTACTGCCCCAGCCTTTAATACATTTGAATGATCAACCAGTGGACCTGTTGCCCCATATACCAGACTGGGGACCCTGGCCGAAACATCCAATACCATAAAGGTACAGAAATCCCCAAAAAACAGCCACTGTCCTGGCTCTTACCATGGATCAATGTGTTATGTTGTTGAGAACACCAAGCCCCATCATGCCTGAGAGAGAATTATCCACTGAAATTTACGAGATGTCGCACCAGAACAGGTGAGTTACTTTGCACCACTGGGTGAGAGGAAACTGCTCCATATCCACTGCTGCAAGCCAGACCTGTTAAAATGCATTATACTTGAAACGGAACATGAACTATTGAAGGAGGGGAGAAAATGGGGGTCCTGGTCTGGCATATCCCACCCCCATTCCATCATCTCACACCAACACTACTGCCTCCACCGACCAACATGTATAACATGCAAACGAGGTCAAGTTCCTAAAGCCGCCAACCTCCTTTTCTTCAAGGCCAGGTGGACACATTCTGTTTTCCACTGGTACAATCATTTGGCCACTATCTTTGTCCCCTCCACTGGCCTGGAAGATATTACAGCACACATGGAAGCCTTTACTAAATTCCCCCAACAAGCCTCAAGTGATAGCCAACAAAGCCTGTCCATACTGAATACTAAAATGTCTCTAATAAAAAAAGCTTTCCTCCAAAATAAAATGGCCTTGGACATTACTACTACCCGGCAAGGATACGCCTGCACCATTATTCAAAGAGAACGTTGTATGTTCATACCTAATAAGTCAGTCAATGTGTCATCTTTATTAAATCACATAAAAACACAAGTAAATGCCCTGAGTGATCTGACCACCACCTAAGGGACTTAGTAAATCAGTGGTTTGGGTCATGGGGCTTTTGGTGAAAAACAAATTGTTACTGATTTTGAAAATCACTATCTTAATGGGCTTTCTCTTACATGTGTCTATGCTGTTGCTGTGGCATCTGCCTCCAATACAGCCAGATAGCTGCCCAAACTAAGCTACCTCCATACTAGTAAAAGCCCTTGCTGGCAGCTCAGGGCACAGTGCAGAAGAGAGGCCATATGAAATTGTAAAAGCTGGTCACGAGGGGTAAAGTATTGTAGGAGGTAATCAAGAGGACGTGACTGCCAGTTGGCTCGAAGCTGGACCCAGACGATCAGAGGCTCCTCATTCCCCCACCCCCCAGCCTTGGAGTGTGCATTCACTTTCCTTCCCCACACTAGAAGCTGCCCAAGATGCAGTCTTGAGAGTACTGTGGCATTGAGACCATTCGGATGGACAGAACCCAGTTAAGCCTTCTATATAAACTTTTAAGATATTAGCAGGTCGGTGAGATATTAGCAGATCTACTAGTCTGATGGCTGCCCAAGACAAGCCTTGTACGTAAGCACCCTTGCTTATTAAAGCTGCCACCTGCAATCTGGAGTGGTCTGCCTCTTTCTTCAGTCTCTCCTTGCCCTCTGTGTACCAGGGCCAATTTACAAGCCAACACTGACACTGATATAGAAACATCATTTTGGGGAAAAAATTACAAGCAAAGAAAGCTAAGGATGTGAACTGATTTTCACAAAGTGATAGGCAACCCAAGATTAATAGACCCAGTCCTTTTACGGCTTCATGTGGATGTTCACTGAAGAATGACTGCACGCCTAACATCGCACTTTGCATGCACACTTGAGGGAAACTTGCCATCAAGTACGAATCACTCTGCTGAGTCAGCATGACGCTGTGGTTTAAGTATCGTTCTAAATGCAAAATAGGTACCAGTCTGTGTCTGATAAACAGTACATGTAAAGTCCCAGTTTGTGCTGACAGTTCTTGGGTACATAAGTCAGAATTCTTGACAACACAAACATCAGTCCAGAGCTCTTGGCCAACACCCGCTGTCCGCCTACTTAGTGCCCTCTCTTTCTCCCTTCACGTTAGTTGCTTGAGTTTTGTCTCCCCTAATTTACTTCTAATTCATTCCTAAACCCATGCTAATTTGTATTCTTCCCACACTACTCCACTGAATCTGCTATTCTCAAGGTCACCAGTGACCTCCTTTTTGCTAAAACTGACGGACACTTCCCAGTTTGTTTGTTTGTTATTTTTTCCCTCACGTGAACTGGTACTACATTGACACTATTGCCTCCTCCCACCTTCATGAAATATTTCTTTCTCTTAACTCTTTTTATCTTACTTTTCTCTTAGCTCTTTGTCTCCTTATTTGGGCTCTTTATTTCCTTCTGCCTTTCCTAAGTGTTGATATTTTCCAAAGACCAGTCCTTAGTTCTTTTCTGCTTAAAAAAGGCCTCTTCTCACATTGCTGTGATATTTCATCCGTTTCCATAGGTTTATTTATAACCTTATGATTCCCAAGACAGCTCTTTCTCATGAACTTCAGCTCACTGGAATAATGCATGTTCTTTTGACCCTCGTTGCTCAAATTCATCTACTGCCCTTCTTCCCCATGCCATGAGCCACATGCCACAGAGGTTCACGCCATATCATCTGTCTCCTCGATAACTCTTAACATACACTTGACTGACATCTATGTTCGAAAGTTGTCTACTTCCATTTCGTCAACAGAAAATCAAACAGGATTTTTTTCCCTAAAATATAAACATATGTCTGTCAATCCTTTAATATAACTGAAACTCTCCAGCGACTGCCTCCTTCATATGGGTAACAGCACAAAGTTCACACAAGGCTTTACAAGGTTCATTTTTGTAATATTCCCTCTCCTCCTTGCCAACTTCTCCAGCCTCACTTTTCCCCTGCCTCCTTGCTCCCAGCCTCTGTTGCTGAACTATACAATGTACTGGCAGAAGGCAAGCAAACTCCTTAGTTGGTAAACCATCTCTAGCAATTATTTATCAAGATAACCAGAGCTTCTTAGACTCATGGCTACAGAATGGATTTGCTCATATTAAGCCACACACTTCTGTTACTTCTAGCAATCAACTTTCACATTCTTTGAAGCTGAATTTGAGATGGTCTTCTGCCAATACATTGCATAGTGAAGTAATACTAAAGTCTGAACATATAGGAGATATGTTGAGATATCTGAAAAGAATAATCCATGATCGAAGGAAGTTTAATTGTCTTGAGTGTTGCTTTGTTCTATTTTATACATTTTCATTAATTTCCTTGTTTATTTTGCTACAATATTTGATGTTTTCTATTATAATCTTCAAATTTACCAAAACATAAAAAAGGCATTACCATGCAAATGTGGGCACATGCATTCTCCACTGTTAGAGAGTTTATTTGAATTCAGCGTACATGGTTTCAGGGTCAGCAGTTACAAAGCTGTTGCTGAAGGGACAGTTCTAATTGTGCCAGAAGATTTGGGCAGCATAGGTATAGCTTTGTGGCCGATCTAAACTTGTATCATATGCCATCCTCAAATTCTTAAGCCTTTATACTTAATAATCAAGATTCCATCCAGCACAATAATAAATCATAGAATTTTTTATGGTTACAATTAAGGCGTACTTTACAGTTACAAAAAGAATGAAAAGGTTACCGGAGAGGTCATGTGATTTAATGAAAAGGCCATTGAACAAGAAGGAAAGGCTCTCAAGTAAGAAATAAATGTGAAAGCCTTTGAAGAAAGATAAAGTACTATGCAAACATAGTATTAGTATTAAAAATCTAAAATGGGGGCTTCCCTGGTAGTGCAGTGGTTGAGAATCTGCCTGCTAATGCAGGGGACACGGGTTCGAGCCCTGGTCTGGGAGGATCCCACATGCCGCGGAGCAACTGGGCCCGTGAGCCACAACTACTGAGCCTGCACGTCTGGAGCCTGTGCTCCGCAACAAGAGGCTGCGATAGTGAGAGGCCCGCGCACCGTGATGAAGAGTGGCCCCCGTTTGCCACAACTAGAGAAAGCCCTTGCACAGAAACGAAGACCCAACACAGCAAAAATTAATTAATTAATTAATAAACTCCTACCCCCAACATATTCTTTTAAAAAAAAAAATCTAAAATGTTCATTTCTAGCAGACCTCATGTGTTCTGGGGCTATCGGGATAACATTCAAAAAGTGTTCAAGGGCTTCCCTGGTGGCGCGGTGGTTGGGAGTCCGCCTGCCGATGCAGGGGACGCGGGTTCGTGCCCCGGTCCGGGAAGATCCCACGTGCCGCGGAGCGGCTGGGCCCGTGAGCCATGGCCGCTGAGCCTGCGCGTCCGGAGCCTGTGCTCCGCAACGGGAGAGGCCGCAACAGTGAGAGGCCCGTGTACCGCAAAAAAAAAAAAAAAGTGTTCAATACAGGCAGTAATATATGGTACCGTGGGAAACACTAAGTCCCAGATTTCAACTTCAAACTTGGAATTTATTGCTTTTGTGATCTTAACGTTGACCCTTAATATCCTTTCTACACAGTCTTTTAACTTTGTCTTTATGTAGTGGTATGCTGCTGATGTTCTTGTCTTTTTCCTTTAGGAAATGTCCCACAGTAACTGCGCTATTAAAACTGGACGTGTTCCAAAAGAGTTGTCAGAGACCATGGCAAACTTTGATTCAACCTCAGTGGAATAACTGCAAGGTAACTGTCCCAAAGTCATCACTTTCTGGATGCCTCAATAAATCTGGCCTTGATAACATAAAATGTTCCTTCTTGGGAGCCTGTGGAGGAAGGAACATGACTACATTTGCTGTAAAATACCAAATTACACAGAAACTTCAGAGAGCAGGTGAAAGTCTTCAGAAGTTAATATAAGAAGGCTTACATGTCTTTTCTTTCCTTTTTCTCTTCCCTTTCTTTCTTTCTTCTTTCCTTCCTTCCTGCTACACTTGAGCATGTTTCAAAGAAGTATGTTTTACAACTGACATTAATAATACTATCTGTTTGTATTTATTTCATCCCCTTTCCAATCGAAGTTCACGAATCTCCATAAAAATGATCTAATTAATCCTTAGAACACCCTTATGTGGAAAGCAGTGGAGAAAATGTTACTTACTCTCTTACAAAGTGAGAAAAATAAAGTATAAATGCTTCAGGTGAGGTGCAGTTAAGACAGTGGGAGAGGGCTTCCCTGGTGGTGCAGTGGTTGAGAGTCCGCCTGCTGATGCAGGGGACACGGGTTCGTTCCCCGGTCCAGGAAGATCCCACATGCCGCGGGGCGGCTGGGCCCGTGAGCCATGGCCGCTGAGCCTGCGCATCCGGAGCCTGTGCTCCGCAATGGGAGAGGCCACAACAGTGAGAGGCCCACGCACCGCAAAAAAAACCCAAAAAACAAAAACCAAACAAACAGTGGGAGATCCAGGTGTACTACTAAGGTTTTGTACTTCTTTCCCCCTTATTTCATTTTAATAATAGCATCTTAGTTCTCTTGCCTTTTTTCACTGATTAAAAGACCTTGTCCCTCTCTCTCCAAGTAGAACATGAGTTACTTGAGGGCATGAAATTCAAAATACAGCTTTTTCATTATATTTCTAGGGCCTAGACTCATGTACATAGAGATTAATATGTATTAAATCGAATTAAATTAAACTATCATTGTTTTTCATTTTAAAGGTACATGCATTTTTAAATTCAAACATTACAAAAGGGTTATACAATTAAAAGTAGGTCTCTCCCATGCAGATACACAGTCCCTGACCCAGAAGCAAATGCCAATAACATTTTCTTGTCGTATGATCTTTCCATATTAATGAATGAGTGTATGTCTTAGTGTTTGTATTCATATTTGAACAGTTTGAACAAGTGAGAGAGCAAATAAATACAGTGTACTAGATTTTTTTTTAACTTAACAATATATATTGGATAACTCTTTCTGTAAACGTTTCATTTGGAAATCACTTCAAATTTGTATTTTAAAAAAGTAGCAGGAATAAAAATAGTATAAAGAACATCAATATACTCTTAACCTAAGTTCAAATATTACTAACATTTTACCCTGATTATCATTTGTTTAATCTTTTTTTCTCCCTCCCTTTCCCTTTCTCCCACTCTTTCTCTCCCTCTTTCTCCCTCTCTCATCATTTGAAGGAAGTTGCACATACCATGGCCTTTTACTCCGAAAAATGTTGATCTTTAATTCCTAAGAATAATGACATTCTCTTACATAACCACAGTACAACTCTCAAATTAAGTAAATTTAATATTGATATAATACTTTATAATAATACATGACTACATTCCAAGTTTGTCCATTGACCAAAAAATATTCTTTGGAGAATTTTTACTTCTACAATATAGCACTGAGTCTAGGATGAGGTATTGATCATTTAGTTATTATATCTCTTCTGCTGCTTTTATTTTTTTACTTTTTAAATTTTATTTTATTTTTTATACAGCAGGTGCTTATTATTCATTTTAATACATATTAGTGTATATATGTCAATCCCAATCTCCCAATTCATCACACCACCACCACCTCACCACTGCTTTGCCCCCTTGGTGTCCATACGCTTGTTCTCTACATCTGTGTCTCTATTTCTGCCCTGCAAACTGGTTCATCTGTACCGTTTTTCTAGGTTCCACATAATATGCGTTAATATACGATATTTGTTTTTCTCTTTCTGACTTCACTCTGTATGACAATCTCTAGATCCATCCATGTCTCTACAAATGACCCAATTTGTTCTTTTTTATACTTCTGCTTCTTTTAATCTGAGTCATAGCAGAGCCTTTCTTTGACTCTGATGACATTAGTAATTTTGAGGAATAAAAACCTCCTTGTCCCTTCTTTAATTGAATGTTCCTCATTTTGGATTTGTCTGTTGTTTCCTGATTAGTTTTAGATTAATGATCCCAGGTAAAAATAGTACACAGGTAAATTTATTCTTCTCCGGGAATCAAATCTGGGGATGCGTAATAGCCATCTGTCTTTCACTGGTGATGATAATTTTGAAAATTAAAACAACAGTCAAGGGCTTCCCTGGTGGCGCAGTGGTTGAGAGCTCGCTTGCCGATGCAGGGGACACAGGTTCGTGCCCTGGTCCGGGAAGATCCCACATGCGGCGGAGCAGCTGGGCCCGTGAGCCATGGCCGATGAGCCTGCGCGTCCAGAGCCTGTGCTCCGCAACGGGAAAGGCCACAACAGTGAGAGGCCCGCGCACCGCAAAAAAAAAAGAACACTACTGGGGCTCCCCTGGTGGTGCAGTGGTTGAGAGTCCGCCTGCCGATGCAGGGGACACGGGTTCGTGCCCCGGTCCGGGAGGATCCCACGTGCCGCAGAGTGGCTGGGCCCGTGAGCCATGGCCGCTGAGCCTGCGTGTCTGGAGCCTGTGCTCTGCAACGGGAGAGGCCGCAACAGTGAGAGGCCCGCGTACCGCAAAAAACAAACAAAAAAAAACAGTCAAGGTGTTGCGTGATTTTCCACTGTAATGATTCTTTTTGTTCTCCCTTGCAACTCATAAGCAGTCTCTAGGAGCGAAACTATACAGATGTCCTGCTCCACATCAAAAATTCCCGCTTAGATGCAGCATCTATTTGTGACTTGCTTGATCCAATCTTTACTATTTTGGAAGCAAAATGACAATTTTCCAACTTTCACTCTCTCTCTCCATTTACCAGTTGGTCCTCTGCATTCTAACATAAATAAGAACTATACCTTCTCCCCCATTTATTTATTTATTATCTATGTATTATTGATGTGGACTCATGAATTCCTACTTTGTTCAATAGCTTATAATTTATTACTGTGCTTAGTTATTTTGGTCCTCACATTTTCCCAGACTGAGTCAAGATTTTAATCATGAAAGTCTAGGAAGACCGCCCCCCACACCCCCTCAAGAGCAGAGCTGTCCTTCTAAGAGGACAAGGCAACTAAAATCAGCCAATGAAGCTTCAGTGGCAGTTGAGCCAGGGCTGGCCTCAGATCCTAGACCTGCTTGACTGCTGTATGTGAGAAAGCATTCTACAAAGTGTCAACCAAATGCCAAGTGAATCTCCCCCAGTCCTAACTGCAGGTGGTTCACCACATGGCCAACCAGCCTGTTCTGACAGTGCTGACAAGCCTTTTGCTTCAGTCTGACTAATTGTCTGGCTTGGTCCTACCTGAACCTGCTTGGTCAAACCAGCCCTCCTTTCGTCGGAGACTGAGGGACAGGAGGAAACTGAGAAGAGATTACTCATGTTACTGAAGGTGGCCTCCCAGTGTCTCAGAAATTATCCCCGCTCCACTGCCCACCCTATTCTTTTTTACTAGCCCATCAAATCGCCCAGGTATCTCCTTTTGACTGAGTCTTTTGCAGCTTCCTGAGACCCTAGGAAGAGCAAAACTCTGATTGAAATCTGAGTTTTCCCCAGGGCTTCAGCTGTGTTTGGGCCTGTTCCCCTTTACTCTGTGAATAGTCCAAGGTGGTCATAGCAATGTACCCACTCAGTTGAACTTCAGAGAACATGTGGCAAAACCCCTCTAGTTGCAGGAGCCTGCAAGACAAATGCAAAGAACACAGCAGTCCTTTCCAGCTCAGTGGCCCAAAAGCTGTCTTTGCCAACCACTGATGCTACTTCAGGTTCAGTCTCTCTTTTCACCTGAAATTGTATCACTTCTCTCATTTAAATGACTGAGTGAAGCCCTCATGGTCCTCTCAGATTCTCAAATGTTGGTACCTTTTTCACTGTTTCTCCTCCTGTGTGTTCCACAGGTACTGACTTCTTTTTTAATCCTGCAGTTTCTGTATATCAGGATATTTGACTTTGGACTAGAAGTTTCAAGAGCCTTTACTGATTTGGTTTGATTGTCAGGGAAAGAACTTTAGAATAAAATATTAGGGTATTTTGAGGCATATAGAAAGGATAAAAGGAGAGGAAAAGTGGCGGGGGGGAGCTGCTGAAAATCTAGCTGTGTCGACAAATCCCATCTGTAAAACAGCCCCTTAGCAACGGCTCGTGAAAGGCAGTAACGCCCGCTCACCACTTCCACACACACACATACACACACCCTTCCCAGATCCTTAGGGTTTTTGCTGGCCTCTCAGAGCTTTCAGCAATACAGGGGTGGGGGTGGCGGTGTGTATGGACTGATTCTAGCTGCTAAAGGGGCCCAGGAACGGGAAGCCTCTCAGGTACTTTCCCTTATTAAGCAGAAGAACAACCATGGTGGCCCCAAGCGATGATATTGGCAATGTGACTCTCAATTGCCCTCCTCTTGATAATGGGTTGAAACTAGGAGTCCCTAATCCAAAATGTCTAATGACAGTCAAGCACCACAGCCTTTGCCCCAGTTCCCCAAACCCACAATAAGTACACGTGGCTACAGTTTTTCCTTGTTGAGAAGTTGGCAGGAGGCAACTGGCCATATTTCTGGCTCCAGCGATCACTTTCCCTTGGTTACTGATCCACCCTCCTCCCTCAAAATTAGCTCTTCCCTGTGAGCTCTGCCACTTGCAAGTTTAGAGAGTTTTGTAGAAAGTCTTTACAAATGCTTAGGCGGTGGCATCTGAACAGTCACGTAGAGGTCTGAGAATATTCTGTGATTGCACCCTGTGGTAGGCACATCCTAAGGCGACCCTCAGTGAGTCCGATCCTTCTGTAATTCCCTCCCCTTGAGTATGGGCATAACCTGTGACTCACTCATAGCCAAAAGAATATGGCAAAAGTGATGGGAAGTTACTCCCACAATTATACTGTCACTTAAGACTCCATCTTGGCAGACTCGAGCAAAGACTCCCCTGCTGGCTTTGGAAAACTAAGCCGCCATGTTGAGAGAGCCCCCTGGCAAGGAACTGAGGCAGCTGTAGGAGCTGAGAGCAGCCCCCAGCTGACAGCCAGCAAGAAAATAGGGACCTCAGGGGCTTCCCTGGTGGTGGAGTAGTTGAGAATCTGCCTGCTAATGCAGGGGACACGGGTTCGAGCCCTGGTCTGGGAGGATCCCACATGCCACGGAGCAACTAGGCCCGTGAACCACAACTACTGAGCCTGCGCGTCTGTAGCCTGTGCTCTGCAAAAAGAGAGGCCGCGACAGTTTGAGGCCCGTGCACTGCGATGAAGAGTGGCCCCCGCTTGCCACAGCTAGAGAAAGCCCTTGCATAGAAACAAAGACCCAACACAACAAAAATAAATAAAGAAAGAAAATAGGGACCTCAGTTCTACAGCCACAAGGAACAGAATTCTGCCAACCACTACACGGGCCTGAAAGAGAACCCAAACTCCAGAAAGGCACATGGCTACACCTTTACTGCAGCCTCTTGAGACTCCAAGAAAAAGATCTTTCTAAGCAGTGCCTGTATCACTGACCCATTGAAACCGTGCAATCATGTCTATTGTTTTAAGCATCTAAGTTTGTGGTAATTTGTCACACAGCAAGAGAAAACTAATATATTCCCCAGGGCAGTAAGAACATCTCCCAAGGAGAAGAAAAGAGGGACTAGAGTCTAGCCTAGCCCCTGTGACTTCTATTTGCAGCTCGTCAGGCCCCTGCATTCTTCAAGTTCCCAAACTGGTTCCAGCAGGTAGCACTGCTGGTGGAGTTTATTTATCATTTTTTTCACAGCGACAAATTAAGTCAATAAAAATAAAAGAAATGTAAGAGAAGAGCTTCTGAATATTCAGGAGAGCAGTGGGCTGCATAAGGCGTGCCCACATGACCACAAGCAGAAGCACCCATACGGTACCTCCCAGAATACTTTGCTTTGCCTGATGCTGGGCTGTCCTTCACTGACCGGTCTTCAGGCATGTTTACACCAACCAGAAAGGGGAAGATGGTGACCCATACAGCAGCTTTCGGGCTGTGCACAATATCTCAAGATGAAAGCTGTTCCTATCAATGCTGTGTGGCAGAAGAGGGACAGGGATTAACAGAGAAGTGAGTTTCACTGCCACCCTCTGAAGCACCTCAGACCTAGTTCTGCTCTCCAATTACCAGCCCCCAAATTAAGCTGTAACAGAAAACTCCTTTCAGATTATGGCTCTCCAAAGGGATCTAAGTCTAGGGTCTCTCACCATCTATTCATTTAATCACCATTTAATGATCTTCTACTCTATGTGAGCACTGCTGATACAGCAGCGGATAAAAGATATGAAATCCCAAAACATATGGAGTTTTGAGTCTAAAGGGAGATATAGAGAAGAAAACGGCAATTAAACTATATGATAGGAAAAGTACAGGTGCTGTCTGAGCACAAAAGAGGGACACCTCCCCACTGCAAAGTGGTCTTAAGGAATCCCTATACGCCACCAGCAATGACATCTGAACCGAGACGTGAGAGATGAAGAGCAATTGACAACACAGAGTGCTCCAAGCAGAGGGAATATGTAACTAACACCCAGAGGTGAGTTTGAGGAGCAGCGGAACTGAAGCATAGAGTTTGTAGGTTAGTCATAATAATAAGGTGCAGCAGTTATCCAGCATGTACTGGATACTACTGTTATGCTAAATGAATGGTATATATCATCTCATTTGATTCTCATAGCATCCCTCAGATGAGACAACTGAGATGAAGAAAGGTTATGTGCTTTGCCCATCGTGGTACCGCCGGTAAACGGTGAAGCCAGAAATTAATGTGCAGCTGATTGGCTTCACAGTCCACAGCCTTAACCCCCAACTCTCATACCCTAGTCTGTAGCTTAAATGAATAAACCAAATTGTGGGCCTTCAGGTCAGGCCTCTGTTCTTCACTAATGAAGCCACTAACCCAACATGTAAGTCCAAATCCACCTCAGATTCTGGAACTTCTCTGACCTCAGAATCTCTGTCCAATCCATGAGTTCTTGCTCAAAAGTGGGGACAAGCCAGCCCTCTCCCAGTTATCAGGTCCCTTGTTAGCAAGCCAGGTTTCCACATTGAGGCTCTGCTTCCTTAGGCTTTTTGAAAACTAGAATCTTGTCTCTGAATTCAGTCCTCTTACATAGATTCCCACTTCTTAAGACTGCAGACACCAGGTTTTGCCTCTTTTGCAGGGGGACTTTTTCCTATTTTTGATTTCCTGAATATCTTCATATTGCTTTTAGGTTCTTTGGAGTCTAGTCTCCCTCAGTGGAGTCTGACTACAGAACATTGCTGAAAGGTCCTCTTTATTACATGGAGGTGGCCATGGATTTCCCTAGGCATAGTATTGTGGACATCTTTTCTCATTTCAAAACCCCCCCCTTTTTTTTTTTTTTTTTTGCAGTATGCGGGCCTCTCACTGTTGTGGCCTCTCCCGTTGAGCAGCACAGGCTCCGGACGCGCAGGCTCAGCGGCCATGGTTCACAGGCCTAGCCGCTCCACGGCATGTGGGATCTTCCCGGACCGGGGCACGAACCCGTGTCCCCTGCAATGGCAGGCGGACTGTCAACCACTGCGCCACCAGGGAAGCCCCAAAAGCCCCTTTTGACTGCACTGATCTCTGAATCTATGGTGTATCACACTCCTCCTTCCCTGTAGGTTGCTGGAGTTAGTAGTCAAATTCTGTTGCTTTGTTTTTCAGACTATTTTGGAAAGAAGAAAGATATCATTTCTCTTCTAACTAGAATATTTAAAGACACTTTGCCTTTTCACAAAACCACAAGAACAAGTAAATTAAGCAAAGTGTTTTTTTCTAGGCAAATCAGAAATCTCTTCTTAAGAAGAATTCTCTAATCACTGTAAAGCCCTGGTCCGGGCACAGTGGTTGAGAGTCTGCCTGCTGATGCAGGGGACATGGGTTCGTGCCCTGGTCCGGGAAGATCCCACATGCCGCGGAGCGGCTGGGCCCGTGAGCCATGGCCGCTGAGCCTGCGCGTCTGGAGCCTGTGCTCCGCAACGGGAGAGGCCACAACAGTGAGAGGCCCACGTACTGCAAAAAAAAAAAAGAATAAATAGCTCAATGTATAGCCAACTTTGAAAACAAAATTTTCTAACACTAAATGTATATTTTTGCATATGCAAAGATACATAATTTTGTATGTATATACATTTATTTTACACTCATATTTGCATGTTATAGTATAGTAGTCTCTCTAATCATACAGATTTTTAACCCATATCCACTGCATATTCTCTCTTTGGGTTTCAGCTAATTTCTCCAACTTCATAAGGTATGGGAGATCCCCTATTTAGCAGGCTGTGGATACTTCCTGGCACAGCAGTGCTTCTTTTTGAATAGTGTCTGGCTTTCTGGAGGGCCCAGGTCTTAATGTCAAGGGCTTTATTTGTTTATTTGCTTACAAAGCAAGAGCTGCTTATTGTCTATAAAGATGCTTATAAATATTATAGCTTCAATTGAAACAATAATTTTTATGAGAAAAAATTAACTGCTGCGTAAATAATCCCCACAATTTTCTATATTTTTGGATATATTATTTTCCTTTTTTTTTTTTTTTTTTTTTTTTCTCACGGTACGCGGGGCCTCTCACTGTTGTGGCCTCTCCCGTTGCGGAGCACAGGCTCCGGACGCGCAGGCTCAGCGGCCATGGCTCACGGGCCCAGTCGCTCCGCGGCATGTGGGAACTTCCCGGATCGGGGCACGAACCCGCGTCCCCTGCATCGGCAGGCGGACTCTCAGCCACTGTGCCACCAGGGAAGCCCTATTTTCCTTTTTTTAACCATGATGATGTTTTAAACATAATAACTAGGTGTACAATATCTAGTTATTTATTATGAATATGTTTGGTACAAGTTATGAAGACCAATTTAAAAGGGTAAATGTTTCTTAACATTTCACATATCCATCCATGGAATAAAGGTTTTCCATTTATGAAGGAGTCATTATTTGACAGTTCTGTTCAGCAGGTCTTTATTCCTTTTCAGTTCTAAATTGCTTGAAAATGACTTCAATTCCTAACACTCAATTTCTTGCTGGATTCCTTTCTGTCTAGCATCTCAAACTACTTTCTTTAAGGCCATCAGTAACCTTCTCTTCAATTTAAAGTACAGTTTCCTTCTTTTCTATATTTTGAGCCTTTCTCTGCCTTTCATATGTTGGCCACCGCATTCTCAATTACACCTTTTTCTAGTTTCACTAACACTGCTTACATCTGGTGTAAGTTGTCCATGTGGTTACTCAATTTCTATACCCTTTGCAGGGTCTACACTTCTTCATATCCATCAAATATCTGTGCATTCCAAAGGACCTTTGCTATATTTATATCACAATTTACAAGTAGATATTGATAATATTTTTGTTGCTTGGCATGTAACTCAAAGTGCACAACCTATGAGTCATCCACATATTAGTGACAAGGAGGCTGCAGAGATGGGCAAGTATTTTAATACTCTAGGAAAGTCCATTCAACTTTCCTTTTTGTAATTAAGATTCACTAGCATCTCAGTGCCTTCATTTTTCTCTGGGGAAAATACAAATTTTGCCAGCTTCTAAGTGCCTATACCATTTATTTAGCTGCTATCCTTACCCTAGACATTATGCCAGATGCTGGAGATTCAGTGGTGACTCAATACAAACTCGGCCATTATTTTCATGAACCTTAAAGTCTAGTTGGGAAGACTGGAATTAAACGTTTTTATTAACCAAAAAATCCTGCAACTGCAACCCTTGCAAGTGTTAAACATTGTTCTAAAAGCTTATACTAGGAAAATTTGACCTGGTCAAGGAACTCAAGGAGGACTACCTTAAGGGTGTACCTCATTAACTGAGATTTGAATGACAAGTAGGAATTCAGTATGTGAAGAGGAACCTGCTAACCAGAAGGACTGGCATGAGCTAAGTCTCAGTGGTGGGCCAAAGAAGAGATTATAAGAGAAGCAAAAAGAAGGCAAATGGTGTGGAATGCACAGAGTAACCATGCTGGACCTTGTAAACTATATTACTTTTGTCATTATCCTGAAAGTAATGGAAAGCTATCAAAGAATTTTAGATGACAGGGGATAAAGAGGGGCTATGGGGAAGGGCGGGGAAAGAACTGTCATGTTCAAATTTATTTTTCCTGCCTAAAGATTTGTGTGGATTCCCTACACTAAGTACTATCTTTTCCTTCCTGATCTAAAGTTAGGAGGCTGTTCTAATAGTTTAGATTTATTTCTTTGTGTGAATCAAAGGCCTTTCATTCTGAGTCTCCTTAGTTTGTTTGGCCTCCTCTTCACAACCTCTAAACAGTGGAATTCCCTAAAGCTTCCTCTCTAGTTGATGTCTTTTGTCACATTGGTTTTGCATGTCAATAATTTGAAGAGGGTCATTAAATATCTCAACTCCAGTCTTGTATATCCAATAGCTACAAAGGTATATTTGTATATTTTTAACAGGCAACTCAAACATAGCAAATCTAAAGTATACAAAGAGAAAGAAAACCAGTTTCTGCCCTCCCCTCAGATAGTCAGGCATTCACTTAACAAAAATCTGCTAAACCCTCTTCCAGGCCATGGGTATTCAAAGAAGAATTAGGTAGAATCCTTGACTTTAAGGGAACAAAATATTCTCTGCAATTAGTTATCATATTCCCTATGATTACCTATCACAATGCTGTATGCTAGTGGATATTTTTGTTATATTTTTTTTTTTGCTTTCCCTAAAATGTTTTCCTTTCTGGACCACCACCTCTCTAATGCTTCATAGCTCCTGTTCATTTCCTACCCTCAAGACTATTTCTCTTCCCTAAAGTTATCACGTGCACCCATTATGTGATACTGCCCTGAGAGTTAATACTAAAGATTTGGCAAGCAGGAAGGAGCTCTGAAGAAACAGGCAGGCAGTTGTCTTGCATTTCCTGAAGTGACCTGTCTTATTGTCTCCTGTGCCCTGCCATGAAGACCCAAAAAAACCAAATTCTTTTTTTTTTTTTTTCTAATTTTTAATTTTTTGGCATGGGGGATCTTAGTTCCCTGACCAGGGATTGAACCCGTGACCCCTGCATTGGAAGTGTGGAGTCTTACCACTGGACTGCCAGGGAAGTCCCAACACCCAGATTCTTGATGCAATGTCAACACCACACTTATCTCTGTATCTCCACCACCTACCAGAATGCCTAGAGCACTGTAGGTGTGGGAGGCTATAGACAAAGCTTAATTGATTATGCCCCCATTGAAAGCCATCTCTTTCTCCATATTGGAAACTCACTATTATTGTATAAGTGAGTAAACTTGGAATAACAGTTTTGGGGACAATCTTACGAGACAACTATGAAACTAGTGTATGGACTTCTCTAATGCTCAGTACCTCTTTCTCTCCTTCATCTCCCAGTAGTAACTTGGGTTTACCATAAATTACATGCCACCTAAATCATAGCAAGCAGTGAATGAGATCATGCTTCATTTTTCTTTTAAAATAATTGAAAAATAAATAGCTTTATATAATGGTGTTTAAGTAATTTAAAAAATAACTACAGTGAATTGAGTCATGTGATAAAACAGGGGAGTCCATTCCCCTGCATCTTCGAGCTTACCCTAGCCAATTATGGAAACATTGGGTAATTTAGGATCAGACATTTCCTATCTTTAGCTGATATCTGATCAAGACCATCAGGAGTAACTCAGGGACAGGAGGGACCTTCAAGATAGCAGAGGAGTAAGACATGGAGATCACCTTCCTCCCCACAAATACATCAGAAATACATCTACACGTGGAACAACTCCTACAGAACACCTACAGAATGCTGGCAGAAGACCTCAGACTTCCCAAAAGTCTGACAGGCTGACAGGGTCTTGGTGCTCCAGCTGGGTGTCAGGCCTGAGCCTCTGAGATGGGAGAGCCAAGTTCAGGACATTGGTCCACCAGAGACCTCCCAGCCCAACAAAATATCAAACGGTGAAAGCTCTCCCAGAGATCTCCATCTCAACGCTAAGACCCAGCTCCACTCAATGACCAGCAAGCTACAGTACTGGACACCCTATGCCACACAACAACCAAGACAGGAACACAACGCCACCCACTAGCAGAAAGGCTGTTTAAAATCATAAGTTCACAGATACCCCAAAACACACCAGTGGACGTGGTCCTGCCCACCAGAAAGACAAGATCCAGCCTTACCCACCAGAACACAGGTAACAGTGCCCTCCACCAGGAAGCCTACACAACCCACCAAACCAATCTTACCCACTGGGTGCAGACACCAAAAACAATGAGAGCCACAAACCTGTAGCCTGCAAAAAGGAGACCCCAAACACAGTAAGTTAAGCAAAATGAGAAGACAGAGAAATACACAGCAGATGAAGGAGCAAGGTAAAAACCCACCAGACCAAACAAATGAAGAGGAAATAGGCAGTCTACCTGAAAAAGAATTCAGGATAATGAGAGTAAAGGTGATCCAAAATCTTGGAAACAGAATGGAGAAAATATAAGAAACCTGAAGAGCAAACAAACAATGAAGAACAACACAATAAATGAAATTTAAAATTCTCTAGAAGGAATCAGTAGCAGAATAACTGAGGCAGAAGAATGGATAGGTGACCTGGAAGATAAAAGAGTGGAAATAACTACCACAGAGCAGAAAAAAGAAAAAAGAATGAAAAGAATTGAGGACAGTCTCAGAGATCTCTGGAACAACATCAAACGCACCAACATTCGAATTACAGTGGTTCCATAAGAAGAAGAGAAAAAGAAAGGGACTGAGAAAATATTTAAAGAGATTATAGTTGAAGACTTCCTTAATATGGGAAAGGAAATAGTTAATCAAGTCTAGGAAGCACAGAGAGTCCCATACAGGATAAATCCAAGGAGAAACACAAAAACACACATATTAATCAAACTATCAAAAATTAAATACAAAGAAAAAATATTAAAAGCAGCAAGGGAAAAGCAACAAAAAATATACAATGGAATCCCAATAGGGGTAACTGCTGATCTTTCAGCAGAAACTCTGCAAGCCAGAAGGGAGTGGCAGGATATATTTAAAGTGATGAAAGGGAAAAACCTATAACCAAGATTACTCTACCCAGCAAGGATCTCATTCATATTCGACGGAGAAATCAAAACTTTTACAGACAAGCAAAAGCTAAGAGAATTAAGCACCACCAAACCAGCTTTACAACAAACGTTAAAAGAACTTCTCTAGGCAGGAAACATAAGAGAAGGAAAAGACCTATAATAACAAACCCAAAACAATTAAGAAAATGGGAATAGGAACATACATATCGATAATTACCTTAAATGTAAATGGAGTAAATGCCCCCACCAAAAGACACAGATTGGCTGAATGGATACAAAAACAAGACCCATATATATGCTGTGTACAAGAGACCCATTTCAGACCTATGGACACATACAGACTGAAAGTGAGGGGATGGAAAACGTTATTCCATGCAAATGGAAATCAAAAGAAAGCTGGAGTAGCAATTCTTATATCAGACAAAATAGACTTTAAAATAAAGTATATTATAAGAGACAAAGGACACTACATAATGATCAAGGGATCAATCCAAGGCGAAGATATAACAATTATAAATATTTATGCACCCAACACAGGAGCAGCCCAATACATAAGGCAAATGGTAACACCCATAAAAGGGGAAATCCACAGTAACACAACAATAGTAGGAGAATTTAACACCCCACGTTCACCAATGAACAGATCGTCCAAAATAAAAATAAATAAGGAAACACAAGTTTTAAATGATACATTAAACAAGATGGACTTAATTGGTATTTATAGGACATTCCATTAAAAAACAACAGAATACACTTTCTTCTCAAGTGCTTATGGAACATCCTCCAGGATAGGCCATATCTTGGGTCACAAATGAAGCCTTGGTAAATTTAAGAAAGTTGAAATCATATCAAGTATCTTTTCTGACTACAACAGTATGAGACAAGAGTTCAATTACAGGAAAATATCTGTAAGAAATACAGACACATGGAGGTTAAACTATACACTACTAAATAACAAAGAGATCACTGAAGAAATAAAAGGGGAAATCAAAATATACCTGGCAACAAAGGACAATGAAAACATGATGAGCCAACACCTATGGGATGCAGCAAAAGCTGTTCTAAGAGGGAAGTTTATAGAAATAAAATCATACCGCAAGAAACAAGAAAAATCTCAAATAAACAACCTAACCTTACACCTAAAGTAATTAGAGAAAGAAGAACAAAAAAAACCCAAAGTTAGCAGAAGGAAAGAAATCATAAAGATCAGATCAGAAATAAATGAAAAAAAATGAAGGAAATGATACCAAAGATCAATAAAACCAAAAGCTGGTTCTTTGAGAAGATAAACAAAATTGATAAACCTTTAGCCAGACTCATCAAGAAAAAAAGGGAGAAGACTCAAATCAATAGATTTAGAAATGAAAAAGGAGAAGTAACAACTGACACTGCAGTAATACAAAGGATCATGAGAGATTAAACTAAGCAACTATAGGCCAATAAAATGGACAACCTGGAAGAAGTGGACTAATTCTTAGAAAAACAAAATGTTCCGAGACTGAACCAGGAAGAAACAGACAAATATAAAGAGACCAATCACAAGCACTGAGATTGAAACTGTGATGAAAAATCTTCCAACAAACAAAAGCCCAGGACCAGATGGCTTCACAAGTGAATTCTATCAAATATTTGGAGAAGAGTTAACACCTATCCTTTGCAAACTCTTCCAAAATACAGCAGAGGGAGGAACACTCCCAAACTCATTCTATGAGGCCACCATCACCCTGATATCAAAACCAGACAAAGATGTCACAAAAAAAGAAAACTACAGATGAATATCACTGATCAGCATAGATGCAAAAATCCTCAACAAAATACTAGCAAACAGAATCCAACAGCAGATTAAAAGGATCATACACCATGATCAAGTGGGGTTTATTCCAGGAATGCAAGGAATCTTCAATAGATATACATCAATCAATGTGATAAAACATACAAAAAAATTGAATGAGAAAAACCATATGATCATCTCAATAGATGCAGAAAAAGCTTTTGACAAAAATCAACACGATTGAAATGGGGAAGATGGCGGAAGAGTAAGACGCGGAGATCGCCTTCCTCCCCACGGATACACCAGAAATACATCCACACGTGGAACAACTCCTACAGAACTCCTACTGAAGGCTGGCAGAAGACCTCAGACCTCCCAAAAGGCAAGAAACTCCCCACGTAACTGGGTAGGGCAAAAGAAAAAACAGAGACAAAAGAATAAGGACGGCACCTGCACCAGTGGGAGGGAGCTGTGAAGGAGGAAAAGTTTCCACACACTAGGAAGCCCCTCCGCGGGCGGAGACTGCGGGAGGCAGAGGGGGGAGTTTCGGGACCGCGGAGTAGTGCACAGCGACGGGTGCGGAGGGCAAAGCGGGGAGATTCCTGCACAGACGATCGGTGCCGACCAGCACTCACCAACCCGAGAGGCTTGCTGCTCACCCACCGGGGCGGGCGGGGCTGCGAGCTGAGGCTCGGGTTTTGGTTTTGGACGGAGCTCAGGGAGAGGACTGGGGTTGGCGGCTTGAACATAGCCTGAAGGGGTTAGTGCACCACGACTAGCCGGGAGGGAGTTCGGGGAAAAGCCTGCACCGGCCGAAGAGGCAAGAGACTTTTTCTTCCCTCTTTGTCTCCTGGTGCGCGAGGAGAGGGGTTTAAGAGCGCTGCTTAAAGGAACTCCAGAGACGGGCGCGTGCCGCGGCTAAAAGCGCGAACCCCAGAGACGGGCGCGAGCCGCGGCTGAGGGCGCGAGCCCCCGAGACGGGCGCGAGCCGCGGCTGAAAGCGCAAACCCCAGAGACGGGCGCGAGCCGCGGCTGAGGGCGCGAGCCCCCGAGACGGGCGCAAGCCGCGGCTGAAAGCGCAAACCCCAGAGACGGGCGCGAGCCGCGGCTAAAACCGCGGACCCCAGAGACGGGCGGGAGACGCTAAGGCTGCTGCTGCCGCCACCAAGGGGCCTGTGTGCGAGCACAGGTCACTCTCCACACCCCTCTTCCGCGGAGCCTGTGCAGCCCGCCACTGCCAGGTTCCCGGGATCCAGGGACAACTTCCCCGGGAGTACGCACGGCGGGTCTCAGGCTGGTGCAACGTCACGCCGGCCTCTGCCGCAACGTCACGCTGCCTTTGCAGCTGCAGGCCCGCCCCGCACGTAGTGCCCCTCCTACCCCCATCCCCCAACCCCCGGCCTGAGTGAGCCGGAGGCCCCGAATCAGCGGCTCCTTTAACCCCGTCCTGGCTGAGCGAAAAAACAGACGCCCTCCAGCGACCTACACGCAGAGGCAGGGCCAAATCCAAAGCTGAGCTCCTGTGAGCTGTGAAAACAAAGAAGAGAAAGGGAAATCTCTCCCAGCAGCCACAGAAGCAGCGGATTAAAGCTCCACAATCAACTTGATATACCCTGCATCTGTGGAATACCTGAATAGACAAGGAATGATCCCAAATTGAAGAGGTGGAATTTAGGAGCGAAATCTATGATTTTTTTCCCTTTTCCTCTTTTTGTGAAGGTGTACGTGTATGCTCCTGTGTGACATCTAGTCTGTATACTCTAGCTTCCACCATTTGTCCTAGGGCTCTATCCGTCCATGACTTTTTTTTAAAAATTCTTTTTCTTAATAATTAAGTTTAATTGTAATAACTTTATTATACTTTACCTTCGTTCTTTCTTTCTTTCCTTCCTTCCCTCCCTCCTTTAGACAACGAATCACCCCAAATTGAGGAGGTGGTCTCAGGGAGCAGGATTTATGATTTTTCCCCCTTTACCTCTTTTTGTGAAGGTGTATGTGTATGCTTCTGTGTAAGATTTTCTCTGTATAGCTTTGCTTCCAACATTTGTCCTAAGGTTCTATCCGTCCCTTTTTTTTTTCTAAATATTTTTTAATTCAATAACTATATTATACTTTATTTTATTTTTACTGTATCATCTTTCTTTCTGTCTTTTTTTCCTTCTTTCCATCCTTCCTTCCTTCCTCCCTCCCTCCCTCCCTCCCTCCTTTCTTTCCTTCTTTGCTTCTTTCTTCCTTCCTTCCTTTCCTCCTTTCCTTCTTTCTTTCCTCATACTTCTACTAATTCTCTCTACTTTTTCTCCCTTTTATTCTGAGCCGTGTGGATGAAAGGCTCTTGGTGCTCCAGCCAGGAGTCAGGGCTCTGCCTCTGAGGTAGGAGAGCCAACTTCAGGTCACTGGTCAACAAGAGACCTCCCAGCTCCACATAATATTAAACAGCGGAAATCTCCCAGAGACCTCCATCTTAACACCAGCACCCAGCTTCACTCAACGACCAGCAAGCCACAGTGCTGGACAACCTATGCCAAACAACTAGCAAAACAGGAACACAACCCCACCCATTAGCAGAGAGGCTGCCTAAAATCATAATAAGGCCACAGACACCCCAAAACACACCACCAGACGTGAACCTGCCCACTAGAGAGACAAGATCCAGCCTCATCCAGCACAACACAGGCACTAGTCCCCTCCACCAGGAAGCCTACACAACCCACTGAAACAACCTTAGCCACTGGAGACAGACATCAAAAACAACGGGAACTACGAAAGTGCAGCCTGCAAAAAGGAGACCCCAAACACAGTAAGATAAGCAAAATGAGAAGACAGAAAAACACACAGCAGATGAAGGAGCAAGATAAAAACCCACCAGACCTAACAAATGAAGAGGAAATAGGCAATCTACCTGAAAAAGAATTCAGAATAATGATAGTAAGGATGATCCGAAATCTTGGAAGTAGAATGGACAAAATGCAAGAAACAGTTAACAAGGACCTACAAGAACTAAAGATGAAACAAGCAACGATGAACAATGCAATAAATGAAATTAAAATCACTCTAGATAGGATCAATAGCAGAATAACTGAGGCAGAAGAACGGATAAGTGACCTGGAAGATAAAGTAGTGGAAATAACTACTGCAGAGCAGAATAAAGAAAAAAGAATGAAAAGAACTGAGGACAGTCTCAGAGACCTCTGGGACAACATGAAACGCACCAACATTCGAATTATAGGGGTTCCAGAAGAAGAAGAAAGAAAGAAAGGGACTGAGAAAATATTTGAAGAGATTATAGTTGAAAACTTCCCTAATATGGGAAAGGAAATAGTTAATCAAGTCCAGGAAGCACAGAGGGTCCCATACAGGATAAATACAAGGAGAAACACGCCAAGACACATATTAATCAAACTGTCAAAAATTAAATACAAAGAAAGCATATTAAAAGCAGCAAGGGAAAAACAACAAATAACACACAAGGGAATCCCCATAAGGTTAACAGCGGACCTCTCAGCAGAAACCCTACAAGCCAGAAGGGAGTGGCAGGACATACTGAAAGTGATGAAGGAGAATAGCCTGAAACCAAGACTACTCTACCCAGCAAGGATCTCATTCACATTTGATGGAGAAATTAAAACCTTTACAGACAAGCAAAAGCTGAGAGAGTTCAGCACCACCAAACCAGCTTTACAACAAATGCTAAAGGAACTTCTCTAGACACGAAACACAAGAGAAGGAAATGACCTATAGTAGCGAACCCAAAACAATATATAAAATGGAAATAGGAACATACATATCAATAATTACCTTAAATGTAAATGGACTAAATGCTCCCACCAAAAGACACAGATTGGCTGAATGGATACAAAAACAAGACCCTTATATATGCTGTCTACAAGAGACCCACTTCAGAACTAGAGACACATACAGACTGAAAGTAAGGGGATGGAAAAAGATATTCTATGCAAATGGAAACCAAAAGAAAGCTGGAGTAGCAATTCTCATATCAGACAAAATAGACTTTAAAATAGGGACTATTAAAAGGGACAAAGAAGGACACTACATAATGATCAAGGGATCGATCCAAGAAGAAGATATAACAATTGTAAATATTTATGCACCCAACATAGGAGCACCTCAATACATAAGGCAAATACTAACAACCATAAAAGGGGAGATCAACAGTAACACATTCATAGTAGGGGACTTTAACACCCCACTTTCACCCATGGACAGATCATCCAAAATGAAAATAAATAAGGAAACACAAGCTTTAAATGATACATTAAACAAGATGGACTTAATTGATATTTATAGGACACTCCATCCAAAAACAACAGAATACACATTTTTCTCAAGTGCTCATGGAACATTCTCCAGGATAGATCATATCTTGGGTCACAAATCAAGCCTTGGTAAATTTAAGAAAACTGAAATTGTATCAAGTATCTTTTCCGACCACAACGCCATGAGACTAGATATCAATTACAGGAAAAGATCTGTAAAAAATACAAACACATGGAGGCTAAACAATACACTACCTAATAATGAAGTGATCACTGAAGAAATCAAAGAGGAAATAAAAAAATACCTAGAAACAAATGACAATGGAGACACAACGACCCAAAACCTATGGGATGCAGCAAAAGCAGTTCTAAGGGGGAAGTTTATAGCAATACAAGCCCACCTTAAGAAGCAGGAAACATCTCGAATAAACAACCTAACCTTGCACCTCAAGCAATTAGAGAAAGAAGAACAAAAAAACCCCAAAGCTAGCAGAAGGAAAGAAATCATAAAAATCAGATCAGAAATAAATGAAAAAGAAATGAAGGAAACAATAGCAAAGATCAATAAAACTAAAAGCTGGTTCTTTGAGAAGATAAACAAAATAGATAAACCACTAGCCAGACTCATCAAGAAAAAAAGGGAGAAGACTCAAATCAATAGAATTAGAAATGAAAAAGGAGAAGTAACAACTGACACTGCAGAAATAAAAAAAATCATGAGAGATTACTACAAGCAACTCTATGCCAATAAAATGGACAATCTGGAAGAAATGGACAAATTCTTAGAAATGCACAACCTGCCAAGACTGAATCAGGAAGAAATAGAAAATATTAACAGACCAATCACAAGCACTGAAATTGAAACTGTGATTAAAAACCTTCCAACAAACAAAAGCCCAGGACCAGATGGCTTCACAGGTGAATTCTATCAAACGTTTAGAGAAGAGCTAACACCTATCCTTCTCAAACTCTTCCAAAATATAGCAGAGGGAGGAACACTCCCAAATTCCTTCTACGAAGCCACCATCACCTTGATACCAAAACCAGACAAGGATGTCACAAAGAAAGAAAACTACAGGCCAATATCACTGATGAACATAGATGCAAAAATCCTCAACAAAATACTAGCAAACAGAATCCAACAGCACATTAAAAGGGTCATACACCATGATCAAGTGGGGTTTATTCCAGGAATGCAAGGATTCTTCAATATACGCAAATCTATCAATGTGATAAACTATATTAACAAATTGAAGGAGAAAAACCATATGATCATCTCAATAGATGCAGAGAAAGCTTTCGACAAAATTCAACACCCATTTATGATAAAAACCCTCCAGAAAGTAGGCATAGAGGGAACTTTCCTAAACATAATAAAAGCCATATATGACAAGCCCACAGCAAACATCATCCTCAATGGTGAAAAACTGAAAGCATTTCCACTAAAATCAGGAACAAGACAAGGTTGCCCACTCTCACCACTCTTATTCAACATAGTTTTGGAAGTTTTAGCCACAGCAATCAGAGAAGAAAAGGAAATAAAAGGAATCCAAATTGGAAAAGAAGAAGTAAAGCTGTCACTGTTTGCAGATGACATGATACTATACATAGAGAATCCTAAAGATGCTACCAGAAAACTACTAGAGCTAATCAATGAATTTGGTAAAGTAGCAGGATACAAAATTAATGCACAGAAATCTCTGGCATTCCTATATACTAATGATGAAAAATCTGAAAGTGAAATCAAGAAAACACTCCCATTTACCATTGCAACAAAAAGAATAAAATATCTAGGAATAAACCTACCTAAGGATACGAAAGACCTGTATGCAGAAAATTATAAGACACTGATGAAAGAAATTAAAGATGATACAAATAGATGGAGAGATATACCATGTTCTTGGATGGGAAGAATCAACATTGTGAAAATGACTCTACTACCCAAAGCAATCTACAGATTCAATGCAATCCCTATCAAACTACCACTGGCATTTTTCACAGAACTAGAACAAAAAATTTCGCAATTTGTATGGAAACACAAAAGACCCCGAATAGCCAAAGCAATCTTTAGAACGAAAAAAGGAGCTGGAGGAATAAGGCTCCCTGACTTCAGACTATATTACAAAGCAACAGTAATCAAGACAGTATGGTACTGGCACAAAAACAGAAAGATAGATCAGTGGAACAGGATAGAAAGCCCAGAGATAAACCCACGCACATATGGACACCTTATCTTTGATAAAGGAGGCAGGAATGTACAGTGGAGAAAGGACAGCCTCTTCAATAAATGGTGCTGGGAAAACTGGACAGGTACATGTAAAAGTATGAGATTAGATCACTCCCTAACACCATACACAAAAATAAGCTCAAAATGGATTAAAGACCTAAATGTAAGGCCAGAAACTATCAAACTCTTAGAAGAAAACATAGGAAGAACACTCTATGACATAAATCACAGCAAGATCCTTTCTGACCCACCTCCTAGAGTAATGGAAATAAAAACAAAAATAAACAAATGGGACCTAATGAAACTTCAAAGCTTTTGCACAGCAAAGGAAACCATAACCAAGACCAAAAGACAACCCTCAGAATGGGAGAAAACATTTGCAAATGAAGCAACTGACAAAGGATTAATCTCCAAAATTTACAAGCAGCTCATGCAGCTCAATAACAAAAATACAAACAACCCCATCCAAAAATGGGCAGAAGACCTAAATAGACATTTCTCCAAAGAAGATATACAGAATGCCAACAAACACATGAAAGAATGTTCAACATCATTAATCATTAGAGAAATGCAAATCAAAACTACAATGAGATATCATCTCACACCAGTCAGAATGGCCATCATCAAAAAATCAAGAAACAATAAATGCTGGAGAGGGTGTGGAGAAAAGGGGACACTCTTGCACTGCTGGTGGGAATGTGAATTGGTTCAGCCACTGTGGAGAACAGTATGGAGGTTCCTTAAAAAACTACAAATAGAATTACCATATGACCCAGCAATCCCACTACTTGGCATATACCCTGAGAAAACCAAAATTCAAAGAGAGTCATGTACCAAAATGTTCATTGCAGCTCTATTTACAATAGCCAGGACATGGAAACAACCTAAGCGCCCATCATCGGATGAATGGATAAAGAAGATGTGGCACATATACACAATGGAATATTACTCAGCCTTAAAAAGAAATGAAATTGAGCTATTTGTAATGAGATGGATAGACCTAGAATCTGTCATACAGAGTGAAGTAAGTCAGAAAGAAAAAGACAAATACCGTATGCTAACACATATATATGGAATTTAAGGGAAAAAAATGTCATGAAGAACCTAGGGGTAAGAGAGGAATAAAGACGCAGACCTACTGGAGAACGGACTTAAGGATATGGGGAGGGGGAAGGGTGAGTTTTGACAGGGCGAGAGAGAGTCATGGACATATACACACTAACAAACGTAGTAAGGTAGATAGCTGGGGGGAAGCAGCCGCAAGGCACAGGGATATTAGCTCGGTGCTTTGTGACAGCCTGGAAGGGTGGGATGGGGAGAGTGGGAGGGAGGGAGACGCAAGAGGGAAGACATATGGGAACATATGTATATGTATAGCTGATTCACTTTGTTGTAAATCAGAAACTAACACACCATTGTAAAGCAATTATACCCCAATAAAGATGTTTAAAAAAAAAAAAAAAAAAAAATCAACACCCATTTATGATAAAAATCCTCCAGAAAATAGGCATAGAGGGAACTTACCTCAACATAATAAAGGTCATAAATGACAAACCCACAGCCAACATCGTTCCTAATGGTGAAAACCTTGAAACAATTTCCTCTAGAATCAGGAACAAGATAAGGCTGTCCACTCTCATCACTATTATTCAACATAGTATTGGAAGTTTTAGCCACAGCAATCAGAGCAGAAAAAGAAATAAAAGGAATCCAAATTGGAAAAGAAGAAATAAAACTGTCAATGTTTACAGATGACATGATATGATACATAGAGAATCCTAAAGATGCTACCAGAAAACTACTAGAGCTAATCAACGAATTTGGTAAAGTAGCAGGATACAAAATTAATGCACAGAAATCTCTTGCATTCCTATACACTAATGATGAAAAATCTGAAAGAGAAATTAAGGAAACACTCCCATTTACCACTGCAACAAAAAGAAAAAAATACCTGAGAATAAACCTACCTAAGGAGAGAAAAGACCTGTATGCAGAAAACTATAAGACACTGATGACAGAAATTAAAGATGATACCAACAGATGGAGAGATATACCATGTTCTTGGATTGGAAGAATCAACATTGTGATAATGACTCTACTACCCAAAGCAATCTACAGATTCAATGCAATGAAATCCTTATCAAACTACCAATGGCATTTTTCACAGAACTAGAACAAAAAATTTCACAATCTGTATGGAAACACAAAAGACCCTGAAAAGCCAAAGCAATCTTGAGAAAGAAAAACGGAACTGGAGGAATCAGGCTCCCTGACTTCAGGCTATACTACAAAGCTACAATAATCAAGACAGTATGGTACTGGCACAAAAACAGAAACATAAATCAATGAAACAGGATAGAAAGCCCAGAGATAAACACATGCACATATGGTCACCTTATTTTTGATAAAGGAGGCAAGAGTATAAAATGGAGAAAAGACAGCCTCTTCAATAAGTGGTGCTGGGAAAACTGGACAGCTACATGTAAAAGAATGAAATTAGAACACTCCCTAACACCTTACACAAAAGTAAACTCAAAATGGATTAAAGACCTAAATGTAAGGCCAGACACTATTAAATCTTAGAGGAAAACATAGGCAGAACACACTATGACATAAGTCACAGCAAGATCCTTTTTGACCTACCTCCTAGAGAAATGGAAATAAAAACAAAAATAAGCAAATGGGACCTAATGAAACTTAAAAGCTTTTGCGCAGCAAAGGAAACCATAAAGAAGGCAAAAGGAAAACCCTCAGGATGGGAGAAAATATTTGCAAGTGAAGCAACTGACAAAGGATTAATCTGCAAAATTTACAAGCAGCTCATGCAGCTTGATATCAAAAAAACAAACAACCCAATCCAAAAATGGGCAGAAGACCTAAATAGACATTTCTCCAAAGAAGATTCACAGATTGCCAACAAACACATGAAAAGATGCTCAGCGTCACTAATCATTAGAGAAATGCAAGTCAAAACTACAATGAGATATCACCTCACACCAGTCAGAATGGCCATCATCAAAAAATCTACAAATAATAAATGCTGGAGAGGGTGAGGAGAAAAGGGAACCCTCTTGCACTGTTGGTGGGAATGTAAATTGATACAGACACTATGGAGAACAGAATGGAGGTTTCTTAGAAAACTAAAAATAGAACTACCCTATGACCCAGCAATCCCACTACTGGGCATCTACCCTGAGAAAACCATAATTCAAAAAGAATCATGTACCCCAATATTAATTGCAGCTCTATTTACAATAGCCAGGAGATGGAAGCAACGTAAGTGTCCATCGACAGATGAATGGATAAAGAAGATGTGGCACATATATACAATGGAATATTAGCCATAAAATGTAACAAAATTGAGTTATTTGTAGTGAGGTGGATGGACCTAGAGTCTGTCATACAGAGTGAAGTAAGTCAGAAAGAGAAAAACAAATACTGTATGCTAACACATATATATGACATCTAAAAGAAAATGGTTCTGCAGAACCTAGGGGCAGGATAGGAATAAAGACGCAGACATAGAGAATGGACTTGAGGAGACGGGGAAGGGGATGGGCAAGCTGAGACGAAGTGAGAAAGTAGCACTGACATATATATAATACCAAATGTAAAACAGATAGCTAGTGGTAAGCAGCCGCATAGCACAGGGAGATCAGCTCGGTGCTTTGTGTCCACCTGGAGAGGTTGATAGGGAGGGTGGGAGGGAGACGCAAGAGAGAGGAGATATGGGGATATATGTATATGTATAGCTGATTCACTTTGTTATACAGCAGAAACTAACACACCATTGTAAAACAATTATACTCCAATACAGTTGTTTAAAAAAAAAAAAAAAGAGTAATTCGGACTCTTTCCCAAACTCTGATACTCTCCTCGATGTTGTTATGTTATGTGTGACCCTCCTCAGTATTCTTTAGTAATTAGTCAACCTACTGGATATCACTCATACTTTAAAGTAAATTAATAGAATGGGGACTCTGATAACACTCTTTGAAACTTAATGAAGTAGATACTCTTAGCCTTTCTTCTCCTCTGAAGGGTTAGACTGCTTTATATAATTCCAAGGTAATCTTGCTTCCACTATCTTTTAGAAAACATTCCACATTTACTCAAAACCACAGCCATCTATCCCATCATGGACTTTCTACAGTATTTAAATTTAGAAAAACTCAATTTAACCTTCTGGCCAAAGCTTATACTTATGCAGTTAGACCAGGTTGTTCCTACTGGGTTTTTACAAACCAGTATTTGTTCTGATAATTAGTTGCTAATTAGCTTCTCCTCCTCCTTGCCTCCAGTCATTCCAAACACTGGTCTTTATCTGAACACACTGTGCTTTCTCCTCCTGTTCTGATGTTGTCCTTACTAGAGCCCCCTCTGTCTGAAATAGCCTTTGATGATCTCCACCTGGAAAATTCTTTACTAATTTTTTAAAAGTCAGCTAAATGATAGCTTCTTTTGGAAAACTTTTCTGAATTTTCCAGGCAGAATGAGTCACTTCTTGTCTATGTTCCCTTAGCACTCCATGCATGCCTCTAATGTAACTTATCACAATATATTATAATTATTTATATTCAACTGTGTGTTGACCTCTAGACCATGAGCCCTTTGAGAGCAGTGGTAGTGGTTTGTTCATTGTTGGCATGTCATAGGTGCTCAATAATTGTGTGCCTATGCTTTAAAGAATTTGTGAAATAAATCAGAGTATTTAGAAGTAAAGAAAAAATAACACCTTAGTGAAATAACTGGATTATTCAATGTTTTACACATATATTAACACCTTGATTCTACAAGATTGTGAACTGTGGTGAAATTAATATTTTTATCCTTTTCTGTTTATACCTCTCAATGTAAGTTTAGGCACATGGTAGACGCTGCACTAAAACAAAGCAAAACAAACTACATACACACAACACACACACAGATTTTAAAAATCAAAACACACTTATTTTGCCTTTCAGGGTGTGTTAGGGATTCAGAACAGCATGATATAGATAAAGGACTTTAGCCTACAGGGTGTGTTAGGGATTCAGAACAGCATGATATAGAAAAGGACTTTAGCCTAATTCTATCACCACTTCATCACTCATGTGAGAGAACGAGCTGTTGGCTGTTGTGAAGTAGGAGAGTGCTGACCTACCTATATATCAGGATAAATAAAACCTTTTATAACTACAGGTTTCAAACTCCAAACAACTCACAACAAATAATGGAATAACAAGTCAAAGGCAAATAGAGTAAAATAGAGTAAAATTTAAAAGGTAAATGTATAGGATTTTCCATTTGTGTTATACACATATAGGTATGTTTATACTTATATATGTGTGTATACATATACACACACACACGATATTCCATATCATGTAATTTTAAAGCTAGAAAAAGCTCTTCAAAGTTATTTAATGCAGTTTTATTTAATTCATTTTTATATTAAAAATGTGAAATCTAACACATATCAGAAATCTTATATGTATCCTAGTAAGTGATAAGGCTATATCTAATACTAAAATCTCCTGAGTTCAGTATCAAGTTTTAAAGGGTCATTAGTACGATTAGTTCCCAAAGTTTTTGTGTTTGTGCTATACCAGAATTTTAGTGTTTGTAAAACTGGTTTTTAATGAAACTCCTGAATTAATTAAGACACACACACACACACACACACACAATACTAAACAAGTCAGTAACAATAAAAATACTAAAAGGAGGCAACACCGATTGAACACATACTATATGCCAGATACTGTCCCCAGTGTTCATAAGAATTGCTCACAAAATTTTCTTAACAACCCTATGAGGTAGGTACTTTTATTTCCCCCAGTTTTTATATGAAGAAATCAAGGCCTGAAAGGGGTGGAACAAGACATTGTACTCCAGTAGTCTGGTCCCAGAAACCATACTCTCACCACAGTGCATGCAAAACCAATAAAGAAGCAAACAAAAATTGTCTTTGAAAGCATCTGCTATTTGCTCACCCATTCAAGGGCTCTCATGCACTTAAAATTGAGAACAGTTGCTGGAACTGAACCTTCCATCATGCCTCTTGAT
Organism: Phocoena sinus; assembly: GCF_008692025.1. NCBI lineage: Eukaryota > Metazoa > Chordata > Mammalia > Artiodactyla > Phocoenidae > Phocoena > Phocoena sinus. Next base: position 33,801,151 of record NC_045772.1, on the reverse strand, counting down.
CAATCACAGCAGATTTTATCATGCTTTACTCCACATTATAAATTTCACCCAGCTCTGACTTGGCAGTACCAATTATGTATACTCTGTTTTAGCAAAAATACATTTTTTCACACTAATTCAAATGCTATGGTACACCTCTGAGGGTTACAGTGTGCCATGGCATAAAGGCAGAGGGTCACTTCTGAATGAAGATGGTGACCAAGACTGTCCTCATACTCAGTTCCTTGCTGCTAAAATCAGTATTACAAAACAATCCTCTGATTTTAGTAGAACCTTACATTTAAAATATCGACTTTGATATCAGTTTATATTTTATATATCCTAAACATTAGCAAAATTAATTCTGGAATATTATTAGGTAAAATTAGCTAAATTCAAGGCCTAGTGTCTTGTAAAACTTTTTGGCAAAACATCTATGGCTTAATATCTCTTGAATTTAGTTAATTCATACTCATAATTATTACATTCTAATTTTACTCCCTCATTCTGCACATTTCAAATGCACGTTAGCAAAAGGACTAACTTCAGGGATATAATTTTATTATTATCTAGTATTAACAAGAGTAAAATATTTTTGCTAAATCAAGTTTGTGCAGGCAACTTTGAGTTGTTTTACAATTTATGTGTATGTCACTAGATAGACTCTTCAGTGGCTAATTAAATGATACCATGTAAAAATGGTTTATCTTCAACTGATAGGTTCTGTGTACAGATTGATTTTCTCTGAGGAGGTTAGATTTCAGGCTTCTTCTTTTTCTTTTAAATCACTGGGCATCTGTAAAAAATTCAAAGGGTAGTAAAACTTACTTTCAGTTCAACTGTCCTAGGAACTAGGATTAATATATGCTAAACTACTGAAAAATGGGTGTTAAATTTCTGTTTCTCTCTAATCTACTTCACTTTATTGAAACATAGACTACTATCATTTGGAAGATATTGTTAACTTTTTTTAATTAAAAGAAAGACAAAATTCATCCATTTCTCACTCTCCTATTTATACTATCTAAACTCTATCTAAAGCCAAACAACTGTAAACTCAATGCATTATGACCATCAGGAACTCTATTATAGAGGATAAATATAAAGCTAGATTGCTTGAACGTACTCTACAATACAAGATAACATGGTCCAAAAATGCTCTTTTTGGAATCCATTGTAATTTAAGCATTTTATTTTTGTAAAGTTGCACTGATCACATTCAGAATAAAATGTAAATTATAAAATAACTGATAGACATTTTCACAATATCCAAATGTAAAGTTTTACAAATCTGCTTTAGATTAGAACATACCTGAGAGCTTAAAGATACATAGAAACACAAGAAATGCAAATAAGTCCATCCTTTAACTCATGTTTCCTGTTTCCTAGCAAGTTCTTTGATTTACTCAGCCACACCTTGAAATACACTCTATATTTTTTGTAATTTAAGACAGGAGAGCTTACCAGATAGAAAAACATATAACATGCACAAGAGCAAGGATCTTTTATATTGTTCAGGTACAAATAAATCCCAAGCACCTAAAGAGTACATGACACAGAGTAGACAATAAAATAAAACTAGTAGTAGACTCGTTAGATAGCCAGATATATGGAGGGAGGGAGGGAGGGAGGGAGGGAGGGAGAGAGAGAGAGAGAGAGATATTGATTGATTGGGGGTGTTAAAAATTGAAAAACCTATTTCTGAGTCTTCTCCACTTATTGATTTACTGACTGGGTGATCTTTGGCAACAAGTTAAAACCTGTTAGTCTCTGTTTTCTTAGCAGCATAATACCAATTACCTTATCACATATCAAATGTTAAGAATGAATGATATTATGTCCATGAAAACAACTGTTAAAATTTTAAAGTACTTTTAAGCATTATGTTTATGCACATACTATATACACCTGAATAGCCATGCATTCACATGCTAATATAAGCCTACACTAAGATGACATTGTGGTTACTATGTTATGGGCTTAACTAAAACGTTGGTCTTGCAAGTCCAGAATTCACACTGTTAAGGCAAACGTAAAATTCATCACACATCCAAGTACTTCAACGGAGAAAGTTGAAAACTAAATGGAATCATGCATTCAATAATTAAAAGACACCAAAGAAGGTGCTTACATAAACTGAGTTCTAGGAGAAGATTAAGATATCTAAGAGGGAAAAAAAGAGTGTTATTTTGGAATAAGTAATAACGTAATATGAGGAACAATTTTCAAAAGAAAACAATATGTCATCCTCAGCCTGTGGGAAATGCAAAGAACTTCAGAAGGGATAATAGGAATCTTTTTATCATTGTGTACTATTTCCCATCTCTTCTTAAGACCAATAAAACCTGTCACTTGGTAACATTAACTTTGCACACCAGTTACAAAGAATTGGATAAGACAATGTGAAGAAGAAAAATGCAAAAAAAAAAAAAAAAGATGATAACTTAGACAAAGGACATATGTATTAGAAAGGAGGCAAGTAACATAGCCATACATGTAGCATCATGCATCTTTCACCTATGGTGCCCTGCACTAAGAATTTTTCCTATGGACTTTGTGGCATGGAAAATTGCTATGATCCCATTGCTGTCCTCTCTTTAAAAAAATAAAATTAAAAGCAAAAACTTTCTGTCAAGTCTACCATGCAGATATCATATCAGGTATATTCATGTTGTACAAAGTTGTTCAAAGGAAAACAAGGAGATAAACAATTTTAACACTAATCACTACTAAAGCAATGCATTTGTAATTAGAGGCTATAATACTGAGAAAATCATTTATACACAGCAGAAAATACAATTTTAAATGTTTAAAATGTTAATTGAGTAAGAGTTTCTTCATTGTTGACAGAATGATATAAACAGATTTTTAGAGAATTAATTGTTGGGAAACAAATGCTTTCCCTTGATCAAGATTGATCATCTGTGAAAATGACAGAGTCAATACCTTTGGGTTATTCAACTCCACTTTGAAGTACTTAATGGAAAAAAATATCATTTCAAAGCCGTGGATCATTATGCTTTCAAGTTCATATATTAAAACTTTTGAATTCCCACTTTTAGATTTTTAAAATTTACAGAATGCACCAACATAAATCTCCCTGTAAAAAATTAACCCCAGATGCTTGTTTGTAAGCTTTTGAGGTTTGGTTGATTATATATTGTCTTGGCTGAGACAACAAGCTCAGTTCTTTGGATTCCATTAATATACATCTGACACTTTCTATAAACTCAGTTTTGTTCAGACCTGAATTGACTGAAGGAGACAAATTGAACAACAGTAGTGTCAAGCAGGACTGGGCTGGTAGAAGACAGAGAAGCGTGACATAGCTGAGAAGCCCCTGCTGTCCCTGAGCACAACTTAAGCACCTCCAAACCCTGATTTCTAATTATGCAAATTACTGGTTCTCACAGGCAGAAATATTCTATGTTAAAACACAGTAAAAATACATCTGAAAAGCATGAGCATATCACAGCCTGATGGCAAGCCATTATTCAAAAGTTTTATTACCCTAGAAGAGGTGGAGATGCTATTAAAATAAAACATGTTCTATTAAATAATAGCTATTTACACTTTTCTGTGTCTTCATTTCATAAATATCTGCATTTGACTTTGAGATAACAATAGTCTGCTGCTTTTTCCTATGATAATAGACAATATTTGAGGAGTTAAAAGTGTTTTTGAATTCTTCATTTGGTAGCACGTGAACATTCTCAGTCAATTAAAAGCTTTTATTGTATCTGATTTTTCATTAAATTAAATTCCCGTCAGATTTAATCATCTATGTCCACAGTAATTCAACAGCTGTAAACATATCTGTTGTGCTACAATACTGTAAGGATCCTCAGGTGTAAATATCACTACTAATAAATGATTAAATAATTGAAAGCTTTAATTTCAGGGCTTAAATATTCTGCAGATAACATAAAACAGAATTTTATGCATTCAAAAGCACTTAATACAATAAATGATTTTAACATCTCTCAATTCCAGGAAAAAAAACACACTGTTCTTCAAAACTATTTGCCATTATTATTTCCTTAGGTTAAAAATGATAAATATGAATACAAAATACTACAACTTCATTTCAGAAGCTAAAGCCTTTGCTTACTTGGTAAATTCTGTTTTCCCATATAGATACAACTTTGGAAAACTGTCCCAAAGAAAACAGTCCCAAAGAACTATCATTTAACAATTAGAAACTTTGACTCATTTTAAATTTATAGCAACACTACCTGCTTGACCATTTCTACTTCTACTCTTCGCTACTAATAGTAAATTATAAAGAAGTGGAGCAGAGTGTATACATATCCATACATATTTAAAAACACATTCAAAATAATGACCTCGTAATAGAAGTTACTTTCCTTTTCCTAAAGAAAAGCTGAATTTACCTGCCATTCATTTTCTACTGCAAATTAGTTTGCCAGGTCCACATTAGCATTCTCTTTTTAAATTCATTTTGCTAAATCCACACTTCCTTTTAATACTGCTAAACACTGCTCTGATTCAAAGCTTACCAAATAGTAATCCTGTTCAACCCTGACACCAGTTTCTTATACTGTTTCCCCTGTTAGACACATTTACCTTTATTTTGAAAGAGAAGGTAAAACAGAAGAGGCTCTTACCAGAGACAGGGAAAACAATTCGTTCAGTTACGTCCAACAGTGCTCTGTGCAGCCTGGCAGTATGAGTGATACTTGGGACTCACACAAAAGAGAGATAATTGGCTCTCAATGAAGAGATGTAAACATCCATCATAATGGCACTGGGGGCTGAAACCGAACGCTACCTCAGCTCCTCTATGTACTCCGACTGGAAGATGATGTCACAAACATCATCTGGGTGTACTCTCATTGGCTTCTGTTACCTGGAATCATATCTTAACCCTAAACTGTCAGCTGCAAATTGAAATGCTCATCTCTGACTATAATTTTTGCTGAAAAGTGGAGTGAAAGCGATGCTGAGCTACCAGAGGATAGAAAACTGAAAATACTTTCCCCCAAATACGTTAAGAAAAACTTACATAATTAATTAATTAGGATCTATGGGAATTTTATTCTCCAGATATGTTTAATAAATAGCAGTATTTATAAAAGGTATTCCTCAGAATGGATATTAAAGGTAAAGATTAATATAATCACAACATCTGGGATTTAAAATTTTCTAATTACTTTGCACTGATTTTACAGAACTACCCCACAAGATTAAGAAAGTAGAGTTGAGAAAAATTACAGTGTACACAACTGTACAGCGGAGCTTTTAATCAATTTGGTCACAGCAGCCACATGTATTGTAAAATCTAATAAAAATTAAAAAATGAAAATGCATTTTACTCTCTGAATGTTAAATAGTATCTCCAAAGTTTTGTGTAATAAAGCTTAATGTATGATATATTAAAAGCATAACATCACTAAAATAACAATGTTAAACTTGGGTTTTTACAAAGAGTAATTTATAAGTCACTGGAACTGTAGACAAGCCCATTTCAGAAACTGAAGGCTACTTTATAGTAGCCTTTATAGTGCTGTTCTCTTTGAGCACAAATGGGGAATAATTATCTATCCCTTACCCTCTATCCTGACAAAAGCCCCAGACTTCTCCCCAGGCTTAAATCCAGTGGGAGAGGAGGATAATGAGCTAAAGCTGGTTGCAGCAGCTTGCTGCCAGAGGGACAAAACTACAATCACCTTGAAACATATCCAAGCTTTCCCCACCAAAAGGAGCTGTCAGCCACATAACTGTGAGATGCAAGAATTACCAGAGCTATTCAATGACCAGCTCCTTCTAAATCCAGCCCAGTCATATCCCAGGGCAAGCCCTTTGAAAGCTGTGCAGCTCAGCATGCAAATAGTACACCCACCTGGAGAGACAGTGAGAGAAATTCTCTGCATCCACCCCCATCTTTAGGGAAAGGAAGGTCACCAACAGTGCCCTTGTGTGCCATTATGCTGGTTCATGTCCTTCTGAATAATGGATTCAGGGCAAAGTTGTTATAATCCCTCCACATTTCCAATGACAGAAAATTATTTTTATTGTATGGTACAATGAGAGTTCTAAAAGTTGAAAATATATGAAAAGACACTTTCATAGGCCACACATTCAAAATTCCCCTCCAAGTCCTGACTTTCATGACCACTGGCTTGATTATTTGATTACTCTTAGCATCAAGTTAGTATGTGATACAGGGGTAAGAGTTTTAGATTTGGGTTCAAAAGCCCCAGCCTCCAATCCTTGCTCTATCACCTACTATCTGTAAGAACTTCAGAACATTAATAACTTTCATACATGTATAACTTTCATGTATGAGAATGACAATGCTAATTACACCAAAAAAAGTTGATATAGGGATTAAATGAGGTAATATATAAAATACATTATGTAAAATAAAAACTATTACATAAATATAAGATGCAATTAATATTATTGTTGTTATGCAAAAGATCAAACGTGTTCATTTTAAAGGCATTTGGGTAATTTATTTTTTTTTATTTTTTATTTTTTTTATTTTTTTGCGGTACACAGGCCTCTCACTGTTGTGGCCTCTCCCGTTGCGGAGCACAGGCTCCGGACGAGCAGGCTCTGTGGCCATGGCTCACGGGCCCAGCCGCTCTGCGGCATGTGGGATCCTCCCGGACCGGGGCACGAACCTGCGTCCCCTGCATTGGCAGGCAGACTCTCAACCACTGCGCCACCAGGGAGGCCCCCATTTGGGTAATTTAAAATGAAGAGTCAAGTCAGTGCCTTCAAAATAAGTAAGGAAGAAATATGATTATCCTAAACTCTTAAAATTTCAACTAGAAAATAATGTTGCAAATTAACTTGATTTATAACACTGATTCACTCAGTGGTCTCTTTTTGAACTTGTTGCCCCTCCTGGTATTATTCAGAATTTAATCATATTAGTCAAGTTCAAGCATCTAGATTCAAGAAGACGATTTGTCAAACTGTACTTTGGGCCGACGTGAAAGACACTGTTCATTTATTTCTGCTCCAAAACGTGGGAATTTAGACAGAAATGTGTATTAAAAAAAGATTCATTGCCATGCAAAGTGACATAAAATTGAATTACAGATCAGAAAGATGAATTTGGACAATGGGAATGTCAACTGTATTTCTGGTAGACAAATGATAACACTAAGACATTGTAACTGCTAAGAAGATATGTCATGGAGAAAATAATTAGTTATGAAATAAAATATGCTCCTCCATTTTATATTTATATAAAATTTTAATGGTATAAATATTTAATGGCAGAGATGAATAACTAGCAAAATTAGATTATATCTTGTTGCATGTAGAAAGCATGCTGATATATACACCATTCAGTTAATTTTTAAGATAAATGTATATTCTGGTGATTTGAGTAAACTCACGTTATAATGTTTCTTATTTTGTTTTGCACTTGTTTGAGCACTGGCATGCCAAATAGACATAGGACACAATGAAGACTGAGAAATAGAAATATTCCTAGTTCTTTGAAAACACTGTGTATCAAATAACCACATCCTTCACACAATTCATTGATAAGTTAATGCCTTGGAAAAGGGTCCTAGTTTTGTGTTAATAAAATAAGATTTTTAAGAATATAGATTTCTGTACTTACATATTATACAAGATCAAGACTAATTAATGCATCAGTAAAATTTTAAGGGAGTTCACTTATTAAATGTGAAAGCATAAATGTTTGAATTGTGTACAAAATAGAAAAATGAATGGGATATAACTTAATCCCTGGGAGAATGAGTAGGAGATAAAGAAAATGTAGCAGAAATATTTTAAAATAATGTTGGCTTACAATAATGAATGAATCTTTACTCCATACATTAAGTCAATCTTAAATTTTAGTGTAATTCACTAGGAGAGAATTTATACTCTAGTTTCAAATAATTATATCTACACTCAAGGAAGTTTCAGATAAATATAGAATATGATATATCATATATAGAAATCAGTGAGATTAGTATAGTATCTTACACATAAGAGCAGAAAAAGTATATTTCCTTATGGGCAGTAATCATCTGAAATTAATGATGAGTGTAAGTTATGAAGTTTTTAGTAATTCTCTGATAGTGCTTCTTTAGGAAAAGCAGAGGTATTAAAGGTCAGGACCTTTCAGTGATTTAGTTGTAGTACGTCCTTTTAGAAAGTCTAATGATACTTGAACATCAGTCTGCAAACTGGGTTAAAGCCAAAGATAAGATAGCGAATATGTAATGTGAACATTGATGATCAGACATAAAAATTCTTACTACTATCATAAAATAGTATTAGTAAAAAATACAACCTGATTACATAATGTAAAAAAAAAAAATCCTAAACATGTTAAAACATTAAGGGCCTGCAAAAAAAAAAATGGTGTCATTTTTTTGAATATACTGTTTGTTACATACATGTAGAAAAGTAAAATACATGTTTTTCCAGAGTTAAAAAAGATCTCCAATTTCATAAAAAGGGAAAATAACAAACACCACATTTTATATTGAATTTACCAACATTGTTTCATTATTTATTACATTCCTCCCACTAAAATGGCCTGCTAACACTTGTGAGTTCCAGAGAAAAGACAATTATTTTAACATTAACAACCATGTAAAACCTTAATATAAAGGCGGAAAAAACCCCACAGGAATTAATCTAGGCTTTATTTTGAGTAAATTTATTTTAGTGAATGCTTTATTATTTGAAGAACATGGAATCTATAAAAATATTTTTGATAAATCAAGTAGAAGATGTTTTATACTTCAGACCAAGTTTATCTCAATTTTATTACTATACTTACATACTAGTATATATTTCCCAGGAGTTGAAACCATTGCAGTATTTAATTGCCTGACAATTATTTCTGTTACATCAATTTTGTGGTTAAACTAATTATTTGAATTATCAAAACAAATCAGCACTAGAGGCTAATTAAACTGGAGAAACCATCCTCCAATGTTTCCCAACCTACATATTAATAAGGTTTAAGTTAATTCTAACTTTAGGAGAAATAAACATGTCCTTCAGGTGATAATTTTATAGGCAGGACTCCAAAATTTAAACAGGTTTTAAATTCTTGTGAATATTATTACTTACTCTGAGCAGTTAGGAATATTAAAGTATAGCACTTTACTATATCTTACAGCATCAATGAAAGGCCCATTGCTGAGTTATCCACAAGATGGCAGCTCAGTTTATGTGGCCACTAACACTCTTAATACACTAGTTCATCTTGTTGTTGTTATTATTATTTAGAGAAAAATAATATATAAAGTATATAAAAAACTTACATGTGTGAATGCTTATATTAGGTAACTTTTCAGTTTAAGAGCAATAAGTGGTTAAAATTTGTTAAAACCAACTGAAAAGCAGGAATTATTTAAATCATCTTAAAATGTGTCACTTCAAAACACAGCTTTTTGCTAACACAATGTCCAAATGCTTCATCTCAAACATATCTCAGAGGTTAATCTCTTTATAAAAAATCATTTTATTTTGTTTCATAGACTTCTATATTGCTTTTAAAAAATGCAAACAATGTTCACAATAACTTTTTGAATCAATGATAACTCTGTGGTATGGTAAGAGATATCTGAGAATTCAAGTTTTCCATCTACTAAATTCTAGGCATAACCAACTCTGATAAGAATATCTATTTATTGACCTTGATTATATGCCTTTTTTATACTTAGTCATCTTCCCTGTTATTTTTTTCTTTATGTCTACCTTAAATCTATTGTGTGGCAGCTTTAGTGCATTACCTTTATTTCTGTTTCCTGAGTAGATAAAATTTTGAAAATACTTAGAATTATTAGGCTATATCACCTTCTCTTCTGAGAATAAATATCCCCAAGATATTTAACTATGGTTATGTTTCAGTAAATTTTACTCTAGAGAAGAAGAAAATGACTAAATAAAAGTAAAGAAAGGTCTCCCCTCTTGCATGTTAAATAAATATGAATTCTTAGAAATGAACATAAGAAGCCCATGCTGTTTTAGTGATTCAGAACACTTTTAAAATGCAAACTGAAAACATTAACTTACTATGGATGATATCTAAAGTGAATATGTACTCTAATTTATTTTTACAGATTTCCTTTGAACATCATGATTAATCTCTGTAAGAGACCTAAAAATTAGTGGGCAAAAGGATTTGTTTTTCACCATGTTCTCTGAATAACGGTATTTTCTCTGTTTTCATACTGCTCCACAATTAAGGGTACTTCACTTGCTTTCTTATAAATATGTTGCTTTGTTCCTGATATAAAATTTTACAACTTCACTCGTGACTTTTTCCTTTCATCTCAATTTCCTTGCCTTTGTCTCATGTTACCCAAATTGATCAAATCAAGGCTGTCTACCACCATCTTGACAAATAAGGAACAACATTAATCTCATAGGAACTTAGTATTGAATTTAGATCTTGATGAGGAGCATTTGAATACAACCACCTTATATTTGACAAGAGAAGGCAGCTACTTATGTAGAACCCACTGGGCTCAAAACATTGCTCCACATGCATGGATGTTTATATATGAAAGATAATGGGAAACAGATTACTAATCATTGTACAGTATTTTACCATGCCATAACTTTGTGGTAGAGACTCTTCAAATCATTCAGAGGAATCCACATTACTATAAGGGGGATTAGGATTATTGTAATAGTAGAAGATAGAAAAATATCATCATCATCATCAATAATTTGAGTGTTTAGTTTGTACTAGACATTATGGTAAACACTTTTCATTGATCATCTAATTTGTTGTTTTTGTTTTGTTTTCTGCAACCGGTCCCCAAGAGAGGTTAATGTAAAGACTTTCAAAAGGGCTCTTAAATATACATTATAAACCAGTACCATGTTTTTTAAAAATTTTTTTCACATAATTATTGGAGTATAATTGCTTTACAATGGTGTGTTAGTTTCTGCTGTATAACAGAGTGAATCAGCTATACGTATACATATATCCCCATATCTCCTCCCTCTTGCATCTCCTTCCCACCCTCCCTATCCCACCCCTCTAGGTGGACACAAAGCACTGAGCTGATCTCCCTGTGCTATGTGGCTGCTTCCCACTAGCTATCTATTTTACATTTGGTAGAGTGTATATGTCCATGCCACTCTCTCACTTTATCCCAGCTTCCCCTTCCCCTTCCCCATGTCCTCAAGTCCATTCTCTATGTCTGCACCTTTATTCCTTTCCTGCCCCTAGGTTCATCAGAACCTTTTTTTTTTTTTAGATCACATATACATGTGTTAGCATACGGTATTTGTTTTTCTCTTTCTGACTTACTTCACTCTGTATGGATAGACTCTAGGTCCATCCACCTTACCACAAATAACTCAATTTTGTTTCTTTATGGCTGAGTAATATTCCATTGTATATATGTGTCACATCTTCTTTATCCATTCATCTGTTGATGGACACTTAGGTTGCTTCCATGTCCTGGCTATTGTAAATAGTGTTGCAATGAACATTGTGGTACATGACTCTTTTTGAATTATGGTTTTCTCAGGGTATATGCCCAGTAGTGGGATTGCTGGGTCATGTGGTAGTTCTATTTTTAGTTTTACTTTTCAATCAAAACTGCTTAATTGAATCTAAACTAGGAAATGCCAAAATATAGGGTCTTACTATGAACTGAGTATTTGTGCCTCCCCCTCACACCCAAATCATATGTTGAAACCTAATGCCCAATGTGACGGTATTAGGAGGTGGGGCCTTTGGGAGGTGATTAGGTTATGAAGGTAGAGCCTTATGATTGGGATCAGTGCCCTTAAAATAAGGGACACCCCAGAGAGCTACCTAGTCCTTTCTCCCATGTGAGGTCATCTATGAATCAGGAAGCTTGCTGTCACAAGACACTGAATCTGCTGGTGTCTTCATCTTGGCCTTCCTCATCTCCAGAACAGTGAAACATACATTTCTGTTGTTTATAAGTTGCCTAGTTTATGGTATTTTCTTATAGCATCCCAAACAGACTAAGACAGGCCCCAACCAAACTACTTACACGAGAATCTCTAAGTATGGGGGATGGGAAGCACTGGTGTATGTTCCTCCCTAAATGACTGTCTCTGTCGCCAGGCTTAAAAATTGTTGCCAAAATCTTTGCATACGTGAGTCAAAGGTTTTAATATATAATATCAGATTTTATTGAAACAAGTAAAAAGTGTTCTAAAAAATTTAAGTGAAATCTGTGAAGGAAACAGGGCATAGTTTATATGTCAAATAATACTTTGGAGGATGAATAAGGAAAATCCAGATTACTAAGGTAAAGTGATGAACATCACCTGTTTGGTGAGTTTGAGGAAGTAATTGTGATGGAGCATGATCAATGGTAGCTGAGGAAGACAAAAGGATAAGAAGTAGGGGAGTGATGGGAAAAGGAGAGGATTCAGCCTTCAGAGATGGCCCAGCAACATTGGAAGCTAGTCCTAAAGTGCCCTGATCTGCCAGGACAACACCTGCAGACTGTGCTCTGCTAAGACAAGAATTCTTCTGCATACAATCTGGCACAAGTGATGCCCTCTCTTGACACAAGACAATACTGAGCTTCACCCTAAATGCCCTATATTGATACTTCCTTTTTCAAAGATTCAGGATGCATACAAGCCCACTGACTCAGAGGGTGGTTAGTGGTTGTATGGAAGAATCCCAGTGTCTGTATTTAGGAGGGAATAGACTCTGTGAAAACAAACCCTATGACAGAAAAAATTAACTAATTTTTCTATAGCCCTCTATGATTTCATTGAATTATATTCATAAACCAAGCTTTGTGTCTGAGATATTCATTATTTTAATTATTCATGCTCAAATGTATTGTAGAACTCATATCTTCAGAATTAATCATTATGTCATCTGTAATAAAGCTGGAATATAATACATTTCTGAAGATACAAGTGAGAATAGTATCCTTTGTTATAGTCTGTATAATGAAATGCATATATTTATCTTTTTGTGTATACAATTAGGTAAATGTAATAAAAAGTTTTAAATAATTGCTTGAAAGTTAGTAGGAAGCTACTTGTAGACCCTCTAAAGAATTGTAAGGATTATTTTAAGTGTTTAATTTAGTACTATGTATACCTATATATATATACATATATATAATATACAATCAGTTTCTTTCTCTTTACATTTAAATTTATTACAATATCTACACTTTAATATCAATTCTCTTATCTTTATTTCATAATGATCTGTAAGCAGCAGTTAGTTTTCAACTATTCATATAAATCTGACATTATTTCAGGCTTTTTTCAGAGCTGTCTTGTCTTCAGCAGTGTAGCACTAAAATAACTTCTTTTGAATTTGTTATTTTTTCAAGCTTTGTTAAATAAGTTCCTTTGTATTTATGTACATTTTACTGTTTTTGCTATTAACTACTATTAGGAAATGTATTCTCCACTACACTTTACCTGAAGTGATTCAGTAACAGTGTACTCACACAACCATGGTCAACACAATAGGAAATGCCCGAGTGTTCTTTGTAGCCAATCTTTTTTTAAAGGGGTTAAATTACAGCCATTGTTTCAGGACACTACAGAGAGGCAACATGAATTAACGACCTTCGAGCAAATCTTGGTTGATCATTGTCCGGGAACTCATTTTTCAACTTAATCCATGAACTAGTCAAAGGTAAATGATCGCTATAAAGGCTACAGGAACCTTAAGCTTTGTCAAGATAAATGACGCATGGGTGTGATGTGTGTGTGATATAACTGGCATATTTATCGATCATCTCTATCAGTCCATCTTTGAAATTGTAGACCTGGAAAAAATATTAACTCTTTTCACATTAAATCGGAAAAAAATCACTAAGTGGACAGTGTGAAAATATAGTCAATAACAAGAAATTGTTTTTTTCTGCAGGCTACCTGGTCCTGATACATTTGTTTTTGGCTGTGACTAGCAGAAGATCAAAACTCACTATTTGGCGAGTTTTGGCAAAAAACTAGCAAAAAACCCCCTTGGTATCCCAGGCCCCTCCACAATGATTCTTCCAAAATGGAGACAGAGTCAATTTTTCTGCCTTATGTAGTTAATGGAATGAAAGTCCTGGAAGAACACATATTTCTATATTGAAAGGACCTATAGAGGTCCCCCCAAAATGAATGAAAAGGACCCACATCAAAACACACGATCATGAAATTTAAAATCATTAGGAGTAAACAGATCTTCCAAGTCTGAAATAAGAAAAAAACTAGTCATAAAGAAATTCAGGAATCAGACCAACACCAGACTTCTCTACAATCAAACTGAGAAAGGAAACAATAGATGCTTGCTAAGTGATTTTCAACACAAATTTTTACTCCTCAACATTACCAATTAAGTCTGAGGCAATAAGTCAGGACATCTTCAGATACACAAACTCATTAAAATGTCACCTTCCACACCCCTTCTCAGGAAGCTGCTGCAGGATGTGCTCTATCAGAGCAATGGGTAAAGCAAGAAAGAGAAAACTCTGAGTTCAGGAAATAGGTGATCTAAGACTTGAGAGGTCGTGAGAAATTTCCAGTTGATGATGATGAAAAGTAATCTTAGGATGACAGCTAGATAGCAGGCCTAGACTAATCATGTACAAATTAGAAAAGAAAGACAGCAATCTCCAGGAAGGATATTTTAATAAAAATTAACTACAATGAAAGAAAACTAAAAGAGTATTTGATTTGTTTTAATATATTGAAAAGACGTGTATTTTTCTGTGAGACCTTAAGCCTGAATTAGAGAGAAGTAAGAGAAAACTAATGACATCAATGGGAGATGAAGCACTTAAAAGGCAAGGAAAACTAAAAGTTATTTAAAGGAAGGGAATTTACGCCTCCTCCTCATATTCTACCAATAAATAATACAAATCTTAAGTTTTAAATGTGATATAACTATATTGGAATGGTAGGAAACATCAAAGGCAAAATTACTGCATTCAGGTTTCTAAAAATAAGTGAGGGGACTTCTGGTTTCCAGTTCAGCCTGTAAGAACCTTGGAAGTAGCCACTCCATTCTAACAATCGAAAAACTAAACAAACCGAAAAATCAACATTTCTTCTTAGATCCATCAGAGAAATGAGGTCTTAGGGCCAACTGCTGCTTCCAAAATTGGAGAGACTGCTAGGCAGACACAGAGACTCACAAATTACCAGAGCAGAAATCCACAAACTGACATAACCACAGGAATCACTGCCAGGGCAGGAAAACCTGCACTGTAACTGAGGAATTGCCAGAGGCTCAGCATGGATTAGTCTGAGAGACAAAAACTACAGTAGGACTTGTCACTGATGGTGGGAGGATGACATACATTTGTGACTTTTACTTCCTGGAGTTCTGCCAGGTTCTCACAGTGAATATCACTTAAAATTGTTTTTGCTTGTATTTCTGACAGGGGGAAGGGAAAAGGAACTATTCTGAAACAAATCAGAACATTCTGTTCTTCTTAACAAGGTCAGCCTTCTGGAGAAAATAGTTACTCCAGGGCCTAGCCTGCAGTGGTTTTGTCAGAGCCTAACTGATCTGGAGGAAGGGAAATACTCAGCTCCAGCCCCCTCTAGCCATGTCATCCCACTGACAGGGGGTGGGGGTAGGGCAGGACTGAGAAACACATGTGAAGGTCACAGTCAAGAGGCACAGGTTCACTAAAAGACAGAGAGACTTAATCATAAGATTACAGAATGGTCCCCTTGCCCACATACCATACAGTCACATTACTAAAGGATTATTTATAGTAGTTCTTTTTACCCAGTATATTATATCTGGCTTTCAAGAAAATTACAAGGCATACTAAAAGGTAAAAATAAATAAATAAATAAAATAAACCCCCCCACATTTTGAAGAGAAAGAGCAAGCATAAAAACCATACTCAGATATAGCAGGGATGTTGGAATTGTCAGACCAGGAATTTAAAACGTCTATGATTAATACACCAAGGGCTCTAATAGATAAGTAGACAGCATGCAAGAATGGATGCCAATATTAGAAAAGAGCTGGTAATTCTAAGAAAGAACCAAAAAGAAATAAAAAACACTGTAACTGAAATAAGAAATGTTTTTGATGGACTTCTTATTAGACTGGATGTGGCTGAGGAAAGAATCTCTGAACTTGAAGCTATGTCAATAGAAACCTTCAAAAGGAAAAAGCAAACAGGAAAAAATAATGGGGGAAAAAAAAGAAGGCATAGAATATCTAATGACTGTGGGGCAACTACATAAGCGTATGCATAATGGGAATGCCAGAAGGAGAAGAAAGAGAGAAAGATAGAAGAAATATTTGAAGCAATAATAACTGAGAATTTCCCCCAAATTAATGTCACATACCAAATCATAGGTCCAGGAAGCTCAGAGAACACCAAGCAAGATGAATGCCCCCCTCCCACCTTCCACAAGCCAACATATGGGCATCATTTTCAAACTATAGAAAATCAAAAAATAAAGAAAAAGTCCTATAAGAAGTTGGGGGGAAACTTACCTGTAAAGGAACAAAGATAATTATATCTGACTTCTCCTCAGAAACCATGCAAGCAAAAAGAGTGTAAAGTGAAATATTTAAAATTCTGAGAGGGAAACAAAACAAAACAAAACAAACAAAACAACAACTTATAATTCTATGCCCTGTGCAATTATCCTTCAAAAGTGAAGGAGAAATAAAGACATGCTCAGACAAACAAAAATTAAGGGAATTTGTTGCCAGTAGATCTTCCTTTCAAGAAATGTTAGAAGTAATTCTTTGGAGAGAAGGAAAATCATATAGGTCAGAAACTCAGATCTACATAAAGAAAGGAAAGCACTGGAGAAGGAATAAATGAAGGTAAAATAAATACTTTTACTTGTCTTATTCTTACTTGATCTAACAGATAACAGTTCAAAATAATAATGTTTCTGATTACGTATGCTCATATATATGTGACAGATAGAATATGTATACTTATGTATAAGTGAAATGAATGACAGCAATAATACAAAGGATGGGAAGAAGGTTTTAGTATTATTTCATTATTATAAAGTACTTACACTGTCTATGAAGTGATATAATGTTATTTGAAAGTGGACTTGGATTAATTGTACATATATATTGTAAACTCAAGAGCAACGACTAAAAAGAATAAAACAGTAACTAATATGCTAAGAAAGGAGAGAAAATTGAACTATAAAATGCTGAGTTAACCACAAAAGACACAAAAAAAGTAGAAACAAAGAAAAAGGACAACACAGGCAAAACAGCAACAAATAAACAAAGTACATCAATAATCACTTTAAATGTTAATGGTCAAAATGTACCAATTAAAAGACAGAGATTATCAGAGTATATTGTTGTGTGGCTAATTAGGGCCTTTTTAATTGGAATGTAAAACAGGAATGACCATACCCTAATAGCATGACACCTACTACTTTAAAAAAAATTATAAAAGCTAACATTCAGTAATCCATGAAGTGCCAATTTCCTCATAGAACTATCTGACTCACAAATGATTTTTATAGCAGTGTGTGTTTCCACAGGAAATGATAAAGTAGACTTAGGTATGATCTACTTACTTTCCCTGGTTTCATCTAATAATAGAATCAAATTAGAGCAAAGAGTATAAATCAGAGATTCTTGGGCTCAATTACTGGTTTTATACTTAATAATTATATCATCTTGGAAAGTAGCAAGTTATTTACCTTCTCTGAACAGTATTTTCTAACTTACTCTAAGATGAAGTCATAATTGTAATTTATCTCCAAAGATTTTTAAAGTTATTAAAAGGAGAAATAGGTTTTGTACATTATTTAAGCCATTACTTAGCACTTGCTAATTGCTCAAGGAAAAGATAGTTTCTTTACTCCAAATCACATTATATTTTTATATAATAAATTATCCTTGAAACAGAAAAAAAATTATAGACCTCATATGTATACACAGTTGACACTTGAACCACTCAGGTGTTGGGTCTCAACCCTTGGCACAAATGAAAATTTGCATATAGTTTATAATCAGCACTCCATATATGTGATTCCTCTGTATCTTTAGATTCAACCAGTCTCAGATCTTGTAGTCTATAGTATTCACTACTGAAAAAATTCAAAGTGTAAGTGGACCCATGCAGTTCAAACCCATGTTTTTCAAGGGACAACTATACATATTTTTTCTGTTTTAATAAAAGAGGAAAGCTTATTCGTTAAACAGCATTTATAAATACTTGTAAATATTCAACAGAACCAGGAGGGTCAATGGGGCATGTGGTAATACAATGATAGTTCTCAACAACACTATCTATAGAAGAAACATCTGAAAACAGTTTGTGAGGGACTTATAAAAACTTGCCTAACACTTTCTTGTGCAGAGTATACACTCATTAAATATTTATTAAACTGATTTGACATTTTAAGAATTAGCAAAATATTGTAAGAGATTATATATAAAAGAAAGTGTATCAATTTCCTTTCCATTCATTCAATCAACAAATATTGATAGCCTGACATTGTGTGAATTGCTATGATACAAACATGAATATGATCCATACTCTCGTCTCAAGAAACTCTCAGGCAAGCAAGTGTTTGCAACATTAAATAAAATATAGCAGACCAATTTTCTTATTGGTCAGTGAAGGTAAGCATGTTTACCTAGAAGGCTGACATGTCAAATGTTGTTTTTGTACTTGTATTAATAGAAAAAACAACAAACAAACAAAAACAAATCAGCACGCTATTAGAAGCAATTTCCTGAGAAAAGCAACTTTTAAGATATATAATAATGCTGTGACTGATTAAGAGTAATATTTTGCAACCTGTATCTATAGTACTGTATTGATTTTCGATACGCACAACCAAGACCAAGAAGCATATCAAGACACTCAAACACCTTCTGAATCATTCTGGATTGATCAGATGTAACAGAGTTCATGATTAATTGAGAGGCATACCAAAAGTGTGTTCTACTTTAGTGTTGGATCTACACTGGAGGGAAGTAAGAATTACAGTGAGTGGGACCTGTAATGTCAGTGTATCAAACCCTTAACTTCCCACTCCTACCACCTCCATGCCTTGTTTAAAACCCTTCAGGCATTCTTGCTATTTTTAAAATAAGAGTAGGAGGACTCTTCCTAGGATGATTTCTATTGTCCTGTCTGATCTGGCCCCAATCTCTCTAGCCTCACCTACTACCAGCCTTCCTGACCTCACTCTTGCTATCTTTCTTCTCCATCTCAAATGATAGCTTTTAGTTCCATTTCCTGCCATAATACCTTTTGCAACAGGACGTGCTTCTAAACTCAGACAGTTTTTTCTGACTAAAATGCCCTTTTCCCATTCTTCTTTTCATATTACTCCTTGTTATCACACTAAATGCCATCTGAACCTTCTATTATAGTCATGTTACATATTTTGGCTTTAGGTCCTTTATTCTGTCTAAATACTCTCTATCCACCCCATATTCCTTTTTTTCTAGATGTCTCTATTCATCCCTATCAGCCATCCCCTATTCAAAGAAGTCTTCCCTGACCTCCTTAATTAAATCAAATCCCTATTATATGCTCTGATTCCAGGTACCTTTCTTTCATTGCATTTATCATTGCAATAAATATTTTTATTTCTCTGACTTTTTGAATGTGTGAATCTTCCACTGGAATATAAAGTCCTTGAAAAAAGACAATCTGTCTGCTTTTGCTTACTAGGTTAGCTATTCAAGATGATTTTGTAAACTAAACAAATGTCTAGCCATTTCAGTATACTACACAAATATACATATAAGATTAAAGTCTTCGGCATGATATAGCTATTTATATTTAATTTCCTAATTTTTGGTATAATTTCCATTTTGTAATCTTTTGGGGAAGTAATTTCTACCTTATGTCAGAATTAGAGGAAAGATAAGCCATTTTAATATATTTATAACATTTGCAAAAATGCTTTATTTATTACTGCATTTCAAATATATATATATATATATATACACACACACACACGCCTACACACTGAAAACAAAAAGCAAGTTTTGTATGTGTTTGTTTGTTTGTTTTGCCTACACAAGTGGAGAAAACACTATGGACCCCCACTTAACTACAACTCCCCACAAACATACACACCACACTTGCCTTTTGTATATATTCAGTCATATGTGTATATATATGTGTTTTTTCATTCTCACACTATGCTAAGTTTTTATTCACTCCGTGCCATTTTATTTAATTGTTGTGAGCCTTTAGCAGATAACCATGAGCACTTAAAAAGAGTACTTAAAAAAAATTGTAAAGAAGAGCACAAAGTTCTTATACTGTATCTGTTTGGAAAGAACATGCATAATATTTTTATATCATTAAGTGACTTAAAATATCTTTGAATAGGTCTTATCTAATCTACATATTTGTCTTTATTTTAATATTGAGATATAGGATTTATTTACATTTATTTCCAAAAATATTTAAATAAGATTTACTCTTTTTTTTTCCTGAGGGTCACTTCAGTTTAGCTCTGTTCACTAAGATCTACTTTTTTGATTACTGACATTTCTTGCCAGTAGTCAAAAAAATCCCAATTAACTACAATCATAAAATGTAACTGTTAGTGCATTTTAGTCAGTGCTACTTAGGACAAAGGCAGTTTCTCAGTATTAAGTCAATTATAAACTCTCCAATTCAGTTTTCCTTTTTTTTGTTTGTTTTGGCCTGGTTGCCAATTGCGTTAGAGATCTCCATTAATTTTTGCTTATCCCCTCATTTCTCAGAGGAACTGTTTTGCAAATGGCTCTACCTCCTTCATGCTAAATGACCTCACCTTCTGGAAGACTCATTGCCTCCAGATGAAAACTTGAATATCTGAAATAAGCGATGATGGGATCTAGATTATATTGATAGGAAAAGGACTGCACTGAAAGTCAGTAAAGTTCTGCTGTTCATGTTTTTGAAGCTCTTTTGTTTCCATCCTTCTTGAAAGTGTTATTCAACTATTCTTATAGTTCCATAAAAATTGTATTGTTTTTATTGTGGTAAAATACACATAACATAAAATTTATTATTTTTTTTTTGTTAAACAGTTCAGTGACATTAAGTACACTCCCATTGTTATAAAACCATCACTATTATCCCTCTCCAGAATTTGTTCATCTTCCCAAACTAAAATTCTGTACCCATTAAACAATAATTCTCCACATCCTTTTCCCTTAGCCCACATCACTGTCATAGATTAACCCTTTAAAGCTTTCTGGCTACTGAGGTTTTACACTAAATAATGATGTAAAAAGTCTACCCAATTATAAACAAGAATTCCTTGGTGGGCTTCCCTGGTGGCGCAGTGGTTGAGACTCTGCCTGCCAATGCAGGGGACACGGGTTCGTGCCCCGGTCCGGGAAGGTCCCACATGCCGTGGAGAAGCTGGGCCTGTGAGCCATGGCTGCTGAGCCTGTGCTCCGCAACGGGAGAGGCCACAACAGTGAGAGGACTGCGTACCGCAAAAAAAAAAAAAAAAAAAAAAAAAAAGAATTCCTTGGCAGATTAACAAATGGCATATTTCAAAAGTGAGTTTTCAGGGACTGAATCAGAAGCAAAACCTGTATTTATAGAAGAATGCTTAGCCATCCTCTGTCCATATTACATACTCAGACTTGCTGGAGTCATCTTATTACATTAAGGTGAGAAATCACATTGGGGTCAGTTTGCCTCCAAACATGCCAGGTCAGAATATATAAGTGGGCTTGAAAATCAATCTCTGCCTAAGAGTTAACACCATTCTCTGAAAAGGAGAATGTGAGAAAAGTGAACTGTTACAGAATTATAAGAATTCCTCTTAACAGAAAAGGCTTGGGTCATCAGATAGCAAAGATTGGCTGAAGTGTAGCTTATCATGGCAAGGGGCTCAAGACATTTTGATATGGCCACTTGGATCTTGGGGAACTAAAGCTGTTTCAAGGAGTTGAAAAGCTTGTTCAAGGAAAACAAAGCTAACCTGTAGTCAACAGTTCATCCATCTTGGCTTAGCTTAATATAATACGACATGTATTATTCAGAACAAGTAATAAGTGTCACTTGAAAATTAGAATGATAGTCAATAGCTAAGCTATTATATATATATATATGCCTAAAAGCAATATGATGATATTCGTGAGAGTATACAGTACAATGGTTAAGAGTAAAGGTTCAGGAGCCATTCAGATAAAGTTTCCATTTTTCCGTTTCTCAACTCAATCTCTGTGCAACCCCATGAGAGCTTCTTCATCTCCCTAAAATTGTTTCCTTGGTTGAATAAAGCCCAGCTGATAAAATTGTAGAAGGGTTAAATGAAATAAAGAATGAAAAGCAATTAGCACAATGCTTAGCAGTGGTGGTCAGATAATGGCCCCCAAAGACAGCTATGTCCTAATTGCTGGAACCTGTGAATGTTACCTTATGTGGCAAAAGGAACTTTACAAATGTGATTAAATCAAGGTTCTTGAAGTGGAGAGATTATTCTGGATTATCTTGATCGGCCCAATGTAATGACAAAGGTGCTGAGGAGAGGAGCAGACAAGGGTCACGGTCAGACAAGAAGGGTCAGGATGGAAGCAGAGGTTGAAGTAACATAGGGCCATTAGCCATACAATGAGGCAACCTCTGGAAGCTAGGAAAGGCAAGGGTTCTCCCCTAGAATCTCCAGAAGAAAAACAGCTGTACTGACCTATTTTAAACTTCTGACATACAGAACTATAAAATAATAAATTTGTGTTGTTTTAAGCCATTAAGTTTGTGAGGAAACTTAAAAACTTGAAAGGTTGAGGAGGAAACCTTTCAACTCAGACAGCAGTAGGAAACAAATACACCAGCACTTACTTATTCTGTAATAAATATCAGCTGATACTATTATTGAAAAATAATTTTAAAAAAACATGGTCAGTGCTATATAAGGAGTCTTCTTTTTTAGGGAAAGGAATTATTTTTATTTTTAACTATATTTATATTACACAAACCCCTGCATATTATAAAATATTTGAAAAATATAAAATTATATATAATGAAAATTAAAACTGTTCTTTCCATTCAGGACCCATGGCCTCCATTACAGAAATAAAGCTTTATTAACTATTCCTGTATATTCCTTCAAAATGTTTTAATGTAAAATACTTAGAGCCATTTTTTCCGATTTATGGCTTTTTTTTATTTTTTAGATTAAAAATTGTTAATCTTTATTATGGAAGTATAATTAATTTACAGTGTTGTGCCACTCTCTGCTGTATAGCAAAGTGACTCAGTTTTACATGTACATACATTCTTTTTTAAAATATTCTTTTCCATTATGGTATATCCTAGGAGACTGAATATAGTTCCCTGTGCTATACAGTAGGACCCTGTTGTTTATCCATTCTAAATGTAATAGTTTGACTCTACCAACCCCAAATTCCCAGTCCATCCCTCTCCCTCCCCACCTCCCCTTTGGCAACCACAAGTCTGATCTCTATGTCTGTGAGTTTGTTTCTGTTTTGTATACAGATAGGTTCATTTGTGCCATATTTTAGATTCCACATATGTGATATCATATGGCTTTTAGATTTTGTTATATAAATTTGTCTATTTCTCTCTTGCTATTTTGTCTACTATTGCTACTTATGTTTTGAGCCTGTTACTATTTTACACATTTGGGATTTCTAAACCTTTATGATATATTGACACTTTATCATTGTGAAATGACATTTAACAAATCTTTGTTAATACTTTTTATTATAGAGTTACAATAAAGTAATTGTGGAGTTAACCTTGTCTGAAATTATTAAAACCACTCAAGCTTTGTTATAGTTTGTGTTTACAAAATACATCTTTTTCCATATTATTACTTTTAACTTTTCTATGCCTTTATGTTTAATGTGTGTCTCTTATAAACAGCACGTGGTTGGGTCATTCTTTGTTTAACCAACATGGCAATTTTTGTCTTTTAATGATATTTTGTCCTTTTACATTTAACATAATCATTGACATAGCTTTATGTCCACTAACTTACTATTTATCTTTTGTTTCTTTTTTTTTCCTCCTTTCTTGTATTCATTTGGGTTGAGTACATTTTATTATTCCATTTTATCTTGTCCTTTGTTTTTTTCATTCTGTCCTTCCATGCTTTTTGTGGTTTCTATATGAATTACAATATGCATCCTCTATGTAAAATAGTAGTCTATCTTGAAGGCTATTTTATGCACAATTTAAGAAACTTATATTGGTATACTTCAATTTCCCTTCTAGTCCTTTATGCAATTGTTATACATTTCATTCCTTCGTCCTGCCAATCCCTCTATCTATCTACCTATCTATCTACCTATCATCTATCAATTATGGCTCACAGATTATCATTATTTTACACAATCGATTATCTTTCAGGGAAATTCAAAAATTGATTTTAAAAAGACTTTCATACTTGCCACATGTTTACCATATTCAGCCACCCCCCTTTTTAATATAGATTCTAATTTCCATCTGGTATCATTATCAATTAGTCTAATTACTGCTCCAACATTCATATAGTGTACATCTGCTAGTGGTAAATTCTCTGAGCTTTTATTCATGAGAAAGTATCTTTATGTTGCCTTTGTTTTTGGATGATATTTGAAAGACACATTTCTGGACTTTTAATTATGTTTTAATTTTTTTTCATTCTTTAGCCTTGATGATGTTATTTGTTTTTTTTTTTAATGAAAGGTATGAGGCCTAGTTATCATTGTTCCCCAAGTAGGCAGTATGTTTTTCCCTTCTGTTTGCTTTTAAAATATTCTTTATATTTGGCTTTCAGCAGTTTGACTCTATTATGTTTATGTGTGGCTTTTTTTGTTTTAACTTTATCTTGCTTGGGGTTTGTTGTGATTCTTTAATGTACAGGTTGATGTTCTTTTTCTTAAATTCAAAAAAATGCTCAGCCACTATTTATTTATTTGCCCCATATAATTTCCTTCTCTTTCTGGGATTCCAGTGACACCTATATTAGACTGCTTGATATTGTCCCACAGGTCACTGACTGTCTCTTAAATTTTTAAAAATTTATTTTCTGTGTGTATTGGTTTCCATGATTTCTATTTTCCTATCTTCCAGAATGACTGATAATATATTTTACAATAGCCTGTCTTCAGTTCATCCAGTGCTTGCTTATTTTTTTTTTTTTCATTTGGGATATATTATAGTTTTCAGTTTTGGAATTTTTATTTAGTGCTTTTTTTTCATAGTTACCATTTCTCTACGGAGATTTTCCTTCTAATTCAATTATTATATTTAAAGTTTTCTCTACATCTTCATTTATAATAGCAATCTAAGATACTGAAGCAATTAATTCTGACCTGTCATCTCTGTGTTTGTTTCTAATGATTTTTTTCTTTTTTAGTTTTGAATCACATTTTCCTGTTTCTTCAGATATCTAGTATTTATTATATGTTGTACATTGTGAATATTGTGTTGTTTAAAATCTGATTTTTTTGTGTTCCTTTAATGTATTGAGTGTTGTTCTGGCAAGCAGTCTACTGATACATCACCATGATTATCTCCATTCTTTGTTTTTCAGCTTTTTAAAATGTGGTTCTAGAATGAGTAACCTTTATTCTAGGATAATAGGAACCCTCCTGCAAAAGCTCTTCTGGATTGTGTGTTTTTTTCTGAATTCTTAAAGAAATGATTGGGGTGTTCAGATGAAATGTGGTTTGTTATACCTGTTGTGTTCTCCAGCTGTTCTTTCCTTTTTTTTTTTTTTTTCAGGGCAGAACTTTGCAGAATATTACCCAGGGCAGGTGCAGAACAGCTCAGTCTTTGGCAAAAGACATAATTAGAACCCCTAGGCAAAGTCCTGGAACTTTTTATTTCTGTAGCCTACAAGACCAATTCTAACCACCTTATCATTGTCAAACTCTTGTCTCTGCCTCTTCATTAAGGAGAGGTCACCATACTTTACTTGGACTTCACCTTCCTATCCTGTCCCACGATCAGGGAAACTACTCCAGGCACAAAACTGACACTATTGTGAAGTTTGTCTTGTGTTTCCCATAGTTCTCACATGTGTATATGTATATACATGATATATTGATTGTACATATAAATATTAATATATATAGTCAATTTCCATTATCCTCTTAGGAAATTATTATTCTTTCTTCTCTGAAACACACTGCAAATTTGGCAGTTTAAAAAGAAATGATTATATTTCCTATAAGAATAAGACAGAAGATAAGAGAATAAAAAAAGATTAAAAAAAAAACCTTCACAATGAAACAAGCTGTTTCTTCTTAGCTGCTCTAACTTTTATGAATAATGATTAAATATAAAATAAAAAAAATAATAGTATTTTACATGCTTATGCTAATCCTGATACACTGGCCATTGGCAATGTACTGTTGGTTGTTTTTACATTTCCAAGCTACAGATGTATTCTGTTTTCAACTATTGGCCCAAAGCATAAACATCTCTATTTGTCTGAATAAATGCCTATATGTGATATGTTTATAACTGTTGCAATACTCCTTTTCTTCACCCTGACAGTTCTGTAGAGATATAGTATAACACTGTATGGAATTCAAAGCATGTTCAACATTTTGTGCTAAGGCATTGCTGCTTCAAAATGTTTACAATTTGATCCTCTCTGTACGTACTAAATCTACTATATAACAAACATTACATGTTGCACTGAACTGTATGATTGAATTAAAAGTAAACACAAAGTTTTCTTAAGTGGGCTCAAACATAAATGTATTTGTATCATCTAAGTAAAACGCTGTGACTAAAGGGCCCCAAACTGTTTATATTAATAAGTAAAATACAACATAGATACATACAAATACATTATCCAGAGTTGGAAACAAACCAATAATTATACAATAGATTGTTCTTTATAAAAACTCTGAAAATATAGAAGAGAGAGATAAATAATAATAATTAAAAATAAAAATGCCTATTAGTTTCCTGATTTGGAAACATATACAATATATACATATATATACATATTTCTCTTTACTTAGAGAAGATAAAAAATAATTAATGTGGTCCTTGCAAACCTTCTCTAGAGGCACTTGTTTTAGTGGGGATTTCACCTATTTCTAAAATCTAGTCCAGGATCTTCTATTTATTAGAGGCTGAAATTTAAACTAGCCTGAGGAAATCTGCCAAAAATCGTATCAGAAAACAAATCATTTTCCCATGTGAAAATACTTCATAATTCTCTCTTATTTCTCATGCTTATCATTGCTTAATTACAATAGAAATCTTATTATTATCAAACACTTTGATTAATTACAAGTAAACAGCAGAATAAGACAAAACCATGAACAATCATATATGCATGTATTAGGTATTTGTTTTGATAAACAATATAAATGTACATTACAGTTTTTTTTTTTCTTCAGTTTATAGATAAGGCTTTTTCTTTTGGCAACACTCTGCTGATTAGAGTTCCATACAGTCTCTACCAACTAAAAACATACATTGTAAATATATTACGACTTCCAATTTCTTTTCATTTTAGGTGGAAGAAAAATTTAATCAGAAAGTCCTGAGTGCATATATTTTCTAAACATTCATTGTTTTTAAGTCATTTTCATATAATGTAATATTAATAATTTTAGCAATTAAGTTTTAAGTTTTTCTAAATATTTGACCAAAATTTCATAGAAACAAAACCGTATTTCTTTTGTACTCATATTTTCTTACTTTAAGTGTACAAAATTACCATAACCAGACCATCTTGGAAAAACAAATTTGTGATCACACTCATTTGAATCTTGGTAGGCATATAACCCAAGTGAAGGGAGCAGAAATGTACATTCTTGCCAGACACTAGCCTCCTAACCACGTGTTCAGCCTCCTATAGATATAAGTTGCTATATTTTGCTGAAGGAATGAAAGTGTTGATTAAGTTGGAGAGTCGTTTATGTGGAGGTGTTAAGAGAGTTTTTTTAAAACACATTTAATGTTATTTATTCTGTTAATTGTAAGCTTTATAAGGGTAGAGATCTTGTCTGTCTTGTTTACCACTGCATCTCCAGTGTGTAGCATTGTGCCTTGTAACTAGCAAAAAATCAGCTAGGTGTAATGAAGAAAAGCCATGATCAAGCAAGTCACTTATACAACACATCTGCACACAGAATGTAGACAACATACAAAATATCCAACATCACAGGAAATCAAATAACCATTTAAAAAACTATCCAACTATTAAGTTGACAATATAGAAAACAATAATTGAAACAAGAATGATGGAATAAGCACTCTCGTACATTGTTGGAAGAAGCGCAGATTGATACGTTGATTCACAGGAAACGATTTTACAGTTTGTGCTTAAAAGCCTCAAAAACATTAATATATTCTAAATTCTTCAGAGACATATATGAAGATTTAGGTATAGAGATATTTTTTTACAGATATAGTCATGTTCATAAAAAAATTACAAATTGCCTAAATATCTAACAGAAGATTAAGTAATGTGACATATACATAATGAGATATTATGCAAGCATTGAAATCATGTATTTTTAACTATTTAATGTAATGGAATTACTTAATGGAAATGGAAAACTGTATATTTAGAAAATCATGTTTATTATAAAACACACACACACGGAAGAAACAACAAAATAGAAAGAACTTCTCTATTTGGGGGGTGATAAGGTCTTTGGAATTTTTTGTTTTCTTTTTTATTCTTACTTTTCTTTCTTATTTTTTTCTGTAATGAGCATACTATTTACAAATCAGGACAAAGATTACCTTAAAAGCCTTTTCATTTTAATTCCTGTATCAATTTTTTATTCTTTCAAAATATCATCAGAAAATGAATTTTGATTATTATATTTAGTGAACTGGAGAGAGGCTGTGAAGTTCTTTACACATTAAAATGCTAGCCTAGCATGACTTTTGCTTATATTCAAGGGTGTCACATTTGATAAAATGTTAGCAATAAAAAGAACATTAGAGATGCCCTAATTAAACCTCCATCTTTAGCAGTAAGTGTCCATGCACTATTTCCACATTAAGTTTTCCATGAAAGTGTTTTTCAAAATTGGCACGTACTTGTACTTGTCTGGGAAACAAGAACTAGAATGTAGAAAATAATACAACTAATGGGCCAAAATTCTTTACTCTAACAAGCATTTACATTTTAAAATGTGTCAGTAAACTGAATATTTATTAGGCATGAATACCTTACAAATTGACTAGTCATGACAGTTTGACAATAGTTTCCAAGTGGAAAATGATTTTATCCAGAGGAAGTTAAATTACAAAAAAATAAAATAAATAAGAACTTTTTTCACTGGATTATTAAAGTTTTCTTTGCTTTATTATGTTTTTTATTTGAGGTATTCCCTGTTAAGGCACTTGTTTTCCTGGGTTCATACCTAACCTATATTTCATAGCCTTCTCTGCATGTTCATTGAGAACATATGACTGGAAAATGACAAGTAAGCTTCCAGGCCCACCTATAAACACTCTGTAGCAATTTCTCCATTATTTTTCTGTCTCCTTAACAGGAATCATTGTAGGACATGTTTAAATATAATGGGGTTACTAGATTCAAGGATGCTGAATAAGAACTTCTCAGGAAACCTGTGCAATCAGGAACATTGGACTTTGGACTTTGCACGAGTGAGAGTAACACAAAAGGACTGAGATTACTTACTGTAGCAGCTAGCATTAATTACACCAACCAATATAAAAACCAGTATCTTGGGCTTCCCTGGTGGCGCAGTGATTGGGAGTCCGCCTGCCGATGCAGGGGACACGGGTTCGTGCCCCTGTCTGGGAGGATCCCACATGCCTCGGAGCAGCTGGGCCCGTGAGCCCTGGCTGCTGAGCCTGCGCGTCCAGAGCCTGTGCTCTGCAACGTGAGAGGCCACGACAGTGAGAGGCCCGCATACCGCAAAAAACAAAAACAAAAACAAAAAAAAAGACAGTATCTTGAAGTGAGATACTGATATAACAAAAATTAGAATATGTGACATTAACTTCGGAGTAGACAGATCTATTCAGTAATAGAATAAAGCAGGTTGGTTAATTGGTGATTACAATGAAAAGGCATTTAAAAACTGTCCCTTATGGTAGTTTGGAAGGCAGTCCAAAGCTTACTGAGCTTGTAGATCTAGAGATGTTTGGAAAACATAGCTGTTAGTATTATTATTACTGATGGTTTCAGCAAAGTATTACAAGAAAGATATAAACAGAAAATAAATGGCAAGTTTAAAGTAGAATTGAAAGGGAACAGAAAAGTTTAGAAAAAGAAGTAAGAGATGGTATTTGTATTTGAAGGACTTTGAAGAACCAAGACCCAGTGAGATTTCTCAGCTGCACAGAGTGTCTCAGATTTGGGCCAAAGATCAAATGAAGGACATATTCTGCCAATTCAAGCTTGACAGGCTCAAGATTATCTGACTTTAAGTTGAGACAGAGAGAGGAATGATATCAAGGTAGCAAAGAAATGGAACGTATTTGAGAACAGAGTCTGGAAGTTTTGGCTTCTTTTACATGAAACTGACTGGAAGCAAATAGTTTGCAAGTTTTTAAAATAATTATATTGCCAAATAGCCATAAGTCCATATTAAAAAGTCTTTGACTCTGCAATCCTTAAAACAACTTTTAGACACCCATATTTCCATGAGCATGAGGTGGGTTCTGTATGCTGGGCAGCCAAGAAACATACATTCTTCAATACCCACTTCAGATATGGCCCCAAAGGATAAGACGAAACAACCTTCACTGAATTTGGTTTTCTTAACACAGGAGTTCTTCCGAGGGAAGATAACCAGGCCTAATTGACGATCCTTCTTTTTTCTCCAGGAAGTGGGACTTTACAATAACTGCCTAGTTGTATTCCATAAATAACTTCTGTGTACCTTTTATTCTCCCATTTTCCAAATGAGAGTTGTTGAGATAATTTTGTCTCTGTCTGTTAGTAGGTGTACATGGAGGATCAGGGGGCAGAAAACATGATTTTTTAATTTTCAGATTTCAGAACCACATTTGTGGTTCTATACATGGACATGATAAAGACAACTGTCATCATTCAAAGATCACAGAACATAAACCAGATGCTGTGACTAGATAAGATTTGGGGTTATCCATTTGGGGAAGTTGAGAATATGGAAGACAGTGTAAAAGGAATATTTGTTGATCAGAAGGGTAGATTGTTAAAAAAATATACTGCTATAAAATTATCAAACTGTTTCCATTTTATCCTGGATGCATAGCTAAAGCTACATTTTTCAGCCCGCATTTCAATTAGTTTGAGATCTTATGACTAACTTTGGTCCATAAAATCTCCTCCTTGATCCTCACACTTACTTCTTTAAGATGAAGATGGAGGCATTAAAAGATGGTAGGAACCTGTTTATAGGCAAACCACTCGGGAAGGGATGAGCAATAGATAAACTTTAATTGCATTAAGCCACTGGTACTTCTGGATTATTGTTATTGTTTTGTTGTTGTTGTTGCATAAGTTAGCATTAATGACCCTGACTATAGAAACACTTTTTATTAAGAACAATTTCATCTTATAACAAAATTAAAATATTATTTTAAAGAAAAATATAGAGTATATTTTAGATATACAAATATAACTATTAAATATTTATATAGGATATATAAATGTAACAATTATTTTAACTTACTACAAAGAGGTTGAACCTTGGTAATTTTTTTTTTTGGAAAGACATCAACATTCATAATTATTGTGTCTATTATTTCAAAAAAAACAAAAACAACAACTACTGCTCCTGTTTCAGCAAAGACATCAGGAGAGCTAGTCCATTTGGCAAACACTGATTTTCACTGGGGCCTAATTTTCCCCGAAATTCAAGGGACACACAATAACACGTGGATTTTGGACATGTGATTATAGGTGACTGTCTAGAAGTAATTAATGATAACCTTGGAAGAAGCTGTCATCGGTACATATGATGTCTTTAAATTAATAACAGTTTATATTGCTCATATTTTTTTCCTCAAAGACTGCTGTTCCACTCTATTTGACCTTAATTGGTATAATTGATAACAGAGCTTAGAGTGTGATTTTAATCATGTAGGTACAGCCTCCCTGACAGAAAAAAATAAAATAGCTGCTGTGAATTACCTATTATTACTGGGGAGACAGAAAGGTAAAATAAATGACTGTTATTTTAACCTGAGACTTAGGGACTTCTAGCTCATAACTGGCAATTTGTTAATGATTTTAAAGAGTTTGGGCTAATCTCCAAACAATTAATGAAAGCTAACTGGTGTGTAATTTAACATAAAGGAAAAGATGAGAACATTAGTTGGATACAGGGTAGAGATACACGCAAATGATCCAAGAAGAGCATGTTTGAAAATATTCTAAACATCCGTGCGACCCCTAGTAAATAAGATTTTTATGGCAAGCTGTTGAGCTCTTATTATTTGGATATTTAGCTTGAGGTAAAGACTGAAAATGATCTTAGTTATCAATGTGATTACTTCAGTTCTCATGGATTTGAATGGGTTGTTCAAGTGTATGTGTGGGAGGTGCCAGAAGGGGTTGGATGCTGAAAAGAAAATAAATAGATATAGCTAACTTAATATTTAATATCATTTAATTATTATGAGATAATGAGCTGGTTATTCTAAAATAGCATTTTGCCTTTCACCTTTATCACCATACTTTGGCCTGTTCATTGCAATTATGGAAACTCTAGAACTCAGGATTTTTACTTTCTTTGGGAATTGAGGAATGTTTACTCTCTCTTTCCATTGAGGAATTTTGAATTCTGGATACTGTGGCATTTCCTATTCCTTGTTTCATTGGTTTTTGCTACTTTTTTTTTTTTTTAATTTGGGAAACAGTCTTACTCTGTAAACCAAATTTTTATGGATCACTTTTCATTATTTGTAGTTCAGTGCAAAAAAGGGTAAGCAATCCACACCCCGGTACTGTCTCACTTTTCTTCTTTAATTCTTTGGCCCTAATTCCTGGTAAAAGCATCTCCCACTATGTAGTGTTAACTCTACCAAGGTAGACAGAGACCAAGACAAACACTACAGGACCTATGAGTATACCTGGCATGTTGTAGTTCAGAAACTAAAAAAATAAAAATAATTACTATGCAGCCCAACTGTATCTGAGACTCTTCTGGAAGCTCTTTTACTTAATTAACGAATAGCAAGTCAAATCCCTACTGTAAGTGATATCTTCCTCGGGTCTCCTGTCCCACTCCTCCCCTGGCTTTCTCTAATTCAAATCTCATGAAGCTTTATTTGTACTTTCCTATCTTCTTTCCTTTATCATAGGGGGAAAAAAAATGTTGTCCACACTCATTAGAGCTGCTTTTTCTTCCTAAATCCTTGTTTTTATCATTTTCTCATTCCAGAATTTCGCTGCCAAATTTATTCTCTTCCTGTCTGGCACACCCTGTCTCTGCACTCATCCTCTGCTTGCAAATATTCACAGGGTTTGAATATTCTGAAAAACAAAACCAAAGGAGCAAAAGGTATTTTTTATTGTTGCCTTTTAAAAAATTTTTTATTAATTTATTATACAGCAGGTCATTGTTACCTTTTATGTCACTAACTGTGAAGCCTCAGATGGGTGAGAACAACAGACTCAGATGTACTGTAAAGTGAACGTTGTCAATTTTTTTTCTGAATTCATCACCTCGAGGGTGATAATGTGCTGTTTCAGGGCACACTAACCACCACTTGGGCAAGTCTGGTGTTTTCCTTTTCTTTGAAACTGCTGTTTAACTCAGGCTGGCCAATGGAGTGTTGGGTCTTCATGGAGCTGTTTATCCATGGGCTCAGGCATCTCAGAGGGACCTTGTAGAAACAACACCCTAGAAACAGCGTTTCCAGGATTGAGCTAAACATGACTTAGAAACGCTCTACGGATGCCCCAGCTTGTGTGATTATAAAAAAGTAGACCAGGCAGTGCTTTCTTCCCCATTTTTTCACTTTTCACAAGAAACAATACAGCAAGTTTTTTCCAATTATGATTTACAGTCCTGATGTTAGAGCAGCTTTGGACAGTGTTAATCATTTGCAGGGAACATTGTTTTGTTTTTTGTTCTTTTGCTTTTAGCCTTTACATTAAAATAATTTTAACCTTAAAAAATGTTATAAAAGTAGGAGAGAGGTCCCATGTATCCTTCACCAGCTTCCCCTGACCCACCTCCTAGAGAAATGGAAATTAAAACAAAAATAAACAAATGGGACCTAATGAAACTTCAAAGCTTTTGCACAGCAAAGGAAACCACAAACAAGACCAAAAGACAACCCTCAGAATGGGAGAAAATATTTGCAAATGAAGCAACTGACAAAGGATTCATCTCCAAAATTTATAAGCAGCTCATGCAGCTCAATAACAAAAAAACAAACAACCCAATCCAAAAATGGGCAGAAGACCTAAATAGACATTTCTCCAAAGAAGATATACAGACTGCCAACAAACACATGAAAGAATGCTCAACATCATTAATCATTAGAGAAATGCAAATCAAAACTACAATGAGATATCATCTCACACCAGTCAGAATGGCCATCATCAAAAAATCTAGAAACAATAAATGATGGAGAGGGTATGGAGAAAAGGAAACCCTCTTGCACTGTTGGTGGGAATGTGAATTGGTACAGCCACTATGGAGAACAGTATGGAGGTTCCTTAAAAAACTACAAATAGAACTACCATATGACCCAGCAATCCCACTGCTGGGCATATACCCTGAGAAAACCATAATTCAAAAAGAGTCATGTACCAAAATGTTCATTGCAGCTCTATTTACAATAGCCTGGAGATGGAAACAACCTAAGTGTCCATCATCGGATGAATGGATAAAGAAGATGTGGCACATATATACAATGGAATATTACTCAGCCATAAAAAGAAATGAAATTGAGCTATTTGTAATGAGGTGGGTAGACCTAGAGTCTGTCATACAGAGTGAAGTAAGTCAGAAAGAGAAAGACAAATACCATATGCTAACACACATATATGGAATTTAAGAAAAAATAAATGTCGTGGAGAACCTGGGGGTAAGACCGGAATAAAAACACAGACCTACTAGAGAATGGACTTGAGGATATAGGGAGGGGGAAGGGTAAGCTGTGACAAAGCGAGAGAGAGGCATGGACATATATACACTACCAAACGTAAAATAGCTAGTGGGAAGCAGCCGCATAGCTCAGGGAGATCAGCTCAGTGCTTTGTGACCACCTAGAGGTGTACGATAGGGAGGGTGGGAGGGAGGGAGACGCAAGAGGGAAAAGATATGGGAACATATGTATATGTATAACTGATTCACTTTGTTATAAAGCAGAAACTAACACACCTTGTAAAGCAATTATACTCCAATAAAGATTAAAAAAAAAAAAAAGAATTTCTGCTGATAGAATGCGTGCTCATGGTAGAACACTCGGATTGTGCAGAGAAATCCAGGGCAGGATGTGGCAGGGCCCTCACCATGCAGCTCCTAGATGAAGAGGCTGCCTGTCTGCCTGGTGGTATCCCACCACCCAGACAACCACTGCTAGCGTTTCGGTGTATTTCCTTCTGTTTTTTTCTATGCACATACATACATATGTTAAAAATCTTTTTCTATGCATACTTTTCTACATATGACATCAGATCAAATTTAGTATTTAAAAACTTACTGTAGAATAAGCATTTCCAGATATTGTAAAACATTGTGTAAATATGATTTTTGAGATGCCTTTGGTGTTTACTTTGTGATATTTGATTCAGCTAGTGTTGATACGATAAAGAGTTGATGTTAGAGAGAACTGAGTCTTTAAGATGTGAATTTTATTTATTTTTGGAATAAATAATACATTTACATGGCAAAAAGAAAAGAAAGAAAACATTGTTTTGGTCTTTTGCTATTACACTTCTAATTTTATATTCCTCTTTCCAAGAATTCATGGATTATTTTGGTTTCAATTAAGTATACTTCAAAACATCTATCATTATTTCTGTTCTCTCATCAGAGCATTAGAGACATTTTGCCAATTTCTAATCCAATTGTCCTTTCTACAGATGACACATTTCCAAAATATAGATATAACTTTCCCCTCACACTTATTTATACCATCATGATAATCATTTCCCAGGCTCAAAAGTGTTTTAACTCATTCCTTTCTTTACCATATTGGGCAAGATGACAAATTTTCAAATTTTTATTTAAAATATTTCTGTTGGGTTAGGGTAGCTGAGAAACAGGCCCAGTATGGGACTGAAAGCAGAACCTGAAGACCCTCCCCCACCCCAAAAGATAGATATAATATCTTGGGTGCAAAAAGTGGCTAGAGGGGGACACTGTGATGATCTGAATGCATTAGCCTTTGTAAGGCAATGGGAAATATTTTAGTAAAGTTTTACTATCTCTGGTTTACAGTTAATTAAATGCTGGGAAAAATGGTTAGTAATATACTTTCTATCCTCCACTTTTCTAAAGGCTATGATTCTTTCACCTTTAGTATGAACCTGAGCAGATCATTTTGATTGTTACTTTACAGATAAAAAATACTTATTCGTAAGAACTCCCTTAACTTATTGCCTCCAAGATTGCAAATTTACCTGCATCTGCTCCCATTCTTTTCTCCTCCTTTTCTATTACAATGGAAGATATAACGATATTTTCTCAAGACTAAGGTAAATTTTTACACCTGGATTTAGAGTCCTTACCTCCCCTTACTCTACCAATTCATCTTAGGCAGGATTTTAATAAACTCTAGCCTGTACTGTACTTAAAACAAACAAAAATAAGTAAAACAAACAAGCAAGCAAAGAGAAGCCTCTCTCCAGATACCACATTTTTATCCCTCATTTCCTTTCATATGACAAATTTTTATAAGACTAATATATATGCACATTTCAACTTAGATTTTTTTTCCTATTTATGGGTTTTCTCCTCCATTTAGGGTTCTTCTTTTCAACCTTTCAGAGGCTTTTCTTCTGCCTATCTACCTATAGACGGTGTTATTCATGGTTCTACCAGGAGTCCACTTCTTTCCTCTGACAACATTCCCTGGTTAATCTTGTCCATTCCTACATCCAAATGTAGATTTTTTCATTCAACAAATGTGTATTGAGTCCAGGTACTTCTCTAATCACTAGTGATATGATATGAAGTAAACAAACCATAGTAAATATAGGTGGTGAAATGCACAAGAAGAGAGGCAGAAATTATCTTCTGTAAGGAAGACCTATACTGAAGGAACAGCTAGGGCAAAAACCCTGAGATGGATAAAAGCTTGGTATATTCTTAGGCAAAAAAAAAAAAAAAAAAAAAATACCTGGAGTAGTTTGACCCTAGAGACAGAAAGAACAGTATGAGATGACGTAGACAGATGTTAGATCATGGAGAAGGTTTTTGCAGAACTCTAGGTAAGGAGCAATGGTGATTTTACTGCCTGAATATTTCTAGCTTTATGCCACACTTACTTTATGGTTCATATTTCCAACTCCTTAGTGGCTATCACATTTGAGTAGTGCTCAGATGAAGTGAAAGAGTCAGAAACTGAACTCATCATCTTAACTCCTAAACATGCTGCTTTCCATCTTCCCTATCGTAGAACATGGAAACTCAAAGCACTTTGCTGTCTAAGCCACAAACTTGTGAGTCTTCCATCATTTATTCCTACTTCTTTCTTACCCATCCCTCCCAACACTAAATCAACCATAAGTGCTATCAATGACACTTCCTAGATATCTTAGTCTACTTATCAATCTAATTCCCACTGCAACAACACTTGTCACAAAACCTCTTCCTTCGATCATTTCAAAATTGCTCAGTTGGCCTTGTTCACTTCCAACCAACTCACCACATTGTTAGAATGATCCTTTGAAAACATAATATGATCTATAATAATAACCTTGTACAAAATTCCTTAACTAACTACTTGCTATTCGTGCTTTCGTCCTGCTTATCTCTCTATTCCTTAATTCCAAAGATCTAGCCATCCTCAAGGTACTACAGTTCCCTGAAAATAATTATAAATAATTTATTTAAAATATTATATATATAAATTTCACTGTGATACATGGACTTTTTTCCTAATCTGAATATTCTTTTAAAACTCAATTTCTAAAATTATAAAGATATTTCTGATAACTTTTATTTTGTACCATTTTATGAAAGTATAATAGTCAAGGGTTAAAATATTTTCTTTTAAAGAAGCCAGATGAAGACAAATTGAAATCATAAATTTCCCTTTTCTCCAGAAAAGAAAATATTTCCCAAGTGAAAAAAAGAAAGGTTAAATCTACAGTGAAAAACTTGACAGAAGATATAACCCCAATGAAATGAATAGAAAAGATACCCACAGGGAGGCAAAGTATTACTATTTTCCCCATTGACAAGGTGACTTGGGCTTTTGAATACTTCACAAAATCTCTGAGTTATCAATATGTAAGAGTGATGATATTACCTTGTGAATATTTAACAATTGTAATGATTGTGTCCTGGAATTT
Organism: Phocoena sinus; assembly: GCF_008692025.1. Lineage (NCBI taxonomy): Eukaryota > Metazoa > Chordata > Mammalia > Artiodactyla > Phocoenidae > Phocoena > Phocoena sinus. The sequence continues at coordinate 33,762,838 of NC_045772.1, read as the reverse complement.
ATTCCTGTAAAAATAAAGGTAAGTAGGGGTGTATATAGCTCAATCTCTGAAGCACAGTAATACTGTAATTTTTCAGTTGACAGGAAATATGTGTATACACATATATCTACATAGATACAAATCTTTATCAAAAGAAAATTTTTTAAATGAATTATATTTGGAATTTTATCCCATCTATCTGCTGATGTTTTATTTAAACTACATTCGAATCTATGAATATTACTTAGGGGAAAATTGTGGAATCGAGTTAGTTGCTGAAGGGTTAAGAACAAAAGTCTGAGTGTAAACTCTTTCCAAATCCCTGGCTGATAATGCTACCTATGTGTGTGGGACTGATGAGATGTCTATAGAAAATCACTCAGAAACCAGAAGAAGGGTCTATTTTTAAAAGATAGAATTGATCCTGACGAGATTTGCAAGTGTGCTGTTCCTTTGATTATGTTTTTTGTGTGTGTGTGTGATACGCGGGCCTCTCACCGTTGTGGCCTCTCCCGCTGCGGAGCACAAGCTCCAGACCCGCAGGCTCAGCAGCCATGGCTCACGGGCCGCTCCTCGGCATGTGGGATCTTCCCGGACCGGGGCACAAACCCGTGTCCCCTGCATCGGCAGGCGGACTCTCAACCACTGCACCACCAGGGAAACCCTGATTATGTTTTTTTAACTTAGGAGATTTAGGAAAATCGAACTCAACTTTGAGAAAAGAAGAATAAAGAGTTGGGATTGCTCATCCTATCTATTTAGACATACTATAAAGCCATATTAATACAAACATTATGTTACTAATGCAGATAAATGAAACAGAATAGAGAGGGAGATTAATGAATTTTAAAGTAAATGATGTTAGAAAACAATGGTTCACTATGTGGAGAAAAATATAAAGGTAAAGACAGATAAATGATGTAAGTGATAAATAGATAAATGCATGCATAAATATATTAATACATAATACAACTAATAGAAGAGAATGCAGGGCAGCATGTTTATGGTCATGGTTTAGAGAAAAGCGTTATAGAGCCCAAAAGAGTGAAAAACATTAAAGACAAAAAACAGATGGGGGTAACTATTTCAAAACAATGATTTCTATTCACTGAGGGACAAAGTTATGTAAAGATACATTTGCAACACAAAAGCTGATAAGAACTTAATATTTAGAACATTAGACTACCTCTAGTAAATGAAGCAAAAAAAGAGAAAGAAATTAATAAAAATGGACAAAGGCTAAAAAAGAAATCCAAAGAAGTAACTTTGAAGACAAACTCACTGATATTAGAAAGTTCAATAGAATCAAATATTGTGAGGATATGAAGAAATGGAATTTTCATACATTACTAGTTAGTGTGTAGCCTTGTGAGATTTGGTTTCAAAGTGTAAAGTCTAAAATCACTATGTTATAGCTGACTTTCAGTAAGACGAAAATCCAAATGGTTACTAACTATAAAATATTCCATTTAATTAGTCATGAAGAACAAAAATATTATAGGGGTACAAAAACATATGTCTACACAGAGTATGCTGAGTTTTGCCAGTAAAGTTCTACCTGAAAAAGTATCTCACCAACGTTAGGAAATGACAATGTCAGTCAAAATTTAGAAATGGAGAGAGCTATATTTGTGCTTCAAGTTGGGTCACAAGGGACAAATAATTTTTAATGTATTATTAACTCTACTTCTCCTTTTGTTAAAACTTAATCTTTTCTTCTATATCAGATCTAACTTTCAGATTACAAAACACTTTCACATTCATGAGCTTGATAGTCATAGCTCAAATAATGAAATCACATAGTATTTAATGTAAAAGTTTTCCAAATTATACCTAAACTGTTTTTCATTAAACATATTATGCAATAATATAAAAGGTTTTTGCTTTGGGACAATAAGACCAAATTATATTTTACATATTGAACTGTAATTACGCAGAACAGTATATTTTACTTCTTCTGTGTGTAAACTCAGATGAAATTGTTCAGATATTTAGCATTATGTTTTTATTCCCACTTACCTGAGTGACAATTACTATGTCAGAAGATTAAGTGGAAGGAGAGACTAAAAATATGCAAAGAATCTGTAACAAAAATCAATATTTAATAAACTTTGCATTTTAGGAAAAAAATGAGTAAAGGATGAATTGTGCCCTTTGCAGTAGGTTTAACTCAAACTTTTCAATTTCAGGCTTGAATTTCAATTTGCTGAGCAAACTTTCTCTATTTGGACATGTTTCTTCTCTTCTGGCTCAGCTCCATTTCTACTTATGCCTAAAGGATTTGTGTGAGTTGGCTCACATTTACATTTCACCCAGTGTGAAATGGCATTTTACTTCCCGTGCATTCTTTTTTTTTTTTTTTTCTATTCTTTTCCTTTGTTGTTAGTTAAGAATTGACAGGAGGGCTTCCCTGGTGGTGCAGTGGTTGAGAGTCCGCCTGTCGATGCAGGGGACACGGGTTCATGCCCCGGTATGGGAAAATCCCACATGCCGCGGAGCAGCTGGGCCCGTGAGCCATGGCCGCTGAGCCTGCGCGTCCGGAGCCTGTGCTCCGCAACGGGAGAGGCCACAACAGTGAGAGGCCTGCCAGCCTACCGCAAAAAAAAAAAAAAAAAAAAAAAAAAGAAAAGAATTGACAGGAGCTTCACACTGAGATGAAAGTCATCAAGAATACCTATCATGGAAGGAAAACATACTGTATTCTATTAGAAAGTAAATTATAGCAGAAACTAGTTGTCTGCTCCTAACCATCAAGACATGGTCCTGAGATTTTTAAAATACATATATTTCAGAAATTCCACCATCTCTTAAATTAAAATAATGAAATTGAACGAGGATATTTAAACCAGTTGACCAGAAATTGATCAAAGCCTGTCTAAATATACAAAGTGTGAATTCAGAAATGAGGTGGGAAAGACAAAGAGTTGTTCTTTTATGGTAAGAACAGATTTGAAGTGATTGTTTTATACAAGAAGTGATAGAACTACTGAGCATCCTCAAATTCCATACATAGGCAGCTTGTCAACATCCTGTTATTGAAAAACATTAGATTGCATTTTATGGTTTTATTTAGTATTATCTGCCATGGAGCACTGGCCCTCTCTCTCTCCCTCTCTGAATTCCTGTGGAAACTCAGTTGTACTTGCATTTCATGGACTGAGTATAAAATAAAGTTGCAATGCATAACACTATCAAATCAAGTGGGAGATTATACTATCTCCATCCATAACACTGAGATCTCAGTAAAACCCGGAAACAAATGATACTTGAGGTCCCTCTAGGCAAAGCTGGAAATTTCAAGCAGAGGAATATAGAAACAAGATGCAGAAGAATTTACTTCCCCTCCATGTCCAGGAGTGAACAGAGCTACTATCTGTTTCTATATGAGAAAGACAGAAGTAGATAAAAAATTTGTGTTATTTTAAAACACATGCACTGTTTTAATAATATAAAATTGAATGTTTCTTCCAAATCAAGAACAAGACCTGATATTTAAAAGCATTACTATTCTTTGTTCATTTTATTTCATAATTTCAAATTAATGCCACTAGCATGAACTTCAAATGAAAGTCACCTTTTTTTTTGCCAAAAACCACCCAGAACTTCCTATGAAGCTTATTTTCATAAGTAACCCAAAATAACAATTTTTAAGTCATTTCAACACTTTTTAAGCACCCACAATACTCTAGGCAGTCACTACACTGAGATATAAAAGTTATATTAAATATGATCCTAAAATAGGGAAGTTAACAGTCTAAAAAGGGAGCTCTAAGAACAATTAAATCAATTCAAAACAGTGGGCCAATTGCTCTAAATGAAATATTTGCTGTGTGATACTGGGACTCAGAGACACCAGATCTAATCTGGTGAGGCCAAGAGGGAGCATTGAAAGACAGTAGCTCTTTTTAATTCTACTCCTCAGCCCTTTACATTTTATCAAGCAGTAAATGTTAGGTCCTCATTAACTCATCCACACTCGGGACCTCACTAACAGTGAGAAGTCTGACGATCTCAAAGCTTTAACGAAGGAAACAGGTCATGTTAAGCTGGCCTTTGTATCTCCGGGAGTCTTTTCAGTACTTTTCAAGATAGGAATCATTTATCATGAGCTCCTTTGTTTTTAACAATACTGTTGCCAAACCTTGAAAAGTCTGCTGACCTTCACTCTTAAGTAGGATAAATGATTTCCTTGTTTATATTATCAACTTGCTTGGAAAACCTTTTTTTATCTTTTAGAGTGTAGAAAGTAAGTTCCAATCAGCATACTGTGATTATTATGAATTACAAATTAGTACCATTTAGGATACATTGTATTTAATGAGTGATGTGTTTCTTCGTACAGAAGTGTTTTTGCTTTTATGTTTGTGTACTGTCTCACCAAATGTATGGTATAGTATTTGCATGGCTGTTTCATTTTTTTGAAAGACATAATCTTCTCTACTTTCATTTGCTTTTTCTATATTGATGGATGGAGTGCTATACCACAGGATGACTGTACCATCCTGCTGCAAAGTGTTTCCACTTTAATAAATAAAAAATAAAGAAACGTATTCTAAAATGTCACATCATATTTCTTTTCTTGTCAAAACAAGCTTTTTCTCATTTTAATATTTCTCCAATCAAGCCTCATTCTAAATTGCTGTGGGCATTGGTGCAACTTTCCACAAAAAGGTACTATCGAGGTTTATGATGGATGGAATCTTAGATTTGATTAAAAATACACCATTTATAAGAATATTTACCTATTTACCAATAGGTGAATAAGCAACATGAACTCCTGTCAACTTTCAAAGAGAAAATGATTTATGCTCTGTATTATTATAATATTTTATTAATCTTTTTTATTCACTTATGAAACTTTAGGATTAATCATATCTGAATAAAAACTGTTTCTTGTCTCAATCCCAACATAGCATTAATATTCATTGTAATTATTCTTTCCTGAATCAATATTTTGTTCCAATGTGTAAATACACATGGATTTAAACTTTCTGGTAATTGAAATAAGTGAATAAACGCAGGTTTTCTAAAATGCTTCAAATAAATATAAGCTTTGACACATCTGTTCACATAAAGTTGAACATTTTTTTAAAAAGTCAAGTTGTAAATAAACTTTAGGAGAATTTTATTGCCTCTGCTGTACAAGGATCTATGTTTTGTAGGAAACTGCCAATGGGAGAGAGGCAACAGGGACAGTCTTTTTGTTTGTTTAGGTATTTATTTATTTTTCTAGCCTGATCTATTCTATGCTTTCAAGAGATTAGGAAATCTGAGACTCCAAGCCAACCAGTGATCTCAAAAGCTGACACAGTTTTGCTACCTCTGCTTGTTTTGAGGGATGGTGGTATGGGGAATGAAAGCTAAGAGATCAAGAAACAATGACAAGTTTTACCCTGAGGAAAGGAATTGAGGGCTTAACTCTTCTCACTTTGTGAAGCTGCAAGCTTTTGTCATCAGCTCATAGAGCAAAGCTTCAAACATTTTTTCCTTAGTTTTCTGATAATAATTTTACTTCCCTTTTTTTGCTCACATCTTTTTCCAGTACTCTCATTGTAACTCCTAACATTTTAATTCTCTTGCCTTGTGGAACTAATTTCAGTTATATTGCTCTAATAACAAATGAAGGCAGGAGAATTTACAATTTAATTTAAACGTACGTACCTATTCTATTTTTTTTAACATCTTTATTGGAGTATAATTGCTTTACAATGGTGTGTTAGTTTCTGCTTTATAATGAAGTGAATCAGCTGTACATATACATATATCCCCATATATCTTTCCTCTTGCATCTCCCTCCCTCTCACCCATCCTATCTCACCCCTCTAGGTGGTCACAAAGCACAGAGCAGATCTCCCTGTGCTATGTGGCTGCTTCCCACTAGCGATCTATTTTACATTTGGTAGTGTATATATGTCCATGCCACTCTCTCACTTCATCCCAGCTTACCCTTCCCCCTCCCCGTGTCCTCAAGTCCATTCTCTACATCTGCGTCTTTATTCCTTTCCTGCCCCCTAGGTTCATCAGAACCATTTTTTTTTTTTTTTTTTAGATTCCATATATATGTGTTAGCATACTGTATTTGTTTTTCTCTTTCTGACTTAGTTCACTCTGTATGACAGTCTCTAGGTCCATCCACCTCACTACAAATAACTCAATTTCATTTCTTTTTATGGCTGAGTAATGTTCCATTGTATATATGTCCCACATCATCTATATCCATTCATCTGTCGATGGACACTTAGGCTACTTCCATGTCCTGGCTACTGTAAATAGAGCTGCAATGAACATTGGGGTACACAGCTCTTTTTGAATTATGGTTTTCTCTGGGTATATGCCCAGTAGTGAGATTGCTAGGTTGTATGGTAGTTCTATTTTTAGTTTTTTAAGGAAACTCCATACTGCTCTCCATAGTGGCTGTATCAATTTACATTTCCACCAACAGTGCAAGAGGGTTCCCTTTTCTCCACACCCTCCCCAGCATTTATTGTTTCTAGATTTTTTGATGATGGCCATTCTGACTGGCGTGAGGTGATATCTCATTGTAGTTTTGATTTGTATTTCTCTAATGATTAATGATGTTAAGCATTCTTTCATGTGTTCATTGGCAATCTGTATATCTTCTTTGGAGAAATGTCTATTTAGGTCTTCTACCCATTTTTGGATTGGGCTGTTTGTTATTTCGATACTGAGCTACATGAGCTACTTGTAAATTTTGGAGATGAATCCTTTGTCAGTTGCTTCATTTGCAAATATTTTCTCCCATTCTGAGGGTTGTCTTTTGGTCTTGTTTATGGTTTCCTTTGCTGTGCAAAAGCTTTGAAGTTTCATTAGGTCCCATTTGCTTATTTTTGTTTTTATTTCCATTTCTCTAGGAGGTCGTTCAAAAAGGATCTTGCTGTGTTTTATGTCATAGAGTGTTCTGCCTAAGTTTTCCTCTAAGAGTTTTATAGTGTCTGGCCTTACATTTAGGTCTTTAATCCATTTTGAGTTTATTTTTGTGTACAGTGTTAGGGAGTGTTGTAATTTCATTCTTTTACATGTAGCTGTCCAGTTTTCCCAGCTCCACTTATTGAAGAGGCTGCTTTCCTCCATTGTATATTCTTACCTCCTTTATCAAAGATAAGGTGACCATATGTGCGTGGGTTTATCTCTGGGCTTTCTATCCTGTTCTATTGATCTATATTTCTGTTTTTGTGCCAGTACCATACTGTCTTGATTACTGTAGCTTTGTAGTATAGTCTGAAGTCAGGGAGCCTGATTCCTCCAGCTCCATTTTTCTTTCTCAACATTGCTTTGGCTATGAGGCATACCTATTCTTTTAAGGTAAATGTTCTAAGTTGTTATTATTATTTATTGATTACATCTGTATTCTGACCTTTCAGCCTACAAACCATGCTGGGTTCTCTGAATTTCCTAATTGAAATACAAGACTTAGAGTCTAATGGAATTACTTACACACACTTATAAACTGTTAATTCTTTAAAGGATACCACTAGCTGCACTGTGCCCATAGGATTAGATAAAATTAGAATCTTATGATAGAATTGCATTTGAAGATATTATTAATATTTCTCTCTATTTTAACTCAGTCTTTTATACAGCTGGGACTTAAAACTAAACCTTGTAGATAAACTCTGGAGAATGGTTAAAGTACGAATTTTTTTTAAAGTAAAATTACTAACCTTCAGAGTTTTAAAAGAAGTCAATCAAATTCAAGTCTCTGGGCTTATCTAGATATGTTACCTTAGATAACACTGACCCTCAGTTTCTGCATATTGTAATGCAGGCTATTATTACATTTTTACCCTCTGTATACAGAACAAAAAAAAAATATTCTGTCTTGAACTTATAATGTTGCCCAAGATTCACAGGTAATTAGTATATTTTCTTTTTCACTTTTGCTATATATAACACATTTAATTTCTATATGTCTGTCATGTTTTTTCTATCTACTAGTTTTTTCTATCTACTAGATTTCTATATGTCTGTTGTGTTTTTTCTATCTACTAGAACAGATGGTAAGCATTGCAAGTAAAACTTGAGTTGATAATAGGTTAATGTCTCAAAATAACACAAGGTGAGGAAGTTCTATTTCCTTATGGAATTTAAGTACTTTTAGGAGCTTTCATATCTTCTTTTTTTTTTTTTTGCGGTACACGGGCCTCTCACTGCTGTGGCCTCTCCTGTTGCAGAGCACAGGCTCCGGACACACAGGCCTAGGGGCCATGGCTCATGGGCCCAGCCGCTCCGCGGCATGAGGGATCTTCCCGGACCAGGGCATGAACCCATGTCCTCTGCATCGGCAGGTGGACTCCCAACCACTGCACCACCAGGGAAGCCCCCACATCTTCTTGATGTGAAACTTCCATTAGTCTGAAGCAAGAGAGAAAATGAATGGCTTTGCTAGAACTATAGCTAATAAGCATAATCTTTGAGTGTATCATATTAAAACAAAAATAAAAGTTGTTTTTCAGCTATCCCAAATATTTTTTGTTGGCAAATAGGCTTTCTTGATGCAGAGTTGTACAAGTTCACTCTTTAAGCTGCTATTTTTCAGTGAGTAAAGTTCTGCTGATTTTGTGAAATGAGTTGTTATTGGTTTTGGTGTTTTTATGTAAGAGTTTGAAGGAAACAGTCATTTTTGTAATCTACTTTCTATATGATTGCTTCTAAAGCTATTAGACTAAGGAGATAAAAAAAATCTTCTATCAAAATGCAAAATATATACTTATTCCAACAGTCAAATCATTTCTACATCATCAAACATCCTGAGATATTTAAGAAGGAAATGACTAAAATTTAAATATTGTCACCATATCACACCTATCCACAATGGGAAATAAATCAAATATCATATGGTCTATGTTATGAGGTGAACTGTGACACCTAAACAGATATGGAGAAGTCTTAACCACTAGTAACCATGAAAGTGACCTTATTTTGAAATAAAGTTTTTGCAGATGTAATCAAGTTAAGAAGTCATTAGGTGAGCCATAACACAATAGGACTGGTGTTCTTATAAGAAGAGAAGAGACACAAATGCATTAGGAGAGACTACCACGTGAAATAGGGGCAGAGATTGAAGTGCTAAAGCTGCCAAGGGATGCTGAGGATTGTTGGCAAACAACCAGAAAGTAGGAAAGAGGCCAGGAAAAATTTTCCCCTACAGGTTTCAGAAACAGCATGGTTCTGCCATTTCCTTGATTTCAGATTTCTAAGCCTTCAGAACTGTGAGACAATACATTTCTGTTGGTTTAAGTTACATAATCTATTAGTTTGGTAGGGCAACCTTAGGAAACTGATATATACCACTGGGTCTATATTAAAAATAAATTTCATTTTAATTATGGTTTAAATTAGGTTTGGTTCAAAAGAGTACATAATGATGTCCAACACTTAAGTAAATGTAATTAAAGAAATGTTGTTATGCTTTATTTGTCTTCATAGGAATAAAGGCTATATTATTTTTAATAAGATTCTAGAGTATTCTACATAGTGATTTCAAATTAAATACCTCTTAAAAATAACATGTACTTACTTTTGTATAAGATTGTTTGCTTTCAGTCTTTGTGCATCTTTTTTTTTTTTTTACCTTTTTTTCCCTCCAACTTTATTGAGGTATACTTGACAAATGAAAATTATACCTATTTAGAGTGTACAACAAGATAATTTGATATACATATTCATTGTGAAATATTTACCACAATCAAGTTAATTAACACATCCATCACCTCATACAGTTACCTTCTTTTGGTAGTGAGAATGCTTAAGTTAAGATCTACTCTTTTAGCAAATTTGAAGTATACAATATAATATTAACTATAGTCACCATGCTATACATGAAATCTGCATAATATATTCATCTTATAACTGAAAGTTTGTACCGTTCAACCAATATCTTCCCATTTCCCTTACCCCCAGCCCATGGCAACCACCATTCTACTGTTTCTATGAAGTTGACTTTTTTGTTTTGATTACTCCCATGTCAAACCTGTCTTCCCCATCTCACCAAGTAAATGATGCCCACTGTTCAAACTGTGAAAGCCAAAATCTCAGGCATCATCAGTGGAGGTATATTTCTTAATGTTTTAGCTGGCTTTTTTTTTTTTAACATCTTTATTGGAGTATAATTGCTTTACAATGTTGTATTAGTTTCTGCTGTGTAACAAAGTGAATCCGCTATATGTATACATATATCCCCATAACCCCTCTCTCTTGTCTTAAAAGGACCGGCTTTACTACCAGAGTCATCCTGCTGTGTAATGCCTTTTTTTTTTACTGTGGACCTCTCCTTTACCAGGGAATGAGTAGGAAAATTTAATTTCTAAATTAGAACTTAACAAGAAAATAAAACTAGAAGTTATAATCATTTTGAGAAAAGGATCTGGCAGGGTCTTATAAACCTAAAGATACCTCTGTCATATGACCCCACAATTGCAATCCTAGGTATTTACCCAAGAGTAGTAAAAACATATGCATGCACCAACTGTCAAGAAAGCTAATAGCAGATTTAAGCAAAATTGATAAAAACTGAAAACTTCCCAAGTTGCCATCAACAGAATGGATTAAAAAAGTAAGGCATATTCATATGATGGAAAACTGTTCAGCAATAAAAATGAAGATATTATCAATAAACACAATAGCATGTAAAAATCTCAAGAAACCATGCTAAATGAAAGAAATTTACACAAAAGAGTACCGGTAGTCTGGTTTCATTTATATGGAGTTCTAAAAGAGGTGAAATTAATCAGGATTGTGGTAGCATCTGAGGTTTGGTGGGGGAGGAGACTGACTCTAAAAAAGTATGAGGGAACAGGATCTTCAAGATGGCGAAAGAGTAAGACACAGAGATCACCTTCCTCCCCACAAATACATCAGAAGTACATCTACATGTGGAACAACTCCTACAGAACACCTACAGAATGTTGGCAGAAGACCTCAGACCTCCCAAAAGGCAAGAAACTTCCCATGTACATGGGTAGAGCAAAAGAAAAAGGAAAAACAGAGACAAAAGAATAGGGACAGGACCTGCACCAGTGGGAGGGAGCTGTGAAGGAGGAAAGGTTTCCACACACTAGGAAGCCTCTTCGCGGGCGCAGACTGCGGGTGGTGGAGGGGGGAAGCTTCGGAGCCATGAAGGAGAGCGCAGACACAGGGATGAGGAGGGCAAAGCGGGGAGATTTTCGCATAGAGGATTGGTGCCGACCAGCACTCACCAGCCCGAGAGGCTTGTCTGCTCACCCGCCGGGGCGGGTGGGGCTGCAAGCTGAGGCTTGGGCTTCGGAGGTCGGCTCTCAGGGAGAGGACTGGGGTTGGCAGTGTGAACACAGCCTGAAGGGGGCTAGTGTGCCACAGCTGGCTGGGAGGGAGTCCGGGAAAAAGTCTGGAGCTGCTGAAGAGGCAAGAGACTTTTTCTTGCCTCTTTGTTTCCTGGTGCGCAAGGAGAGGGGATTAAGAGCACCACTTAAAGGAGCACCACAGATGGGCGCGAGCCACGGCTAACAGCACGGACCCGAGAGACAGGCATGAGACGCTAAGGCTGCTGCAGCCACCAAGAAACCTGTGTGCAAGCATGGGTCATTATCCACACTGTCCCTCCTGGGAGCCTGTGCAGTCCGCCACTGCCAGGGAACTGTGATACAGGGAGATACAGGAACCGTGATACCTTCCCTGGGAGAATGCATGGCACGCCTCAGGCTGGTGCAACATCATTCCGGGCTCTGCTGCTGCAGGCTCACCCCGTATCTGTACCCCTCCCTCTCCCCCAGCCTGAGTGAGCCAGAGCCCCCGAATCAGTTGCTCCTTTAACCCCATCCTGTCTGAGCGAAGAACAGGTGCCCTCAGGCGACCTACACGCATAGGCAGGTCCAAATCCAAAGTTGAACCCTGGGAGCTGAGCGAACAAAGAAGAGAAAGGGAAATCCCTCCCAGCAGCCTCAGGAGCATCAGATTAAATCTCCGCAATCAACTTGATGTACCCTGCATCTATAGAATACCTGAATAGACAATGAATCATCCCAAATTGAGGAGGTGGACTTTGGGAGCAACGATATATATATATATACTTTTTCCCTTTTTCTCTTTTTGTGAGTGTGTATGTGTGTATGCTTCTGTGTTTGATTTTGTCTGTATAGCTTTGCTTTTACCATTTGTCCTAGAGTTCTGTCTATCCATCTTTTTTACTTTAATTACTTAAAAAATTTTTTTTCTTAATAATTATTTTTTAATTATTTTATTTTATTTTACATTTATTTTATTTTATTCTTTCTTTCTTTCTTTTCTCCCTTTTATTCTGAGCTGTGTGGAGGACAGGCTCTTGGTGCTCCAGCCAGGAGTCAGGCAGGGCTGTGCCACTGAGGTGGGAGAGCCAAGTTCAGGACACTTGTCCACAAGAGACCTCCCAGCTCCACGTAATATCAAATGGTGAAAATCTCACAGAGATCTCCATCTCAATGCCAAGATCCACTTCCACTCTATGACCAGCAAGCTACAGTGCTGGACACCCTATGCCAAACAACTAGCAAGACAGGAACACAACCCCATCCATTAGCACAGAGGCTGCCTAAAATCATAATAAGGCCACAGAGACTCCAAAACACACCACCAGATGTGGACCTGCCCAACATAAAGACAAGATCCAGCCTCATCCACCAGAACACAGGCACTAGTCCCCTCCACCAGGAAGCCTAAACAACACAATGAACCACCTTAGCCACTGGCGACAGACACCAAAAACAACGGAAACTGCGAACTTGCAGCTATGAAAAGGAGACCCCAAACACAGTAGGTTAAGCAAAATAAGAAGACAGAGAAACACACAGCAGATGAAGGAGCAAGGCAAAAACCCACCAGACCTAACAAATGAAGAGGAAATAGGCAGTCTACCTGAAAAAGAATTCAGGATAATGATAGTAAAAGATGATCCGAAATCTTGGAAATAGAATGGAGAAAGTACAAGAAACATTTAACAAGAATCTAGAACTAAAGAGCAAATAAACAGTGATGAACAACACAAAAAATGAAATTAAAAATACTCTAGAAGGGATCGATAGCAGAATAACTGAGGCAGAAGAACGGATAAGTGACCTGGAAGATAAAATAGTGGAAATAACTACCACAGAGCAGAATAAAGAAAAAAGAATGGAGGACTGTCTCAGAGACCTCTGGGACAACATTAAACACAACAACATTTGAATTATAGGGATCCCAGAAGAAGAAGAGAAAAGGAAAGGGACTGAAAAAAATATTTGAAGAGATTATAGTTGAAAACGTCCCTAATACTGGAAAGGAAATACGTAATCAAGTCCAGGAAGCACAGAGAGTCCCATACAGGATAAATCCAAGGAGAAACATGCCAAGACACATATTAATCAAGCTATCAAAAATTAAATACAAAGAACAAATATTAAAAGCAGCAATGGAAAAATAACAGATAACACATAAGGGAATCCCAATAAGGTTAACAGCTGATCTTTCAGCAGAAACTCTGCAAGCCAGAAGGGAGTGGCAGACATATTTAAAGTGATGAAGGATAATAACCTACAACCAAGATTACACTACCCAGCAAGGATCTCATTCAGATTTGACAGGGAAATGAAAACCTTTACAGACAAGCAAAAGCTAAGAGAATTCAGAACCAACAAACCAGCTTTACAACAAATGCGAAAGGAACTTCTCTAGGCAGGAAACACAAGAGAAGGAAATGACCTACTATAACAAACCCAAAACAATTAAGAAAATGGTAATAGGAACATACATATTGATAATTACCTTAAATGTAAATGGCTTAAATGCTCCAAACAAAAGACATAGATTGGCTGAGTGGATACAAAAACAAGACCCGTATACATGCTGTCTACAAGAGACCCACTTCAGACCTAGGGACACACGTAGACTGAAAGTGAGGGGATGGAAAAAGATATTCTATGCAAATGGAATTCAAAAGAAAGCTGGAGTAGCAATTCTCATATCAGACAAAATAGACTTTAAAACAAAGACTATTACAAGAGACAAAGAAGGACACTACATAATGATCAAGGGATCAATCCAAGAAAAAAATATAACAATTGTAAATATTTATGCACCCAACATAGGAACACCTCAATACGTAAGGCAAATACGAACAGCCATAAAGGGGGAAATCGACAGTAACACAGTCATAGTAGGGGACTTTGACACCCCACTTTCACCAATGGACAGATCATCCAAAAGGAAAATAAGTAAGGAAACACAAGCTTTAAGTGATACATTAAACAAGATGGACTTAATTGGTAGGACATTCCATCCAAAAACAACAGAATACACATTCTTCTCAAGTGATCATGGAACATCCTCCAGGACAGATCATATCCTGGGTCACAAATAAAGCCTAGGTAAATTTATGCAAATTGAAATTGTATCAAGTATCTTTTCAGACCACAATGCTGAAACTAGATATCAATTACAGGAAAAAATCTATAAGAAATACAACCACATGGAGGCTAAACAACACACTACTTAATAACAAAGAGATCACTGGAGAAATCAAAGAGGATATCAAAAAATACCTAGAAAAAAATGACAATGAAAACACGATGACCCAAAACCTATGGATGCAGTAAAAGCAGTTCTAAGAGGGAAGTTTATAGCAATACAATCTTACCTTAAGAAACAAGAAACATCTACAATAAACAAGCTAACCTTACACCTAAAGCAACTAAAGAAAGAAGCACAAAAAAGCCCCAAAGTTAGCAGAAGGAAAGAAATCATAAAGATCAGATCAGAAATGAATGAAAAAGAAATGAAAAAACGATAGCAAAGATCAATAAAACTAAAAGCTTGTTCTTTGAGAAGATAAACAAAATTGATAAATCATCAGCTAGACTTATCAAGAAAAAAAGGGAGAGGACTCAAATCAATAGAATTAGAAATGAAAAAGAAGTAACAACTGACAACCTCAGAAATACAAAGGATCATGAGAGATTACTACAAGCAAATATATGCCAATAAAATGGACAACCTGGAGGAAATGGACAAATTCTTAGGAATGCAAAATCTTCTGAGACTGAACCAGGAAGAAATAGAAAATATGAAGAGACCAATCAGAAGCACTGAAATTGAAACTGTGATTAAAAATCTTCCAACAAGGGGCTTCCCTGGTGGTGCAGTGGTTGAGGGTCCACCTGCCAAGGTAGGGGATGCGGGTTTGTGTCCTGGTCTGGGAGGATGCCGCGTGCTGCGGAGCGGCTGGGCCTGTGAGCCGTGGCCATAGAGCCTGCGCATTTGGGGCCTGTGCTCCACAGCAGGAGAGGCCACAACAGTGAGAGGCCCACATACCGCAAAAAAAAAAAAAAAAAATCTTCCAACAAACAAAAGCCCAGGACCGGATGGCTTCACAGGTGAATTCTATCAAACATTCAGAGAAGAGCTAACCCTATCCTTCTCAAACTCTTCCAAAATATAGCAGAAGGAGGAACACTCCCAAATTCATTCTACGAGGCCACCATCACTCTGATACTAACACCAGACAAAGATGTCACAAAGAAAGAAAACTACAGGCCAATATCACTGATGAACATAGATGCAAAAATCCTCAACAAAATACTAGCAAACAGAATCCAACAGCACATTAAAAGGATCATACACTATGATCAAGTGGGGTTTATCCCAGGAATGCAAGGATTCTTCAATATACGTAAATCAATCAACGTGATACACCATATTAACAAACTGAAGAAGAAAAACCATATGATCATCTGAATAGATGCAGAGAAAGCTTTTGACAAAATTCAGCACTCATTTATGATAAAAACCCACCAGAAAGTAGGCGTAGAGGGAACTTTCCTCAACATATTAAAGGTCATATATGACACACCCACAGCCAACATCTTCCGCAGTGGTGAAAAATTGAAACCATTTGCACTAAGATCAGGAACAAGACAAGGTTGCCCACTCTCACCACTTATTCAACATAGTTTGGAAGTTTTAGTCACAGCAATCAGAGAAGAAAAAGAAATAAAAGGAATCCAAATCAGAAAAGAAGAAGTAAAGCTGTCACTGTTTGCAGATGACATGATACTATACGTAGAGAATCCTAAAGACGCTACAAGAAAACTACTAGAGCTAATCAATGAATTTGGTAAAGTAGCAGGATACAAAATTAATGCACAGACATCTCTTGCATTCCTGTATAATAATGATGAAAAATGTGAAAGTGAAATTAAGAAAACGGTCCCATTTACCATTGCAACAAAAAGAATAAAATATCTAGGAATAAACCTACCTAAGGAGACAAAAGACCTGTATGCAGAAAATTATAAGATACTGATGAAAGAGATTAAAGATGATATAAATAGATGGAGAGATATACCATGTTCTTGGATTGGAAGAATCAACATTGTGAAAATGATTGTACTACCCAAAGCAATCGACAGATTCAATGTAATCCCTATCAAACTACCACTGGCATTTTTCACAGAACTAGAACAAAAAATTTCACAATTTTTATGGAAACACAAAAGACGCCAAATAGGCAAAGCAATCTTGAGAAAGAAAATGGAGCTGGAGTACTCAGGCTCCCTGTCTTCAGACTATACTACAAAGCTACAGTAATCAAGACAGTATGGTACTGGCACAGAAACAGAAATATAGATCAATGGAATAGGCTAGAAAGCCCAGAGATGAACCCAGGCACATATGGTCACCTTATATTTGATAAAGGAGGCAAGAATATACAATGGAGAAAAGACAGCCTCTTCAATAAGTGGTGCTGGGAAAACTGGACAGCTACATGTAAAAGAATGAAATTACAACACTCCCTAACACCACACACAAAAGTGAACTCAAAATGTATTAAAGACCTAAATGTAAGGTCAGACACCATCAAACTCCTAGAGAAAAACACGGGCAGAACACTCTATGACATAAATCATAGCAAGATCCTTTTTGACCCACCTCCTAGAGAAATGGAAATTAAAACAAAAATAAGTAAATGAGACCTAATGAAACTTAAAAGCTTTTGCACAGCAAAGGAAACCATAAACAAGATCAAAAGACAACCCTCAGAATGGGAGAAAATATTTGCAAATGAAGCAACTGACAAAGGATTAATCTCCAAAATTTACAAGCAGCTCATGCAGCTCAATATCAAAAAAGCAAACAACCCAGTCCAAAAATGGGCAGAAGACCTAAATAGACATTTCTCCAAAGAAGATATACAGATCACCAACAAACACATGAAAAAATGCTCAACATCATTAATCATTACAGAAATGCAAATGAAAACTACCATGAGGTATCATCTCACACCATTCAGAATGGCCATCATCAAATATCTACAAAAAATAAATGGTGGAGAGGGTGTGGGGAAAAGGGAACCCTCTTGCACTGTTGGTGGGAATGTAAATTGATACAGTCACTATGGAGAACAGTATGGAGGCTCTTTAGAAAACTAAAAATAGAACTATCATACGACCCAGCAATCCCACTACTGGGCATATACCCTGAGAAAACCTTAATTCAAAAAGAGTAGTGTACCACAATGTTCAGTGCCGCTCTATTTACAATAGCCAGGACATGGAAGCAACCTAAGTGTCCATCAACAGATGAATGGATAAAGAAGATGTGGCACATATATACAATGGAATATTACTCAGCCATAAAAAGGAACAAAACTGAGTTATTTGTAGTGAGGTGGCTGGACCTAGAGAATGTCATTCAGTGTGAAGTAAGTCAGAAAGAGAAAAAAAATACCATATGCTCACACAAATGTATGGAATCTAAAAAAAAAAAAAAAGGTCATGAAGAACCTAGGGGGAAGACGGGAATAAAGATGCAGACCTAGTGGAGAATGTACTTGAGGATACGGGGAGAGGGAAGGGTAAGCTGGGACAAAGTGAGAGAGTGGTATGGACACATATACACTATGAAATGTAAAATAGATAGCTGTGGGAAGCAGCCACATAGCACAGGGAGATCAGCTCGGTGCTTTGTGAGCACCTAGAGGGGTGGAATAGGGATTGCACAGGTGTAAAATTCATGAAGTAGTTCACTTATGTGTTATTTATTTATTTATTTAAATTTGTGGTACACGGGCCTCTCACTGTTGTGGCCTCTCATGTTGCGGAGCACAGGCTCAGGACGCGCAGGCTCAGCGGCCATGGCTCACGGGCCAAGCCACTCCGCAGCATGTGGGATATTCCTGGACCGGGGCACGAACCCGTGTCCCCTGCATCGGCTGGCGGATTCTCAACCACTGCGCCACCAGGGAAGCCCTGTGTAGTTTATTATATGGACATTGTATTTTAAAATAAGTTGTTAATAAATGCTGACCTTTAAGTGATTATATACATGTTAAAGCTTTTATGAGGAAGTGTACTCGATGTCTACAAATATTTTTTGAAATATACTGATATAAAAGGAAGGATTGAACTATACGTAGATGGAAGGATAAATAATAAAGCAAGTATAGTAAAATATTAATAGTGGGTATATGTAAATATGGGTATAGGTGTACTATAAAATTCATTCTTTTTTTCAGCATGTTTGAAAATTTTCATAATGAAATTTTAGAAAATTTTGATGAGAAAAACTCATACACATACATGCATAATCTCCAGAGTGTTTTCCTAATAGCTATAATGAAAAAGTGTTACTTCTATTTCAGAGTCTTTCAGTCATATTAGTTTCTGAGCCACTTATCATGATTGTTTAACATATAAGGTATCCATTGAATTCAAACCAGAAAACCATCACCTGAGATAAAATATTGTCACTAACAGATTCTACTAGGATGTCTGTATTTATCATAAGAACTGTATATTGTATACTATTGAATGCAATGCTTTACATTTACAGTTTTCTCATAATGATCATAAGAAATTGATACAATATTGTAGTACATTTGCAGTTATTAATTGGAGGCACTGGGGTATATTTCATAAGACAAATTATATATTTCTATATTGCTTATAATCTTATTGTAATCTTATTTAATATACTAGGTATCACATAGTGGATTTTAAAGAAATGTTTGTGGAAGGAAAGAATGGATAAATGCATTCCATTCAAAATGATAATAAGAACCATTGACATTTAGGCATCAGCTAGAACTAGTGAAAAATTTCCACCTAGATCAGATGGGGCTGGGGAATGATGCTAGACAGCTGCTTTTCAGCAATAATTTTACATTAAGTAAAGGGAGCACTCAGGTTTTTGGGGTTTTTTTCCCCTTTAGGGAAATTTTTTCCACACTTATTTTGTTTTGAGATATTTTAAAGGCAATATTTTCAGCTACTTGTTTGGGTATTATTTTTTTTCTTAAAATGAGTAATACCTAAAAAGGCATTTGAAAAATAAATTATGTGTATGTAGAAACACACACAGATAATGCATACACAGGGCCTTTGAACACTTTTTATACTTGGACAATTTACTTTTCAATACCTTACTTTTTTAAAAGTGTGATACCTTTTATTAATTGTTAATTTTATTGATTCAAAAAATGTCTAAATTCCTATTTTGTGCCAGACACATATTAGAGCGAAAAATATAAATAAAATAGCAAATTTACCCTTAGTGTGTTCAGAGTTTTCATATCTAACTTTTCTCTAAACATAATTGCTGAATCTATATAAATCTTTGAATCTATATAAATCTCTAAAAGCTATGAAACAAATAGCAACTTCACTTTCACTTAGAGATCTGGGGAAGAGGGATAAAAGTGATTTTGTGTGTGGGTGTGTGTGCAAAAAGAAAAACCACATAAGGACTTATGCAAGTATTTGTTTGTTGTTTTAAGAAAAGCTTGATTGTTTGCTTGGTCAGCAGCTTAACGATGATGGTAGTGATTTCAATAAATAAACCATTTAAAAATAAGAAGGATGGCAAAATACAAAAAAACTGAGAAGTAAACACAGAGGCATTTTTTTCCTGCCTCAATCAAATACAGATGTCTTCAGGGGATAATGACATTTTATTTTCTTCTGTACTAATGTTTAGTATGAACTTATTACTGTTGATGCACTGTGCTAAGTATTTTTATAGTCATTATCTTATTTGATATTCAAAATAACTTTGTGATATTGGATTTTTATCCTCATTATATATATATATTTTTAAAGAGGACTTCAAGGAGAAAGGACTTATCTAAACTCAGAGTGGAGTTTTGAACTAATTCCATAAGTAGAATGCTATATGCTTTTGAAGACACTGTTTAGTGTGAGTATTTGACTTAATAATAAAAAGATAAAATCTATTATTTATTAATACAATACCCATCGTGCTTCCATAATACTATTAGATCTAGTTCTATCAAAAAGTTTTCATTTAGTCAGCTGCTAACATAGTATTCAGGCAACTACCACATTATCCCAATCCTCTAATCTTTAAATTGCCTGCTGATCCAAAATAGAATCAAGTAAGTATTTTGACCTTTATTTATGGTGTGAATCTGCTAATGTGTACAGGATTGAACAACAACCAGGATCAGTGAAGCATACCCAGCTAGCTCACTGATACTTAGCAACTCAATCTCTAGATACAAGTCAGTAAATGAAAAAAGAGAGTTTTCTAAATCAGTGGCTACAGTGTTTGAAACTTTCTTAGAAACAATAAAACCTAGTGACAAAATATTAAGAAATGACTGTGTCATTTATCTTTTTTCTTTTTTTTTTTTTTTTTTGCGGTATGCGGGCCTCTCACTGTTGTGGCCTCTCCCGCCGCGGGGCACAGGCTCCGGACGCGCAGGCCCAGCGGCCATGGCTCACGGGCCCAGCCGCTCCGCGGCATGTGGGATCTTCCCGGTCCGGGGCACGAACCCGCGTCCCCTGCATCGGCAGGCGGACTCTCAACCACTGCGCCACCAGGGAAGCCCCTATCTTTTTTCTTGATGATTTTATTGTTCTTCAGTAAACTGCCCAGATTCCAATAGACTCCGGAAGATGCCAAAATATTAAGAATAGTTTTACCTTTCTCACTCTTTTTCTTACACGGCTTGTATTAATATATATATACATAAATATACACACATATATAAATAATATCTATATCTATACCTATCTATCTATATATAAATGAGGTAGCATAAGATCCTCGAGGAAGAGGAATGGATGAGAAAATGGGAAGAAAAAGAAAAGGAAGAAAGGGTATAGGAACAGAGAGACAAAGGAGGAGCCTCAGTTAGAAGAATAAATATAGTAGGAAAAGAGCAGAAAAAGGAAAAAGGATAGTATGAAGTAGAGAACCTATGAGCAAAGGGTAAAATGAGGTGAGTGAAGTGCAAAGCCAAGGTCTCAAAATCAATTTTCTGTTCTGAGGCCAGAGCGGTAATGCAAATAAGCAAATTGGAGGGGCCGTAAGAAAATCATATTCCTCTCTTTATGACTTTCTTCTCCCCACATTTGATAAAGAAATAAAAATTAATATTTCTCTTTTTAAAAAAGCAGTGGAATGCAGTGATTAAGAGCAACGTCATCCTTAGCCCTGAGAAAAGGGAATGGTGTGGCAAACCAGTGTTCACACTGGCTCCAGAAGAGGATGAGAAGTAGGTACTCTGACTGTGGCCAATATTGACAAAACTCCTGATTTTTTATGGATAAGCTGAAATCCAAATTTTATAAGGAATCTGAAATTTTGAAAACTCATTCAAAAAATGTTTAAACCTATGTGAACACTCTCATCACCCCTTACTGACTCCACCTCTACCAGTTGGGAGGTTGGCCCAGGAGTACCTGATTGTATGCTTACTAGTAAAAGGATAAGGGGCAGGGGAGGATTTACCTCCAGCTATTCTCAAAGCCTGATGGACCCTGCTGTTTACTGTGCTTTTCTCTAGAACACTGTCCTATTTGTGAGATGAATGCATAGTTCTCTACGCAGTTTATAAGGGGTAGCCTCATGGTATCACCCATTTTCTGCTTTCATCAATTATTTGGTTTCCAAAAGAGGTTTAGCCTTTTGCTTTGGTTTAAATTCATTTTTTAACTAGAGCCTCACAGTGTCCAATTCTGGCTTATTTGTTGTCATCTATTATCTAAGACCAAGCAAGTGAACTGAAGGAACGAGGGCAGCTATAGCCTAGTTCAAGGAATATGACCCAGAAACAGGGCTACCTTCATGGCTCTGCAATCACAAGAGTTACAGAGCGTTCTCCAATCAGAAGGTGACAGAGAGTTTAATGAATGTTCTGTGGCTGCAGTCTTGAAATTATTAATAATTTTATGTTTGGATATGTGCTTTGTAAGTGAAGTTTAATGGGACAATGGATCATGAGTCAGGGGCTTCGAGCCTTTGCTTACATGCCACCCTGTCTTTCTTGGCCTCCCCCCATCTCCCTCCCTTCCAGAATTGGGCTCTTGTCTGCTCCTGTCCAGTTACCACTGGCACCCTGCACTCCAGCAGGGGCCTGGACACAGGCAAGGTGAGAGTTAGGGTTAGTCACATGAATCCTAGGACTGCATCAGGAGGCTGACTACAAGTACCTATGAGACACTATGCTCACGTGGAAAGTATCCTCATGCTTGAGAGACATGGCATTAAGTAGAAAGTAAAAAGCTCTATGACAATTCAAGAGAAGCCACAGAAGAAAAGACTTTTTTCTGCCTTTTGAATGAATCCCACATTTTCATTTTATACTAGGTCCTGAAAATTATGTAGCCAGTTCCGTATATTTTATTACCAAGATATTTTATTCCTGCTTATCTACTCTTTCCCTTGCACCTTACAAACCTCTTCTCCTCTTCCTAAAACATGCAATATCAAACAAAAAGTCCAGCAAAACCGGAGCATTTAAAAAAGTTGCTTTAAGAGAAATGGAAGGCAACACCTTTTAGAATCAGGAATGACTCTACACCCCAAATCTGGAGAGTGTGAAAAGCAAGTGCCTGTGTAATGCTATCACTTTTTCTTTTTTTGGTAACATACTTGCTGTTCATTTTAGTTTTTTCAGGCAAATAGTGTGTATAAAGCAGAGCTGTGATGTACTCAGACAAATCTCATTCAAACTCCAATTCTGCCACTTGGGCAAGTTACTTAACCTTTCTTAGCCCGTTTCACTCTTCTATAAAATGATTATAATAATGGCCTTGCAGTGTTGTTCTGGTTGAACGGTATAACATGTAACAAATAAATTGTGTAATGCCTAGCATATGGTACAGGAACATTCTTCTAGAAAATGTACATATACAACTTAAAGAATATTTTATATTTTAATATTTCAATTCATACATGGTAAACTCATTTTGTGTGAAATAAGAAGAATCTGTAATTTTAGTTGGAATGAGCATAGTCATTATATAGTGTTTCTAAGGCTGTGTCCACTGAACCTGGATATGACCATCAACTGTCATTATGTGGAAGAGTTGAGATGGCAAAGAGTGTCCTTCAGTGGCAAGCCTAAATTTAATTCAAGGGCTTTGGAACCCCTGAGCCCCAAGCAAAGTGTTCAGAATCTTTCACATGCCAAAAAATTTTTTTCTTAGATATTGAGAATTTCCTTGATTGTTTTTGATATGTGAGAGTGTGGTTCCATATTAAGTCAATCAGCATGATTTAATAGAGTTAATGTAATGGCTAATGTTTACGATAATCAGCAATTAAACATAGTGCTGGATACCTTCTTCACTTTTAATATGGAGTAAACAATACTTGTGAAATTACAGCAGTTTGAAATATAATAAAATTAAGTTCCAAATAAGCTATAATTTCTCACTGGGTTGCTTTAAATAGTCTCTGAGAAATTATGGAGTGTACTGACAGATGCAGCATCTAATTCGTTCAGTCTTACAATGGAATCTCACAACATAGGTCACAGCTGTGGAAAAACAAGTTGTGCAGAGACAAAATTTACTGCTATTAAAATTTCATGGCCATTCTCAATGGTGAATAACTGAAACCATTTCCACTAAGATCAGAAACAAGACAAGGTTGCCAATTCTTGCCATTATTATTCAACATAGTTTTGGAAGTTTTAGCCACAGCAATCAGAGAAGAAAAAGAAATAAAAGGAATCCAAATCGGAAAAGAAGGAGTAAAATTGTCACTTTTGCAGATGACATGATACTATACATAGAGAATCCTAAAGATGCTACCAGAAAACTACTAGAGCTAATCAATGAATTTGGTAAAGTAGCAGGATACAAAATTAATGCACAGAAATCTCTGGCATTCCTATACACTAATGATGAAAATTCTGAAAGAGAAACAAAGGAAACACTCCCATTTACAATTGTAACAAAAAAAATAAAACACCTAGGAATAAACCTACCTAAGGAGACAAAAGACCTGTATGAAGAAAACTATAAGACACTGATGAAAGAAATTAAAGATGATACAACAGATGGAGAGATATACCATGTCCTTGGATTAGAAGAATCAACATTGTGAAAATGACTGTACTACCCAAAGCAATATACAGATTCAATGCAATCCCTATCAAACTAGTACTGGCATTTTTCACAGAACTAGAACAATAAATTTCATAATTAGTATGGAAACACAAAAGACGCAGAATAGGCAAAGCAATCTTGAGAAAGAAAAACGGAGCTGGAGGAATCAGGCTCCGTGACTTCAGCCTATGCTACAAGGCTACAGTAATCAAGACATTATGGTACTGGCACAAAAACAGAAATAAAGATCAATGGAACAGGTTAGAAAGCCCAGAGATAAACCCACACACATATGGTCACCTTATTTTTCATAAAGGAGGCTAGAATATACAGTAGAGAGAAGACAACCTCTTCAATAAGTGGTGCTGGGAAAAGTGGACAGTTACATGTAAAAGAATGAAATTAGAACACTCCTAATACCATACACAAAAATAAACTCGAAATGGATTAAAGACCTAAATGTAAGGCCAGACACCATCAAACTCCCAGAGGAAAATATAGGCAGAACACTCTATGACATAAATCATAGCAAAAGCCTTTTTGACCCACCTCCTAGAGAAATGGAAATTAAAACAAAAATAAACAAAGGGGACCTAATGAAACGTAAAACTTTTTGCACAGCAAAGGAAACCATAAACAAGACCAAAAAACAACCCTCAGAATGGGAGAAAATATTTGCAAATGAAGCAACTGACAAAGGATTAATCTACAAAATTTACAAGCAGCTCATGCAGCTCAATACCAAAAAAGCAAACAACCCAATCCAAAAATGGGCAGAAAACCTAAATAGACATTTCTGCAAAGAAGATATGCAGATTGCCAAGAAACACATGAAAGGATGCTCAACATCACTAATCATTAGAGAAATGCAAATCAAAACTACAATGAGGTATCACCTCACACTGGTCAGAATGGCCATCATCAAAAAATCTAAAAACAATAAATGCTGGAGAGGGTATGCAGAAAAGGGAACCCTCTTGCACTATCAATGTAAACTGATAAAGCCACTATGGAGAGCAGTATGGAGGTTCCTTAGAAAACTAAAAATAAAACTACCATATGATCCAGCAATCCCACTACTGGGCATATACCCTGAGAAAACCATAATTCAAAAAGAGTCATGTACCCCAATGTTCATTGCAGCTCTATTTACAATAGCCAGGACATGGAAGCAACCTAAGTGTCTGTCGACAGATGAATAGATAAAGAAGATGTGGCACATATATACAATGGAATATTACTCAGCCTTAAAAAGAAATGAAATTGAGTTATTTGTAATGAGGTCAATGGACCTAGAGACTGTCATACAGAGTGAAGTAAGTCAGAAGGAGAAAAACAAGTACCATATGCTAACACATATATATGGAATCTTAAAAATCAAATGGTTTTGAAGAACATAGTTGCAGGACGGGAATAAAGACACAGACATCGACAATGGACTTGAGGACATGGGGAGGGGTAAGGGTAAGCTGGGACAAAGTGAGAGAGTGGCATGGACATATATACACTACTAAACGTAAAATAGATTGCTAGTGAGAAGCAGCCACATAGAACAGGGAGATCCGCTCTGTGCTTTGTGTCCACATAGAAGGGTAGGATAGGGAGGATGGGAGGGAGACTCAAGAGGTAGGAGATATGGGGATATATGTATACATATAGCTGATTCACTTTGTTATAAAGCAGAAACTAACATGCAATTGTAAAGCTATTATACTCCAATAAAGATGTTAAAAAAAATTAATGTCCTCTTTTCAAGATCATGAAATCTGTGCCTTTAGTCTTAAGTAATACAAACTGCTTACTAAAGGATATTGTGTAAATTGGTTTATAACAGGTGCAGTATATACTATCACTCAAGTATAGACAAGTAATGATTAATAGAAGTCAGCAAAAGACCTCTAATGCAGTTAACTAAAAGCAGAACAAATCACAGTCTTACGAATGAGAAAAGCTAGGAGAAAAAATTTTAATTACTCTCTCATGAGCTTATGAAAAACTGTGCAGTCGATAACAAACAGAGCTTATTTGGAAAGATGGGGCAAAATGGTTTTGTTAATATAATTTGCTCAATATTTGCATGTGACTAGGTTAACTAAATTACATCTTAGTAAGGAAACTAATATGATAAAGATAACCAGGTCCTAATTACCGGGATTATTAGAAATAATAATTTGGTTGGTGATAAATACTAGAAAGAAATAGTGAAAGCTTATATATTTCTAAAAACATTTTCCAAATGATCTACAATATCTATGGAAGGAGAGCTAGCACCATGAAATAGGATGCACAAATGTGAATCAAGTTTAAGTCATTGTTGAAATTGTAGGGACCAAAGTAGTAGCTGAAATTCATTCCAGTTGAAATAACTAAATAAATCACTTCTGCTTCAGTGAATTAAACCAAACCATATTTGTTCTAATTTAGGTCTATGTTTTCTTGTTCTATATTCAATGGAAATGGACAAATATTTCCTATATTTATTTCAGGAAGCAATACACTACCACCCCCCTCAGCTTTCTCACATATCTTTTTCAATCTTTTGACCCTATTCACTCTCCACTTTCTTGTAGAGATCATTAAAAGCTTAGCACAATAGAATGAAGTTTGTAGGATGCCTTTAACAGCACGGAGTAGAGGTGATAAAAATAGAGAATAGAGAAGAGAGACAGATAAGAAATAGAGTAAGAGATACCACTGAAAACTACAGGTGAAATCAATGAAAAATACTGAATCTAAAGTCATTTGATCTCTATTATGTGAAAACCATTGTGTTTGAATTCAAAAAATCTTCTAAAATCTGCCTGGTTTAAAAAATAAGAAAAAGTATAGTTAGTTTACTTTGTTTTCAGGGCTTTGGTTTATAAAGAATTTTAATGAATACCTTAAATTTTTTTCTCTCTCTTCTCCCACCAGCAACATGTGCTATCCAATAATGGTGTGATATCGTTGGGAATTATAAAGTAAACATTCAACAGAGAGATGGTAAGATTTAAAGCTTTGAAAAAGTTTGGGAAAGATAAGCCTTGTCTTCTAGAATCCATCATAGTCAACAAGGCAGCTTAAACAGCATCAGACTTCAATATTTAAGGAGGCAATTTTCAAATATTCCAATAACAATATAAGCATTTCATTGATATCACTGAATAGCACTTTAAAAGAAATGATAAGTAAAGATGACTGGAAAACTCTCAAGAAAAAGTTTCTGAGCTGATATCAAAAAATAAATTAAAAATATTATAAACCCATTTATCAAACTCCATTTACAATAGCAAGAGAAAAACTATAAGGTAACCATACTTAATTAACAAGAGATATAAAATATTTGTCCAGATAAATACAAAATATTACTGAAACAATTTATAAAAGATCTAAATAAAATTTTTTTAAATCCCTGCTTTCATGAGATTAGGAATGCACAATATTATAAAGATGTCTAGTCATCTGAAGTAGATCTATAGATTCAACACAATTCCGATCAAATACAAACATACTTTCATTGAACATGAAAATCTGATTTAAAAAAAAATAGAGAAATGTAAATGAAAACCACAATAAGATACCATTATTGCATTAGCTCAGGCTGCCATAACAATATCCCATAGACTAAGTGGCTTAAAGAATGGAAATTTATTTTCTCTCATTTCTGGAGGGTAGAGGTTCAAGATCAAGATGTCAACATGGTTGGCTTCTGGCGATGCTACTTTCTGGCTTGTAGAAAGCTGCCTTTTCTCTGTAACTTCACATAGCAGAGAGGGGGAGAGAGAGAGAGAGAGAGAGAGAGAGAGAGAGAGAGAGAGAGAGAGAGAAAGGGCTCGCTGATGTCTTTTTTGATAAGGATACTAATGCCATCATGAGGGCCCCACCCTCAGGACTCCAATGTAAACATAATTATTTCCCAAAGGATCCAACTTCAAAGAGCATCATGTTGGGATTAGGGTTAAAACAATGGACATTTTGAGCGAACACAATTCAGTCCATAGGAACTACACAGTTAATAAATTTCTAAATTTAAAAAGAAAGGCCATCTTGCAGGACTGAAACTTTACACCATTGTTTCAGTCATGCAAAATGAAAACGTTCAAGAGATCTGCTGTACAATATTGCCCTTACAGTTAACAATACTGTACTGTACACTTAAAATTTTGTCAAGAGGGCAGACCTCATATTAGGTGTTTTTTACCAAGAAAGAAAGAAGGGAAGAAAGAAAGGAAGAAAGAAAAAAAGAAGCAAGGATGGAAAGAAGGGAAGAGGGAGGGAGGGAGGAAGGAAAGAAAAGAAAGAGGAAAGGAAAGGAAAGGAAAGGAAAGGAAAGGGAAGGGAAGGGAAGGGAAGGAAAGATCATACCAGGTGCTGGTGATGATATGGAGACACTGGAACACTCTCACAGTTTGTGCAACTATTTGGAAGTTTCTTAAAATTTTAAACATATAACTGGCTCTTAATTCAGCCATTCTATTTCTAGGAATTTACTTAAAACAAATGAAGGTATATGTCTGTGCAAAGACTTGTACATCAATGTTCATAACATTTTTATTTGAAATAGACAATAACTGGAAGTAAGCTAAATGTTCACTAACTCCAGCTACTGATCTAGCCCTCCTCTGTAAATAGCTATAAAACAGCACATAGCATTTAAAAGAATAGTTTTCAGACATTTGACTAATGGAGTTCAGGACTTTGATCCCTGAAAAATAAATGAGTTGACCCCTATGCATGTTGAATCTTTCTTCCTGGAAGGCCAACCAAGGCTGTAGAATAATAAAAACAAGTATGGCAGCCTTGTTAAGCTGAGAAAACTGAAATCAGAATTCAGGGAAGCTGAAGATAAATTATCACACATAAAAGATCTATGTAGTTAAAAAGCTCTAGAATTCTGCACTTGAGATGCTCAGAGGTAAAGAACAACCACTGTGAAAAGAAAAACAACGGGGGACAATAAACTGAACAGCTCTCTTAGGTGATGCAGGACTGGGAGATGTTTGGGATCCAATCAACTATAGTGAAAAGATTTCATTGACTATTAGAACATTTAGTAACGTTAAGAAAGGGGTTACATTATTCCTAAAGTAAAGACTACTGTTTAGCCACACTAGCAAGTTTTAAAAACAGGCTTTGAAAGAATCAAGCTGATTTGAAAACAAATTAACTCCCTGCCACAAAATTCAAAACCTTTAAGAAAAAATAAGAAAGAAAAATGTAGTGAGTCACAACGTGTATCATGAAAACATGAAATTACTAGAAGAATCAGGAAAATATAACTCAGAATAAAAAACTCAGTTATTAGAGACAGACTGCAAAATGACAGGAATAATCAATTTAACATTCAATACATGTTCAATACATATATATATAGATATAGATATAGATATGGATATAGATAGATAGATAGATAGATAGATAGATGATAGATTTAACATCATATTAGAAACCACATAGAAGAAAATCAGTGTACATAAGACCTGGAAATGGAAACTATCCCAACTGAAAAACAGAGAGTTAAACCAATATTTAGTGACCTATGGGATAAAATCCAGCCATGTGACATTGATATAATTAGGATCCCAGAATGGGGAGGGGGCAAAAATTAAAGAAATGTTTTCCAAAATAAAAAAAAAATCAATCCACAGATTGAAAAGCTCAGAGCACCCCAAATTAACACACAAAAAGCACAAAAAAATGCTTAAACAAATACTTAGAATAAACACAAAAAACATACTTAGATAATTCATAGTGATTAATATGTTAAAGGTTCTAGTGGAAAAAGAGAACAATGTGAATAAGTAGATGAAAAAACCCATCAGACAGTTGAAAACAACAGGAAAGAGCCAAATGGAAGTAGGGTTCAGAGGTACAAGTTCCTGAAAGATCATCCCAGCTGAAACCTTCAATAAGACTGTATCTCCATGCAATTTCTCTCCCCTGTCTCCTTCTATTTTGTAGGTGTTGAACACACTCTAAAAATCTCCTACATTCGAATCTATATCTCAGAATTTGCCTTCCAGGGGACCCAGCCTGGGTAAAGGGTACATCAAAAAAAGAATGTTAAGTAACCTGGGGGAGAGTAGCTTTAAAAATAGAAAATAAAGAAAGGGAATTTATACATTATCACTTGTGCATCAGGCATAGAAATATCTATTCTGGATTGGAACAGGAAAATGAGGGGCCCTAAAGCAAAAGCAGATGGAATTAAAAAAAAAAAAAAAGTTTGAGCTGAAACACTGAACAAATGTAAGACAATGTTTACGAAAAAAAAAAAAGAAAAAAGAAAGAAAATTCAAAATTCAGCTGTACAGGAAGAAAAATGAAATGGTCATTGACTATAGTGAATACACTCACATAAAGCTAATTTATGTACTAATTTTCAACTGTTATAATCAATCTATTTGCAAGGAGTGGTAGACAAGAATAGTGTCAGAAGAGTGTTTAAATGCTATTAACATTAACAAAGCAAAAATGTTACTACAGATGGCAGAGGTTGTGAGACAGAAGGGAAGGGAGAGCTGAAGAAGGAAGGGGATATCATTGTAAACAGGAAAGTCAAAAGACAATATCAATAGTTGAAGAAATAAGGAATGCAAGTTTAGGGTTAAAAAATGGGGATCTAAATTTCTGGGATGGATATAAATTCCTGGTAAAGGAAAGTCAGGTGTTATCCAAAAAATGTAAATACAGATACAATATAAGCATATTATTAAGGGATTTGAATATGTCAGGAAAAAAATAACACACAAGTGTAAGTCAGAGTGTTTTCTTCTGGGGAATGGGATTGAGAGTGGGAAGGAAGTGTGCCTGGGATGGTAGTTTTGATGTTAGGCATATACTATGTTGATAACAATACAAAGTTTTTTTTCTGAGGAATTAGGATATAAGAAGTTGGAGTGTGGGTGGGATATGAGTCAACTTTGGCTGAAAATGTGGAAGTCTTTTCTAATGAATAACACTGGAATAAACCACCTTGTAAAGGAGGGAGTTTTCAGTAAGATAATTGAGGGGTGCTACATTCACGTAAGAGACATTCCAATCTGACATTCTATGGTTTACTGTGTCTTTAAACAGAAATATTTTCAAATAACTGCTACTAAATGCCAAAACTAAATTATTTTTTAAAATATAATATTTAACTGCATTTTTGCAATAAGAGACCTCATAATTGTCCTTTTCCTTCTCCATGAACATCTTATGTTCAGCTTTTAGAAATAAAACAAATTTAACTTAAGGGAAAATAAAGACATATTAAATTTCCTTTCAAGATATTTTGCTGAAAACCCCTTAGAGAAATCAAAGGAAAAAGAAGCTAGAACTGCATAAACAAGTTATGAAGGAGAAGTTGGTTCTGTAAGGATATATTTATTTGGTTTAGCTTTCCCTGAGTAATATGAAATATATAATGTATTTTATGAGAATCTTCTTATTGTCCATACTCAGTTCAAATTCACCTCTCAGAGGAAAAGATAATGTTGATTCTTCCTGGTTAGCCTGAACTTTCTTTTCCAATACTTTTCACAGAATGAAATATTAGTACTAAACCGCACTGCCTATACTTGAGGGAGCAGCCATAACACAGCTGGATGACCCATCACTGCCCCTGATGTCTCATACCATCTAGTATGCAAGTTGGCTCTTCAGACTGGATGGTGCTGGCACCAGCCAGCTCACTTCACTCTTGAACTACACGAATTGTTGAAACATGCTTCCTCATATTGAGCTCAATTTCTAGACTGTATAAATTAAGTATATGGCTTTTCTTTCTAATATGATGATATTCTTTTGTACCATGAGTTTGCTGTATAATTGGATTAAGTGTGAGCTTCTGTGTCTAAGACACCAACAAAAAATTATTGACTATATTAAATTGTAGTATAGTAAATTATATTATATTTTATGTAAAATGCAATGTATTTCCTCTCACATCCATCACTACATCAAAATGGTACCTCTTCTTCATAAGTAGTACAAAATTCCACTGTTACATTCATTGTTCAGAATCACTCCAGGTTCCTGTTATTAATGGCTTTAAGGCTGCTGTTGTTTGTCACTCTCAAGTGATGAAACTGCCAGTTTTATCTCTGACCTTTACCTCTCTGGTCTTACACCTTAGCCATAAAGCATTAGTTAGTGATCAAGACATGATTTCCATGTGCTTTTTGCTAATCTTCCCATTTTGCATGGGATTTCAACTTCTATCACCCAGCACCTGTTTTTCAAGATGTAACACCTACTCCTCTTTAAAAAACTCAGGTTAAATGTTTCCTGAAAGGGAGTATTTTCTGACCCACTCCAATATAATTCACTCCTTTGTGCTCCCATTGAAGCTCACACAGATATCTGTCAAGGGAAAACCTATTACAGACCCCTATATGACTTTCCTATCTCCTGCACATACCAAATCATTCTCCATGATACTGGACTTACCTGACTACAGTGCAACTCTGATTGCATGATTTCCCTTCATAATTCCTTCCCATTCTTTGTAGGATAAAATAAAAAGGATTTATCACTTTTAGCATGGAATATAGGCTCATGATTTGATTCCAGACAATTTTTTTTTAGCTGTTTTCCTGCAGTCACTTCCCCACTAGCTCAATATTTTTAACTGATAGTAAATTTCTTGATATCACATATATATC
Source organism: Phocoena sinus (assembly GCF_008692025.1). NCBI lineage: Eukaryota > Metazoa > Chordata > Mammalia > Artiodactyla > Phocoenidae > Phocoena > Phocoena sinus. The sequence goes on along the minus strand of NC_045772.1, from coordinate 33,729,870 downwards.
CTACATACTCTCTCATATTGCCCCAGCAACCCACCAAATTTTTTCACTTAGTCTCTTAAAGTGGCAATGGATGATTCTTTCATATCTTTAAGATCTAAGCTTAAATATCATCTCTTCAGAGAGGCATTTATTGACCCCTATATAAAATGGCTTTCCCCACCACTCTATTTTTTCTGTTTTATATTCACTTAGCATTTATACCAGTGAAGAACAGTAATACTTTTTTGTCCCCTGGCTTCTTCCATTACAGTAATTTAACTTCTGATATCATAATTTAACTTCCACTAAAATTTAATGATACTAGGAATTTTTTTCTTGTTTCCTGCTCTGTTCCTAACACCTAAAACAGTGTCTGTTTTTTAAATGAGTGAATGAATGAACGTTTATTTAGTGAATGAATGAATATGTTTGTTATTTACCTAGGAAACTCATTATTGAGTCAGCAACTTGTACTTCCCCTTCTTCACATCAAGTATCTGAAAACTGGAAGAGACTCAATGGTCTTCTCTCCAAAAGTGCCCAATATTTTAGGATTCAATGAGTAATAAATTTTAAAACAAAATCATCCACTGTAATTTCAAAAAGGAAATGAAATTTCAATTCCCATAAAGTAGTAAGGACATAACTTCACAATATATTGCATGAATTTAGATTTATGCAAAGCCTGCTTCATGGTCCTTAATGTTTCTCTTTTGGCCATGGAATACTGTAAACCTCAGGAAACACAGACCAACACCTGCAGCTCTATACTGGAAACCTCTGACCCAGCTCTCCTTTCTGCCTTTACAAGTTGTTCATCACATCTTCCTCTAAACCCACTTACTCTTGTGTCTCTTTCCCTTACTCCCAGCTCAGTGAAGGAAACTAACCTGATAATCCTATTTTAACAAAAATGTTAATGTCTTTTTCAGAGGTTTGTATTTGTTTTAAACAACCACCATTAATCCAAAGGAATGAATAAATAACTCAAGATTGTGGTTGGGATTCTAGTAAGAAGAGATGTTACCTTTCCTTCCTCAAACTATACTATGTAAAAAGACTGCATAAAGATGATCGATATTAACTCATCTAAGGAAAAAAATATTTACTAAAACACATTTCCTTTGAATACTATTAGTTTCTTAATAGTCAATATTTTCATGGTAACAAAAATAATAATGATAAGTAAAATTTATTGAAAACTTAGCATGTACAAAACACTATGCTTTTCACACATTGTGTCTTTGTGCCTGCATAGTAGTATTAATACTATAGGAAATCATTTTTTATCCCAAACTTACAGGTAGAAAAGTAGGCTTAAAGAGGTTAAGTAGCATACTTAATGTCTCACTGTTGGTCGGTAGTGGGGCTAAGACTCACATTTTTTTTCAGTGTGATTCTAAAACTTTAATATTCTATAGCCTCTCACAAAAAAAGGTTTACAATTGGGTTATATCTTATTTTTCATTAAAACTTATGCATAAATCCCCTACTAACAGCCCTAAAGTGTAATAAAGTCCCTCTATATGAATAATAGAAAAGTCATGACATCATAAAGTGCAATTTATAATTTTTTTTAGCTCTAATTGTCACTGTATTTAATTGTTACCGTTTTCATGACTGGATCAAAACCTATCACCTAAATAATATACATCATTTAATCCTATTTTTGTTCCTCAACTAATAAGATGAGTAAAATCAAATAGGACTCCCGAAGACTAAAAAAAAATTGTGTAAATATTTTGTCAAAAAATTAATAAACAAATCTCATGTAAACAGAATTGAGAGACCAGAAGGGGGAGCTCCCATGTCATGTGAGCACAGCAGAACCCAACAGGAGCAAGGAAGAATTCTCTTCTTTCCTGGCAGGGACTCACCCAATGAAAAGCCATGAACCTTTGTTAACTATAGCCCTCTCATCTTCCATTTCGCCTCTATACAAGTGTTCTTCTTTCTTTGCCATGCGGGGGACTTGCAAATTGTTCACTATGTTTGCAGACCCCAAACTGCAATTCTCTGATGATCCTGAATAAACCTATCTTTGCTGAAAAAATATCTGGAAACCTATTTTAGGTCAACATTTTGGTGGCCCATATGAGGACCAGAGAAGACCCCCAAAGGTTCTGGGGCTAGTCAGCAAACAGATGCAGTACCCATAATTGAGCCCATTTTCCCTCACTGCTTTTCTTGCTGGGGTTTGAAGGTACATCTTTCTCCTGAATTTGAGCTCACACCTTCTTTGCCCTTGAAGCTCTCCAGGCTTTATTCAGGATTTATTTTAAGGTTTTGTTTTCTCTGGTTAATGCTTTGTTCCGTATGCAAGTACTTGTTTGGCACTTCGGTCTGATTTTGAGATATGACTGCTTCAGTTGAAGCTGTCTATCCTTTGTCCCATTCCTTCAAAACAGTAGTTGCTTTATTGAAACTGTGCCAATTCAGCCTTTGGAAAAGAGGCTGTTCTCTGGAAATTGCCTGACAAAGCCTTCGGCCTTGTTTCTATTGAATCAGCAACCACCTTCGTTATGGGCAAAATCTCCAACTGATATTGGCAAAATTCATTGCATATTTCCCATCAAGATTCAAATAGACCCCTTGAAACCTCTTCCCAGAATTAATCTTGTATAAGAAGACTTCCAAGGCATAAAACCCATAATAAAAGATTAAAGTGTCAAGGCCTCCTTATCCCTTGTACTAGCCCCTGTAACACTCATTTTACCAGCGAGAAAACCTAAGGGCCAAGGGTGGAAGTTTGCCCAGGGCCTCCAACAATAAAAAAACATTGCTATCCCTTGACACCTTGTTGTTCCTAACCCCCATACCTCACTAACATCCATTCCCACAGGAAATAAATTCCTTACTGTAATTAACTTATGCCATGCATTCTTTAGTATTCCGGTTGATGAAGCTAACCAATACCTTTTTGCCTTCGCTTGGGAAGAAATACAATTTACTTGGACTGTAATGCTTCAGGGTTTTTTTGAGAGTGCTTCTCATTTCCCACAAATCCTAAAGGCTGATCTGGTGACATAACATTCCCTAGAGATTCTATTTTATTGCAGTATGTGGATGATTTGATAGCATCCACTTGCTTTAAGCCTTAAAGGTACAGAAGATCACCAAAGAAAAATTACAGTTTTCCCAAACCCAGGTTTGATATTTATGTCATCTGATATCAGAACAAAGTCCACACCTAGATCCAGATAGATTTCATAATGTCCTAAATTTCACAAAACCCAAAACTAAGAACTGACTGTGAGGTTTTCTTGGCCTAGTTGATATTGCTGAAATTAGATTCCAATTTTTCTCTTATGGCCAAATCTCTGTATGTTTTACTAAACAATAACAACCCCAAAATAATTTTATGGGAAGAACCAGACAATATAGTTTTCAAGGCTTAAGGAGAGTTTGATGAACTCACCTGCCCTTGGGCATCCCAATTATCAGATTCCCTTTTTTCTTTTTGTATGTGAAAAGAAAGGGAATTCCCTTGGGGTACTCACCAAAGAACACAGGGACCACCATGAACCCATAGGGTATTATAGCCAACAACTGTACCCTGTGGTACGGGGATACTCCCTTTGCCTTAGAGCCATTATGGCCACTTTGATTCAGACTGCTAAGAAAATCACTGTGGGATCCCCTTTAACCCTTTTTGTACCTCATACAGTAGAAGCTATCCTGAATCCTCATTGCACTCAACATTTCTCAGTCAGCCACCTCATCTCCTATGAAGTCCTTTTCTTAACTGTCCCTCACATTACTCTGTCACATTGTAATAATCTTAATCCTGCTACTTTTCTTCCCTCTCTTACCAGTGAAGTCTCTCATGACTGTTTAATGCTGACAGACCACCTCTTGACTCCTTGTGATGATCTGTAGGAAATTCCTTTGGGTAATGCTGCCTTCTATTGTTCACTGATAGTTCTTATTTAATTGGTGACAATGTCAAATATTGTGCTGGGTATGCTATTGCAACTCCTTTTGATGTTACTGAGGCTGCATCTTTACCTATGGCTATTTCAGCCCAACAAGCTGAATTATACACTCTTACATAGGCTTGTACTTCAGCCAAGCACACAACTGCCAGTATTTATACTGAGAGTAGATATGCTTTTGGAGTGGCTCATGATTTTGGAATGTTATGGAAGAAACATGTCTTCCTTAATATCAGTAATAAATAAATTAAATATAGCTCCTCTATTCAGTAATTATTGTATGTGACTTTTACCTGCCACTTTAGCTATTTTTAAGATTCTGGGGCATTATAAACTTGACTATCTGGAAGCTAAGGGAAATCACCTTGCTGATATTTCTGCAACTTCAGTATCGCAAAGGCCTAACTGCTTGTATTAAAAATAACTGTGTTTTGGTAGAGCAACATTTTCACAGTACACTGTTGGGAGTTGAAGACTTTAAGCATCACACCTTGCAACCTGGAGATATTGTCCATTGGAAAAGACACCTCCAGAAGAACTCTCTTCAATCCCACTAGAAAGGCCCTTATCAAGTATTGCTAACCAACCCTTGTGCCACCAAAGGCAAAGGAATAGACTCTTGGATTCATGTGACACACCTAAAAAAAGTGCCAAACACTGACTAGACCCACACACCATCTGGTCACCTGAAAGTAAAGATTTCCCAGAATTGGAGCAGATAACATCTGAGCAGACAGCTTTCCCAAGTTGTCCAGTGTAGGTCTGTTGGAAGTTTGCCCTCAAACCTTTGATGATGACATAACACTTCAGATGATCTCCAATGTCTATGATCTTGATAATAGAAGGAGTTTAGATAACAAGTCCTGAGGGTTCTTCCTCCAATCCCTCATGGTTACTCACATGTGACCCAATAAGTTTCCAATCTGTGCACTTTTCCTTTGACATGAAACACTACACCCAGGAAAGGTCCCTCCTGGCATTGAGGGGAAAAAGGTACTGAAATTGGAAAACCTGACTCTTGATCAATGATGCTTTCAGAGAAAGAGCTTGATCAAACAGGGAAAATGTAAAAAAAAAAAAAAATTAATAAACAGGAACCTCAGTTAAATAGAGTCAAGAGACAAGAAGGGGGAGTTCTCATGCCCTGCAATGATAGCAGAGCCCAATTGGAAGAAGAAAGAGTCCTCTTCTTTCCTGGCAATGATTCAGCCAGTGAAAAGTCATGGACACCTTGTTTACTACAGCCCTCTCAGCTTCTTTTCTTCTCTATAAAAGTGTTCTCCTTCCCTTGCTGCTCAGGGGACTTGCATGTGGCTCATTATGGTTGCAGACCCCAAATTATAATTCTCTGCTGATCCGAATAAACCCATCTTTGCTGAAAAAATATCTGGTAGTTTGTTTTAGGTCAACATTTTTGATATTTAAAAAAATTAGATAAATTTTAATATTAAGTCTATATGCTTTTAAATTCTCCAAAATGTACTATAATTTTTTTAGTAATAAAAGTGTCTTAAGGGGCTTCCCTGGTGGCGCAGTGGTTGAGAGTCCCCGGGTTCATGCCCTGGTCCAGGAAGATCCCACATGCCGCGGAGCGGCTGGGCCCGTGAGCCATGGCCGCTGAGCCTGCGCGTCCGGAGCCTGTGCTCCGCAATGGGAGAGGCCACAACAGTGAGAGACCCGCATAACGCAAAAAAAAAAAAAAAAAAAAAGTGTCTTAAGATATCTATCCTTATGTTTTGATTTCAACATTCCCTAAAACCTATGTATAAAAAAATGGTTTTAAAAATTTGATAATTATGAGAATAGATAAAATCATGATATTTTTTATTTTAAAATACAAGGTCGGGCTTCCCTGGTGGCGCAGTGGTTGGGAGTCCGCCTGCCGATGCAGGGGACACGGGTTCGTGCCCCGGTCTGGGAGGATCCCACATGCCGCGGAGCGGCTGGGCCCGTGAGCCATGGCCGCTGAGCCTGCGCGTCCGGAGCCTGTCCTCCGCAACGGGAGAGGCCACAACAGTGAGAGGCCCGCGTAACGCATAAAAAAAAAAAAAAAAAAAAAATACAAGGTCATTTTAGTTTCATCAGCAAACATTCTGATCTAAGGTGTAGTTTCTACTTGCATGGGTTATTTAAATTTCTTAAAATATGATTTAACTCTTATTGTGGTTAATATCAAGAGTTCAAATATGCTTTTTTGGGGGATGGAGCTCAGCCATTCATCATTTTGCAGATAAATAACTAACATTAAATCAATTAAATTATTTGAATACCTAGTTATCTAAAGTGTGCTTTCTAAAGACTACAATATCTTGTATCTAAAATACAACATTCATATTCTTGTTCTTTCACCTCCTTATTTTGATTTGACTTGAGATTTGGTATGACACAAAATAGATAATTTACTCTTGGATGCAGATATAAGATTTTTAAAAATTTTATTTTCCAGACTAAATGAAACGTTTTATTTGACTTTTATAAAGTTTTAGGAAGTATCTTGACAGTTTGGAAATTCTTTTTTAATTATAAAAGTTAAGGAGAACATTGGGAGACATCTTTGAAACTATACTAGATGAATATTTTAATGAAATGCTGAAATGGCTTTTATAAATTATATTTATTCAAGTACCACTATGTTCTTTTGAAAAATATTATTAATTTGTGCTTTTGAAATCAGATAGCTATTTACATGTTTCTCTATTCTAAGTCATTGCTTTAAACATTGAACTAACATGGTTACTACTCCTTTTTTAGAGTCATAATCTTATCAACAGCTTTTATCTTATTTTTGTTTTTTTTTTAAGAGATGGAAGCAAGATCAGTATTATATTGAATTTGTTTAGAAAAAAGAAAGTTAGAGGGTATTTTTAATTTATTGTTGTTAAAGCTCCTGCTGTTAGAGCTGTCAGTATTGCTGCTTTGTTGAAATTCAGTGGAAGTGATCAGTAAGAAGGCCAGTTCAGTTACTTTGACTTGAAATCACAAAGCATATTCCCCAGACACTACCTCTTGTTATTTTTGGTAGCTCAGGAATGTGATCATTTATGAGTCATAGAGCATCCATTTTTAAGACTGTAAAATTGCAGTAGCATGAGATAAGGTACTTTAGATTTAGATTGTAAATATATCAAATTTATAATAATGCCTGCTTCAGTTTCTGTGTACATAGTCAAGTTTATTTCTAGAAAAGGAGAGAGGAGTTAATTCCAAATTTTATTTATTATTCAAGTTATTATTTAAAAGATTATAAGCTCTTCACAAACATTGCTCTTTTCTATTGGCTTTGCCTCAGAGCTTAAAATGCTACCATAAAATTCAACAACACATGAGGTGCCATGGGTAGTATAATTTTAGAGGAATTTGAAAGACTTAATAAAGCCCACAGAAACATTCTCATGGAAGTTATCTTTTAACTATCTATATAATACTATTTAGTCATATGCATGTCCACTGACAGGAAACAAAAAAGAAAGAAAATAATTTGTGGAATTTTAAAATATCTCAGTGAAACCCTATATAAAATGGATATAATATTAAAATTGTTTATAAAAATTAAGCTAAAAACTTAGAAAAATAATAAAACTGGTGGGACATTAACTCTCCATTTCATTACCTATTAAATTGTCAAAAATTTTATGTGTATATTTAGAAAATTCAAGGATAGATAGATAAGTAGATAGTGATAGCAAGCAAGGAAAGATGGTAGTTTACAAAATGTTCTTATTGAATAAAATTATTTAAGAAACAGTGTCTGACAAAGTTCTTAATATATACCCCCTTCCTCACATCTCTTCCCTTTGTTTCTCCTATTCTCAATGTCTCTCCCAGTGTCTCCCAGTAGACACTGGGAGAGACACTGAGAATCCTTTTTCCATAGGATTAGAACAAAAAGACTTACGAAAAATATACACTATTCAGTCCTTCCCTCACCCAGATTCATCATTTATTTAAATCGCTAATACATTCATTTTAATCCCTAATACATGCATTTAAATCCCTAGTAATCGTTTTTAATGTCAGATTATTAATTAATTCATTCAGCAAATATATATTTTTTTCAGACACAACTCCAAGTGTTTGTAATATCTGTCAAAAGTCAAATCAAATAAAAACAAAGTTTCATAAGACTTACATTCTAATGGAAGAAACAAGTTGTAAGTAAATATATAATATAATACATTAGTAGAAAATACTTAATAGTATGGAAAAGTAGAAAAAGTTAAGGGGATCAAAAGTGGAATGATATGTAATTTTTATTTCCATTGGTGGTCACAATAGTCTTCACTATCATTTAAGCAAAAATTTTGATCATGTAAGGAATTTAGCCATGCAGATAGCTAAGTAAACTATATCTGGACAGAGGGAACAGCCTTGTGCCAGCTATTAGATAGATGGAAACCTGTATATGGCATAAGTACTAGTTTCCTATTGCTGCCATAACAAATTGTTACAAATTTAGTCTATTATAACACAGATATATTATCTTACAATTTTGGAGGCTAGAAGTTTAAGATAAGTTTCACTGGGTTGAAGACAGTGGTCAGCAGGGTCGTGTACCCTCTGATAGTTCTACAAGAGAAACTGTTTCTTTGCCTTTTTTAGAGTTGCATTCTTTGTATTCCTTGACTTATGGCCCCTACTAGGTCAAGCTCTTGCTTCACGCTTTACATCATCTTCCTCTTCTGTCAAACCTGCCTTTTATAGGGACCTTGTGATTAAATTTAGGGCCCACTCAAATAATCCAGGATAACCTTTCAAGATGCTTAACTTAATTTCATCTGCACAGTCCATTTTTGTCATATAAATGAATCAAGTGCCAATGATATGACTTGGATATCATTGAGGGTCATTATTCAACCTACCACAGCAGTCATACAGATCAGGAACACAAATGAACAATGATGATCAGAATCAGGCAAAGGTGAGTGTGAAAAAAATTTATTCCAAGATCCTAAGTAATATAGATGTGACACCATTTTTATACCAAAATTCCTAGGCAAAAAAATTCAGATCTGTTTCTGAAAGATTCTGTATTATGTATACATATTATATCTATATATATGTATGTATATGGAATAATTCAGTAGCTATATTAAAAATTATATTATGTAATATTTATGTCATTGAGATAAAATATATAAAAATTGCTTGAGTATCTTGTCATCAAATCCTAATTAATTATGTATGCTTATATGTTAATTATTATATATGAGCAGATAAATAATATGTTTACTTTTATATACATATTAATCACATAGTCATAATTTTCTAGACCATAGATGATTTAACTTCTTATCAGCTAAAGAAATACTGTTTTTTTTTTTTTTTTTTTTTTTTTTTTTTTTTTTTTTTTATGCGTTACGCGGGCCTCTCACTGTTGTGGCCTCTCCCGTTGCGGAGGACAGGCTCCGGACGCGCAGGCTCAGCGGCCATGGCTCACGGGCCCAGCCGCTCCGCGGCACGCGGGATCCTCCCAGACCGGGGCACGAACCCGTGTCCCCTGCATCGGCAGGCGGACTCTCAACCACTGCGCCACCAGGGAAGCCCAGAAATACTGTTTTTTATAACAATTTTGTTTTAGTTAACTTATTCCTTTTAAATAATAAAGGAATCCATTCTAAGACAACTATAATTTAACAGCATGAAAGATTTGAAAAGTTAACTAATTATAGATACTATTTGTGAATATCATCATTGTGAATACATTTGAAAAAAGACTACACTGTTTATTTTAAGTGTATGGAACATAAACATGAAACATTTTTAAAAAATACTAAATGTTTCTTCAGGTCTAAAAATTTTTTTCCTAGGTATGGTGGCTGAAGAATTGTATAAAGTAAGGAAATATATCTTACTGTCATATTGTTTTTATACTTTGTATCAGAGGATGATAAAACATAAGAATAAAATGTACATAGCCCATAAGATAACTTGCCTAAACTTACAAGAATCTAGAGTAAATTATCATAATTTATATTTCAATGTTCTACTTGATTTTTGTTTATTAGTGGCTAATTTGGTATAGTTTTAATATATTTAATCTTTATTTTCTAAAATAAGATTTAAGGAATGGCAATATGAAAAGAACCAATAGTTTTTTAGGATCATAAAATAATTAAGGCAGTTGTCAGTATGCTGTAGGCAAAGAAAAAATTTAATTATGTAAAACAATGATAATATAGTTAACACAGTTTAAGAAAAGAATAATGTTGTCCTATAGGTGTTGTATTTCAAGTCACTACTCTAGAAACGAATTTTACAGCAGTTAAAGAAATAACTATAATATAAAGAACCCCTAAATTCACAGTACATCATTTTTCTGTATTACTCATTAAAATTATTTAAAATAAATATTCATGCTCTTTGATTTCTTACTGAAAAATATTCCATTAAAATTGTTGCTTTCCATAATCCCTTTCATACCAATATGATATTTAAAATCAAAGACTACAAAAGAGTACTGAATCTTACCAATTAGTCTAAATGAATCAATGAGGTTTTAATCCCAGTAATCATTCAAGGTTATAAAATGTAGAAATCAGTAGAAGACAAAATATTGTAGTTGAATGAAGACAATGTTAAAATTTCTTATATAAGCCTTTAGTAATTAAAAAAACTAGAAATGAAAATAGACTTCAATTAATTTTATTCTTTAGTTGGTTTATCACTAGAGGCAGAATTTCTTTTCTTTCAGTTGAATACAGTAATGAAAATGAAGCATATTGTCACAAACTCATTGATCTTTTCTTAACTAGTAAGTTAAATCACTACTGTTAACAACAAAATACAGATTTCTCTTCTAAGGTTGTTGACATATTGCTACTTTATTTTAGCTATCTCTCAAATTCCTGCAGATTCTCATGGGTGGCAAAATAATGGTTGATGCTTCTATCTGATTAAATTGCATATTAAGGAAACACATTATCTCATATTAGGAAACATAAGTGTGCCTGGTGTCATCATGAAATGGTTTCTGATACATATTTCTATATTCTTACAACTCTTTCATACTTTTTGTGCATCTTAGATACTGATTAAAATTTATTTTATATTCATTTTTTGTTAGATTTTGATATGTTTATTTCATTTTTGCTTTTAATTACTTGTAGCTGTAGATGTTATTGCTAAACATGTGACTTGAATCCAGGAGTAATTAGAGCATGTTTCAAATATGCCACTTCATTAAATGTGAATTCTAAAGGGAAAATTATATGAACAACATAGTAATTGTTTAGAAATTCAAATGTTGTATTAGGAGGTAATGTGGTAAGAATACAAATACTTTGGTAATGTGCCCATAAAGAAATGAGTTTTTTCCTGCGTGTAGAAAACAAATTAGGAAAACAGTCAATATTTCTTTTCCAGTAACATTTGCTCTCTGCCCCAGATTTATGTCTAGATGTTTACTTGGTTTGTATCACTCTCAGGAGATGTGGCTTATTAGAGCCACCTGGACGGAAGTCTTAGAAATCTAATGACAATTGTTTGTTTATCCCAAAGAACCACTTCCCAATGATTTTTATTCAGCTGTGCAGCATTAAAACGACATGTTCAGTTCCAGATGAGAGTTTTTAAATTAGTTCAGCTATTCTAATACGTGTTATAGGATAAATGTCAATTTTTCTGATCTATAGTATATGTTTAGAAGCAGATCAACTGTTTTGATATAAATGTTGCCTACTTCATTAATGCCTCACACAAATATGAATAACAATTTGAAGCTCCCAGATCAATACCATGCATGTTTATTTGCATTAGGTAGACAAACACAGACATTTACTTTTCAATACTATAGATTCAATTATCTTTAATATAATTTGGCTCATAGTAACTGCTAATACTGAGAATTATAAAAAGTTGCTCTTCCTTCACGTAGTCAGATATTGATCTTTTCCATGTGTTTCCATATGAAGTTCTCAGTAATCATTACATACTCAGGTAGATATAAAACAATTAGTATTTACTGCAAAATTATTGTAGCTTTGTTATATAGGCTTTACAAAAAAGTCCTTAACCAAATTCACAAATAAATATACAGTGGAATAGTGGCAAAGTTCTAACTGTGCAATTAAAAAGGATCGTGGTTCAATCCTGACTTCACTACTTTGTCTCTGGACATGAACAAATCCAAACCTCTCTATGGCTCAATTTATTTATCTGTAACGTGGGTAAAGTAAAAGGATCTAAAGGAGCTACTGTATTAAAAGCAATACAATTCATGCCTGACACAGGGCACTCTCTCTCTCTGTAGTCATTTTTATTCTATTACCATTAATGGGATTACATTAACGTCAGATGGTGTGGTGAGTATCGCATGGGCTTAGCAGTTAGGAAGACGCTCTTGACTCTGCTAATTGGCTGGGTGACTTTGAGCAAGTTCTATTACCAGCAAAAGTCTGCTTATTATTTATAAAAATGAGGATCATATTTTCTTTTACATAATATTGTTGGAGGATTAAATGAGATAAACCATATCTTTTCCACAGTAAGTAGTCAATAAATATTAGTTTTACTCCCTACCCACTCAGCTGAAGAATCATAAAGCCTTAAATTCATTAGACTTTCTAATAAAACGGTAGATTAGGATTACAGAAAAGTAGATGAAATTACTAAAGAGTAAGTAACTTTTTAAATTTGTAATTACACATGGGTCATATTTTACGTCATAGATGGAAATTGTTAATGTTTGTAGAACCAACTTAACTAATCATTTAAAAAAATTAAGAAAACCACTTCAACTTTCACATTTCTGGAAGTGTGCAAATATCTTACCAGTTTTCTTTCTCCAAACAAAAACATATTCAACAGAATATGAACAATGAGAAATGAAAGCAGTTAAAAATTAAAGCCAAAACATTTTAGCTAACAAAAGTCACTCTAAAAGTGTCTTATCTTACTCCCCCTTAAATAACAACAGGAAAGATAACGTAGTAAGGTAGTTAAGGAAGATAATTTAGACAAGCTGTATTTTGATATTAGGAAGGTTTTTATATGACTGCCTCAAATATCAGAACACTGCTTGAATGGGTTAATTTCTTTTCTTAAAAATTTCCTTAAAATATATAGGACCATATCATTAAACAGATCATAATTGGTTATGTAGGTACACTACGATCCTTGCACAATGTTTGGTTCTGTCTGAAACATCCATAAGACATTTGATCCATAAGACATTAGGTACACACCAAAAGGTCCTTGATATTTGGTCCTGTCCAAAATAATTCGGCATAGACCAAATGTGCTCATGGATGTGTTAGATAGGACCTTTTGGTATGGACCAGATGTCTTATGGACCAAAAGTCTCATGGACCTTTTAGATAGGACCAAATATCTTCTAATACTTTACTATCCTTTTTTACAATAAAACAATATCGTTGCACCATCACCTTGAGGTCCTGGGATGCACCACTTTGTAAAATGTCGGCGAAATGTTGTCACCAAGGAAATGTAAGGATCAGAAGGACAAGGTTCTTCTTCTGTAAGTTCGCTATTTTCTACCTGCTTCAACCAGCTTGTTGAAATTAAAGATATTTCTGCTCTTGGTCATCTACTAATTAGGGCACAGTGCTATGGTAGGGAGAGGTGGGAAGGAGAGAAGAGGAATTTTCCCCAAAATTCTAATGTCTCTGGGGAGGTCCTGCAGGTGGGAGTTGTGGATAATGTTTGGAAGAATTTGTTTATTTGTATTATTTCCTACATAACCATTCATTTAATGAGGGCTACCTGTAATAGCAAGATCTTTCTTGAAACCTGCTTATATTTGTGCTGAGGCTATTCTAGTTGGTGCCTCAACTTACTTACTTACTTAATTTATCTATCTATCTATTTATTTATTTATGGCTGTGCTGCAAGGCTTGTGGGATCTTAGTTCTCCAACCAGGGATTGAACCCGGGCACCGGGCAGTTGAAAGCATGGAGTCCTAACCATTGGACCACTTGGAAATTCCGCTCAACTTCTTTTAAAATTCTTGAACTCCATCTCAGCAACTCATGCTGCTCTTTTGAAGATTAAAGATAGAGAAAATCCACTAAAATCCCATAAGACTGTAATGCTCACCACTTCAAAAAAAGCATTTGGAATGAGCTGTAAGAGCCAGGATTCAAAACAATCAGGTTGAATTTGGAGACTTTATCAACAGAAAAGTTCTAAAAAGTCTTGGCTTTCTCTGGAGTGATTTCTGGAGATTTTTACTGAGAAAATTCTAGGTACAATTTTATGTCGTAACAGTGTTCATGACATTTCTCTGAAACTTAGGAGAAAGTGTGTGTGTATGAACCTGTATGTGAGCATTTACATTTATTTTAAATGAGCAGTATATTCTAATACTCTAAATGATTCACTTTAAATATATCCCCAGATGATAAACTTAATTATGCTATAATCGGGCCTAAAAAGACAATCTACATTATTACATATAACATACTGCATACAATGAATTATACATTTGAAAAGATTTATTTATTTGAAAGCTTTTCTAAGTCAGTTTCTATTTAACCACTCTCTGAAATATTGCCATGCAGGCCACTTGTGTAAACATTGTATTTTTCTTAAGACAGATTTCATATCTTTCATACTGTCATTACTGTGTGAGATGAGATAGGGACTAAGCAGATAATATTTATCAAAAATGCTTATATCTGTGCAGATTACCACCATTGAAAGTACTTATGTTTCATTATCTTCAAAATAAGGAAAAATAATCATGCATACTTCATATTATTCTGAGGATCAAATGATATAATCTACACAAAAGAAATGGAAGATAACTGGCACATAAAAAACTCAATGAAAAATAGCCTTATTATTATTATTACTATTATTTCATCCAGTAGTGTCTAAACTTGTTGATGCTTAGCAATAAAATATTTTAGTGTTGCCTTTAATACTAGTCATCACATCATATTTATTTGTAAGTCATTCTCCATGTTTATCACTATTACTAAATCTATCTCTCTATCATTTATCTACATACACATATATATATATAAATCAGCTAAAGAATGAATATTATTGGTTAAGAATACTTAGAAAACATTTTAATTAGGCTCAATTGTATGTGTAAGTGTTATACATTTGGGTTTTTATTCATGTTTTTGTATGACTCTGTAAAGCATATTGAAATAATGTGTTAATAATTAGTCCAGCAAGTTCTGATTACTGCAGTAATCAGAATAATTTTTTAAGTACTGGCTTTGAGCTAGTTTGTACTTTTTGTTTTACTAATAGAAATACCAATCACCCTTTTTCCTCATTTCCCCCCATCCCTGAAACCACTTTTAACTTTTGTAGCTGCTCTCTTCATGCTACTTCTTGTTTTGTTTTCAATTTTAGGCACCATTTATCAACACCTCACCAGGACAATAAAGAATTTAGCACTCTTTCCTCTCCTTACTCTAACAACCACGCACAACCTTCCTACAACTTTTTCCCCCTAATTTAATTTAATTTAATTTTTAGGAGATTTTAAAACTTACAAAATTTTAAAAAATTAATTTAATTTAATTTAATTTTAATGTAGGCTAAATAATCCAAATTTTGACAATGTGAATGCTATTCACAGTTACATAATGAATGATGATTTGTTTCACAGTTTACATAACCCTTTTAGTTTTTCCTGACAGTAAGTTTGCTTGGACTTCTTATATCTGCTATTTTTGTTGTTATTATTTATTCATCTGAAACTCTCCCCCAGCTGTCTCTATCTCCTCTCAAAATGATCAGACACTGTAGGTATTCTATCAGTTTTCTCTTTTTTTGGAGAAATTTTTCACAGAGACTTCTGCTATGCTCAAATTTGACCTGTTCTGTGTCTGGCACACAGCTGTTTTCCTTGTTTCCCCTACACTATTATCCTGGGATGTCTGCTGCCTTTCTTATTATTTAAACCTCTCATTTTTACGTGTGTGTGTGTGTGTGTGTGTGCACACATGCATGTGTGTATTTCTTTCTTGGTATGTGTATGCTCTCTTGTTTCTCTGGAAGACATCCTTTAGTAGGTTTCTGAGAAATGATGCATGAAAACTAATGTTTTGACACCTTGAGTGCATAACAAGGTATTTAATCTATGCCCACATTTGACCGATACTTTGGACACAGAATTTTAGACTGGGTAGGAGGAGGGTAGAACAACTTGGTGGAGTAGGAAGAGAAGGAGGGCTTGCCTCCTCCCATGGACATACCAAAATGACAACTTCACATAGAGAAACTATCTCTGAGAATGACCTGATGACTAGCAGGAAAAATATTCCACAACTAAAGATAAAAAGAAAAGCCACATTGAGATGGATAGGAGGGGCAAAGACACAGTCCGGACAGGGCTCACACTCCCAGTGCTGAGACCCACAGGTGGGAAAGATACCACAGTCTTGGATGTACTCCCTGAGGGCCAAAGCCTCTGAACCCCACATTGCACTTCCCAGGCTGAGGGACCTGCACCCATAATGGCTGGCTTTAACTAAATTAATCTTTGGTTTCATACAACATCTTGATACTCGCACAGCTGAGCCCTCCCTAGATCTTATTTATTAACTATTCTGTTTTTCCTTCACAAACATTTACCACCTGTAGATAAATTTCTGTAGGTATCTGTCAATATCTCTGCCTTTAAAGATTGTGGTTTGTGAAAACATCTGAATTTGGTAGAAAACAAGTGCTGTTCAAAAATTCCAATCCCTTCTTGGTTTTTGGTGTTTTGCATCTGATATATTTATTGTCCTGCCTCATCCCTAAAAGTTTGCACAAACTTCCATACTCCTAAAAGTTTACCATGACTAGACTCACTTTTATTTTTATCCACTGTACTGAGTACTTAGTGGACACTTGCAATGGGGGAAATTATGTTTTTCAGTTTTTGAAAACTGTTTTGAATTATTTTATTGATGCTTTTCCCCACTCATTTTATTTCTCTTTTTTTGAAAGTCTATAATTCAGATATTGGGACTCCTAGATGAATACACTAATTTGCTTAATTTTTTCTCTCTCTTTTTTAATCTTTTTGTCTCTTTACTTTGCTTCCTGGGAATTGTTCTCATTTACCTTCCAACACTATATTGCAGTCCTGTGCTGAGCCACAACACAGATGAAGCAAAAGAAAAAATCAGTAATACTGATATTGTCTATTTTTAAAATTATTTTTTTCACTTGAGATTTACGCATTAATTTAAAAATATTTTATTAAAATATAATTTATTTGGATTACTGAGTTGATTGTTGTATCCTTACATTTTACACTCAAAGCCTCATTTGATTCACCCTAGTCTCAACCCTGCTTAATGTCAGCTGATGTGTATTCTTTCTTAGAGCAAAGTAAGCCTGGTGCTGGTTAAAGCCTTTTGTGTTTCATGGGTTGATTTGTTAATCCAAACCAAGGACACTATGGCTAGTATAGCAGAATTGTAATTAAAAAATCAAACTTTAAAAATTATGAAAACAAAAATTGGAGGAAATTGATATACTTAATAAAATAGGATTTCAAAATAAACAAAAATTATGACTTAATTAGAGACATATGAGGATATTGCCACCAAGAACTGGGTGCTATTTTCAAAACACAGACTAACCAGAGAACTAACAGTTGTTCATTTTTAATCATCTCTCTCTTTTTTGCTTCTATCCTACCCTATCATTTATCCCCAGAATCAGAGGTATCTCATGCTGCAAATAACTAAGACTTTGGGGAATTCTGCAGTGTGAAGTCAATTATATTATTTATTGTCTTTCCCCACTGATAGCTTAGGGTTTATTTTTCTAATGTGTTTGTTATTTACTTCTAACCCAGAGACTTCCCAGCTTGCAAAATGTTGTTGCATTGTTCTCAACTCCCAGTATCCCCAACTTGAAAGTTTGTGTCTTGAAATGAAAACAAAATACCCTTTACTGTCATTTCATTGGAGTTTGTGGATGGAGAGAAAGCAGAGGTAAGTGTTCAGGCTACCATCTTTATCTAAAATTTGGCTCCTTAAACGTTTATTGGGTTTATAAGATACTATAACCATTACCAGCACAAAAATGGAATTAAATGAGTCAAAATTTCTGCAAAGAGACTTAAGATGTGCAAAAAATATTCATTTTTTAGCAGAGGGGTTTTCAGCATCTTCTATGTACCAGGTGCTATACTCTTTATTGAGTACACAATCTTTTGGGGAATATAGACATATCAAAGGGCATTGTTTATAGTCTGAAATGTGCTATACTGGAGAAAATCTCAAGGTGCTATGGATACAACCACAAGGAAGTTTGACCATAGCTTGGTAGTTCAGGGAAAGTCCAGAAAAGATGACATCTAAGTCGAGTCATTTAAAAAAATGAGAACAAAGTAATGAAAGATGACAAGGAATGGAGAGGGACAGCTTCAGCTAAATGTAATAGTAACACATGTGAAACTGTGGGAAGATAAAAGAACGTGGCAATGAGGGAAGCCTCAAATAGTTCATTCAGCATATTTAGAGCAAGATATGAAAGGCAAGAAGACCTGAGAATTGTCAAGGTACTGCCTCCAAAGGATAAGTCACCTATTCTTAACATTATTAACAATGTCCTTACCGAATTAGAATGCTATATATTGACAATAGTAGTGTAAACAAGATTTAAATGGATAAATTTACTATTTGATTTGCCAAGCAGTATGCTTGGCTTTTAGGTTTATTTAGGAAGAGAATAATATTTATAATATATACACTCTAGATGTAAGAAAGTTAAAATTATGCAATTCATGAAGAAAATGTGACAAGCAAACAAATGTCAAGGGAAACTATTTTACGTTTTTGTGGAACTGATTGTAAGATACATAATTGTGTTAGAAAAAAATACTGGGAGCATGAGTTGATTCTTGACCTTCCATTAAGTTATTAAGGTTAGAATCTTGACAAAGCTTTTTAAGAAACTGATGTTACCTTTCATTCCAGTGAGCATCTCTCAGTGCTTTAAATTTATCATCATGGAACATACAGTCAACAAAAGGAATTAGCAGCAAATATAATTTTTTTTAAAAGTCATGGTTTTCAGAAAATTAAAAAGCATATTTATGCTCAGGTACTAATGCTTTGTCTCTGTTACTTGCTGTTAGAAAACAAAATGACTAAGAGCTCATATTTCCAAAGGGCTTAACTGTATCTTAATTGCCACAATCCTAATGCACTGCTAAAAATGACATTTCAACCTAATTGTTTTCTGCCAAGAAATTGTCCCCTGCATGTCTTTGTTTGTGTATTCGATTAATTAATGCTTCCCTGTCCTATTAAAACGATTAATATAATGGAGATTTTGACATGTACTTTTTAAATTAAAGGGCATGGGAGTCATAGTCTAACGTACTCAAGGTAAGTATAATTGCATTGGGAGTACACATGCAAGAACAAAGACATAGGCTAAATGGTTATTTTTCCTTCTCTGCATGTAATCATAACAGGAGGGCTATTCTCCCAAAAGAATATTTTGGTGTTTATTTTAACATGAATGTTATTTATTCAGGCTATTCTCTTCTCACTTTTCCATTATGCAAGTAAACACTCACTCATTAACTCTTGAGAATATTTTATTCACGGGGCAGTGACACCCAAATTGAAACCAACCTTTTTTTTTTTTCCTAAGCTAGAAGAAAACACAAAGATATATATTTTTCCATTATGAATTATGATCATTTTATAATTGAAAAGATGATGGATCTGAAGATTTAGGAAGCTGTTTAAGAATATTATTACATTGATATTTTCCATTTTCCTATTAGCAGTAAATTTTTGAAACCCTTATTTCTTTCTTTCAGTTTTGGATATCTCCACAAGGACCTTATATCAGTAGTTTGAAGAACAAAGAGCATTGATATTCTACACCTTAACAATATTTGTGTTTGGGGACTAGTTTTTGGCTTCTCACAGTATTAATTTTTCGATATGTAAAATGGAACACTGACCACTAATGTCCCTATTAGCTGCAAATTTCTACATATGGCTTTTAATTATTTACTCAGGACTTAAAGTCTCTCAGTTAAATATTATATGCATATTCTGATTTAATTTTGATTATTTAATATTTACTTAATGGGATTAAAAAATTGTAGACAAAGTAGATATCATGACAAAGAGTATTATCAGGCATCAAAGAAATATTTCCCAGTGATAAAAGGGGTCAATTCATTGAGAAGACATAAAGAACCTAATTATATGTGTACTTAAGAGCACAATTTTGAAATACATGAGACAAAAACTGGCAGAATTGAAGAAAGAATCTACACTTTTGTATGGAGATTTTAACACTGCTTTGGTAATTGAAAGCAAAAAGACAAGAAAAACAGTGAACAAAATTATCAACTTACATTAACTAATTGATATTTACAGAGCACAATTTCCCAAACATATTCTTTTCAGTACATAGAGCATTCATCATATAGTGGGCTATAAAAAACTCCCAATAAATTTTAATCAATTAAATAATGTACAGGATACTATTTTACCACAAAGCTATTAATTAAGAACCAATTAAAAAATAGGCAGAAAATCTCGAAATAATTAGAAATTAAAGATTAAACTTGTAAATAATCCATGGCTCAAAGAATAAAATACAAAGGAATTTGGATATCATTTCAAACTGTACAATAATGAAAGCAGACCATGCCAAAAATTGTGTAATAGTTTTAGTAGCATGTGGACAAAATTTGATAAGTTTAAATTATTCTATTGGTGAAGAACTGAAGTACAAAAATAATAATCTAATCTTCTACCTTTAGAAGATGGAAAATAAATATCTATTTAAAATTCAAAAAGATCAGAAGAAAGGAAAATTAATAATATTGATAAATTTGAAAATCAAAAAATATGAAAAAAATCAACAAAATTTTAAAAATTTGAAAAGATTACTAAAATCATTATATTCTTAGCTATAGTTGTGGAAAACAAAGAAGGTAAATTCAAAATACCAATATCAAGAATGAGGTGAACAGTGCTACATATCCAACCAACAATAAAATTTCATAATATTTCCTAATAGTATTTTATGAATAATTTTATGTAAATAGATAAAATAATTTAGAAACAATAGACAAATTTTCTGAAGAACATAAATTGCCATAACTGACATAAGGTAATAAAGATAAACTGAATATCCCTTTATCTATTGAGGAAACTATATTTACAATTCAAAACTTTTCCATAAAGAAAATTCCAGGCTATTTAAAGAGCTACTAAGATAGCTCTTTAAGTAGCTTTCTAGTGAATCTTATCAATTACTTGAAGAAGAAATAAGACACAAACTTAGAAAATCGTGTAAAGTAATCTTTTCAAAGCTTACTTTATGTCTTGAAACCAAATGAGATAAAGACCTGAAAGGAAAGAAAATTACAGTCCAATATTTTTCATAAACATAAACATAAAAAATTTTAAGACAATATTAGCAAATCATATCCAGTCATATATATGAAGGATGTTACATGATGACCAAGTGGAATATATTCCAGGAATGCATGGCTGGTTTAGCATTCAGAAATTAATCAGTGCAATTTGCCATATATATATATATATATATATATATATATATATATATTATAGAGAAGACAAATAATAATCATCACAAAAGATGCAGAAAAATATTATTTGAAATCCAGGACTCATTCATGATAAAAACTTTTAAACTCCTAGGCATAGAGTAGAACTCTCCCAATCCCATTAAGAATATATGTGAGGGGCTTCCCTGGTGGCGCAGTGGTTGAGAGTCTGCCTGCCAATGCAGGGGACATGGGTTCATGACCCGGTGTGGGAAGATCCCACATGCCGCGGAGTGGCTGGGCCCGTGAGCCATGGCCGCTGAGCCTGCGCGTCCGGAGCCTGTGCTCCGCAACGGGAGAGGCCACAACAGTGAGAGGCCCGCATACCGCAAAAAAAAAAAAGAATACATGTGAAAACTAAAATCATACTTTCAGTATTTCTCTCCTACCATTAGGAATATTACAAGAGAATCAGTTCTCACCATTTCTATTCAACATTATAATGGAAGTCCTAGCTAGTGAAATTGGACAAAGAGAAATGAAAATACAAATGTTGGCATGGAAACCTTAATATTAGTAATATGCCTGTGTATATAGAAAAGCCTACAGAATCTACAAGTAGCTACTTAGAGTAATAAGTACAATAAATTTAGCAAGCTCACAGGATAAAATATTGGTATAAAAACGGTATTTCTGGGGGGACCTTGAAGATGGCGGAAGAGTAAGACGCGGAGATCGCCTTCCTCCCCACGGATACACCAGAAATACATCCACACGTGGAACAACTCCTACAGAACTCCTACTGAAGGCTGGCAGAAGACCTCAGACCTCCCAAAAGGCAAGAAACTCCCCACGTAACTGGGTAGGGCAAAAGAAAAAACAGAGACAAAAGAATAAGGACGGCACCTGCACCAGTGGGAGGGAGCTGTGAAGGAGGAAAAGTTTCCACACACTAGGAAGCCCCTCCGCGGGCGGAGACTGCGGGAGGCAGAGGGGGGAGTTTCGGGACCGCGGAGTAGTGCACAGCGACGGGTGCGGAGGGCAAAGCGGCGAGATTCCTGCACAGACGATCGGTGCCGACCAGCACTCACTAACCCGAGAGGCTTGCTGCTCACCCACCGGGGCGGGCGGGGCTGCGAGCTGAGGCTCGGGTTTTGGTTTTGGACGGAGCTCAGGGAGAGGACTGGGGTTGGCGGCTTGAACATAGCCTGAAGGGGTTAGTGCACCACGACTAGCCGGGAGGGAGTTCGGGGAAAAGCCTGCACCTGCCGAAGAGGCAAGAGACTTTTTCTTCCCTCTTTGTTTCCTGGTGCGCGAGGAGAGGGGTTTAAGAGCGCTGCTTAAAGGAACTCCAGAGACGGGCGCGTGCCGCGGCTAAAAGCGCGAACCCCAGAGATGGGCGCGAGCCGTGGCTGAGGGCGCGAGCCCCCGAGACGGGCGCGAGCCGCGGCTGAAAGCGCAAACCCCAGAGACGGGCGCGAGCCGCGGCTAAAACCGCGGACCCCAGAGACGGGCGGGAGACGCTAAGGCTGCTGCTGCCGCCACCAAGGGGCCTGTGTGCGAGCACAGGTCACTCTCCACACCCCTCTTCCGCGGAGCCTGTGCAGCCCGCCACTGCCAGGTTCCCGGGATCCAGGGACAACTTCCCCGGGACAACGCACGGCCGGCGGGCCTCAGGCTGGTGCAACGTCACGCCGGCCTCTGCCGCAACGTCACGCTGCCTCTCCCGCCGCAGGCCCGCCCCGCACGCAGTGCCCCTCCTTCCCCCATCCCCCAACCCCCGGCCAGAGTGAGCCGGAGGCCCCGAATCAGCGGCTCCTTTAACCCCGTCCTGTCTGAGCGAAAAAACAGACGCCCTCCAGCGACCTACACGCAGAGGCAGGGCCAAATCCAAAGCTGAGCTCCTGTGAGCTGTGAGAACAAAGAAGAGAAAGGGAAATCTCTCCCAGCAGCCACAGAAGTAGCGGATTAAAGCTCCACAATCAACTTGATATACCCTGCATCTGTGGAATACCTGAATAGACAAGGAATGATCCCAAATTGAAGAGGTGGAATTTAGGAGCGAGATCTATGATTTTTTTCCCTTTTCCTCTTTTTGTGAATGTGTACGTGTATGCTTCTGTGTGAGATCTTGTCTGTATACTCTAGCTTCCACCATTTGTCCTAGGGCTCTATCCGTCCATGACTTTTTTTTAAAAAATTCTTTTTCTTAATAATTAAGTTTAATTGTAATAACTTTATTATACTTTACCTTCGTTCTTTCTTTCTTTCCTTCCTTCCTTCCCTCCTTTAGACAACGAATCACCCCAAATTGAGGAGGTGGTCTCAGGGAGCAGGATTTATGATTTTTCCCCCTTTACCTCTTTTTGTGAAGGTGTATGTGTATCCTTCTGTGTAAGATTTTCTCTGTATAGCTTTGCTTCCAACATTTGTCCTAAGGTTCTATCCGTCCCTTTTTTTTTTTTTCTAAATATTTTTTAATTCAATAACTATATTATACTTTATTTTATTTTTACTGTATCATCTTTCTGTCTTTTTTTCCTTCTTTCCCTCCTTCCTTCCTTCCTCCCTCCCTCCCTCCTTTCTTTCCTTCTTTGCTTCTTTCTTCCTTCCTTCCTTACCTCCTTTCCTTCTTTCTTTACTCATACTTCTACTAATTCTCCCTACTTTTTCTCCCTTTTATTCTGAGCTGTGTGGATGAAAGGCTCTTGGTGCTCCAGCCAGGAGTCAGGGCTCTGCCTCTGAGGTAGGAGAGCCAACTTCAGGACACTGGTCAACAAGAGACCTCCCAGCTCCACATAATATTAAACGGTGGAAATATCCCAGAGACCTCCATCTTAACACCAGCACCCAGCTTCACTCAACGACCAGCAAGCCACAGTGCTGGACAACCTATGCCAAACAACTAGCAAAACAGGAACACAACCCCACCCATTAGCAGAGAGGCTGCCTAAAATCATAATAAGGCCACAGACACCCCAAAACACACCACCAGACGTGAACCTGCCCACTAGAGAGACAAGATCCAGCCTCATCCAGCACAACACAGGCACTAGTCCCCTCCACCAGGAAGCCTACACAACCCACTGAAACAACCTTAGCCACTGGAGACAGACATCAAAAACAACGGGAACTACGAAAGTGCAGCCTGCAAAAAGGAGACCCCAAACACAGTAAGATAAGCAAAATGAGAAGACAGAAAAACACACAGCAGATGAAGGAGCAAGATAAAAACCCACCAGACCTAACAAATGAAGAGGAAATAGGCAATCTACCTGAAAAAGAATTCAGAATAATGATAGTAAGGATGATCCGAAATCTTGGAAGTAGAATGGACAAAATGCAAGAAACAGTTAACAAGGACCTACAAGAACTAAAGATGAAACAAGCAACGATGAACAATGCAATAAATGAAATTAAAATCACTCTAGATAGGATCAATAGCAGAATAACTGAGGCAGAAGAACGGATAAGTGACCTGGAAGATAAAGTAGTGGAAATAACTACTGCAGAGCAGAATAAAGAAAAAAGAATGAAAAGAACTGAGGACAGTCTCAGAGACCTCTGGGACAACATGAAACGCACCAACATTCGAATTATAGGGGTTCCAGAAGAAGAAGAAAGAAAGAAAGGGACTGAGAAAATATTTGAAGAGATTATAGTTGTAAACTTCCCTAATATGGGAAAGGAAATAGTTAATCAAGTCCAGGAAGCACAGAGGGTCCCATACAGGATAAATACAAGGAGAAACACGCCAAGACACATATTAATCAAACTGTCAAAAATTAAATACAAAGAAAGCATATTAAAAGCAGCAAGGGAAAAAACAACAAATAACACACAAGGGAATCCCCATAAGGTTAACAGCTGATCTCTCAGCAGAAACCCTACAAGCCAGAAGGGAGTGGCAGGACATACTGAAAGTGATGAAGGAGAATAGCCTGCAACCAAGACTACTCTACCCAGCAAGGATCTCATTCACATTTGATGGAGAAATTAAAACCTTTACAGACAAGCAAAAGCTGAGAGAGTTCAGCACCACCAAACCAGCTTTACAACAAATGCTAAAGGAACTTCTCTAGACACGAAACACAAGAGAAGGAAATGACCTATAGTAGCGAACCCAAAACAATATATAAAATGGAAATAGGAACATACATATCGATAATTACCTTAAATGTAAATGGACTAAATGCTCCCACCAAAAGACACAGATTGGCTGAATGGATACAAAAACAAGACCCTTATATATGCTGTCTACAAGAGACCCACTTCAGAACTAGAGACACATACAGACTGAAAGTAAGGGGATGGAAAAAGATATTCCATGCAAATGGAAACCAAAAGAAAGCTGGAGTAGCAATTCTCATATCAGACAAAATAGACTTTAAAATAGGGACTATTAAAAGGGACAAAGAAGGACACTACATAATGATCAAGGGATCGATCCAAGAAGAAGATATAACAATTGTAAATATTTATGCACCCAACATAGGAGCACCTCAATACATAAGGCAAATACTAACAACCATAAAAGGGGAGATCAACAGTAACACATTCATAGTAGGGGACTTTAACACCCCACTTTCACCCATGGACAGATCATCCATATGAAAATAAATAAGGAAACACAAGCTTTAAATGATACATTAAACAAGATGGACTTAATTGATATTTATAGGACACTCCATCCAAAAACAACAGAATACACATTTTTCTCAAGTGCTCATGGAACATTCTCCAGGATAGATCATATCTTGGGTCACAAATCAAGCCTTGGTAAATTTAAGAAAACTGAAATTGTTTCAAGTATCTTTTCCGACCACAACGCCACGAGACTAGATATCAATTACAGGAAAAGATCTGTAAAAAATACAAACACATGGAGACTAAACAATACACTACTTAATAATGAAG
This sequence comes from Phocoena sinus, assembly GCF_008692025.1. Taxonomy (NCBI): domain Eukaryota; kingdom Metazoa; phylum Chordata; class Mammalia; order Artiodactyla; family Phocoenidae; genus Phocoena; species Phocoena sinus. The sequence continues at coordinate 33,703,568 of NC_045772.1, read as the reverse complement.
TGATCACTGAAGAAATCAAAGAGGAAATAAAAAATACCTAGAAACAAATGACAATGGAGACACAACGACCCAAAACCTATGGGATGCAGCAAAAGCAGTTCTAAGGGGGAAGTTTATAGCAATACAAGCCCACCTTAAGAAGCAGGAAACATCTCGAATAAACAACCTAACCTTGCACCTCAAGCAATTAGAGAAAGAAGAACAAAAAAACCCCAAAGCTAGCAGAAGGAAAGAAATCATAAAAATCAGATCAGAAATAAATGAAAAAGAAATGAAGGAAACAATAGCAAAGATCAATAAAACTAAAGCTGGTTCTTTGAGAAGATAAACAAAATAGATAAACCACTAGCCAGACTCATCAAGAAAAAAAGGGAGAAGACTCAAATCAATAGAATTAGAAATGAAAAAGGAGAAGTAACAACTGACACAGCAGAAATAAAAAAAATCATGAGAGATTACTACAAGCAACTCTATGCCAATAAAATGGACAATCTGGAAGAAATGGACAAATTCTTAGAAATGCACAACCTGCCAAGACTGAATCAGGAAGAAATAGAAAATATGAACAGACCAATCACAAGCACTGAAATTGAAACTGTGATTAAAAACCTTCCAACAAACAAAAGCCCAGGACCAGATGGCTTCACAGGTGAATTCTATCAAACGTTTAGAGAAGAGCTAACACCTATCCTTCTCAAACTCTTCCAAAATATAGCAGAGGGAGGAACACTCCCAAATTCCTTCTACGAAGCCACCATCACCTTGATACCAAAACCAGACAAGGATGTCACAAAGAAAGAAAACTACAGGCCAATATCACTGATGAACATAGATGCAAAAATCCTCAACAAAATACTAGCAAACAGAATCCAACAGCACATTAAAAGAATCATACACCATGATCAAGTGGGGTTTATTCCAGGAAAGCAAGGATTCTTCAATATACGCAAATCTATCAATGTGATAAACCATATTAACAAAATGAAGGAGAAAAACCATATGATCATCTCAATAGATGCAGAGAAAGCTTTCGACAAAATTCAACACCCATTTATGATAAAAACCCTCCAGAAAGTAGGCATAGAGGGAACTTTCCTAAACATAATAAAAGCCATATATGACAAGCCCACAGCAAACATCATCCTCAATGGTGAAAAACTGAAAGCATTTCCACTAAGATCAGGAACAAGACAAGGTTGCCCACTCTCACCACTCTTATTCAACATAGTTTTGGAAGTTTTAGCCACAGCAATCAGAGAAGAAAAGGAAATAAAAGGAATCCAAATCGGAAAAGAAGAAGTAAAGCTGTCACTGTTTGCAGATGACATGATACTATACATAGAGAATCCTAAAGATGCTACCAGAAAACTACTAGAGCTGATCAATGAATTTGGTAAAGTAGCAGGATACAAAATTAATGCACAGAAATCTCTGGCATTCCTATATACTAATGATGAAAAATCTGAAAGTGAAATCAAGAAAACACTCCCATTTACCATTGCAACAAAAAGAATAAAATATCTAGGAATAAACCTACCTAAGGATACGAAAGACCTGTATGCAGAAAATTATAAGACACTAATGAAAGAAATTAAAGATGATACAAATAGATGGAGAGATATACCATGTTCTTGGATGGGAAGAATCAACATTGTGAAAATGACTCTACTACCCAAAGCAATCTACAGATTCAATGCAATCCCTATCAAACTACCACTGGCATTTTTCACAGAACTAGAACAAAAAATTTCGCAATTTGTATGGAAACACAAAAGACCCCGAATAGCCAAAGCAATCTTGAGAACGAAAAAAAGAGCTGGAGGAATAAGGCTCCCTGACTTCAGACTATATTACAAAGCAACAGTAATCAAGACAGTATGGTACTGGCACAAAAACAGAAAGATAGATCAGTGGAACAGGATAGAAAGCCCAGAGATAAACCCACGCACATATGGACACCTTATCTTTGATAAAGGAGGCAGGAATGTACAGTGGAGAAAGGACAGCCTCTTCAATAAATGGTGCTGGGAAAACTGGACAGGTACATGTAAAAGTATGAGATTAGATCACTCCCTAACACCATACACAAAAATAAGCTCAAAATGGATTAAAGACCTAAATGTAAGGCCAGAAACTATCAAACTCTTAGAAGAAAACATAGGAAGAACACTCTATGACATAAATCACAGCAAGATCCTTTCTGACCCACCTCCTAGAGTAATGGAAATAAAAACAAAAATAAACAAATGGGGGGCTTCCCTGGTGGCGCAGTGGTTGAGAGTCCGCCTGCCGATGCAGGGGACACGGGTTCGTGCCCCGGTCCGGGAGGATCCCACATGCCGCGGAGCTGCTGGGTCCGTGAGCCATGGCCGCTGAGCCTGCGCGTCCGGAGCCTGTCCTCCGCGGCGGGGGAGGCCACAACAGTGAGAGGCCCGCGTACCGCAAAAAAAATAAAAAAAAAATAAATAAATAAACAAATGGGACCTAATGAAACTTTAAAGCTTTTGCACAGCAAAGGAAACCATAACCAAGACCAAAGACAACCTCAGAATGGAGAAAACATTTGCAAATGAAGCAACTGACAAAGGATTAATCTCCAAAATTTACAAGCAGCTCATGCAGCTCAATAACAAAAAAACAAAAACCCCATCCAAAAATGGGCAGAAGACCTAAATAGACATTTCTCCAAAGAAGATATACAGAATGCCAACAAGCACATGAAAGAATGCTCAACATCATTAATCATTAGAGAAATGCAAATCAAAACTACAATGAGATATCATCTCACACCAGTCAGAATGGCCATCATCAAAAAATCTAGAAACAATAAATACTGGAGAGGGTGTGGAGAAAAGGGGACACTCTTGCACTGCTGGTGGGAATGTGAATTGGTTCAGCCACTGTGGAGAACGGTATGGAGGTTCCTTAAAAAACTACAAATAGAATTACCATATGACCCAGCAATCCCACTACTTGGCATATACCCTGAGAAAACCAAAATTCAAAAAGAGTCATGTACCAAAATGTTCATTGCAGCTCTATTTACAATAGCCAGGACATGGAAACAACCTAAGCGCCCATCATCGGATGAATGGATAAAGAAGATGTGGCACATATACACAATGGAATATTACTCAGCCTTAAAAAGAAATGAAATTGAGCTATTTGTAATGAGATGGATAGACCTAGAGTCTGTCATACAGAGTGAAGTAAGTCAGAAAGAAAAAGACAAATACCGTATGCTAACACATATATATGGAATTTAAGGGAAAAAAATGTCATGAAGAACCTAGGGGTAAGATAGGAATAAAGACGCAGACCTACTGGAGAACGGACTTAAGGATATGGGGAGGGGGAAGGGTGAGTTTTGACAGGGCGAGAGAGAGTCATGGACATATACACACTAACAAACGTAGTTAAGGTAGATAGCTGGGGGGAAGCAGCCGCAAGGCACAGGGATATTAGCTCGGTGCTTTGTGACAGCCTGGAAGGGTGGGATGGGGAGAGTGGGAGGGAGGGAGACGCAAGAGGGAAGACATATGGGAACATATGTATATGTATAGCTGATTCACTTTGTTGTAAAGCAGAAACTAACACACCATTGTAAAGCAATTATACCCCAATAAAGATGTTTAAAAAAAAAAAAAAAAAAACGGTATTTCTCTATACTTACAATGAGAAATAAACACTTTAAAATGTTTCCATTAATGATAGCATCAACAAATATTAAATAGGAATAAATCTAATAAAATATGTGTGGGATCTCTATTATGGAAACTATGAATTGCTTCAGAGAGAAAGAAAATAAGACCTAAGTAAAAGGAGAGCTATGCTTTATAAATGAGAAGACTCATTATTTTTAAGATGCCAATTTTTTCCTGATTTGTTAGCTTTAATACAATTTCAGTCAAAATATCATAAGAATCTTAACTAGTTCTAAGATGAAATGGAAAAGGATCTGGAATAGTCAAAATAATCTTGAAATGGAGACATTTATAGAGTTACACTAACTTATTTCAAAACTTGCTCTTTAATATGTAGTAATAGACAGATATCTCAATAGCATACTTAAGAATTTAATAATACAACAAAAAGATCAATAGAACAATAAAATATCTCACACAGATATTTTCAATTAATTTTGGAAGAAGGCCTAGTCGACTCAATGAGGAAGGAAAGTATTATGAAATTATACTGGAATTAAATGGATATTTGTACTTAAAAATTATTGTTGATCCCTACTTTGCCAACACACAAAAATTATTTAGCTGGTTCATAGAACAAAGGTAAAGTTGGAGGTAAAAGATTCTAGAAGAAACTATAGAGGAACCTTTCAAGATAGCAGAGGAGTAAGCCGTGGAAATCACCTTCCTTCACACAAATACATCAAAAATACATCTACATGTGGAACAACTCCTATAGAATACCTACTGAATGCTGGCAGAAGACTTCAGACATCCCAAAAGGCAAGAAACTCCCCACGTACCTGGGTAGGGCAAAAGAAAAAAGGAAAAACAGAGACAAAAGAATAGGGATGGGACCTGCACCTCTGGGAGGGACCTGTGAAGGAGGAAAAGTTTCCACACACTAGGAAGCCCCTTCACTGGTGAAGACGGGGGGTGGGCTAGGGGGTGAAGCTTCGGAGCCACGGAGGACAGCGTAGCAACAGGAGTGCAGAGGGCAAAGTGGAGAGATTCCCACAAAGAGAACTGGTGCCGACCAGCACTCACCAGCCTGAGAGGCTTGTCTGCTCACCCGCCTGGGCAGGTAGGGGCTGGGAGCTGAGGCTTGGGCTTCACTGGTCAGATGCCAGGGAGAGGACTGCGGTTGGCTGCGTGAACACAGCCTGAAGGGGGCTAGTGCGCCACAGCTAGCCAGGAGGGAGTCCGGGAAAAAGTCTGGACCTGCGTAAGAGGCAAGAGACCATAATTTTGGGGTGTGCAAGGAGAGGGGATTTGGAGCACTGCCTAATGAGCTCCAGAGACTAGCGCAAGCTGCAGCTATCAGTGCGGACACCAGAGATGGGCAAGAAACACTAAGGCTGCTGCTGTAGCCACCAAGACACCTGTGTGCAAGCAGAGGTCACTGTCCACACCTCCCCTCCTGGGAGCCTGTCCAGCCCGCCACTGCCACAGTCCCGTGATCCAAGGACAACTTCCCTGGGAGAACACAAGGTGCACCTCAGACTGGTGCAATGTCACACAGGCCTCTGCCGCCACAGGCTTGCCCTGCATTCCGTACTCCTGCCTCCCCTGGCCTGAGTGAGCCACAGCCCCCTAATCAGCTGCTACTTTAACCCGCTCCTGTCTGGGCAGGGAACAGATGCCCTCAGGTGACCTACACGCAGAGGTGGGGTCAAATCCAAAGCTGAACCCCAGGAGCTGTGAGAACAAAGAAGAGAAAGGGAAATTTCTCGCAGCAGCCTCAGGAGCAGTGGATTAAATCTCCACAGTCACCTTGATGTACCCTTCATTTATGGAATATCAGGACAGAAAACGAATCATCCAAAATTGAGGTGGTGGACTTTGGGAGCAACTGTAGTCTTGGGGTTTATTTTCTGCATCTAATTTGTTTCTGCTTTTATGTTTATTTTCATTTAGTATTTACAGCTTATTATCAATGGTATACTTGTTTATTGATTTGGTTGCTCTCTTCCTTTTTTCTTTAATAAATATATATTTTTCTTTTTCTCTTTTTGTGAGTGTGTATGTGTATGCTGCTTTGTGTGATTTTGTCTGTATAGCTTTGCTTTTACCATTTGTCCTAGGGGTCTGTCTGTCCTATTTTTTTTTTTTTTTTTGTACAGTTTTTAGCACTTGTTATAATTGGTGCATTTGTTTTCTCGTTTGGCTGTTCTCTTCTTTCTTTCTTTTCTTTATTTTTAATAATATATTTTTTTCTATTTTAATAACTTTATTTTATTTCTTTCTCTTCTTCCCTCCCTCCCTCCCTCCCTCCCTTCCTTCCTTCCTTTCTTTCTTATCCCTTTCCTTCTGAGCTGAGTAGCTGACAGGGTCTCCATGCTCTGGCCCAGTGTCAGGCCTGAGCCTCTGAGGTGGAAGAGCTGAGTTCAGGACATTGGTCCACCAGAGACCTCCCAGCTCCACATAACATCAAATGGCAAAAGCTCTCACAGAGATCTCCATCTCAAAGCTAAGACCCAGCTCCACTCAATGACCAGCAAGCTACAGTGCTGGACACCCTAGGGCAAACAACTAGCAAGACAGGAACACAACCTACCCATTAGCAGAGAGGCTGCCTAAAAACCTAAGTTCACAGACCACCCCCCCCCCCCCACAACACACCACCGGATGCGGTCCTGCCCACCAGAAAGACAAGATCAAGTCTCATCCACCAGAACACAGGAACCATCCCCTCCATGAGGAAGCCTACAAAACCCACTGAACCAACCTTAGCCACTGGGGGCAGACACCAAAATCAATGGGAACTACGAACCTGCAGCCTGTGAAAAGAAGACCCCAAACACAGTAAGTTAAGCAAAATGAAAAGACACAGAAATACACAGCAGATGAAGTAACAAGGTAAAAACCCATCAGACCAAACAAATGAAGAGGAAATAGGCAGTCTACCTGAAAAAGAATTCAGAATAATGAGAGTAAAGATGATCCAAAATCGATCCAAGAAGAAGATATAACAATTGTAAATATTTATGCACACAACATAGGAGCACCTCAATACATAAGGCAAATACTAACAGCCATAAAAGGGGCAAACGACAATAACACAATAATAGTGGAGGACTTTTAACACTCCACTTTCCCAAATGGATGTATCATCCAAAATGAAAATAAATAAGGAAACACAAGCTTTAAATGACACATTAAACAAGATGGACTTAATTGGTATTTATATGACATTCCACCCAAAAACAACAGAATACACTTTCTTCTCAAGTGCTTGTGGAACATTCTCCAGGATAGATCATATCTTGGGTCACAAATAAAGCCTTGGTAAATTGTAAGAAAACTGAAATCATATGAAGTATATTTTCCAACCACAATGCTATGAGACTAGATATCAATTACAGGAAAAAAAAAAAACTGTAAAAAATACAAACACATGGAGGTTAAAAAATACACTACTAAATAACCAAGAGATCACTAAAGAAATCAAAGAGGAAATAAAAAAATACCTAGAAAAAAATGACAGTGAAAACAAGATGACCTAAAACCTATGGGATGCAGCAAAAGCAGTTCTAAGAGGGAAGTTTATAGCAATACAGTCTTACCTTACAAAACAAGAAACATCTCAAATAAACAACCTAACCTTACCCCTAAAACAATTAGCAAAAGAAGATCAAAAAACCATAAAGTTAGCAGAAGAAAAGAAATCATAAAGATCAGATCAGAAATAAAGGAAAAAGAAATTAAGGAAACAATAACAAAGATCAATAAAACCAAAGCTGGTTCTTTGAGAAGATAAACAAAAGTGATAAACCACTAGCCAGACTCATCAAGAAAAAAAGGGAGAAGACTTAAATCAATAGAATTAGAAATGAAAAAGGAGAAATAACAACTGACATGCAGAAATACAAAGGATCATTAGAGATTACTACAAGCAACTATATGCCAATAAAATGGACAACCTGGAAGAAATGGACAAATTTTTAGAAAAGTTCAACCTTCCTAGACTGAACCAGGAAGAAATAGAAAATATAAACAGACCAATCACAAGCACTGAAATGGAAACTGTGATGGAAAATCTTCCAACAAATAAAAGCCCAGGACCAGATGGCATCACAGGTGAATTCTATCAAACATTCAGAGAAGAGCTAACACTTATCCTTCTCAAACTCATCCAAAATATAGCAGAGGAAGGAACACTCCCAAATTCATTCTACAAGACCACCATCACCCTGATACCAAAACCAGAGAAAGATGTAACAAAGAGAGAAGACTACAGGCCAATATCACTGATGAACATACATGCAAAAATCCTCAACAAAATTCTAGCAAACAGAATCCAACAGCACATTAAAAAGATCATACACCATGATCAAGTGGGTTCATCCCAGGAATGCAAGGATTCTTCAATATATACAAATCAATCAACGTGATACACCATATTAAAAAATTGAAGGATAAAATCCATAAGATCATTTGAATAGATGCAGAAAAAGCTTTTGACAAAATTCAACACCCATTTATGATAAAAACCCTCCAGAAAGTAGGCATAGAGGGAACTTACCTCAACATAATAAAGGCCATATATGACAAAACCACAGTCACCATAGTTCTCAGTGGTGAAAAACTGAAAGCACTTCCACTAAGATCAGGAACAAGAGAAGGTTTCCCACTCTCACCACTATTATTCAACATAGTTTTGAAAGTTTTAGTCACAGCAATCAGAGAAGAAAAAGAAATAAAAGGAATCCAAATTGGAAAAGAAGTAAAACTGTCACTGTTTGCAGATGATGTGATACTATACATAGAGAATCCTAAAGATGCTACCAGAAAACTACTAGAGCTAATCAATGAATTTGGTAACGTAGCAGAATACAATATTAATGCACAGAAATCTTTTGCATTCCTATACACTAATGATTATTACTCTGAAAGAGAATTTAAGGAATTACTCCCATTTACTGTTGTAACAAAAAGAATAGAATACCTAGGAATAAACCTACCTGAGATAAAAGACCTGTATGCAGAAAAGTATAAGACACTAATGAAAGAAATTAAAGATGATGCAAACAAATGGAGACATATACCATGTTCTTGGATTGGAAGAATCAACATTGTGAAAATGACTATACTACCCAAAGCAATCTACAGATTCAATGCAATCCCTATCAAACTACCAATGACATTTTTCACAGAACTAGAACAAAACATTTCACAATTTGTATGAAAACACAAAAGACCCCGAATAGCCAAAGCAATCTTGAGAACGAAAAATGGAGCTGGAGGAATCAGGCTCCTGGATTTCAGACTATGTTAGAAAGCTACATTAATCATGACAGCATGGTACTGGCACAAAAACAGAAATATAGATCAATGGAACAGGATAGAAAGCCCAGAGATAAACCCACACACATATGGTCAGCCTATCTTTGATATAGCAAGAATATACAATGGAGAAAAGACAGCCGCTTCAATAAGTGGTGCTGGGAAAACTGGACAGCTACATGTAAAAGAATGAAATTAGAACACTCCCTAACACCATACACAAAAATAAACTCAAAATGGATTAAAGACCTAAATGTAAGGCTAGACACTATAAAATTCTTAGAGGAAAATGTAGGCAGAACTCTCTATGACACAAATCACAGCAAGATCCTTTTTGACCACCTCCTAGAGAGATGGGAATAAAAACAAAAATAAACAAATGGGACCTATGAAACTTAAAAACTTTTGCACAGTAAAGGAAAACATAAACAAGACAAAAATACCACCCTCAGAATGGGAGAAAATATTTGCAAATGAAGCAACTGACAAAGGATTAATCTCCAAAATATACATGCAGCTTATGCAGCTCAATATCAAAAAAACAAACAACCCAATCCAAAAATGGGCAGAAGACCTAAATATACATTTCTGCAAAGAAGACATACAGACTGCCAAGAAACACACGAAAAAAAAATGCTCAACATCATTAATCATTAGAGAATTGCAAATCAAAACTACAATGAGTTATCACCTCACACCAGTCAGAATGGCCATCATCAAAAAATCTACAAACAGAAAATGCTGGAGAGGGTGTGGAGAAAGGGAACCCTCCTGCACTGTTGGTGGGAATGTAAATTGATACAGCCCCTATGGAGAGCAGTATGGAAGATCCTTAAAAAACTAAAAACAGAACTACTATATGACCCAGCAATCCCAGTACTGGGCACATACCCTGAGAAAACCATAATTCAAAAAGTAACATGTACCACAACGTTCATTGCAGCTCTATTTACGATAGCCAGTACATGGAAGCAACCTAAATGTCCATTGACAGATGAATGGATAAAGAAGATGTGGCACATATATACAATGGAATATTACTCAGCCATAAAAATAAATGAAATTGAGTTATTTGCAGTGAGGTGGCTGGACCTAGAGACTGTCATACAGAGTGAAGTTAAGTCAGAAAGAGAAATAGAAATACCGTATGCTAACACTTACATATGGAATCTAAAAAAACAAACAAAAATGTTTCTGGAGAACCTAGGGGCAGGAAAGGAATAAAGATGCTGATGTCAAGAATGGACTTGAGGACACGGGGAGGGGGAAGTGTAAGCTGGGACGAAGTGAGAGAGTAGCATTGTCATATACACACTACCAAATGTAAAATAGATAGCTAGTGGGAAGAATCTGCATAGCACATGGAGATTAGCTTGGTGCTTTGTGTTCCCCTAGAGGGGTGGGATAGGGAGGGTGGGAGGGAGTTTCAAGAGGGAGTGGATATGGGGATATATGTATACATATAGCTGATTCACTCTGTTATACAGTACAAAGTAATACACCATTTTAAAGCAATTATACTCCAATAAAGTTGTTAAAAAAAGAGAGAAAATATAGAACAACTTTGCTATCTAGAAATATGCCAAGATTCTTAAACAGTTCATAAAATACCAAACAATAAAAGTTTGCATTTATTTTTCTTACTGTAAATGCTTTCAGAAAATGATACTGTAAATCTGTATCGAGGCAACATAGAATCATGGAAAGATCATGGCCTTAAAATAAGTGTTACAGGGCTTCCCTGGTGCTGCAGTGGTTGAGAGTCTGCCTGCCAATGCAGGGAATGCGGGTTCGTGCCCCGGTCCGGGAAGATCCCACATGCCGCGGAGCGGCTGGGCCCGTGAGCCATGGCCGCTGAGCCTGCGTGTCCAGAGCCTGTGCTCCGCAATGGGAGAGGCCACAGCAGTGAGAGGCCCGCATACCGCAAAAAAAAATTAAAATAATAAGTGTTACACAGTAGTTAAATTAGTTTGGTAAATACTGGGTTAAACAGCAACAAATTTATTAGTGTAATGGTTCATGTTTTTAATAGGTTGTTGTGTTTTTTCATATCCAAAACAGGTATTGTATATGATACTTCCCAAATTTCTTTGAAATTATCAATTACAAAAAAATTGTCACAAAATTCCTATTTACATCTTGCATTGTATGTGCTATAAAGAATATGTTTAGGGAAGTAATAGGTTATAGATATCTTGGCTTTTTGGTCATCAAGGTCTAAGTAAACACTTTTTTTTTTTGGAAAAATGAACTTATTTACAAAATGGAAGTGGAGTCACAGATGTAGAAAACAAACTTATGGTTACCAGGGAGTAAGCGGGGAGGGATAAATTGGGAGACTGGGATGGATATATAGACAGTACTAAATATAAAATAGATAACTAATAAGGACCTACTGTATAGAATAGGGAACTTTACTCAATACTCTGTAATGGCCTAAATGGTAAAAGAATCTAAAAAAAAGAGTGGATATATGTACATGTATAATGAGTTCACAAGTCATCATTCTTATGAGTTCTTCCTCAAGTGTGTCTCTGAAAGATATGCCCCTCATCTGATATTTTATTTCATGTTTCCTTGCTTTATCAGTTTATTGAGTATTTGCTGAAGTGACCAGTAGTTTCCATACATAATGACACTGATTCCTCCTCCAATCTATTTTTAAAATAAAGCCAGATTAAGTGATACACATTTACTATGCACACACACATATACACACACACCCTGACACATATGTGTATGTGTGGCATATATGCATGTATGCAAATATACAGCACATACAAAGGGGAGATCTTATAATACGTAATGCCAGATTTTTCTGTGTAAACCATCATTCAAAATAATCACATTCTTTTTTTTTTTAGGCTTCTAAAATAAGAAGAGATTGAACATATTCTAGGGACTTAGCTACATGCCAACAAAATCCCTATTTCTTAAACTAGAATTAAATCTTCCACAGTCTTGTCCTAATCTATTTTCAAATATAACTTCCATCCAAAGCAGCTGCCAAACATAACATAATATATCCTCTTACATTTATTTGATATACCTGTTGAAATGAGCAACTAATTCTTACTAAACACCTTCTTCATGCCTTTTCTTATGCTATTCCCTCTGCCAAGAATTCCTTCAGCTTTCTTCAAAGATTAGTGTCAAATTAACCTCTGCAGTATGCTGTTGCTATTTCCCTCAGCTAAAAATGAACTCTAGTTCTGCTAAATGCCATTAACATTTTCAACTTCTGCTCTATAGTTAAAGTTCTACTTTAACTTTTTAAAAGTATATATTGAATTTTCTTACTATATATTGATCCCATGAGGTGAGAGTTAACCATTTACAATAATAAATCTCCTATAGATTTTGCACAGTTTCATACATAGTCAGCTCTCAATAAACACTTGTAAAATAACTGGTTGTTTTTAAAAATCATAGATATTTTTGTTTCTCTTTAAACTATTTCAGAAGATATCCATGGAAATTTTTATAATTACTCCAAGACAATACAACTTACAGATTCCATGGCACTTAATATCTAATAGGTATTGGTAGGGTTCAGTTGTTTTCTGGAGAAGCTACTGTGTGAAGCTTGCTGACTTCTCTGTTTGTATATGATATTTGTAATTATTTTGTTAAATTAACCAGTAATTATATAACTTTCTGTTCTATATGTTTAATATATACTTTATATTTCTTATACTCTTAGTTATGGAATTATTTTGTTTTAATTATCTGATTTCATAAACTCAACAAATTTTATTGACTATTTATTATATACTAGGTACTATGCTAGGCACTGAAATTGTGCTTAAGTTTTGTATAACAGACAAAATATAAACAGGTAAATAATATTCTTTCTCTCTCTATATATAGTATATTATTTATATAATTAATATTTATAAAATATAGGTAAAATACTTAAATATTATGGCAAATGCTATGAGATCAAAGAAGTCTGTGAGAGATCAAGACTAGATTAGACAACTAGAAAATACTTTTTAGAAGAGGTGATATTTAATCTATTTAAGCAGAGTCTGAAATGGGGGGATTTACTCACCATGTAAAGAAAAGAGAAAAAGAATGGCTGTTATTGAAAAGACAAGAAATAGCAAATGTTGTAGAGGATGTGGAAAAAGGGAACCCTCATACACTGTTGATGGGACTGTAAAATGGTGCAGCCACTATGGAAAATAGTTATGGATATTCCTCAAAAAATTATGAATAGAACCACAATACGACCCAGCTATTAAACTTCTGGGTGTTTATCTGAAGAACATGAAAACACTAATTCAAAAAGATATATGTACCCCTGTGTTCACTGCAGCATTATTTACAATAGCCAAGATGTGGAAACAACCTAAGTGTCCATCAATAAAAGAATGGATAAAGATGTGGTGTATGTATGCAATGGAATACTACTCAGCCATAAAAAGAATGAAATCCTGCCATTTGTGACAACATGGATGGACCTTAAAAGAATAATGCCAAGTGAAATAAGTCAGATGGAAAGATACAAATACCTTAAGATTTCACTCATACGTAAAATCTAAATAAACAAAACTAACCAATAAAAATGAACTTATAGATAGAGATAAGATTGGTGATTACCTAAGTAGAAGGGATTTGGGAGTGGGCAAAATAAGTGAAGGGGGTCAACTGTATGCAGTTGGATGGTAATTAGACTTGTGGTGGTAATCTCTCTTTGGTGTATACAGATGTTAAATTATAATGCTGTACACCTTAAACTTATAAAAGAACAGAGGAAAAATTCATGATAGATATAAAAAACTATTTTAAAGTACCATTATAATCTTAGCAACAAAATACTGGTTAAATCCTTTAAATGTCTCTAACAAAATGGTTCATTTTATTCCATAAATGGTTCATGCTATTTTCATTCTGAAAATAACGTGAATTTAGTCTGTATTTATAAAAGATTTTTCTTAAAAAAAAAATTAAGAAAATACCTTGTTGTGAGGTATATAATAGGTTTAAAAAAAGATATGGAAAATTCAAAGTTATGCATTTTTTATTGTCTATAGCAAAAAACAAAATTGGAATGGAGAGAAGAGGGCAGAAATATGCCTCATCATGTGTACTTTGCATATGGTATAACAGTATTTTTTTCCTAGTTTCGTGAACTGCTTTTCTTTCTTTCCTTTCTTTTCAGAAAAATGCTTACTAGAATATTTTGAAATCTTAAAATAATATTATTAAATATATTTACTTCACACTCCTGTTTATTAGGAGGCCTTGCAAGGTTTTAAGACCACAGTTTAATTTAAGGATTGTGAAATGTGAAGAATATCTTATTTAAATATTGTGAATCGTGCATAAATGACTTAGTAGGTTCCTACAGTAATGCACTAATTATGATATAACTCATTAATAGGAAAATTCCAGTTTATGTTAAATGTTCCACATTTTCACACCTAGGATAAAATCTGAAGACTTACACCGTATAAAAATGCAGCATAGGGCTTCCCTGGTGGCGCAGTGGTTGAGAGTCCGCCTGCCAATGCAGGGGACACGGGTTCGTGCCCCGGTCTGGGAAGATCCCACATGCCGCGGAGCGGCTGGGCCCGTGAGCCATAGCCACTGAGCCTGTGCGTCCGGAGCCTGTGCTCCGGAATGGGAGAGGCCAGGCCCGCGTACCGCAAAAAAACAAACAAACAAACAAAAAAAAACCCAAGGGAAGATATTAGGTTTTAGTTTTATATATGCCATCATGGAAATAATAAAATGAAGAATAGGGTTTCTTTGTTTCTGTTTTTGCATTTGTTAAATATACCACATAAAAAAAATCCATATGAAAAATCTCTCAGCACAATGTTAACATATAAATAGGCATCTCTTTCTTTTATGTTCCTTTCAAATTTGAACCAGTATCTGTCTCACTTTCCAAGGTATACCATTTTCTTTCAAAATATATAGAGTAACAAAGTAGAACTGCCACAGTAGAAAACTATATTATAAATGGGAAAACTCTTTGTTTTCTAAAGATTTTCGTTCAGGAGACCTGTTTCAAATCAGCTCTGCATTTTTTTCCCACTATAAAGTAATGCACTTAAGTACATATCCCTTTGTTTCAATAAATAAAGGAGTCATAGAAATGCATTCATCAAGGGCTAGGCCATTATTGGGAAACATATGTATAACTACTTAATTATCAGGATAAATGATTATACTAACAGCAGAAAGGTTGATTAATTGCTTGTTACATACACCTGCATATTAATAGACAAATTGTTGTCAATCCCTTTGCTGTTGAAATGTTCCAAGAGATCATCTAACATATGTTCACGTTACCAGTCCTCTAACAGATAAAAATTCAGTAGTGAGAGGCTATATGAATCAAGCATGCACCATCCTATAGCATAGGTCTGACGACCCCTGAATGTGACCTGCTCCCAGAGGAAACCAATTTAATGCTTCATCGCACACAGAGTAGTATGTATGAATCACAAAACCTCCAGATAAATTAGTGACAGGTACATCTGAATAGGATTCCTTCTAAGTCACTTATCTGAAGCCAGGCAAGCTTGTTTCATCCTCACTTTCAAAGATAAAGCCACATGGCATGTTGCCTTGGCAGATTCTCACAAAGCAAACAGCCCCGATAGTCCATTTATTGGGGGGAAAAATTCCCTTATTATTTCAGGTACTGTGTACTGTGACAACAAATGGGATAAAGCGAAAACTACCTGCCAGTGGAAAATTCACCAGTTGATACCAGGCTTTATGTCTTCTCTAAGTTTCATAAGCTCTGTGCCTCTTGCTCTTTTACTTTTATGTTTGACAGTTCTGATATCCCACAGTTGTAGCCATGGCAAAGTTCAAGAACAAAACAGCAGGTTATCAAAGACAACTTATCAGAAGCCAAACAGGGAGAAGAGATGCCAACAATTAGTAAGTAATGGAAAGACGTATCTGTGACAGAACAAGGAAAAAAGGCGCACCAATCTTTTATCTTTAACCGACTACTTACTCCATTTGAAAAAAAACTCAGAGAAAAACTGAGACAATAAATATAGGCTCTAAGTACTCAGGGATATTGATCACAGAAAAGATGAAAAAATAAATTATGCACAAAATAGCATAGGAAATGTTTATTTGTAAGGGATTATTTTATAAATTTTATCAACCATAAATAAATTGGAATATCAAAAGTATATAAAGCTATCTGCTTTAAACTAAGTATCAGTGAATAGCACGGTTATATTATCTTCTTCAAAGTTAAGTATCTACTAACTACTAGAATTCTTTAAACTGAACAATAGAACAGACACATCAATTCTTACTTTCTGCACTTCTTATGATCTACACTTAAACTTAATCAAGACTTTCATTATATATCTTAATAAAGGCCACGTCTTATCACAAGGTCAGTTATATAGCAGAGCAGAATTCAGTAGCACAAAATAAATAGTACTCACGTTTTAGGTTCCATAGATGGTCCTTCTCATGCAAAATCAGGGTTGTGCTTTCTGGGTGAGTCTGTGTTAAATCAAAATGACAAAAGTCTTAGTTTCCCATGCACTGCCAATTAGAATGCATGCAAATAAACTCCCAGTTAGTCAAGGAGAAAAAAATTGCTTTAAAAGAGTACTGATTTGTAAATTTGGTCCTTTCAAATGTAGATAATATTTACCCCTCCTCTTTCCCCCATATCTTTACAAAATTTCTGCCCAATGAACTCATTACTGTAGAAACTCAACTATGGCTATGGTCAGTTAATGAAATTCAGGTCCGGGATTAACCTCCATAAACATGTACATAGTTGGGCTTCTGGAATTGGGAGAGACAAGGGTGATGCTGGAAAGGAAAAAAAAGTAAACCATATAATTTAAAGAATGATAAATTCTTACGATAGATTTAGCTAAATTAAGTGCTCTCCTATATTTGAGGTGATTCATAAAATTCTTAATGTACAAAAATGAAAGCAAAAATACTTTGAAAACATTACCAGTACCATATTCAATGACACTTTGGGGAATATTAATGTAATATTCATGTAGCTACTAAGTTTACCTTCTTTGAAAGTACACAGGTTTAATTAGATTAGATGTTTGTTCTTTACAGCCACAATAATTTAAGCAATATTAAACAGCATTTAAAATATGCAAGAACTTCAGTTAGCATGCAACAAAATTATTTTTGCTCTATCCAGTTACTATGTTTATATTGAGTTATTATTTACAATGCACTTTAACATCATCAATAATTTCTTGGAAGCTTCAGTATTTGAGAACTAAAATGTTCAATTAAAACATTAACTAACCTACTTGTGAAGTACCATATTATAATAATGTTAGTTTATTTTTATGAATTAGAGAAATATGCAAATGTAATCAGAACAATTAGTTTGAATAATTAAAAAGCCAAATGTCATGTGTGTATTTAAATTTTATAAATAAAAAGTCATATAAAAGTCCTTAATTACTACATGTCAAACTTTATTCACTGTATAATGGAGTGTTCAAATTTTCTGGTTAATTATCCATATATTTAACAAATAGATCTTGACTAAGATGGCCTTACAATTCCCCTAGGCTTGACTAAACATTACATAGGTTTCTTCTGATTTTAGGCCCCTGACCTCCCTTTTCTCAGAGCATTTACTTTAAACTTGCAATTATGAATTTTTTTCTGGCCCTTTGAGATATAATTCTTTTCCCAACCTCTTGCCAGTTTCACAACACAGGAATGTCTTTCTCAAGGACTTGGGAGCCACCCTTTTGAGATGTAATCATCAAGAAAAATATTGTCTCTATCTCCTAGTGTCTAGGTGAGGGTCCAAGCCTAATAATAGGCACTATTAACAAACCCAAATGACCTCATCACATTGACTAACTTCCTCCTAACATCTTCTAGTATTATTTTTAATTAATTAATTTATTTATTTTTGGCTGCATTGGGTCTTCGTTGCTGCCCAGGTTGCTCCTCTAGTTGTGGCGAGCGGGGCATTCTCTATTGTGGTGCGCGGGCTTCTCATTGTGGTGGCTTTTCTCATTGTGGAGCATGGGCTGTAGGCGCATGGGCTTCAGTAGTTGTGGCTCACGGGGTCTAGAGTGCAGGCTCAGTAGTTGTGGCGCATAGGCTTAGTTGCTCCGCGGCATGTGGGATCTTCCCGGACCAGGGCTCGAACCGCCGTCCCCTGCATTGTCAGGCAGATTCTTAACCACTACACCACCAGGGAAGTCCTCATCTGCTAGTATTTTTTGACCAGATCAGGTCAGCTCTTAAAAATTTCCCACCATATATTTCAGCAGAGTTAAGTTCAATATCTCCTCCCTTTTACAATAGTCTTGAATAAAGTCTTCCTTGACTGTTTAACTCCATATGATGCAAGTTTCCTTTATGTTCTCAAGTGTTCATTATGTGCCAACACACTAGTAATTCAGTGGTAGAGAAGGCAGACACTGTACTTGCCCTAACAGAACCTATGGTCTAGTTGGGAGACAGAGACATGTAAATTGACATTTAAAATAGAAGGTGATCAATACTATGACTGTAAGAACAGAATGGGGCACCAAATAAAAGTAGAGCAGATGATAAAAAGTAGAAAAGAGTAAGTGTGACTGAATCTATCACTTCACATGATGAGGTATCATCCAGAGAAGTTGGACAAGGGAAAATGCTCCAGGAAGAGGGTTCAGCATGTGTGAAAGCTTAGTGACAAAATAAACATTTCAGTGCAAAGAAAATAAGATAGAAATGGCTGGATTGTACACAGTGATGTGGGGGAGTGGCAGGAAATGGGGCTGAGATGTAAAAGAAAGGAGATAAGAAAAGGCGCTTAATCATATAGTTGTTCACTTTTCTTTTTTTTTTTTGCGGTACGCGGGCCTCTCACTGCTGCGGCCTCTCCCGTTGCGGAGCACAGGCTCCGGACACGCAGGCCCAGTGGCCATGGCTCACGGGCCCAGCCGCTCCGCGGCATGTGGGATCTTCCCGGACCAGGGTACGAACCCGTGTCCCCTGCATCGGCAGGCGGACTCTCAACCACTGCGCCACCAGGGAAGCCCTGTTCACTTTTCTTTTAACGAACATGTTTACAGGAGAGGTGATATAACTTAAGTTCAATGCCAAGGGCTCTGGTGTCAGACAATCAGGCTTTGAAATCTGGCTCTCTCACAAGTTGTATGAATTAGGAAAGTAGTCTAAACTCTCTTAGCCTCAGTTTCCCCATTTCATAAATGACAAGAATAAAAATACTCACTTCATGAGGTTTTGTGAGGATTAAAAGGAAAATTCCACATGAAATATTCAGCACAAGCCTTAGGACATGAAAATGATTGATGGTGATGAATATGATGATGACAGAGGCAATGACAGAAAGTAATCTATGATGATATTAGTGATGAGGGGGCCATACAAGGGTCACAGTGAATTTTCTGAAGAAAAGAGAAACTGCTGAAGCATTTTTTAAAAAAATTTTTTACTGGAGTATAGTTGCTTTACAATATTGTGTTAGTTTCTACTGTACAGCAAAGTGAATCAGCAATACGTTTACATATATCCCCTCTCTTTTGGATTTCCTTCCCATTTAGGTCACCACAGAGTATTGAGTAGACTTCCCTGTGCTATACAGTAGGTTCTCATTAGTTATCTATTTTATACATAGTGTATATATGTGTATACACAGTAGTGTATACATGTCAATCCCAATCTCCTAATTCATCCCAACCCCCCTTTCCCCCTTGGTATCCATATGTTTGTTCTCTACGTCTGTGTCTCTATCTCTGCTTTGTAAATACGATCATCTGTACCATTTTTCTCAAATTCCACATGTATGCATTAATACATGATATTTGTTTTTCTCTTTCTGACTTACTTCACTCTGTGTGACAGTCTCTAGGTCCATCCACGTCTCTACAAATGACTCAATTTCATTCCTTTTTATGGCTGAGTAATATTCCATTGTATATATGTACCACATCTTCTTTATCCATTCCTCTGTTGATGGACATTTTGGTTGCTTCCTTGTCCTGGCTATTATAAACAGTGCTGCAATGAACATTGGGGTGCATGTGTCTTTTTGAATTATGGTTTCCTCTGGGTATATGCCCAGTAGTGGGATTTCTGGGTCATACGGTAGCTATTTTTAGTTTTTTAAGGAACCTCCATACTACTCTCCATGTCGGATGTATCAATTTACATTCCTACCAACAGTGCATGAGGGTGCCCTTTTCTCCACACCCTCTCCAGCATTTACTGTTTGTGGATTTTCTGATGATGGCCATTCTGACTGGCATGAGGTAATACCTGATTGTAGTTTTGATTTGCATTTCCCTAATAATTAGCAATGTGGAGCATCTTTTCATGTGCCTGTTGGCCATCTGTATGCCTGAACCAAGTTTAAAACAAGACCTACATTACACTAGAAAGAAAAACAGTGGGCTAGTCAGATAATAAAACAGACTTCATTAAAAATGGAGGACTATTATCAAGTTTACATTTTGAAATAGCATTCTGATTAGTTAGAAGAATGCTTTTAAAGTTGAAAAGTGAATGCTATAATCTCTGGATGATAAACTATGTAGTAGATGTCTTTATGATCATCAGTTGGTATGTTTTATAAGGGGAGTTTTGTTTAATCACACAAATCAGTTGAATGGATATCATCTCCAATATATAATGCAATAGTAATCATAAGAGAAAGAGTTAATATGTATTTTAGCATATTTGTCAGATGCTGCTTTTTGCTACTTACATGTATTAACTCATTTAATCCTAATAACAACCTTATAGACAGTATTGTTATTCTCATTTTACACATGGAAAAATTGGAGCACATAGAAGTTCAGAAATTTGCCCAATTCACACAGCATATGGAGAAGCACAGATCCAAACCACATAGTCTGGATCCAAAACTTGTATCCTTAACCCCTGAGTGAAAAGTGCTATAATAGAGTAGTTTTTAGAGTACCTGGAGCTTAGCAAGCGGTACTATAATCTAAGAGGATATTAAAGAATCAAACAAAGAACTTTGGGGCAATAGGATAAAACACTATTTTAACAAAGTAGAAAGCACAAAGAGGATAAAATTAGAGTACCTTAAAAAAGGAAAGGATATATCAGATAGATTTTAATGAATGAACTGGATATTTGTCTCCTTGATAACCAAACATAGACTACTTTACAGGAAAATCTGTAATGGTACTTATTTTTCCCTTTCCTCCCAACTAGATATGATTACTCCATTTCCTAAATGCCCTTGTATTTTGCTAAACATATATAAAAATATGTTTATCCATCTCAAATAAATCTGCAATCAGCAACATTCTGATGGATTTCTATTATACTTAAACAAAAATCTAAAATTCAGACTCCTCCCCATGGCCTCTCTGATTATATTCTTTCCTGCTGTGTATACACACACACACACACACACACACACACACACACACACATACACACACACACACACACACACACACACACACAGAGTACATGCCATTATCCAAGATACTCCTGGCATAATAGTTTTTGTTTTCCTCAAACACACAAGGGTTCCACTGTTTTTTGCTGGTATAATATTCACCCAAATCTTACATTACCAGACCTATCTCACATGTTTGTTTGTCCACTTTCTACCCCATTTTAGAACATCCTTTAAGAGATATATGGTCCCTATTTTTAGGGATGATAATTATTCTTTGCTAAAGACATTCCATTTTTAGTTGAGAGAACTGTACCTGCTGTCTCACTCCTGGCCCTGCTACACTCCCCACCTCCTTTGACACTATCTGATGGTAATGAGTATCTCTCTTTCCTAGCAAGTGTCACAGATTCCATTTTACATGTGTTTCTGTTATTGTTGGTAAAATGATTACCAGTTTTAGGTCCCACAAAGAGCAGAGGCCCTGTTTGCTTTTATATTATATCCTGTAGGAAATCAGAATATACCACCCCAACATATGCCACTTTTGAATATGGATTACTTTGAGCTGAAGGTAATTGAGAATCAACAGATTCAGAAAGAAGCCTTCTCAGGAATTCCCTTACGTGACTAAAAGCAGAAACTTCAGAGAAATGAGGACTGCCCTAAATCCTTTCTCTGGGAGATTTTATGGCCTTAAAGAAGATGGAGAATCAACATTAAGTCTTCACCAAAACAAACAAACAAACAAACACAAACCCACAAAACAAACAAAAAAGCTTACTAAAATAGGCTTTACTTTCCATTAGTTTCCCCATATATTTACCTTCCTAGAAGCCCAAATTTCCCTTTCTTTGTCTAGTCCACAAGTTATTGCCCTTTGTTAAAAATATAAGCTTCCAAGTCTAACCACTTCTTGGGGGTTCACTTCTTTTCTATGGAGCCTACATGCATGTAAAAACAAAATAAATGAACATATGCCTTTTATCCTTTTAATCTGTTTTTTTGTCAGTTCAATTTGAAAGTCCCAGTACTACACCTTAGAGGGTAGAGGAAAATTTTTTCTTCTGCTACTATCCGCAGCACTTAAAGCAATGCCTGACTCAATAAATACTTGATGAATAAATGATGGGGAATGGGCAGGAAACCACGCACTTGGAGCGAGTGATTCATAGGAATCAGCAAATGAACACTATCCACTGAAATTACCAAAGAAAGGTTGATGCAAATAGAGTGTACCATGTTCAGTGCTGTCCTTATCATCATGACTGTTTCCAGAAGTTAGATGAGGTCCAAAGGCAAACAGCACAAATAATAATAACAAATACAGACAGACAGATGATAGATACATAGATGATAGATAGATAGATGATAGATAGATAGATAGATAGATAGATAGATAGATAGATAGATAGATGGCTCGAATGAGATCGAGATGAGAAGTCCAGGGCTGCTTTGGCAGCTTTGTGGTCATCAGACCCAGGAGCCCTTCTGATTTTCCACTCTAAGCAAATGACTTCCACCTTTAAGGCATTGGGAATCTTGTTACCTCAATTGCAGCCTTTACAAGTTTCAGGAAGCAGAAAATAGGGAGGGAAGAATGCAAAAAGACACATATAATAGCTTTAGTAGGACTCTTAAAAAGAGCTATTCTAGAAACTGACCTAAACTTCAGCTTATATCTTATTGGAAACACCTTTCAAAACTGAAACTGAAATGTGGATATATAGCTAATTCTATTGCCACCTTAAACAATGAAATGATCCATTAGTAAGGTAAATGGAAGAAATATAAACAATTTTTCTTTTCTCTTATGAAAAGTATCCATTTTTAACTTTTTAAGCATTTTGCATCATAAAACTGTGTTTGTTTTGGTTTGTTTTTACTGAAGGAAGGAAGTCTTGGCAAAATAATTTTTATTACGTATTTTCCTTTAAACTTACTGAGCCAAAACAGTAAAAAAGGGAATCTCAGGATTAAAACTGGACTCATGGTTTGAAATATTAAGAACTGTGAATTTATAATGGCAAGCACAAAGACAAACTTCAAGTGCATTCCAGATATATACATGAAGATGCAAGATTTTCTCTTATAATCTGTCTACTTTCAAATACATCCCCATCAGCAACCTGATGAAACTTCAACATCTTATCTCCGGTCCTTCACTACCCTCTTTTCAACTCTAATGAAGCTTCATTCCATCATTTCTTAATGTTAAAGCTACTGAAGCTAAGCCATAGCTGAAGGAAGGCATTCTTCTTTATCTTTTGAATGTGTTTTTTATGTGTCTGTGTGCTTACATTTGAGTTGAATGCTTGCTGTTTTGGTTATTTTTTTTTTAATTGGAGTACAGTTGCTTTACAATGTTGTATTAGTTTCTGCTGTACAATGAAGTGAATCTGCTATATGTATACATATATCTCCTCCCTCTTGGACCTCCCCCCCACTCTCCCCCATCCTATCCATCTAAGTCACCACAGAGCACCGAGCTCAGCTCCCTGTGCTATACAGCAGGTTCCCACTAGCTATCTATTTTACACAAGGTAGTGTATGTATGTCAATCTTAACCTCCCAATTCATCCCACCCTCCCCTTCCCCCCGCCATTTCCACATGTCCTCTTCTTTTTACACCAAACAAGGAATCCATGCAGTGATGACCTGAATTGGGAGAAGTTTGGCAGCTCTCCCATTTCTTCATTCTGCTCCTTTGCTAAACTTTCCTGTTACTTGGTCTATGCTGAAAACAGAATTATCTGCCAGAATAAAATGAGGATTACAGATTCCCTAATTTATCCCCTATTCCCTCTTTTCCCCAAAGATAGCCTGCATTTCAAAGAAAATCTCTTCATGAAAATCAAATAGATAGGGTA
The DNA here is from genome assembly GCF_008692025.1 of Phocoena sinus. NCBI lineage: Eukaryota > Metazoa > Chordata > Mammalia > Artiodactyla > Phocoenidae > Phocoena > Phocoena sinus. The sequence goes on along the minus strand of NC_045772.1, from coordinate 33,679,347 downwards.
AAAGTCAAGGAAATAACCATTTAAGGATATAGGTTCTCTCACTAAACTTGAGAAGTTGTTCTGTTCAAAGAATAGAAGTGAATATAATTTGGAATGAAATTATATTTGTACTCTTAAACTCATTTTAGAGTTTTATTTTAACTTATTTTGATTCTCAAAAGAGAATTTGTTTTTAATTGATAAGGTAAGGTCCTGAAGAACTAAAAGACTACTTGTTTTTTTTACTCCTTGAGAGTTTTGCTATTCTGAAGAAAAAAGCTTACCTGTGCCTGCCCCCACTACCCCAAAATGAACTGACTTCTGAAAAGTAGACTTTAAAAATTTTTGCCAAACATTGTTAAAATATAGAGTTAAATAAAATTAAATTCATTTTTCTCTACTATTTCTTGTTAGCACTTTAGAAATATCAGACAGGTTCCAGTTGATTGTACCTTATACACATTGAATAGAGACTACACAGGTGTGTTTAAAAATCCCTAAAGTACAAAGGACTTAATTGAGAAAAATGTCACCTCTTTTAAGTGTTAAATAGCCAGCAATAAAGCTGTCTCTTTCCTCAGTGTGTGTGTCTGTGTAAGGGTGATGCTGGGATGAGTTCTAAAGTACCAAACATAAGATTTCCCAAGAGAAGACTGCTGTCCACTGGATTAGTTATGTGACATCTTTGGCTATCAAATAACAGCTTGCTTCTACTTAGTTTGTGACTATTGGGATAACTATTTACAGGTGCATACATATCTTTCAACTTGTGTATGTCCTATAAAAATTCCTAAGGAGAATACTAATGAAATCATTGAAGAAATATTCCATTACTTATGCATCATAGCCTCAGGCATTCATTTTTTCTTTTGAAAATTTTAACACAAAATATTTCAGACATACTAATATAATTCCGACACATACATTCAAGGTAATGTAATATACTCATTTTTTAAAAACGTTAAGAACCGACCTTAAGTTTGTGACTAACCATAAGTTTCCTTTATCCCCCCTGCTTTATTGAGGTATAACTGACAAAAAGCAGCATATATTTAAGATTTCCAATATGACGTTTTGATGTACATATACATTGTTAAATGATTACCACAATCAAGCTAATTAACATATCCATAAACTCACAGTTATTTTTTTCTTTTTGTGATGAGAACATTTAAGATCTACTCTCTTAGCAAATTTTAGGTAAACAAAAACAGTATTGTTAACTGTGGTTACCACTTGGTACATTAGATCTCCAGAACTTATTCATGCTGCTTAATGGAAAATTTGTACCTTTTGACTAATATCTCCCTATGATCCCCATTTCCTTGTAACCACCATTCTACTTTCTACTTGTATGGGTTTGATGTTTTTAGCTTCCACATATAAGTGAAATTACACAGTATTTGTCTTTTTGTGCCTAGCTTATTTTACTTGTCAAAATGTCCTCCAGGTTTATATATGTTGCGGCAAATGACAGGATTTCCTACTTTTTTAAGGCTGAATAATATTTTATTGTATATTATGTCCCGTTTCATTGTGTGTGTGCACACACACATGCACACATGCACACACATATCGCATTTTTCTTTATTCATTTGTTGATGGACACTTAGATTGTTTCCATGTACTGGATATTGTGAATCATATTACAATCAACATGGAAGTATAGGTATCTTTTCAAGAGAATGGTTTTGTATCTTTGGGATATATAATCAGAAGTAGAATTTCTGAATCATATGCTAGCTCTATTTTTAACTTCCTAAGGAATTTTCATACTGTTTTTCATAATGACTATACCAATTTACATTCCCACCAACAGTGCACAAAGATTTCCTTTTTTCCTTACCTTGCCAACACTTATTATCTTTTGACTTTTTGATAATAGCCATCTTGTTGTCAAACCCAAGTTTGTATGCCTGACACACAGTGAGGACAAACAAACTGAAACATCAGAGTTTGGGGCACAGAAAGTTTCATTGCAGGACATCAAGCAAGGATAAGGGTAGCTCATGCTCAAAAGACCGAAACTCCTTGATGGCTTCCAGAGAAGAGTTTTTAAAGGCAAAATTTATGGTGAGGTCTTGAGGGCTGCAGGGTGTGTGACTTTCTTCTGATTGGTTGGTAGTGAAGTATCAGGGTGATATCTGCAGAATCTCAACCTTCTGGTCCGAACCAGTCTGGGGTCTACTTGTGTGTGGTCAGTATGTAGTCACCATCCTCCATCTCCACATTTTGTTTTCTCTTTGTTGACTTGGGAGTTATATATTCTCTATTACTTTAGTGATTAGTAAATGGCAATTTGAAAATTGTATTCAACTAAATCTAAAGTTACTTCAGTATCTCTCCCTGCTCTAGCACATTCCAAGATCCAAAGAACCAGAAGAACCACATCTTTCATATAGGTGGTATTAAAGTGACACCTTGCTTATAAATGTCCTGCTATTAATCAGTATGGTTGTTTTGGTTGTTGCTTTTTTTTCTTACTTTGTAGCCAAAGTGTTTACTAATTTATTTGCTTACCATTGCTTTGTGTTCACCTTTGTCTTTTCTGGGTTAATTATTTCCAAGTAAAGTACAAATTTACATGGCTTTTAAATGAGGATCTTGTTATAATTTTAGACCTTTTCTTGAAAATATTTTGACCTCACTCTCTTCTTTTTTCCTCTTCTTCTCTTCAATACTTATTTCTGAGAATCAACTACCAATAAGGCACATGTTAGTCCCACAGCTTGCAGTGGATACAAGGGCACAAAAAATAGACAAATATATTCCTGTCTTCACTGAGCTTAGCTTAGCTGGGAAGAACACTGTGTGCTCTTAACTCCCTTCCACTAGTCAGTAAACTATCAAAGGAAAGAGAACTTCTCTCCTCTCCACTGTCTTCTTGATACAGAATTCCAGAGTCACTTTCCTTCAGACATTTGGAGATACTGGGTTTTAAGGATTCTATTTAATGAGAAGTCAGCTGTTGTTAAAATTCTAATACCTTTTAAAATAATATATAATTTCTCTTTAATTTTCTCTTATTTTACATGTTTTTCAGTTTTATTATAATTTGTTTAGATGTGGCTCTATTGTCTTTGTTTTCTGGTCAGGATAATATTTGATTCTTCAACCTGAGAATTTATGACTTTTATCTATCCTGGGGAACTCTGTAATTATAACATTAAATATTGCTTCTCACACATTATCTCTTTTTGGAAATTCCTTTACTAATATGTTGGCACTTCTAATTCTATTTTCTGTATTTCCTAACCGTTTTTCCCTGTATTTTTCTGTCCTCAATGCTGAATATTTTAAATTCTCTAAAATCTGAATTACATTTAAATATTCTATTTAGATGTGTCTAATCTGCTGTTTAACCTACCAATTGTTTTATTTTATTGACTATATATGTCTTTGCTGAAAGTTCTAGTTGATTGTTTTTCAGATGTGTTCCTTTCTCTCCAAACCAAATTGTTCTGTCATTATATGTGGGTTTTAGTTTTCCTTTAACCATTTTATGTTTCCTGATTTCAGAGTCTCTTTCAAACTGGTCTATGATTTTAGAGGGTATAGTCCTTCTTCACTTATGCTTTAATCTCATTCTACCTTTGGATTTGGGACATTTTTTGTTGTGAATCTTTCATAGTGTTGTATAGTTGCATGAACTTGGGGGATACAGCAGTGGTCCTCTTCAGATTCATTTTGCATTTGTTTCTCTTCTGAATTTCAGGGGTTTCACTGAATGAAGACCAGTTTGCCATCGTTGTTATTCATTTCATTGTTATTTTTGCTGTTGATCTGTTGGCTATAGTATATGTATGTAATTTACATATGTGTATGTGTATATATATATCTATATATATAGATATGTATATATATATATATATATATACTATATATGTATATATGTAAATTAGAACTCTGTGCCCAGAAAATGTTCTGAACTTTTGTTGTCAGGTTTTCACAGCATATTTGTTTTCCCTAGAAAGATCTCTGAGGAGAGTTAAACTTTCTTGCTTCTTTCCTGCGGTCCACTTACAAGATCCTCTCCATCACAACCCCTTTTCTCCATTCTATTCTGGACTTTAAAAGCCCAGCTCATTCAGGAAGTACATCTGACTGTGGTATCATACCTGGCTACCAGCTTCAACTGTATCGGTTCAAAAGGTTACTGTACTAGCCACAAGTTCCTTCTCTGTTTATGACACCTGCAAATTTCCCTTTCATTTCTTCTTTTGCTTTCAACAATTTACTATTTAGTTTAAGGTAGTTTGTCCAATATTGTCAAGTATTTGTGGCAACAGTGGGTGGTACAATACATATTGAATCAGAGCAACATGTTAACAGGACAAGAATTACATATGGTTCTAAGAACAAACACTTCCTTTCTCCTTTCTGCTATAATTATAAGTTGATGATTTCCATGTTCCTTTGCAATTCACCTTACATAAAATAAAGTCACATATTACCCTTTTCCAAAACACTGACAAAGTATAAAATAGTGTTTTATGAATTTCTGTAGTCTCATCTTACATAATGCATTTTTTCTTGCTGATTTGAAAAATAAATACAAATGCCTGCTGTTGAATTTAAAGAGCTATCTCTTTTTAAACTTCAATAGACTCTTCATCTTTTAGATTCTTTTATGGTACTTAATTCACTTTGTGAACATAGATTTTAGTACTATTTTCCCTGATCTTGGCAGGACTAGATTGCTAATTAGTATCATTCTGGATCCTTAATGCTTCTTCTTCCTCTTCTAATTTTGTGTCCTACTCAAATTTTTTTAGTGCACTATTCTTTTGTATTTACTATTTCATTTTTAGAAAACAGGAGTAGCATAAATTACTGCTTTATTAGAAATCAGTTGAATCAGGGCATCAATAAGAAACAGTTTCCCATTTATTCAAAAGTGATTACTGAGTGTCAACTTTGTAATATTTACTGAGCTAAAAGTGAGGTGCACTTTACAGTCAAAGTGAGGGGGTAATGATATAGTGTATTAGATGTTAGAATAATGACACAAAACAAAAGAACAAAAAGCAGAACATTTCATTCAGACAGGTAGTAACAGGGAAGTCTTCCACCAGGGTGTGGTAACCTGAACTCAGACTTGAAAGATAAATAGAAATTTTCAACTTGAGAAAGCAACATGTACAAAACATCAAGGAGAGAGTAATCATGATGAGTAAGAAAAATGCAAGAATTTAGTATAATTAAACCAGTATAATTAAACCATATGTTATATGTGAAAACTTGTCTAGTGATGAGTTCAATGAGCTTCCAGATGTAAGCAGTTACCAGATCTTGAATGACTTTGTTTCTACGAAGGGAGTTGAATCTTCTTTAGAAAGTAATGGTAAAGAATAGATGGGTGCTAACAAAGGAAGCAACTTGATTAGATATACAGGCAGCATAGAGTACTGAGGGCAAAATATCTATGATTCTCATCACTCAGTAAAGAAGCTCTACTGCTCCTCAGTATTTGTTTTGCTGATTGTTTTCGTTTTGTTTTGTTTTTTCTGTTTAATCTCCAAAAGTTCTCTGAGTCAATATGCATGCATAATTCCTCAGGTACATTTATTTCAGTAGTATTGACTATATCCTATGACTATATCCTAGCACTAAATGCATTGTGCTAAGTCCTAGAAATACTAAGATAAATAAGACAGGTTTCCTGTTTTCTCAAACTTTACTACTTTATTGTGGGAGGGCAGTCCCTTTCAATAGCGTGTAAAACTGCCTTCACAAAATTATGCAAAGTTGTGTGTGTGAGAGAGAAAGACACACACACACACACACACACACACACACACACACACACACACACACTAGGATCTTAGAGCAGCTGTCTCAGGAAACATTTCCTGTAGGAAATAAAATTTACACTGAGACTTTCAAGATTAATAAAATTTCTAAAGGTGCTTACTCCCCTTGGGCTAGTATTAGTTACTGCTCCAGTTAAAGAGGAATAAATGTTCCAGAAGTCTGCTTCCTTTCCTTCCTGCCCTTTACCTCCACATCCTAAATCTTTATAGTCACTAAGACTCCCTGTCCACTCGTGTCATTATGAAGGGGGAAAGCTTTAACTCAGATGTTTCTCTCACATTCTGCCTTTCATTTCCTTCCCACTCTCTCTGGTCCCTCACCAACTCTCACTTAAACTTTGGTAATTACCTCACTCCAGGACAGTCAATCTTCCATACTGCTGCTGGAGGGAGGTTTCTGAAAGATAAATTTGCTCTTATGATTCCCTTGGTAAAAAAATAAATAAAACAACAACAGAAGCATTTGGTAGTCTTCTGTTGCCTTTAGGGAGAGATCCAAAACTCTGAGCAGGTCACAGAACATTTCTCATTCAGTGATGGTGACACCTCATCAGCGTTCCTGCTTCCTTTTCCCTTGTTTTTAAATCCTTTAAGTTTGTTTTTATAATGTGTTGTTCATGAAGCCTTCGTCTGTATTCTGAAGGTAGAATTAGACAGGACTCTGAATTATAACACTTTTCTCTTTGTATGAAATTACTTACACATCGTTTTCCTCTACTTGACTGTGAATAATTAAAGGTGAGGAATGTATTTTATTCATCTTTACATCCTCGGTACTTGGCACAGTTCCTGGCTTACTTTTTGTCATGTTGAAAGTATGCAATCCAGTTTAAAGTGAATTAAATAAAAATAAATTAACCCAGAGTTGAGAACAAGACCTAGAACTTAATATAATAAATCATGAAAGAAACATTCTTTTGGAAAGCAGAGATGTTAAGAATGTTTCTGTAGAATACCTCTGAACTTAAGTATTCACTGTTTGCCTTTGGGCTTTTCAAAGATACATAAGATTTTGTTTCAAGTCCATTAAATGGTTTTTAGAAAACAAATTTACCAAAATATAATGAGTAGAATAAAATTTTATGTACAGTAACCATATTGTTAGGCTTTTACAAAGTGTCAATTTAATTCAATTCAGAGTACTGAATGTTTGCATAGCTAACCTCTTCTTTTTTTGAATTCAGAATATATCAGTTCATGTGTTTTATTATTTTTAATATGACATCAAGACACTCCAGGGTACATTTTATTATTCCATTTATTCATGCCTAGGGTACATTATGAGCTACAAACCTAAAGGCTAAGTGCTTTACCCACCCAAATCATGTATTAGTGGATCAATAAAACACATCCTGGAGTATCTTAATCCTATAATATGTCTCCTACTTATTAAAGGGAAAAAAAGCAATTAATATCTAACAAAACTAATACTTTAAAATCACATATTCTACTCTTACCTATTATATACAGGGTATAAATAAAAAAACAATGTCAGTTTCTTGTTAGTATATTATTAGAGAAATGATGAATTATGCAGTCCATCTACTGAAAGAATAGCACATATTTCTGCTCTAAAAGTTTTTATGGATAGACAGCCCAAGTCTACGTGAAGTATTTTATAGTTGTAAATGGTAATTCCTTATGTAGTGGCAATCCAAAACAAAAGAGCTAGACAATGGAGTGCTGCATTTAATCAATTATGTCTGATAAACTGTGACTTGCCATTTATTTCAGGTGATTTTACATTCAATTACAATAGCTTGCATTAACTGTAATTTCTTATTATAACTTTTCCTCTGCCTTGTGTTTAGTACCAAATTTTTCTTCTGTTACTAGAGTTATCACACCCAACACATCAATTTGCATGTTGTAGATTCTCAACAAACATGCAGTTTAAGTGATGGAATAGCTATATTACTAAACAAACTCATACTACATTTTGGAAGTTATTGAATTATAAATGAAATTAAATACACATAAATACACATATTTGATATGAATAACCAATTATCATAATAAAATTACCATAAAAGGCAAGAGAAGGCAATGATTATTTATATAACTTCTGGTTGTCAACAGTATTTTCATATGTTAGCTCATTTAATATTCACAGTAAAACTAAACACTATGCTTTATTATACCTTTATAAATGATGAGAAGTCTGAGGCCAAGAGATATTAAGAACATTGTTCATGTTAGTAACTAATAGTACTAAGATTGAAGAGGCAGCAGATCTGGAATGTGTGTGATTACAACACCATTTTTATTTACACTGTAACATTTCTAAGCTAAACGTGTTCAACTCTTTAAACTTTGTTTAACAAAATTGACTCAGCTTTAAGGATTCAAACATCAGTCTGGGACTGATCCTATTGTGAGCATTTATCATGATTGTACAGTGCTGGAGACCATGAAAGTGTAACAGACCAGACTAAATCTATACGATCCTTATTATATATACTTCATGTTGAATTTTTGTTTTGTTTTATTTCTTCCCCATATATAGATCAAAGAACAAATGTATAATGTTTCCGTGTATTTTCAGACTAAATATTGATTATAGGTGGAAATGCCATCACACAAAAAAATAGTATTTTTGGAAGTGATAAGAGTTCTCTATTGTGCGTGGAGTTAATGAACTATAGTAGAGCAGATTTGAATAGCTGAGAAAAATCATAGTGAGGGAGTCAATAGATAAGCTTCTTTTATGGATAATAACTATTGAACAACATCAAAGCTATTAAAGTTACTTATTCTGCTTCCCTTCTGCCCCACTTCCACTGACCTTCTTTTTAAAATCTTGTTATTAATTTATTCAGTGAAGTCTTCCATTGACAACTACTTGTTTATATAGTTGTAAATTTCATTCATGCATTCAACAAATTCAGTTTGAGTTTTTAGTAGGTTTCATTGTGTTAGGTTGTGATGACATAAAAATAAAAAACTCTATCACCCTACCATTGAGGAAGTATGTCAAGATTATTCTGCTTTTTGTGGAAAAGGTAGAAAAGATATGGCAAAGAATACATATAAAAAAATGAGAGCTGCATTAGGATCTAGTGCAGGTTTCAGTGGTGTAAAGTAAGAATAAATAGTGTAATTGAAGCCAGATTACAGAGTGCTTAAATTTCATGCGAAGGATTTGAATTTAACTCACAGATGAAGGAACTTGATCTCTGGAAGAGTGTGCTGAAAATGATGATGTGGTAAGGATAATTTTGTAACCACACATAATATATCTAGCACTCACGTGATTTTATTGTATATCTAATAGATGCCAGCAACAGCACTATAAAGAGAACAGAGACTCCACAGTCACTTAAAGGGGATTATATTCTCTGATGAGTTTAAATAATAACAGCAACAACAGCAGTTGCCATTTATTATATACTTACTATTAGCAAGAAGATATTTGGTTGGCTTTATATGTATTACATTCTTTACAGATGTCTTACTATTTATTCCATTTTTTATATATGAGGAAATTAACCCCAGTTAAGCAAGTTACCAAACTGAGATTAGAAATGAGGCATTTCTGGCTCTAGGGCTCATTTTTCACCATGCACCTGCCCTTCAAGAAGAAAACGGAGCACGCATTCAGGTTTTGTGGAGAAGTTTTCTGTTTCATGGTACACTAGTGAAGTCTTACTACTCATAATAGTAGAAACTATAATTAATAAGGATATTAAAAATAAAACTAGTTTAGTATTGTAGGCATGAATTAATAAAGCCTCCACTGCAGATGTGATAACATTTTAAAAATTAAGACTATTGTTTTAAGGCATTTTTAGTTTCATAGCAAAACTGAAGGGAAGGTACAGAGATTTCCCAAATGCCTCCTGCTCCCCCACATTTATAGCCTCCCCTATTATCAACATCCCTGACCACAGTGGTATGTTTGATACAATTGACACAGTTCATCACCAAGTCCACAGTTTAGTAGGATTCACTCTTGGTGTTGATAGATATGTTGTAGATACATATCTATCATTATGGTATCATGCAGAGTATTTTCACAGCCCCCCAAATTCTCTGTACTTCACCTATTCATTCCACACAGTCCCAATTCCTGACGACCACTAATCTTTTACTGTCTCCATAATTTTGCCTTTTCCACAATGTCATATGGTTGGAATCATACAGTATATAATCCTTTCAGATTACCTTCTTTCACTTAGTAATATGCATTTAAGACTCCTCTATATCTTTTCATGGCTTGATAGCTCATTTCCTTTTTAGTGCTGAGTAATCTATTGTTGTCTGGATGTACCACAGTTTACTTATCATTCATCTACTGAAGGACATTTTGGTTGCTTCCAAGTTTCTGGCAATTGTGCATAAAGCTGCTATAAATAACCATGTACATGTTTTTGTGTGAACATACATTTTCAACTCATTTGAGTAAATACCAAAGAGTATTTACTGGGTATTTGCCAGATTGCATGGCAAGAGTATGTTTAGTTTGTAAGAAGCCACCAGACAGTCTTCCAAAGTGACTACCATTTTACATCCCCATCAGCAATGAATGAACGTTCTTATTGCTCCACATCCTTGTTAGCATTTGGTGTTGTCAGTGTTCTAGATTTTGGCCATTCCAATAATTGTTTACAATTATACCTCAGGGATACTGTAGGTTCTATTGCAGATCACCACAATAAAGCAAATATTACAATGAAGTGAGTGATAGGAATTTTTTGGTTTCGCAGTACATAAAAATGTTATGTTTGTACTATAATGTAGCCTATTAAGTGTGCAATAGAATTATGTATAAGGAACAATGTACATAATTTAATTTAAAAATACTTTATTTTGGTACATGACTCTTTCTGAATTATGGTTTTCTCAGGGTTTATGCCCAGCAGTGGGATTGCTGGGTTGTAAGGTAGTTCTATTTTTAGTTTTTTAAGGAACGTCCATACTGTTCTCCATAGTGGCTGTATCAATTTACATTCCCACCAACAGTGCAGGAGGGTTCCCTTTTCACCACACCCTCTCCAGCATTTGCTGTTTGTAGATTTTTTGATGATGGCCATTCTGGCCGTCCACCCATTTACTTTTAATCTATATTTGTCTTTATATTTAAAGTGGGTTTCTTATTGACAACATATGGTTGGGTCTTATTTTTGATTCATTCTGACAATCTTGGTCTTTTAATTGGTGCATTTAGACCATTGGCTAAAGTGATTTTTGATATAGTTGGATTAATATCTACCATATTCTTTATCATTTTCTGTTTTTGCCCTTGTCTTTGTTCCTATTGTTGTCTTCCACTCTTTTTCTGCCTTTTGTGATTCCAGCTGAGCATTTTATATGATTCTATTCCTTTCTTAGCAAATTGGCTATATGTCTCTTTTTTACTTTTTTTTTTTAAGTGGTTGCCTTAGAGTTTGCAATATACATTTATAGCTAATCCAAGTTCACTTTCAAATAACCATTTCTAAACTATACCATTCATGGGTAGTGTGAGTATCTTATAATAACAAAATAATCCTAATTCCTCAGTCTCATCCCTTGTATAATTGCTGTCATGCTTTTCACTTATATATAAGCATTCATAAATAAACACACACAAAAGATATATACATAAGATATTTGCATAAGCATAGATATTCAAAGACATTGGTGTTATGTGTAGTAACATTTTGAACATAGACCTTCATAAGGATGCACTGGAACTTGTAAACAAATATCTCTACGACATGATAACTAAGGGGACAACAATTGCATTTTTCGGTGCTAGGAATTATAATCCACTTATCTTGACAATAGTTTCCTATGTTTAGAATTCCCTACTGCCAGAATATCTCCCTTACAGATAAAATAAATTCTTTTAAGTGTTGTTTTTGTCATTCAATTATGATTTCTCATGAGTAGTATAAGGAAGAGAGTGAGTGCTGTCTTATTTCAGAGAATAAACTAATATTGCTAAGCCCCCTTTTCAAGTGCCTTGCATAGGGAGACACAGAAATAGGAAATACAAAAGACTAGTGCATTCAGTGTGCTGCATTCACTACTACAGTTAATAATAGAGACAGAATGGGGAAATTTTATGGAGATTCTATGCAAAATTGCTGTTTTGTCATCTACTGAGCTGCAGGTAAACTCCTTTTATACCACCTCAAAAATATAAAAACATGACAGAAAAACAAGATTTGAGTAGGTGTGGTGCCTACTGGTATTAGGTTGAGTATAATTGGTCTTAATAGTCCAAGTTGGTTTCTTTTTTTTCATTATAGTTATCCTGGTAAATCTGTTTCCTAAAGTTTTAGAATTTTCAGAGATGGAAGAGAAATTTGCACAAACATAAGTTAACATTTGACAGATTTCTGTTGAACTATCATTTTGGCACTCTACAGAATCAGAATATTTGTATAACTTTATATAGTTATTTCTATTTTCAAATTTTATTTTTTTAAATTTAAGCTAAATAATACAACCGGAAATTAACAGCGACAAACTCACATAAATCTTGAAGCAAAAAGAAAATCAAGATTGACATTAACAACGAGAACATCACATGTTAAAATTTCTGGAATATGTTCTACTGATAGAACAATAAATATACTTCTAGCAGTGTTACTTTTAAAAGAAGACAAAATGTATGATGTTTTGAAGTGAGAGATATAAATGCAGATCAATGGAAAATATGAAAAGTGAATGAACACCTTCATTTATTATAAAGTTTTCATTAAATGACTGCAAATAAATTTAAAATTAAAGGAAATTGTTCTGAGATTACTATGTAATTAATTTGAAAAGTAAAATTATATCTCCATGTTATATTATTCCCCTACCCCTCAATTTGTATATGATAATTTAAAAAATAAATCAGAATTGTATTTCATATTAATATAACTTTTGAGTTAGAAAGAAGACATTTCTGTACACTGCCATATTTCCCTGTGACTAGAACAATTTGCAAAATATACTAGGATCTAAATAAATATTTGTAGAATGACTAAATGGGAGAGGCCATACTACACATAGTAAATAGAAACAAAAATGGGTCATAAGAAAAATGGGGGAAATAACCACAAATTTAGAACTATAAAATAGCTTATGAGTCTTTAAGAACCTCTTTACTAACCCAACAGGAAAAGGATAAGTAGGACATGAATAGTTAATGTGATTATCTATCTGTGGCCCACACACATGTATTTCAGATGGCGAGAGATACCAACCCCATCGAATATGAAAGGATGATCTATATTGAGAGTGATTCAAAAGCTGCAAATTAGCACACATGTCCAAGATCATTTCCACTGTCAGATTGACAATGGTATTTTACAATGTTGACAAAATTTCTGGGAAATACTTTTTTCATTATTTATATTTTATCTTCTGGATATAAATTAACAATTTGAACCAATGTCTTCAACTTGTATGTACCATTTGACTCATTAATTCTATTTCTAAGTGAACATCTTGAGAGGCTAATTAAGAATTCGAGCAAAGCTTTTCTACAAGAATATTCACTGCTGCACTGTTAAAACTGAAGAAAGCCTGGGAAAACTTTATAACCCTACAATGCAGAGGTTAGTTAAATTAGAGAAGTAACATTTTGGGGGCACATTTGCCCAAACAGAGTTGCATGAATATTTACATTCAGCATGGATTAGCTATAGCATCTATCTTTAAGTGAGAAAGCAAATTACATACATTTTCCATATGATCTCATTATACCTATACATAACTGTGTGTGTGTATATATATAATTGTGTATATATATAGATAGATAATTGTGTGTATCTATCATCTATCTAGCTACGTAGAGAGAAATTGGAGGGAGGGATATAACCTTAACGTACTGACATTGGTAGAATTCATATATTTCCCTCTGCTCTTTAGCCTTTATTTTCAGATTTTTCTACAATGAATGTGTAATGTTTTTGTTAAAAGAAACAATAAACATAATTTACTGTTTTTAGATATCTACAATCTTACCAGATTTATCCTCCCATCATTTTAAGATAAACGGTAGTAAATAATATCAGCAGGTATCTTGTGACTCAAAAGCAAGATTGCTTAGAATGGTAAGTGGCACTTAGCATTAAAGATTCACTGAATGAAGGAATGAAAAAATTGTTTGCTTTAAGCATTCTAGGGGTAACCTATATAAACTATATGAAATAATGGGCTTCCTTTTGTTTAAAATAGGTAAAATTAATTAAAATTATACTTTCAACCACCATGATTTAAAGCTTGCTCATTCCTACTACAATTTTCAATGATCTTATCTCTGTCATTGTATCTTTTTCCCATTCTGGCATTCTCTAATCCAGAACTTCATTTTCCCTGACTTAGCATAAGGAGTTCATTTTAAATGTACTCCTTTAACATCCCAAGGCAAATTCATAAACAAATGACTGATTCACTGCATGTAAAAATGTGTGAGGGCTCAAAGTGGGCATTTTGTAGGAGGGAATAGCGCAGCCAAGTATTATTCTAATCTTTTACTCAGTGACTTCTGAACGTGTTGGTTTCCTGGGTATTGTTGAATGGGTCAAAGACTAGAAATGAATAAACCTAGTACAATTATTTCTTACATGATTCATTTTTCTTCCTTTTTTGTGATAACACTGACTAATATGCTATAACACTAGAATATGTTTTTCTGTTCTGTTTAATAATTCTTGATCTACATCACAATTCACATTCTTCCTGTAAAGTAGAAAATGCTAAGAAATAGAGCCACTGCAGAAGGTTTCACTGATATTGGATACATTGAAAAAAACTGAAGAAATTCACCAATTTTCTGAAATGCTGTTTTATCTAACTTCTCTTTCTCTTAGTTAAAAAGACTTACTGTTTTTACAGTTTTTAACAGAAAGAACAGAACTGTTCTGCTTTGTGGAATTATTGCCTAAGCAATAATTCTATGTACTTTGGAATACTGTATATAGAATTTCAGAGATGAAAATCGTTATGAATGCTAAAATAAGGTAATTGTTATGATGATTTTATTCAGCAGAAGTTAAGTTCCATGAGGGCATAGATTTTTGTCTTAATCAAGGCTGTCTCTTCAGCACCTAAAATAGTAAATGGATGAAAAATCATGATGAGACTAAATCTAAACATTATATCAATACTAAGTGCTAAGCCATGTATATGTATTATTTCATTTAATCCTCATGAGAACAAAATAAGGTCTGCCCTATCATTATTATTTTAGGATGAAGCTTAAAGGAGATCAAACATCTTGCCCAGATTTACAAGCTAGTATGTGAAGGGGCAAGAAATCAAATATAAACTGTGAAAATCTTCTGTGTTTAAGAGAATAAGATTTACTTAATTGCTCTCCTTTATCCAATTTACAGTGAAGTGTAACAAATATTTACAGATTCTCATTTCCTTTCTATATCAGCATAATCAAGATGTCAGCCACATTAATCAGATTAGCATAGAACTGGCTTCCTGTTTAATGACCAGCACTCTGGGTAGGACAGAATCTCAGCCTCCGTGTACATTTATAGCTGCTACGTCATTTTTCTGTGGCCTCTTCCTTGCTGCTTCTCACAACCTGCTCCCCTGCCAGTATAGATACCTGTCAATGGCTCTACTCAGTAATCTGCTCTCCTTTAGACAGTTGATTCATACTGTCAATTTTTAACAGTTTTTTTATCCACTTAATTTCTCTTAACCGCCTGTTCTTTTTCCCAGGTACCCCCACACTAGTCCTTCCCCATGTCTAGTAAAAAAAATATTTTGAAAATTGAATGTTACCATTTAAAACACAACTAGAGAAAATGTTTTAATGTTTTCTGTGTAGTTTCCTACAGTATTCCACAGCATGGCACAACATGTCTTACACAGTAGGTGCTGAAGCAACGGATCTGGCAGAGAGTTACATAATTTTTAACTGGCGATTGGCATGATGATCTAAAAAATTAAAATAAGAATGAAATGAAATTAATAATAATAAAGTAATATATGTATTTCAGTCCATTTGGGACTTTTTCATACTGAAATGTTCTTCTTGAGAGTAAATTCTATTCCTTCCACCTCTTAAATTATAACTTTCAAATCCGTCTATATACCCCTTATCTGTCCTTTATTGTGAGCCCTGTTCTTGTTATGTCACGTTCATGTCACAATTAGTGCAATAGACTCCTAGCTAGTTGCTTATCTCAACTCCTCCCCTCCAATTGGATCAGAGTGATTTTATAAAAAGAGAATATTAGTCTGAAGCTCTCTTTCTTAAAGTCTTGCATGGATTCCTCATCATGTAAGTTAAAATTGAATGGCTCATGCATGGCATGTATGACTTTTCGTGATCAGAGCCATCACATATTGTCCGTCTCACATCTTGCTGCTCACGACTAGGCACAGTACACTCCAGCCACAGGACATTACTTAAAATGTACCAGGAACTTTGTGGGGTTGGACCTGTTCATCTGCTGCTCCTCCTGCCTGTATGCCATGTCCTCTCTACTCATACCTGTCTTGCCCAGCTCCTTTCGTTCACTTGGCTAGTTCCTTCACATGGCTGAAAATTAAATCGAGATGGCACCTCCCCACAGTGTCTTTTTCTATCTTCCACTATGGCCTAGGTGTGCATCCTATGTGCTCTCTCTCAATTGTGTACTAACAACATCATCACTCTTATCCATCAATACTTATTTTGGAGAATGAGCTATGTACAAAGTATTGTGCTAGTTCCAGGGAATGCAAGGGATATGGTGGAGAACAAAACAGATGGCTGCATGGCCTGTCCTCACAGAACGGAGTGTAGCTAGGAAGAATATTGCATTTGCCTATTTCCTTCCACTATGCAGTACACTCCTGAAGATATAGGACCTGCCTTTGATCCCTATGTTTCTAGTCACTGGCAAATAGAGATAGTGCTCACTGATGAATGAGCTTCCTGGTCCTGTGTGGAGAAGTCTCTGTCTGTTCATTCTCAGGACTTCACCATCACAGTGAAACATATTTTATTTTGAAAGATTACCTCAGGTGCACATAGTGAAACAGAATTGTATACGTAGCTTATTTGTCTCCTTTGCAGTTACATTGCTTCTGCTTATTTCAAAGTTTGTTCCATGTGGTGACTAAGGGCAAAACTTATAAGAAATCGCTTAAACTCAAACAACTTAATATTTTGGACTACTATTCTCAAAGGAAAAAATCACTACAGAATAAAGATAATTATTAAAAGATCTCGGTGGACCTCAGTAAAATATTACTAAAAATTGGATTACATCATTGTATATGCAAAGTGTTCATAGGAATTGTCTCTTCTTCTACTGAATTTTTAAATACATAGTACAAATATATTCATACAATGCTCAATTTAGCTATTGTGTTTGCACAGCTGACTAATTAAACATAACGCTTTACATAATATTCATCTCAGAAGTCTAAACTACCAAATGATTAAAAGTTTAAGCGAGTTGCGTGGATATAATTTGTCATATTTGTTCCTCATTTTATATAAATTGGCTTAAATGTTGGTACAATTTTATATATATTACATATCTAATGTCAATATTTCAGGCACTATAGTGAGCTTCTCTCCCTTCTAACAGACTCCAAAAACAGAATATAAATAGTTGTCTGAATTAGTTCTTTCATGTCTTGATGAATTTTCAAATGACGATGAGTCCATAGCAATAAAAATTTTACTGCCTACATACTTGCTAGTCCTAATCACCCCAGAGTTAATGACTGTGCATCTTTTGAATTCAAGATTCACATAAGTTAATATTCAGGGCATCCTCCTTTTTCTTACTATTATTGCTATCTATGCATGAGTGTGTACATATATATTACTATATATATATATGAGTGTATATATATATGTACACGCTCACATATGGATTGCAATATTAGTTAGAAATATATATATCTCACATATGTGTAATATCTATATTATTATTATCAATTTAGAATAAAATATATAATATTTATAAACACACATTGACATTTTTAGTTCAAGGAATTGTGAAAATATTTATGTTTAGGTTATGTATTTATATATTATGCATTTATAATTATTTCTATTTATAAATAAATCCATGAGCTACATACAGAGAGGCAACTGAAGGAGGAAGCATAGTAAAAATCTATTTAACAAATGTTCAATGACATTATTTATAAACGTTGTCACCCGGTTATCTTATATAAAATGTGCAATAAAATGGGAAAATACTAAGTTAATGGATTC
The DNA here is from genome assembly GCF_008692025.1 of Phocoena sinus. NCBI lineage: Eukaryota > Metazoa > Chordata > Mammalia > Artiodactyla > Phocoenidae > Phocoena > Phocoena sinus. The sequence goes on along the minus strand of NC_045772.1, from coordinate 33,661,392 downwards.
AGTAACAAGCCCATTATTACTGGAGCTGTAGTGTGACTTCTGCAGCCCAAAAGATTATCGCTGAGCAAGAGAAGGGGAAAGAAGTAGATCGTCCATTACATTGAGCAGTTAATGATATTTATTGCATTATTTATCAAATACTGTGGATGTTATTTGTAGCTGCAAGCTTGACCTTAGCTAGTCAAATTTAATGAAAGTGTATATTGTAAATGCACTATAACAAAATGCCCTATTGTTTTACGAAGTAGGAACATGAACTAGCATTATGAAATTCAGTAAGAGTGTAGTTTCAAGATATTAATGTTAAGGAACTTAGGTGCAAGACAGAATAGATGCTTATAATTCAGACACGGCTGCTGAAATTTCCTTCTCCTTCAATAATATAAACATTCAAGACATCTATCTTAAATGATTTTTGCAAAGCATTTTTATAAATGTAGCAGGAAGACTGTAATAATAATATATTACTAAAATATTAGAGTTCTTATTCTATCATAAAAATGTGAAAAAAATCAGAAGCTTTCACCATGTTATTTATGAGTTTGTATTTAATTAGATTTGAATATATACTTTGGAGAGAAAACACAAATGTGATAAAGAAACCAATACCTACTGCATAATTTTTAATTTTATCATCTTTCTAGGAAAGGAAATGTACTATGATTTCCAACATGAGAACAATTACTTCATTTTGCATATATATTTTAAAGTTTGGAATGAGAAGTTAGCTCATTAGGACTCTTTCTTTTCATATGAAAAGCAGTATTGGTGGCAATGAAGCAGTATTTTAAAGCATGAATATAATTTTTTAAAGCAGTTCCTAGACATCAAATCATGAAACTAACTTTACACATGTGCCTCCTAGATTTATCAGAGAAGGAGATAATAGAAATTAAATAAGAACTGCCTCCCAGTTAAGAGATCTTTCCATTGAAACACACTGTCTATCATTGAAACTTGACGACTAATAAACCCCTTGGCTTCATTTCTAAACATAAGATTTATTTTTTCCCTCTAGTATATGGAAAGAACATGAAACTTATAAGATGAATCTCACTGGAGCTATTGAATCTAAATATAAAATTATTATGTTTCACAACTTGTTATGTCTAATGGTGAGGGGTTTTTCTCCCAAAATATGGTTGTCAAAATTCTATATTATTTCCAAATGAATGTTGCATGTGATTAATTGAATTATTATTTAGTAAATATTCACTTTTTCTCTTTTCTCTCTTAAGGTACAGTATACTTCCTCATAACAATGATGTTGGGTGTGGTCATGTGACTTGCTTTGGCCACATGAAAGAACACAAGAGCATAGAAGTCTTCAATGTGCTTGTGCAATTTGATCTGGCTTATGTCCTCCTGGGATCCTCTGTGAGAGAGCATTCACTCCATTAACAGTTGAACATTAAACCAGGCTCCAGACTCATGAAGCAGACTCAATGAAACAGACTTGGATACAGCTGAGATCCCAGAACCATGCTCAGTTGAACCACAGAGTGAGGTAGAGTCATTGAACTGATTCCAGCAGAATCCAGCAGAGCCACAGTTGACTCATAGATTTGTGAGTTTCACTGTAAGCCAGAATTGTTTTGTTTTGTTTTTTTAAATACAGCATTATTGTTGCATAGTTTAGAAATACACATATGACTTTCTGGAGTATTACTGTTAAGAAATTTTTACATTTTCTTAAGTACTATAGTTAAGAAACAGATTTATTTTTAAGTTAATTAAATTCATATGTTTAAGGTCTAATATTTTATCTATATATATATTGAAATTTATTTTATTATTATCATTATTTTTGCAGTATGCGGGTCTCTCACTGCCGTGGCCTCTCCTGATGCGGAGCACAGGCTCCGGACACGCAGGCCCAGAGGCCATGGCTCACGGGCCCAGCCTCCCGGACCGGGGCACAAACCCGCGTTCCCTGCATCGGCAGGCGGACTTTCAACCACTGCGCCACCAGGGAAGCCCTATTTTATATTTTATTGTTGGGTAGTGTGCTAGTAATTATAGTCTAATTTAGGCAAATATTTATGGGAAATAAATAACAATAGCAGAAATGCTTTATATTGTGATATATAAAATCCATTTAACATTTCTAAATAAGATAACATATTATTTTATCAATTCAGTCTGCAAAGAAAAATACATTTGAGGACACACTTAAGATTGCATCAACACAGAAATAGCAAATGTTCTGGAATGCCAGTTTCAACCCAAACTTTGAATCACCGCCCAATATATACGTCCAAAACAAATTTGGGACCAATATACACAACATTTTCCTTATATGTATTTCTTAACCAATAAACAGGTAAATGAAACCAGTTCTGCACCTTAAGAGTTTTAGTTATAAGTAACAAAAATTAGCTATAGAACAAGAGTTTAGAACTTCATATAAGAAAATGAAGCTCAGAAAGACTGACATCAAACACAAAGATATAGAACTTTCATGTGGTAAAACAAAGAGGTGATCCCAGTTCTGATTCCATGACGGCTATACTATCCATGCACTAACCACATGGCATTTTTTTTTTATAAATAAGCATATCTATTTTCCAGGAATAATTTAGAAGTTACAGAATGTGGGGTTGTTAAATCACTTAACAATTTTTTTCTTCTTTCTCATTTTGAGACAGGGTATTCAAAATTTGTTTTCTCTGTAAAATTTCTTATAATTGGGCAACTGTCGACAAAGACAATCTTGAGTTTTCAGGAGCTTTATTTAAGAGCCTTTTTGGATGACATGAAAGACAGTTGAAGAGGGTGAAATAACTACAGTCTGAAAATATTTCAATCTAAAGAAAGAAGTTTCAACATATGAGAAACCACTAGTAAACTTTTACTTGCAGAGTAAAAATTTGCTGCTTATCTTATTGGTACTGAGCATGAAACTCAGGATAATAATCATGCCAAGCTTTTCATGCTGCTTTAACAGTAAGTGTCTAATCAGAATGTGAACAATAAAACATTCTCCTCTCTGATCTCTCTAGAGAGAAGAAATGCCATTGATTTCTGTATGAAAGAAAGTTGTGTGTGTAGCTGATAAGGTCTAGTAGCAATATTCACTGAGCAAGTTGGTAGCTGAGCTTATTCAGTCAAAAAGTTGACATTTATAAAGCAGCTGTGGAACAAAGCTTATTTGGGTTCTACTCTAAGTTCTGCTACATATTAGTGTATAATGAATAAGTGATCTATCCTCTTTATATCCTGGTTTTCTTACCAATAAACTGAGGATAATAATACGCTGTCTTATAGGATTGTGGTGATTATGAAATAAGATGTATCTAAAAGGTAAGCACAGGGTTTGGTACTGGAGATACCAAGACAAAAGTTATGGTCTTATAGAGGAAGAGCAAGTAATTAGGTAATTTCAGTAAGTGGTAAGTACCCTAACAGCCTAAGGAGCACAGAGTGCAACAAAAACCACAAAGGAGAATATTTAATAAGGGCAAGATATTGAGGGAAAGCTTTTAGAGCAAATGACACTTTACCTGAGTCTTAAAGAACATATAGGAGCTAGACATGCAAAACAGTTGATGTTGGGAAGTCAAATGGCTCACAGTCTTGGGCATATGCACTAAGTATTCAGTAAATATTTGATTGATAAATATATTATAAATATAAATATAACAAATATAATAAATATGTGAGTGAATGATTGAATGAACATTTTACCTGTTGACAAAATTTCTTTTTCCTATGACAACTGTTGGAAGAAAATTATCATTGCTGGGAAAACAACCTGTATAGTATAAATAATCTTATTACTAAAAATCTAAATAAATTTGATGCATAGATGATTTAAGTTTTTAAAGTTTCATTGCTATTGTGAAGTACTTCAATCCACAATTAACTGAGAAAAAATATTAGCTTATTTAAAGTATTCACATATATACACAAACATGTGAAGTTAACAAAATTTAGAAGGTCAAATTTCCCAGGGAAAGCATTATTATCTTTCCAGCTTTCTGTAAATTTAAACAAAACACATTTATTTAACCTTGTTTTTCTTATAATTACAATCACGTGGTAAGTATTCTCTAAATTTGTTTGGTACAAAGGGATAAATAAATGTTCCTATTTACTCTTCAGAGATTGCTTTGCCAAGTGTCCTTTTGTGGAAAACTACAGAATCTCATAGAAAAACTCTAAATTATTATATGCATCACCTCTCAATTACAATATATCTAACATCTGAGGTTCTTTAGGATTGGAAGCAATGCAAGAGATCACGTAGTCCAAAACCATCATTTCAGAGATGAGAAAATTAAAGTTTGGAGAGATGAAACAATAAACCACAATTAGCAAATGGAAGTTGGGACTAACGTATTTTCTTCTGTGTTATCTGTTAAAGGGGAAATATATGAGTAAATATGATATAATCAAATCATTAATTTATTTCCTTCCAGGGTATGGCAGATACTGTTGGTCACCTACCCAAGACCAATCTTCCCTCTCCCATGATAAACAATAAATGAATTTATTCTCTTGGCAACAAGAGAATAAATTAATTTATTCTCTGGATGTTCTAATTACTGGTTCTCAACAGATGGCAGTAATGTTCTTCCAGGAAGTATGAAGAATGATGTCAGCTGTCATGATTAGGTACAAACATTTAGTGCTTAGGGATCCTGGGATCTTACACTATAAAGAATTGCCTCATGCAAAATGTGTTGCCAACTGGAAACAATGGCTAAACTAATCATGGTGATCTTGTCCCACTGTGCCAGGAATGAGCATAGGGATGGGCATGTTTCCCAGTTGAGGCCAAATGAAACATAAAATGAAGTCCCGTTGTAGATTTTAGTGATTTTTTCTCCCTGGAATAAAGAGGTGGTCCTGTGAAGAGAACTCATCTTTGCTCTCAGACTCTTCCTCACTGCTCTGTGCACTCTCCTTACAGCATTCAGTAGTTGGAGCTGAGCAGCCACCATGTGATGATGAGGTCACTAACGTGATAATGAAAGTAGCGGATGACAGAAAAGGATGAAAAAGTCACTGAATCAATCAGTCGATGCATACCTCCGTACTTCTCAATTAACAAAGAATACATAGCCATTTGGTTATATACTGTTGGTCACGGTATCTGTCATTTGCTCTTCAAGGCATGCTGATACAATAGATATCTTGGATAAATTTGGTGTTTGGAAATAAGATATGTAAACATTGTTTAGCTATTTTTAATCCATTCTATTGTTACTGCTTGCTTTAAAGAAGCTGTGTACTTCATTGATATCAGGCCACTGAATATTTTCCTGGCTCTTAAATATTATTAGATATCTGAGTGTTATTTTATGTTTTAAGGAATATTATATGTAATGAGAGAAAATATTGTATCACTATTTAAAGGATAAGGTGGGAGTACATTCATGAGTCCCTTCCTCCTCACTTTTATCAGTGTTCTCTTGCCAAGAAACAGTATGTCTAAGAGCTTAAAAAAGAGAAGTAAAAAATATAATCTTTGGATGATAAATAGGGACATTAAGTAATTTAGTAAAGTGATGTAAGATTAGAAAAAAATAGAACATAATAAATGGCTTCCAGAAAACAGAGACTCCAAATAACTTAGATAATAAAATTTATAATTTGAGTTTGTAAACAGTTTCTTTCCCACATATTAGAAAATCTTGCTAAATTTTAGAGCTGAAAAATAAGATCATTTTGGCTTATTTTTAACAATATCTTTATTACTATCATACAATTCATGGTTTACTTATCTTTCCCAATCAATTTAAGCATTCATAAGGAAAAATGTCTTAATAGTTAAGCCAATGCACATTCAACACATTTTAAAATCATGCTTGGAAGTAAACACAGAAAAATAGAAACTACTCCATGCACCTAAGAACTGTCTATTGCCCCAAAAATAAGATTATTGAGCTGAATTATTAAGCTTAGGTTACATATTCCAAAGCTATATTCAAGGAAAGTTCCTCCAGTAAAATTTGTGCCTTGTTATTCACAGTCAACCAAAGTAGCACTGAGCTCTTGTATTTTAAAAGTGTAGTGGCCTTTTGGATTTACAATTCAGTGCACAGTAACTATAATACCATAATAAGTCCTTGGTTTTCTTCCCCTTGAAATGTACAACACAGTTTTAAGGTGAGTGCCTTCACAACACAGACCCATCTGTTTTTTTCTCTGTGTGCTTGTTGGTAGTGGTATATGCTTGTGGAGTGTGCTAACCATATGTCTCAAAGTTTCACAAAAATAATTAAATTGGTATCATGAGTAGATAGTTAACCAAAAATGCTGCAGAAAAATATTATGCAGAAATATAGTCTAATTGTAGCTTTACATATATCTAAGCTGGACACTTTTATTTAGTTAGTATAATTTCCTCTCTACTAATTTTCTTAGCCCAGATTTAAATGTAAAGTAAATTACTGGGTTGTGTTTATTTGTTTATTTTGCTGTTTTTTTCTATAGAATAATTTCTCCAGATAAACAACGTTTTTGATTCTATGACTCCTTGATATAGTAAAATGAAGAGTAAATGTGAAATGAGTAAAAGAATAAAAGACTAAAATATAAATCTTTATTTTCAACTCTTGGATCTAAAAAATGGATGCATTTTAGACTCATTTGGGACATATTTTTAGATATTGATGGCTAGCTCCCATTACAAAAAATTCTAATTAATTGTTCCAGACTGAAGCATGTCTGTCATCACTTTTTAAAAGTATTCCAGGTGATTCTTATGCATTGCCAAATTGAAAAACTTTGACCAAAAACCTATTCATTTATAGTCATTCACTTTTATAAATAAATGCTTGAAATCAAAGAAATTGTAGCATAAAGACTTGAAGAATATCAAGGCTCACACATCTTAAAAGACTAATTTTCCATTGCATATTTTGGTGAAAGGACACTGTTGCATTTGACCACCAGCAGGAAATTGACTCTATTGGCAATTATCTAGATGCCCACCCATTATTTAGCTCACATTCACATTTTTACGGAAGAATGCTATCCATATTTTATTATTTATTTTTTATTTATTTTTGTGTGTGCGTGTTATCCATATTTTAAGCATCTTTTCCTCAAAAGAAAACATCATAGCTGTTTGTTTCATTGGAGTATGTAACATGCAGGAAAGCAAAAGGTGGCAGATGGGGCAGAGAGAAACAAAGCTACAGTATCATGCTACATACTTTGCTACTATGTAATTAATTATCCCTTTAGCATAAAGGAAACTAGAATTAATTGGCTCTACTCATGAAAGATTAAGGTATATCTGTAGCAATTTATACCAGCCTTCACTATTATAATAAAAATATCTCTGTGACATTGTATTCTGTGGTTTTCCAGCAGTATCTTTGCCTACTTATTTGTGTCATTTCTGGCTAGTCTTTCCTCTCTCTCTTTTTCTTTTTTACACACAGATGTTCCTTGGCATGTACTCATTAACTTGCTCTTCAGAAGCATTTTTCAAAGTGTAGTTTGAAGACCACTTGTAACCAAAATACCAAAACCTACGTATTTAAAAGCTTCAATCAGACGTAATAAATAAAAATCCTCAAGGATTGATGGCTGTTTTAAAATTATTGTTATTATATTGATTATTATACTCGTTAATCTTTTATCACACTATTTGCTTTAGTAGTATCAAATTGCCCACTGTCACTTCTGCTTTACTCATTATAGCACTTTTCATATTCTATTGAACTTATCCAAAATACAGAAGAATTTCATGGGGAGCAAGAAATGCGCTCTTTCCTCTATATCCCCAGCAACTAGCATGGTACTTTGTTCATATTAATATACGTGTATGGAACAAAGGAATGGCTGAATAAAACAATCACCTTCATGCCCATTTAAGCTCAAAAGATAAGTCAATACGTTTGCATCCAAAATTCTGTTTTAAACCATCTTTATATTTATTGTTTTCCCCAGTTTATATGCTTTTGTCTCATACCCACCTCTCTCTTGGATTTTTCCCCCTGGATAATGAGTCACTGATTAAAAGATTATAAAGCAGCCCATGGACCAAGTCAAACTAATCCCTATATCTGGTGCCTATTTTATTTCTACTAGCAAGCACATAAAGGATGAAATAAAACTGTATTTGTAGATGATATGATTATTTATGTAGAAAATACCAAGAAATCCACAAAATGTAGAACAAAAAAGTGAGTTCTGATGATACGAGATAAACATACAGAAATAAATTATGTTTCTATATACTAGCATGTGGACACTAAAGTTAAAAATATAACACCATTGATAATAGGGGAGATTATGCGTGTGTGGGAGCAATAGATATATGGGAAATCTTTATACCTTCCACTCAATTTTGAGAGCCTTACATTTTTCTAAAAAAATAGTCTTTAGTTACAAAAAAAAAATACTACTTATAACTGTTCAAAAATATTTAGGTATAAGTGCAACAAGATATGCACAGAATTTATATAATAAAAATCACACAAAACTATTGAAAGAAATAAAAAAAGATGTAAAGAAGTGGAGAGAACTACTATAATACTATTCCAAAATTTATTAGGAAAGGCAAAAGAGCCAGAATGCCTAAAACAATTTTGAAAAAAGAACAATTAGGTAGAAAAAAACAGTCCACTGATTTCAAGATTTAATATATACGTATTTAATATCAAAGTTGTGCTATACTGGCAGAGGGATAGACATATAGATCGATGGACTAGAAGAGATAGCCAAGAAATAACCCACATAGATATATCCTACCAATTTTTTACAAAGTTGTAAAAACAATTAAATGGAGGAAAAAGTGGTTTTCAACAAATGGCTGAACAATTGGACATACACAGTAACCCCTGCAAAACAAATTAACTCTGACTTAAGTCTTATATCTTAAACAAAAATTAACTCTAAATGGATCATAGACTTAAATGTAAAATATGAAACTATATGAAACTTTTAGAAAAAAATATAGATGAATATATTTGGAATCGAGAACTACTCAAAAAGTTCTTAGGTTTGACACTAAAAGGATGATCCATAAAAGAAAATATTGATAAACTGGACTTAACCCAAAGTAAAAACCTTTGCTCTCTGAAATTACCTATTAAGAGGAAGAGAAATTCGAAAGTGAAAGAAAATATGTGCAAAGCACTTATCTGACAAAGAGGTAGTATCTAAAATATATAAAGGACTCTCAAAACTCAGCAGTAAAAAGCAAGCAATCCAATTAAAACATGAGCCAGAGACATTAAGAGACATTTCACTGAAAGTTATACACAAATGGTAAATAAGCACATAAAAAGATGCTCAACATCATTAGCAATTAGAGAAATGCAAATTATATTACTACACTCCTATCAGAATGGCTAAAATGAAAAACAGTGACAGAACTAAATGCTGGTGAGTATACAGCAAAATTAGTCATTCATACATTGTTGGTGGGAATGTAAAACGGTACAGTCTCTCTGGAAATGTTTGGCAGTTACTTTAAAAACTAGACATGCAACTACCATACAAGCAAACAATTAAATCTTAGGCATTTAATCAGAGAAATTAAGACCTAAATTTATAAAAACAAACAAACAAGTTCTACATGAATGCTATATCAGCTTTATTTATAATAGTTTAACCCAGGGTCCATAAATGAGCAAGTAAACAAACAAGGTACAGCTTTAATGTGGCTACTTAGCAATAAAGAAGAATAAGCTATTGATACATGGAACAACCTTATTGAATCTCCTAGGATTTTACTGCTGAATGAAAAAAAGCCAAGTCCAAAAGGAAACATACTGCATTATTCAGTTTATACAACATTCCTAAAATGACAGAGACACAGATGTAGAGAACAAATGTATGGACACCAAGGGGGGAAAGTGGCCGGGGGTGGTGGTGGTATGATGAATTGGGAGATTGGGATTGACATATATACACTAATATGTATAAAATGGATAACTAATAAAAACCTGCTGTATAAAAAAATAAATAAAATTAAATTAAAAATAAGAACAAATTTAGTTCTAATTTATTTAATATTGTGCTTTAAAATATGTGACAGAATTTAATATCTTTATTAAAACATTTTTATAGGGTATATAATAAAGCATCTTTTCTCAGTATTATAATGTCAGGTGCTATATACCAAATTATAACTGAAGATGCTATCTAAAATCATAAATGTTGTTAGGATATAACTAAATGGTGTAAAGAGGAAATAATCACATTTGACTATTATTATTTATTCTAAAAAGTTATGAGAATATTGAGTATGCAGAGTTCATTATATAGGAAGAAGAAAAGAAAGTTTGGGTAAAGTTTTTATTTGCTTAAAAATGCATACTCTATTCTGATTCAGTTGGATTAATATCATTTTAAAGTAGAGGTTACTAGACTTGGATATTGCGTTTTTGTTTTTTTTTTAAGTTTAATCAGTTGCCATTTGGTTTAACAATCCCCTAAGGTGCAATTGGATTCAGTGTCATAAAACTGTTTATCCTGTATGAATTTGTTAATAAATCACACCCCTCACTACTCTGTAAGGTCCATTTAGTACACACTTGGTAGAAAGACAATGTTATTCCAAGAAGATGAAGACGTATTGTAGCCTTATGTCTGCCATAAGGTTTAAACCCAACACAGAAATTTACAGCTGCTTTTTTTCTTTTTTGGAAGCACAGTGTAGTCAAGCATTAAATGTATAGTTAATAGATATCCAATAGTCACAAGAGACTTGACAACTTAAATTACTTAGTTATAATGAAGATAAATAGCAATCTAAACATGGGTACATATTGCACCCTGCAATGCAATTGACTCTAATGTTGCCAGGCAACTTCCCAGGATAGATTAAAAATACTTCCTGTAATTTGATGGTAACAAGAAACACACACACACACTCACACACACACACACACACACACTTGCAGGAATAACCAAAGCTCTTGTGTTTTAAAAAATAGTGTGACCATAAAATATATTTGAATGCATACATGGGTGACATCAAAATGAAATTGTTTTATAAAATGTATGCTTCTTGGAGTGAGCCTTTAATAAAAGTATGACCTATCATAGACTTTCAATCACTCACAATATATTTAAAGAGTGAAACCATTTATTTTCTGGGATAAAGTCAGTGTTCTTAGGGGATTTATATCACTGTTTGAGGAGATATTAGTAGAGCAAATATTAACTAGAACAAAATGAAATAACTTTTTAATCATTCATATAACTGGAATAAATGTAATGCTATTACACAGTAAACAGTATACACATATCTTCTTGTATATTTGAGATTTAAATTTTTAAAATTTTATTTTACATATTTATTTTTTTGCTTTCCTAATTGGTCTATCATCTCTAGATTCTCTTTCTGAGATTCACATATATAGTCTACCATTGAAAGAAGAATTATAACAAATTTTGGTAGGAAGGGATATATCAGAAGTAAATTCTGTAATGTATGACTCAGAAATATCAAGCTTATTAAACCATTTTTTCTTTTTTCCTCTTTGAAGAAGCATCTAGATTGAGCTCACTCTTTACATTGTTATTCAGAAAGAAAGACAGAACTGCAGTCCCCATTTTTCCGGAACAAAATGCCCATCTTAGACCCTTGATTATTTTTGCTGTCTTCTAAACATTATCTAGCTATTTTTTTTCAAAGTTTCAGAAACTTCTTCCAGAATGGTTTATAGTTATCTAGGCTCAGCCGTTCAATGACTTTTGCAAAGATCAGGAAAAGATTTCAGACATTTTCATTCTAATATATTTTTCTTTGATGCCTACAAATGTGTTTGCTGGTTGGGCTGCAACAGTGTAGTAGAGATGGCAGGACTAAGCTTATGAATACATACAGTAAACATGTAAGAAAGCAAGTGAGAGCAAAGGATTCCACTTCATCACACTGTTTTGTAATGAACTCTAAATTCTACAATACTGTTTCCATTGTCACTTTTCTTCCGGAAATTAGTTAATACAAATATTAATGAAGAATAACTATAAGTTTATTCACTGGGTCAACCAAGTTTATCTATGAAACACTATGTTCTATCAATTGTGCTAGATACTAGAAATACCAATAACAACAACAATAATAATATGCCATGATAGAAGCAACCAAAGAATCCAAAGTCAAGAGGGTAATAATAATAATGCAAATTAGCATTTATAGAATTTTTGTGTGTTCTGAGCACTTAAGATCTTTATATTCATCACATTATTTCATCATTAAAAAAACCCTTTAAAAGTTACTCTTATTATTCCTAATTTACAGGCAAGAAAACAGGGGCGTAAAAATTTTTAATTTTAAACAATACCCCAGAATGGTAGAACTATTGCATAAATTTATTTTACTTCAGAGTATATCCTGTTAGGCAATGAATTTTTAAAATGCAATAGTATAAAACATTTTAGTCATGAAATATGCCTGTTCATATTTGTGTTTAGATTGATAACTGTTTACAATGGTGTGCAAGATGTACTGAAGATCTAGAATAGAGGCAGAGATGGGCTGTGAAGCCATTGTAATAGCCCAGATATAAGTTAGGGTATTAAACAAGTACTTTAAATAAGAATAGGGGGATTGTGGATCAACTGCAGTAATTTCACAGATAGAACTAAAATTAATGTGGGAGGTGCTGTTGAGGAAGAGGAAACAGTGAAGGATGGCTTGACATTTCTAGTATAAAACACTGGCCAAAACACCAAGTGAAAAGGTAGTAACAAGAGGCAAAGAAGATTATTCAAACAAGAAAGCATTTCAAGGAGGAAACTTTTCAAGAAAATACTCAAGTTTACTCAAAGTTCTTTTTGTTTAATTTCTTTTACAAGTATATGAGGAAACATTTGAATAAAGTACTGAGAAGAGAGATAGAAAAAGGAAGATGAATAATTTGTTAGACAGTTTCCGTGCATCTAAATTAATTTTAAGAATCAAGACCTTGAACTAAATTGATTTTCATGTGAAATAAACCTGGAGATTCTAAGAATGGATTTTAATTAGCATTAGACAAATTCTCAGACCAGGAAATCATATGCATCAATCGATAGACTGCACCAAAAGATAGATTCTTGCTTTTCATTATTCCCCTCATGAACATAGTGTTTACAATATTATACTTGTTCAGCAAAATGTAGAAAGTTAATACTATTCTCATAAGAATAATTTCAAACTGAAGAGCCTCCTTTATAAAATGCTAGGCACATATTAGCTACTTTTTATTGATTTAGACAATATATGAGTTGTCAGAAAAATCCCACTTTTTAGAGCTTTAACAAGATTTCCTTAACTGTAGATGTTTTAAAACAATCATTAGTCACTTTTTTGAGCCAAAATGAAATTAGTCCATGTTGAAGATCTATAATCCTAATCATGGTGTTTTTTCTGGTTTTTCTAACTATGTACCATAATGGCCGACTGCTCAATAGGAGATTGTATGTCCCACTACAAGTGTACTTGTTATAGGGCTGTTTCACTTTGAACCAGATGGGGAGAACTGCTTATTAATTCAAGCCACTTTTCCCAAACTGACATTTCCTAATTTAATCAGTAGAAGGAGTAGCTATTTGAAGCTGAATTCGGTGTAATAAATGATTGTTCATTTTATAGGCCAAATGCCCCTTCTCCCTGCAAAGCAAATTTAACCCATAATGTGACTGAGTTCTATTTGTACTGCATCACATAGGAATTTATAACAATTATCTACGGCAAGATGCATCTTGAGTTTCAATTGGCGACGCTAGACAAAGCTCAGCTTTCTTCACCTTCTATCCCTACCCCAGCAAAAGTAATGGACAAGTAATCTATGTGAAAATTGTAGGGAGGAAAAGAAATGGATGAGAGGCAAGGCGACACTGGGACCCCAATGAATTGTTTATTCTTCAAATCAGCAAAAATGAATTATGTCACTATATCAGCAAGTCTGAATTATAAAAGAGAGCTCAGTGACTGTAAGGTGCTCTAATTGGGGCAAATTTGGAATGGATCCTTGAATGACATGGATATCAGACTGCTTTTCCTCAATTATCACTCATTCTACATTTATGTATATCCATGGTATACTAGATATTATGCTAATAACTACATATAGAAAGAAAAGTACATTATGCCTGTGGGGGGGTGCGAGTGGAGAGAGGTGATAATTAGGTTGAGGGCATATAAACACATATGCATACAGCATATTTAAAAAGTAAGGGAATATGAGTTTGGAGTGATAGGCAAGCTCCATAATATTTAAGACCTTGATGACAATCTAAGGTTAGACTTTGTTCCCAATAGACAATGGTGAGATCATAAATAACTTAAGATTTTTATAGCCAAGGAATGATATCCTAATATTTGAATTTTAGAAAAATCATCCTGGCAAGACTGTGAGAGGATTGGTGAGGATAACACAACTTTGAGGCAGGCAATCTATTACCGTACTTAATAAAGAATAAGAGGAAAGAAAAATGGGAGAGAAGAAGTTGGGGAGGTAGAATGAATTAAATTGTGATGATAGAGATGATAGAGAAGAGGAGATAAATTTAAGAGACACTTAGATGTATAAATAACATGTTATAGGAATTAATACAAATAATCTGATGTTAAGATTACTGTTTGGGAATGAAGAAAACTCTGAAAGTGGATATGACTCGTTAAGTAAAAAATATAAATGTTGGAAGAAGTGGACTAAGGATTATAACTCGACTGTACCCTAACATTTAAAAGGAATTCAGAAGAGAATTTAGTATTCTTGGAAACAATATCCAGAGATGCAAAAGAGAAGCTAATGAAAGAATGAAGGTGTCAGTATGGCAAATATTTAAAATCCTACTCAAATGTGTACTGAAATGTAGCAAATGCCAATCATTAGTATTCTTTGTCATAGCAGTTTCAGTGAAGTATTGGAGGTAAAACCCCAATTGTACTAATAGGATTTGAGAAAATATAATCAGGTGAGGGTCACTCTTAAAAACCGCTAAGCCTAGGTAAGAGAATGAAACAGAGTACTATTCAAAGTGGCAAATTAGGCTCCCATAGGAAAGGCATTTTTACTTTTTTTTTTTTTTGGTATTGAGGGATAAGTGTACAAATGTGCATGCTAAGGGCAAAAAATCCAAAAGAGACAGACATTGATAATGGACTAAGAGAAAATATTAACTAAATCAAGATTGCTAATCAGAGTTAGACAGATGCAAAACCAGTTGGAAGTATATCTTATTAGGAGAAAAAAACAGGTCTTCTGCTGAGTAGAAAGAAATGTGTTATAACTTTTCAGGATAAATTACCTTTGGAATACATGAATTTACCTTCCAAGGGTCAATTTTTTCTTTATGAATCAGTAATTGATTTCATTATGAATGAAGTTTATCTTGAAATGGTAGAGGGCTTAAAGAGAATGCTGAAGCTTTTTATTTTCTTAACTTATTATTTTATACTGCAGTATAGTTGATTAACAATGTTGTGCTAGTTTCAGGTGTAAAGCAATGTGGTTCAGTTATACATATACATGTATCTATTCTTTTTCAAATTCTTTTCCCATTTAGGTTGTTACATAATATTGAGCAGAGTTTCCTGTGCTATGCAGTAGGTCCTTGTTGGTTATCCATTTTAAATATAGCAGTGTGTATATGTCAATCCCAAACTCCCTAAATACTCCTCCCCCCAACCCTTCTTCCCTGGTAACCATAAGTTGTTCTCTAAGTCTGTGAGTCTGTTTCTGTTTTGTAAATAAGTTCATTTGTATCATTTTTTTTAGGTTCCATATATAAGTGATATCATATGATATTTCTCTTCCTCAGTCTGACTAAACTTTACTCAGTATGACAATCTCTAGGTCCATCCATGTTGCTGCAAATGGCATTATTTCATTCTTTTTATTGGCTGAGTAATATTCCATTGTATATATGTACCACATCTTCTTTAACCATTCCTCTGTCGATGGACACTTAGGTTGCTCCCATGTCTTGGCTATTGTAAACGGCACTGCAATGAACAATGGGGTACATGTATCCTTTTGGACCATGTTTTTCTCCAGATACATGCCTACGAGTGGGATTGCAGGATCATATGGTAGCTCTATTGTTAATTTCTTAAGAAACCTTCATGCTGTTTTCCATAGTGGCTGCACCAATTTACATTTTCACCAACAGTGCAGGAGGGTTTCCTCCTCTCCACACCCTCTCCAGCATTTATTGTTTGTGGATTTTTTGATGATAGCCATTCTGACTGGTGTGAGGTGATATCTCATTGTAATTTTGATTTGCATTTCTCTAATAATTAGTGATGTTGAATATCTTTTCATGTGCCTCTTGGCCATCTATATGTCTTCTTTAGAGAAATGTCTATTTAGGTCTTCTGCCCATTTTTTGACTGGGTTGTTTGTTTTGATGATATTAAGCTGCATGAGCCGTTTATAAATTTTAGAGACTAATCCCTTGTTGGTCACATCATTTGCAAATATTTTCTTCCACTCTGTGGCTTGTCTTTTCATTTTGTTTATGGTTTCCTTTGTTGTGCAGAAGATTCTGAGTTTAATTAGGTCCCATTTGTTTTTATTTCCATTTCTCTAGGAGGTAGGTCTAAAGGTATCTTGCTGCGAATTATGTCAGAGAGTGTTCTGCCTATGTTTTCCTCTGAGAGTTTTATAGTGTCCGGTGTCACATTTAGGCCTTTAATCCATTTTGAGTTTATTTTTGTGTATGCTGTTAAAGAATGTTCTGATTTCATTTTTTTACATGTAGATGTCCAGTTTCCCCAGCACCATTTATTAGACTGTCTTTCCTTCATTGTATAGTCTTGCCTCCTTTGTCATAGATTAATTGGCCATAGGTGTGTGCGTTTATTTCTGGGCTTTCTGTCCTGTTCCATTGATCTATATTTCTATTTTTGTGTCAGTACTATATTTTTTTAAACTTTTTATTTTATACTGGAGTATAGCCAATTAACAATGTTGTGATAGTTTCAGGTGCACAGCAAAGCAACTCAGTCATACATATACATGTATCCATTCTCCCCCGGACTCCCCTAGTACTATACTGTTTTGATGACTATAGCTTTGTATTATAGTCTGAAGTCAGGAAGCCTGATTCCTCCAGCTCTGTTTTTCTTTCTCAAGATTGCTTTGGCTATTTGGGGTTTTTTGTGTCTCCATACAAATTTTAAGATTTTTTTGTTCTAGTTCTGTGAAAAAGAATGCTGAAGGTTTTAAAGGACTATCACAGAGACTAGAAGAGGGGCTAGCTATAATATTAAGAATTATTGACAAATGACACTGATTATCCAGTTAAGGACTGATACTACACTTGGGTAGTGGCAACAGTCTTAACAGTTTCAAAATTGCCTCCAGAACTATACAGTCACATATGTGCAGAAGAAAAGAAAGCATTTTGCCAGGTTTGGGGGCAGGGAGTTTACTAAATTGGACCTTGTAGAATAACAAGAACAAAAGTATGGGCATTGTTGACACAGTGCTTGATGAATATACAAGAAAGTGTAGCCAGGGAATGGCTGTGAAAGACTAGGAGAAGGAAGGAACAAGAAACAACATGTTCAGTGTTATAGGTTGAATTGTGTCTTCCAAAAAGATATGTTAAAATGCTACCTTCTGGTACCTGTGAGTGCGACCTCACTTGGGGTTTTTGCAGATGTAATCAAGGTCATTAGGGTGGGTCTTAATCCAATAACACTGGTGTCATTATAAGTAGGAAAAATTCAGACAGAGACAACCACACTGGGAAGACTATGTGAAGACTGAGACATACAGGGAGAAGATGGCCATATGATAATGTAGGCTAAGATTGGAGCAATGCGTCTACAAGCCAGGAGTACCAAGAATTGCAGGCAAACTCTAGAAAGCCAGAAGGAGCAAGGAAACCTCCCCTACAGGTTTCAGAGGAAGCATGGCCCTGCCAATGTCTTGATTTCAGACTTTTAGACCTCAGAACTGTGAGACAATAGATTTCTGTTATTTTAAGCTACAGAATTTGTGGTATTGTTACAGTAGCATTAGAATGTTAATACACTTTTGTTATTTTGTTTGATACCTATCATCAAAAATCAGTATGGATCAATTAATTTTTAGAATGTGGAGAAAATCAGTCAGTTACATATCCATAAAATGCTGTTCATTTTATGTTTTTCATAATTTATTGGTTTATGATATATATGACAAGAATATGAATAATATGAATTGGAAAACTCATATCTCAACCTTAAAAATCTTTTAATGCTTTCCATTAAACTACCCAATGCCTATAGTGTTCTCAAATGTTGAAAGAGCCTGAGTTTTCAGTGCTCTTTCAGGCTAAACTATGCTTTGTTAAAATAAAGTAAAACTTAAATGTAAACATTTTATATATTTAAGTGCTGCAAAATCTGTTGGTTGGAATGGTTTATCTGCATTTATTATCCCACACAAAGCACATGTCACTAATGATTCTATTTACCTGCTTTTATATAACACTTATTTAATTAAACTATAATTTATATAAATTGAATGACACAAAAATATTATGTGATTGAACATTTCTCCTGACTTTGAATGTGGGCACTTGTACATATTTTTTGACTAATAAATGCTTGACTCTAAAAAGTATTTATTTATACAGTTATATAATTTGAATGGGATATATTTATAGACAGTATTTGCAATTGGGAATCTTACTTATTGACACAGAGTATGTATAGTGCACAGAGGAAGAGAAATGGATTTTTTTTTTGGTAACACTTATAATGGCAATTGTGATGATGATAATAAGACCTAGGCTTTAAAGAGTGCTTACTATATCACCGAATTTACAGGATCTATCTCATTTATTTCTGAAAAACAAAAACAAACAATGAAGTAGCTGCAATTATTATGCAGCCGCATCACAACCCAGAACTTTTGCTGTCAATCTCTATACTGCTTCAGTAAATTACATAACTATGCATTCAAAGAGTAAACATTCATTGAACTAACTCTCTTGCCTTTTTTTGATAGAAGAAGCCATTTCAAGGGACTTTGATAAAATATTCTACGATCTTAAATTTTTTCATTTCAAATCTACTTATAACTAATTGGAGATAGAATGAATGGTCAGAACATACGATGTATGAGTCAGACATATAAACATAAGGCTGAGTTATGCCAGAGTGGTTGATGGACTGCCTAACTATATAACACAAAACAATGAGTAATTATTCACTTTTGTAGAAAAAATGAATTAGTAAATGTATAAATTAATGCTTAGAGAATTCTGCAAGGAACAGAGCTCATCAGCAACTGATTATAAAAAAGAGCTTGTAAAGAGAAACAAAGTTAAAAGACCAGTAAAGCTTCAGGTAAGATACAGAAGAAAAAAGTATTGAAAAGATTGCAAATACAACTGGGAAAAGGAAGAAAATTGAAGAAAGTTGATTGGATTTTGCCAAGAAACCATTTATGACTCTGTAAAATAATGCTGGTAGAAGGGTGAGGCCAAATCTTCTGCTGAAATGACTTTTTAGAAAAATACCAATTTTTTCCCCACCCAGAACAATTTTCAGATCTCTCTAGCTTTGGGAGTTATTATGGTTATTGCAAAAAGGTTTATATTAGAGAACAGTAAAAAATATTTTTTCAAAATATTCCACCTACTAGGTAGTGTATTTCAATCAAGTAGAAATCATGAGGGAAACAAAAATTATTTCTTTTTTCATATCTCAAAACATCATGATCTGTTATATAATTACTATCTAAATATGGGGAATTAATGTAGAATTTTATTAAATCATAGGATTTCTTATACCTAAATTAAGAAGATTTCTTTAACCTTACAGGTCTGTTAAAATTTCCTGCTGAAAGTCTTCCATCCCAAACCCAAGGGCTTAAACTCAGTAATATTATAAAGGAGCAAAAGAAACCTGGTTTTCTTTCAGCTTCTTTGTGTGTGTGTGTGTGTGTGTGTGTGTGTGTGTGTGTGTGT
Organism: Phocoena sinus; assembly: GCF_008692025.1. Taxonomy (NCBI): domain Eukaryota; kingdom Metazoa; phylum Chordata; class Mammalia; order Artiodactyla; family Phocoenidae; genus Phocoena; species Phocoena sinus. The sequence goes on along the minus strand of NC_045772.1, from coordinate 33,641,520 downwards.
GTGTCTACATATGTAATATAAATACATTTAAATATATAAACTATATAATTATAAATTTACATCAACACTTTTGCAGCTCAGCCAGTTTTCCAGCTTCCTATATCAAGGAATGGAGTAAGAGGCTTATTCTGAGTTTTGAAAGGAGACTAGAAGAGGAAAAGGGTGACATTTTAGTCTTAGGAAATGTACCACAGGCAGTAGGAAAGTCAGAGTACACATAGCAATGGATAGTAATATTTAGAAACTTAAGTGGAGATGAATGGACAAAGCCATTTTAGTTCACCAAGTTGCCTTGTAGTAGTTGGTAGAATCAATGTGGTTGTGCTAGCTTAAGAGAGTGTGTAGTGGTATTGGGAGAAGGAAGGTTAATTTAGACTCTACTTATTAAAGGAGTTCTGGTGTGACATGGTAAAACCAGGGGTGGAGATCATTTTACACGTGTGTATTGAGTGGAGAGGCAAATGTGAGGAAAAAAGTGACAGAAAAAACTTGCCCATATTTAGCCTAAATATGACTATGTTCCCTTTAGTGAAGGAATTGTCAATAAAGCCATGAATTTTTTTAAAAAGTTAACTGTTTTAAGTTTGGTTGTGAAACTCTGGATTATTCATGTAGCCTTTATAAAAAACACCTTTTGCAGAGTTTACTGTTTAAGTTAATTCATAGATAGTAAGTCTACTAATAAATTCTCTAAATCTGAGCAAAATTTATAGTCCCACAAAATTGTCTGGGCCAAGTCTTAGCAGCTTGTAATATGAAATCACTCTCTAGGTGAATTCCAAACATTACATCTTTCTCTCTGAGAAATAAACCATAGAAAAATCCACAGTTCCCTACAAACCACATTGTACTTTGAGGTGTATAACAGCTTGCATTCAAATCACCTATTGTTTGTAACAACTCTAGTTTAGGAATAGGATGCAATCCCACATGGCCTACCACTTGAACAATTTAGCCAGAAAAGCCATGGATAAATCTTTACTTAGTAAATGTTTCCAGTAAAATTTGAATCACAGCCAACTCAGAGTTAGTTAAAGCTCTGAATATCCCTTCAAATTGGTAGGCACTTCAATTTTTTTTTTTTCATAGCAAGTGAAGCAAACAAAATGTAATTTGGGTCAGAATCTGAACAGCTCCTTTGCATAAAACATATCTTAAACTTGGGTCTTTTTTGTCCTTCCTTTATTTTTTTTGAGACTTTTTTTTTTTTTTTTTTTTTACGCGGGCCTCTCACCGCTGTGGCCTCTCCCGCTGCGGAGCACAGGCTCCAGACACGCAGGCTCAGAGGCCATGGCTCACCGGCCCAGCCGCTCCGCGGCACGCGGGATCCTCCCGGACCGGGGCACGAACCCGTGTCCCCTGCATCGGCAGGCAGACTCCCAACCACTGCGCCACCAGGGAAGCCCTGTCCTTCCTTTATTTGAAGTGTCTCTACACAGCAGAAATAAAAGAAAGTATTTTTATGTAATAATGTTAATGACCAGATGCTCAATTATAGTAAAAAGAGTTTAGGACACATCAATGTTTAGAGTATCACTCTAACCCTTGCTGATATAGTGACTCTGACATTTTGATGTCCAGAAATTGGGCCCTTAATACATTTATCAAATCTATCATTAATCCTTAAATTTTGAATTCAACTGAGGCTTATTACTTTGGTTCTCAAAACTTATCTTCTGCATATAGTAATTTTATTATGAATAGCCTTTTAGAAAGATTTTATTCCAAAACCATATTTCACAATTTGCCAAGATGCCTTATACTTTTAAAAAGAACTTAGGTTCAAATCTAAAATTAAGGAGAAAAAATTTAAATGCCATACATGTCCCATACAACATCCCATAATGTCAAATATATTTGGCATAGTTTTAAGGAAATATGTAAATATGGAGCATGTGCAGAAGTCATGAGTCAATCTGTAAATCATTCACAAGAGTCACTCTCAAATAATTCAGTGTATGGACAAGATTAGTGCAGGGAAAGAAACTAAGGTTACTAATGGTTTGGTACAAAATATGATTTTTCTTGAATGAAGGCTTAGAATTGGGGTTTTTGTCAGAGATAGAATGACACAAAATGACAGAATGACGGCAATCAAGGACTCAGAACTATGATAAATGGAGATAGAATTTATAGTAAACATTCTACCACTTAAACACTCTTCTCAAATCTGCTTTCCACGATCCTTATCCCTCTTTTCTGCTACTCTCATGCTGGCTTAAACACAGTTAACTGAAGTACAAAATTCTACCAGAAGATATATAGCTAATGTTCAAAACCTTGGAACTGTGAGAAGCCCTGGGTAGCTGCCTTAACTCCTAAAAATGGAATTTAAAAGAAACCAATTTCTTTTTAAAATTTACCCACAGATCAGTTAAAAAAAATCAATATCTCTGAAAGAGTCATGCATCTGGAAAAATATCATTTTTCAACTCTTGGCAATCTTAAAAATTGCTATAGCATATAAAAACACAAACATACCAATAGCTCTGGTCATAAGAGTGCAATGGCCTAAATCTTCTGGCCAACAAGCATCTTCTGTGTCTAGGAAGTAGTATTTTAAAATAAATTTCTATGCCTATGGTAATGCCCATTTTGAAATGAAACACAAAATCTGTATTTTCTCTTTATAAAATGATACAGATCAATATTTGGCTAATGTTACAAAACTCAAGAAGGATATTTATTGCAAAATAATTTAAAATTTTGATGTACAGGCAATTAGGTTCCATTTCAATACACTATTCTGAAAAATGTTGCTTTTCTTTTTTTTTGGAAAAAAGTAAGAAGTATCTTGGTTACTATGATAAACCAGCTTTTCAGCAGTGGATCCTGCCAGCAAAGCCTTAATATATCTGATTTGTCAAAGTCACCACTCCTGCTAATCTATCCCACCAATGTCAAACACTGAGAGCTAACACCTATACATTTTGTTGTGCAGTGTTGAGAGAAAGATGGAAAATGGGCAGAAAGTAATCTGCACAAACATCAAAATAAATGGCCTTTTTGAGGACAGCTACAAGAAAAATGCAAGAAAAATTAGAAAATCAGCTGTATTTTATGAGTTTTTTTTTGCAACTCTCTCTTTGCCTATACTGTTTGCTTGAATGTAAATTATTCATAACTCTACTATTTCGGTAAGTTGATGAACATTTTAAAACTACACAAATATTTCCTATTAGCGTCAAAATATTATGCGTTTCACTGCATTATGCAGTCATAGTGGAGTAAATAAAATAATGTTAAAAGTAAAATACTTTTAAAGCTTTAAAGCAATATTATTATTATTGTCATTTAACCTAAAATAAAATTATTTAAGCCAGAGTGTTAATATTATATCAGTCTATAAATATTGTATTTAAATTAAAAAATTGTCTTTAGGAAGTTTCAAAAACCATATGGTAACCAAATTTGTTTTTAATTCTATCAACATGAATGAAATTTTCTGTAATGGGACAACTAAGAATTTGACTATCAACTGTATGATACCTGATCCTATTGAATGCATGCATGCACATGCGTCTGCGTATATATATAGATACATGCATAAATGGGTGTTTCTGTATTTATAGGACAAATATTGTCCTATAAATACATGGTCAAAAATTCTGGAAGTGCTTCATAGTAGAAGAGATTAAAAGTAAAAACTAGGGAAATACAAATATTGATGTGTTACAATATCGATTCCTAAATACATTGAAAAGTATTAGCAAGACTCTTCACATTCTCAGTAAGGAGAAAGTCAAAGTGAGGACATTTGTTGTAAACATGTGTCCATTTAGGTCCATAAACCATACAAGCTAGATATTTAGAAAAGTGTCGAAGATGCAGAGCAAAGGGGAATTAAGGGGGCCTATATTTTCTGAATATATAATCTTCCACTTTCACTATAATTACATAGAAATCAAAATTATTAGTATAGATTAGCAAATCAGAAAAATTGCCCTGAGTATTTGTGATAGCATGCAAGAAATAAAAATTAAAGTGAGATTTCTCTTCACAGTTTAGACTTATTGGTTAACTGACATACATAATAAAACATAATAGAAGGAAATAAGTATTAGGAACACTGGGTTTAGGTCAGAAAAACCTAGGTTCCAGAACCATTTCATCTACATGTTAGCATCGTTAATCCTATATTATTTCATGTGTAAAAGGGGAATAATAATAGTGCTTCTTATGGTTATTAAGAGATTTAACCCTTCTCTTTAAATTCTACCCACCTATTTTTCCAGCAATTACTGCAAGTGTACTGTGCTTTCTCTGGATGGTTAGAACTTCTCTTATGTTGTATACAGTGTTCTGTCTTTATCTTCGAGTAAAATTTAGTACCTTTCTTTTGATATATAAAGAGAGTTTTGGGCTATAGTGTTTTGTTGTTGTTATTAGATTTAACAATTAGCTTTCAAGCTTGCCTTTACTCTGACTTACCAAATTAATTTTACAGTCATAACTAAGAAATTGCTGAGTGTTCTAAGTGATATCTGTTCAGTTCCTAAAGCATTGAAATCCACTGATGCATGAGTGAGACTGGCTAGGTTTGAACACCATCATTATCATTGCAAACAGTTGTATAGAGTGTAGCCTCTTGTGCCAGGCACTATTCTAGAGACCATATTTATTGAATCTTTTAATTCTTCTAACTCTGTGGAACACATCTTATTATATCCATTGCACAGATGATAAATCTGAGGCACACAGAGATAACGTAACTTATTCAAAGCCACACAACTGTTGAGTGATAGACCCTGAATTCAAGCTCAGGCAGCAAAGCAGTGGCTCCAGACCTATTGGCCTGAACATTACACCAAGCTGATTTCATCGTAATTTAAGAAGAATGAGATATGTGGTAGCCTGGTATTTTCAAAACTGTTATACATACTACATCTGTATTTGGTGATTTGGATCCTGACAATGGCAAGTTCTAGTTAGCACTGAGTCCATTCTCTTACCCTTCAGCTCCAAGATCTGTAGTGTCTTGCACCAAACACCAAAGAAAATTATATGATGATCGTTTTCCGATGAGAATCTGAAAGTACTGCATGCATATAACTTCACCAATACCTTGGGGTTTTGTAAGGTCAATGGAAGGGTATTAAACTTGCATTTGTTTAACAAAGTTTACTTCTGATTATAGAGGGACCTTACAAATGATTCTCTGTCTCTGCATAATTTAAATAGAGTGCTAATAAAATGAATGATAGTAATAATAAAAATCTATACCTATATCAATAACTATATACCCTATTTCATGGTAAACCCTTTCCTCTTTCATAATAGAAGCAAGCTATATAAACACAATACACATGCTTAAAATCTAATGAGGACATTTCACTTTGAAACTATATTCTCAATATTAGAGGGATACCACCTATTTAATGCTCATCTAAATAGGCAATATGTTATGGCATCTGCCTCTTCACCACTCTGAATGTGTGGTCCATCATCGTCAATGATTTTCTGGGTATTTTCTATTTCAGCAATGTCCTTTGAGCATTAGTGTGTGTTTTCATCTGAAGAAAATGGAGACTCTTATGCTGCCATTCCTTCACCCTTTGACTCAAAGCCTGCTTCCTTATTACTAGACAATGAGAACAGTAGAATAGGAAACATATCATCATAATAAAATTCTAATACTTATTATTTATTGATCATTTGTACGGTGCCAGACACTACACTAAATATGCATATCATCTCAAGTAATGTTCACATATAAAGTATATAGTATATATAAAGTATAAAAATCATATGTAGAATTAACAAGTATCATTGACCTTACACAGTTAAAGAAACAAAGGCTTAGGAATGTCAGGCAACCTGCCCAAGGTTCTACAGCTAACCTGCGGCAGAAACGGTTCTGGGATCAAGCCTCTGCTCCTAATGAATACTTCCCTTCAGTGCTATATGGAGGCACGCCTACAGTTGTCAGGTATAAAGAAAAATCACATCTAAATATGTTTCTCTGCCTTCTTACAGAACTGTCCTGTTCCAGTGGCCGTGCCTCATTTTTTTGAACAGCTTTATTGAGATATAACTGATATGTAAAGAATTGCACATATTTAATGGGTCCTTGTTAATGTCAGCTGACAGGGGCCGGAGGTATTGGGAAAGAAAGGAAATCACACGTTTGGGATACTACTCTTTTTTTTTTTTGTTTTGTTTTTTGTTTTTTGTTTTGTTTTTTTGCGGTACGCGGGCCTCTCACTGTTGTGGCCTCTCCCATTGCGGAGCACAGGCTCCGGACGCGCAGGCCCAGCGGCCGTGGCTCACGGGCCCAGCCGCCCCGCGGCATGTGGGATCTTCCCGGACCGGGGCACGAACCCGTGTCCCCTGCATCGGCAGGCGGACCCTCAACCACTGCGCCACCAGGGAAGCCCTGGGATACTACTCTTATAGCTTTGTTCTATGTACTTCTAGGAAAGAAGAGGGTTGCTTCCTAAGGAGGGGCCACCTTATCCCTCTAATGGGAAGGTTTGATGCTCCCTTTCTAGATTTCCTCGTGGAATGATGGGCAGCATAAATTGACATGTACTACACACTTATAGCCATGATTTGAATCATCTACTTACTGGAAAGGTAGGGACTACTATACACAGCATCATTACAATGCTACATCAGTACGGTTACAATGTTTCGATATTAAAATAATTTTCTGCTTTTCACTTTCCATCCCTTCAAAATGAAGAGTTTCTAACATCATAGAGCCTGTATTTGGCCAACTGAAGTATTCTTTTGATTAAATTATAGAAAAATTTGGTTCTCTCAGTCTCCTTACACACACACACACACACACACACACACACACACACACACTTGCATATGTGCAGAACCCCCACACAGACACATTCAGGAAGGGAAGCGTCTATATCCTTAGAAGTCATATTTTTAGTTGTCCAATAATAGGAAATTCTGTTCCATTTATATTTATATTGGTGGAAGTAAAATACATGATCCCCATACGTGTTCTAAAATATCACAAAAGGTGAACCTTTTCACTCACATAGAGTATTTAAATCTAATATAGTATAAAATCTCTGTGTCAAATTACTTTATATTAGGTTACAGAAGTAGGAAACATATGTATTATATATAATTCATGATTGAATTCTTTATCTAGATTATCTCATTTAATTCTATAAAATAGATGCTATTATCTCCATGTTAGAGATGAGGAAATGCAGTTGTAAAGGGTTTAGGTTAAGTACTCAGGTTCTTACAACTGGTGGGTGATGAAACTAGGATTTGAACTAAGGCTATCTGTTCCTCAAGTACTTGTTTTCAACTGTGCATCTACAGAGAGCAAGTCAGGGAGCATAACAGAAAAGGATTTCTGAAGGTGCCTCATTTTCATCATTGCTTATTCACAAAAGGATGCTGGAAAGTCCAGTATCTTTTAGCTTGGTACAGTAAAGAACTAAGCATCAAGATCCTGATACTAAAACATTCTGATTTTTTCTTTTAGTGGCAAATGTAAAAGAGCAATAAAGGAAGTAATATTCTTCACACAGTCATTTACTTTTTAGAGTATAAAATCAGTAATATTTTATCAAAACTATATCTAATATGAGACTCCATCTATCAGCAATCTGTTTATTATATATGTATTTGTATAATTAAATAATTGGTACATTTTACTTCAAATCTTAAAAAGTAATCAGCAATCATAAAATAAATTAAAAGTTAAACATAGTGTAAAATCCTATGTTTGGTATATGTTTTTTCTGCTCCAACCAATTAACTATATAATTTAGCTCATGACCAGGTTAAATTTAGGATTTTTAAAATGTATTATTGAAAGATAAATAGGACATGAGATTTTTTTTGCGTACGCGGGCCTCTCACTGTTGTGGCCTCTCCCTTTGCGGAGCACAGGCTCCGGACGCGCAGGCTCAGCGGCCATGGCTCACGGGCCCAGCCGCTCCGCGGCATGTGGGATCCTCCCGGACCGGGGCACGAACCCGTGTCCCCTGCATCGGCAGGCGGACTCTCAACCACTGCGCCACCAGGGAAGCCCAGGACATGAGATTTTAAAACCTACATGCAACTATCTATCTTTACCTTTTTTAGGTATAATTCATTTTGGACCAACTTTTCTTGGTCACCTCGAGCCCTCATCCATATATTTACATGTGGTTTTTCAGGTTAAACTAGGTCGAAGAAGAGATGATCTGATATACTTAGTAGTCAACAAAATTTAAGGTTTAACTGTCAACTTGAAAGAAAAGTCATAATTCCCTTGCAGCTGCAATATTTGTAGTTCCAAATATCTGCAAATGATTTCTCTGACTTCCCATATAGTTCCATTCAAGATTCTACCAACATTTTTAACAGCTATTAAAAATCTATGTGTACTCCAAAACTTTGTACACCACCCTTGTTGTAAACTATGAGAGAGTAATTCTTCATATGTGTCTATTGAATTAACTGAGGATCAATGAGTTTAAGTAATTTTATCAAGATTACAAAATCAATAAGTGAAAGATGGAGTCTAGTGTAAAAACTAGTATCTTCCCATCTCTACTTCTAAGACTTGTTGACTAAAGCATGGAACCCTTTGCAATCTTTACTTCAGTGTCCAAAGTGAATATCAGCAGGATCACCAGCTTCAGCCCTCACTGAATGCTACTTCCAACCTGACTTCTAGTTGCTGTTTTGGCTGCTTCTTTATCTACTTGGTCATTAAAAAAACACATTCTGTTTTGCATACCAGAGCTGTAGGGATTTTCAAACAGTGTTTCATGGAGCTTTGGGATTGTACTACAGTTACATTTGAAAATAAAAGTTGTATTTATAAAATTTGAATATTACACTAAATATTTACAAATACAAATTTCATCCTAATGAGTCAAATATTTTAAAGTTTTTCTCATCCTCAAACAACAAACTAATGAGTCCAAAATTATTTTATGCCAGCACAATTTAGGTATTTTAAGGAAAAAATATCTTTAAAAAAACCAGACCTGGTTCTTTCCTAATGTTGTATTTACCCTGGGGGACTTCAAACATTGTATATTGTGAAAATGATAGTCCACACACTACTGATACCACTTCATGTCACTTCTATAGATTTCAGAGTGTCACTGTCCAATTTCTGATGGAGGATCTGACACCAATGATTCTTGTTCTATTTCAGGTTACTTAGGTTGTAGTTTGCATTTTCCATTATCTAATACAAAACTCCCTAAGGCAAATGATCTTTTATAAATATAAAAGCCTCCCTTGCTTCTCTTCAAAAACCTCTTTGAAAATATTTTCCAAATTTATTTCTAATCAAGGGTATGTTAATGGAAATGGAAAAGATGAATCAGGTGTGAGAGACTTGAGAACAAGAAATTGTAGGACTTAACATTTGATTATAAGGCATGGTGTCAGTCATATGTGACAGAGGAAAAGAACATACTAATGTTTAGGGACAGATTGAAAGTGGGAATGATGGTTATTAAAATTGGGGTAGTAAAACAGTTACTGCAATGGTAACCTAACAAAAATATTAGAAATAGAAGAAAGTATGGTTGCCTTCTGAGCATTACTATGTAAAGACAATTGTTAGGGGATATCTGAAGTATCAAAATACCTCAAAAGAGTAGTGGCTAACCTGTTTGTAGTAATGTGTGCCAGGCATTCTTGTAATTGTTTTATTTTTTTTTTCTTATTTAATCTTAATCATTTTGTAGAGATGGAAATTCTGTTATGTTCATTACAATGATGAGGGAGTTTATACTCCTTGCCTAAATTCACAGACAGTGGTGGAAGAATTAAAACAAAGGTTGACAAACACAGGATCTTGTAGCCCTAACAATTAGCCTTGCCTAAAGAATTAAAAGTAATGAATGAGAACAATTTCCATAAGTTAGTTGTAGGGATTGTTTATTTATTCTTGTCATGAATTAGAGTATTTTCTCACAAAAAGATATGTGAATTAATGAGAAGAAAACAAAAAACAAAATCTTTTTTTTTTTTTTTTTTTTACTTTTCTAAGTAAATGTCATTGGCTTCCTTAATATACTCTGTGTGTGTGTGTATGTGCATGCATTAGGGTTGGCCATAAAGTATTAGTGTTAACTAACTAATGTTATGGATGTTTTTTACGTCAGGATAATTACATAACAGACGACCCCCAGAAAAGCGTAGCCATGGTTATCAACCTAGAGTAATCACAACGTTTTTCCTGATGATGCCACACACTTCCCACAGTGTTAAATGTAGTCTCCCTTAGTCTAAGAGACAAAAACAAACAAGTAAATAATAAAATATCAGGTAATTACAAATTATATGACGAGAAAGTGTGGTAAGTTTATACGGAGTGACCATAGGAGTGGGGAGCCACAGCAATCTTTCTGAGGAGGTGGTATTAGAGATGAATGAAATGAGGGAGTTATCAATGAGTATATCTGCTTTAAATTTTTTTAAGCCAAGCCTACTTATGCACACCTAGAGACCTTTTGTTAGCTTATAAGTGTTCTTAAAAAATCAGCCCATGTTCCCTGGCATCAGAGATATTTCTTATTTTTTTTTTCTTTTAGCCCACCCGAAGCTTGGTGGTGTAAAACAGCAATCTCCTCCCTTTTTTTTTAAAACAATTTGTTTATTCATTCACCTATTGATGGGCATAAGGAATTTTTTTTAACATCTTTATTAGAGTATAATTGCTTTACAATGGTGTGTGAGTTTCTGCTTTATAACAGAGTGAATCAGTTATACATATACATATGTTCCCATATCTCTTCCCTCTTGCATCTCCCTCCCTCCCACCCTCCCTACCCCACCCCTCCAGGTGGTCACAAAGCACTGAGCTGATCTCCCTGTGCTATGCCGCTGCTTCCCAGACATTAGAATATCTCTCTCAGTCTCCATGACCCAGCTTAGCTCAATTGAACAGAAATCAGTTATGTTGTGTCTTCCTGAATAGTACTCACCCGACTCTATAAAAAATGCTAACAAACTTTTAAATTTATCCACCAGTGGATCACACATAATAACAAATTTGTCTGCTAAGAATCTGTTATATGGGGCTAAGCACATTTGAAAGAAATATAGAAAAAAACCTCTTTATAATTCCCAGAATATAATCTGGATTTTAAAGAGACAGGGCAAGTTAGAATTCTCATATTTGAATTAACACCAGAAATAGTACACGTAGAAAAGTCAAAGCAAAGCAAAATGAAGCATGTCTATGATGGACAGATATCAATCTATACACCAAAGTATATTTTATACACACACACAGACACACACACACCAGGCACATTAACCTTTTTTCACTGATACATTGTCATACATACACAGGTATTACACTTGATACCTAATACAAGTCATTATCCTTCTCTCCAATAATTTCTCAACATTTCTGCATTATCTCTAGTCTTATTTCTCTCTAATTTTTTTATCCTGGATAAATGTTCAAATACTATCTGAAGGGGTCCACTATATAATTACTAATATAAAAAAGCAAGTGATATTTGCTTTTAACTGAACTCTATTTTGAAATATATTCTCCAGAATAATGGGTGAAGCAATTTATTTTTCTCCCTATTTATTGTAACCCAAAACAGTTTAATTAGTATAACTCCCATATTTAAACCGTTTTGTCAGACATTTCTTTCCAATTTGATTAAAAACTCTCTACTGTGAATCTTTGTTTGAATCTCACACACATCAAAATAAAGATAACTACATCAACATTTGCACCATTTGTCATATGTTGACTCATATTGTTTATTACTTATTTTGTCAAAAGGTAAGAATATCTTAGTATAACAAAAATCTGTTTATTCTATGCCCTTCACATGATTTCCTCTTTCTCCATTTCCATTTATTTGTATAGCTAAAGAAATAGTGAATATATGAAACAAGACAGTGACATTCAGTAGTAAAACAGAAAAAACCAAAACAGAAACGTGGTAGAATCTCATCAAATATTGTTTAGGGTAGAGGGTATTTTATTAGCTGATCCAAAATCTAATATGCTTGTCAAGTATATCCCTATACTTTATCAGAGGATGAACCTAGCTATTGGTACACTTCGCTGTAAGATTGCTGATATTTAAAAATGTGTTTAAATGTTAGTAATGAAGATCATAGAGAAAGGGAGGGAGGGAGAGAGAGAGAAAAGAGAAAATAGGGAGAGGATTATTAGACCCATACTGAGTTTTGTGGAGCTCCTTTTTTTTTTTAATGTTGGACCATAGTTTATTCCTGCAAGTCACATTGAAAAGAAAAATCAGCTAACATGGGGGTGGTGGGTGTATTCTGTTTTTAGAGTCTTGCACCACTAAGGTTCTCCATGGCACAAATTATACCCCTTTTGTTGTCATAATAGATATACATAAGTTTTTAAAATTTAGAAGTGCCATTCTTTTTTTTTTAACATCTTTATTGGAGTATAATTGCTTTACAATGTTGTGTTAGTTTCTGCTGTATAACAAAGTGAATCAGCTATATGTATACACATATCCCCATATCCCCTCCCTCTTGAGTCTCCCTCCCACCCTCCCTGTCACACCCTTCTAGGTGGTCACAAAGCACTGAGCTGATCTCCCTGTGCTATGGGGCTGCTTCCTACTAGCTATCTATTTTACATTTGGTAGTGTATATATGTCCATGCCACTCTCTCACTTCGTCCCAGCTTACCCTTACCCTTCCCCATCCCCGGGTCCTCAAGTCTATTCTCTACATCTGTGTATTTATTCCTGTCCTGCCCCTAGGTTCTTCAGAACCATTTTTTTTTTTTAGATTCCATATATATGTGTTAGCATACAGTATTTGTTTTTCTCTTTCTGACTTAACTTCACTCTGTATGACAGACTCTAGGTCCATCTACCTCACTACAAATAACTCAATTTTGTTTCTTTTTATGGCTGAGTAATATTCCATTGTATGTATGTGCCACATCTTCTTTATCCGTTCATTTGTCGATGGACACTTAGGTTGCTTCCACATCCTGGTTATTGTAAATAGTGCTGCAATGAACATTGTGGTACATGACTCTTTGAATTATGGTTTTCTCAGGGTATTGCTGAGAAATTATGGTTTTCTCAGGGTATTGCTGGGTCATATGGTAGTTCTATTTTTAGTTTTTTAAGGAACCTCCATACTGTTCTCCATAGTGGCTGTACCAATTCACATTCCCACCAACAGTGCAAGAGGGTTCCCTTTCTCCACACCCGCTCCAGCATTTTCTGTTTGTAGATTTTTTGATGATGGCCATTCTGACAAGTGTTAGGTGATACCTCATTGTAGTTTTGATTTGCATTTCTCTAATGATTAGTGATGTTGAGCATCCTTTCATGTGTTTGTTGGCAATCTGTATATCTTCTTTGGAGAAATGTCTATTTAGGTCTTCTGCCCATTTTTGGATTGGGTGCTTGTTTTTTGATATTGAGCTGCATAAGCTACATGTATATTTTGGAGATTAATCCTTTGTCAGTTGCTTCGTTTGCAAATACTTTCTCCCATTCTGAGGGTGGTATTTTCATCTCGTTTATGTTTTCCTTTGCTATGCAAAAGCTTTTAAGTTTCATTAGGTCCCATTTGTTTATTTTTATTTCCATTTCTCTAGGAGGTGGGTCAAAAAGGATCTTGCTCTGATTTATGTCATACAGTATTCTGCCTATGTTTTCCTCTTATAGTGTCTAGCCTTACATTTAGGTCTTTAATCCATTTTGAGTTTATTTTTGTGTATGGTGTTAGGGACTGTTCTAATTTCATTCTTTTACATGAGTTTTGTAGAACTCTTAAACAAATGGTCCAGTAAAAGAGAAAGAATAGGAAAGAAACTACCAAAAAGTAGGAAAATCAAACAAACCAAATAAATTCATGAGAATGTGGTATCTGGGAAGTAAAGGTTAAAGTGTTTCAAAAGGACTGAATAGTCAACCTTTATATACTGGTGGAAAAGGAAGATGAGAACTGAAAAGTGTCCAGTGGATTTATCAACAAGAAAGTCAAATAGCTACTTGAGAAGGTTTGGAAGAGTCATGAAGGTAGAGTAAGATTGGAGAGAAGTGGAGGTAGACAGGGTCATGGAAATGGTGTCTAGAAAACAAAAAACAAAAAACTCTTTGAGAAGTGTGTGGACAATAGCAGAATATGGATGGCACCAACAGGGGAATGTGTCATCCCAGCCACGGATTGTTAGGTATGTATGGTTAACATAGACTTCCAGTGGGAAGGATTTTATGGAGAAAATAAAACTGATGATTAGGAGAAAAGATTTGGCAGACTGAGGTGAATACCTGAGAAGTCAGAAGTAGAGGAGTGTTTGAATCCTGATATAAGTTTGGGTGTTTCCTCCCACTATAAAAGGTGGAAAGAGAGGGATGGGTGTAGACTGAAGTAAGCTTTTTAGATTTGGAGGCAAAAGAACATGGGGGGGACCCCGTCAGATGATTTCTACTTTCTCAGTGAAACAGAAGGCAAGATTACCAGCTGTTAGAAAAGCAGGTGGGCAAAGAAGGCAAAGGAAATTTGAAAAGCAATTAAAAATTTAATTTCCTAAAAGTAACATTTTAAAAAGCAGACTTTGAAAACATTGTCTGGAAGGAGGGAATGTGTGACAAAGTGTCTCATTGTCTTTGTGATTATGAGATAAGGCATTTGCATGCTGTTCATAAACTTCAGCCTTTTCTCCACATAATGACAAAGTGATAAGAATGTTTAAAGGGGGAAGAGATAATTTTACCTGGACTGGGCATGAAGCATGCTGGGAAGACATCATGATACAAAGTGGCCTCTACTCTAAGCCATAAAGGACAGATAAAACCTGGATACCAGACAATAGAAAAACCATGTTCTTGGCCTAAATAGCAAAAGCAAACGCTTGAAGGTAAAAAAATTTGGGGGATCCTGCTGTGCCATACTCATCAGGGGGCACATGTGCTCTACTTGCTTTCTTTCCTCCTCATGAAATAGTGTGTGTGCGTGTGCGTGTGTGTGTGTGTGTGTGTGTGTGAGATGACAAAGTAAACTTTCTAAAGGTAAAGGTGATAATGAAAAGAAAAAAAAATATATATATATACCATTAAACATGATTCTTTCCCTAGAAGGAAACTCTTGTCCATCTGAAATTTATTTCAAAATTGGGAAAGGGGGGAAACTAAATGAATTGGGACTTACTGCTGTTGTTGCCTGTTGCAGGTGGCTAAGGGCAACATACAGTCTTTAAGAGGGAAAAAACCACAGAATGTTAACTGAATTATTGTTATTGTTATCATTATTATTATTTTAACTATAAGGACTCATGGTGATATAATTTGGTTTTTTTTTTTTTTTTGGCTGAGCTCCAACCTTCAGACCAGACTCTCTTTCAGGGACAGGGCTGTCTTTATATTTCTTTCAGTACGACGTACACAGCTCAAGTACTTAAAATGGGTTGTATTAAATGTATGCAGAATTTAAAAGAGGGTAAAAGGGAAAAAATGGCATCGCAACGGTTTTTCAGGCTCATGTATTAAAGGGTGGAATTATTTTTTAATCTGAAAAATTAATTCTTATTGCATTTATTGTTGTACCTGACTGTTCCTGAGTCTGTGTGTAAGATACTTTTACCTATTTTTCCTTAGCTACAACCTCAATACAAATTATTTTCAATGTATATGTGTTGAATCATCTTTAAATCTATGCAGATATTATATATTACATTTCTTTTATAAGCTGCATATTTCTTTTCATTGAAATATCTAGCAAGGTAGAGGAGTCAATAAATGCTTATTAAAATGATCAAATGAACATGAATATTTATTAGTGACTTATTAGAGTGACATTCCCAGCTGCTTATACCTTTGAAGCTGGGAATACTACTCTGGAATAAATTTCTAAAAAGATTCATATCAAAATCTCATGGATTATATATATATATATATATAAAATCACACATGTAATTCAGCTACTGAAAACTACAGACAAGTTCACCTCAAAACATAGATTTAGTGTTCAAGGCAGGTGATTGGTTATAAAGTCTTTTTGATATTTACATCATCATTTTCTGAACAAATGTTTACCAGGAAAATGAAGAGTTATATAATGCAAACTTAAAATGACAGGCTTCTGTAGGGATTACATTACTGTAATGTATAAATCTGCCATTATCTAAAATTAATTGTGCACATGTCAAATATTTGTATATATTTATGTGTATATATACATAGGCGTGTATTTATACTCTCAACTATTTCCTGTCATTTTAGACAGATATGAATTCAGTCAGAGTTTATAACAAGGCAAGATATTTGTGGAAATATTGAAGCATATTACAGATCAAAGAAATTGTTGTGAAAAACAAAATCTTGTATTTTGTATATATACGTAAAGTTACATTATTGAGAGCTGCATGCAGACAAACTCACCCAGAATTACTATCCCAGCTTTTCCAATTTTTAAAATGAAAGGAAGCTAGAGTGGTCTGAAATGCCTGCGAGTAAACCCAGAGGGCAAATTTGGTCGGGTTCTTGAAGCTTTATGGTGGTGAGCTGCTGGGCATTAATAACATCACTGGTCAGGGGAAAACTTAAACACATGGATTCACTCTCAGCTACGGTGTCAGAATACTGACTTTTTTCCTTTTGTCCTGACCAGGAGATCTAGAGTATAAAACATAAAATAACACCACATTTCATTCTCCAGAAGAGTACATTAAGACTTCCCTACCTCCAGTACAAATTTAACATGTACAGTATGACTTAGTGTTTCAGTTTTATTTCACTATAACGTACAGGCAAAAAGCATCATGAAAAAAACAGTTCAAAAGGAAAGAAAGCATTTATGACTTGTTACACAGAACAGCTTCTCTTCTCCCTGATCGCATTATGGTTTAAAAGGATTTCTTATCAAACTCTCACTATAGTAAAGGAAAAGAAAGCTTCTCTTACCAGAGTGGAATAAAGCTTCAACCTTGCTATAACATTTTCTGCAGCTTTTGTTTGAAAAGGCAGACCCAAAGCGGCTTTGTGCAAACAACTGATCTGGCTGATCTCCAGTCCCTGCACAAAAAACAGTATAATTGGCTCTCAAAAAAATGTTGTAAACATTCATCATGATGGCAGTTGCATGTTGAATCTAGTCACTGTTACCCTAGTAAACTTTTTCCAAACAGGCCAATTACGTTTCTGCTTTCAATACTTGCTGTTTGATTTCTCTATTCATTGCTGAGATTAGTATCTTTAAAGAAACCATGAATTTGTGAGTGTCAGTTCTACTACTATGTCAATACATTTGGGTTCTGAAAGTGTGGTTTCAAGGTTTTTTTAAAAAGCATTTTAATGAGATGACATAGATAAATACATTTACTGGCATCTATTGTCTTCATTTGAAATTTGACAATATTCAGTCCCTTATTTATATGCTAATAAGAGATCAGTATTATTAGGTCTCTTTCATCCCTATTTGGTAAAAGTCAGGTGACCACTCCACATCTCTACTTTGCACAGAAACCACATCAGTAATGTCTACAACATACCCTAGAGTCTGAGACCAACTATGTTGGATTTCTAAGTCTTGTATTCCACTGTTCCTCTTCCCAAACCTTCAGAGGGGTCCAAACACAATCATATCCTTTAGTTTTTATGGGAGCAATGAAGGTTTACACACCTGGACTTTTTTCTTATTTTTAAACATATAATATTCATGAGAGCATTAACTGATTATAACTGTGAGAGGCATATTTATTACCAAGAAAAAGTGAACACTAGATCAAAAAATAAGCTTCAATGTAAAACAATCTCAAACTGTATCATTTCTAACAATGATCTGAGCAATACATTGATCTTACAACCATATGAGAATGTGATCTTTGCCTTGCTTCCCAAGTGTATGAAGACTGGTTAATAGTTATCAGCAGTGCCACCATTTGAAAAATATGAATTAACTGCATAGAAGGTTGTGGGGCTATTTTGCATTTTTATATTTGATAGTTTAGTTTTCATCATACAAATTATACAAGTATATCAAAACAATTTATGACTATACAAATTATGATTGTATAAATCTCTAAAAATATAAATTATGACAATTTATGTTTCCTAGAAGTAAAAATCTAGATATTCTACAAGTGTAAAATTCTATGTATTGCTGAGCCTTTAAAAGTAACATCTTTAACTAAATTTAAAGAACTTAAAGCCTTGAAAGCAGAATATTCCTTATTTTTATCTGTAGATATCAGTGCCATTTAAAAATTTTAATTATGATTCCAAATACTACAGACAGATATACATATACTACTCTTCCAAGAACACAGATGACTCATATTCTCATTATGTTACTTAGAGAGACAGAGTGTGGAGGAGGAAGCCCTTTACACTGTTGGGTTTTTCTTTTTTTTTTAAGGTTAGTATCAGTGAACTGTTATCTCCCTTATTATATAACATTTGCCTTTATAAAATTTCCCACTAACACATTCTTATTTAATTCTTTCATCAGAATAGTGAAGAGGGCATTAAGGCTCTCCATTTTACACATGAGAAAAATAAGGCTCATAAAAGAGAAATGATTTGACAAATTACTGTAGTAAATACTTAACGGTAGGCTCTTCTGGTGTTGTTCAACTAGGTCTTAAATCACTTCTTCTAAAACAGTATTTCCAAGATTAAAAGAAAAGTTTGTGTTTTCAATTTCTTTCGAGTGGAATTCCTGAATCATATAGTAGTCCTCTTTTCAATTTTTTGAGGAATCTCCATACTGTTTTTCATAGTGGTTGAACCAACTTACATTCCCACAAACAGTATTACAAGGTTTCCCTTTTCTCCATATCCCTGCCAACACTTGCTATTTCTTGTCTTTCTGACAATAGCCTTTCTGACAGGTGTGAGGTGACACTATTCAAAAAGTTATATGCACGCCAATGTTCATAGTAGCATTATTTAAAATAGCTAAGATATGAAAGCAATCTAAAGAAACAGATGAATAAGGAAGATGTGTATATACACAATGCAATATTACTCGCCATAAAAAGAATGAAATTTTGCAATATGAAACAAAATAGATGGACCTGGATAGTATTATGCTTAGTGAAATAAATCAGAGAAAGACAAATATTGTATGCTTTCACTTACGTGTGGAATCTAAAAAATAAAACAGAAGAACAAATACAACAAAACAGAAACAGGGAACAAACTAGTGGTTACTGGAGGGGAGAAGTGTGGGAGGGGGAGAGAAAGGGGAAAATAGGTGAAGGGGAACAAGAGGTACAAACTACTAGGTATAATATAAATGTTACAAAGATGTAATGTACAGCACAGGGAAAATAGTCAATATTTTATAATAACTTTATATGGAGTATAGTCTATAAAAATATCAAATCACAGGCTTCCCTGGTGGCGCAGCTGTTGAGAGTCCGCCTGCCGATGCAGGCGACATGGGTTCGTGCCCAGGTCCGGGAAGATCCCACATGCTGTGGAGCGGCTGGGCCCGTGAGCCATGGCCGCTGAGCCTGCGCGTCCGGAGCCTGTGCTCCGCAATGGGAGAGGCCACAACAGTGAGAGGCCCGTGTACCGCAAAAAAAAAAAAAAAAAAAAAAAAAAAATCAAATCACTATGTTGTACACCTGAAACTAATATAAGTCAAATATACTTCAATCTAAAAAAAAAAGAATTTAATGAGACAAAAAAACTTTATGTGCTTTAGTTTGCTGATTTGAAAGAGGGAATAAACATTTAGAGAATTATTATAATGTATTTGCAGCTATAATACACTGAGGAAAAAAAAGGTCTCTTCCTAGGCCTAATGATTTTGGAAATGATTAGCAAATGAACTTTGAAAAGATAATTCCTTGTGATTTAACTTTAAACATTTTTTTAAATTTAAAAATTACCTATTATCTACTAGGTAACAGATTATTTAAGTTCTTAGGGTACAATAGTGAACAAGATAAGTATTTTCCCTTTCTTTATGTTATTTCTTTTCTTTTTTTTTTTTTTTTTAGTGGTACGCGGGCCTCTCACTGTTGTGGCCTCTCCCGTTGCGGAGCACAGGCTCCGGACGCGCAGGCTCAGCGGCCATGGCTCACGGGCCCAGCCGCTCTGCGGCATGTGGGATCCTCCCGGACCGGGGCACAAACCCATGTCCCCTGCATCGGCAGGCAGACTCTCAATAACTGCGCCACCAGGGAAGCCCTATTTTCAAACTTAATTACAGTGGACTGGATTACTTTAAATTTTCCTCACTGAGAAAGTAGTAGCCACTATATAGGAGTTCCCAACTCTCCTAATCCACCCTACTGATCTACCAAACTCCTCTGAACTTTACCCATGAACCCTTGTAGATGTTCAAAGAATTTTCTCATGCTAATCTCTCTCATTCACATCATTTACCCTCTCTGCACTAAATCATTCCCATAATTTAAAATCCTGTTTTAACATTTCCCTGTATTTAAGGATAAAACCCTCCCACCAACAATGTATCTCTTCAATTCAATATATTTGAATTAACTCCCTCATGTCAATATATTTCTTCATTCGAAAATATCTCAAAAGATCTTTCTCACTTTTCAGTTCCTTCTCAGCTAACACTTAGCCCATACTCTCAAGCCACTAAAATAAATTTCATCTTACCTGATCACTCAATAGTTTCTGAACTAAATTAACTAATTCCTTCCTGAAACATTGTTTTCTCTTGGCTTTAGTGATGCCATATGCTTGTGATGCTTATCATCGTTTGCAGGCCTTTCAATTTAGGTTCATTTGCTGGCTTCTCCTCCTTTGCCGGAATAATACTATTTGGTTGGTCCTGAACTCTGTTCTCTTCTCAGTCTATATTTTCCTGTAGGTGTTCTCATTCAGGTCCATGGCTTTAATTATTATCTATATCCTTTTGACTACCAAATTTATTTCTGCAGCCTGACCTTTCCACTGTACTCCAAATGTGACTCTCCATCTGCTTATGGATCTCAATTCTTGGCTCTCTAACAGGTATTTTAAAATTCAAACATGGCCAGAACATTGATTCTACCATGTCTTTGCAATTCTTGCCTTTCTCCAGTTTTTTAAAATTATTATTAGTAAAATTCACCAATTGTTTA
Source organism: Phocoena sinus (assembly GCF_008692025.1). Classification (NCBI taxonomy): domain Eukaryota; kingdom Metazoa; phylum Chordata; class Mammalia; order Artiodactyla; family Phocoenidae; genus Phocoena; species Phocoena sinus. The sequence goes on along the minus strand of NC_045772.1, from coordinate 33,620,513 downwards.
AGCTAAAAACAAAAGGGTTTTAAAATTATGTTTATTATGTTAAAAATGCATAACATAAAATTTACTATCTTAACCATTTCTAAGTGTACAGTTTGATAGCATTAAGTATATTCACACTATTGTACAACCATCTCCAGAACTTTTTCAACTTGCAAAACCAAAATTCTATATTTAGTAAACAACAGCTCCCCAACAGCAATGACCTATTGATATATACAAAAATATAGAGCAATCTCTAAGTAATTATGCTGAATGAAAGAAGCAAAACAGAATGAGTCCATACTGTATGATTTTTTTTTAACATCTTTATTGGAGTACAATTGCTTTACAATGGTGTGTTAGTTTCTGCTTTATAACAAAGTGAATCAGATATACATATACATATATCCTCATATCTCCTCCCTCTTGCATCTACCTCCCTCCCACCCTCCCTATCCCACCCCTCTAGGTGGTCACAAAGCACCAAGCTGATCTCCCTGTGCTATGTGGCTGCTTCCCACTAGCCATCTATTTTACATTTGGTAGTGTATAGATGTCCATGCCACTCTCTTCATTCCAGCTTACCCTTCCCACTCCCCATGTCCTCAAGTCCATTCTCTACATCTGCGTCTTTTTTCCTGTATGATTTAATTCATATAAAATTCTAAAAATGTAAATTAATTTATAGTGACCTGGAGACTAGAAAACAGGGTGGTAAAGCTTAGGAATAGCCAAGGGTCATAAGGAACCTTTTGTGGGTAACAGATGAGTTCATTATCTTGATTGTCTTGATGGCTTCATGAGTATATACATATGTCAAAACTAATCAACTTGCACACTTTAAATATGTATAGATCAATTTGTGTCAATTATGCTGCAATAACATTTACAGTAAATGTGTTCATAAAACTCCTGAAATTAACAAGAAAGTGATATTCAATCTAATATTTAAAGGCAAATATATTTGTACAGCCATTCCACACAAAAGAATGTCCAAATGACCAATACCATATGAAAGAGTGATCAACAGTACTTCTTATCAGGCAAATGCATGATCACCATATTGAATAAAATGTCTAAAACATTATTTCAAGATTTGGGAAGAATGCAGAACAAATACAACTCTTATATAACACTTAATGTTTAGCAAATTGGCACAAGCACTTTGGAAACTGTCTGTATAAACTGAAGCTGAATATATACTTACCCTATGATTACCTTATGACCCAACAGCTACAATCCTAATTTCACACTCAAAAAATATATGAATGTGGCAACAAAAGGTATACATTATATTGTTTATAGGAGCTCTCTTTGCAATAGTCAAAAGTTGAAAACTATACAAACGTCCATCAGCAGTAAAATGGACAAATGTATTTCAGAATATTCATGTAATAAAATATGTCAATGAGAATTAACTATTATTATACATGACAACATGGGTGAGTCTCTTTAGCATAATGTTGAGAAAAGATATCACACACAAAGAGTATATCGTGCATGATTCCATTTATACAGACTTCAGAATTGGTCAAAATTAATTTATGGTAATAGAAGTCAGCCAGTTGTTATTTGGGGGTTAAACTGAGGATAACTAGGAAGAGGTATGAAAGAGTTTCCTAAAACATTGGTAATATTTTCTTTCCTATTATGTTTATACTTACTTAGAGAGATATGTTCACTGTAAATATTTACTGTCATTCACTTAAGAGTTTGTACTTTTCTAGATATGTATGTTTCAAAAAAGGTTTTCAATTTATATGTTAATATCTATATGTGTGTGCATGTGTATATATATACACACAAAAATACATAATAAAATCATATATGTTCTCTAGGAAAGAATTTTAAATGTTTGTGAAAACACATTGCTAAGGCAATAGTTCATTTTGATAATGGACTATTAACAATGAAAACAAATAACACAGATAGGGTTAAAATGTTCCAGGAGGAAAACAGCCATGTGAATAATTATTTATCCCTGGAAGGCTGCTCCAGATGACACTGTCAAGGTAAGTAATGCATTTATTTTCTCAAAATAATACACCATGATAGCACAGATATTACTCTGTATTTATTTTATATTACCTCTTTATGAAACTTCTTGAGGTTCTGACAGAGAAAAAGTCTTGCTTTTGGGGGCAGATTTACAAAATCAATCTTTTAGAAAAAAGGAGAAACATAAAATAGTACCTTATCATTTATATTATCTTGTTGCTTTTTCCCTCACATTATTAATTTGAATTTTATGTGTTGTTTTCTATATTATCTACTGTTCGCATAATAAGATGAAAACTACTATCATGGCTTAAAGTTAATCACATAACATTCTTCTGATATATATGAATGCGATTAGCCATGGTGGAAAAAGTGTGTTTATCACAGTGATACAAAAACAGGCTTGAAGATATATAAATTTTTATAAGTTGTATATTGTTGCTATGCTTAAAGTTAATCACGTAACGTTCTTCTGATATATATGAATACGATTAGCCATGGTGGAAAAAGTGTGTTTATCACAGTGATACAAAAACAGGCTTGAAGATATATAAATTTTTATAAGTTGTATATTGTTGCTATGCTTCATTTTCCTCATCTGTGAAAAGGAGATGGTAATACTCATCTTCTTGACTGATTGTGAGGAGGCAGTAAGATAACAAATGTGAAGTGCCTAGAATAGACTTTACATATTGGAAATGAAAGCATTATATGCAAAGCTACAAAATACATTCTAATCTAAACACTTACCATTAGCACATCATGCACTAGTAAGAAGATGGCTAGCTTGACCATGTATCGCTAGTGTTTTATGTAATACATAAGCTTGAAATATAATGATACAAAATGAATAAAAGGATTAAAAATACCAAGGAGAACAGATAGTATAGAATAGTGGCCCTAAAGCAGAAACAGTATTCTAAAAGTATTCATTCTTCCTCTGAATGAGCAGAATTCTGTTTATACAACTGTGACTGAACACTTCGGTCTGAGTGAAAAAGAATGACTGGAAACACCTTGGCCATAACTTAAAGTAACAAGAACTGTGTCAACAGACTTATAAAAGTTTAGAGATTATTATTTATTACTAAATAAAAGCATAAAGTCATTGCATTGCACAAACAACAGGTATAGTTAAAAAAGAAACCAGTTTAATGGAATTGCTTTCAATAATAAGCCCATGGATTGGCCAGAGTCTGATCTCATTATAACTCTTATTGCTTCAATTAGACTTGGTTTATAGTCACCCTCAGTATTGCCTTAGAAAAAAATGGGGTCTCTTTAAATAGAGAGGAGAGCAAGTATAAACAACAGAGAGAAAGGAGAAAGACATAAGAAAAATAAAAATAATGAAGAGTAAGAAAAGAAAATACAAAAATATATAAATAAAATCCTATTGAGGGTCATGTCTTTAGTCAGTTTTTGCCATGACATGCATAGGCCATGACATTTTATTATGTCAACTAACCTAGAATATGAGTGTATGTATATGACTAATCATTTCAAATGAGTCATTTAACATTGTTTTGCCTCTTCCTATGAACAAAATAATTTCTAACATAATTTAAAAAAATTTCTGAATTCTGTCAGAAAGTGGTAGATCAATGATATGCTGGCAATGGTAGGAACAGAGATGTTGACTGAAAAGGGCACTGTTTAAAATAAGGAAACTCTTTCATATCATGATGTGGTGGTAGTTATAGCGCTATATACATTTATCAAAACTCATCAAAATATGCACTTGAGATGGATATATTTTATTGTTTTTAAGCCATCTCACAATAAAAATTAATACTAAGAAGAATCACAAGGGTTAGGCCAAAAAAAAAGTAAGAGAATTTGGATTTCAGATGGAGCATAGCAGTGCACAACTCCAAAAAAATTACTATTTACAAATGTAAATGGTTCCCTTGGAGCTATGCAACAAAGATGGTCCTTCATGCCATACCTTATTCTTTCATATTATTTAGAACTTCATCTTCTCTGTGAAGCATTTATCAAATGCAATTCTTCCCTTTATCTCATCTGCATAGATTTCAAAACTTAATTAAATGAAGTATGTACAAAACTGCACTTATAGCTTATGATAATGAACTTTTAATGGGATATAATAAACTTTGAAATAAATAAGCTGGTCTTCATATTAGTTTCTAAAGATTTTAAACAAACATATATAAATAGTATATAACAACATTTATTATCACTATAAAATAAAACATTAAAAAATGGCAAGCAAAAAATAAATGATAGTTAAATGAAAATTGAATTCGAATGGCAATAGTCACAGTTAAGACTACTTTTTTCTCCTTTCTTTTCCTTCTGACTTTTCTCCTCTCTCAGTTATGCTCTCCTCCTTGCCCCATTTTCTTCTTTCTTCTGTCCACTTTTTTTCATTACTATAGCAGCTAATATTTATTGAATCCTTCCTATGTGTCAGGTGCTAGCTTGAGTGTTTTACATACTATGTAAGTTATTTTCTTTCTTTTATCTGCATATCTTCTTTATTAGGTCCTTCAGCTTTCACTTTCAAAGTAATTTGTCTCCCTTAGTTTCAGTTCCACTTTGGGGTACAAATAAACATTCACGTGTAACATCTAACAAATAAACTCTTTAGAAGACAATGTCAAGACAATGAGAAGACGATCCATAAATAGGGAGAAAATATTTGTAAAAGACACATCTGATAAAGGACTACTATCCAAAATATACAAAGAACTCTTAAAGTTCTACAAGCACCAACTGGATTAAAAAGTAGGCTAAAAACATTAGCAGATGCCTCAACAAAGAAGATGGATGGCAAATAAGCATAGGAAAAGATGCTTATTTGTCATGGGGAAATGCAAATTAAAAGAAAACTGACAATACCAAATGCTGACAAGGATGTGGAGCAACAGAAATTCTCATATATTGCTGATAGGAATGCAAAATGGTACAGGAACTTTGGAAGACAGTTAGATGGTATCTTATAAAACTAAACGTACTCTTGGAATATAATCCAGCAATATTCCTTGGTATATATCTAAAGGACTTGAAAACTTATGCCCACACAAAAACCTGCACACAGACATTTTAGCAACTTTGATTATAATTGCTAAACCTTGGAAGCAACCAAAATGTCCTTCAGTAAGTGAATGGATAAAGAAACGGTGGTACATCTAGACAACGGAATATTATTTGGTGCTAAAATAAACTATTAAGCCATGAAAAAACATAACTTTAAATACATATTACTAAGCGAAAGAAGTAGATTTGAAAAGACTACATACTATATGATTCCAACTATATTACATTCTGGAAAATTCATTGCGACAGTAAAACTATAGAAATAGGAAAAAGATCAGCGCTTAGGGGAAGGGACAAAGGGTGAACAAATGGAACACAAAGGATTTTTAGGGCAGTGAAAATATTCTGTATGACACCATAATGACGGATACGTGACATTATACATTTGTCCAAACCCCCAGGATGTACAACACCAAGAGTGACTATAATGTAAACTATAGATTTGGGGTGCTAATGATGTGTCATTGTAGATTTATCAATTGTAACAAGTGTACAACTCTGGCGGGAGATGTTGATAATGGAGGAGGCTATGTAAATGTGGGGATATAGTATAGATGGGAAATCTCTGTATTTTCCCCTCAATTTTGCTGTGAACCTAAAACTGTTATAAAAATAAAATCTTAATTTGAAAAAGATAATTAAAAACAACAACAACAAAAAAGCCCACACATAAGAATGTGCACAATTCTAAACTGTATAGCTTGATGAATTTTTACAAAGTTAACATATTTACTGATACAGATTTTTAACAAACTGAATTACAGAATATTTCCAGGAGCATGAAATCTTGCCTTATGGTCCCTTTAAGTCATCACTCTTCTCCACCACCCTGCAGTAACCACTTATCTCACTTCTGTTACCATAGGCTAACTTTGTTGGCTTTTGAAATTTTTAATACTGAAATAACACCATACATATTATATATGTATTATATGTATTTATATAAAATGTGGTAGATATTGAAAACACCATCTTTTTTTTTATACATTGAGGTTATATTTTTTGTATACCTGATGATCATATAAAGAAGGTGGGGCAGCTGTCAGTCTTATTTCCTTCCTTTGAAGGCAAGATGCTTTTCCCTTGGGCTCCTTATAAAGATTTTCTCTCTGTGTTTGGTTTTCAGCAGTTTTTATATGAAGTAGCTAGAGTTACTCTGCATTTGAGACTTTTACAGCTTCTCTGATTTTTGGTATTAAATCTTTTGTCAGATTTGGAATATTATTTGTGAGTATCTTTTGAATTTTGCTTCTGCCTGTTCTTTTCTCTCTTTCTATGACTCTAATTAAATGTACCTCTCTTTTTTTTTTTGGTCTCTGTTCTTCGAGATGGATATTCTTTGCTTAATTCAATAGACTGCTTTAAGGACTTCCCTGGTGATCCAGTGGTAAAGAATCCACCTTCCAATACAGGGGACGCAGGTTTGATCCCTGGTCAGGGAACTAAGATCCCACATGCTGTGGGGCAACTAAGTCCGAGTGCCACAACTACTGAGCTCACGCACCTCAACTAGAGAGCCTGTGTGCTGCAAACTACAGAGCCCACACTCTCTGGAGCCCATGTGCCACAACTAGAGAGAGGAAAACCTGCATGCCACAACTAGAGAGAAGCCCGTGCACAGCAACGTAGAACCCGCACCTCAACGAAAGATCCCGTACGCCTCAACGAAGATCCTACGTACCGCAACCAAGATCTGACGCAGCCAAATAAATAAATAAATATTTAAAGAAACAGACTGCTTTAAAAGAAGATTAGACAGTAATCTTCCCTTCGGCAATGTCAATTTTCTTTTATACCCACTGACTGAATTCTTTATTCAGCTATCAATATTTTCAGTTCTAGGATTTTTTTTTCACATTATACACATACACATTTTTAATTCCAATACTTCGTTGAAGTTTCTATATTTTCTTCATTTATGGATGTGATAATTATAATAATTTTAATGTTTGTGTCTAATAATTCTAATGCTTCATAACCTGTGGATCTATTCTGTTGCTTAATTTTTCTCTTGGTTTTCAGTCATTTTGTCCTATTTTCTAGTGGGACCAATTATTTTTATTTAATTGATAGCAGGCAGAAATTCATGGACAAATCACTTGATTTATTTGAAGCTGATCTAATTTTTGTTTGCTTTTGTGCTAGGTTGAACTCTTGTGGGGTCTCCACTGAAAGTATGGGGTATTAGCCAGTCACTCTTCCTTATTAGTCCTGAATTCCAGTTGTTGACTTCCTAGTTCTGTGTGACTGTCAGATTCTATGATTTGTTTTGAAGCCCTGAGCAGCTGGTTTCTGCTCGGTTTCTCTTAATGTAGCTTGAGTTCTTATTGTTGCTCTATGAGAGATTAAGACTGCTTTCTGCCTTTCATTCTATTCTGAAGTGAAAGTTTGAGCAAGTTATTTTAACTCTATAATTCTTGGCTTCCTTTTGTTAAATGGGAATGAATATAACCATTCAGAGGATATATTAAATAACTTGTATGATTTCTTATGTAAAAGGCATTGCTGAGCACATTGTAAATGATTAATAAAGGGCAAAGGTTATGATTGCTAGTTTTGTTCATTAAAAAATAATAATAACAACTTACCACCACCACAATATTAGGCAGGTAAGCTAGACCGATGTCGTGTCTCAAAGATCACACTGGAAACTTAACTCCCTCAATCTTTCAATTCTGCCATTTATAGTCTTGGCTTTTGTATTGTCGTGTCAAGTCGGCCTTCTCCTGGCACAGAGGCCATCCCCCTCCAGCCCCCTGCATGCATTACAGGCAGGAAAGGGAAGTTGGCTGCAACAATGAGATGGTCATTCCTATGTCAGGGAAGCTAACTTACCCAGAAATAATAAACAGACTTCTGCTCATGGCATTCTTACCAGAACTTCATACATAACTGTAAAACCATTGGGAAGTGTACCTTTTTAACTAGGTGTATTGTCTGCCCAAACCAAATTTGTCCCACAAATCTACTCACACTTACCAAGCACATCATTAAATTCTTACTATCTACTGTTTTACAAATTATGATGAGTCATGGTGGAGTAGATGGGGGGCACTGCATGACCCAGTACATTTAGGAATTATCTTCCCTGACAATGCTTTTAAAAAGCTGATAAAATGGTCAGAAAATTGTTGCAAAAATTATTCATTATTTTCTCACAAGTTTTTTAGAAAATATTTTTGGTAAGATACTATAAATACAGAGGGCTACCACTCTTTAGGAGACACTGTGGGAAACTATATCATAGTTTATATATAATTATACATGTACTTATTTATGTAACTATATATAAACATAGAGATGATAAACATTGCTATACAAAAGTCACATAGGTTGTATTTGCTCATTAATTTGAACATTAATTTTATATATCAGCAATGCAATGAATAAAATATTCATTGAAAAACCAGTGTTTTCAACACTGGGGCAGTAAGCAAAGAGGAAATTCAATGACATGAAGAATAATTTAAAAATAGCAGTAGTGGTTTGGTTTTCTAAAATCACAAATTCATAAAAGGAATGAACTTTCCAAAGTTTGAAGGCATTCATGTTAAATATATTATAAGGAACTTCAAGTTCTAACATTGAGGGTATTTTATCCAGTACATTTTATGTTGTTTCTGTCTCTAAACATTATTTTGTCTATTCCCTCTTCTCTCTTAATACATCTCTTCTTATATATTTCTAGACCAATAAACACTGCAAAGGGACTGGTACTGACTTTGAGTTTATAACTGAGTTATTTTATTACACTGGTTTTAATGCCATTTTCAGATTACTTGCTTGGCGAAATATGAATCCTCTTATCCATTATTTAACTGAGAAAAAACAACCCTTTCATCATGTCTTAAGTCTATAGCTGTAGAAAAAAAATTTTTTTTTAAAAAAATAAGGGGTAGTGGACGTTGAGGAAGATGGCGGAAGAGTAAGACGTGGAGATCACCTTCCTCCCCACAGATACACCAGAAATACATCTACACGTGGGACAACTCCTACAGAACACCTACTGAACGCTGGCAGAAGACCTCAGACCTCCCCAAAGGCAAGAAACTCCCCACGTACCTGGGTAGGGCAAAAGAAAAAAGAAAAAACAGACAAAAGAATAGGGATGGGACCTGCACCAGTGAGAGGGAGCTGTGAAGGAGGAAACGTTTCCACATACTGGGAAGGCCGTTCAATGGCGGAGACTGCGGGTGGCGGAGGCGGGAAGCTTCAGAGCCGCGGAGGAGAGCGCAGCAACAGGGCTGCGTAAGGCAAAGCGGAGAGATTCCCGCACAGATGATCAGTGCCCACCAGCACTCACCAGTCCGAGAGGCTTGTCTGCTCACCCGCCGGGGCGGGTGGGGGCTGGGAGCTGAGGCTCGGGCTTCGGAGGTCGGGATCGCAGGGAGAGGACTGGGGCTGGCGGTGTGAACACAGCCTGAAGGGGGCTAGTGCGCCAGAGCTAGCTGGGAGGGAATCCGGGGAAAAGTCTGAAGCTGCCAAAGAGGCAAGAGACTTTTTCTTCCTTCTTTGTTTCCTGGTGCGTGAGGAGAGGGGATTAAAAACGCTGCTTAAAGGAGCTCCAGAGACGGGCGCGAGCCGCGGCTATCAGCGCAGACCCCAGAGACGGGCATGAGACGCTAAGGCTGCTGCTGCCACCACCAAGAAGCCTGTGTGCAAGCACAGGTCACTGTCCCCACCTCCCCTCCTGGGAACCTGTGTAGCCCACCACTGTCCGTGATCCACGGACAACTTACCCAGGAGAACGCACGGCGCGTCTCAGGCTGGTGCAACGTCACGCAGGCCTCTGCAGCCGCAGGCCCGCACCGCACTCCGTGCCCCTCCCTCCCCCACGCCTGAGTGAGCCAGAGGGCCGAAGCAGCTGCTCCTTTAACCCTGTCCTGTCTGAGCGAAGAACAGATGCCCTCAGGCGACCTATACGCAGAGGCGGGGCCAAATCCAAAGCTGAGCCCCGGGAGCTGTGCGAACAAAGAAGACAAAGGGAAATCCCTCCCAGCAGCCTCAGGAGCAGCGGATTAAATCTCCACAATCAACTTAATGTACCCTGCATCTGCGGAATACATGAATAGACAACCAATCATCCAAATTGAGAAGGTGGACTTTGAGACCAAGATATACTATTTTTTTCCCCTTTTCCTCTTTTTGTGAGTGTGTATGTGTATGCTTCTGTGTGACATTTTTGTCTGTAAAGCTTTGCTTTCACCATTTGTCCTAGGGTTCTGTCTGTCCGGTTTTTTTTTTTACATAAAAATTTTTTTTCTTAATAATTATTTTTTATTTTAATAACTTTATTTTATTTTATCTTAATTTATTTTACTTTATTTTATCCTCTTTCTTTCTACTTTTTCCCCCTTTTATTCTGAGCCATGTGGATGAAAGGCTCTTGGTGCTCCAGCCAGGAGTCAGTGCTGTGCCTCTGAGGTGGGAGAGCCAACTTCAGGACACTGGTCCACAAGGGACCTCCCAGCTCCACATAATATCAAATGGCGAAAGTCTCCCAGAGATCTCCATCTCAACGCCAAGACCCCGCTTCACTCAACAACCAGCAAGCTACAGTGCTGGACACCCTATGCCAAACAACTAGCAAGACAGGAACACGACCCCACCCATTAGCAGAGCAGCTGCCTAAAATCATAATAAGGTCACAGACACACAAAAACACACCACCAGACGTGGAACTGCCCACCAGAAAGACAAGATCCAGCTTCATCCACCAGTAGACAGGCACTAGTCCCCTCCACCAGGAAACCTACACAACCCACTGAACCAACTTTAGCCACTGGGGACAGACACCAAAAACAACGGGAACTACGAACCTGCAGCCTGCGAAAAGGAGACCCCAAACACAGTAAGATAAGCAAAATGAGAAGACAGAAAAACACACAGCAGATGAAGGAGAAAGGTAAAAACCCACGAGACCTAATAAATGAAGAGGAACTAGGCAGTCTACCTGAAAAAGAATTCAGAATAATGATAGTAAAGATGATCCAAAATCTTGGAAATAGAATAGACAAAATGCAAGAAACATTTAACAAGGATCTAGAAAAACTAAAGAGGAAACAACCAACAATGAACAACACAGTAAGTGAAATTAAAAATACTCTAGAAGGGATCAATAGCAGAATAACTGAGGCAGAAGAACGGATAAGTGACCTGGAAGATAAAATAGTGGAAATAACTACTGCAGAGCAGAATAAAGAAAAAAGAATGAAAAGTACTGAGGACAGTCTCAGAGACCTCTGGGACAATGTTAAACGCACCAACATTCGAATTATCGGGGTCCCAGAAGAAGAAGAGAAAAAAAAAAGGGACTGAGAAAATATTTGAAGAGATTATAGTTGAAAACTTCCCTAATATGGGAAAGGAAATAGTTAATCAAGTCCAGGAAGCACAGAGAATCCCATGCAGGATAAATCCAAGGAGAAACACGCCAAGACACATATTAATCAAACTATCAAAAATTAAATACAAAGAAAACATATTAAAAGCAGCAACGGAAAAACAACAAATAACACACAAGGGAATCCCCATAAGGTTAACAACTGATCTTTCAGCAGAAACTCTGAAAGCCAGAAGGGAGTGGCAGGACGTATTTAAAGTGATGAAGGAGAAAAACCTACAACAAAGATTACTCTATACAGCAAGGATCTCATTCAGATTTGATGGAGAAATTAAAACCTTTACAGACAAGCAAAAGCTGAGAGTTCAGCACCACCAAACCAGCTTTACAACAAATGCTAAAGGATCTTCTCTAGGGAGGAAACACAAGAGAAGGAAAAGACCTACAATAACAAACACAAAACAATTAAGAAAATGGGAATAGCAACATACATATCAATAATTACCTTAAATGTAAATAGATTAAATGCTCCCACCAAAAGACACAGACTGGCTGAATGGATACAAAAACAAGACCCATATATATGCTGTCTACAAGAGACCCACTTCAGACCTAGGGACACATACAGACTGAAAGTGAGGGGATGGAAAAAGACATTCAATGCAATTGGAAATCAAAAGAAAGCTGGAGTACCAATTCTCATATCAGACAAAATACACTTTAAAAAAAGACTATTACAAGAGACAAGGAAGAACACTACATAAAGATCAACGGATCAATCCAAGAAGAAGATATAACAATTGTAAATATTTATGCACCTAACATAGGAGCACCTCAATATATAATGCAAATACTAAAAGCCATAAAAGGGGAAATCGACAGTAACACAATCATAGTAGGGGACTTTAACACCCCACTTTCACCAATGGACAGATCGTCCAAAATGAAAATAAATAAGGAAACACAAGCTTTAAATGTTTCATTAAACAAGATGGACTTAATTGATATTTATAGGACATTCCATCCCAAAACAACAGAATACACATTTTTCTCAAGTGCTCATGGAACATTCTCCAGGATAGATCATATCTTGGGTCACAAATCAAGCCTTGGTAAAATTTAGAAATCTGATATCGTATCAAGTATCTTTTCCGACCACAACGGTATGAGACTAGATATCAATTACAGGAAGAGATCCGTAAAAAATACAAACACATGGAGGCTAAACAATACACTACTTAACAACGAAGTGATCACTGAAGAAATCAAAGAGGAAATAAAAAAATACCTAGAAAGAAATGACAATGGAGACACAATGACCCAAAACCTATGGGATGCAGCAAAAGCAGTTCTAAGAGGGAAGTTTATAGCAATACAATCCTACCTTAAGAAACAGGAAACATCTAAAATAAACAACCTAACCTTACACCTAAAGTAATTACAAAAAGAAGAACAGAAATACCCCAAAGTTAGCAGAAGAAAAGGAATCATAAAGATCAGATCAAAAATAAATGAAAAAGAAATGAAGGAAATGATAGCAAAGATCAATAAAACTAAAAGCTGGTTCTTTGAGAAGATAAACAAAATTGATAAACCATTAGCCACATTTATCAAGAAAAAAAGGGAGAAGACTCAAATCAATAGAATTAGAAATGAAAAAGGAGAAGTAACAACTGACACTACAGAAATACAAAGGATCATGAGAGATTACTACAAGCAGCTCTATGTCAATAAAATGGACAACCTGGAAGAAATGGACGAATTCTTAGAAATGCACAACCTGCCAAGACTGAACCAGGAAGAAATAGAAAATATGAACAGACCAATCACAAGCACTGAAGTTGAAACTGTGATTAAAAATCTTCCAACAAACAGAAGCCCAGGACCAGATGGCTTCACAGGTGAATTTCATGAAACATTTAGATAAGAGCTAACACCTATCATTCTCAAACTCTTCCAAAGTATAGCAGGGGGAGGATCACTCCCAAACTCATTCTATGAAGCCACCATCACCCTGATAGCAAAACCAGACAAAGATGTCACAAAGAAAGAAAACCACAGGCCAATATCACTGATGAACATAGATGCAAAAATCCTCAACAAAATACTTGCAAACAGAATACAACAGCACATTAAAAGGATCATACACCATGATCAAGTGGGGTTTATTCCAGGAATGCAAGGATTCTTCAATATACGCAAATCAAACAACGTGTTATACCATATTAACAAATTGAAGGAGAAAAACCATATGATCATCTCAATAGATGCAGAGAAAGCTTTCAAAAAAATTCAACACCCATTTATGATAAAAACCCTGCAGAAAGTAGGCATAGAGGGAACTTTCCTCAACATAATAAAGGCCATATATGACAAACCCACAGCCAACATCGTCCTCAATGGTGAAAAACTGAAAGCATTTCCTCTAAGATCAGGAACAAGACAAGGTTGCCCACACTCACCACTCTTATTCAACATAGTTTAGGAAGTTTTAGCTACAGCAATCAGAGAAGAAAAAGAAATAAAAGGAACCCAAATCGGAAAAGAAGTAAAGCTGCCACTGCACATGACATGATACCATACACAGAGAATCCTAAAGATGCTACCAGAAAACTACTAGAGCTAATCAATGACTTTGGTAAGTAGTAGGATACAAAATTAATGCACAGAAACCTCTGGCATTCCTATACACTAATGATGAAAAATCTGAAAGTGAAATAATAAAAAAACACTCCCATTTACCATTGCAACAAAAAGAATAAAATATCTAGGATTAAACCTACCTAAGGAGACAAAAGACTTGTATGCAGAAAATTATAAGACACTGATGAAAGAAATTAAAGATGATAAAAATAGATGGAGAGATATACCATGTTCTTGGATTGGAAGAATCAACATTGTGAAAATGACTCTACTACATAAAGCAATCTACAGATTCAATGCAATCCCTATCAAACTACCACTGGCATTTTTCACAGAACTAGAACAAAAATTTTCACAATTTGTAGGGAAACACAAAAGACCCCAAATAGCCAAAGCGATCTTGAGAACGAAAAATGGAGCTGGAGGAATCAGTCTCCCTGACTTCAGACTATACTACAAAGCTACAGTAATCAAGTCAGTATGGTACTGGCACAAAAACAAAAATTTAGATCAATGGAACAGGATAGAAAGCCCAGAGATAAACCCATGCACATATGATCACCTTATCTTTGATAAAGGAGGCAAGAATATACAGTGGAGAAAAGACAGCCTCTTCAATAAGTGGTGCTGGGAAAACTGGACAGGTACATGTAAAAGTATGAAATTAGAACACTCCCTAACACCATACATAAAAATAAGCTCAAAATGGATTAAAGAACTAAATGTAAGGACAGACACTATCAAACTCTTAGAGGATAACATAGGCAGAATGCTCTATGACATAAGTCACAGCAAGATGCTTTTTGACCCACCTCCTACAGAAATGGAAATAAAAACAAAAATAAACAAATGGGACCTAATGAAAGCTCAAAGCTTTTGCACAGCAAAGGAAACCATAAACAAGACCAAAAGACAACCCTCAGAATGGGAGAAAATATTTGCAAATGAAGCAACTGACAAAGGTTTCATCTCCAAAATTTACAAGCAGCTCATGCAGCTCAATACCAAAAAAACAAACAACCGAATCCAAAAATGGGCAGAAGACTGAAATAGACGTTTCTCCAAAGAAGATATACAGATTTCCAACAAACACATGAAAGAACGCTCAACATCATTAATCATTAGAGAAATGCAAATCAAAACTACAATGAGATATCATCTCACACCGGTCAGAATGGCCATCACCAAAAAAATCTAGAAACAATAAATGCTGGAGAGGGTGTGGAGAAAAGGGAACACTCTTGCACTGCTGGTGGCAATGTAAACTGATATAGCCACTATGGAGAATAGTATGGAGGTTCCTTAAAAAACTACAAATAGAACTACCATATGACCCAGCAATCCCACTACTGGGCGTATACCCTGAGAAAACCATAGTTGAAAAAAAAGTCATGTACCAAAATATTCACTGCAGCTCTATTTACAATAGCCGGGACATGGAAGCAACCTAAGTTTTCATCAACGATGAATGGATAAAGAAGATGTGGCACATATATACAATGGAGTATTACTCAGCCATAAAAAAGAAATGAAATTGATTTATTTGTAGTGAGGTGGATGGACCTAGAGACTGTTATTCAGAGTGAAGTAAGTAGAAAGAGAAAAACAAATACCATATGCTAACACATATATATGGAATCTAAGAGAAAAAAAAAAGGTCATGAACTATCTAGGGGTAAGATGGCAATAAAGACACAGACTTACTAGAGCATGGATTTGAGGATACGGGGAGAGGGAAGGGTAAACTGTGACCAAGTGAGAGATTGTCATGGACATATATACACTACCAAACATAAAATAGATAGCTAGTGGGAAGCAGCCGCATGGCACAGGGAGATCAGCTCGGTGCTTTGTGACCACCTAGAGGGGTGGGATAGGGAGGGTGGGAGGGAGGGAGACACAAGAGGGAAGAGATATGGAAACATATGTATATATATAACTGATTCACTTTGATATAAAGCAGAAACTAACACACCATGTAAAGCAATTATACTCCAATAAAGATGCTGAAAGAATAAAAATAAATAAATAAATAAATAAAATAAGGGGTAGTAAATATGTTTGAATTGAAAGGGGATTAATTTCTGATATATTCCAGTATCAAATAACCCAGCCATATAAGCAGTACATCCTTCAAAGGCATGCCCTAACTATTAAGCACAATTCTCTCTCTCTCCAACAGCCCAAGGGTATATATACTAATACAGTAATTGAATCACTCTTTGTGGGAGGAATATCTATTTGAGAAAATTTTTGTTCCTCTGGATGAGGCTGACCCTGGTTCAATTCGTTTTACCAAATATGTCTCCTTGTTAAATAACTGAAAGTTTTGTTTCTTTCATAATATTTTACTGGGAATATGGGACTTTTTTAATGTCTTACTCTTTCTGAAAGTAAAAAAAATGAAAAATAATATAAAAAGAAGGCTCTTCCTTCATAGAGACAAAGAAGTCTTTCTAAAAATAATTCTCTGAAAAGCAGATTTTAGGAAAAGAACCTGATGAAAAGCATCACATAGAATTTCCCACTCTTACCTTTGAAAGGACTCTGAATATGTGTTCATATAAAATCACAAAAACGATACAGTTTTAAAATTGGCAAATATGCAAGTAAAATCACATGTCCACGTTTGCAGGGGAAAATGGAGGACAACTTTATATATTAAATGATCTTGAAAGTGGTGTTTTGAATTCCTAAAATTAATAGTATACAGTTTCCAGACACCCAGGCATGTTCCTATCCTTACTGGCAAGGTCTGGCATTGTTCTTTTATTCAGCATCCTGCCAGAAAGGAAAATTTTCAAGAATGGCTAAGGTTTATAATAATTTGAGTTCTACATTTTAAGAGAGTATTGATTGTGTAATATAATCCTGATAAATTAAGAGGTTCACAAAGCAGAGGTAGAGTTAAATTTGTTTTAACGTTTTGACCCAGAATATGTCTACTTCAGCCAACTTCTCTTTAACCTTTTTACTTAGGAAAACCTGGGGAGCAGGCAAATTTACTTGCAGAGGCAGAGGATTCTGATATGACACTTGAGGAAAGTTAAGTAGACCAGCTAAAAATGCACATTTAAAACGTTTCATGATGTAAAATCTCATAGGAATCTTGTATTATCTTAGCTCTTTATCTTATGTCCGATCAGGAATGTCTGTTAGAAACTTTACCACTATCTGGTAGAATAGTGGTTCCACTATTAGTCTACTGATAGGCATTCAACTACCTTCCTAAGAAACACCTGGGGAGCATTTTCAAAATCCAGATTCCTGGGTCCCCTTGCAGAATGATTGTATTGGAATCTCAGGTAGATATAATATCTCAGGAATCCACTATTTCAATCAACTTAAGTGACTGTGACAGTCATCCGTTGTAGAATCCACTCTTTTAGGATATATATATATATATATATATACACACACACACACACACACACACACACACATACTCACACACAATAGAAAACTACCTATGAGAAGATTATAATTTAGAAAAGATTCAATTCAAAAAATTTTCCTTTGGATTATTGAATTTAATAGATCATCATTTCATTTAGATATTTAGAGTGAAACAATTTCATAACTGGTATACTACTTACAGTGTGGTAGTACTTTGTTGCCCAATTTAAGCATATCAGTTTTTATTATTTAACTTTCATTATTTACTTTTTCAAAGCACATAACAGAGAATTAATGGAAGACAACGTGCAAATTAATACTCAATCCCACTGACCTGTTTGAAAAACACATAAAAGCCAGGATTAAAAGGATCATTTTAAAAATAATAGATTTTTCTGATTGTCTCAGTGAAGTGCTTGATTTTACTCTCGAATACATTTATTTCAGCTAAGCCATGCCATAACCTGGTAGAAAAGTAATGTTATTTCTGATTTACTGCTATCCATTTACTTTAAGGTCATGATAAAACGAGTATATATATATATATATATATATATACATATATATATATACATATATATACATACATATATATATGGGAGATTTTTCAATTTGGAAAGTTATTTTCCATATATTTAGTTGAAATGTCACCTTAGCTTTAAAGGAAAAGAAAATAGCATGTTAATTTATTCAGCCAGAGAGAATTCTGGTCACAGATTTTGGACTGTAGGTGCTACGGCTGATGATGATTCTGTCAACCATTGCTCCGATTCCCATCCGCTAAAGGAATGATGGTATCTCTAGGAAAATCTAAGCATACTGTTTTAGCAGAACCTTGTTTAAAAAACCAAAAATACAATAATAATAAAGAAAATCACAGATTCAGTGTGCAATAACCCATGTGAATATCTATTGCCATAAAATACTTTAAAAATATTTTAAAATATTTTAAAATTATTTTTAAATTAATTTTAAGGAGCTAGATGTTTAAAGTCAGAAAATCGTAGACTAGATTTTTTTATTGTCAATGTAAACCAAAGAGCAAAATTAAAAGAAAAAACGTTACTAATAGCAAGCACAGAAAAGAACTCATAAAGCTCTGAATCAAATACTACCTTTAAAGGTAAACAATCTGTTATTAACTACCTAAAGTATTTTAGCAGCTATCTTAGATTCATTTTAGAATACCTTTAAAAATACTAACGATCATTAGAGATTGTGAAAGTAAAACATGCCCCATTTTTGTGTTTATTTTATTCCACATCTCCATCCAGATTTTTAGTCTTCACTGCCTTTATTGCCTGAGAAGTCCCCGTAATTCTTGCCATTCCTTCCTTAAAAGCTCTTAAAAGTGCAAGCAGCATTTTTCTTAGTAATGTCAGATTCCCACAGTTTCCCAGCTCTCAGTATGGTATCATCCTGAATCTATCTTAACCTTGCTGTTAGGCCTCATTTGCATTTAGTATTTATATACATGAGGACAGTCATAAATCTCCACTTGGAAGTATGGAACAGGAAGGAAGAAAACAGTTACTCCCTGGGTGCATGATGTGTGCTCGTCAGTATATGAGGTGATTTCACACACGTTCAATCTACACTTCACAACTCAGGAAGGCCATACCTAAGAGTGTGGAAAAGCCATAAAGAGGTATGATCTATACATGTGGAATGAATATCACAGAGTCCTTTCGGATTAAGAAGAAATGTAAAAAGTGAGAAAATTGTAATCATCTCACAATATTAATTTCAGCAGGCAAATTTTCCATCTTTTTATGAAAGCTATATATGAAAATATTTTTAATAATGTGTAGAATACTTTTGGAATGTACGAACAAAAAAGCCAGGCTATTCAATTTTGGCTTCAATTTTAGAGAGTGCAATGCAAGGAGTGAGGCAAGTTTTTCAGATTCCATTTCCCATGACTTTTTATTTTTCTAAAAATAATATTCTAACATCACGACAGCCTCATCACCACACTCAATTCTTAGAGAAGTAGTCAAATAGTAAGACATTTTGAGAACATATCCCAACATATACATACATTTATGAATCATAAAAGTATTATACACTAGTAGAATATGTACATTGTAATACATACACAAACTAGAACTTTTAAAAGAATGAGATGAAGTTTAAAGACAAAATATTAATAAGGGTGACTTCATGTTATCATTAATGTGATACGCAGGTTTCTAAAGTCACCCCCAAGTTTTCTGTAGCTGATGTGACATACTGTTTGGTACCCTTCCCTTTTCTAATTTTGACCGCACCATGAGACATGCGGGATCCTAGTTCCCTGACCAGGGATGGAACCCTTGCCCCCTTCAGTGGAAGGGCGGAGTCTTAACCACTGGACAGCCAGGGAAGTCCCCTTCCCTTAAGTGTAGGCAGAATCTGTGACTATGACAGAAATATCACTGCAGTGATTAGGTTACAAATCAGTTCACTTTGAATTAACCAAAAGGAAGATTATCCTGGGTGGGACTGGCTTAATCAGATGATACTTTAAAAGAAAACTGTCATGGAGACTCTCTCCTGGTTGTTTGGAGAAAGCAAATTGGCGTATTGTAAACTGTCTATGCGCCCCATGGAAAAGACCTGCAGGCGATCTTTAGGAACTAAAAACAGTCTCTGGCCAACAGCTAGCATGAAAATGAGGACCTCACTCATGCAGTCACAAGGAAATGAAATCTGCCAACAATCAGTTATCGTCCAAGAAGATCCCAAGCCCCCAGATGAGAACTGCACCTTGAGACCTTCATGTCAGCCTGCAAACAGCTGAGCAGAGGAGCCTACATACATGTAGATAGACCCACATGGTTCCTGGGTCTAAGTAAATCTAACCTCAGTTATGGAGAAGTATCTACAACTTTACCCATGGAAACAAACCCCATTTCCTTGTCCTCCCCTCCTCTACTCATACCCCAGGACAGGAAGGAAACTGATGCTTAGAGAGACTAATAATTTACTGAATAAAGAATATATAACACTGACTATTATATAAAGGACCTACTCTTCAGTAGCTTCCTATTTTAAAATGTTTATTCTTTATATTTTATGTTTTCAGACATCTTTAAATAAAGATGTCTAACTAAATAGTTAGATATTGACATTGTGCTTTGAAGACTTATAATTCAAGTTCTTCAATCCTAGAAACATCTTGAGTGGTAAAGCAGCTGAGTTTGTATGAAATACACCTGTTCCCTAAATACTTCAACCTCCTGGGTGAGAGTTATAGCAGGAGAAACAGGCAAACTGTTCTGTGTCCTATATTGAGTCTATGCTGCCTAATTCAAGAGATCAACATTTTTAGGGTTATGCTATGGAATCTAGAAAATGCAAAATTACACCACCATTGTAGTGGTTAAATCGTCATGTTTAAAACTTAAATAGAAGACAATACCTTGCAAATAACACATTTTAAACCTAACATTTAGCAGTTTATCTGGTAGATTTTATATGGCCCTTTTTCTGAACTACTTCTGTGGTCTTGCAATATTTTTGCCACATTGCAGGATAGAGGGTGTGTGTGTGTGTGTGTGTGTGTGTATGTGTCTGTCTGTCTGTATGTGTTTGTATGTGCAGGGTTTACCTTTAATAATAGAAAATAGCACATTAAAGATACTCTATAAATCTGAAGCTAACTCAGGTGTAAGTAAAATATAATCTGATAGGTTTTTATTCCATGAGGAATATATTTTGTGAATAAAGAGTTTGAGAGCCACCAGTCTAATTCAAGGAAATTAAACTGTTCAATTTTTTATCCCTGCTGTTTTTTGAATATATTGTCACTAATGTCAGTTGTAAATTAGGCCATGGCAGAAATAGCATACATTACCAATTGCACTCTCATGAGAATTATGTCTCATTCTAGTCATGGCGTGAGGAAAAACATGTTGTCTTAACACAATG
This sequence comes from Phocoena sinus, assembly GCF_008692025.1. Lineage (NCBI taxonomy): Eukaryota > Metazoa > Chordata > Mammalia > Artiodactyla > Phocoenidae > Phocoena > Phocoena sinus. The sequence continues at coordinate 33,599,179 of NC_045772.1, read as the reverse complement.
CAAAAGGAACATTTTTTTCCTGTCAATTCTCATTTCCTATACCCCTTAAAATATAGAATATACATATTTATTATGCTTCATCTCCTTTCCATGAATATAGCTCTCTGCAAGGTTGTAGGTCTCAAACCCATTCACGTGTTTTTTATGGTGAATGGATATAGATATGACAAACAGCACTAAAGCACACATTTTATTTTTCTTTTTGATTATTTTTAAGGTAACTTCCCAATGCAGGTAGGTCAAAAAAAGCATGTTTGTTAAATTTTAAAGCGTCTTCTTGCTGATGATTATATGGATGACTATAATCAGGCTCAGTAAACAATTATTTTGATAGGACTTTATGCCTTAATGCAAAGAATCCACAGCAAAATCAATAAAGGCTCACGAAGTGCACCCAGAATTCCAATAGCAACAGAAATGTTCATTATTTGAGGACTTCATACAATTTTGTGACTTAGAGAAATTAAAATGCACTTAAGAACAGATGGTTTAACAAAATGGGGATGGGAGAAATTATAGTTTATAAATGAAATACATTATCGAGAATAATCAATTTTGTCTATAGTAAAGACATGACCTTCCAGTGCCATTACAAAAAGTCATACAGCATGAAACTCTCTGTGTCAGGGATAAGCAGGTTTTCTCCTTTATTATTTCTTTCTGTAACATAAGGGAGACCCATACCAGCTGCATGCAGCATTACTTCATGGGTATATAACTGTATTTAAATCATTTATATATTACATTTTACAAATGTAATAGGGAAATGCGCTCTTATGCATCCACGGTTTAGGAGTTGAAACAGATGGTGAAAGGTTCAGTTTAAACTAATATGGGCATTAAAATAACTGATATTGCATGAATTCCTTGAAATAACAGAAGTTTAGTTCACTATAAAATGGGATTGTGACTTTCTGGAATATATTAAACATAATGTGTCTTTAGCAATAGTCCTTCTGCATGAGGAAATACACTTAGAATTTACTCATAAGAATTTTCAAACCTAAAAAAATGTAGCCATTCGTTCCATAAATATTTACTGAGCACCTGTTATTTTCAGGCACTGTGCTTAGGAATGAATTGCTTATAAAGATGAATAAGACATGGTCCTTGCCTTCAAGATGAGATCATGATCTGGTAAAGAAGATGGAGATAGATGATAGAAAACACTGACAAGAAATGAAGCATTTGGAGCACCTCAATTTGCAGTGACTTGGGTCTGTGGCATTTTCATACCCTCCGGGATCTAGACCTGCAATTCCAATAGTTGCAACAAACTGGCCATACAGCCAACTCTATTAGGTCAGGAGTTCAGCTGAGATATTTTGCCCTTTTTTGTAGAAAGTGACAACTGAGAAGAAATTAATAGTCATGCATACACTATGTATTTTCATCAAAATACATAAAAAATAAGTTAAAAAATACAACACTGAGCATTCTTCTAAAGAATAAGAAAAACTTTTCACATAACGGAAATCTATATTAGTCAGTATTTTGCTTCGGATCTTATCTTACATGTTATCTTTCCTGGAGTAGATGATTTCTGTCATATCTTTCAACGGTTTTACACTAGGTCTAAGTTTTGTTCAATTTTCTATAGTTCCTGACATACATCAGGAATTTCCTTTGCCTCTAGGCTTTTCTATATGCTATTGCCCTTGCCAAGGACAGTCCATCCCTAATATCCTTTTTGGACTTTGTCTTTGCAAGCTCCTATTTACCCATCAGGACTTAACTTAAAGATCAATTTTTCAGGCATATCTTCCCTGACCCATAAATTAAGTTAGATTCACCTGAAACATCTTCATCTTGAACTCTTTTCTTTTAAGAATGCTCATCTTACTTTGTTTTAATTCCTTGTTTAATATCCACCATGTGTAACAAGAATACAAACATAATAATTATGTGCTTAATGAATATAGCAAAAAAGAAAATGATCATATACTCTCCATCTTACATTAAGTAAAATACTACCTTATTTGGTTAATTTTCTCTTGTATCTGTATCTACTGTGACTATGGTCTGCAGACATTGATAGGTAGAAATGAATGCAAAAACATAAGGCTTAAAATGCATAATAAAATACTTTATTTAAATCAACACATTATAATCTTTCTCATAATTAACTCATTATATCCAGTTCTTTATGCTATTTCAGAAATGTTTTTGTTACTTAAGAAATCAGCATCACAGAGTTAATGAGTTTTTAATTTAGCCCAATGTCCTCTCTGGGCACTTTTTAAACTTGGGTCATCATCTAGTTTATTCACAGGTGTTGCTATACCGTATGGTATGACCGGGAAGTAGCTTTGCATTATTTTTTCCTTGATACCTCATTGATGACTTTGAGCAAAATTTACTAGGTAATTTGTAGAATATGGGGCAGTTTAACCACATAGAATATCATGCAGGGCTGCTGCTTGGTCTTCTGATAATTTAATGAAACTCTCTAAAGTTAGAGGCAAAGAATCATTTGCAGTATTTATTTAGAACAAATAAGCAGTGGGAATAGAGAAAACTGCATCTGTACTTCTTAAAATGATTTTATACTGAAAACACTGAATATGGAAATCATGATCATTCAAATATGTGCACCTGCTTATATTTTATTGTAACATCAGCCTTTCAAATAACCATCTATACTCTCAATATACACCGAATGCATTTGCACTAAAATTTTACTTTGATGATTGTACATTCAAATTTCTGCAGATGTTCTTAGAGAAAATGTTTATGAAAATTAGCTCCTCAAGATCTTACCCTTGAAAATTTATAAAAGCAAAGTGAGCTGAGCCTATCTATCCAAATATATTGTTTTTTCCAAATTAAGTACTTCTTATTTGTTTACTCAATTCATTTCTCCACAAAGAGAATGTATCCTATAAAGTTTTTAATATGGAATTAACATTCATATAAAGAATAGTACTGCTCCCTTTATCTAAAAATAAGAATTAATTATTTATTGAGTACTAATACCATTTCACTCACTTTTGGCAAACAAATTTATGACCTTGATATAAGAGTCAGCTTACTATTCATACACGAATAATACACTTTATTTACACAATATATTGTACTATATAAAATGCTTTGATATCCACAATATTTTGTTGGATGATCTAGCAACTCTTTAAGATAGGCAGTGGAATTACTGTTTACCCCTTATTGCAGGTGAGCAAATTGAGGTTCATAACAATAAAATAATTTACCATAAGTCAAGTGGCTGGTGAATGATGGAGTCAAGGATCAGCTCTGGGTTTTCTGTATCAACGACCTAGGCTCCTTCTACTAAAAACATATTTTCATTTCTATATGATGTTAAGTATTTGGAAACTGACATAATTTCTACTTATTTCTATAAAATTCCAAGTTGTATAATTTTCACTAATCTGCAGAAATTTATATAAATTTGCTAAATTGAATAAAAGGCATCAATATTTTTCATATATTTTATTCACATATCAGGACAACAAAGCTTTGTTATGGCTAATGCTTTTCGAACTGATATAGAGAACTGGTCAATTCCACCTAAATTCATTAATGCAACTACAGATTATATTTCTCATCATTCCTTGAAGCCCCACACGCCAAAGACTAGCTTAGGGCCAGTGAAAGTAAATGAAAGCAACATGTTCAACTTCCCATCTATGTCCTTAAAAGAAAAGAAACATTCATTTTCTCCTCCCCAAAGACTTAGTGTGTCCATGTTGTGAGCGTCACAGTAGCTGTCTTAGACACAGAGAAGGAAGTTCCGTATTGAGGATGACAATACAACAGGACACAATGAAGTGGTATCACATGAGCCTTTGGGAAGAGTTTTGTACTGTATACTTTCACACCATAAAATAATTCTTGCATTTTAGAATCAATGTTATATTTGACCTTTGTAATAACATTCTGAGTCTGTAATTTAAATTCTACATATACATACACACATACATGTAATAATTCAAAGATAGAGTTAATTCATAATTTTATTTTTATATAAGTTTTCTTGTATAATTTATATGTATATAAGTTAAATATATATATTTTTTTAAATATGTATTTTCAGATAGATAATTTAACGATAAATAATAACTGAAAATAGCTTTCTATTTAATAGAGAAATGTTTATCTTTTCTACTATCAGCTTTAATGTTTCCAGGCTTCTTTGTAGCATTTGAGAAAAAGGGAAATAGTGTCTCTTAATTCAGAGAAATCTAAATGTACCATAACTCTTGAGCCAAAACCAGTTACATGTAAAATTGGCAAAGCTCAAATTAATTTAAGTTACATAAAACATATCTTAGTTTGTTATTTAATCGGAATTAGCTATTGTCTTTCTCCACTTTATTAAACGTTGGAATGACCAATGGTTCTATACTTGTAGTTCTTTTATTCACTAGCTAAACTCACTTCTATTTTCTAGCTATACAGTGGCATGTCTCAAATATATATGTACAGCCAAAAATTATTTCCTTAACTCAAAATTAATATACCCTATTGTCTACTTGTCACTTCCACTAAACATATTCAAAACTAAACTACTGAATCCCTCCCCCCCCAAATGAAACCTACTACAAATACAACCTTCCTCATGGCAGCTGATGGTTACTCCATCCTTGTAGCTTTACTGTCCAAGAAACAAGCAGGTCAAAAACGTTGGAATTATATTTGATCCCCTTTTTCCTTCATATTGAACATTTTGTCTACCATAAAATCCTCTTAACTCTATTTTTTAACTGAATAGTTGATTTATAATATTATATTAGTTTCAAGTATATAAACAGTGATTCAGTATTTTATAGATTATACCCAGTTTAAAGTTATTACCAAATAAAGACATATTTCACTGTGCTGTACTATATATCCTTTTTCTTATCTATTTTATACATAGTAGTTTGTATCTCTTAATCTCATACCCCGTCTTATCTCTGTTTCAAATGTTTTTCCAGAATACAACCGTTGAATTTTCATTTCTAGCATTGTGCCCAATAAGCCATCACATCTTCTTAAATTTCTTCTATAGTATCATAGTCTCATAACTTATCTCTCTGCTCCAATGGTCTGCACACCCATATATATGCATATTTTACATATATATAAATTTTTATATATATAAAACTTCAGGGGCCTGTGGTGTCTTTCAAAAATGTAGGTTGCATTAGGTCAATTTCCTCTGTTCAAAACTCTACGATTGCTTCTCCCTTAAAATAAAAGTCCAGGTCCTTTAAATATCTTATCTGCAATGCCTTATATGAGTATAACCCCTGTTATTTTTCCAATATCCACTTATACAAATCTTCCCTACCCTCAGTTCTAGCCACACTGGTTTCCTTGTTGTTTCATGGACACTCAAGGCACATTCCCATCTTAGTGCCTTTACCCCAGCCTTTTCTCTGTCTGGTGTGCTTTTTCCCCAGATATCCATTTCATTACCTGCTTCACCTTGTCAAGTATTTGCTTGAACCTTATGCTTTCTATAAATAGCATTCTTAATACCATAATTCATCCCCAGCCTCCCATCTGCATTCCAGACCCTCCCCATCTTCCTTAGTTTCTTCTACCTATGATTATTCCCACAACAAATACCCTCTTCCTGCATAAATTTAATTATTTATTATATCATTTATTGTCTCTCTCCTTTCTCTCCCTTATGGTCAGGGGATTTGTTTAGCTTTTTTTCTTTCTTTTTTTTTTTTTTTGTGGTACGCGGGCCTCTCACTGTCGCGGCCTCTCCCGTTGTGGACCACAGGCTCTGGACGCGCAGGTTCAGTGGCCACGGCTCACGGGCCCAGCAGCTCTGCAGCATGTGGGATCTTCCCGGACCGGGGCACGAACCCGTGTCCCCTGCATCGGCAGGCGGACTCTCAACCACTGCGCCACCAGGGAAGTCCAATTTGTTTAGTTTTTGCCTGATGCTTCTCATGCGCCTCGGACACATGGGATCTGTCAAAAATGTATTTATTGAAATACTAAGTACCTGATGTATTTGAGTCATAGTACTATACATTTAAAGTATATAATATCAGTTAATCCTGTGGTAGGCAGCTTCTGAGATGCTGTCCAGTGATACCTGCTTCCTGATATTTACATCCTGTGTAATCCTCCTCCTTAAGTGTAGAGTGTACTAGAGACTTATTTTTGATGAATAGAAAAAGGTCAGAGTGATGAGCTGTCACCTCTATTATTAAGGTACAGAAGACTGTGCCTTCTGTTTTGCTAGCTTTCTCTATCTTGTTGGCCCTCTCTCTTGTTCTCTCCCTTACTTTCCTTGATGTATTAAGCTTCCCTGTTAGGTGATACTTTGTGGAGAGGTACCCATGGCAAGAAACTGAAGGAGTCCTCTGGCCAACAATCAGTAACTAAAACCTCAGAACAGTCAGCAAGGAACTGAATCCTGCCAACAGTCATGTGAATGAGGTAAGAAACTATTTTTTTTCCATTTGAGCCTTGAGATGACTGCAGCCTCATGAGAATGAAATGGCCCACCTGAGCAGCACTTGGATTCCTGGCCCATAGACACTGTGAGATAATAAATGTTTTTATAAACTACTAATCTTTGAGATTGTTACACAAGAGTAGATTACTAAAATAGTCCTCAACATGAAACTATGTGTTTGTATAAAGACCAAATCCTCCTACAGGAACTGTGGAAACAGAGTGTTTAGTTTTTCTTCCAATGTAAAATTTACATCTAGTGAAGGCATTACCTTGGCTTTTCACCCACATCAGTATAATGTCAACTCACATCAACAATGTCTTATATTTTTCTGCTAATCAGTCCTAAACATAAATCATAAAAGTTAAATACATGGTTTAAATTTTTAGTGTTCTATTAATTGTCTTATACTTGCCCACATATATAAATTAAATAAAATACTACTTAAACCTGAAATGCTAAGTTATATTACTTCCCTCTTTTCATAGTCCTTTAAAAATTCTAATGATGCTTTTCATTAGTGGTAAAACACTTAACATATGTAACCATATGCAAGCATGCTCCACCACTCCTTATTTTAAAATTATATTCTCTGTTTACGTCTGCCATTCAGATCAATTAATTGACTTTCGATGTCTCTTTATCATATAACAAAATTTTTGCGAAGGAAAAATACTCCAGATAAAACTTCTGAACAACAATTTAATAAGAATAACATTACCTAAATTATCACCTACCTCATAAAGTACATTTATATTCTTAGAAAATGAAGTGATTTTTCAATTAAGTATGGTGCTCCAGATATAGAACTAAACTTGAATAAAGAGATGTTGTTCTATTTCCTGCTCTGACACTGAGAGATTAGCCAACCCAAAATCTTTGTGGACCTCTATTCCCTCATCAAATCAAGGAACATCTGGTTTCCCTAATCTTTGCTGTCCTTCCTAATACTAGTCCTATGGCTTTATAAAACAATGCAACTATGTTTAGAACTAACGTCTCTGTAGGTTGTGAAATTCTAGAGTACATGGATAATTTCTCAATGCTTTTTCTAATGTTTAACGTATCTAAATTATCAAAATTAAAAATAACTACTAGTTACTTGCCCTATCTCCATTTTGCCCTGCTTTCTTACTAATTAAACTCCAATTGAATTCTACCTAAAGGACTATAATTTCCAGTCTTCTTTACATCTAAAGATGACCAGTAGGTGTCTCCCAGGAAAGGTACTTAAATATTTAATTGACTCATGTAGGAATTGAACTCTTTGGGTCTTCTCTTTCTTTTCACTTCTCTGAAATTCTGATATGACAACAGGACTTTATCTTGGGTGACAGCTGAACTTGAGGAGAAAGGAATTTCATGCTAAGGATGATAGAGAAGTAAGATAGCCTATCCTCCACCCCTACTAAATGTGGACCTATCAGCCATGGCCAAGTTTTTATAAGTGAGAGAGAAATGAACCTCTAAGTTGTTCATGTCATTTTCTTGCTTTTTCTTTTTATGAACTGAACCTATTTTAAACTGATACAGTATCTTTATCTACTTTAAATACCTTGGTGTCCAATGTAGAAAATACACAGACCATTTAGACCTAATTCAATAGTCAAAGGGCATAATTTATATCATGTTATAAATGTTTGCAATTTTATAGTTTTTGCTTTTATGACAGATGTACTATCATAGTTACTGGACTAATGATGTATTAAAAACAACTTTATATCATTTTCATCCATATATTCATACCAAAATAATAACATAAATTTATTTCACTTTTCTTTCTTCACTTCTCTCCCTATATAGATATACACATACATACAAGTATTTCATTTGTATTATTCTTAAATTCTTAGGAAGGGAAAAAATATTAAAATGACATGGATTTCTCACAAGACACTAAAGACAGCCAGAAAACAATGAAACAGCATCTTTAGAGTTCTGAAGGAAAAGAACCATTTTTGCTCTACACCCAACAAAAATATCTTTCAGAAATGAAGGAAAAATAAGGACAATATCAGATAAAGAAAAATCAGAAGTATTTATTTCCAGCAAACCTAATCTAAAAGAGATGCTAAAGGAAATTTCTCAGGCTAAACGAAAATAATACCAGAGAGAAATATGAATATTCAGGAAAGAAGGAAGAGCAAGAGAAATGGTATACATCTGGATAAAAATAAAAACTATTCTTCTACTACTAGGTTCTTTAAAATATATTTAACTGGTGAAAGGAAAAATCTGTCAGAATTTTCAATGTATGCACATGTCATATTTATGACCACTAAAACACAGAAGTTGATAGGGAAGGGTAATGTGACCTCTATGGTTGTAAGTCTTCTACATTTTACTTGAAGTAGTACATTATTAACTAGATAAACTATGATAATTTAGGTATGCATATTGTAATTTCTAGAGGAAACATTGAAAAAAATACAAAGGTTTACAGCTTAGAAAACAATAAATTAGTTAAAATAATATATTAAATATATTCAAATAAGAAAAGAAGAAAGGCAAACAGAGGGATAAGATTAGAATACATACTGTACAAAATGTAGTATTTGAAATAACGCACCATAAAGTCTAGGCCCTTAAGATAAGTAAGTGAAGTGAGAAAATTTTGGAGGAAATGGAGAGAGCCACAGAATGGAAGGCTCAGTGCAGATGAGTGAGCCCTTAATGTGCTGTAGAAGACAGAATCTGAGTTGGGTAGATGGTAAATTGTAGTGTGCAAACAGGATACTGCCTTTTATTTACTGTTATTCATAAATATTATAATTTATCTACTATTTCTGAAAATGCTATGAACCATAGCAATGTTTTTTCCAGATACTAGATTAACTAACTTAACATAATTGTGATATTTAGAATGACTATTTATGATACTAGCCAATTTTTAATATAGTGTTCTACAATGTAAGCACTTGGCATGTATTATTTCTTTTAAGTTACAAGAGTTTTTTGTATTTTAACAGCATGTAGCAGAAATTGTTATAAAACATACTCTACTTCTGGGTAAAGTTTATTTAATGTTCTAATTAAAAAAAAATTTCCATTTGTGAAACTAATTATAGGAATGGGCTGGAATAAAGTGATGATCTCAGGAGCTTTTGCTTTTATACTTTCTCTTCCTTCTGTGTATCTGCCTTCAGCAGTTATAGGCATCTTGAACTATAATATTCTGGCTTCCTAGCAAATTGGATCATCAGGCCTATGAAAAGACTTAACACTGTTTATATAGAATTTTCAGTAAATTGGCTTAAGGCAAGTGCCTAAGGAAGTGTTGGGTCTTTAGCAGCTATGTTCATGGGTGGTTAGAGGCATTTTTGCCTTACTTCTGGGTTCACAGTTGTTTCTCAGACACCAAAGGTTGTAGAAGTCTCACCTTCAGCTAAGTATGGTATTAAACTCAATTAAAATTCTATATTAATTCATGAAAGCTTGCATAGGAAAATAAAGTTTAACTTCTTTCATCCATCAATATGTTAATTATTTTCATGTTTTATTATATAGCTAAATCTAATTGTAACAAAAATATTTTTCTTCCAGGTTACAAGTTCTAAGTGCCTTATTATAGTAATTTTAACATGATATACTCTGGAGGACATGGACTTTGTAACAAATAATTTTAGTACAGATTAAGCTTTTTGCAATTTCAAGTTCTATATTAGAAGTAATTTTTGTACAGTCTTTTAAAAATTTATTTATTTTTATGTTTTTACTTTTGGCGGCATGGGGTCTTCGTTGCTGTGCACAGGCTTTCCCTAGTTGCAGTGAGCGGGGGCTACTCTTCGTTGCAGTGCGTGGGCTTCTCATTGCAGTGGCTTCTCTTGTGGAGGACGAGCTCTAGGTGCTCAGGCTTCAGTAGTTGTGGCACGCTGTCTCAGTAGTGGTGGCTCGCGAGCTCTAGAGAGCAGGCTCAGTAGTTGTGGTGCACGGGCTTAGTTACTCCGCGGCATGTGGGATCATCCCGGACTAGGACTTGAACCCATGTCCCCTGCATTGGCAGGCAGATTCTTAACCACTGCGCCACCAAGGAAGTCCCTTGTATAGTCCTATAAAATAACCATTGCTTGGGGACCCACAAATGTAAACTTTCAGTCACAAAATACTCAATTAAGGTCCCAATTAAAAACAGAGAAAAAGTAACAACTGGAGGAAGATCTTTCAAATGAAACAAATCATACTATTGGAGAGTAGATAAGTAGCTATAACAGGGAGAAAGAGAGCGAAAGAGGAAGATGCTAGATATTAATAAATTTTTCATTTAAGTAGGAATGAAGTCCAAGCATCTTCCATTTACTGGCTTCAGAAGCACTGAGAAATTGTGTAAAGCAGTGTTAGGAGGATTAATTAAAGTAACAGAATGGTCCTTAACAATATTATTTTTAAAAGATTAGAAATTCTGCTCACTACATCATTTATTGTTGAACTCCATATTAAGAACTTCTAAATATGTTTCTGGTTTAATGAACAAAGTTTACTTTTAACAAGTAATTACAAGTGAGAGGAAATACTAGACATTTCAGATGTGACAATGGGCCTTTTCATACCAAGTGTACTAGAAGCATGATAGCTCACAAAATCTGTTTCAGACTATGGAGAATTCATATAATAGGATCTACTGTGAAACAGAAACCAGAAGTTTATATCAGTGGGTAAACTGAAAAACAAGATTGCACTATAGCTTTTCTTTTTTTTCATTTGCTGCTATACAATTCCATACTCCTTCCTGATCTTCTCCCAAAGTCTCCCCAGGATAGACTTTAATAATGAGATCTCTTTCTTTAGCAAACAGAAAGTCAGGGACAGAAATGTTTAGGCCTCCCTCTTGACTGGAGGTAATTAAGTATGCAAATTATAAATACACATTCATGTCTGGGGAGGTTGAACTGCTTTTATGAACTGCACAAATGACAAAAGCTCACCATTTTACTGAAGAAGATTCACACTCTGGCTAAACAGAATTTTTTTTCTTTTATGAAAGCCCATTGTTTAATAGTAAACAGAGGTTTCCCACTGAGGCATATGTGGATATGGTCAGATTAATGTTGAATTCAAAATTATGCACATTTTGTACCTTATCTCTGCACTTTTACCAGACGTGAACTACTTCATTACTGTGGTTGTCTTTTCCTGTACTGTAGAAAGTAAATAAAAAGTTGGTTCTTTAATTTCTAATTTCTAACTAGTCAATAATTAAAATACAACATAAAAATAATGTGCTCAAACACAAGCTAACTGATCAAACATCCGAAAAGAACATTTAAAATATAAATTATAAGTTAGAGATTCAGCTTTTAATTGCATATATGTTACTATGCATTTTGAAAATAATAAACCATATGAAAGAGATAGAATAACTTGAAAATTAAATGAAACTCAAAGTCAGAATGCTTGTTTTCAAATACTACTTACTTGCTGCGTAACCACTGATAAACTGCTAGGATGCTCAACATCACTAATCATTAGAGAAACGCAAATCAAAACTACACTGAGGTATCACCTCACATGGGTCAGAATGGCCATCATCAAAAAATCTACAAACAATAAATGCTACAGAGGGTGTGGAGGAAAGGGAAACCTCTTGCACTGTTGGTGGGAATGTAAATTGATACAGCCACTATGGAGAACAGTATGGAGGTTCCTTAAAAAACTAAAAATAAAACTACCATAAGACCCAGCAATCCCACTACTGGGCATATACCCCGAGAAAACCATAATTCAAAAAGAGTCATGTACCACAATGTTCACTGCAGCTCTATTTTATAATAGCCAGGATGTGGAAGCAACCTAAGTGTCCATCAACAGATGAATGGATAAAGAAGATGTGGCACATATATACAATGGAATATTACTCAGCCATAAAAAGATACAAAATGGAGTTATTTGTAGTGAGGTGGATGGACCTAGAGGCTGTCATACAGAGTTAAGTAAGTCAGAAAGAGAAAAACAAATACTGTATGCTAACACATATATATGGAATCTAAAAAAAAAAAAAAAAGGTTCTAGGGGCAGGACAGGAATAAAGACACAGACGTAGAGAATAGACTTGAGGACATGGGGAGGGTGAAGGGTAAGCTGGGACTAAGTGAGAACGTGGCATTGACATATATACACTACCAAATGTAAAATAGATAGCTAGTGCGAAGCAGCCGCATAGCACAGGGAGATCAGCTTGGTGCTTTGTGTCCACCTAAAGGGGTGGGATAGGGAAGGTGGGAGGGAGGCGTCAGAGGGAGGAAATATGGGGATATATGTATACGTATAGTTGATTCACTTTGTTATACAGCAGAAACTAACACACCATTGTAAAGCAATTATACTCCAATAAAGATGTTAAAAAAAAACACAACTTATCTTCCTCAACTGAAATATAGGAATAAAAGATTCACTGACTCAAAGGTTTTTTAGTGCTTAGTATAATCCTCAGGGCACAGTATGCATTCTATAAATCATTGCTAAATGGAATTTGGATACAGAATGATCACTTTAAAATAATTGTTTGGAGTACTGGAAACATAATAATTGACAAGGAATTTATATATTCCTTCAAAGTGGATTCCAGTTTAAGGCACACAGAGTAATTTTGCATTATAACATTGATGTCTTGAAATCTTGCCATTTGCAACAACATGGATGGACCCTGAGGGTATTATGCTAAGTGAAATGAGTCAGATGGAGAAAGACAAATACCATATGATTTCACTCATAGGTAGAACATAAAACAACTAATTAAGAAACAGACAAAAGCAAAATAAATGAACAAACCAAACCAAGCAAAAACACATAGACACAGAGAAGAGTGGTTACCAGAGGGTAGGGGGTGGGGGTGGGGTGGTGGAGAGGGCAAAATGAGGAAAGGGGATCAACCATATGGTGATGAATGAAAAATAAATTTTTGGTGGTGAGCATGTTATAGGGTATACAAAAATAGAAATGTAATGTTGTATGCATGAAACTTATGCGATAAATCAATATTACCTCAATTTTTAAGATTTAAACAATAAATAAATAAATAAATAAAATTGATGTCTTACCATTATTATCACTAGACTATTTGGTAGTGTGATTTCAAATATATAATATATAAAAATAAATGTATATATAATTTATTTATTTTTTATTATTGAATGTTTACTAATATATAGTATATATCATGTCATATACATTATATATGACATATATAATAAATTGTTATTCATTAATTTGAAAAGAGTTTATGGAAAGAAGGCACAATTGTGTGAGACAGAGTCTATATATCATTAAAAAGAATGCCATTTTTTTCAATTCGTCTCTGGTCATATCATATATTTTTTTAAATAATAACCATTATAAAATGTTTTCCATAATATATTGCTCAATGTCCCTATAAATATTCTATTTCAACAGAAAAGCAGAAGATAGGAAATGGGAGAACTGATATTTTGGGTACAACTTTTATGGGAATCTCTCTTCAATAGGCATGTTATAAATACAAATTGACACAAATAACTATGGTAAAGTTACTGTCATAATTTTTACACTATTGAACCATCACCATCTTCAGAAATTTTTGGATAGTATCTATATACCAAGCATTTTAAATTATTTTCAATGTGTCAACAAACCCAATTCTCAAAAGTATTATGTTTTTTTACACTCATTTTAAAGAAACTGAGGAACAGGTGAAGTAATTTCCCAAAGTTATCCAGCTACCAAGTAATGAGAAAAAGAATTAAACCCATGGTGTCCGATTTAATTAATTTTAATTTAAAATAGAATGCTGAATTATTCCATAATAAATTATTTTCTAATCTTGCCCTAAAACTAAAATTTTAAAGTTTTGAAATCTCATATATTTGAAGGGCATGGGTGTACTATATACAATATCTGCACAGTATCCTAGTTTTAAAAGTATAATTCTGTCTGAATGAATGAACAAAGGTACTTTAAACAAATCTATAGTAAAATCAAATAGCCAACACTTTTTTATCTTGAAAAATCTAATTCTACAAAACCTACAAAATTATGAAAAATTTACCATTCATCATTCAACAAACCTACTCTATATCAGCACCTATTCCATACACTTAGATACAGCAGTATATGAAAACAAAAATCCCTGTCCATAAGAGCTTATGTAGAGAATGAGAGCCAGTCAATAAAAAATAAACATAAGAAGTTAATTTTGAGGCATATGAGAAATTAATAAATGTCATAAAGAAAGAGCAGAGCAAGGTAAGTATTTTTAATACTACCTAATATATTTAAGTCTTTAAAAAATAATCATGATCCTCCTTTGGGGGAAGAGAGTAGGGCTGGTGTGTATGTGTGTGTATGTAAGGTGTTATGTCTGTGTGTGCGTTAACTACATATTGCTATATAGAAGAGTTATAGCAGCCAAATTCTAATGAAATTCACATTGATTTGATTATCTTCTAAAAGGTCACATACTATGTTAACCTTAGTTTTTTTTCCTATACTTTAAATATTTGGGGCAATAGCAACTATTACCACATCTGATTTAGATGATAAAAGGAAAGATTAGTGAATGACTATAGTGATACAGTATATTCATAGTCAGTCATGAGTAACCTCCAAGCAGTTAATCGCACCCTGAGTAAGTGAAATGATTTTTATTATTTGTATTTTTTAAGTTTTTTATTACACATACATACATACACACACACACACACACACACACACATCTTTTCTTTAGAGAACAAAATAGATCAACGTAAAGTTGTATTTTCACTCCAAAAGTATTGATAAGACATTACCAGATTTGATAAGGATATTTCTACTCCTACTTATAAGCATTAGAGCAAAACTATTCTGATTTTATATAAAATTTTAATCAGCTTCATGAAAATAGCAGTCTGCAAATATGCTTGAGTGAGAAAATGTATAGATGTTATCACATTCCAGTAAAAAATCTTCGAAAAGAGAATCCAAATGATTCTGTAAATTCAGTATTTAATCCTCAGCAGATAGTCAGAGTTACAATATTTTCTACAATAATCGACCTGACAAAGTGAATGCATATCGTATTTTTAATTTCAAATAAACTCTTGGGATAAGCATAATCTCATAAAAGTGATGAAATAGTCAAAGGATTGGAATTTACATAAGTATGATAATAATAATTTCCGTTTTCTACCTTCTTGGTTTGTATCTGTATTCAGAAGAGTTCCAAACTTATTTATTCTCAAGAAAGTATTGAGGAAGAAATGCATTGTTTGCAGATATAGAATTTTTCAGTGTTTTTTTTATTTAGAAGGGATCAGATTTTCAAAACTCATTTTCTCAGATTCTTAGAGTCTATAGCTTTTTACTGGTTTAGTTGCAAAGGACTGCAGAGATTAATGAAGAGGTTTGGTAAAATCATAGTCACATATGAAATCCATATTTTGGTTATCTCCGCAGAATTTAAAATCTTAGCTTACATTTATTTACCAGAACATGTACATTTGTGATGCTTATTTATTTTGCTAATTATACTTGCTTAGGAATTTCAAAGGAGAAAAACTAGGCCAAATACTAACATTTCTTTCATGTATTCATTCATACATATATTGATACATAAAAGTTTAAGGCATTATGTCTACTTTGAGTAAGATGGAACAAAAAATTAGAATATGATTCCTCATTAACAGAGGCTAAATTTTAATAAAGAAGATTTTATACTAAAAAATATTGTTAAAAGCGTCATTTGATTACTGTATGGTATTCATATTCTAAATAAAAAATTAAGATTCTTCAGGGAAGAATCAATAGGAGTTTTGGAGGCCAAGTATTATTAGAAGTACAGTCTAGCTAGAACGATATGTTGAGAGAAGAAAATTAAGGGTTTCAAGTGTGAAGGTAAGGACAATATACTTTATTCATTAGACAACAGGGACTCATTTGCAGTTTCAAGAGTGATTCTATCTATTATTTTCTGAATGATTCCACTCTTCCATTCTCATATGGAACTTCTTTATTTTACAGACTTTAATCTTTAGCAGATGCTGTAAGTCTCTGCTTGGTTTCATTTTTGTCTTGCTCATCCACACCTTTCTGGCCATTCTCCATGGTATCATGAGTGATCTCTATGGAATGTAAATCTAATCAATTCATTTCTGTGCTTAAAATTCTAAATAGTCTTTCCCTGCACACAGAATACAATCCACTGTGTGTGGTCCTGTCTGTTCTCAGCTCACCTCTCATTGCCATGCACTCTATACTTATAAACAAATCAGACACCATGGTTTCATAAACACACCGTATCAGTATTCCTCAATAAGTTTTTCTTCAACACTTAAAAAGCCTTTCCACTCTACTTTCTCATTTACCTATTATACCAATTCTTCTTTCAAGGTTTGGTTAAAACTCTATTTTTTCTGCAAAACCTTTTCTAAACTTTCTCCTCATTTAAGAACAATTAGCAACTCATTTACATATATTACCACAGCACTTTCCTTACACTTCAAAAGTAAAATTTGTCATTTAATTGGTCATTTACTCATCTGTTTCCCATACAGGACTGCTGATTTTTGTCTTGACTGTCACTGTACTCTCTAGTAATTTGTACAGTTTCTAGATAGTAAATGCTCAATAAATGTTGAATGAATGAATAAAAAAGATAGAATAAAATATAATTGCTAGAATCTTTTAGTGATAGAACTTGATATGAAATTGATGAGACAGAGGGATTACTTACAAAATGGTAGCCACACTGACTTATCTTCCATTTTCCTACCCTGATTTTCTTCTTTCAAAGGACTTTTTTCTCGTACTATTGCTTTGCCTAGAATATTGTTTTCACTCTTATTGTGAATTAACTTTGGTTATTACTTCATGATGGCATCCATCTAATCCTATCCTTCCAAATTGTTCTTCAGCATTACACTGTTTTAAATGACATTGCTAATGTTGCCCCAACACAAAGCCCTGCATTTTGAGAATCTCAAAAAATCTCTTGTTTTGAGAACAAGATTGACTAAAATATATTAAAGAACAAATGACCCAATTTAAAATCTGTGTCGTGCCACTCCGAAGTCTATGTATAGGATATAAATACTTCATTCATTCATTCATTGATAAAACGCTTACAGTAAGGGCCTGGATATGACAGCCACTGGAAATTTAACATTTAATAAGATGCTTTACATGTCTGTAAGTGTCAAGTAGTTTGCAGTATAATATTTGAAGCAAAAAAGTAAATCATTAACATAATCATTGAAGACTCATTGCTTGGAATTTCTTTTTTTTCTTTAAATTTTATTGTTTTGTGGTATGCGGGCCTCTCACTGTTGTGGCCTCTCCCATTGCGGAGCACAGGCTCCGGACGTGCAGGCTCAGCGGTCATGGCTCATGGGCCTAGCCGCTCCATGGCATGTGGGATCTTCCTGGACCGGGGCATGAACCCATGTCCCCTGCATCGGCAGGCGGACTCTCAACCACTGCGCCACCAGGGAAGCCCTGGAATTTTCTTAAAACATTAATTTTTCAAATATTAAACATCAGATTAATTATTTAAATTTCCTAGGATAGTGCCTAGAACTGAGAATATTGCTTCCTATTCTTACTTGGTAAGTAATTTATAACAAGAACTATGACAGAAGGATGGGAATACTTATATGTCACAGCCAGGCATTTCCTTCCCTGTAAGATGATCAGATAATGATTTCTTGAAAAATAGTTGGTGTCGGCTGGTTGGTTCCAGGGTTTAAGGGATCATTTTTCTTTGTAAAAGGGATCTGTTATCACAGGGACCAGAGCACCCTTGCTCCTAAGTAGTGTATTGTTAGATACTGACACACAATTCTTCCATTTTTTTTTCAACTGTACATTCTTATAGATGTATTCTTCCCTTGAATAGATCCAGTTAGGTCTTATTCAGGCTTGGAAATTATTTTTTCCCAAAAGGTGACTTTACATATCAGATTTCATCCTCTACATAGCTTGAACTCTCAAGAGGTGGTCTTTATATCTTATTCTTAAGTTTTGAAGTGGTTATTCACCTTTGCTCTCATGAACTAATCAAATTTACAAAACAATTATTTCTGAATTTTGATATCCAGAATTATATTCTTCTAGAGGTTCTGTATATTCCTAGAGCTGACTACATTAATATGTGGCTGAGAAATATCTGAGGATTTTCTAGTTTCAAACTACCAAAGGGTAAATTTCAATAAATTAACATGTTTTGTCATTTTTAAGGTAATTTGATTTTTATGGCAGTTGAAATTACAAATACAATTACAAACAAAACAACAAAGAAAATCAAGATTGCAGTATTATTTTAGTTTGTTTGTTTTGTTTTGTTTTGTTTTGTTTTTTGCGGTATGTGGGCCTCTCACTGTTGTGGCCTCTCCCGCTGCAGAGCACAGGCTCAGGACGCGCAGGCTCAGCGGCCATGGCTCACGGGCCCAGCCGCTCCATGGCATGTGGGATCCTCCCGGACCAGGGCACGAACCTGTGTCCCCTGCATCAGCAGGCGGACTCTCAACCATTGTGCCACCAGGGAAGCCCTCCTGTATTATTTTAAATATTATCCTTTCCTGAGTAGTTCCCTTTGAGATTAACTTTAGCTAAGTCAAACTTCTCTAATTTTACTAGATAGATAGATAGATAGATAGAGATCAGTGTGTTTACATAAGCATTACTTTGTTTAAAATCATCAACTTCATTTATAGAAAAATAAAAATATGTATCTTTTGATTATGACTTTATTCCTTTAAGATAAAATACATTAGACAAATAATTTTTTTTCTTTTCTCTTTTTTCCCTTTAATTCTTTGTCCCATAGCACAGTGCCTGATATCTAGTAGATTCTTAATAATTACTTACTGAATATGGAAGTGTATTGTCATGAGTTTAAGACACTGGAAATTCAAATGAGAAATAAAATGTGATTAATTTCTTGGTTTTGCTACTGCGTTATCTTAATGAGGGGTTTATTAATTTTGTATGGACTACTGCCTAAGAGTGCAGGCTCTGGAATCCAAATGCCTGGGTTCAGATCCAGTGCAATACTTTGCTGTGTGACCTGGGACAAAAACAAGTATATTTTGAATATTAAAATTATTTGTAAACTAGTGAAATCCATTAGGAGTGAACTCATTTGAAACAATATAATGCTTGCTTTAATTCATAATTCATAGGTTACAGGTTAAGAAAGATAGAATTAATTAATTGAAATCAGTGGTAACTTTAGAATGATGTAAATGTAATAATTCTACAAATTCCTAGTTTTTTTCTCTGAAGATACCCAATAGGTAAGCAAATTTTATTTATTCTAACTTTTTAAACATTTCATTTCCAGCGACATGGCTTGGAAAGTAACAATAGTTTCCAGTCCTTTGGTTTTTCTCCTAATCAGAATCATCATTTTATCCATGAGGAATCATGTCACCTTTCATTTGCATGTTACAACAACATTGCTTTCACACTTTTTGCAAATTTGAGAACCCTTTTTAACATTAAAAAATATCAAGGTCCATCACACCACACTAATGTAGCTATACTAACTGCTGTAAATAGTAGAATAAAACTAGTAATACTTTAAAATGGATGCTCTCTAAAATACTTTAAATCATGAATACTCTAAAATACCTTCATGGTATTAAAAGTATAAAAGTTTTTAATATTTTAAAATTAGTAATATTATAAGATGCTTTCATTGTATTGATATTTTAGCAACAATTAATATAAATATATATTTGAAAATTAGCAGCATCTATACATACGGAACAAAATTTGTTTAGGCACAGAAAACTTTGTTTATCTTAATACTGCTTTATTGAGTTATGTTTGACATACAATAAAATTTACTCATTGTAAGTATAAAATTGGCACATTTTGCTAATTTTA
This sequence comes from Phocoena sinus, assembly GCF_008692025.1. Taxonomy (NCBI): domain Eukaryota; kingdom Metazoa; phylum Chordata; class Mammalia; order Artiodactyla; family Phocoenidae; genus Phocoena; species Phocoena sinus. The sequence goes on along the minus strand of NC_045772.1, from coordinate 33,578,922 downwards.
TACAGCCACGGTAACCACCACTACATCGAGACACAGAACATTTAATTCACCTTAAAAAGTTCCTTTGTGCCTCTTTGTAGTCATTGACATCCTCTAATCCCCTCTAAACTAGGTACGTTTTGCAAATATTTTATTTCAAAAGGCTCACTTTTTTGGTTAACTGCATCTTCTGAAGATCAAAAGCTGTAATTTTAATGAAGTGCAGTTATCCATTTTTTCTTTAATAATTTGTGCTCTTTGTGTCATTATTAAAACAAATAAACAAACAAAAAACCAAAAACTTTGCCTAAACTAATACCATCCTCTAGAGATCTTCACCCATATGTTTGGAAGCACTGATCTACAAAATAAAATCCAAGTACTTAGTATGGAAAATAAGACCCTTTCAGATTTTGATTCATTTCTGTCTTTTCAGTCCTATCTCTTCCTCTTTTAACATGCACACAATCTCTAGTTTTATTAAACTAAATTTATTACATAGACATTAAATCAAAATAATTTCAAAAGACTGATAATTTTAAAAATTAGAATATTAGAGAAAAATATTTTAGAAACTTTTGGCATCTGAGGATAGAAAATACTTTATAAAGAACACACAAATAGCACAAATCAGAAAAGACAACAACAAAAAAAATATGAGTGTTTTAAAATTAAAATCCTCTATAGTAAGAAAAACTATAACAGAAAATTAAAACAGAAGTAAAGACAAGAAGAAAGTATTTTAACATAAAGTTTTAGTTTCAGAGAATATAAAGTATTTTGCAATAGGACTAACAAAAAGAGAATTGCAATTAAATACATGGTTAGAAAGAAAAATAGGCCATTCATAGAAGGAAAATATTGAATTTCTTGAAAGTATAAACTATGCTCAACTTTATGTTAATCAGGGATATTTAACTGGAAACAATAATGAGACAATGATTGCATAACCATCTGATGACAAAAGTTGAAATGCCTAATACTACCAAGAGTTGGAGAGAATGAAGTTGGAAATATAAGCTGTTTCTAATAAATTTAAGTATGTGCACATCTGATGATTTAGTGATTCCACTGCTAAGAATATGCACTAGAGTTACTTTTGAAAAATGTTCAGTCTAAACATTAGGATTTCTTTAAAAACTGTGTATTTACATATCTGCATGTATAGACCACAGATATTCTCTTAAGAGGAAAATATGAAGTATGCCACATTCTTAAATTGAACTTAATAAAATACTAGAAAATATAAATGAAGGCCCCATTATCTGCATACCAATTTTTTCTGGGAAAATAAAAAAGAAATGGAACCCAAAGGAGGTACCGAGAAGAAATTCTCATGGGGATGACAGAGGCAGGTCCAACCACACCCGCACATTTTAAGTCCCCTCCTAGCATCATCCCGATAACATCCCTTTTGTCAAAGCAATTAACATGGCCCAGTCCAAACTCAAGATGTATGTGGGGGGTAGAAGGAGGTGATCATACTTTGCGTCTGTGGGAAGAACTACCATGGAACAAGGTAAAGTTAGAAGAAGTGAAGAATAGAAGTCAATAATTCAATCTACCACACCTGAAGCAAATGTGAGAAATGTCAATATTTGTTCATCCTGGTTTTGGGTGTATTGGGGCCCATATTACTCTTCCTTTGTTTTTTCTGTATTAAAACTACTTCTAAATTTTAAAATTAGCTACAGTATCATTAGTTATTATTAAGCTGCAGTATCTTTCGTAATTTATACACTTTTTTTCTACAGATTCTCTGTCCCACTGTCTACCTGATGAATTTATATTAATCCTTTAAAACAAAGCTGAACTGTCACCTTCTCTGTGAAACTGCATCTTCTCTTTTCCATTGTGGTCAGTGAACCATTCCCTTGTTATTTTTAAAGAACTTTGTATGTACCTTATTTCTATTTTAGCACTCACCACGCTTATTCTAGTAATTTAATAATTCAACAGTCTCCTACCAGTAAGTCAAGTTTCTTGATAGCAGAAAGTAGTTCCTATATATAAATATATAGTTGAATATATTACCTAGGATGGTAAAGCTTACTAACTCTTCAGAGACATAGATCCCTTCTTAGGCATACAAGTAAATAGGCCAAAGTTTCCCAACATTGCTTGCATGTAAATGTGGCTATGTAACTGAGTTTTAGAAAGTGAGTAAAAATTATGTGAACCACTTCCAAACTGTGTTCTTAAAAACTTCCTAATTGTTCCTCCTCTGGCTGGATGCATCTGATCGTGAGGAGTGAAGGAAGGCAAGAGTGAAAGAAGCCTGAAAGCTCTTCTGCTAACTACCACACAAATAAGAAAAATTTTGATTAACTTGATCTCTCAGATATTCAAGCCCACTTCCTATGTTACTTATCCTACCTGCCTAATAGATCTAGCCTAGTAATTATCTTGTAGAAGCCATTCAATAAATGAATGCATAGAATAAAAAATAATTTGATTGATTACTGGCATTATATCTGAAAGAAAAAATGAGCTCTCTGGGCAAAATATTGAGACTTACTTTCTCAACGTTTTTAGAGTAAGGTACATTATACAGAGATATGAGTGTCAATACACAAAATTATCTGGTAATAAATTTAATATTATTTTTTCAGGATTTTAAAAAATTGCCTATGAAAATAAGATAAATGTGTTTTTGTGATTAATCCATTAAAACTGTGTTTTCAAGAAATGGAAGCTGGACTTCCCTGGTGGAGCAGTGGTTAAGAATCTGCCTTCTCATTCAGGGGACACAGGTTTGAGCCCTGATCTGGGAAGATCCCACATGCCGTGGAGCAACTAAGCCCGTGCACCACAACTACTAAGCCTGCACTCTAGATCTTGTGAGCCACTACTGAGCCCGCATGCCACAGCTACTGAAGCCCACGTGTCTAGAACCCATGCTCCACAACAAGAGAAGCCACTGCAATGAGAAGCCTGTGCACCGCAACGAAGAGTAGCCCCCGCTCGCTGCAACTAGAGAGAAAAGCCCCCGCACAGCAGTGAAGACCCAACGCAGCCAAAAATAGATAAATAAATTAATTTATTAAAAAAAAAGAATTGCATAAACAACGTGACCTTAAAAAAAAAAAAAGAAAGAAATGGAAGCTACGGATTTGAAAAATTGTCAACAAACCTGACTGCATAGAAAATCATGCAATAAATATTTGTATATATATGAAGTTCTATTTAAAGGTTAACACTGATTATGGAAAAACACTTCTTTAGCTAATTGGCTCAGTGTAATTGAGGTCGCCATTTAGCCATTTAAAAACTTTCATCACTAAATGCTTTTAAATATTTTATGAATCATGTAATTGCTCTGAGTATTTTTGTAAGCAATGTAGTTCATGCTAGAAAATGTATCTGCTACCGTACGGGTCTCTCATAAAATCATATTTATGAAGCTTTTAAAGTAATCCTAGCAGACAGATCTAATTTGAGTAGATATCAGTAGGTTTATTTTCAAAGTGAAAAAATTATCAACCTTTATCTCCTCCTTTTACAGTCTCAAATTAAAGGCACTAAAAATTAAAACATATATCGCATAGCTTTTTAAATATCAGGTATTACCAAAATTCAAATATTTCCAGATGGCTGTTATTGCTAAGAATTTAGTTAATTGCAATTATCTTGAATTCAAAATGTGCACTTCCTTATAGTTGATTTTAAATTACTTGATTCCTTCCTGCATTATTTATGTTATTAACAAAACCAACTTTCCACTAAGAAAATAGTCCAAAGAATTAAGCATTGATAAATTTGCCTCTTAGGAATATATACCTATGAACCATGTCATTTCAAAATTAAAGCAGCTGTTTTATTTCTTTGACCAGGAAAGGAGACATTGAACATAAAAACTGTCTTTGTCAATGTTTTATATAACAGTAATTGAATAATATTTAAAAGATCTAAATGGATATATTTATTATTTTCATTGTTAAATTGATTTGCAATATTTAGTGCCAGTGCACAGAGACCTACTCAAAATCCTCTTTTCCAGGAATGGATTCTGGTGCTCTGTTCTAAACCACACTGAACACCTTTATCTCTAGATGGTAACACTAGAAGCTATAAGACATATCAATAAGTTTCATGACACTCCCAGAATATGCAGTTCTAGAACCCTTCTCATAAGAGATAACTTCATAGAGATTCCAGGATGCACATGACTCAAGTCATTATGTTTCTTCTGTAAAAATGCATGTTCTTTCCGCAAAATACCTTTTCATGAAGTTTAATCTGATAGTGACCCACTATTCTTAATCAGCATGATGATGTTAATTTTTCAACTTTAACTCCTGCATTTCTCTGATATACATTCTCTACTATAGAAAACTAGCCCTTTCATCATTACCAAGTTTTTAATTTTCTTATGAAATCCTCAGCATGTAAACATCAAATCCTTTTCTGTTTTTGAATAACCTATTTCTACCTTTGCTTATGATTGTCTTATTCATCATTATGCTAGTAGAACTTTTTTTTTCTTTTTGCATTTTCATTGTAAGTGTTCATTCCTTTTTCTTAGTACAAGAACACCATAACTTTCTTTGGGGCATGTCTTTCCTCTTTGTCTATTGTGTATAAACAGGTTGAAAAATTTTAAAATTCCTGATCATAGTGATTGCCTCAGGATAGACAGTCAATCTAATCAGAGGTATATCATTGATTTTATATATATATATATATATATATATATATATATATGTACACACACACACACACATTTTTTTTTCAACACAGGAAACATAGAAAGTCAAACAACTACAGCCATATTGTCTCTATGATAGGAGAATCTGTCTCAAACTGAGCCAAAGTGAGAAAAAACAATCTCTCTTGTCCTTGAGGCAAAAATATTTGAAGCCACTCTCAATCTTCTCTTTTTTAATACCCTGGAAAATATTGCCAGACTTATTTTAAAAGATCTACCAAAAGTAAGCATTTAAATAGTCAGTCAATGCTACCTTCATATGTTTATCTTAACCAGTGTAATAGCCTCCTAATAATTCTCATTTTTCTATTCCTAGAATAATCTATTTTCACACAGTAACCATAAATCAGAATTTCTCCTTCTGATTATGATGCAATAGCTTAGATTAAAATAACCTTCTTCTATGCACAACTAGAGAAGATAATAAATAGACTAAAAAAGTTATCTGAATGCACCAAAGAGCATCTTCTGCCAGTACATAGAAATAAGTGGGGTATTTTCTTCTTCTTCTTCTCATCAGGGCTTTCCAATTTCTAAGGCCCAGAGACCAAGTAAAAAACATTCTGCTTTTTATTGACATATCAAAACTTTTAGAGTGCTTCTAAAGCTTAGAGGCAATTTTACAGTCTTAAATATGTGTGTGTGTATGTGTGTGTGCGTGTGTGTGTGTGTGTGTCCAAGTAGTTAGAATGAGCACAGCAAACTAAATCCAAAAATGTAGAAGGAAGAAAATACTGAAGATAAGATTTATTTATATAATTAATAAACTCCTAGCAAGATGAATCAAAGAGGGAGGGAAAAGATTATAAAAATTAGGAATAAAGAGAACACATAAATAAATGTCCTAGAGCTTAAATATATGAGAGATTATGAAAAATTAGTCCAATAATTTAAATTTTACATGAAATGGAAAAATTCCTTTAAAAAACAAAACATAATAAAACTGACACAAGAAAATAGAGAAGATATGAATGGATCTTTAAAGAAATTAATCCATAAATACAAATAATTCCACAAAGAAAATGGCAAGCCTACATTGCTTTATAGTTAATTTTCACAAACATTTGAGGAAGAAAGAACCCATCAATATCATATAAACTCTTCAAGACATAAGGAAAATAAGACACACTGTTTTTTTCATTCAGTGGTGCCAATATAACCTACTTAACAAAAATAAATATAGACATTACAGGAAATTAAAATTATAAGCCAGAAACCTGTATGGATATAAACATAAAAATCTCAAACAAATACTAGTAAATTGAATTCAGCAAAATGTAAAAATAATAATACGTTACAATCAAATTAGATTTATTCCTGCAATGCAAATTTAGTTTATCATTTAAAAATGAGCCAAAGCAGGTCATCAAATTGAAAGAATAAAAGAGACAAATAATACAACAGATGAAGAAAAGTCTTTTGATAAAAATTCAAATCCCTATCATAATAAAATAATTTAAAAATAACTTTAGCGCATTAAAAATAGAAGGTAGGGGTTTCCCTGGTGGCGCAGTGGTTGAGAGTCTGCCTGCCGATGCAGGGGACACGGTTCGTGCCCCGGTCCGCGAAGATCCCACATGCCGCAGAGCGGCTGGGCCCCTGAGCCATGGCCGCTGAGCCTGCGCGTCCGGAGTCTGTGCGGCAGGCGGACTCTCAACCACTGCGCCACCAGGGAAGCCCCGAGAATCCATTTTTAACTCACACCTCAAATGGAGTCATTCTTCCTGTCAAGAGAAGTGTGCTACCGTGTGGTAAGTATAAATAGATGTTCATCACAAGAAAAGAGGTAAATTGCAGTTCTGCTATTTTTTAATATCTATATGAACAAAAGACTTGCAAATTAAAGAAAACAAGCAATTATTGGCAGAGATTGAGAATTTCTGAAAGGTCTGATTGAAGTAGAGTGTATTGCGACTCTCAGAGCAGGATCAGCAGAAACTGAATTCAAAAATTAGAGCACTTCAAAAAAAATCACTTAGGAAAGAGAAGTAGATATTATGACAACCTCACACCTATTGTTTCTCAAAGATAATTGGACATTCATAATGGAAACCTATGCTTTTCACTTGTAGTTTACTACATAAAACTACATTAGGCTGTAAGTAATAGAAAGCCCAATTTCCAGTGGCTTAATCACATATATATATATATATATATATATATATATATATATATATATATGTGTGTGTTTCTTGTGTACCAAGAAGTCCAGAGTTAGTCTATTAACTCCAAGATGTCATTAATATTCAGACTTTTTATTTTAGATCAATCATCTTTGGCATGCAGCTTTCAACTTCCTGGTTAAAAGATGGTTACTGATTTCTCAAGTGTAACATTTGACTTAGATGAAGGCAGAAAGAATAGGTATGGCTAAAGAAAAAGGGTAAAGCTTCCCTGTTCGGGTTTTTTTTTGTTATTATTCCAAATGGGTCAGTTAAAATCTACTGACCAGAATTGTATACTATGGACATTCTAGCAAAAAGGAAGTTTGAGAGACTGAAAATTAGAGGAAAACAAAGAAAATGAGACTGTCTTGGATGTTGGGTGGCCAATATACAATGTCTGTAACATTACAAGTACAGGTTTCCCCTGCTATCCAAAAGTAGAGTGCTCCTATGAAAGCTTTCCTAAACCAAAACTTAAAATGAAGAAGCAATTACCTTAAGACACACCTTGCTAATGGATATACAACATAAGTCAAAATAAAGCACTCAGAGACACAGTTCAAAGGTATGGTAGCTTGATGCTGAGATGCTGAGTGTAGGTCTGAGCGAGAGCTTGGCAGTCCCACTCTCATTGGTGGAGGTGCCCGCTGCCTCCATAATAACTATAAAAGTTGCTACAAAACAAACACTGACCATTATTTTGGCTTTTCACTTTTTTTCTTAAAAGTGAAAACCCTCTTCACATTTCTTTTTGTCTGCAAAAACCAGTACTAATGTAGATCTTTCCTAGAAGTTAAGTGGCATAAAGTGAACTTTCAAAAAGTGGGTGATACCTGTAAGCAAACTACATATTTACATTTATTTTTCAACAAAATCTTTTTTGTCTTTATAAAATACTGAGATTAAGGAATCTCTAAGTTTTGGCAGGAAAACTCTGTGATCCAGTAAACGTTGTCTGACAAATACAGTAAAGATTCTGCTGCTGAGATTGGGTATGGCCTATTATACATTATACATATCTGAATCCCCCACAATCCTTAATAAGTCTTTAAAATTGTAATATATAATAAGATTAACTATAAAACTGAGAAATAAAATAGCAAGTATTTTATTTAAAAATCATGAGATAGCCATTTGAAAGTATCTGGTTTTCAAATATGGCAAGTAGCAACACGTAGTTACCACTGATTCGTACCGTATGACTCAAATTCATGCTGAATATAAGGGTAAAGGTAGATTGTATGCAAGGGAGACACCCAAGTGATATACTCAGAATGTCTTCTTCATGTCAAGAACTGTAAATGGTCTGCCATTTTTCCCTACTTGCAAGTTAACAAGTTAGTGTGTCAGTTTCATGGATGTTGGCAGAAAACATGAGACTCCTGGATTAGTGTGGTATTGGCATTAGGATACAGATTTATGGAACAGAATAGAGAGTCTAGACATAAAGTCACACATATATGATCAATTGATTTTCAATCAAAGTGCTGAGTAATGGATAAAAAACAGATATTTGAACAAACTGTGCCATAACAACTGAATGTCTTTATTCAGAGAAAAAATAAACCTAGAGTGGTGTCAGTGGGAAAGAGAGTAAGGACATCCAAATCTGCTCCTTCAGAACAGTAATGAAAACACTAGGAAAAAAAAGGTCAAAATCAACTTTTTTTCAGAACTCTGGAAATGAACTAGATTCTTAGAGTGTTTACTCAAGAAAAATAGCAGAATATTGGTAAGAAAGGTGAGCTCTATGGCATTTTAATTAGTCCTATTCCCGTCTCCCCCTCTCCAGCCTCACAGTAGCTTTGGAAACCAACAGTTTTACAATCATGGTAGCTGTGGAAAACAGTGGCTTAGCAATCTCTAGAGGGAACATAAAGGGTTTGAATCTCCAAAAAACCAAATTCCTAGAAAACTGTCATTATCTGACAAGTAGGAAGTGCAAGCAAGAATAAAGGCTAAGGCAGAGTTGTCAACTGCTGTCTGAGTGCTGAAGGCAGGCACCAACACATACACACAGAGCACTGTAGTAACAGTTAGGAGAATTACTAGTTCAAGGCATTTAAGGAAATCTCTAATTGTTAGCTGACCACTAAGCTAATTGAGCAGAGACTTCTGTGGGCACACAGGACAAAAAAATACAGACTTAACAGAATTAGTTCAGTAAAGTCATTAATAAAGAGCAACAAGAAAATAAATGGGGAGGAGAAATCTAATTTCCAGAGTTGCCACATTATATTATTATTAAAGTCCAGTTCTCAATTAAAAATTTTTGATACATACAAAGAAATAGGAAAGTACAGCACATACCATTGAAAAAAGCAGTCAATACAAACAATCCCTGAGAAAACCAGACTTCAGACTTACTAGAAAAGATTTTCTGTAAGCTATTTTAGATATGTTCAACAAAAGGAGATCGTATTTAAGGTACTAAAGGAAAGTATGAAGATCATATCTATCAAATTAAAGAATATCAATAAAGAGAGAATATTATTTAAAAAATAGAAATTATAGAGTTTAAAAGTACAAAAACAGAAATGCAAAATTCACTACAGAGGTCCAATAGCTGATTTGAAGTGGCAGAAAAAATCAGTAAACTTGAAATTAAACAGTTTATTAATCATATGATGAGACTTTTGGGGAGAGAAGGACAGGTTTACTAATCCAGTCCAAAAATAGCTTGAGGAATTCAGGACAGGAGATTGACTTGGAGTTTTTATGGTAGAGAGATTTGGGCCAAGGGCAGGGTTCCCTTACATATGGGGTTTGAACTTCCCACTGGTGCTAAAGGAGACCACATCTGGGCTTTCTTATCAGCTTGCTCAGATATGAAGCAAAATGGGAAGCCAGAGAAGTGAGACCTAAAAACTGTCAACACACACAAAATGATGGAGTCAGACTGTTTAATACACTTGTAATAGTTAAAAACTTCTTAGATCACAAACTGTGTATTCAATAAAAGAACAAAAATTGATAGAGTTGACTTCAAGCTTAAACACTTTTGCTCTTCAAAAGAAACTTCTAAGAAAATGAAAAGTCAAGTCACAAACTAGGAGTCCTATATATACTTACTAGACCTGAATCCAAAATAAATACATTTTATAAATCAATAACAAGACACAAAAAAGTAAAGAAATCGGTCAAAGTTTTAAATGATCACTTCACAGAAGAAGCTATACAAATTGTTAGTAATCACATGAAAATATACTCAACCTCATTTCTCATGAGTGAAATGAAAATTAACACAACAATGAGATAACTTTATCCATCCTTTATAATGGCTAAAATCAGAAAAACTCAATAGTAAGTATTGTAGAGGATGGAGAGGCACCAGTAGTCTCAAACATTGCTGAAAGGAATGTGAAATGACACAACCAATTTGGCAAACCGTTTGGGAGTTCCTAATAAAATTAAACATATACCTATAGTATGACCCATCTTAGATTTTACCCAAGAGAAATTAAATCATATTTGCTCACAGAGACTTGCATAATAATGTTTATATTAAGTTTAATCCCCCTTGGAAACAAATGTCCATCAAGAGGTGAATTTGCAACTCAGTGTGGTTTATTGACTCAACGGAATACTATTCAGTAATAAAAATAAACTATTGACACACACAACAAAATGGATGAATCAAGAAAACATGCTGTTCAAAATAGGCAGGTATAAAAGAGTACATACTGAATGATTCCAGATATAAAAGAGTACATACTGAATGATTCCAGCTTGTCTGACATTTTAGAAAATACAAATCTAATACAGAATGAAGGTAAATAGATGGTTGCCTTGTCCTAGGACAGGAGAGAAGGTAGGTATTGTCTGTGAGAGGATACCAAAAAACTTTTCAATGAGATGAAATGTGGTGGTTACTCAGGTGCATGAATTGGTTACACCTCATCAAAATATTTACTGAAAATGTATTTGACCACATATAAATTGCACCTCATTAAAGTTATTAAAGATAACATGAACCTGCATAATACAATTTTCTTTTATTTTCTATAAAATATTACTGTTATTACTAAGAGAATAATACTAAACAAATGAATTTGAAAATATTTTATAATAGAATAATCAAGATATATCTTTTTATGAGATCAAAAGTAAGGCAAGATTACTATTGTGAATGAGGTAATTATAGTGTCCACCTGAAGAATGCATTGCCAACAAAACAATCATTAATTTATAACAGAGGTGGCTTCATTGTACTGACAATTTCATGCTGTTGCTCAGGAACAGGAAATTTTATATCTTAAGTATTTAATAATTCTATTATATGTAATATTTGCCTTTCTGGGAAATATAAATGCTTGAAGACAGATTTAAACATTATCATCTGTTTCTTTCTAGGTTTTTAGGCCAAATTAAAATACACAGTATTAAAATGTAATTTCTCTTTAGCTTAGAAAGTTTGTTGAAAATACAACTATTTTATTGTGCATCCTGTTGGTATTAAATTGTTCTTAATTTTGCTGATGACTGGTAGGTAATTAATTTCACCAATAACTTACGCAAAAATTAAACAAAACATAAGTATTACTGTGGGAAGTATGCTTATCATTCTTAGAGAAATACAGTCATAAATCATCCATTCCTGGTCTCTAAGATAGCCTCAAAGATCTAAGACTTTGGTGCATCCTGCAGCCTTTTTATTCATATATTTATTTTCCTTTTTACTACCCACTTAACTCTTTACTAACTTTTGACAGTGATTCTGCTTTTGACAGTTAATCATGGAAGCTATTACATCAAAGCAATGTGAGCAGCATTAATTAATACTAAAAGCAAGCTCAAAGTAAAAGACAAAACTCTCTTCCAGTTTGACAGAGACAAACAGACCAGTGTTTAGAGTAGGAGACAGATTGTTTTTCTTCTTCTTTGGTTTGCCAGGCTTGATCATGACCCAAAGCGACAAGTGCATTAGATATACCAATTTGCACTTGGCTCCATAAAATGCCATTTTCAATTCTAGATTATGTGCTTAGTGAGAAATGCCTCCCCTCATGAAGCTTGTGAGCCAGTGAATAAAGTCTACTTTGGGGATAAATGCCATTGTTCTGTTTGGATAGAAAGCAATTTGCTGTACCTGAAGATCATACCATTATTACAGAGATGCATGAGCACCAGTGTGGGCATTCCAACTTCTCCTTTCCCCTGGGGACATGTTAGGTAATGAAATACACTCTTTGGCAATGAGTCTCTTGTCTATTTAGTGCATATTCCAGACATCAGACTTGCTCCAATATCTGGTAAAAATCATCTTCTTTTAGGAGAAGACTTAAGGACTATGAGGCAATGACTTATTACCTTAGCATCAAGTCAGTTGTACTGTCAACCTTCTCTTAAATGGTACCTCAGTCCTAAGGCCCAACATGTGTTTTGTTGTCTGTTATCATTCCACCACCTTGCCTCTGAGGTCCAGTAACTTCGTTCTTTATGTATGATTTTATGGCAGACCCTTCCAAATTAAAGGTCATATATATTTATTTTAGTTTTTCTCTTTGCACACAATGCCTAGCATTATTTTTGGAATACATATTGAACTACATAGCTGTTTACTGAAATACAGCCTTTTCTTTAGAACTTCTCATTGTTGTGCTGTCTCCATTGTTTTTTTAAGTCTAGAGACCTGTCCTGAAACCTAAACCTTTTTAATCCCTGGTATTAGTAACCAACTCTCATGTTTACCTAAGAATCTAGAATTTTTTCTATACTGTCCTTTTTTTGATAGTTCCTCATAAACCTCAGAACCTGCATAATCTCTTGTTTCTGTTCCACCTCTGCCCCAGTAGATGTGCCCCTGTCCAAATTCTTATATCGTTAATGATAGATCAAAGATATACTATGTGTTTCTTAGGAATAAATAAATATACTGCCTAGGAATAAATAGTATGCTTTTAGAAAGAACACGACTCTTTCAGGAAGCTCAGTGAACTAAATAATACCTTATTTGTTGTACCCTTTAGTTTCCTAAATTCTACTTCTCTAGAAGGTTAAGTATTTAAGCTTATGTTGTAGTACTTCATTTCAAGGCATTTATTTGAGCATATACTAGTTCAAAAAAGCATTAATCTTTCAATAGGCAATTTAATAGCCTGAACAGGTTAACGTAACATAAACATTTTGATCACTTTTCCCCTTCCAAGGATGAATCCTCTGAAAGAGGGGACAAATATGCACTTATGAGGGATAAGACTATGCTTATTAGGCACAATATGTAGCACCTAATACGTGTTTCATAAATATTTTTTACACAAATAGAAACAGCCAACTCCTAACATAATTAATACATGAGAGTTTGTAAATCTTCAGTCATTTAATTTCTGAAATCTCTTGAACACTATTAAGGATAACTACAGCCACCCCCTTTATTATTTTCAAAAAGAAAGGGTGACCTTTCAAGTCCTTAGGAAAGAAGTAAACTCATCTTCAGTGAAAAGAGCAGAGCACTGAAAATGAATTTTGTATTTGTACAATATCAAACAGTCTATGCAACATTGATTTTTTTAAAAACATGCATCATAAACTATTTCAGAAACTATTTCAGATGTGAGAATCCTTCTATCGCAATTTAAGGAATGGTGCCAGTTAGCATGTGATTTTTTTCACCATTTCCCCCACTTTTAAAACTACAAATTAGATTATTCAAATGTGCTCTCAAAGAGGTTACCCCTGGAAACCACTCTTAGGCTTCATCGGGTATAGAATAGCCTGGCTGCAGATTGGTTTTAGCCTCAGGGAATATCTTACCAAGGCACAGCAGTCTCCAATGACTACCAATTAGTTTCCCAGTGTGATGCTAGGTATTGCCTGTGGTCATTAATGCCATATTTGCTAAAGGGCTTCACTGTTTAGTGATTGCCCTTTCCTTCATTCACAGTTAAGACAAGGAAGACAAACAATTGCAGGTTTAAAATTTAACTCTCAAAGTTCTCAAGTTTAAGATTTTTACATTCAAGATACTTTTCTTTCGGATATTCTACCCATTCAGTTACAGAATTGTAGAGCTCAGAACAGACTTTTTCTTCTTCTCTTTCTTTTACACAAATTTCTCCCTTCAGGTAGCACGATGGGAGAAATACTCTCCATTTTATTCACATCATTTAACTTTTCATTTTAATTACTTCTGAAATTAAATGTTTCAGTTAATATTTATTGAGTTTTGCTCTTACAGCTTTTGTTAATATCTCAAACATTAAAATTAAGAAAAATAATAAATTTTCTGATAAACATGAAATTCACTGGCATACTAGTTATTGGAACTTGGACAACTGGCTTTATAAATTGGCTGATGGATTATTCAACCCTATGGAATCATTTAATTGGTAAATGGCAAACTCAATCTAATTTTCTTAATACCTGAACTTCTATTTAAAATAATAATGGGGGCTTTCCTGGTGGCCCAGTGGTTGAGAGTCTGCCTGCCGATGCAGGGGACGCGGGTTCGTGCCCCGGTCTGGGAGGATCCCACATGCCGTGGAGCAGCTGGACCCGTGAGCCACGGCCGCTGAGCCTGCGCGTCCCAAGCCTGTGCTCCGCAACGGGAGAGGCCACACCAGTGAGAGGCCAGCGTACCGCAAAAAAAAAATAAAAATAATGATGTCAGTCAACAAAATAACATAGTAACAGTTATTTTTATGGGTTCCTTAACTTAGAATATGATACAATTTTAGCGATTAGAATGACTGACGTTTCTATACTTTAGATGGGGCTAAGGAGGAAAAGAAGCTACAAACCATATTTAAAGAAACTAAATATAATTTGCAATAACCAGCAATAATAATTGATTGTACATTTATCAGACAACCTGTAGATTCATTCATACACCAAAATACTTGTAACTTTTAGAGCTCAGCAATGTAAATATTTGTAAATTTAGGCAATAGTATGGATTTGGGAACTATACAATGGGCATGCCCCTACTAAAGCTGTATCATAAAGGCTGGCTATCTCTGGATTACTATATTGTGTTTAATATGGATGATATTTTATGCACTTATTTTTTATAAACAACTTACTGCTTGATCCTGCCCCATTATTCAAATAGTAGTTATATTTCTATACTTTGCTTTCTCAAGTTTCCTTACATAGTAATTTAGATAGAGTTAGTCTTGGTCTATCAGTTCTACCAAGTTGATAGATTAATAATGATAAAACACTGGTAATTATGGAGATCAGTTACTATGTCATAGGCACTCTGCTAAGCCTTTAACATGAACTATTTCATTTTACCGTCACATCAAATAGAAATTATTACCATCATGTATAAGAAAGCTGAACCTCAGAGGGGTCATATAATTGTCCTAAATTCATACAATCATGAAAAGACTGTGTCAGAACGTTAACACAGCCAGTTTAGATTCCAGAGTCCCAACTTTTAAACATTCTGCACTATTGCTCCTAGTTCTGGTAGAATAAATACTGATTTGCGAAGTAGTCAGACTAACATTTTCTCAAACCATTGAATCTCGGGATTGGAGAGGACCTTGAAGATCCTCCAATCTAATGTCTAATTAACTTTCTTTGTGATCACAACAATGTTGTCACCCAACTCTCAAACAACTTTCCACCAAAGGCCTCACAAGCTCCAAGTGTGGCCCATTCAGTGGAGAAATAGTTGAACTGCTTGAAAGTTATTTCTCATAATGTGTTTTTGGCCTACTTGTATCTCTCTTCAAAGTATTCTAGTTCCCCCTCCTTGAACTCTGAGTCAGGGTTTCTCTCATCTCAGACACAACATTCATTGAATATCTGCAATGCACTAGGTAAGTGTTTTATTAAATATATGTTACCTCATTTATTCCTAACCATAATTGTATGAAGTAAATATTTTTTCTTTAAAAAGGCTAAGAGAAATTGAATAATTGGCCAATAGTTGTAGAACAAATAAATGGTGGACCTCAGAGAGTACATATGTCTTCTGACTCCAAATCCATTTACCCTAGAGAATCATTCTTACAAATTTATAACTTAATAAATTTTGAGTCACAATAGGTATAATTATAACTCCCATTCATTTTCTATTTCTATATTCTGCTCTGTTTTAGCATTAATTTTAGGAACTCAAATATTTTCCTTGTTCTACCAACTTGGCTTTATATTCTGCTTTATGTTTGCAAATAACTTAAGCTAGCCCTTACTCCTAGACTGAAA
This sequence comes from Phocoena sinus, assembly GCF_008692025.1. Classification (NCBI taxonomy): domain Eukaryota; kingdom Metazoa; phylum Chordata; class Mammalia; order Artiodactyla; family Phocoenidae; genus Phocoena; species Phocoena sinus. The sequence goes on along the minus strand of NC_045772.1, from coordinate 33,562,914 downwards.
TATGACCATTCAAATAAATTCTCCAGTCAAATTGATTTCTCTCTTCCTTATCTTCAAAAGTAAAACCCTGCGCTTTCCTGGTGGTGCAGTGGTTGAGAGTCCGCCTGCCGATGCAGGGGACACGGGTTCGTGCCCCGGTCCGGGAAGATCCCACATGTCGCGGAGTGGCTGGGCCCATGAGCCATGGCTGCTGAGCCTGTGTGTCCGTAGCCTGTGCTCCGCAACAGGAGAGGCCACACCAGTGAGAGGCCCGAGTACCGCAAAAAAAAAAAAAAAAAAAAAAGTAAAACACATACTAAGGGAATAACTAGGAAAAGATTTATGCAGAATAACCTCTAAATATGATATATTCACCCTGAACTAGAAGGACACTGTGAAGACAAAGCAAACATCAAATTAGGAAATATTTTAAATACATAATTTAGAGGGGAAATATTTTCAGTCTAACTATTTATATCACAGTAATTATGTTGCCTTGGAAACATCTTTAACCTGCTTATTTAAACTAATATCATTTGCCAATTGCCCATGTATATATTTTATGCATAGGGGAATGACCTATTTTAACTCAAAAAAAGAAACATGAAACATTATGAAATTTTAACCAATATTAATTTTATGCATTATAATTATTTTATAATTCTTAAATGTGAGCTAACTTAGATAAAATGTTTATATTAGTTTATAATTTCCTTTATCAAAATCTTGTTTCAGAAAAGGGTAATGTAATCTGATTTTTGGCATTGGCATCAACACATTACATGTTAAAGTTTTTAAAATCCTTTTTTCACAACATGTAGGTATAGCTCTCATGCAAGGAGATATAACATCTGATTCACTCAGATTCTCCATCCATATATCTTGAGGCCAAAAAATTAGAAATAATTGTTAGATTCAAGCCATGTAATTAGACAGCATAACATCTAAGATACTTTTTTGTCAGTTTTCTAAAAAAGAATTTTAGTAAGTGATACATTACACCATAAAAATCCTCCTTCAATAGGCCTTTTAATGATGATAAATAAAGAACTTATGCAAATCCAAGCAATTAATCCTTCTGAAGCATTCCACTGAAATCACTAATAAGGCACCCAGGAGGGAAATACACACATAAATTATTCTTTTGTGAATTCAAGCTTGGGACTGCCATATTTTTTTTCTCTACCCTTAAGAACAGTTAGTTTCAGTAGTAATTACATTCCTTTAAGCTTTTATTTAAATTAAAGTGTGGATTTGAAAGACATGTGTAAAATAAAATCATATTGCATATGTTAACAAAATAAATATAAAGTTATTTTAGATATTTCATTGAGCGTTTTCTTAATCTTCTTAGAATTTTTCTTTGAGGAAATGCCTAAGGTGTCATATTCTTAATAAAAATGGAATTTATAGATATACAACTACAAGTAAATATTTGAAACCTAAAAAACAATAATGAGTACAATGCACATGAAAATCAAAAGTACTATGACTATATTAAAAGGACCATCCATGATAAGTATACACAACCTCATGGAAATGGCAAGTTATACTCCCAGCTGACCTTTAATTTATTCACCATGTTAAGAATGTACCATTAAATAACCCCCAATGTTGCCTTCCCGTGAGGAAGCTGTGTTAGGCAAAGAAAACAGAAAACACATTACTAGATACTGCAACAGATATGAATGTTACAATATTCATTATATACCTAATATGACAAGTTCATAAAGGACATAGTTCTTGGGTCTAAACTTTGGAAGTACAAGTGTCATGTATTCTTGTTAAAACATGGATCCTTAGTGGAAGCACAATAACCTAATCATAGATATGTTCTCAATACCTATTTTGAAAGAAAGAAATAAAATATTTTATAAGTTATGAGAGCATAAAAAATTATTCAATTAGAAGTGAGTCTTTAGTTAAGAGGACTTGCTGTGTATTAAACAAAAATAAGAATAGAGCTACCATATGATCCTGCAATCCCACTCCTGGGCATATATCTAGAGAAAACCATAATTTGAAAGGATACATATGCCCCAATGTTCATAGCGGCACTATTTACAACAGCCAAGACATGGAATCAACCTAAATGTCCATTGACGAATGGATAAAGAAGATCTGAGATATATATATATATATATATATATATATATATATATATATATATATATATAAATAAATCTACAGTGGAATATTACTCAGCCATAAAAAAGAATGAAATAATTCCATCTGCAGCAACATGGATGGACCTAGAGGTTATCATACTAAGTGAAGTAAGCCAGACAAAGACAAATATCATATGACATTGCTTACATGTGAAATCTAAAAAAATGATACAAATGAACTTATGTACAAAACAGAAATAGACCCACAGACATAGAAAAGAAAGTCATGGTTACCATAGGGGAAATGGGGGCAGGGGATAAATTAGGATTTTGGGATTAACATATACACACTACTATATATAAAATAGATAACAAACAAGGACCTACTGTATAGCACAGAGAACTATATTCAATATTTTCTAATAACCTATAAGAGAAAAGAATCTGAAAAAGAATAGATAGATGTATATGTATAACTGAATCACTTTGCTATATACCTGAAACTAACACAACATTGTAAATCAACTATACTTCCATAAAAAAAATGCAAAAAAAGAATGATGAGCCATGTATACTGAAGATTATAAATAAAATGAGAAAACTCCTTTAAATATTCAGGCAGTGAAAAACAGGTTACTATTAGAGAAACAAAAATCTAGCTGATGACAATAGGACAATCTCTAGAGAGTTTCAAGCTGAAAAGATTGTGATTCAATAATTGTCTACCCAACAGAGCTGCCATTCATAAACAAATTTATAGAAAATATACCACCCATGTGCCTTTTGAGAGTAAAATCAAAAACTCAAATATAAAAAAAAAAGATAAAAGGAAATCAACAGTGAAGGCTTTCTTAATTTTATCATGGTTAAGATAATAAATGTTTCTTTAATAATAAATGTTACATAGTATATTGATAGTACTCATCAGGAGATTAACAACCACAAATTTTGTCAATAAAAATATAGAAAATGGAGCGAAAAAAATAAACAGTAATAATGGTGCTCAATTTCTGCTTTCTATGCCCAGTGAGGGCATGAGTCTTTTCTAACTGGATTGTCCTTGCATTTCCACTATCCAGTATAATGCCCGGCACAGAGTAGACTCTTAAGCTGTATCTGTTGAGTGAATCACCTTGGTGTAAGAGATAAGGAGTTAATACTGCTTCATTCTTGACATTGCTAATTTTGGAAATATGTATATGAATATACATAATACTTAAAGGTACATATTATGGTGGATCAGAATAACCCTTTGTTTTTGCAAGCTTCATTTTAAGACACTCTTATTTAGAAGTCTGAGATGAGGCAGGGCTTGAGGTGCTATGATTAGGGCACTGACAACAATACTGTTTAGACAGCCAGGATCTTGTTAGTTTTCCAGAATTAAGGAGAAAAGAGAAGGGAAGGATTCCATGGGGGAAACCTGAACCTCCTGAAATACACTGTGATTGAGATGGCAGAAGTCTCTCTCTGAAAAGAATGACTGCATGAGTGGCTGTGAGAACTGCAAGGGCTGGACACCAGGCACCATAGCCCAGAGGACCTCAGGATGGAATTGTCATGGAGAAACTGGAATTCCCAATAGTGCCTGATGACCTTAAGTATATCTGTTTTGGACTGTGTAAGGAGTTATTGTGCCTGCGATCACCAGAAGCTATAAACTAGGGCTTTACACATTATTTTTATTGGTAAAATATTTTATACCAATCTTAGAGAGTGGGCACTCAAAGTGGAATAGACATATAAATAAATGTTTCTGTGCTTATAACTACTGTGCATACACAATATTATAGATTATTGCATTTTTATTTACATTTTTCTTATATTCTAAAAACATATTATGAAACATGTATTCAATTACAATAAATATCTTTATTTTCTTGTTTAATTTCCATCATATCTAAAAATTACAAAATATGGAAGTATTTGTGCTATAATAAAGTTGGAGGAAAGGTTATAATATTTGTTGAAATACTATGTGTTTTGAATAGAGAATATATACTTGTTCAAGTTTTCTCTGCCTCTTTGGTGTTCATTCTCTCTCCCTCACTCTTCCTCTCTCCCTCCTTCCCCATCTCTTTCTTTCCTTCTCCTATCTTTTCTCTCTTCCTTTCTTTTCCTCCTTCTCTTTTTCTGAGTAACATAAGACAGCTATCCCCAATGTCCCATATCCATTTTCTTGTAAAACTGAAGTTAAAATATCTCTAACATGGCCTAAAGTACAACACTGTCACACATGTATACTTATTCTTGGTATAAATCTAAAAGACATGCTACTAAAATAATCAAACCCCAATAATTAAATATTGAGAGTAAATTTTAGAAAGCACTACTTCATTTTGATTAGAAATATTAACAGAATGTGCTTGGTAACACCTGTAAAAATATGTTTCCTTCAAGAGATTAGCAATACTCATTATCCAAACAAATTAAATTTGGAATTTAGAATTTTATTCTGCATTCAGTTGGAAATGTTCTATCAAGTTCAAGATAGCAAAAACAACTGAGAAAGTAGATGTGAAGTAATACTTTTCTCATATCATCAAACACAGACATAAATAATAATAATAAACAACAAATAAACCAACTAACCAACAAACAAAAAATACTAGAAAATCACAAAAGTGAAGATTAGGACAACCAAAACACTGGTAAATCAAAATTTTATAACTCATGTATTTATAAAAATCTGCATATGCATTTGATGGCAACTGTAAATTATGATAAATGTCATTTTATAATGGATTTACCAGTTTCACCATAATCTTGGGCATTGTGTTGAAACATAGATTTGTATTAAATAATATTGTTTTTAATTAAGCAGTTCACTTGATTTTCCAGTCCAAAAGACTATAGATACTTTCATTCATTGACATTTATTTTTAATTTTTTAATGTTTAATGTTTTTAAATGTTTAACATTTATTGATTGCCTTTCTTGTATAAGGTATTGTACTAGATGCTTATATATATCAGGGTTCTTAAGTTGGGCATTATGGACATGTGGGGCCTGATAATTCTTTAATTCTTTGTTGTGAGTATTAGTTAGGATTCTCCAGAAACTAACAGTATGAAGGTAGGTGTGTGTGTGTATGTGTGTGTGTGTGTGTGCATGAAATCTGCAGGGTGAGTCGACAAGCTGGAGATCCAGGAGAGCTGATAGTGTGTATTTTCAGACCAAAGGATGGCAAGAAGAATCAACATTTCAGTGCAAGTTCAAAGGCAGGAGAAAGCTAGTGGCCCAGTTTGAAGGCAGGCAGGCAGGCAGGCAGGAGGAATTCTCTCTTACTGGAGGAGGATCAGGCCTAGAGGTTCTAGTTAGGCCTTTAACTGACTGGATTAAAGCCACACATTTTAGGGAGGGTTTTACTTAGTTCACCAATTTAAATGTTAATCTCATCCCAAAACACATCACAGATTAATACTTGACCAAATATCTGGGTACCCTGTGGCCCAGTCAAGTTGACACATAATATTTAATATTATTGCAGAAGCTAGTCTTGTGCATTGGAGGATGTTTAGCAGCATCTCTAGCCTCTAAACACTAGATACTAATAGCACTCCTCTTATTCAGTTGTGACAACAAAACAATGGCAATAACAAAGTGTTTCTAAGCATTGCAAATGTCCTCTAGGTGAAAAAAAAATATCTGGTTGATAGCCACTCACACATTATCATCTTTAATATTCAAACAAATTTTCTAGGAAGATAATATTATTATCATTATATAAATGAGAAACTGAGCCTCAGAATAATTAGGTAATGTGCCTAATGTCGCAAAGCTAATACAGTTATGAAACCAGTATTTAAATTCATGTCTGTCTGACTCCAGACTGCATTCTATTTTTAGTACTTCAGGCTATCCAACTGGCAGCTGAAAGCTGAACTGGAAGCTCAAGAGACAGATTGGCCAAGAAATATAGGTTATGAGTCAATATAGCACACAGAAAATAGTTGAATCCATAGTTGTGGAAGATAAATTTCATTCACTTAGGAGAAGCAATATAATTATTAGCCTCAAGAGGTAGGAAAACTTTCTGAGGGAAAATATGGACTCTTATAATTCCCCATGGATTTGGTGGCCCATATAAGCCAACCTAATTGAGCTGAATCAAAACATCATTATGGTGATATTTACGAGTCATTGAGTCTCTTCTCAAGAACTTCTTCCCCTTCTACTGTGAAATATTCACAATAAAATTATTTCCTCCGGAAGGCATGTGTGTTTATGTGTGTGTTAAAATTTATTAACACATGACTACAAATTAATATATTGGACTAATAAAATATTACCTAATAAAAAACAGAGGTTTGAGATGAAAAGAATATGAAATAAGTAAATTTAGATGTGCATAATAAACATAGGATGAGCTGTTCTGGGGAGAGAAAAAAGTAAGCATAAAAAAGCTATCTCGGGCTTCCCTGGTGGCGCAGTGGTTGAGAGTCCGCCTGCCGATGCAGGGGACGCGGGTTCGTGCCCCGGTCTGGGAGGATCCCGCATGCCGCGGAGCGGCTGGGCCTGTGAGCCATGGCCGCTGGGCCTGCACGTCCGGAGCCTGTGCTCCGCAACGGGAGAGGCCACAACGGTGAGAGGCCCGTGTACTGCAAAAAAAAAAAAAAAAAAAAAAAAAAAGCTATCTCCATTCTAAACAAAAGTAAGTAAAATGGATGAGATTCTATGATTTTGTAATATCCTGGCTTATTCCCACAAAATTAGGATAAATAGAACTGTCTAGGGTTTTGCTTATAATCTGTGGTAACTATCCTCCAAGATGATTTTCAGTTACTTTTGCCTTATGGCATCCATTTCCTTGTGTAGTTCTCTCCCACACAGAATAGAATTGACTTGTGGAACAAACAGGATACTCCAGGAATAACAGAGTATGACTTCTGAATCTAGGTCTTTAAGGTGATTGTGCCTTCCTCCATGGCTTCTGTTGGATGACTCACTCTGAGGAAACCAGCTACACTAAGGAAAGGTCAACATAATGAGGAACTTGAGGTTTCCTGCCAACAGTTAGCACTAATTTGCCAGGCAAGTAAGTGAGCCATACAGGAAGCAGATATACCAGCTCAGGTTAAGCCTTCATATGACTGCAGCCATGCCAACATCTTAACTGAACCCTCATGAGAAACTCTGAGCTAGAACTACTTAGCTAAACTATTCTTAAATTTGTGACACTGAGAAACCGTGAAATGATAAATATTTATTGTCCTTTTAAATGACTAAATTTTGAGGTATAATAATTTGTTAGCAATAAATGAATAGATGAATAAATGAATAGAACATCCGTTTAGAAGTAGGCTAGGATAGAGAGAGACATCGAAAATATTTAAGTAATCATATTTTTACTTGGTCTATCTTCACCATAAATATGCAAACTAAGATTTCAAGATTGAAACACAAAGGCTACCATAGAGTTGATTTCTAAAGCATTTTTCATTGAACCTATGTATGATTCCACTAAGGGTATAAGTTAAAGGAGCCAAATATAGGAAAAGATTGACATAATATATTTGAAAATAAAATAAATATACTAAACCCTCCCAATCCTTCATGCCTTTTCAATAGGGAGACAAACCATTAGAGTGTGGGGGAAAAATGCTTCCAAAAAAATTCTCCAATTGGAAAATTCTAAAATGCCTTTTAGCTAGTTTAAATATGCTTGAACATCAAAATCAGTTCACATAAAACTAGACTAAATCTATAAAAGTCAGCCAGAATTCAGAGCATCATGTAATTTGTGTACTACAATCAATTGAACCTATTGTTGACTAGTAAACACTAGATGGGGTATTATGCAAGAGTTCAAAAACTGATTAAAAAGTTCAAAATGATTTCCCAAAGAAAGGCATTGACTTTATTGCTATTGATTTAACCTGAAGCAGTCCATATGTAAACACTACTGTATTTGCAACTTATAAAATAATCAGCTTAAAATGAAAAATTAAAGTACACTGATCAATTACTCTTAAGTTTTATGAAAGAGTTATAACAAACCTAGTGAAACTATACACTTATGTAATTTTAGAAGTCAAATTATATTTTAAGCTATATGTCACTTTGTCTACAGCTATTATAAATGATGGTAACTTAATGATAACATTTGAAAGGCATTTATTTGTAATGATTTAAAAATATGTTTCAACAAGGGATGCCAACAGTGGATGCCAATTGATTCATTCCCCAACCAGATTTTCACTCTCATCTTAAGTGTTATGACATCTTTAGCTCTTTAAAGACAAATCAGTATGGGCCTTTCAGGCAGATGCAATTACTGTACTCACTTCTGGTTTAAGTTTTTGTGAGGTACATTACTTTGTAGGTAGTCCAAATTTTTACTGAAATATCCCCAATGATGCATATTAAAAAAACAAAATCAATACTCTTTAAGAAAAACATGACATTTAAATGAACTTTGCAAGAGTCTGAGAAGAATTTTCACTAACTAAAACGCGGTTCTCAATGTGTGGTCTCTGAACCAGCAGCACAAGCATCACCTGGGCATCTGTTATCAATGTAAACTGCTGAACCCCAATTTAGACATACAGAATGTGAAACTTTGTAGGTAGAGCTCAGCAATTTTTCTTTTAATAAGTCCTCCATGGGATTCAGATGCATGGTAAAGATTGAGGACCAACTAGAAAGTAGAAGAAACTGGACTAATAAACACAATTAGAACTACACATGCTTATTGGCAAAGACAACATCTCACACTCAAAAATAAGTAGGAAGAGGTTTGGGCTCAGATCCACTAACCACTCCTAATTCAGAAATACAGACTCTGTTACTCCAACCACAATCAAAACAAAAACAAAAAAGGTATCTACTCTTCTACTACATGACACTACCTTCTGAGACTGCCAAATTCTGTCCTCACATGTTTCCAAAAATTATGTTTCTTACTACAAGCATTCAGAGAGTAAATTATTAACACACAGTGTTATTGCAATACATTATAGACATATATCGATGCCAATAACTCTGGAAGTAATAGAACCTGATAATGGCAGTTTTTATTTGTGTTCATTTAGGAGCAACAGCTAATAATATGGAATTAATACTGTGACTTTCTCACAGTCTAAAAATGTGGTATTAAGAGTAGAGGCCAATCTAATCTCTTACATTCCAAAGACTCACATAAGCTGAAGAAAATTTTCTTGAAACAAAGCTCTCTGTTACACCATGAAACAATCTAACAAAATTAATCAAATTTTAGTTTTTCAACCTTAACCTGATTTTTCCCGCAAGTACATTCAACTGGACACCTCATTCTCTTTATTCTCAATACCCCAAAATATCTTCAAGGCCCCTTCCCTGTGTTCCTATAAAGGGGTCTTTCCCTTACCGCATTTTGTTCTTTGCCATTTAGTTATCTCTATTTTCTTTCACAACACTTAAAAGAGTGTGATATTCATTTTTATGTGTTTTATTATTTAATATGTATATTTTCCTCCCATAGTTTCTTCAGAACAGTGGCCATGTCCTTTTTCTTTACATTGAATGTCTAGAAACTAGATTAGTGCCTGCGATGTTGTAGACACAATAAATATGGGTGGAATGAAGGAATAAATGAAATGGATAAATGCTTGGCTGTCTGTCTCACTTTTCATTGGGTTCTTCTGAACTATTGTTGTACCAGACACATGGTGGGCGTGTAACAACTATTTGCTCAATTAAAAAATTTGCTAATTTATTGAAACTACTTTTCCCAGCCTTAGCTTTGCCTTTAAATTAAAAAGTTAAAGTTACAGATATTTTATGATTTATATGTATTCAAATAAAGTTTTTCCCCTTTATGTGATTTCTTGCCATAATTCTGACTTGACACAAGTTTCACATTTCTGCTTTTCTATAAGCCTTGAAGTATCCCTGATTAACTCCCAGAGCAGGAGTCTCTGACAGCAAACATAGATAAAAGAGAAATTATCATAAAATTTTAAATGTTTCCTTAGATTATTTTGTTTTTCTCTTTTATTTTAAAAGACATGTTATCCAATTTATAGGATTTTAAAAATAAGGTAATGGAATTAAAATGTATGTTCTATTTGTCAGGCATAGAACTTTATCTACATTACTGTATCAATTTATATACAAAATTTCTAAAATAATTTTTAGCCCCTCTGTTTTATAGAATAGGAAACTAAGTGTCAAAAATAATTAATTTGTCTAATGTGAACTCATCAGTGTGTTTTACATCTAAAAATTATACTTAAGTCTATTTGATTCTTCTAATAGATGAGTTACCTCGTGTAACAAATAACCCCAAATTTAGTGGCTTAAAACAACCGAACTTCATTTCTTTCTACAATTCTATGTGTCGCTAATGGTTCTTTGAGTCTAAGCTGGATTAGCTGATCTTTATTGTCAGCTGTGGCTTGACTGGACCTAGATAGTGTAGGATGGCCTCACTCAAAGACCCAGAAGCTGGCCATCAACCACAGTGCCTCAGTTCTTCTTTACATGGACTTTCCATCAGGTTGGCTCAGGCTGTTCATGGGATGAGAGCAAGTCCCATTACATAAATACTTTTCAACCTCTGCTTGTATAATATTTGCTAATATCTCATTGACAGAGAGCACACTGAACTCAGAATGAATGTAAACAAGTCATATGGCCAAGTCTAGATTCAAAGGAGAAACTTTTTCCTATACAGTTTTTAGAACAAGGTCTGAATTGTGTTTTTATCCAAATAATCTCAATTGTACATACTCAAGATACAAGTAAATTCCTGGATGTATAACTGAGAAGGCATTCAACATTCTCAACGCAGGAGACCAAATTTTGATAATTATTTGTTTGGAGACATACATAATTACTCAGAAATATGTTTAATCTATTCATTCATATTTTAATAATAGTTTACAAAACTTATTATGCTGATATATTTTCTAGGTGGAATGATTTGAACTCTATTTTTCTATAACATTGCATACTTTATTTCCATAAGGATTGTCTTATATATCTGAAAGTTTATGAAAGATAGTAATTGAGAAGTGAGAACCATTCTATAGTCAAAAGAGTTGCTGATTAAAATGCATCCCCTATACAAACATTTTGGTTAGTGGTCAATCAGTATACTTGAGCACATGGTGTAACATGGAAGCCCTTGAGTGCTTTGTCTCCAATGTATACAATGTGTCTTTGCTACAACTGAGTACAGTATAGAGTTAGAACACTGTCTATTAAATAGAGCATCATTTGGCAGTCAAATCAATGTTTTGAAGCAGGACATAGCTTACTATAAATAAGAAATAAAAGTCTTAGCATGGTAATAAGAAGAAAGACAAATCCTTATTTCCTGAAATTTGGAAATATATTGCCTTCTTAGTGAATAGCAGCATGTGGTCAGATAACTGTTATATTCACACAGCTCTATTATCTGTTTCTATTTTCATATTCACCAAGCAACCCTTTTTAAATTTAATAGTGACTGCTTTATAATCACTGTTAACTTGTTTCATCTCATTTTCAGCCTTTTAATTCGTTCTACTGAGCCTCCAAAAGTTCTAGATCTAAATGTGCTTTGAACTTAGAAAGATTAATAAACATTTCCCTATCTGGATCTAAAGGGATAAATTAGGTAATGATCATTTAATTTATATAATGATTTGTCACAGTATTCCTTTCAATAGCCACCCTCTGTCATATTAAAATATGAATTCATTTATAAATGATTTATACACTTGCCTGGAGAGTAATACAACTTATTGACATGAAGACTGCATTATAAAACTCATTAAATATGAATCCATTTTTCTAAAATAGATTCAATGGAAATTGGATAATACATTATAATGTTTTTTTCTAAAATGGTTTATATGAAACGGTCACTTTGATAACCTCAGGTAGATGCTATATCACAAAATATTTATTTCAGCTAGAACTTAGTCTATAGTTCAATATAGGTTGAATAATTTTACATAAGCACAGGCTGTATCTCTTCTAAATAAAGCACATATTTGATAGTACATCTTCTTGCCAGATTAGATGACAAACAATATTCAAATCACAAAATCCTTTTGTATAAACAGGCTGTTACTAAAGTGCCAGATTATAACTTTTCAATTACCATATGTTTCTAAATGTTTATTTAGGATTTTAGAAATACTGTGGCCTTTTCCTGCAAGCAATTAAATAAAATAAACCTTTATTTTTGATAATACTTGAAAGCATAAACGCTGGAAAGTAGATGAAAAATGATCTTTTAAATCTCAGCTTGATAGAATAGAGTTATAGTATTTTGACCTAGAAAAAACTGAAATTTACTTGAAAGACCACTCACGCACACAACTAATACCAAAAAATAAACATAGTAAGAACACTGTCACAAAGCACATTTCTGTTTCTTTTATGATAGTGTCAGTGAATAGCAACAATACCGGAAGCTTGAAACTGCTTTCATTAAAGAAATAGTTTTCAGAGGGCTCTCTTTTTTCTCAAGGCATAATATTAAATTGTCAGAGATACCTTCTTAAATTATGTGCCATGTTTTCTACAATGAAATTAATTAAAGGAATAGATCTCAATGCTCATGACACTGGCTTCTTTGAATCAGGATTATATTCCTATTTTGATCAGATCTGAAGTATAGATTTCCAGAATAGTATAAATCTGTATAACTGAATTTCAATTTGAAGCTTGTTTATGTACTTTGCTTTCTTCTTCCATATTGTTGTATCTAACACTCAACAGTTTCCATCATTGTTCTTTAAAAAGAACTCCTTACTTTTTTTTTCCTCTTCTAAAATTGTAAAACAGCTTTATCACCATTTATCACTGTATCTTAAGAAAAGAACAAATGATTAAATATTCATATATTATGTCATATATTGAATAGTCATAGATATGGGATATTGGGGAGAAAATGCTTAGTTTTCCCTATTGCATCTCTGCATGGGCTCTTAACTTAGTAGGAGAAAATTTTTTTATTGATTGCTGAAGAAAAAAATGGAACCACATTTTCCCAAACATTCTTGGATTTACAAAATGCTTCTTTTATAGTCTTCAAGTTATGCTAGCCTTTGACTTAAAGGTCAGAAAATTAAGCAGAGACAAATAAAAAAATACATTTTAAAAAACAATTTATATGATTAAAGACTACCTTCTGTGAAAGTGTATTTACTAGAAAACTTTAAAAATTGTTTTTTTTCTAAGTTGTAAATACACGGACACACGTACATTTATCTGAAAAAACATACTGGATTTGGAAGCTGAAACGTCATAGAAGTCATCCAAAATTATGTGTGGAGGTAGTCATAGCTAAGAAGGCATCCCTAAAAAGCCAATGTCTAGATGCCACATGAAAGTTATATGCTAAGAACAGAAATGCTATTTTATATATAGTAGTATGTATATGTCAATCCCAATCTCCCAATTTATCCCTCTCCCCCCTTTCCCCCTTGGTAGCCATAAGTTTGTTTTCTACATCTGTGACTCTATTTCAGTTTTGTATATTAGTTCATTTGTACCATTTTTTAAGATTCCACATATAAGCGATATCATATGATATTTGTCTTTCTCTGTCTTACTTCACTCAGTATGACAATCTCTAGGTCCATCCATGTTTTCGTTCTTTTTACAGCTGAGTAATATTCCATTGTATATATGGAACACATTTTTATCCATTCATCCGTCAATGGATGTATATGTATATGTATAAATGATTCACTTTGCTGTACAGCAGAATCTAACACAACATTGTAAATCAACTATACTCCAATAAAAATTAATTTAAAAATTAAAAAAATAAAAACAGAAATGCTGAAGAAAAGGCATGAGGAAAACAGGGCAGACTGGGTCCATGGCATTATTTCTACAATTTTAACTTCAAGGAAAAAGTAAGCACATTTCAATAAATAAAAGGCATTTAGTCATCATTAATTTATTTTGTTAAAAATTAATTGTACCCAAGGATATTAAACAAGAAAATACAATTTTTGATTGATTTTCCATAGACCACAATTTTCTACTTTTCCTCATTTTATTTTTAGTTTACTATAATTATTTTAAATTCAGGTTTGATATCTTTCTCTGCCAATTTTAGTATAAAATTTAATGTATCAGTATTTTTTTCCTGCTATGTCAAATTTCAATAATCATAGCCTTTGCCAAAATGAAGTTGTTTTTCCTTCTACTTGCTCTTCATTCTCTCCCTATTCTCCCCTCCCTCTCCTCTTTTAGTCTTATCAAATCCAATATTCCTGAATCATTTCTAAGAAATATATATATTCCAAGAAATTATAATCTCCATGAGGGTAGGAATCTCTGACCACTTTGCTCATTGCTATATTGCCTGTGATTCTACAAATGTCTGAGTCATGGGAAGCACTCAAAAATATTCAGACAAATTTCAATTAAATATCGCATATGACAATGTATAGCTTAAACTTGTGTCAGTTTCATGCTATTTCCTCATAAAATTAAATAAATATTTGATCATTTTTAATTATGTTTTAGAGCAGAGTTAAAGGATCTGAAAACAAGATACAGTCAAAACACCATAATCAAAGTGGTAGATTCAAACCACTGGGGTCAAAACATCCTGAGTTTTACCAAGTCTTGTCTGAATAGGCCAGTCCAACCACAAAAAGAGATGGCTGAATGATGTTCCCTGTTCCCACGTTAGGGAAGTTTTCAACTATAATTTCTTCAAATATTTTCTCAGTCCCTTTCTTTTTCTCTTCTTCGTCTGGGACCCCTATAATTCGAATGTTGGTGTGTTTACTGTTGTCCCAGAGGTATCTGAGACTGTCCTCAATTCTTTTCATTCTTTTTTCTTTATTTTGCTTTGTGGTAGTTATTTCCACTATTTTATCTTTCAGGTCACTTACCCATTCTTCCGCCTCAGTTATTCTGCTATTGATTCCTTCTAGAGAATTTAAAATTTCATTTATTGGGTTGTTCATCATTGTTTCCTTACTGTTTAATTCTTCTAGGTTCTTGTTAAACATTTCTTGTATTTTCTCCATTCTATGTCCAAGATTTTGGATCATCTTTACTGTCATTACTCTGAATTGTTTTTCAGGTAGACTGCCTATTTCCTCTTCATTTGTTTGGTCTGTTGGGTTTTTTCTTTGCTCCTTCATCTGCTGTGTATTTCCCTGTCTTCTAATTTTGCTTAACTTACTGTGTTTGGGGTCTCCTTTTCACAGGCTGCAGGTTTGTAGTTCCTGTTGTTTTTGGTGTCTGAAACCAGTGGGTAAGGTTGGTTTAATGGCTTGTGTAGGCTTCCTGGTGGAGGGGATTGGTGCCTCTAAATACTAAACTAAGATAAATACAAAACCAGAAACAAATTAGATGCAGAAAGAAAGCCCCAAGTCTCCAGTTGCTCCTAAAGTTCACCACCTCAATTTTGAGATGATTCGTTGTCTATTCAGGTATTCCAGATATGCAGGGTACATCAAGTTGATCGTGGAGATTTCATCTACTGATCCTGAGGCTGCTGGGAGAGATTTCCCTTTCTCTTCTTTGTTCGCACAGCTCCTGGGGTTCAGCTTTGGATTTGGCCCTGCCTGTGAGTGTAGGTCACCTCAGGGCATCTATTTTCCATCCAGACAGGACGTGGTTAAAGTAGCATGCTTCAGGGGCTCTGGCTCACTCAGGCCTCCCTCAGGGGGAGGGAGGGGTTTGGAATGCGGGGCGAGCCTGTGGCAGCAGAGGCCATCGTGATGTTGCAACAGCCTGAGGTGTGCCGTGTGTTCACTCCGGCAGTGGCGGGCTGCACAGGCTCCTGGGAGGTGTGGTGTGGATAGTGACCTGTGCTTGCACACAGGCTTCTTGGTGGCTGCAGCAGCAGCCTTAGCATTTCATGCCCGTCTCTGGTGTCCATGTTGATAGATGTGGCTTGCACCCATCTCTGGAGCTCGTTTAGGCAATGATCTGAATCCCCTCTCCTCGCGCACTCAGACACAATGGTCTCTTGCCTTTTAGGTAGTTCCATGCTTTTTCCCAGAGTCCTTCCTGGCTAGCTGTGGCTCACTAGCCCCCTTCAGGCTGTGTTCACGCAGCCAAACCCAGTCCTCTCCCTGGGATCTGACCTCTGAAGCTGGAGCCTCAGCCCCCAGCCCCTACCCTCCCCGGCTGGTGAGCAGACAAGTCTCTCAGGCTGAGTGCTGGTTAGCACCGATCCTCCATGCGGGAATCTCTCCACTTTGCCCTCTGAACCCCTGTTGCTGTGCTCTCCTCGGTGGCTCTGAAGCTTCCACCCCACCCACCTCCTGTCTCCACCAGTGAAGGAGCTTCCTAGTTGTGGAAACCTTTCCTCCTTCACAGCTCCCTCCCAGAGGTGCAGGTCCTGTCCCTATTCTTTCGTCTGTTTTTTCTTTTGGCCTACCCAGGTATGTGGGGGAGTTTCTTGCATTTTGGGAAGTCTGATGGCTTCTGCCAGCATTCAGTAGGTGTTCTGTAGGAGTTGTTCCACATGTAGATGTTTTTTTGATGTATTTGCGGGGAGGAAGGTGATCTCCACATCTTACTCCTCCACCATTTTTCAAGTCTCCAACCCTCTATCTTTTTAAAATTGTATTTTAAATGCTGCTCTTTTAAAAAAGTCTTCACTTTACCTGAAAACTTACTTCTTCCTGATAATACCAGCTTGCCTGTATCTCACTTGAACAGATGACTATATATTTTTACCGAACTGACTTTGATAATACAGTTGCACAATTCTAGCTCTCTAAAACTAAAGCATTACTGCTTAACAAGCTCATTTGCAGAAATGTTAATTTGAAGCTTGTCTTCCAGTTGTACCATCCTTCATAACTTCACTCATCTAAACATAAATTTATCAAAGAACACCTACCTCCAAGTTAACAAGAAAATGAAGACAACCAGTCAGAAATATCCAGAACTTCTTGGTCCCCTACTCGTTCATAGAGCACTTTCAATTCATACTTATGCTTCCATCCTTTCTTTCCATCTCAGTAGAGAAGTGTCCCTTCCACTTAATGTAACTCACGCCTCAAGGACATTCTATTTGTTTCTTCCCTAATTTTCATGTTTTTCAACCTTTTTCTCTCTACCTTCAACATATCCAAAGTTCTCTTGTCTTAAAAACCTGTAGCACATAAACCCATACACACATATACACAAATATCAAATGTTCAGGCAATCCAGTGACCCTCTCTATTAAATATTTCTGTCTTATACTTTTTAAAAGTAAAACTATCATTGTCTCCACTGCTGATCTTTAGCTCATCTCTTGAGCCACAGCTGCATTCCCTCTATCTCTGATATGCCACTGAAATTGCTTTGAATGAGGTCTCAAGTGATCACCTACCTGTTAAATTCAACAAACCCTTCAGAATCCTTATTGTACTTTTAGGCACATTTGTTATTATGCACTACTTCTTCCTGTTTGATGCTCTCTCCTCCTTTGCCTGCCATAATGCCTCTCTCCCCTACCTTTCACTACCTTATCTTTCTTTCTGTCTATCCTTTTTCATGATACCCTCTTCTGTTACCTCACAATAATCATTGATATTTCCAGGACTTCTACTTGATTCTATTTTCTTTTCAACTTTCACATTACTCATGGTGAAGATCTTATTAATATGTGTAGTTTCATCAAATGTACAGGGGACTCCCAAACAATATTGCTAGCCAAATTCTCTTTCTCACTACTAGACATCTCTACTTAGTGTTCAACTCAAACTCAACATTTCTATGTTAGTTTCCTATTGCTGTTGTAATAAATTGTCACAAATTTAGTGCTTCAAACAAACAAATTATATTTCTCTTTACAATTCTAGAGATCAGAAGGTTAAAATTGGTCTCACAAAATCAAGGTGTCAACATGTCTGTATTTCTTTTGGAGGTATTGGCAGAGAATTTATTTCCTTGCCTTTTTCCCAATTCTAGAGGCCACCTGAATTCCTTGATTTATGGCCCCTTCCTCTATCTTCAAAGCTAGAAGTGTAACATCTTTAAATTTCTGTCTTTCTCTGACCTCTGCTTCTATTGTCATATTTTTATTTGACTTTCCTGCCTTCCTTTTCCCCTCCTAAATGCCCTTATGATTGCATTAGATCCACCTGGATAATCCAGTACCCTCATTTCAGGATCTTTAATTTAATCACATATGCAAAGTCCCTTTTGCCATGTAAAGTAACATATTCACAGGTCCAGGGATTAGGATGAAGGATATTATGGAGCCATTATTCTGCCTGCCACAATATCCAAAACATAAACTTAAATGTTTATATTATTATTTTTTAAAAATTGTACCATATACCAGTGTTTCTCAACCTCCTAGAGATATCTTGGCTGATAATTCTTTGTCATGGGGCTGGGGATAAGGGGGTGTTTTGTGCATTATAGAATGTTTAACAGCATCCCTGACTCCTATTTAAAATGTCAGTAGCACCGTTCCCTAGCTATGACAACCAAAAATGTTTCCAGATATCACCAAATATCCCCTGGGACAAAGTTGTCCCCAGCTGAAAATCACTACCTTAAGCCTCTTTCTTTCCTTCTCTTCCATAAGTCAGTGAAATGAATCAGCATCTACCCAGTTCTAAATTAGGAACCTAGAAGTTCATCTTAACTCTTCCCTCCTACACTCAATGGTCACCAGATGCTGTCATTCCTATCTCTTTCCTCTTTACCACTGGTTCTTTCTTTTCCCCTCACCTGCGTTATTACAATAGTCTTCTAAACACTTTTCCTGACTTCACTACAGTCTGCTTTATCCCTAGTTCTGAATTGTCCTGTAGATCTCACTCAGCTGTTGCTTTTCCTAAACTTTGCTTGGTCCCAGTTTTCAGTCTATCAACTCCTTAGAACTTACTTTTGTTCACTGGTTCATAGTAGATGTTGTGATAGAATATTAATGATACTTTTGTTGTTCTATACCTGGACTATAAGTGGATATGTTGTTTTACAAGCACTCTCCCCTTTAGGTTTACTGTGCTTTAGAGGTTATGCATATTTCTCTGTGAACTTAGAAAAAATACAGATTTTGAAACCAAAGGAAAAATTCTAAATCCAATCACACTCTCTACTGTTTCAGTATCTCTACTGGTTCATACTATCTGTGGTGACTGAACTGGATATTGACCTTCCCTTTAGTATAAGTTACTGTCAAGTAGAGAAAGTTGACAAAAATGATATTAAATTGTCAAAATAGCCATAATGTACAAATTAATCATGGCTAACATTGTTTCTTTAAGAACATTTATTTTTTTCAGTTTATCATGATTTTAAAATATTAATAACCCTACTGTATTTATTTTAAGCCATTGCACAGACTAAGAGCAATGCTTATATTCTTAATTAAGGTGGTGTTCCTGATGTACCTTGCTGTTTCCCAGGGAATGAATAAACAAATGAGTTCAGGGAAATAATAAATAAATAAAGTTCAACTATCCAAGAATAAATATCTCAAGTTGTGCTAATAAACCTTCATATTCCAATTCTTCAATTAGTTTTATTATAGTAAGTATTCTCCTAAAAATAAAATCACTTTAGAGACGATAAAGATAAAACAAGAGGAAGATCAATGGAGATAAAAGCAGAGCAAAGGAAAGAGGAAAGAAGGGAGAGAAAGCAGTTTAAGATATTAATTATGAAAGAATATTTCCATTAAGTTTTAAAGCAATTTCTTCACATTATGATTTTCTTTAGAATAACTTATAAACTTCTTAACAAAATACATGTCTACTCTGTTTCCTGAATATTTCTAAGAAAATAATTTTAAGTTAAAGATTCAGGAGTTAGAGTATGTTGTTATAAACATTTTTTCCATAAAAGCAGACAAATTTCCCACAGGAAAAAAAAATTATTTTGATACCTGAATTCTTATTGACTAACATAATAAAATATTTTTCAAGTGAGTTTTTACAGAATAAAAATTTCTACACATTATAGGCATGTTTTAGCAGGAAGATGTACACACCTTCAAATCTCTAACTCAAAACACATCTTTTCCAACTAATAGGACTTGTTTAAATGCAATATAAACTTTAGTAAATATATAACAGCTTCAATTTTAGCCAAATCCATATATTACTTCAATGTTATTCACTTAATATTTTCCTTTAATTTGAATCACTCTTTTCTAGCTTCATTTTAATAATAATATTCATTGATTCATCCATTTGATTTCTAGTTATATTTTTCAATGTATTTGAAAATAAAAATAATTTTTAACTGAAAAATACATTTTATATTTATGACTCACAGCCCTTTTGCTAACAGTGTACTATGTACAAGAAAGATATATATATATATATATTAAAATATGCATTAAATAAAGACTTGAATAGGTGCCAAAATTGGAATTCAAAGTAATGGAACTAGTGCTATAGTGTTGCTCTATATACTCTCTGAATAAATCCTTGAATGCATTAGGAATATGTGGTAAATTCTTCCTGAATAGAGTGTGTGTGTGTGTTTGTGCATAAGAATGTGTGTGTACACGTTTCATCTGTTACAGCTTTAATCCTACATTAGAATGAAAAAATGCAGAGTTAAGTATAAAACACTTTAATTTCAGCTGAATAAGAAACTCAAAGATTATCTCCACATTGCTGCTAGAATGTTAAATGCTCTTCTGTAAGTTTAAGGTCAAAGAGATAAAATATAGATTAGACACTTATATTTCTATCTAGATTTTCAGAAGCTCTTTTAAGAAGACAGTTCTCATTAAATGCATGGTTATAAATCCAATTTAAAATAACTCACTTTAAGTTTTATTTTATCTGTAGAATTTTTTAAACTTTTATCACCAAAATCATGGCCCTTTCAAAAACTAATAGTGATAATTTGTGGTATTTTATGATGCCATTTCAACCATACCTTACTGCATAGGACAAGAATGGATACTTTTCCCACGTTCCCCACATCAAACTAGACAGAGAGACTTTCTGAACTAAAAGAATATTTTTACTTTAAAGATTAGTTTCTACTGCTTGAATAATGTGTGAGATTAAAATAAAGTCAGGGAGACTTATTTTAAAATAATATACATATTCTTAGTTCAGAATAAAATACATAAATCAACTTAGTCAATTTCTCTCTAGTAAATATTTTCACAAATTATGGGAATAATCTTTATCTCCTTCCTCTCCCTCACATCCCATCCCTTTTGTCTTGAATCAGTCATGAAATTCTGTGGTTTCTATAAGCATTATATCCCCCCAATTCTGCTTTACTCCTTTATAGTTTTTCTTATTA
The DNA here is from genome assembly GCF_008692025.1 of Phocoena sinus. NCBI lineage: Eukaryota > Metazoa > Chordata > Mammalia > Artiodactyla > Phocoenidae > Phocoena > Phocoena sinus. The sequence continues at coordinate 33,541,651 of NC_045772.1, read as the reverse complement.
ATGTATAATCCTGATTATATCACTCCATTGCTCAAAACCTTTTAAGGATGCCATTGAAGGACACACTTTTTACTATTCCATCTGTGCACCTTTATATCTGCATCTCCCACAACTTGCCCAGATGTGTCCTATGCAGACATCATGAACTACTTTCTCTCCTCTAATATGCCCTGCTCACTCATGCGGTCCTTATCTTTTTATAGACAGTCCTCTTGATTTATAATGTCTTTTCCCCAGCTTGTTTTGTTTGCTTGAATAAACTTCTAATTATTACACAAACCAGCTCAACATCAACTCCTCTCTTAAGCTGACAGTGGCCCTCCCATGCATAGTTAACCAGTGCTCTGTGCTCTTCCTCGTATGTATTAACAAATCATATCTCAATCTCCATCCCTTTGCCTCTGTCCCTATTCTCTCTCCCCTCCTTCCTGTCTCCTAAGAATAGTGGACACGTTGAGGAAAAGGATGTTATGTATTTCCTAATTTAACCATCAAAACCATGAGAAATACAGATATATAGATACTTGTTTGCATCCAAAGAAGAACATTAGTTTTTCAAACTTTTTTTTTTTTCTGTGGTACGCGGGCCTCTCACTGTTGTGGCCTCTCCCGTCGTGGAGCACAGGCTCTGGACGCGTAGGCTCAGAGGCCATGGCTCACGGGCCCAGCCGTTCCATGGCACGTGGGATCTTCCCGGACTGGGGCATGAACCCGTGTACCCTGCATCGGCAGGCAGACTCTCAACCACTGCACCACCCGGGAAGCCCAAGAACGTTAGTTTTTGATAGATAGAACATGTCTGTTTATCTTCTCCCAAACGTACTCTGTAACCTTATAAGAGCAGAGGTGTTTATTTGTTACTTAATGTACACACATACGTTTCTTTATTAGTACCTAGTAATACCTAACTCGTCAGACTGTTAGAATAAATAAATAAAACATCACAGAGTTTGGTACATGGTAAGAGTGAATGAAATCCTATTTTATTATGTAGTCATAATACTACATGTAGTTTTTATACACAAAATACAATTAGAGAACATGGAAAACAAAAGGAACTAATGGTGTTATCTGAAAGCTGTGCATTTCTTTCATTTTATCTATAAGAAAACTGAGGCGGGCTCCCCTGGTGGCGCAGAGGTTGAGAGTGATTACAGTTTCTTCTCAAGTGCCCATGGAACATTCTCCAGGATAGATCACATCTTGGGTTACAAATCAAGCCTCAGTAAATTTCAGAAAATTGAAATCATATTAAAATTGAAATCATATTAAGAATCTTTTCTGACCACAACCCTATGAGATTAGAAATTAATTACAGGCAAAAAAGCATAAAAAACCCATGGAGGTTAAACAATACGTTACTAAATAACCAAGAGATCACTGAAGAAATCAAAGAGGAAATCAAAAAATACCTAGAGACAAATGATAATGAAAACACGACGATCGAAAACCTATGGGATGCAGCAAAAGCAGTTCTAAGAGGTAAGTTTATAGCTATACAAGCCTACCTCAAGAAACAAGAAAAATCTCAAATAAACCATCTAATCTTACACCTAAAGGAACTAGAGAAAGAAGAAGAAACAAAACCCAAAGTTGGCAGAAGGAAAGAAACCATAAAGATCAGATCAAAAATAAATGAAACAGAAACAAAGAAAACAATGGCAAAGATCAATAAAACTAAAAGCTGGTTCTCTGAGAAGATAAACAAAATTGATAAACCATTAGTCAGACTCATCAAGAAAAAGAGGGAGAGGACTCAAATCAATAAAATTAGAAATGGAAAAGGAGAAGTTACAACAGCCACCACAAAAATACAAAGCATGCCAAGAGACTACTACAAGCAACTCTATGCCAATAAAATGGACGACCTGGAAGAAAGGGACAAATTCTTAGAAAGGTATAACCTTCCAAGGCTGAACCAGGAAGAAACAGAAAATATGAACAGACTAATCACAAGTAATGAAACTGAAACTGTGATTAAAAATCTTCCAACAAACGAAAGTCCAGGACCAGATGGCTTCACAGGGGAATTCTATCAAACATTAAGAGAAGAGCTAACACCCATCCTTCTCAAACTCTTCTAAACAAGTGCAGAGGAAGGAACACACCCAAACTCATTCTATGAGGCCACCATCACCCTGACACCAAAACCAGACAAAGATACTACAAAATAAGAAAATTACAGACCAATATCACTGATGAATATAAATGCAAAAATCCTCAACCATATCTTAGCAAACAGAATCCAACAACAGGTTAAAAGGATCATACACCATGATCAAGTGGGATTTATCTCAGGGATGCAATATACACAAATCAATCAATGTGCTACACCATATTAACAGATTGAAGGATAAAAAACATATGATCATCTCAATACATGCAGAAAAAGCTTTTGACAAAATTCAACACTCATTTATGATAAAAACTCTCCAGAAAGTGGGCATAGAGGGAACCTACCTCAACACAATAAAGGCCATATATGACAAACCGATGGCAAACATCATTCTCAATGGTGAAAAACTGAAACCATTTCCTCTAAGATCAGGAACAAGACAAGGATGTTCACTCTCGCCACTATTATTCAACATAGTTTTGGAAGTCCTCGCCACAGCAATCAGAGAAGAAAAAGAAATAAAAGGAATACGAATTGGAAAAGAAGTAAAACTCTCACTGTTTGCAGATGACATGATACTATACACAGAGAATCCTAAAGATGTTACCAGAAAACTACTAGAGCTAATCAGTGAATTTGGTAAAGTTTCAGGATAGAAAATTAATGCACAGAAATCTCTTGCATTCCTATACACTAATGATGAAAAATCTGAAAGTGAAATTAAGAAAACCCTCCCATTGACCATTGTAACAAAAATAATAAAATACCTAGGAAGAAACCTACCTAGGGAGACAAAAGACCTGTATGCAGAAAACTATAAGACACTGTTGAAAGAAATTAAAGATGATACCAACAGATGGAGAGATATACCATGTTCTTGGATCAGAAGAATCAATATTGTGAAAATGACTATACTATCCAAAGGAATCTACAGAGTCAATGCAATCCCTATCAAATTACCAAGGGCATTTTTTATAGAACTAGAACAAAAAAATCTTAAAATTTGTATGGAGACACAAAAGACCCCAAAGAGCAAAAGCAGTCTTCAGGGAAAAAAGTGGAGCTGGAGGAATTAGACTCCCTGAATTCAGACTATACTACAAAGCTATAGTAATCAAGACATTATGGTACTGGCACAAAAACTGAAATATAGATCAATGGAACAGGATAGAAAGCCCAGCAATAAATTCATGCACCTATGGTCAACTAATCTATGACAAAGGAGGCAAGGATATACAATGGAGAAAAGACAGTCTCTTCAATAACTGGTGCTGGGAAAACTGGACAGCTACATGTAAAAGAATGAAATTAGAACACTCTCTAACACCATACACAAAAATAAACTCAAAATGGATTAGAGACCTAAATATAAGATGAGACACTGTAAAACTCTTAGGGGAAATCATAGGAAGAACACTTTTTGACATAAATCACAACAAGATCTTTTTTGATCCATCTTTTAGAGTAATGGAAATAAAAACAAAAATAAACAAATGGGACCTAATGAAACTTAAAAGCTTTTGCAAAGCAAAGGTAACTACAAACAAGACAAAAAGACAACCTTCAGAATGGGAGAAAATATTTACAAATGAATCAATGGACAAAGGATTAATCTCTAAAATATATAAACAGCTCATGCAGCTCAATATTAAAAAAACAAACAGCCCAATCCAAAAATGGGCAGAAGACCTAAATAGACATTTCTCCAAAGAGGACATACAGATGGCCAAGAAGCACATGAAAAGCTGCTTACCATCACTAATTATTAGAGAAATGCAAATCAAAACTACAATGAGGTATCACCTCACACCAGTTAGAATGAGCATTGTCAGAAAATCTACAAACAACAAATGCTGGAGATGGTGTGGAGAAAAGGGAACCCTCTTGCACTGTTGGTGGGAATATAAATTGATACAGCCACTATGGAGAACAGTATGGAGGTTCCTTAAAATTAAAAATAGAAGTACCATATGACCCAGCAATCCTACTACTGGGCATGCACCCAGAGAAAACCATAATTCAAAAAGACACATGCACTCCAATGTTCATTGCAGCACTATTTACAATAGCCAGGTCATGGAAGCAACCTAAATGCCCATCAGTAGACGAATGGATAAAGATGATGTGGTACATATATACAATGGAGTATTACTCAGCCATAAAAAGGAGAAAGAAACTGGTTCATTTGTAGAGACATGGATGAATGTAGAGACTGTCATACAGAGTGAAATAAGTCAGAAAGAGAAAAACAAATATCGCATATTAACGCATATATGTGGAACCTAGAAAAATGATACAGATGAACTGGTTTGCAGGGCAGAAATTGAGACACAGATGTAGAGGAGAAATGTATGGACACCAATGTGGGAAAGCAGTGGCGGGTGGGGGTGGTGGTGTGATGAATTGGGAGATTAGGATTGACATGTATGCACTGATGTGTATAATATGGATGACTAATAAGAAACTGCTGTGTAAAAATATAAATAAAATTAAATTAAAAAATTAAAAAATACATATATATATACTTGTTGAACTAATTTCGATGCTTTCATATATTTTCACCATTAACATATACTTATAGGACTTCCCTATCACTACTACCACCATCACCTCCATCACCATCCTAGAAGAGCTTCATGAAGATAATGAAGTGTGCTTTCTTGATCACTCTCTAAAGAGTGGCTTGGCAATTAGTATGTGTTCAGTAAATATGGTAGAAGCAATATCTATATTCACTTCAGTGTTCTAGAAAATAATTCCTTATATGCACATATAAATTGGCTTCTTAGGATTTATTACTTTTCTAATAGCTTGACTTTAACATAATTTATCTCTCAGAATGCTGGCTATCATCTTCAATATCTAGAACTCACTGATTGCATGTTCCTGTAAAATTATATTCCACATGATACATTTTCCCTGCACCTTTCTTTCTTAAGTTTCTCAGACAGACGCCTTAAATTCCTCTAAATGTTACCACATCTATGAAGAACCAAGAAATCCCTCTCACATGATACTCTTTAGAAACCACACTGAGACTCGACCCAATACACGTTCTCATAGAGTATCTTGAATCATTTTTTCCTAGAAACTCTCTTCAGAGTTTTTTTCTAAAAAGTCATTTGTATATATATTAGCATATCTCCTTTTCCCTCCACCCCTATTATTTTTCCTCACACCTCCCAGCCATAATTAGGATATGGCTATCTATGTATTAGGATGTCTATAGATATATATATATATAGATAGATAGATAGAGATCTACCTCCTCAGAAAACCTCTGTTCATAAGCCTTCCATTCCAGATAAAGCTGGGGAAGATGTTTCCTTTGATTCCCAAAGTACCCAATGAGAACTCCAAGTTCATCACCTACCATATCAACAAATGATTATTACTGATTATATTATTGATTGCCATAAACTTATTGATTTTTGCAGTGTCAGCACCTGGCACAGGGCCTCAGATATCACAGATACTCAATAGTTACTGCTGGATCTAAACTCCAGCATACATTTTGTAATCCCAAACAACAATCCTCTAACTTATTTTTCAATTAAATTATCCTCTTAATCTTATAATAATATCTTCAGCCATTATGTTTGAAACCAGCTGGATTCCTCTGCTGTGCATGTTAAAATGATTAAGGCCAGAGATGTACATATGCAGGTGCATGATTAAATCTTGCATAGGATTTAATAATCATATTATTTGGTTCATAAATAGCAAAGTGAATGCAATTAACAATATATACTGCTTATTTGTTTAAAAATTGTTCCTCATTTAATTTAATAATAACTGACTTCATTGATTGAGCAATTAGTGTGTACTAGGCAAGTGTATTTATAATTGCCACATTTCTACTATTATCCTATTTTTATTGGTGAGGGAGTTGAATATTAAATAAGTTAGATAATATGCATAATATTACGTATCTTTTTCTAAAGCTCAATCTTTGAATAATACTCTTTTACCAAGGTGGTAAAGTGATTACAGGTGGTTGAAATATTCCAGTGTGCTAAATCATTAAACTAGCTATCTAGCTGACTTCAAAGCCAAAGCTTTTGGTTACCCAAGGCTCTTATCTTCCTCTCAGCCACAGCCATACACACACACACACACACACACACACACACACACACACACACACACACACACAATCTATCTGACTTTATCTCCTCCTACTCATGCCCTATTCATCCATGGTACCCTATTCATCAGTAGCCTCCTTGTCCTTCTTCAAATTCTCCAAACTCACTCTTGCCACATGGTTTACAGGTTTTTTTAGCCTTAATTACTCTTTTATAGATATCTTCATGATAATTTGACCTATTTTACTATCTAATGAAACTTTATCAGTGACTGTCCCCATTTAAACTGCAACCCCACTTTCAGCTTTCCCTATCATGCTTATCTGCTGTATTTTCCCTTATAACACTTTTTATCACCTGATACGTTTAGTCTTTTGTTTTTTAAATGTCCTCTCTCTAGAATGTAGCTTCATATGGTAAGAATCTTTTCTATTTGGCCTACCACTATATTCCTAGGGCAAGATCAATGTTTGGTTCAGAGTAGGTGCTCAAATAATACTTGAGAATTAATTAATGAATACTGAGTACAAATAAAATGCTTAAAGTCTGTAATAAATTTGACAGAAACAATAGTTATCAGCACGGAATTGATTATAGTTAATAGCTACATGATTAACCAATAATCATGACCTTGAAAGTGAGACAGGCTTAAATTTAAAATCACCCCTGCTTTATCTCCTATTTTCTATGTGACCATGGTGGGCTAGTTAGCACGATCTTCAAGCCTTATATCTGCTAAGCTAAAATGCTAATAATTCCTTCACAGCCTTATTTGGGACACTGAAGAAGAAGATGGAGACCAGTTAGTGGCATTTCCCTCTTTCTTTCCTATACCCTGTAGGGTAAGATACACATGTGTAAAAGTAAAGTGAATAAGGAATTTATCTTCCAAACTAGACCTCATTAAGAGTAATAGGGGGCATGGACATATATACAGTACCAAACGTAAAATAGATAGCTAGTGGGAAGCAGCCGCATAGCATAGGAAGATCAGTTCGGTGCTTCGTGACCACCTAGAGGGGTGGCATAGGGAAAGTGGGAGGGAGACACAAGAGGGAGGAGATATGGGATATATGTATATGTATAGCTGATTCACTTTGTTATAAAGCAGAAACTAACACACCATTGTAAAGCAATTATACTCTAATAAAGATGTTAAAAAAAAGAGTAATAGGGGGCACTATTTGTAATTATAGTGGGATGACAGATACATATCAGTATGGCTCCAAGCAAACCAGAAAATATCATTAGCCTACCTAATAGGAAGACATATATTCAGATATCAAAATCAATGAAAAGCACATCAAGGGTGCTGGGGTTAGTGGATTAGCACTTAGCATCATTTGCATTGTTTCCAGAGGCTGGAAAACTAAAAACATTTCCCAAGACTCTCTCTCGCTTAGCTTTCTGAGCATGCATTATATTTTGCCAGTTAAATGTATAGTGTGAGATCTAGAAGGCAGAAGTACAGGAGAGCTCTTTCCTCCTTTGTTTTAGCTACTGCTGCAGATAAGCATAGAATTGTTGAGATTTTCTGCAAGAGGCCTGTGTCTACTCACTCTGTGGTTCTTGGGAGGAAGGTATTACATTGGTGGCTTCCAGGTCCCTGGATTCCAGCCATAGTGGTATTTTCTTAAAGTCAGACAGAGATAACAGCTCTCTGGCAAGCTAGTTCTGTATGGAGTAGTTCTGAGTGTTAGGCCTAGAGGCCCTTTAAGTGATGGGTAAGCATCTAAGTTCTCATAAAATCTCTTTCGGCCAGTAATTGCTTAGGCAGTTGTTTCCTGCAACTGAAAGCTAGCAAACCAAGAAGTACCACACAGCCTCCTGATTCCCAGTGGTGCTTCTCTCCTTAATGCTAATATAATCTTTTCATAAGTGGTCTTAGTTGATCTGCTTAAATACTATTCTAATGAATGCTGAAATATGTCTTCACTTCCGTCATAAATCTAGAAGAATTATCACTCTCTCCGACAGGTGGTCCCTCAGGAGGTTTTACTTCAAATATGTCTGTTACAAATAAATGTTTCTGGAGAAATACACTACCTGTCAAATGGCAAAGCCACACAGGGTCATTCACATTCTTGTCTAAAGAGTTTTTCTGATGTACAAAATATATAACCACAAATTAAGCCAAGTTGCTAACAATTAATGTGGATGTGCTGTGTTGCCTAGACAAAACTATGCTCACCTTCTAGAAAGTCAGCATAATATTATATAACCACAAGAACAATCTTTAATTAGTAGTTAACTCAGGCCACCCCTTTCATTAATAGGAAAAGATATGATCAATGTCTTAACAGGTTTTCTGGGATAAGTATCTATGATTAAATAGGAGTTTTTGCTTACATCCTCAAGTTCTTAGGTCATCGTAATGCACATTAATTAAGGTCTTTTCATAAGCTAGTGTATATGTATTTGCTTTGTTTATCCAAGAGGTGCTCAGAGAGACTTATTTGTTAATTATATTATAAGATTAAAATATAGAAAGATCATATGCTATAGTTCCAGATTTTCATGGGTGAGACAAATGTTGCATCTGTGGATGAAAATGAGCCTTCATGAAACAGTTTATATTTTTGTGAATCTTAAAATTCAGTGTGAAATGATGAGAAAAACTTTTAACAATTCAATATTTCAATAAAATATTTTAGCCTTAGGTGAAGCTGAGTGAATGAGAACTTATTACAGTTTATGTTAAGACTCCAGAGTCAGGAGAACAAAGCTGTTTTGGGCCAATTTGTCTGGCTTCAAGGTTGAATGAAATCCAATTGTGTCTATACTCTGATTACAAATATGTAAAATTAATGAATTCAAATGGATAACAGTTGGAAGGGGACAGAAATGTCACTGTAGTTGATTTGATAGAATGGTAGGATTTGGAATGTTTTAATTTTGTTTTCAGGTTAGTTATTGGTACGATAAACACCAATAAAAAGTATAGCAAATTAAGTTTCTCTCTAGTCTTTCATCCCAGAAAGTAACTGATATCTGAGTATTTGCTATGCATTGCGTTGACCAAAAAGTTCGTTCGTGTTTTTCTGTAAGATGCTATTAAATCCTAAATATTTACTAAATACTATTTACTAAATAGTTACTAAATACTAAAGCAACTATCTGACATAGACAGCCTACTCAAGTATTCTCTATCCTCATGATATCTAAAGGACTGATTCAATTATGCTTATGAATGGAGAAATGAAGTCCCAAGGATACAGACCAAATGGTTCCCTGACTGCACCTGGTGATGGCAGAACTAACGAATGCAACCCTAACAGCAGTCCAGTTATTTAAGGTTAACCGAGCAAATCAATTAAAATGAGGCATTTCAAACTTAGAACTTTTTTTACAGTTAAAAACTACGTAAATAATAACATACTATTTCTCTTAGCATATAAACACAGATAAGAAAATGGCACAAACTGGGCAAGAATATGAAAGGGAAAATAAAGATATTACAATTGCATTCAGTTTCCTCTGGCTTACACAAACTATTTCAAAGATGCAATGGTCCCTTTCATATAAAATTTTAGAAAATCAAAATCAGAATATTTCCTCTCTACGAACTTTTCAGAAAGTTTGTGTTTTACATAGCATTATGCTTTCAGGACTACATACTTCACATGAAATAATACTAAGAAACTAGAGAACAAAGTAAAAGACCCGTGGGGACTTTAACATTTTTTTTAAATGTTTTTGGAGGAAAACACTTACTTTAAAATGTTTTGGAGGAAATGAGTTTCCCATAAAGGGACACTCAGGCTGTCAAAATATCTACTGAAAAGAAAGCAAATGAAATATTCAATGACTTTTCTCTCAATAACAAAAGTATAGAGAAAACCACTGGCAGTAGTAACCCATTTTAAAGACAAAACTCTTTTCAGGCTGAGCTCTTTATTTTTCCTCTCTCTTCATTTCAGTGATGGTATCTGACATTGAATAACTGAACTCTATTTATCAGGGTCAACACATCTGCTAATAAATACTAACATCAGCTCTCAAGCTTTGCATTTGCAAGTTTAATATTGTACTTAAACATTATTAAAAAACATTATTTCATTTTATAAGCAGTTTTAGCTTATTTAAGCAGTCTTTCTGTGAAAATATACTCTGTACATGAGTTCAATTATCCTTCATGAATAGTTCAATATATCAAGACTTAAAATTAACATAAGATTAATGCATAAAATTGTTTACTGTTCTCCAATATGGAAAATATATTTTAAAATACATTTATTATATTCCTAGAAAAAGTGTCAAAGTTTCTTAATGCTATGCAATCTTCAATATTCAGAAATCATTTGAAATTATTTAGCAGCTAGATTTCAGATAATCTCTTTCTTTACCTTATACTACCAACAAAAAAGCAGTACATGTTAAATATGTATTATTTTGAGATATTTAAAAAATACAAGTCAAGCATTCTCAGTAGATAACTTGGTTCATGTCATAGATAAATAATCAACGGAAGAAATATTCAACTCAAATATTTTATGAAATACTTTAAAATTCTCTAATAATCCAATAGATATCCATTCATGGATTGAGTGCTATGTATTTGTCAAGCACATACAAGACAAACAAGACACAGAGGAATAAAGTGTTGCTTATTAGATTATGAAAAATAATTAAGACATCATTGCAATAGGGAATTTGGAAATCTCAATAGGAATTACAGTACAAAATGGTACAATATTTTAATGGAATGTGGCCATATGATTAAACATTTTGATTGTGTCTTCTTTGATTCACCATTCACAATCTTAGAAATTTTTCAGCGAAGATAAGTTACACAATTTTGTAAAGACAGGTAAAATTAGGGAGCTCTTTCCAATTTTTCTTTCATATTCTTAAATTGATTTATCTATACATTTACTTTCTGTAATACTTGTGCACTGTACCAATGTCAACAATACAGAAGAATGAGGTCTAATAAAATTCTCATCCTCTTCTACTGAAATCCCATTTCTTACTAAAAGCAGAGTAACAATTTGGAAGATATGTTTTTCAAGGTTTTTATAGAAGCACACACATTTTTAAAGAAAATATTACTGTGGAAAAACGTGATTCTATACTTTCCTTTTCTCACTTGGCAATGCATTTTTCTCAAAATAAATATATAAAAATTGACCTCTGAGATTGATTCATCATAATTTACTCAATGTTCCCTACTGATGGATATTGGGATTGATTTTATTAATTTCAAATAATAATATTTGAAATTAAAGTATAATAAAAATCCTTGTAGCTCATTATTTCTATGTGATGGCACTTTAACTTCTATTGGATAGGCCCAGATGAGACACTGGTTCAATGGATATGTGCACTTTAATGTTTAAAAATGCTGCTAGACAAATTTCATAGTTTGGAGTGATATCCAATTCCATTGGAGGGAGGTAATAGTTGTGCCACATCCTTGGCTGCACTGAATATGATAAGTCCTTCAGATTTCTGTCAACCTGATTTTTTTTTTTTTTTAAATCTCAGTGTTTCAATCATCTTGTCCTTTATGACTAGTGAAGTGGAACCTATTTTCATTAGAAGGCCATTTGCATTTTCTCTTCTGTGAATTTCCTGACTGTATTCCTTACTGGCTTTTCTTGTGGCTGTTTTCTTTATTTCATTAACATGTGTAGTTTTTGGAGTAAAGTAGAAATATTAAATTCTTATGTATTAAATATCACAAATATTAAGTCAAACCATATGCAATTGTCAATTTGTGACAATTTTTGATCTTCCAAATGGCAATTAAGTATAATTTACTCAAATATTTTATTTTAGTCTGTCATTTGTCACTTGTCTTTGCTTATAGTTTACTACATAAAAATGTAATATTATGTAATCTGTACTATACATATATATTATCTATTTCAAAGAGATAGCTGTTTTTAGTTCTTTGAAATTAATTCATTATTAATAAATTTAAATTTATCTGAAGAACTGGAAAAATAATTCCAATCCATAATTCTTTCATGCTTTTAGAGTTAATTTCACATTTAAAAAATTATTTAAATATGTATAATGCATAAAACTAGGTGTTTTACTTTCTTATTATAGCTTCTATATAATGTGAAATGCAAAGTGATCACTGATTAAGTTTAAATTTTATAATACCATAATATTAGCACAAATCACATTAATTAAATCTGCTAAATGAGGATCTGGCTTGAAGTTAAAATACAATTTGCAGTGGGAAAATGGTACTGATAGCTATGGCTCCTTTTCATATGGGACTGGCCTCTTCATACTTTAGTGGATCATGTGATGGCCCTATTCTCAAACTCTTTGGCTTATGAAACCTTTACTTAATCTACAGCATACTGTGCTATCACTGTCATTTGTCTACATGGCATCATGAAGACTGTCTCCGTAATTTTTCAACAGCCTGCATGTTTTAAAATAACACTACTTGGGAGTAAGATGTTTCCAAGCACAAAATAAGTCCAAAATTAGATAGTTATTCAAAGATTCAGAATATGCTTCTGTATTTTATTATTCATATTAAAACAAAAAATACGAAATGTGAAAATTATTGTAGAGAACTTCTAGAAGCATGGGAATAAGCTCAGGGAACACTGTAGAATACTGATGTATGGGCCACTTTCTCATTATCTTTAACAAGGGTCTACAGTACAGCTGCACAGATAAAAAACAGAGTGAAAACAGGATAGCATGCATACTACACAGCAATATGCAGACACTCCACTAGGTGATCTCTAATCACGATACTCTCATAAACCCTACAGATGCACACTAATCATGACCATTTACCAAAGATGAAATTAAAGATCAGAGAAATATTAAGAATTCCCATGAACTACATAATTATTAGGCTGGAGGCTTAGGTTTCATACCTAAGTGCATCTTTCCAAAGCCCCTGTCTTTCTGCTCCCACCCCTGCAGAAATGACTTTCAGGTGAGTGTCTGCTATTTAACTGTTCCTGCTCACTACATATGGCTTCATTTCACTGCTGTCATATTTGCTGAAAAATGTTAGAAGGGGGAAACACCTTACTGAAGAAATGAGCCTATGGCATTCAATTTAATTCCAAAGCTCTTTCAAAATCCTGCCAATAATTTTAGCTGTTTTTCCCCCATGTATCTGTGAAAAAAAATTTAAAACATCCTTTGTCATAATTAACAGTAATATGATCATGCAGATGGCCTAAGCTTACACAGGCACACCGCAAAATGACATAAATGAAGACACAAAAAAATAGAGGGGATCAGACTGGCATGTTTAAGTCCCTGAATTTTAACCTAAAGTGGATTCAGTGATAATTTCAGCAAAATTCCATCCTGCTTTACACCTGAAAGCAGATGGAGGCAGATTGCATCATGGGTTCAGTCCTTTCAAATTACAATAGTTTATGATACTCATCTGCATTTTAATCAGATACGAAGGATTTATTCCTGAAATGCATGAAGAAAGCCTATTTTCAGCACCTGGAAATGCATCAGAGAGTTTATAGCCAATAGAGTAAAATATGTTGCACATTTTTACTTTGTATCTATTTGTCTTGAGTATAAGATGTTACAGGGGTAGAGGTGTCAGCAGTTTTATTAAAAGCTGTCCATAATCCTTTCAAAATAAGGAGGGAGAGGTAGTTTCATACTGCAAAATCATTTTTATTAGGATTTAACTTCTGTTCTAAAAGGAGTTAAATTTGGCATCCAATTTAATAAAATAATTTAAAGTATGTTTTACTCTAATAAACTTCATTTAGATTAAAATGTTATGTATTACACCAGTTTCTTCCCCTCCCCCCTTTATTTTTGAGGGCGTCACTACCACTATATTCTAAAGTCTCCTGTAGAGTTCTCTGGCTCCACTTACTATAGATTCCTACTCAGATTTGTCTGTGGAAGGCACATGATCAAGATTTGGAAAGTGGAGGAGATGACATAAATGGCTGAGATCTTATTTCTTCACTCTCCCAAACTTCACTGATTCCATCACAATTTCTGACCCCTTAGTTCTTCCAAAGATTATGTGGTTTTTTTTCAATGTTAAATAACTTCATCTAAAATATGTTGAATGACTTCCCTTCTGGCCAAACAATGAATGATATATCAACATTTACTCTTTTTGCCCATATCAAGTATTGGTGACTTGGGGGATGCATAGTAGTCATTTGTGAACACAAAGTAACCGGTAATATCAAGAGGGTTTTATTTATATAATACAACACTTAAGTAACTCTTGGCCCTGTTCATAAACTTTCCACAGTGAAGTTAACCTCTCCTGTCCTCTTTTAATTCTCAATATCTGTTCTTTTGTGTGTGTGTACCATTTCCCTTGGTTTTCTAGAAATTTTTCCATTTCATCTAAGTTGTCTAACTTACTGGCACACAATTGTTCATAGTATTCTTTTATAACCCTTTTTATTTCAGCAAAGTCAGAGTATTGTTTCCTCTTTTGTTTCTGGTTCTAGGAATTTAAGTCTTCTCCTTTGTTTCTTCATCAGTCTAGCTATAGGTTTGTCAATTTTTTTTAATCTTTTCAAAAACCAGCTTTTGGCTTTACTGATTTTTCTCTATTTCTCTATTTTTTCTATTTCATTAAGGTAACTCTAATCTTTATTCTTTCTCATCCTTCTGCTAGCTTTAGGTTTAACTTTCTCTTCTTTTCAGTGTCAGGTTACAGTTCAGGTTTTTGATTTGATATCTTCCTTCTTTTCCAATATAGGCATTTACAGCTATAAATTTCCCTCTAAGCACTGCTTTAACTGCATCCCAGAAGTAGTTATGTACTGTGTCTTCATTTTCATCAATCTCATAATATTTTCTAATTTCACTTGTGATTTCTTCTTTGATGCATCCGTTATTTGGGAGTATGTTGTTCGATTTCCACATATTTGTAAGGTTCCCAAATGTATTTCTAATAATTTAGTTTTAATTTTACACCATTATTGTCAGACAACATAGTTTTTAAATAATTTATATCCTTTTAAATGTATTAAAGCATGTTTTTTTGGTTGTGTATGTGGTCTCTCCTGCTGAATGTTCCATAAGTTATTGAGAAGAATGTGTATTCAGCTCTCACTGTGTAGTGTGTTCTATAAATTTTTATTAGGTCTATTTGGTAGGAATTTGAACTCTGTTCTACATACTGCTTCTCTCCCTGGGACAAAATCTGTGAACTATACCTCTGATGCTGGGGTGGGTGAAAGTGGGGACAATGGCCTGCTTCTCTCTGAGGAACACTTTCACTCTAAGAGCTGAGAGCTTGGTACATGTGGAGGCAGCAACTACAGGTCTAGGTTTGCCTTTTTCATCATGGAACCTACACCACAAAACCTGGAACAAGGGTAGTGGGGCCCCAGATTATTCAGCAGTGCCACACCCAATGGAGATCTTCTGTCCCATGAGTAAGGATTGAGCAAAAGAAGGGAGTCTCCACCTCTCAGCAGTATTCATCTAGAACTTAGCCTCAGTAATAGGTAGCTCAGTGAAGGATGAGAAATTATTATGTCCTGCTTTCCTGAGAAAATATTTTTAATAACTAGGAGCTGGGGGGATAGGGAGTCCTGTGTTTTTGATTATTTTAACTTGGAGTGGAGTTACATCTCACTAAGCTGTGAGGAATAGAGATGTCATGGGTCTTAGTTCAAATACCACAGAATCACAGTTCTTAACCAAATTTTAAATTTACTTAAATAAGTGTTTCTTCATCTGCTGCATACCCACAGAGTCACTGCCAGAGAACATAACATTTTTAAAAATTCGTATTTTACACATTCTCCTTTTTTTTTCCAGTAGTGCGACACTAGCATTGGAAAAGAGCCTTGTCTTTTAATTCTATTTCAAATTTTTATATTGTGAGGCACAATCTAAGTTATCATCAATAATAATCAATATTAATCAATAATAATCAATATCAATATTATCATCAATAATATTATCAGGGATTAAAAAATAAACCTGTTTTTAAATACTGAGTTTCAAATGACTGAATTAAAAAAATACAAAAAAACTTTGGGACACTACTAAACAGTGTGATTCTTCCTATTACCAATTCACAGACTCCATTAGGGAGCCTGCCTATAGGCAACTGGGCACAACTCGCCTGTGGACCCCCCAACTGGCCCATGGGTATACCAACATTCCACACACCTCATCTACCCCTTTATGGCTGGCTTCCAGCATGTGCTTCCTGTGGACAGCAAGAGTGAGCCTTTACAGACGGCTAGTAAGCAAGTGCAGAAAGCCAGCCCAGCTCTCTGGGACTGGGAGAAGACAAACAGACTTGAGCTTTTTAGAGCACTGCCTAGGAAAAAACAAACAACAGGCTCATAACACCTGGCCTGGATTTGTGAGATTGAGAGAAGGCATACAACCTTAAGAATTCCTCCACCACCACCACTGCCACCATCCCTGCCTCAAGAGGGAACGAGAAGTGTGGGGAAGGCATATCCTTGGAGAAGGTCTGTGGAAGCTTCAAAAGCTACTTCACTAGCTGGAGTAACAGCTGAAGGTAACTCTCTTCTGAAGCCAGTCAGTAAAGACTGGAGGAGGTAACCACTTCTTCAAATGTGAAGACAGAAAATGCAAGACTTCAAGGAACACAAAAAGTCAAGGAAACATGACACTACCAAATGAATATTATATATGTCCAATACCTGACCCCAGAGAAATGGAGATTTATGAATTGAATGACAAAAGTTTAAAATGATTGCTTTAAGGAAGCACAGCAAGCTAAAAGAGCACACAGACAGACAGCAACAAAATCAAGAAAACATTACATAAACAAAATGAGATTCAACAAAGACACAGAAATAATAAAAAACAACAGTTCTACACATGAAAAATACAAGTTATGAACTGAAAAATGCAGGAGAGAGCATCAACAGCAGACTTGAACAAGCAGTAGAGAGAATCTGTAAACTTGAAGATAGGGCATTTGAAATTATTCATTTAGAGAAGAAGAGAGTAAAAAATAAAAATAAAAACAAGTGAAAAAAATAAAACGAGTTACACCATCACAAGAAACAATATTCTTATTATAGGATCCCAACATAAAGAGCATAAAGAAAATGGCAGAAAACTTATTTAAAGAAACAATGTCCAAATACTTCACAAAGCTGGGGAGCGATACGGATTTTCAAGTAAATAAAAACATAGCACCCCATACAGGTTTGACCAAAAGAGGACTGCTCTGAGACACATTATAATAAAATAGTTCAAAATCAAAGACAAAGAGAGAATTTTGAATTCAGCAAGAGAAAAAAAAGAAACAAAGACCTTATTGCATACAACAGAATCCCTATATGGTATCAGTAGAGAAAATAAAAATCAGACCAGAAATAGATGAAACAGAGACTAGAAAAATAATACAAAAGAACAATAAAAATAAGACAGTTTTAAAAGACATAGACTGGCTGAATGGATACAAAAACAAGATATGTATGTATGTTGTCTAAAAGAGACCCACTTCAGACCTAGGGATACATACAGACTGAAAGTGAGGGGATGGAAAAAGATATGCCATGCAAATGGAAATCAAAAGAAAGCTGGAGTAGCAATTCTCATACCACACAAAATAGACTTTAAAATAAAGACTATTACAAGAGACAAAGAAGGACACTACATAATGATCAAGGGATCAATCCAAGAAGAAGATATAACAATTATAAATATTTGTGCACCCAACACAGGAGCACCTCAATACATAAGGCAAATGTTAACAGCCATAAAAAGGGAAATCGACAGTAACACAATCATAGTAGGGGACTTTAAGACCCCACTTTCACCAATGGTCACATCATCTGAAATGAAACTAAATAAGGAAACACAAGCTTTAAATGACACATTAAATAAGATGGCTTAATTGATATTTATAGGACATTCTATCCAAAAACAACAAAATAAACTTTCTTCTCAAGTGCTCATGGAACATTCTCCAGGATAGATCGTATCTTGGGACACAAATCAAGCGTTGGTAAATTTAAGAATATTGAAATTGTATCAAGTATCTTTTCCGACCACAATGCTATGACACTAGATATCGATCACAGGAAAAAAATCTGTAAAAAATACAAATACATGGAGGCTAAACTATACAGGACTTAATAACAAAGAGATCACTGAAGAAATCAATGAGGAAATCAAGAGACACCAAGAAACAAATGACAATGAAAACAAAATGACCCAAAACCTATGGGATGCAGCAAAAGCAGCTCTAAGAGGGTAGTTTATAGCAATATAATCCTACCGCAAGAAACAAGAAACATCTCAAATAAACATCCTAACCTACACCTAAAGCAATTAGAGAAAGAAAAACAAAAAAAACCCCAAAGCTAGCAGAAGGCAAGAAATCATAAAGATCAAGTCAGAAACACATGAAAAAGCAGTGAAGGAAACAATAGCAAAGATCAATAAAACTAAAAGCTGGAACTTTGCAAAGATAAACAAAATTGATAAACCATTAGCCAGACTCATCAAAAAAAAAAAGGGAGAAGACTCAAATCAATAGAATTAGAAATGAAAAAGGAGAAGTAACAACTGACACTGCAGAAATACAAAGGATCATGAGAGATTACTACAAGCAACTATATGCCAATAAACTGCACAACCTGGAAGAAAGGGATACATTCTTAGGAAAGCACAACCTTCCGAGACTGAACCAGGAAGAAATAGAAAATATAAACAGACCAATCACAAGCACTGAAATTGAAACTGTGATGAAAAATCTTCCAACAAACAAAAGCCCAGGACCAGATGGCTTCACAGGCGAATTCTATCAAACATTTAGAGAAGAGCTGACACCTATCATTCTCAAACTCTTCCAAACTATAGCAGAGGGAGGAACACTCCCAAACATATTCTACGAGGCCAGCGTCACCCCGATACCAAAATCAGACAAAGATGTCACAAAAAAAGAAAACTACAAGCCAATGTCACTGATGAATATAGATGCAAAAATCCTCAAAAAATACTAGCAAACAGAATCCAACAGCACATTAAAAGGATCATACACGATGATCAAGTGTGGTTTATCCCAGGAATGCAAGGATTCTTCAATATACGTAAATCAATCAATGTGATACACTATATTAACAAACTGAAGGATAAAAAGCATATGATAATCTCAATAGATGCAGAAAAAACTTTTGACAAAATTCAACACCAATTTATGATAAAAATTCTCCAGAAAGTAGGCATAGAGGGAACTTACCTCAACACAATAAAGGCCATACATGACAAACCCACAGCCAACATCATTCTCA
Organism: Phocoena sinus; assembly: GCF_008692025.1. Classification (NCBI taxonomy): domain Eukaryota; kingdom Metazoa; phylum Chordata; class Mammalia; order Artiodactyla; family Phocoenidae; genus Phocoena; species Phocoena sinus. The sequence goes on along the minus strand of NC_045772.1, from coordinate 33,522,218 downwards.
ATGGTAAAAAACTGAAAACATTTCCACTAAGATCAGGAAGAAGACTAGGTTGCCCACTCTCACCACTATTATTCAGCATAGTTTTGGAAGTTTTAACTGCAGCAATCAGAGAAGAAAAAAAAATAAAAGGAACATAAATGGAAAAGAAGTAAAACTGTCACTGTTTGCAGATGACATGATACTATACATAAAGAATTGTAAAGATGCTACCATAAAACTACTAGAGGTAATCAATGAATTTGGTAGAGTAGCAGGATACAAAATAATTGCACAGAAATCTCTTGCATTCTTATACATTAATGATGAAAAATCTGAAAGAGAAATTAAGGAAACACTCCCATTTACCACTGCAACAAAAAGAATAAAATACCTAGGAATAAACCCACCTAAGGGGACAAAAGTTTCTGTATGCAAAAACTATAGGACACTAATGAAAGAAACTAAAGATGAAACAAGCAGATGGAGAGATATAACATATTCTTGGATTGGAAGAATCAGCACTGTGAAAATGACTATATTACCCAAAGCAATCTACAGATTCATTGCAATCCCTGTCAAACTACCAATGGCATTTTTCACAGAACTAGAAAAAAAGGTTTCACAATTTGAATTGAAAAACAATAGACCCCAAATAGCCTAAGCAATCTTGAGAAAGAAAAACGGAGCTGGAGGAATCAGGTCCTGGACTTCAGACTATATTACAAAGCTACAGTAATCAACATAGCATGGTACTGGCACAAAAACAGAAATATAGATCAATGGAACAGGATAGAAAGCCCAGAGTAAATCCATGCACATATGGCCACCTTATTTTTCATAAAGGAGGCTAGAATATACAATGGAGAAAAGACAGCCTCTTCAATAAGTGGTGCTGGGAAAACTGGACAGCCACATGTAAAAGAATGAAATTAGAACACTCCCTAACACCATACACAAAAATAAATTCAAAATGGATTAAAGACCTAAATATAAGACCAGACACTATAAAACTCTTTGAGGAAAACATAGGCAGAACACTCTCTGATGTAAATCACAGCAAGATCCTTTGTGACCCACGTCCTAGAGAAATGGAAATAAAAACAAAAATAAACAAATGGGACCTAATGAAACTTAAAAGCTTTTGCACAGCAAAGAATACCATAAAGAGGATGAAAAGACAGCCCTCAGAATGGGAGAAAATATTTGCAAATGAAGCAACTAACAAAGGATTAATCTCTAAAGTTTACAAGCAACTCGTGCAGCTCAATATCAAAGAAGCAAACAACCCAATCCAAAAATGGGCAGAAGACCTAAATAGACATTTCTCTAAAGAAGATATACAGATAGCCAACAAATCATGAAAGAATGCTCAATATCACTAATCATTAGAGAAATGCAAATCAAAACTACGATGAGGTATCACCTCACACTAGTCAGAATGATCATCATCAAAAAATTTACAAACAATAGATGCTGGTGATGGTGTGGAGGAAAGGGAACCCTCTAGCACTGTTGGTGGGAATATAAATTGATACAGCCACTATGGAAAACTGTATGGAGGTTCCTTAAAAAAGTAAAAGTAGAACTACCATATGACCCAGCAATCCCACTACTGGGCATATACCCTGAGAAAACCATAATTCAAAAAGAGTCATGTACCACAATGTTCATTGCAGCTGTATTTACAGTAGCCAGGACTTGGAAGCAACCTAAGTGTCCATCAACAGTTGAATGGATAAAGAAGATGTGGCACATATATCCAATGGAATATTACTCAGCCATAAAAAGAAACGATATTGAGTTATTTGTAGTGAGGTGGATGGACCTAGAGTCTGTCATACAGAGTGAAGGAAGTCAGAAAGAGAAAGAGAAAAACGAATACCATATGCTAACACATATATATGGAATTTTAAAAAAATGGTTATGAAGAACCTAGGGACAGGACAGGAATAAAGACGTAGATGTAGAGAATGAACCTGAGGACACAGGGTGGGGGGAGGGTAAGCTGTGACAAAGTGAGAGAGTGGGATGGACTAATATGTACTATCAAATGTTAAATAGATAGCTAGTGGGAAGCAGCCACATAGCACAGGGAAATCAGCTTGGTGCTTTGTGACCACCTAGAGGGGTGGGATAGGGAGGGTGGGAGGGAGACACAAGAGGGAAGAGATATGGGGATATATGTATATGTATAGCTGATTCACTTTGTTATAAAGCAGGAATTAGCACACCATTGTGAAGCAATTATACTCCAATAAAGATGTTTAAAAATTTTTTGTTTTTAAATGATGGTTTTTTGAAAAGATAAACAAAATTGACAAACTATTAATTTGACTAAGAAAGAAAATAGAGGGTTCAAATAAATCAAATCAGAAATAAAAGAGACAATACAACTGATGGCACAAAGTTCTGTAAAAGATTACTATGAACAATTATACACCAACAAACAGGACAAAATAGAAGAAATGTTTACATTCCTAGAAACATACAACCCACTAAAACTGAATCATAACGAAATAGAAAATCTAAATAGACCTATAAATGGTAAGATGATTGAATCAGTAATTTAAAAAATTCTCCCAACAAAGAAAAGCCCAGAAGCAGTTGGCTTCACTGGTGAATTCTACCAAACATTTAAAGAAGAATTAATGTCAATCCTTACTAAAGTGTACAAAAACATTGAAAAGGAAAAAATACTTCCAACCTCATTTTAGAAGGTCAGAGTTACAATAATAACAAAACCAGAGAAGACGCTACAAAAAAAGATCACAAAACAGTAAAAGAAAAGAAAATTACAGGGAATATCCCTGATGAACATAGATGCAAAAATCCTCAACAAAATACCAGCAAACTACATTCAACAGCACATTAAAAAGATCATACATCGTGACCAAGTGAGGTTTATCCATGAGATGCAAAGATGGTTCAAAAGACCCAAGTCAGTTAATGTGATGGACCATTTTAACAGAATAAAGGATATAAGTCATATGGTCGTCTCAACAGATATGTAAAAAAAAACCATTTAACAAAATTCTGCATCCTTTCATGATAAATCTCTCAACAAATTAGGTACAGAAGAAATATACCTCAACATAACTAATGTTGTATATAGCAAGCTCACAGCTAACATCATACTCAATGGTGAAATGCTAAAATTTTCCTCTAACATTAGGAAGAAGACAAGGATACACACTGTAGCCACTCCTATTCAACACAGTACTAGGAGTCCTTATCGGAGTAATTAGGCAAGGAAAAGATAAAAAAGGCATTCAAATTAGAAAATAAGTTAAATTGTCTATTTGTAGCCGACTGTTATCTTACGTATAGAAAACCTTAAAGACTCCACCAAAACAAAACACAACTGTTAGAACGAATAAACAAATTCAGTATAGTTACAGGATGCAAAATCAACATACAAAAATCAGTTGCATTTCTGTACACTAACAGTGAACTATCTGAAAGAGAAGTTAAGATAATAATGCCATTTACAATACTATCAAAAAGAAATTCTTTCAATACATGGACTCTAAAGGAACTGAGTATTTGTTTTGCTACCAAAATGGTCTGCATTATGCATTTTAAAAGCATATGTAATCTAAATAGTTATGTAATTCCAAAGGACTTTAATATTTTAAAGAAAATTTCTACATGCAATTATTTGATATAAAGTCAAGTAACTATGATAATTCTGAGTCCTTATGATAATTATATATTTATACATGGTTGTTGATAATTATTTTCCTTATTTTTTTTTTACTTATTTCTATGCAAGTTATTTTAAAAGTCTTCTATATGTTCTTTAATAGTGATTAACAATGTATAATTTATATATTATTTTTAGAAAATCATAAAAAGAATTCAAGGTATACTTACTCATTGGGAAAATATTTAATACCATATATATGTAAGTATATATATTATAAAAATTAATAAACAGAAAGCTCAATTATATAGAGTTGGGAGACTAGAACAGGGAATTCTCATACCCTGCCATAATAGAAGAGTCCAACAGGAAGAAGAACGTGTCCCCTTCTTTCCTGGCAAGGAATCAGCCAATGAAAAGCCATAAACTATTTGTTTGCTACAGCCCTCCTAACTTACTCTTTTTTCTCTATAAAAGTGTTCTCCGGGACTTCCCTGGTGGCGCAGTGGTTAAGAATTTGCCTGCTAATGCAGGGGACACGGGTTCAATCCCTGGTCCAGGAAGATCCCACATGCCGTGGAGCAACTAAGCCCATGCACCACAACTACTGAGCCTGCGCTCTAGAGCTCGTGAGCCACAACTACTGAGCCGCGTGCCACAACTACTGAAGCCCACGTGCCTAGAGCCCGTGCTCCACCACAAAAGAAGCCACCTCAGTGAGAAGTCCACGTACCACAATGAAGAGTAGCCCCTGCTCGCCGCAACTAGAGAAAGCCTGCGTACAGCAACAAAGACCCAACGCAGTCAAAAATAAATAAATAAAAATAAAATTAAGAAAAATAAAGTGTTCTCCTTCCCTTGCTGCTTGAGAACTTGCACATGGCTCATCATGGTTGCAGACCCCAAATGGCAATTCTCTGCTTATCCCGAATAAACCCACCTTTGCCAGAGAAATAACTGGCAGTCTATTCATTTCAGGTCGATAATGTATAAATGCAAAGTATATTTGTTATAAATTAGTCATGAATTGTAGTTCCTTATATCCTGATAAAACTAGAAAGATCTAGTCTTTAAGACTAAAAAAAAAAAAAAGCTACTCCTCTTTTTAATTATGCAGGTAAAAAATCGCCCCAAAATTCTTTTATCACAAAATTTAAATAGGCTGTATTATAATTATTTACATGTATGTTCCCATGAGTATCATATAAGCTTATCAAGAAAATTCATTTTCTTTAATTCTCCCCAAACCACCATACATAGTATTACTATAGTGATTTTTCCAAAATACAAATTTAACAGTGTTCCTAATAAGACTAAAACTCTTGTTTAGTGCCTTGTTTGATTCAATGCCTCCATGGTGTGTAGTGGATAAAGCTTAAATTCCCTGTGGGGAAAGGCCTACTGATTATTTCTTCTTTTTGTTGTGATGTTCAAATATATTCACACAATAAAATAAATGCTATATATTTTGTTTACAGAATTTTGTTTAGCCAAGGAATACCAGACACACTGAAGCAAGTAAATACTTTCTGACAGATGAAAGAATCTATGAATGGAGGAGAAAGCAGATATGTTTCCCTTGAGGAATATACAATGTATAAAAATAGTATAAATATACTTTTCCTTCTTTACTGCATATAAACGGTTAAAAGTAGCAAGGGGAGAGTGTTATCTCTGTGTTTTTGTGAATATACCTAGACTTGAAATCAAATTCTTATACTTCCTAGCCTTAGAAACTTGGGCAAGACCCACAGATTCTGTCAGCCTATTTTCTCACCTTAAGATATGAATAATAAATGTACGTATTTCCCAGGTAGCTGATTAAAGGCAGTAGATATGTAAATTTATTCACATAGTGCCTGGCACATTATATGCGTTCAAAAATGCCAACTATTATTATGATTTTCATTTTCCTATATGTGAACATTATATATAATTTCAGTTTTAGCTCTTCAATGGAAACGTAACTCATTTGCAGAAATAAACACCTGTCTACAAATGTACAATAACCCAATCAAACTGAGATCAAACTTTTCAAATATTTTTAAACATTATGAATATTGTACTTAACTTGAGTGAGCTTGAAAAATTAATAATGATAAGTAAGAAATAAGCCTGGTTGCTAATTGTTGCTATTTGCCAAACTGTGTGAATTTATATTGTTATAGTGCTTTAAAGTTTAAAGTTTAGTGTCTTACTCAGCTCAAGGCAGGGTGGATGGGGTGGATATTTTCTCATTTTAAAACTGAGGAAATTGGGACAAAAAGAAGTTATATTACCTTCTAAGTTCACAGAGATAGAAACTGGTTCTTTCTATTATAGAATATTGTTAAACAATCTTGGAAAAACAGAATTAAAAATATCAGAAGGTAACTTTGAAAAGAAATAAAGAAAAATGAATAGTCATATAATGTCTACTAAATATATTCATTCAAAAATATTTATCAAAGCCTGGACACTTTCCCACAGACTCAGCTCTCTCTGTGAACAACACAGACAGGGTTTCTTTCCTCTCTGAGCTTACAGTAGTGCAGGAGATAGAAAATAAAGCAAAAAATAAATTGATTCTGCATGTGATAGGTTTAAACAAAGCAGCAAACAGGTTGCCAAGAGAAAAGCAGCACAGTTGTGGTGAGTGGAAGTTACTCTAGAAAGGACTATAAGGGAATGTTACCTGCTAGCGGTGAAATTTAAGCTAAGATATGAAGGATGAGAAGGCGACAAAGAAGGGCAAGCAAGGAGAACATTTCAGACAAAGACAGACAGTTATTACAAGTGCTTTGTGTTGGGATATATACTGGCCAGATTCGAACAACTGAAAGCCTGTTAGCATGGCTGGAACATAATGAGACTGGAGAGAGGAGCCCAAGTTGAGCCTGGGGGAGCAGGTTGGAGGTGTAGCAAGCAGGTCAATCACAGTGAGAAATTTAGATTTTATTTTCAATTTGATGGAGGCCAGTTAATGGTTTTAAACAGGACAATGGCATGATCTCATTTACATTATAAAAGGTCATTTTTTTATTATAGTTGCTTTACAATGTTGTGTTAGTTTCTGCTGTACAATGAAGTGAATCAGCTATATGTATACATAGATCCCCTCCCTCTTTTGAAGAGAAGCTACTTGAGCTATAAAAGAATGTTAGCAGGGAAATTAATTTAGGAGGCTTTGTAGTTATTTGAGGGTTAGATTCTTATCTGGCCTGGACTGGGATTGGGTGAGGTGAGATACAGTGGAAAGAAGTAAATAAAATAGACATATATTTAGGAGGAACAATTAACAGACTATCTCCACGGATTGGAGTTATGGAATAAGGAAAGGGGAAGAATGAATGATGACTACTTTCTTTTAAAATTTGAAGATAATGCCACTTATTGATTGGGGCAGATGGTAAAAAAACAGATTAATGGCATGAAGAGGACTTAAACTGAGATGGCAAAGGCCATATATAATTTATCATCCAAACAGGCATAATTTTGAGAGTGATAGAAGGGGCTTTCAATAATTACTGCAGGACAATTGGCACAAACTAGGATTGTCATCCTAGAGATAAGTAATATAAATAGGTAAAAAGAAAGAATAATAGCCAATAATGATGAAGCACTTCCTTCCAAGATGATACTTTATTTAAATATTCATTAATGTACTTCTCCCTAAATCTCACTGTTTTTATAGACATTTTGCAGATGAGAATACTGGGGAAGAGAAATAAAGTGACTTGCACAGGTCACAAAACTAGTGAAGCTATCTCCAGCAGCCCATCTCTGGCCCCTGAACTCTTAACCAGTAAATATTATGGCCCCTCACAGGAATTATTTTTATCATAAGGTGTTGCTTCTTATTTAAAAATGAAAATTACCCTCCTAAAGTGTTAGAAGATACACACAAAGAATATGGTCTGCACATTCTGAGGTGTGCTTCTAAGCATTGGATATCATAACAAAGAGCAAAATGTCATCCTTAAAAATGATCTTGTTTTACATCTAAGGACAGACACCTGGCTTGACGAAACCATAAGTCTGACATAAGAAAATCGTTAATATGTCAGTAAATATTTTGTTTTAAAAAAATCTCAAGGGCACCTTCCAGCCCCCCAAATTATTCAAATTCTATTGGACATATTTTTTCACATCTTTTGAACCTCTAATCTTAGGTCGCTCTAACAATCCTCCTACTCACATTTGTGGGGAGCAAATGTAGTTTTCAGTACAAGAAAAGCCTCTTAGAGTTCTTAATCAAGAGAAATGGTTCTTTGGTATTGTTTTACTACTTGTGATGAATTGATTTAATTAAGATTGCAGTAGTTATAAGCAACAGAACCTGACTCTGCGCAACCTAATGAAAAAGGGACTTTACTGGAAAAATAGCCTGGCTATTCACAGAATCCCAGGAACAGCTAAGAAAATACACTCCAGGTGGATGAGTAGAAATGACGACTAGCTGAAGGAACCAGGAGCTGGGGGTGGGAGACCTTCTCCCTTCAGTGCTGCCTTTATCGAAGCTCAATTCTAATTCTTTCCAGTTTCTAGGTCTCTCTATTCAAGGTTTAAAATTCTCAGGAGAGATGATCTAATGGCCTGGCTTTGGTCTAACCCTGGATCATTCAGCTAGGGCTGGAAATGTAAGACTCCAAAAAGGGCCTAAGTCTTTGAACTATCCTTTTCAGGGAATGGGGAGTTTCTATAGGCCAGAAGTTCAACCCAATTGGCATCTCCTACATGCTACCATATAGATGTTGTTCACACATGCACACACACATACACACACACACACACACACACACACACACACACACATCCCATGTTATTCTCCTCTATCCAAAATGTACCTGCCTAACACAATCCAGCCATACTACACAGCTACTCTTCTTCCCCAGAGGAGGTAACTGGAAGTCAACAGCCAGCTAATCAATTTAGAGATGACATAATGCATGCTTAAAGTGTCCAGTAGAGCCAATTGTCCTCAAATTCCATTGCAACATTCAAAAACTTTAGAAATGAAAATTTAACACCTTTCCTATATTATATAATAAAAAAGAAGAAATGCATAAAATACATATTCTTTTATTCAAATTTTTAAAAATGGGAAAATTATTCCATTGAGCAAACAAGAAACATTTTGGTCTTAATATTTGCAAGTGTCACAAAACTCTAAGAGCATATATCTCTTCTCTTCTCAATTTCTTTGCCTTCAGTTCTTATTCTAGCTGACTGGGGTAGAAGCATTGCTCTTTTGGGGATTCCTTTCTAAGACCACTAACTAAGTGTATAGCATCAGAATAAGAATTAAAGTTTATGGACTATTAGGTGTGATGCTAATAAATGTTACTACATAGATTCTGGTCCATTTATTTTGATTAAGGGACATTTTTTCAGAGAATATTCTGAATCCTGAAAACTATCTGCCAATCCTCACAAGGTGTGGTTTGCTTTTAACTGACCATTTAGCTGAATTTTCAATATGTCATTCTATTGTTATATAAGGTCAGATGCTTCTGGATTAAATGTGGTTGGTAAGAATAGTGGGTACTTATATAGCTGGTTCCTCATTTTTTTTTTTTTTTTTTTTTTGCGGTACGCAGGCCTCTCACTGTTGTGGCCTCTCCTGTTGCGGAGCACAGGCTTCAGACACGCAGGCTCAGCGGCCATGGCGCACGGGCCCAGCCATTCTGCGGCATGTGGGATCCTCCCGGACCGGGGCACAAACCCGTGTCCCCTGCATCGGCAGGCGGACTCTCAACCACTGCGCCACAAGGGAAGCCCTGGTTCCTCATTTTTTTAGTCACATATCTTGGTCAGTTTTAGGGATGGGAGTTCTGTGCTATTAAAACTGCAATTTTCCTTCATCTCTAAAATTATGATCAATATTTTTCACCCATTTAATAAGTACCTAATTTTTTGATAAGTATACATGATCACAGGCATTTACTGAATACATTATCCTGACCATAAGATTGTTGATATTAATGATAATCTTCAAAAATATTCTGAATCAATCAAAAATATTTATAGTCTCTGGGTTTTTTTGAGAAGTCCATTTCCAGAGCTGACTCTTAATTTTTAATTTGAACTATCTCACTAACAAGTCATTCACATTTAACAATTGTTATCCTGAATGTAATGTAGTTCTTCCATTAGGGCCTCTACCCATGCAGGAAAACTGGACAATGATAAGTACCTCTGGAAGCTCTGACCGCTTGAAGAAAGTCCTTGTGAGTGAAAGCAAGGCAACTACATACTACATGTAGACACTAGTGAAATATGAACTTTGAATATTTACTGTGTCTCTAATCTCTTGCATTTCTGCACCACTGTAATTAGTACACTGTGGCACAGAGAAAACATACTTCCATTTTTTTAAACTTTAAGTCATTATTTTGTGTTCATATCATCTTAAATGCCATATGGTATGCAAATCTGTAAAATAACAAAAATATAGATTCCCATACTCTTCTGTCACTCCTTTGTAATTAGCAATGAACTACGTAGAGTACCAGGTATCTGGGACTTCATTTGGCTTGTGTGGCTCCCTCACGAGCTAGAGCAGAGCATAAGCAGCTTGCCCCACTGATGGAGAATTTCATAGCTCAGTACCTGTTAACTCACTCAGAAAACACAGCTGTGCGTGTTACCTCTGAATGCCCACCTCAAAAAAGATGCATTTTTAAAATGCATCAAAAAAGATGCATTTTTAAGTCACTGTCCTCACTGGAATTCAGTGTTACATGATAAAAGCAAACAACTACCAGGATTGCCAGAAAGAAAAATATTACACTACCTTATATAAAGCAAATCTTTTGGCCTTGAATCTCTATTCACTTGAAGATCACTCTGACACATGGTTTCTATACAGATTTCCTCACTTATGATGTATATATGGCTTTATAAAAAATGATATTATTTTTTACATAGAAATTATTTTTTAATTTAATAGTTTTAAATGATAAAATATTTTTTGGGGAAAATTCATTTTGGTAACACTATAACAAAAATAAAGAAATTCAGGATAATAGTTACCTCTGTAGGGGAGAAAAGTAGATAAGTTTGGGGTGGAATATACAGGAATCTTAAAAGTCTATTCCATAAACTGAATTATGGATACACAGGGCTCTATTTTATTATTAATATTTATGATTATTTTTAATATTTTAGATTGTTCTTTAAATTATGTAGACATATTATATGTGCAATACTGTTTACCAGTGTTTTTCTTTTCGATTTTCTTTGCTTTGCCAGTCTGGATTTTTGCCATTTCAGAAGTTTGAAATTTTTATACAGTCAATTCTGTTAGTCTTTTCATTTATAGCTCCTGACCTACTTGGTTAAGAAGATCTTCTGTTCCACAAGATTATAAAAATATTCTCTTATATTTTCTTCTACCAGTTATACAATGTTTTGGTGGGGTTTTTTAAAAGTCTTTATTTCTTTTTAGAGCAGATAAAAAAGTTCACAGCAAAACTGAGAGAAAGATACTGAGATATTTCATATACCTCCTGCCCCCACACATGAATAGCCAGCATCCCTTTTCCGAATGGTACATTTTTTATCAAGTATGAACCTACATTGACACACAAAGTCCATAGTTTACATTAGGGTTCACTCTTGCCTTTGTATAGTCTGAGTTTGGACAAATGTATAATGACATGTTTTTATCACTGTACTAACACATGGTATATTTTCACTGCTCTGTGCTCCACCTATTCATGCTCCTCCCCACCCCTCAGCAGCTAGTATTTTTTAACTGTTTTCATCATTACTTTTTTGAACTAATTTTGGCCCAGTAAATATTAGGCAATGATTATAAAAATAAATATTAAGGGCTTCCCTGGTGGCACAGTGGTTGAGAGTCCGCCTGCCGATGCAGGGGACACGGGTTCGTGCCCCGGTCCGGAAAGATCTCACATGCCGCGGAGGGCTGGGCCCGTGAGCCATGGCCGCTGAGCCTGCGCGTCCAGAGCCTGTGCTCCGCAGCGGGAGAGGCTGCAACAGTGAGAGGCCCGCGTACCGCAAAAAAATAAATAAATAAAATAATAATAAATAAATAAACATTAAAACACTGTTTAGTGTTTGAAGTTGAATTATCTCTTATCAGTAAAAATTCCTTTTAAAGTATATATGACATACTGAATTAAATTCAGCCTTGTTTTCAAAAATATGGCAAATATCTCTTGCCTCTGGTGTTTGTGCCTCCCTTTGTCATGTCAGTAACAAAATGTACACTAGAGAGACATTATTCTTAACCACACACTTTTACTTCATGTTCAGAAAACAATGTGAATGGTGGTGCCTTGAGTTATGCTAAATGAAATTTATTAACATCTATATCCTCTATTATGCAAATGATACATTTAGAGAGAAAAATAAACATATAAGGGTTAAACTAGAGAAAGGGCTAGCTTTTGAAAGTCTACTTAAGAGGGGTTATTTTTATTTGACAGGACCCATAATTCTAGCTTCTCCTTAGGTACTCTTTCTCAGTCTGTGAATTTTGCCTGATATCAAAGCTTACTAAAGTAGACTAAGAGTCGTGGCACCTATTCTATACCCGTAAACCATCAATACTTTACTGTGCATTCTACATTCAGTTCAGGAGACATTAGTATGTCTTCCATGATTTGCTATGATGAAAACTGAGAATACAATGAAAAATAACATAGACCCTGCCTTCAATTTGTTAATAATTGATGAAAAGACAAATATGGGAACCTAATTATCATGTCATATGATGAAGTCAATAATGGAAAGAGATGCAAAAGGGATGTATGAGGTAAGGGAATTCTATAATATCTAATCTAATATTACAGGAAAAATTACAAGAATAAATAAGAATTAACTTCTAATCTATCAAAATATGCTTGTATATTACAGAACATACACCTCTCTCAAAACTCTTGCTAAACTTCATATAGGAAAAAATTTTACTTTCTCTAAACTCAACGCAATATTTTTAATAAAACAATTTGTGGAGAAAGAAAACCAACTTGAGTTATATTCCCAGTACAATTGGAAGAATTTCAGAATTACCTGGAGATTATTTGAAATGTGCTTTAATTGTTCTGATGTTGAAGGAAATAAGAAAGTCATCACAATGTTGCCCTTGGTATGAGACTTCCTGGCCTTTCTGCACTTGTCTCAAATACTTTTCCATAGTGTCTTTTATTTTTAGCTTTTGTTTTTGTCTACTGTTACACGATGAATCATAAACCAGTTGAAAATGTTATGAAGAAAAATGTGGAAATGAAATCAAAGCAAGTGAGAAAATTTTATTTCAATGAAATAAAGCTAAGATGTTTTGACGAAGAAGAGCATGCTAAAGAAATTGCATGTATGCTTTAGAACACATTGTCAGGGTTTGCACTATAATGATAACAATAAAATAATACAACAAAATTTATGAATTAGCATTTATATGTATGAAGTGACAAGAATACAGCATTCTTCATTGGAAAAGCATGCAAAATAATTGGCAAAATTGATAGAGAGACAGGTTACTCAAGGGCTCAGATTCTTTAGCCTTGTTGATTAGGATGACAATAACAATGTCAGAGAAGTTCAAGATGAAGGAAATGGCAGAGAAAATGAGTTGGCAAAAAAAGTTGTCTTTCAAAGCAAGCCTGAGAAGTTCCACAGAATCAAGATGCTATACTCATGTTATGTATGGACTCTTTGTATCTGCCCAAATTTCATATGTTGAAGGCTTAAGCCCCAACGTGACAGTTTTTGGAGTTGGAGCCTTAGGGAGGTAATTAGGTTTAGATGAGGACATGAGGGTGGTGCCTTCATGATGGGATTAGTGCCCTTATAAGAAGAGGATGAGAGATCAGAATTCTCTCTCCCTCTCCTTATGTACAAAGAGGAGGTCATGTGAGATGTAGGCTATCTGTAAGCCAGGAAGAAGGCCATCAGCAAAAACCAAATCTGCTGGGATTTTGGTCTTGGACTTGGACTTCGCATCCTCCAGATTTGTGAGAAATAAATGCCTGTTTTTAAGCCATCCAGTCTATGGTATTGTGTTATAGCTGCCTGAGTAGACTAAGACAGCCCATATCATCAAAATAATTGTGGAAGCTATGATAACTCTCTGTGAAGAAATTGTTATTTTCCTGCCCTAACTATAAAAAAAAAAAAAAAAAATCAAAGATGGCCCTACTGGCCAAAGAAAATTTTGTTGTTGATGAGACAGAATTGTTTTGGAAGCAATATTCTCTGGTAGGTTTATCTTTCAGGAGAAGGTAACCATCTTCATAAAGTTATGAAGTCTTCTAGCTGGCTGACGCTACTTATCCAGGTACTTGTGCTACTAATATTATGTTAAACCTAAATCGGTCTATAATATATTTTGAAAAATACACTTACTCAAAGGAATGACCAAAGGAAAATTGAAAGTCGTTTGTAAATTCCCAATGCCTACTTGACAAGGGAGGGTCTTTCAGAATTATGTACAATCTTATCTCTGACCCTTAATTTTAAAAAATTCTTGCAAATAAAGCTCTAGACATTTTTGACCTCTTAACATTCAGCCAGGAATGTGGAATGCAGCCCTACCATCCACATGATTATCTCCCCTCCAAATATGACATTGCATTTGTAACCCATGGACCATATGTTTATTATCCATGAGGTTATCACAGTTATCAAAATTTATTATTCTCAATAATTTATGCAAAACATGGTCCAGGGTGCAGACGTCAAACAAGAATCTTTACTAAAATTTTTTGGAAACATTTTAACACAAAAAAAAGGCTTTGGAATTTACCAACCAGGTATGGCAAAAAATTTTTTTTCTACATCAACACCAAGAGATATAATAAAAAACTAACTCCACAATTTGTGGTTGATTTAAAAGGTTTTGTAAAGTGGTTGAGGACAGAGTGAAAATTATTGTTCCTGAAGAGGGATGTTAACTTTGAAGAAGTTGATGAAAATGATGCTAGATAGCTCTTGAAATCTCATGCAGGGAAATTAATAATCACACTTGTTCAGGAAGGTATATGATACTTATTTGAAGAAGATGGAGATGATGACAACTTTAAAAGTCACACAGTCAAATCACAGGTGCCATATTTGTACTTTGAAGGAATATATGGGTCATACAAATATAATGGTAAACAATAACCCTTCAATGTGTCAGCTAAATAACGAAAAGTTCTCTTTTAAATATTGTATGATGTCTCTTACCATGATAGTTCAGATTTTCCAGGAAGCAAACACCAGGGAATAATTAAAATGGAAACAGATTTATTTAAACACCTATGGAAGTTAAGGGACAAGGAAGTATGATTAGATGGTTATTACTTTGAGAACACAATGCAGGTCTGATATGTGTGATGAGGAGGGAAAAGGAACATAAGAAAGATTGTGTAGGAAGAGTCTCAGACTCTTATTTTTCTAATAAAATAAAAGGGGAGAGGAGACCCAGAGCAGAGATTTTCTGTTGGAGGCATTAGATATGGGTCAGAAATGGCTGACTCTGGTAAGTACCCTTGCTGTGTACACTCATGGGTGAGAAGCAGCTTGAAGCTTGCTGTTCTGGTATCTCCATAGCAGTAACATATATAGGGGAACTATGTCAGTTCTTCTGGGTTTGATATTTACCTACCTCCATCACCTACCTCCTCTGCATGTCACTTTCAGCAATCCATCCACTGACTGCTTCAACATTCCTTGTCTCTTTCTACCACATTTTTCTTCACTATCAATCTCAACTACTAATGGTTCAATATAGGAAATTGCTTTCAATTTTATTTTCTGAATCCTCTCAATAAACTTATTTATTGTTATGTTCTATTTATGGTATTTATTTTTAATGTAAATTTTATATTACAGCATCATGTATAAGTTGTAGTATTTTGCATGCAAATTTTAATGACCATATTAATTATTCAGTGATCAGAAAGCAATATTTTAAGTTCTTTGTTTTATTTTGATAGTTTGATACATATATAGATATTTTTAATTAAAAAATTCATTTGGTATTTTGGACTTACATGGGAAATTGTCAGGAAAAAAATGCTGTTATAATTTGTTTAAAGGTCTTAGGCAACTTGGAGTATCTCTTAAGTTTTAGGGACTTTTGACTTCAGGATATATTTCAAACTCCTGAACATCTCATCTTAAAGCCTATACCCATTTCTCCAATTAACCTGATTTACTATTTCATATCTCATATTTTATCCCATAGCAATACTGAAGAGCTTGCAGTTACCTGAATGCCTTATTATACTTCAGATTTGCATTTCTTTAGTTATGCTGGTCTCCATGACTAGAGTGCTCCCATTAGCCTCCATCTTCCTCAACCTGGTTAAATCACACACATACTCAAACACTTGGCTTAACTATCATTTCTCCTAGTTGGCTGCACATTCTCCTCTGTTCTTCATGCTCTAGGGATGCCCGCTATATATTTATCTTATTCCTTGGCTTTGGAAGTCAAGAACAAAGACTTATGTTCTAAAGAAGACAAAGACTGAATCAAAAAGGTAGATGTGCCACACCAGAAAAAAAATCAAACTTTTTTTTTGAGAAGAGAAGTTTAATTATAAAATAAATTCTGCTCACAAAAATCACTATCTCTTATTGTGTTACAGTTCTACAAATATCTTATGTAACTGTAAAATGTTCTGTAACTAATGTTCTCATTTCAATCTAAAGTGCTTATCAAATGAATTAGAGTTTATGAATCAATGCATTTATATTTCTTTCATGATAACATGACCAAACATTACTGCATGATTTGTAACTAAAGTTCATTTTTCTCTAAAAGGATTAATTATATAATCTTTTTCCCTGTAACTGATATATAAGTTAATGATGTGAACCTCCACAGTAATATTTCTAAATTAAAAGAATCACTTTGGGATAATTGAATGGTTTTAAACTAATATTTGAGGATGATTCTACCAATTCATATGAAATCTCTGCTGTCTATTACAATTGTTGATGAAAAAATTATTAAAATGGCTTACTATAAAATTTAATGTACATTTTTATATATATGGTGTCTCCAAATGCGTAATTACAAAAGAAATTACACTTGTATTTTTCAAACCATCTACTTTTATTTTATGTATTGAATCTGCTTATCTCAATTTTTGGATAAGGTGGCAATGAATCTGACAAGGTGGATAGTGGGGCTTAATTAATCAGGCAATATGAGATGCCCTGAAGCTGTTGTATACGTGTCAGAATTGGCAAAATATCCACATTCTATAAGCAAGAAAAAGTTGTATTTCACAGTTATGGTGCAATTATACTGTTATTTCACAGTTGTCAAAAAGCATAGTCGTGAATTGTGACTTTTTAAAGTATATACTTAAAAAGCTTTTTCAACATTTTAACTAAGAATATTTCAGAGATCCTACAAATATCATAACTAGAAGCACCTTAAAGAGGAAATTAGCCAATAAAACCTTTTATATGACTTTCAGTAGAAGAAAAAATTCTGTATTCTAGATTCAGTGGGTATTACACAGCCTTATGTGTATGTATGTATATAAAACAAAGCATATAAAGCAAGCTTGCAAATTTATAGATATGCAGTCTAACGAAGAAAAAACTAAGGATCAATCAAAAAAGAAATAAATTTAAAACATAGTAAGGAATGTTTATTTTTTAAACCTTCTTTCACAACCATCACCCATAGTTTAGACGTAAAGTGAAAGACATATCGCAATACAACATAAAAAGACACATGAAGAGATTGGTGCAAAGGGATAAATGAGTACAATAATGAACAGAAATCAAAATGACTTTAGTACACAAAATGTATGCCGCAACGTCCTCTCTAATTGCTAAAAATCAACTGCAAATTAAGCTTTGAACTTCCTAATAGACAATAGAGAGAAGAATAATCAGATCAAATATTTACATTGCCCATGATGTAAAATCTAGACCAGGTTGCTAGAAGCCAGGCAATATTTCCTCAATTCTCACAGAAACAATGCCAGTGGGTTATTATGTTAGGCATTCTGTAATGGTTTGATAAATCTTCTAGAGCATACCTAAAAGGGCACTGTTGTGGTAAGCATCCTCTAAGATGGAATCAAAGTAAAAAGGGAGTAACAAAAAACATAAAAGAAGGAGTCTAAAATTTTCCTGTTTTACCACCCTCAAAAGTATCCAATTTGTGAAAGAACTATTTATATATAATAATAATAATAATAAATTAATGTGCAACATTTATAAAAGTATCAATAGATGAGGTGTTTATAATGGACTAGTGCAATTTAGTCCACAAACAATTCCTTTTTCTAAGTCTAGTTCTGAACAGATATCACTGAAAACTTTGTCATCTTGCACGATTTCCTTGAAAAGATAAGAACGTGGAAAAAGAGTACTAAAGCCCAGTTTCTCGTCTCATCTCATATTTTCCTAAGAAGCCCCGCTTTGCATTTTTTAAGAGGAAATTAGCTTGACATTTCTGAGTGTTGAAGGGATGTTCAATAAACTAACATTAGGATTTGGAAGAAAAAAGTTGACTCTGTTTTAAACAGAAATGGAGCATCATGGACCAAACCATGCTTCAAAGAACACTAATCCTGTGAGATATTATGCAGTTGTGCGACATGAAAAACTGGAGAATCACAAGTCACATTATCAAATCCATGGCTCTGTGAAATTACTGGAGGAATGAAATTTTAGTATTTTTCCAAATGTATCAATATATAACCTCAGTATTTTTAAAAATCCATGCAAAACACTATCGTTTAAGCTAGAATAGATCAGACTCAGTGTGGTTAGAGAGAAACAGAGCTGGAGAATGAATAAACATAAAAAATAGTGAATGATAAAATGCACTATTGAGAGAGATTCTTGCACAATTCTAGAAGTATAAAATACGCCTGAAATATTTTATTTAGCTTGATCTTTTAAGCCATTTTCCAGTAAGAAACTTGTAAAATGTTTAAGAAATTCTGGCTACTTATATCATTTAAGCTCATAGTCCTTATGTACTTCACGAATAAAGATATGCACAAAATACCTTAGCTGGTAATAATGTAGACCTGAAACTAGTATTCATAGAGGACTAGGGTAACGATTTGATATAATTTAAAGCAGAGTATCAGTGTTTGTTACTACCAGCATGGGAGACTTAGGTGCCTGATTTATAATTTCTAGGTCTAGTCTTAAGAACTCCTGCTGTACTTGAAACAAATTGCTACCTTTCATTTACATTTGGGATTGTTGAGTAGATATCTGTCCTTTGCAAAAGAATGATTCTGAATTACAAATACCCATACTTTATTAGAACATTTCTTATAATAAAACTTTTGTTAAAAGTAAAAGCAGCATAAATATATTAAACATCTATAAACATAGATAACTATTGAATTAAAATCCTTGTAACAATGAGAGCGAGGAGAATGGGGAAGAGCAACTTTTGACATTTGTGTGGACATTTCACAAATTTAGTTCATATATGAGTTACTGTTTGATGATCAGAAAATGTACTATTTCAGTTTTGATCTTGTTGGAATACTAAAAACCATAAAAATGCTGTTCAAAAATGAGATTTTATACCGAACATCGACTAGTTTATTGCTGCATGCCATTTGTGTGAACGGGCTTTATAAATTGACAGGGCTTACTTTTTTTCTCCCTCAAGTTCAATGAAAACAGTTTTCTCTCAAAATGTTTGTCACAACCTTTGGACATACAAAACCTCAGGGAGAGAAAAGTAAACATAGGAATATATATACATCTATCAATCTTTTGATATTAAAAACCATTCAAGCAGGGGAATAGACGTTTAGAAGACTAGCAGAGAGACACTAGTCTTTCACTTCTAGGTCACCTATACAAAGCTTACTTCCAACATGTAATCTTGTGCTCAACTATTAGCAATATGTCACCGGAGAAAATATAATCCAGCAAGAAATAATAATTTTAGCAAAAAACAAAACAAAATTCATTGATTAAATAACTATGCTGATGGACCATATTTAAAAATATTTAATAACCATTTAACTTAAAGAACCTGCTTCTCCTCATGGACTGAACCAGATTGGCTTAGTTGGTTAACACCTGACAGTAAATCTGAGGTCCAAGCAAACTCTGAAAGACAGTTGGTATTAATCATTTTTCCCCCACAATCTGCCTCAATATTGGTCAGTTGTTTAAAAGCTTTGCATCATTGTATAGGTAGATTTAGTACTTACACAATTACTTTAATAATGAATATAATCTTCTTACTAGCTACTCATTATCTCCATATCTATATCTTGTTTTCACTGTAACTAAACTCTTGATTGTTCCCTTTTAAATTTTCTTCATGTCCTGACTATCAATAATGACATTGCTAACACAGTAATCCAGGGTTAGATAAGACTGATAAGCACACTGAAGTTTGTGGTGTCTTGATTTAGTCCCTCTTCATCCCTCTCTTTCCAAACCTCTGTGAAACCTTGAAAACCTTGAAGCCTTGCATTCATGGTAACTGTGAATACAAGCAACCTCGCAGCTGATGAAGGCACCAAAATGAGTTTACACCTCTCCCCAAAATTTCATCACCAGAGAATTTTCCCTATTTGACCCGTCTGGCAGCTCCCTATAAAAGTCCCATTTTGAGGACTTGTCTTTATTTAACTTGACTCAGAGCTCACTTAGGGTTAAGAGCACTAAACCTTGACATATGTTGAAAATAATCTGTGATAATTGTTTAAAATAGCAGCTCTCTGAGGCAGTGATACCAGCTGATGCAAACAACAGCCTGGTCACAAACTTAAAATTATGACTTGAAAAATGAGACATTCATTGGTGGCTTTGAGTACTCCAAAATATTTCCGAGGATCTAAAGGCTAAACACATGGAGCAGGGCTGTGTTTGTATCTAAAGAAGACCTGAGGAGCCTTACCCCCTCACCTCGGGCTGATCCTGAGGCTCTGTACGAGCAGAAAGTGAAGGCTAAGGCAGAGGTGTAAACTACCAGACTATTGAAAGCATTCCCTAACAAACAAGCAGAGCCTTTTGGCAAAGAGTGGGAGACCCTGTGGTTTAAGGCATTTAATAAAATCTCAGAAAAATCATTACCTGAACACTAGAGCAAATCAAGGTGAGACTTTGGTGGCCACAGGCAACAAAAGAATACAGACTTTTAAAGAATTAGGCTGGAAAGGTCACTAAATAATCAATAGCAGCAACACACAGAAAACAAAACAATAAAACTAATAAGGACATTGATGGGGAAGAAGGGAGGTGGGAAGAATCTAAGTTCCAGAGTTACCACATTTTATTTTTTAAATTTCCAGTTTTCAACAATAAGCAAAGTTATGAGTCATGCATAGGAAGAGGAAAATATGACTTATACACAGTGAAAAAAAGAAAAATACTCTGTAGAAGCTGCCCATAAACAGAAGCACATATGTTGGATTTAATTTTTCAAAATGATGTAAATCAAGTATTATAAATATGTTCAAAGAATGAAAGGAGACCATATCTAAAGAATTAAAGGAATATATGAAAACAATATTGTACCAAATGGAGAATATCAATAAAGAGATAAAAATTACAAAAATAAACCAGGTAAAAATTCTGCAATTAAGAAGGAAAACTATAGAAATTTTTTTAAAGTTCAGTAGGAGTTCAAGTACAGGCATGAGCTGGCAGAAAAAAAGATCAGTATACTTGAAGATAGGCCAATTGAGATAACTCAGACTGAGGAACAGAAATAAAAAAGAACAAAGAAAAGTGAACAGAGCATGAAACCTGTGGAACACTATAAACATACCAATATAGACATAATGAGGGTCCATGAAGGAGAAGAGAGAAAGGAGAAATAAAAATATATAAAAATTGTCTTAGCCTGGGCTGCTATAACAAAAATACCACAGACTAGGTGGCTTATAAACAAAAGAAATTAATTTTCTCACAGTTCTGGAGGCTGAAAACTTCAAGGTCAAGGCACTGGCAGATTCCATGTCTGGTGAGAATTTTTCCTAGTACATAGACATTCATCTTCTCACTGTACCTTCAGTTGGTAGAATGGACAAGCGGGCTATCTGGGGTCTCTTATAAGGGCACTAATCCCGTTCATGAAGGCTCTGCCCTCATGATCTAATCACCTTCCAAAGACCCCCAGCTCAAAATACCATCACATTGGGGATTAGGTTTCAACACATGAATTTTGGGGGACACACATTCAGTCCACGGAAAAGATATAATGGCTGAACACTTTCTAAATTCGATGATAAACATTATCTTCACATCCAGGAAGCTTAGGAAACTCCAAGAAAGTCACATCTAGACATATCATAGTGGAAAGCCTAAGTCAAAAATAGAGTCTTAAAAATAGCAACAGAGAAACAATCACATAGAATGAATCCTCAGTAAGATTAACTGCTGGTCTCTTATCAGAAGCCATAGAGACAGAAGGATGAGACATTCAAAGTACTGAAGGAAAAAGATTTTCAACTGAGATCTTAATTCAGCCAAACTATCATACTAACATGAACGGGAAATTAGGCATTCCCCAATAAACAAAAAAAGAGAGAATCCATATGTCCACAGAAAAACTTGTATGTGGCTATTCATAGCGATATTATTCACAGTAGCCAAAAATAGGACATAACCTAAATATTCGTCAATAGGTGAATGGATAAACAAAATGGAACATATCCATAAAATAGGATATTATTTTTAACTAAAAGGAGTAACATAGTGATAAATACTGTAACATGGATGAAGCTTAAAAACATTATGCCCACTGAAAGAAGCCAATCGCAAAAGACCACACATGATACAATTTATGCAATGTATCCTTAATAAGGAAGCCTATAGAGACAAAAAGTAGATTAGTGGTTGTCATGGGTCAGAGTGAGAAGAGTCTCTGTTCTGACTGCTTGAGTATGGAGTTTCTTTTTGCAGTAATGAAAATATTCTAACATCAGTTGTGATGCACAACTCAATATCGTAAAAACTACCAAATTGTACACTTTAAAAGGGTAACTTTTATCATACGTGAATCATACCTCAATAAAACTCATAGGGACTTACTTGGTGGCGCAGTGGTTAAGAATCTGCCTGCCAATGCAGGGGACACAGGTTCGATTCCTCGTCCGGGAAGATCCCACGTGCCGCGGAGCAACTAAGCTCATGCACCACAACTACTGAAGCCTGCGCACCCTAGAGCCCGCGTGCCACAACTGCTGAGACCACACACCACAACTACTGAAGCCCACGTGCCTAGAACCCGCGCTCCACAAGAAAAGCCACCACAATGAGAAGCTCACACACCACAACAAACAGTAGCTCACACACCACAACAAACAGTAGTCCCCGCTCACCTCAACTAGAGAAATCCCTTGTGCAGCAATGAGGACCCAAGGCAGCCATAAAAGATAAAATTAAAAATAAAATAGAATTGTCATAAAAATTCTCTCCATTCCCTCCAAAAAATGTGAAATAAAGGATTTTCCAGATATTCAAAAGCTGAAGGAATTTACCACAAGCAGACCTGCATATATAAATGAATATTAAATTATATCATTCAGGGAGAAGAAAAATGACACCACATGGAAATCTGGATTTATACAAAGAAATGAAGAACACCACCAGTAGTAAATATGTGAGTAAATAGAGAATTTTTTTTTTTTTTTTTCGGCACATGGGCCTCTCACTGTTGTGGCCTCTCCCATTGCAGAGTACAGGCTCCGGATGCGCAGGCTCATCGGCCATGGCTCACGGGCCCAGCCGCTTCGCGGCATGTGGGATCTTCCCGGACCGGGACACGCACCCGTGTCCCCTGCATCGGCAGGCGGACTCTCAACTACTGCGCCACCAGGGAAGCACGAGAATTTTTTTTTAATTCTAAAATATCTTTTAAAGGTTCAAAGCAGACAAAAAAAAAAATGAATGTGTTGTATGGTTCACAATACAGAGAGAAATAAATTACACAACAATAATGCAAAGTCTGGCAAGGTAGATAAATAAAGATATTTTCAGGTTCATGTACTATATCTGAAATCCTAAAGCAATGACCCAAAATAATACAACAGAAATTATGTATATTAAGCCAATATTGAAAGCAAAAAATCCTCGATTAATCAAAAATGCATAAACAATAGGAAAAGGAGAACGAAACAGATGAGAAAAAAGTACCATCTACTGACTCTTTATGGAAATTGAGGTATGGACAGCTAGAACACTTCCTTTATCTTCTGCTAGATTTTCATTTTGAGAATTCATGAACTAAAGGGGGGCAAACATTAAGCAAACAGGAAATCTGGGCATACAAGTCAATGCATTGAACAAGACTGGAAGGAATCTCTATGAAACAAAGAGATGAAATTTTGAGTTTAAAGAATAAATACTACCTTCTCAATACCATATATAGAAAGGGATAAAATAGTGAAAGGAAGGAAGGAGTAATGAAGAGTCCTTGCAAGCCTCAGGTAGCACTCCCAAGCATCTAACCTAAGGATATAGAAAAGAAATAAATGGGAACCAACCAGAAAATTAGGAAAAAGTTAAAGCAGAAATTAAGTGCTCAGAAACCTGAATAACTATCAAATTGACAAATAAAACAAAGGTTTGGTTCTTTAAAATCTATTAAATTGATAAGTTGCTGACAACTCTAATCAAGAGAGAAAACATATTTATGAAATTTGGAGTGAAAGCAATTATAACCAGAATGGGAGCAATTAAAAAATACAAGAATGTTACGAACAATGCTACACTAGTAAATTTACTGGATGATTTTATAGGAAAATACAGCTGAAAG
Source organism: Phocoena sinus (assembly GCF_008692025.1). Classification (NCBI taxonomy): domain Eukaryota; kingdom Metazoa; phylum Chordata; class Mammalia; order Artiodactyla; family Phocoenidae; genus Phocoena; species Phocoena sinus. Next base: position 33,497,883 of record NC_045772.1, on the reverse strand, counting down.
GCATAGTCTTATAAAAATTCTAATACAACAAAGAAAATTAAAATGTAGTGAAATATTATTACTAAAAGAGCACCATGATCAAGATTTTCATAAAAATAAGAGCACTTAATAACTTATAAACAGTGGTTCTCCAGATTTGTAGATTGCTACAACTGCAGGTGATCTTGTATAACCTATTCATTGCTTTAAAAATATTCTATAAAATACATAGCCTACTTTTAGAATCAGGAATAAAACATTAAAAATAATTTCTGCCATGGAAAAGCTTAGAAGGTAGAATATTTAGATTAATGAAAGATCACATTTACTCATAAAACAAAGCAGAATATTAATATGTCCAACATGAGATTATGTAGCTACACATTTTTCATTAAAGTAGTTATACAAAGTTTAATGTTTGTATAATATCAAATTCAATTTATATTGATTCATAAATTCTGTCTCTACATAATCAGAAGAAATCATTTTACAAACGGATCAATTAAATAACAAAGGTTTGAATAAGACTTTCTTAGTGGCAAAATCAAATCTGAAAAAAGTGTTTCCCCAAAAAACCTACCTTGAGGATATTTTGTTTAAGACACAAAACTTTCATTAAGTTTCAAGAGAGAGAATCACTTAAGGAAGCTGCTATCCTCTTGTCTATTGGAATCATCATTCACTAGAATAATTATATTAGGAAATATGCCTGATTCATTTTCTTCACATGCTAACTATACATGGCATGGCATACCACAGCAATTACTGTCAAGAGAATTACTATTAAAAGAATCATTTTCCCTGTACTTAAAGTGTTTTCTCTTAAAACAACAAGAATAAAAGTAGTCATTATGTGCCTATTATGGAGTGATCTGCCCCTAAATATCTTCACAGCTCCCTCTTTTACTTCTTTCAGTTCTTGCTGATCAAATATCACTTTCTCATAAAAGATTTTCTTTTTCACCTGTGTTAGGCTGCATTTTTGTTTACAATTACCTACTCTCCCAGGAGGATTAGACATTCTTTCCCAGGTGGTTTCAGGTTTGGTCATGACTTGCTTTGTCCAATAACATGTGAAGATAAGTGACACATGTTTTTCTAGGCATCTTCACATTGTTGCTCCCATCTCATTTCTCTCTGCCTTGATGACTGCAACGATCTTTCTAGAAGCTGCTCTGTCAACCTGGGCCCCAGAGGAAAGACTACATGGAAAAGAGCCGTGACTGACATGCAGCACTGGCTATAATTAAACTGTTAGTGTAGTAAACCTCGGAAATTTGCAGGTTGATTGATATCACAGTATAACTTACCCTGTTTTCAGGGACACACCACCTCATACAAGCAGCAGGTACACCTCCTCCAGTCTGTTTCATTTTTTTCCATAGCATTTCTTTGCCCTTCAACATATAAGTCCATATTTGTTTATTGTCTGTTTTCATCCATAAGAATACAAGCTTCATGAGGGCAGGGACTTTATTCTTTTCATTGTTGAATCTCAGCACCTTGTTAGTGACTGTGGTAATTATTAGTCAGATGGAAGGTACATGAAAAGAGGAAGGGCATTTCAAGCTAAGGTGGGACTCTTCCCAAAATGTCAGAGGAGAGATATAAGCTGCTGAATTGTATCAACTTTACTTAGCTTTTCCAGCAGGAGGGAGAAAATGAATCAAAGTGGGGAGGAAAGGAAATTGGAGGACTAGGTTATTATGATTATCCATGAAGTCTGGACATAATCAGGAGAGTAAAATCATACAGCAATTTGAACAGGGGAAGTTTAATGTAATATACAGAAGTATTAACTGTAATATAGGAGTAGAGTGATGGGAAATAACCTAGTAAAAGTTAAAGAGAACTGTGAAGAATATAGGAATAGCAGATATAAGGAGCAGCTACAAATATAAAAAACAGCACTAGCACCAATATAACAGTCCCAAGGAAGAGACCCAGCTCCTTCCCCCCACTCTCCCACCTTCCATCCTGGGCTGAGACACAGACTTCATTTGTGGCCATGGTTCTGACTCACTGTATGGCAGAGAAGTTGCTATGGTACCACACCTGTGGAACTGGCTGGAAATATGTTCTCTAAGATGCTGAGAAAGCTGTTGGCTTGGCAGTGTCTTACTGAGGCACTCTGCTACAAAAATACCTAAGGAAGTGTGCCAAGGGAAATTCTGGTTGCGATGAACTGCAAGACTGGGTGATGAAGAAGCCATCTATGCTAGCACATCAGAACAAGGAAGCAAAACTCCTTTCCTCTTGCAATATCTGTCCAACATCCTCTACTGGCAAAGCTTAAAATCATTCCAACTTGAAAAAATAATTAAAGGCCTTGGATAATTTTCACAGATCAGACAATGCAGGATGAATGTGGAGTTGAGAGGCAATAAATTGATAACTGATATGTCAGGTAAGAGGTTTTGGTGATCATTCCAAGAGAATGGAAAAGAGGGTATAGTATCTTTGACAGGTATAGAGCCATTAACAAAGTAGATTTAGCAGGATTTGATAATAGGTTGAATGTAGATTTGAAGAAGAAAGAGAAATAAAGAATCCCCCAATTCCACCAGGGATGATTGGTTCCCTAAGATGTATAATTCAAGAAGAAATGATCCTTGGAGATTCATCAAGAAGACTGGTGGGGAAGTAAGTAAGTAAAGTCATAGACACATTGAATTAAAGATATGTATTAAATATCTAGATGGAAGTGGTCTATGGGTAATTGAATACAAAGATCTGGAGCTTAGGAGAAAGTTACAAACATAAATAGATTTTACATTTCCTATAAAAAATAATTACTAAATACTTGATATAGATATCAGAGAGTTGGTAGGTAATGTAATACGAATTGGATTATAGCAACCGAGAGTGAAAAGAATGAAAAGAGAAGGCTGCCAAAGACAGGGACCCTAAAGAACACTAGTATTTAATGCCCTTTGGTTCTTTTGGCTTCTGCCAGTTAGGATGTTTAGTACCAAGTATTTTCTTTACAATGTCAGGCCCTATGTAGCACATGGAGAGTTTATCCCAATTGAGACATTCCATATATTTTTATATCTTCTTTTTTAAAAATATGGCAAACTATAATGTGTGCTCCGGCACCTAAACCCAATAGTTATCCACATTCTAGACAATGGACATTTACAACAATTTCTCATACAATGACTGAATGATGTGAGCTATCAGGAAGCAACATCATCTTAATAAATCAAGAGTGATACCTGCAGAGTGATTTATAGCCCTGGGTAGAATTAACTAGCTCTCCCACAGTGAAGTTTCTTGGGGAACCATTCCTAAATGAGTTAGAAGATCCCCTGGGGAAGTCAGTGGTGTTGTTGGAAAGCCTACGGGCAAGCCGGCCCATGGTTTCCCCTTGATGGTTTGCACTCCTTCCTTATTAACATCACTGTAGTCATAGTCCTGTCAGTAATTATAAAAACAAATATTGTAAAAAAAAAAAAAAAAAAAAAAAAAGAAGAGAGGAATAGGAGAAACGCCAAATGAAAATTAATTTAAAAATTAGATAAAAGTAAAACTGATTTTTCAGAGTAAAATACAAGAAAAATATTAAGAATTAATGGTAAACAAGTAAGCATAAATAAAAAATAAAACACATAATCAAAGTTAAAAGTTAAAGCAATGAGTTTTAATAAGGATTATAACAAAAGTGATGCTCATGTTAGTGTGAAAGAAATGAAAAATCTTAAAATCCTCAGGCAAAATAGTAATATGAACATACCAAATTAATAACTTAATAATTATAAAGTATAAAACTATGTGTCTTTAAAGTTAGGAAAATTAAAAAAATATTTCTTTAAAAGGGGAAAATGCTAGTTGATGAAATAAATATAATACTAAAGATACAGAGGAAAGTTCAAGGTGAGTTAATGAAGCATGTTTGAATGGGAGGTTGACAGGGTAGAAATGATGAAATCAAACATAAATAGGGCAGGGATTTGAATTCTTACTAATGTCTTCTGTGTTTCTAGTTTCTGTTATATGGTCCACCACCTTGAACTAACCTAGCCTAATCACTCTGAAAAATGGCCTGCAGGCATATGATCTTGCTTTTCCTTCAGCTTTCATTTCAAATCAGAGAAATATGAAGACCCACAATCACCTACGAAGACCCAGACACTGATGAATTCAGTGCTCTCAGAAACCCCAACAGTCTCAGAAAATCAGAAAAAACAGATTTACTCATACATACCGTAAGTCATTAGTGTATATTAAGCATAATCACAGGATTATATTGGTGGAAAAGAAAAATGAAAACAAAGAATGAAATAAATGAAAACTTGGCAGATAGTCATGACATAGCTTATGGTGGAAAATTCCTGTCTGTGTATTACATACTTACCTCAGAATGACTTGAAGGGTAATTTCCCTATGAAAATTATAAGCAGTTTAGGCATTGTGCAATTTCAGTTCTTGGCTCATGCTTCCGCCATGATTTAATAAATCACAAGCGTATTTGCAATGTAGAGTGAAACAAAACGTTTTGACATTATAAAGTTGTGGGTTTGAATCTTAATTCTGCTTTAAGCTGTTTATGAGTTTTACCCCCTAATATATCAGAGCCCATAGGATTCAATGTGTAAGTGAGGGTAGAATGCATCTTGTAAGGCTGTTGAAGATTAAAAATAATGCAAACAAACATCTAGCACAATGTATGGCAGAGAGTGAATTGTACCCCTCATTTGTGTTGTTAGACTTACAGCCACTGAGTTAGCACTGCTCTGAATCAGCATTAATCTTCAATCATAAACTAACTTGATCACTAACAAGGTTTTGAAAGGCCACAAGCAAGCCAATTAACTTCATTAATTGGTGTCACAAATGAACACTGCTTTTTAAAAATTCCAGTGACTTTCCTTTTATATTGTAGTCATATAACAAAATACATAATTGATCATTGCCGTTAAAATAATTTCTGTACTAATTCATTTATCCAAGTGTCTTTCACCATTAGTGCATTCTTATTTAGTAGCTAGTGTTGTCATAAAATTGGTCAGATGACCATTCATAAAAAGATAAGGAGACATGGTAAGTCAGACAGAACAGGGTCATAGCACATGTGGAACTTAGTTATTTAGCACAATAGGATTTGCCTTTAAGGTAAGAAAAGTTGTTTTAAGTATTATTGATTTTTACTTGGAAAATGTGTCCTATTGATTTTTCCATCTAGACCTGTAACTATGGCTTTTAATGCACGATTCTTGTCTATAATGACGACCAATGGAAAATCAAGAGCAAAAATGGGATGATTCAGGCAGGGAAAGTGTAAAGTGAGGTTTTAAGAAAAACTACCTAAAAGAGCTCCCTCTGACACACACACACACACACACACGTGATTGTACTTCAAAGCGCTACTTACTTCTGAAGTGGAAAACGAATTTCTTAGCTTTTTGAAACCATGTGGCAAGTTTAAAAAGTAAGCAACTGAATTTGCTGTTTCAACGCATCTATGCTTTCGGGTAAAGAATTCCTGGGTTTCTGCCAAAAATTAAGTTCAATTATTTGGAGGAGTTGGTTGTTTGAATTTCCGCATTTCTTTTTATCAGGATTTTTTCTCCCAGCTGTAATTAGTTGGCTCTATTTTATTACCTTTTGAGACTTGGCATTCAAGCATTTGGAAATGTATTTATTCAGTCAGTGTAAGAAACAAACAACAACAACAAAACTGTTGGAATTCTGAAGAACATTGCTTATCATTTGGCATTGCACAGTCAATATTCTTTGTGCTTCAAAGAACCTACTTCTACAGGGCTACCCAGGAGTAGCCTCTGTAGACAATGCCTTTATTTTCCTTTTTATTTCCTTTCTCAGTGCATCTTTCTTACTTTTCTTTCTTACCTCTCTTTCTCTACTTTCTCCTTCCTTTCCTTTCTTCCTTCTCCGTTGCTCTGTCCTCTCTTTTCTCCCTTACTTCCTTCCTCTTTTCTGAGTTTCTTCTTTTTTTATTCAAATTTGAAAGCTCCAAATAATTTACTTAAAAGTTCAATATTTGTGAAAAAGGGTTTTCAAGAAACAAAGTTTATTCCTTGTACCAGATTTTGAACAGAATAGAATGAAATTGCAAAGAAGACAATTTCATTAACATGATAATAGATACTACCCTTTATCTCAACAGTTTATGATTTTAGTTTTTGTACCATGAAACAATCACTTGTTAAGCAAATGCACTTAAGTGCTCTAGGAATTTTCAGATTCATTTAGAGTCTTTTAGTTAAGAGTGCTACATTATTGTTTTTCCAGACATTGATTACTGCCTGAAAGAGGAAAAGGTTACAAGAACAAAAAAGCACCTAATAACTGGACAAGTTATTAACCTATAGAGCATTGAATTTATTATCATTCATAATATTAAAAATTTTTAACTATGAAGTTTAAGGAATCCCATAAAATATATTTCTATAGAAGAAAAATCCCAGGTTTCTGCATTAACATTTTAGTTAACTAAATAGTATCATTTATACAAACTGATGTTTTACATAAAATCAGACACCTATTATTCAAATATTGTTGGCCATTTAAGTAGTTGTACAGTAGCCCTCATTTTATGCTTGATGATCATTGAGACAATGTAAATCCTGTGGTCAAACAGGCATAATCTAGTTCCTTTCCTCTATCAGTCTGTGTTGTCCTTTAATTTTTAAAAATTGGATATACTGTCTTCAAGAAGACGGTACACAGAATTGGTTTATTTTAAGTAAGAGGTAAGTAGCAAAGTTAGGCAATGAGATCAGCTTCCAGTACAAGTAGTAGTTGTCTGTGGAATACAGTAGTCAGTGTGAGGCCCGCCTCAGGTGAGATGACAAAATTTTAATGGACTGTTCCTCTACAACTTCCTTCTGCCTAAGTCTGGGGAAAAGACGAAACAACTTAAAACCTATTATAGAGAAATGATTATGTCAGAAATTTTATACAAGTTTGATTTTTCTGTTTGGAATCATGGTGGGGGAAGGATAAGAGAATGTCAAAGAGTGATGTTCAAAGAACTGATTTTCCTCAAGCAAAATTGAAGATTATTAATTATATTGCCTAAGGTTGAATTTATTTGTACTTATATCTTGATTTAAAAACAAACTATTAGGAGTAGTTCCAAAAATAAGTAGTTCAAAAAGAGTAATAATTCTTTATTTCTCTGCTTATTTCCTTTAGTCTTCTGCAGTCTTCACATTCAAAGAAACAATTTTTTTTTTTTTTTTTTTTTTTTTTTGCGGTACGCGGGCCTCTCACTGTTGTGGCCTCTCCCGCTGTGGAGCACAGGCTCCGGACCCGCAGGCTCAGTGGCCATGGCTCACGGGCCCAGCCGCTCTGCGGCATATAGGGATCTTCCCGGACCGGAGCACGAACGCGTGTCCCCTGCATTGGCAGGCGGACTCTCAACCACTGCGCCACCAGGGAAGCCCAACAAATACATTTTTAAAGGCATACTATACAAAATTGCCTTCTTTTTTTTACTTGACCAATAAAACCGGAGAAGTGACAATCAAAACTGTGGCTCTTCAGACAAGCTTGAGGCAATTTTGGATTCAAGCATTAGGGAAAAAAATCAGACTTTCTCACTTTGTGCTTCTGCTTTTGCTGACAATGTCACAAAGGTACTGCACATCAAAGAAGGCCTCTAAAGCAGACCATTAGATCACAACCAGTTACAAACTTCCAATTTTTAGCTCTTCTAATGAAAACCTGCACTCTGGCACCATTAGCCTAATTCCTTTTTATAGCTCCAAGATCAGCAGTGTCATTTCAATTAAAATAACACACAAATATAATAGTATTTATCCTCAAAAAGCCTCATATCTAAGAATGGACCTTTGTTAAATCCTCAAATCTTCAACCACATAAATCCTCTTCTAAAGCAAGCAGGTAATCCATTCAGCCTTAAAATATTGATGTGGCATGCCACACTTACAAAGCATTCTATTTTTCCACAATACTTTTTTTTCCTTAACATCTTCTGGCATTTCGTTCCTTGCTCCTTTTCAAAAGAAAAATTGCGGAAAAATAGGATCTAACTTTACTGAGAATTATTACTTTATAAATCTTCATTTTCCAGAGTCTCTCATCTTCTCTGACATGATTCATCAACAAAATTATTATTTTATGTAAAGGAACAAGAATCATAACAAGAAACACCTTTGTTTCTCCACAAGTGTTTTGGTAACTAGAAACATGAAGACAGCTTTGTTCTCTAAGAATACCTCTGAGGAAAATGTTTCAAGTATTTTTTCTGAGCTGTCATGACTTTAGCACACGGACCAGTCTTCCTGACACACTTTGCATCAGATATCCCTAAGCAGTGAAGCAGTAGTTTTCCCCCCAAACTGACATTTGGTAAGCATTTATCAATCTAATAAACATTAACCAGATCATATGTATTTAAGACAAGGCAGCTCTTGGGCTTCCCTGGTGGCGCAGTGGTTGAGAGTCTGCCTGCCGATGTAGGGGACGCGGGTTTGTGCCCCGGTCCGGGAAGATCCCACATGCCGCGGAGGGGCCCGTGAACCACGGCCGCTGAGCCTGCGCATCCGGAGCCTGTGCTCCGCAACGGGAGAAGCCACAACAGTGAGAGGCCCGCGTACCGCCAAAAAGAAAAAAAAAAAAAAAAAAAGAAAACCCAGCTCTTAAAATTATAGTATCTCGGGCTTCCCTGGTGGAGCAGTGGTTGATGGTTGAGAGTTCGCCTGTCGATGCAGGAGAAACGGGATCGTGCCCTGGTCCGCGAAGATCCCACATGCCGCGGAGCGGCTGGGCCCATGAGCCATGGCCGCTGAGCCTGCGCGTCCGGAGCCTGTGCTCCGCAACGGGAGACGCCACAACAGTGAGAGGCCTGCGTACCGCAGAAAAAAAAAAAAAAAAAAAAAAAAATATATATATATATAAAATCTCCATTCAAATTCACTTTCACAGTCCTGAAGTCCATTTCTCCTACTAGACACAGCTGTCATCAGAATCAACAGTAGCTTGTATTGAATGATTGGTTACCTAGCGGTAAAGGAATATACGCTATATGCATTTGGGAAGCATTTTGATCATGAAAAATGTGGAAACTGATCTATAGCACTACTTGATGTCTACTTCTTATATTTTATTAAACTTCCATAGTACAAAAGAGATCAAGTATAGCCATTTAAGTATAGTCTATAAAATGCACACAGCAGAGACTTTTTTTTTTTTTTTGCAAAATACAAAGGAAAATCTTAAGAGGGAAAGGAGTGTATGACCTAAGAGCAAAATAAGGTTTAAGAGCTAAGAGCAGAATCACTGTGAAATCACAGGAAAGGCTTGTAGTAGGAGAATGGGATAATGGAACACATCTGTCATGTAGCAGAAAAGCTAGATTTGTAGAATCAACACAGTAGCCAAGGGAAAAATCAGGCCACTGTGTAAACGACTGAGCTTTAATTTTGATCCAGTAGGACAACTGGTTAGAATACAAAGACCTAGATTGAAAAATCTTGCAAATCATTAGAATTCATACTCTTTTGCTTTTTGAATAATCAAGCAAACCTGATCACAGCTTAACCTAAAGAAAGAAGATTTCAATGTCTAAAGCTGGTGTCAGTAGATGTTTTCCATAAAGGTTCAGATAATAAATATTTTAGGCTTTACAGGCCTTTCAGTTTCTATTACTACTATTCAAATATTTGTCCTTGCAGTGTGAATACAACCATAAACAATACATAAACAAATGAACATGGCTGTGTTCCAGTAAAATTTATTTATAGGCACAAATTTGAATATTCATATGATACAAAATATTCTTTTTATTTTTTTTCAACCATTTAAAACCACGTTAAAAACTTTTTTTTTTAGTTCTCAGAATGCACAAAGGCAGGCACTGGCCAGCTTTGATCTGTGGGCTGTAGTTTGATGGCTCATAATCTAGAGAAATAAAACCTATGTAATAAGTGATCATGTTGAATGCTGGGAATATACAAAATCTGAGTTGTTTTTGTAGGAATTTTCTACTCTGAAATTTATTTCCAAGAATTAATAGCATCAGCAACTTGAGGTAGTCTACTTCAGTTTTTCTAACTCAAAAGCCTATGATTTAATTTAGTGACAAAAAAAAAAAAACTTAAATAGATTTGGCAGATTGTGCCTAGCACTATTTCTATTTCTTTGTATCTTGATCCAACTACTACAACTACAATTATAAAACTATCTTAGAGACTAGATGGATATTTTAAAATAATTTGCTACGTCTTTTTCTATGATATACACAAAGATATAATGCATGTCTAAATATATGGAAAACTATGTATCTTATCATATGGTAGTTACTTGAATCTCAGGCTGTAGTGCCAAGATGAAAGTAGCATATCTAACTTTAAAGAGGACATTTACATTTTTAAGGTAGTATGTACAGTGGTTAAGGGAATGTTTTATAGAAACAGATTGCCTGGACATAAATCAAAGTTCTATCACTTATTACTGTATGACTTTGAACAGGTTACTTTCATAAACTTTGTGCCTCGGTTTATTCACCTACAAAATGGAGAGATTCCATAGGGTTGTTTTGAGTTAATCTATGTAAAATACTTAGAAAAGGGACTGACACAAAGTAAGACTTATAAAGTTCTTGTTATCATTATCAGAAGCACCCTCTCATGTCTTATTTCCTCATTCTTAGAAACTCCTTTTGAGTAGTCAAATAATATACCCCCCCAACACACACACAGACTCATAATTTTGGTTGGCATGAAAAATTAGGTGATCCAGATAAACTTCCTTTAGGTGAAATTTAACGCTTATCTTGATCAACTTTCACTATAACAGTAATTTCCTAGTTACACTCTTCATTTCAATATGAAAAACAGAACTTATTTTAAAATATAAAATAATATTTCATCTTTAGAAGGTATAAGAAGAGATGAAAGTCATATCTTACACTAAATAGACAGTTAAATGGTTAGTTCAAGTATATGGATTTGAGCAAAAAGAACATTATCAGTTACCCTTAATTATACTGAAAATTTTGCCTGAAAGGATTAGGATAATTTTTTCCCATTGACAGGTTACTCTTCCTCTTATTTAAATGACTCAGTAGTCTAATTGAACATTATATGTGCATTTCTAATTTTAGCACAATATTTGTATTCATTCTACATTGAAATTCAGTAAGAGAGGTTATGAATACAAGCAACGGCTCCCTAACTTCCATACTTATGAATTAGTCTTATGGTAAGGTATTTCAACAATCTGGTCGTAGTTTTCACATTAAAATATTTATATATGGTAATTGACAGCATTACCACTAAAGTATAAAACATTCTATCACCTTGTCTTCATGACCTTTTTAAAAATAAATTCTAAAATGAATGCTTACAAGTTTAACATCATACAAAACCCAATTTTTGAGATAAACCAATGAAGCAACCACAAAAACAAAATGCAGTAAAACTCCAGGTAATCTGTAAAATGCAAATATGTGTGTGTGTGTGTGTGTGTGTGTATATATATATATATATATATATATATATATATATATGATGCACATTCTTTTGTCTAGCTTCCTTATATCCTTTTCAGGACAGGAACAGTTATAAATATTTACACAAAACACACTTAACCTAATTTTATCTTTATTGTAACCTATTAGGTATCTGTTACTCTTCCTGTCCTTAAGTGACAGAACTTATTTAAAAGAACTTAAAAGATTTAAAAGAACTTAAAGCTTAAGATTGTGTTGCAAATACAGGTCGTAGTTAGAATTTGAAGGCAAGATTTTAATTACTAGTCCAAGTCTCTTCCCACTACACAAGAGATGACATATATTAAATTACACTACAGCATAATCTGATGATGCCATATTTTTCTGACACGATTGGGGAATACACGGACTGAATTTTTCAGAAGTAGTAATTGACTTTTGGGTCCCAGAGAAACATTTATTTTAATCATTTTTTGATAGAAACCTTCTGAAAAACTATTAATACTTCCCTGTATTCTTAAAAAGAGGCCACTGAAGGAAATTTGCTCTTATCTTCATCATTCACAGCCTCCATCTTGAACATCCATTACCATACCCTGTGGTAATGCCTTGCCTGTCAAGCTGTCAGCTATCATGGTCTGCCATCATCCTACTTGCCTCTAACAACCTTCTGCTCCAATTCCTCTCAGTGACTTTGGGTCAGGGAACCAGACGACCAAGCCTTTTAAAGATTATAGGTAAAGACCCTCAGTTTCCTTAACTAGAAAATGAGATTGCTATACCAGATCCATAGTTCTCAATCCTGGCTGCATATTTGAATTACTTGGGGACCGTTTTTGGTTTTCTTTTTAAACAAATATTGCTCAGGTTCCACTGCAGATTCTGGTTTAATTGGTCTGAAATGAAGATTCACCACTGGTATTTTCAAAATGCTCCTAAAGTGTTGTGTTTTGCTTTATTTTGTTTTTCAGCCAGATTTGTGATAGTATTAGATGATGTATAAAATATCTTTAAATCTGAAATATATTGTTTTCACAGTTAAAAGAATCAGTAAATCTCTAAATGAAGGTCTAAATTCTATACTCTAGTTTCTAGCTAAGTAGAATATATATATATATATATACACACACACATATATATATATCTGCATACAGACACACACACACACATATTCTTCCTCAAGTCATCATTTGAAACTAGTGTACAGTTTTGCATAGTAAGGTAAAGGCTTCCTATTTTCATCAAACCTACTCGGTATTTCCTCTCTAATTTTTTAAATTCCCCTCTACAATTCTCCAGCTAAATTCTTATATTAGGTTTCAAAAACTTAAATAATGAATGCAGCAATCTAGCATTTTAAAAATGACCCCATATATATAATTTTATATCTTTAACATTGTAACAAATTATTATTATCTTTGCTTCCTTCCTTCCTTCTGCAACTTTTATTTCTATTGCTATGTGTTTGCTATTGACAGAGACAGGAAAACAAAACAAAACAAAAAACCCTCCACTTCAATGGAGTTCATAGGTGAATGCGGAAAAACTAACAAGTGGGCAGACAGTTGTAATCTATGTGCTAGAGATATTGTAGATTCCTGTAATAGTGCAGATTGGGTGCAACTAAACCAACCTGGGGAGGATAGGATTCCTAGAGGAAGTCAAGGTTCAATTTAATCTTGAAAAACTCACCTAAGTAAAGAAGGAAAGGGTCAGAGGAAAGACACTATCAGGAGAAAAATATGAGCCTCTTTAAAAAGATTTAACAGTGTAGAATACTCTGGGGGATTTCAAGTATGAGTTTAATATGAGTGTTAGGTAGAAAAAAATAGAAGTATAGAAAGCTGAGTCAAATAATCAGCTTGGAGGTAGTTTATGGAGGAACCTAAATGTCCTGCCAAAGATGTCACATTTTTACTATAATCACAATAGGAAGAAACTTAATGTGCAAACCAAACATATAAGTAATCCACATTTCACGTTCACGACTAAAACATTAAAATGTGATTATCATTTAGCACCATTGCTATTTATGAGTTTGAAGAAAATAATGATATACCCTGGTTAGAGATTGATAGTTTAGAAGTCAATGTAATAATCATTAATAATCAATGAGCATTTATCTTTTTGGAGAATCTATGTAGACAGATTTGTCATTTATGATCACTGAGGCATGGAGTAGAGGAATCAAAGTGAGGATGAAAAAAGATAACTTTCATTTCAAGTTGTCAATGTTGACAATGAGATAGTCAATTAAACACATTCTATATGTGTATATGAAGGACCTGAACCCAAGAGAGAAAGAGAGCATATAAACATGGAGAAACAAGTCTACAGGGTATTTGATACTATAGTTTCATAAAGTGAACATAGAGATTGAGATTAAGGAACATAACTCTCAGAAGCATAAATATTTAATAGGCAGGTGAAGGAACAGGGCTCTATAAGGAGGTGGAGAAGAAATAACTAGAAAGGGAAGAGAAAAACCAAGGGAGACCAATATTAGGTAATCTCCAATTGGATAATGTTTCCAGATTGTGTGTAGTGAGGAAGGTCAAATGTTGTAGAACAGTGGAGGGACTGTTTATAGTGACATGGCTGAGGTTAGCAGCCAGAATGTTGAGAGTTGAGGAATAAACAGAAAGTGAGGTAGTGTTTTTTCTTCCTTAAAAGAAATGTTCTACATGTACTTAGTCATAGGTTGTTCAACTGATACTTAATTACATAATTTCTTATTTGAGTAACTATGTAGTCACTGTAATGGCCTTCTTGAATTAAATAAAAACAGTTACTTTCTGCTTCCATGAATCTTTGATATCATTTAACCCCACCTATCTCAAGGAAATTTCAATATACCTCCTGTTAAGTCACCAATATCCTGCTTGTTATTGGATTGCAAATACCCACTTTGGGAGTTAGTACTAACTACTTCTCTCATTTTCTTTGTAAAATCCCAATCAATAGCTATAGAGCTTTTACAAAACGGCTACTAAAAAAATTCTTGTTAGATTTACTCTTCTGTTTAGTTAAGGAGTCAGGAGTGATGTCAAATTCTCTTGATTCCATGCCATTTGGAACAACAGTTTTTAAAATCATTGATATTGTAAGCCTTTGGAAACACTGTGCAACTTCCTAAATATAGGAATATATTCTGTTTGTAGAGAATTTACTTAGAAATATTGAAAATTTAATACATTATTCTCAGTATTCAAAAGATTAAAGAATAAAAATCCTTGAAGTATTCTTAATCTTCTATAAATATATTGGGGTACAAGTTAATGGATTTCACATAAATTTAATTTTCTTGTGATTAAATAGCTGATGTGCATATTGGTCAAAAGTAAAAACACTAAATAGGGTAGATGCAATGCCAATGCAGCTATTAATTTATTCATGCTAATTTTCAATAAACCCCTCCTCATGCTTTAGGAAGTAAATGATTAGAACTATTAAACATAAGAAAATTGGTCCTCTTCTCCATAATGTCTAAATATTGCAGCTCTCCATTGTTCAGCTCTTGGACCTGTTTCTTCTGTCTTTGCATTCTCTTTCTCAGAAGCAGAATCCTGTCCCATGGCTTTAAATACTAAATGTATGCTGATGACTCTTAAATTTATATCACCAGTTCTGAACTCACCCTGAGTTCCAGAATTGCTCGTACTTCAGCGCACTCGACTGTTCTGTTTAGATACCTGATGAAAATCTCAAATATCAAGAACAGAACCCTTGATTTCTACCCCACACAGAAGAAGAAACAAAGTGAAACAACCTATTCCTCCCTTTAGTTTATCCATTTCAGTAAATGGTACCGCCATCTTCACAAATGCTTGGCCAAAATCATCAGACTCTGCTTTACTCCTCAGTTTACTTACCCTACACCCACATGCAATGGCTCTCTGAGCCTACTGTCATCACTTCTACCATCATTACCTGGTTCCGGTGGCGTCATTTATCATCTACCTAATTCAACAACCCCCAAGACTCCCTGTTTCCTCTTTTGCTTCCCTTAAGGCTTTTCTAAGCATAGTAGCCAGCATGATTTTTTCTAACACAAAACATATGTCTTCTTATTCAAAATTCTCCAGTTGCTTCCAAAAGTACTTAGCATAAAATCTAAACACTCAACTTTGACCTACAAGGCTGGACTCTCTGACCTTTTCACGGTTCTTAAAATATGATAAGATTATTCCTTCTTTGGGCCTTTGAAATGAATGCTTCTTTTGTGTAGAATATCCTCACCTCATTCAGGGATTTGATAAAATGTCACTGATTCAGATGGTTCTTCCTTCTTGCTAGCTCTTGCTGTCTCTTGCTATACACTGAGTCTTCAATTATATATACTGTTCTTGTTCTTGACCATCTCCCCTCCTAAACATAAAGCTTCATAAAGGCAGAGAATTTGACCAAATACCTAGTATGCTGAAAATTATTTGACATGCTATAGGGGATCTGTAAAGCTTGTTGGAAGAATGAGTTCATGCAGGCACACTGCATTTGAAGGTTGCTAACCTACTCTTAATAACATCTAGGGGGTTGGATTACAGTACCTAAAATTAACAACTGGAAATTGTATAATGCATTGCATTTCACAAAGTATTTTCATAGGTTATCTCATATGATCATCCATAGTTTAAATAGATTTAAGTATCCTCACTTCACAAATGAGGAGAATGGGGCTAAAAGAGGTAAAGGAACTTTTCCCAGCACCCACATCTAGTCAATTGTTGGGGCCAGGGAGGAGGAATCCCAGATCCAATGGATTGCTTGATGTAATGCTACCTCCTATCCGGCTGAGCCTCCAGACTGATGTAAATGTTTTGTGTTCATTGCAATATAAAAGAAACATAGAGTGTAATTCTTAGCCATATGGTTAAATAGTTTCCCAGACAAAACTGCATTTTTTAAAAGCAAGTTCTTCAAATAACTTACCCTCTAAGTAAACAATGACTTAGAGACAAAATAGCAATTAGCTTACCTAATTTTCCTGGTGTAGAAGAAAAGTTATATCCATTTCTAGGGTGTGCTGAAAGTAAATGAATGACCATGCATTTGAGCTAGAATGAGATTGATATTACTGAATGTGGTAGGAAAATCATTATGAATAACTTATGAATTTTAACAATCTGTATTATGTTTCTTTTCATTTCTTCTTTCAATGGCTGTGAATTTAGAGCTGCTTGAATCTAAGACTTCAGGAAGAAACAGGAAAAGAAAGCAACCTTATTTGTTATACATCTGCAAGTACTGTTTTTCTGGTGTGTGATACATCATGCTCATGGGATTATTTGTGCATTCTGTTTCCGAGATGTTGGTAATTTATTTCAAATCTCTTTAGCATACTTATTTAAATAAAAATTATGAGAAAGGACCTATTTCTTATCAATAAGAAAATATATACTACTTAGAAAGTCCTGTGATATATGTGGTTCTCTCTATGTACAGATACTGTACTTATTATCCATGCAATATCTTAGCATCATATCTTTTAAAATTTAGATTTCATTGTGAATTCAGTAGTAACAGCCTCTATAATAACCATGTCAGGACTAACTAGATTGCCATTGATGTGATTTAAAAATATGCACTATAGGGCTTCCCTGGTGGCGCAGTGGTTGAGAGTCCGCCTGCCGATGCAGGGGACGCGGGTTCGTGCCCCGGTCTGGGAGGATCCCACGTGCCGCGGAGCGGCTGGGCCCGTGAGCCATGGCCGGTGAGCCTGCGTGTCCGGACCCTGTGCTCCGCAACAGGAGAGGCCACAACAGTGAGAGGCCCGCGTACCGCAAAAAAAAAAAAAAAAAAAAAAAAAAAAAAATATGCACTATATATCAGGAAAGGTGTGAATTATAGTTTGATTTAAAGAAGACAGATCTCTTATGACAATTACTTTACAGGCTATGACATTTTCAATCTTGTTATATGAGATTTTCCTTTCTGCATAGTATATTTACATTGAAAGCTTACATATATTGTGCCCTGAGAATTCAATTAGTTAGATTTTCTTTTAATTGTAAATAATGGTTGAAGATACTATCAAAACTCACTCATCCACTCATTCATCAACACTTGCATGCTTACTGAATACTATGTTAGTTGCTAGGAATAAAAAGATGAATAGTAAATGATCAATTCTGTAGTGAAAACTATAGCCTAATAGGACAAGCAAAGAAATCAACAATTTTCATGTGGTATGGTTTTCCATACCTGCTGAGAATACAGGTATATTCTGGTTCATTAAATAATTATAGTTTTTATCATAAATTAATACCTTAGAAATCTGATCTATAAAACTTTTTTGAAGTTAACATGATTCAAGCATGAAAGACTGATTCCCTCTTAGTTTAAAGAAAAAAGTCAAATTTCTGACCTTTCACAGCTGAGTTCTAGAACCTGGAAAGTGGAAATCTACTGAAGAAAGATGACTCTTAAAATCCAGGCAATTTTCCCTCTAATGCTGTTATTCCACCTCATCTTCTTTAAGGAGCACAATCAACATGTATATATGATATAGTTCAAAATGGGAGAGTGCACAAATGGTAGAGTACCGCAAAATAATCCTCAGTAGATTGTAAACACAGATTTCAAATTTTTACATTTAAGTCTGAATTTAAGTGTGCATGTAAAAGAGAATGAAAAATATTAGTTGTTGGAAATATAGTTCTAATGATTAAATTTTATTAGGGGTAAAACCTGGCAATAGAAAGGAACTAGCATTGTTAAATGGCATAGAATCTGATTTTTATTTTAAATGCACTATTTCATTTAATCTTAAAAAATTATTAGCTGAGGCTTAGAATAAAGAGGAAATTTGTTCAAGAAAAAAAGCTAAGAGATTCACCATTTATTTTTATCTTATTTTTTTTGGCCGCACCACGTGGCATGTAGGGTCTTAGTTTCCCAACCAGGGATTGAACCCACACCCCGTTCATTGGAAGCATGGAGACTTAACCACTGGACCGCCAGGGAAGTCCAACCTTTTATTTATTGATATAATAAGTTTAATGAGAGAAAGACCTGGTTCTTCCTTTTCTTTGTATTTCCAGTGCCTTGTAGACCAACTTAAATATAAATATTTGAATGATAAATTTCTGAGGTTACAGAGATAATTAACTTACAGCAATGATATCTTTCTAATGTCAAAGTTCTTAAATAGGTATCCATTGATCTTATGTAGAAGCAAGAAGCAGCAGCCTTAATACATACTTAGGAAAATCATTATAACAGGACAAAACATTTTGCCCAATATTTTCTATGACTCAAGACCTTGCATTTTAGGGAGATTTTGGAATATTTTCAGGGAAGTTCAAGGAAGTGTACTTGTTTTAGCCACAGTATACATCTTAGATAATTAATGGGCATCTTAGTTCGTGCTTCTATAACAAATGATCATAAACTGGGTGGCTTATAAACAACATAAATTTATTTCTCACACTTCTGGAGTCTGAGAAGCCCAAGATCAAGGCTCCAGCATATTCGGTGTCTAGAGAAAATCCACTTCTCAGTTCACAGATGGTCATAATCTCCCTGCATTCTCACATGGCAGAAGGGGCAAGAGAGCTCTTGGGGTCTCTTATAGGGTCACTAAACCCACTCATGAGGGTTCCATCCTCATGAGCTAATCACCAGCCCAAAGGTTCCACTGGTTAATACTATCACATTGGGGGTATTTCAAAATGTGGATTTTGTGTAAAATCTATAAACAAACGTTCAAGCTATAGCAATGAGAAAGCTATAAAACTATTATTCTCTTTTCTGAGCCATTAAATAAGATCTATATTTAAAAGCAATCTTGAACATTTTCACTGATGGGTTGTATATTTGGCTCTAGCTATATTTTTCATAATTGAACAGTGGTAATTCAAGCTGTCTTTATCAGCTACTACTATGACAACTAGATGTGGGAGGCCAAAAAAAAAGGTTGCTGGTCCTATTACAATGTGAAATGCTATGCTTCCATTTCAACAAATTCAAAATTTCTGAGCTCAATATGAAATGAATTAGTATAAAATGCATTTGCACACATCATAATGAGCCCATGGCCCATGGCTGGCAAAGAGAAAGATTATCAAACATCTTACAACAGAGTTATTTCCAGTTAAAGAAGGTTGGACTTGGATCAAATGTTCTCTCTGGTTACAAATTTAAGAGATATCAGGAAGAACGAGCTTGTCCGAACTCCACTACCAGTACCTCCCACATTTAAAACACTGACATTTAACCAATTCTCTTTATTATATAGGTCTAGCAACTTAGAGAGATTGCTCCAATGTTTCCCATTTTGCTGGGTTGGAAGAACAGTGTGAATTTTAAGAAAGTAGACTGCAGGATCATGACAGGCTGCATTTGAGACTTGACTCTGGAAATGGTGGCTGTGTAACTTAGGGTAAATTCGATAATATCTATACTTCATAGAGTTATAAGGATTAAATGAATTAAAAATATGAAAAAAAACCCACTTAGAGCTCTGTGCTAGCACAGAGGAAGGATCCAATAAAAAATACTTACTTGTTTATTTGTTCATCTCTCTATGTGCAATTATCTTTAAGTTTTCCAAATCATAAAGCAAGTCCCAGGAAATTTTCCAGAGATTCTGACATTTACATAGTCTATCAGTATCCTCAAATCTTCAACTCTATACTTGCTTAGTTTAAATCATATTATCCATCCTTTTAGGTACTTCTTCCCACCTCCACTAACTATACCTATTGTTCCTACTCTTCTATCAAAAACTCAACACTTGTTAGATCCAAGCTGAATCATGTGCCTCTGTGAAGATGAATGAGGCTGGAGAAATACTCACCACTATGCTAACTTTCCTCATGTTAAATCTATAATCACAGATGTGGAGTGAGACCCTCGCCCTGCTATGATTTTTCCCAACACATTTTCCTAGTTACCCCCTCTTCCATTCATTTGAGTACTTTTCTGCACATTCTCTTTTCTTCAAACTTATAATCCTCCCTTTTTCTCATGCTCTGATAACCTTGCTTCTTTGGTGATTAGGGGAAAAACCAAAAGTAGTAAAGTTTTGTGTCCTTAAAAACTCACAAAACCACAGCACCAATAACTCCTGGATCTGTACCAAGATGCTCCCTTTCTTTTTGTTGCAGCTGGTGACTTATCCACTATCTTATCTAATGCCAGGCTCCACTCGTGCCCTGCATTTTGTATCCTATTTTTAGTCATGGAATATCCTTCTGTAAAATTTCCGTCTTTCTGACATTATCAGATTTTCCCTCTGAGCAGAATTATTATTATTATTATCATTATTTTGTGTGTGTGTGTGTGTGTGGTACGCGGGCCTCTCACTGCTGTGGCCTCTCCCGTTGCGGAGCACAGGCTCCGGATGCGCAGGACCAGCGGCCATGGCTCACGCGCCCAGCAACTCCGCGGCACGTGGGATCCTCTCGGACCGGGGCATGAACCCGCGTCCCCTGCATCGGCAGGCAGACTCTCAACCACTGCGCCACCAGGGAAGCCCCTGAGCAGAATTATTTTTTAAAAATTTCCCAACTTAATTAAAAAGAAAACTCTTTATATCCTTCCAGCTACTCCCCAATTGTCTGCTCTATTATAGCAAATGGCTCAACTATATTGCCTGTATTTTGCTGTCTGCATTTCTTTTTTAAAAATTTTATTATTTTTTTATACAGCAGGCTTTTATTAGTTATCCATTTTATACATATCAGTGTATATATGTCAATCCCAAACTCCCAATTCACCCCACCACCATTTCCTGCTTTCCCCCCTTGGTGTCCACACGTTTGTTCTCTACATCTATGTCTCCATTTCTACCATTTTTCTAGATTCCACATATATACGTTAATATATGATATTTGTTTTTCTCTTTCTGACTTACTCCACTCTGTATGACAGTCTCTAGGTCCATCCACATCACTACAAATGACCCAATTTCATTCCTTTTTATGGCTGAGTAATATTCCATTGTATATATGTACCACTTCTTCTTTACCCATTCATCTGTCGATGGGCATTTAGGTTGCGTCCATGACCTGGCTATTGTAAATAGTGCTGCAATGAACATTGGGGTACACAACTCTTTTTGAATTATGGTTTTCTCTGGATATATGCTCAGTAGTGGGATTGCTGGGTCATATGGTAAATCTATTTTTAGTTTTTTAAGGAACCTCCATACTGTTCTCCATAGTGGTTGTATCAATTTGTCGGCATTTCTTCTTTTCCCTTCTTTCTTGAATTTTTTAATTCATGATTTCCTTCCCATCCTTTGTCTGTAAATACTTTTTCAAAGTCCCCTATGATTAACACATCACCAAATCCCATAGACATTTCTCAATCTATATACTTTACAATTTAAAACAGATCATTACTTGATATTTCCATATTAATTTCTTATTGACACTTTAAATGGTTTCTGAGACATCCCACACTTTTACACATCCACTTACATCTCTGGACATAGCTTTTCATTCTCTTTTCTTGTTTTTGATTTGATCTCAACCTCTAAACACTGGAGTTCCCAGACCTCAATCTCGTAATCACTTCCTTTTTCTACCTATAACAGTCCTTGGTCTCATCTAGTTACTGGCTTTTTATTATCATTTATATTAATAATTCTGAAATACATTTTAACCCATGTAATTCTCATAAATTCTAGACTTCTATATGCAAGTATCTACACTGTATTTCAAGATTAATATATTCACAAAATACTTTGGTCTTTGACAACTTCTAAACCCATTGTTCATTAAGTATTTTTACTGTGATAAATGAAAATATTCTTCCACAGTCATTCAAGCCCTAAACCTTAGAGGCCTCTTGATCACTTTACCTACTGTTCCACTCCATATTCAGTTCATCTACTGGTATTACTAGCTCCATTTACTGGTGAAAGAGGACAGAATATGCCAATCCAAAATATGCCATTTTAGCATATTGAATGCTAAATACGCTGTCTAAAAGAGACCAACTTCAGACCTAGGGACACATACAGACTGAAAGTGAGGGGATGGAAACACCATATTCCATGCAAATGGAAATCAAAAGAAAGCTGGAGTACCAATTCTCATATCAGACAAAACAGACTTTAAAATAAAGATGATTACAAGAGACAAAGAAGAAAACTACATAATGATAAAGGGATTAATCTAAGAAGAAGATATAACAATTGTAAATATTTATGCACCCAACATAAGAGCACCTCAATACATAAGGCAAATGCTAACAGCCATAAAAGATGAAATGGACGATAACGCAATAATAGTAGGGGACTTTAACACCCCACTTTCACCAATGGACAGATCAAACAAAATGAAAATAAATAAGGAAACACAAGCTTTAAATGACACATTAAACAAGATAGATTTAATTGATATTTACAGTACATTCCATCCAAAAACAAAAGAATACTTTCTTCTCAAGTGCTCAAGGAACATTCTCCAGGATAGATCACACCTTGGGTCACAAATAAAGCCTTGGTAAATTTAAGAAAATTGAAATCGTATCAAGTATCTTTTCTGACCACAATGCTATGAAACTTGATATCAATTACAGGAAAAAAATCTGTAAAAAATACAAAAACATGGAGGCTAAACAATACACTATCTAATAACCAAAAGATCACTGAAGAAATCAAAGTGGAAATAAAAAAATACCTAGAAACAAATGACAATGAAAACACGATGATCTAAAACTTATGAGATACAGCAAAAGCAGTGTTAAGAGGGAAGTTTATAGCAATACAATCCTACCTTAAGAAACAAGAAACATCTCAAATAAACAACTTAACCTACATCTAAAGCAATTAGAGAAAGAAGAACAAAACACCCCAAAGTTAGCAGAAGGAAAGAAATCATAAAGACCAGATCAGAAATAAATGAAAAAGAAATGAAGGAAACAATAGCAAAGATCAATAAAACTAAAAGCTGGTTCCTTGAGAAGATAAACAAAATTGATAAACCATTAGCCAGACTCATCAAGAGAAAAAGGGAAAAGATGCAAACCAACAGAATTAGAAATGAAAAAGGAGAAGTAACAACTGACGCTGCAGAAATACAAAGGATCATGAGAGATTACTACAAGCAACTCTATGCCAATAAAATGCACAACCTGGAAGAAATGGACAAATTCTTAGAAAAGCACAACCTTCCAAGATTGAACCAGGAAGAAGTAGAAAATATAAAAAGACCAATCACAAGCACTGAAATTGAAATTGTGATGAAAAGTCTTCCAACTAACAAAAGCCCAGGACTAGATGGCTTCACAGGCGAATTCTATCAAATATTTAGAGAAGAGCTAACACCCATCCTTCTCAAACTATTCCAAAATATAAGCGAGAGAGGAACACTCCCAAACTCATTCTATGGGCCACCATCACTCTGATACCAAAACCAGACAAAGATGTCACAAGAAAAGAAAACTACAAGCCAATATCACTTATGAATATAGATGCAAAAATCCTCAAAAAACTACTGGCAAACACAATCCAACAGCACATTAAAAGGATCATACCCCATGATCAAGTGGGGTTTATCCCAGGAATGCAAGGATTCTTCAGTATGCGTAAATCAATCAATGTGATACACCATATTAACAAATTGAAGGATAAAAACCATATGATCATCTCAATATGCAGAGAAAGCTTTTGACAAAATTCAACACCCATTTATGATAAAAATTCTGCAGAAAGTGGGCATAGAGGGAACTTACCTCAACATAATAAAGGCCAGGTAAGACAAATTTACAGGCAACATTGTATTCAATGGTAAAATACTGAAAACATTTCCACTAAGATCAGGAAGAAGACTAGGTTGCCCACTCTCACCACTATTATTCAGCATAGTTTTGGAAGTTTTAGCCACAGCGTTCAGAGAAGAAAAAGAAATAAAAGGAACCCAAATGGAAAAGAAGTAAAACTGTCACTGTTTGCAGGTGACATGATACTATACATAGAGAAACCTAAAGATGCTACCGGAAAACTACTAGAGGTAATCAATGACTTTGGTAAAGTAGCAGGATACAAAATTATTGCACAGAACTCTCTTGTATTCCTATACACTAATGATGAAAAATCTGAAAGAGAAATTAAGGAAACACTCCCATTTACCATTGCAACAAAAAGAATAAAATACCTAGGAATAAACCTACCTAAGGGGACAAAAGTTTCTGTATGCAGAAACTATAAGACACTAATGAAAGAAACTAAAGATGAAACAAGCAGATGGAGAGATATGCCATGTTCTTGGATTGGAAGAATCAACATTTTGAAAATGACTCTACTACCCAAAGCAATCTACAGATTTAATGCCATCCCTATCAAACTACCAATGGCATTTTTAACAGAACTAAAACAAAAATTTCACAATTTTTATGGAAACACAAAAGACCCTGAATAGCTAAAGAAATCTTGAGAAAGAAAAACAGAGCTGGTGGAATGAGGCTTCCTGATTTCAGACTATACTACAAAGCTACAGTAATCAAGATAGCATGGTACTGGCACAAAACAGAAATATAGATCAATGGAACACGATAGAAAGTCCAGAGATAAACCCACGCACATATGGTCACCTTATCTTTGATAAAGGAGGCAAGAATATAAAACGGAGAAAAGACAGCCTCTTCCACAAGTGGTGCTGGGGAAACTGGACAGCTACATGTAAAAGAATGAAATTAGAACATTCTCTAACACCATACACAGAAATAAACTCAAAATGTACTCAAGACTTAAATGTAAGGCCAGACACTATAAAACTGTTAGAGGAAAACATAGGCAGAACACTCTATGACAGAAATCACAGCAAAATTCTTTTTGAACCACCTCCTAGGGAAATGGAAATAAAAACAAAAATAAGCAAATGGAACCTAATGAAACTTACAAACTTTTGCACAGCAAAGGAAACTATAAAAAGGAAGAAAATACAACCCTCAGAATGGGAGAAAATATTTGCAAATGAAGCAACTGACAAAGGATTAATCTCCAAATTATACAAGCAGCTCATGCAGCTCAATATCAAAAAAACAAACCACCCAATCAAAAAATGGGCGGAAGACCTAAATAGAAATTTCTCCAAAGAAGATATACAGATTGCCAACAAACACATGAAAGGATGCTCATCAACACTAATCATTATAGAAATTCAAATCAAAACTACAATGAGCAGCTTCCCTGTTGGCGCAGTAGTTGAGAGTCCACCTGCCGATGCAGGGGACACGGGTTCATGCCGCAGTCCGGGAAGATCCCACATGCCGCGGAGCGGCTGGGCCCGTGAGCCATGGCTGCTCAGCCTGCGCGTCCAGTGCCTGTGCTCCGCAATGGGAGGGGCCGCAGCGGTGAGAGGCCCGCGTACCGCAAAAAAAATAAATAAATAAAACTACAATGAGGTATTACATCACACCTGTCAGAATGGCCATCATCAAATAATCTACAAACAATGAATGCTGGAGAGGGTGTGGAGAAAACGGAACCGTCTTGCATTGTTGGTGGGAATGTAAATTGATACAGCCACTATTGGGAACAGTATGGAGTTTCCTTAACAAACTAAAAATAGAACTACCATAAGACCCAGCAATCCCACTCCTGGGCATATACCCTGAGAAAACCATAACTCAGAAAGAGTCATGTACCACAATGTTCATTGCAGCACTATTTACAATAGCCAGGACATGGAAACAACCTAAGTGTCCATCAACAGATGAATGGATAAAGAAGATGTGACACATATATACAATGGAATATTACTCAGCCATAAAAGAAACAAAATTAAATTATTTGTAGTGAGGTGGATGGACCTAGAATTTGTCATACAGAGTGAAGTAAGTCAGAAAGGGAAAAACAAATACCATATGCTAACACATATATATGGAATAAAAAAAAAAGGTTCTTAAGTACCTATGGGCAGGACAGGAATAACGACACAGACATAGAGAGTGGACTTAAGGACCTTGGTGGGGGGAAGGGTAAGCTGGGACAAAGTGAGAGAGTGGCATTGACATATATACAGTACCAAGTGTAAAACAGATAGCTAATGGGAAGCAGCCACATAGCATAGGGAGATCAGCTCGGTGCTTTGTGAGCACCTAGATGCTAGGGTAGGGAGGTTGGGAGGGGCATGCAAGAGGGAGGGGATAGGGGGATATATGCATGCATATAGCTGATTCACTTTGTTAAACAGCAGAAACTAATACAACACTGTAAAGCAATTATACTCTAATAAAGATGTTAAAATAAAATAAAAGTTGTGGGAAAAAAAAGAGTTCTGGATTAATTTTTCAACTGAGAATAGGTGCAGTATGCAAAGTATTTGTTAAGGAGTGTGCTTGAAAGCAACATGTAAGGCAGGGAAGGACATGAAACAGGATTGTTCAAAGGGAAAAATGGAACAATGACGTAGATCCAATAACAACCTCAAATGACCCTATTCCATGATATTCTATAGTACCTTTAGAGTGAACCTCCATTATGCCAAGGTGGCCGAGTCTTTACCCTGTTTGGACCTGTAATCCAAGCAGAGGTGTAATTTAGTGTGTGGTGGAACTCTGCAGTTGAGCTAATCCCTGAAGGAACTGACATCTGAAGGCTTCTGTGATAA
Organism: Phocoena sinus; assembly: GCF_008692025.1. Lineage (NCBI taxonomy): Eukaryota > Metazoa > Chordata > Mammalia > Artiodactyla > Phocoenidae > Phocoena > Phocoena sinus. The sequence goes on along the minus strand of NC_045772.1, from coordinate 33,470,898 downwards.
TGTTCCTAGCAGATGAAACATGTCCAGCAGAGAGACCTGGCAGTTTTTTCACAGGGTCTACTTCAATATGCTTTATTTTTCCATATGATTTGTTCGTATCTGTCATTTATACTTTGATTGAGTCACTGATTGATTGATTGACTTAATGAGGGCAAGGAATTCATCTCTTGGTCACTCTCTAATAATAACTGTGTCAAAAACTGGTGCTCGATAAACATTTTTTAGATGATGAATGAGGCTGAAAAATTAGAGACCAAGCTATGATATATAAGTATTGTTAAAAAAATATGTTGTATCTAATTCTGCCCTCTTTGATTTCCGGCTGACTTAGATTTAATCTCCAGTTCTGATATGTGCAATTGACCCTTAAACAACCCAGGTGTTAGGGGCAGCAACCAACCTCAGATTGTGTAGTACTGTAGTATTGACTATTGGAAAAAAATTCATGTGTAAGTGGATCTGCTCCGTTCAAACCTATGTTATTCAAGGGTCAACCTTATTAGCTAATTGACCCTGGGCTCATAGATAATCTCTTTGGTTAAAATACTTGATTTGGTGTAGAGATAAAAAAATAAAGTATCCTTGTAAAACATTTACATAACAGTTATAATTATTAGCAGCAAAGAAAATGTTACAATTATTATTAAAGAAAGGTAAATAATTGTATTCTGCCATCAATCCCTAATTGATCATATTTAATCTCACATTCTAAATATGGGGAGATATTTTAGATTTTGGCTTATTTCTACCATAAGATACTTCTAGTCGTCTCATCCAGGAATCTTGTGTCTGACATGAAGTCCTGGGAAGTCCTGTTCATTCTGTTTTGAAAACTCTTCAGTTAGTTTCTCGTTTGCCAACAAATGCTAATGTCTGACAGCCTTAGCTAGTAATGGCATCCATTATCTTCAGCTTCTTTTCTGAAACTTAGAATTTAAAAAAATAGGCTTTTTTTCTGGGCACTGTTTTGTTTTTTTCTTCTTTTTTTTCCGGTTCGCGGGCCTCTCACTGCTGTGGCCTCTCCCGTTGCAGAGCACAGGCTCCAGACGTGCAGGCTCAGCGGCCATGACTCACGGGCCCAGCTGCTCCGCAGCATGTGGGATCTTCCCGGACCGGGGCACGAACCCGTGTCCCCTGCATCGGCAGGCGGACTCTCAACCACTGTGCCACAGGGAAGCCCTGGGCACTGTGAGGGAGGAGAACACTTTTAACATGTACCTTCTAGATTCTTCTGCCAAATTTAGTGTTTCTGAATTTCCAAATAAATTGACTGAAGATCTCTCTGTTGTTCTACCTTTCCATCTTTTTCTCAGTGAATGTTAAATCAGATATTTCAATTTCCTTTTCCCTGATCTTAGGTACTACCTCTACTTCAATTACTCTTTGCAAGCTAGTCATTTTCTCTGCTTCCGTCATGCTTCTTATAAATGGCTTTTCTTATACATTTAAAATAGATTTTGAACATGACAAAAATGGAAGAATATCATTAAAACTGTAGATTCATTAACATAACTTTCCTTTGGAATTTTCAAATGAGTACGCTTGTCTCAACATGAGGTAATCAGAGCTGCAAAAATATTTAGAATGAGTTATTAGAAAGTGGGAATCACATCTTACTTTTTTTTAAATAGATCTTTATTGGAGTATCATTGCTTCACAATACTGTGTCAGTTTCTGTTGCACAACAAAGCGAATGAGCCATATGCACACACATGTCCCCGTATCCCCTCCCTCTTGAGCCTCTCTCCCATCCTCCCTATCCCACCCATCTAGGTCTTCACAAAGTGCCAAGCCAATCTCCCTGTGCTATGCTGCTGCTTCCCTGATAGTACCTTACCAGCATTTGAATGGTTTGATGATTTTTCTGTAGATTGATGATAAATCAAATGAGATACCTCTTTTAATATCAGTACATAAGCAATCAAAGCATGTAAAGCCGGGGTCACTTTCAGAAGTGATTGCAGTGTTCCCAATCCAGTAAGATTTGAATTCTTAAGAGTATTTACATATCAAAAAGCTGTTAATCAAAATATGAGATTTGGTTGACCAAAATTCTACAAGATAATTAGAGTGATTAAGTAAAATTCAGAGTGGCCCTGTCAAGTACTAACCTACCATAAGTAAGTTTTTTTAAGCAAAGATCTTTGGAAACAGTATTCTGGTAGCAAGTCATCCCTTTCTGAAGGTGGATACAAAAGAATCAGTGAAAGGACTTTGCTAATTCCTGTGCGATCTGTGCAACCATACCATTTGTGAGAAAGGAATGCAACAGGGTATTTTAGTTAATGCATTAAACCTAAATTCACTTTCTATATTCCAAAGCTGTAGTCTCCATACAACCTTCCAATTCTTATTTGGCTTCCCCTATGGGTCTGCTGAGATCAAAATACAACTGGTCATGTGGTGTTCTGATTAAATAACATCATGAATGCACTATACAAAGAGAAAGCTTTTTTCACTGTGCAGAACAAATCAGATTTTGAGACTAAGGAAAAGACTAAATTCTGAACTGTGATATAGTCATCAAACAAATGTTAGGAGACAACTTGTAACTAACTTTCTCTTTCTCTCTGGCTCATTATTTAATTTCCTCAGATTTTACAGAAGGTAGTTGATAAACCCTTATTGTACTGAATTAAAATAGTACAAGGATTAATGTAGTAATTCCTATATACAAAACGGAGTATCTTTTTGTGGGCAATTCAACCAGTCCTCTGGGAAGTTCCATGCACTCTACATAAGTGACTAGGAACATAAAGATCATGACCTGATGTGCAGTATGGGTTAGAATTTCCCACATGTATTAACCAGAGACTATCAGCAACTTTTCCCCCTGTTTGTAGTCTCATGATCTCTTCATGCAGTTTACCTTTGTGATCTTGGCATTTTACCATTCATATATGCTGAGTGTTTCTACAATGTTGACAATATGATGATATTAAAGTGGAAGAGCCAGGAATCATAGATAGTTGGAGAGAATGGTAAGCTAAAGTTTACTAACTCCAAACTTCTTATTTTATAGCTGTAGCATGATTGGGACCCTTGGGAATAGAAATCATATTTCCAGATTCCTGTGGCATGAGATAAAGCTGCACCTAGAAAAATCAGAATGAGATTATATCCTCCAAGGAGCTGCACAAATTAGGTGTCATCATCCAAACTGTCTCCCACTCATCCTTACCTTTCAATACTTATTGCCAATGCAGATATTTTCCTCTATGAAAACAAAAAACAAACAACCCACCCACCCCCACCAAAAAAATTTAAAAATTACATGATAAATTTCATGTAAATATAAATTGGTTACTAAAAGCTGAACAAGAATGATTCTGTACTCGAATGATTATGATGACAATGACAACTACAATGATGATGGTGATGATAAATATAAAGCAAATTCTGCAAATGAAGCAACTGACAAAGGATTAATCTCCAAAATTTATAAGCAGCTCATGCAGCTCAATAACAAAAAACCAAACAACCCAATCCAAAAATGGGCAGAAGACCTAAATAGACATTTCTCCAAAGAAGATATACAGATTGCCAACAAACACATGAAAGGATGATCAACATCATTAATCATTAGAGAAATGCAAATCAAAACTACAATGAGATATCATCTCACACCAGTCAGAATGCCCGTCATCAAAAAATCTAGAAACAATAAATGCTGGAGAGGGTGTGGAGAAAAGGGAACACTCTTGCACTGCTGGTGGGAATGTGAATTGGTACAGCCACTATGGAGAACAGTATGGAGGTTCCTTAAAAAACTAAAAATAGAACTACCATATGACCCAGCAATCCCACTGCTGGGCATATACCCTGAGAAAACCATAATTCAAAAAGAGTCATGTACCAAAATGTTCATTGCAGCTCTATTTACAATAGCCCAGAGATGGAAACAACCTAAGTGTCCATCATCAGATGAATGGATAAAGAAGATGTGGCACATATGTACAATGGAATATTACTCAGCCATAAAAAGAAACGAAATTGAGCTATTTGTAATGAGGTGGATACACCTAGAGTTTGTCATACAGAGTGAAGTAAGTCAGAAAGAGAAAGACAAATACCATATGTTAACACATATATATGGAATTTAAGAAAAAAAAATGTCATGAAGAACCTAGGGGTAAGACAGGAATAAAGACACAGACCTACTAGAGAATGGACTTGAGGATATGGGGAGGGGGAAGGGTAAGCTGTGACAAAGTGAGAGAGAGGCATGGACATATATACACTACCAAACGTAAGGTAGATAGCTATTGGGAAGCAGCCGCATAGCACAGGGAGATCAGCTAGGTGCTTTGTGATCACCTGAAGGGGTGGGATAGGGAGTGTGGGAGGGAGGGAGACGCAAGAGGGAAGAGATATGGGAACATATGTATATGTATAACTGATTCACTTTGTTATAAAGCAGAAACTAACATACCATTGTAAAGTAATTATACTCCAATAAAGATGTAAAAAAAAAAAGATAAAGCAAATTCATGACAATAAATTAAATTAATACAAAAGGCTATATATGATATAAAACTCTCAACCCTGCCTCTAAATTCTATTTGTTAACTAAAATCACTTTTCTGTATTGCCTTTCTCCCATGGTAAACCTTAGATATCACAAATAGGTCTGTTTCATTCTTTAACTTTATATTCTATTGAAGGGGTGTATCAAAATTTATATAAATCCATCCTTTATTTACCATATTTATGTGACTTCTAGCCTTAGTTCTTTACTAATAGTACAAAAATAAATATAGCTTTATAAATTTGTCCAATATGTTTATTGGATAAATTCCTATGAGTGATATATGTGTGTAATAGTTAAACCTGGTGGAATAAATCTGCAACACATGCAGCAAAAGACAATTCTTTACATGGAGATGAGTTTTTACAAAGAAAAAAGGAAAAGAATCCACTTGAAAAATGTAAAACTAGTATGAATAGATTCATAAAAATTTATAATAAAACTGTGAAAATTATTTAACCTCACTCATCCTGGAATCAGTGTTTTCTGTTGTTTTTTTTTTATTTTGCTTTTTTACTTAACGGATTGACAAAAACATTTGTTATCACTGAGTATTGGTGAAGTCATGTGGTCACAGTGGCTCTCTTATAGTGTTGAAGCACACATAATGTAATACAACCTCTTTGCAGAGTTATATGGCGATATCTATACATAATTACAATTATACATTAATATTGAACTTTACTGGGACTTTAAAAAATGTTCTTTGGAAGATTAAAAAAAACTTTAAAAACTTGCTGGAACATGAAACACATGCCATAAGTATGTACAGTTGGGTTACGTGCCAGGGTTGTCTGTTGATTTATGTATGAGTGCCACCTAAGCTCATTTCAATCACATTTAGTTTATTTACTTGGTTTCATTCTGAAGGAATGAATTCATTCTCATCATTTTGTCTGTGGTTGAGAAAATTGAACTCTAACAGATTGCAGTCCAGGAAGAGATTGCCTAGTGTTAGAGCTGCAAGTAATTGCTAAACTCCCATGTGCCTCAGGGGAGAAAGTATGTCCTTGATTAGAAAAACATGCAAGGAAAAAGAGGCAGTAAGCTCACAGTTAATGGGCAAGATAGCGTTCTTTGTTAAGTTCTTCAGAGCAACAAGGCACATTCTTCTCCATTTTTACTAACTAGAGGATTAATTTATATTCCAAAAAAAAGTTAAAATTCTAATCATTCTTCAACATTAAGTAGGGATTCTATATATTCCCATTAGCATACAGAAGGTCAATTTAATTCAAATAAGATAGATAAATAAATAAATCCAAGGGACTTATTTAAATTCATTTAATACATAATTCTAAATTATATACTTCAGACAACACTGCCACAAAGGAAATATGATAGTTTACTGTTCAATTATGATGGATCCTACAGTCAGAAAATCAATATGCTGCAGTAATATAAGCACTTAAGATTGTTTCTTGTATACCAGAGAGTATTATTTCCATGTTTTTCAAGAAGGAAAAGAAAATGTATTTTTCCATCTACTCACTCTATTTCTGATTAGAATTTCACCATAAATGGGTATATAATTTATATATCAACTTGGATCATCAGAGTGTGTATATATATATATATATATATATATGTTTGAAGTCACTAAACATATTACATTTACCAATGCAGAGTTCATTTTATATGTATACTAATATATATGTTCCATGTATATGCTTTCTGCTTTGCTATTTATTCACGATCAAACCACTATTTTTCTCTTATGTCTACTAATAACTGTGAAGAAACACTGAAGAGAGCCAAAAAACAGATAAAAAACACAAAATGCAAAGTTAAAGTACGCCTGTATAAATGTGCCCATATTGGTGGCAGATGAGTAGTGTCTGACAGGCATGTAATTAAGTAAAGTCAATTTAATATTTAGAAAACTGTGCATCATATAAATATTTATACACATATCTAGTACAGGTGTATAAAGTATTAGAGCACATCAAAATTTTTTCTCAAGGAAAAAGCAAATTGTTTCTAGAAGAGTCAAATTTTTTTATGATAAATAGCCAAACCACTCTTACAATTCTCCCAAATTAAAAAAAAAAGAACAACAATCAAAGCAACAATTTCCAAAGCAACAACAAACAAACCTAAACATATAGGAGTTAAATTATTGACAAATATTATTCTTTGCATATTGGGCCACTAAATGTAAGGTAAATATATACATAGAGACTTCAGGTAAAGAAAAATGAAGCTTTTCACAACCATGTCACTATACCTTAACCTCATACCTCTCAAAGAAAATAATTGACAGTATTTAAATGAGATGGCATCCTTAATATTATTGTTCCTAGGTAGAACTTAAAATAAACACTGACAAAGGCATAAAAATAGGTTAAGGTAACAGAGCAGGACCCTATGGGGCCTTCCCAGGACAGACCCCTCCTCCCACATCCTCTACCTGTCTCACTACCTGTCTCAGTAGAACTGTAATTTCCCAGGCCTAGCCTGAGTCACAAAAGCCTGGCTCAAAAATTAATGATTGAAAGGATGTAAACATGTAGTGACAACAATAGCAGCTGGGCCTGGTGGACTGGTAAGAATTTAAACAGTGAATCAGCCATATGGTAGTCACTGAATATTTAGCTCCTCTCTGAAGTACAGTAAGTCCCCTACATATGAACCTTCAAGTGGCAAACTTTCAAAGATGCGAATGTACATTTGCATGTCCAATCACATAAATTAGTTAACGGGTCTGTAAAGTTACTGTACTGTAAGATTAAAAATGTTTTCCTTATATTTTGTGTTTGTTTGGTTTTTATGTATTATTTGTGTGAAAAGTATTATAAACCTATTGTGGTACAGTACTGTATAGCCGATTTTGTTAGTTGGGTACCTAGGCTAACTTTGTTGGACTTAACAAACAAATAGGACTTAACAAACGTGCTCTCGGAAAGGAACTCATTCATGTGTAGGGGACTTACTGTACCTAGATAACAGTATCTGATGCATATTTCCTGAGTTATTTTACAGAGGCTAAAACCGCCACCAAGTGGAAGAATTTAAGTACTTGATGACCATGAGCACATTGCCCCCAGGTCTACTGAAGCCTGAGGATTGATAATGTTAACCCCTGTGACACCACCAGAGAACTGTGCACAAGCTGATCACACACCCTGCAACACCCTTCCCTCACTTTGCTTTTCAAAATGCTTCCTGGAGACCCAGGAGGGAGTTTGGGCTTTATGAGCATTAGCTGCTCCGGACGCCTCGTCTGGTGCCTTACGATAAACGCTGCACTTCTCTTTACCTCAACCCAGTGTCAGTAGACTGGCTTTACTGATGTGGGCAAGTGGACCCAAGTTTGGTTCAGTAACATTAATATGGAGAAAGCTACATCTACATCCACAGTGACAGAAGTGAAAGGGATGTTTTGATTAAACTAGAAACTATATGACTACAACTTTAGTTTGGCCTGATTCAATAAATAAAAAAGCTAAGACTTTCCTTGTTATTGTAAATGTTCATTCAACTTTTTGGTTAAAAAAACTAATATTACTTAGTGCACTGTATATAAAACTAATATTACTTAGTGCACTGTATATAATATCTAATGCAATCCTTACCAAAGAAAAATCTTATAAAAATAGTATTATTTTCCTTTTTGACAAGTGAGAAAATTTAGCTTTATTGACATTAGGAAACTTCTTCAGTAATGTACAAGTAGAAAATAACAAAACTAAATTTATTAATATACAATAGAAAGTCTTTCAAGGGATTTAATAAAATTTAAATAAAGTAAGGAATTTCAATATGATATATTGTTTCTATTGTTTCAGGATTTTAAATAGAGGCCAGACTTTGCTATTGTATCTTCAGTGTCTTCTCTCCATTTTGGTCATGGACAGATTAACTGTTTTAAAAGACAAAATCCAAACAGTTCAACTAGTTAATTAAGAAATTCAAGCCTCTTCATTACTAAAATTTCAAAGGCAAATTTTTTGGTATATTTATCAGTCATAGTTGTTGTTTTTTAAGCAACAGACTAATTTAAGATGAAGGATTTAAGTATTGCAAGGATATCAAGAGTTCTCAGAATTTATGACAGACTTAGAAAAAACAAGTAGCAAGGAAGCTCTAGAAGCAAATGTTTGAGACAATGGTTTGGTCAAACCACCCCAAGGTCAGTATGACTTTTACAGTAAATATGGCCTTCCATAAGTAACAATGACAATGATAAGAGTTAAATTTTATTGAGTTTTGAGTGGATTCAAGGCTCTTTTATAAGTGCTCTGCTTGAATTACTTCATTTCACTTTTTTAGAGAAACTATTAAAAATTTATTATTGTTATTCTCCCATTGAATAACTTCTCTGTATTCCTAGAGAACAAGTGTCACCCTGCTTGGAGAAAACATCTTTCCTGACTTGTTATGGGTCAGCCCTCTGGCTGTGCTGGGCTAAAAAGGTAGGAATGACCCCTCTGGTTCCTATTATGGTTCCTACACGAATTGGGAAGGCTGAATACCAGTAGAAATGAGTTTTTGTATGATGGGTGATAAAACATGTTTACTACAACTAAGTTCCAAATTCTTCTGTAATTTTTATTAATGAGCCTACATAGCAGAAAATAGAGCAATTGTTTCAGTAAATTTGATGTGCTCATCACTGTATTGATAAATGCTTATAGAATAATGTATAAGGGAGAAAGACAAGAAACAAAGGTTATAAAGTACCTAGTATTTGTCCTGGGAACTTAAGCTGTTTCCTTCAGTTCTAACAATCACCCTATGAGACAGATTTTATTATCCAATATTTGTTGATGAGTTAATTTAATTGGTGATAGCAAAATCAATTTTCTTTCTTTCAAAGTCACACTAATGGAACAGAGTTTTGAATCCAGGTAAAGAGGACACCAGGTCTGTACGAAGAAGCATGGCACACAACTTAACACTTCTAAGATTTAAATGCTTTTAAGGAATAACAAAAAAAAAAACACATACTGTAACAATCATATCATGGGAGATAGTATGTTTCATATTTTGTGTTCCCTCATTTACACTGAGCAGCCTCTTGTTTTAGGTAACTTCCTGTGTTATTGCCTCACTTTCTCAAATTTTAAGCAGAATTAGAATTTGAAACCTTTCTTATAGAAAAGTGCTGGCATGTCCTCCAGACCCATCTAATCATATTCAAACAGAGAGAATTTTAATTTGGTTCTGGGGTTTGTTGGAGGCTGAGGAAGGAAAATGTTGCCTTTTCCAGAGCTGTCTGTATCTGAAGCATTGTTCCTGCCAACATAAACTTCCAACACCAATATTTGTGTCTTGTAAGATTCTGTAAACTATATAATCTCTCTCTCTCTCAGTTTCTGCTTAAACTAGCTACAGTGCATTGTTTTATTTGCTGCTAAGCAGCTGTATTAGTCAAGTGATGGTACATAATTAAATGCTACACTTTATGATGTACACTATTAAGAATTGTCATACCTCAAAGGAAAGTGAGAAGTAAGGAAGTTTTCATAAGGGAATTGGAAACCTATTGGACTTCTGAAAGATGGATAGGGTTTTACAGATTGGGTTTTGGAGAGTTTTCTATGGGCAACTGTTCAGCACTTAAGAAAATAACTTTGATTATTTTATGCTATTTCTAATAAGATATGAATTTTCCATTTATAATATGTTCTATAGCAGCTAGGGAAATAAGGCAAGGACCTCAATATGTCTCCTGTTTCAGGGACTGGCACATTTCCCAAAGCATGAAACATACTGGACTCTCCAAATGACAAGTGGGAAGAAAAAAAGCACCAGACCATATTTTTCTTTTGAAGTCTCTGTTTGACAGAAACATCCTTTGGTCATTATATTTTACATATCCGGCATATGTACATATTGATAATAATAAGTATGAGAATTGGGTCACTTTTATACCTGCAGGCAGAGGTACTAAAAAAGCTTGATATTTATAAACCCTAAGAGATGGTTATTTTATCACAAGCAGCCATAGAAGATTTATGATTAAACTATATTCTGAATATTTTTAAGAGTTATTCATGATTACAGGTCCTGGATCTTTAAAGAGACTTTGAGAGTTTCACAGATCTACTTATATACACTGTCAAAGAGACAGGTATGTATGTATATGTGTGTGTGTGTGTGTGTGTGTGTGTGTGTGTGTGTGTATACATATATACACATCAGTAGAGACAGAAATTTTAGAATCTCACTTTATCTATTTCTGTGTTAATATTCTCATTTGGTGTAAAGTTCTTATACATATGGACAAAAAGGTCCTAATTCTGCAAGTTGAGTCCAATTTTTTTTTCTGATCTTAGTGACAACTGAGAATTATTAATCACTGACCTTGGTAAAACTTTACTTCAAATAAAGGTTATGGTTATGATATCATTGTTTTTTATAGACAATAAACAATAGTAATTCCAACTTACACTACAATGGAAAAAGCAAAACAGGCATAAGAACAGCCAACATATAAATGAAAAAACTTGCAACTTCATTAATCGCTGATACAGTAAATTAAATTAAAAACGAGCTGCTGCTTTTCACAATCAAATTGGACACCAGTGATTGGATCCCCCTTTTCACATTAACTCTCTGCTGATAAAGTTGTGGTAAATAATCTTGTACATCTACTATGGACAATACGACATTATGTAATCTTTCTAGAAAGCAATTTCTCAAAACATATTCATAATCACTGTCTCTGGCTCCACTTCCAGGAAAAGCGTTCTGTCTTAAATCAGCTTCACTCACCACTCAAAATAACTGGGAGATAGAAATACTGGCCTAATAAAGAGAAAATGGGAAAGGTATCAAAGCAGGTCTATCACAGAATTTGGAAATACTGTTGATGCTTGAACAACAAGAGGGTTAGGGGCACCAACCCTCCATGCTCAAACATAACTTATAGTTGGTCCTCAGCCTTCTTTATCCAAGGTTTCTCTGTACCTGCAGTTTCATCAGCGCCTCAGATTCAACCAACCTTGTTTCAGCATTCTCAGATTCAGCCAACCTTGGTAAATACTGTAGTATTTACTATTGAAAAAAATTGGTGTGTAAGTGGACCCAGACAGTTCAACCCCACATTGTTCAAGGGGCAACTGTAGTCAAAAATGTGAACTCAAAATTTTGTGCATAGATGGTCACTGCACTGTCATACGCATGAAAATACGGTTATTGGTTATTACTTTTCATTTCAGTAGTACAAATTTTTGTCCAATTGTAGAAGATACCTTTTAATTTGGAATAAAGAACAGGAGGAGGCAAAAAATGGAAACTAGATTCTCTGTCACCTCACAAATTTAGTTATTTAAATTAGTATTTTCATATTAAAATTGCTAATATATCAAATTATACAAACATGGATAGTTTGATATTTTCCATGTTACTCTGTGTTGGGGCACAGTGAATAATTTCAATGGCCCAGCGCAAAATGAAAATGTGAAGCTCCTTGTTAAACATTTTTAAGAATTTCGAGATAGCAATAGCAGAGGCATAAACCAAGAACGGCGTCCTTCTAAGTGTGGGACCCTGTTCAAATTCATAGGTCACATGCCCATGAAGCCTGCCCAGCCCTGGGAATGGATATTACAGTTTTAAATGAAGAAGTTTTCTATTTTGATATATTGTCATAAACTAGAGATAGCTTCTCATATTGTATAAGTACCCATTTATAAAATAAAGTTCTTTAGACTGCAAATTTGTGGCAGTTCCCTACTTCATCCACTTATAAAATTTTTTAAAAAACAGATTTGAAATTTTAGTAGGAAAAAACGTTTGGAAAATAAAAAAATAAAAATGCGTTATATATTGAAAAGATATCCAAAGTTTTTTAAAGTTTAAATATTTTTGAAATGTATAAGTATAAAATTTATTCTTATTCACCTTGTATCAATAAAATATAATACCCTAATTTAAGAAAAAATAAAATTATGGCAGAGGAAAAACAAAACAGTGTTTTTCAAAATTAAGATGTTTACCAGTTCCTGATCCATGAAAAATGCAATCAATACTTGACCACAAAATAAATTAAAAAATCTTCATAGTGTGTATGTCAAAAGCAAAAACTCATTAAACCTGAGTGAATTCAATGTTCTAGGCTATATATTATCAGCACAGAATAAATGAGCCATTGGAGGATGCAGTTGTGTCCAACACTTCATGAGTTAAAATTCCAGTTTGATAAAGCTTTCTTTGTCATCTGGTGTCACTGTGACTCATGGCAAAATTATTATTTTTGACAATTGGATTTTTCTTTAAGCATTAATCATTAAAACTGGAAATAGAACATAGTGTTTTTCAGATTTTCACCTTTTAGCCACAACATAAACAAAATTAATTTTGAGAGAAATGTGGATGGAGTATACCAGTTCTATCCAGGTATCAAGAAGGAAAAACTCCCTTGAGTTTTCACATAAATGGTAGCTGCCAGCTGTAGACAATATTTTCCTACTTTGATCCCCATCCCCAACAGAGTCTGTATGTTTCCACGACCCAATACATATTGATCTACAGTCATTAAATCGAAAAATGAAAAGGCACCGTCCCACCATGAGAGTAATAATGAGCATTAATAAAATTGTTTCATGGAAAGAGATTTTGTTAAAAGGTTAGCAGTGCAACAGTTTAGTCCATATGTAATTGCCAACTATTTATTCTGAAAATCTGTGTAGAACAAGTTTTCATTCGAGTTAATTACTGTGAAATGCTCCACTAAAATATATAAGGCTACACAATACACACACACACACACACACACACACAATTACATGCATGGTATTACATTCAGCAGTTCTGCTTCTGGTGAAGATAAACGTGTTGCCATTAACTAGTGTCTTCTTTTGTACAATAGATGGTTTAAATGATTTTTTTTCTTTAAGGCTACATTTAATTTAAAGGTAGCTCTGACACTATACAACTCCCTCTGTGAATATTGTTGATTTTGAAGAACTGGTTCATTTATCCCCTTCCAAATGACAATATGTTCGAACAGCTGTCAAATATTTAAACCAACAAGCATTAGGTTGACCCTACTCTCTGAGGATATATCATCTTATTCTGAAAATTTTAATTCATATTCTTAGGTTATCACATAATAAAACATACATCTGTTATAGCCACAGGCTTATAAGGGGGAACACCTATTAAATATATTAGTATTTATGGGATTTTAAGATCATGTACCTCCACTATAAAGGGATGCATGTATACAAAAACACACACACACATGAGCTTAGGTAGATATATATATATATATATATATATATATATATATATATATATACACACACATACACACACACATATATGTATATATATAGAGAGAGAGAGATAAATATATATATCTATATACTTGTATATATACATATATATGTAAATTTTGGAAGACTCTAGGCTTTAGAAAAAGATAGTTTTATCAAAATATTGATGAAGGCATGCAATGGATGATTCTCTACATGTTAGCTACCTGAGAAGGCATGGAAATGAAACAAGAAAACATTGTCATAAGGCATGTCAAAAAGGATTTAATAGAAAAATGTTTAACATAAACAATAACTTATTAGGATGGCATTATCAACTGATTTGATCAAAGGAGAATGAAATAGCAGGAAACTGAAGCCTGGGATATGTACATACATAAGAAAAGATATTCTAGGCAGAGAGAACACCAAGGAAAATATGCCATATGGTTCTCATTCAGTCAGCCAATCATTCAGTTCATCAATCATGTGTTTATTCAATCATTTCATCATTTACTGACTGATCTATTAAGGTATTGAGCCCTACTTTGTCAAAAGTACTGTGATCTACTGTGATCTATGACAGGAGGTGAGAACAAAATATAAGCCAAACAGAATTAAATAAAAATAAAGATTTTTCGATATTTTGCATACAAAATAACTTTAGACAGTTACGGTAGAAGCAGACTATGGAAGATACACATAGTGAGTACACACAGTGACTAGGTTATACTGTATCTGTGAGTCATCATAACCATTATAGAAATTTCATATTTGAAACAACAGAACTAAATTTCTGTTAGAAAGAACACCTTATAGACATCCATTAAACGGTGCAACAATATATATTCCAGGTATGGACAAGTTGGGGAATGAAGTAAACACAGAAAGAAAACATAATCAATGTCTTGTTCCTTTGTGATATTTTTTTGTTCGTTTGCCACACACAGGTTAGTATTTAATTCTTCTTATTTGTCATGACTTTTCTGCTTCTATTAGAGGGGTTGTACCTTGGGAACAAATGCTCCAGTGTTCTCAGTGTTATGTTTGCAGTGTCTATCTCTGTATCTGACACATATTAAATCTTCAGTAAATATACAGGGTGAATGGGAAGGAGTAAGGGAGGGAGAGAGGGAGAAAGGAAGAAAGGAAGAATGGAAGGAGGGAGAGAAGAAAAGGAAGGAGAAATAGAAAGGCATCATTTGAGAATCTATTAAAATAATATAGGTATGTTATGAGTCAGAATAAGACAGCTGTAAGCAAAAGTGAACAAAAAATTATCAGTATCATTTCCAATCATATGACATATTTGAGAAATAACCGTGAAGTTGTAAGAATTCCACCATAAGTCACATGATAATTTATGTCATTATATGAGTTGAACCTTATCGATTATATATAATAATCAATATATAAATTGTCCCTTTATTTTAAAAAGTATAACAATAATATTAATAATAATATTTAAATTGATTTAGGGATGCTCATTCATACACAAAACCTTTTAAAGAGTTGCCCTTGTTCCTTTTGGTGTATGTGTGAACATAAAAGCACTGGAGAAGTAAATGAATATCACAGGACCATAAGACTGCAGATCTAGGTTTCATTCTCAAATCTGCCACATTTCAAAATGTAAGCTCTTAGGTATTACTGCTCTGTTCATTTATTTTGAATAAATGATAAGAAACCATTTTAATAAACAACATACCATCTAATTTTGCTTTTCAATAGTAACTTACTGCCTTTGCTTCATAACTTTGCTCTGCCTAATATTATCTTTTTGATTCCTCTTGTTGGTGTACATTAATCTTTGAAAGCAAATGTGACAAAATGTAAATGATCTCATCTCATTTAGTATCTTGCCCTTGCAAAAAAGAGAGTAACATTAAAATGAAAATCAGTTATAGAAGGGCTAATGTACTGGCATGCCAGATCAATCCAACTTGACAAGTCCTTCCTTCCTGAAAAATGAAAGAGGTAAACCCATCTAGAAGTTATGAATAGTTTACAAATCAATTTATATGTCATCGCACCATGTAAAGTTTTGTAAAAAGAAGAAAATTTATTTAATCTATTTGAATGCTCTGTGCAATGAATGTCCTATCCCTCTGATAAGTGGTAGCTGTCAACTGATGACAGACATATGTCTTATAATAGTGACATGCCAATTACCAAGAAAAAGATAATGTCTTGTATATTTGAAAGTTAAGTCCAGAATATTATGAGGCACTAGCTTACTTTGACTTCCAGTAGAAACATGATGCTACATTGGGAGCATAGGAAAATCCCTTGCCCATTAAACATGTAGTTAATGCTTCTCACCTCCTAGCACTATAAACTACACCCTGAGCTGTCTTCATTGTTCTGGTGATAGATTTTCACTGTCCAATTGTAAAACTGAATTTCCACTAACTTTCTCATGGTTTCTTACTGCTTATGACAATCAACACTAGAAACAGAATCATTAGGAAACAATGGCAGTATTATTGGTCCCAAGATGGAAACAAAATGAATGCATTCACTGTCTTCTTGGCCAACCAACCTCCTTCTGGATGATTAAACAATTAGAAAAAAAAAAGGAAAACTAGAAATTATAATTATCGTAATAACCCTAGTTCAGAAAGAAAAGTTTGAAACAAATCTAATAAATTACAACAGACTACAAAGAGCCCATTCTTTTTCTTTTTAACATCTTTATTGGAGTATAATTGTTTTACAATGTTGTGTTAGTTTCTGCTTTGTAACTAACACCCATTCTTAAATGGCTTATATAAGAATATGGATTCTATAAAAGTGAAAAACCAGAAATATGTTAATAGTTTAAAATATTCACACTACAGGAGAAAACAAGGATTCTTACTAAAATCTAATGTCCCCTCACTCCAAACCTTAACCCTTTTTTTTTCATGGCTAAAAATTGTTAGCCATGAATTGTAAGTTGCCATGCAATTATTATTACCAAAATTTGAAGAGGTACATTATGCTGTCAGAAATGTACAGCATAGCTCATTGGTTTCAATTAGCAACTGTTTCTTGATAAGTATTTTAAAAGCTTGAAATGCTAAATTATGGGGTTATCTGAGGGACAAAATTCATCTCTTGGAAAGCCATTAGTTTCTAAAAGTACTTTTTTACTGAAACAATAGAAAATAACATGAAAAGTCAGCTGAAACCTGAAATAAGAGATACAAAATTGCCAGAAACAAATAAAACAATTAGTCAAGGTGAACCTCAATAACCCCATAACTTAATGGGCCTCTAATCCTATGTAGTTACAAAAGTATGGACAACATGGATATTTTGAAGATTTTGCAAACAGAACATCTGATTCTAGAATACGCTTGTTTCAATAGTGTCTCTACTTTATGGTTTATTATTAGAGGACTTGATATAAATTATTTGCTATTTAGGCTAGAAAGTTTCATACTCTTTTTTTTCCATACTCTTTTCTTTCCCAGGATTTATTTTCCTCCTACCATTCTTCCCTTAAATTTATCTAAACTAGTGATTCTCAACCAAGAGTGATTTTGCCTCTCCTGGAAATGTCTGGAGACATTTTTAGTAGTCACAACTAGAAGGATTATGTGCCATTGGCATCTAGTGAGAACAGGGCAGAGATGCTGCTAAACATTCAATAAAACACAGGGAAGCACCCAGTAACAAAAATTATTTGGCCTCAAATGTCCATAGTGCTGCTATCAGGAATCTTGATCTAAATCATATTGGTAAAATAAAGTCTACAACTAGTTAATTTTTCATGTATTTTCTAAAGGAAAAAAAGTTCTCAGTATTTTATAGTTCTTGTTCTGACTATCTGTTGCTGTGTAACAGCCCAAGATAGTGGCCGAAAACAGCAGCATCATTTATTTGTTCATGAATCCAGCACTTCAGTGGGCTCAGTCAGTTCTCCCCTGACTTGAGTTTCCCATGCAGTAGTTGCACAGTGTCTTGTGTCAGGGATGGGGTTATCTTGAAGACTTCAACACTTGAGTAGCTTGAAAGACTCAAACAGTGAGTGCCAGACAACTGGGGTTGCTGGTTGGTCATCACTTCTCTTTAAATATGGTTTCTCCACCTGATATCTCCATGTGGTAGCCTCAAGGTAGCTGGGTTTTTTATATGGTGGCTGATGGTCTTCTGCAGCAAGTGTCCCTAGAAAAACTGGCAGAAGCTGCACAGATTTTTATCCAAAGTCACACAGCATTCCTTCTACTATATTCTATCTTACGAGGCAGTTAGAACATCCTGTCCAGGTTCTGGGAGAGCAGGCATACGGGCCCCCACTTCTTGAACTGCTGAGTGTCAAAGAACTTGGAGGCACAGTCCACCTTCTTTCCACAAAGTATTTACACTTTTTACATGTAAAACACACCCACTCACTCCCAAGACCCCCACATATCTCATATCCTATACTATAGCATCAGACTCAGGTCCAAGTTGCAGCAACTTGTCTAAATCAGATTTGGGCACATATGAGGCTCTCTGGTTGCTGTTCTTTCAGTACAGCTTCTTCATTACTGTTTCTCTCAGTCTTAAGACCTGTGAACTGAATAGACAAGTTATCTCCCCACCATAAAGCCAACATATACTGGTGGCTCAGGTATGGGATGACTGCTCTATATACTCACATTCAAAATATATCAAATGGGAGACAAACAGAGTCACTGATTCATAGTATTTCTGAAATCCAGCTGGGTATCTGTTGCCAGTTTCTTAATAATGGCTTAGTTTTATTGCCTAGAAATGTTTTTTCTACAACTCTGCCTTCTGGGTCCTGATTTTGGTTTCTGAGTCACCCTTCTTTTTTTAGAGAAATAATTGGTGTTTGAATCTGAATATTTTCTCAGCCTGATTCCAGCCCATGGAAATTTTCGAGTCTAAGTCTTCTTTTAGTTTAATATTGTCTCTGTCCTTTTAGTCTCATCTGATAAATTTTCTTTAAAATTATGTGGGTTTTTTTGTGAATTGATTTATAGTTCTTCCTATTAGAGAAAATACACCTTCAGAAATATCTTTTGGGAAAGCTCTTTTCTATCTTGGGATCCTTTTAAAGCTGCTGTGGGGAAAATACTTAAAATTCCTTGATGTCCTATTGTTTACAGACAGTATCTGTGAAGCACAGTCTTGGCATGCTTAGAAGGCTTTTTGTCTCTTCAAGAGGGCTTGTAAAACATGAACTTAGATCTTTCTTGATTCTTAACAAAGGCCAATCTTGAATTTGATCTTTGACTGGAATCTGTAACCTTATTTGAAAGTACTTTGCAGTGTACAGAGTCTGGAATGAGATACTTTTCTTTTGTTTGGTGAACAAAGCAAATCCCAACTGCTTCATATTTCCTCCAAATTTGGCTTAAAATGAAATATTTCCATTCCAACTGCCTTGATTTCTCTCTCTACCTGGTGTCCTCAGAATTGCTAGATTTTTTGGTTGCTAAAGCCTCCCAAAGCAAGTGTCCCAAGAGAGACCTACAAAAGCTACATGAACTTTTAAAATCAAGCCTCAGACAGAGTAAGGCACTATCACTTTTGTAGTGTATTCATTGAGGTGGTCACAAAGACCATCTCTAGGCTCAAGGGGAGTGGACATAGACTTGGCCTGATGGGAGGTGTGTCGAAGAATTTGTGACATGTTTTAAATATGAAAGTGCTTTACATATTATCTTTCCTCTGAAGTACTACTCCAATTAGGCTCTATTGATATCAACATTTGTATTTTCTATCTATGATTTAGGTTTTCCCCATTCAGGATCTAGCTCCCAACTTTCTTTTTTCTCTTTTTAAAGTCTGATTCAATTATCCATCCAAAAAGAGTTAATGATGACTTATCTGTGTCAGGACCAATATGAAAAATAAAAGGAATAAAAGTCACAGTTCATGACCTTAGGACACGCATTAGTTAGTTGAAGGAAATTCTAAAATATGAAACAAAATTCTAGAATATAAATTAATATAACAGCATGTTAAAAAGAAAGTTTTTGCCTAGTCACCAATACAAAATAGATGGATCATTTATAGAAATTCAAGTTGATAATTAAAATGAGTTCCCTCAGTTACATCAATGACACAAATGGTTGAGAGTTGGAAAATAAAGACAGAATATTTGAAGAAGATTTCTTTGGAGAGAGCGGAATACTGAATCGTACACTCTGTCCTCTCCCATAATCCCTCCTACACCCATACTTCAAAAAGTGGAGGGTAAAACTAATCCTGAGTTGGTGAGAGAAACTTCAACAGACCAGTCAAGGAATCTTACATGTGTCACTGAAGGGGGTGTGACGCTGAGAACGGTTCTTGACCCATGCTTGAGAAAGCTAAAAGGGAAATAGCAGAAGGTCGCAGGTGCAAAATCACATCATGTGCCCTGATGGTGGGTCAAAAATGTAAGAAGCTGATGTACTAAGTGTGGATCTAGCAATAGGAGGACTGGCCTGTACTCACATAATAACGCATCTTGTCCAAAAGGATGATCTTCTAGGGCCTTAGCCAAAGCGGCCGATATGCATTATGTCAGCATTGGAGGTTGAGTTAGAACAAACAAATGAAGAGAGACCCTGACCATACCAAGGAAAGGGGGCCAGCAATGAGAGCCACAGAAATGGTCCATAAGAAAAAAAAGTTTGACAAGAGCAATGAATCTGGCCCAGAAGGACTGAATTCATCATTAAAATGCTCTTATCTGCTTTTCTCTCCTCATCCTTCTACTTTGATCATGGAGACTCAAGAGTTCTTGGCTAAAAAGCTGAGGGACTGCTAGCTGGAAAAGGTGAAGAATCACTGCTCTGCCTTTCATTTCAAGTTCCCTAAGAAGGAAGGGGAAATAACTTTAAATTAGGTTCAGCATTTGACTTTAACATGGGGTTAGTCATTTAAATTTTACCATATCGGGATAGTGTTTTTGTCTTAAAGTGACCACAAGACATTTGATAACATAAAATTGATTGAAAAAAAAAAAAAGCATGGTGCTTGCCAGACGGTTCAAACCATATCCTCAATTGCACAAGTCCATTCCACTGGTAATATACAGCATACCATGCTTCAGTGGCATCTTCTACTGTATATTTTAAAAGAGTACATCGAAATATGTTATAGCATTTTATGTGGAAACATTAGCCCAGATATTCTTAATCTCATGTAATTCAATGAAAGAAAGAACAGTGGATAATATTTATTTCCATGGTCTTATTAAATCACCCCATATGTTAAGAGTGTACATCCTAGATTAAGTAAATATCAACGTAAATAATAAGGACAGTAAATAGAAGAATCTTATGGATGGGTGAGCACTTTAGCATTTTGTAGATGTCATTTAGTAATTGTCCTTTTCTCCCATCAGTGATCTCAAGAACTGAAGAAATAAGGATGGCAGCAGGAGACAGGGCATACTTAGCTATGCATACCAGCAGTATATAGAATGAAACAAGCAGTATATAGAATGAAAACTATTCATTTTCATTGGGGAAAGGAGCACTGCTGCAGGTCATATAAGACTCTATGCACGCAGCTTCTCCAAAGATCCTAAAAGACAATGAAAAACAGATCCAGAGTCCTTAGAATAGTTAAACGTCTGAAGCTGAGGTCTATTCTCTAGATGTCAATAAAAGATTGAAAACATAATTCTGCTATAGAGTCTTTTCTTAGTAATTAACTTATCTCCCAAAAAATTAAACACGTGTGCACACACACAAATACACACTCACACTGTAAAAAAATATGTATGTAAATACCTCGTTTTCCCCTAATTTAACAAATTTTGTGGAAAGTCTAGATCCTGGTCACACAACAAAATTTGGATTCAGCCAACATACTATTATCAAGGCCATCACAGAGAATGAATGACCTGGAAATCCCAAAATATATCCCACTAAGTCAATATTTCTTAATGCATTTATCAAGAATCATTCTCAAAATAAGAATGCGTTTTTTAAAAAGGTGAATATACTGGCAGATGTTACTGAAAAGATTTTAGGTCACAAACAATGACATAGTGACACTGTTTCTATTCATATCTCAGCTTTCCTTTACTTTGTTCCTTCAGAGTAGCAAATAGGGACAAAGGCAGTAACCTAACTCAGATTATTCACACATCCCTAAACCAATCTGTCTGACCAACAGTACAGTGAGCTTCAATTATATATGAGACCTGAATTATATGTCTCTCATTATGGTGTGGGGGGTTATGAAGGGATGCAATCTGGGCCCCTGCCTATTGACATACGTGGAATGAACTGGGTTATTTTAGTGGAAGAGATATGGTGTTCATATGAAAAACATACGTCCACCATATTCTGTATATGCTGATAATAGGCAGGTTCTGCTTCTTGAGAAGAATATGGAGACATATATACTGCATTGAGGTTGAATTCATGTTCCAGGTCTTTAAAACAATTTTATACACTGATAGCCTCATCACACAATACTTATTCAGTAATTTATATAACAATTGACTAAGGAAATTGGCTTTTATTATTCTTTGAATTTTGAGAATATCAGAAAACTAATGTTGCCATGTTTATCACTGCTCTTTAGAAATTCACAATTAAATACTTAAAAATACTATTATAATCTTTTAAAATCATCCAGAGAATAAAAAAATAAAATATAATGACTGCAGTAAAGTTCCCTGGTAAATATGTAAACAGCATGTAATTCAATTTCTCATCTCTGAAAGTATTTATGAAATTGCATGTCTGCAAATTGTGTATCTGTATATCTTAAATGATCTAGTTAAAAATTAAAAGAGTAATACAAAAGAGAGTCAAGATGCTTTGGGGTTTTAGGGAAGTGAGGCCTCTGTGTAAGTATATATAAGTTTTTCCTTTATCTGGAGATGTACTTGTTCTACAAAGCACCCATACGTTATAAATTTGACTTTTATAAGATGCTGAAAAAATCCAAACCTCAATAAATTTTCATAGATTTTCATCATATATAGGATTTTTTAAAAATATGAAATATTTCCATTATGATTCAAAATATACACTTTGTCATTAATTACAATTTAAAATAGTTAATGGAAAATTAGCACCCCAACAATTAATCATTCTCTTAAAATCGTAAATTCGTGATGTGTGAAGAGTGAGATGCAACAACCTTTTTATGACCTCTTCGACACCACTGACCCTTCTCAAACTGTGAAGCTCTATGTAGTTGAATTTTGAAAGAATTATAGATATCCTAATAATATTCTGAAATTAATCTTTATTTATTAATAAGTGTTACAAAACCAGGTAATCCAATGCTTTAAATCTGTTACTGTCACTTCCAGAGCTATCTTTTGCGGCCTGTACTTTCTCTGGTCTAACATCTTACGAGGAATAATCAAGCAGTAATTTTTTACATAAATTTTATACATAGATTTATATATGTATATAAAATTACTAATAATTATTATTAGTAATGGTCCAAACTTTTCTACCATGCATGAGATAACAACAGTTACAAACTATTTAATTCATTTATGTGACTTCAGAAAGAAAATACGAGGATGTGCTAATTTGGGGAAATGGAGTTGCTCTTGGTGAAATGTCATTTTAATAACATGAATATAAAAAATTATTTTGTAAATTACTGAAAATTTAAAATAAACACTGACTTTAAAAGGATCTCTGATAGTCAGTAATAAAGACTAGTGACATAAAAATCAATTTTTTTTAACCTTGTGACATTTTCTAGAACTTTACTGTATACCATGAAAAGAGATTGAAACTGATGAATCTAGAGTATACCATATTTTTCTTTTCTTCCCCCATTTTTTTAATGAATAAGAACATATGTGAAAATTAATCATTAGTTAATTGGTTCTCCATTGGTTACTTACCAGTTTTCTGAATCTCTGGGAAATTACACAATTTGGCTATATATAGCAATGATTTTGAGTTAAACTACATCAGACAAAAGACTCCACAAGAAATCGGATAGACACAGAGATGAAAATCACCAACACTCCCTTCTTATCCTGTGTAACCCTGTGCAACTGCCACACCTGTGTTCAAAATACTTTAGACAAATACTATGACTTTCTAATAAGATGGTGAAGAATTATACTATCTCAAACAAGTTCCTTTCTAAGGTTAAAACAGATTCTAAGTTGCATCAAATGTACAAAATGCATAACATGTTTGAATTTTTCCTACATGTGTAGGAATTAACACTTTGTTTTACATCTATGAAGAAATATGATAGAAAACATCTGAATAGTTGAGGAAACATATAATCATACTCCAAAACTTTCACAGAAGAATGTCAATGTCTAAAGATCATGGATCCTTCTCTAATAATACGAGAGTATATTGCTTTAGTTGTTCATCTCAAAATTTTAAATAATCATAACAGAAACAGCATTTATCACTTGACAAAAGTGTGAAACACCTGAAATTTGAGTGAGATCATCTCATAACTATATTTTCCTTTTAAAATTTTAAACTAAGTGTATCAAATTAGATCATGAGGAAGTAACATGAAACCATATCATCTTTATTTTCTATAGCAAAATTTTCATTAACTTAAGAGACTAACTTAAGACAAAACAAAGATAGGATTTCAATTTTCAAGCAACAGATCAGACAAAGATCCCATCAGATGGGTAATATAAATTACCCATCTGAATAAAATTTCTGGGTAAATTTATGGTTGACAACATGAATCTAACTAATATATTTTATATGCCTGAATTGCTTCTGGATTCACTGGCATAAAGAAATGTATCTGTCCACATTAAACAAAATACTTGATTTCTTTTACTGGACAAAGGGCATAACAGAATTTAAATATTTTCTCTCCTTTTTGCTATAGATTCTAGCAGCATAACCTTGTTTAGAGCTTGGCTGTAATAAATGATAAATTCAGGTGTTTGTATATATAAATAAAAGTATTATATATAAGAAGTAAGAAAATTAAGATGGCTTATAATTCTATCTCCTGGAATTAGTCATTGTTAGTATGTGGATCTACACACACACACACACACACACACACACACACACACATCCTTTGAATAATTTTGTTCTGTTTTTACTGTTTGTATTTAACGTATATAATATATATTATCAAATCTTATTTAATAGTAATTAAATAAAATGTAATACACAATAAAGAGACAAATACCACCTTGAATTGGTGGTTTTAACTAATTATTAATGATTTGAAATTAATTTGAAAATGTAGAGTTAAAAAGATGTAAAATTCAAAATATTATAGCAAAAATATTCCTAAATCAAACCATTTGAATATTCTTGAAAGAATGTAGCTGTCTTAAAAGTATGTTTTCCATTTGGAGTAAAATGCTAAGGCCTGCCCATAGAAACTATAATGTAAGTTATAGTTTAACCCACTCTGAGTTAAAAATATTGAAAGGCTCCATTGCAATGACATCTCTGAATTCACTTTTCTTCATTTCACTTTTCTTGAACCCTTGAGCCCTATTTTTTTTATCTTTGATAGGGTTAAATCCAAGTTGTTACACTTTAGTAGACTAAGTGTCTAAAACAGTCTCAACATACAAAACTTGACTCACAGTTTCAGAATAGCATATAGTACTTACCCATCCAAGAAGGATATAACAGAAGCTGAGAAGCTGTCAAAGAGAAAAATGTCAGAAGGATTAATAAATCCTGTTGCTATAACATGATGAGAATTGTAAACAGCTATGTAAAAATTAGGCTGCTAGCAGTCAGATGGCTTGGATTCTTTTATCCTTGGTAGTACAGTAGTGTACATTTATCTTCTGTTATGCACTGGTAAGTAGCTGGCAAGCTTGGTATATATGAACATTACTGAAAGATGTTATGATTGGCTTGGATCCAGAAAATGTCCTCTGACATTACCATTAACTATCAGAAACCTTAAATATTGCTGGCAATGACTGAAGAAGCAAAAAGAGACAATAATAGTAAGAAAAATTAAGAGGATAATTAGGAACAAAACAGGGAATTTTAAAATAAATTAATGAAACCTAAATATTCATGTGGTTCATAAGAAAGAGTGATTCAGCACATTGCAATGTAGGGAAAGACGTATCTAAAGCAAGGGCTTACTGAATATGATTTTTTATTCTTTTATGGTTTCAATGTTTCTTATAAATAGAAACTAATCTTCCTAATGTCTTTTCCCTGTTGTATATGAAAGGCAGTATATTGTTATTTTACTGTCATTACCTGTGACCCTATATAAAAAAAAAAATGGCATAACCACAAGGACAAAGGGTAAGGAAAATAAAGAACCAAAATATAATTTAAAAAAAATCTTACTTAATTGCTAATCTCCAGGCAATCAACCAGAGAAGTTTTTGAGAAAGTCAAGCAATAACTTAGCTGTGATGTATTACCTTTGGTTTGGTGATTTAACAATGTTCACACATTTAAGGCAGTTTATTAATAAATAAATTTCATTAAAATAAAATTAACCATATATGTAAAATCATATTTACAAAGAAAAAGTGTATGAAGAATGAGATGTTTTTATAAGTACCATAAATGAGGGAGTTTTAAAATTTTAGTCCATTAATATGATTCTACCTTGCATTGCCTAAACTGATAACTCTTATTCATTAACATGTATATTAAACACAGCTAAGAAGAAAATTAAGATTGCCTATAATCATATCTCCTGAAGCTAGTCATTGTTAATATGTGGATTTACATGCTTCTGGTTTTTTCCCATGTTTTATTTTAAGAAATCAAAACAAAATAAAACCTCGTTTGCCAAAAATAACACATACAGATATAAGAAATGAATGTTCACTACGATCCCACTTAAGAAAGGAATATTATTAAGTTTTCTGCATTTTATGGCAGATTTTTTCCATGTATGTACTAACATATTTTAACATTATTCGCTCATGTTCAAATATATTTATACATATGGCTGTAAGTATAAAAACACACTATTTTCTAACGCACTTTTTGTCTTAACATTGTATCTTAGATCTTTCAATACCAGTTAAAACACATCCAACTATTTAATGATTATATACTTGCGATAAAAGAGTAAAAATAATTAATTCAAACATGGATTTTTGGTAATAGAATATTTCTGCACTTAACAAGAATTGTTGATTAATAAGTTAGGTTTTATAGTTAAAACAAGACTAAATTGGTTTTGCAGGAAAACAAGGGAAAAGGCCTTAAGAAGAATTTGTCAGGTGCAATTTGCAATCATAGATGTTATCATTAAGAAAATAAAATTGTGTAAGTAAGGAAGCAAAGGACTTACTCAGCAGAAGGCAGGTCTAACAGGTTTGATTCTGAATAGAATACAGCTGAAAAGTGAATATTAGGAGATTAATTCTAAAGTAGATTTTCCTAGAGATGCTGAAAATTGCAAGAAATCACTTGCTGAAGTTGAGCGTCAGAGCATTTGAAACATAAGAGTCATCCCAACATCGCTGAATTTTCACTTCAACTAATTTACTTTTGTTAAGTTCATTACTGAGATAACCAAAACCTGCGTTAAAATTATCCTCTATTAGAAGGACTCAATAGGATGACATACATGCATTTGAAAAAGGAGCTTAATCGCATAATAAAAGCCCTGAAAAGATGTTATACATCACTTCCATCTATTTAACATCCATGAAATCATTTAAAATCATTTTTAAATGATGTTAAATCATTTTATTTAACATCATGAAATCATCATACCAAAATGTAGAGATCTGTATTAGTTTTTCCTCAGGTGTTGCTTTTTTTTCTTTGTGATTTAAAAATATTCACTCTATACACACTTCAATCGCTGTTGTGTTATTGTTTTTCCTAATAGCATCTTTAGAAATGACATGCTTTTGCTGTTCAACTAAAATTTGTAAAAATAAATTACCTCTCGATTTTTTTGAGATTAATCACAGTATAGTTTCTTTGTTAAATCTTAGGTGATTGAAAATAAATCACATGTGCCACAAATCTTCTTTGAACCACAAGCATTGCAAATTGACATTACAGTGTGGATTTTTCATCTTGACAGCTTATGGTAGGGGTCAAGTTGCCCCAGATTTTTTTCTTTAAAGAAGAACAGGTTAAATCTGGTCAAACATAGAGAATGAAACAAAGACTTGTTTATTGATGTAAAGGAATCAACTTGTGGATCAGATTCTATATGGGATTTATTTCAACTGCAACTGGATAGATTGAAAAGTTGAACCATAAAAATTAGCAGTAATTTTGCTTTTTTCTAGGGGCCAAGATAAAGGGACTTTATTCAAAGAAACAATGGAAACTGGGCTTGTTCTAAGTGTAGGAAAACAAACACACACAAGAAGAAAGTCAATATAGTCTTTTCAGGGCACAGATACAAAACATATTTTTCAATGTTATTTGATTAACAGTGAATGCTTCTGCCAATAAAAATCTCAATACTATAATTATACTTGCTTTGTAAATGTAGTAGTAAAGTGAAAGGAATCAACCCAAACATATCCTAAAATACTTAGTCTAAGGAATAGTATCACCATGCAAATATGTGATATGCTGCCATAACAAGGGTAGGATGGGCATTTATATTCTCCTATAACTGTATATAAAGAGTCAGAGAAAAAGTCAAGGACCTCTTGCTGTTGCAGAATACATATATTCCAGTAAAGGCAAACTTCAGCAAACTATTATTTTGCTTCTGGCATGGGAGTTAGGCTCTGCATGTGCCATGATCAGAAAATGTCTTGGGGACAGGGGATAAAATAGCATATCATAAATATAGGAAAAGTGAGGCAGATGCTAAGTTAGGGGTTATAATTATGATACTCCTCTTTCTTTTTAAAAGTACTTTGGGGACTTCCTTGGTGGCGCAGTGGTTGGGAATCCTCCTGCCATTGCAAGAGACACAGGTTCGATACCTGGTCTGGGAAGATCTCACAGGTCACGGAGCAACTAAGCCCCTGAACCACACTACTGAGCCTGTGTTCTAGAGCCCGTGAGCCACAACTAATGAGCCCGTGCACCATAACTACTGAAGCCCACGCACCCTAGAACCTGCACACCGCAACTACTGAAGCCCTCACGCTCTAGGGCAGGGGTCCCCAACCACCGGGTCTCAGACCAGTATGGGTCCAAGGCCTGTTAGGAACCAGGTTGCACAGCAGGAGATGAGCAGCAGGTGATCGAAGCTTCATCTGTTGCTCCCCATCGCTCACATTACCACCTGAAATATTCCCCCCATCACTCACATTACCACCTGAACCATCGCTCGCATTACCGCCTGAACGAACCCTACTCCCACCCCCCCAACCCCCCAGTCCGTGGAAAAATTGTCTTACACGAAGCTGGTACCTAGTGCCAAAAAGGTTAGGGACTGCTTTTCTAGGGCCCACTTGCTGCAACTACTGAGCCTGTGTGCTGCAACTACTGAAGCCTGCGCGCCTAGACCCCGTGCTCCGCAACAAGAGAAGCCACCACAGTGAGAAGCACGCGCACCACAACAAAGAGTAGCCCACGCTCGCCACAAACAGAAAAAGCCCGCGCACAGCAACAAAGACCCATCACAACCAAAAATAAATAATAAAAGTACTTTTGCTACATCAGATAATATTTAATAAACTATAGTTATATAATAGGTGCTATACTTATTCTCCAGGTAAGTTCATCTTATTTAGTCCTCCACAGCAATGCTACAAAGTAATTTTTATTTATTTTACTCTAGATGTGAGAAAACTAAGGCATAGAGAGAAAGTAATTTGCTTTTGGTTCACTAGCTAGTGAGTGTCAGAGTCAGAAGTGAATTGAGATTATCTGACTACAGTGGCTGTGCTTTTGATTCCTGGATAGATGGTCATGATAACCCATTTGCATAGAACTTTTAGAGTCCTTAAAGAATTTTCATGATTATGATCTCATTTCCCGCTTATGACCATTATATTCAATCTGGGGGATGGTCACTGTTCTGTATGATAGACAGAAACACTAAAATATGTCTGTTTTTAAATAGTAATTTTAGGAGTGATTGGGTCCAGAGTTTATAGGATCAGTTAAGGCTCCTGTTACAACTGCATCACTCAGTCAGGCTTTTTTGTACTGCCCTACAGGTGCCCACTCCTTGAAGAACACACCCAATTAAACCTCCTGCATTCAAGTGTATATCTCAGAAACTGATTCTAGGGACCCTGATCTAAAACAATAGTTTCAATATCAAACCATTCTCTTGAGTCTTTTGTTAAATCTTCTCGGCCTTTTTAACATTTTTTTGTTGATTTCTTTTTCTCAGTACTCTATGCATCCCATAAAGCATATTTATTTTATATTGTTCAGTTTTGATATTCCGTCTCTAATTTCTGGAGACTCTAGCTTGTAGTAGCTTGTTTCTTTGGGTGTTTTATGTTTTTATTATAAATTTATGTTTCTTAAAATTTTATTTGTGGTAATTGTTTGTGGCTTAGACTGAAAACAGATTCTTCCAAAGAAAATTCACAATTGTTTCTGCCAGGTGACTGGGGGCTATACCAGCCTAGGACCGCTTTAAACTATAGTATTGCATTAAAGTTTTTCACATCACATAATTCAGGCTACATACAATCCAATACTTCGGTTATTTTTAGCTAGAATGATTATTTTTCCCAGTCATTCGGCACAATTCAAGATAGAAATGTCTTCTTGTAACACCCTCCAGAAATGTACATTTATATCTATTTTACACTTACATCAAGGGACTGGCCAACTTGGTGGATCCAGCTTTATGATGGGATTATATTCTTTTAGCATTCCTAATTTAAGCAACTACTGGACTTATCTCTGTGTTCTCTATGTTTGGTAAATCTATGAAAACTAAAACTCAAATTCACTAAAATTTGCAGTTGTATTCAAAGTGGAAGCTAGCATTCTACTTAACACTTTTTCTCTTTTCATTTAGTTTTGCCTGAAAGTATTCTTTACTTTCCACTCAGCTCATCAATGCATTTAAATGTGTTAATCTATTCAGCGTTTATAATATTTTCCCCAAGCCAAAGATAGGCAGATTACCCATTCTGCCATACTACAGAAATGCAAGTCTCTCCCTCTAATCTCCATCAGATATCTTGACCTTTAACAGGTGGTCCTTTTTTTCCCAGCACAACCAGATGGGATGAAGTGAAAATAGAGACCTAAAAGCAGATATGCTAAATCCTTGGGTTTTATTTTAATGAAAGCCATCTTACTGATATAATAGACAAAGAAAGAATAGAAACATTAAATCCCTCTTCCTCTTTATTAGAATAAAAAAAACAATTGCTCCCTTGGTACAGAGAAAAGTTGAACAATGTGTTAGAGAGAAACATTTACACCCTGGTTTAGGCCTAAGGTGAATTTTATGACTATCTTATCTGCTCTTAAGTCAGTAAAAAGTAAGTACTAAACAGTTTGAAGTTCCAGGAATAAAGGATGCATTTGCTCTTAAGCTTTTCTGAAATGATGTGAGAAAAACACACTTTTAGTATTCCCTAGTAACCCAATGAAAATAGGAGTAAGAGGGTTGAGATGTCTCTTTGCTGCTAAAGAAGACACAAGGCAGCCACAGCAAGTCTCCTGTGGTCCCTGGGTGACAAGAGAAAGAAACAAGATTTCCTTTACCTCTGACAAGACACTTGGCTGAGAATGAGAAAACTGGCAGATGTTAAAGGGATTTGTAGTCATGATGAGAGTAAATTATAACAAAGAGCACTGTAGGATGTATGTCAAAAATCCAGGTGGGTATACAGAAACCTCAGCAGATGTCAGTGTGGTGGGGATAGCGGATGTGATTGTACATTGCAACAGATGTCAGTGTAGGACAAAGGAAGGCTGAAGCCCAGATGCCTCACCATCTGATATTGTATTGTATAAACTTTTGAGAAATTAAACCAATTCAGGAAGAAAGGAAGGAAAGGGAGGGGCAATTCTGATTTGATGGAATTAAAACCTGACTCCGAGAATACTTTGAAGCAATTAAATTTACTTAGAATTAATTCAGTTAAGTTTTTTTTTTCCTACCAAGCAGAACAGGAATTCAAGCTAACTCTGGTTATGATAAAAAAAAAAATTAAAATTAAAATAATTACATACTATCATCACTTGAATTTTAGAGCCTGAGAATATGTATCCACAACACATCCTCTTGATCTCCACAAAGATCTCTCAGGAAGAAAGAAGTGGTCCATTGTGTAAAATACTGCTGACAACCAAACTAGGATGGAAACATGTCGAATTTAGCAATAAGTTACTAACTGGTGACCCTGCAAGAAGAACCCTAGAATGACAGGGGTAAAAAAATAGCTGGAAGGTAAAAAAAAAAAAATTGAAGTGATATATGTAAAACACACACACACACACACACACACACACACACACACACACACATAAACACAAACTCTTGAAAAACTGGTTATGAAGGGAAATAGGAAACAAAAAACAGATAAAAGTAATATCTAAAAGGGTATATGAGGTCAAGGCAAGGCTTGTTTTGCTCTATTTAAGATTACAGATATTAGATCATGTTTGATTGATCAGAGGGAATACGTGGTAAAAATCAAGATGTTGAAGATGCAGCAGACAGAGCTAAGAGTTCAATGGGAGCAAAGAAGCACATGTGAAGGGACTGGATTTATACTGGAGCAATGTTTTCTTCATTGTAATGGGAACAGGAGGCAGCAGGTCAGGTTTTAGATATGGTAGCAAAAATATTAAGTAGTTGCTGTCTGAAGCTTTCTCTCTGGAAAAAAGTGAACCATACGCTGTGATTAGTGGAGAGAAAAAAGAAGTAGTTAAAGATTTAAGTAGAGTGGATAAAAGATTTCATTGTGGAAATAAGCAGAGTAAACTTTCTGAAGATATTTACATTGTTTCTTGAGTGAATTGTGGAAAGTCCATTTGAGTTTGGTGAACATGAAACTATAGTGCCTCCAATATGCTGTTTGATGTTTCGTTATTGGGGTAAAGGCACAGAGATGGATTTGTCCATAGTTACAGTCTTGACAGGTATGTATGAAATTAGAGCAAGGGAGTCAAGAAGTAAATATGATACAGCTATAAAGAGAATCCAGGTGTGGAAGAATAATGTGAAAGTAGAAGGCAACTGAACAGTAGTGAAAACAACTGGAGATCAGTGAATTGGGCACCTCCTCATTAAAGTTGCTTGCAATGGTGGTAACTGTTAAGGTGGTCAGCTGATGAAATTATCGGTGGTTGTAAACAAGTAACTAGGAGGTCTGTAAATGTCCAGCCTCAGAAAGGGAAAAGGGAAAAGAACAGGCAAACCAGAGAGTTCAAATGGGATGATCAAAATAGGGAGCAGAGATAATAGTCTGGGAGCAGCAACAGGAAGCAGAGATGAGTCCTAATTATAAGAAAACTATGCTGTATAAATTTTATTTAAGTTTCAAGCAAATGGATGTATCTTTGAGCATTAAAAAGTATCTCATTTTTGGAATGGGCTGCCTGTAAGGAGCCAGTCACAGGAAATATTCAAATAGAGATTGGATGAATATCAGTTACATTGTCAAGAGGCTTCAACATATCAAACATTTAGATTATATCATTTCTGAAGTTTCTTCCTACTCCAAGATCTCTTCTGAATTTGAATGTTTATACATCCGCCATTCATATTTTCTTTTTCTCTCAAGTTCAATCATTAGCAAAATTGACTATATCCTCAAAATCTTCCTAGAATGTTTCTCCCTAGCATGTTTAAGTTCTAACTTAAACCTGATTATTTCCTGATGATACTGCTTCTTCTATAGACGTTGTAAGTCTGGGCCTTAAATTAGGGTAAGTGTCCTTTTTGTATTCATCATCCTATTCTAGACAACTATATATCCTTCCTCTATAAAACACCTCCCTTTGTTGCTATCATCTAAAAATTCCCTATGTCATCTCCTTTTCTTTTCTTTACTGAAGATAGCTCCTGGCTCACTTCAACTATCTCCAACACCACTTCTGTAGTGGTGAATTCAAACTCCAAGGCCTAGCCTCTCCATTCTTCGCAATCATCTTGGTTCCCACCCTAATTGCAGAACTCCCTTCTATGATCGCACCTATGACTTTGTTGTTACTAATCACTACCACTCTCCCCAAACCTCAATTTCAAACATGTCTTACTACAATTTTCTATCTTTCCAGCTCACCACCTCAAACAGTCAAATTCCAACAATAGTTTGTAGCCAGTGAGACATTACCATTTTTCCTTATCTCTTACCCCTCAACCAACACCTGCACTTCTCTTATTATCAAGCTTAAGTTTCATTGCTAATCATTACAAAATCACTCACTTAAATGCAGCATCAACTCTTTTCTTCCTATCATATTCATTTACTTTCTAGGCTAAACTACAACCACCGTTAAATCCAACTCTCCATCTTCTGCACACCTGCACCTGCCCCACTGTACCAGCCTAGAGGAAATTCCAAATCATCTACATGGGCATCAATTTAAATTCATGAGCAGTAACTCATACTGTACTTCCCTAGTCTCTTCACTCTTTTCTGTGCTCTAGGACTATTTTATACAATGTCATTTTGCCTCAAACTTCTCCTCTTCTCCCACTCTTAACTTGTGATCATTCTTCCTACGTCCCTAAAGAAAATAAAACAGTAAAAAAAAAGAAATTCCATTTACCACCTGCCCCTTCACACCTATTTTTTGCATTTGTGCTTGAATATTCTCACTTCTGTTATCAGGATGGACCGCACTCCAAGTAAATAGAGTTTTTCCACTGTGTACTCAATCTCATCCCCTTTTTCTTTCTTAAGGACACTGCTCTAGCAATTTTCCCTTTTCTATCAGATATTCCCCATCAAATGAATCATACCCATCAGCATCAAAATAACATGCAGTTATGTTGCCCTTCTTATAAAATATCTTTACCTGCTTCCCTTTCAAGCTACCACCTTATTTTTCTTCCAGCTATAAAGTAAAAAACTCCTTGAAATATCTCTCTATGCTTGATTCTTTGAACGTCTTTCTCCCACTTTCTGTCAAGCACACCACCTTCAAATTTTTATCATCACAACTCCTCCAAAACTGCTCATTTTGTTGTCACTATTGATCTCCATATTACTAAGTCTAATGGTCAATTCTCTGCCCTCACGTTTTTTTTCTTTTGACCTTTAGAAGCAATTGGTACCGTTGATTATTCCCTACAACTTAAAATACTTTCTTCACTTGGCCCCTTTCCTAATTACACACACGCCTGATTTTCCTTCTACTTTCCTGGCTCTTTTTCCTCAATCTACTCTTTTTTGTTTTAATTATCTAACAAACACCTAAATAGTAAGTTACCCTAAGATTCAGTCTTTGAACAATATCTCTATATTGATTCCCCGAAATGATTTCATTCGTTTTCAAAGACTTAAATCCCATGTCAATTTTGATGCATTCCAAAGTTGTAACTCTTCCTAAACTTCAGATTTATCAAACCACAAAATCTATGCATATCAAATTTAACACGTCAAAAACTGAGAACCTTACATTCTCCCTTAAATCTGCTCCTCCTGTGTCTTCACCCAACAGTCAATGACTTCCAGTTGCCTACTTAAAAAACCAAGGAGCCTTCATTTAGTCTTTTTATTTCTCTGACAAAACACCCCTGTCATTAGCAACTCCTATCTGCACTTCTTTCAAAATGTTTCTCAGCAATTCTTGCTTCATCCTAGTACAAGCTACCATCATTTCTTGCCTATATTCTGGAAAAACCTTCTTCCTATTTCCCTGCTTTTGCCTTCTCCTCCCCGACCTTTCAGTCCATTTTAAACGAGAAGCCAGAGTGATCCCAGAAAAACTTGTTAGATTTGTACTCCACTTTACCTAAAAGCCTTGAATTGATCATTGTTTTACCTCTTAAATTGAATGTTGAAATCTTTAATATGATCTGTAAAACCATGTCTGATCTAATTCCTGGCTCCCTCACAGACCTCATCTACCACAACACTTCTCTTCAGTCTTCCTTTATTCCTCCTCCATAATTTTCAAACCTGCCCACTACACACCCAACATCAGGTCTTTGCCTGTACTGCTCCCTTTGCCTGGGATGCCCTACCCACACACATCTGAATTTCCTGAAGATTTTTATTTTTAAAAATCCCATTTTCAGTGACACATTCCAGCCTACCTAACTAGAAATTTTACCCCATCTCTTACATTTAATATCACTCTACCCTGCCCCCCTTTTTAAAGCACTTATCACATTTTAATATGAGGCATAGTTTACACTGCTTCTTGTTTATTTTCCGTTTCCCCACTAGAGTAAATGTCTTCATGAAGGCAGAGACTTTTGCCTGTCTTGTTCACTCATGGATCATAGAGCCTATACATACGGCAGATGCTCAATAAATATCTGTTGAATGAATAAATGAATGAATAATGCCACTTGTTCCATTTTATAATCAGTCTCAAATATGAAATTTAGTTTACATTAATCAAACTCCTACAAAAAGTATATTATATATTTTTCAACTATGTTATTGCTTTTAAAAGTACCAATAAAATTTCAGGTTTGATTACTAACAACTAGTGTTAAGAATACGATATCTACTTTTAAGCATCTCATTTGTAAAACAAATTAGTGATACAAGGCTGAACTTATTCATTAGGACTTTGGAGTTGAATTTCCAGCCTACCACAAAATTAGCTGATCCTTAGAGTTCTTGCCTCTAAAAGTGAAGAGGTTAATATAAACAATTGTGGAAGCTCTTTCATCCCAAAATTCTATTAAATGTCTATCCATATCTAAAGCATAGGGGAAAAGAGAAAATTTAAAAATTGTGCTCAATTTTGTACTAAATAAAAGTTTATATGTATAAATTGTAAAGGGAGATACTTGGTACCTAATAAACATTAAATAAATGTCAGTTATTAGGTACCATTAGGGTAGTCACTTTCATTTATTGTCATCTGTCCTATTACTCTTCTTAAGATGGATAAAAATAAGTTTTAATTCAGCTAAGCTCTCTATGTAAAAAGAAAATCTTATGATCAAGACAAAAATCTTTTGGAAAACAAACAAAACCTGTAACTGAGATAAACCTAAGTACAAAGCAAACATTTGCAAATTGTCATACTCTTTTTCAGAATATGATAGCATAACTACAAGTATATATTTTATCCATGGCTAAAGAGTAAACTTCCAAATTCAAATAAATATTTTTGTACCAAACTTTGAATTAAAAATTATATTTTCAGACATGAAACTTTTAAAACAATTATGCTTTCAATAACATTCAAATTGTATGAAGTATATATACAGTAAGACCCCTATATACTGAAATAAAGATACTGTACTACTGTACTCTACATAGTACTGTACAGTAAAGTACACAAAAGCACAATGACTTGTAGAGGACACATGAACTTGACAATGTACGCCAGACACATAAGCTAACTTAGATGACTGGACATGTGACTGGACATGTGGACACACATTCACATCTCTGAAAGTTCGCAACTTGAATGTTTGTACGTAGGGCACGTACTGTATTTGAATTTAAAGAGTCTATTCATTTTTTTGTGGGGGAGGGCTCCACGTTTTATTAGGGATATGGCAGAAGCAGAGGCTGGAAGCAGAGCAGCCACATTTAATGACAGATAAATTAACTACAGTGGGTAGATAGAGGGTAAGGGACTGGTCCAGGCATGTTAATATAAAACAACAACAACAACAAAAGACAGACAAATGGACCCCAAAGACATGGGGTGGGGGAGGGAAGCACCATCCAGACAGCAAATAGGACCAGGGGAGACAGAGAGAGAAGGCAACTTGACCCCTCACCCCTAAACTCCACCAGCATAGGACTTCTAGGGTGGCCCAGCAGGGACTTGGGCCAGGGGAGCCTCGAGGGTGGGCAGAGATGGCACTGCTGGCCAGTGGGCCGAACACCCAGAACCACAACATATCTCAGCCTGAAGTGGGAGATGGGGGCCAGGACACAGTGTCCTTGAACCCCTAGTCCCTCAGAGGAAGAGCCTTACTCTGGGTAAGAGAAGGGACCAAAGGTGGGGTCTCACCCTGAGATGAGAGTGGTCATCCTTATAAACTATCCATAACTAAAAACACTAGGAAGTACCACATTTTACTCCAAATCCAAAATTGTTACTGATTTACAATATTTGTTTTTGAAATTGCAAAAATATTTGTAACAAAATGTTCATTTTCATTTTAGTAAAAGCCCTTCATTATTAAAGTCCCTTTTCAATTTTTTGGACAATGTTGAAAACTATACTTTCTTTTATAAGGAAAATAGAGTTAATTTTATTTCAGGTTATTTATTATAAGAACATGTGGATGTTTTTAGATATTTTTATTAGAGTATAGTTGATTTACAATGTTATGTTAGTCTCACGTATACAGCAAAGTAAATCAGTTATACATGTACATGTATCCACTCTTTTTTTTTTTTTTAGATTCTTTTCCCATTAGGCCATTACAGAGTATTGAGTAGAGTTTCCTGTGCTATACAGCAGGTTCTTATTAGTTATCTATTTTATATATAGCAGTGTGTATATGTCAGTCCCAATCTCCTAATTTATCCCCCCTCCCTCCCCCCAATATCCGCTGGTAACCATAAATTTGTTTTCTACATCAGTGACTCTACTTCTGTTTTGTAAAAAAGTTCATTTGTATGCATTTTTTTAGATTCCACATATAAGCAATATCATATGATATTTGTCTTTCTATGTCTGACTTACTTCAATAAATATGACAATCTCTAGGTCAACCCATGTTGCTGCAAATGGCATTATTTCATTTTTTTTCTGGCTGAGTAATATTCCATTGTATATATGTACCACGTCTTCTTTATCCATTCCTCTGTTGATGGACACTTAGGTTGCTTCCATGTCCTGGCTATTGTAAATAGTGCTGTGATGAATATTGGGGGGGATGTATCTTTTTGAATTATGGCTTTCTACAGGTTGCCCAGGAGTGGGATTGCTGTGTCATATGGTAGTTCTATTTTTAGTTTCTTAAGGAACCTCCATACTGTTCTCCATAGTGGCTGTACTGATTTACATTCCCACCAATAGTGTAGGAGTGTTCCCTTTTCTCTATACCCTCTCCAGTATTTATTGTTTGTAGATTTTTTGATGATGGCCATTCTGACTGGTGTGAGGTGATATCTCATTGTAGTTTGATTTACATTTCTCTAATAATTAGTGATGTTGAGCATCTTTTCATGTGCTTTTTCGCCATCTGTATATCTTCTTTGGAGAAATGTCTATGTAGATCTTCCACCCATGTTTTAATTGGGTTTTTTTTTTTTTTTTGATACTGAGCTCTATGAGCTGTTTGTATATTTTAGAGACTAATGCCTTGTCAGTCACTTCATTTGCAAATATTTTCTCCCATTCTGAGGATTGTCTTTTCATTTTGTCTATGGTTCCCTTTGCTGTGCAAAAACTTTTAAGTTTAACTAGGTCCCATTTGTTTATTTTTGTTTTTATTTTCATTACTCTAGGAGGTGAATCAAAAAATATCTTGCTGTGATTTATGTCAGAGTGTTCTGCCTATGTTTTCCTCTAAGAGTTTTATAGTGTCTGGCCTTACATTTAGGTCTTTACTCTGTTTTGAGTTTATTTTTGTGTATCGGGTTAGGGAGTGTTCTAATTTCATTCTTTTACATGTAGCTGTCCAGTTTTCCCAGCACCACTTATTGAAGAGACTGTCTTTTCTCCATTGTATATTCTTGCCTCTTTTGTCACAGCTTAGGTGACCATAGGTGTGTGGGTTTATCTCTAGGCTTTCTAGCCTGTTCCACTGATCTATATTTCTATTTTTGTGCCAGCACCATGCTGTTTTGATGACTACAGCTTTGTAGTATACTCTGAAGTCAGGGAGCCTGATTCCTCCAGCTCCAGTTTTCGTTCTCAAGATTGCTTTGGCTATTTGGGGTCTTTTGTGTGTCCATACAAAATTTAAAATATTTTGTTCTACTTCTGTGAAAAATGTCAGTGGTAGTTTCATATAGATTGCATTGAATTTGTAGATTACTTTGGGTAGTATAGCCATTTTTCTCAACATTGATTCTTCCAATCCAGGAACATGGTATATCTCTCCATCTGTTTCTGTCATCTTTGATTTCTTTCATCAGTATCTTATAGCTTTCTAAGTACAGGTCTTTTGCCTCCTTAGGTAGGTTTATTCCTAGGTATCTTATTTTTTTTTGTTGTGATGGTAAATGGGATTGTTTCCTTAATTTCTCTTTCTGATCTTTGGTTATTAGCATATAGAAATGCAAGAGATTTTGTTGTATTAATTTTGTATCATGCAACTTTACCAAATTCATTGAGGAGCTCTAGTTTTCTGGTAGCATGTTTAGGATTTACTATGTATAGTATCACGTCATCTGCGAATGGTGACAGTTTTATTTCTTATTTTCCAATTTGGATACCTTTTATTTCTTTTTCTTCTCTGATTACTGTGGTTAGGACTTCCAAAACTATGTTGAATAACAGTGGTGAAAGTCAACATCCTTGTGATGTTCCTGATCTTAGAGGAAATGTTTTCAGTTTTTCACCATTGAAAATGATGTTTCCTGTGGGTTTGTTGTATATAGGCTTTTTTATATTGAGAGAGGTTCCTTCTATGTCAACTTTCTGGAGAGTTTTTATCATAAATGGGTGTTGAACTTTGTCAAAGCTTTTTCTGCATCTATTGAGATGATCATATGGTCTTTATTCTTCAGTCTGATAATATGCTGTATCACACTGATTGATTTGCATATATTGAAGAATCCTTGCATCCCTGAGACAAATCCCACTTGATCATGGTGTATGATCAGTTTAATCTGTTGTTGGATTCTGTTTGCTAGTATTTTGTTAAAGATTTTTGCATCTATGTTCAACAGTGATATTGGCCTACAATTTTCTTTTTTTGTAATATCTTTGTCTGGTTTTGGTACCAGGGTGATGGTGGCCTCATAAAATGAGCTGGGGGTGTTCCTTCCTCTGAAATTTTTTGGAAGAGTTTGAGAAGGATAGGTGTTAGCTCTTCTCTAAATGTTTGATAGAATTTGCCTGTGAAGCCATCTGGTCCTGGACTTTTGTTTGTTGGAAAATTTTTATTCACAGTTTCAACTTCATTACTTGTGATTGGTCTGTTTATATTTTCTGATTCTTCCTGGTTCAGTCTTGGGAAGTTGTACCTTGCTAAGAATCTGTCCATTTCTTCCAGGTTGTCCATTTTAGTGGCATATAGTTGCTTGTAACAGTCTCTTATGATCCTTTGTATGTCAGTAGTGTCAGTTGTAACTTCTCCTTTTTCATTTCTAATTTTATCCTTTTTTTTTCAAGAATCTGGCTAAAGGTTTACCTATTTTATCTTCCTAAAGAACCAG
The DNA here is from genome assembly GCF_008692025.1 of Phocoena sinus. Classification (NCBI taxonomy): domain Eukaryota; kingdom Metazoa; phylum Chordata; class Mammalia; order Artiodactyla; family Phocoenidae; genus Phocoena; species Phocoena sinus. The sequence continues at coordinate 33,429,911 of NC_045772.1, read as the reverse complement.
CTTTTAGTTTCATTGATCTTTGCTACAATATGGTTTTCTTCATTTATTTCTGCTCTGATCTTTATGATTTCTTTCCTTTTACTAACTTTGGGTTCTGTTTGTTCTTTCTCTAGCTGCTTTAGGTATAAGGTTAGGTTATTTGACATTTTTGTTTTTTCTTGAGGAAAGACTGTACTGCTATAAACTTCCCTCTTAGAACTGCTTTTGCTGCATACCATAGGTTTGGGTCATCATGTTTTCATTGTTGTTTCTAGGTAATTTTTGATTTCTTCTTTGATTTTTTCAGTGATCCGTTGGTTATTTAGTAACATTCTGTTTAGCTTTCCTGTGTTTGTGGTTTTTAACAGGTTTTTTTTTCCTGTAATTGATTTCTAATCTCATGTTGTGGTTGGAAAAGATGCTTGAGATGATTTCAATTTTATTAAATTTACCAAGGCTTGATTTGTGACCCTAGATGTGATCTATCCTGGAAAATGTTCAGTGTGCATTTGTGAAGACTGTATTCTGCTGCTTTTGGTTAGAATATCCTATAACTATCAATTAAGTCTATCTGGTCTAATTTATCATTTAAGGCTTGTGTTTCCTTATTAATTTTCTGTCTGGATGATCTGTTCATTGGTGCAAGTGGGATGTTAAAGTCCCCTGCTCTTATTGTGTTACTGTCAATTTCCCCTTTTATGGCTGTTAGTATTGGACTTATGTATTGAGGTGCTCCTATGTTGGTTGTACAAATATCTACAATTGCTGTATCTTCTTTCTGGATTGATACCTTGATCATTATGTAGTGTCCTTCCTTGCCTCTTGTAATAGTCTTTATTTTAAAGTCTATTTTATCTGATATGAGTTTTGCTACTACAGCTTTCTTTTCATTTCCATTTGCATGCAATATCTTTTTTCATCCCTTCACTTTCAGTCAATAGTGTGTCTCTTATAGACAGCATATATATGAGTCTTATTTCTGTATCCATTCAGCCAGTCTATGCCTTTTGGTTGGAACATTTAATCCACTTACATTCAAGGTAATTATCAGTGTGAATGTTCCTATTGCCATTTTCTTAATTGTTTTGGGTTTGTTTTTATAGGTCTTTTTTCTTCCCTTCCTTTTGTTCTCTTCTCTTGTTTCTCACCTAGAGAATTCCCCTTAGAATTTGTCGTAAAGCTCATTTGTTGGTGCTGAATTCTCTTCGCTTTTGCTTGTCTATAAAGCTTTCAATTTCTCCATCGAATCTGAATGACAGCCTTGCTGGGTAGAGTATTCTTGGCTGTAGGTTTTTCCTTTTCATCACTTTAAATATATCTTACCACTCCCTTCTGGCCTGCAGAGTTTCTGCTGAAAAATAAGCTGATAACCTTATGGGGATTGCCTTGTATGTTATTTGTTGCTTTTCCCTTGTTACTTTTAATACTTTTTCTTTGTATTTAATTTTTGTTAGTTTGATTAAAATGTGTCTCAGCATGCTCCTCCTTGGATTTATCTTGTATGGGACTCTACGCTTCCTGGACTTGGGTGACTGTTTCCTTTCTCGTTAGGGAAGTTTTTGTCTATAATCTCTTCAAATATTTTCTCAGGCCCTTTTTCTTTTTCTTCTTCTTCTGGGACCCCTATAATTTGAATGTTGGTGCATTTAATATTGTTCCAGAGGTCTCTGAGACTGTCCTCATTTCTTTTCATTCTTTATTCTTTTTCTGTTCTGAAGCACAGATTTCCACCATTCTGTCTTCCAGGTCACTTATATTCTTCTGTCTCAGTTATTCTGCTATTGATTCCTTCTAGTGTATTTTTTCATTTCAATTATTGTCTTGTTTATCTCTGTTTGTTTGTTCTTTAGTTCTTCTAAGTCTTTGTTAAACTTTTCTTGTATATTCTCGATCCATGCCTCCATTGTTTTTCTGAGATCTCGGATCATTTTTACTATCATTACTCTGAATTCTTTCTCTGATACATTACTTATCTCCTTTTCATTTAGTTGTTCTTGTAGGTTTTTACCTTGCTCCTTCATCTGCAACATATTTCTTTGTCATCTCATTTTGTCAATCTTACTGTGTTTGTCTCCTTTCCAGGATTATAGTTCCTCTTGCTCTGGTGTCTGCCCCCTGGTGGGTGATGTTGGTCCAGAGGCTTGTGCCGTTATCCCCTTGATGGGGGGTTTGACTGGTGTAGTGGTGATCAGAGCCTACCCTAGTTATTGAGTGGGCCCCCACCTTTGCTCTGTGGTTGTCACTGCCCTGTCCAGGGCAGGGTCTGCTCCCTAGTTTTTGGAGTAGAGGTCCCCAGATCTGTTTCTTAGCTGTGATTCTGATTTGTGGCGTGAGGTAGATGGGATTGGAGCACTCCCACTTGGAGAGAAGCCACTGAGTATTACTCTTCTGGAGCTGTTCACCTGTGCATGTGCTCTGTTGTGTCCCCTTTCACCCATTGTGCAGGCTCACAGAGTATACTGTTGTTGGCACTGCTCTTCATCCTGCCTTAACGGTGGGTATTCTGGCAATTGGCCCTGGTGACTCTCATGTGTTATTTTCACCCAGCCACTGGCACAGCTGTACTGATGTCAGGCCCAGGACTGTAGTAGTCGTGCAGTAGTCATGCACCTGGGGGAGCTATGGAGACAGCTCAAACTCTGGTCTGGCCAAACCCCCGTCTGTACATGTCCCCAGAGCCAATAGCTGCTAAAGCTAGACCCATCATAGCTGCAAGAGCACTTGTTTTCCTTTTGGATATTTCACAGGCACTGAATTTAAGAAGCCATCAGTAGAGGTGTAACTCCACACTTTGTGCAGCCACGAGGAGAGATTTCACACCTTCTTCCTTAGTCACACAGCCCCTGGGGCTCAGCTGTGATTTCAGCCCCTCTTCTGGGCATATTTCCTAGTGGGGTGAGTTATCTGCACCCTCCTAGGACAGTGGAGCAGGTCTCAGCACACACTGGTGGACTTCCTAGTAGTGAGAGCTATCCGCATGCTCTTGGAACAGCATGGCAGGTTCCGGCATCCACTGACAGATTTCCTAGTGGCAGAAACTATCTGTGCCTTCCCAGGATAACATGGGCAGGTCCTGAGGCCTGCTGGCAGAATTACTAGTAGCTGGATCTGTCTGTGTCCTTCTGGGTCAGCAGGGGCGGGAACTGGCATCTGCCCACAGGTATGGAAGAGGCAGCCAGTGCCAGCCTCTGGAGCCCAAGATGGTGGTGGTGACTCACCCTTGTCCCCAGAGCTCCTGTAGGCAGTGTCCTGTTGCCTGGGAGTATTCACAGGGATAGAAGTTGTTATGGTGGTCCCACCCCTCTCCTTGTTTGCCTCCCAATAATGGTGCCTTGTCTCTGTGGTGGGCCCAGGCTCCTTCCTAGTATATCCTCAGTTGCCATGGCTGATCTCTTCAGGCTGTTTCCTCACCTAACCCTGGTCCTCTCCCTAGGACTGAACACCTGACCCCCACCCTCACCGACAGAGAAGTATCTCAGGTTGGGATGTACAGGGTTGTGGTGCTGACCCTCTGTGCAGGTTACTCTCCATTTTGCCTTCCACAAACCAGCTGCTCTCTCCCCTCTTAGGCTCCAAAACTCCCCCTTAGTCCAGTCTAATTTCTCTGCTGGCAAGGAGCCTTCCCAAGGTGCAGGAACCTTTCCTCTTTCACAGCTCCCTCGCTGGGGCTCAGGGCCCATCCTGATTCCTTCTTTTCTTTTTCCTTTTGTCCTAAGGTTACGTGGAAGTTTTCTTGTCTTTTGGGGTGTCTGCGGTCTTCTGTTCACACTCAGTAGCTGTTCTGTGTGAATCGTTCCATTTGTAGGTGTATTTTCAATGTTTCTGTGTAGGGAGGCGAACTCTGTTTCCTACCCCACTGCCATCTTGATCCCCTGGATTTTTAAAATCTTATTTCTTTTCTTTTGAGAAAAGAAATACTACTTTTGTGGTATTTCAAAAGCTGTAAGATCATCATGATCCATGATTACAGGATTCAAATAACCTAAGTGTCAATGGATGAATGAATAGGTAAAGAATATGTGGCATACATATATATATATATATATATAATATGTATAATGTAATATTATTCATCCTTTAAAAAGAAGTAAATCCTGCCATTTCTGACATGAATGAAACTGGAGGACATTATGGTGAGTGAAATAAAACAAAGAAAGAAATATATTGCATGGTATCACTTATATGTGGAATCTTTAAAAAAAAAAAAAAGTCCAGCTCATAGAAGCAGAGAGTAGAATGCTGGTTACCTGATTACCAGGGACTGGGGAGTGGGGAAATAAGGACAGATTGGTAAGATAATTTAAACTTCCAGCATAAAATTTTAAAGCCAAATTGAAGAAAGAGATTCTGTAAAAATGACTTTATAACACTGAAAAATAATGGAAGACCACATGGAAGCTTTTATTAGTCAGGAAGAAAATAGATGACGTACTTATTAGATTCAAATTAAAACAAACTAAAAAAAAAAACCTATAATTTAAAATGGCAGTAACTTCTACCCTAATTTCCTTGTGTACATAAGTATATCTGTACAGTATATCTCCTAGACTATTTTGTCTTTACAATGAAATGCCAATTAATGTTTTATTAACATTTATATATTAGGCTTCTTAGCTTTTGGAAGTTTTCAGAAAAACCTCAATGTATTGATGGTCTTCCATAAAGCAATTTTCTCTTGAAAATAAATATCAATATGACTTTATTCTTAATTACATTAAGTCAAAACAAGTAACTTTGACCCATATACTTGGGATTTGTTATTTGGATCCAAGATTTTTTAAGCAAAGATTACTGCCTCCAAAAACCATTTAATATAAATGATTTTTTAAATTGTTTCATATTTTAATATTTGATTTTATTTTAGGTTATTCTAAGTTATCATACATAAAATATTATAAAAGTGTTGTATGATCTTCTTTTGTCTTTTGAAGTTATAAGACATATTCCTTTTTATGATAAAAAATACATTGAATGCAATAATTTGCTCCCTTTTTACATAGCAGTAACTAAAGAAAATATTGAATAGATTAAAAAAAAAAACCTTTCCCTCAATGGGTTTCCCAAGGATTTAAGTGTCAAATTTCTCTTCTTGTTCTAAAGTGATGTCTTAGAAATGCCGAGTTAAAAACTGGGAAACCAATGTGCTTTATTTGGTGCCATTTAGAATATCTAAAGAGTAAACGATGTTTGAACATTGTGTTATACAATTGGTAAAAGGCAAAACAAAACTTACTTTTAACTCAGAATACAACATGACCACCCAGGAACAGTACCTGAACCCAGGCAGAGAAAGTATCCCTGAAGATTTCAGAAATTTTACATTCACAAGAATGGCTTTACTTATACACAATGAGTCATGTTGCTTTATTTCTACAGAACCTCCTGATGTTCTCATGTCCTTTAAGGACTCTTACAATCCTGAGATTTGACTTTTCAATAAAAAGCCCCATCAGATTACTAAATAGGGAACCAATCATGAACAAAAGGGTTGATTTATTCTTTCATAGTGTTTCAACTATATATTTAAAAGCAAACCAGTATAATAGCTTCCAAATTTTTTTCCTATGTTTAATTTCAACAAAATATTCTCCACATCTTTGAATATTTATCTTTTCTAAGATTTATCCGTTTATTTATTATGGTAATTAATCAGTGAAGTTACTCTGTTCTTCTCTTTATTCATTCCATTTACTTATCCTGAATTTATTCTTATCTGTGTTGTGTTCTTGTGTCTCCTTTTAGGCTTAAGGTTATAAAGAATTCACACACTATTTACCTCAAACTGTACACTCCCTTGTACGAATTTTCAGAAGACTAAAAAAAGCATAATAAATACTGATTGATTAGCTAAAACTAAGAATACATACCTCTTTGCAAACCTTATTGGCAGATTGTATTATTCACCAATAAATTCTTCCTTTTCCCCAAGTGACTGCCAAGGCTTAGTATTTATAATGTACTTTATTCAAAAAAATTAATAAACAGAAACCTCAATTAAATAAAGTCAGGAGACCAGAAGGCAGAGCTCTCACAACCTACCATGAGAGCAGAGACCAACAAGGAGAAGACTCCTCTTCTTTCCTGGCAAGGACTCAGCCAAGGAAAAGCCATGGACTCTTTGTTCACCTTAGCCCTCCCAACTTCCTTTTCCCCTTTCTAAAAGTGTTCTCCTTCCCTGGCCATTGGCATGTGGCTTTCCATAGTTGTAGACCCTGAATTGCAACTCTCTGCTAATACCAAGTAAACTCATCTTTGCTGGAGAAATATCTGGCATTCTACTTGTTTTAGGTTAACAACTTCCATAAATAATTAATGTTAGGCATAACCATGTGACTTGATTTAACCAATGGAAAAGTAACAGGCTGTCATTATTGAGTTGACACCTTAACAGAGTAGCAGTATGCATTTCTACTTCCACCTTGTTCCCTGAAAATGCCATGCCATAATTATCCTTTGTTGCTTCAGCCAGAATACCAGAATGAAAACACGTGGACCAAAAACCTGTGGTCCAGTTTAGCACAGCATATCCCAGTTGAGATTAGCTGACCTGCAGTCCAATGAGATTTAAATAACTAAGCCATTGAGTTTCTGGGGCAGCTGTTTGTTATGCAGGATTATTCCAGCAGATAAAGGACTAATACTCCCTAGCACAGAAAATGGAGACTTATTCAGACCTTTTTATAAAAGTATAAAAACAAATACAGAAAGATAGTAACCACTCTAGAATGTTATTAATAAAAATAGCATCATATCGTAAATCTTCCATCTTGACTAAATAGTGTGCATATATGATGAGTTATTCTCGAAGTCAAGGCTGTGAATCTTTAAGATATTTTAAGAATATCTCAAAGATTGCTAGGTATAACATTTTACCTGTAGATAGTTAATCACCTAAGGGAAAAGCTCAATTATACAGAAAAAAATATATATATACATACACACATAATATGTACATACACACATACATACATATGTATGTGTGTATGTGTGTATTTCATTTAGGTGTCATTTTCAGACCACTCTCTGGTTTCCATTCAGATACCACTGAGTACTATAGATTTAATACACAAAGAAACCGAGAAATAGTCATATTATGTTTTTAAAATTTTAATATTAGAAATGTGTTATAAATAAAGAAAATGTATTACTCAATTATATGCTGCCTAAAATGTATCACATATTTCAGTGATTTAATAATTTATGGAGTGTATACATTCCATGTTTGAAGAGTTAATATGTCTCAGGGGAAGATGAGCTTTCCCTTGAAGAGATTATTTTACACCCTTGATGTAAATAGTAGTTTTAGCACAAAATAAGACATTTCAGCTTTCACATAAGTTTTCTGGCTTCAATATATTTCTGAGTCTCTTAAGTTCCTGTTTTTCTAGTTACCTCTATAGAATAAAAAAATAAAGGGTCACAAGGATAGAAGCACAAAGAAAATAACCAATACATTCCCTTAATTTTATGGATTGTTAAATGAAGCTCAGATTCTTCCAAGTTCAAAAATTTCATTATGTCTCCAAATCAAATATCTATCCCAAATACTTCTTTTCACTTCCATCTCTACAGAAATACTAGTCAGACATGTGACTTCTGGGATACTTGTCAGACATATAAAATTTGATAGGTCTAAAAGTGAATTCACCTCTACCTTCCCCAGCTAAGTGTGGAACTCTTTTAATTTTTGCTCTATTAAATAGTGGTTAAATATTAAGTAGTATGAACGTAAGTATCAGCAAGTATCACAACAGGAAATGATGGCACATTCAAATGTAGTAGTTTAAGAGACTTTAATGCAAGTACAGTTAATAAATATCGGGACAGAGTCAAAGAAAGTTAACAAGGCATACTGAAGTACCCCGAGTTGAGTAAAAACAGGGAGTCCTCAACATTACTTGGCCTAAAGAGGCAAGGGAAGGGAGAACTTATGAAACAGAGAGGGCTGTAGCTACTACAAGAGAGTATTGCTCAACAGAAACTTTGGACTTTTGTAGAGAAACTCAAAAATGGGCAATCCACGACGAGGTAGGGAAAGAACCACAGAACTAAGTAGCCCTACTTCACTGTCCACCTGACATACCCTTTCCCATGACGCCTTCCATTAACCAGACTCCACAGGAAGCCAGGGGAAAAGGAAAGGCCATTGATTAAGTTAATAAAAGTTGGTCTTCTGGCGACAGAGTTGGGTGGTGAGGGTGAAAAGTAGACCTGGAGGGACAAAGTGTCCCTAACATATTAATCCAGTGTTTCAAGACAGAAACAAGAATCTTTCTAAATCTCTCTCTCTTTTTAATCCCACCCAGATTCAAAAGACATTTTGGTTCATTTAAAACTCAAAAGGAATTCTGCCTCTTCATGGGATGGTACAATGGACTGAAGTAACCACTGGTGGTGAATTACCCAAGAGCTACCACTGTTTCTTAAAATGAGGTGAAAAACCAGAAGTGATTTAGACATCTTATCATTTATTTTTGACTATTTTGAGGTTGCTCTATTATGAAACCTAGGACTTTCTGAGCATAACAAAACCAGTTATTAATCTGTATTATGGATGATGGTATATCTTTGCAGGAACGCTCTGAGCTCCTATGTATGAACATTTGCCTCCACATGTGTCTTTCAGAACAAAGTCAGAGCACCACATCTGAGGCCCCTCCACCAGAATATGAACAACTTCATGACAGTGACATGAATCCTTCAATTAAAATAAAAAAGATAGGAAACAATCATCCATAAATACTTATAAGGTTTGGGGAAGGGGCTGAAGTTACTCATACTCAACCGTGATGCAAGTGCATTCTGTATGCACCAGCCTGCACTTCCCTTAAGAACTCCTGGGCAGTGAAGAGAATGTACCTGCAGGTAATTACTGAGCTGGAGAAATAGTAAGGCTGTTCACCCAACCTTCTCTTCCCTAGAGGGCAGTTAGAGCTACACCCTATGGGGCAGAGAGGAAAGGGCGTACCACCTGTGTTACACCTGTGTAAAATAAAAATGTTTTTAACAGGCTCTTCACAAACTACTGAAGACATTCCATCTTTTAAAATAGCACAGAAGGTCCAGAATAACTAAATTGTACAAAGAAAAGCATATATATATTCATATTCAAATAGTCATGCAAATGAAGCAGTTTACATCTGGAGAATGAAGAAATTTCCTATTTCTGTGGAACCAAAGTATTTTGAAGAACTAAAGAGATATTTGATAGAAATGAAGTACCAACTAGAGAAGATATTCACAAACTTCACATAGAAATTCAGAATAAGAATTTCTACTTCTGATTTTGGTGTCCAAACTTCACAACATAGTAGACATGAGTTCTTACGGTGTGGATAAGTTTCAAAGGAAGTAGGAACAACACATTGATACATTATCCTTGGAAATATGAAGAAAAATAGGTGAATTCCTGAGATATTTGTCTATAAGACCAAACTTTGAACAGCATTTGTTTCTCTCCAGGGCTTAACCAATGCCTACAACACATATGTTTGAAATGATGATGGATGGATGGATGCCTGCATGCATGGATGAACTAATGAACTAATTAATAAATCTGGCTCCCTAAAAAGCATCTTCTTTTTCATAAAAATACAAAATATAAGCTGAGAGCCACTGTCTCTGGTAATGTTTCAGAATCAAGATATGCCATGATTGATTATACCCATGTGAATAAATTGGGATGTTTTTTTCCATTGCAGAAACAGAAATCCAACTTCAGGAAGTTAAACTAAACAAAGATTTGAGGTATCTTTTATTTTTTAATTTATTTTAATGAGGCAGAATTGCACAGCTGTCTATTCCTGAGGAAGAGAATACCACTGTTCTTAAAAGTGGTTTTTGCTCTAGCCTTCTATAGGGACTATTATTGGAGTTACTTCTAGTTCACTTCCCCCTTTCTCATTCACTCTGCTCAAGGGAAGCTAATATCTACATTTTCCAGTGGTAAGAGTCAAGGCAGTAAAATCCTCTCAGTGCTGACCAAATTTTTCTTGCTCCCTTAGACTTGCCCATCCAAGGTGGAACATGCACTTATGGTGTCAGTATCTATTTGTGCACCCTCTAACTCACTTTCCACAAGGCAACCAGAGGGATTTTTTTGAAGAAGAAATCTTACCATGTACACCCTTTGTTTAAAATCCTTTAGTGGGCCAGAATAGTGCCTCAGAAGAGAGCCCAAATGTCTCAGTACATCCCACAAGGCTGTTGATTTGTCCTCTGTGTTTCTGAGGAGACCACAATTATCATGTTAAGGTGAGAAAATTACCTACAGTACTGGACTCTCCCTGTCATGAAATCCTGTCCCGCACCCACTAGATCTTGGTAATGCTGCTCCTCAGTCATTCTTACAAAAATATTTCCACAGATTTGAAAATGTCCATGGGAAGGCTGGAAAACCTCTTCAGTTTAGACTACTTCTCACTTGAAGTACTGAACTCCCATCAACAGTGAACTACTCACAGTTCACTTAGTAAGCAACTTTCTCTTACCTCAGACACTTCTACATGCTCCTCATTCTTCTGGAACTGTCTTTTATCTCCATAGATCTAATTTCAGGAGGACCAACAAATAGCACTTTAGATATCTTCTTCTCTGTGTCCCCTTCAAAATGCAGATATCCTTTCTATGTTCTATCAAAACACCTTATACTTATCCTGAATATGACACTTTAAAAATATCACATGACCTAATTATTTGTTTCATCTGCTACATTCAAAGCTACTTGAAAGCAAAAAAGAAACTGACCTATTCAGAATTGTACCCTCCATTCCCAAGCTATGATGTACTTACCAGGTACTGGCACATACTAGGTACTTAAACATAAGTGAATTGATGAGGGTGGCACTAAACTTGGAACTAGACGACCTGATTTTGAATCTGTACTCCAATACCATTTGTGTGATCATGGACAAGCTGCCCTAATTTCATAGCATCCTCTGATATTCCCTACCCTGCAGGACTTCAGTGAGGGTTAAGTGAGGAAATGTATGTAAAATTTCTTTAAATGCTGATTTACAGCTATGAATATTTTAAATTCAAACTATGATTTTTTAAATGTTAGTAAAAATGCTATTGAACCATAAGGTTTATTTTCCTAAATGGCTTAAAAATTTTCTGAACTATGGAGCTTGTTAGAGAATTTAAATGGCTGTCCAACTAGTCATATATTTTAAAATAATTAGTCAATTCAACTATTTAATCAGCCTGTACTTGTGTGGAGGTTGTTTTAATTCACATTAAAGTAGTTACTCATGATGCTCACAGGTGCCAATTTCACAATTATTTCTCCTTAAGACTACATTTTTTCCAAGTCTTCTAACATTTTTGCTTTAAAATTGGACAAAACATGGCTATACTATGAGAAACACAATAGCCTGTGGACAGCTGTGTATTAAGAAAGGTTTTAGGGCAATATATTTTTTCTTCCTCAGAACAAATTTCGCTACAATTTTCTCTTAATTAATATAATTGATAACAGTTACACAGAAATCTGGCATTTTAATCATGCAGATATGTCTTTTGTTGTCTAAAGTGAAATTAAAAACCACCAGCAGTCTTTTACTTTCAGTGGTAGCTGGAAAGGAAATTAAAATGGAGCTGGTAATAAATGGCTGATATGTTCAATTTGAAAGATCACAGACGTGGGTCACTTACATAGTGAAGGTATGGCACAAAACACTGTGACAATCTGGAAGAAAACCCCTATCCACACAATGAATTGGGAATTCTGAAATCTTTAATAATAAGCTCTATAACACATAAGTTACCCATCATAATTAAGGCCAAGATTTTTAATTTGATTAGCATCAATTCTTATGTAGATTTAACAAAAAACAGGACCCACATCCTATATTACTCACTGCTATTTCATTTATCAATTTAACAGTGGATATTTGGTTAAGGAGATATAAATACAAACAAAATTCCTTTGACCATGCATTTTGTAGCTTATAAGAGAGTGTTACTTTGATTTATTAATATGCTAAATAGTAATATTAAATGGATAACTATCCAGCACACTCATCTAGACACTGTCATCAGCTAATTTTCAGATAATACAGGCAGTTAGAAATGTTACAAATAGTTCTAATTGTAGAATTGCCTTAAACAGGGGCTATGGCCTCTGCATAATATCAATAATTTATCATTATGGAAACCAGAAGAATAACAAAGAGCCAGGAATTTAACATTTATTTTCAGGTCTATATTCTTCAGTGAACGCTGAATCACTGGGGATTTGGTTCATGTTCCTAACATGCCAATCTCTTCAAGGTTAATTGACTTTAAGATTTGGGAATCACATGAGTGAAGATACTAAATGAAGCTATGACTGAATGTGAGTACTGAGGAGTAATGTATAGAAAGAAGAGAGAGGGGTTCTGAGAAAGAATGGAAATCAGAGTAGGGGAAGGCATAGTCAGGGTCAGAAATATATTGTATAATTACATGTAAACCAAAGAAGAAAATCAAAGGAAATGGTAATCAATCATTGAGTATCTGCAGAGACTCCAAGGGGTGTAAGATGTGAATTTTAATGTGTTGCTAGGGTCAGAATATTTTTCTTAACATTAACAAAGCCATATCTTACAAAATAAGAAATGGAGGAAATTAAATCTTTTAATGCTATCAGTAAAAAAGTCAGCCAAAGCAAGCTATCAGTTGTTCACATTAATTTATTAATAATTTAAAGTTTTGAGCATTTAATTATAAATTTTAAGTTGAAGGAATACGCATTTTCCTTCAACCTTTTCTTCTTTGATTACAACCAAATTTCTTGAAAAAGCTACTGACACTATTTTCTTTTCCTTCTACCCTCTCATTAGGGAACTCATTCAATCTGGTTTTATACATAATAACACTGCCTCAACTCTCTTCTCTCAGGTTAGATGAGCTAGTCATCAAAATTAGCTGCAAACAAACATGTTTAGAGTAATGTTAAGAGCAATCAGATATCTTTGGATGGCAGCTTTTCTCAATATTTAGATACTTCTCTCCTTATCCTCTCTTCTAAGTAATAGACTTGCAATACCCTAAGACAACATACAACCTCCTAAGCACTTCAACAATCTGACTTTTGTCCGGTTAATTATAATTTTTATTATATTAGCACAAAATATATAGATACTTTCACTTTGGTAAGTTTTCTAGTGTAAAACCTATATCTTCATTCAATTATTTTATTTAAAAAAAAAGTAGCTGTCATTGAATGCAAAGTACTAGCTTTCCTGATGTGATTTTTCCTTTTTAAAGACAAACCTAATTGTTTGATCCTCCAAGGATCATAAAATTAGTAAGAAAAATAATGAAGCAAAAATAGTTCAGTGTATCAGATTTCAAAAATGTTTCCTGATATTTAAAAAGTGGCATCCTTAAGTCTTTTTAAATTAACTAAATAATGCAAAACAAACATGGCTTCTTTCTATATTAAACACCTTGGTTAAGTAGGCTGGGGAAACACTGTGTTGCATGGCAGACTTTCATGTCACTTTCGGAGGTTACACAGTGTGAAACTCAAAACCCATGACTCTCCTGGAATAAAATCTAAAGACATCTACCCATTTGAGGAAAGATTTTCCTTCAGTAATGAGAGCCCTATTCAACTGGAGCAGAGATTCAAAATGAAGTCAGTACCATTGCACCACATGTATGTTAAGAGCCACTGAGAATATAAATTTATCTGGGTTTAATATTGATGATCAAGGTTTATTCAGTTCAATTATAGGAACAGTTTGGTCATCTTGAACCCCACAGAGTTCCTAGCATACAGTTTGAGCATAGTAGGAATCACCATATTTGTTGGATTGTTGATTTTATACCCTTGGTTCTCATGTGAGTAAATTGAGATGAAGTATATATTGTCAAAACTTGATAAAATGAGAAGTAGCCTCTTTGAGAAGCATCTATTCAGAAATAGGAATAATAATTTTGTATAAGTAAGGTTCTAGTAACTCTATACAAATGCAGTCAATCCTTATACAAGAGTTAAAGTAGAGCCTCATAGGAAAGGAACATATCTCCCAAGAAAGTAACAGCTCAGTTGAAAAAGCTATAACTGCAAAGCACTTTTATCATAGAGGTCCCAGTCTCAACGAGGCTACTTCAGCCCATAAGACTGGTCATCTTATTATTAAAATTACTTTCTTCTTCTTGAGGTAACATTGGTTTATAACATTATATAAGTTTCATATGTACAACATTACAGTTTGACTTCTGAATACACTAGAGCATGCTCACCATCAAAAGTCTAGGTGATGAAAATTATTTTTTATTAAAATTATTTCTCATAGTTCTGGAAGCTAGGAAGTCCAAGATCAAGATTAGGTTTCTGATGAGAGACCTCTTTCTGCCTTGCAGAAGGCTGCCTTCTTGCCGCAGCACACATGGTCTTTCCTCGGCATGTGCAGTCAGAGAGGGAACAATAGTAAGCTCTCTGGTCTCTTCTTACAAGGGCACTAGTGCTAATCCCATCATGAGGGACCCAACCTCAAGACCTCATTTAAACCTGATTACCTCCCAAATGCCCCATCTCCAAACACCATCACATTGGGGGTTAGAGCTTCAACATATGAATTTAGGGGAGGAGACAATTCAGTTCATAGTAATAAATAAACACCCCCTACTCTAAAGCATACTAATTACCTATCTTCCTTGGAATTCTATACCCCTTTAAATATTAGCACATATTTTGTTTCATTTGATTTTAATAGCCATTATATCAATTATATAGACTAAGTACTGTATCACTGTTTTTCATAGAGAGAAAATTTAAAAAAAAACTAAAACTAAAAAAGCTAAATGCTTCTCATCAAATACTGTCAGCAGAAACAAAAACTATTTGCTATAATTTGTCACACCATTATAACTTTGTTATACCATATTGCTACAACATATTTTCAAATCCATGAAAGAAAGAGCTATATATTGGTATGGAATTCAGAGAATAGGGACAGCTGCAATAAAAACCCTTTAGTTCTGGCATTTCTACTGATTTACCCTCAAAGCACTGAAAGATAGTTGTTATAAAAACTCAGCAGTAATTAGGTTACCAGTGAACCAGTGTTAGCTTCACTTCAATTTTATAATAAAGTAATGGTAATAAGACTTTGTCAAGCTGAAATAAATTATATTAAAATTGATGTTGATCTATTTATCTAAAAGTTATGACTGGAATAGTTCTCAAAAAATCTGTATGAAATACATGCAAAAATACTGTAAAATGTATTTTGTACATTGTACTAATACATATTTTCCCCAGGTAAGGGAGAAAGAAATGCTGTAATGCAGAGAATTTGAAACTTAAACAAGAAAATTATTTTTTAAATAAATGCATGCAATGAAATCCAATGGGCTACATATATTGAAGAGGTGCCTCTAATTTCAGTGGTATGCATGTGTGTAAGTGCAAGGATCAGAATCTATTCCATCCACTTCTACTCAAAGTATATCATTGGAACCCTCTGTTGCCACATGCTATTAGAATGATTTGAAAATGCTGCCTACAGATTTGATACCTGCATACAGTTTAAAATTTTTAATATCAGGATTATTGTTCTTCTTAGAGTATGTATTTTGCTTTAAAAATATAAAGGATAGTCACAAATTGAATTGTACACTTGCTACAATCAGGGTAGCTCCCTACGATATAATACAACCCCCTGATTCTTGCCTTCCCAATGACTTTAACCCCAAGGCACTAAAAATAACTGTTCTAACAGTAAGTAGTAATTCAGTTTCCAATTCAGCTAAAACCATAGCTTCACCTCAATTTTAACAGCTGAAATTCTTACGTCCTGTATGGGTCATATCTGGTCACTTTTAAAACCTCTTAAATTCAGTTACTATGGAACCAATGGATATCACAAACAGGACCCCCAGGGTGAACTGAAAAGTAAGTGAGAAAATACCTTCCTCAAATGTCTTCTTTTCAAAATTTCCAAAGAACATTTTATATTGAGCACAATTTATGAGACTTTTTACATTTTTCTTATGATAGGTGGCAGAGCTGTTGATTAAGATCTTACATTGTGAGTTTCTATTGATGTTCAACAAACTGCATTTTAATTACCCAAGGTTCCTTTGGTTCTTACATTGGTGTCACAAAATAGATTACTATGAAACTTTGCAATCATATAATACTAAAGGATTTGCTAGACCAATTTGGCAGGTTATCACAGAAACACATTTGGATAAAGATGAATCAGAAATTTTGATATGCCACAAACCCTTAGAAAACAAAGCTAGTGCACTTTTTCATTTCTAAGAGCTTTTAAAAAAAATAACTAACTTTTACTTAGCACAACTCTTAGGTACAATTGTTATTACTGCATTTACTTTTTTGTTAACTCATCAAATCCTTGCACAACTTTTTGAGCTAAGTTCATTTATTAACCATCTCTGCATCAGATAAGGAAACTGAGGCACAGATAGACTTAGTAAATTTTTAAAATTCATTCAGATGGTAAGTGACAAAATCAAAATTCAAATAGAGGCCCTCTAGTTCTGGAGATTTCTCCGTGTAATCACATTTACATGCTGCTATAACTTTCAAATTCAAATGAATCATAAATGGTAGATATTTTATTAGCCAAAACTGGTAACTCTAAGAACCACATCATAAATCTCCACAAGAGCTCATTTTCCTTGCACTGCCTTTATGTTTCTGATACCATGGTCTGAGTCTTCCTGAACACAAACCTACCACAAAACTGGTGACAGATTTAGAATAAAATATAAGAACTTATTTATATTTCTTAGCTTATAGATGAAAAGGTAAGCATCTTTTCAAAAAAGCAACTGGCAAACATAAGTGATTATGGTAATAAATTCTATGAGAATTCAGAACTTTTTGGGGCTTCCACTCCATCCACAATGGAGTAATAATGATTCTCTTGCCTGAAACAATCAAAGAAAAAAAATCCTACACAAAATATATGACACAGAGTTTTCAAGACAACAGGCAAGGAAGGAGAGTGATCCCTGAGAAAAGAGGGACAAACTGGTGAGTTTCACACTGGAAATGAAAAACAAGTGCTGAGTCCCACACTGCTCCAGCTTATTGAGCGTATGCCAGGCCACAGCAAAGGAAAGGGGATCCAGTTGGAGTTGCAAAGTTTCCCTGAATTGGGGACATTTTGTTGAAAGTTCTCAGTTTAGGGGACAGAACCGCAATACAACAACATGGAATGAATCTCAAAATAATTATATGGAGTGAAGGAAGCCAGACAAAAGAGCATAGTATATAATTTCACTGACATAAAATTCTGGAATATGCAAACATTTTGACAGCAGACCAGTGATTACCTGGGGAGGATCAGTGCAAAGAGATTTATAGGGAAGGATTACACAACAGCATGAGGAAACTTTTGGGGGTGATGGATATATTCACTATCTTAATTTTAGTGATGTTTTCACAGGTGTATAAATATGTCACAACTTATCAAATTGTATACTCGAAATATGTGCAATTTATTGTATTCAACTATATCTCAGGAAAACTATGAAAAAATTTCTGGTGTGAGCATAATATTTTAGGAAAGTTGGATTTTAGAATTGGTCCTTGCTAAGGATGTGTTTGTGTCCCCTCAAAATTCATGTGTTGAAACCCTAACCCCTAATAGGAAAATGGAACCTTTGGGAAGTAATTAGATTATGAGGATGAAGCTCCATTATGGGGTTAGTGTCCTTATAAGAAAAAAACAGTTTTGCCTCTCTCTTTCATCTCCATGCGAGGATACAGCCAGAAGACAGCCACCTATAAATCAGGAAGAGAGCCTTCACCAGAATCGAACCATGCTGGCATGCCGATCTTGAACCTCCAGCCTCCAGAACAGTGAGAAATAAATGTTTGTTGTTTAATTCATTCAATCTATGGTAATTTGTTATAGCAATCTAAACTGATTAAGACAGTCTTCATTGAAGGATGGCATTTAATAAATGAAAATAAAAGGAAAGGCTATGCTCTGCTTGGTGAAGGGTGCAAGCAGAGCAGCAGTATATTGGTTTTAGAGGTCTGTAACTTGAATAATTTGGCTTGAATATTAATTTGGGTCATATGAGAGAGAGAGAACAGAAGGAGTTTGAGATTAAATATTATTGTGGTATAACTGCAATTATCTACGGACATTGTGTTTTCTATTGCTGCATACAAATTATCACAAATCTAGTGCTTAAAACAATGCAAATTTATTATTTCAGTTTCCACGGGTCAGGAATCAGCATGAGTTTATTAGTTTCCTACTATTGCTAACTCACTTGCTTAAAATAATACAAATTTATATTTGTTATATTTCTGGAGATCGAAAATCTGAAATCAATTTCACTGAACTAAAGCTGACATGTCAGGTGTCAGCAATGCTGTTTCCTTCAGGATGCTCTCCGGGGATATTCCATTACCTTTCCTGTTTCAGCTTCTGCTGGCCTCCTCTATGCCTTGGTTTCTGGCCCCTTCCTCCATTTTCAAACTGTATCACTCCACTCTCTGTTTACACTTTCACGTTGTCTTCTAATCTCTTGATTTTCTTGCCTCTGTCTCCTAAAAACCTTTGTATCTAGTGCCCACTGGGATAATTTTTTTAAACATTTTTCCTTGTTTATTGAGTATTTATAGAATATCACTCTCTCTCCAAAATGCAAAATAAACTTGAAGTCAGTAGGATATTGTGAAAAGATTTCACACAGGACACGCTGTCTGCCCCTGGGGTTGCTGTTTCTTGCTGATAGAAGAAGTCATCATTTACCAATGCTGAGACTGCTGCCTATTTTCACTGCTCTTTAAGAGCTTCTGCTCACATGCTTCTGATAGTGAACTTACCTTATGGTGTTCTTTATTTTTTTTCAATTTTTTTCCCTACTACATGCAGATTTTCAACTAAATGAGGCATTTGGGACTCTTAACTCACCCATCTGAAAATGTTTTTTGTATGATATGAGACCATTGCATCATTGATTTGTTTATTCAGCCATGCATCTGACAATAGATAGCTCCCACTGGGATAATTTAGGCTAATCTCTCCTCTTAAGATCCTTAACTGAATCACTCCTGCAAAGTCTCTTTGCATTTAAGGTAATATCATACATTCTAGCGATTAAACACATGGATATCTTTGGGGAGCCTAACACCACGGATACCATTCAGCCTACCACCACGGAGTTGCTGGGTCCTGTGCATAGGTCTGAACAGGCTGAAATCATGGCGATGGCTAGGGCTTCACTCTTCTACTATGTCAGAGGTCTTGTTCCAATCTCAATCAGGTTGTCGACAAAATTAAGACTAGGATTTCTTACTGGCTTTCTTAGTGGTTAGCGGCCATCCTCATGACCTAGTGGCATGACCCTCTCATATCATGCAGTTCACTTTTTGAAACCAGCAAGAGAAAACTTTTCCTGTTATTATGATGGTTGATGACTTACATAAACTTAGTTCTGTGGTACTCAGCATTTTCCCTCAGTTAAGTAAGTTATGAAAAACCCTTTGAATATTTTCATTATATATTTTAGGAAGTCAGAAGCCTTTTGTAAGGTACTTTTGACATTTAAATATGTTTTATCTTGTTTAAAGTCTCCACCTAACACATACACTAACAAATAAAAAATGAAAATATTTCCAAAGTAGAAAAGCATGTCAGCATAAAGCAGTAGCAGGTTCAAAGCAGACAATCACATTGATGATGCTCAGTGCTCTATTCTCCCATTTCCAAATGAAAAGCAAATAGAAAAATTCTAGTCTGCAGGTATTCAATATAAATCAGATACTGAGTTATGACATACATCTCTGCTGTTTCTAGAATTTATTCTTCTTCAGGATATTTTGTTACAAAATGTACATTATTGACTTTTCTAATACTTTGAGAAGAATGGAACAAAATATAATAAAATAATATATCATAGGTCTTTGTCATTGGTTTAAAAAGAGCATAATGAAATACAACCTCATGTTCATGTTTGATTTAAGTAAAACTACAATGAGAAATTATCAAGAGAAAAAACATTAAATGTGATTCAAAACACACACTTGTATATAAATAACAAGGGAGAAAAAAACCCCAAAAGTGATATCTATCTCTCTGGCTGCTAAACAAAATGATGAATCTATTCCACCATTTTTAATTAAGTTTTGCCTTTACAAGGGTTTATTGGAAGCTAGGTAGGATAATAACTCTACATTCCTTTCAGAATTACATTCATGTATAGAATTATTTTATCACAACCGTATCTAAATCTAAACTGATTGAATATAGTGCTTATTTGATATCTCGTTAATATGCTCTACTTGATTTTAATTAATATTTTGCATATATATTACATGTCAAAGTAAATTATGAACTAAAGGGCAGAAATTATTTTATATTTGTTTTTTTCACTAGTGTCCATATATATGCTTTGAATATTACCAAAAATAATTTATAATGATTCTGTAGATGATTTCAATAAATTTGATTACATTATTTCACATCCTGTAATCTAGGCAAATATTGTCATTGACAGAGGGACAGATACCAACTTGTACTCAATAATACACATAAATATGTTTGTACGTGTGTATACATGTTGTATATGGTGTACCTGCAAAATGCCTGACACACAGTAATTGCTGTATAACTGGCAACTATAACTACATTTATAGATCAACTCACCTAGCTTTCTATATCTAGAACATAGTAAGAATAATGCCATTATTCACTCCATCCTATTAGAAATTGTGTTCAGCAGTTGGTGTTCATGTTTATGATCTAAAGAGAATAACTTAACCTGTATTCCAGAACAGAGCAAAGTTTTCATAGAACATTGGTCTTTTGTAAGTGAGTAAAGAAAAGAAAAAAGCAGTTTCATTATAAATTGCAACTTCTGGTGATAACAAGAGTGTGTGCATTGAAAAGTAACTGCATTTATGTACCTTTATGACAAATATCTATTGATACAAATTTTAAACTCTGAGAAAATATGTATGGTTTACAATAATTAAATATTTTATTTCCCAGTATTAGTTCAATTCTGAAAAATAGTGTCTATTATATACTTATATCTAGTTAATGTTTCATTGTTATTTGTTGACTATTCAAGTTCTTGAAGAAATGATCTATAATGGTTCCCTACCATTTTTGCTTTATATTTTCTTAAAATTATAAATACAGTAGTTTATAGTTCATATTTAATTTATGATATTTTAAAATATATGTCATAAATACAATAGTGCATTTATATTTAAAATTGTAAATAATTTATACTTTGCTTTATATTTATTTTTAGGCTTCTCAAAGCCATATCAAAAATTGCATATGATGCATGGGACTGGGATTGCGGAAGACAGCTTAAAAACAATTAATAATAATTGTCAGTTTTGTTTTTATATAGATCATGTGCTTGTTATAGGTTGTGAAAATAAATTCCAGATAATTCAGTAACATATGGTAAACACCTGAGGCATCAATTTATATATGAATGCTGTCAACATTAAGACCAAAGATTCAGTCTTGAAAATAGTTAATGGCCTTAATCTGCACTGTTAGAAAGTTATGTCCTAAATCAGAAAAAAAAAAATATTTAAGAGTAAAAATTTTAGTGGTTTCTCTAGAAATCTTTAGTTATAAGGTATAGTATTATAAATATGACATTAGTTTAAAGGAAATATTATGGACTGAATTAGCCCTGCCTCCAATTTATACATTGAAATGTTAACCTCAGTAACTCAAAATTGACCATATTTGGAGATACGTCTTTATAGAGGCAATTAAATTAAAATTAGGTTATTAGCATGGATCTTAATCCAATTATGACTGGCATTCTTATAAGAAGGTGAAATTTGGACATAGATATGTACAGAAGGAAGATGATACAAAGACACAGGAAGAAAATGGTGGCTGTCTATAAGCCAAGGAGAGAGTTCTCAGAAGAAACCAACTCTGCTAACACTATGTCATTGGACTTCTATCCTCTAGAACTGTGAGGAAATAAATTTCTATTATTTAAGCCACCTAGTGTGTGGTAACTTGTTATAACAGCCTTAGCAAACTAATACAGATTTGGTATTGGGAAGTGGGTTGTTGCTCTAACAAATATCTAAAAATATGGAAATAGCTTTGGAATTGGGCAATGAATAGAGGCTGAGAGAATTTTGAGGTGTGAGTTAGAAAAGGCCTAAATTGCCTTTAAAAGATTTCTGATGGAAATATGAATGTTACAGGCAATCCTAGGGACAGTTCACAGAGAAAGAGGAGTGCTATAGAGAAAGCTTCTATCATCTAGAGAATACATATAGCATCATGTATAAGATATTGTTAGATACATTAATGTTAAAAATTCTTCTGATGAGTTTTCTGATGGAAATGAGGAACAGATTATTGGGAACTGGAGGAAAGGTGATCTTCCTATAAAGTGGCAGAGAACCTGGGTGAAAGGTGTTGTAGTATTTTGTGGGAAGTAGAAATTGTATGTGATGAACTTGGATATTTAGCTGCAGAAATGTCTATGGAAGGTGCTGAAGGTGTGGCCTTGTTTCTCCTTGCTGCTTATAGTAAAATGTGAGAGGGGAGAGAGAAACTTAAGAAGAAATCATTGAGCAAAAAGAAACTAGAATTGAAGATTTGGAAAATTCTCAGCTGATCCATACCACAAAAATGAGAATGTGTGTTCTGGAGAGAACACTGAGAGCATGCAGAATAGCCATTTGCTAAAAAGATTATACATGTGACTTATGGATGCATTCAACCACCTCAACAGAAACCAGAAATAAAGAGTTGGGTTTTCAGGAAAGTTCTGTGGAAGATCCTCTTGTCTGATGGACTGGACCTACATGAATTGCATAGGAGGCCAACAAAGTTGAGAATTTTATACCAGATGAAACACTGCAAACTTAGACTGAACTGGGCAGAGATAGGACAAAATGAGAAATGAGAGAAGACTCATTTCTACAATTCTAAAGGATGGTCCAAAAGAGCTATCTGGCTGTGAATGTGTGTTACACTTCAATAAAAGGGAAGAATGACCCTAAAGGGAGTTCAGAGGTCAGCAGGGCCATTCCTGCCACCCAGGTCCAGAGAGAACAGGCCCAGGGGGAGAAGGGGAAGAGTAGGTCTGTGACCTCATCAGTTCCAAAGAGTGAGGCCTCTTTATAAGATCCAGAGGGTGTGCTTATTGCCTCAGTTTCAGAAGTCCAGGCCATGGCCATCCAAGGCCAAGGAGGTGAGGCCACCACCCCAGTGGGCTAAAAGACATGACTGCCACCCCAGTGGGCTGAGGGGACACAGTGTTGAGCCAAAGAAGGTTATTCCAGAACCTTAAAATCTAGTGGCATTTTCCCTGATAGTTTAGGACTTACTTGGGATCCTTAACCCGTTTTTTCTTTCTGATTTCTCCAATTTGAAGTTAAAATGTCTATCTTATGCCTGTCTCACCATTGTATTTTAATAATATAGACCTTATCTGTTTTCACAGGATCACAGCTGAAGAGAAATTTTCCTTCAGGATGAATCATACCTCAAATCTCACCCATACCTGACGTACATGATATTCAGAGGAGACTGTGGACTTAGATTTGTTGCTGGAATAGGCTAATACTTTGGGGTCTGTTGGGATGAGGTAAATGTGTTTGGCATATGAGAAAGACATAACATTCAGGGTGCCAAACAGTGGAATACCGTGGGCTTAATTGTGTCCCTCCAAAATTCCTATGTTGAAGTTCTAACTTCTAATGCCTCAGAATGTGACCATATTTGAAGACACTTTACAGAAGTAGTTAAGTTAAAATGAGGGCATTTCAGTGAGCTCTAATTCAGCATGACTGGTGTCCTTATAGGAAGAGGAAATTTGAACAAAGACTTGTACAGAGAGAAGATGATGTGAAGACACAGGGAGAAGACAGCCATCTACAAGACAAGGAGAGATGCCTGGAATACAAGCCTTCCCTTTTGCCCCTCAGAAAGAACCAACCCAGCTGACATTTTGATCTTGTGTTTGAAGCTCTGGAACTACAATAAAATAAATTTCTGTTGTTTAATCCACTCAGTCTATTATATTTTGTTATGGCAGCACCAGAAAACAGAGAAGATAACTGACTAAAACACTTCTTAAAATTTTCCCTATTATTGAGTAGGAAAAAGAAATAGAAAATTTGGTCATTTATTGGCACTGTGGGCCTTTTGATTCTATTGTATAATAAATCTAATCATTTTTATTCATATCTTTTAACTACTTGTTTACAATGGAAATGGTATATACATAGCTCCATATCTATCTATCTTTCTATCTATCCTTATAAATAGATTTTGAGCTCCTTCAGGGAAAGATTTTATATTTATACATAATATAGCATATTACAATAATATGCATATATGGTATTTCATGTTTGAATAAAATAACTAATTAAATATATATTATTTAATTTACATTAGATGGTTAACTCTATTTGGCCAAAACATAACAGTTCAACATGTCCAAGTTAAATAAAAGTAACTTCTAAAGTGCTTTTTCTTTAAACTGCTATTCATGCAAATAACATAAGTGAAGGGAAACGAGCAAATACAGAGGTATTTGATATATTTCCTTGAAAATTTATGTCTCACAGTTGGGCCTGACTATATTGTCAAATGATTATAATTATGCTATTATATTTTTCTCCTTTTGAAAAGAAATCATGTTTGCATCAATTCAGTTTGTATATAAAATAATTCACTACATATATCAATTTAATTCCAATTAGCTTTCCTTAACCTAAAAATATCATTCTTTATTACTACAAAAATGTTTCATTTTTATTCTAAAGGTTTTAAATATTTCAAGAAACATTTTAAAGAAAGCAACTATTCACGCAGTTTCATGCTTTATCTTAATAAGAACACTAATTTGATGATTGAAAATAGAGTTGGGTATATAATGAGGTCTCATGAGTACATTACTATGTAATAAAGTAACACCCGAAGGACAACCAGTTCTGGGAAATAAGAGAGAACTATTGATGAGAAAAGAATCCATGTAATGGATTATCTGGTTGTCAAGTAAACTTAAGCAGAAATAATTGTTTGGTGGTTAATTTTATGAATATACCAAAACCTTAACTTATAAAAATTCATACATTTTATTATGAAAGGCAGCAGGCCTTTAGCATAAATAGATGTTTCTATTTAGTGAAGAGTTGCAAATGACTCTCTAAAACGGTTTGCACAGACAAAATTTCCTCCTGTGGATTAGAAAACTGGTCAGTCACATCTCTGTTTCCCTAATGTGGAAGTGTTTAGAATGAACTTACTAACCTACCAAACATAGCAAAAACTATGTAATTTAACACAAAGCCATGTGCATAAAGGTAAATGCATCCATTCGTTTTTTTCATTCATACGTATAATTAACATATACAACAATTATTCAAATTATGTAAGTAATTCATATATGAGATATAGCAATATGACATAAAATCGATCTATATATATCCAAAAATTCGCATATATATTTATTTAACGATTTAATACAAATTATATTTGTTGAGTGTCTGCTATAAATATGAGAATGCAAGATAGATTTGGGAAATATTAATAGGGTAGAATCTATAGAATTTGATGACTGATTACATATAGGAGTTGAGCAAAAGGAGTAAGTGTAGTAATAATTAAAGGTTTTTTAGCACAGGGATTAAGTAGACAATAGAAATAGTCACCACAGTTGGAAATATTGGGAAGAGTCAGTTTCAGAGGACAGAAATAGGGAACATAAAAAAAAAATTCAATTTTGGATATATTGCATTTAAGTGGCTATTTATAAAACGTAATACTAATTTAATGTTACTAAAAGTTATGGATGTGTAAGAACACTTATAATTTACTTTTAGTTTATATTCAGATAACTATTTCCAGGTATGCTGATGTGGAGGATATATTTATTTAAGATATCATCTCGGGCTTCCTTGGTGGCGCAGTGGTTGAGAGTCCGCCTGCCGATGCAGGGGACACGGGTTCGTGCCCCGGTCCGGGAAGATCCCACATGCCGTGGAGCGGCTGGGCCCGTGAGCCATGGCCGCTGAGCCTGCGCGTCTGGAGCCTGTGCGCTCCGCAACGGGAGAGGCCGCAACAGTGAGAGGCCCGTGTACCGCAAAAAAAAAGATATCATCTCACCCGCACCCCCAAGTGGTCTGTAGCTTAACAGGGGAAGTAAAACTTTTTCAAAAGTATCTAAATAAGTTTTCTAAAGAGTCATTTATCAGTATCTTTAAAAGAGCCTTATATGAGCTGGTAGAGAATTCAAACTACTGAATAGAATAATATCTATTTGCTAATTTGTGACCTTATACTTTTATAAGCCTCAGTTTTACCATCTATACAATATGAATAATAATTATTTTCCAGTTGTTTAAGAACTAAATAGCTAAAAATATAGGGACTTCCTAGTACAGTGTTTTAACATTTTACATTACTTCCCTCCCATTCCTCTTTTGTATCTAAATCAAGAGAGACCCATGAATATCTTTTTAAAAAGATGATTATTAAGACACATATAAGACTATCAATTATGAAAAGATTCAGTTTATTTCTGACAGGTCATTATCCACATAACACAAAATTATATTTTAAAATTGCTTATTTGCCTAAGTAAAAAATGTAGCCAACTAAAATTATAATTAGAGGCTATCTGGGTCTTCACATAAATAATTTTAGAGTACGAACTTAACTAGTTCAGTAAAATTAATATGTGAAATTCAATGGCAAGTTGCCAAATCACAATATTGCTTTGTGTTTAGTGATGTGGCCCGGTCATTCTTATCAAATCCAAATATAAGGTTGGTATAATGCTGGAAAAACTGTTAGTACATTTACCATGGTTACAAAAATGTTCTCACTGATATATGCCAATGATGAGACTGTGAATTCTGTCATCTCTGCTTGGTTACAATGTCTACACTTCCTAGAAGAATATCTCATTTGCTCACAGATAATTTATCAGACTTGGACTGGTTTACCTCTTTCACAGGTTGCTTTGGCAGATCAAAAAGTGTCCTGGCCTGGTTGGTGTCTGGCTTGAGTCACTGATGGATATGTAGGAGATAATGAATTAAAAGCACCCAGAGGAAAGAGATATGGGAACATATGTATATGTATAACTGATTCACTTTGTTATAAAGCAGAAACTAATACACCATTGTAAAGCAATTATATGCCAATAAAGATGTTAAAAAAAAAAAAAAAAAGCACCCAGAGCCTGTGAATCTTGTGGTTGGAAAAGTTCCGAGCAGTCTTTGGCACAGATGTCCTCTTAATCAAGGGTGTTAGTTTTGGAAAACTAGGGAGCTGGGATTGGGGACCATTGGAAGAGAAATATATAATGAAGGAAGCTTGTGCCTTTCAGTCTAAGAGGAAATAAAAGAATTTGAGTTGACTCCCTATTACTGGTACCCTCCAGAGGTTCTTTGAAATATATCTTCAAATGATTTCTGTGTATTTGGAATAGAAGAACTACCTTAAGTCATAAAAGAAACACTGATAAAATTCAGAAAAAAACAGCTATATGGGGATGTTAGTCTCCAATATATTTTAAATAAATTCTCTATGTGTAAGTCAAAATTTTAAATAATACTTATCAACCAGCCTCTCTAGTAATAATTTCTTTTAAAATCATCTCATTATATTTTTCTTATTCCTTTCCCTCTAAAGGGAGGAAGATGAGATGAACGTGGCCTGATGAACTAAGATTCAAATCTCTGCTCCAAAACTTACTCATCAAGAGGCTTGCATCAAACTCCTTTCTCTCTCAAAATATCTTTCTTTATATTAAAATGAGGATAATCCCATCCTCACAGAAAAGTTGAAGGATAAAGAAAATGTATGTACAGCATCAAGATCTATTTCAAAGATCCTAATGTTGAAGAGTATTTGCAATTTTCTATCCTCACTCAAGTCTGAGTGTGTGTGCGTGTGTGTGTGCGTGCATGCACGTGTGTGTGAGAGAGACAATGAGAGAGGCTGAGACAGTAAAAAAAAGATAATCTGTATAAAGATAGAAAAGATGCATATTTTAGAAAACACATTTGCAGGTAATTTACAAAAGACACCAAAGAATACAGGTATGTTCTTCTTCAATAAATGTCTCTTTTCTAAAATTTAATTGAAGAATATAAGCTGGTGGAACGCAGACTTGAACAAATTTTAGAAACAAAAAACTTATTCTATTCTAGTACTAACTTTGTTGGCATCAAAATAAAGCCAAACATGCATACATTGAAATTCAACAATGTAGACCTGACAACCTGAAAAGTATTCCCAGGGTTATTAATCTGACAACCAGATAAGAAAGAGGTACCTTCTATATTCAAAATGAGCAAAGATGACCTATTTTCTTATGTTTGTCACTAACATCCTCACAGCTTGTTAGTGACAAATAACAAGGAAAAGGTCACAGCCTTATGTGATTTGAGTCAGCCTGGTTTTGAAATTACACATTTACCAATGTTGAGTACAGGATCTCTAAGAGGTGGCTTTCCTACCAAATCTAAAACTTATTTTTACATTTTCAAAACTTTTAAAATTCTCCTCATAGTATGCAACTGATTGTATTATTTACAGAGACATACACTCATACTTCTAGTTTGCCAATCAAGAAAACTAAATTGATTTTAATAAAATACAAAGACAAATATTTAAATGTTTAAATAACCAGCTCAATATAAAACAGTTACTGCTTCAAAACAAAAACGTAAAGAAAACAAACAAAACCTCTGCTAAAAGAATAGAATAGGAGCCATTTTTATTTCTCCTGGTATTAAATACATAATATTCCCTGGAGAGGAAAACAAAGGGAATATAAATTTCCAGAGGACACACAGCTAGGAAGCAGTTTAGTTGTCAGGGATTACGGTGTAGCTATGCTTAATTCTACAATCAAGGCTCTTTCCCCTACATTATTCTACATTTTAATTACCTCATATAGAAGAAAAATTTTTAAATGATAAAAGGCAAAGTAAAAAAAATCACAATTGAAGCATTCCTCAATTCTCTTAGGAATTTTGTGAAAATTAATAACACTTACCATCCTTAAATACAGATCATCAAAATAAGAAATGATAGTTTTAATAAAGGGTAATGTCTATTTTTTATTGTGTGCCCAAATTAATGACTAAAGTTTTCTTACAGAACAGATTAACAATACAAATGTCAATTCTCCAATTATTTTGTGATTACCGATTATATACGGCCTCAAAACTTTTAAGTAAATGTTTATTAGACCATAATTTGTTCATTTTTGTTGCCTAAGACTTCAGTGTTAACTTTAAAGTTGAAGTTAAGATACATTAACTCTAATCATAATTCTCTAAGTAAGAAATCATGGATATTGAATCTTAGGTCAACATCATAAATTTTAAAAAGTGGACAGAGTATTAAGATGATAACACAGCATTCTTAACCTAGAACAACAACAAAGAAAATCCATTACAGTACAAAAGTGTCTGCTCAGTAAACTGAATAGGTTTGCAAAATCATATCTTTCTTTACCTCATGATATTATGGTAAGGATTCAGGTGAATTGTAAAGTGCTTATAGGAAATTAAGTTAGTTTGACTAAATGATGTGCTACTTATTCATTTGACAAACAGTTTGAGAGCACTTATTTTGAGCAAGGAATTGTTCCAGGCTCTGAGATACAGTGGTCAAAAAAAAAACCACACACATACACACAACAAAACAGACAACAATCCTGTCCTCATGGAAATCCCATTCTTATAATATAATTTTAGACAGTTATCTTCTCAGTGTTCAGTATTTTCCATCCCGGATTCCTCTCTTCCTATGAGATAACAAATCTAGAGTTGTCCACAAAATATTTTAAAATTATTTTTTACAGTTTGGTAATTTCATCAGTCACACATAATATGTGGATGCTTTTATACCAAAATTATTTATTTTATACAGAATCATTTGACTGTTATTCTAGCACTCATCAAAATTTTTATGCAAAAATTAAAACAGACTTTTTCCACAACTGGGCTCAGCACAAAGAACACAAAATTGGTAAGCAAAGAGATGCCACGAACAGTTTCATGAAGTTCACATTCTAACCAGGAAGGGGAAAAAATGATCACGTACTTCTAAATATAAGTGAAATTGCAACCATGACAACATTTATGATGACAGAGGCAATAACATGGGCAAAAACTTTCTTTAAATGAGTGAATG
Source organism: Phocoena sinus (assembly GCF_008692025.1). NCBI lineage: Eukaryota > Metazoa > Chordata > Mammalia > Artiodactyla > Phocoenidae > Phocoena > Phocoena sinus. The sequence continues at coordinate 33,399,783 of NC_045772.1, read as the reverse complement.
AATTAAACAGTGGGTAAAAGAGACTCAAAGTAGGCTAGTCCAGTTTGAATAGAGTGCCCTGCAGGAGGCTACAAGAGGAAGCAGAGACTAAGTCTACCACACAGGTTCTTGCTAATTTAACCTTAGAAAAAAGGAAAGACGTTGGAGGTCAGCGTCTCTGCCAACACAGTTTAAAGTGTAAGGTGTACACTCTAAAGTGTAACAGAGAAGGGGAAATATAAAATCTGTATTTTGAAAAGATAATTCATGCAGTGCTGCAGAGAAAGAGAAATGAGCGTAGGGAGACTTTGGTGGACATGGTAAAACAGCTGTTAAGCACTTGGAATTACTCAGATCTGGGCTTTCTGCTCAATGCATAACACAGATTTGGAATAATAATTGTTTGTTAAATGCTAAAATAATTCTTTATACTCTTTTTCTTTACCTGTAAGGCAGTATTAGCTGCCACGAATAACTTTATAAATACAGTGGCTAAATTATACAGCCATTTCATGTACTGTTTATCATTTAAATATGAGAAAATTAAGCTATCATAAATGTCTGTCTCTATTTACTGGAAAAATAAATGCAGTATATTCATTCCAAGATAATGAAGAGCAATATTCCCTCACTCTGACACTGAAATAGTTGTTCTTTATTTTTGTGCATTTTCTCTGTTACTAAATAACTACCAAATTGAATAAGAAACATTGTAGTATTTCAAAAAGCAAAATCTATAAAAAATACTAATACAATTGCTATGAATTGAATGTTGGTGTCCCCCTAAAATTCATATGTTGAAACCCTAATCCCCATTGTGGTAGTATTTGGAGATAGGGACTATGGGAAGCAATTAGGTTATAAGTTTAGAGCCCTCAAGGTGGAATTAGTGTCCTTGTAAGAAGAGGCAGAAAAGAGCTTGCTTGCTTTCTCGCCCTCAGCCAGGTGAGGATACAATGAGAAGATGGTCTTCTGCAAACGAGAGAGAGGGCCCTCACCAGACACTGGATATGCTAGTGCCTCGATCTTGGACTTCCCAGATGCTAGAACTATGAGAAATAAATGTTTGTTGTTTAAACCACCCAGTCTATTTGTTACAGCAACACAAGTTGCTTAAGACAACATTTAGAGTATACACAACATAAGTTCAGTAAGTTCATACATGAACATTAGATAAATACTTTTAAGAATTAATTTCTAATCTTGGAGAAAAATCAAATTCTGTGCAGAAAAGTATAGATGTTAATGAAAATTATACATAGGTTAGTAAGTCACACAAACAGTTTTCTGGAATATGAAGTATCAAATGTAAAATCCATCAAGATAATTTATTTTTATGTTCTTAGTGAAAATAATGTCTGATATTCAATAAAATCTGACAGAGGTGATATAATATAAAACATTATTTTATTATCACAATATTAACTAAAGATGTTATTTCAATATTTTGATACTAAAATTTTCTACTAATGCAAGAAAATTATCTAATTTTATATTACCATTTTATAATATAGCATTGAAAAAAGCTTGGAATATTTGAAGTACTCCAAATTTTCCGCTTTTTCTCTGGTGATTGAAAGTACATTACAAAATGACCGAGGAATATTAACAGTTAAGAACCAGTATGCAACTTAAATTCTTATTTTTTCAGCCTTTTCAGATCATTTAGCCAAGACCTCCAACTTCTGACACAACTTTGCTTCTCTGCTTGCTCTATCTGTAGCACTATAATTTCCCCCCTTACAGCCCTTAAGATTTATAATCACTCAGTGTTCATAACTGCTATATGAAGTCAAATGTTACATGTTATGGTGGACAAAGATGAATAGAACATTATCCTTGCATTCTGAAAATTCAAAAACGCAGCAGGTGAAGGCTGGCAGTCAAATGGTTGACTAAATTCAATGTGGTACATACTATGAAAAGTAATGTATAAAGTGCCATGAAAACAGATAGGGAAGTGATTGATTTTGTAGGGAATGAACTGTATGGTCAAGAATGGCTTCTAATAAAAGAGGTACTTAAGAATTGGGCTTTGATATTACTTTTTTTCTTTTTTCTTTTTTTGCTTCTGGAAAAAAGAACAAGGCAAAGATGCCAGGGAAGTAAATATGTTGGTATGATAGAACATTTGTTCCGACTGGTCAGGGGTTTCATTTTTCACAAAATACACTAGGTTTTCTTTTACCTTCAATCCTCTGTACAAACCTTTTTTTTTTTTTTTTTTTCTGAAATACCACTTATTATCCCTAAAAAAAATCTTTCTCAAATCCAAACCAAAATGGCTAGAAACACATGCTGGCCTGGTAGCCTTTTAAAGACATCTCTTCTTGTTTGAGCTCCATTGCTCTCTCCTTCTCTGAACTTCTAAGCAGTAGTCCTCTGGATTATTTGTATTAACTCTGTTCACGTACTCCTGAGCATTTACTCTTGTCATATCTCCCTAATTAGTCAGTACATGCACTGATAATTTTTTAAATATTATGTAAAATGCTATGCACAGAGTTCTAAATAAATTTTTTTGCATTTGACTTAAGTCATTTTTCTTTTTTTCATAAACAGTAAATTCACCTTAGAATTATACTTCTCAGCTCTAAACTGTAGACCTACCAAACGACGTGCTTGTCAAAGTGTCTGTCTGTCTCTGCGTGTGTCTCTCTCTCCCCAACCCCCCCCCCCCAAATCATGGCACATATTCCTATCCTAGCCCTCAATACCCTGACTTCCAACAGTCTGACACAGTCCTAGGAGTTTATCAAAAATTAATTTAGACATTGTTTCTTCCCATAAATCTCCTTATCCCCTAACATCCATCAGATATCACTCTTCAGTGTTTGTATATAACTGTATTAATAACACACCTCTATCAGGGCACTTAAGATTCCATACCGTAATTCTCTCCTTACTTTCTTATCTCAATCTGGGGAAAGAGACAGGAAGTTATTCATTTTTATATCCCTAAATGTTAGTTTGCAGGGATGCTTACACTTTGACTTAAAAAATGAATACACATACTTTCAAGAAAGTCCTTGACATACATGGGTATAATTTGAATGTGCTGATTCAAAAGCTTTCTAGAAACAGGAAACAACAAAGTGTAGTTGAAAATGTAGGAAAACATGGTTTATAACAGGGGAGAGAAAGGAGTTCTGCTATGCTGGAATGTAGGCTTAATAAAAGAAAATAGATAAGAGATGAGTGAAAGGATTTATAAATGAAAACTTCGTTGAATTAGTTGAGTAAAAAGGGCCAGAAATTCAGGCTGTGATTAGAACAGGAGACTCTAGAAATTTGTGTGATTAAAATCAATTTCCCAATCAATAAGCAAGAGGAAGATAAAATTATGAGTGGGGTATTGATGTATTTAATGAAGGCTAGAGTGGGGAGATTTATGTGCATGGAGACTAATAGGAGAAATAATAACAGAATGTGAACAGATAAAGTAAGACTGGAAAATCAGGGAAGACAGATATAGGAGGGCTTGTAAAGGAGGAGCTGCCAGGATTTGGCAAGTATTATTTCAACCACTGATCCACTATTCATTCAATACTATATTTGTTCTAGGCACAATACTACTTACTATGAAAAATTTTAGGTAAATATAGATCCTGCTCTCAAGAAGTTTAAGTAATAATGGGAAAGAATTGTGAAGAAAAAGGAATTAGAGCTGGAACTTGATAGGAAGAATTTCAATAGATCATGTAGCTCATTCAAGGGAGAGGAAAATCCTATAAAAGCTACCGAAGTTAGGAAAGTGGTATTGTGTTTAGAATGAAGAAAGTTCTGCAGTTTGGCCTGAGAATGAGTGATGGATAGACAAATAAAATGAGATGAGGCTTAAAAGAAAGATTAGAGTTATGAAGGAGGGAGATTTGAGTATCAGGTTAAGACTTGTTAGGTATTAGAGTGGGTATCTCTTGTTTTGGGATCTCTTACCTGAGTTTATTTTATTTTATTCTTGTTTACATTTTCTTTTTTGTAAAGTGATGCTGAATTATCTTTTGAAAATATCCATTTTCACAAAGGGCCACTGTAACCCTCCATCCCAGGAATTTGAATGTTAATCAATGACACAAGGACAGTAAGTGGGAGGAGCTGAAGCACACCAATTGCAGTGTCATGGACAGATTATCCTCTCATTCCTGCAAACCTCCTTGTGTCCTGTCGGTTGCAAGGGCTGGTGGTTTAGCTTTCCCTTTTGGCCTCTAAATTATCATGAATCCTTTCAGTAAATTCCTTGTTTCCCTCAAGTAGGCTAGAGTTGATTTCTGTTACTTAAAAGCAATATACCTTTATTCAGAAACCAACAGAATTATATCACATGACATGTTCACATAGACGATAAGAGTCTGAATAAAACAATATTTTGTTTCACATATGTAGTTTTCAAAGAAAGTATGAAAAATCAAAAGATCTGTCCTGTGAAAGAGTTTTTGTAGTATTGATGTTATTCCAAGACATCATTATACAGAAAATTGTGCTACCTATTGAAAGAAATTATAAATCCATGTGCAAAGTAACTGTAACTTAGAAAGGGCTCTTGAAAAGAGTAAGTTTACCATGCCATTGTACCCAGTCCATAAAATCAACAATTTATATTGAGAAAGCCAGGATTAGGTTATCCTTGGAGAGCTTGAAGAAAATATTTTCAATTACTTGAAAATGTGTAGCTGGCAAAAAAAATGTATTCACTTTCAGGTAGTTTTGTGTAAAAGAATAAAAGGTTAAGATTAAACTAAAAGCAGGACTCAGGATAAAAGCAATATAAGGCAAGAAATTTATTTTCATAAATTAAAATGTTATATGATTTATATGTCAGCTATCCATTAACACTCTTGCTAACATTAAACTACAACACCTACTGCTACTAATAATAGTTGAAAAGTATTTAGAGCTATGTGGCAGAGTCTATTCTGAACACTATTTGAACTATCTCATTTAAGTTTAAGAAGACTGCTATGGGACAGGCTCTATAGTTCTTATGATTCAGATCACATAGGAACAGATAACACAACCCACATTCGCTTAAGCAAATAGGACATTTATTGGCTCACATATATAGAATTTTCTGGAAGAGGTTTGTCTTAAAAGGCAGATTCATGGGCTTAAAAGCTATAAACAAAATTTATAGATTCAGTCTCTCACTTTGAATCTTTCCTATCTTATTAGTTGTCACTGTCTAACCCTTCCTGATCATAGGATGGTTATGGAAGTCCAACTGGCCACTCTACCATCTTGAAGTCCAAAGAAAAGAGAAATTTCTTATCCTTCAACATGTTAATATCTTGGCTTGATTATCATTGTCTAAACTGAATGGTACTCATTCCTGACACAATCAGGAAGATATATGTTGACTGACTTGTGCACTATTTGTAACAACAAAAAAAATTGTGTGTATAGTAATAATAAAGATCATAATTGTAATAATAGAAATGAACACTTATAGTATTTACTTTCAGAATTCTAAGAACTTGGAATAGATTATAGACCTTCACAATACCATAATACATAATGCACTACTACTATTCCACATTATATTGAAGAGAAAACTGAGGCACAGAGACATTAATTTACTTGACAAGGGACTTCTCTGGTGGTCCAGTGGTTAAGAATTGGCCTTGCAATGCAGGTGAGGCCTGTTTGATCGCTGGTTGGGGAATTAAGATCCCACATGCCACGGAGCAACTAAGCCCGCATGCTGCAACTACTGAGCCCATGTGCCACAACTAAAGAGAAGCCCAAGCACAGCAATGAAGAGTCCACACACTGCAACGAAATATCTCACATGCTGCAACTAAGACCCAACGCAGCAAATACATAAATATTTTTACAAATTTACTTGACAATATTCAGACAGATGTCAAGTAGAAGATCTGGGGTTTGATTAGAAATTGTCAGCCTCGATCATATGGTAGCTCTATTTTTAGTTCTTTAAGGAACTTTCCTACTGTTCTCCACAATGGTTGCACCAATTTACATTCCCACTAACAATATAGAAGGGTTCCCTTTCTACACACCTTCTCCAGCATTTATTATTTGTAGACTTTTTGATGATGACCATTCTGCTGGTGTGAATGATACCTCACTGTTTTGATTTGCATTTCTCTAATAATTAGCGATGTTGACCATCTTTTCATGTGCCTGTTGGCCATCTGCATGTCTTCTTTGGAAAAATGTCTACTTAGGTCTTCTGCCCATTTTTTGATTGGGTTGATTGCTTTTCTGTTATTGAATCATATGAGCTGTTTGTGTATTTTGGAAATTAAGCCCTTGTCAGTCTCATTGTTTGCAAATATTTTCTCCAGTCTGTAGGTTGTCTTTTCGTTTTATTCATGGTTTCCTTTGCTGCGCAAAAGCTTACAAGTTTGATTAGGTCCCACTTGTTTATTTTTGCTTTTATTTCTTTTGCCTTGGGAGACTAAGAAAATATTGCCAAGATTTATATCAGAGAATGTTCTGCCTGTGTTCTCTTCTAGGAGTTTTATGGCATCATGTCTTATATTTAGGCCTTTAAACTATTTTGAGTTTATTTTTAGAACTACCATATGATCCAGAAATCCCACTCCTGGGCATATATCTGGAAAAGATGAAAACTCTAATTAGAAAAGATACATGTACCCCAGTGTTCACAGCAGCACTATTTACAACCGCCAAGACATGGAAGCAACCTAAGTGTCCATCAACAGACGAATGGATAGAGAACATGTGGCGTATACATATATATATATACAATGGAATGTTACTCAGACATAAAAAGAATGAAGTATTGCTATTTGCAGTAACATGTATGGACCTAGAGACTATCATGCTAAGTGAAGTAAGTCAGACAGAGAAAGACAAATATTGTATGATATCACCTATATGTGGAATCTGAAAAAATAATACAAATGAATCTATTTACAAAACAGACACAGACTCAGAGACATAGAAAACAAACTTATGGCTATCAAAGGGGAAAAGGAGGTGGTGAAGGGATAAATTAGGAGTATGGGATTAACAGACACATACTACCATATATAAAATAGATAAACAACAAGGATTTACTGTATAACACAGGGAACAATATGTAATGCCTTGTAATAAACTACAAAGGAAAATTATCTAAAAAATAATATATATGTAACTGAGTCACTTTGCTATACACTTGAAAGTAACACAATATTGTAAATCAACTATACTTCAATAAAAAGTTGTCAGGCTCTAAAGCCTACAAAGTAACCATTATACAATTGACCCTTGAACAATGTGGGGTTAAGGGTGCTGACCCTCCACATAGTTAAAATCCACATATAACTGATGGTCCTCCGTATGTGTTGCTTCTCCATATCCTCAATTCCTCATCCATGGTTTCAACTAACCCGTATCATGTAGTACTAAATACTGTAGTATACAGTACTCAAAAAATCTTCTAATAAGTGGACTAGTGCAGTTCAAATCTGTGTTGCTCAAGGGTCAATTGTACTGCACAGTCATTTATTGTATTGTACATTCATATCCTCTGAGTGGAGGATAACAAGGACATTCCCTTGCTAATCACATGTGATGAAAGCAGTCATAATAGAAAATGTGAGGTGACATTTTCCAGAAGATAAGAAAACTGAGGCACAAAGAAATTAAATAACTACTCTGAAGTAATTAACCAATGAATAGTTGAGCTAAAATTCAAACTAGATCTATCTGATGGCAAAGTTGGAAGCCCCAATTACTGAAATATGTAAATGCATGTTATGACTGTTATTGAATATATTTGTATATAGCTAAGGTAACCAGAAATTTGGAGTTCATTACCTTGATGAATGCTCATTTCTCCCCTTAATCATGTTCCCTAATAGTCTATGAACTATCATAAGTCTCTCAACCCAGGGATAAGAGAGGGACAGTGCTGCCTGGAACAAAACAGCCATTGGCTAGATTTAAGTTTCAGTGGGTACTTTTATTTTGGTTTTGCTTCTTTTTAAACGTACACTAAGGCAATAATCTTGAAATATGGACCTTGCTAAAAAAGTTTTGAAGTTTTATGTTCCATCAGCTTCCATTCACATATCAAGAGCCAATCCTTGCAGAATAAATCATCAATTTTGTCCCATAACTTTGAAGGGATATTATGAATACTGACAATAACTCCCAACACCATTCATGCTGACTCAGAAGGAGAAGTTACATATGATCTAGAGAAACCCATGCCACAGGGAAAGAGGTAACGGTAAGCCCAATACTGTCAATACAAAGACTCTACTATAAACTAATTAGATTCAATCTTTTCGTAGTAGTAATAAGTAATGTAGTAATGAGTCCTACACATCCATATTTTTCAAACAGTCATTTTTTTTTTTTTAATGTTAAGTCAGTGTTGAAAAACACTGCTCTAGAAAAAAAAAAAAAAAAAAGATACTGCATAACAAATTACCACTGCATGTAGGCAATAGCATTACTGGGCTATTGGGAAGTTGCCAGGGAGAGAGTCCAAGGAAGAGTCCAAGGAAGCTCTTCTAACTTTCTAGCCTAAACCCAGTCTACAAGGATCCAGAAGTCCCTGTGTGTTCTAGTTAGGTGCTGGGAGGGCTAAAGAATAAGTCAAGAGTGGCGGATAAAAGACCCCTGACTACGGGGGTTTTATAAATAAGAAAAATGACTAGAACCATAGATAGAAACCAGCAAGAGGTGTGGAAAAATCACTCTGAAAAGCCAGAAAAGACAAGTATTCTTCCAAGGTCACCAGCCCAGGCCCAAGAGCAGAGGAGCCACTCTGCAACAAATATCCAGAACATCATATGCATCTTGAGATCCAACACAATCTTGAAAGGAACAGAGGGTCGTGAAAGTTAAGAATTTGAGCATTTACATATATGAGAATTTGTTTAAGCTTAAATAATAGTACTTTAAATTAATACATTATTTTTTTTCTCTTTTACATATGAGGTGAACGTGAAGATTGAAGGCAGTTGCAAGGCTTGAAATATCACTTTATTTCCTGTGCACATTTAAATGTTAGTGTGCTCATATTTTGTCCTATTTATAATAATTTTAGAGGTTCTTTTTTATTCTCCCTGGATTTTTCACCTTTTCTTCTCCATTGAAGCAGTTAGTGATTTCTATGCTTCCTTGCCTATGGATAGGTTTGCAACTAGAAAGAAAGCAAAGTTGCAGATAAACCATCCTTTTCTCCACTATTATTGCCAGAAGTCTAAGCCCACTGAGGGAATTTTACAAAGTGCCTCTGAGAAAACAATAAAGAGAGAGAAACACCTTTGAACGAAACATCAAGAGGGAATTTACCTAATAGATGGAGAGGAGCCCAATCTCCAGACTGGGGAAAGAGTATGCAGGGACTGTAAGCACAGAAGGAAGGGAGAGGTTAAGTTTTGGAGATACTCAGCATCACAGTGAAGAGGGGCCAAAAACACCCAAATGGAGTCAGTGAATGGTGCTTATAAAGAAACTGAGCCATAGCAACATGTGCTTACAAGTGCTAAGATTCTTATGTGCACAGCTGACAGGGAAATAGCATAAAGTTTCTTTCTAGATCTAGTGAAAGTCCCATAAGCAACCAAGGCAGTATTTCCTTCCAGTCTGGTGGGATCAAAAGCCCAGTTAAAATGAGGTCAATTTAAAGAAAATAAAGTCCCATTTATTATATAACTAGGTACTATTCATACCTACTACACAAAATATAACTTTAAATTGATGGACTAATTATCTTAGTGAATAAAAATTCACTAAGATCTTCAATAACCATTGATTGTTTAAAATGTTAAATACATAATAAAATGTATTCTTGAGCAAAATTTTGAGAGATGAATGAGACACTTGTACAGAAAGATGAGCACATTCAAATTTGCTTGGTAATGGGCTGCTATCATGGATTTCATCAGAAAAGAGTAAATGTATACTGCTGGTATATCCACATAAACATATTACCCCTAATATATCCACATCTAGAATTCAAATCATTAACAGAATACTAAGCTCCAATTAAAAAAAAATTTTGAGGAAATATACAGACTCCTACAAAGTACTAGTTTGTGCATTTTAGAAAAATGGTTGAAATACTTTTTTCTGGCAAAAAAGTATTAAAATTTAAAATTTAATTGCCTGGGAAATCTAATTAGTAATGACATTCTACGGACATACCATTTCTCCAACTTTACAGTTACTTCAGGTTTTACAACACACTTATCATTTATCTGATAGAAAATAACATCTCATATTTGTCTTCAAATGTTGAAATCTGACATATTTAATTGCCCAGTCAATTTTGGATTTGATTAACACTTGTTTTAAAGATAATTATTCAGAGGTTCATTTTTTAGTTTAATCTTGCTCAGTGCTATCTAAAGATGCTACGCTGTTCAGAGGAGTATATCATTACTCAGAAAGGAAGTGATTTATTGAGTAATTAAGGCAAACTAAATCTATACCAACTCAATGCAAATTATAAGTGAATGCCAACTTGGTCTGAGCTCTGCAATCTTTTTCAAATGTAAAAGACTATTTATTTTTTTGCTATTAGTACTTCTAATACCATTAGATTTTAGTGGATATTTTCTTTAGTTTTAATTTTACATTTGTATTCTAAGAAAAAGTAAGATACTAAAAATGAATGTGGGTATTTTCACTGAAATTAGGCATAGTACCAGAAGAAAGCTTGGATGATTTTAAAACTATGAATAAAATAATGATTTAAAATTATACATACACTCATTTACTTTCGGTTAACAAACATTTCTGAGTACACATTTATGTACCTGTCAATGTTTGCTCTAAATATATAATAAATTTGTGTTGATATAACATAAAAACTGTCATAATTTTATTAATTCCTGTTCTCTACTCATTAACTTGTTAATAATGTAAATAATTCACTTCCCCCACCATAATTTTCAGCTTAGTTGCTGTCAATTATTTTTTATAGATTAAGCTGAATTGAAAACTAAAACATGAAAATTGGCAAATGTTGCAGAGTTGGAAAACTTCCACATATAACTAAAATTTTAAAATGTGAAAAAAAATTAAATGAATAGACAAGTAAGAGATGCACGAATGTTTGGGTTTATATTTCCATATAAATACAACACCCTAAATTCAAACAAATATTAAAGAATGTATATACATTTATATAGATAAATAACTATGGAAATTATGCCATTACTTTGGCATCATAAAAATGATAAAGTGAAAAATTTGCAACAGTAATGTCACTATTTATTTGGATATTTAGGGTTATAATAGAATTTTGTGCAAATAAAATAACATATTACTGTTTTAAAAATATGTAAACCACTTAAATTTTAAAAATCTGTGTTTCCTTTATAATAAGAGAATTATTTTCTACTAGAAACTTCACATTGATTATTTTCTAATTATGATTTGTTCATTACGGTTCTCACTTAATGATAGGAACAATAATGAATTTGTCCTGTGCTGTAACTAAGAAAAGATGGAGGAGAAATAGACTGTTTGCCATTGAACAGTTAAACTTCTGCTAGACCTAAATTTGTGAAATTCTGATACAGTACTTCTCAATGACATTCCAGTGTCTTCTCCACAAAAGTAACCCAACTTATATCTACAATATCACGTACAGTATAACAAAACTTCTTTCATCTAATCCTTAGCATTATAGTAGCCCATACAACTGACATTTGATTTTTAAAATTCAACTTAAATTTTCTAATTTGTGGACCCAAGCTTAAATATAGCAGGGAGTCAATGGATTTAGGAACTGAGGATGTGAGAGACAGAGAGGGACAGAGGGAGTTGGGGAGGAGGGAAGAAAGAGACTGGATACAGCTGAGTTGTCCCTGATTATTTTAAGTTATTGCTTGATATAAGCCAGCTTCTATCTCTCCACTGCCCAACAAGCCTTTCCCAGGAATTCCTACATTTGTTTTGAAAAATTTGATGCCTGCTTCTTCTAAATACTTGGGCTATATAGAATGGCACAGGTATCCCTGGCTTACATTTAAACCCCAGTCTCTTGGAGATCTTTACATGAAGCCTCCAAAACTCTTCAAAATCAGGTTTTAAAGCAGAATCATATAATGCCATATGGGAAATTATAAACAGAATTATGCCAGACCTTGTGATTTTTAAGAGCATCAAAAGAGATTTTTGGGACTTCCCTGGTGTCACAGTGGTTAAGAATCCGCCTGCCAATGTAGGGGACACAGATTCATTCCCTGGTCTGGGAAGATTCCACATGCCGCAGAGCAACTAAGCTCGTGGGCCACAACTACTGAGCCTGCGCGCTAGAGCCCGTGAGCCACAACTCGCCTAGAGTTGCCTGCACGCCTAGAGCCGGGGCTCCACAACAAGAGAAGCTACCACGATGAGAAAGCTGCGCACCGCAATGAAGAGTAGCCCCCACTCACCGCAACTAGAGAAAGCCCGCGTGCAGCAATGAAGACCCAACATAGCCAAAAATAAATAAATTAAATAAATTCATTTAAAAAAAAGAAAAAAACAGGTTTTCATGTGAACTTTAAAAAAAACTTACAGGCTGGCTCAAAAAGTATTTGCTGACCCTGAGCATGGGGAAAAAAAAGAAGTAAATGTGCAAGTTTGCAAGCTGAATTTTTTGGTCATGAGTACAACTTTTTTTTTTGCTGTACGCGGGCCTCTCACTGTTGCAGCCTCTCCCGTTGCAGAGCACAGGCTCAGCAGCCATGGCTCACGGGCCCAGCCGCTCCACAGCATGTGGGATCTTCCCGGACCGGGGCACAAACCCGTGTCCCCTGCATCGGCAGGCGGACTCTTAACCACTGCGCCACCAGGGAAGCCCAAGTACAACCATTTTTATGTAGGAAAAGTGTGTTTGGTACCTAACCTGACCTTTAAGATCTGCAATTTTCATTTTCTCCATCCCTGCAGTCTAATACTTGCTGTGCTATCAACCACACTAAATTACAGCTGTATATGCTAGTAAACTCTGTCACCCTGTGCTTTCATTATCTTCTTTCCTCCTTTCCCCTCCTTTTCTGCATTAATGCTTACTGAGGACATACTAATTGCCAGACTTAGCGGTCATGGTAGAATGAGAAATAAATAAGGAACACATCCTCACAGTGGTTGCAGAAGCAGGATTCGTGGCCTAACCATGAAGAATGTGGAAAGGAAATCAAGAGGTGTTATGCTTCTAGGAAGCAAAAGAGACTTCTCTTTTTGACTAATAAAGTGAGTGAAAACCCCGATCCTGAATCAGTATCATTGCCTGATTTCCCTCTTCTTGTACAAGGTGAATAAAGTATAGCTTGAGAAAAACCACACCTATTGAAACTGGTGCTTCCCTTTCTCCATCATTCATCTCATCTCTGCTTTATCTCCTCTCTTCTATATGTTTTGTCCCCTCTTATCTATTGGCTTCTCCCCACAGGCCCTGAGTATTCCCAAGTGCCTCCATAATGAAAAAAATAAAAAAATAAAATAAAAAGCTGCCCTATAATACTGCAATCCCAACAACTATTATATAATCTTTTATTTCTATTTTTCTCACAAATTTTCTTACTGTTTCTACTTCCTTACAATCCATTTAATTCTCATTTCACTACCTCTGGCTTCTATATTCATCATAATAATTATGTCTACACATATGAAAGTCAACAACTGCCAAATGCAACAGATACTCTTTTCAATTGAGCTTATTAAATATTCCAGAATCACTGCCTACGTTTTTTTAAAATGTATTTTTCATTCACCCATTGCAGCCATGGAGTCTGCAGGCTCTTATCACTTCCTGGTCTACCTGCTTTTCTCTGAATATTTATCTTTAATTACACAGTATGTAAATATATCCTCTAACTCTCTTCTAATTCTTTAGAAAATTTAAACTGTTCTCTTGATTTCGATTAATGAAAATAAGCCTATAACATACTGTCCAATGACATAAAGCACTTCATTGGCAAAATGTTCAAGTTTGAGATCCTTGATCCTTGTATAACCTCTCATCCTCTGATGCTCTTCATTGTAGTTACTGATACCAAGTCACTGAAGCTGGCATCTTGGGGAATCAAGATGCTTCAATCTGTTGAAATCTTTATTCAATCTTACAAGCTATTGAGTGCTAAAGTCACATATATTTATCTCTTGCACAGTCTTGAATAGATTTCTTCATTTTATTACCATGGCATTTATTTATATTCTCTTTATCATCTAAATGTGTGCATAACTTACCCATAACTATAATTATATCTCCAGTTGCTGCCAAGGTATAAATCACATCATATCTACCTTAGTCTGTTTGGACTGCTATAAAAAAAAATATCAGGGACTGTGTGACTTACAAACAACAGAAATTTATTTTTCAAGGTTCTTGAGGCTGGAAGTCCGAGATCAGGGTGCCAGCATGGTCAGGTGAGAACCCTCTTTAGGATATCAGATTTTTTCTTATATCTTCACATGAAAGAAGGGGTGAGGGATCTCTGTGGGGTCTCTTCTATAAGAACACTAGTTCCATTCATGAGGGTTCCACTCTCATGACCTAAGCACCTACCAAAGGCCCCACCTACTAATGCCAACACACTGGGAATTAAAGTTTCAACACATGAATTTTGAGGGGATATAAACATTTAGACCATAACAATATCCTTTCTCTATATAATAACAACTTAGTGGCTTCCTCTGTCAGAATAACTGACTAGATCCTTTCCATGACACTTAAAACCATCACAGATTACATGCCCATGAAGCCAGCCCTGCTAACATGTTATTATGAAACACAAAACTGCTTTCATTAACCATAATTCATACATTATTTAATCTTTTAAGTTTTATTCATACTTCTGATTGTATTCCATCCTCTCGTTAGTTTCCATTATTTTCTCTGCCAGGAATTTTCTTCCCACCTCCTTTGATGAGCATACTTTCTAGGTAATGTTCTACATTAAAATCTGGCTAGGTAGGGGCTTCCCTGGTGGCGCAGTGGTTGAGAATCTGCCTGCTAATGCAGGGGACATGGGTTTGAGCCCTGGTCTGGGAGGATCCCACATGCCGCGGAGCGACTAGGCCCGTGAGCCACAACTACTGAGCCTGAGCGTCTGGAGCCTGTGCTCCACAACAAGAGAGGCCGCAATAGTGAGAGGCCCGCGCACCATGATGAAGAGTGGCCCCCGCTTGCCACAACTAGAGAAAGCCCTCACACAGAAACGAAGACCCAACACAGCAAAAATTAATTAATTAATTAATAAACTCCTACCCCCAACATCTTAAAAAAAAAAAAAATCTGGCTAGGTGTCATTGCCTGAGAAGCTATCCCATGCTCCTACCCTCCCCACTGCCAGACAGACTAAATAAACCTAGATATTCCCCAGGATTAATTAAGAGCATTTCTTTTATAATTCCCTTGTAAATTTTATAATTTCATGAGAGTATTTCGTAGTATACTCTGAACTCCTTTGAGTGCAGTGATTTAATATTATTTATCTTTCTGTTCTTTCCTGCACAGAAGTTGTTTAATATAAGCAGGGCTCCTAAATCTAAACAATGTGTATAGAAAATCAGGCACAATTTGTTTTGCTTTCCTTCAGAGAAAGTGAAAAAATGAATGAAGTATACCATTGTAATAAATGCTGAGTGGTGGAAGCTTAAAATACTGTCTATTCATTGGCATTTAAAAAATGTATACCTTATTTTGGTATCAGTTGGTCATTACGTTATCAATTGATTATGGATGTAAAGTCTTGAAGAATTAAATAGAATATTCTGTAAAAGTCAAGTTATTTTATTAACTTAAATATAACAATGTTTTATTTTTTAGAGTATATGAACCAAGTAATCTAAGTGTTGCTAAAGCTTAGCAACACTTGTTTTTAAAATAAGTTTCATTCAGAAGTAGCGCAAGCTATTAAACCAAAGTCATTTTATAGGAGAGACCTTTGCTTACATAATTCAATTTGCCTAGCAGAATTTGTAAACCTATTCAAAGAACCAGTGACTGGAAGAGCATCAATCTGGCAGAGGAGTAAGACCTCAGACTTCCCAAAAGGCAAGAAACTACTCACGTACCCGGGTAGGGCAAAAGAAAAAAGAAAAAGCAGAGACAAAACAATAGGGACAGGACCTGTACCTCTGGGAGGGAGCTGTGAAGGAGGAAAAGTTTCCACACACTTGGAAGCCCTTTCACTGGTGGAAACAAGGGTTGGCAGGGGGGGTAGCTTTGGAGCCACAGAGAAAGCACAGCAACAGGGGTACAGAGGGCAAAGCGGAGACATTCCCACACAGGGGATCAGTGCTGATAAGCACTCACCAGCCTGAGAGGCTTGTCTGCTCACCCGCTGAGGAGGGTGGGGGCTGGGAGCTGAGGCTCTGGCTTCAGAGGTCAGATCCCAGGGAGAGAGCTGAGGTTGGCTGCGTGAACACAGCCTGAAGGGGGCTAGTGCACCGCAGCTAGCCGAGAGGGAGTCTGGGAAAAAGTCTGGACCTGCCTAAGAGGCAAGAGACCACTGTTTCGGGGTACGTGAGGAGAGGGGATTCAGAGCACTTCCTAAATGAGCTCCAGGGACAGGCGTGAGCCACAGCTATCAGCACAGACACCAGAGACAGGCATGAAACACTAAGGCTGCTACTGCAGCCACCAAGAAGCCTGTGTGCAAGCACAGGTCACTATCCATACCTCCCCTCACAGAAGCCTGTGCAGCCCGCCACTGCCAGGGTCCTGTGATCCAGGGACAACTTCCCCAGGAGAACACACGGCACACCTCAGGCTGTTGCAATGTCACGCTGGCCTCTGCCGCTGCAGGCTCGCCCCGCATTCTGTAACCCTGTCTCACCCCGGCATGAGTGAGCCAGAGCCCCATAATCAGTCTCTCCTTTAACCCGCTCCTGTCTGGGTGAAGAAAGATGCCAGAGGGCAACCTACATGCAGAGTCGGGGCCAAATCCAAAGCTGAACCCCAGAATATGTGTGAACAAAGAAGAGAAAGGGAAATTTCACCGTGCAGCCTCAGGAGCAGTGGACTAAATCTCCACAGACAATTTGAAGTACCCTGAGCCTGTGGAATACCTGAACAGACAATGAATCATCCCATTGGGAAAGGAAATAGTCAATCAAGTCCAGGAAACACAGAGTATCCCATACAGGATAAATCCAAGGAGAAACACGCCAAGACACATAGTAATCAAACTATCAAAAATTAAATACAAAGAAAAAATATTAAAAGCAGCAAGGGAAAAGCAACAAATAACATACAAGGGAATCCCCATAAGGGTAACAGCTGATCTTTCAGCAGAAACTCTGCAAACCACAAGGGAGTGGCAGGACACATCTAAAGTAAGGAAAGGGAAAAACATACAACCAAGATGACTCTACCCAGTGAGGAGGATCTCATTAAGATTCAACAGAGAAATTAAAACCTTTACACAAAAGCAAAAGCTAAGAGAATTCAGGACCACCAAACCAGATTTACAACAAATGTTAAAGGAATTTCTCTAGGCAGGAAACACAAGAGAAGGAAAAGACCTACAATAACAAACCCAAAACAATTAAGAAAATGGTAATAGGAACATATATATAGATATTTACCTTAAGTGTAAATGGATTAAATGCTCCAACCAAAAGACATAGATTGGCTGAATGGATATAAAAACAAGACCCGTACATATGCTGTCTACAAGAGACCCACTTCAGACCTAGAGACACGTACAGACTGAAAGTGAGAGGATGGAAAAAAAAAATTCTATGCAGATGTAAATCAAAAGAAAGCTGGAGTACCAATTCTCATATCAGACAAAACAGACTAAAAAAAAGAAGATTACAAGAGACAAAGAAGAAAACTACATAATGGTCAAGGGATCAATCCAAGAAGAAGATATAACAATTGTAAATATTTATGCACCCAACATAGGAGCACCTCAATACATAAGGCAAATGCTAACAGCCATAAAAGGAGAAATCGACAGTAACACAATCATAGTAGGGGACTTTAACACCCCATTTTCAAC
Organism: Phocoena sinus; assembly: GCF_008692025.1. Lineage (NCBI taxonomy): Eukaryota > Metazoa > Chordata > Mammalia > Artiodactyla > Phocoenidae > Phocoena > Phocoena sinus. The sequence continues at coordinate 33,381,871 of NC_045772.1, read as the reverse complement.
AATGGATAGATCATCCAAAATGAAAATAAATAAGGAAACACAAGTTTTAAATGACACATTAAATAAGATGGAGTTAATTGACAATTATAGGACATTCCATCTAAAAACAACAGAATACACATTCTTCTCAAATGCCCATGGAGCATTCTCCAGGATAGATCATATCTTGGGTCACAAATCAAGCCTTAGTGAATTTAGGAAAATTGAAATCATATGAAGTATCTTTTCTGACCAGAACACTATGAGACTTGATATCAATTACAGGAAAAAAACTGTAAAAACTACAAACACATGGAGGCTAAACAAAATGCTACTAAATAACCAAGAGATCACTGAAGAAATCAAAGAGGAAATAAAAAAATACTTAGAAACAAATGACAATGAAAACATGACGACCCTAAACTTATGGGATGCAGCAAAAGCAGTTCTAAGAGGGATGTTTATAGGAATACAATCCTACCTTAAGAAACAAGAAACATCTCAAATAAACAACCTAACCTACACCTAAACCAATTAAAGAACAAAAACACCCCAAAGTTAGCAGAAGGAAAAATCATAAAAATCAGATCAGAAATAAATGAAAAAGAAGTGAAGGAAATGATACAAAGGTCAATAAAACTAAAAGCTGATTCTTTGAGAAGATAAATAAATTGATAAACCATTAGCCAGACTAATCAAGAAAAAAAGGGAAAAGACTCCAATCAACAGAATTAGAAATGAAAAAGGAGACATAACAACTGACACTGCAGAAATACAAACAATCATGAGAGATTACTACAGGCAACTGTATGCCAATAAAATGGACAACCTGGAAGAAATGGACAAATTCTTAGAAAAACACAACCTTCCGAGACTGAATCAGGAAGAAATAGAAAATATAAACAGACCAATCACAAGCACTGAAATTGAAACTGTGATTAAAAACCTTCCAACAAACAAAAGCCCAGAACCAGTTGGTTTCACAGGCGAATTCTATCAAACATTTAGAGAAGAGCTAACACCTATCCTTCTCAAACTCATCCAAAATACAGCAGAGGAAGGAAAACTCCCAAATTCATTCTACGAGGTCACCATCACCCTGATATCAAATCCAGACAAATATGTGACAAGAAGAGAAAACTAAAGGCCAATATCACTGATGAACATAGATGCAAAAATCCTCAACAAAATCCTAGCAAACAGAAACCCACAGCACATTAAAAGGATCATACACCATGATCAAGTGGGGTTTATCCCAGGAATGCAAGGATTTTTCAATATATGCAAAACAATCAATGTGATACACCATATTAACCAACTGAAGGATAAAAACCATAAGATTATCTCAATAGATACAGAAAAAGCTTGTGACAATATTCAACACCCATTTATGATAAAACCCCTCCAGAAAGTGGGCATAGAGGGAACTTACCTCAACCTAATAAAGGCCATATATGACACACCCATAGCCAACATCATTCTCAATGGTGAAAAACTGAAACCATTTCCACTAAGATCAGGTACAAGACTAAGTTGGCTACTCTCACAACTATTATTAAACACGGTTTCATAATTTTAGCTACAGCAAACAGAGAAGAAAAGAAATAAAAGGAATCCAAATCAGAAAACAAGAAGTAAAACTGTCACTGTTTGCAGATGACATTATACACAGAGAATCCTAAAGATGCTACCAGAAAACTACTGGAGCTAATCAATGAATTTGGTAAAGTAGCAGGATACAAAATTAATGCACAGAAATCTCTTGCATTCCTATACACTTATGATGAAAAATCTGAAAGAGAAATTAAAGAAACACTCCCATTTACCACTGCAACAAAAAGAATAAAATACCGAGGAATAAACCTACCTAAGGAGACAAAAGACCTGTATGCAGAAATCTATAAGACACTGATGAAATTTATTAAATGTCATGTTAATATCAAACTGGTCTCTTCTTTTCTACCGTTCACTAACTTTTATTTGTTTTCCTGATCTCTTTTCCTCTTTTCACTCTTAGGCATTGCCAGCTACACATAGGGACTTGTCATCTTGGAATCCACGTGGCACCAGGTCAATAAGTCATTCTCTAAAATATTATGATTGACAATCATGATTGATACCTATGTAAAATCTATAATTAGTCTCATTTTGCAAGATGACTCCCCACCATATATTTAGAATTATTGGAATATTAGTGTATTGGTACGTATTTTATAAACTTTATATTTTCCATCCTTTTGTCAGTACCTGAGTAAGCAGGTTTAGATTTACTTCTCTGGCATGATTATGTTTGATTCATTATATTCAAAATGTGATTACTGAACGCATATTGTGCTAGATACTTTGGATACAAAGGTAACCTTTTTAAAACTGTAAAAAAATATAAAATTTAAAAATTTTTAATAAGTTAATTAAAGATGAATTAAATAGTCTCTTGCCCATGAGGTATTCTAATAATGGTTTTTAAAACTTTAAAAAATTCTATCCATATTATTAAGCCCACAGAGTTCTTGTCTGAAGAAAATCATTAATTCATTCACTAATTCTTTCAAGCACCCTACGTCCTTAGTGATATTCCATAATATATAAATATACCCAAAATAAGAATATGTTATTCTAGCTCTTAAATACCTATTTTTAAATTTATAATTTTTGCCTACCTTATTTTATCCTTTTCAGGTAATTCTCATGGTGCTAACATTATAATTGAAATGAAACTTGACATTAATGACAAACAAAAAATGTTACCTCATATCCACAAACACTTAAATTATTGCCATAACACTTCAAAGCATAAATGAATGTTTTTATTGAATAGACAATATTGATTTCAAGTATATACATTTACAGTGATTTCTCTGGGTCACCTAGAAAATAAATGGCAGGTTTTTAAATCACACAAGCCGTCAAAGAAATCTGCACATTCCCCAACAGTTTGGTTGCTTCACATGTAACAACATATGCTTATAACTTATTGCACATTTGAAAAAATTTTGTGAATAAATTTACTATTTTAAGTCTTTCAGAAAACCAATGCTTGTAAAAGTTTGGTAAGTGATATAAGTGCTGGCATCCTAGGCATTTTGGACATAATAAAAATTTTGGTCAAGGATTTAATTAGTGAGATGTGAATCAAATTTACTTTTGTAGAAGTAAGATTATCAGCTCTATGGTGTACACATTTCAACACTCATAGGAGTTGGCAAATTTCTCTGCAAAATGTTGCCAGTCGTATTACCAGAAATATATTTTTCCTTTTCTTGTATCTATACTAAAAATCTTGTTGAATATCAGTGTTTTTCTAATTGTGGAATATGGAATTACGTCATGTTGCTTTAATTTTCAGTAGTTTTTACTAGTGAGGATGGACAACTTTCCCTATGTTTATTAAGAATACTGATTTCTTCCCCTTGAATTGTCTTTAAAAATATTATAAAATATTTTCCCCTGGATTTGCTTTCCTGTTAGTATTTTTTTCTTTTCATTATCAATTTACAGGAGTTTTATATATATTCTCTCCACTAATTCCTTATTTGTAATATGGGTTGCAAATATATTTTCCTAGATTGTGGACTGCATATTTTCTTTATATATTCTGTATTTAAGTGGAATTTTTACTGAGATAATTGCAGCTTTACACGCACTTTTAAGAAATACCTAGAAGTTCTGTGTACACATTACTCAGTTTGTAATAATGGTAATATTTTGCAAAACTATAGTATAATATCACAACCAAATACTGACATTGATACAATTCACAACTCTTACTCAATATTCTCCAGTTTTACTTGTTTATACACGTGTGTGTTTATTTAGTTTTACACAATTTTGCCATACGTGCTTGTTCTTTTATCCACAACCACTGTCAAAATACTGAAAATTGCCATCACAACAATAATGTTGCCTTTCTATAACTATATCCATCTCCCTCTTGCCATTCTTCCCCCACCTCACCCCCTCCAATCTGCTTCAAACACTAACTTGTGGCAAGCACTAATCTCTTCTCTGTTTCTAAAATTTTGTCATTTCCAAATGTTTAAATGGAATTCTACAACTGGTCATCTTTTAGATGTGGCTTTTTCATATAGTATAATTTCTTGAAGATTCATCCAAATCATTTTATGTACAGTTTGCTCCCTTTTATTCTATTATTCCATTATATGTATGTATCAGTTTGTTTAACCATACATCTGTTGGATGCTCTGAAAGTGTATTAGCAAACCTGAGACTGAATGAATTTTGTACAGGAGAAAAACGTACCACCAAAAATTCATTCTTTATCCAAAACAAGAATAAAATTTCCACCATGAATTATCTTCAAAAGCACAAAGAAGAGAATCAGAATTCCCAAGACTGATAAAAGAACCATAATTAAGACTATAGAAAATATTTTATAAATAAACAAGTTGTAAAATAACAAATCAAAGCTAACAATTTTTAAGTATTATAAGGAAATTTAAAAAGGGATATTAAAAATAATTTACAGATAAAGCTACAGTTTAGCACAGCATGAAAAGATAATTAGTGAACTACATAGTTATGAAAAAGCATAGAGGGATAAAAAATGAAAAATCAAAATGAGTGGTTAAAATGCATGGAAACTAGAATAAGGCCTGACAAAATAGGAATTAGAAAAAATGGGGCAAGATAACTTTAATGCAGGTAACAACTGTGGATATGCCAGAATTGATAAAATTCTTGCCAAGTTAAGAAACACAACAGCTCCTGAGTAGAATATATCTACAGCTAGACACATGATAGGAAAAAGCAAAATTCAAACAAATAAAAAGTCTTAAAGCTTCTGAAGAGAAAAAAAATGCTATATCCAAAAGAGCAGAACATATTGGATTTTCAGAAATCATATTAAATGCTAGAACAAAAATTCAAACTAGATGAAATAATTATTTTAAGGAGTTGAATGAAGCTAAGACCCATTCTAGAATTTGAAACCTAAGTTATCATGGAAGAAAATGAGAAAAATATGACAAAGAAAATATTAGTAAAACACAGATCTGATAAAGGACCTGAATCTATAATATATAATGAGCTCTTGCAATACAATAATGATAACATCAATCCAAACAACTCTTAAAAATGAACAAAATATCTGAAAAGACACCACACCAAAATAATTATATGAATGGCAAATAAGCATATGAATAAATGCTCACTGAGAAAATGCAAATTAACACCACACTTGGATCCAACTACACACCCACTAGAAAAGCTGAAACTAAAACATCTGAAAATAGTGTTGGCAAGAATGTGTTGGAACTGTAAAGTCACACACTGCAGGTGTGAATGCAAAATGATACGACTTTGGAAAACAGCAAACTAAGATTTACATGGTTATTATCTTTTTCTAAACAGATGAGGAAATACATATGTATTTCAGACTTACTACAAGTCATCCAGGTAGAAGAGCTACACAAAAGACCTCAAATATTTATTAACTCAAGGTATCAATAATATATATTATTACCAACAGCAACTCCTATTTAAAGGAGAAAATAAAAAATTACAGCTAAAATAACTCCCAAGTCCTTATGTCAAGTAAGTGGTACAGACATGATATGACCTTTCGGTTTTTTGTTTTTTTACCTGTGACTTGGCATACAGTTCTATATTTAATCAAATTTTCAACAGTTGCACAACTTTCTCAGCTTTCAAAGAACCCAAATACGTAAAATTCACTACACTACAGATTATACATAATTTATTCTTTCTCTATAAATATATAATACTAAAATTTCTTAAACTGTCCAATGCAAAATACTAGTTTCTTAGGCTATCAATAGGTAGTGTATGAAAAAAGTGTACTGTGCTCAAATATATTTAGGAAAAGCCAAGGTAAACAGCATAAAAGATATTTCTTTATTGTAAGATTTCCAAAATTTTCCTCATGCCAATTAATGCACACTATTAAAACAACATATAGTAAGCATCAAATCCTATTTGTATTTTACTACAAAGAATACATTTTTTTTTTTTTGGAGAACCACCTTACAAGGACTAACTTAGAGCTAATTTAGAATATTTTCATAGAACATTAAATAGAGCTCCACCATGTCTGGTTCAATGAATAAAAATATGGAAAGCATCCAATGGTGGAGTATCCTCAATTACATTAGAGCTCTATAGGAGATTAGAAACAAGAAGCAAATCTCAGTCTATATGGGAAGTCTTTAAGCCATGTATCCTCTTTGGTAAATCTTAAATGAAGTTAAATATAAACAAATAAGGCCTTCACTGGTGGCGCAGTGGTTGTGAGTTCGCCTGCCAATGCAAGGGACACGGGTTCGTGCTCTGGTCTGCGAAGATCCCACATGCCGCGGAGCAGCTGGGCCCGTGAGCCATGGCCGGTGGGCCTGAGCGTCCGGAGCCTCTGCTCCGCGACGGGAGAGGCCACAACAGTGAGAGGCCCGCGTACCACAAAAAAATAAATAAATAAATAAAATATATAAACAAATAAGGCATTCAAGAAAAAATATAATTAACTTAGTCATTAAAAATGAGTAAATATGCAATACATGAAAAGAAATTTTAAATGGTTGGGAAAATCCCAACAGAATATCAGCCCTCAAAGAGTTTGGACTTCGTTCTTCTACAATGATGTAGCTTCAGCCAGTATAAAAGTGCCTGACCAGGCACTTTGTAAATGTATATGGGCTGCACTGATGAATGAATAAGGAATGGGTTAATCACTGAAGATGAAATAAACTATCACTTTAAAATGCAGTAGGGAAGATTTTATTATAGCTTCAGGCTATCTTCCTGTTTACAGTAGTTGTAGAAAACTGCAATGTGAGTGAGTGTTTAGAGTCACTGGGCATTTAGCCTAGTGGCTAATTTAGCCCTTAGTGCCCAATAAATATTTGAGGTAAGTTAAAAAGAAGCATTGAAAAACAGTTTTAAATTGCTGGCTTTGATTTTAAAATATAATGAAGAAGGCAACTGATACATTCTTGCCATCATATCATTTACTCATTTCTCACTCATTTCAGCTGTCATGTATAAACATAAAGAGCAAAATGGAATATATTATACATAGATAAGAGAGGCAAATAGAATTACATGCTAGTGAGGAAATCCTCATTATTTTTGATAATGCGTGTGGAGAAAAGCAATCAGGAAAATGAAAATGGCTTTGAAATCTACAAACCTGATTGAATTATCTATATATTATTTTTCACCATGGGACCACTGGCTCAGTCAATGCTATTTTTAAGTCTCAGAAAATTTCAGTGACGATGCTCAAGGTCCTGGGAAGATAAGACATTTGTGGTAGGATCAAATTAAGCTGCAAAGAGAGGGCAAGGTGTTAGCCTGGATATTTGGTGCTACAAGAAAAGACAGACCTCTGCCTGGGTATTAATTACATAGTACTGCTAACAGAATTAGCTGCAAGATAAATAAAGCTCCAGATGATCAAAATCTATCTCCCTCCACTGTTCTCACACCTTGTCTGTTCCCTCCTACTCACACTGCCTGATGCTCTTCTTATAGTAGACATAAAAATATATTTGTTGAATAAGTATTTACTAAAATAATGTGTGGAGTAGTTTGTGTGTAAACTCACATTTTGGAAGCAGACAGAGCTTGTATTTCCTGGAATTTCCCATACATACTCCTTGAGAATGATACTGAACACTGTGGTATTTTCTTCTCTATAAAGCTTTTCTCATATGGTCTCATTTAAAGTTTCTTAAAATAAAGAGCACTACAATTTGATATAAGTGACTTTATAGGAAAAAGAAACTTTAATTATAGTTTATGAATTATTTTAGGAGATAAAGAAAAAAGGAAAGTTTTGAAAAAAGATCTGACTAGATCAAGCATCGAACAGGAATATAAACTGATACAACTTTGGGGGAAACAGTGATTTGAAAACACGTATTCCCTATGTTCACAATTGTAATTCTAAGTATCCTCAGAAAAACATTTCTGGAAACTAAGACATGTCAAAATGTTAAAAAGAACTTTAGTAAAACATTGTTTATAATAGTGAAAAACAGGACACACCCTAAATGTGCATAAATAGAGCAAGCAATAATAAATAATGGAATATCTATTGACTGAAATACTCTATAGAAATCAAAGGAACTAAATCTATGTGTAATAATTTAGAAGACTCCCTGGGAAAATACTAAATGGAAAACAAAGAAATATAATATAGTTCATGTCTCATAATATTATTTAATAAAGCTAAAAAAATTAAAACACACAAAGTAATACCAAACAAGATCTACTGTCACTCCTATATGAATATGAATGTTTAAAAATGGAGTAGAAGTCTACACCTCAAACCTATAAAAGTCATTATATCTGCAAATGGGGTAGAGAATCTGACTTCTTTATGCACATGGGCTAATTAAGCTTCTTAATATTGTACCTTTTAAAGGGAAATACACTCATATTCCACTGATGCAATATAAATGCATATGAAGGAAAAAGACAGGAAATAAATGTCAAAATATTAACCGTGGATAAATCTGGGAAATTGGAATATGAGTACTTGTTTTTATTTTTACTATTTTTGTAGTTTTCAAAATCTGCAAAAGTAAAAGAGAAAAAAGGGATAGTTACTAATTACTTATAACCTCCCTCATTGCCATTCAAGGATTCAATGAGGATTTAGCTTGTGAAAGACTGACTTCCATCTTAAGTTAAATAAAGGGGATTTCAAAAAGGAAGAATGGGAAGTTAGAGAACTAAAAGGCAGCAGAAAGAAAAGTAGACACCCTTAGAATCTGTAAGAATGGGTGACCCTTTTGAGCAAATTAGTATGAATTAGAATGCTCTTGATAATATTAAACTAATATTATGCCAAATGTTCTTCGTACTGAAGATGTGGAGTGGGAAGGTAGAGTAAAATAAGTCAACAAGTTACACTTAAAATGAAAAAGATTACTATTACAGAAGATGGGGGCCCCTGATGTTTGCTGCACATGGAGGAATTCCCTAACTCAGTCTTGCATATGGAGCGAGGCAGGAACGTCAAGAAACACTTTAAACCAAAGGTGGTGCTGGAGCTGAGACTGGAAGAGAATTAGAAATTACCCAGGTCATCCTGAGGTGCAGCAGAAGGTACAAAGGGATTAGAGAAAAAAAGAACATTTTTAGACTGAGTTTCTTAAGAAGAGAAAATGGGTCTTGTCGATTTCTCATGCCACAGTTCCAAATCTAGCAGAACAGGAGAAAAGTCTTTTTTTATTAATGAATCAAAGAACTAGATGACCATCTATTATATATTGTTTTCAATTTGCAAATTGAGGATAGTACTGTTTGTGTGAAACAAATAAAAAGCTTCTAAGTATCACAAAATTAGATATCTCTTAGTGTACAAGGAATACCCTATTTAAAATTTAACTTATTATATATAAAGTTTTAACAATGTATCTCAACTCACAGAAATGTCAACGCTCTGAACACAGCCACATTTCAAATTTATATTTGCCTTAAATGTTCTTTGATAAAAAATCGATCCAAGTTGCTTCGTAACATTTACCACAAAGTGAATTTCAAAGCATTTTAATATTAGTTATTTTAACACTAATGAAATAATTTTTAAAATGCTAGTAAATTACAATATACAATGATATATTAGCTACCAATCTATTAATGATATACTCATTTGCATGAAGTTTCACAACTGCAAAATGATGTGTAAGATTATAAAATAGACATGATATTCTTATTTATGAATACATGAATATCAAATTACTTATAATAAAAAATTAGAATTTGAGGTTTTAATTCTTTAAATATTGAGTACTTTAGATCATTTTGGCAAGATTAATTCCTATTTTGGTAGTGTTGGTAAGAAAATTCTATTTTTATAGAATCATGATCATAATTATTTTTCATATATAATTAACAGATATTAATTAAAATCCTAAAATAAAGGTTTTCTTTACTGAATTTATCTGCAATAATCAGCAAAGATTTTTAAATTCTTTCAAGTTCTGTTTTTAGTTACTAGAATGGATGTTAGATAATATGTGTCTTCTTAAAGGATCCATTATTCCTATACATTTTTAGTAACTGTTTCAGATTTGCAAAATGACTAAAACCTGAACAATGTAAGCACAACAAAAGAAAAATTAAAAAAAATTAGAAACTACACCACACAGAGGAGCTACACTGTATTATTCCATTTCACATAAAAGGCAGCTCACATTCATTCTGTGATCTTTTACCTCCAACTAAAAGCAAAATTATTGCTTTTCAATTAATATAGGCTTATAGTATTACATTCAATGACTGAATATTATTTGAGCTAATGTTAAGTATGTAATTTACTTAACTTCCATTATGCTAATGAACACTTAGGTTGATTCCAAAGTTTTTGTTAATATAGCAAGGAAGCTACTTGGACATATATCTTTCCATATTTCTGTGATATCTCCTTAGGATAAAAATCTTAGAAGTGGAGTTGCTATTTCAAAGGAAGCTGGCCTAAGCTCAGGCATCATTTAAAAAAGAAGAGTTCCCCTAATTCACCTTCTCCCAGGCTGAGTTATTTGTCCCTACTATGTGCTCCGATTGTGCCTATGCTAATTTATATTTCTGCACTACTATCTAGTATATTATGTGTCACTCTTCATAGGCTTCCAGAAGTGTAAGGACTATATACTATTCTGTATTCTTCTTACTTAGTCTTTAATAAATATTTGTTGATTTGCATGATTGTTGCTGACAGAATATAAAGACATAACACAGATCCATAAGTATCAGAATCACTACAAATACACTTGGGCTACAGAATGGTTGTGGGATACTGTAGGGCTCTAAAGATTTTCCGGGCTATACTTGATATGAAGCTACCCCATACTGGGAAGATTTTTTTTTTTTGCGGTACGCGGGCCTCACACTGCCATGGCCTCTCCTGTTGCGGAGCACAGGCTCCAGACGTGCAGGCCCAGTGGCCATGGCCCACGGGCCCAGCCGCTCCGTGGCACGCAGGATCCCCCCGGACCTGGGCACGAACCCACGTCCCCCGCATCGGCAGGCAGACTCCCAACCACTGTGCCACCAGGGAAGCCCAAGATTTTTAACTCCTTTATCAAATAGACATGAAGAAACAAATAAATAAATCATATAAGTAATAAGTAGCATGAACAATATAAATATTCATGGATCACTATAGTCAGAATTTCTCTCTATATAATTTCTAGTATAGAATTCTACCCTACTTATAGAAACATAGATACAACCTAATCTCTTGTAATATATTTTCGTAAAAACTTTTGATCCTTTGATTGCCTTTCTTAAAACTTGTGTGCCTGGGTGGGCCAAATCTAGGTGCTATGTACTGAACTATGTCTTGGCAGAATTCATATGTTGAAGCCCTAACCCCACAATGTGATGGCATTTGCAAATGGAGATTGGGAGGAAATTAGGTTTAGGTGAGGCCGTAGGGGTGGGACCTTCGTCATGGGATTAAGTCCTTTATAAGAAGAGACAGCAGAGAGGAGCCAGTCACCTCCACCTTGCGTCTCCCTTCTTTCTCTTCTTCTGCCATATGAGGACACAGTGAGAAGGACACCACCTGCAAGTCAGGTAGAAAGTTCTCACCAGACCCCCAAACCATACTGACATCCTGATTTGGGGCTTTCAGGCTCCAGAACTGAGAGAAATAAATTTCTGTTGTTTAAGCCATCTAGTTTATTGTATTTTCTTATGGCAGCCCAAGCTGACTAAGACATTAAGGAAAACAGATTATTGACATAAGCATTGTCACTGATTCTGGTACCTAAGCAGATGCAACGTATGTATTTGCATATCTATTACAAATAAGAGTAGGTACCCAGGGTTCCCTTTTTTCTACATCTTTGCCAACATTTTTTATCTGTTGTCTTTTTAATGACAGACATTCTAACAAGTGTGAGGATATATCTTATTGTGATTTTGATTTGCATTTCCCTGATGATTAGTGATGTTGAGCATCTTTTCAAGTGCCTGTTGGCCATTTGTATGTCTTCTTTGGAAAAATGTCTGTTTGGTTTCTCTGTCCATTTTTAAACTGGATTTAAAGGGAACCCTGGTGCACTGTTGATGGAAATGTAAATAGTTCAGTCATTATGAGAAATACTATGGAGGTTCCTTTAAAACTTAAAAATAGACCTTACAATATGATCCAGCAATCTCACTTCTGGGTATATCCACAGAAAATGAAAATAGGATATCAAAAACATATCTGCACTCCACGTTTACTGAAGCATTATTCACAAGCCAAGATATGGAAATAGCCTAAGCATTGATCAACAGATGAATGGAGAAAGAAGATGTGAGGTATATACATATTAGATCCCCAGAACTTACTCACCTTCAACTATAAGTTTGTACCCTTTGACAAGCTTCTCCCCAATTCCCTCTGGTAACCATGATTCTACTATTTCTGTGAACTCGACTTTTTAAGATTCCACATATAAGTGATATCATGCAGTATTTGTCTTTCTCTGACTTTTCTCGCTTAGTATAATGCCCTTAAGGTACATCCATGTTGTCACAAATGTCAATATTTTCTTCTTTCTCATGGCTGAATAATATTCCATTGTGTGTGTGTGTGTGTGTGTGTGTGTGTGTGTGTGTACACACATATATAGGGATGTTGAGTTTATATATTTCAATAAAATGGAATGTAATTGTGGTAAGATGGATGGAAGAATATCTAAAAGAATGAATCTGCACAGACAAAACAAGTTAATTGGAAAGAAAGTGGGATGAATTTAAAAGACAACATGCAGTTGATATGTCATTTATGTAGAAGAAAAATGGAATCTTGGACAGGTTTAGAGCAGACTGTTAAAAACCTGTACATCATAATACAGCTTTTGTAATGCAGCTTAAAAGAAGATCACTCAAAATAAATGAATAAAAGAAGCAACACTGGCACCAGAGGAAAAGAATATAATTTTGTGACAGAGAAGAATCTAACACGGCTTATTGAAGAGGTATCATTGACTTGCACTTTGAAAGATCTTTGAAGAAATGCGATTTTTCAAAAATTTGACATTCTAGGTGTATCCAGTAGTATGAGCAAAAAGGTAAAAGTTGAAAAGGGCAGGCTATGTTTAAATCAGTAATTGTGATTATACAGAGAGATATACAGATATATATCAAACTGGTTAAGAGTCACAACTCTAAATTAAATCATTCTCCATCACTTATAAGCAGTACTTAATTTCTCTTTCCCCAATTCCTTCATCTGTAAAATAAACATAATTATACTATTTAACCAACAGATGTGCTTTAAAATTGAATAAATACCTTTAACATTCTTAGAAGTGTATCGATTAAATAAATTGTTAATTATTTATTATGTCAGGAAAAAATTCTATTTTAATCAACAAAAATATTAAGAAAAAGTCCAGTAATATTTCTTAATCCCAACACATGTACAATATATCTATAAATGTCAGATATTGTTCTAGATGTGAACATTAAACAGTAACAAGAAGAAAAAAATTACTGTTATCATGGAACTTATACTGGAGTAAAGGAGAAAGTAAAAAATATAATAACAACCATTTTAGACTTATATTCCAAGATGGAAGACCTTGAACTCACCTCCTCTATGGACACACAGAATCTATACCTACATATAGACCAATTCCTCCTGAAGAAGAACTGAGATCTGACTGAACAGCTTTTGTACAACCATAGAAGGACCACATAAAAATGTGTAGGAGAGATGAAGCCATGATATCAACAGAGACCCCACTCCTGACATGGAGACCTGCAGTGGGGAGACATATTACTGAGGGGGCCTGTGTGCAAACTTACCCACCCTGGGGCACAACAAAAAAGCAGTGGTTTAAAGGGCACCTAAACAATATGTGAAGGGAATCCGTGTGATAACCCTAAAGCATCTGCCAAACAAGTGGGGAAGTGGTAGAACTCTCTCCACTATTTTGTGTGTAGGCCATTTTGTATGTTCCCCCTCTACCTTGATGGCACAGGTAAGAAATATGGCCCAAATACTCTAGCTGGCCTGCCAGAGATCCTTGAAGTCCCTGGCCTACACCAGCTGTAGCCACTCCCCAAAAGGTGGCCCTGGCACAGCACACCCTGAAATCACCTCAGGCCATGCCCACTCCAGCGCTAGCCATCCCACAAATGCAGCCCTGACTCCGTGTGCCCCAGGATACTCCCTGACTTGCACCCACTCCAGTTCTAGCCTTTCTGCCAAAGCTGTCCAGCACACATAGTGTACACAGAGGATACTTTTACACAAGAGAGTCAACATTTGTACAAGTGGATCCCCATTGAAAAAAATAGAAATAATGGAATAAAGCTAATATATAATGCAAAAGAGGGCTTGAAACTACATATTTAAAAGAGGGTATCATATCCCAGGGAAAAAAAATCATCCCAAATTGTCAACACTGAAGCGCACCCTAGTAAAATTACTTGACATCAAACATAAAAATGCCATAAAAAAAGGTGCTATAGGCAGTCACGCAAAAAAAATCTCCTTTAAATTGAGATTAAGCCAGAAAAATGGCTAATCTCAGAATTGTTCTGAAGAGTCTTCATGTGAGAATAAAACGTAAAAATAAGGAAAGAAACTAAGAATCAAAGAGTTTATTTGAGTCAAATAATTTTTCAAGAACAAAAGCAATAAAATATTTTTCTATGAACTGTTTCTGATATAGGTACTAATCAGCCAATCAAAAGACTACCAGAAAAACCCTATGGAGTTAGCAACTGTGGAGGCATTTTACACATTTATCTATAGATGTAAGATTAAAACAAATGTGGGGTTTGGGGTGAAGAACAGAAGGTATGCTCAATGAAGAAATGATATAAACACCAAAGTTGGAGGAAAGAATAAAGAAAGCAGGAGTTATGCTCATTCTTCACCTTTCTGATAATAGCTTACAACAAAAAAACGGAACTCATAAACATTTCTCAAATTATTACATTTAAATTGGCTAAACTGAATTTTTAAAAGAGAAAGATTTTCATACTAGATTTCAAAAGTATCCTAACTCTCTGCTGTATATAAACGATAAACCTGAAGCAAAATGATTCATAAAGATTTTTTTAAATGTGCAAAGACATAGGCAATTCAAACATAAAGAAGCAGAGTCCACAATATCAGTAATAAACAAGGGCGAATTCAGGCCAAAAAGCATTAACAACCTAAATCAGGGGTCTTTATAACATTAAAGGGGACAAGTAACACTGTGGATAAAATAATTATGATCATCTACATATCAAACAAGCAGTTCAAAATGCATAAACAAATATATAGGGAATACAAGGAGAAGAAAATACATTAGAGAATATTTAATTTCAACTCTCTGAACCTTTAAGATATCAAGGGGACAGAGAACACTTAAAGATAGAAATTATATTTTTTTAATTTAATTTAATTTAATTTAATTTTAATAGTTTTAATAAGTGGTGGAGCTGAGTCTCAAACACATCATCACTGGTTCCAGAGAGTAAGCTGCTTACCAGCATCTTATATTGTGATATAAGTGTCTCCTAAAGTGTCTCTTGAAGAGGAGACAAAAAATCTCTCTTCTGATTAAAACAAGAAATGAGAAAATGAGGGTTGGAGGTTTAAGAAAAAAAAAAAACTATTGAAATAATTTTCTGAAAGAGCAACAGACTGCAGTAATGAGGAGGTGAGTATGATTGGCAAGAGTGCTAAGAACCTGGTTCAGGTCAATTGGAATGATACAGGGGTACTTGATGGTTCCCAGAATCCAAGAGCAGAAAGTGAGTGCAACCAGGACCCAGAAAAGCTATTCAGACTATCACTACATCTCCTACTGTGACTATTGGGTGTCTCATCCCCACTTCCCTATGCTTCATTCTCCCATATTGCTCTCTGCAAACTGCCTTGTTCTTTCCCATTTGCACATAGCCAACAAATGGCTGACAAATTCCATCTGTACTTGACTACCCAGTTTAGACACCAAATTAAGATTGATTAGAGTTTGTATAACCCTACTCTAGATTCTAGCGAAAGAGAATTTAGTTGCTGCAATTTAGGTCATGAGGTCATAGTTATCCTCTACTAATCTGGTAGGATGCAGGGCAGGATCAGCTAAAAAAGTGGCTGCAATTCAGGAACCCCAAAAGTCCACTGTAAGTATCTCCCATTTTGCACATGTGGTAATTTAAGATATTTACTCAACTGCAAGTTAAAAAGTATACCCAAAGTTTTCTTGATAGATCCATGCCTTCAATAATGTCATCACAATCATTTTTGTTTAAATGATGCCTGCAGAGTAAAACCTAACAGGCAATGTCTTTTTACCCAAAACAGTTCATTGCATTTTTCATCCATGGATACATAGGGATCATAATGAAAAGAATTCCACAGAAATAGTGTTTTGTGGGTAGTGGGCATGTGTCAGAATGGGGTAGTTTCTGTGAGAGTTTGTGGGGCTCTCCTTAGGCTGATGCATTACAACATTTCTAGTTTGTTTCTGGAAATCAGCAACTGAGTTAAATTGAAACATAGTAGGAATGGGGAATGTTCTGCTAAATCTGAAGTAAAATGTTAACTTTGTAGTTCTATAATTTTATCCAATGTTTGCTTTTTCTAAAATATAAGGTACAATAAAATTACTATTTCAGTTCAAAAAGAAAAATTCCAAAGACAGGCAAAGAAACTCCTTAGTTATCTCTGTTACTAATCCTCTATATTTCTATGGTAACTGAGAGAATATGGTACTTAATTTTTTTTAGAAAAGCAGTTCAAATTTTAATAGATGGCAAAATTGAATAACATAACTTATAGAATTAAAACAAAAATATTTCATGGTAATAAATTAAAAGATACAAGACATTTATTTGTTTATTGGAAAACTGCTTTAGTATGAGAGCACATTCAATTGATAGTAAAGACTGGGCCATTTTAATAGCAGAAAGAGATTAAGTTGCATTTATAGCATCCATGAGAATAATGATGGAAAACAGAAATCCAACATCTGTGTTTCTGGTGCAATCATGGACATGGTCCAAAACATTATAAAACAGGAAAATATCTGTATTCTCTTAAATAACATATGCACTATTTTTTATAATTTATAGAATAAATATTTTACAGTGTTTTATGTAAACAGAAGTTTCTACTGGATATTCAACATTAAAGTACCATGTCATAATCAAAGGAAAGAAGCCATGACCAGAGTTCTAATAGACTTAGATGGAGTTGAAGGTATAGCAATGGATGCAACCACCCAGACTGAGCAAATACAGAACAAAAATAGGAAGGTGAACAATAAAACTTTATACTTAAAAGGTGAACAAAAGAAAAGTATCTTGGGAAAAGGTGCATTTCACACACTTAAACTAATAAAAATTGTTGCAGTAAACCATATGTTTGGTTTTCTGACTGTGCATAGCAGAAATAAAATCCATTTAAAGTCAAATAAATTTTGCTTCATATCCAAGTTACATATTTCAAAATAAAAGACATGAATAAAGACAGGGTTCCATGTCAATTAGTCACAAATAAATGAAGTAGAAAGATCATCATGAAGTATAAGCCTCCTAGAAAGGTTTGCAAGCTGCCTGGGACATTGGTAAATTTAGAGAATGACAGGAACCATAGAGATAATCAGGCTAACACACAGGTGGCCTCAGTCATCAATATGATTTAGAAATTGATACCTAACCTGTTTTCATTACGTTAGCAAACTCTTAATATCAAAACTTAAACAGCTGTCACATAATAATTCATGGTAGTTGTTAAGATTAAGCACTAAAAAATTCTAGAAATAGAAATATATGCATTTTAAATGTAAAATCTGTTACCAACAAAAGGGTTAAATAAAGCTTATTATCTGTAGACTTTATATTTCTAAAATAGTTTATTCAGTCAGAAAACATTAAAACTTTTACAAGAATTTTTTTTTATCTTCAATAGGAATACAACAAGCAATATAATAAAAAAATTAGTCTGTGTATTTGTCATTTATATTGCTGTTTTGAGATACATTTTATATAAAGCAAGTAAATAAGATTATTTATATTTAAAACAAGTACCCTAAGCTTTTCAGGTGAGAATATATAAATATGCATTACCTTAATATACTTCTACGTACAAACTTTTACTTTGAATTAGCTTTGCTTCATTCATAGTTTTTAGAAAAAGAGTCCTGTAAACTTCAACATAGTGTAAATTAATTTGAACGTTAGTTTCCAAGTACACATTCATGCTATGAATAGAGAATCTATAAAATAAACACAGTCTTCACTCTTTGAGAGTGAACAACTCCAAAAAATAAATTCAGAAACAATCCATAGGCACATTACCTGGTTAATGGATAAACAAAATTTGGTATGTCCAGAGAGCGAGATATTATTTGGTAATGAAAAGGAGCTGCAAGATGGATGAACCTCAAAAACAGTATGCTAAGTGAAAGAAGCCAGACACAGAAGACTACATATTGCCTGATTCCATTTATATGAAATGTCCAGAAAAAGCAAATATAGAGAGGCGGAAAGTAGATTAGAGGTTCCCTTGGGTTGAAGTAAGAAATGAAAGTGACTCTGCGTAGAAATAAGATGTCTCTTTATGGTGATGGAAATGTTCTAAAACTGGATTGTGGTGATAGTTGCACAAACAGTAAATGTGCTAAAAGTAACTGAACTAGACACTTAAAACTTATGAATTTTACGGTATATAAATTTACCTCAATAAAGATGTTTAAAAGGAGGGTTTATCCTATAACTATGTGTGCTTTTCAGTGATTAAAATAAAAAGGAAAATACCTCCTCTCCAAAAAGAGTAAACTGATAGGAAAATACAAATCTCAATTTTGTATGTATTAATTTGTAAAAGTACCAGATGTGATGCACAATAGTAGTTTTAAAATAATATGAAAGATTGTTTAAAGTGTTGAGCTGGTTGATTATGCCCACCTACCACTAAAAATAAGGATGGTTACAAGTACCAGCAAGATACTACATGCAAAGTACTTATCTAATGTTAATAATCTAAAAAATACATTTAATTATATAGTCTATATAACCTTCCAAACCTCTAAAAGCAGCTCTTAAATAACTACTAGACTTTACCATTCTTTAAACACATTCTTACAATTTAAAAAAACATTTTGAGGAACGATTTCAAATAAATCAGCAGTAAAATATAATGCAACAATCAAAACTTTCTACAAGACTTTAAAAGTTTGATATATGTCCATTCAAGCTGTTAACATTCCATTCAATCACAGAAGCATTATATTTTCCCCTTGCTTTTCTCAATTTATTGCTGAAAAATTATCAAGTGCATTTATAACTTAGAAGTAATTTCAGTGACCCAAAGCAAATGACTGAGGTTGCAATAATTTTTTTGACATTAATAATGTTTTCATGGCACAAGTGTTTTGTTCTTTTGTTTGCTTGTTTTATAATTGTTGTCACTTCTCCTGAAGAAAGAAAACTGATCATTTTCTTGTCTGAATTCTGACTTGTCTATTACATTACAAAGCTTGAAAAGAGCTTAAGGGAACATTTCAATAGCAACCTCACAATAACTTGACTTTTTGTTTCTCTTCCCCAAAGACAGAAATAATAGATAAAGGGAATGACAAAGCATGTTGACATACATATCTATGGTTCTTTATACTGCATCTGTGTAGTGGGAAAAAATGCATAGATGAATATATTTTAAAAATGATCCTTTAATAAGCAATGAAAATGGCTTATTACTGAATTTTACCTCATGAATGTATAAGGTAACACTTTAGTGTATAGTGTATGTATACACACACATGTCGACATTTATATCTATGCCTTTCAGTGGCCAGACCTACCTGTCCATGTTAGAGCGTGGGTCTGAGTCTCAGACTCCTTGTCTGTTCAGTATCTCTGTGTCTGTAACTGCCTGTCTGTGCTTACCTTTCTGTCTATTCATCCATATCTCTCTGCAGTATATTTCTGGCTGGCTGTCAGTTTGCCTGTCCCTGTATATTGGTCTACCATCCCTGTCCCATTACCAGTTCCTATCTGTCAATCTTTCTCTACATGTCTTTTGTCTGTCCGCCTGTTACTGTTTGCATATCTGTTGGGCTGTACGAATTGGTCTGTAGGTATGTGTCTGTCTATCCATGACTCTATCTGTCTATGTGTACATATATGCAAATTAAGATTTTTCCTTTAGTGTAGATTTAGTCTACACTCTACCCTGTGGTCTACGTGGGTGTTTACCAAAGGTTCAGAGATAGCTGTTAGGGGTCACAAAATGAAAACAAGACTTGAAGCTAATGACAAATACAACTATTCTCACTATCAAAGGAGAATACATAAAAACTTAAACTCTTCAGAGAATTCTTGTTATGTGTATATCCCAGTTCCCAACATTATTCTCAAGATCTAGCCCACCCCTACCCCCACTGACAACCTAGAAATCAGTATCTTCTTTTCAATGCTAATCTTCATTCCTTCATGTAAATTCCACCAATTCTCCTAAAGATTTTCCTTTCCCTAGAATATTCCCAATTTTGACTTCATAAGGATAATCCAAAGGAGAAAAAAAAAATCCCTGGTAGAATATTTTCTAACACGTGAATTATTTTGTGAGGAATAACACTAAGTAAAAGTATGGTGGGAGAGAGTTGCAAGATAAACCAGGGTGGGGTTTAATGCTCTAATTTCTATATATCTCAGGGTCCATTTACTAGTGAGAAGATGCTTCTCAATAGTATTCTGCCTGTGAACTAAAGATTTGTGTTTCAAGTCTTCTGTGGGTAATTCTTGAAAAAAAAACACAAATACACATGACACTCATAGACATGCACACAAATACCTTCACACATACATTCACATGCCTACGCACATACTTCTTAAAGATAAATAAAACTATTTTTAGAGATAATAAATCTAAATTCCTATTAAAAAATAATTCCAAAACAATAGAATGCCCATATTATCCACCAGTCCCAATGAAAATATACAAAGAAATTTTACTTTGGTTTTGCTCTAAATGAACAGTAACCTACCAGAGCCTAAAATAACAGGGCCCATTATAATAAATTCCTAAACAATAATAGTGTTTTATTAAGGTTCTTCATATACGCAAGCATATATTTTAATTACTAGAAATTATAATTAAAAGCTGGAACTACTAAGACTGGTTTTTCACATTGATTGACTTTGGCAGGTGACTGACAACCTTCCACTTTATGATGATTATATTTCTTTATTAGAAATATAAACATCTGACAACATCACAAGGATTCAGTTATGCAAATGAGGTGACATAAGAATAATTTATAAAGTAGGTCAACTGTCTTATATCATATGGGAGTGCTGGCCTATTTTTCTTTTTAAAGATGTTCTACCAATTCAAATTTGGCTAGAAAATATGATTCAGTTCTACAAAAATACTGAAGGCATATCAGATGTATTGATGAAATTTAAAAGGACAACCTAGATATTCACACAGTATACAACATATGTTTCTTAGAATTAAAGCAGAATTGCCACTTGGCAGTTTTCACTCAAACAGGTCCTTGTACAAGCACATTCAAATCTACTACCTGTTGATACTATTAAAATGACTAGAGGGCTTCTCTGGTGGCGCAGTGGTTGAGAGTCTGCCTTCCGATGCAGGGGACACGGGTTCGTGCCCCGGTCCGGGAGGATCCCACATGCCACGGAGCAGCTGGGCCCGTGAGCCATGGCCGCTGAGCCTGCGTGTCCAGAGGCTGTGCACCGCAACGGGAGAGGCCACAGTAGTGAGAGGCCCGCGTACAGAAAAAAAAAAAAAAAAATGACTAGAAATAATGGAGTATTTATACTCCAGGTGTCAGTTTGGTTTTTCATGGATTTCTCCATCTAATAGGAATTATTAAATTAAGTATTAACATGCTTATAGGTGAAATTAAATATGAAATTCCTGTGAGCTTCAAAATTATGCCATTTTGTTCTTTTGGTTTTCTATGATAAAACTACCTTCTTTATCCATACTCTCTCACTATATGATATTTTAAGGAGAAAAAAACGTCCTAAATTATATTCTATATAAGAAAAGACAAACAGAAATTACAAAACTAAACTATCATACCTACTTCATTCACATAAAATGTAGGATTAAAATAAGCACTATATCATTTCTTCTCTCTTTCACCTGAATTGCTACTTGATATGTACTTTCCAACATTTTCATACCTGTTTCTACAGTAAACATGAAACTCTACCATGACCTGAGAGTCATTATGGTAGATTGATTACATGCCAGACTCTGGGCCAAAGATCCTGTATCCAAACTTTTACAAGTCACCTAAGTTACTTATGGTAAATAACCATGGGCAGTTGTTTCATCTCTCTATTCTCCAATTTCCTGATCAGTAAAATGATTATAACAGCAGATACTTTGCAAGGTAGTTGGTAGGTAACATGAGAAAATGTATGTTTAGTTTTCAGAATATTTTTAGCCCACAGAATGTACTCAACAAGTGTAAGCTGCTATTATTATTATATATTTTTTCAGATTTTGTTCTAACGTTAGGACTTGAAAGGGTCATTTCAGAGTGAATGTAAAATACTCTAATCAAAATACTCTACATTAAATTGAGGTATTTGGAAGAATTTTAGCAGGAAAAAAAGGGCCAAGTTATATTTTTAGGCTAAAAATCAGTGGTGCCATCTGTAAAGTAAGACTATCTCATGTAAGAATGTGGAAGTTTAGGAATATCTTCTGGCCAAACTTTGGAAGGATTTGAAAGACCTTTCTAGAACAAGGGTTGGAAAACTATGCTTATGGACAAATATGGCCCCTAAGAATATTTGTTTTATTTGTTTTTTGTTGTTGTTTTGTTTTACATTTTTAAAGGGTGAATAAGGAGAAGGAGGGAAGGAGGAGGAGGAAGAATATGTGACAGAAACCTCATTGGGTCCACAAAATCTAAAATGTTTAACTGTATTAATTTGCTAGGGCTGCTATAACAGAGTACCACAGCCTGAGTGGCTAAAGGAGCAGAATCTTTTTTCTCTCACTATTCTGGAGGTTAGAAGTTGAGATCAATTGTCAGGGGGGTTGCTTTCTTCTGGGGCTTCTCCCCTTGGCTTATAGATGGCCGTCTTTTTCCAGGGTCTTCACATGGTTTTCATTTTGTACGTATCTGTGTCCAAATTTCCTCTTCTTATAAGGACACCAGTTATATTGGATTAGGACTCACCCTAATGACCTCATTTTAACTTAATTACCTCTCTAAAAGATCTATCTCCATATACAGTCACATTCTGAGTTACTAGGAGTTAGGACTTCAGCGTATGAATTTTAGGGAGAGACAATTCAGCTCATAACTCTTATTGGTAGGCCTTTCATAGAAGAAAGCCTCTGCTCTAGAAGGCTGAGGAGGTTATATCCGCCACAAGTTAACCAGTATTTTCTTTGTGTCTCCTTTCCTATTAGTTTGTCAATACACAACAGACATAAGGAGAGAATTACTAAGCTTAAAGATACTTTCCCATTAAGAATTTGCTTATGCACCTCAAAGGACTATGGCTAAGCTGTTTAAGGTTAGGTCAAAGGGGCAGGGTTCAGTAAATAAGACAATTTACTTGGAGGAAACCATAGGTAGGAGAAGTATGTAGGTGAGCACAAATCTGGGATCCCCCTCGAAAGGTGGTCTGAAGATCAAACTGAATACAGGAAACCTAATATCAGAAGTGGGCATGGAGAAGGTGATGTCATAAGAAAAACAATAATACTTATTAACATTTTTTAGCATAGTTGACCCTTGAATAATTTGGGGGTTAGGGGCACCAACCCTCTAAGCAATCAAAAATCTGCATATAACATATAGTTAAGCCTTTCAAATACATGGAGGAAGGTTCCTCCATATCCTCAGTTCCACTTCCTTGGATTCAACAAACCATGGATCATGTAGTACTGTAGTATTTACTATTGAAAAAATTCTGCATATAAATGGGCCTGTGCAGTTCAAACCCATGTTATTCAAGGATCAACTGTACTTATAAGAACAAGCCCCTGTAAAGCTAATTTGCAACATTCTGTCATTTATTCCACACCACCATATGAATATTATACCAACACACAGACACACACACACACACACACACACACACACACAGTTGTACAAATTAGAAAACTGAGTTGGAATTAGAATACAGATTTTAATCTCCTTAAGTACTGGGCCAAAATATCCAAAGTTGGGGATCAAAAAACAATAGAACAAGGACTTCAAGGATCTTTTGGAAAACGAAGTCAGATATCCAAACCTTCACCTTCTCCTTATTGATGAGTAGGTAAATTCATAGATTTAAAACAGGATTGGCACTGACCAAAAAAAGAAGAGCTTTTCAGCAGGTGCTTGCTTTTGTGTCCACATTTTGATCTAGTTATAATGTGGAAGATACTTTCCTGTCATGCCTTTCAAAATAATTACTTGGTGGTCCCCTTTTATAAAAAAGACTTTTGTACATTTATTTCCAAATTCCAATACAAATACAGATATATACAGATATACAAGACCGACTCGTATTATGCTTAATTTCCCTCCCCATATAACTCACAATATTAAAGTAGGTTTTCTGTACACGCTTCACTCAATATGAAATGTATCTGAGAAATTCAGACAAAGTATTTTTCAGCAGTCTTGTCACCTAAAGAAAGCAGCTTCTAGCTTGGATTTGCATACTCTTTTTGTAAAGATTCAAACTCACAATTAAGGTCAACATCTGGTTGGATTTAACATTCGCATTTGACAGTTTCACTTTCATTAAAAAATGTTTAGCATTTTTCAAAGCAAAACCTGTCTTTTATTTTAATACAAGTTTTCATATATTTGCTTTGTTCCTTGAGGGGTGGATTTGTATGCTTGAACAGCCCTGTGCAGTTGGAATTTTGAGGCCATCTCACTAGACAAGTTACTGTAGCAAAATAAAACGCAAATGAAAGGGGCAAAGGGCACATTATAATGAGCAAGAGGATTTACTGTTTTGTCTTCTATTTCCATATCCTTTGGGAGAAGGGAAAAGTGGAAAAATGAGATATAGTTCTACCTTCATTCCCTGGTAAGTTATGGTTGATAATTTTGCTATTTGAAAGCCACAGGGAATATGCCAACTAATTTCTCAAACTAATCTTAAATTCCAATTTTATCTATGCATGGGTAATGCTTTAGTAATTCTACAGAGTACTTTAGTGCCAAGCAATAACTACATTATCAATACATTATTTTTATTACCAAAACTGTTAAACAAATATATCTGTGATATTACACAGGTATACATACACATCATTAAAGAAAGAGTCAAGGTGATTTCAAATAGAACATACTGTATGTGAAACTATGATAAAATGCGTTCAAAAACAGATACTGCTTATTGAGCATATGTTGTGCACAAACTATGTGTTTGTTACTTAATGTGCATGATCTTTACTACCCACAAGAATTATCACAATTATACCACTGACAAGATAGAGGTATGGAGGAGATGACTGACCTACGCAAACTTGATTAACAGATTTAAACCTAGTTTTTCTTACCCCCAATCCAGTGTTCTGTCTACAATGACACTTTGACATATAAAACAGTTAAGGGAGAATTTGAAAACATCTGGATGATTAGTCTGGGATCTTCAGTAAAGCTGAATGCAAATTATTGACTGAATATAGGACTGTTCATGCCTTACATGCACATTAAGTAGCTACTAAAGAGTCAGACTTAATTGCCTTCCTCTGTGGGCACCAATTAGAAATCTTGAAATATTAATAAACTGGCTGATTTGGGAGAAATATCATTATGTATTTTCTTCCTACATATTGCTTTTAAGCACAAACATATCATGGGCACTCAGTAAATATTAAATATTTAACAGCAACTAAAAAATGAAATTATGGTAATATATTTTACAATGAACTCACCATAAGATGAAGTAAAACAAGTTTTAGCACTAGATCTGGAAGCTGAGCAGATTTAGATAGCGGCGTAAGTGAATAACCCTCTAGGAAGGTAAGAGACACTAACAAGACTGTGGTAGAAAAAGTTAATAGGAGGTTAGAGCAATAAAAAATTTTATTGCAATCTGAAAATTGAAACTGCCTCTCCTGGTTTTCATATTTGTTCTGTTCATCTAACATCCAAAATGTAAATTAAAGGATATATTTCTATGCTGCTGTCATTTCTTCCCCATGCCCAAACATGAAGTGAATATTATTTCATTATCTACTGGTAGTATCTTACTCTGAAAGAACATAAAGTGTGTTCCCTGAAGTTATTCTTTTTTTCCTACTTATGCCCTCTTTTACACATAGTCTGAGATTTTCAGAAGAGCTAATTGTGATAATTTTAAAAAGGGTGTTAAATCACTTTATCCTTTGGCATTCATAACTCACTGAATTGTGAAACTGAGACTCTCAGGAGTGTATGCAGTTTCAAAAGCACACTTCTGTAGATTTAAATCAGAGCTACAAGTTATTGAGAAGAAATCAGGCTGGGAGCTAGCTCACTCTCTTCTTTCTTAAGTGAGTGGAGGGGAAAATGTTCCATAAAAGAGAGAAAAAGCTTTTAAAATGGAAGAATCCATAGGGAAACCTTAATATAAGCCCCTGTTCCTCAATTCTTGTAAGATTCATGAAAAAAAGAAGCACTTAAAAGTACTCTTTGAGGACTCTGTTCTCCTCCTTTTCTGTTTTTACAATCCCTCTGAGGATAAGAGAGAATGCACTTAAAGTTACTATTTGGGTGACTCAGTCCTTCTCCGTCTCCCTTATTCTTCTAATAGTCTCTCAAATGCTCCAAAGAAATTAGAGCACATTTAACCAGAGCTTTCATGAAGCTCAGCCACCATTTCCTCTCCCAAGCCTGTGATTAACCCATTGATGGGTCCACAAAGTCTGAGTAACAATCCAAATACGGCAGCAGAGACACCATGCTCCAGGCCACATGCACCGGCTATTCTACCTATCCTAGTAGTTATTTCTGACATGTAAAAATATTAATCCACGGTAGGTTTCACTGAGTGAATTCACACAATAAAATACTTAGAAGCATCAAAAGCCCTCATACCATATTTTAAAATATTTCTTCAGTTTTCATAAACTCACTGTGACTACTATGTGCTTGCTTTCTGTCCTACACCTCTACTTACTCTGACACAGAACAATGCCCTACAAACATATCTTTAACTTTTAAGAAACATGCACAGAAGTCACCCCTTCCTGTCTAATATATCACAGGTATAATAAGCTAAATTCCAGGTCAGGATAAGGCTTTCTCTATTTGTATTGGTTCAGTTAATATTCATAAGTTTGTCAGCTTTTAACATTTTAATGCTGAATAGTTTTGTGTTTTCTATAGCTGTACTGAGGTTTTTGCTTCACAGAACAAAGTTGAATAATACATCTTTATAGTATGTGCCTTTAACTTAAACTATAGCAATTTATTTTAGTAAGATGCTTGCAAACTCAAAAATAAAGAGCTGCAAAGCCAACAAAGCACACTGATATAATATTCTCTTGAAGACTCTACTGGAGTTTCTTTAAGTACTTTTGTCCTTCATATATTCATATATCATAAGCATCAATGACCCCAAAATTAATAACAGCATTTGAGACAAAGTTTTGTATTAGGGAACATACGGAGAAAATATCATGATTATGTAAAAAAATTAAAACATGTATAAGGTTAAGTGAGTTTCTAAAGTCTGTATTTCCCTTCATTATATATTGCAGCTACAAAAGAAAATCCTCAAGAGAATTAATATGAACTTATGATAATGCCTGCAGCACGGTTCTGTTTTTGCCTATTTTTGCTGATAATGCAATTCAAACTATACCCTAATAATCTTTAGTAAAGGAATCTGATTATTCACCTATAAACATGCAGCAATAAGGTGTCATTCTTTAGTCAATACCGACTACTTAACATCTCTCTTTTTTACAGGTTTGGATCCCCAGCTCATTAGATCATTACCTGATAAATAGGGAGAGGGTAATGAATTGAGAAAATAACAACGTACCTTCAGAGAAAACCTGCCCGATAACAACAATCCATTAGAAAACTGGCAATATCCTCTGATCTATTGCCCGCAAAGCTATGACTTGATGGAGAGTTTCATTCCCTGTGCTCAGTTCTCCAGAAGAAAATCAGCACAATTTAAATATTTCTTGGAATGTGACAGCTCTCTAGATCCCTGGTTGCATTCTGTTCCCCAGGGAAGGCAATCTGGTGTTCCTGTGTGCATAGAGCAGTGAAGATGAATTGAATATGCTTGAGATAAATTAGGAATGGCTAAGTTAAAATTGTCGCTGCTCCAGACTCTCTCATCTGCAGTCTGTAAGCCTGTTTTTCTGTGAAAAAGCTAGATGGCAGGCTGCCTCAGTAAGTTCTTCTTAAGAGACACAGAGCATTTTCAATGAAGAAAAATTCTCCCATTATCTAAGCTAATGTGACTGCTGCTAAATCTAGTTTTTAAAGTGTCTACTGGCATGAAATTCATTTTCACTGTTGCTTTCTTTCAAACTACAGTCCAGAATCCATACTATCATGCTATATACATTTCTATCTGAGAGAAACATTTAAAGTTTTCAGTTAACATATTAAATCGTATCCCTTTTTGCAGTTTTAAAGATCATTTATGTACAGGAAATATCCTCTTTACATCCTAAAGTCATTTTATGAATTTTATAATATGTAGAGGGTTTGGTTTTAAATCACAGTAACTGAACATAAATAATTGTATTTTTATTAACAATTACTTATTGTAATGCAGATCCACTTAGAAGTGTACCATTTTTAAACATCAGCTAAAATGCAGAAGTTATATAAAAATGAACAAGGGGAATGCAGATTCCTAATATGTGACCACAGACATAAATCTTGACTCCGAATATCCTCCTAAAGAAAATAAGATGTTCCAAATAAAACCATCACATAAATTATTCCCTTCTATTAAAAATAAAAACAAGTCACTTCTGAATTCTGTTTCAGTTGAATATGTTGTGATATGACAATTTCCCCTGAATTAGAAAATTCTTTCAGAATTTTAATAATATTCTGGGTTCGAGACTTAGAACACTTTATGTGGAATATTAGCAACACAAAAAACACAGGGAGAAGGGTTATCAAAGTTTTCAGTTCCATTTCTTTATTTGGATCCTCTATATGAAACAGTGTTTACATTTTCAGAAAAAGCATTTAAAAAGCATCATAATCCATGAGTATATGTATGTTTTTTAAAATGCTGGCTAAAATACCCAATCTTAACTTTCTATACTTTTCTACATGGCATTTTGTAATGCTCTATGTCTGATTATTTGATGGATAAACAAATTGTTGCTTCCACAACAAAAATGGGATATATATATTGTGAGGGAGGCAATGATAATATAATCACCTGGGAACCAACAGAAGAAGTAAATGAATATTTTTATTTTTCCTCCATTCACCCTGTAGCTATAGCTGATCACTCTACTCAAGAAGGTGGAGGGGAGAAGAAATAGGAGAAACAAAATAGAACACAGCACAGCAAATGCCTCCAGCCCTTCTCCCTCTTCAGAAGTGGTAACTCTGTAGCTATTGTTGAGGGAAAACATAGGGGAGTTGGAAAGAAGCAGCTTCAGCATACCAGTTGGGAACTATAGTTATCTAGCAGATTTTCAAAGACCATGAAAGAAAGACAAGGGAGAGAAGGAAGAGAGGAAGGGAGGGAGGAAGGGAAAAAGGCTATTTATGACTCTCAATTGCCATTTTAAAAAAGACTAAGGTGCTTAGCACTGAATATACATAAAGCAAATGAAAAAAAGATAAAAGTTAATAAATCCAATAACTGACAGTTGATTCGAAAATCCAACTACATTGCACATATGTGCATTGAGCATCCCAGATAATGTAATAGATAATTACAGTGTTAAACTAGGCACACTTTAAGAATTTCAGATGTCTCTCTCCACTTAGAAACTGCCAATTTTACTAGCACTATATTGCAGTGATAAATTCAGGGCTCTATGCAATTATGTATGAGTGATATCTAAACTATTCTTGAAGTATTAGGAATCGTCTCTTGTAGGAAGTAACATTTAGAAAAGGCCAAGTAAGCCTTGGTTAAAAGGATAAGGAATATTTCCAGGCACTGAGAACAAAGCCCCAAGGGAAATATGCATATCACATTTGGATAAATGAAATAGTTCAGTATGGCTGGAGTGTAGAGTGAGGTATGAAGGGCATGGAAGAGAAGTGTCTGGAGAGATAATGAGTCCTTTATGCTATATAAAGGAGCTTAGACTTTATCTCTGAGGGTTCCTAAGTGGAAAAGATAAATAATCAGTGCATTACAGAAAGATTACTCTTCATGTCATGCTAGTCAGGTAGAAAATACTACTGCACACCTAGTTGGCCAAGCTAAACACTTAGTAGTCATACAATTCACCCCTTCTTCGTTTACTTCTAATATCCAGTTTATTATCCATTGATCCTACCTTCTTTAAATACCTTTTGCTATTTCTAGCTTTCATGGTATATTTCTAGGTTTCATCACCTCTAACCTACATAATGGCAAGAATCTTTTATTTGAGCTCTCTGTTTCAAGTAATTTTCTCCATCAATACCTCTTACGCAGCTGCCAGTTCATAGAGAATAATGCTCCAAATTCTTAAAATGATCAGGAAGTGTTGTCTTACAAACTTGGGAGCTTCCCAGGTGAAATCTGAAACTGACCCATACACAGAGAGGGCAAGGAGAGATGGGAGAAAGAGGCAGACCAGTCCAGATTGGTAGGGGGCAGGTTTAATAAGCAAGGGAACTTATATACAAGACTTGTCTTGGGTGGCTGCAAGACAAGTAGATCTCTATAACCACCCAAAGTTTAAAAGTCTATACAGAAGCCTTACTCTGTTCAGTCAGGTATACTGTCCAGATGGTCTCAACAGTACATTGCTCTCTCAAGGCTGCATTCTTGAAAACAGCTCCCACTGTGGGAACAGTGGGCAGAAGGTACATTTCAAGGACGGGGAGATGTGAGGAGCTCTGATTGCCTGGGTCCAGCTCATAGGTCAATCAAGTGGTCACGTCCTCTAGATGACCTTTTCGAATAGCAAGATCTGACTACATGGCTTTCTCAATAGACAGTTACCCTGACCAGATTGCAAACTAAAGAAAACAAGACTAATAAACCACATTATTTGATTTTACCTCTAAAGCCTCTGTATATGCTGCCCCTTCTACCTAGAAATTTTCATCAGAACTATGTGGCTAGAGAACTCTCTTATATCGTGGAACATTTTTGTTAAATATTTTCTCTTTGAAATCATCCTGATTCCCTCATAGTCAGTCAATTTTGTCCTCTGAGCTAATGCTTGTCTCTTATATGATGGTTTGGTAACCATCTCAATGTAGTCAATTCGCAGGTAAAAGGCATATTCCCTTTTGGAATCCTTTCTTCCCTCCCTTCTCCTCCCCTCCCTTCTTCTCTCTCCCTTCCTTAATGATTTACTCCTGCTTTTAGCTTTCCATATGTTTGTGTATATCTATGTCTTTTGAGTTGGTTGTAGATATTATATTCTCAGTTTTTCTCCTGAAATCTATTTTTTTTCCTGATACTTTCATTTATACCCTTCTACTTCTCACTTTTACTGTTTCTCTATTTTTGTTTTCCCTTCCAATTTATTCTTATATATTTTTCTATTTTTTTACTATTTGTATTCTCTTGGTTCTTTCTATTCACTGGTCTTGCTCCATTTCTCCTCTATCCTGTTATCTTAAAAAAAAAAAAAGACCTTGAAACTATCTTACTAACTTTTTAGAAATATTCTAAAATTTTCTCCTACTGATAGACTCTACTTTTCATAGTCTCTTCAATTAACATGATGCAAAACTAAACTGTGGAAAGGAGTTGCATTTGATTTGCATTGCATAGTTGTGATGTATGTCTACATAGAAATTTTTTGTTTGTTTTATTTGTACTTGTTGAATTCATGGTTCTCTGCAAACTCCATCATAAAAAACTTTTTTCCCCCAAGTTACAATTTCAATTAAAATATTAAAGAGCCTAGGGCTTCCCTGGTGGCGCACTGGTTGAGAGTCTGCCTGATGATGCAGGGGACATGGGTTCGTGCCCCGGTCTGGGAAGGTCCCACATGCCGCGGAGCGGCTGGGCCCGTGAGCCATGGCCGCTGGGCCTGCGCGTCCGGAGCCTGTGCTCCTCAACGGGAGAGGCCACAACAGTGAGAGGCCCGTGTATCGCAAAAAAAAAAAAAAAAAAAAAAAAATTAAAGAGCGTAAATGCACAGCAAAATTAATTTTATCATTCAAAATTTAGTTTTAATAGCAATAATCAGAAAGGAGATTTACTCCTTTTGCTACTCTACATGATTTTTTAAATAATTCATTTTCAGTTAGTTTTATTTTATAATATATGTAGCAGTCCAAAAATGTGACATATTTTATAACAAAATCAGCTCCACATTTATACATTTTTAAATTTTAATAACTTATTTATCCTTAAAAATTTATTAGAGTGACTGACCTTACAACACAGGGGATGGTTGCAACATAATAAATTAAGAAATAATAAACATAGACATAGTATCTTGCTTATAAATAAAAGAAACAAATCTAGTAGATAAATATTTTAGAGATCATGAACCGCTTTTTCAACTGACAGCATTGTATGAAGAGAAATACAGATTTAAATTACAGAATATAATAAATATTTAAATTGGGAATAAATTTAACCAATGACGTAAAAGACTTGTATACTAAAAACTACAAAGTGTTATTGAAAGAAATTAAAGAAGCAAATCAATGGAAAGACATCCGGTGTACATGGACTGGTATACAATCTCTATCAAAATCCCAATGCCATTTCCTTTCAAAAATATTAAAATCTATCCTAAAATTCACATCAAAATTCAAGGGACCTCTGATAGGCAAAACAGTCTTGAAAATAAAAATAAAAACTGGACGTCTCATGCTTTCTGATTTCAAAACTTACTGCAAAGCCACAGTCATCAGAATAGCATGGTACTGTCATAAAGACAGTAGAACAGCACACACAGCACAGAAATTAACCCATGTATATGGTCAAATGATTTTTTACAAGGGTACCAAAACCATTCCATAAAGAAAAGATGGTCTTTTCAACACACGGTGTTGAGAAAACTATATGTCCACATACAAAAGAATGAAGATAAACAATTACCCTATGCCATACACAAAAATTAATTAAAAATAGATAAAATATCTAAATTTAAAAGCCACAGCTGTAAAACTCTTAAAAGAAAACTTAGGGGGAATCTTGGTGAGATTGGATTAGTCAGTGGTTTCTTG
This sequence comes from Phocoena sinus, assembly GCF_008692025.1. Classification (NCBI taxonomy): domain Eukaryota; kingdom Metazoa; phylum Chordata; class Mammalia; order Artiodactyla; family Phocoenidae; genus Phocoena; species Phocoena sinus. Next base: position 33,348,620 of record NC_045772.1, on the reverse strand, counting down.
TATATGACACTAAAAGCATCTGCAAGAAAATTTAAAAAATAGATAAATTGGACTACATCAAAATTTAAAACTTTGTGTGTCAAACAACACAATAAATGCAAAGAAAAGGCAACTCATGGAATTGTAGAAAATATTTGTAATTCATATATCTGATAAGGAGTTAATATCCAGAATATGTAAAATGAACTCCTACTGCTCAACAATGCAAAAGTAAACAACCCAACTAAAAAATAGGCAAAGACCTTGAATAGACATTTCTCTAAAGAAGATATATGAACAGTCAATAAACATATGAAAAGATGCTGAATATCAATATCATTAAGGAAATGTAAAGCCAAACCACAATGAAACTGCATCTCACACTCATTAGGGTGGTTACCACCAGCAAAACAGAAAATAACAAGTGTACATGAGGATATGGAGAAATCAAAATTCTTGTGCAATATTATTAGGAATGTAAAATGCTGCAACTGCTATGAAAAACAGTATGGCAGATCCTCAATAAATTAAAAATAGAATTACCATATAATCTAGCAATTTCATTTCTGGTATATACCCTAAAGAAATGAAAGGGACTCAAACAGATATGTGTGTCCTCATGTTCATAGCAGCATTACTCACAATAGCCCAAATGTGGAAGCACCCCAAGTACCCAACAAAGATGAATGTATAAACAACATGTGGAATATACATACAATGGAATATTATTCAGACTTAAAAAGGAAGGAAATTCTAACACATGCTACAACATGAAAGAAGCTTGAATACATTATACTAAGTGAAATAAGCCAGGTACAGGGAATTCCCTGGTGGCCCGGTGGTTAGGACTCTGAAGCTTCCACTGCAGAGGGCATGGCTTTGATCTGCCCCGCGGTACGGCAAAAAAGAAAAGAAAAAGAAAAAACGATGACACAAAGAAAAGATTGACAAGTATGAGAATAAAAAAATAATATATACGGGGGCTGTCCCTGGTGGTGCAGTGGTTGAGAGTCCGCCTGCCAATGCAGGGGACACGGGTTCATGCCCTGGTCCAGGAAGATCCCACATGCCGCGGAGCGGCTGGGCCCATGAGCTATGGCCACTGAGCCTGCACGTCCGGACCCTGTGCTCCGCAACGGGAGAGGCCACAGCAGTGAGAGGCCCGCATAATGCAAAAAAAAAAAAATATATATATATATATAATATATATATATTATATATATATACAAAAAAGAAGTAAGCCAGACACAAAAGGTCAAATTCTGTATCATTCTACTTATATAAGGTACTTAAATTAGTCAAATTCATAGAGATAGAAAGTAGAATGGTGGTTGTCAGGTACTGGGGGCTGTAGGAATGAGGAGTTATTATTTAATGGGTATGGCGTTTCAGTGTGGAAAGATTATGAAGTTCTGGAGATGAATAGCAGCAATGATTGCATAATAATATGATTATACTAATACCACTGAACTGTACACTTAAAAATGGTTAAAATTATAAATTTTATGTTATGTATATTTTACTACAAAAAAAGTCCAAAAGTAAATATTGAATCATTATTCATCTCTGATAAAAAAAAAATCAGAGGTGAAACATTCTAAACATCTTCCTAAGTGTAAGCCAAATTATTGTTAGAATCAAAGCATTGAACATATATGCTGTTTTCTGTATGACATAGTAAATAATCTGAAGAAACATGTCTTGCTTCTGAGTTATAGGATAACTACTATTATTATTTATTACTATTTTATCTTAAAATAATGGGATAAAAACATTAAGTTTCTTGGGTTAATAATGTAGGTGTCTAAACAAACATAAATTGTATTTCTTCTTCTAACAGAAAAGAGTTGTAAAAAATCTGAATATAAAGGTTAAGGAGAATAAAATGCATAAATCCAGCATTGTTAACACCTTAAGGATATATCTCCCCCTCCAAACTCTCTATGAGAAAAATATATGTATGAAATATGCATATACATATAAGGAATTTACATACATATATATGTATAAGTTCATTTTATATATATATATATATATATATATATGAGGAGCACATGCATACACACACACACACAGAATTTCAATTGTGCAAGATGAAATGAGTTCTAGAGATTGATTGCACAACAATCTGAATGTATTTAACACTACTGAAGGGTATACTAAAAGTGACTAAGATGGTAATTTTATGTTGTCACAATTTAAAATTTAAAAATCATAATAAATACATTTTAAAATATGTTTTCTGTGGAAAATGAGTTTTAAAAATCATTGCAAAAATATGTGAGAATATACTTACAAAAACAAGGGTCAATGATAGGCCTTGAATTCATATTAATATTATAAATTAAAATCTATAGGAAAGAAATTTCATTCAGTTATTTCCTAAAACTAAACACCTTTTATTTGTAAATTCAAAGTAATTTTACCAAGTAAAAATTAATTACCTTTTTTTATTTGTTTACTTCAAAGTAAAATATTCTTGATAATTATATTAAAATTGGCAGCATTTTATGTTATACAGTATAACCTGGACTGAAGAGCATAAATTCAAGTACCTGGAGTATTCAAGAAAGCTGAAATATTAATTCTTCAAAGATTCCATCAATAGATACAGTGATAAGGCAAAAAACATGGAAGATGTCTTAAGTTTCTTTAAACATGTGAATCCTGACTTTGAAAAATAATCCAATAGGATTAGCAAACTATATTTTGTTCTTCCAAAATAAATGTGTTTCTCATTTATCCTTTATATTCAAACACTAAAGATAAGAGCTTCAGCCCAGTTATCTATTCATGAATTATTACTGATTTCCATGAAAATAGAGTACTTATAAATGACTTGAGAAAAGTATAATACTAATCCTATTAGAACTGACATCTTTGATTCAAAAGAGTTTGATTTTATTATAAACAACAAACTGTTTTGTCAGAAAGTGCTATTTAAAAAATTGTTAAACTACTTAAAAGTATTTTTAAATCAGTGTTAAGTAGTTTATGAGGTAGGTAAACACAATTTAAGAGATCATTTAAACATTTGATATACTTCTGGGTACAAATAAAGTAGTTGAAATAGTTTATATATCAATAAGGCTTGTGTTAGATGTAAGTTTTAAAGTCAGTTATGAAAGCTATTAATCAACATTTTTAACTCTAAAGTGACAATTATAGCATATGTCATCAGATTTGTTGTCAAAACACTGAACATTCTAGTGTAAATCTTAAAAATTTAATATTTTTATGATCCATGTTTGTTCATGATTCAAAAAATATTTGAGCCAATTTTCAAAGTTAAAAAAGTACAAGTGTATAAGAGAACACTATGAACTTCATGTAGACAAAAATAATACAATTTCAAATAAAACCATGCCAAGGCCATGCTCAAGGCCAAAAGACACACTTGGGATGATTTCTTGTTATTATAGAGCAGAAATTTTGGGGAATATGCAGAGGTTTATTTTACTATAGAGTGGAAAAATGTTAAAATTATACACCAATAGCCAACTTTATTGGATCTTCTCCCAGACTGGTGAGAGAGCTGAGTGTTATAATCATGAAAACAATATATCCTTCCCTATTGTGAAATGACTGAATGAAGAGCTTCTACACAATTATTTCATAGTATTTTCTAATTTGGGGGCCTCTTTTTAAGGCTCCAGTGAAATCTGGGACATGTGATATCTTTTGGGGGGGTGTATCTTAAAATCATATAAATTTAAATTTATGAAAGAACTTTAGAGATCATGTACTTCAATCCCTTCTTATTTCCTAGTTCGTTGTCTTCCCCAAAGTCAGTGATAGAAAATTTAGAACAAATATTTTTAGTTTAGTATTCATTCCACCATACCATACTATGCCTTCATCTATGGAAAAGCCTGGGAATATCAATATCTTTACATAGCATTTTCCAGCCAAAATTTTAATAATTATATTGAATCACTGTGTTAGGCACTCCAGGTAATAAAGAAAAATACTAACTATTCCTATAAGATCTTAGAAACAATTCAGTAGGAAAGCATAAAATTGATCAAATGAGAAAAAATTATATACAAGGCAAAGCATGATGTGACATAAGAGAGTTATAAACAGAGAACAATTAAGAATTCATAGCAGGGATTTAGTAGTCAACAAATATATTATGGAGGAGCAAATCTGATGAGAAACTAAAGTTACTTCATAACAATAGTTGGCTATATCCTACTTAAAAGAGCACGGTCAAACCTATTCTTCAGCACCGGTGGAGTGAACAATCATTGTATATTAGGGAAAGTCTCATCCAATCTCTTGAAAATAGCCATTCAAAACACACAAGGGCATGGTAACTATTCCTGCTCTCTGCAACTAGAGAAAGCCCGTGCACAGCAATGAAGACCCAATGCAGCCAAAAATAAAATAAAAATAATAATTAAAAAAAACTTTTAAATGCTTCTAGTTCTCTAGCATATTTTCAAAATTCAACAGACTATGAACAATATAAAAAGGCCTTTAGAAAGTAATCCAAGAGTTCTCAAATGTGGAAGCTATCTTTAGAAGCCATACAAGTGGATACACCAGTGACCCTAGACAACACTTTGCAGTTTTCACAACAGTATCAACTTTGAATGAAATATGCCAAACCTGGAATTACAATGTCAATTTTAAAAGATATGAAATAAAAAGGGTTATCAAAAAAGGAGTTTATGCTCTCCAGTTAGGCTCTAAGCACTACTAATCCTTCATTTTAACTATGAATACACTACCAAGATATCATTTTAAATGGTTTAATATGCTTATAGGAAGTTTTAATCATTATCCCAATAATTTCAAATTCAATTTTATTGGAAAAATACACCAAGCCTATCATTAGCTGAAATTTTCCTAAACATCCTATTTAACAATGTGCTCTCAAAGAATAAATATTTGATATTTTTTGAAAGGTAAATAAATACTGATGTAGCCATAGTAAGAAAACTGGGAAGGTAGGCCACACTCAAAAGCCACCTTATGGATATCTAGAACATATGGATATTGCTTAATTTGTCACTAATGTATGCAAAGCATTCAAAGTATTAAAACTGCAAAATTATTTTCTAATTTTATTAAAAATTGGGAGATTCTGTGTGTATATATATATATATATATATATAACATAATATAAACTTTATATTTTAGAACAATTTTAAATTTATAGAAAATTTGTGAAGATTTTACAGAGACTTCCCATATACCCTTTCAACTAATTTCACTATTACTAAAATCTTATATTAGTATGGCATACTCACCAAAATTAAGAAACCAATACTGATACATTAACTAAAGTATACATTTACATTTCTTTAGTTTTTACCTAATTTTCTTTTCTTGTTTTAGGATCCCATCTAGGATACCACATTTCACATGCTATTCATGTCTCTTTAGGCTGCTCTTGATTGTGACAGTTTCTTAGGTTTTCTTTGATTTTGATAATCTTGACAGTTTTGAGGAGTACTGGTCAGGTATTTTGAACAACATCCCTTAATTGGGATTTGTCTAATATTTTTTCTCATGATTATCCTTGGCTTATGGGTTTCTCATGAACGACCACAGGGGGAAAGTGGCATTTTTATTCTTTCAGATTAAGAGTGCATACAATAGACATGACTTATCACTGTTGATGTTAACCTTGATCAACTGGCAGTAGTGTTAGTCAAGTTTCTTCACTATAAGGTTAATATTTTTTAATAAAGTTTCTTGTCATATTGTACTCTTTGGAATGAAGTTACTATGGGGATGGGGAATTATTCTTCCCCACCTTGAAGGTAGAGCATATAAATTATCTGGAAATTTTCTGCATAGATTTGTCTCTTCTCTGTTTATTTAGCTAATCATTTATATCTGTATGGACTCATAAATATTTATTTTAAACTTTAGGTTATAATCCAATACTACTTTATTTTGTTGTTCAAATTGTTCAGCTTTGGACACTGGGAGCATTTTAGTAGGCTCCTGTGTCTTTCTGTCATACGCCCATCATTGTGGATTTTTCTTGGAGAACTTATTTTCTGAGGCTGTAGAATGCCCTAGACTAATGTGTATATTTCCTACCCCATCCTACAATCAGCCATTTTCCCAAGGATTCCTCATTCTTTTTATTGAGAATGGTAGTAAGAAACCAATATCTGGATACTAGGGCTGCTCACTGTTACTGGGGTGTTGTTGTTTCTTAGCTCTCTGAAGTGGTAAAGTAAGGAAATATATGTGTATCTACTAAGTCATGTACAAACACATATTGATAAATGTTTCTATATGTAACAATCTGTGTCTACATTAGCTGCAGATGGCTTTATACTGATTCCTTCCTTTCTATTACCTTACTCTACCCCTCTTTTACCTGCTCCAAGTAAGCAGATCTTTGCTTTCTCTCCAACTCCAGTCATGATAATCTTGGCACCTACAATCAGCCACCCATTAATTTAATTGTTTACGTCCATTATACATGTGTAGTGGTATCAGAATTGTTAACATGCACTCCCTACAGAAACAAATTTATCATCTAAAGTACAGGGCTTATATACAGATTCTAATCACCTCCAAAGTTAATTAGGTCAGCATCTTTTTCCTCCACCCCTCTTTCTGTGAGATTATTACATGCATTTGTAATGAGTTAGAGTGTTTGTCACTTTCTCATTCCATCCTGGGTGACTGACCTCCCCAACAAATTTTATGTTTACATATATTAGGGTTCACTCTGTGTAGTAAATTTCTACGTGTTTTGGCAAATATATAGTAACATGTATTCACGATTAAATTATTATTAAAACATAGCTTAACTGTCCTAAAATAATCCTGTTTCATCTATTCAGCTCTCCAGTTACCCTGAAAACCAAGAAACTACTGATGTTTCTACAGTCTATAATTTTGCCTTTTCCAGAATGTCAAATAATTAGAATCATAGAGCATGTATCCTTTTAATACTAGCATCTTTTAATTAGCAATATGCATTTAAAATTCACCCATGTCTTTTCATCATTTAACAGCTCATTCCTTTCTATCACTGAATAATATTCGATTATATTGAGGCACCCATATTCTGTTTGTCCATTCAAACCTGTTAGAGGACATATTGGTTGCTTCCAGTTTGTGTTGATTATGAATAACACTTCTATAAAGATTCACCTAATAGTTTTCTTGGGATGTAATTTTTCAATTCAGTTGGGTAAATACCAAGAAGTGTGATTGATGGATTATATAATAAAATTATGCTTAGCTTTGTAAGAAACTGTAGAACAGTCTTCCAAAGTGGCCACTAGCAACAAATGATGAGTTTCTGTTGTTTTCATCCTCACCAGTATTTGTAAGTTTTTTGGATTTTAGCCATCCTAATAGGTGTGTGGTAGTTTCTCATTGCTGTTTTAATTAGCAATGCCCAAATGACAAATTATATTAAGCATCTTCTGATGTGCTTGTTCACCATCTGTATATCTTCTTTGCTGACATGTCTGTTCAGATCTTTTGCCTATTTTTAAATCTGGCTGTGTGTTTTCTTATTGTGGATTTTTAGGAGTTCTTTACATATTTTGACTACAAATTATCAGATATGTGTTTTGAAAATACTTTCTCCCAGCATTTGCTTCGTTGTTTTATTATTTTGTGTCTTCCTCAGCGCAGGTATGTATTTAATATTGACAAAGAACAACTTGTCAATTTTTTCTTCCATAGATTATGCTTTGGTGTTATAAGCTAAAATCTCATAAATGAACCAAAGTTCATGTGGATTTTCTCCTGTATATCTTTTATCTTATAGACTATGTTTTTTCTTACCTTTTAGCATACCCTGTAGTATTTTGGTAGAATACAGATATGATATATGGGGTAATAGGAACTGAGGCAACTAGGCCTTTAATATCAAGTTCTATGTTTCTCTACTCCTGCCAAAGTCACAAGAGGATTTTTATGGTTCTTCACCATGAGAAACTGGTGACATTCCTGGGAGTAAAAGCCATAAATGCTGCCTCCCAAGACTGTGGTTCCCAGGAGTTTCTCACAACTCAAGCTTGCTTACCTTCAGCCTCCAACAGCTCACCACAATTGCCATTTGCAGGTTCCTAGCACTTATAGCCCCAATGGCTTCTGGTGCAGGGAAGCCCGCCTTGGCTGTGATTCTCAACCTTTATTCTCTCTTCAGATTTCAGGGTAGTGGTTTCCCCTGCAACCTCATTTACCTGACGATTCAAGAAAAGTTCTTCATTTTCATTTTGTTCAGTTGTTGTTGTTGTTGTTGTTGTTGTACAGACAGGAGTGACAACTTTTAAGCTCTTTGCATGTTGGAGCTGAAACCAGAAGTTCTTTCTGTTCTCTTTAAGTCATGTCATTAAATACATGTTTTAGATTTCAGACTTTAGAATAGTTGCTAGAACACAATGTCAGAATAAAATCCCTCTTTACTGAGATTTTTTAAATGTATGACAGAATATGAAGCAAGCTCATCATAAGAGATGAAATAATAAGAGAAAGAATGGTTACAAATTCTAAGAATGTGATTTGAATTTACAATAAACTTATATTTGCTGATAACTTTTCTATGCATTGTAAGTTATACTGTTTCAATTGTCAATCATTATTTTCATTTTATTTTCTCATGTTAAAATAAAACATATAACCTATAGAGTAAAATAGACATTAGCATCTTAAAGAAAATGGTTTCAAAAAGAAGTTCAGAGAGTGGCATGGACTTGTATACACTACCAAATGTAAAACAGATAGCTAGTGGGAAGCAACCGCATAGCACAGGGAGATCAGCTCGGTGCTTTGTGACCACCTAGAGGGGTGGGATAGGGAGGATGGGAGGGAGATGCAAGAGGGAGGAGGTATGGGGATATTACAAAATAAAAAATTAGAAGTTCAGTCATTTTTTATTTTGGACTGTTTAAAAAACTATTAATATGTAATTCTACATATATACTATAAATATCTGCTAAACAAATTAAATAAGATGCAAAAAGCATGGTCATTTTAAGGAAGTACACATGGAACCATCAGACATGCACATTTTACACACTTCCCTTCAAGTTATAGTCTATGCAGAGGTATAGTCATCAGTCAGTGTACTGTACATAGTTGGTGCATAATATTTGTTAAAATACTCTAAGATACTAGTATTATTTGCTACCATCATCACTAACAATGAGAATGTTATGAAAAAAGAAGTCTCAGGAAATAAATTATTGTCACTAAAATAAAGTTCCTATCTAATATCACCTTTTATTATTTATATGTATATTGAGTGACAACTATGTTCCATGTAATAGGTTACGCACAAAGCTTACAGCACTAAATAAGACAGAAATAACCCCTGCTCATGCAGAGCTTATACTCCAGTGTACACAAATTCTCTTCTTATCTAATATTGGCCTTCTTCAAATTGCAAAAAGTTGTTTACAGCTATTTCTAGCATCCAGTCATTCTCAGGAAGAAATATGAGGGGGATGTCAACCTTGTCTCCAGTCCACCTTTCTATAAATGTGCATAGTAAAGGTTTTGGAACTAAGATGTTCAATTCTTAAATGGCTAAAGCAGAATATAACCACTATTTTTATGGCTGCAAATAATAAGGCAGTTTTGCTTTGTATTTAAAAGATAATGTTTTCACTAATAAGGACTGCCACACCCCAAATAAAAATGAAAGTTCACTAAAATCTCTAACGCAAGTGAAGAGAGATGAATACAGTCTAAATGGTATCCCATGCATTTGTTTTTGCACTCTATACATGTAAAGGAATTTTGTGCTGTGGGTTTGTGGTGACCTTCTAGGTCCTAAATGGGATGGGGAGCCTAGTGCCTTGAAATAGCCATATTTTCGGAGTTTGCAACTGAGGAGTAATTGCTAACCACAATATTTAGTGAAATAATAGACTTGTACTAAGGAAAGCAAATTCAAAGAGACCACACAAAAAGACTGGATTAAGATGGAAAGAGGAGTTTCCAAGTGCAGAGAAGATGGGCTACTCTGTAGTACTTTCTTCTTATTCTCCTGCTTACCACCTCCAGCCTGAATGCATGGAAGTTTTAAAGGAGTAAACAGTAACTAATCCTCACTCATTTTCCACACTCATTCTGAAGCAACTGCATAATAATCTTTAAATCCTTGACATTACTTGATTATGCAGTTTAATTAGCACACCACTCATCACTGAGTATTAGAGGTTTTTCATCTCATATCTCATACCACTTTTCAAATCACATCTTCTCTGAATGCCCTAATTTTTTTAATAACAATCCATTAAGCATAATGTTCATCATTTATGGAAAAAAATCATTATTTATTTTAAAAGTATATTACTTTTCAGTTTCATCAGAATCTCTTTCAAAATTTGATATTGTGCTGCTCAAAAATAGATTATTTAAAAAATCAATGTATTGCATGTGATGTTTTTGATAATTATATGTGAATGCATGTAGGTTGCTTTAAATGATTATCATTTTAAATACATAAGGCAATTTTCACAGGTCACAAGACCATGAAATTTGTTGAAACATTTTAAGATCACATACCAGAAATAATTATATTTCTAGTAAGTACTAGATTTTACATAGAAAGAACTTGTATTATATAGAAGCGTATATTACCTGTATGATAATAACCATCAATATCATATGTGTACATGTGGGGGTGCATTTACATATATTTATGCATATATATATAATCAAATTCAATATATCATATATTAACTATGATTTGGCCTATGACTTCAGTATTCATCTCTAGTTGATTTTAAAAAAGGAATTCTAAAATGTTTCTCTTTTACTTAAGTAGGTAAAAAACACCTCCTATATGTAAAATTGATACCCAGATTATTTTTATCACTTATACTCCAGGTTGTTTCTGAAAGGAACTTTCCATCAGATATAATGTTGCATTTTTGTGGTAAGTTTAACTTATATTTTAAATCATTACTCTTTTTTCAAACCAAATGTTACTGTTGTATGTTTGTCCTTGTGCATTTTGTTAAGTATACCTCTGCTGCTACAAAATAAATATTATTTCTTTTACAATCTGGTTCATTAATTTTTAAGGATATGTTAAGGGGTACCAAATACTTACATCCCATACTGTCATACTTTATAAACTGTAAAGCTTTCTCCCTTAGAACTACTTTAATTAAAACCATTTAAAAAGTATGTGTTGGTAGGAAGGACGCTAATAAAAACTCTTTTTGTGCTTGATTCTGAGCTTTGGAGACATTTTTTTCTACTTTTTACTTATGAGAGAAGGCTGGATTGCCCTTTCTGGACTAGGTCTGTGTTGACAAACTGCAATTAGTTGCTTTTGCTAGCAGGGCTTCTAACAGCTTACAGAAACATCGAAGAGTACAAGGTGAGAAGAGTGGTGTTACAAAATTAGATTCACAGAGTAACGGAGATACGCTGTGTTCAAAAGCGTTTTTAAACAAGTTACACCCCATGAAAATACTCCCTTATTAAACATAATTCATAGCAATTTTGTAAGTTTTCACAACCACAAAATATTGGCAATGATACCAAAATGAAAAATTCAATCACCCAAATCGTATAACTATACTATGCATGCTTGTTGTAAACACAATCCTGCTACCACTGTGCAAGGGAACAGCTACACAGACGGGAGCCAGCATAGAGTAAGAGCCCCATTTTTTCTACTAGTAAAATGGCATATAGTACATGACTCTTTTTGAATTATGGTTTTCTCAGGGTATATGCCCAGTAGTGGGATTGCTGGGTCATATGGTAATTCTATTTGTAGTTTTTTAAGGAACCTCCATACTGTTTTCCATAGTGGCTGTATCAATTTACATTCCCACCAGCAGTGCAAGAATGTTCCCTTTTCTCCACACCTTCTCCAGCATTTATTGTTTCTAGATTTTTTGATGATGGCCATTCTGACTGGTGTGAGATGATATCTCATTGTAGTTTTGATTTGCATTCCTCTAATGATTAATGATGTTGAGCATTCTTTCATGTGTTTGTTGGCAATCTGTATATCTTCTTTGGAGAAATGTCTATATAGTTCTTCTGCCCATTTCTGGATTGGGTTGTTTGGTTTTTTGTTATTGAGCTGCATGAGCTGCTTGTAAATTTTGGAGATGAATCCTTTGTTAGTTGCTTCATTTGTAAATATTTTCTCCCATTCTGAGGGTTGTCTTTTGGTCTTGTTTATGGTTTCCTTTGCTGTGCAAAAGCTTTTAAGTTTCACTAGGTCCCATTTGTTTATTTTTGTTTTTATTTCCATTTCTCTAGGAAGTGGGTCAAAAAGGATCTTGCTCTGATTTATGTCACAGAGTGTTCTGCCTATGTTTTCCTCTAAGAGTTTGATAGCTTCTGGCCTTACATTCATTGCAACTCTATTTACAATAGCCAGGAGATGGAAGCAACCTAAGTGTCCATCATCAGATGAATGGATAAAGATGTGGCACATATATACCATAGAATATAACTCAGCCACAAAAAGAAATGAAATTGAGTTATTTGTAGAGAGGTGGATGGACCTAGAGTCTGTCATACAGAGTGAAGTAAGTCAGAAAGAGAAAAACAAATACCGTATGCTAACACATATATATGGAATCTAAGGGGAAAAAAAAAGGTCATGAAGAACCTAGGCGTAAGACAGGAATAAAGACACAGACCTACTAGAGAATGGACTTGAGGACATGGGTAGGGGGAAGGGTAAGCTGTGACAAAGTGAGAGAGTGGCATGGACATATATACACTACCAAATGTAAAATAGCTAGCTAGTGGGAAGCAGCCGCATGGCACAGGGAGATCAGCTCGGTGCTTTGTGACCACCTAAAGGGGTGGGATAGGGAGGGTGGGAGGGAGGGAGACACAAGAGGGAAGAGATATGGGAACATATGTATATGTATAACTGATTCACTTTGTTATAAAGCAGAAAATAACACACCATTGTAAAGCAAGTATACTCCAATAAAGATGTTAAAATAAATAAATAAATAAAAATAAGATAAAATAAATATTAGGAAATAAAAAAAAATGGCATATAGTTTTACCCTTTGAAAGTATTCTCGTTTGGCACTGCAGGCATATAGCGTACATGTTTTCTAACAATTGTTGTTCTCGTATCAGTCTAAGAAAATAACACTGAAGGACCGTGTGCGTGTGTGTGCGCGTTTTTTTCTCATAATCATTTTTTATAGGCGAATCACATTACCACATCCAGAAGGATTCTTTAGCACTTGTAGAATAATTTTACTGGTAGAACATGTAATATTTTGAAAATTGTTTCCTCTATTCTGTCACCCACAAAGCCCAGCTCACTTCTTTCATGAAAGTCAGCATAACATATTTTTTGTGCGAGTTCACATAGCAGTTTCCTCAAACAATGTGTTAGTCCATCTGATTTACCCTGCTTCCATTTGTAGTAATGTCTTTAACAACCCATGTCAGATTTCTAGCCCCAGATTTATTCATTTTTATAGAGCAATTTTAGCTAAACCATTATCTTTTAGACTATTTCACTAAAGAAAAAAATATGAAAATGTTAGAGGATTTTATGCTAGATATCCACACATGAATAAGAATAATCACGCACTTCCAAAGTTACAATAAAACTTGTTTATAATAAAACTTGAATATTTCTTAAATCAAAATGACATCTTTCTATGTCTCAAGAAAAATAATGGATATATGGTTCCCTTTATTAATATGAATAAACGATTACTAGTGTTAAAAGTGCTTTTTGCTTAGATGCTCTTATAGATTAAATATATCTAATTATTTTAATTTTTAAAATTTGAGGCAACATTTTGTGCTTGCAACTGTATTCTGTGCTTAACTCTTATGTGCCTATATACCAATATATACCACTAGTCCTTGCACTTAGTACACACTCAATAGCTATAAATTAACTATAAGAGAATGTTTATATAACTTCATATGTTTTTATTTGACATATATTTCATATTAAGTACTATTTAATACTAAGTATATTTATTTATTTTAAACTATATTTGAAATTTTATCAAAAAATTGATATGTGAATTTATAGCTAAAATGTTAGTAGATATATTAAATAAGTATAATTTATTAAATTTATATAAATTTATATATTCATGCAATATATAAGCAAATATATATTATTGTATGAGAAATTACCAAATGTAAATAAAGTTTTAAAAAGTAACATGTGGGACTTCCCTGGCGGTCCAGTGGTTAATAAGACTTCACCTTCCAAAGTAGGGGGTGGGGGTTCAATCCCTGGTTTGGGGAGTTAAGATCCCACATGCCTCACAGCCAAAAAACCAAAACATAAAACAGAGGCAATATTGAAACAAATTCAGTAAAGACTTTAAAAATGGTCCGACTCAAAAAAAATCTTTAAAAAAATATAATACGTACCAAACATACAAAGATTATATTAAAATGTTCATGTACACTGTTGAAAGTGATAAAGTCTTATGAAAGTAACATTATGGTGGTAACCAGGCCAGGAAACAGATTACTACACCTCAAAACACACTATTGTTCTTCCTAAATCTCATCTCCCTCCTATCCATCAGAGGTAAAGATATACATTAATGTTCTGCAAATTGTATTTTCCTTTTAAAATATGAGCACCATTAAACAATATACTATTTTGTTTTGCATATTTTTGTATCTTATATAAATGGAATCTGTATGTATGTTTCTATGACTTCTTTCTTTTATTCATATGTATGTAGCTGTAATTTATTTTTATTGTTAAAAAGTAGTCCGTTGTATGAATTAATGACAAATTGTTCATTCTACTCTAAATGGATAGTTAAATAGTTTCAAGTTTAGAACTATGACAAACCACAAATATGCTGACATTTACATTCATTTTATATATATATATATATATATATATACACACACACACATACATACATACATATATCTGGTGCAGAGGTATAGGGGATTTTCTGGGTCAAATATTTAGCAGTGGAATCCCTAGGTTTTAAGATAAATGTGTTCAGTTTTCCATAGTAATTGTACCAACTAACACTCCACCTGCAGTGACTGAAAGTGCTTGCTGTTCCACACGCACTGTTACCAATGTCTGTTTTCTAAAAGATGCTCATTTGGTGAGTAGAAAATAGTACCTTCTTTTAACACAGGTTTTACTCTACATTACCCTGATCACCCTACATTACCTATGATTACATATATATGTGTGTGCAGACATACACACACATCTTTATCTTTCAAAGTTTATAGGTGACTTGTGCTTCCTCTTTGAAATTTTTTTCATTGTTTTTCTAGTGTTTGTTTTCTTTTCGTATTGATTCATAAAAATTCTTTTTATATTCTGTAAAGTAACAAATCCTTCAACCGTTAAATGTGTTCCAGAAGAGTTTATGGCATTTTTTTTTCACTTCCCTTAGGTTTTTTTTTTAATAAATAGAAGTTTGCAATGTCAGATGATTTATGAATATTTTTTACTTTCGATTTTTATCCTGTACAAAGAAATTGTTGTAAACATTATGAATATGGCTTCTTGTATTTTATTTTGAGCAATTATTACACTTACACATTTACATATTTTCTTTAAATTTTTAAATGTATTTTGTGTGAGTTAAGGATCCAATTTCATTTTTTCCCTATGCATTTACCAGACAATTGTAACAGCAACAATAAAAAAGAAATGGTGCTTTTTCTCTTTTCACTTCCATCTTTGTCTTATCAAGCAACCAAAAAGGCACTCTTTTAAGTATCACTTGGTTATTTTTAAACATTTGCACTGAAATTTTAGAACCGCCGTGTCAAACACTACAAAATACATTTGTGGTTTTAATTCAATTGCATTGAATCTATAGATCAATTTGGAGAGAATTATAATATGCTATATATTAAGATTTTTTATTTAACTGAATAGTGTATCTCTATATTCAGAATATCCTCTTTCATATCTTTTATAAAATCTTAAAATTTTATCCATAAAGTTTTTATACATTTCTGCTTATTTATTCCTTATCACTATGTATTATTTTAATATTGTATCATATGAGGTAAATAGAATTTATGCCTAAAAAGGGCATGCTGCCGCTTCTTTTTGAACATTCTTATGGGTGTTAAGTCAATAGCTAAGTTGGATTTGAGGTTTTGTGGTTGATATAGGCTCTTCAGTTCACCTTAGTCTCCAAATTTCTCTAGCAGATGTACTTTTGTGTTTTATATTGGGAGTGGGTTGCTAGAAGGTTTTTCTCAGCGTTTCTGCTCTATTTTCAGCAGTCCCTGTATAGAGAGGATCTCTCTTCATGTTCTTGTCCCATCCCTAGTACTGGAATGCTATTGATGATAGAGGGATTTTCAATTCTCCTATTTTAACTTCAATCTTAGGTAGGCCCTGTACACCTGGGCCTCGATGGTTTAATTTAGGTATGATGATATTCAAGCTCATTCCCTTACTCTTTATTTAGTAGGCTGTTCATAGTAGAAACTCAGTAATTTTTCACTAACAAATATGAAACAATTAACACTAGTTTTTATAAAACTGTAAACATTTCCAGGAGAAAAGCCTTTTTGAGAAAATTATCATTTAAAAAATTATCTTCCCCAAAGAAATCTCAAAATTTATTAAAGAATCCAAATTTCAACATATTTGTGTGTGTGTGTATATATATATATATAAACTTAACATTTTCAATTCCCTTTACCTAATATCATCTTCACTAGCATAGGAAATAAAGGTATAGAACTTTCCACAAAGAAGAATATGACATCCAAAACACATTCCTTTAGGTATAAAGTTATATATTCTTGTTTCAAGAAATCAGTCTCAAACACAATAAACATCAACTAGGAAAGACAACATTTAGATGAAAAAAATGCTGTGCCTAATTCATCTATAAATGACTATTCTACATATAATAAAATTTGATTTGAATACTTAGGAATTAGAATAAAATGCTCATGTTCTGTATTCATATAAGCTTTTAAAGGATAATTATCTGCACTATTGTCTAATTAGAAATTTAAAGATACTCTACTTCATAATATGGTTGAATGTAGTACCGCCAAATGAGCCCTCATTAAATCCAAGAACGATCAAAGTATTTTAAGTTCTAGACATAGTTAAGTGAATATTGAACTAATTATTCCTTCAAATAAAATCCAAAAGGATCTATAAAACACTCTAAATACCTTTTTTTTTCCATTATCCACTTGAAGCTTGGAAAATGTTTCACATTTAGTCATATAGTAGTAAGCAATAAGCTACTGTTTAGAATTCAATGAGATAAGCAGTTGTTACTTGAAAGGATTTAATTAATTTTAATGTGATTTATTAATTGATAAGCTGTAGAACTAAGATATATAGTTTCCTAAAGTTCCAAAGGTCATTTTCAAGTCTACATGTTTTTGTCCTTTAAAAACTTTAATAATAACACCACCAACAAAACCAACACTAATTGTTATAGCAAAAATTTATTGACTCCTCCTCCATGGCAGACAGTTTCAATTTTAAAACATATCACATATTACCAAAGTATGACATCTTGCTCTTTACTTATTATGATCAAATTACATGGAGTAATTTGGCCAAAGTTGCAAAGTTTGTTAGTGATACGGCAGCATTCGAACTTTGGCAGCCTGATTCTAAAGTCTTAGACATTAATCATCATATTCTATGGGATCTGAACCACTGTTCAGCTTTTGAAAAAGGAACTCATACATGCTATATCCTTAATGTTCAAAAATAAACATTTTTAATTACGGCCATCAGTATGGCAATATAAGTGACTTTCACCAATCATAACCATCCACTGCCCTAGTCCCAGATAAGAAAATGCTTTCTGAGGAACTTTGTTATGAGTATTTAAGATAAAAATCACTTTTTCATTTTTATAGCCTTGAACTGTAAAACCCTTATGCTCCACCATAATCTTATCACATTCTCTTTACCACAATACTGTGGGAGTCAATATATACTGTGATTTGTCCACGGTCATAAGCTGATAAGTAAGAAATCAGAAACAAAAAATGGGACCTTATCACAAACCCCATGGTCTCTTCACTCCACCACACTGTTTCTTCCATGTGTGCAAATTTGCAACAGTATTTTTACTTCATAGTCACCATCAAAATTAGTCACATTCTTAGTGCATTTCAGTCAAGAAATTTTTTAGTCATCAGTTAAAAAGAAAAGGTGGAGAAACGTGACAAAAACAATATGAAATTAATAGTATAATATAGCTAACTCAAGAAATATTTAAATAAAGAAAAATGACTGAGGTAGAAGGCAAAGTGTAAAATGACTTCAAGGCATTGGCTTGGAAGATAGTGACACTGTGATGATGTTGATTAAACTAATAAGAAAAATCAAATTGGTGATTCTAACCACAGCTTCATGAATAATCCAACATAATGGCCAAAATAATCTCATCTGAGTTAGGGCACATATGGGGAAGGTTTGCATGTGTATACGTGTGTGTGTGAGTGAGAGAGAAAGAGATTAGAATGCAAGTATATATTATACTAAAGAAAAATATCCAATTATCAAACTAAGATATAGTGTAGAATTTCTTTCTAAAAAACAAACAAAAATTAAACTATTGGATGTTCTTAATGCATCTAGCAATTTAACTCACAACAGTTTAATTTGTCAAATTTAGGAAGGCCTTCTGAGGCTATTTTGGTCAAGATCCAATACATGCTATAAAATGAATAATCTTTTTGGTACGTTAAACTCTGACATAAATGTGGATTTTAGCAAAAATGACATATCTGCCTTTAGTGTAAAAAGAGAATATTATCATAGCACAACAAAAGTCCCATATAATAAGAGGAGGTCAGGGTTCAAATAATTTTAAACCCAAAGCTATGCTTATTTGGGCACCCCTTGCTATCAAATGTTTTTAAAAATTCCAATAAAATTGCAGAATTAAATATAGCTTTTCCCAATCTCTCTATCAGGTAAGGGCAAATAAACATTTTTCTTTTTCTGTTCTACTTCACTTTAAACTTTGATGTGTCTACATAGTTAACAAAGTCATAGGTTCTTTCTTCCCTTTTCACCTTGTTATTTTCAATTCCATTTCCGTCTTATATCCTTTATGGGGTAGCTCTTACTAAAATTTTCAATTGCTACATGTAATTCTTTATTTGATATGTTTCCCTATCTAGAAAAAAGCAAAGTAGTTCTCATTAATACTTCAATATGCTTAGTATAGAGTAGATATTCACAAACATATTTTGAAGAAGTTAATAAATTCATTTTAATATTTCCATTCACCTGTAAAAGATTATGTAGGAAGGTAGTAAAGTGTTCTAAATGATCAGGTCTTGACAGAAGCTCATGGTGCTTCAGAAAAATATGAGTGACAAAAAGAACCAAACAACTGTCAGAACCCTCACATTGCCTTCACTGTAGACAGAACACAATGGAGAGCTGAGCATTCTCTCCACTCTCCATGCTAACTTAGGTAACTATTTCTTCCTATGTTAATGGAGATGTAATTAAGATATACAGGGCACTTATTACTTTGTCAGACTGAAAACTCTAGTCCCCTGGGGTTTTAGCAAGGAGCAATTCAGCTTTTAGAAACAAGCTCAACTCATGCCGTTAGTTTTTTCCAATGGTTAAATTTTAAAAACAGATGACTTGTTAACTAATGGGAATATTATCTTTAAAAAGAAAATTTAATACAGTTAATTTGCTTTCACTATTAAAACCAAGGTGTCATTATTAAAATAAAGTTTCCTCTTTAAAAAAACTAATTGAATGATTCAATAAAAATCTAATCATAATTAAATTTTAAATAAAATGTTATAGTGACTTGAAAAATATATAGTGTTTAATTAGAATTCAATCAGTTCTGTGGTTACCAGCCTGTCTATTCTAGTCTTCCAAACAAGACTGGAAGTGGGTATATAAGTATTGAAGAACAAACATTTTCCTACAAATTCTGAGGAAATTAGGCCATTGCTTTTTGTTAAAAAAATTGCAGAAAAAAGCTTGAGATGAAACTATCAATAATATTGGATGCTTTGTAAGTAACATCTGTTTTCTTCCTAGATGCTCTTAACAAAGTGTTCTGTGTTTTTTAAATAAAAGGAAAAAAGGAACTGTGATCAGATATTAATCCTGTTTTCATTTATTTTGTCTGTAAGACAGATGTACAATAATCAAATGAACATAACTCAGGTATATAATTAAAGGACTTGTAAGAAAATTTAAGCAGTATGAAAAAGTACCACATTGGGATTTATTTTTTGATATTCTAATGATATAAAACAGCATGTGCCACCTACAGAATAAATTCCAACTAGAGGGTGTTGAGGAAAAAAATTATTTGATTCTCTATTATTCAGTGATTCTTTCAGAAATGAATATCTTTTCTAAGTAGCTAAGTAGCTTTTAAGAAATATATTTATGAAATTTTTTTACACATTTCCTTTGCAAGGAAGAACTCAGGAGAGGAAAAATAAGAAATATCCTTTCTGTCCTCTTTCTCCTGATCTATATTTTATTTCCTCTTTATGAGAGAAGTTGGACATTTAAAAGAAGTACTTATTAGCCAGCATAAATGTGACAAAAAGGTTATGTAAGAGAAGATCTTTCCTTTTTTTCTCTGTGTGAAGGGATGCTGTGTTATTTCTCTACTTCTCACACCCATCATTGATCCCTTTACCATAAAAATGAGATATTCTATTCTTAGCTCACAAATTTTCTGGAAGGATAATCAGAGAGTAAAATCAAATTGGGTCTTTAAAATCTAGGTACTCTTCTACTAGAAAGGCCATCTAGCATTGCTATATTTTCTATTTTAATACCTCATAAAGGAATACCTTTATAGTTTGCTGATGAACTTTTCGTTGAAGTCCAAGATCACTTACAAAATTCACTAAGGCTTAATTTAAAAGAAGAAAAAATCCACTTTGGCCATATCACACAAATAAAAATATTTATTTATAGCACTATATATATCTCCTCAGCTATAAAAGTCCAGCTGTTGTGATTCAGTATTTATTGATAGTAAAATTCTTGCTCTTTAGAGATGTAAATTAGAGCAAATGAGTTACAGTTCTGGAGCAAGTTTTATGCACCTGAATTATTAAAGTCAGTGAAAGTGAACATAAATATAATCCCAAAGTTGACTTTAAAGAAATGGTGTCTTAAACAATTCTTTCTTTTTGTCCTTAGTTTGCCATAAACATAATAAAGGAATCATGATTAATTAAGGCAGTGTACTGTGGTAGAATTAGAACTGGACTAAAAACTGAGAAAACTTGGTTTCTTATTATGGTTTTATCTGCGGCTAGTATTAGTTGTATGAGCACTGTTTTCTTCTGTAAGCTGCCTGGACCCCAGGATGCTGCCCTTGTCATCACACTCAACATGTTCACTCCCTCATTCATTTAAGTATTTGTTCAACAAATACTGACAGATTATTATCAGGTGCTTTTATTGGCAGTGGGAAAAAAATGGAGGGGTAAGGAGGCAAGACCAGAGACCCTGTAGTGCTTGTAAGTTCTCAGAAGTGACATAGACAATTTTAAAAACATTTGAACAAATAGAGAAAAATGTAAGGTAAAATAGAAGCACAAAATAGGTAGAAATTATAATCTAAGAGCTCTGGAAGACTTTCAAGAGAAGTATTTCTAATGAACTTTAAATTCAGGAGTGGGGAAGAAGAATCTACAGAACTAAAAAGACCAAAAATGCTGAGGTCTGGAAGGGAGAAAGAGCACAGTCCATGCACGGAACTAATATAAGATTATAAAGTCTACAGTGTAGAAAACATCAACTGTGAGCTTAACTGAAAAGTTAAATTTCCCCCGATAAACCCAGGCTATTAGAGACATTAAAACACTCCTCTAAGGGACCTCCCTGGTGGTCCAGTGGTTAAGACTCCGAACTCCCAATGCAGGGGGCCCGGGTTCGATCCCTGGTCAGGGAGCTAGGTCCTGCACGCTGCAACTAAGACCCTGTGCAGCATAAATAATTAAATTAAAAAAAAAAAAAAAACACTTCTCTGGGTTCATATATTTCAGAAGCATTCTGTCTTGTACTACAATGAAAGAAGTTTATCATGAACAAGTTCATATGTTTTCATTTTCTTCAGATTCAGGAGTAAATCCTAAAAAGAATGGAAGAGTAAAAAGTAATTCAAACATAGTAAATGAGGAATTCCTTGGCTTATTATCAATAATACAATATTATTGCCAATAATTGTGAAATAATAGGCATTCATGTATCCTCTGAGTATTTTTTATGAATGTCATCTGTTCAAAAGCTATAATCTTATAGCAGGTTATTAAAATATAACATTTTCACAGCATTCCTTCCTATCAATGGTTTTTGAAGTCTTTCCCTGTTTCTCATAAGTGTGGCAAACTCCCAAATTTGTAACTTAACTTTCATTTTCTATGTCAGTGACATAGATTGTAAGACTTTGAAGCGGTACAGTAGTTAAGAACAGAGTCAACAATTACCCAAAAAAAAGCAACCCAGTTTCAAGGTGAGCTGTTTAAGCTCAGTGAACAGTCAGAAATGTGCTAGCTCCACTTAGGCATATATCAAGCATGCATCTCACTGCATTTCACTGAAGACTGGGCATATAAAGAAGGGGAAATAGAAAAAGATCTGAACAGATATCTGTGTTCAGTTCATCAACACACTTGAAAATGAGAACTACAGCTAAAATAATAACTTGTCAGTAAACATGTATTATGACCTATATGATCCTGGAGTTTAAGCTGATTAAATCATCTGAACATCTTGATATGATGTAGCATCTGTTGAAAGTTAACAAGAGTAATAATAATTGTGGGACTATGGCTACCACTTAAGAACACCTAGCAGATGCCAGGCATTCTACTTGGTAATTGTCATTTGAAATACTTTTGTTACAAGAGAAAAAACAAAATTGCCTACTCAAATTTAGGCAAAATGGGGGCTACCATCATTAGCTCTTACCATGGAATTGCTTAGGCCTAGGAAGACAGCTTTCTGCTTCCTGTTTCCTAGAGAATTCATACCTGAAGCTGTGCTTGTAACCAATATCTCTGCCATATAATCTCAAAGCACTGGCTTTCCACAGATTTTGTAATTTCTAGGGATAAAACAGCACATATTTGTTCTATATCTTTTTACTGTAATCAAGAAACATCCCCCAAGTATTTTATTTCTTTCTTTGCCTCTTCCTCGTTGTACAAGAAAATATCAGTTGATTTCATGACCTTAAACATGCCTCTTAAATTAGTCTACTTAAATTGCTTGTTAAATTGGTAATGTTAGATCTGAATTTCCCATTACTTTCTGACCCAGATACTTATTTTTTCTAACTTTCTCTAAAGTCAGTCTAAAAAGTGAGAGATATGAAGTCAATCAGTAATAGGTTTGCCAAAGCACTGATTATTAAAGAAAACCCTACTCCATGTCACTTTCCATTTTATCATATGATAGACAGTGGAGACCTGGCATTCTGTTGTGGAGCAGGCAGTAAAGGGGTGCATGACTGTACATAACTTACAAAAATAATTAAATTAAAATCCTATATTTTTATTATCATCATGCTCCAACAATTTTAAATAATGTCAGTAACAAAATACTTTTCCCTGTAAAAATCCTTTTTAGTTAAGTTCAAAACATGTTTGTGGTTACAGTCAAGTTTAAAAAATGTATATGTGTGTTTCCAATTTATATATTTTATTATTTGTCCTCTATTAAATAATGGATACTATATGAAGTTGCTTCGGAGAACTTCCAGTTATATAATGTACTCAGATATAGTCATTTTCTAAATAAGTTTGTAAGGGTTTGTAATCATTTGAATTCCCTTGGGTATAGTGTGTCTCCAAAAAATATGGTACTACATATTATTATTTTTCAAAGGTAGATTCAAAATAAAGTGATAGCAGAGACTGCTTTGTAAACAAATAATTTTGAGTCTGTCATTATATGTGACTACTGGAAGTTTTGGTTTTTATCTTAGAACATAATAGAGCAAAATAATCTATAAACTCTGAAGTGTACAATTTTTGTTTGGTAATTCAAACTGGTTCACACATATTATATTTTGTTGATTTTAATAATATTTTTAAAATTGAAATGTATTCTTCTATTTTGTTATTATTTTGTTTAAAAACAGAAAACAAATCATGAAAATAAAATGTCATACCGGTGGAACAATTCAGTAGTTACCCAAATTAAACATTTCATATTTTGGTTATAATAAAATATATTTAGTAACTTATGAAAAATAATTTAAATAAGTGATCTTTATATCAGTTGTAACCAAAGTTCATGATGTTTATTCGATATATAACTGACTACATCATCGTTTGTTTGTTTTTTATCATTTCCTACAGGAATTTGGAGAAGCCTGAATTCATTTGCAATATTATCGTGAAACTAATAACTGGTTTATAATTATTCTAAGTTTTGTAAAGAATTTTGAAGTCAGATACCCTTATCAATATGAAAGGACACCATTCTACTGGGTACAACAAAGGGAAAATAATAGAGGTAATTGAATCATTGTCTGAATCTATTTTGCAAAGTATAATACATGAAATACTGCATATAGTTCTTGAAAATTTGTAGGAAATTCAGGTTTACACATCCAAAGTACCCATACAAGAAACAGTATTTAAATGATACAGGTGAAAGATGACAATGAATCATTTTCTCTAAACCTTGATAATGTTTAAGAGAAAAGAAGTATTATCAAGAGTCAATACTAATACTGTAGTAATGATAATAATAATAAAGAGATGCTTGCAAAGATCAAGACTAAGACTTTGATGAAGAGATATGATAAATGAAATTTTGATGTACTATGATGTCACTAATTGATTAATAACGGTTTGAGGTAATTGAGAGTTAACCTGGTTAAAAGAAGTGAACCACATCATAATAAAGATTATTAGGCAGTTGAGTGAGAATGAAAAGAACACAAGGAAAGAAGTCAGCTCCTGTCAACTTCATGGTTACTGTAGTGTTTATATACTTTCCATATGGTGGAAAATGTTAACAGTTTGTATGAATTGCTTGAAACTAAAGAACTGTTTCTTTTATCCCTTTGCAGGTACTGAGACAAAAGTTGGAATGTCTACCTTAAAAAATCACTTTAACACCTGATTAAAAAGCATACCCTGGGCTTCCCTGGTGGCATAGTGGTTAAGAATCTGCCTGCCAATGCAGGGGACATGGGTTCGAGCCCTGGTCCAGGAAGATCCCACATGCTGCGAGCAACTAAGCCCATGCGCCACAACTTCTGAGCCTGTGCGCCTAGAGCCTGCACTCCGCAATGAGAAGCCACTGCAATGAGAAGCCCACACATCACAACGAAGAGTAGCCCCTGCTAGCTGCAACTAGAGAAAAGCCTGCTCACAGCAACGAAGACCCAATGCAGCCAAAAAAATAAAATAAAATAAGTTTATTTAAAAAAAAAAAGCATACCCTAAAATCTCTGATCTTGAGATATCTGAATATCTATCTCCTTACAAAATAGAAGATTTTGGCAACAGAACTGAAAACTATATATAAATGGGTAAATAAATGACTTCGTGCATCTTGTTTAGACTTAATTATGCTTTCAGTCAAACAAAATTTTTCTTTCCCTGATCACAAAAACTATGTATCATCAGCAAATAAAGGACACTGTGTTGATGTTGAAGGAATTACTCTTAAATTATGACCCAAAGTTGAAAGAACATTTTATAAGAATTAGTATGTTATTTTTTCTGAAGAGAGATTGATCCAAATAATTACATTCATCTTCTGGGAAATTACCTCAAAGAACAGATAATTACAGATATTAAAAGTGCAAAGTAGTTTGAAATTCTTAACAGCATTCCTGAAGCTTTATACTTTGATCATTTATATAAGTTGGTCAGACACATCAATCTTGAAGATGGTCAAGATGAAATAAAAGAATTAATTTTGAGCTTTCACTCTTTTTCCGAGAAATTGTGTGAAACAAGTACACAATCGTCAAGGATATGACAATGCTATAACTGTGGTCAATATGCATGACAATATTGAAGCACAATGTTAAAAAATATGATCCTAAATTCTCATTTGTTCCTTGAACACATTATTCTCTAAAGCTGAACAGAATTCACTCTTTTAGAAGGATTTCCTCAGGTGATATATTTGGAATTGTGAAAAGTAAATCCACCCTTTCCAGTTTCATCTCACCAATAGAAAATGCTGTAGAACGTAGATATAATTACTAAAGACTTTCTTAAAAGGTGGAGTGCTCATGATGGAGCTGTGTGTACAGGAAAGATAAATTTTGAAAGTTAATTCAACCTATGAAGTACTGCGTGATCCAAAGGAAAATGTGGGCTCAGAAGGATCAGATCAGATGTTGCTTTCTGCTGTATGTATCTTTTCTGAGTTATCTTTCAATTGAAGGTGAAATTTGAGATATAAACATTATAAAGACATATGTATGGCAAACAGCCAGAATAAGACTTGAGTCACTTATAGTGAAACACCAAGCTTTGAAATTAATCCTTGAAGATTGGCTCACAGAAAAATATGGAAAGGCTATTAACTTTGCAACAAGAAAATGTAAGGAAATGAATATTTTTGTGGGAAAAAAATAAAATTTAGAAGAAAAATGCCAAAAGAAATGATAAAGGATAGTAGTCTTATGTTATCAGAAAAATCAAAAAGACGGTGTTTGAATGCCTCAATTATTTTTACTAACAACTGGACAACTGTTTTAAATCAGTGGATCAAATGAAGTCAATGTACACTAACATTTAGTGATTTTTCTCTGAAGAAAAAACTTCAAACATATTTTTACCAAAGGTAATATAATTTGCATGATGAATTATATGGTGAAGATATTTTTGGACTACAGAAATACTGGAAATCTGCTGGAATCAATTCTAAAGAAATAAAGACATGGATATTGTGGGAATGTCTGGATTTTATTGTGAAAGTTTTCTTTTTATGAATCTCTGCTAAGCTAATTATTATGTTTAAGAATTTTTCTTTTGGATAACTGTCACATCAAGTGAAACTAATCAAAATTTAAAATTTATAAAAATATTTTTATCAATCATGAATTAAAATTGACCTGGCTATGCTATTTACTAAACATTACTATGTAAAGAATATAGATTTTAACAAAGTCACTGGCAAGTTTGCAGAACATAAGACTCAAAACTAAAATATAAATATTTTCATTCATTACTGTGATAGACCAGTATGTAGATATAAAACTGAGTTTTTATCTTTTATAAAAACATAGATTCTTAAAGTGTTTTATTCATCACCTTGTTTTCCCTTTTTTGTACTGCAATATTTATTTTATATTATTAATATTTGTATTATTTTACTAGCATTATTGTAATTATAAAATTCAATAAAAGAAAAATTCACTGTGTGCTCTTTTTAGAACATTATTACTTAATTTCATGATTACTACAGAAAATAATTTCATCATAAAGGAAAAGAGTATTTAAAAGAGATTGGTTCTGGGAATCAAATACACTAGTATGCTGCTGCCTCTTGAATCATTAAAATCATTAAATCTCCTCCCAAATTGTCTTTTATTAGACATCATCTAACCCCAGTCTAGACTCAATACAGTATTATTTTTCTAATTAGCTATTCTTTATATTGGAATGACTTGTACACTATTTTAAAATCCTCTGGTTGCAATAACCAGATCCATGCAAGCCTCGAGCAGCTTTTGCAGGTGTAACTCACAGAGCCTTGACTTGAGCTGAGCATCTTGCAGTGTGAGTCCTCCCTGGAGGACTCCTCCGAGACCCATGTGTGAACTCTCATCTAGTCAGATTGCCTAGGTAGTCAAAAGTATAAGAAATCAATGTTAACATGGCCACCCTGGGCCAATGGGGACAAAGAGTACTGGACAAACATTTCTGTGTTTTGTCTTTGGGTGGATAATTGCGTGGTTCGTTTTATAAGGCTCCTCAGAAGGTGCCAGTGAAAATGGGTAACAGTTGCCCAGAAAGCATCCAAGCCAAGACCACATTCTCCAATTGGCTTTTCCTCCTTTTCTGTTTCACTCTCCCGCCCTGCATTCCACCTCCTACCTGGTATCACATTCTGAAATAAACTAGCCTCACACAAGCTTTGCCTCAGGTTCTGTTTTCATGGTGGACTCAGCTAAAGAACATTTAATGTGTCATCTTGGCTGCATCTTTCCTTAGAGGATAAATTGCATTAATTTATCAGACATATTTCATGAGGAAGTAAAACCGAGTAGGGCCCTATGGGGCCTTCCTGGGACAGAGTCCTCCCTCATATCCTCTGCTGTAGCTCCTCTCTGATATACCCAGATAACAGTATTTCATGCATATTCCCTGAGTTTTTCAGATGCTAAAAACCACCACCAAGTGGAAGAAATTAACTATTTGATGATTATGAACCCCCAGACCTCCTGGCACCTAAGGATTGATAATGTTAACTATCCTGTTACCTCAACATCAACCAGTCAGAGAATAGTGCCTGAGCTGATCACATACCCTGGGACACCCCTATCTCACCTTGCCTTTAAAGATGCTTTGCATAAACTCTTCGGGGAGGTCAGGGTTTTTTGAGTGCGAGCCACTCGTTCTCCTTGCACAGCCCTGTAATAAATTGTTCTCTGCTCCACACTCCGAAGTTTCAGTTTGTTTGGCCTCACTGTGTGCGTGGCACATGAACTTGCATTCAGTAACAGAAACAAGAAAGTACCTGTGCCTCTACCTAGAATAAATGTTCATCTTGAGACACATTATACTTTTTAAAGTTTTTACATTGATATGTTCAGTCATCCACTCTAAAGTCTGCCCAGACATTCTGTGACAATGCAACACAGCTGTCACAATATTTAAATAGTTGCACCTCAACTTCTGTTGTTACTGGCTTTCAATCTGATGCATTAAGAAGTTACATCTCAATTTTCCACTGGTTGAGCTCAGCTCCCTCTGAAGGAGTCATTCCAGTTAGCTCTTTCACCTCTTGTGTCCTCCTTTGTTAGACGTTGCATTTCTTATTATGCCAAAATTCAGAAACAAGTTTGATAGACAAGAGAGTCAGAATGATGGAGATGAAACATCTTTATTACAGATATTGGTGAGTTTGAAGGGTACAGCTTTGGTTTTAATAATGGGTTTCCCAGTAATACACCAGAGCAAATCATCAATAGAGAAACTGAGATATGAACCAGAATGTAAGAAGAAGCAGCCCACCAAACTGTATGAAGAGATATCAATTTTCTGTTTGGGAAAAGTTATATGTATTTTATTTATACCTATTTTTGCTGCCTTATTTTCTCATTTTAATAATTATCTCTGGAAAATGGAAGCCCATTGGTTATACAGCTCTAAGTTTGTCATATGGAACAAAAAGTATTTTTCATATCTGCAAGTTTATCTTTAAGAAAAGGTTTTATTTTCTAGACAGCCTGCTTTGAAAATGATAGGCTTGGGGAATTGTCATTGGAACATAAAATGACTTTTGTTTTCTCAACTGGTTTCTTTCTTATTGTTTCTCTTGAACTCTATCCTAATCTTGATGCCCCTCTTTGCTTATAAATCACCCTTTGTCTACAGGGATTTATGCAACTTTTGATTTTGGAAAAAATCAGATCTATACTAAAAGAAAAAATAGAAAAGAAATAAAAATAAGAATACATGGAGAGAGAGGAGTTAATTCTCAGCTGGCTAAAACTATGAATCAATATAATCACCTTTAAAATACTATGCAATCAGGAATTTTCTATAATAATATTAAATATCTATATATACTTAGATCGGGTATTATGATTGGAATTGATTTTCCCCATTGTCCTGAATGCGAGAAAGATTCTTTTTTTGTGTGTTAAGGTGACTCCATCCTTATATTCATCCTTATAGCAGATCCCAATGTTCTGCTAACATTTTTTTCCGTTTAATACTTCTTCCCTATTTATTTTCCCTACATTTTTAATCTTAAATCAGTCATTTCTTGACACTATGGTCAATTTTTTTTATTTCCTTACTCGGTGTATTCTGTTTTACCACTTTTCCCACCACAGTCTTCAAGATGTAAAACTAATCTACTAAAAATTAGTAGACCCCTCTCTGCCAACAGTCCAATTTCATATACAAGCAATGGCAGGCTTTGGTTGCAGGTCGTTTGGCTTTGGAGAACCAAAATCATCTATATGACTTTAATCTCCACATTGTCATGTGGAGATGACATAGCTTAATCTCCACATTGTCATGACTACACTAATCTTACACTTACTCTTCTATTCCAGAAAACTCTTGCTCAGAAAGATAAAATACGCAAATAACATTACTGTTCTTTTCAGGATGAAAGGAATAAAAAACTCATTAAGATGAACATCAGATAGCTAACTTTTAATAAATACACTCACATTGGGACCTTTTTCTCAAAACCTTAGATTTACCCTATCCACAAATCCATAACTATTATATCATGAGCTAACCTTAATCAGCCCCTCACATTGAAATACATATCTTGAACTATACCCCCCAAACCTCATAAATATCCCAGTTTCTTATGTCCCGCCTCTGAAACACTATTATGACATTTACAAGTAATTGATCTACCATGACTTTCAACACATTTTTTGGTAGAATTTATAACTTTGAATACTTTAAAATGACTATGTATTAAAATTGTGCTTATGAAACTTTTTCCTGACTTTTATCCTAGAAGGGCATAGTTTCCATTATTCTGCTGTAGGGAGACAAATCTCTATAAATTTCTTGTCTCTGTCTCTTTTCTGAGCAGAGGCATTAACAGTTTTAGTTTCGCATTATATTTCAAGATTGTTTATAAAGCAAATAGCCTTGGAAGTTAGAGAGAATCTCCCAGAACAGAGGGCATATTGGTTTGCTGTTTGCATTAATAATGACAGTGTCTCTTTCTAGGGCAAAGTTTGGACAGGTTTGCTAGAAGTCTCCTTGTAAATTATTGGTGTTTCCTAAACTCAGTTTTTTCCTCTAACACAATCCACTGTATATACAGGCATCACCTGGACCTTGTCATGTCAGTATGTGGGAATTAGGGTTTGGGGAAACTAGTGGTAAATGATATAAAGCTGACTACTGCTGTTGCTGTGAGTCATAAACTGCCCTTTGCCTCATGCAGGAGTCTTGCATCTTTGCTGGTATACATGAACTTTTGGCAGAGTAACTTATTAGCTTACACATAGGGTAAAATCTCAGACCCTTCACAGATCTTGATGTCAGTATGATATATGGCAGATTTAAAAGTAAAATCTTTGCGCTAGTGAGCTTAAAAGTAAAATCTATTTTAGAAGCTACATTTAATATTAGTAATGAACTACTCCCCCTGAGCATGTAGAAGATCATGTTGATAGATTACCTAATTGCAATTACAATATAATAATAATTATCTATGGATAAAGCACTTTAAAATGTACTTTAGATATGTAAGGTGACTTTATTTTCACAACAAATTGGTGTGGTATGTTTAGTTACCCCAGATATAAAGATATGGAAACTCATATTGAAAATTAAGTAACATGTTCAAACTCATACAGGTGGTGATTAATAGAGTCAGATTAGCCCTCAGATCTAACACTAAAAACCAAGTTCTTTCCAATAGTCCACACTATAAATTCAGGGTCTCAGTTGAAATTGACCACCAATATTGCCTAAGTGTCAAAGACTAGCTGACATTACCCTTTCCTATATGAATAACATGTTGAACTTGCTATTATTCAATAAGAAAAGGAGTTGAAAACCAACTTGATAACAATGGATTGGAAAGAAAAAGTCTGTATTAGAGGGAGAAAGAAACAAATACCATCTTCTTTTCTGCTAATCATAACTTTCCTTCCTTTTTGCTTCTGAAATGTCATTACCCTGACATCAGAATTATAGCTACAGAAGACAAAGCTATGTGAAGAATTTTGAAATCCAATGAATGACAATAAAACATATTTAGAATTGTGGCAGTGCTAAAGAATGTCCTTAGAATTACAGCCAGATAAGATCATGGGAATTCAATTAGGTAGTAAATAGAAGTGGGAATTTCCATCTACCAAATCAGGCAGCTTTAAAAATGGTCCCACCTGTCTAATCAGTACCCTGGGAGGAACCCAGGCATATAACCAGTTCTTGTAAAGTGATTTCAAATTTATGAACGATAAACAAATATATCAATAATTACAGCAAACCAGCTATTGCAAATAGTACAGTGGTTTTTAATTTTCCACCAAGGAACCTCAGCATGCCCATTAGTAAGTTAAGAGATAAGATAGAATGAAGACAGCCAAGTCTAAATCGCTAATACTCCATTATTAAGTTTAGAATAATTTTTTTTTATGAAAGTGCTTATGATATTTAGGGGAATGTTGTATATTTGATACTTTATTTTTAGCTAAAATGTCTAAGATAATTTGGGTTTCTGGTTAACAGTATTAGAGTGTTAAGAGAATTTAATTTACCAATTAAAAGTTTGGATTTATGAAAATTCTTTAAGTGGTTTTGGGAGAGATTTTCCTGTTAAGTTGTGAGTTTTCTCTGTCATGCTTGTGAGATGCCTAAAAATAAAACTAAACATATCTAATTTATAAATGCAAGTAACGTAGTTTAAAGAAACTTTGTTACTTAAAATTATAAGTCAAATTTAAATAGAGTATTCCATTCTGTTCAATTAGAATTAATTTATATTATTCAAAGGCCTTGCTGGAAGTACTTGTTATTGCTACATAAAAAAACTGTAAAACAAATTTTGTAAGTTGAACTCAAAGATTCTTACAACACTGTATTTATAAATTAATAACTTGAATAAAAATTTAATATACAAATTATAGTTTCCTAGAAACATTCAAATAATACCATTAAGTAAATTTTTAAAAATTATATACAGGATTAATTTTATGCATTTACTTTTTCATTGAAATATTTGAATATGCAAAAATGTCCATGTTATTCAGTGCATACAATTTTAGCACTAGAGTATCTTTCTAGAGACCTTTTCCTTTCATCAGTAAGCAGCAGTTCTCTCGCTGATAATCCTATGCCTCAAAATCTTTAAAGCAGTCTGAAAATGTAATAAAAACCTTTAGACAGTATCTTTAAATTGCCTTTATTATTTTACATGTATTAATTACTGATGTATTTATTTCTAATACTTTATTTTCTGCTTTTAATTTATCCTGCTTTTTTATACTGTTTTCTTCTCTCTTGTTTTTGGCCTTATATTGGCTTGATTGACATTTCTAGGTACCTTCAGTTCCTTCTGTTTTTTTTACAATAGTGATTTGGATATATTCTACAATTTAATCATTATCCTTAACATTTTTAAGTGAATGAGTAACATACAAGACTTCTATCCATACACATGAGAAATAGAAGAAATTTAGAATCCTAATGGACCTTTTCAGTCTACAGGTTTTATTTCCATAGATTACAAATTAATACTTTTTGTTTTACACTTTGAGCCTCTGCTTACAACTGACTTACACAGCTACTTGTTTCTCTGAATACATGCAAATTTCTTTTTTTATTTCACTCAATTTTAATTATTTTCTTTATTAAATATATTATTACAATTATTTTAATTTGAGCAGTTATTGTCTGAGAATGCACTTATTTCGATCCTGAATGATAGTTTATGTAGAATACATTTTAGACTGATTTTATTTTCTCTCAACCTTTCAAAGTGTATTATATTCTCACTGTTACTGTTAGAAGTCTGCTATCAATTTTATTGTTTTTGCTTTCTATATGGAGGCTTTTACAATCTTCAAGGATGACTTTATTCTTCTTCAGTCTCACTATCTCGTGTCTAGGTATGGATTTATACACAACCTCACCAATACTTGACATTTTCAGACTTTATCATATCGTACAATTTTTTTTTTAGGTAAGTAGTAGTATCTTATGGCTTTATTTTCATTTCCCTGATAATTAATGAACTTCAGCAATTTTTCATATGGTCACTTGGTTATCCTCTCTAATTAATTGTCTGTGCATGTTTCTTTGTCCATTTTATTACTGAGTCTGTCATCTGTTGAAACGGTTATTCTTGTACTTCATCTTTGTCATAAGTCTAGCAAATATATAAGTATGGGCCTATTTCTGGACTCTCTACCTTCCAGTGCTTTTCAGATTGTAGTGCCCATCGTGAAAATGGGACCTCCTCCTCCAGTTCTACTGAATCACCTTTTAGGTGATTCTGATGTACAATAAAGTTTGGAAACCCCTGTTCTATTCTCTTTCATTGGTCTACATGGCTACACTTGCATTAAACCAACTGCATTAAACACTGTAACTCTGTATCAGTCTTTCATTTTTTCATTTCACAGGCACACATTTGTTGGGATATAAACTTGCTTCAATGTTTCTCAGTGTTTCATGGCTGTCTGTTTAGAGGTCTTACCCATAATTTAAGATGTATATATTCCAAAAGAGTTAACAGAGTTGGTATTTTTCAAAATAGTAGTGTTCAAATTCAATTTGTTAGTGGCTACAGGAAAAAAACTGATTTTATATATGCTCTTATATCCTGTGACCTTTAATTTTCTTATTAATTTAATCATTTAAATATGGAATCTATGATTGCATATCATAGATATGCAATCTTGCTCATATTGCTTATGAGTCTTATTTTGCTTGTAAGACTAATCAGGTAGTCTTATAACAATGACAGTTTTACTTCTGTTTAATCATTATTCTTTTTTTCTTGCCTTATTCTGGGGATTTCAATATAATTTTTAATGGAAATAGTTTTAGCTAGCACACTCATATTTTTTCAATCTCAGGAGCAAAGCTTTC
Source organism: Phocoena sinus (assembly GCF_008692025.1). Classification (NCBI taxonomy): domain Eukaryota; kingdom Metazoa; phylum Chordata; class Mammalia; order Artiodactyla; family Phocoenidae; genus Phocoena; species Phocoena sinus. Next base: position 33,313,940 of record NC_045772.1, on the reverse strand, counting down.
AATATTTTACCATTGACCATACATTGCTGTTTAATTTAAGACCTGGAGGTATTCTAGTACTTTACTCCCTTTGAAAATTCCGAACGCATTTTATTTTTTTCAGCTCCATGAAACTGCTAAAAAATAAATGCCTCCGCTCTAAGAGGCTCTCTTTGTGCTTTCTGGGCTAGTGTACTGGTCAATTTAATCAATTAAATGAGTATATAGTTATGAGGGTCATGATCATTTCTCTGAGCTTCTTTTCTTCCTATATATTGAGCTCTCAAGTCCTACTTCCTTTGAAGATCACAATTCTAAATTCTGTATCCCAAGTTCTGTGAAATTTACAGTATCTATACCAGTTCTTCTGCAACTAAAAAGATGCCCTTTCCATGAGCATGGAGATGGTCTCCCTAACCCAGAAAGGTAGAGTTTGACCTCAATAACTCTCCCTCTCTGCAGGTTTCGACCTTTAAGTCCTGATTGCCAAAGCAGCTCTCCAATGTCTTAAAAAACATTGTTTTAGATTTTTTTTAATCTAAATAATCTCATCAGGAACAATGGTCTCCTACAATCAAGTTATTGTAAAATATTTTGTTTTTATAACCAAAGAAAAATGTTTACTTTTCTATTATATTTACTTATAACAATGTTATTATTACCTAATTTTTATTATGATTATATTATAGTTTCTATTTGATAATTTTATTAGTTGAAGTACATGAAGGTCAGATACTCTTTTCTATATTTTTCCTGCTATTATCTCATTAGTTGCTGAATCTTCAATCATGTGGTTTTAAAAACTGGATCATGAGCAAATTCTATTGATACTTCAGTTTATGTTTAATCTCTGGAAATGCTGTGTAATATTGGATTAGGGTTCAAATATCCAACTAGCCTTTAATTTTTTTTTCTTCTGGCACTCAGTAGATCACTGGCTAGGGAATACTTATATTATTTTAGCTTGCATTTTCAAACACTCAATATATTATGTAATTCAAGTAGTTAAACCCACTTGACAGTGGATTATTGTTATGAGGGGGTTCGTTTATTTATTTATTTATTTTTAGTCAAAGGCTAGGCCAATTTATAAAAGTTTTATGGACATCTACTTGCTTTGGTGATTGAATTTTATTTCTAATCTACACTTTCTTTGAGGTTATAGCCTTTAGAAGAACCTGGCTATGTGGAGGATCCCTTTTCTAATTCTCTCATAATATGCAGGCTCTTTGTCAAGGCTTTTTTCTTTTTATATATGGTCAATAAAACACAAATCTTACTTTCATCCATCCATTAAGATGTACATTCCTGGGACTTCTGGGACTTCTGCAGAATTGTTTCCTTTGATTATGTTCTTTATTTTTTTATTTGATATGGCTCAATAATTTACTAAGATGTTGCTCCTTATTTCTGTTACCTGTATTTTTGATAATTTAACATTTTAATGTGCATCTTAACTCAGAGTATTATCTTTATTCTATCCTTCATTTCTAGGTGTTCAAAGCAGGGCAGTGCCTACAAAATACCAGAAAAGGATGTTCCAAGGTGATACCTATACACATATTAAATAAATGGCTGATAGTACAACCAATGCATTCTTCCTCATGCTGAAAGGATTTGCAGTGATACATAGCATTATGCCATCTCATAGACTGAAATAATCACTGTAGATCTTGTAGAATTTGAAATGAATAGACCAACATATCACAAATCAGATTACCTCCACAGTAGCTTGGAAAATCTATAAATCCCCACATTTAAGTGATATGTGCTGGGTTAAATCAAATATATAAATTGTGGTTTATTCCTCATAAAATTTACTTTCAGCAGTAAACATTTCCTTGCTGTTCAACTTAGAATTAAATATCTAGTGCATACTAAACAGGTAAAGTTAGTTAAAATATTAAAGAAAGAACCATTACGATTGCAAGTACAGTTTCAGAAGAAATTCAAGCATCAGAAGAGAGTTTTCGAATGGAATAGTGTAGCAAGAGAGTTCTTTCTGCAGCAGAGTAGAGTAAGCAAGGCTGCCCATAACTGTACTTTATCACAGAACACAGACTTGCATGGCTGAAAAAGATAGTGCTTCAATGCCAGATGGGAGCTGCGTGGTGAGCTTGGCAGCACAGGCAAGCACTTTCAGCAAGAAAGCAGACAAGGAGTGTAGCAGTCCATTCATTTCCATGGGGAATGGATAAATAGCAGGTGACTAAAAATAGACAACGCCATGTTTTCTATTAATTGAAAATAAAATGATGCCTCTCTTCCCACTTCCTTTTGATGAATATTAATCACTTCATGCTATTTTAAAATTGGGAGCTGCACTAAAATATCTATGGTACATTGGAAAGGAAAGTTGTAATTTTCTACATTTGTATTATTTAAACATAAGTTGCAAAACATTTTTATGTTTTTATACACTTTGTGTCATTCTAAATCAACTGTCCAAGTAGATACACACATATGTACCCAAGAATAAATATTTTGTGTCTAGTTCAGTTGTAAAAATAAGTTTATTAGGATAAGTATTCAGACACATAAACCACATGAGAAAATTCTAAATCATAATGTCCTTTCCCAAGGAGAAATGGATTTTTAAGAAGAAATTCTATTTGGAACACTGTTCATTGTTTGCTTTTCATTATTAATTTACACACATCTTCTAATGAAATAGCAAAGGAAAAATCACAATTACTATTAGCGACAGTATTAAACAGAAACAACTTATTTCAGTGTTATGTTAAAGATATATACTCAAGGATAATATGTTTCAATGAAAATGGTTTTAAAAAGAATTATTTTAGTATCTTTAATATGTTTGTGGTTATTTCAATAGTATTTGCATATCTGTAAAGCACAGAGTGAAAGAGTAGTGTCTAAAATAAATGAGAACACATCTATTATAATGCTAGAAAGTTTAAGTACATCATTAAAAGATGATATGAACTCAAATGATTATCTTTTCACAGTGAAAATCTTGCCAATGTATTTTTAAAACACTAATTTAAAGGACTGTAAAACAAAATCTCAAGACAAGGAACATGAGAGTTTGTCTTATCATTACTGAAAAATGCACTTTAACATTTAGCTCTCCATTTGTCAGTATTAAGTTTTCTATTCAAGGACACATGATTGTAGGCTAAAAAATGAAAATATGAGCACAGGTTATGTACTGTATTACTGTATGTAATGTACTGACTGTCCCTGCAGAAAAAAGATACACATCTAGAATCTGATTCATATTAAAAAAAAAAAAGACTGATCATAATTAAGACATAGGTTCTCTGTTGTAAAACTCCTTAGCCATTTCATTAAATTGCATTTCTTGAAAGTTCTTACTCTCTGGCTAGAGACAGCTCATATTACAATGGTTTGCCCAGTCTCTCCAAATAAAATCACTTGATTTCATTGTGGCTTTGTTGAAGAGAAGCATTACTTCAATATTCAATAGGCTGAGTGCCAAATCTACCTGATTTTCATCCCTGCTCTGAATTTGTGTACTTGTAACCCTAACTGACTATTTGCCTGAGCTAGAACTGCATGGAATCAAATGGCCATGACTTAGGAGGAAAAACACAGAGAAAGCAAAAAAGCAAATACGTCTTTGTAACATAATTATCTAACTTGCCTTTCAGGCCAAAGAGACATTTTCTCCCTCTCCACTAAACACATTTATTTAAAGTAGGTTTTGAGATGTCACATCATTATGGTAGTTTTCAGTTATAGTCCTGTGTTTCTGCATATAGAACTGACAGGTAGACGATGATGATAATGAATATGCAGAATTGGCTGAGAAACTAACTGTAGAAGACCAAAGCCAGTTACACAAATATTAGCTAATATGAGTTAGAACATTGGCTAGTTGCATGATCTCACTGAATATTTAAATATTATTATTATTAGTCTCATTTACATTTGAAGGAAGTGAGGATTAGAGCTGCTAAGTATATTGCCCAAAGTCATACATCTGGTAAATAGTAGGGTTACAATTCGAACTCGGACATCCTGAACTAGTCTGCAGTTTCCACCCTTATGCTCTACTAGTAGTTGGAATGGATCACTATTTACTGAAGTTTTGGAAAAATACGTGACTTAACAAGGGGTAGGTCATGCTGCTCAGAGACAATGAAATGCTAGTGATACATATTAGTATATAGTGGAGCTGATAATTTGTGAAGAATAAGAGTGCTCACTAGAGAAGCAGCAGTATTATAAAGGAATTAAGACAGTAGCCAATAAGCTTGATGAAGTTTAAGGATTTTGTTTGAAATCTCAGAAAGTGAGGTAAAGAATTATAAAACAAATCAATGAATTGGAGAGCATACTAGAGCTAAATAAAAGCAGATACAAGTAGAGTGTTATCATAAGTGATACTAATAGACAGCCCCAAAAGAAGGATCCTTAAACATAAAAGACCACCCTCCTGGGCTTTAAGAAGAATTGTCCCTCTGAATAAAAGGAAACACCAACGTAGTAATCATTAGTTTAAAATAAACTTCTATATTTATAGTCTAAGTTATTCATGCTCTTTAGTTACATTCAATGCAAGATATTAAATAATAAATCCACAAATTTATTTACAAAGAGAGACAAAATTAACCATCCATATTTATATGAAAAATAGTTGATGGAGAAGCAATTTTATTACCTTATAAATTCTGCAATTAACCTTTAAATCATAGGTTTTTTTAAAAAATAAGGCAAATAAGCAAAAATTGCCAATAGTTCAATTAACCCTAGTTAACTTGCAGCATGTCAGTAAACGTAATTACACTGCATTTTTCATGGTGTTACATTTCATATTGCGTTAAATGTTATTATTGGTCATGGACATTTTATCCTCAGTAACCTTGTATTTATTTTTTTTATGAGTTAAATTAAACAATTACTAAATCTTTTCTAACGTAATTTATTTGGATAGGTTTGAAAAAGAATTTTTATAGTGATATAATATCTCCAATGGCAGAAACATATATAAAGAAATTTCTATGTTATTAGGTACAATCAAGTTTGTTTCTGGAATAATTGTATCATCTAAACACTTGAGAACTTTGTAGCTTTCTCCAATCTAATTTAACCTTCCAGATTTTAGACTTTTTATAATTTCTCACCACTAACCTTCCCCAAGGAGTAGGTATGTGTGTACTGTAGTCTAGCAGAGATTGAACAGTTCTTTAAAAATTTAAAACTCCCTGAATCAAATTACTCTTGTATTTTTAGACTAAGCAATATTTCATTTTTACAATTTTATTGTACAGTCATCAATTCCCTATGAAGTTGACAATAAGCGTAGCTGTCACTTGTTTACTATCAATGTGACAGTAAGGGTTGTTTTATACTTAAGAAAATCAAGAATATTCAAATTTTAAGATTGGGGAGGGGAGGAGATGTTCTGACCAAAAATATTGTTGTGAGTGACTTATCATGGTGCTTAATTTGATAATTCATTTGAACTAAGCCATTGAAAATCCTAGTTAAAAACGCAAATATCTTTTGGATAAGAGGACACTTTAGACTTATGTAGTAACTACAATACCCTTTTTAATCAACCCTACTAGCACCCTGAAAGTGAAAATATAACTATCTACATTTAATAGAATAAAGAACAAAGGCCAAAGTTTATGCAACACAAGAAATAAAACTACATTCATCATGTTCACATCACACCAGTGGGCTATACATCCGTTGGTATCTATAGGGGATTGGTTCCAGGTCCCCAGTGAATACCAAAATCTACAGATGCTCAAGTCCCTTATATAAAATGGTGTAGTATTTGCATGTAACCTATGAACATCTTCCCATAGACTTTAAATCATCTCTAGATTACTTATAATACTTAACGCACTGTAAAAGCTATACACACAGTTGCCAGTGTAAAACAAATTCAAGTTTTACTTTTTGGAATTTTTTTTTTTTAATATTTTTGATCTGAGGTTGGTTGAATCTGCAGATGTGGAACCCATGGATAAGGAAGACCAACTGCACATATGTTATGCTGCCTCTCACAATTTAATGACATCATTAGCTCCATGTATTAGCATTAGTTGCAATATAGTTGCCCCTTGAACAACACAGGTTTGAACTGCACAGGTCCACTTATACTCAAATTTTTTTTTCAATAGCAAATGCTGCAGTACTACAGGATCCTATAAGTTAGGGATTTTCAGCTGTGTGGAGGGTGGCACCCCTAACCCTTGCATTGTTCAAGGGTCAACTGTAGAGAGATTCAAACAGATTCAATTCCATTTAATTCATTTCATATTTACAAAACTTACCATAGACATTTTTAAATAAAATAAAAGGAATATGCCAAAAGCACAGTGGAAGCATAGAGAAGGGAGTAATCAACTTGATTTGACGTTGGGGTCAAGAAAGTCTTTGAAGGTCACTATTAGAGAGAAAATAAAACTTGAGGTAGTGAAGGGAAAACCAAGCTCAGGTAGGAAATACATATGGTCAGAAGGAAACAATACTCAGAACTGATTATTGGAAGTGAGTAAAGAATAGGCAAAAGTCTATTAGAGGATAACACGCCACCAAGAGGGCAACCTCGAGCAATGTAATGCTTTATAGGAGGAATTGGCAAATTATGGCCCTGATGACCTGAAACAAATAGACTGACAGTTATTTCTCCAGCAAAGATGGGTTTATTCAAGATCAGCAGAGAATTGCATTTTGGGGTCTGCAACCACGGCAAGTCACATGTAAATTTCCCCATACAGCAAGGGAAGGAGAACACTTTTATAGAAAGGAAAAGGAATTTGGGAGAGCTATAGTAAACAGAGTGCATGGCTTTTCATTGCCTGAGTCCTTGCCGGGAAAGAAGTCTTCTTCCTGCTGGGTTCTCCCGTTGTGGCAGGGTATGAGAGCTCCCCCTTCTGGCATCTCAACTCTATTTAATTGAGGTTTCTGTTTAAGGTTTTTACAGCCCATAGGTCAAATCCAGACTGTAAACAGTTTTTATATTGATCCATGAACTAAGACTGATTTTTACATTTTTAAAGGCTATCAAAAAAAATCAAAGAACAGAAATGTTCTATGGCACAAAATGTCTGAAATACTTACTCTCTGGTCTTTTACAAAAGAAGCTTGCCAAATCTGTTTCCTACAAAAGTCAAGGCACTAAGAATCAGTGGGGAAGTAGGACAGATGGATAAAGGAAAGCAAGAATGAAAAAATAAATTCAGGAAAAAGGGTCCAAGTGCTGCTAAGGACAAAATTAAGCTATTTGGTAAGTGTGTCCTATAAAGCAGGGATAAAAAGAATAAAAAGAGTCTTAAACATGAGCTTAATTAGGGCAAAAAGAGATTCAAAAGAGAAAAATGTGTATTTTTTTGCATCAAAGATTTACTCTTCATTATATCAATAATTCTCAAAATGCTATACCCACTTATTTTTCACCTAAGCTCCAGACATATGTAGCCAATTGCCCATTTTACATTTTCACTAAGATATCCACTTCATATTTCCAAAAGCATAGTTATTCTATCCATCAGTCACTTCTCAAACAGTCATGCTCCAGTGTTTGACTCGGGCTGGTGCTACCATCCAAATTGTTACATTAAATGTATCCTCAACAATTACTTCTCCCCTTTGCCCACATTTCCAAACAATCACTAAATCCTATTGATTTTGCCTATTAATATCCTTCAAACCCATTCATCTCTTCAATTCCTAAACCATTTTCTTAGACAAGCAAGATATTTTACCTTGACCACTACATTTACCTCTTAAGTTGTATTACTGTTTCTACCTATGTACTCTCCAATCCATTTGCAAAAAAAAAAGAAAAAAAAATTGAAATATAAATACACATCCTGAATAAAGGACTTGTATATAGAATATACAAAGAACTTTCAGAACTCATTAATAAGAAAACAACCTAATTTTAAAAGGGCAAACAATTTAGATAGATACTTCACAATAAAAGACATAAACAGGCAAATAAGCATATGAGATAATGGTAAATACCACTATTCAGAGAAATTAAAATTATCACATGTCACAAAACACCCACTAGAATAAGGTAAAGTAACTGATATACCCAGTGTTCACAAGAATGGGGAAAAACAGTAATTCTTATGTCTTGCTGTGAGAATACAAAAGGGTACAGATACTAAATTCTGAAAACAGATTGGCAGTATCTTACAGGATTAGTTGTATATTTATTATAGAATCTAGCAATCCCACTTCTAGGTATTTTTCTAAGTGAAATATGTCCACACATGAGTATACATTAATGTTCAGAGGGGCATTCTTTTATAATAGCCACATCCACTGGAGGATAAAGACATTGTGATATACTATGAAAAACTCTTCACCAATAAAAATGAAATATGAACACAGCAACAACATGGATGAATCTCAAACACATCATAAGTTAAAACAGTCAAATGCTAAATCTTACATACTGTATGGTTCCATTTATATAAAACTCAAGATAGGTAAAACTTATGACACCATGTAGATCATTGATTGCTTGGGCTTGAGAGTGAGAGTGGATATATTAGTTTGCTAGGGCTGACATAACAAAGTAACACAGATTGGGAGGGTTAACAACAGAAATTATTTTCTCACAGTTCTGGAACCTAGAAGTCTGAGATCTAGCCTCACTGGCAGAGCTGATTTCTTCTGAGGTCTCTCACTGTGGTTTATAGATGTCTACCTTCTCCCTTTATCTTCACATGGTCTTCCTTCTGTGTTTCTCTATCAACTCTTCTTTTAAGCACACCAGTCATATTTGATTAGGGGCCATATATATGACCTCATTTTAACCTAATTACCTATTTAAAGGCCTTATCTCCAATACAGTCACATTCTGAGGTACTGTTAAGACTTCAACATTCACGGACACCAAGATGGTAGAACAGTAAGATGTGGCAATCACCTTCCTCCCCACAAATACATCAGAAATACATCTACATGTAGAACAACTCCTACAGAACACCTACTGAACGCTGGCAGAAGACCTCAGAAGGCAAGAAAGTCCCCACATACCTGGGTAGGGCAAAAGAAAAAACAGAGACAAAAGAATAGGGAAGGGACCTGCACCAGTGCGAGGGAGCCGTGAAGGAGGAAAGATTTCCACACACGAGGAAGCCCCTTCACTGGCAGAGACGGTGAGTGGTGGTGGGGAAGCTCTGGAGCAACAGAGGAGAGTGCAGCAACAGGGGTGCAGAGGGCAAAGCCGAGAGATTCTTGTACAGAGGATGGGTGCCGACCAGCACTCACCAGCCTGAGAGGCTTGTCTGCTCACCCGCCAGGGCGGGTGGTGGCTGGGAGCTGAGGCTCCAGCTTCTGAGGTCAGATCCCAGGGAGAACACTGGGGTTGGCTGCGTGAATGCAGCCTGAAGGGGGCTAGTATGCCACAGCTAGTCAGGAGGGAGTCCAGGAAAATGTCTGGACCTGCCTAAGAGGCACACAATATTTCTTGCCTCTTTGTTTCATGGTGTGCAAGGAGAAGGGATTCAGAGCACCACCTAAACGAGATCCAGAGACGGGCGCGAGTCGCGGCTATCAGCGTGGAAAAAAGAGATGGGCATGAGATGCTAAGGCTGCTGCTGCGGCCACCAAGAAGGCTGTGTGCAAGCACAGGTCACTATCCACACCTCTCCTCCCGGGAGCCTGTGCAGCCCACCACTGCCAGGGCCCCATGATACAGGGACAAATTACCCGGGAGACCACATGGACGCCCCAGGATGTTGAAAAGTCACACCAGCCTCTGCAGGCTCATCCCGCATTCTGTACCCCTCCCTTCCCGTGGCCTGAGAGAGCCAGAGCCCCCTAATCAGCTGCTACTTTAACTCCCGTCCTGTCTAAGCAAAGAACAGACACCCTCAGGCAACCTACACGCAAGACGGGGCAAAATCCAAAGCTGAACAACAGGAGCTGTGCGAACAAAGAAGAGAAAGGGAAATCTCTCCCAGCAGCCTAAGGAGCAGTGGATTAAATCTCCACATTCAACCTGATGTACCCAGCACCTATGGAATACCTGAGGAGAAAACAAATCATCCCAAATTGAGGTGGTGAACTTCGGGAGCAACGATATATATTATTTTCTCCTTGTTCTCTTTTATTCCTTGTATAGCTTTGCTTTTACCATTTGTCCTAGGGTTCTGCCTGTCCCTTTTTGTTATTTTTTGGTTTTTTTGAGTATAGTTTTTAGTGCTTGTTATCACTAGTGGATTTGTTTTTTGGGTTGGTTGCTCTCTTCTTCTTTTCTTTCTTTTTTTATTTTTAAAAATTATTTTTAATTTCAATTAAGTTTATATTACTTAATTTATTAAGTAAAATAATAAATTTTATTTTAAAAAAATTATTTTTAATTTTAATTAAGTTTATTTTACGTTTTTCTTTCTTTCTTGCCCTTTTTGTCCCTTTTATTCTGAGCCGTGTGGATGACAGGGTCTTGGTGCTCCAGCCTGGTGTGTGGCCTATGCCTCTGAGGTGGGACAGCTGAGTTCAGGACATTGGTCCATCAGAGACTTCCCAGCTCCAGGTAATGTCAAACAGTGAAAATCTCCCAGAGATCTCCATCTCAACACCAAGACCCAGCTCTACTCAACGACCAGCAAGCTACAGTGCTGGACACCCTATGCCAAACAACTAGCAAGACAGGAACACAACCCCACCCACTAGCAGAAAGTGTGCCTAAAATCATAATAAGGTCACAGACACCTCAAAACACACCACCGGATGGGGACCTGCCCACCAAAAGACAAAATCCAGCCTCATCCACCAGAACACAGGGACTAGTCCCCTCCACCAGGAAGCCTACACAACCCACTAAACCAACCTTACCCACTGGGGGCAGGCACCAAAAACAACAGAAGCCACGAAAAGGAGACCCCAAACACAGTAAGTTAAGCAAAATAAGAAGACAGAGAAACATACAGCAGATGAAGGAGCAAGGTAAAAACCCACCAGACCAAACAAATGAAGACGAAATAGGCAGTCTACCTGAAAAATAATTCAGACGAATGAAAGTAAAGATGATCCAAACTCTTGGAAATAGAATGGAGAAAATACAAGACACATTTAACAAAGGCCTAGAAGAACTAAAGGGCAAACAAACAAAAATGAACAACACAATAAATGAAATTAAAAATTCTCTAGAAGGAATGAATACCAGAATGACTGAGGCAAAAGAACGGGTAAGTGACCTGGAAGATAAAATAGTGGAAATAGGGCTTCCCTGGTGGCGCAGTGGTTAAGAGTCTGCCTGCTGATGCTGGGGACACGGGTTCATGTCCCGGTCCAGGAAGATTCCACATGCCACGGAGCAGCTGGGCCTGTGAGCCATGGCCACTGAGCCTGTGCGTCCAGAGCCTGTGCTCCGCAACGGGAGAGGCCAAAACAGTGAGAGGCCCACGTACTGAAAAAAAAAAAAAATAGTGGAAATAACTACTGCAGAGCAGAATAAAGAAAAAAGAATGAAAAGAATTGAGGACAGTCACAGAGACCGCTGGGACAACATTAAATACACCAACATTTGAATTACAGGGGTCCCAGAAGAAGAAGAGAAAAAGAAAGGGACTAAGAAAATCAATCAAGTCCAGGAAGCACAGAGAGTCCCATACAGGATAAATCCAAGGAGAAACATGCCAAGACACATATTAATCAAACTATCAAAAATTAAATACAAAGAAAAAATATTAAAAGCAGCAAGGGAAAAACAACAAGTAACATACAAGGGAATCCCCATAAGGTTAACAGCTGATCTTTCAGCAGAAACTCTGTAAGCCAGAAAGGAGTGGCAGGACATACTGAAAGTGATGAAAGGGAAAAATCTACAACCAAGATTACCCTACCCAGCAAGGATCTCATTCAGATTCAATGGCGAAATTAAAAGCTTCACAGACAAGCAAAAGCTAAGAGAATTCAGCACCACCAAACCAGCTCTACAACAAAGGCTAATGGAACTTCTCTAGGCAGAAAACACAAAAGTAGGTAAAGACCTACAATAACAAACCCAAAACAATTAAGAAAATGGTAATAGGAATATACATATCGATAATTACCTTAGTAAATCGATTAAATGCTCCAACTAAAAGACATAGACTGGCTGAATGGATACAAAAATAAGACCCTTATATATACTTTCTATAAGAGACCTACTTCAGACATAGGGACACATAGAGACTGAAGGTGAGGGGATGGAAAAAGATATTCCATGCAAATGGAAATCAAAAGAAAGCTGGAGTAGCAATTCTCATATCAGACAAAATAGACTTTAAAACAAAGACTGTTACAGGAGACAAAGAAGGACACTATAAAATGATCAAGGAATCAATCCAAGAAGATAAAAGAATTGCAAATATTTATGCACCCAACATAGGAGCACCTCAGTACATAAGGCAAATTTTAACAGCCATAAAAGGGTAAAGCGACAGTACCACAATCATAGCAGCGGACTTTAACACCCCACTTTCACCAATGGACATATCATCCAAAATGAAAATAAATAGGAAATATGAGCTTTAAATAATACATTAAACAAGATGGACTTAACTGATATTTATAGGACATTCCATCCAAAAACAACAGAATACACTTTCTTCTCAAACGCTCATGGAATATTCTCCTGGATATATCATATCTTGGGTCACAAATCAAGCCTTGGTAAACTTGAGAAAATTGAAATTGTATCAAGTATCTTTTCCGACTACAGTGCTATAACTAGATATCAATTACAGGAAACACTCTGTAAAAAATACAAACACATGGAGGCTAAACAATACACTACTTAATAACCAAGAGATCATCGAAGAAATCAAAGAGGAAATCAAAAAATACTGAGAAACAAATGGCAATGAAAACACGACAACTCAAAACCTACGGGATGAAGCAATTCTCAGAGGAAGTTTATAGCAATACAATCCTACCTTAAGAAACAAGAAACATCTCAAAAAAGCAATCTAACCTTACACCTAAAGCAATTAGAGAAAGAAGAACAAAAACCCCCAAAGTTATCAGTAGGAAAGAAATCATAAAAATCAGATCAGAAATAAATGAAAAAGAAATGAAGGAAACAACAGCAAAGAACAATAAAAGAAAAAGGTAGTTCTTTAAGAAGATAAACAAAATTGATAAACCATTAGCCAGACTCATCAAGAAAAAAAGGGAGAAGACTCAAATCAATAGAATTAGAAATGAAAAAGGGAAAGTAACAACTGGCACTGCAGAAATACAAAGGATCATGAGAGATTACTACAAGCAACTATATGCCAATAAAATGGACAACCTGTAAGAAATGGACAAATTCTTAGAAGAGCACAACCTTCTGAGACTCAACCAGGAAGTAATAGAAAATATAAACAGACCAATGACAAGCACTGAAATGGAAACTGCGATGAAAAATCTTCCAACAAACAAAAGCAAAGGACCAGATGGCTTCGCAGGTGAATTCTATCAAACAGTTAGAGAAGTGCTAACACCTATCCTTCTCAAACTCTTCCAAAATATAGCAGAGGGAGGAACACTCCCAACCTCATTCTACGAGGCACCATCACCCTGATACCAAAACCAGACAAGGATGTCACAAAGAAAGAAAACTACAGGCCAATATCACTGATGAACATAGACGCAAAAATCCACAACAAAATACTAGCAAACAGAATCCAACAGCACATTAAAAGGATCATACACCATGATCAAGTGGGGTTTATTCCAGGAATGCAAGGATTCTTCAATATACGCAAATCAAACAATGTGATACAACATATTAACAAATTGAAGAATAAAAACCATATGATCATCTCAATACATAAAGAAAAAGCTTTCAACAAAATTCACCACCCATTTATGATAAAAACCGTCCCAAAAGTTGGCATACAGGAAATTTACTTCAACATAATAAAGGCCATATATGACAAACCCACAGCCAACATTGTCCTCAATGCTGAAAAACTGAAACCATTTCCACTAAGATCAGGAACAAGAAATGGTTGCCCAGTCTCAGCACTATTATTCAACATTGTTTTTGAAGTTTTAGCCATAGCAATCAGAGAAGAAAAAGAAATAAAAGGAATCCAAATTGGAAAATAAAAAGTAAAGCTGTCACTGTTTGCAGACATGATACTATACATAGAGAATCCTAAAGATGCTATCAGAAAACTACTAGAGCTAATCAATGAATTTGGTAAAGTAGCAGGATACAAAATTAATGCACAGACATCTCTTGCATTCCTATACACTAATGATGACACATCTGAAAGAGAAATTAAGGAAACACTCCCAATTACCATTGCAACAAAAAGAATAAAATACCTTAGGAATACACCTACCTAAGGAGACAAAAGACTTGTATGCAGAAAACTATAAGACACTGATGAAAAAAATTAAAGATGAAACCAACAGATGGAGAGATATACCATGTTCTTGGAGTGGAATAATCATCATTGTGAAAATGACTATACTACCCAAAGCAATCTACAGATTCAATGCAATCCCTATCAAGCTACCAATGGCATTTTTCACAGAACTAGAACAAAAAAATTCACAATTTGTATAGACCCCAAATAGCCAAAGCAATCTTGAGAACGAAAAATGGAGCTGGAGGAATCAGGCTCCCTGACTTCAGACTATACTACAAAGCTACAGTAATCAAGACAGTATAGTACTGGCAAAAAAACAGAAATACAGATCAATGCCACAGGACAGAAAGCCCAGAGATTAACCCACACACATATGGTCATCTTATATTTGATAAAGGAGGCAAGACTATACAATTGAGAAAAGACAGCCTCTTCAATAAGTGGTGCTGGGAAAACTGGACAGTTACATGTAAAGGAGTGAAATTACAACACTCCCTAACACCATAAACAAAATAAACTCAAAATGGATTAAAGACCTAAATGTAAGGACAGACACTATCAAACTCTTAGAGGAAAACATAGGCAGAACACTCTGTGACACAACTGACAGCAAACTCCTTTTTGACCCACCTCCTAGAGAAACGGAAATAAAAATAAACAAATGGGACCTAATGAAACTCAAAACCTTTTGCACAGCAAAGGAAACCATAAACAAGACGAAAAGACAACCCTCAGAATGGGAGAAAATACTTGCAAATGAAGGAACTAACAAAGGGTTAATCTCCAAAATTTACAAGCAGCTCATTCAGCTCAATATCAAAAACAGAAACAACCCAATCCAAAATGTGCAGAAGACCTAAATAGACATTTCTCCAAAGAAGATATACAGATTGCCAACAAACACATGAAAAAAATGCTCAACATCATTAATCATTAGAAAATTGAAAATCAAAACTACAATGCAGTGTCACCTCACACCAGTCAGAATAGCCATCATCAACAAATCTACAAAGAATAAATGCTGGAGAGGGTGTGGAGAAAAGGGAACCCTCTAACACTATTGGTGGGAATGTAAATTGATACAGCCACTATGGAGAACAGTATGGAGGTTCCTTAAAAAACTAAAAATAGAACTACCCCATGACCCAGCAATTCCAGTACTGGACATATACCCTGAGAAAATCATAATTCAAAAACAGTCATGTTCCCCAATGTTCATTGCAGCTCTATTTACAATAGCCAAGACATGGTAGCAACCTAAGTGTCCATTGACAGATGAATGGATAAAGAAAATGTGGCACATATTTACAATGGAATATTCCTCAGCCATAAAAAGACACGAAATTGAGTTATTTGTAGTGAGGTGGATGGACCTAGATATTGTCATACAGAGTGAAGTAAGTTAGAAAGAGAATAACAAATACCGTATGCTAACACATATATAGAGAATCTTAAAAAAAAAAAAGGTCATGAAGTACCTTGGGGCAGGACGGGAATACAGTTGCAAACCTACTAGAGAATGGACTTGAGGACACAGCGAGGGGGAAGGGTAAGCTGGGATGAAGTGAGAGAGTGGCATGGACATATATACACTACCAAATGTAAAACAGATAGCTAGTGGGAAGCAGCCGCATAGCACAGGGAGATCAGCTCGGTGCTTTGTCACTACCTAGAAGGGTGGGATAGGGAGGGTGTGTGGTAGGGAGACGCAAGAGGGAAGAGATATGGGGGTATATGTATATGTATAGCGGATTCACTTTGTTATAAAGCAGTAACTAACACACCATAGTAAAGCAAGTATACTCCAATAAAGATGTTAAAAAAAGAAAAAAAGGACTCAACATTCAGCCCATTACAGGCGGAATCAGTTTCAAAGGGACAGTGGAAAACTTTTTAGGGTAATGAAACCTCTATAACATGTCTGTGGTAGAGTTTACATGATTATATACAATGATAAGAATCGAAATCTACAGTTAAAAAGGGTAAATTTTACTTCATGTTTAATGTACCTCTGAAAGCTAAAAAACGTCAGGATTTCACCACTTTGGGTTAAGCTTTACTATATACTAAAATGAAGGTACTTCTGAGAAAACTTTAAAAATTAATTTTAAATTATATATGGTATTTAGACTAACATATCATGCTTATTATATACTGTTTCCCTTCTCTCTCTCCAAAGTTTACTATAGCACCATTCATTCTAATTTTATTGGCTCACTCTGAAAACTTAAGTATTTTCATTGATAGTTAATATAATCTTCTTTGTCTAGCCAGCACTTTCTTACATGCAACTACCCAGCACTGTACATGGCAACTCATTGGCTTGGAAGAGTCATAAGTTTGCTTAGGAAACCCTGTTACTTCTCTCCTTTACCATCCACCCCAATTTTTTGGCATATAAAAAAAATCTGTAATGTAGACGACTTCCTCACAGAATTAAATAATTTACAAATTTATTAAAAATAAAATAGCATGAAAGTTAGAGAAGTCGGGGGAGAAGATTCTGTACTTCAGCTCATTTAGTCAAAAGAAGTAAAAATAAAAATAAATGATTTAAAACATTGATGAGTAGCTATCTTTCTTTTTTGGTGGAAATGGTAATTTGAAATTTGCTTTCTAACAAGAATATAATCATATTGAAACATGTTAAGTTTTTTTTTTAATTCTAAGACCATGCCTATACATATATATTTTTTAATATTACATTTTTCTCACTTTTTGACAAGAAGAAAGGAAAAAGGAAGGAAGGGAAGAAGTTAGCTTAATTTTACCAAATATCAATCTTATTTTAGCATAACAAAAATAAATTCTAGTTTGAAAATGAATAAGGCCTTCTTAAGTCTTTCATATTTTTCTAGTATCTAGACCTTTTGGGCAAAGTTTCTATACTGAAAGGGAGAAATCAATTAAAAGCAACTAAAATCTATGTTTACCAGAAAGTATTAGACTTCCCTTCATTTTGGTTTACCACGAAGTCCTCTTTGTACTTAGTTCCTATTATGATATGTAAAAGTAATGCACTTAGAAAACACTCAGTACATATTGGCTGAATGAACACACAGTTCACACAGCAGCAGGTGCTTCTAGGGCTCCTAGTGTGGGGTGTAATTTGGTAACAAAGCAAATCAAAAACTTATTTCTCTAGATTTCTTTAGATTATCATCCACTTTCATAAGCTTAGGAATTACAAATCCAACAAAATTGTCATTTCAGAGAAGGATGCAAATTGCTTGGCTGTTTTACAAACTGTTCTCTCTTCCATGTTCCCAGGAACCTTCTGGCTTTGGAGTTATGGAGGTGGTCCTCTGATCATTCCAGTGCTGGCACTATCTGTAGTCAGGAAAGTCCTCAGGTCACTCTTCTATCAGTCCATGACTACTTATTATGGGAACTACAAGTCAAAGTTCCACTATCTATCTACCCTCACTGTCTCTGAGCCACTGTTATTAGAACTCCTGCATTGTTGGTTGAGGTAGATTTTTAAATCAAGATTTTAAAAACTTTGGTTTTAAATTTTGGTAGGGCTCTAACTTTGGGTTGGACTATGGTGATACTACTTTCTCAGTTTCATGAGGTAGGCACACATCTCTATTCCCTGCTAACATGCTCCACTTTCCTGGAAGCATGGATTAGTTCCCCCCCACCTTTTTTTTTAACATCAGAATTGTTTTTCCACTTTCTTTTATCTACGTCCCAGCTTCCCCTGTTCCATGCTCTCACAATCTAAACACATCTCCTCGCATGATATGACTTAAGTAACAGTCTGCTTACAAGTTTCTTACAAAAATACAAGGAGTGGAACTAACAGAACAGGGGGCTTAGAACTCAGTAAATAATAGGATGGGTCAACTAGAAATTGGATATATTGATGAGCATGAGGTAGATACTTATCAATAATTCATCACCAGGTTACTGGACAAAGTTTATACATAAAGATAGAGCCCAGAATCTAGACACTGTGCTTGCAGGTAATTAAGAGATATTGATGCAGATTTTAGTGTCCAGAAGAAATAAACATTTACAATGGGTAGGCTTCCAATAAGTAGAACAAGAGATGGGGGGCTCTAAATGGGAATCTAGGAACAAATACCACACAGAGATTCAGACTGATGGCATCAAAGTCCTGTCTTCAGGAAAGAAGGACGAGTCACTGGGCAAGGTTTCGGAAACAAACCCTAGTCTGTACGGATTAGTAAAAGGAGAGCAAAATCCCTGATCTCCTAGGAACTTGAGAGCTAGGAGAAAATTTAGTCTCCTCAGTTACCCTCACCCACACATTCTGAGAGAGATACTTAACCTATTTTAATACAATAGAAGCCTACTAGAAGCCTAGTTTCTTAAAAATAGCTGCTTATTAAGCTCATTTTTAAAATATCTCAAGGGCTTCCCTGGTGGCGCAGTGGTTGAGAGTCCACCTGCCAATGCAGGGGACACGGGTTCGTGCCCCAGTCCGGGAGGATCCCACATGCCATGGAGCGGCTGGGCCCGTGGGCCATGGCCGCTGGGCCTGCGCGTCCGGAGCCTTGCTCCACAACGGGAGAGGCCACAACAGTGAGAGGCCCGCGTACCGCAAAAAAAAAAAAAAAAAAAAAAAATGGAGTCATACATTTACTTTAGGTAAAGAAAGAATCCAGGGGGTTTCTATTTAGGGAGTATCATGACATTATAATTAAACCTCTACTTACTGCAGCTAAATAACTCAACTTCTTTTAAACTCTTCTCTAAGTTACATAACCTACAACTTTGCCAGAAAAAGCTTTAAAAAATAGAAAATGATTACTTTCGGATGTCATATACATAAGTCTGTATCCACTTGTGTGTTTGTCTATGATTCATACTGGAATATATTTTTCTATGAATAGATAATTTAAAATGTACCAAATTAGTCTTCTAACATCTTTTTTTCTCATCTAAAAAAATTCCTAAGATAAAAGCTAATAAATAATTATAAGAGAAATATATACAGTTAATAACAAGCATACCTAACTTTATCGTGCTTCTCTTTATTGCACTTTGCAGACATTGTGCTTTTTACAAATTGAAAGTCTGTCACACACATCAAGCAAGTATAACAGTACCATATTTCCAACAGCATTTACTCAGTTCATGTTTCTGTGTCACATTTGGTAATTCTCATAATATTTCAAACTTTTTCATCATGATTATATTTGTTATGGTGATCTGTGATCAGTGACCTTTGATGTTGCTACTGTAATTGTTTTGGTGTTTTTTAGCAGTGAAGTAATTTTCAATTAAGGTATGTATGGTTTTTAGACATCATGCTATTGCACACTTAACAGACTACAGTATAGTATAAATATAACTTTTATATGCACTTGGAAACCAAAAACGTTCTGTGATTTGCTTTATTTGCTTTATTTCAGTGGTCTAGAGCCAAACTCTCAAGATCTCCAAGGTATGCCTGTATTTAAAATGCCTACTTACAAATATTATACACATCTTAGTCACTGAAGAATTCAGTTAAAGAAAAGACTTATCTTTATGTGTCTATTACTTTGTTTGCTGTTCGTGTGACTATTACTTGCACAGTTGTGTGTATATATGACATTCCTCCAGCTCAGCACACTTTTTAAGGATACTCTTTCAAATGTTTCTAACTTTTAGTACCTAAAAAGTAAATGAAATTTCATTCAAATTACTCTGTATAATTACTTTTAAATTATTTCTGTCAAACGTGTTAAAGATGAGCTAATCATTTATATATATTTAAAATGTTACTATGAAATATGAAAGTTACCTAAAATTTTACACAAATATAGTTTATTTTCTCAAAAGAATGATTGAGTTGGAATTTTCAGGCCAAAAAATCATCACATTCATTACAGAATATTATTTATATAATTTTTATACTGACCATTACCCAGTTGAAACCCAAGAAACAAAGGTCTTTAGAGATTAAGAATCTACTGGAGTGTGTGTAAATTGATCCAGTTATCTGTGAGAACCTTTTTTTTGAGTAATACAATATATAGGTACACATCATAAAAAAGTGACAGGTACAAAACTTTACATAAAAGTATCCATGAATAATTGTTGATAATGACACAGGAACTGGAAATAATTTAAATGTTAATCAAAATGTAAATTGTTAATAAATGATCATATATTGATTATGCAGCTATCATCAGCTAAAGGTGTGTATGTAGAGAGTAGAAAAAAATTGATAACCAACATACGTATGTTGGTTATATATTGGCTATAAGTAAGCAGTTAAATTCTGTACATAAAATTTAAGAAAACTGGGCCATCTCTGGAGATTATGTCTAGAGATGAGAGTCAATATTAAGGCAACACATCATGGTGAAGAAACACAAAAATATTCTCCTTGGTAACATACCCTGGGTCTCCTGACAGTAATTATTGTTCTCTGTTATCCAGAACACAAAGACAACTGTTTCCCAAAAAAAATCAGGTATTCAAAATTTTAAAGAAATCTATTGCCATTGAATCTATTAGACACAGCTATTCCAGAGTTTTCAGGTTTGTTAAATGCTTTTACCAGCTCTCATCTCTCTCTACTGCACATATTCTGCTTGCTAATAACTAGAACTATTTTTTGATTTCTCCATTGTCTCTCTTAGCACCACACCACTGAGTCTCCTTTTTTGAAGCTCATATCTAAATTTCTCTGGAGAAAGTGACTGATGGGGTTGAAAATCACCAGCTAGTCTATTATTTTCAGAAGATATCTCATCATGATGTAATAATCAAACAAGGAATGCCTGATTATTCAAGTTTTGACCTCTGCCTCTAAGAGTTATGTACAAACAATTTAAACCCATGGAATGTAATCACAGCAGAACATTTTTACTCTACGGCATTCTTTAAAATTATTCTGTAGGTACCTCTGCTGTCCCTAGATAAAAACTTGGGCAAATCTCATGATTTTCCAGAATCCTCTTAGGTGATGGAAAATTCTAAACTACTTATATCAGAAAACACAGCCTTGAATTAGAAATAATCTTATATGCATTCTGATATATTACTTTGCTGCACACCTGAAATTAACACAACATTGTATATCAATTATACTTCAATAAAAAATAAAAAAATAAAGTTTTAGGCTTGAGAAAATGAGATAATGGAAGTGCCATTTACTGTTCTAAAAAAGATAGGGCAGAAACAGGTTAAAGGAAGAGATAGAAATTACTAATTTGCTTGGAATATGTTAAATTTGAGCTGTTTATTAGCAACCAAGGAACCCCCATAACAACTAGGTAGTGGATATAGTTTCTACCGTTTAGGAGAGAGGTCATTGATGGAGATGTTAATTTAAAAGACTTCAGTGTACAGATGACATTTCAAGCCCGAAATACCCTAGAGAGCAAGTAAAGAAAGAAAAAAAGAAGGGGTCTGAGAAACGAGTTCTGAGATACTCCAATACTTAGGAGTGTTGAGGGAAGAAGAGACAGGGATGGAGGAGAGGGAGCAGCAATGAGAGAGAAAAATGGAGGGAATTTTCTGTCCCTTTGGACAAGAGAATAAAAGCATTTAAAGAAGAATAGAGTGAACAGCTATTTCAAATTCAGTGTCTATGACTTGCAATTATATTCTTTAAAAAAAAGATACATGTATTCACACATGTTCCACAGCTATTCTCTTTCACTTATTTACATTTGTTTTTGTGTTTATTTCTTGTTGTCAGTGGACAATAATTTTCTTCTGTGCTTTGGCTATCATTTAACTAGATGATTATAATAGCACTTCAGTTGAACATTGTGCTAAGGAACAGCCAGAAAATGTGTTTTTTTTCTTTTTGGATTCAGGGATTTGAAAAATTGTTGTTTATATGCATGGCTGGATTCCACAAATGCATTTGAATGTGGGAACTGCAGAGGAAGAAACATTATTTAAAGATAACATCTGAAATAATCCCACCCATGAAAAAGCATCCATAGGAGTTCACAAAGGAGTGAATGTGCAGATTGAGAGGGGGTCATAACATTTGGAATGGGCAATACATTCATCTTTACTTAGTCCTTCTGTGCAGAAAAAGCAATCTATGTTTTGATATATTTCCAGGTATGATGATAGGATGTAAACAAGGAGAAAAAACAGCTTATTTCCAAAATAAATCTTATATCTGATACATCTGAAAATATTGGAGACATGGCTTGAACTACTTGGAGAAGAGCTCATTATCATTATAATTACTGGTTTTTCTCAATTAATATGAATTTATAAGGTGCTTAATTAATGCCTCATGTTGAATAAATCATTAATGAAGCATACTTAATACAATTTGGCTGCTTCTAAACATAAATGAGAGATACTCTATGCCCAGAAGTAGCTGAATTACTGTAGAAGTTACAGATTAAAATTGTCAAATATCTTTAAAATATTTTCTATGATTACCTGGCCCAAACCAGGGAATCTGGGCACAATAACTAAGAGGATGAAAGAGACACTGAATAACAACTTTTAGCTCCAATAATGACACCAATTGAGACACTGAGATATGGACCTACAGACCAGTTCTGCTGGCTACAATGTTAAAGCACTTAATATTTTTGTTATCACATTACTGCTTTGAGTTCTCAGGTCCAACACATTGGAGATTTCGTTTCTTCTTAGGAAACAGATTCACAATTTTGATGCCTTACACTTTATGTTTTCATATATATTTAATGTTTTAACCAAAGGTTTCACTAATAACATAGAAAAATAATAGAGTTGAGGCTGTTGCCCAGACAACAGAGTGCAGCTTAACATGTCATATGCTGTTTGGTTTGTATTATATAATTAGCCCATTTTTCTGTCCTATAAAATATTATTTTTATTTTAACCAATTTACAAGTGATATGATTGAGGGTACAAAACTAAACTGGTATGAAAGAGTTCCCAGTATACTACAGCGATTTGGCATTTGCCTTTCATGAGAGAGGATAAGAGGTGTGAATTGGCCCTGTTCCACAATGTCTGCAGAGTTCTCCAAAGTGGTTTTGCCAATATTATACTCCTAAGAGCAATTTATTAAGTTATAGTTGCTTTGATCTTTCTTTCTCTTGTCTTCTCACAGCAAATGGGGTGTTAACCTCAATCATCACATTAACATTTTAATGAATTGGAATAGAAAAAAATGTGAAGTGGAGAACAAAAAAATTCTTTATACAAAATAATAGAGAAGTAGACTCCCTCACTCCACTCATATTCCATTGACTCCACTTAGCCACATGGCCATGCCTAGTTGGGAGGAAGGCTAGGGAATACCTTTTTTAACTTGGAAGTCATATGCATTTAAAATATTTTAGTATGGGAGAAGGAGAGAATGCATTTTATGGGGAACAAACAGAAATACACCACAATGGGCTAGGCATAAAGACAACAATTTAATAACATTTCAACTCCCAACACACTACCCCTTATACCCAGGAGAGCTTATACCACCATTAAAAAACGTAATGAATTTAGGTTCTCTCTTCAAGATTTGAGGTCATCATTAACTTTTTTTTTTTTTTTTTTGCGGTACGCGGGCCTCTCACTGTTGTGGCCTCTCCCATTGCGGAGCACAGGCTCCGGACGCGCAGGCTCAGCGGCCATGGCTCACGGGCCCAGCCGCTCCATGGCATGTGGGATCTTCCCGGACCGGGGCACGAACCTGTGTCCCCTGCATCGGCAGGCGGACTCTCAACCACTGCGCCACCAGGGAAGCCCCATCATTAACTTTTTATAGATATAGCATGCAGAGTTATAGATTACAGAATTTTTTATTAAACAAATTTATTTAGAAAATGCATGATAATTACAAAATTTTGATTTAAAAATTCTTATTCCAAATTGTTTGACATTTCTATTTACATAGCATCTTGTCATTTTAGCATCTTATACCCAATTTCTCCTCATTCCCTAGTACTTGTAGGGATAACTAAACTGCAGAATAAGAATTCTTAAACTCATACCTATACGTAAAAATATATAAAAATGTATAAAAATAGTATTTACTAAACATGGCATATGAAGCTGGTAAAATTCTGCTTATCCATACCTCATCAAAAATTTTTTTTCATCTTATATATGTCAGATCCATCTTATGTGGACTGAATATATGAGCAACCTTTCCATTTGTGGTCCCTTGCTATTATTCTTTGATGCTTATGTTGTGCTCCTCTGTGATCTACATTCAGCATTATAGTAGGCAATCATCTAAATTGTGTGTGAACCTAATATGAGTATTCTAAATTCTAAGTCTTATATGGCACCACTCAATTTAGCAACTTTTTTTAAAATTTGAGATTACAATCTCTTAATTTTCTCTTTACGTTTCTTTTCTTTCCACTTTTCTTTAAAAAAAAAAAATCCATTTGAAATGTCTCCCCCAATAAAATTCTCTAAAAATATATCTCCTTATGGTATGTACCTGGCTTCTTCCAATTTCTATAATCATGTCACACTGTTTAATAGTAGCATGGCATGTAATCAAATTATAGAGATTAAATTAAATCTAAAAACATTAATCTAAAGGTAAAATCTGCTTCTTACTTCTTAAATCATTTAATTCCAGTGCTTTATAATTGATATTTACCCACACATACTGAGCATTTCGATGACAAACAGTCATTAACACTATTAAGGTTACAGTTGTATTACTTATCATTTAGTATATTCCCATTCATCTCCCTCCCCCCACACTAATAATATAGAAACACCTAACCTAATGACTTTTTAGTTAGCTCTAGGACTATCTGTGCCAATGGCCTCTATCTATCTAGATTTCTCTAGAATTGAAGCTTTTATCTGCTGTAGGGGTTAGAAGTCTTTTGATGTGATAGCCTTTCTCAGTCTACTAGACAATATGTAATCCTTCTTTATCTAATTAGGTGCATTCATTATTTGTTTCCATAAGAGATACATTAGCTTATGACATTTTTCAATCTTACTCTTGATGCATATCTCATACATCAAAAGAGTGAGAAAAGACAACATCACAATTAGTTCTTTTCCCAGAGAGAAAATTCATTTTGAAGCCCTTTTCCATGTAGAATAGAGTAACAGTCTTATATGTGAGGACGTATTCTCAATCCCTTACACACCTACTCCTATCTTCTAGCCTTTGAATAAAGTTTACATAAAAGTTAATTTGAAAATAAAATATTATATTACAGCTAAACCTACTGTAACAAAGTATAGTGGTCCCTTATTATCTGCAGGGGATAAGTTCCAAGATCCCAGTGGATGCCTGAAACTGTAAATAGTACTGAACCCTGTACATATTATTTTTTTTCCTATCTGTACATACTTATGATGATGTTTAATTTATAAATTGGATACACTAAGAGATTAACAACATAATTAATAATAAATTAGAATAATTATAGCAATATACTGTAATAAAAGTTATATGAATGTGGTCTTTCTCTCACTCTCTCAAAATATCTCATTGTACTATATTCACCCTTCTTCTTGTGTTGATGGGAAATGACAAAAGGCCTCCATAATGAGATGAAGTGAGGTGAATGATTTAGGCATCATGCGTAATATTAGGCTACTACTGACCTTCTGACGACATGTCAGAAGGAGGATCATCCACTTTGGGTGATTCTGGATCATTGAGCCATGACGATGTTGATGATGAATGGTTGATGTTGATGGTTGCATGTCAGGAGCAGACAGATGCTGACGGTTGGGGATCCCAAGCAGCAAGGAGTGGGATGGTGTGAGATTTCATCATATTACTCAGAACAGCACAAAATTGAAAACTTATAAATTGTTTATTTGTGAAATGTTCCATTTAATATTTTTGGACTGCAACTGGCTGTTATGTAAGTGAAACATGGAAAGCAAAACTGTTGATAAGGGGAGACTACTGTACCACAAACTAAGTGATTAAACAAGAGAAATGTATTGTCTCACAGTTTTGGAGGCTTTGAAGTCCAAGATCAAGGTGTTTGGCAGGGTCTTACTCCCTTTGAATTTGCCAGGGAAGGATCTGTTCCAGGTCTCTCTCCCAGCTTCTGGTAGTTCCAATGCTTGTGCCAGAATAACTGCAGTCATCACATGGAGTTTTCTCTGTATCAGTGTCATCTCTATGTCTAAATTTGTCATTTACACAAGGACCCCAGTCATACTGGATCAGGACCCACGTAATGACTTCATTTTAAGATAACAGATTACAACTGCAACAACCCTATTTCCAAATAAGTTCACATTCTGAAGTACTGCTGCTTAAGACAACATAGGAATTTGGCAGGAGGGGAACAAAATTCAACGTATAACAAATAATGCTTTGCTTTCTTTATTAAAGTTTTGTAACTAATTTCGAATGCATAAGTTCTTACATAAACTTTCTATTGAGGGCCATCCTGGTCTTTGGATTCAGAATAGGTTATTGACTATATTATCTACTTTTTAGGGTGCTGACACTTTCTTCTATCACTGTCCAAAGTGAATATTTTCACCTTTAGAGTATCACCCATTAAAAGAGTTAATACATTGCAAAATGCAAGTAGTCCTGGGAGATTAATCCTCTAAGTAGTTTTTATCTGCATGTGAGGTAAAATCTAATCGTATGGATGGCATTGATGAGAGCTTGATAATATTGAGATTGACAGGAGGCGGAGACAGAAAATAGGCAGAGGAAAATGTGCCACCAAGGAGAAATGGTCCACATGTGAAGAAGCTCAGGACCCAGAAGACAAGTCTCTGTCTACAATTTTTGAGGCTATCTTTATCTACTTATATTCTGTAGGGCTTTTCACAACCTGCAAAGTCTATACTTAACTATCTCTATTTTTTTATATCTTGCTAAACTCTAAAATAAAACTCATCTAATCCTATGTCTTCATTCATTTTGTTGCTCCTATGCAGGACTTTTTTATGAATCAATATTCCTGATTACTTCATGGGAAGCTTTATGGCTACTTGTCAGTGTTCCATCCTCTCCAAATCAAATCAGGCCCTTGCTAACATTTAAAACTCTATTTCAACTACAGAACAACATTATAGAGTCTTATAAACTCTGAATTTTGGATTGCTCATACCTAAGTATAATGAAGTTTTTATCATTGAATTAGTGGTATGTTAGGAACAAAGGGAGAAGTGAAATATCTAGTATGTTAAAATATACAGGAAAGTTAAAACATGAACAGAGTGGGCATGGGCAACTCAGTAAAAGTAAGAATTCAGAAATGTTGGCTACATATGAGAATTCAAGCCAACTCTCATTAAATTTTAAAGGACAAAATGAATTGAGCAAGCTGGAGTATACGGGGAGCATCCAGGGAGCTGACAACAAAGCTCTGTGATGGCTTCCAAGGATATTTAATTGTGTGTATGTTAAAATTGTCTATGTACCATGGATTTTCAGTTTACACAAATGATTGCAAACCTCTTTAAGTTGGGAATAAAATAAACTCTATGGGGCAGACACTATATTTCGTATGTTCCAGACATTAGACTAAGGGATTTATATATGTTTTCTTATGTAATCATCACAATTATTAATCAATTTTAATAATGAGCATGAGTTTTATATTGGAGATTTAAATATAGGATAGTCAATCAGAACTGGGGTAACTTACAATGTGAACTCAGTTTACTAAAAGAATTCTGAATTCAGCAGATATTTGAAAATTACGTTGGCTTGTATTTTCCTTCTATTTGCATAGGCCAGGTGACCAACAGGCTGCATTCACTATGCAGTCACTGGCCATTTCTTTAGCTTTCTAATGACAAATAATACAGAACAGAGAAGTTAGCACAGGTGTACAACTCACTGCAAATTCATAAAATGAACAGTGTATTTCACATCTAGATCAAGAAACAAAACATTGCCAGGAACACAGAAGTTCCTCTCATGTTTCTTTTCCAGGCACAACTCCCTGAAAGGTAGCCACTGTCCCTGATTTCTAATACTCTGAATTACTTTATATAAATGGATGAATACAGATTAAACTCTTTTCTGTCTTCCTACATTTTGTATTTGTGAGATTCAGCCATATTGTTGAGTGCTGAATTATAGATTGTTCTTTCCTGTTTTATGCTAATTTGGTGTGTGAATATACTTCACATAATTTATCAATTCCACAGTCGGGTAGACATTTACTATTTGGATAGTTTGCATATGGCACCCATTATAAATACTGTTCTGAAAATTCACATCTTTGGGTGAACACATGAATGTCTTTCCGTTATACTTACATTGAGAAATATAACTGCTGTATCACAGTGTATGTTTATATTTGGCTTTAGTCAACACTGTTACAGAATTTTCCAAGTGGTTTTGCCAATATCATGCTCCTACTTTGTAAGAATTGCAATTTCTCTGCATCCTCAGCAACACTTGGTATTTTTTCTTCCATTTTAACCATTCTGCTGGGTGTATACTGGTATCTCGTGTGTTTATTGACCTATCAGAGGTACCCTTTTATGCAATATTCTGCTCTAGTCTTTGGCATATATTCTATTAACTTTTCTATTTGTTTTATTTGTTTATAGAATATACTTATATGTTAAGGATACTAGTCATTTTTAGAATCATGTTGTGTGATATATCTTTTTAAATATATTGCTTGATTTAACTTATTTATATTTTCTTAAGCATTCTTACATCTATATCCATGGGGAATACTGTTCTCTAAGATCATGTTCTCTTAAGATCTTTTTATGGTTTTGAAATCAAGGTTGTACTTTCCTTATAAAAAGAGAAAATATTTCCTCTATTTCTAAAGCTGTAAGGGTATTTTAAAACTGTAAGATTAGTGTTATTTTTCCCACAGATGTTTGAACTAATTCACTGGTAAAGCTATTTTAGTCTGGAGATTTCTCTATGGGAAAGATTTTAAATAACAGTTTTTCTTTCTTTAATAGATATACAACTAGCAAGATTTTCTGTTGATTCTGTCACTTGTATTTTTCTGGGTACTTGTCTATTTCACCCAAATTGTCAAATGTATTGGTATAAAATTTTTTTAATATCCTCTTATCTTACTGATGTCTATAGGATCTGTAGTGAGATGTCCTTTACATTCCTGTTATTGACAATTTGTATATTTTCTTATTTTATTTGGCTTAACCTTGCTAGGGGTATTTGATTTTTCATTTTCTCTATTAAAATTATTTTTCCTATTTTATTTACTTTTGCTCTTTTATTATTAATTTTTATCTACATTTATTAGATTTTAATTTCTATTCCAGAGTGAAAGCTTTAAATCCCTGACATTTAGCCTTTCTCCTTTTCTAACAGTGAATGCAACTAAATTTTTTTTCTAAGTATGCCTTTAGCTGCTTCCCACATTATAATACATGTAGTTGTATTTTCTTTCACTTAAAATTCACCTCAAACTTAAATTTTCAGTTTCAGTTCTTTGATGCATAAATTTAGAAGCCCTTTATTTAGTTTCAAATTAAATGCAAATTTCCTAGCTATCTTGTTATTGTATTCTAGCTTAATTCAATTTTGTCATAAACAGTACTCTGAATTAAATAATTTGAAAACTTTGGAGGCTATCTTCATTGCCTATAGATTTTGCTAAGTTTTCAATACTCAATTAAAAATAATCAGTTATTTTTTAATATGCAGTTTTATACATCTCAATAATGTAAATTGAATTACATTATGTATATCAATTATTGACATTGTTAATTACAATCTATATTCTTACTGAAGTTTTTGTCTGATATTTTAATTGCTATGGTGATACTATATTAAGGTCTCCTAGTCTAATTGTACATTTTAAAACTTCTCCTTTTAGTTTTGCCAATTGCTGCTTCATGCAGTTGAAGTTATGTTACTGAGTGTGTACATACTAGGGATTATGATACATTTCTTTTGGATTTCTTCCTTTGCATTATGATATATATCTTTTCTGTACTAATTTCTTTCTCAAACTCTTTGAATGTCTTCAATTCTATTCATTTCTTAAAAATTTACCCTTTTTAACATTTTGCTTTTTAAATCAGCATCTATTGTGTTTATTTTCTTTCTAGCTTTGTCTCCACTCTAAAATATTTTTTTTACTATTTTATAACTTACTCTTTCCTGAGTTTTATCAGTGTTTGCCATTTATCTAATTATAATGCAGTTTTTCTTTGATATATTTTATCATTTTTTAATTACTTTTAGGTAATTTTAAAATATTAGTTTATACTTTTCATCTGTTTTATGCATAAATTTTTCAGTAATTCAAAAATTCCTGTAAGGATATTATTTAGCTCCTTATGTTCTTTTGTCTTATAATGACTTCAAGTGAAATTTGACTGTGATACTTTGCTGCTTATTTTTATACAAAATTAGTTTGTCTGAATTGGTGAAATGTTTAAAAAATTTTTTGTGTCTATAAAGGTTAAAAACATATGGCTTCATATTCTCTGAGATCATCTGACTTTTTTATTCCCCTACCCCTAGCAATTTTTTCTTTATTTGTATTTTATTTGTCCCAAATTTGAAATCAGTATCGCTCAGGTTTTTTTTTCAGTATGGGGCTTTGATCTTGAAAATAGCTGCAGTGGCTATTTTGCTTTAGCCCTGTCATGGACAGGGCATGTGGCCTACGACAATCCCCATCGCACTATGTCATACCTTTGTGTAATCCTTTCCCTGTGAGTGTGGGAGGAACTGACTTTTTAAAATTATTTATTTATTTATTTATTTATTTATTGTTAGCTGCATTGAGTCTTCATTGCTGCACATGGGCTTTCTCTAGCTGTGGCAAGCGGGGGCTACTCTTCTTTGTGATGCGTGGGTTTCTCATTTCAGTGGTTTCTCTTGCTGCAAGGCATGGGCTCTAGGCACAGGAGCTTCAGAAATTGAGGCTCGCGGGCTGTAGAGCGCAGGCTCAGTAGTTGTGGTGCATGCACTTAGGTGCTCTGCGGCATGTGGGATCTTCCCGGACCAGGCGTCGAACCCGTGCCCCCTGTATTGGCGGGCAGATTCTTAACCACTGCGCCACCAGGGAAGCCCAGAACTGTGATTTTTCTTTTTTTTTTATTGAAAATTCTATTTTATTTTATTTTATTTATTTATTTTTTTTAACATCTTTATTGGGGTATAATTGCTTTACAATGGTGTGTTAGTTTCTGCTTTATAACAAAGTGAATCAGCTATACATATACATATGTTCCCATATGTCTTCCCTCTTGCGTCTCCCTCCCTCCCACTCTCCCCATCCCACCCTTCCAGGCTGTCACAAAGCACCGAGCTAATATCCCTGTGCCTTGCGGCTGCTTCCCCCCAGCTATCTACCTTACTACGTTTGTTAGTGTGTATATGTCCATGACTCTCTCTCGCCCTGTCAAAACTCACCCCTCCCCCTCCCCATACCCTCAAGTCCGTTCTCCAGTAGGTCTGCGTCTTTATTCCTATCTTACCCCTAGGTTCTTCATGACATTTTTTTCCCTTAAATTCCATATATATGTGTTAGCATACGGTATTTGTCTTTTTTTTCTGACTTACTTCACTCTGTATGACAGACTCTAGGTCTATCCATCTCATTACAAATAGCTCAATTTCATTTCTTTTTAAGGCTGAGTAATATTCCATTGTGTATATGTGCCACATCTTCTTTATCCATTCATCCGATGATGGGCGCTTAGGTTGTTTCCATGTCCTGGCTATTGTAAATAGAGCTGCAATGAATATTTTGGTACATGACTCTTTTTGAATTTTGGTTTTCTCAGGGTATATGCCAAGTAGTGGGATTGCTGGGTCATATGGTAATTCTATTTGTAGTTTTTTAAGGAACCTCCATACTGTTCTCCACAGTGGCTGAACCAATTCACATTCCCACCAGCAGTGCAAGAGTGTCCCCTTTTCTCCACACCCTCTCCAGCATTTATTGTTTCTAGATTTTTTGATGATGGCCATTCTGACTGGTGTGAGATGATATCTCATTGTAGTTTTGATTTGCATTTCTCTAATGATTAATGATGTTGAGCATTCTTTCATGTGTTTGTTGGCATTCTGTATATCTTCTTTGGAGAAATGTCTATTTAGGTCTTCTGCCCATTTTTGGATGGGGTTGTTTGTTTTTTTGTTATTGAGCTGCATGAGCTGCTTGTAAATTTTGGAGATTAATCCTTTGTCAGTTGCTTCATTTGCAAATGTTTTCTCCCATTCTGAGGGTTGTCTTTTGGTCTTGGTTATGGTTTCCTTTGCTGTGCAAAAGCTTTGAAGTTTCATTAGGTCCCATTTGTTTATTTTTGTTTTTATTTCCATTACTCTAGGAGGTGGGTCAGAAAGGATCTTGCTGTGATTTATGTCATAGAGTGTTCTTCCTATGTTTTCTTCTAAGAGTTTGATAGTTTCTGGCCTTACATTTAGGTCTTTAATCCATTTTGAGCTTATTTTTGTGTATGGTGTTAGGGAGTGATCTAATCTCATACTTTTACATGTACCTGTCCAGTTTTCCCAGCACCATTTATTGAAGAGGCTGTCCTTTCTCCACTGTACATTCCTGCCTCCTTTATCAAAGATAAGGTGTCCATATGTGCGTGGGTTTATCTCTGGGCTTTCTATCCTGTTCCACTGATCTATCTTTCTGTTTTTGTGCCAGTACCATACTGTCTTGATTACTGTTGCTTTGTAATATAGTCTGAAGTCAGGGAGCCTTATTCCTCCAGCTCCTTTTTTCGTTCTCAAGATTGCTTTGGCTATTCGGGGTCTTTTGTGTTTCCATACAAATTGCGAAATTTTTTGTTCTAGTTCTGTGAAAAATGCCAGTGGTAGTTTGATAGGGATTGCATTGAATCTGTAGATTGCTTTGGGTAGTAGAGTCATTTTCACAATGTTGATTCTTCCCATCCAAGAACATGGTATATCTCTCCATCTATTTGTATCATCTTTAATTTCTTTCATCAGTGTCTTATAATTTTCTGCATACAGGTCTTTCGTATCCTTAGGTAGGTTTATTCCTAGATATTTTATTCTTTTTGTTGCAATGGTAAATGGGAGTGTTTTCTTGATTTCACTTTCAGATTTTTCATCATTAGTATATAGGAATGCCAGAGATTTCTGTGCATTAATTTTGTATCCTGCTACTTTACCAAATTCATTGATTAGCTCTAGTAGTTTTCTGGTAGCATCTTTAGGATTCTCTATGTATAGTATCATGTCATCTGCAAACAGTGACAGCTTTACTTCTTCTTTTCCGATTTGGATTCCTTTTATTTCCTTTTCTTCTCTGATTGCTGTGGCTAAAACTTCCAAAACTATGTTGAATAAGAGTGGTGAGAGTGGGCAACCTTGTCTTGTTCCTGATCTTAGTGGAAATGCTTTCAGTTTTTCACCATTGAGGATGATGTTTGCTGTGGGCTTGTCATATATGGCTTTTATTATGTTTAGGAAAGTTCCCTCTATGCCTACTTTCTGGAGGGTTTTTATCATAAATGGGTGTTGAATTTTGTCGAAAGCTTTCTCTGCATCTATTGAGATGATCATATGGTTTTTCTCCTTCAATTTGTTAATATGGTTTATCACATTGATAGATTTGCGTATATTGAAGAATCCTTGCATTCCTGGAATAAACCCCACTTGATCATGGTGTATGATCCTTTTAATGTGCTGTTGGATTCTGTTTGCTAGTATTTTGTTGAGGATTTTTGCATCTATGTTCATCAGTGATATTGGCCTGTAGTTTTCTTTCTTTGTGACATCCTTGTCTGGTTTTGGTATCAAGGTGATGGTGGCTTCGTAGAAGGAATTTGGGAGTGTTCCTCCCTCTGCTATATTTTGGAAGAGTTTGAGAAGGATAGGTGTTAGCTCTTCTCTAAACGTTTGATAGAATTCACCTGTGAAGCCATCTGGTCCTGGGCTTTTGTTTGTTGGAAGGTTTTTAATCACAGTTTCAATTTCAGTGCTTGTGATTGGTCTGTTCATATTTTCTATTTCTTCCTGATTCAGTCTTGGCAGGTTGTGCATTTCTAAGAATTTGTCCATTTCTTCCAGATTGTCCATTTTATTGGCATAGAGTTGCTTGTAGTAATCTCTCATGATTTTTTTTATTTCTGCAGTGTCAGTTGTTACTTCTCCTTTTTCATTTCTAATTCTATTGATTTGAGTCTTCTCCCTTTTTTTCTTGATGAGTCTGGCTAGTGGTTTATCTATTTTGTTTATCTTCTCAAAGAACCAGCTTTTAGTTTTATTGATCTTTGCTATTGTTTCCTTCATTTCTTTTTCATTTATTTCTGATCTGATTTTTATGATTTCTTTCCTTCTGCTAGCTTTGGGGTTTTTTTGTTCTTCTTTCTCTAATTGCTTGAGGTGCAAGGTTAGGTTGTTTATTCGAGATGTTTCCTGCTTCTTAAGGTGGGCTTGTATTGCTATAAACTTCCCCCTTAGAACTGCTTTTGCTGCATCCCATAGGTTTTGGGTCGTTGTGTCTCCATTGTCATTTGTTTCTAGGTATTTTTTATTTCCTCTTTGATTTCTTCAGTGATCACTTCATTATTAAGTAGTGTATTGTTTAGTCTCCATGTGTTTGTATTTTTTACAGATCTTTTCCTGTAATTGATATCTAGTCTCGTGGCGTTGTGGTCGGAAAAGATACTTGAAACAATTTCAGTTTTCTTAAATTTACCAAGGCTTGATTTGTGACCCAAGATATGATCTATCCTGGAGAATGTTCCATGAGCACTTGAGAAAAATGTGTATTCTGTTGTTTTTGGATGGAGTGTCCTATAAATATCAATTAAGTCCATCTTGTTTAATGTATCATTTAAAGCTTGTGTTTCCTTATTTATTTTCATTTTGGATGATCTGTCCATGGGTGAAAGTGGGGTGTTAAAGTCCCCTACTATGAATGTGTTACTGTTGATCTCCCCTTTTATGGTTGTTAGTATTTGCCTTATGTATTGAGGTGCTCCTATGTTGGGTGCATAAATATTTACAATTGTTATATCTTCTTCTTGGATCGATCCCTTGATCATTATGTAGTGTCCTTCTTTGTCCCTTTTAATAGTCCCTATTTTAAAGTCTATTTTGTCTGATATGAGAATTGCTACTCCAGCTTTCTTTTGGTTTCCATTTGCATGGAATATCTTTTTCCATCCCCTTACTTTCAGTCTGTATGTGTCTCTAGTTCTGAAGTGGGTCTCTTGTAGACAGCATATATAAGGGTCTTGTTTTTGTATCCATTCAGCCAATCTGTGTCTTTTGGTGGGAGCATTTAGTCCATTTACATTTAAGGTAATTATCGATATGTATGTTCCTATTTCCATTTTATATATTGTTTTGGGTTCGCTACTATAGGTCATTTCCTTCTCTTGTGTTTCGTGTCTAGAGAAGTTCCTTTAGCATTTGTTGTAAAGCTGGTTTGGTGGTGCTGAACTCTCTCAGCTTTTGCTTGTCTGTAAAGGTTTTAATTTCTCCATCAAATGTGAATGAGATCCTTGCTGGGTAGAGTAGTCTTGGTTGCAGGCTATTCTCCTTCATCACTTTCAGTATGTCCTGCCACTCCCTTCTGGCTTGTAGGGTTTCTGCTGAGAGATCAGCTGTTAACCTTATGGGGATTCCCTTGTGTGTTATTTGTTGTTTTTCCCTTGCTGCTTTTAATATGCTTTCTTTGTATTTAATTTTTGACAGTTTGATTAATATGTGTCTTGGCGTGTTTCTCCTTGTATTTATCCTGTATGGGACCCTCTGTGCTTCCTGGACTTGATTAACTATTTCCTTTCCCATATTAGGGAAGTTTACAACTATAATCTCTTCAAATATTTTCTCAGTCCCTTTCTTTCTTTCTTCTTCTTCTGGAACCCCTATAATTCGAATGTTGGTGCGTATCATGTTGTGCCAGAGGTCTCTGAGACTGTCCTCAGTTCTTTTCATTCTTTTTTCTTTATTCTGCTCTGCAGTAGTTATTTCCACTACTTTATCTTCCAGGTCACTTATCCGTTCTTCTGCCTCAGTTATTCTGCTATTGATCCTATCTAGAGTGATTTTAATTTCATTTATTGCATTGTTCATCGTTGCTTGTTTCATCTTTAGTTCTTGTAGGTCCTTGTTAACTGTTTCTTGCATTTTGTCCATTCTACTTCCAAGATTTCGGATCATCCTTACTATCATTATTCTGAATTCTTTTTCAGGTAGATTGCCTATTTCCTCTTCATTTGTTAGGTCTGGTGGGTTTTTATCTTGCTCCTTCATCTGCTGTGTGTTTTTCTGTCTTCTCATTTTGCTTATCTTACTGTGTTTGGGGTCTCCTTTTTGCAGGCTGCACTTTCGTAGTTCCCGTTGTTTTTGATGTCCTGTCTCCAGTGGCTAAGGTTGTTTCAGTGGGTTGTGTAGGCTTCCTGGTGGAGGGGACTAGTGCCTGTGTTGTGCTGGATGAGGCTGGATCTTGTCTCTCTAGTGGGCAGGTTCACGTCTGGTGGTGTGTTTTGGGGTGTCTGTGGCCTTATTATGATTTTAGGCAGCCTCTCTGCTAATGGGTGGGGTTGTGTTCCTGTTTTGCTAGTTGTTTGGCATAGGTTGTCCAGCACTGTGGCTTGCTGGTCGTTGAGTGAAGCTGGGTGCTGGTGTTAAGATGGAGGTCTCTGGGATATTTCCACCGTTTAATATTATGTGGAGCTGGGAGGTCTCTTGTTGACCAGTGTCCTGAAGTTGGCTCTCCTACCTCAGAGGCAGAGCCCTGACTCCTGGCTGGAGCACCAAGAGCCTTTCATCCACACAGCTCAGAATAAAAGGGAGAAAAAGTAGGGAGAATTAGTAGAAGTATGAGTAAAGAAAGAAGGAAAGGAGGAAAGGAAGGAAGGAAGAAAGAAGCAAAGAAGGAAAGAAAGGAGGGAGGGAGGGAGGGAGGGAGGAAGGAAGGAAGGAGGGAAAGAAGGAAAAAGACAGAAAGAAAGATGATACAGTAAAAATAAAATAAAGTATAATATAGTTATTGAATTAAAAAATATTTAGAAAAAAAAAACAAAAAAAGGGACGGATAGAACCTTAGGACAAATGTTGGAAGCAAAGCTATACAGAGAAAATCTTACACAGAAGCATACACATACACCTTCACAAAAAGAGGTAAAGGGGGAAAAATCATAAATCCTGCTCCCTGAGACCACCTCCTCAATTTGGGGTGATTCGTTGTCTAATGGAGGGAAGGAAGGAAGGAAAGAAAGAAAGAACGAAGGTAAAGTATAATAAAGTTATCACAATTAAACTTAATTATTAAGAAAAAGAATTTTTTAAAAAAAGTCATGGACGGATAGAGCCCTAGGACAAATGGTGGAAGCAAGAGTATACAGACAGGATCTCACACAGAAGCATACACGTACACATTCACAAAAAGAGGAAAAGGGAAAAAAATCATAGATCTCGCTCCTAAATTCCACCTCTTCAATTTGGGATCATTCCTTGTCTATTCAGGTATTCCACAGATGCAGGGTATATCAAGTTGATTGTGGAGCTTTAATCCGCTGCTTCTGTGGCTGCTGGGAGAGATTTCCCTTTCTCTTCTTTGTTCTCACAGCTCACAGGAGCTCAGCTTTGGATTTGGCCCTGCCTCTGCGTGTAGGTCGCTGGAGGGCGTCTGTTTTTTTCGCTCAGACAGGACGGGGTTAAAGGAGCCGCTGATTCGGGGGCCTCCGGCTCACTCAGGCCGGGGGTTGGGGGATGGGGGTAGGAGGGGCACTACGTGCGGGGCGGGCCTGCGGCTGCAGAGGCAGCGTGACCTTGCGGCAGAGGCCGGCGTGATGTTGCACCAGCGTGAGACCCGCCATGCGTACTCCCGGGGAAGTTGTCCCTGGATCCCGGGAACCTGGCAGTGGCGGGCTGCACAGGCTCCGCGGAAGAGGGGTGTGGAGAGTGACCTGTGCTCGCACACAGGCCCCTTGGTGGCGGCAGCAGCAGCCTTAGCGTCTCCCGCCCGTCTCTGGGGTCCGCGGTTTTAGCCGCGGCTCGCGCCCGTCTCTGGGGTTTGCGCTTTCAGCCGCGGCTCGCGCCCGTCTCGGGGGCTCGCGCCCTCAGCCGCGGCTCGCGCCCGTCTCTGGGGTTCGCGCTTTTAGCCGCGGCTCGCGCCCGTCTCTGGAGTTCCTTTAAGCAGCGCTCTTAAACCCCTCTCCTCGCGCACCAGGAAACAAAGATGGAAGAAAAAGTCTCTTGCCTCTTCGGCCGGTGCAGGCTTTTCCCCGAACTCCCTCCCGGCTAGTCGTGGTGCACTAACCCCTTCAGGCTATGTTCAAGCCGCCAACCCCAGTCCTCTCCCTGAGCTCCGTCCAAAACCAAAACCCGAGCCTCAGCTCGCAGCCCCGCCCGCCCCGGCGGGTGAGCAGACAAGCCACTCGGGCTGGTGAGTGCCGGTCAGCACCGATCGTCTGTGCAGGAATCTCCCCGCTTTGCCCTCCGCACCCGTCGCTGTGCACTACTCCGCGGTCCCGAAACTCCCCCCTCTGCCTCCCGCAGTCTCCGCCCGCGGAGGGGCTTCCTAGTGTGTGGAAACTTTTCCTCCTTCACAGCTCCCTCCCACTGGTGCAGGTGCCGTCCTTATTCTTTTGTCTCTGTTTTTTCTTTTGCCCTACCCAGTTACGTGGGGAGTTTCTTGCCTTTTGGAGGTCTGAGGTCTTCTGCCAGCCTTCAGTAGGAGTTCTGTAGGAGTTGTTCCACGTGTGGATGTATTTCTGGTGTATCCGTGGGGAGGAAGGCGATCTCCGCGTCTTACTCTTCCGCCATCTTCAAGGTCCCCCCCAGAACTGTGATTTTTTTTCTAATCAGTAGACTATAGAAAAAAGGAGATGCCATTCCTTGTGATAATGTTACATTATTTAGAACTCCATCTTACTAGCCGACTTGCTCTAGAGCCTCTGCCCTGCCTGGCTTTGAAGAAGTAAGAGGCCATTCCTAGAGGTCCACTTTGCAAGGAAGTTAGGGTATCTTCCAGGAGACAGCCAGTAAGAAGCTAGGGTACTCAGTGTTAAACCTGCAAATAAATGGATTCTGTCAACAACTTTAGTAAGCTTATAAATGATTCTTTCCCAGTAGAGG
Source organism: Phocoena sinus (assembly GCF_008692025.1). NCBI lineage: Eukaryota > Metazoa > Chordata > Mammalia > Artiodactyla > Phocoenidae > Phocoena > Phocoena sinus. The sequence continues at coordinate 33,274,721 of NC_045772.1, read as the reverse complement.
CTTCAGATGAGGATGTAGACTGACCAGCCAACATCTTGATAGCAGCCTTCTAAGACCTTTAAGTGAAGGATGCATATTAGTTACATCCCCCAGGCTCCTGACACACAGAAACTGTGAGATAATAAATGTATGTTATTTTAACCTACTAAGATCATGGTAATTTGTTATGCAGCAGTAGATAACAAATACAAGCTCCTTCATATCTTGTTTCAGAACCCTTTCGATTATTTGTGGATGTGCAAAGCTCTTCCAGCTTCAGCTACTATTCTCCAATGATTGGCCTTCTGTGCTCTTTAGTGAGTACCTTTGACTTTATGTTCTCAGCTCTGGCAGATGCACTTTTCTTCTCCCTGCTGATATAATGGATGCCTTAAAGCTGAAGGTGATTTCTCTCCATCCACTGTATTTTGGGGTTCACGGGGATACATTTTCAGTTAGTTTTTATTTTTGATGTTGTCCATAAATTTTGGGGCGATGGGTTATGTTTTCCTTTTTACAGTGTCTGTTCTATACAAAGGGAATCAAAGAGATTAAAAACCTATGTCACATTGCTGTCTTCCGAGAATTTCTTTATGCACATTGTTAAAATTTACTGAATCTTGCCAAATTGCTCTCCAGAATGGTATACTCTCTAGATCTGTGGAAAACAGTTTCAATTACTCAACATTCTTGGCAGCAGCAGGAACTGTCAGCTTTTATTTTATTTTTTTCAATTTGCTAGATGTAAGTATCTAACTGTGGTTTGATTTTTATTTCCTTTCCTACTATATTTATAATCTTTTTAATTATAAACTTCTTCATTGCTTGCTCCTTTCTTTTGGGCCACTTGCCTTTATTGATCTTAGTGATTATTCTATATATTTTGGAAATTAATGTTCTGTTATTGTATTCATTGTAAATACCTTTGCTAAGTCTTCAGCTTTTATTTTGATGTTTAATAATACATTTTATGCAGAAAAGTTATTATTATAATGTTGCTAAATTTATGCATATTTTTCTTCCTAGATCTGTCCTATTTGGACCTTGGTTAAGATTCCTTCTCTTGTCTATACTTACATTCTTCCAAATATTTTAAAGTTTCTCTTTTCAAATTCAGATTATTAAATTGAAGTGGAATTGATACATGTCCATGGTATGGGGCAGCGAGTTATTTTTTATTCCTTTGTCACTTCATTCACACATCAAATTTCCATAATTTTGATTCCATTTCTGGGAAAATAGTTTGCTATCAATAGTTTTGAGAGGATTTGATATTTTTATGTAAACATAAAATGTTTATTTCCTTCCTACCCTTATATATTTGAATTATTTTGTTTGTCTTAAATTACTGAATTGCATATATAATATAATGTTTAATAGATGTAGTGATAGTGTCTCCTTCATGAGTTTAAAGAGAATGATATAAATATTTCAAACTTAAGTTTAAGTTAAACTGTATGATACCATAACAGTTATAATATAAAAGATGTTCTCATCTATTCCTAGTTGGCCAAGTGTTTTTTCTTTCATAAAAAAAGATTTAATTTTTTTCTGCACTTTTCAGATAATCATATGATTTTATTTTTCAATTTATAATTTAGTAAATTATTCTGCTGATTTTTAAAAACTGGAGGTAGGTTACTCAAAATTGAATTAATCTTAATGAAAGGTTCCATATGTATTATTACATCTCTTGGTATAGGATGACTCATTTTTTTCCTTCCTTTCAAATAGACTTTATTTTTTAAAGCAGTTTTAGGTTCACAGCACAACTGAGAGGAAATTTCAAAGAGCTCCCATGATACTCCCTACCGCCACACATGCACAGTCTCCCTATCAACCTACCTCATCAGAGTGGTACACTTGTCACAACTGAGGAATCTACACTGACACATCATTATCACTCAAAGTCCATAGTTTACACCAGGGTTCACTCTTGTTGATGTACATTCTATGTGTTTGGACAAACCTATAATGCCATGTATCCACCATTATAGTATCATACAGAATACTTTCACTGCTCTAAAAGCCTCTGTACTTTTGTGTATTCATCTCTCCTCTTTTCCTTCTCCCTGATGGCAATCACTGATCTTTTTACTGCCTTCACAGTTTTGCTTTTTGCAGAACATCAAAGTTGGAATCATACAGTTGATGACCAACTTTTTACTTATTTTTTTATTTGTTCATTGTTTATGAATGTTTGTGAACTAGAATGTTAACAATACCTTACATTTATTTACCTATTTGTTCCTCCCCTATACTATTCCTCCACTTCCTTCTCATCCCTACATCCTGGACACTTAAGAAGAAATTTTAATATTGCTTGAAAAATAGTGTATTTTTCATATTGCTCTAAAAATAATTTTACCACATACATGTTTCCTTAAATATGTTATTGCTTATTTTTTGATCTTTTAAAAAAAGATATGCTTTATGTAAACTTCTGATATTTGCTTATTTAATTCAAAATACTTTTGGGAAATCTCTACCAATTACCTTTTGGAGGAGTATTCCCTTGTTTTTTCCTATTAGAAACAGTGCTATTATGAACACTTTTATGCCCATCTTATTTACATATGTGCAAGAATTTCTCCTGTTGTGTTCTTAAGAACTGATTTGTGGTTTATAGGTTATGTGAATGTTTAGGCTTACAAGATCATGCCAAATTTTTCCTTAAAGGGGATAATTTAATTCACAGTCTCTTCAACATCTGGCATTGTCAAACTTCAGAATTTTTACTAATAAAAAATTTATACAACTAAAATGATTTTATAAAAAACAATCTTTAAAATAATTGTTTACTAAGGCCTTCATTTGAGATATCCAAAGTAATTAATCAGTTAATTTCCTTCTCTCTTCATCAAGGACTAAAATTATATATATCATGAGACTACTCTCATATATGATCATATTTTTTATATTAAAATGTGTGTTAAAATTCACTCCCTTGGGCTTGACCTGAAATTTCACATTAATTATTACATGAGTCCTGTGGTTAGCATAGAATAAATGATGTCACTAAAATGTTTACAAATCATGTCAGTTTCCACCCTTACTACATTTTCCAGTCCTTTTTTTTTTTCCCTGGGAGCAGTAACGAGGGACCAGACTGCTCACAATATTTTAATAACTTGTCTAAGGTAACATAAGTAGTGTGTGGCAGAAAGATTTGCTCTCTTGAATGGGTAACATCACATTTCTTTGGAATTTGACAATGAAATCCTTCTCTTGACATTTTTTTTTTTTTTTGCGGTACGAGGGCCTCTCACCGTTGTGGCCTCTCCCATTGTGGAGCACAGGCTCCTGATGCACAGGCTCAGCGGCCATGGCTCACGGGCCCAGCCGCTCCGTGGCACGTGGGATCCTCCCGGACTGGGGCACGAACCCATGTCCCCTGCATCGGCAGGCGGACTCTCAACCACTGCGCCACCAGGGGAGCCCCTCTTGACATTTCTGACCATCCCAAAGAGATATAAATTTCTCAATAAGAATCTGTTTTTCACTGTTTGAAAACTGTTCATTTGTTTTTCACCATTTGCCAGAATGGTACTTAGGATTTTCAGGATTACAGGACTATTTGGTTTAAATAGAGCAGGTACTCAAATGTTCAGTAATGGCCAACCTCAGGAAATCACTTATTAAGTAGAAATTTGTATTATCTTATACAATGTAAAGTTAGGAAAACTTTTGGAAAATGTTTTATTAAAACTTCAAAGCAATGTATAAAAGCATTAAACATTTTGAACAATCCCACAGGAAAAACATAATGAAGAAAATATTTTATGAATATCCTTTCAATATATTTTTTCATCCCAGAGTGATTAGGTCTAGCCTGAAGGAAATCTGACTTTTGTTCCACATAAATCTGCATTAGTATATTGGTTTCAGAATTTGAGGGGTTTATTTCCTCTCTGCTTTTTCAGTAATAGAGCAATAGTTTCTTAGAGAAATTGTGAAATGTATTATCTTACAAAGATCACATCAATTTGCTGCCCAGTTTAATTTTTTCTTATAGCCTTAGGCTAACTTACTATGAATACAGTAAACTTGATTATTTAATATTGAGGTTCTGTTATAATAGGTATAATTATAGGACATAAAGTCTTGCTCATCCATCATTTATTTCAGAAATCACACTTTCCTAAAAATGCAATAAAATAGTTTCATAGAACACTAAAATGGAAACAAATCATAAAATTGATTTAATACAGATAATTTTCTAAATAACATGTTATTTTCATTCAAAATGGAACTGCTTCAAGGTTTTAAAACATTGGTCAATGCTTATTTTTTGTGTTTGTTTCTTAGAACTCTTTCTCTTTTACGTTGAAAATACAAGAACCAGTATGATGCTGAGTTGAGATGTTTCATATTTGAATTTTGATTTAATACGATCAAGTCCTTTTATTCATGAACAAAATTGTAGGATTTTTTATTTTTGCCACATATTTATGGATATATTAATTTTGTAAGAAACTTACAGGCTTTATGAAAAAAATCAGATGCACATGATCAAATATTTCTGGGAAATATTGGGAAAATAAAGTCATAGTTGTTCAATGCAGTTCTCTATTGTCACATTTATCAAAAATTTTATTAAACCAATATGTAATGACCTTCCAAAAGGATACAGAATTGTAACAATTTTATTTCCCTAAAGTACTTAACCATGTACATTACATGGTACATGTACCATGTACATTACATGGCATTTGCTTCTTCTAGAACTCTTGGAAAGTTATGTGCTGTATATGATAGGTAATCTAAATAATAAAGTAACCTGAAAATGCTAAATTGCATTGTTATTTAAGAGGCCAATGATCTGAAACCTGAGTTTTGTATTTTAATCTCATCTTTGTATTATTCTTCCCTGGATATATATTTCCAATTTTGTTTTATGTGGATTTCACCATCTCCTATCTTTAAGTTGATTTGTAAATTTTTGTGTAAAGTGATAGGCTGTGTATATCGTTGGACGTGCATAATGTTAGTCACATGTTTATTCTGAGACAAAAGATACTTATGAAAAGGAGCATAAAAAATACCGTAGATGAAGTAGTCCTTCTTTTGACTACATACTTGTCAGTTTAGTATTTGTGTTTTCAAAATAAACTTTTAATTTTAGAAGTTTTAGATAGAAAAATTTCAAGGATAGCACAGAGAATTATTATTAACGTCTTATATGTGTATGGTACATTTGTTAGAATTAATGAGCCAGTATTAATACATTATTACTAACTAAAGAAAATGCTTAGATTTTTTTTTTTTTTTTTTACTTTTGAGTTAATGTCCTTCATCTGTTTCAGGATCTTATCCAATATATCCACATTTACTAATCATGCCTCCTTAGGCATCTCTTGGCTGTGACAATTTCTGACTTTCCTTGTTTTTGATGGCTTTGCAAGTTTTGAGGAATTTTGGTCAGGTATTTTATAGAATGTCCCCCAAATGGAATTTGTCTCCTATATTTCATCATTATTAGACTGGACTTAAAGTGCCATTTCATCACATCATATATTAAAGGTCAAAACAACAACAACAGCAACAACTCTACCGAGTGATATAAAAGAATATCTCTGGCTCCTGGCACAGGGCTTGGCAGTGTGGGTGCTAAATAATTGTGCTGGTGAAGCTGAATCAATGGACAAAAATGCTAAAGTGCTGGATGAAAGCATCACACATTGAAATATGTCAATACTTGCGAAATTGATGTTTTTTTCTTTGGGAAAAAGTAAATAGTATAAAATATGAGGTCAGTCACTTAACAATGGGAGCCCTGAAGATGTGGATGACATCAACTTGGAAATGCTAACAATTTCAATGGGACTTTTTTGGTTTGTTTCTTTAAAATAGGAAATACAGTTAAGAACTTTTTTTAAAACAAAGGAATGTGGGTGAAAAACCACTGCTAGATATTAGAGCATATGATGAAGTTAAAATAATTAAACCATGGGTACTAGAATATGATTAAAAGAAAATGGGAGAGAAAAAAAAGGGTACATACTATCAAAATGACTTATTAGTATTGATATGGACCTTGATCACCCAGCAGAGGTAGTGCTTGTCAGGTTTTGCTACTGCAGATTACTCTTTTTAAACCCCTTTATGCTGTAGTCTGTATGGAAGTTACTATGCACAGCTCGTACTTCCCGAGTGAGGAGTTATGTTGCTCCTCCTTAAGGGCAGTGTGTCTGCATAAATTACTTGAAATTCTGAACAGAGTTGTTTCTTCCCCTCCATTTATTATTTTTATTTCTTTAATTATATCAGTATGAACTTATATTTATTTTATACTTTGGGTTATAATCCAATATTATATTATTCATTGTTTCTCAAGTTGTTAGCCATTGGGAACTCTTCTCTTGGCTCCTGTGTCCCTTTGGTAATCCCATCATTGTATGTTTTGTTTGTTTTTTAGCATTTTCTTATATTTTGACACTACAAGATACTCCAGACTCATCTTCTATATAGACTTTACATAGAATCAGCCATTTCTCCAAGGAGGCTTCTTCTTTTTATTTGAGAATAGAATCAGAGAGCAAGATTAGGGTGGTGGGTACTCTTTTTGCCACTGAGGCTTCTTTGTTTTTAGGTCCTCTCAACTGACAGAGCAAGGAAATATACCTGTGTACACTAACTAGGGTATATACACATATCTATAAATATTTCTATATGTAACCATCTGTATCTACATTAAGCTAAACATAATTTAATACTGAGGTCTCCAACTCGAATTCGTTACCATGTGAATCATTCTAGCCTCTTTCCCCATGCTTATCTGAAAACTCCACTGTGTGAGATAACTTACTTCTGCCATCCACCATCCACTTGCTTAATTGTTCAAATCTAATGTACATGAAGAGCATTATCAGAATTGTTAACCCCATATACCATGGGAAATGATTATATCAACTACAATGATTATGTGCAGTTTTTCTTGTTGGTGACTTTTTTTGTATCTTTAGCTTTACAGATTCCACTCATTTCATAAATACCTATACCAGTGCATATGTCCCCTAACTACTTCAGTGAAGTTATTTCATACATGTATAATACAGTTAGATTGATGAGTCACATTCTTCATACTATCCTGGAATCCTCCAATCTCCAGAATGATTTTATTTTAAGTTGCTTACATTAAGTTTCACTCTTTATATTGTAAAATTCTATGGGTATAGACAAATGCATACAGTCATATAACTACTATTAGAATATCATAAAGTATAGTATCACTGCCCTAAAAATAATCCCCTGAACTTCTCCTATTCAAACCTTCCTTCCTTATCCCAAATCCTTCCTTCCTTATCCCAAACCATTGACCTTTTCATCACCTATATAATTTTACTTTTTTCAAAATTTTGTATTCTAGTTGGAATCATATAGTGTGTAGAGCTTTGAGCCTTGTTCACTTAGAAATATGCATATAAGATCCATCCATGCCTTTTTCTGTCTTGATAGTTCATCTGTTATTCATCAATAATAGTCTATTACCCTTCAATCACAATTTCTTCAATCACAGTTCCTTCAGGAAAACAGAAGCCACTCGATATAGTCTATGTATTAAATATTTTAATGTAAGGAAGTTGGTGCTTTCACAATCCTAGGAAGAGCAAAGGAAGAAATCAGATACCACCAGTCAGTTTATAGCACCAAGATTTGTGTTTCACCAGATCTTGTGAAAGGCCATTGCCAGTCTAAAGAATCTCTAGGAAGCTGATAGCAATGCTCGCAAACTTCAGGTTGTTCTCAATTCCTCACTAGGTCGCTCTTGTGGATCTCATCTCTGCTCAAAAGTAAGCTACTATTGCCACTGAAAAACAGTATGGACCCTTCTTTTGTAATGCCTTCTCAATCTCCGGGGATTTCCTCTTCTTAGGAAACTAGTCCAGATTCAAGGAAAAAAGATTCTAGAAAATTTTGTTTCTCACTTTCTTCTACAGCTTTGTAGAGAATATAGAAGGGGGACGGGTAATATTGAGTTAGTAAATGATAATCCAGCACAAGAAGCTTAAAAATTAGAGTTAATAAAAGAAAACCGGAGTGAAATACTTAATCTCAGATCTGCCATTCTGACTTCTCTTGCATTATCATTTACTCTGTATTTTCCATATTATTTCTCTCTCTTTGCTATTGGGTAGGTCTTTTTCAGTAGGTTATAAACTTCCCACCGATATCTGGCTTTATTTTATTTTAGAGAATATTATAATTTCCTTTGAAATTAGGGCATAAATGTGTATGTCCTTCACCTATTATCTATCACCTGTGTATAACTGATATAATTTTTAATTTCTTCTAGTAATAGGTAGGATATATGTAGGATATTGAAGAGGGCATTACTGTGTTTTTGAGACATCCTTCAATATGCCAAAACATCCATAACCACACGGAAAATCTTATTGCTAATCGGTTTGTACTAGAGATCACAAAATACAAAGAACATACAAGGAAATAAAAATCACTAATAAGGGTAAATGAGATTTTTGTCTTTTAAACAGTCTGAAAAACAGCTCCAAATTTATGATTATAGAACATGGATTGCTTTCCTGAATATATATCCTGAATTATGAAGGTACTAAGAAATTATTGCCACAGGAAGAAAAGCCTAGACTAGGTAAATATGGAGAATATATTCTAATTTCTGAAGTATTTAGAAAATCATATTACTCCTGCCATTTTCACTGGCTCTATGTTTCCCATTAAAGTCTCCTGCAGCTTTCTCTGTCCTTACTATATCATCCTGGCAGTTGGAAGAGATGGAAGTATGTCATGGTATCAGTAACATACACATAATTTAAAAGAATTATTCTTGAAGTTTACAATCTGGTTGAGGAAACATGAAATTATTACATTTAACAATCAGATAATACAAGTAAATGCAGATGTAGTATATTTTAATATCATTTTAATCCTACACTAGACTATAAGACAAAGGGATGATGATTATGTTTTATTAATTTTTGTATTCTCAAGTCGAATATATTTCTCTAACACATTTAGGTAGTCATTAGATGATTGATCAATAAGTCAATGTAGTCCATAATACTTGTTTATTGGTAACATAAATTTAACACAATCTTCTAGCTTCTCTTTTAGGGGTAAAGGATTTTTGTTTTCTATCGTGGGATTTGGACTAAGGATTGGAATACCCTATTAGATCGCCTATGGACTAGAAAGGATAAAGTGAGTAGTCTGAACACAGGTCTAATGATCAACAGGCTTCCATCTACTCTCTAATATAACCTGATTTTGAAGTGTTAAGTAGGATAGGTGAAATTTTTCCTTTTGACTTGGTGTGTTATTTTAACAGGCATTTCTAATTTTTCTACTCATTTTAAGATCTCTTTTATTATGTACTCTTTCCTTGTTCATGAATTTCGAGGATGCTTTAAATACATGAATGAGGAAATGAAATAGTAGTATAGCTCACTTGTAATATATGATATTTGAAAAGATAGTGAGCAAAAACTGATGAGAACAAAGTGTTGAAATGGTGTGAAATGGACTGGTACCAAATGAAATTGGTATAGGGAGGAGTGAGAGCCACCCTGAGTCCTGGAAAGGAAGCGAAGCATGATGGAAGTTGATGGAAGGTAATGGAGAAAAGAAGGGCATTAGCCTAACATTACCAAGGTGATTACCACACTGGTGCAAAATAATTCATTGGAAACACTTTTTCTCATCTATTTCAATTTTCCATGCAATTGGTCATCTGACAGCTACAGTATAGCTTCCCAAGTTCCTTACTAAAGAGGGTTTTCTGAATGATTTCAAATGCATATTAGTAAGGGTCAAGGAACAAGAAATTAAAATTGCTCTGCTATTAGTTTGTAAGAATAATGGTCAAGCATGCATAATCTCTACTCAAAACAAATTTAGGGCTGTTTCTTTGCTCATTTTAGGGTCTATGTCCAGAATTGGGATTATATCTGGAGTTTGCTGCCTAAATAGTTTGGGATAAAGTCCACAATTTACAGTGAAAACAAATACTTACAAGGTATTCTCAATTTTGTAAAAATCAATGAAAGAAACTGTGAAAGCTGCTCCTAAGCAAGGACAACTGATGTATTGTTTTTGCAGAAGGACTGGATTTACCTTTCACATGATATCATTGATGAAGTGTGAAGTTATATAGAGAGCTTTGTACACTAAGGCCATAGACAATAACTGTGCCTCATTACCCCAAGAATGGGCCATATACAATGAATAATTACTTAGGCTATGAATATTATTATCCAATATTTGGTACATGGCTGGATCAAATGACACTTTAAAAGGATGCTGTCAGACTAAAGTTGATAAGCTCCAATTCTTATATTCTACAAGATTTTTGGCAAGAACACATGTATATAAATATCTTATTTGGAAATCCTATTTTATCTTATTTGGAAATACCTCTTTATGTGGAAATAATTCCCAAGAGGGGAGTATGGGAAGAGTCTAAATATAAGTTAACTTTTAAAAAGTCTCCAAAGTAAGTGTTCATTTTTAGTCACGGAGGCTTTGAATTACTGAAGTTCTCCCCCTTTCGTAGTCTCCTGAAAACTACATACATACAATGTTATACGCAATGACATAGCATACAATGTCAACTTTTAATAGTAAAGAATCTTGACGTATTTAGTGAGTAGTAACTCTGCTGCCTTGAGCCTGAATGCAGGGCAGGGTCATTTACTACCCAACTTGAATATATTGAGAGAGATGTGCATAAAATATTAAACTGCATATAACAATGGTAACAGCTATTGGAAAAAATGCCAAAAGTTTCATATTTGTGCATAGAAAATGCATGAATTATTAAAATGAATAGAAATTTCATAAACTATATTTACCAATTAAGTTTACAAACTGTTTTTTCTCTTAGGTTCTAGAAAAAAAGTTGGAGAAAAATATTATGCAATACCCAGAAAATAATATATATTTTTTAGTTATTTCAAAATTAACAATACATAGTCATTGAAGAAAATTTAGAAGATACAAAAAAAAAGAAAAAATAAAAAGAATTTACCAATTTTACCAGTTAGAGCTAAAATTTATAATATTCACTTGTTATTGCAAGAAATAAATCTTACTGAGAATACCTAGGTTATTTCTTTGTAAATTTAGGAGAATATCCACGGTGAATTAAAATATTGTGGTACTGTACAAGAAATATTTGTATGCTTCTGCTCAGTTAGGGCTTTTTTTTTTTTTTTTTTTTTTTTTTTGCGGTACACGGGCCTCTCACTGTTGTGGCCTCTCCCGTTGTGGAGCACAGGCTCCGGACGCGCAGGCTCAGCGGCCATGGCTCACGGGCCCAGCCTCTCCGCGGCATGTGGGATCTTCCCGGACCGGGGCACGAACCCGTGTCCCCTGCATCGGCAGGCGGGCTCTCAACCACTGCGCCACCAGGGAAGCCCCCTCAGTTAGGGCTTTTTTTCTGATCAAATTTTACTAAAACTTTGGACCTGGACTGAGAGAGAAGCCCTTAGAAGTTATGCTATGACGGAATATCTGTTTCATGAGAACTCTATAGACATTTACCATTCCAGAGGTGTTTATATTTCAAGGAGGTATGAGATCTGAAACTATGTGGACAACCCCTAGGATGGAAAGCTAGAGACACTGGTCTCATCTTTCCAAGGTTAATAACCTAGGATCCTTCCCAAGCTAAATTGTTTACGCTAGGGAGCAAAGGCTTTCTCTTTCTCAAGAGAAAAGAAGTGACAGCTGTTCCTCTTCTATTTAACCAGTCAGATTAATCTTTTAAGAGTTGCTTGCCTGTAGTACAAAATCCCGTACATATATAGTGACATAATCTGCCTCTCATCACTTTAGGTAAAGAGGAAGTTGGGGCCTGGGGAACTAAAATGATTATTTACTATAAATAATCTTTTATGCTCTGGAAATGTGTGTTTGTGAGATATATATATATATATATATATACTATACACATATATATTTCAACAGGAGTTTTCTGGTAAGAATTGAACTTGATAGTTTTTTGTCAAAATCGTTTCATTCTTTTTTTTTTTTTTTTTTGCGGTACGCGAGCCTCTCACCGTTGTGGCCTCTCCCGTTGCGAAGCACAGGCTCCGGATGCGCAGGCTCAGCGGCCATGGCTCACGGGCCCAGCTGCTCCGCGGCATGTGGGATCTTCCCAGACCAGGGCACGAACCTGTGTCCCCTGCATCGGGAGGCAGACTCTCAACCACTGCGCCACCAGGGAAGCCCCATTTCATTCATTTTTTGAATGAATTTGTCAAATTCATTCTTTGTTTTCTCAAGCTATTTATTCTTGATACCCAATTGATTATAGGGAGAGTGTGAATATGTGAATAATAGTCATTATTGTTGAGCATTGGATTTAATACTTGGAATTTATTAGCTCATTTAAATTTTGTTACCAAAACAAATGTAGACATGCCTACATTTTAGGCACTATTATTGTCTTTTTATAAAAGTGTGAATTCAGCCTTAGGAAAGCTAAGTAAGTCATCCAAAGTCACACAGTTATTTAAAGGTGAAAATGAGACCCTAAACTAGTCAGTCTGGTTCTTCACTATTCTAGCTTTAATTTAGCCATACAACATCTGATAAGAAATTGGTGCAACTATTTTTTTTCTTACAGATATGAAAATGCTATATTTGTGATGAATAGATAAACTGAAAGAAACATACTGATTTCCAATTTTTTTCCAAGTCACTTTCTCTCCATATTTTATAAAATGGTGGACTTTACTGAATATAATGGTCTTGAAGTGGTTTCAAATTATATTAATTCTAAAGTAATTTCCCCCATCCAACCTAAAACTTACATCCTTCTGAAGTTTCTTTTACAATTAGAGGCATTAATACCCACCCAGTTAACTAATCTAGAAACAGAGTAGTCAGCATTGTTTCTGAAAAAATTTAATACTTATAAATATTTGTGGGTATGGGAAGATGTCTACTAATCCTTTGATATTTTCTCACTGAAAGAGTGAGTCTGAGGCACGTTCTGTATCTTCTTTGACCAATGAGATACAGCAGAAATAATGCTACACCAGCCTGGTCTAGCCTGGACCAGCAGCTTCCTCTTAATGTTTCTTGAACATTGCTCTTGAAGCCATGTATCTCCATGTATGGATCCCAACTACATTCCTGCAGTGATGCCATGAAATTTGGAGACCCCTTGAAGAGGGAGAGAGCCTCATGCAACCCCAGCCTTCCCGTCCTCACAAACAAGGGACCAGGAGTATAAATGGAGTCATTCTGGACTCTTCAGACCATATAATACACTAACTGAACTGAGTGATATCATTCAATGCCACATGATGCAGAAAAATCATTCAGGTAAGAATTTCCATAATTCTTGACATACAAAACTATGAGCTATAGTTAAATAATTATTGTTGCAGGGTCATTAAGTAAATGTAATTTAATCATCTGTTCTGAAGCCAGGCTACCTGTGTTCAAAGCTGGTTATGCATTTAACTAGTTTTGTGAATTTGACAAGTTATTTCTCTATCTTATGCCTCTCATTCTTCATTCACACCTCATACTCAACACATCAATGAATCCCACTGTTATTATATCAAAATATATCCTTAATTCAACTTTTCCAATTATTTCTATCATTACTTTCATGTTATAAACCACCATACTTTGGATTTAGATTATGCTAGAGGACTTCTAATTCTTCTCCCTGATTACTTTCTTGACCTCTACTTCCACCATGGGCAGCAAATATGTGTTGGATAATGTTATTCTTTGGCTCAGAAACTTCCAATGCTTCTTTATCTCATTCAGAATAACATTCAAATTCCTTAACGTGGCCTCTAGCATCCCAGAAAATGTGGCCTTTTGTTATTCCCATATCTAATTTCCTTTTCTCCTTCTTTCATTTACTTTCAGCCATACTGACTTTTTTGCTCTTCTTTATTCACCCTGTTTTTCTACCTTGCAGCAATTACACTTGTCACTTCCTCTTCCTGGAATAGTCTGTGTTGTATGATTTTTCATTTTCTTTTTAAATTTTCTGCTCAAATATTAAGATACCTCCCATGTCTACCGTCCAAGAGACATCTATTGTACCTTTGAATTTCTCTATCCACTTATTTTATTTCTTTTCAAATACTATTTCATGACCTGTCTTATTATGTCTTGTTTATTGTTTCTTATATCCACCCAAGTATAACCTTCATAAGATTAGGAATGGTATCTATTTTGTTCATTGTCAGTGAAGTAAATATTGTATGAAAGAATGGACTTTGTATATCAGAATAAAAAACAATAAAGGTTCGTAAAATAAAAATAAAATATATCTATCTTGATGAAACCACATGGCATTTGTCTTGACTGAAAGAGCAAAAGTGATTTTATCGGGCTTCCCTGGTGGCGCAGTGGTTGAGAGTCCGCCTGCCAATGCAGGGGACAAGGGTTCGTGCCCTGGTCCAGGAAGATCCCACATGCCGCGGAGCAGCTGGGCCCGTGAGCCATGGCCGCTGAGCCTGCGAGTCCAGAGCCTGTGCTCTGCAACGGGAGAGGCCACAACAGTGAGAGGCCCGTGTACCACAAAAAAACAAAAAAGTGATTTTATCATATATTATATTGAAAGTAATCTGTATGAAACTGACAAAAGCCAATTATATATTAATGACACTGCCCTTATGTTATTCTTATTAATAATTCTCATTGACCATAGAGAATACTGGATTCATAATATTCAGAATTGCACGCATTTGGAATATAAATTTGCATAAACTATGCTAATATAATAGCTAATACTTTATTTAGGGAAGCCAAGTCCTCACAAAATAATATATTAGAGCATTTGCAAATATGCCTATGGTTCTCATATGAAGATAATTTAATACATTTCACAGGTGATATGATTTTTGCAATGTATTAAAGCACATATATTAAAAATGGCATTTAAATGGCGCACAAATGAGTGTCTTGTTCCTGTTGCTGTTTGTTATTTTAATGGCATTAATATTTATTAGTTCATCTTGCCTACATTTTATATTTCTCAAGTGATATGAAAAGTCTTTAATTTTCCTTTGAAGTTTGGAAAGAGACAATTAAGAACCACAGGAATCAAGTACCTCCCTCTCCAAGAAGGAATAGAGAAGGAATATAATTTGACAAGTAAAGAAGCCTGGTTAAGGACATCCCACAGATTTGATTAAAACTTTCAAGATTAAATCTGTTCTTGTCTCTTTATGAAACTGGCATTGAAGAAAGAGCTGCCGTTTCTAGGGTATGATTTTACAAAGATTTATTATATTATATGCTATTCAATATTTGACCAGCATATTAATTATATGCTGGTCAAATATTGTCATTGAATAATACATCTCTGATTAGAAAAAAACAACTTGTGCTGTGGAGCATGTGGGAAAATTATTATCTGGATAATATAATTAATAGCCTGTCCAGAGATCAGGGATCAGGATGCATGCTGATATTTCAATTCCAAATACTCCATATGAAAGATGGACTGCTCAATATATCTTTCATGTAAGAAGTTTATGAGGTTTCCTTAATAACTTATCAGGTTGTGTAAGACCTTACCGTGTGAAATATCTGGCAATGCTTCATTTCAGCTATACAACCATGGCCCTGCAACACAGCGTAGCTAGCGAATGAAGTGAGATAGCTACATTCATATTCTCACTAGCTCTTGTGCAAGAGAAAATAATAGCTTCTATTTTATCTTTGACCTTCTGTCCTGGTTAGTATTCCACTCTCTGGTAAATGAAATATCTCTTGGAATAAACTATAACAACTGGTATGATAATGCCTATTTAATCCTAAATTACACAATCTTTAGTGTTCAGTAAGTCAAATTAATGGAATTTATCTAAAGGATTCAACTCAATTAGATACATCATAATCCATCTTCCAAAGCAACAACTCAAGACATTATTATAACTATGCAACTATAGAATCAAATTACTGAAAACTCAGTTTATGTATCCAACCAAAACTTTATGTAATAAGGTCTCCTTCAGTTTACAAATTCATGATCCTTCTGTTATAAGGACAATAACTTTGACGTTCTAGCAGTAGAACATACATTTTCTTCTTCTTCTTTCTTTTATTGGAATAGTGAACAATTTTTCACTGCTTATTTGTAATCTTTGAAATAAAAGAACTGGACATGTTTTCAGATATAAGTCTCACATAAAATTCCCTCTCTTCACCCCTACTTTGCCACTGTCCTTAACCCAAGGTACCCTATCAATCAAACAGTATTCTTTCCAGTGATGCTATATTCCATCCTGCCCTAGGACTTATGTGCATATTTTCCCACTTCTGAATACCAGTTCTGACCTAAGTAATACTGAGTTGTGATTTCTTTCACTTAAAACAATTTTGGCAAATAAATTTGAAAAGGTGATTTATGTATGTGTCTTTATTTTATGTGTGTTTATTGTATGTGTCTGAAAGCCAGTTGTCCCTTCAGCCAGTTGGAGAGTAAGACTATGTATTCAGGAACTGAGGGAAAATCAAAGACCATCCAGACCTATTGTAACATGGATTCAGCTTGCAACTCTATCGATCATTTGACCTTCATAATTTTCCTCTCTGACAATGGATCACCATGGTGTTTGGGGTATCCAGGGATTATTGTAAATGTATAGCCTCACCAGACATCCCTGTTTTGTTTTGGATTTCACCCGAGCACAGTCATCATGTTAAGTGCTACATATTTCTTTAAGGAAGCTGAGGAGAAATAGTTAAAGCACATACTCTTTGCAATATAGTCCCGAAAGGGGATTCAGTCTTTACATCATTCAAGGGACTCTGCACGTGTGAACTAGCTCGTCTGGAAATTCAACGTGGGACACTGATTTTCCATTATGTTAATTCATGTTAGATCTCTAATACCAGATCTAAAATTTTTAGTATACAGAATAAGCAATATTTTACTAGACAGTTCATTGACAATGATGTCAACAAATTATATCATTGAATACCTTAATTTGCTCTGCTGTCTATTATTGTAATTTGCCTACTCTGTCTCTGGTTTGTAAGTGCTGTTACTTGAACTCTGTGACTCCAGGGTCACATTGAGGCAGGAAAAAAGTGGACTTCAGCCTGGACACTTACAACTAATCTCCTGTTTGCATTTCCTGAAACAGGAGATAGGTGGGCTCCAAATTAGGTATTACAATCAGCCTCCTGTTTGCTCTCCGAAGTGGAAGTAACAACAGAAACAGGGTAAATAGCCAGGCTTTGTCTCCTGTGGACACCTTAAGATAACAGTCATGGCAGGAACAGAGAGGGGCTAAACCCTGTTTGAGTATAGGATCAAGAGGTCATATATTTCCCATCCTTGGGGCAAGTGAAACATTGTATATGTGCAGAAAGGCTCCTTGGGGGTCAAAAAGGAGGGGGAACCACCCCATAATATGTGATGCTAAGGGCACCCCATAGGTCTCTGGGCTGGAATCCATCTTGGGAAAAAGATGTGCACGCATGGTGGGGAGGGTCCTAGGTCAGGGCAGGTGTGGAAAAAGAAACCAGATAATTGGCCAAAGGTAAACAAAGACCCAGAAGAACTGACCTATATAGATGACTTAATGGCCTCTTTCTTGCACGCCTCCTCATTAGGGAGGACGCCCACACCTTTCTCTCCGGGTGTGCATCTCTGCCTTGCTTCTATCTTAACTAAACCAACCGTTTCTCTGTGTGCTCTCCCACTTGTTGTTGTGCTATGTCACTAATAATAAACTTTGTACCTATTTTTACAGTTTTTGCCTCCGTGAGAAATGCATTTCTCACTGGGGGCAAGAGCCAGGGGGTCCGGTGGCCAGGATTCCTGGTTTTCATCCAGGCTACCCGGGTTCAATTCCTGGGCAGGGAATTAAGATCTGGCTTCACACCACCGCTCACTGCTGCCTCTCCGAGATAACATCATCTCTCCCCAAACCCCAGAAAACTCATTTCAATATTGCTATCTACCACTATGATCTTTAGCTTTCATAATATAGCCACTATAGAGTTTTCCAAAAATTCTGGGGCTCTCCTCAATATATCAGTGATAAAGACACATCTCATGAGTACTCAAATTTATATTGGTAGGGTGTGGCTGAGGCTGTCACACATGACAAATGCCCAAATTCCTAGCCTAAGATTGTGAATAAATTCTTTCACATTATTGCCTTGTATCTTTTTTTATTCTAAGCCACTATCATAAATTCATCTTGATCCAGTGTTGTGATATTTCTGTCCTGTTCTAACACTCTTAGAATACATGCTCATCCATAATCCCAAAGTTTTACCACCGTTCTCCAAGGTAACTGTCTTAAGTGTTTATTGAGTATTCAATTATGAAGAGGCTAATCTCCACAGAGAAGGAAAGCTTGCTTTTGTTGACAAGAGGACTCAGAGTCTTTTGAGAGTTCAAATTATTTAGTCATTATAATCTTCTCAAATCCTCTCATTCCAAATTTCAGGCTCTTACTTTCTCTAGAAAAAGGTCCTGATTTTTCTTTTTTTTTTTTTTTTTTCTTTCTTTTGTTTTTTTGGCCATGCCATATGGCTTTCAGGATCTTAGTTCCCCAGGAACTGAACCTGGGCCCCAGCAGTGAGAGTGCCAAGTCCTAACCTTGGGCTGCCAGGGAATTACTGGTCCTGATTTTTTGAATAAGAGACCCAGTGATGCTTTGAATTCAACATGTGTCATAATTCTGTAAACCGCAAGATCAAACTTTGAGTCTGGTTTTCAGATCATTGTTCCTGTGATTACAGCAGATAAGATATCCCACCCAGTTAGTAAAGAAATTCTCTGCTCTCTGATTTGTGTATTTCAAATCTTGAGTCTTTCATTTTCTTTCTGTACACTGCATAGTGCAGGAAGACAGCCATCCAACTTGTGCTTATATTTATTATTTCCTTCATAGTATTCCAATACAAAAGGCAGTTTGTTTCCCAAAGTGCTGCCTTGAAAGGGGATAAGTTAAATAATTTGTTTCATAACAGAAGCTACATGCCATGAACTATCAGTATCCCATTGTCTGTTAGCAACATTTTTATTATGCTTCCTAATCTAACCCAATTAAGTAAATAATCTCAGATTTCTATCTTGTGGTTAACTTTCTAATTTCTTATATTAAATACTATATAATTTATGAGGAGTTAGGAAAACAAACACCAATGTAGATATTTTAAACAAAAAGAGATTTAGTACAGGAAACTGAAGTTTTTCACACATGTTTGAAGAGCTAGAATCTGCTTCTGAGGATCTGAAATGGCTGATCGACAGAAGGGTCCCAAAAGGGGTAGGAAGACTTAACCTCCATGTCTTCATGTTCCAAATTATTTCCCTTAATTGTAGGGATCTATCTAGAATCCTGCTAGAAAGAGAATATGAGAAATGGAATTCAGGTTTTTTTAACGTTTATGCTCATATGAAGTGCTCTGAATGAATGGGAAAGTACTGAGTATCAACAAACAATATCTGACACAGTTCTCTAGGGTACAGGTTCTGATAATAGCCACAGGGCAGTCATTACATTTGTTCATGTTTCTACCACCCTCCTTTTCAGGTCCCTATTTGATTCTGACACTACTATTTTTCTTTCTTGAAAGAATATGTATACATGTAATAAATCTCTCTCTCCCCCCCTCCTCTCCCTTTCTCTCTCTGCCCCTCTCTCTTTCCCTCTCTCATCTATTGTTAAAAGATAAACTGAGAAATATTAAAAGTTTTAAGAATATCTTATCAGTTTTCAGCTGGGACAAACAACAAATATTCCATGGCAGGACTGAACAACCCCATGGACACAAGGGGCATCCCCAAAGAGGCTACAAAAGACACTTCCCTCTCAAGATCCAGAGCCACTACCGAAGACAACCAAAAGAAAGACAATTCCCCTCAGGGCTGGCAACAGAAGGATTCTAGCCACCAATGGAGTGCAACCCACATCTCTGTCTACATATATTGGGGAGCCCCCAACCTAACAGTCGAGCTGCCTGAACACATAAGAACCCACGTGCCCCAGTCAGGCAGAAAGCCAAGTCAAGTTCTCAGGACACAAAACAAGACAAACAAGAAGGCGATAGCTATCCCACGGAGAGAAAAGGTCGACAACCAGTGGGTATCCGAAAGCAAATTCACAAGTCACGCTTCAAAGATTTAATTCTCACACATGCTTTTTGCCTGCCAATCTGAAAGGAACGGACGTGAAGGTTTCCCTCCCTCTCGCGACCAGGCACCACAGACAGAGGCCTAGGAGAGCTGACTTTGATAAGAATTCTTACCCTTTGCCGGCTTCTTCCAGTTTCCGCAGGATTCTGCAGGCTCCGGAGCGCGCGGGGCGTCCCAGCGGGTCTCATGCTCGTCACAAGCAGCTGAAGAGGAGGGAAAATGGTTTTCCCTCTACGCTTTGTAGTGAGCTCTTGGCTGAGACCCATTTTCTTTGAGGCGCCTCCTAAATGGATAAACTAATCTAGGTTAAAGGTTCTCTCCTGTGGC
Source organism: Phocoena sinus (assembly GCF_008692025.1). Classification (NCBI taxonomy): domain Eukaryota; kingdom Metazoa; phylum Chordata; class Mammalia; order Artiodactyla; family Phocoenidae; genus Phocoena; species Phocoena sinus. Next base: position 33,254,296 of record NC_045772.1, on the reverse strand, counting down.
CACAGTAATTCAGGATTATCTTGGGTAAGATTGACGTCCTTGTTCAGCCTCAAAACAAAATTATATTCACCTGACGCCTTTCCCGTGGCTCAGTCCAGCTTCCGTCGTATTCAGTCTGACCCGGAACCAGTCCCCTTTCTAACTCGTCCGTGGTCGGAATCTCTACCCGGCCCGCTTTCTAAATCGGACCCGGTCCAACCTTAGACCCGGTCTGGTTTTTAAGTCAGACCCAGTTCAACTCCAGCCAGTTTCTGGACCCGGTCTGGAAAAAAAATGTTCAAAAAAGCCTGAAAGCTGAGACGAAAGCAAAGACAAAAGCCGCAGAGGCTCCGCGAGGGACAGACCCAGCACCTCCTGAGGCGGGAGAGGCGGCGAGCTCAAGGCTCAGCAGGTACCGTGTCTGGTTGCTCGTTGCTCCTGGGGCCGTCAGGGGTCTCCTTCGGTCCCCGCTTCTTACTGTTACTAACAGAACTGTTAAAAGATAAACTGAGGCATAGAAAACATTTTAAGAGTTTAGTTGAGCAAAAGTCAATTTGAATCGGGCAGCATCCAGTCTAGAAGATAGAAAGGAGCTCCAAGGAGCTGTTGAAAATGAAAGACTTTTATAGGCAGAAGGGAGCAGGAAAGAGGAAAATAAAGGAGGCAAAAAAGTGGGTTGGTGGGCTTCCCTGGTGGCGTAGTGGTTGAGAGTCCGCCTGCCGATGCAGGGGACATGGGTTCGTGCCCCGGTCCGGGAGCATCCCACGTGCCGCGGAGCTGCTGGGCCCGTGAGCCATGGCCGCTGAGCCTGCGCGTCCGGAGCCTGTGCTCCGCCGCGGGAGAGGCCACAACAGTGAGTGGCCTGCGTACTGCAAAAAAAAAAAAAAAAAAAAAAAAGTGGGTTGATTATTACAAAGTTGGTTGATTATTGCAAAGTTACTTTCTTTTGGCAGATGTCTTTTGGCAGTGGTCAGGCAGATGACCTCACTAGTGCTGATCTGGCGATTCGTGATTGACCGGTTTAAGGTTCCATTTCTGAGACAGCCAAAACTATAATTAAGTCTCAGTTTGGTGACATGGGGCTTAGCATAAGCAACTCCATTTAGGACCTATTGCCTTGTTTTTAACACTATCAATATATATTCAAGCATGTTTAAGTAGTCCTGGCTATAGGTTTTCTTCATTATCTTGATCTGGAATCTATAACCAAGATTATTTATTTTCATGGCAGTGAATTAAAATGCATATTAATAGCCCTATTTGAGGAAATTGTGATGCATAGAGTTCCAATCAACTGCATCTTATCAGTATATGTCTAATCTAGATTTGTCATCTGGCTCCAGGACCAGGTCTCCTTTCGTTTCACAGCTGCCACAATACTGGCAATAGGGGTATCATCTATATCCAGGTTTAAGCATATTCTAAGTGATTACATAATGGAAATAAAATCTACCACTCTTTATATCCTTCGTTCCTTCTTTCAATAATACACTTTGCCTGATTCTGTGGAATATAAGATAAAGAGGAAATAACTCCTAACCTCAAAGCATTTAATTTCAGTGGTGTGAGACAAATAAGTAAATGACTATCTTAAAACAAAATAAGATATTAGGACAAGATCATGCATAGAGTGAATAGAAGAAAGATTCCTAACCTAGATGATGTTGTTTGTGGAAAATGTTAGATATGACCTTTCAGGAAGTCATATCTAAGCTGAATCTTAAAATAACAGCGGATTATACCAAGTGAAGAGAGAGGGTTGTGATAAGTGCACTGCTCAGTGTACTGCTTAAGAGAAACTTCTATGTAGAATATAGTTGACAGCTCCAGCTGACAACTACAGATCCCTGTGGATCTACTATTAAGTTCCTACCAAAGTCACATTTCCCTCTGGCTGTTCCCAGCTAATGATTAAGCACAGCAAGTTCTTTAGTACTTGTCCCTTTCTGCCAGATGTGGGATTCCGGGAATGAGCAAGATTTGCTTAAAGAGTCCATATTGGTCTGGCTGAGATATTCTTAGAACTTTGCCATAGTCTGAATTACTTCCTAGCCAATCCTTCTGTTTCCTCTCTCTTTTCACAAGTATAATATTTATACTGTGATCTGAAGGGTCTCCATACTACTCATTTTGTCCTAGTTTATCCTTTATAGGCATTCCCACAAAAAATATCTATCATATTTATTCTGTCTTGGTGTCAGCTTGCAGACAACCCAAAATGGCACAGCTACTTCTGCGAATGTTAAGAGAAAGGGATTTTAAGAGTGGCTGATTTATAACCCAGTTGGTCATGTTCCAAGTGAATGTGGGACATGGATAATCTCTGCCACAAGGTGATAGTCCAGTTGCTAAGGATTTCATCATTTGGTGACCTGTGAAATCATCCTGGTGAGAGGACACCTTGCCAACGTGATCATTCTAGCATTTGAAACATATGGGGGACAATGATGGCCAGAAAAGTGGATGCCTAACAGAAGGATAATGAAAACACTGCGGTAGATTAACAAACAGTTAAGGATTATGTTTGAAATCCAGTCTTTTCATAGCTATCATATTAATACGCAGCTGTCTTTCAGGTATCAAATATTCTTATCCAGATGTGAGTACAGAGTACATAATAAAATTCATTATGTTCAATAAATAAAAATTAACCTTGAGTACAAATAATTTGTATTGGAAAAGTAAAAGTCATTACATTTCATTGGCTCATGAGAAAAATTTTGTGGAATTTTGTCCTAATCTTTAAGAAATAATTTATTTTCCTTCTTAGTTATGGACTAATCTATATGTAGACAGGGTGTGTGTGTGTGCATGTGTGTGCACATACACACATTCACACATACATGTGTGCATGTGTGTACTATTTGGTTTTTTAACTTAGAATTAGTTCCCAGAACCTTAGGTAAACGTTTGGTTACAAATCCATCATTCTGTATCACACATTATAAGAAAATTTTGCCAGTTCCAGAAACAAAATGAACTTAATTCACTCATGCTCAATATGCTCTTCTTCCTTAGAACTTTCATCAGATGCATTCAGAGCACACCAATATTCCTGTCTTACGCCTAAAACCTCAGATGTTTCTCTACTTCTCTCTTAGCATCAGAGAGCATCCTTATCCTGTTGTGTGTGTGGGTTTTTTTTTTTTTCTTTCTGTGAAGTCTTTTGGCTCTGCCTTAAACGTTGTAGTTCCTCAAGTGTCAAGATTACCCAGAATGTAGTGAAGATTCAATATAGTATGGCCTGTTCAACTGTAGTGAGCTTTCTGGTCAGAATTTATCTTGGGAAATTCCTCAACTTCTTTAATAGTTTGAGGAACCCCCATACTTTCTGATAATAGCCAGTCTAACAGGGGTAAGGTAATATCTCATTTTGGTTTTGATATGCGTTTCAGTGATGTTGAACACCCTTTCATGTACCTGTTAGCTATTTGTATGTCTTCTTTGGAAAAATGTCTATTTAGTTCTTCTGCCCATTTCTTAATTTTTCTTTGCTATTGTGTTGTATAAGTTATTTGCATATTCTTACCCAGCATATGACTTGGAAAAATTTTCTTCCATTCCATAGGTGGCCTTATATCTTGTTGATTGTTTTAGTTGTTGTAAGTGCTATGAAAGAGAAGTAGAAGTTGTGAAAATATGTCCAGTTGAATCAGGGATAGCACTGTTGAGGGATTGACATCAAAATGGAGACTTGAAGGAGTAGAACATGCCACTGTAGATGGGAGTGTGGGGTTGGCACATTAATAAATGTTTGTAGATAACTTGAGAAGACCTTATTTTCCCTTTTCAAATAAGGACTATACCTTCTTCATATTCGTATTCTAGCCAGTGTTTAGCCAATATTTAGTCATATTTTTCCTATAATTTCATATTTAAGTTAAATCTGTTAAAGTAATTATGAAGAAGTTTATTTTGAAAATACAAACAACACCTCATATCCCTGAAGTAGACAGAAGTAAAGAAAGAAATCATACAGAATATCTGCTACGTAACAAATGTATGGTATGATAATGCTTTGAGGTAAACAGAGAGAAAAAGAGAGAAATACAGGGAAGTCATACAAACTTTTCAACTTTCTCTGTAAAATGTTGAAGAGGTGTTATCTATCTGACTTGAAGAAAGAATGGTAAAAAGTGAGGCTTTATGTAAGATTAACAGTCTGTGACTGTACCATATTTGATGATCGAGTTAGCACTCATAAGACAAGAAAAATAGTTAATATACCACACTAGAGAACTCACTGCCCAGTGAGTCAGGGAAATGGTATTTTAATTTATACTGCACCCTAACTCTATGAATTAGATAAGAAATTTATTTAATTTATAAAGTTTGTTAATTAGACTAGAATAAAATATTTCCAAGGCAATTTAAAAAAGTAGTTGGATGTTTGAGGAAACTAATACATTGTTTCTCAAACTTCAATGCACCAAAATTCTCCATTATGTTAATGGGACCACATCAGACCTAATGATGTTTTGGCATACCTGTTTGATAACATTTGGTGTAGAGAACTCTGGGTTGGATTTCAGTGAGCATCTAGGAAAATATTCCCAACAATGGAAATGTGAATAGTTACTAACAGACTATACTCTTTAGAATTAATTTAAAGGAATCATTTTAGTAGTCGAAATGAGTACGTAATGACTGCAAGTACTTTTTCCAAGTATTTTGTTGTAGTTAAAATATTATTTAATAATTTATGTAGCTACTCTGGCATCAGTGAGGTTGAGCATAACTCCCACTTAAGTGTGGGCTGTGCATAGTGACTTCATTCTAAAAGGTATGGTATATAAAGGGGAAAAAATTAATTTTGCAGTGGAGAAACCTGACAGACACTACCTCTATCAACTGTGAACACAAGCAATGATAAGTTATGTTAATAGTATGTGTCTTTATATGAAGATATGATGTGATGAAACTGATACTTAACCCCTGTGATATTTCTCCCCTCCCCTCCCATCAAAAAAAAAAAAAATCAAAAGAAATAAACCATAATCCCAGTCTAATTGCAAAAAAATCAAAGAAATCCCAATTCAGGGACATTCTACTGACCGGGAGTCCCCAAAACTCTTGAGGTTATAAGACAACAATTCTGAGGTACTATCACTGCCTAAGGAGCCTAAGAAGACATAATGAATAAATATGATATCATGTATGGGATCCAGGTGCAGAACACTAGATAAAAACTAAGGAAACCTGAATACAGTATGGACTGTAGTTAATCATAATGTATCAACAGCATTAATTATAACAAATGTATTATACTAATGTAAGATGTTAATAATAGGAAAAACAGTGCAGATATATAGGCATTCTCTGTTCTATCTTCATAATTTTTTTTGTAAATCTAGACCTATTCTAAATAAAGTTTACTTTTAAAAACATTATTTGCTAACTTAATTAAACATATTTCTCTGTAGCTATTGCATAAACAGAACCATAATCTTGCTAGGATATAAAATAAAATAAAGGTATTGTGAATAAATTCATGTTAATTTTAAATGAAACCTACTTATAAAACTATAGAATACAAAGAACTTTACATTCAGCAAATTTTCCCAATGAGTTAGAAAACATCATATTCCATAGATAGGAATTAGGAAAGGCTGTCTTTTTCAACTACATGTTTATGACCTAAGCAGACACATTCTAAGTACCAGCATTTATATCATAAGGTAAAAATATTCATATAAAAATTTTAATTTTATTTATTACATTTTAAAGCAAGATGTAAATTAGTGATAAAAACACATTTAGCCTTTGGCAAACAAGTTATAAAGTGTATTTCAGTTCATTATATCTTTTTTATAATTCATTATAGCTATAACATCAGGAAGCCCTGTAGCAATATTTAGGCTTCCACTTTTCTAAGATTTCACTGGAAGATTAATTACTTGAGTTTTGGGGTTAAAAAATTAGATTAGAAAATAGAAATCATTAAAATATCCAGCTCTTACTTTTGGTCTATGAACTATTTGTAAAGGCAGAGATATCCACACTCCAATTAGAAACCCCCAAGATGAGAGGTAAACTCAGCTTGTACCCATATATTTCCTCTTAAATAAAGTATATTTTAGAGATGTTTAAATATTTCTTTGAAGGTAAAGTTTCTTGGACATATTTATTACTGGGAATAAATAATAATAAGTTGTCATATCCAGCTGCATCCAACTTCAGTTTTGTGCTGATGCTTCTTCTACTAAGTCCAGCTAATGACCCATGCCCTGTAGTATATAATCAATACAAGGACAGGAATAAAGACGCAGATGTAGAGAATGGACTTGAGGATGTGGGAAGGGAGAAGGATAAGCTGGGACGAAATGAGAGAGTGGCATGGACATATATACGCTACCAAATGTAAAACAGATAGCTAGTGGGAAGCAGCCACATAGCACAGGGAGATCAGCTCTGTGCTTTGTGACCACCTAGAGGGGTGGGATAGGGAGGTTGGGAGGGAGACACAAGAGGGAGGGGATATGGGGATATATGTATATGTATAGCTGATTCACTTTGTTATAAAACAGAAACTCACACACCATTGTAAAGCAATTATACTCCAGTAAAGACATTAAAAAAAATACATAGTTCAATGTTTTTTCAAGAAAAAATTAATATATTTGGCAGAAAAATCTTTTAAATATAGCAGAGGGAGGAACACTCCCAAATTCCTTCTACGAAGCCACCATCACCTTGATACCAAAACCAGACAAGGATGTCACAAAGAAAGAAAACTACAGGCCAATATCACTGATGAACATAGATGCAAAAATCCTCAACAAAATACTAGCAAACAGAATCCAACAGCACATTAAAAGGATCATACACCATGATCAAGTGGGGTTTATTCCAGGAATGCAAGGATTCTTCAATATACGCAAATCTATCAATGTGATAAACTATATTAACAAATTGAAGGAGAAAAACCATATGATCATCTCAATAGATGCAGAGAAAGCTTTCGACAAAATTCAACACCCATTTATGATAAAAACCCTCCAGAAAGTAGGCATAGAGGGAACTTTCCTAAACATAATAAAAGCCATATATGACAAGCCCACAGCAAACATCATCCTCAATGGTGAAAAACTGAAAGCATTTCCACTAAGATCAGGAACAAGACAAGGTTGCCCACTCTCACCACTCTTATTCAACATAGTTTTGGAAGTTTTAGCCACAGCAATCAGAGAAGAAAAGGAAATAAAAGGAATCCAAATTGGACAAGAAGAAGTAAAGCTGTCACTGTTTGCAGATGACATGATACTATACATAGAGAATCCTAAAGATGCTACCAGAAAACTACTAGAGCTAATCAATGAATTTGGTAAAGTAGCAGGATACAAAATTAATGCACAGAAATCTCTGGCATTCCTATATACTAATGATGAAAAATCTGAAAGTGAAATCAAGAAAACACTCCCATTTACCATTGCAACAAAAAGAATAAAATATCTAGGAATAAACCTACCTAAGGATACGAAAGACCTGTATGCAGAAAATTATAAGACACTGATGAAAGAAATTAAAGATGATACAAATAGATGGAGAGATATACCATGTTCTTGGATGGGAAGAATCAACATTGTGAAAATGACTCTACTACCCAAAGCAATCTACAGATTCAATGCAATCCCTATCAAACTACCACTGGCATTTTTCACAGAACTAGAACAAAAAATTTCGCAATTTGTATGGAAACACAAAAGACCCCGAATAGCCAAAGCAATCTTGAGAACGAAAAAAGGAGCTGGAGGAATCAGGCTCCCTGACTTCAGACTATATTACAAAGCAACAGTAATCAAGACAGTATGGTACTGGCACAAAAACAGAAAGACAGATCAGTGGAACAGGATAGAAAGCCCAGAGATAAACCCACGCACATATGGACACCTTATCTTTGATAAAGGAGGCAGGAATGTACAGTGGAGAAAGGACAGCCTCTTCAATAAATGGTGCTGGGAAAACTGGACAGGTACATGTAAAAGTATGAGATTAGATCACTCCCTAACACCATACACAAAAATAAGCTCAAAATGGATTAAAGACCTAAATGTAAGGCCAGAAACTATCAAACTCTTAGAAGAAAACATAGGAAGAACACTCTATGACATAAATCACAGCAAGATCCTTTCTGACCCACCTCCTAGAGTAATGGAAATAAAAACAAAAATAAACAAATGGGACCTAATGAAACTTAAAAGCTTTTGCACAGCAAAGGAAACCATAACCAAGACCAAAAGACAACCCTCAGAATGGGAGAAAACATTTGCAAATGAAGCAACTGACAAAGGATTAATCTCCAAAATTTACAAGCAGCTCATGCAGCTCAATAACAAAAAAACAAACAACCCCATCCAAAAATGGGCAGAAGACCTAAATAGACATTTCTCCAAAGAAGATATACAGAATGCCAACAAACACATGAAAGAATGCTCAACATCATTAATCATTAGAGAAATGCAAATCAAAACTACAATGAGATATCATCTCACACCAGTCAGAATGGCCATCATCAAAAACTCAAGAAACAATAAATGCTGGAGAGGGTGTGGAGAAAAGGGGACACTCTTGCACTGCTGGTGGGAATGTGAATTGGTTCAGCCACTGTGGAGAACAGTATGGAGGTTCCTTAAAAAACTACAAATAGAATTACCATATGACCCAGCAATCCCACTACTTGGCATATACCCTGAGAAAACCAAAATTCAAAGAGAGTCATGTACCAAAATGTTCATTGCAGCTCTATTTACAATAGCCAGGACATGGAAACAACCTAAGCGCCCATCATCGGATGAATGGATAAAGAAGATGTGGCACATATACACAATGGAATATTACTCAGCCTTAAAAAGAAATGAAATTGAGCTATTTGTAATGAGATGGATAGACCTAGAATCTGTCATACAGAGTGAAGTAAGTCAGAAAGAAAAAGACAAATACCGTATGCTAACACATATATATGGAATTTAAGGGAAAAAAATGTCATGAAGAACCTAGGGGTAAGATAGGAATAAAGACGCAGACCTACTGGAGAACGGACTTAAGGATATGGGGAGGGGGAAGGGTGAGTTTTGACAGGGCGAGAGAGAGTCATGGACATATACACACTAACAAACGTAGTAAGGTAGATAGCTGGGGGGAAGCAGCCGCAAGGCACAGGGATATTAGCTCGGTGCTTTGTGACAGCCTGGAAGGGTGGGATGGGGAGAGTGGGAGGGAGGGAGACGCAAGAGGGAAGACATATGGGAACATATGTATATGTATAGCTGATTCACTTTGTTGTAAAGCAGAAACTAACACACCATTGTAAAGCAATTATACCCCAATAAAGATGTTTAAAAAAAAAAAAAAAACAAGATTTAGGTATATTAATCAAGGTGTAAATTCACAAAGGAAATTAACTTTAATATTTCATGCTGTACAAGTAAACAAAGGGGAAGAAGAAGATAGAAAAATATCTCGTGTTAAAAAATCTGTATCAATATTCGTATTTACATATGCATATGCATAAACATGTATTTACTTATACATACATAGAATATTTTAGGAAGGATACATATAAGAGTGAAAACAAATATTGTGAAAGGAAGAAAGGACTGGGATATGCAATAATAGAGAAATTACTTGCCAATATATGCAGTTTGTTCTATTTGATTTTTTTATCCTCATATATTACTTTTCAAATAAAATTGTTTTTTTAATCTCAATGGGAGGAATAAATGTGAAAATTCCTTCTCTATTTTTATAAAATCCTACAGAAAGCTTTTTAATACTAGCTGATATTGCTTCAATAATAGATGGATAAAGAGAACTTACCAGCAAACCCCCAAACAGACAATATTAAATACATAACTCAAGGGAAGATAATACATAATAAACGAATTCAAATTGTGGGGTGTGATGATGAGTTAACAGTTTACATGTTCTTAGAAAAGTTAGAAGAATATCTTTCTGTGTCAACCTGACACTTTATTTCCTAGACCCCCCTCAAAAGGCTTCCTTGCCCTCAAATTTTAAATAATTTATCTGAAACATCATCAGTAAGATATACTAGCATTACCCCTCTTACAAAGATTTATTGGGCTGTGCCCTAGATCACTATTAAAGAAAGGCATGTACTTTTCTTCTCATCTCCTTTTTGTTCCGTAAATTTTCTTCTTCCCTAAGCAGAATCATTTCTGCATGCATGTTGCCCTCTTAAGGACTTGTATTCCCAATCATTTCATTGAATTTATATGCAGATGTGTAAATCTTAGAGGTGAAAATAACACAAGCTAAAGTTGGTGATCCATATTAAAATGTCATACTCCCACCCTATAAAATAAACAGAGGTTTTTGAAAATTATTCTGTTCCACACTGGCAGGCTTCAATGAAACAGAAGCACCCTAATACATAATTAGTGGGAATAGAATTAGTTAATATTTCTAGAGATTTAATTGGCAATCTAAATATAAAAATGTTCATCTCAAGATTAATAATAAGAAAATAAGAAATAAAGAATAAATTAATTAAAATACTGGTTTTCAAATACTTATGAGGGCCTATTTTGTAAACAACTGAAATAACAAAAAGAATGGATAAATTAAGGTATATATTATATGGCATCTTTAATAGTGTTTTCTAGACTCCTTAATGCCATAGAAAATGATCAAATATAATGTTAATATTGAAAATCAAATACAAATTTTTATATAAAATCTGATCCCATTTAATTGCAAAAGATAGTATACTGATGTTTGTGTAATAAGAAATACTGGAATAGTTATGTGGATAGTGATTTCTTTAGGCATTAGAATCATGAGGTTTTTTTATATGTACATTTCTATACTTTTAAAACTATTTACAATAATGACATTATTTTCAGAAGTTAATAAAGTAATTAAAGATGAAAGGAAAATTATTGTAGCACAAAAGGATAGCTTTTACAATTGTAAGGAATTTAGTAATAAACTTAATTAGGATTATGACATTTAGAGAAAATATTTAAGAAAATTTGTGCTTCAATGAGTTATAATTTCTATACACCACAGTGTCTGGAAATGCAACTTTTATTTATATAAAGTCCTTCCTCTAGTTTTCTCATGTTCATTTAGACTTAGATTAGTGATTTTCACAATATAAATTAAAATAGCATAATTGTATATTTACAGTATGATACTAAAATACCATCAAATAATTAAGGAACTAAAAAAAAATTAAAATAGTTTTAGCAAAAAGTTGGCATGTTTTAAGTATTCTGCATACTAAACTCTTCCCACGCAAATTAGGGCTGCTGAATTATACCAGCACACCTTCTTTCTTACAAAGACAGGAAATATTTAGACACTCCTCAGTACAACATTGGATTCTACTTCTAAGGTCATCTCTAAATCTCAGCACTCATTAGTCAGTGATGGATAAAAAGTGACTACAGTAAGGTAAATTTAATTCAAAATAACACTTTTACCTTATTCTAGAATGTTTTAACATATTTAGAAATCTCCATCTTCTCTTCCTCCTGTCCCAACCACCTGATTGTGTTCTGTGTTTTAAAACACAGATTAATGTGGAGTGGGAGAGAGAGAGAGAATCTGTGTCACTTCTCAATGGTTAAGAGAGGGCAAGCATCAGCTACAGCAATTTAGAGGAGTAAAAGCATGTTTCATTGTGTTGCATAGCAGAGATATTCAGTTTGATGGAAAGCTTAGGAACCACAGTGTTTAAGCTCTTCCATTAAGAAGAGAAAATGATGACACTGAACTCTGAACCTGGACCTGACATCTTCATCACTGATTTACAGTAACGTCTGTGGAGGGGGAGGTCACTGTGCTGGATAAGCTACTAATGTGGCTTAGGGAGAAGGTCATTTGTGTACACTGTAACTTCTCTTCATTTTAGGAGCATAGAGAATTTGGAAAACAGAACTTGACATTTTCAGAGAATTATTACAGTGCTAAAGAGTTCAAAGTGTTTATTCTTGATACCTGGAAACTAAAGTGCTTCTTTCTCTGAAGTTTTCAAACAAGATTGCTGTATAAAGTTTAATCAGCATTCCATCAAAATTACTCGTGTGGAGGCTGAGGCTAGATAGCTGAATTTTAAAAGATTCCCATTCTTGGGTCTTTTGTAACAAAGGCAAATGAAAGTAGAAGGTTAGAAACAGACAGAACTTAAATGTATTCTTTGAAAACTTTTCTCTTCAGCGTTGCAAACACAAATACTGTTCATTGTTCCATTTGGATACCTTCATTATATTAGTGATAGACTGCTAACTTCTCAGGGGGCTCTGTCTAGAGTTCTGTGAACACACACACACACACACACACACACCACATTGCATTAAAGTTAAACCTAAATTTTCTTTCCAGAGTATGAGTAGTCATTTGCAGCAGCTTTTCTGGCTACAGATGTCAGCATAAAAATCAAAAGATAATGAAGAGATAATAAATGAAAAAGAAATACAGAAATAATGCAAAGAGCTCTACTTTTCCTCCTTTTCGTGTTTGTCCTGATGTGTCTCCTAAAACCATGGGGTTATTAATAAGACTTTATTTGTTTCTTGCTATCCTTTAAAATATTTCTTTCCTCTGGTAAATTTTATGGTCTCTTGTTGACTGGGATATGCAATAATAGAGAAATTACTTGCCGATATATGCAATATAGTCCACAGTATCTTCTTACTATTAGATATATTATGTTTTGTTCATATAACATTACATCTTCTAGGTTATATCCTGGGCTGTCCTATATCAATAAAGATTGAATAAACATCATTGTTTCTTCAGTTTGTCATTGGGCACACTTGCAAATGTGTTTGTAAGAAAAATTTCTAGAAGTTGAAAGGCTGACTCAAAGGATGTAGATATTTAAAATGTTTATAGATATTGTCGAGTTTTATTCCAAGTTGTATTCATTTCTTTTTAATACTGTGTAATATGCCATAGTCTGTATCTGTTCACCTCCTGAAGGACATCTTGATTGCTTCCAAGTTTTGGCAAGTATGAATAAAGCTGCTGTAAACATATGTGCCCAAATTTGGGGGTTGACTTAAGTTTGCAACTCCTCTGTGTAAATAATAAGGACTGGGATTGCTGGATTGTATGTTAAGAGTTTTGTAAGAAATGGCCAAACTGTCTTCCAAAGTGTCCGTACCATTTTGCACTCCCCTCAGCAATGAATGATAGTTCCCATTATTCCATATCTTTGCCTTTGGTGTTGTCAGAGTTCCAGATTTTGGTCATTCTAATAGATGTGCATTGATATCTCATTGTTGCTTAAATTTGTATTTCTGTGATGCCATATGATATGGAACATCTTTTCATAGGCTTTTTTGGGTTTCTATTTTCAAGGAAGAAGAAGTGAACAGATTGTTGGATAAATAAACAACAGAGTCAGCATACTTAATCTAGGGAGACTTGATATATTTAAATTATTGTGTCTTTCTATCCAAAATCAACATATAGCATTCTATTTGTTTATTCTTCTTATATAGCTAAGTAGAATTTTTTGTTTGTTTGTTCACATAGAAGTTGCACACTTCTTGGTACAGTTTTTCCTCTAGAGATTTATCTTTTTACGTTGTTATATTGAAAGAGCTCTTTTCTTCCTTTCAGTTTTCTAAGCTATTAAAAAGCAAGTTTAAAAAAAATCTGTTTCTGTCTCTCGATAGATGGATTGATATATGTGTGTATGTGTACATGTGTATATGACATTTGTACACACATTCAAACATGCATATATATATATGTGTGTGTCTGTGGAAAAAATATATATAATGAATATTATATAGATTTTAGTGTAATCAACCAAAAAGTTAAGAAAACTTTTGTTGCCTGTATCATTCTTTTCTGTTGACTAAACATGCTTCTAGTGTCAACTCTGGCACTTTCTAACAAAACATTTGATACAGAAAACCTGGTTTTAGAGGTAAGCTTGTCTGGCTTTGAATTCTAGCTTTACAAGTGCATGGCCTTGGGCAGGTTACTGAACCTTCTCTGTGACTCAGTTTCCTCATAAATAAGATGGTATGATTATAATAACTATCTACTGAGAGAGTTGTTAGGAAAGGGGATAGTTGTGAAGATTAATCCTCACAAAACTAATACACATTGTGTCAAATGATTTTTATTTTCCTTATTAGTAATAAGACTAATCCTTTGTCTTACTTTCCAAAATCTCTGTCTTTTTCAGTTTTGGGGACTCATGAAAAAGATGAAAGGTATAATTAGAGTGATTGAGTAAATGTTAAGATAATATATTCCCGATGATTATAACTGAATACAATAATTGATAAAAGGGAATATTAGCCAAGTACTGTTGAAGGCCAGATAAAGGATCAGTTCACTTTTTGGAGTGTCAGGGAACACTAGATAAAATCTGTGTTCGAGCTACCAATTAAAAAAAGGTAAATTTAAACAAAATAGGTCAAGTTGGAACTTTTCTCATTTTTTTCTTTTCTTCAGCTTAAAGTAAAAGTGCAACCTTCTGAAAAATCTGCAAAGGTAATTGAGGAGATACAATCCAAGTCCTTCACTTGCTAATGGATATGAAACACTTAAAGTTGCCTCATCTTCTCTATTTAAAATATACAATGGATGTGCTTGAGATTTAAATGATGGAATTTGAATTTTCAAATACTTTACGTATAGTATGTCAGAATTTTCTATTCTGTTTACAAAGAGCGTATAATGGGAGTTTTCACTAACTGAGAGAAGAAAATAAAACTGCTTCATCAAGGTCTCTGGGTCAAGCATTAGTACAAGCTGAGAGGTATTCAGGTTGAAGTTGTGTTGAAAAGACCACATTTCATGCTACCAATGGCTGAGTGAAAAACAAAACAAACTGACTCCACATCACAATATCCTTCTACTTGGAGTAATTCTCATACCTTTCTTCAGAAAGTCAGCCTGACCAGACACATTGAAACTGCTGCTGAGCTTGGGCCAAAAATTTATGGGATGTCTTAAAATGTTTTGTTTGTTGGTTTAATAATCTCGAGGGTATATTCCAAGAACAGGAACCCCCTAGAGAAGTGTCAGTCAGGTTATGAGAGACTGTTTCCACTCTGTGGAAAATATTATTTCAAAAGGCCTTTATAAAAAGGGAAATAGAAACAAGGTAAAAAGGCAATGTAAGAGGGGAAAAAAGGATATTAGAAAACTTTCTTTTAAAATATCAGTTGAAAGAGGAAAAAGGTAGTATCTCTGTGCTTTTCATATCTATAAAACATTGCTATCTTTCATGTCTATGATACATGTCAATAAAATAAAACAAAATAAAAATCTTGGACTTTTTAGAATCCTGAAAGTTTTAAAACTCAAATGAAAACCTGTCTAGCCTCTGAAGGAAATTTTTATTAAATGGCTGTAAAGTGGATATCACAGAAGTTTCAGAAATTCTCATGGTATTTCTTTTTACTAATTTTATCAAACTTTCCCAGAAATATTTAATGTCAGCAAAAGTACTCACCGGCATACTCCATTGAATAGGACACCACATAATATACAAAAACCCGAAAACTATGGACACCATGAAAAAAATAATAGAAGATTATCAAGCAAACAGAGAGGATGAGCAGAGTTAGTTTTCAAATTCTACCTCTATCCATCAGAAAGTTTTAGGGTGGACTCAACACAAGCCTGAGGGTTCTATTAATGTCACTAAACATGGTAATATCTACATATAAAGATATTTCTGCAGTTTAATTTTTCTATTAAATTTCAATTGCATAAAGTGTATTTTTAAATAAAAAGAACAATAATTTTAAAATAACAAAAACAGCAATTAGATGGAAAGAAATATTTTCAGACCTTAATGATGGTAAATGCTGGGTCATGATAACTCATATTCATCATGGGTTTTGGGTCTTGGGAATCAGTATTTTTGTCTTTTTATCTTATATATTTATTAAATATAAAACATTTTAATGTGTACATAAAATAAATTGATTTGAGAAATTCTTAGCAATGAAACAATCTTCATAATTATTATTATGGTAAAAATATTTTCTAAGAATTGTGGTTTGCTATTATAATTTTCTCATGCCTTCAGCCACATATATACAGATGTCTTTTTGCATCTCTCTAGTGTTCTATCATGTAGAGGGTCATAGCACAAGCCTATTACTTTAACCTCATATTTACTTAAAAATACCATGAAGCATAGTGATTATTATTTTCTGAGCATACCAGAATATACTATTCCACAATTATTATTAACATACTAGACCATACGCAAAGAGAATAAAACTTTCTTTTCTTCCTCATTAGTTCTTATCTATGGCATGGCAGTGGGAAAAGTTTTAGTCAAACGCACAAAGTTTAATCCCTTAAAGTATTTCAAACCATACATTTCTGTATAATTATTTAAACAATAATTTTGTTTGTTTTTTATTCCCCCAGTTTGTTTAGAAAAAGTATAAAGGAAGCAGGGTCTTTTATACCCTTGTGATGTTGGAGATGAGGGGGGACTCTTTCGTGGAACCGATGGATTCTCTCTTCTATATGTGACTTTTCTTTTGAATGTCAGAAGCTCTGATTAATTCTTCCTTTCTCTTTGCTTTCATGCATCCATGAACTTTATCCCTTCAAAGCAAATAGGTTTTGGCTAACTATGCAGTGTATCAGTATATATAAAGGCATATTTTTTTTTCAAATTTTACATGTATATTCCTTTATACTTTTTATTGGAGATTTCATCTCATTATTTAACCTGAGTCTGCTATCAGTATACAAAAATAACAGTAACACAAAGGAACTGATCTAGAGGTAAATAAATGTTATCCAAGCATCCATTATGTGATAGTGGTGCTTTCATATCAAGAGCTAAATTAAAAATACACCAAAAGAGGGGGCTTCCTGGTGGCGCAGTGGTTGAGAGTCTGCCTGCCGATGCAGGGGACACGGGTTCGTGCCCAGGTCCAGGAAGATCCCACATGCCGCGGAGCCGATAGGCCTGTGAGCCATGGCCACTGAGCCTGCACGTCCGGAGCCTGTGCTCTGCAATGGGAGAGGCCACAACAGTGAGAGGCCCGCATACGCAAAAAAAAAAAAAAAAAAAAAATAGGCAAATTTACACAGTCTTATGACAACAATGATAAAGAATACTGGTAATTTAATAGGGGCCTCTCAATAAATTACATATTGATAGTGGCGAGAAAAAGAACAGCATTATAAAAGAAATAAACTGCATTCATTATAGATTTATAATATCTAAGACTGTATTGCCTCAAATTTATCTTTATTCCCTTGGGAATATTAATCTTAAATTATGCAAATTTCAAAATATGTGATGAATGTTCTAGTATTTATTCATTTCAAAAAATGTTAATGTTGAACACTAATTTGCTATGCTTAAAGATACAGGTTTTTAAAAGAAAATGCTATATCTGTAGATATGAATCTTAGTCAAGAACTTTAAATCAAGTCATACTGAATATATTTTAGAATAAAAATTCTGATAATCAGAAAAATTTTAATTGAAAATATATTTTCTGTTTTCGCAAGCATTGAAAATTTCAATTTAAAAGTTAAGACTAGGAAAGAGATAATATCAAATTAAGTAAAGATAATGTTGCTTATGTTATACTTCCAGCTTGGAAAAAGAATACTGACATTCCACCTCTAATTTGTGGATATCACAAGGGTATAGAGATAAGAGCAGTTGTCATTTATATTTATCTCAAAATTTTTGAGACATAGAGGACTCTTCAGAACCAAGATACAGGTAGAACTACTCTTCTTGTATAAGCAGTAATTGGAGGCAGAACACCTTTGCAGTACTGTTTATAGAGACATAAAGACTTC
The DNA here is from genome assembly GCF_008692025.1 of Phocoena sinus. Taxonomy (NCBI): domain Eukaryota; kingdom Metazoa; phylum Chordata; class Mammalia; order Artiodactyla; family Phocoenidae; genus Phocoena; species Phocoena sinus. The sequence continues at coordinate 33,236,533 of NC_045772.1, read as the reverse complement.
TACCGTACTGTTGACAAATTGCTGCTTCAAGGGGAAGTTAAGGTAAGGAGCAGAGACTTAAGTTTTTCAACTAAAGAAATAATGTTGATATGAGAAATTTACCAGTTTCAAGAATCATATAGGTGAAGAACAGGATGCAAATATAATGATAAGGAACTGTTAAAAAGCAGAAAATACTACGAATAGAGACTATATTTTAAGCCAACATTAAGGGTTTGTTTATTTGAGGAAGTTTTCTTTTTCCTACCAGTATCCTCTTTATAAAGAATATTATATTTATATATTAGAATTCTGTCTTTTCAAATTTTCAACTTTATTTTTTTATATAGGATGCCTAAATTTGCTACATAGTAATGTATACACACACAAACACATCTGTGCATATAGTTACCCACAAGAATAACAACTATACAGTGTATATATGTGTGTGTATGTATACACACACATGCATACATATATATAACATATATACACAGAGATGAATTAAGGTACATATATGCATATTTGTGTCTATGTACATGCATTCATATATACATACATAATGTTTTTATTCCAGAATATATATATATATTTTCAGCCATTCTGAACAAACCCTTTAATCACCTTCATAAAGTCCTGATTTAGAAACTTCTAACTGTTTATTTTTAAATAGAATGAGTATAACATGGTTTCCTTTACAGGCTGCTATTTTGACCAAGTTTGTTCTGTCCAGGTGGGTTAGACATTGACATATCATAGTCATTCATATCCATGGATGTAAGTATTTGTCTCATTGGAGTATAAGCAACTTTTAAAAAGCCATCTTTTTCAAGTTATCTGCAAGTTTTCCAATAGTAATATTAAGGTATTTTTAGAATCTTATGATAGATTTTAATTATCTCTTATTTTGATTGTGACATAAGTAACTGGCTGGGAAAGGAGAGTGTATGGAGTGAGAATGGGCTCTAAACTAAATAGGAAGGACCTAGCAGCATGATGTCTGGCAGTGATAGGTGATCATCTACAAGAATACCACACATTTATTTTTGATGAAAGTTTGAAGTAATAAATCTGTATTACAAACATTGTAATAACAACATGTTTGTAATTACAAACATGTATAATAATACAAAGTCCTTGGATATAGACTGGGGTGGAGGAGTAGAGATTCAGAATCATCATCATCTCTCAAACACTATGCAAATTAGGCAAGCACTGTGGCATCCTTGGGGTTTAGTATTACATAAGTAAAATAAAAGTTGATGTTTAACAGTTGATCTCTGTACATCTGGATATTGTACTCAATTTGTCCTTAAAATTTCAAACTACATTGTTTTAAGAAGTCTGACAGTTTGGCTTTTATCATTTTTGTGTATAAATTTACTTTCTTTCTAAACTTTTTAAAATTAGTAGTTTTCTAGTTGATGATTTTGACAAATTGCTTATCATAACATATTCAGCTTTTTTTCCTCTAAAAATTAGTAGGAAACATATGGAAGTGAAATTATACGTAATATTACAAATAATCTATAAATTATATACTCCATATTATATATATAAATATATATGCCTGATCAATGCACAGAAATCTCTTACATTCCTATACACTAATGATGAAAAATCTGAAAGAGAAATTAAGGAAACATTCCCATTTACCATTGCAACAAAAAGAATAAAATACCTAGGAATAAACCTACCTAAGGAGACAAAAGACCTGTGTGCAGAAAACTATAAGACACTGATGAAAGAAATTAAAGATGATACAAACAGATGGAGAGATATACCATATTCTTGGATTGGAAGAATCAACATTGTGAAAATGACTATACTACCCAAAAGCAATCTACAGCTTCAATGCAATCCCTATCAAACTACCAATGACATTTTTCACAGAACTAGAACAAAAAATTTCACAATTTGTATGGAAACACAAAAGACCCCGAATAGCCAAAGCAATCTTGAGAAAGAAAAACGGAGCTGGAGGAATCAAGCTCTCTGCCTTCAGACTATACTACAAAGCTACAGTAATCAAGACAGTATGGTACTGGCACAAAAACAGAAATATAGATCAATGGAACAGGATGGAAAGCCCAGAAATAAACCCACACATATATGGTCACCTTATCTTTGATAAAAGGAGGCAAGCATATACAATGGAGAAAAGACAACCTCTTCAAAAAATGGTGCTGGGAAAACTGGACAGCTACATGTAAAAGAATGAAGTTAGGACACTCCCTAACACTGTACACAAAAATAAACTCAAAATAGATTTAAGACCTAAATGTAAGATCAGACACTATAAAACTCTCAGAGGAAAACATAGAACACTCTGTGACATAACTGACAGCAAGATCCTTTTTGACCCACCTCCTAGAGAAATGGAAATAAAAACAAAAATAAACAAATGGGACCTAATGAAACTTAAAAGCTTTTGCACAGCAAAGGAAACCATAAACAAGATGAAAAGACAACTCTCAGAATGGGAGAAAATATTTGCAAATGAAGCAACTGACCAAGGATTTATCTCCAAAATTTACAAGCAGCTCATGCAGCTCAATATCACAAAAACAAACAACCCAATGCAAAAATGGGCAAAAGACCTAAATAGACATTTCTGCAAAGAAGAAATACAGATTGCCAACAAACACACGAAAAAAATGCTCAACATCATTAATCATTAGAGAATTGCAAATCAAAACTACAATGAAGTATCACCTCACACTAGTCAGAATGGCAATCATCAAAAAGTCTACAAACAATAAATGCTGGAGAGGGTGTGGAGAAAAGGGAACCCTCCTACACTGTTGGTGGGAATGTAAAATGATACAACCACTATGGAGAATGGTATGGAGGGTCCTTAAAAAACTAAAAATAGAACTACCATATGACCCAGCAATCCCACTACTGGGCATATACCCTGAGAAAACCAAAATTCAAAAAGAGTCATGTACCCCTATGTTCATTGCAGCTCTATTTACAATAGCCAGGACATGGAAGCAACCTAAGTGTCCATCAACAGATGAATGGATAAACAAGATGTGGCACATATATACAATGGAATATTACTCAGCCATAAAAAGAAACAAAATTGAGTTATTTGTAGTGAGGTGGATGGACATAGAGTCTGTCATGCAAAGTGAAGAAAGAAAGAGAAAAAAATATACCATATGCTAACACATATATATGGAATCTAAAAAAAAAAAAAGTGTTCTGAGGAACCTAGGGGCAGGACAGGAATAAAGATGCAGATGTAGAGAATGGACTTTAGGACATGGAGAGGGGGGAGGGTAAGCTGGGACGAAATGAGAGAGTGGCATTGACGTATATTCACTACCAAATGTAAAACCGATAGCTAGTGGGAAGCAGCCACATAGCACAGGGAGATCAGCTTGGTGCTTTGTGACCACCAAGAGGTGTAGGATAGGGAGGGTGGGAGGGAAACGCAAGAGGGAGGGGATATGGGGAGATATGTATACATATAGCTGATTCACTTTGTTATACAGCCGAAACTAACACAACATTGTAAAGTGATTATACTCCAATAAAGATGTTAAAAAAAAAACTGAAAACACCTCAAAAAGATTAAATAATGCAAAAAAAAAAAAAAGAGAAAAAGGAATATATGCCTGAAAATTCTGACACAAAGTGGATTCTCTATAAATATTAGCACTTACCTCTCTCTACCATTTTGAATCTTGGGTAAAATCAGCAAACTATAAATGATCTTATCTTTCTTCTTCCCTGGAATAATTGTTTAAAACGTAGCCTTAATGATAGTAATTACATAAACCAGTATGATTTTTAAAGTTATAGCTCAAAAATAATAATATCATAGAGATATAAACATAAAAAATTAAAATGTGCCACAGTTATGAAGCTAACCATAATACATGTAATTTCTCCACCCTACATCATAAAATTCTTCAGTCTTACATATTTCATCTAAATGCATGCTATTCTGAGAGGCTTTGAATGTATGAAGAATAATTAGAATTCTGAAACTTGTTTAGGATTCCACATTTTGTGATTTGACTATATGCATTCATCATCATCACCAACATCATCACCATCACCAGAGTAAATATGTGTGTATGCACATATAGTATTCATTTCATATAGTGTATGTCTGCATGTCTATATGTAAATTGTATGCAGGAAACCTTTTTATCTATTTTACATATATTTCTTAAGCCCACATAACAAGCCTATATGGTAGACAATATTGGTATTTTCCTTTTAAAGACAAGAACACTGTGGTCCCAAAGAGTTAAGTATTTGTTCAAGGTTATGTGGCTATCTAATGGCAGCTCTTCATTTTGAGTCTTCACAAAAATTATGGAAACCACAATCTGAAAAGTAATATCATTATTATTATCATAAAATTGAAAGCAATGTCACTTACTCTCTGTGTTGCCACTGTTCAATTACAAGCCAGTACCAATTTCAGTTTTCTAATCTGTAAAATGAGAAAATCATATTATATCATTATGAATGCCCCTTTTATCTATTATAAGTCAATAATTTTAGTTATTGATGATTATTTTAAATTCCAGTCAGTAAAACCTACTTATAACAACTTTGTCTAATTCTCTTTCCCCTTCTCTGTGGCTTTAAGGGGCAGAAAACTTTTTTTTACATATATGCATTTAGTATCCTAAATCATGCATTCATACACTCATGCATTCATTCACCTATTTATTTAGACTTTAGATACTCACCCTGGTTCAGTGTCTTTGCTATTCACTGGGGTATGACTGACATGGCATTATCTACTTGGGATCACAATATATATACACAGGAGGCAAACAATAATGAAATAATTCTACCAGTAATTTCATAATTATGAATTAAATTAAGTACTATGAGGACACAGTACAGAATGCCAAGAAACCATATAAAAGCAGGGGGAGATCGGACACTGTTTTGTTTAGGGAAGAATAGTAAATCCCTATTTCTTTGAACATCTAAGTTCCATTATTTAAAATGCCCTTTATCCACCTGATGAATACTTTATTCATTCTTTAGTCCCAAATCACATATCACTTCGTCTGCAAAGTGTCCCCTGACTCTCCAAGTAGCAATAATCGCTCACTCTCTGTGCAATCTCTGTATGCTTTTCCTGCTTTGTATTCATCATACTTCACTGTCATTTGTTTATTTATCTAGCTGAACATGGCTGGATGATATGTTCTGTCAGTGCAGAGACTATGTCCTTTTCCTCTCTGAGCCTTCAGCATGTGTCACAATGAATAGCACACAGAAAATTTCCAGTTCAGGTCAAATTATTTATTGTATCCTGCAAACCATGTGTTTAATAAAAGAAGCATATGTGGGTGGTTGATGAGAAAAGGGCATTAAATACTGGATAAAAGTATTGTGAGTCAGAACAGGATCAAAGGTTGTTCAGGAACTTGCCACAGATGATTCCAAAGGATACTACTGCATCAGATGTATTAATTTTACAATCAGAACCACAAGACTTTTTACTGGGGAGTGTGAATAGTTTTGGAGGCAAGAGCAACTATTTAGGTTAAGATTTAGAAAGTAACTTGTATTTTGTTGTGTACTATTTGCTAATTGGCAATATTCACCTGTTGAAGGAACTTCAAAATATACTGCATTGAACATTATAAAAATAGCATAACACTTCTTATTATTACTTGAACAACTCAATGACTCCTAAGAAAACAATTGTATACATGTACTTTATGTGCATATAAATATATTAAAATGTAAAGTTTCTCTAGGCTCATATCTTAGATGAATTTTTCATGTCTTTAATGTTACCTTAAAATTTAAAATATGACAGTCTAGGTAACCACTGATTGTAATATGTAAATAGGAGTTTTAATTCAATCACTGTTATATATGCAGAGCTGAGAAGAATAATGATGAAGCAACTTAGCATAATTACTCAATTGCATCAACAATCATATTGAAAAGCAAGTTAATTCAATTTGAAGTTATTGGCCTTTAGGTTAAAGTGAAAGTGGGGGGATGGGGAGTAGGTTTGCCTTCTCTAAGTTAAGATGGTACATGTATAAATGTTATGTCACAAAGGAGCATATAATTTATTTAGTTTTTATAAAAAGTCACCTCCTCTTCAGACTTCCCTGGTGGTGTAGTGGTTAAGAGTCTGCCTGCCAATGCAGGGGACACAGGTTCGATCCATGGTCCGGGAAGATCCCACATGCCACTGTGCAACTAAGCCCATGCACCACAACTACTGAGCCTGCACTCTAGAGCCCGTGAGCCACAACTATTGAAGCCCGCGCGCCTAGAGCCCATGCTCCACAACAAAGAGTAGCCCCCACTCGCTGCAACTAGAGAAAGCCCACACACAGCAACAAAGACCCAACACAGCCAAAAATAAATAAATAAATAAATTTTATTTATTTTTTAAAAAGTTACCCCTTCTTTCTCACTGTAAAGAATATGTATCATGTCTTTGGCTCTATTTTGAGAGTCTTCCATGTAAAACTAGAACTGATGTAAGAAAACTGTATTTTTAAAACATTGCAAAGACTACCAGGCCCATTTAGAACACAGCTAAGATGATGTAATTAGGAAGTAGATTGCTTTGAAAGAAAGTTATCCATTCTGGGTTTAGTTGTATCAACATCTTCACTGAAATGTGTATTGCTTTAGAATACTATTCAAGAAACAGTGATAAGTAAAATGCAGTCAGGATAAAACTTAAATTTGAATCCTTTATTTTAGTATCTTCGTAGAAAGAGCTAAGATTCATTTAGCTTATTTAAAAATGAGCTAAATCTCTCACTTTATGAAAAACTCTCGAATCTTAACTATGCTAAAATAGCCATGTCATTCCTGTGCCGAATAGTCATGAGTGAAACTGTTTGTAAAGAGGGATAAAACCTAAACCGTTAGTTTTCATGAAAAACAAATTATTGGCTAGAAATTAAATTAGTTTAATGCAGATAATATAATTTTGTTCAGCCATATTCGGTAGAAAAAGAATGTTGGATACAAGATGAAGTAAAATTCATCTGCTTCCTGTAGGCACTTTGTAAAGTCCCTGAGGGAGACAGATGTACCAGCACAGGACTAAACAAATGCACTAACTATTACAAGCTGAGCTTTGGCCTCAAACGCCACTGTAGTTGCTTGAAATAGTGACTATCCATGAAACACAGAGACTAATTTGTATCTTTAATCTCTGGATGAAACTGGAATCAGGTAGACTAGAATCAGCTTCCTTGACTCATTTCTTTAGGTCTTCACCCCAATTTGCCCCTCAAGATCTTAACGGGTTTGTAGACAAAGGGATGAAGAAAGAAGGTTCCCCAAGGGTAAAAGAAAAATGTTATCCCCTGGGCCTACAACAGAAGATTTAGTAGTTCTAAAATGTGTCAAAAATAAAACCTATTTGTTAAGGATTACCCAATGAATATACACTATATTCATTCCTCTGCATGATATATAATCTTTGGATTAAGGTAGGCTACTCTGGAATCAGATATCAAGTCACTCCTCCCCATTTAGTTATTACCAAGTTGTTCTCTGAATACTTCACTCTCTTGTTTGATGGACATAATAAAAATCTATGTTTATTCTAAGCATATGGTTTAAAATATTGCTCAAAATAGATTCCCTATGGGAGCAGAGTCTAATAATACTTGTCTCTTTACATAGTTTATATGTGCTTTTGTAAAACACACTTTATGTTACATTTAGATTTATGGTCCTTTCTGAATTAACTTTTGTATATGGTGAGAGGAAAAGATCTACATTTTCGCGTATGTTTCTCAGGTAGGACCAGAGCAACCTTTATTCTAGGGCTAACTTTGTCCCGCTGTTGAGTATCTTCTGAGTACACTACCCCATCCCCTATGAATTAAGAGACTATTTTCACTATGGCTCTTTCACTGTAGAAACAAACTATTGAGAACCCTTTGAAAACTCCATTGACTGTTCCTTATGCTCCCATTCCCCCAAAAGCCTTGTGTGGTTTCTTCACACATGTTGCTGTTTTTTGCTCAGTTGCGGATGTAAGGCTGACCTTGCAAAGAGCTCCAGAACTATCTCTCATGGAATTCTCTCCTCTCTGGTGCTCTGTTCTGCACATTCTAGCTGCCTTGACCTCCCTGGAATCCCAACTCTGTCCCCTCCACTTAGGGAAACCACTCAGCTCTACCTTGGTTCCACCTTCTTGCTCTGTGCCATAGAGATTTTCTACAGGCAATGTGCTGGGGATATTACTGGGCTCAGCTAATTTGTTCTTCCTCTCAGAAATCACTATCCTGAACTGAGTTTTGTCCAATGTCTGAAAATTCTTGTTTCATATATTTTATACGTTTTTAGTTGCTTAAGGAGGGAGTGTAAATCTAGTACATGTTATTGAATCTCAGCCAAAAACTTGAGTTCTGCCCTGTTTCTATCTCCCTTTTTTTCCTCTTTACATTTTATTTGGATAATTTTCATTGATTTATCTTAATTTATCTCCTCCTCCACCCCCTCCTCCTGCTCCCCCCATCCCCCTGCAGTGACCAATATTGTGATAAAACTTTCAAAGGAAATTCTCATCTCTAATTTGTCTTTTTACTTGTGACATTTCCTTTATACTCTTCTTTTTTAGGTTTAAATGTCTACTAAATTCACCATTTTTTCAGGCATGTTCTCGACCTCTTTCACTAGACCTTCTAAGATGTTATTTATAGTTATTTTAATCTCTGAGTGATCATTTCCAATATCTTTATCATTCCAGGCTTTTTAAACATTTGATTTCATTAAAATTGCATAAGTATGTAAGATCAAAATATTTTAAGGACAATTCGAATATGTGCATTCAAATTTTGATTAATGATGATATTTGTGACAGGTTGTTTATCTTTGATCATGTAACCACAATGTAAAAATTCTAATAATATCACTCAGAAATTTGATGTTTATGATGTTATTAAATAACTCATATAATATCCTAAGCAAAAAATTTGGGGTAATCAGAGAATTTTCTCAAGAAGTAACTGGATATATTTTATCCTTCATTGAAACTGCTTTAAAACTGCTCTAAAATGAATAGTAGATGATTGAAATGTAAGCCCACCTATTTCACCAAAGATTTTAAGCCTTTAGTGATAAAGTTATTGCATAAATGTCACCATACATTCTGATTCCTTTTACCTAACATCTACCCAAAATAAAGTTCTGGAGAAAAATTTCAAGTGAAAAGATTATTATTAACTGCATTTTGCTGTATATTATTTGAGCATAAACAAACAGGTTGTCTTCTGAAATGAGATATGACTTCAGTCTTTACTGAAGAAATGAATATTTTATTGTTATAAATGCAATATTTAAAATATAAGAATTACTACATATAAATATTTATATAAAACCAGAATGAGGAAAGAATTAGAACAATTAAAACAGTAAGTGGTATAATGTGTCATAAGAGGAGGCCAATAAATTCTGTCTAAAATTAAAGCATGTATTATAATTTAAAAAATCACTTCTACCATTGTTTTATATTTTTCTCTTATAGGAATCGTTCAAACATTAAGATTTATTGCAAAGAAGAAACATTTATCCTAAATTCAGCTGGTCTTTCCATTTCACAGTTTTTTTCTCCATAAATTGTAGATAAAATAAGTATTTTTTTATAAATGTGTATAGCCAATTGTTCCTTCCTCTTTTAAGGAAAACAAAATCAGGGATAGGGAAATATTAGCTATAGAATTTGCAAGTTGTTAATAAGCTCTCCACTATGTAAATTTTGCTGAGACAAGAAGGCTGAGAGTTCAGGAGAGGATCTTTTAGTTGAAAATTCTGGAGGGCTATACCAGAGGAGCTGGGAAACTTGAGGTAGACAGAACCTTACCAAAGTTTCAATCCACCATCTACTCAGCTAGAAGTCTGGTTTGATTAAAGTTACCAGCCATCATTCTATCTGAGCAAATTCTAGCAGAGCAAAGAGCGAAGCCTCCCTAAAGGAAAGTAAATCAGCTAGTGCCACTTTAACTTTTTTATAGACAAAGTTTGGCATTCAGTTTAAAAAATTCACTAGACATGCTGAAATACAGGACCATATGCCATGGCTTTGGGAGTTGGAGGAGTCTTGAGTTGTGGCTTTTGCTGATTTCTGTGGTTTAAACACTAGTACCATGAGTGATTTCACACTATCAGTGTAAAGTTATTGAATGCAGAGTTAGGAAGAGATGTTCATTATCTGGTCTCTCAAGTGGATATGAGCCAGTTCTGGAACATCACTGAATATGACACAATATGAAGAGAGAGTCAAACCACAGAAACAGATGACAGGATATCCAGACATTGGAGACTCCTGTCAAGAAATTTAAAATTAGGAGTGAGGTTAACTGTTCAAGAAAATAAAATGGAAATGCACAAAATAGAAAAGATCAAAAATTTACTACAATCTAAAAAAATGATTAAATGGATATTCTACATATTCTGGATATGAAAAATAGAATGAATGAAATTAGACTTAATATTTGATTTTAATAAAAGAATAAATTCAGGATAAAATTAGAAAATTTTAAATCATGTTCGTAGGAAATATTCAAATTAAAGCACACAGAGGCAAAAAAGAAAAGTACAGAAAAAATATAAATATTAAGGTCTAACCTATGTCTAATTGAAGCCCCATAAAATATGATGTCCTATAATAATGAGGCAGTAGGAATATTTTAAAAAGCTAGTAGCTTTTTTTAAAAAAGATTAAAATATTAACCTATAGATTCAAGGAGACTGTGATCTCTAGCAAGGTGAATAAATATAAAGAATAGCACACAATAGCACCTTACAGTAAACTGTGAAGAAACACATAGAAACTAAGCAATTTTAAAAGGAGAAAGAGGAAGGGAAAGAAAAAATATCATCTTCAAAAGAATAACAAAAATACAAATGATTTCTCAACAGAAACAATGGAAGTCAGTAATTGAATATTATTTGCCAATGTGTATTTTAAGGATATTTTTGCTTCTATCTTCATTCATTCTCATGTTTTTATGTGCCATCTAAATCTTGTTGAAAAGTATTTCAGCTGAGATCTCACTCTGGAGTATCATGGTGCATGTCCCCACAAGCAATTCAATCTCATACCTCTGGTCCTGAACTCAGTTCATTCTCCCTATTTTCAACTACTAGATGAGTTGCTTATGCTTTGGTTTCCCTCATTATATGTGCTAATCATACCCTGCCCTTTTTTGTCATAGCACTTTTACCTATGTGTGGGACTACAAGATATATAATTCCCTCTCTCACTGGAATAGAAGATCATAAACTCAAGATTGATTACTGTTGTGGGTTACATTATATCCCTATATCTTAGCACAGTGTCTGTTGCACTATTGGTTGTCAATAAATATTTAAGGAATAAATTAATTAATACTTCTTTGCTTCTACATCTATTCTTACAATAAGCTCCTGTTACCTAAATTAATCTGGATCTGTGACTTTCTTGCGATAGGAAAAGCCTAAGGACATATTAGGTACCTGTAATTTTCCTCAAGTATCATTCACTATCACCCCCAAGCCTCTGTCCCTACTACTTCCTCTCCTTGAAATGTGTTACATATGTTTATGCATTTGGCCAGACTTTTTCATTATCTAAGCATAGTTCAGGATGTACCTTTTCCTTGAGGCATGCTTCAATTCTGCAAGCCTAGGGTAAGTGGCTCTCTTTTCAATATCATAAACAGGCTCATGATGACTAATATCAGCCTATTTCTCCTCTATTATAAACCATTGTCTATAAGATTGTAAATATGTTAAGCTAGGAACCATTTCAATTGTGTGTAGGGTATATAATTTGTAGCCAATGAATATTTGTTGAGTAGAGAAGGTAAATGACCAATTGTGGCTTTGATTCAGGGAATCTCATTCAACTGTTCTTTTCACTGAAAAACAAATGCCAAGTGTTTCAGAGATCAAATGTCTCCATAAATATTATCCTTTAAAATTCATGCCACCACTTCAATCATTAATTTAATAGATGAATTAATTCATTTAGTCAACATCACATAAATGAACAACTGAAGTTGAACATCAAGTTCTAGAACCTAAAAAATACTGGTATTGGCCCTGAGGAAAATTAAGTTGGAGAAAAGAACACCTGCTAATTATATAAGAGCTGTTGACCTGTAAACAAATATAATATGGGGTAGAAACAGACGTTTGTATCAACCAGAGTCTTAATCATGAGGGGAATCTCCAACTCCACTGGGAAGGAGAGTTAAACAGAGGCTTTTGGGAGAAGCAATGGTAAATCTAACAGTCAAGAACTGGTTTTTTTCAAAATAAGGAGGAAAAGGAAATTATATGCATAGGGATTATATACCTAAAGTTATAGAGAAAAAGATTTTAAAAACCCACCACAATTATAGAAAATTATAATTCTCTCAATATTGTTTGAGTGTAATGGGGGAGAAACTACTGAGTGAATATGCAGCTAAGGTAAGCAGAGGCTACATCTCTTGATGTTATGTGTTATGTCATGCTAAAAGTTTTTACTTTTCTGTGCAGGTAATCAGAAATCTCTGCTAGGTTTTAAGTAAGATAATGATATGAAAATTAATACAGAAAGAGTACTCTGTGAGAAATGTCTACACATTGGAGAGCCGAGACTAGCCTAGAAAGACCAATTTAGAAGCAATTCTAAGAATGATGGAGGAATGAACTGAAAAAAAGTACAGTGAGTTTGGAAAAAATGATTTGGATTTGAAGGAAAATACAGGTAGTAGAATTAAGCAAGACAGTTGCCTGTTACATATGGGCAGCAGAAACACATAAGTGTGGGTAACAAGAGATTTCTAATTTAGCCAACATTGTAGCAGTGCCATTAATAGCAGTAGAGATAAGGAGAGGCAGTGGAATGTGCAAATCTTATTTTTATGTAAAGAAATCACCCGTTAGTATTAAAGAGTGAACAACTATCATGATTTCATAATATTGCTTAATATCGTATGTTGTACTTGGTTAGGCTCCTGTGATTTTTTTTAAACCTCAAGGAGAAAATAAAAATGAAAGTGATTCATTGTTAGGCTCTTAACAATGCTAGTGTTGTTCGTCATGTGATGCAAGTAGAAACGTATAGCTCATCTTTGACCTCCTATCCTCATGGAATGAGGAAGTGGTTGTAGGTATCCGTTCCTGTCTTTCCATTTTGAATCATCTTATATGAAATTCACTAAAGAGATATTTCACAAGAATATACTGGTGTTTACCATAAAGTAGCCCCAGAAAAAGAGGGTAGAATGGTACCTTCACAGTAACTTAACCGGAGTTTGTTTTCCCTAAGGGGTAATGAAATGGCTATTTGCATCTAAAGATGAGATCCTTTGTCTCCCTTTCCCCCTTCCTTCCCTCCTTCCTTCCTTCCTTCCCTCCTTCCTTTCTTTCTTCTCCCCTCTCCCCTCTTCTCTCTCTCTTCCTTTCTCCAGAATTTACATGCAATTGTCTTATTGTGCTTTCATGTAAAAGTTAATAATTAAATTGATAAATGCGAATGAAATTAGAAAGCCAACCAAGTTAATATTGTTAGTGAACTTTGAAAAGTAATAATAACAAAGACTATGAAAGAATTTAATATCATCAGCCCTTATTCTTGAAGCACTGATGCAAATTTTTCCATGCATGTAAGTTGCTAAGCAACAGCCTGAAAATGTTTTTGTTGACCATAAATGCAATTCTGTGTGGTCCCAAAAAGCATAGGCGTATCCCCAATCTTCTTTGAGCTATCATATCATATTATCAAGCCATGCTTTTAAAATGACAATATTTGTATATATGAAAATGCTATGTATGCTATGCAAACAATTTCATATATACTTCAAAATCTCTTTCCAGCCAATAACTATTGTGGCAGCACAATTAAAAGTAAAGATATGAAATGTCTAATTAAATTGTATGGAGTCAGTAAAAGCATTACTTTTAATATATGTTGAAAACAATCAGAAATGTGTATTTAAACAACTCAATCACATGATAAGGGTAATGTAGGAATTATATTATTCCTTAATTTGTTTACAAATTATTATATTATAAAATTATTATAAAAGTATAGTATTAATATGTGATTAGCTGAGGAGGGGGAGACTAGAACCATAAAAAGAAAGATTCACACATTTTTCCAGGAGAAATTGAGAAGGAAGTGAAGGTTGTTTATTACATGATAAGTTGTAAGATAACCAGATCAAAAGTTGAGAATTACATACTACAGCAGCAGGATCTGGGGAGATTATATTTAAAAATTCACAGTTATGCAGATGAACTGTACATCATGCTCTTTGTACTTTCTCAGGGATAAGAAAAGTGACCCACATGTTTTCTTTCCTACAATGTCTGGTAAGTAGGACTCCAGTCTATGGGGAAATAAGAAATAAATAAATTTGTTCTTATTTCACCCACTCTTTGTGAAGTTCAAGTCATGAAATTTGGCTTAGGGATTTAGGCTTATATATTTCTTAACCAATGGTAAATATTTCTTCTAATTCTGAATTTTGAATATGTCATTATTAGGACATGTTTCTTGAAGGAATGGATCCCAAAGTTATGCTGAATCACAGTTTCAAGTTTACTTAAGTATTTCAGTAAATAGCATTTCCAAGATTTCTCTAATGCCTATTAACATGTTTCATGAATGGAATAAAAATAGATGACTATAGCTAACACTGTTTTATGGTAAATAGGAAAGTTGTTAAGAGAATAAATCCTAAGAGTTCTCATCACAAGGAAAAACATTTTTCCCTTTTTTTCTTTTTTCTTTATCTGTATGAGAAGATGGACGTTTGTTGAAACTATTATGGTAATCATTTCACAATACATGTAAATCTACCATCATGCTATACACCTTAAGCTTATACAGTGATGTGTGTCAATTATTTCTCAATGAAACTGGGAGAAAGTAAAAGAAAAATAATACAGATGGTTTATCATTTGTTCAAGGAAGTCATACCAGGTAAAAAATAAAAGTTACATAAACACACACAAAGAAAGCAAAAGCCACATTAAATCATTTTTTAAAAGTCTGTGCTTAAACGACGTGAACTGAAGTGAAATATCTAGTATATACATTGCAAGAGATAATAGTAATAGAAAATGTGTTATAAAATATAACCTTCCAGCTTTATTTTGCATTAATTTTTTTCTTTCCAGTTTTAATGAGATATAATTGACATACAACATTGTATAAGTTTAAGATGTACACCATAATCATTTGACTTACATTTATCAAGAACCGATTACCACAGTAAGTTTAGTGAATATCCATCATCTCATGTAGATACAAAATAAAAGAAAAATACTTTCCTTGTGATGAGAACCCTTAGGATTTACTCTCTTGACAACTTTCAAGTATAACATACAGGGGTGTTCATTATATTGATCACGTTGTACCTTACATCCCTAGTACTTATTTACCTTACAACTGGAAGTTTGTACCTTTTGACCACTTTCATCTAATTCCCCTTCCCCCAACCCCCCACCTCTGGAAACCACAAATCTGATCTTTTTTTCTACAAGATTCTTTGTCTTTTGAATTATAATGAACTACAATACTGTGTTAGTTTGTACACAACATAGTGATCCGGTATTTCTCTATATTATAAAACGATCACCACTATAAATCTAGTTACCATCTGTCACCATACAAAGATATTACTTTATTATAGACTATATTCCCCATGCTGCACATTTCATCCCTGTGACTCATTTATTTTGTAACTGGAAGGTTATACCTCTTAATTTCCCTCACCTGTTTCACTCATTGCCCCCGCCCCTTCCCCACTGACAACCACCTGTTTGTTCTCTGTATATGTGACTCTGTTTCTGTTTTGTTATGTTTGCTCAGTTGTTTTGTTTTTTAGATTCCATGTATAAGTGAAATCATGTAGTATTTGGCTTTCTCTCAAGGAGCTGGAGCTCTAGGGCGTGACTGCCTGGATGTAAATTTGCAATTTCCAGTCTTTGTTAACTTTATCTACCTCTCTGTACCTTCTTTTCCTCATCTGTAAAGTAGATATAATAAAATTATGTATAAGATTATTGTGATAAATACAGGACTTAATAAACTATGCAAAAGGACACAGAACCATAACAATTGTATAATAAATGTTAGCTATTATTTTTATTATTATCCGCAATAGTAGTCATTGTTATTTACGTTTATTTATTTGGGTTCCAAACTTTAAAACAGTAAAAGAAGTTAGTTTTAAGTAACACTAAGAATTAGTTTTTGCATTGAGCAGATTCTACAGAAGAGTTGAATGTTAATTATTTGATAAATGTATCAGAAGTATTTTTGTGTAACTTTTATTTGTAAATTAAGATTATATACTTTTATGTCTAATTTTAATGGCATATTAATTGTAATCATATGTGGAAACATACTTTCTAACAGCCAATTGCCATTTTAAGTGAAGAAAGAGCTAGAGATTTTATAATAAAATAGTGACTTAAATTCCATAAAAATTATGTGTTTAAAATGCTGTATATATTTAACATGAAGAAAAAGATTAATCATTTAGAGCTGAAAATGCGAATTTCCAAGAAAACAATGTTTATAATGCTAATTATATGTATATTACTAGATAAAAGCTTATAGAGCTTTCGCTGATAGGTCAAATTCATTACAAGTAGTAAAAGTATGCCCAAACTCGAGCATAAATGCATGTGATTATGTTTAAAACATCCAAAGATGTTAAATAGATTAAATATATTAACATGCAATACTGTATTAAAGCACAGAGGGGCATGCCTAAATGCAAGCTATTCCATTTGCTTAGATAAATAGAATTCTTAATGCAGTAGAACCACATATGATTGCAAGAGTAAATTTCACATTTCTAGCTAGGTATTAAAAAGTTTGCATGAAATGAAGTTCCTTTCCTGATTCATATCAATTTGTAAGGTAGGCAATTCAGTTTGCTACAGGAAATATATCTTTATGAAGCATAACAAAATCCAATTTACCAGCAAAATCCATTTAAATTAAAATCAAAGACTAATCTTCATATAATCCTTTACTTGTATCATAGTGATGAAAGATGAACAGATACCTATAGTGAACACTTACTTATCCTGATTATTTTCATTTTTATTTGATAGAAATTATCTTCTACAGGTATGAAAAAGTATATGGAAAGGTCACATTATTTCTTGGAACCAGTAAATTATTTAAGCTATACTAGAGAAATAATATTTGCATTTCTTTAGAGTCATAGTGAATGTAACTGTATAATGATGCTTTTAAAAACCTAGTCTGGGGCTTCCCTGGTGGCGCAGTGGTTGAGAGTCCGCCTGCCGATGCAGGGGACACGGGTTCGTGCCCCGGTCCGGGAGGATCCCACGTGCCGCGGAGCGGCTGGGCCCGTGAGCCATGGCCGCTGGGCCTGCGCGTCCGGAGCCTGTGCTCCGCAACGGGAGAGGCCACAACAGTGAGAGGCCCGCGTACAGAAAAAAAAAAAAAAAAAAAAAAAAAACCTAGTCTGAAATATATAAAATCGTTCCAATTCCAACAAAATTCTCCTAAACAACTGTTGAAAGTTGCTAAAAGTGCCACCTTCCTGATGGTTGTATAAAATTTCATATGCAATGGAAATTGACAAAATCTAAAATCTATACTGACATGCAAATGGACAAAAATATGAAAATAAGAAATAAATTAAGAAAATGCTGAAGAAAAACAAAGATGGGATTACACTATTGGATATCAAATTTTATTATAAAGTTATTGCATTTGATGGTTTTGAATAGGGAAATAATCTGAACTCATGTATGACTGTACAAATATCACTCTGACTCCATGTTAAAAATACTGAATGAGGACTGGGGCATATTATAGGAGACCAGTTAAGAGGTTTTAGGATAACCAAAGAAGAAGATGATGACTTCTAGCATGGTAATATTAGTGCAGTTGATTAAAAAATGATGATATTCTGATTATATTTTGAAGCAACAAGCAATAAAATTTACAGATATAATGAATATGCAATGTAATAAAAGTGAAAAATAAGAGATGTTGCCAAGTATTTTAGCCTGAGCAACAGGAAGCACAGAACAGAGAGCATGTGGTATTGGGGAAGTGGATCAGAGTTGTTTAGTAGTGGAGATAGTGATGTTCCAAGGAGAGGTTTAGTGAGGATATATAAATTGGGGTGCCAACACTGTATAAATAATAACTACTATCATAAGTAGTTTTTTGAAATGCATGATTAATTCTGATTTTTTATTCAATGCAGATATCTGAGATCAGTTTGGACTCCTAGATTTTCACTTTATATTTTGGGTTATAATCCAAAACTACTTAATTTTATTGTTTAAATGCTTCCAGTTTTGGCCATTGGTAGTTCTTTCAGTTGGCTCTTGGCCCCTTTAATATAGCCCCACCTTGGTGTTCTTTTCTTTCCTTTTCTGGTCTTTTTCTTTGTGTGCACTTCTTTACTTTCTGGCACTACAATATGCTCTAGACTCATATTGTGCATTTTCTTACTTAGTACTAGAATCAGCAATTTTCCCAAAGATCCCTGGTTTCTTTTGTTGGAAAATTCTATTAGGAACAAAGATCTGGGTTTTAGGTGTGCTCATGGCTACAGGGGTGTCATTACTGCTAAATCAACTCAACTGAAAAGGGAAGGAAATATATGAATGGATACTAACTTGTTTAAACACACATACATACACATTATCATTTGTATCTACCTCATGCTAAACATGAGTTTATACTAATGTTGCCAATTCTAATCTGCTACCACATGAAAAAATGTAGCCTTCCACTCTTGCTTATCTGTAATCTCCCCCTCCAACAGTGAAAAACCTGGCTCTCATCATCATCATTTACATACATAATTGTTTAACTCTAACATGTATATCAGTTCAGAATCATTACCCCAGACCCCTGCATGAAACAAGTTTGTTGACCAGAGTATAGTGCCTATGTGCAATTTTTATTGTTGTTAAAAAAAAAAACAAAAACAAAACTACTTTTTTCAGAGTTACTCAGATAAGTGAGGTAGTTTCATATATTTGCAGTATAGTTATACTGCTTTTTTCACATTCTTCATTCCATCCTGGGATACCTCAAATCACTAATTTTTATATATATATACATATATATCTATAAAACCTTGAATACATTGAGATCTGCTTTTTGTAATGTAAGGTTCTATAGGTTTGAAAAATGCATAGTTTCATATATCTACCATTACAATACTTTACAGAACAGTTTAAACACCCTGAAAATCCCCTTTACATCACCTACTCACCATCCTCCCCTTCTCTACCCACAACCCTGGGGACCAATGATCTTTTTACCATGTCTATAATTTTGTCTTTTCCAGGATGTCATATAGTTGAAGTCATACAGTATTTAGCCTTCGCATTTTCTTTCTTCGTGTCGCAATATGCATTTAATATTCATGCATGTCATTTTGTGACTTGACAGCTCATTTCTTTTTATTTCTGAATATTATTGCTTTGTATGGATGTACTACAGTTTACCCAGTCACCTATTGAAGGCCGTGTTGGCTGCTTCCAGTTTTTGGCAATTATGAATAAAGTTGCTACCAACATTCATGTCCAGGGTTTTGTGTGCACATGAAGTTTTCCAAAATAGTTGGGTAAGTGCCTAGGAGTGTGATTGCTAGATCAGATGACAAAACTATGTTTACTTCTGTAAGAACTTACCAAACTGTCTTCCAAAGTGTCTGTAATTTTTACACTCACCAGCAATGAATAAGTTCCTGGTGTTATGCATCCTTGCTAGCAGTTGGTACTATCAGGTTTTTTTAAGTCTTTTTAATAGGTATGTAGTGGTGTTTCATTGTTATTTTGATTTGAAATCCCCTAATGAAAAATGATGTTGACTAGTATTCCATAGGTTTATTTGACATTTGTATTTTTTTGGTGAGGTATCTGTGTTAATATTTTTCCCATTATTAAAATATTTTTTATGGTTGAGATTTAAGAGTTTCTTGTACATCTTGGACACAAGTCCTTTATCAAATATATACTCTGAAAAATTTTCTCCCAGTCTGTGGATTGTAATTTTCATTCTCTTAACAGTGTCTCTCACAGAGATGAAGTAAAATTTTGAGAGTCCAAAAATCTTTGATTTTGTCCCATCTCTGTCTCTTTCCAGCAGTATTTCTGCTGATATAATATTCCCAGGAACCTTGTTGGTCTTCCATGTAATTCAGAGGGGCCACACCATTAGGAAAGAGTTCTCAACAGATCCTTCTTGGGTAAACCCATCTTTAATCCTGGCTTCTGCTAAGATGGTTTATTAGATCCAAGCATCACATACCTAATCTTTCAGTGAAAGATTTTCCAGCTATACCCTTGGCCCTCTCTCCAGAGCATGATTTTTCCAAGGGTAAATTTCCTAGTTTTAGCTAGGAAATTTAAATTTTCTCATTTCCTTTGCAATCTGGATAAACTGAGAATTTCCCAAGTCATCAGATGTTTGTTTATTTTTGTTTAGCAATTCCTTCCTCAGTTTATCTTGTTCTCATGTTTTACTGTAAGCAGCAAGGAGAAACAAGGCTGATACTTCAACATTTTGCTTTGAAATCTCCTCAGCTAATTTTATCTATTACAAATTCTGCTTTCCACTCAACAGTAGAATAAATTCAACCAAGTTCAATGCTGCTTTATAACAGGAATTGCCATTCCTCCTGTCTATAACATGTTCTTCATTTCTTTCTGTACTCTCACCAGTTAACCTTCAATATCCATATTTTTACCATCTCTTCAGAACAACCTAGACTTTTTCCATCATGTGCATCTAAATTCTCTCAGCCTCTACTCATTATCCAATTCCAAAGCCATTTACAAATTTATAAGTATTTGTTAATGATAGCACTTCACTTTCCAGTACCAGAACGTGTATTAGTTTCCTAGGGTAGTCATAATAAATTACTATACACTTGGTGGCTTAAAACAACAGAAATTTATCTTCTCATAATTTTGGAGGCCATAAGTCCAAAATCAAGGTCAATAGGGATGATTCCTTCTGGAGACTCTCAGGGACAATCTGTTCCATGCCTCTCTTCTTGATTCTGGTGGCTGCAAGCATGTCTTGATTTTCCTTCGTTTGTAGATGTGTCATTTTAGTCTCTTGTCACCTTTAACTTATAAGGACACAAGTCATTGGATATAGGCCCCACACTTAATCCAAAATCATCTCATCTCAACATCCTTAACTTAATGACATAGTTAAGATCTTATTTTCAGATGAGACCACAATCACATGTACCAGCATGTGATTAACAGGTAAACATTTAGATATACCCCTTTGGGGAAACTGTTAATATACTACAGTAACCAGTATAATTTCCCTTCTTGACTGAAGAACTTTTTTATGCGTTTCTTGCAGGGTATGTCTGTTGGCAATGAGTTCCCTCACTTTTTGTTTGTTGGAAATAATCTTTATTTCTCCTTTTGTTTTGAAGGATAACTTGCCTGGATAAGAAATTTTAGGACAGTGAGGGTTTGTTTTTGTTTTGTTTTTAATTTCAGCACTTTAACTATTTCATTCCACACTCTTTGTTTACACAATTTCTGCCAAGAAACTCCCTCAAATTCCTATCTTTGTTCTGCAGTTTTTATATGATATACTTTGGTGTAGACTCTTTTGTTATTTATCCTGAATGGTGGTCTCTGAGGTTCTTGAATCTGTGGTTTGGTGTCTGTCATTAATTTTGGAAAGTTCTCAGCCATTATTCCTTATGGTATTTCTTCCACTTGGTTCTCTCTGTCTTCTTCTTCTTGTATTCCAATTATGCATATGTTATAACTTTTGACATTGTCTTTCAAATGTCTTTCAAATCTTAGTCTTTATATTGTTATTATTACTATTATTATCTTTGCATTTTGGTTCGGGAAGATTCTATTGACCCTTCTTTAAGTTCACTGATATTTTTTAATATATTTCCAGTCATTTTATGACCCCATTAAAGACATTCTTCATTTCTGTTACAGTGTTTTTAATCTCCAGTATTTCTTTTTGATTCTTGAAGTTTCCATCTCTCTGCTTACATTACCTATCTGTTCTTTTATATCGTCTGTTTTTCCCATTAAAGCTCAGCATATTAATCATAGTTGTTTTAAATCTATGGTCTGATAATTCCCATATCCCTGACATATCTGGGTTTTATTCTGATGCTTTCTTTGTATCTTCACACTGTTTCTTCTTGCCTGTTATCATGACTTGAACTTTCATTGAAAATGAAACATGATGTATAAGGTAACACAAGCCTAGTAATATAGACCTTACTGTTAATCTGCATAGGAGTTGTGCTGGATTTAATGTTGTTGTAGTTGTAGGTGACAGAAGATTCAAATTCCTGTAGTGTCCTAATATTTGTTTTTCCTGTTGTCTTTGGAGTTCCTTAATTCCTCATCAGGTAGAGTATGCATCTTGCTGCTCTATCAGCTGTAATTCTCTGTGGCTATACTGAAGTCCTATTGGTGTAGTTGTTAAGTGTGGGGGAGGGAAAGCATTGCACAATTGTAAGATTAAATATTCCTCTTTTAGTGGGCTTATGTCCCTGGGCTTTGACTTTCACAAGTGTGTCTTAGAAATTTTTATCCCTTAGGTGATTTGGAGTGGGAGAAATGCCCATTTGTTTGGTAGTTTAAGGTTCTGGTAGTCTTTCCTCTGTGAAACAGGCCTTTGATATGGAGTACACTCTGAGTATATTTCACTTTTTTTTTTTTTTATCCTCCACCCCTGCCAACATCATGAGAGGATCTTTCTTGACTCTTTACCTTGAGAGCTTAGGTGGGAACCTGGAGGTAAAAACCACAAAAGTTGCCTCTTATCACAAAGCTGTAGCTTCCAGGAATTTCTCATTATTAAGCTAGTTTATACTCACCCTCCGATATTTCATAAAAATTACCATTTAAATGTACCTAACAGTTTATGGCTCCAGTGGGTTGTGCTACAGGCAAGCAGATCTCAGTTGTGAGTTTCTGTATTTGTCTGCCTATCCAGACTTTAGTGTGGGGATTTGCCCTGAAACTTTAGTCTCAGATGAGCTGTGTAAAGTCACTGATTTTTAGTTTGTTCACCTTTTCCTTGTAAGGATGGGAGTGACAACTTGAAAACTCTTTACGTGTTAGAGTTTAAATCAGAATTTCCTCTTTTACTTTTAAAAGCCAAACCTCTTCATATGGTTGTCTCCAGATATTATGTCAAGTTTTTACTTCGTGTTTGCTTTCTTTTAACATTTTTTATGAAAAAAACATATACAAATATCACGATTCCATGAAATTATCATTTAGCTTCAACAATTATGAAACATACAAGAGGAACTTATGTGATATATTTTTATATAAGATAGATAGAACATAAATTACAAATACTTACTAAGATTGTGTCAAATACTTGAGAATCTAACTTGAAGAGGCTACTACTGACCAAAGATAGGGCAATATGAATGAATATCACAAAGGATAATTACTACAATTGATTAAAACACTTCACTCTCATTTAAATCCATGAGGTTGTAAAAATTAAATAGATACAAAATAATGATAGTGAATAAACTCATTTTTTAAACTAGTAAAAAAAAGAAAAAGTTTGAACCATTCATGTGTATTTCTTAATAGTTATTACCAAATCTGAAATAAGAAAATTTTTCATTTTTAAAAAATATTTCACTTTGACATATGAAGAAGAAATGACAAGAGTAAAATAGTAGTGGCTACTAATGTTAGGAAAAAACCAATGGCATCCAGGCATTCTGTCCTTCTTGATGGAAGATTGTAAATTCCCCTATGAAGTAGTCTTGCCAAAAACGTATAACCTGAAACTAATGCTCTGTAGATGCTATTATAAGTATAGGAAATACAAAGCACAGAGGAATGTGTTGCTGTACACTGTGAGAATATAATTGGCAAATCCCAGACTCTGGACAAACAGTACAGGCCAAATAATCCAGTTGCTTCAACCACAATATTAACAACAAAAATGCAATGAATGAAATCTTAACATACTTAACAAAATATAATGAACAATGAGAGAATGCTAAAAGATTGTTTTTTGAGCTCTGTTTTTATAAGACAAAAATTAGAATATATTTGATGGCTTATGTTTTATCTTTGTTATTATTATTTATTTATCTTTCCAAGTAGTTTTGAGGCCCTATGAATATGCCTATTCAAGTCTTTGTTGTACAATTTTAATTCTCTAAAACTAGTCAGAAGTATCAGAAAATAATACCAAAGTCATATCCAAAATTGTGAGAGGAGTATGCCACATAATACAATTTGAAAAATTATAACAAGAGAGTATTTAGAAAATTATAGTCTAATGTAACTTATACAATAGTGATAGTATTTGCTATAAAAGAACAAAACCTTGAAACATAAAAGCATAATTAGATTACAGCTTGTGTCATTTTCAATTCCATGCCTGCATTATGTTTAGATAATCTCCAAACCATAAAAGTAAATGCCCTTACATTTTTGGTATAGTCAATATGAATATA
The DNA here is from genome assembly GCF_008692025.1 of Phocoena sinus. Taxonomy (NCBI): domain Eukaryota; kingdom Metazoa; phylum Chordata; class Mammalia; order Artiodactyla; family Phocoenidae; genus Phocoena; species Phocoena sinus. The sequence continues at coordinate 33,212,084 of NC_045772.1, read as the reverse complement.
GAGAGCATTTAATACAGCTATAGAAAATTTTAATAAAATATATGATGAGGAGGAAGATGATCATTATTTGCTTTCTGAGGTAATTTCAAGGTAATTTCAATACAAAAACAACTTCCCACGATAACCTATTATACCAAAAAATATTTCTCTTCATTTCAAGTTGTGGTATCAGGTAAGGAAATCAAAGAACTAAGATATATTAATTTCCTCAATTTTATACTATAAACTTTATATACTCCCATCATTAAATTTTTATGTTAAAAAAATTTTAATATTGGAAGCACTAAGAGGAGGCAAATTACTTTTATGGGAAAGGTAGATTCTCTGAGCTTTTCTTCCCATCCATGGCCTAAAGCTAATTTTCTGAAATAACCCAAGGGAGAGAAACACATTTTTCAAAGTGTTGAGTTCTGGGGGAAAACATTTTGATTATCATGTTTGATTATATTAACATGAAAAAAGTGTCTTTGTCTATTTTAGTTTTAGTCCAAAAAGTTCATCTTTCTCTAGTTATGCCCCCAATACAAAATTTCATTTATGGTTTATAACTGTGTCAGTCAGCTATTGTCACAATACTATTGCATAAAATCCACTCCAAAACAAAGATTCATATATCAATAAGCCTCTGTTCCTATATTCATGGTTCTGAATGCAGCTGCATGTTAGCACATTTAAGCTGGGCTCAGGTCGATAGGGCTTGGCTTTTTCCCTACAAGTTTAGCTAAGGTAGACTTTGCATGTATAAATACTAACTGAAGGAAAACCAGTAGAGCAAGAAAGAAAGCCTATTCGTGTAAGCATATTTTAACCCCTTACTCTGTTATGCATATTATTATCCAGTTGGCCAAAGCAAGTTACATGGCATGGGACATAGATGCTGAGAGGGATTAAGAATATCAAAAATTAAATCTACCATTGTCTACTCTCTTAGTCATAATTTATGATCCTTCCACACACAAAATTCGCTCACCTGCTCCTCAAGATTTACTAATTGTTGCTCAGGATCTCACAGTCTACATCAGGTCTGGAATCAGTTATTTTTATATGGAGACCTATTAACTAAAAAGACAAGTTATTCTCCACCTGCATATCCTACATATGATTGTGGAATAGTGACAGAGAAGCTGCAATAAACACTCTCATATGAAAAAAGGAGAAATGGGAGATAGACTAGAGCCACTGATCTCTAGGAATTCTGAAATCCTGCTGGACAGACATTATCATGTACTCCGAATCTTGGGGTAGAAAATTTTCTTGACGAAACCCCAGCTCCACTTCCTGGAAGAGACTCTTCTCTATGAATCTTTCCATTTGCCTGTTTGGCATTTTCTATTATTCTCTGCCTATAGTTAAGTGGAGGACCAGAGCTTTTGGGTTGTTTTGCTTGTTTTTAATATTGTGGACAAACAGGTGACATTCTCACAAATATAGATCTCTCAAAATTTTGGGATTTTTTTTAATAGATTCAATTCCAGTCAACTATAGGTGCCAAAGCCTCACCCACATATCTTTTAGAGGTATTACGCTTACCATGCTTTTGTGGGACTATATGCTTCACCTTATTAGGAGTCTGTTTACCCAGCTGTAAGCATCTAGTAAGTTCCACCCTACTTATATCAGAAGTCTTAACAAATGGTGGAGCTGCCAAGCCCTTGGTTTTGTTTACTTTTATCTACAGGAAGTATTTTAAGGATGCATAATTTTTGGACTTTGCCCCAAGACTGTATTTTAAGTTTTGAATTATTATCGGCTGGAGAGACCAAAGATAAAAGGAAGTTTTATGATTTTATTTTCAAATCCATCATGGGTCAGTATTTCTAGCTTCTTCATAATCCTTCTTAATTCTATTTGTAAATTAGCCTATTCCTTTTTAAACCCCTTATAATAGTTTTCATAGCTCCTGCTCTCCAGCCCCAAAGCCCAAGCCATATACCTTAGGTTTTTGTTATGGCTACTACTTCTAGGTTCCAATGTCTTGATCCATCAGCTACTGACTCAATAATGGTTAGTAACAATCCTCTCCAAACCTCAGTTACATAAAACAACAATAAGAATTTATTCCCACATTCACGGGTCTCTAATTCTGTTGTAAATCTGCTAATCAAGGCAAGGCTTGACAGAGTGGCTCTTCTTCAAACTGTAGGTCTAAATGGGCTGAGCTTTTGACTACGTTGGGCTCAGGTAGGCCCCACAGTATTCATTCTGTGTCTGAGGGTAAAATGGTTCTTAGCTACTTTAGAGAAGCTCTTCTCATGGCAGAGTCAGAAATGATAAGCCCAAGCTTATCTACTCAGACACACTTAAAGTTCCTCTGGCATCATATCTGATAACATCCTCTTAGTGAAAACAATTCCTATGATAAAATGTGTGGCTACAGGGAGGCATGCATAATTGGGAACCATAATGCAATTGGCCACTGTAATATAATTAAATTTATGGTAACTGTTTACTCTAATTGGCATGTCTGTATTAATTTAGTTCACAAAGAAATAATGGACTACCTTGGCAATAATAAAACTTAGTTAAAAAAATCTGTACTCCAGGCCTCAAATACACAAATTTGTTATCATTAAAGCATCAGAAATAATTTACTTACAAATTTACCAGTGGAAATATTATATTCTCATTTATGTAAACTCTTTAACTGTGAACACTAACTTAACTCAATTTGTTCCTAATACATATGCAAAAATAGAATCTCAACATGAATGCTACCTAAAGAGATAGATATAGCACAGATTTAAAATAGATTTACTAACTGATATAAACCTTAATTTGGAACTGGTTTTCCCCTTGGGCACTCTTTTGAGTAAGGTCAGTGAAGAAATAAATTCTCTTACTTTTCTTAACAGTCCTTTTCCCGTTCACATTTTTTTTTTAACATCTTTATTGGAGTATAATTGCTTTAAAATAGTGTGTTAGTTTCTGTAGTTTCTGCTTTATAACAAAGTTAATCACATATACGTATACATATATCCCCATAGCTCCTCCCTCTTGCATCTCCCTCCCACCCTCCCTATCCCACCCCTCTAGGTGGACACAAAGCACCCAGCTGATCTTCCTGTGCTATGTGGATGTTTCCCGCTAGCTATCTATTTTACATTTGGTAGTGTATATATGTCCCTGACACTCTCTCACTTTGTCCTAGCTTACCCCTCCCACTCCCCATGTCCGAAAGTCCATTCTCCACCTCTGTGTCTTTATTCCTGTCCTGCCCCTAGGTTCTTCAGAAACTTTTTCTTTTCTTTTTTAGATTCTATATATATGTGTTAGCATATGGTATTTGTCTTTGCTTTCTGACTCACTTCACTCTGTATGACAGTCTCTAGGTCCATCCACCTCACTACAAAAAACTCCATTTCGTTTCTTTTTATGGCTGAGTAATATTCCATTGTATATATGTGCCACATCTTCTTTGTCCATTCATCTGTCAGTGGACACTTAGGTTGCTTCCATGTCCTGGCTATGGTAAATAGAGCTGCAATGAATATTGTGGTACATAACTCTTTTTGAATTATGGTTTTCTTAGTGTATATACGCAGTAGTGGGATTGCTGGGTTGTATGGTAGTTCTATTTTTAATTTTTTTAAGGAAGCTTTATACTGTTCTCCATAATGGCTGTATCAATTTACATTCCCACCAACAGTGCAAGAGGGTTCCCTTTTCTCCACAACCTCTCCAGCATTTATTGTTTGTAGATATTTTGATGATGGCCATTCTGACAGGTGTGAGGTGATACCCCATTGTAGTTTCGATTTGCATTTCTCTAATGATTAGTGATATTGAGTATCCTTTCATATGTTTATTGGCAATCTGTATATCTTCTTGGAGAAATGTCTGTTTGGGTCTTCTGCCCGTTTTTGGATTGGGTTGTTTGTTTTTTTGATATTGAGCTGCATGAGCTGCTTGTAAATCTTGCAGATTAATCCTTTGTCAGTTGCTTCATTTGCAAATATTTTCTCCCATTCTAAGGGTTGTCTTTTCATATTATTTTTGGTTTCCTTTGCTTGCAAAAGCTTTTAAGTTTAATTAGGTGCCATTTGTTTATTTTTGTTTTTACTCTCATTACTCTAGGAGGTGATTCAACAAAGATCTTGCTGCAGTTTATGTCAAAGAGTGTTTACCTCTAAGAGTTTTATATTGTCTGGCTTTACATTTAGGTCTCTAATCCATTTTGAGTTTATTTTTGTACATGGTGTTAGGAAGTGTTCTAATTTCATTCTTTTACATGTAGCAGTCCAGTTTTCCCAGCACCACATATTGAAAAGGGCATCTTTTCTCCATTGTATATTCTGGCCTCCTTTGTCATAGATTAGGTAACCATTGGTGCATGAGTTTATCTCTGGGCTCTGTATCCTGTTCCATTGATCTATATTTCTAGTTTTGTGCCAGTACCATACTGCCTTGATTAATGTAGCCCTGTAGTATAATCTGAAGTCAGGGAGCCTGATTCCTCCAGCTCCATTTTTTTTTTTTTTTTTTCCCTCACGATTGCTTTTTGCTATTTGAGGTCTTTTTTGTTTACATACAAATTGTAAAATGTTTTATTCTAGTTCTGTGAAAAATGCCGTTGGTAATTTGATTTGGATTACATTGAACCTGTAGATTGCTTTGGGTAGTATAGTCATTTTTACAATATTGATTCTTCCAATCCAGGAACATGGTATATCTCTCCATCTGTTTGATTTCTTTCATCAGTATCTTATAGTTTTCTGTGTACAGGTCTTTTGCCTCCTTAGGTAGGTTTATTCCTAGGTATATTATTCTTTTTGTTGCAATGGTAAATGGGATTGTTTCCTTAATTTCTCTTTCTGATCTTTCATTGTTAGTGCATAGGAATGCAAGAAATTTCTGTGTATCAATTTTGTATCCTTCGACTTTACTAAATTCATTGATTAGCTCTACTAGTTTTCTGGTGGCATCCTTAGGATTTTCTACATATAGTATGTCATCTGCAAACAGTGACAGTTTTACTTCTTGTTTGCCAATTTAGATTCCTTTTTATTTCTTTTTATTCTCTGATTGCCATGGCTAGGAGTTCCAAAGCTATTTTGAATAATAGTGGTGAGAGTGGGCACCCTTGTCTTGTTCCTGATTTTAGAGGAAATGGTTTCAGTTTTTCATCATTGAAAATAATGTGTGCTATGGGTTTTTCATTAATGGCCTTTATTATGTTGAGTAGGTTCTCTCTGTGCCCACTTTCTGGAGAGTTTTTATCATAAATGGATGTTGAATTTTGTCAAAAGCTTTTTCTGCATCTATTGAGATTATCATATGGTTTTTATTCTTCAATTTATTCATATGGTGTATCACACTGATTGATTTGCCTATATTGAAAAATCCTTGCATTGCTGGGATAAACCCCACTTCATCATGGTGTATGATCCTTTTAATGTGCTGTTGGACTCTGTTTGCTAGTATTTTGCTGAGGATTTTTGCATCTATGTTCATCAGTGATACTGGTCTGTAATTTTCTTTTTTTGTGATATCTTTGTCTGGTTTTGGTATCAGGGTGATGGTTGCCTCATAGAACGAGTTTGGGAGTGTTCCTCCCTCTGCTATATTTTGGAAGAGTTTGAGAAGGATAGGTGTTAGCTCTTCTCTGAATGTTTGATGGAATTCCCCTGTGAAGCCATCTGGTCCTGGGCTTTTGTTTGTTGGAAGATTTTTAATCACAGTTTCCATTTCAGTGCTTGTGATTGGTTGTTCATATTTTCTATTTCTTCCTGGTTCAGTGTCGGCAGGTTGTGCATTTCTAAGAATTTGTCCATTTCTTCCAGGTTGTCCATTTTATTGGCATAGAGTTGCTTGTAGTAATCTCTCATGATCCTTTATATTTCTGCAGTGTCAGTTGTTACTTCACCTTTTTCATTTCTAAATCTATTGATTTGAGTCTTCTCCCTTTTTTTTTTGATGACTCTGGCTAATGGTTTATCAATTTTGTTTATCTTCTCAAAGAACCAGCTTTTAGTTTTATTGATCTTTGCTATTTTTTTTTGTTGTTTCTATTTCATTTATTTCTGCTCTGATTAATATTCCCTGGGGCTGGGAATTCTCTGGTGTTCCAGCATCCTGGACTTCATGCTCCCATTCCAGAGGCTCAGGTCTGACCCCTGGCCTGGGTATGAAGCCCCCTAAAGCCACATGGCTCAGCAAAAAAGGAAAAATAATAAAAAGAAAAGAAAAAGAAGGGTGGGAAGAAAACTAATGAAAAGAAACAGACAAAGCCCAAGACAAATAACTAAGACAAAAATAAGCAACACAGTAATAGCAACAATTAAAACCAAACCAAAGAAACAGACAAACAAAACCCCAGACAAATGGTAAAAGCAAAACCAAATGAACAAAACAAAATGCACACACAAAATAACAAACAAAAACAGAGAAAACAAAACACAAGTGAACAAGCAAACAAAAGAATCACAAAATGAAATCAAATAGCTAAAAACAAAACTAACTAAAACAAATAATAAAAAGCAAAACAAAAGCAGAATGCAAACTGAAAGAAAAAGCAAAGAAAACAAAACAAACACATAAAATGATAACGATTAGAACAAATAGAACAAAGGAAAGATAAAAACAGGAAAAAACACAGAACAACAAAAAAGTAATAAAGAAATAGAAATATAAAAAAATTTAATATAAATTTTTTTAAGAAACTAAATAAAAACATAATAATAACAACAGAACAAAACATTTTTAAAAATAGTAATAATTATATTTTCCTGGGGTGTCAGCTGTCAGCATCCTTGCCCCCACCATGAGTCACAGCCAACCTCCACCTCCCCAGGAGGCACTCCAAAACTCTAGGTAGGTCTCTGGTCCCTCTGTGGGCACTGTGGGAGCAGCTCAGACTGTGACCTGGCTCACCTCCCAAGTGTACTAGTCCTCAAAGTTTACAGCTGCTAGAGCTAGACCAATTTCATTTGTGGGAACACTCATTGTCCATTCAGATATTCCATAGATGCAGGGTTTACCAAGCAGATTGCAGGGATTTAATCTACAGTTTGTTAAGCTGCACAGAAAGATTTTTTTCCTTTTCCTTAGTCGCCCCACCCCTGGGGCTCAGCTGTGCTTTTACTCCACCTCTGCGTGTGGACCACCCACAGGAGTCTGCTCCCAAGGCTGTCTTGGAGCACTCGGGGCTGCCCTGGTGAGGATGGGTGCAGAGGTGGTGTTACTGCCTGGGTTGTGGGACCCCAGTGGCAACAGGTTCACAGGAAAGCCAGTGGCCACGAGCGTGAGAGATACGGCCCTAGTGGGAGCCTTTGCTAGCACTTGGCGGCAGGCGTGAAAGGGCTTTTCCTAGTGCCTGAGGGGGCAGGAGGCTGGCGTGTGGGGAGAGAGACACTGCAATGGCTGTGCATCACTCAACAGTAGCACCTTGCTTCTATGTCAGTCTGGGTTTCCTCCACAAGCATTCCTCATTTCGGATTTCCTCCCTCCCATCCCCTCAGTTTATCTCCTTGCAGCCCACAGCAGTCCTCCTCCCAGGTTTGCTCTCCAGTCCCCATGTTCCAGCTTTCAGCCCCTGTGTCCACTGGAGGACACATGTCCCAGTCTGGGGTGCACAGGCCTGTGGCACAGACCATCTGTGTAGGTCTCACTCTGTCCTGTCTGCCACAGACTGGCCATTTCACCTTCCTCTGACAGGCTCAGATGCCCCCCTTCTGTTCCAACTGATTTCCCCATCAGTGAAGGGGCTCCCCCTGATGCGGGAGTCTCTCCTCTGCTTCAGCTCTTCCCCAGGGGCACATATCTCTTTCTGTTTCCTCTCCTCTTCTTTTTCCCTTCTTTCTTTCATCGTATCGGTTTATGTGGAGATCTCTCCTGTCCTTTCCAGTGTCCAGCATCTTCTGCTAGTGTTCAGCCAGTGTTCTGTGAGAATTGTTCCATCTGTAGATGTATTCTTGATGTGTTTGTGGAGAGAGACGAACTCCACGTCCTCCTGCTCCTCCATCTTGGTCAAGAAGACGGTTTGCTCATTTCTAAGCTCCATTTCCTCCATGGAACATATCGCCTAAGACTTGTTAGATTTCAGTTACAGTTTAAAGCACTGCTACTAATATTCCAGAAGGAGACTGTCCCTTTGGGAAACGTGTGCAAACATTCTAGCTATTTTAAAATGATGTTTTGGACTCTAATGGTAGCCTCAGTGCCTGTGAATTAGTGAAAAACATTTTTCTGCCTCTCTGTCATGTTAGTGTTTTCTGAATCATAACTCCAGGTGCCCCAGATAACAAGATGACTCATCTTTTCCACCATTACTGTTGTATGATATCCAAGGTGGCCAAAGTCAGTGCCAGCATTGTGATATTGACACTAATTACACAATGGAATAAATCTCATCCTGACTTTGGAGTCTTGAGTTTGTTCCATTGTAAACCTCTAAGACCAGGAAAAGTTCCTCCCCAACATTCTGCTAGAAGTTCAGGGGTCCCTTGGGGTTTACACATGTCCTAAGAAGTAGTGGGAAGGCCACAACTATAGTAGTTAGATGGGTACTGAGCAAGATTCTGGTGAACTGGTGGGCATCCCTCTTGCAGGCAGAGTTGCGACTTTGGTGGAAAAGGAATGGAATTTCACTTTGAGGTAGGTGGCATGATAAACTGACTGACAGTCAAGGTAAAGAGTTGAGGGATGAGAGCTCCTAGTCAGATGTTCACTTGAGAGGACCACTCCCCAATGTAACTCCTCAAAATATTTAGTTATTTGGAGTGGTGCTTGTCTTGGTCTACTTAGCCAGCACTTTCTAGAAATCCCCATCACTACTCTGCCCTTTGCAATTCTTCTAGCCTAAATTCTCCACATTCTACAGCTCACTTCATAAGCCATCATGGATACTTCTCCTCTCATTTTGCCATTTCTTCTTTATACATCTATAAACAAAGACTTCCTTTTTTTTTTTTTTCCCACTGTAGACTTTTGGGCAATAAAATAAAAAGATAAAAATTAACAAGTCAACCAAACAACCAACAAACATTAAAAAAAATTTTTTCAAACATAAGGAATATTCAGTTTTCAGATGCATTCTGCACGTAAAGAGGGTATGTGGAAGTGCTACTACGAAAATTTGAATCATTCCATAGCAGCAAGAAAAAATTAAAAAAGCAAAAATACTAGTTTTCACACTAGAATATATAATGTTCTGTTATAAATGCCTAGAATGTGATTGAGTTATTCTAAACCCAGCATTTCCACATTTGGCTCTCAAATTATTCTCAGGGGAAAAAAAGGAATAAAAGCAAGGAAAGGAGAGAGGAGGAGGAGAGATACAGCAGGAATCTGTGGCTGAGCAAAAAATAATACATTACATTGTGTATGGGCACTGTTGAACCAATCCAATGAATCTTAGGTCTTCTCATTCCTACAAAGAACACTAGCCTATACTTAGCAGGGACATAAATGCTACAATTAGGCATTTATGATTAAGTCAAGCTATACTACTCCCTAGTTTATATTTAACTTCAAATATTTCAATATAAAACCCCATGAAGAAAATCTAGGTACCTGGACCATGGTTAATAAATGAAATGTTGAGTGTGTTGCACAAAATAAAAAAGAAATACTTCTGTTTTTCTTAAAGCTTTCATAGAGGTCTGATGTAGCCAGTCCAACATCGGACTAACAGCTGACTGAAATAATGACTGTAAAATACTTATTTTGGAGCCTAGCATGATATGAGCATTTAAAATTTAGCAAAGCAAGCATGTTTATACTGTGGAAAATAGACTAAAAAAAATACCAAGAATAGCTCTGAAGAAAAAATTCATAGAATGCCCATATTAGGAGGCCAGAGCATAGAAGGCAAGAATGATAGTTGCTTCTACTTTAGTCAACCCTGGAGAATTAAAACGACCAATTTAATGAATGTGCCCCTGGGCGTGTTTTAGCACAAGTTTAATAGGATTATCTTCCTTCTCTAACTTTCTTGAGTATAGTGTCACTCTCCTAGGATCTTGGGACATAATTCAGACATAGAGACTTCACATTCTCAAAATATATCTCCTTTCTTATTTCATTGTATCTAGGTACAGTGTTCTTTTTCTCAAAATTGTCTTCATTCCAATCACACACACTTATTTAGCAAATCTCTACTTATCCTTCAAAACACAATTCAATATTATCCTTGACAATGATCTCCTATCATGTGCTGGTTGATTGTTTATTATGGCACTTATGCTCTTAACATTATTAGTTTACATGTATACCTCCTTCAGAATGTGGTTCTGAGGAAGTCAGATACTGTATTTCATTCATCACAATATCCCCAGATATTGTATTGCATATCACTCCACACTTGGCACATAGTTGACATAAAATACAAGTTTAAAAAATGAATGAAAACTTCATTTCACTGTAGCATAGAAACAGGTTCTGATATGAGTAGATTCATTTTATAGGTGATGCTAAAGATAGAGAAATATAAAGTGAAGATGAAAAGGTAATAAATAAAACTATAACATTGACAGAGTAGAGATCATACATCTGTACACATTTAAGTACATATTCCATTATATCCAGAGAATGGGGAGAGGGAAAGGATAGGAAATTATTAGAAGTAATAAAAGTGATAAAAATACAAGAAACCACAATGGTTCCCACCCCCGCAAAAAAAAAAGGACTAAAGTAAATGATGAGTGCCAAACTGGGAGGAACTACCATTTAACCAACAACACAAGTAAGGCGTGGTCCTTGTGACTACATTTCTGGTCCTGCTTTGAGTGTCTATACTTGGACCATGATTCCTAAGGCAGCAAGGGTTGAAAGGTGCAGTATAGATACCTGCTACAACATGAATTAACCCATAAAACATTAGGCTAATTTAAAGAAGCCAGACACAGAAAGTCAAATATGGTGTGCTGACTGAAAGTAGATAAATGGTTGCTGGAGGAAGAGAGTGATAAAAGATGTTTTAAAATTAGATAGAGGTGATGGTTGCATGACTGTGAATTTAATTTTTTAAAGAAACACTTAATTGTGTACTTTAAAAGGATTGTGTGATATATGTCAATTAAGCCATTATAAAAATTGAGGGAAAACAGTTTGGTGCATGATCAGACAATAGAAAGGCTAGTTAAAATCAGGATTTGGGGGGAAAATACGTGGCACGTAGCATCCAAAGTTCTATGTCTTCTCATTAGTTTATGGTGCCCTCAACATTTTAAAGAAATTTTTAAAAATACCAAACACTTCAAGGAATAATACATCAAAAACCCTATGATCCCATAACGATAATATAAAAAAAAGTATTAGCAAATTGTCATAATTGTTTCAAGACTTTTAATATATAAAAGAAATAAAATATTTCACATTAATGTAAATGCCTTTTCAACCAAGAGCCTGAGTCTGTATTTCTACTTCGTTGGAAACCAAAATTTTTAAAATTATTTTTAAATAATACACTTATTTGATTCTCTAATCTATACTTTTCTGATGTTTCATTGGGCCATAAAAAGCACAAATCAGCCACCAGTTATTAACATTACTATTTCAAACTGCCAGTTAAGGTGCATGCATTGCAAAGTATAAAAGTAATGCTCATTTTAAAAATTTGAAAATAAAAACATTGCTATCAATCTATATTAGGAGAGGCAATGACAGCCCTAAAAAAATAATAATAATAAAAACTATATCTGTCACTGCAAGAATTTTAGAAAAACGTTTAAATTCTTTAGCAGAGTAATATGAATAATGAGAAACTCAACAGTATCCGTTGGGAAAATGACAAATACTTGATTTTTCTTTCATTCTCTTTCAGCTCTCTTAAAGTGTTAGTTTGGAATAAAAAGGGAAAGCCTGTAGGGAAAAATATAGAAGAATTAGTTAAGTGAATAATATAAACCAGAATAACTTTTATTTTAATAGAGCAATAATATTGAAACAATACTATTTGAAGCAATTGTAACACAATTTCCTAAAACTCAAATTAATTTTAATTTTGAGCTCCCATCTTTCCAGGCTTCTGAGAAACATAACTTTAGTCATTTGTAAATATCTCCTAGTCTCTTAACAGACTAGAGCCAATCAAAGCATTGGGATTATAGTAGTCCATAATAAGCCACCTCATATGAACCAGGTGAATATCCATGTAAAAACTATATTTTATAAAATTCAAAGTATATCTATTTTGAACACTTACTCTACTGCATAACCTCAGTGTCTCAGGGTTCCACTGGCAGGCTGGTATCACAGTTCAGAGAGACATTTCAGAGAGCTGACACATGGGCAAAGACCACTTGTTTACAGAAGATACCATTTAAACATCCCACAGTCAACATGAATGCTCAGATCCAGCACCTGTCTAAGGCCTCTGTTTCCAGTGACCACAGGGAAGACCACAAGACCACCTTTGGTTCTGTCTGGTGTTAAAAGATGCATCATTTCTCTTTGAACTCTTCCAATTCACTGGCATTGTGAAACTGCATCTCATCCAGGTGACTGTAGGGTATTATTGCTGATTTCACTTAACACTTCTGTGAAGCATGCTTCAGTTTCTCTCATTCTCTTTTCACCCAACTTCTCACCTCATACCCTGCTTGCTCCATAGCTTCCTTGCTTTCTCCAAATCCAGATTGAGGAATTGTCTTCTAATCCAGGATTGAACCTACACTTGCTATGCCTGCTCATGGTGATGGATAGATGATAGATAGATAGATAGATAGATAATGTTGATACAGATATAGATATTTTTACTACTCAAGTGCCTCTTCCCAGGCATAAGTTTTGGCTTTTAGGGAAAAAAAAGGCAGGAAGAATCACAAGCTATTTTTGCTTTCTACCTTGTCACCAAAATTCTTGAATTTGGAAAATAAAAATGCTAATATAATACACTATACTGTAATATGATATGATATAGATAGAAATAAATAATAGATTAATGTCTCAAAATAGTGTCCTCACTAGGCTAAGGTATGTGAATTTTAGACATGTATTAGGCTGTTCTCAATTTGTATAAATAATGAGCTTCCAAGAACATTTAAGAAAGTGAATGCATAAACAAAGAAATTACATGTTTAATGAAGGATTTCTGTTTCTAAAAAACAAAATCTATTCTAATATCCATAATCAGGTTTTAACATTCAGGGTTTTTGAATTTGTGTTGTACACAATATATGTGTAATGTCTTACAAAATATTAAAATATAAGTATTAAATAAAATACTTTAAAAAGCACTTAAAGTTTTATTCTTTCATTTAACTTGAAATTTAATATATTGAAAAAAGCCTAGTTCAATATTAGGTTAGGAAATATTAGGAAGCTTAACTTGGTAATTTTTGCAAAGGATTAATCAGAGAAGTAAAAAATATTCACATAGAGATTGTATTGATGACTTTGATGGGTTCTTAACATATTTCCTTAAATAAATTGTCAACACAAATTTAAAGACCAGATTTATTTTCTTTAAAAAAGAGTCTGGTTTCAGCTCAGAGATGTAGAGAACTGGAAGAGAATTACCCTCATCCATACAACATTGATAAACCTGGAAAATGACACATTAGTTACCTTTCTTGAACCCATCACAGAACTAAATTTGCAGGGCAAATTTAAGTAATTTAAGTAATTTGAAACCTTGGGAAAGAGAGCCACCTGCAGCAAGAAACAAACCCTCTCATTTGCTTACTTGGAATGGATAAGAAATACCGGTTAAAAATTTTAAACAAATTACTAAGCCCACTGTGGCTGCAAACATGAGGGATTCACAACTTCTGCAGACCCTCCTTGAACTCAATCAGGAGATCACAGAAAAGAAATCTGAGAAAAATCCAAGAAAGTTCTTTTCCTGGTACTGGTTGGGGAAATAGAACAGTGTTAACTGCTGAAACTTTGCCCAGATCCCACCTCCTCTATCTCTCAATCAAAGTAAAAGATTTCATCTGCAGAGAGAAAACAATAAAATCTGCTGCCTTAAGGCACTGGTGGAAACTCACTGCAGCGGATGGAAGACAAGACATTATACCAATTTTTATATCAATTTTAAACGTATCTTCCAGAAATAGAAGGGGAGTAAACAATTCTCAACTCACTCTATAAAGCCATTATTTCCCTAATACCAAAACCAGACAGAACCATTAAAACAAAAGGAAACTACAGACCAATTTGCCTTATGAAAATAGATGCAAAAATCCTCACCAAAATATTAACATACTACATTCAGTAACATATACAAGGGATAATACATCACCACCAAGGAGGATTCATCCCAGGAATGCAAAATGGGTTCATCATTAAAAAAATTAATGTATGGGCTTCCCTGGTGGTGTAGTGGTTGAGAGTCCACCTGCCGATGCAGGGTACATGGGTTCATGCCCTGGTCCAGGAAGATCCCACATGCCATGGAGCAGCTAGGCCTGTGAGCCATGGCCGCTGAGCCTGCGCATCCGGAGCCTGTGCTCCGCAACGGGAGAGGCCACAACAATGAGAGGCCCTTGTATCACAAAAATAATAATAATAATAATGTATTTATTTTTTGTTGAATAACAGTGGTGAGAGTGGACACCCTTGTCTTGTTCCTGATCTTAGAGGAAATGCTTTCAGTTTTTCAACATTGAGAATAATGTTTGCTGTGGGTTTTTCATATACGGCATTTACTATGTTGAGGTAGGTTCCCTCTATGCCCAATTTCTGGAGCGTTTTTATCATAAATGGCTGTTGAATGCTGGAGAGGGTGTAGAGAGAAGGGAGCCCTCTTGCACTGTTGGTGGGAATGTAAATTGATACAGCCACTATGGAGAACAGTATGGAGGATCCTTAAAAAGCTGAAAATAGAATTACCATAGGATCCAGCAGTCCCACTACTGGGCATATACCCTGAGAAAACAATAATTCAGTAAGAGACATATACCACAATGCTCATTGCAGCACTATTTACAATAGCCAGGACATGGAAGCAACCTCAGTGTCCATCGACAGATGAATGGGTAAAGAAGATGTGGCACATATATACAACGGAATATTACTCAGCCATAAAAAGAAACGAAATTGAGTTGTTTGTAGTGAGGTGGATGGACCTACAGTCTGTCATACAGAGTGAAGTAAGTCAGAAAGAGAAAGACAAATATCATATATTTTTGGAATCTATGGAATCCATATATATGTGGAATCTAAAAAAGTGGTATAGATGATCTTATTTGCAAAGCAGAAATAGATAGAGAACAAACGTATGGAAACCAAAGGGGGAAAGGGAGGGTGGGATGAATTGGGAGATTGGAATTAACATATACACACTATTGATACTCTATATAAAATAAATAACTAATGAGAACCTACTGTATAGGTCAGGGAACTCTACTCAATGCTCTGTGGTGACCCAAATGGGAAGGAAATCCAAAAACAGAGGGGATATATGTATATGTATAGCTGATTCACTTTGCTGTACAGTAGAAACTAACTCAACATTGTAAAGTAGCTATACTCAAATAAAAATTAATTTAAAAAAATCAATGTAAGTCTCCATACTAATGAATTAAAGAAGAATGTCATATGATCAGCTCAATTAATGAAGAAAAAGGATTTGTAAAAATTCCACACATTCATGACAAATATTCTTAGCAAACAATGAAGAGAATAACTTTAACATAATAAAGAAGATACTTTTTCCCTAAATTCAGGAGGAAGGCAAGAATTTTTACTGTTACCACTGCTGTTCAACATCGAACTGGAAGTTCAAGCCAGCGCAATGAGGAAAAAAACAAAAGAGTACAGATTGTAAAGAAAAAATTAAATCTATACACAAATCTGTTTTTAATATATAAAAATCCCAAAGTATCTAGAAAAGTTAGTGCATTTAAATGTGTTAATCTAGGATATGAGGCCAAGATACAAATCAGTAGTATAGCCATAGTCCTATACAGATAGTAATAGCATGTTTTGATGTCTAGACTGTCTAGTGCCTGCTATGGCTCTCTTTTTTGGGGAATTTATTAAGTTATTGAGTTTATTTTTCCATAGGAGCTTCATTACTAATATTTATTGTTATAGAAAAATCCAAAAATAAGTTGTTGACAATTGTATTGGGGTTAAATTACATACAAAAGTACATTAATCAGTGAAGCAAGAGATTTTTGCAGAGATTGTGTTGATTTTGATAGATTCCTGCATTTTCTTAAGTAAATTATATTTTTGTATTCAAGTTGTTTCTGCGTTGAGATATATCTATATCAGAAATGATTAGATGCATCAGAACAGTAAATTAATCAGATACATCTCTACATCTTTAAGATGTTCAGTAAACTTATCTGTGAACAAAGGATGACTTTTCATTTGTTCAAGTATACTCATAAGCCTTTCAGTAATCTTTTTCTCTTACAGACATGGTATATTTTTAAAATACTAATTCCTTGGCATCACATATTTTTATTGCTCTTTAAAATGGGGTTTTCTCTTTTATTTATATCTTGGAAACTATTTGTGTGTATGAAGGAAGTAGGAATGAGTAGAAGAAGCAGCTGCACTGTGATGCAGACCTGACAAAGCCTCTACCTCGTGGGGAGCTCTGCAGGTCTGCCTAGGATATTACCTCAGGACAGGTGATTCTCTGCAGCTGAGGCAGATCCTCATGGTGAGGGAAGCTCAAGCATACCTCATGAGTGCACTCGCCACAGCTGGGCCACAAGTCCACCTCTGAAAAGGGATTTGAGTAGGGCATTTCTCCACCACAGCTGGGAATCATGATTTGACGTTCCACGTTCCACAAGAAAGCTAAGGGCAGGAACAGGACAGAGCTAATAAAAGAGCCCTGAAGGAAACACAAACCACCAGAGGATGGAGAGTCTGAAACGTAGAGTGAGGAGACGAAGTTTTGGAGCTTTTTTGAGGTAAGTTTTCGAGTTTTGTCAAAAATTTAAAGATACATGGCAATTTAAAGTAAAGGTACATGGTATTTTAATCAATATTGAAAAATATTGATTTCTTTGGCAAATGATTTATTTTGCAAATTTTGACTGCATTTTAAAATGCAAAACGATGTTAGAGTGGAATACGGGTTGGAATGAAAATAGTTTTTTTAAGTAAATTTTCAAGAAAATTGAGTATATTAAAATATTAGGAAAAAGATACAGAGTAAAGGAATATGTTAAAGATACAGAGGAAAAGGAATTGATAATGAGAAAACTTCAAAGAGTCGCAAGCTAGATATGGAATAATTATTTTTGAGAATATTTAGGGACATTTTATCCAGTGACTGTAGAAAAAGATAAAAATGACTGTGTGTCAAGTAAGTTCATGGTGTTTGTGGCAATAGCTTAATGAAATATTTATTGTGTTAAAAAGTTGAAGTCATTTACTGAAAATGAGGAAGAAATTGAAGGTTAAATTTAAAGAACTTAGGGAAGCCCACCTCTGAGTTAGAGCTGTGAAGATTGAGAGAGAAGGCTCAGAAAGGAAATAACAAGATTTCTGGGCTGTATTGAAAGCCCATTTAAGGTTGGAACCACAAATGTAAAACATCCGTGTACAGCTGTGTTATCCAGTACGGTAGCTGGCAGCCATATATGTCTATTAGATTTAAATTTAAATAAAATAATAATTCAGTTCCTTAGGTGCACTAATCACATATCTACTGCTTAAGAGTGACTAGTGTGTACTCTACTGGACAGCACAGATACAGGACATTTCCAACACTGCAAAAGATTCTGCTGATCAGTCTAGACTAGAGAGTTGGGTAAATTGTCTGCAGTGCTGTTCAGCAGCCCAGGAGCAACAGCTGAGACTGAATACTTTTAAGTGGCTCCAGGCCTGCCATTATGCTTACCTGGGCAGAACAGGAGACTGATACTAAATCGAAAGAAAACAAAAATGTGTCTTATAAAGCCTAGACTGCATATAAAAAGATGAGAATTGGAAAGCATTGATGCATTAGCAACACTCAGAGATGCCAAGGACTTTGGCATTTGATGAGGCTGAATAACAGAGTAAAAAAACTAGGAAGATTGTGCTCAGAGTGAGGAAACTAAGATTTCACACGTGGAATTGTTCTTGGTGAGGACAAAGCTCAGGGTATGCTGGAAGTGGAATAGATTTGTAGGTTCATTGGGGTTCAGAGAGTCAAGAAAACATAGTAAAGGACAAAAACTAACTTGGATGCTGAGGTCACATAAGATCATTGTTTGTAATATGTAGGAAAACAGTCTGATAAATATAGAAATGAAGAATAATAGGAGTAATACAGTCAAGTGACAAATGACCCTTAAAGAAATAGGCATGGAGAAACCTGTGGGCTTGGAAACTTTAGATTAGGTTTATGAACCAACCACATAGGTTATATTTTAGTCTATCATTGTCATATTATTTTCCCTACATATGAATGAGAAGGCAGCAAAGTAAACCAGAAAATCATGAGCTATAGAGATAAATAAACCTGGCTTCAAATCTCAGCTCTATATCATTTACCTGACATTTAATTTGTAGTAACATTATATAACTTCATTAAATGTACTTTCTTCCTCCTTGAAATGGAAATTGTAATACGTATCTTCAAGAGCATCATGTGGATTCAATAAAATGATGCACTGACTGGCCCATCTCATACTTAGCCCTCTTCTTTTTCACACTGTGCTCCAGCCACACACTTGATTTCAATTCCTTGAATTCACTCTATTCATTTTTAACATCGCCTTTGCATTTCTGTATCAACTAGGGTTCCATCAGGGAAACAGAATCAGGAGGATAAATATGTAAATATATATTTTATTGCAAAGAATTAGTTTACAGGACTGTGAGGGCTGGCTAAGCAAATCCAGAATCTGTAGGACAGGTCATCAGGGAGGTCGGGCTGGAAACTCTTGTGCATGTGCTGAAGCTATAGTTCACAGGTGGAGTTTCTTCCTAGCAGAAAGAACTTCAGTTCTGCTCTGAAGTTCTTTCAACTACTTGGATCAGGCCCACCCAGAAAATTGAGGATATTCTCCTTAAAGTCAGCTGATAGTAGATGTTAATCACATGTACTAAATAACTTCACGGCAAGACTTAGATTAGTGATTGATCAAATAACTGGTGTTTGATTGAGTAGCCTAACCGACACAAAAACTGACCATCACAACTCTTTAACCCAATGCCTGGAACACTTGTCCTCCTTCTTCATGTACCTAAAGACTGCAGACCTAGGTAGATCTTTTCTGACTGCCCTATATAATATACTTATCCACTTATAAATCTCAGCAACCATATTTATTTCCTTTATATTTGTGACTGTTTTGTCTATTTGTTTTATTTATTTCCTGTCTCCTACACTTGCCTTAAGGATAGGGATTATGCCTCTCCAGTTCACTGCTATATCCCACACATGTCACACTGAACTTGGCACATAGTACATAGTAGAAGCCCAATGAATATTGAATAACTTAAAATGTCTGGAAAATAATAAGCATTCAGATAAGTTTCCAACTTTCTTCATGGGTCAGACTTCATTGTATGATTAATGAATAAGTTAATGGATTATTTTTCTGCTCTGTCTTAAACTATTTATAGGTTTCCTTACTCTTTACGCACTACATACACACGCATCCCTAACATCCCTTGCCTCCCAATATGTGTATGAAGGCAGTTTACTTGAAAATTTAAACTATTTCATGTCACGTTATAAAATGTGATGCATTATGTTTTAAAATTTTGATCATTTATAAATTGACAATCTATTCATTCCATAAATGTGAATAGGTTTTTGCAGTTTTTAATGTACAGTATATTTGTTCATTTTCCTTTCTTGCTTGCCTATCCCCATTAGCCTCTTCACTTTTTCTCTATCAATATCACCACTCTGTCTGCTTCTTTTCACTCCTGGAATGTGTTTTTAATATATTTATCCATGTTTCTGTAATTATAAGCAAACAATATAGGATTACATCATATTAAATGCTGTCTTGTTTTCTCAATGAAACCTTATAGAATCAATCTATACTAGTTCTATACTATAGAACTAGTATAGTTCTAATTTAACCTTTTTCATAGCCACATGAGAATATATGGTACAGATGTACCATCATTTTTTTTTTTAGCATTTTCTCTATAAGCATGCACTCTATCTCCATATCTTAGCCCTACAATCCATTCTTCAAAACACGTCCTGGAAACTTTCATTACTTCTTTTTCGATGGGATATAACCAGGAGAATGACTGAGAGTAGCTTTCCAAACAAGCTATATAAATCACATTTCTACCAACAATGACGTGTAACTTCTTGCCACAAAGAGATCATATAGCTTTTAAAATTTTTTTAAGTCTGATTGATGTAAATTGATCATTTTATTTTACTTTGAATATTTGGATTTGTGTAGCAGTTCTCTTCCTACCATTTAATATTTAATTGTCCAGTTGTAAACATAGGTAAGTCTAAATGTTTTTCACTGAAAAGATGCTTTTTTTTTTTTTTTTTTTTCTGCCGTAAGCGGGCCTCTCACTGTTGTGGCCTCTCCCGTTGCGGAGCACAGGCTCCGGACGCGCAGGCTCAGCGGCATGTGGGATCTTCCCGGACTGGGGCACAAACCCGTGTCCTCTGCATGAGCAGGCGGACTCTCAACCACTGCGCCACCAGGGAAGCCCTGAAAAGATGCTTTTAAGACCATACTTCTTAATTTATCTTTAAGGATTATGCATGTCCTTTTGGTTATTGGTGTGTCTCATCTAAGACTGTGGTGATTGAATTTATCACATCCCTTAAAGAGTACTCTGAGCCCACATTTGGCATGTGTGCTAGGAAAACTGGGTGATTACATAATTTTTTAAACTTTTTTTCTGAAGACATAAAAAGTAAAGTTTACTTGAAAATTAGAGTGCTTTACATTATGTCATATTATGAAACATACTATGTTATGTTTAAAACTTGAGTCATTTTGAAGTCAACAGTGCTTCTAAGCAAAACAATAAATATCACATTTATTCATAAAATAGAAATATTTCAAAGATTGATAGAAGCCAAAAATTTTTTTTAAGTGACAGAATATAACTGAAGTTTTCTGCTTATTTCTACTTCTTTTGGCAGAAGTATATATGTACTAAAATTGATCTTTTTAGTATTAGTAAATATATATAGTAGAAATAAGAAATTACAGGAGCACTTGTTTGCTTTAAAAATACATGTGTGCTGAAAAAATTTTAAAGATCTAAGCATATTTCTCCATTCTGAATATAACAATGCATCAATTTCATTAGGAGATATGAGACTTATACCTATGCTTGAGTATTCATTTCTAATACTAAATGCTTTTCTTTTTTGACTAAATTATCAGAAACTGTAACTAGGACACACAGCTATGCTGTAAGGTTACATCCAAGAACACATTTTTGATGTTAAATAAGATAATTGTGTCTTCATTTAAAATATAAGGTATATGCAAAATGTAAATATAAATTCATATTGTATACTTTAAAAACAGTTATTACACTGAATTCTGGAAAACTTTTTCTCAATTTACAATGTCTCATTTCACTTATGAATTTCACAAATATTTCAGACACTTGTCTCTTGTTGACAATATCTATAGTTGAATTTCTAATTGTGTGTAGAAAATGGCCCAAAATAATCATACAACATGTCTGAGCTTCTATATTTTACCTACCTCCCATCCCAGGGCTTACTATTTGGTGTGCAAATTCACCATAGGTTTCTATCAATTGGAATCAGCCAGTAGGGCACTGAAGATAACACGGTGGTAGAAATGAATATGAGATTTGGGGATAAAAATAAGGGTAATAGAAAAATTAGTTTGGAGGTTTGGCCCTCTCTGGGCTTGAATTCCCAAGCTATAATATGACATGATGACTAAAGCCACACAAGAATGCCAAATAAAAATGCTAGGAAGTCTCCTGTTTCTGAAAGTCATACGTCATGTGTTATCTTTTGTGGCAAAAATCATTTGCTCATCACTATTATGGGGTAATAACTGTGGAATAATTTTGTTTGCTTCAGATATTTATTAAATGTAACCTGAAAAATTTTAACAAACTTACTGATATTAGGGTTTTTTGGTGTTTTTTTCCTTAAAAAAGATCAATAGACTATATATATATATATATATATATATATGTATATATATATACACACAGAGAGATTGTCAAGTGAAGTAAATTTGGTATAATAATTATTTTACTAGTTTTCATGAAATAAAATGATTAAGGTTTGACCCCTAGCCTCAATGAAGTAGAGTTTGGTAAAGACTCTACAAAAGATTAATAAGGCCATACAAAAGGAAAGCAAGAAGTGAGGTTAAAAGAAAAAAGTCAATGCGGGACTTGTAGTATTTCACATCAGAAGACAAAATGTAAAACCAGTTTTCTTAATATATATTTTCTATAATTCAAAAGTCTACTTTTTTTTTATTTTCATGTAGCATATCCTCCTAGCAAATACCTATACTACATTTTATGCACGCAGCCTTACTTAAATGCTTATAGCGACAGCACACATTCTGTCTTCTTTCTAGATTCTTTTTCTTTCTCATTAAATAATTCTTTTTATAAATTTCACTACCTTAATCTTTATATTCTGTAACTTGTTAATATGAAAAATCAATACCTCTCAATGTGTACCCATGAATAAATGCACCACATACACAGTCTTCTACGAAGAGAATTCAGGGTCTATGATAGAAGGAAAACTTTTAGATAGGTGTGTCTTTCAACCCATTTCATATCACATTTTCCTTTTCTGGCAAGTTTTAACCATAGAAAATTTGAAATATAACCATATAGGCACATATTATCTGCCATTTATATTGGTAAATTGTCAAAAAAAATGTCTGTTTATCTGCTTCACAATTTCTGTGCTGGGTATGTAATGCACAAATTTGTATTGACTGTGTATACTGTTTTCTGTGAAGGTGAGTAAAGCAAGACATGTAATAAAGCATTTTTTGGTGCTAAAATGCTACATCAGGCACCTTAATTTGCTGCAAATAAGACTAAATTAGAGTTTAAAATGAGAACATTGCCACCCTGTTCTGGTAGCAATGCAGCATCCTAACAGCATGTAAGCCATCACAAGATTTAGAGCTCAACTCAATCAGTGGCAACAAAATTAGAAATAAATAGGGGAGGATCAATACAAAGTGTTGTCTGGAATAATGAAACAGCCCTTGGCTGGAAAAATCTATTTTATTCTTCCTTTAGCTAGGTGTTCTGGAAATATCTGACCTAGCTCAATAGAAACTGAGTCTACTTTGTTTATGAAGACAAAGAAGAGTCAATAGTAAATACTATATATTATATGTAAATAGAAACATATATGCATGTATACATATATCTTTTTTTAAGATGAACTGACAGAACAATAGGGAATTTAGGGAACAGTTTTTATTATTAAAATTATAGTTAATTCAAATTGATAAGGCTTTAAATATATCTATCATTTGATATGTTAACTGGTCTTATTTTTTCGTGAATGTATTTTTTCAAGTTTAAGTTTATGATATTTGCAAGGCTACTTACATGAGGAGCTTCTAATGAATGTTAATGCCATGATATGTAATCTATCATGAAAAAGGAAAAATAAGCAAGGTTGCTCATTATATTCTAAGATTTTTGAAGTGCTGGATCCAATTTGTGAACTAAGGAATTTTGTACTGACTGTTAAGAAGTACTGGTCCCTTCCCTCGTGTGATGGGGGCCAGGATACATTAGCAATGTAACTTGTCAGAATATTGGCTCTAGCTTCATCCCGAAAGGTCAGAATTAGTGCTTAGTGGAAGAACCGGCCATTTCTATGGCATTATCAAGGGGTTAGGGTGCAATCCTTTATGGTTGCATCTATATGATGGAGTCATCAAGTGACAGATGTCACCATATCAGCCTTCTTTCTTATTTGGTGAAAAACCAAATCTTCAAGCTGCATTGTACGGGGAGATCAGCTTGTTGCTTTGTGACCACCTAGAGGGGTGGGATGGGGGGGGTGGGAGGGAGATGCAAGAGGGAGTAGTTATGGGGATATATGTATACATATAGCTGATTCACTTTGTTATATAGCAGAAACTAACACAACATTGTAAAGCAATTATACTCCAATAAAGATGTTAACAAAACAAAACAAACCCAAACCTTCCCTTTGATAACAGAGGTGGGAGTGAAGTCTTAGTGTCCAAGCCTTTCAGTTGACCAGACTGAGTTATCTATCATAAGCCATGAACCTAAGCCAGTTTCTATAATATTTTGAGGATGGAAACCACTTTTCTAGCAGGCCAGTCAGAAGATGATCAGTCGTAAGAAGTTATCTTTCCTTTCAATATTTTTTTGTTTGAAAATGGCTTTAACACAACTGGCTCTTGGATATTAACTAAAATGGGTGCTTATCTGAATTTTTACCTATAAATTAGAGCTATGAAGAGATGAGACTATTCCCTTAAACATGCCCGATGAAATCTTGAATTTACAGTGTATCTACCATAACCAAATACAAATTTTAAATTCTATGAGAATAAAAAGGTTTTAAGTGAAGATTTTTAAAGGTCACATGAAAAAAATCTAAGTAAAGACAAAAGCATCACCAGTTGATATAAATGTCTCTCAGCTTTGTAAGGAACATAAATATCAAATTTCTATTTCAAGAGGTTATTTCTTTTCTCATGGGAATTGATACTTTAGATAAATATTAGTTGTTGAAATCTTGTACTTTTGTTTTAATTCAGTCATTATTTGCAGTTGTAAACTTTTTATTAATCATCCAACAACTGTGTTGTCTATTAAAGTATAATATACACAAACACATGAATACAACCAAAACACCCCTAAAATTCATCCTGATTGCTTCAAAATATTTAACTGTAAAATATATTTAGAGGGAAATTTTAGAACTTTTTCAAATTTTTTTGAAAAGTTTGATTTTATACTCTCTTTATATATAAAAGTGACTGAGATAAAAGAAATATAATTCCTTAATTTTTAATAAAATATACTGATTATCCTGTAATACTTCATCTGTTTTTTCATTACTTTCTTACTGGATTTATATTTAAAAAATATAAAACCTCAGATACCTTCATTTAAATATCATAGTCAGAGTGACTTTACTGGAATGACAACTATTTCAATGCCAATTATTTTAAGTTGGCATTCATTTACAGTATGTGATTTTTTTAAAAAAGAGTTTTCATAGAAAAAAACTGTAAAATGATTTTAAGGCTACAGTCTCATCTATCACTATTTCTAATTTATGCATACAAATTCAAATGAGCTTATATTTAGTTAATCTACCAAAGCCAGATGTGTAATAAGTCATTTCAGAAAAGAAATACTTTGCCATTTTAACAGCTGAAAGTAATATAATCAACAAGTCCGAATCAATCCTCTCTATAGCCTGTGGTGTTTATGACAAAAGGAGAAAGACCATACCATCTAATTATCACCTTAGGTCTTTGAATGGTGAAGAAATGTCACTGTTGTACCTCAGCTGTGGGTGATAATAGGAAACAGCTGCTTCCTTTTCCATCCCTTTGCGATGGTACCTGGGACATCATCTCTTTCTCAGCTGTTCAGAGTTAGGTCACTGTTTGTTATCAAAGTTCTTAACCATTTGGAAGGAACTCATTTTTTTTTTTTTTTTTTTTTGTGGTACGCGGGCCTCTCATTGTTGTGGCCTCTCCCGTTGCGGAGCACAGGCTCCGGACGCGCAGGCTCAGCGGCCATGGCTCACGGGCCCAGCCGCTCCGCATGTGGGATCTTCCTGGACCGGGGCACGAACCCGTGTCCCCTGCATCGGCAGGCGGACTCTCAACCACTGCGCCACCAGGGAAGCCCGGAAGGAACTCATTTTAAGGAATAAAACAGCATTATCCAAAGTCTTTTACGGACATTCTGAAAATATGTAAAATAAAATTGTAAACTAGATTTTTCCATAGCCAGAATATTATAATCCGATGTACCTTTAAAGTCTCATTTAATTTGGTCCTAGAAGTCAGGAGAGGTTAAGCACTAAACAAAAATGAGGGGAAAGGGTATTTTCTTGCTGGTACCTTTTTTTCCCCCCCTTTTCTCTGTAGAATTCTTGTTTTTGTTTTTTATTTTTTCATACAAGAAGGATTAGATATGTTTCTAACCTTGTTGCAGATTTCCTTAATTTTTGAATGTTTTAAAATTTCAATTAGTGTCAAGTCCCTGCCTCCAACTTTGAGCTAGACAAGTTGGTTAGAAAATTTACTCTGAAGAACAAATAAGTGGAATTATCCAGAAAACCCTAGGAAAAGAAGAACAAGGAGAATGGCACATAAACAGAGAGACTAATGAAAACAGTTCACTGTAAATACAGCATCTTAAACTAGCAGAGAAAGAATGACATTTTAATAACCAGTGTTGGGGAAAAAAAAAACCTTGAGTTCATTTCACCATTTTATAAGAGTTTAAACTCCCAATCTTTCCTCTTTGGATCAAATATGTAAATGTATCAAATGTACGATAAAATTAAGAGAATAAAATATGAGTGAATTTCTCTCCAACCAAGGAATATGGGAACTTCCCCAGTCATGACTTGAAATTCAACATCAGTATAAAAAAATATGAATTTGATTTTATTTTAAAACTACTAGGCAAAAACAAGCATAATGAAAAGCTTATGAGAGCTTTAATTTCCAGAATTCCAAGTAAGTTGGAAAGATTATTCGAAGTTATTTATTTATTTATTTTAACGTCTTTACTGGAGTATAATTGCTTTACAATGGTGTGTTAGTTTCTGCTTTATAATAAAGTGAATCAGCTGTACATATACATATATCCCCATACCTCCTTCCTCTTGAGCCTCCCTATCCCCACCCATCTAGGTTGTCACAGAGCGCCGAGCTGATCTCCCTGTTTTATCTGACTGCTTCCCACTAGCTATCTAAAATTCTAAGTTTTTTAAAAAATGATAACACTTGATCAAACTTATGCTTTCATGGGAGTGTGTTTGCGTAAAATCTAAGCTTAGTGACCTCCCAGTTTCTCTAGCCTCAATATTTAGCAGTAACCTTTGCTTTTCACAGCTAGGTCTTAATTTCATCATCTCACATTTAATTGTACTTAATTGTATAATTACTTTTCTTGATTAATAGCCTGTATCTTCAGCATTCACACCACTTACATTTAGTCATCATTTAATATTTATTTCTTCTGGTATTTTTGAAATATTTCATTAATCTTCCCCTTCCATTTCAAGAAAAAATGTTTTATAGAGAACACTTTTTCTTCTGCCCTGACTTTGAAATTTATACAATAACCTTCTCAGTTTCTCAAATAGATGATAATCAAGTGGTATATGTTGAGTAACTACAGGCAAGATGGTCAAGATCACAGGTCTTTAGGGCCAAACCCTATGCCATATTCAAGATACACATCAGTACAACTGTTCTTATTGAAATAACTAATTTTTTTCTTCCATTAAACTAACACTTTTTTTTTGCGGTACATGGGCCTCTCACTGCTGTGGCCTCTCCCTTTGCAGAGCACAAGCTCTGGACACGCAGGCTCAGCGGCCATGGCTCATGGGCCCAGCCGCTCCGTGGCACGTGGGATCTTCCCAGACCGGGGCACGAACCCGTGTCCCCTGCATCGGGAGGTGGACTCTCAAGCACTGCGCCACCAGGGAAGCCCTAAACTAACACTTTTATATACTTAACTATGATCCAAATACTAAATTACACTCTCAGTATACAAAGAGCATCTTGGCCTTCATGTATATACTCTGTATCAGGAAGCAATAATATACTGTCATTTATAGAATGATATATTTAGCAATAAATTCGACATCAACCCTTTATTTTTTTAATAAACTTCTAACTATAAAATACCATGCAGACTCCTGCTACAATGACTGTATGGCACCAGTGGCAAGTAGGAAACTATTTCCTGGTATATGTACCTTTGTACACACACCACACCACACAAAACATACCCACACACTTTTTGGAGGGGAACGAAATAATAGTATATGTACTTGTTTTATTCCTTTTATAGCTAATTTTTTCCCACCATTCTCAGTCATATTTTATTTGTTTTTAACATCTTTATTAGAGTATAATTACTTTACAATGGTATGTTAGTTTCTGCTGTATAACAGTGAATCAGTTATACATATACATATATCCACATATCTCCTCCCTCTTGCGTCTCCCTCCCAACCTCCTTATCCCACCCCTCTAGGTGGTCACAAACCACCGAGATGATCTCCCTGTGCTATGCACCTGCTTCCCACGAGATATCTATTTTACATTTGGTACACTTTCTCTCAGCGTACCCTTCCCCCTCCCCATATCCTCAAGTCCATTCTCTAGTAGGTCTGCGCCTTTATTCCTATCTTGCCCCTAGGTTCTTCATGACCATTTTGTTTGTTTGTTTTTCAGATACCATGTATATATGTTAGCATACGGTATTTGTTTTTCTTTTTCTGACTTACTTCACTCTCTATGACAGACTCTTGGTCCATCCACCTCACTACAAATGGCTCAATTTCGTTTCTTTTTATGGGTGAGTAATATTCCATTGTATATATGTGCCACATCCTCTTTATCCATTCATTTGTTGATGGACACTTAGGTTGCTTCCATGTCCTGGCTATTGTAAATTGAGCTGCAATGAACATTGTGGTACATGACTCTTTTTGAATTACGGTTTTCTCAGGGTATATGCCCAGTAGTGGGGTTGCTGGGTAGTATGATAGTTTTATTTTTACTTTTTTAAGAAACCTCCATAGTGGCTGTATCAGTCTACATTCCCACCAACAGTGCAAGAGAGTTCCCTTTTCTCCACACCCTCTCCAGCATTTATTGTCTGTAGATTTCTTTATGATGGCCATTCTGACTGGTGTGAGATGATATCTCATTGTAGTTTTGATTTGCATTACTCTAATAATTAATGATGTTAAGCATTCTTTCATGTGTTTGTTGGCAATCTGTATATCTTTTTTGGAGAAACATCTGTTTAGGTCTTCTGCCCATTTTTGGATTGGGTTGTTTGTTTTTTTGATATTGAGCTGCATGAGCTGGTTGTAAATTTTGGAGATTAATCCTTTGTCAGTTGCTTCAATTGCAAATATTTTCTCCCATTATGAGGGCTGTCTTTTTGTCATTTATGGTTTCCTTTGCTGTGCAAAAGCTTTTAAGTTTCATTAGATCCCATTTGTTTATTTTTGTTTTTATTTCCATTTCTCTAGGAGGTGGGTCAAAAAGGATCTTGCTGTAATTTATGTCATAGAATGTTTGGCCTATGTTTTCCTCTAAGAGTTTGACAGTGTCTGGCCTTCCATTTAGATCTCTAATCCATTTTGAGTTTATTTTTGTGTATGGTGTTAGAGAGTGTTCTAATTTCATTCTTTTACCTGTAGCTGTCCAGTTTTCTCAGCACCACTTATTGAAGAGGCTGTTTTTTCTCCATTGTATATTCTTGCCTCCTTTGTCATAGGTTAGTTGACCATAAATGCATGAGTTTATCTCTGGGCTTTCTACCCTGTTCATTGATCTATATTTCTTTTTTTTTTTTTTTTTTGCCAGTACCGTACTGTCTTGATTACTGTAGCTATGTAGTATAATTTGAAGTCAGGGAGCCTGATTCCTCAAGCTTCGTTTTTCTTTCTCAAGATTGCTTGGCTATTCGGTGTCTTTTGTGTTTCCATACAAATTGTGAAATTTTTTTCTATTTCTTTGAAAAATGCCAGTAGTAGTTTGATAGGGATTGCATTGAATCTGTAGATTGCTTTGGGTAGTATAGTCATTTTTAGAGTGTTGATTCTTCCAATTCAAGACCATCGTATATCTCTCCATTGTTTGTGTCATCTTTAATTTCTTTCATCAGGGTCTTATAGTTTTCTGCATACAGATCTTTTGTCTCCTTAGGTAGGTTTATTCCTAGATATTTTACTATTTTTGTTGCAATGGCAAGTAGGCAAGTGTTTGTGTTTTCTTAATTTCACTTTCAGATTTTTCATCATTAGTGTATAGGAATGCCAGAGATTTCTGTGCATTAATTTTGTATCCTGCTACTTTACCAAATTCATTGATTAGCTCTTGTAGTTTTCTGGTAGCATCTTTAGGATTCTCTAGGTATAGTATCATGTCATCTGCAAACAGTGACAGATTTACTTCTTCTTTTCCAATTTGTATTCCTTTTACTTCTTTTTCTTCTCTGATTGCTGTGGCTAAAACTTCCAAAACTATGTTGAATAATAGTGGTGAGAATGGGCAACCTTGTCTTGTTCCTGATCTTAGGGGCAATGTTTTCAGTTTTTCACCATTGAGAATGATGTTGGCTATGAGTTTGTCATATATGGCCTTTATTATGTTGAAGAAAGTTCCCTCTATGCCTACTTTCTGGAGGGTTTTTATCATAAATGGCTGTTGTATTTTTTTGAAAGCTTTCTCTGCAGATTGGGATGATCATATGGTTTTTCTTCTTCAATTTGTTAATATGGTGTATCACATTGATTGATTTGCATATATTGAAGAATCCTTGAATTCCTGTGATAAACCACACTTGATCATGGTGTATGATACTTTTAATCTGCTGTTGGATTCTGTTTGCTAGTATTTTGTTGAGGATTTTTGCAACTGTGTTTATCAGTGATATTGGCCTGTAGTTTTCTTTGTTTGTGACGTTTGTCTGATTTTGGTGTCAGGGTGATGGTGGCCTCATAGAATGAGTTTGGGAGTGTTCCTTCCTCTGCTATATTTTGGAAGAGTTTGAGAAGGATACGTGTTAGCTCTTCTCTAAATGTTTGATAGAATTCGCCTGTGAAGCCATCTGGTCCTGGACTTACGTTTGTTAGAAGATTTTTAATCACAGTTTCAATTTCAGTGCTTGTGATTTGTCTATTCATATTTTCTGTTTCTTCCTGGTTCTGTCTCGGAAGGTTGTGCACTTCTAAGAATTTGTCCATTTCTTCCAGGTTGTCCATTTTATTGGCATATAGTTGCTTGTAGTATTCTCTCATGATCCTTTGTATTTCTGCAGTGTCAGTTGTTACCTCTCCTTTTTCATTGCTAATTCTATTGATTTGAGTCTTCTCCCTTTTTTTCTTTATGAGTCTAGCTAATGGTTTATCAATTTTGTTTCTTCTTAAACAACCAACTTTTAGTTTTATTGATCTTTGCTATCATTTCCTTTATTTCTTTTTCATTTATTTTTGATCTGATCTTTATGATTTCTTATCTGCTAACTTTGGGTTTTGTTTGTTTTTCTTTCTGTAATTTCTTTAGGTGTAAGGTTAGGTTGTTTGAGATGTTTCTTGTTTCTTAAGGTAGGATTGTATTGTTGTAAACTTCCCTCTTAGAACTGCTTTTGTTTCATGCCATAGGTTTTGGGTTGTTGTGTTTTCATTGTCATTTGGTTTCAGGTCTTTTTTGATTTCCTCTTTGATTTCTTCAGTGATCTCTTATTAAGTAGTGTAATGTTTAGCCTCCATTTGTTTATATTTTTTCCAGAGATTTTTATGTAATTTTTATCTAGTCTTATAGTGCTGTGGTTGCAAAAGATACTTGATATGCCTTCAGTATTCTTAAATTTACCGGGCTTGATTTGTGACCCAAGATATGATCTATCCTGGAGAATGCTCCATGAGCATTTGAGAAGAAGGTGTATTCTGTTTTTTTTGAATGGAATGTCCTATAAATATCAATTAAGTCCATCTTGTTTAATGTATCATTTAAAGCTTGTGTTTCCTTATTTATTTCCATTTTGGATGATCTGTCCATTGGTGAAAGTGCGGTGTTAAAGTCCACTACTATGATTGTGTTACTGTTGATTTCCCCTTTTATGGCTGTTAGTATTTGCCTTATGTATTGAGGTGCTCCTATGCTGGGTGCATAAATATTTGCAATTCTTTTATCTTCTTCTTGGATTGATCCCTTGATCATTATGTAGTTTCCTTCTTTGTCTCTTGTAATAGTCTGCGTTTTAAAGTCTATTTTTTTCTGATATGAGAATTGCTACTTGAGCTCTTTTTCTATTTCCATTTGCATGGAATATCTTTTTCCATCCCCTCACTTTCAGTCTGTGTGTGTCCCTTGGTCTGAAGTGGGTCTCTTGTAGACAGCATATATATGGGTCTTGTTTTTGTATCCATTCAACCAGTCTATGTCTTTTGGTTGGAGCATTTAATCCATTTATATTTAAGGTAATTATCGATATGTATGTTCCTATTACCATTTTCTTAATTGTTTTGGGTTTGTTATTGTAGGTCTTTTCCTTCTCTTGTGTTTCCTGCCTAGAAAATTTCCTTTAGCGTTTGTTGTAGAGCTGGTTTGGTGGTGCTGAATTCTCTTAGCTTTTGCTTGTCTGTAAAGCTCTTAATTTCTCTGGTAAATCTGAATGAGATCCTTGCTGGGTAGAGTAATCTTGGTTGTAGGTTTTTCTCCTCCATCACTTTAAATATGTCCTGCCACTCCCTTCTGGCTTGCAGAGTTTCTGCTGAAAGATTAGCTGTTAACCTTTTGGGGATTTGCTTATGTGTTATTTGTTGTTTTACCCTTGCTGCTTTTAATATTTGATCTTTGTATTTAACCTGCCTCTGCGTGTAGGTTGCCTGAGGGCGTCTGTTCATGCCCAGACAGGATGGGGTTAAAGGAGCAGCTGCTTCTGGGGCTCCAGCTCACTCAGGCCAGGGGGAGGGAGGGGTACGGAATGCGGGTTGAGCCTGTGGCGGCAGAGGCTAGCATGACGTTGCAACAGCCTGAGGCACGCCATGTGTTCTCCCAGGGAAGTTGTCCCTGGATCACGGGACCCTGGTAGTGGCGGGCTGCACAGGCTTCCGGGAGGGGAGGTGTGGATAGTGACCTGTGCTTGCACACAGGCTTCTTGGTGGTGGCGGCAGCAGCCTTAGCGTCTCATGCCCGTCTTTTGGGTCCACGCTGATAGCCGTGGCTGGTGCCCGTCTCTGGAGATGCTTTAAGCAGCGCTCTTAATCCCCCCTCTTCGCGCACCAGGAAACAGAGGCAAGGAAAAGTCTCTTGTCTCTTTGGCAGCTCCAGACTCTTTCCCAGACTCCCTCCCTGCTAGCCGTGGTGCACTAACCCCGTTCAGGCTGTGTTCACGCAGCCAACCCCAGTCCTCTCTCTGTGCTCCGACTGAAGCCCAAGCCTCGGCTCCCAGCCCCGCCCACCCCAGCGGGTGAGCAGACAAGCTTCTTGGGCTGGTGAGTGCTGGTCGGCACTGATCCTCTGTGAGGGAATCTTTCCGCTTTGCCCTCCTGCCCCCTGTTCCTGTGCTCTCTCCGTGGTTCTGAAGTGGCTCTGAAGCTTCCCCCTCCGCCACCTGCAGTCTCTGCCCGCGAAGGGGCTTCCTAGTGTGTGGAAACCTTTCCTCCTTCCCAGCTCCCTCCCACTGGTGCAGGTCTGGTCCCTATTGTTTTGTCTCTGTTTTTTCTTTTCTCTTTTGCCCTACCCAGGTAGGTGGGGAGTTTCTTGCCTTTTGGGAGGTCTGAGGTCTTCTGCCAGCATGCAGCAGGTGTTCTGTAGGAGTTGTTCCACATGTAGATGTATTTCTGATGTATTTGTGGGGAGGAAGGTGATCTCCACATCTTAGTCTTCCACCATCTTGAAGCTCCTCCTTCTCTAAAGCTACTTTTAAATGTCATGGGCATATCAGATTTTTCTTGAGTTCCATTTTTCTTTGACTTTAGTGAAACATATCTTATGTGTTTTTCTTCTTGAGGTTTTTTTATTGTTGCTTTCCCATTTTTATGGTCCCCAAGTTGTTTCATGGGATTCTTTCATTATTTTTTACTCGTTTACTTATTTTAAAATGGCAGTACCATAGATGCTTGCTATAATTTTCACCTTGAATGTGGCAAAAGCATTGTCAGAATAATTGTTTTTAGGGTAAGATAAAATTTCAGTCTTTCTTATTTTCAAATTGAACACGTATTAATCTTGTGAAATTTCTGGATTATAGTAGGAAATTAAAGAATGTAAAATATGCTATTTAATCAAGCAGAATTAAACTTTTCTGATAGTTTATTTGAAAAACAATTCTGCCATGAATTCTTTTTTCTGAAAGGAGTTTAATCTTTAGTACATTTCCATTTTGTTAATTCCTCTACTCTTTTTTTAAAAGAATGCTTAGGGCTTCCCTAGTGGCGCAGTGGTTGGGAGTCCGCCTGCCGATGCAGGGGGCGCGGGTTCGTGCCCCGGTCTGGGAAGATCCCACGTGCCGCGGAGCGGCTGGGCCCGTGAGCCATGGCCGCTGAGCCTGCGCGTCCGGAGCCTGTGCTCCGCAACGAGAGAGGCTGCAGCGGTGAGAGGCCCGCATACCGCAAAAAAAAAAAAAAAAAAAAAGAATGCTTAAATACTTTCTCAGAAAAAAAAATGAAGTTTCTCTAGCATTAGAAATAAATGAGTTGTGCTTATCCATCATCAAATCCACATTTATTGAGCATCTACCATATGTCAAACACTGTCAATGACTGAGGGTAAGGAAGGGCTTAAAAGTGCCTCTGACCAGTTTGATTTTAGATAGAAAAATTTCCTTGGTTTTAAATAAAATAGCATCAAATTCAATATGCTTGGTGTTTGGGGTGTCAAAATACCCAGATATGGTGAGTCACTAGGAGATAGGGGCTACTTTGTTAAGTAGCCACTAAAGTTAAATAGATTTTACCTGGTGGCAATGGCGTTCTCTCCCTTGCCTGTTGTCCTTCACCTCTGCTCTCCTTTGTCCTTTGTCAGTTGTCTGAAGTTCCTCAGGTGTCTTCAGAGGGCCTTTGTGTCCTGTTGCCTCCTATACCCTTTTGCTCACTCATGTATCATGCTGTTTTAAATTCTCTGTCTTATGTTAATTTACAGTGTCTTTATATTCTTCCTGACAGTTTGTTGATTAATAACACTTTCTTAACCTCTGACCTCTTTTATTTAAAACTTATCAGTTTATTTGGACATAGAATTGCAAAGCCGATTTTCTGGTGCCAGTTTATAACTATATCTCCACCTACTAATTGCTATACCAACTCTCTCCTACTGGTTTGACTCTGAAGTTCAGAGGAACTTGATAGCTGGGGATAAGATATACTTTAGACACCCCTTATCAGCTAATAAATGTAGTTTGTTCATTTGTTCACTATTTATATTTTCAGCAACTTTTTGTGATAGGCTCTGTATTTTTTGGTAGAAATACCCATTGAATCTGATAAAGTCACTATCTTCATAAGGTTAAGCTCTCCTTTGTGTGGGAGAATAAGCACAATGAACTGTACTAAATAATATAGTGTATAATAGTGAATAGTGCAACATTATAGTGTAAAGCAGGATAAAGGGACAGAGATTGATAGAAATGAGAAAAGCTAATCTTCTATATTCTAATATTCTATAAAGAATGGTCAGGTGATTTCTCTCCCAAGAAGAACTTGACCCAGATGGACAAAGGGCAAATGCTCATGTAAAGAGCTGTATTCAAGAGACTGAAGAACATTTCAGCTGAAGGAAGAAGAACAAAAGCCCTGGGGTAGAAATGAAGGCAGTTATTTGTAGTATAAAAAGGAGTCTCATGGGATTGAATATAGAGTTGTAAGAACAAACAGAAAAAGACTTGAAATCTAACAGATATAAATGCCATTTTTAATTCCCATTTTGGAGATGTGAGCTTGATATCTTTTAAAACACCACATGAATGCTGTCTGTTCATTCATATTGATCATTGGTTTTCCCTGGAGCACCATGTGATAATATAAGTATTGCAATTAACATATATTATTCTCTTATTTAGCCATCACAATATCTCTGAGATTATAAAAACAAATGTGCCAGTGAGTTTTAAAGGTGAGGAGGCAAAGGAGTTATGACTTATCTAACATTAAGAAATAAGCAGTACATTTGGAATTTGTTAGAGATACTTTGCACAAAAACTTAACTCTCTTGATCACTGGTTTCTATTGATAATATTTAGAAACAATGTTCAAAGAACTAAACTGGTATCATAACTTAACTTCATTAATGGTGACCCAATAACTCAAAATACCTTACTAATCATTAAATGTAAGATGCAGTACACAAATTCAAGCTGAGGTCAAATGAGGTTTTCCTACCAGAGGCCTCAAATCAAGACTTGAGAACTGTGTGGGGGGAAACTTGCTTCTGTATGTGGTTTCAGAGTTCATTTAACAAGACATCTTCATACAGCATCTCAGTTTTGCTTAAGTTACCTTCCAAAGAGTGTGTGAAAGAGAATGGCATGTTTGCATCCAAGAAGCTAAGCTGTGAGTCCTGAGACTGCCCCAAAAGTGCATACCACCAAGTAGCAGGAATTGGAAGAAGACTTAACTTCTCTTCTAACTCATCCATCCATATATGAGATAGCACAGTCCAAAGAGTCAGAGACAGATTCTCTGACTTGCTTCATCAAGCAGTTCAGACCCTCTACACCCCTAATGTAATCCAGTATTAGGCCTCCACTGATTAAATCGACCACTCTTCCACCTTAGAGGAAGTATAGAGGTAAAGAGGAAGTTGCAGAGAGAGCGACTCAGAATTATCCTTTTGATCATTCTTCCTTTCAAAGGTAACGTGGCTTCAGGTTGGGAGGAATACTGATTCCTCTTGACAGTACCAAGAATATAATTTCTTAATAATACTCATTTTCTGTCTACTGATACTTGAATAATTATGTGCCATTATTTGTAATACAAAGTGGACATCAAAGAAAATAATAGTTGAAGAGTGCCGTGTGAGCCCCTAATGACACACAGAAATTAGAGCCACAGTGTAAAGATAATTTAAACTCAGATTCATAAGATCAGTTGTATTAGTCATGTATTTCTGCATATCAAATTACTCTAAAACTAAATGTCATAAAACAGATATTTGTTATATCAGTTTCTGTTTTTCTAGGAATCTGAGCATGGTTTATCTAGGTCCTATGGCTTAGAATCTCTCATAAGGCTTCAGTAGAAACGTCAGCTGGGCTACAGCTGGGCATCTTAACCCTTGGCTGAGGAAGGATCTGCATCCAGGCTCACTCACCTGGTTGTTGGCTGGGTTCAATTCATGTGCTATCACAATAAGGGCCTCAATTCCTTGCTGCCTACTAGGCAGAGATTACCCTTCATTCCTTGCCAAATGGGCCTCTTCATAAGGTCCTCACAACATGGTAGCTTGCTTTATCAGAGCAAGCAAGGGATGAGAGAGGGAGAGAGACGGAAGATGTTCAACCACTTCTCAACTTGGAAACAAGACTTTTCTCATCTGTTAAGTGGGGTCATAATACTTTCCTTAACAAGATCATGTTGTAAGAAGCATGGCAGGGTATGTATGTGAAAGCATGTTAAAAGCATTAACTAGGGCTTCCCTGGTGGCACAGTGGTTGAGAGTCCGCTTGCTGATGCAGGGGACACGGGTTCGTGCCCTGGTCCGGGAAGATCCCACATGCCGCGGAGCGGCTGGGCCCGTGAGCCATGGCCGCTGGGCCTGCACGTCCAGAGCCTGTGCTCCGCAACGGGAGAGGCCACAACAGTGAGAGAAGCATCAACTAAAATGTAAAGAGAAATTAGCATTGCTGTTATTGGTATATTAGCAGCATAATTAAAAACTAAAAATAGAACTACCATACAACCCAGCAATCCCACTACTGGGCATATACCCTGAGAAGACCATAATTCAAAAAGAGTCATGTACCACAATGTCCATTGCAGCTCTATTTACAATAGCCAGGACATGGAAGCGACCTAAGTGTCCATCGACAGATGAATGGATAAAGAAGATGTGGCACATATATACAGTGGAATATTACTCAGCAATAAAAGGAAACAAAATGGAGTTATTTGTAGTGAGGTGGATGGATCTAGAGTCTGTCATACAGAGTGAAGTAAGTCAGAAAGAGAAAAGCAAATACCGTATGCTAACACATATATATGGAATCTAAAAAAAAAACAAGTGGTTCTAAAGAACCTAGGGACAGGATGGGAATAAAGACGCAGACAGAGAATGGACTTGAGGACAGAGAGGAGGAAGGGTAAGCTGGGACAAAGTGAGAGAGTGGCATAGACATATATACACTACCAAATGTAAAACCGATAGCTAGTGGGAAGCAGCCACATAGCACAGGGAGATCAGCTCGGTGCTTTGTCACTACCTAGAGGGGTGGGATAGGGATGGAGGGAGGGAGACGCAAGAGGAAGGAGATATGAGGATATATGTATACATATAGCTGATTCACTTTGTTATAAAGCAGAAACTAACACACCATTGTAAAGCAATTACCCTCCAATAAAGATGTTTAAAAAAATAATTAATAGTGGTATTATTGAAGTAACATATATGGGATGAGGTTTGAATAAGGAGTTTGCAAAGCAATATTTTAGATTTTACCAGTAGAAGCTAAAGATGAAACCCTGATTTTTGGAAAATGTGTGGTTTTTAAAATATTCAGTAGAGTGAGAGAAACATTTATTTCAGATTTTTTATTTTTTAAATGGAGTGCTATTTATTTATTTTTGGCTGTGTTGGGTCTTCGTTTCTGTGCAAGGGCTTTCTCTAGTTGCGGCGAGCGGGGGCCACTCTTCATCGCGGTGCGCAGGCCTCTCACTGTCGCGGCCTCTCTTGTTGCGGAGCACAAGCTCCAGACGTGCAGGCTCAGTAGTTGTGGCTCATGGGCCTAGTTGCTCCACGGCATGTGGGATCTTCCCAGACCAGGGCTCGAACCTGTGTCCTCTGCATTGGCAGGGAGATTCTCAACCACTGTGCCACCAGCGAAGCCCTATTTCAGATATTTTTGAGCACCATTGCAGTGCCAATCAAATTAAATGTGGTTCAGCTATAGATCTAAAGTCAGTTTAATTTTCCTTGTGTGTGAGGAACAGAGCTGAGGGGTTAATAAATGCCTCTAAAGAATATTAGAATTAACTAAAGCGAACCTCGTGCTTTATACAAGTGGAGAGTGGCAGAGTTAAAAGTTTACCTAGATCTTACAGTAAGCAAGCTTCAGAGTCATTCCTAGAATCCTGGCCTCCGGTATCTAGGCCAATATTTTCTTTTAAGAAAGAGAGTTGTTTGTATTCCTAGAATTTTTCCCTGTTGAATATTTTATTATTTCTAACAGAAAAAAAAATGAACAGTTGTAAAGAACAATGGAAGAAATAGTGAGAATGAACATTTCATTTGAACAACATAGATTCAGATTTTTAAAAAAATTATTTTTAGTGTAATTCTATCTTCTAAAAAATGTTTTTGGAGATTAAAAAAATTCTATGCTAGTATTTTTCCCTATATGAATAAAAATTGAACTGAAAGTGTTGAAAACCTTTGGCATTAAAGTAAAGCACTATTTGTTATAGGTATCACAACGAAACTATAGATATTACTGTACTTTTCATCTTGCACAAGAGTCCTTCATGAGAGCCAAGAATGAAAATACTTATTTATACTTGCTATGTATAGAAGATTTTAGAACATGCATGAGTGTTTCCACGATAATAGGTATACATTAGCATGGGTATTTGAATTCTGGGTTAAATATGGTTCTTATCACTGGCTTCCAGGTCAAATTAATCTGGGAAGGTTTAAATGACTCTGATACCTTGGTCCCATACCGGACCAAATAACTCAGAACCACTGGGGTTGCAGTCAATATATCAATAATGTAAAAGTTCTTTAGGTGATTGTAACACACAGCTAGGGTTGAGAATTCATGGGTTATAATAAAGAAGATACTAATGTAATCTCCAAAAAAATGACATCTTCATTCTTTAGTATTCAAAGACATTTACAGTTACTTTCTCTTATAGAGAGCTCTTTTGGACTAATGGGTTTCGATGGCTTGTAAAGAGTTTCAACATCAAGTTATCTAATTAATGATGTATCATCACCTGCTAACATGAAATAGGTGTTATGTTTCTAACAGCAAATGCTATATTAATGTCATTTGAGTCACAAGAAGTTCAAAATCAATTTCAATGCTAATCAGTGGTTGAAAGAATAGATTAGTAATGCAGCAAATGCCATTATTACCCTTTCAAGCGATTCTTTTTATACGATGCTCCCTGCTGAAGTGAATAAGGTTGTGAGGCTATGATACCATAAAGCAAGGTATCAGACTCAAAGAAAGAATAATAGAAAAAAAAAGACCCTAGAAAAGAAAAACTTAAGTTAAAAATTTCTTAATGAATTTATTTTTGCCTACAATAAAATATCGTTTCAGCAATAGAGTGAATACATTACTATTTAAAATAAAAATTTCTTCTGTATTAACATTTAGAAGTCGACGTGTATGATTTTTGAAGATTTGTGTGTGAAATCATTTTAACTTTAATATAAAATACTTAAATTCAAAATTGGTTTTGTCTCTATGGCATAATGTTACTTTAGACTGATATTGCTGTATCTGCCTCAACTGTATTATTTAAGTAACCTAACCAATAGAAAGAAGGCAACATCACAATAATATTCCTATGTGAAAATATGATCTTATCACTCTAGTTCAATGGTAATATATAAAGGATCTTTCATGACAGATCTCCCATTTCCAGAATAGGTTTGAAAGATATTTTGTAATTATACTTAGTTTGTACATCCAAAAATATTATCTTGAAGAGAAATTCAGATCAGTACAAGGA
This sequence comes from Phocoena sinus, assembly GCF_008692025.1. Taxonomy (NCBI): domain Eukaryota; kingdom Metazoa; phylum Chordata; class Mammalia; order Artiodactyla; family Phocoenidae; genus Phocoena; species Phocoena sinus. The sequence goes on along the minus strand of NC_045772.1, from coordinate 33,171,604 downwards.
GATTTTCAGTTGAAGAAACTTGAAGTATTTAAAAATTTGATTAAGAATTAAATCTCTTTGCATGGTATTTACTTAGGAAGCTTTAGCAGAAAAAGTAAAAATATTTTAACTTTCTCATTTTGTTTAGAATTCTAGTACAAAGCCATGAGTTTTTTTTGTGGGGTTTTTTTGTTTTGTTTTGTTTTTTGTGGTACGCGGGCCTCTCACTGTTGTGGCTTCTCCCGTTGCGGAGCACAGGCTCCGGACGCGCAAGCTAAGCCGTCATGGCTCACGGGCCCAGCCGCTCCACGGCATGTGGAATCTTCCCGGACTGGGGCACGAACCCATGTCCCCTGCATCGGCAGGCGGACTCTCAACCACTGCGCCACCAGGGAAGCCCTAAAGCCATGAGTTTTATATAATAAATTCAAATATAGATTAGAAGTTGAACCAGAAAGGAAAATGATTTGTTTCTCAAAGTGAACAAAATATATTGAGGATATTATCTGTGTAGATGCATAGTAGATAAAATGCAGCATATTTCTTCATATTGGCAGTATACCCTGACTTATTTTAAACCAGAGTATATATTGCTCGTATTGGGTTCTTGGGCATTTCCTATAATGTGTACTCACTTTTGAGTAACGTCTTGTTAATATGATCATTGTACAGGGTTAAGAGCCAAATAAGAGTATAACTGAAGAAAATGTCAGGCACTGTCTTAACCCATCTCCAGTTTTAAACCATGGATCGCATTATGGCCATGCCCTTGTTTTATTTCTTGTAGCAAAGCTAGATTTTATTTCATGGCTTTCTTTACTAAAAAGAAGTTCTCATTTTTATCAAATAATTTTTGACCCAGTATTAGTTGTCTTTTCCATCCTAATGCCATATTGACTCTCTATTCCCTTTTATTTTTCATTGCAAAATGGGCAATTTTTCACTTAGTTATAAGTTTCTTCTAATGCTTTGTCAAACACAGCTAATAACAAAAAGCACATGCTATCAACACGCTGTTTTTAACCTCTCAAAACCCACCACCCTATGGTAAATTAGCTGTATTATATGTCTTCCAATTTCTTACCAGTGTATTGTACTGATAATTTTCCACTACAAATATAGATACTGTCCCATACTTCAACTTTTCCCCCACACTGCCAAATGCCTAACCCCTAAAACAATGCCACAAATAATTAGATTTTAATTTCTGAGGCAGCAATCCACTCATAGGTACCAATTTCTCTTTGGGACAGAAAGGGCTAAATTATGCTGTTTTTTAAAATACCATGAAAATCTCTTTTTTAAAAAAAAACAATAGACTTTTTTGAGAAGTTTTATATTTACAGAAAAATTGAACAGAAAATACAGAAAGTTCTCATGTCCCCTCCCCCACTCAGAATTTCCTCTATTATTAACATCTTCCATTAGCATTGTACCTTCCTTAACAATTGATGAACAAACGTTTATATGTTACTATTAGCTAAAATCTATACATTAGGATGCAGATTTTTGTTGCATATAGTTCCATGGGTTTTGACAAATATATACAACTGCTATTATAGTACCGTACAGAATACTTTCACTGCTCTAAAAACCCTGTGTTCCACCTATTCATCTTCCTGCCCTCCATCCAAGCCCCTGGCAACCACTGATGAGTTTATAGTCTCTATAGTTTTGCCTTTCCCAGAAGGTCATATAGTTGGATTCATACAATATGTAGTCTTTTCAGATTGGCTTCTTGCATGTAGCAATATGCATTTAAAATTCCTCCATGTCTTTTCTTGGCTTGAGAGTTTATTTCATTTTATTGTTGAATAACATTCCATTGTACTGATGTGCTATAGTTTGTCAGTTCACCTTTTGAAGGACATATCAGTTGCTTCCAAGTTTTGGCAATTATGAATAAAGATACTTTATACAGTCCAGTGCAGGTTTTTGTGTGGACACAAGTTTTCAACTCATTTTGGTAAATACCTTGGAGTGTGGTTGTTAGATAACATGATAAGACTGTTTAGCTTTGTAAGAAACTGCCAGGCTGTATTCCAAAATTTCTGTACTTTTTTGCATTCCCACCAGCAACAGATGAGATTTCCTGTTGCTTCATATTTTGCAAGCAATTGATGTCAGTGTTTTGGGTTAGCCATTCGAATAAGTGTTTAGTTGTATCACATTATTGTTTTAATTTGTAATTCCCTAATGACATATGTTAAATAACTTTTAATATGCTTATTTAACATTGATATATCGTCTTTGGCAAGGTATGTGTTCTCATCTTTTGCCATCTTGTATTCAGTTGTTTGCTTTCTTATTGTTGAGTTTTAGGGTTCTTTGCATATTTGGATGCAAGTGCTTTTTCAGATACATTTTGCAAACATTTTTTCCCAGTCAGTGGCTTGTCTATGAATTCTCTTAACAGTGTATTTGTAGGGAAGAAATTTTTACTTTTAATAAAGTCCAACATATCAATTTTTCTTTCATGTATAGTGCTTTTGGTGTTGTATATAAAAGTCATCTTCAAACTCAAGATCACTTAGATTTTCTCCTACATTCTTGGAGTTTTATAGTTTTACATTTTAAATTTATGATCCATTTGAGTTAATTCTTGTGAAATTTGTAACATCTGTGTCTAGATTGTTTTTTCTTCATGTGTATGTCCAGTTTTTTCACCATTTTTCTGTTTAGACTCCTTTATCACCTTTCCTCTTTCATCGAAAATCAAATAAATGTGGTCTGTATTTGTGTGGATCTATTTTGGGGCTCTCTGTTCTGTTTCATTGATCTATTTGTCTATTCTTTCACCAATACCACAGATTCTTCATACTATAGCCTTATAGAAAGTCTCAAAGTCTGGTATTGTCATTCCTTTGATTTGATTCTTCTTCTTTAATATTGTGTTGGTTATGCTGAGTCTTTTGCATCTTTCTGTAAACTTTAGAATATGTTTGTTGATAGCCACAACAACATAATACACGTACACATTATGGGTCATTATGAGAAGTTGACCGCTTTATCATTATTTAGTATCCCCTTCTGACAATTTTCCTTGCTGTGAAGTTGGATTTGTCTAAAATAAATATATTTTCTCCAGTTTTGTTTTGTTTAGTCTTAGCATGGTATCTTTCTCTATTCCTTTACGTTTTATCTTTGTCCTTATATTTAAGGTAGACTTCTTGTAAACATGTAGTTGGGTCTAAGGTTTTTGTTTGTTTTTTAATCTACTGTGATAGTCTCTGTCTTTTAATTGGCGAAGTTATACCATTCACATTTTAAATGATTATTGATATAATTGGTTTCTACAGTATTTTTAAACTAATTCTTGATCTTTTTCTCTTTTTTCTTCCACTCTTTCTCTACCTTCTCTGGTTTTATTATTTTCTATGACAACATTTTTTCCCCTCTCTTAGCATATCAACTATACATCTTTTAAAAAAAAATTTAGTGGTTGCCCTAGAGTGTGAAAGATGCATTTACAATTAATAATTTCACTTTCAGATAACATTATACTATTTCACTGGTAGTGCAATTACTTTATAAAAATATTCCCAGTTCCTCCCCCAATCCCTTTAAAATTCCTGTCATTCATTTCATTTATCTATAAAGTATAATCGCCTAATTCATTATTGCTATGAATTGCTATTATTAGCAAAAAATATTGCTTTTATTTTGAGCAATCAAGTGAAAAGAGTATTAGGTATATAAAACCCATTGACGATTCACAGAAATTGAGTAGCTTAACCTCTGGTCTAAGCAAGCAAATTGATAACAGTTTTAAATCTCTTAGTCACCTCACCACTGTATCCAGCAACATCAAACATCTAAAAATAATCTTTATACTTAATGATGTGGACCGTGTATCAATATGATTCAAATTAAACTGCTGTCTTGGTATATCTGTAGGAGCACTCAAAGCATACAAGTTTTCTTTTATTACCTTAAATTATTACTTCAATGATTTCTTTTCAAAATGAAACATGACTTTTCATAAAATAACACTTCTGAGAAGATTATTAATAGTACTGATTATAGTCATGTGTAATATGTGGCGAATTTGAAATTATCAGTTTCAAAATTCAGTAATAAAATGCATGAAATACACTTTCAGTTAAAGTTAGGTGTGATTCTTGGGCATCTTTAAGATAACCAAGTTTTTTTTTTTTTTTTAAATTAGAGTGTGAACGTATCACTTAAGATAACCGAGAAAAAGAAATCCAGGATATGGTTACAAGTTAGGAGCTGTTCAAAGAGATAAAGAATTCCTTATTCTATGAAATAATCACTTTGTATCCATTTACATTTTTCTGAAATGTTTTGGTGACAGGCCATTACTGGTTTGTTTCTAAACCTTAGAATCTCAAAGTTTAGACAGAGAATTTCCAAAGAAATTTTTTTAAATGTATCATTTTTATATTCTGATTCAAGTGAAATGCAGTGCAATCTTAGTCAAAAAATGTCCAGAACTTTGAAGGTTTTGGTAACCATATATTGTCTATAGAAGAAAACTGTAACAACTGAATATTTTTAATTTTCATCTCATTTCAGTAGCTTGGAAGTCCATTTCAAAAATCTTTGTAGTCATTTTTGGCATTCTAGCTTCCATTTCTTTTATGGAAATGGTACTTCTACTTTAGTACAATGCTACTATAAAAACATTTATGATTCAGGTAAATATCTCATAAATCATTTTGTATAAATATCCCTAGAAGTAGTTATACTAGTGCATATAGCAAGTTTTAGTAAGTCTTTTGGTTTCCAGATTCTATAAAATTAAAGCAGTAAATAAAATAATGGAAAAAAATATTTTCATACTCTTTGAATACTGTGGTGATTATTAAACAACCATGATGAAAGACCCAACTACTCTGAACAAAGAATATAACATCTCATCATGGACAATTATGGCAAATTAATTCCATAGTAACACAATTTTTCAATAAAGAATAATTACTGTTTTATTCTTGTAGTTCATGACTCAGTATAAGCTCATAAATTGGGCTCTATTAACTGTAAAATGATCTTTGGTTTCCTTTAATAATAAAAATCCATTTTAGTGTAATTTCACATGTATATTAAACAAGATGTATGAGTATATTGATACTTAACACAGTATCTGCAACTGTAATTGTTTAGTGACACTTTTTTAGGACACATTAACTTTTATTTTTTTAACATCTTTATTGGAGTATAATTGCTTGACAATGGTGTGTCACTTTCTGCTTTATAATAAAGTGAATCAGTGATACATATACATATGTCCCCATATCTCTTCCCTCGTGCATCTCCCTCCCTCCCACCCTCCCTATCCCATCCCTCTAGGTGGTCACAAAGCACCGAGCTGATCTCCCTGTGCTATGTGGTTGCTTCCCACTAGCTATCTATTTTACATTTGGTAGCGTATATACATCCATGCCTTTCTCTCACTTTGTCCCAGCTTACCCTTCCCCCTCCCTGTATCCTCAAGTCCATTCTCTAGTAGGTCTGCATCTTTATTCCCGTCTTGCCCCTAGGTTCTTCATGACCTTTTTTTTTTTTTTTTTTACATTCCATATATATGTGTTAGCATACAGTAATTGTTTTTCTCTTTCTGACTTACTTCACTCTGTATGACAGACTCTAGGTCCATCCACCTCACTACAAATAACTCAATTTCATTTCTTTTTATGGCTGAGTAATATTCCATTGTATATATGTGCCACATCTTCTTTATTCATTCATCTGTTGATGGACACTTAGGTTGCTTCCAAGTCCTGGCTATTGTAAATTGAGGTGCAATGAATATTTTGGTACATGACTCTCTTTGAATTATGGTTTTCTCAGAGTATATGTCCAGTAGTGGGATTGCTGGGTCATATGGTAGTTCTATTTGTAGTTTTTTGGGTTTTTTTTTTGTTTTTTGTTTTTTTGTAGTTTTTTAAGGAACCTCCATACTGTTCTCTGTAGAGGACACATTAACTTCTGATTGAAATATGTTCTTTTTTTAACCAGATTTTTATCCACAGTAAAAGAAAATTACATATCCAACTTCAAAAGATAAATTTCCATTGAAGAAATACGAAACTAACAGTAAAAATGAAAACAAAATTCAAAAAGAATTATTTTGTGGTGATAATGAATATTTCACACCATTTTTAAAAGTAGAACAGGAAGCTCTCACTCTTTAAGAAGCTAATTTTAATTTCCTGAACTAAGAAAAGTATAAGTGAATAGAGCTCTTGTGGTTTATCAATTGCACAATTCTTGTTGTTCTTGCCAAACATATTCTATATCTGCAACAGCATTGCTGCCTTAGAAATCCTGTAAAAGTGTAATATACACTTTATGCACATGGTGGTTTTTTTTTTGTTTTTTTTTATAGATTCTTCCCAAGCTCTTTTTTTTTTAACATCTTTATTGGAGTATAATTACTTTACAGTGGTGTGTTAGTTTCTGCTGTATAACAAAGTGAATCAGCTATATATATACATATATCCCCATATCTCCTCCCTCTTGCATCTCCCTCCCATCCCCCCCATCCCACCCCCCCCATCCCACCCCTCTAGGTGGACACAAACACTGAGCTGATCTCCCTGTGCTATGTGGCTCCTTCCCACTAGCCATCTGTTTTACATTTGGTAGTGGATACATGTCCATGCCACTCTCTAACGTCGTCCCAGCATACCCTTCCCTCTCCCCGTGTCCTCAAGTCCATTCTGTACGTCTGCATCTTTATTCCTGTCCTGCCCCTAGGTTCTTCAGAACGTTTTTCTTTTTTCTTTCTTATTTTTTTTAGATTCCATATATATGTGTTAGCTTACAGTATTTGTCTTTCTCTTTCTGACTTACTCTGTATGATAGTCTCTAGGTCCATCCACCTCACTACAAATAACTCCATTTCATTTCTTTTTATGGCTCAGTAATATACCATTGTATATATGTGCCACATCTTCTTTACCCATTCATCTGTCAGTGGACATGTAGGTTGCTTCCATGTCCTGGCTATTGTAAATAGAGCTGCAATGAACATTGTGGTACATGACTCCTTTTGAATTATGATTTTCTCAGGGTATATTTCCAGTAGTGGGAATGCTGGGTCATATGGTAGTTCTATTTTTAGTTTTGTAAGGAACCTCCATACTATTCTCCATAGTGGCTGTATCATTTTACATTCCCACCAACAGTGCAAGAGTGTTCCCTTTTCTCCACACCCTCTCCAGCACTTATTGTTTGTAGATTTTTTCATGATGGCCATTCTGACTGGTGTGAGGTGACACCTCATTGTAGTTTTGACTTACATTTCTCTAATGATTAGTGATGTTGAGCATTCTTTCATGTGTTTGTTGGCAATCTGTATATCTTCTTTGGAGAAATATCTATTTAGGTCTTCTGCCCATTTTTGGATTGGGTTGTTTGTTTTTTTGTTATGGAGCTGCATGAGCTGCTTGTAAATTTTGGGGATTAATCCTTTGTCAATTGCTTCAATTGCAAATATTTTCTCCCATTCTGAGGGTTGTCTTTTGGTCTTGTTTATGGTTTCCTTTGCTGTGCAAAAGCTTTGAAGTTTCATTAGGTCCCATTTGTTTATTTTTGTTTTTGTTTCCATTTCTCGAGGAGGTGGGTCAAAAAGGATCTTGCTGTGTTTTTTGTCATACGGTGTTCTGCCTAATGTTTTCCTCTAAGAGTTTTATAGTGTCTGGCCTTACATTTAGGTCTTTAATCCATTTTGAGTTTATTTTTGTGTATGGTGTTAGGAAGTGTTCTAATTTCATTCTTTTACATGTAGCTGTCCAGTTTTCCCAGCAACACTTATTGAAGAGGCTGTCTTTTCTCCATTGTATATTCTTGCCTCCTTTATCAAAGATAAGGTGACCATATGTGCATGGGTTTATCTCTGGGATTTCTGTCCTGTTCCCTTGATCTATATTTCTGTTTTTGTGCCAGTTCCATACTGTCTTGATTACTGTAGCTTTGTAGTATAGTCTGAAGGCAGGTAGCCTGAGTCCTCCAGCTCCATTTTTTTTTTTTTTTTCTCAAGATTGCTTTGGCTATTCAGGGTCTTTTGTGTTTCCATACAAATTGTGAAATGTTTTGTTCTAGTTCTGTTAAAAATGCCATTGGTAGTTTGATAGGGATTGCACTGCATTGAATCTGTAGATTGCTTTGGGTAGTATAGTCATTTTCACAATGTTGTTTCTTCCAGTCCAAGAACATAGTATATCCCTCCATCTCTTTGTATCATTTTTAATTTCTTTCATCAGAGTCTTATAGTTTTCTGCATACAGGTCTTTTGTCTCCTTAGGCAGGTTTATTCCTAGGTATTTTATTCTTTTTGTTGCAGTAGTAAATGGGAGTGTTCCCTTTATTTCTGTTTCACATTTTTCATCATTAGTGTGTAGGAATGCAAGAGATTTCTGTGCATTAATTTTGTATCCTGCTACTTTACCAGATTCATTGATTAGCTCTTGTAGTTTTCTGGTAGCATCTTTACGATTCTCTATGTATAGTATCTTGTCATCTGCAAACAGTGACAGTTTTACTTCTTCTTTTCTGATTTGGATTCCTTTTATTTCTTTTTCTTCTGTGATTGCTGTGGCTAAAACTTCCAAAACTATGGTGAATAATAGTGGTGAGAGTGGTCAGCCTCATCTTGTTCCTGATCTTAGTGGAAACGGTTTCAATTTTTCACCATTGAGAACGATGTTGGCTGTGGGTTTGTCATATATGGCCTTTATTATGTTGAGGTAAGCTCCATCTATGCCTACTTTCTGGAGGGTTTTTATCATAAATGGGTGTTGAATTATGCATATGGTTTTTAACTTCTTCCTTCTTTCTTATTTGACCAAAGAAATACCATGTTTTCTCCAAAGATATTTTGTTTTCCTTGTGGACACACGGAAACTTATTTTCCAGCGTCCATCCTTCTTCTCATGAAGTTAGGTGTTAATATGTGACCAATTTCAGTTACTAAAATGTAAGAAGAAGGGATATTCACCACAGCCAAATTTGGATTGTAATTTCTCCCTTACACAATCCTCCCTTTTCTGTCTTGGTCCCTCTGCTGATACCTCCTGGGCCATGTGTTAAGGAGATCTACATCACAAAATGAACAAATGGACAGGGTATGTTTTCCTTATGGCAACCATATGAATATTGAATGAATACTTAAATTTGAGTAATCAATTTTCACTGTTAATTCACTGAGAATTTGGATTTTATTTTTAATACAACAGCTAGCATTATGTACCTAAAGCCTATATAACCTCATTAAATTTACATAAGATTTTAGATACAGTGTAGTAGAATGTAATTTATTCAGTGTATTTAAGAGATGTAGTTGAAATTGAGCTTTAAATTTATGATATTTCAAGGAAAGTTTAGTGACTGTAAAAACATCTAGTTTTTTAATGTAATGCATTTGTATTTATTATTATAACAAAAAATACATATTATCCTATAATTATAGTATTACCCATAGCTGTTATATAGACTATAGTATTACCCATAGTTTTTATATAGACAAGCTATATAGACATTGTACTCTGATTAATAGCTCTCCGTATGTATGATAACTCATAGATAAAACAAATTGAGTTTGCTGGTCTGCTTATATTTTAGCTGAAGGAGAGGTCATTTTAAGGATTATATAAAATAGAGTAAATATAAAACTTTCTCTTACTCTCATAATTTTAATAAACTAATTAAATCATAATATGTAGCCTTGGAAACACTTTTGATCTATTTTCAGTTTAATGTCATCAATAATGAAGAATCAGAGTTACTTTGTATACTTGAATGTTATCTTTAGCCTGCAAATTTACTTACAATAGGTGAGTCTTCTACCAAATCAAATGTAATCTATACTGAGATACCACTGATAGAACCTTAATTTAAGAAATTATTTATGGTTTAGGGAATTACATAATGTGGGTTTTTTGCCATGAGAAATAATAAGCTTAATGTGTATTGTATGTGTAGAAATAAATTAGGGATAGATGAAAACAGTGGTTTTCACAGCAGTAAAGTATTAGCCATTTCAGTAGGGTTTTTCTTTTCAGTAGTTTTCAAATGTGACTTTTAGTCAAAGTAATTCTGTATGTGTAATTGTCTCCAAGGAACAAAATATATTTTCTGTGTTATAATATTACTTTGTTCATAGAGAAAACCCCAGTATAGTTATATATGTACTTCACACCATAATGTTATGAATGTTCAAGTGCAGTGTAATCTACTCAGCCACACGTAGCATGTCCAATATATATAATGCTGCTCAATATAAATTATTATAAATATCATATATATATATATAGTCTTGTTTGTAAAGACTTATCAAAAGTAACTAATAGATATATTTCCACAGCCAACTTTGTGATGAGTGGTTCAAATCATACTTGTGTCTTAATTAGATAGAAAAAGGGACAGAATGTGCTCTAATTTAAAAAGAGCACTCTCCATGGGAAAAAAAGATGATCTTGCATATCATATCATTAGGCATATTTCCATTGCTGGAACGGCTCTAAAAATTTATCTCAGGCACTAGTAAAATGAAAATTCTTCAACATAAACATCAGCTGAACAATGCTTTTTGTTATGGGTTATGCAGAGAATGAAAGCTATATCATGTCCATATTTATTTTCCCAAAAGTTCTGTAGTTTTTCTACAACTCAGAGAAATTGTGTAAAAAGCTTTTCGCACTTTACTCTGAGTATGAAGCCTAATTATAATATTGTTTCTTTTTCTATTTGAATGTGTCAGTTTTCATATTATGACTTTCACACCTGTACTAGCTAAGATTAAACAACCATGCCATCTGAGACCACCCGGCAACTAAACTGTGAAAATTAATTTCAATTTCACTTAAACTCATCCCCATGCTGCTTTTCCATTACTCCCATACCAGGATATATGTGACTTTCACCTACCAAATGGCTTATTTTTTATTGTAGACAATATTCTAAAGGGTTGTTGTAACAAACTCTCATATTTCTGTATAACTTTAACAAACACATTTTATGTTTGAGGGAAGGGTATTATAAAATTTTCATGCTTCTCTTTGATATATATTTAACTGAATTTCTTTGATAAACATTAAACTCTAAAAAGTATTAAGGTTAGCAGTCAATATGTGTGGTAATATTACATAATAAACATTATTTTTAGGAAAATTTTAAAATTTAATGAAGTAAAAACTGACAAAACTAAAAGAAGAAATTTTTAAAATCTACACAGTTGGAGATTTAATAATTCTATCTTCATTAATTGATAGACCAAAATCAGACTGATAGACATTACCAGGAAACTACAGCTCAATATGAACGTGTGTGTGTGTGTGTGTGCACACGCACATGCATACATATGGACATGTCTATAAAATATTTCATAAAACAGTATTTAGAATCCACCAGTACAGAAAAATTGTATCATGACCAAGCGGAATTTATTCCTGGAATTCAAGATTGTTTTAACTTTGAAAACCAATCAGTGCAATCCATCATATTAATAAATCAGAACAAAAGCAATCATTTCACTAAATGCAGATAAATCATCTGAAAAAATTCAACGATATATGTGATAAGAATTCTCAGAAAACTGGGATAAGAGGAACTCCCTCAACCTGATAAGGTATAGTTTAAAAAAAAAGAAAATAGAGCTAGCATTATGCTTAATGATAAATATAAAAAGCTTTCTGCTTAAGATCATGAACAAGTCAAGGATGAACATCTTCACTATTTCTAGTCAGTGTTGTACTATGATCCTAGACAAAGCAACAAACCAGAGAGGGAGAAAGAGGGAGATTGAGAGGAAGGGAGAGAGAGAAAGAGAATGGGAAATTGGAAAGGGAGACAGAGAGAGCATGCAGATTGGAACAAAAGAGTAAACCTCTTTTGTTTGCAGAGGATATGATCAAGTATGTGGAAAATCCTAAGGAATCTACAAAAAGTTACTGGATCTAATAAATTCTAATATGGTTTATCACATCATAAAATGCTAAGTCAACATATGAAAAGCAATTATTTATACAATTAGAAATTGAATTTTAAAAAACAATCACTGAAGTAAATTTTAATAACATGAAGTATTTAGGAATAAATTTAACAATATATGTGCAAGCTCCATAAAGTGAAAACTACAAAATACTGTTGACAGAAAGTAAGAAATACTGAAATAAGTCTTGTTATTGGTTTGGAAGACTCAGTATGTTTATTATTCAATTTACCCTCACATAGATAATCTATAGATTACTTGCAATGCCAACAAAAATCCCAGCAAAGTCTGTAGAAATCAACAAAGTTATTCCAAATGTTTATGGAAATTCTAAGAACATAGTTTAGTCAAAACAGTTTTGAAAACAAAGAACAGATTTAGAGAACAAACACTACCTAATTCACTGGCATACTGTAAAACTACATTAATCAATACAGGGCAGTATTGGTATAAGTATAGATATATGGATCAACGAAGCACAATACAGTCCAGAAATAGACCCACACTATACAGTCAATTGATTTTAAACAAATATGTGGAAGTAATTCAATGAAGGAAAGGCTACACTTTTCAACAAACTGTGCTGGAAAAACTGGACATTCATATAGGCAAAATAAATCTTGAACCACACATTACACCATATACCAAAATTATCTTGAAAACAGATCACAGAACTAAATTTAAAAGCTAAAATTATAGCATTTCTAGGAGAAAATAGTGGCAAAAATCTTTTAAGATATTAGCTTAGGAAAAGATTATATTTAACCAGACCACAAAAAGCGTGAACTATTAAAAACATTAACAATTTTATCATCAAAATTTAAAGCACCTTCCCCTTAAATTCTCTTTGTACGTATGCATGTGTATATATATGTATCAATATATGTATATATATTTCAAACTTGCATCTAGAATATTTTTTTAATCTTACAATATACTAAAACACAACTAACCCAGTTATAAATAGGCAAATGTTTGGAACAGATACTTGACAAAAATAGGTATACTGATAGGTAATATGTTTATAGAAAGACATTCAGTATCACTAGTCATGAGATAAATGCAAATTAAACCTATAATGAAGTACCACTATAAACCCATTAGTATGGCAAACATTAAAAAGGTGGAAAATATTAAGGATTGATGAGGATATAAAGTTAACAGGAATCCTTTGGAAAGAGTTTGGAAATTTCTTTTAAAGTTAAGTATACACTTACCATAAAACCTAGTACTCCTACAGAGATTTATTCAGAAGAAATGAAAACATATGCCCATAAAGATGAATACATACTAGTTGAGTCCATTGATATAAAATATAAAACTAGCAAAACTAATCAGTAGTAATAGAAATGAGATCGCTGCTTTCCTGGGCCAAGCAATTTTTGGGGAAGCAAAGTGGTGGTGGTGGTGTGGGGGCATAGTCTTGAAATGGACCAGAAATAATTAAATATTTGGGTTAATGGAATTCTTTTGTTATTTTGGTGGTGGTTGCTTGGATATGTAAATATGTCACTTCTAAATGTACATGTACTTAAAATGGGTTTATTTGACTCAGACAATGTGATATGCATAAAATGTCAAAGTAAGACCAGATTTCATTAAATGTTTTCAAAAGAACCAGTTTTACAACTCTTAAAAAGCAAAATTTTATCATTCCAAAAGAGAAAAAAATAGTAAAAAAATGAGTGGATTTTTAATTGGAAAATTATTTAAAGAAAATTATTCCCATATTATAAACCCCCCTCCTACTACCATATCCATACACTAAGGAGAGAATGGGTGGAGAGGTCTTTAAATGTAAAGTGAAAAGGACCACATGGAGAGCTTGGTTAGATGTTATGGGTTAAACTGTGTCCTCCAAAAAGATGTATTGACATCTTAGCCCCAGGTAATTATGAATGTCACCTTACTTGAAATAGGGTCTTTGCAGATGTAGTCAAATTAAGATGAGGTTATTAAGGTGGTCTCTGAATCAATATAACTGGTGTCCTTACAGGAAGAGGGAAAGGGACACACAGGCACACAAGAAGGGAGTGCAATGGGATGACAGAGGCTGAGACTAAATGCAGCAACCACAAGCCTAGGAATGCCAAGGATTGCTGGCAAGCCACCAGAAGCTAGAAAAAGATGCAGAAACCTTTCTCCCTGTTTTCAGGGTGAGCATGACCCTGTCAACACCTTGATTTCAGAATTCTAGTCTTCAGAACAGTGAGACAATAAATTTCTATTGTTCTTAGTCATTCAGTTTGTGGTTCTTTGCTACATCAAGCCTAGGAAACGAATAAAGATATTTTCATTAACTGAGATTATAAATTTCATAGAGGAAATCTAAGAGGATGAGATATTTTGACTAGCTATTCCAATGATTGGAGTATGGAGCAAGCTGCTTCTGTGTTGGGTTCAGCTTTTATTCGTATATTTAATCAGGCCAAAGACTGTGTAAATGTTCCTTGTGGAACACATGTAGTCCATTTGGGAGATAACCAGGATGAGGTGAAGTCCTGCCCAAGTCAACAGGATTGTCTTCAGGGAAGACAAAGAAATTGTATGGTGTATTGCTGGAAAGCCAGACTCTGGAAAAGAATTACCAGGGAAAGATAATTATCAAGTCAATAGTGTTTTAGTTGATGGGACCAGAATGAATAAAGGAGAGGGGTAAGCTTTAAATATTGGTAAAGCACAAAATTTTCTAAACTCTTCATGAAAGTAGACATCAAGTAGGAATTTTATATATCCTTTACCTTTCTTATTTTTGCTCTGATCCTAGAGGGCACAGAAATGGCAGCTAGTGAGTGGCAAATGAAGAAAGCAAGAAAGAATAAAGGCTCCAACTATTTGCTCTTCTTACAAGGCAGAGGACCTGCCTCTAACCTGCACTAGTTAGGGGAAGAATGGGAAAAAAATAAGATTAATCTTTAGTTTAGATTGAAGTGTTGAGTGATGTAGTTATATTCTTTTTCAGATTCTTTTCCATCATAGGTTACTACAGGATGTTGAATATAGTTCCCTGTACTCTACAGTAGATCCTTGTTGTTTATCTATCTTTAATATATACTAGTGTGGATCTGTTAATCCCAAACTCATAATTTATCCCTCCCAGCCCTTTTTCCCTTTGGTAACCATAAATATGTTTTCCATGTCTGTGATTCTTTCTGTTTTATAAATAAGGTCACTTGTATCTTTCTTTAGATTCCACATATAAGTGATATCTCATATTTGTCTTTCTCTGCCTGACTTATTTCACTTAGTAATTGGTTTAATAATCTCTAGGTCCATCCATGTTGCATTAGTTCATTCTTTTTTATGACGTAGTAACATTCCGTTATACATAAGTGTGAGTGTGTGTGTGTGTATATATATATACATATATATACACACATATATATATATGTGGTGTGTGAATATATATATTCACACACCACATCTTGTGAATCCATTCATCTGTCAATGGATATTTAGGTTGCTTCCATGTCTTGGCTATTGTAAACAGTGCTGCTATGAACATTGGGGTGCATGATTCTTTTCAAATTAGAGTTTTCATCTTTTCTGGATATATGACTAGGCTGGATCATATAACAACTCTATTTTTAGTTTTCTAAGGAGCCTCCATACTGTTCTCCACAGTGGCTGCACCAATTTACATTCCCACCAACAGTGTAGGAGGGTTCCCTTTTCTCCACACCCTCTCCAGCATTTATTTGTAGACTTTTTAATGTTGGCCAGACTGCTGGTGTGAGATGACACCTCACTGTAGTTTTGATTTGCATTTATCTAATAATTAGCGATGTTGAGCATCTTTTTATGTGCCTATTGGCTATCTGTATGTCTTCTTTGGAGAAATGTCTATTTATATCTCCCCATTTTTTGTTTGGGTTGTTTGTTTTGTTATTGAGTTTTATGAGCTGTTTGTATACTTTGGCAATTAGGCCCTTGTTGGTCGCATCATTTGCAAATATTTTCTCCCATTCCTTAGGCTATCTTTTCACTTTGTTTATGGTTTCCTTTGATATGCAAAAGCTTTTAAGTTTAATTAGGTCTCATTTGTTTATTTTGCTTTTGTTTCCATTATTCTAAGAGATGGACCCCAAAAATATCACTGTGATTTATGTTAGAGTGTTCTGCCTATGTTTTCCTCTAGTTTTATGGTATCTTCTTACATTTAGGTCTTTAATCCATTTTGAGTTTATTTTTGTATATGGGATTAGAGACTGTTCTAATTTCATTCCTTTACATGTAGCTGTCCAGTTTTCCCAGCACCACTTATTGAAAAGACTGTCTTTTCTCTATTGTATATTCTTGTCTGTCTAATTGACCATATGTGTGGGTTTATTCCTGAGCTTTCTATCCTGTTCCACTGATCTATGTGTCTGTTTTTATGCCATTGCCATACTGTTTCTATTACTGTAGCTTTGTACTATAGTCTGAAGTCAGGGAGCATAATTACTTCAGCTCCATTCTTCTTTCTCAAGATAGTTTTGGCTATTCAGGGTCTTTTGTGTTTCCATACAAATTTTAAACTTTTTGTCCTAGTTCTATGAAAAATGCCATTGGTAATTTGATAGGGATTACATTGAATCTGTAGATTGCCTTGGGTAGTACGGTCATTTTAACTGTATTGATTCTTCCAGTCTAAGAATACCTTTCCATCTGTTTGTCATCTTAAATTTCTTTCATCAGCATCTTATAGTTTTCAAGGTATAGGTCTTTTGCCTCCTTAGGTAGGTTTATTCCTAGGCATTTTATTCTTTTTGATTCAGTGGTAAATGGGATTGTTTCCTTAATTTCTCTTTCTGCTATTTCATTGTTAGTATATAGAAATGCAACAGATTTCTGTATATTTATTTTGTATCCTGTAACTACTGAATGCATTGCTGAGCTCTAGTAGTTTTCTGGTGGCATCTTTAGGATTTTCTATGTACAGTATCATGTCATCTGCAGACAGTGACAATTTTACTTCTTCCTTTCCAATTTAGATTCCTTTCATTTGTTTTTCTTCTTTGGTTGCTGTTCTAGGACTTCCAAAATTATATTTAATAAAAGCTGCAAGAGTGGGTATTCCTGATCTCAGAGGGAATGCTTTCAGCTTTTCACCATTGAGTAGGATGTTAGCTGTTAGTTTTTCATATATGGCCTTTATTATGTTGAGGTAGTTTCCCTCTATGCCCACTTTCTGGAGAGTTTTTTATCATAAATGGATGTTGAATTTTATCAAAAGCTTTTTCTGCATCCATTTAGATGATCATATGGTTTTTATTCAATTTGTTAATATGGTGTATCACATTAACTGTTTTGCAGATATTAAAAAATCCTTGCATCCTTGAGATAAATCACAGTTGATCATGGTGTTTGATCCTTTCAAAGTATGGTTGGATTTGGTTTGCTAGTACTTTGTTGAGGGTTTTTGCCTCTATGTTCATCAGTGATATTAACCTGTAACCTTTTTTGTGACATCTTTGTCTAGTTTTGGTATCAAGGTGATGGTGGCCTCATAGAATGAGCTTGGAAGTGTTCTTTCCTCTGCAATTTTTTGGAATTGTTTCAGAAGGATAGGTGTTAACTCTTCTCTAAACCTTCAGTCAAATTCACCTGTGAAGCCATCTGGTCCTGGACGTTTGTTTGCTGGGAGTTTTTAAATTACTGATTCAATTTCAGTACTGGTAATTGGTGTGTTCATATTTTCTATTTCTTCCTGGTTCAGTCTTGGGAGATTGTACCTTTCAAGTATTTGTCCATTTCTTTTAGGTTGTCCATTTTATTGGCATATAGTTGTTCATAGTAGTCACTTATGATCCTTTGTATTCCTCTGATGTTGATTGTAACTTCCCCTTTTCTGTTCTGATTTTATTTATTTGGACACTCTCTCTTTTTTTCTTGATGAGTCTGGCTGAAGGCTTATCAATTTTGTTTATCTTTTCAAAGAACCAGCTTTTACTTTCATTCATTCTTTTCCATTGTTTTTTTATTCACTATTTTATTAATTTCAGCTCTGCTCTTTATTTCTTTCTTTTTACTAACTTTGAATCTTGATGGGTAGAGTCCTTAGTTGTAGGTTTTCCCCTTTCATTACTTTGAATATATCATGTCAGTTCCTTCTGTCCTGCAGAGTTTCTGCTAAAAAATCAGCTAATAACCTTATAGGAGTTTCTTGTATGTTATTTGTTGTTTTTCCTTTGCTGCTTTTAATAGTCTCTAACTTTTGTCATTTTAATTACAATGCATCTTGGTGTCTTACTCTTTGGATTTATCCTGTATGTTAGTCTTTGTGCTTCCTAGACTTGGGTGACTGTTTCCTTTCCCATGTTAGGGAAGTTTTCAACTATTATGTTTTCAAATATGTTCTCAGACCCTTTTTTCTCTCTCTTCTCCTTCTGGGACCCCTATATTGCTAATATTATTGTGCTTAATGTTGTCCCAAACGTCTCTTGAAATGTCTTCATTTCTTTTCATTCTTTTTTCCATTCAGCAGCAGTGATTTCCACTACTGTCTTCCAGCTCATTGATCCGTTCTTCTGTATCATTTAATCTACTATTGATTCCCTCTAGTGTATTCTTCATTTCAGTTATTGTATTTTTCATCTCTGGTTGTTCTTTATATTTTCTCTCGGTTGAAAACTTCTAACTTCTCGTTCTGTGCATTCATTCTTCTCCCAAGTTCTTTGATCATCTTTACAATCATGACTCTGAACTATTTCTTGGGTAGATTGCCTGTCTTCTCTTCACTTAGCTCTTCTCCTGGGGTTTTAACTTGTTCCTTAGTCTGGAACATGTTTCCTTGCCACCTCATTTTGTCTAAGTTGCTACTGTATTTTTTTGTATATAGGAGCATCCTATGAGTCCATGTAGCACACTCCTCTCTTGTCACCCAAGTTATATGCTCTAGGGATTCCCCCTAAGAGGGCTGCATGGGTCCTTCTGTTTTGGTGGTTTGTGTGGGCAGTTTGGTAGGCTTGGTTGATCCTTAGGCTCATTGGTTGCCAGGCCCTGCCTTGTGCGGATGCTGCTGGCTGCTAGTTAGTGGGGTCTGGTCATGAGGCTGCTGACTGAAGAATCCCAGGCAGCTCTGAGTCTAGTGCTGGCTCACTGGTGGGTGGAGTCAGGGTTCAGAAGACTCTGGAGCTATTGTACCCCCCACCACCACCATTTGCAGGTGAAGCCAGATCCTGGGGTTAGGGACAGCCTACTTGAAGGCAGAGCCAGCTCCTAGAGTCTGGCTGCAGGGTCCTGGGATCCCAGAACTCATATTAGATCTTTGAGGAGGAGAGGGACTTTTCCTGACATAGTTGGGTATAGGGTCAGTGTTTTCACAAAGCTTGTGTTGGACTGCTAGTGGACAGGGCCAGTGCCCAACCAGGTTAGGCTCTAGCCTGCTGTAAGCAGTCTGGGTCCCAGGCTGTGGGATTGTGGTTTTCCTCCATCTGGTGTCTGCCCCCTCATGGGTGAGGCTGGTCTAGAAGCTCGTGAAGGCTTCCTAGGGGACAGGGCGTTGCCTGCTCACTGGTGGGTGGAGTTGGGTCTTGGCCCTCTGGTGGGCAGGGCTGTGTAAAGAGGCATGTCTAGAGGGCTCAGAAAGTCTTTAGGTGCTTGCTGATGGGTGCTGTGTCCCCACTCAGTTAGTTGTCTGACCTGAGTCATCCTAGCACTGGTGCTTATAGGCTGTTGGGTGGGGCCAGATCTTGATGCTAATGAGCCAATAAGGCAGCTGCCAGCAGCATGTTCATGCTGTAGAACCAGCTCCTAAATATGGTTGCTGCCAGTGTCTATGTCCCCAGGATGAGCTGTAGCCACCTCTCACCTCTCTGGGGGACTCTCCAAGGCCAATACATAAGTCTGGCCCAGACTCCTCTCAAATTACTACTTTTGCCCTATGTCCTGGTGCACATGAGATTTTGTGTGTGCCCTTTATGAGTGAAGTTTCTATTTCCCACAATCTGTTGGGACTCCTGAAAGTAAGTCCTGCTGGCCTTCAAATGCTCTGGGGGCTCTTCTTCCCAGTACAGGATCCCCAGGCTGGGGAACTCAGTTTGGGGCTCAGAACTCTCACTCCTGTGGGAGAATCTCTGCACTATAATTATTCTCCATTTTGTGGGTAACCCACCTGAGGGCATGGGACTTGATTATATTGAGAGTCTACCCTTCTTACCCATCTCATTGTGGTCCCTTCTTTATGTCTAGTTGTAGAAAATCTTTTCTCATAGGTTTCAGTCTTTTGCTTAGATGGTTTTCCTGCAGGTAGTTGTGGTTTTGTTGTGCCTGTTGAGAGGAGGTGAGCTCAGGGTCTTTCTACCCCATCATCTTGGCTGGTTCTCTCCTTCCACAAGTTTTTATACAATGAATTTTAATTTTAATTTAATTCAAAATGTTTTAATTTGCCTGCATATTTCTCCTTTGTTCTATGTGTTACTTAATTTTCAAATATTTGTGTATTATATATCTTCCTGTTACTGACTTCTAGTTTAATTTCATTATGTTCTGTGAACATACTTGGTATAATTTCTATTTGTTTAAATATCATAAAGTTTGTGTTATAACCCTGAATATGGTATATCTTAGTGAATGTCCCATTTATACTTAAGAAGTGTATTAGTTATATATTGCTACATAACAATAAAAAAAATTGTTTTCTCATAGTTTGTATGGGTCAGGTATCCAGGCGAAGCTTATCAGGGTCTTCCATCTAACAGTCTGTCACAAGCTGCAATCAAAATGTCATTTCACTGCAGTTATCTGAAGTCTCAGCTGGAGAAGAATCCACATCCAAGCTCATGTGGTTATTGGCAGGATTCAATTCTAATCAGGCAGTTAGACTGAGGGCCTGTGTTCCTTACTGGGTTTTGGCCAGATGCCGTCATCAGTTCCTTGCCCTATGTGTCTCTCCAACATAGCAGATTGATTCATCAAACTGCTCAAGCCAGCAAGGCTATAAAGTGAGTTAGCTAGTGAATGAAGTCATTCTTTTTAACCTAATCTCAGAAATGACATCATCACACTTGCTGCTTACTATCCCATAAAAGCAATTCAAGAGGGCTAGCCCACTTTTAAGCAGAGGGTCTTATACTAGAGCTTGTATATCAGAAGGTCAAATCACCACTCCCTTTTTCCCCACTCTCTGTTCCCCAGGAAGTGTCCCTGAAAAGAGACATAGTGATCAAAATGCTTCCTTGGGCTTACCTTGTGTGTTTCCCTTTTTTCAAGGGTAGAAGTTATTCAATTCTTCCTGTTTAATGCCTGGAAACGGTTACCTCATATGTTTTCTCCAGTGTTACAGTTGCTTTCACCAATGGCAAGTTTTGCACCTGGTATTGATACTTTCTTCATTACTAGAAGGAGAGTTGCTTGCTGGTATTTTGATTGGGATTGCACTGAATGTGTAGTTCATCATGGATATCCATATCTAAACTCATGATGTCTTAACAATAGTTATCTAATTCCTAAATATGGTACTTTTGTCCACTTCTTTAGGCATACTTTCATTTTTTCTCAGCAGTGTGTTGCAGTTGTCAATTTCAATAATTTTAAAGTTATTTTCTAATTGTTTATTCCTACCAGACACATATGTTTATATTGATCTTCATCCCACAACTTGCTAATATCACTTATTTTTTCTATTAAGACTTCCTAAATTTATTCAGATTTTCAAAGTTTACATTATGTCCATTATACAATGCGTGAATATAGTGTGTTTTACTTCTTTTCCAAACTTGATTTAGTTTCTTTTCCTTACCTATTGTACTGTCTAGAGATTATACGAAATAGTAGTGAGAGTGTATATTTTTATTTTTCATATGAACCTTATGTTATGATGATAGCAGTAGGTTTTTCATAGATACCTTATCACTTTGAGGAATTTTCGTTCTATTATTGGTTTGCTGACAGTTTTTAATAAGAAATCTGTTGAATTATATTAAATAAGTCATTATGCCTCTTTTGAAATGAACCTATGGTTTATTTTTCTTCTATCTATACCTAGGCATAAAAAAGGGAGGGGGGACTTTTTTTAGATTAAATGACATAAAAGCCAAATACAACATATAAAACACATTTGGATCTTGATTTGGGGAAAAAGATAACTGTAACGTTATATTTTGAGGACAAGTGGGAAATATTAAAATAGACTTATTAATTTATACCAAAAATTACTAATCTTATACATTATTATAATGCACTATGATTATATAAGAAGCTGTTCTTGATTTCTAAATTTAGGTATGAATTATGTAGAGGTGAAATAACATGGTAATTGAAATTTGCTTTAAACTGTTGCTATATAAAAAAGCTAAAACACTAAAAAAATTTTTTTAAAATAACTGACATGAATGCCTGAGAGATTTTACCTTTAAGTAATGGGTATCTGTGGATCCATTTCTTTGTAAAATGTGCAGTTTCTTTGGATATGTTTAAAACAGAATGGCTAGCAAGAGTATTACTTTCTTGCAGTTATATTTTCAGGATTTTGACATGTATTCATGTACATAAATACAATCTCCACTTTTTCCAAGTGTATCTTGAATCTATTCTAGGTTTCAGTCAAGAGACATTATGTCTACACAATAAAACAAAAATGAAAAAAAGTGTGAAGATGCCACAAAAAAGACAATTTTCTATGTATTTGTTGGAGAATTATTATTTAATTGCTAAGAATCCTCTATGTTTCTTCCATTTTTTAAAAACATCTTTATTGGAGTATAACTGCTTTATAATGGTGTGTTAGTTTCTGCTTTATAACAAAGTGAATCAGCTATACATATACATATATCCCCACAGCTCCTCCCTCTTGCGTTTCCCTCCCACCCTCCCTATCCCACCCCTCTGGTTGGTCACAAAGCACTGAGCTGATCTCCCTGTGCTACGCAGCTGCTTCCCACTAGCTACGTATTTTACATTTGGTAATGTATATATAAGTCCATGCCACTCTCTCACTTCGTCCCAGCTTACCCTTCCCCCTCCCCGTGTCCTCAAGTCCATTCTCTACGTCTGCATCTTTATTCCTATCCTGCCCCTAGGTTCTTCAGAACCTTTTTTTTTTTTAAGATTCCATATATATGTGTTAGCATATGGTATTTGTTTTTCTCTTTCTGACTTACTTCACTCTGTATGACAGACTCTAGGAGAATCCTCTAGAATCCTCTATTGTTTTTGATATACAGTATTCAGTTGTGTGAATGCACACCTGTTTTTATTATTTTAAATTATTTTCTTATTTATGAATGCTTGACTTTTTTTCCCCAGGAGTTTGCTTTTGATAGTACTGATCTAGAAACATCCTTGTATATGTCTCATGGAGCACATGAGAAATAGTTCCCTTGAACAGACACCTTTCAGTTACATTGCTAGAGAGAAGGGCATGTATGAGTTCATAATTATGAGATCATATTAAAATGTAGCACCAAACTTGTTCACAGTGGATATATCATTTTTACTCCCACTAGGAATGGGTTCCAGTGGATCTGTATTCTCCTTGATGTTTATCATCAGATTTATTTTTCATTATAATCTTTTATTTTTTGCCAATAACATGAGTATAAAATATTACCCTATTGTGGCTATGATTTTTATTTCCTTGAACACTAATGAGATTGAACATCTCTTCATATATTCTTGGCCATGTGCATGTCTTTTCTTTTTCTGAGATACTTATGCCATTTTTTCTTGGACTGTTTATATTTTTATTAGTGATTTATATAATTTTTTATATATTTTTGATACTAATCTGTTTTGATTATGTGTCTTGCAAATATATTCTCCAGGATCACAATAAGTACTTATTGAATACATGAACAAATAACTATTAAAACACTTGTTCAAATACTGGATTTTGCATGCAGCAGCTGTGGAAATTTGGCAAAGTCATTTAATTCCTCTGACTTTCAATTTTCTCTGTTAAATGCTTATAATACCTACTTTATCATTTTTCATTTTTTTATTTAACTTAACAATAAACTGAGATGGTGCAGAACTTGAAAAGCATTTTATACCAGTGAAATATTATTTATCTTATGCATATTAAGTAACATAAACACATGCATACATACTTGCATACATACCTACATAGATAGATAAAATGATAGATATTTTAAGAATAAGAGAAATCTGGTATTATAGTATGCTTAACATTCTACCACTTGACCATATAGCAAATTATTTTTTCTGACATTGAAACCAAACATTTCTTAGAAAAGTATATATTTTAAAATTTTTAACCACAAAAATATTCTACATGTACACATACTTTATACCTTTCTTGAAGTAGAATTTTAAGAATCAAACACAATATTTGAGATTTATCAGAGTTTAAATAAGGATAACAATTGATTTTATCTACTGTTTGTAGTATGACCCTACACTCTGCGGCCTCTTCTTCCCAAGAAACATCTCTGTGTCCAGATGTAAAAGTGCCTACAGCCTAAGTCCCTTTGCTCAGTAGCAACTAATAACATATAACTAACCAAAGGAAAGTTCACCCTTGACGAAATTAGATATAATTATATTTCCACAAGTCACCTTGATCTTTATTTCTTCATTTGATTTGGCCAAGTTGTCAAAGCATAAACAACCTCACACTTTTTATTTGTGAGGTTAGCACAGACCTAATAAAATATATATAAATCTATTTAGATATTTATATGTTTTAATATAACCATGAAAATATATAGAAAATAAAATGTAATATTTAGCATAAAATTTTGAGTTCAATTTTAACATCTTACTCTTTAATAAAAGTGACATATTGCTGAATTACATTAATTTCATATTTGGTTTTGGAATTTTGTCAAAGCCATTCAATTGCACTATACAAAGCTAGCCAGAGGCAACTGATAAACTGCTGGACCTAATCCAGAGAAAAATGCCGGTCATGCTTAATATATCATTTTATTAAATACATGCTATTATTTTAGCTATGTTTACTTTAACAGTTGGACAAAACTGTCATCCTATTCAAGTTAGAATGATTTGGACAAAAGCGTTTTATATATCAGTGCTTTTGCTCACAGTATTCAATATCTTAGAAAAGTTCTAGATTTGTGAGAAATACATGTGAAAAATTTAAATATGCTTGGTTGACACCTCTCCATACAATGGTCATAGAATGGAGGGAACAAAGTTTAGATGTAAGAAAAATATTGTTTACATCCAAACATCACCTTAAGTTAAAGAAGCTTTAATAGTAAGGTCTTTTTCCTCAGTGACCCAAAGGAGAGAACCAAATTGTAGTGGAGAATACAGTATTATGCTGCCACAAATATAAACATTCTCTTATCAATTTCTGAAGAGCCCTGTCCCAGTTATTAGAGCTGTATAACAAATTACTCAATAACTTAGTGGCTTAAAACAACAACATTCATTTTGCTTATGACAGTTTATCTCTGCTGTACTCAGCATAATCTAAGGTGGCTTGGAGAACCGGGCTAGAACCCTCTGAAGGCACACTGAGAACATGGAAGAACACCTGGGGGTTAGAACACCTGGATTTCCTCAAGCAGCCCTCTCTCTCTCTATGTGGCCTCTTCATGTGGTCTCTCCAGTATAGTGATTTCAGTGTAACCTTACTTTTTACATTCCAACTCATGGCTCATCAAACGCTTGTTCAAGAGAGGCAGGCAGAAGCCTTAGAAGTCACATAGCATCACTTTCATCATAATATATTGGTTAAGGCAGTTACAAAGTCTACCTATTTCAAGAATAGAAAATATAGACCTCCATCTCTCAAAAGTGTTAACATGAAATGTTAAGTGTGTGTGTGTGTGTGTGTGTGTGTGTGTGTGTGTGTGTGTGTGTATATATGCAGGTTGGTCTGCACATCTTTAGAAAATATCATCTGCCTCAAGCTCTGAAGTGGAAAAGATAGATGCTGAAGGAAAAAAATAATGTGAATGCAACCTAGCCTAAAGGAGAAAATAAGAGGATCAGGATCAGCAATAGGACGCAGAAGGAAACAGTTGATTGAAAGTATGGTGGGTCCAGGAAGATTTTGATAGTTGCACCACGATGAGAAAAATTACCCAGAATCAGCTGGGAAACAGCACCAAATACCACTTCACTTGTATTGCAACCTAAGTGCCTTGAAGAGGAGCCAGCACTAAAGAACAAGGGATCCACAGCACAGACCTAAAGCAATCTTCTACCTTAAATGTATTGAGTATTCCATATGAGAGAATTAATGGGGGAAGATAGTAGATGCTTCCCTTCTGTGAAGAGAAAAATAGTGTCTGCCTGAGACATCGTTGGGTGGGTGGGGCACTATTTAGTACTTATGACTTACACTTGGTGCTTTAGAGTGTTCTGGCTGATCCAATTGAGTACACTCGAGCGTTCTCTTTCTATTCATGGACTTTAAAAAGCCTTTCCTCTCTGTCTCTCCAGACCTTTCATTGAACCTGTACATTTCACCTTGCCTGCCTTTTGCAGACTCATCTTTTCTGACACTGTGCTTTCTTTCCACCTGCTTGTCCTGCACCTGTGGCTTCAGAATGACCTTGTCATCCTGTGTGGGCTTTTTGTCCCAAGAGCATGGGCCAGGCCCTGCACTGTGATATCCAGCCCTAAATATTAGAATACCATTGCAGAAACTGGCTCCTGCGCTCCCATTTCAAGGGTGGACGACCAGAAGTTTATAAAACACATTATTTCTTTAAATTCTCCCAGTCTTATGGTTTAGGCTCATTATTATCATCTTTGTTTACAGTAAAGAAGGGCTTATGATTTTTTGAAATCACATAGCCTGTAAATAATAAGGTCATGAGAATTCAGTTTTTCTAACCCTAATCTAGACTTTTCTACACACCACAGGAATCATTCAGGTATTTTGATGCTGCTCAAGCCTTTAGTATTTCTGAATGCAAACTTTAATACCTGAATTAATCAAGTATATCCTAGTTGTACATATCTTTCTTGCCTAGAATGAGATTTAGCTTGCAACATATATAGTCTTTAATATGTACGGGGTAATTCTATAAGCGTCTTAGATGCATTGCTCATTTAATTATGACAGCAACACTATGAAGGATTTAAATATAAATATATTAGGGAAGAGTAAGGTGGGTTTTTTTTTTTCTTAAGTGTACATCATACATTTTTTACCAACAACCTTCTTAACTCCAAAATTGGGTACAGGGATTAAAAATAAAAATTCATTGTGCTACTTAGTAAAACATTACTAGTAACTTTCATTAAAAATGTACAAACTTTGTTAAAAATTTATCAAGCCTTCAAATGATTTGGTTACAAATATTTATAATACATACATAATATGTACAGATATGCATAATATGTATGTATAAAATGCAAACCTAGACATTCTGTGGACAGATTTAATGTACTTACCCATGATGCAATATTGTTTCTATACAACCAAAGGTCTCCCTGCAACTTTAGGAAAGTGCTTTCTTATGTTAACAAAAAAAAAAAAATCAAAGTTGAAGTGTTTAAACAAAACCAATTTTTAAATAGTTAGACTATTAAATTCTTAACTTGATTATTAATGTATTTCTTACAAAACTATTAGTCATAAAATGATTTCCTTCACTTGAAACCATTCACTGAATTTAAGATTAAAACATATAATAACATGGAGACAAACAAAACATATAATTATTTATACTGATACCAGAAAAAAGATACTTTTTCTAGTTCTTTTTTAAAAATTTATTTTTGGCTGCATTGGGTCTTCATTGCTACACGTGGGCTTTCTCTAGTTGAAGCGAACGGGGACTACTCTTCATTGCAGTGCGCGGGCTTCTCATTGCGGTGGCTTCTCTTGTTGCAGAGCACAGGCTCTAGGCGTGCGGACTTCAGTAGTTGTGGCTTGCGGGCTCTAGAGCGCAGGCTCAGTAGTTGTTGCACACGGGCTTAGTTGCTCTGCAACATGTCGGATCTTCCCAGACCAGGGATCGAACACTTGTCCCCTGAAATGGCAGGTGGATTCTTAACCACTGTGCCACCAGGGAAGTCCCCTTTTTCTAGTTCTTAATGTAAAATGCCTAAAGCAGTAACTCATAAATCTCAATCATAGCAGAAAATGTATCTTAAACATTGCTTCTCCATATTAAATGGGAATTTATTAATTTAAGAAGATTAAAAATGTGATTGCTGTATGGATTTAAACAGTAATTAAATCAATGTAATAATATGAATTATTCAATATTCACACCACCATCCATAATTTCTAAAATTATCTATGTAGTTTAAGGCAAGTTAGTTCCATCCATTACTAATTAAAAACGTTCCTATTCCAATAATTATTTCAATTTACAAAAAACCTAGTAGGCAAATGGACAAAATCCTTAATGTAAGTAACATTTAACTTTTTAAAAATATTTTTCACTGTCCTTGAAGCTGATAGTTTAAATTACTGCTGATACTGACTCTTCTTTGAGTATTTAGACCAAGTCATTTCTATCGTGTTCAAGCTTTTCCCATCTCAAATAATTTATCTTTTATAAGTCCTGCTCCTTTCTTTGTTTTTTCCTTCCAGGAATGTGAAATACCTATATCATATTATATGATGTATTTTATCAGTTGCTTCTTATATGCTTCCTTATATATTAGGACATCATATCCCTTCTTTCAAGGAGCTTGGGTATTGAACAAACTCAAGACTGGAAAGTAAATAAGGTTCTCTGACTCTCCATAAAAGGTCTCAAATTAGGTGTAGTGTTTTTCTTTATACAAATCATTAAGACATTAATGGAATGCTCATCTATGTACCACTGGGGAAATTTTGGATAAGTTACCTGTCATGGTAACCTTGCCCCCCTTGCAACCATAGTTAAATCATTACTTATATTCTGTCACCTCAAGATCCTGGTATCTGTATTGATGTCAAGAAGCACATTTTATTTTGCATCCCTTACTCCCTAAAAATAATATACATTATATATTAAATGTGTGTATATATATGTAATGAATGCTAGTGATCATCTCCCCAGTGTATTTCTTAAGGTCTTAGAGAAAGTACTGTCTTCTGGGCCCTCTCAGGAGATATATTTATAAATAGATTAATAGGTTATACAGGATCAATTTACTTGGACAGTCTTGTTTACTTAAAGACAGTTTCAGTATCTAAACTACTTTCTGTCAACCTACCAGGTTAATAATTCAAACTATTTGCTGTTTTAGAAAAGACAATCCAGAATAAGTAGAAATTGTACACACATTGGTAATTTCAGTCCAAGTTAACATTACATACCTATGTCTTTGGAATCACGCTTAGAATCTGTTACCAAAATCTATTCCTCATATTTTTGTCAATGCTGCTACAATAAGAAAAAAATCCCCAAATCTCAGTGGCTTACAACAAAAATATTTATCAACATTCATGTTCAAAAACATTATTCGTGTTCATCATGGACTGTGGGTCAGCTGTGTCTCTACTCCATGTACAGACCCATTCCAGGACCAAGACTGAAGCAGCAGTCAGTACCCAATAGCTTCTGTTCTTATGGCAGGGGACAAAGTGCGAAGTTCAGTCATATACATTAAATGGTTCTACTATAGTACACTTTGGGTTTTCCCACTTTGTATTGACCAAACAAGTCATGTGTCCATGCCTAACAATAAGGTGAGGAAGCATGGCTAGGATGTTGATGTGTAATCATATCAATGAGGAACAAACAAATATTTTTTAAAAATAATATTCAAAGGTAAAATGCCAATCTTGCAAATGTTTCCAAGCACTTGCTGGAAACTGATTCTAGTTAGAAATTGCACTAAAACAGTGTGTGTTTAGGTAGGTACGTTAGGCACATTGGCTTCTTTATTTATATAAGACAACTTCGTTAGACAAGGACAGTCAGCATTTTAAGAAAGAAGGGACTGCCACAATAGACAGAGATATGACAACTTACACAGTTGGCAAGAAAAGCTTAACAGGTTTAGGAATTCAGATAAACCTGAGTCCTCTGACCCTTCTATATATTTGCATTCCTGTTCTTTGTGTCTCACACTTTCTCCATCAATGCCCTAATTTCATATAAGATACTTGATGAAATTAATTCCTTGTTAGTTGCTTTGTTTTCAAATATTTTCTTCCATTCTGAGGGTTGTCTGTCTTCTTTATGGTTTCCTTTGCTGTGCAAAAGCTTTGAAGTTTCATTAGGTCCCATTTGTTTATTTTTATTTTCGTTACTCTAGGATGGGTCAAAACCATCTTGCTGTGATTTATGTTAAAGAGTATTCTTCCTATGTTTTCCTCTAAGACTAAGTGAAGTAAGTCAGAAAGAGAAAGACAAATACCATATGATATCACTTATATGTGGAATCTAAAATATGGCACAAATGAACCTACCTACAAAACAGAAACAGACTCATAGACATAGGGATCAGACTTGTGGTTGCCAAGAGGAAAGGGGAGAGCGAGAGGGATGGACTGGGAGTTTGGGGTTGGTAGATGCAAACTATTACATTTAGATGGATAAACAATAAGGTCCTACTGTAGAGCACAGGGAACTATATCCAGTCTCCTGGGATAATAAACCATAATGGAAAAGAATATAAAAAAAAGAATGTATATATGTATATAACTGAGCCACAGCAGAGATTGGCACATTGTAAATCAACTATACTTCAATAAAAAACTTTTTAAAATATATCATGCTAAAAAAATAGATGTTCTAAAAAAAAAAGATACGTGATGAGGTTGCGAATTTGATGAATATTATACTTTGGAAGCCTACAGAGTCAAACTTTTTGTTTTGCTATTGTGGTGCTCTAGGTTCATTCATAAGAGATTGCTTAAAATAATAGGAAGTTTGTACTATTGGGTAACATTTTGAAATTAGAAACCTAAAGTTGTCATTCTCCTCTTCAGTCTATGTAATGGAAATTAGCAATAACTGCTCCACCACAATGATGCCAAGTTATTCTTATGTTCATTTTGTTCTATAACAGCAGCCACAAGTTCTTGATAAATTATATCTTTGCTTATTAATTCATTTTAGGTCACAATAAGTAATGCTTTGACCATTTATAATTTTTGAAAGCCCTAGGATTTCAGAGACCAGTTTCTTAGCTTATTAGTGTGATTTTTACTACCCTTGGTTCCAACTCACCAATCTAACATTCCCCCACTCACCACGACCTCTCAGATTACAAATTTCTGTATCAATCAGAGTTATTGGTTTCAAACAACAAGATCTCCCATTGAATAATTACCTCAAAGTATTTCATTGAGGAGAAATTCAATAGTGAGCACACTTGTAAGGAAAATGACAGCATGAGATTTGGAAAACAAGGATTTAGCATAAATCAAATCTGATGTTTCCATGGCTTAACAGAGCACACCTCAAATTATACTGCTGAGTATGGCAGCCCTGGTCTCTGCAATCAACTGTTGTACTTCAATAACTTCTTACTTGGAAACTCAATGTTGTACCATTGAGTCTCTGCTACCACCCTCAGCTAAAATGGATTCTTCCTGAACCTTAATTCTTTACGTTGATAATTTTATATTCAATTTCACTGGCAGGTACACCTAAGTTTAAACACTAGAGTCTCAGGTGCAAGAGAGTCTGGGAAAGTGAGGATCTCACTTTTCTATAGTAGGATGTGAATCCAACCAATACTCATAAAGTGGAAAATAATCCAAATAGAAGAGAGTGCAGATGCAGGACAACAAAAATGAAATGACATTTATCCATGATATACCTATATACCTACTTACCACTCTCCACAGAAAAATTATTTGAAGGCGATACCCCAAATA
The DNA here is from genome assembly GCF_008692025.1 of Phocoena sinus. Lineage (NCBI taxonomy): Eukaryota > Metazoa > Chordata > Mammalia > Artiodactyla > Phocoenidae > Phocoena > Phocoena sinus. Next base: position 33,139,973 of record NC_045772.1, on the reverse strand, counting down.
TTAATGAGGCAGGTTCTGATATCTGGGATAAGTACTTTATTCTATAGTATAGATCAGACAAAAGTATGGTTTGTTTTTATAATTGTTTATTGTAACACAGCCACACCCATTACTTATATATTGTCCATGGCTGCTTTCACACTGCTATAGCAGTGTTGAATAATTGAGACAGATGGTTCATGAAGTCTAAAGTATTACTGACATTTACAGAAAAAGTTTGCCAACCTCTGCTATAGATTATTGATATTTTCTGAAATGTTAGTAGCAAAACAGGAACTATCATGGTAGTCTTGCAGATCATTTTATTTTTATTATTATTTGTTTTTTCAACTTTATGCAATGAAAAATAAACATTTATTTGTCTTGCAGAAAACTTCCATTCTAAAATTGACTAAAATAAAAAGGGAACAGATTTTTGAGAAAAAGTACACATAACATTGCTAATAAAATTTCTGTATGAGTGTCAGCAAATAAACACATGTCACAGAGGTTAAAAAGAACACTAAAATGAGTACTCAGAAATGAACTGTTCAGAAGATTGAAGTTGCTTTTTAAAGGCATTGATAGTTTTAGCTTTAACTTAAGGTGACAGACATCTAGGTGAAAAGGTTTTGTAGGCAGCTTATTTGAGTAAAGTACTTCACAGACATAAAACTACATCCTTTGTCTTTAAATAGACATCTTAAGTTTGTAAAGGTTTACTTATTTACAAACCTGTTATTTCCCCCACGTTACCTTTCCTCTGTACCTTAATATTGTATGTTTTTTCCTGTGTTTTTGAAGCTACCAGTTTGAGACAAATTTCATATTTCCTAGCATGCTAATTCTGCTCCACAAAGAAAATGCAACCCAAACAAAACTGTCTCTGTCATTAAGCAGCACTGTTTTCTCTTGAGCTGCAAACTGCAAAGTGATATAGAAAACAGCAGAAGCTATAAATTTAAGGCATCTGCAATTTTCAAGCAGTTTCCATAATAACTAGCCAGAATGTTTCCTTTGTTTCCTGGCTAACCACCAACCTTTGCATAAAGATTATATTTCTTTATTGATCTCTTTGCTGGAATGAATCATAGAAGTTTTTTTTTTTTCTTTTCTCTCGAGCGGTTTGTCAGTTAACAAATGATATATTAATCCAAATTTTGTTTTCTTGAGGAAAGCCTAATAAAATTTAAGAATGTTTTGATAAACCATCTGCAGACCCATAGCTCTTCATAATCCAACCTCTGCAGTGTCATTTTCAAAGTTTCCACTAAAATTGAACTGTAATCAAAGTGCCCTGATGGCTCATTTTAGGGAAGAAACAAAAGATACAAGTAACATAACCCATCATTCTGTCTAAAATAAAATCTTAAGGAGTAATGTGGGTTTTTTGTTTTTTGTTTTTGCGGTACGCAGGCCTCTCACTGTTGTGGCCTCTCCCATTGCGGAGCACAGGCTCCGGATGCGCAGGCTCAGCGGTCATGGCTCACGGGCCCAGCCGCTCTGCGGCATGTGGGATCTTCCCGGACCAGGGCACAAACCCGTGTCCCCTGCATCGGCAGGCAGACTCTTGACCACTGCGCCACCAGGGAAGCCCAAGGAGTCATGTGTTTGACAAGTATTATTTAATGACATTTTCTACTAGTATTACAAGGAAATACTTTTGTAGTCAATTTTCTTTCCTATAGTATATCAGTTTAAGTTTATTAACGCTAGTATAAATATTCACTTAAATGTATTATTATCTTTTTAAAAAGAGGAATAAAAATCAAACCTGTTATTTGGAGACAGAAGCAAATTATAGTTACACTGAGATCTATGCTTGCTTTATGAGCAGTTTATCTGAAATTAAGAGGTCTGGGATAAAATTTTGTTATGTAAATTAAGTCTGATTATAGAACTAGATTATAGGGAATGGAACAATCTGTAATGTGACTTGATAACAATAACCATTTAGCAAGTTTTTTTTCTAGGTTCCAGGCACTATGCTAAACACTTTATATGCATTTATATAATTCTCTTAAGGACACTAAGTGGTATGCCCTTGTTTTAGATTAATAATCTTATTTTTAAAAAGGCTGAAAAAATTTCCCAGGGCCACACTTAACTACTATGCATCAGAACAAAAATATAAACATAAAAACATTTCTAGCACTTAAAAGTATCACAAAGGCAACTCCCTTTTTGATTTTGCTTTTAGCAATACAGGAGATAAGATAAACTAATGACATCTTATAAAAACAGAAGCTCAAATCCACCTTCTATTCATTACCCAGAACTTATCTTTCCCATTAGTCAACACTAGACATACATTTATTTGCTTTGCTTTCTTTAGCCTCTATAAACGGCCTATGTAGATTAGATCTTTGGGCTGTTTCTTCAATTTCCAAGCCACCTTTATCCTTTATTTTGCCTTCTCCATCCATTAACATGAGTGGACTTTACTTTGGAATCTCATCCATTAGGTCTCATATTGCTGGGGAAGATTCTAGCACCTAAAACAAAATTCTTGTGTATTTTAACACATTTCAAGATGGTAAAAGTGAAAAATGTACATAGTTTCAAGAACAATTAAAGAAAATTAGTGAAATATTTATCATGTGATAAGAAATTAACATTGTTCACAAACTTCCCTTGTCTTTTAGTAATACCACTGAGAATAAGCCATACATTTGATATTGTCTGCATTAACAGAGAATACTAGATTATTACCCATTGAATCTGTGACATTCAAGTTGAAAATTTGTCTGACTGTGCCTTTTATTTCTTTATTCAGTTACCCCATATTCCTCCCCAGGAAACTCCACTCTCTACCCAGTCACCTGTCTAAGGAAAAGTGATCTTATAATTACTTAGATATGTTACCACTGCCAGGTATACTTGCATTTTTTTTTTTTTTTTTTTGTGGTACGCAGGCCTCTCACTGCTGCGGCCTCTCCCGTTGCGGAGCACAGGCTCCGGACGCGCAGGCCCAGCGGCCATGGGTCACGGGCCCAGCCGCTCCGCGGCATGTGGGATCCTCCCGGACCGGGGCACGAACCCGCGTCCCCTGCATCGGCAGGCGGACTCTCAACCACTGCGCCACCAGGGAAGCCCTATACTTGCATTTTTAAAAAGAAAATCACCATGGTAATTCCAAAAGAAATTGTGTAGCATACCATCTGGCAAATAATACGTTCTCAATGAACATTAGTTCACTTAAATTCTACTATAAAAATAGTGTAGTCCTGGACTGAAGTTGTATGTCATTCTGATAGACTAGTCTTCAACAAAGTCTCACATTATCTCAGATTTTCCCACCAGTTCCATATTGATATGTGAGAAACTTTGTGTTAAAATAAGATAGTTTCTCCTTTGGGGGAAGTTCTTTTTATAGTATGTTTATTTAAATTTTCTAAGAATCCACTTTTGCAATGACTCTGCTGTTTGATTGTTTTGCTCATTTCTTACCTTTTCTAAGAATAGGTATTTTTTCCTGATACAGATTTTTTACACGTATTTCAACTTTAACTGTCATTCTTAAATTAAGTATAGATCATGTTATTAGCATTTAAACTTAAAATCCTATTCAGTGTTCCCATTGCAGGTACAGGTTTGTCAAAATTGAGCTTAGTACTGATTTTTTTAAAAATAGCAGTTAAAGAATCTTTAAATGAATTTTGATCTAGTAAAAGAACCAAATTAAGTCTAATTACAGGCAGAAAGCAAGTATTATCATTAAAGTGTCCAAAACATGCTTTCATTTAATTGACTTTAAATTATTTCTATTACTCTATTTCTATTGGGGTTTGTGTTCCTATTTCTAAATTAAAAATTAATTAAAACTGTTATCTAGCATCAGTACATCATATTAAAGAATGCAAAATGTATTAAGTAAAATTTCAAGCTAGGACAACAAAGGCAAGAAATTAGATACGTCTTTAAGATTTATTAGCTGTACAAAGGGACTACGAGAGACTAATTTCAAGAAACCAAACTATTGCATGATGTACATGTTTTAATATCATATTCAGCTTCAGTTATTGCCTGAAATAGCTTCTATATTAGCAATTCAGACTCCATTGTACATACTGATAGAGGTGTGATTAACTGAAGCATATTCTAGGAAATAAGCAGATAGATAGATGATAGATGGCTAAATGAATATAGATAAGCATATATGTATATATTTCCTGAGAAAAAATATATTCTATAATTTATATATATGCAATTTTGTGATGACATGATATATACAATAAGTACTTTATATTTTTAATATATTTAAATAAAAATATATATATACACATATATACACACATATATTTCCTGTCATAGTGGGTAAAGAAAATTGCTGTTAAAATCCTCTATGAATTTTTTTTTTTATTGTAACTTCAAAGTTAGATAGGAATGGAATTTTAACTATATAGTTTTTATTTAAAATTTGTTTATATCTTTCTGCATTATTTTTCCCCATGTCCAAATAGTAACACTTTATATGGCAAGAAAATTCCTCTTTTCACTATTGACTACCCCACTGTTAACCCTATGTTCCATTACACTTGGCCATACTAGAAAAATATGAGGTGGTCCACAGTCATTAGCTAATATGTATTAGTTGTTTCCCAGTGTATTAAGGCAAAGGCAGATATATTGACTGACAAATGCCCAAGGAATAGCTTGAAATTTTTATGGAGGCTGACCAATGAAGAAATTTATACTCTGTAATTAAAACAGAATCAACTTTAATCCAGGGAATGTGATAATTTAGTTTTAATGGTGTTAGACAGGAGAGGTTGAGGTCATTCTGTGAAGTCTGATTCTGAAGCCCTCTGGGCTCTTTAAAACCTTTCCACAAGATTTATTTCTCATAGGGAACCTAATTTGATATGCCTTAAGGTTACCGAATATGAGGAGAAGAAATAGTTTTAGTGCATAGACAGTTTCCCAACATAGGTTGTTAATATCCTGGTCAGAAACCATGCCTAATTATGTGTTCTCTACTGCATTTAGACCTCGATAACCATTAACTGACAATAGGCATTTGTGATTCTCAGCCTCATTCTCAGATTGTGGCAACACTCCTCTACCACATGTTGTGCACAAGCCAGGACTTTTCCACCCTGTCAAAAGGGAAATAGTTCAAAAACAATTCAGTGACCTTTGACTTGAGGCTTCCATATGCTATGAGTATAGCAGGTAATTCATGAATGTTTTCTCCTTGAAAAATCAGGATAAGCATCTAGTGCTTTTGTTTGTTTTGTTACTGAGTCCAAGCTCATAGTGCTTGCTGCACAACAGGCCAATAAGTCAAGAGATGAGTTGTCGGGGCAGGGAATAGTGACTTTATTCAGAAAGCCAGCAGACCGAGAAGATGGGGGACTAGTGTCCCAAAGAACCATCTTAACTGGGTTTGGATGCTAGTTTCTTTCACAGAACAAAGAGGGGCAGGTGAGGAGGTAAAGTAAAAAAAAAAAAAAAAAACACAAGAAAGATGATAAATTGTTGCATATATTTCCTGGTTCTGGCTAGACTCTGGAGGGAATGTGTTAATTTCTTCTTTCCTGCAGCCTTTCACAGGTGGGCCTGGTCAGGATGTTTCCTGTGAGCTTAAACAAAGGCAATTTAGCTTAACACTCAGGCACAGGAGGCAGGGTTCCTGGAGATGGGACACTATGTATACTTTAAGCTTATAGGCAACATCCCTTTAGTGATTAACTTATAGCAAAAGCAATAGAATACAAAGGTTAAAGTAAAAGAAACAGATCCAGTATGGAGTCAGATTTGTTCTTTATTATAGTTCGTTTTTAATATTTGATCTCTCATGAAAAGCTCATTGTAGGTCTCACCAGAAACCATTGGAATGAAAGTTATCTAATTATCTTTGAACCTGTCTTTACTGCAGTGACAGAAATCATTCTAAACATTGTAATTTTCCTATTACATATTCTAGTGATGTTAAAGATGGAATGTATTTTCTAATGTGACCTTGTGATATATAGTGTAACCCAAAAAAGTCTATAGCTATATTTTCTAATGTGGCACAAAAAAGTGACCAGTTATGAAGTCTAGAATTATGTGAAAGATGCCATATTTGCTTTCTTTTTAGAAACCAGTAATCAATAAGACGTCACATATGTGTACATATGTACGTGTATATATAATAAGAAGAATGTTTAAAAATGAGGGTTTTTTCACATGCATTTACATTCATCTGTGAATCTAAAAAAAGTGCCTTTCAAAGCACCATAGATCTAATAAATATGTCAGCATTCTTAATAGTTTTAGTAAAATATAATCAAGCTGTAAAAGCAATAAAATAGAATAGAGAGCAAGTAATTTCCAGTGAAATAGGTATACTGAAAGGCTGAAAATTGTAAGTCACCAAATGTAGTCTTTTGGATACTGAGAGATTATGTCAGTGCAATTATGCCTCTGTAGAATATCATGACCTTATTAATAAGGATAATTGGAGATTTGCAAACTATACTAATTTATTAGTATAGTAATCTATTTTACCTAGGCAGATAAACTAATGGATGAAATAAGAAACACTTGTAAAACACCAGTTAATAAGTAAATCAGCCTAAAATTTGGTTTTCTGAAAATAGGATCTTACCTGAATGCTTTTATGCAGAACTTTGTTTGTGTTTGACTATCTGGGTCAATGCCATTTACATAATTTCCCTAGCACTCTTGGCAAAAGGCAGAGATAACAATTCCTAGTGGAAGTTAAATAATGCATTACTATATTTATTCATTTATTGACAGATATTGAATGCAACTATGTGCAAATTATTGTTTAAGGTGCTGAGCATGCAGCAGTAAATAGAATGGATAATAATCCTTGCCTTCATGGAGCATGTAACTGTATATATTTTCTTCTCTGAAGTTAAAGGTTCAAATATTTATTTTATATATTTTCATCACAACCCAGATAAGTATGTGGTAAATAAGATACCAGATATAAGGCACAAAATGAAAGAAGGAAACTGTCATTTTCCCCTTCTGATGTGCATTCTCAGGTTAGTGCCAATACATGAGGAGTCACTTTAAATATAGAACACAAATAAGATTTTAAAGTAGAAAATGAAAAGCTAGTTTCCCACCAATTCTGTATATTCATGATATCTCAGGGTCAGTTTGGGGTAATTATAAAGAGGTAAACCAAGGTGCCATATAACCTAACATGGTGATATTCATTAAACTGATGCATATGTAGATTTCCTTAGCCTTCCTCTGAGAAAGCTTTAAACTTTTCCCATATCCCTTGTATATATTCTTTTTCTTTTTTTTGGTAATGCTGTATTTACATACTCCTGAAAGCATAAAGTACCTATATAATCCCACTATGTAAAAGAATTCTAGAAAATATACAGTGTGAAATCCCCTCCTTTACCCCACTCCCAGTTTCATTCCACCCTTCCTCACCAAACAGAAAGCATTGTTGGTACTGTGGTTTATATCCTTCTCAATCCTCCCTGTCCCTGGGCGCTTGTAGGTATAATACCATATGTTAGTTGGTGCCACAACAAGGCACCACAAATTGAGTGGCTTAAAACAACAGAATGTAGTCTTTTACAGTTATGGAGGCTAGAAATCCAAATTCAAGGTGTCAGAAGGCCATGCTTCCTCTGAAGGCTCTAGGGAAAAACATTTCCTTGCCTTTCTCCTAGCCTCCAGTGGTTGTCAGCAGTCCTTGGGAGTTCCTTGGCTTGTAGATGAGTTACTCTAATTTCTGCCTCCATAATCACATGTTTTTCCCTGTGTGGTTTTGCCTCTGTCCTCTTCTTTTAAGAGGATTCCAGTCATAATGGATTTAAGGCCCTCCCTAATCCAGTACTACCCCATTTTAATTAATTGCATCTGATAACAGAAACTCCCTCTTTGACCAAACTTTACAGGTTCCTCTGAGAATCTTTTCTGGGCTAGGCCTCCACCTTGGCCCCAAACCTGTCTTTGGCCTGCCCAGTCCAGGTTTAGCAAAGAATCTTGCTAAGTCATCCTTCCCACCCTTGGTATATGATCACCCTTGATATCTGATCACCCTGGCCTGCCTTCAGCAAGAATCCTGTTAATCAGGTTTTTCAAGAATCCTATTACCTTTTATGTCTCCTCTTAGTAAATTTCCATCCACTGAACCCCTCTCCCTGCTCCTTGGCTATATATCCCCACTTATGCTCTTTGGCTATAATCAGAATTGAGTTCCGTTCTATACTGAAGTTTGTTTCCCCCTATTACAATAGTTACTAAATGAAATCTATTTTTTGCACATTAACTAGTGTACAGCTCTGGTTCTCTTTGACACTGCAAAGCCCCCATTTCCACAAAAGGTCACATTCTGAGGTTCTGGATGGACATGGATTTGAGGGAACACTATTTAACACCATACACAGTAAATCTATTCATACACACATATTGTTGTTGCATAAATCAGTTTATTTCTATCTCCTTCCAAATAAACTGGTCCTTCAATATCATTTAAGATTTTGTGGGACTCCTAGATGAAGCAAATCACATATCAGACAAAACAATACACCCCCAAATTAAGGCTGAAAATAATTATGGAAAAGTTAGTGGTCAACTTCTATGCACCCTCATAGCACATAGTATTTGTATTGTTGTGACTTTCATACTGTATTGAAATTACTTATGTGATTATATCTCCAGGTAGATTTTAAGCTACTTTAGGATAGGAGCTATGTCTCATATTTCTGAATTCTCAGGTCAGATGTGATGTCCAAGAAATAGTAGGCATTTAGTGAAAGTCTCAGGTAGCCCAAACTAGAATTTAAACATGTTTGAGTATGTCTAGTGAACTGGTGGGTGACCTCACCAGAAGCTTATTTACCTTCAAGATCAAAGGGCCTCCTTGAAGGATTCTTCCTAAAGAAAGCGGAATCAGTGAGGTAAGCTGGACCCAGGAAAAGAACACACCAGACAGTCAGGTGATTTTGAATATAAGACTGGGTCTTTCATACAGATGTGTCTTACGTAATGGTCCGTATTTGACACATAATCTCTACAGAGTGTACGGAGACTGTGAGTTAGATGTGAAAAAGCTGTTTCATTGAAAACACTATAAATTTATGAGGAAACAAACAGTGCAGTTTGGATAAGCTATAATGCACACCACAGAGAAGGGATGGTTCTCCTCACCCTGTCTGTTGCCTCAGATGTCTGTCACACTGGCAAATACTGATACTCAACAGTAATGAACTTATTCATGACTGCAAGAGAGATACCTTCAGCAAAGTACCAGATATTTGAAGAAGGCTGTTTTAAATGACACACAAAACTTCAGTCAAATATGGTTCCTTATAAACCAATTAGTGGTGATGGGCTGGTGAGCATTAGGGAAACATGGGCTACATAGATTAAAATGGAATGTGTTACACCTTAAATTTAAACAAAATAAACAGGACCACATTGTAAATTTTAGATTGGGTTCTAGGGCTTAAAAGGATGAGACAGTTAACCTTATGAGATCTTTCCAAATTTATATTTGTATTCGAAAAGAATGTACATACAAATTCATAAAAAGCTAAAAACATAATTTTGAACTTGTTAATGCAAAGCAATCATAGGGTGACTAAGATGCATAGGAAAGTACAATATTTTTTTTAATGAAAAGATATAAGTACAGATTATTCCTAATGTTCTCCCAAATGGCAAGTCTAAATTCATGAGGATTATAAAGAAAATGGTATGCTTTCTTATATGTTATTTGGTCTGATTATAAATCTGCATGATCTTTAGACTATATGAATCTAACATTATAGAAATATAAGTAGCTAGAGAATATAATAAAATTCATTTAAATTATCTTCTTAAATTTCTGGATTTGAAAATTTAACCAAAAGCCAGTTGAGAAAGTTGTAAGGCAAGATGTTTTCTCCTGAAGTTTCACTTTATTATAATCTTACGTCGGAGAAAATTGCTTTCATTTATTCTTTACAAAGATTGAGCCTTTATAGTGTAGTATAGTGTAGTGTTCTCTATTCCTACCTCTCTAGGAGTTCAGAGGCACAAAGTGAAACTAAAGCTTCTGAGGAAAGCATTTCAAAGTTTAATATTATTACCTGTGGATTTAAATTGCAGTAGTTTCCTAAGAGCTTCACAAGTTTGTTTTCCATATTCTTTTGAGTGAATCATCTATCCAAATGCTTGAATGAGGGAAAATAAGATACCAAAAAGACAAGGAGGGACAAATTTAGGGAAGATCTTAACTTACATAATAGAACAATCTCCCTTTTTCATGGATGGCCATCCCTAAAATGGTGATTTTTCCAGGAAGTAGTAAAATGGAGTCACCAAAATGTAGACACATGTGATCTGCTATTTGGTTAACTGCTATTTACCTTCAGCTCAAATGTTACTTTTCCTAGGAAATTCTTTCCTACTCTCTTTGACTAAATAAACCCTCAATATTACTCTCCTAGAATCCTGTGTTCTTCTTTTTAGAAGCACTTATCATGGTAGTAAAATGACACTGAGTGTGTGATCCTTTGGTGTCCATCTCCCCCATAAACTTTAGCTTTAGAAAGACAGACCTGCTTATACATCTGCTCCCCTTGTATTTGCATCTCTTAGTATAAGACTGGGCCCTATTAGTTGAATAAATGAAAGAATAAATGATTCGATGTTTCTCAAATTCTCCACGCAGTACACATATTACTCACTGGATACAGACAAAATAGGCATCAGGCCATGCATAATTACTGGATGAAAACAGCTAGTACACACACACACACACACACACACACTGCACATTTATCAATTCACCTGCAGAAACTCCCTGACCATGCTTATATTTATTGTGTGTTTGGCACATAGATTCTTTGCAATCAAAGGGGAATATAATGAGGACTTATGCTTGTGGAAGATATTCTCCATATAGCATTTAATCATGGACCTGATCAATGCTTTTTCTTTGAAGAAAAAAAAAGAATAGCCCATTTTTGCTTTTAACATTATGCCTTTGGCACACAGTTCATTGAAACCCCGTTAAAGTGATGTGTTTTTAGAATAAATTAGAGAATGGATCAAATTCTATTCCTGATATAATTAAACCACAAACTTCATGATCCCATATCCTTGTGGACATGCCAGCTGCATTTACACTCATACTGTTTGAGCAAGAATCCCCATGTGCGCATTTCACTGAAGAGAGCTCTCAAACCTGAAAGCACTGTGGATTGGTCTGTGATTCCATTGCTACATTGCAGGACCAAATAGAAGCCTGTCTGATATGGAGGAAAAATGCTAAGCAGAAGTGGGCCCTTTGAAGAGTTTTTGAATTGCTCAAACATAATTAAATATAGTTATTTACTTCAGCCTTGAAGGAAGATATTTTAACAGTATTTTAAAGTATAGATTGCTAAGAATCATTAAGACATATTCTACAACTCTTATGAACTGTGTGAGGTGAACAGAAAGTCTTAACAATTTTTTTCTATTGTAACTTTACATTTATTCCACTGTCATCAGAGTGTGAAGAAAACTATTATCAGTGAATAATTATGATAGGATTCATTCACTAAATGTTCACTATATGCCAGGACTTCCATATTTCTCAATATACTCATTCTAATTTTGAAAAGATTTAAATTTAGGGACATTCATTTATGTGCACAATGTTACACAGTGGACCCTTGATTCAAATGCAAACTTGACTTTTTCAAAGTCTCTGCACTTTTTGTTTTTACATTGGAAAGGAAAAAATATTTCACCTCTTACTACTCACGCAGAACACTTCTTTAACCAGATGTGTGGGAGGTTTTCTGACAACCATCAATTCTCTGCCATCTGCTAGGTGTCCTACAATTCAATTCTGATGTTAGCCAAAGTTAGCATAAAACCCACAGGTTAAGGTCTTAGTCCCACAAGATGGGCCTCTCCTTCAGATGCCAATAGCAAGGAATATGTCCCCAGGTTACCCACAACTTCAGCTCAAATTAGCTACAGATCAGAGGGTCCCAAGGTTCTCTCTTTGAGTTGAATAATTTACTAGAGTGGCTTACAGAACCCAATAAAACAGTTTACTTATTAATGCCAATTTATTACAAAGGATATGTTAAAGGATACAGATAAGCAGCCAGATAAAGAGATACATAGTATCAGTACAAGGTCTGGAAGAGTCCTGAGCACAGGAGCTTTTGTCTTAGTGGAGTTGGAGTGTGCCCCTTCCTGCCATGTGGATATGGTCACCAGCCCAGAAGATCTCTAAACCCTGTACTTTTATGGAGGCTTCATCACATAGGTATGACTCTTAACTTCCAGCCCCTCTTCAGAAAATGGGAGGTAGGGCTGAAATTTCCAAGCTTCTAATCATGGCTTGCTTTTTCTGGTGACCAGCCCCAACCCAAGAGCCCACAGAGTCACCTCACTATTATAAAAGAAACTCCTATTACCCAGGAAATTCCAAGGGGTTTAGGAGCTTTGTGTCAGACTCTCCTATCTCTCTACATTTTATTATGTAATTCCTTTCTTTTCTTCATTTAATTTTTATTTTATAGTTAATTTACAATGTTGTGTTAGTTTCAGGTGTAGAGCAAAGTGGTTCAGTTATACATATATCCATTCTTTTTCAGATTATTTTCTGATACAGGTTATTACAGATTACTGAGTAGAGTTCCCTGTGCTATGCAGTAGGTCCTTGTTGATTATCTATTTTATATATAGTAGTATGTATATGTTAATCCCACACTCCTAATTTATCCCTCACCCCCCACCTCTCCCCTTTGGTAACCATATGTTTGTTTTCAAAGTCTGTTTTGTAAATAAGTTCACTTGTATCATTTTTTTTAGATGCCACATATAAGTGATATCATACAATATTTGTCTTTCTCTGACTTTCTTCACTTAGTATGATAGTCTCTAGGTCCATCCGTGTTGCTGCAAATGGCATTATGGCATCCTTTTTTATGGCTGAGTAATATTCCATTGTATATATGTACTACATCTTTATTCATTCCTGTCAATGGACATTTAGATTTCTTCCATGTCTTGACTATTGTAAATAGTTCTACAGTGAACATTGGGATCCATGCATCTTTTTGAATTATGATTTTCTCTGGATATGTGCCCAGGAGTAGGATTGCTAGATCATATGGTAGCTCCATTTTTAGTTTCTTAAGGAACCTCCATACTGTTCTCCATAGTGGCTGCACCAATTTACATTCCCACAAACAGTGTAGGAGTGTTCCCTTTTCTCCATACCCTCTCCAGCATTTATTGTTTGTAGATTTTTGATGATGGCCATTCTGACCAGTGTGAGGTGGTACCTCATTGTAGTTTTGATTTGCATTTCTCTAATAATAAGTGATGTTGTTGAGCATGTTTTCATGTGCTTTTTGGCCATCTGTATGTTATCTTTGGAGAAATGTCTATTTAGATCTTGTGCCCTATTGAGGTGATCATATGGTTTTTATTGTTCAATTTGTTAAGTGGTGTATCACACTGATTTGCAGATATTGAAAAATCCTTACATCCCTGGGATAAATCCCACTTGATCATGATGTATGATCTTTTTAAGGTATTGTTGGATTTGGTTTGCTAGTATTTTGTTGAGTACATATGAATCTACATTCATCAGTGATATTGGCCTGTAATTTTCTTTTTTGTGTGGTATCTTTGTCTGGTTTTGGTATTAGGGTGATGGTGACCTCACAGAATGAGTTTGGGAGTTTTCCTTCCTCTGCAATTTTTTGGAAGACTTTCAGAAGGATAGGTGTTAACTCTTCTCTAAATGTTTGATAGAATTCACCTGTGAAGTGATCTAGTCCTGGACTTTTGTTGGAAGTTTTCCAATCACAGTTTCAATTTCAGTACGTGTGATTGGTCTGTTCATATTTTATATTCCTGGTTCAGTCTTAGAAGATTGTACCTTTCTAAGGATTTGTCCATTTCTTGCAGGTTGTGCATTTTATTGGCATATAGTTGCTTGTAGTAATCTCTCATGATCCTTTGTATTTCTGTGATGTCCATCGTAACTTCTCTTTTTTCATTTCTAATTATATTGATTTGAGCCTTCTCGCTGCCCCCCCCCCTTTTTTTTTTTGATTACTCTGGCTAAAGGTTTATCAATTTTGTTTATCTTTTCAAACAACCAGCTTTTTGTTTCATCAAACTTTTCTATTGTTTTCTTCATCTCTATTTCATTGATTTCTGCTCTGATCTTTATGATTTCTTTCCTTCTGCTAACTTTGGGTTTTATTTGTTCTTCTTTCTCTAGTTTCTTTAGGTTGTTTATTTGAGATTTTTCTTGTTTCCTGAGGTAAGATTGTATTGCTATAAACTTCCCTCTCATAACTGCTTTTGCTGTGTCCCATAGGTCTTAGATTGTGCTTTCATTTTCATTTGACTCTAGGTATTTTTTGATTTTCTCTTTAATTTCTTCAGTGATCCATTCCATTAGTAACATTGTTTAGTCTCCACGTGTTTGTGTTTTTTACAGTTTTTTCTTGTAGTTGATTTCTAATGTCATAGCATTGTGGTCAGAGAAGATGTTTGATATGATTTCAATTTTGCTAAATTTACTGAGGCTTGCTTTGTGGCACAGTATGTGATCTATCCTGGAGAATGTTCCAGGGGTGCTTGAGAAGAATGTCTATTCTGCTGCTTTTGGATGGAATGCTCTATAAATATCAATTATGTCCACCTGCTCTAACATGTTAAGGCTTAGTTTCCTTATTGATTTTATGTATGGATGTTCTGTCCTTTGATGAAACTAGGGTGTTAAATCCCCCCACTATTATTGTGTTACTGTCAATTTCTCCTTTTATGGCTGTTCATATTTGCCTTATATATTGAGGTGCTCCTATGTTGGGTGCATATATATTTACAACTGTTATATCTTCTTCTTGGATTGATTCCTTGATGATTATGTAGTGGCTTTCTTTGTCTCTTGTAACAGTCTTTATTTTTAAGTCTTTTTGTCTGATATGAGTATTGTTACTCCAGCTTTGTTTTGATTTCCATTTGCATGGAATGCCTTTTTCATCCTCTCACTTTCAGTCTGCATGTGTCCCTGATCTGAAGTGGGTCTCTTGTAGACAGAATGTATACAGGTCTTGTTTTTATATCCATTCAGCGTGTCTTTTGGTTGGAGAATTTAATCTATTTACATTTAAAGTAACTATCATTATCAGTTCTCATTGCCATTTTGTTAATTGTCTTGGATTTGTTTTTGTAGGTCATTTTTCTTCCCTTCCTCTCTGGTTTTCTTCTCTTGTGATTTGATGACTAACTTTAGTGTTGTGTTTGGATTCCTTTTTCTTTTTTGTGTGCATATCCTATTGTAGAATTTTGTTTTTCAGTTACGATGAGGTTTTGATATAGCAGTTTATATGTAAACAAGATTGTTTTAAGTTGCTGGTCTTTTAATTTCAAACGCATTTCCAGTGTCCTGTATCTGGACTCTCCTCATGATTGCTGGTTTTGATATCATATTTTTGTATAGATGATGTCCTACCTTTTCTGTATGTTTGCCTTTACTGGTGAGCTTTTCCATTCATAATTTTCTTGTTTCTAATTGTGGCCTTTTCTTTCCTGCCTAGAGACATTCCTTTAGCATTTGTTGCAAAGCCTGTCTGGTGGGACTGAATTCTCTTAGCTTTTGCTTATCTGTAAAGCTTTTGAATTCTCTGTCCCTTAACTCTTATTTTTTTTTCAGTTGAACACTATCTTTTTTGAACATTTTGATATAAGCTTATGAAACATTTTTAATGTGGCCTTTATGCTAGTACATTGGTGCAAGATTTAATTTTAAAAATTCCTAATTATTAAATATTTACTTTTGAATTACTGTAAAAATAAAAGGACCATTTTTATAAATAAATTTTTACCTCCATTTCTGATCATTTCTTAGAACAAATTTCTAAAAATTATGAAGTTGCAGTAATACATATGATATTTTTAAAAAATCTTGGAACATATTACTAAACTACAGCCCTCAAAAATTAGATCATGTGACAGTGTAAACTTAACATATAATATATAGCAACTGAGTAATATTTTAAATGATAGGCAAAAAATTTCACTTATGAGATTTTTTTAATAATAATTCTGCTTATTTTCATTTCTACATTTCTGAATCCTTCCTTTTCCTCATTTTGGAGTAAGACTTTAAAAAGATAACTTTATATGTAGCGTATTGAATGTTTTGTGTCATTGTTTTAAAATGTTACCAGTTCATCATTAATTTTTACTTTTGTTTATAATATACAAATTTAATTTTTACTTATTATTCTGTTTTCTTATAAAACCCCACAATATCCTGAAATAGTTACACATTCTTGTTTGCCTTATGTAGGTTGAAAAATCTTATACGAGTTGGAACGTGACTGGATTGTCTATAAGAAGTCTTACCTTTTTAGTTTCACAGGTCTATAGTCGGAAAGGAACTGTGCTCCAAATTGCTGCACTTAGTGGATTATACCCAAGGGGTTCATCCATACCTCATCTAGAGGACAAAACTTTGAAATTTGGGGTTTTGTGTTAATGAGATTTAGATTTAAATGAAAAGACTTTGGACTTGGAGTTGATGTCATAAGGGGATGAGACTCTTGAGAGCCTTGGGAGAGTGAATGGATTTTGCATTTGTAAAGGATGTGAATACTTGAGTGCAAGAGGGTGGACTCTGGTTGGCAGAATTCTAAGATGGCCCCTGGATTGCCATCCTCTGTGTATATGCCCTGTATAATCCCACCCCTTAATTGTGAACAGGACTCCTGACTATATGGTGTATCAATCCTGTGATTATGTTATATTAAAAGGTGTAGGAATTTTGCAGACATAATTGAGGTCCCTAATTAGGTAGTGTTAATTATAAGTGGTATTATCATGATCAGTCTGACCTGGGAAATTTTTTTTTTTAAAGACAAGCAACAGAGAGATTTTTCTGCTGGCATTGAGTTTGGAGTTAGTTAAAATGAAAATGTTCTATTCTGCAAAATACATTCTTGAGAGAATGAAAGACAAGTCACAGATTGAGGGAAAATATTTGCAAAATGCAGATCAGTTGAATGACTTTTACCCTACATAAAATAAAACAGTTAAGCAATGGGCAAAAGACTTCAACAGATGCTACACCAAAGAAGATTTGTAGATGTAAAATAGCATATTATAAGCCCTCAACACCATTTGTCAACGTGAAATGCAAATTAAAACAAAAATGAGATACAACTACACACTATTCAAATGTCCAAATCCAAAAAAAATGACAATACCAGTTTTGGAGAGAATGCAAAACAATAGTGACTCATTCATTTTTGGAGGGAATGCAAAATGTTACAGCCACTTTGCAAGACGGTTTTGCAGTTTCCTACAAAGCTAAGCATATTTGTACTATACAATCTAGTATTCATGTTCCTAGATATTACCCAACTGATTTGAAAATTTATCTCCCACATGAACTGTGCACAAATGTTTATGGCAGTATTATTCATAACCAGTATAAACTGGAAGCAAATAGGAAGGCTTTAATAGGTCAATGGATGAATAAACTGTGGTAGACTAATACAATGGAAAACTAATAAGTAATGTAAAGGAATGAGCTATCAAACCACACTAAGATATGGGTGAATTTTAAACGTATATTGCTAAATAAAAGAAGGCAATCTGAGGGCTTCCCTGGTGGTGCAGTGGTTGAGAGTCCGCCTGCCGATGCAGGGGACACGGGTTCGTGCCCCGGTCTGGGAAGATCCCACATGCCGCGAAGCAGCTGGGCCCGTGAACCATGGCCGCTGAGCCTGCGGGTCCGGAGCTGTGCTCCGCAACGGGAGAGGCCACAACAGTGAGAGGCCCGTGTACCACACACACACAAAAAAAGGCAATCTGAATAGGCTACATTTCAACTGCACAACCTTTTGGAAAAGGGCAAAACTATGGAGACAAAAAGAACTGTGGTTTCTAGGAGTTTGGGGAAGAGAGGGGAGGATGAACAGGTGGAACATCACAGGTGTTAAGATACTTGTCTTAGTCTACTCAGGCTGCTAAAACAAATTACCATGACTGGATGATTTAAACAACAAACATTTATTGCTCAGAGTTCTGGATAGTGGAAGTCTGAGATAAGGATACTATCATGGCTGGGTTTTGGTGAGGACCCTCTCACATTCTCACATGGCCATCCTTAGAGTGTGAAAGGAGAAAGAGAGAGAGAGAGATTGCGGGGGTGGAGAGAAACTTTCTTCCTCTTTTAATAAGGGCATTAATCCTATCATGAGGTCCCCACCCCTCATGACCTTATTTAACACTTCCAAAGGCCCCATTTTCAAATACCATCACATTGGGGGTTAGAATTTCAAAATATGAATTTTGAGGAGATATAGTCCATACCGATACTCTAATAGTGAATACATGGCGTTATAAATCAAAACCATAAACTGTAATATAAACTATGGTCTTTAATAATGTGTCTATTATCAGTTTGTTAATTATGACAAATACACCACTCCAATACAAGACAATAATAGGGGAAACTATGTATGTTGGGAGATTTGGTAGGGGACAGAGGGAGTATGGAAACTCTTTGTACTGTCCACTCAATTTTTCTGTAAGCCTAAAACTAATTTTTAAAAATGGACTTTTGCCCTTATTTGGTGAATTATGAGAAACAATTTCAAATACGTCTGTTGATTTTTGTAGGCTTTTTATATAAGAATAACACAAGCATAGACTCTAAAAACAAACTGAAATATTATATTGATTAAAGAATTCAGGAATTATGTTATTAAAATATTCAAAAGTTGTCTTTGGAGGAATTTCATTGACTGGCAATTCTTGGGTAGGAAAAAAGCAATGTACATCTGTCAGTTGTGAAATACAGGTGGGAATGATAATTAGTACCTGAAAATTGTATATAATTTGAAGACCACCTTAAATCATCTACCTTATATATATATTTTTTGCAGTACGTGGGCCTCTCACTGTTGTGGTCTCTCCCGTTGCAGAGCACAGGCTCTGGACACACAGGCTCAGTGGCCATAGCTCACGGGCCCAGCCACTCCACGGCATGTGGGATCTTCCCGGACCAGAGCACGAACCCGTGTCCCCTGCATCGGAAGGCAGACTCTCAACCACTGCGCCACCAAGGAAACCGCATGTACCTTTTTACAATGACAATCTGCATATATGTGAAGGAGTGTGCTCCTGAGGTGGGTGTTAGAAAAAAATTTGTACTAAAGTGAAAAATGACAGATGGTTATTTTGATAATTGTGTGAAACTGAAATATATTTTTATTATAAAAGTTCATTTCTTAGAAACTAACATCCAAATTCCTCTAAAAATTATAAAATGCAGATATAGTGGCATTCTAGATGCCTTGGCTAAGCAAACTTCTTTCCTCAGTTGACCTTCATAAACTTCTTTTACTTGATTTCTTTGTTCCCTTGTGCTCTTTGGAAATGGCACCATGAGGTATTTATTTGTGCTGTTCCCCAAATATTCCCAGTTTTCTGTCTTCTAAGTGTATGGTAGGATTCCCCTTATCTATGATTTTTGAAGTTTGCAACAGCAATAGTTCTTCCTTTGGCAAATAGAACATGATTGGAAATGATACATGGTCCTTCCCAGAAGAGACTTTAAAAGCCAGATTGTGGTTTGTTTATCCTGTCTCCTGCCTCAGCAGTCATGTAAACACTGAGATAGCGCCTCCCTTAGCCTCCATCCTTGATTCAGAATAAGGTAGAGTAGAGTAAGCCAGAGATAAATCTGTATAATTAGTAGTATTGCTGTCAATATAAACTATAATAAGACAAATTTTTAACAATGTAACATAAATTACCTATTATGACTGATGCACACAATTATAGGACTGGAGCAGTCATTTGGACTGTTTTAACTCCATCTTTGTATTAATCAACTGAAAGAAAAACAGTTTCTTTTTGTCTTATCTAAATTTAGAGAGACCTTCAGTATAAAATATTGCTAAGAAATGAAAACATTCTATTTCATTCCCCCAAAGCTCTTTGGTTAATTTGATCTTTTGTAAAGCCTCAATTCTTCACTCAACTTTAACCCAGTAAATTATTAAATCCTTCTTTTCCAATCTTGAAAAAAATTCCCTCTAATTGATTACAGTCTTCTCTCTAAAGGGTAAAGTTTAAAAAGATTAGCTAACAGAAGAGCTCTGGTCTATTAACCACCCAGGTTGAAGTATATTCTATATTACCTGAAAATTTATTAGCAGTTGGAGAGAGTGGTTATGATATAGATACAAATATAGATAGATACAGATATAAATAAATATTAACAAAATCTCTAGGAATGCAAGTACTCTCCCAACTATAAATTTTAAGATCTTAGAATTTATATTTAGACTACCTATTCTAACATGATCACACATTGTATGAACTTAGTTCATTGCTTAACTCATTTTGTTCTCAATTTCTTCATCTGTAAATATTTCATAAAGGCATCTTGTGCAGAAATATTATCAATATATTTAAGTTATTCACCATGGGGTTTTGTATATAATAAATGATCAACCCATATATTATTATTTTACTATTATTTTATTTTATTTTGGAAATCATGAAGTCTTTCTGTGTGATACTTGTCAACAGTATTCAATATCAGCTAAAAAATAATTATTGATTTTAGGAGGCAGAAGGATCAAGTTGATGGAGCAGGAAGACTTTGAGCTCACTTCCCACCATAAATACATGAAAACTACAACTACATACAGAGCATCTCTGAAAGCAACCTGAAGACTAGAACAATGGCTCTTCTACAACCAAGGCCATAAAGAATAACAAAGAGCCTGGTAGGAGTGGAGGAGAAACGATCTAGTCAAGACCTACACCCCTAGCAGATGACCCATAAGAGGAGGGGAATATCAGAGACTCGAGGATCCTCCCTAAGGAGTGAAGGGTTTGAGACCCATCTTAGGAACCTCAACTCTGGGGTCCAAAATTGAGGAAGATGAGCCCCCTTAGCTCGTCTGAAAACCAGTGGGGCATACCAGAAAGGGATGAAAGGAAGCAAGACTCAGCTCTTGAGCATGAGCAGATTTGCTTGCTCCAACCCCAGTACAGAAGCAGCCGACTGAAAACCTTCTGGTGCTCAGGCCAGCCTGCCAGCACTACTCTTGGGTGCACCCTGGCCCACACTGGGCTCCTGCTCCAGCACTGCTTCTTGCTAAGGCAAAGGCCACCATTGCCAACTCATTCACACACTGGGGAAGGAGCAGCACCAGCTCGAGCTCCAGCCCTGCCTCTGGCCAGGTCAGAGACCCAGAGCCAACTCACTGGGAAGTGCATCTCCAACCTCTTGGGCCCCAACCCCACCTCTGACCAAGGTGCACACATCCAGGAAAAAGAACAGGTGCAAGGGAGCAGCCCCAAGACCCCAGGCCCTGGCCATGCTCCCAACCAAGGCAGAGACTGCCATCACACTGGGGAGGAGCCCAAATTAGAGTTCCTGCTCCAGCCCCTCAGGCCCCCAGTACCATTCTCTGATAGTACTGTGACCACCACTAGGTCTAGGAGAAATCCCACCTCACATCTGACTTCAGCTCTAGCCCCTCCAACTCCCAGTCTTACCTTCTACCAAGGCAGCAGCTGCCAGTGTACCCTGGGAGAAGATGCAGCCTGTGTACACTTCAGATACAACTCTCCCAACAAAGCCACTGGGTACACACAGACTGAATAGGGACATTCTCTCACAAAACCTTCAAAACCAGGACAGGTAATTGTATTACCTAAGTTCATAGAGATAAAGTCAAAGTAAAAGAAAAAAAAAGAGGGATATGTTTCATATACTAGAGCAACATAAAAACCCAGAGAGAGAGGGCAGAGTCAAGATGGCAGAGTAGGAGGACATGGAGTTCGTGTCTCCTTACAACTAGGGCACCTACTAGGCCTGGTGGGGGACCTCAGACACCTAAGGGGATGGGAAGAATACTTGCATGACCAGGTCAAAGGGAGTATTAATCAGTGTGAGATCTCCCGGAGGTCCTCATCTCAGTACCAAGACCTAGCTCCACCCAAATGCCTGCAAAATCCACTGCTGGACACCTCAGGCCAAACAACCAGCAAGACAGGAACACAGCCCCACCCATCAAAAAAAAAGTGACAAAAAAATATGTTACAGACAAAAGAGCAAGGTAAAAACCTATAAGACAAAATAAACGAAGAGGAAATAGGCAACATACCTGAAAAAGAATTCAGAGTAATGATAGGAAAGATGATCCAAAATCTCAGAAATAGGATGGAGGCATGAATTGAGAAAATACAAGAAATGTCTAAAAAGGACCTAGAAGCACTATATAACAAAAAACAATGATGAACAACAGAATAACAAATGAAAAATACACTAGAAGGAATCAATAGCAGAATAACTGAGGCAGAAGGACGAATAGTGAGCTAGAATATAGAATGGTGAAAATAACTGCTGAGGAGCAGAATAAAGAAAAAACAATGAAAAGAAATAAGGACAGTCTCAGAGACCTCTGGGACAACATTAAACACACCAACATTTGAATTATAGGGGTCCAAGAAGAAGAAGTGAAAGAGAAAGGGTTTGAGAAAATATTTGAAGAGATTATAGTCAAAAACCCCCCTAACATGGGAAAGGAAAGAGCCACCCAAGTCCAGGAAGCACAGAGAGTCCCATACAGGATTAAACACAAGGAGAAACACACTAAGACACATATTAAACAATCAAAACATTAAATTCAAAGCAAAAAATATTAAAAGCAGCACGGGTAAAACAAAAAATGACATACAAGGGAATCCCCATAAGATTATCAGCTCATTTTTCAGCAAAAACTGTGCAGTCCAGAAGAGAGTGGCAGGATATATTTAAAGTAATGAAAGGGAAAAAAACTACAAGATTACTCAGCAAGGATCTCATTCAGATTCAATAGAGAATGCAAAAGCTTTCAGATAGGCAAAAGCTAAGAGAATTCAGTACCACCAAACCAGCTTTACAACAAATGCTAAAGAAACTTCTCTAGGTGGGAAACACAAGAAAAGGACCTACAAAAACAAAAACAAAACAATTAAGAAAATGGTAATAGGAACATACATATTGATAATTACCTTGAATGTAAATGGATTAAATGCTCCAACCAAAAGACACTGACTGAATAAATGTAAAAACAAGACCCATTTATATGCTATCTACAAGAGACCTACTTCAGACCTAGAGACACATATGCTGAAAGTGAGGGGATGGAAAAAGATATTCCATGCAAAGGGAAATCCAAAGAAAGCTGGAGTAGCAATACTCATATCAGATAAACTAAACTTTAAAATACAGACTGTTACAAGAGACAAGGAAGAACACTACATGATGATAAAGGAATCAATCCAAGAAGACGACATAACAATTGTAAATATTTATGCACCCAAAATAGGAGCACCTTAATATATAAGGCAAGTGCTAATAACCATAAAAGGGGAAATTGACAGTAGCACAATAATACTGGGAAACCTTAATACCCCAGTTACACCAATGGACAGATCACCCAGAGAGAAAATAAGGAAACACAAGCTTTAAATGACACAATAGACAAGATAGACTTAATTGATATTTATAGGACATCCATCTGAAAGCAGCAGAATACACTTTCTTCTCAAGTGCACATGGGACATTCTCTAGGCTAGATCACATCTTGGATCACAAATCAAGCCTTGGTAAATTTAAGAGAATTGAAATCATATCAAGCATCTTTTCCGAGAACAACACTATGAAATTAGAAATCAATTACAGGAAAAAAAAACTGTAAAAAACACAAACACATGGAGGTTAAACAATATGCTACTAAATAACCAAGAGATCACTGAAGAAAACAAAGAGGAAATCAAAAAATATCTAGAAACAAATGAAAACATAATGGCCCAAAACCTATAGAATGCAGCAAAAGCAATCCTAAGAGGGAGGTTTATAACAATTCAATCCTACCTCAAGAAACAAGGAAAATCCCAAATAAACAACCTAACCTTACACCTAATGTGACTAGAGAAAGAACAAACAAAACCCACAGTTAGTAGAAGGACAGAAATCATAAAAAATCAGAGCAGAAATAAATGAAAAAGAAATAAAGAAAACAATAACACAAATCAATGAAACTAAAAGCTGGTTCTTTGAGAAGATAAACAAAATGGATAAACCTTTCACCAGACTTGTCAAGAAAAAAAAGGGAGAGGATTCAAATCAATAAAATTAGAAATGAAAAAGGAGAAATTACAACTGACACCACAGCAATAGGCTCATGGAGACTACTACAAGCAACGCTATGCCAATAAAATGGATAACTGGAAGAAATGGACAAACACTTAGAAAGGTACAACCTTCCAAGACTGAACCAGGAAGAAATAGAAAATATAAACAGACAAATCACAAGTAATGAAATTGAAACTGCAATTCCAAAACTTCCAACAAACAAAAGTCCAGAACCAGATGGCTTCACAGAAGAATTCTATCAAATATTTAGAGAAGAGCTAATACCCATCCTTCTCAAACTCTTCCAAAAAATTGCAGAGGAAGGAATACTCCCAAACTCGCTCTAAGAGGCCACCATCACTCTGATACCAAAACCAGATAAAGATGTCTCAAAAAAAGAAAATTACTGACCAATCACTGTTGAATATATATGCAAAAATTCTCAACAAAATACTAGCAAACAGAATCCAGCAACACATTAAAAGGCTCATTACCATGATCAAGTGGGATTTATCCCAGGAATTCAGAGATTACTTAATATATGCAAATCAATCGATGTGAGACACCATATTAAAAATTAAAGAATAAAAACCATATGATCATTTCAGTAGATGCAGAAAAAGCTTTCGACAAAATTGCACACTTATTTATGATAAAAACTCTCCAGAAAGTGGGCATAGCGGGACTCTACCTCAACATAATAGAGGCCATATACGACAAACCCACAGCAAACATCATTCTCAATGGTGAAAATCTGAAAGCATTTCCTCTAAGATCAGGAGCAAGACAATGATGATCACTCACAGTACTATTATTCAACATAGTTTTGGAAATCCTAGCCATGGCAATCAGAGAAGAAAAAGAAATAAAAGGAGTACAAAATTGGAAAAGAAGAAGCAAAACTGTCACTGTTTGCAGATGACATGATACGTTACATAGAGAATCCTAAAGATGCCACCAGAAAACTACTAGAGCTAATCAATGAATTTGGTAAAGGCACAGGATACAAAATTAATGCACAGAAATCTCTTGCATTCCTATGCAAGAGAGTGTTAACAAAACACTCCCATTTACCATTGCAACAAAAAGAATAAAATACCCTGGAATAAACCTACCTGAGACAAAAGACCTGTATGCAGAAAACTATAAGATACTGATGAAAGAAATTAAAGATGATACAAACAGATGGAGAGATATACCATGTTCTTGGATTGGAAGAATCCAATATTGTGAAAATGACTCTACTACCCAAAGCAGTCTACAGATTCAGTGCAATCCCTACCAAATTTCCAGTGGCATTTTGCACAGAACTAGAACCAAAAATTTTACAATTTATATGGAAACACAAAAGACTCCGAATAGCCAAAGCAATCTTGAGAAAGAAAAACGGAACTGGAGGAATCAGGCTCCCGGACTTCAGACTATAATACAAAGCAACAGTAATCAAGACAGTATGGTACTGGCACAAAAACAGAAATATCGATCAATGGAACAGGATAGAAAGCCCAGAGATTAACCTATGCACATATGTTCACCTTATCTTTGATAAAGGAGGCAAGAATATGCAATGGAGAAAAGACAGCCTCTTCAATAAATGTTGCTGGGAAAACTGGATAGCTACATGTAAAAGAATGAAATTAGAACAACACTTCCTAACACCATACACAAACATAAACTCAAAATAGAGTAAAGACCTAAATGTAAGGCCAGACACTATAAAACTCTTAGAGGAAAACATAGGAAGAACACTCTTTGACATAAAACACAGCAAGATCCTTTTTGACCCACCTCCTAGAGAAATGGAAATAAAAACAAAAAAAACCTAATGGGACCTAATGAACCTTAAAACCTTTTGCACAGCAAAGAAAACCATAAACAGGATGAAAAGACCACTCTCAGAATGGGAGAAAATATTTGCAAATGAAGCAATTGACAGGGGATTAATCTCCAAAATGTACAATCAGCTCATGCAGCTCAATATCAAAAATACAGGGCTTCCCTGGTGGCACAGTGGTTGAGACTCCGCCTGTTGATGTAGGGAACACGGGTTTGTGCCCCGGTCCGGGAAGATCTCACATGCCGCGGAGCGGCTAGGCCCGTGAGCCATGGCCACTGAGCCTGCGCGTCCAGAGCCTGTGCTCCACAACAGGAGAGGCCACAACAGTGAGAGGCCCCCGTACCCCCCCGCAAAAAAAATACAAACCCAGTCAAAAAATGGCAGAAGACCTAAATAGACATTTCTCCAAAGAAAATATACAGATTGCCAACAAACACATGAATGGATGCTCAATGTTGCTAATTATTAGAGAAATGCATATTAAAACTGCAATGAGATATCACCTCACACTGGTCAGAATGGCCATCATCAAAAAATCTACAAACAATAAATGCTGGAGAGGGTGTGGAGAAAAGGGAACCCTCTTGCACTGTTGGTGGGAATGTAAATTGATACAGCCACTATTGTGAACAGTATGAAGTTTCCTTAAAAAGCTAAAAATAGAACTACTCTATGACCCAGCAATCCCACTACTGGACATATACCCTGAGAAAACCATAATTCAAAAAGACAAATGCACCCCAATGTTCATTGCAGAATTATGGAGAATAGCCAGGACATAGAAGCAATCTAAAATATCCACTGACAGAGGAATGGATAAAGAAGATGTGGTACATATACACAATGGAATGGCTTTTACTGAGCCATAAAAAGGAATGCAATTGGATCATATGTAGTGACGTCGATGGACCTAGAGTCTGTCATACAGAGTGAAGTCAGAAAGAAAAACATATATCAATGCATATATGTGGAATCTAGAAAAATGGTACAGATGAACCTATTTGTAGGGCAGAAATAGAGACTCAGACATAGAGAAAAGACGTGGACACGAAGGGGGGAAAGGGGGCTGGAATGAATTGGGAGATCGGGATTTACATATATACACTACCATTTGTAAAACAGTGGAAACTTGCTATTTAGTGCAGGGAACTCAGCTTGGTGCTCTGTGGTGACCTAGATGGCTGGGATGGTGGGGAGGGTGGCCCAAGAGGGAGGGGATACAGGTATACATATATCTGAATTGCTTTATTGTACAGCCGAAACTAACAACATTTTAAAGCAACTATACCGCAATTAAAAAAAAGAAAAAACACTAATGAAATGGAGATAAATAACTTACCTGACAAAGAGTTCAAGGCAATGGTAATAAAAATGCTAACTGAACTCTGGTAAAGAATAAAGGAACACAGTGAGAACTTCAACAAAGAAGTACAAAGAAGTAGAAAATATAAAAAGAACCAATGAAAGTTGAAGAATACTATAACTGAAATGAAGAATATGCTAGAAGAATTAATAGCAGATTAGGTCATAGAAAAGAATGCATATGCAACCTGGAAGACAGAATAGTGAAAGTCACCCAATCAGAACAGCAAAAAGAAGAAAGAATTTTTTTAATAAATGAGAGTTTAAGGGACCTGTGGGACAACATCAAGCATACTAACATTTACATTGTAGGGATCTCAGAGAAAGAAGAGGAAAGGGACAGAAAACTTATTTTGAAGAAATAATGGCTGAAAACTTCCCTAACATGGGGAAGGAAACAACTATCCAGGTACAGAAAGCACAGAGGGTCCTAAACAAAATGAACCCAAAGAGATCCAAAACAAGACTTACTATAATAAAAATGTCAAAATCTAAAGAGAAAGGGAAAATCTTAAAGGCAGTGAGAGAAAAACAAGAGTCATATACGATGGGAACCTCATAATGTTATGAACTGATTTTTCAGCAGAAACTTTGCATGGCATGATGTATTTAAAGTGCTGAAAGGAAACAACCCAGCAAGGTTTAATTTAGAATTGAAGGTGAGATAAAGTTTCCCAGAGAAGCAAAATCTAAAATTTATCACCATATTTTTATCAGAAATATTAAAGTATCTTCTTTAATTGAAAAAGAAAAGACTATAACAAGAAATAAGAAAATACTGATAGGGAAACAATCTCACTGGTAGAGGCAAATATATAGTAAAGACAGTGAATCAAAAAAAAAAAGTGAATCAACCACTTACAAAAGCTAGGATGAAGGCTAAAAGAAAAACATTATAAAATCAACTATAATTTAAACAGTTAAGGGACAGACATGAATATGTAAAATATGACATCAAAAACACAAAACATGGAGAGGGAGTAAAAAATGTAGATGTTTAGAATGTGTTCAGACTTAAACTGACAGTCATTTAAAACAACTAGATATAGTTCATCATATATAAACTTCATGGTAACCACAAATCAAAAATCTACAATAGATATACAAATATTAAAGAGAAATGCACCCAAATATAACACTAAATAAAATCATCAAACTATAAGGGAAGAGACTAATAGAAGAAAAAAAGGACAGAGAAGAACTACAAAAACAACCAGAAAACAAGTAGAAAAATAGCAATAAGAACATACCAATCTCTTCCTTCTCATGCTTTCCATGTAACTCCTTACAGCTTCAAGCCCAAGATAAGAACTGCAGCCCCAGCCTTATCTTGATTTTAAACCAGTTGGAGTACCCAGTTGCACCTACTAGACTTCTGATCTAGAGAAATCATGAAATAATATATGGGTGTTGTTTAAGGCAAAAAAAAAAAAAAAAAAAAAAAATATATATATATATATATATATATATATATATATATATCAATAAACACTTTAAATGTCAATGGATTAAATACTCCAAACAAAGACATAAGGTGGCTCATTGGATAAAAATATAAAGATTCATCTATATGTTCCCTGCAAGAGACTGACTTCAGAGCTAATACACTCACAAAGTGGGGGAATGGAAAAGATATTTCATGCAAACGGAAGTAACAAGAAAGAGGGGGTAGCAATATTCATATCAGAAAGAGTAGACTTTAAAACAAAGTCTATAATAAAAGACAATGAAGGACGTTATAATGATTAAAGTGTCAATTCAAGAAGAGGACATAACAATTATAAACATATGCACCTATTATAGAAGCACCTAAATATATAGAGTAAATATTAACAGACAGAATGGAGAAATTGATGGTAATACAGTAATAGTAGGGTCTTTTGGGGCTTCTCTGGTGGCACAGTGGTTGAGAATCTGCCTGCTAATGCAGGGGACACGGGTTCCAGCCCTTGTCTGGGAGGATCCCACATGCCGCGGTGCAACTAGGCCTGTGTCCCACAACTACTGAGCCTGCGCGTCTGGAGCTTGTGCTCTGCAACAAGAGAGGCCGTGATAGTGAGAGGCCCGCGCACCACAATGAAGAGTGGCCCCCGCTTTCCACAACTAGAGAAAGCCCTCACACAGAAATGAAGACCCAACACAGCAAAAATTAATTAATTAATTAATAGTAAGGTCTTTTAAAATCCTACATCAATGGATTGATCATCCAGACAGAAGATCAGTAAGGAAACAATGGCCTTAAATGACACGTTAAACCAGATGTACTTAATAGATGTCTACAGGACATTCCATCCAAAAACAACAGAATATACATTCTTTGCAAGCACACATGGAACTTTCTCCAGGATAGATCACATGCTAGGCCACAAAACATGTCTCAATAAATTTAAGAAGTTTGAAATAATATCAAACATATTTTCTGACTATAGTGGTATGAAGCTAGAAATCAATTGCAGTAATAAAAATGGAAAAAACACAAACATGTGGATACTAAAATACCAATGAGTCAAAGAAGAAATCAAAGAGGAAGTCAGAAAATATCTTGAGACAAATGAAAATATAAACAACTTTCCAAAACCTATAGGATGCAGCAAAAGTAGTTCAAATATATAAGGTTATAGCAATACAGGCCTACCTTAAGAAACAAGAAAAATCTCAAAGAAGTAATCTAACTTTCCACCTAAAGGGATTATAAGAACAACAAAGTCCAGCATCAGCAGAAGGAAGGAAATAATAAAGATCATAGTGGAAATATACAATATAGAGACCAAAAAAAAAAGAAAATATTAACAAAACTAACAGCTGGTTCTTTGAAAAGATAAACAAATTTGATAAACATTTAGCCAGAATCATTAAGAAAAAGACAGAGGGTACAAATAAAATTAGAAATGAAAGAGATGATATTGAAACTGATATCACAGATATATAATCATAAGAAAAATTTTGAAGTTATATGCCATCAAAATGGACAATCTAGAGGAAATGGATAACTTCCTAGAAATACACAGTCTTCCAAGACTGAATCAAGAAAAAAGAGATAATCTGAACAGATCAGTTACTAGTATTGAAATGGAGTCAGTAATCAACTCCCAACAAATAAAATTCCAAGACTAGATGATTCCACAGGGGAATTCTACCAAACATTTAAAGAACAGTTGATACCTATTCTTTCAAACTATTCCAAAAACATGAAAGGACAAGAACACTCCCAAACTCATTCCATGAGGTCAGCATTACCCTGATACCAAAGTGAGACAAAAACACTACACAAAAAAAGAAAATTACAGGGCAATATCCGTGACAAGCAAAGACGCAAAAATCCTTAGCAAAATATTAGCAAAATGAATCCAACAATATAGTAAAAGGACCATGCATGATGATCAAGTAGAATTTATTCCAGTGATGCAAGGATGGCTTAACATCCTCAAATCAATCAGCATGATAGATCACATTAACAAAATGAGGAATAAAAATCATATGGTCATCTCAATAAATGCAAAAAAATCATTTGACCAAATTCAACATCCATTAATGATAAATATTCTCAAAAAAGTGGACATAGAGGATGCATACCTCAACATAATAAAGGTCATATATGACAGACCCACAGCTAATATACTGAAGGGTGAAAAGCTGAAAGCTTTTTCTGTAAGATCAAAAACAAGACAATGCCTACTTTCACCATTTCTATTCAACACAGTATTGGAAGTTCTAACAACAGCAATCAGACAAGAAAAAGAAATAAAAAGTGTTCATATTGGAAGAAGTAAAACTCAATATATGCAGATGATGTGATTCTATATATATTATAGAAAACCCTAAAGACTTCCAAAAAACTCTTAGAAATAATAAAAGAATTCAGTATAGTTGCAGGATTCAAGATTAATATGGAAAAATCTGTTGCTTTTCCATACAGTATAACTATCAGAAAAATAAAGCAAAAAAAAAAAAAATCCTGTTTAAAATCTCATCAAAAACAATGAAATGCCTAGGAATGCATTTAGCCAAGGAGGTGAAAGATCTATACTCTGAAAACTATAAAATATTGATGATGAAGGAAATTGAACTTGATACAAAAGAAATGGAAAGATATTCCATGCTCAGCTTGGAAGAATTTGTTAATTGTTAAAATGTCCATACTACCCAAAGCAATCTACAAATTTAATGTAATCCCTATAAAAATATTAATGACTTTTTCACATCACTAGAACAAGTACTCCTAAAGTTTGTATGGAAACACAAAATACCCTGAATAGCCAAAGCAATATTGAGAAAAAAGAACAAAGCTAGAGGTATCATGCTCCCAGGCTTCAGACTACACTACAAAGCTTCAGTAATCAAAACAGTACAGTACTGGCACAAAAAACAGACACATAGATCAAGGAAACAGAATATAGAGCCTAGAAATAAGCCCATGCACATATGTTCAATTAATCTAGATCAAAGGAGGCAAGAATATACAATGGGGAAAAGATAGTCTCTTCAATAAGTGGTGCTGGAAAAGCCAGAAAGGTACATGTAAAATAATGATGTTAGAATATTTTCTCACACTATATACAAAAATAAACTCAAAATGGATTAAAGCACTAAATGTAAGACCTGAAACCATAAAACTCCCAGAAGAAAACATATGCAGTACACTTTTTTCATAGGTCTTAGCGATATTTTTGTTGTTGTTCTGTTTTTTCAGGCAAGGGAAACAAGAGCAAAAATAAACAAATGGACCTAACCCAAGTTAAAAGCTTTGGCATATTGAGGGAAACCATCAACAAAGTGAAAAGGCAACCTACTGAATGGGAGAAGATTTTTGCAAATGTTATATCTGATAAGGAGTAAATATCCAAAATATATACAAAGAACTCATGCAACTCAATATAAAAAAAATCTGATTAAAAGTGGGCATAAGACCTGAATAAGCATATAAAAGACATGCAGATGGCCAACAGGCACAGAAAAAAATGTTCAATACCAGTAATCATCAGGGAAATGCAAATCAAAGCCACAATGAGATATTACCTCACACCTGTCAGAATAGCTATTGTCAAAAAGACAAGAAATAAGTGTTGGCAAGGATGTGGAGAAAAGAGAACCCTAGTATACTGTTGGTGGGAGTGTAAATTGGTATAGCACTATGGAAAACAGTATGGAGTTTCCTCAAAAAATTAAAAATAGAATTATCATATGATCCAGCGAGTCCACTCCTAGGTATATATCCAAAGGAAACAAAAATAGTAATTCAAAAATATATGTGAACCCTAATGTTTATAGTGGCATGATTTACAATAGCCAAGATATGGAAGCAACCTAAATGTCCATCAGTAGATGAATTAATAAAGAAGAGGTGTTACATATATGTATGTATGTATGTGTTACATGTATACACACACACACACACACACACACACACACACACAAATAATGGAATATTACTCAGCCATAAAAAAGAATGCCATTTGCCATTTGCAACAACATAGATGGACCTGATATTATGCTTAGTAAAATAAATCAGAGAAAGACAAATACTGTTTATTTTCACGTATATGTGGACTCCAAAATATAAAAAACAATATAACAAAACAGAAACAGACTCACACATACAGAGAATAAACTAGTGATTACCAGTGAGGAGAGGAATGGGGGTGGGGCAAAAGAGGTGAAGGGGATTAACAGGTACAACCAGGTATAAAATAAATAAGATACAAGAATGTAATGTATAGCATAGGAAATATAGCCAATATTTTATAACTTTTAATGGAATATAATCTGTAAAAATGTCAAATCAGTATGTTGTACACTTGAAACTAACATAATATTGTAAACTATACTTCAATAAAAAAAGAATAAAGAGCAGCTTGCTAATACCATCACTCATAGAAATCATATTTTGGATGTTGGGTTCAAAACTATTTCTATGCATTGAGTACATACTGGGCAGACAATGCAGAGTTCTATATTTTTTGCAAAAAATCTTCCAAAGTGAATAGAAATCCCTGATTAATATTTTAATTGGTTATATATGTATTATTATAATTTGTTTAAATAACCAGTGAACACTAGCCTCTGTTGAAGATTTAGGTATATTTCTATTTGAATTATCATAAATAATGTTTTGAATAAGTAAAGGAAACAAAGATCCTGCTTTGGATATAGATAGGTAGGTAGGTAGATACATAAACACATACATACAAGGATGTAATGTATAGCACAGGGAACATAGCAACTATTTTGTAATAACTTTATATGGAATATAATCTATAAAAGTATTGAATCACTGTGTTGTGCACCTGAAACTAATATAATATTGTAAGTCAACTATACTTCAGTAAAAAATAAAATTTTTAATTCACCTTTTAAAACACTGGGAAAAAAATAACCCTTAGAATTAATGGAATATAAGATTCTGATATCAATGGGCTGATATTTGCCACTTGATAAATGTCTTTTGAATAAATGGATGAGTGGTGAATTAATTATTTTATTCAACAAATCTTCATTGAGTATATATACTCATGCCAGAAATAGAAGTAGAAGTCATGGACTGGAACGGGGCAAGCAAAGTTAGCCAGGGGCCCACTGGAGAGACCTGGCTTGAGATTGCTGGAAAGCCCATAGAGCTGACAAATCACATTAACGAGTCTAAACTTTCTCTTGCTTGTAAGTAACTTAAGATGGTTTTACTCTGTAAAAACTTTTAATTTGTGAATTCGAAGACAGTTTTATACTACACTACTCGTCCAACATAGAATAAATCTAGGTACAGAGAAGTTATGTGATTAACCTGGGGCTACATGAAGACTCAGTAACTCTCTCAGAAATATAAAATCTCAGTTTTAAATCCAAGAGGCTTTTCAAGGATATTCTTGACTAAATACAGTTCTACCCAGATAAAGCAAAACTCAGGGAAGAAATATTTTCAACCCCTATGTGTTAGATGAAAAAGATAGATTGTCAGAATATAGCCAACACATTGGTGTTTTAGATCTGAAGGGGGGTTACAATACTAATTTTGTAAGTGCTCTTCTAGGGACCTATGTAGTTAAAACACCTTAGAGAAGGACTTGCACTCAGAAAGTAACATGCTTTTGATAGCTTCCTCCAATATGGTTATTCCGATGGGTCTCTCACATCGGACTTTTTAACTAAAGTTTCATTCTAGTTCTTAAATCAATGAACTCAGAACCATAAAATACATGCGCCTATACACTGAGTTATCTTCATTAACTTGGAGAAAGTGTAAGGCCTGATATTTCAGAATGCTTGTTAGGCAGCATAGAAGCGTGACTCACATAAGAAACAGCAAGGAGTACTAATTTTATATGCAGTCCAGGTCAAGTGGTTCACATAGACAACATCCACTAAAAGCTAGATAAGAACCACCACCCAGTAAAACATTCCCATGTGGAATGCTTAACAACCTTTCTAGGTCACAGCATGATCATTCATCCCAGCCTCAAATCAGAGATTGGTCTACTCTCTTGACCGATGATGTGTCTACGCATTCATCAAATATGTATCAGATAATCAAGATATGTTAGGCTATGTGATTTTAGCTGAGGATACAAAATATGTCAAAATTAGACCTTATCTTCAACAAATAGGAAGTCTTATGGAGAGGCAAATACCTAAGGAGATAATTAAAACACCATGTGAAATGTGTTATAATAGAGGTTAACTATAAGGTTCTATAGAAACAGAAGCAATTAATTCCAGGGAAGAAAATCACAAAAACGACTAATAAAAATGCTAGTAATTGAGTGGACCTTGAAGGATAAGCTTACCTGGGAGAGAACACTGGGAAAAAAAGGATAATGAATGAGCACCAAGGCAGGAAAGTGTATAGCATATTTGCAGACCCAAGTAGTTTGTTTTATGATCATCCCAAAACTGATATTTTAGAGTATCATTTGATATTGGATATCATTTAGTCATTTGGTGAATACGTGTTTAATGTTGATATTTGACATAAATAATTTGGAAAGACCTTTGAGATTTAAAAGGGTGCAACCTGAATCCAAAGTAGTTTTTTATTTCTCATTGGTATAATCAGAATATTCCAGAAATATCAATACTAGCAGTCTGGTTTTCATTTTATGCTCTAGGCTTTAAGTTGCAAATTTAAATTTGGAAGGCAAATTTGAAAGATGTTGCTGCAACAAGATAAACACAAATTACTCTTAGCATTGTTTAAAGTTTATCTCATTACTATAATAGTTATTACCAGTCATACATTTTATTCCATTGGAAGTAACTGCTTCAAGGAATGTCATGATTTGGAACTACACACATCAGAATATAATCTTAACTCTAAGGCATTGTATAGTTTTAATTTAATGTTCATCAAGCCATTCCA
Organism: Phocoena sinus; assembly: GCF_008692025.1. Taxonomy (NCBI): domain Eukaryota; kingdom Metazoa; phylum Chordata; class Mammalia; order Artiodactyla; family Phocoenidae; genus Phocoena; species Phocoena sinus. Next base: position 33,104,294 of record NC_045772.1, on the reverse strand, counting down.
TAAACTTGACTCCAAAAAACCACAAAAATCTATTTTCCTGGCTATTAATGTTAAAGCTAATTAGAAAAAATAAATAACACCAATTTACTCAATAATTAATGATAAAGATTGGTCAATAGAAACGACATTAAGGCTTTAAATATGAAGCAACTATAGACAACTCTTGGTCTGACTAGAGAAAAATCAACAAGATGCTAGTTTATGAAACAGAATTAGATTGGATACCTTCTATTTGAAAAAAAACAGCAAATTCTCTATTTGAAATGATTTATAAGTATTAGCATTCTAAGCATGCATAGTAAAATGATGATTAGTAATGTCTCTTTGTCCTTTATTTAACATTAAATTAAGCAGTTGTATGAATTTTTAAAGTGTTGGGTCTATCATTTTAATACTGAAGTTTATATCATTGTTACAATGTTGAAAAAAGTAGATCCAGACTTTCATTTTTATAATACAGCTTTTCCAAATCAATGCGAAAAAAATAACCTCTGAGTAAAATGTGTGGAACAGGAGAATAAAAAAATAGATATGTGTGCATATACATTAATTTTAAAAGCAAACCATGGTACTTAGGAAATAAAACAACAACAACAGCAACACATAGTCCAGGACCATGTTAAATTCTCAAACTTCTTGATATTACTGCATTTTACAAGGTATGCCATTTATTTAGATACTTAGATTATATTCTTCATCTAATAGGATATATTTTATCACATATTATTTCATCACCTTTAAGGGTGATTAACTTGAACATTCATTAATAGTGGGTCTTTGATCATCATTATCTTCATAATAATTATTACTAGTCAACATTTATGAAGTGCTTATTATGCACTAAGTAGTCAATGTATTTACTCTTTAGCCCTTCATATCTACATCAGTTTAATCTTATGTTGAATCATGTCCTTTTTTTCTTTTTGACTATCACTTATTGTTTTTATTGAAATTTAAGTCTTATAAATCATCTGAGGTAACATCAAATAAAATAGTTACTGAAAATTTTTATGCTGTATATGATGATATCCAAAGAAAAAAGGTAAATTGTAGCACTCAATATTTTTAATAATGTCAATCAAGACAGTGACTATTATGGTCAAGATATCAATACTAATATATATGATATATTTTCTTCATTAAACATTTATTTAAGTTCTTCTATGTCCTGGTATTACTATGAAAGTGTACATCTTAAGAGGAAAGATGTTAAATTGTAGAGACAATTTATCTGGCACTACTCTATAAATAATGATATGCTAGAGCTCAAAAAAATTCAGTATATAAGAATTATGGTTCTTTTGGGGGAAGTCTTTCTGACCTACAGTTTCAAATATTGTGTATTACACCTCATATTAAGCATCATAATATGAAATTGTAAAGTTGAATAAGGGAAAATTGTTCTAAATTAAATTCTTTTCATATGCTTTGGAAAAATATTACTTACAAAACAACAACTTTTGCTATTTTTTATTGCATTTTGGAAGAGAAATGAAAAAAAAGAGCAGGCAATATTTAAAGGTGGAGAAGGAAAGTAGGTAAATATAAAAAATAGGTATATATAAAAATGAAAAAACTGGTTGATGTAAAGAGAAAAGAGGCCCTCAATAGATTATTTTAGAAGGACAACAAATAAAAAGGAAGAAATTATTGAGTTGAGCAGGAAAAGAAACTAAACAGAAAAACAACAGCTACATAAAAATTTGCAGTCACTCTGTGAAGGGAAAAAGGCAGATTTCCCTGGTGCTCTTGACCCCAGCTCTTTCATTTTGTCTATTTACCAAGTGTCTTCTTATTAGCCTGTATGTGTTTTCTGTAGATAAAATGGTGTTTGAGAGTAGTCATTTGGCTCACCTTCATTTAGGATAGTTAAGCAGAAAGTCCCTCTGCTCTCTTCCTTTCTGCTTCTAGTCTACTGCCCACCTCTCTTGTTCTAGATTTCTTTGGGCTCTATGTAGTCAAGTTAATGAGATTCCACCTTACTGGAAAGAATAATGCTTACATTTTATAGTATCATAACCCTAAAAAAATGCAATAGCATCTTTTTAAGTGGAATATTCTAGTCCTAAATTCCCTTTATAACCCATTATAAAATAACAATAGGTAAATAGCAAAATAAAACATAAGTATCACAAATGTATATAAAATAATGTATGTATATATAATAAAGTATGTAAAATAATCTATGTATTTAAAATAACAACAGTGTGCACGAATCATATGTAGCACTATTCACTAATAGTCACATCATCTTTCCCTCATTTCTCTCCCTCATACTATGTACTCTTTTGCTTTCCTGTTTTAGTAAGAGGATAAAACTAATTCAGGGCACAGCAGTATTCCAACATTCACTGAACACCTACCAAGCATCATGGCTTCCTGCTGAGCAAGTTATAAATGGCAATATGGTGTCTGTTTGCTATTGGCAGTCTACTCCGGGAATGTAGTAACTAAAAACAGGATTTCTGCTATGATTCTTGTAACTCTTCTCCTGCTCACTTTCATGGTGTCTTTGTCTCTTTGGTAACTACTTTTGCTTAAAACTAGTAGAAGAATCTTTCTTCCTACATGTTGACTCAAATGTTTGAACAATACATTCATGATATAAATTATGTGATAATGCACAGCCATTGGCTTTTTAAGTTTCATGGACATTAAATGATATGCAAACTAACAGAAATCATGGAGAGACAAGAATAATGAGATTTAAAAATTTTTAGTTTCTGAAAGTTCAAACTACCTAAAAGATTGCTTATACTATTACTTGTGAGATCATACATAGATATTTCTGTAACATATAGAGGCTGATTAAATGTGGAATGATTATTTGATTTCAGCATATTAAGTAATTATGTTTCACTTTTTAATAGTGAATTATATTCTACTGAAAGAGATCTGAACACTTCATTTTAAACAAATCAGTTGCAGAGGTCCTAATCTAGAAATTCTTGAAAACCTACAGTGTTTATAGTTTAATCAGTAACCGCTAACACAGAGTGAAATGAAATCGATACCTAATGAGAATTGGAAGTTTTCTGCATTGTGACGTGAAATGTGGTGCTTTCCATGGAAAAATTTGTCTCAGGGGTTCGAATAACTGATAAACAGAAATAATATGTAACCAAACTCTTCTCCTCTGGTTTACTGCTAATAGGATGAAGTGGAAGCAAACAACAAGATCTTGGAAGGAAAGTTTCTCTTTTTATTTCTTCCTTTTAACCTGAGGTTGTTGTTTGTTTTGTTTTGCTTTTGCTAAGTCAGGGAGTAGCTAGCCAACCCAAGCTAAAGAAGATGAAAGGCTTTTAAGTGGAATCCAATCCCCAAGACCCAAAGTCAGAGGATTTTTAACACAAAAATTATAATCAGGTGAGAGAAGTTAAAGTTATTTGTCCTTAAGTCTATGAAGGAATAAGAAACAAAGCAAGCTTGAGAGTAAACATTATTATAGAATAGTATTTTATGATTATATTCCTTTTCATCTTACTGTAATATTATGGGTCAACTTTAAATAAGCCAATTAACTTTCAATAAAGACATATTTTCATTTTACATAGGGTGAGAAACTAAAAATACTAGAATTAAAACTGCAGCCTTAGGAACTCTATTCTTTCAAATTCAAAACTGTGAAAGTAACATACAATATATGCCAGGTTTTGTTATCTTGGTGTGTGGGTATGTGTGTGTGTGGTTTATATGTATGTGTGGTTTGTATGTGTGTGTGTGCACGTGCCTGTATATATGTGAACATAGGAGCGCTTGAGGCCTTTTGAAGCTAAAGCCACTGTTCCTGAGTAAAGAATAATTGGGGAATTTATGTTCTCAAGAATTTTTAACCATTTATTCCTAGAGAAAATTTCTTAATAAGTTTCTGATGTTACTAATGATGCATTTATATAAAAGAAACTTTGAGGAAAATTCTAAGTCATACATGCTTTCAGAATTAAATTCACAAACTTTTTTTTAAATGGAAAACACATATTTAATGTGAATTTTTTAATAGTACATTCAGTTCTAATCATTCTCTCCCTACAATGGCTTCCTTGAACCAGAAATGTTTGCAGAGTAAATTAATTTCACGTTTCTATAAATAACTGTAATATTCATCATTCACCATTCAAGCTGAAGACACTTAGACAATATACCAAAGTGTATCTCAAACGTATATCAATTCACTAAATTGAAAGAAATGTCAATTTAACTCAAAATCATAAGGAGAAATGTGACAGTTTTCAAAATAAGTTACTCAAAATATTTAGATTATTGAGAAAAAAATTGCCTTGATAAGTTGGAATTACTTGCATAATTAATTTCTAATTCCATTTCACCTTAATTCCATTTCTCTTAATATAAATGTGCCTTGAGTGAATATAGCTGGATATCTTTCTATTAATTAGATTAATATCTTTCATTTAAAAATAATATTTAGTGATTTTCCCTATGATTAAAATGTAAATTTATTAGAACATATGCTACCTTTTTATTAGTTTTAAACTATTTATGAAGAGTAAATTACTCTGAAAATAACTTTAGAGAGTATATTCTTCACTTTGGGGATAAGGCCGTGTATGAAGAAAATTAATTTCTACCATAAAAAACAAGTCCTTTCTTCACTACCCGTTTAGATCTGTTACAAACTTTAATGAGCAAGTAAATGCATTTATGAACTACATTTCTGGCCAGGTCCATCTGCTTTCATTTTCCAAACAGCCTGGTGAAGCAAACAGAGATAAGCAGGTAATATAATATTTGACTGAATCACTACCTCTAGGGTACCACCAAAATAAAAGGCATCATGGTGATATTTAACACTAGAGATTAAAATCTAGAATTATCTATTTTCAGGAGTTGAAATTTCAGCATTTTCTAGCAAAATAAGATAATTAACTAACATACTTGATACAAGAAGGGTTTCAGATATCATAATGTAAATAATAAAACAGAAATCCTAACAATCATTAGCTGAAATGACAAATTGAAAGTCACAGTACAGGTCCAGATGGTTCTGCTCAGTCAAATAACAGTCAGAATAGGGCAAGTATGATTAAATCAGTAAAGAGATAACTACAGGTATTGGCAAAGATAAATATTCATCAGATTCAAACAATGCTCTAAGCTAGGACAATGGTAACTGTTTTAAGTAGAAAAAGATCTTGGGTTCATATTTATTTACTTGACACTGACAGAACATTTCTAATAATGAACCATTTCATAGGAATAGTTTGTTTGGCTTAAAATATGAAATTCATGTAATGGTAGATTGCTTGCAAAAAGAATGTCATTTTTCACTTCTGTGTATCCGTACCTCTTTGCTGTTTTACTCTGCTGCTCCTCCAACAAGAATAAAAATCTAATAGGCTAGTCATTAAATTTGGAATGGCCTTGTGACTTTCTTTGGTCAAATGTGGTCTCAAGAGGCCTTCCTTGCTCCCACTCTCTTCCCTGGATCACTGCCAATCCTCCGCATGAACATTTCCAGCCTAGCCTTTTGGAAGATGGAAGATACTTGGTCCAGTTACTCATATTGCCTCAGCTCACAGCCAAACACCAGGCACATGAGTGAGGCCAGATTAGACAGTCAGCTCAGGTAACCTGCCAATGGATCTCAGACACATAAAAAACTGGTATCAGCCAAGCCTGGCCTAGATGGGCAGAGCCAACCACCTGACCCACAGACTCATGAGTGATATTAATGATTGTTGTTTTAAGGCTTGGAAAACTAGGGCCCACAGGTTGGCCCCTGTTTTTGTAAATGAAATTTTATTAGAACACAGCCACATCCATTTGTTTATACATTGTCTACAACTGCATTCTCACTATAACAGTAGAGTCAACTAGTTGCAGTAGAGACGTTATGATCTGAAAAGCCTAAAATAATTGCCATCTGGCCATTTACAGAAAAAATTTGCTGACCCCTAGTTTAACCCACTACATTTTGAGGTGATTTGTTGCCCAGGAATAAGTAAATATACACATTTAGCTAAATGTTTCCAGAAATGTTTGCTTTCATTAAATATAGTATTACACTATATTGTTATTTCTAACTTATAATAATTTCTAGACCTTTGGATTTTACAACTATTTGTTAAATATTTAATTATTGAGTATCTAATATAAACCATCACTGCACCAGGTGTCAGTGATAACAAATTGCACAGGCAAAAATACTTGCCTTCATGCAGCTTAAATTCTAGGACTTGGTGACAAACTGAACACACACACACACACATTATACATACACATACATAAATACATATATATGTAGGAAAATGATTGAGTTAATAATTTCACATGGTGAAAAGTAGACTTATTCCAGATGCAATTGAGATGCTATAGGGGGAATTAGGGAGGTTGCAGAATCACTGTAATTCAAGCAAACACTTGAAGAAGATAAAGTAGTGAGCTTTGTAGTTAGCGAGAAGACAGGCTTAAGAAGATGAAATGGCAAATTCAGTAGTCTTGAAGTAAGACATGGTAAGGTTGAAAATGTTAAGTAAAAATTTGGATGAATTAGCTGTATTAAGAGCTCCAATGTGCTCTTAACCTTCAGTGGTCAAAGAAATGAAGAAGCACCAGTGAATGGGACTAAGAAGATCACTCTAGTGAGGAAGGAAGAAAAACAGAAGTTTGTTGGAGGCAAGTAAGGAAAACATTTCAAGGAATCAGGAATGCTGCTCTGTGTCAAATATTTCCGATGAGATCTGAAAATTGATCAATGTATTTTTCAGTATATAATTAATAAAGATTTTGAAAAGGGTTGGTTAAGTGTTAGAATGAAATGGGTTAAAGGGAAAAATAGAAGAAGAATGGAGATAATGAATATTGATAACTCTCTCTAGGAGTTTTGCTAATAGGAAAAACAGGGGTAGAGGAGGTGGGGCCAAGATGACAGTAGAGAGGCCCTGAGCTCACCTCTTCTCATGAGCACACCAAAATCACAACTCTCTGCAGAAAAACAAACAATGAAAAAAAAAAAATGGAACCTATCAGGTTCTACAACTAAAGACATAAAGAAGGACTCATGGGGGAGGGGGCTCATGATATAATCAAATCTCATACCCTTCAGAGTGGGTGACCAACAAACTTGAGAATAATTATATTGCAGAGGTTCTCCCACAGGAGTAAGAATTCTGAGCCCCACGTCAGGCTCCCCAGCTCAGGGGTCTAGCACTGGGAAGAGAAACCCTCAGAGCATTTGGCTTTGAAGGCCAGGGGCTTAACTGCAAGAGCCCCAAAGAACTGGGGGAAATAGAGACTTCACTCATAAAGGGTATACACAAAATCTCACAGGCACCAGGACCCAGGTCAAGAGCAGTAATTTGATAGGAGTTTGGGCCAGACTACCTGCTGGTCTTGGAGAGTCACCTGGAGAGGCAGGGGGTTGCTATGGCTCACTCTAGGGACATACATACTGGTGGCAGACATAGTGGGGAACACTCAAATGCATGAACACTCCTGGCAGCTGCTATATTGGCTCATTAGCACCAAGACCTGGCCCCACAAAGGAGCATGTAGGCACCAGTGCTAGGATACCTCAGGCCAACCAACTAACTAGGTGGGGACACAGCCCCACCCATCAGCAGACAGGCTGCCTAAAGTCTTCCTGAGCCCACAGCTGCCTCAAGACATGCCGCTTCACACAGCCCTGCCCACCAGAAGGCCAAGAAACAGTTCCACCCACCAAGGGACAGGCACTAGCCACTCCCTCAAGGAAGCCTGCACAAGCCCCTAGACCAGCCTCACCCACCAGGGGACAGACATCAGACATAAAAAAACCACAGTCTCACAGCCTGGGGTCCAGAATGCCTACAGCAGGCCAGACCTAACCTGGGACCAGCAGGGTCCTGACACTGCCCACTAGCAGGCCAATACCTACCTAACTGTGTCAGGAACAGGCCCTCCCCTGCAACAGTGACCTAAAATGAGCTCTGGGATCCCTTGGACCTGAAGCCAGACTCCAGGAAACACTATTGCCTGCCAGTAGTCTGGCACTAACCCCAGCATCAGACTTCACACACCAGTGGGAGGGCAACAGCACCAGAGTCTTCAGGACCCTGATTTCAACCACCAGTGAGCCAGCCCTGGGGCCCCCTGGGAGTCTGAAACCAGCTGTCTTGTGAGCAGGTTCTGCTAAACAGCAGCATCTGCACAAGGTAGGGCCTGGCAACCAAACAGACTAGGGGCCAACCAAATCTACCAGACTGCCCACATAGTCAGCCTGCCCAAACAGAAGGAGGACTCACACAGCCCTGTTGCAGGGAATCCCAAGAGCATATAGCTTAGGTAACCAAGGGGAGTGCACTGCTGGAATGCATAAGACACCTCCTACAGAGAACCACTTCTCCAAGGTCAAAAAACGTAGTTAACCTAACACATACATAAAAATAAAAATAGCAACTTAGACAAAATGAGGTGGCAGAGGAATTATGTTCCAGATGAAGGAACAAGATAAAACCCTGGAAAAAAGAACTGAATGACATGGAAATAGGCAATCTACCCGAGAAAGAGTTCAGTCATGATTGTAAAGATGATCAAAGAACTCAGGAAAAGAATGGGGGCACAGAGCAAGAAGTTAGAAGTTTTTAGCAAAGAGTTAGAAAAGGCTATTAGGGAAGTTAAAAGACAAAAGTAGAAAAGCATCTATATCCACAATAAGCAGATGTGATACACAAAACAATTAGATGTAAAATATGATACAAAAAGTAGTAATTATGAGGGGAGGGGAATATAAATGCATAGTATTAAGACACATTTGAAATTAAGAGATCAGCAACTTAAAATATTCATATATATTAAGATTGCTATACAAAAATCTCATGGTAACTGCAAAACAAAAATCTATAATAGATATACACACAAAAAGGAAAAAGGAATACAAACATTACCAAAAATAGTCATCAAATCACAAGAGAACAAAAGAAACAAAGGGAAAAAAAGGCCTAAAAAATCAAATCCAAAACAATTAACAAAATGGTAATAAGAACATACATGTCGACAATTACCTTAAATGTAAATGGACTAAATTAAATGCTCCACCCAAAAGACATATACTGGCTGAATGGATACAAAAACAAGACCATTTATAGGCTGCCTACAAGAGATTCACTTCAGTTCTAGAGACACATACAAACTGAAAGTGAGGGGATGGAAAAAGATATTCCATGCAGATGGAAATCAAAAGAAAGCCAGAGTAGCAATATTTATATTGGACAAAATAGACTTCAAAATAAAGACTGTTACAAGAGACAAAGAAGGACACTACTTAATGATCAAGGATCAATCCAAGAAGAAGACATAATGATTGTAAATATATATGCACCCAACATAGGGGTGCAACAATATATAAGGCAAATATTAACAGACATAAAAGGAGAAATTGACAATAACACAAATAATAATGGGGAACTTTAACACCATAAGTACATCAATAGACATATCACCATGACAGAAAATCAACTAGGAAACACAGGCCTTTAATAACACATTAGACCAAATGCACTTAATTGATTTATATAGAGTGTTCCATATGAAAGCAGCAGATACACATTCTTTTAAGTGTACATGGAACATTCTCCAGGATAGGTCACATGCTAGTCCACAAAACAAGCCTCGGTAAATTTAAAAAATTGAAATCGTATCAATCATCTTTTCTGACTGCAATGCCATAAGTATTGAAATCAACAACAACAAAAAAAAAACTGCAAAAAACACAAACATGTGGACACTAAACAATATGCTACTAAACAACCAATGTACAACTGAAGAAATCAAAGAGGAAATCAAAAAATACCTAGAGACAAATGAAAACAAAACCACGACACTCCAAAACTTATGGGATGCAGCAAAATCAATTATAAGAGGGAAGTTTATAGCAATACAAGTTTACCTCAGGAAACAAGAAAAATCTCAAAAAACCAGCCTAACCTTATATCTAAAGCAACTAGAGAAAGAAGAACAAACAAAACCCAAAGTTAGTAGAAGAAAAAATCATAAAGCTCAGAACAGAAATAAATGAATTAGAGACTAAAAAAAAAAAAACAGTAGACAAGATGGATGAAACCAAAAGCTGTTTTTTTGAGATAAAGAAAATTGATAAACCTTTAGCCAGATTCATCAAGAAAAAAAAGGGAGATGGCCCAAATCAATAAAATCAGAAATGAAAAAGAAGTTACAACTGACTACACAGAAATACAAAGAATCATAAGTGACCGTTGTGAGCAACTATATGCCAATAAAATGGACAACCTAGAAGAAACTGACAAATTCTTGAAAGGTACAATCTCACAAGACTGAATCAGGAAGAAATAGAAAATATGAATTACCAATACTGAAATTGAATCAGTAATTTTTTTTTTTTTTTAAACATCTTTATTGGGGTATAATTGCTTTACAATGGTGTGTTAGTTTCTGCTTTATAACAAAGGGAATCAGCTATACATATACATATGCTCCCATGTGTCTTCCCTCTTGCGTCTCCCTCCCTCCCACTCTCCCCATCCCACACTTCCAGGCTGTCACAAAGCACCGAGCTAATATCCCTGTGCCTTGCGGCTGCTTCCCCCCAGCTATCTACCTTACTACGTTTGTTAGTGTGTATATGTCCATGACTCTCTCTCGCCCTGTCAAAACTCACCCTTCCCCCTCCCCATATCCTCAAGTCCGTTCTCCAGTAGGTCTGCGTCTTTATTCCTATCTTACCCCTAGGTTCTTCATGACATTTTTTTCCCTTAAATTCCATATATATGTGTTAGCATACGGTATTTGTCTTTTTCTTTCTGACTTACTTCACTCTGTATGACAGACTCTAGGTCTATCCATCTCATTACAAATAGCTCAATTTCATTTCTTTTTAAGGCTGAGTAATATTCCATTGTGTATATGTGCCACATCTTCTTTATCCATTCATCCGATGATGGGCGCTTAGGTTGTTTCCATGTCCTGGCTATTGTAAATAGAGCTGCAATGAACATTTTGGTACATGACTCTTTTTGAATTTTGGTTTTCTCAGGGTATATGCCAAGTAGTGGGATTGCTGGGTCATATGGTAATTCTATTTGTAGTTTTTTAAGGAACCTCCATACTGTTCTCCACAGTGGCTGAACCAATTCACATTCCCACCAGCAGTGCAAGAGTGTCCCCTTTTCTCCACACCCTCTCCAGCATTTATTGTTTCTAGATTTTTTGATGATGGCCATTCTGACTGGTGTGAGATGATATCTCATTGTAGTTTTGATTTGCATTTCTCTAATGATTAATGATGTTGAGCATTCTTTCATGTGTTTGTTGGCATTCTGTATATCTTCTTTGGAGAAATGTCTATTTAGGTCTTCTGCCCATTTTTGGATGGGGTTGTTTGTTTTTTTGTTATTGAGCTGCATGAGCTGCTTGTAAATTTTGGAGATTAATCCTTTGTCAGTTGCTTCATTTGCAAATGTTTTCTACCATTCTGAGGGTTGTCTTTTGGTCTTGGTTATGGTTTCCTTTGCTGTGCAAAAGCTTTGAAGTTTCATTAGGTCCCATTTGTTTATTTTTGTTTTTATTTCCATTACTCTAGGAGGTGGGTCAGAAAGGATCTTGCTGTGATTTATGTCATAGAGTGTTCTTCCTATGTTTTCTTCTAAGAGTTTGATAGTTTCTGGCCTTACATTTAGGTCTTTAATCCATTTTGAGCTTATTTTTGTGTATGGTGTTAGGGAGTGATCTAATCTCATACTTTTACATGTACCTGTCCAGTTTTCCCAGCACCATTTATTGAAGAGGCTGTCCTTTCTCCACTGTACATTCCTGCCTCCTTTATCAAAGATAAGGTGTCCATATGTGCGTGGGTTTATCTCTGGGCTTTCTATCCTGTTCCACTGATCTATCTTTCTGTTTTTGTGCCAGTACCATACTGTCTTGATTACTGTTGCTTTGTAATATAGTCTAAAGTCAGGGAGCCTTATTCCTCCAGCTCCTTTTTTCGTTCTCAAGATTGCTTTGGCTATTCGGGGTCTTTTGTGTTTCCATACAAATTGCGAAATTTTTTGTTCTAGTTCTGTGAAAAATGCCAGTGGTAGTTTGATAGGGATTGCATTGAATCTGTGGATTGCTTTGGGTAGTAGAGTCATTTTCACAATGTTGATTCTTCCCATCCAAGAACATGGTATATCTCTCCATCTATTTGTATCATCTTTAACTTCTTTCATCAGTGTCTTATAATTTTCTGCATACAGGTCTTTCGTATCCTTAGGTAGGTTTATTCCTAGACATTTTATTCTCTTTGTTGCAATGGTAAATGGGAGTGTTTTCTTGATTTCACTTTCAGATTTTTCATCATTAGTATATAGGAATGCCAGAGATTTCTGTGCATTAATTTTGTATCCTGCTACTTTACCAAATTCATTGATTAGCTCTAGTAGTTTTCTGGTAGCATCCTTAGGATTCTCTATGTATAGTATCATGCCATCTGCAAACAGTGACAGCTTTACTTCTTCTTTTCCGATTTGGATTCCTTTTATTTCCTTTTCTTCTCTGATTGCTGTGGCTAAAACTTCCAAAACTATGTTGAATAAGAGTGGTGAGAGTGGGCAACCTTGTCTTGTTCCTGATCTTAGTGGAAATGCTTTCAGTTTTTCACCATTGAGGATGATGTTTGCTGTGGGCTTGTCATATATGGCTTTTATTATGTTTAGGAAAGTTCCCTCTATGCCTACTTTCTGGAGGGTTTTTATCATAAATGGGTGTTGAATTTTGTCGAAAGCTTTCTCTGCATCTATTGAGATGATCATATGGTTTTTCTCCTTCAATTTGTTAATATGGTTTATCACATTGATAGATTTGCGTATATTGAAGAATCCTTGCATTCCTGGAATAAACCCCACTTGATCATGGTGTATGATCCTTTTAATGTGCTGTTGGATTCTGTTTGCTAGTATTTTGTTGAGGATTTTTGCATCTATGTTCATCAGTGATATTGGCCTGTAGTTTTCTTTCTTTGTGACATCCTTGTCTGGTTTTGGTATCAAGGTGATGGTGGCTTCGTAGAAGGAATTTGGGAGTGTTCCTCCCTCTGCTATATTTTGGAAGAGTTTGAGAAGGATAGGTGTTAGCTCTTCTCTAAACGTTTGATAGAATTCACCTGTGAAGCCATCTGGTCCTGGGCTTTTGTTTGTTGGAAGGTTTTTAATCACAGTTTCAATTTCAGTGCTTGTGATTGGTCTGTTCATATTTTCTATTTCTTCCTGATTCAGTCTTGGCAGGTTGTGCATTTCTAAGAATTTGTCCATTTCTTCCAGATTGTCCATTTTATTGGCATAGAGTTGCTTGTAGTAATCTCTCATGATTTTTTTTATTTCTGCAGTGTCAGTTGTTACTTCTCCTTTTTCATTTCTAATTCTATTGATTTGAGTCTTCTCCCTTTTTTTCTTGATGAGTCTGGCTAGTGGTTTATCTATTTTGTTTGTCTTCTCAAAGAACCAGCTTTTAGTTTTATTGATCTTTGCTATTGTTTCCTTCATTTCTTTTTCATTTATTTCTGATCTGATTTTTATGATTTCTTTCCTTCTGCTAGCTTTGGGGGTTTTTTGTTCTTCTTTCTCTAATTGCTTGAGGTGCAAGGTTAGGCTGTTTATTCGAGATGTTTCCTGCTTCTTAAGGTGGGCTTGTATTGCTATAAACTTCCCCCTTAGAACTGCTTTTGCTGCATCCCATAGGTTTTGGGTCGTTGTGTCTCCATTGTCATTTGTTTCTAGGTATTTTTTTATTTCCTCTTTGATTTCTTCAGTGATCACTTCATTATTAAGTAGTGTATTGTTTAGCCTCCATGTGTTTGTATTTTTTACAGATCTTTTCCTGTAATTGATATCTAGTCTCATGGCGTTGTGGTCGGAAAAGATACTTGATACAATTTCAGTTTTCTTAAATTTACCAAGGCTTGATTTGTGACCCAAGATATGATCTATCCTGGAGAATGTTCCATGAGCACTTGAGAAAAATGTGTATTCTGTTGTTTTTGGATGGAGTGTCCTATAAATATCAATTAAGTCCATCTTGTTTAATGTATCATTTAAAGCTTGTGTTTCCTTATTTATTTTCATTTTGGATGATCTGTCCATGGGTGAAAGTGGGGTGTTAAAGTCCCCTACTATGAATGTGTTACTGTTGATCTCCCCTTTTATGGTTGTTAGTATTTGCCTTATGTATTGAGGTGCTCCTATGTTGGGTGCATAAATATTTACAATTGTTATATCTTCTTCTTGGATCGATCCCTTGATCATTATGTAGTGTCCTTCTTTGTCCCTTTTAATAGTCCTTATTTTAAAGTCTATTTTGTCTGATATGAGAATTGCTACTCCAGCTTTCTTTTGGTTTCCATTTGCATGGAATATCTTTTTCCATCCCCTTACTTTCAGTCTGTATGTGTCTCTAGTTCTGAAGTGGGTCTCTTGTAGACAGCATATATAAGGGTCTTGTTTTTGTATCCATTCAGCCAATCTGTGTCTTTTGGTGGGAGCATTTAGTCCATTTACATTTAAGGTAATTATCGATATGTATGTTCCTATTTCCATTTTATATATTGTTTTGGGTTCGCTACTATAGGTCATTTCCTTCTCTTGTGTTTCGTGTCTAGAGAAGTTCCTTTAGCATTTGTTGTAAAGCTGGTTTGGTGGTGCTGAACTCTCTCAGCTTTTGCTTGTCTGTAAAGGTTTTAATTTCTCCATCAAATGTGAATGAGATCCTTGCTGGGTAGAGTAGTCTTGGTTGCAGGCTATTCTCCTTCATCACTTTCAGTATGTCCTGCCACTCCCTTCTGGCTTGTAGGGTTTCTGCTGAGAGATCAGCTGTTAACCTTATGGGGATTCCCTTGTGTGTTATTTGTTGTTTTTCCCTTGCTGCTTTTAATATGCTTTCTTTGTATTTAATTTTTGACAGTTTGATTAATATGTGTCTTGGCGTGTTTCTCCTTGTATTTATCCTGTATGGGACCCTCTGTGCTTCCTGGACTTGATTAACTATTTCCTTTCCCATATTAGGGAAGTTTTCAACTATAATCTCTTCAAATATTTTCTCAGTCCCTTTCTTTCTTTCTTCTTCTTCTGGAACCCCTATAATTCGAATGTTGGTGCGTTTCATGTTGTCCCAGAGGTCTCTGAGACTGTCCTCAGTTCTTTTCATTCTTTTTTCTTTATTCTGCTCTGCAGTAGTTATTTCCACTACTTTATCTTCCAGGTCACTTATCCGTTCTTCTGCCTCAGTTATTCTGCTATTGGTCCTATCTAGAGTGATTTTAATTTCATTTATTGCATTGTTCATCGTTGCTTGTTTCATCTTTAGTTCTTGTAGGTCCTTGTTAACTGTTTCTTGCATTTTGTCCATTCTACTTCCAAGATTTCGGATCATCCTTACTATCATTATTCTGAATTCTTTTTCAGGTAGATTGCCTATTTCCTCTTCATTTGTTAGGTCTGGTGGGTTTTTATCTTGCTCCTTCATCTGCTGTGTGTTTTTCTGTCTTCTCATTTTGCTTATCTTACTGTGTTTGGGGTCTCCTTTTTGCAGGCTGCACTTTCGTAGTTCCCGTTGTTTTTGATGTCTGTCTCCAGTGGCTAAGGTTGTTTCAGTGGGTTGTGTAGGCTTCCTGGTGGAGGGGACTAGTGCCTGTGTTGTGCTGGATGAGGCTGGATCTTGTCTCTCTAGTGGGCAGGTTCACGTCTGGTGGTGTGTTTTGGGGTGTCTGTGGCCTTATTATGATTTTAGGCAGCCTCTCTGCTAATGGGTGGGGTTGTGTTCCTGTTTTGCTAGTTGTTTGGCATAGGTTGTCCAGCACTGTGGCTTGCTGGTCGTTGAGTGAAGCTGGGTGCTGGTGTTAAGATGGAGGTCTCTGGGATATTTCCACCGTTTAATATTATGTGGAGCTGGGAGGTCTCTTGTTGACCAGTGTCCTGAAGTTGGCTCTCCTACCTCAGAGGCAGAGCCCTGACTCCTGGCTGGAGCACCAAGAGCCTTTCATCCACACAGCTCAGAATAAAAGGGAGAAAAAGTAGGGAGAATTAGTAGAAGTATGAGTAAAGAAAGAAGGAAAGGAGGAAAGGAAGGAAGGAAGAAAGAAGCAAAGAAGGAAAGAAAGGAGGGAGGGAGGGAGGGAGGGAGGGAGGAAGGAAGGAAGGAGGGAAAGAAGGAAAAAAGACAGAAAGAAAGATGATACAGTAAAAATAAAATAAAGTATAATATAGTTATTGAATTAAAAAATATTTAGAAAAAAAAAGGGACGGATAGAACCTTAGGACAAATGTTGGAAGCAAAGCTATACAGAGAAAATCTTACACAGAAGCATACACATACACCTTCACAAAAAGAGGTAAAGGGGGAAAAATCATAAATCCTGCTCCCTGAGACCACCTCCTCAATTTGGGGTGATTCGTTGTCTAAAGGAGGGAAGGAAGGAAGGAAAGAAAGAAAGAACGAAGGTAAAGTATAATAAAGTTATTACAATTAAACTTAATTATTAAGAAAAAGAATTTTTTAAAAAAAGTCATGGACGGATAGAGCCCTAGGACAAATGGTGGAAGCAAGAGTATACAGACAAGATCTCACACAGAAGCATACACGTACACATTCACAAAAAGAGGAAAAGGGAAAAAAATCATAGATCTCGCTCCTAAATTCCACCTCTTCAATTTGGGATCATTCCTTGTCTATTCAGGTATTCCACAGATGCAGGGTATATCAAGTTGATTGTGGAGCTTTAATCCGCTGCTTCTGTGGCTGCTGGGAGAGATTTCCCTTTCTCTTCTTTGTTCTCACAGCTCACAGGAGCTCAGCTTTGGATTTGGCCCTGCCTCTGCGTGTAGGTCGCTGGAGGGCGTCTGTTTTTTCGCTCAGACAGGACGGGGTTAAAGGAGCCGCTGATTCGGGGCCTCCGGCTCACTCAGGCCGGGGGTTGGGGGATGGGGGAAGGAGGGGCACTGCGTGCGGGGCGGGCCTGCGGCGGCAGAGGCAGCGTGATGTTGCGGCAGAGGCCGGCGTGACGTTGCACCAGCCTGAGGCCCGCTGTGCGTTGTCCCGGGGAAGTTGTCCCTGGATCCCGGGAACCTGGCAGTGGCGGGCTGCACAGGCTCCGCGGAAGAGGGGTGTGGAGAGTGACCTGTGCTCGCACACAGGCCCCTTGGTGGCGGCAGCAGCAGCCTTAGCGTCTCCCGCCTGGCTCTTGGGTCCGCGGTTTTAGCCGCGGCTCGCGCCCGTCTCTGGGGTTTGCGCTTTCAGCCGCGGCTCGCGCCCGTCTCGGGGGCTCGCGCCCTCAGCCGCGGCTCGCGCCCGTCTCTGGGGTTCGCGTTTTTAGCCGCGGCTCGCGCCCGTCTCTGGAGTTCCTTTAAGCAGCGCTCTTAAACCCCTCTCCTCGCGCACCAGGAAACAAAGAGGGAAGAAAAAGTCTCTTGCCTCTTCGGCCGGTGCAGGCTTTTCCCCGAACTCCCTCCCGGCTAGTCGTGGTGCACTAACCCCTTCAGGCTATGTTCAAGCCGCCAACCCCAGTCCTCTCCCTGAGCTCCGTCCAAAACCAAAACCCGAGCCTCAGCTCGCAGCCCCGCCTGCCCCGGCGGGTGAGCAGACAAGCCTCTCGGGTTGGTGAGTGCCGGTCGGCACCGATCGTCTGTGCAGGAATCTCCCCGCTTTGCCCTCCGCACCCGTCGCTGTGCACTACTCCGCGGTCCCGAAACTCCCCCCTCTGCCTCCCGCAGTCTCCGCCCGCGGAGGGGCTTCCTAGTGTGTGGAAACTTTTCCTCCTTCACAGCTCCCTCCCACTGGTGCAGGTGCCGTCCTTATTCTTTTGTCTCTGTTTTTTCTTTTGCCCTACCCAGTTACGTGGGGAGTTTCTTGCCTTTTGGGAGGTCTGAGGTCTTCTGCCAGCCTTCAGTAGGAGTTCTGTAGGAGTTGTTCCACGTGTGGATGTATTTCTGGTGTATCCGTGGGGAGGAAGGCGATCTCCGCGTCTTACTCTTCCGCCATCTTCAAGGTCCCCCCCGCTATCGTGTTTTAATGGGAGCTATCTCCACGGTTCCTGATCTCAGCACCTGCTGAGCCCTGAGTTCGCTGCCTCTCCCGCCTCAGGAGGTGCTGGGTCCGTCCCTCGCGGAGCCTCTGCAGCTTCTGCCTGAGGCGCTTTCAGGCTTTTCCCGACCGAATCAGTAATTTAAAAACTCCCAAAAAACAAAAGTCCAGGACCAGAAGACTTCACAGGTGAATTCTACCAAACATTTAATGAAGAGATAACAGCTATCCTTCTGAAACTACTCCAAAAAATTTCAGGGAAAGGAACACTTCTGAACTCATTCTATGCAGCTGCCATCAACTATATACCAAAAGTAGGCAAAGATATTACAAAAAAAGAAAATTACAGGTCAATACCACTGATCAACATAGATGCAAAAATCCTCAACAAAATACTAGCAAACCAAATCCAAAATATATTAAAAGGATCATATACCATGATCAAGTGAGATTTATCCCAGGGCTGTAAGGATTATTCAGTATTGGCAAATCAATCAGTGTGATACACCACATCAACAAATTGAAGAATGAGAAACATATGATCATCTCAATTGATGCAGAAAAACTTTCAATAAAATTCAACATCCATTTATGATTAAAATAAAATCTCTCCAGAAAGTGGGCATGAAGGGTACAAATCTCAACATAATAAAGGCTGTATATGACAAACGCACAGCTAATAGTGAAAGGCTAAAATCATTCCCACTAAGATCAGGAACAAGACAAGGATGCCCACTCTCACCACTTCTATTAAATATAATTTTGGAAGCCCTAGCCACAGCAATCAGAGGAGAAAAATAAATAAAAGGAATAAAAATTGGAGAGGCAGAAATAAAACTGTCACTGTTTGTAGATGACATGATACTATACATAGAAAATCCTAATGATGCCACCAGAAAACTACTAGAACTCATAATTAATTTGGTAAAGGTGCAGGATACAAAATGAATATACAGAAATCTGTTGCATTTCTATACACTAACAACAAAATATCAGAAAGAGAAATTAAGGAAACAATCCCATTTACCATCACATGAAACTGAACAAAATACTTAGGAATAAACCTACCTAAGGGGGCAAAAGACCTGTACTCTGGAAACTGTAAGATGTTTATAAAAGAAATTGAAGACGAAACAAACAGATGAAAAGATATACCATATTCTTGAATTGGAAAAATCAATATTGTTAAAATGACCATACTACCCAAGGAGATTCAATGCAATCCCTATAAAATTATCAATGGCATTTTCCACAGAACTAGAACAAAATTTTTTTTTAATTTGTATGGAAACACAAAAGACCCTGAATAGCCAAAACTATCTTGAGAAAGAAGAATAGAGCTGGAGGAATCAGGCTCCCTGAATTCAGACAATACTACAAAGCTACAGTAATCAAAACAGCATAGTACTGGCACAAAACAGACACATAGATCAATGGAACAGGGTAGAAAGCCCAGAAGTGAACCCATGCACATTACTCTATAACAAGGGAGGCAAGACTATACAATGGAGAAAAGACAGTCTCTTCAATAAATGGTGCTCGGAAAACATGTTAAAGAATAAGATTAGAACATTTTATCACACCATATACAATAATAAATTCAAAATGGATTAAAGAGGTAAATGTAACACCAGATACTATATAACTCCTGGAGGAAAACATAGGCAGCACACTCTTTGACATAAATCACAGCAATATCCTTTTGGATCTGCCTCCTAGAGTAATGTAAACAAAAGTGAAAATAAACCAATGGGGGGACTTCCCTGGCGGTCCAGTGTTAGGACGCCACACTTCCACCGCAGGGGACACAGGTTCAATCCCTGGATGGGGAACTGAGATCCCACATGCCGCACTGCAAAGCCAAAAGAAAAAAAAAAAAAACCCAATGGGACCTAATTACACTTAAAATCTTTGCACAGCAAAGGAAACCATAAACAAAATGAAAAGACGGCATACAGAATAAGAGAACATATTTGCAAATGATGCGACTGACAAGGATTTAATTTCCAAAATATAGAAATAGTTCCTAACAGCTCAATAACAGAAAAACAAACAGCAGAAAAAAAAAAAAAATGGGTAGAAGACCCAAATAGGCATTTTTACAAAGAAGATATAGAGATGCCCAACAGTCACATGAAAAGATATTCAACATCACTAATTACTAGAAAAATGCAAATCAAAACTTCAATGAGGTATCATCTTCTACTTGTCAGAATGGCTATCACCAAAAAGTCTACAAATAATAAATGCTGGATAGGGTGTGGAGAAAAGAGAACCCTCCTACACTGTTGGTGAGAATGTTAATTGGTGCAGCCACTATGGAGAACAATATGGAGGTTCCTTAAAAACTAAAAGTAAAGTTACCACATGATCCATCAATCCCATTCCTGGGCATATATCTGGAAAAGACAAAAACTCTAATTCAAAAAGATGCACCCCAATGTTCACTGCAGCACTGTTTACAATAGCCAAAGGCATGGAAGCAAACAAAATGCCTGTTGATAGACGAATGGATAAAGAAGTAGTATATATATATACATATATATATATTAATATATGTATATGTATATATATATATAATGGAATATATATACATATATATTATAATGGAATATTACTCAGCCATTAAAAAGAATGAAATAATGACATTTGCAGCAACATAGATGGACCTAGAGATTATCATACTAAGTGAAGTCAGACAGAGAAAGACAAATATCATATAATATCACTTATATGTGGAATCTAAGAAAAAAGACACAAATGAACTTATTTATAAAACAGAAATAGACTCACGGCATAGAAAACAAATTTATGGTTACTAAAAGGGAAGGGATGGGGGAGGGATAAATTAGGAATTGGGATTAACAGATACACACTACTATATATAAAACAGATAAACTACAAGGACCTACTGTATAGCCCAGGGAACTGTATTCAATATCTTATAGTAACCTATAATGGAAAATAATCTGAAAATGAATACATAAATGTATATATTTAAACGTAGTAACATAAAACAAAACAAATTTGTTAGCTTACAGTTGTGTAGGTTGAAAGTCCAACTGGGGCTTCCCTGGTGGTGCAGTGGTGGAGAGTCCGCCTGCCGATGCAGGCGACACGGGTTCATGCCCCAGTCCGGGAAGATCGCGACCGGAGCCTGTGTTCTGCAACGGGAGAGGCCACAACAGTGAGAGGCCCGCGTATCTAAAAAAAAAAAAAAAAAAAAGTCCAACTGAATCACTTTGCTGTATACCTGAAATATTGTAAATCAACTATATTTCAACTTAAAAAATAGAAAAACAGGGGGCAATCAAAGGTTGTTGAAACATGATGTAGAATATCAAGAAAAACTTTACAATATGTCTAGATCACTGAATTTATAGTCTAACTCTAACCTAAAATGATGTTTCCCCTAATTTTTCTTACAGAATTTATTTTAGAACAGTCTTAGGTTTACAGAAAAATTAAGCAGAAATCACACAAAATTTCCATATATCCTCCTACCACCAACCCCACACACATTTTCCCATATTATTAGCAACATCTTGCATTAGTTAGACATTTGTTACAATTGATAAGCCAGTTATTATTAATTAAAGTCCATAGTCTATATTAGGGTTCACTCTTGGTGTTGTACATTCTATGGGTTTTGATATATGTGTAATGATATGTATACACAATTATAGTATCATACAGAGTAGTTTCAGTGCCCCCAAATCCCCCATGCTCCACCTATTCATCCCTCTATCCTTTCCACTGTGTTCCTATCAACCACTGATCTTTAAACTGTCTCCATACTTTTGCCTTTCCCAGAATATCATACAGTTGGAAACATATAGTATGTAGCCTTTTCAGACTGGCTTCTTTCACTTAGCATTTAAAGTTCTTCCATGTCTTTTTGTAGCTTCATAGCTTATTTTTTTTATCACTAAATAATATTCCATTGTATGGATGTACCTCAGTTTATGTATCTACTCACCTATTAAAGGACATCCTAATTGCTGTCAAGTTTTGACAATTATAAGTAAACATACTGTAAACATTCATGTGCAGGTTTTTGTGTGGACATAAGTGTTCGGTTCCTTTTTGTAAATACCAAGGAGCACAATTTTTGGTTCTTATGGTAAGAGCATAGTTAGTTTTGTAGAAATTGGCAGTCTTCCAGAGTGGCTGTACCATTTTACATTACCACCAGAAATGAATGAAAATTTCTATTGCCCCACATCACCAACATCTGGTGATGTCAATTTTAGCCATTCTAATAAGTGTGCAGTCATATCTCTTTGATGTTTTAATTTGCAAGTACAGGTATCCCCCACTTTTTGAAGGTTCACTTTACATAAGCACTATGCTTTTCACAAAAGATCTACATTAGTACCTGTTTTCGCTAACTGCAAGAAATCCAAGAGGATTTTCACTTTTATAATAAAAGTTATTGTTTCTTTGTTTTACACTATTTTGGCTTATAAAAGTTTTCACAGGAATGCCCTACTTTTGGAAAGCAGGGGAAACCTGTACTTGATGAGTATGATGTTGAACATCTTATGTAAGTCAGTATCCACAGAATCCCTTGCTGGGAATTTCTCTTAATAATTTTTAATTTAAAAATGTCTTATTCCTTCCTTTAGCTTCATGAAAATAAAACCTTTGAGAATAAATTTATAAAGATATTTTAATTTTGATAATTACCACTTATATAATTCTCTAATTCTATTTTCTAAATACATATTTTAAAATAAAATGTATACATTGCTCATACAAAAGGGAATCTTATCTATTATACAAATAATTGTTCCAATTATTCACTTTGTAATTATACGAAAGTAGTATTAATGAAATAAGTAAATGGAAAAAACTATTAAAAGGGACAGATGTTCCAGACAATATTAGCTTCTGTGTGAGAATGAAGTTTTATTTCATATGCCACTGAAAACTTGCTCTGAAATATTTCTTTAAAATAATATTAAAATGTTAATGAGGAGGGAAAAATCAAACTTTAGCTTCAAGATATATTGAAACAGAGGCATCAGGTATTATCAAGTTTTTATATAATTTCCAATATCTAATAGAAGACATTTAAATTCAGCACTTAAGAAGACTAAATTTTTTGTGGCAAACTGATCAATTTGTTTTCATCATTTTCATTTTGAAAAATGGCTCATTAAAGCAACTTATGCTGATTGTTCATTGGCTAAGACAGAAAAATATTACAAGCCATTATAATAACCTAGCTTCAGGAAAATTAGTAGAATCACTTCAGTGGAATAGAAAGTAATCAAATCTGGATTGTACCTACAAAACTGAAAGAAGCTCATTATCTTCAGTCATTCCAACCAACGGTACAATTTCCAGACACAAAATTAGAGACATTTAATTGTTTTCTTTAATGCACTCCCTAAAGCATTTAACCAGTTAGCTTATTTTGCTGATATATTTTTCAAAATTCACATAGTGTACTCATTTCTTTTACACAAAGGTGTAGAGAAAGCACATAGTATTTGGATTTGGAAAAAGCAACATCATGTTCTGACTTCATTATTTATGGAATACATCAACTTGAATAATTTCTTTATCTTTTCAGAAAAGAGGTTTCTCAAATTAAACGTGAAAAATTTGATGCGTATGTCAGAGAGTTCCTATCAAAATCAGATGAGATGAATATGAAAATTTTCTTAGTAAATGATAAACACAAGTGTTGACTTTTTAGTCATTTGGTCATTTATTTTCAGACTCTCATAACTCTGGTTGCAACCATTATTATATTATGTATAAATTGCTACATTTTCACAACCAATTTCTCTCACCTTCCAACTTATCTTACAAATAAAAATAGAGATAATATTCCTAAACAAACAGTGTCATTATATGTCATACATATTAAGAAATAGGCAAAGAAAACAAAAGGAACTGTATCAGTAAATTAACACTCATCTTTGTGTGATTGAAATATGTTTGACTTGTATTTTCTTTTTTGTACTTTTGATTTAAAAAAACTATTCTACATTACATATACATTAATCTCATAAAAAGAAAAGAGATACTCTACTTATAATTTATTTGAAAGAAATACCCTTTTGAAATGCCTATCATTTTCTCAAAATGATATCCATGGTGAATCATAATGCATAACTATTAAAAATCAATAGTCAACTATTGATATTATATGTCCACCCTTAGCTTGCATGAGTCTACAATTAAATATAACAAAGTTTTTGCCTTCAAAATATGTCAAATAAATGTATATTATAGATTTAAATGAGAAAATGAGATTTAATAGAAGTTAATAATTACTACAACATAGAGTTAATCTCCATATTTTGAAGGCAGCCTCTCTTTCGATATAAATATCCTGAAAAGTCATTCTGCTTAGTAAGCCGTCTCAAGAGTAAAAAGTGGCTCCTGTCCCAGGTGTTATGTTACGTGTAAAAAGGACACCTTTGTTTAATAATATGGACTTAGAAACACAGAGATGTAAAACAGATTGTTGAGCACTCTACTGGTGCCAGTCTAGCTTGGTTGTGATGGTCCTAATAGTGTCATTTGTCAGCAGTTTTCCCCTTCTCCTCTACCACTGAGTAAGCAGCTTACACAGTCAAGCCAAAAACTGAGATGCAATATTAGATACCATCTGTGTTGCTCGTCTGATTTCAATCCAAATTGTTCTCAAGCCAATTACGGAACTGAATGAAGAATTTGATTGTGATTGGGGTGAGGAATGAAAAAGACATGAAGCTAGAAGATCAGCAACAAGCTTCCAGGCACAAAGAGGTGGTTTGCATGTTTTGAAAATTCCAATGTGAAGAGATTTTAGATGTAGAAAATTACAACATGCACAGAGATGGACAAAAATATTAAAAAATGCATATGTTTGTGCAGGTGGACACTCACTCTGTAGAAGTGTTTTTTTTAAATCTCTACTTATTTCAACAAAGTGTTCTTTCTAATTGTTTTAGCAAAATATCTGGCAATGTTGAAATACAGGATAATGAAAACTAGCGTGTATCTCTGTGTGCATGTAAAAGTTTAATTCTAAGATACTTATTTCCTTAAATACTTGAGGACTGCAGGCAAATAAGAATCAGTGTATAGACCTGTGTCCTAGTGATATACATCTGCTCTGTATGTGAGCCACTACTGAACCATTTGCAAAGCACATAAAGTAGCCAGTTGTTTGTTTTATTAAGAATAACTGAAAAGAAGATAAGTCACAACATTCTTATTTATTTTGGTCACTGCTGGCTTTTTGGGCAGGGGGAGGGAGTTATTAGCTATTTTTGTCTATTATCTTCATATTTTCCATCTTTTTTTCTTCTAACATATTTTGAGCAGCATTTTTGATTAATGTTAGAGGGGTGGTGATTAGGGACAATAACATGGCACAGAACAACATAAAAGTTTATAGATTTAAAACACTGTTACATTTAAGTGTTGATTATTTTTATATTAAACACATTTTATTTATATGAAAGGAGTAAAAGACAAAGAAACATTTTCTTTTGGACACCAATGAACTATATCATTTTAGGCCTCAGAAAATTATTTCCACAGGCATATATTACCCAATGAAGTATACTGAGCTTTTTATATTACTGCAAATTATTGGGATCATTTATGTAAGCTCCATAATGTATGTAAATATTAATGCATAAAGAAAGCAAGTATAGAAATAGTTCTATGAATTCTCTTCCCCCAAGATTGCTAACTTTTATGAACACAGATATTTTTATCAACAGAATGCATGTGATCTGAGTTAAATATATGATTTGCAGTTTGACACTGAAAAAAATCACTTTCATTAGGAAAACATCATGGTATATTATCAAAGCTTATATTTGCAAAGATTGTTAAGCAGTATTTAACAAAACGTGGTCAGAAGCAAGTGTTCTAGGAGATATTTGTTTTTGTTGTTTATTTGTTTGTTTTTTCCATAGTGGTAAGTATTTTCCAATTACATTCTACTTTATGGAGAGGTGTATTAGGTTTGAGGGCAAAGATTGATTCTGATTTATCGTCTAAGTGACACATTAATCTTGCTAGGAAAATATTTTTAATAAGAACATAGTATGATAAATGCATTGCCATGAGCCAGTTATCAAGGTTTTAATGTTGAACAATCTACTTTAAATGAAATGACTTGGAACAAGTTTGACACTTTCAGAAAAACTATGTGTAACTCTCTCTACAAGACGGTTGCTCCCTTATTAATGAAATTAAAATTTTGTTTTATGATTTCTTATTACAATACTGCAAAATTGTATTAAAAGTAAGTTTATTCACTTTAACCTCAAACAAGAGAACTTTCAGAGCAGGTGTATCACTGTTTCTATTAATAGGAAACCCCAGGGAAAGCACTTACCACAGTGCCTGGCTTAAAATAGTGCTCACTAAATAATGGCTGCTGTCATTATTACTTAATGGCTGTTATAACTAACATATACTGTAGCTAAATTCCCTTTTCCTAAGTTATACATATTAACATCTCAAGAAGAAATTAAACTTCCATTTTTTGTTTCCACATGTAAGGAGCCTGAAAGCTGCCACTCTCTCCTAACAAGTAAAAAGCTGAACAAACTGAAAAATCAACAACTCTTGGATCCACTAGAAAGGTTTGAACACAGGGCAAACTGCTGCTCCCAAGATTGGTGAGACGGGCACACAGACAAATACGGAAAATCATGACTTACCTGAGAGGAAACCACCACGGGAACCCATGCCGGGTTAGGAAAACCTGAACTGTAATTGCTGGAGATTCAGCGTAGGTACCTCTGAGATTAAAAACTCTGGGATACCCAATTAACAGGGGGAACCCCTATAATATTGTGAGATTCACCTCTTACAGCTTCAACTGACTCCACAGTAAATGTCAGAGAAAAATTCCCTCAGGCTTTCAGCAGTGGAGGGGAAAGGAACCATTTTGAAAAATGCCAGAGCACAGCTGTTCTTAACAAGGACTGCTCTCAGGGGAAACTAGTTAACCAAAGCCTAACCCAATAGGCTAACTGATCTGGGGAAAGGAAATACCCAACTCCGGACTATTCTAGCCATCCTTTCCCACCTACGGAGGAAGGGGAAAAAAATTTGAAAATATTTGTGATGTTCACAGTCCAGAGGTTTAGGCTTAAGTAAAAACTGAGATTTAATTATAGGACTATAGAATGTTTCCCCTCCCTCCACATCTTACTACCACATTATGAAAGGCCTGTCTGCAGCAGCTCCTTTTACCCAGCACATCATGTCAGGCCATCAAGAAAGAATTATAAGGCATACCAAAATGGTAAAAAAAAAAAAAAAAAAAAACCCACAATTTGAAGAGACACAACAAGCATCAGATAAGATTTATACTAAAGTATGCATTTTGGGGGGTGTCAATATAAACGGTATTGTGTTCTTTTTTTCCTCTTTTTTTTTTTTTTGCGGTAAGCGGGCCTCTCACTGCCGTGGCCTCTCCCGTTGCGGAGCACAGGCTTCGGGCGCGCAGACTCAGCGGCCCTGGCTCACAAGCCCAGCTGCTCCGCGGCATGTGGGATCCTCCCAGCCCGGGGCACGAACCCGCGTCCCGTGCATCGGCAGGCGGACTCTCAACCACTGCGCCACCAGGGAAGCCCATGGCAAAAGTTTTAACACAAGTTTCTCATCTGGTAAAATAAGAAAATTTGGGAGTACTGAATTAGAATAAGAAGCTAAGAAATTTCTTTTGTTTTTTGGGATTTGTGCTGTTTCTTATTCTTCAAACAGAATTCAAGAGGTACATTATCTTTTCAAATATGTAGCAACTTCTATTGCTATAAAATTAAAGACTCAATACTGCAAATTACAGAGGTATAGTTGCCACCATAACATCCACTTGCAATCTTTTCACAGATTGATTCCATTTATCTCCAGAAATTTTCCCAAGTGCCTATTTATAGTCTGAGCACTGCATTGGCTCTGGTGAAGATCATTTGCTCATAGCACATTATCTAGCCTCAGAAGGCAAAAAGAGAGAAAGAGAGAGAGAGAATGGTCTTAATATGACAACTAGTATGTTTGCAGTATGAATGAAGTGTTGGAGGAACAAGGAGAAAGCTGCTAGTTCTGCCTGTGAAGGTTGATAATGGACCAATAAATGAAATGACACGTGTTGGGGCTTGAAATTTGAAAAGGAAGTGGAAAAGGAAAGGACATGGAATGAAAAGGAAGAACATTTAGGATTTATGGCAGATTTATTCATTTTGTAGGTAAAGAAAAATAAATATTAAAGAGCTAAAAAGGAAAATGGTAAGAAAATACAGACACTTGCAAAGATTCAACAGAGAATAGACAGGGTGATAGGAGACAGGGGCTGTCTACAGCAGTGTAGGTGATGAGAAGGTGCAGTGTGTACAGAACTTAAATAATTGCTACATAATTGCTAAAGTTACTCTTGAGTTTCAAAATATATATAACCTTAAAACTAACACATTTTTATTACTTATACTTTAAAAAAACTTTGTATTCTACCTAGAAGAATAGCACACTCATTCAAGAACAAATTCATAGCAGTTCAAAATCATTCAGTCTTGCTTTGGGCACAGTGTGTCTCCAGCTCCTGTGGTATTCCAGTGTTTAAATAATAGATTAGAAGTAAACAATGATCGCACAGTGATTGTAAAGACAAAGAAACAAAATTTGTGTTACTTAATTTTTATTCTGAGTCCACATGGCGGTTTTACATGTGTTTAAAATTTAAAGCAGTGAGTGGAAACTGTGGGTGCAATATTTTCCTTTGCTAAAGATTATTTTAGTAATTTCTTTAACATTTAAATTTCTACTTCTTTTTACCCTCTGTGTTTGGTGAAACTAAGAAAACATGCATCAGTGGTACAATTTGCTATTTGCCTAAAATATATCTTTCAGAGATATTCCAGTTTTGTTAAAATTCACTTATGAATTATTGTGAAGCTGTTGTTGATGGCTGTGATGGACTGATTGTAGGTAGATATTTTCCCACTTTAAAATAAATTAATTGAATGGAAAAGTAAAGTAGTACTCTTTCCTTTTTTGTGTGTTATGATATATTATTTCATTGTTTACTTTAAAAATTTTTTACTTATTTTTCTACTGGCATGAATATAAAAATAAAGTAAAACAAAACAAAGACTTCACTGCCTGCATTTACTTTCTAGCCATTATTTTCAGTTCATTTCACAGTTATTACTGAATATACATGTGTCATAATAGGAAGAAATAAAAATTGATCTGCTTCAGTTGTTCAATACTCTAGATATACCCCACAGAGATTGGAAAACTTTTCTATAAAGAGCCAGATGGTAAATATTTTAGGGTTTGTTGGCCATACTGTCTCTGTGACAACTACTCAGTTCTGGAGTTGTATCATGAAACTAGCCATAAACATACATACACTAATGGTTGTGTCTGCTATCCAATAAAACCTGACTTACAGAAAAAAAAACAAAAAACAGGCAGCATGCTGGATTTAGCCCCCTGGTCACCATTTGCTGAACCTTAGAATATGAGTGACAGGCATGCACTAACAAGAAACACTTTATAGCTCATTTTCTTAAAGTAGTTTAATTACCAAAAAAAAGGGTGAAATCACTAACTACTTCAGTACATTTCATAGAAAGGTAATTAGCTACTTCTTTTCCCAGAATGAAGCAAATAGGCTGACCAGATTTTCTTCTTAATATCTATTTCTTAATTTAAATTTTAATCTTAATGATAAAATATATATTAGAGGATTAATTTATATGTGAGGATGCAAAAATGCTGCATTATATATAATCTAGTCTCTTAAAATATTTGGTTGGTCAAAATCAATTCACTACAGTATGACAAGAGCGGGACCTATCTTTCTAAATTTATTTATTTAAATGTACTCTATTTGCACATACAAATGAAGATTGAAATTAATATAGAATATTGTATAATAATCAATACTTTTAAAACATCTATATTATGGCTATGAAAATTACATTATATGTTGGAAAGGCAAAAGAAAAAAATGGGCAAAAAACGTAAAATTTAACACCGACATATGTTCTATTAGGTTTTCCTTCTCTCTTTGGAAAAATTATGTTCACCATGAAATTTGGAAGGCCACTAGATTTCAAGTCCAAAATATTGCTTTTATCATTATCAGTTTTACTTCTTAGTAATGTAAGCTTGATATCTCCTTTTCTTACTTGTTGATTACTCTATGTATTACTCTCAGAATGACCAAAAAATAACTTTTTGTTAGTCTTCTCAGCACTAGTTCTAAAACTCAAAGACTACTAGCATCACTAAACAGCGCTATTTAAATGCATTCTTAGGCTCCGTACCTATAAGTTCTGTTATAATATGTTTCGGGCAGGGATCAGAAGTCTGATTTTATTTTTTTTTAAGTAAGTGCAGTGGTTCATGGATCAAATCTAAGAAATACTTAGCATGTGAAAGACACTGTAAAAGGTGCAATATGCAAGGCTGTTGAACTAAAAATATTTAGTTCAGTGGATAAATAATTTTCAAAATGTTATTCATCCACTGAACTAAATACCTTTTGCTTGTTTGCTTAGAGAAAAATGAGAAACAGTGCATAAAAAATAAGATTTTTGTTTGTTTTTTATTATTCTAGTTAATTCAGAAACAGTAGAAGACATATCATCTGGATTTTATATATTTCAAATAATGCACTAGTTTTTACTTTATTTGGTTACAAAATTTCTGAATTTCCCATGTTGGCATTTGAAATAACTATTTCAAAACCTAGGTTTTATTAAGCAACATATGGTAATTTGTCTCATTTTGTCCCTTACCTTATTCTTTAAAGAAACGTACATATTTAGGAGGAGTAGACTTATTGTGATGAAGACTGACTTTACTATGGGATGTCAGAAGTGAATTCTGTATTATATTGTTGAATCCTAGGAATCATAAAAGAGAACAGATTGTCCTTGTCCAGGAGCTTTTGTCTTTAACACTTTATCAGAAGTTCACAGAGAACATCAGGGAAAAAAAAAATCTTACACCTTTTATTATTTACTTCACTTATAAATATCAGAGAGGAAGAATAAAAGAAACTTAATGAATAGAAAGCATATTCAATCATTTCTCATCTCACACCAAATAAAGTTTATTGCTCTGATTTCACACCACAGACTAATAGAATTGTATCACCTCAATGGTCTTCTTGATTGAGAAAAAATGCTTAATTAAATTTAAATATAGCAACCTAATAACAATAGTAAAACCAGAGAAAATAATGACTGACATTAAAAGGAGCACACATATCACTCTTTGGAACATATTCAACTTCTAGATAAAATGCAAAGTTTAATGTTCACAATTGCATAATAAATGCAAAGAATTATGGTATGACAGAAGGATATAAAAATCAAACTTAATTTGAGAGCAATTTTCAATGTAGAGAGATCTTGTTGATTGTTTTTGAAATGGAACTGTAGAAGAAAGAACAAACAATTATAATCCCTAGGTTACTAGGTTTGGAAACTAAGTGAATAGTAATAAATTTCACTTTGATGAGCAACAATGAAAGAGGAACAGAGTGTGCTTTTTGAGGGGTTGCAAACATAGTTAATATTTTTAACAAATAGTGTTTGAGGTGCATTGTAGGCCTCCAATTAGAGATACCAAATAAGAAGTTGGCTACATGCATCTGGGACTCAGAAAAGTGTAGGCTGGAGATGACCCCCAAAACTATTTCCCAGGCCTCAGGTACAAATTGTTAATGCCTTCTGGACTTCTTTTATGTCTCAAAATCACTAATAATTTAGTAAATTCAATGTCTAACCCAAAATATGCTTTTACCTAAATCTAATTATCATCCATTATTCCCTGTTTCATTACAAATGGCATTTCTAAACATCCAGTTCTATAAGCCGGAGACTTTTAATGCAGTCTTTCCTGAAAGCCATCTCTGACATTTAGGGGTTTCCTCCTACATACTCACCTTTCCTTTCTGCTACCATGAGAGACTGATCTGACAGCTTTATTATCTAAATACTTATGAAATCCATCTGCTTTCTCCTTCTCAACTTTTATTTTATTATAATGTGATAGTTTCCTAAATGGTCTTATCTTTACTCTTTCTCTTCACATTGTATTTTCCTAACTGAATCTAGAGCTATGGTTTTTAGTTTTGTTTTTTTTTTTTAGAGCTATGTTTTAAAAATATGAATCTGATCATGTAGCTCTTCTGCTTACACATTTTATAATAATGGCAACCCTGTGATCTTAGGATAAAGACTTAATCCTTAAACTGGTCTAAAACTGGGTATTACCTATACTTGCCTATGCCCTAATTTTATCTTGTTTCACTCCTTCTTTCTTTCATTTCACCCACAATGACCAATTTTTCATTCAAAAATTCCATGCTCCTCTCTCTCTATATATCACTAGAGATTTTTCAATGTAAAGAACTGAAACTGAATTGAGCTACCTTCAGCAGAAAAATAAATTATCACAAACTATATGGGAGAGCTCACAGAACTGACAAGAAGGCCAGGGAAACAGGTGCAAAATAAAACAGAAAAAAGTGATTCTCTCTCTGGAATCTACACAGTATAATCAATTCAACAGTTTCATATCAGTGTCCATACAAGAATGAATGAGCTCCAATTTTATTTTCATATTTAAAAAAATCTGTTCAAAATTCATGTTTCCAGAAGAGAACATGTGACTGGCCTAACTTGGAGTACATATACATTCCCTAGCAAGGGGAAGAAGGAAAACTTGTTCAACAACACTGCTAACACCTTACAGAGGAGGGAAGATAATCCTCCATAAGTAAATTAAAGGGCTATTACAAAACAGTCTGCAATTTATGATAGATGGCCAAAATTTTAAGAGCCCTATATACTGCCTCAGGACTTTTATTCTGCTGCCATCACTGCCTACAATATTCTATCTTCCTTTTAATAAGTTAATTCCTGCTATTGCTTGTGAGCTTATCTCAAATATATGTCCCCCAAAAAAACCCTTCCCATATCAATTCTAACTTTGATATATTCACTGAGTCTAGTGCACTTTTCCTACATAACAATGATCACAGATTGTATTTGGCAATTTACTCATATACTTATTTGATTGGGATTAATGAACACATCACTTTTTTTTCAAATTGTATTCCCAGTACCAAACACAGTACTTCTCACAAAGTACGTGTTCAATGTACACTAGCTGAATAAATAAATAAGCATATGGGTGTTTTTGATATCATAAGGGTGAATGCTGTGTTAAGTAGTTTGTGCAGAGTAAGCTACAGTAATCAAGACAGTGTGGTACTGGTGAAAAAACAGATCAGTGGGACGAAATACAGAGCCCAGAAATATACCAACACAAATATGGTCAGCTGATCTTTGACAAAGGAGTAAAAACAATACAAGGGAGCAAAGATAGTTTTTTCAACAAATGGTACTGGAACAATTGGGCACACATACACATACACACACACACACACACACACACACACACACAGAAAGAAGCTAGACACAAACCTTATACTCTTCAAAAAACAAATCCCCAAAGTATCACTGACCTGAATGTAAAATGCAAAACTATAAAACTTCTAAAAGATAACATAGGAGAAAACCTAGATGACTTTGAGTTTGGCAATTACTTTTTAGATACAACACAAAAGCCACCTTCCATGAAAGAAAGATTAGTAAGTTGGACTTCACTAAAATTAAAAACTTATGTCCCGCAAAAGATGATATCAAGAGAATGAGAAGACAAGCCACAAGAGGAGAAAATATTTGCAAAAGACATATCTGATAAGGTCCTGTTTTCTAAACTATATAAAGAACGCTTAAAACTCAACAGTAGGAGCACAAACAACTGCATTAAAAAATGGACCAAAGACTTTAACACACTCTTTATCAAAGAAGATATACAGATGGCAAATAAAAAGATCCACATCGTATGTCATCAGAGAAA
Source organism: Phocoena sinus (assembly GCF_008692025.1). NCBI lineage: Eukaryota > Metazoa > Chordata > Mammalia > Artiodactyla > Phocoenidae > Phocoena > Phocoena sinus. The sequence continues at coordinate 33,070,358 of NC_045772.1, read as the reverse complement.
TACATATTAAAACACTGAGATATAACTACACACCTATTAGAATGGCTAAAATCCAGAACACTGGCAACACCAAATGCTGACAAGGATGAGGAGCAACAGGAACTCTCATTCATTTACTGGTAAGAATGTAAAATGGTATAGCAACATTGAAAGACAGTTTGGTAGTTTCTCACAAAATTAAACATACTCTTACCATATGATCCAGCAGTCATGCTCCTTGGTATTTACTCAAAGGATTTGAAAACATGTCCACACAGAAACCTGCACACAAATGTTTATAGCAACTTTGCTCATAATTTCCAAAACTTGAAAGCAACTAAGGTGTTCTTCAGCAGATGAATGGATAAATTGTGATATATCTAGACAACAGAATATTTTGCAACACTAAAAAGAAATGAGTTGTCAAGCCATAAAAAGACATGGAGAATCCCTAAATCCACATTGCTAAATGAAAGAAACTGATCTGAAAATGCTACATACTGTATGATTCCAACTATATGAGATTCTGCAAAAGAAAAAACTATGAAGACAGTAAAAAGATCAGTGATTATTAGAGGTAAGGGAGGAGAGAGGGATGAGCAGGCAGAGCACAGAGAATTTTTAGATCAATGAAAACATTAGGTATAATTCTATGATGATGGATACACATCATTACAAATATGGCCAAACTCATAGAATATACAAGACCAAGAGTGATTTCTACTATAATCTATGGACATTGTATAATAATGATGTGACCATGTAGGTTCATTGGTTGTAACAAACGTGGCATTCTGGTGAAGGATGTTGATGATAGGAGAGGCTCTGGCCATGTAGGGAGAGAAAGTATATGAAAAAATCTCCTTATTTTCCTCTCAGTACTGCTGTAAACCTAAAACTGCTCTAAAAATAAAGTCTGCTAGGAAAATACGCATGGCATGGGAACATTTCAGTGATGAAAAATGAAATAGGAACCCAAAGGAACACTCAGGCAGTAAGAGGAAACCAGGATTCTGTTGAGTCACAGAAGCCACGGGAAGAGTGTTTGAGGGAGAAATCAGTCATGACACATGACACAGGGCAAATGTAAACTAGGATTGATGAAAAGCCATTGCATTTAGCATAAAGATTATTAATAGTCTAGGGAGTGAATTTCAAAGAATTAATGGGAGACGTGAGAACTGAGAAATATAAATTGTTCATAGCTTAGCTTGGAAAGGTCTGTAACATGAACAGTAGCTGGGTTCTTCTTGAAGGAAGGACAGGAATTCCAAGGACTTTTTGTTTGTCCTTCATAGTTGTGTTGCTGTTACAGTGTTTGAGAAGAAACAAATTAAAATAAGTTGAAATACGCATATAAAAATTTAAAATGGAAGGAAAATTTGAGCACATGGATGATAAATGAGTAAATTGATTGAGGGAGAGAAAAAAGTGGACAGATCCAAGTCATTACCTTTAGAGAGGAAGGGGCTTCTCCAATTTTAAGGAAGGGGAATACGGGTTTAGAACTAGAAATGTGAGGGAGGTTTGGCCTATTTGGCACAGGAAGACAAAATAATTTGGCTATTAATATAATCCAGGCAAAAGGAAAATGAGGGGTTGGAAGGGTACCACTAGCAATACAGAGAAATAAAAAGATGGGAGAAAGAGCCTAGAAATTAAAATGACAGAAAACATTGACTCCTGGCTTCATGAGACTTGAAGTATAATCATATTTTGCCCTCTATAAGAAAAGAACAGAAAATTAAAAACATAAAAATAAGCATGAGGCCTTGGGAGAAATCCGTGCATTTCAGGCACCCTGAAGCTTAAACTTCCTTAGCTTCATGGCAAATGTGCTTCTTGCCACAAGACTTGCCCAATTAGCAATACAATATATTCCTTCAATACTAAAGGCAAATGAACATTTTTACTTTTTTTCCAAAATATAATAAATAATAGTCGTGTCGTATTTTAAATAATCAGATATTGAATATAAATATTTTATGATATTAATTTGCCTAGAGTGTCACGGCAAACTAAATAAATTTAATAAAATTTCTTGAACTTCAAAATGACACAAAATAAATATGTACGTGATGTCAAAAAGTTTTCTTAGTTATATTCAACAGGAACAAAGTTGTTTAAGAGTAACACAAAGTTTTTTTTTTAATTAAAAATTTTGTTGGAATAATTTTAGATTTTCCTGAAGTTTCAAGAAATAGTACAAGGAGATTCGTTATACATTTTGCTCAGTTTCCCCGAATGGTAACATTTTGCAATCCTTTACTGTAATATCACAACCAAGATATTGATATTGATACAATACTCTGATCTATTCAGATGTACTCTGTTTTACTTGTAATCATTTTGCTGTGTGTCTCTGTGTGTTTTTATGTTCTATGAAATTTTATCACATGTGTAGTTTCTTGTATCCACCACCACAGTCAAGATACTGGGCACTTTCAACACCATACACATGAGTTGTTTTTAAAGTAAAATGATATGAAATACTTCATTTCTCTATGTAGAAAATAGGTAAGAAAAGAGGTGTTTTTCCCTATCGACTTTATTATACAACCTAGTCATAAATTTGTGAATTAAAGTTTTGTGAACTCAAATAGTAGGAACATCTAAAAGCAGCATCACACTCGAGATCATTATTTTATTTCTTGCAATGAAATGTTAGCTACCAATTAACGGCATACAAATTGGGAGTGAGAAGACTAGTTTCTAAGATATTCCAACAAGTCAGACATTAGAATCAAATTAATAGACTGAGACACTAAGCACAATAGACATAATACATGAACTGATTTCTGACTATAACCAGTTCCACAGGTACTCTCTCCCTACCTTAAAAACAACTAAAAACTCATGTATAACTGTATGAGAAAGGGCACTACACTCATTTTTATATAGGTATGGTGTTTTACCAGTGGAAAACATTTATGTAAAGTACATGCTTAATGTATAATTATTCAAGCTACACAGTGTTTAGAATATATCCTGTATAAATATGTGAATAGTTACATCATGTTTAAATAGAGAAAGATATATTCTGCTATTGAAGAATACGTTTATATAAGATGCATGTTTAAAGTATAATTATTCATGTTACAGATTATTGAGAATATGTGCTGTATAGATATATAAATAGTTATATTTTGTATTTGCATTTTTAAAGGAGCTTTCTTTAAGAGACCATTACTGTTTGCATTTGCAATATTTTCTTTTGGTTTTATTATGAAAATAATTCTCAGGGTTGGGAGGGTGTGGAATGATAGAGAGAACAAAAATAGCATATATTTACCATACTCTCTTCCACAAAAAACTTTTTCCTATGGCAGCAGTTGGACTTTCATTGAGTAAATCACCTCCCTTTTTTAGGCTCAAGGGCACAGGGTTTAGCATAGTTCCTCTTCAAGGACACTGTTGTGGGAAAAGTGTTCCTCCCTAAGGCAGGTGAAACCCACAGAGGCTGAAGCATCATTTCTGGTCAGATGACTATGGGTTCCATTTCACAGTCTTCGATGGAGAGCTCAGAGTCTCTACTTGTCAGGGTAGATTTTTCTGTGGAATGTGTTAGGAGTGGTCATGGTCCTATTTAGGGCCAGGAATCATTCATTGGAAGTTAGGTAGAAGTTTATACATAGAAATCCAAACTTATGAAATAATAAATAAATGGGTAAGCACAGAAAAGATGAGGAAAAACAGAACTTATCCTGAGAATGACTATTGAGTGGCTGAAGACTAGATTGGAAACATTGAAACAGATGAGAAAATTTGATAATTGTATGGTGATTAGGTAGGATACTGTCCTAGTTTGTTTTTTAAATTTTTACTGGAGTATAGTTGATTTACAATGTTGTGTTAGTTTCCGGTGTACAGCCAATTGAATCGCTTATACATATCCATATATCCATATGTGTATATATATATATATATATATATATATATTTTTTTTTTTTTTTTGGCTGCGTTGGGTCTTTGTTGCTCTGTGCGGGCTTTTCTCTGGTTGTGGTGAGCGGGGGCTACTCTTCGTTGCTGTGGGCAGGCTTCTCATTGCGGTGGCTTCTCTTGTTGTGGAGCACAGGCTCTGGGCGCACGGGCTTCAGTAGTTGTGGCTCACGGGCTTAGTTGCTCCGTGGCATGTGGGAATCTTCCCGGACTAGGGCTCAAATCCATGTCTCCTGCATTGGCAGACAGATTCTTAACACTGCACCACCAGGGAAGCCTAGTGGCTTCCTTTTCTAGATAATTTTCCCATATAGGCCATTACAGAATATTGAGTAGAGTTCCCTGTGCTGATACTGTCCTAGTTTTAAGGAAACACACAGAGAAGTATTTACGGGGAAAGAGACAACATATCTACAATTCATTCTCAAAAAGTTCTCAAAAAAAAAGTTTGTGTGTCTGTACATATATATATGTGTGTCTGTACATGTATGTATCTGTGGGTATGTAAGGAGTAAAATGATAATATAAATGTGACAAAGAGTAAATTTGGAAAGTATTTGGAAAATATGAGTTCTCTATACTATTATTGTAATTTTAATGTAAGTCTGGAATTATCAAAATTAAAAATTAAAGGTAAAACAACTGGAAATCAGCCAATTTTTTTTTCCTTCATGTCTAAAGGTTATTTTTTGGTAATGTAGGGGGAAATGCTAGAATACATGTTCCCCTCAGGGAACAGACAAACAAGAAACAAACAAGGCTTAACTAAACATTAATGAGATGGATTAAAAGTTATGTAAAATGACCCTTAATATGATCCTTCTTTTTCCATTGCACTACCACAACTATAGTTTGAATCCTGATATCTTACCTTAGCTGGTATAGCAGTCTACTTATTAGTGTGCCTGCTGACAGATTTACTACACTCGTCATTAATATTCCTAAATCATTGCATCACAAAAATATGTCTAAATCTCCTCAATTGCACTAGATTTAAGTCCCTTAAAGTCAGAGACTGAGTCTTACTAATTGTCAAGTTCACCAAACCTCAGGACCTAACTAACTGGCAGGGTGAATTTTTTAAATGGTGACTGGAAGCCAAAGTAAGTAGTCATTTATTTATAAGCATTTCTTACATGCTTATTATAAATGCAGTCACAACACAAAGAAACAGAGAAAAGATACATTCATATTATGCTAATTTCAGAGAAAAGTTGAAGTTAAAGATCTTTGAACATTTTCATAAAAAACACCATACTCTTCAGTTGCTTCTTGGTATTACTGTCAAACTCAGAATCCTGGACTGGACTGAATATCAGTGTGAGCCTATTTTTAAATTTTTCTCTTTTTTTTAAAAGAAGTAAATTAGTAAATTTCTTGTGAGTTTTGTATTGATCAAAATTTCAAAATAACTGAAAAATATCAAGAAGAGTGGATGACACATAGAGTAAACAAGTGACATAAAACGAGAAGGTGAGCAATTTTCTCAAGCTTTGAGGTATTTCATGAATATTATTACACAATATAAGAATAGTATGGAACTAAAAACATTTGGACTGTAATTGTGGGTTTGCGCCTAATTTACTGTTTCTTTGGAAAAGTCATTTAGCTCCTTTGAGCTTTAATTATCTTAAAAACGAAGCTGTACCTCTCAGAGAAATCTAATCTCTAAAATGGGGTAGAATTTCTCAAATAAATCATCTTGGAACACGGGTAATAATCCTATGGAAAATAAAATGAGCTAACATGTGAAATTTCACTTGAAACAATGAAATTCTGTGTTAGCATACACTAATTTAATTTAAAATAAGAAACACATTAACATAGTTAATATATATGTATACTTACATGTATACAATTTATATATCAATATATAAAAAATGATACCCTGGAAGGCAAATTCTCCTTTAGATTCCACAGACAAAATACTGGTGCTAATGTAGAACTGAATCCCTAATTTCCTGATTTCAATGAATTTATTCCAAAGCTATAAAAAGATAAGCTATTTATCAACTCTGTTAGATCCCATATGTTTGGCCTTCAGTGGATACTGGTCAAATTGTGTTTGATATAGCAACACAAGTCTTAGAAGGAGAGCATATTAACACAGATAGGAAATATAAATTAAAACACATCCAACCATTGAAATTTTCCATATATTGGAAACGTAGCTCAATATGTCCAATGCAAGTCTACTGAAAAGTGGCCTGTTTTCTTAGTACCCTGGGAAGAAAGAAAGATTTTTCCTAATCCAAATCCAGTTAATGTATATTTAAACTTTTCTAATTCTTTTTAATTCTTATTGAACACCACCACCAAACACATAAACTAAAATACATCAATCATAGAAGGAATTTTTATAAAATTCCAAGAAAACATTATTTTTCTAATCTGTGTTTACTATTAGAATACATATTACACTTACACATAATTTTACCTCTCACATCCCTCCAAAGGCAATGATGATAATAATAATACTTAGCCTCATCTACAGACCATTTACCATGTTCTAGGCTGAGAGTTAAATATTTAATGTGAATTGTCTTATTTAGTTTTCACATAAGCCATATAGAGTTAACTCCCTCTAGGACAGTGAAGTTAAATTGGATTACAGAATCTGAGCAATTTCACAAGGATAATAAATGGTAGGAACAGAATTTGAACCAGGGATTTTAATTCCAGAAAGTTTGCTTTTAACTTCCTTACTCTGCTCTTTCTTCCGGGCAGACAATTACGTTGTATGGCAGACTTGAGGTCATTTAATACTACTACTAAATCAGCAGTGATTCAGATATTAGGCTAACATTCAGTGTCAGATTTGCAACAACCCTGCATATGTAAATGTTATTTCAGATCTGAGCTCAAGCTTAAATTTTAAATAATTTCATCTCAACTCTCAAAAAAATTTTTTCATGTTTATTAAAAAATATTGTTTTGGGCTCTGGAAAAGACATTACATTTCAACATGTAGCAATTTTTGAAATAAGTATGTTTTCCATGTATAACATGAACATTTTTATCAATTAATAAATATAAGATGCTATAAAAATACTGATGTAAATATCATTTACAATTCTGGTGGTATATTAAAAACTTGCATACTCTAATTGGATATAAATGTTCCTTTGTATAGAATATCATTACCTATTCATGAATGTAATCCTAGTTCTTTCCTAACACATCCTACCAAAGACAATGTGCATGTTCTTTCCCTCCAGCTTTCAATGTTTTATTCAAGATGACTGAGTTAGACTCAATTTTCCCATCTCTTAACTTTGCCCCTGGAGAATCTGTCTACTGCCACTGGAGATCCATTTGTGTCACCACATTATAGAGAGTTCAATGAATCATATAAAAATGCTACATACTAGTTTTTATTTTTTGTACCTACTAGTTCTGGAGCTCAGTTAAAACTTGAAATCACTCTTATAATGCCACAGTGCATTTCATTACTGTCTTGCTGATATAGGGTTTTTTTTTTTTATACTAGAGTTAATCATGGTTTTATTGTTTATAAACAGTTCATTATGAAAGGGTGTTTAATGGTTAGCTGCTAGCATTTTTAAATGGCATGGTGGTAATCAGCCCTCAAAGGACTGTGTCTACCTAAGGTTAGCTGAAAAACACAGCAGCCTAATTAGCATCCCATATCACCATCTAGCCATCTGTTATCTCTAGGCAAAGCAGAAGAAAATGTGAACGTCTACGAAATAAGGGTTTTGTGTGAGAAGTCCAGAGTTTTTATTTTTTAACTTTTCTTTCCCATAGCATTTACAGAGGTACTGATGCTGCTTACAATGAATAGAAATTTTCTTTTCTGATATCCTCCTTATTGAGAAGTGCGTATGAGGAAAGGTGTCAGAGATAGCAGAGCCACAGGATCATACCACGCACGTGTCACTTCAGTCTGTTTTTAAAGATCAAAAATAGGATGCAAAGTAGGTGGACAAACAGTGTTTCACTCCTTAGACTTACCCATCTGACACTATTTGCTGACATAAACTCATTATAGAAATGACACATTTTTCAAAAAGGTGACCTAGTTTGTTACTACATTTGAAAATTACACATCTCTTTTCATAGCAGTAGACACTATATATATTTTTCACACACAATTCAGTCTATATCAAAACAATCTTTGTTTCAATACAAAACAAGTAAATGGTGTTGTAATGTTGTGGCCTTTTGAAAAAAAAGTTTGTGTTTTAAACCCAGTATTACTCTACTTTGTCCTGCAGCGTTTCCTAGACATCAAAAAAAACCCTAAATCTTTTTTGTGGGGCTAATGGCAGACTCTGGGAGGGCTCACACCACATCCCAGAACTTCTGCTGCCAGTGTCCTTGTCCTCGCAGTGAGCCACAGCCACCCCCCGCCTCTGCAGGAGAGCCTCCAACACTAGCAGATCCCTAATGATTAAAGCAGTTTCCTGCAATGACTACTAACAGCAGTACTTGTACTGAGGAAAAACACTGCCTACATGCATAACATATTAAAAATATACTGAGAGGGCAGACAGCAGAAGCAAGAAGAACTACAATCCTGCAGCCTGTGGAACAAAAACCACATTCACAGAATGATAGACAAGATGAAAAGGCAGAGGGCTATGTACCAGATGAAGGAACAAGATAAAACCCCAGAAAAGCAACTAAATGAAGTGGAGATAGGCAACCTTCCAGAAAAAGAATTCAGAATACTGATAGTGAATATGATCTAGGACCTCAGAAAAAGAATGGAGGCAAAGATCGAAAAGGTGCAAGAAATGTTTAAAAAAGACCTAGAAGAATTAAACAACAAACACCTAGAAGAATTAAAGAACAAAAAAACAGAGATGAACAATACAATAACTGAAATAAAAAATACACTAGAAGGAATCAATAGCAGAATAACTGAGGCAGAAGAACGGATAAGTGACCTGAAACACAAAATGGTGGAATTCACTACTGTAGAACAGAATAAAGAAAAAAGAATGAAAAGAAATGAAGACAACCTAAGAGACCTCTGGAACAACATTAAACACAATAACATTCACATTATAGGTGTCCCAGAAGGAAAAGAGAGAGAGAAAGGACCTGAGAAAATATTTGGAGAGATTATAGTCAAAAATTTCCTAACATGGGAAAGCAAATGCCACCCAAGTGCAGGAAGCGCAGAGAGCCCCAGGCAGGATGAACACAAAGAGAAACACACTGAGACACAAAGTAATCAAATTGGCAAAATTAAAGACAAAGAAAAATTATGGAAAGCAACAATGGAAAAATGACAAATAACATACAAGGGAACTCCCATAAGGTTAACAGTTGCTTTCTCAGCAGAAGCTCTACAAGCCAGAAGGGAGTGGCATGGCATATTTAAAGTGATGAAATGGAAGAACCTACAATCAAGATTACTCTACACAGCAAGGATATCATTCAGATTCAATGGAAAAATCAAAAGCTTTACAGACAAGCAAAAGCTAAGAGAATTCAGCACCACCAAACCAGCTCTACAACAAATGCTAAAGGCACTTCTCTAAGTGGGAAACACAAGAAAAGGATCTACAAAAACAAACCCATAACAATTAAGAAAATGGTCATAGGAATATACATATTGATAATTACCTTAAAAGTGAATGGAGTAAATGCTCCAACCAAAAGACACAGGCTTGCTGAATGGATACAAAAACAAGACCCATCTATATGCTGTCTACAAGAGAACCACTTTAGAACTAGGGACACATATACACTGAAAGTGAGGGGATGGAAAAAGACATTCCATGAAAATGGAAATCAGAAAAAAGCTGGAGTAGCAATACTCATATCAGATAAAATAGACTCCAAAATAAAGAATGTTACAAGAGACAAGGAAGAACACTATGTAATGATCAAGGGATCACTCCAAGAAGAAGATATAACAATTATAAATATATATGCACCCAACATAGGAGGACCTCAATACATAAGGCAACTGCTAACAGCTATAAAAGAGGAAATCAACAGTAACACAATAATAGTGGGGGACTTTAACACCTCACTTACACCAATGGACAGATCATCCAAACAGAAAATTAATAAGGAAACACAAGCTTTAAATGACACAACAGACCAGATAGATTTAATTGATATTTATAGGACATTCCATCCAAAACCATCAGATTACACTTTCTTCTCAAGGGTGCATGGAACATTCTCCAGGATAGATCATATCTTGGGTCACAAATCAAACCTCAGTAAATTTAGGAAAACTGAAATCATATCAAGCATCTTTTCTGACCACAACGCTATGAGATTAGAAATCAATTACAGGGAAAAAAACATAAACAACACAAACACATCAAGGCTAAACAATACATTACTAAATAACCAAGAGATCACTGAAGAAATCAAAGAGGAAACCAAAATATACGTAGAGACAAATGCCAATGAAAACACAATGATCCAAAACCTATAGTATGCAGCAAAAGCAGTTCTAAGAGGGAAGTTTATAGCAATAAAAGCCTATCTTAAGAAACAAGAAAATCTCAAGTAAACAATCTAACCTTACACCTAAAGGAACTAGAGAAAGAAGAACAAACAAAACCCAAAGTTAGTAGATGGAAAGAAATCATAAAGATCAGAGCAGAAATAAATGAAATAGAAACAAAGAAAACAATAGGAAACACAATAAAACTAAAAGCTGTTTCTTTAAGAAGAAAAACAAAATTGATAAACCAGTGGCGAGACTCATCAAGAAAAAGAGGGAGAGGACCCAAGTCAATAAAATTAGAAATGAAAAAGGACAAGTTGCAACAGACACCGCAGAAATACAAAGCATCCTAAGAGACAACTACAAGCAACTCTATGCCAATAAAATGGACAACCTGGAAGAAATAGACAAATTCTTAGAATGGTATAACCTTCCAAGACTGAACCAGAAAGAAATAGAAAATATGAACAGACCAATCACAAGCACTGAAATTGAAACTGTGATTAAAAATCTTCCAACAAAAAAAGCCCAGGACCAGATGGCTTCACAGGTGAATTCTATCAAACATTTAGAGAAGAGCTAACACCCATCCTTCTCACACTCTTCCCAAAAACTGCAGAGGAACAAACACTCCCAAACTAATTTTATGAGACCACCAACACCCTGATACCGAAACCAAACAAAGATACTACAAAAAAAGAAAATTAGAGACCAATATAACTGATGAATATAGATGCAAAAAACCTCAACAAAATACTAGCAAACAGAATCCAACAAGACATTAAAGGACTCATACCCCATGATCAAGTGGGATTTATCCCAGGGATGCAAGGATTCTTCAATATACACAAATCAATCAATGTGATACACCATATTAAAAAATTGAAGAATAAAAACCATATGATCATTTCAATAGATGCAGAAAAAGCTTTTGAGAAAATTCAACACCAATTTATGATAAAAACTCTCCAGAAAGTGGGCATAGAGGGAACCTACTTCAACATAATAAAGGCCATATATGGGAAACCCACAACAAACATCATTCTCAATGGTGAAAAACTGAAAGCATTTCCTCTAAGATCAGGAACAAGACAAGGATGTCCATTCTTATCACTATTATTCAACATAGTTTTGGAAGTCCTAGCCATGGCAATCAGAAAAGAAAAAGAAATAAAAGGAGTACAAAATTGGAAAAGAAGTAAAACTGTCACTGTCTGCAGATGACATGATACGTTACATAGAGAATCCTAAAGATGTCACCAGAAAACTACTAGAGCTAATCAATGAATCTGGTAAATTTGCAGGATACAAAATTAATGCACAGAAATCTCTTGCATTCCTATACACTAATGATAAAAATTCTGAAAGAGAAATTAAGGAAACACTCCCATTTACCACTGCAACAAAAAGACTAAAATACCTAGGAATAAACCTACCTAAGGAGACAAAAACCTGTATGCAGAAAACTATAAGACACTGTTGAAAGAAATTAAAGTGATACAAATAGATTGAGAGATATACGATGTTCTTGGATTGGAAGAATCAATATTGTGAAAATGATTATACTACCCAAAGCAATCTACAGATTCACTGCAATCTGTATCAAATTACCAATGGCATTTTTTACAGAACCAGAACAAAAATCATAGAATTTGTATGGAGACACCAAAGACCCTGAATAGCCAAAGCAGTCTTGAGGGAAAAAAACGGAGCAGGAGGAATCAGGCTCCCTGACTTCAGACTATACTACAAAGCTACAGTGATCAAGACAGTATGGTACTGGCACAAAACAGAAACATAGATCAATGGAACAGGATAGAAAGCTCAGAGACAAACCCACACACCTATGGTAAACTAATCTATGACAAAGGAGGCAAGCATATACAATGGAGAAAAGACAGTCTCTTCAATAAGTGGTGCTGGGTAAACTGGACAGCTACATGCAAAAGAATGAAATTAGCACACTCCCTAACACCATACACAAAAATAAACTCAAAATGGATTAGAGACCTAAATGTAAGACTGGACACTATAAAACTCTTAGAGGAAAACATAGGAAGGACACACTTTGACATAAATCACAGCAAGATCTTTTCTGATCCACCTCCTAGAGTAAAGGGAATAAACACAAAAATAAAGAAATGGGACCTAATGAAACTTAAAAGCTTTTCCAAATCAAGGCAAACTACAAACAAGATGAAAAGACAACCCTCAGAATGGGAGAAAATATTTGCAAATGAATCAACGAATAAAGGATTAGTCTTCAAAATATATAAACAGCTCATGCAGCTCAATATTAAAAAAAACAAACAACCCAATCCAGAAGTGGGCAGAAGACCTAAATAGACATTTCTCCAAAGAAGACATACAGATGGCCAAGAAGCACATAAAAAGCTGCTCAATATCACTAATTATTAGAGAAATGCTAATCAAAACTACAGTGAGGTATCACCTCATACTGGTCAGAATGGCCATCATCAAAAAATCTACAAACAATAAATGCTGGAGAGGATGTGAAGAAAAGGGAACCCTCCTACACTGTTTGTGGGAATGCAAATTGAAACAGACATAATGGAGAACAGTATGGAGGTTCCTTAAAAAAGTAATAATAGAACTACTGTATGACCTAGCAATCCCACTCCTGGGCATATACCCAGAGAAAACCATAATTCAAAAAGATACATGTACTCTGATGTTCATTGAAGCACTATTTACAATAGCCAGGACATGGAAGCAACCTAAGTGTCCATTAACAGAGGAATGGATAAAGAAGATGTTGTACATGTATACAATGGCATATTACTCAGCCTTAAAAAGGAATGACATTGGGTCATTTTTAGAGATGTGGATGGATCTAGAGACTGTCCTACAGAGTGAAATAAGTCAGAAAGAGAAAAACAAATATTGTATATTAATGCATATATGTGGGACCTAGAAAAATGGTACACATGAACCGGTTTGCAGAGCAGAAATTGAGACACAGATGTAGAGAACAAACGTATGGACACCAAGGGGGGAGAGTGGCGGGTGTGGGGTTGTGTGATGAAGTGGGAGATTGGGATTGACATGTATACACTAATATGTATAAAATGGATAACTAGTAAGAACCTGCTGTATAAAATAATAAATAAAATTCAAAAACAAATCTATAGCTTCATTATGCCTATGCTAATGAGGCATTGGAAATATAAGTAAGGGAGTGGCATGCAGAATAGTTTATAATGACAAAAAAGCATAGTACAACTTAAACTCCTCTCAACCTTTCTATTTTTCTATCCCACCAAGGTAGCTACTTTGAGCAACAAAACCATTTATGAACAGTCTATGGTGTATCTCATGAATGTACTATGATTTTATCTAGAAAATAAGGTAATTTCAATTGCATTTCTTTTCAAGTACATCACAAATATAAAACAATCAGTTAATAGTTTAAAATGCTTCAGGTACTATAAAGATTCTGTTGTCCAAAAATTGTATTTGAATGCTCCTGGAAATCATGCTATTACATGAACATTGTTATGTAACTTGGAAGGGATCTTGTTTTTATAGATTGTATAGCAGTGATATATGATAACAGATTAAAATAAGACTGTGAAATAATGAAAATGTGATATTTATTCCAAAATTTAATGTGGAATTGATGAAATATTTTATTTTTTAAATTCCCACTTACTCTCATTTTTATTATTCTGAGGCAGTATCCTACAACAGGCAGAGCATAATAATAAGCACTGAAATATACTTTCTTTTCCTGGCTCTGTTATTAATTCAATAATAGATTATTGAGTATATATTATACATTAAACAACATCCTATAGACTATATATAATTAGTAAACATCCCTCTTCCCATAGTTTACTATCTAGCATGTGAGAGAGGTATTAATCAAATAACAGCATAATGAAAGGAAAAAGACAAAACAAATAAATCTATGTAGATATCTAATGGAATCTAAACTTGCCTGGGGAGTGGTTCAGATAAGATGCCTTTGAAAGCAGCCCTAGACATAAAGTCTGAAGGATGAGAAAGAAATAAAGTGAGAAAAGAAAGAGGGAGAAAAAGTCTGTTGAGACTATGAACCTCACATGTAAATACTTTGTTATGAGAATATGACATATTTAAGAAACTAAAAGAAGAATGGGGAATGGGAAAAGTAAGTTATACAACATGAAGTTTAGAAGGCAAAATGCAGTCCATGCAGGGTGTTGGTCTCAGTCCTAAAATATTGGTAAGCCACTAAATGTTTATGCCACAAAGTTACATAGATGCATGTTTTGAAAATGTGCAGGGGATACACCATTATGGTAATGAATGTGGTTTAGAGGTTACCTGCTAGTCTGTAAAGAGATTATAATTATTTGGAGTGAGTTGGGAGCAGCAGATAATGAGCCAAGTGAGTGGAGTTGAGAAGTTACTTGACAGTACTTAATAAATTGCCACTGCTTTGTGATCTTTTCAATTATATAATCTTGTAGAGACTTTATTTATATGTAAGATTATGAATATTAATCATTCATTGAAATATGATGGATTGAGTTGATCAATGAAATATGATAGATGATCTCACGAGTTTATCTCCTTTCCTTCCAAACCCATTTAGTGCGTCATTAGTGACTTTCTCCAATATTTACATTTCTCCATTTTCCAGGCATAGGGCCTGCTTGCCGCTCCCTGTCTTATGGACATTAGGCATGAACATGCTATTTGTATTCATTAACAAGAAGACTAGAGACACAGGTGACAAATTTTTGAATATATAAAGCTTAAGGAAGAAAGGGGTCCCATGAAAGTGCCAAACCTAGCAAGTTAAATTCTATTTGATTTTTTTTTTCTTGAAGAAAATCCTTTTTTCCATGAAAACAGTCTGTTCAGTTTTCTTAGCAATCTGGGAACTGAGTACATTGCATAGTCAGAAAAGAACATTTCCCTTCAAATCTATATGCCCTTCTTATAGCAGAGGGAATCTTCACCTATACAGTTAATCAGATTTCAATCCTTCAATGGATCATTTACTGCTTTTAGGATTAAGGTCCATTAAGATTTATTTGATTAAGATCCATTTGGTTTTTATCATCTTTATTGGAGTATATTTGCTTTAAAATGTTGTGTTAGTTCTGCTGTATAACAAAGTGAATCAGCTATACATGTACATATATCCCCATATCCGCTTCCTCTTGCAACTCCCGCCCACACTTCCTATCCCACCCCTCTAGGTCATCACAAAGCACCGAGCAGATCTCCCTGTGCTATGTGGCTGCTTCCCACTAGCTATCTGTTTTACATTTGGTAGTACACTACCAAATGTACTGTACTACATTTTTCTCTATATGGCAATGCCACTCTCTCACTTCATGCCACCTTACCCTTCCCCCTCCCCGTGTCCTCAAGTCCATTCTCTACATCTGCATCTTAATTCGTGTCCTGCCCCTAGGTTCTTCAGAACCTATTTTTTTGTTTAATTCCATGTATATGTGTTAGCATATGGTTTTTTTTTTTCTCTTTCTGACTTACATCACTCTGTATGACAGACTCAAGGTCCATCCACCTCACTACAAATGACTAAATTTCATTTCTTTTAAAGGCTGAGCAATATTCCCTTGTATATACATGCCATATATTCTTTATCCATTCATCTGTCGCTGGACACTTAGGTTGTTTCCATGTCCTGGCTCTTGTAAATAATGCTGCAGTGAACATTGTGGTACATGACTCTTTATGAATTATGGTTTTCTCAGGGTATATGCACAGTAATGGGATTGCTGGGTCATATGATAGTTCTTTTTTACTTTTTAAGGAACGTCCATCCTGTTCCCAATAGTGTCTATATCAATTTACATTCCCACCAACAGTGCAAGGTGGTTCCGTTTTCCCCACACCCTCTCCAGCATGGATTGTTTGTAGATTTATTTTATATTATTTTATTTTTGCGGTACGTAGGCCTCTCACTGTTGTGGCCTCTCCTGTTGCAGAGCACAGGCTCTGGACACACAGGCTCAGCAGCCATGGCTCACGGGCCCAGCCGCTCCATGGCATATGGGATCTTCCTAGACCGGGCACGAACCCATGTCCCCTGCATCATCGGCAGGCAGACTCTCAACTGCTGGGCCACCAGGGGAGCCCTGTAGATTTTTTGATGATGGCCATTCTGATGGGTGTGAGGTGATACCTCATTGTAGTTTTGATTTGCATTTCTCTAAGGATTAGTGATGTTGAGCATCCTTTCATGTGTTTGTTGACAATCTGTATATCTTCTTTGGAGAAATGTCTATTTAGGTCTTCTGCCCATTTTTGGATTGGGTTGTTTTTTTGATATTGAGCTGCTTATATATTCTGGAGATTAATCCTTTGTCAGTTGCTTCATTTTAAAATATTGTCTCCCAATCTGAGGGTTGTCTTTTCATCTTGTTTATGGTTTCCTTTGCTGTGCAAATCTTTTAAGTTTCATTAGGTCCCATTTGTTTATTTTTGTTTTTGTTTCCATTTCTCAAGGAGGTGGGTCAAAAAGGATCTTGCTGTGTTTTTTTGTCATACAGTGCTCTGCCTATGTTTTCCTCTAAGAGTTTTATAGTGTCTGGCCTTACCTTTAGGTCTTTAATCCATTTTGCATTTATTTTTGTGTATGGTGTTAGGAAGTGTTCTAATTTCATTCTTTTACATGTAGCTGTCCAGTTATCCCAGCAACACTTATGGAAGAGGATGTCTTTTCTCCATTGTATATTCTTCCCTCCTTTATCAAAGATAATGTGACCATATGTGCATGGGTTTATCTCTCGGATTTCTATCCTGTTCCATGGATCTATATTTCCATGGAAATATTTTTGTGCCAGTACAATACTACATTGATTACTGTAGCTTTGTAGTATAGTCTCAAGGCAGGGAGCCTGATTCCTCCAGCTCCGTTTTTCGTTCTCAAGATTGCTTTGGATATTCAGGGTATTTTGGGTTCCATACAAATTGTGAAATTTTCTGTTTTAGTTCTGTGAAAAATGCCATTGGTAGTTTGATAGGGATTGCATTTAATGTGTAGATTGCTTTGGGTAGTATAGCCATTTTCACAATGTTGATTCTTCCTATTCAAGAACATGGTATATCTCTCCATCTGTTTGTATCATCTTTAATTTCTTTCATCAGTATCTTATATTTTTCTGCATACAGGTCATTTGACTCCTTAGGTAGGTTTATTCCTAGGTATTTTATTCATTTTGTTGCAATGGTAAATGGGAATGTTTCCTTAATTTCTCTTTCACATTTTTCATCATTAGTGTATAGGAATGCAATGCAAGAGATTTCTGTACATTAACTTTGTATCCTGCTACTTTACCAAATTCATTGATTAGCTCTAGTATTTTGCTGGGAGCATCTGTAGGATTCTCTATGTATACGATCATGTCATCTGCGAACAGTGACAGTTTTACTTTTTCTTTTCAGATTTGGATTCCTTTTATTTCTTTTTTCTTCTCTGATTGCTGTGGCTAACACTTCCAAAACTATGGTGAATAATACTGGTGAGAGTGGGCAACCTTGTCTTGTTCCTGATCTTAGTGGAAAGGGTTTCATTTTTTCACCATTGAGAATGATGTTGGCTATGGGTTTGTCATATATGGCCTTTGTATGTTGAGGTAAGTTCCCTCTATGCCTACTTTCTGGAGGACTTTTATCATAAATGGGTGTTGAATTTTGTCAAAAGCTTTTCCTGCATCTATTGAGATTATCATATGGTTTTTATCCTTTAGTTTGTTAATATTGTGTATCACATTGATTGATTTGCGTATATTGAAGAATCCTTGCATTCCTGGGATAAACCCCACTTGATCATGGTGTATGATCCTTTTAATGTGCTCTTGGACTCTATTTGCGAAGATTTTGTTGAGGATTTTTGCATCTATGTTCATCAGTGACACTGGCCTGTAGTTTTCTTTTTTTGTGACACCTTTGTCTGATTTGGTATCAGTGTGATGGTGGCCTTGTAGAATGAGTTTGGGAGCGTTCCTCCCTCTGCTATATTATGGAAGAGTTTGAGAAGGATAGGTGTCTCTTCTCTAAATGTTTGATAGCAATTGCCTGTGAAGTCATCTGGTCCTGGACTTCTGTTTCTTGGAAGATCTTAAATCACAGTTTCAATTTCAGTGCTTGTGATTGGCCTGTTTATACTTTCTATTTCTTTCTGGTTCAGTCTCAGAAGGTTGTGCTTTCAAAGAATTTGTCCATTTCTTCCAGGTTGTCTATTTTATTGGCATATAGTTGCTTGTAGTAATCTCTCATGATCCTTTGTATTACTGCAGTGTCAGTTGTTACTTCTCCTTTTTCATTTCTAATTCTGTTGATTTGAGTCTTTTCCCTTTTGATCTTGATGAGTCTGGCAAATGGTTTAATTATTTAATCTTCTCAAAGAACCAGCTTTTAGTTTTATTGATCTTGCTATTGTTTCCTTCATGTCTTTTACTTTATTTCTGATCTGATTTTTATGATTCTTTCCTTCTGCTAACTTTGGGGTATTTTTTGTTCTTTCTCTAATTGCTTTAGGTGTAAGGTTAGGTTGTTTACTTGAGATATTCCTTGTTTCTTGAGGTAGGATTGTATTGCTATAAACTTCCATTTAGAACTGCTTTTGCTGCATCCCATAAGTTTTGGGTCATTGTGTTTTCATTGTCATTTTTTTCTAGGTATTTAGATTTCCTCTTTGATTTTTTTCAGTGATCTCTTGGTTATTTAGTAGTGTATTGTTTAGCCTCCATGTATCTGTATTTTTTACAGCTTTTTTTCCTGTAATTGATATCTAGTCTCATAGCCTTGTGGTCAGAAAAGATATTTGATACAATTTTAATTTTCTAAAATTTACCAAGGCTTGATTTGTGACCCAAGCTATGATCTATCCTGGAGACTGTTCCATGAACACTTGAGAAGAAAGTGTATTCTGTTGTTTTTGGATGGAATGTCCTATAAATATCAGTTAAGTCCATCTTGTTTAATGTATCATTTAAAGGTTGTGTTTCCTTATTTATTTCATTTTGGTTGATCGGGCCATTGGGGAAAGTGGGGTGTTAAAGTCCCTGACTATTGTTGTGTTACTGTGGATTTCCCCTTTTATGGCTGTTAGCATCTGCCTTATGTATTGAGATGTTCCTCTGTTCAGAGCATAAATATTTACAATTTTTATGTCTTCTTCTTGATTGATCCCTTGATTATTATGTAGTATCCTTCTTTGTCTCTTGCAATAGTCTTTATTTTAAAGTCCATTTTGTCTGACATGAGAATTGCTACTCCAGTTTTTTTTTTTTTTTTTTTGATTTCCATTTGCATGGAATATCTTTTTTCATCCCCCCACTTTCAGTCCATATGTGTCCCTAGGTCTGGAGTGGGTCTCTTGTAGACAGCATATATATGGTCTTGTTTTTTTATCCATTCAGCCAATCTATGTCTTTTGGTTGGAGCATTTAATCCATTTAAGGTAGTTATCTATATGTATGTTTCTATTGCCATTCTCTTAATTGTTTTCTGTTTTTTATTGTAGGTCTTCTCCTTCTCTTGTGTTTCCTGGCAGAGAAGTTCCATTAGCATTTGTTGTGAATCTGGTTTGTTGGTGCTGAATTCTCTTAGCTTTTGCTTGTCTGTAAAGGTTTTAATTTCTCTGTGGAATCTGAATGAGATCATTGATGGTAGAGTAATCTTGGTTGTAGGTTTTTTCCTTTCATCACTTTAAATATGTCCTGCCACTCCCTTCTGGCTTGCAGAGTTTCTGCTGAAAGATCAGCTGTTAACCTTATGGGGATTCCCTTGTATACTATTTTTTGGTTTTCACTTGCTGCTTTTAAATATTTTTCTTTGTATTTAATTTTTGATAGTTTGATTAATATGTGTCTTGGTGTGTTTCTCCTTGGATTTATCCTGTATGGGACTCTCTGTGTCTTTTGGACTTGATTGGCTATTTCCTTTCACATATGAGGGAAGTTTCCAACTATAATCTCCTCAAATATTTTCTCAGTCCCTTTCTTTTTCTCATCTTCTTCTGGGACCCCTATAATTCGAATGTTGGTGTGTTTAATGAGACTGTCCTCAATTCTTTTCATTCTTTTTTCTTTATTCTGCTCTGTGGTAGTTATTTCCAATATTTTATCTTCCAGGTCACTTATCTGTTCTTCTGCCTGTTATTCTGTTATTGATTCCTTCTAGAGAATTTTACATTTCATTTATTGTGTTGTTCATCATTGTTTGTTTGCTCTTTAGTTCTTCTAGGTCCTTGTTTAACATTTCTTGTATTTTCTCCATTCTATTTCCAAGATTTTGGATCATGTTTACCATCATTACTCTGAATTCTTTTTCAGGTAGACTGCCTATTTCCTCTTCATTTGTTTGGTCTGGTGACTTTTTACTTTGCTCCTTCATCTGCTGCATATTTCTCTGTCTTTTCATTTTGCTTAACTTACTGCATTTGAGGTCTCCTTTTCGTAGGCTGCAGGTTCGCAGTTCCCATTGTTTTTGGGTTCTTCCCCCAATGGGTGAGGTTGTTCAGTGTGTTGTGTAGGCTTCCTGATGCAGGGGACTGGTGCCTGTTTTCTGGTAGATGAGGCTGGGTCTTGTCTTTCTGGTGTGCAGGACTGCATCTGGTGGTGTGTTTTGGGATGTCTGTAAACTTATTATGATTTTAGGCAACCTTTCTGCTAATGGGTCTGGTTGTGTCCAGCACTGGAGTTTGCTGGTCGTTGAGTGGAGCTGGGTCTTAGCATTGAGATGGAGATCTCTGGGAGAGCTCTCACCGATTGATATTATATAGGGCCAGGAGGTGTCTGGTGGTCCAATGTCCTGAACTCGGCTCTCCCACCTCAGAGGCTCCGGCCTGACACCTGGCTGGAGCACCAAGACCCCAGGTACATGGAGAGTTTCTTGCCTTTAGGGAAGTCTGAGGTCTTCTGTCAGTGTTCAGTAGGTGTTCTGTAGGAGTTGTTCCACATGTAGATGTATTCTTGATGTAGTTGTGGCGAGGAAGGTGATCACGTCTTACTCCTCTGCCATCTTGAGGTCCTCCAATCCATTAGATATTAAGGCTGGAGAATAATCTTTTGGTTCCATGCTCTGCCCTCAGGCCCACAGGGGCAGCAGCAGTATCTCTCAGTGCTCTCCAGGGTGGCCCCTCTTTTTAAACTGTCTTCAAGGGCCCTGGTCTTTGAAACTGAGACTGAAGCAACCTTGATTCCTGGGCCTGTAGTGGCAGTGACGGCCCTAAAAGTCTCTAAATCACCTTTGGGGTCATTCTTTCCTTTTTCTGAAGGATAAAGTACGTTAGCAACCATCTTTCATTCTGTCCCATTCTCTCTGTTCTTTTATTTCCAGCTAACAGTTTTTCTGCTGGTATAATCCTATCTCTACTCCTGGCTTCTGCTGACACAGCTGATTAAACTTCCAGTTCATACTCGTACAAATCTCCTTATCAAATGGTTGCTCAGCCACACCCCTAATGTTCTCTTTGTAACACACTTTCTCATTTTTTATAACTTAGATAAGTTAAGAAATTATCAAATCTTATATTCTGGGTCTTTTTGACCAATAATTCCTTCAATTTATTTTTCTCTTCTCACTCTTTTCTATAAACTGTAAGGAGAAACCTAGTTGCTCCTATAATACATTGCTTAGAAATAGTTTTAGCTAAATATCCAATCTCCTTTTTTGTAGGTTTTAATACCTTCTATACAATGTTAGAACACAATTCAGCCAAGTTCACTGCCACTTTATATCAAGGATCAGCTCTCCTCCAGTTTTCAGTAACCTATTCCTCATTTCCATCTGAAACATCATCAAAATGGCATTTAATTTTCATATTTCTACCAGTATTCTCTTCAGGATGATATATGTATTCTCTAAAATTATAGGGGCTTTCTCTATGGCTCTCCTCTTTTTTTTCCTAAGCCCTCAACAGAATTGCCTTTAGTGTCCATATTTCTATGAACAGTCCCTTCAAGGTAATCTAGGCTTTTTCTAGCAGGTATCTCAAAACGATTCTGTTCTCAACCCATCAGCCTGTTCAAAGCCACCTCCACTTTTTAAGGTATTTGTTAAAGCATCACTCTACTTCCTGGACCCAAAATCTGTACTAGTCTCTTTGGGTTGCCATAAATAAATAGCTTAGACTAGGTGGCTTAAACAACAGAAATTTATTTTTTCACAGTTCTAGAAGATAGAAGTCTGAGATCAAGGTGCTGGCTCTTTCGGTTTCTGAGGAGAGCTCTCTTCCTGGCTTACAGATGGCTACCTTCTTGCTATACCTCACATGGCATTTCCTCAAGTCATGCATAGGGAAACAGGAAGAAAGAGAGACAGAGAAAGACAGAAAGAGCGAGAGAGATGGAGAGAGAGAGACAGAGAGAGAGAAGCTCTCTGGTATCTCCATATATATATATATATATATATATATATACACTAATCCTATTGAATTAGGGTCCCACACTTACTGCCTCTATTAACCTTAATTATCTTCCTTAGAATACTCAACTCCAAATACAGCCACACAGGGGGTTAAGACTTCAACTTATGACATTTGGGGAATAGCTAAGCTTTCAGTCCATAAAACCTGGGTTGCTTCCACCTTTTGACTATTGTGAATAATGCTGCTATTATCATGTTTGAATCCTTGCTTTCATTTCCTTTGCATATGTATAGAATTGCTGAATCCTGTGGCAACATTCATTAATTTTTTTCAACAAATATTTAAGTACTTTCTATTCCATAGGCATTGTTCTGTGACCTGAGAATAAATGAATTCCTTTAAAGCTCACAAGGTCAAGGCCATCCCCTAAAGAAAAGTAATCATTATTTCAGTTTCCTGGATAGAAAGTGCCAAGGTTCAAAGTAACAACACATTTCACTCTCAATAGTGTCCCTCTTTGAGTGATAGTCTTCATGGTCACATTACCTAAAGCCAATTCCTAAAGCTCAGGTCCTTAAAAACAAAGCCACTAATACATTTGTTCATAACTTTTTTATTCAAGTAAATATTCCTCTACCAGAGTGGTGTTTCATTCTCTTAGGTGATTTTTCTATTTGATACTCTTTAGAATTTCAAGGATTTTTTCTACTAATTAAACATCCTTACTGCTAAAATTTAAGTGAACATTAATTTACAAATTATGAATCTAAGGGGGCAGAGAAAGTCAAAAGCAAGAAAAGGGACAATGACTCCCTTGTGATTAAGGAAACTGCAGCTGTAGCATTTCCCCTTACCTGTCACTTCCTTCACCTTTTGTTTAACTTTACTGTGACAGGGGGAATGGGTCAGAAACATGATTTTGGAAGTGTAACACCATCCTCTCATACTATCAGTCATGAAAAAGAATGAGAACGTCACTTTACTCCTACAGCAAAGCAAATTACAAATGGAATAACAAACTTAAATAGCATACCCCAAAATGAAAGAAATAAAATTAATGTTACAAATTTGGTGGGGAAATACCCCTCTAAATTTAGAAACAATTGAAGAAATACTACTAAAAGATCAATATATATGGCAACATAAAATTAAGAAGGAACAAAAGAATATTCATCAACGGTATGAGAAATTATTGGATGGACTCTGTTCTGCACCAACAATGATAAAAGTCACAGCATGTCTCAGAGCATAAACTAAAGGGTAACAGACATGAAAACAATCATGTCCAATATCATAGAATGAGAGAGAAAGAGAGATTTACCTATATCTGTATTGTTAGTCTCAAAGCAATAAATTGTTGAAAATCATGTTTAACACACAAACTTCATGGCTCACATTCAAACTGCTGTTTTTCAAGCAGAATGGATATTTCTAATCATTTAAAATACATCAACTCTTCCTGTCCACCATTTATGGATTAGGTTCATGGTTCACGCACACTCATCTCTCTATACATAAAGTCTTAGATTTCTACTAGCAAAGATCTCTTTATTACAAAGCTCTTCTTGTGACTTTAGTAATTTAATAAAACATTTTCTTTCTTTTCACTATTTATGTTTATCTTTTAAATTTAAGCCATCTCAACACTTTATTTACACTGTGTCTTTTTTTTTTCTTTTAATAACTATTCTTAAGTATTTTATGTAAGTAAGATAGGGCTGATTCACTTTTTAAGGTAAACCCCAAGTAAAGTATAAGTTAGATCTTTTATTATTGAACTACATTCTTTTATTATTGAACTACATTCTTTTATTATTCAACTACATATTATTGAACTACATTTTTATTATAAAACTACATTTTATTATTGAACTACATTCTACATTCTTTTATTATTGAACTACATTCTACATTCATTCTTGATATTACATGATATACTAATAAATGGTGGTTCTGTGATTTTGTTGTTGCTATTAATACTCTTTTGGTTTTCATTTTGCTTTGTCATTGGAAGCAATATAATATAGTGAAGACAACTTTGTCAGCACACAAAAAGACATTTGAATTTTCACTGTATGATTCAGTTTCCTACGTATCAATGAAGTCGATCATTTTTTCTTAAAATAAAGATAAATAAAACAATATGAATGACTATGTTTCTATATAATGTCCTTAGAGGAATGATGTTATATAAATTAAAATAAGTGATATTTTTATCATTATTATTTACCACTACTTGCCCATTTTATAAAACAATCCATTTCTTTGCTCTTCATGATGTGCTCACCATGATTTCTCTTGCTATTCCTCCAACTAATGGCTATAATTGGCACAGTATTATAATGTGTTTGTGTGTATTACATATCATCCTTGAGGGAAAAAATTTTTGGCATCACTGTTTTCCAAACAATTCCCTCTCATGTAATCTGTTTCATATTATAATGCCCTAGACATATTAACCTGTATTGGTACAAGTTAATCTTATTTTCTCCAGTTTTTTTTATAATTTTAGATTCCCAGATTTCTTAGAAAGAATTCCCAATGAAATAGCATTGGCAGCATTTTAAACAACTGATAAAAAATAACTTAAAAATTAATAAGCATCAAACTCAAAGACTTAACCTAGAATATTTCCAAATGCAGTACAGATATATCTATCAATTCATTTAGCTTGTCTCCTTTGATACTTTTATATAACTTGATATATTCAAAACAATATTAAGTATTTGTAATATTGAGATACCTTCTCTTCTGTGGGCCTGCTATTAAATTTATTTTATCTGGTCAATTTATATGAGTAAATATTATTTTGTTCCTTTAATTAATTTTATGTTGCTATATATATTCATCTTTTAATAGTATTTTTTCAATTGTTTCTAAACTTAGAGATATTTTCTCCTCTGTGGGCCTGCTATTATCTCCATTCTGTCTTGAAATGTTCTTTATATAAAGATATATTTATATTTTATATAAAGATTTTCTAGTTGCTCTTTGGTTTTGACAGGACTTTTTTTACTTGAAAGCAACACAAATACACTTCAATAAAACTTCCAGAAAAAATAAGATTTTATTAGAAGATATTACGTATAACTCAAAAAAAAATTCAAGAAAAATTTAAACAACAAGACTGCATAAATTTTCAGCTACCATAACATTAGCAACAGGATGTCATTATTCTTAACTTTGAAGTTAGGACTTGCTTCACCATTAATGTCATGCAAGTCCTAACTTCTCTCTCATTGCAAATTCTCAGTAAAGAAACTGTTTAGCCCTGGCTGATCAGATCTCCTTATTTAATCAGGCAGGATCAAGAAGGAAGTGTCATTTGGAAGACAAATATATAGCCAAGAGAATTTATTCTCTTAGTGTATGAGGCTATGGATGGACCAAGGGATTATCATATTAAGTGAGGTAAGTCAGACAGAAAAAGACAAATATCATGTGATATCACTTATATGTGGAATCTAAAGAAAAGTGATACAAATGAATTTATTTACAAAACAGAAATAGACTCACAGCCATAGAAAATTAATTTATGGTTACCAAAGGGGAAAGGGTGGGGGGAGGGATAAATTAGGAGTTTGGGATTAGCAGATACAAACTACTACCTATGAAAAAATAAACAATAAGGATCTACTGTAAAGCACAGGGAACTATATTCAATATCTTGTAATAACCTATAATGGAATAGAATCTGAAAAAGAATATATATATATATATATATATATATATATATATATGTATATAAAACTGAATCAGTTTCCTGTATACCTGAAACACAACATTGTAAATTAACTATACTTCCATTAAAAAAATGGTTAAAAAAAGAAATAGCTCAATACTGAAAGCAACACAGTGTTCTTCAAGTTTAGAATGAGTAAATAAATCCTGGTGTATTCATACAGTGGAATAGTATATAGCAAAGGACATAAATAAGCTACAGTTGCATGTATCACTGTGGTTGAAACTCAAAAACATAATGTTAAAGGAAAGGAGTAAGTTTTCATAAAATATTATAGCACTATATGAAATTCATAGAGATTAATATTATTTACAATATCACTATATATTGAAAATATAATAAAGAAAACTAAATAAATATTCAACACAGAACTCAGACAGTGATTTATACTGGGTAGTGAAAGAAGAGGGGAACAAAGAATATTTCTAAGATATGGGCAAGGTTCTGCTTCACAATCTGAGTGGTGCACAACTGTGTTTGCTTTCTTTTGATTAAATCAGTAACACTATTGCTATTAATATTATTAAATTAGTAATACTATCATTATAATTAAAATATGCATATGGAGATCAACGGAACATTTTAGGATCCCCACTGACTTTTTGATTTAGTACCAGCAAACTTTAAGCCTCATTCCCTCTCTATGTCCAGGCCCATCGTCTCTCCAACTTTCTGATAAAGCCCCCCTGCATACACACAAACACACACAAGCATTTATGTTCTGTTGCTGTTTCTTTTACATTTGGTGCCAGACAGAAAGTCAGTTCTTCCACCAACAAGATTTTCCTTCAGAAATGATGGTGTACTTTTGCTTGCCTCTTTCCTGACTTCCTCCCAGGAAGCACTTCCTCTGCTCCTGGTTGTGGGACATCCCAGCCATATGAATCAATATAATATGTTCTTTGATGGTCCCAAAGGCTAATTGTCATCAGTTTTGACAAAGGAACCTCACGTTAGGAGGAACCTTTTCCACATCACAATGATATTGCTATAACAATACATATATGATTTTTTGCACTCTTCTCTGTGATGCAGTTTTGATGTCAAATATAGCTTAAGGTTAAATTTTTCAGTGCTGTTGCCCACTCTCACCACTCTTCTTCAACATGGTTTTGGAAGTTTTAGCCACAGCAATCAGAGAAGAAAAAGAAATAAAAGGAATCCAAATTGGAAAAGAAGAAGTAAAGCTGTCACTGTTTGCAGATGACATGATACTATACATAGAGAATCCTACAGATGCTACCAGAAAACTACTAGAGCTAATTGATGAATTTGGTAAAGTAGCAGGATACAAAATTAATGCACAGAAATCTCTGGCATTCTTATACACTAATGATGAAAAATCTGAAATTGAAATTAAGAAAACACTCCCACTTACCATTGAAACAAAAACAATAAAATATCTAGGAATAAACCTACCTAAGGAGACAAAAGACCTGTATGCAGAAAATTATAAAACACTGATGAAAGAAATTAAAGATGATACAAATAGATGGAGAGATATACCATGTTCTTGGATTGGAAGAATCAACATTGTGAAAATGGCTCTACTACCCAAAGCAATCTACAGATTCAATGCAATCCCTATCAAACTACCATTGGCATTTTTCACAGAACTAGAACAAAAAATTTCACAATTTGTATGGAAACACAAAAGACCCCGAATAGCCAAAGCAATCTTGAGAATGAAAAACGGAGCTGGAGGAATCAGGCTCCCTGACTTCAGACTAGATGCAGTTATCTTGGGGAGGAAGGGAGGGAAGGGAATCAAGGGGAGCTGCCAAGGGGGCTTCAACCACTATTTTTAAATTCCATTTCTCTAAAACAAAAGATGTGAGGCAATCCTAGCAAATTTGTTAAGTTTAAATTCACTTTTGGTGCATTTAAAAAATATGTCAGTATTTAAGAGATGAGGCAGATAAATATCAGTAAAGCCTTCCTCCAAACACTCTGCAAAACCGTTACACTGTAATATCCTCATTTACTATTATAAATAAAAGGATATGGGAAGACCTAGATTGATTCTCATTCATCTTTGTTCCATATCGAACTTAATTCTAGTATTCAATTTGGCTGATCAAATGATTAAATGAGGTATTTGCATACTTTAATACACTAGTGATAAAGCATTTTAACATTTAAGTGAGTTAGAACTACAATAATCTATCAATAATGTATTGTCTTCCACAAACATACATATACACATCAGACAATAACTACACACATAAATCTGTGTATGGTTTTATATATATGATTTCTATGTGATATATGGGTATATATCACAAACACAGACACATATACACACACAAGAAGTTGTGATTAAATGTCTAAATAATCCAAAGAAAGAAGAGATCCTCATTTTTATTCTAGGAAAGCATGTTGAAAAAGAAAGTACACCATCAATTAAAATATCTCCTTAATTCTGTTTGTTTCGTAAGCTGAGAAAAATTTGTTACATATAGTTTTTCCGTCTTTTGAAGTTAAAGGAACCTAGAGCATATTTTGACTGTATCATATCATATATTTATTCATTCAAACTAGCTCAAAATTGTTTTGGCCAAGGACATTTCAAATAGTGTACTTCTATAGGTATCCATCTTCCCCCAAATAAAAAAAATTTGGAAAAATGGCAAAAGTAGGAAACTACTAAGAAACTAAGCATTAACTATTTTGTATATTTTTTAGGTGGACTGAGACCAGTTAATAATAATTCCTTAGCATGTTCTAAGGTAAGTACTTCAAGTCTTGTGGAAAAAAATCAAATCAAATAAAGAAGTTTAATGTCAATAAAAATATGCAGAGGATAAATACCACTGATAGAAACAATACTTATTTCTGCATTGAGGTCATAAGCATTCCTACAGAGAACTCTTAATCAGAACTCGTTTTTATTCAACAGATATATACTGGTGGATCACTTTAGTATTTAAATAATGAAACAGTAGATTGAGATACCACTGATGATTAATTGCCCTACTTAAACATCCCATAATTCCCATGCTTAATTTTATATATTTCATGCTACCTTATTAAACTAATTATCTCCCAACTAGGCTGAAAGCTCCTTGAGAGTAGTATCATATCTTTGTATATGTCCAGCACAGTGCCTGGTACGTGACAGAAATTTAATGAAGAGTTGTTACATGAGTGTACCACTGTACAATGGATTGGGAACCAGTGTAGCTCAACACAGACAACACACGATAATTCATGGATATTTATGAAATTTTTATTCTCAGAAGATTTAGCTTTGCATTTAGTAGGGTAAAACTAATTTTGTTAGATTATCCCAAAGTGAGACTTTAGGATTAGTTTCCAATTTAAAGTTGTAAAGAATTAATTAAGAAAAATTATGAGATTATACAAAATGAATGAAAACATTTCATTTAAATTTATTGGTAATGTTTCTTTTATATTTTCCATAATATTAAAAATCAATATATAGTTTCTTTATGTATATATTCAGATATATGCAAATGTTTGAAACTCTATTTGAAATCAACCCGTATGTTATTATATCAGTGCCCCCAGCACAGGACATAACAAAAAGTAAACAAGGATCATTTGTTGATTAAGTGGTTAAAAATCATTAAATTCATTAGTAAATGGGAAATCTATACCCCAGAGTAACTGTTTCCTTAAATAAAACTACATAGCTAAGTTATTATTCTCCCATTTACATGGTAGCTCTCAGTTTAGATATTGTATTATTGGTCCAATTTGGAAAATTATTTTTAAATTATATAATTTGCAATGATGGGACTAGTTTCTATGAGGTGAAACATCATTTTATAATCATTATTTACTCCATTGATTCTTTTAGGCTTATTTTACTATATTCACTCTTAAGTTGATTGATTCTTATATATTTCTCTATTGTAGAATCAAATGAATTAAGGGTCTGAGTTATTTCACATAATATAGTTATCATTTTCCAAACATAATCAATATAAAAAGATAATTAAGTTGCCTGTATAATGTTACATTTAAAATTTTATAGTATATTAGAAAATATTTGGAATTTTTACCTATAAACAAAACGTTTTTCTTGAAAAAAAGAGAAAATATTTCCACAAACATCACCATTCTAACCAACCTCATTTTGAAAAGCTTTGGCAGTGTTAGAGCATTTTAACTTGTGATAATAAAAGTAGTATAAATAAAAAACTCAAATAGCATTTCACATCTTTCAAAGTAATCTGATTTAAATATCTTACTAAATCATCAAACTAATCTATGGGGATAGATGAATAGGAAATTTAGAAAGGAAAAATGGAATGCTCTGTTTGAATGGCTTTTCTAGAGGCTTCTTCAGAGATGGAGCTAACTTTAAGTAAATGCATTGGCAGGTTCCCTGCCTTCCAAATGGCCTTCTAGAGACCATGACAGATTTTGTAATGGAGATGGCTGAAGGGTTGCAATTTCTCTTCAGGATTCTATGCCTGACTGTGATGATTGCTGAATAATTTTTGCTCCTCAGTGGGCCCACAGTAGTAAGTGTTGGTCTATATCCAAGTCCTTATGCTTAAGATACTAGAAGAGACATGAATTTTTTTCATACTTGGCATTTCACCATCTGCTCTCATGCTTCTTGGCTTGGTCTGTCCATAACGACAAAGTTTTTGGTAGGAAATTGCAGGTGTTGCCAATGATTTCCTTGATCTGCTTCTTAATCCCAGAATAATTTCTAGGGACTAGTTCCTGAACATATTTCATGCTATTTATACTGCAGAAGAACAGTACCGTTTTCATTTCCCCATTACCTATAATATTCTTACTAAGTATTTCTTTTTTTTTTTTTTTTTTTTTTTTATTCGTTACGCGGGCCTCTCACTGCCGTGGCCTCTCCCGTTGTGGAGGACAGGCTCCGGACGCGCAGGCCCAGCGGCCATGGCCCACGGGCCCAGCCGCTCCGCGGCATGTGGGATCCTCCCAGACCGGGGCACGAACCCGTGTCCCCTGCATCGGCAGGCGGACCCCCAACCACTGCGCCACCAGGGAAGCCCCTAAGTATTTCTTAAATGAGTCTTTTGCTTAATGGTTGTATAAAGAGCAACAGTTTCATAGCAATCATTCTGAAGTTCTCCTGCTGGAAATGATCCAGATGAACCCTCAATATCAACCTAATACCAAAATGTTTTCAAATTGTCTGCTCTGTCTGCAGAAAATGTGACCAAATTAAAAATTTAACAATTTGTTGATCTACTCTTTCAAATGCATTTATTCATTTATTCCACAAATATATATTGACTGTTGCTATATATTAGGCACTATACTAAGACTGAAAAAAAAACAATTCTACATCAGTATATTGAATACAATTTACTAACTGTGCTATAAAAATAGTAATATCCAGATAGTCTGCAGTGGTTACTGAAGAATGCAGTGCTTGTCAGTATCTTGAACTTTTTTTTATAACTCTAAAATTCTTTGACTTCCTTTTTTAAATAACATAAAAAATGAAGAATTCTTGAAGGAATTTTCTTATTTTTTTCATTCAAATGGAACAACATCTTGCATCTTGGACTCAGAAGTCATTCACTCCTAGTTCACATTAGCATATGCAAGCAAGATTTTACCTTTCATTAAAGTTGCATTGATGGGTCTTTGTTCTATATAAATTTAATCTTAAGTTTTCAGCTCTTCTCATTGACATTATGTGACAAACAGAATGGATTTGGAAAATACCAGGCAAAGTTTGAAAAGTGGCATAGAACAGATTGCATCTTAAAAGTAGAATTTACCTTTTATAGCATATAAATCAGATGCCTTGCAGCCCTCCTCTTTCCACATATGAGAAAACATAAATTCAGAAAGGTAAAGCAATTTACCAAAGCCAGTGGCAAAACATGGTATATAACTCAAGTCTCCTAAAATTAGTGTATACTTAATTAGACTAATTTGCTTTTTATGGCATTTATCTGTCATATTTTTGGCTGGCTATAACCCATCCTCTCACCCCATTCCAAACTTCCTCTCAATTCCCACATCTTCATTTGAAGGTGATTCCTTATTGTATGATCTTTTCAGCAGAGTAATTCCAACCACCCCTTTTCCACTGCCTCCCATAAGAAAAGCTCAGGAAATCCTATTGCTCCTCTAACTATTCACAGATACATTCAGAGAACAGGAATATAATCAAAACTCTGTAAATCAGATGCATACTGCAAGTATTTGTAGCTTAAGTTACCAATAAAAAAATAGAGGCAGAGAATGAAAAAAAAAAAAAAATAGAGGCAACTTTTGGTTGTCAGATTTAGTGCAACACAATTGTTTCAGATTCCACACAGTACTAACAGCTAGCATTGGGCCAGATGGTTCCTTTCAAAGGACCCACACAAGTGAAGGACTGTAATTTGTACTGCCAAACCTCAGAACCTCTCTTGGTCTTTATTCATTTTCCAAGCATGGAAAACTAGCCTCCCATGGAAACATTATATCCCACCTCATAATTTCCTTCTCTCTTGTTCTCTCTCTCTGATGGTGCCTGAGTCAAATTATGCTTTAAAATACCTGTGTTTTTTTTTAATGGTAAAATAAATACAAACAAACAAAAAAAGATAGTGTGTGCTTGGTTCGAACGCCCTCAGCAGGAAGTCTTTGCACATTAGAAAAACGGGAATACTGCTGATTCCAAGTAGTACAACTATTTCCTTGCATTAAAATTTTCCTTTTTTTTTCTGACTTATTATAATAAATAACCTGGCAGCATAAACATTATATTAAAATAAAGACAAAATTAATTCATTATTCATGTTCAGTTTTTTTCTCTTGGTTTGTTTACAATACCACCCATGAGCATTTGTTTAAGTTCCCAGTGTATATTGACATTGTTCTAGCTTCTAGTTATTGTTGCTTTTTTTTTTGGTTCACAGAAAATGTTTATTTGATGTAACAAATCAATACATTTATTGTTAGATCCAACTGCAAAGGGAAAAAGGAATGAAAAATTTGTACAATGCATAGAGAAAAACAAGATGTTTACTGTGACAACCAGTCATCTGTATATTTCTAAAATAACGCTTCTAAAATTACTCAATTATTGAAATCGATGTGAAAATAGAAAGATGTTAATAGCAACGGAGTGCATAAAACCAAACATCAAATTTTGAGCAAATTAACATACTAGGCACTTTTACTAACAAGCACAGGTAAATAAGATCAGCAGTTCCTAATGAAATTCCAAGTTCTCTTTCTGCCACTAATAAGAGGAATAATAATAAAAAAAATGATGTTAATGACCAACAGGGATATTGTAGTAAGGGTCATTGTATTATATGACCCTTCCCAAGAAACAGAATTATCTGGAATGCCTAGGACCATGTCAGACCCAACTGGGTGTCTAGCATTACTGACTACCAGTCAAACCAAAAAATGATATGGTTACGGATAGATCAATTGTATGATATTCACAGAAGATAAAACTGCCCATTATGCCTTACTGTGTGAGGCCCCTGTCAAAATATACATTTTGATTTTAAAATATATTACAATTTATGGGCCCATATACAGTACAGTAATTTATTAATGAGTATTTAGAATAATGGGACAATAATGGGTAGAGAAGAGGTAATTACCTATTTGCTTTTCTGTTTTATTAGTACAGATGGAGATTCTTCATATCATCTAGGCACCATCTCTTTACATTAAGGTCCACTATGAGAAAGAGGCAGCAATGCTCTTATTATGACATGAGTCTTTGGAACCAGGTTGTATTATAACAATATAGATCTCCAAGCCTCAGCAGTTCCCAAATACCATTTAATGCTAGAGACACAATTTCTTATGATTGCTTCATCCATTGTGCTTCCAGAAATAATGGATCCCAAGGACTCTCAAAGACAGTAACTGTGCTCCATTGATGATAACAATAAATGCAAGTCTTAAATTATGGAGGATAATATGAATGATAATTTACTTTCCTACTATGCTAAATTTATTACTGGTAATCTTGTAAACAAAGAACAATACATCTTCCAACCATATATTCTTCTCTTGAACATTTTAAGCTTTAATCACTTCATTCCTAGAATGTGATATCCAGTGATGACTGTATCTCTGCCTTCTACACATTGCCACTAGCAGGAAGGACAAAGGGCCCATGAATGGAAACAGAAGAGTTGCCACATTGCTAAAAGATTGTCCTACCCTTGTCTAACATGCTTAAGACCCACCCAGGAGAGCATGATGTTACCACATAACAAGAGAGAAAGTCTGTGGGAAAGCCATTTGGTATTGTGAAGTAAGTATCTTGTAAGCCATAGGAAAAGGCACAGACACATAGGAAGACTGCTTGACACAGTGTGGAACCTGTGGAGAAGATCAGGAGACAACCTTTGGTGCCAGTGGCTAGCACACAGGGTAAAGGAATTCTGCTATCACCTTCACTGCCCTGAGGTGGTGTAGATTTGAGGCAGCACACAGTCAAACCACTGACAGGCAAAAGTCCAAGTTTCTTGGTTGTTAGCAGTGAAACATGGGTAACCAGAGCCCTGACTCATTCTGAGTCCAATGAGAATGAGAGACCCTAAATCAAGTCATCAGCACCATTTGGCAGTGAAAAAATATGCTCCAACTAGCAGGAATGATCCTTACCAGGCTTGCTCCTGGAATGAGGGCTCAGCTGCAGGGCCTGTGATGACCCTTAGACACTAGACCTGGAGCTCCTTGGTGTTATCAGGTCAACGAAAGGAATGTGTGAAGAGGGGGCAGGGAGAAGTGTTGTAGGGGAGCATAGGGTGCCCTGGTGAGACAAATGGGCACAGATTTCACACAGGCTCCAACCCGGGTTTAAAGTGAGTTTAAAGCACCACAATCAGATGACACAGTTGACTGCAGGCTTCCCAGATACTGGATGGGAACTGAGATAATTTTGAGGTAGGCATTTCCATCAACCATAACTCAGTAATGACCAGGTGTGAACTTTGGGCACCCTTTCTTAATGGCACTGAGGACCTGATAATTCAAATGGCAAAAAAAAATTAAGATACTTTAAAGGAAGAGGGTGATGTTGGCATAAACTTCTGACCTAAGAGTGTAATATGTTATAGATACTTATTTTGGTAATTCAGAATACACATTTACAACTTTTCTTCTTTCTTTCTTCCTTCCTCCCTCCCCCTCCCTCCCGCTATCCCTCCCTCTCCATCCTTCCTTTCTTCCTTCTTACTACCTAGAAGGATGTAAAAATCAACTAATCTAACTCCTATCAAGGTATAGATTAGAAGAATGAATAATGGTGTTCACCAAAACAAAACTTAATGCAAGTAGTGACAAAAAAACTTAATGCAAGGTGTTCTGAGAAAATAGAAGTTGTATGAAAAGTCAAATGCAGTTTATAACTCCAAATTGCATAGGCAAAGGAAATGACCAAGAGGCACTGGCCCAGGCAGGATGGAAGTAGATACTAATTTCTACCTGAAATAGGGAATTGGCTTTGAAAGGATGCCACAAAATGAAATATTTCATACAGCTTTAATACAACATATTTCACAGATGATTGCACGCTTCATTTAAAATTAGCACAGAAGTGAAAACAATGAATTGACAACCCAACGGGGAGAAAGAATAGAAAGACAAAGTAAGGGTGCATTCAGAAATCAAAGTTGAATTGAATCATCAGTCATTTGCAATTCATTATAGGTTTTAGGTTGTTTTAAAAATTAACTGTATTTTCCTTTTTCAGAGAAAGATATGAAGATGATTACATGACAGTCTGTGACAATCTGTGAAACTAAATAAGGAAGTGTTTCTTAGAGGCTATCTTCCAGGAAGAATGAGTTTAAGAATATATATGAATATATATAGCCTCCAAACACAAACTGTGAAACAATTCTTTTAGCATCAAGTTTTAGCCCTCCAATTTCTATAAAAGGAAAAGAAAACAAAATTCTATCAATATTTCTGACATTTACTTATGTGTTGAAAGGTTTCCACAAGTAGATAAGTAGGCTTTCAGCCAGTATGTTTTTCCAAGTAATTCTCACTAGTCAACACTCTAAAAGAAAAGGCACCTTACTTAATGCCATTTTAAGTGGGCTTTAAGCCACAAGTAGTTTTAAATTTCATGACATCTCAAAATTTGCAGGCCCGAATACAGAAATCATCATGTAAACACTTAAATCCCTTTGTGTGCATACATGTATCTGAGTATTTAGTAAAGAATGAATCAGGGTCATAATTAGAATGCTCTTCTTTAATTGTGCCCATTTACAATTTCCTGTACAACTATGAAAAGTGAAGTAATAACTCTTCATGTATAGATAGGCTCCATTGGCAGAAGAACTTGGAAAATGCTTTTATATCAGTGACATTAATTACTTCAGATAGAAAATCAGTGAAGTTGATTCAATATAGATGTTTTTCCTCAATCAATTTATACAAATAGATAAAGCTTTCGAAGTTCAATTTTTCAATGGTAAAATATTTGACATTATGTGAATGCTCCAAATTCAATTTAAAACATCAGCACTGAAGATACACTTACGTGTTTTTTGTGTAATGTTATGAATACATGTTTTGGTAGACCTTATTTTCGGGGAATTTTTTTTTTTTACTAATTTACTACTAAATTAAAATAAAGTGGGCCAGCAATGCACTTGGAATTGGCCATAGTTTATACACAATCTATGACTGCTACCAGCTAATGTGGGATATTTAATCAATCTTAAACTCAAATTTTGAAAATTTATAATTTTTAAATATAGCACATAATTAAACTAGAAAATTGTGGTGAACCTGCTGTTAAAATAAAAACATTTAAAAAAGACTTGACATGGCAAGTGATTTCTTTGCTGCCCCATCATTAAACAGACTTTATAACTGTTTCAGCCTTTGAAGAACTATTATCTAAATCAATAGTGTTAGTCCACTAATTGTTGCTTGTATCTTATTTATAACCAGTTGGAAATCCTTAATTAAAGTAATCAATGAAATAAGGCCAGGCAACTTTAGATTTTGAAGTTTTAAGTGAATTGTGATTACTGAAAACAAAGTCTACAAAAAAGATAATGAAATTTATTCTTTAAAAGCAAGGACCAAACTGAATGAATTACTGATGAGAACTTGTTTACAAGATTTAATATTGAGATTCTATGATTAAGCTTTAATATCTCAACCTACAGTAAGATGGAATTCCTGTTTTTAATTGGATAAATTTATAACTGGAAACTGAAGGAAATTGAAAAAAACCTATGATTTTGCAGCATCTTTTTTGTAACATTTAAAAGACTCATTAACACAGACAAGGTATTTGAGGAATTTTGCTTCTGGTAGATATATGTGAAAATAAATGGGCTGAAATATTTATAAAATTTAATTCTAAATATGGAATTATATTTACCATTTAGGAACATTTGCTCAGTAGCTGTAGAGAGAATATTATCTCAGTTAAGATATGGTGTTTTAGGAAGGGTCAGTTGAAGATCTCAACAATTTCAAATTAATCAACTATAAAATAAAACTTAGAAGAATGTTGCAAGAAATATTTTCTGAAAACAATTAAAAATATGTCCATATTGAAAATAATACATTCTTCAGAAAAATACTAGTGACATAGTACTAGAGACAGATATGGATAAGAAACTGATTAAAGACATGCATATGTCCTAAGAATAAGGACATATTCTGCCTATGTTCAGAAAAATCAATGTACAGTTTTATTTTTTACTTTGCTTTAATGTATACAAATATGTTATTTTTATTTCTTTAGAAATAATTTCATATTTGAATGTGTTTTTGAACTAAATCATTTAAAAAATCAATCAACATATACCTATGGTTAACTATCTAATATTGTACACTTTAACTTTGTTAAGAGAGTAGACTCATGTTAAGTGTTCTTACAATAATAATAATAAATATAATGAAATCATTATGGGATTTTCACTCTCTCTTTCTTAACCATCCAGCATTTCAGTATTTCTACCAAATCGAATTCACATTCTAAACAAAATACTTCACTCCAGTCACAATTAACGTTTTAGAGACTCAAAATTTTCACTTCCAATATTTATTTTCAACCACTATTAAAAAACAAACTGTTAAGACCTCTTGCCTAACAACAAAAATAACAAATACTTCAAGATTACGAACATGGTCCACAGTCCTGAGTGCTTTACAGCTTGATGAGATAAGCACCCTTATTACATACTTATTATAGATGAGGACACTGAGGCACAGAGAAGCTAAGCAAATCAGTCCAAGGTCACTTAGCCAGTAAGTGGATGAGCCAGAAGGAAAACTGATGCAGTCTGCAGGATAGTGTCCTTTACATAAACTAGTCTTAGAGTTCTGTGCTAAATTGTTTCATAATTACTGTATAACTTTACCTTACTTCACTTGATTTCAAGTTTATAAATA
Organism: Phocoena sinus; assembly: GCF_008692025.1. Classification (NCBI taxonomy): domain Eukaryota; kingdom Metazoa; phylum Chordata; class Mammalia; order Artiodactyla; family Phocoenidae; genus Phocoena; species Phocoena sinus. The sequence goes on along the minus strand of NC_045772.1, from coordinate 33,031,538 downwards.
TATGAATCAGGATTTATAACTTTTATCACTTTCCATTTCCCTCTCATTGTGTAGTACTTGGTTATGTTTGTTTCCAGTTGAAACCTGGCACTCCTCAAGCAACTGAATAGCACCTATTTGTGGAATAATTGATTGGCCTTAAAAGCTGAAATGTAAACGGACTCAAAAATTAAAATGGAGTGTTTTTTTCAATTTAGTTGTTCATAATTATTTTTCTGGTCCACTCTCAAAGTCCAGTGGGGAATGGGGAAGGAAAAATAAAAACAACAATATTTTAACAATCCACAATTTAAAGTATTTGGCTACCATTTCAACTATCTAAACTGTGCCGTATCTACTAATCATAAAAAAATACTAGCCTTAGTTGAAACACTAGAGGTCCTTTAGCCTAATCTTCTCACAGATGCTGTATCACTTATCTTAAAAATTTGCTTTATTCATATGCATATCTGTTCCTGGTATGATTGTTTTTTAAAAATCTTTAAAATTACAGAAGTAAAAATCCTTCCTTTTCATTACTCATAACTTTTCCTTCTTAAAAAATATTTGCTTCAATGTCGTATTCTTCTTTATAAATGAGAATTCTAAAGGAAGCTTATTACAGAATAGTGTTTTCTTTTTTCTTTTGATCAGTGTTGCAGCATCAATATTTCTCCTAAGTTTTTTTTCAAAAAAGTCCCTCTCCAGTTTCAGAATAGTAAGTGTGATAAGGCGTGGTCAAGCCTCTATTTCATAATTTGTACCAACATTTTTAATATCTTTCAACCTATAATTCTGAGATATTTCTAGAGTAGGATGGCTGTACATTTATACAATTCAAGTTATTTGCAATATTTTTTTAAATGAATGCATTTGTGGACTTCTGTATAATACACAATAAGAGCAAGAACTCTTTTCCAACACAATTGCTGTTTTAGATCATTAACTTTCATCAACTTTGGTAAACTAAGGACTGATTATATCTGTTTGTTAAGTGCCTGAAACATATTATAGATACATCCACTTAGCTAAGTAAATAAGAGACAATCTCAAATACTCAGTTCCTGGGTGGACCAGGCCCAAAGGCCATAAAAACCTCAGAAAATGAGGTCTTAGTGAGACTTAGTTTGGTTCAACATATATCTGTTTTATCTCCTGGAGATAATAATCAAGCTATATGAATTACAGGTATTGCATTCACACTTCTTTTTTATGGATTAGAGGTCATTATACTGATATTCAGGTACATGTTTGCTATGAGAAATGTATTCAGGGTTTGGGGATGCTACAGCAGAAAACTTATTCATTAAATTACTCACAACATTAATTTGGATGAGTTAGTTGGCACCTTGGAGAATAGGATAACGTTTTAAAACTTGACAAGTTGGCATGTAGGAAGACAACAAGTTAGGTTTTAGTATTTAGGTTGAAGGAAGCTATTTCATCCAAGAGGAAAAACAAACTGGACAAAACAAGAAGATAATATTTGCAGAGATGTGATACATATGTGGTATAAGAAAATATATTTTTAAAAATCTTTTACAAGTAAACAAAAACAATTTCTATAATTAGTATTTACAGTTCATGATTAAAAATAAATTTTAGTTGATTTATTTCTATTTAACTTTGAGCCTAAATGGCTCCATCATCCATCTTTTTATTCATTCATTCATTCATTCATTCACAGTTTCATGCTTATATGCCTACATTTAGTCAGTAAATATTTAATGACAATAAACATTCTTCTTTTTGCAAGACAGAGGCAATAAAGGAATAGGTAGTCTGTTATTTATCCTTCTACCAGATTCCCTGTGTGGCTTTGATTGTAAGAAGAGATCAAACTGAAAATTTGGAAGATCTTTATTTACGCTCTGACACATTGAAAATCCCTTTTGTTATGGACTGAATGTTTGTGTCTCCCCTCTAAATTCAATGTGATGGCATTTGGAGTTAGGACTTTTAGGGGTTAGTTAGGTTTACGTGAGGTCATGAGGGTGGGATCTTCATGATGGGATTATTCTCCTTATAAGAAGAGGATGAGAGACCAGGCCTCTCTGTCTCTCTTTCTCCACCCTGTAAGGACATAGTGAGACGGCAGCAGTCCAAGCCATGAGCGTTCCACCAGAAACCAAATCAGCAAGCACATTGATCTTGTGCTGCCTAGGCTCTATAACTGTGAGGAATAAATGTCTTGTTGTTTAAGCCACCCAGTCTTTGGTATTTTGTTACAGTAACCTGAGCTAAGACATGGTGATAATAAGAAATATATATATATATATATACATTTTATTTTTATTCTTTGGCTGTGTTGGGTCTTTGTTGCTGCGCGTGGGCTTTCTCTAGTTGTGGCGAGTGGGGGCTACTCTTCGTTGTGGCGTGCGGGCTTCTCACTGCAGTGGCCTCTCTTGTTGTGGAGCATGGGCTCTAGGTGCGCAGGCTTCAGTAGTTGTGGCTCGCGGGATTCAGTATTTGTGGTGCGCAGGCTCAGCAGTTGTGGCTCACGGGCTCTAGAGCGCAGGCTCAGTTGTTGTGGCACACGGGCTCTAGAGTACAGGCTCAGTTGTTGTGGTGCATGGGCTTAGTTGCTCTGCGGCATGTGGGATCTTCCCCGACCAGGGCTCGAACCCGTGTCCCCTGCATTGGCAGGCGGATTCTTAACGACTGCACCACGAGGGAAGTCCCTAAGAAATATATATTTGACCTTTGTCCCCAGTTCCTGACACAGAGCTTCTAAAATTTTTGGTGATAGGAACATCCTTTTGTTATTCATAACAAGCTTCTTTCCACCATACTTGAATTTATACTAATAAAGTGACTTTTGATTGGCTCCTAGATAGCTTAAGGATGGGGGACGGTTGCTAGAGGAACTAACTGATGATTAGAAGTTTGGAACTTTCAGCCCCATCTGCAGAGGAGAACAGGGCTGGAGGTTGAGTTCAGTAATCAATGGCCAATGATTTAATCAATCATGCCTACATAATGGAACCAACATGAAAAACCCTGTATGATGGAGTTGAGAGAGCTTCTGGGTAGTGAACACATCGAGGTGCTGGGAGGGTGACATGCCTGGAAAGAGTGCATGCAGCACCCCTTCCCTCATACCTTACCCTATGCATCTCTTCCATTTGGCTGTTCCAGAGTTGTATCTTTTATAATAAACAATAGTAGTAAAGTACCTTCCTGAGTTCTGCAAGCAGTTCTAACAAATTATCAAACCTGAGGAGGGGGTTGTGGGAACCACTCAACTTTACAGTCAGTTGGTCAGAATTATGAGTGGCCCAGATTTGTAATTAGCATCTGAAGCAGGGGCAATCTATGGGACTGAGCCCTTCACCTGTGGGATTTGTGCTAACTTCACATAGTGTCAGAACCGAACTGAAGGTAGGGCACCTAGTTGGTGTTAGGAGAATGGAAAAACTGGTTGTTGGGTGAAGAAAAAAACACACATCTGGTATCAGAAGTGTTGTGAGTAAAGACAGTTCAAAAGACACTTTCTCCTACTCTTTCTTTGAATTAATTGAATTCACCTATTCTTTAGAATTCAACAGCTCAATTCCTAATCTGACCAATAAGAAGTTGAAATTTCCACTCAAGAATAATACAAGTCGGGAAGCTGAAGACAAATTAAGTTAATAACATATAAAAGACTATATCTTTATAATTTTATTTTATTTTTTGGCATAAATGAAATATATCAAAAACATTTGTCATTAAGAAAAAAACACTACTTTAAGCTTTCAAAATATGAATGAAATACTTCTTGTAAGTGATAAATCTTAAACAAAAGAAAAAGTATAATGAATGTTATTTGAAATAAGATGCATGTATCTTTTTGAATTAGTGTTTTTATTTTTTTCAAGTATATACCCAGGAGTGGAACTGGTGGATCATATGGTAGTTCTATTTTAGATTTTTGAGAAATCTCCATACTCTTTTCCATAGTGGTTGTACCACTTTACAGTCCTACCAACAGTGTAGAGGGTTCCCTTTTCTCTACATCCTCACCAACAAAAAAATACACACACCCCAATATTCATAGCAGTGTTATCTACAATTGCCAAGTTATGGAAGCAACCTAAGTGTCCATCAACAGGTGAATGGGTAAAGAAGATGTGACATATATATATATATATATGCATACACACACACACACACACACACACACAATGGAATACTACTCAGCCATAAAGAAGAACAAAATAATGCCATTTGCGGCAACATGGATGGACCTAGAAAACAGCATACTAAGTGAAATAAGTCAGAGAGAGAAAGACAAATACTGTATGATATCACTTATATGTGGAATCTAAAAAAATATGACAAACTAGTGAGCAAAACAAAGAAGAATCAGACTAACAGATGTAGAGAACAAAACAGTGGTTACCAGTGGGGAGAGGGAAAGGGGGAGGGGCAATATAGGTGTAGGGTTTTAAAAAAAGGGTTATTATGGGATTATATGAAATCATGTGTGTGAAAGTTTTGAAAATTGTAAAGCACTGTAGAAGTTAAAGAATTTTTCATTCAATTAAAAAGTTTTTTTTTTTAAATGCCACTTGCAAAAAATAAAAATAAGATGCGGGGCTTCCCTGGTGGCACAGTGGTTAAGAGTCTGCCTGCCGATGCAGGGGACACAGGTTCGTGCCCCGGTCTGGGAAGATCCCGCATGCCGCGGAGCGGCTCGGCCCGTGAGCCATGGCCGCTGAGCCTGCACGTCTGGAGCCTGTGCTCTGCAATGGGAGAGGCCACAACAGTGAGGGGCCCGTGTACCGCAAAAAAAAAAAAGATGCACATTTTATAATATAGTACTTCAGTAAACAATGATCCTCAGATCTTGAATTTATTAGGTGAATTTTGTCTCAACAATATGAACTTTTACATGTTGAGATCATAGCCCCACCATTAAAATAAGATATGCAGATGAAATAAAGGACTGAAGAGGGAGTCATAGACCTGCTGGAATGGATATACAATTTTTTTGGGGGGGTGGTTGCAAACAGCCTACGAAAATGGTCATGAGAGCAGTAATCACTTTAAACACTTCCCAGGCATAGAGATGACCGGAGATATATCCACAAAATAGACACATAACATTTCAGTAACCACCAAATAAGACCTTTCACATTCCTCTTTTCTCTTCCCTTCTAGACTTTCCCACATCCTGTCCCTACGTCCCATTGCACATACCTTAGTTTTATCATGGTGTGCAAGCTGGGAGAAAAGGATTAGAAAAAATAGATGATGAAAAAAGAATTTCATCGTACCTAGCTTCTACCTAAGGTAGGACTAAGCTGGAGAAGGGGAAAGGTCTCAACTTTAAGTCAAGAGCTATATCAAGACTATTAAGTGAAAAATGATACTTAATTGTTGGCTGGAGAAACACTGCCATGATTTGATCACACAGTGATGGGATTTGCCTAAATTTCATCAGAAGTAAGGCGAAGGGCTAGCCCCAGAGAATATAAAGATAGAGGGGAAGAAAAATAAAGTTCCTTTAGGATGATATACCAAAAACAGAGCTTGATTAAGTAAGAATTATAAGAACTCCCTTGTACCTGGTATCGTACAAATATTTTTACATAATGTGTGAGTGTGTGTGTTCTCATAACTTTTGTCCCATTTGTTACAATTATTGCTACTTCATTGTAGATGAGATAAATGAGACGTAGAGATATCATGTAACTCATCTAGGTATAGGGTTGCAAGATTTATCAAATATAGAATGCCAAGTGAAATCTGAATTTCAGATATACAATGAATGTATATTTTTTAGTACAAGTATATTCTGTGCAATATTTGGGACCTTCTTATACTAGGCAATTATCTATTGGTGAACTGAAATTCAAATTTAGCTGAGTGTCCTACATATTATCAAGCAAACATACCTAGATCACACAGCTAGTAAATGATGGCCCCAAAATTTGAAATCAGATCTATAGGGTCTGGGTACACTTTATCCTCATAACTCTGTGATCTCTTTTCAGAGGAGAAAAAATGTCAGCGTGATTGCTTCTTTGCACTGTTAAATCTCAGGATCTTTCCCTACCTTTTGGCTTGATGTATTCCCACTATCAAATGCTGAAATCTACTGATGCTGGTTCTTTATCGTTCTTATACACCCAATAGAATAACTCATCCCAAAGACATGAGGTATATAGTCAGCTTTGTTTCTGTGGTTATCTTTATTATTCCCCTATGTTAAGAGCTTCCTAATACTTTTGGCATTTCTCCTAACTCAACACTTCTTCCTACTGCTTACTCAATTTGCATTTTACAAGCCTCTCAGCTTCCCCTACCAATAACATATTATGGGTCAGTGGTTTTTCAAGCTGCTTTTACAGAATGTGAGTTCCTTGAAAGAGAAAACATTTCATTTGTAAAAAATATGAAAATCTATTAAGGGTAAGACAAGACTGAACGAAATACATTTGATATTCTACTTTCACCATATGTTTTGGAATAAAAAAATAACAGACGTAATACTACTTTGTGGTTTCATTGGTGTTAATCATGTTTCTTGGGACTAAATTATCAAATAATTATAATTTTGGTGCCCCCCCTTAGTGTGAATTATAAAGATAAAATTCACAATGAACAGGAAAACAGAAGAAGTTCAAAATTTTAGGAAGCTAATAAAATGATGGAAGTCAAAAGTTTTCTTTGGACATTTTATTAAGTTTTCTGGGGAATTTAAATAAAAGTTACAATAGAGAACTAAAAAATCGTAAATTTTTAGGAAGTGCATTCATGGACAGCACAGTTTTTTAGCCTGGTAAAGACAACATTAAAGATATACTTAGAGAAAGTCAGATAATTATTAAGAGTTTGCCTGTGTACACAGCATCAGACTATATGCTCAGAAGTACTCTAGCTGAGGAATACTTGCTGTAAGCAGTGTTCAACAAAGAAAGAAAAATAAAACAGATTAAAATTATACCTTCACACCATACACAAAAATAAAACTCAAAATGGCTTAAAGACTTAAATATAAGACAGGACACCATAAAACTCCTAGAAGAGAACATAGGCAAAAGATTCTCTGACATAAATTGTAACAATGATTTCCTAGCTCAGTCTCCCAAGGCATAGAAATAAGAGCAAAAATAAGCAAATGGAACCTAATCAAACTTAAAAGCTTTTGCATAGCAAAGGAAATCATAAACAAAATGAAAAGACAACCCATGGACTGGGAGAAAATATTTGCAAACCATAAGACCAACAAGGACTTAATTTCCAAAATATACAAACAGCTCATACCATTCAGTATTAAAAACAAAACAAAACAAACAACCCAATGAAAAATTTGGCAGAAGACCTAAATAGATGTTTTCTCCAAAGAAGACATAGAGATGACCAACAGGCACATGAAAAGATGCTCATCATAATTAATTATTAGAGAAATTCAAATCAAAACTACCAGGAGGTATCACCTCCCACCATTCAGAATGGCCATCACCAAAATGTCTACAAATAATAAGTGCTGGAGAGGGTGTGGAGAAAAAGGAACCCTACTACACTGTTGTTGGGAATGTAAATTGGTGCAGCCACTATGGAAAACAGTGTGGAGGTTCCTTTAAAAACTAAAAATAGAGTTGCCATATGATCCAGCAATTCCACTCCTGCACATATATCTGGAAAAGATAAAAACTCTAATTATAAAAGACCCATGCACCCCAATGTTCATAACAGAACTATTTACAATAGTCAAGACAAGGAAGCAACCTAATTTTCCATCAACAGATAAATGGATAAAGAAGATGTGGTATATATACACAATGGAATATTAGACATAAAAAAGAATGAAATAATGCCATTTGCAGCAACATGGGTGGACTTAGAGATTATCATACTAAGCTAAGTAAGTCATACAGAGAAAGACAAATACCATATGATGTCATTTATATGTGGAATCTAAAATATGACACAAATAAACTCATTTACAAGACAGAAACAGACTCACAGACATAGAAAACAATCATATGGTTACCGAAGGGGAAGGTGGGGGGAGGAATAAATTAGTAGTTTGGAATCAACAGATACACCCTACTATATATAAAATAGATACTCAACAAGGACCTACTATTAAAGCACAGGGAACTACACTCAATATCTTGTAATAATGAAAAGTATCTTAGAATATGTATACAAATAATGCCATTTGCAGCAACATTGTAAATTAACTATACCTCAATAAAAAAATTTTATTGGAAAAAATTAAAAATTTTTTAAATCTTAAAAAAATAATACACACAAAGGTATAAGCATATACCATATTTCTACAAACAAATGTCTCAAATTCTATTTTTGTTTGTTTGTTTTTGTTTTTGCAGTACGCGGGCCTCTCACTGCTGTGGCCTCTCCTGTTGCGAAGCACAGGCTCCAGACGTGCATGCTCAGCAGCCATGGCTCACGGGACCAGCCGCTCCGCGGCATGTGGGATCTTCCCGGACCAGGGCTCGAACCCGTGTCCCCTGCATCGGCAGGCGGACTCTCAACCACTGCGCCACCAGGGAAGCCCTCAAATTCTATTTTTATTATACATAAACATAACCACATAATAAAATTATAAAAATAAACTAGCGGTACTGAGATATAAAAGTGCTAAAGGAATAAGGAAAATATAAAGCATGGAATTCCTGAAGTGACTTTGTAAGTAGAATAAATATAGCTTATCTGTAATGTTTTTAGGGAAGTATCAGGCTTAAAAATGAACTTTGAAAACAGGAGAAGCTATAGATTAGGGAGGAAGAATGGCAATCCAATATATGAGAGGTAAAAAAAAGCAAAGTGAGAATGGCAAATATGTTGACTTTACCTAATGCAAAAGTGTATGACAGACAGTGTGTCATGTGAATTCTGGAAGGAAAAATTAGTTATTTGGTAAAGAGAAAATGCTGAGGACATCTGGGGTAGTGAGGAAATAATTCTTTTGTCTTAAAGAAATTAATTTACATGTACATAATAAATTTTAGGTTAGATTGTAGGAAGCAGTGGTATGCTGAGCTGGGTTTTCACTACAAAAGAGCTGATTATTTAAATGCTGTGGTCTTTAAATTGACAATAGTGGAAAAATTTACATTATGGAAATCTACCAATGCTACAAGTCAGGATTTTGTTTGCTTTTGTACGGAGCTGGTTTGCCAGCACTCCACACAAGTTATTGTTATAACTTGAAATTAGCTTCCAAATAAGGTAATAGAAAAAAAATTTTTGGTATATTTTAAGAAAGAAGGTCATAAATATATTCTTAAATTATTTCTTACATTATGTAGTAGGTCAAAAGTCCAAACATAGTTCCTTCAGTAAAATTGTACCTGTACCCTCAGGGAATTTGTTCCAAATTTGTTTGATTTATGATGTATCTATTTTTTTAATACTAAAATTAGATGTCTTAGTTAAAGGTGGAGAAATAAAGCTGATATCTATTTAATGAAGAGAAAGCTGTCAAACGAAGAAAACGTGACAATGGAAAAAAGGAATAAATCTATACAAAAAAAGATACTTTCTAATTTTAAAAGATACACTATTTTCCATTTGTTATATTGTTAAGTGTTAATTTATGTGAAAACATTTTAGGCTCAAATTTATGTTTTTTACCCTGGTGGCTTTAAATATTAATTACGTAAATAAGTTTTATTAGATTAGAAATAATCAGGTGACAAAGTACACATTGTGAGCACCGTAAGTTGTATTTGAAATTGTATCCCTCAAAGTTTGAGAGAAATAAAAACATAGGGCATAAAATGGCTTGTCACAGATAAAGCATTTACACAGTGCTGCTTCCTCAGTATTCACTTGCTTGAATAAATATCCTAAATGAATATACCATATAAAGCAAAATGCTGTATTTGCTAAAATAAATACAAGTTCAAATGTGCACAGCTAGAGATGGCTACGGCTCTTAGAGAAATAAATAGGGCTCAGTCTAAAATGAATGTGAGACATTGAAAGAAGCATAAAACAGTTTTACAGAACATGATAAAATGAATACTGTGCCATTTAAAACTGATTGACAGGTAATGAACTATAAAATCTATATTAAAATGAAAATGGCACAGGGAGAGAATAGTACATGGCCTTATCCCTGCAGTCTTAGGGTTGAAAAATGGGAAATTTTCTACACCACTAGCTCACAAAAATTAAGCAAATTAAAAACTGCTGAAAAATGTATGTGCTATGATTGAATTAGCCAGTTGCTGAGAAAGAGAAGTGCAATGCAATTTAACTTCGTGGTATTAGGATGATATTCCTACTCATAGATTGAATTGGCACTTGAAAATGAGATGTTTCCGGTATATATGTGTGTTTATTTATGCATCCTTATGTTTCTATACAATTCTTCATCTACCAGAGGATTTAAACATATGTTAGAGGTCTGTATACTGCATTTTAGCCTATCAGCATACCTGTGTAGACATTCCATTGCTAGTTTATAATTTAATAGTCTGAATTGTGTAGCCATAACAAGTAAACGGTGGGTTTTATTGCTAGCTTGATATAACTGTTCTGAATAAAATTTGAACTGCCTCACTCAAAAGGAAGATGTCTCTGTACCTTACTCTCTTTGTCTTTTTTCCTTGCCTCAGGATCTAATAGAAAGAAAAAAAAAATTCCTGGTTCTCATGGGTAGCAAAATAGAAGTTCTATTCTTATTTCTTACATTAAAAAATAGAGAGACTAAAACTGGTTATATAACTGAAATGAAAAGCAACAATTGTGAAGTTACAGGCTTATATTACAAGCTTATTTCAGTACACTCAAATACACACACACACACACACACACACACACACACACACAGAGTTTAGGTATCATTTATTGATAACCCATTATTGGCCAGGGTTTACTGTAGAAATTTTATGAAATTGCTTAATTTCATACTGGGCTTCAATAAGATATACAGTGCTTTTGTTCTCAATTCACTAATGACAAAATTAGGGTCCAGAGACTTTAAGAAAATTTTCCAAATTTGCATCGATAGTAAGTGGCCATAGCCTAGTTTCAAACCCAGTAGCCTCACTCCCACACATTTTCTTAACCATTATATAACCAAAGGGGTTGTTTTTTGACAACTATATATTCTCATTTTACCTAAACACTTTAGATGTAAACTTATTATTTGAATTCTACTAAATACCAATGTTTTGGCTCAAGGCCTAGATCATCAGATACATAATTAACCTGGATGCTAATCTGTTACTATAAAGAAAGAATTAGAGCCAGGAGCATTATCAAAGTGCATCCCTCAAGTAAACAATGTAGAAAAAAGAGAATGTTATCCACAGTGATTATGCAGATAGGGAAACTGTCTAATGTATCTTGATAAAACTAAATTGATTTTCATCTTATCTCTGCTTTGCCTACAGTAATTCATCAATTTCTTAATTTCTGGTCATTATAGTGTAAATTTCCTTCTTTTGCCTTCACATTAGATATGTAGAGGTCCACTTATAGTGTAAAGAAGAGATTGTGAGTTTCCTGAAAACCTTCAATTTAGCAGAGAGAAACTGTGGCTTTTTTTAGACCACTAAACCAACTATTAGAGCAAATAACTCAATCCCTTTCTTAAACTTTTACAATTCTAGAGCTGTCAAGATAACATGGATTAGTGGAAAAAGGAAGAGGTCAAAAAGCCTGATTGGATGGTGGTTAAGAAAACATATTTGACAGGGAGACTACCAGGTTTGAATCTGAGCTATGGCCACTTACAACCTGTGCAAATTTGGACAATTTGCCTTAATGTCTCTGTGCCCCATGTTTGTCATCAGTGTAACGGGGACAATAGCAGTATGCATCTTACTGGAGTCCTATATGAAGTTTAAAATGTCAATATACATAAAGCTTGCAGAATTTAAAATTTCACTTGGAATCCTAAGTCTTTACTCAGTTACCATGTGAATTTTGGAAAAGCCAATTCACTTATTATTCTAAAACTCACACCATTCTTGTTTACATTGATGAAAATAATTACTCTAGTCATTTGTGTCAGGGTAACAAAGCACCTCAAAGATAATGGCTGAAAATAATAAAGATTTACTTTGCTATTTTGGCAGGGGTTCAATGAGAACAGCTCCACAGGACATTACCTGCTGGGGAGTGAAACAATGGATTGGGCTGAAAGCATCTGAAGACTCCCTCCCTCCGCCTGGTGGTCGATATTGTCACCAGGAATCTCAATTGGTTTCTCAATTGAAACGCCTAACATGTAGACTCTCCTTGTGGCTCCAGGACTTTCTCACTGTGGCTGAGATCCAATAATGAGCACCCGAATCAACCAGGCAGATACTATACCACTTTTACGACCTAAGCTCAGAAATCACAGTGCCATATCTGTCATAATCACAAACACACCCAAATTCAAAAGGAGGGGTCAAAGTCACAGTATAAGACAAGCATGTAGTGGGAGGTATTACTGCAACAAATTTTGAAAAATACACTCTACCACAGTTATCTAGCACATAGAACTGTTGCCAGAATAAAATGGAACAAGGTATCTAAAAAGTGTTGCAACATTTTAATTTCACTAATCAAATTAAATCACTTATGGATATGAACGCACAAAGGAAAAGCACTATTATATAGTTATATGTTATCATTCTTATCTAGAGTACAAAAATTTGATGAATTTTCAGCAATGTTGATGTGTTTGAAAATTTCACTATAACCTTGACTTTTCTATAGCTCAGATTAAAAATATTGAAAAATTTTGAAAGGAGGGCAAGGTATGTTGGAGTTGAGAATATTAAATTATTTATGGACTAAGAATTAGTTTATTATTAAAATTAGCTATGGCATACCCTCTAGATTTGTAATTATTATTTTGAAGGTTAGAAACCCTTTGGGTATCTGAAAATAGAGCACCAATAGCAGAATTTTCAACAGCCACAGGGGAAGCCCAGAGACACAGGAAAATACTTCCCCATGCTGAATGAAAATAACTTTCAAAGTATACCAGCAAAATTATCCATTAGGAATAAAGGCAAAATAAAGATTAGCAAAAGCTGAAGCCATCCTAAAAACTTTCTAAATGATATATTTAAGGAAGAAGGAAAAGGGTCAAAAAAGGAAGGTCTGAGGCTTTAGAAGGAATGGTAGCAGAGATACTACTAGAAAATATTTGGTTATGTCTGAATTTTCAAAAATGTATAAATCAATAATAAAAGAGTATGCCTAATCTGTGGATTAAAAACAACTACAGAATTAAAATACTTGAATTATGTAGCATAAAAATACTGCTTTGTAGAAAGTAATATTTTTATGTTCCTTAGACAGGTATTAGCAAACTTATTCAGTAAAGAACCAGACACTAAATATTTTAGGCTTTGCAGGCCAAGAGGCAAAGTAGAGGATACTGTGTATATAATTATATAACAAGAGAGAAATATAACGAGAGAATTTCCACAATTGTTTTAATTGATGAAGTTCAAATTAAATAATAGTGATTGACAATACTTGTATGAATGTGGGGTGTGTGTGTCTGTGACACAGAAAAATAAAAATTTGGGGGGATATTTTGCTTAACTAGAGTTCAAAGTTAGTGTTTTCTATCAACCAATTGACTGCAAAATGTGCATCTGTTAATGCTCATCTTTAATAAGATTTTACATATTTCATGTTTGAAAATGTCTTTTCACACAGATAGGTAGTCCCTTATACTGATATCAACAAATGAACCACTTGGAAACTTACTTTGGTTATAGCCTCATTTTCATTCTGCTGTAGTAAAATATTTCATTTTAAATTTTGTAATATTTACGATGTTGCTTTCCTGGATTGCAGATATTGTTGTGGGTGCTTAGAGTTATAATGTTTATGCATATTTTATTTGTTTAGCTCAGCTATAATGTCATTAAATAATAAACACAATGCTTTGCTATCTAATTTGATAACAACACTCTACTGTGTCTAAATATCAATCAATACATTTGAAGCTCACTTTTCTCTTCTGTTTCGACATGATGAGCATTCACTGGTATCAAAAAATGAAAATGAAAGTCCCAGTATGGCAATACATGTGGCACTCAAAATGCTTTGGACTTATAATTTCATCAATGAAATTTGAATTTCATATTTTCTCCTTGTCACAAAACTTTACCCTTTGTTTTATTCATTCATTTAACATGTAAAAATTATTTTTAAAGTGACAGGCTCTGCAAGAAAAATGTGGCCAAAAAAAAAAAAGGAAATCAGAATGAACACACAACAAAAGTAAGTCAAGATGAATAAAACTATATTATTAAAATTAATGAAAACTTATGAACCCCCCAGTTAAAAAAAAAACATGATTAAAATATTTAGATTGTATTAAACTTATCCAACAAAATTTTATTTGTAAGAAAACATCTAAAATAATTAAAACCTTTTGCAAACTGTTCAAGAGAATAAAAAGGTAGAAATGTTCTCCAAATTGTTTTGTAATGCTTTTATAGTTTTTACTTCAAAACAAGATGAGAAACTATACAATGCAAAAATATATATATAAAAGCCAATAGTCTAAAAGGAAACTAAAACGAAGAGGAGATGTCAGTACACATCTATTAGAATGGCTAAAATCCAAAACACTGACAATACCAAATGTTGGTGAGTATGTGGAGCAAGAGGAACTCTCATTCATTGCCCATGAGAATTCAAAATGGTACAGCCACTTGGGAAGAAAGATTCTTACAAAACTAAACACTCTTACATACCATCCAAGAGTTGTGTTTCTTGGTATATTATTCAAATAAGTTGAAAATTTATGTCAAAGAACCCTTACTTGCATGTGTATGGTATAGCAGCTGTATTAATATTTGCCAAAACTGAGAAGCAATCAAAATGTTTTTCAGGGCTTCCCTGGTGGCGCAGTGGTTGAGAGTCCGCCTGCCGATGCAGGGGGCACGGGTTCGTGCCCCGGTCTGGGAAGATCCCACATGCCGTGGAGCGGCTGGGCCCGTAAGCCATGGCCGCTGAGCCTGCGCGTCCGCAGCCTGTGCTCCGCAACGGGAGAGGCCACAACAGTGTGAGGCTCGCATACCACAAAAAAAAAAAAAAAAAAAAGTTTTTCAGTAGGTGAAAGAATAAATAAACTGTGGTATATTGGATAACAGAATATTATTCATGCTAAAAGGAAATGAGCTATCAAGCCATGAAAAGACATAGAAGAAATTTCAAGTCATATTACTAAGTAAATATTGGGTTGGCCAAAAAGTTCGTTTGGGTATTTCCATAAGATGTATATAATTCCAACTAAATGACGTTCTGAAAAGGCAGAATTATGGAGATAGTAAAAAGATCACTGGTTGCCAAAGGTTTGAAGGGAGAGAGGAATAAATAGGTAACAGAGGATTTTTAGGGGAATGAAACTACCCTGTATGCTACTGTAATGGTGGATACATGCTATTTTACATTTGTCCAAAGTAAAATAGTTACAGCAATATAAAGAAAAAAATGTCCTGATAAATGCGGATTTATCCCAGTAACTTAACTGAGTCTTAACACTAGAATCAATAAATGTAATTTACCACATAATGAATGAAAAGAGAAAAATCAATTAATTATTTAATAATTATAGAAAATATGCTTACAAAATTTATTTATGATAAATATTACTATTATTATAAAAATAGTAAAAAGTATAATAGATTATTTAAATCAAAACCACAATTAATAATTATTTTACCTTTTCCAAATAAGCAAAATTTATAAACTCTCATGAATTGTTGGCCAAACAATGGGACATTTTATAAACTGCTAGTGTGAGAATACATTCATTCAACCACTCATTTTTTTTTTCCTTCTGGGCAGAAGATTAAATGTTATCGTAGGCTACTGAGTTTGAGGATAGTTTGTTATGTATTATTATTATTATCATTGTTTGTTAGGCTAACTTTAAAATCTGATAGTTACATGATGAGGAGACAAAAGTAAATGATACCAGTAGCCTACGTATTCTATGATAGAAGTATGCAAAGAGTATTACGGGAACACAAAGAAGGTAAATTAAACAAAAATGGCAGAAAGAATATGTAAGGGTCAAAGGTGTTCTAGAAAAGGTAAGTCTTTAAGTCAGAATGGCTACTGAATGTATACAGGATGATGTATGGGGGTTGCTTGCTACAGAGCAAGGTTGCAGATTGAGTGAGACATGAAACAATAAATAAGCAATAAAGAATATGGCACATTTGAGGATCTCTAAGTAGTTCAGTATTGCAGGAATAAGAGGGTGTCTGTAGAAGACTGAGTAGAAATAAGGTTACAGAATAAGGCAGATGCTAGATTTTAAAGGGCCTTACTTGTCACAATTGGATTTCATACTAAGACAATTTTAACAATACTGTATTCCCTTTTGTTGGTTCCTTATGAGAGAGCCAGGTCTATAATCTAAAAGTCTAATAATCCAGGTATCATATTATCATATTGACAGATGGTGAATCACTCTTGATAAATAACTTATTAGGGTTTACAAGTTACTAGTATTTCAATAGTAACATCCTTCAAAATGATGAAACCAATTTTATATATATGACTCTTGAGCAACAAAAGGTTAGGGATGCCCACATTTACACAGTTGAAAATCTGTGTATACCTTTTGAAACCCCCAAAACTTAACAACTAACAGCCTATTAGCCTACTGTTGACCAAAAACCTTACTGATAACGTAAAACAGTCAATTAACACATATTTTGTATGTTATATGTATTATACACTGAATTCTTACAATAAAGTAAGCTAGAGAAAAGAAACCGTTACTAAGAAAATCATAAGAAAAATACATTTACAGTACTGTATTGTATTTATCAATACTGTAAGCTTACATCATCTGTTTATAAGATGAATCGTCTGTCAGTACCTACATGGATATTGTCCCATATAATACAAAACACTGTAGATATTTTATATGTATTACTAACACTGGTATCAAAAATGAAGATACTGTGAAAAAGAAATTTATATATATTATAGGTATAACAATTCTTGAATTGAAAATGAAGAGGCAGCAATATGATAGCTTTTTGGTAGCCTGAGGTAATCGATACAATTGCTTATATCAATAGTAGCCTAGTCTATATATTAATGAATGAATCATTATAAGATGTTTATGGCATACAGTATTATGGTAGAATTCATAATACAGCATTGGAAACATTGCTATATTAAAAAAAAAAACCCTGTGATGAAAGGCTGATATGAAGTTTCTCCAATTACAGCAGGAGGGTCATACTGTATGGTAATGTAATTCTTTGAAAGCATAGTTACAAAACGGCAAGAAAACTAACACATTATTATTAAATATCACTCACTTCATGCCTGTGTAAGGATAGGCTATCCACTTCAATGCAAGTCTTGCACACAGTCTTCTATACGATGAATACTTTGGCGGTGATGACATAAAAGCATCTCATACAGTTCTTGCTGTACAATTATTAGATTTTCACATGATGACACTTACATGACTACACAACAGATAATGTTTATTAACTGTATGGCATGATGGTTATTTGCTATTTATCAAGTGGAAGTGGATCATAAAGGGCTTCCTCCTTGTTGTTCTCTTAGTGAGTAGGCTGAGAAGGAAGAAGAAGAGGAGGGGTCAGTCTTGCCGTCTCAGGGGTGGCAGAGGGTGAAGAGCGGAGGAGGGGGAAGGGGAGGCAGGAGAGGCAGACATACTTGATTACATTTATGGAAATACCTTGTATTTTCTACATTACTTCTTTGCTTTTTCATTTCTCTAAAAATGTTTCTATACTGTACCAATCCTTCTTCCCCCACTACTTTAGCTTCAGTGCCCTTATCATAGAAGGGTCCATATCGTAAAAAATGTCAAAAGCACTCTCAAGTAATTGGAACCCTCTGCCAGACAGGCACTGCTTCTTCTATGTCTTCTTCCTGATAGTCTAGCACTGGTTTGGAAACACTCGTCTCCATCAAGTCATCTTCTGTTCATTCCTCTGGTATGTTGCCTATTAGCTCTTGAATTTCTCCAAGACACATACCTTGAAACCCTTACAACCCCCCACCTTTTTTGCCATATCCATAATCTCTTTTATGATTTTCTTGATTGGCTGTGCTATAAATCCTGTGAAGTCATACACAACATCTTGACATAGTTTTTGCCAGCAGGAATTTACTGTTTCAGTCTTCATGACTTTCACGGCTTTTTGCATAACAATGGCATCTTTAAAAGGTATAATCCTTCCAGATTTTCATGATGTTCTCTCTCTCAGGGTTCCCTTTCATAGCATTGTCAACACTTTGCATAGAGAAATGTGTGTAATGAGTCTTAGAAAATGTGTATAATGAGTCCTCACAACTCTGATCTAGAGGCTGAACTAGAGACGTGTTTGTGAGCAAGTAGACCATTTTGATGCCTTCAATTTGAACTCATAGCATTCTGGGTGACCAGAGACATTGTCCAATATCAAAAGAACTTTAAAAGGCAGTCTCTTACTGGCAAGGCACTTCCTGACTTTAGGGACAAATCATCCATGGAACCAACCCAGAAAAAGGATTCTCATTGTCCAGGCCTCTTGTACAACCAAAAGGCCTGCAACTGGTGTTAATATTTTCCCCCTCCAGCGTTGGGGCTTAGGAGGTTTATAGATAAGGGCAGTCCTGACCATAAACCTGACTGCATTTGCACAAAACAGGAGAGTTAATCTGTCCCTTCCTGCCTTAAAAGCTGGTGTTGCTTCTCTTCCTTACTAACTTGTGGCATTTTTTTTTTTTTTCCCCCAGAACAGGGCACTTTCATCTGCTTTAAAAACCTGTCCCTAGGGCTTTCCTCGTGGCACAGTGGTTGAGAGTCTGCCTGCCGATGCAGGGGACATGGGTTCGTGCCCCAGTCTGGGAAGATCCCACATGCCGCAGAGTGGCTGGGCCCGTGAGCCATGGCCGCTGAGCCTGTGCGTCCGAGCCTGTGCTCCGCAACGGGAGAGGCCACAGCAGTGAGAGGTCCGTGTACCGCAAAAAAAAAAAAAAAAAAAAAACCTGTCCAGGCAGATATCCTTTCTTCTCAATGATTTTCTAAACGGCATCTGGGAACTTTGCTGGGTTTTGGTTGGCAGATGCTGCTTCTCATTTATCTTGCCATTTTTAAAGCCAAATCTTTTTTCTAAAATTATCACACCACCCTTTGCTGGCATTAAATTCTCCAGTTTTAGATCCTTCACCTTTCTTTTGCTTTGTCACATAATGACTTCACTTTTTCTCGATTCAGAGTCTTATAGGTACGCTTTTCTTATAGCAATCCTGCACACCACATAAAAGCTGCATTTTCAGTCTGAGATAAAAGGTATTTGAAAAGAGTGCAAGATTTTCACATCTGCTAGAGTAGCTGCAGCAATGGCTTCATGGATTTCCTTTCCTTTTTTTACAGTGGTCCTTATACTGGATTCATTTGCCTTGAAATGGTGGGCAACTGCAGCAGCAGGCCTCAATCTGTGGTACAATTCAACTTTTTCTTCTATTTTCATGACTTTTCTCTGCTTCTTGGGAGCACGTCCAGTATCACTAGTGGCACTTTGTATGAGTTCCATGGTCTTATTCAAGGTTTACGTTTTTGCACGAAACATGATGAAAAATACACGAGAACCACGAGAGGTCGCCTTTTACTGAGATTCGCAATTTACTGGACAAAGTGCTCAGGCAGAGATAATCAGCATCACAGGGCATCTTAAGCAGATACAATACATGAGCTCACCGCAGTAGCAAGGGAGGTGGCTAAAAAATTATTACAGTAGTTCAGTACGTACTACAGTTAATTTTTTGCAATTATGACTTAATGCATTTTTACATTTCTTTACATCTCTCTACTGTGAATGCCATCGCATACAATCTGTTTTTGTGAACAGATTTTAATAAATTTTAACTTTTTATAATAGATTTGTATATATTTTATGGTAGTAAATGATAAAATAGACTAAGTATATACATATATTTATGCATTCATGACATAACTTTCTCTTTTCCTTTTTTTTTTCTTAACATCTTTATTGGAGTATAATTGCTTTACAATGTTGTGTTAGTTTCTGCTTTATAACAAAGTGAATCAGCTATACATATATATATGTTTCCATATCTCTTCCCTCTTGCGTCTCCCTCCCTCCCACCCTCCCTATCCCACCCTTCTAGGTGGTCACAAAGCACGGAGCTGATCTCCTGTGCTATGCGATTGCTTCCCATTAGCTATCTATTTTGTGTTTGGTA
The DNA here is from genome assembly GCF_008692025.1 of Phocoena sinus. Classification (NCBI taxonomy): domain Eukaryota; kingdom Metazoa; phylum Chordata; class Mammalia; order Artiodactyla; family Phocoenidae; genus Phocoena; species Phocoena sinus. Next base: position 33,011,378 of record NC_045772.1, on the reverse strand, counting down.
GTGTATATATGTCCATAACACTTTCTCACTTTCTCCCAGCTTAGCCTTCCCCCTCCCCATATCCTCAAGTCCATTCTCTAGTAGGTCTGTGTCTATATTCCCGCATAACCCCTAGGTACTTTTTTTCTTGCCTTACATTCCATATATATGTGTTAACATATGGTATTTGTTTTTCTCTTTCTGACTTATTTCACTCTGTATGACAGACTCTAGGTCCATCCACCTCACTACAAATAACTCAATTTCGTTTCTTTTTATGGCTGAGTAATATTCCATTGTATATATGTGTCACATCTTCTTTATCCATTCATCTGTTGATGGACACTTAGATAGCTTCCATGTCCTGGCTACTGTAAATAGAGCTGCAATGAACATTTTGGTACATGACTCTTTTTGAATTACGGTTTTCTCAGGGTATATGCCCAGTAGTGGAATTGCTGGGTCGTACGGTAGTTCTATTTGTAGTTTTTTAAGGAACCTCCATACTGTTCTCCAAAGTGGCTGTATCAATTTACATTCCCACCAACAGTGCAAGAGGGTTCCCTTTTCTCCACACCCTCTCCAGCATTTATTGTTTGTAGATTTTTTGATGATGCCCATTCTGAACGGTGTGAGATGATATCTCCTTGTAGTTTTTTTTTTTTTTTTTTGCGGTACGTGGGCCTCTCACTGTTGTGGCCTCTCCCGTTGCGAAGCACAGGCTCCAGATGCGCAGGCTCAGTGGCGACGGCTCACGGGCCCAGCCGCTCCGCGGCATGTGGGATCTTCCTGGACCAGGGCACGAACCCGTGTCCCCTGCATTGGCAGGCGGACTCTCAACCACTGCGCCACCAGGGAAGCCCTCCAGCTTTCTTTTGATTTCCATTTGCATGGAATATCTTTTTCCATCCCCTCACTTTCAGTCTGTATGTGTCCCTAGATCTGAAGTGGGTCTCCTGTAGACAGCATATATATGGGTCTTGTCTTTGTATCCATTCAGCCAGTCTGTATGTTTTGGTGAGAGCATTTAATCCATTTACATTTAAGGTAGTTATCTATATGTATGTTCTCATTCCCATTTTCTTAATTGTTTTGGGTTTGTTATTATAGGTCTTTTCCTTCTCTTGTGTTTCTTGCCTAGACAAATTCCTTTAGCACTTGTAAAGCTGGTTTCGTGGTGCTGAACTCTCTCAGCTTTTGCTTGTCTGTAAAGGTTTTAATTTCTCTGTGGAATCTGAATGAGATCCTTGCTGGGTAGAGTAATGTTGGTTGAAGGTTTTTCTCCTTCATCACTTTAAATATGTCCTGCCACTCCCTTCTGGCTTGCAGAGTTTCTGCTGAAAGATCAGCTGTTAACCTTATGGGGATTCCCTTGTGTGTTATTTGTTGTTTTTCCCTTGCTGCTTTTAATATGTTAACTTTGTATTTAAGTTTTGATAGTTTGATTAATATGTGTCTTGGCGTGTTTCTCCTTAGATTTATCCTGTATTGGACTCTCTGTGCTTCCTGGACTTGATTAACTATTTTCTTTCCCATATTAAGGAAGTTTTCAACTATAATCTCTTTAAATATTTTCTCAGTCCCTTTCTTTTTCTCTTCTTCTTCTGGGACCCCTATAATTCGAATGTTGGTGTGTTTAATGTTGTCCCAGAGGTCTCTGAGACTGTTCTCAGTTCTTTTCATTCTTTTTTCTTTATTCTGCTCTGCAGTAGATATTTCCAGTATTTTATTTTCCCGGTCACTTATCTGTTCTTCTGCCTCAGTTATTCTGCTATTGATCTCTTCTAGAGTACTTTTAATTTCATTTATTGTGTTGTTCATCATTGCTTGTTTCCTCTTTAGTTCTTCTAGGTCCTTCTTAATTGTTTCTTACATTTTGTCTATTCTATTTCCAATATTTTTGATCATCTTTACTATCATTATTCTGAATTCTTTTTCAGGTAGACTGCCTATTTCCTCTTCATTTGTTAGATCTGGTGGGTTTTTACCTTGTCCTTCCTCTGCTGTGTGTTTTTCTGTCTTCTCATTTTGCTTATCTTACTGTGTTTGGGGTCTCCTTTTCGTAGGCTGCAGGTTCGTAGTTCTCGTTGTTTTTGGTGTCTGTCCCCAGTGGCTAAGGTTGGCTCAGTGGGTTGTGTAGGCTTCCTGGTGGAGGGGACTAGTGCCTGTGTTCTGGTGGATGAGGCTGGATCTTGTCTTTCTGGTGGGCAGGTCCACGTCTGGTGGTATGTTTTGGGGTGTCTCTGGCCTTATTATGATTTTAAGCAGCCTTTCTGCTAATGGATGGGGCTGTGTTCCTGTCTTGTTAGTTGTTTGGCATAGGGTGTCCAGCACTGTAGCTTGCTGGTCGTTGAGTGAAGCTGGGTCTTGGTGTTGAGATGGAGATCTCTGGGAGATTTTCGCCATTTGATACGTGGAGCTGGGAGGTCTCTTGTGGACCAGTGTCCTGAAGTTGGCTCTCCTACCTCAGAGGCAGATCCCTGACTCCTGGCTGGAGCACCAAGAGCCTTTCATCCACATGGCTCAGAATAAAAAGGAGAAACAATAGAAAGAAAGAAAAGAAAGAAAGAAAGAAGGAAGGAAAGAAATAAAGAGGATAAAATAAAATAAAGTAAGATAAAATAAAATAAAGTTATTAAAATAAAACGTAATTATTAAGAAAAAAATTTTAAAAAGTAAAAAAAAAAAACAAAAAACGAACGGACAGAACCCTAGGACAAATGGTGAAAGCAAAGCTATACAGACAAAATCTCACGCAGAAGCATATACATACCCCCTCACAAAAAGAGGAAAAGGGGAAAAAATCATAGGTCTTGCTCTCAAAGTCCACCTCCTCAATTTGGGATGATTCGTTGTCTAAAGGAGGGAGGGAGGGAGGGAGGGAATGAATGAATGAAGGAAGGAAGGAAGGAAGAGTAAAATAAAGTTATTAAAATTAATTATTAAGAAAAAAATTTAAAACAAAACAAACAAAAAAAAACCGGACGGATAGAACCCTAGGACAAATGGTGGAAGCAAAACTATACAGACAAAATCTCACACAGACGCATACACACTCACATACACACTGACAAAAAGAGGAAAAGGGGAAAAAAATCATAAATCTTGCTCTTACAGCCTACCTCCTCAACTTGGGATGATTCGCTGTCTATTCATGTATTCCAGAGATGCAGCGTACATCAAGTTGATTGTGGAGCTTTAATCCACTGCTTCTGAGGCTGCTGGGAGGGACTTCCCTTTCTCTTCTTTGTTCTCACAGCTCCCAGGGGCTCAGCTTTGGATTTGGCCCTGCCTCTGCGTGTAGGTCGCCACAGGGCGTCTGTTCTTCACTCAGACAGGACTTTGTTAAAGGAGCAGCTGATTAGGGGGTTCTGGCTCACTCAGCACGGGGGGAGGGAAGGGTACGGATGTGGGGTGAGCCTGTGGCGGCAGAGGTCGGCATGACGTTGCACCAGCCTGAGGCGCGCGTGTGTTCTGCCCGGGAAGTTGTCCCTTGATCACAGGACCCTGGCAGTGGCGGGCTGCACAGGCTCCCAGGAGGGGAGGTGTGGAGAGTGACCTGTGCTTGCACACAGGCTCTCTGGTGGCTGTAGCAGCTGCCTTAGCGTCTCCTGCCCGTCTCTGGGGTCCACGCTTTTAGCCGCGGCTCGCGCCTGTCTCTGGAGCTCCTTTAAGCAGCGCTCTTAATCCCCTCTCCTCGCACACCAGGAAACAAAGAGGGAAGAAAAAGTCTCTTGCCACTTCGGCAGATCCAGACTTTTTCTCGGACTCCCTCCTGGCTAGCTGTGGTGCACTAACCCCCTTCAGGCTGTGTTCACGCCGCCAACCCCAGTCCTCTCCCGGCGCTCCGACTGAAGCCGAGCCTCAACTCCCAGCCCCGCCCGCCCAGCGGGTGAGCAGACAAGCCTCTCGGGCTGGTCAGTGCCGGTCGGCCCTGATCCTCTGTGCAGGAATCTCTCTGCTTTGCCCTCCGCACTCCTGTGGCTGTGCTCTCCTCCATGGCTCCGAAGCTTTCCCCCTCTGCCACCTGCAGTCCCCGCTCATGAAGGGGCTTCCTAGTGTGTGGAAACCTTTCCTCCTTCACAGCTCCCTCCCACTGGTGCAGGTCCCGTCCCTATTCTTTTGCCTCTGTTTTTTCTTTTTTCTTTTGCCCTACCCAGGTACGTGGGGAGTTTCTTGCGTTTTGGGAGGTCTGAGGTCTTCTGCCAGCGTTCAATGGGTGTTAGGAGCAGTTTTATGTGTAGATGTATTTCTGATGTATCTGTGGTGAGGAAGGTGATCTCCGCATCTTACTCTTCTGCCATCTTCTCAAATCTCCCTTTTCCTTTTTTTTTTTTTTTTTTATTATTTCTAGACTATGTGGTTCTTCTGTGAGTTTTTTCAAATTGTCATAAGTCCAAAAATTTCTCCAATACAGTTACTGAAAAAAAACTCCTTATAAGTGGACTGGCACAAACTCACACTGTTAAAAGGTCAACTATGTAATTTTTCAGACACAAAGAATTCCTCAGGTTTCTCATAATTTGGGGAGGACTAGACACTTTCTCCTTAGAATATAACTTTCCCAGTTTTGGAGAAATAAGCTTTGCTCTAGAGTCGCTTTTGTAGAGCAAGGTCTTTAAAATTATTCAGAATTGTACAATTGTAACCTCAATTATAGTTTGTGCTCAATAAATGCTCACTGACTGTATTAATCTCTTAATTGGAAAGCACTTCAGATACACCTGGGTTCAAATCTTAGCATTTCTACCTAAGTGTACCTTAGAGCAAGTAACTTCTCTTTTCGTCTTTTAAAAAAAAACTTTAAAATAAAGTATTATAATTCTTACTCCCTAGAGGTGATGAAAATACTTACTGCAATGATGCCATAAAACGCCTGGTACAGTACCTGGCATCTAGGAGGCATTTAATTGATGGTAGCTATTGTAATCATTACTCTTGCTGATGTCCAAGTTTGGGAGGTTGAAGTCTATACAACCACAAATAGAGGCAGATTTGTCACATCTTGTCAGAAAGGTTTAATGAAATTCTAGCTGAAGACATAAGATAGGTTTGCTTCTGACTGGATTTTTAATATGCTTCAGTTGGACCACCTCTAAGAGCTCATTGGCAATACTGCCTCATTGGTTGCTATAGGCATCTCACTAGGAGAGATTATTTTTCATTCTCCTTCCTAGTTCATCCTTCCTTTTGTTCTTTCCCAACCTGCATAGCAAATGGCATTTCCTCTGCTCTTAAAGAATTTTATAGCAGCTCATTCACTCTTTGTGCTCAAAGAAAAGTGAACTGGCCTTATCATAGAGCAATACAGGGCTACAGTTGAAAAGCTTAAGCTTAATTCACTCATTAGTGAGAAATGCCCTACCTGGAGGAAGATAATGGAGATCTAATACATATGCTACATAGCTTCCCTACAGAATATTCCTTTCAAAAAGAAATAATTAGATAATAAATTAGATTTTAAGCAGTGATCTACCCATATACACCAAAGAATATGTAATTAGAAATTTAAGCAGTCAGCCAGATATCATTAAGTCATTGGAGACATTTCTATCAGAAACCAATAGTATTCCAAGATGTAAATTGTCTGAAACCATTTTAAAATCCTTAAACATTGCAAAGTGTCCATAAGGTTGATTGAGCAAGCCAATTTAGATAAATGCATCTGATAAATAGCACTATCCTTGTGGAAAATACGTGCTGTACTACACTTATTATGTTAACTTGGTATTTTAAACCCATGGCAAAAGGATGATGGAAATGTGGTGAAGCGTCATTCACATTCAAGAAAATATCCTTCTCTTAAAACATAATTGAGAGGCACCTAATGATGATATTGTGCTATGTGATACAGGAATATAGGCTATATCCTTTCTCCATAAATGCTCTAGCTCCAAATAGTCACACTGGGGTGAGGACTTCAACATATGAATTTGGGGGCAACACAATTCAGTCCATAGCACATGGATATTCAAAATGACCAAATAAACATAAATAGTTCTAACTTTTATGCTTCTAAGAAATATATATATAAGAAAAGATGACTGGAGTATGTGTGTTAGAGCTAAATATGTAGAAAAATAAAATTTGGCCACATTTGGAAACAGGTGTTTTACTTATGGATGATTAGAAATTGCTTCCAAGCTGCTCTCTTTATTTTTACTTTTACTTCTAAAATGATACAGTCTTTTTTTCTTTTGGCCCTAATATGGTTATATATTCTAGATTAATTCTAAACTGTGTGACCCTCTGGGATATCGACCAGTCTGTACATATTCATACTTTGGTTAGATGAATCTATAGGAATCCTGTTTGCTTAAGGAATTAAGGCATCTCTTGAGGTGGCGGGGTGGGGAGGGCACATTCTAGAAGGAGTCATAGGCCACAGCTTAATCAGTTAAAATAAAAAGCTTATCTTTGCAGGTAAAAGCATATGATATGGCAATCAGAATTACCTATTAGCCTAGCCATCCATGAACTTATATCAGCAGTATATGGTATATGATGAAAAAAATCTGAATGTTATAAGACAAAAGCAGCAACTATTTTATACACATATACTCTATCCAAATGTTGGAAATAATAGGAATGGAAACATTTCTTCCCATTTTTTAACATGACTCTAAATATTTGGCTTCATGAGGACTCTATATAACTGTAATGGCAGTGGCATTGCCCAGTATATGGTAGGAATCAGCAGTTACCCAGAGGAAATAAAGGAAATCATGATAATGTTTAGAAACAGTGAGTGCCTAGTGGATTCTGTAATGGCATCCAGAGAAAAACAGAAATTGTTCTCAGCTCTCAGCACAGAGGCCAGAATAGTTTAGGAAACTCTGATATCAGCAAGAGTGATCTCAGAGGAAGAGGAAAAAAATCACAGATGCCAACGGTAAATGACTTGAGGTATCTGTAGCTGGCATAATCATATGTCAGAGTATGACCAAAATAGTTCTGATTCATACCCAATTGGCAGAGTACTAATTAATGTGTCCTGTTGTACTCTCTAAAACTTCTCATTTTGGTGATCATGTTGATATATGGTAACCAATCCCAAGAGTGGGGAAATTTTGAGGAAACTGGAAAGTGCCTTAGCAAGATAAGGACAAGAGTAAAAATGTAAATTATGCTTTATGAAGTTATTGCATCATATTTTACTGTACTATATTTAGAGTACTAAAAGATTTAAGGTACTCTCAGCCATGTTACTGGTTGATTACCAAATTCTGCTAACAATGACGGAAGTGAAAATTGAACAGAAAGTTCTATAGTTGAAATGATTACGTTGTGTATATTTCTGGGCTAATATTCTTTCCTATAAAAACTTCAGTTATAGTGCACTTCTCTTCTTAGAGGTTTTAAGGAAAGCACTGGATTTCTTTGGGCAGGGAGAGTGACAATAATTGGAGTCAATCTCCTTCACTGGAAAGAAGAGATCCTCCTAGTACTTGTATGGGTTAACCTTGGGAACATCAGTTAGAAACCTACCTTGACTCCAGAAAAAGGTAGGGAGGGTTTCAGATACTCCAGATAAAATGGGAATCAGAAAAGAGTTCCTTTATTACTTTAGATACTTGGCAGGAATCTAGGGTCCAAACTGATTTTATTTTTGACATGAATTAAGGATACAAGTTATACCATGCCTGGAAATTCTCCCTATTACAAATGATATTTCAGTAAAATCAGAATTATATTTGGCACCTGCCATGATTATTTGGTGTTAGACTTTTTCAGTAAATAACAAAGAAATTGAGTTTATATGCAGTATTACAGCTTATCATGGTTTCTGATCTCAGCACTAAAATTTTGGGTTGGATAATTCTTTTTGTAGGGGGCTATTCTGTGCATTGCAGGATTTTAGCAGCATCCTTGGCCTCTATCCACAAGATAACAGCACACTCCTCCCCAACCCAGCAATATCTCTGGACATTGCCCAATTTCTCCAGGGTTGGGTGGATGGAGAGAAGGGAAACATTGCCCCAGGTTGAGAACCACTGGCTTAAGTAGAATAATGTGAATTTCTTGAAATGGGACTCTATGTACATGCAAAATTTAGAAATCTCACATACAACCTCACTTGTGTAGACACAGCCTCACTGTCTGGACTTAAAGCCAGAATTAAAATTAAGTATCTCCCAACTCCCTAAGACAATAAGGAAACACATTTTTCTACCTCCCTTTCCTCTACCCTGACACCATGTCTTTTGGACAATTAAACTATAGTACTTTAGATTCCTTAGAGGAAAGCTGCTTTGTAAATGCAAAGTAATAATGGATATTGGCCAAATAAAATGAAAGAAACTATACTAAAAAGCTAACTGTCTAAATTGAGAAGTTGATGCTCATGAATGAATATTCATGGACATATTTTCATATTAATACACTGAAGTAATACCAGACTCCTGCTAGCAGATTAATTTGAAGCCGAAAGAGACATATATTTTTGAAGCTCATGACATTGATCTTGTGATGATCTATAACAATAACTGCACTTCTATCATAGAAAGTAAATGACATTATAACTTTGAAATGATGAATGCCAATGGTGTGGCTAGATACACGTTTATCAATTTGATTTGCTTGAATGGAATTTTTCCCCTAAGGGTCCTGGTAGTAGGCAGCAAACTTATAATATGTAAGAAATGGTTGTTCTTACTCTATGACATAAATCACAGCAAGATCCTTTTTGACCCACCTCCTACAGATATGGAAATAAAAACAAAAATAAACAACTGGGACCTAATGAAACTTAAAAGCTTTTGCACAGCAAAGGAAAACATAAGACAAAAAGACAATGCTCAGAATGGGAGACAATATTTGCAAATGAAGCCACTGACAAAGGATTAATCTCCAAAATTTACAAGCAGTTCATGCAGCTCAATATCAAAGAAACAACCCAATCCAAAAATGGGCAGAAGACCTAAATAGACATTTCTCCAAAGAAGATATACAGATGGCCAACAAACACATGAAAGAATGCTCAACATCACTAATCATTAGAGAAATGCAAATCAAAACTACAATGAGGTGTCGCCTCACACAGGTCAGAATGGCCATTATCAAAAAAATCTACAGACAATAAATGCTGGAGAGGGTGTGGAGAAGAGGGAACCCTCTTGCACTGTTGGTGGGAATGTAAATTGATACAGCCACTATGGAGAACAGTATGGAGGTTCCATAAAAAACTAAAAATAGGACTACCATATGACCCAGCAATCCCTTTACTGGGCATATACCCTGAGAAAACCATAATTCAAAAAGAGTCATGTACCCCAATGTTCATTGCAGCTCTATTTACAATAGCCAGGACATGGAAGCAACCTAAGTGTCCATAAACAGGTGAATGGATAAAGAAGATGTGGCACATATATACAATGGAATATTACTCAGCCATAAAAAGAAATGAAATTGAGTTATTTGTAGTGAGGTGGATGGACCCAGAGTTTGTCATACAGAGTGAAGTAAGTCAGAAAGAGAAAAACAAATACTGTATGCTAACACATATATATGGAATCTTAAAAAAAAAAAAAAAAAGTTCTGAAGAACCTAGGGACAGGACAGGAATAAAGACGCAGACATAGAGAATGGACTTGAGGACACGGGGAGGGTGAAGGGTAAGCTGGGACAAAGTGAGAGAGTGGCATGGACATATATACACTACCAAATGTAAAATAGCTAGTGGGAAGCAGCCGCATAGCACAGGGAGATCAGCTCGGTGCTTTGTGACCACCTAGAGGGGTGGGATAGGGAGGGTGGGAGGGAGACACAAGAGGGAGGAGATATGGGGGTACATGTATAGCTGGTTCACTTTGTTATAAATCAGAAACTAACACAACAAAAAAAGAAATGGTTGTTCTTACTGTTACTTTTATCACAGAAAACAGTCACTGACTATACTTCAACATCATCATAAATTTTCAAATATTAATAGCTTGCTGACCAGTGGGAATTTGAGTTTGGTGATGAAATACATATTGTTGAATGGGAAGTTTCATTAATTCCAAGGAGAAAGAAAAATGTGGTTATGTCTCCCCTGAAAAGACTAATCCTATTTAATTGGTTGCTGAATTGTAGACTTGATTTCACTGTGAAAGGTAATGGGATAAATAATTATACTATAAATTTATTTAGTTAATTTATTTGATAATCTAACTGAGCTGAATAGCTGATTTAAGGCTAATGCCTTAATCCTGATAAAATGCAATAATAATAATAACAACACTAACTTGGAATATAGGGCTACATGAGATCATGAATATTTCTCTTGTGTCCACTAGCCCTCTGTCTCCCCACCACTCATCTGTTCTTTGTCCCAGCCACTAAACCAGTCTCACCAGATCACATGCTGAAATCTTCTTCACTTATCCATGTATTCATGCTAACCTTTCAGCTATTAAAGGCTGCACCACATCTTTTATAGGCTTCTACTCTTTTTACTTTAAAAATTCAGCTCCCTATATTCACCTCCTCTATGGAATCCTGCCTCTACTGCCCTAAGTATATTGAGTCTCCTCTTCTAGTGGCTTACTCCCATCTCTGTTCTATTACCTATTACATTGTAAAGCAGCTTATTAGTTCATTTATTTGCCCCCCTGACAATGTGAGCTCTTTAAGATCAGGACACTCTCACTTACTGATGTTTCCTACTGAACACAGTAAACTCAGAGAGCAGATGTCATACAGACATTTGTTGAACTAATAAATAAATTAATGAACAAATGTAAACTACTGTATAGTTTAAAATCAATTTTCCAGCAGATATCATAATGTGCAATTAGCATATATTTATTTACTTGCTTTCTTATCTGTATTTCTTCTCCTGTACCTGAACTTCCAACACCTCTAAGTTTTTTGAGGGCCACTGACCTTGTCTGTTTTTCACCTCATCCATATTTCCCTTTTCACACCTAGTAGTCACCCGATAAATATTTACTAAAGGAAGAATCATGTTGTTGGATGTTGATAACCCTGTGGAGTGTGTAGCTGATTACAAATAAGCTGAAGCTTTAATCACAGACGACCCTTTGGAAATACTTTCAATGCCTGATACAATACTTAGTACTCAGCAAATGGTTTGTAAAAACACTAATACAGTGAAGAAAAACAATTCTACAGTCTAGTTATGCCTGGGGGTATTTGGAAGGGAAAGTTGGTTACAGGTAAGCAGTATTTGAAGATAAAAATGAAAGAGGAGATGATTGATCTTAAAGATAGCAGGAGGGAATTAGTATAAAAACACAGGTAACATTTTGAATCTGGAAAAAATAAAAGATGGTGATGTTTCATCTAAAACAATGTAAACTCCCTTCCATGATGTTCTCTCTCTCTCTTAGGTGAAAGGTCATAGTCCTTTAAGATGACCTGCATGGACTTCCATTGCCTAGCGCCAGTCTAGCACTCCACTTCATCACCCTATCAGGTCCTACACTTCAGCTGTGTGACCTGCCTTCAGTTCTTCAGTGTCCTCAGGGCCTTCATTCACGTTGTTCTCTTGGCCTGTAACCATCTTTTTCATCTTCCTCTCCTCTTTGATATTCAGGTCTTGCTTTAGATGATACTTCATTAAGGAAAATGTTCCTAACTCCCTATACTAGGTTAGAGGATAGCAAATTGCAGATACGTTATGAATTATTATATTACATTAATTCATCTTGCTTCCTAGACTATAACCCTATGCTGTCAGGCAAAGAATCTGTATTCTTTGCCATTATAACTTCAACTCCCAATACCATGATTGACTCAAATTTTTAGTTGAATAAATACTATGGTCATATGAGAAAGAATGAAACATTAATATATAGACATTTATAGGGAGAGAAAAGCAGATGTATTTCATATTAGATACCCTTTTTTACTTCATAGTGAAACAGCTGGGTAGAGTTGAAAAAATTTGGGAAAATAAGATAATTTAGCATCAGTCAAAATGGAGAGTTCAATACAGTATAAACAAAGACTCAAAACCCACAGATTAGCCAACAAAGCACAAAGAAATCTGAGATCACCAGTGCAGCTCCCTATGTTCTTTCTTGCCATACTGGTACACATCTTGGTCCAGAGTTGACGGATGAAATCTCCAAGCAATGTAAGCAGGGAATCATTTCCACAAAGAAAGCTATTTAAGTTATAAAGTATATCCATTATATACTCTGATAATTATAAAGCTGACACCAACATCTCTCAGTGAATCATACCCCATAAATGCTTAAAGTTTAAGTTTGTTTACCATTTACAACCTTGACTAACCAGAGGTACCCTATTTAAATCATTCCATAGATCATGAATTTCCAATGTCTTCCTACTGGTCAGTGTCATCTGGGTTTGACTGGTACGTCAACAGGGAAGTTGACCTTTTCCTAACCATTTCTTTCTTCTTTTATTCCTGGTGTCCCTAGGGTAGGCAGGATGTGTTACAAAACAGCCACTAATGTTTTTCTTACCACTTATTATCCCAAATTCATTTAAATCAATTGACAGATAAAAGAAATCATGCACACAATTTTAATGTGGTAAGCTGCTAATATCCAATTTATAGAAGATATGAGAAGCAAAATAAATTATCTACAATCACACTACCTAACATTTTAGGACCTGAACTAATTCAAGCTTTAACTAAACCTAAATTGTATGGAGAAAAAACACATATAAAACAAAATATTCACATCCTGTTGTGATCCGTAAATGTACTTATTTTATCCCCACCTGATAATAAAGGATTAAAAATGTTAAAGTTGTACTTATATGAGGATACATATACATATATATATATATACTTATATCTGATTGCATACCACCTCTACAAGACTTCTAGAAGTAAGCATTTGTATAATTTTATCCAAGTTAAAAAAAATTAGCTGTTGCTAACTGTAAGATTATGATAACAAAGACCATTTTTATTCATCTTACTGGGGGCACATTGATTTTCCAATAGATTCTAGAGCTAATGACTTTAATGATAGCTGTATTTCTCCTTTACACGACCCTGTATTTCACCCTAAGTGATTTGCAAGACAGGGTTATAATCTAGGCATGCCAGAATCCTAGGTGCTAATTTTTATAAAATAGAATCAAATAATTAGAACAGAGGTTTGCATCTTTTCAATCAACATGAACATTTTATTCCTAAGATATATTTCTTTCAGAAATATGCTGTAAAATGAGTCAGTATATTTCTGAAAAAAAAAAATACATGAATATGTTTTTAAATCTCATCCAGAAGTGAAATCACTTGAAGGACAGGCATTTAAAACTGGTCTTCAATGATTTTTTTACACACCAGATTTGGATGATCACTAAGAAAAGATATAACATTCTTTTGGATAAAAGCATTTCTCAATGAAAATGTGTTTGTGAGATGAAAAATATTAACTTTTTGCCTTGCATGTGGTAAACATATGATATCATGGACAAAATAAAAAAAATAAAAAACCTTTCAAGGTAGTAGGTCAATAACAATTTTATGAGCTAGGTAATTCAAATATTTTTATTCCCATTGTTCAGATAAGCTAACAGTGTATTAAGAGTTTAAGTATATCCCCTTTTTCTAACTCAATGTCCTTTCACATCATGTGAAATAGATCTTATTATCACTGTTTTTTGCTTCTGCAAGTTTCTGTAGCATGAGTGGAGAGTTGAGTAGGAAGCAGAGTGTTTTGTTTTGTTTTGTTTTGTTTTTTCATTCTTACTTAACATAGATACCTTCCTGTATCCTCCATTGCTTTGCAAATAGAATGAGGCTTCTACTTCCACAAAGTAATCACAGAACTGCAATCAAGGAGTGATAATAAGCATTACTGCATTTAAAGACCTTCAGGATTACAAAACAGGAGGATAAAAGAGGAGAAATTAAGGCCTAAAGGAAACTAGAAATCTTTTTCTTAAATTATAGATTCAGGAAAAATGTTGCTCTGTTCCTAAAACTACAAATTATTTTCCAGCTGCTTTTCATTTTAAACTTATCCAAGCCATTTAAAGCATAAAAACACATCCAATTATAAAAGAAATCATCTTTTCTTGTTTGTTTGGTTTTCTTTTGCCCTTAAGAATTTCTTTTATTATCTCACAAGCACAGCTTATATATTCAAAACTATGCTTGTTGCATTTTATCCAAAATTTCTAGGTATTTTATCATAGAAGCGTATGTGAAAATATACAAGACATTGATTTCAAAAGAGTAGGTGATATAATAGTTTCTTCATCTATATAATTAAACACATATTAATCGGTTGCTTCAACACCTATTACATTAAGGTGTTTTAATGTTGCATTAATCTTCACGTGATCTTCACTTATGGCCAATTCTTGAGCAGAATGGTGAAGAGGCAGCATAATCAATTATTTCAGAAACCCAGAAATTGAAAGGGCTCCCAGGCAATAACTGTGACTCTGAGGTCAGCATGAAATTATACGTTGTAGGCATTTGCTAGGGAGTGGAGCCTAATATTTAGCTTAAATGTCAGTGAACATTGGCTATCTTAGTGCCTAAAGAAATCACCCTTTGCTTATTTCTCTGGGTGAGGTGCTGACAATTACCTTGGCTTGTATATTTTGGGGGATAAGAGCAGGGAAGAGTCTGCTTTTGCTGCTGGTAGCAACATGAAGTGATAGCACCCTCAGGCAATAGTGTAATGCTGGTGTAATGGATGGCATCTCTAGAAAAAAAATAAGGAAGATCGTAGAAGGTATTTGGTAAAGAGTTATTAGTTTCTACTATATACTGAGAAAGCAAGGTGCTAACTTTACGTAAATAGGAGATGAATATCCAGGGGTAAATTGATTGTCAAACTAATGGGGTGTGTCACAGCCCCTCATTTTCTGTACAGTCCTTCTTAGAAAGGCTCTACCAATACTGGATATGATCCTATATTTTTGTAAAATTTTCAAAAGTATTTTGTATTATTCTTTTTAATAGCAACTTCCCTTCCCCCTATTGTATAAACTTTAGTCATCCTAAACTTGTATCTTCCTGTGGACACAGTCCATGAATTTGTAACTTAAGATAATCACTTCCAATTATTCCAGGAGAAGGTATATAGACTTCATATCCTTATAAGATTTGAACTCTTCTCTCTTTGCAGTTTGCAGGGCTTCCTCAGCAACTATGGACTTTTTGGGAAAGCAAAAATAACTGAAATGAGTGGGTGCTGTACCTGTCATTCAGAACATACCTTGGACATGGACTGTCAAAAGTTTTTGCCATTTGTCCATCACTGTCAGCGGTGGGCCTTTCTCTCTAAGCAGGGGTCAGGTGCAGCAGCATCTGTAGGGCAGCCCTGGAATATTCTGTGACTAAAGTGATGGCATGTAAACATAATCCTCAGGGCCAGCACAGACTCATGACTGTCCCAAGTTATGCAAGTGAAGAAATTTATAGGAATCTGTTAAGAGATATCTGGATTTCTGTGTGAGACTAGTAATCAGGGGACCAGAGATACAGGGCCAAATACACACTATGAGAGATTAGGCAGGGAAAGATACTGAATCAGGGGCACACCGAATAAACCAGTGATCACACGGACACTGAGGGTCCTCTTGTCTCCTCTGGAGTTCTTTGGGCCACAACTGAATAGACTCATAACTATGCCTTCATATTTATATTGTGACATTTATGTGCAGATTTACTGTTTGGCGACAGTGTCTGTCTCTTCCTGCCACTTTAGCCATCATGACCCCCAAAATGTAAGAAGCCAAAACCAGACACAATTAATAGTACAAGGCTGTCTAGGTTACCGGCCACTGAAAAGAGGTTAGGAGTCAAAATACAGTTCATAAGATAAGGTGAGGCAAGGCAGACTCTGAAACAGACAGACTCTGAAATTAGTTTTGCAAAACCTGAGTCTAGAAACTGATTGGTCACTATCACCAAGTTTTTAAGTTACTATGTTAGACAGAATAATGAACTTTCAAACATGTGTGTGGCTAATCCCCAGAACCTGTGAATATATTACCTTACGTGGTAAAGGGGGCTTTGTAGGTGTGATTGAATGAAAGGATGTAGAGATGGAGAAATTATATTGGATTATCCAGGTGGGTCCAATGTAATCATAAGGGTTCTTATAAGAAGAAGGCAGGAGAGTTAGAGTCAGAGAAGGAGAAGTCACAACAGAAGTAGAGGTTGGGATGGAAGAGGGCCAAAAGCCAAGCACGGGTAACCTCTAAAAACTGGAAAAGGCAAAGAAAGGGATTTTCCTCCACAGCCTCCAGAAGGAACGAGGTCTGCCAACACCTTGATGATGCCCCCATTTCACTCATTAGGACCTCTGACTACCAAAACTTTAAGATAACTGTGCTGTTTTAAGCCACTAAATTAATGGTAATTTGTTATAGCAGCAATCAGACATTAATACAGTGGTTGCACAACCTGGGATTATCATTGGCTTAAATAGCAGGTGTTCAGTCTCATAATTTATAGTTGTTTTTTTCTCATTCATTTTAAGTATTTTACTTTTATTTTTTAAGAATTATAGCCAATAGTTGAAAGCAATTGCATATGATTAATAAAAGTTAAGTGACTAATACGAGATGCTTAGAAACACTAAAAGGCATTTAAAAAAAGTTTTTTAAACAGTAGCATTAAACATATATATGTATATATAATTCATGTTGTATGAAATTTAATGTTAAACAAAAATAAAGCACAATGTGATCCCACAATATAATAACATTTATACTAAAATAGAATAATATATAATTTTACAACTGACCCATTGTTCTGCCAAATCAAAATTAAAAATTATTTCATTCTAAAAATTAAATGAAGGAAACTAAGTGAAATGAAAAAAAAAGATTCACTAAAGAAATGCTTTTAAATATCAGAATCATTTTATACATACATATATATATATACACATATATAAATATATACATATACATAACATAAAATTGGAAAGAGTATGAAAACCAAAAGCAGAAGAAGCAAAAATAAAACTAAGAAATTTCCAGATTCAGGGAAATCTCTCTCTCTATTAAAACAATAATGTATTATAGTGGAATTTCAGGGTAAGTTCTCAGTTTGTTGTGCTTTAATTTCTATTGACTTTAGACTTTTAACAAGGAAGAAAATGTATTTGAGAAGGTCAGGAAAAAAGGAATGTTTTCTCTTCAGATTAAAATAAAACACAGTGAAATACCTCAAATTGATCTACTATGGGCACAGAGATATGATACTTTTCTGAAGAAGTAGCAATATCAGTAAGCATAGTAAATAAACTTCCAGAACAGAGAAGGGGAATTGACTGAGAGTCCACTCTCACAAAAGCTTCATAAATGTGCTGTTTAAAACAGTACACATTTTCATAGGCAGCTGGCTTTAAAGCCAGGCATGATGTAAGAATTAACTCCCTTAATCTGAAATGATTGTAGTCAGTTTATAAGATCAGTTTAATTGGCCCCTTTTTTACTGGCATTTCTAGGATTTGCCCTGGTTTCTAAATCCTCAGAACCAAATACCCAGACTAAATTTAGCTAATCTCACTCTTTGGCATTTTAATGATGTCTTCCCCTCCAAAATTATACCCTTCTGCTATTAATTCAAATTATTGAGCCCCAAACCATCAACTTTCTTAGGTGTTTTAATTATTTAACTTGTTTACTCATTTCAACCTTGCTTTCAATGCTCAATGGTCCATGGGAGTCGTTCCCATTCTTATAATTCATTTCAAGCTGCACCGATGGCCCATAAAGAATAATAGCAATTTAAAAACATCTCAGACTTGACTGCCCACTACATTAGTTCTCATTAAGCATATTTTCTTTCAGCTTGATTTGTTTTACATTTCTTTTTTTTTTTCTTTTTTTTTTTGCGGTATGCGGGCCTCACACCGCTGTGGCCTCTCCCGTTGCGGAGCACAGGCTCCGGACATGCAGGCTCAGCGGCCATGGCTCATGGGCCCAGCCGCTCCACAGCATGTGGGATCCTCCCAGACTGGGTCACGAACATTGGCAGGCGGACTCTCAACCACTGTGCCACCAGGGAAGCCCTGTTTTACATTTCTTAACATCATGGGAAAGCATCAGAAAATCCTCAACATGTAACCTGATAATCCTGATCACTATGTGTAATGGATTATTTTCTCACGGACAACAGATGGAATAAGCAGATTGTGACTGTTATGTATTGTTCTTAAGCAAAGTATGCCAAGGTATCTGCCAGTTCTAGAGACTTGCACACATCTACAAGTAATATCTACAAATCCTCTGTTTAAAACATTTTGCCTAGAAACCATGATGGCTCTTTTCTTCTTTCCATTTTACTTCTACAAATATAAAAGGACTTGTTCATCAACATGCCAAATAACATACGAAGTGTAACAGAAGATCACAATGGGGTCACTATTTCTACCATGATAAACATTATTTTAAAAGGTCTGAATAGCATTTCTTTTATGTCTTCAACTGTCCCCCCAGCCCCTGTCCCCATCCTCCACACACACTCACACAAACATATTCCAGATGAGTTCCAGACCATATTTTCAGAGGTTCTGCTAAAGATAGCATATATGTTCTTTTAGTACTTCTCAAAATACATAATATTGAACCTTAAACCTACTAGGCACTCAGTAAGTATTTGCTGTGTAATGCCATTTAGGAGCAAATATTAAGACAATGAAGTAATAAAGAATGCTTTTTAGACTTTTAAAATCTGTATTTGAATTACAAAAGTAATTCATGCCTAGTATAAAAAAATAAAAAACACACAGAAAAGCAAAATGAGTAAAATAAAAATACCTTAGTTTCTAGGGCAACAAAATATTATACAAGATAATTCCGAAGAGAAAATCCCCAGATGATTTTTCAAAATCATCATGGCAAATTTTAAAAAGTATAAATCATTTATAGGAATATAATAAGAAAACATAATTACAAACTTTAACATAATGGCTACTATGGACTCTTCTTTTTGATGGTGAAACAGAGGAAGGAGAGCCTGTCTATAACTGAGAAACTCACAGTGTGGGAGAAAATTCAGACACTGTGAGAAATGGTGTTACAGGCAGATACACAAAGTGCTATGGTAAGCACAGCTAAATAAGCCAATACACACAGCTGTGTTACTGTTTTGTTTAGTGTGAGAATTTGTATTACTAGTGTCTCTCCTTCAGAAATAAACTCACATCTACTTTAAATTTCTCTATATATTTATCTGAAATTGGAAATACAGCCAAAGGATGACATTCTCCTAGTTTCACTGCCTCTTTCTCCAACCCATCCTCCACCAGCTCATGAAGAAATACTCAAACATGAAACAGACCAGTTTTCCTAAGACGTTTTTGGACACTGTAAGAAAAATACCATGACTAACAAGTAAGACTGAGCAGTTAGGAGGACATCTTATCATGCTAATACTTATTACACCTTAGTAACAGATCTTAAAAGGAATGAAAAATATATGCTAAAGAGAGCATCAGTCACTAACATTTATGGAAATTACTACAGACTGTAGATGTAAAGAAATATGTCTTGCAATAGCACCACTAACCACTCAGGTTATTAGGTATCATTTAGTACAAACTCTTTTGTAATATTTACATTAAAATAATGGAATACCTGCAAGGGTTTGTTTTGCTTTAAATGGATACATGATAATGGACACATTTGTATTAGCCAGAGTTGGCCAAACTGACTTATTAGAGTCTTACAAGAATAAGACTATTCCACATAAAAACTAATCAAAATGACCAGAAAGTAATAACCACTTATTGATAATTAAAATTGGTTCAGTTATTCACTCAACAAATAGTTACTGAAGACCAGCTATGTGCCAGGCACTATTAGCTAGATGAAATTTGTGAACAAAATAGTTCCTACTATCATGGGGCTTACATCTTAGTGGCAAGAGAAAAACAGATGGGTAATAAGTTATAGAGAAAAAGAAAGCAGGAAAAGGGGATAAGGAGCAACTGGCAAGGTTTTGAGTTGGTGCTAGGAGATCTTAGTAGGAGATAATGGTTTGGATGATTTGGGCAGCTGTGAAAATGAGCAACAGTGGCCCAAATCTAGAAAAATGTATAAGGAAAAACTAATAGGATATTATAACCATATGATAATAAAAATTGAGAAAGGAGAAGTTAAGGATGACTCCCACTTGGCAGCATCAGAGTTATTGAAGAATCAAAAGTTGATACTGAGAGGAGGATCAGAGGATCTAACCTAGGGACAGAGGGTTTAATTGGAGTTTTGGAGAGCTTTATATGTGCCCCCTGTACTGACGTAGTAAACTAGTGTTTTATTCCTATCGGGGAGGTCTAAGTAAAAGATAGGTGTGTTAGCTGTTTTTATCATGGAACAAAAGAGCAGTAACTATTTTTTTGGGGGGTGGCATAAACTTGAAAACATTCTCCCAATAGGGATTATAAATGCTTCTCATGGACCTGATGTGAGCCATACACATAAAAGAAAAGCTATGTTTGTCAAGTCCTGTCAAACAGAGGATTTCATGGGGAGGCATAAAACCTTAGTAGAAAGAAAATGAAGGTATCACCAGGATACAAGAAATAACAGAAGGAGTAACAAACAAAATAGAAACTCTTGGTCCTTGCTTAGTGAACAGCAGATGAGAGATTCCCTTTGCTGGGGGCATGGGAGTCTTCTGACCTATATATGATAGATACTCATTGGAGAATGAGTCAATGGCAAACAGTGCAGGACAATGCAGGATCACTCTGAGTGTACTTACCAAGTCAGAAGTATTCTTCTTTTTTCTCTCCTTCTTCTCTTTCCTTTCAAAATTTGCAAACCTGAAAGGACCAGAAACAGAAGTTAGGAAGGTGTTCAATGGGAGCAGAGGAAGAGCCTAAATAAGGAAAGAAAGAAGTGATTACACTCTCCTTATTCAACTGCTCGCTTCTTACCTGGTGCAGGCTGAAACCATGGAAGGCAAAAGCCTTAGCTTTGAATCAAGTTTGGAATTCTAATTTTGATCCAATATTGGGCATTTTAATTAATAAAGTGAGGGACTATAGACACATTCTCTAAGAGAAAGATGACAAAATTTATAACACTTGCTCAAGGTTTTACCTGAGGCACTGGAAGAACTAGCCCCACTGTGCAGAATTAAAAAGAGAGTGCAAGACAAACATATTCAAGTAGAGATGTGTGTGTGTGTGTGTGTGTGTGTGTGTATGCACACACACGTATATATATATATATATTCAGTGAAGAAACTTTAAAATTTTGATTCCTCTTCCAGATATGTCTATTATTTCTTATCAGTGTTAAGAAAATTTAATAAGCTATTACTTGTCTTTAACATGGTTCTTAATAAACTTATTGAATAGGATAGGATCAATGATAAGAAACTTATGCAATGTCTCAATTGATAATAATTCCACAGGCTAATTATAAGCCCTTTCCATTTTACTACAAATTTTCTATATCTTGTCCACTGGGATAGACTAAGAAACTCTAAGAAAATGTTTTATTAAAGACAGACAGGAGAGCAGCCAAGATGGCAGAAAAGGACCCTAAGCTGACCTCTGCTCACAAGCACACCAAAATCATAACAATCTGAAGAGCAACCATTGTTAAAAAAGCCTGAAAACTATCAGAAAAGATCTTCCACAACTAAAGACATAAAGAAAGAAACACAAGACCGGTAGGAGGGGCGGATTTGTGAAATAATCAGATCTCATACCCCCTGGGTGAGCGACCCACAAACTGGAGAATAATTATATTACAGAGTTTCTCCCACAGGAGCGAGAGTTCTGAGCCTCAGGTCAGACATTCCCAGCCTGGGGGCCCAGCAACAGGAAGAGGAGCCCCCAGAGCATTTGGCTTTGAAGGCCAGTGGGAGTTGGCTGCAAGAACTCCAGAGGATTGGGGGAAATAGAAACTTCACTCTCAAAGGGCACACACAAAATCTCATGCTCAGCAGGACCAAGGACAAAAGCAGTAATTTCATAGGAGCCTGTGCCAGACCTACCTGCTTGTCTTAGAGGATCTCCTGGGGAGGCAGGGAGTGGCTGTAGCTCATTCTAGGGACATAGACATTGGTGGAAGACATACCAGGGAATATTAATCTACAGGAACTTTCCTGGAAACTGACATCTTGCTTGCATCATTAGCATCAAGACCTGGCCCACCCAACAGCCTGTAGCCTCAAGTGCTGGGATACTTCAGATCAAACAACTAACTGGATAGGGAAACATTCCCACCCATTAGCAGACAGGCTGTCTAAAGACTTCCTGAGCCCACAGATTCCTCTTTACATGCCCCAAAACATGGCCCCGCATATTAGAGGGCCGAGACACAATTCCAACCACCATTCAGTAAGCACCAGCCCCACCCATCAGGAAATCTGCACAAGCCTCTAGACCAGTCTCACCCATCAGGGGGCAGACACCAAAAGCAAGAAAACTATGGTCCTACAGCCTACAGGCCAAATCCGCAAACACATGCCAGACACTACCCTAGGACCAGCTGGCCCCTGGCCCTTGGGTGATGAGAAGGGAGTGAACTCCTGGGATGCATGGGACATATTCTATAGAGGGCCACTTTTCCAAGGTCAAGAAATGTAACTAACCTACTACATACATAAGAATACAAATAGAAATTTAGATACAATGAGGTGACAGAGGAATATATTTCAGATGATGGAACAAAATAAAACTCCAGAAGAACTAACTGACACAGAGATAGGCAATCTACCTGAGAAAGAGTTCAGAGCAATGATTGTAGAGATGATCAAAGAATTCAGGAGGAGAATGTATGCACAGAGTGAGAAATTAGAAATTTTTAACAAAGAATTAGAAAATATAAAGAACAACTGAACAGAATTGAAGACTAAAATAACTAAACTGAAAAATACACTAGAATGAATAAACAGTAGCCTAAATAAGTTAGAGGAATGGATCAGTGAGCTTGAAGACAGAATAGTGGAAATCACTGATGATGAACAGAAAAAAAGAAAAAAGAATTAAAAGAAATGAGGACAGTTTAAGAGACCTCTGGGAAAAAAAAATCAAGCATACTAATATTCACATATAAGGGTCCCAGAAGGAGAAGAGAGAGAGAAAGGGCCTGAGAAAATATTTGAAGAGATAATAGCTGAAAACTGCCCTAAACTTGGAAAGGAAACAGTCACTCAAGTCCAGAAAGCACAGAGAGTCCCATACTGGATTAACACACAGATGAACACATTGAGACACATCGTAATCAAAATGACAAAAATTAAAGATGAAGAGACAATATTAAGGGAAAAGCAACAAATAACATAAAAGGGAACTCTCATAAGGCTGTCAGCTCATTTTTCAGCAGAAACTCTGCGGGCCAGAAGGGAGTGGCACAATATACGTAAATGATGAAAGAGAAAAACCTACAACCAAGAATACTGGACCCAGCAAGCCTCTCATTCAGATATTGGGAAAGCAAAAGCTTTACAGACAAGCAAAACCTAAAAAAATTCAGCACCACCAAATCAGTTTTGTAGCAAATGCTAAAAGAACTTTTCCAGGGAGAAAAGAAAAGGCCACAACTAGAAACAAGAAAATTACAAAATGGAAAAGCTCACTGGTAAAAGCAAACATACAATAAAGGTAGGAAATCATCCACACAAAAGCTAGTAGGAAGGGTGAAAGACAAAAGTAATAAGATCATTTGTATCCACAATAAGCAGTTAAGGGATACATAGAACAATTAGATGTAAAACATATATCAAAACAGTAATCAGGAGGGGAGGAGGGTACAAATACAGGGTATCTAAAATGTATACGAAATTAAGAGATCAGCAACTTAAGTATATATATACACTTCTGTACAAAAACCCCATGGTCACTGCAAAATGAAAATCTATAATAGATATACACAGAAAAAAGAAAAGGAATCCAAACACAACACTAAAGATAGTCATCAAATCACAAGAGAAGAGAACAAAAGAAGAAAGGGGTAAAAGACCTAGAAAAACAAATCCAAAACAATTAATAAAATGATAAGAACATATATATAAATAATTTCCTTAAATATAAGTGGACTAAATGCTCCACCCAAAAGACACAGACTGGATGAATGGATATAAAATCAGGACAGGTATATATGCTGCCTACAAGAGACTCACTTTGGATTTAGAGACATGTACAGACAAAGTGAGGGGGTGGAAAATGTATTCCATGCAAATGGAAATTGAAAGAAAGCTGGAGTAGCAATACTTATATCAGACAAAACTGACTTTAAAATAGAGATTGTCACAAGAGACAGACATAAGGACACTACATAATGATCAAGGGATCAATCCAAGAAGATATAGCAATTATAAATATATATTCACCCAACATGGGAGCACCTCAATATATAAGGCAAATGTTAACAGACATAAAAGGAGAAATCAATAATAACACAATAATAGCAGGGAACTTTAACACCCCGCTTAGATCAGTGGACAGATCGCCCTGACAGAAAATCAACTAGGAAACACAGGCTTTAAATAACACATTAGACCAAATGAACTTAATTGATATATATATAGAGTGTTTCATCTGAAAACATCAGAATGCACATCCTTTTCAAGTGCACATGGAACCTCTCCAGGACAGATCACATGTTAGGCCGCAAAATAAGCCTTGGTAATTTTAAGAAAATTGAAGTCATGTCAAGCATCTTTCCAAACCACAGTGCCATGAGGCTAGAAATTAATTACAAGGAAAAACTGCAAAAAACACAAACACAGGGAGGTTAATCAATATGGTCCTAAACAACCAATGGATCACTGAAAAAATCAAAGAGGCAATCAAAAAATACCTAGAGAAAAAAGAAAATAAAAACATGATGATCCAAACCTTATGAGATGCAGCAAAAGCAGTTCTAAGAGGGAATTTTATAGCAATACAAGCTTACCTCAAGAAACAAGAAAAATCTCCAAAAAATCACTTAACTTTACACCTAAAACAACTAGAAAAAGAAGAGCCAACGAAACCCAAAGTTAATAGAAGGAAAGAAATCATAAAGATCAGAGCAGAGATAAATGAAGTAGAGACTTAAAAAAAAAAAATAGAAAAGATCAATGAAACTAAAAGAAGCTTGTTCTTTGAAAAGATAGACAAAATAGATAAACCTTTATCCTGACTTATCATGAAAAAAAGGGGAAGGGCCCAAATCAATAAAATCAAAAATGAAAAATAAAACGTTACAACAAACACACAGAAATATAAAGGATCATAAGAGACTACTATGAGCAACTATACACCAATAAAATGGACAACCTAGAAGAAAGTGACAAATTCTTAGAAAGGCACAATCTCCCAAGACTGAACCAGGAAGAAATAAAAAATGTGAACAGACCAATTACCAGTACTGAAATTGAATCAGTAATTTAAAAACTCCCAAAAAACAAAGGTCCAGGACCTGAGGGTAAAACATTTAGAGAAGAGTTAATACCTATCTTTCTGAAATTATTCCAAAAAACTGCATAGGAAGAAATACTTCCTTAGTCATTGTATGAAGCCACTTTCACCCTGATACCAAAACCAGTCAAAGATAGCACACAGGGCTTCCCTGGTGGTGCAGTGGTTGAGAGTCTGCCTGCTGATGCAGGGGACACGGGTTCGTGCCCTGGTCCAGGAAGATCCCACATGCCGCGGAGTGGCTGGGCCTGTGAGCCATGGCCGCTGAGCCTGCACATCTGGAGCCTGTGGTCCATAACAGGAGAGGCCACAACAGTGAGAGACCCACGTACCACAAAAAAAACCAACCAAACAAACAAAAAAATGATAGCACACAAAAAAGAAAATTACAGGCCAATATCAACTGATGAACATAGATGCAAAAATCCTTAACAAAATACTAGTAAACTGAATGCAACAATACATTAAAAGGATCATACACCATGTGCAAGTGGGATTTATCCCAGGGATATAAAGATTTTTCAATATCTGCAAATCAATCAATGTGACACAACATTAACAAATTGAAGAATAAAAACCATATGATCATCTCAATAGATACAGAAAAAGCTTTTGATAAAATTCAACATCAATTTATAATAAAAACTCTTCAAAGAGGGAACCTACCTCAACATAATAAAGGCCTTAATAGACAAACCCACTGTTAACATCACACTCAATGGTGAAAAACCATTTTCTCTAAGATCAGGAACAAAACAAGGATGCCCACTCTTGCCACATTTATTCAACACAGTTTTGGAAGTCCTAGCCACAGCAATCAGAGAAGAAGAAATAAAAGGAATACAAACTGAAAAAGAAGAAGGAAAATTGTCTCTGTTTGCATATGATATGAGGCTATACATAGAAAATCCTAAAGATGCTACCAGAAAACAACTAGAGCTCATCAATGAATAAGGTAAAGATCCAGGGTGCAAAATTAATATACAGAAATCTGTTGCATTTCTATACGCTAACAACAAGATATCAGAAAGAGAAACTAAGGAAACAATCCCATTTTCCATCACATCAAAAAGAATAAAATACCTAGGAATAAGCCTACCTAAGGAGGCAAAATACCTGTACTCTGAAAACTATAAGACACTGATGAAAGACACTGAAGACAACACAAACAGATGGAAAGGTATACCATGTTCTCAGATTGGAAGAATCAATACTGTTGAAATGGCCATACTACCTGAGGCAATCTACAGAGTCAATGCAATTCCTATCAAATTACCAACGGTATTTTTCACAGAACTAGAACAAAAAATTTTAAAATTTGTATGGAAACACAAAATACCCTGAATAGCCAAAACAATCTTGAGAAAGAAGAAGGGAGTTGGAAGAATCATGCTCCCAAACTTTAAACTATACTACAAATCTATAGCAATAAAAGTGCACGGCACTGGCACAAAAACAAACATATAGTTCAATAGAACAGGATAGAAATCCCAAAAATAAACCCATAAATTAATTGTTAATTAATCTATGACAAAGAAAGCAAGAATGCACAATAGATAAAGACAGTCTCTTCAATAAGTAGGCTTGGGTCAGCTATACAGCTACATGTGAAAGAATAAAATTAGAACATTCTCTAACACCATATACAAAAATAAACTCAAAATTGATTAAAGACCAAAATGTAAAACCAGATACTATAAAACTCCTACTGGAAAATATAGAATATTCTTTGACATAAATTGCAGCACTATTTTTTTGGATCTGTCTCCTAGCATAATGGAAATAAAAACAAAAATTAAAAAATGGGACCTAATTAAACTTAAAAGCTTTTGCATGGCAAAGGAAACCATAAACAAAACAAAAAGACAACCTATGGACTGGGAGAAAATATTTGCAAAAAATGCTACGGTCAAGGGATTAATTTCCAAAATACACAAACAGCTCATACAGCTTAATATCCAGAAAACAAACAACCCAATCAAAAAATAGGCAGAAGACCTAAATAGACATTTCTCCAAAGAAGACATACAGATGGCCAACAGTCACATGAAAAGTTGTTCAATATTGCTAATTATTAGAGAAATGCAAATCAAAACTACAATGAGGTGTCACCTTACACCAGTCAGAATGTCCATCATCAAAAAGTCTATAAATAATAAATACTGGAGAGGGTGTGGAAGAAAAGGAACCCTACTACACCAGTGGTCCCCAAAGTTTTGGAAACAGGGACCAGTTTTGTGGAAGACAATTTTTCCAAGGACCGGCAGGGGTGGGGGATGGTTTCGGATGATTCAAGCTCATTACATTTATTGTGCACTTTATTTCTATTATTTTTACATTGTAATATATAATGAAATAATTATACAACTCAACACAATGCAAAATCAATGGGAGCCCTGAGCTTGTTTCTCCTGCAACTACATGGTCCCATCTGGGGATGATGGGAGACAGTGACACCTGAAGTGAGTTTCTTATGTCCAGTCTACTCTGTAATCTCGTTTTGGTGCTGTCACTGCAGAAAATCTTGTTTCACAAAGATAGGATGTTGGAAATGGAAGTAGGCTTTTCAGTGCTTTTGTGGCAATCTCAGGATATTCCGCCTTGACTTTAATCCAGAATATATGGAGATTTCAAGTTGTCTCAAACATACTTTTAGCGTCACCGTCATTTGCAATCTCAAGCAGTTGATCCTCTTCTAGCATGGACAAGTCGATCACCAGACTTATTCACAAATGGGTCACGGATCCATTCCTTCCCAGTTTGGGGGTCTTTTATGGTTAGGATGTAATGCTCAAACTCTTTTGAAAGCTGAGATAGGTGATCATGCACTAGCTGGGAGAAAGAAGGCCCTAGCTCAGTCTCTTTCAAAAATCTCTGCTAATGTTTGAAACATGTCAAAAATCCCAATGTTCACTCATCGCCCCCATAATTCCAATTTGGATTTGAATGTAGCCACTTTAACTGCCAACTTGAACACAATTGTCATTCTCCACTGAAGTGACAGATTGAGTTCGTTGATCAGGTTGAATATATCACACAAGTAAGCAAGTTTTTTTAACATCTCTATTAGAGCATAATTGCTTTACAATGGTGTGTTCGTTTCTGCTTTATAACAAAGTGAATAAGTTATACATATACATATGTCCCCATATCTCTTCCCTCTTGCAACTCCCTCCCTCCCACCCTCCCTGTTCCACCCCTCTAGGTGGTCACAAAGTACCGAGCTGATCTCCCTGTGCTATGCGGCTGCTTCCCACTAGCTATCTACTTTATGTTTGGTAGTGTATATATGTCCATGTCACTCTCTCACTTTGGCCCAGCTTACCCTTCCCTCTCCCCATATCCTCAAGTCCACTCTCTAAAAGGTCTGCATCTTTATTCCCGACTTGCCCCTAGGTTATTCTGACCTTCTTCTTTTTTTCGCTTTTTTAGATTCCATATATATATATATATATATATATATATATATATATATATTAGCATACAGTATTTTTCTCTTTCTGACTTACGTCACTCTGTATGACAGATTCTAGGTCCATCCACCTCACTACAAATAAACCAGTTTCGTTCCGTTTTATGGCTGAGCAATATTCCATTGTATATATGTGCCACATCTTCTTTATCCATTCACCTGTAGATGGACACTTAGGTGGCTTCCATGTCCTGGCAATTGTAAATAGAGCTGCAATGAACATTTTGGTATATGACCCTTTTTGAATTTTGGTTTTCTCAGGGTTTATGCCCAGTAGTGGGATTGCTGGGTCGTATGGTGGTTCTATTTTTAGTTTTTTATGGAACCTCCATACTGTTCTCCATAGTGGCTGTATCAATTTACATTCCCACCAACAGTGCCAGAGGGTTCCCTTTTCTCCACACCCTCTCCAGCATTTATTGTTTCTAGATTTTTTGATGATGGCCATTCTGACTGGTGTGAGATGATATCTCATTGTAGTTTTGATTTGCATTTCTCTAATGATTAATGATGTTGAGCATTCTTTCATGTGTTTGTTGGCGATCTGTATATCTTCTTTGGAGAAATGTCTATTTAGGGTTCTGCCCATTTCTGGTTTGGGTTGTTTGTTTTTTCGATATTGAGCTGCATGAGTTGCTTGTATTTTTTGGAGATTAATCCTTTGTCAGTTGCCTCATTTGCAAGTATTTTCTCCCATTCTCAGGGTTGTCTTTTCGTCTTATTTATGGTTTCCTTTGCTGTGCAAAAGCTTTTAAGTTTCATTAGGTCCCATTTGTTTATTTTTGTTTTTATTTCCATTTCTCTAGGAGGTGGGTCAAAAAGGACTTGCTGTGATTTATGTCATAGAGTGTTCTGCCTATGTTTTCCACTAAGAGTTTGATGGTGTCTGGCCTTACATTAAGGTCTTTAATCCATTTTGAGTTTATTTTTGTGTATGGAGTTAGGCAGTGTTCTAATTTCATACTTTAACATGTAGCTGTCCAACTTCCCAGCACCACTTTTTGAAGAGGCTGTCTTTTCTCCACTGTATATTCTGGCCTCCTTTATCAAAGATAAGGTGACCATATGTGCGTGGATTTATCTCTGGGCTTTCTAACCTGTTCCATTGATCTATATTTCTGTTTTTGTGCCAGTACCATAATGTCTTGATTATTGTAGGTTTGTACTATAGTCTGAAGTCATGGAGGCTGATTCCTCCAGCTCTGTTTTTCGTTCTCAAGATTGCTTTGGCTATTCAGGGTCTTTTGTGTTTCCATACAAATTGTGAAATTTTTTATTCTAGTTCTGTCAAAAATGCCAGTGGCAGTTTGACAGGGATTGCATTGAATCTATAGATTGCTTTGGGTAATAGAATTATTTTCACAATGTTGATGCTTCCAATCCAAGAACATGGTATATCTCTCCATCTGTTTGTATCATCCTCAATTTCTTTCATCAGTGTCATAATTTTCTGCATACAGATCTTTTGTCTCCTTAGGTAGGTTTATTCCGAGATATTTTATTCTTTTTGTTGCAATGGTAAATGGGAAGGTTTTCTTAATTTCAATTTCAGATTTTTCATGTTTCTAGGAATGCAAGAGATTTCTGTGCATTAATTTTGTATCCTGCTACTTTACCAAATTTATTGATTAGGTCTAGTAGTTTTCTGGTAGCATCTTTAGGATTCTCTATGTATAGTATCATGTCATCTGCAAACAGTGATAGCTTTACTTCTTCTTTTCCGATTTGGATTCCTTTTATTTCCTTTTCTTCTCTGATTGCTGTGGCTAAAACTTCCAAAACTATGTTGAATAAGAGTGGTGAGAGTGGGCAACCTTGCCTTATTCCTGATCTTAGTGGAAATGGTTTCAGTTTTTCACCATTGAGGATGATGTTGGCTGTGGGTTTGTCATATATGGCTCTTCTTATGTTGAGGAAAGTTCCCTCTATGCCCACTTTTTGAAGGGTTTTTATCATAAATGGGTGTTGAATTTTGTCAAAAGCTTTCTCTGCATCTATTGAGATGATCACATGGTTTTTCTCCATCAATTTGTTAACATGGTGTATCCCGTTGCTTGATTTGCGTATATTGAAGAATCCTTGCACTTCCCGGATAAACCCCACTTGATCATAGTGCATGATCCTTTTTATGTGCTGTTGGATTCTGTTTGCTAGTATTTTGTTGAGGATTTTTGCAACTATGTTCATCAGTGATATTGGTCTGCAGTTTTCTTTTTTTGTGACATCTTTGTCTGGTTTTGGTATCAGAGTGATGGTGGCCTCGTAGAAGGAGTTTGGGAGTGTTTCTCCATCTGCTATATTTTGGAAGAGTTTGAGAAAGGTAGGTGTTAGCTCTTCTCTAAATGTTTGATAGAATTGGCCCGTGAAGACATCTGGTCCTGGGCTTTTGATTGTTGGAAGATTTTAATCACAGTTTCAATTTCAGTGCTTGTGATTGGTCTGTTCATGTTTTCTATTTCTTCCTGGTTCAGTCCCGGAAGGTTGTGCATTTCTAAGAATTTGTCCATTTCTTCCAGGTTGTCCATTTTATTGGCATAGAGTTGCTTGCACATGCACATTCACATCCTCCTGAAAAATACATTGCACAAAAAAAAGCATTGTTGCCTTGTTGTCAACATCAGTAGACTTGTCAACCTGGATTGCATACCATGGTGACTCATTAATGCTTTCTAACAATTGTGCCTCAATATCCCCTGCTATTTCAACAATTCATCTAGTTATGATGCTAGCCGTAAGAGGAACACGTGCTACCTTTTAAACTGCAGCCTCCCCTAAAAGTTAATGACAAATGTCCTTAGGAGCAGGCAGGATCAACTCTTCACCAATAGCAAAGGGCTTCTTAGCTTTAGCAATGCAGTTAGCCACTAAGAATGATGCTCTCAGTGCAGACACATTTGATGAAGTGGTGGCCTTCAATAATTGCTTCTGTTCTTCATGCTCACGTTTTTTTTCTTTTGAAAAACTCCAAAGGCTTGTCTTTTAATGCAGGATGCTTGGTCTCCATGTGGCAAAGCCATTTTGAAGGTTTCATGGCTTCGCTGAATAGCTGGTCGCCACGTATTATACAAAGCGGGCTTGGAGAATGTGCATCACCTGTTGCAATGAACCCGTAATTTAAGTAGGTCTCTTGGTATATTCTTTTAAATGCAGCTTTCTTTTTGTTGGCAGTCTTAGAGGCTTCTGCTGTCTCATCATTGGGTGTTTCCCCCTTTTCAAAGAAGCTCTCTGGTGACATTTGTTTTTCACTCATTTTGGCTAGGGTTAGCTTGCGGCCTTACCAAAACTGTGACTGAGACAAGTGCAAAGTGTGGGAAAGAGGCGCTGACGGAAGTGGTAAATAAAATAATGGGTAGGCCACACACAGACCAAAACAGGTGTCAGATTCTGACTTAAAGCCTGCCACCAGATGCAGCTGTACTATTAAAGTACATCAACTCACTTGCCACTATGAAGCCTGACACCAGATGCAGCTTAATTGTCACTTGCCACTTACTGATAGGGTTTTGATATGAGTCTGCAAGCAATTGATTTATTATGGTCTCTGTGCAGCAAACCTCTCTGCTAATGATAATCTGTATTTGCAGCCACTCCCCAGTGCTAGTATCACAATCTCAGCTCCACCTCAGACCATCAGGCATTAGAGTCTCATAAGAAGCACACACCCTAGATCCCTCACATGTGCAGTTCACAGTAGGGTTTGTGCTCCTATGAGAATCTAATGCTGCCACTGATCTGACAGGAGGTGGAGCTCAGGTGGTAATGCGGGCAATGGGGAGTGGCTGTAAACACAGATGAAGCTTTGCTTGCTCTCCCACCGCTCACCTCCTGCTGTGAGGCCTGGTTCCTAACAGGCCACAGACCAGTACTGGTCCAAGGCCCAGTGGTTGGGGACCCCTGTACTACACTGTTGGGAATGTAAATTGGTGCAGCCACTATGGAGAACAGTATGAAGGTTCCCTAAAAAACTAAAAATAGAGTTACTATATGATCCATCAATTCCACTCATGGGCATATATCCAGAGAAAACCCTAATTTGAAAAAATACATGCACCCCAGTGTTCATAGGAGCACTATTTATGATAGCCAGGACATGAAAGCAACCTAAGTGTCCATCAACAATGAATGAATAAAGAAGATGCGGTATATAAACACAATGGAATATTACTCAGTCATAAAAAATGAAATGATGCCATTTGCAGCAACATAGATTGACCTGGAGATTATCATATTAAGTGAAGTAAGTAAGATAGAGAAAGACAAATATCATATGATATCACTTATCTGTGGAATCTAAGAAAAATGATATAAATGGACTTATTTATAAAACAGAAATGGACTCACAGACACAGAAAAAAAACTTATGGTTACCAAAAGGGATACGGGGCGAGGGGAATAAATTAGGCGTTTGGGATTATCATATACATACTACTATATATAAAATAGATAAACTACAAGGACCTACTGTATAGTACAGGAAACTATTTTCAATGTATTATAATAACCTATAATGGGAAAAAATCTGAAAAAGAATGTGTGTGTGTGTCTGTATAACTGAATCACTTTGTTGAATACCTTAAACTAACACAACATTGTAAATTAACTATACTTCAATTTTAAAAAGTTAAAAAATAAATGAAAACAAAGATAAGAAAAACACACACACAAAAAACAAACAAACAAAAAAATCTTAGGAAAATATAACCAAGGATTGAATTGGTAATAAATGAATGACATCCAACCCCCTCTCACCCAAAAAAAAGAAACACAAACTACCTGTTCAAAACCTCCTAATAATTTAACAAAATATTACCATATCCAATAATTTAATAAAAGCATTACCTCCTAATTTAACTATTTAAAACATCAAATAAGCAACTTAGTTCATTTTGATCGTTTGTTCTTTTATTTTTTTAAAGGACTGTGCTATGAATTTTTTCTCTATCTATCTATCTATCTATCTATTTATTTTGGGCCATGCCGCATGTAGGATCTTAGCTCCCTAACCAGGGATCAAACCCATGCCCCCCTGCAT
This sequence comes from Phocoena sinus, assembly GCF_008692025.1. NCBI lineage: Eukaryota > Metazoa > Chordata > Mammalia > Artiodactyla > Phocoenidae > Phocoena > Phocoena sinus. Next base: position 32,977,567 of record NC_045772.1, on the reverse strand, counting down.
TGGAACCTCGGAATCTTAACCACTGGAACATCAGGGAAGTCCCTCAAGTTTGTTCTTAGTCAACTCACTAAATCCTTTTCTAAAATTGCTTACATACCAGTGACAACTCTATTTTTTAATTCAAAAATCTATATTTAATATAAAGCCTTTTGTTCAGAAATAAGTCCCAAAGCCATTTATTTTATATTAAGCTCTGTATTTCCTAGTATTGAAAACTTGTTCAAATATTTTTATTTAGCATGTCTATGGATAAATATCTCAATTTTATAAGGCTATTCATCTCAACATTTACTTCACATTAGAATAATTTAAAGAGCTTTAAAAATGCTTGTGCCAAACTGAATTCAAATATTTTGGGGGAGGGGGGCTAGCAATTATCTAGTGTTGTAGGACAAACCACCTTAAAATGTGGGGCATTAAAACAACAAGTATGTATTTGCTTATTTTACATAGTTTGGTCTGAACTCCGCTGGGTGGTTGTTCTGCTAGAACTGGAAGTCACAGAATTGCTGAGAAAAATATTCTTCCAATAGATGCTGAGGCAGATTTATAATTCAAGGCCAGGGGAAAGAGTGTAGGGACATGTACACTGTTAAATATCTTTATTCTTTCTGTTTCCCATTTGTACAGTTGTCTGAACCATGCTTTCAAGTATTTTAACAGATAGCCTTATTTTCCACAACTTTCTATTATGAAAATGTTCAAATATACAGAAAAGTTAAAGAAAAATGAAACAAATTATATATCCACCACTTAGATTTAAAAATTAACATTTTGTCATAGTTTTTACTGAACAATTGGAAAGTAACTTACAGACATGATGTTTCACCCCTAAACACTTAGGCATGCATCTCATAAAAACAACCACAATACCATTACATACCTCAAAAAAATGAACAGTAATTCCCTAATATTAAAACAAACAAACAAACAAAACCACAGAGAGAATCAAGATATTTAAAGTAACTGCCAAATTAGCTACCAGAGTTAAAACTTAGAGTGTAACAAAAAATTTTAATTCATTACATGACAACATAGCAATATGAAAACTTGTGTTTGCAATTATTTCAAATGATCTAAGAGGTTGTTCATTCCCACACAAAAGGAGAAACACACACACACACACAAAATAATGGAAAGAGAATAAGAGAACAAATGATTTAATATTACCATGGATGGCTTTTCTAAGACCTAAGAGAATGATTATATTATTTTCATGAAATATTAATTCCAAAAATCTTGGGCCATGTCAATCATTCTAGAAAAGTTCATGTAACAGCAAATATTTGTAAATCACTGTATTTTGATTTTATAGATACTTTGCTACTTAGAGCTCTATGTTTTTTCTCACTTGAATATCACAACCAAATAGCTTGTTTCTGGAATCAATTACACTAACAAAATATTTTGTAGTTTCAATAATTAGGTTTGTAAGAGGTGAAAAGTAATTGCATAACTAGAATGTCATAAGTATAAAATTTCAACAATGTTGAGTAGGTATCTCTTTTGCTCTTGAGAGGAAAATTACATTTGTTACTAAATATCATTATATCATATTTCTGGGAAATATCAAATTCCTTATAAGAATGTCACATTGTTACTTGGCAACTGTGATCTTCCATCAGATACATTTTTGTAACATGGATTGGATGACTAGAGTATTAGCAACAAGTTATTCATTTTAACCCAGTTTTTTGTTTTTGTTACAAATGGCTTCATTATAGAAGAATACACAAACAATACAGACATTCCCTTGTATGCACCTCTTACACATGAAAAAACAAACAAACCAAGTATATGTTTGTTCCATTCCTCCATTTACTATACTGAAGGGTTACTGGCACATACAAAATAGCTATTTCCACCTGGGTGTGCATGTATGTAAGTGTTTTTATGGGTTTTCCACAACTATATGATAGTTTAGTGGATCATTTACTCTAAAAAAATCAAAATGTAAAGAAATAATTATTAATATTCAAAATCGAAGAAAATAATTATACTCTGTTTTACTATGACATTGTTACAGCTGAAAGGAAATAAAGGGAAGCCTCCTATTTTTTTTTCTTCCATATTTACTTTGGGAAGGTTTACAAAATTACATTTCATGAAGAAAATTAAAAATTACCATCTCTATTTATTCAAGGTACTTTTTGACATGGAGACTGTTGGTTCATGAGGATCCCTTAATGACAAAATACACTGCAAAAATACGAAGCAACAATTCTTTCATTGAGCAAGGAGGGAGAAGGGTTCTGGCTTCAGCTGATAATTTATGTGATCCTGTGCTCAGTTCCAATTTTCTGAATAATTATTTAAAATTTTATTTTAGGATTATCTATCCGTATACGTAGGAGACTTTGTGTTTCTGAGGCTCCAGTGGCATCAATGTAATAAGCAAAAAATGAAAAATCTATTTTTAAAGGAGCAGAATACTTTGGAAAAAAGTTTGTCCGTGTAGAAAAATTTCCCAATAAAGTGATATTGCAACTCTAGAAGACTGTATTATAAATATGTATTGTACTGAATCATTTTATTTAGTAGACAGTTTTAATATTGAATATATTTCAAGATCCTTAAGCACTATTTTTTTTTTTTTTTTTTTTTTTTTGCAGTACGCAGGCCTCTCACTGTTGTGGCCTCTCCCGTTGCAGAGCACAGGCTCCGGATGCGCAGGCTCAGCGGCCATGGCTCACGGACCCAGCCGCTCCGTGGCATGTGGGATCTTCCCAGACCAGGGCACGAACCCGTGTCCCCTGCATCGGCAGGCGGACTCTCAACTACTGCGCCACCAGGGAAGCCCCTTAAGCATTATTTTAACAGGTGGTATTATATAGTATAAAATTATAGAGAACAATGCTGTTGAAGAACAGTGATGAGAACAGAAACTAGGTAATAAAAGAAAACACTATATCTGTTATTGAAAGGATGCAAATCAATATATGGCCTTCCTGAATAGTCTTACTATTCTTTGCAATCAAGGGCATATAGTAGTTTTCAAAGAAATGCTTATTGGGTTATAATAATCATTCAAATCTTAAAATACAAACTACCTCTCTGGCAAGTTTTGTCAGATGATTGTGTCTGATATCTTCCCAGAAGACTTGCTTATAAAGGAAGGAAGAACACATTTTAAGAAGGAACAGACAGAAATCTAATTCCATCTTTATCAAAATAAAAAACAATTTAGGGGAATTTGTAAGTTTTCATGGAAATATATCTTGGAGACAAATGTAAAGGAAATGAATATTACAAGTAGTGTGCCAAGTGCGTCTCTGTGAGTCTATCGTAGAGACCGCAGAATATAAAGTGTCATGAAATACAGAAAATTTTAAATAATTATTTAAAAATGTGTTTTTGAAAAGGCATGTGTAGTTGACTAGAGAAAAATGAGGAAACTTAAGGAAGAGGCAAATATCAAATATTTTATATATATACATATATATGTATATATATACACACACATACACACCCACATATATATAACTGATTGATTGCATCGATGAATCCAATTAATGACTAGACCATATCTAACAACCTTTGCCATGTAACTTAGCTGTTCTCTCCTTCATTGACTCTGAGCTGGCCTTGTGGTTTTGTTTAGCTAACAGAATATGCTAGTATACTAGTGTGAAAGTGATGGCATGCTAGATTTGAGCTTGTACACTTCTATTTATCCTCTTGAAACTGAATCTACCATGAGAACAAGCTTAGGGGTGTATTTCTGGAGGAGAAAAGATCAAGTGAAACAGACAAGTCATCTCAGCTGAGCTCAAGCTAGACCAGCCAGGTACCAGCCAAGCTGCTAGCTGACCACTGAAGCATAAGCAAGTCCAGCCAAGAGCATCCAGACTGGCTCAAACAGCAGATCCACTCAACTAATCTTGTATTCATGAAAAGTAATAAATAGTTGTTATTTTAAGCCACTAAGTTTGGGGGTGGTTTGTAACATGACAATATTGTTGTAATAGATAATATACAGCAAGTATGTAATTTATCATACAAACGAGGAGTTTTGAGAATGAAAGGGGCTACTATGAATAATTATACTGAGAAAGCAGGTACAAGTTGGCTCTGCCCAAGTATAATCAGGCATAGAGTCATCTTATTTATAGAGCATTCAATATCAGTCATTATCCAAAATTTTGTTTTTTAATTTACAAGGTTTACATTTTGTTTATTGGGGTATAGGGTTATGAAAAATCTAGAAAAATGAAATGTAAACTTATCTCCACCTTTAATAATATGTGCATTCATCTTTCAGCTGTAAAGAAGTACAACTCAAAATGACTTATAAAATACAGACATTTATAATCTCACATAAAGAGTTAAGGTTGGTTGGTTTACTGACAACAATATCACTAAAAAAAAGAAAAAGAAAAAAAATCCCATAAAACATAAACAAACAAAAAAACCTCTCAACCTGTTTTTATTATAATCTTCCTTATCTAATAATTGGCATTATCATCTGTCCATGTCTCATAATATTTTTTCCCTTTCTCTCATTTTATTCATCAGCAAATCCTGATGTCTTAACCTATGAAATACACACAGAATCTGGCTATATTTTACTAGATCCATTACCATCTTGATCTAAAGCACCAACCTCTCCTGATGAATTATTGCAATAGCCTCCTAACCAGTCTCTCTACTTCAAACCTTATATCTATATAGTCTGTTCTTTATACTGTAAATCAGATCATGCCACATCTCTACTGACAGCCCTCCACTCTCTGTCCATTTAATTAAAAGTTACAATGTTCTAATGTTGTGTTGTCCATTTCAGTAGCCACTAGCCATATACAACTATTGATGACTTGGTGTGTGCCTGATTCAAATGATGGTATGCTTTAAGAATAAAATATACTTTGGATTTGAGAGACTTAGTATGACAAAAAAGATTGCAAAATATCTCATTAATAGCTTATATGTTGATTACATTAAGATAATTTAAGGTATTTTATAAGATAATATTTTGCATGTGTTGGGTTAAAAAAATATATTGCTAAATTAATTTGCTTTTATTTTACTTTTTTGCGTGGCTACTAGAAACTTTAAAACTATATGTCTCTTGCAGTATATTTCTATTGGACTGTCCTATATGACTGGGCCTGTAAAACCACTCTGAGTTAATCTCTTACTATGCCCCTCCTTTTTGTTCATTGTGCACCAAAAACTCTTGTAATACACTTTTGTGACCCTCCTGCTTTCACAGAGACACCAGACATGCACCTCCTTGGTAACTTTTAGGGACAATTTTAAGCTCTGTGCAAACAAATAAAATTTGGAATCTTCTTAAGGAAAACAATATAATATTATTACCATAAAATAAAGTAAAAGTAAATATTTCTTAGAATAAAAAAGAATTTACAACAAATTATAATTCTTAAAAAAAAGCTGAAAAATACCACAAGCATGAAAAACTCTAGGTGCTAGAGTAATAACATGATATTATGGGTACCATAATTCATAACATTATATTGTCTCTGGCCCTTCACCTTTAGGTCACAACACGTGAAGTATCATTCCTTGAGCAATAGAATTATTTACTGGAAGTTATTCCTATGAAGGGATGGCTAGCCATAACATAATAATAAATGGAAGTGACTGAGAATTATATATGTGTATCCCACCAAAATTATATCATATGTAATCATTTTAAATTATCTTCTATTCAACTTCTATTTAGCTCATTTTCCAAAAATGACTATGGCACTTGGATACATCCCTACAAGAATAGGCGTATAATGGAGGGGAATTTGAAGTTGACAGTGAGTGACCTTACCCAACTGAAGTTAACAAAAATCTAATTTCTGAAATTTTTACAAAACCTTGTGACCATATGATCATACTGCTAGCTGGCTTCATAGTAAATACTCCCCTGAGGCCTTTGGATGGATAATGTCCTCACCTCCTTCAAGTCTCCTCAAAAATTACCTTCCCAGGGCTTCCCTGGTGGCGCAGTGGTTGAGAGTCTGCCTGCCGATGCAGGGGACATGGGTTCGTGCCCCGGTCCGGGAGGAGCCTGCGTGCCGCGGAGCAGCTTTCGTGATGTGCCTTACTCTGCTTTTATTTTTTCCAGAGATCTCTGTATACTGTAAAATTTGCTTTACCAAGTTTTTCTTTGTTGGTTGATCTTCCCGAAGGTTACTGGAATACAAACACCATGAGAACAAAACTTTTTACAGCTTTTTTTCCAATGCATTTCCAAGGCTTTAAATCATGCCTAGAGCAGAAGAACTACTCAATAAATGTGGATTCGATGAATGAAGAAACCAGAGCCTTTTATCTTTCTGCTCTGCCAACCTCATTGGTCTTCAGATTTTTCTCTTATGTTTGCAAGATAAGGCAGCAGACATCTCTTCTAACTGGGTACTGAATAAGCACAAGGAGTATTCCCTCTTGCTTCTCCTTTGCATTTGTCTAACTCATTAATTCTTGCTTTAGCATTGGCCATTTTCCTCATTATGCTTTCCTGTCATTATCTTTACTTTTCCTTTCCTATCATTGTGTCCTAAATGCCTGAGTTATTTTTCCTTCTTTTCTTTTTCACACGTGTATGTATTAAGTTTATGTTTCCTCTGAGACCTATTTAGCTGCCCCATACATTTTTTATGTCAGGCTTCAACTGCCATAATTTTAAAGAGTTTGCATTTTGTGACTGAACATTCTCTATAACTACTGAGTTGCTTAAGAGACAGTTTTGTGATTTGTTTTGATGTAGATGAAGGGGAAAAGTTTTTTCTGTATTTTTCAGATGTATAGTTTTACAACATTGTGATCAGAGAACGTGGTTAACTATTACTATTTTTAGAATATATTGGGGGTTGGGAGGATTTTTGTGGCCTAATAAATGGAAGTTTATCATGAGTGCTCCATCTACAGTCATATTTTTAAAATATTGCTGCATTTCTTAACAAAACACATAACTATTCCAGTTGGATCTATTAGTTCCACTAAGCTACACATTCAAATAATCCTAACTAAAACTAGGTATCACTAAACCAGGTGAAACTTAAAATTGGCAACACTAGAAAATTAGAATGTTTTAATAGCACTATAAAATAATTCATTTAGCATCTTATTATACATAAAAGTTAACTTAAGAGACTTATTCTGTGGTTATGAAGAACCTAGGGGCAGGACAGGAATAAAGACGCAGACATAGAGAATGGACTTGAGGACACGGGGAGGGGGAAGGGTAAGCTGGGACGAAGTGAGAGAGTGGCATGGACTTATATATACTACTGAATGTAAAATAGCTAGTGGGAAGCAGCCGCATAGCACAGGGAGATCAGCTCGGCTCTTTGTGACCACCTAGAGAGGTGGGATAGGGAGGGTGTGAGGGAGACGCAAGAGGGAGGAGATATGGGGATATATGTATATATATAGCTGATTCACTTTGTTATAAAGCAGAAACTAACATACTATTGTAAAGCAATTATACTCCAATAAAAATGTTAAAAAAAAAGACATTCTGTTTGTCACCTAGGAATACAAGAAAGAAGAAAAATAAATAAAATTTATTTACTTAATATTTCACCATAAGTTCATTCACAGAGTAGAATGAGAAATGTTTCTACCTATATCACATCTGCTAAAGAATACTGTGAAAATTATCATTAAACTCATTCAACATGTAGATTTAAACATTAAGTAAGAGCATGTAATGACTTCGGTATAAAAGATTTGGTAAAAGTTTGGTCCAAAGAATAAATTGGGAAAAGGGCCATTGGAGTGTTTCTTTTCCTTTTCCCATAAAATGTAAATTATTTATCATGAAAATGTAAAAGAATACCACAGGTATAATTAAGAGTATCGTAAGTATAATTCAATAATACAAATTTTAACATTCAAATAGAAAACTAGAAAAATCCATTTTTCTCTATTTCTCTAACCATGAATTTGATCTAATGTCTCAGTCTCTGTGATGCAGCTCTTTGTAAATACTGTATTATGTCTTATCTATTTCTGAAAAGGCAAAGCCAACACAAAGAATCTTTCTGTAGGCTTTTTTGTTTGTTTGTTTTAGCAGGACAGACTAATTTTCTCTGAATTCCTACTGCATTAAAATGTGATGACAAGATCTACTAGGTGGACGTGGCACAGATTTGAAGGATTCTGAACTTGAATGCATTCTGATTAATATTCTTTCCTTAACAAAATTGCAAGGAAACTCTCCTCCTTATAAATCACTGCTGTAGAAACAGAGCTAACTGGCTACAGCTTTATATACAGCTTGGCTTTCCCTGTGGGAGATGAATAATAATTGTGTTGTTTCCAGAGCATCACAGAGTAATTTGAAATTTGCAGAGAATAATACAAAGAACCTAGGCTTAGCTCCTGCCTCTGAATCATCAGCCAGATCAAATAAGTATTGGATGTTGTACAAAGTGAATGTAATGTTAACTCTCTGCAGTTGAAATAAAAATATTTCACCGGCTAACATATTTCAAAATGACTTTTGAAAGAGATGCCTTGCTTTGGTTGATGATACTTTAGTCACTATGCACTACAGAAATTGTTATTTATCGACAGGATTTTTTTTTGATACTTTCCTCCAAGGTTTAACCTTTGGCTAAAAGAGCATGCTTGAATTTACATTTTTAATAAGTTTCTCTTAAAGTATATGTAGTTCATGGAATCTTAAAAATATATTTTATTATTGACAGAAGAGTATTTCAAAATCCCTAGTGCATGATATGGGTATGTGTGATTGGGAGGTTGATGAATCTATTAAATTTCTACAGTTGCATTTCAGTGAAGATTCCTGATTCTGAAATATGTAGGGTTTAAGCCTGGGATTAAGCTTTTACTCTCTTTGTGGCCTTGTAAAATTAATTAATACCTATTAGATATAATCTAAGAAAATAATTGACCTTGTCTGATAGAGATATTATGGAAAATTAAATGAGATAGACCAAGCAATCTCCTTACACAGTGCCAGACACATATTGAAAGTTTAAGAATGATGGATACTATCAATGAAAATTTAGTTTATAATATAGTGAAAATAACCTTGGACAGGAAATACTAAGCTCTAGTAAAAACACTATTACCTAATAGCTCTGTAACCTTGGGAAAAACACATAAACTCTCTGAATCCATTTTAATAGCCATAAAATAAAGGTTTTCATAATTCCTTGTATATCAAATAAAACTGACATAATGATAAAATAAGGTAACATATATGATTATGCCATACAGTCAGATGAACTTTTATTTAAGAGTTTATTCATTTTATTACCTTCCTTCACACACAAATTTCCTCTAAAATCATGAAATCAGTTGATGTTTTCTATATAAATCCATATTTGGAAAAAAAAAAAGAAAACTCAAACTGGCAATTATATGCAGACTTTGCATGTGTATCAATATTTTTCATGGTTTGGCTTTTTTAGAAATGTGTTTTTCATTGCTATTTTACCTCATTCCTAACAGTTAACTATCAACCATGTATTCAAAAAAAACCAAAAAACCCAAAATGGTTTATTTCTGCAACCATTCACTACAAGTGCCGTATTTCTTTCATCCCTTTGGAATACCCTCGTTATAAAATTTAGCATAGAAAAAGAGTGAAATTGGATGTACATCTCAAATCTCAAGTAAGCTATTTTGGTCACCATATCTCCCAGGAACAACTTGATATAGATTTATCATCCATCTTTAAAATGGATGAACCTTAGGGACTGGAATGGAAATGAAATATTTAGGCACTGAAACTTTAACATGATTTAAATATCCAAATTGAATATAGAAGGCTAGCTTAGAGGAAATAAAGAAAAAGAAGAATTGGTATTCTGTCTGATTTGTATTGCTTCAAAGAAACAAACTTTTGCATACTGGACCAAAATATATATTACTGGCATATGAACTTCTATTCCCACTTAGTGTTGTTGGCAATATACAAGTCAATTCAGCTAAATGAATCTTTTTGTATACTCCCAAATGCTCCAATTTCTTTCACACAGTCCACTGATTTTTTTGTGTGTGTGTGTGGACTTAAGAGGTGATCGGCACCTCAGCTATCTCCATGGAGATTAATAGTATGTGATTTGCAATACGCTTTTAAAGTAGGATAACAAGCCAGATTCAATGGTACTTAAATTATAAAGTATGAGCCAATTTTTGTCCCAAGCTGTAAATATTTGGGGATGAAATCTATAAAAGACAAAAATCGTATTATAAGAAAACCTAGCTACATTTTAAATATAAAGGATATTCAAAATGTCATTTCACTGAGTTTAAGAAACAGCTATTATTTTCCAGTAGATGATTCTGTTCGCGGGGGGTGGTGGTGGTGGTGATTCTCCATAGTGTTTCCACACATTCCTACGGTCTAGGCTGTTTTTCAAGAATGTTTGTATAGTAAGCAACCTGAGAGGATAGAAATAGGCTCCCTGTGAGTCAGTGGACACATCTGTGTTTTGACCAGGAAAATACAGATAGTATCTTCCTCCCTCTGTAATAAGATTGGGGAAAACCTAAGCTCAGGATTCCAAATCTATGATGCAGACTCATTGTGCAGCATCCACCTGGGCCATTTCTCATGGTCCCCATAGGACTTTGGAGGCAAGGGTACCTGATGAAAACATGAAGCTCATGTTGTGTGCTGTATAGTGAGTCATAAAGGCCTTTGTTTCTCTCCCGTGGGTCTCTTGCCTTCTGCCAGAACCTATGAAACTGTGGCAGGGTAACTCATTAGCTTAGAAGTCAGGTAAAATCTCAGACCCTTCATCGTTTTTGACAGGGTCATTTTGATCCAACAGTTATTTATTGAGAACTTAATGGGCAAGTGACTGTGTTCAATGTTGCATGGAAAGAAATACAAAGAGATTACGTGACCCATACTCCAAAGGTATTTACCATTAGGGGTAGAGTGGGGAAGTAAGCAACACCTAGAATAATGTAATTCAAAGGAAGAAATTCTTTACGCTGACAAAATATCAAAAAACAAAAACAAACAACAAAAAATAAACCAACACCAAAAAACAAATGAAAAAACAAACAAAAAACAACCAGCACCATCACCAAAAAATTATATTTTGATAGGTACCAAATGGGAAGTATGGGGTTAAAGAAGCACCCAGGCTAATAAAGTTACAGGAGATCTTGGTCTGTTTCTGTAATAAGTAGATAATCATGGTTTAATTTTATATTATGTGGAGAACTGTACATGGGTATGAGACTTAAAAGGCAATTTAGGATAGATCAAGAAACGCTTGATGGCCAAGAAAAGAAAGAGGTTTGGGACACCCTGTCCGAAGTCAACCACTAGGAAACACAGACATACACGCTAAAAAGGATTATTGCAGGGAATTGGCCTACACATTCCACAGCAGAAGGACCTGCTTCAACAGTCCCTGCAAGGCTTTCTCCACTTTTCTTTTTTCTTTCTCTCCTTTTTTTAACTTATTATTTTATATTGGAGTATAGTTGATTAACAGTGTTGTGATAGTTTCAGGTGTACAGAAAAGTGATTCAGTTATACCCATACATGTATCGATTCTTCTTCAAATTCTCTTCCAGTTTAGGTTGTTATATAATATTGAGCAGAGTTCCCTGTGCTATACAGTAGGCTCTTGTTGGTTATCCATTTAAAATATACCAGTGTGTACATGTCAACCCCAAACTCCCTAACTATCCCTTCCCCCCACACGTCCCCTCTGGTAACCATAAGTTCGTTCTCTATGTCTGTGAGCTGGAGCCTGAAGCCCACAGGACAGCAGTCAGGAAGGGAAGCTCAGCAACAGACTGGACTTTCGTGAGCATGAGCTGCAATCCCCCAAAGGCTGTCCGAGTCCTGTGTCCATTTTGGCTGCCTCTTATCTCGGTGATGAGGGCATCCTGTAGACGCCTCAGAGCCAAATACACATATCTGGTCCAAAGGCTCCTTCACAACAACAAGGTGAGTCAGCAGATGAGCAACAACGGTACAAAATGATTGCTACCTCCTTTCCACCCTCCAAAATCTTCTAAGAATCTCCCTTGTGGTCCACTTTAACAGGATGCATAGAAGGAAGGGAATTCTGGGAAGTAGTTCAGTCTAGCCAAGCTGACATAGTATATAGTCGCCATAGACCTTAATAGATAGATATTGGAATGCCTTTAAGGATTTGTTTTTGTTTTTGTTTTAAAATGATACCAGAGAAGCTGTTAACAAATATTATGTAAAAGTGCAGAAATTAATTTGAAAACAGAAAAATTGAATCCTAAATATCAACTATTTTAAATACATTTACTATTCTGTCATTAACTGCTTACAAAGTATGTGCTTTCTTACCCTCAACCAATTATCATCTTTTTTCCCATACTGACTACCAGAAATAAAAAGTAGGTTATTCTTTAACATATATTAAATACATACTCAAATAATCAATCTACCAAAAAATACAGTAGATTACCTTTACAGCATATGTGTGTGTATATAAGTATATATATGCAAGAAAACCCAAAGAAGGTGGTCTTGGTCTGGGCCATGCAGAACCAAAATTGTATAAGACCATTTCACTGTTCTAAAGAAGTGCCTTGGCTTAGCACTTAATTATAAGGGCAATTCTTTAGAAGATGAAAAAGCACCAAAATGTCAGCCTTCAGAAGTTGATCTCTATTTTAGTCTATTTGAGATGATAGAGACTTCTTTTTGTGCCTCAAAAAAATGAACGTGAAGACAGTGCCACAAGTTTTACTGCATTTAATTCAGCTTTCTCTAAGTCTAAAATGTAGAAAGCATTAATAAATACTGAAATCCCTGTTTCAGATCTGCCTGGAAGAGACTTTAATAAATTATATTTTATGCTGCAGTCCAAGCACTGAGCTGCCACACTTATGATTAATAGAGCAGCATTCTTATAAAAGAACAACAGTTCTAAAAGAGAAGAATTTTGTTATACAGTGCTATCACATCAATACTAAGAAGAGGTACAATATTGTTGCAGTCAAATAACTGAAAGAAAAAAATAAAATTTTATTATTAAATAATAAGTTATTAAGCTGTCAATTCAATTCTGTATCAGATTTTAAAGTATAATAGTACTGACATCAAAATTTGAAAAATGATTTTTAAAAAATTGGAGTGGAATCACTGTTGTTTTGGTTTAAGACTTTGAGAGGATATTCATAAAAATTCATTTGAATAGCAATAAAATCTCTAGATTGAAATTATACTCTTTGTTTGAAGTTCCAAATAATGGACATGAAAATCCATCAAAGCTGTCAATAATTTTAATATTCTTAAAGAGTGTCTTTGGCAACATTTAAGCACAGTTTTAAATTTTAATTTCAATTTTTCTAAATAATCTAATAGTTACTAAAATTATTCTTAAGATATTTTCAAATCTTTGCAAGTCAAAATTGACTTCTCCAGTCAGTGGGGGTGAAAAAAAATATTTTCTCAATACGTGCTCCAGAATTCTTCATTGAACAAGAACTGTGTTTGTTTAGAAAATTATATTAAAGGAAAAAGAATTAGTTAGGCTTTAGCTGTTAGCTCATAGATTGGATGAGCCAAAGAGGAGGAAAACTGTTAAACATTACAGATAAATGGAAACTGGAAATAAAGATAGCAGAGAAGAGAAAAAAAAAGAGAAGGGAGGAAAAAAATAAGAGAGAGTACTCAAGTAGTGTAGCAGTCCACCAAAGCTTGAGTTGCAGAAATGGCTGAGGAACTTTTAGCTAGATACCCAACACTGATTCTGAAGTTTTTTAATTGCAAAGAGAAAATTTTCTCATCTTCCTTACTCTTCTGGAGTGAGTAAAGTCTGTTACTCACTTTCTTCTCTAAAAATAAACAAGCAAAATTAGAAGTTAATCATCCTGATTCTTTTCTTTGGCTTAGTTGCCACTTTGTGTCTTGTCACCTCTTCTTCTAACTAGTGGTTTACAAATTTTAGCATTCATCAGAATGGGAAGGGTTTTTTTTTTTGGTTTTTTTTGTGGTACGTGGGCCTCTCACTGTTGTGGCCTCTCCCGTTGCGGAGCACAGGCTCCGGACGTGCAGGCTCAGCGGCCATGGCTCGCGGGCTCAGCCGCTCCGCGGCATGTGAGATCTTCCCGGACTGGGGCACGAATCCGTGTCCCCTGCACTGGCAGGCGGACTCTCAACCACTGCGCCACCAGGGAAGCCCGAGAATGGGAACTTTTTAAAACAGAATTCCGGGATTCATTCCCAGAGTTTTTGATTCAGCAAATTTAGAGTGTGGCCTGACACTGCTGGTTAGTGGAACACATTTTGAGAATACCTGCTCTAAAGGATAATCTAAATAGGTGGGCCTCACATTTTCTCTGCTACCATTCTCATTCAGGCCAACATCATCTCTCACCTGGACAACAGCATCCTAACTGATCTTTTTACTACACCTCTACTCAGTAGTATGAATAATCTTTCAAAAAATATAAATCTGATTGGGTAAATAATTATTCCACAAAAAAAGCCTTCTCTGTCCACTTTATGTAAAATACAATGGCCTCCTTTTCTCCTACATCCTGTCCCCCAAATACACACTGCTTTATATTTTAAGAATATGTACCACTATCTCATGTTTTCTTATTTAATACATATTGTTTATAAATCATTAGAGTTACAACATAAGATAGCTTGTCTTTCTTGCTTATATCCCTGCTCCCACATTGTGCATGGCTCATGTTGTAGATTTCATTAATATTTGTTGAAAGAATAATTAAAATGCCATATTGCTATTATAAATATTTTAAGGTACCTTGTTATTTTTACATTTTCCATGGAAATTCAGATCACAAGATATCTGTTTTATTTACATTCTTACTCAGAGTCAAGCTTTGTCATTTCTCAGCTTTGCTACTTTGGGCCAGATACTCGTTTTCCCTGTGTTTCGGTTTCCTCACCCATAAAATGGGGATAATAATACTACCCATGTCAAAAGGTTGCTTTGAGAAACCAATTAGTCATTACATATAGAGTACCTGACTCATGGTAGATAATAAATGTTAATTTCATTATTATTTTAAATTATTATTATTACTAACTAGGGTGCTTCCCTAGATTAGATTGTTCATCACCAACCAGAGGTCATTGTTGGCAAAGGGATTAGGAAGCTGAAAAGTAGTCAAAAGAAGTGCTATGATGGATGAAAATGATGGTGTCACAAAGTTAAAGTGTCCAGCTAGTAGGTAGAAGTTTGTCTGGCTGGAACGTAGGGATCATTGATGTGGACCAGCTGGCTCAGACAGCAAATGGTTCTGGAAAAATGGAATTGTCTGGCATTTAATCCCTGATTGTGGAAATTGGGAAATGGAACAAAATGCAACTTATTGAGCACCTGCTACATGTCAGATAATTGTATTCATGTTGTCTTATTGCAGTGTTGTATTTCTACAGATTGTAAGGGAAGAGACAGAGACATCAGGTAACTTATAAAACATTACACAACTTAAAATCATATCTGAACTCAATCTTAGCTTTGTCTAAATCCAAAACTAATCACCTCTTCTCTCTCATGCTTTCTTTTGGCTGTAAATAAGCAATAAATTTGTAAGAGTTTCTGATATACGAATTAAATCTATGTACAGTGTGGAGACTGCCTTCAATTTACATCAAAAGCAAGAACCTTCTTTTGGGAATGTGGTTTCTTGGAGCCAAGGGTAACAAGATGGAGGACATAGGTGGCTAGGACCTCTGGGAAATGGAGTAAAGTATATTGAGGGCAAAAGCAAGCAACCCCTTGGTTTTAAAATTAACACTTTAGACCTGACACCATTCCCAGAGGGGAATGATCTTGGTCTCTCTCTAACTAGAAATCCTCACGCTCACCTAAGCCAAGTTCATAGTGGGACTCTGAAAAACCAGAGATGAAAAGTGTGTCTGCAACAACTTAAAGCCTCTAGAAGCAGTACACATCAGATCTAAAATGTCACTCAGAGATAATCTAGTCCACCTGGCAGACCTGTCAATTAAAACACACATTGCTGCCCAATCCTTAACCCCAGAATTTCTGATAGATTAAGTCTCAGATGAAGCCAGAAAAACTGCATCTATAACCACTTCTTAGGTAATGCTGCTGCTGCTGATCTAAGGCCATACCTTGAGAACCACTGCTGCAGTCTAAATCACTCATTTTATATGGGAATAAACTGAGATGAGAGTGTGTCCAAAGTTGCACAGTAAATGATCTTGGAAGGGTAAGAAGAATAAAGGACCATTGAGATGTGTCCAAAGAATGTATGTGGAGTCAATCTTGTGATAATATGGTTGTGGCCTTGCCCAAATTCATTGTTATAGCTACAAGGGTATTCAGCCACTTTGGGACTAAGCAAACCACCGGGAAAAAAGAATCAACATAATATATTTGATGCCATTTTCTCATAAACACTAACTCTTGCTTTGAAAATATTATAATAAATTCTATTAGTTCACTGTAAAGTTGTAATGAAAATGCGTGAAACAGGTTTTGTCTAGTTAGTCTTCAATTGCTGAAATGCACTAGAAAAAGTTGGGCTATTTAAATGATGGAGTAAATGTTATGTTCTCAAGGGAAAATTGATTTTATTTCCCAGGCCAAGTAAGATGAATTGGATATAGTTGCCTAGGGTACTGTCTTGAAAATTATTTGGATGCTAAGCTGGGGCTTAGAGGAAAAGATAATTATCTGTCACGGGTAATGAAGAGAAAAGGAACACCAAGTATTATACATTGTCAAATTCTGGGTTGTTACTTTCATTTGTGCTGGTTTTTCACATTATTCATATGAAAAATATATACATGGCTCTAAATTTGATGAAAATGTATGCTACTAATTATGACCATGGAAACATTCTTTATCACATATTGTTTAATCAAATATTGATTGATCCACCCAATAAAATTCTACAACTGTGATAGTTGGACAACCTGTTAATTTCAAGACTCTTTTGTTCTACATAATCTTCTATGACTGTCCATGTAGCACAAACTTAAATCTTGTGACTCACTTGATGACTCATTTGACAAACAAATGAGGTTAAATTAGGAATTTGAGAGGTTATAAGAATGAATGTGTACAATAATGCTAATCAACTGTGTCTATGATGGTGGCGTGATTTTTGAGTGATATACTATTGCTTGCAACAAATATCTAGAAAGCCTAGAAAAAGAAAAAGTGAAAGGGTATTGGCTCTAAAGAGCTACGTATTACTTTTCTATTGCTGCATAACAAATTACCAGAAATTTAGCATCTTAAAATAAAATACATTTATTATTTCACAGTTTCTGTGAGCCAGGAGTCTGGGTATAGGTTAACTGACTCAAAGCCAGGCTGCAGTCTCCTCTGAGGCTTCAGGTTTTCTTCCAACCTCATTAGTTGTTCGTGGAATTCAGTGTTTTAGTGCTGTGGGACTAAGGTCCCTATTTCTTTTTTAGAGTAATGAAGTATCTTTTCTAGCTCCTAGTGGATGCCCTCAATTCCTAGCTACATGGGTGTCTTACAGTATGGCATCTTACTTTTTTGAAACTAGCAAGAGAATCTTACTTATGCTTTAAATCCCTTCTTTTCAGGAAGGGCCCAGTCCCTTTTAATGGCTCATCTGATGTGCTCAAATCCACCCAGAATACTCTCACTTTTAATTAACTCAGAATTAACTGATTTGAGACCTTAATTACATATTTGAAATCCTTCAATTTTTATTATATAACATAATCTAATCATGGAGTTGACATTTATAATAAACAGTCCCTCAACACTGAAGGAGAAGCAATTATATTGAGAGTGTTTTTAGCAGGGGGAGAGAATTTTGGATGCCATCTTAGAATTTGGATGCCTACCACAGGCAACTATTTATAGAATGTTTATTTTATATGTTTTACTGGGATTATAAAATATTATATATTGATTATGAACAATTGGGGAATAAGGAAAGAATAAAAACTAAACATTTTCTGTACTCACCATTTATGGGTAATTAGTATTAACATTTTGGTGATTCTTCTCTATTTTTTTCTATTTGTATTTATATGTATAAATGTTTTTAACTGTTAGACTTACTGCATATACAATTTTGTACCTTACTTTTTCACTTAAAATATTAGAAATACTTCCCTACATTATTCATACTATTCTAACACAGTTTTTCCAATAACTGCATAATATGAATCAGATGAATGCATCATCATTTATTTTACGAGTCCCTTAGGTTTATTCCACATTTTAATGTTCCTTGCAGTGGCTATCTTTTTAATGTTATTTTTGTTACCATCTCTGTTTTATTCAGATAAAGCCTGTGGTAGAAGAAAATTATGGACATAATGTTTCACGGGGGTATAGCTCAGGGGTAGAGCATTTGACTGCATAATGTTTCACGCCTGCCTATATCTATGCCTTTGTTAGTACCCACTACCTCCTCTACTGATTCTGGGCCTGGACATTTGAATACTTCGGCTAGTGGGACACTAGCAAACTTGATTCAAGCAGAGTATAAAATTAATCCTTATACAATCCAACTTCCTTTCATAGACCCCTGCCACTACCATGAAAATGTTTCCAGGGTGGCCTGTGGAATGATGTGATTATCATGTGAAGGTGAACTAAGTGTACCTAGCAAAGGTCATCCAAGACAAGGTAGCCCCCAGCCTACCATGAGGTAACTGCACTCACCTGGGTGAGCCTAGTCAAGGTCAGCTGAGCCTGATCCAAATCAGTAAATCTATAGACTCATGAGAAATAATAATCGGTTGTTTTTTTGAACAACTAAATATTTGAAGTGGTTTGTTAACCAACTAAAAACTAACTTACACAAAGTTCTAGAAATGAACTATAAAGGATACATTTAGAAATATCAGAAAATTACCGAAGAGTAATTACTTAATCAAAGTAACATTTACAGAGCTGCTAAGAAATGTGAGGTGAAAATTGCTTTTACAGAAGGAAAGGAGCAGGCTTTTTTGTAAAGATAAAAAGAATATCATTGAGAAGAAAGACAATCCAGAACATTGGCTTGAGACATTTAAACAGCACAAAGACATGAAATGCTCTTTCCATTGTGAGTTTCAGAAGTTTTCTCTTTGACATAAGACCTAGACCACGTTTCTACAAGATATCACTGGGATAGCCTCCAAGGCATATAACATTTTGTTAACACCTTCTGGGGAAATACAGCCTTCACTGCTCACTGGCATTAAGTAACACCCCAGTCAAACTGAAGCCACACAGAGAAATGAGCTTGCCCTCCCCCTTCAACCCATTTAACTTAGGCAAGAACTTGGCTGTATTTAGACGTACTTAGCAAAGATTGTTAACCACAAGCACTTTCTTTTTCCTTTCTTTACATTTTTCATGCTCCTCAGAAACAAAGGTCTACAGAGTTTCTCAGGGGAACAGAGCCCATGGAATTAAAATGTGTACAAATTTTGCGTCAAGTGATGGAGTCTCTTTTGGTAGAACTGTGTATTCTCTCCACCATGCTGCACAGAAAATGAAACATTTTTATTTCAGGGATAATAGCATATGGGACCAATCAACCAGGTACAGAAAGGAGACTCATTCCCTAAAGCAAATTGTTTATCATCAGTATCTATTGAGTCTGTATACTAAAAATCTACTGAAATTTAAGTCTGATATGAAATACAGTAAACTATACAAATCTTCATACCACCCTAGGTTTTACTACTGGAAATATTTGACAGGAATGGAATTAAAAGCAAACTAGGAGAGGAAATTACATATTTCATCATCATTAAGAGACTTCATTCAGTTAAACGAGTAACATATTTTCCCTTGAAGGTTAGTTTTTTGTTTTTGTTTTTGTTTTTGATGATATTCTTTTCAGAGTCAGAGGCAATATTAAGCTTGCCAAAGAGGAGACAAACAGAAACAGGTTATTTACCATCTTTTCTTTTTCATGCATTCTGCCAAGGAAATAAAAAAATAAAGGTGCTTAAGCATTTGACTTAGATATATTGGAATTGACAACAATCAGCATTAGATTATAATGAGTATTAATTAAAATCATATAAATGACTTCCTTGATGTTTTATCTGATGTTACTTTGTTTGCATTTTCTACCTCATCCCCACATGCTTTTTGTTCCCTTAGAAATATCAACAGATATTTAATCTAAAATAATGATTCAAGATACATTAAAATTATCAAAAAGGCTGAGGTATTTTGTCAACATGGTATTTCATAGTACTTAAAATCTACATGTTAGAATCCTAGTTGACAAGAGAGTAAAATGTGCAAGAGAAGACTTCGAAAGATTAAAAATGGCCACAAATTATTTGTCACTCATTTCATTAAAGAACAATAGATCATTGAAACAAATGCTTTCACAGTGCTTAGATATAATTTTGGTTTAAGGCAGTTGGTCCTCTGGACTTCATATTTTCAAATTATGATTATGTGAACAGAATGTTAATAAGAAAAAAGTGAATGTAGATTAAATTACAGAAATGGAGAGTCATTACAGAAAATGGAGTGCTTTTCTTCACATGTCAGCAGAAGGGAGGAGCAGTGGAGTCAGGGAAATTATTTTATCAGGAAAATCCCAGCATTAAACATGGATTCTCAAAAGACTTTTTAAAATACTTTCTTTCTTATATTCTTCTGTATATTTAAAAGGTTTGTTCTCTCCCATTTTATGAATTATTAAATTTTGATATTTTAATATCCACATAGTTAATATACATCATATCAGTCTTTAGAAATATCTTAATTGTGATCATTCAGTCCATTTTTTCCCAGAGTGACTTCCAGAGAACCTTTAAGATATGCACACATACAAACACAAAGAATTGGGGAGGGTGTACAGATAAATATGAGAAACTCTTTAAAGTGTGATCTCTTTCTTGGGAAATCAAAGTACATGTTAATATATTGGAGAATCCAAGAATTCCATTATTAAGTAAAACAAATGTAACTGACTGTGGAGCCTATTATCACTGCAGAACTTGTGATCTGGGCATACTAAAATAAAGGCTGCATGTAAACACAGCTCTAGAAACTACAAATGAATCCAAAATTAAAAAAAAAAAAAAAAAAAAAGAAACGTGAGCATCCAATAGGGCCAAAAACATGTGTACGTAAGTGGCTCTTTCTAAAGCTTCCTGTGTCTGTAAAATGTGGAAGCTATTCCCTTGATCCAGATAAAAGGGCCCTGCTGACTATTCTTCTAGAATTTCTTGTGGCTTTAGAAGCTGGGAAATTTAAAGGAAATCCAAATATTATCATTTTAGCAGTTGCTTCTTTATGTGTGACCTTGAGCAAATTAATCCCTCAGCTTCCTCCTCTGTAAAATGGGAACAGTACAAAATCCATAGGGTTGTGAGGATTAAAGGACTTAATATGTAATGGGCTTAGAGCAATGTTCTTAAGTTAGCAATCCTTTGTTACATGCCATTATTTTTATTATTTATGGTTTCCTTGACAATTCATTGGCATACTTTGAAAATTGGTTGATCTTGAAGTTTCACTCCAGTACAAATGTCTTAAGTCAGGGATTTTTAAATTTGTATTGGAATAACAAAAAGAAACATGTTAAATTTAAACTTTCATGCACAGACCAAGGACCTCTACAAATATAGCAACAATATTTTCAACACTATATTCTCCAAATTGGCAAAAATCTCACAAATAAGAACAAAAAAACTTGTTGAACAAATTGATTCATAAAGTTAGAAAAATAATAGATATATAGAGCAATCCACATGTTTACTAAGTAATAACTATATTACGGTGGGACATTTCTGAACAATTTTCTTATAATAAAACAACATATTTAAATGACTTACAACAATAAAATGTATGCAAAGTTCTCAATGCAACTGAGAAATCTATGATCCTAAACTTTATCAGCCTTTAAATTGTTGCTCTCACTTGCAGTCATATGGTGCCACACCCAACTAACCCAATTAAATGGAACATTTCACATTATCTCTTAAAATAGTCTGCCTATGTGTCATGATCTCATAAATTGGAAGTTTGACCTAAAAAATCTTCCACAAAATGCCTAAAAGTTTCAGTTAAAACCTCACCATTCCAAACATACCCAATGAATGTAAATGGATTTACTTGAGAGGAAGAATTAGACATTGATAAATATATCAGCGTTATAAATATACCTATAGGGTCTATAAGCCACTAGCTATTACTTTGGAAAGAAGAGATGAGGTCAACGGAACTACTAGGCAGGTGAACGTTGGAGTCTGTATTGTGACGTCAAGCCTAGAAGTGCTCTGCTTGGTCTTTTGATGCCAGGGATGGGATAGGCTGGGGTAGGCAATGAAAATGGATATAAGGAGAAAGAGAAATATATCAAAAATAAGTATCCTCTTCCCAATAGGATGGTTTTATCATTGTGTGTGAATGTGGGTGAGTGTGGATAAATGGGGATATTTTTATACACTATTCTATTTTGCACAAGAAAGTACAGATTACTCATGATTAATAAAGTTTAAGTTTGTCAAGTTGGAATTCATGGAATGAAAAATGATTGTACAAATTCATGCCAAGTTCTGACCTTGCTGATCAAAACTATTGTTATACTTAGATATTATGCTCAATTATCTCCTACAAGGCTTTGTCAACATATAGCTCACATCCCTTCCACCATGTGATGTGATAGCAAAGCAGTTGATTTGCATATAGGAGAGATAAGTTTCCTAGACTGAATGTTTTGATAAGCCTTTTGGGTGAGGGGAAAAACAGGAGGTCCAGAGAGACCACTAAGGAACACGTTTGAAAATACGAGGCAATGGTGGCTGAAATATGTTCCTAGAGAGGAAGGGTCAGTGGACCGCTGGACGTTCAATGACCTAAGTGGAAAGAGAAACTAATCACTAGGAGTGAAATCTGAGGAATAATAAAGGGGACCTAAGAGGTTATGCAGGACAAGAGACAGGAGGTGGCAGTTGCCAAGAAAAGAATCTTTCAGAAAAGAAAAAAAAAGTGGATGTATAAAAGGGACTGTGCTAATTTGGTATGTGATATGTGATATAAACCCTTTTCCTTCTCACACCACAAAATCTCTAAACATCCAGGTAAAGTTAATTTGGGAGAGACAAGCCCTATATTTCTATGAGACGGAGCAAACTTTCAAGATTGTTTGCTGTTATAATAAGTGACTTTTTAAAACTTCTTTATTGGAGTATAAGTACTTTACAATGGTGTGTTAGTTTCTGCTTTATAACAAAGTGAATCAGCTATACATATACATATATCCCCATATCTCCTCCTTCTTGCATCTCCCTCCCATCCTCCCTACCCCACCCCTCTAGCTGGACAAAAGGACTGAATTGTTCTCCATGTACTAAACTGCTGCTTCCCGCTAGCTATCTATTTTACATTTGGTAGGGTATATATGTCCATGCCAATCTCTCACTTTGTCCCAGTTTCCCCTTCCCCTTCGCTGTGTCCTCAAGTCCATACTCTACGTCTGCATCATTAACCTGTCCTGCCCCGAGGTTCTTCAGAAGCATTTTTTTTTTTTTTTAGATTCCATACATCATGTGTTAGCATACGGTATTTGTTTTCCTCTTTCTGACTTCACTCTGTATGACAAACTCTAGGCCCATCCACCTCACTACAAAAAACTCAATTTTGTTTCTTTATATGGCTGAGTAATATCTCATTGTATATATATGCCACATCTTCTTTATCCATTCATCTGTTGATGGACACTTAGGTTGCCTCCATGTCCTGGCTATTGTAAATACTGCTGCAATGAACATTGTGGCACAAGATTCTTTTTGAATTATGGTTTTCTCAGGGTATATGCCCAGTAGTTGGATTGCTGGGTCGTATGGTAGTTCTATTTTTAGTTTTTTAAGAAACCTCCATACTGTTCTCCATAGTGGCTGTATCAATTTACATTCCCACCAACAGTGCAAAAGGGTTCCCTTTACTCCAGAACTTCTCCAGCATTTATTGTTTGTAGAACTTTTGATGATGGCCATTCTGACCAGTGTGAGGTGATAGCTCATTGCAGTTTTGATTTGCATTTCTCTAATGATTAGTGCATCCTTTCATGTGTTTGTTGGCAATCTGTATATCTTCTTTAGAGAAATGCCTATTTAGGTCTTCTGCCCATTTTTGGATTGGTTTTTTTGTTTTTAGATATTGAGCTGCATGAGCTGCTTGTATATTTTGGAGATTAATCCTTTGTCAGTTGCTTCATTTGCAAATATTTCTCCCATTCTGAGGGTTGTCTTTTGGTCTTGTTTATGGTTTCCTTTGCTGTGCAAAAGCTTTTAAGTTTCATTAGGTCCCATTTGTTTATTGTTGTTTCTATTTCCATTATTCTAAGAGGTGGGTCAAAAAACATCTTGCTGTGATTTATGTCAAAGAGTGTTCTGCCTATGTTTTCCTCTAAGGGTTTTACAGTGTCTGGTTTTAAATTTAGGTCTTTAATCCATTCTGAGTTTATTTTTGTGTATGGTGTTAGGGAGTGTTCTAATTTCGGTCTTTTACATGTAGCTGTCCAGTTTTCCCAGCACCACTTACTGAAGAGGCTGTCTTTTCTCCATTGTATATCCTTGCCTCCTCATCATCTCTCATGATCAAACTGACACATGCAGTGTCAGTTGTTACTTCTCCTTTTTCATTTCTAATTCTTTTGATTTGAGTCTTCTCCCCCCCCCCTTTTTTTTTGATGAATCTGGCTAATAGTTTATCAATTTTGTTTATTTTCTCAAAGAACCAGCTTTTACTTTTATTGATCTTTGGTATTATTCCCTTCATTTCTTTTTCATTTACTTCTGATCTGATCTTTAGGATTTCTTTCCTTCTGCTAATTTTGGGTTTTTTTTTTTTTGTTATTCTTTCTCTAATAGCTTTAGGTGTAAGGTTAGGTTGTTTATTTGAGATGTTTCTTGTTTCTTGAGGTAGAATTGTATTGCTATAAACTTCCATCTTAGAACTGCTTTTGCTGCATCCCATAGGTTTTGGGTCGTTGTGTTTTCAGTGTCATTTGTTTCTAGGTATTTTTTGATTTCCTCTTTGATTTCTTCAGTGATCTCTTGGTTATTTAGTAGTGCATTGCTTAGCCTCCACGTGTTTGTAGCTTTTATAGTTTTTTTTCCCCTGTAATTTATATCTAGTCTCATAGTGATGTGGTCGGAAAAGATTCTTGATATGATTTCAATTTTCTTAAATTTACCAAGGCTTGATTTGTGACCTAAGATATGATCTATCCCATAGAATGTTCCATGAGCACTTGAGAAGAACGTGTATTCTGTTGTTTTGGGATGGAATGTCCTTTAAATATCAATTAAGTCCATCTTGTTTAATGTGTCATAAAGCTTGTGTTTCCTTATTTATTTTCATTTTGGTTGATCTAGCCATTGGGGAAAGTGGGGTGTTAAAGTCCCCTACTATTATTGTGTTACTGTCAATTTCCCCTTTTATGGGTGTCAGCATTTGCCTTATGTATTGCCATGTGCCTCTGTTGGATGCATAAATATTTACAATTGTTATAACTTCTTCTTGGATTGGTCCCTTGATCATTATGTAGTGTTCTTCTTTGTCTCTTGTAATAGTCTTTATTTTAAAGTCTGTTTTGTCTGATTTGAGAATTGCTACTCCAGCTTTCTTCTGATTTCCATTTGTATGGAATATCTTTTTCCATCCCCTCACTTTCAGTTTGTATGTGTCCCTAGGTCTGAAGTGGGTCTCTTGTAGACAGCATATATATGGGTCTTGTTTTTGTATCCATTCAGCCAGTCTATGTCTTTTGGTTGGAGCATTTAACCCATTTACATTTAAGGTAATTATAGATATGTATGTTCTTATTACCATTTTCTTAATTGCTTGGGGTTTGTTTTTGTAGGTCTTTTCCTTCTCTTGTGTTTCCTGCCTAGAGAATTTCCTTTAGCATTTGTTAGAACGTTGGTTTGGTGGTGCTGAATTCTCTTAGCTTTTGCTTGTCTGTAAAGATTTTAATTTCTCTGTTGAATCTGAATGAGGTCCTTGCTGGGTAGAGTAATCTTGGTTGTAGGTTATTCCCTTTCGTCACTTATAATATGTCCTACCACTCCCTTCTGGCCTGCAGAGTTTCTGCTGAAAGATCAGTTGTTAACCTTATGGGGATTCCCATGTATGTTTTTGTTGCTTTTCCCTTGCTGCTTTCAATATTTTTCTGTGTATTTAATTTTTGATAGTTTGATTAATATGTGTCTTGGTGTGTTTCCTTGGATTTATCCTGTATGGGACTCTCTGTACTTCCTGGACTTGATTATTTCCTTTTCCATATTAGGGAAGTTTTCAACCAAAATCTCTTCAAATATTTTCTCAGTCCCTTTCTTTTTCTCTTCTTTTTCTGGGACCCCTATAATTCGAATGTTGGTGCATTTAATGTTGTCCCAGAGATCTCTATGACTGTCCTCAATTCTTTTCATGCTTTTTTCTTTATTCTGTTCTGTGGTAGTTATTTCCACTATTTTATCTTCCAGATCACTTATCCGTTCTTCTGCCTCAGTTATTTTGCTATTGGTTCCCTCTAGAGAATTTTTAATTTCAGTTATTTTGTTGTTTATCATTGTTTGTTTGCTCTTTGGTTCTTCTATGTCCTTATTAAACATTTCTTGTATTTTCTCCATTCTATTTCCAAGACTTTGGATCATCTTTACTATCATTACTCTGAATTCTTTTTCAGGTAGACTGCCTATTTCCTGTTCATTTGTTTGGTCTGGTGGGATTTTACCTTGCTCCTTCATCTGTTGTGTGTTTCTCTGTCTTCTCATTTTGCTTAACTTACTGTGTTTGGGGTCTCCTTTTCATAGGCTGTAGGCTCATAGTTCCTGTTGTTTTTGGTGTCTGCCTCCAGTGGGTAAGCTTGATTCAGTGTGTTGTGTAGGCTTCCTGGTGGAGGGGACTGGTGCCTGTGTTCTGGTGGATGAGGCTGGATCTTGTCTTTCTGGTGGGCAGGAGTGCGTCTGGTGGTGTGTTTTGGGGTGTCTGTGGCCTTATGATTTTAGGCAACCTCTCTGCTCATGGGTGGGGCTGTGTTCCTGTCTTGCTAGTTGTTTGGCATGGGATGTCCGGCACTGGAGCTTGCTGGTCATTGAGTGGAGGTGGGTCTTAGCATTGAGATGGAGATCTCTGGGAGAGCTCTTGCCGTTTGACATTACTTGGGGCCAGGAGGTCTTTGGTGATCTAATGTTCTGAACTTGGCTCTCCCATCTCAGAGGCTCAGGCTTGACAGCCATCCAGAGCACGAAGACCCTGTCCGCCACATGGCTTACAGAGTTTCCAAGATAGTTAAAGTAGATAATGCACCTAGTATAGGCTCAGCATGAAGAGGCACTTGATAACACCCAGCTTCAAGCTCATTGGCTGCTTTCAGTTGGCAGGATAGGAGCACACAGGGCTGTTTGCAGATTAGATGAGTCAAGTAGCTGCCTGACATCACACATCCTGTAAGTAACGTCCAGCTGTGATATCAAGCCAGCCATGTGGTTCCGGCATCCATCAGTGGTTCTGAACCACTATGCTGTGCTGCCACTTTTTTTTTTCCTTTATGCTTAGTCTAGTTTCATTTGCTCAAAGCGTGCTGCAATAAGTTACTTTTATAAAACATTTAACACAACTACCTTAAAGGTAGGTATTATTGTTCTTGTAATTCTCAAATTTAAGAAAACAGAAACTCAGCAAAGTGAAATGACTTGATTAAATATAGAAACAAAATTAGAAATTTGAATTCAGTTCAAATTCCACATCTGATGTTTTTTTGACCACAAAGCCACATCGTATTATTGTTATTATTGTAAAAGAAGCATTTGGATATATATTGTTGTATATCCTCCTTATTTTGGGGTGAAAAGTAGGGACAGCTGGTAAATTTGACATTTCTTTGGCATAAATATTCTAGTTAGAAAGGAAAAAGAAAAATTATTTTGAGAAGAATTCATGTTTTAATTCTATATCAGGATGTATCAGCTGAAAAGCACTGAATATTTGGGAAAATTATCAGGCTGACTATTGACAGTTGAGGGAGACAAAAGGATTCAGCCAGAGGTAATACCGATACAGTGCATGACCTGTATAAAATATCCATAACAGCAAGAGACAGGCTCAAAGAGACAACAAAAGAATGGAGGAGTCAGGGAAGCCAGACTAACAGTGGGAGTGAAAATAAATCTTTCTTTAAACCCAGCAAGAGAGAAGAATCCTAATGGAAAAAGGATATTGCTTATGAAATGAATGTGGCCATAGCCACAAAACACTCGAGAGAACAAAATCACAGGTTAACAAGTAAGAGGCACACATTTTGAGATTTTAGATATTAGCTGTGACTATAAGCATATTCCAATTACTGAGAAAAGGTAGTACATCGTACAGAATTTTATATAAACAGATCCCAGGAAATATTTTCCAAAGGCACTGCCATGATATTTGTTGAAAGGACACTGCAGCCTAGATGTGATAAAAGGGTCATTCTGGCTTTTGTGTTGGGCCAAGGCTTGAGGACAAGGC
Organism: Phocoena sinus; assembly: GCF_008692025.1. Lineage (NCBI taxonomy): Eukaryota > Metazoa > Chordata > Mammalia > Artiodactyla > Phocoenidae > Phocoena > Phocoena sinus. The sequence continues at coordinate 32,949,158 of NC_045772.1, read as the reverse complement.
AAGAAGGGGTCAGATCTAAGGACAGCAACAATTTCAAATTGGGGTCACAGTGACTAAAAGCCAGAGACATGCCTTGGGCAACAAAGAACGGTAAACTAGATCCACTGAAAATCTCAGTCATTTCCAAGATGAAAATGGTGGGAGGCAGGGGAGAGAAAAAAAGATTGCTTAATTCATGAAATATAGTTGAATACCCTAAGAAGTTCAACATACATCATCAAGACTGACTAGAAATAGTCCTATGGAGATAAGATAATGATAATGACTGAACAAAATGAACGAATATGTACGTAAGGGTCTGGAGAATTTTCATTTATTTTTTGGAATGCCAAATAGCATACACCTTGTCAGCTGGCTGAACTGCTTTATGCCTGCAACTTCCGGTCAGAGAAGAGAACGAAGCTAATTGCTCCCCGTTGGCAGTAAACTTGGAGTCAGTTTAAAATCTTCACTCTTCATAAGGCCTTCCTTGAAATTTCCTGAACACCGTATCTCAATCTTCTTTTGGCACTTAACTGTAGAATTTTTAGCATAGTATAAAAAGAGACAAGGCAATTACTGCCTAACAAGATGCAATTATATCTACCAGAGATCAGCAAAATGTGGCTTGTGGGCCCTATCTGGCCCACTATCTATTTTTATACAGCCTGCAAGCTAAGAATAGTTTTTACATTATTAAATGGTTGGGAAAAACTATATCAAAGGAAGAATCATATTTTGTGATATAAAAAATTATATAAAATTCAAACTTTATATCCATAAATAAAGTTTTATTAGACCATTAGCCATACATATTTGTTTATGTATTGTCTACGGCTGCCTTCATGCTACAATGACAGAATTAAATAGGTGCAACAGAAACTGTATGGCCTATAAAGCCTAAAACATATACTAAATAAATGTGTGTATTTTAAATGTCAAGAATTTACTGGGCTGTATTCATTTCATAGGTAATGTCCTTTTCTATTAGAATTCCTCTTTGCTACTATGATTTATCTTTATTAAACTGTGAATTTCCTGGAAAGAAGACTTTTTCTTTCTATCACTGTTTTTTTTTCATGTAGAAGGAATTTAATAAATATTTATTAAATTAATAACTATTCCAAATAATTTGATGTCATTATTTAGTAATGATGTTATTATTTAGCAATGTTATATGCCTAATTCTGAATGAAGTACCACTTTGGATAGGGTGGGCTGACATGAAAGAAACTGATGACGTTATTACAATCTTTGAGATTCATAATTTTATTAGGGATCCAATACAAATTTAAGAGTATCATCTACATAATGATACAGAGCAGTATATTATTTAAGTAGCAAATACTTGTTAGAGGCATAGATTCCAATACAACAATTATAGACATTAATCATCATCATAATAGCTTAAGTTCTTAAATGTTCACTATGTGCTTGGTTAAATCCTAGGTATGTGTTAATCTTCAACAAACCCACATGTAAATACTATTGCCACTTTCGTTTTAAAGATGATAAAGCAGTAACATTTAGAGGTCCTATGGATTTAGCTGGGAATTAAACTCAAGTAACATACTCTTACTTTTTAAAATATTTCAGAAAAAAACTGAACTTGGCCCACAGTCTTAGCCAATTTGGAGTCTGAAAATGTGTTCAGGGAATTAAAGGGTAGTATTAAATATAAAATTGAGAGATCAGGAAGCGTTTCCTGCAGAAGAATGGGAATAATATATGTAAGTGAAAAGAAGAGAGAAGTCAGAATGAGAGGAGGAAACTGAAAGAACAAAGACTTGTAAGGGGTGTGATTGGACTCTAATGACTCACATCATAATAGGATTCTACTTTAATTAACTGAGGAATCAAAAGAGGAAATCTGTATATGTAATTTAAGGACAGAATGTTGCTCTCTTGAGTTAGCAAAGTTTCATTTGCTAAATTTCTGTTTCAAAAAAAATTTTTTTTCAGAGGGAGGAGTACCTTACATTTTTTTCCTCCAGAAATTATACAGTACTTGAAAATAACAAAAGAGAAATTACTTTCCCTTTTTCTCTATATATTTAAAATAAAGAATATAAAAGTAGATAAGTGGCATATTGACATCATTAAAATCAGCAGCAGGAGCTGCAAAATTAATTTGTGCAATCACGAGGCTGCTCAAGGTGTTGCAGAGTGAGAGCAGATTTAGAACAACCACTCCTCGGGCTTCCCTGGTGGCGCAGTGGTTGAGAGTCCGCCTGCCGATGCAGGGGACATGGGTTCGTGCCCCAGTCCCGGAAGATCCCACATGCCGTGGAGCCGCTGAGCCTGCGCGTCCGGAGCCTGTGCTCCGCAACGGGAGAGGCCACAACAGTGAGAGGCCCACGTATCGCAAAAAAAAAAAAAAAAAAAAAAAAAAAAAAACAGAAAACAAAAAACAACCACTCCTCAACTGAGAATGAAGCCAGTGTGCTCAACCTAACTCAGCCTCTCTTCATATGAAAAACAAAACCCACAGAGCTACTTTCTACTTCAAGTCTTCATCTCATTATAATTTACATTTTAAGGGACAAGGTGAAGAGAAAGGCAGTTATGATAATTACATCTTCTCACCTATGCTGTATTACCATCTTTATATTTCAGTGGGCAATCTAATTCTATGATGTAAAAAAAAATTATTCCTGAGTTAAGTGAGAAAGAAGATGATTTTCACAATTGTGTGATGCCACTGAAAACAGAGGCAGTGAAAGTGACAACTTGGTATGATTTCAAGTACTCAAAAGCACTGAAACCATGTGTGCCAGTAAGACATATGCCCATAAAATACTGGAAGAATAATTTCTACTCATTGCATGCCATTGTAATTAATGTGTTACACCTCTACATTGATTCTGGCTGCTTCATAGCTGTAAGTTTATATTTATCTCTGTGTCTCCAGATAGACTGTGGTATATTTAGTAGGGAGTAGAATATAAGGTGCTTCCTATAACTTATTTTATTTAATCCTCATACCATCATAAGAGCTTAGGATCAGTAACTCAATTTTCTAAGACATAAGAAAGCTAAAGCTCAGAGAAATCAGGAGATTTTCCCATTCTGATATCACTGAGATGGTGACATGGGTTGTTCCTAACTTTGCTCTCCCTCACAAGAAGAATGACCGCTATTCAAGAACAAGATACCACTGAGAATCCTAGATCATGGGGATGAGGCTGAAGCATCCCCACTGCCATACCACTGGATCAAAACACACCCCATTAGAAGGGTAAGAGAAGCAGCCACATGTTGACCACACTGTCCCTCCCCCAGGCCAGTGCAGTGGAGAGATCTCCCCTGAGCCTCCAGTTCCTCTCAGCATTGTGGGCTGCTTTGTGGGAGCCTCTACTCTGATCTTGTACCACGAGGACTGAAGTGAAGTCTGTGGGGCTCAACCACTGGGAATCTGTGATGGAGAAGTGGGGAGGGGCTTGCAACAACCATTACAGGGATCTTGGCAGACTGAGTGTATACCTGCAGTTCCCAGGTAGTAATCCCAACTGGTGGCTTTGCTCTTCTGCAGAAACCACTTGGGGGTGTACTCTGACCAGGGAACTCAGAGGGGTGCTGCCTGATTTGGATCCTCAAAGGAGGAGTTTGGCTGGCCCTAGAGCCCATTTTGCCCACCCCAGGCAGAGAGCTAAATTACAGCCCCACCTGATGTGGAGAGTTTCTTCCAGCCCCATCTGACCAGAAGGGCTGGAGACAACTCCTGCAAGCTGTGCAGCCTGGCAGCACTCGAGCGAAGATGTGGGTGGGCAGAGCTGATAGTTTGCCAAGTAAAGCCAGTGGCCCTGGTCAATCAAGGAACTTGAATTGTGGGTGGGCTTGAGTTCAGACAACGAACAAAGAGCTTAACTGGCTTTAGAGCTGCTTCTCCCACTGCACCTGAGCAGAAAATCTAATGCATAGTCCCACTCATGGTTGAATACAGGCTTCAGCCTGTTCTACCGGAGAACCTAACCAGAGCACATGGGAGGCTGCATAGCCCATTCAATAGCCCCATGTACAGTGCATTCAAACAGAGAGCACAGCCTATGGCTTCCTCCACCTGCAGAGCAAAGCCTGTGGCCTCACCTGATCAGGGAGTTCAGTGGACACTCTAGCCTGATCGAGATTCCCAAAGAGCGGTACAGGTCCCAGGTTCCACCCTGCTGCCCGGACAGAACAGATAAGTTAATTCACAGCCTCATCCACTACCAGATATTGGGTCCAGTCCCAACCATCTAGTAGTTTTTCACCAGAAGAAACAGGCAACTACAGAGGCTATCCTGCAGACTTACTTAGATAGGGAACCAAGCCAGCAGTTCTATCCAACAGTTCTATCAGCCAGTGGCACACCCCTCCATCCCCAACCTCAATATATGTAAATCAAACCATCATGCTGTGATATATGTCAATTATTTCTCAATAAAACCGGAAAAAAAGATTTTTCCATTGTGATGCAGATAATAAAAGGCTGAGCCACAGTTGATACTGACTCCAAAGACTTCAAGTACTTAAATTTTGTTGATATATCTCACGCACAGAAATCTACTCAAGGCCATCATAGTGCTTTGCACAGAGTGCTTTTTTAAATTAAATACTTAAACAATCCAGTAGTGACTGATTTCCATCACTCATACTTTAGTATGAATAAATACTCAAAACTCCATTTCTAAATAGACTAAGATCTTGAGGAAACCAAGAAGAGAGGAGAATAATTCTACAAACAAGCTTTAATTACTGTATAATTTTTTCCAAAGGCCACAGCAATATGCCACTATTTTGCAAGTATTACCCTGACTGATATCATGTGTAGTATTATTAAAATCTTACCTTATGCTAGACTCTGGGGGTTTGTGATATTTCCAAAGATAAGGATTATTTAAAATTTTAGTTTTAGGCAACATTCTATTCACTTTAAGCCACATAGTTAAATTTGAGTGTCTATATAAGGAAATATATATGTGGTTTAAGGTTATGTGATAGCATAGCAACTTTCTGGCAATAGGACATTACAACTATTGTTTTAATCTTTTTCCCTGGATACTGATTTTAGTTAGTTCATTTTATTAACATTTTTCTTTTGTTTACTAAAATACTTATCTTTTCCTACAGAGAAAAATACACTGGGAGTTATGTGTAAGAAATATTATTCCTTGTCATGACTTCATATCAGGAATACACATCTCAGTAATAGCATACGTTCTTTACGATGCCCCACCCATGTCATTTACCTTGCTTTTGCACAACAATATAAGCCAATTTGACCATTCCCAATTTCCCTGAAGTTTTAGTGGATATATTTGGCCTGCAACTTGAGAGATAAGTGAATGGCTATAGGTTTCTCCCACACAAACTCAACCAACAGGTGTTATATTCTGACGAAGGCTAGTTTCAGACCAAGTTCTACCACATCAAATGTTAATTTGCAAGCAGGCATAAGTTAGTAAAGTCCTTGCACTTTGTCCTTTTAGGCAGTCTGACAAATTCCTTATAACAAGAGTCCATTTTGAGGTTGTTGAATACCCCCAAATATTGCTAGACAACCTATAAATCTAGGTGATTAGCAATCACTTCAGGAAGCAAAAACACCACCTTGATAGAGTCTTAGAAGGGTCTCCAAAGGAAGAAGTCAGAAGTGACAGGTTACAGGGTTTTACAGTCTGGGGTCAAGTTTTTTTGAGGCAGATCTTTCAAGGTAAGGTATAGAATTGATTGGTATTGGGCAAAGCGGTTGACATAATGGTTGAGGATTGGTAGACACAGAGAAGTGAAGATCTTCAAGCAAGTCTTGACAAGTAAACTGCTGTTTGATAAGCAAGATGTTTGCCTAGGTGTGCAGATTGCTGTCACTCATGAATTAATTTGTCGGAGTTTTCTGAAGCAAACACAAAAGTAAGTTACTGGTGTATGGTCCTATATAACCAGGCAAAATTTTTTGCTGCAAAAACAGATGTGATTTTGTCATAGGTATTGGCAAAGATGGTCTCAGTTCTCAATGTAAAGACAATACCATTCTTCTGGCCAAATCAACTAATATTCCTATCAGAGCAATCTACACAAACTTCCCTTAAATGAAAGGACAGAAAACTGATAGAGTTCTAGATTCAAGGCTCCACTTGGAAGGTTGCAGACTGCATATTCTCCATTCATGGTTCATACAGGGGTAGTAGTGCTTGGTCCATATTTCTAGTCAACTACATAACTTGAATACCACTCACTGCAACAAAGAAAAATTCTATTATCTCCTAAGCTAATTTCTATTTATGTAGTAATATCCTAAAGAACTTACTGTGGCCACTTTGGAATGTATACTCCTATTAAGTATTTAAGTTCTTTGAAGAGCTGAGTAAATTCCTAATGTGAATGACTCACTTGAACGATTACCCCAAGGTTATACTTAAAGTTCATTTACACACATATCTATTGATATCACTGGGTATTTAAAATTATTTACAGTAAGTATGACACTTGCAAGTATATACAAGTGGAGATGCAGGAAGGTATATAACATTAAAAAAATAAATATTGCAAACACAGATCCTGTTGATAATTAGTAAACAGAATAGTCCTTAGCTATTTTAATATGCTATTTTTGCAAGAGAACATAAGAAAATATTTACCCTCAAACTCTAAAAATTTACACTGTATACATGATAATTGTGCAATGTAGTTTTTTCTTCTGATTTATAATTGTTTTATTTTTTCAACGTTTTTATTAATATTTTCAAATATACAAAAAGTTAAAGGAAGGTTTTACTATACTATACTCACAGCCTAGGTTCAACAATTGTCAATATGTTGCCATATTTGCTACATTTATCTATTTCCTATCATTTCCTGCTGTATAATTTCCTATCATCTATTTCCTATCATCTACCTAAATTTACTGAATACTTTCAAAGTATTTGAGATATCATAACACTTAAGTCTTACATAGTTAACCATGTGTCTACAAAGATTTAGAACATTCTCTAGCATAACCTTAGATTATCCCATCTAAGAAAATTATTACTAATTCTGTAAAATCCAATACCCAAGCTATTATCAAATTTTAATATAGATGTTCTAATCATATTTTATGCTAATTAAAATACAGAATTTAAACAAATTCCAACTTAATTGTTCTACAACACTCCAAATCAATACATACTCATCGTACTATTATAATAACTTCTTCTGTATGTGAGTTGTAAAGGAAGAATTTTTACAACATTTAATCTTAAAGAAATATATTTGAAAAATTAAATCAATAGCACTATTGCATGGTAACAAATTACAATTTTCATTGTAATTTGCATTAAATTTCACAGAAAATTGAATTTTGCGAAGTGTCGATGTGTACACCATTAGAATGTATTCTAGATACCCATTTCAGAATATTTTGTATGGCCCTATATTGTAGTTAATCGATGTATTTTCTCTTGTTTGAGGTAATTAGAAGGATAATATCTCATTTTACTTTACGTAATTAGCTTAATTTATATTTGCACTAATGACCAAATGCCTTAGTTGAAAAAAGCTTATTCTTCATGTCCTCCTCTACTCTTTGCAACGTCACACCAGGTCTCAAAATCCCTAGGGAGAGTGTCAATACTACTGCCTTAAAATCTCCAAATGGATTTTTTTAATGGGCCTTCTATGTTGAAGAAAAAGATAAGAGATTCTCTCAAGTAAATTCACTCCTGGGGTTTATCTTCACAAGCATCTTATGGTAAATGAAGAAAAAAAAAATCACCCTATCAATAGGTACTTGTTAACTTTAAAGACAAATAACTTTAACCTCACACTTCATTCATTTAAAAGCACCCTGCACACTCCTAGAAAACTTGTATGTAAACCCAGCTACTGATCCCAATTAGCTCTCTTGTTATCAAAAAATGTATGATTATTTTCAAAGAATGTATTTAAATAACCTGTGGATTGACTTGAATTTCTGAGTTTTATTTATCCAATATATTAAGCTGAAAAACAATTGTTGACTTGAAGGAAAAATGAAAGGAATATTATCAATTACGATGATTTAGTAATAGAATTTTATCAAACTGAGATTGGCATTATCTGATTCTGTATATCCAGACATGAAGAGGCAATTTTAAGAAAATGCAATTCCTTTTGCAAAGTGAACTCACATCTTTCCAACTCTGGAAGAAAAAGCCAAACATACACCAGCAGAGGAGTTGGAGCATACCATGCAATTATGAACCATGATGTGATGCTCTTTTGAAGCTTATTGAAAAGTGAAAGCAACATCTGAAAATATCCGTTAAGCAGAAGTCTGGCCTGGGAGAGCTGAGTCAAAGGAACAATGCAGTTTTGTTGACAGATGTGACAAAGGAGCAGGTAGCAGAGCACTTCAGCCAACAATTGCTTGAGTGATCACATAACAACAAACAATAATTTGCCATCAGGTATGCATCATCACTTCCTCTATTTCACACCCTGGCCCTTAGCACTTTCTTGAAAGATCTCCTTGGAAGCTCTGGTTTCCTGCTAAAGAAACTAATGTAGTTGCATGCAGCTACTTCACACTTTAAAGTATGCTTTGAAATTACACACACATGGGAATAGCAGGAAGCTGAGAAAGTATCTAGTTCTATGCTTTTCTTCTTTAAGCTACTATAATAAAAACACACAAGGCTTCTTGTTTTAAATATATGTTGCCAACAGGAAATAAACTATTCTGATTTTATTAGCTGTAATATTTTAAAAGATTAGATGAGGCAAAAATACTTGAATTATTTTAGGATGCTAAGCTATAAAGGGGATTACCTATAGTGTAGAGCATGACGTTGGAGTCGAAATATCTGAGTTCAAATCTGTGTCCACCATGTTGCTGTATAATTTTAAACAAATAATTTATGTAAATTAGTTTCTTTGACTGAACACTCCAGTCGTTAGAAGCTATCTCATGAGTTACTGAGAGGATTATTTTTTTTAATTCATAAAGGTATTAGAAAATGGTCTGACATCTCTCATTAGTTTTAATCTCATTATTATAATTATTATTTTAGTTTTATTGGTGTAACTAGAAACACTGTTATCAGTATCATTTCTATGAACTTTCAATAAACTTCACTCTTGACTGAACTTTATTCTTACTTTAATGTAGGAACCAATCTAAGTTTCTATGCATAACTTTTTTTCAAGCTATCATTGCCTCCTAAGTTTCTGGATTTAGAATATTTTTGATTCCAGGAAAATGACATTACACTTTGTGGCAGTCTCCTTTCAGATTTTCAATCTCATTTCTCTTTTCTGTACACATGGCTCTACTGCATTTTTTACCATCCTTAGTAGGCGGGTTTGACAACATAGCTTGCTTATAGTTTATGGGGCAGAAATAATACATACCACATTCAGGCCAGGCCCCTACAACCCTCTCACCATAATCCTCTAGGTTTTTCCCACTCTGCTGTCTTCATGCAGAAGAGAAAGGTGACAATGGAATCCACATTTTAAATATTGAAAGAGCATAAGGTGGAAAAAGCTAGGGTCTTTACATCACATCTTACAAGAGGACTGTCCACCTATCAGATCCACCTGTTTGGACTTATGTGACTGAAAAATAAACTTCAATTGTGTTTAGCCTCTGATAATTTGGGGTGTAGCTATTATAGCAGGTTTTATTACCCTAACTAAAATATCTCTCATGGTGGGAAAATATTATATACATGTTCAAAAGTTCAAAGCTAGAATAAATACTCAAATTATCTCTAATCTAACAAAGTTTGTTATATCAGGCATTTAGAAACTAATTGCTATCAACATAAGGATCGAAATTTCTTGTCTCTTTTTCTAGACATTAAAACTTTATTTTTTATGTGGGGCATATCTAGTTCATGACTGGATCTTTTACACTATTATTTCTTAAGAATAATCAGAAGCTGATCTATAAGTGACATCTGAAGCACAAATCATATTCTGCAAAGCATGAATCTTTCATTAAGTTTGATCTGTGTGGACAAAATGGATTTATGAAAAGTAGATGGGGCTTATAATCAGCCAGATCTGGGTTTAAATCCCAGGTCTAATTTTTTTTTTTCTCTTTAAGCTATTGGGCAAGTTAACTTACTGAAATTTAGGTATCTGGTCTATAAAATGGGACTAATAACTGTAAAAACATTAAAGAATAATTATAGAATTTAATGTATACTTATGTAATATATAGTTATATGATATATAGCTATATACTTCTATACTCATGAAATACAGTATAGAAAGAGGAAAAGAATAACTTACTGAGCACATCCCATGTGTCAGGCACTGTGCTAAGTATCTTTTTAAGATGGGTGTTAATTTATTTAATAACATCTATGACCCCCTACTAGTTTATCAATTTGAGTTCCTGCAGGAAAGAACATCCTCTTCACATATTACAGTTAAGTGGAGGTTAATATGATGACTAAGGCGTAATGAAGGGAAGGCTTAACAATGATTGTCAGGAAAGCTATGGCTAGGGAACAGGACAGTAACTAACTTCTTCACCCTCAAGCACGAACACAGATGGAGAATCCAAGCCTCAGAAGTAGGATCAACAAGTGAAATTTCAAGGAAACGTCTGCAAAGCTGCCTTTTCTGTTCTAACCACCCCATCGAATAAAGCCACTCTGTCTGACCTATGCCTACTTCTTTTTTTTTTTTTTTTTTTTTTTTTTTGCAGTACGCGGGCCTCTCACTGTTGTGGCCTCTCCTGTTGCGGAGCACAGGCTCCGGACACGCAGGTTCAGTGGCCATGGCTCATGGGCCCAGCCGCTCCACGGCATGTGGGATCTTCCCAGACCGGGGCACGAACCCGTGTCCCCTGCATCGGCAGGCGGACTCTCAACCACTGCGCCACCAGGGAAGCCCTATATCTACTTCTTAATCTTAAATGAGTTCTCCTTGGCAAACTCTAACTTGGAACCACACCCCGAAGAGAATTCTGAGGAAAGCAATTCCCAGCTTTAGTCAGGAGGAACAAGTGCTGATGCTGACCTAGCAACAGACAATCTAGCCTGCTTAGATAGTGTTATCCCCATAATTCAGGAAAAGAAGAAAAGAAATCATAGTAAAAACAACAATGTGTGTCTGGCATTAACTGTTCCCCAGGTACACTTCATAAAGTGTTTACATCTACATGCACTTAACAGTCACAAGCTCTCTTTCTGTTTTACACATTAGGATATAAGAGTGAGCAAGTTAAAGCAACTTGAACAAGAACTAGAGCTGCTAAGTAGTAAAGCCAAGATTCAAACCCTATTCTTTCTGATATTAGAGCTTGTGCTTTTAAAAGGTGATACCAGAAATAAAATTTTGATCTGTTTAATTGCAAAGCTCTATGCCATTGACACCTTTATCACTTCTGTGGTACAAAACTTGGAGTTAATTGCTAAGATAAAGACAGATATACAGCAATATATATAGTAATAATAGTGTTGTAAAGTTATCTTATATAATTATGTTTAAAATTGTTGGAATATATGAGAGTCAGCTAAATTTCAATAAAAAATAACTCTATTCAGACACATAACTAGAAATTAATAATATGATTATTATGAACTCAATTGCATCCCCCTCTCCCCAAATTTATGTTGAAAGCCTGCTCCCCCAATGTGACTGTATTTGGAGACAAGGCCTTTAAAGAGGTAATAAAGATTGAATTAGGTTATAAAGGTGGGACCCTAATCCGATATTATTGGTGTTCTTATAAGATGAGGCAGAGATAGCAGAGATGTGCACATACAGAGAAAAGGTCATGAGGACAGGGCAAGAAGAGAGCCATCTTCAAGACAAGGAAGATGCATCAAGACAAACTAAACTTGTTGACACCTTGATCTTGGACTTCAAGCCTCTAGAAATGTGAGAGGTAAATTTCTGTTAAGTTATCCAGTCTTACAGTATCTTGTTATGGTAATCCTAGCCCTAGCCCTACTATAAGGATTTTATATAAGAAAGTGGGAGAGAGGATGGATTTCCGTGTGCATTGGTGTGATGAAAAGCACTTTTAATTTCACACAAAATGTACCTGTTTTCTTTATACAATATCTGTATCAGTCAGGATTCCACTACAAGTAACAGAAATCAATCTATCTAGTTAAAACACAAAAGGTTATCCATGAAAAAACTACTGCTAAAATCATACTAAATGGTAAAAGATCGAATGATTTACCCTAAGATCAGCAACAAGACAAGTTCTGTTCTCAGAACTTCTATCGAACATATTACTGGATGTTATACCCAGGGCAAACATGTAAGAAAGAAAAATAAAAACCATCCAAATTGGACAGGAAGAAGTGAAACTGTCCTTACTCACAAATGAAATGATCTTCCTTGTAGAAATCTGATGGAATCAACAAAAATGATACTAAAACTACCAGGTTTAGCAAGTTTTCATGATACAAGATCAATATAAAAAATTGCTTTGTTTTGGTTTTATATATGAGTAACACATAATTGGAAGTTGAAATTAAGATATAATATGATAAACAATAGTACCAAAATATGAAATATTTGGGGATAAATCAGACCAAAGATCTGTAAAACCTGTAAACAAAAACTACAAAGTATGGCTAAGAGAAATTTAAGAATTAGATAAGCTGAGAGATTGACCATGTTCATGGTGGGAAGACAATATCTTTAAAATGACAGTTCTCCTGAAATTGATCTATAGGTTAAATGCAATCCTTATCAAAACCCAGCAGACTTTGTGTGGGTGTGTGTATGAAGTGTGTAGAAAACAATAAACTGAATCTTAAACACATGTGAAGATGCAAAGGACCTAGAATAGCCAAAATAACTTTGAAAAAGAGCAATAATTTAGAGAATAAACACTCCCCAATTCCAAAGCTTATTATAAAGCTACAACAATCAAGATAGTGTGGCACTGGCACAAAGAGACAAACAGATAAAAGAAACAGAATAGAGAGTTTGGAAACAGACTCACACATACATGTACAACTTATTTTCAAGAAAGGTAAAAAGACAATTCAGTGGAGAAAAGATAGTTTTTTTTTTTTTTTAACAAATGATGCTGAAACACTTTGATATCCACATTCATACCTAACCCATATACAAAAATTAACTCAAAATAAATTACAGAATTTTATATCTTGTGTGCTAGATACAGTTGTATTTTTTGTTTTGTTTTGTTTTGTTTTTTTTCGGTACGCAGGCCTCTCACTGTTGTGGCCTCTCCCGTTGCAGAGCACAGGCTCCGGATGTGCAGGCTCAGCAGCCATGGCGCACGGGCCTAGCCTCTCCGCGGCATGTGGGATCTTCCCGGACTGGGGCACGAACCCGTGTCCCCTGCATCGGCAGGCGGACTCTCAACCACTGCACCACCAGGGAAGCCCTATTTGTATTTTTAATAACTATTATTGTGCCTTAGTCTGGATAGTGCTTAAATTAATTGTAAACAGTTTAATCCTTTCAGTTCCTGATATTAAGCTATCTTAGGAGAAACCAGGCCCGATTTAGTTGAGGGCTAATCCTCCATCTCTCACACTCCTACTGAGGCAAAACCCTTCTCAGAACTCTATCTAATATCCTATGCATTATAAGGTTTTCCATTCCGGCTGGTGGTAAAAGGAGTTACTTTCTGTCATGTGTAAGCTTTCGAGATTGTTTCTTCTAATCTTTGTTGTTGGTTCTTCCCCAGTCTAGCATAGCTTCGTCATATGTTTACATACTCAGTTGGAGACTGGCGAGAACCCTCTGAAGATCTCCAGTGTGCCGTACAAACTCTAGTCACCTTGGCTCTCCAGACACCTGGTTCCATCCCCTGAATCCCCTGAATTCAGAGATACTGCCAAGCTACTGCTCTCCTTGGGCAGCACTGTGGAATTTCTCTCAAGACAGAGAATTGAAAGTCTCATATTATCTATTTCCCATCTCTCAAGGTTCACTGTCCTTTGCAGCCTGATAGCTTGAAAATTATTATTACTATCTATTTGGCCAAATTTTTTTTACTGTTTCAAGCAGGAGGTTATATCTGGTTTCATTTATACTATCTTAGCTAGAAACAAAAATATCAAAGGCATTTTGATTCTGATATAAAAATTAAATGCATTCAACAGGATATGTGTAGTAAAGAGGGACAGAGCAAGAAAAAAGTAATCTGAAGATGTGGTCTTACTCTAGTTTTATAAATTAGAGGCTGTGGCCAAGGACAAGTCATTTAGTCTTTCTGGGCTTATCATCTGTGGAATTAAGGTATTATTATCTGCTCTTTCTGCTCTATACTGTTATTGTGAGGCTTCAGTGGCATGGTTTATGTACTTTAAAAGGAATATTGCGAGCAGTTCACCAGTGAGAGACATTTCTATGGTAAGAAAACTGATCACAGAAATATTAAAATGCATATTGAGAAGAAAATGAGTTTTGGCTTCAGAGTCGTGGACTTAAAAGCTGTTTCTGCTCTTTATTAGGTGTTTGGCAAGTTAATTAAACTCTCTGAATCTCAACTGCCTCTTCTTTAAAGTGAAAGTAACAATACCTACATTAAAGTGTTGTTTTAGAGAATTTTAAAAGAAAAAGTATACAAGATTCCTAGGACAGTGCATGGGGTGGAATGCCAATAAATGTGTTAATTCTTGAATTGTGTGATAAGTTTAAAAAAAAAAAGAGAAGCAGGCTGTGAAAAAAAAATAACAGACAATTCTGCACATAAGTGCTACATATTTGTGTTGTCTTGATTTTATTTCTAAAAAATGGGTATCAGGGCTACCACCAGTTGACATAGCGTCATCGTATGAGTTATAAACAGAATGTGTGAACAAATTAGGAAAAGACACCTCTTGCTTCAGGGATAAACAGCTCTTTAACGAGCAAATTGTAAAGTAGATTTCAGCCTCTCACTCCCAGGGACAGGCGTCTCTGTGAAATGCACAACCTGTGCACCTTGATATGGAGGTCCTGGTGGCAACAGCCCCCAGTGTACATTCTCATCACCCTTTCACCTTCATGGCTTCTTGCTCAGAATCTATGGCATCAGACAAAAGGGAATAATTTGACAATAGGCAGAAGATGACATTCGGTCTTGAGATATTTAGAAATATCTTTTCCTGAGCTCTGAAAAGAAGTTGAGTTGGAGAATGTGCTACTTGGGGGAGTTGTGTAATAATAATAAAAAAAAATACATGCTTATGTGACCTTCTCTATGAGCTAAACAATGTGGGAGTTCTTGTTAAGAACTGGCCATTTAAAATAGTCATCTCTTTTGTCTAAAAAGGATATAAAAGCATATACAACTACTTTTAGATTATGTTTTCCTTCTAATGTGGAGAGCCACAGAGATGGTAGCGATTCCTCTGAACTAAATTTCCTGCATTCAGGTAGTGAAATATAATGCTAGACATTTTGTTTAGATTTTTTAAAGTAATTAGAACTCATTATTGAAGCCTATCTGTGTGGGAACTGTTTATTTAAAAGGAAGAGGTAACATAAGTGAGAAGAAGGAAGTGGCATGCTGCCAAGACAGGTTTCTGAAAGCTGACAGCATTCCAATCAAGAAAATCTCATTATTTATGAAAAAGTAACAACAGCCGAAAAAGCCATGTATCTATCTTTCAGTGGGTTAAAGATGAAACATTATGAATAAATGTGCTATTCTACCTGACATTCGTATGCAAATAGCAATTTCAAAGAATTTCAGAAATATTTACATTATGTTTATACCTTCCTTTATTCATTTACTCACATAGCCATACACTTAATGAAAATAACCATGCCATCCTTCAAATTACTGCATCATTTCTAAACTCACCATCACAGCAAAGCTTTTCAAGTGTTGTTTACAGACAATCGGCCAAAAAAAAGTTTCTTTTCCCTTCAGCAGAACCACACTATTATTTCCCAAATGCCTGTAAGAAATACTTTTGTTAAAGTTAAAAATGACTTAGAGCTTTATAATTTCAATAGTTACTACTCCCTTCTCATTTTATCCAATTTCTCAGCAGCATTCAAAACAGTTGGCCACATTTGCCTTCTTTTTTCTTTTAAGATAATTTTTAGAGCAGCTTTAGGCAAAACTGAGAAAAACAGAAAAACTGAGAAGTTACAAAGATTTCTTGTATACCCCCGCCCCACACATGCATAGCCTCCCCCATTATAAACATCCTGCACCAGAGTGGTACATCTGTTACAACTGATGAACCTATATTGACACATCATAATCACTCAAAGTTCATAATTTACATTAAGAGTTCACTCTTGGTGGTGTACTGTCTCAGGGTTTGAACAAATGTATAATGACATATACCTATCATCATAGTACCATACAGAGTATTTCCACTGCCCTAAAAATCCTCTGTGCTCCACAGATTCATCCCTATCCCCACCCTCCATGCTCTCATTCCTGCCAAGCACTGATCCATTTACTGTCTCTGTAATTTTGACTGTTCCAGAATGTCATACAGCTGGAATCATCAGATTGGTTTCTTTCACTTTGTAAATGAATTTAAAATTCTTCCATGTCTTTTTATAATTTAATAGTTTATTTCTTTTTGGCATTAAAAATATTCCATTGTTAGGAGGTACCATAGTTTATTTATTCACCTACTAAAGAAAATTTTGGTTGCTTCCAAATTTTGGTAATTACGAATAAAGCTGCTATAAATATTTTCATGCAGGTTTTTGTGTAACATAAGCTTTCAACTCATTTGGATAAATACCAAGGAGCACTATTGCTGGATTGTATGGGAAGAGTATGTTTAGTTTTATAAAAAACAAAACGAAACAAAAAACCCCAAAAAAGCAAAAAACGTGAAACTATTTCAAAGTGGTAGTACCATTTTGCATTCCCACCAGCAATGAATGACATTCTGGTTGCTCCACATCCTTGCCAGCATTTGGTTTGTCAGTGTTCCAGATTTTGGCCATTCAAATAGCTGTCTAGTAGTATCTCGTTATTGTTTTAATTTGCATTTCACTGATGGAATATTTTGTGAAGCATCTTTCCATATGCTTATTTGTTTTCTATGTATCTTCTTTGATGAGGTGTCTGTTAAGGTTTTGGCCCATTTTTTAAGTGAGTTGTTCATATTCTTATTGCTGAGTTTATGAGTTCTTTGTGTATTTTAGATAACAATCCTCGATCAGATATGTCTATTGCAAACATTGTAGCATATGGCTTGTCTTCTCATTCTCTTTCCCAGAGCAGAACTTTTTAATTTAATTAAGTCCAACATCAATTATTTCTTTAATGAAGCATGTAACATCCCTGATATTGTATATAAAAAGTCATCATGAAACCCAAGGTTATCTAGATTTTCTTCTGTTATCTTCTAGTAGTTTTATAGCTTGCATTTTACATTTGTGTACATTAGTTCAGAACTTTTTAAAGTTTCTCTTGACAAGTCTTTTTTGATCCATGCGTTATTTAGAAGTGTTTTTTAATCTTCATGGATTTTGGGATTTTCTCATTATCTTTCTGTTATTGAATGCTAGTTTAATTCCATTTTAGCCTGAGAGCAGACACTGTATGACTTCTATCCTTTTAAATTTGTTTACATGTTTTCTATGGCCCAAAATGTGGTCTATCTCAGTGAATGTTCTATGTGATCTTGAGAAGAATGTATATTCTGCTGTTGTTGAATGAAGGAGTCTCTAGATGTTGATTATATCCAGTTGGTTGATAGTGTTGTTGAGTTCCACTATGTCCTTACTGATTTTCGTCCTGTTGAATATGTCCATTTCTTTTTTTAAAATTTCAGTTTTATTGTGATGTAATTGACATATAAAATTGTAAGATATTTAAAGTGTACATCATGGTGATTTGATATATGTATACATTGTGAGAGTGGATCTGTCCATTTTGATAGACGAGTGTTGAAGTCTCCAGCTGTAAATTCAACTGTTTTCTTTTTGAATTTCTTTCAGTTTTTGCCCCATTTAATTTGATACTCTGTTTTTAGCATATACACATTAAAGATGTTTACATCTTCTTGGAGAATTGACCCCTTTATGATCATGTAATGCCCTTCTTACTACTGATGTTTCCTTGCTTTGAAGTCTACTCTGTCTGAAATTAATATAGCCACTACTATTTTCTTTTGATTAGTATTAGCATGGTATATTTTTCTCCATCCATTTATTTTAACCTCTATGTACTTTATATTTAAAGTGGTTTCTTGTAGACAACATACAACTGGGTCTTATGTTTGCTTTTATTTTTAATTATTGTATTGAGGTGTAATTGACACATAATATTAGTTTCAGTGGACAACATAATGATTCAATATGGATGTCTGCCTTTTAATTGGTACATTTTTCTTTTTGAAACTTTTGTTCTCCATGTTTTAAAGGAAAAAACTTACAAGATTTTAAAAAAATTAGACTATCTACTCATCTGATCTCTTTTTTTGGGTCCTTATGGAGAAGATACTTAATTGTACACCATATTTTCTGATCATCCTTTTAAAACAGAGTTTTTCTTATAAGTAGTTGCCTGTTATTAGAGACTAATGTCCACTTCACTTCCTGGTATGGCTGTGTAATTAGTTCTCACCCACGGAATGTGAGAAAAGGTGATGTGTGTCCTTTTAAGTAATGGATATGCATACCATGCTCCATGTTCTCTTTTCCCTTCTGATGACAAGGCCCCAGGGCATCTGAATTAATAAAACAAAAGAAACCTTAGTCTCTGAATCATTAAATGGAGGAAAGCCATTTGTAGATCAGGCTCTCTGGTCTTGAATTATTATGTGAGGAACTTATTTACTGTGTGGTCATCTTACATATTTTGGCTTTTTTTTTTTAGTAGCTTGAATTACTGTAAATGAAATAGGGCCAATGGAAGATTATTTGAGTGGCAAGAGCTATAGCACAAGTGGAGGGATTGGGCTTGTTTAGAACAAGAACACTTCTGTTTATATGAGAAGAAAGGAGTGTAATGCATACAAAAGTGAAATAAAATTACTGGCTTTGGTGATCAGCTGACTGCCTCTATTTTTCCTAGGAATTATGGAGCAAACACCCAACAGAGAATGGGATGACAGTAGAGTTGAATAATATAGGTGAAAAATGTGAGACAGTCATCTCAACAAAATGAGAAAGTATAGTAGAATTGTCTGACAGCATTAAAAGTCAATTTAAAATTCATAGATCCTAGAAAATTTCCCTAGCACTATTGAGTTGCTCAGTTGGGTTTACCCAGAGAAAGAGGTTAATCAGATGATTCTGACTAAAAGACAGAGGGGCAAAGAATTAAAGACTATGCGTAAGGGGAAAACTCTCATATCTAAACTAACCTGAGAGGAGTGAAGGGAATGTGAACATGGGGTGGATTCTGAAACATGGCTAAAACAATATAGGGCCAAAGGAAACTGAGTTCATCATTCAGGCCAAAAAAATTATGGGATTAGAAGTATTTGCATAAGTAAATGGAATGATACAAGGTAGTATTGGGAATCTCAGAGGGAAATAGGTAGTGCAACCTAGTAGCATGAACTTCAATTAAGTTGGGAATTTTTAGAGAAGAAGAAATCATTTGAACAGCTCTTAGCAAACGAGCACTACAATACTCTGTTCTTTCATGACCCCAGTGAACTACTGACCTTTGACTTGCCTCTAAAGAACCTTTCCCACAGCACAATAGACCTGCACAAGGTAGCATTGTGTAATTCTTAACAAAGTGATCTTTGAACTGAGTTATACTCTTTACTTGGGTTAGTCATTTACTAGTTGGGTGAAGGTTGTTTAAACCTTTTAGGTTACAATTTCCTCAGTTCTAAATGGGAATAATGACAACTACCTCAAAGAATAAGTATACAGATTAAAGCATGTTTAAAGAGCGCTCAGAAAGAAATGGCTAAAATATATGATCTCAAAAATAAAATGTTAGCAAATTATAAGTAATTATAAAATTGGCTATTTTTATTCTGTTAGTTATTATTGTGTTGTGGCTTCCAGCAGCAGAATTAAGAACAAGGATTAAAAGTTATACTAAGGTCAGTATCCAATCAATCTATGGAAGAGCTCATGAATAGCAAGAACTATCCTGACTGAAAAATCAATGCAATCTTTTTTCTCCAGGCTTGAGGATCATCAGAAAAGAAGGAGCAAAGAAATGGTATTTTATCTTACTTTCTCAAGAGGGCAACAACGACTCTGTTTCAAAGACTTCTGAGCTTCTGCTATAGTCTGAATGTTTGTGTCCCTTCAAAATTCATATGTTGACATCTTAATCCCCAAGGTGATATTAGAAGCTAGGCCTTTATAAAAGAGGTTCCAGAGAGCTTTCTTGTTCCTTCCATCATCTGATGACACAGCAAGAATGTGCCCTCTATGAGGAAGCCAGCTTTCACCAGACACCAAATCTGCCAGCACCTTGATCTTGGACTTGCCAGCCTCTAAAACTGTGAGAAATAAATTTCTATTATTTATAAGCCACCCAGTTTATGGTATTTTTGCTATAACAGCCCCTAAGACAGTTACCTTTTTCTCAGACTATGTTAAAAGATCTTTTCCTTTTCATTCTGTAATGATGAAAACTTGAGCATCTTTAAGATGCTGAATTTCTGAAGAGGACATCTATGTGAAAGCCAGAGGACTAAATAATCAGTAAAAAAAAAAAAAAAAGAAAAAAGAAAGAAAAAAAAAACTGTAAGCAAAGGCAAGAGCATGAGATTTGGCAATGAAATAAGTGAGGAATTATGTCTTCTTCTGTTCCAGCAGCTATGTATGGCAAAGTAGACATTCTTATACACTACATACAAACTAACATTGCAACAGGGTCTTACATGCCTAACTGAAATCTGGCCCAAGGACTAAATTAAAATTATACTATTACAGTAAGGCAGATTGATCATTATGTCTGACAGTAGAAGGTATCCCCTACCAGGAAACTATTCCTAATAACACAGCAGGATACACTTCTCACACCTGGATGACATACCTGTCTAAAAAACCATCTTTATGTAACCTGACAGAAATTCTCCTCACTTGAATATAGTCTGAATTGAGAATGACAGCTTGCTTTCCACAGTCCCCTCTTCCCCTCTTTTCCACCTCTCTACAATTTCCAAAAGACTCATTTCTTTATTATTTCATTTATTTTGAAGGCTATAGGCTTCCATACTTGCATTCATTGGCTTTGATGCCAGTTCCAATTCCACATTAATTCCACCTAGTGCATTAAGTGATTAAGTGTTGATGCTAATGTACTTGAAAAAAACTCCTTCAGTTTGTATCGATGGTACTAAAGCAGAGTGCATAATCCCAAACTAGATTCTTTTCTATTTTGTACTGTCCTCATTTTCCTGGAGTCAGTTATTTTTCTTTGTCTGGGTCACTTTTATTTTCTTGATAACTTTCCAGAAGATGACAGAAAAAGACAGGGCTATAAACTGTAAATTTGTAAATTACAAATCAACTCTCTGGAAAGTGAACATTCCTGTTAATCAGCCAGGTGCCTCCTGAAACATCCCAAATGTTTGAAACAACTAGCTTGTCTGAATTTGTTGACTGTAACATTAGGTAACAGCAAAAGAGAGACAGGGCAAATAGACATGAAACACAGAGTATATTCTACTCAGCAAAATGGTTAAATTTAAATTTCTATATATTTTATACTTTCTATTTCCATGACCACATCTTTTATGAATTCTTCCTTCATTACAGGAGATTCTTCTCCTTTCAGTGCATCCTGTAATCCCCAGCCAGATCAAACATTCTAGAATACTATTTCAATAGTGTCATCTGCAGAATAAAAGTAAGACACCTTACTTACCTCCCTGCAGGATAAATTCCAAGTTCCTTAAGCTACAATTCAAGGGTCAGGTTAATCCAACTGCCTTGCCTTTCCAGAGCTAAGCCTGTTTTTCCCCTATTCCAAATCCCTGTTCAAGCCAAATAAATGTATTCACTGTCTCACTTTGCCACCTTTGTGCCTTCACTAAGATAGTTATTCCTCCTTCCATCTGCCTGCCCAAAATAATATTCTCCATCAAGGCCCATATCAAGTCTCACCCTGCTTTCTATATTACAGTAATCTTGCTGGTATAAACATCTGTAAGTCACAATCATAAACAGTTCTATGTTATGAAATAACATAAAAGTTTGACAGTTACCCACTTTCTTAAGAGGCTTAAATATCATAAATGAAAGCAAGCTGGTTACCACAATAAGTGGTTTTATTATGACAATCTTTTGTTTCTTTCACATTTTCACTAACTCTTTGTCTAACCTCCTTGTTTCTTTTTTACAGGCTTCTCATATTTCTATTCAGGGAAGAGACTCTAGGTTCACTGCATTGTTTTTTACCCTAAACAGAAGACGAAGACTAATGGTCCCATAAGGATAGGAAAAGTATGTGTTTTTTTTTCTTCTACTCTAGAGTTTATTCCAGTACCTGACACACAGTACACAGTCAATACATATCTGATGAATCAATAATTGTTCACTTTCATAAAAGTTTATAAAAATTATACTATAAGGATCACACTTATAATATATGATCATATTCATATAATATGTGGTTAAACTTCATAATAATTTTAGGAAAACGATCTTATGTTTTGTTAGAAACAAAACACAAAGTATGCTATGAATTCTCACACAAAAAGAAGTTTTAAAAACTACAAGAGACTAGCACTCTTCTGATGGCCTAAGTATAGCTATTTGGTGGGGTTTGATAGATTCAAATAGATAATGTGTGTTATCTCTAGATTCTACATTCAGAAAATATTTACTGACCACAGTCACGCTGTAAGATTCTAGAAATACAAAAATTAGAAAAAAAAGTCCTCCCATCAAGAGCTGTAAATTGAAGAAACTGACAAATGAACACACAATTGCAATGCAACGTGATATGGATTGTGATATAGTAAGCACAGGTGCTGTGAGATGATTTATCATACTGGATTACACAGAAAAACTTTCTCAGAGACAATCATATGTGAGTTTAATTTTAAAGGACTATTAAAATATTAACTTCATTAAAACAAATAAATAAATAAACAATAGCGGGGTTGGTGAGAGGTTTGAAAGAAGTAAGTGTGTGTTTGACAGAGAATATCTTGTGTAAAAGCATAGAAGCATAAACACTCAAGAAATTACATATATTTTAGTATGACTGAAGTGTGATTCTATCAGGTTCTGAGGGGGAAGAGAGTGGGAGGATGTGTAGTGGATAGATCATCTATAACTTTGTAGATTTGAGGATGCTGTTCAATGCTTTTGAGCATCAAAGTGAAATAGATTGAATTTATGCTTAAGAAAGACTATTGACAGCAAAGGGTTGGATGGATTGCAGAAAACAAGAGGAAAGTAAAGCAAAGAGTTTTGAGATTGTGCAGCAATCCAGGTGAGAAATCATAAAAGTCTGAGCTAAAGTAGTGACAGTAAAGATGAAAAAAGAGGATATGTTTTAAAGACATTAAAAAAAGTCAATAAGGTTCAGTGACAGATATTGCATTGGGTTAAGAGATAGGAAAGAATTAAAGATGACACGAGTTTTTGGCTTGACAGATTTTTAGATTGTGGAAATATCTATCTGGAAAGGAATACAGGAGAGAGAAACAGATCTGGGTGGGGGTCATGATTTCTTGTGTTTCAAATGGCCAGAATACTTACTGTTTAGTGATCATGAAAAAAAAATAGAATCATGTTTTTTCATTTGATAATGGTTAAAATAGAACATAGTCCCCTACAAGGATACACTAGATGCTATTAAACAATAAACTAGTGTAGATTAACAGCATGTAAGAATAAAACCTTTGAGAATTTTTAAATAGAAGGTACAAACTGCCCTTAATCGCACTAAACTTCAACTGTTATAAATCTTTTTTGTCTTTCTTCTTTATCCTTCATAGTTTCATTGATAGAAATATTTAGTATCACTGTGTGTTTCAATAACAACTCAATGAAGTCTTTTTCAAAGAAATTACTGTTCATTCACTCAGTGCCTGCCTATTCAAGTAGAAAGATGGCATCAGGGCAGAAGGGAAGGCATTGAGAAGAAGGTGAATCTCTTCCTTTAGCATGTCCACTTAAGACTTTCCCTGCTTTAGGATTTATTCACATTATTGTCCTTCTTTATATGGACTACTGGATTAGTGACTCGGGCGTCTTTGGCTCCATTGCCTTTAAAGATCTTCCTTTCTTCCTATCTGACTTAAGGTAACCTGGAGAAAAAACAATCTGTCTCGTGAATACTTGACTTTACAATGACCATTTTTGTCCCATTCACAAAACAGAGCATTACTTTCAGTTCACATCTCTACATCACTTTAAATGTTTGCTTGAAATTTATTTTTTAAATTACATTAATTAACCTGTATTAACATTATGGTAACTTCTTTGTAACTACTACAGAACTGATGTTTATACAGAGTGTTTTAAAACAGAAAAATAACTTTATTGTATAAGCCATTATAAAAATAATATATGCTTACTCTAAATAATTCAACAATAAAAAGTAAATAAGGTAAAAACCACTCAAAATCTCATCTCTCTTAGACAATCTATGTTACTATTTTGATGAATGACTTTTCAGATATGTGTGTGTGTGTGTGTGTGTGTGTGTGTGTGTGTGTGTGAGAGAGAGAGAGAGAGAGAGAGAGAGAGAAATGCAAATTGATAACATAATTTTATACTCATGGAGTTACAATGTACTTCCAATTTTATAACATTTATTATTGAACAAAGCATTTTATCTTTCCATGGGTATGTAATCTCTCCTTGTTTGGATAAACCATAACTTTATTTTACCACTACCATTTAATAAATTTGAGGTTATTTCCCTTTTATGTCAATATAAAAAGTGCTTCAGCATGAATCTTTGCCATTGTTTGATTACCTCCTTAATGAAAAGAATTTTATACATATTGCCAAAATGCACAACAGAAAAGTTATTATCAATCTACATGTTTACCAATAGCACATAAAACAAACTCTTTCCCTATATCCTTATGCTAATGTTGTCTCTTTTCTTCATCTTTGCCAATTTTTATACAAAAGTATTGCATTAGTTTGCGCAAATGCCACTTGGAAGGACAACTTCCCTGGTTACCTTCTATAAAATAGCACAACCCTATTCAGCAATCACACTCTGCCTCCCTCATTCTTTTTTCATGGCATTTTCACTACCTGATATACCATATATTGATTTAGTATTTATTGTCTTCCCCCATCAGGACTTACACTCTATAAGGGTTTGGACATTGTCTCTTTTCTATAGTTTTCTATCTCTAGCAACTGGAACAGGTTCTGGCATGTAGTAGATATTCAAGACTAAAATGTTGAATGAATTTTTTAAAAACCATGTATTTTTCCTTTATAAATCACTTACTTATGTTTACTGGCCTCTTCTCCAACTTTATCATATACTAAATTCTCATATTTATTCATATCTGTTTTTTGATTCTTTGCTGTGGTCCATAGGTTAATATGCTTATTTTTTAAATCAGTATTACACACTTATTTTTTACTATATTTCCCTAATACATTTAAATTTTAAAGGGCATAACCAGCCCTATTTTGTTCATTAGATGTTTCTAATAATCTCTTGCCTTTATATTCTTGCAGATGACCTTTTGAACCATTTAATCAAGTTTCACATAATCCCATTAGAATTGTAATTGGAATTGCACTGAATCTGGAAAAATAGTTCGAGAAATCTGACATCTTTACTGTGTAATCCCAAGACAATGCAAGTCTATATTTACAAAACTTCATTTCAAAACATATAAACTTCATTTATGTGTGCCAATAGAGGATGTTATAGTTTTCTTCACATGTAGCCTGAATATTTCTTAAAAGTCTACATCTAGGTATGCAACACTTTTGTCGTCATTGTGTCATTGTGAGTGTATCGTGATAATACTTTAACTAGTGTTTAAATTGCTCTTTGAAAGATCTTGCATTAGAACTTCTCAGAAACCCTAAATTATAATGCCATAAAGCATACTGAAACTGAATTAGAACTTTACATATAAAATTGTTTCAATAAAATATGAATCAATAGCCTAAAAATGGACAAAATCAACTTATATTTACAATGAGTTTAAAAAATCAATCTTATTTTTCTTAAAAAATGTACCAATGACAATATATTCATAATTTTCTAAATGAAACCCATTGACCTTTATATTTAAAAAAATTTTAGACATGTGGTTGAGTCATTTTTCCAAACTTTTAAGATGGTGATTCTCTCTGTATAAAAGAAATGTTCTTTTTTTCTCAACGTATTTAAATAACCTAGAATTAAAATCCCAGGGGTAGATGAGAAATAAATGCACACACTCAACATGCTCACTTTCTAGAATGCAATTTGAAAGAACTCAGATATGCTTCGACCTGAGAAAAATCAAGAACTCTCACAGATGTAGCTGTAAGGTTTTTGTTTGTTTGTTTTACATAAATGCCATGCTAGTCTTTACATAGTCATGAAAAGTTGCATAACTTAGCCATTAAGGAGAGAACCAGAAAACTTAAAATGAGTAAAGTTTCCCAAAGGTGTTTTTAAGCCAAACTATTGTTGCTGAGAGAATATGATTTCTAATAAATGTGCTCACAATCAGCTGAGTGGAGAGCCTGAGAAAGAAGAATGCTAAATTGCAGCCTTCTGAGTATTTCTAAAATGACCATATATTTCATGTTATTGGACTTCTGGGTACTGATCACTGAATTGACCACATCTTTTTTTGATAGGCCAATCTCTTTTTGTCCTATTTCAGCTTGGAAATATAAACCATAACTCCTACACAGTTACATTTGCCATGATCTGAATGAATCTTCCTGTGTAATTTCCACTAATCATTTTTATTCCTCCATCTGTGCAAAAGACTACTTGATATTACCAACTAACCATCTGCACGTTTTTGGAAAGGCTGCATAGTGCCTGTTTATGTGAAACCAGACATATCCTCTCTCATCACAAGCTGAATTCACCAAAAGAAGAGACTGTATAAATATTTTAAAATGTTCCTTCTCTTATTAAATAAAGACATATGAGATGACTAATGTAACATAATCAAGCTGCATAATATAAGCATCAACCACAATATTTCAATGATACAGTTTTATTCTTTGTGGGAGAAAAAGAGTTTTAAAAATTAATGGACAAAATAAGGAAATGGTTTTAAGCCAAAACTATGCTAAATTGGCAGTTTTGCCTCACAACATTTTGTTGGAAGATAAGAAGACAATTTCTGCCAGTTTCACAAAAAGACCTCCCTTTCTCTGCCTTAGTTACTATCCCCTGGGCGCTTTATATATCTTCCAGAAGACTAAAATGCTGCTCCTCCAGGGAATGAAGGAAGAACTAATCTCACCATTTGCTATTCACCATTCCATGCTCTAGTTTTCTGAGATTTTCAAAAGCAGAGCTGTGATACCGGGGACCACACCACATCCTTCACACCTGCTTTTACTCCCTGCTCTCATCACACTAGAACTCACTCCCATAGACCGAGTGCAGGCTTTCTTCACTAGCAGAGTTCAAATGTTTTCTATTTTTCCTCACAACAAGTTCTTGTATCTTTTGAAATATTTGAATATACTTGACAACTGAAATCACATATTTTACTAATTTTTCAAACATATTTTAGTCTCTAAAATTGTCTTTAATGGGATTGACTGAACGGGCTGCATATTTTAACAATCAGCTGGTATGCTTCCTTGATTGTGCTGCATATATGAATACAATTTTTTTGATTGAGACTCATACTTTAATGAGCCATACGAATTGCATCTTTGCAGAGAAGGTCTGTCAGAAACTTAGTGTTGAAGTGTTTGGGAGACTTTCTACTTGCATCCTTGTATGTGTACTCATGTACATGCGTGTTGGGAGAGAGGTTTTTCTGGTATCTGGGGAACTGCAGTTAGAGATAAGCCTAAAGAAAATGTATCTGTTTTAAAAGAAAGATGAGCACCAATTTCTAACTCTAAGTTCAGGTTATAACTGAATGGAATTGTGCTTTCATGTAAAAAAAAACAACAACAAAAAACTTGAAATTCCATCTCTTTGATATAACATTAATGTTTTAGTGACCAATCTTCTATACATCTCTGTGTGTATGTATGTGAAGCACAATGGATAAACTCCTAAATGCCCTGGTTTTATAAAGATGTGCTGAAAAAAAAAAAAAAAAAAAAAGATGTGCTGAACTTACATCTTTAGGGAGAAATCAAGGAACAGTTTTATTTTTCACTTTTAAAAAGCTCTGATGGTTCTTACTTCCATGCCCCTTGTCAGAAATGTGGTCAGAACTCAAAATTTAATAGTAAATTTCAGGCAATGAAAAAGTCTAGTCTAAGCTAAATAAGTACTTTTATCTTACATTCAATGTAAAGTTTCTTTTTTCTCCCTAGACCAGAGAACAGCAGTAAAAAAGGAAAGTACGTAAGTGTGGTCTTTTCCTTCAGTCTCCTTTCTCCTCCCTCAACTATGATTAGAATTAACACAAGGCAAGACAAATAAACAAACAAATAAAAGATATGATAATTGGAAAAGAAGGAGAATTATCTTTATTCACAAATGACACAGTTTATGTTATTAAAAATTCTCAGAAGAAAACTAGTTTATCAGATTAGCTAGTCAAGACTGTAAGCTCGACTTGGAGAAATATGAAAGAGAACATTTTTTCAGAAGGTCTTGGTACTGAGCTCTCATAAGTTACTGCAGTAAGTAGCTATATATATATATATATATATATATATATATATATATATATATATATATATATTTATTTATTTATTTATTTATTTATTTATTTATTTTTAGGTATTTGTCTCTTTCAGAAAATAAAATTGTATTGATTTATATTTCTTAACTACTTAAATAGTGGCTCGAATTGGTGGATCAGAGATGAGATTTTAGTTGGATGGTGAGTCTAGGTTAGCAACCACATAACATTCATCTAAGTTACATCATCATAAAAATGATCTCTAACTCTCATGAACTATCCAGTAACAGTGAAACACATATGCAGGTGCAATCCTTCATTTGTGTGTTACTTAGAACTCTTAGGAAGGGAATCTAACTGTAAATATTATTTAAAACAATTTTTCTCACTCTACTATAGGGTAAGAACAGGGATATTTACTGTTTGTATTACTATTCATTCATTTGTTAAAGAAAACTATAGCAAGTATCTTCTAAAGCCAGATGCTGCTTGATATCAGGTAAATAATGTGGGAAAAACATAGTTCCTGATATCAATACTTTATTCCATCTGTAATGGAAAATTTTGGGTTTTAACTCCCCAGAATTCAGGCCTCTTCTGATTTCTTATGAGTTTTTAAGTCTGGAATTATGAAGAGATTGAGATTTTACTCTACTTGCAAGATAAGTTATCTTGCTACATTTGCATATATGGTAGCAGAAAAACATAAAACCTCTGGGCCAGAGAGACAATGTTTATTACTCACAAAAATGACAGTAGACAGAACATTATCTTTGTGCTGGTTAACAAGCCCCAGTTCCCACAAAGCAACATGATTAGAGTTGGGTGTTGAATCTTACACTGTGAGAATGTATTACAAGAGGAGGAAGCCAAAGATTAGGAAGCCCTTGGTCTTACATAGGGGCTGCTGGCAACCTGAATATCTTCTTTTTCCAAAGAGAGAGACATTATTATTATTACCCTGGAATGTAAGTGAATCTTCTCTAGAGATGGGAGTGAGACATCTCTATCTTTACTCTACTGGGGTATAAATAAATCTGAGCAAATTGTCTGGTAATGCCTAGACATGAAGTAACATGAGAGATTCATAGAAAATCACTTCTAACAAAGGGAAGGCCTAGTTATACTTCTGCAAAAGTTGAGCATATGAATGAGTGGACAACCTCTTGCCCCCATTCTGTATACAGCATTTTATTTAGAAAGTATATACGACCTAAGCTAATTCAAAAATTCATACTTAAACTATGAAGAATCCTCTCTCTTTCTCTTTTTCCCCCACTGAACATGTACAAAGTGTAATTTGACAAGATTAGTACATTCAACATGCATTCTTCAAGAGTATAACTTAATCAATAACAATTTAGTGAACACTGAATACATGCTGACACATATGATATGAAGATGAATTGGGCATGGTCCCTTCTAACAAGAGCTTAACAATCAACTGGTGAGGGTCCAGGGTGAGGATTGTAGGGACATAAATTACTGCAGTACCAAGTAGAAAGAGGCAGCAGAGCACAGTTATTAAGAGTATAAACTCTGGAAGAAGACTCTTCTTAGCTTCCCTAGTTATGGTTTAGACAATTTATTTAAGCTTTCCCTAGCTCTGTTACTTCATCTGTAATAATGACCTGGTAGTATAATTTAATCCATGAAAAAGTGTCTGGAATAATGCATGTACTAATAGTAAACACACAATACATTTTAGCTATTATTATTATGCTAAGTTATAAATATGGCTATGTTTAAATTGCTTTCAACTTGTTGAAAAAGCACTAACTTACTATATTCTTTTCATTTTATTCATAGCACTTATTACTACCTAAAATTATTACATATATAAATATTCACATTTACTGTGGACTCCTTTCCATATATATGTTTAATTATTTGTTTAGATCTCTCTCTTTATAGTATAATTTGGAAAACAACAAAGACATTGTCTATTTTATTTTTCCTATAGTTCAACTCTTAGAAAATTATCTTGTATAAAATATAATCCAAGTAAACATCATCAAATAAAATCTACTTAGGCCAGTCAGGGAAAGTAAAAAGTACTTGAAATTCTCAAGCACGCATGTATTGATAAAGTATAATGTATTTTTGGTAATCGTTAGCTGGAAATTAAGCTGCAAAACTATGATAAAAACAATTTTCAAGAAGTCCCAACATACTATGGTAAGAACCTTAGATTTTAATTTTGAAACAGAGTATCACCAGTTTCTTCAGCGTGAGAACTATTTGCAAAAATTTTCTTTGTAAAAAACGATGTCAGCAATATTGAGAATGAACTGAATGGTGATAGAAGAAAATGGATACATGTATATTATGTAGAAAGTTAAAACTTCAGGTAAGACATGACAAGTGCCTGCAATAGGTCTCACAGGATGGATTCAAGTAATATTTTACAGACATAATGGACAAGATTGGAGTAATTCCATAGGGTGATCAAGCTAGGTATACAGTCAATAGAGTTGATGTTTCGGATTGCAATTTGAATATATTGTGTGACTCACTTAAGCTTCAACTAACTGTCAACAGAGTTCCTAATGGTTCTCTAAGGGAGTTTAAAAGAGGGGCCAAAGTAAATACATCTAAATTGAGTCAGTGCATTAATTTATATAAGAGAAAGGCAGCTGCCTCCACAAAGAACTAAAGAAACAGAAACACACTGGTACTTTGTTTAAAAAGGTTTAAATGAACTTATTACACACACCCATCTGGCTGCACTTATCACTCCTATAATTAAAGACAATGTTGTTTCAAGTCTTAAAGATTAATAAAGGATCAAACCGAAGTCTACAGAAATTACATTAAGAAAAAAATAAAAGATCTGTTTAAGTAAAATCTTCCAATAAAAGATTAAGAACTTCTTTCTTTATAAATACACTTCACAATAAAAATATGTTTGGCAATGCAATTCACTATAACAAAGTACTAAAAGAATTCTTCCTCAGAAAGAAACCACAATGTTTCAGACCAAAGAATCAGAGATAATTTAAACTTTGGCCTCAGCTGGTAGAGAAAATAATGCAGAGAGCCACAGAAATTTTTTATCTGGAGCCATGTTTTATCAGGATCTATGTTTCATCTGGATCTATGTGGAAAGCACCTTTAAAAGAGCAAAATAGAAAAGATTTTGAAAATAAAATCTAAAGGCTAAAGTTATTTGATGTTAGACATTCAGCTACAGGTCCTGAAGAGTCAACTGAGTTGCATGTAAAGAAAGTCATGGCTTGCTCAGAGCTTCAGGGACTGCTGAAGAATAAACACTAGACTCTCTTCCCAGACAAAGGAAGTATCACACTTGGGTACTGGCTTTGTGTTTAAAACATTTTGCCAGCTAAATGAGAAGTGTTCTGTATGTTAGTGGGTGCTGGGGGCGAAAACAACTCTGGCTTATTGTTTTCTTTACTGTTTCATTTTCTAGTCCCAGTTAGGTACTAGTTAGTCCCAGTTAGTCCCAGTTAGATACATATATATCATATGCTACAAGAAATAGGGTGCAATAACAGTGACATATTTTTTCTTCCTTTTGGTAAAGGAGCACTTTACTGAAAACTCTGAAATATCTTTCTATAATTACTACCCAAAACTACCCAAAAGACTTGAATAGCTGGTCGAGAATGAAGGCATGATGAGAGCCTGTAGTAAAGTAGAGAATGGGGTGCAGAATATGTGTACAAGGACAATCTTGTGGGAATCTTCTGCTTATGTTCTCTGCTATTGTTTGCAAACTACCTCTTTTAGTGTGCTAAATAGAAAAGGACAGAGTTCTCTTTGTATTATGAAGAGGCCTAAGTAATGCTTTCATGCCATGGAGCATAAAAGCATGACTAAATGATTTTCCTTCAGCATGTAATTTTTTCTGATATGTAATTAGATGGTGACACCTCCCACACATTTACCTGAATGCAGTCTCAGATATGAATTATTAAAGTCCATGTCAACATAAGGGTCTTAGAATGGAAGAATGAAGGAAGAAAAGGTAAATGAATAAACACTCAAGGCTATTCCCAGGAATGATGGCCATTTACCCTATTTTTCAATTCTTAAAACAGTCATTTTGATCTATCACCAGGATATCAGAATGTGACAGCAAAGGATTTTGGGTATCACATGATAATATTTGTTCTGTCTGTATATGCTGGAGAAGAAATAGCCTACCAAAGAGAATAGAACGGAAGGAGGAAGTGTTGTGATTCATTATAAGATTGAATAGAAATGTGTTCAAATAATGTTGTGAGCCTGCCTCTCCCTCTCTGTTGTTGTTATTGTTATATTATTATTATTGGCTATGCTTTTATTCTGTTGATTGTGTTTTCAGGCAAGACCCCTACAGTGCTCAGGGTTATGTAGTGTTTATAATTTCAGAAGAGAAATAATGTCATAAGTTGGTTAAGAAAGCAGCTTGAGCCAGTATTGTTTAGAAGTCTAGTCTTGCAACTTACTAGCTAATGTGAACTTGGGTAAGCAACTTAACACCTCTGAGCTTCTGTTTTTCTATAAAATGAGTATAATAATAGTATTAAAGCTCATAAAGTTATTGTGAGAATTAATTTCTTCTGCATAAATCACTTGGAATAGTGTTTGGCACATTAGAAACATTCTATTAAAGTTATCTAAAAAATAAATAAAGTGGAACCAATCTCTCTCACAGCGTCAATATTGTAAGGGTCCTGACTGGCTCTGCTTCAGAAGTGGACTCACCTATGAACCAGCCGCTATGCCCTGAGTGATGACATAGCCAGAACACAGGGTGGGAAGTGCAGGCCTTCCTCTCTGACAATGTCACAGGAATCACGTGAAATGGGGGAGGGATAATTCCCAGAATCAGATTAGGAAAAAAGAAAAAAAAACAAGATATACTCTAGCTATGAACTGTTTTCATTAAGATTGTCCCATAAACAAGGGTATATTTCAGGATTAAGATGGAAGCTGTCAGGGACTAGGGAAGGCAGAAGGAGGAGAAGCAAAACATGAATTGACATCTTTCCAGCCAGGTCCTTCTACTCACCTGCTTCTACGACTTCCCCCTTTTGTGTCACTGTACTCTTTGCCCTCCCCTCAGCCCCCCCAATAACTCTCTCTACTTCCCAGCATCCTAGGATCACACTGTGGCTTTCGTATGTGAGTATTACAACATATGTCCTAGACCTTTCACTGTCAAGTGTCTTTTTAGGATATGTCTGTGTGCTTTTACAATATTAAAGATATCAACCACTTCAACTAGAAAATTTGTGAATATAGTGAAAACAAAATCACACTAAACGCTTTCTGATTTTCAGATAAAATGCTGGTTGCATAAATGAATTATTTAATTTTAAACTGGGAACCAAGTTAAACCACAAGAACTATAGAAAAAAAGAGTGTCCTTATGTCTTTCATCTTTTGTGGATTTATTTTTTGTGGATTTATTCATTTCTGGGTAGTAAGTCAATCCAATAAAGTACGTCATTACTTTATTCCAATTCCAATTCTTCTGTCCATTATGTCCTGACCTTAATACTTTTAAGGATACCTTGGCAGATTAGACAACAGTACAGTAAAACTGGGAAATCTCCACTGAAAAAGAAATGGCACACACTGAGCTAAACAGACATAAGAGTATTTTTGCCCTTTAGGGAAGTGTTCAGCTCATCTTCCTTGTTTCTAATGCACTCAAAGGCTCAGCCTGACTAATTCATACTCAGAACAAATTACATAACATTCCAAGAATGACACATCCAAAGTTCATTCATTCTGTAGTAGCTTGACATTAGAAAAGGGCAACTTTTGAAAAATGAATAAAATAGATTTTCTCACTCTGCTCGTCATGTCTCAAAAACAGCTGAACAGGTTTTTTGAAACTTAACTTTCAAATAATGCATCATTCAACATTCACCATTTTAACATTGATAGTGCTAAGATTTGCAACAGTCATTTTTTTCTGAAAACCTAAATAACTCAGGATTTTAAATAGTATTAAAAGTTTAAGTTCCATGAGGATAATGACTTTATCTCTTTCAGTCATAGCTTAGCTCAGTATCTTTCACTTAATAAATGTTTTTCTTTCTAATAAGTGATCAATTTAATGAATGAGTAAAAAAAGTGTTTTATTATGGAATATAAGTATTACATGATAGTGAAATGCACAGGTAGATAATCCTCAAGTTATTAATTCATAATAATCATTTCTGGCGCTGAGTCAGTTACACAAAAATTATTAATGTATGATACCAACAACAGGCAAGAAACATTCAAGTGAATTTATACCAGTGCATATATTTGCAGATGTATCACTTAAGTGTATATGTGATATATTATTCAGAGATGCTTCATTTTAAAGCAGGAGCTAACCTAATTCAAATTGGCTTTGTTAAGAAAAACAATTTATTTAGGAATGTAAAAATATGACTTCTAGGAATCTAGATTGATTCTAACCTCAGGACATTTGGATCTAGGGGCTAAAATAATGTACCAGGGACCTATTTCTCCCTTTACCTCTTGTACCTCATTTTGTCAACCTCCCTTTATTCTGCAAGTATATCATCAGCTTCTATTCTAAAAAGCAGAGACTCTTTTGGTCATGTGTCCAGCCCTGATTAATTATTGTATCAGAGGCTTTGGATACACTGATTGTCCCAGATCTTGAAACATGTGCATAGTCAAGAGGCAAAAGGAAGATCACTATAAATAACAGAAATACTAGAGGTGGGGATGAGGTAGTTCCATATTGAAAGGGTTGGTACGCTGATTACACAAATGACCTCCATTATTCGCATTTCCCTGTTTGCACACCCTTTGCAGTACAATGTGACTTTACAGCTTTTGCTATCAAAGGTGGAGTCTAGTTTTCTACCCTTTGAATCTGGCATGGCTTTGTGACTTGCTTTGGCCAATAGAATGCTTCTGCTCTCTTTCTTTACTGCTGCCAACTACCATGGGAATAAGCACCAGCGAGACTGATGGAGAATGAGAGACTACATGTAGTGATCTGTCTCAGGCAAGACACTGATCTGTCCCAGGTAAGACTGCCACAACCATAACCCAGACCACCCTCCAGTTAACTGCATATGTATGAACGAGCCCAGCTGACATCTATCAACCTAGCTCACCAAACCAATTTTGGAAAAAGAAATAGATATTGAACCAAAAATATGTTGAGTTACTTTAAAATGATGAATGGATTTCCATTGTTGATTAAAACTATCTCTAAAAGAAAAGAAAATATTTCCTTACAATGATTAGGTAAATGACAACATCCAGTGGAATATTTTATAATTTCCTATAATAGATATTATGAAAAACAATATTCATTAAAGTGCATGTTCTATTGTGTCTATTAAATAGAATGGTCATATTGCCTAAGAGATGCAATTCTTGAAAATGGTCGGTAAAAGATTAAGGGATTCGGCATTATAGGAAAAGGGCAGATCTTGTGGCCAAAATAAAATGATAAATAATGTTAAAATAAACATAAACAACATTGTTTGCTTTTGTGATAGACTGCCAATCAATCCACTGTTTTTAACATTTTCCATATTTTTGCATTTCAAAGCAAGACAAAGTAAGAAATTAATGGATTAATAATACAAAGTTAACTGAAGGAGTGACCTCACCTCACCAACCATGATGCAAAATGAAGCCAGTATCGATGGATGGAACGTCAAAAAAATAGAAGTGTTTTTTTTTCCCTACTAGAGCAGCAGAGTGAATAATAAATTGCAATATAATGCTTAGGCTGGCTACAGGGAAATTTGCAATGAGTAAGAAGAAGCCAGAGAGTCATTTCTTGATATAATTTTCTCACAATGATATCATGTTACTCAAAGTCTCACTTAATAGCTTCTCAAATATAACTCTTGAGATCCCCCAGAGAGTTATCAATCCTCCTAAAGCTGTACCTGTACTTTCTGAACTGCTGCAATAAAGATTAGGCAAGAATATAAAGAAGATAACTTTTTACACTAACTAGAGCATGTTTAAAGAACAACTTTATGAGGCTGTAATTCCCTGTTTAATCAAATTATATTCCTATTAGCAATATTTGTATGGAACGAGTCTATCATTTATAGTTGAATAAATGTTGTGTTTTTAATTTTAAAATGGGCTTTGAGCCCCTCATTAAAAATAAAACACTCAAAAAGATTACTAGTATTAACATTGTGGCAACTTAATTCTGAATCTTACCATTTCTCCTCCAGAAACAAAGTAAAAGCAGGGGGAAATCCATAAGTGAATTTTCATACAAACTATGTGACATAAAACCTGAAAATTGCAATACACTTTTAAGCATAACCAAAATTAGTTGAGACCAATAGGGCAATGTAAGAATTTCTGTAAGAAGTTACACAGAGAGCTGAGCCACAGAAACCCAGCAATGGTAATCTCAGACACCTCCAGTTAAGAATCATTCCCAAAAGGTGAGCTCCCCATCATTAGTAAGAAATGCTATGAGCAGGACAGATTTCTCCAAAGAAGCAGGAGTAGTAGTAAAGAAATAGAGGAAAGGTGGGGAAAATGCAGAGTGAAAAGCTCTGAAAGCACCAGCAAAAAACATCTTCCAAAAGTAGGAAAATCATATTGGATGCATTCATGAGAGGCATCAGCTGATGAAGAGACTGGTAGTGCACGGCAGGAAGCGAAAAGCCTCTAGCACCTGCTTAAATTTGAAGAGGCAGCAAAGTCATGGCTGGACAGAAGACTACATTTGAAGGAAACAGAAAATCATCTTATCAAGTGAAGAAGTCCTTTGCAAAGGCTAGAGATCTACCCCATCCCTCTTATGACTTCTAGGAATCTAGATTGATTCTAACCTCAGGACATTTGGATCTAGGGGCTAAAATAATGTACCAGGGATCTATTTCTCCCTTTACCTTATGCCCCTCCCTTCCCAGGAAGAAAACTCTTGCAAAGAACTAGTCCATAAATTGCCAATTGCCTAAATATAGGTAATCAAAAATGAAGAAGGAAAATACTCAAATAAGGATTAGATAAATGACAGAGAGCTACATAATTTTTCTACAAAATAATTCCTCAAGTAAATGTTGCCATGGAACAGATAAACACTGTAAACATTCTACCATGAATTAAAAACGATTATAGTAATGATGAACCAAGCGGAGAATGAAGGAAAAGTTCAAAACAGGAATACAAGAACTCAAGCAAGACATGGCCAGACAACCCATAAAAGTGAAAGAACTGACAGAACTCAAAAAAGAAAGAATCAAAAAATAAAACCTTAAGAGAAATGAGAAAAAGTTAAAGGTCCAACAGTCTATCTTTAATTGCTGTGATTAAAAAGGCTCCTTAAATTTCCATATGCATTTGAGCTTTTTCTTTTTTTTGTCTCCTTGTCTACTCACAAACGAGTAACACATGTTTTTTCATTACTGGTTTAATAAATCTTATAGGGCTATTGTTTCCTCATTGCTCTTCTTTTCAGTGGTTTCCTCTTTTTCCCCCTTATTGTCATTATTATTTTATTAGTATAACTGTCATATAGAAGGTGTCTCTGTGCATGTGTATGTGCGTGTTTGTGTTTGAAACACTTTTATTCAGATATACAAGCCATTCACCTATGTTTTCTTCTAGTATTTCTGGCTTTATTATTATTTTTTTGCATTTGAATCATTGATTCACTTGAAGTTTATACTAGTAGATGGTATGTATTATGGGCCAATTTTATCATTTCCAGATGAATACCCAGTTTGAGCATCATTAAATAAAGCTCTCTGAAAACAAGAAATCTTATACACTGTTGGAGAGTACAAAATGATACATCCCTTATGGAAGGTAATTTGGCAATATCTACAAAAATGTTCAACTACATTTTCCCTTTTATTCAATAATGCTATTTCTGAAGTTTATCCTGAAGTTATTCCTCTATAGATGTAAAGCAATGTGTATACCATAAATCTTTGCATTACTGAAGTATCAAAAGACAAAATACCTCATCTATTCAATGATAAAGTCTTTTGTAATTGGAACTAAAGTATATCAACATAATGAAATACTAAGAAGCTCTCTCTATATATATAGAAACATGGAGGAGAGGATTCAATATGTACCAAGTAAAAATATTATCGGAACTGCTTAAGAAACTGGAAAAACAAGAATTTGTCCACATTTGCTTATATTTGCACAAAGAAAAGCTGAAAGGATATCTAAGAAACTGGAAAAACCAGAATTTGTCCACATTTGCTTATATTTGCACAAAGAAAAGCTGAAAGGATATCTAAGAAACTGAAAAAGTGGTTAACATTAGAAGGCAGGAAAATAGAGGGGAAAGGAACCGGGTGGGGGAGTGACTTCATAATTGTGTTAATATTTGAACAATTACCCATTTCAAAAATTTATAATGTGTCTTTTTAAGGGAACACTTTGTTTATGTGTTTCAGAACACATTAGTCCTATGTTAAACTATGTAGATTATAAAACTAGATAATCCACCTGAGGTTGTTCAGATCAATGACTCTGTTTAACATTGGGTTACCACTTGTTGGAAGACACTTCATAGATCTCTAACATGTCTGTAGTCTTGTAAGCAGAAGCACTGACAGTCACTTGTTCCAGATATCCTTTCAAGGATATTTGTACAGCAAACAGACTTAGAAAATATAGTGTCTCCATCTGGAGCAAAGAGAGGTTTGTTTCTTTTCCAGTATAATAAAGATAATGTCTCCCTACAAAACAAAGGGACAGGTTTGTTTGCAGCCCATTATAAGATTGGAATTTCCTGAGATTATGGTTTCTTCCCTGTAAAACTTACTGCATGTGCAGGTAACACCTTGCCTGTTTGCATCATCCTGTGGGAATTTAGGCTCGGGGAACCACCACAAGAAAATGATCACACATTGGTTACTACTTTTGCAATTGGAAGTAAACTATCTTTTGTCTCTAAGACCAGAATCTCATGCTTTCTGACAATATCCATAAAATGTCAGTAAACTAGCTTATTGACTTGCAAGTAGCATAAAGTCTCAGACCCACTGTGGTCTAGACCATGTTGTGGTCTAGACAATATTTGGCTTATATATGCAGATTTGTGAGATATATGGCCTTAAGGCCATATAAAGCAAGTTTCCTTATCTTATAAATAATTCTTAAATATTAATTCAATCTTGTGAACAATTAATGTAATGATATGCTTTTGTGTGTACATGCATGTGCATTTTATAGGAAAGGATGTAGGAAAATTGAGTTAGGACTAGTCAAAATATTTTGTATTACTTAGAACATGTACTTATGATGGAAACTGGATTCCAGACTACATTTGAAGTAACTGAGAGGTATTTTCTAGATGACGTTCTCATAAATGGAAAATGACTCTTACAAAAATTAAAATAGTAAAGCTAAAAAAAGAAAAAATAAACAGTATCAGATAGCTAATTATACTCAGATATACTTTAAAAAGCAGCAATTAGCCTTTTGACCAAACTTGTTATTAAATGATTATTTGTACTGAACTTCAAATTATCTTCAAAATAACAGAAAAAAAATTATAAAATGGTAGCACAGAAAGACTCCAATTATATATGAGCATACACATGAACCTAGAAGAAGGAAAATTTTAATAGTGATGTCCTGTGTATGGTGATATGTCATGTAATCTTTACTTGCTTATTTGTGTATTTCAGCATTTACTGTTTTTTTATTTTGTTTTTTTTTTCATTATTGCTGTAGTTTTTTTTGTTTGTTTTGGTTTTGGTTTTTCTGCGGTATGCGGGCCTCTCACTGTCGTGGCCTCTCCCGTTGCGAAGCACAGGCTCCGGACGCGCAGGCTCAGTGGCCATGGCTCACGGGCCCAGCCACTCCGCGGCATGTGGGATCTTCCCGGACTGGGGCACGAACCCGTGTCCCCTACATCGGCAGGCGGACTCTCAACCACTGCGCCACTAGGGAAGCCCCTATCATTTACTGTTTTAAAAACAATAAAACAAAATCAAAATAGAATCTAGTTTTATTTCCAAAGTTTTAACTATTAAAAAATAAAATTGTTGAGGGGGACCTTGAAGATGGCGGAAGAGTAAGACGCGGAGATCGCCTTCCTCCCCACGGATACACCAGAAATACAGCCACACGTGGAACAACTCCTACAGAACTCCTACTGAAGGCTGGCAGAAGACCTCAGACCTCCCAAAAGGCAAGAAACTCCCCACGTAACTGGGTAGGGCAAAAGAAAAAACAGAGACAAAAGAATAAGGACGGCACCTGCACCAGTGGGAGGGAGCTGTGAAGGAGGAAAAGTTTCCACACACTAGGAAGCCCCTCCGCGGGCGGAGACTGCGGGAGGCAGAGGGGGGAGTTTCGGGACCGCGGAGTATTGCACAGCGACGGGTGCGGAGGGCAAAGCGGGGAGATTCCTGCACAGACGATCGGTGCCGACCAGCACTCACCAACCCAAGAGGCTTGTCTGCTCACCCATCGGGGCGGGCGGGGCTGCGAGCTGAGGCTCGGGTTTTGGTTTTGGACGGAGCTCAGGGAGAGGACTGGGGTTGGCGGCTTGAACATAGCCTGAAGGGGTTAGTGCACCACGACTAGCCGGGAGGGAGTTCGGGGAAAAGCCTGCACCGGCCGAAGAGGCAAGAGACTTTTTCTTCCCTCTTTGTTTCCTGGTGCGCGAGGAGAGGGGTTTAAGAGCGCTGCTTAAAGGAACTCCAGAGACGGGCGCGAGCCGCAGCTAAAAGCGCGAACCCCAGAGACGGGCGCGAGCCGCGGCTGAGGGCGCGAGCCCCCGAGACGGGCGTGAGCCGCGGCTGAAAGCGCAAACCCCAGAGACGGGCGCGAGCCGCGGCTAAAACCGCGGACCCCAGAGACGGGCGGGAGACGCTAAGGCTGCTGCTGCCGCCACCAAGGGGCCTGTGTGCGAGCACAGGTCACTCTCCACACCCCTCTTCCGCGGAGCCTGTGCAGCCCACCACTGCCAGGTTCCCGGGATCCAGGGACAACTTCCACGGGACAGCGCACGGCGGGCCTCAGGCTGGTGCAACGTCACGCCGGCCTCTGCCGCAACGTCACGCTGCCTCGGCCGCCGCAGGCCCGCCCCGCACGCAGTGCCCCTCCTTCCCCCATCCCCCAACCCCCGGCCTGAGTGAGCCGGAGGCCCCGAATCAGCGGCTCCTTTAACCCCGTCCTGTCTGAGCGAAAAAACAGACGCCCTCCAGCGACCTACACGCAGAGGCAGGGCCAAATCCAAAGCTGAGCTCCTGTGAGCTGTGAGAACAAAGAAGAGAAAGGGAAATCTCTCCCAGCAGCCACAGAAGCAGCGGATTAAAGCTCCACAATCAACTTGATATACCCTGCATCTATGGAATACCTGAATAGACAAGGAATGATCCCAAATTGAAGAGGTGGAATTTAGGAGCGAGATCTATGATTTTTTTCCCTTTTCCTCTTTTTGTGAATGTGTACGTGTATGCTTCTGTGTGACATCTAGTCTGTATACTCTAGCTTCCACCATTTGTCCTAGGGCTCTATCCGTCCATGACTTTTTTTTAAAAATTCTTTTTCTTAATAATTAAGTTTAATTGTAATAACTTTATTATACTTTACCTTCGTTTTTTCTTTCTTTCCTTCCTTCCCTCCCTCCTTTAGACAACGAATCACC
The DNA here is from genome assembly GCF_008692025.1 of Phocoena sinus. NCBI lineage: Eukaryota > Metazoa > Chordata > Mammalia > Artiodactyla > Phocoenidae > Phocoena > Phocoena sinus. The sequence goes on along the minus strand of NC_045772.1, from coordinate 32,906,987 downwards.
CCAAATTGAGGAGGTGGTCTCAGGGAGCAGGATTTATGATTTTTCCCCCTTTACCTCTTTTTGTGAAGGTGTATGTGTATGCTTCTGTGTAAGATTTTCTCTGTATAGCTTTGCTTCCAACATTTGTCCTAAGGTTCTATCCGTCCCTTTTTTTTTTTTTTCTAAATATTTTTTAATTCAATAACTATATTATACTTTATTTTATTTTTACTGTATCATCTTTCTTTCTGTCTTTTTTCCTTCTTTCCCTCCTTCCTTCCTTCCTCCCTCCCTCCCTCCCTCCCTCCTTTCTTTCCTTCTTTGCTTCTTTCTTCCTTCCTTCCTTTCCTCCTTTCCCTCTTTCTTTACTCATACTTCTACTAATTCTCCCTACTTTTTCTCCCTTTTATTCTGAGCTGTGTGGATGAAAGGCTCTTGGTGCTCCAGCCAGGAGTCAGGGCTCTGCCTCTGAGGTAGGAGAGCCAACTTCAGGACACTGGTCAACAAGAGACCTCCCAGCTCCACATAATATTAAACGGTGGAAATATCCCAGAGACCTCCATCTTAACACCAGCACCCAGCTTCACTCAACGACCAGCAAGCCACAGTGCTGGACAACCTATGCCAAACAACTAGCAAAACAGGAACACAACCCCACCCATTAGCAGAGAGGCTGCCTAAAATCATAATAAGGCCACAGACACCCCAAAACACACCACCAGACGTGAACCTGCCCACTAGAGAGACAAGATCCAGCCTCATCCAGCACAACACAGGCACTAGTCCCCTCCACCAGGAAGCCTACACAACCCACTGAAACAACCTTAGCCACTGGAGACAGACATCAAAAACAACGGGAACTACGAACCGTGCAGCCTGCAAAAAGGAGACCCCAAACACAGTAAGATAAGCAAAATGAGAAGACAGAAAAACACACAGCAGATGAAGGAGCAAGATAAAAACCCACCAGACCTAACAAATGAAGAGGAAATAGGCAATCTACCTGAAAAAGAATTCAGAATAATGATAGTAAGGATGATCCGAAATCTTGGAAGTAGAATGGACAAAATGCAAGAAACAGTTAACAAGGACCTACAAGAACTAAAGATGAAACAAGCAACGATGAACAATGCAATAAATGAAATTAAAATCACTCTAGATAGGACCAATAGCAGAATAACTGAGGCAGAAGAACGGATAAGTGACCTGGAAGATAAAGTAGTGGAAATAACTACTGCAGAGCAGAATAAAGAAAAAAGAATGAAAAGAACTGAGGACAGTCTCAGAGACCTCTGGGACAACATGAAACGCACCAACATTCGAATTATAGGGGTTCCAGAAGAAGAAGAAAGAAAGAAAGGGACTGAGAAAATATTTGAAGAGATTATAGTTGAAAACTTCCCTAATATGGGAAAGGAAATAGTTAATCAAGTCCAGGAAGCACAGAGGGTCCCATACAGGATAAATACAAGGAGAAACACGCCAAGACACATATTAATCAAACTGTCAAAAATTAAATACAAAGAAAACATATTAAAAGCAGCAAGGGAAAAACAACAAATAACACACAAGGGAATCCCCATAAGGTTAACAGCTGATCTCTCAGCAGAAACCCTACAAGCCAGAAGGGAGTGGCAGGACATACTGAAAGTGCTGAAGGAGAATAGCCTGCAACCAAGACTACTCTACCCAGCAAGGATCTCATTCACATTTGATGGAGAAATTAAAACCTTTACAGACAAGCAAAAGCTGAGAGAGTTCAGCACCACCAAACCAGCTTTACAACAAATGCTAAAGGAACTTCTCTAGACACGAAACACAAGAGAAGGAAATGACCTATAGTAGCGAACCCAAAACAATATATAAAATGGAAATAGGAACATACATATCGATAATTACCTTAAATGTAAATGGACTAAATGCTCCCACCAAAAGACACAGATTGGCTGAATGGATACAAAAACAAGACCCTTATATATGCTGTCTACAAGAGACCCACTTCAGAACTAGAGACACATACAGACTGAAAGTAAGGGGATGGAAAAAGATATTCCATGCAAATGGAAACCAAAAGAAAGCTGGAGTAGCAATTCTCATATCAGACAAAATAGACTTTAAAATAAGGACTATTAAAAGGGACAAAGAAGGACACTACATAATGATCAAGGGATCGATCCAAGAAGAAGATATAACAATTGTAAATATTTATGCACCCAACATAGGAGCACCTCAATACATAAGGCAAATACTAACAACCATAAAAGGGGAGATCAACAGTAACACATTCATAGTAGGGGACTTTAACACCCCACTTTCACCCATGGACAGATCATCCAAAATGAAAATAAATAAGGAAACACAAGCTTTAAATGATACATTAAACAAGATGGACTTAATTGATATTTATAGGACACTCCATCCAAAAACAACAGAATACACATTTTTCTCAAGTGCTCATGGAACATTCTCCAGGATAGATCATATCTTGGGTCACAAATCAAGCCTTGGTAAATTTAAGAAAACTGAAATTGTATCAAGTATCTTTTCTGACCACAACGCCATGAGACTAGATATCAATTACAGGAAAAGATCTTTAAAAAATACAAACACATGGAGGCTAAACAATACACTACTTAATAATGAAGTGATCACTGAAGAAATCAAAGAGGAAATCAAAAAATACCTAGAAACAAATGACAATGGAGACACAACGACCCAAAACCTATGGGATGCAGCAAAAGCAGTTCTAAGGGGGAAGTTTATAGCAATACAAGCCCACCTTAAGAAGCAGGAAACATCTCGAATAAACAACCTAACCTTGCACCTCAAGCAATTAGAGAAAGAAGAACAAAAAAACCCCAAAGCTAGCAGAAGGAAAGAAATCCTAAAAATCAGATCAGAAATAAATGAAAAAGAAATGAAGGAAACAATAGCAAAGATCAATAAAACTAAAAGCTGGTTCTTTGAGAAGATAAACAAAATAGATAAACCACTAGCCAGACTCATCAAGAAAAAAAGGGAGAAGACTCAAATCAATAGAATTAGAAATGAAAAAGGAGAAGTAACAACTGACACTGCAGAAATAAAAAAAATCATGAGAGATTACTACAAGCAACTCTATGCCAATAAAATGGACAATCTGGAAGAAATGGACAAATTCTTAGAAATGCACAACCTGCCAAGACTGAATCAGGAAGAAATAGAAAATATGAACAGACCAATCACAAGCACTGAAATTGAAACTGTGATTAAAAACCTTCCAACAAACAAAAGCCCAGGACCAGATGGCTTCACAGGTGAATTCTATCAAACGTTTAGAGAAGCGCTAACACCTATCCTTCTCAAACTCTTCCAAAATATAGCAGAGGGAGGAACACTCCCAAATTCCTTCTACGAAGCCACCATCACCTTGATACCAAAACCAGACAAGGATGTCACAAAGAAAGAAAACTACAGGCCAATATCACTGATGAACATAGATGCAAAAATCCTCAACAAAATACTAGCAAACAGAATCCAACAGCACATTAAAAGGATCATACACCATGATCAAGTGGGGTTTATTCCAGGAATGCAAGGATTCTTCAATATACGCAAATCTATCAATGTGATAAACCATATTAACAAATTGAAGGAGAAAAACCATATGATCATCTCAATAGATGCAGAGAAAGCTTTTGACAAAATTCAACACCCATTTATGATAAAAACCCTGCAGAAAGTAGGCATAGAGGGAACTTTCCTCAACATAATAAAGGCCATATATGACAAGCCCACAGCAAACATCATCCTCAATGGTGAAAAACTGAAAGCATTTCCACTAAGATCAGGAACAAGACAAGGTTGCCCACTCTCACCACTCTTATTCAACATAGTTTTGGAAGTTTTAGCCACAGCAATCAGAGAAGAAAAGGACATAAAAGGAATCCAAATCGGAAAAGAAGAAGTAAAGCTGTCACTGTTTGCAGATGACATGATACTATACATAGAGAATCCTAAAGATGCTACCAGAAAACTACTAGAGCTAATCAATGAATTTGGTAAAGTAGCAGGATACAAAATTAATGCACAGAAATCTCTGGCATTCCTATATACTAATGATGAAAAATCTGAAAGTGAAATCAAGAAAACACTTCCATTTACCATTGCAACAAAAAGAATAAAATATCTAGGAATAAACCTACCTAAGGATACGAAAGACCTGTATGCAGAAAATTATAAGACACTGATGAAAGAAATTAAAGATGATACAAATAGATGGAGAGATATACCATGTTCTTGGATGGGAAGAATCAACATTGTGAAAATGACTCTACTACCCAAAGCAATCTACAGATTCAATGCAATCCCTATCAAACTACCACTGGCATTTTTCACAGAACTAGAACAAAAAATTTCGCAATTTGTATGGAAACACAAAAGACCCCGAATAGCCAAAGCAATCTTGAGAACGAAAAAAGGAGCTGGAGGAATAAGGCTCCCTGACTTCAGACTATATTACAAAGCAACAGTAATCAAGACAGTATGGTACTGGCACAAAAACAGAAAGACAGATCAGTGGAACAGGATAGAAACCCCAGAGATAAACCCACGCACATATGGACACCTTATCTTTGATAAAGGAGGCAGGAATGTACAGTGGAGAAAGGACAGCCTCTTCAATAAATGGTGCTGGGAAAACTGGACAGGTACATGTAAAAGTATGAGATTAGATCACTCCCTAACACCATACACAAAAATAAGCTCAAAATGGATTAAAGACCTAAATGTAAGGCCAGAAACTATCAAACTCTTAGAAGAAAACATAGGAAGAACACTCTATGACATAAATCACAGCAAGATCCTTTCTGACCCACCTCCTAGAGTAATGGAAATAAAAACAAAAATAAACAAATGGGACCTAATGAAACTTCAAAGCTTTTGCACAGCAAAGGAAACCATAACCAAGACCAAAAGACAACCCTCAGAATGGGAGAAAACATTTGCAAATGAAGCAACTGACAAAGGATTAATCTCCAAAATTTACAAGCAGCTCATGCAGCTCAATAACAAAAAAACAAACAACCCCATCCAAAAATGGGCAGAAGACCTAAATAGACATTTCTCCAAAGAAGATATACAGAATGCCAACAAACACATGAAAGAATGCTCAACATCATTAATCATTAGAGAAATGCAAATCAAAACTACAATGAGATATCATCTCACACCAGTCAGAATGGCCATCATCAAAAAATCTAGAAACAATAAATGCTGGAGAGGGTGTGGAGAAAAGGGGACACTCTTGCACTGCTGGTGGGAATGTGAATTGGTTCAGCCACTGTGGAGAACAGTATGGAGGTTCCTTAAAAAACTACAAATAGAATTACCATATGACCCAGCAATCCCACTACTTGGCATATACCCTGAGAAAACCAAAATTCAAAGAGAGTCATGTACCAAAATGTTCATTGCAGCTCTATTTACAATAGCCAGGACATGGAAACAACCTAAGCGCCCATCATCGGATGAATGGATAAAGAAGATGTGGCACATATACACAATGGAATATTACTCAGCCTTAAAAAGAAATGAAATTGAGCTATTTGTAATGAGATGGATAGACCTAGAGTCTGTCATACAGAGTGAAGTAAGTCAGAAAGAAAAAGACAAATACCGTATGCTAACACATATATATGGAATTTAAGGGGAAAAAAATGTCATGAAGAACCTAGGGGTAAGATAGGAATAAAGACGCAGACCTACTGGAGAACGGACTTGAGGGTATGGGGAGGGGGAGGGGTGAGTTTTGATAGGGCGAGAGAGAGTCATGGACATATACACACTAACAAACGTAGTAAGGTAGATAGCTGGGGGGAAGCAGCCGCAAGGCACAGGGATATTAGCTCGGTGCTTTGTGACAGCCTGGAAGGGTGGGATGGGGAGAGTGGGAGGGAGGGAGACGCAAGAGGGAAGACATATGGGAACATATGTATATGTATAGCTGATTCACTTTGTTATAAAGCAGAAACTAACACACCATTGTAAAGCAATTATACCCCAATAAAGATGTTTAAAAAAAATAAAAATAAAAATAAAAAAATAAAAAATAAAATTGTTTATCTAATTCAATTCTTTTTCTCTCCAAACTAGTTTGTGAGTATAGGCAAAATACAAGTAAAGCAATGATGTCACATGTCCACACTATTTTTCTAATGGATTTTCTATGAATGTAACCTAAAAAATAGCATGAAGAAATTCATACTTTGTCAGTAATTCAGTAGTTGGAATTAAAAAAATACATGGACGCTGAGAGGAATAAGTCACTATAATGACCGAATGTTTGACGTATCCCTCCTTTATTTAAATACATGTTTTGACAACATTTTATAGTTGCTTCAAATGCATTCAATTTACTAATTTAAGCCAGAGCATGCTACTTTAAAAAATTATGTTAGTCAACACTTTTTAATCTCTTTTTCCCTATCATTGAGTAGGCCTAAGCAGGACTTGTCTTCCTCTCCTTCTCTTTAATGTAGCCCTTTCAGAATCATACAGCAATTTTTGATAACTAATAATAATGTGAAGTTGTTTGAAGGGTAACATGGTTTAATGTCTTATTTCTGATATACAGGGTCAAGAGACCAAGACATATATTTTGGAATTTGTTGAATATATACTTGTGAGGTTCTTAATGAAAAACTGGTCTGAGCTCAGAGAGCTAAAGTGAAGACTTCTTTTACTCCATATGAAAATTGATTCAGTAACCCACAGTCCTAGTGACTGTCCTCAGCATTTATTTAGACTTGTTTTATTGAAACATATAAGTAGCCAGTTCTTTTCACAGTAAAGAGGAGAAAAATGAAAGACCTAAGAATTCTTCATTTTCTCCTTTATATGAAGTGTGGTTCCCCAAGCTCAGCACCAATGACAAATGTTCTACATAATTCTTTGTTGTTAAGGCAGTGGGTTGGGAGAGGGACAGGTTGGACAGTGGTAAGGAGAGGGGTATCCTGTACACTGCAGGATGTTTAGCAGTATCCCTGGCCTCTATCCACTAAATGCCAGCAACCTCTCCATTCAGGACAACCAAAAATATTTCTAACCATTGCCAAAATTTTCCTGTAGGCGAAATCACCCACAGTTAAATACCTCTGATATAATTATAATCAGAATTTGCCTTACATAATTGGTTATGCTAACTGGCAGAACTAGGGATGGCATATAATAGTTAACCAAGTGACATGTTTTATTATAGCCTTAGCCTTGTTCACGCCCTTAGATATTGGTAACTTCATCTTGGAAGCATTAGTTCCTCAACTGTTCTTACTCTAGTAAAATAAGGAGGTTTTTAGTAGGTGTGTGAGAAGAGGTTTATGTCCAGTGAGAATGAAGCAATGGTATTTGGCCCATAAATAAAGTTTACACTCATAAAGAATCAAAGATAGACAGGAAGTTATTTCCTCTCTGAAAATTCCCTTGGAGAGCCTTCTCAACAAGCCAACGCTGGTATACTCCAGAAAAATAAGGTAACCAAATTTCCCAATTTGTCTGGAACACTGACTTGCTTATGTTTGTTGCTCCTGCATGGTTATTAAGAATAAATTCCTCTCACTCTCAAAAGTGTCTTAGTTCAGGACAAGAAGTTAAAAAATATAACCCTTTACCAGTGGTAGTCTACTACTTTTTTTTTTTTTTAGTCTACTACTTTTGAACTAGCCATAGTTCTTGGACTCCTAATTATCCCAGAAAGACCTACTAAAACTCATTGCAGGTAACAACTGGACAGGCAGTTTTGTCTGGAATTTAAGAGCATGGACTCTGGAGTCAGAAAGTCTAAGCTCAAATTCTAACCCCATCACTTACTAGCCATGATACTTTGGCTCTTAGTTTCCTCATCTTTAAAATGTGGTTTATAATAACAGTTGCTTCCTCATAAGATCACATACATAAAATACTTAAATTACATATATAATAACATGCATAAAATACATAGAACTTTCCGCGACACAATACTATAACATTTTTGGCTCATGATATCTTGACCCTTGTCTCTTCTACTGTCCACACTGGGGAAAAAAAAAAACGTGTGGGAAACTATACACATGTTTTTCCTTGTAATCTGAAATTGTGCCATCAACTTACTCATTAAATAGTTCTGATGTTTTCCATTTGCCTGTTTCAATAAAATTTGAATCACATTGCACTTGGTCATTTATAAGTGGTTTTTTGCACTTAATAATAATTTCATTTGTGTTTATATACTTTTCAATATCACATTTAGATTATTATTATTAATGCTATTACATTATATACTTTTTTTCCTGGAGAATAAATTTCAATATTTATCTGGTCAGGAGTTGGGAAATGAATGTAGACTTCTAAAATAGCCCCCAGTGACCCTTACCTCCTCATATTCATACTTCTGTGTAATCTTTCACCTTGATACGGGTTTACTGGCTTGCTTCTAACTGGTAAAATATTGCAAAGGTGAAGCGATGTCACTTCTGTGATTAAGTTTCTAAAGATTGTGATTTCCGTCCTATTAGCAGATGCTCTGTGCTAGTTCCTCAGCTTATAGGTTTCGACGGAGAGAACTTCCACGTGGAGAGGGCTACGTGTGAGAGAACTGAGGCTTTCAGTCCAACAACCCATGAAGAAATGAATACTACCAAGAACCACACGAGCTTGGAAGTGGATACCTTCCCAGGCGGGTTTCGAGATGACTAAAGACAGAGGATTCCTTGATTACAATCTGTGAGAGTCTCTGAAGCTGCAAGCCCACATTCCCATTCGGTACAAACTGTGAGATAACAATTATATGCTCTTTTAAGCCTAGTTTTTTGACAATATAATATGCAGCAAAAGCTACTTAAAAAGAAGAGAGAGAGAATGTGGTACATATGCTCATAAGCTATTCTTACCTAAAAGTACATTCAACTAAAAATAAACTCATTGCCCGTGCTCCATATTTCCTTTATCTCATTGACATCATCATAACCTTGATTTTTCATGTAAACCTCTGTTCAAAACTTTTAAAGAAATTTTGATATGAAATTGAACAGAAAGTGGAGCAGTGGGAATAAGGGAGGCCTTGCTTAGTTTTTGTTTGTTTTACTTTGAGAGAGGAGATCCTAGGCTTAAGTGAATAATCCAGGAAGAGGGTGAAATAGATGACAATGGAGGTGGAAGAGGGACAAGCAGAAGAGAAATTCTTAAGAAAGCAAGCTGGGATGGCATCCAGAGGAGCCTAGAAGGAGGAATCCATCTTTGACTGGAGGGGCAATACTTTAGCCCTCACTTCACAGAAGGTGAGAAAGAGGGGTAAATATTTAGGTATGCTGGCAATTTTGCTGATGATCATAAAAGGGAATTCATGAATCAGAGTATGTAATCTGTATATTACCAATATGAAATGACTTGATGTAATAAAATATAACTGATGAACTATAGAGACATAATTAAACCTATTTCTAATGAAATAGGAAATATTGTGAACCTGTCTGTTTTTCTTGGGGAAAATACAAATACAGATGGTCCCTGACTTTTGATTTTTCGACTTTACAATGGTGCAAAAGCAATAAGCATTCAGTAGAAACGATGCCTCAGACTGAATTTTCATCGTTTTCCAGGCTAGTGATATTCAGTAGGACACTCGTGATGCTGGGCAGTGGCAGCATCTGCAATTCCCAGTCAGCCATGCAATCACGAGGGGAAATAACTGATACACTTACAGCCATTCTGTACCCTTACAATCATTCTGTTTCTCACTCTCAATAAACTACTTTATTCAATAAACTGCTTTATTATAAATTATGCTTTGGGTTAGATGAGTTTGCCCAACTGTAGGCTAATGTAAGTGTTCCAAACATTTAACATAGGCTAGGCCAAGCTACGATGTTTTGTTGACTAGGTATATTATATTAAATGCATTTTCGACTTACAATACTTTCAACCTATGACGGGTTTATTGGGACATAATCCTATCTTAAGTCGACAAAGATCTGTATACTACTCATGGGTGCCATCTTCTCTGTTCCCCCTGTAAACATTTTTAGCATGTGAGGAAATACAAGGAAAATGTATGCTTTGATCTGCCATCAGAAATAATTAAGTACTGAAACTGAATCAGTACTGAATCTGCAGCCAAAGAGCAAGCTAAAATTGAACGTGTACCTTTGAAGAGCTACTGATGTTTTAACTTAGCCTCAAACACTGCTATTTATTCATGCTACTGTCAATTTGTGTTATCCAGTTACAAAGAATCAGCTTTATCCTCACCTTTGATCCCTGAGGGCACTGAAAAATACCTTCTTGCATATGATCTCAAGAGGTTTTCGTCCTAGTCTAATTCTCTAAGGCAGCTGGCTTCACGCCCAGATACCCCGAAATGCAGGTCAGTTGGTGAAATGGTCATGTTCTCATTTCCACAAAGAGCAAATGATGCCCTTTTGCTGTGTATGGACTTCCCGGGCATGTAAAAATCTATCCTGGGTAGAAAGAGACAAATGGAAATCGAAAGGTTCATGGCAAAAGTGCATAATAAACTGAAGAGTTTCCCCAATGTCAGTGTATTTGCCATTGCCCTCTACGATGGCATTGTAATCGAGAGGCAGTGAAATGAGGACAGCACGCTGACTGGTTCATAATTTTTTTAATGTCAATATTAAAGAACCGTCCTTTATTATGATTATTATAATTTCTATGTTTTTGTGCTAAAATATATTTTATATATTTCATTGTACAAAGTTTGGGCAATAGTAATTTTGTTCATACCATTCCTGACAAAATTAAATTTGTCAACCCTATCATGAAATCCAAATATTTGGGAAATACTAATCTTGGCTAAGATGGATGTTCAGTTTTACTTTATAGCAGAGTGGTGAAGAAAGTGTGCTTTGTAGTCAGATTGTGTTCATATTACAACCCCAGGAATGGCACTGGGACAATGGACAGTTTACTTACTTAGTCTATTCCTTAATCTCCTCAGATATAAAATAGACTAACGAAAGGAACTAAGCTCACGAGTGAGCAATTAATTCATTCATAAATATATACAATATCTGGCAAGGAGGAAGCATGCTCCGTCAGGGTAGTCTGTTATCATTTTAAAGCACTGAAACTCTCTTAGCACAATTATAATTAATGTTTATTAATTAATGTTAATTAATTAATTTAATGTATCAGCAATGAAGCTCTGGAAAATCATTTTTTCTTTTTAATTAAACCTACATTTGTTGAGCAATTACTATTTTCTAGAAACTATCCTATAATTTAGAAATACAAAATTAAACCAGACAGGATCCTCAGAGAGTCTGCAAGCTAATTCCTTAATTTTCAATGAAAGTTTTATTTATATGTTTAAGCAGATATTTTAAACTGGTGACCTTTGCTTGGTATTAAGCAGACCTCTGAGATAGAAGCTGGGAAAGCTGAAAAGTTAAAGACAGGAAGACACCAAGAAGATTGCCAGTGACAAAGTGGGCTGAGAAGAATTAATTCCAAGGAAGGAGAAGAAGAAAGAAATTCAAAGTAACTGATAAATGGGAGTTTGTTAGTTTCTGTGTTTGCAACCATTTAGCACAGAAATGCATTCTTTAAAAAGTGATCTTTCTGCAATTTTCCTTGTAACCTAAAGTAAACAGTATCATTTTCCTTAGTACTCACATGGTGCCTCAACTTCAAGAATTTTTTAGAGAGCAACTGGTGGAGTTAGTAAATTTTATTAGGATTTGATAGAAATATAATTGTGAACTATTATTTTGATCTGCATAATCACAGTAATCAAAAGTTTCAACCAGTTAATAGAAGTGTTTTCTATTTATAAAAGGTGAATTGAGTAATATCGTATGATTCAATTTTCACTTGAAATGTCTCCATCATCCACGTCCTGCCCCATGCAATCCATCTTCAACTCCAGTTGATATTGAAGTTCCCATACAAAGGTCCACATCTCTCTAACTTGATGTTCATTGCTCTTTGAATGGTATCCTATCACTTCCTGGGCTCAGTTTGGTAGATTGGTGTACTAATAAATTGAAAATCAGTATAATACAATCTATAAAATTCAGGAAAAATGAAAGATTTGCTTTTTTTAAATCAATTTCCATAGAAACCAAGTTGTTTAATGCCTACAGCAGGCATGAAAAATTGTTGGGTAAACAAGTAGGCCATGCCTTATAAGGCAAGAAATTTACCAATGTCCACCTGTGCCAAGGAGGGCAGAGAGCCTTATGACATTTTTACCCTATGCCGAACATGCTGACACTAAATGAATGAGATGTAAGTTCTTTCACTTGTTGATTTATGAATAAGTTTGAACATATAACTGAAGCATGGAATTTTTAATGCCTACTGAACAAAGACACAGCTCAAGGCCTGATTAACAATTTTAATATATACCTATGAAGTTTCACTAGGTAGACAGTACACATCTTAGGGGTACAAGTGATTTTTGATAGTAAAAATGATGGAGGCAAGTGTCTTAGTCAAAATTAACTTCCTACAATATTCCATGCCTAACACGTGAAACTAAGTTATAGTTGGGGGTCATACTATGTAATAATTGCCTTTCTCAGAAGGAAAAAGAAAGAAACAGATATACTCTCAAGAACTCCTCCATGATTGAAGTGATGCGGTGGTCAACATTTGTCTAATCCTGAAATATTGATATAATCAAAGGTTCTCTCTCTGGTCCTTATGTCTAATGAACAAGAGATTGTTGGCCTGCTGGGAAAGATCCCTGGTTCTGATTGAAGCATCAGTTATCAGGGAGTAAGAACTATCCTGGCCTACATGGATGTGTTAAAATTTTAAAATGGGCAAATATCTGTCTATATTTCTCTTAATACTGAAAGTATTTAAGTTCTTCCTGTTTAACATTTTTTTGATAGTTTGAGAAAATTATTTTAAAATTAATGATTACTAGTATCAAAAACATTTTTAATATATGATGCTTGCTTGCATGTAATAGTTGTTTGGGTTGGCTTTATTTCAACTTTGTTAAAATTGTAAGCAAAATGTAAGCTCTGGGAGGTTTTTGGGTTGTTTGTTTGTTTTTCTATTTTCTTGTATGCAGTATCTATCTTATAGCATACAAATTTAGAAACAAATTAGTTCATTGTGGGTGTTAAAGTTGGCAGACACTAGGGAAAATCTAACCAACAAGCATTCTGATGCAATCCCACCCCTTTCCCAAGAGGATTAAAACAAATTGCTCATCAATCTGTTTTTGCACTCAGAAAGAATAGGTATTAATAAGTCCAACTTGAAATCACAACCCATGGACCCTTTAATCTTTGGGATTGATTTGGGCAAAGAAGATAAAAAATTTTCAGAGACACAGAGGGATACTCCAGCCTAGTCCTAAGTATTACCTTTAGATACAACCCAATTACTCATCAGCAGAAAAAGATGCAATCCTAGGGCTGGACTACTATTTCAGATCCAATTTCTAGTTATCTCTTGAATATCTTTGTTGTCACAGAAAAATATGCTGGCAAATTCACAACATTGATCCAATGTTAGAAGAGGTTTTTCAGAATCTCCACTAACAAAAAGAATATAAAAACTCTGTGAAATTGCATAACACTATTCCCTACCTGATATAGTTTTGGATGTTGTAAACGTTATTGTTCACAGACAAGTTTCATTGTGATTTAATGCTACAATGCACAACTGCCTCTTTTTCATAAAAACATGTTTAAACTTTTGATAGCAATACAAAAATCTATCTTTTAAAATGCTTATGGTTAGGGAAAAAAGTTCTCAAACTCAACCTCTTTTTTTCTAACCTTCTGTTTGATTTTTCTGCCACTCATTTCTCACCATCACCATGCAAATTCACTCTTCAATACAACTAAGAGCTTTTCTGTTTAAAAACAGATCTCCTCCTAAACAACACAGGGTGTGTTCCATCACCAAAGGTATTTATTGAATGCGTGCCATGTATCAAGCACTGTGATAGGCACATGTAGATAAATATCAGTAAAGTATTAAAGCCTACAGTTTTGAGAGTTTTCTGTTGCTTTTTTATTCTTTAATTTGATGTATGTAACTCCAATATCAAACCCACATCTGCACCTTGATTTCTCTTAATTCACGCACTCAATCTTTCATTCACACTGAACTTCTTCCCTTACCTGAATATTCAAATGCCTTTTATTCCTGTGTAGTTTTGTCTATGATATACTCCTCTCTCATAACCTGAAATACCCCATTCTCAACCTGTCAAACACCCACCTACTTTAAGACCATGGTCAACTTATCTCCTAGTAATATTTCCTAAATCCCCTAGCAAGAGCCATTCACTTCCTCCTCTGAATTCAGAATAGCATTAAAATTATACCATGAAGTATACTTTCACAGAAAATGAGGGAATGAAAATTAAAAAGAGCATTTAAAAATTTAATGTTATAAAAGAATAATGTGAAAGAAATCTATTGCTGTTCATTAAATAAACAATATGTTAGCAGAAAGATATGATTGTTTTCTCAACAAAGAAGACTGGGAAGGTGGGGAAGGATAACAGTTTACTTTGTGATAATATTGAAAAATGTATGTACTAAATGTAAAAGTGAGAAATAAAACTGCTTTGTACATCCAAAATATATAAATATGTATTATTTTCAAATAGTTATTTTTCCAGGACATTGAAATTCCTAGTACTCAGAGAACTAATATTAGCATATCAAAGGGGGATACAGACTTGTTTTTTCAAATTACACTAGAGCATTTAGAAAATAAAGTCACTCTCACAAGAAAGGAATCCATTAAAATGAATAAGGAAAAAGTTAGAAAGCAGGTAAATTCAAAGACACACATGTTGAAACAAACACCTAGTGAGGGTTAATGCAAATGGACCATGAATGTATTTGATTATATTAAAACCTTTTCCTAATGTGCATAAAAGAAAACTAAAACTTACTAAAATTAAAGAATTCATAAAAGTTGCAGTATAAGAGAGAGTTGGGTGTGATACTCAGTTTGTGTGTCAGCTTGACTAAGCTCCAGCCTCTAGTTATTCAATCAAATACTAATCTAAGTATACCTGTGAAAGCCTTTTGTAGATGTGACTAAAGTCCAGGAACAGGCGATTTTAAGTAAAGGGATTATTTTAGTTAATCTGGGTAGGCCTGATTCAGTCAGTTGAAAGACTCTAAGAGCAGAACTGAGGCTTCCCCAAAGAGGAAAATTTCTGCCTGAGGATAAGAGCTTTGACTCATGCCCCAGAATTCCAGCCTACCCTTCCTGAAGGTCTGCCTTAGGGATTTCAGATTTTCATCCCTGCCTCCTAAAATCATGTAATTCAATTCCTTCCAGTAAATCTCTTAATATATGTCTCCTCCAGGTATGTTTCTCTGGTTGAACCTTGACTGACACGTGGAGTTTAACGTCTTCATATGTCATATTTGCAATTCCTTTCAGTCAGTAGTCATTTAGCGAGCAGTTATTTCAAAGTTATAGGCAAGTAATTGAATTCAGCTAGTCTCTACTTAATATTTGACTGATTAGTCTATTCAGCCAAAATAGTTTTGCCTCCTGGATGAGTCACTGACCATGATCAAATTTAAACTTTTGATCTTGCCTCCAAACATGTTCCTCTTCTAGTATTCCTAATCTCTGATATGGCACATCTAGGTTCATCCCAGAAATCTGAGAGTCATCTCTAACACAAGTTCTCTTTCTCAGTCTCCCACATCAAGTCTACTCCTGTCTATCATAGCAGTTCCAGAAACCCAAATATAAAGGACTTAGGGGAGGGTGTGAGCACAATCAGTTGGAAGGTGAGAAACTAGGGTGAATAGCATTTAACATAGAATTGAGAGTTTCCAAATTCAGCATGTTAACCCCCTTCTCTCTTTCTGCACTGCACTATCTTAACCAATGGATAGTAGCTTTCTAAGTGTATCTCCTGCTTCTCTCTCCCTCTGTCACTTGACAAGTATTTTTGAGCACCTACTATGAGACAGACATCTCCAGGTACTACAGTTTAATAAAAGAAAGGAAAAAAAAAATCCTGTCATCATAGAACTTGCACTCTCCTGGCAGGAAAGAGAGAAACAATAAAAATAATTTAGGTAATTTACATGTTAGAAAGTGAGGAGTGCTATGAAAAAATAAGTCATGTAAGAGGAATAAGAGTGCCGGGAACAGGTAAAAAAAACTATTTTTAGAAGTGTGGTCAAGGTAGTCTTTAAAGATCAAAAGCTTTAACGTAGAGCAAAGGCTGTGGGTCATGTGTCAACAAAAATTTGTTGTTGTAGGTGTGACTGAGGAAGAGCCAGACTCCAGGTAGCTGGCGAGGGTGTAAATGAAGGTAAGAGAGAAGGAGATCAGAGAGCTCAGGACACTAAGAAGCAGATTGTGCAAGCGCTTGAAGGCCACTGAATCGTACTCTGTATGAGAAGGAAGGGCATTAAAGAGTTTTGAACAAAGGTGACATCATCTGACTTACATTTTAAAGGATTCTTATTACTGCTGTGTTGAGAATGAACAGTAGAGGAGTAAATGTGGATGCAGGAAGTCGGTTAAGAAGCTACTAAAATAATCTGAGAGACAATGGCTGGATCAAGATGAAAGCAGTGGGAATGAGAAATGGTCAGACTCTAGATATATTTTCAAAGCAGACCCAACAGGATTTTCTAACCGAATAGATCCACTGTCCATATAGTAATCAATGAAATCTTTTTTCTTTAAATTCATTTAGCAATAAATACTTTGTTCGGTCCCATTCTCTGCCAGGCACTGCTCTAGGATCTGGTGCTCACAGTGAACAATATGATCCCTAAAGTCTGATCATTTCAAGTCTTTATTTTAAATCATTCAGAGTCGTCCCATCTATTTAGAACAGAACTGCAGTTCTGTGAAGATGGGCAATCAGAACTGTTACGATCTTGTCCTTGCTTACTTTTTCTCCAATGTGTCCCTTCTAACCTGTCTCCTCTCTCCAGCCTTACTCTATTTTCTATCCACACTCAACTGTTCATTTTGCTTCTAAGGTTTGTCCATGTTCCTCTCTCAGGGGAATGTTCTGCTCATGGCCCAGCTTCTTTGCATTTCTACATGGTCTTTAGGATTCACCTTAGCTAACACCTCTTCTGAGAAATGGTCTCTGATCCCTCATGGCTTAATAATATGCCACTTCTGTGTCTTCCCATAACAACTCGTGCACACCGTTACCATAACACTCTTCTTTTGAGTTGTTAATGCCCTATTTACATTAGTCTCCTCCACTTGACTCCAAGTTACTTAAGAATATAGGATGGAGATATTACCAAATATTATCTTAATGAATAATTGATGAATTCTGAGGACATGCTAGGTCTCTGGTATGAATTTGGAAAATATCCCAGTCCTAAAGATTGAGAGGAATCTAATCACACTATGCTCTCTTCTGCCTCTAGCTACACTGGTCTTCTTTCAATTGTTCTAAAAAACTAAGCTCTTTTTCTCCTGAGGGTCTTCACACATATTGCTCCTTCTACTTAGAGCACTCTTGTCTTCAGTCTTCATCTGAAAACTCCCTCATGCTTCAGATAATGTCTTTGGTCTCACTTCCTCAGAGGGGTCTTCCCAGACCCTCCCATCTGAATTAGAGTACCCTGCTTAACTCTCTTTGAAAGAATTTTGGTTATCCTTTAAGCTAGTTAGCAAAACTCATATTAACACTGTTATGCCCATGATTGTTGCTTAATATATCTCTCTTCCATTAGTTAATAACATCTATTAGGTCAGTGTCAGATATGTTTTTTCCTTTTTTGTGTTTAACTTTTTTATTGAAGGATACTGTTTAGAAGGAAAACTGTTCCTGGTGAATTTGAGGTTCTTGATGTCTTGTTGCAGAAAGAATTCAGTGAGAGACAAAGTTATAGGTAAGAAGTGGATTTATTTAGAGAGAAAAACACTCCACAGGCAGAGTGTGGGCCATCTCAGAAGGCGAGAGAGCCTCGAAATATGGGGTGGTCAGTTTTTATGGGCTGAGAAATTTCATAGGCTAATGAGTGGGAGGATTATTCCAATTATTTCAGGGAAGGGATAGAGATTTCCAAGAACTGGGCCACTGCCCACTTTTTGGCCTTTTATGGTTAGCCTCAAAACTGTCATGACACTGGTGGGTGTGTCATTTAGCATATGCTAGTGTACTACAATAGCGTATAATGAGGCTCAATGTCCACTGGAAGTCGAATACTACACCATTTGGACCTAGTTGGTTCTAACCAGTTTTTGTCATGTCCTATAGCCATGTCATTCTTTTAAACTTTGTGCCCTGCCCCCTTCCCTCCTGTTTCAAAACTACATATACCACAAGTGAGGAGTTTGATGCATTCTCACAAACAAAACACCTGTATAAAAAACTCCAAGATCAAGGAACAGCTTATTACTAATATTCAGGAAATTCCATTCATTCTCTATTCCTGTCCTCACCCTCCCTCCCTGCAAGGTCTAACTGGTATTCTGAGTCTAATAGCATAGGTCACCTTTGCCTTTTTTTGTATTTTATATATGGAAAATATCCTGTGCTCTACTGCTGCTCCACTTTCTTCAGCATTCTGTTTATGAGATCCATCCATACTGCTCCATGCAATTGTAAGTTGTTTACTTTCATCACTGTATGGTATTCCACTATACAAATATACCATGATTTATTTGTCCATCCTAGCAATGATACATATTTAGGTTATTTCAAGCTTTTGGTTATCATTAATGCTGTTGCTATGAACTTTCTTACACATGTCTTTTGGTGAAGATAAATATGGATTTCTTTTGAGCATACACCTAGAATTGAAAATGCTAGGGCAAAAAGCACATATGGTCAGCTATAGTCAATACTTCTAAACAGGTTTTAAAAAGTGATTGTTGGAATTTGCACTCTCACTGAAGAGTTTCAGTTGCTCCAAATACTTAAGATTTCCTTGCAAACAGTGGAGATTTTCAGTCATTTTCATTGTACCTATTTTGGTGGGTATGAAGTAGTTGCCGTAATTTGAATTTCCTGATAATCAACATGTTTAAAGACCTTTTTATATGTTTATAGCTATTTACATACTCTTTTACATAAATACTGATTTGCATGTTTTACATATTTTTATCTGGGCTATATGTCCTTTTTTAATTGATTGTAGAAATTCTTGTCATCTATACATATTGTGACTATTTTCTTCAGCCTTGTGCGATCCCTTTGTACTCTGTTAATGGAGTTTTTTGCTGTCCACTTGTTCTCAATCTTAATATAGTTCAATGTGTCTCTCTCTATGTATATAGTGAGTGTTTATGAGTGTGTATGTCTTTTCTAAGAAACCTTTGTCTACTCTGAGGTCACAAAGATGTCCTTCTACCTTTTCTTGAAAAAGTTTTATTCATTTGTCTTCAATATGTAGACCAAAATCCATTTGGAATTGATTTCCATGTATTTTTTAAGATAGGCATTGCCTTTTTAAATCACAGGTATATTCTCAGCACCCAGCAATAGAATTGAATAAATAGTTTTTGAATGTCTGACAAAATAAATGAATGAGTGAAAACATAGATTTGGGTAAGCTCTAAAAGAGTAAGGTATGTAGGATAATGTGTATAAGCAGGTATTTTAGGTTAGCTGTTCAAAATTCCATTTCCAACTTCATTATCCCTTCTCTGATATAAATGTTAAATCTTGACATCTCAGCTTCCATTGCAGCCAGAGATAGCCATGTGGCCCTTTTCAGGCCAATAAGATATAAGCAGAGGCCACTATTGATGTTAATTTCTTTTTCTCCTGCTGATGGCCTGTAATAGGCTTACAGTATGATGCCTGAAGGTAGAGTAGCTATACTGTGGCCCTGAGGTTAAGAATGAGCACAAGAAACAAACAACATTTTTAAGAAAAATACTTTTAAGAAAAAAATATAACAAGAGCCCTGATCCCCAATAGTATTATTGAATATCTATACCAGTCATATTCCTGAACTTTGTAGTATGCATTACAAATGGCCTCCACTTGTGTTGTTTGGTGATACATATGTGGCATTGATTTTCTATTATTTGCAACCAAATGCATTCCTAAATGGAAAAATCTAAGGGATCAGTTTACATTTCCTGTTTGAGAATGCCATATGTTTTAAAGGATAACTTTCTCACACACCATAAATGAAAAACTAAGAAATGTCCTTCCTTTCAGCTTGTGCTGTGCTCATGTAAGTCAGAAAGTACTAGCCTGAACCCCTGAATACTGGCTCTGCAGTTATTAGGTATTTCTCTCCTGAGAAATTTACTTAATAACAATTACAGGTCTTTAGTTTGCTCTCTATTAAAAAATAAAACAGGAATAAAAAATCTTATTTGGGGAGTTATTTTGGAGAAAGGCTTATAGCAATGTGTGAAAGGTACCTGACACAAGGTAGGTATTTAATATATTTTATGTATATCCCTTCACTTTTAATTATAATATATTTATAGAACATACCTGAGAAAAGCATCAAGTAAACAATAAACCAGCAAACTAAAAACAAGGACAATTTGTTTTCAATAAAGATATGCACTAGATATGCCATTGTCCAAATGGAGGTCTCTTGGAAGCCATACTTGGCACACATATGTCACATGTGAGGTTAAAACATCATTTACCTTGTAGAAAAAAGGGCAGGGATATTTTCTGACATTTACAATATTAAGTTTTATTTGTAATCACAAATTTGAATTATAATTCTGTAGCGGCAATTTAATAAATTATCATGGCCTAAGGAACTTTATGATGCTTCCAAAATATGCAAATTATTATCAGACAGTTCCATGAGTGCCAGGAAAACAAGGCTAATTATCTGATGTGAAGACAATTTATTTGCCCAAATATTTAGAATTTTATGACAATTTTTTTTAGAATACTTTTATATTGTTTCTCGAGGGTAACAAGCATAATTTTGAGATTTATAATCTCATATCTGTAATTTGTGCATGTGCTGATGCATTAATAAAAGCAAATTTATCTTTCTTTAGAATAGCAAATTAAACCATAGCTTAAATTGGTTTTATCCTAATAGGATAGTACATTGATTCAGATATTTGATTTGCTTCACAGGCGAGACAGACAAGTAACAAGGAAAAATAAGAGTGGTTTTTTTTAAAAGACTGAAATGCACTTGAAATTGATAAAGCACCAATTTTAGATGGCACACACATTAAGAAGATTAAGGGAAAAGAGCAAAGAAATCAGTAAACCATTAACTGACCTTTTAAAAATTGCTTAGGCTTAGAAAGGTTCCTAAGGAGAGAAAAATAACAGGTATTTTTGCTGTATGTTGTTGTTGTTTAGAAATAAATCAAGAAATTATATCCTAATCAATTGAAGACGTGCATTTCAGAAAATCATTGAGTTGTATGGGAGCAAATACTGGCAAAGCTTATTACTACACAATCTAGTTACTTCAACACTGAGAAGGGGAAGCCATGCCAAATTTTAGTAGCTCTTAGAAAATATTATAGCAATCATATACCAGGGATTTCAGAAGCTGTTAAAAACTGTCATTAATTTCTACATAAAATTCTGTCACAAACTTTGAAAACTGAAAATAAAATATAACCAAAACCTCAGAATAGTCTAACAAATGGCACAATAAATTTATTTAATTCTGTTTCAAAAAAGCAATCTGGGATATCTATAGGAAGAAGAAGGAAATGATAATAATACCTTATATTTAGTACTCACTACTCTTAAGGCACATTCACAGTAGTCATCTCATTTGAGTCATTCAATAACTTTGTGATGCATAGCTTTTATTATGTTGAGGTAAGTTCCCTCTATGCCCACTTTCTGGAGGGTTTTTATCATAAATGGGTGTTGACTTTTCTCGAAAGCTTTTTCTGCATCTATTGCGATGATCACCTGTTTTTTCTACTTCAATCTGTTAATATGGTTTATCACATTGATTTGCATATACTGAAGAATCCTTGCATTCCTAGGGTAAACCCCACTTGATCATGGTGCATGATCTTTTAAATGTGTTGTTGGATTCTGTTTGCTAGTAGCATGTTGAGGATTCTGCATCTGTGTTCATCAGTGATACTGGCGTGTACTTTGCATTATTTGTGACAGCTTTGTCTGGTTTTGGTATCAGGGTGATGGTAGCTGCATAGAATGAGTTTGCGAGTGTTCTCCCTTTGCTACATTTTGGAGGAGTTTGAGAAGGATAAGTGTTAGATCTTCTCTAAATGTTTGATAGAATTCGCCTGTGAAGCCATCTGGTCCTAGGCTTGTGTTTGTTAGATTTTTAATCACAGTCTCCAATTTCAGTGCTTGCCATTGGTCT
Source organism: Phocoena sinus (assembly GCF_008692025.1). Classification (NCBI taxonomy): domain Eukaryota; kingdom Metazoa; phylum Chordata; class Mammalia; order Artiodactyla; family Phocoenidae; genus Phocoena; species Phocoena sinus. The sequence goes on along the minus strand of NC_045772.1, from coordinate 32,884,749 downwards.
GTTTATATTTTCTATTTCTTCCTCATTCAGTCTAGGAAGGTTGTGCTTTTCTAAGAATTTGTCCATTTCTTCCAGGTTGTCCACTTTATTGGCATATAGTGGCTTGTAGTAATCTCTCACGACCCTCTGTATTTCTACAGTGTCAGTTACTACTTCTCCTTTTTCATTTCTAATTCTATTGATTTGAGTCTTTTCCCTTTTTTTCTTGATGAGTCTGACTAGTGTTTATCAATTTTGTTTATCTTCTCAAAGAACAAGCTTTTTTTTTTTTTTTTTGCGGTACGTGGGCTTCTCACTGTTGTGGCCTCTCCCGTTGTGGAGCACAGGATCCGGACACGCAGGCTGAGCAGCCATGGCTCACAGGCCCAGCCGCTCTGCGGTATGTGGGATCTTCCTGGACTGGGGCACGAACCCGTGTCCTCTGCATCGGCAGGCAGACTCTCACCACTGCGCCACCAGGGAAGCCCAAGAACAAGCTTTTAATTTCATTAATCTTTGCTATTGTTTCCTTCACTTATTTTTCATTTATTTCTCATCTGATCCTTATGATTTCTTTCCTTCTGCTAACTTTGGGTATTTTTGTTCTTCTTTCTCTAATTTCTCTAGGTGTAAGGTTAGGTTGTTTATTTGAGATGTCTCCTGTTACGTAAGGTAGGATTATATTGCTATAAACTTCCTTCTTAACGGTAAAAAAACTGAAACCATTTCCACTAAGATCAGGAACAAGACAAGGTTGCCCACTCTCACGACTATTATTCAACAGACTTTTAGAAGCCTTAGCCACAGCAATCAGAGAAGAAAAAGAAATAAAAGGAATCCAAATCGGAAAAGAAGAAGTAAAACTGTCACTGTTTGCAGGTGACATGATACTATACATAGAGAATCCTAAAGATGCTACCAGAAAAATACTGGAGCTAATCAATGTATTTGGTAAAGTTGCAGGATACAAAATTAATGCACAGAAATCTCTTGAATTCCTATACAGTAATGATGAAAAATCAGAAAAGAAATTAAGGAAACACTCCCATTCACCACTGCAAAAAAAGAATAAAATACCTAGGAATAAACTTACCTAAGGATGTAAAAGACCTCCACTCAGAAAACTATAAGATACTGATGAAAGAAATCAAATATGACACAAACAGATGGAGAGATATACCATGTTTTGGATTGGAAGAATCAATATTCCTATCAAATCCTAATAAAAAAATTTACTAACTTCACCAGTTACCCTCTAAAAAATTCTTCTTGAAGTTGAGGCACCATGTGAGTACTAAGGAAAATGATACTGTTTACTTTAGGTTACAAGGAAAATTGCAGAAAGATTAGTTTTTAAAGAATGCACTTCCGTGCTAAATGGTTGCAAACACAGAAACTAACAAACTCCCATTTATCAGTTACTTTGTATTTCTTTCCTTTTCTCCTTCCTTGGAATTAATTCTTCTCAGCCCACTTTGTCACTGGCAATCTTCTTGGTGTCTTCCTGTCTTTAACTTTTCAGCTTTCCCAGCTTCTGTCTCAGAGGTCTGCTTAATACCAAGCAAAGGTCACCAGTTTAAAATATCTGCTTAAATATATAAATAAAACTTTCATTGAAAATTAAGGAATTATCTTAGCTTGCAGACTCTCTGAGGACACAGTCTGGTTTAATTTTGTATTTCTAAATTATAGGATAGTTTCTAGAAAATAGTAATTGCTCAACAAATGTAGGTTTAATTAAAAAGAAAAAATGATTTTCCAGAGCTTCATTGCTGATACATTAAATTAATTAATTAACATTAATTAATAAACATTAATTATAATTGTGCTAAGAGAGTTTCAGTGCTTTAAGATGATAACAGACTACCCTGACGGAGCATGCTTCCTCCTTGCCAGATATGGTATATATTTATGAATGAATTAATTGCTCACTTGTGAGCTTAGTTCCTTTCATTAGTCTATTTTATATCTGAGGAGATTAAGGAATAGACTAAGTAAGTAAACTGTCCATTGTCCCAGTGCCATTCCTGGGGTTGTAATATGAACACAATCTGACTACAAAGCACACTTTCTTCACCACTCTGCTATAAAGTAAAACTGAACGTCCATCTTAGCCAAGATTAGTATTTCCCAAATATTTGGATTTCATGATAGGGTTGACAAATTTAATTTTGTCAGGAATGGTATGAACAAAATTACTATTGCCCAAACTTTGTACAATGAAATATATAAAATATATTTTAGCACAAAAACATAGAAATTATAATAATCATAATAAAGGACAGTTCTTTAATATTGACATTAAAAAAATTATGAACCAGTCAGCATGCTGTCCTCATTTCACTGCCTCTCGATTACAATGCCATCGTAGAGGGCAATGGCAAATACACTGACATTGGGGAAACTCTTCAGTTTATTATGCACTTTTGCCATGAACCTTTCGATTTCCATTTGTCTCTTTCTACCCAGGATAGATTTTTACATGCCCGGGAAGTCCATACACAGCAAAAGGGCATCATTTGCTCTTTGTGGAAATGAGAACATGACCATTTCACCAACTGACCTGCATTTCGGGGTATCTGGGCGTGAAGCCAGCTGCCTTAGAGAATTAGACTAGGACGAAAACCTCTTGAGATCATATGCAAGAAGGTATTTTTCAGTGCCCTCAGGGATCAAAGGTGAGGATAAAGCTGATTCTTTGTAACTGGATAACACAAATTGACAGTAGCATGAATAAATAGCAGTGTTTGAGGCTAAGTTAAAACATCAGTAGCTCTTCAAAGGTACACGTTCAAGTTTAGCTTGCTCTTTGGCTGCAGATTCAGTACTGATTCAGTTTCAGTACTTAATTATTTCTGATGGCAGATCAAAGCATACGTTTTCCTTGTATTTCCTCACATGCTAAAAATGTTTACAAGGTGGAACAGAGAAGACGGCACCCATGAGTAGTATACAGATCTTTGTCGACTTAAGATGGGGTTATGTACCAATAAACCCGCCATAGGTTGAAAATATTTTAAGTCGAAAATGCGTTTAATATAATATACCTAGTCTACCAAACATCATAGCTTGGCCTAGCCTATGTTAAATGTTTGGAACACTTACATTAGCCTACAGTTGGGCAAACTCATCTAACCCAAAGCATATTTTATAATAAAGCAGTTTATTGAATAAAGTAGTTTATTGAGAGTGAGAAACAGAATGGTTGTAAGGGTACAGAATTGTTGTACGTGTATCAGTTATTTCCCCTCGTGATTGCATGGCTGACTGGGAATTGCAGATGCTGCCACTGCCCAGCATCACGAGTGTCCTACTGAATATCACTAGCCTGGAAAACGATGAAAATTCAAAATCTGAGGCATGGTTTCTACTGAATGCTTATTGCTTTTGCACCATTGTAAAGTCGAAAAATCAAAAGTCAGGGACCATCTGTATTTGTATTCTCCCCATGTAAAACAGACAGGTTTACAATATTTCCTATTTCATTAGAAATAGGTTTAATTATGTCTCTATAGTTCATCAGTTATATTTTATTACATCAAGTCATTTCATATTGGTAATATACAGATTACATACTCTGATTCATGAATTCCCTTTTATGATCATCAGCAAAATTGCCAGCATACCTAAATATTTACCCCTCTTTCTCACCTTCTGTGAAGTGAGGGCTAAAGTATTGCCCCTCCAGTCAAAGATGGATTCCTCCTTCTAGGCTCCTCTGGATGCCATCCCAGCTTGCTTTCTTAAGAATTTCTCTTCTGCTTGTCCCTCTTCCACCTCCATTGTCATCTATTTCACCCTCTTCCTGGATTATTCACTTAAGCCTAGGATCTCCTCTCTCAAAGTAAAACAAACAAAAACTAAGCAAGGCCTCCCTTATTCCCACTGCTCCACTTTCTGTTCAATTTCATATCAAAATTTCTTTAAAAGTTTTGAACAGAGGTTTACAAGAAAAATCAAGGTTATGATGATGTCAATGAGATAAAGGAAATATGGAGCACGGGCAATGAGTTTATTTTTAGTTGAATGTACTTTTAGGTAAGAATAGCTTATGAGCATATGTACCACATTCTCTCTCTCTTCTTTTTAAGTAGCTTTTGCTGCATATTATATTGTCAAAAAACTAGGCTTAAAAGAGCATATAATTGTTATCTCACAGTTTGTACCGAATGGGAATGTGGGCTTGCAGCTTCAGAGACTCTCACAGATTGTAATCAAGGAATCCTCTGTCTTTAGTCATCTCAAAACCCGCCTGGGAAGGTATCCACTTCCAAGCTCGTGTGGTTCTTGGTAGTATTCATTTCTTCATGGGTTGTTGGACTGAAAGCCTCAGTTCTCTCACACGTAGCCCTCTCCACGTGGAAGCTCTCTCCATCGAAACCTATAAGCTGAGGAACTAGCACAGAGCATCTGCTAATAGGACGGAAATCACAATCTTTAGAAACTTAATCACAGAAGTGACATCGCTTCACCTTTGCAATATTTTACCAGTTAGAAGCAAGCCAGTGAACTCGTATCAAGGTGAAAGATTACACAGAAGTATGAATATCAGGAGATAAGGATCACTGGGGGCTATTTTAGAAGTCTACATTCATTTCCCAACTCCTGACCAGATAAATATTGAAATTTATTCTCCAGGAAGAAAAGTGTATAATGTAATAGCATTAATAATAATAATCTAAATGTGATATTGAAAAGTATATAAACACAAATGAAATTATTATTAAGTGCAAAAAACCACTTATAAATGACCAAGTGCAATGTGATTCAAATTTTATTGAAACAGGCAAATGGAAAACATCAGAACTATTTAATGAGTAAGTTGATGGCACAATTTCAGATTACAAGGAACAACATGTGTATAGTCTCCCATACCTATTTTTTTTTCCCCAGTGTGCAGAGTAGAAGAGACAAGGGTCAAGATATCATGAGCCAAAAATGTAATAGTATTGTGTCGCGGAAAGTTCTATGTATTTTATGCATGTTATTATATATGTAATTTAAGTATTTTATGCATGTGATCTTATGAGGAAGCAACTGTTATTATAAACCACATTTTAAAGATGAGGAAACTAAGAGCCAAAGTATCATGGCTAGTAAGTGATGGGGTTAGAATTTAAGCTTAGACTTTCTGACTCCAGAGTCCATGCTCTTAAATTCCAGACAAAACTGCCTGTCCAGTTGTTACCTGCAATGAGTTTTAGTTGGTCTTTCTGGGATAATTAGGAGGCCAAGAACTATGGCTAGTTCAAAAGTAGTAGACGACCACTGATAAAGGGTTATATTTTTTAACTTCATGTCCTGAACTAAGACAGTTTTGAGAGTGAGAGGAATTTATTCTTAATAACCATGCAGGAGCAACAAACACAAGTAAGTCAGTGTTCCAGGCAAATTGGGAAATTTGGTTACCTTATTTTTCTGGAGTGTACCAGCGTTGGCTTGTTGAGAAGGCTCTCCAAGGGAATTTTCAGAGAGGAGATAACTTCCTGTCTATCTGTGATTCTTTATGAGTGTAAACTTTATTTATGGGCCAAATACCATTGCTTCATTCTCACTGGACAAAAACCTCTTCTCACACACCTACCAAAAACCTCCTTATTTTACTAGAGTAAGAACAGTTGAGGAACTAATGCTTCCAAGATGAAGTTACCAATATCTAAGGGTGTGAACAAGGCTAAGGCTATAATAAAACATGTCACTTGGTTAACTATTATATGCCATCCCTAGTTCTGCCAGTTAGCATAACCAATTATGTAAGGCAAATTGTGATTATAATTATATCAGAAGTATTTAACTGTGGGTGATTTCGCCTTCAGGAAAATTTTGGCAATGGCTAGAAATATTTTTGGTTGTCCTGAATGGAGAGGTTGCTAGCATTTAGTGGATAAAGGCCAGGGATACTGCTAAACATCCTGCAGTGTACAGGATACCCCTCTCCTTACCACTGTCCAACCTGTCCCTCTCCCGACCCACTGCCTTAACAACAAAGAATTATGTAGAACATTTGTCATTGGTGCTGAGCTTGGGAAACCACACTTCATATAAAGGAGAAAATGAAGAATTCTTCGTTCTTTCACTTTTCTCTTCTTTACTGTGAAGAGAACTAGCTACTTATATGTTCAAATAAAACAAGTTTAAATAAATGATGAGGACAGTCACTGGGACTGTGGGTTAGTGAATCAATTTTAATATGAAGTAAAAGAAGCCTTCACTTCAGCTGGTCTGAACCCAGATCAGTTTTTCATTAAGAATCTCACAAGCACATCTTCAACAAATTCCAAAATATATGTCTTGGTCTCTTAACCCTCTATATTAGAAATAAGACATTAAATCATCTTCCCCTTCAAACAACTTGACATCATAATTGGTTATCAAAGACTGCTCAATGGAGGCTAAAAAATACACTTCTAAGTAACTAACAGAGCACTGAAGAAATCAAAGAGGAAATTAAAAAATACCTAGCAAAATGACAATGAAATAACAATGACCCAACACCTATAGGATACAGCAACAGCAGTTCTAAAAGAAAGTTTATAGCAATACAATCCTACCTCAAGAAAGAAGAAACAACTCAAATAAAAACCTAACCTTACACCTAAAGCGATTAGAGATAGAAGAAGAAAAAAAAAAAACCCAAAGTAAGCAGATGGAAAGAAATCATAAAGATCAGATCAGAAATAAATGAAAAAGAAATGAAGGAAACAATAGCAAAGATCAATAAAAGTAAACGCTGGAATTCTGAGAAGATAAACAAAATTGATAAACCATTAGCCAGAATCATCAAGAAAAAATGGGAGAAGACTCAAATCAATAGAATTAGAAATGAAAAAGGAGAAGTAAAAACTGACACTGCAGGAATACTGAAGGATCATGAGAGATGACTAGAAGCAACTATATGCCAATAAAATGGACAACCTGGAAGAAATGGACAAATTCTTAGAAAAGCACAACATTCCTAGACTGAACCAGGAAGAAATAGAAAATATAAACAGACCAATCACAAGCACTTAAATTGAAACTGTGATTAAAAAATCTTCCAACAGGGGCTTCCATGGTGGCACAGAGGTAGAGAGTCCGCCTGCCGATGCAGGGGACATGGGTTCATGCCCCGGGTCTGGGAAGATCCCACATGCCGTGGAGCAGCTGGGCCCGTGAGCCATGGCCGCTGAGCCTGTGAGTCCAGAGCCTGTGCTCCGCAACGGGAGAGGCCACAACAGTGAGAGGCCTGCGTACCGCAAAAAAAAAAAAAAAAAAATCTTCCAACGAACAAAAGCCCAGGACCAGATGTCTTCACAGGGGAATTCTATCAAACATTTTGAGGAAAGCTAACAGCTATCATTCTCAAACTCTTCCAAAATATAGCAGAGGCAGGAACACTCCCAAACTCATTCTATGAGGCCACCATCACCCTGATACCAAAACCAGACAAAGATGTCACAAAGAAAGAAAACAACAGGCCAATATCACTGATGAACACAGATGCAAAAATCCTCAACAAAATACTAGCAAACAGAATCCCACAGCACATTAAAAGGATCATACACCATGATCAAGTGGGGTTTATCCCAGGAATGCAAGGATTCTTCAATATATGCAAATCAATCCATGTGAAAAACCATATTAACAAATTCAAGGAGAAAAACCATATGATCATCTCAATAGATGCAGAAAAAGCTTTTGTCAAAATTCAACACCCATTTATGACAAAACCCTCCAGAAAGTAGAGATAGAGCGAACTTTCCTCAACATAATAAAGGCCATATATGACAAAACCTCAGCCAATGTCGTTCTCAATGGTGAAAAACTAAAACCATTTCCACTAAGGTCAGGAAGAAGACAAGGCTGCACACTCTCACTACTATTATTCAACATAGTTTTGGAAGTTTTAGCCACAGGAAACACAGAAGAAAAATGAATAAAAGGAATCTAAATTGGAAAAGAATAAGTAAAACTGTCACTGTTTGGAGATGACATGATACTATACATAGGGAATCCTAAAGATGCTACCAGAAAACTACTAGAGCTAATCAATGAATTTGGTAAAGCAGCAGGATAAAAAATTAATACACAGAAATCTCTTGCATTCTTATACACCAATGATGAAAAACCTGAAAGAGAAATTAAGGAAACATTCCCATTTACCATTCCAACAAAAAGAATAAAATACCTAGGAATAAACCTAGGCTAAGGAGACAAAAGACCTGTATGCAAAAAACTATAAAACACTGATGAAAAAAATAAAGATGATAGAAACAGATGGAGAGATATATCATGTTCTTGGATTGGAAGAATCAACATTGTTAAAATAACTATACTACCCAAACAATCTACAGATTCAATGCAATCCCTATCAAACTACCACTGGGATTTTTCACCGAAGTAGGACAAAAAATTTCACAATTTGTATGGAAACAGAAAAGACCCTGAAGAGCCAAAGAAATCTTGAGAAAGAAAAATGGATCTGGAAGAATCAGGCTCTCGGACTTCAGACTATACTACAAAGCTATAGTAATCAAGACAGTATGGTACTGGCACAAAAACAGAAATATAGATCAATGGAACAGGATAGAAAGCCCAGAGATAAACCCACGCACATATGGTCACCTTATTTTTGTTTTTGCAGTACGCGGGCCTCTCACTTTTGTGGCCTCTCCCGTTGCGGAGCACAGGCTCCAGACGCGCAGGCTCAATGGCCATGGCTCATGGGCCTAGCCGCTCCACGGCATGTGGGATCTTCCCGGACCAGGGTATGAACCCGTGTCCCCTGTATCGGCAGGCGGACTCTCGACCACTGCACCATCAGGGAAGCCCTGGTTACCTTATTTTTGACAACGTAGGCAAGAATATACAATGGAGAAAAGACAGCCTCTTCAATAAGTGGAGTTTGGAAAACTGGACAGCTATGGGTAAAAGAATGAAATTAGAACACTCCCTAACACCATATACGACAATAAACTCAAAATGGATTAAAGACCTAAATGGAAGGCCAGACACTATAAAACTCTTAGAGGAAAACATAGGCAGAACGCTCTATGTCATTAATCACAGCAAGATCCTTTTTGACCCACCTCCTACAGAAATGGAAATAAACACAAAAATAAACAAATGGGACCTAATGAAACTTAAAAGCTTTTACACAGCAATGGAAAACATAAAGATGAAAAGACAACCCTCAGAATGGGAGAAAATATTTGCAAATGAAGCCACTGACAAAGGACTAATCCCCCAAATTTAGAAGGAGCTCATGCAGCTCAATATCAAAAACACAAACAACCCAATCCAAAAATGGGCAGAAGACCTAAATAGACCTTTCTTCAAAGAAGATATACAGATTGCCAACAAACACATGAAAGGATGCTCAACATCACTAATCATTAGAGAAATGCAAATCAAAACTACAATGAGGTATCACCTCACACCAGTCAAAATGGCCATCATCAAAATATCTACTAACAATAAACGCTAGAGAGGGTGTGGAGAAGAGGGAACACTCTTGCACTGTTGGTGGGAATGTAAATTGATACAGCCACTATGGAGAACAGTATGTTATTTCCTTAAAAAACTAAAAATAGAACTATCATACAACCCAGCAATCCCACTACTGGGCATATACCCTGAGAAAACCATAATTTAAAAAGAGTCATGTACCACAATGTTCATTGCAGCTCTATTTATAATAGCCAGGACATGGAAGCAACATAAGTGTCCATCGACAGATGAATGCATGGATAAAGAAGTGTGGTACCTATATACAATGGAATATTAGTCAGCCATAAAAAGAAACGAAATTGAGTTATTTGTAGTGAGGTGGATGGACCTAGAGTCTGTCATTCAGACTGAAGTAAGTCAGAAAGAGAAAAATAAATACTGTATGCTAACACATATGTATGGAATCTACAAAAAAAAAAAAAAAAAAAAAAGAATGGTTCTGAAGAACCTAGGGTGAGGACAGGAATAAAGACACAGATGTAGAGAATGGATTTGAGGACACAGGCAGGGGAAAGGATAAGCTGGGATGAAATGAGAGAGTGGCATAGACATATATACACTACCAAATGTAAAACAGTTAGCTACTAGGAAGCAGCCGCATAGCACAGGGAGATCAGCTTGGTGCTTTGTGACAACCTAGAGGGGTGGGATAGGGAGGATGGGAGGGAGACACAAGAGGGAAGAGATATGGGGATATATGTATATGTATAACTGATTCACTTTGTTATAAAGCAGAAACGAACACACCATTGTAAAGCAATTATACTTCAATAAAGATATTTAAAAATAAATAAATAACTTTTTGAAATAAATAGGAGATTACCATGCCTCGCTTTACAAATGAAAAGACCTACTATATATCCAGGGAATTATGATTTTGAAGTAGAATTCATTTCTCCTATTTGTACAAAATCACCAGTGCTGTCTTAAATTATGGAAATAAATTACAATAGACTAGTCAGTTTTAAAAATCTAATCTATCTGTTTAGTGTATTTCAGGTAAGCAGAAAATTTCAGAGATAATAGATGGAGAGAAAGGAAACAATTCATGGCCTGAAGCTATAATGATTGCTGTAACCTGCTCTTTGCCAATGCACTGTATACTTCTGAATTTTACAGCTGTGTCGCCAAATTCTAATCAACTTGTAAATAAAATTTACATATATTCTAACAGTTGTACTGCTGTAACTAGTCAATGGAAGGTTAAGGTAGGTAACTACTGTAAAACATGGAGCATAATACAATCTCTATAAAAATTTGGATATGAGGTCAGCATACACAATTATCCCATATGTATATGTCTTGGGACATATAAGAACTTTGCTTCCTGAAGATGTAAGAGGACATGAACAAGACAATAAACAGTTCTCTTCAAGGAGGATCACCGCACTAAGGAGTGAGCATGTGAAAACAACTGCAGGTATGAATGAGATGTGCAGAAATAAATAACATTTGTCATATTACATAAATTATTTAAAATCCAAATCTATCTAGCCTTTTCACTTTCCCGACACTCTTCCCCAGCTTCTCTGGCTAATGATAAAAGAAATATCAGTTATATGGGGTCTTCCAATCCTAGGTTCTCATACATAAAAATCCAAGACACTTCTTTATGCCACTGCATCCCATCTGTGTTTAGGAATCCTCAACAAGTCTGTAAATCTCATTGCAAAGGAAACAGGATTGTTAGGTGAACCTTTTGGCCCCTGAGATGCTTCCAAGGGACAGAGGTGCAATCTCCTGAGGAAGTTAACTACATTGGTTTTCGGCTTAGTCTGGGGACACACTGCTCTCACTAGTTGCCTCAGGAGCACTGACTTCTTTATCTTTTCCTGCAAGAACAGTGAGCAGAGACTTTAAGAAGGTATAACTTTCAAAAAGTCAGAGAGAGAAGAAAGACAGCCTTCAATCTGTTTCTGATTTTGACCTAGAAAACTCTCTGAGAATAGAAACACAAATGTCCCAGTCATATCCTTAGATTGGTAGATGAAGGGTAAGAGACAATAAAAATCCAAGAATTAAGCTTGTAGTGTTTGCCTGGTAGCTTCAGACTATGCATGCTGACCCAGAGATTATAGATTAATTGGTCTTGTGCAGGAGATAGAGGATAAAGCCAAATAACTCAAGTGAAAGGGGAAAACAATGAAAACCCTGTGTAAATTAGAACCCCTGGAAGCCATTACCCTCAGTGGGTGAATTAGAAAAATATATCCCCGCCTGTAGAGGGAGATGAAGGGGATACCTCAGCTGTCTTATTTTGGCTAACCATGGAGAGAAACAGTGAGAGAAGAAAGGGAAAGGAAGAGGAAAGAAATGTCTCCTCTAAGAATATCTAACTACAAACTATACTCCCAGCATGGGCCCAAGGAATCCACACACATAATTTAGTTTTAAATAGTTTTAGTTTGAAAGTATATGATGGCACTTTAGCAGTAATAAGGAATATCCCTTTGGAGAAAAAAGTATATTAAATCCAGAATTCAAATTATTCCTATATATACAGTTCAAGGGAACATAAAATTACAATGACAAACTACAAACATTTTTAAGTTAACAAATGATACAGAATAATAATAAATAGATTCCTTTGCTGCGAAAAGCTTTGAAGTTTCATTAGGTCCCATTGGTTTATTTTTGTTTTTATTTCCATTACTCTAGGAGATGGGTCAAAAAGCTCTCGCAGGGCTTCGCTGGTGGCGCAGTGGTTGAGAGTCCACCTGCCGATGCAGGGGACAAGGGTTCGTGCCCCGGTCCGGGAGGATCCCACATGCCGCAGAGCGGCTGGGCCCGTGAGCCTGCGCGTCCGGAGCCTGTGCTCCACAACGGGAGAGGCCACAACAGTGAGAGGCCCACGTACCGCAAAAAAAAAAAAAAAAAAAAAAAAAAGATCTTGCTGTGATTTATGTCAAAGAGTGTTCTTCCTATGTTTTCCTCTAAGAGTTTTATAGTGTCTGGTCTTACATTTAGGTCTTTAATCCATTTTTAGTTTATTTTTGTGTATGGTGTTAGGAAGTGTTCTAATTTCATTCTTTTACATGTAGCTGTCCAGTTTTCCCAGCACGACCTAGGGAAGAGACTGTCTTTTCTCCATTGCATATCCTTGCTTCCTTTGTCATAGATTAGTTGACCATAGGTATGTGGGTTTATCTCTGGGCTTTCTGTCCTGTTCCATTGATCTATATTTCTGTTTTACGGTATGTCAGTACCATATTGCCTTGATTACTGTAGCTATGTAGTATGGTCTGAAGTCAGGGATTCTGATTCCTCAAGCTCCGTTTTTTTCCCTCAAGATTGCTTTGGCTATTCGGAGTGTTTTGTGTCTCCATACAAATTTTAAGATTATTTGTTCTAGTTCTGTAAAAAATGCCATCGGTAAATGGATAGAGATTGCATTGAATCTGTAGATTACTTTGGGCACCATCGTCATTTTCATATTATTGATTCTTCCAATCCAAGAACATGGTATATCTCTTCATCTGTTTGTATCACCTTTGATTTCTTTCATCAGTTTCTTACAGTTTTCTGAGTACAGGTCTTTTACCTCCTTAGGTAGGTCTATTCCTAGGTATTTTATTCTTTTTGTTGCAATGGTGAATGGGATTGTTTCCTTCATTTCTCTTTCTGATCTTTCACTGTTAGTGTACAGGAATGCAAGAGATTTCTGTGCATTAATTTTGTATCCTGTAACTTTACCAAATACATTGATTAGCTCTAGTAGTTTTCTGGTGGCATCTTTAAGATTATCTATGTATAGTATCATTTTATACTAATGAAACAAAAGCTTCTGCACAGCAAAGGAAACTATAAAAAATACAAACAGACAACATTAAGAATGGGAGAAAATATCTGCAAATGAATAAATGGACAAAGGAGTAACCTCCAAAATATATAAACAGCTCATGCAGCTCAATATTAAAAAAACAAACAACCTAATCAAAAAATGGGCAGAAGACCTAAATAGACATTTCTATCAAATCAACAAATCAGAACTACAATGAGGTATCACCTCACACCGGTCAGAATGGTCATCATCAAAAAATCTACAAACAACAAATGCTGGAGAGGGTGTGGAGAAAAGGGAACCCTCTTGCACTGTTGGTGGGAATGTAAATTGATACAGCCACTGCATGGAGAACAGCATGCAGGTTCCTTAAAAACTAAAAAAAGAACTACCATATGACCCAGCAATCCCACTACTGGGCATATACCCTGAGAAAACCATAATTCAAAGAGAGTCATGTACCACAAAGTTCACTGCAGCTCTATTTACAATAGCTAGAACACGGAAGCAACCTAAGTGTCCATCAACAGATGAATGGATAAAGAAGTGTGGCACATATATACAATGGAATATTACTCAGCCTAAAAAAGAAATGAAACTGAGTTATTTGTAGTGAGGTGGATGGACCTAGAGTCTGTCATACAGAGTGAAGTAAGTCATAAAGAGAAAATAAAATACCATACGCTAACACATATATATATATATATATATAATCTAAAAAGGAAAACGGTTCTGAAGAACCTAGGGGCAGGACAGGAATAAAGACGCAGACGTAGAGAATGGACTTGAGGACATGGGGAGGGGGAAGGGTAAGCTGGGATGAAGTGAGAGAGTGGCATGGACATATATACACTACCAAATGTAAAACAGATAGTTAGTGGGAAGCAGCTGCAAAGCACAGGGAGATCAGCTCGGTGCTTTGTGACCACTTGGATGGCTGCGGGATAGGGAGGGTGGGAGGGAGATGCAAGAGGGAGGTGATATGGGGATATATATATCCATATAGGTGATCCACTTTGTTATATAGCAGAAACTAACACAACATTGTGAAGCATTTTTACTCCAATAAAGATGTTAAAAAAATATAGTGATGAACGTTAACTAAAAAAAAAGAAAAAGATAAAAAGAACCTGCTGTATAAAATAAATAAATAAATAAATGTATAAAATAACAAAACAGTAAATAGAAAACAAGTTTGGAATCAGACTCAAAGGTAATAACATCTGTATATTTACATCAGTATAAACGATATAAAAATAAGAATGCTAAAAGTGTTTAAAATATAAAAAAGAGTATAGAATATATGATGTATAGGCAACATACTTGTCAAAATTGATTAGAAAGCTTGAGAAAGAGCTAAATAATTTTTACATAATTTTTAAAAATACATAGCAGTTTAAATTAGAACCCGAAATGATTTGAATAGACACAGATGGAGAGAGAAAATTAGAAACTCTTATAGGTCTGTGTGAAAATTATCTATAATGAAGCACAGAAAGAAAAAGACATGGAAAAGTACAAAAAAGAGTTAGAACACATAAAGGAAAGAAAAATGATCTTATGTATGTCAAAACTGAGTCGATGTGAGATAATAGGGAGAAAAGGGGTATAGTAAAGAAGATAATGCTTGAGCATGTCCCAAATTCAGAAAATTTTCTCCACGTTATGCAAATACAAACATAATACACATATCCTTCTGTACTAATGCATTTATATCTTTCTCATATGTATCAAAATAATTTAAAGGTAATGTTCATTTTTTCTCTTGGCATAGGTATTGTCAGATTATCTTTCAGGTGTACTGTAGTAATTCACATCTTTGCTAGCACTGGGTTTTAACATGTTTGTGTTTGGGCCAACATGATAAACAAAAATTGATATGTCACTGTTGCTTTAACTTTTATTTTCCTGACGTTGTTGTATGGTTGTTTATTTAAATTTTGCTCTTTTATAAATTTCCTCTTTTTATCTTTTGATCATTTTCATGTTGGAGCGGTTTTTTTCCCATCAATTTGCAAAAGCTCTCTGTATATTTTGGTCATTAATTCTTAGATGATCACACGTATTGCAAATATTTCCCTCTGTTTATTACTTTCTTATGATGTCTTTTGCCATAAATGTATGTTTAATCTTTGTTCAGTTATATTTGTATCTTCTCTTTTATAGATACACATGTCATTTAAAAATGTTACTGTGTTAGCTGTTATAAGAATAGTTAATTATTGTAAAATACATACAACTACAGAGAAATATCACGACAAAATAATAATTACAAATAATCATGCCATCCCCCCAAATTTTAATGTATCACATCCCATATAAATATATGAAGATAAATATATGCATTTTACATGTATATCTATATTTTTCAATAAAAGTGGAATTAGCTTAATGTTTTGTAAGTGTACATTTTAGTCTTTTAATGTGTTATGAACCTTTACCTATGTCACTAAATATTTACCAAAGCAATCCATCAACATGCTTTTTGACCTTATGAGTATTACATAATCAATTTAAAAGCACAAAACTAATGTGAAAGAAGGTTTCTAATATTCTATCATTTTTTAAATGTGCAAATATTGTTCCTTTAGCAAAAAGTTTTGTTCATGTTTATGTTTATCCTTCAGGATGAAACCCTTTAAGATAACGGTTGTATTGAAGGTCAGGAGAGGTTTTTTTTTTAATATATATACTATATTTTTAGAGAAGTTTTAGGTTTAGAACAAATATGAGAGGGATGTACAGAGATTTCCCATAAACCTCATACCTCCACGCATGCATTGCCTTTCCTGGTATTAACATCACTCACCAGAATGGTGAGTTTTTATTTTTTCAGCAAGGATGAATCCACTTTAGCAAATCATAATCATCTAACGTCCATCCTTTACCTTAGAGTTCACGCTTAGTGTTGTACATTCTATGTGTTTAGGCAAATTCATAATAACGTATATCCATCACTATAACATCATACAGAGTATTTTCACCAGCCTAAAAACAATCTGTGCTCTGCCTAGGTCAAGAAACATTTTAAGAGTTTGATGCTTAAATTTTAAGCTGATTAAAAATATGTTAATTCTTGAGGAAGGAGGGGTGAAGAGAAAAGGAAGGTGAAGGAAGGGAAGGCAGAGCCGGAAAGAAGAGAAAAGTGCATTCCATCTGCTCCTTCCCCCGCAAAAGAAAGAAATAGGGCAATAGACTTCCAGCTGCCCAGTGCCTGAGATTTAAAGGCAATGCGCATAAAGTGGAGAGGCGATGAAGTGGTTTCCTGATGTATTTGATGACCTGAGGACTGCTCAATTTTTTTTTCCTGAAAAGCACATGTGAGAGACCCATATCTCTCTGGGTCTCTTCCTAACACTCTTTTGGGTTGGTACAACTTCCTTCAAAGTCTGAGTTCCAAGGATAGGCCTGTAATTTCTTAACACTCATTCTCATTTTTTTTTTTTAATCTTTCTTAGGAGGCAGGGGAAAAGGATGGATGTAACAAATTGTGCCTATTACCTATTTTTCTCAAGAAAGCTATGCCAAGATATGTGTATACTTTTCTCACAAAGATAAATTTCATATAATTACCAGAAATGAAGCATGCAGTGCTTGCAAAGTTCCAGTGGGAAACCTTGCTTCAAAAATCCTATCAGCTTGCTTTTACTGCTCAAACTGAAGCACAGGTAAGAACCTGACCATTAAACCTGTTTTAATTAGGTAATGGAGTTATAATTGGATGCTCCCTGGCATAGGTTATAACACATCTAAAACATTTCTTCCCTTTGAGAAAGTAATCCACTTGTAGGCAAAACCCTCTGTCTGCTACCCCATAAAATGTGGAGGGCCCAGTTAGCAAACTGGACTTTTTTGAAAGAGCCCACTGCATAAGAAGAGCACTAAAACCAATGTTGTAAAATATGAAAACCATGGAATAGTGTTTTTAGAAGGAAATAAAGTGATAAGAATAAAATATTTCGTCTTACTTTTAGGTATATTTTATCCTAAAATTTCTGCCTCTGAAATTAGACCTGACCTAGAAAAAGAATCTACTTCTGACTTTGACATGTAACTAAAACATCAGATGAGGATATGGAATAAGGAGTTTTATAGATTGGGGACCTCATCAGACTTTATGGACTTGAGTTGCTCAGCTCATGTTCCTAAGATATGTGAAAGGTACATGGCAATACATTCAAAATGAAGAGAGAAAAAATTGAAGTGAAGAGACTCTAGGGCTTCCCTGGTGGCGCAGTGGTTGAGAGTCCGCCTGCCGATGCAGGGGACATGGGTTCGTGCCCTGGTCCGGGAAGATCCCACATGCCACGGAGCGGCTAGGCCCGTGAGCCATGGCCGCTGAGCCTGTGCGTCCAGAGCCTGTGCTCCACAATGGGAGAGGCCACAACAGAGAGAGACCCGTGTACCGCAAAAAAAAAAAAAAAAAAAAAACTCTAGGAACTTCTTCCTCTATCACTTCCTTTATTAGCCCATTCTCCTCTTGTCTTGGGAAACAAAGGGATTGCCCATGGAGGGCTAATGGGACCCTAGATATATTTACATGACTATCTGGGCAATTAAAGATCCCTGGTATTTTGGTATCTCTCCATTCTTTTGGCCTCACATCTCCTCACATTGTGCAAGAGATAGCACAATGGTGGGAAGATTAGCTTAGAATTTGTACCCTTTCCCCTCAGTTTTGTTACACAGACTTCACAAGAAGTGAAAAGCCTCTAGAGCTTGCTTCTAGCATTTAGGGATCATCTACGTGGCATGCAGAAGCAAATGAAAAAAGTCTGAGAGTAAGAGACAGCTTTTCTGCATTTGTAATAGAAAACAGAACTGGCATTGGGAAGGTAATGAGACATATACAATTAATAATTGTCAGTTGACTTGGTCATGAAGCATCAGTTAACAAGAGACACATCTACATATCCACTTTAAAATGATACAGAGTCCTGATTCAGGGGAAAAAAGGATAAATTCCAATATTTTAGATGTAGGTTACATGGGAGGTGGGAGTACAAAAAGCTTAAAAAAAAGAAGAGAGAAAAAGAAAAAAAAGTCCTGGCTATCCAGAATCCTCCTCTCTCTAAAGGAATAGCTAAAGTCTAAACACGATAAAAATTAAAATTCTAGGCTCATGCACATCTTATGTTATCACTTTCAACCATGAGTAACTCTGCTTAATATGTGTGAGTTAATCTTTCTCTTTTTACAGATAAGGATGTGTAATTTCGGAAATAGGGCAGGAGCCTTGAAACCGTGAGCTGAACAAATGTATAAACTAATTAAGTTACAATTAGTGCTCTGAGGTTCAGAGTCTCAAAAATTATTGTCTATGTGGAAAAGTCACCTTCTATATAGTCAATTAAAAATAATTAGTTCCAACATGAAACTTTCATTGATAAATGAGTGTGAGAAGTCTTTTTGAAACTTTATGTTGAAGGTTGAATGTGTGACTTGCCAGGAATAATTATATGTCTGTGAAAGAAAAAGATTTTTATATTAACTGATT
Source organism: Phocoena sinus (assembly GCF_008692025.1). Taxonomy (NCBI): domain Eukaryota; kingdom Metazoa; phylum Chordata; class Mammalia; order Artiodactyla; family Phocoenidae; genus Phocoena; species Phocoena sinus. Next base: position 32,866,003 of record NC_045772.1, on the reverse strand, counting down.
CCAAGATGGGTCCCAACCTAGTAAAAATGAAATGCTGTTGAGAATTAGACTGAACGTTAATACAAAATTTGGTTTTGTTTTGTTTACCAAAAGAAACCTTAAAGTTTTTGAGCCTCCATCTAGAAATTGGTAGCATGCCAAAATTAGATGTTATAATTTCTGTCCAAAGCTCCCATTCTATGAATTGGAAGAAATATAACCTCCTCAACTGAGAATAAATTTAGTCAATTCGGATTCGTTCCATACTTTACTCTTATCCTCAAATTCCTAAGTCTCAATTTCTAGAAGTCTTGGAGTTAAATGACATAATATTAATAATTGGGGTGGAAAGCAAGATGAGATTGGTTCTTGTTCTGTATCTTTGTCTACACTGGTTATTATTATTCCATCCTGCCATCTGCTGTGAAACTGTCATTATCCCTCATGTCTAGTCTGAGGTCCGAGACTCCTCATAATTGTCTGCTCAGCCTGTCCAACCCCATGGCTCTAGTGCCATATATTTAACCCTCTTGGTTATAACAATTATTATAGATTGCTTCACTTACCTATAAAAGATGTGCTATTAGAGTAACTTAAAAATTCTAATTTTATGTATATAGACCAAGGAATCACTGAGTGATAAGAATTTGTAAATTCTTTGTAAAATAACTTCTAAATTTAAACTGTCTGATATAATTTCCCAGATAACATTTTTTTTTGCAATTTTTAAAAATATATTCAAAAACTTTCTTGGATAATTAGAAGGCTGTAATAGATACGTGAAATTGTAAATTTACAGTAATGAGAGGTACAATGACTCAGAAAATGAAACTACTAATTAAATCAGTGTGTTATTGATGGAAAAATTGATAGAGATCAATGAAGAAATTGCCAACCATGAATAAAAACAGTATATAGCTAATATTCTAACATAAAATAAAGTATTAAAATTAGTGAGGAAAGTAAAAATATTTAATAATATGTTAAAATATTTCATTGGCTTTTGAAAAAGAAATCTCATTTTACCTAAATCCCATAACAAGCACAACATACATTGCAAAATGAGTAAATTATTTAGATATAAAATGTCAAAATATGAATAAAATACCTGAATGAGTATATTCTAATGCTAAAAATACAACATATACCATAAAACATTAATGGGCTTAGCTTATACATTCAATTTATTGGGGAGGGTTGCATGTGAGGATGAGACTTATGATGTAGGAATGCAACAGCTTCCAGCGTACGAGCAGGTGTTAATGGAAGAGATGCACCAATTTGGCTCAAAAGATAAGGATTCTGGATGAGTGACAATTCAGTGAGGCATCTTGCTTTCTTACTGAGCTCCCCAAAACTCTGTTAGTCTGCAGTTAATTAGTCCTGAGTTAGATTAGTAAGGGACATACAGGCTGAACATGTAGACAATTTCATGCCTCTTTCAATAGATATATGGGTGCGAGGGAGACGCAAGAGGGAGGCGATATGGGGATATATGTATACGTATAGCTGATTCACTTTGTTGTACAGCAGAAACTAACACACCACTGTAAAGCAATTATACTCCAATAAAGATGTTAAAAAAAAAAAGAAGAATAGATATGTGAAAGGTTAGAATGCTGAAAGCACTTACTAAGCTCTCATAACTAGTCATGGCAGAACTGTTGAAGCTTTTAAACCAGGTGCTGTAATTTGACAGCACTTTTTTTTCCCCATTTGTGAGATGCTACATACAAACAATGATGAAGACATTTCAGCACAAGTAGAGACCTGGGAACTAATTAAAAAAAATATATATATATATATTTTTTAACATCTTTATTGGAGTATAATTGCTTTACAATGGTGTGTTAGTTTCTGCTTTATAACAAAGTGAATCAGTTATACATATACATATGTTCCCATATCTCTTCCCTCTTGCATCTCGCTCCTTCCCACTCTCCCTATCCCACCCGTCTAGGGGGTCACAAAGCACCGAGCTGATCTCCCTGTGCTATGTGGCTGCTTCCCACTAGCTATCTATTTTACATTTGGTAGTGTATATATGTCCCCATGCCATTCTCTCACTTTGTCACAGCTCACCCTTCCCCCTCCCCATATCCTCAAGTCCATGCTCTAGTAGGTCTATGTCTTTATTCCTGTCTTGCCCCTAGGTTCTTCATGACCTTTTTTTTTTTCCCTTAGATTCCATATATATGTGTTATCATACGGTATTTGTTTTTCTCTTTCTGACTTACTTCACTCTGTATGACAGACTCTAGGTCCATCCACCTCACTACAAATAACTCATTTATTCTCTACTCAAAGCAATTCTATACCACATTTAGATATCATACATTGCTGTTTGTTTGTTTGGGGTTTTTTAACCACATTGTTTTTAACTCTTTGTGTGAGTTCTCTCTCTTCTTTTGGGGGGAAACTGTTGAAAATTTTGGTCTGCCTAAACATACTTTTGTGGAGAGATGCAGACAAAGGATTTTGTTACAATGAACTAGTGGTCTTAATATTATACTAACTTCTGCAACACTTTAAAAAAGGATGTTTGGTAAGCATCTTTGAACAAGCTTTGAGATATAGATTTTTAAATCCATTGCATGTTTAAGCTAGGGAGAAAAATATCACCAAATGAAAGGACATGAGACAGGAGAATAATACAATTTATGAGGTATTTATCCAAATGTGGTCCATGAAACGTCCACGTTAAAATAATCTTGGTGCTTGTAAAAATGCTGCTCCTGGTGTGGGGGGCAATCTACTAAATCAGAATCTGTTAGGTCCAGGACACTACATTTTTAAACATTCTTCATTTGTTCTTCCTACACTAAAATATGAGAAGCACTCAGTTATAGGATGGATAAAGGAGGAAGAAAGAGCCTGAGATGAGGGACTTAAAAGAAGTGGTCAGAAGACTGGGAGAAAGACTAGAAGTAATTTAGAAGAGAATCACTTCGTTTGTTGAATCAAGAAATCAAAGATACTAGAAATAAAGAAAATAATACAATAATGGTCTGGTTTTGATATACTGAAATTTATAAAAAGTTAAACACTGTTGAAAGAATAGGGAATTAGGTTGAAAGCATATAATATCTATTCAGAGATAGAATGTCCAACTTCCAGTCATGTTCTAATGTGGAAAATTATGCATATATAGTAGGAATAAAAGGAAAATATTTTAAGCAATTCAGGGAAACTTAGTTAATAGTGGTGTTAAAACTGATTAAAGAAGACAATTTAAGTGCTAGTAACAAACTTTAACCCTTCATAATGGAAACAGTCTCCATTCAGAGAAGTGTAAAAGGAGGGCAGGAGGCTTTTATAGGACAAAGAATAAAGAACAAGGAAGAGAAAAATAGAAAATATATGATTGGCTGGGGCCATATAGTCAACCTGGACTGGAGTAAGAAAGACCAGAGTTGGCCTGGCATCTGAGGATTAGCTGACTGGATATACCAAGTTTCTGGTCAAGTGGAACATTTACAAGAAAGTTATCCAAGTCTCAGTTTGTTGACATGACACCCCAGGCAAAAGTGGCTCCATCTTGGGCCTAGAAAGTTATTTCAATAGTGCTCAACCTGTCTTGAATAATCATAGCACATTCTAGTAAACTATGAAACAACTGACCACAAACAAAGAGGTATAGATAAATTCAGTGGTGAACTGGAACCTTCTTCCATAGCCTCTCAAAAGCCAAATGTGTAGCTCTTAGCTTGAAATAACCTTAGTATGGCTATATACACCATAGAAATAGGAAAATGCTAAAAGTCAGCTATCCGCTACCATCATCACACCTGAGATGTCAAACATCAGTACCAAAAGATGAAGAGAAATGAAAAGAAATTCAGAAGACAATCCTTGGAGCTCTGAACAAGCCAGAGAGATTTTCCTTGGGAGAGGAAACAAATATTAAAGAAATAAATATATATAAGTTTAGCCAAGTGAAGCTTAAGGGGAAATATAATAATCATCTGGAAGTATATGGAAAAGTTAAACATCATTGAATAAGAAGATCATAGCATGGTTCCAGGAGTAAAAAAAGGACTAAAGTAATTAATTATAGTGTAATTCCCCAAAACTTACTAAAAGGGTAATATTTTTGCAATGTAAAAAATTATTAAAAGCCTATGGTTGCAATAATTTCTATGGGTATTTAAAAATTTCAGAAATGTTTGCATGTTAAAAAATATTTTTTTTTAATCCAACAAAGAAACTAGAATTGACAAAACGTGTGTAGAAAAACTATTTTTTGATTCTTTTAGTATTATGGCCATCATTATTGTTACTAATTGACAAAATCTAAGTTATTTTTCTGTAAGAAGATAGATATTTACACTCATGTTAATTAATACATATTTGAGATGATAATAAATTGAAACCTAAAATAACCTGAAATAAATCGATAATAGAGGGATGTAGACACTGTATATTCTGTTTAAATGTAGAATTTTCAACTATTTTTAATGCATGAGCTTTTCAGTATGAAAGTTGTAGTAAGATATTCAAAAATTACAAAGGAAAAAGAAAAAAGAAAGTACATTTCCACAGCTATAACTACAAAAGAAAGATTAATTACTGGAATACTTTCACCTTAAAGTTTCATGTGTCTAGTAGCTTTAATTGAATGATCCCCAAATATTCTCACTTCTTAGAAGGGGCATATAATTTTAAAACACAGAAAAAAATCCCATTTCAGGTTTAGTAAGTCCTATTTTGTATTCATTCTCATGCTTGAGTTGCTATGACTATGTCAAAGGAATAGATATATTCACAGCTGAATGAAATTCCTTTATAATGTTTTCCATGGACTGAGCTATTTCTTAGAACAATTGGGAGTCATTACGCAGCTATACACAGAGGTTTTATAGGTCTTTTGTTGAAACTTTTAAAATGCAATGTTATATAGGGGAGTATAATATGCCAATTTTTTTCTGATAAAATTTATTTGCATTTTAATATTGTATAAGTATTATGCCTAACTTGGCTACCTCACACTCAAGGCTGTCATTTCTAAATAACTCAGACTTTAAATAAAAGGTCACAGAGCCATGAATTTAAGAGTTTCTAATCAGTTCAGTCTGAGGAGTATATCTATTTTAGCATAAGTTCTAGTATTATTATATTTCATAAGATGGCCTTTATTTAAGACTTTGTTGTCCTTTCATTCTTTTCAGTAATAACTGGTTTCAGTGAAGAATGTATTATGGTGTATTATTAACCCATTTACTCTTGGACTTCCCTCCCACCTCTCTTTCATTCTGCCTTTTTAAGCTGTCAGTCCATTGTATTCAATGGAGCATCAGAAAATACCAGGTTCTTTCAGCAGCACAGCAGGTGTGTATTTATGAAGCATATCTGATATATTCAGCAATAGTCAACAGATTAATGTCACTGCTCAAAATCCTTGTTAGGAGAATAGGGGAAACAGTGATATAAAAATAAAAGTACTACTCCTTTCATGCATTTAAAGAAAATTTTAGACAACATGATGAAATAGTCTCTCCAGACTCCTTAATGACAGCAAATACTGGCTTTTTTTTTTTTTTTTTTTTGCGGTACGCGGGCCTCTCACTGTTGTGGCCTCTCCCGCTGCAGAGCACAGCCTCCGGACGCACAGGCTCAGTGGCCATGGCTCATGAGCCCAGCCGCTCCGCGGCATGTGGGATCTTCCCGGGCCAGGGCACGAACCCGTGTCCCCTGCATCGGCAGGCCGACTCTCAACCACTGCGCCACCAGGGAAGCCCAAATACTGGCTTTTTCATCCTAATTCCTAGATCCCTTTTGACTTTAAACAAATTAATCACTTGTTCATTTTCCTTAAATCAACTGGACTATGGATAATGGTATAAATGAAGGGAAATAAAAGATTCAAAAGTTCATTGTGCCAGTCTATTTATATGACCTTTAGTTATTCTGAAATAAATTACAAAATTGACTACTTCCTTTTCCTTGCTTCATTCATTAAAATAATAATAATAATGTTGAGGAGAAGTAATATCCAGGTAATGTGTAGGATAAACTCTTAGCTATTTTCCAATTTTTCTTCCCTTATTTTCCCATCTTTCATAGTAATAATTTTTTGTTTTATTTTGTTTTAAATTTTTTGTTTTACTAGTGTTTTTGGATTTTGGTTTTTTAAGCTTGGCATTCTGCTTCCCAGGATAAAAATTACATTTCCCAAACTCCCTTTCAGCTTTGTGTGGCCTTGTGACTAATTTTTTTCTAATGGAATTTCAGCAGAAGTTGCAGATTCGCTTCTAGAAACCCTTTCTCAAAGGAAGTTTCATATGTGCTCTTTACCTATAATTTTCTGTCTCTACCCCCAATAAACCACCTGCAATGTGCAGGCTCTTACCTTACACAATAAGATCAAAAAGCCATAGTGTGTACAGGTAAATAAATGGGTAGAAGATAGTAGAAGCCAATTTCTTACTCTCATAGAGGGAAGTTACAGAAAAGCAAGAAAGGAAGGTTAGAATAAACCATGTAGTACTGGATTGGAGTCAGAGACACGAGAATAAACTCATGTTTAGCTAATATATAAATGTGTGTGTGTGTGTACACACACAGATGGAACAGATAAAGAAATAGTTATAAATATCTGTGTATACATGGGCTAGTATATATTCAAATTACCTAGTTCTATCTATTGAGAGAGCCTAGAAACAGAAACACCTCAGAAGCAACAAGCACACCTAGCATTCAGATTTTGGTTTCTAATTATCATTTCCATTAAAGGAACTAGGGCTTATTGGAAAAATGACTTACTCTAGAATGGGGACAGGGAAAATATAAGGTGATTCTGGAGTGCCTTTAAGTACCATAATGTAAGGGTGTCCTCAGAAAAAAACAGAAGGATGGTGACATGTCATAGAAAAATTGAAGTCAAACTTAAATAGCTCCCAGAGGTCAAAACTGGAATAATTTGAGCCACAAAATTAATAATATAGTATTGGATTATAATCCAAAGTATAAAATAAATATCAATAAGAGCCATAGTAATATAAATAAGCAATTAAATAAATGATTAAATGGAAGAGATAAATCTTCCTTGCTTCCTTACAAACTTCCATTTAATATATGTAGTGTCTCCCCATTCCAGGAGGTGGAGTTTAATCCCTTCCCTCTTAAAGGTACACTGGACCTAGTAATGTGATAACAAGGAATAGAATATAGAAAGAAAAGCAAAGTAAATTTAGAGTAGAGAAACTTGGCAAACACTACTTTGACCAAGTGATGGTTAATATCACCAATAATGTCATCTGCCCACTCACATGATGTGATGAGAAAAGCACTCTGCCTCTAATATTCTTGCCAAAAAAACAACCCCAGTCTAACCATGAAAAATATCAAATAAACACAGACTGGGAGATAGTCTACAGGATACCTGGCCAGTATGCCTCAAGACTATCAAGGTCATGGAAAAGTAGGAAAGACTGATAAAGTGTCACAGACCAGAGGAGACTTCATAGGCATGAGACATAAATGCCATGTGGTACCCTGAATTGGATCCTGGAACAGAAAAATATATCAATAGAAAAACAAGTAAATTCAAATGAAGTCAGTGTTTTAGTTAATAGTAATGCACCACTATTGGTTTCTTACATTGTATTATAATATGTTAACGGGGGGGAAAGTTGATGAGGGATATACATTAGCTTTTTGTATTATGTTTGTAACTTTTACCTAACATCTAAACTTATTCCAAAATTGAGTTTATTTTAAAAGTATGGTGGAACAAAAAGAAGCCTAGATATAACACCATGGAATGCCTTATAGCCGTGATGCCTGACATTGAATTCTACATAAGAGAAATGAACTTATAATTTGTATAAACGGCTGCTACTGTGGGTTTTCTATTATTCAAGGCCAAACTCAAATGCATACGCATATAGTAAACAAGCATGAAAATTACACAAGTAATTAAATGATTTATGCAAATATAATGTGTTCCAGTTTTTAACCACTTATTTTTAGTGTCCCATTGAACCCTACTTTCATTCTCTAACAGTCAAGAGCTTTCTGTAATTAACTTTGTTAATTCTCATTCACATGTTCAAATAACTAATAAGCTATGAATACATATCAAATGCCTCTATATTTATAATTGAAACATGAGAGCTTGGAAAGCTGAAGCTCTTATTCTCTTAGAATAATATTTACAAAATTAAATCTTAAATGATGCAGAATATTGTAGTAGATTGATTTAATTTATGGTCCCAGTTACTGACCTTCCTGTCTCCATACCCTGTGCTTTGTGACTTCATAAGTTCCTCTTTTCAAGAGGTGGAGTTTTGGTTATTTTTTTTTCCTACCACCCCTTGAATCTGAGCTGGGTTTACTACTTAATTCGGCTAACAGAAATCAGCAGAAGTGAAGGTGTGCCACTTCTGAGCACAGGCTTCAAAGACTTTGTGTCTCCACTGGATTTCTGTCTCATCCATGAAACTAAGTTTGTACTAGCCCACAGGAGGATGAGAGAATATAGGGAGGAAAGCTGAAGTCCCAACAGACAAACCCCAGAAGGAGAGCTTATACTAGCTGATACAGAAGTGAACCCAGCCAAGATCAGCAGAGCCTGGCCTACATCAGGAGAACTGCCTAGTCAACTAATAGGGTAGTGAGAAAAAGTAAATTGTTTTAAGTCATTATGTTATGCAGTGGTTTATATAACCCAATGATAACTTACTGATGTAAGGGTCTATTTTTGAATGTTTCCTGCATGTAAATTTCTTCTCCAAATGGTCTACCCCCAAAGCAGCCTAAGTCTAAAAACCACATACAGAAATTAAAAGCAGCAATAACATCAAAGTAACTATAGTAATGTGAAGTAATGTGAACTATAGTAATGTGAAGTAATTTAAATGTGAAGAACATTTAAAAAGTTCTACCTTGGGCTTTCCTGGTGGCACAGTGGTTGAGAGTCCACCTGCTGATGCAGGGGACACGGGTTCATGCCCCGGTCTGGGAAGATCCCACATGCCACGGAGCAGCTGGGCCCGTGAGCCATGGCTGCTGAGCCTACATGTCCGGAGCCCGTGCTCTGCAACGAGAGAGGCCACAGCAGTGAGAGGCCCACGTGTTGGAAAAAAAAAAAAAGTTCTACCTTTGCCCCCTCTCCACCACACTCATGTACCACAAGGGACCACTCACTTCAAACTCCAACCCAGCTCCAGTCTACAAACTTATCCTCATCTTTTACTCCTACAAATTTTGCCTTACAAATTCCATAAAAAGTCTGTCAAACTAGGACTCTCCTCTGAGTTCAGGAAGGGGAAATTAAAAGAAAGAAAATAATTCTAAAAGTTCTTTTGCAAACAAAGAAAACAGAAAAGTTAGGGGCATTTATGTATTAAAAGTTTTCTTATTATAACCTAAATGCAGTTGAATGCAAAAATTATATTCCTTATTAAATGGCAAAATGAATTTCTACTGTAAAAGACAAATGTTTGCCTATCCATATCTCCAAAACAGACACTTTGCCTTCTTGGGTCAATTTTGACTAAACTAAGCAACTAACTCATGTTTATTCCCCAAATTAACTAAGTATCATTTAGAATTAACAATCTATAAATTTGCCTTAATTAAGGTGACTATTTTAGGTACTAAAAAAAGGGAACATAATAGTACATTCAGGAAAAATAAAAATGCTATGTTCTCTTCTTGGTAGATCTTATATTCTCTTTCTCTATTCTTTCCTTACAGACTTTCTGCTTAGTGTAGTAAAATCTTGTAGGTATATTTGTTATTACCCCAATACTCCAATACTCCCAAGTTTATTTTTTTCTGTTTTGTTAGACATGCTATCCACAGTATTCTCATATTTAATTGTAGTTTGAAATGTTTAAAAATTATTATTATTAAAATCTCAGGGAACTTTCTTTTAGAGCTGACGTAACAATGACATGCTGTTTCTGTTTTTGACCATCCTTTTTAAAACTTCTTACTTCATTACTGTACAGTGAAAGAAAATAATTTTTTTTTTAAAAATTTGTAAAACAGTGATACAGAAAAACACAAGACAGGGGCTTCCCTGGTGGTGCAGTGGTTGGGAGTCCGCCTGCTGATGCAGGGGACACGGGTTCGTGCCCGGGTCCGGGAGGATCCCACATGCCGCAGAGCAGCTGGGCCCGTGAGCCATGGCTGCTGGGCCTGCGATCCAGAGCCTGTGCTCCACAACGGGAGAGGCCACAGCATTGAGAGGCCCGTGTACCACAAAAAAAAAAAAAAAAAACCCCACAAAACAAATGTATAGTTTAATGAGATATTATGAGGCAAATGCACTTGTAATCATCACCCAAGTTAAGATATACAACTTGGCCAGCTACCCCAGGAACTCTTCTACGTGCCTTGTTTCCATCTCAACTCTACCTCTCCACAAAGTAAACACTACTCTTGACTTCTGTAGGAATCATTTTCTTGTGCTTCTTATGTTTTACAATACATGTGTGCATCCCTAGACACTGTGATTTAGTCTGGTCCATTTTTTTAAAATGTCTTTTAAGTAGCTTGTAGTTTATAAAATTCCCCTTTATCCCATTTTATTACTTATAAGTTAGCCTTTAAAGATCTTGTAGATTTTCCCACATTATAGGTTTTGCTGATCTCATAGTTGTGATACAATTCAACATGTATCTTTGTCCTCTATATTTTCTGCAAATTGGCTGCTGGACTCAGAATTTTGGTAAGAATCACATTCTGTCCAATAGGCAAGCCTACAAGTGGTGGTGTGTTTTTTTATTAGGAAGCACAAAATGTCTGGTTGTTTTGTGTGTGTGTGTGTGTGTGTGTGTGTATGTGATGTTAATAACTCTTGATGTTAAGACCCAGAGCCATTAATTAATTACATACGGAAAATGGTGATAATTCTAATTCTATACAGAATACTGAATATATAATCATTCTACACTGAAGCTCCCATATTTCCAACTAAAGTCCAGGACTATATAATTTCTGTGTAATGTTTTCTGAATTATATCTTTATTTCTTTTGTTCCACACCAAGAATCTTAGTTATCAAGGACCTAGAGGATAAGTATATTAGATTTTATCATAATTGACCATTTACTTTATCTCAAATTATACATAGAATAACAATAATAATACTACTACCACCAAAATATTTACTGAGAACAGTTAAAATTTTTCTTTTGCTTTTGTTGTTCCTAAACTCCCTCTACTTTATACTTGTACTGTGTCTACATTGTTTGAATATACAGCAATTGTACACTATGTATCTTATTCTGTCCTTTTAGTTCCCATTTAATCTTAGTTGTACAAGTAATAATATGTTTTATGCTCACACAATCCCTTATGCTGTCTCTAGTCATTTGGTTGTTTAAAACTCATTCAGTAATGGAGTCTTAGAAAGGTCTCCTGGTAACAATATTTCCTAAATGAAGATAAGAGTATGTCTGTGACCTTTATACTTCAAAGTAATTTCTATTATATATTAACTCTTTGGTGAACATTTTTTTCACTGAATATGTTAAATAAGGTACTCCATTTTGATCTGTAATGAAGCACTGCTGTCAGTCTAATGATAACCTAATTTTCTTTTGTTTATAATTCACTTGCTACTCTTGCCTAAATAACCAAAGAATTTTCTTTTATTCTGTAAAGGCCAGGAATTTTATTAAAATAGGTATTGAAATAGATTATTCTAGGTCAATATTCTTATATTAAGCATGTGGTATGCCCTTTTATTATGTAGCATCAAAAGTTTTTTTTTTTTTGTAATGTTTATTTCAGGAATGTTTCCTCCAGTTATATTTTAGTATTTGTTCTGTTTCCTTACTCTGGTTTTCTTCTTCAGGGAGTTTTTAGATCTGTAAAGTGGATCTTCTTTGTTTATTCAATATTTATTATTTCATTTCTGGTAGTTTTATAAATGTTCCTCCTTTTACAGTACTTCTTTTAAAGCAGTATCTGTTTTCTTAATTTGTTATTGTATTTTTTCTAGTTTATTCTTAATTTCTGAAAGTGAATTTTTTCATTTATATCATTCTTTAATAAGTTTTATCATCTCAATTTTGGGTTTTTCTAATTCTGATGTGTATTGTTCTTTCACATCTTGTATCATTTTCTTTATAGATTTCAGTTCATTTTAAAATAGAAGTCCTGCTCCATGAGCATCTTATTCTAAGGCATCTAAGGCATCTGCTCCTCGAGCATCTTATTCCATTCATTGTCTGTAGGAAACTTATTCTATTCATTCCCCTTTTTCTTATACTAACTTTGAATGGGTTTTAAACTTGATAATTTTCTGGTGATAATGTTTAATATAAATTGGTTTTCCTGAACTTTTAGAAAAAGGCAAGGATCAGTGGCCTTGTCTGATTTCACAGAACTCCTTCTTTGTGTAGGGTACCTAAATAAGGCAAATGACTCTCTGAATTTTTTTTTTTTTTTGCTCAGAACACCTCCCCCACTCTTATGTGGATCTTCTCTTTTCTTTTCTCAGTTATCCCAATACTGCTCTATTTTTAATCCATTCAAGATACAAATAATTGTTAAAAGAAATTAAAGACCTAAATAACTGGAGAAACATTCTGTGTTCACATATCAGAAGACTTAACATTCTTAATATGGTGATGCTCCCCAACGTGTTCTACAGACTCAATGCAATCCCTATCAGAAGCTCAGCTGACTTTGTAGAAATTGACATGTTGATTCTAAAATTCATAGGGAATTATAAGGGGCTGAGAATAGCCGAAACAATCTTGAAAAAGAAGAACAAAGTAGGAGGACTCACATATCCTGACTTCAAAAGCTAAGACAAAGCAACAAAATCAAGACAGTGTGGTGCTGGCACAAGGACAGACATCTAGATCAATGGAATAGAACTGATAGTCAAAAACTAAACTCATACATAAATGGTCAATTGATTTTTAACAAGGGTAGCAAGTGTTGAGACAACATGCAATTTTCTCATATACAAAATTTAGCATATACAAAAATTAACTCAAAATGGTCAAAGACCTAAACATAAGAACTAAAACTGTTAGAAGAAAACATAGAGGTAAACCATCATGATCTGGGATTTGGAAAAGGATTCTTAGATAATGACACTAAAGGCATGAGTGATAAAGGAAAAAAAAAAAAAGGACTTCACCAAAGTAAAAACCTTTTTGCTCTAAAGGACACCATTAAAAAAAGTGAAAATATGACCCATAGAATTAGAGAAAATATTTGCAATTTATATATCTGATAAGGGGCATGTATTCACAATATATATAGTACTCATATAACTCAATAATAAAAAGACAAGTGAACTAATTTAAAATGGGCAAACAATTCAAATACGCATTTCTCCAAAATATACAAATAACCACTAAGCACATGAAAAGATGTTCAACATAATTAGTTATAAAAGAAATGTCAATCAAAACCACAATGAAATACACTTCACAGACATTAGATTGACTGGTATCAAAGTCAGATAATAACAAGCATTGGCTAGTAGAAATTTCAGCAATGCAGCCATTTTGGAAAATAGCCTGGCAATTCCTCACACAACTAAACATAGAGATACCTTATGACTTAGCCATCCCACTCCTCAGTATATACCCAAAAGAAATGAAAATATATGTCTACACAAAAATGTGTGCACAAATATATATAGCAGCATGATTTATAATACCCTAAAAATGAAAACAACCCAAATGGCAATCAACTGATGAATGGATAAACAAAATGTGGAATATCCATACAATGGAATATAATCTGAGCATAAAAATGGAATGAAGTAGTGATACATACCACAACATGAATGAAAACATTAAGTAAAAAAAGACCAGTCACAAAAGATTGCATATTATAAAACTCCATTCATATAAAATGTCCAGAACAGGGAAATCTATAGACAGAAATAAAATCAGTGTTTTCCTTGGGCTTGGTAGAAACTGATAGCTAAAGGGTATGTGTTTGCATTTTTAGATGGTGAAAATGTTCTAAAACTGTGGTAATGATTGCACATATCTTGAATATACTAAAATCCATTTAATTGTACACTTTAAATGGTCAAATAATAGTGTATATGAACTATATCTCAACGGAACTACTAAAAAGTAAGTATTGATAAGTTTTTTTAAGTACACGCCTAAGAGAAGTGTTTGAAAGTTTTAATTGATTCTACTTGGTATTTTTTTCTTTCTCATACATGCCTGGTGACTGTGCAGTATTATTATATTGTGGTCTTAATTTGCTTTTCTCTGATGGCAAATAAAATGAGCAGCTTTTATATGTTAAATGTAATTTTGATATCCTCCTTTGTGAAGTGCCTGTTTAAAATATTTTATCCATTATTTTATTATTTTTCTCTGCTTTTTTCTTATAGATTCATATAACTTCTTTATATATTCTGGAATCAAGTCCTTTGTTTGAAATATGTACTACCAATATCTGTTCCCATTCTGTTGCTTCTTTTTATATTGCTTTAGTAATATATTTTAATAAACAAAAATTATTAATTTTAATACAGTCCACTTTAACACTTAGTTTTTTATGGTTAATGCTGTTAGTATCTTATTTAAGAAAACTTTGCCAAGGGCCAAAATTGTGAAAATATTCTCTTATGTTTTCTCATTGAAACATTAATATTTTTGTCTTTCATATTTATATGCCAAGTATGTATGGTTTAAAATAATTTTCAACATTTTTTCTTTTTCCATATGGACAGCCAGTTAATCCAGCATTATTTATGGAAAAAAGTCTATTTTTCCTCATTACATTGCTTTGTCACCTTTATCACAAATCATATATGCACAAATCAATCTTCTGGCTTATGTATTTTGGACTTGCAAGAAATGTGTGTTTTCCAGTTGTTGGATGTAATACCATGCTACAAATATTAATTAGGACAAGGCTGATAGTATTGTTCAGATTATCTATGTCTATGGATTTTTAAAATACTCTATGTTCTACCAATTTCTGAGAAAATAATGTTAAAATCTTTAGCTGTGAACTTTGGAATTGTCTATTTTTTCCATTTATTTTTGACAATTTTTGCTTTGTGTAATTTGATGCTATTTATTTCTCAAATGTATGTGTAAAACAATGAATGAATTAATTGAGCCTGTCATTTTCTTCATAGGAAAGTAATTTCAATATAATTTTTTAAATGAATATAAGACTATTTCCATTTTCTATTTATTTCTTTTCTTCCTGAGTCATTTTTTGTAAGTTGTATATTTGAAGATGATTGTCTGCTTTACATAAATTGGCAAATTAATTGGCATGAATTATTTTTAATTTCCTCTTATGGTCTTTCTATTATCTTTAAGATGTGTAGTGATATTCCTTTTTCCTTTATGACATTGGAAATTTCTTATTGATTTTCAGCCTGTTTCCTTTACTTAAATATATATTAAAGCCTCAAAATTCTCTAGAGAATCCTTTGGCTTTGGCTGAATCTTACAAGTTTTAACAGTACACATTTAATTGTAGTTCATATTTTAACTACTTCCCAATTTTTATTTTGGTTTTTCTTTGATTTTTAGTTGTTTAGGAGTATATTGCATAACTTGGTAGCTCTGGGGACTCTCTAGCTTATTTTGATGTGATAATATGCTTTGAATTACTTCAATCCATTGAAATTGGTTGAGGCTTATTTTATGAATCACCACATGGTCAATCTTGATGACTTTCCAAGTGCATTCTCAGAAAGAATGAATTTTCTGTCATTGTTTTGTTCAATGTTCTATATACGTCAATCAGAACAAGTTCATTGAATTACATCATCCCTTTGTCCTTTTGTATCCTTACTGATGTTTGTTTTAGTTGTTCTGTTTCTTCTATCAGTTACTGAGAGGTACGTTAAAATCTCAGACTGTGAATGCTGGTAACTAATCCATTTAGTTCTATAAAATTTTGATTTATATATTTTGAAGCTCTGCTATAGGGTGCATGCAGAATCAATTTATTAAATCAATATATCTTCCTCATGGTTTGATCCCTTCATCTTTCTGAAATGTTCCTCCCTAGGTCTAGTGATGCTTTTTGTCTAAAAGTTTGGAGGTGAGCAATAACATTTGGGTTGGATTTTTAATGATGTAAAGGCAATTAAAAGGGTGCTCTCAAGAAGGGAGTGGGTTGCAAAACTAGGATCACTGTATGAAGCCAGGGACTGGTTTAGGATTCTACCATTTTGGAAGGAGGCCTGAAGCTATGGCCTATAAACAAATGTGAGCTTGGACAAGTAAGAAGTAACAGAGTCTCAGGACCAAGAAATGTGCCAAGCTATCTCCCATGCTCTGAATTGATTTGCTTAAAAACTGTGACTCTTGAACTAACAACTGTCACTATAACCTGGTTCTTGAATAGGAAGCTAGTCCAGTTATGTCAACTACAAAACTGTTTAATAGAAAAACTGCACAGAAGGAGAAAGAGAAAGAGAGAGGAGAGAGAGAGAGGCAGAGAGTGAGAAACAGAGAAAGAGAATGAGAGAGAGAGAGAGAGAGAGAGAGAGAGAGAATGAAGAATCACTTAAAAGAAGTATGAAATATAAAATTCAATAGCACATGAAGAGATACAATACCTCAAAAAACAGCTAACAACAGGGACTTCCCTGGTGGTCCAGTGGCTAAGACTCCACCCTCCCAATGCAGGGGGCCCACATTCAATCCCTGGTCAGGAAATTAGATCCCACATGCCACAACTAAAGACCCCACATGCTGCACCTAAAGATCCTGCATGCCACAACTAAAGATCCCAAATGCTGCAAGGAAGATCCCGTGTGCCATAACTAAAATAAATAAATAAATACTAAAAAAATATAGCTAACAAAATCAGAAACAAATTCTCTCCAGATCCGCTTAATTTATAAAGCAGTTGAACAAATACTAATTTTAAATTAGTATGTTTTTTCTATGTTCAAAAATTTAAATGAAGGTATAACTTACATTTAACAATATGAACTAAAAATAGAAGTAAAATGGGCTTCCCTGGTGGCGCAGTGGTTGAGAGTCCGCCTGCTGATGCAGGGGACACGGGTTCGTGCCCTGGTCCAGGAAGATCCCACATGCCGCGGAGCGGCTAGGCCCGTGAGCCATGGCCACTGAGCCTGCGCATCCGGAGCCTGTGCTCCGCAACGTGAGAGGCCACAACAGCGAGAGGCCCGTGTACCGCAAAAAAAAAAAAAAGTAAAACAAGTAAAACTTTGAGTGTGGTAAAGCCAATTAAAATGTTAAATATAGAGACTAATTATTTTTTAAGATGCAATATATGATATACACCCGTAAGCAGACCTAGGCAGGGAGAGAATTAATGATTGGAAGTTAATATTGAGATAGCATGTAAAATGTTGCAGAGACGTGCAAAAACAACAAATAAACAATACTAAACATGAAAGGCAGTTAAGGCATGTGGAGGTTGAGAGGATATTTTATGATAAAATTACTTTTTATATGTTTTTCCCAATTCCCTATTTTTGTGTGGGTTTCCTGTCACTTAGCTACCTTAGCTTCTAGGAAACTAAGATATCACGTGGATGAAAAGTCATCTTTCTGTGTTTCTGTAAGAATAAAATATCACCCAAATTCATGTTATTTGTGCCACAGAAACATCTCTGAAAAAAACTACAAATGTGGCCAAAATTGTTGAAAAGTAAGTAAAGCTTACTTACATGCCTTTGACCACACCATTTCAGACTCTATCTTTCCACTACTAAACTATCTCAATTCTTAGGAATTTTAGTCAGACCTTCTGTGTTCCACCAACGTGGAACCACAACAAAGCCGTCATTTTCTTCGCAAAACTGTGAACATTTCCAAGCTGTATTCCTTCCCCATATGAAATGTACTCCATAACCTCAGTAGTGTGATTTGTATTAGATCATGATCAGTTTGACAACCTAGACTATTTTAAGGAGTTAGCAAAGAATAGTTGATAAGGTTTTACCTTTCCCTGTAGTTATTAGGTATCACATATTTTTACTGGCTCCTAAGTGGCTACATTTTTGTTTGTCTACATGCCATATAAGTAAGTCTTTTGAAAGTATGGTTCCTTCTTTATCTAGCATACGGCTTTTTTCTTTTAAATTATATATACACACACACACACAGATAAAATCAAGTACTTACCTTGCTCTGCTTCTTCCAAGGTTTTAATAAGTAAAGAATCTTGTCATACGTTTCAAAACTTAGTTCTTTAATCACTTAGTAGCATTAAGGGTCTCAGTTTAAAGCAATATTCCTGAGATAAGAGACTTAGTGAAATCTTACTACTTATTGAGAGAGTGAAGAAGGCAATTTCAGGCAAAGTCAAATATCTGATAGTAAATCTCATTAGTCCCATATCAACTCATCTCTGAAAACCGAAGTGCCATGCTGTTAGCAATAAACTGAGATTCTAATGCTTTTACACAGACTCCAAATTACGATATGTAAATCTAAGTATAGATAATTAAATGTACATATATTTAACATGAATTACTCCACAGACATGCTGTTCTACCTCCTGCCTCCCACCAAACCTTGTCAGTTGTTGGTAAAATACTAACATGGCCCTAGAGAAGAAGGAGAAACAAAGGCAGTTAGAACATTACAGCCCCTGCAGTGCTCAATCCATAAAGCAGGAAACACAAACTGGTGAATTGAATTGATGACATGGTTACACTAAACTACAGAAAAAGGCCCCTCAGGGGACCAGCAGGAAGTACACTGGGTTCTGTTTTGAGATGATGGTTCATTTACTTTATTGTAATTATTTAAATAATTAATTTCACAATGAAAGAAGCTTATAAAAGCCAAAGGCCCACTGAGCTGCAAATCCAAAATTCTCTCATGGTAAATCAAAGCTGTTTATTCCCCCCACCAGTATATCAGTAAATCTATTTAAGAAAAAAAAAAAATTTAGGGGACAAGACTTAAATCACATATGACTTAGTTGGTACTTTATTATTAAAATGTTTTAGTCTTACAGTATTGTAGGGGCTGTGTTTGTAGAATTTTCTTCTAACCCAAAGCAAGTATATGAATTTCTTTTAGCCAGAAAAACATGGAATGTTCTTTCACATCATGCTTAGGTAACCAAGGGCCCTATGGGAAATGTCAGGAAGATATGCAAGGTCAGGACGTAGGAGACTAAAGAAGCAGGAAGTTGCCGGAATGAAGTGAATCGGGTCAGTAAGGCAGCTGATAGTCTACAATGACAGGGTAAAGATTAGGCTTGAGTCAGAGCATATTAAATAAAGCCTGTGGGTTAAACACCTCAAGGTCAGTTTAGACAGATAACTCTAGAGTCTCATAAGGTTCTCAAAAGCAGAAGGGCAACAAAGGCTGAGAATGTTGGAGAAGAAAACTATATAATCAAACGCACAGAAGGAGGATCAATGTGACTTCTTTGGCAGTGCTCCATTTATTTTTTCTTGCACTGTCAGAATTAAAAAATCAGTAATACTGGGCTTGAGCAGTTAAATGAAAGTTATAAGGGAAAAGTCTGAAAATTAAATAAACACATCACATAATTATTTTCCTCATCTCTGTTATATCTACACTTCACGGATACATCCTTCCCTCCAATTCTTTGAAGACGTTAACACTGATATCAATATCTCTCTCCAAGAAACTCAGCATCTGCCCTGCCCTCAGTTCTGTGCATGTGGTCTTTGTAACATAGACTCACAGTTCTTTTTCATTCTCTAGTCTATGGATCTTCATGTCTATTCCACTTCAGCCACTCACCCCCAATACCACACCCTGAATTTTCTCATTTCCTTAACAGCTCTATATCTTAAGTCTTAAACATAAGGTATTATGCTTTCAAGCTAGAACTGCCTACCCTTCACCTAACTTCAAAGCCCCACCACTGTTCTTTAATCTCTTTAAGATTTGCAGATACTTATTTCTGTTTGCTCTAAATCTTTGCAGGTCCTGCTCTTCCTCACTCCCATCTGTGGTTATTCTTTGGAAGCAGGATACCTAGTGATTAACAAGACAGCACATAGGTCAAGAATTCTTGAATTTAAACTCCAACTTCTTTACTTTTTAGATATGTGAAATTTGGGGAAGAGTCTTAATATTATGAAGACTCTACTTCCTTTCTAATAGATGGTTATAAAACATTACTGCATAAAGCTGAAATATTAAAGAGGTTTTACATATTAAGGACTCAGCATATGCCTTTAACACTGTAAACACTAGTATATTTCACCTGGTATTAGTATTTGTCTTTGCCCATGTTTTTTCACTTCAGTTATTCTAATATATTATACAAGTTGGATGTTTAATTTTTATTAACATTTTGCCTTTTCATCTCTATTCACTAACCATGGACAAGTTTATTCAAATATATAATTTCATTATCACATGCTAATGACACCCTTGTCTATCTTTAGTCCAAATTGTCCTCTTTGGGATCCAGAACATGTATCACACATTGTACTGGTATGATATGCATGTTACACCAAATTCCAGCCTCAACATATCTAAATATGAATGCATCATCACCTCCTCTTCATCCTGGTGTTCTCCAGTGGTTTCCCCAACCACGGTGAATGTGAAAAACAATGATCCAACCACCAAGAAAAAAATTGGGACCAAGTTTGAATATTCATTCTTCTTAAATATCTACCTGTAATTACTTATTTAGTTCTATGTATCTTCATTGTATATAACCTTTAAAATACTTCTTCTCTCAGTCATCATTGTCTTAGTGTAATCTCTTCTTTTACTCATGTGGATTGCTGCAATAGCCTTTTAATGGTTCTTCTTCAGAATTTCTTCCCTCAAAACAAAACTAAATAAAACAAAAGCCATCTTTACTGCTTCCAGAATACTCTTCATAAAAGTGAAATCTGGAAACAGTACTCCTCTTCTAAAATACTTTCAGTGGTTCACTGTAGTCTTCAAGAAAAGAAAATGTTCCCTAGCATATATATGCAGGTTTTCTTTGTTTAGCATTGTGGAGTCAAACTGCCAGCACTTAAATTCATGCTCAAATCCACTTCTTAACTCTGTGGTCTCAGATGAGCTACTTTACCTATCTAATATGTAATAATCTAGTAAAGTAACTCTCACTTTTCTATGTAACTCTATCTTTAATTGGGCTTTAAATTCTTGAATTCTAACACATATTTTCATATATATTTAATGCAGTATCTAGTACTTTGGTGGCATACAAATGTTGAATGGGATGACTAATATGTGCTAATTGCTTTACAATTATCACTCATTAGATTCTCTCCCCAAGTCTTTTTGGTAGACACTGCAATTTCCTCTTAAACATGAGGGATACTCAAGATAGAAAGGTTAACATCTTTCTCAATGTCACATGTCCAGTTAGTAGAATAATCATGATTCAAATTCAGATCTACCAGTCTCTGTTTTTCTACTGTTTTCTCTACTTCTACTTTGGTATCTATTAGAGGAAAAGCAGCTGGCACCGTTATGGAAGCCTCCATTCCTATTATTAATTAAAATCCTTACCTGTCATGTTGGATAAAAGAGTACAGCTGAATTTAATTTTCAACTGGGTAAGCACATGAGAATTTCATGCCACTAGATCAGTGTTCCTCTAAGTACCACTTATGAACAACTTTGATTAGACCCCCCCAAGGGTGATTTAAAATACAAATCCCCAAACCACAACCTAGATCTCTACATTAAGGATTAGTAGGAATATTACTCAATAGGATGCTAATGAACACAAAGAGAGCCACTGGCCAAAAATGATGACTAACTATGCAAGATGCAATCACTAATTGTCCAGTTACTAAATGTGATGGTCATAAGAGTAGAGAATATGGTCTTGCCATACACTTTTACTCAAACTTATGCCTAGAAAAAAGATCAAGAAAATAACTTCAATAGTCACTCTGTGGAATCCACCTAAACCGGGAAAGAGAAAGAAAGGAATCAAATTTCTATTTATTATTGCTGGGACTATGTAACATATATTGCCAAAACTCACTGGTATCACATTTCTACTTCCAGGCAAATGGCAGAATTGTACCTTCCCACCTGTGAAGAAAGACATGGCTACATGACTTGCTCTGAGCAATTAAATATGAGTAGAATTTATGTTTGACATGTTTGTGTGGAATAATTTGTTCAATTTCCATTTCCTCTTCCCTGATTCCATGTGTAGATGTATATGTATACAATGAGCCATCACATGGATAACCACCCTTCTGGAGAGATGGTTAGGCTTACACTGAATATCAGAGAAGTAAGAATCAACCTCTGAGATTTGTTTTATGTTTTTGTTTTGTTGTTGTTCCTATAATATAAACTGTGTCAGTATGCTACTGATATAGGATGTTTGTATTATGTTTATTAAGGGAATTTTCTAAAATAATAATAACTCTAACAATTAAAAAGATTCAAATTAATTATAACTAAAGGAGACATAGCTGATTCACTTCAAGGAGGAGGTCCAGTTGCCTTAAGGGGAAAAATAAAGACATTTTTAACTTTGTTTCAGATAGTAGAGTCCCCAAAGAGGCAAAGTGAAATAATCTTCAATACTGGAACTTTCATCAAATAATTAGATTAGCTTTAGGATGCATGCCACCATACTAGGTATCATAGGATTTTCGAAGCTTGAAGTTAATCTCCTGTGAACTTCATTTGACTCAAATCAACCTTAATTACAATAGCATTTCATAAGAATAAACCTCCTAATGCTATTCCAGACAGAGCTTAGTATGAAAAGATTTCTAAGATGTTTATTGATATGCATATCGGATGATCTTTAAAAATCGATTATGTTAAAGAATAAATGCAAAAAAGTAATATAATGCAAACTGCTAGGATGCATTCAATTGAGTCTTCCTCTTCTTTTTGGGGGGTTAATGCTCTTGCTTTACATTTGGAATATCTTTCACATGCAGTACAGTATATGACTTCCATTTAAAATTTACAGTGCCCAGAAATACTGAGTGGCTGCCTTAAAATCACTTTTTGCATCACTTTGCTCTGGAATGAAATCTGGATTAATCTACGTGTTAATTATAAAAGTCAACAGAAAAGTCAATCTTCTAATACTTGCTCTAAGAATTGATGACATTAACTCTACGTGTGGGGGCAAGGGGGTGCATTTTATTTTTCTTTCTCAAGAAGCAATTAATGTCAGTTGGTTCTGGAAAAGAATGGACAGCAAAGTCTAAAGAACTACTCTTCCTTTTTTC
This sequence comes from Phocoena sinus, assembly GCF_008692025.1. Lineage (NCBI taxonomy): Eukaryota > Metazoa > Chordata > Mammalia > Artiodactyla > Phocoenidae > Phocoena > Phocoena sinus. Next base: position 32,842,903 of record NC_045772.1, on the reverse strand, counting down.
ACCTGTTTCATGTTTGTTTCAGCTTGATGAGGCAAGCTGACTTTTCATTCATATCACAACAACTGCTTATCTTGTATTTATTATGTGCCTTGCAGTGATGAGACACTAGGGGTATGTGATGTACAAAACAAGATAGAGTTACTACCTCAAAGATGTTTTCATAGTAGTGTGGGAGATGGACATTTAATCAATCACACGAAGCAACTGAAATGTAAAATTGTTAAATGATCCACAAAGGCAAGATATAGAGTACTATGAAAGTATATAATAGAAAAATGACTTGGAGACATCAGAAAAATCATTTTTGAGGATGTGACACACAGACTGATTAGAATTAAGGAAAAGTATGTGCATGTGTGTATGTGCTGTTGTGTGTTCACATATATGTGTGTTCACTTAGCATTCCAGGAAGAGGAGATTGTAAGTGGGAAGGCCTTATTTTAAGAGGAAATTCAGCAATTATAGGGTCCTGGAGTACAGCAATATGGCTTGCTGGAGTGGAGCACTGTAGAGAAGAATAAGTAGAGGCTAGACACCACAAAGTTTATTAAGATCTTGAGATGCTTTCACTCCTTCCTTGAGCTTTTCAAACTATAATCTCCATGCTTAAACTCAACTGCATCTACTCAGTTTCTCAAGAAAAAAAAAAATCTCCTGTTAACACTATAAGTTTCAAATATTGTCCTAAACTTTATGTAATACTTTACGGAGGCATGCTCATCAGGTGACCAGGTAGATAGCACTATCGGTACCAATTTATCAATTTGCAAACTGAGGCACAGAGAGGGTAGGTTGTCTACCTAAAGACACAGAGTTAAATAATAAGAGCCAGGATTTAAATTCTGCTCTCTTAGAGTTCAAAATCCATGCAGACTCCCACTGTACAGAGTTAGCCTGTGTGTTGAAAGTGTCATTACTATGGGAGAGAATAAGAGCAAGGGGTCTCTGAAAGAAATATCAAGTGTTTTCATATGTACTTTCAATTTCTAAAATTTTATTCACATAAATATATCAAGAAGCTCCAAGGCTAAATAGTAAAAAATAGCTTTCTACTTTACTGAATTCTTCCAAATAAGGAAGGCAAATTGCCCTCCAATTTCCAGAAGTGTTTATTCAACATCTTAATGATTATATATGCTAACAGTATGAATGAATACAATACAATTTCCTAAAATAGAGACAATATATTCCCCCAAAAGTGTTTATAATGGTAGCTGGATTACTTTGATATTATCTTATTTAGATCCATTTACAGCATTACCGGTGTTTGGAGTGGTATTAATAATATTAATGTGGGAAGCTTACTATTCAGTATAATGGTAAAAGCACCATTATATATCACATACAATTTTTATCCCAGATTGAAAAGGGTTTTTCATTATTACTACACAAATTTCTCTGAACTAGTGCTTATAATGAAATTATTTCAATAACAACTAAAATAGTTAAATGTCTTCCTAAAGTGACTTCCATTAGCAAAGTTCCCAAATTTCTGGAGCTGCAGCCTGCTTAGATGTTAAACACAATAGTGTCATTTATATCTTTTACAAAGATGAAGTAAGACATTATCCATCATAGGAAAACGTTTATAAGTAAGTTAGAAACCTTAAGTATTTGTATAAACTCTATCAGTACACTGAAATACAAATTAAGGATATTAAAATGGAAATTCATAATATTATTCAACCTATCTTTATTAATATACTTTGTTTTTTAGAAAACTTTTAGATTTTCAGAAAAATTGACTATATGGTACAGAGAGCCCCCAAATTACACCCACAACCACACAAAGTTTCCCCTAGTAGTAGGATATAGTTGTAAGAATTAATGAATTAATATTGATACCACTTTATTAACTAAAGTCATAGTTTATTCAAATGTCCTTATTTTTTTAACTAAAGTCTTTTTTCTGTTCCAGGATCCCATGCAAGCTATTGTGATACGTTTGATTGCCATGTGTTCTTAGGCTCCTCTTGGCTGTGACATTTGCTGAGACTTTCCTTATTTTTGTGACTTGATGGTTTCAAGGAGGCACTAGTCAGGTATACTGACTGTATGAGATGCCTCTCTATTGGAATTTGTTTGATTTTTTCATGATTAGAGGAAGGTTTTGAGAGAAAGACAACAGAGATAAAATGCCATTTTCATCACATCATATCAAAGGTGCATGCTATCAACATTATTTATGACTTTTAAGGTTGACCTTGATCACCTGACTATAGTGGAGTTTGTCAGGTTCCTCCACTGTAAAGTTATGTATTTTCCTCTTTTGTCACACTCTATTCTTTGCAAGGAACTCACTATGCATAGCCTGCACTTAAGGAGTAGGAGTTATACCTTCTCTTTTTAGGATGGGGTATCTACAGCATTTATTTAAAATTCTTCTGTACAAAAGATTTTTCTCTTTTTCTACATGTATTTATTATTTAGTAATTTATATCAGTATGAACACATGGATATTTATTTTATCTTCAGGTTTTAATACAATATTATTTATGTGTTTTTTTGCTCAAATTGCTTCATCTTTGACCACTGGGAGTTCCTTCATTTGGCTCCAGTTCTCCTTTAGCATATCCCATCAATGGGTTTTTCTTTTTGTTTGCTTATATGGTTGTGTTTTTTAAACACTTTTGTACTTTCTGGCACTACAAGATGCTTCATGCTTATATGTTATATTCTGCCCTAGTCCTATGATTAGCAATTTCTATAAAAATACCTGATTTATTTTAATGGAGAATGGTACTAGAAACCAAGTTCTGGGCACTAGGTGCACTCATTGATACTGGGGTGTCATTTCTTTTAGGCCATCTCAGCTGACAGACTAAAGAATATAGGTGTACTTACCAACATATATACACATATCTATAGATATTTCTATATGTAACCATCTTTATATTAAATGAAATATAACTTCTTATTGATATCTCCAACTCTAATCCATTATCGCACTGACCACTCTAGCCTCCTTCCCTGATTATCTATAAATTTCCACTATAACAGTAAGAAACCTGGATCCCAGATGGGAGACAGGTGGGATGAGTCTGTCATCCATCTATGAAGTTCTTTAGTTCAAACATACATGTATAGCAGTATCAGAATAGTTAACCCATACCCTCATCAAAAACAACTTAATCAAAGAAAATACAGTGCTTACATACAGTTTCTTGTTCCTTTAGTCAGTTCCAGAGTTACACAGATCAGCATTTTTCCCCCTTCCCCTTCAGGTTTTTTAATACATTTATAATCAGTAAGATTAGTTTGTCACAGTCTGCATTCTTTCCTGCGATCCTCCAACCTCCTAAAGAATTTCTTTTTAATTTATGTACATTGAGGTTCACTCTCTGTGTTGTAAAAAGGTTTGTATTGTAAAAACGTTTGAAAAATGCATAAAGTCATGAATCCACCCTACCATTATAGAATCATACAGAACAGTTTCACCACAAAGTTGTTTTTACTCAATGATAATATTCTTACCAGAAAAAGAAAAATTTTCTTAATGTTTGTCAGGGCCCTTGAAAATTACCATCATCTGACTGAATTTTTTATTTGATTATAATGGTTGGAAAACAATGCTACATTATTATTAATATAGTTTTTATTAAATTTATTATCATCATTATTAAGGCAAATTCTGTCTGAGCGAATTAAAGCACTATGACTTTGCAGTGAACTTTTGGACAATGATATCACGAAACATACTGATTTTTGAATGTTCCAATAAAGTGGTGTAAATCAAATTTATCACAACATCAAGGAACAGCTTGTATGTGTCTTGTCCTGGAAATATTCTCTCACATATTGCTTGAAATTACTGCACAATCAGTTTGTAGCTTGGGGATATTTTGAATACAATGTTTGTTTGAATAATATTTTTATTACTTTTGAGTAAGTCTTTGTGCCAACCATGAGTTCATAAGACTTGCGAACAGCATTATGCTTTGCAAGCAACTGAAGCAAAAAACACTTCTTTTATTGGATCAATAGAGTAAGTAATGAAATAACTGATTTGTAAACTAGTTTGGAGGAAAAGCAATCAAAAACGTACCTCTAGGGCTTCCCTGGTGGCGCAGTGGTTGAGAGTCCGCCTGCCGATGCAGGGGACACGGGTTTGTGCCCCGGTCCGGGAAGATCCCACATGCTGTGGAGCGGCTAGGCCCGTGAGCTATAGCCGCTGAGCCTGCGTGTCCGGAGCCTGTGCTCTGCAACGGGAGAGGCCACAACAGTGAGAGGCCTGAGTACTGCAAAAAAAAAAAAAAAAAAAAAAAAAAAAAAACAGGTACGTCTAAATTTTAACAGACTATTAAATAAGCACTATTCGTTCTATAACTCAAAATTCAGGGTGTCATAGTCTTGGGAATTCATGTTTGAAAAACAAACAAACAAACCTATCTCCCTTTTAAAAATTTATTGTCACTCAGCGAAAGCCTATTCTACAACACCAAGATATTTCTGCATAAGTCAGTGTCTGCTTTCATTTTGTTGTACCCTAAACTTTTACCTTAAAAAGTATCTAAAGGCCTATATCTCAAAGAAATGACATAACAATTTATTATTATTTATTAAATTATAAATAAAATGTAGGGAGCAGAGGGGAAGATGGCGGAAGAGTAAGACACGGAGATCACCTTCCTCCCCACAGATACACCAGAAATACATCTACACGTGGAACAACTCCTACAGAACACGTACTGAATGCTGGACCTCAGACCTCCCAAAAGGCAAGAAACTCCTCACGTACCTGGGTAGGGCAAAAGAAAAAAAGAAAGAACAGAGGCAAAAGAATACGGACGGGACCTGCACCAGTGGGAGGAAGCTGTGAAGGAGGAAAGGTTTTCACACACTAGGAAGCCCCTTCGCAGGCGGAGACTGCGGGAGGCGGAGGGGGAGCTTCGGTGCCCTGGAGGAGAGCGCAGCCACAGGGATGCGGAGGGCAAAGCGGAGAGATTCCCGCACAGAGGATCGGTGCCGACCTGCACTCACCAGCCCAAGAGGCTTGTCTGCTCACCCGCCGGGGCAGGCAGGGCTGCGAGCTGAGGCTCGGGCTTTGGTCTGAGTGCAGGGAGAGGACTGGGGTTGGCGGCGTGAACACAGCCTGAAGGGGTCAGTGCACCACGGCTAGCCGGGAGGGAGTCTGGGAAAATGTCTGGAGCTGCCAAAGAGGCAAGAGACTTTTTCTTCCCTCTTGGTTTCCTGGTGCACGAGGAGAGGGGTTTAAGAGCGCTGCTTAAAGGAGCTCCAGCGACGGGCGCGAGCTGCGGCTAAAAGCGCGGACCCCAGAGACGGGCAGGAGATGCTAAGGCTGCTGCTGCCGCCACCAAGGGGGCTGTGTGCGAGCATAGGTCACTCACTATCCACACCCCTCTTCCGGGGAGCCTGTGTAGCCTGCCACTGCCAGGTTCCCGGGATCCAGGGACAAATTCCCCGGAAGAACGCATGGCGGGCCTCAGGCTGGTGCAACATCACAGTGGCCTCTGCCGCCACAGGCTCACCCCACATTCCGCGCCCCTCCCACCCCCCGGCCTGAGTAAGCCAGAGCCCCCGAATCAGCTGCTCCTTTAACCCCGTCCTGTCTGAGCAAGAAACAGACGCCCTCCAGCGGCCTACACGCAGAGGCAGGGCCAAATCCAAAGCTGAACCCTTGGGAGCAGTGAGAACAAAGAAGAGAAAGGGAAATCTCTCCCAGCAGCCTCAGAAGCAGCGGATTAAAGCTCCACAATCAACCTGATGTACCCTGCATCTGTGGAATACATGAATAGACAACGAATCATCCCAAATTGAGGAGGTGGACTTTGAGAGCAAGATTTATGATTTTTTCCCCTTTTCCTCTTTTTGTCAGTGTGTATGTGAGTGTGTATGCGTCTGTGTGAGATTTTGCCTGTATAGCTTTGCTTCCACCATTTGTCCTAGGGTTCTATCCGTCCGTTTTTTTGTTTTGTTTTTTGTTTTAAATTTTTTTCTTAATAATTAATTTTAATTTTAATAACTTTATTTTACTCTTCCTTCCTTCCTTCCTTCCTTCCCTCCCTCCCTCCCTCCCTGCCTCCCTCCTTTAGACAACGAATCATCCCAAATTGAGGAGGTGGACTTTGAGAGCAAGATCTATGATTTTTTCCCCTTTTCCTCTTTTTGTGAGGGGGTATGTGTATGCTTCTGTGTGAGATTTTGGCTGTATAGCTTTGCTTCCACCATTTGTCCTAGGCTCTATCCGTCCCTTTTTTTCTTCTTTTTTTTTCTAAATAATTATTTTTTTAATTTAATAACTTTATTATATTTTACTGTATTTTATTTTACTTTTTTTTATTTTATTTTACTGTATCTTCTTTCTTTCGCTTTTCCTTCCTTCCCTCCTTCCTTCCCTCCTTCCTTCTCCTCTTTCCTTCCTCCCTCCCTTCTTTCCTTTTCTCCTTTCTTTTTTCCTTGCTTCCCTCCTTCCTTCCTTCCTTCCTTCCTCCCTCCCTCTCTCCCTCCCTCCTTTCTTTCCTTCCTTCCTTCTTTCCTTCTTTTCTTTCTCCCTCCTTTCCTTCTTTTCTTTCTTCCTTCCTTCCTTCCTTCCTTCCTTCCTTCGCTCCTTTCTATCTTTCTTTCTTCCTACTTCTACTAATTCTTTCACTCTACCTTTTCTCCCTTTTATTCTGAGCCATGTGGATGAAAGGCTCTTGGTGCTGCAGCCAGGAGTCAGTACTGTGCCTCTGAGGTGGGAGAGCCAACTTCAGGACACTGGTCAACAAGAGACCTCCCAGCTCCACATAATATCAAATGGCGAAAATCTCCCAGAGATCTCCATCTCAACACCAGCACCTCGATTCACTCAACAACCAGCAACCTACAGTGCTGGACAACCTATGTCAAACAACTAGCAAAACAGGAACACAACCCCACCCATTAGCAGAGAGGCTGCCTAAAATCATAATAAGTCCACAGACACCCCAAAACACACCACCAGATGTGGACCTGCCCACCAGAGAGACAAGATCCAGCCTCATCCACCAAAACACAGGCACTCGTCCCCTCCACCAGGAAGCCTACACAACCCACTGAACCAACCTTAGCCATTGGGGACAAACATCAAAAACAACGGGAACTATGAACATGCAGCCTGCAAAAAGGAGACCCCAAACACAGTAAGATAAGCAAAATGAGAAGACAGAAAAACACACAGCAGATGAAGGAGCAAGATAAAAACACACCAGACCTAACAAATGAAGAGGAAATAGGCAGTCTACCTGAAAAAGAATTCAGAATAATGATAGTAAAGATGATCCAAAATCTTGGAAATAGAACAGACAAAATGCAAGAAACATTTAACAAGGACCTAGAAGAACTAAAGATGAAACAAACGATGATGAACAACACAATAAATGAAATGAAAAAGACTCTAGATAGGATCAATAGCAGAATAACTGAGGCAGAAGAACGGATAAGTGACCTGGAAGATAAAATAGTGGAAATAACTACTGCAGAGCAGAATAAAGAAAGAAGAATGAAAAGAACTGAGGACAGTCTCAGAGACCTCTGGGACAACATTAAACGCACCAACATTTGAATTATAGGGATTCCAGAAGAAGAAGAGAAAAACAAAGGGACTGAGAAAATATTTGAAGAGATTATAGTTGAAAACTTCCCTAATATGGAAAAGGAAATAGTTAATCAAGTCCAGGAAGCACAGAGAGACCCATACAGGATAAACCAAAGGAGAAATACGCCAAGACACATATTAATAAAACTGTCAAAAATTAAATACAAAGAAAGAATATTAAAAGCAGCAAGGGAAAAACAACAAATAACACACAAGGGAATCCCTATAAGGTTAACAGCTGATCTCTCAGCAGAAACTCTGCAAGCCAGAAGGGAGTGGCCGTACATACTGAAAGTGATGAAGGAAAAAAACCTGCAACCAAGATTACTCTACCCAGCAAGGATTTAATTCAGATTTGATGGAGAAATTAAAACCTTTACAGACAAGCAAAAGCTGAGAGGGTTCAGCACCATCAAACCTGCTTTACAACAAATGCTAAAGGAACTTCTCTAGGCAAGAAACACAAGAGAAGGAAAAGACCTATAATAACGAGCCCAAAACAATTTAGAAAATGGGAATAGGAACATACATATCGATAATTACCTTAAATGTAAATGGAGTAAACGCCCCCACCAAAAGACACAGATTGGCTGAATGGATATAAAAACAAGACCCATATATATGCTGTCTACAAGAGATCCACTTCAGACCTAGAGACACATACAGACTGAAAGTAAGAGGATGGAAAAAGATATTCCATGCAAATGGAAACCAAAAGAAAGCTGGAGTAGCAAGTCTCGTATCAGACAAAATAGACTTTAAAATAAAGATTATTAGAAGAGACAGAGAAGGACACTACATAATGATCAAGGGATCGATCCAAGAAGAAGATATAACAATTGTAAATATTTATGCACCCAACATAGGAGCACCTCAATACATAAGGCAAATTCTAATAGCCATAAAAGGGGAAATCAACAGTAACACATTCACAGTACGGGACTTTAACACCCAACTTTAACCAATGGACAGATCATCCAAAATGAAAATAAATAAGGAAACACAAGATTTTAATGATACATTAAACAAGATGGACTTAATTGATATTTATAGGACACTCCATCCAAAAACAACAGAATACACATTTTTCTCAAGTGCTCAGGGAACATTCTCCAGGATAGATCATATCTTGGGTCACAAATCAAGCCTTGGTAAATATAAGAAAATTGAAATTGTATCAAGTATCTTTTCCGACCACAATGCATGAGACTAGATATCAATTACAGGAAAAGATCTGTAAAAAATACAAACACATGGAGGCTAAACAACACACAACTTAATAACGAAGTGATCACTGAAGATATCAAAGAGGAAATTAAAAAATACCTAGAAACAAATGACAATGGAGACACGATGACCCAAAACCTATGGGATGCAGCAAAAGCAGTTCTAAGAGGGAAGTTTACAGCAATACAAACCCACCTTAAGAAACGGGAAACATCTCGAATAAACAACCTAACCTTGCACCTAAAGCAATTAGAGAAAGAAGAACAAAAAAACCCCAAAGTTAGCAGAAGGAAAGAAATCATAAAAATCAGATCAGAAATAAATCAAAAAGAAATGAAGGAAACAATAGCAAAGATCAATAAAACTAAAAGCTGGTTCCTTGAGAAGATAAACAAAATAGATAAACCATTAGCCAGACTCATCAAGAAAAAAAGGGAGAAGACTCAAATCAATAGATTAGAAATGAAAAAGGAGAAGTAACAACTGACACTGCAGAAATAAAGAAGATCAGGAGAGATTACTACAAGCAACTCTAGGCCAATAAAATGGACAAACTGGAAGAAATGGACAAATTCTTAGAAATGCACAATCTGCCAAGGCTGAATCAGGAAGAAACAGAAAATATGAACAGACCAACCACAAGCACTGAAATTGAAACTGTGATTAAAAATCTTCCAAAAAACAAAAGCCCAGGACCAGATGGCTTCACAGGGGAATTCTATGAAACATTTAGAGAGGAGCTAACACCTATCCTTCTCAAACTCTTCCAAAATATAGCAGAGGGAGGAACACTCCCAAATTCATTCTACGAGGCCACCATCACCTTGATACCAAAACCAGACAAGGATATCACAAAGAAAGAAAACTACAGGCCAATATCACTGATGAACATAGATGCAAAAATCCTCAACAAAATACTAGCAAACAGAATCCAACAGCACATTAAAAGGATCATACACCATGATCAAGTAGGGTTTATTTCAGGAATGCAAGGATTCTTAAATATACGCAAATCTATCAATGTGATAAACCATATTAACAAATTGAAGGAGAAAAACCATATGATCATCTCAGTAGATGCAGAGAAAGCTTTCGACAAAATTCAACACCCATTTATGATAAAAACCCTGTAGAAAGTAGGCATAGAGGGAACTTTCCTCAACATAATAAAGGCCATATATGACAAATCCACAGCCAACATCATCCTCAATGGTGAAAAACTGAAACCATTTCCACTAAGATCAGGAACAAGACAAGGTTGCCCACTCTCACCACTCTTACTCAATATAGTTTTGGAAGTTTCAGCCACAGCAATCAGAGAAGAAAAGGAAATAAAAGGAATCCAAATCGGAAAAGAAGAAGTAAAGCTGTCACTGCTTGCAGATGACATGATACTATACATAGAGAATCCTAAAGATGCTACCAGAAAACTACTAGAGCTAATCAATGAATTTGGTAAAGTTGCAGGATACAAAATTAATGCACAGAAATCTCTGGCATTCCTATACACTAATGATGAAAAATCTGAAAGTGAAATCAAGAAAACACTCCCATTTACCACTGCAACAAAAAGAATAAAATATCTAGGAATAAACCTACCTAAGGAGACAAAAGACTTGTATGCAGAATATTATAAGACACTGATGAAAGAAATTAAAGATGATACAAATAGATGCAGAGATATACTGTGTTCTTAGATTGGAAGAATGAACATTGTGAAAATGACTCTACTACCCAAAGCAATCTACAGATTCAATGCAATCCCTATGAAACTAGCACTGGCATTTTTCATAGAACTAGAACAAAAAATTTCACAATTTGTATGGAAACAAAAAAGACCCCAAATAGCCAAAGCAATCTTGAGAATGAAAAACGGAGCTGGAAGAATCAGGCTCCCTGACTTCAGCCTATACTACAAAGCTACAGTAATCAAGACAGTATGATACTGGCACAAAAACAGAAAGATAGATCAATGGAACAGGATAGAAAGCCCAGAGATAAACCCACACACATATGGTCAACTTATCTTTGATAAAGGAGGCCGGAATGTACAGTGGAGAAAGGACAGCCTCTTCAATAAGTGGTGCTGGGAAAACTGGAGAGGTACATGTAAGAGTATGAGATTAGATCACTCCCTAACAGCATAGAAAAAAATAAGCTCAAAATGGATTAAAGATCTAAATGTAAGGCCAGAAACTATCAAACTCTTAGAGGAAAACATAGGCAGAACACTCTATGACATAAATCACAGCAAGATCCTTTGTGACCCACCTCCTAGAGAAATGGAAATAAAAACAAAAATAAACAAATGGGACCTAATGAAACTTAAAAGCTTTTGCACAGCAAAGGAAACCATAAACAAGACCAAAAGACAACCTTCAGAATGGGAGAAAATATTTGCAAATGAAGCAACTGACAAAGGATTAATTTCCAAAATTTACAAACAGCTCATGCAGCTCAATAACAAAAAAACAAACAACCCAATACAAACATGGGCAGAAGACCTAAACAGACATTTCTCCAAAGAAGATATACAGACTGCCAACAAACACATGAAAGAATGCTCAACATCATTAATCATTACAGAAATGCAAGTCAAAACTACAATGAGATATCATCTCACACCAGTCAGAATGGCCATCATCAAAAAATCTAGAAATAAATGCTGGAGAGGGTGTGGAGAAAAGGGAACACTTTTGCACTGCTGGTGGGAATGTGAATTGGTTCAGCCACTATGGAGAACAGTATGGAGGTTCCTTAAAAAACTACAAATAGAACTACCATATGACCCAGCAATCCCACTACTGGGCATATACCCTGAGAAAACCAAAATTCAAAAAGAGTCATGGGGCTTCCCTGGTGGCGCAGCAGTTGAGAGTCCGCCTGCCGATGCAGGGGACGTGGGTTCGTGCCCCGGTCCGGGAAGATCCCACACACCGCGGAGCGGCGAGGCCCGTGAGCCATGGCCACGGAGCCTGCCGTCCGGAGCCTGTGCTCCGCAACGGGAGAGGCCACAACAGTGAGAGGCCCACATACCGCAAAAAAAAAAAAAAAAAAAAAAAAAAAAAAGAGTCATGTACCAAAATGTTCATTGCAGCTCTATTTACAATAGCCTGGAGATGGAAACAACCTATGTGCCCATCATTGGATGAATGGATAAAGAAGATGTGGCACATATATACAATGGAATATTACTCAGCCATAAAAAGAAATGAAATTGAGCTATTTGTAATGAAGTGGATAGACCTAGAGTCTGTCATACAGAGTGCTGTAAGTCAGAAAGAGAAAGACAAATACCGTATGCTAACACATATATATGGAATTTAAGAAAAAAAATGTCATGAAGAACCTATGGGTAAGACAGGAATAAAGACACAGACCTGCTGGAGAACGGACTTGAGGATATGGGGAGGGGGAAGGGTGAGCTGTGACAAAGCGAGAGAGAGGCATGGACATATATACACTAACAAACGTAAGGTAGATAGCTAGTGGGAAGCAGCCGCATAGCACAGGGATATCAGCTTGGTGCTTTGTGACCGCCTGGAAGGGTGGGATAGGGAGGGTAGGAAGGAGGGAGACGCAAGAGGGAAGAGATATGGGAACATATGTATATGTATAACTGATTCACTTTGTTATAAAGCAGAAACTAACACACCATTGTAAAGCAATTATACCCCGATAAAGATGTTAAAAAAATAAATAAACAACAAAAACAACAACAACAAAAAACGGTTCAGTGAGTTTTGTGCATTTCCACTATGCTTGTAAGAATAAAATATATATGATGTGCGTACAAAAAATAAATAAATAAAATGTAAATAAAGTAAAATAGGCACATTTTCTATCACCTTATCCTGCTTTGTTCCTCTCTGAAGCACATCTTACCACCATATACATGTTAATTATTTTCCTATTATCTATCTTCCCTGATTAGACTTAAAGCTACAGGAGATCAGTCATTGGTTCATTGCTATGTATGTACCTAGAATAGCACCTAAGAAGGAGTGGATAGTCATTATATGCTTGTTGACTAAATGGACATAGTCTGTCCTACACTGAAAATAAAATGAAAGTAGAAAAATCTTCAGAGAACATTTTTATATAATTTATCATTGATAATTACATTCAGACTTGATAAAGAGGCAGGTAAAATATGTAGACTGAGAGATTAGATGTGAGTTGAGGAACCATATATCACAAAATAGATGAAGAAAGAAAAGAATAGTAGATTTAAGAATAGAAGATTGTGGTTAAAAAAGCGATGTTCAGAGATCTGAACATCTTAGCTCTTAGCAGTAGATAAGTGTTTTGTAAGGAAATGTTATTTAAAAGTCTACAGGTATGTAAAATATAGTCAAAGAAGAGATAATTCAAGTATATGAAGTAAAGGTACTAAGAAACCTAAATGTCATCAGCATAGAGGTAGAAGATGAAACACTGGGAAGCAGTTATTCATTTCATTGAAGGCTGGATAAATGTTTCTGCATCTTCACAAATAATGGAAAAGTGGATTGATACTGTAAGCAAATTTTTAAAAGGCAAGGTTTTTAAATGATGGTGGCAGAAAAATGATAGACAAATGGCTATAGGAAATAAGATAAATTCTAATCCTCTTGTTTTAGAATGGAAGATGGAATACTTTCTCTTGCTGATTTCAAGGGAAGTTTTATGTTTAGAGTGAAGTAAAATTTCAGCAGGGATATAAGAAAATAAGAATGATTTTAAAAGAAGTGATCAGACCCTGGAGATATTTCAACTATGACTTAGTGATTGACTAGTTGGAAGTAGGATTGACATTAAACCAGAGGAAGGAGGCCATTAGTTTAGTTAGGATTTAGCTTAGGTAGCTGCACTGGTGGTGGAGACATTTACTAAGATCCAGAAAAGAGGAAGCATTAGTAGGTTAGGGGAAGTACGGGTGTTTGTGTCAGACTGCATTTCACGCTCTGTGCTTCACAGTGCATTTCAAGAAATAACAATAAGCAGTTGCATAAATAAGACAGGATCTTGGGAGAGAAAATCAGAGTAGAAATATATATTTGAATATCATTAATATAGAACTGGTAACTGAAGCCACTGGAATTGGTATTCTCTGCCAAAGAAAATGGATAAAGAGAAAAGAGATCAGAAGACAATATTCATGAGAACACAGGCACCCAGGGGATGGGGAATGAATAAGAAGTCCACAAAAGAGACTGAGGAAAAAAGACTAGAAATCAAATAAGAGAGAATTTAAAGAATGAAAGAGTGGTCAGCAAATCAGCAGTGTCAAAAGATGCAGAAAGTGAAAGGAAGATAGGTATGAAAATGTTTTCATTCTTTTTAGTCACAAAGAGGCCACTGTGGTGAGTGAATAGGAGCAGAACACAGATTTCATGAAGTATAGCAATGTGAGGGGAAAAAGGTGAAAACCACATATTTAGGTAACTTAGTCATAAAGAGGAAGAGAAAGATAGGAAGTGATGTCAGGTGGAAGGAGGATATTTTGTGATGGGATATGTTCATGACTGTTAAAGACTGAAAGAAAACAACAGACAAGAAAATATAGCTAATACATGAAAGTAATGATATATTTAACAGACATAGGAACAGGGGTAACATCCAAGGCACCGGTGGAGCTGTTGGCCTTGCACTTGAGAAAAGAAATCTACTCATTGTGACAAAATGTTAGGAAGAAAGAATGGAGGGGCTGTAACCTGAGGAAATGTTTACTGAGGGCGCTCATTCCACTAAGTAGGTGAAATCTTCTGCTGAGTATGAGGGGAAAGATAAGTTGTTACCAGAATGGATAGAAAAAGTTTAAAACAGTTTCTGGTGATAAAGAACTCACTAAAAAATTAAAATAATCTCACAGTAGACACTTAAGAAAACCACCGAGGGTAGAGAGAGTTAGAAACACGTAGAGACAGAGCATCAGTCTGGGTGAATACATAAATTCCTTCAAGACAACATGTAGATGTAGGAGCAGAGAAAATAGCTAACAGTTGTTAAGCACCTTCACCACAAGTAGAAAACAAGGCAAAGAAATGGGGCCAAGAAAATGTAAGGTATCAGCAAGAGTGCAATTAAACATTGGGCTCTAAGCTGCAAAGCAAAGGACTTAAGTACAAGAAGGGGGTGATGAATGTGAAGAATGAAAGCTATCAAGGGAGTCAAAGTTTAATCAAGTTGACTGGACAGAACCTGAGAAATTATATAGTAAGACAGCAAATTTTTTTCAGCCTAAAATTTAATCAGCATTCTTGAACAAGATATAATTGTGGGGTTGAGGATAGGGGTAATAATTTGATGAGGTACTTGTCCCAGGCCCACAGACTTGACCCCTGTAGATAGTGGGACTTTTCTTTATCTCAACTTGATGTCAGTAGTATTGATTTTGTGGCAAACCTATTATATACCTGACACTAATAGATAGCTGAAAATTACTGTAATTCTACTTAGCATTATACAGGCTCTCCTTATCAAGCTGCTTCCTGGGATTCAAAGTACTGATGACAACCTAAAATTCTTTAGGCACTGTCAAACTCATAGAAAAATATTTTGTATTCTTACAGTATTTCCACTTTGGCAGTGTTCCCAATCCCTACATCTGCTTTTACTCTAGCAAAGTCTATTTCCAACTGGGAGTGTCAGAGATCTGACACATGACGCTCTTGCTATGTCAGGAAAATAGAAAGGAATTGTCTTATTTAGTAAAGAAATATGTTGCCATAGCTATAGGTATAAGAAAAGCAAACTTCACTTATACTATGAATCACAGATTAGAATTAGTTGATGATCCTTAGTCCTCATACTGCACCCAGCCTAAATGAAACTTGGAAAGAAATGGGGAAAGAAGTAAAATACTTTATTTTAAAAAAAGATACATGAACTCTCTTTAGAAAGCTAGTGACCATTAGGAGGTGGCCAAGAAGGCAGAATAGGAAGACTCTGAGGTCGTCTCCTCCCACAGGGACAACAAAATCACAACTATTTACAGAGCAACTATTAATGAGAAAGACCTGAAGACTAGCAGAAAAGATCTTCTACAAACTAAAGATATAGAGAAGAAATCACGAGATGTTTAGGAAGGGTGGAGACACAATATAGTTAAGACTTATAACCCCAGGTGGGAGTATGTGAGTGGGACCCACAAATGGGAAGATAATTACAATTGCAGAGGTTCTCCCCAAGGAGTGAGGGGTCCAAGCCCACATAAGTCTCCCCAGCCCCGGGGTCCTGCACTGAGAAGAGGAACCCCCAGAACATTTGGCTTTGAAGGTCAGTGGGGCTTACATTCAGGAGAGCCAAAAGGCTGTAGGAAATAGAGATTCCACTCTTAAAGGGTGCACACAAAATCTCACATGCTTTGAGACCCAGGACAGAAGGAGTAATTTGCAAGGAGCCTGGGTTAGAGCCACCTGCTGACTTTGGAGAGCCTCCAGAAGAGGTAACTGGAACTAACCCTGGGGATACAGATGCTGGTGGCAGCCATTTTTAGGAGCTTGTTCTACCACAGGACATCAATGCTGGCAAGCACCATTTTGGAATCCTCCCTGCACCTTATTAGCACTGGGACTGGCCCTGATCACCAGTCTCTAGGCACCAGTACTGGGATGCCTCAGGCCAACCCACCTAGCTAACTGGGGGGGAACAGCCTTACCCACCAGTAGGCCAGCTGCCTTAGGACCCCTTGAGTCCCCAGCTGCCCAGGGACACAGTATCACTCACCAGAGGGCTCAAGGCCTGTCCCCACTAATTAGCAGACAAACACCAACTCCAGAATCCCCAGGGCGCTACAGCCAGAGACCCTCAGACCTGGCTCCACTAATCAGTGTGAAAGCACTGGTCTCAGGATGAGCCTCATTCACCAATAGGTGGGAACAAGCCCCTGGAACCCCTGGATACTGGCCCCACCCACCTTCAGGCTGACACCAACTCCAGGACTCCCAGGGCCAAGCAGCCAGAGAACCCAGGACCGAGCTCTACCCACCACTTAGTCAGCACTAGCCCCAGAACCCCCTGGATACTGGCCCCACCCACCTGCAGGCTGACACCAACTCCAGGACTCCCAGGGCCAAGCAGCCAGAGAACCCAGGACCAAGCTCTACCCACCAGTTAGTCAGCACTAGCCCCAGAACCCCCTGGGCTCTGGCTTCATTCACTAGAGGACCATTTGCAGATCTGGGACACCCAAAATCCCACAGCTAGTCATGTTAGGAACCAGCCCTGCCCACCAACAGGCTAACACTAGATCTAGGAACACCAGCCCCACAATGAGCCACTCTGGGACCCAGCTGCACCTACAGTAGCCAGCAGCCTCTGCAGAAGGCAGGGCCTGGCAACAAATCAGACTGGGGATGAGCCTAACAGACTGCCTACAAACCACCCACAGTAATCAGCTGCCATGATAGAAGGGCTCACATAGCCCACATAGGAGGCACCCCAAGAGAATATAGCCTTGGTGACAATAGGGGAGTGTACTCCTGGGATGGAAAGGATGTCTCCTACATAAAGCAACTTCTTCAAGATCAAGAAACATAACTAACGTACCAAATACATACAGATAAAAACAGTGAATTAAGCAAAATGAGGTTACAGAGGAATATGTTCCAAATGAAGGAACAACAAGAAAAAAAACCAGAAGAAAAACTAAGTGAAGTGGATATAAGCAATCTATCCAATAGATGGCTCATGGTAATGACCAGAAAGATGTTCAAAGAACTCAGGAGAAGACTGGAAAAACACAGTGAGAAATTTAACAAAGAGTTAGAAAATATAAAGAAGAACTGAAGCTGAAGAATACAGTAACTGAAATAAAAACTACACTAGAAGGAATCAATAGTAGATTAGATGACAGCTGAAGAAATACAGTACTGAAATAAAATGCAGCTGAAGAATACAGTAACTGAAATAAAAACTACACTAGAAGGAATCAACAGTAGATTAGACACAGAGGAAGGGATCAGAGAACTGAAAGACAGAGTAGCAGAAATCACTCAAGGTGAACAGAAAAAAGAATAAAAATAAATGAGTACAATTGAAGGGACCTCTGGGACAACATCATACATACTAATACTTGCATTACAGAGGTCCCAAAAAGAGAAGAGAGAGAAAGGGGCATATAACTTATCTGAAGACATAATAGCTAAAAACTTCTCTAATCTGGAAAAGGAAACAGATATCCACGTCCAGGAAGCACAGAGAGTTTCAACAGGATCAACCCAAAGAGAATCATACAAAGACACACGCTATATATAAACTTCATGTTAACCACAAACTAAAAATCTACAATACATATAATAGATATGCAAACAAGAAAGAGAAAGTAATCCAAACATAACACTAAAGATAGTCCTCAAATCACATGGAAAGCGAGCAAAAGAAGAAGGAAGGATCAAAAAAGAACTATAAAAACAACTCCCAAATTTTAAAAATGACAATAAGTACATACACATCATAATTGCTTTCAATGTAAAGGGACTAAATATTCCAATCAAAGGACATAAAATGGCTGAATGGATTAAAAAAAACAAGATCCATATATATGCTGCCTATAAGAGTCTCATTTCAGATCTAAAGACACACACAGACTGAAAGTAAGGGGATGGAAAAAGGTATTCCATGCAAATGGAATTTAAAAGAAATCCATGGTAGCAGTGCTTACATCAGCCAATATAGACTTTAAAACAAAGACTATAACAAGAGACAAAGAAGGACATTAAATAATGATCAATGGACCAAGAAGAAAATGTGATAACTGTAAATATATATGCACCTAATATAGGAGCACCTAAATACAAGCAAATAATAATAGGCATAAAGGGAGAAATTGACAGTAACACAATAATAGTAGAGGACTTTAACACCTCACTGACAATAGACAGGTCATCCAGACAGAAAATCAATAAGGAACCATTGGCCTTAAATTACTTAGATCAGATGAATTTGGTATATAGAGAATATTCCATCCCAAAGCAGCAGAATGCACACTTTTCAAGTGCACATGGAACATTGCCCAGGATAGATTACATGCTAGACTACAAAACAAATCTCAGTAAATTTAAGAGGACTGAAATAATATCAAGCATCCTTTCCTACCACAACACTGCAATTAGAAATCAACTTTGAGGAAAAAATTGCAAAAACTACAAAAACATGGAGGCTAAACAATGTGCTATAAAACAACCAATGGATCACAGAAAAAATCAAAGAAAAAACTTTTTTTTAAATACCTGGAGACATTAAAAACAAAGACACAATGATCTAAAATTTATGGGACACAGCAAAAGCACTTCTAAGAGGGAAGCTTGGAGCAATACAAGCCTACCTCAGGAAATAACAAAAATCTCAAATAAACAACCTATTCTCACACCAAAATGAACTAGAAAAAGAGCAAATAAATCCAAGACTTACTAGAAGGAAGTAAAATCTAAAGATCAAAGAAGAAATAAATGAAATAGAGACAAAAAAATAGACATATCAATGAAACTAAGACTGGGTTCTTTGAGAAGATAAATTAATAAACATTTAGCCAGATTCAACAAGTAAAACAGGAGAGGGCCCAAATCAATAAAATCAGAAATGAAAAAGGAGAAGTTACAAATGACACCACAGAAATAAAAAGGATCATAAAATATTACTACAAATAATTATATGCCAATAAAACAGATAACTTAGAAGAAATGGACAAATTCCTAGAAATGTACAGTCTCTCCTAAGATTGAAACAGGAAGAAATAGAAAATATAACAGACCAACTACCAGTAATGAAATTGTACCAGTAATAAAAAAAACAACAAAACATAAAACCTCCCAACAAACACAAGTCCATAACCAGATGGCTTTACAAGTGAATCCTACCAACATTTAGAGAAAAGTTAACACCTATCCTTCTCAAACTATTCCAAAAAATTACAGAGGAGGAAATGTTTCCAGACTTATTCTACAAGGCCAGAATCACCCTGATACTACAACCAGATAAAAGTACCACAAAAAAAAGAAAATTGCAGGCCAATATCACTGATGAATATAGATGCAAAAATCTTCAATAAAATATTAGCAAACTGAATTCAACAACACATTAAAAGGATCGTACACCATGATCAAGTGATATTTATCCCAGGGATGCAAGAATGTTTCAGTATTCTCAAATCACTAAATGTGATACAACAACTTGAAGAATAAAAATCACATGATCATCTCAATAGATGTGAAAATCTTTTGATAAAATTCAACATCTATTTATGATAAAAGCTCTCAAAAAAGTAGGATAGAGGAAACATATTTTCACATCATAATGGCCATATATGACAAGCCCACAGCTAACATCATACTCAGTGATGAAAAGCTGAAAGCATTTCCTCTAAGATGAGGAACAATTCTATAAGTCCAAAAATAATTCTACTTCTCTAAATGTTTTACAGATTTTAACTATCTGTGGTCCTAAAAATAGCCTAATAATAAAAAAGTAATAATTTTCTGTTACTCTCTATAGTCAAACTTCAATCATTTTCCATGAGATGGAAATGTAGAGTGGACTTTACTTATAGGCCTGACTTTGTTGCTTATACATTGTCCATCTTATATGTTTTATAAATTTATTTGCTTGAAAGTTTTTCTTACATGTAAATTGTAATTTATGTAGGCCTTCCAAGTTTTCTACAGAGGTATTACATGTATGAAATTAGAAAGTGTACATTAAGAAGTTTTCTAATAAAGTGTACTAATATTGTTTATATATTTGTATATATATCGCATATAAATATATATGCAAATATTTAGGCATAAGATGACATCTGACTTTATGCACATTTTTCCCCAGATCTCAATGAAATTGCTGGTGTAAAAGGCTATAATTCCAGTGTCAGAACTGTTGAGAAATTTTTGCTGGGTCTACTGCAGATGGGAAGGCCCTGAGGGGTTATCTGCAACCATACAACCTGAGAAAGTACAGAACCTATGATAGTACAATCCACTAATTCCTATAATTTTGGAGGAAAAAAAAGACTGCAGGCAAAGTGAAGGTGCTGGGCAGAGAGGGAACAACTAATTGACCAGTTTTATGGCTAAGGATTAGTAGAATTTGAAACAGTGGTAAAAGAGGGTTTAGGGATGATTTTGTGATTATATCCAGAACATCCATAGTGTAGAAGGGGCTTAATTCAGGAAGAGTGTAGGGCAGTGTCAGCTTACATCTCATGGTAAGACTGAGCAAAAAGGAAATGGTATCCAGAAAGCTGGCCCTTAATTAAAAGGCTTTATCAAACATATAGAAAACATGATGCAGAAATTAAGTTACTTGAGGGACTTCCTGGGCTGTCCAGTGGTTAAGACTTCGCCTTCCAATGCAGGGGTGTGCGTTCGATCCCTTGTTGGGGAGCTAAGATTCCACAGGCCTCACAGCCAAAAAAACAAACCAAAACATAAAACAGAAGCAATATTTTAACAAATTCAATAAAGACTTAAAAAAAAAGAAATTAAGTTACTTGATAAGGTATAACTCAACTTTAGGGATCTAGTTCCAATCACTTTTTTCCCAAAGTTTTTTATTATTTAAATAATAAAGTGATTTTTTTACACTAGCTTCCCATTTAATTAAAATCTGAGAAGAAGATAGAGAAGGAAATAATTTGAACAATAAATGAAACCATAGAAAGTCCGCCTTTCTTGTTTGTTTGCTAAAAGAGGTCACAGAGAAACTCTCTTCATTCAAGGCTGAATGAAATGTATTAAGCTTGCTAGCTAAAATCCAAAACCAAGCAATAATGGTGACAATAACTACCATCACAACAAAAGCATGAGACATAAAATTAGGGCTAGTTTAGTTTTTAAGATTCAGTAATAGCATAATTTTGCAAAATATAAAAGATCTATAAATAAAAATTTAAATAATAGATATTAAATCAATAAGAATTTTTGTTTCTAGCCAAGACAAAATAATGTGTATTGGAATTATCTTCCCACTAGACAAAACTAAAATAATAGGAAAATATATATGAAAGACGTGATTTTCACATTGTTGGACATCAGGCAATAAAGGACAATAAAACCCGAGAAATGGGAAACAATAAGGTGAGTGATATAATTGGTCTAGCTTACTGCCTTGAGTAAGTTTCCAGGCCCAGATGGCTTCATTAATAAATCCCACCAAAATTTTAAGGAAGGAATAATACTGATTTTCATAAAGTCTTCCAGAAAACTGAAGAGGAATGAATACTCCCCAGTTAATTCTGAGACCACCATTCCTCTGATTCCAAAACCAAAGACAATGAAAGGGGGGAAAATACGGAAAACTGTCCCTCAGGAACATGGATATAAAATTCTAAATAAAATTTTAGCAAATAGAACTCAACAGTATATAAAAAGGATAAAACATCATGATTAATTGGGGCATGTCCCATGAATGCAAGATTGTTTTCACATTTGAAAATTAATCTAATTCACCATATTAATAAGTCAAGAAAGGAAAACTATATTATCATACTAATGCAGAAGCATTTGGCAAAATCCAACATCCTCTACTGAAAAAAAAAAAAACTATCTGGAAATTAAGAATAGAAGGAAATTTTCTCAACTTTATAAAAAGGTGTCAACAAAAAATCTACAGCTAGCATCACAGTTAATGGTGAAACACTGAATTTTTTTTCTGTAATATCAGGGACAAGACAGGATACCTGCCTTAACCACTTCTGCTTAACAGTGTACTTGCAGTTCTACATAATTAAATAAGGCAATAAAAAGAAATTAAAAGCATCCAGATTGAAAAGGAGAAAGTAAAACTATTTGTTTTTTTGTTTTGCGTATGTGATCAGGTCATCTATGTAGAAATTCAGAGGCAGTTTACAATAGAGCTACCAGAACCAATCAGTGAGTTTAGTAAGGTCACAGGATACAAGTTAAATATACAAAATCAACTGTATTCAATAAATTACATAAACTGAAAACAATAAAAATTATTTAATAGTATCAATAAATATGAAATGCTTAAGCATATATCTGACAGAAGGTTTAAAGATCTATATGCTAAAATTAGAAAAAATGGTAATAGAAATTAAAGATGAGCTAAGTGAGATGTTCTATGTTCATGTGTAGAAAGACTCAATATTGCTAAGATGCTAATCCTCTCCAAATTGATTTGTAAATTCAACACATTCTTTTTTTTTATTCAACACATTCTTGATTAAAATCCTAGCAGAATTTTAGTAGAAACTGATGACTTTAAAATGTATATGCAATGCAAAGGATCTAGACTAGGCAAGCCAACTCTGAAAAAGAACTAAGTTGGTGATTTAACACTACCTGACTTCAACTTATTATAATGCTACTGTTATTAAGATGGTATAGGATTAGCATATAGATAGAGAAATAGAACAATGGATCAAATTAGAGAATCCAGAAGCAGACCCACATATACATGAGCAACTGATTTTTTATAGACGTACAGGGGTAATTCAGTGTTTTTTTTGCCAACAAATGATAAAAGAAAAATTGGATATATATATTCCTCCCCCAAAATGCAAATTTTAAAAAGGCTAACATAAAATGGAACTTATACTTAAAAGTAAAAACTATAACTATGAAACTGTTAAAAGAAAACAAAAGAAAAAATCTTTATAACTTGGGTTTGGCAAAAATTTCTTAGATAAGACAATACAAAGGAAAAAACTCGATATGTTGTAGTCTGTCAAAATTAAAAATGTCTGCTTAAAAGAATAGAGACTAGCCACAAGCTGGGTGAAAAATATTTGTAAAATATACCTGACAAAGCACTTGGACCCATATATAAAGAACTCTCAAAAATTAAAAAAGGAAAGACAAAAAACTTAATAAAAATGGACAAAAGAGGGCTTCCCTGGTGGCGCAGTGGTTGAGAGTCTGCCTGCTGATGCAGGGGACACGGGTTCGTGCCCCAGTCTGGGAAGATCCCACGTGCCACGGAGAGGCTGGGCCTGTGATCCATGGCTGCTGAGCCTGTGCGTCCGGAACCTGTGCTCCGCAAAGGGAGAGTCCACAACAGTAAGAGGCCCGCATACCACACACACACAAAAAAAATGGACAAAAGATTTCTTTTATAATTTTTTAAAAATTTATTTTCCTTATTGTTTTGGCTGCATCGGGTCTTAGTTGCAGCACATGGGATCTTCGTTGAGGCATGTGGGATCTTTAGTTATGGTGCACAGTCTCTTTGTTGTGGTGCTGGGGCTTCTCTCTAGTTGTGGTGTGTGGGTTTTCTCTAACTGTGGTGCGCAGGCTCCAGGGTACCTGGGGTCTGTAGTTGTGGTGCATGGGCTCCAGAGTGCACAGGCTCTGTAGTTTGCGGCATGTGGGCTCTCTCATTGAGGTGCATGAGCTCAATAGTTGTGGCACACGGGCTTAGCTGCCTGGTGGCATGTGGCATCTTTCTTAGTTCCCGAACCAGGTATTGAACCTGCATCCCCTGCATTGGAAGGTGGATTCTCTATCACTGGACCACCAGGGAAGTCCCTGGACAAAAGATTTGATAAGACACTTCATCAAAGAAGATAGATGGATGGCAAATTAGCATATGAAAATATACTTTACATCATTCATAGTCATTATTAATCTTACATCACTGTGTGAAATAATATGGTTAGATTATCCAGAACATCATTAAGTAGAACAAATTCAATGGAAAGAGAGGCTTAGAACCATAAGTGATTGGGAATTCCCAGAAATCATGAGGAGGATTCTGGATTTTCAGAAAGTAAAGAAAGATGGGATTTGAAACAATCTTATCCAATTTTTTCTACATCTTAAAGTCATGGAAATCCATCTTTGAACTAGACTACACATATATAGGCATAGGAAAAAATGTGTAAGAATGATTAGTTGTAATAAAGTCTATGAGATATGATTGATTTGTATTACCTTTTTGTACTCCTCGTATATTCTATATTTATCCCCATAAACTCATACCATTTTTATAATTTAAAATGCTTTTAAAATATGCCTAAACATAGAAATATACTCCAAATGGAAAAACAAAAGGCATATCAAATTATCTGCTAATTATCATTAGCATTTTGGAGACTAAAGTTGGTGATTCTATACTCTTAAAATATGTATGAACACATATTAAAACCTGAGGGCAATTTTATTTTCTACCTTGTCAGGAGACATAAAGTAACATCATCCAAACAATTCCACAAATTACTTTTCATTTTATTAACAATAAGAGCCTTTGAGATTGGTAGAATGACAAAGCAAAGGTGAAGGGCACAGTCAATCTCAGCAGACACTCATAAAGAGTACATTGCAAGCAGTTAACAGTACTGTTTAAATCAGTATAGTTCATCTCCTTGGAATGAAAGGCCACATTGAGAATACAAGGGTAGGTGTTCTTAAAGCAAGTCAGCGGTAGTACACATGGAAGGAATGAACACTGAATGGGCAATCAGCTAGTACGCAAGAGTTGATGATGAAAGTCTGAGTAGAAAATAGTATTAGGTCTATTTTAAAAAATCAAATTTTGCATGAATTTTTTAAATGTGGTCTTTACAACACAAAGAACAAGTTCATTAAAAAACTTAATATGAGTTGTCCTTTGATTTGGTTACTCTGGTATCTTTAAAAGAGTTCACCAAGATAAATAATGTATAAATCTTGGTTATCAATCCACAATAAAGGTCATCAACACAAGCCTGCAGACTTCTTTTATACAGAGGATCATCCGAGACTTCTCTGATGAAACATTACAGCTCAGTCACAAAAGATGAGTAGGCAGGTCCAGCTTCATGGGTATGTGACCTGTGCACATTACACTGAATTCAGCAGGGCTCACACCTGCACACCTGGTTTAATTCTCTGCTGTAGCTCTCTTGAAATTCTTGATATTTTTTTGCACAGGAAGATATTTTTATATCTGAAAATTATCTAGCCCATCCTGAGAGTCACAGCAACTAAATAAAGCTGAGCAGGTAAAGAGGAATGGAATTCCAGGCAGAAAAGAAAATATGCAAAGATCACAAAGTGCTATATCATGTGGCTTCATAAAAAAAAATGAAAATAACCTTGTATTCTTAGAGATCAAAAGGTAAAATTGTACTTGCCAAGGCCAGTGTAATGAAGGAGAAGTCCAATTTATTAAGTGCCTTTTAGGTCAAGTTACAGATTTTGTTTCAGTTCAAGTCTTCTAGGAAGAACATGCCAAGACAGAATTAGAGGTGCAAGAGATGTACTACAGAAAATGCCTGTAAAACTTTAGAGTAGTCAGGAAGAGCCTTCAGACCCTAATGCAGAACTGACTATTGGGGAAAAGGAGTATTTTGTAGGAAGAGTGAAAGATTGCAGGGCAGCTCTAATAAAGTCTTATCTAGGCTGAAGGAGCCCCAGGTCAGGGATTGCCCATTAGAGAAGTCCTGTATTGGGTAAGAATGGTCCAACTCTAGTACCCTCATTATGCGTAGTCATTAGTCAGCAGCAGCTTGGGGAGACAGTCACCTTGGTGGGATCCCTGGGGCAAATTCTGGCAGATGAATGCAGTCAGCTAATGCCAATTATCACAGCAGGTTCTCTTTTGAAAAGATATCTGAATGCAGTTTCAGAGGTTTGCATTGGCCTTCCAGGTTTTGATAATTTCTACCCCATATGGGGGTTATTCTATAATAAAGTAAGTCTTTCTAGTTAAATACTCAGGTAATGGCAAATTGACCAATTGGTGGATACAGTCTAAGCTGAGTTTTAGCTAGAATTCCATTTATTTCCTGGCCACCATACGTTCTCAGTCTAGCAGGAGGCTACGATGATGCTCTATATCTCTATATATCAACGTCAGTTAAGACCCTGGATCTAATTGTTTCTAAATGTTGGAATATTCCTCTTTCCCAGTGTTGTTAACTAAGTAAATTGCCATAGGTTCTAATGAGGGAATCTCTGTAGTATGTCCTTGCTTCTTATAAACCAAGACATCTCTTTTGTCAGTGGTATATGGACCTTAAAATTGGATCAGGTATGGAGACTGATGAGGCAATTGTGATTTTAGGTTGGGACAATTGTCCTCAACCTATTGCTTCCACATTCTTGACTTTTTCTGACTGTAGATGTTAAACAGAACCCTGGGTGACTGCCCTTTTATTTGTCCCTAGAGATGCCATGTTCCATTGACCTTTCCATAATCACCTGTGGGTCAAGATCTCTTGGCAAGTCATTGCAAAAACTGTGTATCCCTACCTCCTGGTGGTTAGGCACTGCCACTTGACATCTACTGCTTTCAGGTCTCATTATCCCTGTTCTGCCATTTAATAAGTCAAGTTCTAGTTTTGAGACTGCTTCTCCTACTGACGTACTTAGCCTGCATATGAGAACCACCACTGAACTTAGTGATGCTAGTAACCCTCTCACCAACATATTTTTGGTGGCCTTGAGGTAAAGGTTGTGTCCTCTGGGTCTTCTTGTAGAACATAATCCCATGGTGTCTCTAGTAGCCTCATGTAATATAACTATTTCAACTTGCTCATATTCTTAAACCACTTTATGCTTTCCTCTACTGTACTGACCTTGAAATCCAGGCAACTTAACCTTTACTCAGTGTTAGTCTCCACTTTCTCTATTCTTCTATGAGCTACCCTAGCCCCAAATTTTCTCTATCCTGTGGGGTACTTGCCAGGATATTATAGCCTACATCCCAAATAAATGCCTCCCAAGTCAGTTAATTCTCGCTCATACAATCTTGTAATATTCCAGTTTACCTAAAAATTCAGTGAGATCTTTAATACCTTAGCTCTCTTTACTGATAACCTGTTTTCTTCTCTGTTGGTTGTACTGGATAGAGTCTAAGTCTTTCTCTCTCCTTTCCTCTCTTTTCTCTTATCACTGTTTGGGAGGAAGAAATTTTCCTCTACCCATCTACCTTTTTCTGGATGGTCTAAGACTTAAATTGACGTGAGACAGATTAACAGGAGAAAATCGAACAAAAGATTAACAACATACATACACGAGAGAGACCCAGAAAAACTAAGTAACTTGCCAAAATGGCTGAAGCCCTCACCTTAAATTCCATCCTCAGCTAAAAACAGAAGAGGTTGTTGAGGGTGGGGAGTGACAGTTATGGAGATCACCAGGAAAATACAGGAAACAAGGTCATTATACAGATTTAAGTCATTACCTTCTCCACTGAAACAAGTTTCTTGAGGTCTGATAATTCTCCTCTTCCTGGTACAGAAGGAAGACACACATACAAATGGAAATTTCCCTTATAAATGTAAATGTTTTTTACAAAAGGGTAATTCCTACTTGGCTTTCAGAGTTTTTTCCCCATGTCTGCTGTTTCTTAAAAAAAAAAAATCAGCCTTAAAAAAGAAGTATGCCAAAGAGACATATTTTGGGGTGGCAAATTCTGCTCCCCTACATTGCTCTTATTTATTCTGTCACTGATTTATTAAAAACAATAAATCACAACCTTTGAGAGTACAGAAATTCTTGTGCTGATCTATCAGCTAAAAGCCATCCTCTGCCCCTTTAGATTTACTAGGTGGAAATCAGAGCCATTCCAACCACTATGTGAAACCAAGCAGGAACCTTTGGGGCCCTCCCAGGTACAAACCCTTCTTGTGTTCCCATTTCTTGTTTTTAGAAAAAAGGCTTCAGCCTCCTAGACCTCCCCTGAGTACCAAAGGGCATATTCTAACAGTTGCTAATCAGGGAAGTAAGGGAATGCAGAAACAAAGGAGGAGCAATCAAGAAACAATAGTGCAGCTATTAAAGCAGGATCCTGGTTCCTCCTCAAGGGATATATATATATATATATATATATATATATATATATATATATAACAATATCTTTGAGTTCTTCTGCAGGAACTAAGGAGGTACTAAGGCCCTACCAGGTGGGAGACAGTAACTTCAGGCTGAGCACAAGATTCCTGGAACAGGGCCCTGCTACCTCACCACCAACCAATCAGAAGAAAGTCACCCACCCTGCAGCCTTCACCCCAAATTTTGCCTATTAAAAACTTCTCCCTGCAAACCACTGGGGAGTTTGGGGGTTTTGAGCATGAGCCACCCATTCTCCTTGTTTGGCCCTGCAATAAAACTTTCTCTGCTCCAAACTGCAACATTTTAGCTTGTTTGGCCTCACTGTGCATTGGGCACAGGGACAGATATTAGTAGCCTTTTTTGTTCTTATATATTGCTTTGAGATAAGGAAGCAAGGAATTTACCTTTCTCTTTTGGGTGGGGGCAGGGAGTAGAAATCACAGCAATGTGGCAACTCTCTTTAAATAAATCTTCCTCTTCAAATCCTCTCTAATCTTCAACTCCAGACCCTTTCATAATATCTATGTGTTTGAGGGCTTTTAAGAGCCATCTAAGCTCTTCACTAACACTTGATTTTCAAATGTTACTACTTGGTTAGAACCTCACTTCAGGTTATCATATGGACTATATCTTTGTGTTTTGAGATACTTCAAATTTAACACCCAGTTACAATTACATAGAGTGATTTTAGCACTTTGAGTTAAGTGACAGACTGCAGTGAACGTGAGGTGAAAAATGGAGAAAGTAAGAGTAACATATTCTGTCAAGAGTTCTATTTCTCAAAGGGGGTGGATAGAAGAGTATCTGGAGGTGTGGTGGAGTTATTCCAGGGAGATTGATTTATTTTGCTTTATTTTAAAAAGGTAAATAATTCAAGCATGTTAAAAGGTTTTGAAAAGGAGAAAATAAAAAAGGAAGAGATTGATGTTAAAAAGAGAGAAGATAATGGATAGTCCATAGTCTTTGCAAATGTAGAGGAACACTAATTGAGGGATGAGCTTTAGAAATAAAAATATAAGGAGAAAAAAAGGAAGAAGACAGATCTTGTATAGATAAAGCAAGTAGGCAGGATAGGTGATTGTTCCTCTTTGATTTCTTCACCCTTCTCTCTGTAAAGTAGAAGTTGAGAGCATCTCAAGTGAGTGAGAAATAATTTTGAGGAGAAGTTGAAATATGCCTACCCCCTAGAGTTTGGGAATACATATGAACTACTTGATGCATTCTTCTCTTGGTGGGGGGGCAATGAATACTGGAAGTTGCCTGGAGCCATCAGGTACTATAATGAGACAGGAAGGGGGAAGGGCACAGCCTTTAAAAGAATGACACAGCCCAAGGACACGACATAAACTGATTAGAACCAACTAGGTCCAAGATGGAAGACCAGTCAACTTCCACTAGACCTTGAGCCTCAGTATATGCTCATTGTAACACATCAGCATGGTAAATGACACACCCACAGGCACCATGACAGTTCCAAGGCCAACCATAAAAGGTCAAAAAGTGGGTGGTGGCCCAATTCCTGGAAATCCCCACCCCTTCCCCAAAATAGTTGGAATAATCCTCCCACTCATTAGCCTATGAAATTAACCACCCCTATAAAAGATGACAACCCCATACCCTGGCACCTCTCTTGCCTTCCAAGATGGTCCACACTCTGTGGAGTGTTTCTCTCTAAATAAATCCACTTCGTACCTACCACTGTTTCTCTCACTGAATTCTTCCTGTGACAAGACATCAAGAACCTGAGCTTCATTAAGTCCTGAGACCAGGTGTGTGACCTCAATTAAAAGATTGTGCAGGGCTTCCCTGGTGCCGCAGTGGTTGAGAGTCCGCCTGCCGATGCAGGGGACACGGGTTCGTGCCCCGGTGTGGGAGGATCCCACGTGCCGCGGAGCGGCTGGGCCCGTGAGCCATGGCCACTGAGCCTGCGCGTCCGGAGCCTGTTGCTCCGCAACGGGAGAGGCCACAACAGTGAGAGGCCCGCGTACCGCAAAAAAAAAAAAAAAAAAAAAAAAAAAAGATTGTGCATTCAAGTCCCAATCTGAGGTGCATGGTTTCAACACAAGCAAGTATGAATCCCTGAAAATGTGTCAGGAGTCAAAGAAAGATTTTAGGGAAGGAAAGGAATACAGTGTATTGAATGAGCTTAGCAGAAACGGCAGCCTATAATTTTCTGAACTGGGCAAATTCAGTGCCAAATTTAGGGCCTATGGGAGCCCAATCTGCTGTTTTCTGACCCTTACTGCATCAGCTGGGACATGGGCCAGCCCGAGAACCTGAAAAATTCCACAGCTGCATGACCCAACATCTACCAGAATCTTGCCCTGTTAATGAGCCAAGGAGGGAGAGGATAGGAGAACAATTTACCCCAGAAAGCATCTGCTGGATCAGAGGGAAAAACTGGTTTTGAAAATCTGGGATAAAAGATTAGCTGATATATTTGCACATAAATAGTTTTGAACATGTGCTGCCACCAGACCCTCACACCAAGGATTTTAAGGAGGTATTTATAATTATTAAACTAGATCCTAAAGAGAAGGTTCAAGTATGGACATTTCCCATGAACACATTTAAACTCTTTGTACATGTTGTGGATTAAATTTTGTCCCTTCAAAAAAATATGCTGAAGTCCTAACCCCTGGTACCTATGAATATAACCTTATTTGGAAATAGGGCCTTGTAGATGTGATCAAGTTAAAATGAGGTCATACTGAATTAGAGTGGGCTTCTAATACAATGACCGATGGGTATCCTTATGAGAATTAGGTTTCTACCCTCTCATAGGAACTGGGAGATAGAGGGCATGGTCTTCCTTGATCAGTACAGGGGTGGTCCTTGAGAAAGATACTCCTGGGTTGTAAAACTGACAAGAAGCTTTTAAAAAGATTTGCATATCAAAGAAGCAGAAAAAGAAATTACAGTTACAAGTTCCCAAAAGTGAATGCTCTAAGAAAAAGGAAGTTATGGGCCTAAAGGTAGGTCAGCTTCCGGAAACAACTTCCCTTCCACACCTTGTTTTTAGACTTCTAGCCTCCCAAACTGCAAGCCAATACATTTCTGTTGTTTTAAGCCACCTATTTTGTGGTAACTTGTTACAGCAGCCCTAGTAATTTAGTAGAGTAAATAATGCTCTGCAAATGAAGACACCTCTGGGATGGTGGTGATGGTGTATTGTCACTCTAAGTTCCAAGAAGAAACACAAAATCTGAGCAATAATAACATCCTCCCAAGAAAAAGCAGAGTTATGAAGGGGTAAAATGAGACATTATTTCGGGGATTAAAATCATCTCTAAATTTAAATATACTGAATAGTTACGTATGAATTCTGTTATAACTTTAAGCATCCCTCTTCCTTAGAATGCTCGTGTGTCAATTCTTCCCTACAAGGCATGAGGAAATTAAGTCTTACGTAGCTCTTTCCCAAGATATTACTTAACAAATATTTGCTGAATGAATGAAGCATTAAGACAGCCAATCACCAAAATCCAAGGCTACCCTTTCTTCATCTTCCAAAACTCAAACATCTAATCAGTAGCTAAGGTTTGCTGCTTTTACTTTCTATGTATCAGTAAATTCCAATCTGCCTTCTCCATCCGCTTGTCCATAGTTTTAATTCAGAGACCATTCATCTTGCTTCCACACTATTTATACAATGTTCTTGGCTCTAGTTTTTATTCCTCCAATTCATTCATTACAGTGCTTCCAGTTATTCATCCAAAATAAAAGTATGATTACTTTATTCTCTTGATTAATACATTTCATCCTTCCTCCCTATCAGCTATAGTGTGAATCCAGAAGCTCATCTCTTATACAGGAAAGTCTCAGCACCTTTTCAATTCCATTCCCCTTACCTGGATTGCCCACCTTCACTTTCTCTACCCAATGAACACATATTTATTACCCAAAAGTCAAAGTTTAAACATCATTTTCTCTTTGAAGCTTGACTGACATAACCTCATTAATATGTCTTTTGCATGTATCTATCATATCCTTACTTTCCATATTTTATTTTGTCAAAAGATTGTCTCCCCTACTTAGGTGATGTCTTACTTTTCTTTGTATAACTCCCACCTCCTCAGGCCCTAGCCTGAAGCAGCTGTTTAAGTGGATGCTGGTATAATAATTAATTAACAAATTAACTTATTTAATTCATTAAAAATGCAAACAGATCTACTGAGATTAATAATAGATAATACAATATTAAAAATGAAGAACTAGAGGTCTATGGCAAAGTGATTCCAGATCATGGAGTTGTATGAAATATTTTAAGTAAATCTGATGTGCACTTACCAGGCTATAAAAGATCTTAGCGTTGTATTTATAGATAAGGATATAGCATAATTTTAAACAATAAATTATCTAGAGAGATATCATATAGTACTCAAAAACCAATCCTCATCAACTGTATTTTATTTTTATTTTTTGGCCACACCACACAGCATGTGGGACCTTCATCCCCCACCCAGGGATCGAGCCCACAACCGCTGCACTGGAAGCACAGAGTCCT
The DNA here is from genome assembly GCF_008692025.1 of Phocoena sinus. Taxonomy (NCBI): domain Eukaryota; kingdom Metazoa; phylum Chordata; class Mammalia; order Artiodactyla; family Phocoenidae; genus Phocoena; species Phocoena sinus. Next base: position 32,809,839 of record NC_045772.1, on the reverse strand, counting down.
ACACACTGGGCTGACAGGGAAGTCCCTGCTCATTAACTTTAGACTCTAGCATCTCTCTCTCTCTGTTATTTTCAGCTACCTAGAAGTTAATGTATTCTTTGCATTCTTAAATACACAGCTACCTTTCATACTGTTTAAGAAGCCCCAAATGTTTCTAATGATAAATATGTTAATTTTCCATCAAAATTTTCCTGTTTAAGTTAAATATATAAAGAAAAAATAAAATAAAGATAAAATTTAATAAAATAAAGTTGGATATATTAAGATTTTTTAACATGTTGACAATACAAAATCCCGGGAGAATAAAATTTAGCAAGAATTATTATTATTTTTTTTTTAATCACTATGCAGGGATTTATACACTGCCTAGAAGACGATGGCCACTTTGGGCTTCTCAAACAATGCAAGTCTTTTTAGCCACACATGTAAAATACCACAAATTTCACTATGATATAAGGCTAAAGTTAAACCTCACTTGAAAAAACTCAAAGTGTAAAATAATTGCACTAGTATGATTTGACAGGTATAACATAAAATACTTAGGAAAATAATTTAAGTACCTGTGATAGTTATCATTCACTAACTACAACTAATTAGCTTGACAATTATAAATTATTTCCATTCTTACATTAAAATTAGTCTTCTGAATAAGAATCACATGCATTCATCATTCTTTGGATTAGACTGAATTATCTTACCTTTCGTGTAGCATAATAGAGAGTGTTGACTACAGCATCAGACAAACCTGGATGACTCCTGCCTGCATCATGTAAAAGCAGTGTACCTTGAGGTCATGTTGCTTACATTTTTTGAGGTTCAGAGATTTTCTGATATGTATTATCAAAAGAAATTTTGTATCTGATTTTTAAAAATGCCATTATTTAACATGTAAACTCCATCCCCTCCAAAATAATGCTAAATGTTGATTGTTTAAAGAACCACCATTGTGCACTAAAATAACATATGTGGATAAATTACATAAAATTAAATATGTAATTCTAGTACGCAAATATTGTGTACCATTATATATATATGGGATATGTGGAACCATGCTTGTGTGAATGTGGGTGTATATGAATATGCATGCATGTGTATATGTGTACCAAAATCCAGAGTGAGAAAATATACTTAGCATCAAAAATAATAACATTCCTCTAGTTGGGAAAAATATTTTAGTGTTGCTTAAATTTATTGTCACCTGAATGATGTTCTCCTAATAGATGATGTTTTTCTTTTATTTTTTATTCTTTAATTTACTTCAACTAAACCACAAGTCTTATCCCATGGTAGCAGAACACTACTCTGATACTTTTTCCTGTCCCTGTTCCACAGAGAAGACCCTTCTTCTGGACATTCTAAGATGTAGGGAGACAATACATAAAACAAAGGCCTGCATGGCTTCTCTTTGCATTTGACTAACTGAGATGCAATGGAAGGCAATTAAAATTATTGGTTGAGCAGAACGTTAACCTGTTTTTCACCACTGAGAACGATGTTGGCTGTGGGTTTGTTACATATGGCCTTTATCATGTTGAGGTAAGTTCCCTCTATGCCTACTTTTGGGAGGGTTTTTATCATAAATGGCTGTTGTATTTTGTTAAAAGCTTTTTCTGCACCTACTGAGATGATCATATGGTTTTTATCCTTCAATTTGTTAATATGGTGTATCACATTGATTGATTTGCATATATTGAAGAATCCTTGCATTCCTGGGATAAACCACACTTGATCACGGTGCATGACCCTTTTAATGTGCTGTTGGATTCCGTTTGCTAGTATTTTGTTGAGGATTTTTGCACGTATATTCATCAGTGATATTGGCTTGTAGTTTTCTTTTTTTGTGACAGCTTTGTCTGGCTTTGGTATCAGGGTGATGGTGGCCTCATAGAATGAGTTTGGGAGTGTTCCTCCCTCTGCTATATTTTGGAAGAGTTTGAGGAAGATAGGTGTCAGCTCTTCTCTCAATGTTTGATAGAATTCTCCTGTGAAGACATCTGGTCCTGGGCTTTTGTTTGTTGGAAGATTTTTCATCACACTCTCAATTTCAGTGCTTGTGATTGGTCTGTTCATATTTTCTATTTCTTCCTGGTTCAGTCTCGGAAGGTTGTGCTTTTCGAAGACTTCGTCCATTTCTTCCAGGTTGTCCAATTTGTTGGCATATAGTTGCTTGCAGCAATCTTTCATGATCCTTTGCATTTCTGCAGGGTCAGTAGTTACTTCTCCTTTTTAATTTCTAATTCTGTTGATTTGAGTAGTCTCCCTTTTTTTCTTGATGAGTCTGGCTAATGGTTTATCAATTTTGTTTATCTTCTCAAAGTTCCAGCTTTTAGTTTTATTGATCTTTGCTATTGTTTCCTTCATGTCTTTTTCATTTATTGCTGATCTGATCTTTATGATTTCTTTCCTTCTGCTAACTTTGGGTTTTTGTTCTTCTTTCTCTAATTGCTTTAGGTGTAAGGTTAGGTTGTTCATTTGAGATTTTTCTTGTTTCTTGATGTAGGATTGTATTGCTATAAACTTTCCTCTCAATGGTGAAAAGCTGAAACTATTTCCACTAAGGTCAGGAACAAGACAAGGTTTCCCATTCTCACCACTATTATTCAACATAGTTTTGGAAGTTTTAGCCACAGCAATCACAGAAGAAAAGAAATAAAAGGAATCCAAATCAGAAAAGAAGTAAAAATGTCACTGTTTGCAGATGACATGATACTATATGTAGAGAATCCTAAAGATGCTACCAGAAAACTACTAGACCTAATCAGTGAATTTGGAAAAGTAGCAGGATTCAAAATTAATGCACAGAAATCTCTTGTATTCCTATACACTAGTGATGAAGAATCTGAAAGAGCAATTAAGGAAAGACTCCCATTTGCCATTGAAACAAAAAGAATAAAATCTCTTGGAATAAACCTACCTAAGGAGACAAAAGACCTTTATGCAGAAAACTATAAGACACTGATGAAAGAAATTAAAGATGATACAACAGATGGAGAGACATACCATGTTCTTGGATTGGAAGAATCAACATTGGGAAAATGAATATACTACCCAAAGCTATCTACAGATTCAATGCAATCCCTATCAAACTACCAATGGCATTTTTCACAGAACTAAAACAATAAATTTCACAACTTGTATGGAAACACAAAAGACCCCAAATAGCCAAAGCAACATTGAGAAAGAAAAACAGAGCTGGAGGAATCAGGCTCCCTGACTTCAAACTATACCACAAAACAACAGTAATCAAGACAGCATGGTACTGGCACAAAAACAGAAATATAGATCAATGGAACAGGACAGACAGCCCAGAGATAAACCCATGCATATATGGGCACCTTATCTTTGATAAAGCAGGCAAGCATATACAATGGAGAAAAGACAGCCTCTTTCAATAAGTGGTGCTGGGAAAACTGGACAGCTACATGTAAAAGAATGAATTTAGAAAACTCCCTAACATCATAGGCAAAAATAAACTCAAAATGGATTAAAGACCTAAATATAAGGCCAGACACTATAAACTCTTAGAGGAAAACATAGGCAGGACACTCTATGACATAAATCACAGCAAGATCCTTTTTGACCCACCTCCTAGAGAAATGGAAATAAAAACAAAAGTAAACAAATAGGACCTAATGAAACTTAGAAGCTTTTGCACAGCAAAGGAAACCATAAACAAGACAAAAAGACAATGCTCAGAATGGGAGAAAATATTTGCAAACAAAGCAACTGACAAAGGATTAATCTCCAAAATATACAAGCAGCTCATGCAGCTCAATATCAAAAAAACAAACAACCTAATCCAAAAATGGGCAGAAGACTTAAATAGAAATTTCTCCAAGGAAGGTATACAGATTGCCAACAAACACATGAAAGGATGCTCAATATCAGTAATCGTTAGAGAAATGCAAATTAAAACTATAATGAGGTATCGCAAAAAAAAAAAAAAACTATAATGAGGTATCACTTCACACTGGTCAGAATGGCCATCATCAAAAAATCTACAAACAACAAATGCTGGAGAGGGTGTGGAGAATAGGGAACCCTCTGGCACTGCTGGTGGGAATGTAAATTGATGCAGCCAGTATGGAGAACAGTATGCAGATTCCTTAAAAAACTAAAAATAGGACTACCATATGACCAGCAATCCCACTACTGGGGATATACCCTGAGCAAACTATAATTCAAAAAGAGTCATGCACAACAATGTTCACTGCAGCACTATTTACAATAGGCAGGACATGGAAGCAACCTAAGTGTCCATCAACAGATGAATGGAGAAAGAATATGTGGCACATATATACAATGGAATATTACTCAGCCATAAAAAAAGATATTGTTATTTATAGTGAGGTGGATGGACCTAGAGTCTGTCATACTGAGTGAAGTAAGTCAGAAAGAGAAAGTCAAAGACTGCATGCTAACAGATATATATGGAATCTAAAAAAAAAGAAAGGTTCTGAAGAACCTAGGGGGAGGACAGGAATAAAGACACAGACATAGAGAATGGACTTAAGGACACGGGGATGAGGGAGGGTAGGCTGGGATGAAGTGAGAGAGTGGCACTGACATATATACACTACCAAATGTAAAATAGATAGCTAGTGGGAAGCAGCCACATAGCACAGGGAGATCAGCTCAGTGACCACCTAGAGGGGTGGAATAGGTCAGGTGGGAAGGACACACAAGAGGGAGGGGATATGGGGATATATGTATATGTATAGCTGATTCACTTTGTTTTACAGCAGAAACTAACACAATATTGTAAATCAATTGTACTTCAATAAAGATGTTTAAAAAATGATTAAAAAAAAAGAATGTTAACCTGCTTTCTCTATGAGTTTTGAAATTAAATTGGTTCTGAGTTATTTCTGAAGTTAAAGATGAAAAATATTGTCTTCAGGATGTATAGGGTCCTTGTGAATAGATTTATGGATGACTGTGATATATTGAGGTCATATACTGTGTCTAATGTTGGCCATTATGCTTTGGAGAAATTTTTTGTTAAGTATAAACTAATTATCCTGTAACAGAGATACAGAGAAGTGAAAATAGAAGGATAATTGTTCAATAAACATGGTTGACATGAGCTAGCATTGCTGAATGCTTATTAAAATATATTCAACTTTAATAAAATCACAGCAGAGGACAACTGCTTTACTCTTTCATGATTGCCACACTTTTTTTTTTTTTTTCGGTACGCGGGCCTCTCACTGTTGTGGCCTCTCCTGTTGCAGAGCACAGGCTCCGGACGCACAGGCTCAGTGGCCACGGCTCATGGGCCCAGCCGCTCCGCGGCATGTGGGATCTTCCTGGACTGGGGCACGAACCCGTGTCCCCTGCATCGGCAGGTGGGCTCTCAACCACTGTGCCACCAGGGAAGCCCCTTGCCACACTTTTTTAAAAAAAGAGTTCAGATGTTAATTTCTCTTGGAGACTTTCTCTCAAGCCAAGTTAGTCTCTTTTTTCTTTCTGTGTTCCCATGCCATTTTGCATAGTACTTTCCTCCATTCTAGTCCCAACCTTCTCCTTGCATGCCTCCAAACTCCAGTCTTCAAAATTAGGGATTCAATATAATTTTTCTTAGTATATTTAGCACCTCATAAAGGACCAGACATTTAAATCTCAGCTGGAGCTCAAAAATGTTGAATGAATAAATGAATGAAGTACTACATAAGCCCATAAAGTATGTGCGGTCCAAGAATGAGAAAGGGTCATAACTAAAAGTGACAGAAACCTATCTCACATTAGCCTAAGAAGAAAGAAATATATTGGTTCATATAACTGGGATGTTCAAGGACAAAGCAGAATTTACTTAAAGCACAGCAAGTAAATGAGAAATTACTTTCTTAAAGCTCTGGATGAAAAATCCTGGTCAGAACTCCAATAATCAGCTTAGTCTTCCTCTGATTAACCTATTCTGGATTATTGACCTATTTCTATAGCCACCCAGGGTTAGGGTAGGCTAAACCTCATTTAAAATGTATGTAATGGGTTTCTCACAGGAGAAAAAGTGTCTCTAAAAAAAGAAGGAAGCAGTTGCTAAGCAGTCCAAAACATCAGATATCCACTTCGTGAAAATCATCTAGTAGAGTACATTATTGGAAGCACTTGGATAAGCAAAGAAATACCCAAACAAGAAATCACCTAAACCAGCTCTTCTTTGTCTCCAAAACATGAATCTCTCTAAGCTACCAAGGACATTCTTTTATCCATTCATGCTTTCATTTGTTCATTCATTTAGCAACAATTTATTGAGACCGTATTATGTATCATACACTGTGCCTAAGTGCTAGTGTAGTTGGGATGGGGGGTGGGGGAGAGGGAGACAAATAAATAATGATTTCCAGGAGATCACAAGTACCACTGACTTTTATGGAATATCCTATCAAACAATTAGCCTAAATTAACTGCATGACAAAGTAATGACTAATTCACTTAACTGATACATGATTACGTTAGGTCAATACTGATTTTTTTATGACTATACTTTAATGTCTAATCATACTAAGACACAGAGTAAACTGAGCACAAACCAACATGTTTGCTTGATTTACTCTATGAACATTCTAGAAAATATTTTATTAACATTTTGAGGATGTCTTTGTGATATTTCTGTCTCTTCTTTAGTTCATTATAATGGTAGAAGGCAACTTTTTAAATTATTTGGAGTTTTATCTAGCTTAAAATGGGTACCCAATGTAGATTTCTTATCGTCAGTTATTCTCTAAATTAGAACTCAGTGTTAGATAACTGCATAGTGACTCATTATTGGTATTCAATTGAAATAGCATTGTGAACGATTTAAGAAAATGAAACTGAATAATCTACATATATTTAAAGAAGTAGAAAATTTCTACACTGTATAAGGCAATACAACAAACAAAATTGAAAAGAAAATTAGTTGCATACAAAATAATCTAAATTTTCAAAGGGTACAAGAAATACAGCTTTACTTTTCTATACAAAGGATTTTTAAATAATTTAAGAGTATGTATTTATTTTATAAAATAATTAATTTTATAGCTTTTCCTCTCACTCTTATTATTATCTAGTCAAAGTTAATTGCTCTCATAAGACATGCCAGTGAAGCTGGTGATTGGTTCTATCTGTATTTTCATTTTCCTCTTTTTTATTGTCTCTGGACTAGCTCTGATATATGGTTCTAATTTGTTTCTCATAATTTAAGGACCACAGGGCCTTTGCATGCCTCAAATATATGTAGCTTTTCTCTTCTTCAACATTATGTTTACTTTCCTGTGTGTTATCATTAGAGCTATTATGAAAGCTTGTTTGTTTATATAAATTATTTTTTCCCATTTAAAAAAAATTTATGAAAAATACATAAACAAATTAAATTTGGAATGAGAAAGATAATGCTAAAGTTTTATAAGAATGCATTTGTTCTTTAAAATTTGGCACTCCACAGATACTCAAAGAGCAATGACCAGAGCAGACCTACAGTGAAAATAATTACAGATAATCATAATTTAAAATTTCAGGGTTGTCCAAAGATCTAAGATTATCAGGATCACAAAAGCACTTTAAATTTGTTGAAGAAAAAATTGCTGACTCCCTGAATTGATTATTAAACCAATAAAAGCTGGTCATTGTCTGGAACATTGCTGTCCTATAGAAATATGATGGGAACCCGTATTTAATTTTAAGTTTTCTAGTACCACATCAGAAAAGTAAAAGATATAGATAAAATTAAATGTAGTAACATATTTTATTTTATCCAAGATATCCCAAATAGTATTTGACCGCTTAACCCATATTAAAAATATTTATAATATATTTTACTTTTTAAAAAACTGTCATTAAAATACTATATATATATATATATATATATATATTTACTTGTACAGCACATCTTGATTTAGAACAATCACATTTCAAGCGCTCAATAGCTATACGTGGCTAATACCTACAGTAATGGACAGCACAGTTGTAGAACATTATGTAACATGAGAGAAACTCAAGATCTCAAATGAAGATACAACTAAAGATGAAAAATCGAGAAATTACCATTCTCTAGCAAATAGATCTAGTTCAAATGCATTTTGCAAGCCATCAGGCATATGCTCACTGATTTAGGTGTTTACAAAGTAAACGGTAAACTGTAGGAACACAATTAGTTGGTTGAATAAAAAAGTATATTTTAGACATATTCTATATGTGCTAATCAAGTTGTATTTGAGGATCACCTGCATCAGAATCACTAGGATATTTCCTTATAAATGCTGAATTCTTTTTTTTTAAATTTATTTTTTGGTCATATTATGCAGCTTATGGGATCTTAGTTCCCTGACTAGGGATCAAATCTGTGCCCCCTGCAGTGGAAGCATGGAGCCCTAACCACTGGACCACCAGGGAATTCCCATAAATGCTGAATTTTGGGCTAACACCTGAGAATTTTTTTTATTTTCAGAATCTCTGGAGTTGGAGCCTAAAAACCTGCATACATAACTGTTTTTAATATAATCTTTATGTATGTTAATATTTGAAATATATGACTATATGTTATATGCAATAGAACTTAGTAATATCCTAAAAACCAATAAGCAAGATTGCTTCACTTATCTAAACAAATCATAAATCATATGTGACACAATTATGTACATAAAGCATTGCCATGTCTCAAATATCCTATGAAATTCTAAGGGAGGAAGACCCAGATTCATTTATTTGGCAGACTTCAGTTATTCATTCTGGAACAAATCTAAGAAAAATTAATAAATTATTAATCTAAGAAATAAGAATTAAAAAATAGAAAATAAGCATTACAAAATAAGAATAAATAAAAAGCAGAAATAAATAATATTAATAAATCTAAGAAAGATTTAATATGCAAGTCCAATGAGTTATGATCTTCAGGTTTGGGGGATATATAGGCCTTTTTTTCCTCCTTTTTTTAGTAAAATAAAATAGATATTAAACAAGTAATTACATAAATATTTACTATAATGCAAAAATAATGCAGGCTAACCGGAGAGAGAAAAATGAGGGAGGCAAAGTGCATTGTAGATATGGTGATGAAAGAAGTTCTTCCTGAAAAGAAAGATCTGAATGAGATGAATGAGAAAAATCAAATAAAATCTGGAGTATGAGCATACCAGGCAGAGGAAATAGGATGTTCAAAGGCTTTGGGCTGGGAAAAGCTTGTCATATTCAAGGAAAGGAAGAATGTCAGTGGGCCTCTAGTAGATGGAGTAAGTAGGAGAATGGTAGGAGCTAATATAGAAGAAATAGCCAAGAGCCAGATCACTTTGAGTGTCACAGTCATGTAAGAATTTGGGATTTTATTCTCTATGTGATAAAAAGCACATATAAAATTTAGCATAGGAATGAGACATAATATAATTTATGTTGTTAAAAACTACTCAGACTACTCTGAGGATAACAATAAGAGGGCCAAAGTAGAAGCAAAGAGGTTGGTTAGAAGAATATTACAGGTGTTCAGGCAACATATTGTAAGACTTGGACTAGGTCATAGGGAGATCATAGGCAAGGAAGGTTATAAAAAGTGGCCTAATTTTGATTACATTTTGAGAACTCATAAGACTAGTTGATAAAATCATATGTGGACTGTGAGAGAAAAAAGAAGCAAGTTTGACTCCAAGCTGTCTGCCTAGGTTTTGGAGAAGTGGATGTTTGATTTTTATACTAAGTAATTGTTATTAGCAGCTTAAAACAACACCCATTTATTATCTTACAGATTCTGTGGATAAGGAGTCTGAGTACTGCTTAGCCTGATCCTTTGCTCAGAGCCTCACGAGGCTGATATTAAGATGTCTTCCAGGGCTTCCCTGGTGGCGCAGTGGTTGAGAGCCTGCCTGCTGATGCAGGGGACATGGGTTCGTGCCCCGGTCTGGGAGAATCCCACATGCCGCGGAGCGGCTGAGCTTGCGCGTCTGGAGCCTGTGCTCCGCGACAGTGAGAGGCCCGTGTACCGCAAAAAAAAAAAAAATGTCTTCCAGGGCAGCAGTACCATCTGAGGTTTGCAGTCCCATTCTAAGCTCATTAGTTCTTGGCTGAATTCAGTTTCTTGTGGTTCTCAGAGTAAGATTCCAGTTTTTTGCTGGTGGCTGGCCAGGTACTGCTTTCAGCTTATAGGCCACCCTTGGGTCTTTGCCATGTGGCCCTCTCTGCAACATAGTATTTTGTCCCTTCAAGGCCAGCAGGAAGATCCTGGATGCTGTTTCTTGTCTCTTTTAATAGTTGACCTGATTGGATGAGTCCCGCTTAGGATAATATTCCTTCTGATTAGCTCAAACTGAACTGATTAAGAGACTTTCATTACATCTGTAAAATCTTGTTTGCGACAAATTGAAACATAATCACAATAGTGGTATCCCATAATATTCACAGATCCTCAAGTGAAACAGATTTTTCAAGGAGATACACGCATACACACAGACACACACCAGGAGGTGAGAATCTTGACAGTCATCTTAGAATTCTGCCTACTACAGTAGATAACTTTGGGCAAAGCATTTTTATAAGAATAAGTTTGAGTTCTTTTTAGGTTTCATTTAATTTCATATACATATTAGATATCTAAGTGTAAAATAAGCCGTTGAATAAAGCATATGTATTTGGAGCGCAGGGAGAGATTGTAGCTAGAGATGCAGTATCAGTAATCCTATGGATATAAACAGATTGGGTGAGATCATCTAGAGTGTGTGTTGATAGTGAACAAAAGACTGAGGGCTGAGCCCTGAGTTAATCAAATGTTTAGAAGTTGGACTGAAAGGAGGGACCAATAAATAAGACTGAAAGGTAATAGCCAATGGAAAAAAAAGGAAAACAAGGAGAGTCCGGTGTCCGGAAGGAAATTAAAAAAAAATAGTTCTAACAAATAGTTCATTATATGCAATGTAGCTAAGAAATTAAGATGTGGACCGATAATTGATTATTACATTTAGCAATGTAAATATCAGTGTTGCACCTGACCTGAAAAGATTCAGTGGTGTGATGAGGATGAAAGTACAAAAGATACAAGTGGCATACGAGTACAAAAGATACAAGTTTGGGGAGAATGAGAATTGAGGAATACCAATGAAGATTGGGATTACAGTCAACTTTTTAGAAAGGGTTTTACCATAAGGGGTAAAAGGAAATGTGGTCATAGCTAGAGAGAAATATGGGGGTAAAAAGGGTTTTATTTTTAAGATGGGAATTGATTGATGCTAATAAAATGATACAGAAGAGAAGGGAAATTGCATGATGCTGTAGAGAGGAAAACAACTCTGGAAGCAAAGTTCTTGTGCTGACAAGGAAAACAACAACAATTACCACCACCACAACAAAACAAAATGATAGATTCCAGTGCATAAGTAAAAGGCTTGCCCTTAGAAGTCCACATAGCTTATCTGTAGTGAGGAAAAAATCAAAGGCTATGGATAGAGATGCAGGTAGATTAGTAGATTTGATGATGGGAATAGGAATTAGCTCCCTTGATTGTTTCTATTTCTCAGGGAAATAAGAACATGAGGATGGTTAGGAGAAGGCATATAAAAGGTTCAAGTAAAGAAAATGTAAACTATTTCTTTGTGAGTGGGAGAGTGAATTGATCAGCTAAACCACAGAGAACCCAATTGAGACTTGTGACACCGATAAGAATGTTTGTATTTTCCTTTTCCTAACCAAGTCCATCTATTCATGTAATATCTTATTAGACTCTTTGTGAAAAAATAAAATTCTATTTTGTTAACACAAGGAAATGTTATAACAATTAGTGTTACTTTATCTAAGACAGAGTGGATACAGATAAGGGAAGATGTTAAAGTGAAGTATTTTGGGGGGGGGTGCGCATACCAATATAAATTTCGGGATTTTCAGAGTGCAGGATATGCAAGTGAAATTCTTAATAATTTGAAATTTAAAAAAATTCTTTGAACTCTCATCCAAATAAGGAATAGAAAAAGGAGTCAGTATAGGGAAGGAAGAAAGATTTTAGAAATGAGATTTTTTTTCAGAAGAATGCCTTTGGATAAAGTTGTTAGTCTCACCACTTCCATCACCTCCATGGTAAAAATATGGAGTACCTGCCTTTTCACCTCAGGCATAGTAGGATTGGGCTTCAAGTGGTCTATTCTGATCTTAATCTGTTCTCCTTTCAACTGAGGAAAAACAGTAGACTGGAATCTCAGCTCTGGCTAAAGACTCTGGAAGGTAGCAGAGATGCGATTGCAAGTTACTTTGGAAATACACTAAAGGTAAGTTACTGTTACTTTGGAGTCAGCATTCACTTCCAGAGATTCTTGGGGCAAGGAATGCATGACTATTCTCATGGACAAGATGGGAGATGGCAAGACGGTCATCTTAGACCATGCTCAATAGGAACAAACTAGCAAAAAAGGAATCTGGAGGTTTACCTCTGCTCTGGTAGTTCTTGTAGAGGGAAATGAAACTGACTGACAATGTTGAGGGTTTATGAGAAGCCAATAAAAGTGCTCCTAAAGAGATAGTGTCAATTTTAAACATCTGCCAGACTCAGGGAGGGTAAGCACAATTTATGAAAGTGCTAATTCAATTAAGAAAATTCCAGATCTCTTACTCCTGTTCCCTTCCTAAGTCCCAACAAAGGAGAGAACAAAAGAATGAATTAACCAGTTCATTAAATAAATAATAGGAAATGAGAGAAGAACCAAGCCCATATCCTCCTCTCTGAATTGACCTATCAGTACTGCAGAAGTGACATATTGTTAAACTGAGCTTGGAAATTTTATTATTATTGGGGATGGTTTATTGTGATTCCTGAAGTGAGCTGATACTGTGAACTAAAGCAAACACAGTTCTGTATAGACATTCTAACTCCTTAAACTGAACTGAAAATTCATGGAGCCAGCCCACATCTGTATTCAAGATCTAAGAAGAATCTTGAAGGGACAGTGCAAGACAAAACCAAAGTTGTCTTTTGATTATATCCCATAAATTGATCTAACATTTAAAAAGGAAGTAATTTTAATAAAAGCAATTTTGGTAAAATTAATCTACTTATGGGTAGAAGTAAAAATTGAAGGAGAATGAAGATGAGTGAGAAACTGATAGAGCCAGTATAGTTTTTAAAAAAAAGAAAGAGTAGCGATAGTAGCAGAAGTGAGATGAAAAGATAGGAAGTGAAGTAATGATCATAGAGTGGGCTAACTTGAAATCAAGATTTTGGAGATGGTACATTACTGGCAGTGATAAAGTCTAGGACATGACACCGGTGGGACAGCTAAGATGGAGCAGAAGAAATGATCATGGGAGTGAGCATGCTGAGAAACCAGGAGACCAGGCTGCTGAATTGATCATCAATGTAAGTTAACAAAGACTGATGATGTGAGTAGTGTTGCAGAGAGAGAACTTGATCCAGGTGTCAAAATCCTCAATGAATGAGGGACAGTGAGCAGAGTTAGAAGGATGACAGTAACAAAGAAAGGTAGATGGTAATATCATATGATCATTTGTTTTTGAAAAGGTAATTCTAAATTGAATTCTTTAATTCTAATTTTATGTTAGAATCAATCCAATAAATCCTGTATTCATTTCATAGGACTGCCATAACAAAATACCAGAAACTGGGTCACTTAAAACAACAGAAATTTATTTTCCCACTGTCCTGGAGGCTAGAAATCTAAAATCAAGATGTTTTGGCAAGACCATCCTCCTTCTGAAGCCTCCAGGGGAGGATCCTTCCTTACTTCTCCCACCTTTTGGTAGATCTAGGAATTCCTTCTCTTTTGGCAGCATAACACCAGTTTCTTCCTCCATCTTCACATGGCCATCTTTTCTGTGTGGCTCTGCTCAAATTTCCATCTTTTTGTAAGAACATCAGTCATATTGGATTAAGGGCCCATCCACTGACCTCATCTTAACTTGATTACCTCTGCAAAGACCCTGTTTCCAAATAAGGTCACATTCACAGGTACAGAGATTAGGGCTTATAAGTATCTTTGGATGGAACACGATCCAACCCATAACAAACACCAAACCCTCATATATATATTTTTTAAAAATCAGCACCCAAGGTAAACCATATATGCATGGTGGGTTATACCTTCAAGTATGCTGAATATAATGGCAGAGAATGTGTCTGTTTTGTTTCCCAGATCATTTCATTAGAAAAGAGTAATAAGAGTTTATTTGTTCAGTTTTGTTTGCTTTGATTTGATTTGTGAGAAATCTCTATATCCTCAAGTCATAATACTATGAAAGCCCATTGTTCTTTATGAGAAAATATGAATTACTTTCCAATATATAGGAGATAGTGTTTCAGAAAAAATGCCTAGTTTCATTTTTCCTCCTCTTTTTGTATAAATATATTAAATTTAATACAATAGTATTTAAAAAAAAAGAAAAAATACAATAAAAGGAAGCCAGTGTTTGTCACTTCGAAAGAAAATTACAAACACAACACCTTGGTAATGTTTTAGAAAATATTTGGATGTTACAATTTAATAAAAGAGCTATAAACATGTCAAACTATAAGTATCCCAAATGATAATATTTCATAAGAAAATGAAACAAACCTGTCTTCATTTCATCATACTAAATATGCAATTAAATTCTGCTTAAGTAGTAGGTGTAACACCTGCTTAGTTTTTGTATGTGACATATTATACCTTTGCAGTAGGAATAATTGGATTTTAAGTGGAGAATCAAAGTTATTAGCATATAAATAGAGATAAGCATGCTGTTATAAAGTCTAAACTCATACCAGTAGTAGATAAGCAGGGCTAAAACTATGCATTCTATTTACAAATATAATTTGAACTTAGAAACCTGAAAATCACCCTATCTTCTGGCTTTTGGTGATATTTTCCAAGATTTGATACTCTGTCATTCTGTACTGACATTTAGACCACTGGATTCCAATACTTGCAATGACAAAGCTATTTTGCCTTGTTCTTTCAATTTGAGATACGATCATTCTGCTGAACTTTACATTTGTGATTCAAGTTAAAACCTTTCATCTACTCTTATATAAAAAAAGCTTGATGGCTTAATGGATAGTTCTGACCTTTTCAAGTCCACATTCTAAGCACTAATCTCTAGTGAAGAATAATCCACACCTCAAATACAAATACACAGTTCTGTTCAGTCAGCTTGGTAGTTCGAGAAACTCCAGGGAATAGACTGGACCTAAGTTTTCCAGATCTCCTCCTGTGCACTTTTATTCCTCAGACTGAAAGGGGATCAACTAAAATATTAAAACCATACAAACTTTCGTTAAGTAGAAAAACTCCACTGTTGGAAAAGAATTGTTCCTCATAGCAATGCACTCTTTATTTACAACTATTCAAAATAATAACTCCCACTGCAATTTTAATAATAAGATAAAATAAATTTTAAGTAACTTACTACATAAACTAGCATTTTTAGTTGTAATGATATATCAATATTACAGTTAAGAGTTAAACCATTTAAACCAAAACTATTAAGAATTCCCTTTTCCTCACCCACTTTGGCCTCTTCCTACGACCAATTCTGCTATATTAAAATATCCAAAACTCTAAATTCAAGATTTGAGACAATCTTAAACCAAAGCTACTCAAATATCTCACTTCTTAGTTGTAGAAATAGCACCTGGATAGCACATAGACTGCTGAACTCATTACATCTAAACAAAACCCACTATTTCTCTGACTCTCCTATTCCCTCTATTTCATATGCCAATTTTTTCAGAAATACAAGCCAGGAATTTGATATTTATTTTCATCTCATCCCTTTATATGTTCATCTGACAGGGGGGCAAACCCTTTCAATTTTTCTTTAATTAAAACTTAATTTTATAGAGCAGTTTTAGGCTCACAGCAAAATTGAGGGGAAGATAAAGATTCCCCATGTATTCTCTGCCCCTAAACTATGTTATCTTGTAGGAGTTTTATAGTTTTGCATTTTACATTTAGATCTGTGATCCATTTTGAATTATTTTTTGTGCACGGTGTTTAAGGTCTGTATCTAGATTTTTTGTTTTTGTAGATGTGTATTTGTTCTAGCACTATTTATTAAGAAGACTACCTTTGCACCATTGTATTGTTTTTGCTCCTTTATCAAAGATCAGTTGACTATATTTATGGGGATCTATTTCTGCCCTCTCTATTCTGTTCCATCAATCTGTTTGTCTCTTATTTTACCAATACCATACTGTCTTGATATATGGTAGTTTACAGTAAGTCTTGAAGTTGGGTAGTGTCAGCCTTGCAACTTTGTCTCCTTCAACATTTTGTTGGCTATTCTGGGTCTTTTGCTTCTTTATATAAACTTTAGAATCAGCTTGTTGATATCTACAAGCTAACTCACTGGGAATTTGATGGCTCTTCTCTGTGTGTCACTAGTTCATCTTCTGGCTAGGAAGGGAGGATATCAGTGTCACTCTCAGGACACTGCCACATCTCACACCACCCTTACTGCCTTCTTCTTTGGACAAATGACCCTCGTATCTACTGTAGCGCAAGAACGAGGATGAGAATAGGAAAAGACCTAGTCTCACCACTTCCAGTGCAATTTCTCAACCAATCACCCACATGCTGGCACCTACCTGCTTCCAGTTTTCATTCCTCTGATTCTGGGTCACCACAAAATCACTCCAGTCTTTGGTGGCAATTCCTCTTCTATGATCTTCTCTTCCTTATGTTAATCTTTCTGTCATGGAAGGATTCCCCCTGATATTTTGCTCCTGATGTCACTTTTTGGAGGCAAAGTTTCAGTGTATTATTCTTTTCTCCTTGTTTTCTTCCTTCTTTCTCCTTCTTTATTTTTATTGTCTTTTCTATCATTTCTAGTTATTTAGGAAATTAAGAGAAATCCATTCATGTGCATAGTTTGCCAAATTGAGTCAAACTTTCCAACACTCTCTTTTGTTATTAAACAAAAACAAAAACAAAATGTTCTTGTGGCTAAATTCCAGATGCACAAATTTGTGTTGAAAGAAAAATTAGACTACAAATTGTGTAACAAACTGTTCCCAGGACCTTCAAGTTTCACTCTCTAATAACCTAACGTAGTAACTCATGCACGGAGAGTTGGAAATACAATTTTTCATTCCCAAACTATCGATACTCTCACTATTCAGTTTTTCATCTAACATTCTACTGCTGGCAATTCTCAGTCTCATTCAAACCTCCTTTCCTTTCTGTTGCTGGTCTTGTTTCTGTGCCTCTTATTACCCAGTTAAGGAAAACAGCTTCCTTTCACTCCCCTTCATTATTTCCCAAACAATACAATCACAAGGCAATTTTGTGTAAAAGATCATTACTGAAAATATGGAAATAATAGAGGGTATTATGCCATATCTAGCAGAGCTAAAAACCAAATACTAAATGTTATAACTCTCTGTTTTTACAAATCATCTCTCTCTGCATAGAGCACTGTTTACCGGTTCGATTACTTCTGTGTGCCTTTCTCACTCCATGACCCCACCCTCCCAACTTGCCTGACAGCCTACTACTAAGGTCCCTTTCTTAAATTAACTGCTCACTTTTAACATTTAAAAGCAAATCCCTACTGTAAGTCATTTGTGGACAAAGGTAGTGAGCGTTCATTACTGGAGATAATTTAAATATTTCAGTGGCTAATAATTTCTGGTTTTTCATGGTGCTGGCTCAGCTGCATTTTTTACCTTGTTCCTTAAGATTTATTAAGTATAACAGGGCACCTCTATGAAAAAACTGTTGTTTCGTCTTGACTTCTGGCTCTGACCCTGTTTTTTGTTTTTATTTTTTTTTAAGACTTGATGAATTTGTTACAATATTGCTTCTGTTTTTATGTTTTGATTTTTAGGCCCCAGACATGTGGGATCTTAGTTCCCTGACCAGGGATTGAACCTTCACTCCCTGCATTGGAAGAGGAAGTCTTAACCACTGGACCACCAGTGAAGTCCCTGACCCTGCTTTTTTGAAAGACTGTTGTTGACTTGATATAAGGCATAGAGGTCAGTCATGGGGAAAAGAGCTGTGAACGAGTAATCTTGAGGTAAAAGCAAAATCTAAGAGAGAAACTGAGCCTCCTAAAAGTAAACACCTTACTCTGAAAGAGGATACAAAAACAAAATCTCAAGATAGCAAGAGGTATCACAGAGGGGCAAAAATACACCAACAAGGTTGAAAGTTATCTCTGTAAGAAAGAAAAGTTTGAAAACAAAAGGTCAAAGATGCACAGAAGCTTGAGTCAGGTCTATTTTCAGAGGTTTGTTTCATGTCAAAGGCTAAAGGAAAAAACTAAATTCTCATACCCATGAATACATTTATATTTATATGTCCATATACAACCATATACAAAGTGTATATTCAAGAAGTCAGGGGAGACCCTCAAAAGATGGTGGAGAAGTGAGACATGGAGATGGTCTCCCTCCCCACAAATACATCAGAAATACATCTACATGTGGAACAACTCCTACAGAACATATGCTGAACGCTGGCAGAAGACCTCAGACCTCCCCAAAGGCAAGAAAGTCCCCACATACCTGGGTAGGGCAAAAGAAAAAAGAAAAAACAGAGACAAAAGAATAGGGACGGGACCTGCACTTCTAGGAGGGAGCTGTGAAGGAGGAAAGGTTTCCACACACTAGGAAGCCCCTTCACTGGAGGAGACGGGGGGTGGGGTGGGGGGAGCTTTGGAGCCACGGAGGACAGCACAGCAACAGAGGTGCAGAGGGCAAAGCGAAGAGACTCCTGCACAAAGGATCAGTGCAACCAGCACTCACCAGCCCGAGAGGCTTGTCTGCTCACCCGCCGGGGTGGGCGGGGGCTGGGAGCTGTGGCTCAGGCTTCGGTCGGATCTCAGCGAGAGAACTGGGGTTGGCTGCATGAACACAGCCTGCAGGGGGTTAGTGCACCATGGCTAGCCAGGAGGGAGTCCGGGAAAAAGTCTGGAACTGCCTAAGAGGCAAGAGACCATTGCTTCGGGGTGCGCAAGGAGAGGAGATTCAGAGCACTGCCTAAAGGAGTTCCAGAGACAGGTGTGAGCCACGGCTATCAGCGTGGACACCAGAGATGGGCATGAGATGCTAAGGCTGCTATTGCAGCCAACAAGAAGCCTGTGTGCAAGCACAGGTCACTCTCCGCACCTCCCCTCCCAGGAGCCTGTGCAGCCCGCCACTGCCAGGGCCCCGTGATCCAGGGACAACTACCATGGGAGAACGCACGGAACGCCTCAGGCTGGTGCAACGTCACGCCAGCGTCTGCTGCTGCAGGCTCGCCCCATACTGCACGCCCCTCCCTCCCCCCGGCCTGAGTGAGCCAGAGCCCCTGAATCAGCTGCTCCTTTAACCCCACCCTGTCTGAGCAAAGACAGACGACCTCAGGTGACCTACACACGGGATAGGGGTGGGGGGCAAATCCAACGCTGAACCGCAGGAATTGTGAGAAAAAAGAAGGGAAAGGGAAATTTATCCCAGCAGCCTCAGGAGCAGCGGATTAAATGTCCACAATCAACTTGATGTACCCTGCACCTGTGGAATACCTAAATAGACAAAGAATCATCCGAAAATTGAGGCGGTGGACTTTGGGAGCAACAATATATATATTTTTTTCCTTTTTCTCTTTTTGTGAGTGTGTACGGGTATGCTTCTTTGTGTGATTTTATCCGTATAGCTTTGCTTTTAGCATTTGTTCTAGGGTTCTATCTGTCCGTACTTTTCTTTTTTTTAGTATAGTTTTTAGTGCTTGTTATCATTGATGGATTTGTTTTTTGGTTTGGCTGCTCTCTTCTTTCTTTATTTTTAATAATTATTTTTTATTTAATAACTTTATTTTATTTTATTTTATTTTTCTCTTTTTTTGTCACTTTTCTTTTGAGCCGTGTGGCTGACAGGATCTTGGTACTTGGGCCAGATGTCAGGCCTGTACCTCTGAGGTGGGAGAGCCAAGATCAGGACAATGGTCCACCAGAGACCTCCCAGATCCATGTAATATTAAATGGCAAAAGCTCTCCCAGAGATCTCCATCTCAATGTTAAGACCCAGCTCCACTCAACAACCAGAAAGCCACAGTCATGGACACACCATGCCAAACAACTGGCAAGACATGAACACAACCACACCCATTAGCAGAAAGCCTGCCTGAAATCATAATAAGTTCAGAGACACCCCCAAACACACCACCAAACGCAGTCCTGCCCACCAGAAAGACAAGATCCAGCCTCATCCTCCAGAACACAGGCACTAGTCCCCTCCACCAGGAAGCTTACACAATTCAAGGAACCAACATTAGCCACTGGGGGCAGACACCAAAAACACTGGGAACTATGAACTTGCAGCCTGTGAAAGGGAGACAACAAACACAGTAAGTTAAGCAAAATGAGAAGACAGAGAAACACACAGCAGATGAAGGAGCAAGGCAAAAACCCGCCAGACCTAACAAATGAAGAGTAAATAGGCAGTCTACCTGAAAAAGAATTCAGAGTAATGATAGTAAAGATGATCCAAAATCATGGAAATAGAATGGAGAAAACAGAAGAAACGCTTAACAAGGACCTAGAAGAACTAAACAGCAAACAAACAATGATGAACAACACAATAAATGAAATTAAAAACTCTCTATAAGGATCAATAGCAGAATAACTGAGGCAGAAAAATGGATAAGTGAGCTGGAAGATGAAATAGTGGAAATAACTACCACAGAGCAGAATAAAGAAAAAGAATAAAAAGAATTGAGGACAGTCTCAGGGATCTCTGGGACAACATTAAATGCACCAACGTTTGAATTATACGGGTCCCAGAAGAAGAAGAGAAAAAGAAAGGGACTTAGAATATATTTGAAGAGATTATAGTTGAAAACATTCCTAATATGGGAAATGAAACAGTTAAGCAAGTCCAGGAAGCACACAGAGTCCGATACAGGATAAATACAAAGAGAAACAAGCCAAGACACATATTAATCAAACTATCAAAAATTAAATACAAAGAAAACATATTAAAAGCAGCAAGGGAAAAACAACAAATAACATACAAAGGAATCCACATAAGGCTAAGAGCTGATCTTTCAGCAGAAGCTGAGTGGCAGGACATATATAAAGGGATGAAAGGGAAAAACCAACAAGCATGATTACTCTACCCAGCAAGGATCTCATTCAGATTTGATGGAGAAATTAAAACCTTTATAGATAGGCAAAAGCTAAGAGAATTGAGCACCACCAAACCAGCTTTACATCAAATGCTAAAGGAACTTCTCTACGCAGGAAACACAAGAGAAGGAAATGACCTACAGCAACAAACCCCAAACAATTAAAAAACTGGTAATAGGAACATACATATTGATAACTACCTTAAATGTAAATGGATTAAATGCTCCAACCAAAAGACATAGACTGGCTGAATGGATACAAAAATAAGACCCATATATATGCTGTCTACAAGAGACCCACTTCAGACCAAGGGACACATACAGACTGAAAGTGAGGGGATGGAAAAAGAGATATACCATGTTCTTGGATTGGAAGAATCAACATTGTGAAAATGACTATACAACCCAAAGCAATCTAAAGATTCAGTGCAATCCCTATCAAACTACCAATGGCATTTTTCACAGAACTAGAGAAAAGAATTTCACAATTTGTATGGAAACACAAAAGACCCCGAATAACCAAAGCAATCTTGGGAAAGAAAAACGGAGCTGGAGGAATCAGGTTACCTGACTTCAGACTATATTACAAAACTATAGTAATCAAGACAGTATGGTACTGGCACAAAAACAGAAATATAGAACAATGGAACAGGATAGAAAGCCGAGAGATAAATCCACATACATGTGGTCACCTTATTTTTGATAAAGAAGGCAAGAATATACAATGGTGAAAAGACAGTCTCTTCAATAAGTGGTGCTGGGAAAACTGGACAGATACATGTAAAAGAATGAAATTAGAACACTTCCTAACACCATACACAAAAATAATCTCAAAATCAATTATAGACCTAAATGTAAGGCCAGACACTATCAAACTCTTAGAGGAAAACATAGGAAGAACGCTCTATGACATAAATGACAGCAAGATCCTTTTTGACCCACTTCCCAGAGAAATGGAAATAAAAGCAAAAATAAACAAATGGGACCTAATGAAACTTAAAAGCTTTTGCATAGCAAAGGAAACAAGACCAAAAGACAACCCTCGGAATGGGAGAAAATATTTGCAATTGAAACAACTGACAAAGGGTTAATCTCCAAAATTTACAAGCAGCTCATGCAGCTCCATAACAAAAAAACAAACAACCCAATCCAAAAATGGGCAGAAGACCTAAATAGACATTTATCCAAAGAAGATATACAGAATGCCAACACATGATAAGAATGCTAAACATCAATAATCATTAGAGAAATGAAAATCAAAACTACAATGAGATATCATCTCACACCGGTCAGAATGGCCATTATCAAAAAGTCTACAAACAATAAATGTTGGAGAGGGTGTAGAGAAAAGGGAACCCTCTTGCACTGTTAGTGGGAATGTAAACTGATACAGCCACTATGGAGGTTCCTTAAAAAAGTAAAAATAGAACTACCATACTACCCAGCAACCACACTACTGGGCATATACCATGAGAAAACCGTAATTCAAAAAGAGTCATGTACCACAATGTTCGTTGTATCTCTATTTACAATAGGCAGGACATGGAAGCAACCTAAGTGTCCATCGATAGATGAATGTATAAAGATTTGGCACATATATACAATTGAGTATTACTCTGCCATATAAAGAAATGAAATGGAGTTATTTATAGTGAGGTGATGGACCTAGAGTCTGTCTACAGAGCGAAGTAAGTCAGAAAGTGAAAAACAAATACTGTATGCTAACACATATATATGGAATCTAAAAAATGGTTATGAAGAACGTAAGGGCAGGACATGAATAATGACACAGATGTAGAGAATGGACTTGAGGTCACAGGTTGGGGGAAGGGTAGGCTGGGACAAAGTGAGAGTGGCATGGACCAATATATATTACCAAACAGAAAATAGATAGCTAGTGGGAAGAAGCCACATAGCACAGGGAGATCAGCTCGGTGCTTTTTGACCAACTAGAGGGCTGGGATAGGGAGGATGGGAGGGAGATGCAAGAAGGAGGAGATATGGGGATATATGTATATGTATAGCTGATTCACTTTGTTATAAAGCAAAAACTAACACATCATTGTAAAGCAGTTATACACCAATAAAGATGTTTAAAAAAAACCAAAAAAATAACATAATTTTTTAATATAGGGAATATATGTATGGAATTGCCAGCTTCCCCTTAGAAAGGTCATTAAGAGTAAATCATAACAAGGAAATAAATAAATAAGTAGAATGCATGTACAAAAACAAACAAAAAAAAAGGATGTCAGAAATGGGTAAAAATGACAAACTATAATCTTCCAGTTTCGTAGATTTCTTTCTGCTGAGAGATTCTCTTCAGGTATCTGTGTACTAATAATGCACTCATTTCTCATATTTGTCTAGTATTAAAAACTTATAATTAATGACACTAATGCTTATAAAATCTAATGTTTTTGAAACTATGTTAATATTAATGTATAACTGCTATTTTCAAAAAGGCACAGAATAAATTCATGTCTTTAGGTTATATACTGCACTCTGTTCTGAGAGGAAGTGGTTATTTTCACTTTTAATACATAGTTTTCTAAGATGTTATTGGTCACTCCTTTCCCTAGCCATAAAAAATTCACTAAATTTTCATCTCATGTTACCACTTTAAAATTAATATTTCCACTTAAGTTAGAGTGTATTTACCAAGAAATTTGGTCCAAACACTTCACAACTCTACTGTTTAGAGCTTTAACATGTTTTTAAAATTGTATGTATTTAAGGTGTACAACATGATGATTTGATATACATATACATAGTGAAATGATTGCTATATTTAAGCTAATTACCGTATCTCTTTACACAGTTACCATTTTTTTGTGATGAAACCACCTGAAATCTACTCTTTTAGGAAAGTTCCAGTACTGAATACATAGTAATATTAACTATTGTCATCATGCTGTACATTAGCTCTCTAGACTTATTCCTCCAACATAATGGCAACTTTCTACCTTTTGATCAAAATCTCCCCATACATTGTTTAGAACTTTTAAGAAAAGTTTTACATCCAGAGGGTCAATTCTGTGCTTTGGTTTCCCACTTAGATTTGTATATTAATGCCAAAGAGCTTATATATTTGAAGATTTAGAAAGGCAGAACAAAATCAGAAATGAGTTCTTATTCTATTTACCCCAGGAATGAAGAGGAAGTAGGGAATTAGTTGAGATATGTTTCTCAAGAAAGCAGTAGGAATGGCTTATTTCAGAGGAGAGGGAATTTTTGCTCTGCCTCTCTGAAACATACAACTGTTCTGAGGAATCACTGGCAGACAGAAACTAGTATCTAGTCAAATCTCCTAAAAGTAAGATATCAGCAACCTAAAAATAATTTTGAAGTACAGCTCTGTGACAGAAATCATGCCATTAAATTATACAGAATTATTTCTAAAGATGAATTGCAGAAAGTGAGACTTTCCATTAGGTTACCATTTCAACATAAGACCCAGTGCCTCCCATTTGGGAGAGGCAGATTAGAAAGCCCAGTACTGTGCATAGCTCGTGGTCTATGGAATACAGGGTTGGGGGCCGGGGGCTTGGCAGGGTCTCTATTTTCCAGACAATCAGTGGCCAAACAGCCTCTGCCTGTTGAGAATTCTGACTTATTCACACTATAGTCCTGGATCTGTTTCTATTCATCAACTTGGTCCTTGAGATAGAAAGCTCTTTCGTCATCACACTTGGATGGCTCTGGCCAGTCCCTCCATTTCCATATCTATTGTTCAAATCAGTCTTCTTCCTCTTACCTTTGTTGTTTCTGTTGTCATTGTCATTTGGATATCAGTGGGATATTGGGATTTTTATGAACCATTGACTAAATGTAGATACTTTAAACTCATTCAAATATATAGGTAAATAAAAACTAACAAAAGGTGTTTTCCAAATTTACAGAAATCATTAAAAATTGAAAAAATATAAGGTTGCAGAACTTGAGCAATTCTTCAGTTTTACTTTTCTACTCTAAGATTATTGGTTCTGAGTAGACCGACTATGGAAGTATCCATTTCATCACTGCATATGTGATATATCTGTGTAATTCCTCATTCACCTCTATTCTCTCTGCTTTTGAGTAACAAACCAAGTCTAAAAGAAAACCCCTGGTTCCACTACAGGCAGCCATTTCAGTTATAACAGACAAGGTATAAGGTTTTACAACTCAGAATGAGCTCCGTACACATTTGAAATGTCCTTTGCGTCTCTCTCTTATATCTGCAGCCATAGCATTTTTTCTCGCACTCTCTCTGGTGTACTATGACTCAGTCTATAGTGCTCAGAGTGGGTCTTATATTAATTTTGGATGGGGAAGAATCGTGGGGAAGAATTTAGTTGTTTAGTTTCACTGAAATTGGCACTGGATTTCTGTTTCTCCCTTCCCTGTGGATTATTTATAATCATCAAGCAGGGAGTCTGATTTCATTATTTTAAAAATACCCCTTTTATATAAGTTTGAAGTGAAAGTGACTTCACTCTTGGGATGAATAACTTTATTTCACTTTATGGGACAACTGTATTTTCTACTTTTCTGAATGTCTATTATTGAGATATGGAAGAAACTGTAATTCTTTCTTGTTTTGTGTGAGCCCCAAAGCCCATCCAGGACCCCAAGCTATTATTCACCCTTTTAAAAAAGATCTTATGACTTTATGGACAAAATATTACTTTCGATGACACTTGATATAAGCAGAGGAATGGGAGGTTTCAACTAACCCCAAACTCCTAAAGTATTCATTCTTCATTCATAAAAAGAACTTATTGGTTTGGGTCAGGTTCTATATCAGAGGATCAGGATATAGCAGTAAATATAAAAATAAATTAAGTGTAACAATCTCTGCCTTCAGAAATTGTAAATTCTAGTGAGAAGACACAGAACTAAACAAGACAAATAAAATAAATACCTAGTATGTCTAATGGTGGTAAATATTAAGGAAATAAACAGGGCAAGGGGACAGGGAGAGTTGGGGGAGAGTGCTGAAGTTATAAAGTAGTTAAGAAAGGCCTTACAGAGAAGAAAATCTTTAAGGAAATAACTGAAGGAAGTGAGGAAAGAAACCATGTGGCTTCATGAGGGGAAAGCATCCCAAACATGGAAAGAAATTTCATGGCACAGGCTTAAACGGGGAGCGTTATGGGGTGTTTCAGGTAACAGTAAGTAGGCTGTGTGGATGCAGTGGAGTCACGTAGGGGGAAAGAAGTAGGAAATATGGTTAGAGGGGGAGTGGAAGGTAAGATCAATACGGCCTGGTTGGCCACTGGGAGGATGTTGGTTTCACTCTGAGTCAGATACAAAGTGACTGAGAGACTTCAAGCAGACAAGGGACACAGTATACAGATGTATCTCATTCTATTGCACATTGCAGATATTGCATTTTTTACAAGTTGAATGTTTGTGGCAACCCTGCATCAAGCAAGTCTATCAGCGCCACTTTTCCAACAGCATTTGCATACTTGGTGTCTCTGTGTTGCATTTTTGGTAATTCTCACAATATTGCAAACTTTTTCACTATTATTATCTTTGTTACGGTGATCTGTGGTCAGTGCTCTTTGATGTTACTACTATGAGTCTCTGAAGGCTCAGATAATAGCTAGCATTTTTTAGCAATGAATTATTTTTAAATTAATGTTTGCACATTATTTAGACATAATGCTCTTCCATACTAATAGATTACAGTATAGTGTAAACATAACTTTTATATGCACTGGGAAATCAAAAAACTGTGTGATTCGATTTATTACAATATCGGTTTTATTGTGGTGGTCTGGAACCAAACCTGCAATATCTGTGAGGTATGTCTGAGTACTAACTGATTGTAACTTGGACATAATTGGCAGCTAGAGCTACAGGTTCTACTGAGAGATCAGATATGTAGTAAGTGATGACTCCAGATTATCAAGGTTCTAATAGCCCCGAAGATTGCACAATGGTCCCTTCCTGTAGTTGTTGATTCTGAGTTCAGAGTTCCTTTAGGACCTCATTGAGGAAAGCCACTACCACCTCTGCAATAGCTTTCTCGTGAATGTTTGGGGGTTGCCATTTCACTTGTCCAATTTCGCAGTCAGTTATATTTATTCTACTTGCTTTCTTCCTGAAATTCCACACAAATGTCTGCTGCACTCATAACTCTTTCTTGTTTCCAGTATATATATATGTATATATATATATATATATCTATATATCTTTTTACTTAATTTTAACTTAATTTTCTGTAATTTCAATAAGAATTAAGGGGAGAGGAGATAAACAGATGTGCTCAGTAAGCCATGTTTCCTTTTTCCCTTTATTAAAAAAAAAAAATCAATGTTGAAAACAAAGGGTAAAAAGTCATCTATGTGTAGTATCTGTATCAGGACTTGGATTCATCTGCCAGTAGCAGAGCCTGACAATAGCAATAGTTTAAATAAGAAGGTGGTTTATTTTTCTCTCATGTAAACAAAGTGTAGGGTTTTTTTTTTTTTTTTTTTTGCGGTATGTGGGCCTCTCAATGTTGTGGCCTCTCCAGTTGCAGAGCACAGGCTCTGGACGCGCAGGCTCAGCGGCCATGGCTCATGGGCCCAGCCACTCCGCGGCATGTGGGATCTTCCCGTACCGGAGCACAAACCCGTGTCTGCTGCATCGGCAGGCGGACTCTCAACCACTGCGCCACCAGGGAAGCCCAGTGTAGGGGTTTTAATCCGGGGCTGGTATAGCTAACCCATGATCAGCAGGGTCCAGGCTTTTTTTTGAACTTTGTCATTTTTAGTAAGTGATGTTCATTGTAATTGTTACCTCATTGTCCAGACAGAAAGCTGACATTCCAGGCAGAAGACAGGAGCAAGGGGTACAGGCACTAAGGCTTATGCTAGCTGACTGCCCCTCTTTTAAGAGCCACTGACATTAAATTCATATTCTTTTGTTAAATAATAATGGGATGGTAGATATTAGTTAGGCAGCTATCTCTGCAAGCATCAGTCCATAGGCTCTAGTCTTCATTGATAGGGAATTCCTACCACATACTTTGCAAGAAGCACTGAGATCTCCTGAAGTTTCACATAAAAAAAAGGGGGATAATTCCCTGTGGTCCAGTGGTTAGGACTCAGCTGCACTAGGCCAGGTTCAATCCCTGGTCAGGGAACTAAGATCTTGCAAGACGTGGGGCATGGCCAAAAAAAAAAAAAATTGCCCATAAATCAAACAAAATTTGGCACAGAAAATATATAATGGTGATTAGGAATAAGAGCTCTGGGACCAGATACCTGAATTTGAATTCAAGTTCTAACTTCTACCATAGTTCAGTGAGACTGCGGTGGAGTTATTTAACTTCAATGTGCCTCTGTTTTCTCATATATCCAATAGGTATAATACTAATGTCATCTATTTCATATATGAGAATTACAAAATAAATCATGTAAAGCTCTCAGAATGGTTCCTGGAACTCACAATCACTTAATAAGTGCTACATAATTATTATTATTATTTAAATGTATATGTTTGCTTCTGATTTTTATAGTTTTGAGGAAAATTTAAGAGCTCTTTTGAAATGCATGCAATCAGAGCTGATGTGAAACTGAACTTGAAAACATGTTTACTTCTCTTCAAAGAACTAAAATAAATTATTCAAAACCTAGATACAAACACCACACAAAAATGAAAAATAGAACCTTCTTATCTCTGAACAGCAAAGAACCTTGATGGTTAAGGCATGACAATATTTCCTATATAAATTAGAGTTCAGAAGAACACACCATACCTCTGTGAAAATCCTCTCTACGAGGCAAAGTCTGACATGAAAGGTATGGTTTTAGAGTTTCACTATTCCTCCAGTAAAATCATTTAATAACATTTTTGCTCATAGCTATCCAGTGAAGAAAGCACTATTTATCTTGATAAAATATTCTTCATCCTCTATCAGAAAAATGAGTTTACGTGGAAATGGGTGAAGACATTTGTTTTCCCCAGGGAATTATTCATATACATATATAAAATTGTGTAGCATCTTGTTTGTTATGCATTTTCCACTTTTTCTATTTCTGACATTTATATTTGCATCTCCATGTTGTTTCACTCTGCTTTCCTTAGTTTTTATTCCCACTCTCTCTCTCTTCCTCATTCTCACGTTCTCTCTTTGTGTGTAATTATTAAGATTTTAAATTTAGTGTTTCTTGGCTGAGGTACTATTGGCCTTCTGTTGCTGATAATTCTTTGGTATGCAGGTTGTCTTGTGCATTTTAGGGTATTTAGGAACATCCCAAACATCTACTCACTAGATTCCAGTAACATCCCTACTCCTCAAATTGTGACAATCAAGAAATGGCCTCCAGGAATCACCAACTATCCCCTGGGGGCAAAATCATCACCAGTTAAGAACAATTGACTTACCATAATTTTCATTTGTCTTCTTATGTGTTTCCTGATTTATTTGGCTTTTGTCCTATTTCACTTTGTGCTGTTTTCTGAACGTCAGCTCTCCAGCTTTCCACACAATGCAGGGCTGTGGGTGTGGTGCACTGAGGAGAACAGGGAACTGGCCCTCAGGACATCTAGATTTGGGTTTCCATACCTGACTCAGGCAATCTGCCTTTGGACAACACATGCACCCAGTTTATTCTTGCATTATGTTATGTAGTGATTTGATATGATTTCAAATCCACTTGTTTATGCCAGAAATGAAGTTGTTTTTATAGGTAAAGTTGTTTTGATATAAGTGAAATTGTTGTGCCAGGATGTCGACGACATTGACATCTATGGTTGCTGATAAGCATTCAGTAACTCAGTGGCTGAGGGGTGCCACTGGGGGCTTAACAATAAGGACACATGGAGAAGCAACTATGGGGAGGGGACATTTAAACTATAAATACCAAGTTTGTGAGGACTGCCTGGGAGTGTTCAGTCTGAGCAAGGTGACTCTTTGCTGATATAACTATCTCTACAAAGACCTGGGGCAATAGCTCCTGCCATGCAGTGAAGAAAACCATGCAGTGGCCCCAAAAAGATTATCTTGCTGGTCAACACCAGTGTCTTTGTTTCCTAGCAATGCGAGCTAGCAACAAGGGACTTTCTCCGGTGCTCCAGCAACTGGACTGTCAGCTCTTAGTTGGCTAAGCTGACTCTCCCGAGAACCAACTGGTAAAAAGGTACACCTCAACTAAATTTGGACTTTATTCCTTTTATCTGCCCTTTCCTGGAACAATAGTGTAATTGATCTATCAATGATTTGGAGTATGTTTTTTCTTTATTGGCTTATTAAGAGACATTATCCTGTATGCTATTGTGAAATTATTATAATTCCTGCAGTGAACCTATGTTAAATAAAATATTGGCAAAGACAATCTCAATCTCTGAGCATAATTTTTCCCCAAAGAAAGCAAGTTTCCTCAACCATAAAATAGAAAAGTTGGATTAGATGATGACTCAGGCTTTAAAAAACTTAAATGGACACAAATGATTTCTAAGGGAAGAATGTAATGCTATTGTATAATAATCATATTTTTTTCTTTTCCTCTTGTCTCTTTAGTTTAACTACAGCTCTGTTTTGCTCCGTTTCCTTTCATTCTATTTTGACATTTTATTTATTGGTGTGTCACACTTTTTTTCTAAAATTAACATGGCTTATACTATACTCTTTTGTAGATTTCTCCACTCTGTTCTAATTCTTCTAGTTTATTATCAGAATGCACTTTTCAAAATAAACTTACAAACCATAAAAGGTAGTACCAATCAGAGAATTATTTTCTATAGTTTAGGGAAGAATTAATTGGTCAAGTTGAGATCAATTTTGTTATGTAAATATAGGAGTATTCTTTTGCTACATTTTATTCCTTTTAAATAAGACAAGAAGATATAGTCGCTGTTTTGGAAACTTTGCAAACTTAAAAGTGAAATAAAGAAATTATTAAAAAATTATTCTGCAAGGTTTGAAAATGACAACAAAATATTCAAAATTATCTATGACTATTTGAAATACTGATTATGTCAACTATGCTTAACACTAACTTCACTCAAAGAATATATTGTGAGCAAAATTCTTAACTAATGATAGCAGTACATATGCACAATTAATAAATAGAAATGTACTCATATTGGAGAGAGAAGGGCTATTTTTTTCTTTTGCTAAGAGTGCCTGATAAGCATTTTAAAGACTAATAGTCTAAAATATTTGTTAAATGATGTAAATCAATCAAGTTAGAACACACTCTCACACCACACACAAAAATAAACTCAAAATGGCTTACAGACTTAAATATAAGACATGACACCATAAAACTCTTAGAAGAAACCATAGGCCAAACGTTCTCTGACATAAATTGTACCAATGTCTCATTAGGTCAGGCAATAGAAATAAAAACAAAAAGAGGGACTTCCCTGGGGGCGCAGTGGTTAAGAATCTGCCTGCCAATGCAGGGGAAACAGGTTTGAGCCCTGATCCAGGAAGATCCCACATGCCGTGGAGCAACTAAGCCCGTGCACCACAACAACTGAGCCTGGACTCTAGAGCTTGTGAGCCACAACTACTCAGGCCACAAGCCACAACTTCTGAAGCCTGCGTGCCTAGAGCCCATGCTCTGCAACAAGAGAAGCCACTGCAATGAGAAGCCTGTGCACCGCAACAAAGAGCAGCCCCCGCTCGCTGCAACTAGAGAAAGCCCACACAGCAAAGAAGACCCAACGCAGTCAAAAAAATTAATAAATAAATAAACTTAAAAAAAAAAAGGAAAAAGAAACAAATGGGACCTAATCAAACTTACAAGCTTTTGTACAGTAAAGGAAACCATAAACAAAATGACCAACAAGGGCTTAATTTCCAGAATATACAAACAGCTCATACAACTCAATAACAAGAAAACAAACAATCCAATTGAAAAATGATCCAATGTCTGTTTAGGGCAGAAGACCTAAGTAGACATTTCTCCAAAAAGGGAACCCTCCTACTCTGTTGGAATATAACTTGGTACAGCCACTATGGAAAACAGTATGGAGGTTCCTCAAAAAACTAAAAATAGAGTTAACATATGATCCTGCAATCCCACTCCTGGGAATATATTTGGAGAAAACTCTAATTCAAAAACATATGCGCACCCCAATGTTCATAGCAACATTATTTACAATAGCCAAGACACTGAAACAACCTAAATGTCCATCAACAGATGAATGGATAAAGAAGATGTGGTGTGTGTGTGTGTGTGTATATATATATATATACACACACACACATATATACATATGATGGAATATTACTCAATCATGAAAAAGAATGAGATAATGCCATTTGAAGCAACATGGATGGACCTAGAGATTATCATATTAAGTGAAGTGATAAAGAGAAAAACAAATAACATATGATATCACTTATATGTGGAATCTAAATTATGACACAAATGAACTTACCTATGAAACAGAAACAGACTCACAGACATAGAGAAGAGACTTGTGGTTGCCAAGGTGGGGAGGAATGGATTAGGAGTTTGGGATGAATAGATGCAAACTGTCTTACATAGAATGGATAAACAACAAGGCCCTACTGTACAGCACAGGGGAACTATATTCAATGTCCTGTGATAAACCATAATGGGAAAGAATATGAAAAAGAATGTATATACATGTATAACTGAGTCACTTTGCTGTACAGTAGAAATTAGCACAATATTGTAAATCAACTATGCTTCAATGAAATAAATTTAAATAAATAATTTATAAAGTATTTTTTAAACAGATGAGTTAAGCAGAAAAAAATAAGTAGAGTTCAAGCATAGAACAGTAAGAAATATTGAGCCAGTAAAGCTTTTTTGGAGCAGGAACATGACACACTTAGAAAAAGAATTTGGGAGTCATATTCAGTATGAATTTGTCCAGGAAAAGGCTGAGTGGTGAGCAGTACATTTATCTTGGCTGAATTTTTATACCTAGTTTATGGCGCCAAATACCTTTGCTTTGTATTATGGTGTTGTGTATGCTTGTCATTATTACATTAAATGTATCCTTGAAGTCTTCCTCTCTGTATTCTCCTCAATACCCGAGGAAATGAAAGATGTGAAGTATTTGCTGCATGAGCGAAGGGTCAAATGATGGCAATGATCTAGGGATTCTAATGGTAATCAACTTGATACTGTGATGTGCCCTGATTTAGTCTAGCAAAATTTGTTTCAACCCCTTTTAACATTGGACTTTTACTTCCTCATCTAAAACAATTAGGATAACAAAAACAATAATTGCATAATCATACAGATGTCATTTATCCAATGCTATCATATATATAACACAAATAGAAGAGCTATTCAAAATAATGGGGATAACAGAAAATAATTGCTTAATCATAGAGGCATCTTATTGATTCAATGCTATCACATATAGAAAACAACTAAAACAGCTATCTATCATAATGCATCCTCCATTTATGCTATTTACCTCTCTGAACACAGACCTCTAGAAACCATCTCTTGGTCTAATTACTTAACCTAACGTGTAAACAGCTTTGTGAACTTTCCTTAGGTACACAGGTATGGGAGAAACATAGAAGCAGGTAAAGTGTAATTTATTTGCCAAAAATGTTCAGTGTGATTAGGAAGAATATTATACCTGATTTGTGTACCAGTCAAATTCAGGAATAGTGATCAAAACTCCAGAGAAATATTCTAAACTGTAATCTCTGTTTTGGGGTGAAGAGAAACTATCTACAGAAAAGCAGGTTTCACTACTTCTCAAGATATCAAACTCCTTTAGGGCGCCCAAAACCTGAGAGCTTGTAATGGTGGCTCCAAACCACAGGCCACAAAATCACTTAGTTACTACTGCATATAAAATTGAAGAGAAAAAAAGTCAACATATAATATATAAATAGTAAAAGAGCTTTACAGTTTGAATAGAGAAATGTTTAATCTTTTGGATAAGCTGCTACTTAATCTACTTGAGTTTAAAATTAAGGAGAAACTCTGAAGTGAGACATATGTACCTATATTAAGATAGAGTGTTTTGGCAAATATACACAGCTCCTAAATTATTTTCTTCTGAAACGTTTGTACATCCAATCCATTTTGTCTTTCCTAGGCATAATAGGTAAGGTAGATTCTAAGTTAAAAGAAGAAAGTGGAGGAAGGGGAGGAAGAAGGGAAGTATGAGGAAGAGGGTGAGGAAGAAAAGAGGAAAATCCAGATTATAAGATTTTCATAATTTAGTTTCCTTAGTTTCTTTCCTCAGGCAAGATGACTCTGTATATAATGGCCTGTATAAATGTCACTTTTTTTCTTTTTTCTGTCACTTTTTTCCTTAAGTACCATTATTTTATTTTGCTTAGTCTCTGATTTACAGAGAAATCAGTCGACTCTGGCCTGCTATGTTACATAAAGAATTTGGGAGAGTTTTATACTGCGTTATTTGACAAAAGATATGCTAGAATTTCTCCACAAGTGATTATGCTTTTTGATTCTCAACCTCTTCCAAAACACTGCAGAGGCAGGAACACTCCCAAATTCATTCTACAAGGCCACCATCAACCTGATACCAAAAACAGACAAAGATATCACACAAAAAGAAAATTACAGACCAGTATCACTGATGAATATAGATGCAAAAATCCTCAACAAAGTACTAGCAAACAGAATCCAACAGCACATTAAAAGGATCATACACCGTGATCAAGTCAGGTTTAATCCAGGAATGCAAGGATACTTCAATATACACAAATCAATCAATGTGATACACCATATTCACAAACTGAAGGAGAAAAACCATATGATCACCTCAATAGATGAAGAAAAAGCTTTCAAAAAAATTCAACACCCTTTTATGATAAAAACTCTCCAGAAAGTAAACATGGAGGGAACTTACCTCAACACAATAGAGGCCATATATGACAAACCCACAGCCAACATCATTCTCAATGGTGAAAAACTGAAGCCATTTCCAATAAAATCAGGAAAAAGACAAGGATGCCCAATCTCACCACTATTATTCAACATAGTTTTGGAAGTTTCAGCCACAGCAACCAGAGAAGAAAAAGAAATAAAAGGAATCCAAATCAGAAAAGAAGAAGTAAAACTGTCACTGTTTGCAGATGACATGATACTATACATAGACAATCCTAAAGATGCTACCAGAAAACTACTAGAGCTAATCAATGAATTTAGTAAAGAAGCAGGATACAAAATTAATGCATAGAAATCTCTTGCATTCCTATACACTAATGATGAAAAATCTGAAAGAGAAATTAAGGAAACACTCCCATTTACCATTGCAACAAAAAGAAGAAATACCTAGGAATAAACCTACCTAAGGAGACAAAAGACCTGTATGCAGAAAACTATAAGACACCGATGAAAGAAATTAAAGATGATACAAACAGATGAAGAGCTATACCATGTTCTTGGATTGGAAGAATCAACACTGTGAAAATGACCACACTACCCAAAGCAATCTACATGTTCAATGCAATCCCTATCTAACTACCAATGGCATTTTTCACAGAACTAGAACAAAAAAATTCACAATTTGTATGCAAACACAAAAGACCCCGAATAGCCAAAAAAATCTTGAGAAAGAAAAACAGAGCTGGAAGAATCAGGCTCCCTGATTTCACACTATATTACAAAGCTACAGTAATCAACACAGTATGGTACTGGCACAAAAACAGAAATATTGATCAATGTAACAGGATAGAAAGCCCAGAGATAAACCCATGCACATATGGGCACCTGATTTTTGATAAAGGAGGCAAGAATATACAATGGAGAAAAGACAGCCTCTTCAATAAGTGGTGCTGGGAAAACTGGAGAGCTACATGTAAAAGAATGAAATTAGAACACTCCCTAACACCATACACAAAAATAAACTCAAAATGGATTAAAGACCTAAATATAAGGCCAGACACTAAAAAACTCTCAGAGGAAAACATAGGAAGAACACTATAAGACATAAATCACAGCAAGATTCCTTTTGACCCCCTCTAGAGAAATGGAAATAAAAACAAAAATAAACAAATGGGAGCTAATGAAACTTAAAAGCTTTTGCACAGCAAAGGAAACCATAAACAAGATGAAAAGACAGAGAAGATATCTGCACACAAAGCAACTGACAAAGAATTAATCTCCAGAATTTACAAGCAGCTCATGTAGCCCAATATCAAAAAAACAAACAACCCAATCCAAAAAATGGGCAGAAGACCTAAATAGACATTTCTCCAAAGAAGATATACAGTTTGCCAATAAACACATGAAAGGATACTCAACATCACTAATCATTAGAGAAATGCAAACCAAAACTACAATGAGGTATCACCTTACACAAGTCAGAATGGCCATCATCAAAAAATCTAGAAACAATAAATGCTGGAGAGGGTGTGGAAAAAAGGGAACCCTCTTGCACTGTTGGTGGGAATGTAAATTGATACAGCCACTATGGAGAACAGTATGGAGGTTCCTTAAAAATCTAAAAATAGAACTACCATATGACCCAGCAATCCCACTACTGGGCATACACCCTGAGTAAACCATAATTCAAAAAGAGTCATGTACCAAAATGTTCACTGCAGTTCTATTTACAATAGCCAGGACATGGAAGCAACCTAAGTGCCCATCGACAGATGAATGGATAAAGAAGATGTGGCATATATATACAATGGAATATTACTCAACCACAAAAAGAAACGAAATTGAGTTATTTGTAGTTAAGTGGATGGACAAAGAGTCTGTCATACAGAGTGAAGTAAGTCAGAAAGACAAAAACAAATACCATACCCTAACAAATATATATACGGAATCTAAAAAAAAAAAGCTTTCTCCATAAACATCTAAAAAAAAAACAACATAGGGGCAGGACAGGAATAAAGACTCAGATGTAGAGAATGCACTTGAGGACACAGGGAGGGGGAATGGTAAGCTGGGACAAAGTGAGAGAGTGGCATGGACATATATACACTACCAAATGTAAAATAGATAGCTAGTGAGAAGCAGCTGCATTGCCCGGGGAGATCAGCTTGGTGCTCTGTGACCACTTAGAGGGGTGGGATAGGGAGGGTGGGAGTGAGATGCAAGAGGGAGGGGATATGGGGATATATGTATACATATAGCTGATTCACTTTGTTAGCAGAAACTAACACAACATTGTAAAGCAATTATACTCCAATAAAGACGTTAAAATAAAAAAACTGTAAAGATCAGAGGTTCTCACGAAGTAGATTTAAATTCACTGTGAAAAAGATGTGGAAATAATTGCTTGTAACTTTTAATATCTATTTCCATGAAATATGAAAAAGAAATAGTTCACATTTAATTATTCTTAGATCTAAAGAGACATGAAAGAATTTAGTCTGATTGCCACAAAAGGTGAGTATTGCATTTGGATAGTGAGGCTGTAGATTTCGTACAATAATACTAGAGGTTTACAAATCTCAAAGAGGACATGTAATTAATTCAACTTTATATCAGTCACAAAGTCACAAGAGTTCTCCATGATGCCTATAAGGTTATTTTTTCAATCATTCAATGTTTTTGGTAGAGCAAATTATAACAATGTCTCTGAGGGACAGCTACTTTTCCTCAAACATACACACAGGTTAAATTCTTATCCTAAATTTTCTTCTGAATAAAATGGGACAATGAGAATATTGATATACTCTAAATGACAATATTTTAGGATAGATTTTCATATATTTTTATTTTAAATGCTGGGATATAATCATAGGATTTAGATGTAATTTATAAAATATAGGCATATATGCTGTGGTGCAGTGAGACAAATTGTAGTTTCAGATTGACACTACTTGCATGATGTTTATTAAGTCCTATACTGAAAAATGAGAAGGCAGGTAGTTAAATTAATTGATTTGGTAGATCCCTACTGGTTCTAAAATTTTATTATTTTAAGTAATTTTGTTTTATATGAACCTTAAAGAGTACTGAAGGTCAATAAATCATTCACTTCTGAGTACTGATAAATGTATATTTTCTGAATAACTTCCTTCATTTATTTTCCTAAAATTAGTCTAAACCTCAGTGAACGATTCATTAATTCCACGCAGCACAGTTGTTCAGAAATTTCCGTCAAAATGAAAACAGATACATTCTCTCTTGATTCCAGCAGAAAATTACAGCTCTCTTCCTCCATAAACATCTACCAATCCCAGTAGGTCTGAGACAGCCCATTTTGTAAAGTAAAAATAGAAAATAAGTGACCTGCAAGGATCAATATTTTTAGAGCAAACATAATATTTTCCTAGGCCATTATTATACTTTATAGTATTGTGAAAACTATCATTACTACATGTAAATTACCATGAACTGAGCTTCATCATGTGCAGTGGCCAAAAGTACATCATTACATTTAATATTATCAAATGCCCTATGTGAGTAGGTACCATTATTACCCAAATATTAGAGATGAAAATCACATAGTAGTTAGGTTGCAAAGCTGGGATTTAAGTTTACTTCTGTCTGATTCCAAAGCCAGAACTCTAAGCCATTACATCTTTTTTTTAAACTATTTATTTTTAAATAATTTTAGATTCTTAAGGGTTTCACGGGGTACCGAGTATTCCTGTACACCCTTCACCCAGATTCTTCTAATGTTAACACTTACATAATCGTGATACAATTATTAAGATAAGAAATTAACATTGATATAGTACTATTAACTAAACCAGAGGTAAATAAACATTTTCTGTAAATA
Organism: Phocoena sinus; assembly: GCF_008692025.1. NCBI lineage: Eukaryota > Metazoa > Chordata > Mammalia > Artiodactyla > Phocoenidae > Phocoena > Phocoena sinus. Next base: position 32,771,149 of record NC_045772.1, on the reverse strand, counting down.
GATACTTAGTCATTATAAGTCCATTACGGCTTGTGGACCGTATGGTCTTTTCCCCAAGTCATCAACTCTGCCCTTATACTGTGAAAGCAGCCTTTATGGAAACATTACATAAAGAAATGGGTATGGCTGTACTCCACTAAAACTTGAAAAACAAGCAACTCGACTGATCAGGCCCATGGGCTATAGATATCAGAATCCTAAACTAAACTACAGATTTTACTCAGATTTTACCAGCTTTGTTACCAATGTCCTTTTTCTGTTCCAGGATCCAATCCAGGATGGCACATTGCATTTAGAGGTCATATGTCTTTAGTTTTTTTTTCCATTTGTAACATTTTTTCACTCCCCTTTTCTTTCATAACCTTGACACTTCTGAAAATTAATGGCCAGGATTTTGAAAATGTCCCTCAATTTTGCTGTCTGGTGTTTTCTCATGATTAGATTGGGGCTGTGGATTTGGGGAAAGAATATCACAAGTGTGATTTTGCCCTTCTCCTTGCATCATATTATATCTTTCTTAAAGAAAATTTAAGCCATTAGTTTTTAGAATTCCCTAAATCCTGGCATTTCTGATTTCCAATTACTCTAATTCAACTTCTAGCATTAGGGAGATCATGAAAAACCCTGGGGATTGTGATGCAAATATTACTAGTTATGCTTTATTGTCAACTGTAAAATAATATTCAAGAGCTACCAATATTATTAGCACTTAGACTGGGAAAATAGTGAATTATTAGAGCTGTAGTATACTATTAATATAATTTAATATACTATTGATACATTTGTCAAAATTTAACAATAGCCACCAAAAATATACTCATGGAAAAATAACAGTTCTCAGTCATTTGTTAATTATAAGTCAATTAGTTTAAATATGTAAGAAAAAGAACCAAGATATCTAAACTTATAGATAGAACAAGATATCTAAACCATATGATTTACCAAAATTTTTTTCTCATTAGTCTAAAGAGTTTGATATCTCCAGTGAGTCAATCCAAAATTTTTGTTCATCTAGCAAGATCATCTCCATCTTAATTAGACATGTGAAAGTAGAAATGTATGTTCTTAGTGAATCCCAAAATTAACTTTAAAAATACATTTCTTCAATAATATTTTATGTAATGATGTTAGCTTATTTTTTCATTCTGGGTACCTACTGAGTGACAAGACATTCAAAACTTTTATAATTTACGTCTAAAATCTTCTCATCTGAAAATTACAAATATTTAATGTTTTTTATGAGTGTCTTCTCATACTTTATAATCAGATATGGTAGTTTTTACATTAGTGTCATGAAAAATATAAGTAAAATTTTATGGCCTAAATTTTTCACTCATTATTTCAGATACACGTTAACATATGTTAACTTGCTGATCATATTTTTGTTGACCCATATGTTTTTATTCTTTCTGGACAAAGTTATCTGAAGTCCAACAAGTCTAAAACTAATCACATTACAGTGAACCTTATATGAGTGTGGTCTTTTGTGTTCCATAAGTAAATGGGGTCCATTTGCCCATCCTCATAAACTAAAAATTTTCTGAATAAACTTGACTATTTCATTTAACATAATATCCATTTTCCTTCCAAGTCCAGTCAATTCTGCAACAGAAATTTCTCATAAATATGACTTCAACTCTTAGTCCTCATAGCCATATCTGAGTCCTATACTTTATTATTTTCTTTTTGACCTTAACCCATTATCCTGACAACACCTTCTTCTACTTAGAGTCTGTTCTCCACAATGTTAGCATACTTCTCTTTCTGAGAGATATATCTGATCATGTCACTCTGCAGATTAAAAAACTCCTGTACTCTTTACCTAAGATGAAGGATAAATCCCAAACTTCTAGGCATGGCATATAAACCCAATATGCTTGCAATCTTACTCCTTATATTCAGAACCCATCACGAACCACCTTCACCTCCTGAACTTGCTCCAGAGTAAATCTGAATTTCATATGATATTCTCGTTGTTGCTCTTCTCTCTTCTATGTCTAGTTCATTCTTTAGATATATTGTCCTAGTATACATTTCCTAATATTAAGATGTTTTCTAATATTTCAATGCAATTTTTCTATATTTTAAATAGTAGTGTATGTTATTTAAACTTTTAGTTCATATGGAAAATATATACAGGTATGATAGTATCTTTAATAATGGAAATATATAATATGTGTGATTGATTTGAAGAGAGTTTATTGCCTCTTTCATATATGCCTCAGGAAATGGATCGAGAAGAATACCATTTTTCTTTATAGATGGTCAATATACCAAAGATGGAAAGTTTTTACAAGCTTTAAAACTTAATCTAAAATCAGTTCATTCTATACTTGGTAAGAATAACACTTTGGCAACATGTTCAATTTCTTCTACAGTTACTGGTCTAGTCTGTTCATGTTTTCTATATGATATTGTTTTACATATTTTTGAAGAAAATCTTTCAACTTCATTAAAATTCCAAATTATTATTATTTAACAGCATAGCATTTTCTAATATTGTGAAAGTTTTTTTTTTTTTTTTTTTTTTTTTTTTTTTGCGGTACACGGGCCTCTCACTGTTGTGGCCTCTCCCGTTGCGGAGCACAGGCTCCGGACGCGCAGGCTCAGCGGCCATGGCTCACGGGCCCAGCCGCTCCGCGGCATGTGGGATCTTCCTAGACCGGGGCACGAACCCGTGTGCCCTGCATTGGCAGGTGGACTCTCAACCGCTGCGCCACCAGGGAAGCCCTGAAAGTTTTGTTTTATATATTTTCTTTTATCATTTTTGTATTAACTTGTATATGTACTGTAGTCATTTTGTATTTATTTTCTATTGCTATGCATCAAAATGCCACAAATTTTGCAGCATAAAGCCATATTGATTTGTTAACTCAGTTTCTGTAGGTCAGAAGTTTTGCATGGTATAACTAGGTTCTCTGCTAAGAATATCACAAGGCTGTTTTCAAGATGTTGGATAGGCTGAGTTCTCTGAAGTCTCTGGGGAAAAATTCATTTCCAAGATCATTTCTTGTTGTTAGGAAATTTCAGTTCCTTGCACCTATAGTGACTGAATTCCCCTTTCCCTTGCTGGTTATAACCCAGGGGTCACTTTCAGCTTCTAAAGGCTGCCTAGACCCTTGTCACGTGGCCTCTCCATATTCAAGCCAACAGTGGCTCATTGAATCCTTCTCACGCATTGAATCTCTGACTTCCTCCATTGTGACCAGCCAGAAAAAGCTCTCTGCTTTTAAAGGACTCATGTAATTAGGTCAAACCGACCTGGATAATTTCCCTATGTCGACGTCAACTGTGACATATACTATAACGTAGTTACAGGAATAAACTTTGTCGTATTCACTGTGCCTTGGACTATGCATGGTGTGTGCAACAGGGGTGGGCATTCTTGGAAGCCATCTTAGAATTCTGCCTACCACAGTATCCATAATTCCTTCTGAAATAAACATAGTCTTATGTATTCCAGGTAAACGAAGTTCCAATTCATCCATATATCCACACTGGATACTTTAGATTTGCCCAATCCGTACACCACACCTATCCTTACATACAAGAAGAATGTTTTAGCAAGTAACTGAAATGAAATTCTTTCTCACAAGCATCTCTGGAGAATAATCTTTACTGTTTATCCCCACTGACAAGCGTGCTAGTTCAGACCTTATCAACTCTGGTCAGACTGCACCTGCCTCTCCCTATTTATACCACCAGCCACTTCTTATTTTAAACCATTTTCAGTCTGTAAATAAATTCAGCTTATTAAAAACCAAATCTGATACCTTTATTTCTGTAATTTAGAATATATTTCGATTCTCTTCCTGCTTTATGATAAATTTCAAACTCCTTGACATATCAGTATAAATCTGTGAGGGCAAAAGGCAGTGTGAAAGAACTGTCTGGCTTATAACATGTATTTGATAAATATTTGTTTACTGAATTATAGGAAAAATGTTAAGCTCAAAAATCATCTTATTTCATTTCCTCAGCTTCAACTTCTGCCACTTTACCTCACCCTGTGTTCCAATGACATTAAATATCTCACCTTTCACAGAACAAACAGCCATTTCACACATTTTTTTTTTTTTTTGGCTTGACACATGCTCTTAGCTATCACAGTAAAACCTTTTCTCACATTTTCTGCCTCCTCATTTTGCAAGATCCATCCCAAATGTTTCCTCCAGTATGAACTCTTTTATAATACCCCCAATATTTTAGTTTCCTTCCCTTTCTATTACATTAATGATGTTGTGAAGTTATAAGTGATATAATCATGTTAAAGAAAGTCCTGTAATGTGACCATGTGCTTGGTGTGTGGTAGGACTATGATCCATTTTTGAAAAAGATGGTGGGCTGGAAATACTCCCTTTCCTATAGCAAATCAGGAAAATTTCACATTAAAAAATAAATGCAGTTGCAGTCTTGACTCATAATGAATTTAACTTTTGGACTCACTGAACAGTAACAAGTAGGTGATATCTACTTAAAGGAATACATTGAAATTGCAGCCCAGTATATGCATAAAGGAGTACTACTGCAGAAGAGTAGGATCAGCACCAACAGTGGTCTACACGGGGGAGGAGTGGGGACTGGAAGTGAGAAAGGGCCGGGAAGAGTAAGTGGGCTCTGCAGTAGCTGGTGGGTTTTAACTTCCAAATCAAGGTCAGTTAGCAGTAACAGCAGAATCAACTTTCCTGCAAGAATAGTGAAGTTGGGATATACTAGGAATTGCTGACATCTGGGAATATCAAGGGGCACAAATTCAAGAAAAAAAGAACAAAAAACAATCAAATTCCAATAAAAAGAATTCATTTCTTATGAGAAATTCATTTCTCAGATTTATCAGTATGAATTGTTATTCACAGTCCCAGATTTTCTCATGTAAATGAAATAACACTCTTCGAAAATCCACTCATCTTTCAAAATTTTCTTTCATTTATTTGAGATATTAAAAATTATAGAAAAATATTTTAAATGAACAAAAACGAACAAAATACAGGTATGGGACAAAAAATAGATACATATATATTGACATACTAGACACAGTCTGGTAAGCTAAACAAAATGAACTCCCATAGATATCTATATCTTAATGGCTGGAACCTGTGGATATTACCTTATATGTCAAAAAAAAAGGACCTTGCAAATGTAATTAAAGATTTTTGAGAAGAGGAGATTACTCTAGACTTTCTAGTTGGGCCCTAAATGCAGTTACATATATACATATGAGACACAGAGGAATATTTAATACATGCACAGAAGAAGGTTATATGAAGAAGCAGAGAGAGACTTGAAGATGCTGTCTTTGATGATGGGAGTAATGTGGCCAGAATTCAAGGAAAAGTGGCAGCCACTAGAATTTGGAAGAGGTGAGGCTGGATTCTTCCATAGAGCCTTTGGAGAGAATGTGTCCCTGCTGACATATTGGTCCCAGCCCAGCGATAAAAATTTTGGACGTCTGGCCTTCAGAACTTTGAGTGAATTAATTTCTGTTGTTTTAAGATACCAAGTCTGTAATCATTAGTTACAGTAGCTACAGGACACTGATACACACAGAATGATGAAATAGAGAAATTCGGTAAATCAGGAAAAAAAATAGCTTTATATGTTTTAAAATAGCTAAATGAGATTGGTAGTGGTGCTGAAGAAATTTCAGTTTTCTAACAATCTAGTCTAAACACAATTAAGGCTTTCCAATTATGATTACTTCATTTTTCACTTTAGCTAATTCTCAAATAACCAGAATAATTGAGTCAGGGGGGATAAAGAGATGCACAGGCGAAGGCAGAGAGTTTTGAAAGATAAAAACAAGCAATTCAAAAATTGGAATGAAAAAAAAAACCGTATGAAGTAAATTATTACAGTGTAATATAAAATTGCATCCAGTACTTACGAATATATTTCCATTCTAAAGGCATCATCCAAAAGTATTAATATGTATGAAATAATAATTTTATTACTCAAAATTACTTAAATAAATCTGGCTAAAATATGACAATCCCCACATAGTAGCTCAGGAAACCATTTTTAAAAACACATCATGCCACTCACCTGTTTAAAATCTTCAAATGGACCTTGACATAAAGCAAACCTTCTTCCTATGACCAGCAAGGAAGCAAGGCCTTAGATAGGCCGCATCTTGCTTATCTATTCAATCTCCTCTCCGTTACTCTCTTCTCACTTTTACTCCTCCAGTATCCCGTGATCCAACTCTGTCAGTCTGCACTTTGTTCTTGTACACACCAAGGTCTTTCTGCTTTCAATGCCTTTGCATATCTTGTTCCCTCTGCCTGGCAATCATTCCCCCAGATCTTTTCATGGTTGTTTATTTCTAGCATTCAGGAATCTATCCAATCTATCCCATCAAAGTTTAGTTAATAACTTTTATTTTTTTCATATCACCATCTAAAATGTTTTTTTCATTTATTAAATAGATTATTTTTCTGTTTCAACTAGAACTCTGAGCAAGGATTTTGGCTTATTCAAAACTGCATAACACTTAGAGTTGTGCCTGACAGGAGACAAGCTTTGAAATATTTGAGTGAATAAACATCTCTAGAGAGGATAGTATGCTTTCCCCTTTGACTTTTTAATTAATCCTGTTTATTGTCTTTAGGTCTTCTTGATGGTGCACTGGAGCCAGTCCTTTCTTCTCAAAACAATATTCTTAATTCTTTTTTCTTTCAATATACCATGAAATACAATCACTGTTCATTTTCCAAACCCAGGTTATTACTAATCTAGGCTAAATTATTGTCAGTTAAGAATTTAAAGACACAAATTCTTATTATCAATTTACTCAAATTCATTTCTCTTTCTACTGAGAGTAACTTGCCTGGCTCAGCAAGGTAAGCTATTGAAAAAAAAAAAATCAAAATTGAAAGATTTTAGGGAAACGTCTTTGAATGTAGATCCTTAGATCTTAGTCACAGAGTTCAAGACCTTGATATCCAGTACCTCTTCTGGAGAGGAGACTTTCCATCATCCAAACTAGTCATTTCTTCAGTTTTTTATTGGTGTCAACTACATGCTTGGATCTTAGAACACAGAAGTGGATAAAAACAAAGTGCTTGCCTTCTAGAGTTTACATTCTATGGGTGAAGACAGCCAATTACCAAATAAATGAGTAAATATGTATTGATTAGATGGCGATGAGTGTAGTAAGGGAAAAAAATCTAAGTGGCAAGGGGAGTAATAAATTCAGTGGTTGTGAGTATGCTATTCAGTATCAGATATTGGGAGAAATACCTGCCCTCATGGTGAGCAGAGTCCTGGAAGAACTAAGGATGTAATCCATCCTTATATGTGAAGAAAGAACATTCTAGACAGAAGGAATAGACAGTGAAAAATCCCTGAGTGAAGTGAGAGGGTGTCTGGTATGTTCAAGAAATAGCAAGAAGGTCAACATGGAAGAGCAATGTGAGTAAAAGAGAGAGTGGTAGCAGATGAAGTCTGAAAGGCCAAAGAGTGCAGGGGGTAGGTCAAGAAGGGCCTTCTAGACCATTTAAAAAATTTAAACTTTAAATCTGAATCAAATGGCCAGCTAAGGGAGGGTTTGAACAGAGCAGTAATATGATCTGAAATAGTTCAAATGAATCCTGGCTGTCACGTTGAGAATGTATTTCTCCCACATTTCAACTAAGAAAAATTCTGAAGATTAAGAATTTTCTAATTGTAGCCAAAAAACCGTAAGTGGCTAGATAAATATTTGATTGCTAAAGAGAAGAACATCTCCTGATAAAATAAACTGGGGTACCTAATTCTTAAGTTGAACCACTGGAAATCTCCAATATTCAAGAGTTTTTGATTTGCAAAAAGAAGAAATGTCATATGTTTAATCTAGTAATTATTCCATAATACTGAAAAAGAAGATGTTTTTAGGTATGTAGTTTTTGGTAATTTTATGTTTTCCCCAAATATTCTGCCAATTATTCTTCTTCACCATGGTTAACCTCCAAACCCAGGTATCTGTGCCTATATAAGTATGTTGAGTTACACAATTAACTCTGTTAATAACTTTTCTGAATTTAAGTGATTGTTCTTATTTTGCTTACTCTTTGGGCATATGATGGTTACATTACTAAATTTTGGTGAGAAATATAAGAATTTAAGTGTAGAATGCAACTTACAATTGGATAATTGCCTTCTAGAGCTTACATTCTATGGGTGAATTTTGTGGGGTAATATTCTCCCCACAAAAGAAGATGAAATGAACAGAAATAATTTCATGAAAACTTCTATTTCTAGGATCTGCTTAGTTTACCCTCAACTTTCAGATGTATGCCTTCATTAGCACTTGTAAAATGTGGTAAATACATCTTTCTCTCATATTTCAATGGTTAGTCAAAAAAAATAAATAATTGGGTAAAAATTACTAAAATAACTTGGGGGATATCAAAATCATGGTCATGCAACTTGACCCTTTCAGAAGAAAATGGCATGTGAGGAAAGTTTTCATAAATTCAGAAGTGTATTCATATGTCTTTTCTCTAATTTTTATTTTCCCATGATTAAAATCTATTGTGAAATAAATTATGAAGAACAGTGACACATTAGCACAAAATAAGTAATATGGACAGAATTATAGAAAAGAATTATAACCTAGCTTCAACTTAGTAGGAGAAATACACTCCAAAATTATATGTTCCCTCAAGAGAGCTTGGTTAAAGTGTAGTTTATGCTCTTAAATTATCAACTGTACTTGAAAGAACTATTTCCAAAGGAGAATTTTACTCTCCTTTGTGTTAAAATTGCATAGCATGTAGTAAGATAGCTGCACACAAGAAAGACAAAGAGATCCTGCAATATTAACTACGGGTTAGCAATATATAATCCTAAAATATAATATTCTAGGTCACACATATCAACAAAATGACTATTAATGGCAAAATGCCACTGGGATGTTTTTTGCCTCTGATCTAAGCTTTATTTATTTTTAATCAAATTAATTTAGTTCCCTGACAAGTTGTTTCACGGGTTGTGCACCCAAACTAATTAAGCCTGTTTTCTTAGGGACTTATGACTTATGGTTGATTGACTTTGTAACTGAATTACATACTAATGCTCTTGCTTTATAACCCCTGATATTTTTGTCTTTACAATATTCCTTTTACCAGATAATATCTTTAGGAATATGTTCACAGAAACTATTGTTACTCTAGAATACAGATTTAAAATAGCCTCAGTGTTGCAACGGTGCTCATATTATAGCAATGGAAATGCTTCACATGTAAGAGAAGTCCTATCAGAGCAATGGTACAATACATACCAGCCACAGCCATCATTAGATGTTCAGTTATACAAAAGCAGGTAATATAGGTGCATATAACCGAATCACAGAGTAATAAGTACAGTGAAATGAATGTATAAGTGGTAATACAAACTTTTCTGGACCCGAAACTGTGGTTTGAAAGTAGTTGTGATAATTGAGAAGGGCAAAATACCTAGTGTTTCCAGCTATGGAAAATACTGTAAATGTTTTATGCAATATCATTTTGAACCTCCATATGTAAAAGCTATTGAAAGCTGTTATCCTATGCCAAGAATTTAATAATGAAAATGACCTGATTTTAAAAACATATGATTAGGCTTTTCCTTTCCATTTACATTGTAAAAGGGAAGTAAATCTAAGATCTTCTGAAATATTACATTTTAAATTATATCATGCATATTAGTTCACTCTAGAAGCCCTTTGCTTATTAAAATTTGGTTGTGTCCTCTCCTGTGGAATCTCAGCACTTTCTTATTTGCACCACCAATTATAAACTCTATAGAGCAGCGGTCCCCAACCTTTCTGGCACCAGGGACTGGTTTCATGGAAGACAGTTTTTCCACCGATCGGGGAGGGGATGCTTCAGGCAGTAATGTGAGCGATGGTTCAGGAGGTAATATGAGCAATGGGGAGCTATGGGGAGTGGCAGATGAAGCTTCACTTGCTCGCCCCGCCACTCAGCTCCTGCTGTGCGGCCCGGTTCCTAACAGTCCGGTCTGTGGCCCGGGGGTTGGGGGCCCCAGCTAGGGAGAGTAGGTAGGTTGTAGTTATGTAGTTCTTCTATGTACACTACTTATTTGATCTAGCTAATTGAATAAGTTTTTGTTTCAAGCCTAGCTCTCTATTGTCTAGGCCCTCTCTCTCCTTCATTTTCAGCACTGAAGAGTTCTTATTTCCACATTTCACCATCACTCCTGTTCCCAGTATCCATCTAAAATATTACTATCATTCTCACCTAAGTGAAAGAAAAATAAGGTCTGTTATCTATCTACACGCATTAGTCCAAGGAAAAGTTCCCTGCTCTCAGTTACAAAAACCCTAACCTGGTAATCAAGTTTCTGAGTTCAGCTCAAAGATGTGTAGCCTAACACGTGTTTTCAAATCTTTAAACTTTGTGGGACAGAGAAAAAAAATAATTTAGCCGTCTGGAAAGTATAGGTCCAAGGTCTTTCAGATAAGCAGGAGACAAACTCTTGACTGAAAAAAAATTTTGCAAAATGCAAAATTGCTTTCATTTTTTTTATTGCAATTTAAAGATTTGATAGATATTTGTGTACCTGTTAAGAAACAGAATAGGAGAGTGTGTGAGCTTACTTCCAGTGAAGGGTAAACAGATTGAAGGCTCTTGTTTGTTTAGCTTCTAGATAAAAAACAAGACAGTATCCATCAGGAAGCCTAGCCTTACCGCCATCAAGAGTCCTGTAGTATGAACACACATCCATTCAGTAAGAGGCCACATGAGTGCACACACAACACACTCAGCTAATCAGAACTATCAGCTATTCCACTATTTGGTTTTTTTTTTTAATTGTGGTAAAATATTCGTAACATAAAATTTACCATTTTAACCAGTTTTAAGTGTAACCATTTACTTTTATAGGCTTTTTTCCTATATGAACCAGATCATTGGGGGCTTATAATTTTCAAACTTTATGTCTCACAAATAGCAAAGTAATCATATAAGTTCTCTGAACTGAATGACAGGATTGTTCTCCTCTGACTTATGCCAGAAAATTGCATGCAGAAATGCACTGAATGGTCAAAGCAAACTCACACAATCATGATCTTAACCAGCACAAAAATTAATTAATGATTAGAAGAGGATATAAGAAAACAGCAGGCACAGATGAAGCATCAAAGCATTGGTTTCTTGAAGGGATCTAAACCATCAAACACAGCTTAAAACACAAAAGTTCCCTTTTCTGCCTTGAGACATGTCTGTCATCTCAAAGTAACAGATGAGATCTAACGATGTGTCCAGTATGACTTAAGAGACAAGAAAGCTTCTCAGATTTGGGTTTCTTGTTTATACTTCATTATTCATTCAGATTGAGAGCCTACAGGACTAACTTTTGTTCTTCAACCAACTGTATTCCACAGGTCCATAACTCCACGTGTGTTTATAATAAGCAATCAAGACAGACCAGATATATCCTGTTAAAAACATTCTCAGATAATGGCTTCCTTGGTTAACTTTATGTCAGAAAATGGCAACACAGTGTTGATGAGGTCTATCAAAAAGTTGCCTCTCACATCCCTGAGGAGTAGAGAGCAGGTCACAGTGATAAAAGGTGTTTTCATATGTTTAAGAATTGATCTGATACCACTCACCCCCTAAATTGGAGATTACTGTAAAATATAAAAGCGCTAGCCTAACTAAGAAAGCTACAAAGCATTTCTTAAAACTATCATTTAGCTATTTGCTTCACATAGCTCTATGTAGATAAGACAAAAAATCCTATTGATTGAAAATGTCACAATTATTCAAAAGTTGAAATGAAAAATGAAAAAGAGACCCAAGTAATTATGATTCACATGAAAAACTGAAATAAACTCATCCCAATTTCAGTGAATCCTAAGTGTGAAAATCACCTGGGCTGCTGGTAAAAATTTCAGTCTCTGATACATACTGGAAATTATATTTTACCAGCCATCTTAGATAACTCCAGTGCAGGTGGTATCCAAGCACATTTTGAGAAACACATTAAATGATACAGATGCATCAGTTCATGGATATTGATGGCCACATATGAGCATGGCTCTTCACTACAGAAATTACGAAGTGTAGTTTCCTAGTACTTAAATTACTACATTAAAAGTAATTGGGAAAATCTTAATGATGAACATGATGGTTGCAGCAAATATTACATTTATGTTTAATGTATTCTGTATGAATTATACAAAGGCTCATTTTTTTTTAATTGGCAATCCAGCTGTAGATACTCTTTTTAACCATCATACTCAATTAAGCCTAACACTTCAATGCTCAAACACTTTGAAACAATAGAAGATAATTACTGTGAAAAAAATATGACTGTGAGGAAAATCAGGCAGATGTTTTAACTACCTGAAGAGAGTTTGTGTGTGTGTGCAGTAATTATCTTTGCTTTATTAAAACTGTTCAAATTATGTCAGTTGTTACTATTAAGCAGTAAATTTGTATACTTATGCTTGCAATGTGTAGAGATCAAACATGGGAATCGCTCTTAAGTCCTAAGGAAGAAAGAATGATGCTATATCATGATCCAGCTTTTTCTCCTCATTTTGAAGACATGGCATCTATGTCAGGCAACTAAATAATAATTCTACTCTAGGCTATTGTTTTCTGTGTGGACCAGAATCATGTATCATACCCTTAATATGTATCATACTTTATATATATATATATACATATATATATATATATGTAATTATATATCATAATATATCATATATATAAAAAATATATATGTATACACACACACACACACACACACACACACACACACACAGAGGTCCCTGACTTATTATGGTTTAAGATTTTCTGACTTTCAGATGGTGCAAAAGCAGTATGCATTTAGTAGGAACAATACTTTGAATTTTGATCTTGTGAGACAATTACCAATATGCAGAACAATACTCTCTCCTGATTCTGGGCAGCAGCAGCAAGCTACATCTCCCAGTCAGCCATGTGATCATGAGGGTAAATAGCCAATATACTTATTATCATCCTGTACCCATACAAACATTCTGTTTTTCACTTTCAGTAAGATAGTCAATGAATTAAATGAGATATTTAACACTTTATTATAAAATAGGCTTTCTGTTAGATGACTTTGTCCAACTATAGGCTAAGTGTTCTGAGCATCTTTAGGGTGAGCTGCTGTTCAGTAGATTAGGTGTATTAAATGCATTTTCGACTTATAATATTTTCAATTTATGATGGGCTTATTGGGACATAAACCTATAAGTTGATGAAGATCAATCAATCTATCTATCTATCTATCTATTGAGAGAGAATATAGATCCCAATAGGCAGCAGTGTCATAGGAGATGGGAGGTGATTTATTTCTTATCTTTTGATTTGCAGTTACCTTCCTTTAATCACTTTATTAGAGGATGGAGGACATAAGAATTCTGGGAACAATGTGTTTGCAGGAGTGTATTTTTTTCTTGAGCAGCTCTTGGTCAAAGATGTTTTACACACTGTGCTATATTATTGACACATAAAATTATCTACAGAGAAACTATGTAGCACAGGAGAAGATCCATTTAATTCCTTCAGAGCTATACTAGCTGAAGACTTGCTGGATATAAGAATAAAAAGGAGCCAGTTCTCAGTTATCTCCTCTCCAGTTTTAAATTGAGAGCATGACTCTACATCCACCAAGGGAATGGGGAAGAGGGAAATGTTTTCCAGATATCCCATATGCTGGTCATATAAAGAGGAATAAAATAACTTTCCATTTAAAATCATGTCTAATGGTCTATAAATCAACCTCTTTTAAAAAATATAGATGAAGATTTCAAAAGAAAACACACACACACACACACACAAGACTGACAGACACCCAGACAACTGTCACATCCCAGGAGTAAATTCCACTAATTGCAACATCCATGAAACTGAAATCAGAATATCAGTTACCTCACACTCCTTGTAACATAAAAGAGAAACTGAGAGCTCCTAGTAGATGTCTTTCCCCTTTACAATATTTTGTTCCTGGATAGAGTTCTAGGGTCTGTGCCAAAGAAAAAACTGGGCAGCTAACCTTCTGTGGTACAGATACAGCTTTTCAGGTGGCCAAAATATGCATATAAGAGTACAAGTCATTCTGTCTTTTATTCTGAGAATTTAATCCATGAAAAACAGCATATTAGAAGGCAAATAGAATTGGTGGTATCACATTGCAATATTAGTTGAACTGTTTCAACAAGTAAATGCATTTATTGTAAAAAGCCACACTATCTTCACTCTCATCTCCGCCTTCCCAGAAAAACGTGTTCATGTGAAGACAGAGAGGAGGAATATGAGGCCTGTGAAAGAAAATAATGTAGTATCCCCCAAAGCAGAAAATATGAAGTAAATATTGATAAAATTGACTAAATAAAAATAAAAACACCAGTATATCAAAATTCTACCACGTAAGAAGGTTTGAAGACAAACAGCAAACTTGGGAAAGCATATGCTACATTAATGGAAGGCAAATGTCAGTGTCCTCATTGCCTACAGAGTCATTACAGTGGAAACAAAGGATGAACATTGCATAAGTTAAACAAAGAACCTGAACCTAAAATTTACAACAGAAATAAATGTGGCTGATAGACCTAGAGAATATCATACTAAGTGAAGTCAGACAGAGAAAGACAAATATTATATCATATCACTTGTACGTGGAACCTAAAAAATAATACAAATGAATTTGTTGACAAACCAGAAACAGACTTACAGACATAGAAAACAAACTTATGGTTACCAAAGGGGAAAGGGGGAGGGGTAGAAAAATTAGGAGTATGGGCTAACAGATACATAGCACTATATATAAAATCGGTAAACAACAAGGATTTGTGTATAGCACAGGGAACTATATTCAATATCTTGTAATAACCTATAATGGAAAAGAAGCTGAAGAAAGTGTATATATATATATATATATATATATATATATATATATATAAAACTGAATCATTTTGCTGTACACCTGAAACTAACACAATACTGTAAATCAAGTATACTTTAATTTAAAAAAAGAAGAAATAAAGGTAGTTAAAAGCTAACAATAATGCAATTTCATCAGTTTAAACAAATTAAATACCTTCAAGTAAAAACAAGATTCCATAGTTCATCTAATAAATTAGTTTTTAAAAAAGGAAGGAAGAGGAAGAGAGATAGAGAGAAATATTTTGTAAGTGTAATGCTAAATGTCATCAAGAATTCTGTATAATCAATTCTTTATATGCTGCATATAAAGGTATAAATTTATATAACCTAGCTGGTTAACAATTTAGAAATCAAGAGTTCTATAAATATTTATAGTTTTTGACGAAGTAATCCTACTTACTTATTAGAATCTGTACTAGAAAATAATATCAAATAAGGAAAAAAACAAGCATACACTAACTTATTGAAACATTATTTATAAAAAGATAACTTAAAAACTACTTTAATATTGAAGGATGGGAGAGTCATTCAGTAAATTATAATACATTAATATAATGCATTATTATGCATCTGATTTTTAAATAAAATAATAAAACACTTAGGTTATAGGACAATGTATAATAATATGTTACTAACTATGCAGAAAGAAATCCCAGAGGAAACAAAATGAGAATGAAATAAGAATGAAATACACAAAAAGGTCAACAGTGGTCATCTCTGCATCTCCATAACTACCACAGAACTTCTGAACTATAGTTCTGTGGTGAATACTAGACATTTGCTTCCCAAGGGATTCTGATGCAGGCAGTCCATATTTTGGAACCCTGGCCTAAAGAATAAAATCCATACCCCAATAAAATCCAAACTTGTGTTATATAAAAGGCACTTCACGACTTAGTTTCTTCCCACTTCCAGTTTCATCCACCCCTTTCCACCTACTCCCAAATCATGCGAAGTGTCATTCTTTAAATATTTATTTATTTAAGGGTGGACAAAGGTGAATATGGGAACAGAATCTCTGGGGGAGGGACCTAAAACTACATTTTTTAACATGCCTCATGATTTTGATGCATCAAGATGGACTTAATATTCCCCTTAACTTGACTACACATTAGACAGATTTATTCTTTACTATAGGTCAATGACCTCCCTTTACTTAGAAAATTTATTTTAGAAAGCTTGCAATTAAAAATTCTTTCTCTGCCCCTTTGAAATGTATGTAAATCTTCCAGCCTCTTGCCAGTATTACAACCCAGGACATAGCTTTCTCAAAAATTCAGAAACCACCTCTGAAATGGAAACATCAAAAGGGAAAGCAACCCTACCTCCCAGTCTCTGAGGGAAGGAAGGAAGCTTCACTGGGTGACAATTAGCAAACCCAGATGGCCGTATCACAGAGACAAATATTTGTAAACTCAGGAATAACTCCATGTGCTAGACACATTTCATTTATCAACCTTACCCTTAATGTTTTCCAGTACTTTTTCACTAGCTCACTTCAGCACTTACATATCCTTCCGCTTTTTGTTTCAGTGCAGTTGGAGTTCAATCTCTCCCCTATTGCAATAATCTGAATAAAGACTTTCTTGCCTGCTTAACTTTGCCCAGTGCAATTTCTACTTTAACAGTACTAAAACTAGAGGCTTCCATGATGGTCCTCATACTCTTCCCTCTGCCTAGAGGGTTTTCTTCTCCAGCATACTGCTCACCTTGATAAGCTGACCAATACCTAAAGACTTAGCTTAACTCCCAACTCCACAGAAAATTTTCTTTAACCATCCCTAATCCTTTCCATTCTTCTCTCTCCAATCCCTGACAAATGATATTGCCTATAATTTATTGTGTTATAACAAAAAAACATGAGTTTTGGAATCCTAAGTGATCATACCAATTGTACTGCATGCCAGCTTTGTGATCTCAAGCACTGAACTTAACATTGCAGAACATGGGTTTTCTCAGGCTTAACACAGAAATGACAATATCTTTTTCTCAAGGTATATTCACTGGATTAAAAATATATTTTTTTAAGTGCCTGTAGCATAAACCCATGTTTTGTTTTGTTTTTGAGTTGTTGTGCTTTTATTAAGACTTTATGGTTTTAAAGCTCTTCTTGGTCCACAATAAAATTAAGGGGAAGGTACAGAAATTTCCCATATACTCCTGCCCCTACACATGCAGAGCTTCCTCAGCATCAATAGCCAGAACCAGAGTGGTACATTTGTTACAACTGATGAACCTACATGCACACATCATAATCACCCAAAGTTTATAGTTTACCTTGGGTTTTACTCTTGGTGTTGTACATTCTACGGGTGTGCACAAACATATAATGACATGTATCTACTATCATATTATCATACTGGTATTTTCACCACCCTAAAAATCCTCTGTGCTCTACATATTCATCGGCCCCCACCCCACCCACTCCCCACTCAGCCCATGGCAACCAGTGATTTTTTTTACCGTAGCTTTGCCTTTTCCAGAATGTTCTATAATTGAAATCATATGGTATTTAGCCTTTTCAGATTGGCTTCTTTTACTTAGTAATAAACATTTCAGTTTCCTCCACGTCTTTTCATGGCTATTTGACAGCATTTTTGTTTGTTGGATATATGCATAGTTTATTTGAGGAGTGGTGTCTGTTCTGAATAGTTTTCCTCTTCTTCTGATGCAGTATCTCCCTTTCCTTTTTGGAGCTGCTTTTTCTCCCCCAATTAGGACTGTCAATCACTAGATCCTGCCTATCTTAATTAATAGTAGGCATGTGACATACACAAAGAGACAAGAGCTTGCTCCAGAATGTAAATCAACAGCTTAAAGAAATTCTTGCTTTGAAAAAGAAAATGACAGCTGATCTAAAGAATATGCTCAGTGGCATAGGTGATGTTCCTCCTGGCAGAAGCCGTGTAACTGCTTGTAGGCCAGTAACAACAGTTGATGGACCTCAGCTGGTTCATGGACAGACTGAGTAACACTAACTTTCCCCAGTTTAGGGACTGGCAGGTACATGACCCAAGTTGTTCCAAAAGTACTCATTTCACAGCAGATATCACCACATAAAATATGAGAGAGAGTTTACAGAGGATTTCTTTCTCCGTTTGAGATCGTGTAGAGTATAAATAATGAGTCAGAAGCTGCAAAGGTAACATTAAAATGAGGAAAGGTCCCTGACTCTAAGAGAAAGTCAGGAATATAGGTTTCTTAAATAATGGTGTATTAGGCAGTGTTCTTTTTAGAAACAGAATCAATAGGATGTGTGTATACAGATTTATAAGAAGAGATTTATTATAATTGGCTCAGGTGATTATGGAGGCTGAGAAGTCCCAAGACCTGTATTTGGCAAGCTGGAGACCCAGAAGAGTTGGAGACAGTTCCAGTCAGAGGCTGAAGGCCTGAGAACCAGGAGAGCCAGAGGTGTAAGTTCTAGTCTAAAAATCAACAAGCTTGAGAACCGAGAAGAGATGATGTTTCAGGTAGAGTTGGAAGTCAGGAAGAGATATTCAGGTAGGAGTGAGTCCCCCCTCACTCAGTCTTTTTGCTCTTGTCAGGCCTTCTACTGATTGGATGAGGACCACTTTTATTAGGGAGGGTGATCTGCTTTACTCAGTCTACTGATTCAAATGTTAATCTCATCCAGAAATACCCTCATGGACACACCCTGAATAATGTTTGACCAAATATCTGAGCACCCTGTGGCCCATTCAAGTTGACACATACAATTACTATTACAAATGGTAAGAAAAATAAGTCAAGTACAAAGATTTGAAATGAATATTGCTGAAGTTGATATCAGATAGTCTCATTTTTCATACCTTTCAAATTGGAATGATATACAACCTAAAACATCTTTTTAGTAAGAATAATTTCTTTTTAAACAATATTCCTATGACAGATCACTTAGAAAACCAAATTTTAAAAAGAAACAGATATAAGGATAACAGACAAGTTATCCTGACCAATGTGGTGGTGGTAGTTACAGAGCCACAATTACTGTGCCCCTCCTGGTCACCCTCACCCACACATATATCCCTACAATGGCTGCCATCCTGGAATAACTTGTGTTCATCACTGGAGAAGATGATTTAAAAGTTGGTTCTAGCTTCAAAAATCCATAATTCATACTGGTAAGGACAGTTAACTTCACTAATTTGTCAGAAAAAATTCACAAAGCCAAAGAACTAAAATAGACAAATAAAATTTATTAGGAAAACATATCCCAAAATTCATGTTTTCTTTCACTTAAGAATAAATGGGGGGACCTTCAAGATGGTGGAGGAGTAGGACGTGGAGATCACCTTTCTCCCCACAAATACATCAAAAACACATCTACATGTGGAACAACTCCTACAGAACACCTACTGAACCCTGGCAGAAGACCTCAGACTTCCCAAAATGCAAGAAAATCCCCATAACACCTGGGTAGGGCAAAAGAAAAAACAGAGACAAAACAATAAGGATGGGACCTGCACCTCTGGGAGGGAGCTGTGAAGGAGGAAAAGTTTCCACACACTACAAGTTTCCCCTTCACTGACGGAGACGGGGAGGGGGGAATGGCGGGGGGATGCTTCAGAGCCATGGAGGAGAGTGCAGCAACAGGGGTGCAGAGGGCAAAGTGGAGAGATTCCTGCAAAGAGGATCAGTGCCGACCAGTACTCAACAGCCTGAGAGAGTTGTCTGCTCACCTGCCGGGGCGGGTGGGGGCTGGGAGCTGAGGTTTGGGCTTTGGAGGTCAGATCCCCAGGAGAGGACTGGGGTTGGCTGCGTGAAGACAGGCTGAGGGGGCTAGTGTGCCACAGCTAGCCGGGAGGGAGTCCAGAAAACAGTGTGGACTTCTTTAAGAGGCAAGAGACAATTGTTTTGGGGTGCACGAGGGAAGGGGATTCCTTTCCAATCTGTCCACGGAAAGCAGAGCACCGCCTAAATAAGCTCCAGAGATGCACGTGAGCCGCAGCTATCAGCTCGGACCCCAGAGACGGGCACGTAACGCTAACGCTGCTGCTGCAGCCACCAAGAATTCTGTGTGCAAACACAGGTCACTATCCATAGCCCCCAGGAGCATGTGCAGCACGCCACTGCCAGGTTCCCGTTATCCAGTGACAAGTTCCCCAGGAGAACACACAGCGCACCTCAGGCCGTTGCAATGTCACACCAGCCTCTGCTGCCACAGGCTTGCCCCACATTCCAATTATAACTACCGTACCCCTCACTCCTCCCAGCATGAGTGAGCCAGAGCCCCCTAATCAGCCACTGCTTTAACCCCCTCCTATCTGGGCAGGGAACAGATGCCTGAGGGCAACCTAAACCCATAGGTGGGGCCCAAACCAAAGCTGAACCTCAGGGACTGTGCAAAAAAAGAAGAGAAAAGGAAATTTCTCTCTGTAGCCTTAGGAGCAGGAGAATAAATTCCCACAATCAATTTGATGTACCTTGCATCTGTGGAATACCGGAATAGACAATGAATCATCCTAAAACTGAGGTAGTTGACTCTGGGAGCACGAGTACACTTGGGGTTTGCTGTCTGTGACTGATTGTTTCTGATTTTTATGTTTATCTTAGTATAGTTTTTACCTCTTGTTATCAATGCTGGATTTGTTTATTGGTTTGGTTGCTCTCTTCTTTTTTATTATTATTACATTTTTATTTTTTTTGTTTTAATAATTAATTTTTTTAAATTTTAATATTTTTAATTATTATTTTTTAATTTCTTTTTTTCTCCCTTTTATTCTGAGCCGTGTGGCTGACAGAGTCTTGGTGCTCCAGCCTGGTGTCAGGCCTGAGCCTCTGAGATGGGAAAGCTGAGTTCAGGACATTGGACGATAAGAAATTTCCCAGCCCCACATAATACCAATCGGTGACAGCTTGCCCAGATATCTCCACCTCAGCGCTAAGACCCAGCTCCACCCAACAGCCAGCAAGCTTCAGTGCTGGACACCCCATGCCAAACAACTAGCATGACAGGATCAAAACCCCACCTATTAGCAGAGAGTCTGCCTAAAATCATACTAACTTCACAAACACCCCAAAACACACCACCTGCCGTGGACCTGACCACCAGAAAGACAAGATCCACCCCACCCAAGAGAACACAGTCACCAGTGCCCTACAACAGGAAGCCTACACAACACACTGAACCAACCTGACCCACTGGGGGCAGACACCAAAAGCAACGGGAATGATGAGCCTACAGCCTGTGAAAAGGAGACCCCAAACACAGGTAAACAAAATGAGAAGACAGATAAATATGCAGCAGATGAAGGAGCAAGGTAAAAACCCACCAGACTAAACAAATGAAGAGGAAATAGGCAGTCTACTTGAAAAACAATTCAGAGTAATGACAGTAAAGATGATCCAAAATCTTAGAAATAGAATGGAGAAAATGCAAGAAAATGTTTAACAAGGACCTAGAACTAAAGAGCAAACAAACAATGATGAACAACACATAACTGAACTTAAAAATATTCTAGAATGAATCAATAGCAGAATAACTGAGGCAGAAGAACGGATAGGTGACCTGGAAAGTAAAATAGTGGAAATAACTACCACAGAGCAGAATAAAGAAAAAAGAACAAAAAGAATTGAGGACAGTCTCAGAGACCTCTGGGACAACATTAAGCACACCAACATTCGAATTATAGGGGACCCAAAAGAAGAAGAGAAAAAGAAAGGGACTGAGAAAATATTTCAAGAGATTATAGTTGAAAACTGCCCTAATTTAGGAACGGAAAAGAGTCAATCAAGTCCAGGAAGTGCAGAGAGTCCCATACAGGATAAATCCAAAGAGAAACACACCAAGACACATATTAATCAAACTATCAAAATTAAATACAAAGAAAAAATATTAAAAGCAACAAGGGAAAAACAACAAATAACACACAAGGGAATCCCCATAAGGTTAACACCAGACCTTTCAGAAGAAACTCTGCAAGCCAGAAGGGAGTGGCAGGACATATTTAAATTGATGAAAGGGAAAAACCAACAACCACGATACTCTACAAAGCAAGAGTCTCATTCAGTTTCGATGGAGAAATTAAAACCTTTACAGACAAGCAAAAGTTAAGAGAATTCAGCACCACCAAACCAGCTTTACAACATATGCTAAGGGAACTTCTCTCGGCAGAAACACAAGAGAAGGAAAACACCTAAAAAAACAAACCCAAAACAAGTAAGAAAATGGTAATAGGAACATACATATTGATAACTACCTTAAATGTAAATGGATTAAATACTCCAACAAAAGACATAGACTGGCTGAATAGATATAACAACAAGACCCATATATATGCTGTGTACAAGAGACCCATTTCAGACCTAGGGACACATACAGACTGAAAGTGAGGGGATGGAAAAAGATATTCCATGCAAATGGAAATCAAAAGAAAGCTGGAGTAGCAATTCTCATATCAGACAAAACAGACTTTAAAATAAACACTATTACAAGAGATAAAGAAGGATACTACATAACGATCAAGGGATCAATCCAAAAAGAAGATATAAAAATTGTAAATATTTATGCACCCAACATAGGAGCACCTCAATGCATAAGGCAAATGCTAACAGCCATAGAAGGGGAAACCTACAGTAACACAATAATCGTAGGGAACCTTAACACCCCACTTCCACCAATGGACAAGTCACCCAAAATGAAAATAAATAAGGAAACACAAGCTTCAAATGACACATGAAACAACATGGATAATTGCTATTCACAGGACAATCCATCCAAAACAACAGAAATACACTTTCTTCTCAAGTGTTCATGGAACATTCTCCAGGATAGATCACAAATCAAGCATGGTAGATTTCACAAAATTGAAATCATATCAAGTCTTTTCTGACCACAATGCTATGAGACTAGATATCAATTAAAGGAAAAAATCTGTAAAAAATACAAACACATGGAAGTTAAACAATACACTATTAAATAACCAAGAGATCACTGAAGAAGTCAAAGAGGAAATCAAAAAATACCTAGAAACAAATGACAGTGAAAACACAATGACCCAAAATCTATGGGATGCAGCAAAAGCAGTTCTAAGAGGCAAGTTTATAGCAATACAATCCTACCTCAAGAAACAAGAAACACCTCAAATAAACAACCTAATCTTACACTTAAAGCAATGAGAGAAAGAAGAACAAAAAAACAACCAAAGTTAGTACAAGGAAAAAATTCATAAAAATCAGATCAGAAATAAATGAAAGACATAAAGAAAACAATAGCAAAGCTCAAACTTAAAAGCTAGTTCTTTGAGAAGACAAACAAAATTGATAAACCATTAGCCAGATTCATCAAGAAAAAAAGGGTTAGGCTCAGTCAATAGAATTACAAATGAAAAAGGGGAAGTAACAACTGACACTGCAGAAATCAAAGGATCATGAGAGATTACTACAAGCAACTATATGCCAATAAAATGGACAACCTAGAAGAAATGGACAAATTCTTAGAAAAGTACAAACTTTCAAGAGTGAACCAGGAAGAAATAGAAAATATAAACAGAACAACCACAAGCACTGAAATGGAAAGTCTGATTAAAAATCTTCCAAAAAACAAAAGCCCAGGACCAGATGGCTTCACAGGCGAATTCTACGAAACATTTAGAGAAGAGCTAACACCGATCCTTCTCAAACTCTTCCAAAATATAGCAGAGGGAGGAACACTCCCAAACTCATTCTACATGGCCACTATCACCTTGATACCAAAACAAGACAAAGCTGTCACAAAAAAAGAAAACTACAGGCCAATATCACTGATGAACATAGATGCAAAAATCCTCAACAAAATCCTAGCAAACAACCCCACAGCACATTAAAAGAATCATATACCATGATAAAGTGGGATTTACCCCAGAAATGCAGGATTCTTCAATATATGCAAATCAATCAATGTGATACACCATATTAACAAACTGAAGGATAAAAACCATATGATAATCTCAATAGATGCAGAAAAACTTTCAACAAAATTCAACACTTATTCATGATAAAAACTCTCCAGAAAGTAGGCATAGAGGGAACATACCTCAACATAATAAAGGCCATATATGACAAACCCACAGCCAACATCATTCTCAATGGTGACCAACTGAAACCATTTCCTCTAAGATCAGGAACAAGACAAGGTTGCCCACTCTCACCACTATTATTCAACATAATTTTGGAAGTCTTAGCCACAGCAATCAGAGAAGAAAAAGAAATAAAAGGAATCCAAATTGGAAAAGAAGAAGTAAAGCTGTCACTGTTTGTAGATGACATGATACTCTACACAGAGAATCCTAAAGAAGCTACCAGAAAATTACTAGAGGTAATCAATGAATTTGGTAATGCAACTGGGTACAAAATTAATGCAGAGAAATCTCTTGCATTCGTATACACTGATTATGAAAATTCGGACAGAGAAATTAAGGAAACACTCCATTTATCATTGCAACAAAAAGAATAAAATACCTAGGAATAAACCTAACTAAGGAGACAAAAAACCTGTATGCAGAAAACTGTAAGACACTGATGAAAGAAATTAAAGATGATACAAACAGATGGAGAGATATACCATGGTCTTGGATTGGAAGAATCAATATTGTGAAAATGACTATACTATCCAAAGCAACCTACAGATTCACTGCAATCCCTATGCTATTTTTCACAGGACTATAACAAAAAATTTCACAATTTGTATGGAAACACAAAAGACCCCGTATAGCCAGAGCAATCTTGAGAAAGAAAATAGAGCTGGAAGAATCAGGCTCCCTGACTTCAGACTATACTACAAAGCTTCAGTAATCAAGATAGCATGTTACAGGCACAAAAAAAGAAATACAGATCAATGTAACATGATAGAAAGCCCTGAGATAAACCCACGCACATATGGTTACCTTATCTTTGAACAATGAGACAAGAATATACAATGGAGAAAAGACAGCCTCTTCAATAAGTGGTGCTGGGAAAACTGGAGAGCTACATGTAAAAGAATGAAGTTAGAAGACTTCCTAACACCATGCACACAAACAAACTCAAAATCGATTAAAGATCTAAATGTAAGGCCAGACACTATAAAACTCTTAGAGGAAAACATAGGCAAAACACTCTATGACATAAATCACAGCAAGATCCTTTTTCACCTCTTAGAGAAATGGAAATAAAAAGAAAAGTAAACAAATTGGACCTAATGAAACTTAAAAGCTTTTGCACAGCAAAGGAAACCAAAAACAACACAAAAATACAACCGTCAGAATTGAAGAAAATATTTGCGAAAGAAGCAACCAACAGAGGATTAATCTCCAAATTATACAAGCACCTCATGCAGCTCAATATCAAAAAAACAAACCCATTCCAAAAATGGGCAGAAGACCTAAATAGACATTTCTCCAAAGAAGATATACAGATTGCCACCAAACACATGAAAGGATGCTCAACATCACTAATCATTAGAGAAATGCAAATCAAAACTACAATGAGGTATCACCTCACATCAGCTAGAATGGGCATCATCAGAAAATGAACAAACAACAAATGCCGGAGAGGGTATGGAGAAAAGGGAACCCTCTTGCACTGTTGGTGGGAATGTAAATTGATACAACCACTATGGAGAACAGTATGGAGGTTCCTTAAAAAACTAAAAATAGAACTACCATATGACCCAGTAATCCCACCACCGGGCACATACCCTGAGTAATCCATAATTCTAAAAGAGTCATGCAGCACTATTTACAATAGGCAGGTCATGGAAGCAATGTAAGTGTCCATCGACAGATGAATGGATAAAAAAGATGTGGCACATATGTACAATGGAATATTACTCAGCCATAAAAAGAAACGAAATTGAGCTCTGTGTAGTTAAGTGGATGGATCTAGAGTCAGTCAGAGTGAAGTCAGTCAGATGGAGAAAAACAAATACCGTATGCTAACACATATATATGGAATCTGAAAAAAAATGATTCTGATGAACCTAGGGGCAGGACAGGAATAAAGATGCAGACGTAGAGAACAGACTTTACAACACGGGGAGGGGGAAGCGTAAGCTGGGATGAAGTGACAGAGTAGCACTGACATATACACACTACCAAATGTAAAACAGATCGCTAGTGGGAAGCAGCTGTATAGCACAGGAAAATCAGCTTGCTGGTTTGTGGCCACCTGGATGGCTGGGATAGGGATGGTGGAGGGACACGCAAGAGGGAGGGGATATGGGTATATATGTATACATATAGCTGACTGACTCTGTTATACAGCAGAAACTAACACAATATTGTAAAGCAATTATACTCCAATAAAGATGGCAAAAAACAAAAGAATGAATAGGAAATATAAAATACAGAAAATGTGTTTTTCCCACTGGAATAAAAACCAGATAACAGAAAGTAATAAAACTCATCAGGTAAGCATGGAATAAAAAATATTTTCCCCTAATCTCATCTGCTTAATTCCAATGGAATGGCAATAAATCCATCTCATGAAGTCCCAACATGAAATTGGCCTGATGAGAGAATAGTCAGTTCATTACCCTGACTTTGTACATTTTCTCTATAAAAGCAGATTTCAAGATTCCAAATGACTTTCAGATTACTGATTCTACCACCAGCTGTTGCAATACAATGCAAGTTTTTGGCTATGAAACATATTTTTGTGTGCTCTGATATTTATACTTTTGCACATCTTTTAAACAGGTGCTAGGCTGCAAAGACAGGCTAAGCATTAGGAGCCTAGAGAAAAGATTTCTGAGATAAACTAAATTCTTTCTTGGAAATATACTTGCCTCTTGGCACCTATGACTTTTTAGCTATAGCTTGATAAATCTACACTCGAATCTTTGGTTGCTACAGCAGTTGGTCTTGAGAGGCTGTCTGGTTTCAGTTTTCCAACAGTGGAATGGAGCATGAAGACTATCCTCAAGTTATTTATGCAAAACAGCATCGGTTCTACCAATTCTAATCCTAAAGCTAACTGAAAGCTTTATTTATAAAATCACATAAAATAATTTATGGGCTACTTGTTCTAAATAAAATAGTTTCAAAAGAATTTATGGTAGAATGTTGAAAATAATAATTTGGGTGAATTAAGTATTTTTTGTGAAATGAGAAAAATTTTGAAAGAATGCATTGAGGCAGAAACTTGCTGCATAGATTTTTCTACTGCCTCTCATGCAAATGCTGGCTTTGTAGACTTTTTTTTGAAGTTCTGAGTTTTCATAGTTCAAGGTCACTCTCCATTTAAAAACTCCAGAAAGAGCTAAAGGAAGCCTGACAAAGACACCTGGCTTATTCAGAGTCCTGAGTTATTTCAAAATGTATTTCTAAATGGAATCACTATATTCATATATAAGGGACAGTCATATTTGGCCATAAAAGCTAGATTTTATACTATAAAAATTTTTCTTCTTAAAATAATATTTATAACATGTTTTGAAGCAGAGTTGAATCAAGAACAATATATATTTCATTTATAGTTTTCTCTTAAAAATGATTCATTAAATGCTAATAAAGGTAAATATTTTATTGAGAAAAAAATGACTACTGAATCATTACCTTGCTTCAAGATTATCAATACATTTTTATTAACTTTACTATAAATAAAATTCCTGCAAACAGAAAACACAATTTTCATGACAGCCCCTTACCTAGCTCTTAACCCCCTTCTCTGGCCAAGCCTTCCCTTATATCCTACATTCAAGCATTTTCTCCACAAAATTGTTCATTCTGCTTTCTATGCCTGAAATCATCTAAACGCCATTAAGCTTAATGATTTCAGCTCATTCTTTATGTATCATCTAGATATACTGTTTTTCTGGGTAGTCTCTGTGAAGATACGCTCTGCCCACTCTACCCTCACCTCAACATGGTAGTTGTAATTACCTCTTTACTGTTTGTTATCTCATAATAATTCCTGAATTCCTTGGAGACAGAAGCTATATCTAGTTCTACTTTGAATTCCTAGCACCTGTCTTTGTGACTGAACAAGGATCAATTCATTAATTGTTTGCTGAATAAATGTATAAATGAAGTGTATACACTGCTCCCGACCCGTTATATCAGGGTTGACTGTGTGAGGGGCAATAAATCCTTATATTGCCTATGTTCTGCTCATACAAACTGCTCTCTAAGATGCTCTTGAAAAAAGATAATTTGGAAGCTTCTGACATAACAATAAGGTTATCAATAAATGCATGGATAGCTTCTGCATTTAGGTCTATGTTTAAAGAAGAAGTGAATTGATCTGCATAAAGTGCATATTTTTTATGGCATGAAAAATAACCAAGAACTTAGGAGTTGGGGGCAAGTGGGGAATACAGATAAAAGAGAAGATGGGAGGGATGAGAGAAGAGAAAGACCAGGCCGACTTGCATCAGGTTAGAGCTTATGGGTAAAAGGGTCTCAAAATTCATGTTGATGGATTAACCAAATGTTGTTTAAGGATGGCAATGTCTGCTTTTAATTCTAACATGCTAGCATTGCTGTGAAGTAAACCCCTTCATTAATCTGAAATCTTAGGTTAAGACCATCATGAAATACAAATGTCTTCTGAAGGTTTTTGTTTTATGTTGCTTTTGTGTACACAAGGGAAATAGGGCTGAGTTTCAAGTTAAGGCAGAGAAAAGAGACAGAAACAGCCTCAGGAGATGAGACACAAGGGATTTTCAGCAGCATCAGAAACTTGGAAGTCAAATGTGCCATGAAATTTTAAGCCCCGGAGAATTCACTAAAACCTGGGGAAGGTCATTGGACAGGGATGTAGTTTAGGATGCTACAATTTAATTGTGTGCATGTGCATGTGTGTGTGTGTGTCTGTGTGAAAGAAAAGAGCAACTTTAGCTGACTTTCAAGATTCACATAACTTAGCCTCATGCAGCTATATTAAATCATTAAATTAAGAACTGTATATAATTTACCCTGTCATATTATATTCTCAAAGATATCAAAATATTAGTAATATTAGTACCAAAGATACTTACCTATAAAATAGTAATTAGAAAAATACCCCAAACTTTTGTTAAATATTATAAATATGAAGTTTTGGCCTAAGAAATAATTGGCAAATCTAAGAGGAGACTGATTTTTTTTCTTTTTTTTTTTAAGAGAAAAAAATTTATCCTAGTACCTGAAGTTTAAAAGAGTAATAAAGAATATTAATTCTTACTTGTACCATCATTTTTATAGTAAATTGCACCAATATTATTGCTTCTCCAACATTATCTAACAACATTTAAAATGTGTTAATGCGGCTTCCCTGGTGGCGCAGTGGTTGAGAGTCCGCCTGCCGATGCGGGGGACATGGGTTCATGCCCCAGTCCGGGAAGATCCCACATGCCGCGGAGCAGCTGGGCCCGTGAGCCATGGCCACTGAGCCTGCGTGTCCGGAGCCTGTGCTCCGCAATGGGAGAGGCCACAACAGTGAGAGGCCCACTTACCGCAAAAAAAAAAAAAAAAAAAAAAAAGTGTTAATAGAGTTTTAATATATACTATATTTTATTTATAAATACTTTAAAATAAACAGCTATGCCTTGTGGCAGATGAAGTTTATTAAAACACATTATACCTTAAGTTAATCTACGAAATAAGTGTGGTGTACTTTTCATATGGTTTTATAACAGATCAGTCAATTCATATAAAAAGAACAGTATTTTGAAATCAATTTAATAAAGTAGAAAATTCACAGGTAAAACAACCACAGTGGTTCTTATATAGTACAAAAGATCCTCTTCATATTAAATGATGGGATAAATGCCCACTACAATATGGACTATGTTGTACATTGCTTTTCTTGTAACTGTTTCTGTTTGGTACTTTTAATTTGACCAGTTCATGATGTGTAAAGATAAATTATGTTATAGTACTACTCTTGTGAGAATGCATAAATTCTAGGGTGTTTATGTCATTTAATATCAGTTCAAAGCTTAAGAATTTTCATATTATATTTTATGGGGCCTGGACCTTCTCCAGATCTCTTGAATGCCCTCAATGTAATGAGATCCCATTTTGCCAAGTAACCTTGATTCATATAAAACCATAGGCCATTAGCAAGCTGGCATACATATGTATACATACACACATGTATCTACATATGTATATGTGTATATATATATGTAAAACACCAAGTGCTACCTCCAAACAATTTATACACCCACTTCTTCAGTAGTAGCCTATCCCATTTCTTCCCTTTAATCAATGGCACAGCAGTGCAGTTAGCAGTTCATTGACATTCTAATCACTGTGAGGTCTTGCAGCTATTGTTGATATACATAATTATGTAATTAGTTTTAAGAATCTTTGTATCACTCTCAACAAGAATTGAGTTTTAACTTATGTTCAGAGAAAACAGACTTACAGTAATCTCCATCTCTGATGTCATGAAAATTCCCATTAAATACACATATACTAAGATAGTTCAATTAAGCATTTAATTAATAAGGAATTTAATGATTTTCCTTATCTCCCCACCCCAACATCTTCTAGTCCAGTTGTTAGGGCTATATAACAACCACATTAAACCTAGCGTCATAAAACAACCCTTTTATAGACAGATTATCTAGGCTGATTGTATACCACCTGATTAACATATTCAAGATTCTTACAGTGAGAGTGGGCAGAGAATTTGGCAGAAAATTGTGTACATCAGATAATGTGCTACTACACACAGTGCCCACGGTGGGCTGGACTCTGTGCTAAGAGCTGCTGGAGGCTTTACGTAGGAATCAACATGGATGCTGGTTTGGGAGCTGGCTGGTGATTGAGAGATGAGATGATCCGTAATGCCAACTATTACAAGACAAATCTGAGAGCGGGCTGGGGAGAACCAGTGCAGCTCAGAGAAGATAGGAGACAGCATCAACCTGGCAGGACTTGATAAGGAGACCATGAATAACTCTAATCTATCAAATGTTGTCTCACATGGAAGGGTTTTAAAGTTTCAAAGATGAAAATCATCACCATTTCCTTCTTATAATTATAATCATTAGGTAGTTGCAAGTTTTAAGGTGTACTAACAAAGGTCGGACTTTGCTATAATACATATATATTATTTTTATCATTTATGTATTTTGTTTTAAAAATCCTATTTGCTTGATGTTTTTTAAAAATTCAGACCTAAAAACACTTTTTAAAGTTTCTGAAAAACATGATTTTATAAAACTTCATGACTATTTGGGCATTTTCATAAGTTTGACATGCTCTGGTATACCAGGAAATGTGACAGTTTGTGCTGTCTCTGGTTTTGTACTTTGTACATCATTTTGGTAAGTAAACTGCTATCATTTCTGCCAAACACCTGTGAGCAGTTCACCAAGCTGCATATTTTAATTCTGATATGCTTATAAAGGTAAAAATATTATAGCCACCTGGACCTTCGTTTTTATAAAAAACAAGTTAAGCCAGAATATAATTTTTTTTATTGTGCAAATTGGTAAAACTGTTTCAGCATCGCTAAACTACTTGAACATAAAGTATTAAAAATTTGAAGCAATAGCCCAGTAATTAGATACAAGGAAATTGTGTCAAATGTAAAAGGAAGTTTTTGTAAACTGTGTTTTGTTTTAGGTTTGGATTGTAATCATACAAATTGAGTCTCTAGATAACATCTAACATATCTACAGGGCCCTAGATGGCAACATTTTTTTAACTAGAATGTAATATTATGTCTTAAAAATTTTTGTTTTGTTTTTGATCTTGTTTTGAAGAAATCAGTCTTACTCCAAAAAGCACAAGTAATGGGGAGGGTTATTGTAAAGATTTAAGTAAGATAATAAGGAGATAGCACTGTCATGGAAATTCAATAACAGAATGAGGTCATAGAGAGTTGAGCTGGAGGTTAATTTTGGTTTCAAGATGTCTTAGCTCGGGCTGCCAAAACAAAATACATATGGTACACTGAGAGGCTTAAACAACAAAAATTTATTTCTCACAGTTCTGGAGCCTGTAAGTCCAAGATAAAGGTGCCAGTAGATAAGGTTCAGGGTGAGAAACCTCTGCCTGGCCTGCAAACTACCAACTTCTCACTGTGCTCTCCCATGGAGGAAAGAGAATGGGCTCTGGTGTCTCCCTCTTCTTATAGGGACACTAATGCCATCATTAGAGCCTGACCCTCATGACTTTATCCAAATCTAATTATCTCCCGAAGCCCTTACCTCTAAATACTACCACATTAGAGGTTAGAACTTCAACACATCAATTCTGGAGGAATATAAACATTCAGTCCCTAACACAAGGCATATCCTGGGACATGAGGAACAGGGCCTTGAAAACACTGATTACAGAACTTGGCCATTACTGTGACTAAACAACATTTCCCATTAGCCTCTTTTTAGCCCAATACCAAATGCCTAATACCCAATAATCAATGCATTGGTTTTCCTCTAGTTTTTCAGAAACTCTACTCAAGAATGGATCTGATAATCCTCTGTTAGTGTTATTTGGAGCAAATATACAGTTAGTTTTATTCCCTCTGCACGACTGTATCTTGCCTCTCTGAAAGTTTTTAAATCTGTATTAGGAAATCTTATTCATGTCCCAGAAATTTCTTTAAAAAGACTAAGTGAAAAACTTGAAAATAACATATACAGATGATTGCAAATGAAGGTGGAAATATGGCATGGGGAAAGCATGTTCATCTCTAATTTCATGAAGAAAAAATAAAATTGAAATAGTCTGCATTTATTATGAATCTATAACCTATAGGCCTACCTGTTTAAGGCTAAAGTTGCATGTTGAAAGGTATTTTAAAAGTTTTTCCTCAAAATCAGAAGTAAACACCTACCACCATATCCCAGAAATCTATATTCTCCTGCATTACATATTGCATCTTTGAAAGAAAATGTTTATCACATTATATGTTTGAAAGCAAAATTTATGTGTGGGTGAAGGAACGTATATATAAAATCACTTGTGTTTCTTTCACTGTTAATCTTCTTCTAAAGGGCCTCAATAATGTTTCCAAACTCAAGTACACAAATTCCATACGAATATACAGTACTTTTTAATATATTAAATAAACAAACTTTCCCTTTGTAATATTTAGGACACATGCTCCATCAATAAAAGCTCAAGAGGGGACCTCCCTGGTGGTCCAGTGGTTAAGATTTCGCCTTCCAATGCAGGGGGTGCAGGTTCGATCCCTGGTTGGGGAGCTAAGATCCCACATACCTCACGGCCAATAAAAACACCAAAACAAAAAACAGTAGCAATATTGTTAACAAATTCAATAAAGACTTTAAAAATGGTCCACATCAAAAAAATCTTTAATAAAAAAGGTTCAAGGAAGTCTTCTTAAAACATTTATTATTTCTTATTTTATAATGAAAAAAATGCACACCCATTATAAAAACTTGGAAAACAAAGAAAAGCATAAAGAAGAAACAGAAATAACTCACAATTTCACTACCACAAAATATATAGTTACTGAAGCTAAACAGTCCTTAACCAGTTTTTAGTTTTTCTTTGAAAACTTGGGACATTTTCTCACTATAGTACTTCTTTGAATGTCACATATTAGATTCCAAGATAACTCTATGTACGCACTCTCAGAGATTCTTTATTAGAGGAAATTAAACTTAAGTTCCTTCCTATATCAGCTTCCTCTCCAGATTTCCATTTTTCATTAATGTCCCACTGATTCCATTTCCTTAGGCTCAGTGTCAGAATCATGTTTGGTTCATTTCTATCTTCAAAAGTCTTGTTGATTTTTCTCTATATCTGTCCTGAGACAGACAGATGTTCTTTAACATCATGTGTTATGTTCTTTAACATGGGACTGTAGCCAACCTGGGAGTTAAAATTAACTACCTCTCAAGAACACAAAATAAAGCATATAAAATCTTCCTCTGAGAGTTAAAAGCAACAAGTCAAATGTTAAAGAAAGTATATCTATTCAACTAAAAGTGACCAAATCGCCTGCCTAACTCCAAGGCAATTAAGAGTTAACCATGACCATTGCTTGAAAGTATTAACATACCCTATAAAGGAATGAGTCCATCAGAAGGGAAGATAGCAAGACTGGAATGCAATGGAAAAGGAAAGTTACAGAACAAACATGTTGGGATGAAAAGTATTCATACAATTTTGAATTCATACATTTTGATAGTGTGAATTTTTAATAATGTCATGCTGGATCACTGCCTAACAAGCCTGCTTCAGAATGATCTGATACCAGATAACAACAGCACTTTGATTTACTGGTTATACCTCCAATCCTTTGCCATGATTAGGAAAATGGATAAGATTAAATGACTTTTATCTGCCCATAGAAGATAACCCCAAAGATTATGGTTTTATTGTCTTATGTTAATTATTTTCTAATTCAGGATTAAAAAAAAATAACTACATTAAATACCAGTTATTATATCTTCCTTTAAACTAGACTTTTAATCTTGCAAATTCTATCACTAGTGAGTTAAATAAACTTTGGCAATAATATCTAAAGTATGGAAATGGATACATCAGATTATCAGTAACTGACATCAGTAAACATATAAATCATCCAATTTCTCTTACTCTGATTCTAGTTGTTCCGATTATCATTTGACTTCCCAGTGGCATGCTTTCTGGAACAGAATGTGCTGGCCAGACACATCAAGCATCTGGCCTCCTGATTTAGTGTAAGTCCATCTTTAAGAGACAGACGTATTTTTTGGTGTGTATACAAAATCTGGTCTCTAAGAGAAATAAAGGACAGGTTCTAGATAATGACCAAGTTGTTAAATTTATGCTAGGCAACCAGTTAGCCTTCCTCTGTCTAAACATGTCTTAGTGAGCACCTGGCTGTCCTTTACTTCTGTCAAGGAAAAGTTGCCCCTGACCTGATCTGGGAAAGAGTCGTTGTGTGTCGTAGGATTCACAACCTCCTTCTGGGAAGAAATCTGTTTTCGTAACAAAATGTGTTAGTAAGGTTTTGATAAATGCATATGAGATTACAAATTTCTGGGGAGTTTGCCCACAACTGAATTTCAGTTTAGAGTATTAATCTTTAACTAAATATTCTTTCCTTTTAATATCTGCTCTACTCTCATAATGGTTATTTAACCTCTTTTTCCAGAACATGTCTCTACAAAGAGAGCAATCTTAGAATTGGTTTGCTTGAGGCCTTTCTCTTGCAGCAAGATTATAATGCAGTTTTGATTGTCTGTTTACTTCTTTCAGTTTCTTTAAGGCCAACAGTCTTTCCTGTCCATTAGTCCTCTAGTTTTATCCCATTCTACTTACAGCAACCAGATTATTTTTTAAAACGTCCCTATATGTCACTACTTTGACTAAAATATCAATGGTTCATTATTGACTACCAAACAGTACAAACCAGTAGCACATAATTCATACCTCAAGTCATTTTCTTAATCTGAGGCTTCACTGAAGACTTTCTATGCCAGACAAAAAGAATAATTTACTCAACAAAACTCTGTTCTTTTTTCCCTGTTGGTCTTTCTTTATGCTTTTATCTAAACTCTCCTCTCTTACTCCACTTTCATCTGTTAATATTTATATGTAAATTAGAACTCAAGTACCACCTATAATGTATACCTTATCTGTTCAACCAGAATTAATCTCTTCTGCTTCTAAAAATACATTAATTCACCAAGATATTTTTTCTTCCAGTTTTAGTGAGATGTAATTGACATACAGCACTGTACAAGTTTAAGGTTTACAGCATAATGATTTGACTTACATACATCATGAAATTATCATACTAAGTCTTGTAAACATTCATCATCTCATATAGATACAAAATAAGAACACTTACGATGTACTCTCTTAACTTTCACATACAACATACAACAGTGTTAATTATATTTTTTATGTTGTACTTTATATCCTTATTTATTTTATAGCTGGAAGTTTGTACCTTTTGACTGCCTTCATCTTCTTCCTCCTCCTCCCAGTCCCTGCCTCTGGTAACCACAAATCTGATCCCTTTTTCTATGAGTTTGTTTGTTTGTTTTTGAAGTATAATTGACCTACAACACTATGTTAGTTCCTGTTAAATAACATAGTGATTTAATATTTCTATACATTCAAAATGGTCATTATGATAAGTCTAGTTACTACCTGTCACCATACAAAGATATTATATAATTATTGATTACATTCCCTACCCTGTACATTTCATACCTGTGACTCATTTCTTGTGCAACTAGAAGGTTATATCTCTTAATCTCCCTCACCTATTTCTCTCATCGCACCACCTCTCTCCCCTCTGGCAACCACCTATTTGTTCTCTGTATCTATAACTCTTTCTGTTTTGTTATGTTGATTTGTTTTGTTTTTTTAGATTCCCCATATAAGTGAAATCATACAGTATGCGTCTTTCTCTGTCTGACTTACTTCACCTAGCATGATAGGACTTCTGGTGGAAATGAGCTTGGCAGGTTCCAGGTAATTCAGCTTTCCCTACTTACTATACACTACCCTTGATAAAGAAACCAGCCACTATAACAACAAAAGGTCACAAATCCTTCAGTAGAAAAAATATATTTATAACTTCAAGAAACTAATAAATACTTAATGCTTTACTGGACAGATACTGTGACAGCTTTGAAATATATGTAAATAGTACTCTTTAGGGAAAACATTTTGAAGCTTACATTTTTATCTTATGTCTGGAATATCAGCCTTTTCTGAATCTAACCAGTCTTCCCCCCAGCCATCCCCAAATATCACAAGACAATTTTTAAACAGAGTCCTGAGGTGTGTATTTTTACAAGTTTTTACAAGTTTTCTATTTTTATATT
Organism: Phocoena sinus; assembly: GCF_008692025.1. Lineage (NCBI taxonomy): Eukaryota > Metazoa > Chordata > Mammalia > Artiodactyla > Phocoenidae > Phocoena > Phocoena sinus. The sequence continues at coordinate 32,734,549 of NC_045772.1, read as the reverse complement.
TTTAAACTTGTAATTAAAACATAATTAAGAGATAGATGTGTGAGCGCTCCCTTCATTTCCTTCTTAAATGCAGATTTTAATAAACTTTAAAATTTTAAGTCTATAACCTATGTTCCATACCACCTTGTATCATAGTAATGGGAATAGATCTCTCTCAAGGTCATAAACTTTCTGAGAGCAGGAAACATGCTTCATTTATCTTAGTACCTGCTTACTGACTACACATTTTCTTGCATAATAGTTATTCTTAATACCTGTTTGTTGAATAAAGAAAATACATATATATGTAACTTCCATAAGGAAAGGCTTTGCAACATTACAGATTCTAAATTTATCTCATTTTTTAAAAATAAGATAATTAATAGTAAGTAGTGTTATGACGACTGTATTGTTTATTACCATTGACTCAGAATCTAGCAGTCTTGGTCTGTAGTAGGGTAGCAAGTACATTTTGAATATTGAACTAAAACTTCTCTGACTGTATTCAACCAAATGAATATTGGTCTTCAAAGCAATCAGGAGTCCATTTGCTCTCTCCAAAGATTCAACCCTTGCTCAAATGTTACCGAAAAAGAAAAAAGCTAATTGACTTCTGAATAAGATTTCAGGCTTCACAACAAAGTCAGATTGGCTTCCTTACACATCTGGTCATTGACCAGTCACAGCCACTAACTCTAAATTCCAAAAAATATTTTCTGTTTCAGCAGACTTTCTATAATAAAGTAATAGTTGAGGAAGTGCTCAGACTTAAATAAAAAATGTGTTCATTTGATGTAAAAATTCAGGTTTTAGGAAAAAATTACCAATACGTTAATGAGGAAATCAGCTCCTCTGTAATACATGGATGCTGTCAGTAGAAAGAAAAATTCCCAACATAATAATTGAGCTTAAACATTTGATTAAGCAATGTAACTGTTTTCAAGTGTGTATTATTAGCTTAAGTTCCTAACAGTCTTTCTGAGCTTTACTAACTCAAGACTCATTTCCCTTTATCTGTGGAGTATCACAAGCTGTCTCCTCTCCCTGAGAATCACAAAGCCTTGTCTGGTGATTATCGGGTAGTGCTTGGGAAAGCCCTCAGGTTGTATTCACGTATAAGTTTTAAAAGCTTATAATCTTGATGGATCACGTAACTAGGATGTGGTGGTGGCTACTGCATATGTATCTCCTTCCTGAAATGCAGTTATTAATCATGGCAAAGTGTTGGGAGTCTTTGCATTCTGCACCTATGGCCTTTATTTCCACCATAAAAACCTAAGCTCTGATAGTCATGGTATCAACATGTAGTATATTCTAAAGTATATGTGAGATCCCACTGTCTATAGTATCTTAAGGGTCGTTATCAATTCTCAATCATCAAATTTATGTGCAACAACCAAGCATGCCCCAAAATGTTGCCTTTTCCCTCTACCAGACATTTTAAAATCAGATAACAAATCAGGGTGAGTTTAGTCAAGGGACTCATTTTCCTCTGGCAGTGATTGCATTAGCTGTCACAACTGGAGCTCAAGTCATGTACTTTGGGTCACATTTTCCTTGATCCAGTTCTGTTCCTACCTTTGGCAATATCAACAGCTGTGATTATTATAACTACCCACAGGTGACAGAACTCAGCATTTCATTGTAGGGGGGAAAAAGGCAGTGAAAACGGATGGAAGGTGTAGTATCTATATAATGTTTATGACATTCTCAGGTACCATACAGCTAAAAGAACAAACACCATTTAATCATGCCTGCCTGGGCTAGAGCAGAGGGCACCATATATGGGCAATCACTCAGGCAATAATGCATTAACAATTTCTGCCCCAGTAATTTGAGTCACATTGAAAAAAAATGTTGCAGTTATTTCAAATCTCTTTCTAACCTCAGTCCTACTGGATGCTACATTGGTGTTCTTTCCCGATTCTCTTTGTTCCTTATTTCTTTCCAGATCAAGGAGAAATCAATGTTTAAAAACAATCTTTCTAAAGATTGATATTTGTTCTGTAATCCAAAATAAAATTATTTTAAAAATCTGATAAATCAGATTTATCAGAAGATAAATGCTAATTTCTCTGAAAACTAAATTGGTTAGTGGGCAACCCAATGTAAGTTCATATACATGCACCACAACAGTTTCCAAATAATATAAATGAAGAGTTTCCCAGTTTAAAGTCAAGCAAGTGGTCTCACATGTGAAATATGCTGCATCTTCAGCATACAAACATTTCTGCCATTACATTTTGTGCTGAGTTTTAACAGTGAAAAGAAACTCTGCTGGGGACCAGGGCTCAATTGTGAAAGTTTGCTTTTCATTTTCTTATTATTTTAGCTGCATCCTTCCCTCCTTACGCAAAATCCACCAAGGTCTTTTCCTGGCTGGTACTTTTGGAAGCAGCTGACCTCCTTTAAAAGCTTTAAATGATTGAAGTATTCTATTAGATGTGTCAGGAAGAAGAGTTTTTGTGAAGCAGGTAAATAAACGCCTATACAGAGGTGTGCCCCAGCCCTTAAGTCCTAAAGACACATAAAAAACTCTAACTTAGTTCATAATTCTAAACCAGTTTAATGTGGAAGCTCTTGATTTGCAATGACAGAAATGATTTTAGAAAATGTTTTTATTTGTTTGAAATTCACCCATCCATCTCACAAGCTCTGCAGATGCTATACCCCTTTCCATTTACATGTGTGTGCATGCATTCTCAATTTGACTCTCTGAAAATAAGCTATTACGTGTCCCCGAGCTCTGACTGATACACTGGAGATGGTTTAGTGAAAATAAGAACTTGATATCTTAATCACAGTTCATCTTGAGAGCAAGAGCCAAGGGGTGAAAGCATTAAGTCCTACTTTCATCTTTTGATACTTCTTTCTGGTTCTATGCTGAGTACCCTTGAGGTCAAAGGTAAGCCAGGATGCAGCAGCCCTGACACTACCATGGTGGCGTTTAGGGATGGTGGGGAAAATTCCGCTTGCCACTAAACCATTCAGGGGCTTTACACAAATCAAGAATCCAAAAATATGTCACATTTCCTCAGCATCCTTTAATTCTGCAGTACATTCCACTCTTTGCAGCCAGAGTTATAGTTGTTATAAACACATTAATGGCTTCTTACATGAAAGCTGTGTCTTTTTAAAACCTAGATCATATTCACAAGCTGAGTTGTCTTTATCTTGTGAGTATAAGCAACATTGGTGTCTAGCATAAACTAATGAGTTAAAGTGTCTTAGATACTCAACTGTTCCATCTTGTAAGAGAATTAAATTGGAAATATTTGGAAGCTAAAAGACCTTTAATTCCTGAAAAAAAATGCTGGTTTGCTCTTTGACTACAGTATGTGTATATAACCAGTTTACAGAATAGGTTGAATTATGGAAAGAAGGGAGTGAGGGGGTACAAACACAAAACATTTTATATGTTTCCCAATCACAGCTTTCAACCATGCTATGATAATGTCATTATTCTGCTCAAAACCCTATAATAGATTAAATGCCAATACTCCCCTCCTTGCCCTGGTTCCTTGTCTGCTCTCTTCTCCCACTGCTGTCTTCCTGACCTCCTTGTTCTCCGATAAGCATGACAGTCATGCTCCTTTCATAGGACTTTGCATAGCTGTTTCCTCTTCCTGGAATGTTGCTTGACTAACTCCCTTCAAGTCTTCATTTAAACTCCATCCTCTCATTGAGATCCACCTTGATTAGTCTATTTAAAAATGAAACTGTTCTCCCTATCAAATACCTGATTTCCCTCACTTTGCAATATTTATTTTTGCCATAGCACTTTTCACCTTCTAACATAGAATGCAACTTACTTACTTTTCTGTTTATTATTTATTATCTGCCTTCTCCCATCACTATGTAATATCCATGATTACAAGGACCTTTGTTTTGTTCTGTGATCCACCTAAATCACTGAGAACAGTTCATCCTATAGTGTGCGCTCAATAAATCTTTGAATGATGTAGCTTGTCATTTAAGGCTGTTTGGCGGATGCCTTAATATCCAAATCACTTTTAGGTAAAAGAAAACATCAAGCCAATTTAATACAGTTTAACATTTTAATGTTATATTCTCCTTTATGTCCAACGCTTACTATGCTTCAGTCTGAGGGACTTTGAGAGCATAATAATTTACTTTTCGCTCCTCCTGTGAAGGCCCGTTTTTTGTCTGTTTGTTGTTGTTGTTTTATTCCTAGGTATTTTATTCTTCTTGATGCAATCATGACCAGTTTTATGTGTCAACTTTGTTGCGCTATAGTCATCAGTTATTTAATTAAACACTAATCTATGTATTGTTAAGGTATTTTACAGATGTGATTAAAGTCCATAATCAGTTTAAGTAAGCAAAATTAACCTTGATAATATGGATGGGCCTGATTCAATCAATTTAAAGGCCTTATAAGAAGAACTGGCGCTTCTTTTAAGAAGAAATTTAACTTGTGGATAGCACCTTCAACTTGTGCCAAAGAGTTTCAGTCTACCCTTCCCAAAAGCCTGACCTCCAGATTTCAGAACTGCCCAGCCAGACCTCACAATTACGTAGGTTAATTCCTTTTTTTTTTTTTTTTTTCAGTACATGCGGAGCACAGGCTCCGGACGCGCAGGCTCAGCGGCCATGGCTCACGGGCCCAGCCGCTCCGCGGCATGTGGGATCTTCCTGGACCGGGGCACGAACCCGTGTCCCCTGCATCGGCAGGCAGACTCTCAACCACTGCGCCACCAGGGAAGCCCCCATTACATTTCTTAATGCATACCTCCTACTGATTCTGTTTCTCTCGTATAACCCAGACAGACACACCTCCTATATAGCCAACCCCCTTAAATGTGTGTTGAGGCCACTGCTGAATCAGGGAAAAGAAAAACTTTTTTTTTTTTAATCGACTAGGTGTTGTGGTTTTATTTTACTCACACTCACAGGTTACTGATGTCTTTTGTGAGATAGACTGGATAGTCAGGTGCTGCATGGAGCACACAAGAGAGCTTTTAGGTATGTGGCAGAGATCTCCCTTCTGCATATTCCCCAGGAAGGAATATGTGATCTGATCTGTCATTTCTGGACCACTTCAACTACCCTCAACAAAAATCTGCCCCATAGCCTCTTAATTCTGTTTTCCTCACCTGGAAGCCTTCCCTCTTAGGTCAGGTCTTGCAAGACGTTTCAAACCTTGGTATTTTTGTGACACACACCTTAAGTTTATACATCCTTGACTCATCATATAATGGGAGTGACAATGCTCCGTACTTTATCCTCTCTCACCTTTTCATCTTTCTGCAGTCCTCTTCTGCTCAAATATACACAGAGCAAATCACAAGCTTGCTATCAAAATCCAACTTGAGAATACATTGTTCTATCCATCTCACAGCCATTACTGATATTCTCAAGGGATTTTCTTGGCAACCTACTTACTTGTCATCGAGTGGGGCTGCAGAGGGCAAGCACACAGAAGAGAGAGAAAAGCCACAACAATTCCCTTATAAAGCAATGATTCCTAACTCTCACTATTACTAAATATATAGAACTCTGAATATGCAAATACAGATCAGGATGGAAAGTCATGGGAAGGATGAGATCAATAATATCAGGGCCAATTTTATAGTCTCTTAGTAAATCCTAAAGGGGTGTGTCAGCTGGTGTGATTTTGGGGCTCTTTTTAGCATATGAGCTATTTTGTGCCATTTGTGTTCAGGTATGAGCCTTTAGCCAAATTTCCAGGAAACAGAGAAAGTCTCATTCAGCATCTTGTTACAAGATTCATCAATAATTAAAGAGGAAGGAAATTCTGATAAACGCTGTAACACAGATAAACCTTGAAAACATTATGCTATGTGAAGAAAGCCAGACACAACAGGACAAATACTGTATAATTCCATTTATATAAAGTACTAGAATCATTAAATTCATAGAGATAGGAAGTAAAATGGTGATTTCCAGGGGCTGGAGGAAGAGGAAAATAGGGAGTTATTGTTTAATAGATACAGAGTTTTAGTTTGAGATGATGAAACAGTTCTGGAAATGGACAATGGTGATGATTACACAACAATATGAAAGCACTTAGTGTCATTAAACTGTACACTTAGAATGGTTAAAATTTTATGTAATGTATATCTTACCATGAGAGAGAGAGATTCATTAGAAGGACTTAACTCCTCTGGACCTTATTTGGTGTGTTAAGAACCATAATCTAAGCAAATTTCATAGGAATGTGGCTATTTTCTGTGCATTCAACAGAAATAATCATTACTAACTGGGGACATTTGAAGTGTTAAAGACATTATATACTACATATATAAATATATAGCATTTCTTAGAGTTAAAAAAAAAATTTACTCATTACGGACTGAATTTCAGATGCTCTATTACTTTTCTGTGGCTGCCATAATAAATTACCAAAAATTGGGTAGCTTGAAACAACAGAAGTTTATTCTTTTACAGTCCTTAAGTCCAGAAGTATGAAATCAAAGTACTGGCAGAGGCACCATTCCTACAGAGGCTCTAGGGGAGAATCTGTTTCCTGTCTCTTCCAGCTTCCACTAGTGATGGTCAGTATTCCTAGGCTTGTGGCTCCATCACCTTTTACTATATGTATTAATCCTCTCTGTGCATCTCTCTTGTAAGGATACTTGCCATTGAACTTGGGGCCTGCCTGGATAATACAAGATTATCTTCTCATCTCAGGATCCTCAATTTATTTAACTCTATAAAGACCCTCTTTCCAAAGAAAGCAACAAGCACAAGTTCCAGGGAGTAGGATGTGGATGTATCTTTTGGGGGCTACAACGCAGATAATGTAGCCCACTACAGATAATTATGTATGGATCATAATTGTTTTTCTTAATCCCAAATAATTTATTTATAAGTAACATGTGGGAAAATGTTTTCATTGAAATTGCCTTTGAACTGGACTCTTGGCTTCCTCCATAGCCCTCTTATCTCTTGTCAATACAGCAGAGAACATGATTCTTCTAAAACATAAGTGAAAACACATCACTTCTTTGCTGAAAACCCTCCAGTGATGTCCATACTATCCAACTCTGATCTCATACAGCATAAAAGCTTAGGTGTTGGTGTGCCCACTAGGCCTACAACATCTTCTGTTTCCTGCACTTTATCTTTTCTGGCCTCAGTTTGTAATACTCTCACCCTCATGTCATCTGCTACAGTCACAGCATTCAGTATTTCATTAGCTGTTCTCTGAGCTTGTCAGGAAGGTTCCCACCTTTGTATCTGCTCTCCTTTCTGCCTAAAATGCTTTTTCCTAAGGTATTTATGAGGCTTGCCAATTTCCTTCCTAAATCCTGGCCCAAACATCGTTTTTAGTGAGGCTTGTGGTTGCCAGCTGTTCCTATCCACTAACTTTATTTTTCTCCAAAATGTTAATCATCTTTTAATATAGTATATAGTTTGCTTATTAAATTTTTCTATATTATATGTTTCATCCCATAAATTTTGAAGTCCAGGAAGATAGAGATTTTTAACAGTTTTGTTCACTACTATATCTCTGGAGACAAAACAACGCTCAACATATATGAGGTTCTCAATAAATATCAGTTGAATGAATGAAACTGTAAAGAACTCATCCATGTGTGGTTCTTAATTCTATACAAATGTTGAAGAAAAACATATAAACTAACCCAAATATCTCCACGTAATTGTACTTTTGACTAAGTTTAATATAAACCAGAATTCTGATTAACATTAAAATATGATCCATAGATTTCTAAATATGGCAATAAGAGAAGTATTTCTTAATATAATAAAGTATGCAATATTTGGAAGTAGAGGGGAACCTCTTAAAGAAAATTCAGGTAGAAGGCATAAAATAGGAATTAGAACCATGAAGATAATTTTGTTTTAATGCTTTGACATTAACTTATAGAAAGAAGTCATTTTCCATATGTGTGTGTGTGTGTGTGTGTGTGTGTGTGTGTGTGTGTGTGTATAATTTCCTTAATTCTGAGCCAGAAGGGGCAGATGCACTTGGCAATAATGATAATCAGTGCCTTTCGTACCCTGCCCAGCAGTGTCCTGGAACATCATGTTCAAATTACATATGGGATTAAAAGCTCTTGTCCATGTGGAAATGAGACTTAGTCTATAGCAACTGCTTCTTTCTGGGATTGTGTGATTGTGTTTAGATAGCACAAATACCTTTGAGATTCAAAAATTAACTCATGCCACCAACATACAAAGAAATTAACTGGAACATTTATTTTTCTGTGGGCAAACAGCAATGGCATAAAAACTAGCTTTCTCTGCTTTTCGAAAGCTCCTTATCAGTGATACAGATCTTCAGTATCTGAGTTAGGTAGGTAGTAACAGTGCACAGTGAGAAAGGATGCTGCATTATACCTAGCCTTGCAATTCAAATAAGGATGTGATGAAGGTGTCTTTCAAAGCCCCTTAACCACATAGTAATTGTTTTTTTTGTATGTGTGATTTTCCACTTAGAATAAAGAGTTCTGATATCTGTCACTTATTGTTTCTTTATGGCCCTGTAAGTTCTGAAGTCTTGAAGACCTCTGAAAAACCTGAAGGGGTTAGCAGAGGGTGAAGGTAAAAATTGGGAAATCAGCCTATTATTTTAAAAAAATACTTTTTCTGTGGGAGAAATAACAAAACCGTCAGAAAACCAAATATGTCCCAATCTCTAAGCTGCCTCTTCAAGCACTGCAAATTGATTTGAGGTCAATGAAATAGTTCTGAAATACTTTTGTTGGCAACAGAAAAAAATATACTGAGGAAAGAGACATCCATTCAAACTTCTTCTGATACCTTTCCAAAAGAAAAACTAAATAATTTCCCAAAGCAAAAAATAAATCATTCATCCAGTTAATTCCCCAATCCTTCTAAATTCAACTACAAATAAAATCAATTTCAATATTAAATTACCAAAGCTCAGAATGAGTATTTACTATCTTAAAGTCAAAATCATAATGTAGTCAAAATGAAACTGTTACACCTGATTTCTGTCTATTAGGCTATCACTAGCATAACACTCCTTCATCTGTTAATCCCCTCTGAAGGTAAAACAAGTTATCTGCTCCAGGTGTTTGAGATTATGATCTTGGCACGCTATGGCTCAATGCTTCCTCTTCCTTAATTTTGGGACCCAAAAAACAGTCCACAGGAAATGTACATTGTCTTTTGCTCCTCCCTGCTGTAAATATTCCAGGGGCAGAGAACAAAACATAGAGAAGTGTACAATGTGTAAATCTTTATAAATTTGAGATTAAGTATTAGGTATCTCATTACTCTCACATGCCTACATTCCCCTGTATCACCATCTTCAGTAATAAAAAGAGATATCTTATCTGGCTTCTTTATCTTATATTTCAAATGGTTCAGAACATGGGAGGGGAAGGAAAAGAAGATCATTGTTTTTTGGTCTCTCTTCAAACTTCAGTGATCAAACTGCATTTTTATTTGCTAAAAGTTTCATTTATAAAGCATTGGAATTTCACATATAAACAATACATGCAATGATCTCTTTTAATAGCTTTTATTATTTCTAACATTTAAATAAATATTGAAGGTCTTAATGGCCATATATTTCTTCCTATGAAGTATTTAACTACACTAATTTGTATATTTATTTAATTTATATTTATTAAATACCAAACAGGGCATCAAGAAACTTATGTTAAATTAATAACCTACCATAGGCAGGTATTTTGAAACACTTCAAAATCTCTTTTAGACTTATGAATAAATGAGTTAAGGTATTCCATCCTCAAAACAAACCCTATTTGAATTTTCTTCCCACAGTTGCTGAGACTATTTGTACACACGTTTTTAAAAATAACCAACTCTAAATGTAGTCAGTACCTCTAACTTTTTCCAAAGGAGGGAAATAAAGAACTTAGCGCTTCAACTCTCCACTGTACAGGTCTCATCAATAAAAATCTTATTATTGTTTTCTAAAATTTCAGGTCTACCTCTTATTATAGCACCAAACAATTGGTATGATTTTTTCTGCTATCTACTTAAAGCACTTCTTTCTTCCAAATCCACAGTATTATCTTGTTTTTTCAAATTATAATTGTATCAGAGTTCATTCAAATACACAGAAGGTTTTAATACAGGTAATTAGAGGCCTGCACAAACCCTGCAAGGGCCCAGTGAGGGAAAGTCAAGGAATCCTCTATAAATAAATCAACCTGAAGCACCAAAGCAGGCACTTCTTAGGAGCTTACTGAGTAGCTACTGAGATCTCAAGAATCGGGGTGGGGGCAGGGGGGTGGCGGCAACTGGTGGTAGTGGCTGCTTAATGCTTGAATATCTCCAAATCCCCACATTAAACCAGGCAGATAAACAGCAAAGCCAAAAACTCATGGGCAATAATTATAACAAAACTAAGTAGCAGGATATAACCAGAAACACCAAATTACACGTAGGTGAAAACAAACTGCTGTTACCCATAAGACCTGTAGAGTATTAGAGCAAGAGGAGGCAGAGGAAAGCAGCAGAGCCTCTGAAAGACCTGCAAACAGGAGAACATGAAAACAGTCAATGTGAATTCATAGTGGCTTGAGCTGGGAGAGGGCCTGCCCAATTCAATAGGTCACAAAGTCCCTCAGCAACGTCTGAAGATGCTAAAGCAGATTACAACCTCTGAAATCTCAAAAATGACCAAACAGGGATCCCTTTCATGAAAGCCTCCTCACTAAGAGAAATCTCCTGGGATTAGAATCAAAATTGAATAGAAAAGGGATAATAGAGATGGAGGACAGAGAAGGCACCCATAAAAGTGGGAAAAATAATAAGACTGGTGAATTTCAGAATATAATTTGCCATATTTCTGAAGACATGTGTAAACAATAGAAAAGGAGACTCTCTGAAGTTAATAAAGATTATTGTGTATCTAATTTCTTCTAAAATTTAGAGAATTTAATTTAGCATTGAAAATGAGCATAAGAAAATATTGTAGTAACAACCTAGACAAAGAAAAAAGAGAATATGAAGCAAAATAGCAAAATGGCAGTGCTCTGAATAATAACATTATAAGAAGAAGATATAACCACAAAGTAAGTTAAAATAAAACTGTAACTGATGCAACATTTTCCGTCTTAAAAAATAACTCTGGAAAAGAAACAGAAATTAAATAAAACAATCTTTTCAGAAATGAAGACTAAAATAGAAGAAATGCAAGAGCAAATAAAAACAACAATCAGGCAACTAGAGGATGAAAATAAGTCTTTATTTTCTTAAAAGTGAAAAGAAGAAAATGATAAGAATGATTTGTCAGAAAATAATGTTTACATTAGGCAAAGAAATCCAACATATTTATAAATGCAGTCCATGAAGAAGAAAACCAAGTATGAGAACAAATACTAAATATTATTCAAGAAACTTTCCTGAAATTAAAAAAAAATTATATATTGAGAGAGCACCCTACATAACTGAGAATATCAACTTGGAATAACCAAAAGCAAGTCATATTCTTATAAAATCATTCAACATTAACAATAAAAATTCCTTTGGAGATCTAGGGAAAAGAGCAAGTGACTTATAAAGGAAAGGGTAGTTTATTATCATCAGACTTCATAAAAGCAATGCAATATGCCATAAAATAAATGGAGTAACATATTTAAGATACCTAAGGGAAAAAAATATGAGCCACAGACATATAGCCAGAAAAACTGGCTTTTAAGTACAAAGAGTAGGGCTAAACATTTATCACCAAAAATTTATGGATTCTTATTTTCAAAGGCCTTTCCTGAAGAATTTACTAGAAAATAAGGTGCAGACAGCCAACATAACTGAATAGATATTAAGACCAGCAATGAGCATTAAATATGTATAGTTACTCATTGAACTAAGAACAAATGAAAGTTAAAAGGGAGAAATAGTGAGTAATGGCTTTATGTTGTGATAAGATATAGTCAACTGTGAACCATGGGTGGAAAATGGGGAGAGCTTACACAAAAATTGTTAACTGATTTCCAAGTCATACAAGTAGTGGTACTATTAGTATTGTTAATTTGAGATGTTTGTAATTGTCTTAGCTAGGGCTGCCATAACAAAATACCACAGATTTGGTAGCTTAAAGGACAGAAATTTATTTTCTCACAGTCTGGAGGCTACAAGTTCAAGATCAAGATGCCATCAGGAATGGTTTCTGGTGACTCTCTTTCTGGCTTTAAAATGAGCACCTTCTTGCTGTATCCCCCCATGACTTCTTTGTGTGTGAGACAGAAAGAGAACTCTCTGGTGTGTCTCCCTCTTCTTGTTTAGGACAACAGTCCTATCAAATTAAGACCCCATGCTTATAACCTCATTTAACACTTATAACCTCCTTATATGCCCTATCTCCAAATATAGGGAGGTAAGGGCTTCAACATGTGAATTTTGAGGGGATACAATTCAGTCCATAACAGTGACTGTGATGTGGTAAAAGTAAATGAATAATCACGAAACTTTCTAATTGCATCCTCTCCTGTGCACAAGTGAATGAGTATTCTCTGGGTGCAACAAAAGAGATACAGATATAATACAGAGGAGGTTAAGTGTAAACCCTGTAACCCTGAATTTAATTTGGTAGGGTCATTGTTTACTTATGTAGTATTTTATTACTATACATACACATACACACATACACACACTACACACTAGCTTTGTCTATTCAAAAGGCCTAGATGAAATTAGCGACTCAATAGCAAAGAGTATCTCTAACATCCACATTGTAAATGTCATTCCCTTTGGAAAGAAATCAGGGTCCTTTAGAGAAATGGCTGCTTCCAGGAATTGAGCGGTAAATGTATAGAATTATCATGAAATACCTTGTCATATTTCTTGATAGCAAGGAAGCAACTAAAGATTGTTAGAGTCATATCAAAAAAATTTCAGGGGTAACATTAAAAGATACACACCGGTCAAAGAAGAGAAAATTTGAGCATCCATAAGGAAAATCATTGCAATGGACTGAAACTCATCAAAAACTTTTAAATTAATGAGTTTTTACTTTGGAGAATAATAAGGGAGCTCATTCATTATCTTGACAATTGGAAATAAAAGAGAAAAACAAGCATGAATGACCTACCTTTTTAAAAATTAATTAGTTTATTTATTTATTGGCCACATGACACAGCATGTGGGATCTTATTTCCCAGATGAGGAATCGAACCTGTGCCTGGCATTGGAAGTGTGGAGTCTTAACCACTGGACTGCCAGGAAAGTCCCTGTCCTAAATTTTTTATATAAGCTGTACCACTGGAAAACCAAATAATACTTTAAAGAAAGTACCACTTTACAGAAGTATTTCTAGTTGATAATTTTTTAATTACTAAAGTACAATACCATCACTTTGAAGTCCCAATGAATGAATGGATCTAAGCATTGACCATCTACAGCTGTAGTTGCTACAAGAATAGAGAGAAGCAGACATTGCATCCCTCCTGAAGAAAGAACACACCACTAACTTAAGTTTTGTCAAAGGAATGGAATCTGAGTCTGAACAAGCCTCTGAACCCACCTGTCAATATACAGGAAAAAAACAATGGACAGAAGTACTTCTTTAACTGCACAATGAGTTTAAAATCAGCAACATTTAGACTGCGGGGAAGTCTACAGGTTAAACAGTTCAGGTTCTTTAACATCTTGAACTGCACCGTTAGTATGAAATCAGCAACATGCAAACAGTAGATCAAAGAACAAGATGAAGGGTGAGCCTGTAGACTATTACACACTAAAAGGATAACACATTTTTTAAGGGGAGGGGGCAAGATAATATTATAGTGTCTACTGTAAAGTAATCAAAATTAGCTCCTGAGAGAGCAGTAGTATACCCTTGTCAGTTTATACCTCCAAGGATTAACATCATGCTCGGCATATGATAAGTTTGAAATGGGTTTTGTTTGTTTATTTTTTGTGGGCAAATGTGTGTATATTATTTTATTATTGGTAATGATCGGTGGCTGTTTTTCCCTGAATAAATGTTGATCATATTTGCAAAAATACAATGCAGAGGAAAATATGTATCTTGTTTTAGTATGAAGAATTCACTGTTGCTAGATGTAAATTTCTCCCTAGATATTTCCCATGTATATTACAACACTAAGGCACTCAGACCCTGAAGAGAAATTAGGTTCCTATTGGTTATCTGAAGACGTAGAGCTATGCCACAGTGCAGGTGCAAGGCTATGCCATGATAAGAAACATTGTATTAATACAATAAGAATGCAGTGCTCCTAACTCAGAGTGAATTATCGATAGGAAAATCCCCAAAGAGGCTTTCAGTTATATTGCCCTATTCATCCTCTGCTTGAGACTCTAGGAAGGGGGAAATTTATTGAGATCTTAGAAAATGGCTAATTTATTTCTTGGAAGATAGGAAAACAGTTCTACACGGAACTAGTTACATTGAAATTTCTGGTTCTCTTCAATTTACTTGCATCATTTTCTACCAAATAAACCACATTTCACAGAGATCTTAGAAAAAATTTTAATGACTTTGGGATTACTCCTGGGCCCTAACTCATTAAATAGTCCTGTCAACTTCCACCAAATAACTATCTCTAGTCCCTGCCCAATGAATGTTGGAAAGTTCTAGAATTACTATCCTTTTGTGAGAATACAAATGAAATACGCCTGTCTTCATCCCTAGAGCCTCACCAACTGGGAATTTCCAACATTATGCCAAACCCAGTGGCATACAGACAAAAACCAAAACAAAACAAAAAAAAACCTCAAGCAAATTTTCCTAAACAACACTGGTCAACCATTACCTATCGTATTTTGAAATGTCCTAAAAGCATCCATGTGAGCATAGATGCAGATTGTAATGTTAGCCATAATATTTTTAAAACATATAATTCACATTTATAAAACACAGTTTTACTTTAACAAATAAATATTTTATTTCTATATATTTATTTTTATGCTGTTAAATATTAATTTCTGCATTAAATATCACAAAGAAGTATTTTAGTTCTTTGATAGTCTATAAGCCTAAGGACCTATCTCAAATCAGAAAAATCGTGTAAATAAATAAAATATATAAAATTATAAAAAGTAATTACATTCAAATCGCTATTAAAATATTTTAATTGTAATATAGTAAAATAATGTCTGCACTTCTTGATTAATGCATTAAATATTAATATCTTGCAGTGAGTCTAATAACTACCATAATTTTAAAGTAGTGATATTTCAAGATTACCTGTAACGACTGCAATGAGATATGAAGATATCTGATTGATACTGCTAATACTATGGGGTAATCAAAATTTATGATTGAAGAAAAGCTAAATTTCAGTGAGAGGTTCATGAAAATAAAGATGTAATTTTTTTTTCCATCCAGCTGTCAGATTATCTAAATTCTGCCCGATTCTAGGGATATTCAGCATTTAAATTAAAGACCTCTGAATTAAGCCAATATAATGAGGACTCTATTTCGAAAGGAAAGAAGTTGCCTTAAGTTGATTCTTAATCAGTTTATGTATCACATTGCATATATTTATATTTCATATAACATTAAAAGTATTATATTTAAATATTTTAGGTATGCTCAATGGCTTAGATAGAAAGTGCAATTAAGAATATTAATAATTAACATATATATATTATAATCTTAATATTTCTTCTACATATGACAGGAAAAACTTTATGGTATAATTCCAATATCCGTAACAAAAGAAAAACTCAACTGACTTCACATTATATTAAAGAACTTATAAAAGCTATTTTCCAATTTAGGCTTTATTACATTTCAAAGTATATATATTTTTTCCAAAGCTGAAATTAGCCCTTTGGGTCTAACAAGTCATGGAGGCTCAAAGGACTTCCCACAATCACATGACCAATCAATTTACAACCCTTTGCTGCTCCTCTCCTCTAACAGCCTAAAGAAGAACAGAACACGATTTTCAGGGACAAGCAAAGGGCCAGAGGATAAAGTTAGAAACCTACTAGATTCACATTCACAAGAAAATTATTCTTCCCTTAAATCTAAAAAAATTAGTACTAATTTGATATATATCAGAAGAATACCAGAACAATATATTTAACTCAATTCAATTCAAGATCATTTTCTGTGAAAGTGAACTGTCAGACACTATGCTGTTAGGCACACATAGATGAATCACAAATATTAAGAGCAAGAAAATAATATAATGAACTATAACATTATAATTTAAAAACTTAAGCAATGAATATATGAAGGTATGAGATAAAGAAAAGAAGTATAAACGCCTACGTGATTCAAGAATGACACAAAGTAAAGGTAAATTTTAACAAAGACTTTAAAAGCACATTAAATTATAAAAATAATATTACAGATATCAATATTCCCAAGACCTAGCATTAGTAATGATTAATATTTTTCTATATTTGTTATATATTTATGTTTAATTTGGACCTCAGGTACTATTCATTACACACTATCTCCATCACTCTGTGCAAAGCCTCTCCCTTATATTACTTAAATTAAAAATATTTAAAATATATTTTGCTATAAATACAATTTCTTACTTTTAATGTAAAAGTGTATTTTAAGAACTATCCTGTTTGCAGTTTAAAAACCTAAATCATTATGAATTCTTGTTATATTGTATTCAAACCTAGGTATATCCCACAATTTATTCATTGTATTAAGTCAGGTTATTCTGCAATAATGCTGCAGAATAAAGTCTCAATTTAAATCTCAGGAACATTTGGCTCATTAAAATATGCTTTTTAATACTTGTTCCAGTTTTGACTGTTTATATAGTTCTAGAATTCATCCACTTCATTGAAATTTTCAAATATATTGGCTTACAAGTTTGGAAAATATATTTTATCAATCAAAATTATATTTTATCTATACAGTTGGTTCTCATCTTTATTCCATATTTTAATCATTTTTGGTATAACATGTACTATAAAATGCACACATTTAAAGTATGTAGTACATTCCCACATTGATACAATTTAACCTGTTTCTAATTTATAAACATTATTCTATGATTATCTTTGTTGATGTCTCTTTTCTAATGCCCATGAGTGAGAGATTCTTTGTTGTAGTGTTTTTAAATCTGTGAGTTGTGAGTCAGTAGTAGGTTCTAAAATTAATTTAGTTCACACTCATCATTAAAAAATTAGAAGAAAATAAAATGAAGGATATAAGACTATAACACATAACAGGTGTAAATCATGTTTCATGAATCATAAGTCAATTTAAGGTTTAGGTGTTTTTGCTACTGGATCCTAATGTAAAATGTAATGTTTACTGTGGGTTGTAGTCTAAGAAATTGAAAAAGAGCACTCTAAAATATATTTCCTGAAACAGAGTCCTGTATTCTTAAGATGAAGACTTTATAGTTTAACTTTTCTTTCTTTTAACAAATGTCCCTCTTATAGTACAGTTTGGCTGCATTTCCTCAAGTTGCTATAGTTCCCAGGAGAGTTTACCTTCTCCTTTTTCTCCTCTGTTGCTAGACCATAGCCTTTGAGGATCTAAAAGAGAAAGTATATATTTATGAAATTTGTTTTGGAACCTGGACTCTGAATTTTGTCCTTCTAGCCTAAGAAGTTGCTAAATGTACCCTTCAGTTTCTTAGCTTTTGGCTGCTTATTCCTGGAATCAGCAAATGCCTCCACAAAAGAAATATAGGACTCAACACTCTGGATTTCTGTCTTCCTTTTCCAGTGATTCTTTACTATACTGCTAATTTTCTCATGCTGTCAAAGAGTCTTTTAATTTTTTGTTGTTGCTTTAACCTTTTTTTTTTTTTTAGTTACACTCATTGCTAGGATAATGAGTTATTTGCCATTACTGGAAAAGTTTATTAAATTTTTTAACAGCAATATTTAATTCAAACTTGAAAAGTCTAAAAATGTCTATTTTCCCTCTCAATAAAACAAGGAAAATAGTACACTTTAATTTCTCTTCAGTCTCCTTCAACTTATAACTTTCTCATGATTATCTATTACCTACGTTTAGCATTTTAAAATACACATATCCACAGTGACAGACATGTTTTTTCATTATTCTGTTTCTGGGACTATTATTTTTGACCCATTACTTATTTTGTATCACCATTATCTACCAATATTTTGGTTCACTATTGCTTTATTAGTGCAGCTTCTTTTCTCTAGGTTAATATTGAGGATATAGAAGATCTTTTTGTAATTCTTCAAGGAAAATTTTGAGTAGGAAATATTTATGTCTTTGTATGCCTGAAAAAATATTTATTTTGGCCTTATTTTTAAAGAATGGCTCGGCTAGTTTGGAATTTTAGGTTTATGATTATTTTCCTTTTGCACTTTGTCTTCTGGCATCTATTTTTATCTGTGAGTGGTATCCTGCCTGGCTGATTGCCATTTCTTTGAAATTTGTTTGTTTACCCAGCATGTTTCAGGAATTTCTGAATAATATTTGATGTTCTACAATTTGGATTAACTGTAGAACTCAATTTTTTTATGAATTTGAAATAATTATCTAACTCATCACTCAGCAGGACCAACCTAGGATTTTATACCTTCTTTTCTCAGTAGTATCATTGAGGTATAATTCACATACCATACAACTCATCCATTTAAAATTGGTTTTAGTATATTCAGAGTTGTGTAACCATCACGACAATCTAATTGTAGGACATTTTCATCAATCCTCAAAAGAAACTCCATATCCATTAGCAGCCACTTTCCCCAACCCCACCCAAATCACCCATTTTAAGGCAACCACTAATTTAATTCTGGTCTCTATAGGCTAGCCTAATATGGACATTTCATACAAATGGAATCATACAATATATGAATATTTGTGACTGGGTTTCTTCAGCTAATATTTTAAGGTCCATCCATGTTGTACCTTGTATCAGTAGTTTATTACTTTTATTGCTTAATAATATTCCATTTATGGGCACATTATATTTTGTTTATGCATTCATTAGTAGGTGAATATTTGGGTGGTTTCTACTTCTTCGGACACTATAAATAAAATGCTATATCTACTAATATAGTCACGTGATCTTTCTTTTTCAGCAGGTTGATATGATGGATCACAGTAATTGATTCCTTATGCCAAAATGGCCTTGCATACCTGGAATAAATCCTACTTGCTCATGGTATATAAATCTTTTTATACACTGCTGAATTTGATATGCTAAAATTTTGTTGCAGATTTTTACATCTATATTCATTACAGATCTTGGTCTGTAGATTTCTCTTCTCAAAATGTCTTTGGTTTTCGTATTAGGGTAATACTGGCCTCAAAAGAATGAGTTAGGACATATTCCCTCTATTTCTACACTCTGAAAGAGATTGTAGAGAATTGATATAATTTCTTCCTTAAATGTTTGATAGAATTCACCAGGGAACCCATCTGGGCCTTGTACTTTCTGTCTTGGAAGGTTATTAATTATGGATTCAATTTATTTTCCAGACATAGGCCTATTTGGATTGTCTATTTCTTCTTGTGTGAGTTTTGACAAACTATATCTTTCAAGGAATTGATCCATTTCATTCAGGTTATCAAATTTGTGGGAGTAAAATTGTTCATACTATTCATTTACTATCCTTTTAATGTCCATGGGATCTATAGTGATGTCCCCTCTTTCATTTCTGATATTAGCAATTTGTCTCTTTTTTTTTTTTTAGTTAGCATTGATTTTTTCAAAGAGACCCCTTTTGGTTTCAGTGATTTTTTTTTTAACATCTTTATTGGAGTATAATTGCTTTACAGTGGTGTGTTAGTTTCTGCTTTATAACAAAGTGAATCAGTTATACATATACATATGTTCCCATATCTCTTCCCTCTTGCGTCTCCCTCCCTCCCATCCTCCCTATCCCACCATTCTAGGTGGTCACAAACCACCCAGTGATTTTTTTATACTGATTTCCTGTTTTCATTTTCATTGACTTATGTTCTAATTCTTATTATTTATTTCTTCTGTTTATTTTATGTTAAATTTATCTTTCTTATTCTAGTTTTGTAAGGAGAAAACTTAGATTGACTTTGTATCTTTCTCCTTTTTTGATATATGCATTCAATGCCATAAATTTCCTTTTAAGCACTGATTTCACTGCATCCCACATATTTTGATAAAGTGTGCTTTCATTTTCATTTAGCTCATAATATTTTGATGTTTCTCTTGAGATTTCTTCTTTGGTCCATGTGTTATTTAGAAGTTTATTGTTTAATCTCGATGTAGAGGCATACTTTATTTTATTGCACTTCACTTTATTTTGCTTCACAGATATTGTACTTTTATCAAATTAAAGGTTTTTGGCAACCTTGAGTCCCCAAGTCTATTGGCACCATTTTCCCAACAGCATCTGCTCACTTCCTGTCTCTGTGTCACATTTTGGTAATTCTTGCAATATTTCAAACTTTTTTCATTATTATTATTATATTTTTGGTGATCTGTGATCAGTGATTTTTGATGTTATTACTGTCATTGTTTTGAAGTGCCACAATCCATACTCATATAAGACAGCAAACAATCTATAAATGTGTGTGTTCTCACTGTTCCACTGACCAGCCATTTCCCCATTTCTCTCAATTGTCCCGAGCCTCTCTATTTCTTAAAACACAAAAATATTGAAATTATGCCAACTAATACCCTACAATGACCTCGAAGTATTCAAGTGAAAGGAAGAGTCACATGTCTCTCACTTTAAATCAAAAGCTAGAAATTATTAGGCTTAGTGAGGAAGGTATGGCAGAAGCTAAGATAGGCTGAAAACTAGGCCTCTTGTGCCAAACAGCCAAGTTGTGAATGCAAAGGAAAAGTTCTTGAAAGAAATTAAAAGTGCTACTCCAGTAAACACATGAATTATAAGAAAGTAAAACTATCTTATTGTATACAAAGAGAAAGTTTAAGTGCCCTGGATAGAAGACAAAAGCAGCCTCAACATTTCCTAAGTGAAAACCTAATCCAGAGCAAAGCTCTAGCTCTCTTCAGCTCTGTGAAGGCTAAGCACAATGAGGAAGGTTCAGAAGAAAAGTCTGAAACTAGCAGGGGTTGGTTCATGAAGTTTAAGGAAAGAAGTCCTCTTCGTAACATAAAAGTTCAAGGTGAAGCAGCAAGTGCTGATATAGAAGCTGCAGCAAATTATCCAGAACATCTAGCTAAGATAAGTAATGAAGGTGGCTACCCTGAATAACAGGTTTTCAATGTAGATGAAACAGCCTTATATTGGAAGAAGATGCCATCTAGGACTTTCATAGCTAGAAAGGAAAAGTCAATGCCTGCTTCAAAGCTTCAAAGGACAGGTTGACCTTCGTTTTTAGGGCCAATATAGATGATAACTTTAAGTGGAAACCAATGCTCATTTACCATTCTAAAAATCCTAGGGCCTTTCAGAATTATGCTAAATTGACTCTGCCTTGCTCTATAAATGGAACAGCAAAGCCTGGATAACAGTATACGTGTTTAAAAAATGGTTTACTGTATATTTTAGGCCCTCTGTTGAGAACTACTGCTAAGAAGAAAAGGTTTCTTTCAAAATATTAGTTCTCATCTACAATGCACCTGGTCACTCAAGAGCTCTGATGGACATGTACAATAAGATTCATGTTGTTTTCACACCTGCTAACACCACATCCATTCTACAGCCATGGATCAAGGAACAATTTTGACTTTCAAGCCTCATCACTTAAGAAATACATTTTTAAAGGCTATAATTGTCACAGACAGGGATTCATCTGATGAATCTGGGCAAAGTAAATTGAAAAGCTTCTGGAAATGATTCACTATTCTAAATGTCATTAAGAACATTTGTAATTCATGGGAAGAAGTCCAAATATCAACATTAACAGGAGTTTGGAAGAAGCTGATTTCAACCCCCATGAATGATTTTGAGGGGCTCAAGACTTCAGTGTGGAAGTAACTGCAGAGGTGGTGGAAATAGCAAGAAAACTAGAATTAGAAGTAGAACCTGAAGACTGAATTGCTACAATGTGGTGATAAAAGTTGAACGGATCAGGAGTTGCTTCTTATGGATGAGCAAGGAAAATGGTGTCTTGAAGTAGAATCTACTCCTGGTGAAGATGCTGTGAATATTGTTAAAATGACAACAAGGGATTTAGAATATTACACAAACTTAGGTGATAAAGCAGCAGCAGGGTTTAAGAAGAGTGGCACCGATTCTGTAAGAAGCTCTACTGTGTATATAATGCTATCAAACAGCATTGCATGCTACTACAGAGAAATCGTTCATTAAAAGAGGAGTCAATAGAGCAAACTTCACTGTTGTCTTATTTTAAAATCGCCACAGCCACCTTCAGCACCCACCACCCTGATCAGTCAGCAGCCATCAACATCAAGGCAAGAACCTCTGCCCACAAAAACATTACAACTCGCAGAAGACTCAGATGATGGCTAGCATTTTTTAGCAAGAGTACTTTTTAATTAAGGTACTTTTTAGACATAATGCTGTTGCACACTTACTAGACTATAGCATAGTGTAAACATAACTTTTCTATGCACTGGGAAACAAAAAGTTTTGTGTGACTCACTTAATTGCAGTATTTTGCTTAATTACAGGTATCTGGAACAGAACCAAAAATATCTCCAAGTTATGCCTGTATTGGGGGATTTTCTATTTGTATTTACATTATAGATTTCTAATTCAATTTCATTGTGGTCTGAGAGCAGATATGATTTCTTTTTTTTTTTTTTAATTTGTTAAGATTTGTTTTATGGTTCATAATGTAGCCTAGCTTGGTGAATGTCCCATGTGAGCTTGAGAAGAATGTGTATTCTGCTATTGTTGGATGATGTAATTTATAGATGTCAGATATATCCAGTTGATTGATGATGTTCTTGCGCTCAACTATTTCCACTCAGATTCTCTGCCTGCTGGATATGTCCATTTCTGATAGAGGGGTGTTAAATTCTCCAACTATCATAATGGATTAATATATTTCCCCTTGCAATTCTATCAGTTTTTGCCTCACATTGTTTGATGCTCTTTTTTGGGGGCACATGTCTGCTTGGAGAATTGACTCCTTTACCATTATGTAATACCCTTCTTAATCCCTAATAAATTTTGTTTTGAAGTTTGCTCTGTCTCAAATTAAGATAGTTATTTCTACTTTTTTTCATTAGCATTAGTATAGTATATTTTTCTCTTTCCAATTATTTTTAATCTATATGTGTCTTTATACTTAAAGTGGGTTTTTAATAGAGAACATATAGCTGCTTCTTGTGGGGGCCTCTTGATGACTAGGTCCCCTAAGAGTTTTTAACTCTCTGAGCTGTCCACACTGAGCCTCCAGCAATTTTCCAGTTACAGTTCAGATTTTTCTACCCAGACATTGCTTCCCATTCTGCTTGCAATTCTCTGCTCCAGTAAGCTATGCCTCCCTGTATTAACTTGTTTGAATGTCCAATTTGGGGGGTAGTAGTTTGCCCTGTGTCCTTTCCTCTCTTACGAATCCAAGAAGAGTTATTGATTCTTCAGTCTGTTGAGCTTTTTACTTGTTGTTAGGACAGAGTGGCGACTTTCAAACTCCTTATTTGCAGAACCGGAAGCCAGGACTTAGCAATATTACTATTATACAATAAAAAGTTAGTAATTTAATAAGTCCACTTATGCTACTATTCTTTATTCTGTAGTATTTAATAGGTTGGGTCTAATGTTATTGTGATTAATATAACAGTATCTTTCCTCAGAGTTTACTACAGTCTAGGAATTATGACATGTATAAGGTTACCATGAGCTCTCTAGTGTTTCACTTTTCTACAGTTCAAATTAGTATCAATTTACTATTTGCTAATTAATTTTATCACCTGCTAGTATTCATTAGTAGAGAAGAGGTTTCTGGTTCTAAAGGATTAAGAAAAATTTTATGAGAGAAAGTTTTACATTAAGAAAAATATCCCAATTTAACTTTTACCACTCACTTCCTGTAAACTGGAAAAAGATTTCTACCATTTGATTTTAGGAACAGAAAATTTGTTTATGTCACAGGCCAACAGTTCCATATAGGAGTAGAGTGTGAATATCAGTGTACTAATTCTTTTCAACCTCCAACCTCCATCCCACACTTTATGGACAAGGAAGCAAGAAAAAGCAAGGCCAAGATAGGAAAATGAGTTAAGAGCAAAGTATGTGTTAAGAATGCAGATCTCGAGGGGGACCTTGAAGATGGCGGAAGAGTAAGACGCGGAGATCGCCTTCCTCCCCACGGACACACCAGAAATACATCCACACGTGGAACAACTCCTACAGAACTCCTACTGAAGGCTGGCAGAAGACCTCAGACCTCCCAAAAGGCAAGAAACTCCCCACGTAACTGGGTAGGGCAAAAGAAAAAACAGAGACAAAAGAATAAGGACGGCACCTGCACCAGTGGGAGGGAGCTGTGAAGGAGGAAAAGTTTCCACACACTAGGAAGCCCCTCCGCGGGCGGAGACTGCGGGAGGCAGAGGTGGGAGTTTCGGGACCGCGGAGTAGTGCACAGCGACGGGTGCGGAGGGCAAAGCGGGGAGATTCCTGCACAGACGATCGGTGCTGACCGGCACTCACCAGCCCGAGTGGCTTGTCTGCTCACCCGCCGGGGCGGGCGGGGCTGCGAGCTGAGGCTCGGGTTTTGGTTTTGGACGGAGCTCAGGGAGAGGACTGGGGTTGGCGGCTTGAACATAGCCTGAAGGGGTTAGTGCACCACGACTAGCCGGGAGGGAGTTCGGGGAAAAGCCTGCACCGGCCGAAGAGGCAAGAGACTTTTTCTTCCCTCTTTGTTTCCTGGTGTGCGAGGAGAGGGGTTTAAGAGCGCTGCTTAAAGGAACTCCAGAGACGGGCGCGAGCCGCGGCTAAAAGCGCGAACCCCAGAGACGGGCGCGAGCCGCGGCTGAGGGCGCGAGCCCCCGAGACGGGCGCGAGCCGCGGCTGAAAGCGCAAACCCCAGAGACGGGCGCGAGCCGCGGCTAAAACCGCGGACCCCAGAGACGGGCGGGAGACGCTAAGGCTGCTGCTGCCGCCACCAAGGGGCCTGTGTGCGAGCACAGGTCACTCTCCACACCCCTCTTCCGCGGAGCCTGTGCAGCCCGCCACTGCCAGGTTCCCGGGATCCAGGGACAACTTCCCTGGGAGTGCGCACGGCGGGTCTCACGCTGGTGCAACATCACGCCGGCCTCTGCCGCAACGTCACGCTGCCTCTGCAGCCACAGGCCCGCCCCGCACGTAGTGCCCCTCCTACCCCCATCCCTCAACCCCCGGCCTGAGTGAGCCGGAGGCCCCGAATCAGCGGCTCCTTTAACCCCGTCCTGTCTGAGCGAAAAAAAAGACGCCCTCCAGCGACCTACACGCAGAGGCAGGGCCAAATCCAAAGCTGAGCTCCTGTGAGCTGTGAGAACAAAGAAGAGAAAGGGAAATCTCTCCCAGCAGCCACAGAAGCAGCGGATTAAAGCTCCACAATCAACTTGATATACCCTGCATCTGTGGAATACCTGAATAGACAAGGAATGATCCCAAATTGAAGAGGTGGAATTTAGGAGCGAGATCTATGATTTTTTTCCCTTTTCCTCTTTTTGTGAATGTGTACGTGTATGCTTCTGTGTGAGATCCTGTCTGTATACTCTTGCTTCCACCATTTGTCCTAGGGCTCTATCCGTCCATGACTTTTTTTTAAAAATTCTTTTTCTTAATAATTAAGTTTAATTGTAATAACTTTATTATACTTTACCTTCGTTCTTTCTTTCCTTCCTTCCTTCCCTCCTTTAGACAACGAATCACCCCAAATTGAGGAGGTGGTCTCAGGGAGCAGGATTTATGATTTTTCCCCCTTTACCTCTTTTTGTGAAGGTGTATGTGTATGCTTCTGTGTAAGATTTTCTCTGTATAGCTTTGCTTCCAACATTTGTCCTAAGGTTCTATCCGTCCCTTTTTTTTTTTTTTCTAAATATTTTTTAATTCAATAACTATATTATACTTTATTTTATTTTTACTGTATCATCTTTCTTTCTGTCTTTTTTCCTTCTTTCCCTCCTTCCTTCCTCCCTCCCTCCCTCCCTCCCTCCTTTCTTTCCTTCTTTGCTTCTTTCTTCCTTCCTTCCTTTCCTCCTTTCCTTCTTTCTTTACTCATACTTCTATTAATTCTCCCTACTTTTTCTCCCTTTTATTCTGAGCTGTGTGGATGAAAGGCTCTTGGTGCTCCAGCCAGGAGTCAGGGCTCTGCCTCTGAGGTAGGAGAGCCAACTTCAGGACACTGGTCAACAAGAGACCTCCCAGCTCCACATAATATTAAACGGTGGAAATATCCCAGAGACCTCCATCTTAACACCAGCACCCAGCTTCACTCAACGACCAGCAAGCCACAGTGCTGGACAACCTATGCCAAACAACTAGCAAAACAGGAACACAACCCCACCCATTAGCAGAGAGGCTGCCTAAAATCATAATAAGGCCACAGACACCCCAAAACACACCACCAGACGTGAACCTGCCCACTAGAGAGACAAGATCCAGCCTCATCCAGCACAACACAGGCACTAGTCCCCTCCACCAGGAAGCCTACACAACCCACTGAAACAACCTTAGCCACTGGAGACAGACATCAAAAACAACGGGAACTACGAACCTGCAGCCTGCAAAAAGGAGACCCCAAACACAGTAAGATAAGCAAAATGAGAAGACAGAAAAACACACAGCAGATGAAGGAGCAAGATAAAAACCCACCAGACCTAACAAATGAAGAGGAAATAGGCAATCTACCTGAAAAAGAATTCAGAATAATGATAGTAAGGATGATCCGAAATCTTGGAAGTAGAATGGACAAAATGCAAGAAACAGTTAACAAGGACCTACAAGAACTAAAGATGAAACAAGCAACGATGAACAATGCAATAAATGAAATTAAAATCACTCTAGATAGGACCAATAGCAGAATAACTGAGGCAGAAGAACGGATAAGTGACCTGGAAGATAAAGTAGTGGAAATAACTACTGCAGAGCAGAATAAAGAAAAAAGAATGAAAAGAACTGAGGACAGTCTCAGAGACCTCTGGGACAACATGAAACGCACCAACATTCGAATTATAGGGGTTCCAGAAGAAGAAGAAAGAAAGAAAGGGACTGAGAAAATATTTGAAGAGATTATAGTTGAAAACTTCCCTAATATGGGAAAGGAAATAGTTAATCAAGTCCAGGAAGCACAGAGGGTCCCATACAGGATAAATACAAGGAGAAACACGCCAAGACACATATTAATCAAACTGTCAAAAATTAAATACAAAGAAAACATATTAAAAGCAGCAAGGGAAAAACAACAAATAACACACAAGGGAATCCCCATAAGGTTAACAGCTGATCTCTCAGCAGAAACCCTACAAGCCAGAAGGGAGTGGCAGGACATACTGAAAGTGCTGAAGGAGAATAGCCTGCAACCAAGACTACTCTACCCAGCAAGGATCTCATTCACATTTGATGGAGAAATTAAAACCTTTACAGACAAGCAAAAGCTGAGAGAGTTCAGCACCACCAAACCAGCTTTACAACAAATGCTAAAGGAACTTCTCTAGACACGAAACACAAGAGAAGGAAATGACCTATAGTAGCGAACCCAAAACAATATATAAAATGGAAATAGGAACATACATATCGATAATTACCTTAAATGTAAATGGACTAAATGCTCCCACCAAAAGACACAGATTGGCTGAATGGATACAAAAACAAGACCCTTATATATGCTGTCTACAAGAGACCCACTTCAGAACTAGAGACACATACAGACTGAAAGTAAGGGGATGGAAAAAGATATTCCATGCAAATGGAAACCAAAAGAAAGCTGGAGTAGCAATTCTCATATCAGACAAAATAGACTTTAAAATAAGGACTATTAAAAGGGACAAAGAAGGACACTACATAATGATCAAGGGATCGATCCAAGAAGAAGATATAACAATTGTAAATATTTATGCACCCAACATAGGAGCACCTCAATACATAAGGCAAATACTAACAACCATAAAAGGGGAGATCAACAGTAACACATTCATAGTAGGGGACTTTAACACCCCACTTTCACCCATGGACAGATCATCCAAAATGAAAATAAATAAGGAAACACAAGCTTTAAATGATACATTAAACAAGATGGACTTAATTGATATTTATAGGACACTCCATCCAAAAACAACAGAATACACATTTTTCTCAAGTGCTCATGGAACATTCTCCAGGATAGATCATATCTTGGGTCACAAATCAAGCCTTGGTAAATTTAAGAAAACTGAAATTGTATCAAGTATCTTTTCCGACCACAACGCCATGAGACTAGATATCAATTACAGGAAAAGATCTTTAAAAAATACAAACACATGGAGGCTAAACAATACACTACTTAATAATGAAGTGATCACTGAAGAAATCAAAGAGGAAATCAAAAAATACCTAGAAACAAATGACAATGGAGACACAACGACCCAAAACCTATGGGATGCAGCAAAAGCAGTTCTAAGGGGGAAGTTTATAGCAATACAAGCCCACCTTAAGAAGCAGGAAACATCTCGAATAAACAACCTAACCTTGCACCTCAAGCAATTAGAGAAAGAAGAACAAAAAAACCCCAAAGCTAGCAGAAGGAAAGAAATCCTAAAAATCAGATCAGAAATAAATGAAAAAGAAATGAAGGAAACAATAGCAAAGATCAATAAAACTAAAAGCTGGTTCTTTGAGAAGATAAACAAAATAGATAAACCACTAGCCAGACTCATCAAGAAAAAAAGGGAGAAGACTCAAATCAATAGAATTAGAAATGAAAAAGGAGAAGTAACAACTGACACTGCAGAAATAAGAAAAATCATGAGAGATTACTACAAGCAACTCTATGCCAATAAAATGGACAATCTGGAAGAAATGGACAAATTCTTAGAAATGCACAACCTGCCAAGACTGAATCAGGAAGAAATAGAAAATATGAACAGACCAATCACAAGCACTGAAATTGAAACTGTGATTAAAAACCTTCCAACAAACAAAAGCCCAGGACCAGATGGCTTCACAGGTGAATTCTATCAAACGTTTAGAGAAGAGCTAACACCTATCCTTCTCAAACTCTTCCAAAATATAGCAGAGGGAGGAACACTCCCAAATTCCTTCTACGAAGCCACCATCACCTTGATACCAAAACCAGACAAGGATGTCACAAAGAAAGAAAACTACAGGCCAATATCACTGATGAACATAGATGCAAAAATCCTCAACAAAATACTAGCAAACAGAATCCAACAGCACATTAAAAGGATCATATACCATGATCAAGTGGGGTTTATTCCAGGAATGCAAGGATTCTTCAATATACGCAAATCTATCAATGTGATAAACCATATTAACAAATTGAAGGAGAAAAACCATATGATCATCTCAATAGATGCAGAGAAAGCTTTCGACAAAATTCAACACCCATTTATGATAAAAACCCTCCAGAAAGTAGGCATAGAGGGAACTTTCCTAAACATAATAAAAGCCATATATGACAAGCCCACAGCAAACATCATCCTCAATGGTGAAAAACTGAAAGCATTTCCACTAAGATCAGGAACAAGACAAGGTTGCCCACTCTCACCACTCTTATTCAACATAGTTTTGGAAGTTTTAGCCACAGCAATCAGAGAAGAAAAGGAAATAAAAGGAATCCAAATCGGAAAAGAAGAAGTAAAGCTATCACTGTTTGCAGATGACATGATACTATACATAGAGAATCCTAAAGATGCTACCAGAAAACTACTAGAGCTAATCAATGAATTTGGTAAAGTAGCAGGATACAAAATTAATGCACAGAAATCTCTGGCATTCCTATATACTAATGATGAAAAATCTGAAAGTGAAATCAAGAAAACACTCCCATTTACCATTGCAACAAAAAGAATAAAATATCTAGGAATAAACCTACCTAAGGATACGAAAGACCTGTATGCAGAAAATTATAAGACACTGATGAAAGAAATTAAAGATGATACAAATAGATGGAGAGATATACCATGTTCTTGGATGGGAAGAATCAACATTGTGAAAATGACTCTACTACCCAAAGCAATCTACAGATTCAATGCAATCCCTATCAAACTACCACTGGCATTTTTCACAGAACTAGAACAAAAAATTTCGCAATTTGTAAGGAAACACAAAAGACCCCGAATAGCCAAAGCAATCTTGAGAACGAAAAAAGGAGCTGGAGGAATAAGGCTCCCTGACTTCAGACTATATTACAAAGCAACAGTAATCAAGACAGTATGGTACTGGCACAAAAACAGAAAGATAGATCAGTGGAACAGGATAGAAAGCCCAGAGATAAACCCACGCACACATGGACACCTTATCTTTGATAAAGGAGGCAGGAATGTACAGTGGAGAAAGGACAGCCTCTTCAATAAATGGTGCTGGGAAAACTGGACAGGTACATGTAAAAGTATGAGATTAGATCACTCCCTAACACCATACACAAAAATAAGCTCAAAATGGATTAAAGACCTAAATGTAAGGCCAGAAACTATCAAACTCTTAGAAGAAAACATAGGAAGAACACTCTATGACATAAATCACAGCAAGATCCTTTCTGACCCACCTCCTAGAGTAATGGAAATAAAAACAAAAATAAACAAATGGGACCTAATGAAACTTCAAAGCTTTTGCACAGCAAAGGAAACCATAACCAAGACCAAAAGACAACCCTCAGAATGGGAGAAAACATTTGCAAATGAAGCAACTGACAAAGGATTAATCTCCAAAATTTACAAGCAGCTCATGCAGCTCAATAACAAAAAAACAAACAACCCCATCCAAAAATGGGCAGAAGACCTAAATAGACATTTCTCCAAAGAAGATATACAGAATGCCAACAAACACATGAAAGAATGCTCAACATCATTAATCATTAGAGAAATGCAAATCAAAACTACAATGAGATATCATCTCACACCAGTCAGAATGGCCATCATCAAAAAATCTAGAAACAATAAATGCTGGAGAGGGTGTGGAGAAAAGGGGACACTCTTGCACTGCTGGTGGGAATGTGAATTGGTTCAGCCACTGTGGAGAACAGTATGGAGGTTCCTTAAAAAACTACAAATAGAATTACCATATGACCCAGCAATCCCACTACTTGGCATATACCCTGAGAAAACCAAAATTCAAAAAGAGTCATGTACCAAAATGTTCATTGCAGCTCTATTTACAATAGCCAGGACATGGAAACAACCTAAGCGCCCATCATCGGATGAATGGATAAAGAAGATGTGGCACATATACACAATGGAATATTACTCAGCCTTAAAAAGAAATGAAATTGAGCTATTTGTAATGAGATGGATAGACCTAGAGTCTGTCATACAGAGTGAAGTAAGTCAGAAAGAAAAAGACAAATACCGTATGCTAACACATATATATGGAATTTAAGGGAAAAAAATGTCATGAAGAACCTAGGGGTAAGATAGGAATAAAGACGCAGACCTACTGGAGAACGGACTTGAGGGTATGGGGAGGGGGAGGGGTGAGTTTTGACAGGGCGAGAGAGAGTCATGGACATATACACACTAACAAACGTAGTAAGGTAGATAGCTGGGGGGAAGCAGCCGCAAGGCACAGGGATATTAGCTCGGTGCTTTGTGACAGCCTGGAAGGGTGGGATGGGGAGAGTGGGAGGGAGGGAGACGCAAGAGGGAAGACATATGGGAACATATGTATATGTATAGCTGATTCACTTTGTTATAAAGCAGAAACTAACACACCATTGTAAAGCAATTATACCCCAATAAAGATGTTTAAAAAAAAAAAAAAATTAAAATAAAAAAAGAATGCAGATCTCTTAAATCTGATCCTTATTTTAATTGTCTAGCCAGAATGGACAATAAGAAATAAAATTTTTCTCTCTGTGAAACTCATCAATATTGACTATCCTTTGACATGAGTTTTAAGCAACTACACTAATACATGAAGTATTTAATTGTTATTATTCTTTTTATAGGAAAAAATTCATGAAGCTATCTCCATTATAGTTAAGGAACAATAGTGCACATAGCTCTGCATAAATAACACTTTGACAAAGGAATAATACTGTGGGGCCTTTAGGGACTTTCCACCCCCTCACTTGTTCCCGTAAACCAACCTCTTGCACCACTCCTTCTCCCTATCGAAACCAATTCTTCTCCCTATCGAAACCAATTCTTCTCCCTATCGAAACCAATTCTTGGAGTTTTTCAGTTGACGGGGACTTTCCAGCCAGCGGGTAATTTTCCAGTTGTCCATAACAGGTATATGCCCTAACCGCCACAATGAACAAACAACTGTAACGGCCAGAAGGTGGGGCAAAAGTTCCTAAGCCAATGAATTCAAAAGTCACCACATTTACCCAATCATTGTGAGAATATACCCGCCCTATGAGTCAATAAACCTATAAAAAGTATGTGATTCCGCTTTTAGGGGTTCCTCATCGGCCTCCTGCGTGAGGTTCAGGGAACCCCGGTGCATCGGCTCCTAATAAACCTCTTGCGTGTTGCAACGGCTCTCGACTCTTGGCGGTTCTTGGGCGAGTTGGAATCCCTCGTAGACCGTTTGGGTTTAACATCTGGGGGCTCGTCCGGGATCCCCACTCGCCCCCGGGTCACAAGAACATCGGGAGTCGGAGGTATCAGGTAGGCTTAAGCCTAATTGTCTGTTTGTTTGTCGTTCCTTTGTTGCTAGCCGCCATTAGGAAAAAGCCGTGCGAACCGGCTTGCTGTGAAGTCTGTATTGGACTCCTGGCTAGGCAGACGTGCCGATAGCTGGTGTCCACGGGCCCCGGGGGACGCCCTGGTGGTCCATCTGGAAGGAGAAACAAATTTTGTCTCCCCTTCATCTGGTTCCGGCAGGTTATATAAGCTGCCATCTGAATTTGAGTTGGTTTCGGGTTTAAGTTCGCGGCGGCAATATCAATGTGTGTCTTTTGAAATTTTATTGTTTTTCTGTACTATTATCTTTCTTTTGACGGACGACAATGGGACAAACTATGACGACTCCTCTTTCTCTTACCCTAAGCCACTGGACCGAAGTTAGGGCTAGGGCCCACAACCTTTCGGTAGAAGTAAGGAAAGGAAAATGGCAAACGCTGTGTACCTCTGAGTGGCCTACATTTCAGACAGGGTGGCCACCCGAGGGATCTTTTTTTGTTAGATAAGGTTGGGCTAGTCAAGTCTAGGGTCTTTAACACAGGACCCCACGGACACCCAGACCAGATACCATATATCCTGGTCTGGGAAGATCTAGTTCTCTCCCCGCCTCCGTGGGTCCGGCCCTTTGTTTCCTCAACAGGCACGTCTGCATGCGCTCCAGCACAATCGGAGATATTGGCCCTGAAGAAAACCCCAGACACAGAAAAGTCATCTGCTGCCCCGGACCCGCCAAAGGCGATATATCCTGACCTGCAGTCTGATTTGCTTCTTCTAGATCCCCCACCTCCTTATCCTCCGGCCCTAAATCCCATGCCGCCCCTAGGACCCCCAGCTTCACAACCCTCCGCACCAGTAGGGCCACCTGTTATGGCGGAAGGAGGGGGTCCCTCGGCGGGCACCAGAAGCCGGAGGGCTGTTTCCCCGGATTCCACTGCTTTACCCCTTAGAGAATATGGCCCCCCCGATAACCACGGGAATAGGCCCCTTCAATACTGGCCCTTTTCCTCTGCAGATCTTTATAACTGGAAAATGCATAACCCTACTTTCTCTGAAAACCCACAGGGTCTTACTGCTTTAATAGTCTCTTGTCTTCTCCCACCAACCCACCTGGGATGATTGTCAACAGCTCCTCCAGACTCTCCTCACAACTGAGGAGAGACAACGAGTTCTCCTGGAAGCTAGAAAGAATGTGTTAGGCGCCAATGGACAACCTACCCAGTTGCCTAACGAGATTGATGCCGGGTTTCCACTCGTCAGGCCGAATTGGGACTTTAATATCCCGGAAGGTAAGGAGCACCTGAAAATGTATCGCCAGGCTCTGGTGGCGGGTCTCCATGGAGCGGCCAGGCGCCCCACGAATTTGGCTAAGGTAAGAGAGGTAACTCAGGGGCCCCAGGAATCGCCAACCGTGTTCCTAGAACGCTTAATGGAGGCTTTTAGACGATTCACTCCTTATGATCCAACCTCTGAGGAACATAAGGCCACCATAGCAATGGCCTTTATTGACTAGGCGGCCCCTGGTATTAGAAAGAAGTTACAAAGGCTGGATGGCCTACAAGGTTTCTCCCTTCAGGACTTAGTAAAAGAGGCAGATAAGGTATATAATAAGAGGGAGACAGAAGAAGAAAGAGAAGAAAGAAAGCAGAAGGAACAAGAAGCTCGTGAGGTTAGACGAGAGAAGAGGCAAGAAACACATTTGAGTAAGATACTGGCCACTGTAGTCAGAGGAGGAAACAGTAGAGACAGAAATAAACAGGAAGGGCGAACAACAGATAGAAGGCGGCCATTAGACAAGGACCAATGTACCTACTGTAAAGAAAAAGGTCACTGGGCAAGAGAATGCCCTAAAAAAAGGAACGGGGGAAGGCCAACCAGAGATAAAATCTTAACATTGGAAGAGGAAGATTAGGGAAGTCAGGGCTCGGACCCTCTCCCCGAGCCCAGGGTAACTCTTAAAGTGGAGGGGGAACCCGTCCAGTTCTTGGTGGACACCAGAGCCCAGCACTCAGTCCTCCTCCACTCAAAGGGCCCCCTTTCAACTAAAAGGTCATGGGTCCAGGGGGCTACAGGAAATAAGCAGTACTCATGGACCACACGAAGGACAGTAGATCTTGGGGTGGGACGAGTAACCCACTCATTCTTGGTCATACCTGAGTGCCCATACCCTCTGCTAGGCAGAGACTTACTCTCTAAGGTGGGGGCCCAGATCCACTTTCAACCAGAAGGGCCCACCATAACTGAGAACCAAGGAAGATTACTCCAAATTTTGACCATGAAGCTGGAAGATGAACATAGGATATATGAAACACCCTCGCCTCCACAAGTTGACATGCAGGATTGGATGACCAGGTTTCCACAGGCTTGGGCAGAAACTGCCGGTATGGGAATGGCAAAATATCGGCCCCCCGTGGTGGTAGAACTTAAAACAACCGCCACCCCGGTGACGGTCCGCCAATACCCCATGAGTAAAGAAGCCCGAGATGGCATCCGTCCTCAAATACAAAGGTTGCTGGAATTAGGGATCCTGGTAAGGTGCCAATCTGCATGGAATACCCCTCTTTTGCCAGTTAAAAAGCCAGGAACTAATAATTACCGACCGGTACAAGACCTACGAGAGGTAAATAAGCGGGTAATGGACCTCCACCCCACGGTACCCAACCCCTACAATCTCTTAAGTACTCTTCCACCTCAGCACACTTGGTACACTGTTTTGGATCTTAAAGATGCTTTCTTCTGCCTGAGACTTTCTTCTCTCAGTCAGCCTTACTTTGCCTTCGAGTGGAAGGATCCAGCCTCTGGGATGTCAGGCCAGCTGACATGGACTCGCCTGCCACAAGGATTCAAGAACTCCCCCACCATTTTTGATGAGGCTCTCCACCAGGATTTGGCATCTTATAGAGAATCCAATCCCCAGGTAACTCTACTTCAATATGTCGATGATATTCTTTTAGCTGCTGAAACCCAAGAGGACTGCATCAAGGGAACTGAGAGGCTGTTAACAGAACTGGGAACATTGGGATATCGGGCTTCAGCAAAGAAAGCACAAATATGTCAACGACAGGTTAGTTACCTGGGGTACTTGTTAAAAGGAGGACAGAGATGGCTTTCGGAAAGCAGGAAAGACACCGTTGCCCGGATACCGGCCCCCAAGAGTCCCAAACAAGTTAGAGAATTTTGGGGGACGGCCGGATTTTGTAGGCTATGGACTCCGGGGTTTGCTGAATTAGCAGCCCCTCTATATCCTCTGACCAAAAATGGCATCCCTTTTGCTTGGGGGGATAAAGAACAACGGGCCTTTGACCAAATTAAACGAGCCCTGCTATCAGCCCCAGCTCTGGGGCTACCAGATATCACTAAGCCTTTTCATCTGTACGTGGCCGAGAATAAACGTATTGCAAAGGGAGTACTAACTCAGAAACTGGGCCCCTGGAATCGCCCGGTTGCGTACCTATCAAAGAAATTGGATCCTGTGGCAGCGGGATGGCCCGCCTGCTTAAAAATAATCGCCGCAGTGGCCGCCTTGGTCAAAGATGCTGACAAACTGACTTTGGGGCAGAACTTAACGATAACAGCCCCCCCATGCATTAGAAAGTGTGATTCGCCAGCCACCCGACAGATGGCTAACAAATGCCAGAATGACTCATTACCAAGCCCTGCTGTTACACTCGGATCGTATTAAGTTTACATCAGCCACAGGACTCAACCCGGCCACCTTGTTACCCGACCCTGACCTGGAAAGCACTACCGTCATCCATGATTGTCAGGAAGTACTGGCTGCAGCACACGGTAGCAGACCAGACTTGATGGATCAGCCCCTCCCCAACGCCGACGTTACCTGGTTTACTGACGGAAACAGTTTCCTAGAGGAAGTTTTTATAGATACCTTCTCAGGATGGGTAGAAGCTTTCCCGACGAAGAAGGAGACAGCTACTGTGGTGGCCAAAAAGATCTTAGAAGAAATTTTCCCCCGGTTCGGGGCACCAAAGGTAATAGGATCAGATAATGGTCCCGCCTTCGTCGCCCAGGTAAGTCAGGGTGTGGCCAAATACCTGGGGACTGATTGGAAATTACATTGTGCCTATAGACCCCAGAGTTCAGGACAGGTAGAGAGAATGAATAGAACTCTAAAAGAGACCCTAACTAAATTGTCCATAGAGACTGGCGGTACAGATTGGATGGTGCTCCTTCCCTTAGCCCTGTCCCGGGCTAGAAATACCCCCTCCCGCTATCATCTTACTCCATTTGAAATACTATACGGGGCCCCACCTCCTCTTCTTACGCTAGGGAAAAAAAATAAGTCCTGACTGCCAGAATAACACTGACTTATATGCTAGGCTGTTGGGACTCCAGTTGGTCCAAAAGGAGGTGTGGTGTCAGCTGGCAGAGGCTTACCGACCAGGAACACCAGCGGAGTCTCATCCCTTCCAAGTCGGAGATTCCGTGTACGTCCGTCGGCACCGAACCCAGACAGTAGAGCCTCGGTGGAAAGGACCATACATCGTCCTGCTCACCACCCCCACGGCTATAAAGGTAGACGGCATCGCTGCGTGGATTCATGCTTCACACGTGAAGGCCGCGCCAGCATCTTCATCATCGGAATGGCGAGCCCAAAAGACCAGCAACCCGCTCAAGCTCAAGCTCCTGCGATCATCAGACTTATAACTTTAACTTTGTTACCCCTACTGACTGTGAGTAATTTTAGTCCTCACCTGCCCCAGCGTTTAACCTGGCAGGTAATTTCCCAGACTGGAGATGTAATATGGTCTGTTAGCAATATCGCTCCCCCATGGACCTGGTGGCCAAACCTTTTTCCTGATGTTTGTAAACTGGCCATAGGGGCTCCCGGTTGGGATTTAGAAGACTATTATGATCAACATAATGTTCCAAAAATTTTATCAACTAGAGCTGATTCCTCCGGAAAGGGTTGCAAAAACGGGATTCGGAGAACTGGGCTCAGAGCTCCTGCTTTCTACATATGCCCCGGGTTCCATCGCCACGGGTCCCTTAATTATAAATGTGGAGGAACTGAAAACTTTTATTGCAAAAGCTGGGGATGTGAAACCACAGGAGATACCTATTGGAAGCCCACCTCTGCCTGGGATTTTATTAAGGTAACAGCCAACCATACTCATACTACTTCTGGGGGACCCCAACCCATCAGCCCCGAATGTCTAAATAACTGGTGCCACCCCCTCAAAATTTCTTTTAGTGAGCCAGGAAAAAAAGATAAAAAATGGATAAATGGCCATTCATGGGGAATTAGGTTTTACAAAGAAGGATATGATGATGGGTTACTGATGACCATCAAATTAAAAATTGAAACCCCTACTCCAGTTCCTATAGGCCCCAACCCTGAGATAGGGCACTCTTTGCTACCTTTGGCCCCTCCCACAGCGTTACCAGAGATAAGAAACCAAACTTTTTTTTTTTTTTTTTTTTTTTTTTTTTCTTTTCTTTTTTAATGCGTTACGCGGGCCTCTCACTGTTGTGGCCTCTCCCGTTGCGGAGGACAGGCTCCGGACGCGCAGGCTCAGCGGCCATGGCTCACGGGCCCAGCCGCTCCGCGGCATGTGGGATCTTCCCAGACCGGGGCACGAACCCGTGTCCCCTGCATCGGCAGGCGGACTCCCAACCACTGCGCCACCAGGGAAGCCCGAAACCAAACTTTTGAGCCAAAAGGAATGACAATCAAGCCCAAGACCCCCCCCCCCCCCAGGGACCAAATGCTCTCATTGGTCCAGGCGGCTTTTGAGGTTTTAAATGCCACAAACCCGGAGGCTACCAAATCATGTTGGCTTTGCTATGCTGCTCCTCCCCCTTATTATGATGCTATAGGATATAATTCTAATTATAGTAATGTTAACACTCCAGACCAATGTCGATGGAAACAAGAAGGAAATAGTAAATTGACCCTGGCCTCAGTATTAGGAAACGGTACATGTGTAGGAACGCCCCCCTCGTCCCATCGACATCTTTGTACCAATTCAAGCCTCCCACAGGGCTCAGGGTATCTCCTCCCTCCTCCGGATGGATGGTGGGCATGTAACACGGGATTAACCCCCTGCATTTCTTTAGAGGTCCTTAAAGCTTCAACCGATTTTTGTGTGTTAGTTCAGCTGGTCCCCAGACTCATTTATCATTCAGATTCATCCTTTCTAGATGAATACGAAGGCAAAAGAAGGTTTAAGAGAGAGCCCATAACCCTCACCCTGGCTGTACTCCTAGGACTAGGAATGGCAGCCGGGGTAGGAACAGGTGCAACAGCCCTCATTCAACAACCTCACTACTATGATGCCTTGAGACAAGCTGTAGATGTCGACCTCCGGGCGTTAGAAAGTTCCATAACTCAGTTAAAAGAATCCCTCACCTCGCTTTCAGAGGTGGTAATGCAAAACAGGAGGGGATTAGATCTGCTGTTCCTTAAGGAGGGCGGACTATGTGCTGCACTAAAAGAAGAATGCTGTTTTCATATTGATCATTCTGGGGCTATTACCAAAACTATGGACAAACTTAGGGAGCGCCTGGACAAAAGACAACAGGAAAGGGAAAATCAAAAAAGGATGGTTTCAATCATGGTTTGATAAATCTCCCTGGCTTACTACTTTAGTTTCCACCTTGTTAGGGCCCCTCATTATTTTATTGTTGCTCTTAACTTTTGGACCATGCATTCTGAATCGCCTGATAGCCTTTATTAGAGAACGCATTAGTATGGTACAAGTTTTAATGCTAAGGCAACAATACCAAAACTCGCAAAAAGAAACTGAAATTCCATGATTGAAATTAGTTACAAAAAAACGAAAGGGGGGAATGTGGGGCCTTTAGGGACTTTCCACCCCCTCACTTGTTCCCGTAAACCAACCTCTTGCACCACTCCTTCTCCCTATCGAAACCAATTCTTCTCCCTATCGAAACCAATTCTTCTCCCTATCGAAACCAATTCTTGGAGTTTTTCAGTTGACGGGGACTTTCCAGCCAGCGGGTAATTTTCCAGTTGCCCATAACAGGTATATGCCCTAACCGCCACAATGAACAAACAACTGTAACGGCCAGAAGGTGGGGCAAAAGTTCCTAAGCCAATGAATTCAAAAGTCACCACATTTACCCAATCATTGTGAGAATATACCCGCCCTATGAGTCAATAAACCTATAAAAAGTATGTGATTCCGCTTTTAGGGGTTCCTCATCGGCCTCCTGCGTGAGGTTCAGGGAACCCCGGTGCATCGGCTCCTAATAAACCTCTTGCGTGTTGCAACGGCTCTCGACTCTTGGCGGTTCTTGGGCGAGTTGGAATCCCTCGTAGACCGTTTGGGTCTAACAATACAATTATTCATATTCAATATTCGGTATTCAAATTGACTTATCACTAAGTTTGCAATCTATATAGCCTGCAGTCATCTGCCGTTTTCCCAAAGACGTGCATCAGATATCAGCAGATGGAAACAACATATATCTTTTTGTAGTGACATTCTAAGACCTCAAAAAATCTTGACAAAATTAATTTGCTCAAGTTTCAAGAAATGACTAAATTGTAAAATGTTATACTCTTAAAAATTGGCTGAGTTTTTAAGACTCAATAATAGAAATATATATGCATATTGTGATCAAATTGTATCTTATCTGTGCAATGAGTATTTGGTTCAATTATTCTCAAATACCAAGGAAGAATCTTCTCTGGGAAGATAAAAATATAAATGGAGTTGTTTACTGTGTAGACTTGAGCAAGTTATTTAAGTTCTCTGGACACAGATATCATATCTGCCTTGCAGTGAGGTAAGGAAAGGGAATAACCATAACCGGTGTCCTCAAGTGAAATAATTTAAGTAGAGAGTAAGTCAACAATGAAAAATGGAAGCTTATTAGATGGTGACTATCAAGGGCAATTGTATTTGTTGACATTTAACTAAGGCTCTAAAGTAGAGTCTGTAAGATCTTATTTACATTTGTTAGAGTGACCGACATTTACATAAACACATAGAATAGTCACAGTTCTGTTCCTTTCATTTTCAATTCCTCCTTGGTCAGTAGGGCATTTCAAGACAGAGACAATGGAAGTGAAACAATTGTATCTGTCACACAGAATCAATGAGGCAGAAGTTAGGTTTAAAATAAGATCAGGCTGGGAGTCCCTTATGCATCCTCTTCCAACTTCCACAAATATACACATAAAAGGAAGACATTTTTGAAAATTCCCAATGCAGAAAACTATGACTGACAGTCAGCCAATTGCCAGATATGGGAAGGATTTCCTCCAGGTAAAGCCTGAGAGAACTACATTGAAATATAGCAGAAAGGCTTCCTGTGCTAGGCTACAGTCTGATTTCTGGAAAGTAGGTAAGGAGAGATTTATTTTCTTCTCCATTGTTTGCCATTTTCATTAAAAACAAAACAAAACAAACGGAAGACTGCAGAGTATTGGGAAGCTACCTCTTTTTAGTATGTGTGCTGTTTTTTAGATACCCATAAGGCTGATTGATCCTTAATTCTCCTTCCACTGGAACCCTTTCTCCATCCAAAGGAACAGGGCAACTCCCAGAAAGTTTGGCAGAGCTGGAGCACTGGTGATTAAAGGTAAACTATTTCAACCTGGGAGACAGACTCCTACCAGTTCCCAGCAAAATTACCTGGGAAACCTGATTCCTCAGCAGGATTATCTCTGGAAACCCTGGAAATACAGATTCCTTTTTTCCATTTGCAGAGATTCTGATTTCAGTCAATCTGAAGAGGTGCCTGAGGACCTATCTTTCAACATATCTTCCAAGTGATTAGAGAAACAGTCTTGCATGGGAGTCAGTAATTTAAGGCTCATGACTGATATGTGCAGTACACTTTTCTTTGGTTATGGACTCTGAAATCACAGTATCACTTTCTATCATTCTTTTCCATCTATCACAAATCAGTTTTCTCTTGATGATGAAAAGTAGGTCCAGTGTAGCAATTCCCCTGAGTGCTTTGTTCACCTTATCATGAAACATTCAGCAGGGCAAATGAGAAATTATCAATGTTTAAACCAGGACGGGATTTCTGATTTTTCTGGGTTGTAAAAAGTTCACCGCCATAGCATCATTTAATACCTTAACTTTGTGATGTCTCTTTGTCGTTGCATTTACATCCTCTGTATAATGTTAGCCCAACTTTCACCTTCAAATTTGTTATTTTCTATAGCATAGTATACTCTGCAGACATCTACTGTTACTTCCCTTTATTCTATTAAATATATTTTTAATAGTAAGAACTAAAATATGGCTTGCCATGACAGTAAATAAAGGATGTTGCATCACACTGCTGCAGCCCGGATGGTGAGCACTTAGGGAACTCAGGATGGAGACAAATGGGCTACCCATTGCCAAGCTCATCTAGTAATCAGCTGCTGCTGCCACGTGCCCCAACCAGTGAGCCCTGAGGGAACTCAGGAAGGAAAAAAAAGAATGTCAGTCATCTAGCAGTCATCAGACTGCAGCTACTCCTGAAGGTGCAGCATGAGGAAACTCAGGATGAGAAAACACAGGATAGTGGCCCAAGATAGCTGAGGTGCATATCAAAGGAAGGATTTCAGTGAGCCCAGACTATTGTATCTTTGCATACATAGAAAAGCACTAAATTCCCTAACTAGAGATGTCTGGTTTCTTTAATTAACAATAATCTTTTGATGTCCCAACTACCTGCCCTTTGCTGCAAAGCTCCTATATATCCTAGCTCCCCCCTCATCTCCTCAGAGCAGTCTATCAGGGTTATTTGAGATGCTGTCTCCCGGGCTTGAAGTCCTAAGAATGTCTGCCAAATAAAACATAACTCTCAACTTTTAGGTTGTGCATTTTTTTCAGTCAGTAATAAGATAGGTCCTTTCGTTGTATATTCCAATTATGTGTCACACTTTAGCAAATATTAATGACACGTATGAGATTTTCTTTACATTCTTGTGATAAAATTTCCTCTTGACTTTGTTTATTATCATACTCTCCATCTGATTAGACATATCTATGGCTTTTCTAAGATTCTTTTGATATGCTTGCTTTGAGAGAAGAATATCAAAGATGTATATTCTTTTCAATAACAGAAGTGAGTGAATTCTGAAACTTAATATTTATTTACCAAGAAACAATTGAAATGATCATAAGTCAACCTGTCATAGGAAGACTGTATCTTTTGGCTTTTATCAATGGAAATGATCTTCACGATACAATCAAATTAAACTCGTAGTAGAACTGTAAGTTATTTGATTTTTTATATTACATCAGAACTGTAATTCTATCATTGTAGCAATGTGAAGAAACTGACATTATAACAACTGACTTTCCAAGCATAACTTAATTACTGAAAATAATCACTAATATGGAAGCTACTATCATGGTCCCAGAGAGATTAAATAGTTTGACTGAATACCACTCAGTAATATGCTGATTGTCAGCTGTAAGGACTTCAAAATCTAGAATGAATAGGTCTGTTATACTCTTAAATTTAATATTTTATTAACTAGTAAGTATTATAAAAATCAAGCAAAAATTTTAACACATTATGACTTAGCTTTTTATAGTAAAGCAACCGTATAACAGATATTTATTTTCAATTTAGGCAAAATGTTTGAAAGAAATGTTACTGAATAGAAATGTCTCCTGATTACATACAGAGTATGACTCCAAAGAAATGTGATTTATTTTAATAAGCATGTCAGTACTTGGACATTTATGTGAGTAATGTTTTTGAAGTATTAATTTAAGGAGGCTACTTATTTATTGTGACATAGATGTTATTACTCAAAATATATAGGTAACTTCTTGGGAATTGCTATCTGTGCCGATAGCACATGTATTTAAACATCCATAATGGTGAAAAATATCTGTCCCTTGAGAACTGATTTAATTACAAAAACATCTCAGAATCATCTTGAAGCAAGCGTTAGGAATAAATTTGATAATCAGGCTGAATATTAGAGTGTGGGTCAGGGATAAATCTAAAGTAATGAAAACTAATTTGTTTGCACAGCTTATAACCTGCTTTTATGGTAATACTCCCTCCCCCAAAAACCCAAAATACATTTGGAAATGGCATCATTTTTCAGTACATATATAGACTACCAAAGATAAACCTCATTAGATAGGAAAGTTTGAATATAATAATTAAAATCAATCTCTGCAGAGGGCAAAGTGGAGAGGTTCCCGCACAGAGGATCAGTGCCAACCAGCAGTCACCAGCCCAAGAGGCTTGTCTGCTCACCCCCCGGTGCGGGTGGGGGCTGGGAGCTGAGGCTCCAGCTTTGGAGGTCAGATCCCAGGGAGAGGACTGGGGTTGGCTGAGTGAACACAGCCTGAAGGGGGCTACCTACCAGGGAGGAATCCGGGGAAAAGTCTGGAACTGCCTAAGAGGCAAGAGACCATTGTTTCAGGATGTGCGAGGAGAGGGGATTCAGAGCACTGCCTAAACAAGCTCCAGAGACACCGCGAGTCACAGCTTTCAATGCGGACCACAGAGACGGGCATGAAACACTGAGGCTGCTGCTGCAGCCACCAAGAAGCCTGTGTGCGAGCACAGGTCACTCTCCACACCTCCCCTCCCGGGAGCCTGTGCAGCCCACCACTGCCAGGGTCCTGTGATCCAGGGACAACTTCCCCAGAAGAACACATGGTGCAACTCAGGCTGTTGCAACGTCACTCCGGCCTCTGCCAACACAGGCTAACCCCGCATTCTGTACCCCTCCCTACCCCCGGCCTGAGTGAGCCAGAGCCCCCTAACCAGATGCTACTTTAACCTCATCCTGTCTGAGCAAAGAAAAGACGC
The DNA here is from genome assembly GCF_008692025.1 of Phocoena sinus. Taxonomy (NCBI): domain Eukaryota; kingdom Metazoa; phylum Chordata; class Mammalia; order Artiodactyla; family Phocoenidae; genus Phocoena; species Phocoena sinus. Next base: position 32,690,228 of record NC_045772.1, on the reverse strand, counting down.
CCTTGGGTGACCTAAACACAGAGGCGAGGCCAAATCCAAACCTGAAACCCAGGAGCTGTGCAAACAAAGAAGAGAAAGGGAAATGTCTCCCAGAAGCCTCAGGAGCAGCGGATTGAATCTCCACAATCAAGTGGATGTACCCTGCATATATGGAATACCTGAATACACAACAAATCATACCAAAATTGAGGTGGTGGACTTCGGGAGCAACTGTAGAATTAGGGTTTGCTTTCTGCATCTAATTTGTTTCTGGTATTATGTTTATCTTAGTTTAGCATTTAGAGTTTCTTATTATTAGTAGATTTCTTTATTTATTTGGTTGCTATCTCCCATTTTTTTAAAACATATAGATACATAATTACTTTTCCTTTTTCTCTTTTTGTGAGCGTGTATATCTATGTTTCTTTGTGTCATTTTGTCTGTATAGCTTTGCTTTTACATTTGTCCTACGGTTCTGTCTGTGTATTTTTTTTTCTTTAGTCTAGTTTTTAGCACTTGTTATCATTGGTGGACTTGTTTATTGCTTTGGTTGCTCTCTTCTTCGTTTCTTTTTTTATGACTTTTTAACATTATTATTTTTAATAATATATATATTTTTTATTTCAATAACTTTATTTTATTTTTTCCTTATCTTTTTACTTCTTTTTCTTCTGAGCCGTGTGGCTGACAGGGTCTTGGTGCTCCGGCCAGGGGTCAGGCCTGTGCATCTGAAGTGGAAGAGCCGAGTTCAGGACATTGGTACACCAGAGACCTCCCAGTTCCTCATAATATCAAACGGCGAAAGCTCTCTCAGAGATCTCCATTCCTATGCTAAGACCCAGCTCCACTCAATGACCAGAGAGCTACAGTGCTGGACACCTTATGCCAAACAACTAGCAAGACAGGAACACAACCCCACCCATTAGCAGAGAGGCTGCATAAAATCATAATAACGTCACCGACACCCCAAAACACAACACTGGATGCAGTCCTGCCTACCAGAAAGGCAAGATACAGACTCATCCACCAGAACACAGGCACAAGTCCCTTCAACCAGGAAGCCTACACAACCCACCAACCTTAGCTACTAGGGGCAGACACAAAAAAACAATGGGAACTAACAATCTGCAGGCTGCAAAAAGGAGACCCCAAACACAGTAAGTTAAGAAAAATGAGAAGACAGAGAAACACATAGCACATGAAGGAGCAAGGTAACACCCACAAGACCAAACAAATGAAGAGGAAAGAGGCAGTCTACCTGAATAAGAATTCAGAATAATGATAGTAAAGATGATCCAAATACATGGAAATAGAATGGAGAAAATACACGAAACGTTTAACAAGGACCTGGAAAAACTAAAGAGCAAACAAACAATGATGAACAACACAATAGATGAAATTAAAAATTCTCTAGAAGGAATCAATAGCAGAATAACTGAGGCAGAAGAACGGATAAGTGACCTGGAAAATAAAATAGTGGAAATAACGACCAAAGGGCAGGATAAGGGAAAAAGAATGAAAAGAATTGAGGACAGTCTCAGAGACCTCTGGGACAACATTAAACGTAACAACATTCAAATTATAAGGGTCCCAGAAGAAGAAGAGAAAAAGAAAGAGACTCAGAAAATATTTGAGGAGATTTTGGATGAAAACTTCCCTAATATGGAAAAGGAAATACTCAGTCAAGTCCAAGAAGCGCAGACAGTCCCATACAGGATAAAACTAAGGAGAAACAAGCCAAGACAAACATTAATCAAACTATCAAAAATTAACTGCAAAGAAAAAATATTAACAGCAGCAATGGAAAAACAACAAATAACATACAAGCAAATCCCCATAAGGTTAACAGCAGATCTTTCAGCAGAAACACTGCAAACCAGAGGGAGTGGCAGGACATATTTAAAGTGGTGAAAGGGAATAACCTACAACCAAGATTATTCTATCCAGCAAGGATCCCATTCATATTCAATGGAGAAATTAACACCTTTACAGATAAGCCAAACCTAAGAGAATTCAAACAACAAACCAGCTTCACAACAAATGCTAAAGGAACTTCTCTAGGCAGGAAACACAAGAGAAGGAGAAGACCTACAATAATAAACCCAAAACAATTAAGAAAATGGTAATAGGAACATACATATCGATAACTACCTTAAATGTAAATGGATTAAATGCTCCAACCAAAAGATATAGACTGGCAGAATGGATACAAAAACAAGATCCATATATATGCTATCCAGAAGAGACCCACTTCACACCTAGGGACACATACAGACTGAAAGTGAGGGGATGGAAAAAGATATTCCATGAAAATGGAAATCAAAAGAAAGCTGGGGTAGCAATTCTCATATCAGACAAAATAGACTTTAAAATAAAGACTATTACAAGAGACAAAGAAGGACACTACATAATGATCAAGGGATCAATCGAAGAAGAAGATGTAACAATTGTAAATATTTATGCACCCAATATAGAAGTACCTCAATACATAAGGCAAGTGCTAACAGCCATAAAAGGGGAAACTGACAGTAACAGAGTCATAGTAAGGGACTTCTAACACCCTACTTTCAGCAATGGACAGATCATCCAAAATGAAAATAAAAAAGGAAAAACAAGCTTTAAATGTTACATTAAATGAGATGGACTTAACTGATAATTATAGTACATTCAATCCAAAAACCACAGAATACACTTTCTCAACAAGTGCTTATGGACCATCGCCAGGATTGATCATATCTTGGGTAACAAATCAAGCCTTGTTAAATTTAAGAAAACTGAAATCATATCAAATATCTTTTCTGACCAAAATGCTATGAGACTAGATATAAATTACAGGAAAAAAAATTTGTAAAAAATACAAACACATGGAAGCTAAACAATACACTACTAAATAACCAAGAGATCACTGAAGAAATCAAAGAGGAAATCAAAAAATACCTAGAAACAAATGACAATGAAAACATGACGACCAAAAAACTATGGAATGCAGCAAAAGCAGTTCTAAGAGGGAAGTTTATAGCAATACAATCCTACCTCAAGAAACAAGAACTATCTCAAATAAACAACCTATCATTACACATAAAGCAATTAGAGAAAGGAGAACCAAAATCCCTAAATTAGCCAAAGGAAAGAAATCATACGGATCAGATCAGAAATCAATGAAAAACACATGAAGCAAACAATAGCAAAGATCAATAAAACTAAAAGCTGGTTCTTTGAGAAGATAAACAATATTGATAAACCATTAGCCAGACTCATCACAAAAAAAAAGGGAGAAGACTCAAATCAACAGAATTTGAAATGAAAAAGGAGAAGTAACAAGTGACACTGCAGAAGTACATAAAATCATGAGGGATTACTACAAGCAACTACATGTCAATAAAATGGACAAACTGGAAGAAATGGACAAATTCTTAGAAAAGTACAATCTGACGAGACTGAACCATGAAGAAATAGAAAATACAAACAGACCAATCACAAGCACCGAAATTGAAACTGTGATTTAAAATCCTCCAACAGGCCTTCCCTGGTGGTGCAGTGGTTGTGAGTCCGCCCGCCGATGCAGGGGACGTGGGTTCGTGCCCCGGTCTGGGAGGATCCCGCATGCCGCAGAGCAGCTGGGCCCGTGGCCGTTGAGCCTGCGCATCCGGAGGCTGTGCTCCGTGGCGGAAGAGGCCACAACAGTGAGAGGCCCGTGTAGCGCAAAAAAAAAATCCTCCAACAAACAAAAGCCCAGGACCAGATGGCTTCACAGGAGACTTCTATCAAACATTTAGAGAAGAGCTAACACCTATCCTTCTCACACTCTTCCAAAATATAGCAGAGGGAGGAACATTCCCAAACTCATTCTATGAGGCCACCATCACCCGGATACCAAAACCAGACAAAGATGTCACAAAGAAAGAAAACTACAGGCCAATACCACTGATGAAAATAGATGCAAAAATCCTCAACAAACTACAAGCAAACAGAATCCAACAGCACATTAAAAGGATCATACACCATGATCAAATGGGGTTTATCCCAGGAATGCAAGGATTTTTCAATATACGCAAATCAATCATTGTGATAAACCATATTAACAAATTCAAGGAGAAAAACGATCCATATGATCATCTCAATAGATGCAGAAAAGCTTTTGACAAAATTCAACACCCATGTATGATAAAAACTCGCCAGAAATAGGCATACAGGGAACCTACCTCAACATAATAAAGGTCATAAATGAGAAACCCACAGCGAACATCGCTCTCAATGGTGAAAAACTGCAACCATTTCCTCTAAGATCAGGAACAAGACAAGGTTGCCCACTCTCTCCACTATTATTCAAAATAGTTTTGGAAGTTTTAGCCACAGCAATCAGAGAAGAAAAAGAAATAACAGGAATCCAAATCAGAAAAGAAGTAAAACTGTCACTGTTTGCAGATGAGATAATACTATACATAGAGAATTCTAAATAAGCTACCAGAAAACTGCTACAGCTAATCCATGAATTTGCAAAAGTAGCAGGATACAAAATTAATGCACAGAAATCTCTTGCATTCCTATACACTAACGACAAAAAATCTGAAAGAGAAATTAAGGAAACACCCCATTTACCATTGCAACAAAAAGAATAAAATACCTACAGTTAAACCTACCTAAGGAGACAAAAGACCTGTATGCAGAAACCTATAAGATGCTGATGAAAGAAATTAAAAATGATACAAACAGAAGGAGAGAAATACCATGTTCTTGGATTAGAAGCATCAACATTGTGAAAACAACTATACTACCCAAAACAATCTACAGATTCAGTGCAAGCCCTATCAAACCATTAATGGAATTTTTCAGAGAACTCGAACAAAATATTTCACAATTTGTATGGAAACACAAAAGATCCCGAATAGCCCAAGCAATCTTGAGAAAGAAATCAAAGCTGGAAGAATCAGGCTCCCAGACTTCAGACAATATTACAAAGCTACAGTAATCAAGACAGTATGGTACTGGCACAATAACAGAAATATAGATCAATGGAACAGGATATAACGCCCAGAGATAAACCCACACATAGATGGTCACCTTATTTTTGATAAATGAGGGAAGAATATACAATGGAGAAGAGACAGACTCTTCAATATGTGGTGCAGGGAAAACTGGACAGCTACATGTAAAAGAATGAAATTAGAACACTCCCTAACACCATATACAGAAATAAACCCAAGGGCTTCCCTGGTGTCACAGTGGTTGAGATTCTACCTGCCAATGCAGGGGACATGGGTTCATACCCTGGTCTGGGAAGATCCCACAGGCCGCAGAGCAGCTGGACCCGTGAGCCATGGCCACTGAGCCTGCGTGTCCGGAGCCTGTGCTCCACAACGGGAGAGGCCACAACAGTGAGAGGCCTGCATACCACAAAAAAAAAAAAAAAAAAACACTAAAAACTCAAAATGGATTAAAGATGTAAGGTCAAATTAGACATCAGACACTATAAAACTCTTAGAAGAAAAGACAGGCAGAACACTCTATGACATAAATCACACCAAGATCCTTTTTGACCCAACTCCTAAAGAAATAGAAATAAAAACAAAAATAAACCAATGGGACCTAATGAAACTTAAATGCTTTTGCACAGCAATGGAAACCATAAACAAGACTAAAAGACAACCCTCACAATTGGAGAAAATATTTGGCAACGAAGCAACTGACAAAGGATTAATCTCCAAAATTTACAAGCAGCTCATGCAGCTCAAAATCCAAAAAACAACCCATTCCAAAAATGGGCAGAAGACCTAAATAGACATTTCTCCAAAAAAGATATACAGATTGCCAACAAACACATGAAAGGATGCTCAACATCACTAATCACTAGAGAAATACAAACCAAAACTACAATGAGGTATCACCTCCCAGTAGTCAGAATGGCCATCATCAAAAAATCTACAAACAATAAATGCTGGAGAGGGTGTGGAGAAAAGGGAACCCTCCTGCACTGTTGGTGGGAATGTAAATTGATACCACCACTGTGGAGAACATTATGGAGGTTCCTTAAAAAACTAAAAATAGAACTACCATATGACCCAGCAATCCCTTTTCTGAGTATATACCCTGAGAAAACCATAATTTGAAAAGGGTCATGTACCACAATGTTCACTGCAGCTCTATTTACAACAGCCAGAACATGGAAGTAACCTAAGTGTCCATCAACAGATGAATGGATAAAGAAGATGTGGCACATGTATTCAATGGAATATTACTCAGCCATAAAAAGAAATGAAATTGAGTTTTTTGTAGTGAGGAGGATGGACCTAAGAGTCTGTCATACAGAGTGAAGTAATTCAGAAAGGGAAAAACAAATACCATATGGTAACACATATATATGGAATCTAAAAAAAAAAAAAAAAAAAAAAAGGTTCTGATGAACCTAGGAGCCAGACAGGAATAAAGACACAGAAGTAGAGAATGGACCTGAGGACACAGGAAAGGGGAAGGGTATGCTGGGACTAAGTGAGAGAGTAGCACTGGCATATACACACTACCAAATGTATTATAGATGGCTAGTGGGAAGCAACCATATAGCACAGGGAGATCAGCTCAGTGCTTTGTGACCACCTAGAGGGGTGGGATAGGGAGGGTGGGAGGAAGACGCAGAGGGAGGAGATATGGGGATATATGTATATGTATACTGATTCACTTTGTTATAAAGCAGAAACTAACACACCACTGTAAAGCAATTATATTGCAATAAAGATGTTAATAATAAAAAAATAATAAAATAAAATCAATCTTATTACTGCAGAGTGAATTCATATCTTCTGATATGCCTGGAATGTAGTGAAAAAAATGCTAGTAGAATTAAGGAAAGGACACACACATTAATCAAAGAATATGTATTGTAAGAAAAACACTTAGAAAAACCCACAGTGCTTTTAAGGGTATTTTCTAAAATAATCCATACTACATATACTTCATTTATAAAACTGATGTGTATAGTACCTATACTTACTTTTACTTTTATTCATAGTACCTATACTTATATTTTGATAGTATATATATTTTTCTACTTAAGACAGAATGTTGAAGAAGACAGAGGTAATTTTACAAACTGTTATAGATCATGTGAATACCTGCTCTTTAACAAATATACATCCGTGCCTAACTTATTAGATTCTCTAGCTACATAAGGAAAACCACCTTAAAATTATTTAATCACAATCTTTAGTATTTAAATATTTTCTGTAATTCATGGCCCCCACCCACCTCTGCAATTTCACATCTCTCCTTCAAGACATGGCCATTTTGAACTACTTGCCTTTTCTTGTCCTTTGAGTGTGATTTCACCTCGCCACTGGACAACTTCTACCTATCTTTCAAGCCTTGAACTCAATATTACTTCCTCTGTGTAATTATAACAAAATCAATCAAATCGACTCAGTATCGCCTTCTCTAAAACTATATAACTTCATGTGCATTCTTCTATTATTGCACTTATCACTACAAACTGTTTACATGTGTGCCTGCTCTCTTCACCTGTGGTTCTTGCAAACTGAGTCCTTATCTTTCCAACATTGTATCCCAACTATCAACATAGTGTCTGGCACTTAGTAGGCATTTCATAAATATCTGTAGAATAAATAAATGAAACACACTTTCTCTAACAACTCTCAATAATATTCTCAAACCTGAAATTCTTAAGAACCCTTCATTTTTATCCTTCTACTTAGCATCATTATATGCTGTAAAAATCAATTTGAATAATCTATCTGCAGTGAAATCTTTCTAAATATATATATATATTAGACCATAATCTAGCTTATTATTATTATATACACGATTCTTAAAATAATTCACAATTTTTAAAGTATATCACTGAACAACTTGTTCCTTAATAAATGAGGACAATTTCATTATTCACTGACTCATTAAATAAGTACTGATTCAGAACATGAATACACAGAAACTCATTTAGCCTTTGAAATGGTTTTTTTAAAAAATCTCTTGTATCTCAAAGTAATTTACTTTCTTTGTCCGTTTTATATTCTATTATAGTCTAAACTTAAAAACATAAGGGGAAAAAGTGAATCTGTGCCATGTTTAATTTTAAGCAGGGACTTTCCTAAAGCAATTTGATCAGGAATATGAAAATGATCCTCTCAATTTTCAGTTGTATAAAAATATGATTTTTAATGCAGTCCCTAGGTTAGTGTTCCTTTAATTTCTATGTTTTCTTTTAGAATTTAGGGCCACCTTAGTTTTCTAAAATACAAGTCAAAACATTCTCTGCTTTACTGAAACAGGTCTTTTTCAGTTTCTACTTGATGGTTTTGTCTGAGAAAACTTTCTATCCGTCATCTACTTTGGTTGACAGCAATATTTTCAAAATCATTTCTTTCAAAACTGCCTCTTTGGACTTACATTCTATATCCAAAATTTCAGAGACACTAAATATTACATCTTTTTCCATATTGACTAATTGCCATCATACATATATATACTTATTATATTATGTATATATGTAGTGGCAAATAGCATATATACATATGCTTTATTTTAAGAAGCTAAATATATCATCATCTAAATTTATAAAACAGATACCTGAGGGAAATGATGTTTCACTTGAAAACATTTCTTAAGGAGAAATTTTCTTTGAATAGTACTGTGTAATATGATTTATTTTTCCATATTTGACTGTAAATACCTAGTAAATTGAATCATCCAGATGAATACTAACATCTTTGCCATAGCTCAGTCTTCATGTATTTCAAATAGTCATCCCAGAAAAAGGAAGGCAATAAAAGGGAAGAAAAAAGTCAACATTGTCATACAGGAGAAAAGAAAGAAGAGATAATGCTACCGTAGTAAAGCAGAAAGGATAAACAGAAAGTTCCAGGAAGTGACAGGGAAAAGCAAACAGCAGATATTCCATGAAATGGAAAGAAACAGAATGGTCTAGATGAGATCAACAATGGAATTGTTCTGTACTCTATTTCAGTAACTTAAAATTTTTGAAACAGGACTGCGCTATTGTGCATGTGGTAGGGAAGAGAAAAGGAAGAGTAGTCAATGGAGATTAATTTCAATATTTTATGAGGCTTTAAGGGTAAGCTTGGGACACTGAAATTATTGAATACATATTAAGTGCCAGAAATTGAATAAAATGCTTCTTATAGTTAGCCCTTCACAAAATTCACCTCTGAATTACTTTTAAAATGAGAAAAGGGTGAAATTTGCTCCAAGAGAGGAATTGAAACACAATTAAAATAGCTTTCTAGAGTACAAAATGTCCAGTACTTTAAAAAAAAGGTCAATTTTCATTTTTATTTTATAGTATATATATGACTACTTTAAGATAAAAAATGATGCTTAGGAGAGGAACCAAGATGGTGGAGTAGAAGGACGTGCTTTCACTCCCTATTGCGAGAACACCAGAATCACAACTAGCTGCTGGACAATCATCAAAAGGAAGACACTGGAACTCACCAAAAAGGATACCCCATATCCAAAGACAAAGGAGAAGCCACAATGAGATGGTAGGAGGGGCGCGATCAACAGTAAAACCAAATCCCATAACTGGTGGGCGGGTAACTCACAGACTGAAGAACACTTATACCACAGAAGTCCACCCACTGGAGTGAAGGATCTGAGCCCCACGTCAGACTTCCCAACCTGGGGGCCTGGCAATGGGAGGAGGAATTCCTAGAGAATCAGACTTTGAAGCCTAGTGGGAATTGATTGCAGAACTTCGACAGGACAGGGGGAAACAGAGACTCTCCTCTTAGAGGGCACACACAAAGTAGTGTGCCCAACAGGACCCAGGGGAAGGAGCAGTGACGCCAGGGAAGACTGAACCAGACCTGCCTGCTACTGTTGGAGGGTCCCCTGCAGAGGCGGGGGGTGGCTGTGGCTTGTGGGGAAAAGGACACTGGCAGCAGAAGCTCTGGGAAGTATTCCTTGTCCTGAGTGCTCCCAGAGTCTATAATTAGCCCCACCAAAGAGCCCAGGTAGGCTCCAGTGTTGGTTTGCCTCAGGCCAAACAACCAACAGGGAGGGAAACCAGCCCCACCCATCAACAGTCAAGTGGATTAAAGCTTTACTGAGCTCTGCCCACCAAATCAACAGTCGGCTCTATCCACCACGTGTCCCTCCCATCAAGCCTCTCAGATAGCCACATCCACCAGAGGGCAGACAGCAGAAGCAAGAAGAACTACAATCGCACAGCCTGTGGAACAAAAACCACATTCACAGAAAGACAGACAAGATGAAAAGGCAGAGGGCTATGTACCAGATGAAGGAACAAGATAAAACCCCAGAAAAACAACTAAATGAAATGGACATAGGCAACCTTCCAGAAAAAGAACTCAGAATAAGGATAGTGAAGATGATCCAGAACCTCAGAAAAAGAATGGAGGCAAAGATCGAGAAGATGCAAGAAATGTTTAACAAAGATCTAGAAGAATTAAAGAACAAACAAACAGAGATGAACAATACAACAACTGAAATGAAAACTACACTAGAAGGAATTAACACCAGAATAACTGAGGCAGAAGAACGGATAAGTGACCAGGAAGACAGAATGGTGGAATTCACTGCTGCAGAACAGAATAAAGAAAAAAGAATGAAAAGAAATGAAGACAGCCTAAGAGACCTCTGGGACAACATTAAACGCAACAACATTCACATTATAGGGGTCCCAGAGGGAGAAGAGAGAAAGAGCCAGATAAAATATTTGAAGACATTATAGTCGAAAACGTCCCTAACATGGGAAAGGAAATAGCCACCCAAGCCGAGGAAGCACAGAGAGTCCCATACAGGATAAACCCAAGCAGAAACACGCCAAGACACATAGTAATCAAATTGGAAAAAATTAAAGACAAAGAAAAATTATTGAAAGCAGCAAGGGAAAAAAGACAAATACCATACAAGGGAACTCCCATAATGTTAACAGCTGATTTCTCAGCAGAAACTTTACAAGCAAGAAGTGACTGGAATGATATACTTAAAGTGATGAAAGGGAAGAACCTACAACCAGGATTACTCTACCCACTAAGGATCTCATTCAGATTCGATGGGGAAATCAGAAGCTTTACAGAAAAGCAAAAGCTAAGAGAATTCAGCACCACCAAACCAGCTCTACAACAAATGCTAAAGGAACTTCTCTAAGTGGGGAACACAAAAGAAGAAAAGGACCTACAAAAACAACCCAAAACAACTAAGAAAATGGTCATAGGAATATACATATAGATAATTACCTTAAACATGAATGGATTAAATGCTCCAACCAAAAGACACAGGCTTGCTGAATGGATGCAAAAACAACACCCATATATATGCTGTATACAAGAGAACCACTTCAGACCTAGGGACACATACAGACTGAAAGTGAGGGGATGGAAAAAGATATTCCATGCAAATGGAAATCAAAAGAAAGCTGGAGTACCTATACTCACATCAGATAAAATATACTTTAAAATAAAGAATGTTACAAGACACAAGGAAGGACACTACATAATGATCAAGAGATCAATCCAAGAAGAAGATATAACAATTATAAATATATATGCACCCAACATAGGAGCACCTCAATACATAAGGCATCTGCTAACAGCTATAAAAGAGGAAATCGACAGTAACACGATAATAGTGGGGGACTTTAATACCTCACTTACACCAATGGACAGTTCATCCAAAATGAAAATAAATAAGGAAACACAAGCTTTAAATGACACAATAGACCAGATAGATTTAATTGATATTTAAAGGACATTCCATGCCAAAACAGCAGATTACACTTACTTCTCAAGTGTGCATGGAACATTCCCCAGGAAAGATCAAATCTTGGGTCACAAATCAAGTTTCAGTAAATTTAAGAAAACTGAAATCATATCAAGCGTCTTTTCTGACCAGAATGCTATGGGATTAGAAATGAATTACAAGGAAAAACTTGTAAAAATCACAAACACACGGAGGCTTAACAATATGTTACTAAATAACCAAGAGATCACTGAAGAAATCAAAGAGGAAATCAAAAAATACCTACAGACAAATGACAATGAAAACATGATGATCCAAAACCTATGGGATGCAGCAAAAGCAGTTCTAAGAGGGACGTTTATAGGTATACAAGCCTACCTCAAGAAACAAGAAAAATCTCAAGTAAACAATCTAACCTTACACTTAAAGGAACTAGACAAAGAAGAACAAACAAAAGTCAATGTTAGCAGAAGTAAAGAAATAATAAAGATCAGAGCAGAAATAACTGAAATAGAAACAATAGCAAAGATCAATAAAACTAAAAGCTGGTTCTTTGAGAAGATAAACAAAATTGATAAACCATTAGCCAGACTCATCAAGAAAAAGAGGGAGAGGACCCAGTCAATAAAATTAGAAATGAAAAAGGAGAGGTTACAACAGACACCGCAGAAATACAAAGCATCCTAAGTGACTACTACAAGCAACTCTATGCTAATAAAATGGACAACCTGGAAGAAATGGACAAATTCTTAGAAACCTATAATGTTCCAAGACAAACCAGGAAGAAACAGAAAATAAGAACAGACTAATCGGGGGGACCTTGAAGATGGCGGAAGAGTAAGACGCGGAGATCGCCTTCCTCCCCACGGATACACCAGAAATACATCCACACGTGGAACAACTCCTACAGAACTCCTACTGAAGGCTGGCAGAAGACCTCAGACCTCCCAAAAGGCAAGAAACTCCCCACGTAACTGGGTAGGGCAAAAGAAAAAACAGAGACAAAAGAATAAGGACGGCACCTGCACCAGTGGGAGGGAGCTGTGAAGGAGGAAAAGTTTCCACACACTAGGAAGCCCCTCCGCGGGCGGAGACTGCGGGAGGCAGAGGGGGGAGTTTCGGGACCGCGGAGTAGTGCACAGCGACGGGTGCGGAGGGCAAAGCGGGGAGATTCCTGCACAGACGATCGGTGCCGACCAGCACTCACCAACCCGAGAGGCTTGTCTGCTCACCCGCCGGGGCAGGCGGGGCTGCGAGCTGAGGCTCGGGTTTTGGTTTTGGACGGAGCTCAGGGAGAGGACTGGGGTTGGCGGCTTGAACATAGCCTGAAGGGGTTAGTGCACCACGACTACTAGCCGGGAGGGAGTTCGGGGAAAAGCCTGCACCGGCCGAAGAGGCAAGAGACTTTTTCTTCCCTCTTTGTTTCCTGGTGCGCGAGGAGAGGGGTTTAAGAGCGCTGCTTAAAGGAACTCCAGAGACGGGCGCGAGCCGCGGCTAAAAGCGCGAACCCCAGAGACGGGCGCGAGCCGCGGCTGAGGGCGCGAGCCCCCGAGACGGGCGCGAGCCGCGGCTGAAAGCGCAAACCCCAGAGACGGGCGCGAGCCGCGGCTAAAACCGCGGACCCCAGAGACGGGCGGGAGACGCTAAGGCTGCTGCTGCCGCCACCAAGGGGCCTGTGTGCGAGCACAGGTCACTCTCCACACCCCTCTTCCGCGGAGCCTGTGCAGCCCGCCACTGCCAGGTTCCCGGGATCCAGGGACAACTTCCCCGGGAGTACGCACGGCGGGTCTCAGGCTGGTGCAACATCACGCCGGCCTCTGCCGCAACGTCACGCCACCTCTGCAGCCGCAGGCCCGCCCCGCACGTAGTGCCCCTCCTACCCCCATCCCCCAACCCCCGGCCTGAGTGAGCCGGAGGCCCCGAATCAGCGGCTCCTTTAACCCCGTCCTGTCTGAGCGAAAAAACAGACGCCCTCCAGCGACCTACACGCAGAGGCAGGGCCAAATCCAAAGCTGAGCTCCTGTGAGCTGTGAAAACAAAGAAGAGAAAGGGAAATCTCTCCCAGCAGCCACAGAAGCAGCGGATTAAAGCTCCACAATCAACTTGATATACCCTGCATCTGTGGAATACCTGAATAGACAAGGAATGATCCCAAATTGAAGAGGTGGAATTTAGGAGCGAGATCTATGATTTTTTTCCCTTTTCCTCTTTTTGTGAATGTGTACGTGTATGCTTCTGTGTGAGATCCTGTCTGTATACTCTTGCTTCCACCATTTGTCCTAGGGCTCTATCCGTCCATGACTTTTTTTTTAAAAATTCTTTTTCTTAATAATTAAGTTTAATTGTAATAACTTTATTATACTTTACCTTCGTTCTTTCTTTCTTTCCTTCCTTCCTTCCCTCCTTTAGACAACGAATCACCCCAAATTGAGGAGGTGGTCTCAGGGAGCAGGATTTATGATTTTTTCCCCCTTTACCTCTTTTTGTGAAGGTGTATGTGTATGCTTCTGTGTAAGATTTTCTCTGTATAGCTTTGCTTCCAACATTTGTCCTAAGGTTCTATCCGTCCCTTTTTTTTTTTTCTAAATATTTTTTAATTCAATAACTATATTATACTTTATTTTATTTTTACTGTATCATCTTTCTTTCTGTCTTTTTTCCTTCTTTCCCTCCTTCCTTCCTTCCTCCCTCCCTCCCTCCCTCCCTCCTTTCTTTCCTTCTTTGCTTCTTTCTTCCTTCCTTCCTTTCCTCCTTTCCTTCTTTCTTTACTCATACTTCTACTAATTCTCCCTACTTTTTCTCCCTTTTATTCTGAGCTGTGTGGATGAAAGGCTCTTGGTGCTCCAGCCAGGAGTCAGGGCTCTGCCTCTGAGGTAGGAGAGCCAACTTCAGGACACTGGTCAACAAGAGACCTCCCAGCTCCACATAATATTAAACGGTGGAAATATCCCAGAGACCTCCATCTTAACACCAGCACCCAGCTTCACTCAACGACCAGCAAGCCACAGTGCTGGACAACCTATGCCAAACAACTAGCAAAACAGGAACACAACCCCACCCATTAGCAGAGAGGCTGCCTAAAATCATAATAAGGCCACAGACACCCCAAAACACACCACCAGACGTGAACCTGCCCACTAGAGAGACAAGAGCCTCATCCAGCACAACACAGGCACTAGTCCCCTCCACCAGGAAGCCTACACAACCCACTGAAACAACCTTAGCCACTGGAGACAGACATCAAAAACAACGGGAACTACGAAAGTGCAGCCTGCAAAAAGGAGACCCCAAACACAGTAAGATAAGCAAAATGAGAAGACAGAAAAACACACAGCAGATGAAGGAGCAAGATAAAAACCCACCAGACCTAACAAATGAAGAGGAAATAGGCAATCTACCTGAAAAAGAATTCAGAATAATGATAGTAAGGATGATCCGAAATCTTGGAAGTAGAATGGACAAAATGCAAGAAACAGTTAACAAGGACCTACAAGAACTAAAGATGAAACAAGCAACGATGAACAATGCAATAAATGAAATTAAAATCACTCTAGATAGGATCAATAGCAGAATAACTGAGGCAGAAGAACGGATAAGTGACCTGGAAGATAAAGTAGTGGAAATAACTACTGCAGAGCAGAATAAAGAAAAAAGAATGAAAAGAACTGAGGACAGTCTCAGAGACCTCTGGGACAACATGAAACGCACCAACATTCGAATTATAGGGGTTCCAGAAGAAGAAGAAAGAAAGAAAGGGACTGAGAAAATATTTGAAGAGATTATAGTTGAAAACTTCCCTAATATGGGAAAGGAAATAGTTAATCAAGTCCAGGAAGCACAGAGGGTCCCATACAGGATAAATACAAGGAGAAACACGCCAAGACACATATTAATCAAACTGTCAAAAATTAAATACAAAGAAAGCATATTAAAAGCAGCAAGGGAAAAACAACAAATAACACACAAGGGAATCCCCATAAGGTTAACAGCTGATCTCTCAGCAGAAACCCTACAAGCCAGAAGGGAGTGGCAGGACATACTGAAAGTGCTGAAGGAGAATAGCCTGCAACCAAGACTACTCTACCCAGCAAGGATCTCATTCACATTTGATGGAGAAATTAAAACCTTTACAAACAAGCAAAAGCTGAGAGAGTTCAGCACCACCAAACCAGCTTTACAACAAATGCTAAAGGAACTTCTCTAGACACGAAACACAAGAGAAGGAAATGACCTATAGTAGCGAACCCAAAACAATATATAAAATGGAAATAGGAACATACATATCGATAATTACCTTAAATGTAAATGGACTAAATGCTCCCACCAAAAGACACAGATTGGCTGAATGGATACAAAAACAAGACCCTTATATATGCTGTCTACAAGAGACCCACTTCAGAACAGAGACACATACAGACTGAAAGTAAGGGGATGGAAAAAGATATTCCATGCAAATGGAAACCAAAAGAAAGCTGGAGTAGCAATTCTCATATCAGACAAAATAGACTTTAAAATAAGGACTATTAAAAGGGACAAAGAAGGACACTACATAATGATCAAGGGATCGATCCAAGAAGAAGATATAACAATTGTAAATATTTATGCACCCAACATAGGAGCACCTCAATACATAAGGCAAATACTAACAACCATAAAAGGGGAGATCAACAGTAACACATTCATAGTAGGGGACTTTAACACCCCACTTTCACCCATGGACAGATCATCCAAAATGAAAATAAATAAGGAAACACAAGCTTTAAATGATACATTAAACAAGATGGACTTAATTGATATTTATAGGACACTCCATCCAAAAACAACAGAATACACATTTTTCTCAAGTGCTCATGGAACATTCTCCAGGATAGATCATATCTTGGGTCACAAATCAAGCCTTGGTAAATTTAAGAAAACTGAAATTGTATCAAGTATCTTTTCCGACCACAACGCCATGAGACTAGATATCAATTACAGGAAAAGATCTTTAAAAAATACAAACACATGGAGGCTAAACAATACACTACTTAATAATGAAGTGATCACTGAAGAAATCAAAGAGGAAATCAAAAAATACCTAGAAACAAATGACAATGGAGACACAACGACCCAAAACCTATGGGATGCAGCAAAAGCAGTTCTAAGGGGGAAGTTTATAGCAATACAAGCCCACCTTAAGAAGCAGGAAACATCTCGAATAAACAACCTAACCTTGCACCTCAAGCAATTAGAGAAAGAAGAACAAAAAAACCCCAAAGCTAGCAGAAGGAAAGAAATCATAAAAATCAGATCAGAAATAAATGAAAAAGAAATGAAGGAAACAATAGCAAAGATCAATAAAACTAAAAGCTGGTTCTTTGAGAAGATAAACAAAATAGATAAACCACTAGCCAGACCCATCAAGAAAAAAAGGGAGAAGACTCAAATCAATAGAATTAGAAATGAAAAAGGAGAAGTAACAACTGACACTGCAGAAATAAAAAAAATCATGAGAGATTACTACAAGCAACTCTATGCCAATAAAATGGACAATCTGGAAGAAATGGACAAATTCTTAGAAATGCACAACCTGCCAAGACTGAATCAGGAAGAAATAGAAAATATGAACAGACCAATCACAAGCACTGAAATTGAAACTGTGATTAAAAACCTTCCAACAAACAAAAGCCCAGGACCAGATGGCTTCACAGGTGAATTCTATCAAACGTTTAGAGAAGAGCTAACACCTATCCTTCTCAAACTCTTCCAAAATATAGCAGAGGGAGGAACACTCCCAAATTCCTTCTACGAAGCCACCATCACCTTGATACCAAAACCAGACAAGGATGTCACAAAGAAAGAAAACTACAGGCCAATATCACTGATGAACATAGATGCAAAAATCCTCAACAAAATACTAGCAAACAGAATCCAACAGCACATTAAAAGGATCATACACCATGATCAAGTGGGGTTTATTCCAGGAATGCAAGGATTCTTCAATATACGCAAATCTATCAATGTGATAAACCATATTAACAAATTGAAGGAGAAAAACCATATGATCATCTCAATAGATGCAGAGAAAGCTTTCGACAAAATTCAACACCCATTTATGATAAAAACCCTCCAGAAAGTAGGCATAGAGGGAACTTTCCTAAACATAATAAAAGCCATATATGACAAGCCCACAGCAAACATCATCCTCAATGGTGAAAAACTGAAAGCATTTCCACTAAGATCAGGAACAAGACAAGGTTGCCCACTCTCACCACTCTTATTCAACATAGTTTTGGAAGTTTTAGCCACAGCAATCAGAGAAGAAAAGGAAATAAAAGGAATCCAAATCGGAAAAGAAGAAGTAAAGCTGTCACTGTTTGCAGATGACATGATACTATACATAGAGAATCCTAAAGATGCTACCAGAAAACTACTAGAGCTAATCAATGAATTTGGTAAAGTAGCAGGATACAAAATTAATGCACAGAAATCTCTGGCATTCCTATATACTAATGATGAAAAATCTGAAAGTGAAATCAAGAAAACACTCCCATTTACCATTGCAACAAAAAGAATAAAATATCTAGGAATAAACCTACCTAAGGATACGAAAGACCTGTATGCAGAAAATTATAAGACACTGATGAAAGAAATTAAAGATGATACAAACAGATGGAGAGATATACCATGTTCTTGGATGGGAAGAATCAACATTGTGAAAATGACTCTACTACCCAAAGCAATCTACAGATTCAATGCAATCCCTATCAAACTACCACTGGCATTTTTCACAGAACTAGAACAAAAAATTTCGCAATTTGTATGGAAACACAAAAGACCCCGAATAGCCAAAGCAATCTTGAGAACGAAAAAAGGAGCTGGAGGAATAAGGCTCCCTGACTTCAGACTATATTACAAAGCAACAGTAATCAAGACAGTATGGTACTGGCACAAAAACAGAAAGATAGATCAGTGGAACAGGATAGAAAGCCCAGAGATAAACCCACGCACACATGGACACCTTATCTTTGATAAAGGAGGCAGGAATGTACAGTGGAGAAAGGACAGCCTCTTCAATAAATGGTGCTGGGAAAACTGGACAGGTACATGTAAAAGTATGAGATTAGATCACTCCCTAACACCATACACAAAAATAAGCTCAAAATGGATTAAAGACCTAAATGTAAGGCCAGAAACTATCAAACTCTTAGAAGAAAACATAGGAAGAACACTCTATGACATAAATCACAGCAAGATCCTTTCTGACCCACCTCCTAGAGTAATGGAAATAAAAACAAAAATAAACAAATGGGACCTAATGAAACTTCAAAGCTTTTGCACAGCAAAGGAAACCATAACCAAGACCAAAAGACAACCCTCAGAATGGGAGAAAACATTTGCAAATGAAGCAACTGACAAAGGATTAATCTCCAAAATTTACAAGCAGCTCATGCAGCTCAATAACAAAAAAACAAACAACCCCATCCAAAAATGGGCAGAAGACCTAAATAGACATTTCTCCAAAGAAGATATACAGAATGCCAACAAACACATGAAAGAATGCTCAACATCATTAATCATTAGAGAAATGCAAATCAAAACTACAATGGGATATCATCTCACACCAGTCAGAATGGCCATCATCAAAAAATCTAGAAACAATAAATGCTGGAGAGGGTGTGGAGAAAAGGGGACACTCTTGCACTGCTGGTGGGAATGTGAATTGGTTCAGCCACTGTGGAGAACAGTATGGAGGTTCCTTAAAAAACTACAAATAGAATTACCATATGACCCAGCAATCCCACTACTTGGCATATACCCTGAGAAAACCAAAATTCAAAAAGAGTCATGTACCAAAATGTTCATTGCAGCTCTATTTACAATAGCCAGGACATGGAAACAACCTAAGCGCCCATCATCGGATGAATGGATAAAGAAGATGTGGCACATATACACAATGGAATATTACTCAGCCTTAAAAAGAAATGAAATTGAGCTATTTGTAATGAGATGGATAGACCTAGAGTCTGTCATACAGAGTGAAGTAAGTCAGAAAGAAAAAGACAAATACCGTATGCTAACACATATATATGGAATTTAAGGGAAAAAAATGTCATGAAGAACCTAGGGGTAAGATAGGAATAAAGACGCAGACCTACTGGAGAATGGACTTGAGGGTATGGGGAGGGGGAGGGGTGAGTTTTGACAGGGCGAGAGAGAGTCATGGACATATACACACTAACAAACGTAGTAAGGTAGATAGCTGGGGGGAAGCAGCCGCAAGGCACAGGGATATTAGCTCGGTGCTTTGTGACAGCCTGGAAGGGTGGGATGGGGAGAGTGGGAGGGAGGGAGACGCAAGAGGGAAGACATATGGGAACATATGTATATGTATAGCTGATTCACTTTGTTATAAAGCAGAAACTAACACACCATTGTAAAGCAATTATACCCCAATAAAGATGTTTAAAAAAAAAAAAAAAAAAAAGAACAGACTAATCATAAGTAGTGAAATTGAAGCTGTGATTAAAAATCTTCCAACAAACAAAAGTCCAGGGCCAGATGGCTTCACAGGTGAATTCTATCAAACATTTAGAGAAGAGCTAACACCCATTCTTCTCAAACTCTTCTAAAAAATTGCAGAGGATGGAACACACCCAAACTCATTCTATGAGGCCACCATCGCCCTGATACCAAAACCAGACAAAGATACAACAAAAAAAGAAAATTACAGACCAATATCACTGATGAATATAGATGCAAAAATCCTCAACACAATACTAGCAAACAGAATGCAACATCACATTAAAAGGATCATACACCATGATCAGGTGTGATTTATCCCAGGGATGCAAGGAACCTTCAAAATACACAAATCAATCAGTGTGATACACCATATTAACAAATTGAAGAATAAAAACCATATGATCATCTCAATAGACGCAGAAAAAGCTTTTGACAAAATTCAACACCCATTTATGATAAAAACTCTCCAGAAAGTGGGCATAGAGGGAACCTACCTCAACATAATAAAGGCCATATACGACAAACCCACAGCAAACATCATTCTCAATGGTGAAAAACTGAAACCATTTCCTCTAAGATCAGGAACGAGACAAGGATGTCCACTCTCACCACTATTATTCAACATAGTTTTCGAAGTCCTAGCCATGGCAATCAGAGAAGAAAAATAAATAAAAAGAATAAAAATTGGAAAAGAAGAAGTAAAACTCTCACTGTTTGCTGATGACATAATACTATACATAGAGAATCCTAAAAAGGCCACCAGAAAACTACTAGAGCTAATCAATGAATTTGCTAAAGTTGCAGGATACAAAATTAATGCACAGTAATCTCTCACATTCCTATACACTAATGATAAAAAATCTGAAAGAGATTTACGAAAACACTCCCATTTACCATTGCAACAAAAAGAATAAAATACCTAGGAATAAACCTACCTAGGGAGACAAAAGACCTGTATACTGAAAACTATAAGACACTGATGAAAGAAATTAAAGATGATACCAACAGATAGAGAGATATACCATGTTCTCAGATTGGAAGAATCAATATTGTGAAAATGAATATACTACCCAAAGCAATCTACAGATTCAATGCAATCCCTATGAAATTACCAATGGCATTTCTTATGGAACTAGAACAAATCATCTTAAAATTTGTATGGAGACACAAAAGACCCCGAAGAGCCAAAGAAGTCTTGCGGGAAAAACATGGAGCTGGAGTAATCAGACTCCCTGACTTCATACTGTACTACAAAGCTACAGTAATCAAGACAATATGGTACTGGCACAAAAACAGAAACATACATCAATGGAACACGACAGAAAGCCCAGATATATACCTACATACCTATGGTCAACTAATCTATGACAAAGGAGGCAAAGATATACAATGGAGAAAAGACAGTCTCTTCAATAAGTGGTGCTAGGAAAACTGGACAGCTACATGTAAAAGAATGAAATTAGAACACTCCCTAACGCCATACACAAAAATAAACTCAAAATGGGTTAGAGATCTGAATGTAAGATGGAACACTGTAAAACTCTTAGAGGAAAACACAGGAAGAACACTCTTTGACATAAATCACAGCAAGATCTTTGATTCACCTGCTACAGTAATGGAAATAAAAAGAAAAATAAACAAATGGGACCTAATGAAACTTCAAAGCTTTTGCACAGCAAAGGAAACCATAAACAAGACGCAAAGACAGCCCTCAGAATGGAAGAAAATATTTGCAAATGAATCAACGGACAAAGGATTAATCTCCAAAATACATAAACAGCTCATGCAGCTCAATATTAAAGAAACAAACAACCCAATCCAAAAATGGGCAGAAGACCTAAATAGACATTTCTCCAAAAAAGATACACATGTGGCCAAGAAGTACATGAAAAGCTGCTCAACATCACAGTTATTAGAGAAATGCAAATCAAAACTACAATGAGGTATCACCTCACATCAGCTAGAATGGGCATCATCAGAAAATGAACAAACAACAAATGCCGGAGAGGGTGTGGAGAAAAGGGAACCCTCTTGCACTGTTGGTGGGAATGTAAATTGATACAGTCACTATGGAGAACAGTATGGAGGTTCCTTAAAAAACTAAAAATAGAATTACCATATGATACAGCAATCCCACTACTGGGCATATACCCAGAGAAAACCATAATTCAAAAAGACACATGCACCCCAGTGTTCACTGCAGCACTATTTACAATAGCCAGGTAATGGAATCAACCTAAACGCCCATCGACAGATGAATGGATAAAGATGTGGTACATATATACAATGGAATATTACTCAGCCATGAAAAGGAATGAAAGTGCGTCATTTGTTCAGACGTGGATGGATCTAGAGACTGTCATACAGAGTGAAGTAAGCCAGAAAGAGAAAAACAAATATCGTATATTAATGCATGTATGTGGAACCTGGAACAGTGGTACAGATGAACCGGTTTGCAGGGCAGAAGTTGAGACACAGATGTAGAGAACAAACGTATGGACACCAACGGGCGGAAACTGCGGTGGGGTGGGGATGGTGGTGTGCTGAATTGGGTGATTGGGATTGACATGTATACACTGATGTGTATGAAATTGATGACTAATAAGAACCTGCAGTATAAAAAAACAAACAAACAAAGAAAACAACTAATACTAAACCTTCTTTGGGCTATTTGTATAGAAATATGTTAATATAAATGTTTCAGACATTACATGAAATTTCTAAAAATCTTGTATGTTCTGATATAATGTTATAAGTCATAATTCTAGTTATTACTTTAAAATGTATACCTCAGAAATAACTAAATTTCCTTGTCAATTGCATTATTATGAACTTTCATCAAATCTTTAACCATGGTCATTTTTAAGTCTTTTGTCTTTTGCAGACAGTTCTGGGTGTACTCTGATGCATTTGCAAAAATGTTCCTGTTAAAGGTTTTCATCTTCAAAGAATTCATGGAAAAGACTCTGACAAGTATAGGTTTCTGGTAACTGACTATACTGCTGATCTGAATGGATAAGAATTTTCTAAACTCTAATGGAAAACTGATGAATTCATAAAAGTGCTAACAAAAATCAAGATGAAAAAAAATGAATTACATGGGACTGAGTGAACTGATGAGGATGATTATAATTTTTGTGACTTTCTTTTTGAATAAAATAAAATAAAAGCATCATAATTAAAGAAAATTTTCCTGTTTATGAATTATCTAGGTACTTCTAAGTTTTTTTTCAAAGAATAAATTGTGCTGCTATGTAGTTCCAAAAAAAAAAAAAGATGCTTAAAATTCTTCAGCACTGAGTGAAAACAATGATCAAAACTATGAACATATTCCCCACACCCTCAAGTGCAGGAAATTTGAGTTTAGCAGAATGACATACACAATCTTACTTAATTCTTAATCTTGTTAGCAGTGCTAGAAGGTTTGCAATATTATCCCTGATATACAGTTGAGAAAACTGGAATTAATTAGTGAAAAATTGACATTTTTATTGATGCCAAATCCGTGTAATTTCCACCACATCATACTCCCTTTTTAACAAGAAACTGTCTTTGTCTTCAGTCTACGTTTTCATACTAAACATAAAATGAAAATTGTGACGGTTATAAACTGCAGTATGTTGAACTTGAATGTAGGGGCTAGAAGGAAAGGGAGGGAACTAACATTGCAGTAATGTCTACATAGATCATAGAGTTGAATCCTTAAAGCCACTTAATCAATAGCTATCATTGTTCATGTTTTATAAATATTAATAGCTTCCCTTTTGAACATCTACTCTATTTCAAGTATGTTTTAAATCATTTACATATTAAATAACTTAATCTTCAAAATAGTTATTCTGAAGTTGAAACAGCTTCCCACAGTAAGAGTTTCTCTTATTCCATCCTAAAAGTATTATATAAAATATTATATCTATTATATCCATATTATATCTCTTTTAGATTTTGTATCATATACAATGATTAATTTTCTATTAAAATTGTTTACAAGATTAAATAATGAATTTAAATATATATATGTATGTATATGTACATATGTATATATATACATCGACATACACACATATATACACAGAAAGAGAGAGTTTAGGTGCACAGGCTCAGAAGTCAGTAGACTGCCTGTGTTCAAATACAGCTCCACTAATACAGTGAAATACTGGGAGAATTCATTTATTAATTCAATTGTTAACTTAACAATTCATTATTGATCATAGCTATGTGTCAGGGTGTCTGGCACTGTTCTATGTACTTAACATTCATCAATGAACAAAAAGCTCTGCCCTCATGGAGCTGATCTTATAGCTGATGGCAGGTTAAGCAATAAAACACTAAACATAATAAGTGAATTATATAGCATGATAGAAAAGTTAAATACTACGAGAGGAAAAAGAAAAAGCAAAGACAGTGGTTTAAGGAAGATGAGGAGTATGGGGTGGTAGAGAAGGCAAGTTGCAATATTAAATACACTAGTCAGGATAAGCCTCATGATAAGGTTGAGATTTGAGGAAAAAACAGGAGTGAATGTTAACCCGGAGGGTGCTATGAGGAAGCACAGGGAACAGGAAGACAAAAGGCCTAAGAGTGTGTGAGCATTTGAGAAACAGGAAGGAATTCTCTGTGGCTAGAACAGAGTCACCCAGAGGGAAAAGAGTGGAACAAGTCCAAGTGGTAAGGGTGGGAGAGAGGTAAATATCAATAACATGGATCCTTGTAGACCATTGCAGGGACTTTGGCTTTCACTGCAGGGTTTTGAGCAGAGAAGGGACATGAGAAAAGACTGGTATAAAGGGGTGAGGGGGTTAAAATAGCAAGACCTATTGGAAAGTTAACTGCAGTATAATCCAATGAGAAATAATGGCAGCTCATACCAGGGCAGAAGCAGTGGAAGTGCTGAAAAGTGGTCAGATTCTGGATGTATGAACAATGACTTCTTAATGTGACTAACCCACCTCTGAAAGTCAGACTTTCCACCCCCAAATATTCTTTCTCTTTATTTTAAATTATTTAAACCGTAATGTATTATCAAAGCACAGTAACAAAAACATAATAAAAAGACTATACACAAGTAATAAATTATGTTAGAGAGCAAAATGCTTGTGATCACCAAACAGTAAATATGAATACTGATAATGATTTGTTTTGTCAGTAATTTCACTGGTTAGTACTAGAAAAATCCAAGGGGTCATCTGTTTTGTTGAAACTTTTTTTTAAATTAAAGTATAGCTGATTTATAATATTGTGTTAGTTCCAGGTGTATAGCATAGTGATTCAGTATTTTTGCAGATTATATTCCATTATAGGTTATTACAAGATATTTGATATAAATCCCTGTGTTATACAGTAAATCCTTGTTGTTTATCTATTTTGTATTTAGAAGTTTGTATCTGTTAATCCCATACCCCTAATTTGTCTCTTCTCCCTTATCTCTCCCCTATGGTAACTAAAAGTTTGTTTTCTGTCTATGAATCTGTTTTTGTTTTGTATATACATTCATTTGTATTATTTCTTAGATTTCACATATAAGTGATATCATATAGTATTTGTCCTTATCTGACTTATTTTACAAAGCATGATATTCTCTAGGTCCAACCACGTTGGTGCAGTCAGTATTTAAATCTTTTTGATGGTTGTGTAATAACACACACATCTTCTTAATCCAACTGCCTATTGATGGGCACTTGGGTTGCTTCCATGTCTTGGCTATTGTAAACAGTGCTTCTATGAACACTGAGATGCATGTACCTTTTTGAATTAGTGTTTTCATATTGAAAATCTTTTTTTAAACATCTCCACATGATTCTGACATTTTGTAAATTGTATTTGGAATGTATTCAAGATTTTTCCCACACATCAATTTGTTAAAATGTTAATTTTAAATATTGTGTTAAAGTATTTGTTGACATACCTTGTTAAAATGTTAAACATTTTATTGAATTGAGTTTTGGGAATGTGGGTATAATTTTTTCCTATGTAAAATTCATCTGAAAAGTGTTTTTTTGAGAGAGATATACATCCCCCCAAGTTTGACTTAAAAATCAAGAGGTGCTTGTTTTACTGAAAATATCGAGTCTATTTTGAAGACATAAACAACAGGATTTCAATGGACAATGGACTAGAGATAGTGTGTAAGAGAAAGACGAGAGTCAGGGATAATTCTAGGATAACTGACTTAAGCAAACAGGAAAAATGGAATTACCATCGCATGAAATGAGGAAGGTTATGGGGTGAAGTGAATCTGGGGGAGGTATGGTAAGGTGTACATCAAGATTTCCATTTAGAATACACTGAGTTCCAGCCTTAAAAAGAAATGAAATCGAGCTATTTGTAATGAGATGGATAGACCTAGTCTGTCATACAGAGTGAAGTAAGTCAGAAAGAAAAAGACAAATACCGTATGCTAACACATATATATGGAATTTAAGGGAAAAAAATGTCATGAAGAACCTAGGGGTAAGACAGGAATAAAGACGCAGACCTACTGGAGAACGGACTTGAGGATATGGGGAGGGGGAAGGGTGAGTTTTGACAGGGCGAGAGAGAGTCATGGACATATACACACTAACAAACGTAGTAAGGTAGATAGCTGGGGGGAAGCAGCCGCAAGGCACAGGCATATTAGCTCGGTGCTTTGTGACAGCCTGGAAGGGTGGGATGGGGAGAGTGGGAGGGAGGGAGACGCAAGAGGGAAGACATATGGGAACATATGTATATGTATAGCTGATTCACTTTGTTATAAAGCAGAAACTAACACACCATTGTAAAGCAATTATACCCCAATAAAGATGTTTAAAAAAAAAAAAAAAAAAGAATACACTGAGTTAGAAATATCTACTAATATCTAATACAGATGTCAAGTACATGAATATTCTAGTCTTGAAGGTTAAAAAAAACTGGGGCTAGAGATGTAAATTTGAGACTCTAATGTATAATTGACATTTCAGGTTTTTAAAGATGAGAGTACCAAAAGCATGAAAGAAGATAGGAGTGAGAAGACAACTAAGCCTTGAGCACAACTATATTAAGATGCCTGGAGAAGAGAAAAACCATCAGAGACAGTGCCAGGCAGAATAACGTCTCCACAAAAATGCCTACATCCTAACGCCAAGAATCTATGAATATATTATGTCACAATAAAAGGGGGAATTAAGGTTGCTAACCAGCTGACTTTAAAACAAGAAGATTCTAATGAACTAGCTGAGGAATTCTTGAAAGTGGGAGTGAGAGGCATTAAGAGTCAGCATCAAAGTGATGCAATGTGGAAAAAATCTGACCAATCACTCCTGGATTTGAAGATGGAAGGGGGCCACAAGCCAAGGATGTGGTCAGCCTCTAAAAATGGGATATAACAGTATTTACTTCTATTTTCATGTTTCTCAACTTGAGCTGCATGTTAGAATAATCTTGGAAACAAAAAGTATCTCATGCCACCACCCCGCAGCCCCACCCTGAGAATCTTGTTTTTCTTATTTCATGAGAATCACCTCATGATTCTGATGTGTATCTAGGATTGAGACCCCTGCTCTGTAGGGTTTGTCCTGAGAATTACCTTAGATAATCAATGTAAAGTGCTTAGAACACACTTCCCAAGTGCTCGATTAATTCTGATCTATTTTAATGATCATTATTTTACAGTTGAAAAAATTAAACTTAAAGAGATAAAGAAAATTGCCTAAGATCACAGCTGATAGGAGGTAATGTCAGGTTTAACTTCAAACACCGGGTCATTCTAGTAAATGAATCTGACCACAGAAACAAAAGAAAGATAGCAAATGAAAGTCCTTCTGATTTCAAATACATTTTTTTTTATCAATAGTTGTCTATCCTGGGATTATTAAACAGCTAAAATGTTACATACTGATTTTATTTCAAAACATTTGTTTACTTATTTTTAATATTTTACAAGTAATGTGTTAAAATAATGTAAAATATGTTGAAGATGGCTGCTCCACAGTCCATCTTATTGTGTCCTTCTGAAAGTTTTGCATCATCAGGTAGTACATTTCAAAAAAACTGTAGTTTCCACCAAAAGGAAGTTATGGTGGAAATGAACCCACTCAAACACCAATACTACCATTTACTATCTGGTTAACCTATGTCCTTAATAATGAACATAAAGATACAACAATACTAAGATTTATTGAGTTCTTGTAGAGTACTTTATATGTATTAAGTAATCTAATTTTCTCAATAGTTCCATGAGTTAGATAATTTATTGCTCCATTTTTTTCAGATGAGAACCTCACTGAACCAGTTACCTTATCTGTAAAATAAAGAGAATAATATTATAATGCCACAGAAAAACTGAAAATAGAAAGATAATGTGGGTTTCTAATAAGACATACTAGAAGAAACAGAATCTGGATTTTTGGAGGAACAAAAGTTGCAAGAAAGATGCTTGAAATGATTCTTGCTAGTAGTGAAGCTGGAAAGCTAACTTGTGTGGGAAAGAAACAAGTGCCAGTAAAAGGAAATACTTTCCAAAAAATGAACTAATTTCCACAATCTCTACTCATTGTTTTGTGTCTGAACATTCAGAAAGGCTTTGTGCTTAAAGTGGAAGCATGCTAAGGTAACAACTATTGATACTAAAAGTTGTGGCCTATAGTTTCCAGGAAAGCAGGATCAAGGGCAGAGGAGTCTGAGCTAATGGGAAAGGGGTGAAGGATGGTAGCAATGCAGAAAAGGAAAGATCACAGTTGACTCAGATAAAAGTCTGAAGGGAAATTCATGGTTACCTTCAAAAAATTAAGCACCATTTTTTTTCTAGTCTTGAACTTTGATGAGGCAAAAAGAACCCCTTCTTCCCTAGACCACAAAGCCCATTCTATTTCTGAATATAAACTACACTCCTTTCCCTAGTGATGGGTCCAGCATAGTTTGGGAGAGTACTGAAATACTGTACTGAATCCCTAGAAGATCTGTCAACGTCTCAGCCTGAACACAGAAGTGAGTACCTCTCATGGACTCATAGGCTTACATGCAAATGGAGAAAAGGGCAATGATATCTGCTGACACGAATAAGATTTTACAGTCTGAGTTATCTGAGAGTTCTCATCACATTGTTTAGTCTATATATTTACTAGTTGTTACAGGCATTGTTTATTATTTTTGCTAAGTTCAACTCCTAAATACAATTTTCTTCATAAGAGTACTTGTACATTATTTCAAATAAGAAAACAGGAATGTGCCACCTGACATTATGTCATAAACCAATTACATGAGAAACAGTCATGTAAAATAGTACTGAGATGGGTGTTAAGTAATATCCATATTAAAGAGTTTTTTATTAGGATTAGAGATAATGCAGATAAAGCATCACACCGTTGTTTACATGTTTATAGCACCTGATACAGATATTAGTATTATTAGAGGGAGAGTATCATTTCAAGTAGAACAGAATTTGTAATTGCAAAAGTTTGCCTTGTAACTATAATAAAATCATAAAATCCAATTCCCCAGGTAAAATAAATAAGCATTAAATAACAAAAAACCCTTCCTCAGGAAGAATCATATCTGGAAATGAACTGAACAAGAAATTCTATGCCAAAATATTATGGGAGTACCTGTCTATCTGCTAGGCACCTCCTACCTGGTAGACATATTTCTAATGGGTCCTTCAACCACAGTGTCATATTTTTCTCATTATTTTTTTCTTGGAGGTCTTGACTGAAAATACTAACCAGATGCAAGTCTGTTTGTGCTCCATCAGAGTAAATCCAATATTCAAAGTACCAAATTCCTTACCTGATATAAACTCCTTGTTTCCAAGTGTAAAACTATTGAAATATACTCTCTAGCATGCATGTAAACATTCCTCCAAAATTTGTATAAAAGCACCTGACAATTTAAAATTTTCATGTCCCTTCTTTACTTTAGACACCAAACTCACAGTGTCATTTCAGTTCACATGTAAATTGTGAATAAAGTACAGTAAGTCCCCTACATATGAACAAGTTCCATTCTGAGAGCAAGTTTGTAAGTCCAATTTGTTTGTAAATCCACCAAACTTAGGCTAGGTACCCAACTAACACAATAGGCTATATAGTACTGTACTGTAATAGGTTTATAATACTTTTCACACAAATAATACATAAAAAATAAACACAAAAAATAAAACATTTTTAATCTTATATAGTACAGTACCTTGAAAAGTACAATACAGTACCATACCTTGAAAAGTACAATACAGTACCTGCTACATCACCACTGCTTTTACGCTTGCTTCTGGACATCCTGGGCTGGAAATAAAGATACTGTACTCTATACAGTATTGTACAATAAAGTGCACAAAAGCACAACCACTTTTAGAAGATGCATGCATGTGACAGTGTACACCAAACACGTGAACTAACTTACATGATTGGACATGGGAACGCATGTTTGCATCTTTGAAAGTTCGCAACTTGAAGTTTCACGTGTAGGAGACTTACTGTACAAAGATTCACTCTCTACACATTTATAAAACCGTATCACCTCTTCCCTTTTCCTATATGCATAGTGTTTCCAATCACAGCAGTAAGTGTCATTGCTCATGCAAAAATCTGCACCTATGACCATTTACAAAAATCATAAATTAGTATGTACTAGAAATCAGAATATTCATGAGTTGTGCATGATATTTTTTCGAAACTAATGCAAACTAAGAGACTGTAGAAAAAGCCCATTATTTGAATATAATATTCTGTAAAAAAAAAAAAAAACATACACACACACAGTTTGGCCTTTTCTTATCAATTGTAGGTACCATTTTCAGGATGTGATGTTTTTGTCAAAGTTAAGATAGGAAAATAAAAGCCATGCCTACCAAGTCTATTTTCATACTATGTTCTCGCATCAGTATTCTGAAGGGTTTTTTTTTCTCCCTGAAGAATCGCTGTCACTTTTCACATTTTCACACCCAGCCATCAACTCTTCCATAAATGCAATCAAACCAGGAACTTCTTTATCAACATGTGTCAGAAGGAAAATGTAAAAGATGTATACTTCATGACATAATAACTTTCTACAAATTCATAATGGAATTCTGCAACCTTTGCAGATATTTCTTTTCTCAGACTGAGCCAATAGTTGAGTCGTTCATATATGCAAGTTTGCAACTTTGTGTTTCATTTTGAGCTTTCCTTGATTTTTCAGATCATCTCTATTTCTATGATGTCTATCCAGAAGCTACCTTAGAAGATGTCTTTATTCCCTATTTGTGCTATCGAAAAATGCAATTTGTTCAGAACTTTAATTTCTTAGGCTGAACATCAGAATATAAAGGTGACTTCAAAGTGGTTTAACATATCACCTATCTAGCCTAAAATAAAATTCCAGTTTGAATAAACTAGTGCTTTATTTTTAGATGAAGAATATGGCCTCTAAAAATCTGCTGCTGGACCTAGAATCCGATCATCAGGACTACTGTGTACAACTGAGTAGAGCGTGCACTTCATAAACACTAAGGGCTGGGTACACCTGGTATACAAACCGGATGCCCTTCTTCTAAGCCAGGATATCACAGGATTGTTGTTGAGTGTTGAGATTACGCATGCCAAGTCCAAAGCTTGGCACAGAGAAAATGGTTTTATACATTTCCTACTAGTACTGTATTGAATTACCACAAAATTGGTGTCTTAAAACAACATAGATTGGGCTTCCCTGGTGGCGCAATGGTTGAGAGTCCGCCTACCGATGCAGGGGACACGGGTTCGTGCCCCGGTCTGGGAAGATCCCACATGCCGTGGAGCGGCTGGGCCCGTGAGCCATGGCTGCTGAGGCTGCGCGTCCGGAGCCTGTGCTCCGCAACGGGAGAGGCCACAACAGTGAGAGGCCCGCATACCACAAAAAATAAACCCAAAAACAACATAGATTTATTCTCATACAGTTCTAAAGGTCAGAAATCCAAAATCAGTTTCACTGGGCTAGAGTCAAGGTGTCAGCAGGGCTGGTTCCTTCTAGAAGCTCTGAGAGGAAAATCCTTTTCCTTGCCTTCTCTGGCTCCTAGAGCTACATGCCTTCCTTTCATTAACTCTTGGTGCCTTTCTCCATCTTCAAAGCCAGTAATGTAGCATCTTTCCCCCATATCCTCTGCTTTAATTCCTCTCTGAAGTACCTAGATAACTGTATTTGATGCACATTTCCTGAGTTGTGTTATAGATGCAAAAACTCCCTACAAAATGGAAGATGTTAACTACTTGATGACCATGAGCACATAGCCCCAAGCCTCCTGGAGCCTAAGGATAGATAATGTTAACCCCTATGACACCATCCTGTGACCTCACCATCATCCAATCAGAGAATTTTGTACAAGCTGATCACTTACCCTGTGACCTACACCCCCACCCCCCACCCCACCCCCCACCCCCGCCCTTACCTGGCTTTTAAAAATGCTTTGCCAAAATCCTTTGGGGAGCTCAGGGCTTTTTAGGGCATGAGGCACCCATCTCCTTGCATGGCCCTGCAATGAAACTCTCTGCTCCAAACGTCAATGTTTCAGTTTGTTTGGCCTCGCTGTGCAGTCGGCACACGAACTTGCACTAACAATATCACTTTCTGTTGCTCTGGTCTCCTGCCTCTCTCTTTATATAAGGCCCCCTGTGATCACATTAGACCCAGCTGGATAATCCAGGATAATATCCCCGTTTCAAGATTCTTAATCACATCTGCAAATCCTTTTGCCATGTGAGGTAACATATGCATATCACATTCCAGGAGTAGGACAAGGACATAATAAATTACAGCATTTATTATTTTTTTCAGTAGTAGAATACAAATGGAATGGTAGGGTGGTGGTGGTGGCATTAGTAGTAGTAATAGTAGCAGTAGTAGTAGTAAACAAGTAATGGTTAACAACCATGTATAAGATAACATATTTTAAAAGATATTGCCTCTCTATATCTTTCTGACCAGCCTACAATTGGACCAAAAGTATCTAAGTTTAGTTTCAATGCTTTAATTTTAGCACTTCTTAGACAGCTAGCATGTTAATCTATCAAGTTCCTACATGATTTAATAAAGAGGTAATAAGAGGAGTGATAAATGCTTTCTCTGTAAATCACTGGAGTCCAGTAAATCCTTGAAGTGATACACAAAATGAGTGAATTTTAATGGGAAAGAGGAAGAGATTAAAAGAAAAAAAAAAGGAAAGTTAAAGATTATAATGTGTTACCCTAAGAGGCAGGATAAAAGGGTACATATAAGGAAAAAGAGCAGACAGATGAGGAGGATATTCACTGAGTTCTTAAAAATCTCCAGATACTGTTTTTAGCACTCAACTTACATTTATTCTGTTAATAATCACAGCATTATTAGGTAGTTACTATTATTATCCCATTTTACAGATGAAGAAACCGAAACATTGAGCTAAATAGTGGTGGGCCTTGTGTTCCAGGTACAGCTCTTGGCTCCAGAGCCCACATTCTTAACGATTAAATCAAATAGAGATCTGTGGCTTGTCAAGGGGCAGCATGCTCCTCTAGGCTCCAGGCTGTAGGCTGCATCCAAAGAGAAGTTATTACTGCCTGAGGTAGAAGGTGAGGAAAGATACAGACCATCAATTTGCCAGTGCTGTCACCTCATTTATCTTTTTTAAGTTTGAGAATTTCATAAAATCCCATTCATGTGAGATGGGAAGGAATAGAGCAGAGGAAGGTGTATAAAAATTGAAATATACTAGTGAATATTGGATTGTATATTTAGTTAAAATAATGTCTTTTTCTTTTTTTTTAAATGGAGCCTTCTGGAAGTCTAGTCTTTATTCTTTTAAAGCAGCTGGTTATGCTATAAAGTGGTCCTGGATGTATACCTGAAACTTATATAACATAAACAAACAAACAAAAATCATTAACAAAATGAATTGACAAACCACAGGCTGGGATAAAATATTTTCAAATCATACTTGATAAAGAACTTATATCCAGATTACATAAAGAATTCTTGAAACTCAAAAATAAGACAACTCAATTTTTAAGTGGGCAAAAATTTGAATAGATATTTCAGCAAAGAAGATATCCAAATGGCTTAGCATATGAAAAGATCACTAGTCACTAGGGAATGCAAGTTAAAACCAAAATTAGATACCACTTCATAGCCACTAGGATGACTATAATAAAGACAAAGATAGTGTTGGTGAGGATATGGAAAGACTGGAGCCCTAATACACTGCTGGTGGGAATGTAAAATGATGCAGTCACTTTGGAAAGTGGTCTGGCAGTCTCTTAAAAGTTAAGCAGTTTACCATAGGACCCAACAATTCCATTAAATGTTCCATCCTAAGAGAAATGAAAAGGTGTTCACAAAGACTTGGATGTGAATGTTCATAACATTATCCATACTAGTGAAAAAGCAGGAACAATCCAAATGACCATCAACTGGTAAATGGGTAAACAAAAAACTCACACAATACTGCTACGACATGAATGAACCTCAGAAACATCATGCTACGTAAAAGAAGTCTGACACATAAACCATACAAGGTATGATTCCACGTATAATGAAACGACAAAAAAGGAAAATATCTGAAACATATACTAAATTGATGGTTATATGGGAGTGGGGAGGCTGCAAATGGCCACGAATGGGATAATGAAACTGTTCTACAACTAAATTGTGACACATTACATTCAGGTGTAATAACTTCTTTTTCTCATTTGAAAGTTAACACATGGTTCATAGAAAATTTGGAAGATACAGAAATGTACAAAATAAAAATCATGATAATCTGACTATCTTCCTTTAGAGAATTAAGATGTTTGGTATCCTGATTATTTTTTGATTATATGTTATCATTTATGAAATTTAAATAGGAATGAGTTTGAAAGTAGGTACCCAGTAGTCCTTACACTTTGGAAATTTTGAGGATCACAATACTTTGAGAATCTGATGAAAGCTAGAAGAATGCAGCATAATATAATATTTTGAATATAATTTCAGGGGGTTTCATTTGCAGCCCCTCTCATATTCATGTGCAGCTAAGAATTAAAATTATCTCCATCAGACTCTGCCATGCAATCTGGGACACTGCCAACACTCAGTGCTATTATTTTGATAATGGAACACCAGGAGGTCTTGTTTTAATGGACAGTTTTTCAACGTTTCCAAATATGTTCTTTTAGTAAAGCACAGTTCTTGTTAAATATGGATTTTCATATTCTTATCATTGTACTAAAGTTACAAGAGATGAAGTATGATGCTAAGAAAGTAGTAGTTCCAATTTAAGGTTTACTTTTTTTTTTTTTGCGGTACGCGGGTCTCTCACTGTTGTGGCCTCTCCCGTTGCGGAGCAAAGGCTCCGGACACGCAGGCTCAGCGGCCATGGCTCACAGGCCCAGCCGCTCCGCGGCATGTGGGATCTTCCCAGACCGGGACATGAACCCGTGTTCCCTGCGTCGGCAGGCGGACTCTCAACCACTGTGCCACCAGGGAAGCCCTAAGGTTTACTTTTGATTACTTTGACAATTTGTTTAAAATGTGGTGTTTTCTTATTTTACTGTGATTGATTCTCATTGCAGAATATAAGAAAAAATGTAGAAAAGTGCAAAGAAGGAAAAAATTATAATATTCCACAAATTAATAATAAACTTTATGGTAATTATTTTGATTTCTTTTTTATACATAAATA
Organism: Phocoena sinus; assembly: GCF_008692025.1. NCBI lineage: Eukaryota > Metazoa > Chordata > Mammalia > Artiodactyla > Phocoenidae > Phocoena > Phocoena sinus. Next base: position 32,654,413 of record NC_045772.1, on the reverse strand, counting down.
ATTGAGATTATATTGTATAAGAAAAGATAATAGAGAATGCTTATGTGAAAGACACCATTCTGAACATTTTACATGTAACTGATTTTATTCTCCTGACATATCAGTCAGCTTCATTGCACAGAATAAGAAGCAGAGATTTTAAGTAACTTCCTTAGGGTCATACAGCTAGTAATGTGGACTAAGATTTGAAGGCTATTTAGTTCAAGAATCTGCTCTCTCAAACCACTAAGTCATGTTGCTTTTTAAAAGTAGGAGAAGGTGGTGGAGAGCGCAATGCCATAGAAAACACAGCAGACCTTTCAGAAAGTAGTGGATAGCAAATTAACTCATAAGGCAGACAAGTCGAGAGGCAAAAAGATTGAAACAATACCCTATAAAGTTGGGAATCTCTGAAAAAATTTCATTTCAGTGTTTGATGCAGATGCTAAAGAAGGGATGAAAAGTGAGAGTTTTGTGAGTTAGCACCCATGTGGAAATGGCTTTGAATGTAGAAAACTCCTTCAAGATGTTATGCACAAAAAATGGAGGAAAATACAATGGTAGCTTTAGATACAGCAGAAATAGCACAGAGAAGAGAATTTTGAAAGCAATTTAAATACATGTGTTAAATGAATGAATAAAATAATTTAATGGGTACTTAGTTTATTTAATACTCACAACAAATCCTTAAGATCAGTGTTATTTTTATCTACATTTTTATCACATGTGGATTAAAAAAAGTTACTAGATTTACTCTATTCTCTCAGATAGTTAGAGGTCGAGCAGGGATTCAAATCCAGCTGCTAACCAAAGCCCAAGCCTCTAAGTACTAAAATTTTACTTAATAAGAAGCTTAAAACTATTTACATCAAATTATTAAGAAATAAATTCAGCAGACCCATTAATAAAATTAGAAATTTGACTGTAGTCATATCCCTCACAATGACTCCTAGTTCTCACCTATGAATCTAGGAATAAAAACCAAACTTGGGGGCTTCCCTGGTGGCGCAGTGGTTGAGAGTCCGCCTGCTGATGCAGGGGACACGGGTTCGTGCCCCGGTCCAGGAAGATCCCACAGGCCGCGGAGCAGCTGGGCCCGTGAGCCATGGCCTCTGAGCCTGCACGTCCGGAGGCTTTGCTCCGAAACGGGAGAGACCACAACAGTGAGAGGCCCGTGTACCGCAAAAACAAACAAAAAAAAAACCAAACTTGGTTCTTGGTCACTAAAATTCAATGTTTCCACAAGGAAAGACATTTAAATATTTTACAGTTTGGTTAATATGATCTTTTAAAATAAATTTACTGAAATAATGGAATCAAGAAAACAGTAGAATATTGGCTGTCACTGCTGGCAATTCTTACCAGGAACCTAACATCACTGGATTTAGCTTAAGGAGTTTTATGAAGGTCATTCTTGACTGTGGAACAATTTAATAAATTATAAGATCCTGAGGTTCCTTACAAATACAGAGAGCCTTTAGATTACTTTAGTCACTAACTCTAAGCCGTCATTTACTTTTGGCATTGACTATAAAGACTATTTTTATTTATTTTTTTTTTAGGATGTGTATAATATTTGGAATCACATATATTTGCAAGCAATAATGAGTTTTTATTTTTTTGCTGAGTTTTTTAATTATAAGAAAAAGATATTTAAATATGGGCTACTGCTGCTGTAATTTGATTTATTTGTCACTTCAAATGAAGACATGTATTGTTCTACCTATTATTATATCCTATTATTTTTTTATAGCTTAGTTTATGTAGTAAACTTTATACTGTATTTTCATTCAATATTCTTCATCAAAAGCTATTCTAATATTCAGTAAAGCTTGAAGGCAATCTTTATTTGTATTAACTCTTTTGTCTATTTATGTAGAGAAATGCAATGTAATTAATAAATTATAAATGAAACTACTAATTTCATTATGGGGGAAATGCTTCTGCCTTCAAAACCCAACTTAAGCTTTCTGAGGGATTTGAAATTTTATTTGTTCACTATATCAGCCATTTGGATTTGGAAAGGATTTTCAGTTTCCAAAAGGGTCAAATGCAAACATTTGTACTCATTTTATTTATCCAATTAATCACTGATAATGGTAAGGACTTCTGGCATAAAAAGATACTGGGGACATTAAACTTTAAAGTGTTAGTGTATATTTTCATTTCTGTATTAACTTCAACTTCTAGCAATTATTCCTTAGGCAGATTCCCCCAAGTCTTTCTTATAGGTCTTATTTTTTTAGTTTGTTGTTTGTTTTAGAAAATAAGAATAGTTCATTTCTACTCAGTTACTTGAGCAAAAATAACCAGGAAGCTCTTCAGAGCTAGACACTGACTTGTTGCCAGGACACCTGATAACTGGTCCTGATGCTATCATGTCAGCCATTTGCTCCCCTGAGTCTCTGTTTCCTCATCTAGAAAATGAGGAAGGTATCTGCGTGGCCTACCACTAGAAAATCATGTCTGCGAAGACCACAATGCAAAGTATAAAGCCCCTGGAAGTATAAGTGAGTGATAGCATTTCCACTGACCTTGAGTCCTAAATCACAGGACCTTCCTAAAATAAAAAGTTTCTCCACATATTTCTAAGAAATACCCTATTCAGGTGCAGAGTGATTCACCATGCATAAGAAACCATAAGACGGGTTTGCCAAGCTAAAAGGGGCTTGCGGGGGGCGGTTTGAAGACATTGACTATTATTTGATAAGTTTGTCCATAATGACAATGAATGATAATGTATATGTTGAAGATCATGTTCTCAGCCTATACAGTGCTATCACCTAATAAATGTACCCTTTTCTTAAACAGAGTACACAAAAGTACATGTCTAAGACAATATTTTTACAAAGTACACACAGACTAGTAATTCATACAGCTTACATTTTCACTTTTTGTCCACTTGACAAGCCTCTAAAAGAATAAGATTTGATTTCAGTATTTTCAACTTGTGTGCAAATGCAAGCATGTATGTGTATTCACACACACACACACACACACACACACACACACAATGTACTGAGCAACAGTCAATTAGCAAACCTCCCAAGTTCCTAAGGTGTGCACAGGAACAAACGAGCTGCAATGGCAGCAGCAGAAATGAGAGACCGATCTCAAATATCCAACCTCCCTCACACAGTAGCTAACACAACTAAAACACAACTACCTTGATTAAAGTAAATAAAGATCACACTCTAAGACTTGAAAAAGAAAATGTTTTGGCTTTTTACTGACTCACTGATTTAAATAAAATCTTTAAAAAAAAATTCCTCCTAGAGCCATTATTTGACTCTTTAAAAACAAGAAAGGAGATATACTTCCCTTTGCAGGTTAGAGACTGCAAGGCTCACAGAAAGATGAGGTTAGAGTGAGGTCAGTGTCAGAGATGAATAAATACTACTCCATGCCTTTCACTTTGAAGGCCTCCAAAGTACACAGGGCTCACTCAGGTGCTTCAAACCCCTCGCCCAGATCAGTCCTGAAATACCCCTAATGCCATTTCTGAACAGCATGTCGTATAACCTTTTTTTCTTTCTGCTCAGATATTCATTCTCTGCGGTAATGCTCTCTACAGGATAGCTACACTTTTATACACATATTCTTTTTCCAATTAGAGTCAAGTCATAGCTATGATAACTAAAATCTTAAAAACAGTGGAATAAAAAGAAACATTAACTCTTTAAAATGAGTTTGAAGAAGAAAATACTCAAAAAGAGTCTTCTGTGGCTGTTTTTAAAGAAAGGACAGAAGAAAAGCTGTAAAATGCAAAATATCAGAAATTTGTTCAATAGGCCAAAAGTATTTATTCAGGGATATATTACTGTAAAAAAAAGTTGAAGGTGACATTCCACCAAATCATTTAGCCAGCATCTTTCATGTGTCTGTTCCAAAATTTCCGGGACCAAATTTACGAAAGAGCACAACAGAGTTCCAGATAAGAACCTCCTTCTCACATGCTATGATTCACACTGCAAAGCATTTCGAACGAGTCCTGTGAAATAACTGAGCTCTTCCCTCAGCAAAGAATAGATGATCAGAAAAACCTTAATTATATCATTCTCTCCATCCTGTTTTTAGATATATTTCCCATTTCAGTTCACACTGGGGAAGGCAACACGTACAGGGAAGAAGGGTATGCAAACCTTTGGGCAACTTGACAGCTTGTCAGAAATCTAGCTTGTGTTGCAAGACAGAATGAGAACAACAAGGTTTGTCTGACATTCTCCATCTCAGCAACTAAAGGAGGATGTAACTTTTTCTACTGGGGTTGTTATTTCCCAGGGGACAGAAAACCTTTCCTGATGTACTACAGCTAAAATGCTTCCTAGAGATCATGCACAGAGCATCACTACAAAATGAAAAAGCTGTTTTTTAAGGAAATTTTTCATTGATTTCAGTTTTGCTCTACTGAGTAAACTAGACCTTCCCTAGCTCTGGGAACTTTCTTTTGTTCAGCCTGCCTTTAACTGACAGAAATCCAAAGTCCAAGGTTTTATAAATCATTTTCTTATTCCTTCCCTCCCCTCTCTTCACAACCCTGATACCTTAAATACCTTCACAGCAAACATAATTAATCAATTGCAAGGCAAAGAGAAAGGATCATTTATAGGTAAAGTGTCAGGTTTTTGCTGGACAACCACTGAAAAATACCTTCCTATAGTAAAATCAGTTGTTTATAATGGGCGTAAATAGGAAGGTAGAGAGAGACCATAACCTACCTATATTTGGAGTAATCAATTTGAAACAGGACTCACATTCTAAACACTGCTGCTATTTATACAAGCCATGAAAAGTAGTCTAAAACTGCAGAGCTGGAAAGAAATTGTGTTTGGCTAAGGAACAAATAAAATGAAAGTATATAAAAATTATGACTAGAAATGTAAAATGAGCTTGATATTGTATCATGTTTTATTTTTATACATACTACTAGCAGATGTGCTATTACTAATACATTGGTCTAATACACTGGTCACAATGTGAACAGCTGATTTAAAGTCTTGTCATTTATTCTATCTATAAGATTGATTTTATTCTTTTATTTAAACTGGACACTAACTTGATAGGTATAAAATCAAGATTCAATATCTAATCGATAAAAATCTTCCATGAAAATAGAAACAGTTACCATTTCATTTCTTTTCTGCCCAATTGTCATCCTCCCTTCTCCTAAATAAGTGGGTTACCATAATTTTTTTGTTTTTTTTTTTCCTAAAGATAGGAAAACTTGTCCTAATGTTTCTAATTCCTACGAATATGGATGAGAAATCCAGGCTTAACCTGTGGGTATAAACTCAAAGAATATATTTTGACAACTTTCCTGTTTTAGTGAATATTTATACATGGGAATCTCTTTCCAGAGGAGATCTTAAGCTGTACAGATGCCCACCCACATGGTATTCTCTGATCATCTCTGGAAATGACAAATGCATTTTACTAAATGAAAGTCAATTGCCTCACCCATAAAGGTGAAAAGGAGACAATTAATAGGAGAGGCTTAGTGACTCTGACTTAGTTAATGATTGGGAAGCTCTCTCAAACACATAAAAGAGAAGGAAAAGACTTCTTCAGAATGTCTGTGGTGTGTTTTGCTAGTCATCTTAATTGATTTCTCACATCAAAAAGCAAATGTGCAAAGAAGACAAAAGCAGAGGGCTACACCTCCGACATTATGCACCATTAGCTGAGCACTTCTCCATTTTAATGTTCCTATAATTGATTTGGGCGGCCCCAGACAAGTACAAAGAGCAAATGATTGCAAGTACAGGGTAGCTTTTGACTCCTTGAAAAATGCATGCACCTTACGAATACTTTCTTTAGAAAAAAGCTTCCCCTGGGCACTTCATTTCAGCTGTTAGTGCAAGTAAACCCCTAGCTGATGTCAATGGGCACTTTGCTTCTCTGGGTATCAGAGCTAAATGAATGGTTAAGAAGTCAGAGTGTATAAATATCCTCAAAGACTTTGGAAACTGCAGAAAAGGGCAGAGCAACATCATAATTGACAGCTAGATCTCTCTCTCAATGTTGAAGCTATTTTTTTTTTTTTTTTTTTTGCGGTACGCTGGCCTCTCACTGCTGTGGCCTCTCCCGTTACGGAGCACAGGCTCCGGACGCGCAGGCTCAGCGGCCATGGCTCACGGGCCCAGCTGCTCCGCGGCATGTGGGATCTTCCTGGACCGGGGCGCGAACCCGTGTCCCCTGCATCGGCAGGCGGACTCTCAACCACTGCGCCACCAGGGAAGCCCGAAGCTATTTTTACAAGACATAACACTACATAAAAATCTCCATCTCTCACAATTATTTCCCTAAAGTTTACATGGATTTATGTATGCTCACATGTGTTGGTATAACCCGTTTTACAGAGAAAAACAAAAAACACAACAAAAACCCTTGCTGTTTGAGATTAGTCCTGAGACATATGATGTAAGAAACGCTAATATAATCATAGCATTTAGTAATTAAAGCTCTTATGGCTGTTTCTCAAATAAAATTTGTATTCGGGTTGCCAACATATAAATGTCCTATTTTTGCTCACAGGATTGACGATAGAAGAAAGTAGAGCTTGCCACTTTCAAAGAAAGTTCAATATACCAGTTTAAATCAGAACTTAATACCAACTTTAGTATTCCAGGTCTGCTGTTTAAAGGAATATGGGGCATGCACTTTTGTATTCCATCATTGTATTTCTCACATGGATTTTTCCCCATCTTTCTTTTTGACAACTTGCCTTTTCTTTTCGTGTTTGCCTAGTCAGACTAACAGTTTTTGTAAACTGATGATTTCAGCTCCCTTATTATTCCACATTACACTGCTGCACACTGCCAGTCAAACATTATCATTTTTTTTTCACTCCAGCTGTGCTGAACCACAAATAGATATGAAGCAATTGACCTTGTTAATCACTGACTTGTATGATGCTTTACTACCCACTGTTTTGTGCCACTTACTTCACTTCACACATCTTCTAAAGTCATGACCTTTGTAGGAGATATTACTCTCCAAGCAAGTTTTAGAAAAGTAGAACATTAAATACAATATGGCCAGTGTTATGAAAATATCAAAGATAAACAGATTTTTCTTGTCTAAGAGCAAAGGAACTAAGACTGCTTGCTTTCTAAAAGAAAAACACAGAAATAACTTTGGGCCATTTCGAAAAGACTATTGTGCATAGTTATTTCTAACATTTTTAAAGTACTGATTTAACTTGCTTGTTTGTTTGCTTATTTGTTTATTGCAAACACAGCTAATGCTTTCTGTTTTAGTGACTCTTCCAGTGAATAGTCAGATGGTGATGGTACAATGGATTTCAAACATTCGAAATAATTAGGAATGGAAGTCATAAATAAATAAAATCTATCATTGAATTCTGTCATAATCCATAATTTTGGAAGCAGGCATTTTACCTTCAAACTGATATACCCTTTACATAATTATGAAAAATATGTGAAACCATAGCATTTGTAAGAGTAGTAAAAGGCTTATTAGTGGAGTTACAAATATCAATCAAATATTAATGATGTAGTCAATATTTGCAAGATGTCACTGAGAAAATCATAGTCAAGCTATACAAATGTAGATATAATATGTGTTAATAATATATTTCCTCTTTTAGTTAGTGACCACTTTTAGGGCAGAGTTTTATTATCCACTGCATTTCATGAGTATGTGATAATGATGGTCCATAGAGAGACTACTTCATTGCATAACAGTATAAATAACAAATCTGGTATCATTAAATATTATTAAAATACTAATTATATCAATCAGTCAATGTTAAGCCAGGAAAAGAGAGAGTTAAAACTATAGTGGGGAAAATAGAAGTTACTGCTGGAAAAATTGAGGTGTGGAAGACAGGAGTTGGAGAAATAAAGAAAGTTACTCACCATCACAGCCTCTACACTGACTTGATTGGGCAACTCGGAGCTTGCAGGAAAATTCCTCCAGCCATACTCTTCTGGCTGCTGAAGTGGACCCACAAAAGGGGAGCTCATGGAGAGGTCTTTGGAAGCTGTCATTTCTATTGAAAGTGTACTCTAGTGCTTGGGGCCACTGTTGTTTAACTAGACTAGTAGTGGGGAGGATGATCTGGAAGCTGGAGACTGCCAGGAATCTGTATATCAACCTTCTGAGAGCAATGGCTTCTGCTATACTTCCATCTTCTAATCTCATGCAAATTCCTCCCTCAGTCAGTGCCAACCTGAAACCAATAAGGAAAAGCAACTGTGGTAAATATTTTTCTAGCTTTAGACTGGAGCAGTAACTACAAGTTGACAAAACACAATCCAGCACATTCCAACCTCCTGTCAACTTGATATCCACACATACATATTTTAATCATATCTAATTCTAAGTAAAACAATAGCAAAATCATGATTCCACTAAAAGAGTACAACTATATTCATAAAACCAAAAATACAGTGGCTATCTTTTTAAAGGAAGATGCAAAACATCCTGTATGTCTTTTTTCCACCTGTATGTCTGTTTTTCCACTCCAAGTAGGACTCATCCTTCTTACCTGGATTTTCCCCATTCTTTCCTTTTTTAAAATTTTTTTATTTTATTGGAGTGTAGTTGATTTACAGTGTTGTGTTACTTTCAGGTGTACAGCATAGTGATTCAGTTATACATATATTCATTCTTTTTCAGATTCTTTTCCATATATGTTATTACAGAATATTGAGTAGAGTTCTCTGTGCTATACAGTAGGTCCTTATTGGTTATCTCTCCATTCTTTCCTTTTGATAATCAACTTGAGTAATAGTTCTTCACTAAGTTGGCTCATACCTCTCCTTCAGTATCCTGTACTTACATATTGAGATTTAAGGTTAATCATTATCAATTAATATTTTATTAGATGAGAGGGTGATACAAGAAAGAAAAAAGATTTTCAAGTGACTCTCAACTTCTTTACAAGTTCAAGTTTGGGTACTGGTTAAAGATCCTTAACTCTATTTTGTGCTAATTCAAGTTAACTTTTTTTTACCAGACTTAGAATTTGTCTATTTATACAAATCAAATAAAAGGCTATATGGTAGGGTACCCATCTATTTCAGTAGTAGAGACACCTGAATCAATTAGTCAAAGTCAAAGATTCCTGAAGGTCAAACCATTCTAACTGTATCAACCCTGCTATCCATGCAGTAATCATGCCTACCATTTCACTGCAGGTTAATTGTGGCCACTTGGTCCCTGCCACTCTGGGATCCCATTATCCCACTGAATTCAGAGTGCCCATTTTAGTGGCAACTTCTCCCACTGTCATTGCTGATCTTCAGGAAACAGTCACCTCAGAGCTCTTAAAGGATGCTTATGCTCCTCTTAATAATATATTTGTCAAAGATTCTGTGTCCACCTGGAGGACATAGGAGAGGATTGAAGAGCAGAAGAGGCCATACATAGTAAATACATCCTAGCATCCAATCTCGCTAAACCTTAGTGTGTCTTTCTCTACCATATATCAAGGAAATTCTGACACGTCAACTTAATTTACCTTTGTGTCCACAGTCCAGTGAACCAATCCAAGAAACTGCTAGATCCACTCCAAGTTTCTCAAGTTAATTAATTACCTCCACAATTTCTAGCTAAGTGTGGTTATATTAATGAATTCAATCCACTCCAACATCACATCGTCTATCCCCTCCTACTTTTAGGTTATGTTCTCATACATATGCCTCTTCAACTGTAAAAGTCTTGCCATTAGTTTGGTGCATAAGATAACTCTTACTAATGACATTGTGTACCCAACATCCTAAAGCCTAGGAAAATCTGAGTCTGCTTATAGATCTAGAAGCCACAGAGGTGCTGGAGTATATCTTGAGGCACTGCAGAATTTCCTATTCTATTAGTTTCCTAAGACTGCTATTAAAAAAAAAAAAAAAGGACGCAAACTTGGTAGATTAAAACAACAGAAATGTACTTCTCAACAGTTCTGGAGGCCAGAGGTCCAAAATCAGTTTCCATCACCAAAATCAAGGTGTCTTCTCCTTCTGGAGGTTCTCAAAAAGAATCCATTTCTTGCTTCTCCTAGTTTCTAGTGAATGACAGCATTCCTTGCCTTGTGGCTGCACCACTTCAATCTCTGCCTCTATCTTCACATCACCATCCCCTCTTCTTTCTATGTGGTGGGGTATCTCACTGTACCTCTCTCTTATAAGGCCATTTGTCATGTTATAGCATTTAGGGTCCACCCAGATTATCCTGGATTATCTCCTCATCTCAACATTCTTAACTTAATCATATCTGCAAAGACCTTTCTTCCAAATAAGTAACATTTATAGGTATCAGGGATTAAGATCTGATATCACTGGAGGACATTTTTCAGCCTATTATACCTACCAAATATTTATTTATTTACTTATAAGTGGTCATTACAGTTTATTTAGGCAGGAGTTGGCTACCCTCTTACTGCTAGGATATACTAACAGAAAAGATTTTTCAGAATTTAGAGTGTTAAATTTTACTGTGATCTTATGTCCGCAATCCCATATTCCACATGTTACTATTCCCTGATCAATATTCTAAGTTTAACATGAGACCCTGCAAGGCTATAATTTTAATTTACAGAAGAATTTAACCACAAAAGGAACAAATGTAGGTTTGGTTTCATAAATATTAAACCTGTGATTAACAGGGGATAAGGGTATATTTCAGAACAAACAGAAATTTGCTAGTACTCTGGTCTCTAGATGGAAATGTAAAGCTGTGAGTTCATCATTTTTCCTCCTTCAAATTTTCCAGTGCTCTTATAGGAAACCAACCCCAAACACCTTATGCTCTTTATTTCCACTATAATTTTGAATGGCAGCAGCTGTGTGGTCATATAAAGCCCAGACATCTATAAACCTTTGACTCCAGATAATTAAAAGTAATGATTTCAGTAACTATTTTGTCACTAACTGTCATGGACTCCCAGTGTTTCACTTACCACTGGCAAAGGGGCTATAAATGTCTTTAAATCCATCAGATCAAAAAACAAATTCCAGAATCACAGCCTTAAGGTTCTGCCCCCAAGAAACTGATACATAAAATCTCTGTTAGGGCTCATTCAGGAAACCACAGCCACAGAAGATACTGTGCAAACAGGTAGTTTGCTATAGGAATTACAATGTACACATATATAAGAGGACATGAGGAAGTTAGAATTCTGGAAAAGGGGATGTCAAAGAACCAGAGAGCCACTATCCATGATACTCGCAGCAGCAGTCTGTGTGAATAAGTCAGAGCTTACAGGAAAATCCCAGAAACAGTGTGCATCTGGCTATCAAAGTGGTAGCACTAAGAAGATGGAGGAGAAAAGACATGCAAACATCCTGGAAGTTTTCTCTCTACAGTGTACAATCAAGCCCTTGGTAATTAGCTTAAGACCTCTGTTCATTATCAAGGCCAACAGTCAGGAAGACAAGCTAGAAGCTAGAGAGCCTGCTGACACCATCTCTGATAATTATAACTTGCTGAGAGTAGTGGTTTCCACTTCAGTTTCACTTTTCAAATCATGCACAAGTTATATTCTTGGCTAAATGCAACCTAGAAACATAAGGGAAGAGGATTCTGAGAAATATAACTCCTAGCCATACACAAAAGCAGTAATATTAAGTTCACAAAACACACTCCAGAACACTAACCATGTTGTAAATAGAGTTTCAATCATAAAAACAAAAAGAGGGGAGACCTTCAAGATGGCGGAAGAGTAAGATGTGGAGCAGCTTCCTCCCCACAAATACATCAGAAATACATCTTCATGTCGAACAACTAGTACAGAACACCTACTGAACGCTGGCAGAAGACCTCAGACCTGCCGAAAGATAAGAAACTCCCCACGTACCTGGGTAGGACTAAAGAAAAAAGAAAAAAACAAAAGAATAGGGACAGTAACTGCACCTCTGGGAGGGAGCTGTGAAGGAGGAAAAGTTTCCACGAGGAAGCCCCCTCACTGGTGGAGATGGCGGGGTGGTGGGGCGGGGAGCTTCGGATCCATGGAGGAGAGCACAGCAACAGGGATGCAGAAGGCAAAGCAGAGAGATTCCCGCACAGAGGATTGGTGCCGACCAGCACTCACCAGCCCGAGAGGCTTGTCTGCTCACCCGCCAGGGCGGGCGGGGGCTGGGAGCTGAGGTTCAGGTTTCAGGATCTGAGGTCAGATCCCAGGGAGAGGACTGGTGTTGGCTGCGTGAACATAGCCTGAAGGGGGCTAGTGCGCCACAGCTAGGCCGGAGGGAGTCCAGGAAAAAGTCTGGAGCTGCCAAGGCGGCAAAAGACTCCTTCTTGCCTCTTTGTTTCGTGGTGCATGAGGAGAGGGGATTCAGAGCACTGTCTAAACAAGCTCCAGAGACGGGCGGGAGTCGCGGCTATCAGCGCGGACCCCACAGACTGGCATGAGACGCTAAGGCTGCTGCTGTGGCCACCAAGAAGCCTGTGTACAAGCACAGTTCACTATCCACACCTCCCCTCCTGGGAGCCTGTGCAGCCAGCCACTGCCAGGGTCCTGTGATCCAGGGACAGCTGGGAGAAGTCATGGAGTGCCTCAGGCTAGCGCAACGTCACGCTGGCCTCTGCTGCCGCAGGCTCACCCCACATCCGTACCCCTCCCCCCACCCCCAGCCTGAGTGAGCCAGAGTCCCCTAGTCACCTGCTCCTTTAACCCCATCCCGTCTAAACGGAAAAAACAAACACCCTCAGGCGACCTACACTCAGAGGCGGGGCCAAATCCAAAGCTGAACCAAAGGAGCTGTGCAAACAAAGAAGAGAAAGGGAAATTTCTCCCAGCAGCCTCAGGAGCAGCGGATTATATCTACACAAGGAACTTGATGTACCTGCATCTGTGGAATACCTGAATAGACAACGAATCATCCCAAATTGAGGCAGTGAAGTTTGGGAGTAACTATATATATTTTTTTCCTGTTTCTCTTTTTGTGAGTGTGTATGTGTATGCTTCTGTGTAATTTTGTGTGTATAGCTTTGCTTTTACCATTTGTCCTAGGTTTCTGACTGCCCATTTTGTTTTTTTTTTTAGTACAGTTTTTAGCGCTTCTAATCATTGGTGGATTTGTTTTTTGGATTGGTTGCTCTCTTCTTTCTTTTTCTCTTTTTTTAAAATTACTTTATAATTGTTTTATTTTTAATAATTATATTTTATTTTTATTTTAATGAATTTATTTTATGTTATTTTTACTTTTCAGTTTTTTCTTTCTTTTTTTCTCCCTTCGATTCTGAGCCGTGCAGATGACAGGATCTTGTAGCTCTGGACAGGAGTCAGGCCTGTGCCTCTCAGGTGGGAGAGCCGAGTTCAGGACATTGGTCCACAAGAGATCTCCATCTCAACACCAAGACCCAGATCCACTCAATGACCAGCAAGCTACAGTGCTGAACACCCTATGCCAAACAACTAGCAAGACAGGAACAAAACCCCACCCATTAGCATAGAGGCTGCCTAAAATCATAATAAGGCCACAGACACCCCAAAACACACCACCGGATGGAGACCTGCCCATCAGAAAGACAAGATCCAGCCTCATCCACCAGAACACAGGCACTAGTCCCCTCAACCAGGAAGCATACACAACCCACTGAACCAACCTTAGACACTGGGGGCAGACACCAAAAACAATGGGAACTAAGAACGTGCAGCCTGTGAAAAGGAGACCCCAAACACAGTAAGTTAAGGAACATGAGAAGACAGAGAAACACACAGCAGATGAAGGAGCAGGTAAAAACCCATCAGACCAAACAAATGAAGAGGAAAAAGGTAGTCTACCGGAAAAATAATTCAGAGCAATGACACTAAACATGATCCAAAATCTTGGAAATAGAATGGAGAAAATACAAGACACATTTAACAAGGGCCTAGAAGAACTAAAGGGCAAACAAACAAAAATGAACAACACAATAAATGAAATTAAAAATTCTCTAGAAGGAATCAATAGCAGAATAACTGAGGTAGAAGAACGGATAAGTGATCTGGAAGATAAAATAGTGGAAATAACTACCACAGAGCAGAATAAAGAAAAAAGAATGAAAAGAATTGAGGACAGTCTCAGAGACCAGTGGGACAACATTAAACGCAGCAACATTCGAATTATAGGGGTCCCAGAAAAGAAGAGAAAAAGAAAGGAACTGAGAAAATATTTAAAGATACTATACTTGAAAACTTCCCTACTATGGGAAAGGAAATACTTAAGTCCAGGAAGCGCAGAGTCCCATACAGGATAAATCCAAGGAGAAACACACCAAGACACATATTAATCAAACTATCAAAAGTTAATTTAAATACAAAGAAAAAATAGCAAAAGCAGCAAGGGAAAAACAACAAATAACACACAAGGGAATCCCCATAAGGTTAACAGCTGATCTTTCAGAAGAAACTCTGCAAGCCAGAAGGGAGTGGCAGGACATATTTAAAGTGATGAAAGGGAAAAACCTACAACCAAGATTACTCTATCCAGCAAGAATCTCTTTCAGATTCGACAGAAAAATTAAAACCTTTACAGACAAGCAAAAGCTAAGGGAATTCAGCACCACCAACCAGCTTTACAACAAATGCTAAAGGAACTTTTCTAGGCAGGAAACACAAGAGAAGGAAAAGACCTACAATAACAAACCCCAGACAACTAAGAAAATGGTATTAGGAACATACGTATCGATAATTACCTTAAATGTAAATGGATTAAATGCTCCAACAAAAAGACATAGACTGGCTAAATGGATACAAAAACAAGACCCGTACATATACTGTCTACAGGAGACCCACTTCAGACCTACAGACACATACAGACTGAAAGTGAGGGGATGGAAAAAGATATTCTATACAAATGGAAAGCAAAATATAGTTGGAGTACCAATTCTCATATCAGACAAAACAGACTTTAAAATAAAGACTATTAGAAGAGACAAAGAAGGAGACTACATAATGATAAAAGGATCAATCCAAGAAGAAGATATAACAATTGTAAATATTTATGCACCCAACAGAGGAGCACCTCAATACATAAGGCAAATGGTAACAGCTATAAAAGGGAAATCAACAGAAACAGAATAATAGTAGGGGACTTTAACACTCCACTTTCACGAATGGGCACATCATCCAAAACGAAATAAATAAGGAACCACAAGCTCTAAATGATACATTAAACAAAATGATTTACTTGGTATTTATCAGACATTCCATCCAAACACAACAGAATACAATTTCTTCTCAAGTGCTCATGGAACATTTTCTTGGATTGCTCATATCTTGGGTAACAAATCAAGCTTTGTTAAATTTAAGATAATTGAAATTGTATCAAGTATCTTTTCTGACCACAACACTATGACACTAGAAATCAATTACAGGAAAAAAGCTGTAAAAAAATACAAATACATGGAGACTAAACAGTACACTACTTAATAACCAAGAGATCATTGAAGAAATCAAAGAGGAAATCAAAAAATACCTACAGACAAATGACAATGACAACACGACGACCCAAAACCTATGGCATGCAGCAAGAGCAATTCTAGGAGGGAAGTTTATACCCAAAGCAATCGACAGATTCAATGCAATCCCTATCAAAGTACCACTGCCATTTTGCACAGAAATAGAACAAAAAATTTCACAACTTGTATGGAAACACAAAAGACCCCGAATAGCAAAAGCAATCTTAAGAAAGAAAAGTGGAGCTGGAGGAATCAGGTGCCTGGACTTCAGACTATACTATAAAGCTACACTAATCAAGATACTATGGTACTGGCACAAAAACAGAAATATAGATCAATGGAACAGGATAGAAAGCCCAGAGATAAACCAATAACATATGGTCACCTTATCTTTGATAAAGGAGTCAAGAATATACAATGGAGAAAAGACAGCTTCTTCAATAAGTGGTGCAAGGAAAACTGGATAGATACATGTAAAAGAATGAATGTAGAACACTCCTTAACGCCATACACAAAAATAAACTCAAAATGGATTAAAAACTAAATGTAAGGCCAAACACTATCAAACTCTTAGAGGAAAACATAGGCAAAACACTCTATGACATAAATCACAGAAAGATCCTTTTTGGCCCACCTCCTAGGGAAATGGAAATAAAAACAAAAATAAACAAATGGGACCTAATGAAACTTAAAAGCTTTTGCACATCAAAGGAAACCATAAACAAGACGAAAAGATAACCCTCAGAATGGGAGAAAATATTTGCAAATGAAGGAACTGACAAAGGAATAATCTCTAAAATTTACAAGCAGCTCATGCAGCTCAATATCAAAATAACAAACCCAATCCAAAAATGGGCAGAAGACCTACAGAGACATTTCTCCAAAGAAAACACAGATTGCCAACAAACACATGAAAGAATGCTAAACATCATTAATCATTAGAGAAATGCAAATAAAAACTACAATGAGATATCATCTCACACCAGTCAGAATGGCCATAATAAAAAAATTTGCAAACAATAAATTCTGGAGAGGGTTTGGAGAAAAGGGAACCCTCTTGAACTGTTGGTGGGAATGTAAATTGATACAGCCACTATGGAGACCAGTATAGAGGTTCCTTCAAAAACTAAAAATAAAACTACCATATGACCCAGCAACCCCACTACTGGGCATATACCCTGAGAAAACCTAAACATAGAACTACCATATGATACAGCAACCCCACTACTGGGCATATACCTTGAGAAAACCATAAATCAAAAAGAGTCATATATGACAATGTTAACTGCAGCTCTATTTACAATAGCCAGCACATGGAAGCAACGTAAGTGTCCATCGACAGATGAATGGATAAAGAAGATGTGGCACATATATATAATGGAATATTACTCAGCTATAAAAGGAAACGAAATTGAGTTATTTGTAGTGAGATGGATGGACCCAGAGTCTGTCATAGAGACTGAACTAAGTCAGAAAGAGAAAAACAAATACTGCATGCTAACACATATATATGGATTCTACAAAAAAAAAAAAAAAATAGGTCATGTAGAACCTAGGGGCAAGACAGGAATAAAGAGGCAGACCTACTAGAGAGTGGATTTGAGGACACAGGGAGCTTACTTAATGTAAGCTGGGACAAAGTGAGAGACTGGCATGGACATATATACACTACCAAACATAAAACAGATAGCTAGTGGGAAGCAGCCATATAGCATAGAGAGACCACCTCGGTGCTTTGTGACTACCTAGAGGGGTGGGATAGGGAGGGTGGGAGGGAGGGAGATGCAAGAGTGAAGAGATATGTGAACATATGTATATGTATAACTGATTCACTTTGCCATAAAGCAGAAACTAACACAACATTGTAAAGCAATTATACTCCAACAAAGATGTTAAAAAAGAAAATGAACGTAAAAAAAAAAAAGAGGCAAGTGTATAGCAATATAATCTTACCTCAAGAAACAATAAACATCTCAAATAAACAATGTAATCTTACACCTAAAGCAATTAGAGAAAGAAGAACAAAACAACCCCAAGCTTAGCAGAAGGAAAGAAATGAAAAAGATCTCATCAGAAATAAATGAAAAAGAAAGGAAGGAAACAATAGCAAAGATCAATAAAACTAAAAGCTGGTTCTTTGAGAAGATAAACAAAATTGATAAACCATTAGCCAGAATCATCACAAAAAGAAGGGAGTAGACTCAAATCAATAGAATTAGAAATGAAAAAGAAGAAGAAACAACTGACACTGCAGAAATACAAGGGAACATGAGAGATTACTACAAGCAACTCTATGCCAATAAAATGGACAAACTAAAAGAAATCGACACATGCTTAGAAAAGCATAACCTTCTGAGACTGAACCAGGAAGAAACAGAAAATATAAACAGACCAATCACAAGCACTGAAATTGAAACTGTGATTAAAAATCTTCCAACAAACAAAAGCCCAGGATCAGATGGCTTCACAGGTGAATTCTATCAAACATTTAGAGAAGAGCTAATGCCTATATTTCTCAAAATCTTCCAAAATATAGCAGAGGGAAGAACACTCCCAAATTCATTCTACGAGACCACCCTCACCCTGATACCAAGACCAGACAAAGATGTCAAAACGGAAAGAAAACTACAGGCCAATATCACTGATGAACATACATGCAAAAATCCTCAACAAAATACTAGGAAACAGAATCCAACAGCAAATTAAAGGCATCATACATCATGATCAACTGGGGTTTATACCAGGAATGCAATAATTCTTCAATATACAAAAATCAATCAATGTGATACACCATTATTACAAACTGAGGGATAAAAACCATATGATCATCTCAATAGATACAGAAAAAGCTTTTGACAAAATTCAACAGCTATTTATTAAAAACCCTCCAGAAAGTAGGCAAAGAGGGAACTTATCTCAACATAATAAAGGCCATGCATGACTAACCCACAGCAAACATCATCCTCAATGGTGAAAACACCAAAACCATTTCCACTTACATCAGGAACAATACAAGGTTTCCTACTCTTACTACTATTATTGAACATTGTTTTGGAAGTTTTAGCCACAGCAATCAGAGAAGAAAAAGAAATAAAAGGAATCCAAATTGGAAAAGAAGAACTAAAACTGTCACTGTTTGCAGATGACGTGATACTGTACATAGAGAATCCTAAAGATGCTAACAGAAAACTACTAGAGGTAATCAATGAATTTCGTGAAGTAGCAGGATACAAACTTCATGCACAGAAATCTCTTGCATTCCTATACACTAATGATGAAAAATCTGAAAGAGAAATTAAGGAAACACTCCCATTAACCATTGTAACAAAAAGAAAAAAATACCTAGGAATAAATCTATCTAAGGAGAAAAAAGATCTGTATGCAGAAAACTATAAGACACTGATGAAAGAAATTAAGGATGATACAAAAGATGGAGAGATAAACCATGTTCTTGGATTGGAAGAATCAACATTGTGAGAAGAACTATACTACCCAAAGCAGTCTACAGATTCAATGCAATCCCTATCAAATTACCAATGGCATTTTTTGTAGAACTTGAATGGAAAATTTCACAATCTGTATAGAAACACAAAGACCCCGAACAGCCAAAGCAATCTTGAGAAAGAAAAACGGAACTGGAGGAATCAGACTCCCTGACTTCAGGCTATACTAGAAAGCTACAGTAATCAAGACAATATGGTACTGGCACAAAAACAGAAACATAGATCAACGGAACAGGATAAAAAGCACAGAGAAAAACCCATGCTCATCTGGTCACCTTCCTTTTGATAAAGGAGGCAAGAATATACAATTGAGAAAATACAGCCTCGTCAATAAGTGGTGCTGCCATTAAAAGGATCATACACCATGACGAAGTGGGATTTATCCCAGGGATGCAAGGATTCTTCAATATATGTAAATCAATCAATCAATGTGATAAACCACATTAACAAATTGAAGAATAAAAACCATATAACCATCTCAATAGATACAGAAAAACCTTTTGACAAAATTCAACACCCATTTATGATAAAAACTCTCCAGATAGCGGGCAAAGAGGGAACCTACCTCAACATAATAAAGGCCATATACGACAAACACACAGCAAACATCATTCTCAATGGTGAAAAACTGAAACCATTTCCTCTAAGAGCAGGAACGAGACAAAGTTGTCCACTCTCACCACTATTATTCAACATAGTTGTGGAAGTCCTAGCCATGGCAATCAAAGGAGAAAAAGAAATAACAGGAATACCAATTGGAAAAGAAGAAGTAAAACTGTCACTGTTTGCTGATACAAGATACTATACATAGAGAATCCTAAAGATGCCACCGGAAAACTACTAGAACTAATCAATGAATTTGGTAAAGTTGCAGGATACAAAATCAATGCACAGAAATCTCTTGCATTCCTATACACGAATGATGAAAAATCTAAAAGAGAAATTAGGGAAACACTCCCATTTACCATTGCAACAAAAAGAATAAAATACCTAGGAATAAACCCACCTAGGGAGACAAAAGACCTCTATGCAGAAAACTATTAGACATTGATGAAAAATTAAAGATGATACCAACAGATGGAGAGATATACCATGTTCTTGGATTGGAAGAATCAATACTGTGAAAATGACTATACTACCCAAAGCAATCTAAAGATTCAATGAAATCTCTAACACATTACCAATGGCATATTTTTTTACAGAACAAGAACAAAAAAATCTTAAAATTTGTATGGAGACACAAAAGACCCCAAATAGCCAAAGCAATCTTGAGAAAGAAAAACGAAACTGGAAGAATCAGACTCCCTGACTTCAGACTATACGACAAAGCTACAGTAATCAAGACAATATGGTACTGGCACAAAAACAGAAACATAGATCAATGGAACAAGATAGAGAGCCCAGAGATAAACCCACGCACCTATGGTCAACTAATCTATGACAAAGGAGGCAAGGATATACAATGGAGAAAAGACAGTCTCTTCAATAAGTGGTGCTGGGAAAACTGGACAGCTACATGTAAAACAATGAAATTAAAACACTCTCTAACACCATACACAAAAATAAACTCAAAATGGACTAGAGACCTAAATGTAAGAATGGACAATATACAACTCTTAGAGGAAAACATAGGAGGAACAGTCTTTGACATAAGTCACAGAAACATCTTTTTTGATCCACCTCTTAGAGTAATGGAAATAAAAACAAAAATAAACAAATGGGACCTATGAAACTTCAAAGCTTTTACACAGTGAAGGAAACCATAAACAAGACACAAAGACAACCCTTAGAATGAGAAAAATATTTGCAAATGAATCAACGGACAAAGGATTAATCTCCAAAATATATAAACAGCTCATGCAGCTCAATATTAAGAAAACAAACAACCCAATCCAAAAATGGGCAGAAGACCTAAATAGACCTTTCTCCAAAGAAGACATACAGATGGCCAAGAAGCACATGAAAAGCTGCTCAACATCACAGTTATTAGAGAAATGCAAATCAAAACTACAATGAGGTATCACCTCACATCAGCTAGAATGGGCATCATCAGAAAATGAACAAACAACAAATGCTGGAGAGGGTGTGGAGAAAAGGGAACCCTCTTGCACTGTTGGTGGGAATGTAAATTGATACAGCCACTATGGAGAACAGCATGGAGGTTCCTTTTTTTTTTTTTTTTTTTTTTTTTTGCGGTACGCAGGCCTCTCACTGCTGTGGCCTCTCCCGTTGCGGAGCACAGGCTCCGGACACGCAGGCTCAGGGGCCATGGCTCACGGGCCCAGCCACTCCACGGCATGTGGGATCTTCCCGGACCGGGGCACGAACCCGTGTCCCCTGCATCGGCAGGCGGACTCCCAACCACTGCGCCACCAGGGAAGCCCCAAGGTTCCTTAAAAAGCTAAAAATAGAATAACCATATGATCCAGCAATCCCACTACTGGGCATATACCCAGAGAAAACCATAATTCAAAAAGACACATGTGCCCCAATATTCACTGCAGCACCATTTAGAACAGCCATATCATGGAAGCAACCTAAATGCCCATCAACAGATGTATGGATAAATAAGATGTGGTACATATATACAATGGGACATTACTCAGCCATAAAAAGTAACGAAATTTGGTCATTTGTAGAAACGTTGATGGATCTAAAGACTGTCATACAGAGTGAAGTAAGTCAGAAAGAGAAAAACAAATATCGTATATTAACGCAGATATGGGGAACCTAGAAAAACAGTACAGATGAACCGGTTTGCAGGGCAGAAACTGAGACACAGATGTAGAGAACAAACGTATGGACACCAAGGGGGGAAAGCGGCGGGGGTTCGGGGTGGTGGTGTAATGAATTGGGAGATTGGGATTGACATGTATACACCGATGTGTATAAAATTGATGACTAACAAGGACCTGCTGTATAAAAATAAATAAATAAATAAAACTCAAAAATTAAAATTGAAAAGAAAAGTGGTGCTGGGAAAACTGGTCAGCTACATGTAAAAGAATGAATTTAGAACACTCCCTAACGCCATACACAAAAATAAACTCAAAATGGACTGGAAAACTAAATGTAAGGCCAGACACTATAAAACTCTTAGAGGAAAACATAGGCAGAACACTCTATGACATAAATCACAGCAAGATCCTTTTTGACCCACCTCCTAGAGAAATGGAAATGAAAACAAAAATAAACAAATGGGACCTAATGAAACTTAAAAGCCTTTGCACAGCAAAGGAAACCATAAACAAGATGTAAAGACAGCTCTCAGAATGGGAGAAAATATCTGCAAATGAAGCAACTGACAAAGGATTAATCTCCAAAATTTACAAGCAGCTCATGCAGATCAATATCAAAAAAACAAACAACCCAATCCAAAAATGGGCTGAAGACCTAAACAGACATTTCTCCAAAGAAAATATAAAGATTGTCAACAAACACATGAAAGATGCTCAACATCACTAATCATTAGAGAAATGCAAATGAGAAGTACAATGAGGTTATCACCTCACAGTAGTCAGAACGGCTATCATCAAAAAATCTACAAACAATAAATGCTGGAGAGGGTGTGGAGAAAAGGGAACCCTCTTGCACTTTTGCTGGGAATGTAAATTGATACAGCCACTATGGAGAACAGTATGGAGGTTTCCTAAAATACCAAAAACAGAACTACCGTACGACCCAGCAATCCCACTACTGGGCATATACCCTGAGAAAACCATAATTCAAAAAGAGTCACATGCCACAATGTTCATTGCAGCTCTATTTACACTAGCTAGGATATGGAAGCAACCTAAATGTCCATCAACAAATGAATGGATAAAGAATATGTGGCACATATATACAATGGAATATTACTCAGCCATAAAAGAAATGAAATTGAGTTATTTGTAGTGAAGTGGATGGACCTAAAGTCTGTCATACAGTGAAGTAAGTCAGAAAGAGAAACATAAATACCGTATGCTAACACATATATATGGAATCTAAAAAAAAAAGAAGTTATGAAGAACCTAGGGGCAGGACAGCAATAAAGATGCAGACCTAGTAGAGAATGGACTTGAGGATACAGGGAGGGGGCAGGGTAAGCTCGGACAAAGTGAGAGAGTGGCATGGGCATATATACACTACCAAATGTAAAACAGATAGCTAGTGGGAAGCAGCCCCATAGCACAGGGAGATCAGCTTGTTGATTTGTGACCACCTAGAGGGATGGGATAGGGAGGATGGGAGGGAGGGAGACGCAAGAGGGAGGAGAGATGGGGATATATGTATATGTGTAGCTGATTCACTTTGTCATAAAGCAGAAACTTACACACCATTGTAAAACAATTATACTTCAATAAAGATGTTAAAAATAAATTTAAAAAAAAAACAACGAAAACCCTAACAATGAAATCTTTTCCACTACAAAGAGAAGGATATATACTATTAAGTATACGATCAAGTAGTTGTTAATAAATTGGTGCTTTTGTTTACTATCCATTCACCTAATGCTCAGTAGAATGCACAGGAAAACAAAGCAATTTCCCAATTTGGAGATAAAAATTGCCTCCCGATTTGGAGACAAAAGGGTAAGCACAACAGCTATGAGAATATATAAGCTACAGCAAGATGAAGTGAGAGTGGGGTGATCTGAAGTGAATGTCCAACCTATTTAAATTGGGATCCTAAACCTCCTAAGCATCTTGCTACTTCCCACGATGATAATGTTTTCTGAACAATCTCAGATAAAAGATACCCTAGTTGGGGCTTCCCTGGTGGCACAGTGGTTGAGAGTCCACCTGCCGATGCAGGGGACACGGGTTCGTGCCCCAGTCCGGGAAGATTCCATATGCCGCGGAGTGGCTGGGCCCGTGAGCCATGGCCGCTGAGCCTGCGCATCCGGAGCCTGTGCTCCGCAATGGGAGAGGCCACAACGGTGAGAGGCCCGCGTACCGCAAAACAAAACAAAACAAAACAAAAAAAAACCCCTAGTTGACCCACATTGTAGTGGGAGGCAGAACTATCTGGTCTTCTATCTGCTGAACTGGGCCAGCATACTACAATAATATAAATATGCCAAGCATTCCCATTATTCCCTTAATTATTTTCTTAAATTATTTCACGTTTCCTGTATGATCCTCAAAGGTAGTAACTCTGAGAAAAAGATAACTCAGTCCTCATAATTCTCCATAACACCTTGCAAAAGGGGCAAAAGAGAGCTATCTTAACCAGTTCTATTTAAAATCAACACTATTCCTTAATGCTCAGTTTTTTTTTCTACTTACAAGCCTGAGGAAGGGATTGCATAGAGATTTACCTTGTAGTGGCCTAACTGTAGCATTTTGCCTACAGTTATTCTTGATTTATGCCACAAGTTATCTTATTAGCAAGGAGGATGAATGAGTGTGAACAGGTGGAAAAATTCAAATGGCAAAGACTGGCTATCTTGGGATGTAGTAGTAGCCAGAACTGACACTAATTTTATGCTTTCCCCTCCAATATTAGCTGAATATTATCATTTTGATGATATAAACTGGGTGAGTCTCTTTCCTAGTCTTCACTTTCTAAGGCTGAGACATATTATTAACTCTGCACATGCAAGGGACACTTGCCTAGGAGCAATCTTTTCATCCCACCATCTTTCTTCTTTGCTACTATATACCTTCACTCTTGTCCTGGGATTTTTCTTATCCACCAGAGGAGCTTAGCAAATGGAAAGTGTCAGGTATTGGAAAGTAATGCAGAAGTCATGGTTTTCTCTAAATTTTTTTCAATTTCTTAAGTGCTAAGAAAATTATAGCAGCTATACTGTTTGTGAGCTTAGCGCCCTCCATGATCCTGAAAATGCAGGGCTGTTAGCAGTAAAATCAAAGGTTGGAAGACAGGGTTTTATAAGCAACAAAAATTTTGAGATTCTTTGAATGTCAATCCTTTCTTCTTTCTCTCTTGTAGACCATGATGAAAGAAACACTTTTGAAATCTTGAGGCATTAGTCCCTAAGCCCTCTGTAATTTTTTTCCCCTTTCTTCAGCATATCTGAGGCCTTGATCTCTGCTATCTGCTTATTCTCATACTGTGGTGCTCCACCTTTCATTTGTACTGGGTCATCTTCTTTTCAGGTGTGCTGCCTCTCCATCTTACCTCTGAACTAAACTTCTTTTGAAAAGCCATAAATCTACCAAGTGCTACAGGGAGGAAAAGTGAAGGGAACTTCACTTAAACTATAGTATTTTTCAGATAAAGTTTAAGAGAAGATAAAGTTTAAGAGAAGTCTTTTTGATATTTTTTAGCCTATCTTTTAGAATACTTTATACAAACTGTATAGTTTTCACTTTCCTTTCTTTTCTTTTTTTTTAAGATGTTGGGGGTAGGAGTTTATTTTTGCTGTGTTGGGTCTTCATTTCTGTGCAAGGGCTCTCTCTAGTTGTGGCAAGCGGGGGCCACTCTTCATCGCAGTGCATGGGCCTTTCACCATTGCGGCCTCTCCTGTTGCGGAGCACAGGCTCCAGACTCGCAGGCTCAGTAGTTGTGGCTCACGGACCCAGTTGCTCCGCGGCATGTGGGATCCTCCCAGACCAGGGCTCGAACCCGTGTCCCCTGCATTAGCAGGCAGACTCTCAACCACTGCACCACCAGGGAAGCCCAACTTTCCTCCTTTCTAGTTTGGTGATTGGCATGGTCAAATACTAATTGTTGTGATTAAACAGAATACAGGGAATTACAGCCAAATAGCTAAGATAATGATTTTAAATGATTTAAGAATAATAGTAGCACTGAAATGTCTTAGATTTTCTTTTTTTAAACAGTCTTTTTCATATCTGACTAAAGTAGATGTTTTACGTAGCAAACACAAGTATACTCTATAATATCATTATTTCCATTCTAAAGATGAGAAAACAGTCTATGTAAAGACCTCACAGATAGCAAGTTACATAGCATTTTTATAACCAGTTTAGATCTCTACACATTGTCAAGAAATGGATATTTAACTGAGATCTACTAAATTTAGGCATATTTCCCAAACTATCACTTATTTCTTACAGAATGAAGACATATATGCTCTCAATTGAGCAGTTGTATATTCATTCATTTTTTGCAAAAATATTAACTGAGAAACTAGTGCTAATAGTTATTTTGCTTGGTGATGGGAATACAAGGTTGAATAAGACAATAAATGAGAGAGCGAAGATCATAAGTATTTTAGATGAAGTAGTTAAGATACCAAGATAATGCATGGGAAGGTAGTAGCTCCTTCCACATGGTGACTGATCAGTGAAGACTTAGAAGATATTTAAATTAAGTCCTGGAAGATTAGAAAAAGTGAGTTATAAAAAAAAGGGGCAAGTATTTTAGGTAAAGGAAACTGTAATCAAGAAGGCCATTAGGCAAGCAACAGCTTGTTATGTTCTATTGACTTTTAGAGGATCAGTGTGGCTCTAAAACAGTGGGTGAGAAGGAAAATCATTCAGTGAATTGGGAAAGGTGGTCAGGAATCCTACAGGCATGTATGCTCCATCTCAGTGAATAACACAGGGTGTCATTGGTGACTTTTTTTCAACAGGAATTTTAATGATGTGGTAGGGCAGATAAGCCAGAAAGATGTGCTTCAATGTAAATTAGAAGTGAGAAAGTGGAGACAGCATCTGTGTGTAGACAACCCTTCCTTTCAGGACGTTTTGCTATAAAGAGCCCCAGATGGGGAAAAATTTAGCATATATATATGCATTGATGATCAGAGTTTTGTAGAAACATATAGATGAACAATAAAATGTAAAATATATTAAGTTAATTTATGTGTTGTAGAGTAGAATACACCTAAAGAAAATTACTTTCTATATTCAACTTTCAAGCATTAATATGTAGTTCATGAGTTTAAAACAAATTCGGCGAATAATCTATTGGCTTGGTATTAAAATTTTAAATATATAAAACTGAAGTATCTGATACCCATATTTTCTTAGAATTTCATGTCAAATTAACTGCCTACGAATATAAATGCTAAACAAGAAATAAATATGGTCTCAATTCTGACATAAAATCTATTGCATTGAACAGGTTGCTGTAGGACTCAATTCTATAGTTGTTATGTACCCATAAAGTGTTAGAATAAAGTTAAATTTTCTTTGTATACCCTGAAATCTGATTTTATCAGATCATATAATAAATATTTTTGTTTTTCATTTGCTTTTTTTGATTGCAATAAGAGAGACACAACAAGTTGACTCAAGCTGTATATCATCCTTGATATTTGAACAAATGGAACGCTAGGCTAAGAGCTTGAATAGGAAAGTTCACCATCAGAAAGTTACTATTTCTAAGAAGTTACAAACTTACAGTCTAATAAACATAGGGACAATTTTTGACTAGTTTTGCTTCTTTGTAACTAAACTGATTACAGATTTCATATACATGAAAGCATACAATTATGTTATGAACTGGGTAGGAATTTGCAGGAAAATAAATAAATTCACACTTCACTCTTGACATCAAGAAAAATTCCAAAGGTATCAGAGAAGGGGGAAATTGCGGCATTGCATGGATCATGAATCTTGCCATGAATCCTTGTCCACTCCCACTCCATGAGATTCTGCCCTGCTTACCGCTTACTCTCTGCCATCTCTGAAGCTTCTATCTCCAGAATCTCTCTGACCTTCTGCTCTGCCAGTTGCATCCCTCTCCACTTTTGAATTCATTATTCAGCAACCCTCCCAATCTACTTTCTGTCATTCAGAAATAAAATGAAATAACATAGTTTCACATGCACATGCACACATATATGAAGGCTTTATTGCTATTTGTTTATACCTTTTTAATCCTTTACTATACTTTAAAAGGAACCAGGGAATAAAATGCATGAAGCTTATGTGTTTAGTTCGTACTTAATTAAATACACTTTCATTTGGCAAAATGACAGCTCAACCTAACAGTAAGTCTGGTCTAAAACTAAAAAACACTTAAATCAGAGCAATGTCTAAGTGATACTATCTCTTGTCTTTATAAGGGACCTAGAGTCTCAAGTATTCCATTAAGATCATTTATATATTGTGTTTTAGCTTATGTCATGTGTTTTCGCTTATGTCATCTTATAACTCTCAACTTTTAGAAACATGTTCCCCTCTATACTCTGCTGTTCTTATTAATAATAGTTTAAGTTCCTTTGCTACTTAGATTTATATTTAGTATCTTGTAAAGTCATCCTATATGCCTATCTCACATTTCAGGTGATAACAAACATTTAAAAAGTCTGAGTTTTAAATAACCTTTGCTTTCATCTCTTTCCATTTCCCTAAACACACCTTTTTCTAGCAAGGGCCCAGACTCTTCTTCTGGGTTAATGATGTAGGTATGAGCTTCTCAAGCAGAAATAGTTACCTCTTCAGTTATATAATCATGTTCCAGGAAAAGGATTCTAAAAATCTGTGTCCCATACAGGTGTACAGTGGCTAACTGGAGGGGGTGAACAATTCAGGGACTTTGATTTTGAAACTGAGTTGCTATTCTTTTGTTTGAATGAAGAAAAATTCTGATAAAAATTATACCAAGGTAAGTTAATTCAGTACATTGCTTACCTAAGTGATAAATGGCTCTTCATGGAGTCAGTTTATTTAGCAGAAATTGTTTTTTAAGGCACAGTACTCTCAATCAGCACCTGCATGGAAAACTGTAACATTTTTTTCCCCAATGTGATGTTTTTATTTTGAATGCAAGAGAACCAAGTCCATAAATCAAAACAAGAGGGAGAATTTTTACAGATAGTAAATCATTTAAATCAGATTTTATTAAAACAAGGATATGTTACAGAATTTTTAAATTTTAAAATATTTAAGGACAAGACATGAGACTCTAAAAAAAAATACCTTTAAAAATAGTTCAGTTATGTTAGACTAGTGCTCTTCAAACTTTCCCAACTAGTAAGAAAGAGGAGAATATTAATATCCATGGATATTTGAGAGCAGATCCCCAAGAGGCTAACCATAAGTGTGAAATATTTTTAGAGGCTAGTCTAACATAACTGAACTATTTTTAAAGGTTTTTTTTCTAAATTAAATATTCAGAGAATTTAGATTCATAGAGCTTTAAGCATGTGAACAATTTAAAAAGTTTGGCTAGATTGCCCAGATGATATAAGGACATAGTAGCACATATATTTAGAAGTAAAATTGTTCAGTCATGGGCTTCCCTGGTGGCGCAGTGGTTGAGAGTCCGCCTACCGATGCAGGGGACACGGGTTCGTGCCCCGGTCTGGGAAGATCCCACATACCACGGAGCGGCTGGGCCCGGGAGCCATGGCCGCTGAGCCTGCACGTCTGGAGCCTGTGCTCCGCAACGGGAGAGGCCACAACAGTGAGAGGCCCGCGTACCAAAAAAAAAAAAGTTGTTCAGTCATATTATTTGGTGGTTTTATATAGAACGCCTGAAATAGTTTCATAAACATCAATACTGTGAAAATAAAACCTAATATTGGAGAAGGAGCCTCCAATTCATGTCTATTAGGTCAACTGAACATGGAGATTTTCAATCCTTATCAGGTAAAGATGAGACAATCTCATAAAGTTGATGAATATTTTTTAAATTGATGACATCTATAGCATAATAGCACAGGCTCTAGAGTCTAAAAGTTACAGCTATGATACTGCCATATTATAGGAGTGTGAAATCAGACAAGTTATTTAACTTCTCTGAGTTTCAGATTATTCATTTATAACACACAAATAATACCATTGCTCATCGTGGAAACACTATAAGTGGTCACATATGCTCTGTGGATTACCTGAGGAATGCAGAGATTGAGATCTTTTAAAAATGCATCTAACGGCTTCCCTGGTGGCGCAGCGG
Organism: Phocoena sinus; assembly: GCF_008692025.1. Lineage (NCBI taxonomy): Eukaryota > Metazoa > Chordata > Mammalia > Artiodactyla > Phocoenidae > Phocoena > Phocoena sinus. The sequence goes on along the minus strand of NC_045772.1, from coordinate 32,624,708 downwards.
TTGAGAGTTCGCCTGCCGATGCAGCGGACACGGGTTCGTGCCCCGGTCTGGGAAGATCCCACATGCCGCGGAGCGGCTGGGCCCGTGAGCCATGGCCGCTGAGCCTGCGCGTCCAGAGCCTGTACTCCGCAACGGGAGAGGCCACAGTAGTGAGAGGCCCGCGTACCGCAAAAAAAAAAAAAAAAAAATGCATCTAAAAAGTTTTTGTTTTGTTTTGTTTTTGTTTGGCTTCTCACCAGCAAGAGAAGAAGGTATGCCAAGCTCCACAGACTACTTAGATTGCATGCCCTTGAATGCTCTATGATGCTCCTCAGCGTTCCATGAAAATATGGTGCGTCTTTCACCTGAATTATAATACAGGCAAAACAAATAAACAAAAACACCTAAGTATTTTAAAAATTATTTTACTACCTTCTGGTATTGCTTATATTCAATTGATCTCCCAATTTAATATCCCCAGGTTTTGATTCCATGAGTTTGCTCTGCCTGAATACACTTTTGCCTTCCTACACTCTGTCAGTTACACTGCTAACCTTAGGTTCCATCCAGAATTACACCATTTTCTTAGGGAGTGAAAAGGGCTAAAGAAGAACAAACACATGGTAGGGAAATGAATGCATGTACAGTGCTGGGCTTAAGTGATAAGCTGTGGGTATGGTGATGCAAATGCTGTACATGTGTACCCTACTTAAAAGATAAGCAGTGCCTTGTAGTATTCAGGATTTAAAAGATAAGTCATGCAAGGGTTTGAACTAGAAGTAGGAAATCTGTGCACAGACTAGCTAAACTTTGGTTAAATGGAACATTTAAATGTAAACAACTAAAATCAATACTGATTTCTTATTTTGGCTAGTCAATGGAGGTAACACCTACTGTCATATCATGGGCTAAAGATATGGGACTACGTTGACATTGTAAGGTTCTCAAATAAACATATTCATTGACTTGAATTTGGATTTTTCCTGTATATTTTTAATGTTACTTGGAGACTTAGACCACTTATTGAAGGGACATCAGATGTGACACTTCCTAAAATGGAAATCTTAGGACACCATTTACCTGATTGCAATCTTTCAATCTTTACACAAACCTTTCACAACAAATTCAGACTTCTTGAGATAACATACCATGCCCTTCAGGACCTCTGCAAACCTCTCTAATCTGACTCTATTTCACACACCTACACACACACACACACACACACACACACACACACTCTACCAGTAACATCAATATACATGCAGTTCTTGCAAAAGGATAACTTTTTAGACCTATAACCTTCACAGCTTTACACAGGCACTTTCTTGTGCTCTTACTCACTTTTTCAATATTTAGACTCAGCTCAAATATTTTTCTGGTCCCTACAATTTGGGGAGAGTGAAACTGCTTAGCACTACAACACCAATCTATGCATACCTCTACCCACTGCATCCAAGTTATTCTACTGTAAATTGTAGGTACATGTTTCTACCTCTCCCTTAAAGATAAGAACTGTGGTTTGTTTATAATATTTGGTATATGGAATATAAAATATTCAAATACAATTTATAAAATAAATTATGGGTTAATTAATGAAATTTTTATTGATATACATAGAAATTGATATTTCTCTTGTGATTTGGGGGTGCATCTATTTTTAAAACATTTAAAAAATGTATTAAATACAAACACAAGTTAAAATCATCTGCTATCCTACTATCCAGAAAACAAATAATTGTTTATATTTTGCTTTATTTCCTAAACTCTTTCACAGTTCCAGAATGTTGTTATTTTAAATTGTAAACACATGTGGATGTGTGAATGAGTTTTTATCATGTATCTTTCAAAGGAAAACAATGGCTATTTTTAACAGGCTGGCTACAGCCACCAAAATTCCAGTATAGTAGCAGGCTATTTTCAAAAAGAAGAGCAACTTTTTTGTCTGGAAGAAATTTTAATGAGCCTTTTAGTTATTCTAAGAAGAGGCTAGAGTAGATTGGAAAGACTGAGACAAATTGGAGTTAATTTGCTCAGTGAAACAATGTAAAAGAGATTCCCTTTCTCACAATATAATAGAATTTCTGGTTTTTAGCTAGACACATGGCTGCCTAAAATGAAAACATTTCCCAGTGTTTTATGCAAAGTGACTAAGGGCTGCACAGTTAGACGTCACATAAAGCCTCCTGCAACTGTCCATAACAGAGAGCGGCTGCATATTTCTTGCCCCTTCCTCTTCATTCATTCCTTCATTCTGCTGCTTAGAATGTGGTGTGATGGCTGGAACTCTGCTCACCTATAAATATTCTATAATGACCTTTTTTGAACATGAATCTCTTACATGTCTCTGATTGGTTTGTGTGGGAATCTTCCTAGAAATGGAATGCATGCTTAATGCATTTGACTGACATTGTCAAATTGCACTCTAGAATAACTGCAGCAAAATAGTCACACAATGAATGAATGTTCCAATTCAAAATATTCTAAATATCACTGGACCCTCTTGTGTTTGAATCTTCATTAATTTTTAAACAAAAGCATCTCATTGATGCTTTAACATGTATTTTTTGTATTTACTGATTAGGTTAAATTTTATTCATAATTATGCCTTTTACAATTTTTTGTTCCTAGTCTTTTCTTTGTCAATTTTTTCCTCTATTAGTTCACATTTTCATCGTAACTGAAGGAGTCGTGTATCTAAATTTTATTAATTTTTTAATTGAGGTAACATTCGTTTATAACCTTATATAAGTTTCATGTATACAACATTATATTTCTACCTCTGCATACCCTACAGCACGCTCACCACCAAATATTTAGTTTTCATCCATCACCACACAGTTAATCCCCTTTAACCATTTCTCCCTCCTGTCCTCTGTTCCTTCCCTTCTGATAGCCACTACTCTGTTCTCTGTATCTATATGTTTTTATTGTTGTTGTTGTTGTTTGGTTTGCTCATTTATTTTGTTTGTTATATGCTAAACAAAAGGGAAATCATACAGTATTTGTCTTTCTCCATATGACTTATTTCACTTAGCATAATACCCTCAAGGTCCATTCATGTCCAAATGGCAAGATTTCTCCTTTTCTTATGGTTCCATAGTATATATACACCACATCTTCTTTATCCATTTAACTGTTGATGGGCACTTAGGTTGTTTCCATAACTTGGCTATTGTAAATAATGCTGTGATGAACATAGGGGTGCAATTCTCCTTGCCATTAAAGATGAAAATTTTTTTTCTAATCTGAAATTTGTCTTTAATTCTCATTATGGTATGACTCAAGATACAAAATTTTAAATTATGTATTAAAATATACTTCTATGAGAAACATTATTAGAAGAACTTGGATTATTTATTGTTTAAAAAAAAACCTTATATCTATACACATCCACACATTCAGAGAGAATAGAGAAGAATGTCCAACACTGGCCTTTAGATTTGTGTGGATCTTCTAATTTACTTTGAAAAAACCTTGCCTGCATCCACACAGATTAATAGAATCAAGAACAATTTCAGTAGTTGGCATTAAAAAGGCCTCACTACTAAAAACAATCCCAGACCAAGCAGATAAATTTGTAACTATAATGTTTATTTCAGGAACTTTCTAAAAAAACACTTCTCAGAACAACACACTGCTCAAATAGCCCTCTGTCAGGACAATCAATTTCCCCTTAAGGTAAACAGCCCCCTTTTTAGGGTAATAAGTCACTCAACTGGGCAAACTTTTTGCTTATCAAAATACTTTTCTCATCAAGTCCTTGCCTCACTGTGTCCACCAACCCTAAACAATTCTGTCATAAACTTAACCCAGTACTAATAAAATATCTACATCAGTGAGCTTAGACCTTCCTAATACCAGATCCTAAAACCTTATGAATATATGGCCTTGATAACCGCACCCCACACACACACTTCAGAAGTACTACCAAAAAACATACCAAGGTAGCAAGATGAAGTCTCCCTTACTGCAACAGGTGATAGTTTGACTTACACTGAATGACAGGTCATTGACAGTTTATTTGGTGGCATTTTTGAAGCGTTGGAGGTAGATAATATGGACTCTCCAGGAAACTGAGAATTTTTTGTGGCTCTTCTTGCCTAATGTAACTCCCCTTCCCTCATGCCTTTCTTTATCCTGTCTTTTGGTATCAGCTAGAGGACATTTTCAATTCTAGTCTCTAGGAAATCCACACATTCCTTAAGGATAGTCTCTATTTTTTGTTGTTTGGTTTTCACTTCTTTTGCCTCCTTTTCATCTTTGATTCTAGCACAGGTTCTCAGTCATTCAGCTCCTTTAAGACCTGTTTTTGTGCGGAGGTGGAATGGTGGAGGAGTCGTAAGAAGAGTGGAAGACCCAAAGCTGGCCAAAATAAGCTTTTAATAAAATTATATTTCCAGTTAGTTATTGTGTAAAACTGGATGCTTTTCTTCCTCTGTCTTGGTTGACTTTATCAAATTCCCCCATTTTAATCCTAGTGGATGAATTTGAGGAAAGTATGAAAGCTACATCCCATTATACGTGGCACTGTCCAGGAGATACTGTAGATCCTGCATCTCTAAGTAATTGGGTGTGCACTGAGGGAGGCAAAAATCACTTCCTTTAAATTCCACAAACTGCAATGTTTCTTTCTTTCATGCAGTAAAGTGTGTGTCAGAGTCAACCTTCAACTTTGACTGCTTTTCAGTGTTACAGCAAAGAACATCATCTGGACTTTATCAACAGGTAGATTGCAAACTTGGCTTGTCAGAAGCATTGAGTTCTGAAATAAATGTTTGCCATAAGTGTATACAAACCTTTCTGAAATGTTCTTCAATTTTACTTTACATGTAAATACAATGTTTTGTAAGTTTCATTTATACAAAATCAATTAACTGCTTTCAGCATTTTCAAAAGGAATATAATTCTTATTTTATCTTGTCTCATCATTTAGGTATTAAACTACAATGTTCGTATTCTATACATATAATATTTTTTATATATAGATGTATTTTCACAGAGTATTCACTGCATTTCCCAGAGGGAAACTTACTTATCCTTTATTATGTTATAACTAAAGTTTTTCAAATATTTTGCCAATTAACTATAAATTCTATATAAAATATGTAAGTGATTCATAATATTTACATAGGTATAAATAGTTTGTTTTTTCAATTAAGTGTTTATAAATATATTCAGGTATTCTTTTCTTGTCCTTAATCAGAAAACACCCTAAATTTTACATTAAGACATTATATTGCAGCTGCCATATTATGGCTGCTAACTGTTTTATTAAACAAATTTTTTTAACATCTTTATGGGAGTATAAATACATTACAATATTGTGTTAGATTTTGCTGTATAACAACGTCAATCAGCTTTAGGTATACAAATGTCCACATATTCCCTCCCTTTTGCATGTCCCTCCCACCTTCCCTATCCCACCCCTCTAGGTGCTCACAAAGCACCGAGCTGATCTTGCTGTGCTATGCGGCTGCTTCCCACTAGCTGTCTATTTTACATTTGGTAGTGCATGTATGTCACTTCATCCCAGCTTATCCTTCCACCTCCCTGTGGCCTCAAGTCCACTCGCTATGTCTGTGTCTTTATTCTTGTCCTGACTCTAGGTTCATGAGAACCATTTTTTTTTTCAGATTCCATATATATGCGGTAGCATACAGTATTTGTTTTTCTCTTTCTAACTTACTTCACTCTGTATGACAGACTCTAGGTCCACCCCACTCACTACCAACAGCTCAGTTTTGTTTCTTTTTCTGGCTGAGTAATATTCCATTGTATATGTGTGCCACATCTTCTTCATCCATTCATCTGTAAATGGACACTTGGTGTGCTTCCATGTCTTGGCTATTGTAAATACTGCCGCAGTGAACATTGTGGTACTTGACACTTTTTGAATTATGGGTTTCTCAGGGTATATGCCCAGGAGCGGGATTGCCGGGTCATATGGTAGTTCTATTTTTAGTTGGTTAAGGAACCTCCATACTGTTCTCAACAGTGGCTGTATCAATTTACATTCCCACCAACAGTGCAAGAGGGTTCCATTTTCCCACACCCTCTCCAGCATTTATTATTTGTAGATTTTTTGATGACGGCCATTCTGACTGGTGTAATACCTCATTGTAGTTTTGATTTGCATTTCTCCAATGATTAGTGATGTTGAGCATCCTTTCATCTGTTTGTTGGCAATCTGTATTTCTGCTTTGGAGAATTGTCTCTTTAGGTCTTCTGCCCATTTTTGGATTGGATTGTTTGTGTTTTTGATATTGAGCTTCATGAGATGCTTGTATATTTTGCAGATTAATCCTGTGTCAGTTGCTTTGTTTGCAAATATTTTCTCCCATTCTGAGGGCTGTCTTTTCGTCTTGGTTATGGTTTCCATTGCTGTGCAAAAGTTTTAAGTTTCATTAGGTCCCATTTCTTTATTTTTGTTTTTATTTCCATTTCTCTAGGAGGTGGGTCAAAAAGGATCTTGCTGTGATTTAACTCAGAGAGTGTTCTGCCTATGTTTTCCTCTAAGAGTTTTATAGTATCTGACCTCATATTTAGGTCTTTAATCCATTTTGAGTTTATTTTGGTGTATGGTGTTAGGGAGTGTTCTAATTTCATTGTTTTACATGTAGCTGTCCAGTTTTCCCAGCACCACTTACTGAAGAGGCTGCCTTTTCTCCATTGTATATTCTTGCCTCCTTTATCAAAGATAAGGTGACCATATATGAGTGGGTTTATCTCTGGGCTTTCTATCCTGTTCCATTGATCTATATTTCTGTTTTTGTGCCAGTATCATACTGTCTTAATTACTGTAGCTTTGTAGTATAGTCTGAAGTCAGGGAGCCTGATTCCTCCAGCTCTGTTTTTCTTTCTCAAGATTGCTTTCGCTATCTGGGGTCTTTTGTGTTTCCACACAAATTGTAAAATTTTTGTTCTACTTCTGTGAAGAATGCCATTGGTAGTTTGATAGGGATTGTTCTGAATCTGTAGATTGCTTTGGGTACTATAGTCACTTTCACAATGTTGATTCTTCCAATCCAAGAACACGGTATATCTCTCCACCTGTTTGTATCATCTTTAATTTATTTCATCAGTGTCTTATAGTTTTCTGCACACAGGTCTTTTGTCTCTTTAGGTAGCTTTCTTCCCAGGTATTTTATTCTTTTTGTTGCAGTGGTAAATGGGAGTGTTTTCTTAATTTCTCACTCAGATTTTCCATCATTAGTGTATAGAAATGCAAGAGATTTCTGTGCATTAATCTTCTATCCTGCTATGCTACCAAATTCATTACTTAGCTCTAGTAGTTTTCTGGTAGCAACTTTAGGATTCTCTATGTATAGTATCATGTCATATGCAAACAGTGACAGTTTTACTTCTTCTTTTCTGATTTAGATTCCTTTTATTTCTTTTTCTTCTAAAACTTCCAAAAGTATGCTGAATAATAGTGGTGAAAATGGGCAACCTTGTCTTGTTCTTGATCTTACAGGAAATGGTTTCAGTGTGTCACCCTTAAGAATGATGTTTCACCCTTGAGAACAATGTGGGTGTGTCATATATGGCCCTTATTATGTTGAGGTCAGTCTCCTCTCTGCCTACTTTCTGGAGAGTTTTTAGCCAGAATAGGTTCTGAATTTTTTCAAAAGCTTTTTCTGAATCTACTGAGATTATTGTATGGTTTTTATCCTTCAATTTGTTAATATGGTGTATCACACTGATTGATTTGCATATATTGAAGAATCCTTGCTTCCTGGGATAAACCCCACTGGATCATGGTGTATGATCCTTTTAATGTGCTGTGGGATTCTGTTTGCTAGGATTTTGTTGAGGATTTTTGCATCTATATTCATCAGTGATATTGGCCTGTAGCTTTCTTTTCTTTGTGACAACATTCTCTGGTTTTGGTATCAGGGTGATGGTGGCCTCGTAGAATGAGTTTAGGAATGTACCTCCCTCTGCTATATTGTGGAAGAGCTTGTAAAGGATAGGTGTTAGCTCTTCTCTAAATGTTTGATAGAATTTGCCTGTGAAGCCATCTGGTTTTGTTTGTTGGAAGATTTTTCATCACAGTTTCCATTTCAGTGCTTGTGATTGGTCTGTTTATATTTTCTATTTCTTCCTGGTTCAGTCTGGGAAGGTTGTGCTTTTCTCAGAATTTGTCCATTTCTTCCAGGTTGTCCATTTTATTGGCATATAGTTGCCTGTAGTAATCTCTCATGATCCTTTGTATTTCTGCAGTGTCAGTTGTTACTTCTCCTTTTTCATTTCTAATTCTGTTGATTTGAGTCTTCTCCCTTTTTTCTTGATGAGTCTGGCTAATGGTTCATCAATTTTGTTTATCTTCTCAAAGAAGCAGCTTTTAGTTTTAAAGATCTTTGTTATTATTTGCTTCATTTCTTTTCCATTTATTTCTGATCTGATCTTTATGATTTCTTTCCTTCTGGTAACTTTGGGTTTTTTTAGGTCTTCTTTCTCTAATTGCTTTAGGTGTAAGGTTAGGTTGTTTGAGATTTTTCTTACTTCTTGAGGTATGATTGTACTTCTATAAACTTCCCTCTTAGAACTGCTTTTGCTGCATCCCATAGGTTTTGGGTCATCGTGTTTTCATTGTCATTTGTTTCTAGGTATTTGTTGATTTTCTCGTTGACTTCTTCAGTGATCTCTTGGTTACTTAGTAGCATATTGGTTAGCCTCGACGTGGTTGTATTTTTTACAGTTTTTTTTCCCTGTAACTGATATCTAGTCTCATAGAGTTGTGGTCGGAAGACATACTTGATACAATTTCAAACTTCTTAAATTTACCCAAGGTTGGTTTTGTAATGATCTATCCTGGAAATTGTTCCATGAGCACTTGAGTAGAAAGAGTATTCTGTTGTTTTTGAACAGAATGTCCTATAAATAGCAATTACGTCCATCTTGTTTCATGTGTCATTTAAAGCTTGTGTTTCCTTATCTATTTTCATTTTGGTTGATCTGTCCATTGGTGAAAGTGGAGTGTTAAAGTATAATACTATTATTGTGTTACTGTTGATTTCCCCTTTTATGGCTGTTAGCATTTGCCTTATGTATTAAAATGCTCCTATGTTGGGTGCATAAATATTTACAATTGTTATATCTTCTTCTGGGATTGATCCCGTGATCATCAGGTAGAGTCCTTCTTTTCTCTTGTAATCATCTTTATTTTAAAGTCTATTTTGTCTGATAAGAGGATTGCCACTCCTGCTTCTGATTTCCATTTGGATGGGATAGCTTTTTCCATCCCCTCACTTTCAGTCTGTATGTGTCCCTAGGTCTGAAGTGGGTCTCTTGTAGAGAACATATACATGGGTCTTGTTTTTGTATCCATTCAGCCAGTCTATGTCTTTTGGTTGGAGCATTTAATCCATTTACATTTAAGGTAATTATCAATATGTATGTTCCTATTACCATTTTAATTGTTCTGAGGTTTTTTTTGTAAGTCTTTATCTTCTCTTGTGTTTCCTGCCTAGAGAAGTTCCTTTAGCATTTGTTGTAAATCTGGTTTGGTGGTGCTGAACTCTCTTAGCTTTGGCTTGTCTGTAAAGATTTTAATTTCTCCATCGAATCTGAATGAGATTCTTGCTGGGTAGAGTAATCTTGGCTGTAGGTTTTTCCCTTTCATTACTTTAAATATGTCCTGCCAGTCCCTTCTGGCTTGCAGAGTTTCTGCTGAAAGATAAGCTGTTAACCTTATGGGGATTTCCTTGTATGTTATTTGTTGCTTTCCCTTGCTGCTGTTAATATTTTTTCTTTGTATTTAACTTTTGAGAGTTTGATTTATTATATGTCTTGGCATGTTTCTCCTTTGATCTATCCTGTATGAGACTGTCTGTGCTTCCTGGACTTGACTATTTCCTTTCCCATGTTAGGGAAGTTTTCAACTATAATCTCTTCAAATATTTTCTCAGTCCCTTTCTTTTTCTCTTCGTCTTCTGTGACCACTATAAATCGAATGTTGGTGCGTTTAATGTTGTCCCAGAGGTGTCTGAGACTGTCCTCAATTCTTTTCATTCTTTTTTCTTTATTCTTCTCTGCAGTAGTTATTTCCACTATTTTATCTTCCAGGTCACTTATCCATTCTTCTGCCTCAGTTATTCTATTACTGATTCCTTCTAGAGAATTTTTAATTTCATTTATTGTCTTGTTCATAGTTTGTTTGCTCTTTAGTTCTTCTAGGTCCTTGTTAAACGTTTCTTGTATTTTCTCCATTCTATTTCCAAGATTTTGGATCATCTTTACTATCATTACTCTGAACTGTTTTTCAGGTAGACTGTCTATTTCATCTTCATTTGTGTTGTCTTGTGGGTTTTTACTTTGCTCCTTCATCTGCGGCATATTTCTCTGTCTTCTCATTTTGTTTAACTTACTGTGTTTGGGTCTCTTTTCACAGCCTGCAGGTTCATAGTTCACATTGATTTCGGTGTCTGCCCGCAGTGGGTCAGGTTGGTTCAGTGGGTTGTGTAGGAGTCCTGGTGGAAGGCACTGGTGCCTGAGTTCTGGTGGATGGAGCTGGATCTTGTCTTTCTGGCGGGCAGGGCCGCATCTGGTGCTGTGTTTTGCAGTGTCTGTGTAGTTACTATTATATTAGGCAACCTCTCTGCTAATGGGTGGGGCTGTGTACTTCTCTTGCTACTTGATTGGCATGGTGTATCCAGCACTGGAACTTTCTGTCCATTGGGTGGATTTGGGTCTTAGCATTGAGATGGAGATCTCTGGGAGCTCTGTCCGTGACTGATATTATGTGGGATCAGAAGTTCAGGTGGTCCAATGTCCTGAACTCGGCTCTCCTACCTCAGAGGCTCAGGCCTGACCCCAGGCCAGAGCACCAAGACCCTGGCAGCCACACAGCTCAGAAGAAAAGGGAGAAAAAAGGAAAGAAAAAAAATATATATAATAAATAAAAAAATTTTTAATGAAAAATAAAGAAAATAGCAATCAAACCAATAAATAAATCCACCAATGATAACAAGCACTATAAACTATATTAAGATAAAAATAAAAGTCAGATACAAATCAGTCACAGACAGGAAATCCCATGTCTACAGTTGCTCCCAAAGTCCACCACCTCAATTTTGGGATGATTCTTTGTCTATTCAGGTATTCCACAGATGCAGGGTATATCCAGTTGACTGTGGGGATTTAATCCACTGCTCCTGAGGCTGCATGGAGAAATTTCCCTTTCTCTTCTTTGTTCGCACAGCTCCAGGTGTTCAGCTTTGGTTTTCTCCCTGCCTCTGCATGTAGGTCACCCTCAGGCATCTGTTCCCACCCAGAAAGGACGGGGTTAAAGAAGCCGCTGATTAGGGGGCTCTGGCTCACTCACGCCAGTGGGAGGGAAGGGTATGGTAGTTATAATTGGAATGCAGGGTGAGCCTGCAGTGGCAGAGGCCAGTGTGACACTGCAACACTCTGAGGCGCACCATGTTTTCTCCTGGGGAACTTGTCCCTGGATCATGGGATCCTGGCAGTGGCAGGATGCACAGGCTCCCAGGAGCAGAGGTGTGGATAATGACCTGTGCTTGCACACAGGATTCTTGGTGGCTGCAGCAACAGCGTTAACAATTCTGGGGTCCAAGCTGATAGCCACAGCTCACAGCCATCTCTGGAGCTTGTTTAGGTGGTGCTCTGCCTTCTGTGTACAGACAGGAAGGAATCCCCTCTCCTCACACACCCTGAAACAATGGTCTCTTGCCTCTTAGGCAGGTCCAGACTTTTTCCCGGACTCCCTCCCGGCTAGCTGTGGCTCACTAGCCCCCTTCAGGCTGTGTTCATGCAGCCAACCCCAGTCCTCTCCCTGGGATCTGACCTCTGAAGCCTGAACCTCAGCTCCCAGCCCCCACCCGCCCCAGCGGGTGAGCAGACAAGCCTCTCAGGCTGATGAGTACTGGTCGGCACTGATACCCTGTGCGGGAATCTCTCCACTTTGCCCTCTGCAACCCTGTTGCTGCGTTCTTCTCTGTGGCTCCGAAGCTTCTCCCCTGCCCACCTCCCCATCTCCACCAGTGAAGGAGCTTCTTAGTGTGTGGAAACTTTTCCTCCTCACAGCTCCCTCCCAGAGGTGCAGGTCCTGTCCCTATTCTTTTGTTTCTGTTTTTTCCTTTGCCCTACCCAGGTGTTGTGTGGATTTTTTTGCATTTTGGGAAGTCTGAGGTCTTCTGCTAGCATTCAGTAGCTGTTCTGTAGGAGGTGTTCCACATGTAGATGTATTTTTGATGTATTTGTGGGGAGGAAGGTGATCTCTATGTCTTACTCCTCTGCCATCTTTTTTTTTTTTTTTTTTTTTTTTTGCGGTACGCAGTCCTCTCACTATTGTGGCCTCTCCCGTTGCGGAGCACAGGGTCCGGACGTGCAGGCTCAGCAGCCATGGCTCACGGGCCCAGCCACTCCGCGGCATGTGGGCTCTTCCCGGACCAGGGCACGAACCCGCGTACCCTGCATCGGCAGGCAGACTCTCAACCACTGCGCCACCAGGGAAGCCCCTCCTCTGCCATCTTGAAGGTCCTCTATCTTTTTTAAAAAAGTGAAGTTGTTTTACAGTGGCATATTCATAAATCCTAATCCAAATTATATATATCTGGAGGTTTATCCTTTAATATTTTACTTTATAAAAGTCTTAGTAAGAAAATACCCATTTTGTTTTCCTTTTATCTTAATAAAATATAATTTACTAGATATAGTTATAAACCAGTATTAACATTCAACTCAATAAATATTTATTGAAAATCTACTATGTACAAGATGCCCTACAAGAAATATAAATTAGAATCAAATTAACTCTTGATTTAAGGAGCTATATTGTCATGTATGAAATAGGGCTGCTAGCCCAGAAAGCATTTATAGATAAAATGTTGCATAAGATGATAAGGTCATTTAGAAATCTCAAATTCATGGTGAAGATTGAGAAATTAGATTTCAACCTTACCTTATAGATTATATTGGACCTAGATGAGTGGGGTTAAAAGGATACAGGTTATAGTTGATGGGCTGTGAAATGAGAATATTAAGTTCCACAGTACCTTCTGAGAATGGACAACGTTAGTCCCATCTCGTCTTCCAAAAACACTGTTTTTGTTAACTTGAAATACATTTCATAAACTGGTATCTGATAGCGAGACTGTCCTTTCTATCTTAAATGGTCTATAAAGCACTCAGGGAACATTGCATAGGCAAAGAGAGAGAAGTCAAGGCACATAACTGAGCAAGGCTGGAATGCAGTGCATGTGTAAAGAAATTAAGGACAATAAATGTAAAAAATGATTAGGTTATATTATGGAAAATCTTATATGAGTCTTAGGGTTTTATCACATTAGATATCTCAGTTCTCAAGATAATTGTTGGGATAATAATGCACTGCAATTGGCTTTATTATCAGATATGTTTCTTTTCAAAAGGTTAGAGAGTTGTCGTTACAAGTTGCCTTTCCCTTCATCTGGTCATATACCCGAAGTTCTAAGGAGCTCACCTGGGATGAGTGAGGTTATTTGACAGAAAAAAATTTTGATATCACTCTAAGAGGATGTTTGTTTTAGCTGTTAGCTAACTCAAGAATTCTTTATTTACTCCTTATCTATTTTGTGATTATTCTCAGGGTAATATCACATGTTCTGCCCAAGCATCCCAGCCATCTACATGACAGCTGCACTTCAGAGTTGTAGGCAATCAGTCATTGCTACTCTGATTTGTTTATTTAGTGTTAGCCAATTGTAGCCTTATTATCTACAGAGCATAGATCTATGCAAACATTATCCAGACATAAATTTGAATAACCAGAAAACAAGGTAACTTGTGGTACATAGGCATTCCCTCTCTGAAACGTCTACAAAAGACTATTTCTGAGGAAAGCAGAAACAGTTCTAAGGGTTTGTGCCTGACCTGGTCCCCTTAGGAGGCAATGGGAAGGAATTAACATTTTTCAAGCAGGAGAATGATATGATCAGAACTGAACATTGCTGAACACAATTTGTCAGTAATGTCAAATTTGAATCAGAAGGAATGTATAAATTATTTAAAGAGACCAAGTATAAAGTAAAAAAAGCCAGCAAGAAGCATCAAAAGGCATTTAAGAGGCAGGGTTAGAATGCACAGAACACTGCAATTAATTGGAGGGAGAGGTGGTAAGAAAGGGAGAAATAACTAAGTTTTCAGCTCTTGGTGGTTGGGAAATTTTGACTTTACATACAGAGAATTCAGGAAAAATAAGTCATTCTGAGGTGGAAACAGTCAAAATTGGGTTGTGCCCAACAGGGAATACAGATAAATATGTCCCAAAGACAAATGAAAATTAGATCTGATTTATGAAGGCAAGATGAGAATCAGAGACTTAGAGGTACAGATCTGGCTCACATGCACAAGATGATGACACCCTGCTGCAAAATATATGGTGACTCCACTATTAAATAAAAAGTTTATATTTGGAAAACAGACAGCAGATGGTTGTTGCTGATCTTTAAAATGTCACATTAACCTTCAAATAACTTTTTTTCCTTATTAAAAGTAAAAAGATAATGCTAAATTCTTCATAGTAATATTAGAATAAAAAACAAAGAAAAAATATAAATGGGACTAACAAGCAAGTTTAATTTGAGGAAGTTCTCTTTGGTTACTCATAGTTTAGAACAACTTCAAAAGCAAAGTCAGAATATATTACCCCCGAGTTTCAAGTATTGATGCCCATCAATGCTTACTTATGTCAGCAAATCACTTCAAAGTTCTGAACCAGAGTTGGTTGAATCAAAGTGGGCAGATTAATGAGGAAAACCTCTATAGAATTTTATTTTAAATCAAGCACACATAAAAAATTGCATAATATGTATTCTAGCATTTTGAAACAAAAGTTCAATGTTTATAGGCCTCAGGCAAATGCTATGCCTTCCAAAGTATTAGGCACACAGTCAAGAAGAAAATTCACTCTCCATTGAAGCCTACTAAATCAACACCTGTCATATTAACGCCCTCATCTATTTCTACTGCTTAGAAAATTCAGGGACTAATCTTAAAGTGAAAGTTCAATATAAAAACTACATATTATGTATGAAGCTGGAATTGTGGTTAACACAGCAAGTCAAAGAATAGTTATCAGCCATGGTTTGTTTATTTTTGATTAATTAAAGCCTATTAATCTAGGCTTTTTTTAAACATGAAAATTGAGAGTCAATGTATTGGAAAGGAGGGTCCTAAGAGATTATTTACACCAAAAGATATGTCACAGAACTCTTGAGAACCATGAAAGGAGCTTGAATCATTACATGAAGTTTTATTCAAACTTACTTTGAAAACCTATGGTAACATACTATAATGCACACTGAAATATCACACACTAAATATTAACACATGATTTATCATTCGTTTTGACTTCATGATTTGGGGATTATTCAACTTGGAGAGGAACTTGAGATAAAACATCTGAAATTACGAATTAAGTTTAAAAATGTAGTACCACATTGCAGAAGTAGCAGGCTGAATATGGGATTCCCTACAAATTTCAGACATGAATAAATGTAAGTTGTTTAACACTTTGAAGGAAACACAGAAGAATAAATACTACAAAGGGTAAGTAAACAAAGTAGAAGTAACAAAAATGATAAAGCTAACATAAAGTGATAGCTTATCTTTAACTCCCATTTTTAAATATGGTCAGTATAATTGAACTATTATTCTCATTGACTGTAGAAGTATTAAATGCTATAAACTGTATATATAAAATTTAAAACTGGAAATCATGGTTTCAATTTTGAATCTGGGGTCACCTTGCCTCCTATTTGTATTTATCTTATTCACTTCTGCTGTAGAAAAATGCCATAGATTGGGTGACTTATAAACAGCAAAATTTATTTCTCACAGTTCTGGAGGTTAGAATTCTAAGATCAGGTGACAGCATGGTTGGGTATTAGCAAGGACCTTCTTCTGAACTGCAGACTGCTAACCTCTCGTATTCTTATAATGGCAGTAATCCCATTCATGAGAGCTTCACCCTCTTAGTTATCTCCCAAAGGCTCCAACTCCAAATGACCTAATTACCTCCTAAAGTCCCTACCAACAAATACCATCATATTAAGAATTAGGTTTTAATATATGAACTTTAGGGAGACACAAATATTCAATCCACATCAGTATTTGATTAGTAGTATCCAATGATGATATTTCATTTATCTCTATTACTATATCATACTATAGATTACGAGTGCCTTCTTTAACACTGGGAATAGAGTTATTAGTGCCTTTAATATACTCATATTAGAAAACAAATTTTTTAAAACCTAGAACCAATTTAGAAAACTCAGAACCAATTCAAAGAACTCAGCCTTAAGATTCTACTCCTCTAGAAACACTCTTGGAAACAAAATCTGTATCGGTTAGTGTTCCACCAAAGAAACATAATTACATATATATATATTTTGTAATGTATGTACTATATGTATATATATATGGTACGTATGCATGAATGTGTGTATATGTATATGTGCACATGTTTATACACATGTGTGTAAACATACATATAGAGAGAAGGAAATTCATTTCAAGGAATTGGTTTATGCACAGATGCATAAGAAATTGTAGAGTATGGGTAGGTAAGTCTAAATTCTGTAGGGCAGGATGGTATGCTGGAAATTCTCAAGTAGGAGCAGACACTGTAGTCCACAGGAAAAGTTTATTTTTTTGCAGGGAAACCTCAGTTTTCTTCTTAAGGTCTTTCAACTGATTGTATGAGGCCTACCCAGATTATCAAGGATAATAAAACTTACCTAAATTCAACTGATTGTAGATATTAATCACATCTACAAAATATCCACACAGTAACACCTAGAATAGTGTTTGATAGAATAACTGAGAACTACAGTCTCACGAAGGTGATATATAAAACCAACCATCACAGGCACTAAAGAAGGAAAAAGTAATTAAGAATAGGGACAAATAGAAAACAAATAAGAAGGGATACTGAAATCTCACCTAGTAGTAACTGCATTCAACTGCCTAAACACACTAATTAAGAGGTAGATATTTTCAAACTGGATATAAATAAGACTAAATTGTAAGTTTCCTATAAGGGACAGCTGTTAATGAAAAGTCAGATATAAGTTAAATGTGAAAAGAGAGAAAATGTTTACAATGCAAACACAACAAGAAAGCTATATCAAGTTAAGAGAGACTATATTAGTTTAAATGAAACAGGCTGCAGGAGAAAAAATATTACCAGAAATATAAAGGAAATTTCATACTAATAATAGTGTAAATTTATCAAGAAAACGTATCAGAGGAGACCGTCAAGGTGGCAGAGGAGTAAGAGGTGGAGATCACCTTCCTCCCCACAGATGCATAAGAAATACATCTACATGTGGAACAACTCCTACAGAACACCTACTGAACGCTGGCAGAAGACCTCAGACTTCCCAAAAGGCAAGAAAATTCCCATGTACCTGGGTAGGGCAAAAGAAAAAAGAAAAAACAGAGACAGAAGAATCGGGACAGGACCTGCACCTCTGGGAGGGAGCAGTGAAGGAGGAAAAGTTTCCACACACTAGGAAGCCCCTTCACTGGCGGAGAAGGGGGATGGGCGGGGGGGGGAAGCTTCGGAGCCATGGAATAGAGCACAGCAATAGTGATGTAGAGGGCAAAGCGGAGATTCCTGCACAGAGGACCAGTGCCGACCAGTACTCACCAGCCCAAGAGGCTTGTCTGCTCACTGGCCGGGGCGGGTGGGGATGGAAGCTGAGGCTCAGGCTTCAGAAGCCAGATCCCAGGGAGAGGACTGGGGTTGGCTGCGTGAACACAACCTGAAGGGGGCTAGTGCAACACAGCTAGCTGGGAGGGAGTCCGGGAAAAAGTCTGGAACTGCCAAAGAGGCAAGAGACCACTGTTTCGGGGTGCATGAGGGAAGGGGATACAGAGCACCGCCTAAATGAGCTCCACAGACAGGCATGAGACGCTAACGCTGCTGCTACAGCCAACAAGAAGCCTGTGTGCAAGGACAGGTCACTATCCACACTGCCCCTCCCGGGGACCTGTGCAGCCCACCACTGCCAGGGTCCTGTGACCCAGGGACAACCTCAGTAGGAGAACACATGGCACGCCTCAGTCTGTTGCAATGTCATGCCGGCCTCTGCCACCACAGGCTCGCCTACATTCCGTACCCCTCTCTCCCGTAGGCCTGAGGGAGCCAGAGCTCCTAATCAGCTGCTCCTTTAACCCTGTCTTCTCTGGGCAGGGAACAGACGCCCTCAGGCGACCTACATGCAGAGGCGGGGCCAAATCCAAAGCTGAACCCCAGGAGCGGTGCAAACAAAGAAGGGAAAGGGAAATCTCTCCCAGCAGCCTCAGGAGCAGCAGATTAAATCTCCACAATCAACTTGATGTACCCTGCATATCTGGAATACCTGAATATACAATGAATCATCCCCAAATTGAGGCAGTGGACTTTGGGAGCAACTGTAGACTTGGGGTTTGCTTTCTGCATCTAATTGGTTTCTGGTTTTATGTTTATCTTAGTTTAGTATTTAGAGTATATAATCGTTAGTAGATTTCTTTATTAATTTGGTTGCTCTCTTCTTTTTTTAAAAAAAATATATATATATTTTTTCTTTTTCTCTTTTTGTGAGTGTTTATGTATACGCTTCTTTGTGTGATTTTGTCTGTATAGCTTTGCTTTTACCATTTGTCCTAGGGTTCTGTCTGCCCATTTTATTATTTTTTCTTTAGTATAGTTTTTAGCACTTGTTATCATTAATGGATTTGTTTTATGTTTGGTTGCTTTCTTTTTTTTTCCTTTATTACTTAATTTTTAATAATTTTTAAAATTTTTTATTTTAATAAATTTTATGTTATTTTTCATTTCTTCTTTCTTTCTTATTTTCTCCCTTTAATTCTGAGCAATGTGGCTCACAGGGTCTTGGTGCTCCAGGCAGGTGTCAGAACTGTGCCTGAGGTGGGAGAGCGGAGTGAAGGACACTGGTACACCAGAGACTTCCCAGCTCCACGTAATATCAAATGGTGAAAGCTCTCCCACAGATCTCCATCTCAATGGTAAGACCCAGCACTACTGAACGACCAGCAAGCTACAGTGTTGCACAGCCTATGCCAAACAACTAACAAGACAGGAACACAACCATTAGCAGAGAGGCTGCCAACATCATAATAAGGTCACAGACAGCAAAAAAAAAACACCACCAGACGCAGTCGTACCAACCAGAAAGACAAGATACAGCCTCATCCACCAGAACACAGGCACTAGTCCCCTCCACCAGGAAGCCAACGGAACCCACCAAACCAACCACAGCCACTGCGGGCAGACACAAGAAACAACAGGAAACAACAGGAACTACAAACCTTCAGCCTGAAAAAAGGAGACTGCAAACACAGTTGGTTAAGCAAAATGAGAAGACAGAGAAACACACAGCAGATGTAGGAGCAAATTAAAACACACCAGACCAAACAAGTTAAGAGGAAATAGGCAGTATACCTGAAAAGGAATTCAGAGTAATGACAGTAAAGATGATCCAAAATCTTGGAAATAGAATGGAGAAAATACAAGAAACATTTAACAAGGACTTGGAGAATTAAAGAGCAAAAACAAACAATGATGAACAACACACTAAATGAAAATAAAAAGTGTCTAGAAGGAATCAGTAGCAGAATAACTGAGGTAGAAGAACGGATAAGTGACCTGGAAGATAAAATAGTGGAAATTACTAAAGCAGAGCAGAATAAAAAGAATGAAAAGAATTGAGGACAGACTCAGAGACCTCTGGAACAACATTAAATGCACCAACATTCGAAATATGGGGGTCCCAGAAGAAGAAGAGAAAAAGAAAGGGACCAAGAAAACATTTCAACAGATTACAGTTGAAAACTTCCCTAATTTGGGAAAAGAAAAGAGTTAATCAAGTCCAGGAAGTACAGAGAGTCCCATGCAGGATAAATCCAAAGAGAAACATGCCAAGACACATACTAATCACACTATCAAAAAATAAATACAACAAAAAATATTAAAAGCAGCAAGGGAAAAACAACAAATAACACACAAAGGAAACCCCGTAAGGTTAAGAGCTGATCTTTGAGCAGAAACTCTAGAAGCCAGAAGGGAGTGGCAGGACATATTTAAAGTGATGAAGGGGAAAAAGCTACAACCAAGATTATTCTACCCAGCAAGGATCTCATTCATATTTGATGGAGAAATAAAAAACTTTACAGACAAGCAAAAGCTAAGAGAATTCAGCACCACCAAACCAGCTTTACAACAAATGCTAAAGGAATTTCTCTAGGCAGGAAACATAAGAGAAGGAAAAGAACTACAATAACAAACCCAAAACAATTAAGAAAATGGGAATAGGAACATACATATCGATAACTACTTTAAATGTAAATGGATTAAACGCTCCAACCAAAAGACATTGAATGGATACAAAAACAAGACCCATATATAAGCTGTCTACAAGAGACCCACTTCAGACCTAGGGACCCATACAGACAGAAAGTGAAGGATAGAAAAAAATATTCCATGCAAGTGGAAATCAAAAGAAAGCTGTAGTAGCAATTCTCGTATCAGACAAAATAAACTTCAAAATAAAGATGTTTATGAGAGAAAAGAAGGACACTACATAATGATCAAGGGATCAATCCAAGAAGATATAACAATTGTAAATATTTATACAACCAACATAGGAGCACCTCAATACATAAGGCAAATGCTAAAAGCCATAAAAGCAGAAATTGACAGTAACACAATCATAGTAGGGGACTTTAACACCCCACTTTCACCAATGGATAGATTAACCAAAATGAAAAAAAATAAGGAAACAGAAGCTCTAAATGATATGTTAAACAAGATGACTTAATTGTTATTTACAGGACATTCCATCCAATAAAACCAGAATACACTTTCCTCTCAAGTGCTCATGGAACATTCTCCAGGACAGATCATATCTTGGGTAACAAAGAAATCGTTGCTAAATTTAAGAAAACTGAAATTGTATCAAGTATCTCTTCCGACCACAACGCTATGAGATGAGCTATCAATTACAGGAAAAAATCTGTAAAATATACAAACACATGGAGGCTAAACAATACACTACAAAATAACCAAGAGATGACTGAAGAAATCAGAGAGGAAACCAAAAAATACCTAGAAACAAATGACAATAAAAAGAGGACAACTCAAAACTTATGGAATGCAGCAAAAGCAGTTCTAAGATGGAAGTTTAGTAATGCAATCCTACCTCAAGAAACAAGAAATATCTCAAATAAACAACCTAACCTTACACCTAAAGCAATTCGAGAAAGAAGAACAAAAAAAACCCAAAGTTAGAAGAAGGAAAGAAATCATAAAGATCAGATCAGAAATAAATGAAAAAGTAATAAAGGAAACAATACCAAAGATCAATAAAACTAAAAGCTGGTTCTTTGAGAATATAAATAAAATTAAACCATTAGCCAGACTCTTCAAGAAAAAAAGGGAGAAGACTCAAAGTAATAGAATTAGAAATGAAAAATGAGAAGTAACAACTGACACTGAAGAAATACAAAGGATCATGAGCGATTACTACAAGCAACTATATGCCAATAAAATGGACAACATGGAAGAAATGGACAAATTCTGAGAAAAGCACAACCTTGCAAGACTGAACCAGGAAGAAATAGAAAATATGAACAGACCAATCACAAGCACTGAAATTGAAACTGTGATTAAAAATCTTCCAAAAAACAAAAGCCCAGGACCAGATGGCTTCACAGGTGAATTCTATCAAACATTTAGACAAGAGCTAACACCTAACCTTCTCAAACTCGTGCAAAGTATAGCAGAGGAAGGAACACTCCCAAACTCATTCTACGAGGCCAGCATCACCCTGATACCAAAACAAGACAATGATGTCACAAAAAAAAGAAAACTACAGGCCAATACCACTGATGAACATAGGTACAGAAATCCTCAACAAAATACTAGCAAACAGAATCCAACAGCACATTAAAAGGATCATACACCATGATCAAGCGGTGTTTGCCCCAGGAAGGCAAGGATTCTTCAATATATGCAAATCAATCAATGTGATAAACCATATTAACAAATTCAAGGACAAAAAGCATATGATCATCTCAATAGATGCAGAAAAAGCATTTGACAAAATTCAACAAGCATTTATGATAAATACCTTCCAGAAGGAGGCATATAGCAAAATTACCTCAACATAATAAAGGCCATATATGACAAAGCCACAGGCAACATTGTTCTCAGGGGTGAAACACTGAAACCATTTCCTCTAAGATCAGGAGCAAGACAAGATTGTCCACTCTCTCCACTATTATTCAACATCGTTTTGGAAGTTTTAGCCACAACAATCAGAAAAGAAAACGAAATAAAAGGAATCTAAATTGGAAAATAAGTAAAGCTGTCACTGTTTGCAGACGACATGATACTATATAGAGAGAAATCTAACGATGATAGCAGAAAACTACCAGAACTGATCCATGAATTTGATAAAGTAGCAGGATACAAAATTAATGCACAGAAATCTCTTGCATTCCTATACACTAAGGATGAAAAATCTGAAACAGAAATTAAGGAAACACTCTCACTTACCACTGTAACACAAAGAGTAAGATACCTAGGAATAAACCTACCTAAGGAGACAAAAGACCTGTATGCAGAAAACTATGACACTGATGAAAGAATTTAAATATGATACAAACAGATGGAGAGATGTACCACCTGTTCTTGGATTGGAAGAATCAACATTGTGAAAATGACTATACAACCCAAAGCAATCTACACATTCAATGCGATCCCTATCAAACTACCAATGACATTTTTTACAGCATTAGAACAAAAAGCTTCACAATTTGTATGGAAACACAAAAGACTCTGAATAGCCAAATCAATCTTGAGAAAGGAAAATGGAGCTGGAGGAATCAGTCTCCTGGACTTTAGACTATACTACAAAGCTACAGTAATCAAGACAGTATGGTACTGGCACAAAAACAGAAATAAAGATCAATGGAACTGGATAGAAAGCCCAGAGATAAACCCATGCACATATGGTCACCTTATTTTTGATAAAGGAGGCAAGAATATACAATGGAGAAAAGAGAGCCTCTTCAATAATTGATGCTAGGAAAACTGGACAGCCACATGTAAAAGAATGAAATTAGAACACTCCCTAACACCATACACAGAAATAAACTCAAAATGCATTAAAGACCTAAATGTAAGGCCAGACACTATAAAACTATAAGAGGAAAACTTAGGCAGAAAACTCTATGACATAAATCACAGTAAGTTCCTTTTTTACTCAACTCCTAGAGAAATGGAAGTAAAAACAAAAATAAAGAAATGGGACCTAATGAAACTCAAAAGCTTTTGCACAGCAAAGGAAACCAAAAGCAAGATGAAAAGACAGCTCTCAGAATCGCAGAAAGTATCTGCAAATGAAGAAACTAACAAAGGATTAGTCTGCAAAATATACAATCAGCTCTTGCAGCTCAATATGTAAAAAACAAACATCCCAATCCAAAAATGGGCAGAAGACCTAAACAGACATTTCTCCAAAGAAGATATACAAATTGCCATAAACACATGAAAGGATGCTCATCATCACTAATCACTGGAGAAATATTAATCAAAACTACAATGAGGTATTACTCACACCAGTCAGAATGGCCACCAGCAAAAAATCTACAAACAATAAATGCTGGAGAGGGTGTGGGGAAAAGGGAACCCTCTTGCACTGTTGGTGGGAATGTAACTTGATACAGCCACTGTGGAGAACAGTATGGAGGTTCCTTAAAAAACTAAAAATAGAACTACTATACAACCCAGCAATCCCACTACTGGGCATATACTCTGAGAAAACCATAATTCAAAAAGAGTCATGTACCACAATGTTCATTGCATCACTATTTACAACAGCCAGGACATGGAAGCAACTTCAGTGTCCATCGACAGATGAATGGATAAAAAAGATGTGGTACCTATATACAATGGAATATTACTCAGCTATAAAAAGAAACGAAATTGAGTTATTTGTAGTGAGGTGGATGGACCTAGAGTCTGTCATACAGAGTGAAGTAAGTTAGAAAGAGAGTAACAAATATGTATGCTAACACATATATATGGAATCTAAAAAAGAAAAATAACTGATTCTGAAGAACCTAGGGGCAGGTCAGGAATAAAGATGCAGACGTGGGGAATGGACTTGAGGACACAGGGAGGGGGAAGGGTAAGCTGGGACAAAGTGAGAGAGTGGCATGGACGTATGTACACTACCAAATGTAAAATAGATAGCTAGTGGGAAGCAGCCACATAACACAGGGAGATTAGCTCGGTGCTTTATGACCACCTAGAGGGGTGTGACAGGGAGGGTGGGACGGAGACACACGAGGGAGGGGATACGGGTATATATGTAATCATATAGCTGATTCACTTTGTTATACAGTAGAAACTAACACAACATTGTAAAGCAATTATACTCTAATAAAGATGTTAAAAAATATCAATTATGTATGCAAATCATAATATAACTTAAAAATAGAGAAAAATATATATCCAAAATTACAGTTAATTACTCCAAACTCCTCTTGTAAAACAAATAAAAGTCAGACAGCTAATAAGTAAAACTATAGAATACTTAAAGAACACTAACAACAAATATAATCTGTTTGATAGCTATAGGATAGTACACCAAAATCTGCACAAATGCATACTTTTACATAGACAAAATACTCCGTAATAAATTTCCAAGAAAAGAATGGTTCAAGAATATATTCTCAGACTAAGACACAATTAAATTAAAAATCAGTAACTGTAAACTACTAGGTAGGTCCCTAAGACAGTATATTAAACATCATAGTTCTATCTCATGTATCAAAGAAGAATTCACTCAGGAAATTAGAAAACAATTTTGCTAAATCAAAATGAAAAGGCAAAAAATAATATTTGTGGAATGCAGCAAAAGCAATGATAAGAAGAAAATTTATACCTTCATGAATCGAGTAAAAACAAAGGTTCAAATTCAATAAACTCAGCTCTCAGCTTATGAAACTAAAAAAAAAAAAAAATAGGTAGTGAAAATAAAAAGAATATTTGTAAATAATCACAGAAACCAGTGAAAGAGTAAATAAACAGCAGAAAAAAGACAGCAAAGTCAAGAGTTTATTCCTGAAAATTTTTAATAAAAATGGATAAACTTATAATACAACTCATGAATATCTAGAATCAAAGAATTTCTATAGATCCTATAGATCTTCAGAAGAATATAAAATAATATTATGAACAATCTTATGCCATTATTCAATGAACAACATGAAATGTAAAAATATCCTAAAAAATTAAATTACTAAGACCATCACAAGAATAAATTAAAAATCTGAAAGTATTATATTAATTAAAGAAATAAAATTTGCAATTGAAAACATCCCCAGAAAAAACCTCCATGACCAGATGTTTTCTACTGGAGACAGAGATCAAATATTTAAGGAAGAATAGTACAAAGCCTACAGCAACTCATCCAGAAAATATAGAAAGAAAGGATAATCCCCAGTTCATTTTACAAGGCCAGAAATACACTGATAGCAAAATCAAAAACATTACAAAGGAAAAAAGAAAAATACTATAGACCAAAATTCCCTATAAATATAAATGCAAAAAATCTTTTAAATATATTTGCAAATTGAATACAGCAAATATAGAAAGGAAAAAACAAATGTCCAAGACTGTTTTGAGGATCTGAGGTTGATTTACTATAAATAAATCAATGTTTTATCACAATATTAACAGAATAAAGAGAAAAGTCATGTGATCATCTCAACAGTTAAAGAAATCGCATTTGAAATAATTCAAAACACATTCAGGATAAAAGATTCCAGCATGCAAAGAACATAAGGGAAAGTCTTCACCTATAAAAAAGCATCTATGCCCACAGTTAACATCATACTCAATAGTGAAAAACTGAAAACTTTTCCTCTAAAATCAGGAAAAAGCCATGGATGCCCACTCTCACCACTTTTATTCAATATAGAACTGTAAGGTCTAACCAGAGTTATTAGGCAAGAAAAATAAATAAAATGCATCTAAATAGGAAAGGAAGAAGCAAAATTGTTACTATTTGCAGATGATATGATGTCATATGCAGAAAACGCTGAAGAGTCCACCAAAAATCTGTTAAAACTAGTCAATTAATTCAGAAAATTTGCAGGATACAAAAGCAATATACAAAAATCAGTTATATTTCTGTACACTAACAACAAACTATCAGAAAGAGAAACTAAGAAAACAATCACATTTACAATAGCATTAAAAAAGAGAGAATCTAGGAATAAATTTAACAAGGAGGTGAAAGATCTGTACACTGAAATCTATAAGACACTGATGAGAAAAACTGAAGAAGACAGAAATAAATGGAAAGATATTATCTGCTCATACATTGGAAAGAACTAATACTGTTAAAATATCCATAGTACCCAAAGCCATCTATGGATTCAATGCAATCTCTACACAGGGAAAGGACAGTCTCATCAATAAATGGTGATGAGGAAAAATTGGAAGGCCACGTGCAAATGAAACTGGATCCCTATCTTACACCATACACAAAAATCAATTCAAATTGGATAAAGACTTGAATGTAAGCCCTGAACCATAAAACTCCTAGAATAAAACATGGGGGGGGTAAGCTCCCTGACATTGGTTTTGGCAATGATTTTTTTAGGTTTGACATCAAAAGCAAAGGCAATACAAGCAAAAATAGATAACTGGAACTACCTGAAACTAAAATGCTTCAGCACAGCAAAGGAAACCAACAACAAAATCAAAAGGCAACCTATGGAATGGGAGAAAATGTTTGCATATCACCTAACTGATAAGGAGTTAATATCCCAAACATGTAAAGAACTCATAGTAATCAGAAGAAAAAAAAATCTGATTGAAAATTGGGCAGAGGTAATCAACAGACATTTTTCCAAGTATTTTCAAATGGTCAACAGGTACCTGAAAATGTTCCCAACGTCACTTAATTAACAGGGAAATGCAAGTCAAAGCCACAATGATGTATCACCTCATGTCTGTTAAATGGGTATCATGAGGAAGACAAGAGACAACAGGCACTGGCAAGGATGTGGTAAAAAAAGGAACACTGATACACTGTTGGCGGGAATGTAAATTGGTCTAAACACAGTGGAAAACAAAATGGAGATTCCTCAAATAATTAAAAATAGATCTGCCATACGATCCAGCAATTCCACTTCTGAGTATATACCCCCAAAAATGAAAACAGAATTTCTATACTGTTTGAATTTTTTAATCATGTAAATGTACTGTGTTTTAAAAAATGGTGTTATCTGGTTGGGGTATCATGAGTTGCTTTTGCTTTTATGCTATATTTTCCTGTCTTTCAAAGCTAATAAACATTATTAAAATATAAATCATAGGTGAATCACAGAATCATTTCAGCAAAACAAGTGTTTATTTCTAAATCAAAAATGTATATAGCAGAAATTTTCAAACTAATTAAAAAAATTCCATTGCCAATTGCTAATCAGTCAAATATAAGACATTTGAAAAGAATTGAAATCACTGGAAAATATCATTAAATTAGAAAAAAATCAATTAGTTTTCAAGATCTCAAACTACATAACGTCAAGTACAACTGCCTATCTGGCTGTCAGATATAGTTACCTTGTTGCCTATTAGTTTCACTGTAATCTTTCTTCTAACTGCAAATTCCCTTTACTGTTTTGTATGACTTTATTATAAAGATGGTTTTGGTGTTTTGCTATCAGTTAGCTTCTTCAAAGATTCATTTCATGGAGTTAATTTTTATGGCTTCTAAAAGGAAGGAGCATCTGACCACTAAGCAGAAGCTCTAGGACTGTTGCAACTAATTGTGGGACCGAGACCACATCATTTAGCATTCCTGAGCATTGCTCTGCAAATCTGAATACCTACTCTGTGTCAAGCACTGTGATCACCTCACAAATAAATCAATTACTTCCTAATTCTAAAATTGTACAATTTCATAAATTTTCATACATTTTCCAATTCAAGATAGAATTAAGCCATAGATAATTCCAATTTTTTAATCAGAAGGACCCAATAAGAGTGGGGTTAATTTTTAGTTCTTTTCCCAGCACAGAAACACACTTAGTTCTATCCATGCAACAAATATAACTTATTTTTATAACTTTCCAATTTAATGCATGTTTCCTTCACATTAACAATTAGAAATAACATGAACAGTATATTAGACCTGGGTTCAAGAAAATCAGCTACTTTTTTGGTGGTTTTTTCTGTCATTTTGCTGTGTTCTAGGTATTTGCAATAGAAGTACAGAGAACTTGCTCCTTTCCTCATTGAGATTCTGGGAGGATTCTGAAGATCCTGTGCACAAACCATTTTGCCTCATTCAGAAGAAGGGGGCTTTATATAAAGGGACTGTTGTTATTACTTACCATATAGTGCAAACATGTTTCATGATAAGGTCTGCTTCCCAAAGGAATCAGCCATTCCCACTTTCTATTCAAAGGGTGAATGAATTATGGTTGAACAGGGCACAAAAAAGTTCTATCAGTAAATACTGCTTTGAAATACTGCTCTTAGTGATTATGTAATTTTGCTGTTTTTTCTCATTTAAAGCTAACACTACAAAATTTCATACAAACTGACAATCACTCTTTTGCCAGTATGCAAATTCAAGTAATACAATACAGTGAAATTATAGTTGGAAAATAGTTTTGCTGCATAACTAATTTACTTTACTTTCAGTGTGGCTGGTAGACACACAATGTTTTCTGTTTTCCTCTGCAAGGTTAAGAAATGTAGCTTTTAACATTAGGTCTGACAAGAGTGTGAGAGATTAGAAATAACAACACTGGACTCTCCCTCCCCTCTCTCTTACTGCACACTCAACTAATTTCCTCAGCATAAACAAAACACACATCAAAGCAAGGGACTTTAGACATAAAAATATAAAGAGAGATTTTTGCGCACAATATGTAATTTCTACATGATACCCAAAAGCTCAAAGTATTAACTAACGAAAAGTAATGACATCTCAACGTAAGTAGGAATCAACTTGAAGGACAACACTCAAGCCCCTCATAGCAATAGTCACAAATGCCCAGCATATTAATATATAACATGTGAAATTAATGCATCACTAAGCTTTCCCTAATTTTGTTCATATGCCTTTTGGTTTAAAAGATCATAGTACTAACACTATAATATTTTGAGAAAGGAGATTCTATTTTTATGATTCTCAGATTATATTTTATATTTGGATTAGAAAAGTAAGTGGCATTTTTGTTGTCAAGTGGTGAATGGTATTCCTCCATAAACAGGAGATGTTGAAGAGAAAGGGATAAGAAGGGGAAAGAAAAGTAAAAACACCAAGGACTTTAGTTAAACATGTTTCTGAGTGAGTAAAGAAATCTGCTCTTGGGACATTTTATTTCAACCACATAACATAAAATCACATGTATCTTGATATTTACCTGTCCTCTTGCAAAATCCAGGAACAGAGAAGAGTTATTTAACTAAACTTGCATTGGCTTTCTATTAGAAGTCTAATAGATTTTGAGGTTTCTGCATAGCAGACCACCTGGGTAAAAATCTAGTAGACATTGGTTAACTACCACGTTTGAGAGGCTCTAAGCCAGTGTTTCTTATGTTGGCGTGCCTAAGAATCACCAGGAGAGCTTGTTATAACAGACTTCTGGGGACCAGGTTTGGGATTGGACAAGAGAATTTGCATTTCCGTAAAGCTCCTAGGTGATGGTGATGCTGCTAGTTTGTAGGTGACACTGAGTAGCACTGCTCTTGTCATCATTTGGCAATATTTATGTCCATGTACATTAAATGAATACCTGTGTTAAGTACTATTTTTAAAAAAATCCAAATAGATTCACTCCATTAATTTTTAGCAAAACTATCTTTCCTTATATAGATATTAAAGACAACTAGGAAAGCTGAAATCTATTTATTTTCCAGGTTTATGATTCTAAACAAGGGTCTCAGCTTTATAACATGCTTAGATGGTAGATAAATGAGCTTCATCATAAACATGACCTTTATAAAAAGTGAGAAAAATAAGTCAGTATTACATAAAATGTTAATCCCAGAATCATAAAATAACATCTCGTATCCTACATTTTAGCATGTCAATGTCTAAACCTTTTAAACCAAATGACATATAAACAAAATCAGCAAAAGCTTAGTGATGTATAAATTTCACATGCATATAATTAATAGATATTTGTAACTATCAATTTGAGGAGGCTTGAATGTTGCCATTCAAGTTGATCTCTCCTTATTACATTCATTTTCTCCATCTTCTATAGTTTTCTATTTCTTTTATTCCTACTCTTATTGCTTCCTTCCTTCCATCTTTTTGGTTTAAATTTAGTTTTTTGAGTTTTAAAGTTGCAAGCTTAGAAGCCTAGATCACTGGTCTCAAACTTTTCTTCTGATATAAGTATCTAAAGCACAAATTTTCCTTGACGTACTGCTTTTGCTGCAACCCACAAATTTTAATAGGTTTTGTTTTTATTTTCATTTATTTTCTAATTTCCCTTGTAATTTCTTCTTTGAACCATGAGTTGTTTTCCAGATATATTTTTGTTTATTTCTAACTTAGTTTTATAGTTTCAGAGAATATACTTTGAGTGATTTCAATTCTTTTAAATTTATTGACTTTTATGGCCAAGCATATGTTCTATGGTTAATGTTCCATGTGCAACAGAAAGTACTGTGTATTCTGCAGTTGCCTGGCGTTGTGTTCTACAAATGTTAATTAGGTTTAATTGGTTGAGAGTGTTCAAGTATTCTACCTACTTCCTGACTTTCTTTCTGCTTGATCTATTACTAACAGAGGAATACTCAAATTACCAATTTTAATTGTGGATTTATCTATTTCTCCTTTCAGGTTTGTCAGTGTTTGCCTCATGTGTTTTAAAGCTTTTAGTTTTGGGGCATACACATGTAGGCTTGTTATGGTTCTTGATCACTTTTTTTTTTTTTTTACATCTTTATTGAAGTATAATTGCTTTACAATGGTGTACTAGTTTCTGCTTTATAACAAAGTGAATCAGTTATACATATACACATGTTCCCATTTCTCTTCCCTCCTGCAACTCCCTCCCTCCCACCCTCCCTATCCCACCCCTCTAGGTGGTCACAAACCACCCAGCTGATCTCCCTGTGCTACGAGGCTGCTTCCTACTAGCTATCCACTTTACGCTTGGTAGTGTATATATGTCCATGCAACTCTCTCACCTCGTCACAGCCTCCCCTTCCCCCTCCCCCTCCCCATATCCTCAAGTCCATGCTCTAGTAGGTCTGTGCCTTTATTCCCGTCTTACCCCTAGGTTCTTCATGACCTTTTTCCTTCTCTTAGATTTCATATATATGTGTTAGCATACGGTAAATTTACTCTTTTATCATTGGGAAATGTTACCTTTATCATTGATATTTCTTATACTAAAGTCAACTTTGTCTGATATTAACATAGGTACTTCAGTTTTTTTATTATTATAGTTTGAACATAAATATAACATATTCCTTGAAGAAAATACACAGAAAGAATATGTACAAAGAAAATACAAAGTCTGAAGAATTTGATAGGCAAATTTGACCAATTTTTAATAAACTCATGAATCCAACATTTGAAGTCTCTTCCAGAGAACAGAGAAAAAAGATAGTATGCCCCAATTCATTCCATGAGGCCAGAATGACACAAAACTTGGCGAAGACATTATAAAAAATAAAAATTATAGATTCACCTCACTTGTGTATATGTATGCAAAAATGCTAAACAAAATCCAACTGCACAGGCACTGATAAACAAAATAACACCATGACCATACGGGGTTTACCTCAATATCCAATGTTGGATTAATATTAGAAAATTCTCAAATGTTATCTACCATATTAACAGATTTATGTAGAACAATAAGTTTTTCCATCTCACTGGATACAGAGATAGCATTTGATAAAAATCCCTTTTATTTTCCACTCAATATAAAATATGTAAAGTCAGATATTACATCATTTCTTTAGCCTTCTGCCAGTGAGGCCCTTGTCCTTGAAATATTTCCTACTTTTTAAGCAGCAGAGATTCTCCCTGTATTAGAGGAGAAAAGAGCAAATTTATCCATGTTCCAATTTTGACATGACCTGGTTTCTCCCATTAGTGAACTTCTCCTTTTTTTTGACTATTTTTTCCAGTTTTATTAAGATATAATTGACATATAATTTTGTATTAGTTTAAGGTGTACAACATAATGATTTGATACATGTATGTATTACCAAATGATTACCACAAGTTTAGTTAACATCCATCAATCACCATATAGTTACAAATTTTCTTCCTTGTGATGAGAATTGTTAATATCTACTCTCAGCAAATTTAAAATATACAATACAGTATTGTTAATATAGTCACTATACTGTACATTATAGCCTCAGAACTTATCTTTCTTTTTAACTCAAAATGATGAACTATGAGGACCTCCAATTACAACTTTTTCTTTCTTAATGGGATTCCTGGAAAGCAGGCTTTCTCCAATCTCTTACAGAACTAATTCAAAGTAGCAAGCACTTATGAGAAGTAAAAAGTTTCACGACAAAAGTGAAAAAAAATGCTTTCATTGAATCCTTTTGTTGTAAATGATACAAATCATCTTCTGGAAGAGGAATGTTCAGACACTGCTATACCATGCTTCTCTGGTGAGAACTAATCAATTCTATCTGTTACCACATGAGGGGAAATTTGTCCCATGGCAACGGCAAAGGAAGCTACTCAGTGAGATAACACTGACCAATGATCTCTGGCCTAGTAATTTTAGCAGCAGAGATAAGATAGAACATGTCTTTTATTATTTCATTGGAATACCTTTATAACTAATTTTAAGCTGTGTTCATACTAAGCATAAACATACTTACAAATACTCAGCCCCAACTGCAGAAATCCTATATCTGTTTAGTTGATGAGCCTAGTTCAATATGCTATTTTCTTTTTGGTTCATCCCTCCCATATTTTTCTAAAATCAATTTACTGTTTTTTATCTGATGCCACCATGCTGTAGGACTAACCAGGGTTTGATTTAGAACATACCATTTATTAAGTTCTCATCTTACTGTTTATAAAGCAAATTCAGTTCATAGAATTTCTGAATTTGTTTTTATAATACATAATAAATTATTGAAGAGATTTTTTATTGGTAAATTCATGTATTCAAGAGGCTTGTTGAACAAAATGAACTTATCAGAGATCAACAAATATTTATGTAAAGGACAGCACAGTAAATGCTTTGTGGGCTATATGCTCTGTGTCACAACTACACAACTCTGTCATTGTAGTGCTAAAGGAGCCATAGACAATACAAAAATAAAAGTGCATGGCTGTGTTCCAATAAAACTTTATTTATAAAAAACAGGCAGTAGACTGATTTGGCCTACGGGTCATAGCTTGTCCTATTTCTATTCCAGACAGAGGCTCTCAATTAACTACTTTATTTTGGCTCCAGTCTCCTATTCCTATATACAATAAAGTTAAAAGCAAGTAAGGGAGATGGGAAAGAAATGAAGGACAGTATGCATTTGTCTCCCTCATGTAGTGTAATCATAGCTGTTCACATATCGACACTTTCTAACTAACAGAGATGTCATTAGTATAGACAAATATTGAAAAATAAACCAAACCTACATACTAATATGTAGCTCTATGGCAGTAGCTCTGGTGTTCTAGTTTCAGAAAATGGCAGTTATTAACTGGCAGTTAGATGAATATGTAAAGAAATGCACTGAGGGAAAACTGTGCCCAGTTGGTAAGTGGATGAGGTTTGGATATCACAGCAAGCCTCATGTTGCTCAAATGAATACACTGAACCCAGCAAGGATCAGACGACAGTGTAGCTGAGCAAATCCTCCTCTTTTACTACTGGAAGAACAATTCGTATCATATGACTTACAACTCTGTCTCATTAACATTCTCTTACAATTCGACATGTACTGGATTTCACAGATTTGTCAGGAATGTGTTATAAGAATCTAGAGGTGAGTAAGGCATATAATGTTGCCCTGCAATATTACAAAACTCCATCCAGAGATGGGAAATACACTTCATCTTAAGTGCCACATTTAAATTGATAACTTGCAGGTTTGGCCTATAAATCACAAATTCCTCTGCTTTAGGAGTTGGCAGACTTCTATAAACAGCTAGACGGTAAACATTTTAGGCTTTGAGAACCATATGGTCTCTGTCATACCTACTCAACTCTGCCATTATAACACAAATGTAACCATAGTCATTGTGTAAACAAATGGGTATAGCCATGTCCCAATAAAATTTTATATAAAAACAAGGAAGTGGGGGGGGACAGATTAAGCCCCTGGCCTTAGTTTGCCAAATTCACCTCTACTCTTTCTACTTTTCCATCTGCAACTTAGATGCAAAAGACATAATCAAGGAATTAAAGGCCTTAATGAGTGGAAAAGATTCTGGACCTTCAGTCACTACCCAGAAGGCTGCCTACTGAACAGTGTATTGAAATTGTAAATGAGACAGAAATAAACGAACCTTGGTCTTAAGTTGCAGAATTTAGCTTACTCAATATAGAAGGTTTTTTACAAAAGGTGGAACATATATTTCAGTAAGAACATAAGTTTTCATTGCACTTGGCTAAATACCTAATAGTAGGATTACTGTATGGTGTGTAAATGATTAAATTTTTATAAGAAACTGCCAAACTGTTTTCCGAAGCGGCTATATCATTTGCATTTTCATTACCAGTTCATCTGCATCCATGTCAGGACTTGGTATATGTATATATATGCCAGGATGTGCCAAAAGGAAAGGTTCTGTGATTTGGGCACTTAAGCCCTTTTCAGTGAAGCCATGAAACTAAACCGATTTGTACCACAGTTACAAAAATGTTGTTCACACGAAATTGCACAAACGACCAAAATTCCTTATTCCTTTCTGCATCCACTCCCCTATGCATAGTAACTTTGCCACTATTTTTCCACCCCTTAAATCTGAGCTGGCTTTATGACTTGCTTTGATCAATAAAATGTAGCAGAAGTAACAGGCCAGTTTTGAGCCTGGTCCTCAAAAGATTTTGCATGCTTCCACTCTTGTTCTTGGAATCCTGTGACTACTGTATGAACAAGCCTAGGAGGATATGCAAATACATGAAGCACATTCAGGTTATCCTAGCTGAGGCCATTTTAGACCAGCCAGCCTCCATCCAGTTTGGCAGCTGATCACAGATGTGTGAATGACCCCAGTCAAAACCAAAAGAACTACCTAGCTTAGGCTGGACAAAAATGCCAAACCATAGAATCATGATTAAATAAGTGGGTGCTGTTTGAAGTCACTGAGTTTTGAGATAGTTCATTATGTAGCAATAGCTAATTGATATGCTGTTTCATCCCTAATCAATTTATATAATCCAAAATAAATTGTTTGCTGCTATGATTAAACAAAATTAATGTTATTACTGGCTCTTATTTCTGTAACTATTCAAATTTGTAACATAACAGGGTTTTCATTAAAAATAAAATGGTACTCATAAAAGCATGCAGATTGGCTTCTGTAAATAAGTTACACTCTTACTTCTGCCAGTAATAAGCTTTGTGATTTTAGAATCATTTACCTTTCATTTGCCTCAGAATCTTCATATATAAAATGAGAATACTGGAGAAATCACAATTTAGGGAATGAAATGTATAATATTCATATATATGAATACACATTATATTTATGATATATATTATACACACATACATATGCACTTGTATATGTTTTCATGTCTGTTTTTATTTCTACATATATGTATTTTTAAAGACCTTAAAAGAACAAACTCTAAATGGAGATGAGTCAGAAAAGCCGTTAGTTCCCCCCAAATACGTAAAGTAGGTGCTTCATATTTCTAAACCATCTAGGAAAGCCCAAATATATGTGAGTCTATAATTAGTAGAGAAAGATAAAGAAATGAGGGTGGTAAAAATTTATACCAAATGTTCCTATATAACCAACTCTCTGAGTGATAAGGAAAGTCAACTGACCAGTCAGTGGTTAATATACAAGTGAAAGATGCAAGTAGAACTTTGCAGATAGTACAGTGAAAGCAAACCACAAGTATTGCTTGAATGAATCATAGAACTTTAGAGGTAGTAGGAACTGTAAAACTCAAATCCAATTTTCAAAGTTTCTTGATTTGACTCAGCTCATTTCAACAAAAATTATTGAAAATCTCTACTGTGAAGCATACTACGCATAGATTATGAAAATTCTATTCTGGAAATATCAAATGACTTACACAAAGTCAACGAATTAGTAGTTGAGAACAGAAAACAAGTTTCCTGATTTCCATTTCAATACTGTTTCTATCATATGAGATAACTACACCAAATGGTGACAAAATATCTAATTATCTGTGACAGGTTATAACTATATATTAGTTATATATTAAACAAAAAATGAATTTTAGCATATTGCAAGAGAACCAGCTATGCAATGTAATCTTATTTTGAAAAGATATTTTTTAGAGGAAATAAGGTGAAGAAAGTCTCCCAATTTAACCAGAAGACCAATGTAATCAAACTCCTACATCTAGGCTGGATTTCTGCGATCCTACCTATGTAGAATCTAAATTGTCCTGCCAATCACAGTTAGGAACTGGGTTATAAGCTGCTGAAATCAATTCATGCCTCATCGACTTTGCTCCCTATCTTAAAAAGGATGCCTTTTTTTCTCTTGTTTTTTTCTCTTCTCTGGTATCTGCTCTCTTCATGTTACAAAACTCTCAATCATCCTGTGCCACAAATGTCTCTTAAAATTAACTATTCTCTCTGAGTCGTAATGGTCTCCCCTTTCCTCTTCTCTTTCTCAAGTATACTATACCATGTTATCCAGACCTCCTTTAAGAGATTATATTCCTAACTGGGGGAGGAGGAAGATGTTCAAGATGTCTTGGTTTTAGAAAATAATGGTGATAAAGAGATGGTAGTTGCTTTTTAATGTTTCTACTTGGGGGAAAAAAAAACTTGTAAGTCTAAGGGTATATGCCCTTAAACTGTTTTCCTCACTGGTTCAGGAAATTCACAAGTGCAGGAATCAAACAATAGAGTTTCAGATTGACAAATATTCCAGATTGATAAAGCAGATATACAGTTATCCCTGGGTATGGGGGGAGTGGGGAGGGATTGGTTCCAGGACCCCTGTGGATACCAAAATCCATGAATGCTCAAGTCCCTTATATAAAATTGACATAGTATTTTCATCTTCACATAAACTTTACATCATCTCTAGATTACTTATGATTCCTAATACAATGTAAATGCTATGTAAATGGTTGCTGGCAAGTGGCAAAGTCAAGTTTTGCTTTACAGAACTTTCTAGAATTTTTTCCTAATATTTTCGATCTGCAGTTGGCAGAACCTACAAATACGGAGGGCCAATGATATTCACAAATTCTCAGCAGAATTAGAAAGCTTTATTATTTATTGATTTTTATTCCAACAATTAATTAAGCTGTATATATAATGCCAGAGGAATGTTTTATTTAATCAACTCAGGAAAAGGTGAAATAAAAAAATTTAGACAAATTAACTGTTGACAATGAATTATTGATAAATAATATTTCTAAAATGTTTTACAGTTTCTTAAAACCTTTCACAAATATTATCTCCTTTGATAAGGCCAGGCTGTGTTTCTGATCTCATTTTACATGAAGAAACCGGGGTTATCATAGATTTACTAAGGATTTAATCATTGGAGGATCCAATAAAGATCTAATAAGAAATTCAGACATAAATATTTTGACTTTAATTCTAGGGTTGTTTCCATTGCCTCAGACTGCCTCATGTCAAGAAGCTCAAATGGCATATTTCAATTGGCCCCAAATCACATAAGACTAGGCAGAACAGCGTTCACATATGTAATTACATAGTAAAACTAGATTTCATGAATGTGGCAAAATTGGGCGTTTGCTCACCTAAAATGTATGGAGGGTAGCAGAATCTCTTTGCAAGAGATGGTCAAATTCAGCTCAATGATAGACATACTTTAAGTTGTAGTATATATATATAGTAAATTGAAAATCAATTTGCAGCTTATTAGCCACTCTAAATCTAGCTATCCTAGGGTAGATTGTGCTTTAACTCAAAGCATTTTTTCTTTTCAATTAGTTACCTCTTTCCTTTTCATTCATAGAAAAGTGCTCCTTGAAATCGGAGATGTGTCTCTACCAAGTCTCTTTACCAATTACTACACCCTTTCCCTTAAGGAACCCCTTTGAATTGTGAACATTCTTGGGTGGAATTTATGCCCACAAGCATTACATACTGCATATTTTCAAATTATATTACATTGACTTAAAAAAAAACTCTAAAATGTGTAAGTCAATTTTTCATCTGAAAGTATTCTAGAAACACACTGTCTAGATGTAGCTTCAAAATGATATAGCTTTTAAAGAGATGTTCCTTGGAACACAAAATCTAGAGCCTTTTTTTGCTTCCATTTCTTAAATTTCTTTAAATATTTTGATAAGAATTATACCTGGACTTAAAAAATTAGGGTGCAGTTCTTTGGGGGGAAAACTCTTCTACACACTATATAGGCATATAGATTTTACTTCTTCCTCCAAGGGGAGGAAAACTATTATATCAGAAAGATTTCAAAAATAAATCAATAATTAAGATTTATACAGAAACTTAGTTACAAAAGGCTACTGTATGGGGGTGTGTGTGTGTTTCTGAAAAGACTTATTAATGAGCATTGTGCTACTCATTTGAAATATTTTATTCCTAAATGAGATTTCCACAGGTCCAGAAAGAAATTTACAAGGAATAATTGGATTTTGTCCTAGCTTACCAAATAAGGAAGGAAACTGAGATTTGAATCAGTACAAATCAAAAGACACTTTGAAGCTTGCTATATGCCTATACTCACCCAATCATTATTTATTCATTCAACAAATATTTATTGGAAACCGATTACATGTTCAGCAATAAGATAGGTCTTGAGGGTAGACTGATGAATGAAGAAAGAAAATCACAAGATTTTTTCTTCAAAGAGCTTACATGTCTAATGTAATGGTGGATTCAGGAAGCTATATAACAAGATAAGAGGTTTATGGAAACCACATTAAAAGAGTTAAAGAAACCTGCTGAATGAGGAGAATTACTAAGGAGTAAGTAGGATTTCGGCATGCAAAAGAGTGAAAACAGCCAACAATAATAAAAACATGGAGGTTGAAATATGACATTTAGGACAGGGCAGGTCATTGGACAGAAGTTACTATGTAGCTCTAGTTAGAGGAGGCAGAATTTGAGGGTATTGTCAGGAGTGTTGGGTGATGGAAATTAATATAAAGGGGAAGTGAGAGAAGGTAAGAAATTAAAGAGCTTCCCCTTACTAAGGAAGAATAAAACATAGGAGGAACTGAGCTTAAAAAGTGGGATAATTTAACTGAAAATTTCAGCATATAGTTTCAGAGTTAGAAAAAAAAGAAAGAACTTCATTCTTTATTTGTAAGCATTTTACAAAGAAAAATAATTAGAACTATGAAAAATGACATTCAGAATAGTGGGTTATTCTTTAACATCAAAGAAAGTGCCTCACCTATAAAAAATATTTCTGGAAATGAACAAAATGTTAGAAGATTTTTAGTTAATATGTTCAATTGTATTAAAGAAGATATTTTATCTAAAAATATGGAGAAGATAACCATCAATAGAAAATCAGCTGAAATCCCCCCAAAATTGTTTAAATTTTAAAAAGTTAATTGCCAAATTATGTATCATGATGAAAGTTGCAGGGTAAATATTGAGAAAATCATATCAGTAAAATTAGAAGAGAAAAATAACTCCTAGAAATCAGAGTAAATTAAAATTTTTAAAAACCCTTTTAAATTGAAGAACTCCACACTAAAAATCTGAAGAAGACGTACAAAACCAATACACAGTGTAAGCTTTCAAATCAATAAGAAAATGAGGACAAAATATAAGAAATGGCAATTTATAGAAGAGCAAGCAAACAGCTAACGAGGACATATAGAGATGATAAACTTTTGCACAGAAATGCAAAATAAAATGTAAATGATAACTTGCTTTACATACATCTCAGTGGTAAATATTTGAAAAGTAGATAATGTCAGTTTTTAGCAAACGTGAAAATGAAACTTTCATGAAATACTGGTAGATGTGTCAAATGGGACAATCATAATGATGAGAATTCTGGCAACGTTTTAGTAAAATGTAACACATGTAAACCAAGAACATTCTTGTGTATGTACAGCCAAGTAATTCTTCCACTCGTTTATAAAAGACACATAAGAATATGTCTTAGCAAGTTGTTCATGGTAGTGAGTAGGTGGTGTCCATCATTAAG
Source organism: Phocoena sinus (assembly GCF_008692025.1). Lineage (NCBI taxonomy): Eukaryota > Metazoa > Chordata > Mammalia > Artiodactyla > Phocoenidae > Phocoena > Phocoena sinus. Next base: position 32,584,359 of record NC_045772.1, on the reverse strand, counting down.
GGAATAGATATATAATAGATATTATGTAATATTATGCAGCAGGTATAAGAAATTAACAATATGAACTCCAGAAATTAAATATTTAAATAAAGAGTGTTAAGCAAAAGTTTAAGAAATTATGAATTAAAAGATGACAGAAGTCCAGAAGGAATCTAAATATACTAGAAATCAAAAACATAATTTTATTCCCTACCTAGATTGTAAAACAAAATAGATAAAGCAAAAATAATTATCAAAGAAAGAACATCAAGGAAAATATTTCTAAGCTGAAGAAAGACCTAAGTTGGTTAATCAGAAGAGCTTTATGAAAATAGATTAGACAAGATTGACTAGGTTATATTGCAAACAACTTCCAAAATTCAGTATCTTAACCCAACTAAAGTGACACTCTGGGGTGAAACTTCAGGGCAACTGGCCTGAGTAAAGTGGCTGAGCGATGCAGGCTGTTTCTATATTTAAGCTCTCTATCTCAACATGTATATCTACTATTTCTGTGCTAGGGAAATAAAGCCCAGAAAAAAATCACAGATTAGCTCTTAAATGCACACATCTCTTCTGCTCTTGGCCCATTACCTAGACCTAGCCACATGGCCAATTACCAAGAACGCTCAGAAATAAAAGTTTCCATATGCTCAGGAGATGAGGAGAAACAGATAAGTGGGTGAACGCAGACAAAATATTTTATATGGTATGTAAATCTCTCATGTATATGCTATGCTATATTCAGGAGCATAGTTCAGACAAATCTGTAGTTTGAAAATTAGTGAATAAATGTACTAATTTATCCGAAATGCAGGTAATTATGTAGAAGAAAGAAAATACTTAAATTAGGAGTCTAGAGATTCTGAGCCTACTCTAGGTGAATATACTTATTCATTATATGATCGTTAGTAAATTTATTTATTTGGGTCACAATTTCATTATTCTGAATATGACAGCTGACAATAGTTAAAATGTTCTTAGTTTTTCCCTGTGTCATTCTTCTGAATATTTTGCATACAAAGCTCACTTAATAATTACAACAACTTCTTGGGTTCTAGTAAATATCTTCATTTTACAGTTGAAGACAGAGAAGTTAAGTAATTTGTCTGAAGTTACAGAGCTAGAAGAACAAGAATTAGAACCCTGTCAATCCAACGCCAAATCTCATGTTTTTAATCCTAGCTAGCATGAACCCTCTTTCTATCTGTGTCCTTCCTGTCCTATTTCATGTGCTCAAATGGAATATCAAATGAGTTTATAAAAATTCTTTATAAATTGCAAGGCCCTGTGCAAAAATACATGGCTCAAAATAATCAGCAAATAGTGTTTTCCAAATTCCTTAGCAGTCATTTCTCTGAGTCATAAAGAACGGTGAAGGCATGTTATCTTCTGCCACAACCTTCACATTTCATAGTTTTCCCATTATAGGTATAGATTACTCTCACCACAATCCTTTTAAACAATATAAGTTGATAAATCAAAGCATGAAAGGAACTGAGAGAATTATAAAAATATAAGTTTATATGAGTTCCATATTTTTTAAATCTGTTCTACAATGTATAAAATGTTTATTTTTTAAAACCTGCAATATTAAGCTTGCAATTTAATGATATGAAAATATAAATGTTCCACACATAATTATATAATTTTTCTGTGTTTGAAAATGAACCAATTCTTTCCTGAGCTCATATATTTCTTATAATAGTTTGCTAAAGACAACCAATAATAGCCAACACAGGTTATGACATTCTGGATCTTCACAACAATTTCTCCTCAGTCTTTAGGTTCATTAAGTCACATGGCTGCTTCAAAATTATTGCAGGCAACAGTTTCCCCACAGCATGTCTAGGCTCTCCTGACTTCCACCATGCTTTCTTTCTTTTTTTTTATTGACAGCCACCCAACCACTAAGCCATGGCTACAAATTTTATATTTGCTATGCAACACCCTAATATTAAAATTTTCTACGTCAGAATAATGTTATTTACTGTAATAAAGGCATATGAAATGTCACTGGCTTGATACAATATAACTACACTTGTGCCCGTAACAATCTAGTGCAAGTGTTCCAAGTTGGTGGGTGGTCTGTTATAGTGTCAACATGACACAGACAATGCCACATTTAATACGTGAGCTAAGGTTACTCTGCACATTGATCTCTGGCCAAGAAAGGAAAGAAGAAAGTGTTTGGAGAAGATGCATCCTTCTTCTTGGCTACCCTGGCCTAAGAGTAGCACACATCATTTTTTGTAGCATTCCCTTATCGAGAACAAAGCAGGCCCTAAATGTAAAGACTGTTGGGAAATATAATCATTTTCTAGGTAGACAACACCAAGCAATAACAGTCTATGATAGAAGGAAAAGAATATTATCATTGGACAACCAGCCATTTCTGCTACACAGAGATTATCACATGTTTAGCTCTCAATGACTGTCAGCTATTTTTGATTGGTTATTATGATGTTGCTTTTATTTAGTCTAACATTCACTTACACTTGCATCCCTGTTTCCCGGGGTCAACTTCCTTAACTCAGTAATGATTCCTTTACTTGTCATCGTGTTTGAATCACTTGGGAAACCTTAATGAATACCAATCTCTGGATCTAATCAGAGTCTCTGGGTTAAGAACCTAGAAACAGCATTTAGTAAAATCTTCCTTGGTGGTTCTACTTGGCTCCCAGAGTTAACGACCGCTGCCTAACATGTTGTGGGAAATCAGAACTTTTGCATTTATATACCTCCTGTGTGGATCTTTCAATCAATACTGTTGCCTCTAGTTCCTTCCTAGGCTGACATTCACTTTGCTGCTAAGTTTGTTGAAGCTCGCTTTGCTTCTTTGTTGGCACCAGCAGAAAAGTGGATGTGTGGTCCGCTAAAAAGAATTACAACTCTGGTAGTGTTATTATAAGGGTGCAGGTTTAATATGACACATGTTGGAATTGGTTCGGAATCCTGTAAGTTGTTTTGTACGATGTAAAGATTCTTTTGATGGCAGGACACAACACAGTGACACTCAGATAGACAAAAGGCCAAACTCTGTTCCTTACAGATCCAAATAAGAGAAGGCTGCTAGGTAGGGACAAACAGGAGGTTGTACTTAGGGACGAGGTAACAGAAAGCTGGAACTGTATAAATGGCAGTTTATATACAGCTATCAAGGTAGGGTTAGCTAGGTTTTTCAGGTTCCCTGTAGATTGGCTAATTTGAATAATTCTGCAGGCTCCAGGGCTCAGAGGCTGTCCCCAGTTGTCTGGTACCCCATCATAGGGGCAATTAGGACAGGGGCATAGTGTGCCCAGAGTGTGAGAGTCCCATAAAGGAAGTGGTCGGGGTGTGGATTTACAGCTGCTCAGGAAGAAGAACTGACTGGCCTCTAGCCAGAACCTCAAAACCAGGTCAAGACAGCTTTTCAAAAAAAAAAATCTGTATTAAAAATTGACCCCTTGATGTCTTAACGTAAGTACTGAGCTCAATCATTTCAAGTATTTGAGTGGCCTGAAAAATAGAGGAGGCTTCCAGAGAGTATAAGATGTCCTCAGTTTAGGAAACATTTTATTATGAGAGAGAAAAGAGAAAAATAAATGGAAGGACAAGGAGTCCCTTATACACCAGCCCAAAAGCAAATTCACCATTTATATGGCATTAACCAAGAAAACAAATCTGAAATTTCTAGAGTCTCTAACGGTGTCTTTAACTGGCAACATTTTTATGAAAATAATAACTTGTATTCCTTGATCAAGTTGGAGTTACAATGTTGGAGGGTATGAACTGATAGTTCAGTAAGGGGTAGTTAGAGGTTAGTGGTATTTTTTTTTCTGTAACCAAGGGGAAGGGGTAGCTGTGACAGTCATGGTCAGAGACACAGTGGGAGGTCACGGTAGAGGGCTGAGGGGCAGAATATGAGAGGATTCTGGAGAGTGAGAGATCCTCTTCCCAGAAGGTTAAGGGGCGAACCTGTGTGAGGCAGTTGCTCCTGGGGAAAGCAATAATCTCCAGTATTTTTTAGAGTGGCACAGACAACGGTACTCACTACAAGATCTTTCTTTAGGTATCGAAATGTAGGGCTGAACATTTTGGAAGAGAACAAGATACATATGACATCATGGGCTAAGCAAACAATGAGCTCAAGAAATGTAATAGGATCGCTTATATTGAAGCAAGAAAAGTAATAAATGTCCCATGTATAATTTGTGAGTTCTTAGGAGAGGCAGCCCATGGGTATTGCTGGGGCAGTGGTACAAGTGTCTAGGATGAAGTCATCTCCAGTGCAAGGGGTAAAAGTCATCTCTGATGGTGATGCCTGGGCTAGGGCAATGCCATCTGAGACAATGTTATCTCTAGTGGTAAGTTCCAGGGTCAGGGTGATATGGGACATGGGTACTCTTCCCAAGTGGATACCCACTCAGATTGATGTGGGTCATGTTATTGTGGCTATATGGTATTATAACAAGGCTGAGCTACATTTGGAATTTGAAGGCAACATTGGGCCTGGGAGCTTGATTTACAAATATCTTCTAATTCAAGGGGTTTTGTGATTGCTTAGCCAGCAAAGGTGATATATCACTGCCATAATCTCTGACTCTGCCATCTGTGTCACTGCCATAACTGAACTAAACTACAGGAACCTGAGCAGCCCAATTAAAACTCTGGTTAAGTGTGGCTGAACCTAAAAACTGTCAACAATCCAGCATTTTGCCCATATAAGAGATGATGACGATTTTGCTGAAAATAGGTTTTGAGTCATATGGACTGATTTGAGTATATGTTGTTCATAGGGTATCAGGTTGTTTATTAAGTAAAATATCTGTGGCTAAGATTGGACCTCTAGCGTTAGCTTGTAGTCAGGCCCTCTAATTTAGCTAATTATTACAGGGCCTTTGTCTCTGTTGTCAGTTCAATTGGTGACAGGCAAGTTAGCAAGGTCTTTGGGCTGCAGAGCTTGCGTCAGCCACAATCGATGACATGTGGGCCTCAGCATTTACCATGCTTGGCTGAAACAAGAGTTTATTTGGAAGGTTTGGGCCTCCAGATCACAAACAAATGAAAGCGCCCAGACCAAGAGTAACAAGTCCAACCAGCCCACAGAATGTTGGGCAGCTGCATTTGACAGTCTTTTGTTGTCTGATGTTGATTTTCCTTACCAGGGAGAAGCTGCCTGATTTCATCATTATGGGATATGGTATTGATTCCATTATTACTTCCAAATGTGATTTTAATTTACTAGGTAGAGTTTCCTATTTTTCTTCTTGGTAGTGCCTACTGTCTTTTGGAAAGGCCCTGGGCCACTAATTTTAGTTTCTTATAGGATATCAGAGGGAGAGTCTGAATTATCTACCTCTTATAACCTGAATATTGAAGAAGATTTTTTGGGGTGTTGGAGGTTCAGGATTCCCAGTTAAAACACTTAATGTAAGTTAAACTTGACCTTCAAGGATTCAAACTGGCTATATTATAAGGACTGGGGGGACCTTGAAGATGGCGGAGGAGTAAGACGCGGAGATCGCCTTCCTCCCCACGGATACACCAGGAATGCATCCGCGCGTGGAGCAACTCCTACAGAGCTCCTGCTGAAGGCCGGCAGAGGACCTCAGACCTCCCAGGGGGCAGGAGACTCCCCACGTAACTGGGTAGGGCAAAAGAAAAAACAGAGACAAAAGAATAGGGACGGCACCTGCACCAGTGGGAGGGAGCTGTGAAGGAGGAAGGGTTTCCACACACTAGGAAGCCCCTCCGCGGGCGGAGACTGCGGGAGGCAGAGGGGGGAGTTTCAGGACCGCGGAGTAGTGCACAGCGACGGGTGCGGAGAGCAAAGCGGGGAGATTCCTGCACAGACGATCGGTGCTGACCGGCACTCACCAGCCCGAGTGGCTTGTCTGCTCACCCGCCGGGGCGGGCGGGGCTGCGAGCTGAGGCTCGGGTTTTGGTTTTGGACGGAGCTCAGGGAGAGGACTGGGTTTGGCGGCTTGAACATAGCCTGAAGGGGTTAGTGCACCACGACTAGCCGGGAGGGAGTTCGGGGAAGGGCCTGCACCGGCCGAAGAGGCAAGAGACTTTTTCTTCCCTCTTTGTTTCCTGGTGCGCGAGGAGAGGGGTTTAAGAGCGCTGCTTAAAGGAACCCCCGAGACGGGCGCGAGCCGCGGCTGAAAGCGCAAACCCCAGAGACGGGCGCGAGCCGCGGCTAAAACCGCGGACCCCAGAGACGGGCGGGAGACGCTAAGGCTGCTGCTGCCGCCACCAAGGGGCCTGTGTGCGACCACAGGTCACTCTCCACACCCCTCTTCCGCGGAGCCTGTGCAGCCCGCCACTGCCAGGTTCCCGGGATCCAGGGACAGCTTCCCCGGGAGTGCGCACGGCGGGTCTCAGGCTGGTGCAACATCACGCCGGCCTCTGCCGCAACGTCACGCTGCCTCTGCAGCCTCAGGCCCGCCCCGCACGTAGTGCCCCTCCTACCCCCATCCCCCAACCCCCGGCCTGAGTGAGCCGGAGGCCCCGGATCGGCGGCTCCTTTAGCCCCGTCCTGTCTGAGCGAAAAAACTGACGCCCTCCAGCGACCTGCACGCAGAGGCAGGGCCAAATCCAAAGCTGAGCTCCTGTGAGCTGTGAGAACAAAGAAGAGAAAGGGAAATCTCTCCCAGCAGCCACAGAAGCAGCGGATTAAAGCTCCACAATCAACTTGATATACCCTGCATCTGTGGAATACCTGAATAGACAAGGAATGATCCCAAATTGAAGAGGTGGAATTTAGGAGCGAGATCTATGATTTTTTTCCCTTTTCCTCTTTTTGTGAATGTGTACGTGTATGCTTCTGTGTGAGATCCTGTCTGTATACTCTTGCTTCCACCATTTGTCCTAGGGCTCTATCCGTCCATGACTTTTTTTAAAAAATTCTTTTTCTTAATAATTAAGTTTAATTGTAATAACTTTATTATACTTTACCTTCGTTCTTTCTTTCTTTCCTTCCTTCCTTCCCTCCTTTAGACAACGAATCACCCCAAATTGAGGAGGTGGTCTCAGGGAGCAGGATTTATGATTTTTCCCCCTTTACCTCTTTTTGTGAAGGTGTATGTGTATGCTTCTGTGTAAGATTTTCTCTGTATAGCTTTGCTTCCAACATTTGTCCTAAGGTTCTATCCGTCCCTTTTTTTTTTTTCTAAATATTTTTTAATTCAATAACTATATTATACTTTATTTTTACTGTATCATCTTTCTTTCTGTCTTTTTTCCTTCTTTCCCTCCTTCCTTCCTTCCTCCCTCCCTCCCTCCCTCCTTTCTTTCCTTCTTTGCTTCTTTCTTCCTTCCTTCCTTTCCTCCTTTCCTTCTTTCTTTACTCATACTTCTACTAATTCTCCCTACTTTTTCTCCCTTTTATTCTGAGCTGTGTGGATGAAAGGCTCTTGGTGCTCCAGCCAGGAGTCAGGGCTCTGCCTCTGAGGTAGGAGAGCCAACTTCAGGACACTGGTCAACAAGAGACCTCCCAGCTCCACATAATATTAAACGGTGGAAATATCCCAGAGACCTCCATCTTAACACCAGCACCCAGCTTCACTCAACGACCAGCAAGCCACAGTGCTGGACAACCTATGCCAAACAACTAGCAAAACAGGAACACAACCCCACCCATTAGCAGAGAGGCTGCCTAAAATCATAATAAGGCCACAGACACCCCAAAACACACCACCAGACGTGAACCTGCCCACTAGAGAGACAAGATCCAGCCTCATCCAGCACAACACAGGCACTAGTCCCCTCCACCAGGAAGCCTACACAACCCACTGAAACAACCTTAGCCACTGGAGACAGACATCAAAAACAACGGGAACTACGAAAGTGCAGCCTGCAAAAAGGAGACCCCAAACACAGTAAGATAAGCAAAATGAGAAGACAGAAAAACACACAGCAGATGAAGGAGCAAGATAAAAACCCACCAGACCTAACAAATGAAGAGGAAATAGGCAATCTACCTGAAAAAGAATTCAGAATAATGATAGTAAGGATGATCCGAAATCTTGGAAGTAGAATGGACAAAATGCAAGAAACAGTTAACAAGGACCTACAAGAACTAAAGATGAAACAAGCAACGATGAACAATGCAATAAATGAAATTAAAATCACTCTAGATAGGATCAATAGCAGAATAACTGAGGCAGAAGAACGGATAAGTGACCTGGAAGATAAAGTAGTGGAAATAACTACTGCAGAGCAGAATAAAGAAAAAAGAATGAAAAGAACTGAGGACAGTCTCAGAGACCTCTGGGACAACATGAAACGCACCAACATTCGAATTATAGGGGTTCCAGAAGAAGAAGAAAGAAAGAAAGGGACTGAGAAAATATTTGAAGAGATTATAGTTGAAAACTTCCCTAATATGGGAAAGGAAATAGTTAATCAAGTCCAGGAAGCACAGAGGGTCCCATACAGGATAAATACAAGGAGAAACACGCCAAGACACATATTAATCAAACTGTCAAAAATTAAATACAAAGAAAGCATATTAAAAGCAGCAAGGGAAAAACAACAAATAACACACAAGGGAATCCCCATAAGGTTAACAGCTGATCTCTCAGCAGAAACCCTACAAGCCAGAAGGGAGTGGCAGGACATACTGAAAGTGCTGAAGGAGAATAGCCTGCAACCAAGACTACTCTACCCAGCAAGGATCTCATTCACATTTGATGGAGAAATTAAAACCTTTACAGACAAGCAAAAGCTGAGAGAGTTCAGCACCACCAAACCAGCTTTACAACAAATGCTAAAGGAACTTCTCTAGACACGAAACACAAGAGAAGGAAATGACCTATAGTAGCGAACCCAAAACAATATATAAAATGGAAATAGGAACATACATATCGATAATTACCTTAAATGTAAATGGACTAAATGCTCCCACCAAAAGACACAGATTGGCTGAATGGATACAAAAACAAGACCCTTATATATGCTGTCTACAAGAGACCCACTTCAGAACTAGAGACACATACAGACTGAAAGTAAGGGGATGGAAAAAGATATTCCATGCAAATGGAAACCAAAAGAAAGCTGGAGTAGCAATTCTCATATCAGACAAAATAGACTTTAAAATAAGGACTATTAAAAGGGACAAAGAAGGACACTACATAATGATCAAGGGATCGATCCAAGAAGAAGATATAACAATTGTAAATATTTATGCACCCAACATAGGAGCACCTCAATACATAAGGCAAATACTAACAACCATAAAAGGGGGGATCAACAGTAACACATTCATAGTAGGGGACTTTAACACCCCACTTTCACCCATGGACAGATCATCCAAAATGAAAATAAATAAGGAAACACAAGCTTTAAATGATACATTAAACAAGATGGACTTAATTGATATTTATAGGACACTCCATCCAAAAACAACAGAATACACATTTTTCTCAAGTGCTCATGGAACATTCTCCAGGATAGATCATATCTTGGGTCACAAATCAAGCCTTGGTAAATTTAAGAAAACTGAAATTGTATCAAGTATCTTTTCCGACCACAACGCCATGAGACTAGATATCAATTACAGGAAAAGATCTTTAAAAAATACAAACACATGGAGGCTAAACAATACACTACTTAATAATGAAGTGATCACTGAAGAAATCAAAGAGGAAATCAAAAAATACCTAGAAACAAATGACAATGGAGACACAACGACCCAAAACCTATGGGATGCAGCAAAAGCAGTTCTAAGGGGGAAGTTTATAGCAATACAAGCCCACCTTAAGAAGCAGGAAACATCTCGAATAAACAACCTAACCTTGCACCTCAAGCAATTAGAGAAAGAAGAACAAAAAAACCCCAAAGCTAGCAGAAGGAAAGAAATCATAAAAATCAGATCAGAAATAAATGAAAAAGAAATGAAGGAAACAATAGCAAAGATCAATAAAACTAAAAGCTGGTTCTTTGAGAAGATAAACAAAATAGATAAACCACTAGCCAGACTCATCAAGAAAAAAAGGGAGAAGACTCAAATCAATAGAATTAGAAATGAAAAAGGAGAAGTGACAACTGACACTGCAGAAATAAAAAAAATCATGAGAGATTACTACAAGCAACTCTATGCCAATAAAATGGACAATCTGGAAGAAATGGACAAATTCTTAGAAATGCACAACCTGCCAAGACTGAATCAGGAAGAAATAGAAAATATGAACAGACCAATCACAAGCACTGAAATTGAAACTGTGATTAAAAACCTTCCAACAAACAAAAGCCCAGGACCAGATGGCTTCACAGGTGAATTCTATCAAACGTTTAGAGAAGAGCTAACACCTATCCTTCTCAAACTCTTCCAAAATATAGCAGAGGGAGGAACACTCCCAAATTCCTTCTACGAAGCCACCATCACCTTGATACCAAAACCAGACAAGGATGTCACAAAGAAAGAAAACTACAGGCCAATATCACTGATGAACATAGATGCAAAAATCCTCAACAAAATACTAGCAAACAGAATCCAACAGCACATTAAAAGGATCATACACCATGATCAAGTGGGGTTTATTCCAGGAATGCAAGGATTCTTCAATATACGCAAATCTATCAATGTGATAAACCATATTAACAAATTGAAGGAGAAAAACCATATGATCATCTCAATAGATGCAGAGAAAGCTTTCGACAAAATTCAACACCCATTTATGATAAAAACCCTCCAGAAAGTAGGCATAGAGGGAACTTTCCTAAACATAATAAAAGCCATATATGACAAGCCCACAGCAAACATCATCCTCAATGGTGAAAAACTGAAAGCATTTCCACTAAGATCAGGAACAAGACAAGGTTGCCCACTCTCACCACTCTTATTCAACATAGTTTTGGAAGTTTTAGCCACAGCAATCAGAGAAGAAAAGGAAATAAAAGGAATCCAAATCGGAAAAGAAGAAGTAAAGCTGTCACTGTTTGCAGATGACATGATACTATACATAGAGAATCCTAAAGATGCTACCAGAAAACTACTAGAGCTAATCAATGAATTTGGTAAAGTAGCAGGATACAAAATTAATGCACAGAAATCTCTGGCATTCCTATATACTAATGATGAAAAATCTGAAAGTGAAATCAAGAAAACACTCCCATTTACCATTGCAACAAAAAGAATAAAATATCTAGGAATAAACCTACCTAAGGATACGAAAGACCTGTATGCAGAAAATTATAAGACACTGATGAAAGAAATTAAAGATGATACAAATAGATGGAGAGATATACCATGTTCTTGGATGGGAAGAATCAACATTGTGAAAATGACTCTACTACCCAAAGCAATCTACAGATTCAATGCAATCCCTATCAAACTACCACTGGCATTTTTCACAGAACTAGAACAAAAAATTTTGCAATTTGTATGGAAACACAAAAGACCCCGAATAGCCAAAGCAATCTTGAGAACGAAAAAAGGAGCTGGAGGAATAAGGCTCCCTGACTTCAGACTATATTACAAAGCAACAGTAATCAAGACAGTATGGTACTGGCACAAAAACAGAAAGATAGATCAGTGGAACAGGATAGAAAGCCCAGAGATAAACCCACGCACATATGGACACCTTATCTTTGATAAAGGAGGCAGGAATGTACAGTGGAGAAAGGACAGCCTCTTCAATAAATGGTGCTGGGAAAACTGGACAGGTACATGTAAAAGTATGAGATTAGATCACTCCCTAACACCATACACAAAAATAAGCTCAAAATGGATTAAAGACCTAAATGTAAGGCCAGAAACTATCAAACTCTTAGAAGAAAACATAGGAAGAACACTCTATGACATAAATCACAGCAAGATCCTTTCTGACCCACCTCCTAGAGTAATGGAAATAAAAACAAAAATAAACAAATGGGACCTAATGAAACTTCAAAGCTTTTGCACAGCAAAGGAAACCATAACCAAGACCAAAAGACAACCCTCAGAATGGGAGAAAACATTTGCAAATGAAGCAACTGACAAAGGATTAATCTCCAAAATTTACAAGCAGCTCATGCAGCTCAATAACAAAAAAACAAACAACCCCATCCAAAAATGGGCAGAAGACCTAAATAGACATTTCTCCAAAGAAGATATACAGAATGCCAACAAACACATGAAAGAATGCTCAACATCATTAATCATTAGAGAAATGCAAATCAAAACTACAATGAGATATCATCTCACACCAGTCAGAATGGCCATCATCAAAAAATCTAGAAACAATAAATGCTGGAGAGGGTGTGGAGAAAAGGGGACACTCTTGCACTGCTGGTGGGAATGTGAATTGGTTCAGCCACTGTGGAGAACAGTATGGAGGTTCCTTAAAAAACTACAAATAGAATTACCATATGACCCAGCAATCCCACTACTTGGCATATACCCTGAGAAAACCAAAATTCAAAAAGAGTCATGTACCAAAATGTTCATTGCAGCTCTATTTACAATAGCCAGGACATGGAAACAACCTAAGCGCCCATCATCGGATGAATGGATAAAGAAGATGTGGCACATATACACAATGGAATATTACTCAGCCTTAAAAAGAAATGAAATTGAGCTATTTGTAATGAGATGGATAGACCTAGAGTCTGTCATACAGAGTGAAGTAAGTCAGAAAGAAAAAGACAAATACCGTATGCTAACACATATATATGGAATTTAAGGGGAAAAAATGTCATGAAGAACCTAGGGGTAAGATAGGAATAAAGACGCAGACCTACTGGAGAACGGACTTGAGGGTATGGGGAGGGGGAGGGGTGAGTTTTGACAGGGCGAGAGAGAGTCATGGACATATACACACTAACAAACGTAGTAAGGTAGATAGCTGGGGGGAAGCAGCCGCAAGGCACAGGGATATTAGCTCGGTGCTTTGTGACAGCCTGGAAGGGTGGGATGGGGAGAGTGGGAGGGAGGGAGACGCAAGAGGGAAGACATATGGGAACATATGTATATGTATAGCTGATTCACTTTGTTATAAAGCAGAAACTAACACACCATTGTAAAGCAATTATACCCCAATAAAGATGTTTAAAAAAAAAAAAAGGCCTAATTAATGAGTAGCTCTCCCACTGCTTTTCCATTTGACATCAATTTTGCCTGGTCTTAAACCTGGAAAGAATGAAGGTGCCTCACATTGGGTTACTACAACTTTAATTCTGTGATTTCCATTAAGACCTCCATACCCAAGATAATATTAATGAATTTATGATCTCCATCAAATCAGCAATTGATCTTGCTATTACACATTTGGCTAATATGTTCTGTTCAGTTTCTGTTTCCTCAGGCCATAGACCCCTTTGGGGAAGACTGAATGATTATAAACTTCTGGCAATGTACCATGGTCCTTCCTCAAGGGGTAAAGCCTTCCATTCATTCAGAGTCCTGGGTCTGTAAGGTGGCTCAAGTCTGGGAATTAATTAAGGGGCCACTATTCTTTGCTTTTATGATTCAGGTTAGACTTTTGTTCACTTGACCTAGAACTTTTCTGCTTATACAGATTAAGCAAAACTTTAGTAAGATTCCTATCTCCCTTCAAAGACCATCATGATTAACTAGCCAACACTACAGGTCTGCACAGGTCAGACTGTTCTGATTGCTGCTTAGACACTGCTCTTCATTATAGTAAATATTCCCATCTTGCCTTTGGTGGTTAAGTGTACCACTGGGCCCCTGCCATCCTGGGGTCCAATTATTACTACTGCATTTAGGTTTCCCAATTCAGTAATTGCAGTTCCCACTGTAAGGTTGGGCCCACAGAGAAGAACAATCACAGAGCTCTTCACAGATGCTGGGGCTACTCTCACAGATTTATTTGTCACAGTATTGGTGAAAGGTATGTCGTCTGGACACTCCCAGTGTGGGTGAGTGGATCTTAAATAATAAATTCACTCTAACATTTCAATCTCCCTAAGCTTTTGAATTCCTTCATCTACATTAAACCAAAGCAGCTCTAGCATTTCCAGCACTCACTGTGAGCCACCTTTTGGTCTGTGTCTCAGCTAACCAACCAACCAAACTCCTAGAGCTCTTTCTAACTCCATGAGCCATAACATTAAATGCAGAACCTCTGCTTTGTGAACCCATATCAATAAATTTAGCCTGATCTAAATTCATGGCTCTTCCACCGTTATCCTTCATTTTTAGTATTCACTCCTACACACGTGTGATACTATGGACTAAGTATTTGTATATTCTTCCCTAAGTCATATGCCGAAGTTCTAACTCCCAAAGTGATAGTATTTGAAGATGGGGCCTTGAAGAAGTAATCACTGTTAGATTAGGTCATGAGGGTAGGTCTTTCATGATGGAATTAGTGGTCTTCTAAGAAGACAAAGCTTTCTCTCTCTCCCTCTCTCTCTCTCTCAATGCCCACCACCGCCTTCCATGTGACCACACTGAGTAAAGACCATCTGAAGACATAGCCAGAAGGGGAGCCATCTGCAAGCTAGGAAGAGAGGCTTTACCAGAACGTAAGCTAGCACCTTGATCCCCAATTTCTAGCCTCCAGAAATATGAGAACATAAATTTCAGTTATTAAGCCATCCTGTCTGTGGTATTTTGTTATGGCAGCCCAAGCTATGATATGCATAAACATGGTTAGTATAAATACATATATATTTTCCTCTCTCAGATGAGAAACAATTCAGCAGCAATGAGTACACCTAGCCTCTAGATTTCAGTTTCTAATATTATTCTCCAATAACAGTAACCAGGGATCCTTGGAGATATGGCCGATTCTAAGACTAGGGAAGAATATAATAAAAAATGAGTCTGAAGCAACTTGTATTGCCAGAAAGTATTAATAAGCACTTATTGATAAACACTAAAAAAACAAAGACACACACACAAAAACAAAATAAGGAAGTATTCAAAAACAAACAAACAAATAACTGTTGTATCCTGGAACCAAAAAAAAGACATTAGGTGAAAACTAAGAAAATCTAAATAAACTATGGATGTTAATTATTAATAATGTGTCAGTATTGGTTTATTGATTGTAATCATATATAATGTTAATAAAAATGTTAATAAACCTTGGTATGTGGTATATGGCATCTGTGTACTATATTCTTAATATTTCTGTAAACCTAAAATGGTTCTAAAAACCAAAGTGTATTAAAAAATATGTGTATTAAGTCAAGTGTTTTTTATTTGCATGTGGGTTCTTTCAATTATTTCAAAAGTAAAGTTCTTTTCTTCATATTATACATTCTTTGATATTTTCATCAATAACAAAAGTTCGCAAAGTATTATCCTTAATCCAGGAGCAGCAGAATCATTGAGAATTTATTAGAAATGCAAATTCCTGAATCCCATTTCAGATATACTGGATCACAAACTCTGAAGTTGAAACAATTTGTATTTTAACAAGCCGCACAGGCTATTCAAATACATACTAAAATTTGAGAACCATTATCCTATAATGCTAGATATATACTCTTAAGGATAAAAATAACCTGAAAAAGTACCATAATTAAATAGGGATTCAAACATTTTAGAAATAAACACTCAAATATAAAACAAATATTCATTAGGAGACCAATATGTTAATCATCAACAAACATTAAATTAATGAATCTGGGACATTAAACACACCAACTTGCGAATTATACGGGTCCCAGAAGAAGAAGAGAAAAAGAAAGGGTCAGAGAAAATATTTAAAGAGATCATAGTTGAAAACTTACCTAACATGGGAAAGGAAATAGTCAACCAAGTCCAGGAGGCACAGAGAGTACCATACAGGATAAACCCAAAGAGAAACATGCTGAGACACATATTAATCAAACCATCAAAAATTAAATGCAAAGTAAAAATATTAAAAGCAGCAAGGGAAAAGCAACAAATAACATACACGGGAATCCCCATAAGGTTAACAGCTGATCGTTAAGCAGAAACTCTGCAGGCCAGAAGGGAGTGGCAGAACATATTTAAAGTGATGAAAGGGAAAAACGTACAACCAAGATTACTCTACCCAGCAAGGATCTCATTCAGATCCAATGGAGAAATTAAAATATTTACAGACAAGCAAAAGCTAAGAGAATTCAGCACCACCATACCAGCTTTACGACAAATTCTAAAGGAACTCCTCTAGGCAGGAAACACAAGAGAAGGAAAAGACCTACAAAAACAAAGCCAAAACAATTAAGAAAATGGTCAAAGTAACATACATATAGATAATCACCTTAAATGTAAATGGATTAAATGCTCCAACCAAAAGACATAGACTGGATGAATGGATACAAACACAAGACCCATATATATGCTGTCTACAAGAGACCTACTTCAGACCCAGGGACGCATACAGACTGAAAGTGAGGGGATGGAAAGAGATATTCCATGCAAATGGAAATCAAAGAAAGCTGGAGTAGCAATTCTCATATCAGACAAAATAGACTTTAAAATAAAGACTATTACAAGAGACAAAGAAGGACTCTACCTGATGATCATGGGATCATTCCAAGAATAAGATACAACAACTGTAAAGATTTACACACCCTTGGGCTTCCCTGGTGGCGTGGTGGTTGACAGTCCGCCTTCCGATGCAGGGGACACGGGTTCGTGCCCCGATCTGGGATGATCCCAGCAGCTGGGCCCGTGAGCCATGGCCACTAAGCGTGCATGTCCGGAGCCTGTGCTCCACAATGGCAGAGGCCACAGCAGTGAGAGGCCCGTGTACCGCAAAAAAAAAAATTAATAAATAAATAAACAGACTTACACACCCAACATAGGAGCACCTCAATACATAAGGGAAATGTTAACAGCCATAAAAAGGGAAATCGACAGTAACACAATTACAGTAGGGGACTTTAACACCCTACTTTCACCAACGGACAGATCAACCGAAATGAAAATAAATAAGGAAATACAAGCTTTAAAAGATACATGAAACGACATGGACTTAATTGATATCTATAGGACATTCCATACAAAAACAACAGAATACACTTTCTTCTCAAGTTCTCAAGGAACATTCCCCATGACAGAACACAAATCAAGCCTTGGGAAATTTAACAAAATTGGAAGCATATCAAGTATCTTTTCCAACCACAATGCTATGAGTCTAGATATCAATTACAGCAAAAAAACCTGCAAAAAATACAAACACATGGAAGCTAAACAATACACTACGATATAACTAAGAAATCACTGAAGAAATCAAAGAGGAATTCAAAAAATACCTAGAAACAAATGATAATGAAAACACCATGACCCAAAACCTATGGGATTCAGCAAAAGCAGTTCTAAGAGTGAAGTTTACAGCAATACAATCCTACCTCAAGAAAAAAGAAAAATCTCAAATAAACAACCTAACCTTACACCTAAAGCAATTAGAGAAAGAAGAACAAAAAACCACAAAGTTAGCAGAAGGAAAGAAATCATAAAGATCAGACCAGAAATAAATGAAAAAGAAATGAAGGAAACAATAGCAAAGATCAACAAAACTAAAAGCTGGTTCTTTGAGAAGATAAAGAAAATTGATAAACCATTTGCCAGACTCATCAAGAAAAAAAGGGAGATGACTCATATCAACAGAATTAGAAATTAAAAAGGAGAAGTAACAACTGACACTGCAGAAATCAAAGGATCATGATAGATGACTACAAGCAACTATATGCCAATAAAATGGACAACATGGAAGAAATGGACAAATTCTGAGAAAAGCACAACCTTCCAAGACTGAACCAGGAAGAAAGAGAAAATATAAACAGACCAATCACAAGCACCAAAATGGAAACTGTTATTAAAATCTTCCAACAAACAAAAGCCCAGGACCAGGTGGCTTCACAGCTGAATTCTATCAAACACTAAGAGAAGAGCTAACACATATCCTTTTCAAACTCTTCCAAAATTAAGCACAGAGAGGAACACTCCCAAACTCTGTCTACCAGGCCACCATCACCCTGATACCAAAACAATGATGTCACAAAAAAAGAAAACTACAGGCCAATGTCACTGATGAACATAGATGCAAAAATCCTCAACAAAATACTAGCAAATAGGAACCAACAGCACATTAAAAGGATCATACACCATTACCAGTGGGGTTTATCCCAGGAATGCAAGAATTCTTCAGTACATGCAAATCAATCAATGGGATATACCATATTAACAAACTGAAGGATAAAAAGCCATATGATAATCTCAATAGATGCAGAAAAAGCTTTCAACAAAATTCAACACCCATTTATGATAAAAACTCTGCAGAAAGTAGGCATAGAGGGAAACTACCTCAACATAATAAAGGCCATACATGACAAACTCACTGCCAACATCATTCTCAGTGCTGAAAAACTGATACCATTTCCTCTAAGATCAGGAACAAAACAAGGTTGCCCACTCTCACCACTATTATTCAACATAGTTTTGGAAGTTTTAGCCACAGCAATCAGAGAAGAAAAAGAAATAAAAGGAATCCAAATCAGAAAAGAAGAAGTAAAGCTGTCACTGCTTGCAGATGACATGATACTATACATAGAGAATCCTAAAGGTGCTACCAGAAAATTACTAGAGCTTATCAATGCATTTGGTAAAGCAGCAGGATACAAAAGTAATGCACAGAAATCTTTTGCATTCCTATACACTAATGATGAAAAATCTGAAAGAGAAATTAAGGAAACACTCCCATTTCCAATTGCGGCAAAATGAATAAAATACCTAGAATAAACCTACCTAAGGAGACAAAAGACCTGTCTATAAACTATAGGACACTGATGAAAGAAATTAAAGATGATACAAACAGATGGAGAGATATACTATGTGCTTGGATTGGTAGAATCAACATTATGAAAATGACTCTACTACCCAAGGCAATCTACAGATTCAATGCAATCCCTATCAAACTACCACTGGCATTTTTCACAGAACTAGAACAAAAAATTTCACAATTTGTATGGAAACACAAAAGACCCCGAATAACCAAAGCAATCTTTAGAAAGAAAAATGAAGCTGGAGGAATCAGGCTCCCTGACTTCGGACTATACCACAAAGCTACAGTAATCAAGACAGTACAGTACTGGCACAAAAACAGAAATATAGATCAATGGAACAGGACAGAAAGCCCAGAGATAAACCCACACACATATGATCACCTTATCTTTGATAAAGGAGGCAAGCATATACAATGCAGAAAAGACAGCCTCTTCAATAAGTGGTGCTGGGAAAACTGGACAGTTACATATAAAAGAATGAAATAAGAACACTTCATAACACCATACACAAAAATAAACTCAATATGGGTTAAAGACCTAAATGTAAGGTCAGACACTATAAAACTCTTAGAGGAAAACATAGGCAGACACTCTATGACATAAATCACAGCAAGATCCTTTTTGACCCACCTCCAAGAGAAATGGAAATGAAAACAAAAATAAACAAATGGGACCTAATGAAATTTAAAAGCTTTTGCACAGCAAAGGAAACCATAAACAAGACGAAAAGACAGCCCTCAGAATGGGAGAAACTATTTGCAAATGAAGCAACTGACAACGGATTAATCAAATTACACAAGCAGCTTATGCAGCTCAATATCAAAAAGTAAGTCAGAAAGAGAAAAACATACTGTATGCTAACACATATATATGGAATCCAAAAAAAGAAAAAAAATGGTTCTGATGAACCTAGGAGTGGGACATGAATAAAGATACAGACGTAGAGAATGGACTTGAGGACACGGGGAGCAGGAAGTGTTAGCTGGGACGAAGTAAGAGAGTAGCATTGGCATATATACACTACCAAATGTAAAGCAGCTAGTGGGAAGCAGTGTCACAGCACAGGGAGATCAGCTCAGTGCTTTGCAACCACGTAGAGGGGTCGGATAGGGAGGGGTGGGAGGGAATGCAAGAGGGAGGTGATATGGGGATATACGTATCCATATAGCTGATTCACTTTGTTATACAGCAGAAACTAACACAACACTGTAAAGCAATTATACTCCAATAAAGGCGTTTAAAAAAATAAATGACGAACCCGATTTCAAATCTTGGCTCAGTCACATTTTTGCTCTGTGATTTTGTTATTTAAATCACTGAGTCTCAATTTCCTCACCTTTGAAATAAGGCTGATAATATTTGCTTATTCCACACTTTTCTTATGAATATTAAGTTTATGCGTGGAGAAGCATTTTAAACATTAAAGAGGACCAAAAAAGGATGTTATATTTTGACTCCCTTAGCAGTTCGTATTATTATCAGGTTAATGGGTCTCTGCTGTCAAGGATACATGTCTCAGTTTCTTTACAAATATGAAGACTCATGAAATGTAAACAAAGGGTAAAAAAAATAGGGGAAAGATGAGCACATATTAGATTCATTTCAGTTCTATTTCTTATTTCTTTTTAGGTAGTAGGAGGATGCAATTAGATACACAGTTTGACATTACAGAGGTCCAGGTGCGTGGATAATACAAAAATCTGAAATGAGACAACAAATTAAGCTGCTTCTGTGTAATCTAGAAAAAGAAGACATATTGATCTGTCACATAGGTTTTAAATATTTTAAAGTCAATTTAGATATAGATTTAATTCATTTCTCACAGTATTAAAGCCAGGGTAATTGTTAGTAATGCAGAAACTGAGGAGGGGTGTAAGTAAATCGAGTAATTACAAGCCAATCACCTTAATTAACACAAAACACTCAACAGCAGAGATTAGAATTGATCCTATGCAAATTAATTTGGATGACTTACAGGAGATTCATGGTCAAGGGCCAGTGCATAATACAAGGTAGTATTCTTGCCTCATGAATGTAAATTTAAGCATGTAAACCTACTGTGACTCTAATACGTTTGATGCAGTTGTTCAATAAAATGAGCTTAAGAGCTATTATCTTAGCTTTTGAAATCATTCATTTTTAAGAAAAAAATGACTTTAACTTGTAATTTAACAGAGATAGGTCATAGTTTACTTCAAAGATAAACTGTCAGAATGTTGTAGAAATAATCTGTCTACCATGACCACTGCAAAACATACATGATAGGTGCAGCAGACAGGGAGGTCAGGGAGGCAGGACCAGTAGATGTGATGTAGAGTAAGTAATTTATTATAAAGATTAAACCTCACCCAGTTTGTGGGAGCTGGTGGAGAACTCTACAGTCATGGGACACATGAATTTTATCCAGAACTTTAGCTTCACCTTTAAGCTATGCACAACTTGGCACTCACCGAAAGAGATAATTGAGCTATAAAAAACAAAGTAATCTTTATAATACTATATAATCAATCAAGAATTGACAACATGCTCCTCTCTATTAAAGAGAAAGCTATCAGAGGAATAAACTGCTATTTACTTTACAGCTAAAATTAAGGACATAAAGGGGTTAAATATTCCCTAAGAAAAATAACTTTTTATAAAATCATCATCTTTAATCATGCCTAAGAATTACAATTAGAAAAAAGATTATCATTTTCTGGCATGTCTGATGATGGTTTAGTCATTAATTATCCCCAACTTCCTTTGTGTAAAGCATAATGGGATAAAATATTTGAAGATTTCTATTTATACCATTATCATTAACCTTTGTCTTCAGGGTATACTCTTCCTAACTTTGAATACAACAGTGAAAACATTAATGAATATTCATATGAGCCGTTGTCTTTTACAATTGTTATTTTAACACCTGTCTTTTCCTTATGGACTTACACTTGTTTCTGTGTTTCAAAACTTCTGTTGTACTTTTCAATCATTCCAGAGAGAAAAGTTACAATATTTTTTGATCACTATTAGGTACAACAACTGTGTTAGGAATTTTATTCAATTTCATTTAATCCTACAAGAAAAATGAAATACAAAAATATATTCACACTCATGACTCCCTAGTTCATTATGCTATGATCAAGAAGTCTACAGTTTTGCCCATAATCTGTAATTGCATCAGCAATTCTACAGCATAAAAACCAAAGAAAGAACAAAATTATGCAATCAGGAACTCTGTAATAGAACTGGGAAGATTATAGAAATGAAAGTGCTGGACCATGTCTGCTGAATGTTCTTTATATAGTGCAGCATAGTACTTTGCATATTTTGTATTTAATGAGAACAATTTTATGACAATAATGACAAACAAGAAAGAGTACTTGCCAAAAAAAAAAAAAAAATCCTACCACACAAATAGAAAGAGGCAGCTTTCCAGAGATCCTAATACCTGAGAGGGAAGGGAGCCTACTATATATTCTGGGAAATCTAACATCATCTCAAGTTACTTTGAACTGGATAAGATATAAAAAAGCCCAGAAATTGTGTGTTGGCTGACTATTCATCTAGATTTGTTAATAATATAATTGACTGACTTTGCCAATACAAGAATCCCATGTCTTTGTAAACTGTGTTAAGTTCCTTTGAATTTTTTTTTTTTTGCTGTACGCGGGCCTCTCACTGTTGTGGCCTCTCCCGTTGCGGAGCACAGGCTCCGGACACGCAGGCTCAGCAGCCATGGCTCACAGGCCCAGCCGCTCGGCGGCATGTGGGATCTTCCCAGACCGGGGTACAAACCCATGTCCCCTGCATCGGCAGGTGGACTCTCAACCACTGTGCCACCAGGGAAGCCCCTCCTTTGAATTTTTATGTCCTCTTTCAATCTGCCTTTTCAGAACCATAAAATCAATAACCTAGTATTACATAATGTAATATTAAAACATTGTGCAAAAAGTTTTTTTGAATAATAACACTCTGATGTTAAATCACATTAATCCATACATTCACACAACAATTGCCTTCTCCAATATCACACTCCACAAAGTTATGGAGGGCTATGGAGTTAAACAACTTTTGCTGAATAGAAATTTATTCAAAGATGAGAATATTACCTTTCTGTAACTCATTTACACAGAGGATATACTGTCACTGGACCATTGGGCAAGATATTTCTTTAAATTTTCTTTATTTTGAGGTAACTTTTGAATATTTTTGGGTTATCAGCCCAAATTAAAGTGCCAACCCATATCTCATTGTGAAAAAAATTTTTTTTATTTCCTATTTTAAAAGTAGGGGCTTACAGATAAATTTTTTCTTGTGGTTTCAGTTATGGCACATTTTTTATTTATATGTTAGCAAGATACAAAAATCAATTGTAAACTATTCTTTATGCTAAACTTTAAGGAAGACAATTTGTTTAGAGGATGGTACATTTTTGATGTTGAAAAACTGTACAAAATGGTCAGTGTATTCTTGAAATATTCAAAACTGCTTGCAGTTCATGCGAATGTTTAAATAGGGGGTTAAGATTTGTCCAATGGGTTTTTATTAAAGTTGAGCACCTCTAAAAACGGTGTCATCATTTGTGTGGTATTCAATAACATTTTATGTATCAGAGTAAGAATGTGAGTTTTACACGGGCAGGAACTAAAACATATAAGAATACACAATCAATAAACTTTTGAAACCCTTACTTTAACTCAAGAAATGTGAAAGAGCTAAACTTTAAGGTTGTTGCTAATTTTAAACTTGCATGATTCTATGAAAAACTTGATGATTTTGTAAACACTAATTTATTGAAAAATTCTGTAATGAGCACTTATACAATGTTGGAAACTATGGTTATATACATGAAAGTTAAATAATATCTATGACTCTGTGGTAGGCAGAAAATAGCCTCCCAAAGAGATCCAAGTCCAATCTTCAGAATTTATGAATATATTATGTGATATTACAAAGGGAAATTAAGGTGACAGATGTAATTAAAGTTGCTAATGAGCTTATTTTAAAATAGGGAGACCTTCCTGGATTATCCAGGTGGGTTAAGTATAGCCACAAGAGTCCTTAAATCTGGAAGACAGAGGCAGAAAAATCAGTGTCAGAGTGATATGATGTGAGAAAAACTAACCAGCCCTTGAAGGCTTTGAAGATGAATGATGCCCATGAATCAAAGATATGGGCAGCCTCTAGAAGCTGCAGAAAGCCAGGAAACAGATTCTCCCCTAGAGCCTCAAGAAAGGAATACAGCCTCACCAACACCTTAATTTGAGCCCATTGTGACCCATTTCAAACTTCTGACCTCTAAACTATAAGAATAAATTCATATTATTTTAAGACACTAAATTTATGGTAATTTGTTACAGCAGCAATAGAAAACAAATACAGACTCTATGACATAAATATGCATTAATAAGGGTAATCAGAGCCTACAATGGGATTACAAAGCAGAAAGCTGAATTCAATACATGGTAGTGATGGGAGAGGTCAAGAAAATGTTTCCCTAAAGAGTGATAGATACTATAGCTGAGTTTTAAGGAATGAGTAGAATTTGGTGAAAAGTAAACATGGGAGAAATTTATTTTAAGCAGAGAGACCACCATATGCAGAAGTTCACAGAAACAAGAAAACATGGGCTGTTTGTACGTCACTAAAGGAGATGGGGAAATACAGAGATGAATGCATGGTTTGCCTTGTGTGTTAAACTGCGATGGTTGCATTTTATCCTGCAGGCAGAGTAGAACCAGGAAGAATGGAGAGAAAAGGATGAGTTCAGAAAGTCTGTAAGAGGTATGATGAATAACTGATTTTAATTTAAAGGTTCTAATTAAGTTTAAGTTTCCATAACTTTTGCAGTAGTGTTCTGGTAATCCAGCTCTAATAAACAAACAAAAAAGGGCTTCCCTGGTGGTGCAGTGGTTGAGAGTCCACCTGCCGATGCAGGGGACATGGGTTCGTGCCCCGGTCCGGGAAGGTCCTACATGCCGCGGAGTGTATAGGTCCGTGAGCCATGGCCGCTGAGCCTGTGCGTCCAGAGCCTGTGCTCCGCAACAGGAGAGGCCACAACAGTGAGAGGCCCACATACCAAAAACAAACAAACAAACAAACAAAAAACTCTGAGGATGTGTAGCATCTGTAATTTTTGCTTCTTTCTTCTATTGCAGATTTTTTTTCTTGTATACTATAATTGTCTCCAACATAGATATCTCATCTAAATAATTTAAGCTAACTCCTTTCACTGATATCACCTTAGGTGGTTTTCATTCTTTACAATTTTCCAGTCATTGAATATTTCCCCACACAGTGGGGCTTCCAATGATTAGGCTTTTTTTTTTCTCTGTAAATACCCTCTCTATCACAACCAACATACAAATGTATTTGTTTTAAAGAGAAATAACGTTTAAAATCTCATATAACCATAATATCCTGGCATTAGTGTAGCTTGGGCACAATATAAAATATTATCCTTAATTTATTCTAGAGGAGAATTTTTTAAAATATAACAAGCAGTAAAATAGTTCATGTTTTTTAGAAAACAAAGCTTGGAGTGAAGAGGTCAATAAGGAAATATCAAAATAATTACTTCACTCAGTGAACATTAGACATTTACTATTTATCAGGGATTGTATAAATGCTGGGAATTCAGAGATGGAAAAGACACAATAATCCCTATTCTCAAGAGACTCACAACCAAGAAAAGGAAAAACATATTTTAAACATATAATTGCCCAAGGATTTATTTCAGCCCATAAATTCTTCAATTTATACTTTGCAGAAGAAATTAAAATTGTAGAAAGCCTAAAGACAACTTCAGTTAAATGTGGAAAATTCAAAATTTGCGATGTTTACACAGGTTTTAAAAAATCCTATTTTGTATTCATATTACCCTTTTCTTCCATCTCCTTTGTAATGTTGTTAGTTGTTTGTATTGCACTGACAACATATATTTCTTCTGTGGGAAACAGAATATTCCTGCAACGTCAACAGTGTATTTGTGAGCTCTGAAAAGTGCATCAGTGCTTCATCCAAATGAGCCATAGGCCACAAAAATTATAGCTAATTAGATGCATTTTAATTCCTTTTTCAATATTCCTAAGCATTACCAGCAACTTTTGTCATGACACTTTGGGACCTCTTTGAAAGGAATAAACAAATATATTCTGCTTCTGTCTCATAACTATTAATTATTAGACTAGTTCTCTGTAATTCAGTTAAGAATTTTATCCCATATTAACAAATTTCTCATCATTTATTTAGAAATAAGATACATATCAAAATGATATTTTCAAAATGTGTTTTCTCCTTTATTGAAGTATAACTGATTTACAATATTATATTAGTTTCAGGTGTATCACATAGTGAGTCAATATTTTCATAATGAAATGATCACCGTAAGTCTAGTTACCATCTGTCACCATACAAAGTTATAACAATATTATTGATTATATTCCTTATGCTGTGCATAATATCCTCATAACTTATTTTATAACTAGAAGTTTGTACCTGTTAACCTTCTTCACCTTAATCACTTATCCCCCTACCCCATTCCCCTCTGGCAATCACCAAATTGTTCCCTGTATCTATAAGTCTGTTTCTGTTTTGTCACGTTTGTTTTGTTTTTTAGATTCCACATATAAGTGGAATCATATGGTGCTTGTCTTTATCTGTCTGACTTATTTCACTTATTATAATATCCACTGGGTCCATCCATGTTGTTGCAAATGGCAAAATTTCATCCTTTTTTATGGTTGAGTAATGTTACATATATATTCATTCTTCTTTATCCACTCCTGTACTGATGAATACTTAGGTTGCTTCCATGTCTTAGATGTTATAAATAATTCTGAAATGGAACACTGGGGTGTATGTATCCTTTCAAATTAGTGTTTTTGTTTTCTTTAGATAAATATCCAGAAGTGAATTTCTGGGTCATATGGTAGCCCTATTTTTAATTTTTTGAGGAACCTCCATACTGTTTCCATAGTGGTTGTACCAATTTACATTTCCACCAACAGTACAATGTGGTTTTTTTTTTAATTAGGGAAAATACACACACACAAAAGACACCTACTGTGTCAATTTTCCATTCTCACCATTAAGGACATATTGAGGGAAGCTATGCCAAGGAGGTTGAGAAAATAAAAATATTCTCTTTTGCTAGCTTTTTGCCAGCATTTATTGAGCACCTACTGTATGTGTGTTCTGTATTATGTTAAGTGCTAGGAGAAGGAGAATAAGAAGATAGGAGGAAATATTTGCTGAGTAAACAAATGAAATTATAGATCCTACTCTCAAGAACAGGACCACAGGACACATAGGATATGTACAAAAAACAATAATATGGAACCTCATAAAAATTGAGTCAAAAAAGGTACAAAAAGTAATATGGACCATCAAAAGAATAAAATGACTCTTCCCTGAGAGGGGCCAACATTTCAGCATACTCTTGTGTAGAACCAGTCACACTAGAATCCTCAAATTTGAGAATGAACTCAAATAGCAATATAAAGAAATCCTTAAGATTCACTAACAAGAATTTTTTTTTAATTCCTGAAATTTCGCTTGATGGCAAGAGCATTATAATAATATCAGTCACAACCCCCAACTACATGCTGAAAACAAACTTAAAATGAATCCTAGAACCAGACTTTCTAAGCAAAGATAAGAAGAAGATAGGGGAAGTTAAGAAGCATCAAACAGAAAAAAGGACAAAATGTGTGAGCAGAAACCCAAGTATTCGCAGATTTAATGTGTCATGACAGCAACTCAGCTGATGAAGAATTAGAAAATATAAAGGGAACTGTGATGCCAGAGTAAAAGGTAGGTCCTTAATCAGAAGACAATGATAGATGGAACAGGATCCTGGTTACACGCAGCTCAGCTATTATGGCCAGAGAGGGATTAACCACAAATTTGGTGTGATGCTTTGTTATCCAAAGATTTGATTGGTGTCAGATCCATACATGAAGCTTAACCCATGGGCAGAGATTCCACAACAGGGCAAGAATCCAGGAATATTAAGAAGCTAATATATCTTCTAATGTTTATACTCTGATTTAGAAGTCAAAATTCTCTACCTATTTTCAACAGCTGCATCAACATATTCCAAGTATAAATTTTCCTATAAATTAGGTTTAATAAGTGCTATTAAAATGCATATTCTAAATCATATTCTTTCATTAAAATAGGCTCTTATTAGATTTAGAATTATTATTTAGGTCATGACATTAGTTTCTATACTTCCTTGTTCTAGGAGTACTATAAATGCAATTTTCTGGGATATATCAAGCTGTGTAACTCAGGCAGAATGTTTCACTATAGCCCAGGATAGAAATGTGAGTTCTTTCATAGCAGTCAACCTAGTTATCTTTTATTTTTTTTTCTTCCCATCAAGAGGGCACATTCATACCTTTAAAAAGAGCTTATTAAACTAGACTTCTTACATTTACATATTTCAGTAATACTGTACATACCGTGAAAAAACCAACAGTATTACTGTAGCTCCTGTTATAATTATTAACTTTTTTACAAGCAAAACTGTCAAAAAATACTTCATTTAGGGTGAAAAGCTTTGACCCTATTGTTTCTTAGTAGGCAACTTTATTTTGTGGCAGCTAACATTTGTGCTGCAGTCAGTCAACAAGTACTTACTGTCCACCCTTGGGTCAAATTCACCCGTATAATGGGTCAGCAAAGAGAGCATAAATAAATGGAATTGAAGAGAATCTTCAAACCTCAATAAATCAAGAGCATCAGAATATTTTCCCAATCAAATATTGGACAGATTTGATTATTTGAGTATCTCTATTTTCCCACAAGATTCTAAAAATAGGTGGCCCAATACAGACAATGGCATATGGAGTACGGTACAAATATAATATCATCTTGGAAATTGGTCTATTTTCAGTATTTAGAATAAGATAATATATTGGCAAATAAAGCAATAAAATTATGTACTTACTGTTCTAACATAATAGCTCACATAATAAATCAGATCAGAGACAAGGAAATGTTCTCCTCACAAAATCAGCTCCCAGCATTTGTCATCAATCTGACTATCAAAATTTAACTAAGGAAAGAATATGTCAATCAGAAGAACAGGGCAGTAGGCATCTGGTCAGCACTGGAAGTTTAGAAAAAAAAGTCACTGTGGAAATACCATCTTTGCCCTTTCAAATAGCATCTAGAGAAATTAGACAACAGACTAAATATTCTGATCGCAGTAGCCAGCCAACAATTCTGTGAAACTAGCTAAATTGAATGTTATTAAATACGAACATCATTTCTGACTCTCTTTTTTGCTGATGTGTGATATTTGTGGTAGCTCTGCATGTTTTGAATACTCATCCTGTGTTTGTTTATTCCTGTAATTTCCCACATTTTTATATTCTTATAATGTTGGAATTTCCAGTGTTCTGAGTCATGGTTCCTTATTGTAAAAGTCAAAATTCAGATTCCCAGACTCCTGGATTCAACTCTGATTTGTAAAGAATTCAGAAGTCATTATTTCATTCCTTACAACAAGACAAAGCTGAACAAACTGAAAATCAATGACTCTTTTTAGACTACTAGAGTATATGTGCTGCAGGGTAAACCGTCACACCAAAATCTGGAGTGGAGACAGGTGAAATCGGTGAGACAGAACCAAGATCAGTTAACCTGGAACAAAATCCACTGGAGCCATAAACTGGTAGGAATATTTAACAGTAATTTTGATGAATTGTCAGAAACTGGATATAGGCTAGAGTAACAATGAAAATCTCCTGGAGACTAGACTTAGTGGAGGTATCCCATTCATAGGACTTACCTCCAGAAAGTCCACTTCTCAATGTGAAGATCTAAGTAAGATCCCATTACAGATCTTCGTGAAATATGCCTGGAGTTTTCTATATAACAAAGGCCAACTATCCAGGGAAAAGACATTACTTGACTCTTCACAGCTCAGGGAAGCGCATTTCTCCTACTCCAGCCACCTATTTTTAATAGGGGGAAAAAATCTAAAAAAACACTTGTGAAAGCCACAGTCCAGACTGAGATTAAGCTATAAAATTAGAGAATGCTACTCTTCTTCCATATCTTACTATCACACAAAGAGCATTCCAGTATAATAGCTAGTTTTACATATAACTATATAAACTATGTATGTATATAGTTTCCTCATTCTTTTTTTTAAACTTAATATTCTCCTTTTATTCCTTATTTTAGAATAGAAAGGTGAGAACTCACCACAAAGTGACCTTATCCATTACATATTGAGCAGTGTGGATGGGAGGAAGAAAAAACAAAACAAAATGAATCAAAACATAAACCAGGACATTTTTGGTTTACTTATTCAATTTTCTTTTAAAATATATATATTTAGATTTTTTTTATTGAATGAAGGATTCTTTAAATTCTATAGTGCTTTACAATTTTCAAGTTTCACACACATGATTTCATATAATCCCATAACAACCCTTTTTGCTCCTACCCCTATAGTCCCTTTTCCCCCTCCCCCACTCCCCACTGGTAACCACTGGTTCGTTCTCTGTATCTGTGAGTCTGCTTCCTTTTTAGTTTAGTCTTTTTTAGTTTATTGTATTTTTTAGATTCCACATATAAGTGATTTATCATACAGTATTTGTCTTTCTCTGTTTTGACTTATTTGACTTAGCTTAATGCTCTCCAAGTCCATCCAAGTTGTTGCAAGTGGCAAAATTTTGTTCTTTTTCATGGTTGAGAAGTATTCCATTGTATATATTTATATATACCACATCTTCTTTATCCATTCATCTGTTGATGGACACTTAGGTTGCTTTCATAGCTTAGCAATTATAAATAATGCTGCCATTAATATTGGGGTACATGTGTCTTTTTGATTTAGTGTTTTTGTTTCTTTCAGATATATATCCAGGAGTGAAACTGCTGGGTCATATGGTATTTCTATTTTTACTTTTTTGAGAAACCTCTGTACTGTTTTCCACAGTGGCTGCACCAATTTACATTCCCATCAACGGTGTACAAAGGTTCCCTTTTCTCCACATCCTTGCCAACATTTGTTATTTGTGTTCTTTTTGACAATAGTCATTCTGACAGGTATGAGGGGGTATCTCACTGTGGTTTTGATTTGCATTTCCCTGGTGATTAGCAACGTTGAGCATATTTTCATGTCCCTGTTGACCATCTGCATTTCCTCTTTGGAAAAAATGTCTATTCAGTTCTTCTGCCCATTTTATAATCAGGTTGTTTGTTTTTTTGATGTTGAGTTATATGAGCTGTTTATATATGTTGGATATTAACTCTTATCAGTCATATCATTTGCAAATATCTTCTCCCATTCAGTAGGTTATCTTTTCATTTTATCGATAGTTTCCTTTGCTGTGAAAAAGCTTTTACATTTAATTAGGTCTCACTTGCTTACTTTTGTTTTTGTTTTCTTTGCTTTAGGAGACAGATCCAAAAAATACTGCTGCAATTTATGTCAAAGAGTGTTCTGCCTATGTTCTCCTCCAGGCATTTTATGGTATCCGGTCTTACATTTTGGTCTTTAATATGTTTTGAGTTTATATTGTATATGGTGTTAGAGAATGTTCTAATTTTATTCTTTTACATGTAGCTGTGCAGTTTTCCCAGCACCACTTATTGAAGACCTTTTTTCCTTTATCATAGATTAATTGACCATAAGTATGTGAGTTTATTTCTGGGCTCTCTATCCCATTCCATTGATTTATGCATCTGTTTTTGTGTCCATACCATACTGTTTTGATGACTATAGTTTTGTAGTATACTCTGAATTCAGAGAATGTGATTCCTCCAGCTCTGTCCTTCTTTCTCAGGATTGTTTTGGCTATTCAGGGTCTTTTGTGTATCCATACAAATTTTTAAATTATTTGTTCTAGTTCTGTGAAAAATGCCATTGATATTTTGATAGAGATTTCATTGAATCTACAGATTACCCAAGGCAATCTACAGTTTGCTCATTCTTAATCTAAAAGATAACAGTTTGTTTAAAGTAATTATCATGACAAATTATTGGGTGATTATAGCATTTGGATAAATGAAATGAATGACATAAATGAATTGAGGATTCTCTAATACAGGGTAGCTGTAATGTATGTGAGGTATATAATGTTATTTGAATACAAACTTAGATTAGTTATAAAAGTATATGACAAACTCTAAGGCAACCACTAAAAAATCTGTTAATGAAGTATAGTCAATATGCTAAAAGAAGAGGAAATAGGAATATATAAAGTACTCAATTAAGATCAGACAAAGCTGAAGAAGAGGAAAGAGGAGGAAAAAGAACAAAAAGAACAAATGTGATAATTACAAAAGTTATTTTTTAAATGTAGATATTAATCCAACTATGTCAATAATCCTTTAAATATGAATGTTCTGAATATACTTACTAAAGGATAAAGATATACCGTGCTAGTATTAACAAAAGAAAGGTGGATTTTTAATTTCAGAAAAGCAAATATCAGAACAAGGAAAGTTATCAAGGGTAAGTGGGACATTACAGAATGACTAACATTTATCCACCTAACAAAGTGTCAAAATATATGAGGCAAAACTGAAAGCAGAAACAGACAAATCTACTACTATACTTGGAAACTTCAAAACCCCTCTTTTTTTTTTTGCTGTACACGGGCCTCTAACCGTTGTGGCCTCTCCCGTTGTGGAGCACAGGCTCCGGACACACAAGCCCAGCAGCCATGGCTCACAGGCCCAGCCGCTCCGCGGCATGTGGGATCCTCCCGGACCGGGGCATGAACCCACGTCCCCTGCATCAGCAGGCGGACTCCCAACCACCGCACCACCAGGGAAGCCCCCCTCTTTCTTTATTGATATATAAATCAGGCTAAAAATCACTCAGGGTACAATTGACCTGAACAGCACCACTAATCAAATCTATCTAATTGACATTTACAGAAAGCTCCATCCAATAAAAATCAAGTACACATTCTTCTCAAGCTCTCATGGAACATTCTCCAGAACAGATCGCATTCTGGGATATAAAGCATGCTTAACAAATTTAACAGCATGGAAACCAGGCAAAGTGTGTTTCATTAATTAAACTAGAAATCAGTAACAGATAATTGAAAAATCCGCAATTATTTGGAAACTACACAAATTAAAGAACACAGAGTCAGAAAATAAGTCTCAAGGGAAACAAAAAGATTTTGAACTAAATGAAAATGAAAATAGAACATCAAAATTTGTGAGATGTAGTGAAAATAATGCATAGGGGGAAATTTCTATCATAAAATACCTATTTTAGAAAAGAACAAAGAGCTAAAATCAATAATAACCTTAGCATCCACTGTGAGAAAGGAGAGCAATTTAAGTCTAAAATAGAAGAAAAAAAATAATAAATTTGGAGGAGAAATGAATGAAATTGAAGAATATAGTTTAAAAAAAAAAAAACCAGAAGTTCGTTTTTTGAAAAAAATCAACAAATCTGATAAACATCTAGCTAGGCTAACCAAGAGAAAAAGAGAGAAGATGCAAATTACCAATATTAGAAACAAAAGAGGGGTCATCACTACTAATTACATGAATATTACAGGCATGTGTCCTTGCCTCTGCAAAGAAGACACACCTTTAGGAGGATATAAACAGACAAAATAAAGTTGAGAAAGCCACATCCCGTGACAGCTGTCAAAGAGAGCAGTGGTAAATATCCTTGTGGAGACGTCCAGCAATTACCTATTTCTTAAACTCAGGGACAAAAGGATTATGCCTGCCAGCAGGCTATTGGAATAACCTCAATAATGTTCCTGACTGTGTAGCCTCCAGGGATTCTGTGATCTATCATATTTTTTAAATTAAATTCTTTTTTAAAAAATTTCATTTATTTTTGGCTGTGTTGGGTCTTCATTGCTGCACGCGGGCTTTCTCTAGTTGCGGCTAGCAGTGGCTATCTTTGTTGCAGTGTGCAGGCTTCTCATTGCAGTGGCTTCTCTTGTTGCAGAGCACGGGCTCTAGGTGTGCGGGCTTCAGTAGTTGTGGCACGCAGGCTCAGTAGCTGCGGCTTGTGGGCTCTAGAGTGCAGGCTCAGTAGTTGTGGTGCACAGCTTAGTTGCTCTGCAGCATGTGGGATATTCCTGGACCAAGGATCGAACCCGTGTCCACTGCACTGGCAGACGGATTCTTAATGACTGCGCCACCAGGGAAGTCCCCTATTAAATTCTATTTCTGATTAAACCAGCTAAAGCAAGTTCTGTGGTTTGCAACTAGACCACTGTGAGAGATTCTGCTTACCCACAAATCTCCAGCCAATATTTGGCTTTATACATGAACTCTGTTTAAAGAGAGAAGATATGCTTGTCTTGTCAGAAGGCATTAAACAGTTCACGTAACAGTTGTAAGTTAATAGCATTTCCCGTCTGGACAAAGGTGTTCCTACCACAATCCCCACAGCAATGTGTCATAGTTATGGAAGGGCCAGTCTGGTTTAGCAAAAATGAAGCATGATTTTGTAACCAGACAGACCTGGGGGTTCAATCCTTTCTCTGCCCTTTCTAGCTGTATTATGTTAGGAGAGTTACAAACCTCTATTCATCTATTAATACATATAATAAAGTCTACTGTCTCTGAAAGACACCATCACTTGCATACTCATAGGCCATTTCTCCTTATTCTTGATTAACATAACTAATTTTATTCAGATATCAGGTATCAGTCTCCTTTTCCAGATGACATCTCTCGATTGACAGAATACTATTCCCACTCACCAGTTAGTAACTGGTTTACTGTGGGAGATGTGATATGACTATTTTGTTCAAAGGAACCTCATGGGGCAGATGTTAGACATTTCTGGAAAAGATTTCACTCCCTGATAAAGACAGAGTAAGAGGGTGAGAAGGAGAGGAAGTTCAAAAGCAAGAAGCTTTTCTTTCTTGCTGCCTTATGTGACAATGCGACTCTTAAGAGTTACAACAACCACCTAAACACCATGTACGGTGTGAAGACCAGGAGAATAACAAGTACACAACGATACTCACAGAATTAAGCGTCATTAATTCACTAAACCATCACTAAACCACACCTTCCTCCAGGCCCACTGTTCTAGGAAAAAGCCAAATCCTTACTGTGAAATCCAATTTCAGCTGGTTTCCTTGCATCTAAAATAATTCTTACTGAAACACTGCTTTATAGAAATTTTATACGGACTGAATAAGATAATCCTTTTTAAACAAATGATAAACTACTCCTCTACTGTAACCCCTACCATGGCTTTCCATCACACTCAGAGTGAAAGCCAAATATATGATGTTCATGATTTGTTCTCCATTCCTTATATCCCACCACTAAATCTAACCTAATCTCTCGCTGCTTTTCTCCTTGCTCCCTCTGCTCCAGCCTTTCTGGTTTCCTTGCTGTGCCTTCCAAACCCCAGGAAAGCTCCCTTCTAGGGATATTTGCTTTAACTCTTTCCATTGCATAGATTTCTCTTCCTCCAAACATATACTTAACTAATTCCAATCCATCCCTCTTTATTCAGACCGCACCTTCTAAATGATGCCTTCCTGGTCACTCTATTAATACACTTGATCCCCCTTATCCTGTTCTACAATTTTATTTTTTCCCATAGTATTTTTCACCTTCCCCCTTAGTATATAACTTCTTTATATATTATGATTATTATATACTATTTAAATATATGCTAAATTGAGCTATATATAACTTCTTTATATATTATGATTATTATATACTATTTAAATATATGCTAAATTGAGCTATATATAACTTCTTTATATATTATGATTATTATATACTATTTAAATATATGCTAAATTGAGCTATATGAGGGCAAAAGTCTTTCTCTTTTTTATTTAGTGATGGATTTCCAGGACCCAAAGCGGTGGCTGGTATACAGTTGGTGCCTAATAAATATGTATTAAATTAATGACGAATTTTCAAAATGTCCAGCACATTCTACTCAATAAATCTTTCCTTAATTGCTGTACATTGTCTTGCTTATTCTTGCCTTCCTTATGGTCCAAGCATGTTGGAGGACCCCCCATTACTGTTTTCTATGGTTCTACTCTTATTTCTCCCTTTAATTTCTTTTCCCTCATGTTTTTTTTCTATATGTAGTACTATTGCACGTCCTGTGGTGGCTTTCCTGATTTTTCTCTTTACATTCACAATAAGCATTATTCTTATTCATTAAGCAAATATTTGTTGTGTGCCTACTATGTGCCAGATAATTTGCTAGGTTTTAGACTTTCAAAGAACAATAAAACAGAGTCTAATCTAACAGGTACTCTCCTATGTATTCTCTCACATGTTGATGTGGTTCAAATAGTGCATTTGTGCTCTAATGTGACAAATGAATAAAGGTGTTTGCACAACATGCCCAGGTCCAGGGGGAAATGTGTGTGATGGTCATTGGTCAAGAAAACAAGAGATTAGGCATGCTGAACGAACTGCAGAAGGAAAGGTCAGGAGAACTGTACCATGAATTACTGTACAAATAAAAGTTCAAGATTATGCCACTAAGAAGACAGAAGGACAGCGGTCTTTTCAGAGCATAAAGGAAGTTGATCTAGGAGTAAAAAAGAGTACAGACACTACAAATTAATAGAAAATAATATTTTGGTCAAGGATATGATAACTTTTTAATGGACCCACTCTCCCAGAGAAGATATAAAATGTGGTATATATTTTATATACTTGATCAAAAACATTTAAAAACTACTCTTAAAAAAGTTATTCTATTTGATTCTCTCCTTTGGTAAAGATATTTTCAGACAGTATCTTTTTAATGCAGAAATTACCAATTCTCAAAAGCTGTCATAATGCCAAGTGAAGAAGTTATTCATCCATGAAAGCTTCCTTTGTTAAAATACAGATCGCATTATTTATACAATCTGAATGTTTAATGAATGCCTACAAATTCAAATGTCAATGTAGATAAACTAAAATTACATTTCTATCAAGGAAGAGAGGCGTTTCAACAAAGAACAAGACTTGTTTTAAGGTGAAAAAGTTAAAGAATGAATATTAAATTTTTTTTCTTTTAAAAAGTAAATGACAGAGAAGTATATGAGTATTTCCTTAAAGTTTATCTTAAATACAAATGTGAAACTTTAAACAATGAATGGTGTAGTTATTTCATATTGTAGCTTAGAGAATAAATAAATATAACACATTTTTGTCCCATATCATGAAAAGAAACATGGTAAAATCATTATTATAAGGATAATAAACGCAATTTAAGAATTTTGTCTGTGCATCCAAACTGAAGTGTTATGAGCTTTAATAACCTAGGCTCTTATCAATAACATACTCCAGCAAAATTGCCATTCACAGAAGAATTTGACCATAACAAAAGATTCTGTGAGATTATGCTTCAACTATGCATAAGACTTTTCTCAAACAAAATACCCAGGTTATTTATTTTACCCAGGTTTGTTATTCCAACATATTCACTTTTTTACAGGTCACATAGGAGCTACGGTAAAAGGAAATGATCAGATTCTATCAATTCTTTCCTATATTAGCTGTAAAAAGAAGGCCTTTTGGAGGAACCCTTTTTATAAGATTTCCCAGATAACATAGTAGTCACACGGAAGAAGAAAATTTAGTTTCACTGTGTTCATAGATGCTTCTCAGCAAGTTTACTCTTTTTGTATAAAAAGCAAATTGATAAAATGTGTGATTTCTGCCTTACTGAGAATCTAACTGATGAAACTTCTTCCTTTTCCCCTTCAGGCCTACTGTAGCTGTTCCTCTCTAACTAAAATGTCCACCAGTAAGGTATTTTCAGTGAAACAGTCAATGAAGATTTCAGCAATATCTGCAAACTGAGCTTTATTGGTATAAAGGGGTGGTAAGAGAAGAAAGGTTTGAGAGAAAAGGAGTCAGGAACTCTCCCCTACCATTTTTCTTATATACAAATGATATGCCCATTATTGTATGGAAAAATTGCTAATCAACACTGAGTAAATAAATGCCATCTTAGGGGAAGAAACTACTTCGCTGTCCATGTGAGAAGCTACACAAGTACAAATCAACACATACAGTTTAGAATATCTGCACTTGTGAATGATTCAGATGCAAGAAATAGCAACCTAAATTAAAATGGACATAAAAAATATAAGGTAATTTATTGCCTCCTATAAACAAAAACTGTAACGACAGTCTGGGTTTTGGGACTTAAACAATGTTACAAGATGGAGTATATGTCCAGCACTTCATGACTTAAACAATGTTACAAGACGCAGTATATGTCCAGCACTTCATGATTTTTTGACTTATATTGGTTTCATTCAGAACAGTGGTCTGACATGTCACCACAACAAGGTCATGAGCTCTCATTCAGTTCCAAGACCTGCTCTAGTTTACAAACTCAGAATCTCAATAAGAAAAAGGTAGGATCTCCTTAAGAAAATTATATACTGTAAAACTTTCTCCTATTTTTCTCCAAAAGAACCTGCAGCTACTTACCAGAAAAGTCTAACTGGAGGAAGGAATATAGGGCATTACTCGATACTGGCTCAAAATGATGAAATCCCTGAAGGACCAAAATTCCACTTTGGTCCTTCAGGAATGTTCCCTGTTAAATAGCCAATAAGGAATAATATCACATTCTTTGAGGAACCGAAGATATCAGAGCCACATTAAAGATGTAGAGATGAAAGTATGGTGTCTCCTATCACATCATTATTCAATTCTCTGATTTCAGATGTGCAGAAGGGTTATGGAACATGGACTATGACAATGGATTAGTATAAACCTTTAAATTCTAATTTATATTTATAGAATACTCCATCCAACAATGGTAAAATACATTTTATTTAAGATCATATGGAACAAAGACAGAAGACAACATGAGCCATGAAAAAAATAAAAGTATCAAATTTAAAAGAAGGGCTTCCCTGGTGGCACAGTGGTTGAGAGTTTGCCTGCCAATAAAGGGGACACGGGTTTGAGCCCTGGTCTGGGAGGATCCCTCATGCCGTGGAGCGGCCGGGCCCATGAGCCACAACTACTGAGCCTGCGTGTCTGGAGCCTGTGCTCCGCAACGAGAGACCGCGATAGTGAGAGTCCCGCGCACCGCAATGAAGAGTGGCCCCCACTCGCCGCAACTAGAGAAAGCCCTAGCACAGCAATGAAGACCCAACACAGCTGTAAATAAATAAATTTATTTTTTAAAAAATTTTAAAGAATATAAATGATATAAAATATGTTCTAAGACCAGAGTGGGATTAAACTAAATATCAATAACAGAAAATAGCTGGAAAAATCCCACATATTTTGACATTTAAAAACACACTACAAAATAACACATTGCTTAAAGAAAATGTCTCATATATATTGGAAATTTTTTTGAACTAAATGAAAATACAACTTACCAAAATCCATGGGCTGCAATGAAAGCACTGCTTAGAAAGATACATATACATATATATACATATATATATAAAATATTAAATGTATGCATTAAAGACAGAAATATCTAAACTCCATATTCTGTTTCCATCTTAAAGAAAAAAGAGCAATTGAAGCCTTAAACAAGCAGAAGAAATGAAAATAAAACAGAAATTAATGAAATAAAAAACAAGAATTCCATATAAAAAATCAACAATATTAAAAGTTTATTTTTTAAAAGACCAGTAAAGTTGATAAATGTCTAGCCAGACTAATCTTGGTAAAAAAAGAAAGACAGACACAGATTACCAATATCAGAAATGAAAAAGGGGTCATCCTTACTGATCACATGAACATAAAAAGGGTAAAAAAAAAAAAATACTGCATAAAACTCTATAGCCACAGATTTGACCATGTAGGAGAAATGGATCAATTTCTTAAAACACACAACCTACCAGAACTCATACAAGGAGAAATAAGATAATCTGAATAGGAATATATCTATTAAAGAAATTCCATCAATAATTAATCATCTTCCAAAAGAGAAAGCATGAACCCAGAGGATTTCACTCATGAATTCTATCAAACATTTAAGGAAGAAATGATACCAATTCTCTAGAAACTTTTTCAGAAAATAAAAGTAGAGGGAACACATCTTAACTCACTCATTGAGGACATCATTGCTGTAATACCAAAACTAGAGAAGACTTTACAAGAGAGGAAAACTACACCTTCAAGATGGCAGAGGAGTAAGACGTGGAGATCACCTTCCTCCCCACAAATACATCAAAAATACATCTACATGTGGAACAACTCCTACAGAACACCTACTGAATGCTGGCAGAAGACCTCAGACTTCCAAAAAGGCAAGAAACTCCCGACATACCTGGGTACGGCAAAAGAAAAAAGAAAAAACAGAGACAAAAGAATAAGGACTGGACCTGCACCTCTGGGAGGGAGCTGTGAAGGAGGAAAAGATTCCACACACTAGGAGCCCCTTCACTGGAGGAGATGGGGGTGGGCAGGGGGTTAAGCTTTGGAACCACGGAGGAGAGCGCAGCAACTGGGGTGCAGAGGGCAAAGTGGAGAGATTTGTGCACAGAGGATAGGTGCCAACCAGCACTCAGCAGCCTGAGAGGCTTGTCTGCTCACCTGCTGGGGCAGGTGGGGACTGGAAACTGAGGCTCAGGTGTTGGAGGTCAGATCCCAAGGAGAGGACTGGGGCTGGCTGTGTGTACACAGCCTGAAGGGAGCTAATGTGCCACAGCTAACCAGAAGGGAATCGGGAAAAAAGTCTGGAAATGCCTAAAAGTCAAGAGACCGCTGTTTCAGGATGCAAGAGGAGAGGGGGGCTTCCCTGGTGGCGCAGTGGTTGAGAGTCCGCCTGCTGATGCAGGGGACATGGGTTCGTGCCCCAGTCTGTGAAGATCCCACATGCCGCGGAGCGGCTGGGCCTGTGAGCCATGGCCGCTGAGCCTGCACGTCCAGAGCCTGTGCTCCGCAGCAGGAGAGGCCACAACAGTGAGAGGCCCGTGTCCCACTAAAAAAAAAAAAAAAAAAAAAAAAAGGAGAGGGGATTCAGAGCACCGCCTAAACAAGCTTCAGCGACCAGCATAAGCCATTGCTATTGGCGTGGACAGCAGAGACAGGCATGAAATGCTAACGCTGCTGCTGCAGCCGCCAAGAATCCTGTGTACAAGCACAGATCACTATCCAAACCTCCCCTGCCAGAAGCCTGTACAGCCCAGAACCACCAGGGTCCCATGATGCAGGGACAACTTCCTGGGAAGAACAAACGGCTCGCCTCAGGCTATTGCAACACCATGCTGGCCTGGCTGCCGCAGACACGCCCTGCATTCCATACCCTCCCTACCCCCCGCACCCCACCTGAGTGAGCCAGAGCCCCCTTATCAGCTGCTCCTTTAACCCCCTCCTGTCTGGGGGAAGAACACATGAAAAGGGTGACCTACAAGCAGAGGCAGGGCCAAATCCAAAGCTGAACCACAGCAGTTGTGTGAACAAAGAAGAGAAAGGGAAATTTCACCATGAAGCCTCAGAAGTAGCAGATAAAATCTCCACAGTATCAACTTGATGTACCTGCATCTGTGGAATACCTGAATAGACAACAGATCATCTCAAAATTGAGGACGTGCACTTTGGGAGCAACTGTAGACTTGGGGTTTGCTGTCTGCGACTAACTAGTTTCTGATTTATACAGTTACCTTAGTTTAGTTTTTAGTACTTGTTATCACTGGAGGATTTGTTTATTGGTTTCGTTATTCTCTTCTTTTTTTATTACTTTTTAATTTTAATAATATATTTTTTAGGTGTTTATTTTAATAACTTTACTTATTTTATGTACTTTTTTCTTGCTTTCTTTTTTTCTCCCTTTTCTTCTGAGCTGTGTGGCTGACAGTGTCTTGGTGCTCCAGCCAGGTGTCAGGCCTGAGCCTCTGAGGTGGGAGAGC
This sequence comes from Phocoena sinus, assembly GCF_008692025.1. Taxonomy (NCBI): domain Eukaryota; kingdom Metazoa; phylum Chordata; class Mammalia; order Artiodactyla; family Phocoenidae; genus Phocoena; species Phocoena sinus. The sequence goes on along the minus strand of NC_045772.1, from coordinate 32,542,879 downwards.
CAAGTTCAGGACACTGGACCAGCAGAGATGTACAGGCCCCATGTAATATCAATTGGCAAGAGCTCTCCCAGAGACCTCCATCTCAATGCTAAGACCCAGTTCCACTCAATGACCAGAAAACTCCAAAGATGGACACCCCATGACAAACAACTAGCAAGACAGAAACACATCCCCACCCACTAGGAGGGAGGGCGCTTAAAATCAAAGTAAGTCCACAGACATCTCAAAACACACCACTGGACGTGATTCTTCCACCAGAAAGACAAGACCCAGCCTCATCCACTAGAACACAGGCACCAGTCCCCTAAACCAGGAATCCTACACAACCCAATGAACCAACCTTATCCACTGCAGGCAGACACCAAAAACAACGGGTACTATGAACTTGAACCCTGTGAAAAGGAGACCCCAAACACAGTAAGTTAAGAAAAATGAGAAGACAGAGAAATACACTGCAGATTAAAGAGAAAAGTAGAAACGAACCAGACCAAACAAATGAAGGGGAAACAGGCAATCTACCTGAAAAAGAATTCAGAGTAATGATAATAAAGATAATCCAAAATATTGGAAACAGAATGGAGAAAATACAAGAAATGGTTACCAAGGATATAGAAGAACTAAAGAACAAACAAACAATGAGGAACAACACAATAAATGAACTTAAAATTTTTCTAGAAGGAATCAATAGCAGAATAACTGAGGCAGAAGAACAGATAAGTGACCTGGAAGATAAAAGAGTGAAAATAACTACCACAGGGCAAAATAAAGAAAAAAGAATGAAAAGAATTGAGGACAGTCATAGAGACCTTAGGGACAACATTAAATGTACCAACATTCAAATTATAGAGGTCCCAGAGGAAGAAGAGAAAAGGAAAGGGACTGAGAAATTATTTGAAGAGATTGTAGTTGACAGTTCCCTAACATGGGACAGGAAATAGTCAATCAAGTATAGGAAGTGCAGAGAGTTCCATACAGGATAAATCCAATGAGAAACATGCCAAGACACATATTAATCAAACTATCAAAAATTAAATACAAAGAAAAATTATTAAAAGTAGCAAGGAAAAAACAACAAAAAATATACAAGGGAATCCCCATAAGGTTAACAACTGATCTTTCAGCAGAAACTCTACAAGCCAGAAGGGAGTGGCAAGACATATTTAAAGTGATGAAAAGGAAAAACCTACAACCAAGATTACTCTACCCAGCAAGGATCTCATTCAGATTTGACAGAGAAATTAAAACGTTTACAGACAAGCAAAAGCTAAGAGAATTCAGCACCACCAAATCAGCTTTACAACAAATGTTAAAGGAACTTCTCTAGGCAGGAAACACAAGAAAAGGAAAATACCTTAAAAAAAACCACGAAAGAATTAAGAAAATGGTAATAGGAACATACATATCGATAATTACCTTAAATGTAAATGGATTAAATGCTCCAACCAAAAGACATAAACTGGCTGAATGGATACAAAAACAAGACCTGTATATATGCTGTCTACAAGAGACCCACTTCAGACCTAGGAACACATACAGACTGAAAGTGAGGGGATGGAAAAAGATATTCCATGCAAATGGATATCAAAAGAAAGCTGGAGTAGCAATTCTCATTATCAGACAAAACAGTTTTTATAATACAGACTATTACAAGAGATAAAGAAGGATACTACATAATGATCAAGGTACCAATACAAGAAGAAGACATAACAATTGTGACTATTTATGCACCCAACATAGGAGCACCTCAATACATAAGCAAATGTTAACAGCCATAAAAGGGGAAATCAACAGTAACAAAATAATAGTAGGGGACCTTAACACCAGAGTAGGGGACCTTAAAACCCCACTTTCACCAACAGACACATCATGCAAAATGAAAATAAATAATGAAACAGAAGCTTTAAATGACAATTAGACAAGATGGACTTCATTGATATTTATAGGACATTCCATCCAGAAACAACAGAATACACTTTCTTCTCAAGTGCTCATAGAACATTCTCCAGGATAAATCATACCTTGGGTCACAAATCAAGCCTCAGTAAATTTAATAAAATTGAAACTGTACCAAGTATCTTTTCTGACAACAATATGAGACTAGATATCAATTACAGGAAAAAAATCTGTAAAAAATAAAAACAGATGGAGACTAAACAATACACTACTAAATAACCAAGAGATCACTGAAGAAATCAAAGAGGAAACCAACAAATACCTAGAAACAAATGACAATGAAAACAGGATGATTCAAAACCTATGGGATGCAGCAAAAGCAGTTGTAAGAGGTAAGTTTATAGCAATACAATCCTACCTCAAGAAACAAGAAATATCTCAAATAAACAACCTAAACTTACACCTAAATCAATTAGAGAAAGAAGAAGAACAACAAAAAATATGTTAGTAGAAAGACAGAAATCATAAAGATCAGATCAGAAATAAATGAAAAAGAAATGAAGGAAACAACAGCAAAGATCAATAAAACTAAAAGCTGGTTCTTTGAGAAGATAAAGAAAATTGAGAAACCATTAGCCAGACTCATCAGGAAAAAAACAGACAAGACTCACATCAACAGAATTAGAAAGGAAAAACGAGAAGTAACAATTGACACTGCAGAAATACAAAGGATAATAAGAGATAACTACAAGCAACTATATGCCAATAAAATGGACAACCTGGAGGAAACAAAGTTTGAGAAAAGCACAACCTTCCAAGACTGAACCAGGAAGAAATAGAAAATATAAACAGACAAATCACAAGCACTGAAATAGAAACTGATTAAAAATCTTCCAACAAACAAAAGCCCAGCACCAGATGGCTTTACAGGTGACCTCTATCAAAGATTTAGAAAAGAGCTAATGTCTATCCTTTTCAAACTCTTCCAAAATACAGCAGAGGAAGGAACACTCCCAAACTCATTCTACAAGGCCACCATCACACTTATACCAAAACTAGACAAAGATGTCACAAAAATAACTACAGGCCAATTTCACTGATGAACATAGATGCAAAAATCCTCAACAAAATACTAGCAAACAGAATCCAACAGCACATTAAACGGATCATACACCATGATCAAGTGGGGTTTATTCCAGGAATGCAAGGATTCTTCAATACATGCAAATCAATCAATGTGATACACCATATTACCAAACTGAAGTACAAAAACCATATGATCATCTCAATAGATACACAAAAAGCTTTCGACAAAATTCCACCCCGATTTATGATAAAAACTCTCCAGAAAGTAGGCATAGAGGGAACTTACCTCAACATAACAAAGGCCATATATGACAAACCCAGAGCCAACATCATTCTCAATGGTGAAAAACTGAAACCATTTCCACAAAGATCAGGGATAAGACAAGGCTGCCCACTCTCACCGTTATTATTCAACATAGTTTTGGAAGTTTTAGCCACAGCATTCAGAGAAGAAAAAGAAATAAAAGGAATTCAAATCAGAAAAGAAAAAGTAAAACTGTCACTGTTTGCAGATGACATGATACCATACACACAGAACCCTAAAGATGTTATCAGAACACTACTAGACCTAATCAATGAATTTGGTAAAGTAGCAGGATACAAAATTAATGCACAGACATCTCTTGCATTCCTATACACTAACAATGAAAGATCAGAAAGAAAAACTAAGGAAACAATCCCATTCACGACTGCAATGCAATGAATAAAATACCTAGGAATAAACCTACCTAAGGAGGTAAAAGGCCTGTACTCACAAAACTATAAGACACTGATGAAAGACATCAAACATGACACAAACAGATGGAGAGGTATACCATGTTCTTGGATTGGAAGAATCAACGTTGTGAAAATGACTATACTAACCAAAGCAATCTACAGATTCAATGCAATCCCTATCAAACTATCAATGACATTTTTCACAGAAACAGAACAAAAAATTTCACAATTTGTATGGAAACACAAAAGACCCCAAACAGCCAAAGCAATCTTGAGAAAGAGAAATGGAGCTGGAGCAATCAGGCTCCCTGACTTCAGTCTATACTACAAAGTTACAGTAATCAAGACAGTATGGTACTGGCACAAAAGCAAACATATAGATCAATGGAACAGGACAGAAAGCCAGAGATAAACCCACACACATATGGTCACCTTATCTTTGATAAAGGAGACAAGCATATACAATGGACAAAAGACAGCCTCTTCAATAAGTGGTGCTGGGAAAACTGGACAGCTACATATAAAGGAATGAAAGTAGAACACTTCGTAACATCATACACAAAAGTAAACTCAAAATGGATGACAGACCTAAATGTAAGGCCAGACACTATCAAACTCTTAGAAGAAAACATAGGCAGAACACTGTATGAAATAAATCACAGCAAGATTCTTTTTGACCCACGTCCTAGAGAAATGGAAATAAAAACAAAACTAAAGAAATAGGACCTAATGAAACTTAAAAGCTTTTGCACAGCACAGGAAACCATAAAAAAGACGAAAAGACAACTCTCAGAATGGGAGAAAATATTTGCAAATGAAGCAACTGACAAAGGATTAATTTCCAAAATTCACAAGCAGCTCATGCAGCTCAATAACAAAAAAACAAGCAACCCAATACAAAAATGGGCAGAAGAGCTAAACAGAAATTTCTCCAAAGAAGATATGCAGTTTGCCAACAAACATATGAAAGGATGCTCAAGTCACTAATCATTAGAGAAATGCAAATCAAAACTACAATAAGGTATCACCTCACACTGGTCAGAATGACCATCATCAAAAAATCTACAAACAATGAATGCTGGAGAGGGTGTGGAGAAAGGGAAACCCTCTTGCACTGTTGGTGGGAATGTAAATTGATACAACCACTATGGAGAACAGTATGGAGGTTCCTTAAAAAACTAAAAATAGAACTACATTATGACCCAGCAATCCCACTATTGGGCATATACCCTGAGAAAACCATAATTCAAAGAGTCATGTACCACAATGTTCACTGCAGCAATATTTACAATAGCCAGGATATGGAAGCAACCTAAGTGTCTATTGACGAATGGATAAAGATGTGGCACATATATACAATGGAATGCTACTGAGTCATAAGAAGAAACAAAACTGAGTTATTTGCAGTCAGGTGGATGGACCTAGAGTCTGTCATACAGAGTGAAGTAAGTCAGAAAGAGAAAAACAAATATCGTGCTAACACATATATATGGAATCAAAAAAAAAATTTTTTTTCTGAAGAACTTAGAGGCAGGACAGGAATAAAGATGCAGACGTAGAAAATGGACTTGAGGACACGGGGAGGGGGAAGGGTAAGCTGGGACGAAGTGAGAAATTTGCAGTGACATACATACACCACCATATGTAAAACAGATAGTTAGTGGGAAGCAGCCACATAGCACAGGGAGATTAGCTCAGTGCTTTGTGACCTCATAGAGGGGTGGGATAAGTAGGGTGGGAGGGACACACAAGAGGGAGGGAATACGAGGATATATGTATACATATAGCTGATTCACTTTGTTATACAGCAGTTATACATTAACACAACAACGTAAAGCATTTATACTACAATAAAGATGTTACCAAAAAAAAAGGAAAAGTAGACACCAATATTTCTCATGAACAGAGATGCAAAGTCCTCAACAAAATGTTAATAAATTTTCTTTTTTGTACAAAAGAAATATGTTTAAATGGTCACAACAGCTAAACCCGCTATTATGTTTAGTAACATACCCTAGTGAATTTAGATATTTGACTCATTTAGGATCCTGTATTGTATAAATTTTATTTTATTTTATTTTTTCACATCTTTATTGGAGTATAATTGCTTTACAATGGTGTGTTAGTTTCTGCTTTATAACAGAGTGAGTTAGTTATACATATACATATGTTCCCATATCACTTCCCTCTTGCGTCTCCCTCCCTCCCACCCTCCCTAATCCCACCACTCCAGGGGGTCACAAAGCACTGAGCTGATATATCCCTGTGCTATGCGGCTGCTTCCCACTAGCTATCTACCTTACGTTTGGTAGTGTATATATGTCCATGCCTCTCTCTCGCTTTGTCACAGCTCACCCTTCCCTCTCCCCATATCCTCAAGTCCGTTTTCCAGTAGGTCTGTGTCTTTATTCCTGTCTTACCCCTAGGTTCTTCATGACATTTTTTTTTCTTAAATTCCATACATATGTGTTAGCATATGGTATTTGTCTTTCTCTTTCTGACTTACTTCACTCTGTATGACAGACTCTAGGTCTATCCACCTCATTACAAATAGCTCAATTTCGTTTCTTTTTATGGCTGAGTAATATTCCATTGTATATATGTGCCACATCTTCTTTGTCCATTCATCCGATGATGGGCGCTTAGGTTGTTTCCATCTCCGGGCTATTGTAAATAGAGCTGCAATGAACATTTTGGTACATGACTCTTTTTGAATTATGGTTTTCTGAGGGTATATGCCCAGTAGTGGGATTGCTGGGTCATATGGTAGTCCTATTTATAGTTTTTTAAGGAACTTCCATACTGTTCTCCATAGTGGCTGTACCAATTCACATTCCCACCAGCAGTGCAGGAGTGTTCCCTTTTCTCCACACCCTCTCCAGCATTTATTGTTTCTAGATTTTTTTGATGATGGCCATTCTGACTGGTGTGAGATGATATCTCATTGTAGTTTTGATTTGCATTTCCCTAATGATTAATGATGTTGAGCATTCTTTCATGTGTTTGTAGGCAGTCTGTATATCTTCTTTGGAGAAATGTCTATTTAGGTCTTCTGCCCATGTTTGGATTGGGTTGTTTGTTTTTTTGTTATTGAGCTGCATGAGCTGCTTTTAAATTTTGGAAATTAGTCCTTTGTCAGTTGCTTCATTTGCAAATATTTTCTCCCATTGTGAGTTGTCTTTTGGTCTTGTTTATGGTTTCCTTTGCTGTGCAAAAGCTTTGAAGTTTCATTAGGTCCCATTTGTTTAGTTTTGTTTTTATTTCCATTTCTCTAGGAGGTGGGTCAAAAAGGATCTTGCTGTGATTTATGTCATAGAGTGTTCTGCCTATGTTTTCTTCTAAGAGTTTGATAGTGTCTGGCCTTACATTTAGGTCTTTATTCCATTTTTTTTTTTTTTTTTCCATTTTGAGTTTATTTTTGTGTATGGTGTTAGGGAGTGCTCTAATTTCATACTTTTACATGTACCTCTCCAGTTCACCAATATTTCTCATGAACAGAGATGCAAATGTCCTCAACAAAATGTTAATTAATTGATTCCAACAATGTATAAAGAATTATATACCACAACTTAATGGGATTTATTACAAGTATGAAAGGCTGGTTTGACTTTGAACAGTAATTGAAGTAATCTATCATATCAACAGATTAAGAAAAAATATATCATTTGAGATAAAAAAAATATTTTCATGAATGCCCTTTCATGAAAAACTATCTGCAAACTAGGAATAGAAACAAACTTCCTCAACTTGATAAAGAACATCTGCAAAGAATGGAGTTTCTCATCTGGAGAGTAACTGGACACTTTTCCCCTAAAATCAGAAACAAGGCAAATATGTCCTCTCTCAACACTCCTACTCAACATTACCTAGCTATTTCAATAAGGGAAAAAATGGAAATAAAAGTTATATAGACTGGGAGGGAAGAAATAATACTGTCTTTTTTGGCAGGTAACATAATTGTCTAAATAGAATATTCCAAAGAATCTGCAATTACTGGTACCGATAAGCAAGTACAGAAAGGTTGTGCGATGCAAGGTTAACATACCAAAATCAGTTATTTTCACATATACTAGTAATGAACAATTGGATCTTGAAATTTAAAAACATATATAATTTAAATAGCGCCAAAAAATAATTAGGTATAATACTAACAAAATACAGAGTTTCTGTAATATGTACACAGAAAACTATAGAACTCTGATAGACTGGATCAAAGATCTAAATAAATGAAGAGATATACTGTGTTCCTGGATTAAGATTCAATATTGTTAATATCAATATGAATTCTTCCCATGATGATCTATAGATTGATTGCAACCCAAATCAAAATCCCAGTGAGCTATTTTATAGATAACAAACTGATTCTAAAGTTTACACGGAAAGATTAAAGACCTAGATTAGCCAACAAAATCAGTAAATGGACAAAGTTGGTAATAAGAACAATATAGTATTTGCAAAAGAATGGACACATAGATCAATGCAACAGAATGGAGACCCCAGCAAGAGACCCTCACACAAATACAGTAAACTGATCTTTGAAAAAGAAGCAAACGTGATTCAAAGGAAGAATAGTCCGTGCAACAATTGGTTCTCAACTATTATACAGTATATGCACAAAAATGAACCTAGAGACAAATATCACACAGTATACAAAAATTAACTCAAAAAGGATCAAAGATCTAAATGTAAAATGTAAATCTATAAAATATCTAGGAGAAAATCTACATGATCTTTCATTCAATAGTGAGTTTTTATATGAAACATTAAAATTAAGACCTATGAAACAATAAAATGATAAGTTGGATTTTATTAAAATTTTAAAAATCTGTTCTGTGAAAGATATTGTTAAGAGAATGAAAAGACAAGCCACAGATTGGGAGAAAATATTTGCAAAATATATACCTGATAAAGTACTTACCTCCAAATTATACAAAGAACTCTTAAAACTCAACAATGTGGTTACAAACAATCCAAGTTTTAAATGCGCAAAATATATGAAAAGAAAAATAACCAATGATAAAGAGATGGTAAATATATAAAACGATATTTAAGATCATTTGTAATTACAGAATTGCAAATACTAAAACCACAATGATATACCAATACACAGCTATTAGAATGGTTAAAATACAAAAAACTAACAATACCAAATGCTAGCAAGGATGTGGAGCAATAAGAACTCTCATTCATTTCTGGTGGAAATGAAAAATGATATAGCCACTTTGCAAGATAGTTTTCAGTTTCTTACAAACCTAAACATAATCTTATCATGAAATCCAGTTAACTGCAATTGCTCTCCTAGTCACTGACCCAACTGACTACAAAACAGGCTTACACAGAAACTTCCATGTAAATGTTTATAACAGATTCATTCATAGTTTCCAAACACTGGAGGCAGTGAAAGTGTTAACAGGTGAATAGATAAACAAACTGTGATCATCCATACAATGAAATATTTAGCAATAAAAAGAAATGAGCTATCAAGCCACTCAACAATTTGAATGGATTTAAATTGATAAATTTTAAAAGGCTACCCACTTTATGATTCTGAATAAGTGATATTCTGAAAAAGATAAAACTATAGCAACAATAAAAAGTACTAGGAGTTTCCCAGGAGGTTATAGGGAAGTAGGGAGGTCTGAAACAGTGCAGCCCAGGAAAATTTTTAGCGTAGTGAAACTATTCTGTATAATACTGAATATAGATACACGACAATATGTATTTATCAAAACAGATGGAACATATAAAAATTTTAAAAACATAATTTAGGAGGTTAGAGGAGCCAAAGATGAAATGCAGAATGTAAGAAAACAATCTGTTATTACAAACGTATGGAACCATGAAGGGAGTGGGAGAAAAGGGTGTTGAAATAGTGATGCACGTGTGATTAAAGACAAAAGAAACAGTATATAAGTACTAAACTATACTAAATAAAGTCATTTCCCAAGGTGACAGAGTTTAACAATTCTGACACTGCTCTACATGTATACTGGAATTGAATAATTAAGCAAATGGATTGCAAATGGTAGGAACCACATTTCTCACTGTTAGATTAAGAGTCTACAGATAAGCAAGGGAAAGAGGCTGGAATGATCTACGTGGTAATAGATTATTGTTGGAGACATCAGTATGAACTCATGTTTATCTTAATATAGATACGAATGGCTACATACAGAAATATTCAGAGATACATATAAACAAGTATTAGTACACACACCTGTATTTACAAGCTCTTTCAGTGGAAAGGCCTAGAAGCAACTACAACCAGTAGCAATGAGCACACCTAGCACCTAGATCTTGTTCTCTAAAATTATTATAGGAACCAGGCCTCCTTGGACAGCTGGCTGAATGTATGGCTGAAGCAGGGAATACACAAGGTGGGTCTGGAGCAACTAGTAAGGCCAGAAAGAAAGTGTTCAATAACACACACACACACACACACACACACACACACACACAATGACTGGTTTATGTAAAAGATACACAGGAGCCAACTCAAAGAGCATTCAATGGCCAAAGCTGTAATCATCTGAGGCAACAAATTAAATAAAATGGTATTAAATTATAACCAAAATATATAAAATAATACACATGATTCCATACTGATAGAAATAATTGATTAAATCAACAAATAAATGGGGGGAAATCTCCAGTGTAGAATTCCAAATAATGTACATACCTATTCTGCTCTCAAGGAGGTAGAGTATAAATTCCCACTCCTTAAGTGTGTGCTGCACAGAGTGACTTCTTCCCAGAGAGCATTAATATGGAAAGGCGAGGTAGGTGGGGTGGTAACCTTAGAGTAGGGAAACTTGGCAAACACTGCTTCAGCCAGTGAACAAGGTTAAGATCAACAGTGATAAGTCATGTGGATAATATGTACCCTTGATATACTGTGATGATAATGTAACTTTAGCTCTGTGGTCTTCCTCCCAAGAACACCTAAACCCCAGTATAATCATGAGAAAAACAGATAAACTCAAATTGAAGGACATTCTACAGAGTACCCAGCCACTACTCATCTAAACTCTCAAGGTCATTAAATAAAGGGAAAAAAGGGGAGAATCAAAGAAAGTATAAGAAACTGTAATAGTCAAGAAGAGGCTAAAGAGACATGATAACTAAATGCAATGTAGTATCTTGGATAAGACACTGGAAAAGCAAGAGGACATTAGTTAAAAAGGAAGGAAATCTGAATTAAGACATGAATTAAATAATGATGTATAGCTATTTTTTCATTAATTGTAACATGTGTACCATATGAAAGTAATGTTAACAATCAGGAAAGCTGGGTGCATAATATAATGCAACTCTCTTTACTACTCTCACAATTTTTCTGTAAATATAACTATTTTCTAAAAATTAAAATTCATTAAGAAATCAAATTTAAAAAAATAAGCAGTACACTGAAAATCTCTTCCACGAGGAGCTGCAACTTAAACAATATAAAAGAAAATTGTCAACCCAAGTGTCCATCAACAACAGATGAATAGGTAAAGTAGATGTGGTTGTGGGTGTTCACACACACACACACACACACAAAATGGAACAGTACTCAGCAATAAAAAAGTAAAATTTGGGCTTCCCTGGTGGCGCAGTGGTTGAGAGTTCGCCTGCCGATGCAGGGGACACAAGTTCGTGCCCCAGTCCAGGAAGATCCCACATGCCACGGAGCAGCTGGGCCCATGAGCCATGGCCGCTTAGCCTGCGCATCTGGAGCCTGTGCTCCGCAACAGGAGAGGCCACAACAGTGAGCGGCCTGTGTACCGCAAAAAAAAACAAAAAACAAAAAAACCCTAAAATTTTACCATTTGCAACAACATGGATGGACCTGGAGGATAGTATGCTTAGTAAAATAAGTCAGACAGAGAAAACCAAATACTGTATGTTATCACTTATATGTGGAATCTAAAAAATAATACAAATGAATAATACAAAATAATTCAAAAAAACATAGCAAAACAGAAACAAACTCACAGATACAGAGAATACACTAGTGGTTACCAGTGGGGAGAGGGAAAGGGGGGAGGGGCAAGACAGTGGTAGGAGATTAAGAGGTACAAACTGCTCTGTATATTGATAAAATAAACTACAAGGATATATTGTACAGCAAAGGGAATATAGCCAATATTTTATAACTTTAAATGGTATATAATCTACAAAAATACTGAATTGCTGTGTTGTACACCTGAAACTAAAATAATATTGTAAATCAACTATACTTCAATGAAAAAAAAACCTAAGAAAATTGTCAGTAACTTTTATGAATTGGTCACAGAAGAGGGAATTCTTTAACTGTGGTCATATCAAAGGCTTCTTGACAAGAAAATAAAATTTAATAACATATTAAAAAAAACTCATACCCTTTCTACAGAGAGTACCTTCATGGAGGTATTAATGAAACAAAGAAACAAGAGTTGAGCCTTAATTTCTTCATGTTTCTGTATTAAACTTTCAATATCTTTCCTCTTGTCATTATTATTTATGATTGTCCTCATCAGGTACTCTTTAAAATTACATAATATTTTAAGTTAATGACTTGTTATCATTAACTTTCGGCAGTAGTCAAAAAAGATTTGTCTCAGATTCTCCAGGAATGTTAGGTCCAGATTTGCTTACAATCTTTTAAAGTAAAAACACTGGAAAAATACTGTCGGTTTGCAAACTCAGGAGCTTCTCTGGGTGAAATGTGAAACTGGCCCTCATACACAGAGGGCAAGGAGGGACTGGAGAAAGAGGCAGACCCTTCCAGATTGCAGGTGGCAGCTTTAATAAGCAAGGGAACTTACATGTGCTTGTCTTGGGCAGCCACAAGATGAATAGATCTCCACATCCACCCACCAGAATCTTAAAAGTTTATATAAAGGCCTTAACAGGGTTCAGTCATGTATAGAGTCCAGATAGTCTCAAAGTTGCATCTTTGAAATGGCTCTAGCTATGGGAATGGTGGGCAGAATGGGGGTAAGCAGTCTCCAATTGCCCGGGTCCTGCTCGGGTGTTAACCAGCAGTCATGTCCTCTCAAGGACCTCCTCCAACAAATACTGTCTCAACAGCGTACCACCCATCCCAGACTTACAGAGGAGCATACAAAGAGAAGGAAGTTCAGTAAAAAGAAAGCTCATGGTCCAACTGCACAGAGAAATGTATCCAAATAGCATACTGACCCCTAAGGTCACTAAACTTTGCTGAAGCAGTGGCAGCCAAAAAAAGGAATATGATGAGACCTGGAAGAAGTATCAACGTTTTCTGAAGAAACAAATGAAGTTATGTAATATAAGTGTAGTGTTGTGTGTACATAGTATATGTTTTGTTCATTAAAAAACAAAAGCCTATGCCATACCCTGAAGAGAAACTTTGAAACCAATCTAACCACATTCTACCAAATTAGTATTATCCATATCTTACTACTAACAAGAGATAAAGTAAAATTAATTAGGAAATTTTATATATTAAAAATGTTTGTTTAATTTAGGTTCAGAAATTCATTTAGCCTACAGAAAATACCCTTAGGCATTTTGATTTTAGTGACTCATCAACTAATTTCTCCTAGAATGTTTGAGAAAGGCCCATAAGTGAAATGATACAAGCTAAATCATTAGAATAAAATTCAGGGGGGTTTTTTTCTTTTCTTTCTTTTTTTTTAAATCAGACAACTACCTTTTCTTATAATAGAAAGAATCCAAAGGAATTATGTTAAATCCAAGTGACTTTTATGAAGAAATAAAAGCTTTACTACACCAATGTTACATAAAATTTCAGTGTTTCAAATGAAAGAAACCCAGAGATGAGTTTGATCAGTCTTTTTGTTCAAATTCAGGACTAATCATGTGTTTCATAAAGGAAGACTTATCAGCAAGATGTTCAAAGGAAAGTATTGACTTGCTCACATAAAGCTTTAAATCTCCTACCCAGAAATCTGAAAAGACTAAATAAGGATTCTGTCTTTTGGTGAGATGAGGGAATAAAAACAACTTAGGAAACTGAATACTTTCATTATGGATTACTGAAAAGACTTGTAAGTAAAGATCCTTGTTCATTTTGTTCATGTGAAACATATCTAAAACTACACTTATTTTATCTGGAGGCCACAAGTAAAAATAATATTACCAAAAATATGTGAGATATAACTTTGTATTTAAAGAAAACTAAACTTCCTGCCCATACACATTTTCTGAGCATCACAATGAGTTATTTCCAAGAGCTGTTGAATTTCCATTCTCTTTCTCTCCTTTCTCTCTTTTTACCATTGTTTTACTTCTCCTTCCAAACCTCACATTTATTAGGAAACTGATGTTATATTCTTCATGATTTAGCCTGCTTGTGAAGAAATGTTGTCACAATTTATTTAACTTTATTTGAGGAAAAATATTTCTACTGGTTTAAATTCTAAGTTATTGACAGAATAAAGCAATGGCAGATAATTTGAGGGCCACCAGCCCAGAGTTCTCTTTCACAGTCTAAAATCCCTACTCTTAGAGTTTGCTTATGGAACCAGTTTCTAGAAGGCTGCTGTTAAGTTACGATAGTAACCACCTTACTATCAGTTTTTTCTATAACTATTTATTGAGTGATTCCTTTGGAAACTTTATTGGGATCACTGAAGTGTGTTCTCTGCTAAGAAGTAAAACATTCAGATTATGGGTCTCTTTCTGAAATTTAGGCTTGGATATAGCAACACCATGAGGAATCCCAGCAGTTCAGAAGATACAAAAGGGAACCAAAGAGCAAGGAAATTCTTTTGAGTTCCTGGTCCTAATTCCAACATGAGTGTGGTGAGGGGGTTCCCACCACACCAACAAATAATTATCAGAAGCCCTGGTTTCAGGTAATTCAACCCAGTTCTGGCACTATCTACCTGGAGATAGCATCAGAACCCACAGATTAAGGGTTCATTCCTACAAAACTAGTCCTTCCCCCACTTCAGATGCCAGTCCCAAGCCCAGGTTGTTATCTGTACTTCTCAACAACTGGCTATAAATAAACAGAAGTTCCCAAGACCTTCTCCTTGGGTTTGGTTAATTTGCTAGAGCAACTCACAGAACCCAGGAAACCTATTTACTCACTAGATTACCAGTTTATGGTAAAAGGCAATAATTCAGAAACAGTCAGATGAAAGAGATGCATGAGGCAAGGTATGGGGAAAGGGCTCAAAGCTTCTATGTTCTCTTCCCAAATCTCCATGTGCTCACCTACCTGGAAGTTCTCCAAACCCTGTGCTTTTGGGTTTTTAGGAGGCTTCAGTACTCTGCTAGATTGATTAAATCCCTGGCCCCTGGCGATTGAATTCAATCTCTAGCCCCACTCCCACAAGAGGTGGGGGAGGTGGGGTGAGAAACTGAATATCTAACCCTCTAATCACAAGGCTGGTTCTCCTAGCAACCAGCCCCCTGAACCTTTTGATTACCAAAGGGCTTTTCAAAATCACCTTATTAACATAACAAAAGATACCTTTATTGCTCTTATCACAGGAAATTCCAAGAGTTTAGGAGCCAAGAGCCAGGAACAAAAAACAAATATATATGAGAAACATATTTTGGTCATTTGAATGACCAGATACAGATTTCTTATAAATCACAATATCACAGAGGTACTGGATTAATGAAATGCAGCTAAATTTTAAGAAACATCAGTGGGCACAGGAAACTTCAGAATTTCAGGAGTTCCAAAGCTTCTAGTTAAATTGTTTATTAAGGAAAACACACACACACACACACACACACACACACACACACACACACACACACACACACACAAGAAACTATTTTGTTAGGGATGACCAAGTTTGGAGCTAAAACTAATGCCAAACGAAGTCATATATACAATAAATAAAATGTTCTTGTCTATCTGTCCAGACATCACAGAGTAAAAAATAAAGGAATTTTCACTAAATTTGAAGGGTAGGTGGAAAATATGAAATTTACTTGTTGGATCTAAAAAAATTAATAAACAGAAACCTCAATTAAATAGAGTTGAGAGACCAGAAGGGGGAGCTCTCATGCCCTGCAATGATAGCAGAGCCCAACAGGAAGAAGAAAGACTCCTCTTCTTACCTGACAAGGACTCAGCCAATGAAAAGCCATGGACTCCTTATTTACTATAGGTCAGCCAACTTCATCTTCCCCTCTATGAAAATGTTCTCCTTCCCTTGCTGTGCCAGGATGTGCACATGGCTTGCCGTGGTTGCAGACCCCAAATTGCAATTCTCTGCTGATCCTGAATAAACCCATCTTTGCTGTAGAAATATCTGGCAGTCTATTTTTTTCAGGTCAACAGATCCCTACAGGACATCTCAAAGAATTAGACAGTTACCATTCGAAGAGCCCAAAACTGAGCTATATCAGATGTCCACTAATTGTGGAGGTGTTGTAAATGTGTACTCAGGTGCTATGGTTGAAGAATGAATTGAGATCAACAAAATAGTCTATATCAAAGCTGAATTTATTAACCTGTCAGTCAAGAAAGAGCTCACCATGCCGGAACAAATTCTGGTGAATAGTGATACATGCTCTAAGCACAGACTGTTTTCAACAAAGTCTGAAAAAAGGTACATAATTTTTTTTTCTCTGTCTTCTATGAATATAGAAAAAGCAAATACACCATACTAAAATGGCAAAAGAAGAATCTTCAAAATATGGGTGTGGATTGTAGTTTAGCTCCTTATCTTATTGGACTACTATACAGAGTCTGATTCTGTAGTTAATTTTTAACATAAATATGGTAGAGCTAATGATTAAAAAATAAGTGATAGGTTCTCCAATTTTAACCGAATTTAAAATTCACAGTAGCCTTATGGTATCTGAGATATTATGTAATTTTACCAGTAAAGAGACCAAGTCTCATAGAACTTAAGATATTCCTATCATCATCTCCCTAAAAATATCCTTCCTGGGTCCCTAGAAATTGGGAGGATGCAGGTTTGTGTAACAATAAAACTCATCCTCTTTCCTCCACAGCATACTAATAAAGTAATTATTCTTACCCCATGCTTTCTGTTAGACCTTAGAAGTGTTTCTCTTTCCTTGGTGAGAGACACTTGAGGTGGAAAAAGACATATCATTAAAAAATTGTTTATTTTGTTGTCAAAAGTGGTTTAAAGTGTTGTTTTTGTTTTCTTTACTCAACTACTAGCTCCAATCTGAATATTTCACCTCTATTTTCACAGCTGCCTTCTGACAAACTTGCCAGGCTATGAATTCTTTTCCTCACCTAAGGATTGCAGAACTGCAATTGCTCATAAGTTCAGAAAGATTCTTTTTAGTATTTATATCTTACTTTTACCTTGTCTTAATATGATGCATTTTTAGTTATCATAGACTTGCTTTCCCTCCTTACTAAAACTTCTTTACTCTAACATTTGGCTCAGGCAACAGCCACTCATTTTTAAAGTATTACACATTGTTTAGGAGAGTTGTGAAAAATAGAACTCAACCCTCATTTCTAGTTACTCTGAAACCTGAGTATACATATTTTGTTACTGTTTTTACCAAGCATTATTCCAAGCCTCAAGTAGTATCCAGCCAATAACTCACCAATATTATATACCATCATCTCTTTTTCCTATAATAGGCTCCTCTCAAGTTTCCAAAACAAGCACACTGTAAGAACCCTGCAGAAATCTCTCCAGTCAACATTTCCTTAGCAAAACATCTCTTGGTTTTTTTATACTCAAATTTTAAAAATGTATATGTTGGGTATGGCATGATAAAGTCGGTGCAGCCACAGCAAGAGATGAGAATGAAACTTGGTAAAGTTTACGTTACAGGGCTAGAAAAGGGGTTTCTGCATGCCACACAAGGTCACAGGGAAGTCACTAGGGGGGTCAGAGGCAGAAGAATGGAGCAAGAGGGGAGCTTAGGCCACAGTCTTTATTGGGGTGTCCACAGGAAAGGCAAAACAAGGCACAATAAACAGTTTCAGACTGAGTAGTTTAAATAACTCCAGCAGGCTTTGGGGCATAGGAGTGGTCTCTAGTTGCTGGGTACTTGGCCCAAGGATAATTTAGGGCTAAGGAAATACTGGCTTGGTGTGTGAGAACCAAATAAGGAGGTACTTGGGGGTACAAGCAGGATTGGTTGGTGTGTACAGTTGACCCTTGAACAACATGGGTTTGAATCACCTTGTGAAACTTATTGTCAATGTTTGACAACTAATTGTCCACTTATATGTGGGCGTTTTTTTCAATAAATATAGTACATGTATTTTCATTTTACAGATCTTTAAATTAACTAAGCTTGGGGAAAAGTTTGTGTTTGATTAGAGATCACAATATGTGGAATAAAAAGAAACCTAGGGTTTGAGTCCTGATTCTATCCAAACCGTTTCAGCTTCTTGCCCTGGGGTGAGTCATTAATCAGTCCCTTTGGTTTTGAGGCAGAGATAGCAGTACACACATTTTTGATTGTGAGGGAGGTCAGTGCCCCAACCCCTCTGTTGTTCAAGGGTCAACTTTATATGAAAGGAATTTTTAGAGGCAAGTTGCTATTGTCATTGGGAATTAGCTAATCCTGGAAGGGGCAATCTCTCTCCAGCCAGAAATGTTTTTTTAAAATATCAAAACGTTATACAGAAAATTACACACACACACATATATACACACAAAATACAAGCCAAATTTCATAGACGGTATATACCTCTGAAAACATTTTTAACCAGTGTTTATAATGGGAAAATAATGTAAATTTTTATTCCCCAAACTCAATATAATATTTTTAATTTAAAAAAATGTGGGAAAATCTTGAACTGCATTCCATACTGAATTATTAGACTGTCATAATCAGGTGAATAGATTTTGCAAAATTACCAGTGAAGGGGATAAGCATCCTATTTGTCATGTACAAAGTACCTTTAATTATAAACTATTGTTTGGTGGTCAGAAAATCATATTTTCAGCTTCTTACATTCTAATACGATAATGTGTTATAGACATTTCTGATTTTAGTTACATTTTAGAATATTGTTGAGGCCTGGGTTTTTGTGAAATGCACTATTTTTTCCCCACTTAAGAATAATGAGAACTAGGCTCTTGGTTAGTGTTTCCATGTAGAACAACTGATTTTCAGGAAGAGATTACTGGCATTCAGTGGAGATAACTATATTTGTTGAAAACTATTTTAGGTCCCAAGAGTATCAGTGTCATGAGTTAAACTGCAATGGGGACAGTTACCTTCACACTCTCTTTATAACTACGAGTTCTAAACTTGCAAATCATACTACTGTCATTATTACTTAAACTTGAGTTCAAGCAAAAAAAGGTCTCTAATTTCTTCCTCTCAGTATCTATAGTTGTCATCTGCAGTTTCTGGCTGCTTATTATTCATTCGCCCTAATTCTGGAAGAACTTCTTGATTTCCCTCTGAAAAACTACCCTGTAACCTCTCAGTTTGGGGCATGGGGATATAGATTGATCTCATCTCTGATTCACATGATTCATACATATGCAGTCATACTATTTAATTGTCCTAATCACTGTGATCAGTTCACAGATAGACAAGTGATCCAAGCAAGAATAAGAACTTTAGAAAGTATTTTTGCTTTACTCATTGGGAAAATTGCTGGATGTTCTTTCCTTTTGATTGTTAAGGTAACAGGCTATAAGTCCAATCCTTTTGAAGCCATCTTGCCACCACATGGAAGAGCTTTCATAAAAACACAAGAGAAAGAGTGGATTGAGCCCTAATGACATCATCACAGTCTGTGGATCCAGGCATGTCCAGGATCCAGGATCATGAAGCCCAGACATCCTTCTGGGTGGTAAATACAAGTTTAAGATTTTCCTTCATAGTTCAACACACTTGCAGTAAAAGTACTGGCTCTTTCAGACTATCTTTTGGGTTAAATAAAAATGTCTTTCAATTCTTCCTTGCCCACTGGATAGTTTTAACAGAACATAGAATTTTTAAATATCAGACACTCAAATATAATTATTGAGAGTGCCATTTTATTGGATCTAATAAACACAAAAAAAGACCCAACTTCAGAGAGGTCCTTCAGAGACCCAACTTCAGAGAGATCCTGTCTGGACCCAAGCCCCATTGCCTCGAGGACCCAAGGAAGAAACTGGAAAGCAAACCACGTTTTCCAAAGTCTTCCAAGGCATCATGCACCTCTTGTGTCAGCACACTCTTTTTATGTCATCACAGCACCTCTTTGTGTTTCTACGAGACTTTGAGGGTCACCACAGTGTCACTCTGCATCATCTGGGCATATCTATCCATCACCATCATCACTGTGCCTCTCTGAGTTATCCTGCATCATTTTACGTGCCTCTCACTTCAACACAGCAATTCTGAAAAGCAATGCTACATCTTTCTGGACTCCTCTGAGAATTTAATAAAAAGCCTTGGGCTTGCTTTCCCAGAAAAGCACTCAATGTGTTTTACCAAATTCTGGATGACTGTACAGGCTGAGACTGAGAACAGGTACACTGAATCAGCTGAAATGGGTCCCAAAGACCATCCAGGAGGTAGAAGTTTGAACACTGACTTGCGCCCCACATGCCCCACCCAAGACTGGAATGCAGGGCCACATGGTAACTTTTGTAGGACCTAATAAGCACTTTTCACTTTGTGGACCCTATCCTCCATATAAATTGGCATAAAGATAAATATATTATATATTAAAACATTGCCTTCAATGAAAAAAAGAAAAAAAAGCAAAAGGCATGGATAATGCCTTCCCTTTTGGAAGGGCAAGAAACTGGGCAAAAAATTTGATCCACTAAAGGGCCCATTATCTAGGCTCCCATGTTAGTGCCTTCTAATGCAAGGCTACAAATGCAGCCTTTTAATTATACTGCCATTCATTAAAAATCCCTAAAATGTCTCCAATATTCACAGATACATTTTGAGGGATTAATTATGGAGCAATCACCATACAATGCGCTACACTGGTCCACCACCATGGACGTGGTTAATTGGACCAGTGGTGGATCCTATCCCAAAGGCACCATACAGAGGAAGTGCAGAGATCTTAGAGGCAGCCTCTAACTGCTGCATTCTATACTGGATAATGACTAATGAATCCAACCAAATTCATTCTCTGATGACAGTTTGAATTTGAGATGGAAAGAAGGCCTGGGTCATGATCAGAGCAGACTATCAGAATTGTCTTCAGACCCACTCTCAGCAAAAAGTAACTACTGTTGCAAACTGAGCTGCAGTGAATGATATTTCAGTTCTTCCTGTGGCCTGGCCATGCTGTTAACGAGAATCTTTCCTATCCATAGACACACTTCTTAACCTGCCTCCTTGTCTCCAGTACCACACATCTCCAATCTACTTTCTAATTTTTCAACAATTTATCTTCATTCAAATATTTCATTACCCACAAGACAAAATATATGCTTAGTAAATAATTTCTAAATTTTTAAATATTAGTAACCTCAGATTATAATGAAAGTTTGAAGATTTCCTAAAATATATATGCAGAAAATAATGGCTTTTAATTTATGAAACGTCTATGGTTTCTAAACTTTTGAAAATCAAGACAAAAATTCTATCAAGCTCAAGAATCGATTACAGGGCTTCCCTGATGGTGCAGTGGTCGGGAGTCCGCCTGCAGATGCAGGGGACGTGGGTTCGTGCCCCGGTCTGGGAAGATCCCACATGCCACGGAGCGGCTGGGCCCGTGAGCCATGGCCGCTGAGCCTGCGCGTCCGGAGCCTGTGCTCCGCAACGGGAGAGGCCACAGCAGTGAAAGGCCTGCGTACCAAAAAAAAAAGAATCGATTACAGACTTCAGTATCAAATAGAAACTTAAGCAGTGACAATCTTAAAGCTAATAAATCTTCCAATTCTATTTGTATATGAATAGCGAACTATATGGAAGAATATCCCCCAAACCTAACAGTGATTACACTTAGAGATGAGAGAGATTTAGGAAAGCATTTCATTTTCCCCATGTTTGTCAATTTCTCATGATTTTAAGACATCATTCATTACTTTTTATGGTAAAATTAATTAAAACCTCTCTTTACTCATCCACATGTTCAGTATTCTGCCTGATACACAAGAAGTAACAGGGAAATATTGTCCCAAAGCTTGTCCTTACAGTGAACTTACCTTGGAAGTCAGAAAGCAGAGTAAAAGAAGATAACAAAGGAGAACAGTATTAATAAACCTGGGAAATAAAAGATATTAAGAAGAATCATTTCTCACTACTGTTTTTGAAGGTGTTTTCTCTAATGAAGGTGCAAGTTAACTTCCGCATTGAGTAGGATCACACACTTAAGTAATACATCATTTTAAGAGGTCATGAGTTAGTTCCACTTCAATCTGAGTTCACAATGTATTCATCTTTAACATATATTAAAAAATAAACTTTAAGAATTTGAAATTAAAATGTATTATAGAAGACAAATTTGTGCTAGATCAAAACTAAAATATTATGCTGACAGAAGCATTAAAGAAAAGTAAATTGTTCTGTGATTATAAAGTTACCATACCTATCAAAAAGTCAACCCTTTTCTACTATAATTAAATGATGTTCCTTTCTGAAGTACCTATAATATATTAAGCTGGCAGGAAAAATCTTATGTAGCAATGTATCTGTGCAGAAACTTTAAAGATATACTAGCCCTTATAAGGTTAACATTCTCTTAAAGTTTCACAGGACTTCATGAATAATTCATTGGCTTTGTATTCATATATTTTTCATTACGCATATAACCTGCTTCTTTAATTATTTTATTTATTTTACCTATTACTTTGACAATCATAATAAAATAGGCCTGATTAGAGAAATATCCTTGTGAAAATTTGAAATGGTCAAGGGATTCTTACTTTTAATGGTGTCATTTAACTTCCAAGACACGTGCCAATCTTTTCCATGAACAAGACAGCAGCCCTGACTCTCATATTGCAAGTCAAAGCAGTTATCAGCTACACTGTCTTAACTCTATTTTACTTGTTAGTTGTGCTAAATGGAATGTTTTGCTAACTCAAGTATCCTTCACATCATTCCCTAATTTTTCTTCAAAAGTAATCCAAGCCTCCTTTGTTTAGACCAAACTTCTTATCAGGGCATTCCAGGTTTTTCATAATCGGGCAAAAGACTTTCTTTCCAGACACAATTCATATCACTCCCAACTATGAATCTTTTATTCTAGCTCTATCAAATTTCTTGCCACTATACAAAATGTGAAAATACCATGTGTCCTTTTTTCCTTCTTCCTGAGATTGTCTATCTCTTCAGTGGTTGTCAAAAACTACATCCTAGCTCTAATGTTTAATATTCAAATATCCCATCGTGTGGGGTGTCTTCCCAAAATACTCTCTAGCATAACTGCCTGCCTAGGGTTTCCACTGTGAGAATCATTAACTGTGGAGCTATCATGTATAGTTGTACAGTCTGTGCACTGCCCAAAAGTACCCAGAGGAGATAATGACAACATAAATCCAAGGAGTACTCCATTTGCTATGCCTCTGTCCTAGCATAAGGAGGTATCCTGCAGGGGAAAAATTAAAAAAAGTGTGGGGTTGGGGATGGGAGGGTGCCTTTTTTGTACTTCAAAATGTCATTAGTTTTCTGAACCGTCTGGTAAAGGGACTATCTTTGCCTAGAGGGGGAGCTTGTTCTAATTTAGAACAAGGCAGGGGTTTTTCTAATTCACACAAATTTGCTATATAGTCTAGCTGCCAACCCTGTGGGCCACAGCACCGCTTAGTTAGCTATAGGTACATTTTTCTCAGGTAAATATGACCTGAGAACAAACTAGGTACCTATTGAACTTTGAATAAGTAGTAACCCAGTAACTACAATAAATGCTATATAGTCAATGAATTATTCCTTTGGAAGACAAAACTGAGGAGAGAATTGCATCAAATTTAAGATCCAGGAATAAAATCCTGCTACTAGCATTCCCAGCATATTTAATTTATCTGGTTGTGATTTGAAATAAGTCACCATTTTTTCCAAAGCATCATATCAATTCATAGTAGTGGTTAGGATTCCTTTGCATTCAGAAAATATCTACTCCAAAATAGAATTGATTTGTTTTCATTCCATCTACATAATTCATTGGATAAAACTTCCTTATTAGTTTCTTCACAGGGAGGACAAATGCCTCTTTAATTTTAAACATATCAACCTGAAAATGCTATACATATCAAATAGAATAATGACTGACATTATAAGGAACACAATATCAAATTGCCCATTATTCTCTCAGAACAAATATACACCTTCATTTGTACTTTATAAGCTTCATGAGGAGAAATCCAATTAGATATTTAAACCACAGTGGGGGCTGGAGGATATTATGTGATGGAGAGACTACCATTCTATCCTTAGCAATAATATCCTGTATAATGTGTACTGCATAAGTAAAGATCTGCCATGTGAAAATACTCCTTTATATTTAGAAATCACTTAACTACGATGTAGCTTTCCATCTAACTCCCAGCTTGAGTCAACACCATCAATTATCATAGAGATAAAAAATGTTATTTAGTTCAGTTTCATATGCTGCTCTTTTACCCAATTATTTTAAAAATATCATTAATGTATTAAATCAATAAAATTCACACTTTCATGTGTTTGTTAAATGAATTTAAAAGTTTGATAACTTTTTGAGTGCAGAAAGGAGCTATGGGAAAGGCTTCTCTGGAATGGTGGCAAAGGTCTATTTCTTAGCCTGTGTGGACCATTACAAACTTCTTTTAATGGTATATTCTACACAAATGCAAAAGTCATGGTTTACAATGTTGTTCTTTTTCTCAAAACCTTTCTATGACTTACCTGTCGCACATGGAATAAAACCTGAAGTTCTTACTATGATCTATAAGGCCCTCAACACATGGCCCCTTCTACCTTCTTGTTCACCAGCAACACAAGACACATGAAGCAGGCTCCTGCTGCAGGGCCCACCCTGCACACTGTGTCCTCAGCCTTGAGAGCTCTGCCCCCAGCTGTCATCATGACTCACTCCCACACTTACTCAGGTGTCTGTGTAAAAGTCTGCCTTTCAGAGATGCCTGCCCATCACTGCTATCTGCTTACCCTTTTATTTTTCTTTAGCCCACTTATCACAATCTGACAAGTGTTTTATTAATTTATCATATGATTCCATCCGCTAGAATATAACCCTAAGGGCAGAGACTTTATTTGTTCACTGCTGTATCACCATCATTATAACAATGCTACTAGTAGGAGCTCAACATTATTTTATTAAGTAAATGAAATAATACCACTGGATTATTAGTCACAGAGATCTAGTCTACTTGAAGTTTTACACAGAAATTTAGCATTATTAAAGATATTCTAGTATTGCTAAAGAGATGAGATAGAAAACTGACCAAAAACCCAGCATGTTTTGGCCCATCAAATCATGTATGAACCCAGTCTAATCTTTTAGCCATACTAATACAGGTACCATGATTTAAGGATTGTTTTCCTCTTTAGTATATTACTAATACTTTTGAAATGTAAATTTATGTAGAAGGCTTTACATACTTCCAATTGGACATTTTTGTAATACTTTTAAACTTTTGTCCTTGTTCTTCATTTTTGATGTATGTCAGCTAATGAAATAATTGTGTAACATAGCTGCTGTGAAAATGCTTTCTCCAGAGAAAATAAGTCATTTATATAAGAACACGTACTGCTCAGAATTTGAACAGTACAACCTTTTTCAAAGATCTGTTTTTGTTGTTTGTAGTATGCCATTGAATAGAAGAGCAAATGTAAAATGCATTTTGTACACCAGAGATGGATTCTACCTTACATGCAGCTTTGCAACTATTTTCCCACCACTGGTTCCTGTGATTACGTATGTCTGTGTTAAGCGTATTTTAACCCTGACTGCAATTACCTATTAATTTCAATACTAAGGATTCTTGAGCACCAAGGGAAATGTTTAAGACATTAATAAACAGAATTCATGAGGAATTTTCATGTATAAGCAAATCCATATTGAATATATTTAAATCTGTGGGTTACAGGTTTGTTTATGAGGGGAAAAATTAAAGAAACTAATGATGCTAATGTACATTTCACTTCTATACTTTTTCAAATAAAACCCATAGAAATCACTATGTTTATTATGGTTCAATCCATATTGAAATATAAATATAATATCCATTATAAAATAAATAAATTCCTCCAAAATTATTGTAAATTTTTTTTTTAAGATTTTTTTTTTAATGTGGACCATTTCTAGTCTTTATTGAATTTGTTACAATATTGCTTCTGTTTTATCTTTTGGTTTTTTGGCCACAAGGCATGTGGGATCTTAGCTCCCCGACCAGGGATCGAACCCTCACCCCCTGCATTGGAAGGCAAAGTCTTAACCACTGGACTGCCAGGGAAGTCCCCTATTGTAAATTTTTGTATTTGAATAAGGGAATGTCTTTTTTGGTTTATGGCCATTTGCTATTAAGCAAAATTATTAGGCATCCATTATGTGCTGATACTGTGTTGGGTGCAAGAGCACAAAGATTATTAAGACACAATTTCTTTCCTTCAAGAGACACAAAGCTGAGTAAAAATCAGTCCCTGACTCTAAATAGTGTACAGTCCAATGAGGAAGACAGGCATATGAAAACAAATATCACAAATATAACTGGAGCAACAATGGAATGCTATTACAGGATCCAAGAGGCTGGGAGCTTTAGGAAGATTTTTCTAAGGATGTTTGAGATGTTTCACAAGATGCGTAGGAGTTATACAAGTGAATGAGTGGTGGGGGAGGCGGTGCTGGAGGCCATTTCAGAGTCATGGGGTGAGGGACCATGAGGCTAGAGAGAAGACAGGGCTCATATCAGGAAGGGCCCCGTAAGCCCACAAGGGCTCAGACAATTAGCAAGCGATTAGTGTGATCAGTGTGTGGGTGTGTGGAGCACAGATGTGAAAGAGCACAGGACTGACAGCAAAGAGAGCATTAGGGAGTTGTGAGTAATTGTCCAAGAGAGACAGTAACAACCTGACCAGGTTGGAGCGGTAAATATAAAGAAGAGGACACACATATGAAGATATTTCAGAAGGTCAATCAGGAGGACTTTTGGGTTTATTGGAATGAGAAGACAGGAAAGGAATAGATGGTCATTGAAATATTGGTGGTACAAGAGAAAGTGAACAGTTTGCAACGAAGCAACCAACAAGGGATTAATCTCCAAAATATACAAACAGCTCATGAAGCTCAATGTCAAAAAATCAAACAACCCAATCAAAAAATGGGTGGAAGATCTAAATAGACATTTCTCCAAAGAAGACATACAGATGGCCAAAAAGCACATGAAAATATGCTCAACATCACTAATTATTAGAGAAACGAAAATCAAAACTAAAATGAGGTATTATCACTTCACACTGGTCAGAATGGCCATCATCAATGAATCTACAAACAATAAATGCTGGAGAGGGTGTGGAGAAAAGGGAACCCTCCTACACTGTTGGTGGGAATGTAAATTGGTACAACCACTATGGAGAACAGTATGGAGATTCCTTAAAAAACTATAACTACCATATGACCCAGCAATCCCACTCCTGGGCATATATCTGGAGAAAAACATAATTTGAAAAGATACATGCACCCCAGTGTTCACTGCAGCACAATTTACAATGGCCAAGACATGGAAGCAACTTAAATGTCCATCGACAGAAGAGTGGATAAAGAAGATGTGGTACATATATACAATGTAATACTACTACTCAATAGCCATAAAAAAGAATGAAATAATGCCATTTGTAACAACATGGATGGACCTAGAGATTGTCATACTGAGTGAAGTAAGTCAGAAAGCAAAAGAGAAAAATCATATGATATCACTTATATGTGGAATCTAAAAATTGGTACAAATGAACTTATTTACAAAACAGAAATAGAGTCACAGATGTAGAAAACAAACCTATGGTTATCAGGAAGGAGAGTGAGGGGGAGGGATAAATTGGGAGATTGTGAATGACATATACACACTACTACATATAAAATAGATAACTAATAAGGACCTACTGTATAGCACAGGGAACTCTACTCAATACTCTGTAATGACCTATATGGGAAAATAATCTAAAAAAGAGTGGATAGATGTATATGTATAACTGATTCACTTTGCTGTACACCTGAAACTAACACAACAGGTAAATCAACTATACTCCAATAAAATTTTTTAAAAATAAAGTGACATTCATGAGGAAAAAAAGAGAAATTGAACAGAAACGGCTACAGTATTGTTAATATAGAATACAGGATTGAGATATTCAAAATATTTGCTGCTTGCTCCCTCTGGGTGAATTATCCATTACCAGCTGTCGACACCAAATTTTTTCCTGTGACTTGTGTAGGCTGTTGAAATGGGAACAGAAGTGATATGCTGAATTTCCAAGAAGAAATTTTAAGATCATTTGCAAGGTTCTATTATGTTCTATTTTTCCTCAAACATGAAGTCAACATCTCAGATCAAGGTTATTCCTTTAGTTCTGGTCCAGAATGGAAGACAACGCGAGGAGCACGGCCCTGGAGCAATGCTGCTGATCCAGAATGCACACGCAGCATGAGAGAGAAATAAACCTTGGTTGTCGTAAGCTACTGCCATTTCTGGGCTGTGTATTTCTGCGATATATCCGAGCCTAATTAATTCAATAGCTATCCTAATATTAGTCTAAGAATAATTGTCTAAACGACTTATTGAAGAGTAAATGGAGTGAGCTTGATAGAAGCTGAGAGTACATGAGTGCTGCTCATGTCAAGGGCAGAATTGTAAATTATCATGAGGCAGGTACAGAAAATAGTGGCTGAGGTTTAAATCAAGTAACTTCAAGGAAAAATGTTTGCCCTAAAGCCAAAGAGTGAGCTTAGCATCTAAAGAGTCCTTACTCTCTATGATAGCACTGGAGTTTACAAGGCAGCAGCAAACTGGTCTAGATTAAGGCAAAGGACGTATAGTAGGTCTTTGTGGAAGTACTGATCTGTCTTAAAGGAAGTACTGGCAAGTTAAATCCAAGTAGAACACAATGCCCAGGATGGATACCAATTAATGGCAAAATTATACTTAGCCTATTTCACCTCATGAGACTACAACTGTTATCAACTGAACATATAGTTTATATCCTTTTCTGCCCCAGCAGTACAACAAAAGGCGTTTTTAAACTGCTAGATGGCATATGCTTTATTGTAGTAAATGGAAAGAAACGTTGCTGTAGAGAATGAATGGATGTAAAATACAAGAATACAGGCTTTCTAGGAAAGTCCCAGCTTCTTTCTACTACATGCTTCTGTGCAGTAGCTGCAAACAGTTATCCAAAATAGAATAGAGACATATTTTGATATTTGAAAATTCAGAAAATGTGTGTTACATAGACCTTTGCTTAGGAGGCTACCTGAAGATGGTGTTTTAAAAAGAAATAGGAACTGGGCAAGAAATGACGAAGAGGTGGCTGAGAGGATTAGGCTGAAGAAAGAACATGGAGTGAAAGAGTATCAGGTAAAATACTGTACTATATTCCTCTCTAACTAGCAGGCTCTGGCTATATCAGTACACTTTGAATCAGCCACTGTCAGATGGTAGCACAAAATATTGACATGTTGAGGAAAAATCACTTATGAATTGCTGCAACATCTGCATTATTTTTTTAGTCACCAGTCATATGTGTTAATTGGCATGACAAGAAACATGAGTTGTGGCTGAACAGACTGCATAAAGAATTCTTGTCTGTGTGTGTGTTGGTTGCATAATGTCAGCACATGGTAAAATAACTACACTTGCTTCTTCCTCCCTCAACAATATGTTTCTGAGATTTATCAACAGTCAAAAGTAGAGATGTAATTCATTTCTTTCAACCACTGAACAGAATCTAATCATGAGTTGCTTTGAAGGTCTCTCTTTTAAGATGTGTTTGTAAGATGTGAGTTTTACATTCACTGTGATTATAAACAGATATCAAATTATTTCTGATAATTTGTGTTTTCTAACTATTATACTTTTTTCTTTCTTAAAATTTCATGTTTATCTTCTAATAGTTTAAATAACGTACATATGTAATTTCTTTCATGTTAGCTCCTACTTTATAACATACTTCTCTTCATACCCTTTGTAAACAATACCTAAAATTAATCATTATCTCTGCTCCCTACCCAAACAAGACAAAGAGCGAGTTAAAAGTTAACACAATTTAACTTTTCCCTGAACTCTCCTGCACACTTATTCCATTTTATTGTTAAGTAGAATTTTCTATTCTGATCTCAATTTGTTCATGCATTACTGCCTTTACTCTTAACAGTAAATATTTAGGCTTGACATTTATTTTATTACTTTATTTGTACACTGTTGCTCCATGCATTTTACCCCCACCTTCATTTTTCTTGGTTCATTTCCTTTATACTGCAGTAAATCTTTTAGCAGTTTTTCATTGATAGTCTATTAGAAATAAACTCTTAGTTTTTGCATATTTTTATTTTACTGTCACTCCTGAATGATGGCGTAATTGGGGATTGAATTTTAGGTTGACAGTCATTTTCCTTCAGCTTTTGTTTTCATGCATACATTTCTGTGGATGAGAAGACATCTGTCAATGGAATCTTTCTTCCTTTACAAGTAATCTTAATATTCTTTCAAGATTTTCTCATTATCAGAGATGTCATACAGATTTTTTTCTCTCAATGTGCATCTTTTTAATTTATCCTGCTTAGCTTTCTCTGAAGAGTTATACTTCTTTGCTTCTGGAAATAATAAATTATCTATTTCTTATTTACTCTAAAATTTACCTTTTACATATATTATATATTAATTATTAAATATATATTGGAGTTTATCAGTCTATATTCCATTTTTTACCTTCTCTTTCATATTTTGCATTTCTCTATGTTGTTTCTGTGTCATTTGCTTTGTTGTACCTTTTTTTTTTTTTTTTTGCTGTATGCGGGCCTCTCACTGTTGTGGTCTCTCCCGTTGCGGAGCACAGATTCCGGACGCGCAGGTTCAGCGGCCATGGCTCACGGGCCTAGCCGCTCCGCAGCATGTGGGATCTTCCTGGACCGGGGCACGAACCCATGTCCCCTGCATCAGCAGGCAGACTCTCAACCACTGCGCCACCAGGGAAAGCCCTGTTGTATCTTTAAATATACCACTTCAACTGAGGAGAGTTTACTATTAATTTTGCCTATTGACTTCACCTCACCAAAGAGTGTTTTTTTTTTTTTCATTTTTAAGAAATATAATTCATTCTTTCACACATCTGTCTGTCCTTGTTTTGTGACTTCTGTTATTTTTGCAGGACATTTTATCTCTTTAAGAGTTAAGGCCTTTTTCATATAGTGTCACTGTTTGTATTTTTGCAAGCTTTAATTATCCTTTTTAGTTTCTCTGTAGACCTTCAAAAAATGGCTTGTTTTTTGGTATGTTTTTCATTTATGTCAAAATGCTCATCAGATGTAGGCTTTACCATGCAAGTCTTTCCCGCCTTGTGGTTCACATTTGCCTGGGTCCATCTCTCCAGGTGGAACTGGTAATGATGTATTGGGTGGTAACTCTTTGCAAGCATAAGTCAAGCTCTCAGTTCTTGATAGCCACCTCTATTTCCTCCCCAAATCCCAGAATGTAATGCAAACTGCCAGCTTGATCCTTATTTCTGACCAAGCTTTAAGGTTCTTTCAATTCTTGAGTCAAATCTTTATTTCCTATGGGCTGTATAACCACTATGTATTTGAAACTATGGATTTTCTCTCTTTTTCTGTCCTACAGACATGTTTCTCTTGTTTTTGAGCACATCTGTGTATTTTTAGCTGACATACACTTGTGTATGTATAAGTCTGGGTAAATATAAACCTTTCAATGCGTTCAGAACAGACAGAGGGAAAAATAAGTTTTTATTCACTCTGCTATACCAAATAGAATTTATATTTATTGATTTTTAACATTTAGATTTAATTTGCCAACTTCATCTCACCTCCTGGCACTCCCTACCAACTTCGCTACTCTTTATCTTTCCCCCCAGCGCTTATCACCATCTGACATGTAAGCCCTTCGAAATATTTACTTTTTACTATGTGCATATCTTATTTTGATAAAAAATAAAGCAATGTTGTTAGATATAAGCAACATGAAGAGTACTAAATAACAGAAAAAGAAAAAGTGAAATGGAAAATAAGAGAAAGAAAGAAATAGTTTGGAACATTTTGTTTTGGTTATTTGTTCTGATTTTTTTTTTGACATTTCATTTAAGAATCTGAAAATTTTTATTTGTAATATGCAAGGCTGGCCCAATTATGATGAGGAAATCATTATTCAAGCAATCAAAGAAGTATTGTTTGCTCTTACAAGAAGGAAAGAAAATTCATGGAAGTGGGAGTGATTAAACATTTATAAAGCCCTGAGAACACTGCTATATTCTGTACCTCAGTAGGCCCAAAACAAAACATTATTACTGATTCTTTCCCTAACAGAAACCAAGGAACAATTTCTTGCCCTAGAGTAAACAGATTCATTCCTAACAGAAATCAAGGATAAATTTTTGTGTACATTTTCTTGAGGGGGCAACTGTTCTTTGTTTTCCTCAAGTCTCATGATCTTAGAGCAATGGCCATGAAACTGCTGAACAGAAAAGGGAGAGGGAGTTAGCTAAGAGAACCTTTGGAGACACAGAAAGATAATATGCTTGTGAAGTCTGCTCCTCTGATTCCTACAAATCATCTTAGAGATAGGAGTGATGTGGTGACAACAGACAGAAGATCAATACTAAAGTCATACTCAGGTATAAAAAGGAAAAAAATTGGGTCATTTGTAGAGACGTGGATGGACCTAGAAACTGTCATACAGAGTGAAGTAAGTCAGAAAGAGAAAAGCAAATATCGTATATTAATGCATATTTGTGGAATCTAGAGAAATGGTACAGATGAACCAGTTTGCAAGGCAGAAATAGAGACACAGATGCAGAGAACAAACGTGGGGACACCAAGGGGGGAAAATGGGGGATGGGATGAATTGGGAGATTGGGATTAACATATATACACTAATATGTATAAAATAGATATCTAATGAGAACCTGCTGTATAGCACAGAGAACTCCACTGTACAGTAGAAACTAACACAACACTGTAAAACAACTATACCCCAATAAAAAGAAAATAATTAAATAAATAAATAAAGTCTTGATCATCATGATCAATCCGTCGGAAAGGTCTGTTCTTGAACATTCTGAGTATACTCTCTCTGATTTATCTAAATACTGAGGTGGTAGGCATTCACTGTAATCATCATTGTAATTTATTTCATTATTGAAAGTTTTAGTGGAATCATGAATATTTAATGACACTAGAGGAAAAAAAATAGGCTTTAAAATATACCTCAAAATTGCCAATGAAAATGCTTAGATGGCAAACAGTGCAGTTTCCAAGGTAAAAAGTTTTATTGAATACATGCAGACAGCTGTTTTCAGAAAATCACATTTTCCCCAGTCCAGAGTGAGACATGTTTTTACACATCACAACATTAATAGTCACAATGTGTTACTTGATTTAGTGCAACATACTGCAGTGTGACTAATATAACCAGATGGTACAGATTCATGTAACAGAAAAATCCATCACCTAGGAAATGTGAAACACAGATGCACTTTTCTGAAAACAGAGGTTAAATAAATCAAAGTTTTCTGAAGAAAGAAAAGTCGTGCAAAAGAGAGTTTTGTTCTGAAACACACTTCAATCCACCTTTGTGATGATCCCTGGGTACATTAGGGAGGGGAACAGGAATCAAACATGAAATGCCCTTAAACTGTTTGAACTTAGCAGTACTTAGTAATTCTGCAATTTTTTTCCTCTGTAGTACCTATCTTCTGAAGCAATAGCCTATTCATCAATCTTCTCATGCACTGCCCAGATGACTATTACATGAGCCCAGCTGACAACCTAGTGTCCTTTCTCCTTCAGCATCTCTAAAAATGTACTTGGGATACTGAAGAGATAATATAAAATTACTTTTTTTAAGTCCATCTTTCATACACTATTAAGGAGGTAAAAATAATTGAGGAAAGACAAGTTACCATAGGCCTGTGGATGTTTTTTGGTTGTGCTTACACATCTGTATTCTTTTGTCAGGAACATGTATGGACCTTCATCTATCTGACAATAAATATATCAGACAGATAACAGAAAACAAAGATTGGACTTCTCTGTCAGTATTTTGAAATAGGAAGAATTTTCATTCCATGTCTCAAAAAATTAAGAAAATTAAGGGGAGAAAAGCCCTACAAGGGTATTTGGACTATACTACCAATACCAAAGTCATTATATTCAAGTAAAATGAGATGATAGATGATTTTAATATTATTATTTCAGGTATTTCCCAATCAATGTCTATTCTCCCTCTTGACCCCACAACGTGGCAATTTAATTTAGAGAATATTTTAAAACCTAAATGTTAAAAAACTATTTGAAGCTCTTTATATCTTCTTGATTAGACTGGATGCTCCTTGAGTCTTCTTCTCACAATTACTGAGCATCTATTTGTTTCTAGTTACTTTATATACATTATGCTATTTGACATGGCAACACTGAAAGGTGTGTGTTGTTATTTCCACTTCCCAGAAAAAAAAGTTAAGGCAAAGAGAGGTCAAGTGACCTGGCCTCTTAATAAATCTAGTAAATGGTACGGTTTTTATTTTCATACAAGTTTGTCTGGCTTCAAACATATACTTTTGCCTCATCTATGGAATAGAGTGCTTATAACAGTAGAAGCGTTCAATAAACACTCAGAGTTATAAACTCTAAAAGCTGAAGATCAAAGTCCCCATTATCTTCAATGTCCAAACAAGCTACTCAGCATCTATGTAACATTTCAACAAGTGGTTATCCAGTCACAGTGGAGAACTTCATTGCTAGGATCTCATTTATTTAAGGTTCTCTGAATAGACATTGGTGAACAAAGCCTATTGGTGCACATTGTTCTAACCACTAAAAAGTTATTAAAACTGACCAGAACTAAGCCTCCTCAGAAAAGCTCAATGACATTTTGTATATTCAGTTCAATGCAGTCACTGACAGTAAAATGATTTAAACAAGCACTTCCTGTAGTAGACTGTTATAGTGGTACCTTCTGATGAACCATGCTTCCCAGTATTCATGTTCTTGTATAGTCTCTTTCCACATAAAATCTGGGCTTGATCAAGTGACACACTTTGGCCAAAGGGTTAGTGACAAGGATGATGTAAGCAAAGGCCTGGTTAATAAACCCATGCACATTGGGCCTTATTCTCTTGGAAACCAGTGTCCATGGTGTGAAGAAATTGGGCTCACTGCTGAATGATGAGAGGTCACATAGAAAGAGACTGAATAAGAGGCTGTCTTGGACACTACAGTCTTAGTCAAACTCCCAGCTGAATACAGTCACAAAAGTGATCAGTGCTGCACCACATAGAGCCACCCAGATGAGCCCCATTAACACATAAAATCATAAGAAATAACTTATTATTATTTTATGCTACTAAATTTGGAAAATGTTCTTTATACAACAGTGTAACTGATACATTACCCTTCAAGCCTTTCACATCTATTGAAGGAGAGACATCTACATGTAATTTAAAAACAACAACAACAAAAAACCAAAATATATATACTATGACGATGAAATTGGCTTTGCTTCACCAAGGTATCCATGCAAAATTCCATTATATAAGAAGACTTTCAGATCTTCTGACTTTCTCAACTGTCTTACCTTGGAGTATGTCATTAAATAGATTACAGGTACAGTGGTTCTTTTAATAAAATGATCCTGTTAAAGAGAATGTTAATGATAATATCTCCCACTTATTGAATGCATATTGCTACTATATTCCAGGAACTGCAGAAATTTAATTTCTTTTATGACACCTTAAAATATGTCCTATTATTTTTCCTATTTTATAGCTATGAAAACTGTGACACAGAGGCATTTTGTGAATTTGCACAAGATTTGACAGTTACATTTGGTAATAACAAATTCAAACCTAGCTACATCTGGATCTAAAATTTGTATTCTTATTCATTATACTTCTACAGAACCTTCTCAAGGATAACCAGTGAAGGAACCTCAATAACATATACATAGGTAAAGAGAATTGTCCTTTGAGAGTTAAACTATAAGATTAGTACATAACAGTAATCCTATCACTGAGCATATACCCAGAGAAAACCAAAATTCAAAAAGACACATGCACCCCAGTGTTCACTGCAGCACTATTTACAATAATAGCCAGGACATGGAAACAACCTAAATGTCTATCAACATAGGAATGGATAAAGAAGATGTGGTACATATATACAATGGAATATTACTCAGCCATAAGAAGGAATGAAATTGGGTCATTTGTAGACACGTGGATGGACCTGGAGTCTGTCAGAGTGAAGTCAGAAAGAGAAAAACATATATCGTATATTAATACATATATGTGGAATCAAGAAGAATGGTATAAATGTTGCAAAACAGAAGTAGAGACACAGACGTAGAGAACAAACGTATGGATACTAAGGGGGAAAAGGGGGGGTGGGAGGAATTGGGAGATTGGGATTGACATATATACACTATTGATACTATGTATAAAATAGATAACTAATCAGAACCTACTGTATAGCACAGGGAACTCTACTCGATGCTCTGTGGTGACCTAAATGGGAAGGAAATCCAAAGAAGAGGGGATATGTGTATACATATGGCTGATTCACTTTGCTGTACAGTAGAAACTAACACAACATTGTAAAGCAACTATACTCCAATAAAAATTCATTTAAAAAAAGAAAAGAAATAAAGTCATCTGAAAGAGACAAAATAAGTCTCAGGCTTGAGCAAACTATGGTTGTGAGATAATTTATGTCATTAAATACACCTAAGGACAGAGTGTGAGCAATCTGAAAAAGAAACAAACTACATTAGAACTTGAAAAAAAAAGTGTCAAAGAAAAACAGCAGCAGTGCTGATTTGGAAACTATTCTGGGGGAGGGCATCTGGACAACTATATATATGTTCAGTTGATGTGGCAGATATTTTTCCATGAAAAGACTGATTCATAAAGCTAAACAGACTGATCTAATACTTAGTTTATCTACACAGCTAATTCTCCTTGTTCTTCAGACACCCTTCTGAATATTATTTGACTCTTCATAACCCACTGTAAATCTGTAAGTTGGTGCTCCAGTTTCTATACTTCAGTCCAGTTGACTCTGAAGCACTCAGAAGGTCTAAGCCCTTGCTGACTCCCTCAAGGTAATGCTATCCTGAGGTCTCTAGGTATTCAGCCAGTCTTGCTATAGAAACATGACCTATTTTAATACATTAAGAGATGCTAGTCTGGTCATTACTTGTTTCATTTGCACCCACACTTGAGGAAACCCCTGGCCACTACCCAAAATGAGTGATCAGAGAACGACATAACCCAGCCCTACCTTTTCTGAATAAACTAGGAATATACAACTGACCTACATAATAGTATGGTATGGTATAGAGGACACGTCCATGGGCTCTGAAGTCTACCTCTGGGATTCAGATTTGGGCTCTGCACAGAGTAGCTGTGAGCTTAACCAAGTTACTTCACTATGACTTAGTTTTTATGTCTACAAAATAGAAATGATATTGAATAGTATAATGCCTACCTCAAAGAAATATAAATATTAAATGAGATAATACATGTAAAACACATGTAATAGTACATAGCATATAGTAAGCACTCAATAAATGTTAGTAGTGATAATGATGAGGATGATAATGAACATGATGGTATCTGGTTCAAAAAAGGAGGAATTCAGCTGTTCAGAATCTCTCTTATGTGACTTACAAAAAAGACATAGAAGAGAATCATCAACTTCAGTCT
Organism: Phocoena sinus; assembly: GCF_008692025.1. NCBI lineage: Eukaryota > Metazoa > Chordata > Mammalia > Artiodactyla > Phocoenidae > Phocoena > Phocoena sinus. The sequence continues at coordinate 32,505,415 of NC_045772.1, read as the reverse complement.
GAATTAGGTCGTATCAAGTGTACTGGTTCATGAGTAGAATGAACCAGTAAAAAGCAGAAAAAAGTAGTCAAGAGTAAGAGTAAAACAAAACATACAAATAGAGATAAGCAAAGATGAGAGAAGCCATGAAACTCCTGAGCTGTAGAGAAAGTATCCTTTGTTCCAGATTTTTCAGTTTTCTGGTTGGTTCTAATTCTCTTGAGGTAAGATTTTGTTCCTTGATATTGGACGAGTATGGGGTGGTCAGCTGTACCCTGACAATACACAATGCCCTTTCTCCCCACCCCACATCCATAAGCCACTTAGTTGGCTTTCTGACCTTTGCACCTGTAAAATTGTACGTTTTGTTCAAAATTTGTATAGCTCAATTCTTTTGAATGATTCTAGTCTTTTCCACCTTGTTCTGCCTCTTGTCATTCATTATTTGAATTTGCCATATCAATAATATGAACAGGATCATAACTGAAAATAAATGATCTGAAATCACAAGACTTTAGACTGAAGTGAATACAGGAGATACATTCACCTCCCTGACAGAGAACAGATTTTTATGAACTCTGTGCTAAGAAAGATATTAACACCTCCCCAAACACACATCCCACCAGGACCTTAACCAGGGGTATTCATTTACTTGGGGTCATCATTTCACTAACACAAATTCCTGACACACCCACCATCCCACAATCTTTCCTCACCTTTCTGTTTATCTGTCTCTCTTTTACTTGGTTCCTCTCTGCTGTCTCTGTCTCGTTTTCTCTCTTTTGCCCTTTTCCCTTAGCTTGTATCTGAGCTATCTTTTCTAAAACATTGAATTTTAAGCTCCCTCTCCAAATCTCTGAGGAGTTTGTGCATAGTTTCTGAAAAAAATTAAACTGTATATAATAGAGCTTAGATTTTGGTTAAAAATTCACTAATGGGAGATTAATGGTATACTGCTACTTTAATTAAAGAGGTTTATGGAATGGCATTTTAAATAGCAATCATTTTCTAAACTGACATAGCTCCATTATAAGAAAAAATACTTAAATTGAATCAGCAGTTGAACAGTTTCTCTTCCAGTAATATAGGACATTTCAGTTTAAACATTTAATCTGCTAACAAAATACTACCAAAGAAAAGGATTTTTCCCAATTTCTCATTTTTGCCTGAAAGCTAAAAAGGCTCCAAGATTATTTCCAGATATGTCAAAAAGCAAATCCTAGTGTTACATGACTAGAGGGAAGTGGGAATAAATTTCCGGACAAATCTAGTGAAATAGCTACAAACTAGATTTTTACAAAAATAGTTGTTTTTATTTCTTTTGACAGGTACATCATATCCTTCCTCTCATCTCTCTCATATCTTAGAAAAAAGCCTCAGGTCACTGGATCTTAGCACTACAGAGAATTGTTTGGAGATTTACCTAGTGTCATACAGCTTGGTCTGGTAAAACCAGAGACACAGTTCTAGCCTATAGTAGCCTAGGGCATTTTCCAACTATATTGTGCATTTTTTGAAAATCGATTCCTATATTTTACACCACTCTTACAAATTTGGGGGCTTAAGCTCTTAGTATACAGAAGTTTAATTATGATTTTGGCAAGGACATTATGCTATTTTTAAGGGACTGAAAAATCTCCTTTATTATTTTTAAGTTTGATGTTCTAGGACAAGAAATCAGGAACCTCATTTTTTTTTTTTTTTTTTTTTTTTTGGTGATACGCGGGCCTCTCACTGTTGTGGCTGGTCTCTCCCGTTGCCGGGCACAGGCTCCGGACACGCAGGCTCAGCGGCCATGGCTCACGGGCCCAGCCACTCCGCAGAATGTGGGATTTTCCCGGTCCGGGGCACGAACCCGTGTCCCCTGCCTCAGCAGGTGGACTCTCAACCACTGCGCCACCAGGGAAGGCCAAGAACCTCATTTTTTAAAGAAATCTTTTGAGGTTGGGTTTTAAAGAGAGGATGAGTTTTGTTTTTAAATCATGAAACAATTCACATATGCATACAAATGTAGAGAATAACATAAGTATATATTTACTAAACACCAGGTTTTTATAAAATTTTACCATGTGCACTTCAGCTTATTTTTAAGATATAAAACATAAACAGTGGTGAACGGTATCTGTATTATTCTCTGATACCTTCTTTTCTCAGAAGTAGCCACTTGACAGTGGCTAGTTCTGGCATTTATTATTCACACAAATATTTCCTTTGTTTACTTAATATTTATTTATTCATAGGCAATATATGTATTTTATGGAAATACAGGTAATAACATAAATAACAGTATCTTGAACCTTTTTTGCCACTTTTTTCCCTCTGTTGATAAGTGTACCTCTAGGTCTTTTGTTTGAATGGCTGTAGAGTTTTCCATTTCAGAAATAAATTGCTGTGTATTTTTTCTACTATTGATGAATATTCAGGTTGTTTCCAAATTTTCTTACAAATAACTCTTCAATGAACATTCTTATCATACTTCCTTCCGCACCATGTGTAAGTTTCTCTGTGGTATATTCTTAGCAGAAAGATATCTAGGTCATTGGTATTTTCCCTCCAAACTGTTATATCATTTTAGACTCTACTTTTACCCATCAGAATGTGCAAGAATTCTCATCTCTCTACATCCTCAAACATGATATTGTCAAATCTGTAAATAATTATTTGCCTAAGTATAAAATAATATTTTGTTATTTTTAAATTTGAATTTTCTTGATTACAAGAGAGGAAGAAGTGCTGTATTCATTTCCTGTTGCTATTGTAACTAATCACCACAAACAGCATTTTGAAACAACACAAATTTGTTCTCTCATACTTCTGGAGGGCAGAAGTCTGAAATGAATTGGCAGGGCTGCATTCCTTCTGGAGACTTCAAGGGGGGAATTGTTTTCTTGCCTTTTTCATTCAGCTTCTAATGTCTGCCTACATTCCTTGGCTGGTAACCCCTTCCACTAAATCCCTCCAACCACTTGCTTCTGTCATCATATCTCCTACTACTCTCCAACCCTCCAGCCTTTCTCTTATAAAGAGCCTTGAAATTACACTGGGTCCACCCAGATAATCAAAAAAATCTCCCCACCTCATGATCCTTAGTTTATTCGCATATGCAAAGCCCCTTTTACTATGTAAGGTAACACAGTCACAGGTTTTAGAACGTGGCCATCTGTGTGTGGCACAGTAGGGGGGTGCATTATCTAGCCTACCACAAATAGATATTGACAATTTGGAATTCCTTCTAAGGAAACTACATATTTATATCAATGTGTTTATTCTTTTACTTGGTTGTCTTTATTTCATTTGTTGAAGTTTCTTTTTTTTCTTCAAGAGAAGATTTTATGAGTATTAGGAGTTTGTTAATCACAGTCATCAAAAGCTTCTTCTTCTAGTCTGTGGTTTTTCTCTTCACTTTGTTTCACCTCTAAGTATGATGTTTGTTGTTGGTTTTGATTGGTGTTATTCATAAGGATAATAATAAAGAAGTTCTCTTTTTCTAATTTCAAGTGCTAAAGGTTTTTTATCCTGAATGTTGAACTTCATCAAATGCTTTGTATGCATTTATTGAGATGTTCACTTGCTTTTCTTCTTTAATCTATTAGTATAACATCTTTGCAAACACTCATCCATAAATTTTTTGGATAAACTCTACTTGGTTAAATTATATTTTCTTTGAAATCTCCTGAATTCAATTTGCCAATATTTTATATAGAAATTGTAAGAGAATTTGATCTACCTAATTTGATCTATCTAATTTACTCTAAGAAAAGGTGGATGTACATATGAGTAAGTCCAAGATACCTATAAAATGACTTTATAAAATCTCCCAATCAAACCAGCGTTTCCTCCAAAATCATTCTGATTATATTAAACTATTTTAAGATGAATGCTCAACCTGTCAGCCACTAATACATGCAACTACTGTCCCATCCATGGAACTGGGGTCCTGGACCTAGATAGCACTGTTTAACTCCACTACCTTAGCCTCAGCTATTTGTACTTATGGTGAATATTTGACACAAGCAAGGCAAGTTACATTCTTTACCCCACAATCTGGATTAGGGTCCCAAACACTGGCTATTCACTGCTGTCACCTCGAATTGTAAACTTAATACCTATGGCAGAGGTCACATTTCCCGTTTGTACAGAAAAACAGAGGGAACTTGGCTGATCAATGCACAAAGAATTAAAAGAGTCACTGGAGCCTGGTTGCTCTTGGGTTTCCAGTTCCCTACCCCAGTCATCAGACCAACAAAACATCTTGCCTTTCAGTCTGTGATAGAGTTCTTTAAGATATTATGAAATATTCTTATATCTCACTTAACCTAATTTAACTGGGTTTCTGCTATTATTACTATAAAAATTCATGGTGAAGTAAAATGCACTTATTTATCAAACATAATTTTTCATGGCCATACTACCCAAAGTGATCTACAGATTTAATGTAATCCCTATCAAATTACCCATGACATTTTTCACAGAACTAGAACAAATAACCTTAAAATTTATATGGAACCATAAAAGACCCAGGATTGCCACAGCAATCTTGAAGAAAAAGAAATAAGCAAGAGGCATAATCCTCCCAGACGTCAGACAATACTACAAAGCTACAGTAATCAAAACAGTATCTTATTGGCACAAAGACAGATATATGAATCAATGGAACAGAATAGAGAGCCCAATGAGATCACAGGCCAGTGGATGAGCTGGGGGACTTAGGGAACAGGCTGGGGGCTGTGTCCTGCAGGGTTCCAGAGCCCTCACCAAGGCCGCCCACTGGCTGGGCCCAGGCTTTGAGGTGGTGGTGAACCTCTCCCCCATCCCCAGCTCTGCAACTTAATGGCAGTGGCTGTCTGCATGCGACGCAGTCTGCGGGACCTGGCCCCCGCCATTTGGGCAGCTTGAGGGGCCTGAGGGCCAGCTGGGTCCTGGGTGCCTGGCTCCCTCAAGGATCTGACACCAAGAAATTTTCAACAACTAATCACATCCCTCCCTCATCTTTCCTACAAAAGGGCTTTGCTGAAAGCTTTCAGGGAGTTCAGGGTTTTTAAAGCATGAGCCACCCATCTCCTTGCATGGCCCTGCAATAAACCTTTCTCTATTCCAAAAAAAAGAATAAAGAGCCCAGAAATAAACCCACACACCTACAGTCAGTTAATCTTCAACAAAGAACGCAAGATTATACAATGGGGAAAACACAGTCTCTTCAGCAAGTGGTGTTGGGAAAGTTGGACAGCTGCATGTAAATCAATGAAGTTAGAACACACCCTCACAGCATGTACAAAAATAAACTCAAAATGGCTTAAAAACTTAAACATAAGACATGACACCATAAAACTCCTAGAAGAGAGCACAGGCAAAACATTCTCTGACATAAATCATACCAATGTTTTCTTAGGTCAGTCTCCCAAGGCAGTAGAAATAAAAACAAAAATAAACTAAACAAATGGACCTAGTTATTGCACAGCAAAGGAAACCATTAAAAAAAAAAAAAAAAAGACAACCTATGGAATGGGAGAAAATATTTGCAAATGATGCAACCAATAAGTGCTTAATCTCTTAAAATATACAAACAGCTCATACAACTCAAAAACAAAACAAAACAAACAACCCAATCCAAAAATAGGCAGACCTTAATAGACATTTATCTAAAGAAGACATACAGATGGCTAGTAGGCACATGAAAAGATGCTCAACATCACTAATTATTAGAGAAATGCAAATCAAAACTACAACAAGTTACTACTTCACACCAGTCAGAATGGCCATCATTAAAAAGTCTACAAACAATAAATGCTGGAAAGGGTGTGGAGAAAAGGAACACTCAACACTGTTGGTGGGAATGTAAACTGTGCAGCCAGCATGGAAAGCAGTATGGAGGTTCCTTAAATAAACTAAAAATAGAGTTGCCATATGATCCAGCAATCCCACTCCTGGGCACATATCTGGAAAAAACTATAATTAAAAAAAAAAAAATCCCCGCCCCCATGTTCATAGCAGCACTATTTACAATAGCCAAGATATGGAAACAACATAATGTCCATCAACACATGAATGGATAAAGAAGATGTGGTGTGTGTATATATATATATATATATATATATATATATATATATATATACACACACAATAGAATATTATTCAGCCATAAAAAGAATGAAATAATGCCATTTGTAACAACATGATGGATCTAGACATTATCATACTAAGTAAAGCTATGTCAGAAAGAGAAAGACAAATACTATATCACTTATATGTGGAATCTAAAATAAGATACAAATGAACATATCTATGAAACAACAGACTCACAGATATAGAGAACAGACCTGTGGTTGCCAAAGTGGAGGGAGGGTTGGGGGAGAGATGGATTGGGAGTTTGGGATTAGCACATGCAAACTATTATATATAGAATGCGTAAAAAACAAGGTCTTACTGTATAGCATGGGGACTATATTTAAAATCCTGTGATAAACCATAAGGGGAAAGAATATTAAAAAAATGTGTGTATATATATATATATATATATATACACACACATATATATAACTGAATCACTCCACTGTACAACTGAAACTAACACAACATTGTAAATTAACTATACTTTGATAAAATGAATTTAAAAAAAATTTTTCATAACAAAATTTGTTCATATTAGTGATTTCTTAATGGCACTACCATGCCTTGTGTTTGTGATATAGTTCTATTCAATGCTATAAAAATTCCCCAAAATGCTATATAAAGACAAATCACTTAAGAAATATCTCTACTTTCAAGGAAATTGCAGTCTAATAAGGGATTAAGAAAACATACTTATGCAGGAAAACAAAATATTTTAAGAATGTTTCTCTTTAAGGAACAGCATTACTATTGTCCTTATTTTCCTAAAAAATTTCTTTGCCCAAATTTAAACAGAGAAATTACTCAAACTAATACATTTTCTGTGAGATTTTTTTTGACCAAGAAGACAAGAAAATGACAAAATTTTATTAATTCAAAATAATATCCCTTTTACTCTGAAATTTATACTTTCCTCAGGGTGTTTATTTGTAAGAGCCCTCTTATTTAATTCTGAAGATAATCCCAAAAGTAAATTACTTCACAGATAAAGACTTTGGGACCCAGTACAATTAAGTGAGCTGCTTGGGTTCATATGGCTTTGCAGTCATAGACTTAGATTTAGTATCTATGTCTTCCACGTCCAAGTGCAATTGTCTTAATTTTATGAACAATCAGTCTAACAATCAGTTTATGCAGAATTTGTAAGTGGTTTCACCTATAAAACCTTCCTGCTTCTTTACCTTTTAAGAATCATATTCTTTAAAAAAAAGAAGATATTAAAATGGTAATATATATCCAAGTTGGTTTTCAAGTTTATAATCTGATCTGATATTATTGATTCATAATATGATTACACTGTTCACTGATTATTGAACCAATATTTATTTGAAAGTTTTTGAAATATTTACTTGTTTCAGATGAGTTTATTATAAATTAATCAAAAAGTAATATGTGAAGAAAAAATTAATCTTCCATAAAGGGATAAGTAGTAAAATTATCTTAATAACTGCCACATGGAAAAAATAAAGTTATAGTCACCCCTTTCTGAATATACAGAGTGAACAGAAAAGGAAACAAATTTAATTCCCTAGATTTGAACCACACTTTTAGAACAGCATCATCATACCTTTTCCTGGTTCTTAGGGGTGAGTTCAATGATTCGGTGTATTTCCTCTGACTTACTTGAGGATACTTGGTATAAACTCAAAATCTAAAACAATAAAAGCTTAGTTTTATTTTTGGTGTCAGAATACTAAAGTATTTGGACTTATCAATAAAAGAAATTAATCAGCCTACTATAGTTTCAAAAAGAAACCCCTTTTGAAATAGATCTAGACTCCGTAAAGTTTTATGAAAAAAGAAAATTGCAGTGTGCTCTGGCTTGAATTTCAAGGTATGATTCTGCCAAAATATGAATTTTCCAGAAATAATGTAGGGTCAAAAAACTTCTCTTTAAGGTGGAGATAATTTTTATGGGGCAATTTATTTAAAACGTAAAATGACACCTGTTTCCAATGGTAAAACACTGTCCAAGTAACCAATTAAACAAATATGATAGAGAAAAAAATCAATAAGGAAAATTACAACTGGCCTTTAGTTTAGTATGCAAAATTAGTAATTATGGAGACTTGTCTACACAGGCACTTCTGTGGCAACCCCCCAGCAGTTCAATACCTGAGAGTTATCACTATTCTGATGACCAATTTCACCCATTAAAATTCTCATAACTATTTCTTCTAATGGATCTATTTTTTTCCCAGAAAATCCTGTTTCCTTATAATTGTCAAGCATTTAGCTTGTAATCTGTCACTTGGTAATTGATCAAGAGCAAATATCTCTTTATTGCTCTTCTTTTCATTAGTAACATTTCTTTTCCGTGCATTCTCTATCTTTAACAATCATGTGATGGTAAATTTTAACTAAATAAGAAATGCTGACACAAATCAGATTATAAGTGTACCTTTGAGAATCTATCTGTTAATTCTCACTTTCTCTCTCTACCATTGCTGCCTGACCCTGAAACCCATATGTCCCCAAATCATTTTCAAACTCACTGGATGGCTACACTAACTGACACATCATGAATTACCAATGCCTAAGAATCTGAGGACAAATACTCTCAATTATTATCTTCTCTCTGGGTGGTGATACCATGCAATCTCTGCCACCCTTGGGCACCAGTTTTGGGATTAGAGAGTGGCAGAGGTAGTCACAAATGTATACTTACAAACAAATAAATGAATTGCTCTTGTTTGCATATTCCTTGTGTTATCATTGACATCTTCAAAGATTTAACTGGTTTAAGAAACTAGGTTTAACTCTGGTGAACTTAAAACTGTCAGTATAATCCCACTACAGCCAAATATGTGCTGTTGTTGACTCTGTATAAGTAAATAGCCTCTGCAAATCCTCTATTTTTTTCATTTTCCATAAACCTTTTTGTTTTAATTACCATTTGCTTCTTAGAGTCTTGTCCTTCTGTTTCATTCATTTTTGTAATACCTTTTCACTTTTGTTCTAGAGTCCATTTTCAACCCTTTTACAGAATTGTCAGAAATCATTTTAACTTCTGAACATCTCCAAAAATGTATAGAGGAAGCCCTAAAATATTCTGAAGAAGTCCTTGAGGTACTTTGTTTCCTCTATAGCTAAATAACAAAGTGAATTACAGTACAGAATATATAACTATATACACATATATAAATTTTCTCATTTAAAAAGTATGTATATATTACTAAAACCTCAAGACTTATGACTTTGTGTAGAATTATTATAAGTATTACACCTAATAAGGAGGTTTCTAGAATTTATGTAGAAGAGTTGCCAAAGCTTAATATTCATTTTCAGCTTTGCGTCATTTTAAATTTTAAACAATTTTGAAAACTGAAATTAAGAAGAAAACATAAATTATGGATGAATGGATAAAGAAAATGTGGACTATGCATACAACAAAATATTATTCAGCTATAAAAAGAATGAAATATTGCCATTTGCAAAAACATGGATGGATGAGGGCATTATGCTAAGTGAAATAAGTCAGACAGAGAAAGACAAGTACCATATGATCTCACTTATATGTGGAATCTAAAAAAAAAGCAAGCTCATGGATTCAGAGAATAGGTCAGTGGTTGCCAGAGCTGGTGGGTAGGGGAGGGGTAAAGGGGGTCAAAAGCACAAATTTTCAGTTATAAAATAAGTCAAAAGTCATTGGGATGTAATGTATAGCATAGTGACTATAGTTAATAATACTGTGCTTAAAAGTTGCTAATAGAATAGATCTCAAAAGTTCTCATCACAAGAAAAAAATATGTGTAACTGCATATGGTGTTGGATGTTAACTAGAATTACTGTGATGATCATTTCACAATATTTACAAATACTGAATCATTATTTTGTACACCTGAAACTATGTTATATGTCAATTACACTTCTATAAAAAAGAAAACAAACATTTTTTAAAAATCATAGCATCCTTCAAATGATGGAATAATATCAAGCCACGGGCTATAACTAAAGACAAAGAAAGGGATATGCCAAGAAATGAGTAAGGCAAATAGTTAAGGTCAAAACATTTTATGAATCAATATCCATACTCTGCACTAATGAAATAATACAGGTAAAGCAATACAGAAGAAAATGGGATAGGAACAAGTAGGTCAGCCTATAGGGAGGTCATGAACACCAGAAAATGTTCCAGCAAAGAAAGAGTCAAACAAAACACAAGAGCCAGTAGGATGAAAATAAGGCAACGGCAGAAAAAAAGGAATTTAGATATGAAGCAAACTCTTTGTTTACTCATCAAAATCTTTAGGAGAAAAGAGCCCAGGGTTTTCAAGTAAAGAAAAATAAGTCAGAAGACATTTCTGCTCTTCTTTTTAAGATATACTCTCACTCTTTCCTTCCAAGGTCTAGCATCTTTGCAATCTAAAGAGTCAAACTATGAACTATGCAAAGATGTCCAGACAACAACCTTATTAAGGATGAAATTATTCCATGTCAGAAGAACTTCAATATGGACTCTGAAAATAATGTGAAGGCCAAGTGGGAAAACTGTACACCTAGTTGCTCTCCTTTTTGTACCCTATACTTGCGTGGGGAAACTTTTCCCAAATCCACTTCCAGCTGTGTGCTAGCAGCTAATGTTTGATATGGTTGGTTTATGATACAGTGGAAAATATCAATTTATAAATATTACTTTCTAACTACATGAAATATGATAGAATTTCTTCTGCTTAGAAATATCATTATGTCACCTTTCTGAAGCTGTAAATTCCCTTGGCTTCTGCAGAGATAATGGTGCTGTTTATTCTTCCTTAAAAGGGAGGGAAAGGGGCAAGAACACAAGATGGCCCCTGAGAGTCTCCAGCACTGTGGCTGCAAACAACGAGCCAGTTTGCTCAGTTGCCTTCCTCAGGTTCACTTCCGTTAGGTCAGTTTTAACTGACTCCTAGCATTTTCTCTCCGTACCACATTTATCAAAGTCATGGAGTTAGAACGTAGAGATCTACTAATATTGACATTAAACAACATATTCAATCTTTTGAGAAGAGGGAAATTTTTATATTTCTATTACCATATGAAGAACTATGCATACTCTTGTGCTTGCAAAATGTGTTCACAGTGCCAGATAGAGAATATGTGAAGGCAAACACTTGCCTTTGTGAATATATGACTGTCCTCAACTGGATTCCATGAGAAAATTAAGCCCTAAGGAAGATAATGATTGACTATTTTCTTAATTTTCCAACTTTACATACTACCATTCCACATGAATAGGAGAAAAGACAGTTCATTGCATATAAAAGATTGAGGCATTAAGGTTTAATTCTCCCACAGAAACCCTTTGGAGAAGAACTGCACAAAGCCTCAAAACTCACAAGGTTTTCAAGAACTGTGAAGAGTATGAGATTTTAACCTATTGCATGTTAACAAATAAGCCTGCCACAGTTACACAGAAGCTGGTAGAAGACATGAGACTTCTGGATCAGAAGCACAGAACTTCATTACTCACAGCAAAGCAGGCCGTGTTAGCTTCGTGTTTGTACTGTGTTCCTTTGCCCCCCAAATCCCACGGGGGTGATGAGAAGCAGTCCAGGTAGATGTTACACACACACTAGACTTGTGTAACAGCTAAGGAACCCTGAGTTTCAGAAGCTCTAAGCTTTGAAAGGGACGTCTAGCAAATCTGCCTAATCTTTGCCCCAGAGAAAGATATTATCTATATTATCTTGGCTAGGAAAAGAAATTCAGCCCTTTACTCCAGAGAGAGACACAATCTCTGTCTTCCAAGGTTGTTTGTCAGACAATAAAAACTCCATGAAAAAAAACAGTCCAGAACAAAAGTCATTAATGTCTCTTCCCAAGACATGCAGAAACTCAAGAGGGTCAAGAATTGTCACCTAACAATGGCCAAACTCATAATATCTGAGACATTTCATTCCTACAGGTATGCTTCCACCATTCTCTGATTGAAAAGCTACAGAAAGAGGCATAACAATGGGTGAATATCAGTGTCACGCCAAAGAGACACTGTGCAAGAACTGCCTCTTATTTGGACAGACTGAGAGATAAACTTAGCAAACTGCATACCAGACAAGGCTCGAGTTGTACTTACAAAGCCTGCACTCTAAACCAGGTATATTTTTTTTAGTTTCCCACCACGAACAGTCACCATAGTATATGAATAAAACAAACAGTAGAGATAACGTATATTACAAGGCTACTGTATTTACTTGGTTTGGGGAGCTATAACACAGAATTGCAGCTAAGCCAGTCAGCCGCATCTCTGAGGATTGTCAGTGGTGGCCTCTTAGATCAGCAGTGAAAGAAATCAAGTAAAATCTCTAATTACTAAAAGATCCTTGGCACAAATTTTGCCAATTACTCTGGGTGAAAATGTTATTATAATTTCAGTCTCTGTAGTAAAATTATCTTTGTGTATCTTTCCTTTTTTTTAAATGACTGAGAAGGGTGATGAGTTCTAAAGCCTGGGTCACATGTTCCATTATACCAATGGGAAACACAGGAATTGACCCTCATTTATAAAAAAAATAAAAACATACATAAAATTAACAAAACAACTAATATAGGAACATAGTCCTTGAATTGTACCCAAGAGGAAAAATTTTAAAGACAAATTATATAAATCAAATAAGAATTTTAATTGTATGATTATAATTTTGTTAAAATATCCATTTAAACAGCAAAAATCAAATCTCAGATATGTGCAGATTAGAAAAATATATTTGCTGCTAACAGCATGAATTATCTCACATATTCTCTTTAAAAAATGACAGCATAGGGTTTCCCTGGTGGCACAGTGGTTAAGAATCCGCCTGCCAATGTAGGGGACATGGGTTCGAGCCCTGGTCCGGGAAGATCCCACATGCCGCGGAGCAACTAAGCCCATGTGCCACAACTACTGAGCCTGCACTCTAGACCCCGTGAGCCACAACTACTGAGCCTGCATGCCACAATTACTGAAGCCCACGTGCCTAGAGCCTGCGGTCCTCAACAAGTGAAGCCACCGCAATGAGAAGCCCGTGCACCGCAACAAAGAGTAGCCTGTGCTCACCGCAACTAGAGAAAGTCCGCATGTAGCAGTGAAGACCAAACGAAGCTATAAATAAATAAATAAATTTACTTATTAATTTTTTTAAAAAAAGACAATGACAGCATAGAGTCATTAGAAACATCCTTGGTTAAAAAAAGTACCTCCCGGGCTTCCTTGGTGGCGCAGTGGTTGAGAGTCCGCCTGCCGATGCAGGGGACACGGGTTCGTGCCCCGGTCTGGGAAGATCCCACATGCCGCGGAGCGGCTGGGCCCGTGAGCCATGGCCGCTGAGCCTGCGCGTCCGGAGCCTGTCCTCTGCAACGGGAGAGGCCACAACAGTGAGAGGCCCGCGTAACGCATAAAAAAAAAAAAAAAAAAGTACCTCCCCCCAGTTCCAGATATTGGTTATAATTGAATATAATATAGAAAAGCAGCAGCTCCTGCCCTCATGAATCCATTAGTTTGAATCATTTTTTTCATTCAATACGTAGTTTTGCTGTCAAAATCAAGTTCAAATAACCAAAAGGTAGTATTGAGTTGATTTAGCTAACTCTTTTAAAAAAAGTAATTCTATTCCCCTAATGTTTAGAATCATCTTCATCAATATAAAATCACTTCCAGCTTATATGTATTTTTTTAAATTAGAAAACTGCATATTTAAGTAGAGATAAGCCGCTTTACGTTTACATAAACAGATTGCCAATAAATTCAGCAAATCTATAATTAAGCCATACTAGTCAAATGACAACATGACATCTCAATATCCATAAATCTGTCTGGAAACAATTAAGAACTGGAAAGTAAGCAAAAACAGTATCTGGGAAGGTTATACATATTGGACAAAATCTATGCAATAAATCCATATAAACATACATATGAGCACACACTCATTTTGGTTTATATATATATCTAACAAATTTAAAAACATGGTTTCCAGGATTACAAAGAATAGAAGTATCAAAATAGTAATAGAGAAAAGCACATTGCTTTGCAGAAGAATTAGCATTGAAATAAAAATAGGTCAATATGCACATGAAAAGATGCTCAACGTCATTACCATCAGATAGATTTACCACGTGACCTAGCAATTCTACTCCGTGGTATATAACTAAATTTAAAAATAAGAAAGAAAACATGTCCATACAAAAACTTGTATATGAATGTTCATAGCAGCATATTCGTAATAGCTAAAACATAGAAACAATTCAAATGTCCATCAACTCTTGAACAGATAAAATGTACATTCATACAATGGAATAGTATTTGTCAATGAAAAGGAACAAAGTACTGGTTCATGCTACAACATGGATGAACCATGAAAACAATGCATTAAGTGAAAGAATCGAGTCACAAAAGACCACGTTGCAAGATTCCATTTACATGGAATTCCCTGGCAGTCCAGTGGTTAGGACTCTGCGCTTTCACTGCTAAGGGCACAGGTTCGCTCCCTGGCTGAGGAACTAAGATCCCACAAGCCATGCAGAGCAGCCAAAATAGAAAAGAAAGGAAAAAGATTTCATTTACATGAAGTGTCCAGAATAGGCAGCTATAGAGACAGAAAGTAGATTAGTGGTTGCAGAGGAAGGATGGGGGTGTCTGGTGTACATAGAAGGTGACTGCTGAAGGGTTTGTAATAAACGGTTTCTGTGGAGAGGGATTAAAATGTTTCAAAACTGTTCATGGCTGCACAACTACATGGATATATTAAAAATCATAAATATACACTTTAAACGGGTGCATTGTATGGTATATGAGCTGTATCTCAAGAAAGCTGTTGCAAAATAAAGATTTCATGAAAACAACAAAAGAGGTTACAATTAAGCTTTCTTTGTTCTTTATCTAATATAGCCTCCACAAAGCAGAGCACTATTTTTCATAATTTTATACTTTTGTTCAAGTGAGTTATAATTATTCTTTTTTGTGAATATTTCTGACATATTTTGCACAGTCAATGATATTTTTTAAAAACAAATCCTTAATCTCTTTAAGTTGGTTGAAAAGGAAAATATCCACAAATTTCAAAGACGATATTAATATAAATAACTCCTAAACATAAATATTTGGAGCACTTTTAGAGAAGAACTAATTCAAATTGAGATTTATTTTTAAAAGGTTACCCTGGCTACTGTGTGGAGAATAGATTTCAGGAAACAAGAGTGGGTAAATGAAGATCAGTTAGATGAAGATATGGGCAAAATATGAGGGTAACGTGGACTAGGATTTAGAGGGAGAAATGGCAAGAAAGGTCAGGCTTTGTGTGTATTTTGAAGGCTGACTCAACATGACCTGCTGATGAACTGGAAGTGGGTAGGTTGGGTAAATCAAAAACAGCACCTTTTTTTTCCATGGACACTTGAATAAAGGGTGGTGTTATTTACTGAAATAGGAAAAGAAAGGAATAGAAGATTCAAAGAACAGGGTTCATCAATAGTTCTGACAATTGATGTTGAGAAGACAATTGAATATATCCAAGTAACAATGTTGAGTAGGCAATTGAATATATGCCTGGGGTTCAGGAAATGAACAAGGAGGAAGTGGCAAGGCTGAAGATATAGTTTTAGAAGGCTTCCATTTAGGGCTGATACATTTGTTAGGGTACATTCTAAGGTGCTGAAACAAAAGGATCCAAAAATACAGTGACTTAAATAAGATAGAAATTTATTTCTCTTTCATATAAAAGTCTATTGGCAAGAGGCTAATCAACTACTCTTGGAATTAGTGTATTTCTAACCAGGCTTCTTGGTTTGACTCACCAACTGTAGGCCAAGCTATTGCTAATTTAGAGAAGGTCTTTTCCTGATCTGACCCATAGAACATCTCTTTGTCTTCAAACCAAATGCACTTTTTACATAGTCAACCCCATAATCTAATTCGCTATCCTACTGTCACAGTCCTCAGGTATCCATACTATGTGTCTGTGGAATGTCAGGCACTGGACTAGACTCTGAATATACAACAATAAATAAAAGAGATTTGGTCACTGCTTTTAGGGAGAATGAAATCTACAGAATAGACAGAAGAAACAAGAAGTTAACATATAAAGTGATGCAGGTCTACAGGGGAAGTACATTGTCCAAAAAAAGTACCTAGGAGGGACATGCTTTTAGGCTCAACTCCCAGGTTTCAGTGTATAGACCCCTACCTGCTGAATTACAAAATCCTTTGTTCTCTAACTTAAAACCTTCCTATATATTCTGTATCTGGCATTTTCAACAAGCTCTATTTCCCATCATAGAATACCACCCCACGTGACCCAAGTGAGTTCCTTTCTTTTTCTCAGAATATGCCAAAAATTACCATTTGGTATTGCAGACTTGAGCATTCGACAAGGCAAGGGATTATATTACAAGGGGTCTCCAAATCTACTTGTATACTAAGTAATGTCTGTAGACTGAAGAAATACTGTATCTTATCTACTTGTTGAGCTAAAATGCAGCTTCCATACTGATTGGTTGGAACCTCTGTAATACTGCTCCCTAAATATTTTGGATATCACCCCTGCTTACAAAATTTATATGAATGCAATTGTATTTATCACATGCAGATTCATGTAAAAGCGTTCATAAAGTCACAATAGCTTCCTGAAAGCACGTGGTAGCTCAATAAAAGGATGTCAAAAGGGCAAGTATTCATTCTGCAGTTTACATCCTTGTTCTCCACAGTCTAGTCTCCTCCATGGCAGCTAAAGTGAATATTTTAGAACTAAATCCAGATCTTGCAATCTGTTCAGAAATCTCCCATATCTTCCCATCTCACTCAATGGCCTACAAGTTCCTACATGACCTGCTTTCACCCCTGCCTTTCTCATCACCTTCCATTCTTCCTTGTTCACACGATTCTAGTCATACTGGACATGGTGATATTTCCTCAAGCCAAGCAAGGTCCAGTCTCAAGGTCTGTGGCAAAATTTCACCCTAGGGTCTCTGCAGTCACTGTTCTCTCTCCCTGGAATATTCTCCTCCAAGATAGGTAGCTATTTTTCTCCCTTATGTTCTCATCATCTTTTCAGATGTATGAGTGGACACTGTTAGAACCCCAGCAAGATCCCTTTTACAGCCTGGTGCATCCATCCCCCACTGCTTCTGTTTGTTTGATGAGACCTCACAGCTGTCTCTCCTTTATTTAGATAATTGACTTGAGCTAAATAGAGGTACTTTTCCCCCAGGCCATGCCATACAACTTCAGCCAGCAATCAAGTGACACAGCTACAAACCCTACCTCAAGGTGAGACAAACTCTGCTGTGCAATGTGTGCTCCAGAGTCTCCTGTACCTGAAAGTCTCCAGCTGAGACCACTTTCTTGCTGAGCTTTTCACCCAGCTCTATCCTACTCACCAACTTTCCTACTCCTGAGAACACCTCTCTCTCCCTCAGGTAACTTTTTTGAGCAAGAATCCCCATCCCAGGCTGTCCTTCTATGTAACCAACCTAAGAAAGATGACTTCCCTGACCACCATACATCCAGACACTATCTCCCTTACCTTGCTTTACTTTTTTACATAGCACCTATAACCCGACTGAATAATATATTTTTAAATTTCCTTTTGTTTATTCACTTTTTCTCCCAGTGACGTAAAGTCTATGAGGGCGGGAATTGTTTTGTTCACTACTATATTCCGAAGCTTCCAAAACTACCAAGTTCGTTGTAGTTACTCAATAAAATGCACTGCTAAATGCATGAGTAAATGGAATAGGACAGTGAATTTATTTTATTTTTATTATTATTTTTTAAATGCTGCCCTATTCTTGAAAACATTGGGAACCAACAACCTGGATTAAGTTCATCTGCAACAAAGAATGATTCTACTGGGGACTATGTCTTCTATGTCCTTTCAAACTCTCAACACTGGAATACTGATCATTGATATAATATTGGCTTATCAACTGAACGTCAGTTCATTAACACATCCTTCCCAAGCCTTGCAGTCTTTAAACTTGAAGTCCTTAATTTTATATTCTGGTAGCCATTTAAATTTCCCTCTGGATTTCTTAATTAGCCTTTTTTTCTTAAATAAGAATTTATTTTCCAATCATCAATATTTTTAACTCAGACCTTACAAGCCCCTACTGAAAACATCTGAATAAAAACACATATTTTAACAATGAAAATTATCAAATAAAGAAGAGTATATTGTAACTATAGAATGGTCCAAGTGAGCGTCACTCATATTCCATCAGAGACAATCCCTAAAATGATTCTAGAGGAGTTTCTTGAAAATTTATCGTAAAATAAGGTCATAGCTGTTTTAGTACACAGACCCTATTAGGCTGTAAAGTCAGCAAAGGAACTGAGTTTACATCTGAACTCCTTCATTAAGGAAACACTGCACCCATATATGACACATCAATAAGATTCAAATATCCAACTACGGAGACTCTGGCTGACTTTCAGCCCCTTCAGTTCACTCAGCCTTGATGAGTGTTTGCAGAAAATTGTCTACATTGTCAACCACACTCCACAAAAATGACTTGGATATAATTTGACTTTTACAGATTTTTAAAGTCAGAAAGGATGTGAGGTTGCATGCCAACTCCACAGAAGACTTTTCATTAGCAATAAATAAAGTTTGATTTAATTTTTTCACAAAGAGACCTTTGTGGTCATGAAAGCCTGCTGTCTGCTCCACTAAAAATACAGAAATTTTCTAGGGAGAATCTCAAACATATTCACATAAAGGCCTTGCAAAGATGTGTCATTCTAATTTGGGAGTACATAATGAATGTACTTCTTTGCAACTAGCATTTAATGCCAGTGCTTTTATGGTTTATGATATAACGTTTGTTTCTTTTTATTCAACAGAAAAGGTCAATGTGACTAATAATTAGAACTATGACTCTGAGAAAAGAAGACTGTAATTAGATTATTTTTCAACAAATAATGAAGTGTCAGAAAAAAAGAAAGTGAATCCTTGGTGTCAGCAAAACCAGTTTACATATAGACCAGAAAAGTAAATCTTTCTTGCAAATGCACACTTGGGTGACCTTCTTCCAGTAATTAACTCAAATAATAAATATGCATAAAAAGCACTATCTTCATGTTCAAACTAAACAATGCTTTTCATCCAAGGGTAATTTTGCCTACAAAATATTGATATTTGGCAATTTTGGAAACATTTTTAGTTGCTACAACTGGAGGAGTGCCACTGACATCAGAGGGTAAAGGCCAGGGATGCTGCTACACATCTTACATACATAGGACAGTACTCCACAACAAAGAATCATCCAGACCCAAATATCATGTCAGTTTTAAGAAACTTTGAACAACTGTCAAAAAACTTTCTAATTTTGAAATTAATGAGTAAGCTGTAAAGTAGCCCACAATAATTAGAGCCCTATAATGGGGTGGTTGTCTACTGACACTCCACAGTTAGAGACATTTTGTAGCCACTGTAGATTAAAAGAAAAGAGTAAGGGGTATTAGACTTTTTAGAATTCAGAACTGTGATAGATAATACTGGGATGCAGGACACTTAGATGTCATATCAATATCCATTAGGGCTGTATTAGGTTCTTAATTCTGCCATAACAAAGTGCCACACACCAGGTGGTTTAAACAACAGAAATTTACTTTCTCACAGTTTTGGAGGCTTAAAGACCAAGATCAAGGTGTATGCCAGGTTACTTCTTCTGAGACCTTTCTCCTTTGCTTGTAGATGGCTGTCTTTTCCCTATGGCTTCACATGGTCTTCCCTCTGTGCCTGTGTCTATGTTCTATCTCCTGTTCTTGTAAGGATATCAGTCATACTGAATTAAGGTCCATGCCAATGACCTTCTTTAAATTCAATTGCCTATTTAAAGACCCTATCTCCAAATACAGTCCATTCTGAGGTACTGCGGGTTAGGACTTCAATATATGAATTTTGAGTGGGACACAATTCAGCCCATAACAGCCCGTAACAATCTGTCCTGTCTTTGATTCAAAGTCCTCTTGAGACAGAAAATACCTGGCAGCATGAAAACTTTCCAGCATTTCTACTGCCCTGGAGAGCAGGAAAGTGCATACAAGGGAAAAGTGAGTCTTCTTATAATCAGTCCTTAATTTTTGTAAATTGACTGAATTTGCCCCAATATTTGCAGGAAATCGTTAAGAAACTCCAAAGAAACAAAGGCAATAACTTTGAATCACAGAGTTAATTTTTATACATAAAAAGTTTCCCTAAAGAAAACCAGAACTAAAAGAATGAGTTCTATGCAAGGATCATGTTGACCACATTGGCCGAAACATGACAAGCAAGTGCCCAGCACAGAATAAGACATCAGTATATTTGCTCATTGACTATGTAACTGGGTCAGTGAAGACTATTCCTCTGAAACTCTGCTATCTATTGGATGGTAGTGTGCTTCTAACCTGCCTCCTACCCAATCTCCAACTTATCTCTTACCATTTGTTACAATGCATTTATGATACAGCAGCAACAAATTATCGGTAGTCACATGCTCAGTTTTTGCTGTTTTCCTTCTTGCTACAACGCTCTATTTTCTTGTTGGGGAGGAAGAAACTTTCCTCTACCTTCTAGGTGCTTCTGGCTGGTCTAAAAATTAAATTGGCCTGAGACACACTAACAGGAGAAAATCAAACAAAATTTAATAGCATGTATACACGGCAGTGACCATGGAAAACAGAGTAACCTGCCAAAATGGCCAAAGCTCACAACTTAAATACCATCTTCAGCTAAAGACAAAAGAGGATGTTGGGGGTAGTGGTTTGGAAGGAAGGCTATTTACATGGAGATGGAAAAGCAGATCTTTGGTAAACAAATGCTTGCTAGACCATGCAGAGACAATATAAGAAATTAATAATTTGTCAATTATTAATTTGCCATTATAAGAAATTAACAATTTCTAAAGTAAGTTATAAAAGTATATGGACTTTGCCTATATCATATGCTAAGATTGTAACAACTTCTGAAAATGTTCTATGACCAATGAAAGAGTTAAAGTTTCATATTGTTTTGTCTACCAGGTAGATTGACATAACTGGATTAAAACATGGGAGAAATTTGCAGGTTTACTCTTTCTCTGTGGTTTTTTGTTTAACTGTATTTCAAACTATATACTATTTATATAGACTAGAAATAATTAGAAGAATAACAGCTGATAAGCTTTCCTCAGCATGGCTTGACCAACTCATTAAATAAACTTGTTAAATAAAGCAAATTCATAAAAGTAATAGGATAAACAAAGGGAAGATTGTAAAAGTGGTAAAAACTAATGGTACTTGAATTATTAGAGAACAAGAATAAACAAGAGAGTATGTGAAGAAAGTAACTGAGGAAAATTGGTATACTTTAAAATTACCTTGCCCACAACTAATCGCAAACATTCTGGTCATTAGCTGTAAATATGCAGAAAATAAAAGATGTACCTGCATAATATTTTATATTTTAGTCATGAAATTAAAATGAGTGTCATATTTTGGACTTTGATTGTATCCAGGGGTGGGGAAACAATATGAAAAAACAAAATCATTGGCCCAAAAAGCAAAACTATCTGGTGAAGTCATGAATGACCGAGTTAACAGCAGGGGAGCCTACTGTTAATCATTTTTGCAGTCAATTGAGAATTCTGCAGAGAAGATATTAAAGAGTAGTATAAAAAGTGCAGTGACCCAAATAAATTGTTTAAGAAAAATAGTCAAATTCAGTTAACAGATACTGTATTCCTATAAAATTGAACATTTTTAAGAATTAGTAGAAAAAAAGTGTTTGCTTATTGCTGTGATGGAGCTATTTCCTCCAAATTTTAGGAATTCTCCATTTGATCGTGTTTTTGATGATATTCCAAGAAGATGGAAAGATTTCCCATGTCCTACTTTTAGTAACTACCAAGACATATTTGTTACTAATGCTTCAATTCTGCAACACAGGACAAAATCAATCCTCAGTAAGAGATAACAAATGTCTTTGAAATTGAGTACAATGAAAGTTTCCTCATAAATTAATACTGCATGTTGCTAAATGTCTTCAAGATTTCACTTTTTTTCCTTCTTTGCTTCTTTCTTCCTTTTTTAAGATAATAGAACCCTGTTAGTTTAGCTTACATGGAGTTGAGACACGTTACTACAGATTTGATTTTCCATCCTTTATAGCAGCTATGTATGGCCATGGGATTAAGTTTGGGTCAAATGGGATGTGAGTACAAGACATATGTGCAACTTCAGAGGCACTGCCTTGAAGACTGAGTCACTTACTCTGAACGTTCTCTTTTCTCTGTCTCCAATCCATTCAGAAAAGGACAATATGTCCCATCATCCACTAGCATATTATCCTATGAGCAACTATGAAAGATTTTCTGTAGTAGACCTATTCTAGCAAACTTGACCTCTCTCCTCCCGTAGAATATAAGAAAATAAACATCAATCTCATTTAAAATAACAATAGTTTTGGGTCATTTGTTATAGAGATTTATCTTGTACCTCATCTCAAGTAAAAATTTGGTATGAGATGTGAGAGACTAATAATAAATACTCAAAATATTTTTTATTGGTTTAACAATTAGGTGGATGGTGATGAGGAAACAGATATTGAATCTGGAGAAGCCAGTGACCTATTTTATTCCCAAGAAAACCCGTAGAAAACAATGCAATCTGCTATGGATTGAATATTTGTGTCCTCTGAAAATTAATAGGTTGAAGCCCTGATTCCCAATGTGATGGTATTTGGAGGCAAGGCCTTTGGGAGGTAATTAAATCACAAGGATAGAGCCCTCATGAATTGAATTAGTGCCCTTACAAGAGGAGACACAAGCAAGATGACCTCTCTCTGCCACATGAAGATACAAGACAGCCATCTGTAGACGAGGAAGAGGGCTCTCACTAAAACCCAACCACAGTGGCACCCTGATCTCAGATTTCCAGACTGTAGAACTGTGAGAAATATAAGTTTATTGTTTAAACTACCCAGTTTATGTTATCTTACTATAGCAGCCCAAACTAAGACACAACTTGTTAAAAACTGAAAGGCAGACAACATATTTGCTGAGCCTACTACTCTGGAAAACTGATTGGAAAACTCAGAATATTGGTGAGTGATGGAGGCTCCTTGTTTCTTTTAGAAAATCCTGTAAGACACAAAAAGGAGCTCATGTATGAACAAGCCAGGCTGAAAGTCAAGATTAAAGAGAACAGACCTCTTAATGGGGACACTTTCTACTTGTGGCATCCATCTATTCTGACTCACTGGGCTTGAAAATTCAACTGCTTTTGTGCTCTAAACAGCAGAAGCTATGTCTGTCCTTCGGAGACTTTCTTTAAATTCTCTCTTAAATACAACTTTTTAGTCAAAAACTGAGAGAAGCTCAGGGAAAAAGATCAGATTAACTCCCTGCTTGAAGCCTATATTTTTAGAAGAACATAAACTATCTAGTATTAAATTTAAAGGGAGGGGAGTTCAAGCACAGATGCAGTAGATAATAAAATATCTCAGAGGCTTAAGAACTATTAATAAAAGTATTCTGAGTGTGGTGACTTTCACATGAATTTTATTGGAAGCAAGCAGACTTAGACGATTATGGGGTTTTTGAGGGACCTCTATTGCCAAAGAAGCTGTAAGCCTCACAAACAAACACCCATAATTGTCCCTAAGACGAGTGCTCATGAAGATTTTACTCTCAAAGCCCATTTCAGTTGTGGCAAAAAAAAAAAGGTAATGGACAGAATAATGCCCAATCAGAGAGAAGAACTAGGGGATTTTAAGATCCCCTCAGAGATCAGGAAAAAAGTCTAGCAGAACAGTTTACCCCAGTACTAGAATAAGTATCTTAAAATTATTCAGAAATTCTTACTTCTGTCATTTCTATGGAGCAGTGACTGCTCCTATTCTTCCTACTTTATTAACAGGAGATTATCATGGTGGTTATTCTGTTCCACCTCCATCACTGTATACTGGGTGTCAGAGACATATATCACTTTTGTATTAGTTTATGAGTTACCAGATTGCAAAGGGCCAAGTTCAAACTTGCCAAAAAAGAAAACGCAACACTTAGTTTAGCCTCAATTTTTATGCAGATGGAATAACTTAAAAGAATTTGACTACCTCATGTGGAAAGAGTATGGTCTGCATGTGGGAAGCAGGCACCCATGGAGGGTGGCCAGAGGAACACACTGAGAGTGTCCACCAATATCTGTTCACTACATTTTCTTTTTAATAATAGAATCCTTGGGGTTTTAGCTGGTCACCTGTTCACCCAGATTACAGATTAACACTTAGGTTTTTTGCAGCTAAGCATAGCACTGTATCTAAGTTTGGCCAATAGAATGGGAAAAGAATTTATGTGAGTAACTTCTGCCACCTTAAAAGCAAAGATGTGGGAGTTGCAAGATGGCAGAGGAGTAAGACACAAAGATGACCTTCCTCACCACAAATATATCAGAAATACATCTACATGTGGAAGAGCTCCTACAGAACACCTACTGAATGCTGGCAGAAGACCTCAGGCCTCCCAAAAGGCAAGAAAATCCCCATGTACCTGGGCAGGGCAAAAGAAAAAAGAATAAACGGAGACAAAAGAATAGAGGCCGGACCTGCACCAGTGGGAGGGACCTGTGAAAGAGGAAAGGTTTCCACACACTAGGAAGCCCCTTTGCAGGCACAGACTGTGGGTTGTGGAGTGGGGAGCTTCAGTGCCATGGAGGAGAGCACAGCAACAGGGGTGCAGAGGGCAAAGCGGAGAGATTCCCGCACAGAGGATCAGTGCTGACCAGCACTCACCAGCCTGAAAGGCTCGTCTGCTCACCCACAGGGGCGGGTGGGGGCTGGGAGCTGAGGCTCGGGCTTCAGAGGTCGGAGCGCAGGGAGAGGACTGGGGTTGGCTGCGTGAACACAGCCTGAAGGGGACTAGTGTGCCACGTCTAGCCAGGAGGGAGGGAGTCCAGGAAAAAGTTTGGAGCTGCCGAAGAGGCAAGAGACTTTTTCTTCCCTCTTTGTTTCCTGATGCGCGAGGAGAGGGGATTAAGAGCACTGCTTAAAGGAGCTCCAGAGATGGGCACGAGCCGCAGCTATCAGCATGGACCCCAGAGACAGGCATGGGACACTAAGGCTGCTGCTGCAGCCAACAAGAAGCCTGTGTGCAAGCACAGGTCACTATCCACACGTCCCTTCCCGGGAGCGTGTGCAGTCCGCCACTGCCAGGGTCCCATGATCCAGGGACAACTTCCCCGGGAGAACGCACAGTGCGCCTCAGGCTGGTACAACGTCACGCCGGCGTCTGCAATCGCAAGCTCGCCCCGCATCCGTGCCCCTCCCTCCCCCCAGCCTGAGTGAGCCAGAGCCCCCGAATCAGCTGCTCCTTTAACCCTGTCCTATGTGAGCGAAGAACAGACGCCCTCAGGCGGCCTACACAGAGAGGCGGGTCTAAAGCCAAAGCTGAGCCCCGGGAGCTGTGCGAACAAAGAAGACAAAGGGAAATTTCTCCCAGCAGCCTCAGGAGCAGCAGATTAAATTTCCACAATCAACTTGATGTACCCTGCATTGGCGGAATACCTGAATAGACAACAAATCATCCCAAATTGAGGAGGTGGACTCTGGGGGCAAAGATATATATTTTTTTTCCCCTTTTTCTCTTTCTGTGAGTGTGTATGTATATGCTTCTTTTTATGATTTTCTCTGTATAGCTTTGCTTTTACCATTTGTCCTAGAGTTCTGTCTGTCCGTTTTGGGGGTTTTTTTTGGCCTACTTTTAAAAAATTTTTCTTCATACTTATTTTAGTAACTTTATTTTACTTTATCTTCGTTCATTCTTTCTTATTTTTCTCTCTTTTATTCTAAGCCGTGTGGATGAAAGGCTCTTGGTGCTCCAGCCAGGCATCAGGGCTGTGCCTCTGAGGTGGGAAAGCCAAGTTCAGGACACTGGTCCACAACAGACCTTCCAACTCTACGTAATATCAAATGGCAAAAATCTCCCAGAGATCTCCATATCAATGCCAAGACTCAGCTTCACTCAACGACCAGCAAGCTACAGTGCAGGACACCCTATGCCAAACAACTAGCAAAACAAGAACACAACCCCATCCATTAGCAGAGAGGCTGCCTAAATCATAATGAGGGGCCTCCCTGGTGGCGCAGTGGTTGGGAGTCTGCCTGCCGATACAGGGGACACGGGTTCGTGCCCTGGTCTGGGAAGATCCCACATGCCGCGGAGTGGCTAGGCCCATGAGCCACGGCCGCTGACCCTGTGCATCCGGAGCCTGTGCTCTGCAACGGGAGAGGCCACAACAGTGAGAGGCCCACGTACCGCAAAAAAAAAAAAAAAAAAAATCATAATGAGGCCACGGACACCCCAAAACACACCACCAGACACAGATCTGCCCACCAGAAAGACAAGATCCAGCCTCATCCACCAGAACACAGGTACTACTCCCCTCCACCAGGAAGCCTACAAAACCCACTGAACCAACGTAAGCCATTGTGGACAGACACCAAAAACAACGGAAACTATGAACCTGCAGCCTGTGAAAAGGAGACCCCAAACACAGTAAGTTAAGTAAAATAAGAAGACAGAAAAACACACAGCAGATGAAGGAGAAAGGCAAAAACCCACCAGACTTAACAAATGAAAAGGAAATAGGCCGTCTACCTGAAAAAGAATTCAGAATAATGATAGTAAAGATGATCCAAAATCTTGGAAATAGAATGGAGAAAATACAAGAAACGTTTAACAACGACCTAGAAACACTGAAGAGCAAACAAACAGTGATGAACCACACAATAAATGAAATTAAATATTCTGTAGAAGGGATCAATAGCAGAATAACTGAGGCAGAAAAACAGATAAGTGACCTGGAAGATAAAATAGTGGAAATAACTACTGGAGCACAAAATAAAGAAAAAAGATTAAGAAGAATTCAGGACAGTCTCAGAGACCTCTGGGACATTAAACGCAGCAACATTCGAATTATATGGGTCCCAGAAGAAGAAGAGAAAAAGAAAGGGACTCACAAATTATTTGAAGAGATTATAGTTGAAAACTTCCTTAATATGGGAACGGAAATAGTTAATCAAGTCCAGGAAGTGCAGAGAGTCCCATACAGGGTAAATGCAAGGAGAAACATACCAAGACACATATAAATCAAACTCTCAAAAATTAAATACAAAGAAAAAATATTAAAAGCAGCAAGGGTAAAACAACACACAAGGGAATCCCTGCAAGGTTAACAGCTGATCTTTCAGCAGAAACTCTGCAAGCGGGAAGGGCAAGACATATTTAAAGTGATGAAGGAGAAAAAGCTACAACGAAGATTACTCTACCCAGCAAGGATCTCATTCAGATTTGATAGAGAAATTAAAACCTTTACAAACAAGCAAAAGTTAAGAGAATTCAGCACCACCAAACCAGCTTTACAACAAATGCTAAAGGAACTTCTCTAGGTAGGAAACACAAGAGAAGGAAAAGAACTACAATAACAAACCCAAAACAATTAAGAAAATGGGAATAGGAACATACATATTGATAATTACCTTAAATATAAATGGGTTAAATGCTCCAACCAAAAGACATAGACTGGCGGAATAGATACAAAAACAAGACCCATATATGCTGCTGTCTACAAGAGACCCACTTCAGACCTAGGGACACATACAGACTGAAAGTGAGGGGATGGAAAAAGATATTCTATGCAAATGGCAATCAAAAGAAAGCTGGAGTAGCAATTCTCATATCAGACAAAATAGACTTTGAAATAAAGACTATTACAAGAGACAAAGAAAGAAACTACATAATGATCAAGGGATCGATCCAGGAAGAAGATATAAGAATTGTAAATATTTCTGCACCCACCATAGGAGCACCTCAATACATGAGGCAAATACTAAAAGCCATAAAAGGGGAAATCGACAGAACACAATCATAGACGGGGACTTCAACACCCCACTTTCACCAATGGACAGATCATCCAAAATGAAAATAAATAAGGAAACACAAGGTTTAAATGATGCATTAAACAAGATGAACTTAATTGATATTTATAGGACATTCCATCCAAAAACAACACAACACACATTCTTCTCAAGTGCTCACAGAACATTCTCCAGGATAGATCATAACTTGGGTCACAAATCAAGCCTTGGTAAATTTATGAAAACTAAAATCAAATCAAGGATCTATTCTGACCACAACGCTATGAGACTAGATATCAATTACAGGAACAGATCTGTAAAAAAATACAAACAGATGGAGGCTGAATAATACACTACTTAATAACCAAGAGATCACTGAAGAAATCAAAGAGGAAATCAAAAAATACCTAGAAACAAATCATGACAACCCAAAACCTATGGGATGCAGCTAAAGCACTTCTAAGAGAGAAGCTTATAGCAATACAATCCTACCTTAAGAAACAAGAAACATCTCAAATAAACAACCTAACCTTACACCTAAAGCAATTAGAGAAAGAAGAACAAAAAACCCCCAAAGTTAGCAGAAGGAAAGAAATCATAAAGATTAGATCAAAAATAAAAGAAAAAGAAAGGATGGAAACGATAGCAAAGATCAATAAAACTACAAGCTGATTCTTTGAGAAGAATAAATTGATAAACCATTAGCCAGACTCATCAAGAAAAAAAGGGAGAAGACTCAAAGCAATAGAATTAGAAATGAAAAAGGAGAAATAACAACTGACACTGCAGAAATACAAAGGATCATGAGAGATTACTACAAGCAACTCCATGCCAATAAAATGGACAACCTGGAAGAAATGGACAAATTCTTAGAAATGCACAACCTTCCGAGACTGAACCAGGAAAAAATAGAAAATATAAACAGAAAAATCACAAGCACTGAAATTGAAATTGTGATTAAAATTTTCCAACAAACAAAAGCCCAGGACCAGATGGCTTCACAGGCGAATTCTATCAAACATTTAGAGAAGAGCTAACACCTATCCTTCTCAAACTCTTCCAAAATATAGCAGAGGGAGGAACACTCCCAAACTCATTCTATGAGGTCACCATCACCCTGATACCAAAACCAGACAAAGAAAGAAAACTACAGGCCAATATCACTGATGAACACAGATGCAAAAATCCTCAACAAAATACTAGCAAACAGAATCCAACAACACATTAAAAGGATCATACACCATGATCAAGTGGGGTTTATTCTAGGATTGCAAGGATTCTTCATCAATCAATGTGATACACCATGTTAACAAACTGAAGGAGAAAAACCGTATGATCGTCTCGATAGATGAGGAGAAAGCCTTTGAAAAAATTCAACACCCATTTATGATTAAAACCCTCCAGAAAGTAGGCATAGAGGGGACTTTTCTCAACATAATAAAGGCCATATATGACAAACCCACAGCCAACATCGTCCTCAATGGTGAAAAACTGAAACCATTTCCACTAAGATGAGGAACAACACAAGGTTGCCCACTCTCACCACTCTTATTCAACATAGTTTTGGAATTTTTAGCCACAGCAATCAGGGAAGAAAAAGAAATAAAAGGAATCCAAATTGGAAAAGAAGAAGTAAAGCTGTCACTGTTTGCAGCTGACATGATACTCTACATAGAGAATCCTAAAGATGCTACCAGAAAACTACTACAGCTAATCAATTAATTTGGTAAAGTAGCAGGATACAAAATTAATGCAAAGATATCTCTAGCATTCCTATACACTAATGATGAAAAATCTGAAAGTGAAATTAAGAAAACACTCCCATTTACCACTGCAACAAAAAGAATAAAATATCTAGGAATAAACCTACCTAAGGAGACAAAAGACCTGTATGCAGAAAATTATAAGACACTGATGAAAGAAATTAAAGATGATACAAATAGATGCAGAGATATACTGTGTTCTTAGATTGGAAGAATGAACATTGTGAAAATGACTCTACTACCCAAAGCAATCTACAGATTCAATGCAATCCCTATCAAACTACCACTGGCATTT
This sequence comes from Phocoena sinus, assembly GCF_008692025.1. Taxonomy (NCBI): domain Eukaryota; kingdom Metazoa; phylum Chordata; class Mammalia; order Artiodactyla; family Phocoenidae; genus Phocoena; species Phocoena sinus. Next base: position 32,475,446 of record NC_045772.1, on the reverse strand, counting down.
TTCAGAGAAATAGAAAAAAAATTTCACAATTTGTATGGAAATAGAGGAGACCCTGAAGAGCCAAAGCAATCTTGAGAAAGAAAAACGGAGCTAAAGGAATCAGGCTCCCTGACTTCAGGCTATACTACAAAGCTACAGTAATCAAGACAGTATGGTACTGGCACAAAAACAGAAATATAGATCAATGGAACGGGATTGAAAGCCCAGAGATAAACCCACACACATATGGTCACCTTATCTTTGATAAAGGAGGCAAGAACATACAGTGGAGAAAAAACAGCCTCTTCAATAAGTGGTGCTGGGAAAACTGGACAGGTACATGTAAAAGTAGGCAACTAGAACACTCCCTAACACTATTCACAAAAATAAACTCAAAATGGATTAAAGGCCTAAATGTAAGGCCAGACACTATCAAACTCTTAGAGGAAAACATAGGCAGAACACTCTATGACATACAACACAGCAAGATCCTTTTTGACCCACCTCCTAGAGAAATGGAAATAAAAGCAAAAATAAACAAATGGGACCTAATGAAACTTAAAAGGTTTTGCACAGCAAAGGAAACCATAAACAAGACGAAAAGACAATCCTCAGAATGGGATTGAAGCAACTGACAAAGGATTAATCTTCAAACTTTACAAGCAGCTCATGCAGCTCGATATCAATAAAGCAAGCAACCCAATCTAAAAGTGGGCAGAAGACCTAAATAGACATTTCTCCAATGAAGATATACAGATTGCCAACAAACACATGAATGAATGCTCAACATCACTAATCATCATAGAAATGCAAATCAAAACTACAATGAGATATCATCTCACACCAGTCAGAATGGCTATCAACAAAAAATCTATAAACAATAAATGCTGGAGAGGGTGTGCAGAAAAGGGAACCCTCTTGCACTGTTGGTGGGAATGTAAATTGATATAGCCACTATGGAGAACAGTATGGACGCTCCTTAGGAAACTAAAATTATAACTACCATACGACCCATCAATCCCACTACTGGGTATATACCCTGCGAAAACCATAATTCAAAAAGTGTCATGTACCAAAATGTCCATTGCAGCTCTATTTACAATAGCCAGGACATGGAAGTAACCTAAGTGTCCATCAACAGATGAATGGATAAAGAAGATGTGACACATATATACAATGGAATATTACTCAGCCATAAAAGGAAACGAACTCGAGTTATTTGTAGTGAGGTGGATGGACCTAGAGTCTGTCATACAGAGTGAAGTAAGTCAGAGAAAAACAAATACTGTGTGCTAACACATATACATGGAATCTAAAATAATAATAATAATAAAAGGTCATGAAGAACCTAGGGGCAAGACTGGAATAAAGACACAGGCCTACTAGAGAATGGACTTGAGGATATGGGGAGGGGGAAGGGTAAGCTGGGACGAAGTAAGAGAGTGGCATGGACATATAAACACTACCAAAGGTAAAGGAGATAGCTAGTGGGAAGCAGCCGCATAGCACAGGGAGATCAGCTCAGTGTTCTGTGACCACCTAGAGGGGTGGGATAGGGAGGGTGCAAGGGAGGAGATGCAAGAAAGAAGAGATATGGGAACATATGTATAACTGATTCACTTTGTAATAAAGCAGAAACTAACACACCATTGTAAAGCAATTATACTCCAATAAAAATGTTAAAAAAAAAAAGCAAAGACGTTTGCTTTGGACTTTTCTCAATTATTTCAGTTAGAATGTGGACAGTGGTGGTCTAGCTTTGACAAAGAGGACAAGTACAACACACTAGGGAGTGACCCATAGGAGGAGTGAAACTGGGTCCCTGAATGACCTAGGGAAGCAGAGCCACTCCAACCAGCTTCGACTCCTCACTTCTGGACACTTACATATCAATTCAAGAAAAATAAACTTAGAATTTAAGCCCTTGTGTGTTGGAGTATTTTATTGTAGCAGCTTAGTCTGTATCCTAACACAATATATCATTTAACCTGATAAACCCATGGCTGTAAAGGGCACTTACAATTGTGAAATAAAACAAAATCTATAAAGCTATGTCTCTCAAAGAAAATAATAAACTTTTATAGAACAGTCACATTGAAAGACTTTTTCTAGTGGAAGCAAGGAGAGTATAAAATAGTTTCTGGGAGACCTGCTGCGATGATGCCTTCAACACAGATGTTAGACTCAGGCACTTTTCATTTAATTTTGGAAGGTGCACCATATGTATATGTGTCAATAAACGATCATATTTTATAATTACAAGACTCTTTAAATCATATGTCAGACAAATCCAGATGCCAAATAAGTCAAAAACTTCAGTGCTCAAAACACTATTCAAATATAATTTATACACCTGGGAAATCAGAGTTAATGATTTGGAAAGTAATTCTGAATGTGCCATTATATGCCCAAGATGGTACAAAGCCTTGAGGACATAGAAAAAGACATTGCACCTACAATCAAGGATATTTCACCTTTGTTAAAATACAAAACTAACCTACTTTAAACAATTAAAGAAACATTTGTTATTAAAAAAGAATGCTTCTGGTTATAATCCAATTAAAAGTATTAATGTTAATGTGATATTCTGGTGAGTTAAAAATAAATGACTAAGGTATAACTCAACTGGAGAGCCCTGCTAGCACAGTCACAGGACTAAAACAGACATGATAGAGAGTCCAGTTTCCTCCTGGCCTTTAATCCTTGTCTATTTCCCCACTTTGCGAATCCTCACTAACTGACCAACCATAAACCTTGCAAAAATAGTTCTCAGAAAGTACTATTCTGACAGTTATCAAGATAAGATTGCACCAACGATCCCAAGCAGGTGGCACAAAAATGAGCACAACATTCAACTGCAAGTTTTGTAGCATTTAAATACAAAAACTGTTAACCAGAGTCAGACCGGAAGGACACATGATTTTCTTTTCTCCTCTCTCAATAATATTCTGATCGTTTTTCAACTCAGAAGTTACCTGGTCCTTTGATGCTCCCTATCTGCATCAGCTAAATAAAGCCTATATCCTCTCTTTGAGTCACTTAAATTATATTCTTTTGATAGCCCAGAAATATACTGATAAGCTTCACCCTCAAAAACATAACATTGAACATGTGCTCAGTCGCTGACAGAGAAAGATAGAAAACCTCCTTTCCTCCATATCTACGAGAGCACATGATTCACCTTGTGAGTAAGTCATTCACTTGAAATGTCTGAAGATGAGGAAAACTGTACCCATTAAGCCAACCTGCTTCTTAATGTCTGAACTGTAATCTGTCAGGCCTACCTTTCTGGTGCTAGTATATACTGAAGGTCCATCCACATTCCAGACTTTATAGGCTTATTATAGCAAATATCAGTTGAATTCAAATTGTTATGCCTATTCTCAAATCCCTAGCACCACAATCAGGGCCTTTTCCAGAGTCACAACAGAGATCTTCAGAACTTACTTTCATTATTCTTCTATTCTGTTGGTACTTTTTCATTCTTTTCCTGGGAAACTTTCTCCATTATATCCAGAGCATAATCTCTAGTGCCTCTTGGGTCATTATTTTCACTCATCATCAGAGGTGAACCTTATACAATTATCACACTGTATATTTAATTTAACAAATATTTCCAAACATCTATCATATGCATCATAGAAGATCAGTTACTATGAGGTTTAGAGTGAATTTACACATGAGAAATTTAAGGAGAAGAAAATGGTAAGGCAGAAATGATGACATCCCAGGCACGCACACACACACATGTGCACCATTCCACTAAATATTTGTAGACGTAAAGGGAGGATAAGACAGTAAAAGTTGTAGTGATTTTTGGCAAGAGTCCTTACGTAAGACAGAGAAGTTTTCATGTAATTTAGTAGGTAATGATAAACTACTGAATGTTTTTGAGAAGTGAATAATAGAATCAGTCTTTATTTAAGAAGGTTATTCTAGAAATTATACAGAGAAAGGATTGGAAGAGAGAGACAGTCATGGCAAAGAGACCAAGTAGGAAGCTACTGAAGTAGAGAAAGGGGGATAAACCAAAGGAATATTAGAAATGTAAGACCTGCAAAAGTTCACAACTTAGATATTGAAGGAGAAGGAGAAACAGATTTAAAGATGATTCTGGATTCTGAGCCTTGAATGACAGAGAGAACAATGCTATTGGCAGGAAAAGAAGAAAAGTCAATCATGATAAAATCGTGAGCTCTGTTTCAGATATGTGTAGTCATGTTGCCAAATACTCATACTAGAAGTTAGGTCTATACTGAAAAAATGATTTCTGTATTTTTTTTCTGTAATCTGGCCTTTCTCCAGAGACTTACCCATTTCTGATTAGTAAAGGGGGAAAATAGATAACTAAACGTACGATCTAGTTTAAGATTAGTTTGAATACAGTGTCTGTTCGATAAAATATGCTCAGATGATTGGTCACTTGCTTCTGGGGGAGAAGCATGGCTTATTATTCTTATGATATGGGAGAGGAAGCATAAATTCCTCTGATGTTCATATTGTCTCACTCTTACTCCTCCAATGGTTCAGCAATACCCTTTGCTCTCCTGGATTCTGGCTGATCTGCTCTCTTCTGATGCTGAAGTCTATGGCTAACATACCTCAGAGGCTTAATGACTGGCACAAAGACTGCTGCTTGTGGTATAACCACTAATCTACCTTCACCTCAGATCTTGCTGTAAAAACCTGAGGTTTGCCTGAAACTCTCATTTGGTCCTGATTAGGGTGGTCCTCTGACAAGCCTCACTTCATCCCAGCAATGGTGACCCCCTTCCAGCAAGATCCATATGGGAATCAAGGGTGCCTTAGAAAAGCCCATCCTCAGAACCATTTTTTACCCTAACAGGCTACACTGGCCAGTTCACTTTGAAGTGGTTTTGCACCAATTGTTTACCCAAGAACCTGCAAGTATCCTCTCCCTGAAGTCTCAATGGGAGACAGTGGCTTCCTTCTAACTCTGCCATTTTCCCTTTTCCAATTCGCTTTGGGCCAAAGCCCATAGAAGAGAAAATGTGGAACCACTTCTGGTTGCTTTAATTTCCTCTCTCTTTCTTCTTTCCAAAATCCACTGGGCCAAGACTTTATGGAGGGTAGGGTCATGTTCTATACGTATGGGAGAGCTCTAAAATGACTACTCCAGAGTGCACTGTTTATTTGAAAATATAAACAAAATATAAAAATAACAGAACCCTTCTCTTCTAGAATAACTAATAGTTTGATTTATCATTATGGAAGGAAATTGCCAGGCCTAATCTCAACTCCAAGAAGCCTGTTACAACATACTTCTTTATTACTTTCTCATTTTTATTTTTTGGGTACTTTCTCTTAGTATTCCCTCTGTAACAAATCAGTCTCCCCCAGGCATACTGTCACCTCAGGCAAACCAAGACAATGGTCTTGTACTCTGAAAGGCAAAGTAAAAAAGCACATCAATAATCGTCAAAATATTACCCCATTGCACATGTTTAGTTCAAACTACATGCAGAACACTTAGGAAAGTAAATCCCCCTTGGTAATCCAACGAGATTTGTTTCCCCATTTTAACCTAAAGTCTAAGCAATGTTCTAGTTTTCATTTGGTCTCTTATCATGATTAATCATCACTAATGGAGTCTGGCTGTAAACCAGGAAAAATTTTTATAACTTTAAACCGTATAGTTTAAAGAAAACACTTGGCTTCCTGGAAAATATAATAAGAATTTGATATGTCCAACCACAATTTTTAGGAGCCAGCATCCCAGAACCCACCTTTATTTAAACAATGCTAATTATCTTGTTATGCCAAATATAACATCAAACCTGGAAAGTCAAGGAAGGGACCACAGGAGAGAAATAAGATAATCAGATCACAGTTAAGAGTCAACTATCTCATAGATAACCAAGGTCAAGGCACACAGACCTAGGACCAGATACAACAAAGTCAGAGCCAAAGGCAGCAGAAGAGAGGACAGACTGTTCACTAAAGCCAGCTGGGAAATGTCCAGATTGACAAAGAGACAAAAGCAGCCAAAGGCCACCAGGCATCAGGGTAAATGAGTTTTAGGAAGCCATAGGGATGAGATAAGGATTTAGCATTGAGAGTCTAATCCTTTTTTTCTCACAGGAACTGGTGTTAGATGGGCCAGTGGATCACTGAGAGACAATCATCATTTTTCCTGTGGCTGAGGTTACTGCTGACATTTGCCACACACAGCAACTGGAGATTCTGACACCTACCCAAGTGTGTACAGCTGGGAGTGAGAAAAGAAAAATCGAGATCCATATATCAGAGGGTTCAAAGTGACTTCAGGTGGGGATGACTGTTGGGGTGGCAGTACTTTAAGTTGAGGGGCAAATAGAGATGAGATCAGAATTCAGCAAAGCATGAGGGGATCTTGGGTGATTGTCTGGAACATTAAATGGTATCTTTGAGTTTCCTGGTGGATCAAAAGATTCAAGATATATGAGTAGGTCAAACAAGATGTAAACTTGTAATTGTTTACAGTAACTGTTCAAGCTGAAGCAGTGGGAATCATAAATCCAGAGAAACAAATGTGAAATCACTAGGTGGCCTCAGTATAAGGGGATTTCTATTATTAAGCAGGTTATTTTTCATTTAGAGAAATGAAAAGTATCATATATTAAAAAATGGTAAAAGTCCAATTTCAATATGATATGCTATGATATGAGGACGGGACAGTTTTCATCTGCCTAGTCATTTTCCAATTTGTAAGCTCAACAATAGTAACTCATTAAATTCTTTTACAGTAATGAATGAATGAATTCTTTTACACTATGAATTCAAATGTCATCAGAGCACTTGAAATTCCTCAAGTTAGCAGGAAATGGGTTCTTAATAAACACATTTTAAGTATTCTAAAGTATTTTAACATTTACATAAATGCCACTTTTTTCTGAGTTATTGTCAAGGATATGAAGTCATATCCTTTCCTCTAAATACTTGTTACTTTTTCTTTTCTTAAGCCATCATTTCATATAGAATACAGTATTTAACGCACCTCTTCATTCAAGCAACACCTACCAGTACCGTCCTTTTGGTAAGCATTTAGCTCCGTGCTGTGAATACAACATGAAGTAGGCTCAAACGAGCTCTCCAAATTCACAGTAGCTGGGATTCTGTTAAGGGCAATGCAATATCTCACTGAGCTCAAGGTCATCTTCATTTTGAGAGATGTCAAGAGACCAGATTGGTTTCAGGGCCTCTAGAAGACCTTGATCCTTTCCAGGTCACTTATGCCAATAAGCACACAGATGGTTTTTGAGGGACCTTTGAAATAAAGAATGCTTTTGAGAGCAGAGGGTCACCCTTGACATTCTGCCTCATGACACAGTAACAAAGCCATTTAACCAGCCAGCTTTGTAGAGGGTCCAGACTATTTTCTGTGCTGTGTTAGGTTTAGTAATTCCATAAATCAGCATATTCAAGTCAATGAACACTGCCCTTTCACCTTTGAAGTATTTTTTAGTCCAATCCTATTGGGGAATACATGTAATTCTTTCCATTTCAAATTAGTTTTCACATTGTCTTTTAGTGCTGAGTTTTTATGTAACATTCTAGAATAAACTCCAGACATCTCAGCAGGGGTTGTAATACACATAAAATCATTGCTTAACTGACATCACTTTTGGACCCCTGCCATTTGTGTATAACTTCTTGCTTTTGCCCTTCAAATGAGCTGTATACAAACAGACTCAAAATAAACTCATTGTGGAGTTGGAAGTTGAACATATGTCTGAAATGTCACATCATTCTTTGCAGCCAATGTAAGATTGCTTATAGATCACCATTTTTATTTTCAGTAATAAAATCTTTTCCTTTGAAGCCGAGTTCTAGTGTTTAAAACACAGCCCAACAATTTTTTTTTATACAGAAACAACATTTTTTAAAATCTTATTTCCTGCCAATGTGGTACCACTGGGAATTTTATAATAGTTAAATGACAAAAATATATGTCATAACTCTCTTAGCACAAAGAGCTTTTTTACGAGTTAGCACCAATCTTTGGCTTTATTTGCCCATATTGCAGAGTGACAAAGGTAACATAAATCAAATCTTTTCTAAATATGTACATGTAGGTAGTCCTCAACATAAATGTACTCAGCAAATAATTGTGAATGGAATTTAACTTATCAGGAAAGAAGAAGAAATTTAAATGTCAAATAAAAACTTTGGGTTAAAACTATGTATGTTTCAAGTTCAGACTACTGATTAATTTGTGATGTATATATTTATATTCAAAGATGCTTTGGAAGTTGAGGAAACATATTAATCAGAATTGCCTATACTTTGCTTCGGTGACAAATACCATCAAAATTATAGTGGTATAATACAACAAAAGTTTATTTCTTGCTCAGATAAGGTACACTATCCAGGCATCCTTGATGTTGTTGCATTTCCTTCTCAGCTACAGTTTTCAGGCTTCACCAGAATCTAGATGAACACGGAAACTACCACACTAGCTTTTAAGTAGTTAAGGCCCAAAGTAATTCCTATCATTCCCAGTCACAGGTTATTGGGAGAGACTAGTCACATAGTCCCACCCGGCACAAATGTTGTTTTTCATAAGTGCAAAAAGGTGAGGAGAACTGGTGATACTGGTGAACACTAATAATGTCAACCTCAAAACTCCATCATAGTAAGAAGACAGATTTATCTTAAAGCTAACCCCCTCTGTACTGGGTTGACTAATGTCCCCCAAAATTAATATCCACCAAGAACCTCAGAATAAGATCTCATTAAGAAAAAGGGTCTTTGCAGATGTAATTAGTTAAGGTGAGATCATGCTGGATTAGAATGAGCCCTAAATTCAATGACTGGTGTCCTCATAAGAAGGTCATTTGAAGACACAGAGAGACACAGAGAGAGAACACCATTTGAAAACAGAGACAAAGATTAGAGTGATGATTGGAATGATGCATTTACAAGCCAAGGAATGCCTGGATTGCCAGCAACCACCAGAAACTAGGCATGGAGCAGATTCTTCCTCAGGACTTCTAGAATGAGGCAGTCTTGCTAACACCTTGATTTCAGACTTCTAACCTCCAGAACTGTGTGAGAATAAATTTGTTATTTTAAGCCACCTTGTTTGTAGTAATCTGTTATGCCAGCCCTAGGAAATGAATATACAACCTCCAAAACAAGGTGATAGGTAGATAGTTCCATCACTTCTCCTTTGTTTCTGACCTACAGACACACGCAGCAACACTGTCACACCAACCCCTCTGAGAGGCTTGACCTTATTTTAACCACTTAGGATATTCATCTTGAGGTAAGTCATAAAATATATGACACTGCATTACGTAAACTCAAGAGGACACCATTTAATCAGCAGCCAAAGAATCAATCTGCTCTCCTTATGTTAATATTCTATTGTATTTGCTCTGGAACTCTGGAAATTCATGTAGAATTTGAAGTCTCCTGGGAAGCCAAGAACAATTAGAATAGCACTAAAGGTCTGTACATTTTCTTATACTTTTACTAGTGATACACTTATACACTTCACTAGTGATGAAGAGGTTAGGCATATTGAGCTGGGGGTTAGAATTATGATTATACACTTATAAGAACGTTGGAATTTCTGTTCCAAGGTCACTATTTAGCGATTTCACAAATAGCTAAATGCGATGTCAAAAGTTTTTTGTAATAAAAATCGGGTCAATGGGAAGACAGACGTGAAGTGTTTAAACTATTTCTTCTTTTAAAGATATGTTAGACGCCCTATAAGACACCATCTGTCTTCTTAACGAAGAATATTTTATTCTTTACCAAAGCTGCAATCTTCCAGCCACAGATTAAATCATGTCATTTCCAGAATGTTTTCAGAATATTTTACTTTTCTAGGAATACTTTTTCCCTTAATGTTTGCAATGAAGCGGACAGAAACCACAAAACACTGCAACTTCTATTGCATCAATTTATTGACATTAATATTTAGCTTCACTTTGCCAATGCAACCCCTTTAAAGCACACTTACTGTTCTTTGCTGCATCTTATTTCAACTCATTTCTTTCAATGTTAGCATCTGAGTCTTTGCAGCATATCTAGTTATGTGGAAGAAAAATCACTGAAATGGTCTACTTCAACACTGAAATATATCCAGGCATTATTATCTCTGAAGTACTGCCATGCCAGCCATTTACATAGTAACTCTAAGCGTCTAATTCACTTCAACAATGTCCTGTGATGGGCAAGGGCTGATGTATAAGCTCTGTATTAAGAATTACAATCAAATATATCATTTTAATGTACCCAAATGGATGCATGTGTAATTCTGAAATCCATAATAACTCGTGTCATTATAGCTAGAATTTTCATACCATGAAAATGATACCATGACAGCCAGAATTTTCATACTTATATTCACACCAAGCCCACATGGTTTCCCTAATAGCGTAGTTGGTTTTAACATTACAATACCTAGACTGAAATTGACTGAAATTATTCTTTGCCATGATTGCTATTAAGTGAAACCAGAGCATTAAAATGACTAGCCATGAGAGAGGCATACAAGACTTCTGATCTCTCTATAGAATACAGTATTTTCTTGTTTTAAAATATGGAGACAAGAATCAATCCCAATTTTCTTTACATAATTCATGTAACTAGGTGACTCTTGTTTTCTCCAATCTGCCCAAAAATCAACTGTTCATTTTTTCCAATATTTCACTCAAGTACATGTTGGGTATCTTTACCATTTAATAGAGTTTATATTTTTTATAACACCTGTTTAAATATTTTCCAGGAAGTTTGTGTTTTCTTAAAAAAGTTTCTTTCTACATTATGCATAAAATATACTTTTTTCTTTTTTTTTAAATTGAAGTATAGATGAACATAATATATTCTTATATTTGGTTTATACTGTGGTCTTTTATCTCTGAGTTTCGTGTAATGGGTCTGTATATTGTCTACTTGATTATATCTCTGTCTCGTGTTCCCACTAAAAAGGAAAATCCTAAGGTCAAGAAAGAATAATGAGATAGACTCTATGCCTCAGAATTGTAGAACTATTTTTTTTTTTTTTGATCTCATGATCCTAATGGCAGAGGTTGGGATGATACTGTTAAAAAATGTGACTTTTCTGGCTCCTAGTTTGCAATTTTACAGGATTAAATGACAGGAGCAAATGCAAATATGTTTGAGTGACTTCTGTACATTCTTACTGAAGATAAACCATGGAGAAGGCACACATAGAACATTCCCTCCTAGAGTTTATAGTATAGGAAAAATTTTTTAAACAAAAGATTATTTTTTTATTTTTTGGAGCTAGCACACTAAACTGTTCTATCTGTGCAACTTGTAGGTTAACCAAAGATAACACTTAATAGGATGTTTATTTCTTCCCATTCCTTATCCAATCATGTCACTGAATTTTTTTCCAACTGTTTTATCATGTCAAAGAAGTGCTCTTTGGAATTAAATAAGCAATACCTGACAGTAAATAAAATATATACTATACTATTTAATGTCTAACCTATCTATACGGTTTGATTTTTAGTTCCTCTAAGGCACTCTTAGGCAAATAACAGACCACCTACAATTTAAATTATATTACAACTTCCAAATGTAATTAAGAGGAAATCAAGAACAAGAGTTGATTTTCCCAGGGCTCTGAGCACAATCAGCAATGTTAACATTAACCAATGTTAAATATGATGTGAAATTGTTAGCATTTACTATTTCATACTATGTGGCTAACCTATGTACCCAATCTATTATGCTGCTATTATCGATGCAAAACACTTTTGCACAGCCTTTTTGAATCATGAAAATTCAAATCCAAACCATCAAACATATTCCATAGTGTTTACCTGCTCTTAATCTGCAGAATGACAATTAAAAACCATAAAATAGTGATGTAAAATCTATAATGAAAAGGGTTATTTCCCTCTTAGATTTGACTAATATTATGGTAATCTGTTTTCTTTTCACCATACGTTTTAAATGGTAAGTGATGTACCTTGTGCCAGTATTTAAAAACCATCTTTTGAATTCTTACCAAAAATAGTAATTCTGGCTAAACCTCAAAGACAAAAACATTCAGTAGGTTTGTTGAAACAGATTTTAATATTCATATTAGTTGAGGGTTCTTTTTTGATAGGTAATGCAATTCTCATATATCCTCATTAGAAATCTGCAGTAAAAGAGTACACCATCTGAGAATGCCCTGAAAGTTTTTATGGAATATCAGACCTTTAGAAATACTTTTGAAGACAATAAAAAACCTAATTTTAGCGTTGCCTGAGGAGCAGAAAAGGAACTAATAACATTCTTAAGCACTGAAATCCAGGAATATACTATTTTTTTCCATCTCTGCATTAAGAAAAATTAAAGGAAAGGTTGAGAAAGACATTCTAAAAGTCTTAAAAAATCAATTTTATTATGTGATTATTAAATTCAATTCTTATTTGTCTGTAATATCAAGCATATATGTCACCTTTAAAATTATATGAGTTCTAATTACTGAAGTAATTGCCCTAAATATTTTTTGTAAGAAAATCAGTAGTTTTCCATTTGGGTGGATAAAAAGCACAGAGAGAAACACTGTACTGACCAGAAGTTCACAAGAATATAAGCTTTCAGGATGTTAGGACCATTGCAGACACATTGGACAAATCTTACCCATTCCCATGAGGACACAGAAAATGAGAAATTTATATAGTTGCTCATATCACCAGCCAGATAATTGAAGTTAGAGCCTGAGGACAAGAACCCAGAAATCATGAGCATTCACAGCAAGCAACAGTCTTCTAGAATATCAGCAATTAAAAATTTTTAGAGTTCACACTTGTTATCCTTCTCTTAGGAAGTTAGGCTCACTACTTGATAGATAATGGAAATTTGGGAGAAAACACCCCTTTCACTACACATATGTATAACTCACAACTAGATCACAAATGTTAAAAGTCTGCTACAAAATGGGTTGCCATATCGAATTTTGTCTTATAAACACAACTGAAGCATTTCTGTGGAAAAATTAGAGCATGTCTCCGAAGGTTGCCCAGGACACTAATCATGCAAACTTAAATGTGTGTTTCCTTGTTAAATTTTACCATTTTGGTTACAAAGATGATGCAAGTTCTGTTCACAGTGAGTGAACTGTATTTTTTTAAAAAATGTAAACAGATGCCCTCCAATATTTAACAAAGATCATTAATCTATATTGCAAAAAGACAGGATCATATTTTCACCTCTGAAACAGGGATTCTGGTCATATCTATATAGCATCCAACTAAATTAAAATAAACAAATAAAAACTTTAAAATAGCCAAATAAATTAAATTCTTGACATACCAAAAACAAATAATCAGAATATTTTCCTAAACACATAGCTATAGTGAGAATAAAGAACTCAGCTAATAACTGAATTTCTGACGAGGATAGAAAAGGGCATCATGATATATAAACATATTTAAACTATTATTGTAAAATATCAGCTTTCCCAAGTCCAGCCCACCAAGCTTAGCATGTTCTTCAGTCTGACCCATCCTAACCCATTTTTAAAATCTGGCTAGCCCAACCTACAGAAGTACAAGATAACCACTCACAAGCATAGCCATGTCAGCCTCTTTGAAATCTTTCCCTTCTGCTTCTCCTATTCTGGCCCATTTTCATTACCCCGGGTTTTTCAGTTGCTCCAAGATTCACTCTGACTGCCTATTTATCTCTAGACAATACAAACTGGTCAAGAAGAATTATGCTCAACCTCAGATCTCTTTCAAGGATGATTCTGCATCTCTCCTCATTACCACACACCACAACTGCACATAACGTCTACCCAGAAATTCTATGAAACTAACTTCCTGGAAATCCTCACCTAAAACAAAAACAAAAACAAAGAAAGAAAAAGGAAAAAAGGACAGATAGAATGCTATCTCTGCAGATCAAGCTGACCCCAAGAGTTTCACCACTCTGGGAGCAAAGACTGACAATGTAGTGCCTGTCCATTCCTTGGGGCTGGTTCACACCATCCCCTGAGGTGCAAACAAGAAGTTTTACTTTGTCTTTTTGTATTCGGTCTAGAAGTTTGGCTCAAAAGACAGAGCATGAATTAACTGACAAGAAGTAGCATCTAGGCAATTGTACTAAAATTTCTCTTGTGAGAAATAAGCAGAAGAAACATTAGCTTGTTACTTTCAAAAGGAAAATGGACAACTGTCATAAACGGGAAAAGGTAAAATAAGCAAATGTCAATAGATCTCCTTCACACTGATTTATGTGTTTTGCAGTTGTGACCTTCAAAAATTAATGGGCAGTGTTATACTAGCTCTTAACATAATTTAAATCACCTAGATTATGTTTTATACTTGTGATTCACTTAGCCCATTATCTCTAAATATTTATACATACACTTGAGCACTTCACAATAACTAATATCATAAATGATAACTACCAATTACTAAAATAATTTTAAAGGTCTTATTTACACTATTTCACTATGAAAATTAAAATTTAAAGTAATTATCTTTTCAGCTATATGGTATAATTAATTATCTAAACTCATTCCTATAGGTTCTGAATAACTGTTTTAACATGAGCCTCCAAATATTTGAAAACACACATGACTGGATCATGTAAGGGAACACTGAAACTGGGGGAGAAAACATCAATTCTAGTGCTGTACCTACCACGTTAAAAGTATGTGAACTTGGGCAAATCTCCTAAATTCTCTGGGACTCAGATTTCTTAATTATAAAAATGAGATAACACCTCAAGCTTAGTTTCACAGGATTGTTGTGAGAATCCGATGTAAACATTGATATGAAGATGTTTATAAAACATTAAAGAATAATATAATTACTGGTTTTTATGGCTCCTCTTTAGTTTCCAATCTTTATTTGAATGATTATCTTTTTTCAAATGGGCAATTCCACCCCTCTCTTCATCTTTATTCTTCTGGATTTCATATCTTGACCCCTTGCTAATGCACAAATTAGTAATCATTATTTTTGTTTCCATTTTTCTATTGAGACTCTCTAGCAATCTACATCTAACAATCCTCCTCCTGACACAGAATAAACCAAAAGCATTTAAAATGTTGCTATTCTTTGTATTCCTCATCATCCTACTCAGGTAATCACTAGCATACTCTCAAAAATATCATCTAAAAAATGGTATTTTCAATGACTCTCTTTCAAGTAATCACATATGAAAAAAAAACATGGAAAGTATTTAGAGTCTTAGAGATTTCCTTTCACACTTCCCTTGGTTGCATTCTGTTTCAGCAAAATGATTAACCTCTAAATCATTAGGGAAATAAAAGATCTGGGAATCATTTCAATGGTAGAACTCAAAGAAAGACCCATGGAATAAATGTAAATCGGTTTATAGTCCTAAAGTGATTCTTGGTTGCATGAATGGAACTCTTCTAAACTTTGAATTAGCAAATATAAATTCAGTGAAGACATACAGACTTAACATCTTTGTTTCATATTTTTTTAGTACAGCCATGAAAATTAAAATTGCTTGCAGCAAGTTGAAATGGATTTTTTATCAGGCCAACAATAAGAAGCTCCCATGAGAATCTCAGAAAACAGAATGTTAACAGTAAGAAAAATTAAAATACTAAAACCAATTCCGAAGCATATTTGTGGAAGTGATTGTGAGACAGAACTATGAGCCTGTAGTACTTCTAAATATAAAATTGTGTGGGTGAACTAATATGAATGATTATGAATGAACATCTACATCTCTACCTGTCCAGGCCAATTTATTTGTAAGATAGAAAAAATATCCGATAATCATCACATTGTCTCATGTACCTAATGCCTAACAGATTGACTGAGTATTTAATATGCAAGATGGTGTTAAGGAAGCCTGTCAAACCCACAGTAATTATCAATTAATAAAAAGTAATAAAATGGAATTTCTAATCACATATGCTAAAAGTATGGTGATACTCAAGACTGGAATAGCTTGTGATACCTCATTTTCTTCATAATAAGATTTATTTCAACTTTTCCCCAGTAGTATATCTAATTAAAACAAAGTTCTTTAAAATAGGTTTTTCTTTAATTTGGAAGAAAAGGCTTTTCCCAACTTAGAATAATAAAACTTAGAATAATGAATAAAAAGAACATTAGGATTATTTAGCATGTCTTTTCATTTATAGATAATAAAGAAAAAACTGACCCAAACTGATTTAATGACCCATCAGACCCCAACAGAAGGCCAGATCTAAGAATCACATCACTTCTTGAGTCCAGTGCTGTTTCCATTACAATTTGCTGCTTCAAATATTTTTCCTTTTTGTTTTATTGTTTAAGGTAATTATATTTAATTATAAATATATTAAATTATATGTTAAATATATTTAATGAAAAATTCTCCTACAGACTAAGATAGTATTTCCATTTCTTCATCTGAAATACACATTGTTATTTCTAAATTGGCTAATCTATTTTTTACAAGCATTCTATTGCTTTTATTCTTTTCTTTTCACCTCAGGGTTAAAAATTGTTAAAAGCCCATTGAAATATTTTCTTTCCCAGAATGCTTTGACCTTCCAATTTGATTTCCCTACCAGTACTACACATCTTCAATGAATTTCACTATTTCAGTAACAAATCAATTCTAAGATTAATGATTGTAATAAGTGAATTAAATATCTTTAAGACAGCTTGTTGTCTTTAATATGCAGAAATAGAATATAAGCTAAAAATGATGTCACTTTCCAACCCCTTTTAGAGCAGTCACTTCATATTACTAGTTCAACCTCTTTTCTTCCTGATATGCATGACAGATACAATAGCCATATCTCCGCAGATATATGGAAGATTATCCAAAATTCACAAAGTTGTAGATTTATCCTTCTCTCATCAACTTAAGGAAGCACATAAGAATACAAGTGAGAGCAATGTCATTAACCATCAACCTTAAATTCCTTTTAATTTACTAAAAAAAATTATTCATTAATATCCATACTAAGTATTTTTAGTTACAAAAAACTGTCAACACACCACACACCAATTATGATATCCCAGGATATTTTGCTATGTATATATAGATAATTGTCATATAGAATGATAGTAATTTGATAGGAGAAATAGGAAAGATGACAATAAAATTAGATTAGTGTTGAATACTTAAGTATTTACCTTAGATGAGGTAGCTAATAAGTAACAAAGGAGGGACTCTTGCTTCTGGCCATTACGTAGCAACTGGTACCTGACTTCCCCTCACACTGTAAATAACTTGTAAGTGGACAATATGCATGATGAAACTATTTTTAGGCATTGGAAATCAACCAGTGCTGAACTGTGACCATTGTGAGTAAGGAAGCACAAGAGATGAGCCCTATGTTCAACCCAGTTTTTGTCCAGGGGAACTTTCTGGACCGTAGTGTAGAAAGATAGAGTCCAAGCAGAGTTATGACAGTTTAGCTGAGATGAGAAGGCAAAGACGGAATAAGTTCTGGGCAAGAACCCACGAGGTCTAGTAGAGAGTATCTGTTACAGGTTTGTCAACTGAAGAGAGATATTAGAGGTCACGCACTATTGGGAGACATTCTAACTCCAGGCAAGCAAGAATAAAGAAATCTCACAAAGTACTCTGGGTATTCAACTGAGAACTCTGGAATGCTATGTTTTAGAAGAAAGGCTCAAAACCTAGTGTAAGGACCACACACTAGAACAAAGTACAAAACTGAAGTAGACCAGCTCTAATAAAGAATAACCCAAACCTATCTGGATCAAAAATTTTCCATATTTCCTGAGTGAAAATACCTCTTCACTCACTAGAAGAGCTAAATGTAAAATGACTGTCAAAACCAAATGCTGGCAAGGATGTAGAGCAACTGAAACTCTCATACATTGCCAGTGGGAGGATGAAATGGAACAACTACTTTGCAAAACCATTTGGCATTTTCTAGACAAATGAAAACATGTGTCCCCAAAAGCCTTCTATTATGCTAAGTGAAATAAGTCAGATAGAGAAGGACAGACACCATATAATTTCACTCATTTGTGGAATATAAAAAACTAATAAACAAACTAAAACAAAATAAATGAACAAACCAAACCAAACAAAAACAGATACTGAGAACAGAGTAGTGGTTACCAAAGGGGAAGGGACAAGGACAGGTCAGGGAGGGTAAAATGGGTAAAGGGAATAAACTGTAAGGTAAGGAATAGAAAATAAATTTTTAGTAGTGAGCATGTTGTAGGATATATAGAAGTAGAAATATAATGCTGTACACATGAAACTCATATAATGTAATAACTCAATATTACCTGAATTAAAGATAAATAATGTTTTAATTTAAAAATAAATTAATTTAATTAAATAATCCAGTAAGGGTGTGTGTGGGAAATAGGAGGTATAAATGAAATAAAATGGTACATTTGTTAATAATTATTTTTAAAAATAAAAATTTTTTTAATGTAAAAAGAAAAGAACTACTGATACATGAAACAACATAAAATAATCTTAAAACCTCACACTGAGCAAAAGAAACTAGAAATAAGTGAGTACATACTGTATGATTCCATATTTATGAAGTGCAAAAGTAAACAAAATTTATCTGATATAGAAATCATAACCTTTGGAAAGTTAACACAAGGAAACTTTCTGAGACAGTAGAAATGTTCTATATCTTGATGCAATATTCATGGTTTAATCATTTGTTACAACTCACCAACATGCACATGTAAGATCTGTTCATCTCAATGTATATACATTTTACCATAATTTTAATTATTAGGGAGAATTTAAGAGGATTATAAAGAAAATTCTCACTAGTCCAAAAAGTCCCAAAGAAACCTAATTATCTTCTTAAATATGCTTCTATGTTACTACTGGAACAAAATTAGAATGAAAGAAAATTAATGGGATACAAGTTAATTGAGATGGAGAAAGACTTCCTTAAGAGAAATGCTGAGATCTCAGAAGACAGGTTATATATATATGAAAGGAAAAATAAGACCTTGGAGGCCAGGAGAAAAAGAGAAATACAGCCAGTCCTTTTTTATAAAGGAGAAAAACAAGACAAATGAAATACTAGAGGTGTAACTCATTGGATAGACACAGAGGAGAAAGGAATTCTTCTCACAGCCTAAAAATTCATAAGCTGAAGTGATATGACTTTGAAGGTAACTGGCTTACAGTTCTTACTCAGGTCTTGGTGTGCAGTTTACAAAAACATCAACGGCAGCTTCAGCTCAGAAATCTGCTGAGGATGATTCTCCAGCTGAAAAGTAAAATAGAGGAATGAGCGAAAAGCCTTTTTTAGGAAATAAGTTTATATACATAAGCAACTATAGAGCAAGATGCAATGATAACAGCCATTGTACATGACAAATGCTGACTTGCACTGGCTGTGAAAGCTAGTCACTAGACAAAGGCCACATCTGTTGGCGACTTTGGGGTATCAATAATACAAAGTTCAAAGAGGCAGTGAGAACAAAATGTTCTGAATATGCTATTTAGGAAAGAAAAGCCTTCAATAAGACTTAATGCTGGAGGCTTACATTATTACAAATACATAAATGCCTCAAATGCCCCTATCTGAGAGAAGTGGTATTTTTTCCCTTACATGTGGTAAATGCATAATGCCTTTGAGTTCTCCAGACACTTAGTGAATCTAAAACCAAGAAGATATTCTCTACTTTCTTCCCTTTAGACACAATTAAATCCCTCCTATGATCTTTGGTCAATAGAAATGCACCAGTTTCTTTCTTGCTTTCTTCTCACAGACCATTGGCAAGATTGGTCCAATGGCCTATACTAATTTTAAGAGTGGTTATATAATTCTACCAGGAGCCCCAATGGTCAAGCCACAAAATTAATGCTAGCCAATGGAACATTTTTGCAATGCCTAGGAAGACAGAATGTGGGAACCATTTGTGGTTAACAGATCAGCATCTATGGTCAGAGTGCCTGGGTTAGAATCCTGGCTCCATCATTCAACAACCATGCAACTTTGGGACAAATTACTTAATTTTCACATGCCTCCATTTCTCTTCTATAAAACATGGATAATAATACCTATTATATATAATTGTCAAAAGGATTCAAAGAAATAATACCTATAAGCATTTATCATGGATCCAGGCCCAGAGGAAGCACTCAATACGGATGTTGGATACAACAACTTAGTGTCCTCTGGCTGGACAAGTCTCTACCTAGAGTTGGGATGAATGATAAGCACTGTGCTAACTTGTTCTGAGCTTTCAACCTTGACTGCACTTCTCAAAGTGAGAAATACTGACCCATTTAAAAAAAAATCAAGAACAGGAAGATCTTTCTGATCTTCAGGAAGTCATCTTCTATGACTTTAAAGAAAGTTCAGCTAATAAAACAGAATGACTTGACAGAATAGATTTTTCTCAAATTCAATTTAAATCCATTTTAATGAAAAAATAATAGCAGCCATGGGCTTCCCTGGTGGCGCAGTGGCTGAGAGTCCGCCTGCCGATGCAGGGGACACAGGTTCGTGCCCCAGTCCGGGAAGATCCCACATGCCGCGGAGCGGCTGGGCCCGTGAGCCATGGCCGCTAAGCCTGCGTGTCCCGAGCCTGCACTCCGCAACGGGAGAGGCCACAACAGTGAGAGGCCCGCGTACCGCAAAAAAAAAAAAAAAAATTTAATAATAATAATAGCAGCCAACACTTGTGTAGCTGCCATTTGTTATGAACTTGACAAATTATCTCACTCCATCTTCACGAAAACTGTAGGAGACAAGTACTCTCAGTAACTGCATTTTATAGATGAAGACATATTTGGCTGAAAGGGATTACAAAACAAATCTCTAAGACACTGACATATATACACTAATATGTATAAAATGGATAACTAATGGAACCTGCCATATTAAAAAATAAATAAAATAAAATTCAAAACAGAAAAGATCTCTAGGACACAGAGTTGGCAAGTAGCTGAACAGGGTATAAATTGAATCCATCTGACTCCATGAAAACTTGAGTAAACTACTTAATTGTTCTATGCCTCGAGTCTTCCCATCTGTAAAACAGGGATAATTACAATTCCTTACTTATAGAATTTTCCTTAAGGAGTAAGCCAGTTAGTATATGTAAACTACTAGAACAGTGCCTGACACTGTTATAACTGTGGTAATTCTGGCCAAGTTGAGAACATCTGTGACCAAGAGTATCCACAGCTCTTTATTTCTACTAAAGAAATGACCTACCAGAAATGGTAGTGATTGTACGGGAAGATTCCCATCTTACCTAATTTTATTAGTGGTTACACTACAAGTCAGCAGAATAGAGTTTACACTCATCATAAGCGAATCACTGTGGAGAATGAAAATCAGAACTCATTTGTCAGTACATGTAAAAGACCCCACTGGGACTCCTCAAAAACCTAGTAGTAGCTAAGAAAGATGGAGGAATAGGTGCATTTTCAGTAGACTGGAATTTGAACCAAAGAAATTTAGGTTTGAGTGTGATGTGGCCTAAGAACATCTGGGTCATAGCTATTTTACAACAATTTAATCAGTCCTACTAATGAAAAATCCATCCATCTACTGCATGTAAGCTTATTGCCAGAGTATGCCAACTATCCAAGATGAAGAACTAAGAAACACAATCCCAAATAACAGCAGAACATTACTCAACTTGGTGTATGTAGCCCAAAAAGCCTGCAGCTTTAATAGGATTATGTTTAATCTGAAAGGACACCACTAGAGATAATGTAAAACATTGAATGGCCTGAAGTGGCAGTGAAATTATTCAAAACCTGGACTGGAGGAGCTCTTAATCAGGGCCCCTGGAATGCTGCAGTAATTTAATAAGTTTAAATTGGTTTCACTTGGATAGATCCAGATTTGTGTTACAGATGTTATCCCACCCAAATCTCCTGTACAGGTTCATCAAAAAGGGGATCATGCCTAAGCAATCTGTGGAAATTTAAAAAGAATTAAATTCCAGAGCTTGAATCTGAAAAGAGAAATGTGTCAGATAGAAAGGCTTACCAAAGTAAAAGCTTGTGAATGTGTTGATTTTAGACAAAATAAAAACATCACTGATGCTAAAGGTTATTGAATTTTTTTTCCTTTTAATGAATTATAACATTTTAAGGTAAAGATGTTAAGTATATACATTTGAGACACAACTATAAAAATTAATACATACAAAATTAGTAAATTCAACTGGATCAAATAGAGATACACACACAATAAGAAACACAGTATATAGAGTATCAATGAAAATGCAAAAAGTTAGTCTTCATGCAAAAGAGAGAATAGGTGATTTTTAGGGGGTCAGAAGTTCTGCACAAGCAGTCTCTGCTCTTAAGCTGTAGAACAAAAACAATTCACATCTATACTGCTGAACTGAAATAGGATTTTAAATGCCTATCACCAGGTATAAAGGAACTCATCTCACTTCCAAATGGAGAACACTGAACAGGACAAGAATTAGTTGATTAATTATTCATCAGCATTACCAACACTCTTATAATACGTATTTCAACTCTCAGTATGAAATACACTGAGCTATTGCCCACATTTTCTCACTACAAGGGCATTTGCTAAGTGCCTATTAAATGAATGTAACTAATCATGGTATATGTGTGTAAATTGTGCATAAATGTATCAAAATTCAAATCACCACTCCATTCAACTCATAACATCCAGCAGGTGGTCTGAAGAACATTTTAGAACAACAAATCTGCTAAGCAACCTCTATCACCAGCTGAATAACTTTCAGCAAGAATCTTAATTATGTGCAGGTGCAGATGACTACCCATAATACAGTTAAATGGCCACATCTCAGGTATCAAGTATGTGTAATTTTGGAGCTGGGGATGGAAGGAAAGGAAACTAACCTTTATTGAACAAAGTTCCTGAGATAAAATGACTTACTCTACATCATAAATGACCATGATAGCTGGAGTTTTAACCTAGTTCAGTGGACATCAAAGTCCACACTTTTCTCTGCTTCCTCACGATGTCTTTCTATTGTACATAACCCATTGAATCTACTTTGAAATATGCCTCTTTTTGAATCTCAACTCATTTCTCCCTCTGGCTGCCCTGTTCAAATCTTCTACATTCTAGTTACTCCCAGTAACTATAGCTATCTTTAATAAGTACAGCTATGGGGTTTCCAGATTCATCATGGTATAATACAAAAATATATAGCCCCTCTTCTCTCAAAAGTCACCAAAATATCAAAGATCTAGGACAGAAATGCAAATCCACCTTTGAAAAAATCCCAGGTGGCATCTGTGATCCCAAACCACAAAGTATGAAGACGGAAGAAATATGGGGAAGAGGTAAAATTATTTGTCACAAAGGACGAAGAGCAATCCTACATCCCTGGACAGTGGGTATTTCAGTGGGTTCAACTCCACAAGTTTCAACGTTTCCTCATCTATAAAATGGAAATGATAATAGTACCTAACATAGCATTGTAATAAGAATGAAATGAGAAAAGAATGTGGTGTGGGGTATAGAAATACCTATAGGAAACCTCACTGGAAGTTCATTAGATACATCAAGGCAGATGGAAATGCAGACCTGAAGTTCATGAGGAATGCCAGGGCTGCTGGTATATAGACTTGGGAGCCATTGACACATAAGTGAGAGTTGAAGCTGTGTGAATGAAATATGTGGGAGAGAGAAGAGGTACAGTAGATGGGACAAATAAGCACTCAAGAAATCAAAATTATTACAATAACATTTATAACTACAATAATAATAATTTAAAAATAAGAACTATTGCTAGGCACTGGGCTAACCACCTCACATCATTTCTCCTTATTTCTGTCAAAAGCTACTTTTGGTAGATACTACTGTTCTGATTTTATTGATGAGAAAAATGAAAATTACACAATAACTTTTTATAGCTGTTGATATTATTATCTTTCTAAGTTATAACTGGAATGTAAGATTATACGCCACTTAGTATGTGCTGGGCTACATTGTGCTGCCAGAGATAGAAAGCACTAGCCAGTCAATTAGCCAAGCAAACGCAAGGAATGAATACAGTAAAGTGCAGATGGACAGCAGCTCAGTAGTACCTGAAAAATGAAAGAAGGGAGAATCCTCGGGTGAGAAAGATTTGAGCATGTCCAGATTCCTTCTAGTGTATGGTGATGACCTCTTCTTCAGGAATATGACTTTAATAAATGGCTGTACATGTACATCAAGGAGCTGGACAAAGAGAGTGGCATAAAAACAAAAAAAAACAGAACTGTGTAGATCAAGGTGGGCTAGATAGAGACTGGGTGGGTGGAATATGCCAGAACTAAAACTAGGAAAAGCTATTATTTGTTTAGAAGAGATAGAATCCTCTATCAAGTCAATGCCAAATGAAATCTGTCTTAAGAATAAGTCCTAAAATAAACCTACTTATATGGTGCTAAGTTTGAATCATTCTATGTATTTCTGGAGTGCTCAGAGATAAAGATGAATGTTGTTTACGATCTTAGCATGTCATAAGAGATTGTCAAATAATATGCCTACATCAAAACAACAGACTATAATCCCCTCTCCAGATGTGAATTGTATAAAATGCATTGATCATAAGAAGGACAAATTTGGAGGGGTGTAGTTTTATCACTAATGTGGGGAAATAATTCATTATCAGCCACAATGAGAAACCAATCCAAAGCCTTTATTTAAAAGCTTTTCCTTCTTTTCCTTGCTCTTTCTGCTTCCCATTCTATATTCAATAGATATATCCATTTATTTCCTCCACTATTCATCAAGCCTGCTTTCAGGGAAGGATCAATTATCCACAAATTGTTCTCAAAAGATCCAGCCGTTGGGTCAAATACAAAAGGTTCCTTAAAAAAATAATTAATTCAGACATAGCCAAAGTGCCATAATCATGAATTACCCTGTCTCTTGAAATGTAGAAGAACCACTGATTCAAACACTTCGTGTAAGTGGAAGCTGTGTGAAAGATGGCTAGCTGTCCATCAAAAATTGGAGCTTCCCCTGTCACTGGGAAGCAGAACCTAAATATAGACTATATTATCAACATCCTTTGCATTGAGATATAGTCACATGAGTAGAATTCACAAACAATGAGCAACAGTGATGTATGTACCTTTGGGGCCAAGGTTTTTAAGAAAATGGCAGTGAATTCTAAGAAGGTGCCCACCAACTAGAAAACTCTATTTACATTTGACAGATATATAAGTGAGAAATAATGTTTGATTGTGCTAAGCCACAGAAATTTTGTTTTTGATGTTTTTGTTGTTTCAGCAGTATCATGAATATGTTTTTCTAAAGTCATAATGTTATTTGGCTTTGGTTTTTCTTTTATTTTTATTTTTTTTAGATGTTGGGGGTAGGAGCTTATTAATTAATTTATTTTTGCTGTGTTGGGTCTTCGTTTCTGTGCAAGGGCTTTCTCTAGTTGTGGCAAGCGGGGGCCACTCTTCATCACGGTGCGCGGGCCTCTCGCTGTCGCGGCCTCTCTTGTTGTGGAGCACAGGCTCCAGACGCGCAGGCTCAGTAGTTGTGGCTCACAGGCCTAGTTGCTCCGCGGCATATGGGATCTTCCCAGATCGGGGCTCGAACTCGTGTCCCCTGCATTAGCAGGCAGACTTTCAACCACTGCGCCACCAGGGAAGCCCTGGTTTTTCTTTTTAAGAAAAAGGTTTCAACTGCTATGAGCAGAATTTCTAAAAGTATCTCAAGGCAGGAAATTGCTAGATATTATAAACATTTAAATATTCTTGTAGATAAATAAATATTTACCGATTATTATTCATTGCTAAGCCCTGTTCTAAGCCTTTTCCATGTATTATCTCATATCTTCACAGTAATCTACACCGAAGTGCTATTATTATCATCTTCACCAAAAAATGGGCAAACTGTGCCAAAGACACTAAACAATTTGCTCATGATCACCCAACACTTCTTTACCATCAAACTTTAATGCCCCTGTATAGAAAAGTTCTAAGACTGTCTACAAAATACTTCCATTCAGTATTGGGCAGCAGCAATAAATTTTTAGACTATTCAATGAAGCAAGCATTTACAATATGAGAATCAGCTCATAGTTGACTTTAAATGAGTACTTCAATTTCTCAGGTGAAAAGTATTTTAAAATGGGAAATATGAAGCATTTTTATTCTCTCTCTTGAGAATTTTTCTAAACCTCAATCTCTGAGAAATAAATAGCCTCTGACAGCATTAATGTGGTTTCCTTTCCCGTAGACATTACAGATTAAAGAAACTTTACTTTGAATAAGGCCCTTACATAGTAATATAGCAACAAAGGTCTTTCAGGCTAAGTAGATCAGCAGCCCAAAAATGTCTCTCTGCAAAGCAATTTAGATGTCTCTTCTGGGAAGTCTGATCTTCCTAAGAAGGAGGTTTGAGAATATACCCTCGAAAAACACCACCTTTTTGAGTAGAATTCAGCAAGAAAACACCACATTGCTCCTACTTCTTTGCTTTTTAATTCTTGCTCCTATTTTATTTCCTGGCTTATTTTTTTTCTTATATGATGCTATTATTTCAATAAATCTGTTTTTTTTTTTAAGGGAACTTTATTATTTTTATTGTTTTGGCTGCGTTGGGTCTTCGTTGTTGTGTGGGCTTTCTCTAGTTGCGGTGAGCAGGGTCTACTCTTCGTTGAGGTGCACGGGCTCCTCACTGCAGTGGCTTCTCTTGTTGCAGAGCACGGGCTCTAGGCACGCGGGCTTCAGTAGTTGTGGCACATGGGCTCAGTAGTTGTGGCTCACGGGCTCTAGAGCACAGGCTCAGTAGTTATGGCACACGGGCTTAGTTGCTCCACGGCATGTGGGATCTTCCCAGACCAGGGCTCCAACCCATGTCCGCTGCACTGGCAGGTTGATACTTAACCACTGTACCACCAGGGAAGCCCTGTTTCTTTTGATAAAAGTCTCCTTTGAGTCCCTGAAGAGTCTTAAATCCCTTGCCCTATGCTTTGTATACCTGTAATCTTATTGCATTTTCAGAGTTATAAACATAAATTATCTCTAGGGCGCTGATTCTTTAACATGCATTAAAAAATCATCTAAGTTTATTAAAATGTATATTGATAGGTTCCATCTGAAATATTCTGATTTTAATTAACAAATTAAGTTAATTTCAATGTAGGTAGTCCAACTCTGAGAAAAGGAGCTTTGTACACTATTCTACCCTAATTTAGTTGCACTAAAGACCACAACTTGAAAGGTACTGTAAATTCTCACACCTGAAAACACTCTATACTCATAAGTAAATCTTTCTTTTTCCTTCAACATTTTCCTATTTTCATTTATAAGTAAAGAAAATTGATTAAATCCCTCCAAAATACTTTTGTGCATTCTTGATGAGGTTTGATACAGAAAATGTAATCACTGAAATTGCTGGTTGTCAGTATGATAAAATATTGATGTAAGCTTACCATCTGTTTCTATGGATACAGCCACATATTTTTACATTTCCATCACAGGTCACGTGAATAGCCAACAGAAATATATGGATTTAATTCTGTACGGAACAAGAGAATTATAAATAAGTAAATATTTCTTGTATTAAGAGGGGTTTAAAGCTGAAATGTTTATTAGGGATATAATTCAATACAATCCTGGTCTGGTAGCAAATGTAATTTATACAAAATTACTTTTATAAGCTCATAGTAAACTAGAAAGCTATGAGTTTAAAATTATTAACTTGGTGTAGGGAAGCTTAGGCAGACATACAGCCTGAATTCCATTAAACTAGTTTGCAAAGATAGATAGATAGATAGACAGATGTGTGTATATTTTAGTGAAAAATTTACTTTCCATAAAACTAGATTATTTTTTTCATGTTCATAGTTCTCCAAAAAGTTAATTCGTTTCCAAAGAGTTCTGTCTAGTCAAGATGATTCATTTTATTTCTGATTCAATAATTTAGAATCTATTACTCAGTCTTTGGGGAATGACAGAGCAAGCATAACTGAAGGTTAAAGCATAAGAAGTTTTGTATGGGCTGGAATGAAGCATGTGAGCACCTAAAAAAGGCTTCAGACAGCTTTTTAAAATATTTTTTAAATCTGCGTTCATAAGAAAAGCTGATTGCCACGCTGGGAAAAAGAAGAATTAAGAGAATATGTTTATTGTTTCAAGAAATCATTTTAAGCTCAGGCCCCAAACGTGCATCCCCAACTAAGGGAAAAAAAAAAATGTCTGCAGTTCATTGGATTGATTCTCCTTTTCAGAATGGTCATCATTTAGTTCACTCAAGCAAAAACACACAAACTCAAAGGGCTTATCAAATATTCTTTCAACCACATACAATATGCTCCCTGAGAGAATTGCTGTTAACTATAACTTTATTTCCATCACCTTACATTTCCAATGGTACCTTGGCATTCCAATGATACATTAATGATACTTACAGATTGACATCTTAGGTAACTTCACCCCTGGGCTAACCATTAATATAGCATTAAGTGTGTTTGCTAGAATATTATTGAAATATGTAGGTTCTAATTTGTGAGGCAAGTGAGAAGGTAATGTACTAGGAAAATAGGAAATATAAACTGCTAAGTGGTATTGTAAGTTAAAAAGGCAAGGTAAGGAAGGTAAGTAAGAGTGAAGACATGATGGTATGCCTTCTCTAATAGCTACAGTTAATCTCTTGAGTTCTTCATTTTTACGTCAATTATGACTGGCATAAGTTATGCCTAGTAATGCTGTTATTTGCATACTTATCTCTTCTTTCAGGTTATAAATTATTTACAAAAAATGGATAACCTCTTATTTATCTTTGCTCTCTCCTCGGTTTTTAAAAAATATATATATTGTAAAGAGCAGTGTTGACTGAGTTTAATTAAACGAACGTAAGACTGAAGGTAGAGAGGGATTTCTGCAGTTCAAGATCTTAAAAGTGTAGACATACCACAAACTGATCAAAAGAAAAGGACGGTGATGTAAGTGAGTGGCTGATTTTTGAAAGTAAGTGTGATTGGGAAGTTTGAGAAATTCTGAGAACAAGGTATTAAAAGATGATTAATATTAAGGATTCTTAATTACTACAATAATGTCCAAGGTTGGAGTAATGTGGAAATATAGAATATCTTACAGAAATGAGTGTTTAATTTTTCTGAAATAAGGATAAAATATAGATGCTGATAGACAATAGTCATAAGAAAATGGAAAAGTGGCATGATCATATGGCATAAACCATAAAGAGAGAGGGACTAGTCAGTGATGGTGTCATATCAATGGGCTAGAAGCAACAACAGAGAGCATGAAATTTACTGACTGCACCTTTTTCATAAGGTTTGAAGGTTCTTTTTTTTTTTTTTTTTTTTTTTTTTTTTTTGAGGTACGTGGGCCTCTCACTGTTGTGGCCTCTCCCGCTGCGGAGCACAGGCTCCGGACGCGCAGGCTCAGCGGCCCAGCCGCTCCGCGGCATGTGGGATCTTCCCGGACCGGGGCACGAACCCCTGTCCACTGCATTGGCAGGCGGACTCCCAACCACCGCGCCACCAGGGAAGCCCTGAAGGTTCTTTAATGGCAGGACACAACACACTGATACTCAAATAGATGAAATGCAGAACTCTTTGTTACTTATACTCCAAAGGAGAGAAGTCTGCCAATCAGAGCCACAGAGAGCATTGCATCTTGGAAGAGGGGAAGGGCAAGCTAGAGCTGGAGGAGGCAGTTTGTATAGGACTCCAAGTTATCTAGATTTCTAGGGCTCCCTGTGGATTGGCTAATTTGCATAATGTCAGTTTCCCAAATCAGGGGTATAGGGGCTATCACCAGGTGTTGGTACCTGGCCCTGGGGAAATTAGGATGTGGGTATAGTGGGCCTGGAGTATGAAAGCCCAGTAAGAGAAGTGGTTAGGGTGTGGA
Organism: Phocoena sinus; assembly: GCF_008692025.1. Classification (NCBI taxonomy): domain Eukaryota; kingdom Metazoa; phylum Chordata; class Mammalia; order Artiodactyla; family Phocoenidae; genus Phocoena; species Phocoena sinus. The sequence goes on along the minus strand of NC_045772.1, from coordinate 32,445,695 downwards.
CTTAATCAGCTAATCAAGAAGACTGGATCAGCCTCTAGCCAGGACTTCAAAATTAGGTCAAAACAGCATTATTTAAAACAGAACAAAACAAAAAAACTGTTTTACAGTCTTGACTGCTGAGTTCACGGCAATGGAGAAGAAGCTTCCTTCCTTTCCAAGATTAAAATTCATAATCAGTTGCTCTTTAGAGATCTTGTCAGAAGATCTGATCTCTTTAGAATTGAGCACCTACCTTAAGGGAACATCTGGAAGTATTTGATCAAAGTCTATATCATCATGTATAAGCCTTTAACAAACACTAGAAACAAAGAATTCAGTTTACCCCTTGAAGCTTTAGAGAAATATTTTTAGAAGATAATAAAGCAATACTATAGAACATGACTATCAAGTGGGATTCCTAAATCTGGGTCCTCAATTTATCAGTTGCATAACTACTGTCAACAGGTCCCCGCTTAATTTCAAGCATATTGACTGTGAGAGGTATATACCCTTAAGATGTTACATGGTACTCTGAAGAAATGCTCCTCTAATTCTTATTGACCTCTCAGAATGCTTTCTTTGCCCCTATCACATACATCCACACACATACAAACACAAACACACACACACCCCAGACCTCTGTTAACATTTTTACTGGAGAAATTATCTATTATAATAATTTTGATGACCTCTCTACAAAAGAAGATTAAACATTAATAATTATAGAAATGGTTACAGTATACTCTAAACATATGAGGTTGATAACACCCCTGATGCTATTAGAGATTTAACACTGGTCCAAATGACCACCAGTGTGACCTAGTATAGCATATTTTATGTTCCAATATCTATCTAATTCTTAAAAATGAAACTAGGGTCAAAGAAAATAGCACTGAACAAGTTAAACAGCAAGGAAGATTTAATTCAAGACTATCGCCATAGGGTAGAGAAATGGAACTCGACTCCACTGAAACAAACGCAAGAAAGTGTTTAAATACTAGTGTGAGCTAGTGGAAAAGTACTGGAGGAAGGACTTTTGAGGGGAGAGTGGTCAGTGTGATCAGGCCACCAGTGTTTGCTAATTGGCACTTATCTAACTTATCTACCCTCCCACAGAGACTGGGAGATAGAGGTACTACCTTCCTCAAAGACTGTATTTCAAAGCAATGGCTCCCAGGTCCTAGAGAAAGACCCTGGGTTATAACACTGGCTGGAGGCTGAGAGAAGACTTAGGGAAAGAATTAATAACTGCAAGTATTTTAAAGTAAATGCTCTAAGAAAAAAAGTCAGGGGCCTACTGTCAGAAAGTAACCTGTGAAAAGTTTAGTAAAGCTGAGGGGAATATTAAGGTCATTTTGGTCATTTGGAAGAGAAATTTTTATCCTTTCAACTACATTATAAATTTCAATCACATGTTTTCTTAGCTGTGTAAACTAATGTCTCTTCATACAATAGTTATTCATCAATTTATTTACACATTTATCAGATATCTACTACATGGAACACATCAGATTTAGCCAGGGAGACGTAAACTTTAATAAGGAATTTAAAATATTAACAAAACAAAGAGGGAGTAATAAATAAATTACTTCAGGAGGGTAAGAAAAGTATAGATGCCAATGAATGTGTTCTTGTAAATTAGGTGTATATTTAATTTTAATAGATAATCATATTCCATGACTTCGTATAACTCACTAAAAAAAAAAGTAATTAATCATTTTACAAAGCACTTATTTTCTTCCTAAATCATCTACCTTTTAATTCTGCATGGTAAAATTAGATGTTTATTCAAGATACATTCATATTCTGATTTTTTTTTAATTTTATGGAATTTACCAATGTAGATGAAAGTAACATTTTTCAGGTATTAATTTTATAAAACAAAATGTACACAGTTCGACTTTTTATTTCCTATTTTGTTCTGCTCTTAATTTGGATTGTTGTTGCTGTTGAAAACCAACCCTAAATATTGGCCTCTTTGCTATTGGCTATATGTCTTTTATTTCTGAAAAAGGAATCACTTTTGCAACACATACTTTCCAATCTTTTTTTTTCCCCCTCACAGCTCAACTAAGCTAAACCACGGATGAATTTAATTTTGGTTTCTGGCGTTCTTAGTCATTCTAGAAATGGAAATGTCAGTTTGCAGTCTAATTTTAAAAGCTTCCTGTTGTTGATTAATATATACACATGTCAATAATCCATTGTTTATCAATGAAAGCCAGGCTCCTGCAAGACCAAGCAGGTGGAAGGAGGGCTATTACCCATCTTTGGCGATGAGATCTTTGAAAGAGATTTTTATAGAAAGTGTTTTCAAACCCATTTATTTCCATTAAATATGCCCATAGTTATAGGCAACAAATACACTGAGATGTAGTAATGAAGATGCAAAAAAGCCATTTTTCTGGCTTACTTCACAGCAATAGCATTTCCCTTCACACCTCCCTTACATTTTTAAAACACTTTAAAACTTTTTACATCACCAATCATATTGTAAAGTTTAAAGTGTACAATTAACTTACAAAAGCCAAACTGAACCAACTAAACATAAACTAATATTTCACACCGCCCATGTATTTATTGAATTTTGCTTCCTGTTATATGATGTATAAAAAGGCCTTATAAATTATTGAATACCCAACAAAATAACTGAACTTGACAATTTTCTAAAACTACATATAAAAAATTCAAGTGTCCTGACAGCTAGACTTTTCATTTGAGTGGTAAGAGAAAAACTATTTTAAACAGAAAGTGAAATTTTTCATAAATCAAGTCAATATTATTGATTTTTAACTGGGTAGTTCTCATATAATTAGAGTGCCACCTAGTGGGGAAGTACATTAGACCAGGTGTGTTTCAGCAGTTCTAACAAGACAGTTTCCTAATTTTCCATTTTTATAGTAACTAAGTTGCAAGAATTAAAACTAAGATATGAGAAGATGGTTGTAGTTCTGATGAAGGAGCTTCTGTGCAAAATGGAGTGAAAATATAGTCACTCTGAAAGCTAATAGTGTAATTTTACAGTGTGTTTTCTGAGAACTGCAGACTTTCTTGGCATAAAGATTCTCAACACAGATGGACTGTGTCCACTCCCCTTCCACATACACTAAGACACTTGACCAAACGCTAGCATGGCTTCTATCAGCAGTGTCCAAGGTCAAACATTTTTACTTATCGGTTGAAACAGTGGCATCTTGGCTTCTGTTAGAAATATTTCCCAATACGGAGTCCTTCTCACTTCCAGGAAATGTATCTGTATTTCTAACTATAACCTCACATTATAATCTAAATTCCTTTTCTTTTGTTCTTCCCTCAGTGGAACTAGAGAAAGAATCTATGGACCACTGAGTTAAAGCTGAAAGCACTCTTATAGATAAAGTAGGCCATTTTACAGATGACAAAACTGAAGCTCATTTTTTTTTCTTAATAAATTTATGTGTTTATTTATTTTTGGCTGCGCTGGGTCTTTGTTGCTGCATGCAAGCTTTCTCTAGTTGCAGCGAGCAGGGGCTACTCTTCGTTGCAGTGCACGGACTTCCCACTGCGGTGGCTTCTCTTGCTGTGGAGCACCAGCTCTAGGTGTGCGGGCTTCAGTAGTTGTGCCTCGTGGACTCTAGACCGCAGTCGCAGTTGTTGTGGTGCACGGGCTTAGTTGCTCCGCAGCATGTGGGATCTTCCCGGACCAGGGCTTGAACCCGTGTTCCCTGCATTGGCAGGTGGGTTCTTAACCACTGCGTCAAGGGGAAACCCTGAAGCTTATTTTTTAAAAGTCAATTGCTTAAATCAAAAAAGCAAATTAGGAACTTCCCTGGTGGTCCAGTGGTTAAGAATCCGCCTTCCAATGCAGGGGACGCGGGCTCGATCCCTGGCCGGGGAACTAAGATCCCACATGCTGCGGGGCAACTAAGCCCGCATGCCACAACTACTGAGCCTGCATGTCACAACTAGAGAGCCCAAGTGCCACAACTACACAGCCCACAAGCTCTGGAGCCCATACCACAAGGAAGAGCCTGTGTGCCACAACTAAGATCTGATGCAGCCAAAAAAATAATAATAAATAAATAAATATCAAAAAAAAAAATGGAGCAAATTAATGCCAGAACAGGATTAGTTTCTAGGACCTGATTTAAAACCTGGCAGTCTCTACTCCAGAACACAACTTATCTCCCTCCTTTGGGTATGATCATCTTGATAAATGTAATCAAATGCCACAAAATGTGTGATTTGCCCTCAATCTTGTCTTCCTAAAGTTTCAATATGACTAATCTCCCCTCTGACACTCATCAAAATTCCCACCTAGTTCTTCTTTCCCAGTACATAGTACCTAGTACAACATGAACACATTACGGTCCCTCAGTACTTACTGAGGGGCCTCACCCTTCCTAGCTACATCTCTAAACTTCTTTTCTACCTTGGTGTGGATCTGAGATATGCTCACCACAAGAAAATAGCCTTTGTATGTTCATGGCTTACAATGATTATTGCTCCATTTAAAATATATTGAGTAAATCATCATTTTTATAGTCCATCAAGTTGGATTTTAGCAAACTATAGCAGTAAATGTGACAAGTAATGATTGACCCTGTGTAAAAAGTATGAACTTCCTATTCTCTGACGGTTCATATAGATGAAGATAAAACCCTTAGTGACAGAAATTATAAAATCTATTTTGTGGTTTCTCCTACAGAATATTAGCCATGCTTATACCTGTATCCTGTTCCTCACTGACTTCCAATATATATGCCTGTCAAGCAGCGAAGTGACTTGGCATCCCACTTTTATTATTGCTATAGTCAATTTATCACACACAAAGTAAAAAATTATTATTATAGAATCATGTGTTCTGGTTTTTGTTGTTGTTGTTCTTAGGCTGAAATTCCTACTTGTACATAAAAATATTAATTTATTCAGTGTAGAGTTTTCTAAAGATATTGGCTGCTCTCAAATGTAACATAAAAGTCTTCCAAAGAATCAAACTACTGTTGGTTTTTCTGCCCTTGATTCCACTTAGAAACACTGATCTGTAGGATACTTATGTCTGGAGCCAACTGTTCACTTTATGCCACTCAAACACACATGAGATGGCAGGCAAACACCTTGGCATCAACCAGGGACAACAACAAAGAATAAATCACTATGCTTCCAAGAGATATGTGAAAGAAAGCTCGTGAAATTGAGAGACGTGCAGTGAAAACTTGGAATACGATGACATAAGACAAAAAATATGAATTCAGCCAAAGGAATCCTTATTGATATCCAACAGCATATTCTATTATGATTGCCTTTATCTCTCTTTGACTTAAGAAATACATTTAGTGCCCAATTCACATTATTCCTTAATATTTATAAATCATTTTTAAAGTCTAAAGTTATGTGTAACGTAAACCAAAAAAATGTATATATTCTTGCTCAAACAAAATAAATACAAAAACTAAAAATCTAGAAATCAGAGGTACTTTTCCTTAACAATCAAATAATTCCTTATTGGTTTGAAGAATAACTGCAGCTGTAAGGAAATATCAATATTGGTGAGAACATACTTCTAACAGTACATGCAGAAGGCTGCATTTTAATTATCTACCAATCTGTCTTTCCCACTACTCTAGGTCCCTTGAGGGACTATATCTTATTTATCTTCATGACTCTATAATTGAACATACTTTCTATCACATAGGAGTTCAATAAATGTTTGTTCAAATAAGCTACACTCCAGTGCTTATTGAATTGGTGATTAGAGTCAGAAAAACATTAGGATTTTTTTTCCTCTTATAAATTCAGTAACCTACAGAAGTTTGTATTCAAGTTTTGTTTCTGATATTATCACATTTTACATATGCCCTAGAATATAGGCAAAAGCATAGTCAAGATTTTTTGTTTAATTTTGCCATGTTGAACTGAATCTGACATTAATAAAGGAGGACAAGAATTCCATTTTATTCCTCTAACATGTCCCCGAAGTTCCTACCTTTCAGACTTTGATGACATTCTATCTTGGTTCTGTGTACATCTCTTCCCATCTCACTGCCCACCTTTGCCTACAACTATTACCCAACACTCACGCCCCAACTCAAATCACACCTCACCAATGAAATATAACATCGTGCCCATAAGCACTGAAATCAGATGGAATTGGTATGTCAACTGGTATGATTTTCTGTTATGCTTCTTTCATTCATAAAACATACAACATCATCATAAGGAAAATACTTTCAACACTGAACACTGCACCTGATAACACATATTCCTAGCACTTTTTGTCTTGGGGTCCACCACATCATAACTGACACCTACATAAGTCAGCAAACTAGTATGAATCTCTAGGTATTTACCCCAGGCTCTACTCTATTAACTTTCAATCTTCTGTTCTCATGATTACCTACCTAGTTTCTATGTTTATATCACTATACTCTTGTTTTGATACCTGCTTTGTTATTGTCACTGTTTTTCTCTCTCAGCTTTGGTTAGGTTTCTTGAACTCTGTTCCTACATTCTCCTCAGCCCTGTTAATGTGTAGCCATTCTCAGCTTTAGAGGAAAAACTCCTCCTCCATTTCTAACACATTGTATTATTCCCTTCAGATCCCATACCATCTGGGAAGGGGGACTTAGGCAGAAAGCACTGATCTTTGGGCAATTACTGGAAGTGAATCTGAGAACTCTCTCCAGCCAAAGACTAGACTCCTCTTATATAAAGGGAAGTGGAATGAGTATCCACTTTGGAATACAACAGAATTCCAAGTGGAAATTACAGAGAGCTAAGACTTCTAACAAGAAGATGGGCCCTGAACTGGAGAAGCAGTATGAAAACACAGAGAGTAAAGAGGTATGTTACTTCAGATAGAGTAATCATGAAAGGCCCCACAGAGGAGATGATATTTGAGCAGAGACTAGAAGAAAGTCAGGATGCAAAACATGTGATTATCTGGGAGACAAGTATTTTATAACAATGGAAGAAAAATGTACAATTTCCTGATGTTGACTCTTTCTTACAATGTTTAAGGAGCAAGGATTAGACCAGTTGCCTGGAGCAGAGTGAGTCAGGATGAAAGAGATCAGAAATAAGGTAAGAAAAGCCAACTGATATAAGACCTTATGGGTGATGGTAAAGACTCTGGAATTAATAGTAAGCATGATGGGAAACTATTAAAATAATGTTGAAAAGAGGAAAATGACATAACCTGATTTACATTTTAAAAAATAACTCTGACTTAAATGTATGTATAGCATTCAAAATCTTACATGTAAAGAAAGCATTCAGGGAGACAGACATGGCACCCTATGAAAATCAATAACAGGTTGATAAATGTTACACCAAATATACACAAAACAGCTTCTTTTTCTCTAGCATTTTTCTATGATTACTGATATTTCAACTTATGACTCAGGAAAGCATAAACTATAAATATATGCATCTACATAAATAGAAATATAAATACATATAAATATTGTTGATGGCTATTTTACTTTTCTTCAACTTACCCTGAATATTCAGTAAGTAAAATTGATATGTATAAATTGAAGAAAAACATTTTATCAATCCTATTTTGAGGAAACATTTTTTTATTTTTTTTAACCAACTCATTTAATTAAATATGTTGAATATTTTGAAAAAGTAAGCTTGAGGTATGGAACTCTGAATGCTCTTTCACACTTAAAGAAAAAGCAAAAGTACAAAAATAGCTGATAAAAATGGATTAGCTAGTACCAAGCAGGTATGTGAAGAGCAGTAGAAAATGAGCGATGTTAAACATCATTTTTATCAAACACCATATAAATACTCAGCAAGAGATACTAATGTGTAATATGCAAGGTGAAAGCAGAAGCTAGTACTTAGGACCAAATCTTTAATTTTCTATCAGCAGTGCTGTTTTCATTATAAGATCACAGGAAAGATATTCCACAGGTGACTTGCTGATTTTATCTCTTCCTACTAGCAAAAAGCAGTAGAACTGAGTGATTAACATCTGACTGCTAGGTGGAATAAACCATGTTAGGACCCTATCTTCACCAACTGCTGGTCATGTCACCTTGAATAAGTCATGTAACTGTTCTAAGTCTTAATTCTCTTGCCCATAAAATGGCCATAATATTAGTTCCTACATCAAAAGTTTTCTTGTAAAAGAGATTGTTCCTATAAAGCATTTAGACCAGCCTCTGAAATTCAGTAAGCATCTCTTAAACGTTACCTGTGATTATTATATCCAGGCCACCTTGTGTTATTTCTATCAAGATACAGTGATAATCTCAATGAGTCTAAACAAAACACAACTAGGAAGGAGAAAATGTTGATCAAAATGTGAATTTTTCATATCAGGCAAAAATTATATTTTGTCAGGAAATATATAAAACAGATAGTACATATCTGATAATAAAATTTTGACTATAAAATATTTAAAAAGAAAAGAAAAGCACACAAGCTAAGGATCAGCTTTCCTGGGGATCATATAAGGTAAAGTAAACTATCTTTATAAATCTAAATGTTAAAGCATATGGATTAGGGTCCTCCTATTACCATTCCTATCAAGCCAAATCCTGTTTTATCTTTCAGGGCCAGCTCAAGTGTCACACATCAAGGTCTTTCCAGCCCATCAGCACTCTGCCACAATAATTCTGTTAACACTTTCTTATGTTCATAACAGCTCACTAAAAACTGAGAGCAAGGCAGGATAGTTCACAGAGATCCTCCACAAAGCACTGACCCTTCACTGTAGAGTGTACTGTAGCAGCCATCTAAGGGCTAAGGGCTGGGCATGAGATCTGAGAGAAATGAGCTTTCAGAGGCTCCCCAAAGGTTGACAGCTGATCAATAAGACAGCAAGGGAACTCCATGGTGCCAAAAGTTGCCTGGTTAGCAATAAAGCATAAAGTGATCTCTTGATTCAGGTGATTAGATTCCAAGCCCTGCTAAAAAGGAAAATATAGGTAGATGATCAATAAAGACATAGAGTGAAAAATGGAGTTGGATACAGATATCAATGTACGAATAGGTATATTAATAAATATTGACATAGACATATCTCATCACAAAAACAATAAAAAATTAATTCTGTATAAAATTATTTCAGATATTGTTTATAAATACAAAACTGTCAATATGCTCCCTCAAAAATAAAGTTTAAAGGAAAGAAATAAACACTATTGAACATCATAAACAAGCTATGTTCTTTTCATATGCTACCTCGTGTAATCCCCAACCAACTATGAGGTGGATATATTATTAATCCCATTTTACAGTTGAGAATACAAAAAAAAATTAAAGAAGGAAGTCCCTTGTTTAAGGCCATGAAGCTTCCAGCAACAAAGCCAACATGCAAACCAGGTCTGTTTGGGTTTGCTCTGTGAAGTTGACTCCCCAAGAGAAAGATTTTAGGAAATTTAAAGAACTCTTTTTTCAGGACTCTGATATATAGATTCCCTTAGAATATCATGGTACAATATCAGGAATTAGCTGACTCAATATATTTTTATTTCCTAGACAATATTATTTTTTAGACATTTATTGGAATATAATTGCTTCACAATGTTTTGTTAATTTCTGCCGTACAACAAAGTGAATCAGCTATATGTATACATATATCCATAACCCCTCCATCTTGAGCCTCCCTCCCACCCTCCCTATCCCACCCATCTAGGTCGTCACAAAGCATCAAGCTGATTTCCCTGTGCTATATGGCTGCTTCCAACTAGCCATCCATTTTACATTTGGTAGTGTATATATGTCAGTGCTACTCTCTCATTTCATCCTAGGCAATATTACTGCAAACTTTTAGGGATTTACAATTCCTGTGCTCCTTACTACAGATTCATAACCATTGTAATTTCTATATAATGGAGAAAAAATTAAACATTCCAAACAAAGGAACAAAGTTTTAAGTTGCTAAACACTGTAATTTGACTACATTCAGCAGGTAGACACAAGTATTAATATTATATCAAAGTTAAATATTGTATCTTAGGTACTAGATCAACAGTCACAACTGAAAAAAATCTTACCGTTCCAACAGAAGTTTAAATACCATGAAGGAACTAAAGATAACCATCCTCTCTAAAAGACACTGACTTTACAAGATTCTGGAGTAAGACAATTCTGAAACTGTGGCAGATTCTCTTCTGAAAAAGATATGCAAACACTCCAGATGAACAACATAAAAGGAGAAAGACCAGACACTCTCTCCATGCTGACCTATGAACACATAGGACAGTATGTTCACAAGTAGTGCTGCTTTATACTCTATTTTCTTCTGAGATGACTGAAGGAGGGAGGAATGTTTAAAATCATTAAATAACACAATGTGTTATTTTTCTTATGAAATGATAGAAAAAATACTGATGTAACCTATGCCTTACTTTACACTCAGAGTCAATGACGAGGTGTCTAATGACACACACTAACAGAGAAACTAGAAGGAATATAAATTCAATTGAACTAAGAAGTAAATAGCAGGAGTTGAGGAAGATGGCGGAAGAGTAAGACGCAGAGATCACCTTCCTCCCCACAGATAACATCAGAAATACATCTACATGTGGAAATGCTCCCATAGACCACCCACTGAACACCGGCAGAAGACCTCAGACATCCCAAAAGGCAAGAAACTCCCTCACATACCTGGGTAGGGCAAAAGAAAAAAGAATAAACAGAGACAGAAGAATAGGGACGGAACCTGCACCAGTGGGAGGGAGCTGTGAAGGAGGAAAGGTTTCCACACACTAGAAGCCCCTTCGCGGGCAGAGACTGCGGGTGGCGGAGGGGGGAGCTTTGGGGCCGTGGAGGAGAGCACAGCAACAGGGGTGCAGAGGGCAAAGCAGAGAGATTCCCGCACAGAGGATCAGTGCTGACCAGCACTGACCAGCCCGAGAGGCTTGTCTGCTCACTCCCCGGGGCGGTTGGGGGCTGGGAGCTGACTCGGCTTCGGTTGGATCGCAGGGAGAGCACTAGGGTTGGCTGTGTGAACAAGCCTGAAGGGGTTAGTGCACCACGGCTAGCTGGGAGGGAGTCCCGGAAAAAGTCTGGAGCTGCCAAAGAGGCAAGAGACTTTTTCTTCCCTCTGTTTCCTGGTGCGTGAGGAGAGGGGATTAAGGGCACTGCTTAAAGGAGCTCCAGAGACGGGCACGAGCCACAGCTAACAGCTTAGACCCCAGATACGGGCATGAGACGCTAAGGCTGCTCCTGCCGCCACCAAGAAGCCTGTGTGCAAGCACAGGTCACTATCCACACCTCCCCTCCCAGGAGCCTGTGCAGCCCACCACTGACAGGGTCCTGTGATCCAGAAACAACTTCCCAGGGAGAACACATGGCGCACCTCAGCTGGTGCAACATCATGTGGCCTCTGCCGCCGCAGGCTCACCCCACATACATACCCCTCCCTTCCCCAGCCTGAGTGAGCCAGAGCCCCCTAATCAGCTGCTTCTTTAACCCCATCCTATCTGAGGGAAGAACACACGTCCTCAGGCAACCTACACACAGAAGCAGGGCCAAATCCAAAGCTGAACCCCGGGAGCTGTGCGAACAAAGAAGAGAAAGGGAAATCTCTCCCAGCAGCCTCAGAAGCAGCTGATTAAATCTCCACAATCAACTTGATGTACCTGCATATGTGGAATACATGAACAGACAACGAACCATCCCAAAATTGAGGAGGTGGACTTTGGGAGCAAGATATATTATTTTTTCCCCTTTTCCTCTTTTTGTGAGGGTGTATGTGTATGCTTATGTGTGACATTTTGTCTGTAAAGCTTTGTTTTCACCATTTGTCCTAGGTTTCCATCCATCCGTTTTTTTTTTTTTAATTAAAAAATTTATTTTTCTTAATAATTATTTTTTATTTTAATAACTTTATTTTATCTTACTTTATTCTATTTTGTTTTATCTCCTTCCTTCCTTCCTTTCTTCCTTCCTTTCTTTCTTTCTACTTTTTCTCCCTTTTATTCTGAGCTGTGTGGATGAAAGGCTCTTGGTGCTCCAGCCAGGAGTCAGTACTGTGCCTCTGAGGTGGGAGAGCCAACTTCAGGACACTGGTCCACAAGAGACCTCCCAGCTCCACGTAATATCAAATGGCGAAAATCTCCCAGAGATCTCCATCTCAACACCAACACCCAGCTTCACCCAACGACCAGCAAGCTACAGTGCTGAACACACTACGGCAAACAACTAGCAAGACAGGAACACAACCCCATCCATTAGCAGAGAGGCTGCCTAAAATCGTAATAAGGACACAGACACCCCAAAACACACCACCATACGTGGAAGCCCACCACAAAGACAAGATCCAGCCTCAACACCAGAACACAGGCACTAGTCTAATCTACCAGGAAGCCTACATAACCCACTGAACCAACTTTAGCCACTGTGGACAGACACCAAAAACAATGGCAACTACGAACCTGCAGACTGCAAAAAGGAGACCCCAAACACAGTAAGATAAGCAAAATAAGAAGACAGAAAAACACAAGGCAGATGAAGAAGAAAGATAAAAACCCACCAGACCTAAAAAATGAAGAGGAAATAGGCAGTCTACCCGAAAAAGAATTCAGAATAATGATAGTAAAGATGATCCAAAATCTTGGATATAGAATAGAGAAAATGCAAGAAACATTTAACAAGGACCTAGAAAAACTAAAGAGGAAACAAGCAACAATGAACAACACAATAAATGAAATTAAAAATACTCTAGAAGGTATCAATAGCAGAATAACTGAGGCAGAAGAACAGATAAGTGACCTGGAAGATAAAATAGTGGAAATAACTACTGCAGAGCAGAATAAAGAAAAAAGAATGAAAAGAACTGAGGACAGTCTCAGAGACCTCTGGGACAACATTAAACGCACCAATATTCGAATTAAAGGGGTCCCAGAAGAAGAAGAGAAAAAGAAAGGGACTGAGAAAATATTTGAAGAGATTATAGTTGAAAACTTCCCTAATATGGGAAAGGAAATAGTTAATCAAGTCCAGGAAGCACAGAGAGTCCCATACAGGATAAATCCAAGGAGAAACATGCCAAGACACATATTAATCAAACTATCAAAAATTAAATACAAAGAAAACATATTAAAAGCAGCAAGGAAAAAATAACACACAAGGGAATCCCCATAAGGTTAACAGCTGATCCTTGAGCAGAAACTCTGCAAGCCAGAAGGGAGTGGCAGGACATATTTAAAGTAATCAAGGAGAAAAACCTACAACGAAGATTACTCTACCCACCAAGGATCTCATTCAGATTTGATGGAGAAATTAAAACCTTTACAGACAAGCAAAAGCTCAGAGAGTACAGAACCACGAACCAGCTTTACAACAAATGCTAAAGGAACCTCTCTAGGCAAGAAACACAAGAGAAGGAAAAGACCTACAATAACAAACACAAAACAATTAAGAAAATGGGAATAGGAACATACAAAGCGATAATTACCTTAAATGTAAATGGATTAAATGCTCCAACCAAAAGACACAGACTGCCTGAATGGATACAAAAACAAGACCCATGTATATGCTGTCGACAAGAGACCCACTTCAGACCTAGGGACACATACAGACTGAAAGTGAGGGGATGGAAAAAGATATTCCATGCAAATGGAAATCAAAAGAAAGCTGGAGTAGCAATTCTCATATCAGAAAAAATAGACTTTAAAATAAAGACTATTACAAGAGACAAAGAAAGAAACTACATAACGATCAAGGGATCGATCCAGGAAGAACATATAAGAATTGTAAATATTTATGCACCCAACGTAGGAACATCTCAATACATAAGGCAAATACTCACAGCCATAAAAGGCGAAATCGACAGTAACACAATACTAGTAGGGGACTTTAACACCCCACTTTCACCAATGGACACATCATCCAAAATGAAAATAAATAAGGAAACACACAAGCTTTAAATGATACATTAAACAAGATGGACTTATTTGATATTTATACGACATTCCATCCAAAAACAACAGAATACACATTTTCTCAAGTGCTCATGGAACTTTCTCCAGGATAGATCATACCTTGCGTCACAAATCAAGCCTTGGTAAATTTAAGAAAACAGATATCGTATCAAGTGTCTTTGCCAACCACAACGCTATGAGACTAGTTATCAATTACAGGAAATATCTGTATAAAATACAAACACATGGACGCTAAACAATACATTACTTAATAATGCAGTGATCACTGAAGAAATCAAAAAGGAAATCAAAAAATACCTAGAAACAAGTGACAATGGAGACACGAGGACCCAAAACCTATGGGATGCAGCAAAAGCAGTTCTAAGAGGGAAGTCTATAGCAATACAATCTTACCTTAAGAAACAGGAAACATCTCAAATAAACAACCTAACCTTGCACCTAAAGCAATTAGAAAAAGAAGAACAAAAAAACCCCAAAGTTAGCAGAAGGAAAGAAATCATAAAAATCAGATCAGAAATAAATGAAAAAGAAATGAAGGAAACAATAGCAAAGATCAATAAAACTAAAAGCTGGTTCTCTGAGAAGATAAACAAAATTGATAAACCATTAGCCAGACTCATCAAGAAAAAAAGGGAGAAGACTCAAAGCAACAGAATTAGAAATGAAGTAACAACTGACACTGCACAAATACAAAGGAGCATGAGAGATTACTACAAGCAACTCTATGCCAAAAAAAATGGACAACCTGGAAGAAATGGACAAATTCTTAGATATGCACAACTTGCTGAGACTGAACCAGGAAGAAATAGAAAATATGAACAGACCATCATAAGCACTGAAACTGAAACTGTGATTAAAAATCTTCCAACAAACAAAAGCCCAGGACCAGATGGCTTCACAGGCGAATTCTATCAAACATTTAGAGAAGAGCTAACCCCTATCCTTCTCAAACTCTTCCAAAATATAGCAGAGGGAGGAACACTCCCAAACTCATTCTATGAAGCCACCATCACCCTGATACCAAAACCAGACAAAGATGTCACAAAGAAAGAAAACTGCAGGCCAATATCACTGATGAACACAGATGCCAATATCCGCAACAAAATACTAGCCAACAGAATCCAATAGCACATTAAAAGGATCATACACCATGATCAAGTGGGGTTTATCCAGGAATGGAAGGATTCCTCAATATACGCACATCAATCAATGTGATACACCATATTAACAAATTGAAAGAGAAAAACCGTATGATCACCTCAACAGATGCAGAGAATGCTTTCGACAAAATTCAACACCCATTTATGATAAAAACCCTCCAGAAAGTAGGCATAGAGGGAACCTTCCTCAACATAATAAAGGCCATATATGACAAACCCACAGCCAACATCATCCTCAATGGTGAAAAACTGAAACCATTTCCACTAAGATCAGGAACAAGACAAGGTTGCCCACACTCACCACTCTTACTCAACATACTTCTGGAAGTTTTAGCCACAGCAATCAGAGAAGAAAAAGAAATAAAAGGAATCCAAATTGGAAAAGAAGAAGTAAAGCTGTCACTGTTTGCAGTTGACATGATACTATACATAGAGAATCCTAAAGATGCTACTAGAAAACTACTAGAGCTAATCAATGAATTTGGTAAAGTAGCAGGATACAAAATTAATGCACAGAAATCTGGCATTCTTGTACACTAATGATGAAAAATCTGAAAGTGAAATTAAGAAAACACTCCCATTTACCACTGCAAGAAAAAGAATAAAATATCTAGGAATAAACCTACCTAAGGAGACAAAAGACCTGTATGCAGAAAATTATAAGACACTCATGAAAGAAATTAAAGACGATACAAATAGATGGAGAGATATACCATGTTATTGGATTGGAAGAATCAACGTTGCGAAAATGACTCTACTACCCAAAGCAATCTACAGATTCAATGCAATCACTATCAAACTACCACTGGCATTTTTCACAGAACCAGAACAAAAAATTTCACAATTTGTATGGAAACACAGAGGACCCCGAATAGCCAAAGCAATCTTTAGAAAGAAAAACGGAGCTGGAGGAATCAGGTTCCCTGACTTCAGACTATACTACAAAGCTACAGTAATCAAGACAATATGGTACTGGCACAAAAACAGAATTATAGATCAATGGAACAGGATAGAAAGCCCAGAGATAATCCCACACACATATGGTCACCTTATCTTTGATAAAGTAGGCAAGAATATACAGTGGAGAAAAAATAGCTTAATTAATGGTGCTGGGAAGACTAGATAACTACATGTAAAAATATGAAATTAGAACACTCCCTAACACCATACACAAAAATAAACTTAAAATGGATTAAAGACCTAAATGTAAGGCCAGACACTATCAAACTCTTAGAGGAAAACATAGGCAGAACGCTCTATGACATAAATCACAGCAAGATCCTTTTTGACCCACCTCCTACAGAAATGGAAATAAAAGCAAAAATGAACAAATGGGACCTAATGAAACTTAAATGGTTTTGCACAGCAAAGGAAACCATAAACAAGACCAAAAGACAACCCTCAGAATGGGAGAAAATATTTGCAAATGAAGCAACTGTCAAAGGATTAATCTTCAAAATTTACAAGCAGCTCATGCAGCTCAATAACAAAAAAACAAACAACCCAATCCAAAAATGGGCAGAAGACCTAAACAGACATTTCTCCAAAGAAGATATACAGATTGCCAACAAACACATATAAGAATGTTCAACATCATTAATCTTTAGAGAAATGCAAATCAAAACTACAATGAGATATCATCTCACACCAGTCAGAATGGCCATCAGCAAAAACTCTAGAAACAATAAATGCTGGAGAGGGTGTGGAGAAAAGGGGACACTCTTGCACTGCTGGTGGGAATGTGAATTGGTTCAGCCACTATGGAGAACAGTATGGAGGTTCCTTAAAAAACCACAAATAGAACTACCATATGACCCAACAATCTCACTACTGGGCATATACCCTGATAAAACCATAATTCAAAAAGAGTCATGTAC
This sequence comes from Phocoena sinus, assembly GCF_008692025.1. Lineage (NCBI taxonomy): Eukaryota > Metazoa > Chordata > Mammalia > Artiodactyla > Phocoenidae > Phocoena > Phocoena sinus. The sequence continues at coordinate 32,428,793 of NC_045772.1, read as the reverse complement.
CAAAATGTTCATTGCAGCTCTATCTACAATAGCCAGGACATGGAAGCAACCTAAGTGTCCATCAACAGATGAATGGATAAGGAAGATGTGGCACATATATACAATGGAATATTACTCAGCCATAAAAAGAAACACATTTGAGTTATTTGTAGTGAGGTGGATGGACCTAGAGTCTGTCATACAGAGTGAAGTAAGTCAGAAAGAGAAAAACAAATACTGTATGCTAACACATATATATGGAATCTGAGGGAAAAAAAAAAGGTCATGAAGAACCTAGGGTTAAGACGGGAATAAAGACACAGACCTACTAGAGCATGGACTTGAGGATATGGGGAGGGGAAAGGGTAAGCTGTGACAAAGTGAGAGAGTGGCATGGACATATATACACTACCAAACGTAAAGTAGATAGCTAGTGGGAAGCAGCCGCATAGCACAGGGAGATCAGCTAGGTGGTTTGTGACCACCTAGAGGGGTGGGATAGGGAGGGTGGGAGGGAGGGAGACGCAAGAGGGAAGAGATATGGGAACATATGTATATGTATAACTGATTCACTTTGGTATAAAGCAGAAACTAACACACCATTGTAAAGCAATTATATTCCAATAAAGGTGTTTAAAAAAAAAGTAAATAGAAATCCTTTTAGAAAAAATAAAAATACTTTTCTCTAAATAATTGGGGACAAGACAAAAGGATCAATTCACTTTGCTTATTAAAGCAAAAGTCATATCGTAAGACCCATCTGTAAGATTTTATTTTAAAATCTGTAAGTGGCAGAATTAAGTTCAGTTTTCTTATTGGGTCTTTAGTTCTTCCCTCCTTTCCTCCCTTCCACCCTTCTTCCCTTCTTTCTTTCTTTCCTTCTAATCCAAATCCATGTTTTAAATGCAAATAGCTATATTTTTAATTTTAAAAAATTACAATTGTCATTTCCATCGAGTGGACAAGTGCATATAAAAATTTCCTGAATGTCATTGTGGTTTACAGCAATGCAACTCAAAGTGTGGTTGGTAGACCAATTCTGGCTTTTGAATTGTTACTGATCTGCAATGAAATAACATGGAAATTGGAAGTAAGTGTTTTGAAACTCCTAGAGTAACTTATTGTAATTTCCTATCTGTTGAATAAAAAGAAAACATACAAGCTTCCATTTCATTTTTCTACTAATTTGTTTATATTATGCTTTATAAAATCTGCAATGGTCTGGAGAGAGAAGAATGAGTATTTTCCCTCAAGTAAGTCTTAGAACCATTGGTTAATGATGAGCTTTGGCAACAAACAGAAATCATTTTGAGTCCCAGCTCTGCCAAACTCTTAATTTATTATGTTGGACAAATTACTTCATCTCTTTTATTTCAACTTCCTCATCTGAAAAATGTGTACTGACTTTATATGATTATTGTGTGGTCCTTGGACCAGCAACATCAATATCACCCACGTGCTTGTTTGAAATGCAGATTCTCAGACCTGCCCCAGACTTACCAAATCAGAATCTGCATTTTAACAAGATCTCTCAGGTTATGCATGTGCACAAATACAGTGCTTGGCATTAATCAGGAACTATTAGCAGTTGTTGACTTTATTCATAATAATATGTAAATATCATTGCTTGAAGTAGAGAGTGATATTTGAGACTCATGTAAATACAGAGACATAAAAATCAAACAATTTCCTTTCTGCTGTTTTACAAATACCTAAAAAGTACAGAATATAAAGCAGATTCTGTGGATATTAATAACCAAGAACACATGCTTCTCATCCTTAAAGATCCCATCTGATAAAATATAAGCCAAGTACATCTAATAGAAATAACAAAGTCTTCTGACTTATTGGTATAGCCATAAAGAAATTATTTCCAGAGGAAAATGGATAAATTGAGGCAGTGCTACTTTAAGATAGTACTTTTGAACAAAGAGTAAATTTTATTTGACCTGAAAAAAAGACAAAGGGAGAAAATAATCACTCTGTGCTCAGCCAATAACACTTGTGTATACTTGATTTTATGTCAAAAGTAACCTGAACGTACAAGGGCTTAATGTTAACTCCAGCCAAATGTCCTTTAAATTTACCCTGCTCTGACTAGTCGATACAGAGGTCACATACCATTTCAGCTGCAATAGCAAAGCTCAGTGGGAAGTAAAGATGAAATTGCTTGCTACTTATCTCTAGATCCTCTGTCTAGGTTTCTGAAAAACCATACTCAGGTAGCAAATACAGCTCAGTAATGATTCTGCAGAATCAACACATGAAGGTTAAGACAGGAAACAAAAGTAGCACATTGACATTTGCTACTTTACAGAATAAAGGTGTGTCCCAACAACTTAAACAAGGAGTGTGCCTCGGCCTAATATTGCCAGTGATGCCCCAGAGGACAGTTTAATATCTAATACACAACTGATTGTTCCCTTCTGTTAAAGCCACATACAAAGATTGCCCAAGGCAAAGAGACAAACACTGGTAATTCACAATTTCACTTACAATATCTTTATTTTCTTTTCAACTCCATATAGCTGACGTTTGTAAAAGCTGTATTTTTACAAACTGGGAACTTCAAATTAGCCATAGAAAAGTATTCTCCTACAATGCCAAATACCAAGATATTTTCCAGATACAAATAGTTACCCGTGTTTTCTCTGTACCGTACACTGTACTAGATACTAAAAGATGGATGTAAAAGAAATAAGAGGAATTTTCTCTTAACTGTGATATTTATTGGAAGTGTATAAGGAACACACAGAGAAATACATAATATTTTACAGTGAGTCCAGATACCTGGTTTCCACTCTCAGTTTCCATCCACCCTTCATTTTATGTCATGTTTCAGTACAGCATAAATATAAATGATGTCTACAACGTCTGGGCTCCATCAAATGTATCCACAGTTTGAAGACTCATATGACATTAAAACAATCGATTTGTAAGTTTAAAAATTTTTTGAAACTAAAATTCACTCACTGTGTTTGTTAACTGTGCAGGAACAAGATATATGTTTTCATAACTTAAAATTTGTGTATATTCCAAGGGATAAAATCATTTTAAAATATCACAAGACTTTATGAACCAGACCTCAAATATATTATCCTTATTATTAAGAATGTGAAATAGCATCACATGGATGCACTTAAACATTCAAATAATTAGTTTCACATGCCATTCTTATACTAATACAGTGTCATTTTAAAAATGGTTTCAAAGTTCAAAATTATATGATTAGTGTCTAAGACTGTATTATCATTTTGTTTTAGCCCCAAAAAGTTGTAGAAACTTTATTTTATTTTTAATTTATTTTTTATACAGCAGGTCCTTATTAGTTATCTATTTTATACATATTAGTGTATACATGTCAATCCCAATCTCCCAGTTCATCCCACCACAACCCCCCAACCCCACTTTCCCCGCTTGGTGTCCATATGACAGAAACTTTATTTTAAATGTCATGGTATTGTCTAATTTTCTTTGTAAGAATCTTCCTAAAGTACATGTGAATAATTGTGTTAAATTACTCATCATGAAAGTTAATTTGACAGTTAATTATAATAAAGGAGAGGGTTTTCTGAACATAAACCAGGGCTTTAATGTCTAAAGGATAAGCTGCACTGACAGAATTTGTCCTTATTGTGGCCTTACTGCTATATATGCTAACCCCCAAATTAACATTTTGTACTTTTAAGAGCTAAAAAAGAAGGCCGATGTTTTTGACGATGCACGGTATGCTGATCTTTCTCTTGGAGAGGAGCATGAAATAGTGAATTGAACACTCTTTGGTCTGAATTCTAATTTCACCTTTCGTCAGCTGTGTGATTGGAGCAAATTATTTGACTCTCTGAGATTCATAATTTTTTTCCAGCTATAAAAAGTTGATTAAAATATGTAATTTTTTGGCTTTGTTGGGATAATTAAAAGAAATGAAGAGCAGCTACATCTGCCCCTGAGATATAGAAGGCACTCAGTAATTGTTAGCGTTCCTCCTTTCTTCCTCTTTCTTTGTGTTGGAAGGAGGGAAATATTTGCAATTCCCTCAAGGTCCTCAATAGAGTTTTTTTAAATTACATTTTATGACATTTATCACTTAATAAATTTTTTCACATGCATTAGCTCTTTCAGTGTTTCCATTAACCTTGTGCTGGACAGGTAAAGAAACAGCTTCAGGGAAGTTAATTAAATTAACCAAGTTCACACAACTAGAAAATGACAAAATGGGATATAAACCCACGCCTATCTGATTTCAAAACCTATTCCCTACCTCCTGCATCACTGTCTACCAAGCCAGAGATTTTGTACTCAGTGGTACACAACTCTTCTTGACTAAACTGTAGAAAAATTAGGAAAATTGGTATAATCAGGGAGTTTTCCTAAAAGTAGAATATATTCATATTTTAAAATTTAGAGATTATCCTTTATTAGGATGAAATATATTTTTATTTTAAAGCAGTAGTAAGAGTAGATGGGAGAGGTTTCTCATGGTTTTAGCTAAAATTAGACATTGTCAAGCCTACATGTTTCCATTATTTTTTAAAATTTTACTGGACTGTAAAATGCAGAAGTCTAGAAATCATATACTATGGCATGGTACTTTATTACTCTCACTAATAATTTTAAAATGAAATTACACTGAAACAGCATGAGATTTCCAAATGAAGCTAGCCTCAGAGAATGTAATATAATGATGTGGGTAAATCTTACCCCTATCAAACACAAACTAAAAACTCTAAAAAGGACATTTAGACTGTTTAATAGATTGCAAAGGTGGTAGTTTCAGCAGAATTATGAAGTTTTCAGGTGACAAATTATTCACTAGTAACAAGCTATTTGTTGATAGGACAGAAGAGACTCCAGGGACCGTGGCTGACTATTAACAGGTGAAGCAGCCCCCAGTGGAAGCACACCTACCAAGGGGCAGCAGCGTTCATGATGACTTTCTGCAATGAAGAGCCACAGGGCCTTCAGAGTAATCAGACCATATTAGGGTTAGCAGGACACTAACACTGCACCCTGCTGATTCCCCAGGTTTTTTTCTATATGTCTATTTTCCATAGCATGAAATTCTCCCTCTTGATTTATTCCTGGACACACTCTTGAAGTGTCTGGCTAGGCAAATGATGTTTAAATGGCCTGAGATTTATTAACCTGGTATTAACAATTTCGTATATGCCCTGTCCTCCCTTTTTCCCCAGAAACAAGGCTGGGTTGCCCTGACACAATGATCCCTAAATACCCTGTGCATACCACTTTCACTGCACTTCCATACTACAGTACAATTCCCTCTTTATCTGATGATATACATCAGTGTATATATGGTACTGGCACATGACTGGCACTCAGGAAGTGGATAGATGGATGGATGGATGGAGTCTCTAACACAGGTACATCTAGAATAACTTTAGTGGCTTCTTTCTATAGAGATGAGATCTAGTAATGCACTCCCTGACAGTGGGTTGCAGAAGGCAATGCCAAGACATTTCAACAGAACTTCAGCGTCACTGAAACACCATCAGCATTTGAAGACCCATATTACAAATCTGGCCTACGTTTATGAAATTCAAGAAAACTTATACTGATATATGATGTCACTGGTTTAATAATGACATAATCTTGCAATGAAAAAAGGGAGAAAAATAAAGAAATGTCTCAATTGACATACCTTTGCCAATAGGTCCTTCAGTAGGTTCCCTTGATGATGTAAAGAAGCATGTGTGGTCAATATTTTGACAAAATGGCACTAAACACATTCACAATGCAAGATAAAATGCATGCTATTATTCTGGACAACTTTAAAAGCAAACCTAGAGATAGCAGAGTGGTTGAAAGCTCATAAAGATATAGTATCTACTTTCAACAGACTGGCTTTTTTTCCCACAGGGAATTATAAACAGCAAACCTAGAAATGGTTTTGGGGTTCTCTAAAATAAAGGGGAAATTAAAATGACATAAAAAATCCAGGGTATAGGTTAAGACAAAGGGAGTTAAATCATGTAACCTATGCTTTAATGAGTGGATTTAGCAGAAGCCCTTAGGACAATGAAATAAGCTTCAATATACCAAAAGACAGAATTTTAAACTTTGATAACACAAATATTTTGAAAGTGTGAAAAAATTTTTGACATCAATATTTAGAACACTGCAGCTTTCCCCAACTGAAAAAGATATACTAGAAACATTTTCTCAACTAAGCAATGAGTGGAATATGCTTTATTAAATATATGTTCTTGAGAACCATAATTCTACTAAGTAAAATATACAAACGCCTCAGAGCCTCAGGCCCTTTTAAAATCAATAATTTAAAGTCATTTAAAAGATTGCAAAGAAAAAGTCATTTAAGGGATTATAGTTTACAGGGATTGTTTATCTGTAAACTATAAAATTCATTTAATGTCTGATGAACTTTCATGCAATAAGAAAATTCAATATTCAGTAGACTTCCTAAGAAGACAGAGAAGGAAGTATACAATCCTGGCTGCAAGACTGCAAAGAAACTGGTGTGATGCCACGGCATGGACATAGAAATGCACAGAAAACTTAACACCTAAACTAACTATAAAAGAACTACTGACAATTTTCCATGTGGGCAATGAGAACAAGAACATTCTAGGCAGAAAGAATAGCAGAAGCAATAGTATGATATATTATTTAATACTCTTTTGGCCATAGGAGACAGGAAAACACAACCCAAATTGGCTAATGAAAAAAAAAAGATGTTGGCTCATAGACCAGTCAAGGTCCAGACATAAAAACAGAAACAGTGTTACAGATTTCAAACTGAAAGCATTTACCACAGGGAACTGGTTACTCTGATGTTGGAAGCAAAAGGGGATGCTGAGTTGACCCAGATATTAGTAAATTCAGGACAAATTTACCATCCCTGAAGTTGATAGAACAAAAACACACCTAGGATCTTGAAGGAGGGGTTCCAGCATATCTTATGCTAAACCTCCAGGAGCCTTAGCATATCTGGCCTTAGAAACAAACTGGCCAGGCTAACAATTCTGATACTGCTTTACATCTATACTGGCAAGACCCAGGTTTCTCACTGTTGGGGTGGAAATTTACAGATAAGCAAGGGAAGAAAGCTCGACTGATCAACCTTATGATAGTGGATTAGAGTTGGAGACATCAGTAAGAACACATGATTAATATAAATACAGATAGTTGTACATAGAAATCACTAAAGATATGTGCACATGCACAGCTTAGCATACACATATACGTTTCTGTGTTCTGTCATCTGAGAGAGCTTAGAAGCAAGGACACGCCAGTAGCAACAATCCCATCTAGTACTCAGAATTGGTCTTGATCACCATTCTGCAAAAAAAGGAACCAAGTTTCCTTGGAGAAATGGCTGATTCTAGAACTAAGGCAAGAAATATACAAGATGAGCCTGAAGCATCTTGTTATGTCAGAAAGTATGGAAATGTTCAACAAAAAAACCCAAAAAAACCTAACTGATGGGAGTATGTCAAAAGGACACAGGAGTCAACTGAAAAGGCCCCCAGTGGCCAAAGCCAGAACAATCTGAACAACAAATAAAGTAGTATTAGATTATAAACCACAGTATAAGACAAATATCCATGCATCCATAGATGCATGATCTATGAGAAGAAGAGACAGATCTCCCTTTAGAAGATTTCAAATAATTTATGTAGATAATCTCAAGGAGTGAGCAAAAATTCCCACTCCTTATATGTGGCTGCACATAATAACTTCCTTCCAAAGAGGGCAATAAAAAGGGAGGAAAAGTAACTTTACAGGAGAGAAACCTGACAAAGACTACCTCAGCCAGGTCATCAAAATTAACATTAAGAGTGATAAGTCATATGGATGGTACATACCCTTGATATGAGGGGATGAAAATGGCACTTTACCTCTGTGGTGTTCCTACTAAAAACCTGTAACTCTGGTCTAATCATGTGAAAAATATCAGAGAAATTCCAATAGAGAGGCATCCTACAAAATAATTTCTCAGTACTCCTCAAAACTATCAAGGGCATCAAAAACAAGGAAAATATGAGAAAATGTCACAAACAACAGAAGCCTCAGGAAACAACATGCCAAGTAAATGTAATGTGGTATCCTGGACAGAATCTTGCAACAGAAAAAGACATTGGTAAAAACTAAAGAAATCAGTAAACTGAATGAACTATGGACTTTAATTACTAATGTGTCAGTATTAGTTCATTAATTGTAACAAATGTAATGTAAGTATGTAATATGTTAATAATAGTGGCACCTAGGTGAAGAATATATATAATCCCTTTGGTACTATCTTCTCCATTTTTCTATAAATCTAAAACCATAGTTTTTTTAAACCTAATGAACAATACAATTAAAAATGGTTAAAATGATAAATTTTGTTAAGTATATTTTATAACAATAAAGAGTCCATTATAAAAATAAATAAATTGGAGGCTAGAGCTAGAACTGTCTTCAGTTGCTGGAACAACAGTTGCTGTGTACGGAAGTCCCTCTGCCCTCTTTCCTCCTTCCACTTTTACTCTAACACCTCCAGTGGCAGAACCTAATGAAAAGTTGGCTGTCAAATGAGTCTATGAAGGTATTTCCAAAGTCCCTAAACTTAGAGGTATCGGTGTGTAGCTAAGAGATGATAGGTAAACCACAAGCATAGTTGCCAAGGATTGATACAGGAACTTAAAGGATGTCATCAGGGACCATCTTCTGACTTCTCTCTCCCTCCATGTTGCTTTCATTCTTAGGTAAAAAGCTCACAGAGGCTCAAGGCCCACACTCCAGGCTCAAGAGAATGCCTCTTTTTTTTGTCCACGCTTGCAGTATCCTGGGATTGGCTTTTGGTTAGACCAGAATGATTTGGATCATGTGACATGCCTTTCCAATCATGTTGCCTTGAGAAAGTTATGATTTGTTTGGTTATGCTAAGATCTCAGGGTAGACCTAATTCCACCCTATTTCCCCCAAAGCACATAGATTGATAGTGGTATCCAGCTGTATATGAGAAAGTATAAGGGTATTGTAATGATTGCAGATGAGAAACTAGCTCCAAAATAGGTTTATATATCATGCAAAAAAAAATTTTTTTTTAACTTTAATATAGAAGATAGGGAACCATTGTCCTGGGCAAAACCAGATGGTTGATCACCCAAAATTTAGAAAAGTGTGTTTAGCTGATCAAGAACTCCTTGTGGGAAGTAAATACAGATATCTAATAGGCAATTATAAACTTAGAAACTAAGGAAAGAAATATGAGCTGGAAACCCCCATTAAGAAGTCACTATTATACAGGTAGGAATTGAAGTCATATAGGTGATACCAGTCAGGATAAATTGCATAAAACAACAGTAAGGATAAAGAGGAAAAGAAGAAGAGGAACAGTAAGAGGACTAAATACAGAAATTTTAATGAATGTCATTATTTAAGAGAATGTAGAAGAAAAGGAGTCTGCAAAAAAGAGTAAGAAGATACTTTCAAAGACAAAGGAAGACACCGAGTAGAATGCCTGAGACATCAATGCAAGGGATCACGCCTGCAAAAAGGAGTGATCTGGAATATCAAGTGCTGCAGAGAGGTAGCCATTGATTTTGGTATTTAGGAAATCATAAGAGCTTAGTAGGAGCAGTATTATTTGCGTGATGGTTTATTTACAGTTTAATCTATGTAGAGCTGTACTGTAACGGTTTGAAGAATTAGCAAGAAGAGAGGAAAGTGAGGACAATAAGAATATTCCAGGGCTTCCCTGGTGGCGCAGTGGTTGAGAGTCCACCTGCTGATGCAGGGGACACGGGTTCATGCCCCGGTCCGGGAAGATCCCACATGCCGCGGAGCGGCTGGGCCTGTGAGCCATGGCCGCTGAGCCTGCGCGTCTGGAGCCTGTGCTCCGCAACAGGAGAGGCCACAACAGTGAGAGGCCCGCGTACCGCAAAAATATATATATATATTCCAAAGACTGCAAACTAGCAAGTGATAAGTTGAATTCAGCCCATAGATATCTTTTAGCAGACCTGCAAAATGTTCTGTTTTAGTTTTGGCTTGGTTTTATTAGTCAGTAGCATTTAGTGTTTAAGGCATTTTAGTTTAAATCCAGATTTCCAGACTCTCTTGGAAAATGAGAAGCTCTGGCATCTGAATCTGCATTTTTGCATGGCAGGAATCAGCCCTGACAGGGACTGATGAGTACCAACTCTGCAATTTCCCATCATCTCCCCAGGCTTCACCTCTCTCATTTCCATCAACAGCTTGGCCCCTGCAGACATTTGAGTGTAAGACCCAGGTATAACATATAGAACTCTGAAAAGAGGAAAAATATCTATAAAGGATGATTGGGTCCAGTGAAAGTTTTGGCTTTATTTTTCTCTTTAAAGATGGGATTAGCTTGAGCCTATTAATATGCTAATAATCAAGGGGATGATTATTGAAACAAAGTCAAAATGTGAGAAGGAATGTGATGCAGAACAATGATGGTCAAATCAAACTTGGACCAGTGGAAGGATTCCTCCAGAGAATATAGCTGTATATATAATGAAGCTATGATTTAAGAATATGACACTGCATATAAGGTAACTAAACTCACTTGAGATGGATAGTCACTAAACCTTCATGGTAACCCTAATAAGACCAAATAATTTCTATTCTATCATGTTTTTGTGTTTCTGATGAATTATACCCAACAGTCCTTTGCTGCTATAGTGTGCTCTCATAAGAAGGACTGGAGAAAACATGTTTATATAAATCCAGAGAATTTGTACGTCAAGACTGCTACAGCATAAAATGATCCATTTCCCAGCCTTGCCAAGGAGTATTTTTTTACACATACGTATCCTTCTTATGAAGTTAAAATTCATTTTTGTTCTGGTTGATGTACTAGGGCTGAGTGAAACCACAAAGTATATTACCTGAGTTGCAGTTTCACGTGAATTAGTTTAAAAAAGTTGTTGATGGTGGCTTCATTCTAAAGACTGGGCTAGAAACTGCAAAGGCCATAAACTAGATCTCTGATTAGTTTGGTATATCACCCAGACTCCTCCAAATAAAAGTACACATACTAGATGGTTTGTTACTGCTAGAAAGTTAAGATGAAACTTGTCAATCTAACATCAAGATCATCTACAACATGGCTTGATTTATATAAATGAAATAAGTGAAAGTCCAAGACAATCTATTATGGTATTATCTATTTGGCAGGTCAAATTGTTTTCTGGCCCATTCCGCTTGGTTTGGGGTAGTTGTTCTTTTTCCTCAATAATGATGGGTTAAGTGTTTCATTTGCCTTAATGTCTCTGTTGGATCTGCACTATGGCAACACCACTTCATTATAGATTCAATCATTGCTATAATTAGGGTTTAGAAGTCTAAAAGCTTTCCCAAAGAAAATAATGTCTAAATATAGGCATGACTAAAATACTATAATTCTTCCAACTTTAGAGAAACTAACCCTTCATATATACTTCCACAAGTACATTTGAAAATGGAAATACATTATAACCATTTTAATATGGCAACATTAAAAATGACTATATCTACACTGTCAATGTTATGTAGACCTATAGCCCCTTAACTGAAAGATTTTACAGTAGAGAATAAAAATATATATGCTGAAGTATGTGACATGAAAGTGAAAAGGGAGATTTTGAATCAATTATCTACTCATTTAAGTGATTCTCCTCAGTCATATTGAAACCATGCAGTTCAGCCTAATGTAGTCTTATCCAACAATCTGCAAACGACTTAAAATTTCTCCATTTCTCTTGTACATATGTCTCTGAAGTTTCCCTAAAAAGATTTAGTGAAATCTGGGGCACAGCATGCATTTGTTCTTACTCTCTTTGAAACTGATTTACAAAAGAGAATGCCAAACAGTCTTCTATGACCCACTAGGCACAGCAGGTCAGAGGGGCTGAGAAAAAATGTGAGAGTAGACAAAGCCCCTTGCTCCGCTATACACCTTTTAAAAATTTCTCTCGTTTTAATTTAAACAGAATTTTGTTCTTGTGTTCCTTTCTCAACACAATAACATTTCAAAGGCTTTGATTCTTCTCCAAAGATGAGAGAGCAAATGAGAAAGTTACTGAAACTGAGGAAGAGTTATGATTCACTTACACCTTCCGAGCTTAGGTATGTTTTATAATTCCCCAGTCTGATGTCCTAACTTGTAACCTCAAACATGTTATAACTTTCTAGCCTTCTCAGAATTGATGGTATCAGTACATCTATCCATTTCCATCTCATAAGGACTGACTCAAAAAGAACCCACTACTATTTATCTACTTCCTCTTTCTGTTCAAATCTTTTTTGTCTGTATTAGCTTTCTATTGCTTCTGTAAGAAATTACTACAATGGAGTAACTAAAAACACCATCAATGTATTATCTTAGAATCCTGCAGTTTGAAACCTAATGAAGGATTTCCCTAGCTAAAGTCAAGGTGTTAGGAAGGATCCTTCTGAGAGCTCTAGAGGACATTCTGTTTCCTTGTCATATCTAGCTTCTAGAGAACTGTATTCCTTGACTCATTCCTCCCTTCAAACTCTTTAAAGCCAGCAAGTTCTCAACTTGGCATCACTCTGACCTTGCTTCTATCATCCTATATCTGTCTTTGACTCTGACTCTTATGTCTCCCATTTCCACTTTTAAGGACCCTTGTTATTTAAGCCCATCAGGAAAATTCAGGATAATCTCCCTATTTTGGTATCAGCTGATTAGCAATCTTAATCCTGTCTTTAACTTTGATTGCCCTTTGCCATGCAACCTAATATATTCATAAATTCTGGAGATGAGGATGCGATCATCTTTGGGGGCCATTATTCTACCTACTATAGTCTCTAAAAGTTCCTCCAGCATTTCCTTCTGAAAACTCATATAAATGCGATCTTTATTCATCAAAACAAGATTTCACTTCACTCTTTCAAAACTTTCCCAAGATAGTAGCTTCTTGGCAGCATGCTACTGTGAAAAAGCAATGAGTAGGATTCAAAAAGCTTAAATTCAAGTTCTAGATATACCACTAATTAAATCAATATATTGAACATTTGTGAACCTCAACTTCTTTTGCTTGTAAAACAAAGGTAATAAATAGTAGACAACTTGACCAGCTCACAGAATGTTGTGATGACCCAATGAGTGACTTGGAAAGTCCTTTAAAACGATTAAGTTGGACAAATGGCAGGTCAAAGAATAGTAATGTAAACTTTAGAGATACATTGACCTGTATTGAAATCCTGGCTCTTCATATGACTTTGGGCTAGCTTCTTAAATTCTCCAAATAGATTTTGCTATCTATAAAATAAAGCTAACCCCTCAGGGGCATTAGACTTAAATAAGACAAAACATGTAAAAGTGCTTAGAACAGTGCTGAAACTGCATTCTAAGCTCTCATTTCGATAATTAACAAATGATCGTACTAATTTGCTTACTCAGTTTTTCAAAATTTTAATTTTAAGGGAAGTAAGATATCTTATTGTTCAACTCTGGTTAGAATGTGGTTAGCAAAATTTATTTATAAAATATCTTAAAATCTTTTTTGACCCCTTTTTAACCAGTAAAAGTACCTGGGGCTTTAAAATCATTTTCCACAATACATTAATGTCATTATTTTTGATATTCTAATTGTCCGAAATTTGACCATGTAACGTCCTTCAAGCCTGCTCCTATTTTAAACAGAATTTTGTTTCCATGTTCTTTTCTCAGCACAATAGTATTGACTTCTAGCTTTTTGGTACATCAAAATGTTCCAGGTTCCCATTACCATTTTCTTGCCACAAACCTAAAATCACCCATTTCTCCATAGAACTTTGGTTTCTTTTAAAGTGAAATATTTAGAGACCAAGATCCAGGGCCTAGATGTTCTCATTGTTAATGAGTTATCATTGATTCTGGCCCAGTTCTATGAACAGAGCTAGGAAATACACATACAGTTATAGTCCACAAGGGATTTTTTTACCTGTGGATTTCATCTCCATTTTTTACACAGTGAGAACCCTAATTCTCAACAACATCAATATATTTACATATTTGTTCTATCCTTTAGAACACACAAAGTAATTTCAGAACCGTTAAACCAATATCACTATTAACAACAAATCTATTAAGTGAAACATGGGTTTTTTTGTTTGTCTGTTTGTTTTTACTTTTTTTAACCTAAGTCTGTTACTCTCTAAGGGTGTTCAGAGAACTATGTTCAAAATTCCTTGAATAACTTCTTTGCCTGTGTGACTATGTTATCTGTTTGGTATACATGTAGGTTTGTTTCAGCTATAATTAATTATAGAATTTTATCTTATTCCATTTCAATTTTTAAAATACGTAAATCATTTACATATTTCAAAAGACAAGTCAAAATATATAATTACATATTACATATAAAACATATATAAACTACTTAATTACATAAATATATATTATAAATAAATATAAAGGTAACTTTCATTTCTACCTACTATACCTTCCAACCAATTCCCACATATTTGCCACAGATAGTTTCTTTTTATCCTTTCTGCTCTCAGTTGTCTTTTCTAAAAATAAGCGTGCACGCACATGCGCGCGCGCGCACACACACACACACACACACACACGTCTTATTGCCCCTATCGTTTTACAAGACAGGCAAAGCTTATTTGCTACTTTGCACCCTATTTTTTTACTTTATATCATTATATATTATAAAAATACATAATAAAAATCATTCCATATCTTTTTAAAAAGCAATTGCTGTATTATTTGCTATATATTCACTACTGCTGTATCTTCACTGTGAATTTTGGCCCTCAACATTATTAAACAACCTTCTTTATTGGTGTTTTAATCACCAACATGACTGTATTTGGAGATAGGGGTTTTAGGAGCTTATCAAGGTTAAATGAGATCATAAGGGTAGGACCCTAATTCAATAGGGATGCTGGTGGCCTTATAAAAAACAAGGAAGAAAGATCTCTCTCTCTTTCTCCATAAACACACACCGAGGAAAGGCCATGTGAGCACACAGTAAGAAGGTGGATGCCTTCAAGCCAGGAAGAGGGCTTTCACCAGAACTCAATTACACTGACACCTTCATCCAAGACTTCCAGCCTCCAGAACCGTCAGAGAAAAATTTCTAAGTCACCAGTCTATAGTATTTTATTATGGCAACCTGAGCTAATACACCATTTTTATTTTATTCTTTTATTTTTTTATAGTAGCTTTGTATGGATATTGTATCCAGTTTTCTGTTCTGTTCATCTAATATTTCCCTACACGAAAGTAATAGGTTTATCTAGCCAATGTTGGAAATTTGGGTTGCTTACCAGGATTTTTAGTTCAAGATTATCTTCCTCTGCTTTTTTATTTCTATAGGATCTTTAACTTCCACTGCTTGCTTCTTTTTCTCTCATCAATGCGACTCAAAGGATGCTCCCTACTCTAAGTCTCCCCATTCCACCCCTGAAGCGGTGCTTCTTCAATACTTCCAACACTGGTTCCATGCACTTCCACACCTCCTCCTTTTTTATGCTCCAGTAACCAGAGCTGTGACCAACAAGATCTCTGACCTGTTCTCAGCACTTTTTCACTTAGTTTGTTGATTCTTTCTTACTGTGCATGATTTTATCAGTCTTTATCACTATTAGGTCCCTATCCACTTTTCCTATTTTCTCTTCAGTCACTGACAGACTCCATATACAGTCATGTGGTCTGAGAATGAACCTGCTGAATTTGCATGTTTATTTTGCTACCTACACATAATTTGAAATTGGTAATAATTTTGGTGTTCCAATTATTCCATAGATATCAGCTATAGGTAATTTTATTTGCTCTTCTCATTGACCTGCTTATACAAGTTTTGGGGGAAATGTTTAGACATTTTGATTTAATCAGCTGACATTACCTTTAGGGAGCTGGAAGTCATAATAATAATTTCTTATTTCTTGTAACTACTTGATATGACAGAAGTGATAATATTAAGGAAAATAACTGATTCAGAGTCTAGGGATCCAGTTCTTCCTCAAGAAAATATCTGTAGCTATGGTTCTCATCTGGTGTGCATTGGTGCAAAGTTCATCCATTACTGATTTCTTGGTCCATTTCTTCAGGTCGTTAATTCCAAATGTTCCTTTGGTATTCTCTCTTGAATGTATCTTTCCCATCATGATCTTCATAAGGGTGGAGTAATTTCATTTGTTCTTGAAGCTCTGTCACTCAGTTTACCCATCTTATTACTTGGGAGAATCTACATGCTCCTACAACACATTTAACCCTTCTGTACTGCTTGGAAGCTTAAAAATGTGAGGTGACATTATATAAGGGCTATTAAGACAAAGTAAAGGAAAGAGACTAATATTTTTATTATTAACCCCACTTTACCTTAGAAGAAGTATATTTAGGTGTTAATTGGTTAGGTTGAGGTGATACAGCAAATTTATATCAATTTCTAGTCCTTGGTTACTAATTCTTTTCCTTCTATGCTTTACACATAGATATGTCCTTCATCTCAGGTACCTTTAAGCTTCAGCTGAAACAGTGGTTTCAAACTCTAAGACCACCAACTAAGACCACCAACTAAGACCACCAACCACCAAATTTTTATGTCTAAAAATTTTGAGTATATTTTCAACTTTCCCCACTGGGACTCATCATCACTCCATCTATTCCATTCTCATTTATATTCAATTATTCTTGCATCTACTTGTGTCTATTTTAATATCTGGGGTTTTTTCCACAATTTTAGACAAGGATTTTCTTCTCAGGTTTTCCTACCTCACTGATTTTAACTGCCAACCTCAATTAGATATTTATCATATGCTGGAAAGGTTCCTGGAAGCACATTTATAACTGGGGAAATTTCCTTCTCATCCTTGTCTTCCCTGTTCCTACATACTCCCCACACCCCTCATGTCCCTCTTTTTAATTTAACCATAAATTTTTTCAAGCCTTCAATATTCCAATGCTCATTTTTAAACAAAGATTGTAGAAAGAAAAATAACATGAGTAAATAAAGGGGAATAGAAAGTTCTTAGACCAATAAAATTCTGTTCTCTAGTCCCTTCTATGCTCTGAGAATGTATTCAACAGCAAGAAAAAAAATATGGTTCCAACTTTTGGGGGTTTGGGATGAATCCTAACACCAGACTAATTTGCTATAAATAAGTCATTTACGCTAATAGTGAGAAAGATGAGGGTTCCAAGGCTAGCTAATTAGAGAAGACATTAGAAGTACAATTCTACTTGGCACTTCTGATGTTATTAAAAACTGGGGAATGATTATTTGGGGAAATGAAGAAGCATGTCTAGTTGCTGTGATTACATTATTTTATTTAAGCATGTGGTGCCTTAGAGATTCTGGGAAGAGAATGAGAGAAAGCATGAGGAGTTTGCTAGTAGGTATTGGTATGTGGGGACAACTTGTTTCCACTTGACTTAAGCCCAGAATAATTGTGGACCTGCATAAAAAAGATGATAAATTAACATTCTTCCAGCCTCTAATGGGTAGCTAAAGCATTTAATATTCCCGTATTTCCCAATATAATGCACTTTTGGCAGAGTTGCTTAACTATAAAACTAATAGTCATTGTACACTTTCTGCTTCTGTGTTCACCAATTGTACTAAGAGCTGGAGACACATTAGCTCACTTCAGTTTCAATTATTCTGTCTTCTCTTTAGAGAAAGGATTGATAACTACAGTTTGCTAATAACATATGAAGCTTCTTGTGATCTACATTTAATTCAGGCCAGCACAGTGTGAGCTACTATACAGTGCATGAAATAAGACAACCTAATTTTTTCATTTCATGCAGTTGGCTACACAGGGGCTGAGCCATGAGCCACTTGCCATTTCCTTAATGTGTAAATCTTAATTCACTCTCATTTATCAGTTTTGAAAATCAAAATCTGCCTGTTTAGAGAGTCAAGTGTTCAAGTTAGAGGAGAAAATTTTTAATAAATATTTAGTTCAAATATTTTAACTAATGGAGGGCTTCCCTGGTGGTGCAGTGGTTGAGAGTCTGCCTGCCAATGCAGGGGACACGGGTTCGCGCCCCGGTCCGGGAGAATCCCACATGCCGCAGAGCTGCTGGGTCCGTAAACCATGGCCGCTGAGCCTGTGCGTCCGGAGCCTGTGCTCCACAACGGGAGAGGCCACAACAGTGAGAGGCCCGCAGAGCACACAAAAATATATATATATTTTTTTTTTTTTTTTAACTAATGGGATAAGCATAATTTCGAGTTTCATGTCTTTTTATTTATATCAAGTTTTTCTGTAAGTATTTCATTTAAATTGTGTGAATATACTCCACTACATTGCATGTAAGACAGTCTTTTCCAAAGGGTATTCCAAGGAACACTTGTTCCATAACAGGTATGTGTATGATGAAGTATTATCTTTTACATATGAACTATGATGGGCCTTCAAATTGATTCAAAACAGATATCTAGAAATGAGCCAATATGTGTTATGTGTAAGAAACAAGCAATGCAAAAGGAGGGAGGCTGACACACTATTTAGAAAGGGTAACATATTACTTAGCTAATGTTCTAAGTGGAATTCATTTTTTTGATGAGCACATTATAATCCAGCATTGCCTAATGGAAAGCAAGATTATGAGAGATATGAAACATGGGTATGTATCACTGGGAATGGGATGATAGCAAATGAACTGAAAAATAAGGGAGAGATGCAAAGCATGGACCACTGTGTTAAGATGCTGAACCTATCGTAACAGGCTCAAGGCAAGAAACCCCTCTCAAGCCTTGGTTGCAGGGGTATAGCAAGGAACAGCAACCAACAGAAGAAAATCTAAAACAATCTGTGAACTTCACAGTTTTGCTTATGAGTAGTCTTAAGAAACAGAAACACAGAATTGATTTTTTCTTTATAAGTGCTTTTAAAAAGCTAGGGTCTTATTCAACATAGTCTCAGAAGTCCTAACTATGGCAATCAGAGAAGAAAAAGAAATAAAAGGAATACAAATTGGAAAAGAAGAAGTAAAACTGTCACTGTTTGTAGGTGATGTGATACTATACATAGAAAATCCTAAAGATGCTACCAGAAAACTACTAGAGCTCATCGATGAATCTGGTAAAGTTGCAAGATACAAAATTAATACACAGAAATCTCCTTCATTGTTATATACTAACAATGAAAGATCAAAGAGAGAAATTAAGGAAACAATCCCATTACCACTGCACCAAAAAGAATAAAATGCCTAGGAATAAACCTACCTAAGGAAGGAAAAGACCTGTACTCAGAAAACTATAAGATACTGATGAAAGAAATCAATGATGACACAAAAAGATGAAGGGATATACCATGTTCTTGGATTGGAAGAACCAGTATTATCAAAACGACTATACCACCCAAAGCAATCTACAGATTCAGTGCAATCCTATCAAACTACCAACGGCATTTTTCACAGAATTAGAGAAAAAAATTTTTACAATTTGTATGGAAACATAAAAGACCCCAAATAGCCAAAGCAATCTTGAAAAGGAAAAACAGAGCTGGAGGAATCAGGCTCCCTGACTTCAAACTATATTACAAAGCTACAGTAATCAAAACAGTATGGTACTTTGGCACAAAAACAAAAATATAGTTTAATGGAACAGGATAGAAAGTCCAGAGATAAACCCATGTGCCTATGGACACCTAATCTGTGACAGTGGAGGCAAGAACATTCAATGGAGAAAGGAGAGTCTCTTCAATAAGTGGTGCTGGGAAAGTTGGACAGCTATTCAACACATGTAAAAGAATAAAATTAGAACACTCCCTAATACCATACACAAAAATAAACTCAAAATGGATTAAAGACCTAAATGTAAGTCCAGATACTATAAAACTCTAAGAGGAAAACATAGGCGAACACTGACATAAATCTGAGCAAAATCTTTTTTGATCCACCTCCTAGAGTAATGGAAATAAAAACAAAAATAAACAAATGGGACTTAATTAAACTTAAAAACTTTTGCACAGCAAAGGAAACCATAAACAAAACAAGAAGACAACCCGATAGGAGAAAATAATAGGAGAATACGAGAAAATATTTGCAAACGAAGCGACCAACAAGGGTTTAATCTCCAAAATATACAAACAGCTCATGCAGCTCAATAACAAAAAGACCCCAAACAACCCAATCAAAAACTGGGCAGATCGAGACATTTCTCCAAAAAAGACATACAGATGGCCAAAAAGCACATGAAAAGATGCTCAACATCGCTAATTATTAGAGAAATGCAAATCAAAACTACAATGAGGTATCACCTTACACTGGTCAGAATGGACATCATCAAAAAATCTACAAATGCTGGAGAGGGTGTGGAGAAAAGGGAAACCTTCTACACTGTTGGTGGGAATGTAAATTGGTACAGCCACTATGGAGAATGGTATGGAGGTTCCTTAAAAAACTACAAATAGAGTTACCATATGATCCATCTATCACACTTCTGGGCATATACCCAGAGAAAACCATAATTCGAAAAGATACATGCACCCCAATGTTCACTGCAGCACTATTTACAATAGCCAGGACATGGAAGCAACCTAAATGTCCATCAACAGAGGAATGGATATGAAGATGCAGTACATATATACAGTGGAATATTACTCAGCCATAAAAAAAGAATGAAATAATGCCATTTGCAGAAAGGTGGATGGACCTAGATATTGTCATACTGAGTGAAGTAAGTCTGAAGGACAAATATCATATATCACTTATATGTGGAATCTAAGAAAATGGTACAAATGAACTTATCTACAAAAAAGAAATAGAGTTACAGATGTAGAAAACAATCTTATGGTTACCAGGGGGGAAAGGAGGGGAGGGATAAATTGGGAGATTGGGATTGACATATACACACTATTATACATAAAATACATAATGACCTATGTGGGAAAAGAACCTAAAAAAGAGGTGATATATGTATAACTGACTCACTTTGCTGTACAGCAGAAAGTAACACACTGTAAATCAACTATACTCCAATAAAAGTTAAATAAATAAATAAAGTAAAAAGCTAGGGGCACCCACTGTTGCTCACTCTCCATTCCATCTCAACTCTCTGGATATACACAACTGTATATCATAGCTCTAGAAATTCAGAAAGAGATTTATAGAATATGATAATAATAGAGTATGGCTAATGAAACAGATGGCTGTATAGTAGCAGGGGTTACAGGTTATAAGAAACACCTAGGAAGGGAACAATAAACAAAACAAATAATAATATAATAATTACCATATTAGAGCTAGCACAAATAAAATTTATTACACAGCATGAACTATTGTTCTAAAATATATATTAACTAATTTAACTCTTAAGACAACTGTATGAGGTAAGTACTTCCATTATTCCCATTAAAGACAGAGAAACTGAGGCCCAGATAGGTGAAGTATATTGTCCAAAGTTAGATATAGTATATGTATATATAGAATTCAAGGACAACTGTCTAATTCCAGATCCTGTGCTCTTAACAAAAATAATCATCTCAAATTTTTCTGAAATTTGAGTTTTAATTGCCAGTAGTTGATATATATAATAAAAGTAATTAATTTTCAAACTCTTAAATGAATTAGTAGGCATCTTTTTCATACAGTCAGTGCATTATTTTCCCATTTTTGAAAAACTATTCCAAATCAAAAGGCAATGCCCAAATGCTGTATGGGAATATTTGCAAATCTCTCTTAGAGAGCAAAGAAGCATATATATATATATATAATATATATATATATATATATACATATATAGTTTTTTTCCTGTCAAGATGAACCTTAAATGGAAAGACAGGGAGAAGGAAGTTTGATTTGGTTTTTGTTTACCTCAGGAACTCTCTGACAATCTGCTGAGCTGCTGTTTTATGCAGTGAGACTTTGCAGACCGTGTCAAGACAGCTTGCAGACAACTCATTTTTTATTTAGGAAATGTGTGCTTAATGGCTTCAGTGTCTGAGGTTTCCTTTGAATCAAATTTTTTGGCATGCTAGCTTTGGTTTCATTTCATTTGGAATCTGGCAGAAGAGGAGGTGTGAATGAAAACTCCTCTGTTTATGTACTTTTCTCTGTACACAGAAGAGATGGAACATGGATTAATTATGACTCCATGGGAAACCAATACTTTGAAGACTGAAATCTTGATATACTTTAATATATTTTATTATGATACTATATATTTTGACTGTATTTCCCTGCCTTTCTCCATTTATAGAGCTACTAAATATAATTTATAGTGGTGTACTTTAATATTTGTACAGATGGTGATATAAGTTTCTTATGCCAATGGTATGTTTTTTTAACGTTAGCACTGAAAATACATAGTTTACAAATGCAGTATGTTTCATATTCTTAAGATTAGGCTCTTCTTTGATTTTTATCACTATATATGTGCAATATTCATTAAATGAATAATCATGAATTATTGATATTAATTATCTATTCACTGTCAGCAAATTAAATACATACACATAATGCAAATTCTATATGGATTATATTTACATATAAATGTCCTAGAGATACTAAATGCCCTGGAGATATAAGTAAGTCTATCTCTTGTTTCTTCCCAAGACCCTCAAATCTGCTTTAGAAGTGAGTGAATTCTGAACTGTAAATCGGTTTTCAGGAATATAACAATGGCTAAAAAAGAGTCCCCAGGGAAATTTGCTATTACTGATCACAGCTTGTCATGATCATTCAATTACGTGTGAAATCTTACTTGTCAGAGGATATTTTCTTATTTTAGTTGATGTGATTCTCTCACTGCTGGTTCTCAAGTTTTGAGTGCCTGATGTAAATGCGTTGATTTCTTTTCAAAAACAGGAAGACTCTTTTGCTCTATGCTATACAGTTATAAGCAGAAAATGCAATGATATTAGGAAATGGGTAATTAAGCTCTTTTATTACTTAACAATGTACCTGTAATAACTGACCACAGTACTTATTCTATCACTGAGTTAGGAATGTTTATTATTCTATTATCTTGAATACACAAAAGGTGGCTTAATGTGCTAAAGTAAGTGTAAAAATGTTTCATGCTTTATTCACCTTTGATCTAGAATGATATTAAATCACATTATCCCTGATTCACATTACATTAACAACATCAATACAAATTCTGCATATTTTTAATGAGTTGAAAAATCAAAGATGGTTTACTGACTAGTCCATACACAGATGAATAAGCTAGAGTTTATAGGGATATATGGAAGCCTGAAACATCTGGATCCTGAAAAAGTACTAAAAAGAGGAGCTAGGACAAGCTTATCAAAGGAGCTTGACTTTCTGTGGCCACCTCTGTTAGTTCATAATTAAGCATGTTGTGGTGGGACTAGCTGCTGTGGGATAGGAGGGTAGACAGTTGGGGAGATTCTAGACACCCAGTGGGCAAGAACAAGGACAAAATGGATCCTGCCCACACAACTGCATCAACTTCTCATAATCTCTAACCTACAGTGATCCTCATAACATAGAAGCAGTTCTTCTTCTGCCTCTAAAATATAATGCGACTTCACTTACAGCCAACTCTTACCGAGAGAATACAAGGAAGGAGATTCTAGGAAATATAGCTTCTAATATAACCATGTTAACAACAGAACAATCCTGCACACAGAATTAAGGAGGTTACTATGAGGCAGCCAAGGTGTTAAACCCTTTATATGTATTACTCATTTAATCTTCATAACAAACTTAGGAAATTAATGTTATTTTTATTTTTTTACTTGAAAAATACCAAGAACACAAAAAAGATGATAAAATTACACATAAACTGAGAGGGCAGACATCAAAAGCAAGAAGACCTACAATTCTGCAGCCTGTGAAAGGAACACCACATTCACAAAAAGACAGACAAAATAAAAAGGCAGACGACTTTGTACCAGATGAAGGAACAATGTTAACTTCAGAAGAAGGAACAAGATTAAACCCCAGAAAAACAACAACATGAAGTGGAGATAGGCAACCTTCCAAAAAAAAAATTCAGAATAATGATAGTGAAGATGACCCAGGACCTCAGAAAAAGAATGGAGGTAAAGGTCAAGAAGATGTAAGAAATGTTTCACAAAGACCTAGAAGAATTAAAGAACAAACACCTAGAAAAATTAAATAACAAACAAACAGAGATGAACAATACAATAACTGAAATTAAAAAATACACTAAAAGGAATCAACAGCAGAATAACTGAGGCAGAAAAACGGATAAGTGACCTGGAAGACACAATGGTGGAATTCACTGCCGCAGAGCAGAATAAAAAAAAAAGGAATGAAAAGAAATGAAGACAGCCTAAGAGACATCTGGGACTACATTAAATGCAACAAAATTCACATTATAGGAGTCCCAGAAAGAGAAGAGAGAGACAAAGAACATGAGAAAATATCTGAAGAGATTACAGTCGAAAACTTCCCTAATATGGGAATGGAAATAGCCACCCAAGTCCAGGAAGTGCAGAGAGTCCCAGGCAGGATAAACCCAGGGAGAAACATGCCAAAACACATAGTAATCAAATTTACAAAAATTAAAGACGAAGAAAAATTATTGAAAGCAGCAAGGGAAAAACGACAAACAACATACAGGGAACTCCCATAAGGTTAACAGCTAATTTCTCAGCAGAAACTCTACAAGCCAGAAGGGAGTGGCATGATATATTTAAAATGATGGAAGAGAAGAACCTACAACCAAGTTTACTCTACCCAGCAAGGATCTCATTCAGAGTCGATGGAGAAATCAAAAGCTTTACATAAGAGCAAAAGCTAAGAGAATTCAGCATCACGGAACCAGTTCTACAACAAATGCTATAGGAACTTCTCTAAGTGGGAAACACAAGAGAAAAAAAGGACTTACAAAACCGAACCCATAACCATTAAGAAAATGGTAATAGGAATGTACATATCAATAATTACCTTAAACATGAATGGATTAAACGCTCCTGCCAAAAGACACAGGCTTGCTGAATGGATACAAAAACAAGACCCATATATATGCTGTCTACAAAAGACCCACTTCAGACCTAGGGACACATACAGACTGAAAGTGAGGCGATGGAAAAAGATATTCCATGCTAATGGAAATCCAAAGAAAGCTGGAGTAGCAATACTCATATCAGATAAAACAAACTTTAAAATAATGTTACAAGAGACAAGGAAGGACACTACATAATGATCAAAGGATCAATCCAAGAAGATATAACAATTATAAATATATATGCACCCAACATAGGAGCACCTCAATACATAAGGCAAGTGCTAACAGCTCTAAAGAGGAAATCGACAGTAACACAATAATAGTGGGGGACATTAACGCCTCACACCAACAGACAGATCATCGAAACTGAAAATTAATAAGAAAAAGAAGCTTGAAAGGACACAATAGAACAGATTTAATTGATATTTATAGGACATTCCATCCAAACACAGCAGATTGCACTTTCTTCTTAAATGCGCATGGAACATTCTCCAGCATAGATCACATCTTGGGTCACAAATCAAGCCTCAGTAAATTTAAGAAAATCGAAATCATATCAAGCATCTTTTCTGACCACAATGCTATGAGATTAGAAATCAATTAGAGGGAAAAAAATGTAAAAAACACAAACACATGGAGGATAAACAATACGTTACTAAATAACCAAGAGATCACTGCAGTAACCAAAGAGGAAATCAAAAAATACCTAGAGACAAATTACAACAAAAACATGATGAGACAAATTACAACAAAAACATAATGATCCAAACCTATGGGATGCAGCAAAAGCAGTTCTAAGAGGGAACTTTACAGCAATACAAGCCTACCTCAAGAAACAAGAAACATCTCAAATGAACAATCTAACGTTACACCTAAAGGAATTAGAGAAAGAAGAACAAACAAAACCCAAAGTTAGTAGAAGGAAAGAAATCATAAAGATCAGAGCAGAAATAAATGAAATAGAAACAAAGAAAACAATAGCAAAGACAATAAGACTAAAAGCTGGTTCTTTGAGAAGATAAACAAAATTGATAAACCATTAGCCAGACTCATCAAGAGCGAAAGGCCTCAAAGCAGTAAAATTAGACATGAAAAAGGAGAATTTACAACAGACGCCGCAGAAATACAAAGCATCCTGAGAGACTACTACAAGCAACTCTATGCCAATAAAATGGACAACCTGAAAGAAATGGAGAAATTCTTAGAAATGCACAACCTTCTGAGACTGAACCAGGAAGAAACAGAAAATATAAACAGACCAATCACAAGAACTGAAATTGAGAGTGTGATGAAAAATCTTCCGACAAACAAAAGCCCAGGACCAGATGGCTTCACAGGTGAACTCTATCAAACATTTAGAGAAAAAAGCTAACACCCATCCTCCTCAAACTCTTCCAAAAAATTGCAGAGGAAGGAACACTCCCAAACTCATTCTATGAGGCCACCATCACCCTGACACCAAAACCAGACAAAGATACTATAAAAAATAAAATTGCAGACCAACATCACTGATGAATACAGATGCAAAAGTCCTCAACAAAATATTAGCAAACAGAATCCAACAACATATTAAAAGGATCATACACCATGATCAAATGGGATTTATGCCAGAGATGCAAGGATTCTTCAATATACTCAAATCAATCAATGTGATACACTACAAAAACAATCTGAAGAAGGAAAACCATATGATCATCTCAGTAGATGCAGAAAACACTTCTGACACAATTCAACACCCCATTTATGATAAAAACTCTCCAGAAAGTGGGCATACAGGGAACCTACCTCAACATAATAAAGGCCATATACGACAAACCCACAGCAAACACCATTTTCAATGGTGAAAAACTGAAAGCATTTCCTGTAAGATCAGGAACAAGACAAGGATGTACACTCTCATCACGACTATTCAACATAGTTTTGGAATTCCTAGCCACAGCAATCAGAGAAGAAAAAGAAAAGGAATACAAATTGCAAAAGAACAAGTAAAACAGTCACTGTTTGCAGATGACATGATTCTATACATATAGAATCCTAAAGATGCCACCAGAAAACTACTAGAACTAATCAATGAATTTGGTAAAGTTGCAGGATACAAAATTAATGCACAGAAATCTCTTGCATTCCTATACACTAAGGATGAAAAATCTGAAAGAGAGGGCTTCTCTGGTGGCACAGTGGTTGAGAGTCCACCTGCCAATGCAGGGGACGCGGGTTCGTGCCCCGGTTCAATGGAACAGGATAGAAAGCCCAGAGATAAACTCACACAATCAATTAACCTATGACAAAGGAGGCAAGGATATACAATGGAGAAAAGACACTCTGTTCAATAAGTGGTGTTGGGAAAACTGGACAACTACACGTAAAAGAATGAAATTAGAACACTCTCTAACACCATACAGAAAAATAAACTCAAAATGGATTAGAGACCTAAATGTAAGACTGGACACTATAAAACTCTTATAGAAAACATAGAAAGAACACTCTGACATAAATCACAGCAAGATATTTTTCGATCCACCTCATAGAATAATGGAAATAAAAACAAAAATAAACAAATGGGACCTAATGAAACTTAAAAGCTTTTGCACAGCAAAGGAAACTACAAACAAGACGAAAAGACAACCTTCAGAATGGGAGAAAATATTTGCAAATGAATCAACAGAGGATTAATCTCCAAAATATATAAACAGCTCATGCAGCTCAATATTAAAAAAAAATCAACCCAATCCAAAAATGGGCAGAAGAGCTAAATAGACATTTCTCCAAGGAAGACATAGAGATGGCCAAGATGCACATGAAAAGCTCTTCAACATCACTAATTATTAGAGAAATGCAAATCAAAACTACAATGAGGTATCACCTCACACCAGTTAGAATGGGCATCATCAGAAAATCTACAAACAACAAATGCTGGAGAAGGTGTGGAGAAAAAGGAACACTCTTGCACTGTTGGTGGGAATGTAAATTGATACAGCTACTACAGAGAATAGTATGGAGGTTGCTTAGTAAACTAAAAATAGAATTACCGTATGACACAGCAATCTCACTAATGGGCATATACCCAGAGAAAACCATAATGCAAAAAGACACATGCATCCCAATGTTCATTGCAGCACTATTTACAATAGCCAGGTCATTGAAACAGCCTAAATGTCCATCAACAGATGAATGGATAAAGAAGATATGGTACCTATATACAATGGAATATTACTCAGCCATAAAAAGGAACGAAATTGGGCCATTTGTAGAGACATGGATGGATCTAGAGACTGTCATACAGAGTGAAGTAAGTCAGAAAGAGAAAAACAAATATCATATATTAACGCATATATGTGGAACCTAGAAAAATGATACAGATGAACCAGTTTGCAGGGCAGAAACTGAGACACATATGTAGAGAACAAAAATATGGACACCAAGGGGGGAAAGTGGTGGGGGGGCGGGTTGGTGGTGTAATGAATTGGGAGATTGGGATTGACATATATACACGAATATGTATAAAATGGACTTCTAATAAGAACCTACTGTATAAAAAAATAAATAAAATAAAATTCAAAAATCAAAAAAAAAAAAAAAGAAGAAGAAGAAACGACCAGCAGAATAATTCTTTGGTGGTTCCCCGGGTCTCCTGGTGTCATGGAATTTCCTTCTTTTTTGCTTATTTCAATAGAAAATAAGTAAGCTCAACCCAGGGAAAGAAGTTCGACTCAATTTTGTTCAAGTGTCTGATACAATAAAATTCAAGTTGTAAATTTTGATATATCACTGTATGACTCTTCTCCCAACTGAAGTAACACTAGATGATCTTTTTTTTCTTCCTTTTTTTCTCTTTGCGGCACGCGGGCCCCTCACCACTGCGGGCCCTCCTGCCGCGGAGGACAGGCTCCGGACACGCAGGCCCAGCTGCCACGGCTCACGGGCCATGCCGCTCCGCGGCACGCGGGACCCTCCCGGACCGGGGCACGAACCCGCGTCCCCTGCATCGGCAGGCGGGCCCCCAACCACTGCGCCACCAGGGAAGCCCTAGCTGATCTTTTATGACTCTAAGATTTTAATGTTTTTCAAGGCCTGATAATTAATGTGACGCTTACACTGAAGCTTAATAAAAGTGAACACTTTTAAAAATTCCACCTACAAAGAAATTCTATACATATTAAAAAAAAAGAATCCACACGTAGCAAAATTATACAGAACTAAATACACATACACAAAAGAGTTTATGTAAAACTGGTTATATCTAAATAAGGTCTGTGAACTGTATCAATGTTAATTTTCTAGTTGGGGGTTGTGGGAGAAGCTTTCAAAACCAAAAAGAGCAGGGCGGGGCATGGGGACACACCAATATACTTAATATAGGTGACTCTCAAAAACAGGCTGAGTGAAAGAAGCTTTGCACAAAAGGCTACATACTATATGAGTCCATTTATATGAAGCTCTAGAAAATGCAAGTTAATCATTTCTCCATCTGATAGAAAGCAGATCACTTGCTGGGGGAGTGAGAGAGGGAAGGACTATCCAGGGACAGGAGAAAACTTTCTGTAATAACCCAAATCTTAATTGCTGGGGGCAAGAGGGGAGCTTCATGGATGTATGTATCTGTCAAAATGCATGGAACTGTACACTTTAAATGGATATATCTTATTGTGTGTAAATTATATCCAATGACAACACTTTTATAATAGGAAAAAAATTACTCATAAACCCACCACTTAAAAATACAAACATAGAAAAGGAAAAAAAATCCCCTCCCTCTCTCCAGTCACATCTTTCATCTGTGCACTCGCATCCTCAAAGTAACTGCTATTAACGTTTTGTTAACTTTCCTCCTTTCTATAATTGTGGAAGAATAAGGGTATCTGCATCAATGTTGATGGGTTGGTAATCAAAGACCTTTCTCACACTTTCTAGGAACCACATAAGCTCCCCAAATTGCTTTTTAATTTTCAGTGACGGAATGGGGAAGACATGGAATATTACTGTGTTATACATCCCAAACTAGCAGAGGGACTCAGAGCCTAAAATTGTTCAATTTAAAGAAATAAAGAAATGTGCCGTTTCTTTCACACCTGAATTTATAAACTAATCTTTCTCCTGGTTACTTTAGATAGAATTCTGGCACTAATTCGTTATTAACCCTCCTCCCCTGCTTAAGCACATGTATGGTAAGAATTACTCTAGTCTCTAAATCTGTATTAAGCAGGTGTTCATTGGACTCTCAACCTTAGCTAACACGTCAAGCTTAGCTCCCTTGGTCCTATACATCTGCTATTTTAAAAAGACCAGGAAAGAAAAATCTAAGTAAAGCATTTGTTCTATCACCATGATTAGAGTATCCTATGTTACTGTATCACAATTTTTCCTTCCTTCTCTGTTCTTTCCATAATTTTTGTGTAGGCAGAGTATACTTTTCCACCCCATTTGGGCATGGCCATATGTTCTGCCTTGATCAGTGGAATTTGAGTAGAAGCCATACCACACAGTTATGAGCAAAGAGATGATCTTGACCTAGAGCCTGAAGGAAAGCTGCTCTGGCTGACTTCCTAAGCTCTTAGAGGGAAAGAAATCTCTGTATTGAAAATCATAAGAATTTTCAGTTGATTAATACGTAGTATTATCAGAGCAATAACTAGTCTTTCTAACTATGGGTGTGGAAGGATAGAGGGTCCTCTCTCTAACAGATGGGCAGCAAACTCAATACCAGGTGTATGTTAATAACATTCAGGGAAAAAATTCAATAATAAAGAGTCTAAATATAAAGATTTCTCAAATAAGACACTATTTGCCAGATTTACTTTAATTTTTGGTTGAACACAATAGTAACTGATAACTATCAAAGTATATGGTTTATGGCCAAAGTTATACTAAAAGGAAGATTTACCGAAGTAAATACTTTCATTATTAAATGAAAAGAATGAAAGCATGTAGCAAAATTCTCAACTCAAAAAGTTAGAAAAAGCATCATTTTTAAAAGCCTAAGGGATAAAAAATAATAAAGATGAAAGCAAATATTAATAAATTTAAAATTAGCAACAGAATAAACAGTAAGTCTAAGAACCAGATTTTTTCTGCTAAATAAAGCATGAGAACCAAATTTCTAATAAGTCTAATATAGGGAAAGTGTAAACATGAAATTAAGAATGAAAAAATATAAAACTGATAATGAGAAAGGAAGAAACATTAAATAAGATCCATTCTGACACATGACAGTTGAAATACAGATCTTCCTCAGCTTCCTATGGAGGTACATCCCAATAAACACATCCAAAAATGAAAGTACCATGTTGAAAATGTGTATTTAATATACTAACCTACCAAACATCATAGCTTAGCCTAGCCTAACTTAAACACACTCAGGATGCTTACATTAGCCTACAGTTGGGCAAAATCATCTAACACAAAGCCTATTTTATAATAAAGTATTGAATATCTCATGGAATTTTTTGAATACTGTACTGAAAAGGAAAAACAGAATGGCTGCTGGAGTACAGAATGGTTTTAAGTGTATTGGTTGTTTACCCTCATGATCGTATGGCTGACCAAGAGCTGCAGCTTACTGCCACTGCTCAGCCTCATGGGACTATTGAGAGAGTATCTACCACATAACACTAGCCCAGAAAAAGATCAAAATTCAAGTAGGGTTTCTACCTTATCACTTCCACATCATAGTAAAGTCAAAAAATTGCAAAGTTGAACCATCATAAGAATCTGTCTGTATTAAAAAAAAAGATTCCAAAACAAGAAAAAAGCATATTAGAAAAGTTCTAAAATTATTTTCGTAAAATGAAATCAACCTACAATGTCATAATTAACAATAAAACGTTAGAGAAATGCCTATTAAAATCAGAAATAGTAGAAGTTTAGCCAGTATCATCACTATTATAAGACATTATTCTGGAACCCTTGCCCAATGAATAGTATTAAAAAAAATGAAAATCCAATTCAATTATTTCTTGATAATAGTTATCTTCCCAGTAAATGCAAAAAGTTCTAGAAAAAAATTATAGTTAATAAACAGTATACACTAAATAAGCAAACAAACATCATTAGTACTATATAACTCAGGAAGAACAAAATATAAATTTTAATTAGGAAAAATATATATCTAATTCACAACTGCTAACAAAATATATAAAATTCATAAAAAATAAAAATACACGAGACATAAATGAAAAAAATCTACTAAATTTCACTGAGAATCCTAAAACAAGACTGCAATCACTGGAAAACTACACTAAGCACCCAGCTGAGAAGAAAAGATGTTGAATGTCTTCTCTAATTATTATGTAGGCTTAATGTGATTTAACTAATATCCCATAAAGAAGATGTGGTACACGTATACAATGGAATATTACTCAGCCATTAAAAAGAACGAAATAATGCCATTTGCAGCAACATGGATGGACCTGGAGATTATCATACTAAGTGAAGTAAGTCACACAGAGAAAGACAAATATCATTGTGATATTGCTCACATGCAGAATCTTAAAAAAAAAAAAGATGCAAATGAACTTATTTACAAAACAGAAACGGACTCAGAGGACGAACTTATGATTAACAGGGGGACAAGTCAGGGTGGGGAGACAGATTGGGAGTTTAGGACTGACATGTACATACTGCTATATTTAAAATAAAATGCCATTCCATGAAAAAAAAAGGATGTAAACTGTTTATCATACTGTGGAAAATAGGAGTAAATAATAGTATTTAAAAATTGTGGTTTCAACATATACCTTCATAAATATTATATCATTTATTATATGCTAAATTTTATATTAAATAGTATTCCTAAGTGAAAATAAATAAATAATGTCTCAGTGATTGTTTTTAGAAACTGAGAATGGTCCCAAAGTTTATCAAGAAGAGTGACAATTAAAAGATAAAAGAAAACTTTTAAAAAGAAAAATAATGACAGAGATTTGCTATGACCAATACTAAAATTAATTAAAAGCACAAAAGCTGTAAATAGATTATTATATGAGAATTGACAAACAGATAATTTGTCCAGAAATAGACTTGCACAGTGATGTTAGACAATGATGAAGTCTGTCTGGGGAGGGAAGACAGAGAGAGAGGAAAGTTTGT
This sequence comes from Phocoena sinus, assembly GCF_008692025.1. Taxonomy (NCBI): domain Eukaryota; kingdom Metazoa; phylum Chordata; class Mammalia; order Artiodactyla; family Phocoenidae; genus Phocoena; species Phocoena sinus. Next base: position 32,395,842 of record NC_045772.1, on the reverse strand, counting down.
TCAATCAATAGTGCTGGGATAATTGATTACCTCTTTGAAGGGGGAAATATCATATGCTCACCAAACATGATACAAAAAATTCTAGATTAGTGAAAGAAATAACTGAAAGTGAAATCATAAAAAGAAAAAATATTTCGTAAATGTTTGTCAGATCTGAAACTAAAGAAATATCTTTTTCTTCTTAATGCCCTTAATCTTTTTAATTTTGAAAATTTACACACATACAAAAAGCAGTGATAATAGCATGAATTCCTATGTTTTTGTTACGCAGCTTCAACAATTACTCACATTCTGCAACCTTCTATGATAATCTTGAACCAAGTTACAAAGAAAAATTCTACATATTTGACTATGTAAATTTATGTAAAAATAATAAAATCCAAATGATGTTTTTCAAAACGTCTTTAAAAAGCTAATGAAGACTTCCTGTGATAATTAGGTAGGTAAAAGTAATTATTCTGTGTGAAACTTAAAAACAACAAAACTACAGCATCTTCATTACTTAAGAAAAACAGCTACAAATTTAAGACACGGGGCTTCCCTGGTGGCGCAGTGGTTAAGAGTCCGCCTGCCAATGCAGGGGACGCGGGTTCGTGCCCCGGTCCGGGAAGATTCCACGTGCCACAGAGCGGCTGGGCCCGTGAGCCATGGCCGCTGAGCCTGAGCGACCGGAGCCTGTACTCCGCAATGAGAGAGGCCACAACAGTGAGAGGCCCGCATACCACTAAAAAAAAGAAAAAAAAAGAAAAAAAACAAATTTAAGACACAAATTAAGAAAAAGATTTGCCAAACACTGTGTGCTGTGGAGCAAATGGGGGAGGATATAACCTTCCACACTTTAGGGAAGAATATTCAATAAGTATATGGTGCAGCTCTGTAAGGCCCCAGCATCACTTCCTTAGACTGGTAAGAGTTGTAGCCATGGGCCAGCAACAGAAGGAATATATAAGATCCCCACAGGGACACAGTTCCACACTGCACAACAGCAGAGTGCCATTCTCAGAGACAGCGCACTTGGAAAGAGAAACCAGAAATAGAAATTGTGAGAAGACAAAATAATTACTGTTTGCAGTAGATATGACTACATATTTAGAAAACACAAGAGAACAAACTGAAAACAACATTATCAGAAAATTTTTAAAAAGTGAATCAGGAGACCTTTAAGATGGTAGAGGAGTAAGACGTGGAGATCAACTTCCTCCCCACAAATACATCAGAAATACATCTACATGTGGAACAACACCTAGAGAACACCTACTGAACACTGGCAGAAGACCTCAGACTTCCCAAAAGGCAAGAAACTCCCCACGTACCTGGGTAGGGCAAAAGAAAAAACATAGACAAAAGAATAGGGACCAGACCTGCACCAGTGGGAGGGAGCTGTAAAGGAGGAAAGGTTTCCACACACTAGGAAGTCCCTTCACTGGCAGAGACGGGGGGGTCGTGGGGTGAGGGGGAAGCTTCAGAGCCACAAAGGAGAGCGCAGCAACAGGGGTGAAGAAAGCAAAGCAGAGAGATTCCCACATAGAGGATCACTGCAGACCAACACTAAGCAGCCTGAGAGGCTTGTCTGCTCACCCGCCAGGGCAGGTGGGGGCTGGGAGCTGAGGCTCTGGCTTTGGAGGTCCGATCCCAGAGAGAGGACTGGGGTTGGCTGCGTAAACACAGCCTGAAGGGGGCTAGTGCACCACGGCTAGAAGGGAGGAAGTCCGGGAAAATGTCTGGAACTGCCCAAAAGGCAAGAGACCATGGTTTTGGGGTGTGCAAGGAGACGGGATTCAAAGCAAACCTAAACGAGCTCCAGAGATGGGTGCGAGCTGTGGCTATCAGCGCGGACACCAGAGAGGGGCATGAGACACTAAGGCTGCTACTGCAGCCACCAAGAAGCCTGTGTGCGAGCACAGGTCACTATCCACACCTCCCCTCCCAGAGGCCTGTGCAGCCTGCCACTGCCAGGGTCCCTTGATACAGGGACAAGTTCCCCAAGAGATCTCATGGTGCGCCTCACGCTGTTGCACCTCTGCCACCAAAGGCTTGCCCCGCATTCCATACCCCTCCTTCCGCCCAGCCTGAGTGAGCCAGAGCACCCTAATCAGCTGCTCCTTTAACCTCATCCTGTCTGGGAGGGAACAGATGCCCTCATGCGATCTACATGCAGAGGCAGCGCCAATCCAAAGCTGAACTTCAGGAGCTGTGCAAACAAAGCAGAGAAAGGGAAATTTCTCCCAGCAGCCTCAGAAGCAGAGGATTAAATCTCCACAAACAACTTGATGTACCCTGAATCTGTGGAACACCTGAATAGACAACAAATCAACCCAAAATTGAGGCAGTTGACTTTGAGAGCAACTGTAGACTTGGGGTGTGCTTTCTGCATCTAACTTGTTTCTGGTTTCATGTTTATCTTAGTTTAGTACTTAGAGTTTATTATCACTGGTAGATTTGCTTACTGATTTGGCTGCTCTCTTTTTTTTATATATATACACAGAAAATATATTTTTTTCCTTTTTCTCCTTTTGTGCATGTATATGTGTATGCTTCTTTGTGTGATTTTGTCTGTATAGATTTACTTTTACCATTTGTCCTAGGGTTCTGTCTGTCTGGTTTTCTTTTTCTTTTTTTTAGTATAGTTTTCTCAAAGAAAAGATCAATAAAACAAAAAGCTGGATCTTTGAGAAGATAAACAAAATGGATAAACCATTAGCCAGACTCATCAAGAAAAAAAGAGGGAAGACTCAAATCAATAGAATTAGAAATGAAAAGAGAGAAGTAACAACTGACACTGCAGAAATACAAAGGATCATGAGAGAGTACGCCAAGCAACTCTATGCCAATAAAATGGACAAACTGGAAGAAATGGATAAATTCTTAGAAAAGCACAACCTTCCAAGACTGAACCGGGAAGAAATAGAAAATATGAACCGACCAATTACAAGCACTGAAATGCAAACTGTGATTAAATATCTTCCAACAAACAAAAGCCCAGGACCAGATGGCTTCACAGGTGAATTCTATCAAACACTTAGAGAATAGCTAACATCTATCCTTCTCAAACTCTTCCAAAATGTAGTAGAGGGAGGAACACCCCTAAACTCATTCTATGAGGCCACCATCCCCCCTACCAAAACCAGACAAAGATGTCACAAAGAAAGAAAACTATAGGCCAATATCACTGATAAACATAGATGCAAAAATCCTCAACAAAATACTAGCAAACAGAATCCAACAGCACATTAAAAGGATCATACACCATGATCAAGTGGGGTTTATCCCAGGAATGGAAGGATTCTTCAATATATGCAAATCAATCAATGTGATGAACCATATTAACAAACTGAGGAGAAAAAAGATGAGGATCTCAATAGATGCAGAGAAAGCCTTCGACAAAATTCAACACCCATTTATGATAAAAATCCTCCAGAAAGTAGGCATAGAGGGAGCTTATGTCAACATAATAAAGGCCATATGTGACAAACCCACAGCCAACATCATTCTCAATGGTGAAAAACTGAAACCATTTCCTCTAAGATCAGTAGCAAGACAAGGTAGTCCATGTTCACGACTATTATTCAACACAGCATTGGAAATTTTAGCAACAGCAATTAGAGAAGAAAAAGAAATAAAAGGAATCCAAATCATTAAAGAAGTAAAGCTGTCACTGTTTGCAGTTTACACGATACTATACATAGAGAATCCTAAAGATGCTACCAGAAATCTACTAGAGCTAATCAATGAATTTGGTAAAGTAACAGGATACAAAATAATGCACAGAAATCTCTTGTATTCCTATACACTAATGATGAAAAATCTGTAACAGAAATTAAGGGAACACTCCCATTTATCACTGCAACAAAAAGAATAAAATACCTAGGAATAAACCTACCTAAGGAGACAAAAGACCTGTACACAGAAAACTATAAAACACTGATGAAAGAAATTAAAGATGATACAAACAGATGGAGAGATATACCATGTTTTGGATTGGAAGAATCAACACTGTTGACAATGACTCTACTACCCAAAGTAATCTACAGATTCAATACAATCCCTATCAAACTACCAGTGGCATTTTTCGCAGAACTAGAACAAAAAAGTTCACAATTTGTATGGAAACACAAAAGACCCCAAATAGCCAAAGCAAGCCTGAGAAAGAAAAATGGAGATGGAGGAATCAGGCTCCCAGACTACAGACTATACTACAAAGCTACAGTAATCAAGACAGTATGGTACAGGTACAAAAACAGAAATATAGATCAATGAACAGGATAGAAAGCCCAGAGATAAACCCACACACATATGGTCACCTAATCTTTGATAAAGGAGACAAGAATATACAGTGGAGAAAAGACAGCATCTTCAGTAAGTGGTGCTGGGAAAACTGGACAGCTACATGGAAAAGATGAAATTAGAACATTCCCTAACACCATACACACAAAAAACCTCAAAATGGATTACAGACCTAAATGTAAGACTGGACACTATAAAATTCTTAGAGGAAAACATAGGCAGAACACTCTATGACATAAATCATAGCCAGATCCTTTTTGACCCACCTCCTAGAGTAATGGAAATAAAAACAAAAATAAACAAATGGTACCTAATGAAACTTAAAAGCATTTGCACAGCAAAGGAAACCATAAACAATACGAAAAGACAACCCTCAGACTGGGAGAAAATATTTGCAAATGAAGCAACTGACAAAGGTTTAATCTCCAAAATTTACAAGCAGTTCATACAGCTCAATATCACAAAAACAAACAACCCATACCAAAGATGGGCAGAAGACCTAAACAGACGTTTCTCCAAAGAAGACATACAAATTGCCAACAAACACATGAAAGAATGCTCAACATCATTAATCATTAGAGAAATGCAAATCAAAACTACAATGAGATATCATCTCACACCAGTCAGAATGGCCATCATCAAAAAATCTAGAAACAATAAATGCTGGAGAGGGTGTGGAGAAAAGGGGACACTCTTGCACTGCTGGTGGGAATGTGAATTGGTTCAGCCACTATGGAGAACAGTATGGAGGTTCCTTAAAAAACTACAAATAGAATTACCATATGACCCAGCAATCCCACTACTGGGCATATACCCTGAGAAAACCAAAATTCAAAAAGAGTCATGTACCAAAATGTTCATTGCAGCTCTATTTACAATAGCCCGGAGATGGAAAGAACCTAAGCGCCCATCATCGGACGAATGGATAAAGAAGATGTGGCACATATACACAATGGAATATTACTCAGCCTTAAAAAGAAATGAAATTGAGTTATTTGTAATGAGATGGATAGACCTAGAGTCTGTCATACAGAGTGAAGTAAGTCAGAAAGAAAAAGACAAATACCGTATGCTAACACATATATATGGAATTTAAGGGGAAAAAATGTCATGAAGAACCTAGGGATAAGACAGGAATAGAGGCGCAGACCTACTGGAGAACGGACTTGAGGATATGGGGAGGGGGAAGGGTGAGTTTTGACAGGGCGAGAGAGAGTCATGGACATATACACACTAACAAACGTAGTAAGGTAGATAGCTAGGGGGAAGCAGCCGCAAGGCACAGGGATATTAGCTCGGGGCTTTGGGACAGCCTGGAGGGGTGGGGGGGGGGAGAGTGGGAGGGAGGGAGATGCAAGAGGGAAGACACATGGGAGCACATGTATGTGTATGGCTGATTCGCTTTGTTATAGATCAGAAACTAGCACACCATTGTAAAGCAATTATACCCCAATAAAGATGTTAAAAAAAAATAAAATAAAATAAAATAAAATTCTTAGAGGAAAACATAGGCAGAACACTCTATGACATAAATCATAGCCAGATCCTTTTTGACCCACCTCCTAGAGTAATGGAAATAAAAACAAAAATAAACAAATGGTACCTAATGAAACTTAAAAGCATTTGCACAGCAAAGGAAACCATAAACAATACGAAAAGACAACCCTCAGACTGGGAGAAAGTATTTGTAAATGAAGCAACTGACAAAGGTTTAATCTCCAAAATTTACAAGCAGTTCATACAGCTCAATATCACAAAAACAAACAACCCATACCAAAGATGGGCAGAAGACCTAAACAGACGTTTCTCCAAAGAAGACATACAAATTGCCAACAAACACATGAAAGGATGCTCAACATCACTAACCATTAGAGAAATGCAAATCAAAACCACAGTGAGGTTTCACCTCATACTAGTTAGAATGACCATCATCATAAAATCTACAAACAATAAATGCTGGAGAGAGTGTGGAGAAAAGGGAATTCTCTTGCACTGTTGGTGGGAATGTAAACTGATACAGCTACTATGGAGAACAGTATGGAGGTTCCTTAAAAAACTAAACATAGAACTACCATACGACCCAGCAATCCCACTACTGGGCATATACCCTGAGAAAACCATAATTCAAATAGAGACATGTACCACAATGTTCATTGCAGCTCTATTTACAATAGCCAGGACATGGAAACAACCTAGGTGTCCATCGACAGATGAATGGATAAGGAAGATGTGGCACATATATACAATGGAATATTACTCTGCCATAAAAAGAAACGAAATAGAGTTATTTGTAGTGAGGTGATGGACCTAGAGACTGTCATACAGAGTGAAGTAAGTCAGAAAGAAAAAGACAAATACCGTATGCTAACACATATATATGGAATCTAAAAAAGAAATAAAGAAAAAGGTTCTGAAGAACCTAGGGGCAGGACCGGAACAAAGACGCAGACGTAGAGAATGGGCTTGAGGACACGGGGAGGGGGAAGGGTAAGATGGGACAAAGTGAGAGAGTGGCATGGACATATATACACTACCAAATGTAAAATAGATAGCTAGTGGGAAGCAGCCGCATAGCAAAGGGAGATCAGCTCAGTGCTTTGTGACCACCTAGAGGGGTGTGACAGGGAGGGTGGGAGGGAGATGCAGGAGGGAGGAGATATGGGGTTATATGTATATGTATATATAGCTGATTCACTTTGTTATAAAGCAGAAAGTAACACACCATTTTAAAGCAATTATACTCCAATAAATATGTTTAAAAAAAGAGTGAATCAGGAGACATTACAAAATCAAAATATAAAAGTAATAGCTTTTCAGTATATAAACCAAAGTGAGTTAGAACAGTTAAAGTTCAATCGACCTTTTTTTCTATAGGAATAACAAAAGAAGTTAAAACATTTAGGAAGAAATTTAACGAGAATTGTGTAGGGCTTACACAAAGAAAACCTTAAAACCCTAATGAGGCAGGTTAAAAAGCCTTGAATAAATGGAAACACATAACTTGTTTGTGGAAATCAAAATGTCACATTGTAAAGATGTTAATTCTCTCTAAATTAATCTATTGAATCAATATAACCTGAAATGCAATAATCTGAAAATAAAACTTTAACTTTGATCTGTTAAAATATACATGCAGAACTAGCCAAGAAAAATAAGAAAACTGAGGGCAAAGCCCTACAGAATACTAAAATATAATAGAGTGACATAAATTAGGGTAGCTTGATGAGTGAAGTTATGTACCCATGGCTCTCAAATAATGCAGAAGAATTATCTAGGATGCATGTTAACTCTGAAATTTCCCTGTGGGTCAAACATTAAAAATTCTGACTTTCTATGTCAGGGCTAGAATGTGAAAATATGCATTTCTTAAAATGAGATTCCCAGATGATAATAACACAAGTGAAGTACAATTATCCTTCCCTTAACTAATCTACCAATTTAACTAATGAACTCTATTTTCACTATGAAACATATCATCTGATGCCCTCTGCATACTGAAAACCCAGCCAGTGGACCACACTGTTGCATTCACACTCTGTTCCCACAGGTGAGTCCATTGTTTTCTTTCTTAGAAGCAAAATAAAAACTCAGAACTGTTTATGCCTATTTACACCAAATAATTACCTAATTTAATTAAATATTGTGGAGCCCTACATCAAGGGCACAGGACAAAACTTCCGGAATTAACCAAGCCCCCATAGCAACTGTTGCCATGGGCTCTCCTAATCTAAACCGGACAGCCCCCCACCCCCGGACTCCATATTAGGCAAAATAATCACCATGTAGTAACTTCATAGCATCCTGACCAATCACCTAATGCCATCCTGCCAGCAGGAATTTTCTTTGTCTTGAGGCTATAAAAGTTGGCTAGTAGCCCACAAAGGGGGTTGGCTCTCCCTGGTCTGTCAGGAAGTAGGCCCGCTGTATTGGCAGCGCCCTCACTAACTCTGCTCTGCTCTTTGCTCTCAATAAACTCACTCTTTTCTAAAATACTTCATGTCCGGAAACTCTTCTTCCAACCCGCACTCAGACCACGACATTTTGGTGGCCTGTACGGGAACATCTCTTGGAGGGATCTCCTCCCCGGCCTCCTCTCATTTCTTGGGACCCTCTGTGAACAGGCAAGCTGCCATGGAAGCAACAGAGGAACTATGGCCAGGGCCACACCCTGGTGTGTTCCAAAGGCTGCACGGCTCACTTCGCCCCTGTAACTGCCACCCGGAACGGGTGAGGGTCCGTCTGTCTTCCTTCTGACTGAGGACTAAGCCGACTGATATTGTGCGGGCACGGATCAGGCATTTAAAAGCCATTAGGGCGCCTGGCGCTTGAAGCTCCCGTCAAAGTATAAAGGGGTCACAGGACAGACCAGGCTGTTAGAGCATCTGCCCTCAGCAAGACAATTTCCATGCACCGTGAGGCACATATTGGTTCAAGCAAAACACTGAGCCCCCTCCCCTTGGCCGCCGCCTTCCCAGCAGGACTGTGAGGGTAATTCCTCAGCCTGTCTTCTCTGTTACTTTCACCTTTTTCTCAGTTGGTACTGACTTACAGGAGCCTAGGGTTGCCTCTGAGCCATCCCAGGAGTGCTTTTTCACGTTTCAGGGAATCGCCAAATGGTGAGTCACCCGGGGGGTCCCGGGAATCTCTCTCTCTCTTCTTTTCATTCCCTTCCCGAGTCTTATGGTGCTTAGTTACACAGTTTGTGCCTCAGTCGCATGCTCAGGGATCACTTCTCACAGTCGGACATGACTGTTGGGACAGTTGGCCCATTTTGTGCCTTTGTCTCATGGAGAGATCACTGGGACAAAGGGGACGGCTTTCTGTCAGCCGGTGACTCTCAGGACCCCCATTTTATGGCACACAGGCTAAGAATGGGTTCTGGAACGTCTCGGGAGCCTCCCTCAGACTCACCCCTTGGCTGTATCCTCAGGAACTGGAAAAATTTGACCCTGAAAATCTCAAAAAGAAGAGGCTCATTTTCTTTTGTAACACGGCTTGGCCCCAGTATAAACTGGGGAACCAAGAACAATGGCCTCTTAACGGCACACTAAATTATAACATGATCCTCCAACTTGATCTCTTTTGCCAGAAACAAGGAAATGATTCAGAGGTTCGTTAGGTCCAGACCTTTATGGCCCTTAGTCAGAATCCAGATCTGAGGGACTCATGTCACATGCGTCTTTCTGTTGCCGCCTTATCCCCCAGTCCCCCTCTGTCTCCCTCTCCGTCAGATATCCTAGACGACCCTCTACTCGACCTTTCCTGTCCCCCACTCCATCAACCCCCTTCACTTCAGCCCCCGCCCCCTCCTCAATCCACCGGTCCCCAACAGCCACCCCCTTATCAGGGCGAAAGCCCTCTCTCTCCTCCCCACACAAGATCAAGGACTGCCCAACACAAGGAAACAGATTCTAATATGCTTCCCTTAAGAGAAGTAGCTAATGGAGACATGGGCACTATTAGAGCCCATTATCCCCTTCCCAAGTCTGACATTTCCCAAATTCAAAACAAGTTAGGTTCCTTCAGTCAGGATGCCCACAATACTCTTTAGACTCTGGAGAAAACTGGTTAAAATAAAACTTTTTTTGAAATTGCAAAAAGGGTTCTTTTTGCACGTGCAATTAGAAGAGCTAGCCTGTTGAAATATTTTTTTCAGAATCCTGACCCAGAGAGAACAAAAAGATGCCTAGGAAAAAGTTTGAAGTTTATTCTTATCCTGTCCTTGAGCTACAAATACAGCCTACTTTGCCTGAGACTTCAGCCTTGGGTTAATTAGTAGAACTTCAAGCCAAGAAAAAAAAAAAGAGGCAAAGAGACATTTTAAATCTCAAGTGGAAACTATGAGATCTCTGACTGTTTGGATATACGTGTATGTCTCAGTATGGGTCTTTGTCTTTGGATAATATTGCTGAGGTTAATTTGTAAATGAGCTCTATTTAACTGGCTTAAAAGAAAAGTAAGTGCTTACAAATCAAACAATTCTAAATACAAGAAAAAATAAGCTAAATAAATTTCAGATTCATGTGAACTGAGAAATATTAAATTAATACCTGGTGTTAATGGTTACATTTCTTGATCTAATTAATATAGACATGTCTTTTGAGCCATCAACATTAAGTATAATACTTTTATTGTGCCTAGATTTAATATAAACTAAATATGCTCTTATTATATCTGTTGCAAATTTGTCAGCAATGAAAATAACTCAATGTGAAGAAACTTTTAAGAAAAGAAAATACAAATGAGATAAGAGCTTTGGGTGAACTTTTTAGGAATAATTATGTTTTAGGAATGTCTACTTAAGAATAATCTCTCCAGATAGTCAACAACTTAAAATATTTAGAGTTATGCTAAATTAAGTTAAAGGATGGAAGCTTATTAAATAACTAGTCCATTTCCAAATAAAATAAGATACTGAATCATTAATTACTGAACATTGGCTTCCTTTTAGAGAGAAACAAAAGATTTGGAATTATTTTTAAAATGTGTTTGGTGCCACACTGAGATATTTTCTATAAGAAAGCACATTTTTCAAAAATTATTATTTGGATGTATGTTTACTAATCTACAGAGAGCTGATATAAATGACAGTTCATGGTTGCTTAAGGAAAGTAGGATGTATGTTTTCAGTAAAAAAGGTATGAGGAATGGAATTACATTTTATTAAGGAAAAAGGAAGTAGGACTGACTTACAGGTGACTGTTTCTGAATGGGAAAATAAAGTGATGGAAACAGAAAGTGATAAAAAATGTTTGTGGAAAATAGACCCTGAGAAAAGAGTTTTATACATGGTACAAGTTTTCTTAAGATGTTGAACTGCTTTTGCAAAAATACTACCTCTTCAAGATTTATAGAAAGGACTTTCTAAGATTGAATTGAAATTAATTAGGTAAATAAATTTTGTGATTAACAGAAGCTGGTACCAGACTGGAATTTGGTTCTCTCTCTCTGTTAAGAGAACAAAGTTTTCTTGGAATGCTGCTTTTGGTAACAGACTCTGTGAATTACCTTGCATTTAAGTGATTTATATTTGCTTTTAAAATCCTTTTGTTACTTTGCTTGAGTAAATAAGTAGTATTTCACAATGATCTATGAAGATTATGTCGCATGGAAAGTTCATTCTGCTTCTACAAAAATTAACCCCTCATTGCCAGACTTTTGCCATCTGGATATCCTTAAAATATGGCAGCAGTCTACCCCTAAATCAGGGAATTTAAGGTGGGTAAACAATAGCTGTCAATCAAACAGTCAGGGCTATGGGAAATCCAAGACGGCCCCTGGCTTTTTCTGGCTCCCTGACAATCCTCATTTTTTTATTTGACGGGATAAGTCTTCCCTGGCTGCAGGGTTAATGCCCTCACAATGGGAGAAAAAAAAAAATTACGTTTCACTGAATATTAAATTCTAGTTTTGTTCATTAAGGTCTGTGTTACCAAGACTCACTTCCCAGATAGTACTTTGCTGTTATATTATATTGCTAAAAAGTTTAATTGAACTATTAAAGGACACTCTAAGTTTGTTTCTGAAGCTTATCTCAGTAATCTATTTTTGGATGAAGATCAGATGCCCCATGACATATAATCAGGGGATTATACACACTGGAAAAGACACAATTTAAAGGACTATTTCCAACCTGGATGGATGGGGACCCATTTGGGGCTGACTAAATGACTCTCTTTGTAACTACACCCTCAATTTTAATCAGACAAGCCTGGAGTAGGATCTCTGGTCAGAGGAGGATGAATATGATGTACATGAACATAATTTCACTTTATGTTGGGGAAATTCAAGGAAAAATGCAACTAAGAAATATACTAATGAAGACCATAATCCCCCAAAAAAGTTCGGCCCTGGGAACTAAATATGTGGGGATTGGTGTGACCACCAGACACTTACTTAGTTAAACCTCCCGACAAGACTCTCCTCCAAAATATAACATAATTCAGCTAATATTCAGAAATTTGTTTGCCAATCTCCCCGTCACACTCATAATCAGTCAGAGCCCGGATTCTCCCCTTTATGTGTAGATGATTATTTCCTTGGAGTTTTGCCTTCCCAATATAAGCCTAGGCCATGGGACCTCAGTCTGTTTCCAGAGGAAAACTCCCAAAAGGTCAGGGCCTGGCTCTGGGGACCCACAATGGGGGAATCCTTGAGGGACACCAGATTTTCATTTCTATCCGGTAATGGGGTCTATCTGGATCTTCCCACACTTTGGAGGGGCTCCTGTACTATTACTGCTGCAGTCCCAGAGGTGACCATTATGACTATAAAGGATTTAGCTTCCTCAGGAGGCATTCCCAACCTTGGGTCCTTCCTCGAGGAGGTCTTAAGACCTGTCCAGGAGAGAGCAAAATGAACCACTGATTGTGGGGGGGGGACATGCTTATGATAACCCAATTCTTGATCAGCCCAAAATAATACATAGTGTCTTTACAGGACTCTCTTGGTTTGCAGGCATACCCCTCTTAGATAGGAGTGTCCTCAATCTCACCATCATAATCCAGGAATCTTGGAAGGCTACGGTAGCAGCCACTGAGGAACAACAGTCAGCCCTAGGCTCTCTGACCAAGGTGGTTTTACAAAATAGGAGGGCCCTTAATGTTATAACAGATGAGGCAGGGGGTGTCTGTGCCCTACTATGCAGCTTCTATATTAATACCTCTGGCCAGGTTGAAGAAGACCTTCAGATTCTAAAGAAAAACATCAAATTAATAGAATATTTAAAAGAGAGAACAGGACAGGGCCCCAGCTTGCTTTCCAACCTCCTCTCCTCTATGGGGATCTGGTTATGGACATGGCTATTGCCCTTGCTGGGACCATTAATCTTGATAGCCTTTGTTTTGTTGTTTAGTCCCTACATTATTAACACATTATCTAAGTTCATCTCCCAACAGGTGCAAAAGATTCAATTCCAGATGGTGCTACAACAAGGATACCAGCCAGTTGGCACACGGACTACATCGGAACAAGCCACCTTATCATTCCACAGGTTCTTATCTCCCTCTGTAAATACACCCTGACAGAGAGCAGGCATGGGGACTCAGGGCCCCGCGACGCCCCTGTCCAGCAGGAAGAAGCTAGGAATGGTCATCACCCCTTTCGCCAGTAACCTGGGTTCCTATGGCCTGAGATGGGGATAGGCAGATAGTCATGAGCGGTGTGTTAAGGGGCCAAAGATTTGTCCCATAAATAAAAAGAGGGGGAAACATGGAGCCCTACATCAAGGACACTCTACATCAAGGACACAGGACAAAAATTCCGAAATTAACCAAGCCCCCATAGCAACTGTTGCCATGGGTCTCCTAATCTAAATCGGACAGCCCCCCGACTCCATATTAGGCAAAATAATCACCATGTAGTAACCTTGTAGCATCCTGACCAATCACCTAATGCCATCCTGCCAGCAGAAATTTTCTTTGTCTTGAGGCTATAAAAGTTGACTACTAGGGGCTTCCCTGATTGCGCAGTGGTTGAGAGTCCACCTGCCGATGCAGGGGACACGGGTTCGTGCCCCGGTCTGGGAGGATCCCACGTGCCGCGGAGCGGCTGGGCCCGTGGGCCATGGCCGCTGAGCCTGCGCGTCCAGAGCCTGTGATCCACAACGGGAGAGGCCACAGCAGTGAGAGGCCCACGTACCGCAAAAAAAAAAAAAAAAAAAAAAGTTGACTACTAGCCCACAAAGGGGGTCGGCTCTCCCTGGTCTATCAGGAGGTTGGCCCAGTGTATTTGCAGAGCCCCTCACTAACTCTGCTCTTTGTTCTCAATAAACTCACTCTTTTCTAAAATACTTAGTGTCTGGAAATTCTTCTTCCATCCCGCACTTGGATCATGACAAATATTATGTAAACCCATAAAATGTAAGTTCCAAAAGAAGACTGTTTCTATGAAAACTAAGTTAAATGTTTTAGAAAAATACAATAAAAGTAAATTGCTGAAAAAATATTTTGAACTAGTGTGGATGAGAAAACTCCAACAGATTAGAATAACATCATAAAAAGTTAGAAGGATTCTCACTTGGATTTCTCCTAAAGGTCTTCCTCTAAGACTTGTTCACTTTAAAGAAAGGTATAAGAGCATCATTAATGCAAAACTGATGACACAAAAATTAACAGTAGAACCACAGTCAAAGAAAATGCCTAAGATCTAATTCAAGAGACTGGCAAATGTGCATTCATATGTTTTAAATTAAAATATTTAGGGTGTTATGTATTTTTTAATGATTTTCTGCTTTAACCAGTTTTTTTATTATTAAATGAGGAAATAGTAATTCCAATCATATTGGCTAAGGGGACATCTTCTCTAATGAAAAAATACACAATTTGAGAAACACTATAATAGACAAATAGATCAATGAAGTAGTCTTCAGAGATGGATTAAACAGGAAATTTGGAAAATATATATTCCAAATAGAAGATAGATAAATCAACTAATGATGTTGAGAATATCAACTAGTCATTTGGAAAAAAATACTATACAGCTGGATCTTTTTTGTATTCTTACCAAAAGAATTAGAAAAGAAAAACAAATACATGATATATTAAGGTCAAAATATTCAAGAAAGCACTAAATATTTAAGTTACAATTATGAGGAAGACCTTTTAAGCATAACATTACATATAAGCCATAAAGCATTAAAAACAAGACAACCAGCCCAAAATGGAGTTGTTTATGCTAAGTCCCACATCACCAAACTGAGACAATCACAGTTTCGGCTCTCCTAGAAGGAAAACTAAACTAATCAATCAGAAACCACCTGATCAGCACTAGTGGGGTCACCTGCCTGACAGACCCCTGCCATCCCCTGAAGGAAGGTAACTATGCATTAACCCACCACTTCTCTCCCTACTTTATTTTTCCTCGTTCCTGCTCCCTTCTGCCTACGAAAGTCTTTCATTTTGAACAACTGCCCGGAGCTCCTTTCTATCTGCTAGACTAGATGCTGCCCGATTCAAATTGATTTTTGCTCAAACTCTTAAAATGTTTTCTAGGGGGCTTCCCTGGTGGCGCAGTGGTTGAGAGTCCGCCTGCCGATGCAGGGGACACGGGTTCGTGACCTGATCCGGGAAGATCCCACATGCCGCGGAGCGGCTGTGCCCGTGAGCCATGGCCGCTGAGCCTGCGCGTCCGGAGCCTGTTGCTCCGCAACGGGAGAGGCCACAACAGTGAGAGGCCCGCGTACCGCAAAACAAAAAATGTTTTCTAGGGCTTCCCTGGTGGCGCAGTGGTTGAGAGTCCGCCTGCCGGTGCGGGGGACACGGGTTCGTGCCCCGGTCCGGGAGAATCCCACGTGCAGTGGAGCGGCTGGGCCCGTGGGCCATGGCCGCTGCCTGCGCGTCTGGAGCCTGTGCTCCGCAGCAGGAGAGGCCACAGCGGTGAGAGGCCCGCGTACCGCAAAAAAAAAAAAAAAAAAATGTTTTCTATGCCTCAGTTTATCTTTTAACAGTTCTGTTAGTAACAGTAAGAAGCGGGGAGCGAAGGAGACCCCCGACGACCCCAGGAGCAACGAGCAACCAGACGTGGTACCTGCTGAGCCCTGAGCTCGCTGCCTCTTCCGCCTCAGGAGGTGCTGGGTCCGCCCCTCTTGGAGTCTCGACGGCTTTTCTCTCAGGAGCTTTTAGACTTCATTTGAACATTTCTTTCTCTAGACTCGGTCTGGAATCCAGTCGGAGGCGAACTGGGTCCGACTTAGAAACGCGACCGGGTAGGGAGGTGGGACCAGGGAACTAGTTCCGGGTCAGATTGGGTCTGACTTAAGCAGGATTGGGCCCAGCGAGAGGAGTGACGTGAATAAAATTTTAAGTCCAAACAAGCAGGTTATCCTTAGCCAGGATAATCTTGCATTATAGTGGCCACAGCTGAGGATAATCTTGCATTATAGTGGCCACAGCTGAGAACTTTTAACCTGGATAAGCTTATCCATTTATAAGGTGCCTTAGAGAAAAAGGGATCTCAGGCTAGCACTCACTATAAAGCGTAGAGGGAAAACTATTCTTCCTCCTCTTCAGTTTTTCGTGACCAGGATGAGGCTTGCTGGGACACCCCACTCACTCCAGAGCCTACAGAATCCTGGGGAAACTGGCAGAAGCAAGCAAAGGGTAAGAATTCTTAACAAAGTCAGCTCTCCTAGATCTCTATCTGTGGTGCCTCGTCGAGAGAGCAAGGGAAAACTTCTCGTTGTTCCTTTCTTTCCAAATTCAGATTGGCAGGCAAAAACATTTGTAAGATTTATTCTGAATCGAATCGTGACTTGTGAATTTGCTTTCGGGCACCCACTGGTTGTCAACATATTCCTAGGGCCAGCTATCGCCTTCTTGTTTGTCTTGTTTTGTGTCCTGAGAACTTAGCTTGGCTTTCTGCCTGACTGGGGCATGTGGGTTCTTGTGTGTGCAGGAAGCTCCACTGTTAGTTTGGGGGCCCCAAAATGTGGCTGGACATAAATGTGGATTGCAGTCCATTGGCGGCCACAGTCATACTGTTGCCATCTCAAAGATCCCAGCATGATGCATACAAGTAGAGAGTTCTCTAGTGCCAATTCATGGGCCCAGAATCAAAGCAAAACCACGTCTTTCTTTTTTTGATCTCCCTGTATCCAGTTGTCTTTTGGAATTAAGGGTTCCTGATTGATGTTCTATCCATTAATCTTAGACAACAATATGGGTTCATATATCTATTAATGTTTACAAAACAACATCACCACGGACACGACTGACCTAAAAGCCTGAGTTTCAGAGTCACCTATAGATAAATTAAGGATTATAACAAGCAGCAAAAATCAGTTGCCCTTTGGAAAAGATGACTTGATGAGAAGTCAGAAGGATATCTAATGATTCTGGGGTGGCCACTGCATAATTGAACAGCTTAAGTGAATATTGTGCATCCTTATTAAGTATGAACTCAATAACCAAAACTTTATTGATTAAAAATTATTCTCAAGTGTTTTGAAAAAGTATTATTACATGTTTCACTTTTATTTTATATTTTCTACTTTAATGTTTGCAGTAACATGAGAAAATTGAAACATTTTTTAGTGATATTTACCTCATAAATATTAATATTTAACAACTTAGAAGCAATTTAACAGGTTATTAATGAAAAACTATATATTATAAACATGAATTATATCTTTTACTTAATATTATCATGGCTAACAGTAAAATCTGCATCTATGCTTACATAGTGGCTTTTAGGAAATTTCAAAATATGGTAGATAGTAAGTTGACCAGTGTCTGCTATTTAAAGAAAATTGCTTGCATTTTTTTAAAATGATCGGCAGCTGAGTTTGGCACATTGGAAATCCCTGGTTGGTGAGGCTTTGGGGATGAAGACAGGCATATTTCATTTGTACACCCAAAAAGGATGGTAGTTCTGGAACTTTGCAACACATTGGGCAGGGACTAGAAACAGTTACTTGGTGGAAGTTGACAGGACTATTTAATGACTTGGGCCCCAGGGGTAAATCCCAAAACCATGAAAAGAATTTCCAAGATCACTGTGAAATATGATTTACTGGACAGAAAATGATGCAAGTCAACTGAAGAGAATCAGAAGTTTCCGTGAGAACTGGGAGTTTTCCTAAGAGTTGTTTTTCTATCTTCCATGAAATTAGCCATTTTCTATGTTTTCAATAGATTTTTTTCCTTTCCTAAAGTCTCGAAAAGAGGATGAATGGGGCAACATCACTGAAAGCCTCTTTGGGGATTTTTCTAATGATAATTCACTCTGAGAAGGAGCTCTGCATTCCTTTTATGTAAAATTTCCTATGACATAGCTTTGCACCTGAACTGTAGTATAGTTTTATGCTTTCAGATAACCAATGGGAAACTGGTTTCTCCCGTGATATGAGGGCTTTAGTGTCTTAATATATATGAGAAATACCCGGGGTAAAATTTAGTGCTATATTTAGCAAAAATGAATGCTTCTTCATACTAAAACAAGATGTATACTTCTTTCTGCATTTTTTGCAAATATAATTACCATTTATTCAGGAAACAATGGCTACATCTCATCACATACACATACATATACATAAATGCTACACCTACCCTACACACACACACACACACACACACACACACACACACACACACACACATTTTCAGGGCTTATCCTATGACAAACATGATATTCTGTACCCTGAAGGCACAGAACTGACAAGGGGTAATATACTACTGCACCAGAGAGTCGTAAGTGTGGCCAAATCATGAAGTTTTAGTGGTGTGAGAGGAGAGGACTTTCTCAATACACAGTGACAGTTGTCACTTAAATGCGTCTCCAGCCCTACCCCCTCATTTCATGGAGGGATGAAGTTGCAAATGTAAGTAAACAATAAAAAGAAAGAAAACCTTTTTACAGAAAAAAAAAAAATCTGCAATATATCGGAGCCCAAACCTCACAGCTTTAATATACTGAGGGAAACATAGTTTTCAGGGCTTAGGGAAAGGCCTTCTTCCCTCCTGCCCAGAGAATAGAAGGATGTTCATGCTTTAGGAGTTCCACAGAAACCAGCTCTGCTGGGGCCCCATGGAGGAGGGCGGAGGGTTTGTTGTAGGCTTGCAGTGCAGTATGCAATAACGATATCTAGGAGAAGTGACAACATGAAAAGGCTGCTAGAGCTCGGAAAAGGAAGCAAGCTGTGTATACCATGTGGTACACTACAGGACTTATGTCTGAGTAGGCAAGAGAATCTGGCTAGAGTGCAGCTGCGGGGAAAAAACAACATATGCCTTGGAATATATACAATGTGTGATGCTGTGTTGAAAGTAAACAGTGTGTGTCTATAACATAAATAGAGAAGTGCAGATAGAATCCATGTGTAGACAAATACAGTAAGTGGGTTTTTTTTAATAAATGTGAACACTTATTTTTTTTAATGAATTTATTTATTTATTTATTTTTGGCTGTGTTGGGTCTTCATTGCTGCGAGCAGGCTTTCTCTAGTTGTGGTGAGCAGGGGCTACTCTTCATTGCGGCAGCTTTTCTTGTTACGGAGCCCAGGCTCTAGGAGCATGGGCTTCAGTAGTTGTGGCATGCAGGCCCAGTAGTTGTGGCTTGCAGGCTCTAGAGCGCAGGGTCAGTAGTTGTGGCGCATGGGCTTAGTTGCTCCACAGCATGTGGGATCTTCCCAGACCAGGGCTCGAACCCATGTCCCCTGCATTAGCAGGTGGATTCTTAACCACCGCGCCACCAGGGAAGTCCTCAGTGTTAAGAGTGGTTAAAAATGGGTGGTTGGATATCTGCAACTTTAACATTCTTTATATAATTTTCTATTTTTCCAGTTTTCCTGTGATTAAGTATGCTTTATAATATACAGTGCTTTATAATAAGAAAAGTTAACAATGTTAAGATGATTTTCATCTTTACTCTTATTTGGTCGACAAAAATCCTGAAAAGCAATTGGTACATTATCAAAATCCTCTGGATAGACATGCAGGAACAGCAGCTTTAGAAATTCCAAAACTACTGAATTTTTCTATTTGAATTAGCACTTTAATGTATAAGGTTCATTGTATGTCCAGCATTATCTCAAAGTTATAGAATAACAGTCCATAAAATCTTTTATTATTTTTGTTTCAGCACATATCTACTTACCAAATGAGCTTATTATTTTTTAAAAAGAAACAGCTGCTTATTCTTTCAAGAATGAAATTGTAAAAGTTTGCTTTTAAATCATATTATTGTATAAAATTATATAAATAACTACTTCTCTAGTTGAATTTTATCTTTTATTTATCACCCAGATGCAATGGAGAAAAAAATTAAAAAATAAAATTCTAGGCTATATAAAAATATTGCTAACATAACATTTACTCTCCATTTAAACAGCAATGCAGGCACACTGCAGAGGAAATATTTCCATATGGCATGCATAAACACCCTGGTTAGTGACCCCTTAAGAGTTTCTGTGCTGTAATATGTTTGAAGACTGGGGGAATATTTCTATAGCATTTTCCACATTTTTGCATTTTTTTCTTATTATAATTTTTTCATATTTACTCTAAATCATATGCCTCTATTACTACTTTTTTGTGTATAGACTACTCTTAACTACTATCAAAATTGTTGAATATCTTTGGTTAGTGTGTACTATTTACCTTTGAAGCTAGAAAACTGATTTCTAGGGAGAACCAAAGGTATATAAATATAATGTATGCATGTATACCTATGTATATAGGTGTGTATATACATACGTACATATATGCATATATATACACACCGATATACATACATACAGGACATCATGGGATTTTTGCTTGAAAAATAAATTATGGCAGACCAAACACTGGTAGGAAGAGATGTGACTGAGACAGGAAGAGGTTTGCCCAGGGAGAATTGATATCAAATTCAGGAAAAACAAGTAAGGTTGCTTTATTCCCCATCTCCCTTCCATTTTTTTAATATATCTCTGTTAATATATTTCCCATGGTGTTTCTCAGAAGTTTAATCCCTGGAAATAGTACTAGTAGAAAAAAAAATATCATGGTCAAGAAATATGGGGAAAAGCTACACAGTAATATTGCTTTCTGTAAGAACTTTAGAATATTAAAGGCTCTGAGAAGTTCTGTAATAATAAATCTGTCCAATTTTTCCCGAATCTCTTAACTGCAATGAAGATATTTTTTAAATAATATTAAATAGCACTCATACAACACATTATCCAATCCTTGTCTGTCATTATCACACTTACCTTTTAGACATTAAATTCATAAATGTTCTAATTTTTAATATTTTTCTGAGTTTTCTTCCTATTTTTTTATCCTCTGTATCTTTCCCCCATTTCTTATTCCTCCACTTGCTCACCCACCTTTAACTGTTTCATTTGTTTACTTAGTCATTAATGTTTATTTAAAACACCTGCACTGTTTGTTGCATTCCGTTCATTTAACGTTTTTCTCATTCCCCTTCATTCCTCTCTTTGTTACTAATTACCTTTTACAAAATCAGAGCATTTGCATGGACCCTTCCTTCTGTTTCAACTATTTTCCCCCAACTTCACTTCCCAAATTCCTATTTATCCCCTTCCACCACACATACACACATATGCACAGGGTTAGGTATATTCACTATGTTGGGTGTTTTCATTATCACAGCACATTTACGGTAATTGGCTTTGTATTTCTCTCTCACACTACACATTCTGAGAGGTACAAACCATGTCTGTCCTTTCCATTGTTAAATCCTCAGAATCTACCATGATGTACAGAGTATATACACATGTTTAATTGTTAAATTAATGAATGGATAATACTGCTAACACAGCTGTATTCTTCAAAGACTCTTGAATATGTTTACACAGAGTATATTATTATAAGTATTTCATTGTTTGAGTGCAGTTGCTTATGCAAAAGCTTATGTTGTTGAGTAGGTTGGTATTTTTCATGGTTGAATAGCAATTTGTTTATGGGCCATTGATTCCATGGAGACAGGTAACAGCACTTTGTCTTTTGAGTTTAACAATTCTTTACAAATACTAATCTGAACCAATCAATTTTTGAAAAGTGACTTTGTATTGATAGACATACCTAGTCAGAACAGTGAAAACATCCAAAGCTGTTTGGTGAAAAATATATATTTTTTTGCTTGTTAATAAAGAATGTCAGACCCCCAAAAATCCCAAACAAAGATACATTTAAAGTCATCTACATTTGAATGAAAAATGTATGGTTATTAACTATATTATATGCTTGGTTTATTTAAAATAACACTAACATGTTGTAAGGACCAAAAAATTCTATTTACTAAAAGTGGGTTATATCTCATTGCAATACAGCACACTAGAAATTTAAACACGGAAGAATAATATAATGAAAAAGACTTCATGAAATGCAACACTAAATATTAAATATTTATTATGGCCTGATAGGTTGAATCATTTGGATTATCAATAATTAATTACTCTGAAAACTTCAGATACTTTATAAATATCAAAGACTTAATAATTACTTTACAAATCCTAAGTAGCATAAAATCTACAGACTTCATATATCAATGGAAATGAATACAAGTTAAAAAGATGGGTGCTTTAAAATGAATAAACTAAATCTAAAATATTCATATTTTGAAATGTTTGCTCTTATAAAGAAATGAGTGTGATGACAGGAAGGTAAAAATAATACCATCTCTAGACATAAATAGAGCATATGTGTGAGCAAAAATGCCAACAGAGCAAACTTGCTGCCAGTTCCTCTTTTGACAATATTAAATATGCATCCAACTCACAATTAGTCTGGATAGAGGAGGAAGAAATAATTCACAGATTATCACTTCAGCCATTTGTATTAACGCTCTTCTCCAAATATATAAGAAATGTTAGAATTAACCATGTTGAATTTCAACTCCTTTATGTGTTTCCCTTTCAATTGTAATAACCATAATTTTGAGGATTATAATAATGATTGATATTGGTTTCACACTTATTGGGTAGACAATGCCCCATACCAAGAACTTTACATATATAATCTCATTTAATTCTCTTAATAATTTATTGGTAGATTTTATTATAGAAAAACCCCACCATAATGTAATAGGTGAAGTATAAAACTTTCAACTGCATAATATAAACTAATGTTATTGCAAGTGTAATTAAATGACTAGGTTGAGACTGCACAAGATTTTTTTGCTGGGGGGAAGGGGTGAGATGCAGAATGCAGCCATCCTGGTCCCAGCTGTAGCTTGGTATCACATTATAACCGTTGTCAACTCTGGCTTACATATCTCTGTGTGTCTGACAATGATGGTTTGGACTCCTAGGTCATAGGCAGCAGTTCCAGGAATCTTTCAACGCCCATTTGGTCAAATAGATATGAGGTGATTGGGCTGAGAAAATGCCAGGGACTTGGGGACTCACTCTCCTTCCTCTCACAAAAATAGGCTAGCCTGTCATTCATTCACCTGTCCTTTTGCTCCCATTCAAATCCCATCATGGCTACTCTCCACATGTAGTATGATTAATAGAAGCTAGACAGAGAAGAACTCAATGCTAATTGCATTATCTGAATTTGTATTATCCTCAAGTATTACAATTTTGTCAAACTTGTTTTAAGGAAATAGGAAACTAAAACTTAAAGAAGTTACATAACTTGCCTAAAATCATTCAGTAAGTAAATAAAAATTGAGAATTAATCCTAGGACTCTTTTCTTTGAAAGTAACAGAGATCAATGCCAGTTAACGAAACACAAAAAGACGAAAACTAGTTTACAATAAGGATTGGGGTATTGTCTCTTGACCTTGTAATTCAGAATACAAACAGGAAGAAACTGGAACTAGCTGAGCTGTACCACAGGTGACAAAGAAACGTCTCGATCTTTGCTTCTCTCTACATGTCTGCTTCATTCTACTGTTGTTACAAACCAGCTTTCTTTGCTTCTATTCTTTGTGGCAGAAATAGACATCATCAGCTTCCAAATATTATTTCTTCCCTTTAAGGGATCAGACAGAATAAAGTTAACATCTTAAGAGAGACCCTTGGACAAAAACAGAAACTCATGTATTGAATAAGAAAGAATTTATTGAGTATCTCTTGGGTTTCAGATATTTTTCTGGGTGCTGGACTTTCAAAAATAGATAAGATATGATTCATGTTCTTGAGGAAGCTATAGTTTAGAGGAAAATGAATTTATATAAGCAAATAAGGTCTACATAACATGGAAAATGCTAAAACTGAAGTGCTTTAAGTGTTTCCTTTCTTCCATACTTCCCCCTACAATCAATATACCTCATAGAGCCTCATAGTTTACAAATCTGACCATGGAATTTCCCACTTTAAACCTCCCATAAACTTCTCATGCACTTTGACTAAAATTCAAACTCATTATCACAGTCTAAACTTTCTACAAGAAATAGCCCTGTTTATCTTTCCAATTTCATCTCCTCCCATTCTATCCCTTGCTTCTTCCACAAGCCAAGCTCATTCCTACAACAGAAGACCTTTGCCCTTACTAATCCCTCTGCAAGGAAAATGCCAATCCTAGATCTGGGCTAATATCTTCCTGTAATTCATTTCATGTCAAATGTCATCTCCTCAGAGAGGTCTTCTATAACTAAGATATAAAAAAGTACCCCCTCTTTAGTTACTCTTTATTGCCATGCCCTGTTTTACGTTCTCACAGCACTTATCACTAATGTGTGCGCTTGTTTAATGTCTGTGACGCCCACAGAGTGAATTCTATGAGCAGGAATCTTGTCTGTTTTCTTCACTACTATGTGCCCCACCATGTAGAACATCTCCTGGCACATAGCAGGCATCCCACACAATTCTTAGTGGAATGAGGTAATGAATGTATAGTATGTGGGACAGGCAAAGAAGAGGGGCCTTTGGACAAACACAGAGATTCACGTAAGACTTCCTAGAAGAGCAATTGCCTTCAGTCTTTTATTCTTTATACTCAAAATTTCAGATACTTCTAATACTTCTTCCGATAATATGGTTTCTAGACCTCACCAGTTTCACAATCCAAATGGCTGTCTCTTTGACAAATCCCAGTTTTAAGTCTCTTAAAATATGATTCAAAACTGAATACAGTAATGCCAAAAGAGTCTGTCTAGGACAGAGAATAGTCGGGTATGTACTTTGTATGATTTATTTCTTGCATTTCTATTAGTCCAAACTAAGAACGGGCTAATTTTTAAATAGCATAAACCAACAAAATATCATTAGCTCAAATTCAGGTTATAGTGAATTAAAACTTGCAGTTTTCTGGGCTTCCCTGGTGGCGCAGTGGTTGAGAGTCCGCCTGCCAATGCAGGAGACACCGGTTCGTGTCCCGGTCTGGGAAGATCCCACATGCCGCGGAGCGGCTAGGCCTGCGAGCCATGGCTGCTGAGCCTGCGCGTCCGGAGCCTGTGCTCTGCAACGGGAGAGGCCACAACAGTGAGACGCCCTCATACCGCAAAAAAAAAACCAAAAAAACTTGCAGTTATCCTGTCACTAGTGGAACAGCAATTCCCTTGGCTCTTGCCCTCTCAAGGGAGAGAATTCAGGCAAGAGGCATAGAGCAGTTTTAAGTAGCAAGAGTTTTATTAAGCAAAGCAAAATTATGCTCCCAAGAAAGGATGAGAGTGAGCTCTCCAGAAACCAGAAGCAACCCCGCAATGGGGTAGGGTTGTATTTTTCGTTTTTTATTTTTTGTTTTTTTTTTACAATTACAAATACAATTAAGGAATGCTTAAAGAAATAACTTTAAGAACCCACTAAGAAATTAGAAACAACTCTAGGTATTTCAAGCATAAAGGGAATTAATACAGAAAAAAAAGGAAGTTTACAAAATAATTGGAAGGGCTCAAAGAAAAAAAAAAAGAAATAAACAGCTACTAGTTCTTTAGATCACAAAGCAGCAAACTGTAATCAAGAGGTCAGGAAACCACCATACAAGTTCAAAAAGCCACAGTTGCTCTCAACCCCCAAGCCAATGACTGGCAGTAGAACATGGAGTCCAGCTGGATGCTGCAGAAGCACACATCTGCTCAAGCTTTATGCACCTGCCAGAGGAAGAATGGTTTCTGCTTCTCTTTTTCTTTCCAAGTCTCCACGAGTGCATCTTATTAGAACATAAATTGCATCAAAACTGTTGAACCAACATATTCTAGAAATGTAGTTCCCATACTTTCAGCCCCCTAAGAGTAGAAAGCATAGAAAAAGTGGAAATGAATAACACAACTAACAAAGAGATTGAGAGAGTGTTCAACATCAAGAAATTGCAACATATTTCTAGAAGATGTAAATCAGATGGAAGGGTTCTGATAAAGAAACAAAGTGGAAACTACTGAAGCCCACCCGCCTAGAGCCCATGCTCCACAAGAGAAGCAACTGCAGTGAGAAGCCCATGCACCACAGCCAAGAGTAGCCCCCGCTTGCTGCAACTAGAGAAAGCCTGTGTGCAGCAACGAAGACCCAATGCAGCCAAAAATAAATAAATTTATATTAGAAAAAAATGAAAGTGGAAAAGGCAGCAGTCTAGAATATGCAGATAATTGGGCTGCAGTGAATGAGGCAGCCTATTCTTGCAGTGTAATTATGACCAGGCATAGCCTCAGGGTGTACAGGTATAGAAGATAAAGAAAAGGTAAAGGTACAGAAAGAGATTAACTGAAGATCTTTTTATTAACCACTATGCCAGTTGCTCCCATCTCTACACTCTCATGCATAGAATCAATAAAAAGCAGTTTAAATTGGCCAAAAATTAATTTGTTTTCTCTTAATACTTGTGTGAAAGTAAATTAGGGGGACTCTCATGAGAGTTAATACCCAGTGCATAACCCTCATCATATTATTTGTGAGGCAACTGACCTTTAGTACCTCGAAAGCAACATAGCTATAATATTTTGCAGCTCCTCCTATTGAGAAGTAGAATCTCTTTTCCCATCCCTGGACTGCTCCTTGTGACTTATTTTGACCAACAGAATGTCACAAAAGTGACCCTGTGCGAGCTCTTGAAGCTCCTGTCTTCATCCACTTGGAATCCTCCTACTTCTGTCATCGTGAGAAGAAGCCCAGCATGGAAGACCACATCAAGAAGACTGCCCGGGCTTCCTGCCTGTCCAGCCCTGACTTCTGAGCTTCAGAACTTGAGATCATCAATCCCAGCTGAACTTCCAACCTAATGAACCCACATGAGTGAGCCCAGGTGAGACGAGCAGAAGAGGATGAGAAGTACTTTATGGCCATGGAATTTAGGGGTGTTTTGTCTATAACCAAGGCTAAATTTAACATTACTCAGACAATCCTCCACTCCCTGCACATTCAATACAATTAAAGTTTATCCTATCCACAAACTCATTACCCCTTCCCTCACCTCCTTTATAACTTGTTCAAATACCTGATACTCAAGGAGGTCTTTTCTAACTACCTTATTTTAAATTATAACCACAATCACCACCACCCTCTTATACTCCATCTCTACTTCTAGGAGACAGAGATTTCTACTTGTGTCATTCCCTACTATTTACTCACTGCCTGCCTTGTACCTGCCACATAGTGGGCACTCAGTAAATATGTGTTAAGCAAATTAATGAATGAATTGATAGGGTATGAGTAGTAAAATATCAATTCTAGGAACACTCTCTTTTGAGTGAAAGAGGGATCATTACTTTGGCCCTCTAAAGATGAAAATGCAAATCTAGCATACCCTAAGGGAACAACAGGGAATAAGATTTGCTTTATGACCATAATGTGAATGCTATTTACTGGTTTTCATATTTTAAAATTAATCTATAGATAAGTTATACAAAACAATTATAAAATAAAATGTAAATGTTATTAACCTCAACAACAAAACAATAAAAGCCTCCATAATAGTTATTAGAAAAAAAAGTGGGGAAGGAATAAGGTTATAATAACCCTGTTGTGCATAATGGGAAAAGAAAAATAAAAGCATTGTCTAAAGCCAGTGGAACAAGAATTGGGTGCTTAATCTAGTATTAAATTGCAAAGGTGACTTGTGGGAAAAGTGAAAATAATGACTATCAAAACATGGGAGGATAGCAAAGGCCAGGTTGGAATAGAAGAGGCAAATACCTGAGTACAGATTAAGTTTCCTTATTTTCCAGAGAGAAGTTAAGTTGCTAGTAAGATAGTGTAAACATATTG
Source organism: Phocoena sinus (assembly GCF_008692025.1). Lineage (NCBI taxonomy): Eukaryota > Metazoa > Chordata > Mammalia > Artiodactyla > Phocoenidae > Phocoena > Phocoena sinus. The sequence goes on along the minus strand of NC_045772.1, from coordinate 32,367,973 downwards.
TTTAGATTTTCAAGTGTAGCCACCAGAAGAACCAAAACAGGGACAGTTAAAAGAATTTACCTCTGGGGTATGGGCCTGGAATAGGGGAGGGTACCTGTTGTTTGTCTTATAAGCTCGATGGTAAAATTAAATTTTTCACCATATTCACAATTTTTCTATTTTTAGAAACAGTAATGATAAAATGAATGAATAAAAATTACTTAAGTATAAAACAAAAATGAAATGTTCATCTTGAGGAAACTGAAAATCATTGAACTTTTCTAGACATTCTTTATAGACCATAAATAAATCTCCATAGTTTAAAATAAAAGAGAACTCATCTATGAGATACTAAAATTATTTAACATACAGGGGAGTTTGGAAAAATAAGGGTGACAGTGTCACTCATCGTCTTGTTCATCTTTATGGTGCTCACAGATGTCAGAAGAGTAAAGCAATGCAAGGAATCCTGTATAAGTTTCCAGTGTTCTTGCTGACCTGTTTTACCAAGACCTCTCTGTAACTTTGATCTTGTAACTCTTTAAGTTATTTCAGTTTGATTTTCTACAAACAGGAATTCAGTCTCTGTGAACACACTGAATTTGTAGGTCAGGCAGCAATCAGATCAATTTTTACTTCTAACTTAGAAGAACAAAATGTTTTTTCTGGAATTGCAGGGGAAAAGTAAATGTTTCTACTGGGTCTTATGATATTCAAATTGTCTTAGGAACTTTAGAAGAGTTCATCATATTCTCCCCTCCTAAAGTTTTCTTTCTGACTTTGCATTTAAAACTACATCCTGAAACTTGGCAGAGCTGTAAATTTATTGAGTAGTTCCATAGACATAAAGAATCTTTTTAAAATCACAATAATTTTTGAAGTAAATCAGAAGAGAGAAAAGCAGCAAAATTGTGTACTCTCTAGTCAAAACATGATTTAAAATTAAGAAAAATCACAAAATTGATGCACCACTAAATGCAATGTAGTATCCTGAATTGAATTATAGAACAGGGAAAGAACGTGAGTGGAAAAACTTGTGAAATCCTGATAAAGTCAGAAGTTTAGTTAGTAGTAATGTACCAGTGTCAACCTCTTAGTTTTGACTAATGAACCATATTTATATGAAATGTTAACATCAGGAGAAACCGGATAAAGCAGAAACTGTCTACTATCATTGTCAGTACCTAGGATGGGGAGAGTGAGGCAGGAACTAAGTATTACTGTGACTTTGTAAAGAAAATATTTGACACAAGAGCAAAATGATTAACCTGTTCCATCCAATAGAAGCAAGGAACAAAGAATGTATTGACTTAGCTAGACATTTACACCTGCCCCACTTAGTGTCCATTCAGGTTGCTATAACAGATACATACCATAGACTGGGTAGATTATAAAAAACATAAACTTATTTTTCATAGCTCTGGAGGCTGGAAAGTCCAACATCAAGACCCCTTTAGATTCAGTGTCTGGTGAGAAGCCACCTCCTGGTTCACAGATGGCTGTCTTCTTACTGTGTCCTCACATGGTAAAAGGGATGAGGGAGCTCTCTAGGGTTTCTTTTTCAAGGCCACTAATCCCACTCATGAGGGCTCCATCTTCATGTCCTAATCACCAAGTAAATGCACTACCTCCAAATACTATTACATTGGGAATTAAGTTTCAACACATGAATTTGACAGGTACACAAACATTCAATCTATAGCACCCATTTATTATATACAATAAAAACTTGAGAAAACAAAAGCTCTTATGCAGAAACATTCATTATTTTTCCATACATGATAAGCTTCATAAAGCTCTAGGTCATTGGGGACATAGTAGGAGTTCAGTTAAATTTTGATAAATAAAGGATAAATAATTTCTCATTAAATATTGCCTTTGTGTTCATGGCATTTTAAAGTTCTAACATATCACAGAGTGAATTGACTAAATGGAATTAGACTGGTTCTGATTCATACAGTCATACTATGGAGACTGACTTGTTATGCATTATAATTATCAGTAAATTCATATCTAGGTAGGGTGGTATTATTAGGGTTGTTAATGATAACAATGACTATATGCAGAAAAATATTTTGCTATAGTTGTGCAGTTGCTGCTTCCAACATGGAAAGTCAGTAGCAAAAAGAGTCCAGGTAGCTTAAAAACAAACTCTCCCTATGATAATAAAGAAAGATTAATCGTTTTTAAATATGAAAGGATTTAGCTTTGTACCATACCAATAATTCATTACTTGTGACTGAATGTTAACACATCTCTGAAAAGTAACTGTACATGTTATTACCAAAGATAAATATATCTATGATTTGATAACTTGTTAAGAAAGCTGATTCTGGATTCTGGGAAAGTTATTTCCCTATTTGAGTTAGACATTCATACACCTAAAGCTACCACCATTTAATTTATTATATCTACTTAGACATATAACAAAATATCTAACTTTGTAATCATTAGAACAGTTTAATTATTCATAAGATTTTTAACAGTGGAATTTACTTCAATGAGATGGAGATTATGAAATGTTTTAATGGGGTCATTCATTTGAAAGAAAGACTTTCATCTTACAATTAATTTTCTGGTTACCAAAATGTTAAATTAATAAAATGTTCATATTTTTTTCATGTAATTACAATGTAACTTTCACAAAGCTCAATGCCTAATGCATTTTCTTTTGCATGACTTATTTTCTGATTGGACCAAAAATATACAGTTACGTAAGAGAAATTCAAGAAATACATTGCTCACTGGAGAGTGAGGATCATTCTATGGTTCTTATTTTCTTGACTTAGAGCAAGTCATCTGTCACAATATTTATATTCACTCTTTATCTTATTGCTGTCTTTACATGTGATACTACAATCTAGTTTAAAGTGTTGGTACTACCTGGTATTTCCAAAGTTTGGAACCAAAATTTAATTAACACATAAAGGTTTTGATAAACATTTTAAAATACCTCTTTTCATTTGTTTCTTCTAAGTAGAACAGTATCCTTTTTCTAATATAAATTCTACATTTGGTAAATTACCCCTAGACAACACTACAATTGTTGATTTTTATGAAATAACTCATTTTGATGGTCTACATCTTCATTCACTAAAAATAACACTTAAATAAGGTTCTTCCTAGTTTTTTCTAAATGTACTAACAGAATGAAGCTCTACTTTAATCACTGGATGACATAATCATCATTATACACTTAATGGTCCAAAAGTTAAAGAATACATCAGAGTACCTCATTTATTTAGGAATCTATAAATATCAATATATTATATAGATCCTAAAGACATGTATAGACTTTATTGGAGAAAATTGAGTATAGATTGCCTAGGGAGTTTAAATTACTTCAGCATTGATAAAAGGCAATAAGAATAATTCAAATTCAGGATCCTTATTTAATCCTGAAAATCAAAACTCTTTCAAATAAGAAGATAAAGGTAAAGTATGAATATGAATGTCAAGAGTTTTTAAAGGTTCTTAGGGAAAAAGTAATGAAGAAAATTTTAGAAGTATGGGCCCTCTATTAGTTTCCTAGGGCTGTTGTAACAAACTACTGCAAATTGGGTGGCTTAAAAAACAGAAATTTATTTTCTCACAGTTCTGGAGAATAGAAGTCCAAAAGCAATGTGTCATTAGGCCATCCTCCCTCCTAAGGCTATAGAAAGACTCCTTCCTCAGCTCTTCCTACTTTCTGGTGATTGCCATCAATCCTTGGCTGCATCTCTCTAATCTCTGCCTCAGACATGGTCTTCTTCTCCTTGAGTGTATTTGTGCCTGTTTCTCTCTGTCTCTGTCTCTTCTTATAAAAACATCAATGATTGGATTTAGATCCCCCCCACCCCGATCCAGTATGATTTTATCTTGATTTGTATGGTAATTATATCTGCAAAGACCCTGTTTGCAAATGAGATCATATTCACAGGTACTGACAATTAGGACTTGAATATATACCTTTTTGGATGATAGGATTGAACCCCTGAAGGAAGGAATGTACAGGCCCTGAAGGAAAATTACATTGAAGAGCTTTTTCTTAAGAAAAATGTGGCATAACAAATAGAAATAAATTTAGGTATGAGAACCAGTCTGTTAGGAGTGTTCTTCAGTTGTTTACCTCAATGTGGACATCAAGAAAGGAAGTGCAAATATTTGTCAGGCCAAGGATTTCCAATGGACACAACTCCAGCGGTGCCATTCACAGAAGCTATAATGGTGCTTCCAGGAGTTACACAGTGCAAAGCCTGTGTCTCAGTTTCAAATCCTTTACAGGAGCAAACTATTGGAATAAATCAAGCCAATTGTAAGATAATAATGGGGAGTGTTAGGGACTAGAGAATACTGGAGTGCCCTGTCCAAAGGCTCAGTGTTACTCAACTCCATCCTTCTCTTGCCATGCACGAATGCAGGCCCAGTGCAACTAGGAAATCCATTTTTCTAAGGAGAGATATGAAATTTGGTTTAAATATAAAATGCCCTCATATTTAAATAATGAAAACCAAGTTTTAAGATGTTGCAACTGTGTAAAGGCTTAAAAAAAAAATCCATCTACAGGACTACTCCAGGTGGTGAGTCACCAATTTGCAATTTCTCTGATTTGGGCCAACCTGATTCAAGTGCATCTCCCTCACATACATGGTTTCTTATGTTAAGAATTCTGACCTTGAAAGGAAAAAATTGTGAAGACTTTAACCCAAATGATCTCATAAACTATACACCTTCAACCTAAGCATAAGTATACTCTAGTGACTTGCTTTTCATTTCCCTGCAAAAATGGAAACAATCAGTAGAGAATTCTCCTAGTGTTGCCAAAAAAACTGCCAACATCTGTCCCTATTTCCCTGTTTCCTCTGCCTTCCCTCCTGTTACAATGGATAAATGATCCATGCTCCTCTCTAAGGCCAACACATACATTCACTTGTGTCATCACTCTTTTCAATCACATTCGTTTTTAACTACTCAAAGCATTGCCTTTGCAATGCAATGATGTTTCTGTCTCTTTTTCTCTCTCTCCTGTGATTCTCACACAGCACAGTTCCTTAGTATTGTTCACATTCAACAGTCTCTACTTCCACTCCTCATGTTCTCACTTGAACACACTCCATGATGATTTTTTCCCCCAAATTCACTGAAAATATCAAAATCCAAGGTCAGCAATGACCTCTACTTTCCCAAGCTTTATCAATTCTCAGGCCTCATTTTACTCAGTCTATCAATACATATAACATAGCTCACACTCCCTTTTTAAACACATTTTCACTTGACTTCTGAAGTAAATGTTCAGCCACATCCTTGACTTGCCTGGGGCCCAGGAGTCCTATGGGTAAGAAATTTGAACACAACCCATAAATGAGGTATAGGTAGGCAAACAACTATCTAATGGACTGGGGGCCCCAGTGGAAGCTGATTTGGAAAGAGATTAAAAAGGGGGGAGCTTCAAAAAGATAAAAAGTACCTGAGTGAAGAAGTCTGGCAAAATGGGTGAGACTGGGCAACAAGGATTGGAATGCAGAGGGAAAAGTTATTCCAGGTCCACTATGAGGTGCTACTTAGCTGGCCTGACCCAGCCCCTCCTGAAACACTCTCTCCACCCTGCAACCTCAAGAAGGAAGAAGAGAGAGCTCACATGTCAGGGGGGATTAAGGTGTACCTAGAGGCTCAACAGTTCTCCCAAAGGGAAACCCTCTAAGTAAACTGAGCAGGTCTCAAGAAGCTGAAGGAGCTTTATTGTCAAAAGGTCATGGAAGTCAGGGGTTTAGAGGAGGTTGGCAACACAAGGGTACCGATACAGGCAGCCACCATAGGAGAGAAGGCAGCAGCTGTCATGGAGTAGAAGAAGAGTAGAGCAATAGACACTAGAGAGGAATGACAGCAAAAAGGACCAGCTGTGACTCTCATGCACAACTTTTCCAAGGACTCTCAGAGGGAAGAATTGGGGAGAACAATGTTAGTCAGCCTTTCTATAAGTCTCAAATTATGTCAAAATATTTTTTAAAATTCAAAGATCCCCATAATGCACCTGGTTTTTAACCTCATAAATGTTTTTGATTCCTTTTAAAAATTTTTTATGAAAAATAGACTTTCATTTAGAGCGATCGTAATAAAGAGCCTCCCTCCATTTTGGATGTTTGAACACAAAGCTTTCTGGCCTCACCCCTGGCCCTTTCCTGTTGCCTTCATCTGAGAAAGTCAATAAAAAGGCCCAGGTACTCCTTCTCTTGATGTCAGTGGGAAAGTTCAAAGCTCACAAGCTTGGAGCCCTTCCAGGAACCCTCACTGTGACCCTACCCCCTAACCCAAGCCATCATCCATCCCTTTGCTCAGGCCATCCCAGACTTGCTTGGGTGCCTGCCCTGTTCTCCCTACAAAGTCTCATATTATATGAGTAATAAACCTTTCCATACTGTCTTTGTGCATGCATGGTGTCCTCAGTCTCCATATCAAAACCAGTTTTGGTTTTGCAGGGATTGATACCATGCCCTCCACAGGCTACAACAAAATAGCAGTATTATGATAGCGGATAATAAAAAGTCCTGTAAGACATAATATCTAGAAAGAACAGGGAAAATACAAAAAAAAAAAAAAGTTGAAAGAAAAATTTTAAATGAATGGCAGAAAGTGAAATATGAGGGTTAATTTCATCACTTCTCAAGGATAACTTTTTAAGTTGTACCTCATTTATTAGTATTAGTTATAAATAAACCCTTAGAAGTGTTTCCGGTCAGCCATTACAAAGGCAGAAGTCACCCCTCAGAATTCACAGAATATTTTTCAGTCACATGCCATCAAAGTTCATGATATTTTAAAATATGTAATGAAATGAACACTTTGCAAAGATGTTTTGTTGCCTTAAGAAGTAGTTCCGGGCTTTCCTGGTGGCGCAGTGGTTGAGAGTCCGCCTGCCGATGCAGGGGACGCGGGTTCGTGCCCCGGTGCGGGAGGATCCCGCATGCCACGGAGCGGCTGGGCCCATGAGCCATGGCCGTTGAGCCTGTGCGTCCGTAGCCTGTGCTCCGCAATGGACAGGCCACAGCAGTGAGAGGCCCGTGTACCGCAGGAAAAAAAAAAAAAAAAAAAGAAGCATTTCCCTCTCATCTCCAGCATCTAATTATGTTTCAGGTGCTATTCAACACAAAACACTCCAATTTCTGCAAGTGTTCACAGACTTTTTGTAGATGATCACAATCTATTCATACCAGCTGACAATCGTTGCAAAAATCTTGCTATCCCTCTGAAGGGTAGAGTAAGCATGAAAAAGAGCAAGTCTGATTAAAGGCTCCTTGCCTAAGGAAAAAAAAAATTCATTGACAAATCCTGAGGGATCATTGATTTTTAGGTGAAAAACAAAAAAAGAAAAAAAAGAAGAAAGAAAATAAGGCAAAAGAAAATTAAAGCCTGAAAATAGATGTTGGACATTGTTTGCAAGTAGAAAATACTTGTTCCTATTCAGAAAATCAACATCTTGGGGCTAAAATGTCACTGGTTTTGGATGAATTCTTAGACCAAAAATCCAGCATTCTGCTTGCCATGAGCTACATTCTGAATTTTATTGACTATTTTAAAATTCTGACATGGTTTTCAACTTTAATTATTTAAATGTTAAAATAGATGTCTGAATAAATAGCAGGATAAAATTCACTTTTTAACCTTTGCAGCTGAGCTCAGATTTGGTAAAATATCAATTCTAGGGCAAACCAGTTTTAAAAGTCCTTTAACAATAGTTCATTAGTTAAAAGCATCTTTAAGGCTGTGGCAAGATATTACACTGTCTTGCAGACAGAAAGTAAGAGACATAATTCACCTTCCACAGAATTTTCATTTTGCACAACTGGAGAATTCTAAGAACTAGTGGTCTTGTATAAGGTGGCATTTCAGTAATACTAAAGCACTAAAAGTATTTATGCTACCTTACTTTGGTCATGACTTGGGCACTTAAGTACCTTATATTTAATTAGGGTAATTTATACTAATATTGTATCCCTCTCACACATGATGCCTTTATTGATAAGAAATCTCTCTACTTCCCAGAAGTTCTCAGAGAATAGCAATGAGCAGATGCTTTACCCATGATGGGCAAGTGCCTAGCTTAGTGTTTTGAAAGCAAACAGTAATAACACATAATAGATAATAGATAAGATGCTAACAAGTGAAAAATAAGATGGTGAATTGGTTAAAGGCTGCACTCCATTAATACCCTTGAATAACCAGTTCACTTTATGGTATTTTGATAAATGCAGCTGTTGGAACATCCTCTATAAAGCTTCCCTCTGGATTTTTTCTCACTTGAAGAGGAATACATAAAGGCTTCTGGGGATTAGGCAAAAAGCTATTTCAGCTCTCTCTTTTCCCTGCCTCAGTAAATCACTCTCCGTAATTGTGTTGGCAAAACAAAATTGTAGTTGTGGGAATTAAGAAAAGGGAGTATAGGGATTTACAAAGGACTAAGACTAAGACTTTTCTGTCTCTGAACAACCTTTGATAGAAGCAGAAGTTTGCTTGCCATCTCCATCAGACAGACACGGCAAAGAAGAAAGGATTAAAGAGAAAATCGGGAAGCTACTACAGAAAAGATCTGTTGTTTCAGAGTTTAATTCTTCTTGACCACACAGGAGCATTTCTGGGGTTTTTTGTTTGTTTTTCACTTCAACCACAGAAGCAAGATTAATACGCTTTTCTAGGATTCTGAAAGAGAATAGCAGACTAAAGAGAATGATAGTACAATCTATGGGATGGGGTCATACCCAAAAGAGGTCAGGGTGTGGTCTTTACTGGCTATAAAGCTTGACTGGTGATATGGACATTTGTTGGTAGTCTTACCAGAAATCTTTCCTTCCTGCCACTTCCCAAATTATTAAAAGAAGTGAAGGAAACCCGGGAAAATGGACTCCAAACCTAGTCCCATGTTGAAAAAGAAGCTCATTTCCTCTTATTAGGCAAAGGATTTAGTCCAGGGGTAAGCTATGACCAAACCAGTGTATCAAGGAGTTATTCTCTTCAACTCTGATCCAGGAATTCTGGATCCAAATCTGTCTCTTGTCTGATGGACATTAAAAAAAAAAAAAAAAAAAGACATTCGTAGTTCTGGTAGCTGTTGGCAACCATTTCAAGATGGTGAGGGAACAATTACTGAGGAAATGTTGTCCATGCCCAGGGCTAGGCTGAGAGAAAGAAGTTGGTTTTTTGTGATACCCAAAACCTACTCTACCTCTGATCTTTTCACTTATATGACTCAATAAATTTGCATTATTGGTTAAGTATATTTGAGGTAGGTTTTCTGCTATTGCCACAGAAGTATAGTGAGACTGGTAACACAACAACTTTAGTCAAATTTGTTAAAAATATTTTTTAATTTATTCAGCATTTATTTAAAATACATACCAAACCCTGTGTTAAGTCCAGAAGGTGCATGCTGTGGTAAACAAGACAAGCATGGTCTTTGCCCTCCCAGAATTTAGAACCCAGTGAAGTATTTAGAGAATAGGCAAGATAACATGGTAAGTGTCATGAGGAGGGAAGCATAGAGTACTGTGGGAATAATCATAAGCCACAACATAGTGGACATTTGTATTTTTGAGGACCCTTGCTTTATTCTCCCTTCCTAGAGCTCCTGGATTTCCTTTTGGAGAATTACCTTTCCATTTAGTATTGATAGAATCGTAAATTCATATGCCTGACATCCTACAGAAATGAAAATGTTCAAGTTCCTTTTTTTCACAGCCCAGTTAATTCAGGGCACAGGTATGTTAGCTTAACTCAGTAATCGGTTGCTTTTTTCCAGAGCACACACCTTGAGTGAGTATTACAAATATAGAAGAAACTATTGGAATTCATTATTCATCCCCAGTGAAGCAGCCAAAGCAAATGGTTGCTGTTATAAGATAGTTGCTGAGCTTCCTGCTTCTGTAGCCTCCAACACTTTTCCCCTAATTATCAGTTCTGAGAGCCTTCATCGTCATCTTATAAATTCTGTTGTGCTTCTGTTAGCTGAAAGTTGTTGTTGCTTGTGATTGAGCAACCCTAACCTGTACTTTGGGTGTCAAGGAAGACTCCTGGTGGAAGTGACAACTAGGTTGGTATCTTTTTCTTGTACGTCCATAAATGCAGTTTATTAAAGGAGGGATTTGCCTAAGGTTAGTTTCAGGGGAAGATAGGTAGCAAAATGTGAAACTGTAACTTTGAGAGCTTAAGGAAAAAGAAAGAAGCAGAGAAACAAGGCTATGCACAGAGCGAAGTAGTACAATATATACAGAAAGCAGAGACAACAGGAATAGTAAAATTGTTATGGCATGGTCTTGAGATAATAAACTGTGAGAAAATGCAAAGGAATTTAGAGAGCTCCTGAGTTCAACCAAGGGGAAACAGCATATTCAATAAGTAAGAGGAAGAGCAAATGGTGCAGAATAAAAGGGAAGTGTAAATTCTGTCATTGGCTATAGCCATCCATGGTAAGAAGAGTTTTCTAATCCATTTGTAAAGGATTCATGATTAATTGAGAGCACTCTTGTTAGTCAACTGGCACAAGTAGTATATGTACATGGGCATATCTTACCTATGGTTAATTTGTAATAAATGGATATTGATGAATATTTAAATAAATCTGCAAATAGCTAACCCATAGTTCCTTTGGCAGTCTTCTCAAGAAGTGTATTCTCTTATGTTTCAGAGATAACACTGTGGTATTGGGGCTGAATATATCTGAAATTTGTATCCAAATGACCAGCTGGTCATAGTTTAGTGCCAATGTTAAAATAATTTTGTTTTATTGATTCCTCCAGGTCACCTGTCACGGTTGACATGCAACTGGCATACGTAACCTAACAGTAGCTCCACCTCTTGTCTCTTACCACCTGCAGTAAATTCTATATAATCAAGTCAAAGCTACCTGGCTTTTATACTATAATAAATAGAATCATAACTGTTCATCTGAGGAATTAAAATTTCCCTGGCACTGAATTGTAGGAGCAATTTGTATTAAGAACTCTTATGTAAGAGCCATGGACTATGTCTTCACATATAAATTTGTTATTAAAAAACCTTAGGAATGCAACCTTTTTCTTTTTTTTTAAAACATCTTTATTGGAGTATAATCGCTTTACAATGGTGTGTTAGTTTCTGCATTATGACAAAGTGAATCAGTTATACATATGTCCCTATATCTCTTCCCTCTTGTGTCTCCCTCCCTCCCACCCTCCCTATCCTACCCCTCTAGGTGGTCACAAAGCACCCAGCTGATCTCCCTGTGCTATGCAGCTGCTTCCCACTAGCTATTTTACGTTTGGTAGTGTATATATGTCCATGCAACTCTCTCCCTTTGACCCAGCTTACCCTTCCCCCTTCCCGCATCCTCAAGTCCATTCTCTACTAGGTCTGTGTCATTGTTCCCATCTTGCACCTAGGTTCTTCATGGCCTTTTTTTGGTTTTTTTTTTTAGATTCCATATATATGTGTTAGCATACGGTATTTGTTTTTCCCTTTCTGACTTACTTCACTCTGTATGACAGACTCTAGGTTCATCCACCCCACTACAAATAACGCAATTTCGTTTCTTTTTATGGCTGAGTAATATTCCATTGTATATATGTGCCACATCTTCTTTATCCATTCACCTGTTGATGGACACTTAGGTTGCTTCCATGTCCTGGCTATTGTAAATAGAGCTGCAATGAACATTGTGGTGCATGACTCTTTTTGAATTCTGGTTTTCTCAGGGTATATGCCCAGTAGTGGGATTGCTGGGTCGTATGGTAGTTCTATTTGTAGTTTTTTAAGGAACCTCCATACTGTTCTCCATAGTGGCTGTGTCAATTTACATTCCCAGCAACAGTGCAAGAGGGTTCCATTTTCTCCACACCCTCTCCAGCAATTATTGTTTGTACATTTTTTGATGATGGCCATTCTGACCAGTGTGAGATGATATCTCATTATAGTTTTGATTTGCATTTCTCTAATGATTAATGATGTTGAGCATCCTTTCATGTGTTTGTTGGCAATCTGTATATCTTCTTTGGAAAATGTCTGTTTAGGTCTTCTGCCCATTTTTTGATTGGGTTGTTTGTTTTTCTGATATTGAGCTGCATGAGCTGCTTGTAAATTTTGGAGATTAATCCTTTGTCACTTGCTTCCTTTGCAAATATTTTCTCCCATTCTGAGGGTTGTCTTCTCATCTTGTTTATGGTTTCCTTTGCTGTGCAAAAGCTTCTAAGTTTCATTAGGTCCCATTTGTTTATTTTTGTTTTTATTTCCATTTCTCTGGGAGGTGGGTCAAAAAGGATCTTGCTGTGATTTATGTCATAGAGTGTTCTGCCTATGTTTTCCTCTAAGAGTTTGATAGTGTCTGGCCTTACATTTAGGTCTTTAATCCATTTTGAGTTTATTTTTCTGTATGGTGTTAGGGAGTGTTCTAATTTCATTCTTTTACATGTAGCTGTCCAGTATTCCCAGCACCACTTATTGAAGAGGCTGTCTTTTCTCCACTGTATATTCTTGTCTCCTTTATCAAAGATTAGTTGACCATATGTGCGTGGGTTTATCTCTGGGCTTTCTAGCCTATTCCATTGATCAATATTTCTGTTTTTGTGCCAGTACCACATTGTCTTGATTACTGTCACTTTGTAGTATAGTGTGAAGTCAGGGAGCCTGATTCCTCCAGCTCCGTTTTTCTTTCTAAAGATTGCTTTGGCTATTCGGGGTCTTTTGTGTTTGCATACAAATTGTGAAATTTTTTGTTCTAGTTCTGTGAAAAATGCCATGGGTAGTTTGATAAGGATTGCATTGAATCTGTAGATTGCTTTGGGTAGCAGAGTCATTTTCACAATGTTGATTCTTCCAATCCAAGAATATGGTATATCTCTCCATCTATTTGTATCATCTTTAATTTCTTTCATCAGTGTCCTATAATTTTCTTCATACAGGTCTTTTGTCTCCTTAGGTAGGTTTATTCTTAGATATTTTATTCTTTATGTTGCCATGGTAAATGGGAGTGTTTTCTTAATTTCTCTTTCAGATTTTTCATCATTAGTGTATAGGAATGCTAGAGATTTCTATACATTAATTTTGTATCCTGCTACTTTATCAAATGCATTGATTAGCTGTAGTAGTTTTCTGGTAGCATCTTTAGGCTTCTCTATGTATAGTATCATGTCATCTGCAAACAGTGACAGCTTTACTTCTTCTTTTCCAATTTGGATTCCTTTTATCTTTTATTTCTCTGATTGCTGTGGCTAAAACTTCCAGAACTATTTTGAATAATAGTGGTGAGAGTGGGCAACCTTGTCTTGTTCCTGATCTTAGTGGAAATGGTTTCAGTTTTTCACCATTGAGGACGATGTTGGCTGTGGGTTTGTCATATATGGCCTTTATTATGTTGACATAAGTTCCCTCTATGCCTACTTTCTGGAGGATTTTTATCATAAATGGGTGTTGAATTTTGTTGAAAGCTTTCTCTGCATCTATTGAGATCATCATCTGTTTTTTCTCCTTTATTTCTTAATATGGTGTATCACACTGATTGATTTGCGTATATTGAAGAATCCTTCCATTACTGGGGTAAACCACACTTGATCATGGTGTATAATCCTTTTAATGTGCTGTTGGATTCTGTTTGCTAGTATTTTGTTGAGGATTTCTGCATCTATGTTCATCAGTGATATTGACCTGTAGTTATCTTTCTTTGTGACATCTTTGTCTGGTTTTGGTATCAGGGTGATGGTGGCCTCAATAATGAGTTTGGGCGTGTTCCTCCCTCTGCTATATTTTGGAAGAGTTTGAGAAGGATAGGTGTTAGCTCTTCTCTAAATGTTTGATAGATTTCGCCTGTGAAGCCATCTGGTCCTGGGCTTTTGTTTGTTGGAAGATATTTAATCACAGTTTCCATTTCAGTGCTTGTGATTGGTCTGTTCATATTTTCTATTTCTTCCTGGTTCAGTCTCGGAAGGTTGTGCATTTCTAAGAATTTGTCCATTTCATCCACGTTGTCCATTTTATTGGCATAGAGTTGCTTGTAGTAACCTCTCATGATCCTTTGTATTTCTGCTGTGTCAGTTGTTACTTCTCCTTTTTCATTTCCAATTCTATTGATTTGAATCTTCTCCCTTTTTCTCTTGATGAGTCTGGCTAATGGTTTATCAATTTTGTTTATCTTCTCCAAGAACCAGCTTTTTGTTTTATTGATATTTGCTATCGTTTCCTTCCTTTCTTTTTCATTTATTTCTGATCTGATCTTTATGATTTCTTTCCTTCTGCTAACTATGGGGGTTTTTTGTTCTTCTTTCTCTAATTGCTTTAGGTGTAAGGTTAGGGTGTTTATTTGAGATGCTTTTGTTTCTTAAGGTAGGATTGTATTGCTCTAAACTTCACTCTTAGAACTGCTTTTGCTGCATCCCATTGGTTTTGGGTCGTCGTGTTTTCACTGTCATTTCTGTCTAGGTATTTTTTGATTTCCTCTTTGATTTCTTCAGTGATACTTGGTTATTAAGTAGTGTATTGTTTAGCCACCATGTGTTTGTAAGTTTTACAGATTTTCTCCTGTAATGGATATCTAGTCTCATAGCTTTGTTGTCATAAAAGATACTTGATATGATTTCAATATTCTTAAATTTACAAAGGCTTGATTTGTCACCCAAGATATGATATATCCTGGAGAATGTTCCATGATCACTTGAGAAGGATGTGTATTCTGTTGTTTTTAGATGGAATGTCCTATAAATATCAATTAAGTCCATCTTGTTTAACGTATCTTTTAAAGCTTGTGTTTCTTTATTTATTTTCATTTTGGATGATGTGTCCATTGGTGAAAGTGGGGTGTCAAAGTCCCCTACTATGATTGTGTTGTCGATTTCCCCTTTTATGGCTGTTAGTATTTGCCTTAGGTATCCAGGTGCTCCTATGTTGGGTGCATAAATATTTACAATTGTTATATCTTCTTCTTGGATTGATCCCTTGATCATTAACTGGTATCTTTCTTTGCCTCTTGTAATAGTCTTTGTTTTAAAGTCTATTTTGTCTGATATGAGAATTGCTACTCTAGCTTTCTTTTGATTTCCATTTGCATGGAATATCTTTTTCCATCCTCTCACTTTCAGTCTGTATGTGTCCCTAGGTCTGAAGTGGGTCTCTTGTAGACAGCATATATACGGGACTTGTTTTTGTATCCATTCAGCCAGTCTATATCTTTTGGTTGGAGCATTTAATCCATTTACATTTAAGGTAATTATCGATATGTATGTTCCTATTACCATTTTCTTAATTGTTTGGGGTTTGCTATTGTAGGTTTTTTCCTTCTCTTGTGTTTCCTACCTAGAGAAGTTCCTTTAGCATTTGTTGTAAAGCTGGTTTGGTGGTGCTGAATTCTTTTAACTTTTGCTTGTCTGTAAAGGTTTTAATTTCTCTGTCAAAACTGAATGAGATCCTTGCTGGATAGAATAATCTTGGTTGTAGGTTTTTCCTTTTCATCGCTTTAAATATGTCCTGCCACTCTCTTCTGGCTTGCAGAGTTTATGCTCAAAGATCAGCTGTTAACCTTATGGGGATTCCCTTGTGTGTTATTTGTTGTTTTTCCCTTGCTGCTTTTAATATTTGTTGTTTGAATTTAATTTTTGATAGTTTGATTTATATGTGTCTTGGCATGTTTCTCCTTGGATTTATCCTGTATGGGACTCTCTGTGCTTCCTGGACTTGATGAACTATTTCCTTTCCCGTATCAGGGAAGTTTTCAACTATAATCTCTTCAGATATTTTCTCAGTCCCTTTCTTTTTCTCTTTTTCTTCTGGGACCCCTAAAATTCAAATGTTGGTGCGTTTAATGCTATCCCAGAGGTCTCTGAGACTGTCCTCAATTCTTTTCATTCTTTTTTCTTTATTCTGCTCTACAGTAGTTATTTCCACTATTTTATCTTCCAGGTCACTTATCCGTTCTTCTGCCTCAGTTATTCTGCTATTGATACCTTCTAGAGAATTTTTAATTTGATTTATTGTGTTGTTCATCGATTTTTGTTTGCTCTTTAGTTTTTCTAGGTCGTTGTTAAACGTTTCTTTTATTTTCTCCATTCTGTTTCCAAGATTTTGGATCATCTTTACTATCCTTATTCTGAACTCTTTTTCAGGTAGACTGCCTATTTCCTCTTCACTTGTTAGGTCTGATGGGTTTTTGCCTTGCTCCTTCGTCTACTGTGTGTTTCTCTGTCTTCTCATTTTGCTTAACTTACTGTGTTTGGGGTCTCCTTTTTGCAGGCTGCAAGTTCGTAATTCCTGATGTTTTTGGTGTCTGTCCACAGTGGCTAAGGTTGGTTCAGTGGGTTGTGTAAGCTTCCTGATGGAGGGGACTAGTGCCTGTGTTCTGGTGGATGAGGCTGGATCTTGTCTTTCTGGTGGGCAGGTCTACATCTGGTGGTGTGTTTTGGGGTGTCTGTGGCCTCTTTATGATTTTAGGTACCTGCTCTGCTAATGGATGGGGTTGTGTTCCTGTCTTGCTCGTTGTTTGGCATAGGGTGTCCAGCACTGTAGCTTGCTCTTCGTTGAGTTGAGATGGAAAACTCTGGGAGATTTTTGCCATTTGATATTAAGTGGAGCTGGGAGGTCTCTTGTGGACCAGTGTCCTGAACTTTCCCCTCCCACCTCAGAAGCACAGCCCTGATGCCTGGCTGGAGCACCAAGAGCCTTTCATCCACATGGCTCAGAATAAAAGGGAGAAAAAAAAGAAAGAAAAGAAGAAGATATAATAAAATAAAGTAAAATGAAATACAATAAAGTTATTAAAATAAAAAATAATTATTAAAAAAATGTTTTTAAGTAATAAAAAAATAGAAAGAGAGAAGAGAGCAACCAAACCAAAAAATAAGTCCACCAATGATAACAAGTGCTAAAAACGATACTTAAAAAAAATACAAAAAAATAAAACAAAAACGCACAGACAGAACCCTAGGACAAATGATAAAAACAAAGCTATACAGGTATAATCACACACAGAAGCGTACACATACACACTCACAAAAAGAGAAAAAGGAAAGAAAATATACATATCATTGCTCCCAAAGTCCACCTCCTCAATTTGGGATGATTCGTTGTCTATTCAGGTATTCAACAGATGCAGGGTACATCAAGTTGATGGTGAAGATTTAATCCGCTGTTCCTGAGGCTGCTGGGAGAGATTTCCCTTCCTCTTCTTTGTCGCACATCTCCTGGGGTTCAGCTTTGGATTTGGACCCACCTCTGTGTGTAGGTCTCCTGAAGGCGTCTATTCTTCACTCGGAGAGGATGGGGTTAAAGGAGCAGCTGATTTGGGGGCTCTGGCTCACTCAGGCTGGGGGGAGGGAGGGGTACGGATGCGGGGCGAGCCTACGGCAGCAGAGGCCAGCATGACATTGCACCTGCCTGAGGTGCACGTGTGTTCTCCCAGGGAAGTTGTCCCTGGATCCTGGGAGCCTGGCAGTGGCAGGCTGCACAGGCTCCTGGGAGGGGAGGTGTGGATAGTGACCTGTCCTCGCACACAGGCTTCTTTGTGGCAGCAGCAGCAGCCTTAGCGTCTCATGCCCATCTCTGGGGTCCGCGCTGATAGCCGCAGCTTGCACCAGTCTCTGAAGCTCCTTTAAGCGGTGCTTTTAATCCCCTCTCCTTGCGCACCAGGAAACAAAAAGGCAAGAAAAAGTCTCTTGCCTCTTCGGCAGGTCCAGACTTTTCCCCGGACTCCCTCCCGGCTAGCCATGGCGCACTAGCCCGCTTCAGGCTGTGTTCACGCAGCCAACCCCAGTCCTCTCCCTGGGATCTAAGCTTCGAAGCTTGAGCGTCAGCTCCCAGCCCCCGCCCGCCCCGGCAGGTGAGCAGACAAGCCTCTCGGGCTGGTGAGTGCCGGTCGGCACTGATCCTCCATGCGGGAATCTCTCTGCTTTGCCCTCCGCACCCGTGTTGCTGCGCTCTCCTCCGTGGCTCCGAAGGTTCCCCCCTCCGCCACCCACAGTCTCCACCCACGAAGGGGCTTCTAGTGTGGAAACCTTTCCTCCTTCACAGCTCCTTCCCACTGGTGCAGGTCCCATCCCTATTCTTTTCTCTTTATTCTTTTTTCTTTTGCCCTACCCAGGTATGTGGGGAGTTTCTTGCCTTTTGGGAGGTCTGAGGTCTTCTGCCAGCATTCAGTAGTTGTTCTGTAGGAGTTGTTCCACATGTAGATGTATTTCTTATGTATTTGTGGGGAGGAAGGTGATCTGCACGTCTTACTCCTCCGCCATCTTGAAGCTCCCCTGAACCTTTTTCTTGTGGACATTTATATGTCATATTTGAGTGAGAGGGGTTTTTTGGTGATGTTTTGTAATGTAAACTCCTTTTATATGTTCTAGTTTCTCTCATTCAAATCCCTAGTCATTTACTGAGGATGTAATTTGTGCAAAGGCATTATGCCAGGTGTTAAATCACAGTAGTTCTCTTATGTCAATCATCAACATGGTGAAAGCTACCTTTTTTTTCAAAGTAATCTTGGAAGGCTTTAGAAATTCAGATTCCCATGTTCCTGTGAAGACATTGTGATTCAGAGGGTCTACTCTAGGTGGGGAGCATCCGTATTTTTTTTCAATCTCCCAAAGTGATTTTACTGAAGACTCAGTTTTAAGAATAGTGCTATAAGTAAATCAAAGACGTAGATGATACAGCTCTTACCTTTAAGCAGCTCACAATCTAGTTATGAAAATATACCACATACTCTCATAATCAGATTATGGGGAAATTGTGGTAAATGCTATAACAGAATTACAACTGAACCCCAAAGCTTGTGATCCTTTATATTATGGATTTTTATTGACTTCCTGAAACAGTGTTCTATGACAGGGGTTCTTGATCTGGGGTCCATTAAATTCAAAGAGGTCCATGGATAGAAGGAACTTGGTAGACTAAGGTGGGAAAAATAATTATATCTTTGTTTTCATTAATTTCTAACTGAAATTTGTAAATTTCTGCATTTATTAATGTATTAATAAATCCACAGTAGTATTAGCAATGTCTGAAATCATAAGAGAGATCTTAAAATATTGTTTACTCTTATCACTACTTCAAAGTTACGTAATTATTATTATATATTGTGCTACTAAAAAACAAAACTATTATTATACATAATAGTTTGGTGTTTTACTAACTACATGCCAATATAGACTTTTTATTTTGCAATTATTCTGAGGTGTCAAAAAACGGTTGAGGGCTTCCCTGGTGGCGCAGTGGTTGAGAGTCCGCCTGCTGATGCAGGGGACACGGGTTCATGACCTGGTCCGGGAAGATCCCACATGCCGCGGAGCGACTAGGCCCGTGAGCCATGGCCACTGAGCCTGAGCGTCCGGAGCCTGTGCTCCGCAACAGGAGAGGCCACAACAGTGAGAGGCCCGTGTACCGCAAAAAAAAAAAAAAAAAAAAAAAAAATGGTTGAGAACCTCTAACCTCTGCTCTCTGATGGAAAGCCATAGAGATAAAAAGGATGTTACTAATCATTTAATCCATCTTCTTCATTTTATAATTGAAAAATAAAATGTAGTGAATACCGTAGTTGACTCCCTAATATTTTCCTCCCAATAAGACGTAAAAGTGCAGTTTTTACAATTGACCTTAAATCAAGTGTAAAGTCTGATTACTTAAAGGAAAACTATCCCTCCTATAAGTGATTCCTCTGTAATGGGCTAGTATCCACTTCAGTGGAGAGGAATGCTAGAGTTTTCTGGGAAAATTCTACTTTATTCCTTAAATAAGAAAGCTGGGATTCTGTTCTCTCTCTTTTACTTAAGTGAGTGTGGAGAAAAGTCACCTTGTTTTGGCTGGCAACCATCTTTCAGTTAAGATAGGAGCCATCCTTAAGACAATCATACATACAAAAAGGGGTAGAACCAATAGAAAAGAGAAAAAAGGAATCTGATCCCTGAACTGAGACTGGTGCTGACCCTACTCCACTTTTTAATTCCCAGTTATGAGTGAACAGATTCTATATTGTTTTTTGTTTGTTTGTTTGTTTTTCTCTTTTTTTTCTCTATATTGTTTTTAATCTAGTATGAGCTGGTTTTAAATTTTTGACAAAACTGATTTAGCATTTTTCCACCTGCATTTTTAAATTCAGTATTAGCATAGCACTTACTGTATGCCAGATACTTCCCTAAGCAACTTACTTATACTGAATTCTGTCTTGTTCACAAAAACCCTATTAATAGCCCCATTTCTATAGATGAAGAAATCAAGGTAGAGAGCAATCAAGTCACTTGCCCAAAGTGGTCCAGTCAGTAATGAATGGAATTGATCTCTGAAACTTCCAAAGACTTGGGATTCACAATGGATATGGCAGCTCCCTGCTGCCCATCCAAGACAACCCTGTAGCTGGAATAAAATAGTATTATAGTATGTATGAAATAACAATAATAAGATTAATATGAATTTTCTCTCAAGGAACTTATTATTATGTTCTATAGAACCATGGGGGATATTTAGTTACATCTATTTTACTTATGCATTTAAATCCCCTGAGAGGAGATGTAATTCAAAGTAAAAAAAAAAAAAATTCAAAAACTTAAAATTACACTAACTTAAAATGTGATAAATGGTTTTACATAGTTACAACATCAGCGTTCCCACAGGAATTGCTATTTTGTGACTCAGGAACACCTGGGTATGAAGTAAACTAGGAAACTCCATTCTGGGAAGTGAGGGGCTTCACTGAATTAGGTTTAATTTTGGTGTAAATTAGTAGCAAAGGAGAAAGAATGAATCAACACCAAGCAGTGGCCACCTCCAAAATGATAACGTGGTGGGCCCCAGAGGTTGTCAGCACAGGCGAATGTATGAAACGACTCTGGGAAGTGAGCTGTGGGAAAACAGAAAATCAACTGCTGAGCCAGGGACAAGCCAGCAGAGCTCAGTTCTGCATAAATTCTAGCAACAGTAAATAATTAATGAAGCCGGTACGTACATATATACAATGGAATATTACTCAGCCATAAGAAGGAACAAAATTGGGTCATTTGTAGAGACATGGATGGACCGAGAGTCTGAGTGAAGTAAGCCAGAAAGAGAAAAACCGATATCGTATATTAATGCATTATGTGAAATCTAGAAAAATGGTACAGATGAACGTATTTGCAGGGCAAGAATAGAGATTCAGACATAGAGAATAGAGGTGTGGACACAGGGGAGTAAAGGGGAGGGTGGGATGAATTGGGAGATTGGGATTGACATATATACACTACCATATGTAAAATAGCTAGCTAGTGGGAACCTGCTGTCTAGCGCAGGGAGCTCAGCTCAGTGCTCTGTGGGGACCTAGATGGGTGGGATGGGGTGGGGGGTGGAAGGGAGGTCCAAGAGGGAGGGGGTATAGGTACACATATAGCTGATTCACTTCGTTGTATGGCAGAAACGAACACAACATTTTAAAGCAACTGTACCCCAATTAAAAAAACAAAAAAAGCCAGTAGGTGTGCAATAGTGAATAGTATGTAACCATTTTAAGCCAGTGTTTCCAAACGTGTTAAATCACAAGAGTTGCAAAGTATTGGTTAAATAGATTCATGGATCTTCCTCTGTAGAGGTTCACAGTGGGTATCAGATAGAAACAAATATTTGCATTTTAAACAAATATCCATAATCATGAGTCTTGAAATCTGGAAGATTTAGGAACCACTGACTTTAGACTAATTAAACCAAAGTTTATGGTCATAACTATAAAACAGGGATGCAATACAAGTCAGTTTAGTAGAGATTTGTACACATTCTTTTTAGTTTAGAAATGTGTACTATGTACATTCATGAGCTATTTGTTGACTACGTACTACATGCTAGCCATGGTGCTGTAAGTGGAAATTTGTGATGAACAAGTGGCGGCGGCTTTTGTTTACTAAGCACTTCCAGAAGAAGAGATACACAGTCAGTAGGCAATTATAATACACTTTGATAAATTCAGTGTTAGAGTATACAGTTTTACAGTAGCAAATAGAAGCAGAAAACTGTATACAGTTTTACAGTAGCAAATAGAAGCTTGTGACCTAAATTTAGGAAGCCATACCTAAATTGAAAGTTGAAAGGCAAATGGAGAATAAATGGAACATGTGCAAAGACTGAAGGTCTTCCATAGCTGCCATGAGGTGGAGGCAAAGTACTCAGAAGTAGGCAGGAGAGGTACATAGGAAATAGATAATGAAGGGTCTTCAGAAGATATGTAAAGTCACTGGAGAGATTTAAGCAAGGCAGTGACATAATCAGATTTGTGTCTTGGAACAGTGACTGCAGAGTAAACAATGAATTAGAGTAGGAGCAACCTCACAGAGGTTAATTAGGAAGCTGGGGCACTAATTCAGCCTTTGATGATAGTCACCTATTGTATTAATTTTCTTTTGCTACATAATAACATCACAAACTTTGTGGCTTAAAATAATACTTGTCTGTTTCTGTGGATTAGGAGTTCCATGGCTTCCCTGGCTCAAGGTTTTATAGGTTTATGAAGTGTCAGTCAGGGCTGTGTTCTCATTTGGAGACCAGGGAAGGATCTGCTTCCCGACTTTCATGGTTTTTGGCAACTTAAGTTTCCTGTGGTTGTAGAACTAAGATCTTTATTTTACTGACTCTTGCCAGGGGACATCCTCATTCTCAGAAGCTACCAGCAGTTCTTTGCCATGTGGAGTTCCCCAACATGGTTTGGGTGGTAGAGGCATCTTAAGATCTGTCCACCACATCTGAATTTTTTAAGAATCATTAGGATTGGAAAGAAGTAGATAAATTTGAGCTATGTTAGATTATTTTAAATAAGAGATTACATTGTTTACATCAATTACAATTGAGCCACTCATGAACCTGTATTACATTCATTAAATGTAAAAACAAAAATATCTGAAACTTCTCTTTTGGAGGGATAATTTACTCTATTAGATGCAAGTGCTGGGTTTATAGAATAATTGTTTTCACTACCATGCGATGATTATAAATTGTTTGCTCTAAGTAGAGAAATAGACTGGGGAGGAAAATTCTCCCCTAAGGACAGTGAGTTTGAAGACAGTCTTTAATAACCAAGAAAAGGTGCCCAAGAATGACGTGCTTTTCCAGCAACACTAACAGCAGGCATTAGTCATAGTCTTGGCACACGAGCAGATGCTAGAGTCCTGGAACTTCACTTGCAAGTAGTTAAAACCAAGCACATCATTTCGACATGTCACAGTTATTTGACATTTCAGGAAAGAGATTACCAATTAGTTTAAGTAATCTAGCCAAAACCTTAGGAAATTTTTCCAAATTATTTCCACCTTGTAGCCTTGCCATATGTGTGTCTAAATTCTACTTCTCCTATATATGTCCCAGGTGTGTTATTATTCAGAAAGATAGAAACCTGTTCAAATCATTCACAGAAATCCCATAAGCTCTAGCAGTATCCTGGGCAGTTAATAAGACTAAATTAGGAATCTTTCATTTATCTTCCATGCTAAAAGTTCAAATTCTTGTGTGTTGATCTAGCAATAAATTATGAAGTGTTGCTCAACAGTTATACAGATCAAGTATTATTTTTCACTGATTTCCCATATCATTGTTAGCATATAGGAATAAAAATGGTTATTTCATTGGTATTGACACCGCTAGATGATATCAATTTGAATTTTAAATGCCTTCTTGATCACCAAGGTGTTATATCAGACATGAAAACTGGATATGCCCACAGTGAGCACTCCAGCAGGTAAACTGAAGCTGGAAACTGAATGTTGCCCATGGATGTGTTGGATTATACAGAGCAGCTGCAGAATAGCCTCGTGCTCACTTCCCTTAATAGAGTTTTATTTTCTCCAGTTTACTGCTCCTGCAGGCAAGACACATGGGTAAGGAAAGCAAGCGCTGCTTTTAGTCTACAAGTATAAGTTAGACTTTAGAGAAATAGATACAGCTAACAAAATAATGATAACAATGCTTTATATTATTAATTGTAATACTAATAGTGACAAATAATATAATTATATAATAATGCTAGCTAAGAATAATAATAGCTAATATTTTGGTGGTATATGTAGCTAAGGTGTTGAGGTATGTAACCACCCTAAGCCTATTCTTAGTCCCCATTTTAGAAAAGAAACTGAACTTTGGACCTATTCATATGTTTTATCGAAGATATCTCACTCATAAGTGCCAGAGGCAAGATTCACACTCAGGTGTATCTTCCATGAAGTTTTTGAAGTCCTTAAAGATATAGAGTATGGCCAATTTCACTCCAAGGATGTGAAAAAAAAATAAAACAAAACACACAACAATCTGAATAAACTGCAGGTTGAAATAAAAGAAACTTTTACAGCATGTACGGTCTCTTCATTATCATGTGTAGCAAAGAACACTTGCCAGTAAACCATTACCTCCTAACGCACTAAAGTTCAAGCCTGTATCACTCTGCTTATGACTTTCTTTCCTTTTCTTCTTAACTTGAATTCTGGACACATAATTATGCCATTATAAATACTGCCTGTGGGAAATGAGGAAGTAGAGCCATTTGTATACTACACCAACTGATATACCAGATGACAGCCAAATGCATAGCATTTAGCCAGTAAAACAAACAGAAACCACATTGAGCCTTCCACACATGGAGGAGAATTGCAAGCATATGCTCACCGTGCCTTTCTTAATGGAAGCCGCTCAGCTTATGCTAGATATAGAATATTTTTTTTCTTTTTCTTTTTGCGGTACGCAGGCCTCTCACTGGTGTGGCCTCTCCCATTGCAGAGCACAGGCTCCGGACGCGCAGGCTCAGCGGCCATGGCTCACGGGCCCAGCCGCTCCGCGGCATGTGGGATCCTCCCAGACCAGGGCACAAACCCGTGTCCCCTGCATCGACATGCGGACTCTCAACCACTGCGCCACGAGGGAAGCCCTATTCTAGATATTTTATGTATCGTGTTCCACCCAGAGCATTACAGAGGGTGTGAGGAATGGGATAAATAGTACAGAGAAACAGTATGATGTTTGGGAATGAAGACAACTTTCCAGTGAAACAATTGCCTCTCTTTCTACTTGCTTTTTCTCATTTTCTTCCATTCCCTACATATTGAGAACATGTCTAACTAACCAGTAATAAACTGAGAGTGAAGTCAATGCCTAGCACATTATCTACAGCTCCCTCCTCAAAGTCTTTCTTCTTTCCCTTTCTCTTCTTTACTCCTGGAGAGTCTAATGAATAGTCCACAGCACAGTTGAGAAATATTGTACTTCTTAGTACCCATCATCATTTCAATACAATCAGTGAACACAGAACACAGCTTTGTGGGGAAAGTAATTCTGCCACATATTAAGCCACTGTCTCTCAGCTCCAAACCCACCTTCTCCTACTCTTTGTGATGGGACTCTGCAAACCACTTTTCTTGTTCGCAAAGTGCTGCCTGTTAAGCTCTGACAGTGAGAAGAGCTAGAAGGAGCCTTCTAGTTTGGAGGAGAAGGGCCTTGCTTTTTCCTGTTCTCTATTGGTTTCTGGTTGGTTTCCTGACTGCCATGGTTCCTGTAAGCATCATATCAGCAAGGCTTCTTCACCCTGGCAGTGGCAGTTTCTTCTCTTAGAACGATAGAGGAAGAATGGGAAGCCAGAACCAAAAAAGGAAAGCTTATTTGCATGTGTTCCCTGTGTGCTTCTTCTGGGATTCCTCTTTGCCTTAGTTTGCTGAGAGCATCACACCAGCAGCACACTGTCACCCGGACAGAGGCAGTTCCTTCCCATCGAAGCAAGTGAATCCAGTTTTCAGTCTCCCCAGCAATTGCAGAACCAGCTCCACTGATACCAGCTCCATCTCACTGGTACCCCCTCCTCAGAAGTCTGGCTTACAGCCCTGTGGGACCCCTCTTCTGAGCTCAGAGATGGCCGTACCAGCTGAGCAGCACCCTCTCTTCAGAGAAGTGTGGCATAGCTAGAGCCTGGCTTGCCCCGGGCCAGGATAAAGATGGCTGAATGACAAAGTATCAGACTCTGTCTGTGAACTCTAAAGATCTTCACACTTTTGCAGAGTGTGCTAGCAGATTAAACGGGAGATAGAGATCATGATTTAAAGCTGAAGAATTAATTTTTCAGATGCTGTTAAACATTTTTTACTCTGTTTTTAGAGCTTGTTAATATCACTGCCTTCACTAATTTTAACTGCTCCATTTGCCCTAAGAGCTTATGTATCTTCGAAGACCAGTATTGTAAGCATGTAGAGGGTAGGAACCTTCTGTTTTGTACGCTCAGTACATTGACAGTGCTCAATATATCTGAAATGACAACAACAAAAGAATTGCTTGGCTTCTGCTGTAATTCCTGATTTGTGAACAGCAGTTTGCTGGAAAGGCTGTCTACCTGCAGTGTATGGAGATAGGGTTGTCCCAAAGGAATGGAATGGTAACAATAACAACCTTAATTCAAAGTGTCAGCAGGGGAGAAAATGTAAGCAGCAGCAAGAAATGGCAAATTGCAGCTTCTCCATGGCAAAGGGAAAAAAGAGCCAAAGCAAATACAAAACCCAAGAAACTCAGGACAGTTATATTAAGATTGCTCCAGTAAAGCTTTCTTAAAAGAGCAGTCTCTGGCGCCTGCCTGTTGCCATCATTAATATCATCGGCTCAGAATAGATGCTGTGAAACGCTATGAAGCTTCCAAAGAGTGAAGAGAAACTGAAGGGGTGAATAATACACTGAAAGCACAGTACTGCTAGGCTTCTAAGGCTGTTTATTCTGCAGCAATTTCATCCAGAGCAAGCTGATCGCTTTTCTAATGCCTTGAACAGCAGGTATCTACAGCCTCAAGAGGCATTAAGTTAAGAGGTAAGAAGCATTAAGCATTGGCCAACTTTCAGACTTGAAACATTGCAGAGGTGGAGTTGGAAGACTTCTCAGGGTGGTTTTTCTCCCAATTTTTTTTTTCCTTTTTTTGCCTTCATATCCTAAAAACTGGTAAGAATACAATTCCACTTCCCTATCCCTATGTTGTTGTGAATTTCATCATCTTCCCTGTACAAAGATGAACACTTTTTATATGATTCATGGCCTAAATTTCAGTCAAAATCCGTGTAAGTGTTTTGGAAATGTTTATACTCAAAACACTTCTGTTCCTTTTTTTTTTTTTTTTTTAAATAGAAGCCTATAAGGTGGAAATTCAAGATGAAGATAAAATGGGCTGTGGTCCTCTTACTTTCTCTCTACAAATGATAAATCTTAAGAGATATTGGCATCAGTTCTGGAGAAGTTTCCATAGGAAAATGTGCTGGACTCAAGAATCATACAGCCAAAATCTCAGTATTAGAAGGGACCCAAAAGGTCATCTAGATCAAGAAGCAGCACACTTTTCCTGTAAAAGGCCAGATACTGAATACTTTAGGTTTTGTGAGCCATAGAGTCTCTGTTATAATGTTCAGTTCTTCTGTTGCAGCATGAAAGCAGTGTCTACAATACATAAACAAATAAGCATGGCTGTGTTCTAATAAATTGTTATCTACAAATACAGGAGGAAGTGGGCTGTATTTTGCCCATGGGTCAAAGTTTGTGACCCTTGATCTAGACTATTCAGCCATGAGATGGAAAAAGAAAACAGAAAGAAGAAACTCTTTTAAGTAGGAAAACAAAAGAGGTCCTAAATATCTGACCTCTATTGATTATTCAACTTTTTATTTTTTTAAGGTATAATATTCCAGCAGTTAAGGACATAAATCTTATATGTACAGCTTGATATAGTTATTTAAATATATATATATATACACACACACACACACACACACACACACACCCCTGTAGCATCACCCAGATCATCATGATATAGAACATTTTCAACATCCTCAGAAGTTTCTCTTATCTCCCTTCTGAATTCACTACCCACAGAAGTAACCCCCATTCTTACTTTATCAATATAAATTAATGTTACCTATTCTTGAATGTCATATGAAAGGAATCAGGTAATTTATAACTTGTTGTGTGAGGTTTCTGTTGCTCAACACTATGACTGAGGACTTACTATTTTATAAAATTCTTGCTCTAAAATGTGAAATTTCGAACATGTTTATTACAGCATTACTTATGTCAGTAACCTATATATTCAATGATAGAGCAATGGTTACATAAATGTGGTAGATCTTTTTGTGCCCACTGTATTTGTTTATAACTTATATTATATTAGAATTGACTTGAGCCTCCACCTAACATACTGGCAAAAGTTTTATCACACTCTTGGGACTCCTTCTCTCCCCATCAGCTCATGCCCCTTACCCATCATCCAAGAGCCATAAGGGCTTATGCAGTACAAAAGAAGGCTGGGCCAGGCTTCCTTTCCCAGGCTAGGGAGAGATCCACTGTATACCAGTCTGCAGCTGCCATCACTGTAGTTGATCCTCCCAACCTCACAGGTGTGCTGTGCAGAAGGGTTTACCCCAGCCCTGCTGGCCCATGCCACAGTGAAGTCTCTCCCCAGGTCTTTCCAAGTCTTTGAAAGAGACCAATGTACCAGCAACTCCACTCTCTCCAATTTGGGCTAGGCCACAGACAAACCACATTTAAGGTCCCAAAGTTTTGTAGTGCGAAGTTTTTAAGGAATTCACACAGCTAGTTACTTCCTCGGTATACTAACCTAGAGGAGAGTCAGGACCCTGAGAGGCAGTTTGAGTGTAGTAGTTAAGAACATGAACTCGGGATTCAAACAGCTCAGATTCAGTTTCTGACCCCTTTACTTACTAGCTATGTGAACCTCAGTAAAACACTTAACTAATCTGTGCCTGTGTTTTCCTGTGCCAAATGGGGATGATAACAGTACCTACCTTATAGGGTTGATGTAGGATTCAATTAATTAATGCACATAAAGCACCTGGAATAATAGAATAATGCCTAACACATAGTAAGCTACACTACAGAGCAACAACAATTAACTTTGAAATGCAAAGTCTTCCTGCTTACCTCTTTTGTAAAATAATCTAGGTATTATTATTCTAGGCCCCATAGTAATAAAACTTAATTGCCCAGATAGATTTAGTCAAAGGTTCCAAACTGGGCTGATACAGAAATGAAAAGAATAAATACAAAACTGAATATATTGGTAGTAATTAGGGGGACGCTAAAGATGGCAGACGAGTAAGACGTGGGGATCACCTTCCTCCCCACAACTACATCTAAAATACATCTACATGTGGAACAATTCCTACAGAATACCTACTGACGCTGGCAGAAGACCTCAGACTTTCCCAAAGGCAAGAAACTCCCCTTGTACATGGATAGAGCAAAAGAAAAAAGAAAAACCAGAGACAAAAGAATAGGGATGGGACCTGCACCTCTGGGAGGGAGCTGTGAAGGAGGAAAAGTTTCCACACACTAGGAAGCCCCTTCACTGGTGGAGACAGGGGATTGGGCGGTGGGGAAGCTTCGGAGCCATGGAGGAGAGCACAGCAACAGGGGTGCAGAGGGCAAAGCGGAAAGATTCCTGCTCAGAGGATTGTTGCCAACTAGCACTCACCAGCCTGAGAGGCTTGTCTGCTCACCCCCTGGGGCAGGTGGTGGCTGGGAGCTAAGGCTCCAGCTACGGAGGTCAGATCCCAGGGAGAGGACTGGGTTGGCTGTGTGAAGACAGCCTGAGCGGGCTAGTGCGCTACAGCTAGCTGGGAGGGAGTCCGGGGAAAAGTCTGAACCTGCCTAAGAGGCAAGAGACGATTGTCTCGGGGTGCACGAGGAGAGGGGATTCCTTCCACATGTGCCCACAGAAGGCAGAATACCGCCTAAGTGAGTTCTAGAGACGGGCGCGAGCCACGGCTATCAGCTCAGACCCCAGAGACGGGCGTGAAACACTAACACTGCTGCTGCAGCCACCAAGAATCCTGTGTGCAAGCACAGGTCACTATCCACACCTCCCCTCCTGGGAGCCTGTGCAGCCCGCCACTGCCAGGGTCCTGTGATCCAGGGACAACTTCCCCAGGAGAACACACGGCGCAACTCAGGCTGTTGCAACATCACGCTGGCCTCTGCTGCTGCAGGCTTGCCCCTGCATTCCAATTATGACTACCCTACCCCTCCCTCCCTGTACCCCGGCC
Source organism: Phocoena sinus (assembly GCF_008692025.1). Classification (NCBI taxonomy): domain Eukaryota; kingdom Metazoa; phylum Chordata; class Mammalia; order Artiodactyla; family Phocoenidae; genus Phocoena; species Phocoena sinus. The sequence continues at coordinate 32,338,004 of NC_045772.1, read as the reverse complement.
AGAGTGAGCCAGAGCATCCTAATCAGCTGCTGCTTTAACCCCGTCCTGTCCGGGAGGGGAACAGATGCCTGAGGGTGACCTACACGCAGAGGTGGGGCCAAACCAAGGCTGAACCCCAGGAGCTGTGAGAACAAAGAAGACAAAGGGAAATTTCTCCCAGCAGCCTCAGGAGCAGCGGATTAAATCCCTGCAATCAACTTGATATACACCCTGCATCTGTGGAATACCTGAATAGACAACAAATTGTCCCAAAACTGAGGCAGTGGACTTTGGGAGCAACTGTAGACTTGGGGTTTGCTGTCGGCAACTGATTTATTTCAGATTTTTATGTTTATCTTAGTTTTTAGCGTTTGTTATCATTCATGGATTTGTTTATTGGTTTGGTTGCTCTCTTTTTTTTAAATTATTTTTTTAATTTTAATTATTTTATTTTCTTTTATTATTTTCTTTTATTTCTTTTTTTCCTCCCTTTTCTTCTGAGCCATGTGGCTGACAGTCTTGGCACTCTGGCCTAGTATCAGGCCTGAGCCTCCGAGGTGGGAGAACTGGGTTCAGAGCATTGAACCACCAGAGACCTCCCAGCCCTAGGTAATATCAATTGGCGAGAGCTCTCCCAGAGATCTCTGTCTCAACACTAAGACCCAGCTCCACCCAATGGCCAGAAAACTCCAGTGCGGGCCACCCTATGCCAAACAACTAGCAAGACAGGAACACAACCCCACCCATTACCAGAGAGGCTGCCTAAAATCGTACTAAGTTCATAGGCACCCCAAAACACAACACTGGACGTGGCCCTCCCCACCAGAAAGACAAGATCCAGCCCCACCAATCAGAACACAGGCACCAGTCCCCTCCACTAGGAAGCCTACACAAGCCATGGAACCAACCTCAACCACTGAGGGCAAACACCAAAAACAACAGGAACTATGAACCTACAGCCTGAGAAAAGGAGACCACAAACACAGTAAGTTAAACAAAATGAGAAGACAGAGAAATATGCAGCAGATGAAGGAGCAAAGTAAAAACCCACCAGACCAAACAAATAAAGAGGAAATAGGCAGTCTACCTGAGAAAACGTTCAGAGTAACAATAGTAAAGATGATACAGGGCTTCCCTGGTGGCGCAGTGGTTGAGAGCCCACCTGCCGATGCAGGGGACATGGGTTCGTGCCCCGGTCCTGGAGGATCCCACATGCTGCGGAGCGGCTGGGCCCGTGAGCCATGGCCGCTGAGCCTGCGCGTCCAGAGCCTGTGCTCTGCAACGGGAGAGGCCACGACAGTGAGAGGCCCGTGTACCTCAAAAAAATAAATAAATAAATAAATAATAAATGCTAGAGATCAAAAACACTGTAACAGAAATAAAGCCCTTGATGGGCTCAATAGTAGACTTGAAATGACTGAAGAAAGACTCTCTGCATGACAGAAAACGATAAATGCTTCATGATCTCATTTATATGCGGATTCTTTAAAAAAAAAAAACTGAGCTCATAGATACAGAAAACAGATTGGTTGATGCCTGAGGAGGGGTGAAGGGGGTCAAAAGGTACAAATTTCCACTTATAAAATGAATATATTGAGTTGGCCAAGAAGTTCATTCAGGTTTTCTGTAAGATGTTATGGAAAAACCCAGACAAACTTTTTGGCCAACCCAATATTATGAAGGTGTACAGCATGATGAGTATAGTTAGTAATACTATATTGAGTATTTAGAAGTAGCTAGGAAAGTGGATCTTGAAAGTTCTCATCACCAGAAAAAACATTTTTGTAACTCTATGGTGATAGATGTTAACTGGATTTATCATGGTGATTGTTTTGCAATGAGAATCATTATGTTGTACACCTGAAGCTAATATAATGTTATCTTAATTATACCTCAATAAAAGAATAAAAGAATCTCTGCACTTAAGGATATGACAATAGAAACTTCCAAAACTGAAAAGCAAAAGGAAAAAAGAGTGAAACAAAAAAACAGAATATGCTAGAACTGTAGGACAACTAAAAATGTGTAAAAATGTGCATAATGAGAACACCAAAAAGGGAGGTGGGGGGAGGAAAGGAGGGAAGGAGGTGGGGAGGAAGGGAAGGAGGAAAGGAGGTGGGGAGGAAGGGAAGGAGGGAAGGAGGGTGGAAGGAAGGGTTTGAAGCGATAATAACTGAGAATTTCCCCCAAATTAACATCAGACACCAAACCACTGATCCAGGAAGCTCAGAGAAGAGAACATCAAGCAGGGTAAATGCAAAAAAAAAAAAGACCTCACCTACTCATATCATATTCAAACTTAGAACATAAAAAATAAAAAATCTTGAAAGAAGCCAGAGGAGAAAAACACCTTACCTGCAGAGGAGCAAAGATGAAAATTACACCTGACTTCTCCTCTGAAACCATGCAAGGAAGAAGAGAATGGGTGGGATGTTTAAAGTGTTGAGAAATAAATCACCAACCTAGAATTCTGTATCCGAAAAAATATCCTTCAAAAAAGAAGGAGAAATAAAGACTTTCTCAGAGAAAGAAAAATTGAGGGAATTTGTTGCCAGTAGACTACCTTATAAGAAATGTTAAAAGAAGTTCTTCAGAGAGAGGGAAAATAATATAGGTCAGAAACTTGGATCTACATAAAGAAAGGAAGAGCATTAGAAGAATGAATAAATGAAGATAAAATAAAGACTTTTTCTTAATTTAACAGCAGTTTTTTTCATAATAATAATAGCAACAAATGTACTCGGTTATGTATGCTTATGTATATATGCGTGTGTGTTTATGTAAGCTTATGCATAAGTAAAATGAGTGACAGCAGTGATACAAGGGACAATAAGAAGGAATTAGGATTCTTTTGTTTTTGTAAGGTACTTGCACTACCCCTGTAGTAGTATAGTGTTATTTGAAAGTGAGCTTAGATTCATTGCAAATGTATATTGCAAACTCTAGAGCAACCACTGAAAATATAGTTTTAAAAGGAGCATAATTGATGTGCTAAGAAAGGAAAGAACTTGCTAAAACTTTGAAGCAACCAAGATGTTCAGTAAGTGAGCAGATAAACTGTGGTACATCCAGACAATGGGATACTATTCAGCACAAAAAATAAATGAACTATCAGTCCATGAAAGGACATGGAGGAACTTTAAATGCATATTACTAAATAAAAGGAACCAAACTGAAAGGCTACGTACTGTATGACTCCAACTATGTGACACTCTGAAAAATCAAAAAACTATGGGGACAGTAAAGGTTTTGAAGGGAGGGAATAGGCAGAGCACAGAGCTTTTTTAGGGCAGTGAAACTATTCTGTATGATATTGCAATAGTGGATACATGTCATTATACTTTTGTCAAAACTCAGGATGTACAATGCCAAGACAGTCCTAATGTAAACAATAGACTTCGGGTGATAGCAGTGTTTCAGTATAGGTTCATCTTTTATAACAAATGAACCACTATAGAGTGGGATGTGTGGCAGGGGACAGGTAATATATGGGAACTCTGTACCTTCTGTTCAATTTTGCCCTGAACCTAAAACTGCCCTAAAAATAAAATTTAATTTAAAAAAATATTATAAACCATACCTCATCCTTCAAGAGCTAGGGTCTCTCTAGATTTTAACAGGATGCAAACAAATAAACCAATTCGTAACACTGAAAGCATTCTCTATTGTATTGAACAGTTGGAAAATAGGCAGGGGAAGACAGTCACTCAATTCTTCATTGCAAAAAAATTATTCTATATTAGCTACAGAGGTAGTTGAGAAAGAGATCTAGCAATGAAGGAACTAGAAGTGAAATAAGAATCACAAAGAAAAGAAGTAATGTAAGTGTTCTATAGAAACATGAAAAAGGATATAATGAAGGGTGAAACTGGAGTGGCAGCACGGTAATTTTGTAAACAGCAACATAAATACTTCATGCAACCTACTCACTATTTGATGATTATGAATTTTCATGTGTGTCATTTGACTTCTCTAATCCTTTCATCGTATGTATAAAGTGAAAATAATGATGAATATTCCACTGGGTTAGGAGCTTTAAAATAGAGAAAACGTGAACTCCTTTGATATAGCATTTATTGAGCAGCACTTTATTTGTGCTCATATCTGTCTATCTAACTGATCCTGAGTTTCTTGGGAGCAGGGATGATTTGTCCTCTTCAGCTCTCTAATCTTGCCATCTAGCATAGTGTCTGCCATATAGTGAGCTTAATACATGCTCATTAAATACAAGAAGACAGGAGGAAGGGTGGGAGAGAGGGAGGGAGGGGATAGAGGAGGGAAGGAGCCAAGAAGAGAGAGAACAAGGGATGTTGACAAGGAAGAAAGAAGGGAGACAAGGAGGAATTAAGGAAGGATGGAAGGAAAGGAGGAAGTCTGGCTTTAATGATCCAAGAAAGAAAGAGAAAGCGGAACAAAATGTATCAATACCTAAAGTCCTAGTCAAAGTTTTTTATATATAGGAGATAGGGGGACTGTGGTTGAAAGGAGCAAAGATATATAATTGATCTCACAGGTGACTGAAGTAAAGACAAAACGAGAACTTCACTGTGGATGCAAATAATGAGTTATATTTATAGAACTTTGTAATCATGTGTGCCTGATTGGCTTTAATAGTTTTTTAGTCCATTTACCTCTTCAGGGTTTGGGGGCAATAAATTACAATGCATTTGTCTTGTATCCCTGTAAAAAATATAAACATTTATATATTTCTCTATTCCACAGAAAAAATGAGGCAGCAGTTTTGACACATAATAATGTCATTCTGTGGCATCATATTTTTAAATACCATTGTGAAGAAACATATCCTGATTGAATGTATTTTTAGCATTATAAATAGCAGTTTAACAGAAGGTAAAGCAGTACCTGGAAAAACAGATATTCTGTGTCTCTGCCTCTGTATTTCTCACACAGACACACACACACACACACACCTTTTCAATTTGTTTATCAAAATAACTAAATTTCTCCAATAGATAATCACCCTCCCTCAAATTTAAATCTAGTACATTACCTCCTGGTCATTTACTTATCTGTATCAGTACCTACTCTATTTTCTAACAAAAATAGATACACCACCTATTTTACACAAGTCTGTGTGTTCCTTTCACTCATTTTCAAATAAATAAATATTTCTTTTTTCTCATTCTTTCCAGCAGACTCTAAAGTTTTATTACTTTTGCCGTGACCCTGCACTTTCTTCCTTTATGCACTATTTCTTTTCATTTTATTTCTTACATCTTCCTCTATTCCCTGTTGGAAGGAAGATTACCATCCCTGACTCAAGCACTCATGACCTACTGGACCCAACAGCTACAGCCGGTTTAAGTAGGGCCTCAGGCGGTACTGTCACCTTTCTTAGGAGGCACGTATACCAAAGCTGCAGCCTGGCCCTTGAGAGGAATACCAGCTTGCTCTGTTCTCTACCCTAATGTGATTAATTGCTGCCAGCATGATTTCAGCAAGGGCATCCAGAGAAAAATATGCCCCAGAGTGTCCTTTGCTCCATCTATCTTTAGGCTTTTATTTTCAAATACTATAGAAGCCCCCAAGCTACGTTATAGCTTCTATGGATCCTTACAAACTGAAATAAATTATTTTTTCTTTATATAAAATGTCTTCGATGAAAAGGTTATGCTTTGTTTTTATTCCTGAAGACTCCTACTGCTAGCATCAGTGAGTTAGAAATAAATGTTCTCAAACTGTCTTATTGTGGTTTCTACCTAGATGCGTTTTCTGTTTGTGTGATACTGCTGACCTCTAGTGTTCAGAACACCAATATTTTCTTTAACTTCACTTGTGTTTAGTATTTTCGAACTTCATGGGTTTGGCTCTCCTTTTAGTGGAATCTGATAAAAATTCTAAGTTTAGTAATAAGTAAATGACTGTCTTTTTAATATAAGTACTGAATCTTAGAATTAAGATGTGGGGTCTTTTTAAAATATGAATTGTTAGAAGAGATGTAAACATTTTCAGTTGTCATCACAGGCATTCCCTTTGAAGCATCTCAAACTGAACATAACCCAAAACCAAACTCCTTATTCCTCTTACAGTCGCCAGCCTGCCATTTGTAAATCTTGCAGTTAACCTTGAATTCTCTACTTCCCTCATGGGAACCCATGAGAAATCCTATGGGTTCTACTGCTGAACACATCAGCATCCAGCCACTATTCATTCACCCTCTTGCCACCGCCCTGTCCCAAGCCACACCCTCCCTCACTGGGATTATGGTGATAACCTTCTAACTGGTCTCTCCCAGGCTATAGCTCTCCTCCTACACGGAGTCTGTTAGCTTTAGCAGCCACCGTGCTCCTTCAGAATAATGGAAGGCAGATCATGGCATTCCTCTGCTCAGAACCTTCAGATGGCTTCCTGGGCTCTCAGAGAAAAGGCTGAAGTCTAGAGATGACAGCAAATGCCCATCTGACCTGCCTCCACAGCACACCTCTCTAACCCCATCGTTCACAACAATCCCTTTCCCTCTCTTTCCCTTCCATCCAGCCGCACTGGCTTCTTGGCTATTTCTTAAACAAAGACACTGACCAAGATGACCTGAAAGTTCTCCTCAGCTTGGCTAAAGTTTAGACAGTGTTCTTCCTGCCTCTAGGACTTTGACTTCCCTTTCCTAGTATTATTCACTTTGCAAAGCATCCAAATGAAAATTTGAACCCTCCATGACCGTTTTGTAGTAACAAAGAAGAAAATTAGTGTTTACAAGACTGAACACAGAGGTTGAGAACATAGATTCTAGAATCAGGAAGACTTAGGTACAAAAAGGAGCATTACACTTATTGGCTATTGACTCGAGTTACTGAGAAATTTGGAATCACAGCATTCTCATTTATAAGGTGGAAAGGTAAAATTAATGCATATTTGAAAGAATAGTGTGAGAATTAATAATATAATTATTAAGAATTATAATAATACATGTAATTCACTTAGCATATGCCTACCACGGAGTAAGCACTCTATAAAGTTTTACTATTACTGTTGGTGTTATTGCTGTTATTATTTGCAGAATCACAATCAACATATAACACTTCAATAAAATATAACTTTTGCTAGAGATAAAAGTTATTAATTATAGTATTATGGATTTTATTATAATTTAATATTCAACTTTAGAAAAATACTAAGGCTTGTTAATTATTACATGCTGTAATCTGTTTTTCTCCTTAAGAAACATTTTGTTTCATTTTCTGATAGACTGTAATCTTGTTAAAGACAGAGATTGAGTCTCCTTCATTTGATTCAGCATCCTTATCGCCTACTGTGTGTCAGCCATCGTTCTAGGCTCAGAGAAATCAATAATAAACTAAAAAGAAAAATTCCTTACCTTCATGATGCTTTATTCTTAAGGATAAAAACTGGCAATAAACAAACAGACATACAATATGTATATTATATAGTTAGTGGGATATCACCAATACCTTGAATAGGAACTGGTTCAGAATAGGCACTCAATTAATATGAATTAAATTTAATTTGATTATGTTAAATTATTTTATTATTACATAGAGAATATGCAGAGATGTGCTGGAGTGAGTGCTTTCCAGCTCAGGAGAGCCAGTTGTGTGCATTCCTTCCTAATTCTGTGTTCAGTGACTTCAATTTGGTAGCTTTAAATCAACCGTGGTGAGAGTTTTTACACTACAGAAATCACCAGTGCTACGGACTGAAGCCGTTTTTCCTGAGAATCAGTTGTCAAACATTTATCAGCAGACCACTCGATAAAGGCTGACAAAGTGTGGAATCTGAATTTTATGCACTTCTGAAAATAAGTAACCCTTAATATATCACATTAATACATTAACATATATTAATATAATAGTACATTAATATGTTAATGTTTCAGAGAGTCAAATTTACAAATTATATAACACAATGCTAGTCTGAAGATGATTCAAAAATATATACTTAGTTAAATGGAGCTATTTTCTCCCAATAATGAGTAACCATCTCTTGATTATTCAGGCCCATGCAAGAAGCAATAATGTGGATAACCCATAAAATCAACCAACTAACAAATGTTCTCTCTATAATTTTAAATATAGCTTTTTTTTTTTTTTTTTTTTTTTTTTTTTTTGCGGTATATGGGCCTCTCACTGTTGTGGCCTCTCCCGTTGCGGAGCACAGGCTCCGGACGCACAGGCCCAGTGGCCATGGCTCACGGGCCCAGCCGCTCCGCGGCATGTGGGATCTTCCCGGATCGGGATACGAACCCGTGTCCCCTGCATCGGCAGGCGGACTCCCAGCCACTGCGCCACCAGGGAAGCCCTAAATATAGCTTTTTGATAAAACAATTTGCAATTTGAATAAGTATTTAGTATGATGAAAGCAATTTTATATCCTTTAAACATAACCCACTAGCTATGGAGGGAAAAAAGAAGCTTCTGGATGTCAGGAGGGAGCAAATTTGAAATTACTTCCCTGTGGAATGCAGAGCTATAGTGCCCTGGGCTAGAAATGTCCCGGGGCCGCATGCCTGGGGAGTATAAATTATTAAATCATAATTTTAAAAAAACTAAAAAGGAATCTTAAAAATTCTCCTACAACTTATGACCTGGTATTTAATTTTTAATGGTATAATGTATCAAATTTATTTTCATTCTTATTGTGTTTTATATATATATATATACCTATTAAAATTGGATATAGATTTGTTTTTGAATCAAAAATATAAGAAAGGGAAACATTTCTGCATCCTTAGTTACCAGATCTCATGGGAAAGGAGCAAGTGAGTCTGAGAATTATCATTCTGTTCTCAAAAACAACTTCAAACTGTATTTCTAGCCTATGCTCCAGCAGAAATATACAGATTTTATTATACTAAGTTGCTGTTTAATATCAGGCAAAGATTAAGTCCTAAGAGTATGGTCACATTATTTCTATTATATTGATCAACAAGTAGTGGTAACCTGTCAGATAATTTCCAGTAATAAATGAGTATCATTTATTCAAAACCACCTCTATCCCAGACACAACTCTTAGCACTTCATATATTATCTCTAATGCCCGTAACAACTCTATCAGGAAGGTGTTATTACAAATGAGGACATTTATGCACAGAGAGACTAAGTATTTCCTCCTAGGCCAAATGACTAGCAAAAGGCAAACCCAGGAGCCCAAAAATGTCCTCTGGCTCCAAAGCTCATGTAAGTTTATTGAACTCCTTGGCAATTACCTACTCTTCTTGAAAATCACCCTTAATTTGTTCTGTGGCAGTTTTTCCCTGGGGGAAAGAACATAAATATCAACTTGGCAATAGGGACAATTATCTTCACAAACACTACCATCCAAAGCCAACCCAAAGCAGATTGAATTGGAACCAGAAGTTCTCCCAGCCTACTGTGGATGATCTGTTCTGATTAGCTTGCAAATGGTACAAATTGTCCTGAGTTTATGCCAGGAGCAAAGTAGAAGTTGTGGCTTTTATTTTTTCAGGCAGTTTAAACTCCAATTTGTGACAAAATAATTGTAAGTAGGAAGAAACTGATTTCCAGGTCAAATGGCAGCCTCTGGTAAAAGGAGCCAAAATTCATTTTCAAAGGAAATGCTGTCTATAGAAAACTTTTCTTAAAGATAGCATAGATATGTCCTAAGATTAGAAGTGAAAACAAGCTATTTGGATCCCTCAAGTAAATCTAAGAGGATTTAGGTAAAAATGTATAATAGTCCTATTGTAAGATAAGAAGTTATTTACATCAAAGGAATAAAGGCTTTTAAATAAGAGAAATAAAACATAGCCCCTTAAGTGATAAATGCAAGAGGACTAGTGCCTAATTTTTATAAATGTTTATAAAAAAACATTTGGAAAGTATATTTGTTTATTTGGAAAGTATATTTAGGGGGTTCTTGTGACTTTAGGAGTGGAACATGCTTGCCTGTCCCTCTTCCAGCCTTCCTTCCTTTACCCAAATATTGGCAAGCATAGCAGTAAAGAGAGGTTTATCAAACTTTTCATTCAGTGGTACATTTCTAAATATTCTATGACTCGTGTATACATTCAACAAGCAGTTTTTGTAGAGTTTAAGTTTTGCCTGTGCCATTGTGTTTGATTCATTTGAAATTTACTTCTTGTGTGATATTAGGGATCCATTGTCTTTTTTTTCTTTAGGGATACTCAATTTCCCAAAACATTTATTTAATAACCTCTTCTTTCTCTACTGATCTACAATACCATTTCTGCCATATGTCAGATTTACATAGATAGGTAGGTTGGTTTTCTAGGCTCTCTGTTCTCTTCAATTTTGCCTCAGATATCATAATAATGTCAATACTATGCTGTAGCAGATATAAAATATAGTTTTATAATATTAGATAGCTTTAGAGCAAATCGTGATATATGACAGGCAAAGCCCCACACTTTATTCTTTTTGGTATTATCTTGGTTATTCTTAAGGCTTCGGAATTTCATATTAGTTTCAGAATAAGCTTGTCAAGTTTCATGAAAAAAGCCTGTTAGGATTTTGATTGACATGATGTCATGACTAGGTCAATTTGCAGACAACTGACATTTTTTTAACATATTGTGTTTGTCTATCCATGATTATGGTATAGCATTTCATTTATTTTTTTTAGGTGTTGTTAGAAACTTTCCTTAAAGTTTTATAGATTTATGCACAAAATTTTTGCCCATTCATGAGTCAGTTACTTAAAATAAATTCCTTTCTCTTTACACACACACACACACACACACACACACACACACACACACACACATCCTATTGGTCATGTTTCTCTGGAGAACCCTAATAAAAATTTTGGTACTGAGAGTGGCTCTATGGGAACATAACCTAAGGATAAGTTTTCTGAATTGGTTCTAGGGTTTCTGCCCTTGGATCTCTAATCTAACTAGTTTTAAAGGCACTAATTACTCTATTTCTAGCAGTAGAGCATTGATAATTAATGGTGTTATGTGGCAATAGAAATATGCAAAAATACCATTGGATACTCATAATCAAACACTTCTATGGGGCAAGGATCTAGGTAACCATGTATATGATACTTCTGATCATTTTTGTCAAACTAACAAATATAATGAGATGGGCTGGTTGCTCCTAATGTCACTGAACAAAATGAAAAAAGAAAAACAAAATGAACTCAGGAAATTGAATATTTAAAAACAAAAAGGAACAAAGAGTACCACTCACCATCCAGTTATACTAAGGGTTAAATCTCAACCCACTGCAGTCACCCACTGACAGAGCATGCCCTGAGAGGAATTCAGGATGGAAAAAACAGGATGAGACATTCTGAGCTTTGGAATAAACAGACCCCTAGATAGTTAGATATATATCTCAGGAAGAACTTCAATAATCCCAGATTCTTGCATCTTCCCATACATAGAAAAGCAGTAAAATCATTTGTTCTTTGTGGTTAGCAGTAATCTTTTACTAAGATACATGCATGATTGATTATGTTTTTTCTAGCCAAAAAATTCATATATATATACTGGCTTCTCCCCTACTTCTCCAGAGCTGGTTACTCAGAGGTACTAAGAAGCTATCTCCCAGGTGGTAGTCCTCAGTAAGACCCTGAATAAAACTTAAACTCACAACAGTCATGTACATTTTTCTTTACATTGACAAATTCCTAGCTCATACATCACATAGAAAGTGAAACCTGAAAATTTCTATGTCTGCCCTGAAAGAAGGCTCTTTATTTGTCATAGGCACAGGGTTGAGAATGCTGGAAAACAAACCTAAAATCTCATCCTGGAGTGACTGAATTACAATGCAAATTGAATTCACAGGCTCACAGGGTATTTACTGTTACAATTATGGCATTGATTGCGAAGGAACATAATCCTGAAAGTTGAAATAGGAACATATAGGAAGACTTGATGAAACTGGGAACCATGAGGAAGTATGCTACACTCCAAAGTAGCTGCTTGAGTTTTCTAATTTATACAGACAAAAGTCCAAGGAATGTGTGTGGGAATGAATTTTAAAGATGTGGAATAATCACGGAAGGAACATAGAATTGGATCGAGCCAAATTTGTTGATATGGGCCCACTAAGCAGAGATTCTGCACTTACGTGCAGCTTGGGAAATTAGAAAGTGTTCTAATTGGTTGATTGGTTGGTTGGTTTAAATATGGACTAAAAGGTAGTCCAGAGTGAGCAAATCCAGAGTGAGTCCAGACCTGCCTTGATTTATTGTAGAGGAAGGGATTTAAATGTTTAGAGAGATTGGAGTGTTAGAGTACGTTTGTCACTTAAAATCTACTCACCCACCCTGGAAGGGTCCCAGAGCCACCTTCGTGTCCTCCCAAAATTCATATGTTTTTGAAGGCTTAACCCCCAATGCCTCAGAATGTGACCTTATTTGGATATAAGGTCTATACAGAGGTAATCCAGTTAAAATGAGGTCATTTGAATGGGCCCTAATCCAACATGACTGTGTTCTTATAAAAGAATAAATATGAACACAGAAACACACATTAAGGGAAGATGATACGAAGAGACACAAGGAGAAAACAGTGATCTATAAGCCAAGAAGACAGTCCTGCAATAGATCCTTCAGAAAAAACCAACCCACTGACACCTTGATTTCAGGCTTCTAGCCTCCAGATTTGTGAGACAATAAATTTCTGTTGAGTCACTCAGTTTGTGGTACTTTATTATAGCAGCCCTAGCTAACTAACATACTAAACACCCAATAAATGCTATTTTTATTATTATTTTTATTACTGTTGTATTTTGAAAAGAGTCGAATCATTGAACACCAGTGAAATTCATTGAAAGCTTTTGTATGTGCCAGATACGCAACTGCCCAACAGTGGCACTGTGGAATTGAAGCTTAAATGCACTACTTGTATATTTAGGAGTCAGTAAGCATTGCATCTTGCTGGCTTCCAAATGTTTGGTTGTCCACTTACCTTTGTCATCCCCTATCTTTTCTTATTTTGGGGTTTGTTATCTTCTTCCTTCCTGGTTACTGGTTTACCCCCATTTAAATCAAGTGCCATTTCTCTAAATCACAAACATTAAAACAAGGTTGATTAATGCCACTGTCTGACTTGGTCCTTTAGACAAAGTTTATCATAATAAAAATGTACATTTATTCAGGAATTATACATGTATACATTCAGAAGAATCACATTCAAGCCTTCCTTTACATTTTCCTCGTTCCTCATTGATTCTTCAGCATTGGGCATGCAATGCAGATACACACTGAGAATCTGTACTTCAAGAAAGAGATCTTGAATTTCCTTCTTTGAACCCCTCCTTCTTCATCATTAGTTGAAAAGTTTTAGAAGGACACAGATCTGTCTGTTAAATGGAATTATAGGCTGTTTCCTATCACCTTCCATCTAGACATCTTTTCAGCTCAGCTCTTTTTTTACATCCCTCTCAAACTATCTTACCAAGATACTTTGCTGACACAGTTTTCATTTCTATCAGCTCTATCTGTAAAAAAAACAAAGTGGCTATAACCTCAAGTTTTTGCAAATGTGGAGACAGAGCACCATTAGAAGCCAGAAACTAGGGTTTATTATTCCACAAGCTGGAATCACACCATATAAAATGTTTTAAAATAAAATATTTCTAAGAACCCTGATTGCCTCCCTTCCCCAATAAATATTGAACAAGAAGCTACCAATAACCACAAGATGCATGCAAATATAAAAACAGGGTGTTCTAAAGACTTAGTGAAGTTCTGAGCCTTCATAAACTCAGAAGTATAAGTGTTACAAACTTAGAAAAACATCACTTGAAAGGTTAATTACTTATATTGCTCTCATACTTTTTTTTTAAATTAGGGTATAGTTGTTATATTTGTAAACATTTATACTTCTGGAGTTTACTGAAGCCTTAAAAGCTCACTCTAGACTTTGTGGATACCATGTTATTAATTCACTTTTTCTTTTCCATTTACAAGTTCTTTTCTCCAGTATGATCATATAATTTTTATTTTCATGGTAGGAAAATGTTTATTTTTCAGTTTTGAATGTAGCACATTTCAGCAGATAGATTTTGTAGTTGTCAATTAAAAGACATTGTTCAGCAACTTCCCTGAATAATAAACCAATCTTTGTCTCTTTCTACAACACACTGAAGTGTATTTCTATTAGAATTCCTCTCATACTTACCACCAAACTGTAATCCTGGGACTTCATTGAATTTGTTTACATTTTATCTGTAACTATCACGGACGCCCAGCTTAAAATCTAGGTAAAGAAAGAAAATGTGAGGTTTCTTCCTTAAAGAATATTGCAAAATAGAAATCAAAGGCACAGTTTTACTCCTCAATCTGTGCAATCTTAGTTTACAATTAAAGAATGATTTTAATTGTCAAACTTTTAAATTTTATTAAATGTTTGTGGCAATGCATTGAATGAATTCCAGACTTATATAAATACACAGGCAGCTGTTTGTAATTTGCATTTTTATCAGTTTTGAAAGAGCACAATGTACTTCCTGCATCTTATTTTCAGAATTTGCAATTATCATATTTGGCTATCCAGTATACAGTATGGACTACTTGAGTATCTCATTCTTGGAATTTTCATTTTGATTGTAAACCAGATGATCTCTGGCACTTTTCTCTTTTCTCATTTTTCAACCTCCAGGTTTACTTCCTCCCATTTCTTCTTGGCTCTAATAATAAAGTAGAAAAAATATTTCAATTATTTTCTTTTTCAGGGTACCGAAAATTTGCATTTCTTTTGCTAATCAGTTACCATAAATCTAAAGACAAAACAAAAACTAAGCTTATCGTTCTAATTCATAAATTTTCAGAATGCCATTCAAACTAATTCCACTTCTTTCTGAAGCTCGCTCGCTGTGATTTGAATTTAGATGGAGGGGTGGAGAGGAATGGAAATAATACTACAGTATGTAGAAGGCTGCAACATGGGGCACCCAGAATGAACAGAATGAATGTCCCCTCCTCTGGAGAAAGGCACCTCCAGTCACACCAGCTGTATGTCTATCAGAAAGGACAAGTGGCCTCAAGGAAAGGCTGACAATGACATCTCTAACTGCCTTCAGCTCCTTTCCTCGATTCCTGCAGACACATTTTCCTCTTCTATTGCATTAGCCTCATAGCAGCCAACATTGTCCCAAAGACTCCTCTCACCCAGTTACACTTCTGAGGCCTTGGCTCCAGATATTCCTTAGAGGAGTAGACTAGTGGCTCTCTCTAGCAGTCCACCTGTCCCCTGGGAAACACTGAAATCTCTCCTTTGTGCCCTGGCAGGAAGTGCAGGGGAGGAAACACAAGCTACTCTTTCTCTCCCTATTCTGGTGATGACAACAACAACTGGAAAGGATAAGAGTTTAGGGGTGGGCTTCCCTGGTGGTGCAGTGGTTGAGAGTTCGCCTGTCGGTGCAGGGGACACGGGTTCGTGCCCCGGACCGGGAAGATCCCACATGCCGCGAAGCAGCTGGGCCCGTGAGCCATGGCCGCTGAGTCTGTGCGTCCGGAGCCTGTGCTCCGCAACGAGAGAGGCCACAACAGTGAGAGGCCCGCGTACCGCAAAAAAAAAAAAAAAAAGAAAATTTGCATATAAACTTAGTCCCATTCAGTGCTTTCTTAGCTACTTCACATGTATATGTCAATCACATTCAGATTTGAAATTCTGAGGGTTTTTCTCCCTCCCTTACCTTCCTGCTGCTTATCCTAATTTCTAGGGTTGGGACTGGGGAGGATGGTTGCTGCTGTGTGACAGGTAGGAAAAGAATGTCCTCTCAACAATCTTGGGTTTCAACAAGGTGTGGGTCCTGTGCTGGTGAACAGTGGCCCAGATAACATAGTCTAAGGTTTCTCAGGCTTTAATGTGTATCCTAATCACCTGAGGATCTTGTTAAAATGCAGATAATGATTCAGTAGGTCTGAGATGGAGATTCCACACCCCTAACAAGCTCCCAGGTGATATCACTGCTGGTGGCCCCCAGACCATACTTCACGTAACAGGGGTTTGATCAGTGGATGATGGCTTGGTTTCTAATCGACTTCCTGGCACAGCAAACAGTTGAGTTTCCAGCTGAGTCCTCCCCGGAATAGCACCCAACCACAAAGGCATCTTTTTGATGCTATCCCTTTAGGCCTAGCCAGAAGACTTTGTGTAGACCTGCTGGTCCTCTCTCCCAGGAACTCACTCTCACTTGAAACTCACAGGGTTATGTGATGCCCTCCCAATCAACCCTGGAGCTCGGCAATCTCAAGAGGCTCTGTCTCCAGCCCTCTTGCGTTAGACGTGCCTCGTCCCCCCCACAACCCCACCACCAGATGGCGTTGAGAAACTCTCTCCAAAGCTTCCTCCCTAGATTGCATCTGGGAAGTACAATGCAGAGCCTCTTTATACTCAGATTCTTAAAAGTTCCAGAGGAATTCTATCATAGACCTTTCTATCCCTGGGCCCTGGCATAGCTGGAGGTGGTGGGAGAAGGGGAGGAGGGAACTAGTACTGTGTAAGTGGCTTCACAGTTTCTGCTCTCCTGCTGTCTCACCATACCCTCCTCCTTACTCTTCAGATTGAAAGAAAAGAGCAGTTTTGTTGGCTCACATCCCCTGTCACATCCCTTTTCCTGTGGCATATGTGGATGGTATGTGCTTCATACTCTCAAGTGACCCCTCCTTCCTCCAAATCCTTTAGTGATTCATGTTTCACTGTGTGGGATGGGAGGGGAGAAGGCTGCTGCAATACAAGAGTAGTCACTGGGACAGGGGCAGGGGGGTGAGAAGCACATCCTTTAATACTTCAAATAACATTCCACCCACAAGGAAACGGTGGGAGAAAAAGATGTGACTTGACAATTGGTAGTTTTATCTAGGATTTTCATTGCCTTTTCACCTCCTTCCCCCCAAAATTAAGTGCAACCCACATGAAGTGAAGAGGAAATATAATCAATGAAATAGTGCCACAGCAGAGTTTTCTTGCAGTACAATATGATTTGGGAAGAGATGGGAAAAAAGAAAACAACTGACTCCGGTATAAATATATATACAGGTCTGAATACTGCATCACAGTTATAGTCAAGAGTTTATAGGGAAATACTGCTTTAGAAGATCTTAGCTGTTTATTTTGGAAAGTGTACAGTTTCTAGTCTGGATGTGTTCTGATTCATTCTGGGAACCTCTCATATAAGAGTTGATGGATTTCAGATGATTCTGAAAGTTCTAGGCTACTGATTTAGGTAGGAACTCCCTATCTAGGTCTTTTTCTGAAAGGTTCAGCTTTCCAAAAAATAACTGAAACCATTTTATCCTATATGGTTTTCCAAACCCACTGAGCCAGCCCCAGAATAAGCTGGGAGAAGACAACAAGCTTTTTAGTATAAGAACCAGATCCCAAACCTGAGGCTGGATCTGCTACAAACCTTTACACTGAGGAGGTTCCTGGAATCCCTACACCCTCCCAGAGCACAGAGCACAAGGCGGAGACCATAGTCACTTTGAACCTCCCAGCCTAGAAACTACGTCTTAGATGCCTTGTCAGCCAGCCCAGCCAATATGTGTCCATGGTGGATATAGTAGGGCTTTAATATTTTGTGTCAAAATATGGATTTATATATTGCTTTGTAGTTCAACAAAGAATGCATCTTATATTACATAACTGCTGAAACTGCTATGCTTCTAAGGAGAGAAATATATCAAAAGATTTCTGATAAAATTAAAATAGGCAAAGGAAAACACAATAAAAAAGTAAAATTAAATTGCTAGTAGAGAAGATATCTACTACTAAACTCCAAGTAATTATGTTCAGGTATATGGTGAAAACTTTCTAAATTTTCTAAAATATGTTCCTTGAGCTTAAAAACTTGTCATTTATTTTCAGAATTGTATGATACATTAAAATCACTAGTAAATATTTACCTGAATATATCTTTTCAGTTTTTGAATATGTTTTTGAAAAAGGAATTCTTTTTTGCCAGGCTGAACCATTATATGATGCTGACATATATTTATCTGAGAGAAAAAGGAAACAGGAATTAAATATTTTATAATGTTAAAATCATATTCCAGGAGCATTTCAAAGTTATAAATGTCTCAGAGGTGAAGCTATTCTCTAATAATTCATTTTACCATTTCAAAGCTAAGGCATCAGGGATACAAGTGAGCTTATTAAAACCATTTAAGTTATCAATGAACACGGTTATACATCTCTTAATTGACTGTTCAGTTCCTCAAATAAGGCTTGCTCCCACGAGGCTAAGCTAGAGAAGAGTATGATATGTGTATGTAATCAAAATGTTTCATTGCCTGGCTTTACCATGATTTTACATAAAATTCTGTTAACATTTGCAGAGCTAAAGAAAGGAAGGAAGGAAGGTAGGTAGGTAGGTTGGTGAGGCCACCTTAACACAAATCTAGACTGTGGCATCAAACTGTTCTGGTAGTTACTGTATTCTTCACAGCTAACTACTCACAGTAAAATTATAATAAAATTAATAATAAAATAATAGTAGTAAATAAAATTAAAAGTCTGTTTCACTTAAGAATATCCTTATTTTTATATATAAATCCATACATCATTCCATTCTAAAACAAATAGAAGAAAATAATTTAAAAGCTAACTTCTATTTAAACTGTAAAAGGAGGACCTAAGAGAGACATAGAGTTTTCACTTATGTTTCAGAAAGTACACAACATTCAGAACTCTACTAACTAGACTATGCACACAGGAGAATACAAACATGAAATTACAGGGAATTGAGTGACCTTTTGTTAAGTTGAGAAGACAAACCCAACTTTAAAAAGAGCCAAATTCATCTGAGAGAGGGGAAAAAAAAAAGAGAGATTTGGTTCCCTCCTCCCTTGTGTCCTTGTACTTCCTGAGAAATACTATGACTTTGCCTATTACATGATGAAATGATTTAGAAGCAATCTGGGCATGGGTGGGAGAGATGAGAGGTTGTCAAAAATATTGCAGTTAACCCCCAAACTAACCCTTTCAGAAAGTAATCATGAAGGCCTAAAGAAAAACCACAGCACTAGACAGAAAGTGATAATTGAACAATGCAGTCAGTGGAACAAGAAAATGTCAACCATTCAAAAACAATCCTCAAGAGTGAAATAAAGTTATCCAGGGGGAACAAAGTGCAGTGCTCTGAGACAAAATTCTAGAGAGGGTCATGTCAAGCCATCTGCATCCAACATGTTTTCTCCAATATCCTTTAAATCACGTGCACTCCTGCACATAGACAAAAATCCTCTTACTAGTTTTCTAAGATGTTATGGTGGTGATTGCCTGGAAAAAGAAGGGGGTGGATAGCAATTAAGATTAGTTGGACCATCAGGAAATTCCATGGGAATGCAAACCACAGACATGAGTAAAGAGCCTATATAAGTGTAGAACTCCACCTGAACAGAGGTTGAATTTGGGTTCCTTGTTAACATCAACTTTATTGTAGGACCCGTTTGTGGGCCTGCTGCGGGGAGGTGCATTCATTGAGACAGTTCTGACAGCATCTCTCTGACCATGGATATAGGAGTCATTCTCAGAGTTTCTGTTTTTATTATTGCGATGGTAACTCATTTTATTTTTGGGATTTGGAGCCTGTACTGCTATAAAAGAAAGGGGGAAGAGAGTGAGGGATAAAACAAGCTGGTTTCACACCCGTAAATAACATATTGCACTTTAAATGTTTGATAGCACAATGGAAGATAATGTAAGCTAAAAGAACTAAGTTTATAAGAATTGGGCTGACATCTAAAATAACATGTTGCATGACAATGACTTGTTTTTCTGCTAGAAAATATTATTTAATCTCTTTTCAAATTACAATTTAGGAATATCAAATACATAGACACTTTACCTCTCTGCATTTCTGGGCCAGGAAAGTTCTTTGGTTCATCATAAATCCATTTTCTTTTTTTCAGGCCTTTAAAATGAGGCTTCCTCACTGGCTGGACATCATTTACTTAAAGAAGATACAAAGTTTTACAGTTTTTAAAGAGACACTTTCATCTGAAAATTACTGAAGGTGATAATTACATATCTGTGCATTCACATGTCAAGCAAGAGAAAAAAATAAATGTACCACCCCAATACTTTACTTTCTAGAACAAAGGGTTATTTAATTTTAAGTACCAAAAAAATCTATCTTGGAAATTGATTGATGAGAAAACTTTCAATAAGTAACATTCCTTTGGAGAAAAATGCTTTTCTCCAAAGGAATGTGTGGATCTTTTTAGGTTTAAAAGAACATAAAATTACAATCCAAATATAATTATATATCTCATTATAATGTTATTTTTAAGTAGTTTTAGAATAGTTATTTTGAACATAAATCTTTTTGTACTTTTTAAGCCTAAACTACTACTTCTTAAGAAGTTGCATTAGTGTAAAATACTTTAATGACTATTACCTTACTGTTTTAAGATCTTAAGAAGTTGGGGGTATAGATAGTTTGGTGAAACAAGCCTCAATAATCAGAATTTGTAAGTGCTAATATCACTAAGTTATTCACTTCTTGCTTGCATGTTTTTACGTGGAAAATTTTATGTGCATGCTCAATTTTCCAGGAATTTCTAAGGTACATTTCTCCAGAGTATCTTAAAACCATCTAGTAAAGAGGAGCATTTTTTATTATTTCTCTGTGTGGAGATCCTAAACATTCACAAGTAACTACTACACAGAGAAAATGAACATCAAATTCACTATGTAGATTACATTAGCTCTCTACAGTGGGCTGATTAATCTCTCTTTGCCCTAGCTCTCATCTTCAGCTTCAGCAGTAAACCTTCAGTGAAGCTCTGATTCACCACCTCCTCTCCAAACATCATGCTCCACCCTTACTCTCATGCTCCCACTCCTAGAACTTGGAAACCATATTTTTCACAAGTGTCACTAAACTAAGCTGCTCTGAGGTAAACCATCACGGTTCCCTTTGTTTCTCAGCTGGGGCTGAAGAATATTACAGGGGTTCAATAAATGAAATAAGGAAAAGGAAGGAAGGAGGGAGGGAAACAGGAAGATTCATGAGTCTTAATTGTATCAAGAGAAGAAGCTCCAAGTACTAAAAAGCAAGGAGAAGCCCAATCAAGAAAAATAATCTGAAACATAATAAAAATTTGTCAACGTATCCCAGCACGGGTTAAATTTAAAATGTACTAATGAAGCTTCAGAGAACGTAGTATATTATTAACTTTAATATCTAAATTAAACTAGTGGGAAAGTGTATAATTTACTAGGACCTACATCACAATTCATTGTCAATTAGAAGAATATTGTGTCTTTAATTCTTAATCCTGAATAGTTTTCAAACCATCCTTTTTTCTTTCCTTTTTAAAATTCTACTGCAAATAAGCAAAATAAATCCACAATAAGGCAAATATATCTAAGGCCAAAAAGTGATAGAGCTGATGTCTCACTTGAAGAAGGGTCCTCTCTGCACTTCATACTGATATTCTCAGTAGCATTTAATACATGCATTGTAGGTACTAGTCGGGTAGTTAGTGAACGCTTTGGTTGAGGACTGTCCTTGTTATCTTTTAAAGCAAATTAAGAAAATAGAATGTCACTATTAGTAAAAGGAAGTGTTTCCATTGGTATTTCACTTTGCAAGCATTATATGATGGGCATACCTATTTAAAATATATATACGTATATTAATTTTTAGAACCCACCACTGAAATTCCCTAATTACCACATTGAGTCCCCCAAATTTGTCACTAACAAAACATTAAAAATTCAGAAATAACAGCCATTATCTTCAATATGTAAATTATATATTTGTGGCAATATTTTTAATACCTCTGTATAATAAAATACAAAAAAATAAAAGGTTATCAATTTTACATCAAGTGTGCCAGTTTAAACCAAGGATGAAGAAATATCTGTAACAGTCGTCATTTGTTCTAAGCTTTGGAGCAGGGCCATCCAATAGAGTTTTCTACAATGATGGAAACATTCTAAATCTGTGCTGTCTGAAATGATAGCCACTGGTCACATGTGGATATTGAGCACTTATAATATGGCTGGTGCAACTGATGAGCTGAATTTTAAATTTTTATTTAATTTTAATTAACTTAAACAGCCACACGTGAATGGTGGCTATGGTTATTAGTGTAGTTAGAGGTGTGTGTTTTTTGATGGATTGAGCAAAAGAGAGGAAACAAGATTTACATATAATTCTCCATAAGGAGAATTTGATCACAAGTGTCTTCCTGTTCTTGAGAATATTTATTTAATGGTGGGGAAAACAGTAGATGTAACTGGTTAATATTTAGATGGAGAACATGTAAAGTTCTCTAATTACAGGACAGCTGTACTGCCTGTGACTGAGAGAGCTGCCCAGCAGAGGTCCCAGCTGGGGGATTCTAAGCACAATAAAGGCAGCATAACACTATAGAGGGTGTATTTTATTATCATATCTCTGGATTATTCACAGACTATAATTAGTAATAATCATAAAGTGGGGAAGTCAGCGTGAGAATTGATACTCTTCTCAGTATATATATCTTCACAAGTCTTTCTAAGAAAATTCAATCACACTGAATATTGGAAGATGAAAAAAAAAAAAACAACTAAAGAGGACTGGGTATTACCATTTAAGAGGACCAATAACTTTAGAGCTAGCAAGACTCCTAGAAATTATGTAGTCCAACAGGCTAATTTTTCAGATAAGGAAACTGAAGCTAAAAAAAAGATGAAGCCCCATAGGCAAATAATTAGGGATAGAGCCAGGACTGGAAACTTAGGGCTTCTGACTCCTCTCTAGTGTATTTTGTGTATATTTTTATTTATAACCTTGCCTCTACAACAATCATGCTTTATATTTAACTTGTCTGTACAAATTACAAATGGATCAAAATATAGACTGGCTTATTACCTTTAGCATTTGAATATTTCGACATCGTGATTTCTTTCTCTTCAGTTAAAGCTTCATTTTCATCTACTCCAAGAAATATGATCCTCTGTGGAATGTAGCAGTCACCTCCTATGACAATAACTTACTGTCAGTGGCAATGATGGCAGAAAATTGTACAAAACTATCTTTTAATACAGGATAATCCTCCCCTAAAATACCCCTTTTGCACAGTTTTATGTAAATACTTCTCAGTGATACCATCACCATCTCTATACATATCATATATGTTTCGATTAATACATGTGTATATATATATATATATGTGTGTGTGTGTGAAAATACAGTATGTACACTTACAAATAATTGGAAGAAAATTCACACAGTCAACACAATTTTCCATATAACAATCTTTACCACATTTTAGAGATACTCAGAGTAAATATAATTTATCTTCCACACAATATCTTCAGATATATGAAAGCAGTTTTTATGTTCCTTAAAGATCTTCTATATTCCAGCATAAATATTCATAGTTGCTTTAAATATTACTTAAATACTTAATTTCAGATCCTTGACCATACAAGTTACCCTTTCTTAACATAAAATATTTGTTTCAAGTAACCTTGTTTAAAAATGATGCCCAACTTCCCTGGTGGCACAGTGGTTGAGAGTCCGCCTGCCGATGCAGGGGACACGGGTTCGTGCCCCGGTCCGGGAAGATCCCACATGCCGCGGAGCGGCTGGGCCCGTGAGCCATGGCCGCTGAGCCTGCGCATCCGGAGCCTGTGCTCCGCAACGGGAGAGGCCACAACAGTGAGAGGCCCTCATACCGCAAAAAAAAAAAAAATGATGCCCAAATGTGGACTACCCTGTGAAGAAATCAGTGGAACTAGTATAATAATAGATGACATTTATGGAGCATCATTCTATAAGTTATACACTCTACTGAGTATTTTAAATGACTTATCACATTTAATTATTTTCCTATACTACTCCTAATAATTCAATGTAAGTTTACCTTAGCTATTCGGTAGCTGACACATGTTACTGAATTATATTGAAACCTTATGGCCAACAAAAACATTTTTTTTTCCCTCACAATATATATCATGTCAGGTCTTTCCCAGCTTGAAGAGAACCTACCGGTAATGTCTTGGACTTAAATACAAGAGATTTTGTTTTATCACAGTTTGAGTTTACCTTGTTAAATCTGGCTCATTGTTCCAGCATATTAACTTCCAGTCATCTGTAAATTTTATAAACGCGTCTCTATACATCTAGTCATTCAATTGTTTAAACGTAAAATCATTTATTCTACAAATATTTATGGAGTGCACATCATGTGCCAGACATTCTACTAGAGATTTGTCCAGAGCAATTGATTATACACAATTCCTGACCTCAAGGAGTTATCCAAAGCCAATGAATAAAATGCTAAAAAGATGTTGATGAAACAAATCAGTTATGAGAGAGAAAATTCAGACTCATTTATTATATGGTGACATACTCAGAATCAATCAGTAATAAACTAATTCACCTCCATTTTCAAAAGCAGCAGTATCAGTCCTTGGTTTCCTATCCAGTGATGCTTTTATCACACCTTGCCTTTCAAATAGGCTGAATTTTGTTGGAACTGTCAGACTGTCCCCTAGGAAAAAAAAAAAATCACTCTAGGAACCATTAGGCATTTACCTAAGTTTATTATAGAATTTATGATGACAGTAAAAAGCCTAAAAGTTAATGGAAATATTGTTTGCACAGTGATTTGATGAGCAATAAATTTATAATTATACAAATTTTAAGCCAATTTATAATTAGGAGGAAAGCAGAAGGCAAGTTTATTTCCCTATGTGGAAAATGTATCAAGTGGCAGTTTAAAAAGTTAAGCAATCTAACTCTATAGTGTATGTATATTTAGTTTATTTGATGTGCTTTTCATATAATGAATTTTGTAATATTTGTTTTGTTTTCATCTACTAACCATGAACAAAGTAAAAAGTATTAGGGTCAACTACTGATTAAAAAATGCTAATTATACTGATAATTAATTCTCACCATTTCCTTATACATCTCTAGCTAATTTTCTCTGAAAATAAAATATTAAAAGGAGAATAAAAGAGCTATGACAATCTGATACAACTCGTGATTCTGGACTGGATTCTAAACCAGGGAAAAAACTTCATTTTGTTTTAAAGGACATTGATGGCACAATTGGTGAAATTTTTTTTAAAAAGTCTTTAAATAATATTGAATCAGTAGTAATTTCCTGATATTGATATTTATACTGCATTTGGGTGAGAGTTATGTAGGGGCATCATGCCTGCAACTAACTCTCAAACAATTTGAAAAAAATAACAACAAAGTGTGTGTTGTGAGAGAGAGGGAGAGAGAGTGAAAAATCAAATGTGTAAAATGCTAACATATGGGGAAATCTGGGTAAAGGATATTCATTAGTTAACTGAAATTATTTAAAAATAAAAAGCTTTTTAAAACCATAATATAAAGCAAAAATGCATATAATTGTCTTTAAAATCTGCCATTTTTAATATTCATTGCTAATGTGTTTGTTTTTGTTTTGTTATTGTTTTAATTTTTCTTGTCTCCATAATTCAAGAAATCTGTCCTTCACTAGATGGCTCCCATTTATCAGCTAGGTCTCTTCGATTGTTCTACCATCTGATGGCATGTTGCTGCCACCTACTGCCATATGTTTAAATAGTTTGCCACACATATGTACTTGCAAGACAGACACTCTACTTTTTACCCTATGCTCATATTGATCCTGGGAGACTTTGCCAACTATCTCTTTTTTTTTTTTTTTTTAAGAGGAGAAAAGGATTCAGATCTCTCCTACTCCTGCAAAACTTGTTTTTCAGCTCATCCCAGGGGCAAGAAATCTACTTAAACTCATGGAATCCATGGATTTTTTTCTCTGAGTTCCTTTTTTTTTTTTAATTTATTTTTTTATACAGCAGATACTTATTACTCATCAATTTTATACACATCAGTGTATACATGTCAATACCAATCGCCCAATTCAGCACACCACCACACCCACCCATCCATGGCTTCCCTCCCTTGGTGTCCATACGTTTGTTCTCTACATCTGTGTCTCAATTTCTGCCCTGCAAACCGGTTCATTTGTACCATTTTTCTAGGTTCCACATATATGCGTTAATATATGATTTTTGTTTTTCTCTTTCTGACTTACTTCACTCTGTATGACAGTCTCTAGATCCATCCACATCTCAACAAGTGACCCAATATCATTCCTATTTATGGCTGAGTCATATTCCATTGTATATATGTACCACATCTTCTTTATCCATTTGTCTGTCAATGGGCATATAAGTTGCTTCCATGATCTGGCTATTGCGAAGAGTGCTGCAATGAACATTGGGGCGCATGTGTCTTTTTGAATTATGGTTTTCTCTGGGTATATGCCCAGTAGTGGGATTGCTGGATCATATGGTGATTCTATTTTTAGTGTTTTAAGGAACCTCCATACTGTTCTCCATAGTGGCTATATCAATTTACATTCCCACCAACAGTGCAAGAGGGTTCCGTTTTCTCCACACCCTCTCCAGCATTTGTCGTTTGTAGATTTTCTGATGATGCCCATTCTAACAGGTGTGAGGTGATACCTCACTGTAGTTTTGATTTGCATTTCTCTAATAATTAGTGATGTTGAGCAGCTTTCATGCACTTCTTGGCCATCTGTATGTCTTCTTTGGAGAAATGTCTACTTAGGTCTTCTGCCCATTTTTGTTTGTTTGTTTTTTTTTTGTTTTTCGGTACGCGGGCCTCTCACCGTTGTGGCCTCTCCCATTGTGGAGCACAGGCTCTGGACGCGCAGGCTCAGCGGCCATGGCTCACGGGCCCAGCCGCTCCGCGGCATGTGGGATCTTCCCAGACCGGGGCACGAACCCGCGTCCCCTGCTTCAGCAGGCAGACTCTCAACTACCGCGCCACCAGGGAAGCCCCTTCTGCCCATTTTTGGATTGGGTTGTTTGCTTTTTTAATATTGAGCTGCATGAGCTGTTTATATATTTTGGAGATTAATCCTTTGTTGATTCGTTTGCAAATATTTTCTCCCATTCTGAGGGTTGTCTTTGTGTCTTGTTTATGGTTTCCTTTTCTGTGCAAAAGCTTTGAAGTTTCACTAGGTCCCATTTGTTTAGTTTTGTTTTTATTTCCATTACTCTAGGAGATGGATCAAAAAAGATCTTGCAGTGATTTATGTCAGAGAGTGTTCTTCCTATGTTTTCCTCTAAGAGTTTTATAGTGTCCGGTCTAACATTTAGGTCTCTAATCCATTTTGAGTTTATTTTTGTGTATGGTGTTAGGAAGTGTTCTAATTTCACTCTTTTACATGTAGCTGTCCAGTTTTCCCAGCACCACTTATTAAAGGGGCTGTCTTTTCTACATTGTATATTCTTGCCTCCTTTGTCATAGATTAGTTGACCGTAGGTGCATGAGTTTATCTCTGGGCTTTCTATTTGTTCCATTGATCTATGTTTCTGTTTTTGTGCCAGTACCATATTGTCTTGATTACTATAGCTTTGTAGTATAGTCTGAAGTCAGGGAGTCTGATTCCTCCAGCTCCGTTTTTTTCCCTCAAGACTGCTTTGGCTATTTGGGGTCTTTTGTGTCTCCATACATATTTTAAGATTTTTTGGTTCTAGTTCTGTAAAAAATATCATTGGTAATTTGATAGGGATTGTACTGAATCTGTAGATTGCTTTGAGTAGTATATTTTCACAATATTGATTCTTCCAGTCCAAGAACATGGTACATCTCTATATCTGTTTGTATCATCTTTAATTTCTTTCATCAGTGTCTCATAGTTTTCTGCATACAGGTCTTTTGTCTCCCTAGGTAGGTTTATTCCTAGGTATTTTATTCTATTTGTTTCAGTGGTAAATGAGAGTGTTTCCTTAATTTCTCTGTCAGCTTTTTCATCATTACTGTATAGGAATGCAAGAGATTTCTGTGCATTAATTTTGTATCCTGCTAATTTATTAAATTCATTGATTAGCTCTAGTAGTTTTCTGGTGGCGTTTTTAGGGTTTTATATGTATAGTATCATGTCATCTGCAAACAGTAACAGTTTTACTTCTTTTCCAATTCATATTCCTTTTATTTATTTTTCTTCTCTGAATGCTGTGGCTAGGACTTCCAAAACTATGTTGAATAATAGTGGTGAGAGTGGACATCCTTGTCTTGTTCCTGATCTTAGAGGAAAGGCTTTCAGTTTTTCACCATTGAGAATGATGTTTGCTGTGGGTTTGTCATGTATGGCCTTTATGATGTTGAGGTAGGTTCCCTCTATGCACACTTTCTGGAGAGTTTTTATCATAAAATGGTGTTGAATTTTGTCCAAAGCTTTTTCTGCATCTATTGAGATGATCATATGGTTTTTATTCTTCAGTTTGTTAATATGGTGTATCACATTGATTGATTTGAGTATATTGAAGAATCCTTGCATCCCTGGGATAAATCCCACTTGATCATGGTGTATGATCCTTTTAATGTGCTGTTGGATTCTGTTTGCCAGTATTTTGTTGAGGATTTTTGCATCTATATTCATCAGTGATATTGGTCTGTAATTTTCTTTTTTATAGTATCTTTGTCTGGTTCCGGTGTAAGGGTGATGGTGGCCTCATAGAATGAGTTTGGGAGTGTTCCTTCCTCTGCAATTTTTGGGAAGAGTTTGAGAAGGATGGGTGTTAGCTCTTCTCTTAATGTTTGATAGAATTCCCCTGTGAAGCCATCTGGTCCTTGACTTTCGTTTGTTGGAAGATTTTTAATCACAGTTTCAATATAATTACTTGTGATTGGTCTGTTCATGTTTTCTATTTCTTCCTGGTTCAGTCTTGGAAGGTTATAACTTTCTAAGAATTTTTCCATTTCTTCCAGGTTGTCCATTTTATTGGCATAGAGTTGCTTATAGTAGTCTCTTGGGATGCTTTGTATCTCTGCGGTGTCTGTTGTAATTTCTCTTTTTTCATTTCTAATTTTATTGATTTGAGTCCTCTCCCTCTTTTTCTTGATGAGTCTGGCTAATGGTTTATCAATTTTGTTTATCTTCTCAAAGAACCAGCTTTTAGTTTTATTGATCTTTGCTATTGTTTTCTTTGTGTCTATTTCATTGACTTCTGCTCTGATCTTTATGATTTCCTTACTTCTGCTAACTTTGAGTTTTGTTTGCTCTTCTTTCTCTAGTTCCTTTAGGTGTAAGGTTAGATTATTTGAGATTTTTCTTGTTTCTTGAGGTAGAATTGTATTGCTATAAACTTCCCTCTTAGAACTGCTTTTGCTGCATCTCATAAGTTTTGGGTCATTGTGTTTTCATTGTCATTTGTTTCTAGGTATTTTTTGATTTCCTCTTTGATTTCTTCAGTGATCTCTTGGTTATTTAGTAATGTATTGTTTGGCCTCCATGTGTTTGTGTTTTTTACATTCTTTTCCCTGTAATTCATTTCTAATCTCATAGCGTGTGGTCAGAAAAGATGCTTGATATGATTTCGATTTTCTTAAATTTACTGAGGCTTGATTTGTGACCCAAGATGTGATCTATCCTGGAGAATGTTCTGTGCGCACATGAGAAGAAAGTGTAATCTGCTGTTTTTGGATGGAATGTCCTATAAATATCATTAAGCCTATCTGGTGTATTGTGTCATTTAAAGCTTGTGTTTCCTTATTTATTTTCATTTTGGATGATCTGTCCATTGGTGTAAATGAGGTGTTAAAGTCCCCCACTATTATTGTGTTACTGTCGATTTCCTCTTTTATAGCTGTTAGCAGTTGCCATATGTATTGAGGTGCTCCTATGTTGGGTGTATATATATCTATAATTGTTATATCTTCTTCTTGAATTGACCCCTTGATCATTATGTAGTGTCCTTCCTTGTCTCTTGTAACATTCTTTATTTTAAAGTCTATTTTATCTGATATGAGTATTGTTACTCCAGCTTTCTTTTGGTTTCCATTTGCATGGCATATCTTTTTCCATCCCCTCACTTTCAGTCTGTATGTGTCCCTAGGTCTGAAGTGGGTCTCTTTTAGACAGCATATATATGGGTCTTGTTTTTGTATCCATTCAGCAAGCCTGTGTCTTTTGGTTGGGACGTTTAATCCATTCACGTTTAAGGTAATTATCGATATGTATGTTCCTGTGACCATTTTCTTAACTTTGTGGGGGGGGGGTTGTTTTTGTAGGTCCTTTTCTTCTGTTGTGTTTCCCACTTAGAGAAGTTCCTTTAGCATTTGTTGTAGAGCTGGTTTGGTAGTGCTGAATTCTCCTAGCTTTTGCTTGTGTGTAAATCTTTTGATTTCTCCATGGAATCTGAATGAGATCCTTGCTGGGTAGAGTAATCTTGGTTGTAGGTTCTTCCCTTTCATCACTTTCAGTATATCAAGCCACTCCCTTCTGGCTTGTAGAGTTTCTGCTGAGAAAACAGCTGTTAACCTTATGGGAGTTCCCTTATATGTTATTTATTGTTTTTCCGTTGCTGCTTTCAATAATTTTTCTTTGTCTTTAATTTTTCCCAGTTTGATTACTGTGTCTCAGCGTGTTTCTCCTTGGGTTTATCCTGTATGGGACTCTCTGCACTTCCTGGTCTTGGGTGGCTATTTCCTTTCCCATGTTAGGGAAGTTTTCGACTATAATCTCTTCAAATAATTTTTCTGGTTATTTCTCTCTCTCTTCTCCTTCTGGGACCCCTATAATGTGAATGTTGTTGTGTTTAATGCTGTCCCAGAGGTCTCTTAGACTGTCTTCATTTCTTTTCATTCTTTTTTCTTTACTCTGTTCCGCAGCATTGAATTCCACCATTCTGTCTTCCAGGTCACTTATCCATCCTTCTGCCTCAGTTATTCTGCTATTGATTCCTTTTAATGTAGTTTTCATTTCAGTTATTGCACTGTTCATCTCTGTTTGTTTGTTCTTTAATTCTTCTAAGTCTTCGTTAAACATTTCTTGCATCTTCTCAATCTTTGCCTTCATTCTTTTTCCAAGGTCCTGGATCATCTTCACTATCATTATTCTGAATTCTTTTTCTGGAAGGTTACCTATCTCTACTTCATTTAGTTGTTTTTCTGGGGTTTTATCTTGTTCCTTCATCTGGTACATAGCCATCTGCCTTTTCATCTTGTCTGTCTTTCTGTGAATGTGGTTTTGTTCCACAGGCTGCAGGATTGTAATTCTTCTGGCTTCTCATGAGTTCCTTGTTTTATATGCAGAAAATAACGTTCTTCTTATCTTGCCTTCAAGGGCAAGATGTTCACCAACAGAAAAGTAAGATTCATCAGAACATAAGATCCATAAAAGGCACAGCTTTGGAATTATTCCCCTGCTTTGCCCTTGAAATTGGCTGGTACACAGGAGGCACTCATTCAATGAACAAACACCTTTGTTCTGCTGCTAACGTTGTTCTATGATCTCCCTTTTGTCCTTCTAGGGCTAAGTTGTCCCTTCTACTTATAAAGAAAAATCTACACCTGTTTCACAGGGAGATTTATTTTCGTAGCCAAATAAAATGGTAAAACCAAATTATTTACAGAATTATTGCATGGGGTGTGTAGTGCTACCATGTGTTTATTAAGTCTATTCATTCTGTGGTTCCTCTGGAAATACAATTACATTAATAGCAGCTTTTCATATTAAATTTAGGTCATCCAATAAAATCACTTCCTTCTCACTCTCAATTCTGATGTATTATCATTTGCCTTCAGTGCATACTTTACTAAATAATTCACAGCCTATCATACCAAGTACCTCTTATTCATCACCTTGAAATGCTTCCTTTTCATTCCTTACCTTCCTGCAATTCACTTCCATTTTCCAAAGGCTTTTCTAACTCTTTTTCCACTGTAGAGGCTATGCTTTTAGATGATAAAATATCTGGAGGAGTATGAAATCTGTAGTATTCACCTAATCTCCCACAAGAAAATTAACAGTTAGTGTACGTCTCACATCAAATATTAGAAAATCCACAAATGTTTGATTCCTTACCAGATTTATGACACATCTCCTTTATTGCTCTTTTTTCTTCAATTTCTTCAGGAGTCTTTGTCCATAAACTAGAAGCATCTATAGGATATATATATTTTAAATTAAATTGTCCCAAAACCAAATAATCTGAAAATGTATAAACCACAATGAAACATCCCACACATTGTTCTCATGAATGGATTACTGTTTTAAAAAACATTTAAAATCAATACTTTGCGCATTGTCAAATGTTTCTCATTGCTATTTTTTACATTTTAGATATAATCAGTCAAGAGGAAGGAAATGACTATACGTTATGTGTCTTGAGATGAGAAGCTGCAGGTACAGATTCACATTTGAGATCATCTTTGTTTGCTTGCTTGCTTGTTTGTTTGGAGAAGGAAGATGTAAGTATGGGAGACCCAGAGGTACAGAAGAAAAGGACACATCTCCTTCCTCCTCTTCTTCCTCAAAGTCAGTTTTTAAAATTAAAGGATGGTGAATGGGTTGCAATATATCCTCCTGAGGTTTCAGGGGCTCCCAACTCTGGGACAGAGGTGCAATTCCCTCCTGAGTTTGTTTCTGTAGTAAAACACCTACAGAAAATATGTCACATTTCAATTTCTCAATGTGCCCACCTCCTGTATCTCCATGGAAAGACATATTCCAGGGTAGAGACAGACTGAGAGTTTATTTTTCCACATGCCTATCTTGTTTGTACATACTTATTGGCACTGCAGGGCTGTGACGATATGGGAGGAATAGCATGGGCTACACTGCAAAAGACCTGGCTTCTAACCTTGTTTATACTTTGGCAAGGATTACCTGGGATAATGCAGATGATAGTGCTTTATAAATTATAAACTACTCTATTGATCTCTATAACTTGAAGGATTAAATGTGAGACAGATGGATATAATCATGTAATAGATTGACACTCATGTATATCAATGTTAAGTTATATATAAATAATAAAGGTTATATAAATCAATGTTATCAATATTAAGTTATATAAAAGTAAAACAGGTTATTAGTATACCTACAAGCAACTGTGCATATTTAAACATGAGATCTGTCTTCTAGCCATCATACAACAAAAAACTTCCAATCCAAATGATAAGCATATGTGTACACATAGAACAAATTAGAACATAATGAATTTAATATACTTAATAAAATGAAAGCTATTTTCTCACCCAAATCTGCCTTATATATTACATTATACACTTCTAATAGTTAAACAAATATGTAGAAAATACCATGAGGTTTTTGAATGCGCACTGTAAATCTGAGAAAAGTTTTACTAACCATTTTGTTCATCTTCTTCCTCCTCTTCTTCCTCAAAGTTTGTTTTTAAAATTAAGGGATGGTGAATGGGTCGTGATATATTCTCCTGAGGTTTCAGAGGTTCCTGACTCTGGGTTGGGGGTGGAATGCCTTCCTGAGTTTCTTTCTGCGGTGTGATATCTATAGAGGAAATGCAACATTTCAGTCTTTTCAAGGTACACGTTTTGGTGCATGTTCAATGATCAACTGTTGTCCTCCTGATTAACTGCATATTTGTTAAAAGGTGTCTTTTCTTATTTCTGGAAAGGTTATTGAACTAACTTGCAAAACATATCAACATTTTGCTGGTAAGGTGTGGAAAATATGCTAATTCATAGACTTTAGATAGTAATTATAACCATGACTTGGTATATATGATACTTTGATATAAATACAAAGTGATCATAAGCATTCCTGTATTCTTACATTACATCCATGGGATAAGAATAACTTAACTAATCACATTACAATAATTTAACAAAGGCAAACTCATATAAGACATAGCTTATAATGGCAGAGTATACGTGTTCAAAAGAGGAAAAAAATCCAATGGCTGGGGGTTGATAACTTCAAAATGAGATTGACCAAAGCTCTAGGTCATATTTAAATGTTCTGTAACCTTCAAAACTAACCAGCAAATAATAGAAAAAGCCAGTGAACACATGTATCGTCTATCATTACTTATTCAATTTTCTTGGTTTTTCAAACCAATAGTTATCAAATTTGGCTAATTATCAGAATCAAATTTAAAAATTATTCAAATCATCATTTGGGTCTCTGTTTTTCAAATTTCTGATTCAGCAGGTCTAAATTAAAGCCTAGCAATATGATACTATTTTTAAATGCCTCAGATAATTACAAAATCAGTCAAGTTTGGAAACCACGGCCCCGAATCAATGATCATCTATGTGGGGTCCTGGGTCATGGGAAGGCTTTCAGTGGGTTTGCCATCCCAATAATTTGAAAGCAATCTATCGTATTCCAGATCCTTAATTTCCACATCCATTTTCACCCTAAAATTAGTTTGCCTGAGAGCAAGCCTCAGTTCACAGTAGCGTTTCTCCATTTTACAAAATAAAGCTCTACTTTACCCATGCCAAAATTTACTATAACACATTGCCCGAAAAAGAAATCCTCCTTTACTGATTAATCAAACCACCATGAACTCATAGGGCTTTTTCCATTACCTTGACTTATACACATTTCTACCAGCAGAAAATCATTTTGTGATAGGCAGAATAATGTTCTCCCAAAGATGTCCAAGTCTTAATCGCTGAAACCTGTGTATACATTAGGTTATACAGGAAAGAGGAATTAAGACTGCTAATCAGCTGACCTCAGAATTGGCAGATTATCCTTTTATAATTCAGGTGGGCCTTTGAAAGTAAAAGAGAGATGCAGAGGAAAAGAGCCAGGAAAAGAAATGTGACAGTGGAAGCTAAGTCAGAGTGATACAGTGTCAGAATGGATACATTGCTGACTCCGAGATGGCGGAAGGGGGACATGAACAAAGGAATACTGAAGACCTCTAGAAACTTGAAAAGGCAAGGCAACAGATTCTCTCCCAGCAATCTCCAGAAGGAATGCAGCCCTGGAGACCACCTTAATTTTAATTCAGAGAGATCTCATCAAATTCCTAAACTATAGAACTACAAGACAATAAACTTGAGTTGTTGAAGTCACTTAGTTAAGGGTAAATTGTTACAACAGTAACAGAAAATGAATACACGGGGTATTAGAAAAAAGTCCTATCTGGTTGGAATGTTCTGAATTCAAATGCATAATAGAGTATGTTGCTAGTTAAGAATTTTTGTTGAAAAATTTTGCTTGCTCCATTTCTAGACTATTGTGAAAGAATATGTCACTCTTGAAAAAAAGTCTTGTGGTGTCAATGAAAAGAGAGCATTAGTAAGAAACTGTGAAGGAAATACATATTCCCAAGACTTGTCATTAGCTTCAAAGAAAAGCTTCACCGAACATTTAATACAAGTTAAAATCACATTTTATAAAAGCTTTATTGAGATATAATTCACATACTATGTGATTCCTCATTTAAATGTATAATTCAATGTTTTTTAGTATATTCAGGGAGATGTGCAACTATCACCATGATCAGTTTTAGGATATTTGATCACCCCAAAAAAGGAAACCCATACCAGTTAGCAGTTACTCTTCATGTCCACCCAATGTCCCCAGTCTTACACAAGCACTAGTATACTTTGTTTCTACGGATTTGCCTGTTCTGGATATTTCATATAAATGGAATTATACAATATGTGGTCCTTATACATGACTCCTTCCACTTACCGCAGTGTTTTTTATAGCCAAATAATATTTCACTGTATGCATATACCACAATTTATCCATTCATCACATGATGGACACTTCTGTTATTTCCACTTTTTTTGGTTGTTATAAATAATGTTGATATGAATATTGTTGTGCAAGTTTTTGTGAGGACATATCTCTTAGGTATATACTTAGGAGTGAATAAGTAGGACATATAGTGACTCTATGTTTGATCTTTTGAGGAACTGCCAGACTGTTTTCTAAAGCAATTGCACCATTTACATTCCTACCTGAAATGTATGAAGATTCCAATTTCTCTACATCCTCGTTAACTCTTATTATCTTTTTGATTAAACTATTCTAGTAGATGTGAGTGGCATCTCACTGTAGTTTTGATTTACATTTATCTAATGGTTAATGATGATGAGCATCTTTTCATGAGCTTATTAGCCATTTGTATATCTTTGAGAAATGTCTATTCAGAGTCTTTGTCCATTTTGTAATGGGATTGTCTTTATATTATTGAGTTGTAAGAGCTCTTTATATATTCTAGATGTGTCTCTTATCAGATGAAAGATTTGCAAAGATTTTCTCCCATTCTGTAGGTTGTCTTTTCACTTTCTTGATGGTATTCTTGAAACACAAAAGTTTATAATTTTGATGAAATCCAATTCATTTTTTTCATTGATTGCTTGTTTTTCTGGTGTCATAACTGAGAGGGGTTTGAGTAACCTACAGTTTCTTATAAGAATTTTATCATTTTAGCTCATATTTAGGTCTTTCGTCTATTTTGAGTTAATTTTTGTACAGTATAAAGTCTAATTTTTTTTTTATGGCTATCCAGTTTTCTTAGCACCATTTGTTGAGAATACTGTTCTTTCCCCCATTGAATGGTCTATGCACCCTTTTCAAAAATCAATTGACCAGAAATTGATTTATGGAAAGGTTTAGTTCTGGTCTCTCAATTTTATCTCATTGATCTACATA
The DNA here is from genome assembly GCF_008692025.1 of Phocoena sinus. Lineage (NCBI taxonomy): Eukaryota > Metazoa > Chordata > Mammalia > Artiodactyla > Phocoenidae > Phocoena > Phocoena sinus. The sequence goes on along the minus strand of NC_045772.1, from coordinate 32,301,665 downwards.
TTGATTTTTATGCCAGTACCAGATGGTCTTGATTACTAGTTTTGTAGTAATTTCTACATTTCAAAATCAGTAAGTATGAGTTCTACAACTTTGTTTTTCACTTTCAAGATTGTCTTTACTATTCTGGGTCCCTTGAAATTCTATATACCATTGATCCTTGAACAACACATGCTTGAACTGCAAGGGTCCACTTGTACATGGATTTTTTTTTAAAATAGTAAATACTACAGTACTTGACAATCCAAGATTGATTGAATCTGAGCATGCAGAACCATGGATATGGAGGAACTGCAAATTCCAGAGAATCCTCTGAATCTATAGTTATCTGAGTATAAGTTATACTCAGATTTTATATGGCTTGGAGGGTCAGCTCCCCTAACCTCCTCTGTTGTTCAATGGCCAACTGTACATTTTAGAATCAGCTTGTCAACTTCTTCAAATAAGTCATTGGGGATTTTGATAGGAGTGGCATTGAATCTATAGACCAAGTTGGGGGGTACTGCCATATTAGCAATAAAACCAATCTATGAACATGGTCTATCTTTCCATTTTTAAAGTTTCTTTAATTTTTTCAACAACGTTCTGTAGTTTTTGAATGTTTTGTTCTTCTTTTGTTAAAGTAATAACTAAAATTTTTTAATGCTGTTGTAAGTGTAATTTTTTTTTCATTTCATCTTTGTTTTGTTCATTGCTAGTATATAGAAATACAATCAATTATTGTATATTAATCTTGCACCCTGCTGAATTTATTACTTCTAATAGTTTTAAACAAGTTTTTAGATTTTTCTAAATGAAAGATCATGCCATATGTAAATAGAGATCATTTTATTTCTTCCTTTCCAATCTGAGTGCCTTTTATTTACCTTTATTTCCCAATCCCCCTGGCTTTAATATAATTGGCAAGAAAACATCCTTATCTTGTTTCTGATTAAGGGGAAAGGCTTTCAGTTATGCCAGTAAGTATATTAGCTGTGGATTTTTCATATATGTCCTATATCAAGTTGAAGGAGTTTCCTTCTACTTTTAGTTTGTTGAGATTTTTATCATGAAAGAGTGTTGGTTTTTGTCAGTGCTTTTTGTTCATATACTATGATGACCATGACCATGGTTTTTTTGCCCTTTATTCTATTGATCTGGTGTATTACATTATTTCATTTTTTGTAGTTAAACCAACCTTGCATTTCTGGGATAAATCCCACTTGGTCATGAACTAAAATCCTTTTTTTAATGTTGGATTTAGTTTCCTAGAATTTTATCAAGTATTTTTGTGTGTATATTCTGTATAATCCTATTAATATTATATTACATCTGTAATGTGTTACAAACCCCCAAACACATCGTTATAATTATTACTTTCTATAACTTTATATTTCTTAAAGTAGTTGAGAGGAGAAGGAAAATACATATCTATAGAGTTTGATACATTAGCCTTCTTATTTATCATTTCTAGTTTTCTTCATTTGAGTTATCACCTGGTATCATTTCTTTACAATACAGGTTTGCTTTCGCATGCCTCTTTTGTGCTGTTATTGTCAAATATATTACATTTCCAAATGTTATAGGTTCAAAATACAATTATATACATGTACATATATATATTTTTTTCTTTCAGTACTTTGAGTATGTCATCCTACTGCCTTCTGGATGACTTTTTTTCTGGAGAAGTCAGCTGTTAATCATACTGAGGTTCTCTTATATATGACAAATCATTGTTATTTTGCTTCTTTCCAGAATTTGCTTTTGTTTTGGCATTTACTCTTTTAACTATGATGTGTCTAGATGTGTCTGTCTTTGGGTTTATTCTACTTAGCATTTGTTGCGCTTCTTGGATATGCAGATTAATAATTTTCATCAAATTTGGGAAGTTTTCAGCCATTATTTCTTTGAATATTTTTTTCTATTTTCCCTCCTCTCATTCTGGTACTCCCAGTATGCATGTCCCACATTTCTCTGAGGTTCTGTTCATCTTTCTTTTTCTTTTTTTTAATTGAAGTAAAATTGATTTACAATGTTGTGTTAGTTTCACATGTACAGCAAAGTGATTCAGTTATACATACATATACTTCTCTTTTTTTCAGATTCTTTTCCTTTATAGGTTATTATAAAATATTGAGTATAGTTCCCTGTGCTATACAGTAGGGTCCTTGTTGGTTATCTGTTTTATATATAGTAGTGTGTATATGTTAATCCCAAACTCCTAATTTATCCCTCCCCCTCCCCCTTTCTCCTTTGGTAACCATAAATTTGTTTTCTATGTCTGTGCATCTATTTCTGTTTTGCATACAAGTTCATTTGTATCTCTGCCCCCCTTTTATTTTTTGGATTCCACAGATAAGTAATATCATATGATATTTGTCTTCTACGTCTGGCTTACTTCATTTAGGATGATAATCTCTAGGTCCATCCATGTTGCTGCAAATGGCATTATTTCATTCTTTTTTTATGGCTGACTAATATTCCATTGTATAAATAAAGGGAGAGGGCCCAAATCAATAGAATTAGAAATTAAAAAGGAGAAGTTACAACTGACACCACAGAAATACAAAGGACCGTAAGAGACTACTACAAGCAGCTATATGCCAATAAAATGCACAACCTAGAAGAAATGGACAAATTCTTAGAAAGGTACAATCTACCAAGACTGAACCAGGAAGAAATGGAAAATGTGAACAGACCAATTACACGTATTGAAATTGAATCTGTGATTTAAAAACTCCCAACAAACAAAAGTCCAGGACCAGATGGCTTCACAGGCAAATTCTACCAAATACTTTTCTTTTCAATTCTATACCTTTTTCAGACTATATGATGTCCACTGATCTATCTTTAGTTTACTGATTCTTTCTTATGTCAGCTTAAATCTGCAGTTGAACCCGTCTAATAATTTGTCATTTTGGTTATTGTTCAACTCTAGAATTTCTATTTCATTATTTTTCATAGTTTATATACTTTTCCAATAAAATTCTAATTTTATGTGCAGTAATTATTTATCTAAGTTTGTAATGTAATTATGTTATTTTAATAAATTATATATCAATAATAATTGCAATGACAACTCAATCCTAAAGAAATGTATTAAAGAGATAAGTGAATGACTATAAGTCTCCATAATGTGGAGTCTTGTTCTTATAGTGAATTTAGATTTTAATTTATCCTATTTTATTTTTATTATATTTAAATTTGACACCTATTTGCTTTTAAACTTGGAGATGATCACCAGAAGGATTAGGCCTCTTTTGAAAATATCTGGTTTAGCAACAGTTAAATGAAATCTTTTTTTTGGCTGTGATGGGTCTTGGTTGCAGCATGCGAGATCTTCGTTGCCGCGTGCAGGATCTTCATTGCGTCATGCAGGATCTTTAGTTGCGGCGTGTGGGATCTTTTAGTTTGGCATGCAGAATCTTTTTTTTTTTTAGTTGCGACATGTGGGATCTTTTTTTTTTTTTAGTTGTGGCATGCGGAATCTTTAGCTGTGCGTTCAAACTCTTAGTTGTGGCATGTGGGATCTAGTTCCCTGATGAGGGATCAAACCCAGGTCCCTGGCATTGGGAGCATGGAGTCTTAGCCACTGGACCACCAGGGACGTCCCTAAATGAAATCTTTTTCAAGAGTCCAAAACCTTTTTAAATTTGTTAGCAGATTAAAGTTTAAATTGCAAAAAGACTAACTGGCAGTTTTATATTCCCAGACAAAAAATGCAGGACTCAAGTATTGAACTGAGTGCTTAAAGATAACAGACAATGGCAAATCAACTAATGGGAAATTGCTTTTGGCAAACACCTCATTCTGGAAGAGCACAGCTGGTAATTTAGATAGCATTGCTGTGGCTCCAACTCACCTACTTAATATGGACCACGTGATGGGTCCTAATTCCTTGATCAGAGGCCCTAGAAATTTTCACAGATTACACATTTAAATGCGTAAATTTTATCTTATTTTAACTGGCTACAAACTTACATGTGAATTGCATAATGCTATGTATGAAACAATAGTTATATTTCACTACCAAAAAATCGTCATTAATCCCACCCTGATCACATGCACCTATTGAAACATAAAGGTAGATTTTAAAATAAAGATATAACTTTGTAATTTAATTTTTGCCTAAGGTGAGATGATTTATTTTCCCGGTTTTGGTTAATATGAACCTTGGTAGGTAAATGTCCCTGGAAATATTTTAGGAAATATTAGGTCTACAAAAGATCAAATTATACCTTCTGAGGTACTGAAATATTTTTAGAATGAACAGATGATGCAGTAGGTTCAACACATAATTCAAATGAGCTTTGTAGTTTCCTCCAGTCTGGAAATTGAATCCTATTTCCTAGAGCACAGACATCTGTCTGGGCAGAGAAAAAATATTTACCTGCTTAACATGAATAAATACTTTTCTGGACTTCCTGGGATAGAATTAGCCACTATGTGAAAGGTAGTACTATGTACCTATGTTTCATTGGGATTCATCAGTAAACAAAATAAAGATTCCTACTCTTATGTTCATTCTATAGGGAGGAATCAGACAACAAACAATAGATGTAGTGAAGAAATAAATTATATTTTATCTGAGAAAATAAGGGAAATGGCAAAAGAAAGCAGAGCAAGGCCAGGAAGAATGTGTAGAGAGGAAGTGGGAAGGCTGCCACATTTCAAACAGAGTATTCAGGGTAGACCTCATTAACAGATGATATTTGAGTAAGGGCTTGAAAAGGTAAAGGAGTTTACCATAAAGCTGTTGAGAGAAGGGCGTTTCATGCAAAGCCCTTGAAGCAGGAGCCTACTAGCAAGGAGAAGCAGGGAAACTGGTATGGTTGGAGCAGAGTGAGCAAGTAGAACAGCTGCAGGAGATAAATTCAGAGAGGAAACAGGGCACCACATCAAGTACAGTCATTTAGGCCTTTGTCAGGACTCTGATTTTACTCTGAATGAAATGAAAACCAATTGGAGGGGTGATGTCTGATTTATGCATAAGATTATCACTGACTGTGCTTTGAACAGACATAGAGGGACAAGAGTTAAAGTAGGAAAACCATTTAAGCTATTGCAGTAATCCAGTCAAGAAATGATGTCTGTGTTTTGGCCCAAGGTGGGAATAGTAGAAATAGTGAGAAAAGACGGATTTTGGATATATTAAATACAGTAGCGTTAACAGGATTTCTGTATGGATTGGATGTGGGATATGAGAGAAACAGAGTTTGAGGATGATTCAGTTGACCTGAAGGATAGAACTGCCATTAAACCAAGATAGAAAGCCCATGGATATAGCAGGTTTGGGGATATAGGAGTAAAATTGTGAGTTGAGTTTTGAATGTGTTAAGTGGGAAATATCTACTCAAGTTAAGAGCCCAAGTGAAAAGTTGAATATAAGGATCTTTGAAGTTCAAGAGAGAGGTCTGGAATAGATATGTAAATTTAGGAGTAATTTACATGTGGATCATAATCAAAGGCATGAGACTGGATGAGATTACCAAGGGAGTAGGCAGAGAAGAAAAGAGAACAAAGAACTAACTCCTAGAACATACCTCATGTAAGAGGATGGGGAAAAGAGGAAAAACCAGTGAGGGAGAGCAAAAACAGAATACTAGGTAGATAGGAGTAAAACAAAGAGGTACAGGGTCTTGGAAGCTAGATAAGGAAATTATATCAATGAGGGAGGAGTGATCAAGTCTGTCAAATGCTGCTAATGGTTCCAGTTATGGAAGGACTGAAAATTGACCACTGGATTTAATAATTTGTATATCAATGGTGAAAGAGGCTGAAAAGGATGATTTACATGGGATTAAGAGAGAATAGGTGGGGAGGATTTGATAATACCAAGTCAAGGATAACTATTTTGAGAACTGCTACAAAGAGAAAGAAAAAAATGGGGTGGTAGCTTGTAAGAGGATGGATTAAGACAAAGGAGATTTTTTTCCCTCAGTTCAAGTTTAATAGAAACTACAAAAGATCAAAAGTGACACCCTACCACTGTACCCATCAGTTGGCCTGTCCCATAATACAGCCCAGGCCATTTCCTCCAGAGGAAGAAAGGCTGGCAATTAGGATTTAGAGTATAACTGAGAGAATGACTGAGATGGGGAAGGGTAAGCTCAGTGGAGGAATTGAGTTCGAGGAACTGAGAGGCTAGGGTGGTAGATCACATACTTACATATTGGAATCACCAAGAATTGACACAGGAGTACAGTTAGACTGACTATGAGCCAGGAGTTCATACTTCTGAAAAATGGGGAGGAAGGATGTGGACAGATGTAGACAAAAGCAAAAAGAACAGCAACGCCGAGGGGGGATAATGGCATGAGATACAAACTGGATGGTTTTAAGGAGAAGTGATAGAGAACAATCTGAAATTGGCAATAGGACCCAAGGAAACCTTCTACGTCATCTCCAAATCAAGTGGTACTTGAGAACTGGGGATAAAAACAGCCACCACTTGGAGAGTGCTGCTGGAGAAGGAGTGGGGAGTGACGCTTACATTCGACTATGAAGACAAAGGGAAAGTTCAGGGAAGAAGTTGAAAAAGAATTCTGTTGATAATTAAGTTTGGGGAGGAGTGGATGAAAGGGGCCAAATAGGGAGAGGAGTGAGTCATTTGAAAGATGGGGTTTTTGACTGATGTGAAATAATAGAAAATACATTGGTCTCTGCCCCCAGTTCCTGGCACAGAGTTCCTAAAACCTTCGTGATTTCCTAAGTAAAAGGAGCACTGGGCACATCTTTTGTTCTAATATTTGGCCTTTGACCCGGGTTCCTGACACAGAACTTGAAAATCCCTTAGAGTTTCCTCAGTGATGGGAGTGTCCTTTGTTCTAATGAGGTGACTCTGGGTGGGCTCCTGGTAGCTTCATGAGTAGGGTTTGTCACCAGAAAGACCAAGCCAGCATTAGAAGCTTAGAACTCTCAGCCCTGCCCCCCTGTCCAGGAAGGGGAGAGGGGCTAGAGGTTAGTTTAATAATCAATCATGCTTACCTGACGAAGCCTCCATAAACATCCCAAAAGTATGGAATTCAGAGAGCTTCCAGGTTGATGAACACATCCACGTACTGGACGGTGGCACACCCCAACTCCACAGGGACAGAAGTTCCTGTGCTCAGACCCTTCCAGACCTCACCTTATGTGCCTCTTCATCTGGTTGTTCATCTGTGTGATGAACATCCTCTATTACAGTAGAGGATGCCATCCTCTATGGCATCGTCTATTACAATAAACTGGTAAAGATAAGGAAGCGTTTCCCTGAGTTCTTTGAGCTGTCTAGCAAATTATTTAATCCAGGGAGAGAGATCATGGAAACCTCCAATTTGTACCCAAGTTAGACAGAGGCTGTGGGTAACCTAGGGACTTTCTACTTGCAATTAATATGAAAAGTGTAAGGTAATCTTTGGGGATACAGCCATTAATCTGTGGGATGTGTGCAAACTCGGGTTAGTGTCAGAATTGAATTAAATTATAGGACACCCAGCTAATGTCACAGAGAATTGATTGGTGTGGGAAAAAACCCACTTGTATGGTGTCAGAAGTGTTGTGAGTATGGTACTAGTGTGAGAATAAAGGAGAAACACACAGGAGTATTTTTTTTCCCCCTAGGGAAATTGACATAAACTGGAATACAGGGCAGAATAAAATTAGTCCTGGTGAATTCAAAACACATAAGTGGATTTGTTCCCTGTAGACAGATGAAAGGAGGTTTGAGGAAGTAGGGTATTAGCAGCCTATGAAGCCTGCTTATCCCCTCTCATGATGGAGGTAGAATGGCTAGGGGAAGGATTTGGTCCCAGTGCATGGATCTGGTTTTGACCCTATTGAGAGAGAGGAAACCTTATTCCAAAGCCAGGAGCAGTTTTGACACATGTTGAAGAAACTGAGACTTCCAGAAAAGCTAGAATTTATTTTTGATGTCCAGATTCTATGCCTAATAAATGAGAATAATAAAATGTATCCCTACAGAACTTAGCCCAGGGCATGTCTTATAGTGGGGAGCCCAATAACTGTTACACAGACACTCTACCTTTCCTTTGCCCAGAGATGGAGTGTTTGTTTTCCTCTAGTCCTAAAAGAATTAGTTTGAAAGATAGCAATTTTATCCATAGACCTTTAGGAAGCAAACTATTACACTAGATATAGGGAATTTAGTACAATGTCCTCATGAAATAAAATCACACTAGATGTAAAACAATGGGATCAAGTTAACCACTTAGTAAGTGTAATAACTTTCATCCCAGTAGGTTACCTTCAGTAGTTATCTATCTATCCCCATCCATCTATCCATACATCCAATTTTATTGAGCATCTGTGCTCCAGACATTGTGCAAAGCATTGGTAAGGAAACTAGTTATGATCCCCATCCTTGTGATGTTTACAGTCTAGTGAAGAAAAACATTGATCAAGGTACCACATGTATAATGAATGCTATGAGATCAGAGTTTTCCAGAAGACTATAACAAAGAAACATAATTTTTAGTCATTCATTTGCCAAGGATTATCTGAAGCCACGTTTTCAAATCCAAAAGACTGATATTCTGTAAACTCATTTCTAGAATAATTCCATCGTAAGAAATATGGTGGCTACAGCAGGAGAGTGGCACAGCTATAGCACCAGGGAAACCTGACAATCCCAATTTCTTAAGCAAGGTTCTTGCCATTCACTGTTATAGGGCATGGTGTCTTCCCTATCCCCTTCCCAGAACCTAGTTTAAGGTTCATCACATAGTAGAACCTCAGTGTCATTTAGCTGGATTGAAGTATGCCACTCATGCTTACTCTGCAACAATGGGATTGCATTTTATCCACAAATGAAGTCTTAGGAAGAACCACGCATCGAGCTGTTCTTCTAGAAGCAGAAGTGTGCAAACCAGAGCATGCCCTTGCTCTCCCCACCTATGAGATAAGGGCACAACGGTGAGGCCAGTTGTGCGATGATTTGCTGAGACAGTTCCCCTCTACCTAGTGAGGTCAGTAGTCCTCTCACTTTTCAGATGAATAAATCCACTTTAGAAACACAGAGAAAGTTTGACTTGCTCTTTGTTCACTACATTTTTGTTGGCTACTTGATGGCTCATTCTAAGCTTCATCTCATGATTCTTGATAGAACCATCACAAATCATTCAGTGGCTGTTAAACTGCATTACTCACCTTTCATACTTTATTTAACGTGTCATTCTATGCTGCTACTCCAAAACCAGATTATAATATGGTATATCCGTGTTATTCAAAAAAAATACTCACTGCTACTTGGTGGCAAAAATAATCCATTGATATTTCGAGGTTTGCTGTGATAAAAGATACAACTGATCTTCACACATCCAAGAGGCTGAGTTTCCCAGAAGCATGAAATGCTGCAGTTTTGCTAGACAAAGGAGGTGGGGGAAATGTAATGATCAGATGCCATATTCACAATAAATACAATGTGCTACAACACAACACAATGTGACAAAAACTACTGCAATTGCCGATTTAAGATCACGTGTGTTTCTAGGCTTTGAGTGTTTCTAAGCGAGCAAAGTGCAAAATGCCTAAAATTAAGTAATGGAAGGAAAAATCATTTCTTCTCAATTGTGTTGTAAGAGTATAGTTCAGTATTATCGAAGGGAGATGCTTTTAACAAACACGATGATGCTGAGTAATTCTACCTGCATTTCCATGTGTCTAAATCTGCAAAGTGGATCTAAACATTTTCCTTCTCTCCATAATGAGCACACAGTGTCACTGCCAAGGGCCTCTTCACAGTGTCGGAATCGGCACTGGGAACCCTAAAAGGAAAAAGTAAACAGTGTAGAAAACTCAATATATGAATGTTAGTGTTTAACAACGGATTACTAATCAACTAAAGAAAATATGAGGAGATCAAATTAAAATTTTAAAAAATACTACAAATACAATGCCATAAAGTCTAAATTCTAGCAAAGCAGTCTAATTTTAATGAAAGACACAAGATAATCTAATGATTAAATAGTACAACACGCCATGAGTCACTGATAAAATTCTCCTTCTTGTTATCAGTTAATCCATATGGCTCACTAAGGATATACATACAAAAGATCAGTGACACTCTTAATCACAATCCAATGACAGAAGGATCTAATTTTTCTTTGTTAAGAAAGCCAGAATTTTTTTTTTAAGAATCATCATCCATATTCTAATTGTAGAGATGATCTCTATTAATCATATCTTTTATTAGATAATTGTTTTCTTACTTTATGGAGATACTAAGTGTATTTATATAGGGAAAGTGAATGGAGCTTAAACTTTATATTATTGTGGAATTTTTAATAACTGGTACAATGTGCTATGTTACACGTATATGCTATATGCCCTTGGTCTACAATTGTGTCTATACATTTACACATTTACATCATTATATCCCAACAAAAGCAGATATGGATTATTTTAAAGGGCTGCTATTTTTTTATTTTGTATCTTTTACACATAGATCCACAATTGGGAAAACTTCAGGTCATTGGCTTTTGGGGCAGAGGGTGGGTAACATAGAATAAAAATATCCTATTAAACTCATCCCTTTTTTAGACACGTGTTTCAGGGTTGTTCCTTATTTTTTTTCCCACCCTCTTACTCTCTGTCTTCAGTCTCTCTCCCTTTTAAGGTGGATCTGTAGGTCTCGTAGTCCAGGATAGTAGGCAGGAACCAGATAAACTGGTATTTGAACTCTATTTTGCCCATAATCAGAAAGTCAATCTGTTACTCACCCTCTCTGTGCCTCAGTTTCCTCACCTGTAAAAAGGGAATAAAGCGCCCTCCTCACAGATTGTTGTAAAAATTATGGGAGATAAAGTATTGTCATTGCTATTATTTTTTTTATTTTTTCATTTATTTATTGAGAACTTACTAAGTATTTGAGGATACAGCAGTGAAATAGACAAAACTCTCTGCCCACATGGAACATAAGTTCTATTATTTCTTATCAACCTAGGGTTTAATCTTAAAGTAACAGGTAAGAGAAGTAGATCTCGCTCTTACACTCAAGTTGACTCCATTCAGTTGTCCTAGCAGAGATGAAATGCTTTAAACCAGACACAGCATGTCTTTCACTGGGTTCATTCTGATATGAACATGAAGCTCCAAACTCTGAATTTCTACATTTCTTATTTGGTTTCATTGAGATCCATTAATCCTAATCACTTAGATTAAATATTTTTTCCCATTTTAACTTTATAAACTTCAATTCATGTTTGGCCAATTTGTTTGTATTACTTTCTTTTCCTTTTTCCATAATATTATTTGCTGTTACTTTGACAGGGGAAAATTCAGTAATTTCGTTAATAAATTTCAAAATAGGGGGTAAATTAGATTTATTTAACTGTTTGATAGTGACCTGAATTTATTCGAATTTATATGACTGGAATCACATTAACCAAAACAGTACAATGTATCATATAATGTTTCAATATTAGGAATTTGATGTTTCAAGGAGCCATAATATAGACAAAAGTGCCACACTGAGGACTAAAAAGCCAGGGGCATATAACTGGCATATAGAAGGGTAGTTTCAAACAATTTTAAGTTATCCCAGATTTTATCAGAGAAATTCAATATATCAAAAATACATGATAAGGGGCTTCCCTGGTGGCGCAGTGGTTGAGAGTCCACCTGCCGATGCAGGGGACACGGGTTTGTGCCCCGGTCCGGGAGGATCCCACATGCCACGGAGCGGCTGGGCCCGTGAGCCGTGGCCACTGAGCCTGCGCGTCCGGAGCCTGTGCTCCGCAGCGGGAGAGGCCACAACGGTGAGAGGCCCGCGTACCGCAAAAAAAAAACATGATACGGATTTACTTCAGATTTTAAATACATAAAGTATTTTGTGGGAAAATAGTAAATTTTGATTCAGCAATGCAAATTATTGCCATATCTTCCTTCATTCTACTAAAAAGCTTAAGCATGTGAAGTACCGTAAATTGTACAATATTTACCTTTATGCATATGGAATTAAAAAAGAAATAGCAGTCATTCCCAACTTCTGCCATTTTCAACTCTCTTGCTACTAATCCTATGTTTTTTAATATAAGAATTGCAGGAATGCAAATATAAGAACTATGAGTGTGTACGGGGAAAAATAATTTCTCTTCCACACTCTTTCAGGCTATCAGTAGTATTTTTAAAACTGATCTCCTGTTGACAGTATATTACACAATAGATAATTCTTAAATAAATTTAAATTAGAAGATACCTTCTCTAGCTTGGCAGAAATGTTGAAAGTGGTTGCTATAAGCACACAAACTCAAACTTCCAGAATTTTGCTCACTGTTACCTAATCCATTATTTGCTCATCATAAATGACCTCACATCTAACTGTAGGCTAGGTTACCTTAGTGAATACTGTACAGTAATTTCTCTTACTCAATTCTAGTATATTGACCAGAAAAAGCTAATAAAAATAAAATAGTATGTTTTATCCTTCAATGTTCTGATTGAAATTGGAACATAAACTAGTTCATACTTTCATAATTAAGAAGTATTAAGTATTTCACAAGTAAATATTTTCTAAACTCTTATTTCTATACATGATTTGGAAACAAAACTAAAATTTTTAAATAGGTAAATATACTAATCTATATTTCAAGATAAAAGTAAAATTATTTAATTATGTACTCACCGCTATCCACTGATTTGAAAAAAATCATTCAGATTGTGATATTTAATAGATGCCTGAAAATAAATTGGACTACTTATTCATCTTGTAGCTATATTCCATTTACTCTTCATCCATCATTAAAAGGGGAATAGCTTCTTCCTATAGCAGAAAGATTCCAGAATGCTTGCAAATTTTGAGAATTTGTTGAAAGCAAAATGAAGTACTCTGATTCCCAGAATGAGACATTTCAGTCAGTAGTTACTGAGGTCTTCATCTTAGTATCTTTACTAAAAGAACTAGAACCTAGCAGAAATTAATAAAAGTATCCATAGAAGGTAACTTAGAAAATGCCATAGAGAAGACAAATTACAGTAGATCAAAATATATTTTTAAATTGCAGTGTACTTTTAATTGTAAATTTAAAAGATCAAGACATATAGATTTTCATTTTGGTTAAGTAAAAAAGACTAAGTTGGTATGAACTTTTTGAATACACTGCTTTAGGATAAAAATCTAGGAAATAAGCTAAAATTTAGAAAAGAGTTATTCACCTATAACTGTAAATAAAAGAAAATAATAAAAAGAACTATGCATTAGAAGTAAATCAAGTAGAGAACAAAGACTTGACTAAAACCTTGGAAATAATAGCAATGATATATAGAAAAATCTAATATCTCAACTTTTGTTTTGCCCTACCTTCTAACTCTAGAATAACAATGTACCCATCTTAAGCACATAGGTTACTGGGAGAAACACCCCTAAGAAATAGCTTTAAGTGGTCTTTGCCTCCAGATAAACTTCCTCTCCACCTATGAACTTTTAGCTGCATTGGACTATTTTCAAATACTGTTACCAAACACCATTGTTGCATGATTACATTAACATCATGATTAAAGCCATTGTGAGAACCCATGTTTTACACAGGGGAAAGCCTGAAGAAATGCTTTTACCTCTTGAAGTTAGTTTTGAACAATTATGTTCCATTAGAAACAGCAAAAACACATCAAACCCAGAAGGGAATTTTTTTTTTTTTGCCATTGTAAATAGATCTGTGCATTTTGGTAGTGTCTAGAATGCCTGGAACTCTAATTTCTTCTTTTTTTCCAACTCTCTTTTCTTTTCCTTTCTTTCTACCCTTCCTCTCCCCCGCCACACACACCTTTTCCTTATTCTCTTCACTCCTTTCCTGTAGTGAAATTCATTCTAGTTTTTCAGGGAAAGCTATGACTATACCCAGGACGATTTTTTCTCCCTGTAATGGGTAAAGAAGAGTTATGAGAAATTTGCCTGCACAGCTCACGGTAGGCCTGAAAATTCTGTGTTTCTGTGTTGGCCAGAGTACACTCTGCACTGAATCTTTCATTTTGGGTTCGTGTCAGAACACTAACACATGAGAGAAAAAAGGCTTTCTTCCAGTTTGTGTTAACACCACTTTAAGTACTGGGGCTGGTAGTCACTCCTTGCTGACTCTTCAGACTTATGAGAATCGGGCAAAGGGGTCGGCTGCTACCCATCAGAGAGAGTAGGAGTCCAGATTGTAACTGTGAATGGGTTCTGTGGCTGTCCCCTGCGTTGGACTCCCCTGTTTCTGCCAGAAGCTTTGCTCCAGGCACTGATGAAATCAAAGCACTAGAAATAGAGTGCTTCCTAAAAAATGGTTAGCTTTGCTGCTACTTTCAAACAGCAAGTGGAATGTTTTGGAAGATGATCTTTTCTCAGAAATGATAGAATGTTGGAACTAAAAGACTGTGGCAGTTTGGGAAATGACAGTTGAGAGTTGTGACGGTTATTTAATTGTTGTCTCCTTGAGACCAATGAAACAAGCTGCTTTTTAGGATTCTTCTGGAGGAACAAAGTCACTGGTTTTTGACTACAAAATGCTAAGACGTTTCTGGTCCCAGGATCTCACATCAGGTGTTTTCGCCCCTAACCCCCTTATTTATTTATTTAATTTATTTTTCCTATGAGAAAATCAAAGATAGCAGAAGAGAAAGTAAATACTTTTATACAGCAAATCTCTTCCATCCCTCCCCTCTGAATCCAGCAATCAAACACCAGTGAATTTTTCGGAGGGTTATTTTATTCTTTGGGAATTTCCTTATACATGGATGACTCCAAGTGAGATATAGTCGTTTAATTTCATGAGGGCTAAATCAGGAAACTGCTGGGCAGTCTGATACCTGCAGATAAGACAATTATAGGAATGAGACCTGGGCATTGTCCAGACACATAAAAGATGGCAGTAATCAAAACTCTCCTACTAGGGACTACTAGCTTCAATGAGATAGAAAGGCTACTATTACTAAATATTTAATATTTATTAATTTTTATTCAGTCATTGACTGTCATTACTTACCCTCCAAAGTTCTTTTGAACAATAAGTCAAAGCTGTTTTTACCTCTGCAGGTGATTGACGACAAGTACTCAAGCCATTCGGACTCTGTTGGAGCTCATACTTAACTAAGGTAAATGAGGTTCCTATGAAAGATGGAGATTGAAAGCTGGATGTTGGTATTCGTGTGGTTTTGGATTGGTCTAAGGCTACACTTTGCATTCACTCTGGAAAAGACACCAGAACCAATTTTGACCATATTATGCCGCACAATGAGGCGTAATACAAACGGTAATATTTCTTTCTTGGGAGGGTCCTAGATGTTTTAATTGTAGCGTTTTCCAACATTTTTCCAGGGAAATTACTTTTCATTTCGCCTTGAGATGTCTCCGGATATTTCTAAGCTTCTACAGTGCTTCTCCCAGGAACATATTAAAGGGAACAGGCAAATCGGTTTCATCAAAATGGTGTTAAATCGCCACGTAAAATCACTGATTACTTATCACTTCATAGCATTTAATTTTCATAAATATCATCGGCTACTAATACACACACACACCAGAAACGGATCTTCGTGTTTTCAACGTCATCACAACCCTGAGGGACGCTCGCGAGAGCACACACGGAGGTACCTTTTGCTTCCGCACTACAACTTCCAGAAGGCTCCGCGGCCAGGAGGCCGCTTCCGGGCGTGCGTCCCGGCCCACCTCGGTGCCGGGGGACGCGGGAGCGCGGCCGTTGGGCCAGCGCGCGGAACGTGCGTGGCTTGAGCAACTCGGCTGACTGCTGTGGATGTTGTCCTGGTACGGACCCGGCGCTGTTCGCAAGCGCGCTTTCCACTCGCACTGCCTGTGGACCCACCATGAGGCGCCTGGGCTCGGTGCAGCGGAAAATGCCGTGTGTGTTTGTGACGGAGGTGAAAGAGGAGCCTTCCACCAAAAGGGAGCATCAGGTACCGAGGAGCGCGGGGCCCGCGGGGCGGCCGCGGGTGGGCTGCTCCCCGTGGCGCGGGCTGCGTTTGAACTCGGAGAGGGCTCCCAGGCGCGGTGGAGCCGCCCTGTAGACTGGGGGCGGGGGCGGTTTGCAGGTTTCGCTGGGGCGGTCTAGGGTACGGGTCTTCTACGCCCCGAGCTCCAGGTTCTTGTACCTTCTTAGTTGCAAGGGAGGGAATCTACGGGAGAATTTTTCTGATCCGGCGATTCAAACTTGCCATCGCATGGAAATTGAAAACCCGCATCTTAAATAATGTTCCTTTCTTCTTAGGTTACCACCTTTTGAGGAAAGTCCCTTAAGTAGTCGTATAGTCACCGCAAAACAAGCTTTCCTACTTTTCACGAGTGTGGTGTCAAAGTGGAGATTTTAGAAGACTTGCTTCACCTGTTCAAACCTGGGAACCGATGACAGTGTTGACAACTAACCTAAATAGGTCACTAAAGATCAGACCTCGTGTATTGTTACCAGTAATTAACTACTTGATTCTAATTTTGGTGTTTCCATCTCAAGGTTTTCTATTCTGGCAGCAACGTGTTTTACACATGGAGAGGGCCCTTAATAAATACTGGTGAATGATCCTGTATCAGGATAACTCTTTAATACATAGTAAAGTCCTTGATAGCAAAATCACCACTTACCGGTTGGGTGCTTCAACTCATCATACAAAATCAGCATGTGCATTTGACTCCACCTCTACTTCCTGTTAACGTCGTTCACACTGGCCTTCTTGTCTCCCAGGCTAAAAGACTTTTAAGGCCAAGACTGCTGTGTTATTTCTAGTCCCAGTTTTTAGGACCTGGCACATGGTAGGCACTGGATAAACCCTGGCGTCATTTCATGCCAGCTTTCCATTTACCTTGATGCTTTTTACCTTATAACGTCTCACTGCCACTGCTATTATAGTTCTTAATATTTTACGCCCTTTTGCACTAAATTGTTCTTTCTTGCCGCTGAGAATGATCATCATTATTCTTTCCTAGTCAAAACCCTGCAGTTACTACTAAATGTCTGTAGCAGTAGTTGTCAAGATTTTATTTTTTAAGCCCTAACAAACTTAATTCATACGAAACAATGGCATCCTGAATAGTGGTTCGCTCTAGCTGTGATTCTCAACTTTGTATGTTTGGGTGAGAGGCGAGTAGTTTGTGAAAGCACTCTCCACCAGGAAAATAAGCCCCTTCTCTTGTCCCTCTGCAGTCAAGTATAGCTTATAGTGTTGTTTATAGCATAGCATTCAAATTCTTAACTGCAATTCAAGGATTCTCATTAATCAGGCCCAGTCGTAAAGTGCCTCTTAGGCCCACAATGAGGTGCCTGAGCTCAGTGTAGTGAAAAATGCCATGTGTGTTTGTGACAGAGGTGCCTACTTAAAATGACATATCTGTTCTAGCAAAGTCTGTTTCATCCTGTGAACATAGCAAGCACAATCCTGTCTCTCTGCTCAGGCTACGCACCCTGCCTGGATCACTTTCAGGATTTTAAAAATTTGGGATCAGAAGTTCTCTATGAAATCTTTCATCAGCTTACTTATTCTAGTGATTTCCCCTACCAAGAAATTGTAGAGGATCACTCAGTTGATACTAGCTATTACTTTTTATACACACATGCCTTCTGTTTCCAGTCAGAGTTTAAAGATTTAAGTAACAGAGAAGGAGAACTCTGCGTACCCCTTGGTATCTTATGCTGTCCTTTGGACATGTCAGTAGCATGGAGTGGTAGGTAATTCATTCTTATGGAAGGGATATTTGTTCTTATCAAAAACTCCATAAAGTCATCTCCTCCCTAGAATCTTTGATAAATTTAAACACACACACGCGGAGAGCTATTGGGCCAAACCTTGGTCCTACTGTCACAGGTTAAATTGATATCCTCTGATACCAATGTTATAAGTTACTGATAAATCCCTAACCATTCAGCTTTATCTTAAAAATACTGAATCAGTACCAGAGTGGGGCTAATTTCCTAAGTTTGCCAGACTCTGAAACAGTACTTCATTTTTTAGTCTTAAGCCTATCACACCAGTATGTTTATATTGTACAGTGTTTTTTCACATTATGTAAGGTGAGTATTACTTCAGATAATTTAGACTAAAACAGTGGCATAGTCTTTTCTCATAAATGAAAATAAATTACAGATAAAAAGTTGGTAGGAATCCTAGAAAATGTCTTTTCCTCCATTCTTGGTACTCTTGGCTTGTCTTCCTGACAGTAGAAAAACCGTAAGTTAAATATGCAAACAGTTCACTACTGATAAAGCTGAAAGGGTCCGCATTTGTTTTTCTCCTCAGCACTTACCATAGCTAACATTGTACTATACATTTTGTTGCTGTTATCATCTCCCTCCTTAAAATGAACCTTCCACCAAAGGCAGGTCCTTTTTTGTTCACCTCTATCCCAGTGCTGAGGACAATACTTAACCCATAGGAGGCATTTAGCAAATAATTGTCAAGTAAATGACTGAACACACTTAACACCTGTGCTAGGGATGTAGCTCTGCATAGGACATGGTTCCTGTTGTCAAGCTTATTATGGTGGATAAAGAAACATGTGAATACAGTTGACCCATGAGCAATGCCAGGGTTAGGGGCTTGGATCCTACAGCAGTGGAAAATCCGAGTATAACTTGTGGTTGGCCCTCATATTCGAGTTTCCTCCATAACCAGGGCTCTGCAACCAGGATTCAACCAACCTTGAATGTGTAGTACTGCGGTATTTACTATTGAAAAAAAAAATCTGTGTATAAGTGGTCTCATGCAGTTCAAACCTGTGTTGTTCAAGTCGACTCTGATTACAAATCTGTGTGGAAAAACATGTATTGCTGTGATAGCATAGAAGGGGAGTGGGTGATTTGTAAGAACTTCACAGGGGAAATATTTTGAAGGATAAACTGGTGATCATCCCTTAGAGCTAGTGAAATTAAGAACTTCCAGGTAAGAGTGTGTGCGAAGGTATAGAGGCTATTTATCTTAAACCAGTTTTCTCTTTCTCTTTTTTAAGCCATTTAAAGTTTTGGCAACTGAAACTATAAGTCACAAGGCATTAGATGCAGATATACACAGTGCAATTCCAACAGAAAAAGTGGATGGAACATGTTGTTATGTTACTACTTACAAAGGTAATATAAAACTGTACTACAAATATTACTTATTTTTCTTAGTCACTTAAACTATATATATCTGAAATGGGGCATTGCTCTTCATAAACCCTTGGAAACCTAAGTATAATAGGAAAATAATAAAATCACAATTGGTACATTATACTTATTTATTATATCATTGTATCTTTCTCTTGGGGGAAGAAGGAAAGATAACTAATATTTACTTAATACCCATTAAGGGCCAGACAGTATGATAAATGCTTTATATGTGTTATCTCTAATTTGCACAATAAGCCTCTCCATTTCACAGAAATGGAAACTGAAGCTCAGAGAATGTAAATAATTTGTTCGAGACCATAAAATTAATGAAGGCTCAACTGGTAATAGGGTTTATCTGACCCTAAAGCTTGTTCTTATTCCACTGGTCCCAGTGCTGATTCCATTGTTTTTATTACTATTGGCAATGTCTCTAATTTATTTCATTTTAATGTACTTTAAACTCAAATAGAAATTGTCAACTATGTTAAGGAAAAAAATGCATTGAAAAGAGAGAAATAATTGTGATTTTTTTCTGGATAGTGAAATTACCTCTCAATTCCAGCAAGAGAAATAGAACAGTTAAATGCATATTGAACACATTCTTTATATCAGGAAATCTCTTCTGAAGTGCATCTTCTTTCATGTTTAATTGTGATAAAATACATATGACATAAAATTTACCATGTTAACCATTTTTAAGTGTACAGTTCAGTGGTGTGTACAGTTCTTATCCTTGTGCTATCGACACATCCATCTCCAGAACTCTTTTTTATCTTGCAAAACTGAAACTTCCTACCCATTAAACAACTCAGCATCCCCACCTTCTTCCAGACACCATTCTACTTTGTCTCTAGGGTTTTGACTACTCTAGGTAACTCATATAAGTGGAGTCTTAACAGTAGTTGTCTTTTTGTGGCTGGCTTATTTCACGTAGCATATTGTCCTCAAGAGTCATCCATGTTGTAGTACATGTCAGAATTTCCTTCCTTTATAAAAGGATGAATAATATTTCATTGTATGTATATACCACAAGTTTGTATATACTACATAATTGTGTGTATATACCATTCATCCATCAGTGTGTACTTGGGATGCTTCCATCTGTTGGCTGTTGGGAACAGTGGTGCTATGAACATGGTGTACAAATATCTGAGTCCCTGCTTTCAATTCTTCGGGGTATGTATCAAAAAATGGAATTGCTGGATCATATACTAATTCTTTTTAAAATTTTTTGAGGAACTGTCATACTGTTTTCTGTAGCAGCTGCATTATTTACGTTCCTAGCAGGACTTCAGAAGGGTTCCAGCTTCTCCATATCCTCACCAACACTTGTTTCTTTCTATTTTTTTGATAGTAGCCATCTTAATGGGTGTGAGTGCAATGCGTTCTTTTATGTTTATTGTGAAAAGAACAAAAGGTCCATTCAATAGAAATGACAATGTAGTTTTAATCTGGTTCTTCATATTATTTATTGGTATAGCTAATGAGTAATATATAGTGCCTAAACCAAACTTTAATCAATAATTTTTAAGATAAGTCTCTGATTTATATGTTTGAAGAAACTAAAAGATTTTTTTAGACTTATATTAAGAAACTTCAGTGGGCATCATATGTGTAATCATGTATAATGGTAGCAGTTAAACAAGATTGGATTGCTAAAGAAAACTTACAGAACCCAGAGTGACAGTGCTTGCAGAGTCACAGTTTATTACAGGTAAAGGATAGGCAGTGCAGCAAAGGCATTAAAAGGATGCGCGTCACACCAAAGACTCTCTCACAGCAAAGCATATGGTGAGACCAGGTGAAAGTCCCGCCCCGACTCCTCCCCCACCTTCCTGACAAATCCAGGCAGGACACACTTTCTTAAAGCAGGGACCACCACTGATATAGACAGGGAACACCTCAGAAACCGGGAATCTGAAATGGAGTATCAGCTGGGGATTTTTATATTTTGCTGGCCCTGAAGGTATCTTCCTGCTAAGTAACCAGCCTCAACATCAGCCCTCCAGGAATCTCACTGAGACCAGGTGCAACTCATTAGCCTCACTGTTGTCAATAAAGAGTGCTGGCACCTGCCCTGAAACTTCTCAGATCCCTGACTGTAAAGCATTGTTATCAATCAATGTTCCTTGCCTTGACCCCAGGGGTCAGAGCCATGCAAAACAGTTTAGCCTCACTCCACATTTTTGGGAATTAACCCTCATAGCACATAGGTTTCAGGGAAAGTGTGAATACAATTTTCTGGTTATGTTTCCATTTAGTATAGAGGTAGCTTCGGTTTCTCACAATTGCTAGTTTCTAATAAAATATGGCTGTGGAATGTCCTTATGAAAGAGTCACATTTGTTTTTTATCTCATCCCCATCACTCTCTAATCAAAGACTTAAGTCTTATACATCAGGTACTGTTAGGTAGGATGTCTGTTATACTGCTTATCTCCCTTTGTCTTCTGGGTTGCTTCTCTTAGAGGAGATGACTCCTACTGTTTATTGAAAAATTTTATACGGAAATGTCTTTCAAGATAAATTTTATTGTTTGCCTCTTAAACTTTTTTTTTCCTTTCATTATTTTTTAGGTCAGCCATACCTTTGGGCTCGGCTAGATAGAAAACCTAACAAACTAGCTGAGAAAAGGTTTAAAAATTTTCTACATTCAAAACAAAACTCTAAAGGTTAGTGGGTCCTTTTTTTCTTTTTTTTTTAAAGCTTTACATGATTTAAGTTGAAATTTTTGGCTTATTTCTTGCTATGGTGTTCTTTATATTATATGCTTCTTTACAATTTAAGCACCTTGGGAAAAGAAAAAATTATAATTGAATATCTTTATATGTAAAAGCATATTCTTGAAAAATATTTCAAAATATTTTCCTAACACTTCTGTGACTCTTCATTGTAGCATGTCCATTTTATTAAAACATACAAATTATTGTGTGTGTGTAGATATATATATATATCTACGCACACACATATATATATATATATAATGAGTGACACAATTTGGTTTTGTCTCCCTAAGAGACAAATGGGTAATTTTATAAATCAGGCACAAATCTCAAAGGATTATTAATATTTTTAATTATTACAGTAGATACATACATTTATTGTTATATATCCACTGATTCATACATATAATCTTTATATATTTATATTCATAGTGCATTAAAAATTTACCATAAATCACACATGCTGGAACATTGGTTGCTTTAGTTAGACTGTTACTACTGTTACAGATAGTGGTGGGTTCAAAATTGAAAATTTAAAGTGTTAGTACCTTAACCCTGAGTAGTCACATTGTGGTGGTAGTGAATGGAGACTAATTATATGATACCTGACATTATGGGGTTCATTAGCTGTTCCCACTTTGAATTTGTTCAGTGTTATATGTATTTTTTTAAAGTATCGCCACACATAAGATTGTTTAACTCTTTTAGAATTTTTTTGGAATGTTGAGGAGGACTTCAAACCTGTTCCAGAGTGCTGGATACCAGCGAAGGAAATAGAACAATTAAATGGGAATCCAATGCCTGATGAAAATGGACACATTCCTGGTATTATTATACATTCAATTGGAAATTACAGAACTTAATTTTAATATGGTTCTTCATGGTATTTATCTGTATAGCACAACTTTTCTAAGTCTAATTTAAGTTTAATGATACCAAAGATGTTTCATATCAAGAACGTCCTCTCAAGTTTAGAATCTTTTCTCAGGTGGACAGTTTACTACCTGTAGTCTGTGAAGATTAATAAAGCATTGAGTGTGGGAATAGCCTTGAAGTGTTGTCACGATGACGGTATGTTCTAATCTGAAATGGGATATTAAGCTTTTTACTTTTTAGACTGAGGATAACAATATGTATATTGTTTTGCAAAGATCCTAGAAGACTGTCTCGAAGGGAAGTGAAAATAGGTGTCTCACAGTAGTTTTTCTGGAGATGGGGAAATTTTGCAGAAGTGTGCTGAGTAGAAGGATAACTCCAGATTAAAAGAACCTATAATGTGCAAAGTACTCTTTGATTCTAGTAATGCAAAAGTGAGGAGGATCAGAACCTTTATCCTTGATGATCTTTTAGACAATAGGAAAAATCTACCAATAATAGTATGATTTAAGAACTAAAAGGAAATACACAGGGTACAAATGGAGAAAAGAGGAAGAACTCCTAGTTCAACCTGTGGTGGTTAGAGGAGGCTTCTAAGTAGAGTGGACATTGAAACTGAAGCTTAAGAACCAGGAAGTTAGTTGGCGAGGGAAGGGAGAAGGTCAGCTTAGGCAAACTCCCATGAAGGGGAGAGATCATGGAGTCTTTGAGAAATTTTAAATAACACCTTATTGTGGCTGGAATGTTTAGAGTGTATGACACTTGAAGCTATAAAAGTAGAGGCTGGAGATGTGGAATGGGCTCAGATCTTAAAGGGGTTTATATTCCATCTGAAGAAGTTTGAAGTTTATCCTGAAGATGATTATTAAGCAGAGCTACAGCAGAACTAAATTTAAATTCTTGAAATAGAATTACAAGGGAGATAGTAGATCAGCAAAGAGGTTATTATAGTAATCTGGGTGAATAATGAATGCCAAAGATGTGACAGTCATAAAAGTGTTTATGCCCTAGTTTGTCTTTTTTTTTTTTTTTTTTGGTAAGGAATTCTCCACAACAAAGAAGCCTAATCTGCCATCAGTAGTTAGGAAGGGAGTAGCAGTAACATTCAATAAATGTAGAATCAATAAATTGTTCAATAAATACTGGAACAATACAGTAAATTGCGGAACACTTGCATCTGTCTGTCGTCCCTGAAACTGGAGAGAAGGTAGAGAGAAAACTTAATTTAAGAAAAGGTTTTGGTGCTGTGTCTTAGAATGGTGCTCAATTCTTATTGAAAATGTGAATTTTCTATTAAAAGAATGCTGAGTGCTCTGAAGTGACTAATCAAACAGGTTAATTCCTCAGCAGAATCAAGAATGAGACCTTATGATTAAAGAAAAAGATTATGATTTACAAAGTAGTAAAACTGCTAATATTTCCACTGATGTTAAAAGTGATACCTATGTGTGATAGAACATCCAGAAAATACAGAAAATTTGCAACAAAAATTAAAATTACCTTAGGTCTTAATCCAAAGAAAAACAGTGCAATAAAAAACACTTTTTTCTTTAAATGATAGGTTGGGTACCAGTGGAGAAAAACAACAAACAGTATTGCTGGCATTCCTCTGTAGTAAATTATGAATTTGAAATCGCCCTGGTACTGAGGCATCATTCTGATGATCCTGGTCTTTTGGAAATTAGTGCAGTGCCACTCTCAGATCTGTTAGAACAAACACTGGAGCTTATAGGAACCAATATTAATGGAAACCCATATGGTGAGTAAAGCCTTTTTCTTGTTTAGTTACGGTAGTCATTTTTAAAGAAAACTTCCTAGGTTCAACTGAAAAAAAATACACACTAAAGAAATGACTAATAAACTTGAGTTATTTGTTTTGGTTTTTAGATTCCATATATAAGTGAAATCATACAGTATTTGTCTTTTCCTTCTTTCATTTAGCATAATATCCTTTAGGTCTATCCATGTTGTTGCAATTGGCAGGATTTCATTCTTTTTTATGGCTAATATTCCATTTTCTGTGTGTGTGTGTGTGTGTGTGTGTGTGTGTGTACACACACCCCATATCTTTATCCATTCATCTATTGATGGGCACTTAGGTTGCTTTTCATGGCTAGGTAATTAGTTTAGCATTAATTAACAGCTAGGAGTAAAGTAAATAAAAGAATTAGCAATGGATAGTATATCAAGCATTAGAATATACACCATGATGATCTGAGTACAAGTCCTGAGGGCACTATGGAGTATTGTTAACCCAGGGATGAAGACAGACCCAAGGTCATTAAAGCTGGAATAGCAAAATCCTGTATAGAGATCAGAAGCAGACTGATTGGCAGGTGAAAAGAATCTAAGACAGTAATTATACAAGTTATCAGATACAGCGTGGCTGTTTGGTAAATACTGAATGATAGTTGAATGTGGCTAATGGTGTAGAGCAGCAGTTGGTGGACTTTTCTATAAAAGGCTAGACAGTAAATATTTAGGATTTTTGGGCCATATCTCTGAAAGAGGCCATAGAGAGTACTTAAGTGAATGGGTTGGCTGTGTTCCATTGAAACAATTTACAAAAACAGGCACCTGGCTGGGTTTAGTCATAGTTTGCCAATTCCTGGTATAGAGCACACAAAGGTGGAATTTAGCTTTAATGGGATAAGGTGCCGACTTTTGAGTGAGGGCACTTGTCTCTGTTCAAGGAATTAAACTTTTTGGTAAATTTATTCCTCAGTGTTTTAGAGGCTTTTTTTAATTTGGAGGGAGAAATTTCCTCATTCTTTTTGAAACTTCTGTATGGCTAATGGCAAAGTTTTACAATTTTAGGGTTAGGAAGCAAGAAGCATCCATTACATCTTCTTATACCACATGGAGCATTTCAAATAAGAAATCTACCTACTTTGAAGCACAATGATCTGTTGTCCTGGTTTGAAGGTTGCAGAGAGGGTAAAATTGAAGGAATCGTGTGGCACTGCAGTGATGGCTGTTTAATCAAGGTAACGGCAGAAAATAATTAGTGGGATTGTCATTTTATGTTCTTAAAGTAGAAGTGGCACTAAAATGCTCTACAAATTGCAGTAATTCTGATTTGCAGTAATTTAATTTCTTCATCTCACATGCCACCATCTTTATATGATAAAGTTGTGTTTCCCAATATGTATTTATTCTGTGGGGCGTTGGTTCTTCTAGATGTGTTTCAGAATTAAAGTGATGAAAATGTCCGGAAAACCCTGCATACTATGTATTGCCTTCTTGTATTGAAATTCATGTTGAACATTAGTGTTCTCTAAGACATCTGTACTAATAACTTAGTTTAACGCAGCATTTCTCAAAGGTACCTGATTATAGAATTCATTGAGTTAAAAGAGTGCCAAGGTGACAGTTAATATATACAGAATGAATTCTTTTACCCTTTGCACCCTTTCTGTCTCCTGGACTTGTCTGTTTGATTTCACATAGGTTCTAGTTTGTAATGTTCAAAACTGGACCCTAGTCCAGTTTGGACCAACCCCAACTCCAAACAATTCACTGAAGCCAAAAACTTAGATATCATTTTTAACCCCTCTCTCCATCACTTCCTACATCCAATTATCAGTTCTAAAAGATTCTCATCTGTTGCATCTGTGTACTTCTTACCAACCAACTGGCTGTTGATTTTAATTTAAAACAAGATTCATGCTTGAATTATTTTGTCACCCTCCTCAGTGTTATCTTTCAGTCGTATCCCTGTCCTGTCCGTGCTTCACAAATGAATGAGAATACTACTTCCCTGCATAAAGGTGTTCAGTGACATTAAGATTTTTCATGATCTGGCCCCTGCTCAAATTTCCAGAACTCTTTACCCCCATCTCCCAAACACACCCACGCTGTATATGTTCTTAACTAAATGCAACCAGAGCAAAAACACGATTCTATCACATGATATTTCTTTTGGTTAGAATGCCTTCTGCCCACATTTTTGAATTGGCTAACTTCTGCACTCAGCAATAGACTCTATTATTCATTACATTTTTATGGAGCCCCTGATTATGTTCCTGGCATGTTTCCAGGTGCTGGAAATAAGAGTCAACAAAACAATGCCTCTGCCTTCATGAAGCTTACATTCTAATGGGGAAGATAGACAATAAGCAAGTAAATATGTAATATGTCAGGAGAACAGCTATGAAAAAAAAAAAGGGTAAGATGACATGGAGCCTTAAATAGTGCCTGGGAGATAGTAGGCACTCAAAAAATTTGTAAGTGAATGAAGATAATACAGGCTAAAAGCTAATGCCCTTTTTTTTTTCCTTTTCAGGTCCATCGCCACCATCTTGGTTTATGCTGGCCAATCCCAGATACCTATATGAATTCAAAACCAGTTATTATCAACATGAATCTGAACAATTATGTGTATGCCTTTGATGCTAAGTGTTTATTTAATCACTTTTCAAAAATAGATAATCAGAAATTTGGTAGGCTCAAAGATATAATACTCAATGTATAAACTGGAAATGCAATTAAAAACCAGCTTCTTTGTTATTATATTTCAATATTGAATACTCTGCCATGTTTAGAAGGTAAAAATATCTGAGTTTCTATTTATTGTTCACTGTCTAATATAGCATCATGTCTTCTAGCATTTGAAGAAATGAATTTCCCACCTGCAAATATCTATTCAAAATTTTATTGAGAAACAGCAAGTGAGTTTTTAACGTCTGGAATTTAAAATATACCATAGCTCATTGCCTATTTGACAGATATAACTTATCCCAAAAGACTTCAAAAATACACTTTTCTAATACGTTGAAATTTTCGTATAATTTTATTTACTAAAAATTCCAATTTAGTTAAAGGTACAAGGTATTGGGAAGGAAATCATGTAGGTCAGAGACTTGCCTGATTGCCAGATGGAACTTCCAGATGGAATTTTAACTTATAAAGTTAATAAACAGTTAAATAAAACTATAGTTAGAGGTGGCCCTTAGTATATGGGAAATTAACAGGATTTTCCTCCTCTTCATCTTCAAACTCTTCAGAAGCAGCAACAGGACTAGTTAATTCAACTCCAAATTGTTCAGAAAGCTTTTTTAACTTCTCTTCTAAGAGAATATTTTTTTTCACTTCTTCTTTGTAATTATACTTCAGATCTTCGATTTCTTCAAAAAATGAAGGATCAAAATTTTCCAGTTCTTTTTTCAGCTTTTTTATTTCCTCCTAATAAGAACATATTATCTTTAAAAGGTATATATAGGAAAAAAATACATTCTTTAGGTGTGAACTAAAGAGATTAATTACAAACATGAAAGCCAAAGTAACCTGAATAGTCAAATATACGGCAGAAGTATTTTCTTAAGATTTTATTAATAAGGTTTCATTGTACAGTGTAAGTAACTAACTTGTTAACTGTCAAATTATTTGTTCTCTAAGTTATGTCCTGGTCTTGGACTAAAATTTATCAGCTCTTAAATCAGAGGGGATTTAATCTTTCTCCAAAAGAATATTAAGATACTCTCAATGAGGCAATCAAAAAACTTGGCTATTCACAACATTGAAGTTATTTTGGTTAAGATTCTTTGGTTAGGCTTTACTTGTATTTTCTTTACAAATATCTAATTTTCAATGAATAATGGTCACTTGTTATAAATATATTTATGATCAGGTAAACTGTTGGGCTTCTGCCTGGCTAAAAGGCATCTGGTAAAGGAACAATTTGAGCTTTAATGACCATGTAGAATAGCCAGTGATCACTAGTTAATTTTCATATTTATGCTCTCTTGTTCTGTTTACAGATTCTTAAAGAGATAAAGCATATCAAATATCTTTCTTTAAGGGAACTATTCCTGAAAAGAATTTCTAAAGGAAATAAAAGACACTTCCCAATGTGACCCAAAACTTAGAAAAATATTAAAATAATGAGCTATATTTGTGACAATTAAAAATATTTACTCTTTAATCCTATTTGTCTCAATTTTTTGATGGTTCTGTTTTAATAAATATTTTTAATACAGTCAGATGAATATAATCAACTTTGTAGTATCAAGGTTAAATGTAAGTATAAAATGTGATCCCAGGAATATTTAGGATACATACTTAAAACTCAGAGATGGTGAGCATAAAAACAGTTT
The DNA here is from genome assembly GCF_008692025.1 of Phocoena sinus. Lineage (NCBI taxonomy): Eukaryota > Metazoa > Chordata > Mammalia > Artiodactyla > Phocoenidae > Phocoena > Phocoena sinus. The sequence continues at coordinate 32,272,936 of NC_045772.1, read as the reverse complement.
TCAACAGCTGTTTTCACAAAACATTTATAATACTATAATTAAAATAGTTACCTTCAAATGCTGCTTTTCTAGATCTGAGGTTTTGAGCTGTGTCTCTAGATCTTTGACCTTTTCCTTTAGTTGATCAGGATCTGCCTCCAAAAAAGTGAAAATTAGACTAAGCTTTTCCCACTCTGAATAAGTTCAAGATAAAGGATTTATTTTAGAGGATAAGGAGGAAATTTATGAAACTAGAGCCTGGAAAATGTTGTCTTTTATGGTTGAAACACTTTTCAGGCTGTGAATTCTGTATGCTACCTCTGTATCAGGTATTATAATTCCATAAGTAGACAAAGAGGAGGCATACGTTAGATGTTTGTTAGAAGTATAGATCCAGGTTGATTTTTTACATAGAAGAAACCATTATTTTCAGAGAAAATTTCTAGAACCAAGAAAATTTGTTAGGTGCTAATAGTACAACATTAGAATAAGTAGACTATTAGGGAAGGGGCTACAACCATAAGGTGGCCAAATGCTCCTGTTACCCAACAGCTTTGACTATTCCGTGTACTTCAGTGCGTATTTACTGTAATTATTGGGTTGGCCAAAAAGTTCATTTGGGTTTTTCCGTAAGATGTTATAGAAAAACCTGAACGAACTTTTTGGCCAACCCAATACTATGTGAAAAATGTGATGGGCAGGATGGATAACACAAAGATGAATAAGTCCTGATATTTTGGTAGGAAAACATAAAAAGCACAAGGGCTTTAATTTATTGATTTCCCCCAGAGTTAACATATCTCTAATTTTATAATGAGAATCAATGGGCAATAGTATTTTTGCTTTTATTGCCATCTTTGCTAGAAACGTACTTTCTTTAAACTGCATATAATGTGTCATGTGGTCATATTTTACATCCATTGAGGGGTAAAATTTTTAAAATAACGCTGAATTTTGAGAAAATAATGGTCAGCAAGTACATTTTCATGAATGGGACAGGAAGCATATTCTATTAAAGTGACCTTGGAATGGTCCTCCAATTACTGTTAAGTTGGAGACAAATATTTTCCTCATACTTTTCAAAGCTTCCCTCACCTCTGCAGAAAGTACTAATGATTTTTTTACAGAGTTGATTTTTGATCACTGGAATGCTATATTGAGTTGTCTTAATCAGTGGGATGCTATATATTACATAGCTTGGCAATGAAATTATGCAGTAAAAGTGATTATTATGTATAGCACTTTCCAAAAGTTAGCTTAATGATCATGTATACTTAAATAGTGCTTTAAAATTTCCAAAACAGTTTTGGTTTGATTTTGAGCCTTAACAGTCTTTGGTAGATATCCTTATTTTTAAATAGAAGATGAGAAAATGAGGGTTCAGAAATTCCTTCTCAGGAAACTGAGGTTTAGAAAGAGAACTTGCCTAACATCAACAGCATTAACTGCTCTTTGGTGCTGTGTCTGGTTTAGTACACCAAGCTGGCTGCTGGAAGAGATGTTATCAAGAGAGGTTTACGTATGTACTTCTAGTCACCAAGAGAGGAGGCAGTCTAATGGTCAATAACAGGAAATGGCAGGGAGCTTTGGAGTTTCACAGATTTAGGCTTCATCCTGCCTCTGCCACTTCCTAGCTGCTTTGAATCTGTTTAACACAGGTAGAATGGAGACAGAGGTACTCAAAATTCAGGGCTATAAGAATTAAATTATAAAACGCTTGTAAAGCATTTAGCACCGTGTCTGGAATGACTCATACATGACAGCCTTAATACAAAGTAGCAACAAGACTACTTGCTAGGATATTGAAAAGCTATGTGAAATAGTCAAAAACTGTTTAGATATAAATTGGTATAACCCTTTGGAACAGAATTTGGCATTTTCATAAAAGCTATCAAATACAATATGCATACAAACAATTGATTCTTATTATTTGCAGTAGTTATGTTCTATAAAGTCAACATGAACAATGAATTAGTGAATACTGAACCACTGCTCTTAGGGAAAATAAACCTACATACACATACATCTCACATAGATTTCATAATCTTAAATCCTGGAAACAACTCATCCTGGTAGGTCCTATTTTCTTTGTTATACAGGAGAGAACAAGGTTTGGAAGTATCAAGTGACTCCTGAGGCTGCCCTAATGACAGGCATCAGAGCTGAAATTTAAACCCAGTCCAGCTGGTCCCAGAACCAGAGGTTCCTGCCCTGTTCAGCAGTGCCCCCTGTTGTCTCTTCCTCTGGTCATCCTTGTATGAGAGCTGAAACAATGCAGAGCATCACCTTGCTGAATCTCATCTAGGAAAGTGTGGATCATAGAACTTAAATTTTTCACTGCTCTGTGTGTATGTCTGCAAAAGTACCACACAGTGCTGATTTGGGGTTACAAGTAAATTTACTGAGTAGGTGAATATGCAAATACAGAATCTGCAAATAATGAGGATCAGCTATTCACTGTATGTGTGTTCACGCATATACATATACATTACATACCTATGTGTATATGTGCATACCTATGCACACAGGAACGGGAATGATTAGTAATCACTTCTGAATGCAAACGGAAGAGGGTAGGATAGACTTTTTTACTTTGTAAAAGGAAAAAAGAAAGGATATAGGCAATGTTTACTTATATACATGTAGTTTTTAAATTAATAAGATGAAAGTAACATTTAGAAGAAAATGTTCAAAGGGCTTAAAAGGGCCTATACTGAGAAACTGGAAGCAACAGACCTAATATTTATTACTTAGCATTGTATCACGGTTAAATCCATAACATCCAGATGGAATACAAGGAGAAAGACACTTGAATACTTGCTACTCAATATTACAGACAACTCAAAGGGCTCAATGGGAATATTGTTTCGTGGAAGACAGAGAGACAGCTTTAAAAACTTAAATCAAGGATTTGATTTTATAAAAGGAAGACAGTTATCAGAAATGTGTGAACAAACAAGAAAGGCAAACCCTAATTCAAAAACTTGGGTTATCTAATATGCTATGAGTGTGTTAAAAAATATACTACCGGGTATGGTGCTTTCAGGTCCATTCTGGTCTTTGTTAACTTCTATCTGATGGATTAATTCTTCTTTTTCTTTTTCCAGCTGACTGTTAGCTAATCTAGAACACAATGATAATGTGTTAAAAAAAGACAAACAGACATTGCTCCACAAAATACATGAGCATTTCTTTAATTGTGTGATGTACAGTGCTTAGAACTTGCTGATATTTATAAAGGTAAACATTTGTCCATTTACTCTCCCTGCTGCAATGCTACCATTCTCAGAGATCAGAGAATCAAAATCCTTCATGTTCTTAAAATCTGATCTGATGTCATTTTCAAGAGTAGTTTTTCTCTTGCAGGGAGGAGCCTCACAAAAGTACGCTACACAGAGCCTTGGAAGATTTTTTTTCCTCATTTCAATTAACATTTGCCTTTGGAAGCTAAGGTTTAATATATTCTATGCTATTAAGAAAGTTTAAATTACAAACTTGACACCTATATTAAGATCTGGTTTACCCTTTTTTTTAGCATCCATTATATAAAAGAGTGATTGGCATTAGAAGGATGAAATAAGGCTGAAAAACCTATTAGGCAGCAAGGTTGAAAAATCTTAACTGTCTAGATATACCAAATGTGGTTATATTGAAAAATAATTTTTAAAAAGTAGTCATATGAACAAATAATATACCTAAGAACTTGAAGCTCCCATTGAAGGCCTTGCTCTGTTTCATCACCTTCAGGAACATGTTTGAGAATCTCAATCTTTGGGCACAATGAAAAGTTAGAAGACAAAGTTTGACACGGAAATATGAGGTTTTATAAAGATACTTTCAATGAAGCATAATTTTAAAAGTTGAGTTTTCAAAAGTTCATATGATCGTACATCTATGGTGATCTATCCACTATTTATTCAACAATTATCTATTGAGGAACTACTGCATGCCAGGCATTGTCCTAGGCACACTGGATACAGCAGTGAATAAGCAAAATCCCTTCCTTCATGATCCTGTGGTCCTTACATTTTTAGTGGGGGAAGACAAACAGTGAGCATGTGATGTGACTCGATAACACTTCAAGATGGTGGGAAGGGCTATTAAGAAAAATAACCTAGGGTAAGAGGACAGAGTGATGGAAAGTAGTATAGGTTTGGGAGGGTCTGAGGAGCTTGCATTTAAGCAGAGACATGAAGTGCAGGAGTGAGCTATGAGAATATTTGGGTAAACAGTATTCTAAACAAGGGGAACAAAAGCAAGGCCCATAAGTTCGAATGAGTTTGGTTTTCCCGAGGATTGAAAGAATGTCAGCGTGGCTAGAGCACTATGAGTGCTGGAGAAAGTAAAGGTGAGGCTAGAGAGGAAACCAGATGCCATACCATGTAGGTCTTTGCAGGCTATGAAAAGAACTTTAGGATTTTGTTCTGGGGTAATGGGAACCACTGGAAGATTCTAAGAATGGGACTGCTATGATTTGCTTTATACCTTTAAAAGGATTACTTGGCAACTATGTGGAAAATAGGTCAGGGATAAGGAGAAGGTGAAACAAGGCAAGAGCGGAAGCAGGGAGACCAGTTAGGAAATTACTGCTATTCAGGTGTGAGAGAATAGCTTAGACTAGACTGGCAGTGTTGGAGGTGCTGAGACATCATCAGATTTGGGATACGTCTGAAATAGAGCTGACAGGATTTAATGAAAAAGACACGGGGTATGAGTGAAAAGAAAGGAGTCTATGATCCAAGGTTTTTGACTTAAACAAATAGGTGAATGGTGGGGCCATTCACTTAGATGGAACTTGTAGGAGAGGAATTAGTCCAGAGTTCATTTTTACCTGCATAAGACAATGAATGCCGAGGGGTGGTTTGAAATATGATGCATTATTTTATCACATAAAAAAAATGACATTACTTGCCTGTTGCTCAAGATCTTCCGTGTATTTCTTAACTTTTTGTTCCCTCTCTGTTGCTTGTCTTACAAGCTGTTTAAGATCAGTAAGGCTTTTAGTTTTTTTGGCAATATCAGTTTCCAATTCTTTCAACTTGGTTTCATACATTCTAAAAGTATAAAGAAAAAAAAATGGTGTAGACATGGCAAATAATTTCTCTAATTCATTTAAAAGCTAGTTCAAGTTACTGCACTAAAAATAAAGAATATCTTATTATACTGTGTCTTCTAGTCAAATCTTTTCCTACATATTTACTTAGCATTAGGTGACAGCAACGGATAAGTACCCCTAATTAACAGGCCAATTAAATAGAGGATTTAGATGTTTCCCAAAGTTGTAACAAGGATGGAGCCTGAATTTTACCACTGTCAAAGATTAAAATCAATACCTTTTTTCAATCACAAATAGAAATTAAATTCATAAGAATATCAAATTCTGTATTATTGAATATTCTTAGGAATATACTTAGAGATAACAAACTAAAGCATTTAATACACACACACACACACACACACACACACACACACACACGTAGGAGGTATCCAGGTAGAGCAAAACCAAAAGAACACTGCTGGGAGAGGGAAAAGAATGTGTAAAAGCAGGGGTAAGAAAAATGGCATAAGATGGAGGGATGAAGCTTGTAAAAATGGCATAAGATGGAGGGATGAAGCTTGTAAAAATCTGAATAGATTTGTAAAATTTCAAGAAATGATCAATAGTTCAAAAAGAAATCCAGACTCCAAAAGAAACTTCTAAAACACTGAGCCAAAATGGTTTTACAAACCCATCATACCACCTTAAAGGAGACAATGCTTATAACATTCAAATTTTTCCAGAGAAAAGGAAAGAAGGAACACTTTGGCAACAAAATCAGGTAAGGACAGGATAAAGAAGGAAAATTATTATCTCAGTATTACAACAAAATAATACAATTATTATCAAAGAGCTTGTGATAAACCTTAGGAACCTAGATTAGAAGGCAACGTTCTTAACCTGACAAAAGCTATCGAAGTGGTGAAATATCTGAAGCTCACTCTGTCATTCAATTCCCAGCTCTAAATGCCACCCAGTCAGAGAGGCCTTCTCTGACCACCCTATCTAAAACAGCTCCTGCATCACCCCGGCCTGTCTCAGCAGTCAGTACTATAAAGCTGGATGTGGAATAGATGTTATCAGTTTGTTGAATAAATAACAGAGCAACTGTAAAGATTTCAGCGTGAACATAATGGTTAATGGGTACCAAAAGATTATCTCCAAACCACTTTACCGAACTGGGTGTCTAATCCCATCTGCAGACTTCAGCAATTTTTTTGGTGGATTTAGAGAGGCTTGAGGCCAAAGATCAGAATTAGCCTCTGTCAAGTGGATTCTACTAGGACTTAGTTTTTTTAAAAAATGCTTACTGAAGGCCTACTCTATACTCAGTAATCTGTACAGTTCTCAGATGAAAAACACATAAATGATCTAAAGGGCAAAGTCATTTTCAGTTATGGTTAAATCTCATCACCCCTTAAAATATTTATAAACTTTATAAACCCTTTTCACATTAATAACCTTTTCTGCAGCCCCAAAGAGCCCTTTTTTAGAAAAGAAGAGGACAGGGATTATCATTTCCACAGCTTTAAAAAACCTTAAATTCACAGAAGAACTGTAATTTACTTAAGGGCATAGTGAGAAATAGGTATTTCTAAGCCCTGGAAGCTACCTGGCTCTCTGAAGGAACCTAGTCAAAGCAGGCCTTTTAGAAATACATCTATGGCTTCCCTGGTGGCGCAGTGGTTGACAGTCCGCCTGCCGATGCAGGGGACACGGGTTTGTGCCCCGGTCTGGGAAGATCCCATATGCCGTGGAGCGGCTGGGCCCGTGAGCCATGGCCGCTGAGCCTGCGCGTCCAGAGCCTGTGCTCTGCAACAGGAGAGGCCACAACAGTGAGAGGCCTGCATACCGCAAAAAAAAAAAAAAAAAGAAAGAAATACATCTAACATAAAGCAGAGTCTGGCATGCAGCAGGTACTGAGTAAAATACCTGCTGGATAAATACATCTCGAAGCAACTCAAAATTCTTTGAGTCCATGTGTGATTGTAGAAGGAAATAAAGGGCCAACCAAGAAATCAACTGATAGGGTTGCTGGTTGAGAGCCTCTGCTGGAGTCCAAGTAGGCCAAAGAAGACCCCTTCTCCCCTTTATACTATCACACATATTATTTCATTTAGCCCTCACACCAGCCCTCTGACAGAATTAAGAAACAGTTATGGGGGAAGAGTAGATTCTGAGTACTCTCAGTATGATGTTGGGACAGGAACCAAGGACCCTTCTCCAAGACTGCCTGGCCACCTGGGCCTTCTAATCTACCTGCAAAACCTTTCTCTTTTCTCCTTAGACTTGTCTGACAGGGTCAAGTGAGTGCAACAGGCCCACTATGGGACCTGCTGTGGCCTCACAGTGCTAAGATTCCCATCCCAGCTGTAGTGATGGTGACTGCCCATCCACATCAAGTCCATTCTGAACAGCAGGTAGATATCCAAGGGGATACTGAGATGCACAGACAGAAGAACTCTAGGAATATGGTAAAATAAAGATATGTTTGCCTTCTGAAATGGGGCCGGTAGATGTCAAGAACACCACTTCATACAGGATGACTTTATTGGGACAGGACATGGGCAGGATGTCACTGGTCTCTGGCTTCTACATATACTCCTTGAAGCAGCTGCTTAACGTTGGAAGTGAGAATGACACCAAAGCCTTTTACTGACTCATCGGAGTTATGATGAACCACCTCCGGGGATAGTGACAACGAACATATGAATGTTTACTACTGAATTCCTATCACCTCTTTCATAGCCACAAAGTTGATTTGACAGGCAGGAATTGCACATACTTTCAGAAAAGGCTCAAGGGATGGGAGAAAATCAAGTGCCAGAAAGCAGAGGCCAGTAAGACACTAAAACTGTTTGCTGAATTCATCTGTTGAGGCTACTTGAAGAGCAAGATGCCCAAAACATAACTCCAAAATTGCAGTTGTAGCTGGAGAAAAGCAGAAGAAGAAGCTGCCAGGAGAAGCTGGCACCATCAGTCCAGGCTCATGGCTGACGGCAGCTTCACAATGCCCACCCAGCTCCAACACCCTTAGCCCAGCCCCAGCTCTCCTCTGTCCCATGCCGACACCCCAATTAGCTAAATATTTTAAGGAAGAAAAAGTGAGGATCATGCTAAAACAAACAACCAAACAGTTCTTCACGAAAGAACTAAGTGAATCAGGATACTGTCATATTCTTTAAAAACAATAATGGCAGAATTAGAGCTCATTAAACTGTGCAAATTTTAAACTGTTTGTTCCTACCTTGTAACAACAATTGATTTCCATCTCTTGCTGTCAGCACCTTCAAGCTGTGGACCTCTACTTTCTGCCAACTGTAGTCTCTTACCAGTCTCTTCTAGTTGAACTGTCATCTTCTCATTTAATATCTCCAAATTATTCTTAGCTATCCGTAATTTTTCTGCAGCTTCAGTTTCCTATCATTAAAAGCTAATTAGTATATTATGCCAAAATGTAATACTGTTCTCATGGACATAGTATATTCAAAATTATCAATCACTACAAACTAGAAAGAAAATAACCTGGAGTTCTAAATGCTGATTAAAATTCCAATAAAAATCCAATGTTTCTTTTACTCTAAAACAGCAATATGGCCATAATAATTAGAACAGATCACGTAAATGAGGTTAGAAAAATACATTTACAATATTTTACTCTAGTGGTTACTTTAAATTTGTCATATTTGTAATAGTTAGAGAAAATGGGATAGTTTATGTCTTTAGATTTTTTTCATCATTCACTGAGTATTTTAATTTCAATACCATTACCCAAACACAATTTTTCTAAGTATTTAAATAAATTCATAAGGTACATATATCCAGTTAATTAGTTAATGGGATTAGATTTCAAGTTGTTTTAAAATGCCGTGGGGGAAATGTCTTTAGATTTTTAAAAGATGTTTTGACTTTTTAGTACCTGAGAGACATAACTGTAAGTATAAACTATGTGTAATTACCACAGATTATTTCCACTATTAAACATCCACATTCACAGCACAGTATCACTCTGGCCTCACAATACATTCATATACCACTGTAACTAGTTTAAAAATATTAATTGCAATTTATTCACTGGATCATCCATATAAATAACAACACCTATTTTTCTGGGGCAAGGAGTATATTTTGCCACTTAAATAGAAAGGAATCTTACTGTTTAACAAAATACTTTCATATACTCTTTTTTTTTTTTTTTTTTTGCAGTACGCTGGCCTCTCTGCTGTGGCCTCTCCCATTGCGGAGCACAGGCTCCGGACGCGCAGGCTCAGCGGCCATGGCTCACGGGCCCAGGCACTCCGCGGCATGTGGGATCTTCCCGGACCGGGTCAAGTACCCGCGTCCCCTGCATCGGCAGGCGGACTCTCAACCACTGCACCACCAGGGAAGCCACATATACTCTTTACTGTACATCAAGCATTATTCTAAGACATGTGCATAAATATTAACTCATTTAAACCCTGTAGCAGCTCTGTGAAATAGATATACTCAATATTCCCAGTTTTACAGATGAGGAAATTGATAGGAGAGGGAATAGTAGATTCCCCTAGCTCCCACAGTTAAGAAGTAATAAAGCAGGCTTCCCTGGTGGCGCAGTGGTTAAGAATCCGCCTGCCTATGCAGGGGACACGGGTTCAAGCCCTGGTCCAGGAAGATCCCACATGCCGCGGAGCAACTAAGCCCGTGAGCCACAACTACTGAGCCTGCGCTCTAGAGCCCAAGAGCCACAACTACTGAGCCCTCGCGCCACATCTACTGAAGCCCACGCACTCTAGAGCCTGTGCTCTGCAACAAGAGAAGCCACCGCAATGAAAAGCCCGCGCACCACAACAAAGAGTAGCCCCCACTCGCTGCAACTAGAGAAAGCCCGCGCACAGCAACAAAGACCGAACACAGCCAAAAATAAGTAAATTTATTAAAAAAAAAAAAAAGAAGTAATAAAGCTAGGATTTGAATACTGGCTAAGTGGCTTCTACATTATACTGCCTCTGAATTTATTAATTTTTTATTTTCAATGTTCCTCATAGTGAAAGGATGGTGGGCATAAAAACACAATTCCTGGATGAATTGGGAGATTGGGATTGACATATATACACTAACATGTATAAAATAGATAACTAATGAGAACCTGCTGTATAGCACAGGTAACTACTCAGTGCTCTGTGGTGACCTAAATGGGAAGGAAATCCAAAAAAGAGGGGATATATAGCTGCTTCACTTCGCTGTACAGCAGAAATTAACATGACATTGTAAAGCAACTATACCCCAATTAAAAAATAAATAAATAAAAACAAAACAAAACAGCACAATTCCTAAATCTCTTAATACCTACTCTGAGTAGATACTCTCATCAACTTTTTCATTCTGTTTTCCCAAAATGTAGCAGTTAATTAACATAAAAATAAGTATAGTCAGTAATGAAAGCCATACTTTTTTAAGTTCTTTACGAAGCCTTTCATTTTCAGCAACAATTTTCTCTGTGCCTTTGGTCTTGGATTCATAGTGCATGCTCAACTGATGTCCAAGATGAACTTTGAGTTTTTCTAATTCAGCCTAGTAATTTAAAAAAACCTACATTATCAAAACAAGGAAATAAACGATGATCTTGTAAACTCATAAAACTTAGTTTAAGGTGGTTTTAGAGACCATATTTGATATAATTAGAATTAAATTCTTCCCTTTAATACTGGTCATCTAGAGTAGAGGTTCCCAATCTTGGCTTAGAATGAGCTGATGACTTTAAAAAAGAATCACAATACCAATGGTAGGACCAATCCCAAAATAATCTGATCAATCTCAAAATTGGGGGCTTAGGCAGATGTATTTTTGAAAATAGATACAGTTAATTATTTTATGCTGCCAGACTGAGAAGCAATGGTCTGGAAATAATAAAATGACCAAGTGGTGCTACTCTAACTACTCTTAGCCTTGTCTCCAACATTTTTTTTTCTGTATGTGTAAAATATCTACTGCATCCATTAAAGCCACTTTATACACTATATTTTAAATTGTCTTTAAAAATTATATCAGTAAAACATTCTGTACAAATGACCACATTAAGAATATTACCTTCAGTTTTTCGTTTTCCATTTCAATATTAGCCATTTTTTCACTGGTTAATATTCCTGATGTTTTTTTCAGCTGTTCATTTTCCCTTTGGACTTTTTCAACTACTTTTTTCATTAAACCAATGGTTTTTTCTAGTTCTGGGATTGTCTTTCCACTTCTACCAGACTAGGAAAAAATGTTAACTTTTTACTTAATCAAATATTTTAGAGAGTATAACATAAAGTACCAAGAATATAAGAGGTTTATTATTAAACTCATTGTTGATTCCTAACATTTGAAGCCAAGGCTTGTACGACTTCAACTCGTTATAATAACCCTGTGAAAGAGGAATTACCCTTACTTTGCATACAAGAAAATCAAGACTCAGAGAATTTGATATTCCTAAAGTCATGCAGCTAATAAGTAACACCTTAAACCCTAGTATACTGGAAAGAACATTAGTATAGTAGCATTATAACTAGGAAGCTGCCATGGATATCATAAAAAAGTAATTATAAAATGTTAGAATCAGACCAAGGAGCAGTTAGCAGTTACCTCAATGAACAGATGGAAGATTCCTGGAAGTTAAATGTTTTCAAGGTGTAGAGGGATATGCAATGAAAAAAGAGATGGTATAGAGTCCAAGTGGGATAAAAAGCATGTAAGATGAGACAGATGATAAAATACATTAACTTGAAACAGAGAAAGCTTAATGATGTTTTACATTATAGATGCAGCAGAATAAAATTGAAACTAGAGGCACTAGTAAAGGCATATCAATACTGTTATGACATATCCAAACTTTTTTTTTTCATTTCCAGCTTATCACTTCTGAAGCCAAAACAAACATATGGCATACTCTCACATACTCACCCCTCTAACGTGGCCAAGTTTCCTCTCTACTTCTGCCTTTTCTTTCTTAAGAAATTCACACATTTCCTTCAAATCCCTTACCTGATTCTAGAAGATTAAAGAAAACATGTAACAATTTAACATAGCTATAGCCATTGAAAAGGAAAGGCAAACAATTCATCTGACCTACCAGTCTCTTCAACTGTATAGCTGAATTAAACAAGTGGGTCTTTACACCAATGAGGAGGATTTTGAACCATGACATATGCTGAATTAATATAACAGCATTTTGTATATGAATTTCAAGAAATATTTCCTGCATTATTGCCTTAGTATACAATAGAAATTTGAGTTTAGAACTCCTGATTTCAACTCTCCCAGAGACTACATATGTAGAACCTTACCCATATAGTACAGAGAAAGAGACAACTGATCTTCTGACACTGGTTCTAAGTGTAAAAATCAGAATGAGAGAAGCAGGATATAGCTTAATTATACTGTTACCAGTGGAATTAACAGATTGCTGATATTCTAAGTTAAAAAACACAAATGAAACAATCAGTCAAGAGAAAAGGACTCCCTTAAATAGGATAAGATTTGGAAAACCAAAAATAAACTTATTATAAACATCAAAATAAATTTCTAAAAGAGACAATTATCCTAAAATATTTTAATTTAAAGACTATATTTTTAGAGCTATCCTAATATTTTAAAGTGTGACAACTGTTAATTAAATACACCAACCATCATCTTGCCACACACATGACATTTGAACTTGCTATTTCTGTTGCCTGGAACTCTTTTTCTAGTATCTGTATGACCTACTTCCTTACCTGTCCCCTAGCTCTCTGCTAAAATATCACTTTATTAAGGAAGCCTCCCCTTACTACCCTATTTTAAAGAGCAATCCCATATTCAGTTGACCCTTGAACAATGTGGAGGTATAACTTATAGTTGGTCCTCTATATCTGCAGTTCCTTTGCATCCGTGGGTTCAACCAACCACGGAAAAGGTAGTATAGCAGTATTTACTACTGAAAAATATCCCCATATAAGTGGACCCTCGCAGTTCAAGGGTCAGCTATACCTCTATGCAACACACACACACACACACACACACACACACACACACACACCCTTCACACTAACTGTGCTTTTTCTTCTTAGCACTTTAACATCAGCTGACGTACTACATATTGACTTGCTTACCTATTATGAGCCTCCCCTTACTGGAATGTAAGCTCTACAAGTGCGAGAATTTTTTTGATTGCTGTTTACCAACACCTAGAAGAGTACCTCACACAAAAAAGGCCCTCAACAAATAACTGTTAAATGAGCAAATGTAGAAAGTATAACACTACCATGATATTTTATGAATATGAGTTTCTGACTTCTACATAAGCTAACATGGTAAACATAACAATTAAGTAGGGAGAAAAAGGCATTAGATTTCGTAACTATAATAAAGAATATTAAATTTACCTTTAATCTTGGCAAATCTTTATTTGCTTGTTCAAGCTGAAATTTTAATTCAATATTTTCAGATGACAACTTCAAGTTTTCCCTCTGGAGCTCCTGTTCTCTTTGATAATGATCATCTGACTCTATTCCTGAAGTCTTCAGGAAAATGAAGTTAGGAATATTTTTAAGGTGTAACAAATAAAAGCTACGCTGAAACACTACGCTGAAAAGGAACATTTTTCCTCAAAGGAATGAGAAAATTGGAGAGCTCTAGAGAAAACAACCATAAACAAACAAACAAACTCACATGAGAAAAGGTAATCAGTCTGTTGTAATTAATACAGAAAGCAAAGTCAGTGTGATTTAATAATGTCCACACATATAATGCCTCCATATATACTCTCATAATGACTAAACGAATTTGTAGTGGTCCTTCCATCCAAAAATAAAGTACTGTTACCTGTTACAGATTGTCTCATGCCCCAAGCCCCACCCAGCCCCAAATTCATATGTGAAGTCCTAACTCTCAGTACCTCAGAATGACCTTATTTGAGGATAGGGCCTTTTCAGAGATAACTAAGTTAAAACAGGGTCATTAGGGTGGGCCTTAATTCAACAAGGTCTGATGTTCTTATACCAAAGGGAAATGTGGACATACAGACATACATAGAAGGGAGACACTGTAGAGATGGGGAGAAGCTAGCCATCTATGAGCCAAGGAGAGAGGCCTGGAACAGAGCCTTCCCCCACGGCCTAAAGAAGCAATCAACTCTGCCAATATCTTGATTTTGGACTTCCAGCTTTCAGAAGTGAGAGAATACATTTCTCTTGTTTAAGTCATCAACTCTGTGGTGTTTCGTTATGGTGGCCCTAGCAAACAAATCTACAAGCCTACAAAAAGTGCCTCAATTCCTCCTCCTTTAGAAAGCTATTCATCATTCCTTGAGCTAAAGTAATCACTCCCTCCTCTGAAATCCAGTAACACTTTATTTGCATTTCTTTTGGCATGAATCCACCTTGGGTTATTATTTATGTTCAATTTCAGTTCTCACTCTAAGCTATAGATTATTTGAAAGAGAAATCTGTGCTTGGTTACTTTTTCCTATAAAGTGGATAGAATACCCCTTACCTTCATAAACTTGTTAAGAGCATTATATGAGATAATTTTGTGAAAGCACTCAGAACAGCTTTAGTTTTTTCTCCCCCATTCCATTCTCTATTGGCTTGATTGATGATCAACTCAATAACTCCACAGACATTATGATGATTATCATATTATTATATAATACAGTTATATATTACACATTTCATTATTATTAAAGTATAATATTCTATAAATACATTTATTATACATGGCTCTGTAACATCTTTTTAATTAGCACTAGGTTAAATACATTCTGACATATTCACCATTAGGTTAAAAAAAAAAAAGTAAAAAAAAGAAAAAGTTTTCTTAGGTAAAATGCAGTAAAAGTAAAGAAATTAGAAAATAGGATACAGAAATGTAAAGATATTCTGGGCTGAACTTTGATTCTGACCTGAGGGCATACAACACAACACGGGCAGAAACATTGCATGTATCTACCTGATTTCTAACTGTTTGAGGGAATGTGTGTGCATATGAACATATACAGTGGCAAGAAAAAGAAGACAGACATATTTCATGGTGTCAGTAAACTAGAGCAATATGTTCCTACTTATTCTCTGTCAGATAACCCAAGTATACATTCTGATTCTACTACTATTAAGGTTAACACTAGGCAAATCATGCCACCTGCAAGGTCCTCTGTTTTTTTGTGGGTTTTTTTTGCAGTACACGGGCCTGTCACTGTTGTGGCCTCTCCCGTTGCGGAGCACAGGCTCCGGACGCGCAGACTCAGCGGCCATGGCTCACGGGCCCAGCCGCTCCGCGGCATGTGGGATCTTCCTGGACCGGGGCACGAACCCGTGTCCCCTGCATCGGCAGGTAGACTCTCAACCACTGCGCCACCAGGGAAGCCCCCGGGTCCTCTGTTTTTGCATCTTACAAATGAAGGCACTAGACAGGATGATTTTTAAGGTCTCTTCAGACGTGGAAATCTATAGTTCCCTATCCCTGAGCTCTTCTGTCTCCCTTACTTCACCTCTTCAGTCTATGATAGCTATTTAATAAATGATAATAAGTACCCCTAACTGATAAATATAAAATATACTAAATTTCATTCACAGAAGAGAATAATTCTATCTGATGATATTACATGAACTGCTGAATTTTTTCAACAGTTCTCCTCACTAAAATATGGATGCAATTCTTTGTGTAAGTGAATGTGGATCATTTTTTCTTCCTATTCTCAGAAAACAAAACTAAAAGTATTAGTTGAGATTGTCCAAATTTTTGGAAAATAAATTCTAATGAAACTTCTATAAAAGTTAAATAAAATTCTTGTGTAATCAATTTTGGGGGGACTTCCAAATTGTTCTATAGAAGAAGAATCCTGTTAAAAGGTATACACTGCCAAAAGTCAAATTCTTAGTGGATGAGAGTTAGTGATAACACACAGTGGAAGTCTCAAATTCTCAATTACTTATTATCAAGTGAAAAAAAGAAGCATTATGTACCTGGATAAGGAAACGAAATAAGAATTAAGACATTTTCATCCATTTTCTCTTAATTTAAATGTCTGATCTAATGAGAATGAGGACTTAGGTGACTGGAATATCCAAAGTGGAAAGGAATGAATGAATGAATGAACGCTATTTGATTTCAACTGGGAACAAACTTCTTATTCTGTTGAATAAATTGACCAAAAGTAGTGTGTGTATGTAGAAAGTTCATAAACTGTAGAATCAGACCTCCATTTAAATCCTGGTTCTGCATCTTCTTGATCACTAGAGATGTTACTTATTCTCCAAGCTTCCCACATAAAGTAGAAATAATTCTCTGCAGGGTATTGTGAAAACTATACCTAGGCAATACACGTAAGCTTCCTTTTCTCATTATAAAAAAGCATCTGTTACAAGGCAAAAAGACCATTAAAGGAACTTGCTATATATGTTAGAATGTTACACAGCATCATAACAGATTTTTACTGATATTATTCATTGTAGTGAAATTTTACTCACAGTGAGATTTTACAGCATGCTGAAGTAGGAATTTCTAAGGCAAAACGAACTCATCTAAAGTGCCTTATTTTTGTTATTCTGTTATCTAATCTAATACTTGGTAAAACAGTGAGTACTAATGGCAATACCAATACCAATGGTAAAACAGTGAGTACTAAAATGAATCGGGAAGTGTACAACCACTAAGTTTTTGTAGGAACTAGTCAAATATTAGGGTTTAAGGAGAAGTTTATTAACAATTCATATTCTTTACAAATCCTACACAGTTTGTTTCCATTTGCACCAAATATGTACACCACTTGCTATGAGAAAACTCAGCCAAGAGAAATAAAGGACTGCCATGTACTCAAACCTGGGACGCTTCATTTCTTGGCTGGACTGACACAGCAGTTTCAGAGTTTGCCTGTGCATCCTCCTCAGCACACTGCCTCACTGCAGCAGCGCTTGTGGCGTAACCACAGTCCTTCCCAGCAGATTCTTCTGGATCCATGTGGTGGTTGTGACTCACATCTTCAGCTATGTGTCCCTTTTCTTTCTCATTCTTGCCTAGCTCATTCTCTTCCTTGTTTTTATATTCCTGTTTATTATTTTCACAACAGTCTTGATTAATTTTTTCAACTTTACAATCTGGTTCCTTTTCAAAATTGGAGTTAAAATCCATCAAGGTACCATTAGTTGACCTAAATGGACGTGATTTATTATTTGGTCTTGACTCAGATTTATTTAACTCAGTAGGATCTACAATATCTTCTGCTTTGTGATTTTCTTCATTACTGTAACACTGTAGAATATTCCTAGGTACCTGATGATATAAGTTGCCCCTAACATCTATTCCTTTCCTATTTTTGATTCTGAGTACTGTTATGGGTTTTTTTTGGTTCCTGTGTAAATTGTTCTTTTTGTGAAAAATATTATGACTGTATTTATTAACACTGGTAGCAAGAGGAGAAAGCGTAGCTGCATCACATAACAGATTCTGCTTGAAGCAGACGAAAGAGAAGAAACAGGAAAAGAAAAGGAAAAAAAATAATAAAAATATACACATGAATGTTTTAAAATAAGATACAACAAATAATTCTACATTAATGAGACTTTATAAAGAAAAACGAGAAATGTATCACATATTTGAATGGAAATAATGTTATAACACACCTTCCTATTTTATCTAACTATATGTTCTTGTCACAGCAAAACTCATAACTACATTTAAAAATCTCCAGAAATCATTGGTAATGACATTTTATGCAAAGCATAAGAATCATAAGTTTACCATTATTATGTAAAAAGGATTATAGAAGTTAACATACATCATTACCTAGTAAAAATAAAAGTTGGATTTATTGCATTAATATGAATGAGAAGGATCTGTTTTTAGCTAGCTAAAGGTAGAAGTTGATTTCACTTTTAAACTTTAGAATACAAAAAATGAAAAGATGTGCACTTACTGAAGGCCTAGAATATGCATCCTTTGAAAACTGTTTTTCTAAAGCATGAAGTTTTTCTTGGAGGTATTTATTTTGTAAACGTAAATCTTCTATAACAGAATCTCGAGGAAGAGCCTGATGGGTCCTATGAACAACAATCACAGACTCTTTACTGTTCAAACTTCCAACTTTTTACTGTTTTATCATATTAAAAAATAGAAAAAAATATTTTTAACACTGTATTTCTTTTAAATTCTACAAAACTTGAAAACTTTACAAAATTAAATTAAAACATGACTATATTATAAACTGATCCTCTACAGAGGATTCACGGCTGGCCTCCTTTAAACTATGAATTAAAAAGGGTATTTTGATTTTAAAAAAATACATTAATATATGTAAAGAACATGCATCTATTTTGGGGATTGTGTAAAATAGCTGAATAAAAATACCTACTATTTTTAAAACATTATATAATAATTTCATAACATCCATGCACTTCTCAAGATGGTCAAGCATTTTATAAGGTTCTTAGTGGAGCCAGATAATAATCTATTTCTTCAATCTATACTACTCACCTGCATGGCCTACAAGGCCCTCCGCTATCTGGCACAAGCACACCTGTTCAGCACATTTGTCCAGGACTCTTCCCTTACTTCGGCAAATAAATCCACTCTTACCCACACATGAAAGATTCACTCCTGCCACTATGTCTCTGCTAGGGTTCTGTTTTCTCAGAATGTCCCTTCCACCTTTAAAATCTAGATCTGATTCATAAAATTCGGAAATTCACATTTGAACTGAGAAGACAAGTTCAATCTCTTTTATAAAGTCTTCTCCAATTACTTCAGCCTCCACAGATTCATATTAGAAAAAAAGCTATTAACGAAATTGAGTTATTTGTAGTGAGGTGGATGGACCTAGAGTCTGTCATACAGAGTGAAGTAAGTCAGAAAGAGAAAAACAAATACCGTATGCTAACACATATATATGGAATCTGAAAAAAAAAAAAAGGTTCTGAAGAACCTAGGGGCAAGACGGGAATAAAGACACAGACCTACTAGAGAATAGACTTGAGGATATGGGGAGGAGGAAGGGTAAGCTGTGACAAAGTGAGAGAATGGCATGGACATATATACACTACCAAACGTAAAATAGATAGCTAGTGGGAAGCAGCCGCATAGCACAGGGAGATCAGCTCCATGCTTTGTGACCACCTAGAGGGGTGGGATAGGGAGGGTGGGAGGGAGGGAGACGCAAGAGGGAAGAGATATGGGAACATATGTATATGCATAACTGATTCACTTTGTTATAAAGCAGAAACTAACACACCATTGTAAAGTAATTATACTCCAATAAAGATGTTTTAAAAAAGCTATTAAATATCTAAAAGTATTAGAAGGTTTCAAAACTAAAATATTTTGATCCTTGAGAAAACTGCAAAGGAGAATAAAAGGATTCGGTTTTATTCTGAACATATGTTTAGACTAAGAAAAACAGGGAAGCTAGGACCAGACAGTAGCTATAAATAGATGTCAAAACAAAGAAAAATGTTTCATTTTGTTCTTCTCCATCAAGGAAAATTCTGAAGAATTTAAGAAACAATGACTTAGAAGGAAATGAGATGGAACGTAGGTTGAAAGCTCACAAGGACCTTGAAAAGTAAATATTTTACAGGTTGGGACAAAACACGAGAAGCTGAAATATCAGCAAAGAGGTGGTAAATTTACCTTTTCCTTTCCTCTAGTATTTCCTGACCTGAACACAACACAGCTTGAAACCTGAAGATGAGCCTCAGCACAGAGGGAGAGAGCTCCACAGGCAAGGCTTAAAGTTCTAGCTCCAGTAAGGAGAAAGGGTGCTTAACAACTCTCACAGACAGTGCAAAAATCCCTCTTATTTTTCTCTTCTATGCATTCTCTCATGTCCCAACCCTCAGGCCATTCCAAGGCAGTGGTGGCAGAGGCTGCAAGGGGAACTCACAGGAGCCAAAACTTTTAGGGAGAGGAATCTTCTTCTCCAATTGGTAGAGCTGTAATTAATAAGGTGGGAAGGCAAAGTAGTGCCCCTCCCCCTCCGCCATGTCCCCTTTCTGCCCTCCAGCTGCTGGCTTAGCTGCAGACAAGATCACAATAGCTGAAGTGCACGATGCAACAGGGCAACAGATTTGGTTCGAAGTACCAGAAAGGGGAGCCCGAGAGAAACCAAATGTATCAGGGAGATCAATCACAGAAGGAAAGGAGCTCAAGAAAGGAACCTTATAAAGTTGCTTATGAACTTCTGGGCTCACCCCTGAGCATGAATGCATGGATCTGATCCTAATCAGAATATTAAAGAGTCTGAGAACTGAATAGAAGACAGCCCACATAGCAGACTGTCAATAGGGAGTTGCATAGGCAGAACAGAGCCAAAGAGCATTGTAAAAGCTTTGAAAATGATACCGGAACCACAGCCCACATAAATCAGGTTAGCACATGGGGCCTGAACCTATCCAGACTTGCTAAAACAAAAATATACCTGCATTTTCCATACAATTTAACCAAGATCCAGAGTCACAGAATATAATATTCAAAAGTTCAAGAATATAATCCATATTTATGTGGCATAAAAAGAAGCAGGAATATTTCAACTCACATAGGAAAAGAATCAACAGAACCCAAGCTTAAGATGACACACATTTATTATGTCAGTTTCTATATTTCCATGTATTAGCTTACCTCATATATGATATGTCATTTTCTAGGTCAAGATTTCTCTTCTTTAATTCTTCTAACTCTTTTTCTGACTCCAATGCTCGCACTTCCATAACATGATCAACAGTCATGCCAGTTGTTTTTAGTTTCCTCTGCAAAGTAAGTTTCTCTTTATCAGCTCTGTGGGATTTAATACAGAATCATGAAAAGATACCATTCACTGTTTGGCTTGTTCAATTTATTAAATTGTAGCTTCCTTATTGTAAGGCCAATATACAAAAATTGGATCATTCTGTATTTGCTATGAGCTAATTTATTTCAAAATTATAGGAAACTACACTTATAAATTGTTAAAATATATTTAATACACATTTTAAAGAAAATAAAAATTGAACTATAGATAATAAATGATAATTAAAACTAAAACATTTTTCATATTATCAAAAAACTAACTTCCAGGTCAATTAAAGACTATACATAATTAATTAGGTTTACATTAAATTTAAACTCACTTGGCAAAAAGATCCTTCAAAGTATTCAATTGCTTTGTTAGAATACAGACTTCCCCCTCTTTCTCTTTTAACCTGTTTCGAATTCCCTCTATTTTGGTTTGCCATTTTTTACCTTCTTCCCACCTAATTACTTCTTCTCTGGCACTCTGTAAATAATAATAAAGGAGGAAGAAAATTACCAATATTGTTTTTTAGAATGATCAATTACAATTTACTAGAACAATGGTAAACCAATATTTCCTAAAGAATATGTAAACAGGTTCATTTTGCTATGTCACTTCCAGAATCTTTAGGCCTGCCAAGCTGTAAGCAAAAATGCCCTTCAGTCTAAGATTCTGTATTCTATAACTTGACAGATAAAATTCTGGGGAACAGTCTGGACTAATAGCAACACTCCTAAAGGAGTCTAATACAAATGGATGATGACTAAAGTAAACTTCCAACAAAAAATGTATATGTATAAATGACCAACCCGATCTTGTCAGCCCATAGCAATCTCCTAGTGCCACAACTCCTTCAAATCTTCAATGCACATTATTTCTCTTATTCAAGAGATATTTACTTATTAGCATGAATCATGCACCAGGTACTACTCTAAGTACTAGGAATAGAAACAATGAATAAACCAGACAAAAAAGGCTTATCTTCATGGGTATTAATTACAGTCTAGTTTATGTTGGTTGGTTGGTTGGTTGGCTGGATTAGGGGAAGGGAGCAAAATACAGACAAAGAACAAGAAAAAAAATTTTTTGAAGTATGTTAGCTGGTGATAAGTGCTTTAAAAAAAAAAGGGGGGGAAGGAACTAGGATACTTCAGGGCTAGGTGTTATGGTTTGTTATAATTGAGATAAGGTGTCCAAGGAAAGTCTATGTAATGCAGAACAGTCCCATGTACTGAAGAAATATCAAGTGTCCTACTGAACATTCATATAGTTAAAAATTCTGTTCACAATTGTCTGAGCTAAGAATTTATGTCCTTTCCACCAAGCAATTTTTTAATGGTTTTATTATGTACTGAATTTTCTAGGAATACAGCAGTCTTATAAAAGTAAAGACTATAGACGTCATTTTGCTGAGAACTACAGAAACAACTGTTTACCACTTTGGAAATCAAATTAACAAATGGCAATGCCTTTGTGACATGTGGGGAGCCAACAGACCACATTTGTATTAGTCTGCGTTTGTAGCTCTGAATTCACATCGATGTTTCCTAAAGGTGGAAGCACATGACTATTTCATTAGGTATTCTATGAAGCATTTACATGGTGAATTATGAAAAATATATTAATATGTTTATTATTTTTATAAATTATTTTCCTTCTATGTTTCTCCATATTTCATTTAGGGCATTTATGGTGAAATTTTGAAATTATGCACGTAGGTAGTTTATATTAACTAAAAATTTCATTTGGAATAGTAAAGGGGACATTATGAAACACTGTATTTACTATAAAAGAGAATGTTGGGGCTGAAAGGATTAAAAGCCACAGTTTAAAGTCAAATACCCAACTAAGATAAGTAGCCCTATCAAAACGATCTTCTCCCATAGTGGCCAATTTTTTACCTTATTTATCTAGTTCAGCTAACATGTATCCTTTAAAAAAATGTAAAAGACTTCAGTAAGTGTTTGATAGTTTTTAACTTCTATTTTTTCTAAAATACATACAAGGAATTTTGTGTATTTCCAGAAATGTAAGTATTAGTTGAGGGCAAAAGGTATATGTAAACAATTCTGCAGCATGGTGTATTCTGTAGAGATTGGGCAGTTCTATCCCATGTGATATTATTCTCTGAAGTAGGAGTGAAGTAGGGAAACAAGACTGAAGTAATTTAAAAATAAACAGAAAAACAACAAAGGCAAATGTCACCAACGGTCTGATCTTGACTGGGGGAGAAAAGAGGAGAAGAGAGGACGAGAAGTTCTCTTTTTGTATTTTCTGTACCAATAGCTTCTTATCATAAATTTCAGGATAATGTTATTGCATTTTAAAATTTTCATTCATCCAACGAATACTGAACATCTACTACGTGACAGGGACTGTCCCCGTGGCTGAGGATACAAAAATAAACAAAACCAGCAAAGTTCCTGCCATCAAAGTTAACAGTCCAAAAGATGAACACATGGATAAGTAAATTTCTAGTATGTCAGATAGTAATAAATGCTACAGAGACAAGCAGAGAAGTGTAAGAAACACAGGAATGTAAGGATTGGGGGTGGGTTTTGTTATCTTATATAGATAGGCCTCAAACATTGTTTCTTTTTTAAATTAATTAATTAATTTTTAAATTAATTAATTAATTTTTAAATTAGTTTATTTTTGGCTGCGTTGGGTCTTCGTTGCTGCGTGCGGGCTTTCTCTAGCTGTGGCGAGCGGGGGCTACTCTTCGTTGCACTGTGTGGGTTTCTCATTGCAATGGCTTCTCTTGTTGCGGAGCACGGGCTCTAGGTGCGCAGGTTTCAGTAGTTGTGGCACGCAGGCTCTAGAGCACGGCCTCACTAGTTGTGGCGCACAGGCTTAGTTGCTCCGTGGCATGTGGGATCTTTGTGGACCAGAGCTCGAACCCATGTCTCCTGCACTGGCAGGTGGATTCTTTAACCACTGCGCAACCAGGGAAGCCCCTCAAACATTGTTTACAGAGAAAAAGGTGTTGAAATTTCAATATGAAACCATTTTTTGAGTAAAAAAAAAAATTAGAAATGACCAGTGCTGTGGAATCTGAAAGAATAGTCTCATCAAATTCCTGAATATAGATTGTAATATTATTGTAGCTCTCTGTGTTCTCACTCTTTTTCTAATATCATACCCTGGTATAGACTTGATGGCTTACAAAGACTTTCATATATTATTTCATTTCATGTCAAAATAATCTTGAGAAGCTGGAATTACAAATAGTATTATTTCTATTTTAAGGAGAAATAAACTGAAGCACAGAAGTTAGAGGTCTAGGCAAAGCCACAAGGCTACTGAGGTATTTTGATAGGAATCAGGTTAGGAACTAGTACCCAAGGATTAGACTTAAGGCCAAGTAGGGAGGCAGCAAAGAAAGCAATCCTGAAGAGTAAGGACATTTTGACCTTGCAGTTTTCACCAGCAAAGCTTCTGACAAGTATGTTGTGGTTCCATGTATATAAATGCAAACATTTAGATCAAAATTATACTGACAATGATAAATTTTCATGAGGAAAATGTTTTTCTAGAACATACCCTACTAAAACATTTTAATCCCATTACCTATTTTCTATTCAGTGCCATTAAAGATACTTAATTTTCTTTCATGTTATTGAAATTATCTTATAGATATGAATATTTTCTGGGTAAACGTTACAATAAACATTCTTCCTAACTATGGCTCCTCCACTGAGATTTTCTTCAGGGGCAAACATTACTACTAACACCAATATTTCCAAGGTCACTTTTGATCTTGTCAATGCTACTTATATCTTGTCTCCAGTTTATTATTTACAACATATTTAATTATGTGGATTTTAGCCAGTTTTAGTTTTTCCTTGGGTTATGTCTATCAGTAATTTTTATTACAAAATAGCTTACTAGTTAACTTGTAAGAAAATTTTAAGCTATTTTTCTCACATTACAGAATCAATTTATGAGTGGGTTGGTTATTGATTATTACTGCAAATATTGAATATACTCCAAGTCACTTTGTTTACCCTGAAATAATAGTCCAGTTCATTGAAGGATTAAAAAGGACACATGTGGGTCAAGATAGTAGAATAAAAATGCCCAGCTTTCTTTCCCAAAGGTCTATATAAACCAATCTATATAAACAATTATATTGAGAAAAGTGATAAATACAGCTGGGTATGTATGGTATGAAGGGATTTGGGATGTACTGTAACGTCAGGAAGATGATATAGTAATTTCTGAATAAGAGTTACATTATTGGTGTCTCTTCAAGCTGATCTGTAAATTCCTAAAGGACTGAAACTTGTCTTAAACTTCTCTATGTTATCCAGTACCATTTATGGTATATGTATCAGGTCCTCAGATCAATGAATTATCTGTTCTTCAATTACATATTTAACTAAGTCCATCACTACCTTAAACATATCAGTACATTTCTTCACGTACCTTTTCTTTCATAGGTTTTATTTCTACCTCATCCACCTTTTTTTCCAGTTGGCTTTCTAGCTTTTTAATTTTCTTTTGGAGTTCTTCAATTAAACTTTGTTTGTTATCTATCAGAGCTTTGCCCTGAAAAATAAGATGTATTTTTACATTTTACAAATAAAAAAGTATCAAACAAAATACACAACAAATACTCCAGTTGTAGAAACTTTCTGAGACTACAGCTAACCATGCTTTCTAAATGACACTATTGATATTTAAGAATAACATAGTAGCTACTTCTGTATTTTAATAAGATATGCTACCCTGAAACTACAAATACAGTAAAGGTCACTGAGAGAATTAGCAACTACATTAATCAAAGTGATTTGAAAGCTAGTTTCAGCAAATATTATAGACAGAATTAAAAAGTGGGAATAAACTACTACCTGTATATTATAAATCAAAACATTATCACAATTAAATATAAAATTACCTGTAATCCACTGGTTAATCTTTTAATTTGCCTTTTCAGTTCATCATTCTCTTGATCAATTCCATCTTTCTCTCTAAGCATTTTATTATAGGCTTTTTGGTTTTTTTGTAGTTCACTGGTTAGGTCATTCAAATTATCAGTTAGTAAGTTCTCTCTGTTTTTACTTGTTTTAAGAGCTTCTTTAAGTTTTAAAATTTTTTCGCATAAATCTTCAACTTGTGACTAATACAAGATAAAGAAAGGTTTAATTCATGAATGTTCAGCAAGTATTAATGATAAAAGCAACAATAATAGAGAAAGTACACCATTAATACTTACTAAAAAGAAAGTTTCAGTCTAAATTTTTAAGCACATACATGCAAAAAAAACCACCACAAACTACATAAATTTTTCTAGCTTCATTTCAAATGAACCAAGTTTACTTTGAGGGGAAAAAAAAAACAAAACATGAAGAAGCTGTCTAAAGCAATTCATCTTTAACAAACACCTAGAACCAAAATTTCATCAAATAAGCAAATGTTTCATTATGGCTGAATTAATTTATTAGAAAAACAAGTACATATCAACGTACACAGAAATTTCTTTTTTGAACACTGAAGCATAAGAGTAGTATAAAACAAAATCTTTTACTCTAAGTAGTTTCTAATCTACTTTGTAAAGACAAGACATAAAAGGGTAGCTCACAATACTAGACAGTATATATAAGCCACTAGAAAGGAGTTCTTAGCTGTCCCATATAGTAACATTGATGGGAATACTGGTACTTATTATATGTCTTGTTGAGTAAATTATTACAGGCCAAGAGGGATTACCAATAGCACTAATAGGAAACTAGTAGTATTATAGTGCAGTTACGAGACAAACAAACTCTCCTGGAGAGTCAAAAAAGGCTTCAAGAAAAATGACTGGAAGAATGTAAAGAATTCAGAGCAGAAATTTCAGGCAAAGAGAAAGGTACTGAAGAAGACATCATCAAAGGGCTATACCTATTTATAAATTTATTACTGAATGGATTTTTACTGTCAACTATGCTAATAATCTTGATAGGCACAAGAGATTTTAAAAATCGGACTAAAATCCAGTCCTTACATGGTTTAATGGCAATGAAGGGTATATGGTTTAATGGCGATGAAGGGTATATACAAATAAACCAAGAGCAAATAAAAATTACAAACAAAACATATACAAAGTAGATTTTTCATTTTACTCAAAATATACTATATGAAACTTTATGTGAAGAAATTTGAAAATCATCATTAAATGTATATGTTTTGGAGAAAAAATTTTATACAGTTCCAAACGTAACAATTGGGTAAGAAAATAATAAAATACATTGTCAAAAAATAATAAATAACTTCAAAAAAAGGCTTTAAAGTTAGGCAGCTCTGTAGATTAAATGTCAAGGACCACATGATTTCCATAAACTATTTCAGGGGCTAAAAAGGGAAAGCTAACTAACTCATATTATGAACTTAGCAAAAACTAAATGGAAAATTCTGTAAAGGCAAAAGAAATAAAACAAAACAAAGGAATCTGTACACCTATCTTGCTTATCAATATAGAATTTAAAATCCTAAGAAAAATGTTTCTTAAATTTAATTCTGTTAGGAGAAATAGCTTATAATGGCCTATCCTTTGCTAATCCCCAAGATGCTATTCAGTGAGTACAATAAACATGCTTAGTGTTCAAAACTGTGTGTAGGATTTCCCTGGTGGCGCAGTGGTTAAGAATCTGCCTGCCAATGCAGGGGACACAGGTTTGATCCCTGGTCTAGGAAGATCGCACATGCCACAGAGCAACTAAGCCCGTGCACCACAACTACTGAAGCCCTTGCACCTAGAGCCCATGTTCCACAACAAGAGAAGCCACTGCAATGAGAAGTCTGCGCACTGCGACGAAGAGTGGCCCCTGCTCACTGCAACTAGAGAAAGCCTGCCCACAGCAATGAAAACCCAAGCAGTCAAAAATAAATAAATAAATGAATTTATTTTTAAAAACCCCAACTGTGTGGACATGTGTATATCCACCAATAATTCATTAGAATAAATTCCCTATTCATTATTAAAATTACTATATATCCAAGTGGATTCTCTTCCAATGGGAATTAGCAGGAATTCTGTTATATTAATGCACATGTCGATACTCACCTTTAGCTCTTTAGTATGTTGATCAACAATCTGTTGAACATTGAGATTTGCCTCTTTCTGAGAAGTCGTGGAAATAATACGTTCTTCAGCTGCTGCTGTCATTTCTGCCCGAAGTTCCAAAAGTGCCCGACTAAGGGCCTAAAAGTTACAACATACGTAATATTTTTTAAAAATTGGTATTTCATATAAGCAATACAAAATATACATAAGCTTTATTACTTTAAACTGTTTTCCTAAAATACCATGTGTTTAATCAAACAGAATTCACAAACTAACAACCCAACTTTTTCAAATGAATTTCCTTTAGTAAGTGAATTCAATTCTCTCCAAATTGAGTGTGAATTCAAAATCTTGATAATAATAATTGTGAGAACCCAGCATCGAATCAAGCAATCTGTACTACAAAACCCAGGCATGTTTTGTTTTCAAACTTCCAAGTTGAAATATTTATTTAAATTACTCACTTAGTACATACTTCCATGTGAAATTAATTGAATGTAAGTAGACAAGGAAAGTTACAAGATTAGAAGACTTAAAATTTGCCAATAAATTTCATGAGCTAGCACAGAAAAACAGCAGCACCTTCTAAAACAGTTAAGTGTATAAAATGAGATAAATAAAAAAACTAATAAATCTGTTAATCCACTGACCAACTCCTTTTCATAACACTATCTCTGCGTCTCCTTCTTTAACCTTTCCTCCTCTTATCCTAACTCCCTCTTAATCCCCAGAGTTACTTAAAATTTTTCAATTATTCAAATTGTTCAAAATAGCCTCAGTAACATACAATCCTAATAGGAAAGGAGAGAAAATAAATAATGTAATGAAGATTTCCCTTTATTTCCTACAGCTAACCCACAAATCAGGTTGAAAACATAAAAAGATAAATTAGACTATATCTGAACTTAAAAACAACACCTATCTATAAAGCTATTTAAAAGAATTATAAAGACCCAACCCTGTTCAAGATAAGGCTTATACTTTTTATTACGAGAGAGATACATGCTATCATCTTCTACAAATCTTTTGTAAAAGCAATCTACCACATGTTTTTCTTAAATATTGATAATTTTCTATTGTTACTTACTTTTTGTTGTTTCTCTTTCAAGGCTAATTGGCTCTTCAGCCTTTCTACTAGATTCCTCATTGTAGTTGTTGGAGCTCTTGAATTTGCTTCTTTTTGAGCCTGAAGTTCAGATTTTAAACTCTGCGACTCTTTTTGTGACTGGGCCAGAAGACACCTCAAATCCTCTACTTGTGCTTTTATTTGTTTCACTTCATCTGCATGATTTTCTTGGAGCCTAATATAAAGCAAACATATGTACTTAATAGAGTAGTTGCTGCAATTAACAATTTGATTGACACAAATTTTACAAAGAACAAATGTTTGGTCCTCAGCATCCTTAAAATCTAAGGTTTGGGGCTTCCCTGGTGGCGCAGTGGTTGAGAGTCCGCCTGCCGATGCAGGGGACACGGGTTCGTGCCCCGGCCCGGGAAGATCCCACATGCCGTGGAGCGGCTGGGCCTGTGAGCCATGGCCGCTGGGCCTGCGTGTCCGGAGCCTGTGCTCCGCAACGGGAGAGGCCACAACAGTGAGAGGCCTGCGTACTGCAAAAAAAAAAAAAAAAATCTAAGGTTTGATCCAAATCCAAAAGATGAACAATTCTTTATTCTACTTAACTACTCTTAAACTTAACATAAAATAGAGTTTTTTCTTCCAGTTTCTACTATTTTTTGCAGCAATTGCATCAAGTAATTTGTGGCTCTAGATGAAATAATATAGAGAATGAACAAAATAACACTTTAAATATTATGGTTCCTGCGAGATGTGACTGCTTCCTTTGTATCAGGGATTTCTCAACCATGGCACTATTGACATTTCTGACTAGATAATTCTTTATTGGGGTGGGGGTTACTGTCCTATGCATTTTATTTTATTTTATTTTATGTTATTTTATTTTATTTTATTTTATTTTTTGCGGTACACGGGCCTCTCACTGTTGTGGCCTCTCCCGTTGTGGAGCACAGGCTCTGGACGCGCAGGCTCAGCAGCCATGGCTCACGGGCCCAGCCGCTCCGCGGCATGTGGGATCTTCACGGACTGGGGTATGAACCCGTGTCCCCTGCATCGGCAGGTGGACTCTCAACCACTGCGCCACCAGGGAAGCCCTGTCCTATGCATTTTAAAACATATTTAGCAGCATTCTTTGCTTCTACCAACCAGATGCCAGTAGTACCTCCTAGTTGTTCATCAAAAATGTCTACAGGCAATAATAAATGTCCCTGGAGCGGGGAGAGGAGAGCAAAATTACTTCCGCTTGAGAACCACTGCCCTATAACAACATGTTACAAAGACAAAATATAAACCTTCACAGAAATCACATGTATTATGGTTCTAAAGTCACTAGTATTGTATCTATAACTCTATAGCTGTATACTATGTAGAAGTAGATACTATCAAAAGACTTAGTTAATTCAATTAATCCTACTGCCCAGTCAGTATTAATTACCCTTATAAACTGAATTATATCCAGTTCACTGTGCTTATATAGACACTGCATTAATAAGGTCACCAATACGGAGATTCAAATGATTAAACTTTGATCAGTGAGAGGAAGGTCTGTTAAACCACGAACAGGTATTAAACACTCTGAGACTTGTTGCTTACAGCAAAAACTTAAGTCACTTTAAATAATCATCAAAGTGTAAAAATACAAGGTTTCACTAAAAAAATGACAAAGAACTATAATTTCTTATGACACATTAAAATATGTATGCCAATGTGCACACAGAGAATAGAAGTATAATTTTAGGCTAAAATGACATGGTAAGGTACAAAACAACAACTTCAAGTATTTCATGTGGCAAAAAATTATATATACAAGGTAATGTCAAAAAAATGATTATTTTCTACATCCAGGAATTAGATTCAAAATGCAAGAAATTAAAAAAAACATTAAAAAAAATGCAAGAAATTTTATGCTCTAAAATATGACAGAAACTTACTATATCAAAAATAGCATCTCATGTATAAAATTTAACAGAATGGGGAAAATCAGATTGAAAATATACCATATGCTATTGCTAATTCTCTTTTCTCTTAGAGAATAACTTATTTAAAGTAGCAGCTTCTTAAGCACAAATAGTGTTAGTTTTGTCAGAAGCATCTTGGATAAATGAAAAAAAGAAGCAAAGGTTCTAATAAGGGCTTCAGAGATGGAATGGAATTATAAGTCAAGTAGTTAGCTTTCTTATTTTTTTCAGATACGAAACTGAGCCTCAGAGAGATAGTTCTACAATGATTACAAAATACCTAAATATAAACCTATTTTAGTTTTAAAATACACATTCTGATAAATGGTTGAACAATGTTTCGAATCTCTAATATAGAGAATGCTGTGAGCCCTCTACCGTCACTGTGGTTAATAAAAAAGATTGGTTAATTTTTCATTCAACAAATATTTGAGCCTTTAATGTATGCCAGAAACTGTTATAGGTATGTAAATAGAAGTTTTATATTTATATGTTACTTTACAATTTTCAAATTACTTCCACATACATCATCATTTGGCCTTTATATAACCACCTTGAAAGAGCCAGGGTAAGCACTGTCATTTCACTTTTTAGATAATAAAATGGAAATTTAAAAAGGTTAAAGATGAGATTCTATACAAGAATCTGAGTTGGCTCTTGAGTCAGACTGACTAGATTCAAATCGTGGCTTTCCCATCTTCTCCTAGGCATGTAACTGAGGCTTCCTATAGCCTAGTTTCCTAACTGCAAAATGGAGTGAATATGCTATGTCACAAGTAGTATAAAATGAGATAATATATTCAACATTTTTAGAACAGTGCATGACATAACAAATGCTTACATTTATCTTTATTATATCATTATTCCCATTTGCCAATATCTACATTTCTAAGACTTACCGTAATTTGATATTTTCAAACTCTTTGACTTTTAATTCAGTGACTTCTCTTTGTCTCTCTAAATCCTGAGATACATTTTTTAGTTTGATCACAAGTGAGGAGAGAGAGTCATCTTGTTCTGCTACTCTCTGTTCCATCTCAGCCAAATGAATAAAATGCTTGTTGGTAGGAACTGGAGTAGGAGACTGTTTTATTAAATCCTACGAAATATGGTTGGTTATATTAGCCATGAGCAGGTACAACGCAATGCCATACTTACTCCATAATTTTAACTTGGTTCCTTAAATGATCAAAATATAATATCAAATCTAAAATGTAATGATTTAATAGGTAATGAAGGCTTAAAGAAGATAGGAAATATGGATCTTATTCTTTGTATTCCCAGTATATGGCAAAGTGCCTACATGTAGCGGGGGATCAATAAATAAATGTTGATTGAATTAATGAGTTAAGGCTTGAGGAAGCTAAGGTTTGCTTAAGGTCATTTCGCACATATAGAACACAGTGATCAAAAGAGGCAAGAATGAACTGAATTCAGAACATGGAAAGCAGTTAGACACAGGTAAACTTAATGTGCAGATTTGAAAAGAAAGATTGAGGTCAGATCATGGAAGGCTTTGAGTACGTGGCTAAGAAACATAAACATGATTTTGTAGGCAGCAGTAAGCTACTAACAAATGTCGGTTTAGGGAAAAAAATGATTACAGCTGTGTCTTCAGAAGATTATTCTGGCAAAAAAAAAAAAAAAAGGTAGGATGGCTTCTAGTCCAAAAAAAAAAAAAAGGGAGAGCTAAATTTTCAATTGCATGGTCTCAAAAATCAATAAAGAATAGAACAAAGTTCTTAGAATCTTACCCAAGTTGTTTCTTTGAATTTACTGAGTGAACTATCAGCCTGTAGTTCTAATTTATGATGAAGAATATGAAGTTCCTCTTCATGTTTCTTAACAATTTCTCTTTGTTCCTGTTTTACAAGAAATCAAAACTATATCTTATATTATGATTCAAATAAATTCACATTCTAAAGGTCTTAAATATTTTCTTATCTTTACCTTCTAAAATCCTTATGAGATAGGGAAGGAACAACATCTGCATATATTTATTTATACCTGTATTTCCCCTAGCACATGTTCAAACTGACAAGCCCAGCCTTAGAGCATAATTTATTGTTAATATTAGAATAATATGTATCCATCAGCTTTTAACTTGTTTCTAGCAAATTTTTAAATGTCAGATTTTTTTCCCCTCCAAGTTCTAGCAAATTTGATGTCCACTGATACCTGTGTGACAGATTTCATTCTAACTTACTGCCTCAGTCTTTACCTATTAACTCAAATGATATTTTTCAAAATCACACAGTTTCACCATGAAAGCCTAATTTAGCAATTTAGTCGGTCCATAACACAACTGCCAGTTTTACTGACAGATCTGTAATCCAATCACGTGAAAGTAACAATACCTGAATAGAATCATTTGAAAACAAGAAATGAAATACCACTTCAGGGCAGAACAGTATTTGGCATTTGTCTAAAAAACATCATAATAAATAAAAGAGCATAACATAATATAATAAAATACCTCTCTGGCTTTTTCTAGAAGATGTTGATACTTCTTTAACACTTCTTCCTTTTGATTTAACCTTGCTTGCATGTTTGCAATGGTCTGATGAGCAAGTTTCAATGTGTGATGAGATTTTGGTTCCACCTCTTTTCTTCCTAGCTCAGCTATAAGCTTTTCTCGTTCTGCAGTGGCAGGCAATCGAAGCCTCAGTTCATTAATTACTTTGTCTCTTGACAAAATATTTTCCTCTGCTAACCGTAAAGCAGATTCTTTTTTTTTTAGCTTCTGCAATGATCAAATCATAAAAAAATACATTTTTCTTTTAAAAATGCTTCATCTGAATTTTAGTCAGATTAGCTATAAGCAAGGAAAGGAGTTTCATTTTATTTTTCACATCATACTTATAATAGCCAAATGATACTTAATAAGGTTAATCGACTATTTCTATGTGACAGCAGTTATCTACATGTATATTTTACTTATTTGTAGATTATCACATGTGTTAGAAATTTCACTGTTATGATGAAAATGAAATTTACTTACAGTACTTTATTTAGGTCTTATAGATTTAGAACTAGAAATGTGTGGTGGTGATAGATTTAGAAAGAAAATGTAATAAACCATTCCTTTTATTTTGGTCCACTGACTATTAAAGCACTAGAAGAGTAACCTATAAAGTCAACAAAGTATAAAAATTGGAATTTTAGTGGCCTGAGTCAATGGGTCACTATTATAAAATCTGCAGCTTATCAAAACAAAACAGAAGAAAGTGTGTTCTCCTCAACAGAATTAAGGCAGATATTTAAAATCTAGTACACTCAGCGGCAATACACATAAACAACAAATTTACAATTACAGAAGACAATCTAAGTTTCCTCAGTTGGTTTAGAAGTGCACAATTTAAAAAATTATTTTAAATGTATTTACAGTTAATATGATTTTCATTTTAGTTGACATCTAAACATACTCAGTTTATAGTATTTTCTGTAGAATTTAATAAAGAAGACAGATCTAATCATCTATTAACCAAATTTAAGACTTAGATTAAACTAAGAAATAATTTCTAATTTACATTCAAATCCTTTAACTATCTACAAAAAGGAATAAACTGAAAATTGATTCAGAGTATAAAACATGCACTTCAAAATAAAACATAAAAATAAACAAGGATGAAAACAGTTCTTCATCATAGAGAGGAAAGAAATACATTGCTCATAAAGCTACCGTCAAATGCTCTTTTTGTTTCCTTTCACGCTAGCAACTGAAGAACATGCCCAAAAGTGGCAAATAATGATTAAAAGGAGAGTAATTTCAAATTAGCCATATCTGCTGTTCTTTATCAGCTACTAGAAACATTATAGGAGAATAAAAAAGGAGAACAGAATAAGCAACAGATTCATCATTTTACACTTCATCCTCATTTAAAAATATTACTTAGAAAATGCCACAAGCATACCTAATAATGCACTAATCAAAATGCAAATTCTTCTAATTACCTCTTCTAGTGATTTGCACGTTGCCTGTGTTTCTAGGATTATTCGAATATTCTCCTTAATTTTTCTTAGAGCAATCTCAAGTTGATTTGGAAGGGGCAAACTAGGGTCTGGCATTGATCCTGTAGCCTCTTCAAACTATTGAGAAATAGAATTTTTTTAAAAAAGCAGTTGCAGCATTGAGAAGAACAATATTAATTTTTACAACTGTATGACATGACATGGTTAAACTCCACTTACAGTTGAAACATAAAAAGATACCATCAATTAAAATTCCATCCGACCTCAGAAAATATTTCTATTTGTTAACATTATAGGCCGTGCTACAGAGTAGCAAACAAGACTAATCATTCATACCTTTTGTGCTGCACTTAGTATTTCATTTTGCTGACGGTCAAAAACATCTAGTTGACGTTCTAGCTCAACTTCTCTCTGATCCCAGGCCATTTGTCTTTCTTCGTGAAACTGAAAAAGACAGTTTGGGTCAGACACACACAGAGATACTCACCAGGAATTTTTACACACATTATTCTTATTTAATCCTCACAACAACCCTTTGAGGTCACTATTATTTTCATTTTATGGAAAAAGGAAGTAAATTCAGAGATGAAGTGATTTGCCTAAGATCACAGAGACAGGCAGATATGGAGTCAGGATTTCAATCCATCCATATACCCATCCATCCATTCATCCAAAACATGTTTAATGACACATTCTGTGTGGCAAGCACTATTCAAGACAATGAGAACACAGCAGTGAACAAAACCAAGTACCTTTCACTACAGAACTTATACACTACTGAGGGGGAGATAGTCAATAAACAAGTAAGTATGTAATATGTCAGAGCGTGATGAGTGCTATGGAGTAAAATGAAACTAGGTAATCCCTATTCAGGGAATCCTGATGATAAGATTTACTGTTGTAGACCAAGTGGCTAGTGAAGGCCTCACTGATAAGGTAAGACATTTGAGCTAAGACCAGAAGGCAATGAAAGCATTATCAATACTGTTATCTGGGGTAAGAACAATCTAAGCAGAAGGAACAACAGCATTTCTGAAGCAAGCAAGCATGTGCTTAGTGAATATCATCTGCCTCCAAAGCCTTTGTGCTTTATTCTACACCAAGCTGCCTTCTCCTATTCCATCAGTGAGAGCCAGTAGAAACTTGTAACCATGAAAAGTCAAATAACTAATATTGAAATAAAAATTAACTTACCAAATAAGTTTGCTTATGAATTATTCCTTTTAAGACTATTAATGCAACTAAATAAATATGTATTTTTAGAATAGTTTAAAAAATAAGGAACAGAATATTTTATAACAATAATAATGGGAGCTACACTCAATTAGGAAAATAATGTAGTCACCCATGCAATGTTGTTATGTTAAAAATCTTAGCAACAAATACGAAAGTAAATATAAAATGAAACCTTATTCTGCTGCACAATATCTTCCTCCAGACTACTGATTGTATGCTCATATTCAGAAATTATATTATTCAAATATTTTATTTCTTCTTTATCTTTGACTAATTCTCGACTGAGTTTAAGCTCTTGAAGACGGAGTTCTTCTATCTTCGTATGCCAAATGATTACCTGGAGATTTACAAATTATACATACAAATGTAAATACTATATAAACAAATATTTCTCCACTGATCTTAATGATTTTAATTCAAATTAATGGACATTCTATAACAAAATAAGATATAAAATTATCCTTGGTTGTTCCACAAGGAAAAGTTTATTTAGAATTTCCAGACTTTTCTAATATGTGGGATCTTAACATAAAACATTTTTCAAATGATGTTGGAATGGATATCACTAACATTCACTTTCATTTATTCATTTACTTTCACATATTTACTGTGTCCTTAGTGTATGTATGTAATTGCAACATTCATTTTACTTTCGTAAATAAAAATCCTAAATGTTTCTAGCCTAGAGAATAAAATTTAATTTCAAAATAATTATTTTTCGTTTAATTCCTTCCAAATGAGGGCAAAAACAAATTTATATTAAAAAATAAATGTGGGCCTACTACTTGTAAATAATTTTAAACATAATAATTATGAAGAGTAGAATTCAACTAACCACTATAATGTTTAAGAATAATTATAATTAGTATTTAATTAATATATAAACTTTCCTAGAGTGTTTAAAATTCTTTGATATTATACTATCTAAGCATTTCTATTGAAACCATGGCTTAGAGGAGTCTCATTTTATTTATAAAAAGATATCCAAATAGCCCAAACTCCTAATTTATAAAACCTGAATTAATAAATTATACATGGAATTTTGTTCATATATTAAGCATTATTCACATAGGCACATATTAACTCTAAGTTATTACATAACTCTTTTGAAAATACTGAACTTAAAATCAATGTTTTACCTTTTGGGCTCCCCTGGCATCCTTTAAAGTGCTTATTAACTCTTCCAGCCCCTTTAACTTTAATTCCATCTCCAGTGTTCTGTTCTTCATATTTCTATGTTCTTGTTGAGAATTTTTCATTTCTTGCATTATCTTCAGTTTGTCGTTTTGTAACTGAATCATTGTTTTAGAGAACGTTTCCTGCTGCGCCAAGGGTAAAGCTCCACTAAATTGCCGTCGTAGAGACTGAATTGTTTGGCGCAGATGTGTTGCTCTGTTTCTCCCCTCCAAACGGGCAGAATAGAGAGCTTGTTCTTTTTCATCAAGTTTCTGCTCTAAGCGCAAATTATGGGCCTCCATCTTCTGCAGCTTAGACGTAACCGACTCCAACTTACCAAGAGCGGTAGCCTCACTAACTTGAAGAGAGACAACGTGTTGGTGCAGCTTGGCAATTAGTGCCTTTTCATCAGACTGTGCCTAATATAAAAAATATATGTTTGTAGGAAGTTTCAAGTTTTCCCAATGAAACTTATCATGGTTTTAAAATCACAATTTACTAAATAAAATTTAAAACAGGGTGCTACATGAGATCCTACAAAAATCTAACCTTGTTTTAATTGCAAAAGTGTAGAAACCTAGAATCAAACTTATTTAAAATCTAAATCTGGCATCTAACAGTTGGAATATTACTGTTTTTTTGAAAACTTCCATAAATTAATAACAGTACTGATAATAATACTAATGCAGACAATGTGGGGTTTTTTAATCCTAAAAAAACTTATAATGTGAGAATATGTGAAAAACTATATATAAATACAAGAGAAAATATTGTTATGAAAGACATGTTTCTCCTCACTGTCTGGACTTTGATCAGCAGCCAGCACAATGCATCTGTAAGCATTTAAATGCTTTTCTGTGTTATGAATGGCATTTCAAATTAACGAGTTTTTCTAATCAACTTACAACTAACAAAAATAGGAGCCTCTATCTGATATATCCTCTGATTAAAACTACAAAATCATCCCAATATCTAATGTAAATTTAGGAAAAAGAAAAGAATCTATATAGAAGAGTTAATACTGCACATACCTGATAGTCTAACAGCTGCATTCTGATGGACTCTACTTCCTTTTCCCTGGACTGTTGTTGTGCATTCAAAATTTCAACTTGCCTTTTGGCAATGTCAGAAATCTCTTTTAGTCTAGGAAGTGATAAGATACTTCAGATACAACTGGGTACATTTTCTAAGTAAATAAATATTAAAATTTCAAATTTCTAGACCCTTGGAAAAGCCATTAGTTTGCAGCATCTCTTCTTTGTATGAAATACTAAAGTTTCCTGAACTGTTTCATGAAACATAATTCCGTGAGGAGTTAACAAATGTTCTGTAAAAAATACTCCATTCCCAACATTCCTCTCCCTTGAAGACTCATATACATATCATATCAAATGCTCTGAGAAGTTCTAGAGTAAAAAATTATTTCAACCTGTACATTTTTTGCATTTTCCAAATGTATATGGTCAAAGAACTCCTCTCTCACACTTTTTTTCATGAGATGCTTATTATCATGGTTTGGTATAGACGGAATAAGGTATTAAGTAGGCTTACTTGATAAACTGTACAGTTAAGAATACAGAAATTTAAAATTGCCAGGTTCCCTAGATCAATTAATGTATGTTTTGATTCGCTTTAATTTGCTAGTTACCAGAAATGTGAAAAAGAGATTACACAATTACTACAATTGCAAAAAAAGGGTGGAGCTTGATGGTCAGTTATTAAATTTCCTATATGACTATTTTGATAAGATTAAACAGGTAAAATAAAATGCATTTTACTTTGGGCTGGAATAACTTTAGTTCAGCGTAACAGATAAGTCAGGTTTCCTCATATTGATTAGAAGCTCTTACCGCCAATTATGTAAGTTTTCACCAATTAAAATATAACAAAATGAGTAATTATAAATTAGTTTACTTCAAAAGATGAAGTACATGAGGTGAAAGGAAGAATAAAAAATGGGGTCATTCATAGTGAAAAGGGCTGGGAACAACTGATATTCCCAAAAGGACTATCAAGACTCTAAAACAGTGGCTATAACTTTATGGGTAAGCCATAAACCCTTTTTACTAATTATCTGTGCTAGACAGATCAACTCAGGGATCCTCATACTTTTCTAATGAAGTAACACATAATTACAAAAGAGTGATTAGACAGAATCTACCTGGTATACACAGTATTTCCTCCTTACATATATTGACACTTTGAATTCTAAGAGAATAAACTGTTTCCTTATGTAAAATGAAAACAACACTGTTATCAGGGTTATTAAGTGTAATTAGATGAGTCAGTATATGTTTATGTTTAATAGATGTAAACTGAATCAAAATCTGTATTTTATTTCTATTTTTACAGCAACCTTATAAGTATTATTACTCCCTTAATAAATTAAGTTTAAACAAATTAAATGGCCACAACCCTTCCCTCCAAAAAAATATTAGTATGTGGAAAAACTAGATCTCAGAGAGTCTTGATTTCAAGTTCAGTGTTTCCTGTAATACTATTCCTGGGCTCTGAAAAATGTAAATCTTGAGAAGTTATTTCCTCTTCAATATTATTACTTATGCTAGTTAAAAATCAATCTTGTTAATATTGTTTAACCCTGTTCTAATAAAAAGAAACCAGTAACAATTGCCACTACGGATACTACCCCTTTACCACTGTAATTAGAGTTCATAAACACAAATTAGAGTAGACACAGCTAATCAAATGACTAAAAACTCCACATGAACTTACTTTGATACTTCAACTTTTAGTTCCATTTCACTCTTCTCTAATTCTAGAATATGTTGCCTATCAGCGTCACTTACTGTCTTGCTCACACTATCAGCTAATTCATCTCTTAACATCTGTTCCACTTTCTGCGCTTCCAAATTGATTTTGGTAAGCTGAGAAAAAGTAACAAAAACCGTTCAGAAACGTTAGTTTTTGGCGACATTTTCCTTTTATTATACCTTTCAGCACACTGCAGTCCTCTTTACTTTGCATTAGTCCAGATACTGCATTGGGTGTGAAGTATTAAGAATAGATTGATGAAGATAAGGGGAGAAAAAGCCAGGAACAAATTATGAAAACTCTAGTTGTATGTCAACCCACCCGAAGTCATTTATATTAATCAACTCACAATCTAATAAGATATGAATCTCTGATATTCTTAATTTACTTGAAATGCCATATGCTCATTATATTTTACTTCAACTATATCATCTATAAATAAATCTAAATAGTTAATAAAATCTTATTAATATATAATGACATTTAAAATAAACAAAATAACATGAATGATTTGAGAAATACACATCCTCAAGGTAAAGGAATATTATGAGTGCTACTTCATCATAAATTATTGAATATTTGCAAACTATATTATTACCAGCCAATTTAGTAATTTTGACCATATCAAAAGTCTAAAACTTCCTATTAGAATGAAGTCCCTGAAAGGAGAGATTACTGTCTATTTTATTTCATGCTATAACTCCAGTTCCCATACAGCATCTGGCATGTACTAGGCACTCAGAAATAATAACTGTTAAATGAAGGGATGGTAGTGGAAGGCAATTCCATTATTAAGCAAATAACATCTTTTTGCACATTAAATCTAATAATGTAATGCTGGTGAGAAATAAAAACTCAATCACAAAAATACCTGCTTTCTTTTTAAACATTTCAGATTTAAAAATATATTATTTACCCATTACATGAAACACAAGCACTATATTAATATGCTACTTCTGAGTTACAAACAAACCTCTTCCAATAATACAATGGCTACCACGACTAATTTTTTTACTCTCTAACTGCATGAAAAAAATTATAATATCAAACCTCAGCAAATTTGGTTTCCAATTCAAAATTACGTTCCTCCACTTGCTTCAATGAAGTCTTCACATGTTCATACATTTTTTGAGAATGTTCAGCCCGCTGCCTTTCATTTAATTCCTTCATCTCCAGCATAGTGATTTTTTTTGAAATAGAAACAATCTCACTATTGGTTATTGATTTCTTTGCCTTATCCATGTTAGATTCATTTCCTAAATGCAACAATACTTTGGTAAATCTCACACTGTTCTTATCTAAAGCTTATCCCAGATATTTTAGACATTGTATGTAAGGAGGCAATATTGTTCTGCAGAAAACACATGAGCCTTTTGAATTATGACAGACCTGGACTCTAGAGTCTCAGCTCTGTTACTTCTTATCCGTATGCTGCCTATCCTAATCTCTCTGGGATTTACATGTTTCGTCAATCAAATGATAACACAAATTATTCTTCATAGGATTACAGGCATACCTTGTTTCATTGTGCTTTGCTTTATGGAGCTTCGCAAATACTGCATTTTTTTGGTTTTGTTTGTTTTTAAATTGAAGGTCTGTGGCAAACAACCCTGAGTCGAGCAAGTCTGTCGGTGCCATGTTTCCAACAGCATTTGCTCACTTCATGTCTCTGTGTCACACTGGTAATCCTCACAATATTTCAAACTTTTTTATTATATTTGTTATGGTATCTATGATCAGCATTTTTTAGCAATAAAGTATTTCAAAATTAAGGTATGTACATTTTTTTTTAGACATAATACTGTTGCACACTAATAGACTATAGTATAGTGTAAACATAGCTTTTATAGGTACTGGGAGACCAAAAAATTCCTGTGACTCATTTATTGCAATATTTGTTTTGTTGTGCCAATCTGGAGCCAAACGTGCAATATGTCCAAGGTATGCCTGAACTGAAATAACAATGTAAAAGATGTAGTGTAGGAGGTGTCACATGCAGACAGTCAAAAAAGGGCAAATAAATATATTTTTTTAACTGAAAGGAGATAAACTGTATTAAGAGGCAATACAGTGAAGCAACACGACTTTGTGAATACAAGTGCAATGACTCAGAGTAAAAAAGTAAAATCTGAAGCCATGTGATTTAGGGATTTCGCCAAGTATCTTCTTTAACCCTGACTTTTTTCTGGCCTTTGTATACATCTAATATCAAATATTTTACTTTAAATTATTTTATCAGTTATTATACCCTTATCTCATGTATGCAGTTGTATAGCTTATCTTTGGACACAGAAATTTGTGGTTAAATGAAAAGAGAACGAAAGCCCCCTCATTGACCATGAAAAGGCATCATGTAGGATTATCATAAGTTAGTCACCTTTTAAGAAGAGAAAACTAATACTTTTGCTTTGCATAACACACATGCTCCAGGAAAAAAAATTTGGTAGTTTTATTTTTTTTAGAGAGTCAATTAACCATATGTTCAGGGAAGCCAATTATTTTAAGGAACTAATAAGAAGTGATTTACTCTGTAAACAGTCGTAACACCGATAATGCCACCTCCTATCTTTCTAGCTTCACAAGCTTGAGTTTTATAACTGAGTTTGCTCAAAGATATATGTATTTTTGAAACTAAACTGTTTTGGTGTCTGTCTCAGCTTTAAGAAGTGCTTCATTTTGTTCTGTATGTGTCTTTAAATAGTATATGATTTTAGAATAGCTGCTGCAAGCAGTGATCAAATAGCTAACAGTAATGTTACTGAAAGAAGCTAAAAGTGTTAGGAAACCATTATGGTACAGAGATTCATTCAGGCAACCCTAAGCACCATGAAGAAAAGAAAAAAAAATTGCAGTAAATACAGATATACTAGGAACATAAAAACTCTTCTCCACTCTCTTTAGTGCTAAACTTTGATAATGAAAAGAGGCACATCACAGGGGCTGCAATAGACACTAGTCTACTCTATATTCTTGTGTTCGGAGTGTCCTAGAGAGAGGGTAACAGTCCAACACCAATCAATTCCTGCATGGAAAAAGCTAAAAAAGTGACACTTTTAAACAAAGATATAAGGGCACCAGGAAATAAAAGCTTTTAAACTTCAGTGATGTATTGTGGAGTTCCAGAATTTGGAGCGAAGCTTCTCATGTCTCTGTTCAGAATTGAGGGGTTGACATTCGAACCTCGGCTTTGGAAGACAGGCAATGGTGAGGTCATTCAAAGGTAAGGGAACACCTTAAACAAAGGTATTTAAACCACCTCAGAGCTGCCTCTCCACAGGACCTTGCTGGAGGCTGTACTTCTTCTCTGGCTTGTCACAGAGCACTACAGGATGCATTCAGTGTGCTTTTCTGGCAGCCCAGTTAACCTTTATTTTTCCTCTATAAGATTTGGACCCTGGAGCCAAACCAGGGAGCTAGCAAGAATAAGGCATGCTTTTAAAATTACAGCCATGTGCAGCTGTACAACAACAGTACTACCACTAGCAGCTGTGTTAAAGTATTTATAGAGAGAAAATTTCAGAACTAAGCTGAGTAATGTAGTGGATAAATATTTGTGAAAAAATTTATTTTTTACTTATTTTTTCTGAGAGGGATTGAAACTGTAAGCCTCATCTGATGGAAGATATGAATAATTCACCTATGTATGTTTGAGGTTGACAGACTTGTAAAATCTTTAAAAAAAATAAAGCTAGACTTTATATTAAAAAAAAAAACTTCAGTGCTATAAAGCCATGTATTGGAGAGATTAAGGTATTTGAAAATTAAGGAATTTCTATAGGGAATTCAGCACTTATTAAAGAAACACAGGATAGAATGAACAAAGAGCTTACTAAAACTGTATATAATATCCTTTTCTATATCTTAGTTAAAATGGTATCTTCTTTTGTGTAAGAGCTACATGGAAGTCAATTCACTGTTAATCTTTTAATGAATTAAAAAGTACATTTCTAAGAGTAGCTTATTTTAGACTTCCCAGTGTTAAGCCTCTCTAAGCTACATGTCTCAGTTACCAATTTAATAGTAACAGAAACTTTGAATAGCATTAGCACTCTAAGGTCTAGAAAACAA
This sequence comes from Phocoena sinus, assembly GCF_008692025.1. Taxonomy (NCBI): domain Eukaryota; kingdom Metazoa; phylum Chordata; class Mammalia; order Artiodactyla; family Phocoenidae; genus Phocoena; species Phocoena sinus. The sequence continues at coordinate 32,228,860 of NC_045772.1, read as the reverse complement.
ATTAAAACATTTTATCCAAAGGGGCAAATTTATTTGAAAATTATAAAGCATAATGCTAGTGAGATAAAATTATTTAAATGTTGTGAACTAGGATAACCATTTGAAAAACTAACATGGAAAATCCTAGCAGAAGCCACAAAGATTTTAATACCCTTTAAGACAATATCTCTGTTAGATGTAAATGAAGATGTTCACTGCAGCACTATAAGCAATAGCAAAAACTGGAAAAGCTAGTGATTTAATCACCCAAACACAGTAACTTACTGCATGAATATTTTTAAGTATGATGAATAAAAAATGAAATATTTTGATATCTACTAAATATAGCATATAATGTTTATTATAATTTAAAGTATATAAAATATATAAGCATGTATAAGGTCATACAAAAAAATGATACAGTAGTGGAACTATGAGCAATATAAATTCTTCTCAAATTTTCTGATGTTCTAGGTGATCTTTTAATTTAAAAATATAAAATGATATATTCCTAATATAACTTTATACAGTGAAAAAACTCATAATACTATCATTAAAATACAGGTATTTCAAAATTATCATCAGTCTTAATTGTTAAATGGTTCAGTATAGCTAATGCTCAGTCATACATTTTTAACATATATGATTTCATTAGAAACAAATCCAATTTAATAACTAAAAACCTAACTTTGGTAAAGGTTAGTACAAGATATTATTCATCAACTGCCTGTTAAATTAAACTGTTAGGCAGAGAGTGAATTTTTATCAAAATACTTCCGTTTTATCTGGTATAGATAGGCACTTTAAATGAAAAATATTCACTATCAGACCTTAATCATTTTATATTATGAGTCATAATACTTACCTAATTTAGTTTCTTGTTCCCAGGCTTGTTCAATAGTGTGAAGTTTTTCCTTGGTAATCTCCAGTTCCTTACTTACAGACTCCATTTGTTCTTTTAGGGATGCATTTTCACACTGAATAAAATAGAAACATCACTGAGCAACTACATTGTAATTCAGATTAATACCACAGATGTGACACTGTCTGAACTTTATATAATAATCTCCTAAAGCTCACAATCTAGTTTTTTTTTAACGAATGTAGAAGTTCCTCTGCATGTAATACAGATAGACATACACATAACATATATGTTGTATACACACACATATATTATTTTAAAATAATCATCAAAACCTTGTATATCCGATATGTGGCCCTAAACTCCTGAGTATTAGCTTCTGCCATGTTCACTTTGGCCAACGTGGAACACTGAAGAGTCTCACAATCTTCATAAACCAGTGCTTACTTCCCTCATTCATACCAAGGGTTACTAAGCATCCATAGCATGCCATCGGTGACAGGTACTGTATGTTCATGATGAAAAGAAACAGACAAACTTCTGGCCTTCATAGGCCTCACCATTTGGTGTCTGTGGATATATGTGTGGTAGGAGTTGGGGAGAGTGTGGAATGCAGCAGAATGTGAACAGATAATCAAAGAAAAAAATTCACTAAACAGGTCAAGATCTAGAAAGAAACAGAGTACAAAACCAAAGAATAATAAAAAGTAGCATATCCAGATAGAGTGCTTAAAGAAAGTATTAACCACTGAAGAGGTAGTATTTAAGCTGAAACTGATGGTAAGAGAAGGAGCCAATCTTGACAAGAAACCAGCCATGGAAAGAACTGATATACTACTGGTAAACCCAGATGCTCCAAAGCAGGAAAGAGTCTGGAGTATTAGAGGACTTGAACACAGTGAGCAACAATCAGAGTGAAGAGGAATAAAAAAAAAAAGTTGGAGAGATAATAGGGGGCCATACCAGGCAAGGCATGGTATGTCAAGACAAGTAACTGGAATTTAACTTAATGTATAACAGGAAATCATTTAAAGATTTAAAGGAAGAACTTTTAACAAATCATTCTGAATAAAATGTGGAGAATCAATAAAGGGGTAAATAGAGAAATGAGAAATTAGTCAGGAAGATACTGTAAAGTCCAGATGAGAGATGACACTGGTTTAGATTACAGTTATAGCAGGGAAGATGGAGAAAAGAGGACACATAAGAATTAATTACATTTGGGTGGAAAATGATAAAGGAAAGGAATGACTAGAGAATAATTCTAAGATATCTGCCTTAACTAAATGAGTAGATAATAGTGGCATACACTGAAACAGAAACAACTATGACAGAAATAGATAGACATCAGGAATTAAATTTGGACACGTTAAATTAGAGATCCCCTTGAAACATGAGTTGTTAAGTAGGTAATTCCATACAGAAGAACAGAGTTCTGAGAAGTCAGGCTGGAAACATAAAATGTAGGAGTTGGCACATAAGTATAATATTTTAAGCTAATTTATTCTTCATTTTAACAAATAGAATGTCTACTACGTGCCAGGTATTCTAAGCACTGGACTGCAATGGTAAACAAATTCCATCCTAAAACTTGTATTTTAATGGAGCAATTTGAAAATAAGCCAATATACAACATACTGTCAGGTAATAACCATTATGAAGAAAAATAAAACAGGGTAATGAAATTTTTTTTTAATAAATTTATTTATTTATTTTTGGCTAGGTTGGATCCTCGTTGCTGCATACAGGTTTTCTCTAGTTGCGATGAGCGGAGGCTACTCTTCGTTGCGGTCCACGGGCTTACTCATTGTGGTGACTTCTCTTGTTGCAGAGCACCGGCTCTAGGCGCACGGGCTTCAATAGTTGTGGCGCACGGGCTTAGCTGCTCCACAGCACGTGGGATCTTCCCGGACCAGAGCTCGAACCCGTGTCCCCTGCATTAGCAGGTGGATTCTTAACCACTGCGCCACCAGGGAAGTCCCAAGATTGTTTTTTTTTAAAGGGCGATGTTATAATGAAAAGGAAGATAAGGGAATAAAACATGACTCTCTGGTAACACGCACAATTACAGCTCAGTTCCTAGGTACTGTAAATTCGTAGGAGAAAAACAAAAAAGGGCTTAAGGTGTTTTAAATATCTTGCTACCCTTTTTGCTTCTCTTACTTCCAGACTCTTTCAAAGGATAACTGTGGCCTTGCTCCATATCCCATTTCCATACTCCTGCCCTGGTACTGCACCCTCATTTATTACCACTCTTACCTCTAATATTCAATCATTCTCTCCCTTTTAGCTCTAAATTTTCTTTTTCCTCTCCTCTCAAACTTCATTGGTCTCCTTATCAAAAAAAAATTTTTTGAAAAAACACAGCAAGTCCTCTTCTTAATTTTACCTTAGTCCATATCTATTTCTCTTGTCTGCTATTATCAAAATTTCCATGTTTTTAATTGCCTTATCACCCATTCGGTTTTTTTATTTCTTTACCACCCACTCTGTTTTTCATCTTTTAAAATTTGATTTTCATCACCTTTATTCAATCCCTGAAGTTAACATCTATTAGCTCTAACTCTGTGCCAAACAGCAGGTACCAAACCCACAAAAATGAACTAAGTAGAGTTTCTGATATCAAGAGGCTTATATTCCTGTAGGAGAGGCACACATATAAACACATATAATATGATGTGATATAAATAGCAGAACTAGGTACAAAATATAGAAATAACAGAGAGGGTGAGTTTTTTCTATAAAGAAGGATGCTACAGGAAAAGAGGTAGTGTCTGAAAAAAGTTTTGAAACATGAATAGAAATTCACTGAGCAGAAAAACTGGGAGAGGAGGAAGGGCTTTCTAACCAAAGAAAACTGCATGTACAGAAGAACATACGAAACACTGTGGTGGAGAAAACTGGTAGTTCACTTTCTAAAACATTAATTGTGAAACTCCTTAGAATGTCACAGTAGATGACATGAGTTACGTGCGGGCTAATCACAAAAGTCACTTATTTTTTAAGTGACTGGCAACTTTTGAGAGGTTTTAAGCAAGGGAAGGACATGGTCAGATGCAGGTTTAGAATGATCACTTTGGTGGCAGCAAGGAGGATACAACACTGGAGGTAATGGTATGGGTAATGGTTACCACAGTGAAGATAATAAAGAATAAAACTAAGACATTGCCAACAGAGAGGGACATATGTTCAGAATTATAACTGAGATACAGGAAGTAAAGGAGAGAAAAGGATACAATACAGAGACAAAATTTTTTAAGGTTTGAGTAGAGATGAAAAATATTATCTGGGAAAATAAGTTTTAAAAGTTAAAAATTACTCATTAATACGCTACCTGCAGGAGATTTCTTATCTATGATTGTCTAATGCTAGAGAAGAGAAGACAACAGACATGAAAGATGGGAAAAAATAAATTTTTATCACACTTAAATATTTAGAATTTTCCATAAAAATTAACATAATCATCTCTCTTCAAAAGTAATAAAAAGTAAACTGATCATGATTATTTCTAGTTAATATTAATAAATAATGACTCAGATAACTTTGTAGGAGTCATTGAAAGCTATTCAGAATGTTTTCTTGAATATGTCCCCCTAAGCAAGTGAGAACTTTTGAGCCAAAAGAATTATATCTCCTTCCATTCCAATGAGAGGATCATAAAAGAGAATGAACCAAAAGACATAAGCCTTTATTTTTCATAAAGATAAACAAAATCAGGAGCTTGTTTTGCCTGCTGTAAAAGGTACGAAGGTCGAGTGGCTACAAGACAATTACAAAGGGTCTGGGCCACATTCATAGACTCCTTTAATTAAACTAATGATACTCCATCCTATTCTTCTCTCTCTACAGTAAGAAAGGATAGGGATTTGCAGAACTCATCCAAGGTCCAGGAAGAACCATGGATATCTCATCTACTCTCTGCTACATCCACCCCAAAGAGCCATGGACCATGAGGGAATAATTTACACTGGGATCAGGGCAAGAGAAAGGAATGGGTACTTAATAATGCTTCCTCTTCTGACTACATTATCCTATCTGTTCCATGTTCTTTTTTCTTTTTTAAGTACCTGATGGAAAGAGATTTCATTCAGCTAAATCACACAAGTGGGCTAAGGAAGATAACCTGGAAGAAGTCATCCAGAAGTCATTTTGCACCTATAGATAAGATATCACCAAAGAAGAATGGCTAAAATCACAAGGTTTAAGGATCACACATACTTACCTCTAGGTGTTCCAAGTTATTTGTTCTTTGAACAAGCATATTATCTTTTTGCAAGATGTCTCTGTACTTAGCAGTCAGTTCATTGTATTGTTTATTGGCCAATGCTAGTTCAGACAGAGAGACACTATTATCTATAACTTTTTGGAGTGCTGCAATCTTGAAAACAGCCATTTCCTATGTAAATAAAGATATACTGGATTAAGGTGGTGTATTTTTTTCTGGTAAAGGCACTAGCCACTTATGAGGATAAGATAATACAGCTGAAAGCAAAACAGATTTTAGAATAATTTAAAAAATTAGATTTCTCAAGTAAGAATTGCATATATTGCATATATTATAATATATTACAATAACTATTAAATACTTTCATACAAGAAATAATATTTGGAAATTTTAAATCATAATAAAAATAAAGTGAATCTTTTTATAACTCCTGTCATAGTTAAATGAAATTCAGTTAATTTGAGAAATGCGTAATATACAGCAGCAAAAAAACATATCACTTAGAATATATCTTTGGATGGCTTTTCTAAATTTCATAAGATTAAAAAAAAACTTGTCTTTTAAATGGCAAAATTTGCATCATCACAGGTAACATTTCCAACTTTGCTATTTCTGCTTATTTATAATTAATAACAAACTAGCTTTATAATAAAAGAAAATTTTTTGTTCACAGGAAAGAAACATTATTTAGGGAAAAAAAACTTCTCTGCATCAGAGCTATCTGTAACAAATAATATCAAAGGCTTTAAATTACTTGGTTCATCTTCAACTCTTTAGCTACAGAGCTATAAGAGTCACTATTCAAAGACACTGTATTAACACCAAAAAGAAATGACTGAACATAAAACCAAATTTATGAAGTGAGGAAGATAAAGAATTTATGAGTTCCCTGGAGAACTCATAAATTGGTTAGGACTCAGTGCTTTCACTGTGGTGGCCTGGGTTCAATCCCCGGTTGGGGAACTACGATCCCGCAAACTGTGCGGCTTGGCCAAAAAATTTTTTAAATAAAAAAATTTAAAAAAAATAAAAAGAACTTATGGTTATAATTCATTCTGAAGTAGAGTAATGAGGGGAAAATATTTGTAATAGTGCTTCAGATCTCAATTTGAAAACTTCTCTATATAAATAAATACACCCTAGTCTACCTTACCCTTGGGATTCAGTTTCACTTTTGCTTTGTGGTGAGGGAAATCATGTTTCCCATCCTTAAAAATATCCCTCTTTTTGGCTTTCCAATTGTTGCAAAAACAAACAAAAAATCCAGGTTGAACAATCAGGTTGAAGAGGAAGAAGATTCTAGTTCTTTCTTCCCTTCTATCTCAAACACTAGCTATATTTGTAATACTCTAAGAAAAGTACATTCTACAAAATCTAACACAAAATAAAAACAAGAACATTTCATATTGAAAATAGGTTTATTAGCATGACAATTTCACCCATTACTATATTTAAAAGGGGGTGGCAAGGAACTCAAGTTCATTTTAATTTTACTTTGAATTCTTCTATTTACATGCTCCTATGTAAATTTAGACACGTCAAATGAACATACACATGCTTAAATAAGGTCTGATCAGATGTAAAGCAAGGTGCAGAAGAGTTGCATGGCATGCAACTTTTTGTGTCTTTGTTAATAACTTGCAAAAGGAAACATTAGAAGGATTATCAGTTACCTAAAGGGGGTGGAAGGATGAAGTAGAATGAAGTGAAAGGTATAAGGACAGACATAAGATTTCTCTGCTGACATCTTTTGTACATGTAAATGTTTTATATATTCAAATTTAATTTTTTAAAAAGTTATCCCTAAAACTGAAAACAAATGTAAAATAAATGAACCTAACTATATAGCAATTGTATGGCATAACCACACAAAGAGGAGAATTACTTCAAGTCACTATAGAATATGTTACCATGACGATACATCCTTAGTGAGAGATATTCTAAAGAAAATAAGAACTGTAAAGAAACTTTATATCTAGTAACACTGGTATTGTTATTGTTAATACCAATACAAGATTATTGTTTTCAAATTAATGTATGAATATTGTAGTATAAAAATATAATGATTTTAATGTTATTTTAATAGATTTCCGTGTTAAAAAAATAAAGTACAAAATCAAAGGTTAGTAAAAACTCCATACTCTTACTTATCCTAAAATGTTAAATTTGAATTAAAAATAACAATATGAACTCATGATTTAAATCTATACATATTTTCCTAACTGGACTAGTAGCAATGACACTCCAAGAGCAATGACACCTAGGACTGGTTTTTGGTATCTAAATGCTGTCCCCACTAAAACGAACCAGGGCTCTTTAGAGAAATGGCTTATTCCAAGCCTGCCTAAGAAGTATACAAGGTACATCCTGGACATATGTTGTTCCAGAAAACAAACTAAGTTTTGCAGCTTGGTTCAAAGACTAATGTATTTCTGTCAAATAGGATACAAGAATCTTCTTTAAAGGGCTCTCACTGGCCAAAGTTGAGACAAAAGAATAATGACTACACCTGAGTAAAACACACTGAATATTTAAAAGTGTGTGAGTCTGTTATGATACTTAAAGAAGAGAAAGCTGGAGGGTGCAGTGGGTGGGAGGGGATAGGCATAAGCAGACTATACAAACTCTGTATTCTGAAAACTGGTCATTAAAAGGAAAGAATGACCAGTTTTTATCTTGCCTTTCTAGTTAGGAATCATACTTCAAGATAACCAAAGAGCTTGGGCTAATGAGGAGAAGCTCTTTATTTTATAAAGAATACCTGCTAGTAAATGAAGAGAACATAATATAATTAGAAAATCATGATTTTTGCAATTCTTAATGAAATAATTGGGTCAGGCAACAACGATCACCAGTGAACACTAAAACCATTAGGAGAATTGATGAAGAACTGGTTATTTGCATGGTATCAAAATATCACTGAAGAATTAACTAAATCACTTAATAATAGAGATATATGGCTGTCTCCCCCTTAACAAAGTAATCAATCATGAAACATGGGACTACCAGACATTCCATCTCTTGAAGTGATACACTATAAAGTATTACTTATAAAGTACAAAACATTACTTAGGAAGTGTTCTTGCCAAAAATGTTTAACCTTAATATAACCAAGGCTTCAAAGCTAACTTTTAGTAAATACAATGGATACAGGAACAAGTAGAATTATGAAAGAAAATAATCAGATAAATATTCATTATTTTTCAGAGAGAGGAGGAAAAAAAGGGGGAGATTCTATATTTAAAAGACTTAGGACATGTAACATCCAAATACAATGCAGGGTCCTTGACTGGGTCCTGGGACAACTGAGGAAATGTGAATATGATCTGGATGTTAGATAATATAAGGTATTGTTGTCAATTTTGTTAAGTGTGATAAAGTTATTGTGGTTATGTAAACAGAAAAAGACTTTTTTAGAGATGCATACTAAAATATTTAGGGGAGAAATGTCTGCAATTAAAATATTCTTACAAAAAAACAGATGAAGCAATTAGAGTGGAATGTTAATAAATGTTAACTATTAATCCAGGTGATGGGTATTCATCATACTATCCTTTCTTCTTCTTTTTTTTTTTTTTTTTTTTTTTGCGGTATGCGGGCCTCTCACTGTCGTGGTCTCTCCCGTTGCGGAGCACAGGCTCCGGACACGCAGGCTCAGCGGCCATGGTTCACGGGCCCAGCCGCTCCGCGGCATGTGGGATCTTCCCGGACCGGGGCACGAACCCGTGTCCCCTGCATCGGCAGGCGGACTCTCAACCACTGCGCCACCAGGGAAGCCCTATCCTTTCTTCTTCACGTTTGAAAATTTTCAGAGTTGAAAAAAATCAGACATACCTTAAAACGTTGCAAACGTCCAATTTTTTCACCAACTTCAGCCTCCATTGATATCAATTCATTCTTCTGTTTCCAATTTTCTTTTCTAAGCTGTCTCTCCATTTCTACTAAAGTAGTATATTGCCTTATGAGTGACTTTTCATTCACTTGTAAGACTGTGATCTTTCTGCTATTTTCTGAAAGTGTTTTTTTTATTTCATCTGAATCCATCTGAAGAGCACTGAGCAAATTCTGCACAAAGTCACATTTATATTACTTGTTAAATCTAGCTATTTTAGTTTGTATGGTATTATATATTGATTTTAAAAGTGCTTTACTTACATTATATTCTTTTATTTTTATAGCATCTTGTTGGATTTGATCCTCAAGTTTTCTCTTTTCCTCTTTCATTTTTTCAGATTCTGTTTTCCAGGTCTCCTTTTCACTTAAAAAAATAAAAATGACAATACAGTAAACCTAATAAAATATTTAACTATAGGAAGAGATAGCTATAGATTATGGAAATTTAGTTTCTATAAAATAAGAGAAATCATAACTAGTCAATATCTGATAACATAAGTAGAAATGCCACTTGAAAGGATTTATCCTGAAAGTTATATTTTTATTTAATAAATGAGAGGTAAAGAAATTATTTTATCAAATTATTTTCATTAATCTACAAATTATTACTTTACAATTGTTACAATATAACAATTGCAGCTGAATCTTATAAACATTTTATTAAAAACAGAAAACAATTAAGAAAATAATCAATACCCCAAACTAATTCTGGAAATCAAGTCTCAGTATTCTGACCCTACTCTTACAGTAAAATTCTTTTTTTTTTTTTTCGGTACAGGGGCCCCTCACTGTTGTGGCCTCTCCCGGACACGCAGGCTCAGCGGCCATGGCCCACGGGCCCAGCCACTCCGCGGCATGTGGGATCCTCCCAGACCGGGGCACGAACCCATGTCCCCTGCATCGGCAGGCGGACTCTCAACCACTACGCCACCAGGAAAGCCCCTGACTGTACTCTTAAAATTTGAGTGTTACTTATAAAATATCTAGAATACAAACAAAATGAGAAATAATTAGACTTAAAAGAAGGTGTATAAGACATTGTTGCCTACCCAGACCTGCAATCTGCTTGGCATAAACCAATTATGGTGTCAGCATTCTCTTTGAACTGAATGATTCAAACCTGGACATATGACTTGGACAGCTCATTAACCCAATTCTGACTAATGAGGTCTAAGTCTGCCAGCAGCCTCTGGAAAAAGTTTCATGTAAAAATAAAAAGTTATGTGAAAAAAAAAATGCCCCTCTTCTTCAATGGTCATGGTTCCATCTTCCTTAACTCCTTCCTTCAGCTATTTTATAACCAACATAGGAGATAATATGACCTATATTATAAGACTCCCAAACATGACCTACCCTATAATTAGCTTTGGTTTTCTTGTTAGATCAAATCGTAGTCACTCTTAGTGTTTAAATCACCTTTAATCAGGTATTCTAACTATTACTAAGGATATTAGTCCATTGGTACAGATGAGATGGCAGAGATAAGCACAAACAGGTTAGTTCCCCATGAAAATATATGAATAACGATGATGGTGATGATGAAGAATGATGCAAACAGCTGACATTTATAAACAGTTCATATGTGCTATAATATTCACAAAATGCTCATATCTGGGCATTTTCACATAATTCATTTAAGTTTCATAATAACCCTATGAAAAAGTATTACTATCACAGAATTTTATACATAAGGAACTAAGACACAAAGCGGAGGTGAAGAGGCAGGAAGAAAAAGTAAAAGAAAATATCTAAATATTTTTTGTTACTTAGCTTTAACACGAATATTCTTCAATTACATTTATAAAGTTTTGCTAACACCTATACCTTAGGTATTCTTTATATAATAAGCTCTGTTGATGACGAATTACTGCGAATTTTCTGTTATAGTCTTCAAGAGAATCTTCTAAATTCTTTAACTTATTTTCTTTATATTCTAGTTCCTAAAAATTGGTTTAAAAATGAGAATGAAAAAAGCATCAGGACATATTTTAAATTTGAAGGTATAAATTCATATTCTGACAAGATTATAGAAAAATATACAAAAGATAATAGCAAATCCATAAGCAGCACAGGTCATTTCTATGATTATTCTGAACACCTTATGGCATATGGAATGAGGTAATATGTGTAAATGAGAAGTGCTATGAAACAGATAAAATTATTTTCATCATACAGAATAGTTACAGTAACCATACAAATGATCAGATACAGTGGTTACAAACTTACCTTTAGCCACTCAGTCCCACATACCCTTTAGTGAACATATGCATTCATAGCTCCAGTCAAATTGTCCTTTCCAATTATTTCATTTTGAAGATGAAGAAACTTGAGACTTAGAAAGATCAAGTAACTTACTCAACATTAAAAAACTCATTAATACTACCCTTGGTAACCATTTTCTAAGCACACATGCCAAGCTCAGTGCCAGGTGCTTTACATATTGCAGATCTAACACTTGCAGTCAGGTCTGGCTGACTCCAAAGACCTTGCTACTTCTATCACTCTATGCTGCCTTAGGATTGGGAGTCCAAGTACTTGTTTTGCCACTTTGAACAGGTTTTCAGATTCCCAATTGGTTCTCTAATCTACCACAATGCTTCTCATGTGTTTTTTATATAAAGATGAAAAAAATGAATCTTATCACAAGTAACATGACAATGCAATACTTCTATCACTTATTGACAATGTTCCTGTATTGAAGAAGAATAAATTCATGAAGAATGCTAAAATTATAAATTTAAAAGTAATGATATAACATGAATTATAATGTTCTAATAAGTAAATTCTAATACTCAAAAAATGATTAATTAATATACAAATACAAGCATCTGATAATCATAATGCAAGTATATTCACAAATGGATTATTTAGGAAAGGGAAACAGCAGTGCTTATAATCAAAAACTTACTTTCATTGATTCTGAACACATTTTTGTGATTATATTTGCAGTGTATGTGATATTACAGGTATTCACACTCAAATGAAATAATGAAAAGCATCTCTCATTATGCCATTCATAATGACTGTAATATAGACAGCAAAACTGAGAAACAAACACAAGGCAAGCAGTATCCTTTCTAATTTGCTAACAGATTAACTAATACCTTACAGGGTAAAGGGAAGAAAGAGATAAAAGACAATTTTGTTTAAAAGTTTCTTCTCGTAGTTAACACACAAAAAAAGGAACGATTCTAATCACTACGCAAAAAGCTGTGTCAGACTTTATTCATGTGAATTGCTTTTCCAACCAGCAATAAATAAAAGAGCTCACCTTATTTATACATTACTACCTCATAGTAGCTGCATGTTATTCTATCTGTCAATCATATATTTCATATGAATGGCATGCATGCTTCTCATTCAGATGAATGGAATAAACTGCTTTTATTCATAACATTCCATCTAATATCAAAATCATTAAAAAATTTTTCACTGTTAATATTCTAAGAATGCAAAGGAATATATGATGATTAAATTATAAAACATACTATCAACTATTTTTGTTACTCACATATAAAATGTTCAGTACCTGTAAGATATGTATTAAATATTCATTCTGAGAATTAATGATATTGGCACTAGATGGTGCTACCCCATCAGGTAAGTCTACTCCTTTAAACACAACATTTGATCCTTCTGATTGTCGTAAAAGACTGGTCTCTTTTTCAAGATGATCTATCTGCAAACGAACAGTTCAGAAATGAGAATCTCATCTCTTATACCCAAAGAAAGACAAATTTAAAAGCAGTAACTAACACTTCCTACTGAATATCTTGAACAAGTAGATATATGAATGCTCTGCCAAGTATTAATTAAATTATAGTTTAATTTATAATTACTACTACTTAGAAATGTCTAGGAATATATTTAGAATTTTTGTATCCTTTTATGTTACACAGTACTTATTTTTCCACTAATTTAATTTAAAAAATTCAAACAGAAGCTTTCCGAATGTTGAAAGAATTAATTCAAGGGGCATTTTCTCATAAAATAGTCATTTAAAAAAAAATTAAATGTTTCACATTAAATCTTTATTCATATGCTTAGCATTTTCTTTTATATAATAAAATTCTCACCTTTAAATTTGCTTTTGTCAACTGCTGAGAATAATTTATAGCCTCCTTCCGAGATTCCCTGAGCTCCTGTCTTAATTCTTCATTCCTTCCAGTAAGTTGATCAACTTGGGCTTTTAAATGCAGATTGGCATCAAATATTCCTTCTGCATTCTTTGATTCTATAGCCTAATATATTTAAATTATATAGAAGAAATGTGAAGAAAAACACTAAAGTCATAGTAAAAAATCTATGTTTAAGTAAAATTCACATTTAAGCATTTTACTATTCCCATGTATAATAAAATATACCAAATCTATCTCTTATTTATAAATTTAAATTGATAAAATACCAGTTTAACCTACAACAGTATTACCAAGCATACTAATCACTTCTTTCTAACAATTAACAATATCTAGCTAATCCAAACAGACTGGTAGACCAGAAAAACAGCTAGACAGGAACAACATGACTAGGGTTCAAATATTAACCAATCTCTTATTTGCTGGGCAAGTGACTTGAAATTTCTTATACCTTAGCTTCCTTAACTCTAAAGAAGAGGAAATAATGTTAGCTCTGTCAACTTCACAAGGTTTGTATACAGTCAAAATGAGATAATTTATATGTAAATGCTTTGAAACCATGAAGCATCTGAATTTAAAGCATGAGCAAAGGAATGAAATAGCTACTACATTTAATTAATTAAATTTTTCATTGCTTCCTCTCCAGTTGAAGCATACATAATAACAAAGGCAAAGTATGATAAAACAGTGTTATCCAAGAGTGCTGGATAAGCAAAAATAATCTGTCAAATATTAAAATACTATCCAAGAGGCTTCACTGCTCCTAATTCCCCAATAATGGCATATATAAATATACCTACCCCCACGTACACATATACACAATACATACATACCAACAGATCTGGACTTTATGGAACAAAACTGTTAAATGCAAAGTAAAGCTTCAGAAATGAAGGCAGAAGACAAAGAAAGTAAGATGAGTAAAATCATATGTAATATCCTATTCAGGAGGGTGATCTGGGATTTAACTCAAGGCAGTAGGTCTGTAAGAGTAAGCCTTTACCCTAAGGAGATGAGAGCAGGCCATGTGGAGTAATAATTTATACTAATTCAAAGGGGATAGCAGAAAGAGGTAGGCAGAAGGAGGTATTCTGACAGATGACAAAGTAGTCTAGTTAGTTGTCTTGCTGAAAAATAGCAACATGTTATCTGTAGATCCTTGTGGTAAAATGAGATTGAAGTAGATGGTGATTAGGGGCCCTGAAAAACACCCTATAGCAATAGAAAGTGAACTAAAGTGCAGAAGCTGGAATTATCTGATCTAAAGTGTCATTGATTCTGATGATTTCTTAGAGGACGTACTGTTAGGTCATTCAGATGGGGCATATCAATCAGAAAAAAAAATGATAACCCAGAAGAGAAGCAGACAAAATCGATGGAAACAAGAATCCTAGGAAGGCCACAGGCTGTCAATTAAAATAAAAAAACTTAAAAAATAAATAAATAAAAATAAAAAAACGTAGAATCTTTCTCGGCTATTATTCTGTTTCTATTTGGTCACTAAATAGAGTTTCCCTTGTAGAACAGAGTTTGATCTGAGTATTAGTAGTGGGCAGCATCACAGACAAAAGATGGTCACATAAGAAAGTATGAAGAATCATTTTAGATACTTAAAATAGTGGAGAAAAAACAAAGTCACCAACCAGAGAAGAAAAGTCAGAACTATAAAGGGATATATAGGGAACAAAGGGAATCAAAAGGGTTTCATAAATTTTGTTAAATGATTTTCTACCTCAGAAAGATTTTAACATATTAGTATCGCTCTCTGCTAAAAAAATGGTATTATTATAAAAAAAAGCATTCCATGCAAATGGGAATCAAAAGAAAGCTGGAGTAGCAATACTCATATCAGATAAAATAGACTTTAAAATAAAGAATGTTACAAGAGACAAGGAAGGACACCACATAATGATCAAGGAATCAATCCAAGAAGTAGATATAACAATTAGAAATATATATGCACCCAACATAGGAGCACCTCAATACATAAGGCAACAGCTAACAGCTATAAAAGAGGAAATCGAGAGTAACACAATAAGAGTGGGGGGCGCTTCCCTGGTGGCTCAGGGGTTGAGAATCCACCTGCCGATGCAGGGGACACGGGTTCGTGCCCCGGTCCGGGAGGATCCCACATGCCGCAGAGCGGCTGGGCCCGTGAGCCATGGCCGCTGAGCCTGCGCGTCCGGAGCCTGTGCTCCGCAACGGGAGAGGCCACAACAGTGAGAGGCCCACGTACCGCAAAAAAAAAAAAAAAAAAAAAAAATAATAGTGGGGGACTTAAACACCTCACTTCACCAATGGACAGATCATCTGGACAGAAAATTAATAAGGAAAGACAAGCTTTAAATGACACAATAGACCAGTTAGATTTAATTGATATTTGCAGGACATTCCATCCAAAAACAGCAGATTACACTTTCTTCTCAAGTGCACACAGAACATTCTCCAGGATGGATCACATCTTGGGTCACAAATCAAGCCTCAGTAAATTTAAGAAAACTGTAAACATATCAAACATCTTTTCCAACCACAATACTATGAGATTAGAAGTCAATTACAAGGAAAAAAACATAAAAACCACAAACACATGGAGGCTAAATAATGTTACTAAATAACCAAGAGATCACTGAAGAAATCAAAGACAAAATCAAAAAATACCTAGAGACAGATGACAATGAAAACACGATGATCCAAAACCTATGGGATGCAGCAAAAACAGTTCTAAGAGGGAAGTTTAGAGCAATACAAGCCTACCTCAAGAAACAAGAAACATCTCAAATAAACAACCTAACGTTACACCTAAAGGAACTAGAGAAAGAAGAACAAACAAAACCGAAAGTTAGTAGAAGGAAAGAAATCATAAAGATTAGAGCAGACATCAATGAAACAGAAACAAAGAAAACAATAGCAAAGATCAATAAAACTAAAAGCTGGTTCTTTAAGAAGATAAACAAAATTGATAAACCTTTAGCCAGACTCATCAAGAAAAAGAGGGAGAGGACTCAAATCAATAAAATTAGAAATGAAAATGGAGAAGTTACAACTGACACTGTAGAAATACAAAGGATCATGAGAGATTACTACACCAACTCTATGCCAATAAAATGGACAACCCTGAAGAAACAGACAAATTCTTAGAAAGGTATAACCTTCCAAGACTGAACCAGGGAAAAATAGAAAATATGAAGAGACCAATCACAAGCGCTGAAATTGAAACTGTGATTAAAAATCTTCCAACAAACAAAAGTTCCAGGATCAGATGGCTTCACAGGTGAATTCTATCAAACATTTAGAGAAGAGGTAACACCAATTTTCTCAAACTCTTCCAAAAAATTGAAGAAGTAATACCCCCAAACTCATTCTATGAGGCCATCATCACCCTGATACCAAAACCAGACAAAGATACTACAAAAAAAGAAAATTACAGACCAATATCACTGGTGAGTATAGATGCAAAAATCCTCAACAAAACACTAGCAAACAGAATCCAACAACACATTAAAAGGATCATACACCATGATCAAGTGGGATTTATCCAGGGTATGCAAGGATTCTTCAATATATGCAAATCAATCAATGTGATACACCATATTAACAAACTGAAGAAGAAAAACCATATGATCATCTCAATAGATGCAGAAAAAGCTTTTGACAAAATTCAACACCCCATTTATGATAAAAACTCTCCAGAAAGTGGGCACAGAGGGAACCTACCTCAACATCATAAAGGTCATATACGACAAACCCACAGCAAACATCATTCTCAATGGTAAAAAACTGAAAGCCTTTCCTCTAAGATCAGGAAAAAGACAAGGATGTCTGCTCTCACCACTATTATTCAACATACTTTGTAAGTCCTAGCCACAGCAATCAGAGAAGGAAAAGAAATAAAAGGAATACAAATTGGAAAAGAAGAAGTAAAACTGTCACTGTTTGCAGATGACATGATACTATACATAGAGAATCCTAAAGATGCCACCAGAAAACTACTAGATCTAATCAATGAATTTGATAAAGTTGCAGGAAACAAAATTAATGCACAGAAATCTTTTGCATTCCTATACACTAACAACGAAAGATAAGAAAGAGAAATTAAGCAAACAATTCCATTCACCATTGCAACAAAAAGAATAAAATACCTAGGAATAAACCTACCTAAGGAGGTAAAAAACCTGTACTCAGAAAACCCTAAGACACTGGTGAAAGACATCAAAGATGACGCAAACAGATGGAGAGATATACCATGTTCTTGGATTGGAAAGATCAATATTGTGAAAATGACTATCCTACTCACAGCAATCTACAGATTCAATGCAATCCCTATCAAATTACCAGTGGCATGTTTTACAGAACTAGAACAAAAAATCTTAAAATGTGTATGGGAGGGAGGAGCTTCAAGATGGCGGAAGAGTAAGACGTGGAGATCACCCTCCTCCCCACAAATACATCAGAAATACATCTACACGTGGAACAACTCCTACAGAACACCTACTGAATGCTGGCAGAAGACCTTAGACCTCCCAAAAGGCAAGAAACTCCCCACGTACCAGGGTAGGGCAAAAGAAAAAAAATAAATAAAACAGAGACAAAAGAATAGGGATGGGATCTGCACCAGCGGGAGGGAGCTGTGAAGGAGGAAAAGCTTCCACACACTAGGAAGCCCCTTCGCGGGCGGAGACTGCAGGTGGCAGAGGGGGTAAGCTTTGGCGCCATGGAGGAGAGCACAGCAACAGGGGTGCGGAGGGCAAAGTGGAGAGATTCTTACACAGAGGATCGCTGCCGACCAGCACTCACCAGCCGGAGAGGCTTGTCTGCTGCCCCGCCAGGTTGGGCGGGGACTGGGAGCTGAGGCTCGGGCTTCAGTCAGATCCCAGGGAGAAGACTGGGGTTGGCTGCGTCAACACAGCCTAAACAGGGCTAGTGCGCCATAGCTATCCAGGAGGGAGTCCGGGAAAATGTCTGGAATGGCTGAAGAGGCAAGAGACTTTTTCTTGCCTCTTTGTTTCCTGGTGCGCAAGGAGAGGGGATTAAGAGCGCTGCTTAAACGAGCTCCAGAGACAGGCGCGAGCCGCAGCTATCAGTGCGGACCGCAGAGACGGGCATGAGACGCTAAGGCGGCTGCCACCGCCACCAAGAAGCCTGTGTGCGAGCACAGGTCACTATCCACACCGCCCCTCCCAGGAGCCTGTGCAGCCTGCCACTGCTAGGGTCCCGTGATCCAGGGACAACTTCCCTGGGAGAACACAGATCCTCAGGCTGGTGCAACGTCACGTGGTCCTCTGCCGTCACAGGCTCGCCCCACACTGTACCCCTCCCTCCCCGCAGCATTAGTGAGCCAGAGCCCAGAATCAGCTGCTCCTTTAACCCCATCCTGTCTGAGCGAGGAACAGATGCCCTTAGGAGAGCTACACGCAGAGGCGGGTACAAATCCAAAGCTAAACCCCAGGAGCTGGACGAACAAAGAGAAGAAAGGGAAATCACTCCCAGCAGCCTCAGGAGCAGCAGATTAAATCTCCACAATCAATTTGATGTACCCTGCATCTGTGGAATACCTGAATAGACAACAAATCATCCCAAATTGAGGACGTGGACTTGGGGAGCAACGATACATATTTTTTCCCTTTTTCTCTTTTTATGAGTGTGTATGTGTATGCTTCTGTGTGTGATTTTGTCTACATAGCTTTGCTTTTACCATTTGCCCTAGGGTTCTGTCTGTCTGTTTTTTCTTTCTTTTTCTCTTAGTATGGTTTTTAGCTCTTTTTGTCATTGGTGGATTTGTTTTTTGGTTTGGTTGCTCTCTTCTTTCTCTTTTTTGATTACATTAAAATTTTTTTTAATATTTTTATTTTAATAACCATTTCATTTCATTTTATTTTATTTCATCTTTTTCATTCTCTCTTTCATCTGTTCTCCCTTTTATTCTGAGCTGTGTGGATAACAGGCTCTTGGTGCTCCACACAGGCATCAGGGCTGTGTCTCTGAGGTGGGAGAGCCAAGTTCAGGACATTGGTCCACCAGAGACCTCTCAGCTCCACGGGATACCAAACGGCAAAAATCTCCCAGAAATCTCCATCTCAGCCAAGACCCAGCTCCACTCAATGACCAGCAAGCTACAGTGCTGCACATCCTATGCCAAAAAACTAGCAAGACAAGAACACAACCCCACAGATGAGCAGAGAGGCTGCCTATAATCATAATGTCAGAGACACCCCAAAACACACCACCAGACGTGGACCTGCCGACCAGAAAGACAAGATCCAGCCTCATCCACAAGAACACAGGCACTAGTCCCCTCCACCAGGAAGCCAACACAACTCACTGAACCAACCTTAGCCACTGAGGGCAGACACCAAAAACAACAGGAACTACGAACCTGCAGCCTGCGAAAAGGAGACCTCAAACACAGTTAAGTTAAGCAAAATGAGAAGATAGAGAAACACATAGCAGATGAAGGAGCAAGGCAAAAACCCACCAGACCTAACAAATGAAGAGGAAATAGGCAGTGTACCTGAAAAAGAATTGAGAATATTATTAGTAAAGATGATCCAAAATCTTGGAAATAGAATGGAGAAAATATAAGAAACGTTTAACAAGCACCTAGAAGAACTAAAGAGCAAACAAACTGTGATGAACAACACAATAAATGAAATTAAAAATCCTCTAGAAGGGATCAATAGCAGAATAACTGAGGCAGAAGAACGGATAAGTGACCTAGAAGATTAAATAGTGGAAATAACTATTGCAGAGCGGAATAAATAAAAAAGACTGAAAAGAATTGAGGACAGTCTCAGAGACATCTGGGACAACATTAAATGCAACAACATTTGAATTACAGGGGTCCCAGAAGAAGAAGAGAAAAAGAAAGGGACTGAGAAAATGTTTGAAGCGATTATAGTTGAAAACTTCCCTGATATGGGAAAGGAAATAGTTCATCAAGTCCAGGAAGCACAGAGAGTCCCATACAGGATAAATTGAAGGAGAAACATGTCAAGACACATATTCATCAAACTATGAAAAATTAAATACAAACAAAAATTATTAAAAGCAGCAAGGGAAAAACAACAAATAACATGCAAGGGAATCCCCATAAGGTTAATAGCTTATCTTTCAGCAGAAACTCTGCAAGCCAGAAGGGAGTGGCAGGACATATTTAAAGTGATGAAAGGGAAAAACCTACAACCAAGATTACTCTACCCAGCAAGGACCTCATTCAGATCTGATGGAGAAATTAAAACCTTTACAGACAAGCAAAAGCTAAGAGAATTCAGCACCACCAAACAAGCTTTACAACAAATACTAAAGGAACTTCCCTAGGCAGAAAACTCAAGAGAAGGAAAAGACCCACAATAACAAACCCAAAACAATTAAGAAAATGGTAATAGGGACATACATATTGATAATTACCTTAAATGTAAATGGAGTAAATGCTCCAACCAAAAGACACAGGCTGCCTGAATGGATACAAAAACAAGACCCATATATATGCTGTCTACAAGAGACCCACTTCAGACCTAGAGACACATACAGATTGAAAGTGAGGGGATGGAAAAAGATATTCCATGCAAATGGAAATCAAAAGAAAGCTGGAGTAGCAAATCTCATATCAGATAAAATACACTTTAAAACAAAGACTATTACTAGAGACAAAGAAGGACACTACATGATGATCAAGGGATCAATCCAAGAAGTAGATATAACAACTGTAAATATTTATGCACCCAACAGAGGAGCACCTCAATACATAAGGCAAATACTAACAGCCATAAAAAGGGAAATCGACAGTAACACAATCATAGTAGGGGACTTTAACACCCCACTTTCACCAATGGACAGATCATCCAAAATGAAAATAAATAAGAAAACACAAGTTTTAAATGATACATTAAACAGGATGGACTTAATTGATATTTATAGGACATTCCATCCAAAAACAACAGAATACACATTTTTCTCAAGTGCTCATGGAACATTCTCCAGGATAGATCATATATTAGGTCACAAATCAAGCCTTGGTAAATTTAAGAAAATTGAAATTATACCAGGTATCTTTTCTGACCACAACGTTATGACTAGAAATCAATTACAGGAAAAAATCTGTAAAAAATATAAACACATGGAGGCTAAACAATACACTACTTAATAACCAAGAAATCAGTGAAGAAATCAAAGAGGAAATCAAAAAATACCTAGAAACAAATGCCAATGAAAACACGACGACCAAAACCTATGGGATGAAGCAAAAGCAGTTTTAAGAGTGAAGTATAGGGGCTTCCCTGGTGGCGCAGTGGTTGAGAGTCCGCCTGCCGATGCAGGGGACACGGGTTCGTGCCCCGGTCCAGGAAGATCCCACATGCAGCGGAGCGGCTAGGCCCATGAGCCATGGCCGCTGAGCCTGCGCATCCGGAACCTGTGCTCCGCAACTGCAGAGGCCACAACAGTGAGAGGCCCACGTACAGCAAAAAAAAAAAAGAAAAAGAAAAAAAAGAGTGAAGTTTATAGCAATACAATCCTACCTTAAAAAACAAGAAACACCTCAAATAAACAAACTAACCTTACACCTAAAGCAGTTAGAGAAAGAAGAACAAAAAAACCCCGAAGTTAGCAGAAGGAAAGAAATCATAAAGATCAGATCAGAAATAAATGAAAAAGAAATGATGGAAATAATAGCAAAGATCAATAGAATTAAAAGCTGGTTCTTTGAGAAGATAAAGAAAATTGATAAACCATTAGCCAGACTCATCAAGAAAAATAGGGAGAAGACTCAAATCAATAGAAGTAGAAATGAAAAAGGAGAAGTAACAACTGACACTGCAGAAATACAAAGGATCATGAGAGATTACTACAAGCAACTCTATGCCAATAAAATGGACAACCTGGAAGAAATGGACAAATTCTTAGAAATGTACAACCTTCCAAGACTGAACCGGGAAGAAATAGAAAATATGAACCGACCAATCACAAGCACTGAAATGCAAACTGTGATTAAAAATCTTCCAACAAACAAAAGTTCAGGACCAGATGGCTTCACAGGAGAATTCTATCAAACATTTAGAGAAGACTTAACACCTATCCTTCTCAAACTCTTCCAAAACATAGCAGAGGGAGGAACACTCCCAAACTCATTCTACAAAGCCACCATCACCCTGATACCAAAACCAGACAAAGATGTCAGAAAGAAAGAAAACTACAGGCCAATATCACTGATGAATATAGATGCAAAAATCCTCAACAAAATACTAGCAAACAGATTCCAACACTACATTAAAAAGATCATACACCATAATCAAGTGGGATTTATCCCAGGAATGCAAGGATTCTTCAATATATGCAAATCAATCAATGTGATACACCAAATTAACAAATGGAAGGAGAAAAACCAGATGATCATCTCAATAGATGCAGAGAAAGATTTCGACAAAATTCAACACCGATTTATGAAAAACATCCTCCAGAAAGTAGGCATAGAGGGAACTTATGTCAACATAATAAAGGCCATATATGACAAACCCACAGCCAACATCGTCCTCAATGGTGAAAAACTGAAACCATTTCCACTAAGATGAGAAACAAGACAAGGTTGCCTACTCTCACCACTATTATTCAACATAGTTTTGGAAGTTTTAGCCACAGCAATCAGAGAAGAAAAAGAAATAAAAAGAATGCAAATTGGAAAAGAAGAAGTAAAGCTGTCACTGTTTGCAGATGACATGATACTACGCGTAGAGAATCCTAAAGAGGCTACCAGAAAACTACTAGAGCTAATCAATGAATTTGGCAAAGTAGCAGGATACAAAATTAATGCAGCGAAATCTCTTGAATTCTTATACACTAATGATCAAAAATCTCAAAGTGAAATTAAGAAAACACTCCCATTTACCACTGCAACAAAAAGAATAAAATACCTAGGAATAAACCTGCCTAAGGAGACAAAAGACCTGTATGAAGAAAATTATAAGACACTGATGAAAGAAATTAAAGGTGATACAAATAGATGGAGAGATACACCATGTTCTTGGATTGGAAGAATCAACATTGTGAAAATGACTCTACTACCCAAAGCAATCTACAGATTCAATGCAATCCCTATCAAACTACCACTGGCATTTTTCACAGAACAAAAAATTTCACAATTTGTATGGAAACACAAAAGAGCCCGAACAGCCAAAGCAATCCTGAGAAAGAAAAACGGAGCTTGAGGAATCAGGCTCCCTGACTTCAGACTATACTACAATGTGACGGTAATCAAAACAGTATGGTACTGGCACAAAAACAGAAACACAGATCAATGGAAAAGGATAGAAAGCCCAGAGATAAACCACACACCTTTGGTCAACTAATCTATGACAAATGAGGCAAGGATATACAATGGAGAAAAGACAGTCTCTTCAATAAGTGGTGCTAGGAAAACTGGACAGCTACATGTAAAAGAATGAAATTAGAACACTCCCTAACACCATACACAAAAATAAACTCAAAATGGAATAGAGACCTAAATGTAAGGCCAGATACTATAAAACTCTTAGAGGAAGACATAGGCAGAACACTGTTTGACATAAATCACAGCAAGATCTTTTTTGATCCACCTCCTAGAGTAATGGAAATAAAAAGAAAAATAAACAAATGGGACCTAATGCAACTTTAAAGCTTCTGCAAATCAAAGGAAACTACAAACAAGACAAAAAGACAACCCTCAGAACGGGAGAAAATATTTGCCAACAAATCAACGGACAAAGGATTAATCTCCGAAATATATAAACAGCTCATGCAGCTCAATATTAAAATAACAAACAACCGAATCCAAAAATGGGCAGAAGACCTAAATAGACATTTCTCTGAAGAAGACATACAGATGGCTAAGAAGCACATGAAAAGCTGCTCAACATCACTAATTATTAGAGAAATGCAAATCAAAACTACAATGAGGTATCTCCTCACACTGGTTAGAATGGGCATCATCAGAAAATCTACAACAACAAATGCTGGAGAGGGTGTGAAGAAAAGGGAACCCTCTTACACTGTTGGTGGGAATGTAAACTGATACAGCCACTATGGAGAACAGTATGGAGGTTCCTTAAAAAACTAAAAATAGAATTACCATATGACCCAGCAATCCCAGTACTGGGCATATACCCAGAGAAAACCATAATTCAAAAAGACGCAGGCGCCCCAATGTTCATTGCAGGACTATTTACAATAGCCAGGTCATGGAAGCAACCTAAATGCCCATCGACAGACGAATGGATAAAGAAGATGTGGTACATATATACAATGGAATATACTCAGCCATAAAAAGGAACGAAATTGGGTCATTTGTTGAGATGTGGATGGATCTAGCGACTGTCATACAGAGTGAAGTAAGTTAGAAAGAGAAAAACAAATATCGTATATTAACACATATATGTGGAACCTAGAAAAATGGTACAGATGAACCGGTTTGCAGGGCAGAAACTGAGACACAGATGTAGAGAACAAACGTATGTACACCAAGGGGGTAAAGTGGTGGGCGTTGGTGGTGGTGGGATGAATTGGGAGATTGGGACTGACATATATACACTAATATATATAAAATAGATAACTAATAAGAACCTGCTGCATAAAAAAATAAAATAAAATTCAAAAAAAAAGTATTCAACTATTGACTAATCATAAAAAAAGCAATTCAATGAATAAGACTTTTTTCTATATAAATCAAGCATAGTATAATAATTCATGTTAAGTATGTTCAGATCATGTAACTGACATAGATTTAAATATTAAGAATCTAAAAATTTATGTTTTATTCAAGTTTATATAACAGACACTCATCAATACTGTAGAACTCTTTAGTCCCTATATGGTAAATATAAATAGAACATCATTTAATGGCTAAAATCTTTCTCATAGTAATTCTTAAGTCTTTAAGTATTCAAAATATTCTTACTACATCCTATTACCTTCTAGGTTTGTGGTGTAAGGTCCTAACAGACCTACCCTCCCACATTTAACAAGTGAATACAAAAAACTACTACATAAAAGTTCTAGAAAATGAACAAAAGCAACAGATTTTGGAGGTGACTTGAAACTTGGAAGACAGGACTAGCAAGCAGTAAATTTGTTGTTTTTAAGGCTTAACTGAGAGGGCAAGCTGCAGTTCCAGTGACCTGTCTTCTTTCTGGCCTAAAAACCAGAGGATAGGACCCAAAGCCACAGAATAGTGAGAGGGGAATTCCAGAAAGAAAAGAACCAACAAAAGTGATCTTCAAATTCTGTGTAAAAGCTCTGCCAGGTCTCAAGCTGACCGTTAAAACAGAAAAATGGAGAAGACAGAAGCAAGTATCAGTGAACTTGAAGATAAATCAATGGGAATTATCCAACTGGGAACAGAAAAGATAAAAAATTAGGAATGAAAAAATGAACAGAGCCTAAAGAAGTTGTGGGACAATACCGAAAGGTCTAACTGTTTCAGTGGAGTCCCAGAGAAAATGAGGCAAAAAAATGATTGAAGAAATTAATGGCAGAAAACTTCCCAATTGTGGTGAATAGCATAAGTGAACAGATTCAAGCTCAGCAAACCCCAAACAAGCTACACACACACATACACACACACACACACACACACACACACACCCTTAGCACATTGCAGTCAAACTGGCAAAAACCAAATAAAAAGAGAAAGTTTTGAAAGTAGCCCAAGAAGAACTACACATTTCATACAGGAGAACAATGATTCAAATGACAGCAAATGTTTCATCAGAAACTGTGGAGATCAATGAGAATGGAACAACATCTTTGAAGTGATGAAACAACAAAATAAAACCATTAATATAAAAATAACTTACATTAACTAGTCTTTCAAGACTGGGAATAATTAGAGATGTTTCCCCTCCTTTAACATCAGGATCTTTCTGCATTTCCTTAATAGCTTGCAATATTTCTTTCATACCTTCTTCAAGTTGCTTATTTTCTTCAACTAATTCTTTTACTAAAATGAAATATTTTTTTCATTGAATGAATAGATATTTTTACAATTTACACTATGCTATATAGATTACAAATATTTCACACACAGTAAAAATAACCCATTTATAAAATGCAAATAAATGTACAAAAAATTCAACTATAAATCCAATGTGTGAATAATGAAGTTAAATCACACACCTATTTAAATCCTGTGCATATACATATATATCTCATGGCTGAAAGAAATAAACCATAAGCATACTTTGCCTTTACTTTATATTAAAAATTTCTTAAATTTGTTTTTCTAACTGTACTTTCATTAGAGAACAAAAGAGAAAAATAGACTTATTTATCATCACAATAAATTCAGACTAATAACATGCTCTGAAAATGAATATAGCAAGGCAAACCAAATAGATGAATGAGAGACTGAAGTCTATACATTATAGTTAGTTAAGGCTAAAACAGACTAGAAAACAGAATGGAGTAAAGTCCTTTCAATCCCATAATTTTCAGTACAGACTAAATAAATAAGAAAACTAAGAGATAATAGTGACTTACATTTATTCTGAAACTTGGCTATTACTGTTCTACTTCTTTCTAAATCTCTTTCCTTTTCAATTAGTTCTCTTGAAAGAAATTCATTCTAAACAAAACATAAAGAGAAAAAAAATGATTTAAAAAAAATGACAATAGTTTTGAAGCTTAAAGAAGTTTGACCAATTGAGGTTTAACATACCCACAGCAAGCTACAGAAACGTAGCAGCACTCACAAAAATAAAATAAAATCTGAAAGGTAAAACAGATAATGATCCTCCTCCCACCTTCTCCCCCCGCCCCCCGACCCCACACCCATGGCAAAAGGCAAACAGATAAGGAAGGTTTTTGTCTTTGGCACTACAATCATCTCTTTTAATGATCTGCCTTTACACTACCCGTTCTGCCTGGCTTCTATGACGTTCAAGCTCTATTTCTGCATTTCTACTTTGTGCTTCTTTGATCAATAAATCCTGTGCTATGGCTTCATTCTAAAGAAACATTTAATAAATTAGGCAAGTCAATGAGTTCATTTCAGATGTATTGCATTTTTAGATCTTTTAAAAGACAGAATGTGTATAAATTAGTGTTAATGTGCAAACATAAAAGAATTCTTATTATAATTGCTACTTATCGAATTCTGTTAGTCATAAAAAAGAATTTTTAAAAAAAATCCCAGGAATGTAATTTGGAGGAGAGCTCACCTGAGATCTAAGAAATACTAGTTCTGTCCATAGCTGTTCTATAAGATTTGCAAGTGGATCTATCTGAGATAATTTTGATTGTGCAGTAATTGGCACAGGGTCCAGAACATTAACTTCAAGATTACTTTTCAAAATCTCTGTCTGTACGGGTACTTCACTTTTTCCTACATCTTCTTTGAAATTGGTATAAGCGTAGTTTATTGGGGTACGAACCTGTTCATCTTCTGATGTTGCTACTAGTGATTTAGCCACGTCAGCTCTATTTTCATGAATTTGTTGACAAAGTATTGCAGATTTTTGCCTAAGTGATAATTTCTGCATTAAGTCTGAAGCTGTTGATAAGGCTCGTAAAGAAGAATCACTTTTTTGTGTGAAATTAGTCTTCTCAAGTGCCTGATGGCTTCCTGATACTTTCTTCATAGATTCATCAGAAACAGAGTATAAATGGTCATTTATTTCTTCACGATTCTCCCTACTAAAGGTATTGACTAATGATTCTAGATTTGTTAAAGACTATAGACAGGGTGCTTTAAAAATCTCTCTTATTGTAATAGTTTCTGGAGGTGAAATATTATCTTTCACTTGTATAGATGAAGAATGTCTAGTTAAAGAGACAAAAGGATCCACTTCACTTTCTACACTATGACGAATTTCAGATAACATTCTTGATAATGATCCTATGGTCATATTCTCTTCAGGCTCATTCTGACATGACTGTGGAATATTGAATGATGGTCTCCTATGCGGCAGCTCTACTTTATCTGAACTCCTAATCTGTATTCAGAGTAAATAATGTCTCATTAATGAATCTTGGGATTGACAGGTTATTGAAATAAAACATTTTCCTTTTATTTAACAAGTATAAAAAGAAGCAGTGTCCAAAATGAGACAATGGGGGCAGAAATGAAAGCCCTGATAATAATATTTTTCTTTATTCTCTTCACCATAGCAGTACCTTACTATTTACCTTTGATTGTGCTTCACTCATATTTTTGAGGCTCATGAAATCAAATTTTCTTCCTTCCATTTTATTCTCTTGAGAAAAGTCTTCAGTTAGGTTCAGGTCCTCAACAGTTAATCCTACATATAAAAGAATTAACAAATGAGAAACATAAAAATAACTCTGCTATTATTCCAATACTTTAACTCTTAAAAACTAGAATCAAATTTTAACTCAAACAAAATGTAGAATAATTATTTCCAAAATCCTTGATCTATATGTAGCCTCCTATACAACTTCCTGATTTAGCTCACTTTTAATAAGATATTAATAAGTTGTTTATTTTTTGATATTGAGCTCCATGAGCTGTTTGTATACTTTAGAGATTAATCTTTTGTCTGTTGTTTCATCTGCAAATATTTTCTCCCATTCTGAAGGTTGGCTTTTCTTCTTGTTTATGGTTTCCTTTGCTGTGCAAAAGCTTTTAAGATACAATGGAATATTACTCAGCCATAAAAGAAACGAAATTGAGTTATTTGTAGTGAGGTGGATGGACCTAGAGTCCGTCATACAGAGTGAAGCAAGTCAGAAAGAGAAAAACAAATATTGTATGCTAATGCATATATATGGAATCTAAAAAAAAAAAATGGTATTGATGAAACTAGTGGCAGGGCAGGAATAAAGATGTAGACATAGAGAATGGACTTGAGGACACAGAGGGGGCATGGGGGGAAGCTGGGACAAAGTGAGAGTAGCATTCACACATACACTACCAAATGTAAAATAGATAGCTAGTGGGAAGCAGCCGCATAGCACAGGGAGATCAGCTCAGTGGTTTGCAACGACCTAGAGAGGTGGGATAGGGAGGGTGGAAGGGAGGCTCAAGAGGGAAGGGATATGGGGATATATGTATGCATATGGCTGATTCACTCTGTTGTACAACAGAAACTAACATAGTATTGTGAAGCAATTATACTCCAATAAAGATGTATTCAAAAAAATAAATAAAATATAATAAAAATAATCTTAAAAAAGATATTAATGAAAAACAATTACAAATTTTATCTTCGCTATCATTCTTTTCCCATATTAATAAGTACTTAAATAGTTAAAAGACACATATTAAGAAAGTAGATAAGAATCATGAATAATGACTAAATTGCTTAATACACTAATAAATTATGAAGTTTTGCCCTTCTAGAAATTTTTGATGTATTGTACTATAGACAGCATAATGCTAAAAAAAAAATAAAACAAAAATAAACAAGCAAAAAAAACCTCTATTATTCATAGATACTTATGGGCTTGGGCCAAGTTAGAAAAAAAAATGCCTTCTCTATGGTCTTACAAAAAAGCACTGTAATAGCTATTAAAAAATAAACCAGCTGTTCTCTTTATATCATGTAAGATAAAACAAAACAAAAAATTGTTATTTTTATTCAATAAAACATTACTTTCACTTAGTAAAGAATAATGTACAATTAAAGCTTCCAATGCATAGCTTTTAAAGAAAAAGAAAATATTAACAGTAACATATATTAACAAAAATTACTGTTTTATCATTACTAATCACAACATACTGGGATTGTCTAGAAATTAATACAGACTATATTGTAAATTTTTCAAAAGTCCATGATTCTGATGTTTGTTTTTTGTTCACTTATCATTCTTTTAACTGTTTAGATTTAGGACTAAACTCAATGACACTCACTCATACACTCTTCATCAGGCCATTATTTTCATTTATCAAACTTGTAGCAAAACCACAGTAATACAGCAATACTATTTCTCACATACAGAAAATAACAGATCCAGACAATTCATTTTCCAATGATTCTTTTAAAGATTTGGAATAACAGTATACCTGAAGTTGCAGTTCTTTTTCCTTTTTCTTGAGCCATTTGACGAATTTTTTTCTTCAGATCAAGTCTTTCTTCCTCTAGGCTTTCAATCTACAAAATTAAAATTGTTAGTATTTTTCTTTACTTCAACCAGGAAAATAACCAATTGACTACTGCACTTGCCTCTTTCAAAAGAATCTGGTTTTCAGCTCTGTACTGCTGCTGTTTTAAACTTTTGCTATTTCTAAATTCAGTTAAATCAATCATTGTCTTTGGTTCAAGGCCTAAAATAAAAAGCAGAATGATTAAAACCTTATTAATATTCAAATGAACTACAAAAACTTCATACGGCAACTGGTTATCATCAAGCAACTGGTTATAATCTATTTAGCCACCATC
Source organism: Phocoena sinus (assembly GCF_008692025.1). Lineage (NCBI taxonomy): Eukaryota > Metazoa > Chordata > Mammalia > Artiodactyla > Phocoenidae > Phocoena > Phocoena sinus. Next base: position 32,198,404 of record NC_045772.1, on the reverse strand, counting down.
ACTGAAGAATGGGGGATTTTTGTGCAAGAATTTTTCAGGTATTTGAACTGTAACCATACAAGCTAAAATTTTATCACAATTATTTTATTTTATTTTTTTTATCACAATTATTAATGGAAATCCTGACAAAGACATATTATGATCTGTCTTCCATGTTGGACTGTCAGAGAGGTACTATAATGTACTAAGAATAGAAGCTTTGTAATAAAACAAAGTTGGGTTCAATTCCCACTTTCAACTATTAACTGGTTGTAAGGATAATACTATATGTAAGTACATGTGTATGAATGTATACACGTATTTCTTTTTGGCTTGTTGTCAGGGGTATAATAAAATTAACCCAAATAAAGTACTTATAGCAGTGCTTGGCACATAGTAGTCAATATTAATATCATTATCAATTATATTTTATCATGACTAGACTGATGCTCTCAGTGTGCCACTTTCCTAACTTCCCATTACTAAGCAGCTATGCTCTGAAAACCAGATATCAAGATTGTCTCAAGTAATTATAAAGCAAGATTTGGGGCCTTTAAAAAACAGAAAATCTGGTGTTTGTGACGGCTCAGTCACCTTTAGGAACGTCCAGATTGAAGTTGGCCATGATCTGGTAGATCAAGTTGATTAGACTAAGTCTAACTTGAGGTCCTGGCATTACTCTGGGTCCTAGATAGACACTTTTTTACGAATAAATAATATGTATAAAATATTTATTTTTCCTTCCTTTAGAGAATAGTTTTTACAGGTGATCATTTTAACTCTAAGAAAGCATTAACTGGTATTTACCAAGTATAATGAAATCATGATTTAGATATTTATTTCCATTTTAAAGTAGCAATTTAGATTGGACTGTCGTAACATTCAAACTAGTAATATTCACTAATGAACTATTAATTGATATCAATATATAAACTCTCAAGCTATATTTATTAATTACTTCTTAGAATCAATAGTAACCTTAAAATACTTAACCCAAGTAAAACTTAGTGCCAATTATAAAAGTCAAGTATTTAAAAGTCTTAAAAAGGATTAAACAGTATTTCTAAATGTCCCCATGCATTCATCTGAAACTAGAGCATTTTGCAAACTAACACACTACTTTTGTTGGAAAAAAAAAAGGTTAATTTCTAATAGTGGTATTAACTAAGTAGCTTTCCATTTTTTAAGCATGCAATTATTATTGAGGAGATCTCCGACTGAATATAGCAGTGCTCCAGGTCTGTCCAACCACCATCGCAGCTCCATCAAATCCATAATCCCACTTCAACTGGAACAGCTCCATTTTTACTTGTTTTAAGTATTTTTATAGGAGGAATTATTAAATTAAAAAAAGCATCCAAATATTTAAAAATAATCACATGCAAAAAAAAATGACGTGACAATTAGGTTGAGCAAACTACGTATCTTAAAAGATGACTTACCCATACGCTCTTTAAGTGCCTCATTCTCATCAAGAAAATCATTGATCTTCAATTCAAGTTTATTGATTTCCTTTGTCAATACTTCAATCTCTTGATCTCTTATTTTAATTTGGTTTTTACAATTCTTTATTTCAATAACAGCATCTTCTAAGCCATAAACTCCCTGAAAAATACCCAATGTAATTTAAATATAACATTGTTTATTTGAATAAACTGTCAAATTCATGAACTTGTTTTCTTATTAAGTCTGAGGGGAAGTACACATATAACTAAGATTTACAACTATAAACTGTGTTTTTTACTGTACTTTTAAAAAACAAATCCAGTAATAATAATAACGGGAAATGGAACAGTTGAAATTTCCCTGTATAGCATCCTAATGGCAAAGTGACTCAGAATATTACACATAAAACACTTAATAAAATACAGAAAAGGAATAGTAAGGGAGAATCAGCAATACCATTAGAATATGTAGGTTATTAGTTGCCTGACTTAGCAGTAATCAGATTTAAAAATATAAAAAGTACAAAGTAAGGCTGTGTTGGCACAGTAGGTGGTAAAACTGTCTCTGTTACAACTTTTAGACAACTCATCAGTGGTGTCACATCTACATGGTGGTACAATGACACAGATTACAAAGAATCTAATCCTGCTGCCTCACCAAAGCTGATTATCTGGGCAAAATGCTTTAATCAAATGGCTTGAAAACAATTCTGCCAAAAAGTAAATGCTGCACAAAAGTTTGAACACTTCAGTATAAATCAATTAGGATAATCTTTATCACGAGATACTTCTGGAATGTTTTTAAATGGTATAAAGAAAATGGCACAGAACAGTCTATAAGTGGCAAGATAATTCTAAGCTCCTTGATTGACAAGATAAAAATACATACCAATTCATAATCTTTTAATCGCTTCAGAGTCTCAACTAGTTCTTTATCCTTTTCCCTAGCATCAGCCTCAGCCAGTTCAGCTGTTCTCTCAGCCTCTTTAGTTCTCTCTTCTAAAATTTGAAACTTAGACTGAATTTTCATATAATGAGTCCGTTGAGAAAGTGCTGAAGCTCCTACAGGGTAAAAATTAAAATCATGAATGAACTGAATTGACTACTTACTCCTATAAAACACTGGTTGAAGCATGGGAAGCAGGAAATGTGGTATGTCACTAAAAAAAGTCCATTTAATATTATAATTTTATATTTGTAAAATAAAGTTTTGATTTGGTTTTATTTATAAAACTAAAAAGGAAATTTTAATAAAATCTTAGCTGAAAGGGTATGGATTATAAAAGATTGGAAAACACTGCTTTACAAAGAATGATAATTGTGGCAAAGGCTGCTGTTTCTAATAGTTAGCTCCCTTTCGTCCACTGTAATAGAACTATGGATTTTTAGACGGACACATGGCCACTTGAAATAAAGACTAAATTTCCACTTACATTCCAGTAGCTAGGTGTGGTCATAAGACTAATAGGATATAAACAGAAAGACCATGTGCACATTTCAGGAAATGTTTTTAAAGGAGAGGAGTGAAATTTTCTTTTCTCCTTCCTCCTTGCTGCCAGCTGGAATATGGACATTAGGGCTGGAGCTCAGTCTTCTTAGAACATGAGATGGAAACCTCATGCTGATAGTCAAAGCAACAAGATACAGGGTCCCTGGTATCTGGTATTTGTACAAGTAGCACACCTACACTAAACTAGTTGCCTCAACTTTGATTATATCACGGAAAAATACATTTCCATCCTGTTTAAACCATTGTTACATTCGATTTTTTTCTGTCAGTTGCAGCTAAACTCAACTGTAACTAATAGTTTAAAAATTCCTACTTGTACATCTTAACAAACTGTTGCTAAGACCAAAATATAGTATTCATATCATTCTAAAATGTACTGACAATCATTCTTACACTCATCCATAATAAACATCTACTGATTTATAGGTCATATACTTACATACAGGAACTGGACTAGTGTGGGAGATCACACACATTTATAAGAAGTGAGCCCTGTTCTCTGGAGTTAACAGCCTAGCTGGAGAATGTGACAGAGGCTCCTGTCCCCAAAATCTATTCTCCCTTTCTTCTGCAAGGCCCTCCACAATATATTACCTGCCTATCCTTCAGTACATGCTCTTTGCTTCTTGCCTCCTCTTCCTCTACCTCGCTGTTTGGGATTGGATGTGAGGGTAAAGTTCCATTTTGCATGAGGCAGATGAAGGCAATACCCTAGACTGCCTAACTAGACCAATACACAAGTGAGAAATAAACTTCTATCTTGATTTTGCCACCATTTTTCAGATGCTTCTACGAGCTAAAACTAATCTTAACCAATAAAGGAGACCACCATTAACTGTCATGCACAAGTTAAATTCAAGATACAGAGTATAGTCTAGTACACACACCTTCTGTGGACTTTAGGAATTACATGACTATGGACTGACAAAAGCGTCACTATATAAGACCTTTCCGTATTTGACAGCAGAAATCAACCGCCACTTTTTCTCCTGGTGACTGGAATATGCAAACCCCACAACATCAGTGATCCTTTTAAAGCAATTTAAGCTATTGTCAAAGAATAATTCTAGTACATACATAATACAGACACATGTAGAAATAAGTATAGCAAGTGGGGCTTGACGCTGCTCAACAGTCACACTATATTTCCCTAGTCTGGTTCATTCTTCCAGATGACCATTTCCTACCTTCTCTTTACTTCTCTCTCCTCAAACTTCTAATATATCTGCCTCTATCCTCACTTTCAGCTGAGAACCTTGCTTTCTCATTCACTGAGAAAACCAAAACTTTTACTGTCAGGACATCTACCCAGCCACATCAGACAGTAACTACACACCCCACCCTTCTTCCTGTTACTATGGATGAACTCTCTGCGCTCCTAAGCCAACTACTCCACTGAACACTAGATCCCATCCCATTGCCTTCTCAGGAATATTACTCCAGAAGTCCTTCTCTCCCTCCCTTGCTTCATCAATTCATGAATTGCTTCCTCTTTAATGGATCTTTCCTATTAACTTAGAAGCATGATTATTTCTTCCATTTAAAAGAGAAAAACATTTTCTTTATCCCCCTTTCCCCTCAGGCTACCACTCTATTTTTCTCCTTTCCTTTTCCTCAAAAGTCTCTGTATTGGCTCTATTTCATCTCTACCCATTTTCTCTTGAACCAAAAATGACTACTGCTAAATCCAGTGGTCAATTTTTAGTGCTCCTCTTGTCTTATCAGCAGCAATGAATATAGTATGGAACACAGTTGCTTAGGCTCTTCCTTGATGACATTCCACTGTGAGTTTCAGGGCTCTACGTGCTCCCGGTTTTCCTCCCATCTCTCTGGTCATTCCTTCTCAGCCTTTTTGGTTGTTCCTTTTCATCTCCCCAAGTTCTAAAGTAAAAGCATCCCAAGGCTCAGTCTTAAGATTTTTCTTTTTAACCAACATTTTCTGCTTTGATGATCTCAGCCAGTTTCATGACTTCAAGTACCATTTTTATGCATAAAGTTCCCAAATTAATATGTTTAACCCAGACTGTCCTCATGAACCTCAGACTTCTATATACAAGTACCTACTTAACACTTTCACTCAGATGTCTAATAGCCATCTCACACTTAACATGTCCTGTTTAACTAAGTACCTGACCACCTCTAAACCTGCTCTTTCCACAGCCCTCCCCAGCATTCAGACCAAAAGCTCTGATAACTTTCACATCCTACATCTGATCTGATCTGTCAGCAAATTTCATTTCTATCACCTTCAAAATACATCCAGAACTGACTACATATAACTCCACTGCTACCTCCATGCTTTAAACTACCATCACCTCTCTCCAGGTTATTGCAGTAGTCTTATAACAGGTTCCCTGCTTCTCTCCTTACCACTCCTAGAGTCTATGGCAGACACAGTCCAAGTCAAAATATATCACTCCTTTCTTCAGAAATTTTTTGATGTCCATTCTCACTTAAAAGAAAAGCCGAAGTCCTTACAATGAACTGTAATGCCCCATATGATATGGCCCCTCGTTACCTCTCTGATCTCATCACCTACTACTGCCCACTTGCTCACCCTGCTCCAGCCACAAAGGCTTCTTTGTTGTTCCTCAAACATGCTCAGTACACTCCTGCTTCAGGGCCCTGCACTTATCCTCACTGCTTAGGGACATCCACATGGCTCACTCCCTCATCTTCTTTAAGTCTTTGTTCAAATATCTCCTCAGTGAGGCTTTTGCCTCACTACCTAAATTACAACCACACTACCATTATTTCACTTACACACAAACACACACTCATTATTTCCCCTTTGTGTCTAATTTTTTTTTATCTTCAGCAATTACAATAAATATGTCATGAACTTATTATGAATAGTTTGCATTAATGTGTTCTGGTATAACTACAGTATATAGTCTTTTGGAAATACAAGATCACTAATGTTGTAAGGGCTTACATTCAAAGGATTTGATGAGTTAGGTAAGCTAGCATGACCCAAGGTAGGGAGAATATGATGACATATCAAGTTGGGTAAGGTTAATTCAAATGTTGACAAGTCAATTACTTCTGAAAAATCTCTGCAATGTTGCTACACTGATCAAAATTTTATTTTCTTCCATTCTTTGTTAATTACAAAAAGGAGGATAAATACAATTATATCACCATTTTTCATTTCTTTTATACAGCCAATCTGGTAATAGGGGTTAATGTAGTTTTCATCAGAGAAAAACTACAGAAAATACTGCCATCATTTACATGTGTAAATACTAATATCATATATACAGTAGTCAATAATACCTTGTACAATTTTTTAAGAATACAAAATTCAAATACAGAAAAATCACTAATATATCTGTTGGCATAATATAATTTCATTTTAATAAAAATAAAATATTTTAAAAACTTAATGGTATATAAAATGACTATATACTTATAAAACATTGAATTACCTTTGTTTCTTTGGAGCTCATTTTTCAAATCTTCAATAATAAAAGTATTTTTTTCCATTTCTTTTGTATATTGCTCTACTTGGTCAGTGAGCATCTTAATTTGACTATCTCGTTCTTGTATACCCTGTAAAATATTTTGAATATTACATATTATCACTTCATGAATATTAATCTACATTTTTAAAGTAAGAGAAAAGGTAGGTCTTGTTTTTTTCAACAAGACTATAGAATATATTTCTTGTGAGTCAAAACTGTGCTTTTACTATTTTGTATACCTCAACTGCACTAATCACTGTAGGAATACTGCTGTCACTCTAGTACTTAAAGATGATATAAGGGCTAGCACTCTCACAAATACAAATTCCAGAACTCTCTAATATTTGTGGCTTCTAATAACTCCTTTTGTGTTACTTTTCCTCATCATCCAATTCTATCTTTTTATCATTTTATGTTTGTGTTTTACCTTGTGCTTTTTCCTTTACTCAACTTAGCTTTCACCCCTGCAGTACTTCATTCAAAAATCTTGTCCCTTGCGATCGTCCTTATTCTCCAAATACTTTCCAAATTTCCTTCTTTCTTTTGGACTATGACTAGAGAGCACAGCTGATGCAAGTGTAACTTCTTTCTATATGAATATATTTGTACTATCAATAAAAACAAAAATTTTATATAGTACAAATTATAACCATACTTTAGCTTATTTCACATTGTACAGGATAGTTCAGCACTAAAACACAACATAATAGACTTTAGTAACAGAGAATTAAGATATTTTTTTAATTTCTAAAAGTTTTTAAAGTTTCTTATTAAATAATTCCCAAGCAAAACAATAAATGTATTATCTGCATCAATAGAGAAAAATACATAAAATAATTTTATTCCTAACTCTAAACTTAATTCTAATTTTTTCTTGGGACTGGACGGTGTAAGAAATTTCAAAAGACTTTATTATATACCCAAAAGTGCAAGTGACTAGATTAGGCACAGGAAATAAATAAGACATAATTTAGAGTTTCATTGCCAACTTTAATAAACCTCGTTGATAAACCAAATTTTGAGAAAGTTTTACCTGTTGTAGAGCCATAATATTACTTTTATCAGCATCAAGTTGGGCATTTTTCAGTTTCTCCCTCAGGTTATGTAACATTTGCTGGTACTCAATAATTTCATCATCTTTAGAAGACAAAATTAACTAGAAACAAACAAAATAGAATCTGTTACATAAGAGCAAAATTAATAAACCATTCCTCATTTATGGTATTTTAATATATACCATTAGCAGATTTCGAGAAAATACAGGAAATAAAATTCTTTGAAGTGAGAAAATAGCAACTATTGGAATGACCACTGTTCTTTTGTGCATACAACCTGAAATTCAAATAAGAAATGATTCAAAAATATACACTGTATTTTTTGCTTTTTAAGAAACTCAATCTTTTAAACAATCTCTAGTTTCCAAAACCCATTCCTAGAACACTAAGCTATAAATAACTCCCTGCAATTATAAAAGGTTTTGTACAACTAATCTTTTATGAAGAAAACATTAAAATGACACTAAGAAGCATAAAATATCTTGAATGAATAAAAGGTATCTTGTTATGTTGTATGAAAGGAAAAGGCTAGCATTCCTCTGGACAAGAATGGAAGAGGTCCTCAGGCTTGACAACATGCATATGGTTAAGGCATTGCCATCCACTTCATGGCCTCTAATCATCATTTTTTTTTTTTTTTTTTTTTTTTTTTTTTGCGGTACGTGGGCCTCTCGCTGCTGTGGCCTCTCCCGTTGTGGAGCACAGGCTCCGGACGCGCAGGCTCAGCGGCCAAGGCTCACGGGCCCAGCCACTCCGCGGCATGTGGGATCTTCCCAGACCGGGGCAGGAACCCGTGTCCCCTGCATCGGCAGGCGGACTCTCAACCACTGCGCCACCAGGGAAGCCTCTAATCATCATTTTTTAATACTGTACTGCATATTTGAAAATAGCTAAGAGAGTGGATCTTCAAAGTTCTCATTACCAGAAAAAAAAAAAATTGTAACTATGTATGGTTACAGATGTTAACTGGACTTACTGGGGTAATCATTTTGCAATACATACAAACATCGAATCATTACACTGTATACCTGAAACTAGTATCATGTTATGTCAATTTTACCTCAATTTTAAAAAAATGAAAGGTACCTTGTGTTCTTTGCTAGGACCAAATATCAAAATCAATCTATAAATTAATTTATAAATTTAATATATACCCAATAAAATACCTAAAATATTTTAAAGAACTATTTCTAAAATTTGTATTTAAAAAGCACATTTATAAGAATCTAAAAAACATAAATAACGAGAACAGCTTTTTCAAATATTTAAGCATAATAATTAAAACAAGTGGGGCTTCCCTGGTGGCGCAGTGGTTGAGAGTCCGCCTGCCGATGCAGGGGACACAGGTTCATGCACCTGTCTGGGAGGATCCCACATGCTGTGGAGCGGCTGGGCCTGTGAGCCATGGCCACCGAGCCTGCGCGTCCGGTGCCTGTGCTACGCAACGGGAGAGGCCACAGCAGTGAGAGGCCCACGTACCGCCAAAAAAAAAAAAAAAGTGTACATGGTTAGAAAACAGATCAATCAATATAAAGAAGAGAGTCCCAAAATAAATTCAAATTCAACAGTTTTGTATGTAATAAAAATGGAAGTGTATTTTAGTAGGAGAAAAATGAAATGTTCAATAAATGATGTTTAGACAACAGAGTAGCTCGGTTACACCCATATCTCACTCTTCATACCAAAATAAATAATATATGCTTCAAAGATTTACATGTAAAAGATGAAACTAGAAGATACTAGAGAAAATATAAGAAAATAATTTTATACTCAGAATCCTTTCTAACTATGATACAAAGGCCAAAAGCCATAAAAAACATTAAATTTATGCAATATAAAAAAAATACTTCAGGGGCTTCCCTGGTGGTGCAGTGGTTGAGAGTCCGCCTGCTGATGCAGGGGACACAAGTTCGTGGCCCAGTCCGGGAAGATCCCACATGCCACAGAGTGGCTGAGCCCTTGAGCCATGGCCGCTGAGCCTATGCATCCGGAGCCTGTGCTCCGCAACGGGAGAGGCCACAACAGTGAGAGGCCCGCATAACACACACACAAAAAAAAATTCATAGTAAAAAAACACCATAAAGCCAAAAGACAAGTGACCAACTAGAGGAATATATTTGCAATATATATCACAATTACACTTGTAGCATTTATTCTACAGATACACATTTTCAAAATGAATATACAAGGATATTCATTAAAACATTGTTTCTAATAGCAAATATTGGAAACCTCCTAAACGCCACATAATAGGGAATCAATAACATACATATCTACAAGAAAAATTACATTAAAAAGAACAAAGTAATACCATACATACTGATATAAACTAAGTAAAAGATACTAAGTAAAAATGAAGTGCAGAAGAATACATTTGCTAACATCTCTCCCCCAAAATTAAACGATTAAAAACAACTCTTTTTTTCCTGGTGTTGGTAAACTATGGCTCACAGGTCAAACTTGGCCTGCTGCCTGCTTCTGTAAAGTTTCATTGGGAAAACAGCCTTGCTCATTTATTTATGTATTGTCTATGGCTGCCTTCATATTATAATAGCAGAGTTGAATAGATACACCAGAAACCAAATATTCTAAAATATTTACTCCCTGGTCTTTTACAGAAAGTTTATTGACCTCTGATTGATTCTATAAACTTCATTTCCACTGCTACTGCTCTTGTTTAAAATATAGGTTAGCTGAGATTCCCACATGATAATTTCAAATAGCCAACAAGATTTATGTGAACCTTGTTAGAAACAAAGACTATAAAAGTGATAGCTTTTAAAATTAGATTTATTCAGAATCATTTCAGATTTTTCAAAATATATAATCATCACAATCCTAACTTCTGATATGGTAAGGCTTGGGGTTGTGGTTGGAGTTAGAGAGTGGTGAGGAGGAACAGACTTCTGAAAAGACTTCTCAGGTAATTCTGAAAGATCCCTTCCCTTACTTCCATTCCTGATCCACTTCCTTACTCCCATTTCCACTGAATGCCAATACCTTGATTAATCTAACATGGAAGGAGAGCCAGAAAAACTAAAATTAAACCTGGAACTATATAACTAATATATACAAGGTACCTATGGTTTACATGAAAACATTTAAATTTTATTTATAATTATCTATTTTAGATGACATATTATATTTTAGACTTAGATTTCTATCAGAAAACTAAAAATTTTAAATTTAACTCATTGATGTAGAAGAGCTCATTCAACAACAGATAAGCTAGAGGTCTACACACGAGTTTTAGAGTTTTCCAGCTAAAACATTTAATACACTTTTTTAAATGCCTAATAAAAATGTCATTAACTAGTACAAGAACTTTAAAGAAAATTAAGACTAAAAAATTGAAATCTAAAATGAAAATGAACAAGCTATTATAGCAATTGAAAAAAGCACCTTCCATTCTTCTACTTTTGCGTTGACAGCTGCCATGATTGGATCATCTTCTTCATTTTTTGCTTTCAGAAGATTTGTAAGCTCCTGCACCTAAAAGGCAACAACTATTTCAAGAACTGTTGCAAATTAGTGTACTATACATGTATTTGTTGTATATGAATATTTACACACATGATAAGCATACACATGCACATATATACATATACATTACAAATGCATATTCATTATGGGAGCAGTTCTGTAGTTAAGGTGACCTTTAATTGTTTGTGCATCTTTACAGTTGTATAATTATTTTTTGTCATTAGAGAATTGTATTTTTAAGTATTATTCTACTTTTTAAACAAGTTTAATCCCCTGTAAGTAGTAAACAATATATTGGTTTCTATGATACTTAGAGTGTATTTATTTTAAGGTATAAAATTAAGCTTGATGATCCACAGGACTTCTAAGAGGCTTTAGCAGAAAATTTGCAGGATTGTTATCTACATATTCATTCAGGTATCACCCATATACTCTACATGGCAGTAATTACAAGGTATATGTAAGGGGACTAGAGAAACACATAGAGACAAGTATATTACCATGGCAACATATTACAGTATAAGATGACATACTAGAGCATAAGACAAAAATTCATACCCTAGAAAGTTAAAAGTACTTTCTAGTTTCATATAAATAGTAATGAGGCAATATGAAGTTTGCCCAAATAAGTCAAACAGGAATTCTTACTTGAAGCTGGTAATGATCATTTTCTTTTTTTAACTGGTCCATTATATTATCTGTCTGATGCACAATAGCTTTCATCCTATTATATTCATCAGTCATCTTCTCCATTTCCTGTACAGACTCTTCTAGATTTTTTCTCATTTCTTCATTCTGAAGTTCAAGTTTCTCATTAGCTTCTGTTAAAGTCTAAGAAAGGTAAAGATGCTACAGTTAAAAACAATTTAAGAAACTAAAATTTAAATTAATACTAAATGGAGTCATACGTGTCTGCTGGAGAAAACAGAATTCTTCATAGATATTTAGTATCAATTGCTATTGGTCAATTAAACCAAATTAAATATCAAGAAAAGTGTAAGTACTTAGTTCTTAAACAATGCCCAAGATAGGCATATAACAAGAATGAATTTGCAAGATTTGCAACTTCAAAGATGCAATTTATTTCATGTTTTACAAATACATAGTTGCAGATTTATACTAAATATATTGAAATGTAGGGCTAAATACTAATTTTATATTATAATGAAATTAAAGCTTTATAAAGATCATTGCTTTGAAATGACTTCTATCCATTTTACCTGAATTTCATCTAGATATTGGACAAGTTCATAGTTTTTTTTAGACAATTGTGATCGGTAGTCACTGTCTTCTCTTCTTGATGAAAGGGTTTCTTTTTGCGAATCTATTTGTTTTTGATAGTCAATAATATCCTGACGAAGCTGTTCATTCTGAAGGCAGATCAAACACAGTATCCTATTAAAAAAACTATCCAAAGAAACAAAATTTCACCCTCTGAATAGTGATCTCAAAACACATCTTTAAAATTCCAAGGTTTCACCACCCTTAAAGCCTCACCTTTTTCTTTAGACGTTTGTTCTCCAGAAGAGGACAGGAAAAAGTTAATTAGAAATAAGAAAGGCAATATATAATTAAATATAATAATTAGAAATTAAAGAAAACAAAAAAAAAATTTTTAGGAGAATGAGATATTATTTTGGATAATCAAAGAAAGCAAGAATACTAATTACCAACCAAAACAAAAAAACATTTTGATTATGTTAAAAAGATAAGCACTATCAGGATAAACAATGTACAAATATTATTTGGCTCAGAAGAACCAAATAATAATCAGAATTTGTAATATTTAATGAGAAACAAAAGTTTTAAAAGAATGCCAGATAAAGTAGGAGGAAATAAGGCAGAAATCCAGTCATATATTCAGTTAGCAAACTAGCAAAGAACAGCTTAAAAAAACAAAGCAAGATTTACCCACATAGACCTAAGAGATGAATGTAGTACTTAACGGCCTCACCTTTCAACTTATTTTCTATTTCCCTAAGACAAAGTCATATCATAAAACACGGTTTGAAAACATCAATTACTTAGACGATGCCAGTTCTGGTTACAGAATTAATTTATGAACACTTTTTTAATAAGTATCTTTGTTGAACCACCACAACTACTAAAATTTTTTACCAACCTCTCTCCTTAATTTGCTGTTTTCATTTTCTGCCTCCTCATTTCGAAGAGCCAACTAAAACAGCAAAAAACAAATAAGATAAAATTCAGCAGTAGTTCTATGTAATGCCAGGTTTTCAGTTCCTTTCCAATAACACAGAGAATGTTTAACTACTGAGGACTTCAGGTCGACCCAAGACATGAATTATATGCCAAAATTTTGAAAACTAACTAACTAAGGATTAGGAAGGATGAAGCAGGTTGAGTTTAAAAGATTATAAAACAAAAAACAAAAACCTCTAACCAAAGGATACAGAAAACAAAACATTACCCTCTTCCCCCAGCGTAAAACCTAAAAATGAGTAGTCTTCCAACCAAGATCTTCATCATTTTGCAGTTCTATTACCAGAGCTAGAATACTCTTTGCTCTCAGTGAGCATTAAATTACTTAGAAATACAAAGCAGTAGAACATAATGGTTAAAAAGAAGCATGGATGCTTGGATATTGGGTGGGGAGACTAAAAGGACATTATTGGGCCAATAGAGGAAATCTGATTATGGACTACATATTAGACAACAGTACTGAATTGATATTACATTTCTGAGTACGCTAATTATATAAGTAGCTATATTGGAAAATATAATACTTATATAGTTATAAAGGAAATATAACTACTTCCTTTCAGTGGAAACACACTGAAATATTTAAGAATGAAATATCATGATATTTGCAATATTTAAGTATGAAGTATCATGATATCTGCAATTAACTCTGATGTCTCAGCAAAAAAGAAAGGAGGGGAGGGGAGGGGAGGGGAGGGGAGGGGAGGGGAGGGGAGGGGAGGAGAATAAGTCTGTGTGTACAAAGATAAAGCATATGTGGCACAGTGTTAACAGGTGAACCTATATGAAGACTATGTGTTTACTGTTTTTCTTACCATCTTTATGAAGATAAAGTTTTCAAAAAAAAAGTTTAAAGAAAGTTCATAATAAAATGCAGTGTGCTATACGAATCTTAGAATTTTACCATTATTATTATTATCATCTGGGAGTTAAGAAACAGTCCCATCCTGTTTTGAATTGGAAAATTTTAACAAGAAGAGGCATGTCAGGAACTTAAGGCTGAAGTATTTAATACTACTGATGCTCCTTTTCCTTGGTTTTGAAACATCATACTCTTGATATTTGTCCTTTCTTGGTCTATTCCTTGAAGCACCACTTCCTCTTGCATTAGACATTTCTATATCTAGACATCTGCCTTACAATCACTTCTATTGCTTCAGTATCTATGCTGATGACCCACAAATTCTTATCATCTATCCGGTATCTCTGAGTTTCTTATCCAGATATCCTTTCTGAATATGCCCACAGGGACCTCAAACTCAACATGTACAAAACAAATAATAATCACAAGCCTTCTAAACTCCCCTTGTGTCACTTCTAAGTGAATGGCGCTATCTACCTATCCAGTGGCCCAACCCAGAAAATTAGGTGGACTACCCATTCCTCCCTCTTCACCAACAACCAATCATTCATCATATCCAATTACATCTACATCCCTCAAACATGTCTATGTCCCTAATCCCCCTCAGTCACTAATTAGTCCATCGTCACACTGACTTAGCATAAATGTCTCCTTACTAGTCTTGGCCTCCTTCAATCCACTCTCCACAAAGGAGAGTAAACTTGCAAAGTACAGATCTGATCATGATATCCCTGAGTTCAAAATCCTTCATTGGCTCCTTTTTGGAAAAAGGACCAAATTCCTCAGGTACCGGCCTTTGCTTATCTCTCTAGAGGATCATAAATGTTAAAGCTGGAAAGGTAGGGTAGCACAGTAGATAAGAGCACAGAATTTGAATAAATCTGGATCAAATCCTGGCTTTATCATTTATTAGTTGTATAACCATGGGCAATTACCTACCCTTTCTGTGTCTGTTTCTTCATCTGTAGCCTGGGGGAAATGTCACCTCTCTCATATAAGTATCAAATGAGGAATAATGAATTAATGCATATAAAGTGTCTGGCACATAGTAAGGACTCTACACTAGCTATTTTTACCTATATTCCAGCCAGAATGAGTAACTGTAGTTCCCTGAATACACCATGCTATCTCTTACCTCTAGGTCTTAGTAAACACTGTATTTTCTACGCAGAATGCCTTTTCCTTAACCACCACCTACATCTCATTCCCTCTTCCAGGCTAACTCTTATTTCAGGTCTCAGTTTATAGATCATTTCTTGAACCTCAAGACTGACTCAGGTATACCTCTCCAGAGTACTCCAGAGTATTCTTATATCCTTATGTATCCCCAGACTATCATATTATCTTATGTTACCTTTGTTATTGACAGTGAATAACGTTGAGAAGCAGAATAGCGTTGCCCACTGTATCCTCAGTATTTAGCACAGTCTCTGGCATGCTATAAGTACTCAGTAAAACTGAATGACTGGTTAAGGGCAAAGAAAAAATTGCTAAAGCAACTCATATCCATATTCTACTTCAAGAAATCTAGCAGCTGGAAAGGTACATAAGCCATATATTCAAGTTGTCTGTGTGTGTGCCTATGAATGAAGATAGTAGTCTAAGATATGAATAGACATGGTGGTTCTGATTAGCTAACAGTGTGTGGTATCATTGGTGAGAAGCTGACTAATATATGGGCTAGACAAAAGAACAATAGCCCAGAAAAACACATACACGGCCACCTCCCTAAGCAATTCTATTACTGTATAGCATAGGTTGGACCCTTTATGATTAAGAAATCTATAGATCTGTTATGTTTCTCTGAGTCAACTAAACACATAATCCTCTAAGAGCTTATTCCTAACCTTCAGGTGGCATCAATCCATACTTTTTCCACTGCAAAAACTGTACAGATGGCTCACTTTTACGTGACTTCCAAACTATATAATAAAATAGATATATCAAGAATGGGGATGCTTTTCCTTACAAATCAGTCTATGATGAATTCTTTTTAAATAGCAATGTTACCTCATAATCAATGTCATTTACTTAAAATTTATAACCATCTATTTCCAAGAGAACAATGGACAAAATAAGATTATCAGGATGTGATACAATATTGACCTTATAAAGGACACAAAGGTAGAAAAAGCTTCTGGGCACCAGGGATGGGACAGTTAATACATGCACCAGATTTTGTACTAAGTTCACTGACAGCTGAGGCAAAAAAAGAAAGCATACTATTTTCTGACAGGAAATACAAACTTATCAGCAAAAAAATAATTTTTTCCTCAAACTAAATTTAAGTGAACATTGCATGAGTTATTTTGTAAATAACAAGTATAACATAAGAGGTAATAATAAACTATGCTTGTATAAAAGATGACATGTCATGGTTTAAAATATGAAGTGATTTACAAAATGGTGAGATTAACACTTTTTAAGAACCTACGTATTACATAAAGCGAGGTACACCTGAAAATAAAAAACTTATTATTGAATACATCACTAAAAGATTAATTTCTAAGTCTACTACTAATATAGATACAAATATCTTTTTTCCCAAAATATATTATGAAAAATAAGAAAATAAAAAAACTTTTTAAATTTTATTTATTTATGTTTGGCTGCATTGGGTCTTCATTGCTGTGCACGGGCTTTCTCTAGTTGCAGCGAGCGGGGGCTACTCTTCATTGCGGTGCACGGTCTTCTCATTGTGGTGGCTTCTCTTGTTGTGGAGCACGGGCTCTAGGGCACGGGCTTCAACAGTTGTAGCAAGCGGACTCAGTAGTGTGGCTCACACGCTCTAGAGCGCAGGCTCAATAGTCATGGTGCATGGGCTTAGTTGCTCTGTGACATGTGGGATCTTCCCGGACCAGGGCTCGAACCTGTGTCCTCTGCATTGGCAGGCGGATTCTTAACCATTGTGCCATCAGGGAAGCCCAAATCAATTGTTTCTGAATGCCTATTAATTTCTTCATACCAATATTCCAGATCAAATCATCAACTTTATGTGAAGAATTCTAACATCCGGAGAAAAAGGTACCTCCATGTATAAAGAATTAATCTCTAGGTCATATTCATTCACTAGATGTACCTGATCCATTACATTTTAAAGACATGATGACAACATGAACTGTTATATAAAACCTTATCAATAAGCATACATCAATTCCCACAAATAACATAAAACATAAAAATTGAAACTGTCAGTAATAATTATAAAAAGCATAAACAGGTGGTGTTTTTGGTAACTTGAACAGTTAAGAGTCATTAAAAAACTGGGCCTTACTTGCTCATTAACTTTCTTTTCTTTTTCTAACTCTTTTTCCATGTCCTCCAATTCTCTATCTTTTTGTTCCAATTGCTTTTCAAGTTGGCGAATTTCATCACGTAAAAAGCGAGTGTCACGTCCACCTGCAGAGTGCTGTGCCATCTTAAAGTAATAAACCAAAAGTATAAATTAATTCCATTATATCTGGAGATTCAAATGAATCAACAACAAAAATAATTATCTTGACTTTAAATTTTATCATAATCAGCACGAGATGTTTAAAATCATGTTGCTTAAAAACAATTTTTTAAAATTAAGCATATTTAAGCTTTAGTTCACAGGCTGACAACCCCTTAAGCTCTTCCTGAGCCATCCAGAGTATGAAGAATTAACAGTCAATCACTCAGGCTCTGTTATAGCCGCTGAGCCACAGACACCAGGGTAAAGTGCAAAGGCATACAATGATCCTTGAGATGAACTATCTAGGCTTCCCCTGAGTATCAGAGCTCTGAAATCAGGCTACAAATCACCAGAGCCTCCACCCTAGCCACCGAGCCATGGTGCTCTTAACCTGTCCTTTCCCTCATACCACTGACTATTTAGACCAGTGTTCTCTAAAAGGACTTTCTAGGATAAAGGAAATGTTCTCTACACTGCCCAATACAGTAGCCACTATCTACATGTGTCTACTGAGCACTTGAAATGTGGCTAGTGCAACTAAAGAACTGAATTCTTAACTTTAACTGTAATTAATTTAAATGCTAATGGCCACATGTAGCTAGTGCTACCATATTGAACACCCAAAATTAGATTATCTTTAAAAGTTTGCAGCAGACTAAATACATTTTGCTTCATTTTCCTGTTGCTTTGGGTCATAGTCAAAAACATCAAAAATCCTTTAGTCATCTAATCTGTCTCACATTCATCTCCCTAGCATACAGCTGTGTTACTCTTCTACCTTAACTAAACTTTTCTTACTCTTAACCTCCTTCAAAAAGCACTTTCTTACCAACATCTCCAACTGTCCTATCCTTCTATTCTGTAGTAGTTGCCTTGCTAAACACTAACACAGAATCGACCTTACTTCATAACTCAACAAGTATTTATTGAGAATGACTGGTATTTCCCTAGAAGCTGGATATACGACAGGGAATAGAAAATAAACCATCTAAATTCGCAGAGTTAACATGCTAAAAAAACAGGGTTTGAACGTAAACTATCTGACTCCAGATCCTGAAATCTCCAGTTCATTCCCCACCATATTTCTGGTTTTATCTGACTCCTTTAAAATTTGACCACACATCTTTCACTCTTATTTTTAGCAGATGACCTCTCCATCCTCTCAAATTCCAGGCACTAAACCTACAAACATCAAAAGCTTCTGTTCATATCCATTCTTCCTTCCTCCCTTTTACCAAGGAAAAAGGTCCTTCCTCCTTATAAAGGCTAATCCATTTCTATCACATTCTTTCCCACAGTCTCAGTAATCTCAATGTATTCAGTTCCTTAACAATACATTCACATTTTGGCTCTTGGCTTTCTCAAAAGCTACCTCTTCTCCTATACCCTTCTGTCACTGTTCCTCAAATTCCAACATGCCTCATTCCACCTCAGTTATAGTAATCTCTCTGTATATTTCTCTGTACTACAAGCTCCATGAGGTTATTCAATGTTTTTATTTTGTTCACAATTGGATGTGCAATCCCTAGCAGAATTTAAGATACATAAATAGGCACGTAAAATATATACTGAACAATTATAAACACAATATCATTCCAGTGACTTTTTCCAGCTAATTACAATGAAAAAATTTTTAGAAAATAATATTTACAACGATTACACCCTAAGGAATACAAAAGAACATACCTCCAGTTCATTTTCCAGTTTCATTACTTTAGTTTTTAATTGATTTTCTATTGAAAAAAGATAAATATTTCAATTGGTCAGATTTATCTCAAAACAAACTTTTCAATAATTTTCAATAAAATAAAATTAAGTTTTAAAGATTCCATCATGGTTGTAATGATAAGGTAACATAAGAAAATAACTATTTTGTACCTGATCCATGAAATAGGAGTTGTAGAAAAATATTTCAAAATAAACTGAGTATACACATTTTATAAAATATTGGGTTGGCCAGAAAGTTTGTTTGGATTTGTCCATAAGATCTTACTTTTTGGTCAACCCAATATATTAAAGCTAATTCTTCACTGCTTAGTGAATAAATGAAATCCACTATTTAACACCATAATAATCTTTTCCCCAAGGCATTTACCAAATTTTGCTTGTTCTTCTCCAGCTTTTTCAACTTCTTCCAAAGCTAGCTCTACTTCTTGAGCTTTCATCTAAACGTTAAGAATAAAAAAAAGTTATTTCAGTATGCCTTTACACTAGAATGTAAGCACTGAAAATAAGAATTTTGTTTGTATTTGCTATCCCAATACTTACTGCCTGCAATGCCTGGCACAAGGAGACATTCAGCAAACATTTGTTGAACGAATAGATGATTTTCTTAAGGCTATAATTTCTAGATTCCTAAGAGTTTGAAATATCTTTTATTCCTCTTTTCCCTCAAGTCTTACATCTAGTATTGCAACTTTTCTCTTTGTAATGTTTTCAACTATCTCTTTTATTCTATTCTAATTTTCATTATTCTAGTCCATAATTTTGTCTAACTTCCTTCATAAGTTTAACCCTCTTAAGACATATTTTTGTATCTACCAATTAGAAATCAAAAACCTTTAATGGCTCCTAATTGCTGATATCATAAAATACGTCTTTAAAGGCCCTAGACAGCCTATTCTAAACTATAGCCAACATTGTTTCCTCTACAACCTGCTATTATAAACTTTCTGCACTTGTCTCGATAAATGTAAAGAACATGCATACTTTCTATTCCCAGTTTTTATTTATAGTAACCTCCAGCTCTAGAATCTCCTTAACATTTTATCACTGCCCTCCACTTACCTAAAACTATTCATCAGTCTTTCACCCTTACAGTCTTCTCACACCTAAATCTCTTCCCCTCCTAACAAATCCCAAAAGTAGTCAGCTACTGTAACAAGCTGTATCATAATTAACATAGGACCTCTCTATGCTTTTTTAAACATAACTATTCTGTTTCCCCTACACACTCTTTTAGGAACTTTAGAGCAGAAACTAGTAATGTTTTTCACCTAAAATTCTCAGTTGACATTTGAAGATATCTCATTTTTTAGTGGTCATTTAGATTTTGCAAAGTACTTTCACAGAGATTAAATTATCTAAGATGAGATTCTTACACTTTCTCTAATAGTCAAAGCTATTATTAAAACCTACTGTATACAAACCTTCATTAGAGACTGAGTAATTCTGAAAAGGTGTATCATATTTTCTTGACTTTCACTTTTTAGCTCATTTACTTCCACCTAAGTAAAGAGAAAAGCAACTATTTCATATTTTATAACCCTTAAGCAAAATACAAGAAATCTTCCAGTTGTACCATTCAGTGATTTCAGGGACAACTTAGACTATCATAGTTGTATGTATATATCTATGCATTATTTATCAATTAAGTACCTTAGATAAGGAAATCAATAAATTATCTGCCAATTCTTCTTGACGAGGCAACTCATCTGGGTCAACTTTTCTTATTTCTTTCCAGTTTATATTAGGTGGCATCTTGAATTCTTTCACTGTGCTTTACTTTCTGTAACAATACAAGTGGGTATTAGCATTTTCAAGGTAAACAGCATTACTGTTTTTACAGATTACGCTATTACAACTCTCCACGATGTTAGCAAAGAGGTATGGCTCCTTAACTGTATAACAGATATGTGGGTAAAATAGCCTTGATCAAAATTACAGCAGTTGCGACAAATCATCAGATATTTTATCGGCTAAATTATGACGGCTTCCATGGTTAAACTAATGTAAGCTAGAACTAGGATTCTGTGCCCCCTTCCTCCACGCCCCCTTACCACCAAAGCGTGCGATGCTTGGAAGGCTGAAATTGACCCCTGATTCTGAGAGACAGGAGCTAGGATTAAGGGGGAAAAAAAAAAAGCGAGAATGTAAACGATTGAAATGAGTGCAGCTGGGCCGAAGAAACCAGGGCTGAAGCGAGGGGAAGGCAGATGGACTGCAAATCAAAGGCTAAGGGGCTGTTGTTTATTTGGGCCGTTAGGCTTAAAGAACCTTTGCGGGAAGAACTCTCTGTCCGCGCTCTCCAGGATCCACCCACCTAAACCAAGCCTGGCATCCAGCGGCGGCCCCTCAGCTACCGCACCCACCCAGCCGAGCCCCGCCGCCACGCCTGACGACTCCCCAGCGCGGTTCCAATCGGACACTGGATACCGCCAACTGTTCTCTAGCGAGTAATAGCTGCAGCGGCTGCTAAGCGACGCATTTCCCACCTAGCCGAGGCCGGAACAAGAGCCCGAATGCAAGCATCGCCTACATTTCACGACCGTGGGCGATGCTTTACGTTTAGATTCCGCAGCGAGGTCCCTGGACTCTGTGTTAAGGGCGGGGAGAAGGCCTGGGATGAGGACTGCAAATCCCAGAGTGCAGTTCTGCTTGGAGGCCGGGGCGTCCTGGACGCTGAAGTCTGAGAAGTGGAGATAGGCCGTTCCCGGCGTGCAGTGCGGGAGGCTGCGACTGTACCGGGGTGCGGGGGAACCGCCTCGAGGCGGGAGGCGCGGCGGCCGAGGCGTGTCTGCACTGGTCGGCTGAACGAGGCGGACCATGACTGTGTCTTCGGTGGCGTCTCTCGCCGGACCGCTCTTCCCGAGGTTTCTCTAAGCCATTCCCTGGTGGAACCGCTTCCAGGTGAGGTCGGGCTGTCGGTCAGCGGTGGGGGAGGAGTTGAGGTTAGCGATCCCGGCTGAGAGAAGCTCTTAACGTTGGGGCTGGAGTCTGAAGAGGTGGGAAGACCCCGCCCTCTCCTTGGGCGTTTGCCGGCGACGCTCCGGGTGGTGCCCTCTGTAAGAAGAAAAAGTTTTAGCCTTCTTCTGTATCAGAATCTGTCTGTATAGTGGACTGGGGGCCGCGATCATGGTTTGGCGGCGAGTGAGGAATTGGGGACACCGCA
The DNA here is from genome assembly GCF_008692025.1 of Phocoena sinus. Classification (NCBI taxonomy): domain Eukaryota; kingdom Metazoa; phylum Chordata; class Mammalia; order Artiodactyla; family Phocoenidae; genus Phocoena; species Phocoena sinus. The sequence goes on along the minus strand of NC_045772.1, from coordinate 32,176,056 downwards.
TCTTCTGACCCTGGTCGCCTTACCTGTAGCGCTATTACCTTCGCGGATTGAAGGACTTGAAGGTTGAGGAGCTAGTAGGTGTAGAGGGAAGGTTCTAGAGAGGAGAGGTTATAACTTGCCCAGGCCACTGCGGGGGGTGGAGAGAGAAGGGGCCTCAGTACTCACCAGCCCTGTTGCTGTCACTTGTTTGGTGACGGAGAGTGCCTTCCTATGAAAACGCCTTCTCAGGTGTTTACAGCTCTTATTTGTGCAAGTTTTGCTCATCTGGCTGCTCAGCCGTGCTGGAGTATGATACACCACTAGGAAAACTTTCTTAAGAAGATGTAGACTTGAAAACCAAATGACATTTTCAACTCTTTGGAGCAGTGCCTCTCATCTTTATTTATTTATTTTAAGCACTTTCTTGCATTTATTCCCTGTAATTGATATTGAAGTTTACTTTTGAAAACAATAGATTTCTTTCCAAACCGTTCAGTAGAAATAGCTCAGTAGAAAATAAAAACATATATACTGATTTTGTGAGATACATTTAAAGACATTCATCAGATTTGTAGGAATTATAATTTTGTCTAGTCCTTTACTGAAAGATGATATGTCAAACACTGTTCATTAACGTTTTTTTAAACCATGCTGTACATTATATCCCCAGAAATTATATATCTTTTAAATGAAAGTTTGTACCTGTTGATGGATCTGTTTGTTTCTATGAATTCGGTTTTTTTAGATCCCACGTATAAACAAGATCACTCAGTATTTGTCCTTCTCTGTCTGGCATTTCACTTAGTGTAATGCCCTCATGGTCCATCCGTGTTGTCATGGTGTTACAAATGGTAAGATTTATTTTTTGTGGCTGAATAATATTCCATTGTGTGTATATACTACATTTTCTTTATCCTTTCATCCATCGATTTATACTTAGGTTGTTTCTATGGGTTGGCTATTGTAAATAATGCTGAATGAATATCACTTTAAAATAGTGATTTTGTTTTTTTTGGATATATACCCAGAAGTGGAATTGCTGGAAAGTATGGTAGTTCTGTTTTTAATTTTTTGAGGAACTCCATACTGTTTTCTGTGATGGCTGCATCAATTTACATTCCCACCAACAGTGCACAGCTGTTCCCTTTTCTCCACATCCTTGCTGCCAATGCTTGTTATCTCTTTTTGATGATGGCCATTCTTAGCAGGTGTAAAGTAATTGATAATCTCATTGTAATTTTGCTTTGCATTTCACTGATGATTAGTGATGGTGAGCACCTTTACATGTACCTGTCCGCCATTATGTGTCTTCTTGGAAAGAAGTTCCTGTGCCCATTTTTTAATCAGATTTTTTTTTTTTTTTTTTTTTTTTTTGATATTCAGTTGTAAGAGTTCTTTATATATTTTGGATATTAACCTGTTTTCATATATATATTTTTGCAAATATTTCCCCTCATTCCATAGGTTGCCTCTTCATTTTGTTGGTGTCCTTTTTTGTGCAGAAGCCTTTTTAGTTTGACATAGGCCCACTTATTTATTTTTGCTTTTGTTGCCTTTGCTTTTGGTTTCAAATCCAAAAAATCATTGCCAAGACTAGTGTCAGGGAGCTTACCCCCTTGTTTACTACCAGGAGGTTTATGGTTTTAGGTCTTAAGTTCACTTCTTTAATCCATTTTGAGTTGATTTTTGTGAGTGGTATAAAATAGGGGTTCAGTTTATTCTTTTGCATGTGGTTCTCCAGTTTTCCCAACACTATTTATTAAAGAGACTATTCTTTCCCCATTGTATATTCTTGGTTCCTTTGTTTATTTCTGGCCTCCCTATTCTGTTCTGTTGATCTGCGTGTTTGTTTTTATGTTAGCTGTAAACTATTTTGATTACTATAGCTTTTTCATTATTTAATCTTCATAACAATCCAATGAAATAGCTGCTTAATTTGTCCTCATTTTCCAGCTAAGTTAAGAAAGCAAAGTTTGGAAAGGTTAAATACTCTGCTCAAACTTAAATAGTATGATGGAACACGAATCTTTCTGGCTAAAGGATATGTTCATAACTGCTATATTGCCTTCTCAGGCATGCTGGGAGCCAGTACTTGTAATGTACTTATTCTTCAGTCTTACAATCTACATTAAATATCATCATATTCTAATTATGTAACTTTGATTACTCAAGAATTTGAATTAGATACTCTTCATGTTCAGTGTTTGTTTGTTTGTTTTTTGACTACACTGCATGGCTTGTGGGATCTTAGTTCCCCAACCAGGGATCGAACCCACGCCCTTGGCTCTGAGCGTGCAAAGTCCTAATCACTGGACCACCAAGGAATTCCCACATTCATTGTTTTTATTTTTTTTCATTCATTGTTTTTATTCATAATTTAGCAGGGGAAGGCAGAGATGAAAGCTAATGTTTATGGAGCACATATTATGCCATTTACTATGCTTAAAATTGCATATTTATTTTTGTAGTAGTAATCTGTTATTTTTATTGCAACACCTTATTTTTCTTCTTGTTTTTTCATTCATTACAACTGTTATTTTCTATTTATTTATTTATTCGTTTCATTTTGTCTGTGTTGGTCTTTTCTACCCTTACTTCCTTCACCTTCTTATTCATATTTATATTCTCAGGAACTGAAGGTACCTGGCGTAATGGCAAGTTTTATTCTCATTTTTCTGAAGTGAAAACAGGTTCTGAGAACCTAAGCAATTTCACAATAATTAGTGAAGCTAAGGTTGTAAGCCAGGTCTCAGTTACAGTCCCGACTAAGTGCAAAATCTTGCTTAAATTTTTTTTTTTTTTTTTTTTGTGGTACGCAGGCCTCTCACTGTTGTGGCCTCTCCCGTTGCGGAGCACAGGCTCCGGACATGCAGGCTCAGCAGCCATGGCTCACGGGCCTAGCCGCTCCGCGGCATGCAGGATCCTCCCAGACCAGAGCACGAACCCGTGTCCCCTGCATCGGCAGGCAGACTCTCAACCACTGCGCCACCAGGGAAGCCCCAAAATCTTGCTTAAATTTTATTACTTTACTCACTCTAACAATATTTTTGGGCTTATACACTGTGCTAGACACCAGGGATGCAGTAGGAAACAAGTTAGCTAGGGTCTAGGCTCTAATGCACTAAAATATGTTTGTATCTAACTGTTAACTAAGAAATTTAACTCAAGTTCTAGTTCATTTGCTCACTATATATAATTTTGAGAAAATCACTAAAACCAACTATTATTTTTCATGAAGTTTTCTGAATCATTCAGTTTTCACCAAGGGAAATTATCTGACAATTTTATAAATGGCCTTACTACAGGAACGCTTGCCTGAATCTGCCTTCTTTCATCTCTGTTGTTTTATGAGCAGTATTAGATGACCAAAATCACTTCACAAGAAAGACTTGCTTTTTAAAAGTCTACAAACAATAAATGCTGGAGACGGTGTGGAGAAAAGGGAACCCTCTTACACTGTTGGTGGGAATGTAAATTGATACAGCCGCTAGGAGAACAGTATGGAGGTTCCTTAAAAAGCTAAAAATAGAACTACCACCCGACCCAGCAATCCCACTACAGGGCATATACCCAGAGAAAAGCATAATTCAAAAAGAGTCATGTACCACAATGTTCGTTGTAGCACTATTTACAATAGCCAGGACTGGAAGCAATCTAAGTGTCCATCGAGAGATGAATGGATAAAGAAGATGTGGCCCATATATACAATGGAATATTGCTCAGCCATAAAAAAAGAAACAAAATTGAGTTATTTGTAGTGAGGTGGATGGACCTAGAGTCTGCCATACAGAGTGAAGTAAGTCAGAAAGAGAAAACACACTGTATGCTAACATATATATGGAATCTTAAAAAAAAAAAATGGTTCTGAAGAACCTAGGGGCAGGACAGGAATAAAGATGCAGATGTAGAGGATGGACTTGAGGACACGGGGAGGGGGAGGGGTAAGCTGGGACAAAGTGAGAGAGTGGCATGGACATATATACGTTACCAAATGTAAAATAGATAGCTAGTGGGAAGCAGCCGCATAGCACAGGGAGATCAGCTCTGTGCTTTGTGACTACCTAGAGGGGTGGGATATGGAGGGTGGGAGGGAGATGCAGCAGGAGGGGATATGGGAATATATGTATATGAGTAGCTGATTCACTTTGTGATACAGCAGTAACTAACACACCATTGTAAAGCAATAATACTCCAGTAAAGCGGTTAAAAAAAAAAAAAGACTTGCCTTTTATAATTGCTACCTCTGTTCTATGTACCAATCAACCTATATTCCAAATGTTAATCTCCATTCCTTTTATGCTGTCTTATCAAGAAAATGAATGGTAGCTTACTTTTCCAGCTTCTAACATAAAGCATGGCTGTGAGAAATTTAGTCTCCACTGTGTACAGAAAATGTTTTGTTTTGCCTTGTTCTTGTGGAGAGGAATCAGTGTGCAGCAAGCAAACACTTGTCTTCTCCCAACATGAGGAGACTGGAAAGATTAGTAGGAGTCATTGTGAATACAGACTTTGCAAACTATGCAAGCCAAAGTTTTACTTATTGAAAAAGATATAATCATGAAATTATTGAGCTGAGAAGACTATCCTTTCCAGACTAAATATTCCCAGATTTCATATAAACTTTTCCTCTAGGCTTGTTTTTTCCATAATTGTACTGCGGGAGTATTAGGAAAAGTGAGCATTCAGTACAATTGTGTTGAAGGAATTATATTGTTTTGTATGCCTGTAACATGCTCATGAGTGGTCTTCAATTGCGTTTGGATTCTTTGCACATATATAGTGACATCCCATTTTGGTAAGCAAACATAAATCAGTCATTCTATTTGCTCAGACTATGTGCATCTGGGTGAATATGCTTCTGTGCCTAGATAAAGAACTGGAAGTTCCCTCTCTTAGCCTGTTCATGTTGTTCTAGCACAATACCCTAGATTAGGTGGTTTATAAACAGTAGGAATTTATTTCTCACAGTTCTAAAGACTGGGAAGTCTAAGATCAAGGCATCAGGAGATTCAGTCTCTAGTGAGGAGCTGGTTCCTAGTGAGCATCTTTTTACTGTGTCATCACATGGCAGAGGGGGCAAGGGATCTCTCTCAGATCTCTTATATAAGGGCATTAATCCCATTCATGAAGGCTCCACCCTCATGACCTGATCACCTCCCCAAGGCCCCCTACCTCCAAATGACATTACATTAGGCATTAGGATTTAACATGAATTTTGGGAGGACACAAATATCCAGTCTATAGCATTCTCACAACTAACATTTAACAGTGATGTGTTACATTGTTATAATAATGGCCCCCAGTGAATTATGCTGCCCTCTATCTGTGTCCTTATGTAACCCTCTTCCTTTCCCCTAACCTCTTCCCTTGCAGGTGGTTTTTTTTGGACAAAACCTAAGATGACTCCACAACTAAGCTCATGACATGCATGAGAAGTAGCGCGCTCTCTCCCTTTCTCTCATAATATGCTTCCTTGGAGAACCTTCAAAAATAGTATTGTCTTGACTCTTTTATTTTATTTTATTTTTGCGGTACACGGGCCTCTCACTGTTGTGGCCTCTCCTGTTGCGGAGCACAGGCTCCGGACGCGCAGGCTCAGCGGCCATGGCTCACAGGCCCAGCCGCTCCACGGCATGTGGGATCTTCCCAGACCGGGGCACGAGTCTGTGTCCCCTGCGTCGTCAGGCGGACTCTCAACCACTGCACCACCAGGGAAGCCCTGTCTTGACTCTTTATAACCTCTCCCACATTGCTTCTGGGTTTACCTTGCTTGATTGATAGTAAAAATTATGCAGTAAGCAGGACTTGAAAAGTGCTTGTCCGTTGGGATTTCCCCTCCAGCTCTCCTGAGGACACCATTTAAAGAAGTTTAGGCTACCTGTTGAAGGATATGACCACAAGTAGCAGAGGCTAGCTTTCCAAGCTGAGACTCCCCCCCACCTACCCTTTAGATATCCAGCTTTAATCAAACCAGATAACTAAGCATATATCAAATCAAGACATTTATATGAAAGGATGGACTTAGAGGATTTTGGAACTAGTGAATCCAAAATCTGTAGAGTAGGCTGGCAGGCTAGAAACTCTTCAGCAGGACCTGATAATGCAGTCATGAGGTAGAGTTTCTTCTCAGGGAAACTTCAATTTTGCTTTTAAGGTGATTCAACTGATTGGATGAGTTCCATCCACATTGGTATAATTTAGGTATAATCTCCTTTACCTAAAATCACCAGGCTATAGGTGTTAACCACATCTACAAAATACCTTCAGGGGGCTTCCCTGGTGGCGCAGTGGTTGAGAGTCCGCCTGCCGATGCAGGGTCCACAAGGTTCATGCCCCGGTCCAGGAGGATCCCACATGCTGCGGAGCAGCTAGGCCGGTGAGCCATGGCCGCTGAGCCTGCGCATCCGGAGCCTGTGCTCCGCAACAGGGGAGGCCACGACAGAGAGAGGCCCGCGTACCGCAAAAAAAAAAAAAAAAAAAAAAAAATACCTTCACAACACCTAGATTAGTGTTTGAATACTACTATAGCCTAGGCAAGTTGATACATAAAACTAACCATAATGGTGGTAGTCATGAACAGTAAACATTTTGCGACGCCATTGACTCAGTGAAGATTAGCACCCCATTGATAAATCTGCTTGGTTCTGCTTAAACACCTCACCCATACCAAGTTTATAAAAGGCCAAGAAAATAAAATTTTAAAACATTACCCCAGGGAGCTTAATAATGAGAGAAAGGGAGAGAGCTAGTTTTAGTGTATGCTCATGAGCTCAGTTGTGGACTCATCTGAAGCCCTGCCCCAAAAAACCACTTGTGGGAGTAGAGCTTGGAGGTAGGGGTGGTGGTTGCAAAGGGACCCAGCAAAGAAAAGCTGGATACCACCAGTTTCTAAGGAGGAAGTAGACATAAAGGGAATTTCAGGTGACAGTCCCTAATGGTGTGGGGTTTGTCCCCAAAGAACCCTCAAACACCTATAAGAGATTCATCTTGAATATAGAGGTCAAGTAAGCTCTTTTGCTTTCCTTCCTTTCTTCTCTCTCCATTCTGCTCTAACACTATAGTGCTCAGAAATTATGTTTAACAAGAATGTAGGTAAAGAAAGAGAAGAATAAACTGTATCCTCATTCCATAACAACACGCTTCTCCTACGCAGTGATCCCAAGCCTAGAGCAGAGGACAGTGCCCAAGAGTTAAATCGAGTTCAGGGTCTTGATTATTAAGTTGGAGTTGAGTATTTCAATTACTGAATGAATTTGCTTTGCAGCTTAAAGTGACTGCATAACTTTTTATTACCTAATTGTATTTAGAAATCATGAGATCAGTCCAAGTTTCTTTAAGTAACATTTTATAACCTTGTGTTCTTTAAGCCTTTAAATTCAACCTACAAATCTTATTCTGTTTATAAAGTAACATATCCCTTTTCAACGTATAACAAATAAATAATAATTGAAAGGACTGAATACCCTTAATCAGCTACATTTAAAACCTAATTAAGTTGCCTGAATTTAAAACTGCATTTATAGTTTTAGTATATTCATTTTTATTTGAGGACTTCAGATGCCTAACTTAACAAGCAAGACTTTCTCAAACAACTTTTATAAAGCTAGTAAACTAAACTTAAAGCCGTAGCAACTCCCAAGGTCTTATAAAAACTTGAATATTTATTTGTAAACTTGTCTAAATTCTTAATATTTTTCAACTAAAAGTCTTAAATCCAAAAATAGCATGGTCAATAATTTAATATTATGTATGTTATATATATTATTATATAACGTTGTATTTAAAATTACAGTTTTGAAGCTAATATATCAGAATCTCGAGTGTATGTTAATTACTCTTTTTTTTCCTTTTATTTCTTTTTCTTCTCTGATTGCCATGGCTAGGACTTCCAAAACTATGTTGAATAACAGTGGCAAGAATAGACATCCTTGTCTTGTTTCTGATCTTAGAGGAAATGCTTTCAGTTTTTCACCATCGAGAATAATGTTTGCTGTGGGTTTGTCATATATGGCCTTTATTATGTTGAGGTAGGTTCCCTCTATGCCCACTTTCTGGAGAGTATTTATCATAAATGGGTGTTGAATTTTGTCAAAAACTTTTTCTGCATCTATTGAGATGATCATATGGTTTTTCTTCTTCAGATTGTTAATGTGGTGTATCACATTGATTGATTTACATATATTGAAGAATCCTTGCATCTCTGGGATAAATCCCACTTGATCATGGTGTATGAGCCTCTTAATGTGTTGTTAGATTCTGTTTGCTAGTATTTTGTTGAGGATTTTTGCATCTATATTCAGTGATACTGGTCTGTAATTTTCTTTTTTTGTAGTATCTTTGTCTGGTTTTGGTATCAGGGTGATGGTGGCCTCATAGAATGAGTTTGGGAGTTTTCCTTCCTCTGCAATTTTTGGAAGAGTTTGAGAAGGATGGGTGTTAGCTCTTCTCTAAATGTTTGATAGAATTCCCCTGTGAAGCCATCTGGTCCTGGACTTTTGTTTGTTGGAAGATTTTTAATCACAGTTTCCATTTCATTACTTGTGATTGGTCTGTTCATATTTTCTATTTCTTCCTGGTTCAGCCTTGGAAGGTTATACCTTCCTAAGAATTTGTCTGTTTCTTCCAGGTTGTCCATTTTATTGGCATGGAGTTGCTTGTAGTAGTCTCTTAGGATGCTTTGTATTTCTGTGGTGTCTGTTGTAACTCCTCCTTTTTCATTTCTAATTTTATTGATTTGAGTCCTTTCCCTCTTTTTCTTGATGAGTCTGGCTAATGGTTTATCAGTTTTGTTTATCTTCTCAAAGAACCAGCTTTTAGTTTTATTGATCTTTGCCATTGTTTCCTTTGTTTCTATTTCATTGATTTCTGCTCTGGTCTTTATGATTTCTGTCCTTCTACTAACTTTGGGATTTGTTTGTTCTTCTTTCTCTAGTTCCTGTAGGTGTAAGGTTAGATTGTTTATTTGAGATTTTTCTTGTTCCTTGAGGTAGGCTTGTATAGCTATAAACTTCCCTCTCATAACTGCTTTTGTTGCATCCCATAGATTTTGGATCGTCGTGTTTTCATTGTCATTTGTCTCTAGGTATTTTTTGATTTCCTCTTTGATTTCTTCAGTGATCTCTTGGTTATTTAGTAACGTATTGTTTACCTCCATGTGTTTGTGTTTTTTACGTTTTCTTCCCTGTAATTCATTTATAATCTCATAGAGTTGTGGTCAGAAAAGATGCTTGGTATGATTTCAATTTTCTTAAATTTACTGAGGCTTGATTTGTGACCCAAGATGTGATCTATCCTGGAGAATGTTCCATGCGCACTTGAGAAGAAAGTGTAATCTGCTGTTTTTGGATGGAATGTCTGGTCTGTTGTGTCATTTAAAGCTTGTGTTTCCTCATTTATTTTCATTTTGGATGATCTGTCCATTGGTGTAAGTGAGGTGTTAAAGTCCCCCACTATTATTGTGTTACTGTCGATTTCCTCTTTTATAGCTGTCAGCACTTGCCTTATGTATTGAGGTGCTCCTATGTTGGGTGCATATATATTTCTAGTTGTTAAATGTTCTTCTTGGATTGATCCCTTGATCATTACGTAGTGTCCTTCCTTGTCTCTTGTAACATTCTTTATTTTAAAGTCTATTTTATCTGATATGAGTATTGCTACTCCAGCTTTCTTTGGATTTCCATTAGCATGGATTATCTTTTTCCATCCCCTCACTTTCATCCTGTATGTGTCCCTAGGTCTGAAGTGGGTCTCTTGTAGACAGCATGTATATGGGTCTTGTTTTTGTATCTATTCAGCAAACCTGTGTCTTTTGGTTGGAGCATTTACTCCATTCACATTTAAGGTAATTATTGATATGTATGTTCCTATTACCATTTTCTTAATTTGGGGGGGTTTGTTTTTGTAGGTCCTTTTCTTCTCCTGTGTTTCCCACTTAGAGAAGTTCCTTTAGCATTTGTTGTAGAGCTGGTTTGGTGGTGCTGAATTCTCTTAGCTTTTGCTTGTCTGTAAAGCTTTTGATTTCCCCTTCGAATCTGAATGAGATCCTTGCTGGGTAGAGTAATCTTGGTTGTAGGTACTCCCCTTTCATCACTTTAAGTATATCATGCCACTCCCTTCTGGCTTGTCAAGTTTCTACTGAGAAATCCTCTGTTAACCTTAATGGGAGTTCCCTTGTATGTTATTTATCATTTTTCCCTTGGTGCTTTCAATAATTTTTCTTTGTCTTTAATTTTTGCCAATTTGATTACTATGTGTCTTGGTGTGTTTCTCCTTGTGTTTATCCTGTTTGGGACTCTCTGCGCTTCCTGGACTTGGGTGGCTATTTCCTTTCCCATGTTAGGGAAGTCTTCTGCTATAATCTCTTCAAATATTTTCTCGGGTCCCTTCTCTCTCTCTTCTCCTTCTGGGACCCCTATAATGCGAATGTTGTTGCGTTTAATGTTGTCCCAGGGGTCTCTTAGGCTGTCTTCATTTCTTTTCATTCCTTTTTCTTTATTCTGTTCTGCAGCAGTGAATTCCACCATTCTGTCTTCCAGGTCACTTATCCGTTCTTCTGCCTCAGTTACTCTGCTATTGATTCCTTCTAGTGCATTTTTCATTTCAGTTATTGTATTGTTCATCTGTTTGTTTGTTCTTTAATTCTTCTAGATCTTTGTGAAACATTTCTTGCATCTTCTCAATCTTTGCTTCCATTCTTTTTCCGAGGTCCTGGATCCTCTTCACTATCATTATTCTGAATTCTTTTTCCAGAAGGTTGCCTATCTCCTTTTCATTTAGTTGTTTTTCTGGGGTTTTATCTTGTTCATTCATCTGGTACATAGCCCTCTGCCTTTTCATCTTGTCTGTCTCTCTGTGAATGTGGTTTTTGTTCCACAGGCTGCAGGATTGTAGTTCTTCTTGCTTCTGCTGTCTGCCCTATGTAAATACTCTTAAACATTATAAGTACTCTAAAAATCAAATATATCTTATTCCCAAATATAATTTCAAAGTATTAAAGCCATAGTTTTAATTTACTTATTTTTCCTCTATTAATTTTAAAGTTTCTTTTTGTGAAAACATTTAACCAAACAGCAGTTTGTCACCCCAACCTGAGAGGTTTGTGACCCCATACACAAGACTTGATTTTCACTACCCGATGGTGGATATCCTGACTTGTTTTTGTTTTTCTGAATTACAATTACACACACACAGTTTAAAGGGAAAATAGTTCTTTATGCTGTGTTTAAACACATCAGGTGTTCTGTCAGTTATATCTTCTTGGGACTGTCATTCAGGAATGTGCTGACCTATCTCATTGTTGCCTGGGTAGTAGACCTGCTTGCATGGCTATAGTTCTGTGTTGCATCCCTTATCTCCTGATTTCCCTATCTTTATGTTTCTTAGTATACTTCCTCATGTTATTGGGGTATCTCTTCTATTAGTTTCCTGAGAAGAAAAACATTAGAGGTACATTTTTGAGACCTTGAATGTTTTAAAGTATTTTTATTCTACTTTCTACTTGGCAAATTTGGGTTTATTAATATAGAATTTTAAGGTAGAAATTATTATCCATCAGAAATTTGAAGCATTATTCCCTTTTTGTTTTCTGAATTTCACCTGCCCCCCGAGCTTCTAACGTTGTTGGTAAAAAAAAAAAAGTGATTTATTTGGATTCGTAACCTTTGGTATGGAACCTGCATTATTTCTTTCTGGAAGCTTTTAGTACCCTCTCTTTGTTTCCAGTGTTGTAAAATTTTATAAGATTCTGTTTTCAACTGGTAGAAGATAGCTGGAGGGTCTAAAACTATACTAAGAAGGGTATTGAGGGTTACTCTTCATTGCAGTGCACGGGCTTCTCATTGCGGTGGCTTCTCTTCTGGATCGTGGGCTCTAGGCATGCCGGCTTCAGTATTTGCAGCACAAGGGCTCAGTAGTTGTGGCACACAGGCTTAGTTGCTCTGCGGCATGTGGGATCTTCCCAGAACATGGATCAAACCCATGTCCCCTGCATTGGCAGGCAGATTCTTAGCCACTGCCCCACCCGGGAGGTCCATCTGTTCCTAGCCCTACTTCCTGAGATCCTTGGCATCAGTTTTTGTGATGATGCCGGCAGGAGTGCAGAAAACTTTTCAGCTTTTCCCCCTTCAGGTAAGGATTCACTTTCTTGATCTCTATTGAGTCACTTATTAAACATTTTACCTTTCCAGCTTCCAAAATGTGCTGTGGTCTCCTTTCCAATTGTCTTTATCCTTGTGAATTTATAGCCTTCCTTTTTTAAAAAATTATTGACTGTCATTTTACTGTGGTTGAGAAGTTGAGCCAGATCTCTCCAATCTTTAAACACACACCATCAACTTTTTTTTTGATAATAATGTGTACAAGACCATACCATTTAGAGATGCTAAATTTCTTCTGGATTCAAGATAAACTCTTAGATAATTTTTCTGTTAATTGAAAACTAGACTTCTTCAAAAGGTACAGCTAATTTCCTTTCTGATTTGTTGGTTTCAGTTTAACATTTCTTTCAAAAGTCTAATGTATTCTGAAATTTTTCTGTCTCATTCTAAAGAAACTTCAATACCTTCCCATAGGTGTTTATGTATATATATATATATATATATATTCTTATACAGCTCATATCTGGTTTAAGGTCTCTACCTTATTCTTCTCTGATCTGACAAAAATTCCTGCAGATATATCTCTGGTTCCAGATCTTCTGGCTCTGTGAGTGATATATTAATTTCCTATTGCTCCTATAACAAATTAACACAAATGTAGTAGCTTAAAATAACAAATTTATTATTTTACAGTTCTGGAAGTCAGAAGTCCAAAATGGATCTCACTAGACTAAAATTGAGATGTCAGTAGGGCTGGGGTCCTTTTAGAACCTCTAATGAAGAATGTGTTTTTTTGTCTTTTCCAGCTTCTAGAGGCTGCTGTCAATCCTTGGCTTGTGGCCCACAGGCAGCCATCATATCACTCTGACCTCTGCTTTTTCAAGTCTCCTGCCTCCCTCATTCATTTGTGAGGTCTCTTATCATTGAATTGGCCCACCCAAGAAAATCTAGGATAATTTCCTTATCTCAAAATCCTCAATTTAATCACACCTGTAAAGTTTCTTTTGCTCTGTAAGGTAACATATTCACAGGTTCAGATGATTTACATATTTGGGGGACCATTATTCTTCCCTCCACAAGTGGTAACACTAAAGTGATACTAATGACACTACTCAAGCTAGAAAAATATCTCATCAGCTTGTTTTTTTAGAGTATACCTTCAAACCTTATTTTTATAGTAGGGTTGATTCACCAGTATCCTCCAGTTCATATAGTTCTTTTTACTCTATAAACATTCCCTCACTGAATCTTTTCTAAAGCAATGACTTAGTTATGAATTGTCATGTATGAAGACCAGTCTCTAGATTAAAAGCTTTTGTTGCAATGGGAAGAAGAAAAACCATAGTTTATATCTGTTTCATAAACTACTCCTATGCCCCAGGGACCAAACAGGTAAGTCCATCAAATAACTCAATCCAGTAAAAGATAAAGGAACAGTAGTTAAACTGGCTAGTGTACAGTTAGCATAAAGGCATGCAAGACATATATTTTTAAAAGGCTTTTGATCAAGCTGAACAGGGCTTCAGGCTTCAAGTTTGGACTCCTGATTTAGGTAATAGTTGATCTTTATAGTCATAAGGTACTTAAACAGCTTTATTTACATTTCAGAAAACCCATGATCAGTGTCTTTTTAAGTATGTATTTGTTTTCCCACAAGGATTCATTTAGATACTGCTGGAGCACATCATGCCAGGTTTTTTTTTAGATATCTTATATATATTTGTTTCCCAGGTGACCTGACCTGTGACGGTTGATAAGGAGTTCACTATCTAGTTAGCTAAAGAGATAGGTTTAAAGATTGAGTGATGTGAAAAAGGCTGTATTAGAGGTATGAAAACACACATGAAAGAGCAATTAATTCTGTCTTAGGTTAGGAATATGGAGAGGTGGTCAGCTAATACTCCTTAAGTGGATGGAATTTGAACTGAGCTTTAAAGAATTAATTCTCTGTGAGAATTAGCATTCTATCTTTATTTTGCTTATTCTTCTATTAAAACTATACTTATTAGAGAAAAAAATGTTGCTTATTTCATTTTATCTTCATGATTTCCCCCCCCAGATTTTGTCCACAAGTGCTTGTGGAAAAGATGGCTGATATTAACCTCAAAGAAGTAACCTTAATAATAGGCGTAGTTGCTGCTTGCTATTGGAACAGCCTCTTTTGTGGTTTTGTTTTTGATGATGTGTCAGCAATACTGGATAATAAAGACCTGCATCCATCTACACCTTTAAAAACTTTATTTCAGAATGATTTCTGGGGAACCCCTATGTCTGAAGTAAGTATATATTACTTATATGTATCTCAGATTTTAAATTATTCCAGTAGTTTAGTACTCCTAATTTTTTATCAACATTGCATTGCCATCATCATAGTAATTATGGATTTTTTTCCTCAAAAATTTTATACGAGACATAACATGTTTGTAATAAATTAGATAGGAAGTTGAAAATGTGATCATATTTTTTATAGTACTTGATTCTTTCCTTGGTTGTGTACCTTGGCTTAATCTCTTTAGAAATAATATATGTGTGTAAAAACCAAATGTGTTAGAACAGTAGGCGTAACACAAATCTAACTGAATTTATTTCTCTTTTTTCTCTCTTATGAGTCAGGCAGAAGAGATGACTGCTTGTGGTATTTAACCATTTAAAAATATATGTAACTTCAATATAAATAGATTAGACTTTAAGGGTAAAAATGCTAAGTATACATATTGCCTGTTTTTCTGCAGAAAAAAATGATTTATTAAAAGTTTTAATTTGTGCCATATCTCCTACCTGATACTTAATTTGATTTTATATTGAGAACCCAAAAGTTTAGTTCATGTTTATGGAGATATTTTTACTTTGCCAGTAACTTTATTTTGAAGGTCACTGGTAAACTGTTTGGGATTAAATCTTTGTTAACTTGGGATCATAAAGATTAGATTCTAATTTTAGTTCTGTCATGTAAAAGCTGTGTGAAATAGGTGGGAACACAGCTTTTAGATGACTGAGGCATTTTCCTGATCTATAAAAGAATAATACCTTGAGGATTAATTAATCTGTCTGTAGTACATAGCCCATAGTTGTTGAAACATAACATATAACACTTTTTGTCATTTGTCATTCTTGGCCCCTTTCCGCATTCTCCAAATCTGGAAGCTTCTCAAGGAGGGGTATGGAATCTTTCATTCCTCTCGTCACAAACAAGTATTTTTTCTTATTAAATAAGCAGATTATTTATTTTCCTGCAACCTTTCCTATTCTCACCGAATTCTAGCCTTTAGAAGAAATAAGTCTTTTGATAACAAGGGGAAAATATGGTACTATTATAACATGTATTCTAGATAATTTATTCCCCTCTACCCATACCCTTTATCCCCAGAGACTCTTAGAAATATGTCCATTCCCCCAATTTATGCTAATATCTATTTTGATTTTAATCATGTCATTAGATTTTGACCTGAAAGGTTTGAAACCAAAAGGTTTCTACAACATTTTTCTGCTTTCTGTTACAAGTCATTTCAGTTCAGTACATTGCCTTTAAAAGCAATTTTGTGTGCTTGAGGTGAAATTCGAAGGATGTATAGGAATTAGCCAAGCAGGAAAATGCATTCTAGGTAGATAGCACTCATGTTGTGTATAGTCAATACAGACAGAGATATTAAAATGCTTTTAATTTCAAAATGGGAACTGTCTGCTTCTTGTGCTTCCTAATGTTCCCTATTGGGGATGAGCAGGCTTAAGTCTATAGCTATATACCAGAGTTACAGCAAATTATGGTAAGAGGTAGGAGAGCAAAGAAGGTGAGTGAATGCCTTTATAAAAAATTACAAAGAATAGGGCTTCCCTGGTGGCGCAGTGGTTGAGAATCTGCCCGCTAATGCAGGGGACACGGCTTCGAGCCCTGGTCTGGGAGGATCCCACATGCTGCGGAGCAACTAGGCCCGTGAGCCACAACTACTGAGCCTGCGCGTCTGCAGCCTGTGCTCTGCAACAAGAGAGGCTGCAATAGTGATAGGCCCGCACACCGCGATGAAGAGTGGCCCCTGCTTGCCACAACTAGAGAAAGCCCTCACACAGAAACGAAGACCCAACACAGCAAAAATAAATAAATTAATTAATAAACTCCTACCCTCAACATCTTAAAAAAAAAAATTACAAAAAATAAATAAGATAATATTTTATATCTTTTTAACTTGTGTGTTTTATTCTTAAATCTGGTTTGATTTTGTCTTAGAGTAAAAATATTTCTTGTTAAATATAACTTGTAGTTTATAAAGAAATTCAGTACCTCACATAGAATTTGATTTATTGCCAATAGAGACTGCAATAACAAAGGTATCTATTCTCTAAGAAAGTTTTTGCTCTTGTATTACTCTCTGTG
This sequence comes from Phocoena sinus, assembly GCF_008692025.1. NCBI lineage: Eukaryota > Metazoa > Chordata > Mammalia > Artiodactyla > Phocoenidae > Phocoena > Phocoena sinus. The sequence goes on along the minus strand of NC_045772.1, from coordinate 32,159,613 downwards.
TAGTATGTTTGGTTTAATATATTCAGGTTTATACATTATGGAGGTGTCGTTTCAAAAGACAACTAGACAGTACCTTTTTGAGTCATCATTGTTTAAACTGCACTGGGTAAGCATTCTGTTCTTATGTTTTCTTTTGAAGATCTAGCCAGCAATTACATGAATGCTTGTATTGGTAATAGTTTGGGTAGCTGGTTTTGGAAAGAAATCCTGTGCTACAACTTGATTAATATCACTCTTGTCCTACTTTTTAAAATTTGTGCATTGAAGAGGAATTAGTAGTTAGGTCTTCTTTTACTGTTAATTCTTTGACTACTATATATCAGAGATGAAATTGCCTTGTTTTTGTACAAAGGAAATAGGAAAACACAAAAAAAACCCACGTAGAGCTATCTTTTATGTTTGTATTATTCTTGGGGCATTTCATTATTTTATTGTTATTTCTCAGCCAAATGTAGTAAAAGCAGTGATTAGTTCATGTACCCAGAAGAGCCGAGATACTTTAATAATCAATGATTGATGATTCTTTTTTCCTTTTAGGAGAGAAGCCACAAGTCTTACCGTCCCTTAACAGTATTGACGTTTCGCTTAAATTATTTGTTTAGTGAACTGAAACCTATGTCATATCATCTCCTAAATATGATTTTTCATGCTGTGGTTAGTGTGATATTTCTTAAAGTCTGCAAACTCTTTCTGGATAACCGGAGTAGTGTGATTGCTTCTTTACTTTTTGCAGTGCACCCAATACACACAGAAGCAGTAAGTAAAACTATAAATTGATGTTTTTTGCATTATTCCTATACGTGTCTATAATGGTATATATTTTTAAGGAAAAAAAAATTAACCATGACTTTAATCCAAGTATTTGAAGACTCCTATTGGTACAGTGTCTTAACTTATTAGTGTAGAGTCTAACTTTCCTACTATGTAAAATTTTTTAAAACAAATTTTGAAACAAACATTTATTCAAGAACATAAGATGTAATCACTCAACTTTAGCGATGTAAAATATAAATGAATACAGTAATTTTCTTTGCTAATTTTTTTATGAATAAAGATTTTAAATATTTGTCAACTTGGCATTTTTTTTGTTTCAAAGGACAGAAAATAATAAGAGAAACTTATGTAAGGGATCAAAATTTATCAAAATATATGCAAACATGGACAGATATCCTAACAAATCATGCTCAGTAATTTCTTATTTTCTATTGCCATGTGTTTAAAAATTGTGAGCTGTCTCTACTATTGCCAATATGCTCATCTCATCACATTCACAAACTATAACTGTATTTTTCTTGGTAATCTTGAGACTCCAGAATTGCCTCTCAGCAGAGCAAAGAGGACTCTATTCAGTTGCTTTGTTACAAGCTTTCAATTTTAAACAAGAGTCTGTATGCTTAAACTCTGCCGGGGTGTGTGTGTCTGTGTCTGTGTGTGTGTGTGTGTGTGTGTGTGTGTGTGTGTGTGTGTGTTGGAGGGGAGTTGTGTGTCTCTCCCAGTATCTTGAAACTTTTGGTGTCTAGCTGAACATTTTTCTATACGTCTACAAAAATAATAGGTTGTTTTAAGTTTTATAGTGAGTTCAGAATACTTTAAAGGGATTTGGGGGCTTTATATTTAAATTTTTTGAATTTAAAAGGATGTTTTAAAGTTTATTGTCTTTTTAAATTTTAGTTTGCAGGTTTATTTGTGAGCTATAATGTATTGAGTTTATTATATTTTTGTATTTTAAGAACACTTGTATTTTAAGAAAACATGTAAGAACTACATCTAGATAGTGTACTATAATTGTGTAAGATGTTACCATTAGAGGAAGCTGGGTAAAGGGTAAACAGGACTTCTCTATACTATTTTTGCGACTTCCTCTGAGTCTATAATTACTCCAGAATAATAAAAAAACTGTTACAGTCACTGATAAATTTACTTTTATAGAAGACATACAAATTCACCACATGAGGGCACTCAAAGAATGCTTAAAAAACAGAAATGTGCACTTGAAAAGTTATGGCAGTTTAATTTCTAATTAAACTGCTGTTGCAATTATAGTTAAATTTTCAAGATGCTTTTTATTAATATGAACCCCTCTCCTTCCCTTTCTAGGTAACAGGTGTTGTAGGAAGAGCAGAACTTTTGTCATCTATCTTTTTTCTAGCTGCATTTTTGTCATATACCAAATCAAAAGGACCAGATAATTCTATAGGTAAATGTCTAACATTTAACTTTTTACTTTAGCTATAAAACTCAATCAAGTAATTTCTGTTTACTTCAAGTGGTTCTTATAAAACATATGCCATTTTTGGTATTTATCTTTATATATCATGCTATTGTACTTTAGCATCTATGGACATAAGAAAAGTATGTGACATTGTCAATATTAAAAATTACTGTTTGTAGTTTATATTTTATCATGACTAACAGTTTCTATTTGATCTAATTTTTAAAAATTTCCCTAGAATGTAAGAGTTTTAGGATCATTCTTAGTTCCATTTGCTGTTACCTGTAAATGATGAAGTACCAATACTTCAGTTGTCTTTCTATAGGTAACACATGTGAAGGCTATGAATTGTATTGTTTAGGCAAAGTTAAAAGCCTGTTAGAGTATAACTTTTATTATGTGTTGATCATAGTTCAGCTATTTAATGAGTCTCCTCCATGTAGCCCACCCTGGAAAATGCTTTGTATACATTAACCCATTAGCCCTAATGATGTCAGAAAACAAATTCCAGGCAATAAAAATGATTTTTTAAGAGTGTGGGCCCAATGGGCATGAAAGGGCACATACTGTGAAGCACATTATGACATTAACCTGTACTTGGTTAATCTTAAAATTTAATGCTGAGGTTTTTTTCTATGTTGTTGGAGAATTTTCTCACTATAAACCCAAGGCACTGATGATAAGGAGCTTAATTTTGTATGTATGAAAACAAAGTGTCAAGAGAGAAGCAATTTAGTTAAACAGCTTCTTAGATCTGTAATATGAGTAGGTTTCCCTCTTGATGCTATGCACAATGCCTTCTTAAAACAGTTTTGAGTTCAGTATAACATAGTGGTTCAAAGCATGGACTCTGGAGTCTGGTTTCACATTTCAGGTCCACCATTTAGTAGCTCCATTTACTATGTTGGTCATTACATAACCTCTCTGTGCTTTAGTTTCTTTATAAAATGTAGATAATAATAGTCCCTACCTGTTGAGAAGGATTAGTTGAGTTAAGCATGTTAAGGGATTTAAAGCAGTACCTGGCTCATAGGAAGCAGTGTCCCTATTTTCCCTGTTGCCTGTAATGCAGTGAGAGGTAGTTCAGTAGCTAATATTGAATTGCAAACTAATATCGTCTTTAAATACCATCCTAAGCAAAACATGAATGATAAACTTAGAAAATACTGTGAACTTCAAGACCATGATCAGGCTCCTGCCTATCTCTCTAAACATGTCTCCTGCAGTTTTGCCCTAGTCACTTCACTATAGCCAAGCAGACCTTCTTGCTACTCTTAAACAAGTGAAGCACTGGCCTTTATACTTGTTGTACCCTCTTTCTTGAATTTTCGTCTTTTAGATCTTCACATAGTTGTTTCATTTATATTCTTTACATCATCAGGCCTCAGCTCAATGGTCTCCCTCTTAGAGAAGTTCTTCATTCTAACTAAAATATCCTTTCATTTTATTATATTTTTGATCCTTAATAATTTTACTTGGTCCTTTTTAATGATTTCATATTCTTTATAACTCCAGTATTTTTCCTTTAGAATTACTTATTTTAAATTCTTAGTCTTTTCAGTTAATTATTAATTAGTCATGTGTGTTGTTATATTTGTGCGCTCTCTTTTGTAACTGTGGTACCCTTCAGGTATCTACTTATTTTGACTTGTGAGCTCAGGCCACATGTTCTCTGAAAGTTACCAACCACTGTGAGAAAGTGATAAAGAGAAAGACCAGTGCCACTCTGTCCATCTGGTGACTCATTAAAATCCAGGGTGGAGATCTCCAGGTTCCCCAGGGCCACTGTTGATCACTATTGTTACCATTCTACCAACCACCTGCTCTGGTCTCTTAAAGAGAATCAGCGTTAAGAACAGGCCAGTCTACCACCCCCCTGCATTTAGATGGAAGGTCTGTGGGTGGAAGAGACTGCTGAAGAGTGGTTGGTCATTTTGTACTTTTAAAAAAAATCTTACTCCTTATCCCAGCAGGGCTTCGGAAGTATTCTCATTTAATCCCTGGAACACCCACAACCTACGGTAGCTGCAGATTTCTACAGTAAAGGCGCAAATAATGATTTACCCAGGGCAGTCAGGATTGGCTAGGAAAAACGTTTAAAAAAAATTTTCTCACTCTCTGCTTTAGATGTAGTCCCTCGAAACACCCATGCAAACATACATGATGTTTAAGATAACCTTCAATGCCCAGGAATTTCTCTCTTTTTTTTTTTTATATCTTAGAAGCCATATTTTCCTCTCACTTAATCTTTCTAGGCTTGATTTTGGGGAAAGGGGCTAACAGGTCAACAGGTCATGCTAGTTTACCACTTGACCAAAACAAAAACCAAATCATGTTGCTTTCTATCCCTTTAACCTACATTTCTCATAAAACTCATTTTTAATCTAAAAATACATAATTTTTTTAACCCATCTATTGTTCTCTTACAATAGGATATAACCTTCATTGGAGTAGGTAACTTTCTCTCGCTTTCTTATCTCCATTTCCTAGATGGTTCCTGGTATACAGTGAGTGTTCAGTATATATTTGTTGAGGAAATGCTTAGGTGAATGAATATAATATATTTTAAATTCTAATTGAAAACATACTGAAACTTGCTCAGGACCTCTCTCTGTCCTCTTTTCCGCTATGGTATTTTGTACGCCACATTTCATTATTTCACTCCTGAGACCACAGATTTGTCATCATCTTTGTATTCTCCATTCTATCTAAGGTATTTGTCCTATGCAAAGATTTTCAATTTGTAATTATTTAATCAATTCAAATTCTGGGTTATTCATGTCCCATACCCTTTTCACAAGCATCATTCATCATAGGCCCTTTGCACTTGAGTTTTCATTACTTTAGGTTTCTGCTCAAATGTCATCAGTAGCGCCACTCATCTTCCCCCCTCCGTTTTATTTCCCTTCACTTTCTGTTTTTCTCTATAATACTTAGGTCACCATTTGACAAAAAATATTTATTTATTGTTATCTCTCTCCCCTACAAATGCAGTAAATACTTAAAATAACTATTTAAATACATGATTACTGAAGGTGTGTATCTTTACACATGTAAAGTCAGCTTGGAAACCTATATTTTGAAATTGGAATAGATTTTGAGGATTGAAATTGATTCTACACTTATACATGTATTTTTTTTTTTCAGTGTCAACTTATTTAGCACGGGTACTTGTTTTGGACAAAATCACACATGGTAACTTTAGCCACAGAGACCTGATTATGAAAATCAAAGTGTGTATGTTCATAAAGTAATTTAGTCACCAAAGAACTGAAGTGACTGGTTTCAGCAAAACGTTTGCCTTTATTAGAACTATTAGTTGCTTACATTGAATCCAGCATCTTGGAAGGCAGCTGTTTGATTTCTCTTCCTTGGAGTGAAAATACAAATTAGTGAGAAGCTCTGAATTTAGTATCAGAAGAACCAAGTTAAAGTCATGGTCTCCTTATTGTGCATGACCCTTTTTAAACCTTCAAAATGAGTACGATTGCACCTGCCCTCATATCCCATTAGGTGATTGAAATGCAATGAAATATACTGGTAATATAAACTGGTTATATAAACTGTTTAATATACCTATTTTCAAGGCCATTGTTTCCCACTAGTTTTTAATCTGTGCATACCCATTCAGGCATACCATTCTGTATCATCTGTATCATTCATTTGCCAAGCTTATTCCCTCCTCTATTCCTTTATTCATACATACCCCTTTCCCAATTCTTTCATGTCCTGTATATCCTTCAAGGTCCAACTTAGGTTCAACTTGTTTTGTAAATAATCATCTACTAATTTCTTTGCTCTGTGAATTTCTTGGTGACTTTAGCAGGATAGTTCAACCCTTGATATAATCTGTTACATTAATATTGATGGTTTAGGCCTAACTAGAATATGAGATACTTTTTTGAGGAAGGAATACTATTATATCAATACTTAGTATTTCCAATAGTGTTCTCATTTTTTTTTTCAGTTGTTTTTCCTTTCGGTAATGTTAGTCTATAGAGTATTTTAAAATTGAAAATGATTTCAAAAACAGATGTTTCTATATGAAGCCCAGTGACAAAAGAAAAATGTATTAGATTCATGAATTCTGTTCTTATTTATACCTGGATTTAAGTCAGTTATTTGAGTTTACTTTGATTAATGTCCTTAATAAAAACTGAGGTCACACAATCAAAGTACCATGTTTCTTAAACTAGAAAAGAATTAGAAATCGTATTTGCCAATAAGAAAACTAAAGCTCAGAAAAGTTGCCCAGAATCACAAAGCAAGTTAGTAGTAGATCCAGATTTACTCTCACAATTCATGGTTCTTTAATCAAATTACTACTGAGTAGTAGACATTTACTTAAAATTGATGAAGTAGGTTTTCCACTTAAATAGAACTTGTGAATATTCTGTTACAAATTTTTAAAGAATAGTATTGATTTAAATGCTTATTGCTAACATGTTTTAGTTTTTATAGTCTTTTTTTAGTAAGAATCGTACTGTAGTTTGCCCAGTATTTTTCACTTTCAAGTTTTTTTTTAATTACTCACAGATATAATAAAGTATATAGGTACCTCTATGATAATTTCAGGTATTTATCTTCATTTCAAATTGATAGTTCATTAATTACCACACTCAACCCTGTAAGTTTCCCTTCTCCAGATTGGCCACTCTACCTTTGTTTTTAAATGTTAGCATTTGGTTAGATAATTTTCCTGTCCACAAAAATTTTTTAGTTCAAATTATATATCTTGATTTTTTTAATATATAAAGCAAAAGTTACAGCATTTCAATATGTTTTAAAATATAAAGTATGTCAGTGGAAAATAACAAATGTGAACATAGAATCACAAGTAAAGTTTTTCAGTAATGTCTAATAGTTGTCTAACTTAAAATATCCTTTTATGATATTATAAAATTGTTTTGTGTGTTTTTATATTTTTCTGTTCTTAAATTGCAGTGTGGACTCCTATCGCGTTGACAGTGTTTTTAGTGGCTGTTGCAACACTGTGTAAAGAGCAGGGAATAACAGTTGTGGGAATTTGCTGTGTGTATGAAGTATTTATTGCCCAGGGGGTAAGGAGAAATCTAAATTTCCTTGTTGCTATCTTTTATCCTATTTGAATCAGATTATAATAAACTTATTTTCTAAGTGTATTATTATATAAATTGGACTGTTTACCAATTATGATTATTAAAAATTTGCAAGAAACAAGCATGTTTTGCCTTCATACCCACTGAAAATTACTTAACATTTTATATTATACCTTCAGTTTTTTAAGAAAGTTTCAATAATGAAACCATTAAGCAACTTGGGAAAGCACACAGTAATACTGTACAGTATAATTAATTATTGGATAAGATTATTGGGCTCAGTTTTATTGATTATCAGCTCCACCATTTGCTCCATGTTGGTTTTATAATTTTGGTCAATTTTTATTTAATCTTGCATTTAGAAAGTATGATAATTGTTGAAAAATTACAGTAAAGTGCTATTTGTTACTTAAACTTTTTTTTTCTCTTCTAGTATACTTTGCCATTATTATGTACTACTGCCGGACAGTTTCTTCGCGGAAAGGGTAGTATTCCATTTTCTATGCTGCAGACACTAATAAAACTCATTGTTTTGATGTTCAGTACACTATTACTTGTTGTGATTAGAGTCCAGGTTATTCAATCCCAACTTCCAGTATTCACCAGGTATGATATTCTGGTTCTTTTGTTTTCTTCCATCTTTTTTTTTTTTAACTTTGCATTTTAAGTGATTGTAAATGTTCCAGAAAGTCTTTGATTTACATTGAGGTTTTTTAACAGCTTTATTGAGGTATAATTAATACTTTTTAAAAACCTGCATATATATAAAATGTACAAATTAATAGGTTTTGACATACGTGTACACTCATGAAAACATCACAGTCAAGATAATGACCCCCCAAAATTGGTTAAGTCTTCTATATCCTTAGTGAGTTTTGTCTACTTGTTTTATTAATTATTGAGAGAAGGATGTTGAAATCGCTGACTATAGCTGTAGATTTGTCTATTTTGCCTTGAAGTTTTATCAGTTTTTGCTTCATGTTCTTTAAAGCTCTGTTATAAAGTGTATCAGTGTTTAGGATTGTGATGTCCTCTTAATGAATTGATCCCTTTATCATTATTAAATGAGCTTCATCTCCAGTAGTAGTCTTTACTAAGACATTCATTTTGCCTTATATTAATGTAACCACTCCAGCTATCTTTTGTTCGTGTTACATGGTTTATCTTTTACTTTTTAAATCTATCTATATCTTTATTATTTAAAGTAGATTTCTTGTAGGCTGCATATAGTTGGGTCTTCCTTTTTTGTTTGGTCAGATAATCTGTCTTTTAAATGGGGGGGTTCAACTGTTGATAGTTTGTTGTAAATCTACCATCTAACTAATCATTTCCTCTCTGTCTTGTCTGTTTTGTTCTGTGTTCCCTTTTTTTCTCTCTCTCTTCTTTTGAATTGAGTATATTGTAATACTCTGTTCTTAGCTCCTTGTTGGCTTATTAGCTGTATATCTTTGCTGTGTATTTTTAGTGATTGCTTTAGGGTTTTTTGTTTATGTTCTTTGCTTATCACAGTTTATCTGAAAGGCATATTATAATTGCAAGTATATATAGTATAAATGTCAGCATATATAGTACAAATATTATGTATACAATAAATTTTTATGTAAATATATAAACTTATTATAAATAAGAACTTAGCCTTGGTGCTATTTGCATACATTTTTATTGAGTATACATTGTAAATCTGACAATACATTGTTAACTTTTGCTTTCAACAATTATCTTTGGAAGAGATTTAAATTTAAAAATTCTTTTATGTTACCGCGTAGAGTTACCACTTCTAGTGTTCTTCATTTCTTTGTTAGATCAAGATTTTCATCTGGCACCATTTTCCTTGTGACTGAAGGACTTCCTTTGACATTTCTTGACATGTAGGACTGCTGGTGATGAATTCTTTAAGCTTTTGTATATTAAAAAATCTTTATTTTACCTTCATTTTTGAAAAATATTTCCCATGAGTGTAGAATTCTACATTGACTGTTTTTCATTCACTAATATAAAAATGTTGCTCTGTATTCTCTGCTTGTGTTATTTTAAATGGGAAATCTTATCCTTATCTTTATGCTTCTGCATGTAGTATCTTTTTTTTCTATGCCTGCTTTTAATAGTTTCTCTTTATCATTGTTTCTCTTCTTATATATTTTTTTAATTGAGACATAATTGACATATAGCATTGTATTAATTTTAGGTGTACAATATAATGGTTTTATATACACACACACACAAATGATTATCATAATAAGTTTAGTTAACATCCATCATCACACATAATTACAAAATTTTTTTTTCCTTTTGATGAGAACTTCTGAGATCTACTTTCTTAGCAGCTTTCAAATATACAATACAGTCTTGTTAACTACAGCCATCATGCTGTACATTACATCCCCAGGACTTATTTATCTTATAACTGGAAGTTTGGGTGAAGATGGACAAAAGGTACAAACTTTCAGTTAATGTTTCTTTTATCTTCTTGTTTCTTATGCTTAGGTTAATTGAGCTTTTTAGAATCTGTAGGTCTTACTTTATATAAATTTTGGAAATTACTTCTTGAAATATTTTTTACTTTGCTCTCCACTCTTCTTCTAGGACTCCAGTTACATGTATTTTAGGCTTCTTGAAGTCATACTGATGCTCTGTTTATTCCCCTTCCCTCCAAAGCTATTTTCCCCATTTTCATTTTGGATAGTTTCTTTTGTTGTATCTTCAAGTTTACTAATCTTTTTTCTGCATAATCTAATCTGCCCTTAATTTTTTCTAGTTATTTTTCATCTCAGACATTGTTTTCATCTCTGTTTGAGTTCTTTTGGGGCCTTTTTTGTGTATTCCATGTTTCTACATGTTCTAGTACTTTAATGTCTTCTAATTTTATCACTTGTTGGTCAATTTAGATTGTATAGTTTTTCTCCTCATGGATTGTATTTTTCTACTTCACATGCCTGGTAGTTTTTTTAATAGGTGCCATATGTGAACTTTACCTTAATGTATTCCTGTATCGTAGACCATTGTTCTGGGATGCATGTAAGTTATTTGAAAAATGTTTCATCTTCAAGTCTTGCTTTTAAGCTTTGTTTTGGGAGACCACAGTAGCATTTAGGATAGGGCTAATTTTGCTTCCTTGCTGACACAAGACCCTTCTGACCACTCTACCAATAGACTACAAATTATGAGGATTTCCACTCTGGCTGCTGAGGAACTATTCCCAGTTGTATTTTATATTTGTGAATGTTTAATCCTTTCAGAAGGTATTTTCCTAACTGTATTAGTTTTCTTAGACATGCTTTAACAAATTACCAGAAACAGAGTGGCTTAAAGCAGCAGGAATTTATTCTCTCACAGTGCTGGAGGCCAGAGTCCAAAATCAAGGTGTCAGGCATAGTTGGTTCCTTCTGAAGGCCCTGGGAAAGAATCTGTTCTGTGCCTCTTTCCTGGCTTCTGGTATTGACATTCCTTGGCATGTTGCTGCATCACTGTAATCTGCTCCATCTTCACCTGGACTTCTTCCATGTTTGTTTCTCTGTATTTTCTCTTCTGTGTATAAGGACCTCAGTCATTGAATAGTGGGCCCACCCTCATCCAGTATGACCTCACCTTAACTGTAATTACATTGGCAAAGACCCTACTTCCAAATAAAGTCACATTCTGAGGTTTTTGATAGACATGAACTTTGGGGAGACATGAATCAACCCACTACACTGTCCCCTAGGTATTTCCCCACATATGTGTGCTGATCAGTTCTCATTAGTACTGGAAACTGGAGAGAGATCCTCTACAGATCTGAGTTCTCTCTCAGCAGCTTTCTTCTCTCTGATATTCTGCCCACTAATTCTAACCCCCTGGACTTCTAGGGCTCCCAGCTCTATTTTCTCAACTCAGAGATCCAAGTGGATTCCACTCAGGTTCTCTCTTGCTGCACAGACTAAAAACTCTATTTAATCTCTCCAGGTAGGGCTCCCCTCATTTGTTTTTTTTTTTCCTATCAGGCATTGTCCTTCTTTGCCTGATACTCAGTATATTAAAAGAAGTTTTAGGGCTTCCCTGGTGGCGCAGTGGTTGAGAGTCCACCTGCCGATGGAGGGGACGCGGGTTCGTGCCCCGGTCCAGGAAGATCCCACATGCCACGGAGCGGCTGGGCCCATGAGCCATGGCCTCTGAGCCTGTGCATCCGGAGCCTGTGCTCCACAACAGGAGAAGCCACAACAGTGAGAGGCCCGCATACCGCAAAAAAAAAAAGTTGTTTTATATATATTGTGTATTTTTTAGTTGTTTAAGGCTAGAAGCAAAAGTTTTACTGAATTTTAACAGTCTTCATATCGTTTTTTCCCTGCTCTAAGATTAGGATTATTCCATTTCACCTTACTTATCTAAAGTTTAAGAGGAAACTTAGACTAGTTCCCTATTCAGTTTTAAGTGACAGACATTACATGCAAGAACTTTTTTTTTAAACAAAAGCCCAAAATATTGTTCATGTTGCTATCCATGATAGTTCATTTCTGGCCCTGGTTAGAATAAATTTTATTCAGATAATTTCTTTTATGCCCAACACATTCTTTGTGATTTTCACATAATTATCCTTTTTTTTCTCTCTCTCTTTGCTTTTTCTTTTTTAAATTGAGATATAGTTGATTTACAGTGTGTTAGTTTCTGGTGTATAGCAAAGTAATTCAGTTTTACATAAATATATATATATATATTCTTTCTTAGATTTTTTTCCATTATAGGTTATTACAAGGTATTGAATATAGTTCCCTATGCTATACAGTGGGACCTTGTTTATCTGTTTTATCAATATATATAGTAGTGTGTATCTGTTAAACCCAGGCTCCTAATTTATCCCTTTCCCGCCTTTTCCCCTTTGGTAACCATAAATTTGTTTCTTATGCCTGTGAGTCTGTTTCTGTTTTATAAATAGGTTCATTTGTATCATTATTTTAGATTCCACATATAAGTGATACCATGTGATACTTGTCTTTCTCTGCCTGACTTACTTCACTAAGTATGATAATCTCGAGGTCTATCCATGTTGCTGCAAATGGCATTATTTCATTGTTTTTTTATGGCTGTGTAGTATTCCATTGTGTAATAATTATCCTTCTTAACAGCATTTTTTTTCTTTAAAAAATAATTACTTTTTAACTTTCAGAATTTCTGAGTCTAGCCATGCTGAACTAAACAGCTCATTTAAGCATGATAGTATGGGAAATAAATTGAATTGTAGATAGATATTTTATATTTCCTTCTTCACTAGTTTTAGTGTTTTTGTTCTGTTTATCATTCCTTTCAGACAATTTGAATCAACTGTTTTCTATCTCTAGTTTTACAATATGAAAATGTGGTTTATAGGTGTGAATGTATTTGTTTTGTATATGTGTGTGTGGATGACTGTATGGGGTATGTTATAATTATATATTTTCCAAATATAAGCATTTAAAAATGTGTGTGTGTGTGTGTATGTATTTGTGTGCGTTATATAAATTTTATTCTATTACCCTGTGAGGTTGATTGTAATATGATTTGGCTTGCTTTGACATGTACTCTTTGACTGCAGTTCAATTATTAAATCACCTATCCTAGATAAACTGTTAATTTTTTAAAATGAGCTCTGAAAGTGGATTACGGGGGAAAAGCTTTGTATTCAGTTCTGTTGGTTATTTTGAGAATTCAAGTCCTGACTTTCAAGACTTAGTATTTTTCATATATGTATATATTCAAATATGAAAGTTTAGAAAATATTATTTGTTCAAAAATTGTGTACTTTTTCTCAACCATTTGATATTTTTAAGAAGACCAAGTCAAATAAGTAGTAGAGGTTGATTTTTCATTGGCTTATTCATTTTAATGAGAAATAGGGTTTTTAAAGGACTATATGTTAATATAGCCAATACAATTTAGAACATAGCCTAAAGAAATAAAAATCTGAAATGATTCATTTAAATGTACTTTTAAAAAAAATGAATTGACTTAATATGCAGAAAATAGACTAAATTAATGAAATGTACATTTAATGTATCATGGCCTATATAAACTAGGATATAAGCTTATATTAAGTAGAACACAAATAAAATGTTACATAGGTACAGTTACTCCTCTGTACTGGGAATTTGGTTTTTAGCTTTCTAGAAGTCTAAGCAAAGAGGAAAAGCCCATAGGTAATATAGTTTTTTCTGTTCGTGACAAAAGAAAAACATAGTAATTCTTTCTAGGAAGCATAAGTTTTATTAGCATTTAGTGGTGAAAGAAACGTCTCATGTAGGAAAACATTGGTTAGTGTTCTCAGAAGCATTCATAAACACATGCAACAATGAATCTTATAAAACTTTTCTTATGACTTTTAATCAGAAGGTCATAATTTAATGAAAGCGCTTCTGCAGAATGTCATAATATTATAGAATGCATGTCTGAATCATAATAAACTAAAAATAGATCACCTGCTTGCCCTTCAAACAGTTCTTCATAAATATCATTGCTCTCAACTAGGCATTTCATAAAGGTTAGACAGTTTGAACTTTGGCAAGAGTCTGAAATATCCATAAAAATATTTGTCTTTGGTTTAACAAGATTACATGTAGAATATTGCTTTTATTATTATTGTTCAGTACTTTATTTATATCTGTTATGTATTAACTTTGTGTTTAAAAAATGTTTTAGTTTAAATAACTTTTTTTTCATTCTTTATACAGGTTTGATAACCCAGCTGCTGTAAGCCCAACTCCTACAAGGCAGCTAACTTTTAACTACCTCCTTCCTGTGAATGCTTGGCTTTTGTTAAATCCTTCAGAGCTCTGCTGCGATTGGACCATGGGAACAATACCACTTATAGATTCATTTCTAGATATTCGAAATCTTGCCACATTTATTTTTTTTTGCTTTTTGGGGGCTTTGGGAGTATTCAGTCTCAGATACCCTGGTAATTCCTCCAAGACTGTTTTAATGGTAAGAAAGTTTCTTAAATTTTTAGGTGATATTATATTCAGTTTATTAATTAAGAGTGTCTTTAATTCATCAAAAGCATCTTTAAAGAACTACTGTCTTTCTTTGTTCATGTCATCCTAATTTATGAACTTATTTTAGGTTATCCTAGAATTATATGTCAGAATTTGACTAATGCTGCACATTCAGCATATGAAACAAAGAGTGATTATGAATTTCCATAATTTGATGGGAACTCTGAAATCATGAAGCATTCTTTTTAGCATCATTTTTAAAAATATATTTCTTACCTTTACCCAACTAGATTATACACTGTTTAAAGAAATGAGTCATATTATATACTTCTTTGTTTTCTTGGCACAGAGAAGAGTGTCAGGTAAGATAAGCAACCAGAAATACATAGCTCTTTATTTTTCATTAGCAAGACTTTCATTACTCCCTGAGGTTTTTCTTACTGTGTTCAGAGAACTCTGATTAAAGTCTTTTCTTGTTTTTCTGAGATCTGTTTCTTTGTAATTTTCTTAACTCTGCCCTCACATCTTACTCATAATAATTCTGTTGCCTCTTACTTTAAATTATGGAAGAAGATAATAATCTTTAACTTTTCTTGAGCATTTACTATATGCCAAAAAGTGGCTTTAATACTTTGCAAATATATTATTTCTGGCTGCAGCCACTAGATTCACTTATTCATTCAATAAAAATTTTTGATTTTCAGCCTGTGTACCAGGTAGCATTTTAGGCACTGAGTATATGATAATAAAAGGAAATACAGGGTCCCCATTTCTAGAGAACTTGCATTCTAGAGAGATTTGAAAGAATATAGGATTTGAAAAAAGAATATTTACTATTCTTTTTGGACCTGTTGAGTTTGAGGTACCTATGAAACAATATGATAGAGATTTCGAATAGCACTTTGTGCCTGGAGTTCAGTGGCGAAGACTGAGCTACACGTAAAAATTTGATTGATTACCGTAGAGAAACTTGATAATTGCCGTAGAGATAGTAATTGAAACCAGGATGTGGAGAAGAAGGCCTATGGAGAGGTTATAGAGCAGCCTTTCTCAACTGGGATTTTGTCATATTTCTTAGAGATGGTAACTAGCTGGCACCATTCTAGGTGTACAGAAGTTAATTCATACACATAACGCATGCCTTAGAGTATTTGGTCTTAATTTTCCCTCAATAAATAGTTGAAGGAGCTTTATAGAATGAAAGAGAAGAAGCCTATATCTAAGTCTTGAAAAGCTTCCACATTACATACCATATAAAGGAAAATGAACCTAAATGGGAGGTACACGAAATGTACAGAAAGGTAGGAAAGTGTTTCAAGAAAGATAGAATGGTTAACACAGCTGCTGTCAAGTAGAGAAGTGAGATCAGTTGGATTTGACCTCTTTTACGTATGTTAGTTACTTAAATGAAATTTATTTCTGTGGAGTGATTTGATTAGGAAGTGAGGAAGTGAAGATTGCTAGTGTAGGTAACCTGTAGGGGTGCTTTAACTTTGAATATTTCAAAGGATGAGACAAGCTTGAATTTCCTAACTTAGGAAAGACAGCCAGTCAGGCAAGGGCTTCAAGTGTAATAAACTGCTGATCTTCTGTAGGGCTTGGGGGAAGCACAGAGATCTGGAATTGATGGACCTTCAGAGGCTGGAGTGGGTTGATGGTGGGGGAAGACTATTGCTTGGTTGGCATGTAGAATCACTTTCATTGGAGCACTCAGTTGGCTGTCTCTTTTTGACACAAAGAGATATCACTAATGGGTTGGCTTACAAAAACATTCATTGAGTTGAAATGTTTATATCACTAATGGGTTGGCTTACAAAAACATATTCATTGAGTTGAAATGTTGATTAAGTGAGATTACAACCAATTTACAACCAATTTTCCTAAGAGTGTGGGAACTTGTTTTATACTTAAGGGGTATAATGAATTGGGTAAGATAACTTAAAGATGTGTTGTCAGATAAGAAGATTTTTAAGGTTGGAGATGCAAGAGCATTTTTAACATAGGTAGAAAGTTCATAAGAAAGTGATTAAGTAAATGAAAGAAGAGATGATTGATAGATTAGAGGTATAGAGCTCAGGTTTGGCCTGAGACAGATGGAGACACCGCTTATGGTTACAGGAAAGATGGAAATGAACATGCATGTGGATGTTGGTAGGTTTAGTAATGGAGAATTGAAGGAATTCTTGTTTCATTGCTTTAGTTTTCTCTGAAAATTTGGAAGTGTGGTCACCTGCTGAAAGTGACATGGGTCAAAAGTTTGAGAAAAGTAGTCAAGATTCAAAATAGTCAAAGAGAGTGGGAGTGAGCCTACCAAAGAAGCCTAGGAATCCTCAACAGTCTTAAGGATCAATTTGAAGTTGATCATGAGTTTATGATGATATTAATCTATTTTGCTTTGGGACTTTCTAGTAGTGCTTTGCTGCTCTCATAAATAAAGATGAAGTGTATATGTGGTAGAATACATCCAAAGCCAGGGTTCTAACTAAAAGAAAGGCAAAAAAGGAGGGGTGGGTAAATACACAGAGTTTTGGCAAATAAAATAATGATTTGTGTAGTTCAAGCTGAATGAAAAATAGGATATTGCCAGTGAAATAAACATATTAATTAATTACATTAATTATGTTTTATATGTATAAAAAACGAACACTTGTGACCTTAGGTATAACTGCTTTAAGTATAGTCCTAAGCATACTTTTTTTAAACTTTTTTTAATTTGAAATATAGTTGATTTACAGTATTGTGTTAATTTCATAGAAAACAAACTTATGGCTTCCAAAGGGAAAGGGGAGGGAAGGGTGGGATAAATTAGGAGTATAGAATTAACAGATACAAACTACTATACATAAAATAGATAAACAACAGGAAACTGTATTCAATATATTGTAATAACCTATAATAGAAAATAATCTGAAAATATGTATAAAACTAAACATGTTGTTTTTTAATGGTGATAATTTTCTGAAGATCTCTGAACAAGATACATAGATCAAAGGAGTATCTCAGGTACCAGATACCACGTTAAGCACTTATTAAATAAGATGTCATGTATCTCAACAATATTAGTAAGTAGTTATTAATCCCTGATTTATTTATAACGAAATGAAGTCACGAGGTGATATGAATAGTTTTCCTTATGTTGTATAACAAGAAGTGAAACAGATTTGCCTCCAAACTCCTGGCTTATTCCACTACCATCCTTCCTTTTTTTTTTTTTTTTTAAATTTATTTACTTATTTGTTTTTATTTTTGGCTGTGTTGGGTCTTCTTTGCTGTGCACAGGCTTTCCCTTGTTGGCGGCGAGCAGGGGCTACTCTTTGTTGTGGTGCACGGGCTTCTCATTGTCGTGGCATCTCGTTGCAGAGCATGGGCTCTAGGTGCGCAGGCTTCAGTAGTTGTGGCACGTGGACTCAGTAGTTTGCGGGCTTTGCGGGCTCTAGAGCACAGGCTCAGTAGTTGTGGTGCACGGGCTCAGTTGCTCCGCGGCATGAGGGATCTTCCCGGACCAGGGCTCGAACCCATGTCCCCTGCATTGGCAGGCAGATTCATAACCACTGCGCCACTAGGGAAGCCCCCATCCTTCCTTTTAAGGAGAGTTTACATCACTGGAAGAAGGATATTATGTTCGTTACAGTAAACTTGGTTGGCATACATTAATAGAGAGCATATTAGAACTTCTGAGTAAGTTAATCATTGAGACATTTCTTATTCAAAAAACAGATTTTTTTGAGAGATGGTTTTTCTTTTTTGTGTAGCTTACGCATCAGTCTGTGATGCATCTTTGGCTGAATTTAAAACTTTTAATTTTTTCCGGCGAAATTGCCTTAGGGCATCCATGAATTAGTAGGGAATATATTTTTTTTAAAGGATCATGTATTTATAAACAAATCTCTGTTTCACAGCTAGCTGGTTGTTTTTAAATCAAGCATTTCTGCGAAGTGGAAAGTGAATTATGCACTCTTAATGTTTTACCTTTTTGATTAAAAAGAAAACACTACAATTTCAGACATATAAGTCGATATGATACTGAGCAATTCGATGGTAGTGCTTTTCTTCAGATTCAATCTTTTGTATTATTACAAGTTATTAATTTGTGATTCATGGAGAAAGTATTCTTTTCACTGTATTTACATTTCTACATCGATTTTTACTAATAAAGTATAAAATAGGCATTCCTTCCTCTCAAACTGTTAGAGGACTCTCAAACTTCAGAATTTTATTCCATTAGGTACTATAAAACAAATCAGGGTAATGAAATATGGAAGCAGATGTCCATAGAAACAGATGTCCTAATGACAACCAACTTATTTCTTTCCATAAGTTATTTGTGTGCTAGTTATTTGTGTCTTATCTTTTGTAATGGCTTTGTAATCTGGAAACCATATGCCATCCCATTTTCAAAATGGCAAAAAGTCTAAGCATTTTGTGATGTTTATTTCTAACACAGTGTACAGTGTTAGAATTTTAGAAATTCTCATAGAATAAGACTGTTGATTTAAAGGGACCAGGTTTATTTTTATACATATACTAAGTCTCCGTTAATTGTATGTGACCCATCAGAATACTATGAAAAGTAACGCTGAAGTAATGTATAGAAGTAGTCTACTGTCTTGTCTGAAATGTACCTTATCAATTTCCAGTATTACAGATAGTAGTAAAATAATAAAAACTGATATGTTTGGCTATTTTATCAACCTACAATTTGTAGTTTTATTAAAACCTAATATATTTTACTCTCAATTTATTTTTACCACAAGCACATAAGTTAGATATATAAAAATTACTGCTTTTTTATTTTAGATATATTTTAAAAAAATATTTTTTATTTATTGATAATTGAATGAGCCTTAGGTATAAGTTCTAGCATTCAAGAAGACTTCATTCCACCTTGCTGACATACCTCCTCATGTTTGTTGTTACCATCCTTAAGCGTCCTTCTTTATGTTTAAATCAGTATCCATTATAGTATTATTAAAAATGGTCCACCAGTACATTATCCAAATTAAATGATAAAATATTTGGATTTGACTGTTTATGTGCATATATTTTTTAATTTAATAAAATGTCTTTTTTTTCTTTGTAGGCACTTTGTTTAATGGCATTACCGTTTATTCCTGCATCAAACCTTTTTTTCCCAGTTGGATTTGTTGTTGCTGAGAGAGTATTATATGTTCCTAGCATGGGGTTCTGTATTTTGGTAGCCCATGGATGGCAGAAAATATCAAACAAAAGGTGAATTAAAATGTTAGTGCATTTAATGCTTATTAACTATAGAATACATTTAAGTATTTAAAATGTTTATTTAGTTTTTATGTCATATTTTATACCTTCTTGTTTTTCACATTGACAGTCTCCTCATTGTCTGTAATTCAGGTTAGGAAAGCTACATAACCCCTACCTCATCCTGTGGTCTTCCTCATATTTATATAATTTTATTTTAAAGCCTGAGACATAACAAACTTTCAGTCAGACCCAAATGCAAAATAGAATATTATTGAGACTAAAGTTTCAGGTGATCATTGCTACTTCCATATGCAGTGAACTCAGATAACAGTCTTCTTCCTTAAGTGAGTTATATCAGGTTAATATATGTAAAATGCATATAGAAGGCAATCTGTAATTTCTTGCTTCATCGTAACCACCATGTCCTAATTGCCTTAAACCAATAGTTAAGGAACAGAATAGTCACTATCTCCTTTTTCTTACTTTCTCAGTCACCCTTCAACCCACAGAATTCTGACTTCTCTCCACGTCACTTTACTAACATGTAACAAATTGCCTCTCATAGCTAAATCCAGTCAATGCTTTTATTTAAATTTTATTTCCCTGGCATGTATTAAAAGTCTCTGTCCTGATTCTCTTCCACATTTGTTCATTTCTGCTCAGTTTTCAGATTCTCCCTGCTGCACCTGCTCTTTAAATATTTTTTATTTCTCAGAGTTTTACTAATAGCCATTTCCCTCACATTGCATGTTCTCCCTGGATGATCTCATCCATGATTACAACTTTCAATGCCATCTACCAAACCTTTTCTCTTAGCTTCTATCCATATATCCAGTTATACTCACTACCAATTTTGGAGTGCCTATCATGTACCAATTCCAGGATACACTCTTTAGATTTTTCTCATTTAATCTTGACACTCCTTAATTCCATTTTGCACATTTGAAAATTGAAGCTCATACAAGTTACCTGAATTACACAAGACCACGCAGCTAGTCAACAGCCGAGTCTTGATTCAGATTTACACCTGACTACTTCCAATGTCCATGTTCCTTCTGATCCACACACTATTATCCTGGTTAAGTGGATCTATCAAAATGAAAGAAATTGAACTCTGTTACTGAGACAAAAAGCACAGACTCAGAGAACATTAATACTATTAATACTAAATAAGATCATAGGGCTTATTGAATTATAACCATCATTTTAATTTTTTTTGAATTTTATTTTATTTTTTTATACAGCATGTTCTTATTAGTTATCCACTTTTAGGTATTAGTGTATATATGTCATCCCCAATCTCCCAATTCATCACACCACATCCCCCATCCCCACTCCCCACTGTTTACCCCCTGTTGGTTTCCATACGTTTGTTCTCTATATCTGTGTCTCAGTTTCTGCCCTGCAAACCAGTTCATCTGTGCCATTTTTCTAGGTTCCACATATATGCGTTAATATACGATATTTGTTTTTCTCTTTCTGACTTACTTCACTCTGTATGACAGTCTCTAGATTCATGCACGTCTCTACATATGACCCAATTTTGTTCCTTTTTATGGCTGAGTAATATTCCATTGTATATATGTGCCACATCTTCTTTATCCATTCATCTGTCGATGGGCATTTAGGTTGCTTCCATGACCTAGCTATTGTAAATAGTGCTGCAGTGAACATTGGGGTGCATGCGTCTTTTTTCTTTTGTTTTAATGCAAATTTAATATACAGTAGTTAAATTAATCATTTTTCTCAGTTTTTTTTAACATCTTTATTGGAGTATAATTGCTTCACATTGCTGTGTTAGTTTCTGCTTTATAACAAAGTGAATCAATTATACATATACATAAGTTCCCATATCTCTTCCCTCTTGCGTCTCCCTCCCTCCCACCCTCCCTATCCCACCCCTCTAGGTGGTCACAAAGCACCAAGCTGATCTCCCTGTGCTATGCAGCTGCTTGCCACTACCTCTCTATTTTACATTTGGTAGTGTATATGTCCATGCCAGTCTCTCACTTTGTCACAGCTTACCCTTCCCCCTGCCCGTATCCTCAAGTCCATTCTCTAGTAGGTCTGTGTCTTTCTTCCTGTCTTGCCACTAGGTTCTTCATGACCGTTTTTGCCCTTAGATTCCATATATGTGTGTTAGCATATGGTATTTGTTTTTCTCTTTCTGACTTACTTCACTCTATATAACAGACTCTAGGTCCATCCACCTCACTACAAATAACTCAATTTCGTTTCTTTTTATGGCTGAGTAATATTCCATTGTATATATGGGCCACATCTTCTTTATCCATTCATCTGTTGATGGACACTTAGGTTGCTTCCATGTCCTGGCCAGTGTAAATAGAGCTGCAATGAACATTTTGGTACATGTCTCTTGTTGAATTATGGTATCCTCAGGGTATATGTCCAGTAGTGGGATTGCTGGGTCATATGTTAGTTCTATTTTTAGTTTTTTAAGGAATCTCCATACTGTTCTCCATAGTGGCTGTATCAATTTACATTCCCACCAACAGTGCAAGAGGGTTCCCTTTTCTCCACACCCTCTCCAGCATTTCTTGTTTTAGCTTTTCTGATGATGCCCATTCTAACTGGTGTGCGGTGATACCTCATTGTAGTTATGATTTGCATTTCTCTAATAATTTGTGATGTTGAACAGCTTTTCATGTGCTTCTTGGCCATCTGTATGTCTTTTTTGGAGAAATGTCTATTTAGGTGTTCTGCCCATTTTTGGATTGGGTTGTTTGTTTTTTTAATATTGAGCTGCATGAACTGTTTATATATTCTGGAGATTAATCCTTTGTCCATTGATTCATTTGCAAATATTTTCTCCCATTGTGAGGGTTGTATTTGCATCTTGTTTATGGTTTCCTTTGCTGTGCAAAAGCTTTGAAGTTTCATTAGGTCCCATTTGTTTACGGTTGTTTTTATTGCCATTACTCTAGGAGGTGGATCAAAAAAGATCTTGCTGTGATTTATGACAAAGAGTGTTCTTCCTATGTTTTCCTCTAAGAGTTTTATAGTGTCCGGTCTTACATTTAGGTCTCGAATCGATTTTTTTTTTTTTGCGGGCCTCTCACTGTTGTGGCCTCTCCTGTCGTGGAGCACAGGCTCCGGACACGCAGGCTCAGCGGCCATGGCTCACAGGCCCAGCCCCTCTGCGGCATGTGGGATCCTTCTGGACCGGGCCATGAACCTGTGTCCCCTGTATCGGCAGGCGGACTCTCAACCACTGCGCCACCAGGGAAGCCCTCTAATCCATTTTGAGTTTATTTTTGTGTATGGTGTTAGGGAGTGTTCTAATTTCACTCTTTTACATGTAGCTGTCCAGTTTTCCCAGCACTACTTATTGAAGAGGCTGTCTTTTCTCCATTGTATATTCTTGCATCCTTTTTCATAGATTAGTTGACCCTAGGTGCGTGGATTTATCTCTGGGCTTTCTGTCCTGTTCCATTGATCTATATTTCTGTTTTTGTGCCATAACCATATTGTCTTGATTACTGTAGCTTTGTAGTATAGTCTGAAGTCAGGGAGTCTGATTCCTTCAGCTCTGTTTTTTTCCCTCAGGACTGCTGTGGCTATTCAGGGTCTTTTGTGTCTCCATATAAATTTTAAGATTTTTTGTTCTAGTTCTGTAAAAACTGCCATTGGTAATTTGATAGGGATTGCATTGAATCTGTAGATTGCTTTGGATAGTATAGTCATTTCACAATATTGATTCTTCCAATCCAAGAACATAGTATATCTCTCCATCTGTTGGTATCATCTTTAATTTCTTTCATCAGTGTCTTATAGTCTTCTGTATACGAGTCTTTTGTCTCCCAAGGTAGGTTTATTCCTAGGTGTTGTATTCTTTTTGTTGCAATGGTATATGGGATTGTTTCCTTAATTTCTCTTTCAGATTTTTCATCATTAGTGTATCAGAATACAAGAGATTTCTGTGCATTAATTTTGTGTCCTGCAACTTTACCAAATTCATTGATTAGCTCTAGTAGTTTTCTGGTGGCATCTTTAGGATTCTCTATGTATAGTATCATGTCATCTGCAAACAGTGACAGTTTTACTTCTTCTTTTCTAATTTGTATTCCTTTTATTTCTTTTTCTTCTCTGATTGCCGTGGCTAGGACTTCCAAAACTATGTTGAATATAGTGGTGAGAGGGGACATCCTTGTCTTGTTCCTGGTCTTGCAGGAAATGCTTTCAGGTTTTCACCATTCAGAATGATGTTTGCTGGGGGTTTGTCGTATATGGCCTTCATGATGTTGAGGTAGGTTCCCTCTGTGCCCACTTTCTGGAGAGTTTTTATCATAAATGGGGTGTTGAATTTTGTCAAATGCTTTTTCTACATCTATTGAGATGATCATATGGTTTTCTTCAATTTGTTAATATGGTGTATCACATTGATTGATTTGCGTATATTGAAGAATCCTTGCATCCCTGGGATATATCCCACTTGATCATGGTGTGTGATCCTTTTAATGTGTTGTTGGATTTTGTTTGCTAGTATTTTGTTGAAGGTTTTTGCATGTATATTCATCAGTGATATTGGCCTGTAATTTTCTTTTTTTGTAGTATCTTTGGTTTTGGTATTAGGGTGATGGTGGCCTCATAGAATGAGTTTGGCAGTGTTCTTTCCTCTGCAATTTTTTGGAAGAGTTTGAGAAGGTTGGGTGTTAGCTCTTCTCTAAATGTTTGATAGAATTCACCTATGAAGCCCTCTGGTCCTGGACTTCTGTTTGTTGGAAGATTTTTAATCACAATTTCAATTTTATTACTTGTGATTGGTCTGTTCATATTTTCTATTTCTTCCTGGTTCAGTCTTGGAAGGTTATACCTTTCTATGAATTTGTCCATTTCTTCCAGGTTGTCCATTTTGTTGGCATAGAGTTGCTTGTAGTCGTCTCGTAGGATGCTTTGTATTTCTGTGGTGTCTGTTGTAACTTCTCCTTTTTCATGTCTAATTTTATTGATTTGAGTCCTCTCCCTCTTTTTCTTTTTTTTGCGGTATGCGGGCCTCTCACTCTTGTGGCCTCTCCCATTGCGGAGCACAGGCTCCGGACGCCCAGGCTCAGTGGCCATGGCTCACGGGCCCAGCCGCTCCACGGCATGTGGGATCTTCTCGGACTGGGGCACAAACCCGCATCCCCTGCATCGGCAGGTGGACTCTCAACCAGTGCACCACCAGGGAAACCCTCCCTCTTTTTCTTGATGAGTCTGGCTAATGGTTTATCAATTTTGTTTATCTTCTCAAAGAACCAGATTTAGCTTTATTGATCTTTGCTATTGTTTTCTTTGTTTCTATTTCATTTATTTCTGCTCTGGTCTTTATGATTTCTTTCCTTCTGCTAAGTTTGGATTTTGTTTGTTCTTCTTTCTCTAGTTCCTTTAAGTGTAAGGTTAGATTGTTTACTTGAGATTTTTCTTGTTTCTTGAGGTAGGCTTGCATTGCTATAAACTTCCCTCTTAGAACTGCTTTTGCTGCATCCCGTAGTTTTTGGGTCATCCTGTTTTCATTGTCATTCGACTCTAGTTATTTTTTGATTTCCTCTTTGATTTCTTCAGTGATCTCCTGGTTATTTAGTAATGTATTGTTTGGCCTCCATGTGTTTGTGTTTTTTACATTTTTTTCCCTGTAATTCATTTCTAATCTCATAACGCTGTCGTGAGAAAACATGCTTGATATGATTTCAATTTTCTTAAATTTACTGAGGCTTGATTTGTGAACCAAGATGTGATCTATCCTGGAGAATGTTCCTTGCACACTTGAGAAGAATATGTAATCTGCTGCTTTTGGATGGAATGTCCTATAAATATCAATTAAATCTGTCTGATCTGTTGTGTCATTTAAAGCTTGTGTTTCCTTATTAATTTTGTTTGGATGATCTGTCCATTGGTGAAGTGAGGTGTTAAAGTCCCCCTCTATTACTGTGTTACTGTCGATTTCCTCTTTTATAGCTGTTAGCAGTTGCCTTATGTATTGAGGTGCTCCTATGTTGGGTGCATGTATATTTCTAATTGTTATATCTTCTTCTTGGATTCGTCCCTTGATCATTATGTGGTGTCCTTCCTTGTCTCTTGTAACATTCTTCATTTTAAAGTATTTTGTCTGATATGAGTATTGCTCCTCCAGCTTTCTTTGGATTTCCATTGAATATCTTTTTCCATCCCCTCACTTTTAGTCTGTATGTGTCCCTAGGTCTGAAGTGGGTCTCTTGTAGATGGCATATATATGGGTCTTGTTTTTGTATCCATTCAGCAGGCCTGTGTCTTTTGGTTGGAGCATTTAATCCATTCACATTTAAGATAATTATCGATATGTGTTTTCCTATTACCATTTTCTTAATTTTGGGGGGTTTGTTTTTGTTGGTCCTTTTCTTCTCTTGTGTTTCCCACTTAGAGAAGTTCCTTTAGCATTTGTTGTAGAGCTGGTTTGGTGGTGCTGAGTTCTCTTAGCCATTGCTTGTCTGTAAAGCTTTTGATTTCTCCATGGAATCTGAATGAGAGCCTTGCTGGGTAGAGTAATCTTGGTTGTAGGTTTTTCTCTTTCATCACTTTAAGTATATTATGCCACTCACTTCTGGCTTGTAGAGTTTCTGCTCAGAAATCAGTTCTTAAACTTATGGGAGTTCCCTTATATGTTATTTGTTGTTTTTCCCTTCCTGCTTTCAGTAATTTTTCTTTGTCTTTAATTTTTGCCAATTTGATTAATATGTGTCTCGTCTTGTGTCTCCTTGTGTTTATCCTGTATGGGACTCTGCGCTTCCTGGACTTGGGTGGCTATTTTCTTTCCCATGTTAGGGAATTTTTCGACTGTAATCTCTTCAAATATTTTCTCGGGTCCCTTCTCTCTCTCTTCTCCTTCTGGCACCCCTATAATGCGAATGTTGTTGAGTTTAATGTTGTCCCAGAGGTCTCTTAGGCTGTCTTCATTTCTTTTCATTCCTTTTTCTTTATTCTGCTCCACAGCAGTGAATTCCACCATTCTGTCTTCCAGGTCACTTATCCGTACTTCTGCCTCAGTTATTCTGCTATTGATTCCTTCTAGTTTAGTTTTCATTTCAGTTATTGTATTGTTCATCTCTGTTTGCTTGTTCTTTAATTCTTCTAGGTCTTTGTTATACACTTCTTGCATCTTCTCGATCTTTGCCTCCATTCTTTTTCCAAGGTCCTGGATCATCTTCACTATCATTATTCTGAATTCTTTTTCTGGAAGGTTGCCTATCTCCACTTCATGTAGTTGTTTTTCTGTGGTTTTATCTTGTTCCTTCATCTGGTACATAGCCCTTTGCCTTTTCATTTTGTCTATCTTTCTGTGAATGTGGTTTTTGTTCCACAGGCTGTAGGATTGTAGTTTTTCTTGCTTCTGGTGGATGAGGCTGTCTCAGAGGCTTTGCAAGTTTCCTGATGGGAGAGACTGGTGATGGGTAGAGTTCAGTAAAACTTTAATCTGCTTCTCTACTGATGGGTGGTGCTGGGTTTCCTCCCTGTTGGTTGTTTGGCCTGAGGCCACCCAACGCTGGAGCCTACTCAGCTCTTTGGTGGGGTAATGGCGGTAATGAAGGTCTCCCACCAAGGGGTACTTCCCAGAACTTGTGCTGCCAATGTCCTTGTCCTCACGGTGAGCCACAGCCTCACCCTGCCTCTGCAGGAGACCCTCCAGCACTAGCAGATAGGTCTGGTTCAGTCTCCTATGGGGTCACTCCTCTTTCCCGTGTCCCAGTGCACACACTACTTTGTGTGTGCCCTCCAAGAGTAGAGTCTCTGTTTCCCCCAGTCCTGTCGGAGTCCTGCAGTCAAATCCCACTAGCCTTCAAAGTCTGATGCTCTAGGAATTCCTCTCCCGTTGCTGGATCCCCAGGTTGGGAAGCCTGACGTGGGGCTTAGAACCTTCTCTCCAGTGGGTGGACTTCTGTGGTATAAGTATTCTCCAGTTTGTGAGTCACCTACCCAGCAGTTATTGGATTTGATTTTATTGTGATCGCGCCCCCCCCACTGTCTCATTGGCTTCTCATTTGTCTTTGGATATGGGGTATCTTTTTTGGTGACTTCCAGTGTCTTCCTGTTGGTGATTGTTCAGCAGTTAGTTGTGATTCCAGTGCTCTCACAAGAGGGGTTGAGAGCACATCCTTCTACTCTGCCATCTTGAACTGATCTCTGCATAACCGTCATTTTTAAATGAGAAATTCAGTCCCAAGTGATTAACCTAAAGCTATATAAGTAATTTACATCTATTTTATAGAGTTAATTTTACTATGACTTTTAATAAATAATTCTAGCTTTAAAATGTAAAATTCTTCAAGAATACCGTGATAATCTGTGGTATTTATTGTAAAACAATAATGTTTTTAAATATAGCCGGGGATAAGATTGACCCTTTATAAACACTACTAAGAATATGCAAGTTATAGGTAAATGGTACAAAAGAACTCTAAATATAAAAATTCACAATTAAAAAATGGTTTTATCAATTTTTTGTCATTAAATCGAAACAAAATTTTTGAAATAAAGGCAAATACTGAAATATTTAATGTAATTAAAGAGTGAAGTGTAAGTGTATAAGTGTTCATAATATTTAATTTTTTCGGTGTTGTTCCCTCTCAAGTTGGATGATTATTAGAACAATCCCTAATCTTTAGAATAAATTCAAACATTATATTTAGAGATATTTAGCATATTTCTTACCTCTGTTTTGGTGATGTAGACAATGTTTTTTTGTTCTGCTTTTTTTTTTCTTAAATAGTGTATTAAAAAAGTTATCCTGGGTTTGTCTGTCTATGGTGATACTCACTCATGCCTTAAAAACACTCCATAGAAATTGGGATTGGGAGTCTGAATATACGCTGTTTATGTCAGCCTTGAAGGTAAAGTATTATTCAGAATATGTCATCAATTATTTCTTATAGCCATCCCTGATACAGTGTTTTAACTTTACTTTTAACTAGGCAGTTAACTGTCAATGTTAAGTACTTCACCACAAAATTAATAAAAAGAATTTTTTCTTTGTATAATATATACCATAACTAGTGCCCTGACTAGTGCTTAGGTGTATGTCTAGAGCATATGTGAATAATTGCACAAATGCTATACCGTTGTTAGACACTCAAATGATAAAATGTTTAAATATGAATGCTTTTGTTTCATTGGTTCTTAAGGTGTACCTTTTTATTTATTTATACCTCTCAACATCTCTGAAATCAGAATAAATCTTACAGTAAAAGGCATTTTACAATTAATTAGTGACCTTTTTTCTTTCTTAATGGTACCTAAAATAATGGTGAGCCTTATAATTGATGGCATCTTAGATTGAATGAAGTAAAATACATGGCAAAAAATGGTGCCCTTCCATATGGAGAATAACCAATGGTTATAATACTGTAGGAAAGATAGGAACTGACAGAAAGGAGTGATACTGCATTTTTATAGAATGGACAGCATAAATGAGAATAAGTCACAAAATTTGTTTTCTGCAAAAGTTATAAGCAGTGATTTTTTTTCAGATGCTCCCTCTCTTCAAATCTCTAAATTCTTAACTTCCTTTTGGCTGTTTCTGTGCTCGCCAGGGTTCCCATTACCATAATAGACTACATAAATAGCTTTATGTCGAGCCTCAAAATAAGTCATCAGTGCAGTGTTTAAACATATTCACTTGTTCAAATTCTGTCTTTCCCAAAAGAACATAAATAATAGAGCAGGAGTTTTCAAACAGTTCTATGTTTTGATGAAATAAAAGTTTTAGTAAAATTTTAATATGTAAAGTAGATAAACTGTGGTTTTAGTATTTTAATGTTGAAAGGGAGGAGAGGGTAAACTTCATGAAGCAGTGTTCTTTTGACTTCTTCCTTATCTCCATGGAACACTCCATTCCTAATAATATACCAAACAGATATCCATGTTAATTGGAGTTGTATGTATACATACACAGACACATATATATACACATTTTTTTTCTGGAAGAAATCGGAATGATTATTTTCCAGTTTTATTGAGATATAATTGACATATAACTTTGTCTTTAAGGTGTACAATATAATGATTATATGCATGTGTGTGTGTGTGTGTGTGTATATGTGTATAAAATGACTACGAGAATAAGTTAACATCCGTCACCTCATATAGTTACAGTATTGTTAACTATAGTCACCATGCTGTACATTACATCCTCAGACCTTACTTATCTTAAAGCTAGAAGTTTGTACCTTTTTACCCACTTCATCTGTTCATGGACATTTCTATGGAGTACTCCATTCCTAATAGTATACCAAACAAAGTCTGTGTTAATTAGACTCATTTTTTTTAATTTAACTAATTTCTATCTGTACTTCCATATTTAAGGTAAATA
The DNA here is from genome assembly GCF_008692025.1 of Phocoena sinus. Classification (NCBI taxonomy): domain Eukaryota; kingdom Metazoa; phylum Chordata; class Mammalia; order Artiodactyla; family Phocoenidae; genus Phocoena; species Phocoena sinus. The sequence continues at coordinate 32,129,826 of NC_045772.1, read as the reverse complement.
AAAATAATGCCAAATTATGGAATAATGTGGGTCATGCTCTGGAAAATGAAAAGAACTTTGAGAGAGCTTTGAAATACTTCTTACAGGCTACCCATGTTCAGCCAGGTAAGCATTATTAACTAATAAAGCTATTGTGGTAGTTTATTTTCTTTTTAAAAACATGATTATATTTGTGGAAAATAGGTAGAGTTTATTTTCAAGCTTTATTCCAACTGACTGGAATGGTACAGTGTTTGGTGCTGGCTTATTCCTGAATTGGATTATATGTTAGGGCTATTTATATCAGACATTTAAGGAGTCTTTTTTAAATAGAGTTGTTGGGTGGCATTGATGAGCAATTTTAGTGAAGGGATAGATGCAAAAGCTTGATAGTGAGTTTAAGAGAGTGGGAGAAGAATAATTGGAGACAGTTGATATTAAAAACTCTTTTAAAGGGTGTTGATAAGAAATGTTGGTGCTGAGTATGGGGTCAAGAGAGGATAGTAGGATGAATTTTTGTTTTGTTTTTTGGGAATTTGGGGGGTTTTGTTTTAAGGTGAGAGAAACAAAGCATGTGTGTGACTAATCCATTGAAGCTGGGAAAAATAATAATTCAAGGTGGGGAACCGAAGTACTGGGTCAATATCCTTGAACAGATGAGAATAGATAAATAGGATCTAGTGCTCAGGGTGAGGATTTCATTCAGTCAACTGAACCAATAGTTAACCTGTGGTAACAGGGAAAGCAGAGTGTAGAGACATGATATAGGCAGGTGAATAATAGATGAATAGCTTCTGGAAGTTGTCCTTTGTTTGCTTCTGTTTTCTCAGTGAAACAGAAAGTAAAATCAATAGTAAAGTGTGGGGAATGGAGAGGAAGTGCTGGAAATCTAAGACCAGGAGAGGGTCTGAAGTAATCATCTAGGACATAGCTTCACGAACTTTAATGTACCTGTAAATCACCTGGAGATCATATGGTTCATGTTCTGATATACAGAGATTTAGAGTAGGGCTTGAATTTCTGCATTTCTAGTAAGTTCCTAGGTGATACTTAGTCCATGAATCATGTGTTGAGAAACAAAGATCTAGGAAAATGTATAGAGTAGGAAAATATGGTATGACTGTCAAGCAGCTCTAACACCCTACTTGAGCTTAGCAATACTTAATTACAATTAAACCAGTTGATGTGGTTAAAAGTTTTCTCCCACTACTTTATAAGTGCAGTGGTACAGCCATGGAGAATTTGGTTAAACAGGATTAGAATTTTGTCAGATGTGTATTACTAAACAAAGGGATAAGGGAATATTGAGACACAACCTAAGCTGGTTATGAAGGGATGTGAGAGAGGATGAAAGATGAGGAAAAGGTGATCAGATCAGTTGTTTATAGATCTGAAAAATTGTTGGTGTCTGAGTAAGGTCTAGCTAGAGCATTTTTAGTTTTCAGTGTTCCAGGATATGTACCAAACGTGGCCACCACCTACCGAGTACAATCATTACTTTCCATTCAGTATGATGACCAAAAAGTATTTCCCCACACACACATTTCTAAATATACTCGGAGGGGTGGGGAGTGGTGGGCAGTGCCCCCTGTATTTCGACTAGATATGACTGTGGCCATTGAACTGACTAGTTAAAGGAGAATGGAGGTGAAAATTATTGGAAGAAAGGATATCAAGGCAACTATTGGAAGATACATCTATATAGATTTTGAAATTACTAAGAATTTTGACAACTGTATGATGTTGGAAAGAACAACAAGGAGCCAGGAGCTATATATGAGATCGGTGACTGCAATAAGGAAGGGTAGTGGATAATAGAGTTTAATGATCTGAAATTCAGAGTTGAGTGATTTTAAGGAATTACAGTGGTCTGGAAGTGGTAAGGATCAAGGAGGACACCTAACTCCAGGCCCAGTGTTGCAAGAGATAAGAAAAAGACCACAGTCACCACTTGGAAAAGCTGCCAGTGTCCCCAAAGCAAAGCCAAATTCCTGTTAGAGAATGTTGTAGAAATATGTAACTGATGGTCTAGCTATGTTTCCAATTTTATCTCTCCTGGCTCTTCATGTAGTTTAATTTTTCTTGAAATCTCGGATACATATCATGAGCTTCCTCACCTCTTTGCATTTTTTCGTGTTCTTTCTTGAGCCTAGAATTCCTCCCTTCTCCTTTCCTTCCCATCCACCTTCTACCACACCCTACCGATCTTTTGCAACCCATCTCACATGGCTTCTTTTCTAAACAAAACAAAAAAACCCTCCTATCTTTCCAGTTAGAAGCAAATATTTCTCCTCTTTAAGACTCCTTACAACTTTTGTATCTTTTCTGTGATATTTGTTATTTAAATATTCATTTTAAATATCTATGTATTCAAACTGAGGAGTTTCCTAGGGGCAGCATGAACATCTGATTCATCTTCATAGGCCCTGCGTCATCTAGCATAGTCTTAACACACAGTCAGTGATCACTAACTATGGCAGTTTCAATTCATTGCTTTCTGAAGCCTTTTAGGTTCATTCTGGGAGTTTTTTTTTTTTTTTTTTTTTTGTCTATGCTGGCCTCTCACTGCTGTGGCCTCTCCCGCCGCGGAGCACAGGCTCCGGACGCGCAGGCTCAGCAGCCACGGCCCACGGGCCCAGCCACCCCGCGGCATGCAGGATCCTCCCGGACCGGGGCACGAACCCGTGTCCCCTGCATCGGCAGGCGGACTCCCAACCACTGCGCCACCAGGGAAGCCCCATTCTGGGAGTTTTTAAAAAGAGAAGCAACGTCATCTTTATGTCAGACACACAGGGACCTGGAGACTTAGAAGGTGATATTTAGGCCCCTTCAGCCCTATCTTTCCCATTTCTAAGTTGGGACAGTAATTTCTATCTCATTGTATTGTCAGGACAAAATGAAATCGTGTTGGTGGGTGGGTGTGATTGTGGATGTTTGGTTTAAAATCATTTTTCTTCTCGTTGTCAGTTGTCACTTTTGGCTGTTTTTAAGATACTTACTTGGGGCTTCGCTGGTGGCGCAGTGGTTGAGAGTCCACCTGCTGATGCAGGGGACACGGGTTCGTGCCCCAGTCCGGGAAGATCCCACATGACGCGGAGCGGCTGGGCCCGTGAGCCATGGCCGCTGAGCCTGCGTATCCAGAGCCTGTGCTCCGCAACGGGAGAGGCCACGACAGTGAGAGGCCAGCGTACCGCAAAAAAAAAAAAAAAAAGATACTTACTTGAACCTATCTGCTTTAGTTAGTATGACTTACCTACCATACTCTCAAAATTGCAGTCTCTAATAAACAGTGGGCTAGGAAAACAGGCAAATCATTTTATTACAATTTATTATGAAAAAGTACATAGTCTTGGGAAAATTGAATTTGTTATTCAGAGACTTCTTGGCTCATTCTGTGTTTTTCAGCTGTGTTCTTCATAGATAGATTTGACAGCTAAAACGACATGTAGGGAAGGAAATCAAGAGTCTTTTTTGTCCCTGTTAGATATACTGGTGGAGATAGAACTATAAGTCTGGAGATAAGGGGAATGGTCAGGACTAGAGATAAAAATGTGAAGTAACAAGCATATAGATGGTATTTAAAATCCTAGAACAGTATAGGATCACAGAGAGCAGAGATTCTTAACATTTAAAGTAGCTTAAAAAAAAAAAAAGACATTCAGTCTGAAGGCTTTTTTTGCTTAGCCAGAATAAGAATATAAACTATACAATGGTCGCTGACCAGGTAACATGAATGACATGTTAGACAAACAGTTGATTACAGTCTTTTGTTTGTTTTGGGTTACAAGTTTTTTTTGTTTGTTTTATTTTTATTATTATTTTTTTTACATCTTTATTGGAGTATAATTGCTTTACAATGGTGTGTTAGTTTCTGCTTTATAACAAAGTGAATCAGTTATACATATACATATGTTCCCATATCTCTTCCCTCTTGCGTCTCCCTCCCTCCCACCCTCCCTATCCCACCCCTCCAGGTGGTCACAAAGCACCGAGCTGATCTCCCTGTGCTATGCGGCTGCTTCCCACTAGCTATCTACCTTATGTTTGGTAGTGTATATATGTCCATGCCTCTCTCTCGCTTTGTCACAGCTTACCCTTCCCCCTCCCCATATCCTCAAGTCCATTCTCTCGTAGGTCTGTGTCTTTATTCCTGTCTTACCCCTAGGTTCTTCATGACATTTTTTTTTCTTAAATTCCATATATATGTGTTAGCATACGGTATTTGTCTTTCTCTTTCTGACTTGCTTCACTCTGTATGACAGACTCTAGGTCTATCCACCTCATTACAAATAGTTCAATTTCATTTCTTTTTATGGCTGAGTAATATTCCATTGTATATACGTGCCACATCATCTTCATCCATTCATCCGACAATGGGCACTTAGGTTGTTTCCATCTCTGGGCTATTGTAAATAGAGCTGCAGTGAACATTGTGGTACATGACTCTTTTTGAATTATGGTTTTCTTAGGGTATATGCCCAGTAGTGGGATTGCTGGGTCATATGGTAGTTCTATTTGTAGTTTTTTAAGGAACCTCCATACTGTTCTCCACAGTGGCTGTATCAATTTACATTCCCACCAACAGTGCAAGAGGGTTCCCTTTTCTCCACACCCTCTCCAGCATTTATCGTTTCTAGATTTTTTGATGATGGCCATTCTGACTGGTGTGAGATGATATCTCATTGTAGTTTTGATTTGCATTTCTCTAATGATTAATGATGTTGAGCATTCTTTCATGTGTTTGTTGGCAGTCTGTATATCTTCTTTGGAGAAATGTCTATTTAGGTCTTCTGCCCATTTTTGGATTGGGTTGTTTGTTTTTTTGTTATTGAGCTGCATGAGCTGCTTATAAATTTTGGAGATTAATCCTTTGTCAGTTGCTTCATTTGCAAATATTTTCTCCCATTCTGAGGGTTATCTTTTGGTCTTGTTTATGGTTTCCTTTGCTGTGCAAAAGCTTTGAAGTTTCATTAGGTCCCATTTGTTTATTTTTGTTTTTATTTCCATTTCTCTGGGAGGTGGGTCAAAAAGGATCTTGCTGTGATCTATGTCATAGAGTGTTCTTCCTATGTTTTCCTCTAAGAGTTTGATAGTTTCTGGCCTTACATTTAAGTCTTTAATCCATTTTGAGCTTATTTTTGTGTATGGTGTTAGGGAGTGATCTAGTCTCATACTTTTACATGTACCTGTCCAGTTTTCCCAGCACCACTTATTGAAGAGGCTGTCCTTTCTCCACTGTACATTCCTGCCTCCTTTATCAAGGTTACAAGTTTTTTTAAAAAATCAATTCACAAGATAAAATTTTTGCAAATTGAATTACAGTTTCCGTAAACACCTTTGTAAGACGAGGGTAGGTTTTTCTCGAGAAACACCAGATTTCTCCAAGGTTAATTTTTGCCTTAAAATCAATGATTTCGTTTTTATCTAACTTCAAATCTTTGAAACGAAAATAATCATGGATTTCTAGTTCAACTTTGATGCCATCAAGGTAGAAATGATTTTTAGAGTTTTCAGGAGTTTCCAGACATTTATAAATATATCTTTTTAAATAAATTGACAAATTTGTGAGTAGGAAATAACTGGAAAGCAAATATGCCTGGGCCATCAGTGTGACAATACTTAACTTCACTGTTGGTGGCTGAAGAATTATTAGGCACAGAGTTGCCTGATATTTGCCAGTCCTCGTTTACATTGAATTAAAGACAGACTGCTAGATTCAGGCTGCTGTTGGTTTGGATAGCGCACTCATAATAGCAAGATTGTTTTTTGAAATTCTGTAGCTTTTTAGTCATTCTAATGTAATTGATTTTTATATCTTGCTGGCTTTCTTACCTTTTTTTTTTCAAATATAGATTTACCTTACCAGTAATGCTGTTTCCTCCTAGAATCTTAAACTTTGTAACTTATTTTAAAAATTGCTTAAAAATTGTTTCATTTTATTAGCTGTGTTGTGTAGGTTTTTTTGATGCTAAATGCTATCTGATTGCCATCTTTGTTCTTTGAGAAAGTAAGGGTGCCTTACTCTAGTGTCTGTGGTCTTCACTGATGAGAGTATCTCCTTGCCATAGTTCTAAGAACCTGATTAGTAGATAGTAATTTGCCTTGTCTTTCATCCTAATGGATAGCCTCTTCTAAGGTTGGTTGGGGCTCTTTTCAGTAACATTTTAAATACTTACCTGACATAATTTCACTTTTATTTACTTAAACTTTCAGTTTGTTCTTTTCTTAGATTAAATTTTTACTGTATAAATAATTTTTTCAGGTTCTATATACCCTTAGTTTTTTCTGGGTAACTTTCTGATCTCTATAGTAAATGGTATAGATTTATCTGATGTTTAAAAAAAAAGAGCTTAGATAAACAAGGTCCTATTGTATATAGCACAGGGAACTATATTGGATATCCTGTGATAAACCATAATGGAAAAGAATAGGAAAAAGAATGTATATATGTATAACTGAGTCACTTTGCTGTACAGCAGTAATTAACACAATGCTGTAATTCAACTATACTTCAATAAAAAGGTTTTTTTTTTTAACAGCTGTATAAGAGCAAAAACTCTATATACTCTTGGTAATGTAATGTATTTCAACCTTGGATCTACATCAGAATTGCCTCTGAAACTTTTTAAAAACATTTTTGCAATCCTATTCCTGAAGATTCTGTTTTGATCGAGCTGGGTAGGGTAAGGTATCTGAATTTTTCAAAGCTACACAAGTATTCTGAATTGCAGCCAGTATTGGGAAGCCTTTTTTCCTCTTCTTTTCTCTTTTTTTTTTGGCTTGACCGCCTCCTGAGACCCCATGAGATTCAGCAATATGTCTAAAAACAAGAAATCAACCTCTTTCCCCCAATCCTGTCCCCTAGTTCTCTAACTAAACCCATATGGCATCTAACAGTTTTTGTACAGTGCACACAATTGCCAACCTGAAACATAATTTAGCAAGATCTTAGGACTGTTACTCTCCTCCTAGAGGAATGCCTAAAATATATATGCTTGGCCCCTATGTGTCCTGGGAGTTGCAGGCAGAGAACTATTCCACAACTGCAAAATCATCATTGGTGTCACAGGCAAGTAGTAATCATAATTTGAAACCTTGTCATGTCTGTTAGAGATTCATGTTGAGTAAAATTTGTCTAATTTAAGATCTCCCTTCTTTCTATCTTTATTCCAAAGCTTTGAAATATTTACTGGGAAGTATATCTTAAAACTAGTGTGCAATGAACCCTCATATCTTTTTTATTTAAATTTTATATTTTTCTATCCCTGAATAAATTTGCTGAGGATTCGATATTAAGACAACCTTTTTAAAAGTTTTAATTAAATTATATGGGAATGTATCATCATTTAAGAGATCTGGGCTGCTGCATCTTAAGTAATATTATAGAATCCAGATAACTTGCACTCCAACCACATTCACAAAAATTTTTAAAAACAAAGTCACAAAGTTTTTTTCACAGGCTCTTTGCCCCTATGCCACCATGGATTCATTTTTGTTATTTATAATACTTGAAATAATTCTAGTAATCATGGTGATCCTTTTCACTTGTAAATCCTTTTTGCTTTTGAGTGAATTCCAAAGCTATGAGATTAAGGAAATAAGAGTAAGCCTTAGTATAGGATAGTAAAATATAGTGGGAAAAAAAAGATGTAAATTTAATCATTACCTTTATTTCTCCCCTCTCATATCTTAACCCTTCCAGGAGCCATTCAAATAGTTTTTTCATGTCATATGTGTATTTTCTGTTCTTATGGTACTTTATTTAATAATTTTCTAGTGTGGCCTTGCTCATAAGTTATAATAAATTGTGTTAGAAGAGCTTTAAGGAGGAAGCAGGACCTATTGCCTCCTTTTGCATTCTTTTGCTTTAGTGTGTTTGTTTCTAGAAACATGTCTTCTTAGTAGTTTACATTGAATGCTATTTAGTGTATTTGCCAACAAATGATTTTTTTTTAATTTTAGATGATATTGGTGCCCACATGAATGTAGGAAGAACTTATAAAAATTTAAATAGAACCAAAGCAGCTGAAGAATCTTATATGACAGCTAAGTCGCTGATGCCTCAAGTAAGTAGTCATAAATTATTTCTATTGTGTCATGTCTGCTAGATGTCCATATTGAATAGAATTATCCAAATGGAAAATCTTTATCTATTCTTCAATTTGTTGATATTAAAAGTAAGTTGTCCAGTGAACCATCTATTACTGTAAGTGTTATAAAAGATTACATTCACTTTCATAGCTCACTTAATAAAAATTTATAGTCTGTGAAAACCAAATTATGATATTATGAATTTTAGATATTTTTGATTACAAGTTATTTATGAGTAAAGTGACTTTAAATGAAAAGAATTTTATTTATGTGCAGTAAGCACTAAATTCAACATTACTCCTATCAAGAAATAAATGAAGAAAACAAAGTGATAAAATGAGTGGATACATCTCTGTTGCTGTCCTGTGCCCATCATTTGCTATAATGTCACAAGTACAAGATTTCTTGGATATCCACAATACAAAGTCAAAGTTAGAAAACCTGATACTGCCCTTGGCCAGCTAGCTGTGTGTAATCTGCAAAGATAGTTTACCCTGGGCTACAGTTTTCTCAGTTGTAGTTTATATTAATACTGTATTAATAACAGTAGTAATATTGAAATGATTTGACAGTTTGCTAAATGTTTTAAAAATAGAGTTGGACCACATGATACATTAAGAATTATTTCAGTCCTAAGATCCTAAAGTTAAATTCTGTTCAATAAAGATTTTTATCAGATATAATTTATTATGTTCATTGAGAATTTGGGTTCATATATATTATATATAATAACCTTTACTTAACCTGAATAATCAGTTAATTAGAGAATTTTATTTCCTAACTCCACCAAACAAGTGAGGGTTTACTATAGCTCTGAAGTAAAATTAACTACCCTGTTATCACAACCAGTAAATATTTTGCTGACAACATGAAAGCTGACATAGTGTAACAAATACAGTAGACTGAGAGAAAAGATCCAAGTTCTATTCCTGGTCTGACTCAAACATACTAAGGGACCTTAGCCTCTAGAAGTTCTGATTTCTATGACTTCATAAAATAATACATATATAAAAATCTAACAGTTATCTGTTGAGCTGGCATGAATGAAAAAATACAACCTTCATTGCTACTAAACATTAATTATTTTACTTACATTTTGTGGATACTGCAGATTATTTCACATTTTTTATGTATTATTTTAGTATTGCAGTGTATCTTTTTATGTTCTATGTAAATTTTAAATAAAACACTAGGACTACTTACTTCAGATTTTATTTGGTACTGAAATGTCAAATTATAAACCCCCCTTTTTTTTTAACAGATTATTCCTGGTAAAAAATATGCAGCCAGAATTGCACCTAACCACTTAAATGTTTACATTAATCTGGCCAACCTGATACGAGCAAATGAGTCCCGACTGGAAGAAGCAGATCAGCTGTACCGACAAGCAATAAGCATGAGACCCGACTTCAAGCAGGCTTACATTAGCAGGTGTTGTAGTTCGCTTTAGGCTTTCACTATAGAAGATTAAAGCTGCACCTGCATATACTTTTAAGCTATTTTGACTAATTTGGCTTTTTTTTCTTCTTCTAGTAAATCTTAGTTAGCAACCAAGAGCATAGAAATTACAGCCTGTTTTAGACTAACAAATTTAATTGATTTCATTTTAAATTGACAAGGAAGTCCATAACTCATAATAGCAGACTTAGGTTTATTTATACAAAAGGAAGGGTAAGAAAAGCTCCTCTTTAATTTCATTTGCTTCTCATCACAAATTCACTTTTATTTAAAACAGCTGAAATTTACCTTTTATAATTCATAATTATTACAAAATAATTAAGTTATTTTTACAAGAAGTTATTCTTAATTATTATAGAATAATTAAGAAATCATTATATATAAAATTAATTAAGAAATAATTATATAATATCAAACTCTCAAGAGCTTTCTTAAATTAATACTGAGAATTGACTGGTTATTGTTACTACAAAGAAACTTTTTAGTTGCCAGTAAAAAAATTTTTGTAATACATATTAGAAGTTGATATATTTTCTCATGTAAGTCTTATCATTTGTATTGTACCTGAGGAAAATTTTATGTTGAATTTTGTTTTGCAGCGTGCTCCAGAAACTTAATTATAATTTGTCACATTGTTTATATGGGGAAAATGCATTCAGAATTTAAGTTTTTGAAATAAAATCCATTCATAGCTGGAAGCTGTCTTTGTTCAGCCTTATCTAGTACTTGGTGAAATTCACTAAGTTTACTGGGGTTGTTTCTATAAATAAAACCTGTCATATGTTAATTTATAAAGAATTAATAATCTCTGCATTTAAAAAAATCACATTTTGGGGCTTCCCTGGTGGCGCAGTGGTTGAGAGTCCGCCTGCCGATGCAGGGGACACGGGTTCGTGCCCTGGTCCGGGAAGATCCCACATGCTGCGGAGCTGCTGCACCCGTGAGCCATGGCCGCTGAGCCTGCGCTTCCGGAGCCTGTGCTCCGCGACGGGAGAGGCCACAACAGTGAGAGGCCCGTGTCACGCAAAAAAAAAAAAAAAAAAAAAAAAATCACATTTTGGACACTTATTCTAGAAATTGGGAATATTAGTAGTTTATTTGATTTCATGCCTATGCTAATACTTCAAGAAAGAGTAGTATTAAAATAAAAGTAACTCATTTCAGTACTTAAACTGATTTGCACGTATGTAAAAATGACTTTTTTAAGCTCTGTAACAGAAAATGTAACCATATTAGAATGATTTCTAAAATGATTTTCAAACTATGATCATTAGTTTCAGATGTGTTCCTCAAAAGTATCTACAGGTGGCACTATTGCCCTTCCATCCTACCAGATCGGCTTTTTAAATTCCTTTTCTTTTTAATGAATGGTCATTTTATAAGAATACATCGAAGAAAACTAAATAATTTTAAGGGGTAAACAATTCCTAATGTTCTTCTTTTTGTATAGTGAGACGTTGCTAACAGATTTGAATACTGGAATTTCCCCATCACTACTGTATTTATATTCCTTCTTCAAATGCTGTTACTTGATCTGACAAATTAATCTCCCACTCTAGTTGCTATCATTTTTCTGATGTAGACTAGTCTGCTGTTTTTCAAGATATATTCAAAGAATATATTTTCTCTGTTACCCTTTCTTTGATACCTCCTGACATCTTACTCTCTAGCATCAGGCATGCTTTTTCCTTCTTTAAACATATTTGAAAATGTATCAAGCCAAATTTGCTAAACTAATGTGTTCAGGTTTAAGGACAGTTTGTTATTTTTAAAAGAAAATTTTAAAAACCTAAGTTAAAAGAAAAGCTGTGAATATGTGGAAAAGCTTAAAACTTGTGAAAAATAGTATCTATAGACTGACACGGTAATGTAAGTAAAGCTTGTGTTTGATTTTTCCACAGAGGAGAATTGCTTTTAAAAATGAATAAACCTGTCAAAGCAAAAGAAGCATATCTTAAAGCACTAGAGCTGGACAAAAACAATGCAGATCTTTGGTACAACTTGGCGATTGTTCATATTGAACTTAAAGAACCAAATGAAGCCCTAAAAAACTTTAATCATGCTTTAGAACTAAATCCAAAGCATAAGCTAGCATTATTCAATTCTGCTATATTAATGCAAGAATCAGGTATGTTTTTTCAAAATATTTCTATATTTAAACATATTCTAGTTTGAAATATAATAAAACCTAATCTTACCCCCAGCAAACATTTTATGAATGGATGGTTTATATCAAAACTGCATAAATAATTTATAAGAAGAATATTTAAAATACTTGCAGTAAACTTTTCAAGTAATAGCCTTAACATATATGACAATACTAATTGTTAGTTCTTCTGGTATATGTTAAAACTGATTTTTCAGACAGTCTATTAAGCAATACCATATTTATCTATTTTGTCATTTTATTCTTGGAAATATATCTTATGTATAAATATCATACTATTCAAATAATCTGAATTTGTAAAAATTTTTAGGTAATTATTTCTAGGGAGCCAGGAGCATTATATGTTTTAGACAAAATAGTATATTCTATTTTCTCTTGATTTATAAGTCCAAATACTTTTGATATCATTTTGTATCATTTTACTGTTTTCTGAGACGTTATTATAATTTCCTATATTTTCTATAAATTTAGCAAAACTAAATTATTCATCACAATAAATCAGGATCTTTGATATATTTTAGTATGGCTTCAGAAGGCAATATATATAATTTATAGTCTTAATTTTTATGTTTGGAAAAATCTATATTAATTGTTAGATACTTTTATAAAACTTTTGCAAAAAATGTAAGAATCATATTTTATAGCTAAAGAGGGCCTTTGAGTTTGTTTTTGCCAGTCATCTGTTTTGTAGATTAGAGAGTCGGGACCAAACAGATGTAATAACTACCCTAACTTTATATGGCTAGGTTAGTAACTAGTCCAAGACAAGAACTTAAGCCTACTGATTTATTTCACATTTTCTTTATTTATCATATTGTCACATAAAAGAATAGAGGAAGATCTTTATGTCTGTTATTCAAAAAAGCTATGTTTAGGAAACTAATGTTTTTGTAAAGTTAGCTAACCTTAGTAATCATGAAAGGTGCCCATTATCTGACACAAGATTGCACCCTGGGGTGTGTAGTTTTAGAAATTGAATTTTTTTGTATTTATTTGCAATAGAAATTATCTCAATAAAATATTTGTTTCCTAAAACCTGATTTATGTGTAGTGAGACATTGGACATAGGCTTTATATATAATGGTGTATTTTTACCTTTGAAAAGTATTAAAAATTTTAAATAACATACAGAAAATATCTGATTTAATAAGACTAGAACATTTTGTTTATCCAGTCATAGTTACTATTTACTGAGCATTTTTTATATATCTCATGTAATTATTAGAAAATTCAGTAGGTTAACCCAGACAAGTTAATAATTTGTTTAGTGCATAAAGTCATAACATTAACAGAATCAAGATTGAACATCTGTTTTTGTTGGCAAATCCCATGCCTCTTCCTCTTAATTCTCTATTCTTTGTCTACTCCCCGTTAGAATCTAAACTATCAGGAAATATTTCATCCCTTTTGTTTGTTTTTTTGTTTGTTTGTTTTCATGTTTTTTTTAAATTTATTTTTTATACAGCAGGTTCTTATTAGTTATCTATTTTATACATGTCAATCCCAATCTCCCAATTCATCCCACAACCACCAACCCCCAACTTACCCCCCTTGGTGTCCATACATTTTTCTCTACATCTCTGTCTCTATTTCTGCCTTGCAAACCGGTTCATCTGTACCATTTTTCTAGATTCCACATATATGTGTTAATATACGATATTTGTTTTTCTCTTTCTGACTTACTTCACTCTGTATCAGTCTCTAGGTCCATCCACATCTCTACAAATGACCCAATTTAATTCCTTTTTATGGCTGAGTAATATTCCATTGTATATATGGGCCACATCTTCTTTATCCATTTGCCGGTTGATGGGCATTTAGGTTGCTTCCATGACCTGGCTATTGTAAATAGTGGTGCAGTGAACATTGGGGCACATGTGTCTTTTTGAATTATGGTTTTCTCTGGGTAAATGCCCAGTAGTGGGATTGGTGGGTCACATGGTAATTCTATTTTTAGTTTTTGAAGGAACCTCCATACTGTTCTCCATAGTGGCTGTATCAATTTACATTCCCACCAACAGTGCAAGAGGCTTCCCTTTTCTGCACACCCTCTCCAGCATTTGTTGTTTGTAGATTTTCTGATGATGCCCATTCTAACCGGTGTGAGATGATACCTCATTGTAGTTTTGATTTGCATTTCTCTAATAATTTGTGATGTTGAGCAGCTTTTCATGTGCCTCTTGGCCATCTGTATGTCTTCTTTGGAGAGATATCTATTTAGGTCTTCTGCCCATTTTTTGATTGGGTTTTTTTTTTTTAATATTGAGCTGCATGAGCTGTTTATATATTTTGGAGATTAATCCTTTATCTGTTGATTCATTGGCAAATATTTTCTCCCATTCTGAGGGTTGTCTTTTCATTTTGTATATAGTTTCCTTTGCTGTGTAAAAGCTTTTAAGTTTCAGTAGGTCCCATCTGTTTATTTTTGGTTTTATTTCCATTAGTCTAGGAGGTGGGTCAAAAAAGATCTTGCTGTGATTTATGTCAAAGAGTGTTCTTCCTATGTTTTCCTCTAAGAGTTTTATCATGTCCGGTCTTACATTTAGGTCTCTAATCCATTTTGAGTTTATTCTTGTGTATGGTGTTAGGGAGTGTTCTAATTTCATTCTTTTATGTGTAGCTGTCCAGTTTTCCCAGCACCACTTATTGAAGAGACTGTCTTTTCGCCCTTGTATATCCTTGCCTCCTTTGTCGTAGATTAGTTGACCATATATGTGTGGGTTTACCTCTCAGCTTTCTATCCTGTTCCACTGATCTATATTTCTGTTTTTGTGACAGTACCATATTGTCTTGATTACTGTGGCTTTGTAATATAGTCTGAAGTCAGGGAGTCTGATTCCTCCAGCTCCGTTTTTTTCCCTCAAGATTGCTTTGGCTCCCCTTTTAGTTTTTGAGGCACTTTTACTGTTTTAAAGGAAAGGAAATGAGCTACCATTTCAGTGCTTCATACACATTTTTCCTATGAAAACTTTGAGATTTTTTCTTTCTGCTTTTTAGTTTAGGCACAGCAATTAATTGTTTTGATGCTCTCTTTTTGTAATCTAGATAAATATTTGCAAGTGGCTTTGTTCCTCAGACTTATTCATTTGCTCATAATATAATTTTTTTTCTTTTTAAATTCTTAGGTGAGGTTAAACTCAGACCTGAAGCTAGAAAACGACTTCTAAGCTATGTAAATGAGGAGCCACTAGATGCTAATGGTTATTTCAATCTGGGAATGCTTGCCATGGATGACAAAAAGGACACTGAAGCAGAGATGTGGATGAAGAAAGCCATAAAATTACAAGCCGATTTCAGAAGTGCTCTGTTTAATCTGGCTCTCCTGTATTCTCAGACTGCAAAGGAATTAATGGCTTTGCCAATCTTGGAAGAGTTACTCAGATACTATCCTGATCACATCAAAGGTCTCATTTTAAAAGGAGACATTCTGATGAATCAAAAGAAAGATATACTTGGAGCAAAAAAATGTTTTGAAAAGATTTTGGAGATGGATCCAAGCAATGTGCAAGGAAAACACAATCTTTGTGTTGTTTATTTTGAAGAGAAGGACTTATTAAAAGCTGAAAGATGCCTGGTTGAAACATTGGCATTAGCACCACATGAAGAATATATTCAACGCCATTTGAATATAGTCAGGGATAAAATTTCTTCATCTAGTTTTGTAGAACAGCCAGTATTCCCAGCTGGTAAGACTTCAGGTATAGAAGGAGACAAAATTCCAACTGAAAATGAAAAAGAAATCAAAAGTAAACCCAGACCCATACAGATAATAAAAACAAGTGATAATAAAAGTCAGTCAAAATCCAACAAACAATTAGGAAAAAATACAGACAAAGAAACCCCCCACAAAACAACAAAAGAAATCAAAGAAATTGAGAAGAAAAGAATTGCTGCTTTAAAAAGACTAGAAGAGATTGAACGTATTTTAAATGGTGAATAGCATTACCCTTTATCACATGACAGTGGTTTCAAAGAACTTCAGTCTATATCACGTGATTACTTATACTGAGAGCTTTGAAAAATAGCAAGGATACTAACAGTCTATCATAAGCTGCCTCTACGTAGGATCAAAATAAGATTTTCATTAAAGACCCTTTCATTACCCCAGGGTATGTATTATATATGACAGTAGTTATTAGAGTTTTGGTGACTATAGCAGAAATTACAGGTGGCAAATTTGTATCTTTTCTTATAGAAGGAAGATTCTTTCAGCAGAATAACATTGATTACCCTCAGTTAAAAATAATCTGAGGCCTGAATGGTAATCCCATGGGGGCAAATCCAACATGTGCTGGTTTATTCTGTGAATTCATATTTATTAGTTAACTTCATTTTTCCTTTAACTATTGGAATTTGACTATGGATTTGAAAACACTTACTGAACACATTCTTTTTCTTCAGTAACCTTCTATTTCCAAGGGACTTTGCACTACAAAAGAATGCTGGCTGGCTTTCTTTATGTTGTATTCTTTTTTTGATTTTTAGAAGGAACACCAGATTAAACATTTTAAAATAAGTCGTATGACATGTTAGCTTAAGAATGTGTTTTCGTAACTGTGTGCTTGTCCTTCACTCTAAATGGCAACTTTTAATCAGGTAAAGTTTTAAATACATATACGCACACACATTTCTGATGGTGCTCATATATACTGTATTTTCATTTTGTTACGTACTGAGGGTTTCACAGCATGAACCACATAATCATGACTCTTTGACTTTTGTTTCCCAAACTATTCCTGTTTATGAGGGTCATAGTCATATTGAGAAGTCCCAGTAGCTATAACTTGATTAAACTTTTGAGCTAAAACATAGTAAGTTTCTCTTTCATCTTAGTGTTATCTTTCTAGTGTTACTTGAATTTTAATTTTGTTTCCAAAAACATACCTTAATTATTCTTAAGATACCTTAGATACCTAAATTGAGTTCTGTTTAACTGAAGGCAAAACAATGTGACAAAGTTTATTTTTAAACACTAAGTTCTTGATATCTTATGGTGTATATTTTTATTAAATATTTATTTTGACTACTGAGCTTCCACAAAAAATTTAACGCTGTTGGGGCTTCCCTGGTGGCGCAGTGGTTGAGAGTCTGCCTGCTGATGCAGGGGACACAGGTTCATGCCCTGGTCCAGGAAGATCCCACATGCCGCGGAGCGGCTAGCCCCCTGAGCCATGGCCGCTGAGCCTGCATGTCCGGAGCCTGTGCTCCGCAACGGGAGAGGCCGCAACAGTGAGAGGCCCGCGTACAGCAAAAAAAAAAAAAAAAAAAAAAAAATTTAATGCTGTTTTAAGTCCATCGAGTATGGAAAATAAATTGCTATTGTATTTTTCTATACATGCATATATTATGGTTGAACCAAAATTTCATCAGTTTTGGCCTGTTGTCCAGCTAGAAAAAAGATAATTAGCCTAGTATGTGATTAATAAATTAATCAGTTGGTTTTAGCAAATTTAAACCTGAAAAATGTTATTCTGAAGAGTAGATACAAATCAAATTTATTAAATCTGACTTTTTTCATGAGTTAAAATGCATTTTATAATACCTAATAAAGTTGGCTTTAATTTAAAATGTTAAAGCTCAAGCTATTGTCTTGGGATAGTAACTAATTTCTAATTATGTAGCATTTCAAAAACTATATTTCTGTTCCTTTGAAATAATTAATTTCTAATTATGTTTCAAAACCCATATTCCTGTAACTTTTTTCTTAAAGGGATGTTTTATAAATAGGTCATAAGAAACATGGTCTGTATTAAAGACCTACTCTTACTAGGTTCTCTGAGGCGCTGTCATAGATTATTTTTTAGGCAATATAAAGCAAGCACTGACATCAATGGTAGTACATTTTTGATTCATTAAAACAATACCTAATTTCAGTTTTTAAATTATAGCTTTGTGACTCCAGATATAAGGTGGAGAATACCTCATATACCATGACTTGAAAAATGAAACTGTTATTGTTACATTCTCTACATATATCTTGAGAAGAAGTTTGAGTTTGATCTATTCTGTTATAATATCAACTGAGGATAGTTCAAAAAAGTAGAAGGAAATCTTTTATGACAGCAGACCATAATAAAAGCTTTGAGTAATAATTTAATAAAATTATGTAACTATTCAAAAGATAAAAGATATATTAATATCCAATGATTTTTATAGAAAAAAGAATTTTCTCCACATTAGCACTTAGAAGAGTGCCTATCATGTAGGAAGTGCTCATATTTTGAATAATTTATTTAAATCAAATTCACCCTGAGTAATCAATAGCTTTTCCAAATCAGTTGTTTCTCAACCCTCATTTCATATTAGAATCATCTAGACCCCACCCTACAACAATTAAATCTGAATTTCTTATGGGTAGAGCCATGCTTCAGTTTTTCCAGAGGCTCTCTAATTTGTAGTCAGGGTTAGGGACCACTGCTCTAAATTCGTTCAAGAAAATCCTCTTATCTCTCCTGTGTTAACTTTTAAATTAGTGACATAATCCAATTAATTTTGATGTTTTAACTTCCATTAAGGAATATGCTCTTCTGATACCTAGTATTTATTCCATCTTAAGTTCCATCAAGTTTGCTTATGTGTGAGGTGATTATTTTTTCTCTTTAAATTCGTAATATAAATTTTATTCAAGCTGTTGAGGTGAAAAAGTCAATGGAGAGTTTTTTCCTTTGAAGCTGCCATTTGGGGGAAATGGAGGGTAGGGACATTTTAGCCCAATTCACTAACCTGTGTTTCACAGTTGTGAGCATCTGTAAGTTTGAAAAAGAAAGCTTATCATAGGTTTATGTACTAATAAGGGGATGTAGTTTTAGTTCTTGCTGTTTTACAAAAGAAACTTTTTCTCATATTGCTCCTATATGTGTGTCCTTACTAACATTCAGAATTGGGAATTTTATCTTATAATAATTATTCCAGTAAGTAATTTTATGAAGTTGATGACTTGGAGGATAAAGCAAATATGTTTGCAATTTTGTCTTTACTTTTATGTAGATGTTTGGTATGTGAATTACTCAGTTCTATTAAAAACCTCATGCCTTTCCGACCACAACGCCATGAGACTAGATATCAATTACAGGAAAAGATCTTTAAAAAATACAAACACATGGAGGCTAAACAATACACTACTTAATAATGAAGTGATCACTGAAGAAATCAAAGAGGAAATAAAAAAATACCTAGAAACAAATGACAATGGAGACACAACGACCCAAAACCTATGGGATGCAGCAAAAGCAGTTCTAAGGGGGAAGTTTATAGCAATACAAGCCCACCTTAAGAAGCAGGAAACATCTCGAATAAACAACCTAACCTTGCACCTCAAGCAATTAGAGAAAGAAGAACAAAAAAACCCCAAAGCTAGCAGAAGGAAAGAAATCATAAAAATCAGATCAGAAATAAATGAAAAAGAAATGAAGGAAACAATAGCAAAGATCAATAAAACTAAAAGCTGGTTCTTTGAGAAGATAAACAAAATAGATAAACCACTAGCCAGACTCATCAAGAAAAAAAGGGAGAAGACTCAATAGAATTAGAAATGAAAAAGGAGAAGTAACAACTGACACTGCAGAAATAAAAAAAATCATGAGCGATTACTACAAGCAACTCTATGCCAATAAAATGGACAATCTGGAAGAAATGGACAAATTCTTAGAAATGCACAACCTGCCAAGACTGAATCAGGAAGAAATAGAAAATATGAACAGACCAATCACAAGCACTGAAATTGAAACTGTGATTAAAAACCTTCCAACAAACAAAAGCCCAGGACCAGATGGCTTCACAGGTGAATTCTATCAAACGTTTAGAGAAGAGCTAACACCTATCCTTCTCAAACTCTTCCAAAATATAGCAGAGGGAGGAACACTCCCAAATTCCTTCTACGAAGCCACCATCACCTTGATACCAAAACCAGACAAGGATGTCACAAAGAAAGAAAACTACAGGCCAATATCACTGATGAACATAGATGCAAAAATCCTCAACAAAATACTAGCAAACAGAATCCAACAGCACATTAAAAGGATCATACACCATGATCAAGTGGGGTTTATTCCAGGAATGCAAGGATTCTTCAATATACGCAAATCTATCAATGTGATAAACCATATTAACAAATTGAAGGAGAAAAACCATATGATCATCTCAATAGATGCAGAGAAAGCTTTCGACAAAATTCAACACCCATTTATGATAAAAACCCTCCAGAAAGTAGGCATAGAGGGAACTTTCCTAAACATAATAAAAGCCATATATGACAAGCCCACAGCAAACATCATCCTCAATGGTGAAAAACTGAAAGCATTTCCACTAAGATCAGGAACAAGACAAGGTTGCCCACTCTCACCACTCTTATTCAACATAGTTTTGGAAGTTTTAGCCACAGCAATCAGAGAAGAAAAGGAAATAAAAGGAATCCAAATCGGACAAGAAGAAGTAAAGCTGTCACTGTTTGCAGATGACATGATACTATACATAGAGAATCCTAAAGATGCTACCAGAAAACTACTAGAGCTAATCAATGAATTTGGTAAAGTAGCAGGATACAAAATTAATGCACAGAAATCTCTGGCATTCCTATATACTAATGATGAAAAATCTGAAAGTGAAATCAAGAAAACACTCCCATTTACCATTGCAACAAAAAGAATAAAATATCTAGGAATAAACCTACCTAAGGATACGAAAGACCTGTATGCAGAAAATTATAAGACACTGATGAAAGAAATTAAAGATGATACAAATAGATGGAGAGATATACCATGTTCTTGGATGGGAAGAATCAACATTGTGAAAATGACTCTACTACCCAAAGCAATCTACAGATTCAATGCAATCCCTATCAAACTACCACTGGCATTTTTCACAGAACTAGAACAAAAAATTTCGCAATTTGTATGGAAACACAAAAGACCCCGAATAGCCAAAGCAATCTTGAGAACGAAAAAAGGAGCTGGAGGAATAAGGCTCCCTGACTTCAGACTATATTACAAAGCAACAGTAATCAAGACAGTATGGTACTGGCACAAAAACAGAAAGATAGATCAGTGGAACAGGATAGAAAGCCCAGAGATAAACCCACGCACATATGGACACCTTATCTTTGATAAAGGAGGCAGGAATGTACAGTGGAGAAAGGACAGCCTCTTCAATAAATGGTGCTGGGAAAACTGGACAGGTACATGTAAAAGTATGAGATTAGATCACTCCCTAACACCATACACAAAAATAAGCTCAAAATGGATTAAAGACCTAAATGTAAGGCCAGAAACTATCAAACTCTTAGAAGAAAACATAGGAAGAACACTCTATGACATAAATCACAGCAAGATCCTTTCTGACCCACCTCCTAGAGTAATGGAAATAAAAACAAAAATAAACAAATGGGACCTAATGAAACTTCAAAGCTTTTGCACAGCAAAGGAAACCATAACCAAGACCAAAAGACAACCCTCAGAATGGGAGAAAACATTTGCAAATGAAGCAACTGACAAAGGATTAATCTCCAAAATTTACAAGCAGCTCATGCAGCTCAATAACAAAAAAACAAACAACCCCATCCAAAAATGGGCAGAAGACCTAAATAGACATTTCTCCAAAGAAGATATACAGAATGCCAACAAACACATGAAAGAATGCTCAACATCATTAATCATTAGAGAAATGCAAATCAAAACTACAATGAGATATCATCTCACACCAGTCAGAATGGCCATCATCAAAAAATCTAGAAACAATAAATGCTGGAGAGGGTGTGGAGAAAAGGGGACACTCTTGCACTGCTGGTGGGAATGTGAATTGGTTCAGCCACTGTGGAGAACAGTATGGAGGTTCCTTAAAAAACTACAAATAGAATTACCATATGACCCAGCAATCCCACTACTTGACATATACCCTGAGAAAACCAAAATTCAAAAAGAGTCATGTACCAAA
The DNA here is from genome assembly GCF_008692025.1 of Phocoena sinus. Lineage (NCBI taxonomy): Eukaryota > Metazoa > Chordata > Mammalia > Artiodactyla > Phocoenidae > Phocoena > Phocoena sinus. The sequence goes on along the minus strand of NC_045772.1, from coordinate 32,108,204 downwards.
ATGTTCATTGCAGCTCTATTTACAATAGCCAGGACATGGAAACAACCTAAGCGCCCATCATCGGATGAATGGATAAAGAAGATGTGGCACATATACACAATGGAATATTACTCAGCCTTAAAAAGAAATGAAATTGAGCTATTTGTAATGAGATGGATAGACCTAGAGTCTGTCATACAGAGTGAAGTAAGTCAGAAAGAAAAAGACAAATACCGTATGCTAACACATATATATGGAATTTAAGGGAAAAAAATGTCATGAAGAACCTAGGGGTAAGATAGGAATAAAGACGCAGACCTACTGGAGAACGGACTTGAGGGTATGGGGAGGGGGAGGGGTGAGTTTTGACAGGGCGAGAGAGAGTCATGGACATATACACACTAACAAACGTAGTAAGGTAGATAGCTGGGGGGAAGCAGCCGCAAGGCACAGGGATATTAGCTCGGTGCTTTGTGACAGCCTGGAAGGGTGGGATGGGGAGAGTGGGAGGGAGGGAGACGCAAGAGGGAAGACATATGGGAACATATGTATATGTATAGCTGATTCACTTTGTTATAAAGCAGAAACTAACACACCATTGTAAAGCAATTATACCCCAATAAAGATGTTTAAAAAAAAATAAAAATAAAAAAAAAATAAAAATAAAATAAACATTACTGTTATCCATGGCAATGGCCAGGAAATTGTTGGCAGTTAACAGATCAGCTCCGCTGGTTTGAATGAATTGTCAATATTCATTTGCATTAATCATGCCTCTTATATGAAAATAAATACTATTTACTGCTTGAAAAAGTTAAAAAAAAAAAAAAACCTCATGCCTTTCATCTAATTTGAGCTCTCAACTTCATGTTACAGAATGCTTCTTTAAGGATGCTTTAATGAAAAATATTATGAAAATATATAGATTTGTATGTCAGTTTATACTTCAGAAATCCATATATTTGTCATATTTATTTTTTTAAAAACCTAATTGTCTGCATGACTAAATCGTATTTAAAATGAAAACTCAAATATATCTGGTACCTTTGTCTAGAGTTTTATCTGTTGGAAGATGTCAGCCATCCATGTTAAGTTTTCATAAAATAGTTGATAATTGTATGCATTTTATATTACTGTGGTGTCTGTGTGTACCATATTTCTAAATATTCAGTATTAAATTGATACTTTTAAAAACCTTATCCTGAATTGCCTTTTAGTGTTAAAATGAAAAATATAATAGCATATCAAGAAATTTCTTCCCCCACAAAGAAAGAAGAGCTGGCCAGTAGTTTTATAAGCAATGACCTGAGAAAGATACATGTTAACTTAGTTCCTAACAGTGATACATTTCCAACCCAGAGTGACAGAAACTCAGTTAAGAAAATGAAACAAACTCAAATGTGAAATTTTATAGACATACACAGTTGAAAGTCAGTGTAGTGAAATAATTAGGAGTTTAAGTTATGAATCTACTTGGATTCACATACTGGTACCACACTTGCTAGTATAACTTAGGGGAAGTTGTTTAACCTGTATGTCCTCAGTTTCCCCATCTGCAGGTTGGGGAAAATACTTTCCTCATAAAGTTATTAAAAGGGGATATATACATATATATGTAAAATGTATGTTACATATTTATGTGTATGTATTATAATGGATATATATATCTCATAACAAATTGGCAAGTATCTTTTTTCTTTTAAAAATTTATTTTTATACAGCAGGTTCTTATTAGTTATCCATTTTATACATATTAGTGTATATATGTCAATCCCAATTGCCCAATTCATCCCACCGCCACCACCCCCCAACCCCCGCTTCCCCCCCTTGGTGTCCATGTTTGTTCTCTGCATCTGTGTCTCAATTTCTGCCCTACAAACCAGTTCATCTGTACCATTTTTCTAGATTCCACATATATGTGTTAATACACAATATTTGTTTTTCTGACTTACTTCACTCTGTATCACAGTCTCTAGATCCATCCATGTCTCTACAAATGACCCAATTTCGTTCCTTTTTATGGTTGAATAATATTCCATTGTATATATGTACCACATCTTTTTTCGGCAAGTATCTTTATAAATAGTGCATGCTCAGCCATGCACACTGTAAATAGCCTTTACCAAAAGTTTTGACCACAACCATAATTAACATCACTCAGTGAATTGTGATTTTTTTTAAGCCATGAAAATTATTTGATGTGTTTGGCTTAATTGTTTTTATGTGTCTCCAAGAACTAAACAGTTTTAACAGCTGTAACCAGTGGTACTGATGGATCCATCCAATGTTTTCTTTATTATATTTGATTATAGTTTGATAGTATTGCATTGTCATACGAGAAAAGCTAAAGAAACAAAATATTTTTAGTTTTGCTGAAGACTAGCCTTATTTATGGACAGCTTTCCAACAAGCAATTATTAACTTTTATCAGGTATCGTCTGTTTCAGGAACATGATAGTATGCTTACATGTCAAGTTGTGTTTTGTTTAAATAAATTCAGCAAATGGAAATATGTTATATATTTATATTAAATATATTAATAGATTTAAATTGCTTAGGACAGTTCTTGGCACATAGTAAATAATAGATGTTAGTTATTAATGTAATTGCAAGATTTGGGCTTGCATTTGATGTATATTATTTGATTTATATATGTGTTAGCAGAAGTAATGTCAATGATGGTCATGATAGCAAACAAATTATTAGAAATATAATATGAATGCTTGTTCCATAGGCATCAGGTACATAAATAACCTAAAATAATATATATTTATTAAATATTAAGTGTATAAATTTATTTAATAAATTATTAAAATGCACAAATAACTCAAACTAAGACCTTAAAATTGTACTACCTCACTGTTTCTCTTCACTGCCATTAAGAGGTAGCATAAGATGAAATATTAGCACCTAAAAGTCTCTGGAGACTTGATACTTTTCTTGATGAATTCTGTGACTATAGTAATGGGTAGCGTATTTCCCATTAAGTAGCATATATATTCTGCAAGAACCTGTTACCTTCATGTTTCTGCCTTGAGCGGAATACCCCTTACCAAACCATTCTACTTTGCCCTTTCTTAAAGACTTATATGGTTAAAACTCAGTCTTCTTTACTCCTTCTTTCCCCTGTGGCTTTAGTTTCTGATATTAGGAGCACAGTCTGATTAAATTAATCCTTACTAAAGTATGGGTGATGGGTGGCCATCTCAACAGTTAATTCAAGTGAACCTCTTGCTTTGTAAAGTTGCAGGCAGTGTAGTAGGATCTATTTGAGGAATATGGAGTTTCTCCCCCATTCTTAATTGAGGGAGAATTCTGCATAAAATTGAAAGAGGCCACAAAAAAGATCTGTAACCACAGCAAGGCCACTCCTGACCAGAGTCCTGGTTTTGATGGGCTCTGGGAGGTGACTGCCCCTTGGAAGTGGAATCAGCATAACTGGGCTGTCAGCAGAATTGCACCTACACCTAATAGCGATATCTGTAAAATTAATTCCTGGGCAGTAGATATAGTGTGTACATTTAAAATGGCCCCTTTATATGACACCATTTCCTTAGGTGGATCTACAGTGTCATTTGCAGGCTTTTTCTCTGCTTATACCTTAAAATCTAGTGTTCTCTCTTCCATCCTTTCTTCCCCCTCTTCTTGGAGCAATGGTTTTAGCTATATGTGATTCCAAATGTCCAGCCCAGATTTTCTCTATGCCCCCGACCTATGAGTCCAGTGGTCTACTGAACATTACATCCACAGGCATTCATTCCTCCCATCCTCTCTTCCAAATCTCATGCCTACTGGATAATAAGTTTACTCTAAGAAAGAAAATATATCCAGCTTAAAGCAGGGAAGGGAGGTAGAGTCCAAAGGGACATGAGATCTTGATAATGGTATAGTATCTACTCAAATACTCAAAGTTTAAGACAGCAATAGGGTAAATAAACATGATTATGGGACTTAGGTTAAAAATAGATACTATAATTGTACACAAAAAATTTATGATTTGTAATCCATCAGAAGTAAATTCACTATCCAATGAAATGTAGTAATGAGGACAGGGCAAATAAATAGAAAGTGCAGTACAAAAGGTGTTAAACTAAAGGGCTAATGTAGCAGTAATTAAAGTGAATGTAAATGGGTTAAACCTAACAAAATAGTTTTTTTTAATATTTTAATTATATTCAATTAAATTATATATATATTACATTGAATTATAAATACAAGGTCCAACAATAAAACTATGACAAGAAGTCTACCAGTAAATATGAACTAAAACAAGCTAGGGTAGCAATTTTAATACACAACAAAATAGAATTTAAGGCCAAACAAGAAAAAAAAATAAGGGAAAATGAGTGGTGTATACTGGTAAAAGGAACAATAGAACAACAAGATATGTCCATCACGAATGTACATGTCTCCTAACATTACAATCTAAAAATAAACCAAGCAACAACAAACAACAGTACAGGGAAATAGATAAATTGTAACTGGATATGTTAGAACCCTCTGAGAAACTAATGAATGCAGCAGAGAAAAAAATAAGCAGATAAATGCCTAAATAATAAGTTTGAACTAGTAAATTTATGTAGAATTACTTGACACATGGAGAATACACATTTCCTAGCACATATGGAATATTTACAGGAGTAGATTATGTATCAGTCTCCAAAGGAAACCTTAATAAATTCCAAAAGATGATGTTCTTTGACCATAATGCAAATGTTCTTAGCAGCTTTATTCATAGTAACACAAAACTGGAGACAAGCCAAATGCTCATGAGCAAGTAAATGGAAAAAAAGGTTGTAATATATTCCAACAATGAATATCTTTCAGCAATTACAAAAAAAAAAAACTGACATATACAACTACATAGATGAATCTCTGAGCAGATGAAGCCATACACAAGAGTACATTATATACAATTTCATTTATATGAAATCCCATAACAGTTACAACTAATCTATAGCGGCTGTCTAGAACTACAGGGTTGGGGCCAGGAGCAAAGGAGCCCAAGGGAACTTTTTAAGAGTATGTGAATATCCATGACCTAGTATTCCCACTCTGAGTTGCGTAGATGAAAGAAATACATATAATGTGCACTAAAAGACAGCTATAAGAATATTCTTAGCAGGATTCTTAGGGCCACAACAAATAACCAAAATATGCATGAAAAGTGGAATATTTAAGTTGTATAAGCTTTGACACAAATAACACACCTGTGAAAAGATCACCACAATTATGATAGTGAACTTATTTATCACTGCTCAAAATTTCCTCATGCCCTTTGAAACCTTTCCAGTTCCATCCCTGCCTTCTAGCCCTGTCCCTAAACTACTGATCTGCTTTCTGTCTCTATAGATTAGTTTACCTTTTCTACAGTTTTATATAATGGAATCATACATTTTGTCTGACTTCTTTCACTCTGCAGTGAACTGAATGTGTTTACGCCAAAATCATATGTTGTAGCTCTAACTCTCAATGTGATGGTATTTAGAGGTGGAGCCTTTGGGAGGTAATTAGGTTTAGATGAGGTCGTGAGGGTGGGGCCCACATGATAGGATTAGTGTCCTTAGAAGAAGAGGAAGAGAGAGCAGAGTTCTCTCTCTCCCCCCACCATATGAAGACACAGCAAAAAGGTGGCCATCTGCATGCCAGGGAGAGGGTTCTCACCAGGAACCAAACCTGCTGACACTTTGATCTTGGACTTCTCAGTCTCCAAAACTGTCAGAAATAAATGTGTATTGTTTAAGCCACCCAGTCTGTGGCATTTTGTTACAGCAGCCCAAAGCTGACTAAGACACACTCAGAATAATTATTTTGAGATTCATCCCAGTTGCTACCTGTATCATTAATTCATTTCTTTTTATTACTAAGTAGTATTCCATTGTATGGATATACTACAGTCTTTATTCATTTATCTTTTGATGGACCTACAAATGTAGATTTTCATCTCTGGTGTAGTGATTTTTATTTTCTCTTTTATGCATTATTTTTCAAACACCAATCAATAAAATTATTTTAATTCCATTATTTGTAGTGCATATTTTCTGACTGTTAGCTTCAATTACACCATTTCTACAAATGGCCATTTGGGAATTTAGCCCTCATTCACTATTAGTCCATGTGTTTCTGGAGGTGTGGAAGCCAGAGCATATGACTCAGACCTAAGTCATTCAGCACTTGGTATTGACCCATCTACTGTGATTCATTTGGAAATGGGAATTTGACCAAACCAAAACGAATGGAATTACCCATGATTTTGCTAACATTTTATTGTCTTAAACTGAGAGAGAATGTAAGTTTATATTTGTGGCAGCCACCTTCCCACCATAAAGAGAGGTCCTATTAAGAATGGAGTCAGGACAGAGTTAGGCAGATCATTGAGGTAGGAAATTGGGTCACAGAGATATTGTTAGAGACCTGGTCCAACAGCATCTGAAAGGACAATAAAGATAACCAAAGTGGAAGCAACTTGAGCTATATCTGAGTGGTTGTGTGAACTTTTGAACAGGGACTAGACCTTTTATGTAGTCTAGCCAAGCTCATGAAGTCATGTGAAGGGCAGTGTGGGCCACTCAATCCAAGTCTTGGAAGTTAGCAGTTTTAAGTGTAAGACAACTGGTTAAACTGACTGTCTTGTGCTGAGTAAGGAAACAGGGTGAGAGACCTGGTTTTGAAAAATTCAACTTATTAGAGCCTTTAAGAAGGTCAAACAAGAATGAGAAAGTTTTAAGGTGGATCTGTTCTCTCTGCAAGCGGATCAGAGAATATTATTTTAGTATAACGATCCTTTCTACCTGCAGTCTGAAGTCTGAGACAGCTGCTACTACAGTAGCTGGATTGGCAAGGGTTAGCAAGCCAAAGTCTCTGCCCCAAACTAACATTGACTGAAGCAAAAGCAGAGGTGGGAGACCTAGCAAGAATGGAAGATGAGGAAATTGTAACCTAGTATCTCAGGTCCCTTTCACATTCTTCCATTTAAGCCGACATTTCCCGAGGCAGGGACAAATTACTCCTATTGAGAAGATGCAGTCCAGAGGCACAAATACTAAGGAAAAGGACATTCAGCTCAGGGCCAAAGAGATTGGCCATGCATTGTGGCTGTATTAGGTTCCTGGGGCTGCTGTAACAACATACATAAACTTGGATGGTTAAAACAACAGAAATGTATTGTCTCACAGTTCCAGAGACTAGAAGTTTGAAATCAAGATGTTGGCAAGGTTGATTCCTCTGGAAGCACTAAAAGAAAATCTGTTTCATAACTTCCTCCTAGCTTCTGACAGTTGTTGGCAATCCTTTAGAAGACAGAAAATCCAAGGATGATTTCCAGATTTAAAGATTGACTCTTCTTGATATCTCTTTGTTTACTATCCCTTGATATAGAGTGAATGGAAATAGATTGAAAGTATATCAAGAGTTTAAATAAATTTTATTATTAGAGAAATCCCAAGCCTTACAAACAAGAGGCTAGGGTTGCTCAAACCTTAAAGTAGTCCTCAGGCTCCAGAATCTGAAGTTAAAGTACACTGATAAAGAATTACAAGAGGCATCTCAGATGTGGTCATGGAAAACAATCATGTTAACTCAATAGATTGGATTGTCAAAGCAGTCTCGTACAAATCATAGATCTTACTTTACACCAACCTTTATATGAAAAGATATAAGCAAACACCAAGTATAGGTAAGAATCCATAAATTTCAGGTTTGCCTACAATAAGAAAAACAGATGGGTCAGAAATATCCTACTAAAACATTTTGTAGGTAGGGAATCCCTGTGTGCAAGGAGATGTGGTGGAAGTCGTTCTTTCCTGTTGTCTCCACTAGGGAAGAAGTGGTTTATTGACCTGTTATTAACAATTTTCTCCTCAACAGTGGAAGAAAGATCCTTCCAGAGAGCAGATCTAGAACAGCCAGACTCGTTGACAAAGGAACTGCATTTCACTTCTAGACTGAGGGGTCCTTGCCTTATATTTCACATAAGATACAATGTAAGTTATATACCAGAAACTGTGTTGTTTTCCTTCCCCAATGGCAGCCTAGGAAAAAAAGGGTGTTTTAGATGTTTGGGGATTCATTAAACTTACTATTTCGCATTAGTTTTCTAGGCCAAGAGGAGTTAGAGAGAAGTCTGACTGAGATGACTGTGCACTAAACAGATATTTTGGGCTTTGAGCTGTATCTGTAAATGAATGGGACTTTAAGTGTTATTGCTTTGGGAAGGTAGAGGAGAGTGTGTTTTCATTGGGACATAGCATAGGTTTATTACGGAGGCAGAGATATTTTTGAAGGTGATTGAATGGGAAGATGGGGTAGACGAATGGATATTTCCTTGGTTGTGTTTGCTTGCTATTCAACACCAATTCACCCTGTTTCTAGTACTGCCATTTGGAGATTCGTTCAGGGATGCGCTATCAGAGGGAAGAAAGTGATCCACGCTGAAAGAAATAAGTGTATTTCATCCCCTGGACTATAGCCATTTGTAGCCATGAGTTCAGGAATTTGTATGTGACAGAATAAGTAAGATGCTGGAACTTCCCAAAATCTCTTCCTCTTTTCCATTGGATTTGACTGAGAGACAATCTAAGTCTGGAGTTAGAGCAGCCACCTCCAAAGAGAAGACATGGAATCTGGCAGTAAAGGAGCATGATGAATGAACAGAATCGAACAGAAAGAATCTGGGTCCAGGTGACATCATTTGGTCCTCAGTCAAGATGCAGTAGAACCCTAAAACTGGATTTTTTAGATACATGAAGCGATTATTTTCCTTTTGTTCTTAAACCCCCTGGATTGGATATCCTGTTATATGAAATTAAATAAAACCCACTGATATAGTTTTTTAAACATTTAAATACATTTTCAATGCTTTGTAATCCAAGAAAAACTTTTTTCAAAGCAACATGTTTTTCTGGAGTCAAGTCTGACATTAATCAAAGACAGATTGGAATGGATAAAATTGCTCAACAGGAGGGAATATAAGGATTCTTTTGCACATTTTCTGGGTCTTGTACCCTCTTTTAAAAATCTGCAAAAAAAATAAGTCTGATTAATATGCCTTTAAAAGTCCTACATGATCCTCCTCCTGGCTTAATCTCCTGTCTCTCTCCACTTCACCCATTTCACTCCATCTCTACCAGCCTTCTTGCTGAGCTCCCACCCCAGAGTCTTTGCACTTCCCATTCTCTCTGCCTAGAAACACTTCTTCCACGTATCCACATGGGTTCCAAAAGTCATTTAGATTTCTTCTCAAACAAAACTGAACACCAAAAACAGTGAAAAGTTGAAGAATGCATAAGTGTAAAGACCTATAAAAGAGGTAACAATTGATTATAGGCCAGACCATAATAAATGGAAAACTAAGTTCTTGAAAGAGAATTATTAAAAATGAAAAATGGAAATTAATTACCATGGAGGCCATGTCTTCGAAGTCCACAGTTTAGGACACTGCCTGCCTAGAATGTATGTCCCTAGGGTCAGAATATACAAGGGTAACTGTGGGAGGTTGTGGAAATTTCAGGGACCAGAGTAAACATATTATGATTCTATAAAATATGTTCTTTTAATAATTCTCTCCTCTGCATAATGCTTTCTTCTTTTTGGTATGTTTTGTTTTGATCGGTATTCCTTTGTCCTTAGTTATCTTCCTTCCAAGTTAGCTTATATATGGGATCACATCTAGGAACACTTCTGAGAAGGTCTTTGAAAATCTTGAATAGCCAGAGATGACTGAGATGTAGCTCAGAGGATAGGGTCTGTGAGGTAGACAACATTTTACTTGCTACTTTTAGGCATAGCTGGAATGATGAGACATACAAATGTAGGCCCAAGTTTCCATGCAGTGGCAAGTAGGAAAGGAGCAAGTAGTCCCTACTCATGCCTTTAAGCAGAAAAAGGCAAAAAAGCCCTTGAGGCTTATACATAGTTTAGAGCTAGGGCATGGGTGGACAGCAGAGGTAGTTATTGAAGTTCTGAAAGCATGCAGACACATTTTGAAGATAGATTTTTTTTTCATTTTGTGGTCAGCATTGCTCCTGGCTGGTATGGATGGGATCAGGGATGAACAGGAGCCAGAGGTAATTTTCCTTTTCTTTTTTTAAATTTATTTTATTGAAGTATAGTTGATTTACAATGTTGTGTTAATTTCTACTGTATAGCGAAGTGTTCAGTTATACTTATATATACATTCTTTTTCATATTCTTTTTCATTATGGTTTATCACAGGATAGTGAATAATTCCCTGTGCTATACAGTAGGACCTTATTGTTTATCTATTTTACATATAGTAGTTTGTATCTGTTAATCCCAAACTCCTAATTTATCCCCCACCCCCCGCCCCTGCTTTCCCCTTTGGTAAACATAAGTTCATTTTCTATGTGAGTCTGTTTCTGTTTTGTAAATAAATTCCTTTGTATTATTTTTTTAGATTCCACATGTCAGTGATTTCATATGATATTTGTCTTTGTCTGACTTACTTCACTTAGTATGATAATCTCTAGGTCCATCCATGTTGCTGCAAATGGCATTATTTAATTCTTTTTTATGGCTGAGTGATATTCCATTGTTTATATGTGCCACTTCTTCTTTATCCATTCATCTGTCAATGGACATCTAGGTTGTTTCCACGTCTTGGCTGTTGTGAATCAGAGATAATTTTTAAATGACTCAGCAAGAGGAAACTCAAGCACCTTTGTGGTGGCTTGAGTACTTTCCAAATTAAATGTTTGATGAAAACAGAGAAGTTGAGTCAATCAAGCCACAGTTATTGAATAGAGAGACACTGAGTCCCTTATCTTTAGATCCTACTGCATTTCCCAGTCTCAGAAGATCTAGAACAGGGGTTGACTGTGCTGTTGCTAACATTAAGAACAGTGCTACTAGTATTTCTTTGTATTCTCATAAACCCCTTTATTGAAGGTACATTAGTGATTGTGCATGTGACCTTAAATAGCCCGACCGATACAAGTACTCAAAATCCACTTAGTAATAAACAATTTGTAATGGGCCATAGGTCCTTTAAGTTCATATGCTTCAGAAACCTAGGTGATTAGATGGAATTTAAATAATTCTATTTTTTCTATCTATAATACCTATATTTATTATTCAGAAAGTTGTTTGCTAAATATATTTAAATTAAGAAAATATTTATTTAGGTAATAATAATTATCATTTATTGACAGAAACTATTCTAGGAGTCTAAGTACATTTCTCATGTGATCCTCACATCTAAATAGATCAGATTATAATTTCTATTTTTAAAATGATAGATTGAGGTTTAGAGAGGTTAAGGAAAATATCCAAGGAAACAGCTAATGGAAAACTCAGGACTTGAACTCAGATGTATCTGACTTTGAAATTTGTTCATTCCACTAGGCTGTTCTCCCTCAATTACATGTTCCCAGTTTATTGGTGAGCACTTGTTTTTTAAACAAATATTTATTTGCATAATAATAAGTGTCATATATTGAACATCAACTACATGCCAGGTATTGTCTTAAACTAATATTCTTGTCAGGTTTACTTCATAGTGTAAAAACAGACATTTAATTAAGAATTAATTGCAATAATATCTGAAAGAGTACATATATTTAAACAATTGATCTCAAAAGGTTCATGCTATGGGAGGCATGAGAAAATAGAGCCTAACTCAAAAAGAGTAGAAGCAAGTAGTCTATAGTCACTCTTTCATGTGCCCATTGGGTGGAATGATAGGTAGAATGGCATATATTATTTACATTATTTATCTCTCTCTCTTCAAGAATGCAAGTTAATTCAAGTAATTTCCATGTAACTAGAATGAAATTTCAGTGTACTGCAAACATGCAACAAAAGTATTAAGTGTATTCCTTTTGCCCTCAAGAGTCACTTTTTAGCACAATGCCCACAGTACTCTTATATGATGGAGTGGAAACAGCTTTTTATACACTATGTCATTTAGTCCTCAGAACATCTCTATTATGTAAGTAGGCATTAGTTCCATTTTACAGGTGAAGGACACACAGGGTTCAGAGAACTGGCACTTGCCCAAATGTGCAACCATACAATGAACTGTTTTTTAAAAAGTGGGTTAAATATGAGTAAATAAGTGTGTGGATCAGCTGAGTGTCTTCTCCAGTTAGTTATGAGTTCCCTGCTATAGTGATTGTGGTAGGCTGAATAATGGCCCCCAAAAGATGTCCATGTCCTTATCCCTGTAATGCGTAAAGATGTCACTTTATATGGCCAAGAGGGCGTTTATAGATGTGATTAAATTAAGGATCTTTAGATGGAAGATTAGCCTAGCTTATCTGGGTGAATCCAATATAATCACAAGGGTCCTTATGAGAGGGAGACAGGAAGGTCAGAAGCTGAAAAGGGATTAACAATGGAAGCAGAGGTGGTTGTGATATGCCAAGAAGTGCCAGCAGCCTTTAGAAACTGGAACAGGCAGAGACCTCCAGAAGGAAGATAGCCTTAGAAACACCTCGATTTTAGACCTTTGACCTCCAGAGCTGTGAAAGAATACATTTGTTTTAAACCACTATGTTTGTGGTAATTTGTTACAGCAGTAGTAAGAAACTTACAGTGATTTTGTCTTATACACCATGGGAATGGATAGAACTGGGGTTCAAAATCCAGATCTGTTTCTTTCCAAGAGTCCATTCCTTTTCAAACGTGATGCATTTTCCCTGCTTATATTTGTCCCTCTGGGGCAGTACAGTGTAAATACTGACAAATCCAAATGTTCAGTTCCTCTTTTCAAAAATCTATCAGCAAACAAACACATCTGCTTTATGCTGTGTGTCAAGTGGTATAATTAAAGTGTTTTTTTTTAAACCGAACATGATTTATTCAAGAAGAGGACTGAATTCCAACCTTGTAAGATATACTCAAGAGTATTGTCATAAGAATATAAAAAAAGTATCCTTTGATACTGTAATCAATAAATTCAATGTTAAAATGGATGAAATGAGCCATGAGTAGATATAAACTAGATTTAATGATATGTTGCTAAAGATATGTTGCTATTGAACAAAGTTGTCTTCAGAACCAAATAAAAAGTAAAGGGTATCTTAAAAACTTTTATCTTGGGCTTCCCTGGTGGCGCAGTGGTTGAGAATCTGCCTGCCAATGCAGGGGACACGGGTTCGAGCCCTGGTCTGGGAAGATCCCACATGCCGCAGAGCAACTGGACCTGTGAGCCACAATTACTGAGCCTGCGCGTCTGGAGCCTGTGCTCCGCAGCAAGAGAGGCCGCGACAGTGAGAGGCCCGCGCACCGCGATGAAGAGTGGCCCCCGCTTGCCACAACTAGAGAAAGCCCTCACACAGAAACGAAGACCCAACACAGCCATAAATAAATAAATAAAAATATTAAAAAAAAAAAAAAAAAACTTTTATCTTGATAAATAGGTCAGATCCTCAGAAAGATGTGGCTGTAGGCTAATTGATCAGGGACCAGTGCTGATTTGCTCAACCATATATTGATACCTTCAGATCTTAGCTGTTAGAGACAAGTAAAAGGAATTCAACAAATATTTTTGAGTGGTTGAATAAAATTGCTCTATTAGATGTTTAAAAGTACTTAATACTACAAAATAATCAAACTATGACATTGATGCAAAAATAGATACACGAATCAGTGAAGAAGATAAAAAATCAAAACCCATACTCTAATATAAAAGTAACAATGCTATGAACTACTAATGCTTACTGTGAGCCAAGCACTGTGCTTTAAATGCATGATGTAATTTAATACAATAAACTATTGCTATTTTGCTATTTTCATCTTTCCCTCTCAAGGAAGCTAAGATTTGAAGAGGTCAAAGTGGTAAAAATAGGTTTTCTGTGATGCCAAAGCCTATGTGTTCATTTACTCTGTGAAACTGACTTTAATAATCTAAAATGTGATAAAGTTGGCATTTAAGTTTCATAAGGAAAACTAATTTTTAAATATATGATATTGGGATGACTGTTTAAAACCCTTTGTCAAGTCATTTATCAAAATTAATTTCAGATGCAATAAAAATCACCAAGTTATAAACAACTTGATGGATTTTATTATCAAAAAATTAAATTTTTGTACTCTAAGAACATCATAAATAAAAATCAAACCTGGAAGAATATTTGAAATATATAATGTATAATATGCTTACATATTATGTATTTATACATTGTATAAAGTTGAAAGTTTACTCGAATATTTAAAGCACTCTTGTAAATAAAAAAGAAAAGCATATGGGATTTCCCTGGTGGTCCAGTGGTTAAAACTCCGTGCTCCCAATGGAGGGGGCCCAGGTGCAATCCCTGGTCAGGCAACTAGATCCCGTATGCCACAACTAAAGATCCCACATGCTGCAATGAAGACCCAGCGCAGCCAAAATAAATAAATATTTTTTAAAAGAAAAGAAAAGCATAATCCCTTCAGTAGAAAATGAATGGATAATATCCCCCAAAGATACAAAACAAATATAAAAAAAATATTTAACCTCAGCAGTAATCAACAAGTACCAAAAAAAATTACAGTGAAGTCTTCCTCCCAATCAAATTGGCAAGGATTTAAGAAATGGCAACACAAAATATTGCAGAAATGGAAACACAAAATATTGCAGAAATGGAAGGAACATAGCATTCCTCCCATGAATGCTAACAGAAATGTAAATGGATACAGCCTTTTAGAGGGAATAATTAGAAAATGGGAACGTAAGATTTAAAATATGCATGCTCTTTGATCCACCAATTCTATTTCTGTGAATTAGTCCTAGAAAAATAGATATATAAGAATATAAATACAAAGAACATCATTCAGGATTGTTTATGATCTTGAAAAAAAATGTTCGTTTACTGAAAAGATGTTTACAGTATAGTATTAGGTGGAAAAAGTAAATTTTAAAAAGCTTTGTATAATAGGACTCATTAAAATGTATAATTACTTTTAAATATATCATGAGTATATTTATCCTGATTCATGGGGAAAAGTACTTTATATTAGATGAAAAAACTTTAAGAGATTCATCTCTGAGTGCATAGGACTGTAGTTGATTTTTATTTTCCATGATTTTACTTATCTTTATTTATAATTTTAAACATGAATAGATACTGTTTTCTGATAATAATAAAAGAAGAAAAACCAAAACTGATAAAAAGGTTACACTCACCTCCACTCCAAATCTGCTTATGTACTTACTACCCAGCTTAAGAAATCTCTACTGACTCATTTACTGCATAAATATCCAAACACTTTATCTTGGCACCCAAAGTTGTTTCACATCTGGTCTTACAAATGATATTGACTTCATTATTCACCTCTGTATCCCATGCGTCCTCCTCTGAATACTTTTGGAAACTGCCAAGCATTTTTTTTCCCCTTTGCTGAAGAACCTCTAACCTTATATTTCCATAAAACGTCACCTCTTCTGTGAAGTCTTTCTTTCCCTGCTAAGAAGAGTAAGTGATCTCTCAGCTTTGCTCTTACAGCATATTTTTAAGTGACTTGTCTATTTTAAGTGACTTGTCTATTGTCTTCCTAGCTCCTGCCACTAAGAATCACATATTAGCAACATTCTAGGTAAATGCAAGTACATCCATGGTAGCTATGCTTTCCCTATCTCTTGGGAGTTCAAAGAGTTGGCCCTGGAGGATGCTGCAGATTAGATGAAATAAAGCGGAGATTTGTAAAAAAAAAAAAAAAAAAAAACCACAGCAAAGCCAATATAAGACCATCACAAATGTAATTAGGAATTCTTCACATGTAAACAGAGTTTATACAATATAATTAATTGTATTTTTTCACTCAAATTAGTGAAATTCAAAATGACAATTTTAAGCTCTTTCTAAAACAGTAGCTCACAGGAGCTTGTGCTAAGGGGAAATGTAACAAAAAGTAGATAGATTGATGGAAGGATGGATGGATGACTAGATGATAGATAGAAAGATAGATAGGTATGAGAGATAATAGTGTGCCATTCTTCTTGATTACAGATTCATGAAACTATGGGCATATACTATTCTGAAAATACATTAAAATAATCCATTTCAAACTCTTTTCCTGGATAACTTTTGAATGTTTGGGGGATGGCGATTTATTTTCAAATATTTAGCAAGCTAGCTCAGATCAGTTGGTAGTGGATGCCTAGAGTCCTACGCTGGCTCATCCCTATTCAGCAGAAAGGAGGAGAATGATCAATGGTAATGGGCAAGGGACAAGGGATTGGCAGTATATGCCATCCCTGGGCATATCAACCTCTGAAACACTTTGATAACAGGAAATTAAGAGTTGCAGGACTGTATAAACTTTCTTCTTTTGCTTTTTCATTCCTTGATTCTTGTCTGTTCTTGCAGGGTCTATGTTCTTGGATAACATCCCCAAATGATGTTTTTTTTCATAGTCAATTCTATATAAATTCATGTTGATGATTAAAGTACCTTTAGTCTTTAGCTACTTCAACATAAATAAAAAGATTGGATTATCATGGTTCATTTTAATGAGTCAGTAGGTAAAATCACTTAAAGCAATTCATTTTGTGGCTGAATAAGCACAAACTATTTCTCTGCTATTGCTGTAGTTTGGCTACCAGCTTACACTAATGAGCCGTTTTAAGAAGAAATTTGGGAAGTTATTTGGCTGGGGTATGCAAAAATAAGATGTCATGCTAAGGCTTGTTAAAAGTTCCTCCATGACAAATTCAAAGATACACAATATTATTAACTGTATCTTGGCAGCTCATTTTCTTCTTTTATAAACAGTCCAAAAAGCTGCTCTGGTTTATTTAATTCCCAGAAAAGAAGAATTGGAACCATTTAGCCTGCTTAATATCAAAACCTACCTGACCCAAAGGAGAATCAGGAGGAATTTCACAGAACACTTTATTTTAGTTACATCATCCCATACAAAAACTCTCTGACTGCAAATAATAAAGAATTTTTTTAAAAGCCCTAATGCAAATTTTATAACATTCATTTCTTCTATAATTTCTTCCTTTAATGCTCTTTCTCTGATTCCTTTTCTTTTCTACCATCCTTTAGGAATTCTCAAGAATTAATGTCTTATTCTTTGCTCCTTTCCCGTAACATTTATTCTTTTCAGAAGCACCTCCATTCTCATGGTATGAATTACAAACTTTGTATGGATTGATTGCTAAATGTTTACCATAAGTTCCAAACTCTGAATAATTTTCTGTAGATCAATCATGCTAATATCAAATACTAAACTCTTTCTTTACCGAAAGTGATGCCTTTAAAAAATATATCCATCCACTCATTCTCCATTATATTACTACCTATTATCTTTTACCAGAATCATAAAAGTGATCAAGTGCTAGTCATTTCCTGAACTCTTCCCCATCTCTGTCTAAACTTTTCTTAGTTTCACTTCAGCTCTTCTTTTAGGGCCCTGAAAAATTGTTCATTGAATAGTAAATATGAGAAGATGATAAGAATTATGATTTTAGAATATCACTCTGGCAATAGTGTAGAAAATGGATAGTTGGAACATACCTTAAAGGTGATTTTAATTCTTCAGTGAAGTTAAGGGTGAGGGAGGAGAGGAAGGTGCAGGTCATAATTATGTGTTAGCATCTGTTAATGACTTTCTATGTTATCTCTTCCTGGGAACAATCATATTTAAAATGGCCCAAAACTGAAAGAAAGGAGGAAGAAAAGAAAATACTTGCGCTGGCACCCATACAACTTGGTGTGTGGTATTCAATAAGTATTTTCCGGTTAAATGAATAGCTAATGGGTTGGATTAATGGTGAAAATTTAAGTCATCTTGGACGGCTGGCAGGGGGCATATTTTTTCTCTAAAAGTGGCTTTCTCAGCACATCTCCATTTGCATCATGCACCTGGCAACCCAATTTACTTCTGGGATGGGTGCCCATCTCTTATCTTCCCTGACTAATCACATTTTACTCTTACCAGTCTTCTACGTCATTTTGATATTGTACACTTCTTAGTAATTGCCATGTAGTAATTCTCTGTCATTTTGCTTGCACTTATCTTGACTCCCCGCAAAGAGTATTTAAACTCCTTAATGTCAGAGACTGGATTTTCTGAATCAACCACAATACCTAACAGAGTCTCTGTACATTGGAGATCTAAATATGCTGGATGCCTTATTATGGAGTTCTAATTAAATATGTTAACAAATACTATGTTATGATAGAAGATATTCAGTTTATTCAGTTACAGGTGTTTCATTTTGAGTATGTTAGCCTGTTTTATTTTATTCTATTCTGTTTTTGTATTTAATTCGAAACATTTCTCACCTTATAGGAAAATTGCCTTTAGTTTCCAAGAAGCAAACATTTCCAGAAGATTAGTATTTCAATTCCTTTGTTGTCATTACACTATCTCTTCCCATGATTTTAGTTTCCAGATGTTGTTGTGTTTCTTCAACATCTGTGAATCTTGATATTTGGTTTTATTCATACGCAAAAGTCCTGGAATTGAAATGCATCTAGTACAGTCACAAACAGCTTTAATTGAATAATTTATTTAAGCCTTGATAAGAATATTTCATCACTTGGGACTTAGTTATGACTAGTATAGTCTGCGAGTTAGTAAAGGAAATTAATCTGGTAGTTCCTTTGTGACAGGAGATATTGCATATTATTTTACAATTTATATAATATTAATTCTTTGGTATTATGAAAGCACTTTCTTTTGAATTTTTATATTTTTCCAGTTTTATTGATATATAATTGACATATAACATTGTATTAGTTTAAGGTATACAATATAATGATTTGATATATGAATATATTGTGAAATGATTACCACAGTAAATTTAGTTAGCATCCATCACTTCACATAGTTACAATTTTTTTCTTGTCATGAGAACTTTTAAGATCTACTCTCTTAGCAACTTTCAAATATGCAATACAGTATTTTTAACTATAGTCATCTTATACATTATATTGCCAGAACTTAGTTATCTTATAACTGGAAGTTTCTTTTGAGTTTTAGAACTTACTTGTCATGAAGATAACTGTTTGCCTTCTTGTGAGTCAAGACTTTGCTTTAAAGTCATGCCGCCTTTGCAAGCGGGATCCTGAGCCCCTG
Source organism: Phocoena sinus (assembly GCF_008692025.1). NCBI lineage: Eukaryota > Metazoa > Chordata > Mammalia > Artiodactyla > Phocoenidae > Phocoena > Phocoena sinus. The sequence goes on along the minus strand of NC_045772.1, from coordinate 32,089,196 downwards.
GCTTCCTCAGAAAGTAGGAGTGGTGGTATCTGTCTCTCTGGGCACGAAGACGACAGGAGAACACATGAGGAAGGCGCACTCTGAGTTCACCTTTAAGACAGCTCAAGGTTATCTTCTCCCTTTTGAGGGACTTTACAAAACAAACAGCTCTGCCTCTCTGGGTCTGTTCTAGACCTGTCATATAAAATATTGAAAAATTTTAATTACTTACTCTTTCTATTATGGAAAATATTTTCACCATGATAATTTCTATTTTAACACAGTTGGAACACTAAAGGAAAGCAAAGATTATAAAATTTATTAAAGTTTGTGTGTTAGTATTCTATTACTGCCATAACATACTACCACCAGTATAATGACGTAAAGCAACGGAAATTTCTTATCTTGCAGTTCTGTGGATCAGAAGTCGAACAGAAGCCTGAGTCTCACTGGGCTAAAATCAAGGTGTTGACAGGGCTGTGTTCCTGTCTGGGGATTCTAGGGAAGAATTCATTTCTTTGCCTTTTCCAGCTTTTAGAGGTTACTGCATTCCGTGCCTTGTGCTCCCCTTCCTCCATCCCCAAAGCCAGCAATGTTGGGTTAAGTCCTTCTCATGTTTCATCTCACCGATCCTTCTGTCTGTTGCATCTCTCTCATCACAGCCAAGAAAGGGTCTCCATTTTTGAAAGATTCACGTGATTATATTGGGCCCCCACATCTACAAGACACCAGCTTTGTTTTCACATATGAAACTTTAAAAATTATAGTTTACTGAACTAAAATACCCCTACCTTCAATCTATTTCTGGTATTAAAAAATAGCAAACTCGGGCTTCCCTGGTGGCGCAGTGGTTGAGAGTCCGCCTGCCGATGCAGGGGACGAGAGGCGGGTTCGTGTCCCGGTCCGGGACGATCCCACATGCCGCGGAGCGGCTAGGCCCGTGAACCATGGCTGCTGATCTACATCCGGAGCCTGTGCTCCGCAACGGGAGAGGCCACAACAGTGAGAGGCCCGCGTATGGCAAAAAAAAAAAAAAAAAAGATAGCAAACTCAGTCTCAAACCTGATCCCTTTCCTTGAAGTCTTCAAGCAAATACCTGAACATAATACTGCACATGTTATTCCTGGTCAAGGACTCTTGTGGAAGTTTGCCTGTAGTTCTGAAGATAGATTCAGGCTAAAAGCCCAAAGAAGACCACAGAGAGGAAGAGTAGAATCAATGGAAGAAGCCAGGTGAAGTGTTGGTTCATAACATCAACACTTCATGACACTCAGAAGTTTACCTCAACTATGGATTTTACTCTGTTTTTTCTCTTGGCATAGATCAGCTAGCACTAGTAGAAATGTCTTTGCAATGTAGATGGCAGATATAATAGGAATTGGTGGCTTCAAAGGTGGAACTTTAGATTCCAGTTCTTCTTTATGTTTCTTGAAGCTAGTGCCTCTTCAAATTGCTCACCTGTACTCTACACTATATAGTACACTCATACTGAATAGTATATATATACTATATGCACTATGTACATCTTCTATAAAAACAATAAGAATAATAAAATGTACAACTCTTCAGGAGTACAAAATATTATGATGGGTAGCCAAATTTAGTAACTACCATAGAGCACCATGTTTGAGTGAGGTATTAGATTAAGCACTTGATATTATCTAATTTAGTCCTCACAAAAAACTTATCAGGAAGGCATTAGTTGTCTTCACTTTATAAAGGAGGAAACCAAGGCAACTTTCTCTAGGTCTCACAGCTAATAAGTGGCAGAGCCCAAATTGAATCCAGGTTTACTTGGCGCCAAAGTTTTTCCTCTTACATGCTAATCAGTGTGGTTACATTTAATAATAATGAAACTTCTAATAACACATTATTCCAAATTTCACTTTCAGGTCAGCTGGAGCACTACTTAAGTTCTAATTTTTTTTTTGTCACTTTAGTCTTTCACATTTATTTACTCTTTGGTCTCTACTGAAATTTTAACTCAAAATCATCTGATGTGAGCAAATTTTTACTGAGCCTGAGAACAAAAGTGTGAAGGAAATTTCTAGTTAAATATTACAGGTGAATTCTTGTTTGCCCTCTCCGTTTCCAAAACTATTGTAAAGGAATAACAATGTATAAATTAGAAGGGCAAAAAGAATGGGAGATGATGTAACATAAAATATGTCAACATATTTTGAATATGGAAAGCTGACAGATGAATTGGTAACTGATTTAATCAAAGAAGAAAAAGCAGAAATATGTTTTTGTAGAGAGAGATGTCAAATGACACAAGAGGATAAGTGTCATAGAACCATAAAGATTCAGGAATCAGAGACATTAGGTACCCAAGAAGATACAAAGATTGTTTGAAAGTCTCTTTAAGATGTAGTTAGACATCTTGATTTCATCCTTACCTTTTGCTAGTGTCTACCTTCCTGCATCCTGGTATTAAAAATAAATTTGTTGTCTGGAGAAATTGAATTCACCGGCACTAGACTTAGAGACATATACTAAAGATTTGATGATTAATTGAAAGTATACAGAGTGAACTATGAGACCGCAACCCTCTTCCCATATTTAGCTTCAAGAATACTGACAGCTAAGCCTATGCCATCCATAACATGCATTCCTTAGTCAAAGACTGGAGCAGTACTTTCTGAGGAAACAGACCAGTCTAAATGGAAAACCCCACAGATACTATGATTTGAGGATCCTAAAACAAGCATCTACAATCACCACGTGATCTAACCGCCCAATCAACACATCTCACCCCTGGACGTACAATATCCAGTCAGCAATTTAGGGCTTCATTCTTAAGTATGAATAAATAGCCAAGAAGGAGGAAGAGGCAAGATTTTCTATGACCTTTTGGTGCATATATATTGTGTTCTATTACGTTCATGTATCTCAAAGTGCTCTTATGAGCAAAACAAAAATATCATCAACACACCTGATGCAGACATTGAATGCCTGCCTGAAGGTTGATTATCTAGCTCATTCTGCACTGCGTTTCAAAGAATTGCTTCCTTGTACCTTCTTCCACCATCCACCACTCACTGTCAAGTCTACTCTTCCTCCCTGTGAGTACAGTAAATGTTTATTTTATTAATAACATTTTATTAAATGTTTATACTATTGGGTGGGTCAAAAAGTGCCTTCAGTTTTTAAATTAAAAATAAAAGACATTTTTCATTTCACCAAGAACTTTATTGAACAACGTATTCACTTTTTTGTTCCACTACCTTCTGCTATTTTTCAGGCAACTTCATAATTCCATCTTCCCAAGACTTTTTATCTTTTTGAGCAAAGAACTGTTCCAGGGAAGACTTTCAGTCTTCCAGGGAATTGAAATTTTTTCCATTAGGAGAATTTTGTAAAGACCGAACTAAATTGAAATCCAAAGGTACAATGTCTGGTGAATACGGCGGATGAATCAGAACTTCCCAGCCAAGCTGTAACAGTTTTTGCCTGGTCATCAAAGAAACATGCAGTCTTGTGTTATCCTGATGGAAGATTATGTGTTTTCTGTTGACTGATTCTGGACGCTTTTCACTGAGTGCTGCTTTCAGTTGGTCTAATTGGGAGCAGTACTTGTTGGAATTAATCGTTTGGTTTTCTGGAAGGAGCTCATAATAGAGGACTCCCTTCCAATCCCACCATATACACAACATCACCTTCTTTGGATGAAGACCGGCCTTTGGTGTGGTTGGTGGTGGTTCATTTCCCTTGCCCCACGATCTCTTTCATTCCACATTGTTGTACAATATCCACTTTTCATCACCCGTCACAATTTGTTTTAAAAACAGAATGTTTTCATTACGTTTCGTTAGAGAATTTTATGCGGAAACGTGGTCAAGAAGGTTGTTTTCACTTATGTGGAACTCAAACATCAAAGCGATTCACATAACTAAGCTGGTGCAAATGATTTTCAGTGCTTGATTTGGATATTTTGAATATGTTGGCTATCTCCCGTGTGGTATAACACTGATTGTTCTCAATTATTTTTTCAATTTGATCGCTATCAACTTTAACTGGTCTACCCAACTAGCAAGAAATCTCCGGCATGAAACTTTGCAAACCACTTTTTTTTTTTTGCGGTACACGGGCCTCTCACTGTTGTGGCCTCTCCCATTGCGGAGCACAGGCTCCGGACACGCAGGCTCAGCGGCCATGGCTCACAGGCCCAGCCGCTCACGCGGCATGTGGGATCTTCCCGGACTGGGGCACGAACCCGCGTCCCCTGCATCGGCAGGCGGACTCTCAACCGCTGCGCCACCAGGGAAGCCCGCAAACCACTTTTGACACGTTTGATCAGTCACAGCACCTTCTCCATACACTGCACAAATCTTTTTGTGCATTCCAGTTGCATTTTTACCTTTCTTGAAGTAATAAAGCATAATATGATGAAAATGTTGCTTTTTTTCTTCCATCTTCCGTATTAAAATGGCTACACAAAAATTCACCAATTTTGATGTCTTTTTTTAAATGCACACTGATATGACAGCTGTCACATACTATCTAACAAAATTGTTTCGAATGAAGTTAAAGACAACTAAGTGCTACTAGAGCCATCTTACGGAAAAAACCGAGCAAACCTTTTGGCCCACCCAATACATTTTACATTTATTCATTTTCAAATTGTTATATTTTAGTTATATAAACATTTTCATTGCTCAATTGATATATCTGTGAAAATCATATGTGTATTTTGGATTGGGAAAGAATGTATCATCATTTTCCCCATTAAATTAATGGGACTAGTTTTTCATTTAACAACTGTTTACTAAGCAACAGGGTTCTCAGAAATAAACTAAAACTGTTAATTGGGGGATAAGTGTATAATAAAGACATTTTCAGACACCCAAGTACTCAAAAACTTTTCTTCCCAAACACCCCTTTTCAGGCTCCAGAAAATATTGAGGATGAAAACAAAGAAATATGGGATTCAAGAAACAAGTGTTCCAACCCAGGGAAAGTGTAAGGAATTCCCAAGATGGTGTTGTAAAGAAGTCTTAGGATAGCTGTGGAGCATGCCTGGCTAGCTTCTGGTCTCAGTTATAGCAATCTCTGGTCTGTAGGTAATGTAACTCATAAACTGGTACCTCTTGTCTTGGCCAGATTTTGATGGCATTGCCTAGTTGAGTTCATCTCCTGCTGGCTGCAGACCCAAGAGTCACTTGCACGTCCTCTTACTGTCAACCCTAAGCCTCTGCAGGGGTTCTTGTGCCCCTTCCAGCTGACCCCATGGCAAGCCCTCTACTGTCAATGCTCACTCGTGTCATTCAAGCTGGAAAGCAGCTTGAGAACGTTAATCCCTAAGGTCCCTCTCTCTCCTATCTCATAGAACATCAAGGACGTATGGCCCAGCCCCAGACTGGTACAAGAGCATTACACAAGGTAAACCCTTCCTACAACTTAAATAAGAGATTGGGGAACAGCCATGCTATTCCCCCCATGTTGACTTCACTTTTCTAAATCACCTATTCCTCTTTCTTAAACTAAGTCAGGGGCTGGAGGGCGAGGGGAAGTTGTCATACACTCATGCTTACTTTTCTTTCTTACTGCCTCTTCCTATTCTCCCCTGGGACCAGAAAATGGGCTTTTTGTTTGTTTTCCTTTCCCTGTGTCATATCCCCCTTCTGCTACTGAGCAGCAGCAAGCTTGTGCTTTTCTTTTACGGGGCAGGAAGTGTCTCTGTACTACAGGAGAGCTCTATGAGACGGTCCTTCAAGCCCTTGATATTCTAATGGAGGAAATGAAGCAACTGAACAATTTTCTGTCTTGACTTAGTCTTGCTTCTTGACTAGATGCCTCTTTCTCCAGCCACTCCAGTGGTTGCTCAATGAGCTCACAGGAAAGTGGCCATGGTGACAAGGATAGAGGCTATGCATGGGCTCAACAACCTGAACTTCCTCTGACCAAGGCTGACGTGGCTACTGTTTCTCATTAAGTTCCTACCTATCAACAGCAAACAAAACCATTATACTCTTGATAGGGTTATATCTATGTATATAATAAACTATACCAGCTCTTTAGTAGACATAAATTTTATAAATATTTTTTCACATTTTGTATCTTGCCTATTAATTTTCTTAATGATGTTTTTTGATGAGTAGAAATTATTATTTTGATTAGATCTAAGCTATCATTTTTTTGTTTTACGGTTATTATTGCCTTTTTTGTCTTATCTGAGAAACCTTTGTCTACCCCCAGGTCACAAATATATTTTGTTATATTTCTTTCTAAAAATTTTATAACATTAGCTTTTACATTTAGATCTTTGATCCATGTCAAATTAATTTTTGTATATAGTGTAAGTTAGGGGTTTTCTTGTGGATATCTGTTTTTTCTAGCACCATTTGTTGAAAAGACTTTGTCAAAAACCAAAAAACTGAATGAAAGTGTAAGTCAGTTTTTTCTGGGCTTTTTTTGCGGTACGCGAGCCGCTCACAGCTGTGGCCTCTTCCGCTGCGGAGCACAGGCTCCGGACGCGCAGGCTCAGCGGCCATGGCCCACGGGCCCAGCCGCTCCGCGGCATGTGGGATCTTCTCGGACCGGGGCACGAACCCGCGTCCCCTACATCGGCAGGTGGACCCCCAACCACTGCGCCACCAGGGAAGCCCGTAAGTCAATTTTTGAGCTCTTTATTATGTCATTGATCTATTTGTTGATCCCTATGCTAGTATGCTATTCAAATATTGTAGCTTTATATTACATTTTGAAATCAGGTAATATAAGCACTCCAACTTCAGTCTCTCCTTTCTCATGACTGTGTTGGATATGCTGGGTTCTTGCATTTCTATATATATTTTAAAATCAGCTTCTCAATTTTTACAAAAAAAAGCCAGCTGGGATTGATTGAGATTGATGCTATCCTTAATTTCTTGCTGGTGAATTAGGAGTGCCCTTGTTTTCCTAGTAGGAATAACTGTTTAATTACTGAACATTATAGGATTTTTAAATTAGAATTCAGTGCTAATCCAGTACATTGTCTACACTGTCACCCTTTCATTATCTGAGGATATCCGTGACAGTGTTGTCTCCTGTGTGTGGCCTAGACTGAAAAGATCAGTGTAATCCCAAACTAATTCTTTATCTTTTGTACCTAGCCAAAATTTTCATAGTTTCCATCTAAACAAATACCAGTAAAAATGCTTCAAGGAGGAAACTATAATAAATGTGCTAGGAACAAATGGTTATAAATACAATAGAAAGGAAAAGCTTGTTTCTGGTCAGTCTAATTATCACCATGTGTTCATGATTATTGGAACTTTCCCACAAGTGAGCTAGGTTTTTGTAAGCAACTTTAATTAGGGTACTTCAAAATAAAATCACATCAGTAGAAGACTTCAGGACTCCCTGTTGTCAATTGGGCATTATTTAATCACAATATATTCTTTTACTCTTACAAGGGTTATAAAGATGAACTCCTTTAATAATCAGTAAGAAGCCCTGTAAAACCCTTTATCAGGTATTCAGAAGGACATGACCCATCACGTAAGGTGCTTCAGTAGCTGCTTACATTTTTTTTTTTCATTTGTTTGTTAATGGTTGGCTGTTTCTTAATGGTTGATCTGTTTCCTGATAAATCATAGCACTTTTAAATACAATACAGTTAAAAAGCTTGATCCAGACATATAATCTATTTTATATTACATTTTATAGTTTATTTCCTTAGCTGTAAAAAGGTGTCAAATTCTGAGACTTGCTTAAAGAGCTTTTAACAGAAGGGAAGTCTGTTTAAGTCAGTAGGTATTTTGTCTTTTGGCTGAGCATAATCCACAGAGAATTTTGAAAATAAAGATGCATATGGAGAATGATCAAAGAGACAAAAGATAAACAATGTAGAATTTTTATGGCTAAAAACTGTTATTAATAGCAGCTGCTGGTATAATCCATGGTCACTTTTTAGTGGAACTAGCTGCATATCCACCATTCCACCAAACCCCATATTTAATTAGTGACCACTAAGTTTTAGACACTGTATTAAGCACTAAGATAAACATACTAACAAAATGCTGTTCATCCCTTAGATAATTTCGCAGCTAGTGGAAAAAGATTATGTAACAACAACTAACTAATAAGTTATGACAGAGTTATGTACAGTGTTCTAAGAACCCACGTGGAGAACAGTGAGTACTGCTGGAGAAGGTGTGTGTATTCGCAGAGAGAAGACAAAGACAGCTTCAGCAAAGAGGTGGTACTTGAAATAGGTCTTAATTGAGTAAGAGTGGCTAGTACATCTGGAACCAGGAGAAAACAAATGCACCTTAAGTCTAGCACAAATTTTAGGATGCGTTAAATTCTCAGTTCCACCATTGACTTAGCTAATATTTTAAATTAAAGTACTTTTAAAATCTGTATTCTGAATCTGTATCTTTTATGATTATGTTAAGTGGTGGTAATTTTTATTACTACTTATTATTCCTTCTCTTACAGTCTTGTTTAGAGAACCAGAAATCCTCTCAGTGACAATGGAGGTACATAAACATTTTAGCTCACTGACAATCCAAATTACTGTACAAAGTTGACTCCTATTGGCCAACTGATAGCAGGATCTATGAAAGGTTGCCGCACAACTCAGTAGGAATCAGTTGTATTAAAACATTATTCTCAGAGGGCTCTGCTTCCCTAGCCATTCAGGACATCTGAATGTTAGCAATTCCTTTGTTTCTATTGGAATACCTAATTGCCTTTAATAAAAATGTAGAATTATTTTACTTGGGACTTTATTAAAAAAGTAAGAATATCTTGAAACTAACCAAATATTCACTGACTTGAAAATATATATAAATTACTATACAATTACATTAAGAATAACCATAAATACAATCTGCTCTAAACAATGAAGTCGGGCTTCCCTGGTGGCGCAGTGGTTGAGAGTCCGCCTGTCGATGCAGGGGACACGGGTTCGTGCCCTGGTCCGGGAAGATCCCACATGCCGCGGAGAGGCTGGGCCTGTGAGCCATGGCCGCTGAGCCTACGCGTCCGGAGTCTGTGCTCCGCAACGGGAGAGGCCACAGCAGTGAGAGGCCCGTACCGCAAAAAAACAAACAAACAATGAAGTCCTTAGGAACCTCCATCATTAATTCTCTGGTGAAACCCTTAGCCATATGTGGCCAAAGAAAATCTCTAAAGAGATTAAAGAGATTAAATCTCTTTTAAGATTATTGAATCATTTCATTCATTTCTCCATCTTCCAAGTCTGTGTCGAATCTTTTCTGAATTGGAAGAGCTACTTCCTTTGTATCAGGGAGGTGTCTCGGGGCTTTAAATACAACTGCCCAATACTCTCAATGTCCCCATCAGGAATTGTTCATCATTCAGACTTTAAAACAGAGAGTCAGAATCATTTGTTGCTCAGCAATATTTATCTCAGAGATATGGACAAAGATAGAATTGATTGCCTCCTTTCTGTAAAAGCTTGACAGCAGCTTTTTATTACCCAAGAATTTCTTTCAGTTAGGTGCTCTGTCTCTCTCTTTCCTCTGTTTGGTTCAATAATGCCATGACTAAGATTTTCTCAAACACTGGATTTCCTTTAATCTTATTCTTTTCAGTAGAGCTAACTTCCCATGCTCTTATCACGTTAGCTTCAGAGAGAGGCTGGTGATATGGAATGGTTTCTTAACAGATACACAGTGTGATCTCTATACTAGGATGGAGTTTTGAGGGGAAGAGAAGAGAGTCAGCGTTCCCTTTCTCCTTGTGATTTATCTTCAACAATGGAATGTTATGATTGGATTGGTAATTTCTTCTTTGGAAAAGATTCTGTGATAGGAGACTAATACCTCCCAATAGGATTATAAAACATTCTGGGAGATCCTCAACTGTGGATGGCCATTTGGAGCCAGCATAGGGTCAAGGGGAGATGGACTAGCTGTGAACTAAACTTTAAGGAATAGATTTTTTTAAAAAAGAAAAGTGTGTGTGTGTGTATGTGTATGTGTGTGTGGGCGGGGGTGGGTGGGGAGGTGGAATCTTTGATATTTATGACTTATCCAACCAAACTTGTTATGGCAGGGATTTGGGGAAGGAGCCCTGGCAAGGAATAATGTACACACACTTTGCTGAGGTGTAGCTAGTATCATAGAGCTTAGCCACCTTTAGTGGCCAAGCCACGTAACAGGGTACAGATGCAGTGCAGGAATGGGAGCTTTAATGTCCTGGAAACCTCACTAACAATGAGTTCAATAGAGAAAATGAAATTTAATACAGGATTTCAAACAAATGTTCCTTTGTCAGTTTGTCTACATAAATTCTCTCTCCCTTCACCCCTATCCCTCCCAGGATCATTTTTGTAGACAATGAATACATTGTCTCTCTTCATTGACAATACTCTAAATATAGGAAATACTTCCTCAGGACAAGCTAAATGGCTCTCATCTCTATCTTTTTTCACTAACACTCCCCACCCCCATTTCTTAATGGCTTTGTAAATCTATTAGCACATTTTGGAGCTGTCTTCATTATAGAAACAGACAAGTTACTAATTGATCTTTTCTGAAGATGCTATCCAGTACAAATGAAGAAATTTTAAGATTCATGAATGTAATGAGGATGTCTTATTTCCATATTTTGGTACTTAATATAAATTTTAATACTTAATACAATGTCTGTTGAATGTGTGAATGAATGAATGAAAAGAGCTTAGAGATTTGGTCTTCACCAACACGATCAAAAAGGCACAACAGTGCTTTTTTTTAAAAAAAATAACATTTTAAGCTTATAGTTCCTAATCATTTCACCAAAAGACTGTTCTCTTGATTCTCAGAAGTTCCTACCACTTTGATTCTGATTTAGAAATGGAGAAATCTCTCTTTTTGATGCCTGTGTTTGCCTTACCTGAGTATTTGGAAGTACTCTGACCAAAAGCAGAATGGAATCCAATCTTTCATTGGAGATTTAAAATTACTGAATACTGGTATTAAAGTAATATTTTAGTAAATTCAAAGTCTTCAGTCAGCTGCTGACTGAACTAATTTATCACTTAAGTAAAAAAATACGTTTAGCTTAATAAAAGTTAACAAAGGATGCTGAGTTAAATTGTGTGAGGGAGTGGTGAGAGGGGTTGTGAACAGAGTGAAGAGTAAGAACCAAGACCTCCTAGGAAGTCACAGCTACTGTCATTTTCTCATATCTGGAGTCAAAATCACTTCAAAGTTAGAAAACATTCAAGGATGTAATTCCTTATTTTACAGATGAGGAAGCTGAAAGTTAAAGTAATCCACACCCTGGTGGGTTTTTAGTAACTAGACTATTCAGAGAGAGGTCGAACTATTCGTATGTTAAGGCTTTAGTTTAACTAATCTGAATGAAATAAACAGGGAAAGTATTGACTGATTCTCATACTATTATTTTACCCCACTCTTCAGCTCTGAGGAAAGGGGCATAAAAACTTTGAATTTTATTCCTGTTGCTCAGTGACAGTGTTCAGAGAAATGTGGCATTTTTGCCATCATTTTGGCAAACTTGGTTATTTTTGTATGGCTGTCTGTCCCTAAACTAGATTATTAAGGATATTCTTAACTTTGTTCTTTTTAATGTAAAAACTAGAAGAAATATTTTAAAAGCACTGAAATGTTTTCCTATGCTATATCCAGGTGGGTGGAGGGGGAAAGTGAAGGAGGGGGAAGGTAAAAGGATATGCTTTACATATTATTCAATTATAAGATAGGTATTAAAATTTTAATTTTACAAAGTTAATACTACTTAAAGGACATAGCACTTTAAAAATTTTTCTGTTAAATCTTCTAAACTACATATAGAGTTCCTGTGATTTGCCTCTTTAAATATTGTACTATTTATTTTTTACTGATATATGCAATGTTAATCTGATTTAGAAAAATACTTTTTTATGAATAATAATTACTTAGTAATATCCTGGCACAAAAGCAATATATCTGCACAAGGTAATTAGACATTACAGATAAGGGGGAAAAAAAGAAAGAAAATAAAAATCACATACAATTCCACCATCTAGAGATATTTCTCTTATAATGTAGATCTTTGCTGTTAAAAAGGATGTTTCTGACAACCCGGATCAATTGTCAGCGTGTGAGTGAGCCCCCTGGCACATTCCAGCCCAAATGAGCACCCAGATTGAAACAAGAGGGAAGGGAGCAGGGGACAACCTTTAAAAGAATGACATAGACATAGGACATGACAAAAACTGGTTAGAACTAACTAGATCCAAGATGGGAGAAGATTTGACTTCCAGTAAACCTTGAGCCTCATTATACACTCATTGTAATACATTAGCATGCTAAATGACATGTGCCACGTCATGGCCACCAGTGCCATGACAGTTCTTAGGCCAACCATAAAAGGCCAAAAAGTGGGCGGTGGCCCAGGGGAGATCTCCACCCTTTCCCCAAAATATTGATAGTTGGAGTAATCCTCTCACTCATTAGCCTATGAAATTACCCAGCCCATAAAAACTAAGCATCCCATATTAGGGACCTCTTGCCTTCTGAGATGGCCCACACTCTGCCGGTGGAGTGTGTTTCTCTCTAAATAAATCTGCTTCTTACCTATCACTCTGTCTCTCGATGAATTCTTTCTGCATTGAGACATAAGGAACCTGAACTTCATTAAGTTCTGAGACTAGGTATGTGATCTCAATTAAGAGACCATGGGTTCTGGCTGGTTCGACTCCCAGCCCATGGGTTCAAGTCCCAATCTGGGTTTCAGCTGAGTTCAAGTCCCAGTACGTGCAATCAAGTCCAATCTGAGGTGTATGGTTTCAGCATGACTGAGGCCACAGTCAACATGACGTAGTCCACTAGAACTTCCCAGCTGAGCCCAGTCAACCCACAGAATTATGAGACACAATAAAATAGTTGCTGCTTTAAGCCATAGTCTTTAAGTTCCTCTGGTATGCAGTAGTAGATAATTGAAAAAGCTAATAAACACTGTTAGAAAATCAAAGCTCTTAAAGAATAGACTTTGGTGATGTGAGAAAGTGTTGATTTTAAATATTAAAACAGATGCAAAAGAGACAAGGTGTGATTGATATTGTTTAAAAATGTGTGGTAAAGATACTATAATTTAGTACTTCATTTATATATATAAGATCTTAGGTAATCATCTTGGTTTTTCACAATTGTATGACTAGAAGGAAATACAGTATGTTACCAGTGTTTGAATAATTTATTTTCCTAAATCTCTATACCTTTTACAATTAGCAGGTAACACTAACTGTAACACATTAACAACAGACAGAATAAATTTGGTAGTGTGAAAAAAAGTAATGTATATAACAGTAATTAGATCTCAGTTTATAAGAGAAATTCAGAGTACTAGATCATACAATGCTATGATATAATTTATGACAACCAAGTATTTATTTAATTTAGAGTGTCAATGGGTAAATAAACACAGCTCTTAATGAGCAGATTATGAGTTTAATCCATGATCAAATAACTTCTGTTTTACAGTTAAAATTATTTTTAGAAACAGATGTTTAAAAAAAAAGTAGTTTGAAATGTTTTATCTTCAATTATATAATTATGCTAGTTAGAATTTCCAAGAGATAATATATTATATAAAATCATAGAGAGTAGGACATGAATGAGAACTTTGTTCCTATCTAGTTAACCTCTTAATTTAGAGAGAGAGTAATGTAAGCTAAGGAATTGATCAGATCCATAATACAAAATGGAAACTAAAAAGAGTGTAGCAGAGAGATTAAATTTGATCATCCAAGTTGGATCATGGAATATTATCCAGACTTCCTGAGCTCTTGAAGTGGTGGCGTTGTTGAGTGGTGGGTAGGGACAAGAGGCAGATAATTCCACTAAGGAGGAGTTTCAGTTAGAGGCAAAGTAAAGCATTGAGAAATAGCAATATATATAGTTTTGCTCATGCAGGTCATCATTTGGAAAACCAATTTATCTAACCTTGGAGGAGAATTTTGAATATTACACTAGGTTATACAACATGCCCATATTAGATAAGTGACATCTTAGGAGGTGAGAATTCTAAATATTTTCCACATAATGCCATATTATCTTCCTGAACACTCGAAGGATTTTTCTAGCATTGAAATAAAATTCATTAGTTCTCTATTATAAGCCAACTATTTACAAGGTACAATAATTTTCTGGAGGGTGAGAATATTCTGGCTCTCAACAACAACCTCTGCTAGGTAAGATAAACAGTATTTCATTCATTTAGTCAAATATTTTTTACTGTTCACGTTTGTATTCCAATCACTTTAATAGATTCTGGGATACACTAGTAAATAAAACAGAGTCTCTACTTACATGGAACTTATATTATTGAGAGGGAAAAAGGTAAGCATACAAATAAATATAAAATATTAGATAGTCATAAAGTTCTTTAAACAAAAGTAATGTAAGGTAATGGGACTATTTTAAATAGGATGATTTGGGAAAACCTTTTCCAAATGCTTATTTTTGAGTAAAAGCTTAAATGAAGTGAGAAACATATAAATAATAAATATATAAATGTTTGTTTGTGTATTTATTTATATTGAGGTACAAGCAAAGTGAAGGATATATACATATCACATCACTGTTTATTTGACATATAAATATTTCCAAAGATTTATATTCTCTAGCCAACCTCAGTAACTTACTCTAGTGCCAGTCTTCTCTCAACAGAGAAAATCTTGCTGTGTAACTTAGAAATTTTTTCATGTAAGATGAATTAATTTTTTTGCATCTACTATTTGATGTATACGTATTGAAATATTTGTTATTCCTTAGTTACATATAAATTTTAATTATAAATTAATATTGTCTCACTGACATATAAAAATCAGACGGTTAGAAATGTTCCCACAATGGCAGCAACCTAAGTGTCCATCAACAGATGAATGGATAAAAAGATGTGGCACATATATACAATGGAATACCACTCAGCCATAAAAAGAAATGAAATTGAGTTATTTGTAGTGAGGTGGATGGACCTAGAGTCTGTCATACAGAGTGAAGTAAGTCAGGAAGAGAAAAACAAATACTATATGCTAACACATATATATGGAATCTGAAAAAAAAATGGTTCTGAAGAACCTAGGGGCAGGAAAGGAATAGAGATGCAGACGTAGAGAATGGTCTTGAGGACACGGGGAGAGGGAAGGGTAAGCTGGGACGAAGTGAGAGAGTGGCATGGACATATATACACTACCAAATGTAAAATAACTAGCTAGTGGGAAGCAACTGCATAGCACAGGGAGATCAGCTCAGTGCTTTGTGACCACCTAGAGGGGTGGGATAGGGAGGGTGGGAGAGAGACACAAGAGGGAGGAGATACGGGGATATATGTATATGTATAGCTGATTCACTTTGTTATAAAGCAGAAACTAACACACCATTGTAAAGCAATTATACTCCAATAAAGATGTTAGAAAAAAAAAGAAATGTTACCATTGAGAAACATTCACCCAACTCCATAAAATAACATTTACAGGTATAGCATAATTTTATAAATTATACAAAATGAAAGTGTTTTATGATAAGATTGATTACTTTGTACTTTTCCATGTTCTTTTATTTTATTTTTGACTTTTAAAATAATAATAGTAGTAGTACCAGAATAATTTAAAATTTCCCCAATAAAAATAACATTCCCACACCGCTTTCGCATGGAGGGTACTTCAAGTTGGAAGGGGAAACACCATAAGACTTGCATGTTTCTATAAATATTTTCTAAGAAATTAGATGCTCTTTTGCCCACACATCTGATTCTGTATCCCAACTAAGTGTATGTTTTAAAAACCTCAAAACTGTGGTGTGTCTTCCATTTATTGTCTATTAGCTTTCAATCTGTATTTAGTTTATGTTAAAAAAATTTTTGTCTAGGTTTGTTTGAGACAACTCTCTACATTTTGTTGGTTTTCTTGAGTCATTTTTTCCAGTTGAATTTTTTTCTTAATTAGTGCATAATTAGAGTAAATATTTTCAGATGTTTCTGAAAGCAAGTGTACCTGTTCACATAATTTAGTGAAAACTAAATAAATGGAGCTACAGTGTTTTCATCAGGACAAAGAAGGTCAAGATCTCAAGCGGCAGTTCTCCAAAACAATTGTTTTATATCAGATTTTATGAAGAATTACTCTAAAAATTCTCAAACAGTAGGCCAAGAAAATGTCAAAACAAAAATGTTTAACTTTGGCCATACATGTAAACTATTCAAGTCTGTATGACTCAACCTAAGTGTGCCAAATAATGTTCAAATACTTGAAAAATGATTTTTTTTCTTAATAGTTTACAGAATGTTTTTTTCAACTAAACTTTTTCTGTTACTTATGGGAGAAAATGAGATTCTTGTCACTTGGCATGTTTTTTTTTTCTCCCCAGACATAACTGACTATTCATTAATTTTATATTGCGTAAAGAGATGCAGTATATTTGAATAGTAGCATTTGAGGGCTACAAATGTACTAAAAATATGAGAAAATTCAGTCCAAATGACTTTACTGATGCAGCTCTGCTAGTTAGCAAATGATACAAACTTGGAGAGGAGCTCTCTTAACTCCTAGATTATTATTATTTTTTTCCACTGCATTGTATCAGAAGAATTAGGAAACTGGACTGAAGAAAGGAAATCATTATCGTCATCAAACTTTTGTTGAGGACTTAACTCAATCCTTGCTCTTACAGCATCATTTTTATTACATCATTTAATCCTCACAAACACTTCAGAATGTAGGTTGCTATCACTATTCCAATCTTGTGAAAGGGATATCTGAGGCTTCGGGAGATTAAATTACCAGTTTCTAAGTGGCAGACACTTATTGCCTAGATGTCTTTGATATAAGAGCCCTAATCAGAAAAATTAGTAATAAATGTTTCCTTCTCCCTCTTATCCCATTTTTTAGTTTGTTGTCTTTGAATTATATATATATATTTATATATACATATTTTTTTTCTTCTTAAATACTACATGGTTGATTTTATCACGTCAACCATACTTAGTGTTAGTATTTGCTCATCTGTTTTCTTTGTGATTCCAAAAGTGTCAGGGCTCAGGACTCAGGATTTAAGTTTTTGTGTGTTTGATTGCTTAAGTTGATTTTTTTTTTTTTTTTTGTTATGAAAATTGGCTCATCCAGTAAACTCTCATCCAACATACTTAAAATTTTTGTCTTTAGTATTTAGGACCCTGAGGAGGAACAGTGAGCCACTTCTAAGTTTTGACATCTCTAAAAACCTCTTTCTTTTACCTTAGCTGACTCCAGAAATTCTAGAGATATGCTGCTAACTGGATGTAGTTTTATTTTTTCCCATTTTATTGAGGAATAATTGACATATATCACTGTATAAGTTTGAGGCGTACGGCATGATGGTTTGATTTACATATATTGTGAAATGATTACCACAATAGGTTCAGCTAACATTTATCTTCTTATATAGATAGAATAAAAAGAAAAGAAAAAAGGAAAAAAAAATTTTTTTCTCCTTGTGATGAGCACTCTTAGGATTAACTCAGTTAACAACTTTACTATGCATCATGCAGGAGTGTTAGCTCTAGTCATCATGTTGTACTCTGTATCCCCAGCTGGAAGTCTGTGCCTTTTGACTCCCTTCTCCAGTTCCTCCTCTTTAATTTTTTTTTTAAATATCCTCTTTAATTTTTTGAGAACCCTCCATACTGCTTTCTGTAGTGGCTGCACCAATTTACAATCCCGCCAGCAGTGCACAAGGCTCCCCTTTTCTCCACATCTATGCCAGCATTTACTCTCTCTTGTTTTTTTGAGTATGACCATTCTAACAGGCCTGAGGTGATATCTCATTGTGGTTTTAATTTGCATTTCCTAGTGATGAGTGATGCTGAATATCTTTACCTGTACCTATTGTCCCTTCGTATATATTTTTTGGAGAAGTGTCTATTCAGGTCCTTTGCCCATTTTTTAATTGAGTTATTTGGGTTTTTGTTATTGAGTTATATGAATTCTTTATATATTTTGGATATTAACCTCATATCAGATATATGGCTTACAAATATTTTTCCCCATTCCATAGGTTATATTTTCACTTTGTTGATTTTTTTTTCTGTGCAGAAGCATTTTAGTTTGATTTTTATTTTTTTATTTTGTGGCTTTTGCTTTAGGTGTCATATCCAAAAAATCATTACCAAGACCCATGTAAGGAGCTTTATTCCTGTGTTTTCTTCTAGGAGTTTTGTGGTTTTAGATCTTAAAACCTTTTAGATCTTTAAACCTTTAATCCATTTTGACTTAACTTTTGCAAGTAGTGTAAGGTTATGTAATTTTATTTATCTCTTATATAATAAGTACAGATTTAACTAAAGCACCCTTAGGAACATTTACGAAGCGGTAATTTTGAGAAATAAATAATAGCAATTATTTTAAAACATCTGAAAAATCAAATCCATGTTCTAAATATTTTAAAGTAGAGCTTTAATGCTGCCTACCAATCCTATAAATTCCTCAGATCACATTTCTTTCTCTCTTAATTCTTTTTCTAATTCAGTCTTTTAGAGAGAATTGGCTATAATTGCTCTTTCTAATAACCAACTGCTATCAGCTTCTGACACACTGAAACTTTTGTCATTACCAGCAACCTTTGACAGTCATATCTAGAGGAAGCATTTCTGTTGGTGTCTTTTACTTCCTCTCTTTTGATCTCTGTCACTGTTGAGCACCCTAATCCTTGCAAGACCCCGTTCTCTTGAAGTCTGTTATATCATTGTTTCCTGGATTGTCTTCTACGTAGCTCTCTTGTGTCCGTCATTGTCTTCTCACATTTTACTTAATAATTATCAGTGTTTCACATAGCAGCATTCTAAGCTTTTAATATTTTTCCTTCTCCTTGTGATAAGTCATCCATATCCACACATTTTATTAATGTTTTATGAGCCAGTAACAACCAAATTTGTATCTTTAACCCAGACCTAATTGTTGAACTCCAAATGATTAATGGACCTCTCTATTTTAAAAAATTTCAAACAAGGATTTACCTCTTATTCCAAATCTTCTCTTCTTCTGAGTCTATCTTGATGAATGATACCTGCATATATCTACTCTTTAACCCAAATACCTGGGAATTTTCTTAGTACACATATTCAACACATTTAAGCTAGTGTCATGTTTTTTCTTTTTTTAAAAAATAAATTTATTTATTATATTTATTTACTTTTGGCTGCATTGGGTCTTCGTTGCTGTGTGCAGGCTTTATCTAGTTGCAGTGTGCAGAGGCTACTCTTCATTGCAGTGTGCGGGCTTCTCACTGCTGTGGCTTCTCTTGTTGTGGAGCATGGGCTCTAGGCACGCGGGCTTCAGTAGTTGTAGCACACGGGCTCCGTAGTTGTGGCTAATGGGCTCTGGAGTGCAGGCTCAATAGTTGTGGCTCACAGGATTAGTTGCTACTCAGCATGTGGGATCTTCCTGGACCAGGGTTCAAACCCATGTCCCTTGCGTTGGCAGGTGATTCTTAACCACTGTGCCACCAGGGAAGCCTAGTGTCCAGTGTTTTCAATTCTCCCTTTTTAATATCTTTTCCAACTGCTCCAAACTCTCCATTACCATTAATACTGCCTTAACTCAGAATGATCAGAGTTTATAAAACACTTTCAAGCCAGGAGAAAACAATTGAAAATAAAATGGCATATGGAAGCCCATATATACCAGATAAAAGCATATTTATTCTGATCACGTAGGAGTGGAAAGAGACTCAAAGTGCTGTTCATTATAGATCCCTCTCACCTCCTGCTGGAATTTCTGTGATACCTCTGTATCCTCTGGGGCTTAGTAGAAATACCTTTAAAATGTTATGTTCATTTTGCTATGTGAAAGAAGCTAGGCTCCAGAAAGACTACAACTGTATGTTCCCTTTATATGGCATTCTTAAGAAGGAAAACTATAGAAGTAGACAACGCATGATTAGTTGAAAAAAGGAAGGAAATGACCATGCAGCAGCAACACAATGGAATTTTTGGGGTGATAGAACTGTTCTGTACGGTACTCTTGTTGTGTAAGTTTTCTCACTGTCAGAAAAAAAGAATTTACAAATAAGCAAGTAGGGAGAAGACTAGAAGTGCTGGATTGAAGTTGGAGTTAAGGGCATAAGTTCATGTTTACTATAATAGATATACAGATAGATAGATATGAGAAATGAAATATTTCCTGCCATATCAGTAAACAAAGGATGTCAGAGTCCTCAGCAATTTCAGCCCTCCAGTGTGAGCCAGTGAGCCCTGAGGAAACTCAGGATGTGAAAATACAGGATGCTGGCCCCAGATAGTTGAGGTGCATATCAAAGGAATGACTTCAAGCCTTCCCTGGTGGCGCAGTGGTTGAGAGTCTGCCTGCTGATGCAGGGGACACGGGTTCGTGCCCCGGTCCGGGAAGATCTCACATGCCGCGGAGCGGCTGGGCCCGTGAGCCATGGCTGCTGGGCCTGTGCGTTCGGAGCCTGTGCTCCGCAACGAGAGAGGCCAGAGAGCTCAGACTCTTGCATTTTGCCATGTAGAAAAGTGCTAAATTCCTTAA
This sequence comes from Phocoena sinus, assembly GCF_008692025.1. NCBI lineage: Eukaryota > Metazoa > Chordata > Mammalia > Artiodactyla > Phocoenidae > Phocoena > Phocoena sinus. The sequence goes on along the minus strand of NC_045772.1, from coordinate 32,068,753 downwards.
CTGAGGATATCTGGTTCAATTAACAATAATCTTTTGATGTTCCCGACTACCTGCCCTTTGTTGCAAAACGTCTATAAAACCTGGCTCCCTGCTTCGCATCCTTGGAGTAGTTTTCTCAGGGTTACCTGAGATGCTGCCTCCCGGGCTTGAAGTCCTAAAAATTCCCACTGAATAAAACATAACTCTCAACTTTTAGGTTGTGAATAATTTTTTAAGTCCACAGTTAGATACAGAAATATGGATATGTGTGCATAGGTAGTTAGTATACAAATGCATATTTCCTAGTTCTGTCTGCTGAGAAGGCCTATAAGTAGTAGCATCCTAGTAGCAATGAATTCACCTGGTACCTGGATCTTGATTTCTAAATACAGTTCATCAGTAAAAGAGACCTGGGCTCCTTGGAGAAACGGTTGATATTAGGGCTTGTCAGGGAAAATGCAAAATAAGCCTAAAGAATAGTATAATACTAGAAAGTTAGGAACAAAAAAAAAAGGATGCAGAGATAGAGTCATATCAAAAAGACAAAGGAGCCTACCTGAAAGAGTTCCCAATGGCCAATGCTGGAACAATTTGAACAAGATAAGTAATAATATTATTGGATTATAACACCTCTCCCCTAAAATATATGGGTATACACTGATATAAGTGAATCATTGAAGAAATAAATAAATAAATAAATGGAGGAAAGGGAAGAGATATATTTTTCTTACAGAAGGATTCCAAATAATAGATGAAGAAGAAATGAGGGAAATAGAAAATCACCATTAGAACATCACAGTAATACTTGCTATAGACAAGATCCACTGATGAATGCTCTATGTATTTAGGGGGCAAAACTTTAAGGAGAAACAGGGTATTTACATAGACTCAAATGATTAGGGGATGTTACAGAAATTTTCAGTGTCCTGTGAATGGGTTCTCTAAGAATGTTTTCCAAGATTCAAGTATAGAATTTGTATTATTTTTAGTTACATTTAACTTTATACCTTTAGTTCCTTGATTGTGACTTGCACTACATAGCCCACTAAATATTAGTGTTTCTCATACAATAGGGAAAATCAAAACAATGTAAATGCCTAATAATGGAGTTTCATCATGTTATATTTATATGTTGAAATGTACAACCATTAAAAAGCTTTTTTTTTGCCGAAACTAATAATACTGGGAAATGATCATGGTAAAATGATAAGTATGTAAAAGCAAACATATAAACTGTATATGTACTATGAAACAATTTTATTTTAAAAAATATGTGTATAAACAAATATATAGAAAAAAGACTAGAAAGGAATACATCAACAGGTTAATAGTGTTTATCTTGAACAGTAGAACGGCAGTTGATTTTTCTCTTCTTTTTTATACTTTCCTCCAATGAACATGTGTTTGTTTTATTACCAGAAAAAAATAGCAAAAACACAAAAGTCACTTCCATGGTTGACGTTGTCCAAATCCTTCTTCATGTGGATCTGTGTTAGGCTACTCTGGCTATCAACCAATTCTGGCACTGGGAGTAGATCTCAAAGGGCCAAAACAAAGGAGAGCCATCCTACCAGAGACAGTCTAGAGTTGGAAGTGTCACAGGGTTGAGTATATGTCAAAAAATTATTAAGGAGGATTAATAACCAAAAACTGGGGAGACTGAATATAGACACCCAAATCCAAAAGATAAATCATGTAGCTTCAAATAAGAGCCAGGGCTAAGAGTCAGAGCCATACTGAAAATAAGAATGAGAATAGGAGCGGGTTAGAGAGGAATTGATGGGACACTTGATGATTGTCATGAATTCCCCAAATGGGTCTGGGGCTTATTTTCATTTGGGTTACTGGTTCTAAGGAGTTCAGGCTACCTTAAATGCATAGTGTTAAGATAGCAAGGAAAGAGAAAAAACTGATTTCAAAATATCAATTTCATTTTACAATGTTTAATGTATCTTGAGAAACACATATTTCCAGACTTTTTCTTTCTGACACATCCTCATCTGTCAAAGTTCTTGATGGTCTAGCTCAAGTTCCACCTCCTCTTTAAAATCTTCTTTAGCCCCCCGATTGGATGTGATTTCTCACTCCCTCCTTTTGGGTTTGAAAACTTACAGAAGCCTGGGTTGACATATATTATACTGTTTTATGTGACACGTTGTGTGTAACTTTTAGTGAACTAGCTAAATGACAAAGTGCTACAAACATACACATATTAAGATAAAAATAAGGAAGGTTGTCACCCACTGCAAATATACTCCTCTTGGAAGATATATTTTATCTTAGTAGCTATACTTTCACATACCTACTAGGTACTTTCCTGCTTGCTTTTGAGTCATAAATTATTCTTTAAAACCTGGCATACTTCCCACTGTCAGAGTTTACCCATTAAATTATAATCTCGAACATTTCCTTTACCTAGCCTGGTAAGATTTTATTTAGACCTCCAAGACACTGACATTTTCCAGTTAATCATGTAACAGTACTGCTGTTGAGATTAGGGCAGAGGAGGGCAATGGGATAACCTGTCACAGTCTCATTTTAAAGACATGTAGATAGCAGCAAATTATTGTCATTGCGGCTTTTTCCCACATTATGCAGATTTTCAAATTAATGACTTCGATATTTCTGATTCCTAAAATTTTTCTTCTAGGATATGGTAGTCTTTTTATGAGAATATTGCTATTTCTTACTATGTTGTGTTGCCTCTAATAATCTGGAAATCAACTTTCTTTTCTTGTTGACTTATGAAATATGTATTCTGATATGAATTTTCAGCACCTCACATAACAAGGCTCTTCTTATAACTTCTTACTTGATGTCTCCATACAGAGCCCCACAGATGCCTTGAGCTCAAAGAACAGAATTATGGTATTCTGCCCTTTCTGCCACTTCTGAAAGGTTCTGTTTTAGCATCTGGGAATCATTCTAGTTCTCTCTCCCTCACTTCCCATATCCAACCAACCACCACTTCTCACGGCACACAAAAAATAATTACAAGTGGGATAAAATTACTGGGATTTTAGGCGGTCAGTAACATAGTACCCCCTTTTCTTTGTCCATGGCAGAACCAACTGAGAAATATAGCATATCAGAAAGTGGAGATCATAATATTTTTTTTATACGTAGTAGTTTGTATCTCTTAATCCCCTATTCCTGTATTGCCCCTCCTCCTTTCCCTCTCCCCACCGGTAACCACTAGTTTGTCCTCTATATCTGTAAGTCTGTTTCTGTTTTGTTATATTTATTCATTTGTTTTATTTTTTAGATTCCACATGTAAATGATAACGCACTATTTATCTTTTTCTATGACTTATTTCACTAAGTATAATATCCTACAGGTCCATCCATGTTGTGGCAAATGGAAAATTTTTATTCTTTTTTACAACTAAGTAATATTTCAATCTATATGTACCACATCTTCTTATCCATTCATCTGTCGATAGACACTGAGGTTGCTTCCATATCTTGGCTATTGTAAATAACACTGCTACAAACATTGAGGTGCATGTATCTTTTCACATTAGTGCTTTTGTTTTCTTCAGATGTATACCCAGCAGTGGGATTGCTAGATCATATGGTAGTTGTATTTTCAGTTTTTTGAGGAACCTCAACCCTGTTTTCTGTAATAGCTGCACCATTAAATATTACCTTAATTGCTGCTAAACTCCTGAAGTATGAGCTAAACAGACTGACTAGAAAGTAGTGGTAGCCCCTGGCTCCTCTCATACATCCCATCTATGTCTTAAGAAAGTTCTTCTAGGAGTAAATTTGGTGTTGAAAAACTAACGTAATAAGCTTTCTGCCTCCCACTGGTCTGGTAGAGAAAGAAGAGACATTCAAATCCTCAGTGATAGCAGATGATTAACGTAAAAGATGGACCACTGACTTTCACCCATAACAGAATCTGCTGTCTTCACAGGGAGGAGTAGTTAATGGGTGAGGCAAGAGGCCAGGAGTTTATGTTAGTGAAGTCCATTCACTGGAAACAAGAAAAATGGAAAATACATATACTCCTCCTCCAAAAAGAGACAGGAGGAAAATAGGGAGAGTTTACAGTCTTGGAAATCAAGAGAAGAGAATGTTTCAAGAGGAAAACTGTTTATCACTCTTCAAATGCCACACTTGCACCTGATACTCTGTGCCTGGAATTCTTTAAGCTCGTGGTCTATCTAACAAGCTCATATTTCTCCTTGCAGACTCAGACAAGTGAGATCTCTGTGAGACCTTCACTGGTAGGCAGAAGGCAGGTAGTTCTGCATCCATCACCTATACTTGCATTGCAGTTGATATTTACCTTTTAAAATTTACCATATGTCAAAGCAATTATTTATACCTCTTTTTTTCCCACCAGAGTAAGAACTCTTTGAAAGTACAGATTATATGTTACACTATAAATGACCCGTACATTTTTTTTTATATATGTTTTATTTATTTATTTTTGCTGTGTTAGGTCTTCGTTTCTGTGCGAGGGCTTTCTCTAGTTGTGGCAAGCAGGGGCCACTCTTCATCGTGATGCGCGGGCCTCTCACTATCGCGGCCTCTCTTGTTGCGGAGCACAGGCTCCAGACGCGCAGGCTCAGTAGTTGTGGCTCATGGGCCTAGTTGCTCCACGGCATGTGGGATCCTCCCAGACCAGGGCTCGAACCCGTGTCCCCTGAATTAGCAGGCAGATTCTCAACCACTGCGCCACCAGGGAAGCCCGACCTGTACATTTTTGCTTTAGGATGTTTATCACTACATGAATACCAAAGATAAACAAAATAAATATTTAGGTTGGAAATAACCTAATATCCATTATATGAGCAGATTTAATGATGCCTATTTTAATGTAAATTAATAATATAATATATAATTACAATTATGTTAACATATTAAATTGTTAACGAATATAATTAAATTAATTTGTTATAACCACAAATAGAATACTAAATATATTCTAAGTCATGGTTTTAAAAGGATATTCAGTAACATAAGAAAAAAAACCTGACATCATAACTGGGAAAAAAGAAAGGTGCAAAATATTTTTTAAAAATTATATACCAATATTTAAAATTTACAGACACATATTCATATGTAAAAACACATATAATTTTTATTAGAAAACACAGCAAAATGTAAACTATGTTTTTTGTGAGTGATTTTACATTTTCTTTATACTCTTCAATATTTTTCCAAATAATAACTAGAAAAATATTATTGTAAAACAAAATAACTATGTAAACCATGGTTCATTGGCTTCCTGTGGTGCACAGTGCTCTTCACACTTAACATTCAATAAATCTTGGTGAATTGCTAGGAATATTGTTTCATTGACATTTAAAAAAATCTTTCAATCATTATGTTCCTATAAATTCTCTGGTGAATTGATCTGAAAGTGTTTATTTAAAAATTTTTTCCCACATTTCCAAGTAGGGCACCCGTGTATTATTACTGACTTCACCTATCCATTCTTCCTCTTGAAGCAAAACATATAAGAGAGCTCCCTGTCATCTGAAGGGTGAATCTTCAGCGTGGCTAGCGGGGTAGACTATCTGCCAATTCTTAAGAAAAACATGCCATATTGATTCTAACATCTCCAAATTGGATGTATTAAGTTGTTCTTCCAGTGTCTGTTAATTTTCTTTCTCTGTTTACTTCTCAGCTACTCCACCCATCCCAAACAGCATTCATTCTGGGTATGTGTATCAGAGTAGTTCATTAAAAAGATTAGTATATCTAAATATGATCATTCTTATTTCATTGTTAAGGAAATTATTTATCCTCCTTTTTTTTATTATGAAGAAGTATAATTGGCTAGTCTCCTCTAGAGCTGAAAGAGGCCCATAGATCTTGAACTTCTTTGCCTGAAAATATTTTGCTTTTGTGTTACTGTAAGTTGTTTAAATTGTTGCATTTTTTCTTTCTATAGATCTTTCTTATGTAAGCTTTTCTTGTTAAAATTAATACTTTTTCACATTTTTTTCTTGTGTTGACAAAGTTTTATCTTACACAGCATTTCTATATTGCCAATGTCTTTACTCAACTCTTTGTACTGATAAGCACAACTCATGATGGACAGCTACTCTTGTAAAAGGTAACTAGGTGCATTCTTAACACTTGTACAGAAATCTATGGCCTAGTGAATCTTTGGAGTAAATGTTTGGTGTAAAATTTCTCATGCTTGTGGATGAAAATCTGTCTTAGCAATCAAACCACTTTCCCTTCTGGTTTATAGAACCATATTAGTAAATGCTTTTCATTTTTATCCAAAGTCTCTCCTCAGTTTTTTGTTTTTTTGGGTTTTTTTGTGGTACGTGGGACTCTCACTGTTGTGGCCTCTCCCGTTGCGGAGCACAGGCTCCGGACGCGCAGGCTCAGCGGCCATGGCTCACGGGCCCAGCCACTCCGCGGCACGTGGGATCTTCCCAGACCGGGACACGAACCCGTGTGCCCTGCACCGGCAGGCAGACTCTCAACCACTGCGCCACCAGGGAAGCCCTCTCCTCAGTTTTAATGTTCCTTTTTGGGTATTACCTTACCACTTTTCTTCTATTTCCTAAATGTCAGAATATACCTGTAATTCCAATTACAGGAATTACAGATCTGGTTTTCCCTGGTGTAATAAGCAGACTCTAAGAGAGCTCCCAATAATTGTTGCTTCCTGGGATTTGCAACCTTGTGTACTACTTTCCTCTTAAGTAGGTTGGATCTACTGATTCACTTCTAATGAGTAGAATGTAACAGAGATGATGAGGTGTCACTTATAAGATTAGGTTGCAAAAAGACTGTTGTTTCTGTCTTGGCATGCTTTGGGCTGCTCTCTGGAGAGTCTCATGTGGCAAGGGAAAGAGGGAGGTTTCTGGCCATCAGCCAGTAAAGAACTGAGGCCAACGACAGCCCACGAGGAACTAAATCCTGTCAATGACCATACTGAGGGAGCTTGGAAGCAGATCCTCTCCTGGCTGAGCCTTCAAGTAAGATCACAGTCTTAGCTGCCACCCTAACTACAACATTATGAAAATCCTTGATCCCAGAGGCACCCAACTAAGCTGTACTTGGATTCCTGACCCACAGAGACAATGAGATAATAAATGTATGTTTTTTATACTACTAACTTTTGGGATAATGCATTGTGAACTAATAGATAACAAACATCTGGCCATGTCTCTTTTCTGATATTCCTATTTAAAGGAAGTTTTATAAGTATATTGTTATGACTATCTCACCTTAAAAGAGGAAAAAATTGAGAATTATAAGCTGTTAGGCTATGCTCAAGTTCAAACTATAGCATTTTTGGTTAAAAGAGGTAGATATGATACTGCATTTTTTAGGAAATGATTACCACAATATTGACTAATAATTCCTAGCATGAGCAATGAGCCGACAAGATGTAGTCCTTTCATGTCTAATGAGCTAAACACAGAACTGCGTAAGTCAATGAGAAAACAGCTCTCATTTCTTATGAAGCAATCTTGAGAAAAATGAAACAAAGAGAACGTGGCCACTGTTTCTATCAACAGAAGCTGGAGGAAGTGGAAAGAGGGAGGAATGCTGATATTAAATCTGAGTCATAGGTCAGGGCTGTAGGATTTGGCAAACTACATTCTGCTTATTCAAATCAATTTAAGAGATATAAATCTACTTGGTCTAGTCTTAGAGCAAGCCCAACTACGGTCAAGTCACATTCTGAGAGGACTCTTCATGCATCACAATCCACTTCTACCCCAAGAAAACATGTTCTGACCAGGAGGATTACCCATTGCAGTGATACAAATTGGGACAATAGCTCATTTTTCAGTTTTTACCTTGTGGTTGTGTCAATGTCACCACCCTCTGCCCCCAAACACTTGTTTGGCTGATTTATCAAAGACAGAAATGTCTGATCTAAGTTGGGCAAATCCAGTTTTCTTGGAAATATGACACTTGAACAGAGCCACATAGAGACGGAAGGTTACAAGTGTTTGCCATAGCTAAAATCAACAATCAAGAAAAGATTCAACAGTTTTTGATGCTGAAGACCCAGAGCAGCCTTTGTTCCCAGAATTTGTCAAGGCAGGATGATGGTTCAATACGTTTTACACTTCTGTGTGTTATCTTAGTAATCTAACAAATTTAACTTTCTTGCTTGTGTTAGTCAGAATAATTTTCAGTTTTTTAATAGTTATGCCTTGACCTACCTTATTTATCTAGTACATCCCTTGTAAATAAACCTCTGCTTTAAGATCGTGGTTATTAAAAGTCTGTCATTTAGTCTTCCACACAGGTGAGTTATAAAACAAGACAAATGAACTGTTTTTATGGCTAAATTAGTTGACTTTTTTGAGTAAGTAAATAAGTATAAATTTATAATAGATTGATGAGAGCAGGGATATATGGGATATAAAGATGAATAATTAAGGCATTTCTACTTGATATCTTGTTGGTTAGTTTTTCTATAATCCCAACTAACACTTTATTCCCACTTATTTTTCTCATTTATTTTGATTTGACTTCTGATGTAATTTTACATACACACATAATTACAGATGTGGCATAATATAGACACACGTGTTTCATGATTCCACTTACATGAAGTATCTAAAGTACTCAAACTCATAGAAGCAGAAAATAGAATGTGGCTGTGAGGGGCTGGGGGAAGGGGAAATGGGAGTTGCTATTGAGTAGGTATAAAGTTTCAGTCCTGCAAGACGAAAAAGTCCTAGAGATCCTTTATATACCATAGTGCCTATCATTAACAATACTGTATCGTACACTTAAAAATCTGTTAAAAGAGTAGATCTCATGTGTTTCTTCCACAATTCAAAAAAACAAAAATAAAAACCTACTGTCAAAGTGACATTGACAAATGTGTAACCAAAATAAGTTGCAGTTATTTTTTTTTTTTTTGCTGTATGCGGGCCTCTCACTGTTGTGGCCTCTCCCGTTGCAGAGCACAGGCTCCAGACACGCAGGCTCAGTGGCCATGGCTCACGGGCCCAGCTGCTCCGCGGCATGTGGGATCCTCCCAGACTGGGGCACGAACCCGTGTCCCCTGCATCGGCAGGCAGACTCTCAACCACTGCGCCACCAGGGAAGCCCTAAGATGCAGTTATGACTTTTGATGGGCTTGTACCTTCACAACAAATATAGAATAAAGTATGGAAAATATTCTTAGAAGGCAAGGCCATAAAATCTTGAGTCCATTCTAAACCCAGCAGGACTTTGTGACCTCTTGATGCCATAGGACACAGCTTGAGACCAGATCTTGGTAAGGTTGCACACTGACTTCCTGTGGGTCTCATGTAGCTTTTGTGCAGTCTCTCAGGAGGTGGTCTGAATCACCAAGTCTTTGATTAAAACTGCATGGGAGAAATACTCTTATTACTCTAATTAATTTAGGGCCATCTAGAAGAGCAAAGTAATATTTTAGTCTAATGTTATCTTACGACATCTATTATTATAATTTAGTCGTTGGGAAGATTACTTATATTCTCCTTAGAAAAAGAAGCAGTTCAATGCAATGATTAAAAGCATGATATTTTGAGTTATTTCAAATCTTAAGTCTCCTGGATTTCAGCTGTCCCTCCATTTTACAGAGTCCTGTTCAGGTCATCCTAAGATTTCAATATCAGTGTAATGCAGTGTATATCAGTGTAATGCTCGAAGGCTGACAAGATTTTTTACTTGATGGATGAATATTTATTTATGTCTGTTTGGTTAACTTTGCTTTGTGGCTGAGCAGCTGTTTCCTCTTGGATATGAAACTATGTTGGATAAATTGAATGGCACTGCCATTTTCTTTCTCTTTCCACTGCTGCCATTATGTGGGCAGGAAAACAACTCCAGGCATTTATTCAACAAATATTTATTCAGCCCTTATTATACTCCAGAAACTGTGGATAAGGTTGCTAACAAAAAAAATTACAGTTCCTGACTTCACAGAGCTTGTGATCTAGAGTATCCCAAATGGTGACACATGCTTCGACAACTCACCCGACAAACTACAAGGGATCTTATCTCCAAATAAAGGATTTTTTACTTTCTTCCCCAAAGAGCATCGCACTTTTGACTGTGGAAAATGTGTGTCAAACTGAGCCTCTTCCCCTTATTTAGGTCAAATATCATTGTAAACAGCAAACATAGATTCTGCTGTATGGGATTTTGGTAATTTACTAACTTCCTTAGCAATGGAGATTCTTTTTTTTTTTTTTTTTTAACATCTTTATTGGGGTATAATTGCTTTACAATGGTGTGTTAGTTTCTGCTTTATAACAAAGTGAATCAGCTATACATATACATATGCTCCCATGTGTCTTCCCTCTTGCGTCTCCCTCCCTCCCACTCTCCCCATCCCAGCCCTCCAGGCTGTCCCAAAGCCCCGAGCTAAAATCCCTGTGCCTTGCGGCTGCTTCCCCCTAGCTATCTACCTTACTACGTTTGTTAGTGTGTATATGTCCATGACTCTCTCTCGCCCTGTCAAAACTCACCCTTCCCCCTCCCCATATCCTCAAGTCCAGAAATGGAGATTCTTTTATTGTTCTCTGTTGTGCTTGTTATTTTGGTTAGTGTGCTATGCAAACGTATACTCATATAATTATTTTTCCTGGAAATCTAATTTGATTCAAGTTTGCACATTAAAAAAGCAAACTCATGGGCTTCCCTGGTGGTGTAGTGGTTGAGAGTCTGCCTGCCGATGCAGGGGAAGTGGGTTCGTGCCCCGGTCCGGGAAGATCCCACATGCCGCGGAGCGGCTGGGCCTGTGAGCCATGGCCGCTGAGCCTGCGCGTCCGGAGCCTGTGCTCTGCAACGGGAGAGGCCACAACAGTGAGAAAAAAAAAAACAAAAAACACAAAAGCAAACTAATTCTGCTAATCTTTGCCATCTATTTTGGTCGCTATTTCAACTGCTGTTTAAAAATGATTCATATAAATGCAGAATCAGATTTTAAATTTTATGAGTAAAATTAACTTTTTTCAACCAAACTATTTTAAAAATAGAAATTGCCTTTTGGCTTTTTCTCTTTGAACTCATAATAAACATATGTTTATAAAATTTTAGATTATGGTAATAATAACAAATAATTTAAAAGAAAAATATCATTGTTAATCCTACCATCCAAAGATGAACAGTATTAACATTTTCATATACATCTTTCCAAGATGTTTAGTAGACATACACACACACAGGGACACACAAAATCTTGCCCTCTACTTTAATTTAAATAAAATTATTTAATGCTATAAAAACACCTTATAAGCAGCTTTTATCACAAAACATATATCATATTTAGACATATTTAGATATTTAGATTTCAAAAAATATAGAGCTATAGCATATTTTAATGGCTGTATTATAGTCCATTTCATGCCATAATTTATTTACCCAACCCTCACATTTAGTTTTCATTAAATTTTTTGTTCTTAGGAAATCTCATTCAGGTACCTGTTGTTCCTTATAAGACTTGATGTCTGTTGTAAATTTTTTGTTTATGTGTAATCTTTTATTAAAGATAAAAGATCGAGATAAAATATGTCTCTACTTAATAGAGACTCATCTAGCCCATGAGTATTTGATTAAGTAAGTATAAAATTAGAAATAATTACACATCAGTATTGTATTATGAAGTAACATTGATTTCATACTTTTCCTTTTCCCTATGCAACAGACACTGGTAATTTGGATTTTGCATTTTGCTCTGGTCACTTTCCATTAGTTTCAAACTGCTTTCCTTCCAAATTTAGTAATGTTTATTCCAGAATGAAGGTATTCAAACTGAACTGTTTCATTAAAGCAGCCAACCTCCAAAGTCAGAATAAAGGGAAATGCAAACATACCACTCATCTAAGAGCCAGGGCATTACCAAGGTAATTCTATCATCTATGTCTTTCTTCCACAATGTGAGACTCAGCATTCTTGACTACTTGTTTCCCAGGCCACAGCCAGGATAACGAAAGAAGAGAGGTATCTCCCTTACCCCCCATACACACTCAAGCAAGCACACACAAAGGCAAAAGTATTGAGAATTTATCACTGAGTGACATCTAGTCCTGTCTCCTATTCCTGGTACTTTCATTATGGTCTTAGTTTAGGGGGACAGGATTAGAAAACAAGGGAGGCCTTATAAACTCTCCTTAATAAGGCATGTAATAATAATTACCAGTATTTATTTAATTTTTACTTAGTACCAGGAATTGGCCTAAGTCTTTTTTATGTGTTAATCATTCTACCAATCCCATGAAGACTTTATCATTATTATTTGCAGTTTATAGATGAGGAAATTGAGGCACAGAGGAATTTAGCAACTAGAGTCAAACAGCTAACGAATGGCAGAACAGGATTCAAATCCAGTCTAATTTTAGAGCCTCCCCTCCCAACCAATTTGGTGTGTCTCTGTCTATAGTTTTATCAAGTCAACTAAATGAAATGCATGCTTAGCAGCTCAGGAATCTAAATCTGTGACGAGATTGATCTATTTAACTTGGATTAAGAATTTATCTCCTTACCTTTGATTAAGATTAATCGTTAGAATCAAGCAACATTTTAAAAATTGATGATTATTAGTCCTCATAAACACTGTTGTAGCTCTATGACCTCAAGTTATGTTGTCAGTGCCACCATGCCCTGTGGGGCCAGGGGCATCTTTCCAAATGTTGATGCTCCTTATCTTTCAAAACTCTCAGCTGTTGGTCCTGCCGCTGCCAATTCCATTGCATGCTATTGTAAATCCTCCACAGCTGCCATTTTGTCCCATTGGTGTAAATGTTGTCATTACTACCACCATCCCTTGCCACAGATTCCAGGCGCCAGGCACCAGGATGGGCCCAGTGAGGCCTGAGTCTCACTTGCATACTTCCTGAGGCAAAGCTTTATCTTCCTTTGGAACTGGGGTTTCATGTTGGGGCCACATCTCTAATTTTCCCTTGATACTCCCTCCTCTTGAATAGAGTTTCACCTTCAGCCAGAGAAACTCCATCTTCATTCTTCAATCTTACTTCCTAAGAGTTAACCTCATCCCCCATCTCCAGTCCCACCATTAGCCTCTCATCCCCTACTTTGGTTTCCCTATTTTTTTAATAGAGAGGCGGAGAATTTTATTTAGTAGTTTTATGTCCACATGGACCTAAGCTGTATTATAGGTCCTTTTCCAAACTTGTGTGCTTGGCTTCCGAACATGCACTTAACATATTTAACTTGTAAACTTCACTTTATGATGTTTAGGATGTCCTTTTATCCTTTAAGGAGCTAATCCTCTTTCAAAACAAAACTAATTATAATTGTTCATGATACAAGGAGATTCGTGTGCTTAGACAAACTTGAGCATGAATATTTTGCCTAAATATCTCAAGCAATACCTTTGTGCCATTCAGAAAAGGTCACACATAAGCCAACAACAAGATAAGCCCATGCATATCAAGCAGTGAATGTTTGTGCTCTGCTACATTTCTGTTGGCACTTCTCTCAGCTTAAAGTGTCAAGGGACAAAGGAATGAAATAATGCCTGTGTGTTCCGCTGTAGATTTTCCACTTGTATTTAATATTAATTGGAGCCGAGTCAGCAAGAGGTCAATAACCAGTCAGTATGCATCATGCTGTCTAAACTCAGGATACTGGTCAAGGACCAAGAGGAACAAAAGAAAGTTTTGGCTACATTCAATCAGAAGTCCTAATGTGAATGTATTTTTATTTAGAGAATGGCTGAAAATAGAACACTGTTTAAAGATATCATGCAGTTGAAAAGTCAAGACTAGTTAGACATAATGAAATGAATTAGATCATTAGCTGCTTTGTATCTTTAATTAAGACATATTTTAAGATAAATTTCACCTTTCTAAACTGGCTAAAATAGCACAAGTTGATCTAGCGTAGCAGTTTTCTGTTAGCAATGATATTTTAATGACCAATAGAGCTCATTTTGGTCTGTCTGGTTCCTTCCAGCCAAAAATGCTCTTCAGTTCTCTCCCATACATAGGTATTTAACCAAATCTAATCTATTTATGAATCCCAGAGATGTTAGTACACGTGTTTTTAGCTTGTGACACAACTTTACAAACTTTCTGATTGTGGCTTTCCAGAGAGGAGTTGAATTCCACCTTCTAGAATAACCCAATCACTTACTTTCTTCTCTTTTGCTATAGAGCACCATGTAACTATAAATTTAGGGGTTTTATTCTCATCTTGACTTTGGCTACAAGGTAAATCTTTCACTTATACTTGGTAAATTTTCCTTCTCATTCTCCATGTTCAAATGGTCTCCCCAATCCCTATCCACTTTTCTTAACCTCAGCCTGACCTTACCCTGAACTCAGCAGGTAACAATGCCTCTTCTTATCAGAGGAAGGAAAGTTCCTTAGAGAATTCCTTCAGTTTCCTCACTCTCCACCTCTAGGCTCCTATGTGTATACCACTTTCATTTTCAGAGCCAGAAGAACCTCTCCCTGCACACTGGATCATGCATTGGAAAATCAACCACTTGAAATGTCCTCTTTCATTTCTTTAATACCTGTAAAGATACCTAGAATTTAAATTTGCAAAGTAGACATCTTTTTCCTTCCTAAAACTTTCCTAGCTCCTGAAACTACTTGTCTCCCGAATCGTTCATCTAAGTCAATGATGTTGCTTAGGCTTCAAGCTGAAAATCTTCTCAGTCTTCTTGATTCTTACATTTTATTCTTTGTCTCTTGTTATGTTACCCTCCAAACAAACTCACTCATGTCCTAACCAAACTCTACGACTTCTATCCCAGAAATGCTTTTCTATTTTGTCTTCACCTCTTCATTTCCACTGTCACTGCCTTTTTCCAGATGCTTCTTGTTGTTCATTTGAACTTCAGCAACTATCTCCTAACTGGGTTTTCTCTCCTCTATGTCTCCTTTCACTCCCTTTCGTTTTCTACAGAACAGTGGAAGGAAAGAAAGAAGGAAGGGAGGGAGTTATGAGAGGTAGGAAGGAAGGAATGAAGGAAGGAAAGAAGAGAGAGAGAGAGGAAGAGAGAGACAGGAAAAAAGAAAATATTGATCATATTCTTCCTTTGCTTAAATAGTTATTTTGGCTCCCTGCCTACAGGAAAAAGTGCATCTCTTTTCTGACTTATTCCAAATCACCTTTCACATTCTGTAACTAAGCTCTCATTCTGGTGTCATTTACACCACTCCCTGATATGTACCTTACTGTTCTTCTTAGTGTTACCTGCGCAAGTCAGGCTTGTTGACAGATTTATGGCTTCTGATACATTGTTCCTTCTGTCACCCCCACCTGAATTGTTTTCACCTGGCATATCCTACACAACTTTTCTACCACAGCTCAAATATCACCTTCTCCAGGAAGCCTTCCCTGACTTTTCCAGTAAGTGTTTTGAAGGCCTTTATGCTCCCACATCACATATTTATACTCTTATTGTTGTACTTAATTTTGAATTGCAAATGACCTGTGTGTCAGTAATCAGCTATTTTTCATAGCACCCAGTTAATACCTCCTTAGTGTCTATTAAACCATATGGTAATTGCTTCTCTATATTCTGTGCCCCCACCCAATGCTGAACTTCTTTAAGCTGGGTCTGGGTCTGTCTTCTCCATTTCTTCAACTTCAGAAACTATCATATGTTTAGCACATAGTAAATGTTCAGATGTGTTTGTGGAATTAAAAATTCTGTTCATTTCTCTCCATTCTTTACTAGAGAAAGAAGGGGTCATTTCTTTATTTTTTTCTTTGTGGTATCTAATACTATGCCTGCCATAAGATGCATTCATACATGGTTTTTAAACTAATTAATTCCCTATGGTTATATGATAAATCCATTTCTTTGAGCTGGTTTTCAGAGAAAGTTAATTTAGGAGCTAAGGATCTGAAAAAAAAATGTTCTCATTGATTAGACATAGTCAAACTCTACATTATTTACTTTACACATCTGAATTTTTCTGAGTCTTTTCCCAAGGACAGTCCCTTGATTTTAGAGTCATTGAGATATCATTAATTTACTCAGATCCTGGCTAGATTAGAATTATATGTCTGAACCCCATTTTTGAGTCATTTTAGGCACAATAAATTCTACGGGGGCACTTAATCTTGAAAGTAACGTACAGGAAAGCAATTGTTATGCTTAGGAGAGGTTAAACATCGGTGATAAAGGAGAGGAGAATGCTCTGACTCATTATCACACTCCTTTTATTAATTATTTTAGCACCTGGAGATCTCCCCTCGATAGCCTGACCTATGAGTTGCCTGAGCTTGGCAGGGTAACCGTGGGTGGATGCTGCATGTAAAGCATCAAATGGAACCATCTCACAGGAAAAATATGAGCCCCTTCTGCTGTAGCTTGTGCAACTTTGTGAAAAATACATGATTTTTCTTTTTCATAGCTTGGAATTTCTCTAAAAGAAAACAAAAATCTCCCATATATCTTGTATACTTGATTATTTCTAACAAACAATGTGTATTTATTGGATGCTTACCACGTACCCACTGCTGGAGTAGATTCAGGAGAAGATTCAAAAGCAATGCCGTATAAAATTTAGTCCCTGACCTCCTCCAGGAGTTGATAGTTCCCTTGAAGACACAATATCTTGTTATGAAATTATCTTTTTATCCCCTTAACTTCTCCCTCCCTCCTTCCCTGTATTTTTTCTTTCCCTTTTTTTCTCTCTCTCCCCTTCCTTCTTTCCATCCTTCCTTCCTTCCTCCCTCTTATTTAGAAAACTCCAGTTGTGTATTAGTATATATTTATCCTCAAGACATCTGAGTAATTTACTTCAGCTCCTTTAGTTTTTATCTAACTCCTTATTTTTTTTTCACTTTCACAAAAGAAAATGAATTGACATCTAAGTAAATCAGTTTCCTTCCCATGGGTCCTACAGGCGAGTTCAAATATCCTGCCCCATTGAAAAATTAACTATCCCTCTATTTACAATTAAGTATGGTCTAAAACCAGGAGATAAAAGCAAGGCAAATAGATACAAAGAGGCGAAATTGTGTATATTCCTTTCTCATGGAATTTCTCAATTTGCAACTTGATCTTTAGAAATAAAAATGGTTGAAAAAAATTTTCAGATTTCCTAAGAGAGACTGTCAGTAATGTTTGCCTTAGGATGAATCAGCCTAATCAGAATTATTACTATTTTCTCTAATTCACCACTCTTAACTATGCTGTCTTCACACACCGATGTAGTGATCAGTTGAGAAGTATTACAACTTTTGCCACTAGTGATAGTACTACTAATACTAATGATATACTTTAAAAACCAGAGAGGATTTTTTTTTTCTTGGACCCATATCCCTTTCAGTCCTCTGCATCCTGTAATTGTTTCTTGAGAGAAGAAGGAAGAGTCAAATCTCTCATGCTCAGAATGCCCATGGGAGCCTGCTGCAGATGTGAACTTCAACTGTTAGATGTGTCATAGCTGAAAATGCCATAAGTCACAAGCAGAAATCCTTAAACTTTGAAAAGAAAGTATGAAGTTATTTTGGAACTTGGGACAGTGCTTGAATGAGGCAAACTTGGGAGAAGAGAGTAAAGATGGGAGATTAGGATTGATGCCTAGAAAAAGAGAGCAAAAGCAAAAAGAGAAGTAACAAAAGAAGGAATAGGAAGCCTTTGAAAGCAAACTTAATGTATATAATAATTGTAATTAAAACTGAGCTTGAATGCCTTCAGGAAAAGTTAAGATAATGGATTAGTCCTCACAATACACATGCTTTGTAGGATAGTGGAGTTTTCTGAGTTTTTGTTGTTGCTGTTGTTGTTTTACAGAATTATTTGACAAGTTACCTCAACTCATCATCTTCCTTGTGTGAATGTAATCTTTAAATCCATTAAAATGGAATCTTTCTCCTTCTCACACTTCTAACATGCTATGTTTCCTACCTCACCAAGCAGAAATCAACTTAATTTACCTCCTTCCTTTATTTAGACAAGAGTATATGCCTCAATAGTTAAAGCACAAACTTCTTTAATAAGAATTATACAGAGGCATTGTGATAACAATAAGTCCTTGTCCTACTTGTTTCAAATATCTGGGGTTACCAGTGAATCTCCATTTTAACTCAAGGGTTTAACCGTGGCTGTGTAGCATCACCAATACCTTAGACACACTGAGATTTGACATAGAGGGAATCGTTTTGCACATGGAGCAGTTAAGGAAAGAAAATGTGACAAACGATTTATATCTTGCATATGTTGTTAACCTTATTTAAACTATCAAGTTTAAGGAAGTTGTCCTCCAAAATGCATTTTAACTATTTCAACAGAAAATAGACTGTGAAATGGAACACTTCCCTTCTTCATTTAGATGGCTCAATACTTCCTAGCGGATTGTGATGAGATTACCCAGGACAGTGGATGGGGTGGATCCAGAGGAGGCCAAGTGTTGTCCAATAAGGCACCTGCCTTGTTTTCCCACCATATAAAACATCATTTTCCCTGCAATCTACAAGTTTAAACTTGGGATACTTTTGTTATCAAATGCTTCAACCTGTTAATTGTTTTAGGCTTTCTCTTTATGATTCCATTTTTTTCTAAGCTATATTGCTATATGAAATTGTCCTTTCATCCAAGTTTTCAAATGTATTGGCTTAGAGTTGTTGCTAAAAATACTCTTATTCTCATTTAACTTTGCATTAATTGGTGGTTTCGATTTATACATTTACTTGCATCTTCTAGTTTTTCTCTTGATTAATCTCACCAGAGATGCATCTACTTGGTTGGTTTCCTGATTCTCTGTATTATTTTCAGTTTCATTGATTTCTGTTCTTTCCCTAGTACCTTCCTACTTTTTTCCTTGGATTTATTGTGTTCGCTTTTTAAACTTATTAAATTGTGCACTTAGCTCACTTCAGGCTCCCTTATACTCTAATAGAAACATCCAAAGCTACAAATTCTTCTCAAAGCACCATCTTCCCTGCATTCCATAGTTTTAAATATGGAATATTTTTATGATTCAATTCAAAATCTTTCTAATTTACCTACTGATTTCTTTTTTAACCATGAAAAATTAGAAGTATACTTTTAAATGTTCAAATATGTATTTTAAAATTTATTTTTAACTTAATTGAATTGTGGCCAGAAAATGTGTGGCATAGAATACCTTTATTTTGAAATTTGTTAAGACATGTTATAACCCAATCAATCTATGTAAAGTTCCAGGTGTGTTTGAAATAGTAAAATTTGCATATTTTGGAGGTTAATTTGACTACTGCTTCCATTTCCGTAATGATTGTTGATCTATTAATGTTTCCTGTTTTTAGTTGGGTCAATTTTGATAATGTTTTTTCTGGAACTTTTCTGTAGATTTTAATAGGCAAGTACCATGCTGTTGAAAGTAAGAGTATGGTAGATTAGGAATCTCTGGCAGGAGAGCTGCAGACCAGATCCATTGGCTTCTAGAGCAGGGCCATACTTCTTGTGGCATAGAAAGCAGAACCTATTCAACATTCCAAAAAAAAGCTCTTGGCATACTACTGGGGACCATGGGATATCATCACGATGTAACTCCTTATGCTCTGACCCGCAAAATCATAAGGTTGGACAGGTAAAGCAGCAATCCATCAAACTATGGAGATAGTCCATTTGGGGTTGGGCCTGGGCAATCAAGTTGCCAAGACCTTCACATCCCCTGTATTGAAGCAATGTGTCTCTCTCAAGTCACCCTGCAGGTGTCCCCATAACCACTTAAGGAAGGAGGAAAAATTCTGGGTCTTTGTCTTTTCCTGCATTTCATGACAATAGTTTTTAGAATTTTAGTGTTATGATGGCTTTTTAATTTTGATATATATTTAAATATAATGTCAAGTATATATCCTACTAGGCCTAACATAATAATGTTTAAAAAAATAGTAATGGCTAGCAGATACATCAAATTCCTTTTTGACCTCTGTAAGATGATTAAAGCTTTTTCTTTTAACCCATTATTAAGGAAATGATATTAATAGACATCCTAAGATTAATTCTTTCTTTCATTCCTGAAATTAATTTCTCTTTATTATACGGTATTATTCCTGTAATAGGCAGGTGAGTTCTATTTTCTAATATTAAAAGTTTTGGAATAATGTTGCATTTGAACTATAGTTTTTCTTTTTGTATTCATTGTTATATAGACTATAGAATTTTTCTTTCTTTTTCTATGATCTGAAATATTTTAAATAGTATCAAACCTCTCTGTTCCTTTTAAAGCTTTGACAGACTTTGCTAATGATGTGTTGAAATATTTGCATTTTTATTATTTATAAACTTCCTGATTGCATTAAGCACATCCTTTCAATTTAGCAAATACTTTTATTAGAAATAATTACCTTCTTTAGGACTATAGAGTTGGATAAAATATTTACTTCCAGAAAAGACCTACATTTATAATAAAGCCATAATACCTGAGATTAATAAAACACATCCTACTAAATTTGAAAAAATCTTAAAAATCAGAACTCTACACTGTAAACGATTCTTATTATCTAGACTTATCTGTCTCATAGTTGTTTTTCTCAGCATATCGGTGCAATGACTTGCACAAGGCTGAAAAGAAATTACTAAAATTACAACCACTAAAATTTTCCAAATTTTAGGAAGCTGTTTGCAGCAGGTATTTTGTTCTTTTCCATGATGGAAATGTTCTGGGTAAAGTAGATCAGGTAAAACTATCTTCAGGTTCCTCTGCTAACCTATGTTTACTGTTAAACTTTGTGAATTGGCTTGGAAGTATGAAAAATATTATAACTAAAATAGCAAAGGAAATTTAGCAAAGAAGTACAAAGTTTAATATTTCCTTCTCTACTTTGTACATGTGTGTTCTTGAGCATGTTATTTAACTATTCATGATTTTCTTTATAATATTGGAAAAATACTGGCTAAATCTGCTTCATACTTTTTGGGTTGTGTGAACTAGATGTGAAAAAAAATATTATGCTGTTCTTTTTACTTTGGTCTATTAATTAAAACATTTAGAATAATTAAAATAATAAATATTACAATAAAACTTCTATAAAAATCCAGGATTTTTATAGAAAAACAAAAGGGGAAAAATAAAGACAGATAAGGAACAAGGTATGCTGTCTCTGCCTCTCCCTAGAAGAGATGAAGGCTAAAGTGTGTGGGAAAGGGATTGTATGTATTATGTCTTTACTTAGACACCTACTGTTTAGCTAAGTAGAGGCTTCATAATTGGTTATTCAGTGATTCTGCTTTTATAGCTCGCCAAGAAATTTTATATTATCTGCATGACTAGGCAGTCGAGAAGAAGAATGATTTAGATGGAGACAAATCACTTAAGAAACAGCTATAATATTCTAGTGAGAAAGTAACACACACTGATTTGATGAAGGAACGATTTCAGTTGCTCTGAAGAATGTTCCACATTCTAGGTTGTTGGAATGTTTCCTCATTGTATTACCTAACTTTTCTTAAATAGTCTGTTATTTCCAGAGAATTTAGATGTAAGTCTTGATTAGATTTAGATTCTTTCTTTTTTAAAGTCAGACTATTTCAAAAGTCATTCTGTGCTGATCGTATTGCCTCACATCTGATAGCACTGAGTTTCTGGCTTTTAATGACGCTGAGATTGTTCACTCAGTTCAAATGGTGGAAGCTTGATCTTCACTTTAAATTTCCCCATCAACTTTTCATTTATTTTGTTTTAACTGTCCATTAATGATCCTTGCCTGAGTCAATTACTTATTGCAGGATTGCAAAATGGGGATTCTCTGATGATATCATTTGCTTGCTTGTGTTACCAGGAATTTTTCACTGAAAGAACATTTCCTTCATCTGCTAGGGCTATTCGCTTTCCCTATCATATATTTACTATAAAAAGTCAGGATAAAGTCTTAACATCTTTCCTTAATTATCAATTTACAGAGATAAATTGGTGCCACAGCACCCCCAATGGTAAATGGTTTTGAAAAATTCTCCCTATGGAAGATGAAGGTGAAGATGTTGGGGACATTTGCTTATCAATTTTTCTTTTTATTCTTAACAATTGGGTTGTAAATTTTTTTTAAGATGATCTCAAACTCTGCATTTAATTTTGCAAATCTATTTGAAATACTGTTTACATGTATATTTGTGTTTCACTGGTTTCAGTGTTCACTGTTAAAAATATCAAGCAGTGATTTCTACCTTGCTGATTTCTCAATCTGGCTTCACCCATTGCGTTCAGACACAAACAATATTTACATTGTATATTTTTTGTTCCAGTGCATAACACATTCAGGTACACGCACACACAAATATATTATACAACTTCAACTTCACTGGTCATAAAATTCTTCATTTAATAAGTTATTTTTAGATTCCACATATAAGCGATATCATGTATTTGTCTTTCTCTGTCTGACTTACTTCACTCAGTATGACAAATCCTAGGTCCATCCATGTTGTTGCAAATGGCATTATTTCGTTCTTTTTTTTTTTTTACTTTTCCTAAGTTTGCATTTATATGTGGTTTGTTATATTTTGATTAAAAACATTTGTTGCAAACTTATTGCATCTTTTTAAAAAAATTTTTTTAACATCATTATTGGAGTATAATTGCTTTACAATAGTGTGTTAATTTCTGCTTTATAAAAAAGTGGATCAGTTATACATATACATATATCCCCATATCTCTTCCCTCTTGCGTCACCTTCCCTCCCCCCCTCACTATCTCACCCCTCTAAGTGGTCACAAAGCACCGAGCTGATCTCCCTGTGCTAGGCGGCTGCCTGTCACTAGCTATCTATTTTACACTTGGTAGTGTATATATGTCCATGCCACTCTCTCACTTTGTCCCAGCTTACCCTTCCCCCACCCCGTATCCTCAAGTCCATTCTCTAGAAGGTCTGCGTCTTTATTACCATCTTGCCGCTAGGTTCTTCATGACCTTTTTTTGGGTTGTTTTTTAGATTCCATATATATGTGTTAGCATACGGTATTTGTTTTTCTCTCTCTGACTTACTTCACTCTGAATGACAAACTCTAGGTCCATCCACCTTACTACAAATAACTCAATTTCGTTTCCATTTATGGCTGAGCAATATTCCATTGTATATATGGGCCACATCTTCTTTATCCATTCATCTGTTGATGGACACCTAGGTTGCTTCCATGTCCTGGCTATTGTAAATAGAGCTGCAATGAACATTGTGGTACATGACTCTTTTTGAATTCTGGTTTTGTCAGGGTATATGCCCAGTAGTGGGATTGCTGGGTCATATGGTAGATCTATTTTTAGTTTTTTAAGAAAACTCCATACTGTTTTCCATAGTGGCTGTATTAGTTTACATTCCCACCAACAGTGCAAGAGGTTCCCTTTTCTCCACACGCTCTCCAGCATTTATTGTTTCAAGATTTTTTTGATGATGGCCATTCTGACCGGTGTGAGATGATATCTCATTGTGGTTTTGATTTGCATTTCTCTAATGATTAGTGATGTTGAGCATCCTTTCATGTGTTTGTTGGCGATCTGTATAGCTTCTTCGGAGAAATGTCTATTTAGGTCTTCTGCCCATTTTTGGATTGGGTTGTTTGTTTTTTGATATTGAACTGCATGAGCTGCTTCTAAATTTTGGAGATTAGTCCTTTGTCAGTTGCTTCGTTTGCAAATATTTTCTCCCATTCGGAGGGTTGTCTTTTCCTCTTGTTTATGGTTTCCTTTGCTGGGCAAAAGCTTTGAAGTTTCATTAGGTCCCATTTGCTTATTTTTGTTTTTATTTCCATTTCTCTAGGAGGTGGGTCAAAAAGGATCTTGCTGTGATTTATGTCATAGAGTGTTCTACCTATGTTTTCCTCTAAGAGTTTGATAGTGCCTGGCCTTACATTTAGATCTTTAATCCATTTTGAGCTTATTTTTGTATATGGTGTTAGGGAGTGTTCTAATTTCACTCTTTTACATGTAGCTGTCCAGTTTTCCCAGCACCACTTATTGAAGAGGCTGTCTTTTCTACATTGTATATTCTAGCCACCTTTATGAAAAATAAGGTGACCATATGTGTGTGGGTTTATCTCTGGGCTTTCTGGCCTATTCCATTGATCTATATTTCTGTTTTTCTGCCAGTACCATACTGTCTTGATTAATGTAGCTTTGTAGTATAGTCTGAAGTCTGGGAGCCTGATTCCTCCAGCTCCATTTTTCTTTCTCAAGATTGCTATGGCTATTTGGGGTCTTTGTGTTTCCATACAAATTGTGAACTATTTTGTTCTAGTTCTGTGAAAAATACCAGTGGTAGTTTGATAGGGATTGCATTGAATCTGTAGATTGCTTTGGGTCATATAGTTATTTTCACAATGTTGATTCTTCCAATCCAAGAACATGGTATACTTCTCCATCTGTTTGTATCCACTTTAATTTCTTTCATTAGTGTCTTATAATTTTCTGCATACAGGTGTTTTGTCTCCTTAGGTAGGTTTATTCCTAGATTTTTTTTCTTTTTGTTGCAATCGTAAATGGGAATGTTTTCTTAAATTCACTTTCAGATTTTTCATCATTAGTATATAGGAATGCAACAGATTTCTGTGCATTAATTTTGTATCCTGCTACTTTACCAAATTCATTGATTAGCTCTAGTAGTTTTCTAGTAGCATCTTTAGGATTCTCTATGTATAGTATCATGTCATCTGCAAACAGTGACAGCTTTGCTTCTTTTCTGATTTGGATTCCTTTTATTTCTTTTTCTTCTCTGATTGCTGTGGCTAAAACTTCCAAAACTATGTTGAATAATAGTCATGAGAGTGGGCAGCCTTGCCTTGTTCCTGACCTTAGTGGAAGTGGTTTCAGTTTTTCACCACTGAGGACAATGTTGGCTGTGGGTTTGTCATATATGGCTTTTATTATGTTGAGGAAAGTTCCCTCTATGCCTACTTTCTGCAGGGTTTTTATCATAAATGGGTGTTGAATTTTGTCAAAAGCTTTCTCTGCATCTATTGAGATGATCATATGGTTTTTCTCCTTCAATTTGTTAATATGGTGTATTACATTGATTGATTTGCATATATTGAAGAATCCTTGCATTCCTGGGATAAACCCCACTTGATCATGGTGTATGAGCCTTTTAATGTGCTGTTGGACTCTGTTTGCTAGTATTTTGTTGAGGATTTTTGCATCTATATTCATCAGTGATATTGGCCTGTAGTTTTCTTTCTTTCTGACATCTTTGTCTGGTTTTGGTATCAGGGTGATGGTGGCCTCATAGAATGAGTTTGGGTGTGTTCCTCCCTCTGCTATATTTTGGAAGAGTTTGAGAAGGATAGGTGTTAGCTTTTCTCTAAATGTTTGATAGAATTCGCCTGTGAAGTCATCTGGTCCTGGGCTTTTGTTTGTTGGAAGATTTTTAATCACAGTTTCCATTTCAGTGCTTGTGATTGGTCTGTTCATATTTTCTATTTCTTCCTGGTTCAGTCTCAGAAGGTTGTGCATTTCTAAGAATTTGCCCATTTCTTCCAGGTTGTCCATTTTATTGGCATAGAGTTGCTTGTAGTAGTCTCTCATGATCCTTTGTATTTCTGCAGTGTCAGTTGTTACTTCTCCTTTTTCATTTCTAATTCTATTGATTTGAGTCTTCTCCCTTTTTTTCTTGATGATGCTAGCTAATGGTTTATCAATTTTGTTTATCTTCTCAAAGAACCAGCTTTTAGTTTTATTGATCTTTACTATCGTTTCCTTCATTTCTTTTTCATTTATTTCTGATCTGATCTTTCTGATTTCTTTCCTTCTGCTAACTTTGGGGGTTTTTTGTTCTACTTTCTCTAATTGCTTTAGGTGTAAGTTTAGGTTGTTTATTTGAGATGTTTGTTTCTTTTTTTTTTTTTTTTTTTTTTTTTTGCCGTACGCGGGCCTCTCACTGTCGTGGCCTCTCCCGTTGCGGAGCACAGGCTCCAGACGCGCAGGCTCAGCGGCCATGGCTCACGGGCCCAGCTGCTCCGCGGCATGTGGGATCTTCCCGGACCGGGGCACGAACCCGTGTCCCCTGCATCGGCAGGCGGACTCTCAACCACTGCGCCACCAGGGAAGCCCGAGATGTTTGTTTCTTAACGTAGGATTGTATTGCTATAAACTTCCCTCTTAGAACTGCTTTTGCTGTATCCCATAGGTTTTGGATCATTGTGTTTTCATTGTCATTTGTTTCTAGGTAATTTTTGATTTCCTCTTTGATTTCTTCATTGATCTTTTGGTTATTAAGTAGTGTATGGTTTGGCCTCCATGTGTTTGTATTTTTTACAGATTTTTTTCCTGTAATTGATATCTAGTCTCATAGCCCTGTTGTTGGAAAAGATACTTGATATGATTTCAATTTTCTTAAATTTACCAAGGCTTGATTTGTGACCCACGATATGATCTATCATAGAGAAAGTTGCGTGAGCACTTGTGAAGAAAGTGTATTTTGTTGCTTTTGGATGGAATGTCCTATAAATATCAACTAAATCTACCTGGTCTCTTGTGTTATTTAAAGCTTGTGTTTACTTATTTATTTTCAGTTTGGATGATTTGTCCATTGGTGAAAGTGGGGTGTTAAAGTCCCTTATTATGATTGTGTTACTGTCAGTTTCCCTTTTTATGGCTGTTATTTGCCTTATGTATTGAGGTGTACCTATATTGGGTGCAAAAATATTTAAAATTGTTTTATCTTCTTCTTGGAGTGATCCCTTGATCATTATATAGTGTCCTTCTTTGTCTCTATTAATAGTCTTGTTTTAAAGTCTATTTTGTCTGATATGAGAATTGCTACTCCAGCCTTCTTTTGATTTCCATTTTCATGGAATATCTTTTTCCATCCCCTCACTTTCAGTTTGTATGTGTCCCTAGGTCTGAAGTGGGTCTTTTGTAGACAACATATATACGGGTCTTGGTTTTGTATCCATTCAGCCAGTGTACGTCTTTTGGTTGGAGCAATTATTCCATTTATTTTAAGGTAATTATTGATACGTAGTTCCTATTACCATTTTCTTAATTGTTTTGGGTTTGTTATTGTAGGTCTTTTCCTTGTCTTATGTTTCCTGCCTAGAGAAGTTCCTTTAGCATTTGTTGTAAAGCTGGTTTGGTGGTGCTGAATTCTCTTAGCTTTTGCTTGTTTGTAAAGGTTTTAATTTCTCCGTCAAATCTGAATGAGATCCTTGCTGGGTAGAGAAATCTTGGTTGTAGGTTTTTCCCCTTCATCACTTTAAATATGTCCTGCCACTCCCTTTTGGTTTGCAAAGTTTCTGCTGAAAGATCAACTGTTAACCTTATGGGGATTCCCTTGTATGTTATTTGTTGTTTCTCTGTTGCTGCTTTTAATATTTTTTCTTTGTTTTTAATTTTTGACCATTTGATTAATATGTGTCTTGGTGTGTTTCTCCTTGGATTTATCCTGTATGGGGCTCTCTGTGCTTCGTGGACTTAATTAACTATTTCCTTTCCCATATTAGGGAAGTTTTCAACTATAATCTCTTCAAATATTTTCTCAGTCCCTTTCTTTTTCTCTTCTTCTTCTGGGACCCCTATAGTTCCAGTGTTGGTATGTTTAATGTTTTCCCAGAGGTCTCTGAGACCGTCCTCAATTCTTTTCATTCTTTTTTCTTTATTCTGTGCTGCAGTAGTTATTTCCACTATTTTATCTTCCAGGTCACTTATCCGTTCTTCTACCTCAGTTATTCTGCTATTGGTCTCTTCTAGAGAATTTTTAATTTCACTTATTGTGTTGTTCATCACAGTTTGTTTGCTCTTTAGTTCTTCTAGGTGCTTGTTAAACGTTTCCTGTATTTTCTCCATTCTATTTCCAAGATTTTGGATCATCTTTAGTATCATTCTGAATTCTTTTTCAGGTAGACTGCCTATTTCCTCTTCATTTGTTAGGTCTGGTGGGTTTTTACCTTGCTCCTTCATCTGCTGTGTGTTTCTCTGTCTTCTCATTTTGCTTAACTTACTGTGTTTGGGGTCTCCTTTTCACAGGCTGCATGTTCATAGTTCACATTGTTTTTGGTGTCTGCCCCCAGTGGCTAAGGTTGGTTCAGTGGGTTGTGTAGGCTTCCTGGTTGAGGGGACTAGTGCCTGTGTTCTTGTGGATGAGGCTGGACCTTGTCTTTCTGGTGGGCAGGTCCATGTCTGGTGGTGTGTTTTGGGGTGTCTGTGACCTTATTATGATTTTAGGCAGCCTCTATACTAATGGATGGGGTTGTGTTCCTGTCTTGCTAGTTGTTTGGCATAGGGTGTCCAGCAATGTATCTTGCTGGTCGTTGAGTGGAGCTGGGTCTTTTTTTTTTTTTTTTTTTTTTTTTTTTTTTAAACATCTTTATTGGGGTATAATTGCTTTACAATGGTGTGTTAGTTTCTGCTTTATAACAAAGTGAATCAGCTATACATATACATATGTTCCCATATGTCTTCCCTCTTGCGTCTCCCTCCCTCCCACTCTCCCCATCCCACCCTTCCAGGCTGTCACAAAGCACCGAGCTAATATCCCTGTGCCTTGCGTGGAGCTGGGTCTTGGCATTGAGATGGAAATCTCTGGGACATTTTTGCCTTTTGATATTACATGGAGCTGGGAGGTCTCTTGTGGACCAGTGTCCTGGACTTGGCTCTTCCACCTCAGAGGCACAACTCTGATGCCTGGCTGGAGCACCAAGAGCCTGTCATTCACACAGCTCAGAATAAAAGGAGGAAAAAAAGAAATAAAGAAGAAGATAAAACATAATAAAATAAATTTTAAAAGTTATTAAAATAAAAAATAATTATTAAAAAAAATTTTAAGTAATAAAAAAAAGAAGAGAGCAACCCAACCAAAACACAAATCCACCAATGATAACAAGTGCTAAAAACTATACTTAAAAAAAAAAAACAAAAACGTACAGACAGAACCGTAGTACAAATGGTAAAAGCAAAGCTATACAGACAGAACCACACACAGAAGCGTACACATATACACCCGTAAAAAGAGAAAAAGGGGGGAAAAATATATATCCTAGTTCCCAAAGTCCACCTCCTCAATTTGGGATGAGTCGTTGTCTATTCAGTTGTTCCACAGACGCAGCATACATCAAGTTGATTGTGGAGATTTAATCTGCTGCTCCTGAGGCTGCTGGAAGAAATTTCCCTTTCTCTTTGTTCGCACAGCTCCTGGGTTCAGCTTTGGATTTGGACCCGCCTCTGCGTGTAGGTCGCCTGAGGGCATCTGTTCTTTGCTCAGGCAGGACGGGGTTAAAGGAGCAGCTGATTCGGGGGCTCTGGCTCACTGAGGCTGGGGGTAGGGAGGAGTACGGAGTTCAGGGCGAGCCTGTGGCGGCAGAGCCCAGCGTGACGTTGCACCGGCCTGAGGCGCGCCGTGTGTTCTCCTGGGGAAGTTTTCCCTGGATCACGGGACCCTAGCAGTGGCGCGCTGCACAGGCTCCCGGGAGGGACGCTGTGGATAGTGACCTGTGCTTGCACACAGGCTTCTTGGTGGCCGCAGCAGCAACCTTAGCATCTCATGCCCGTCTCTTGGGTCCGCGCTGATAGCCGCGGCTCGCGCCCGTCTCTCGAGCTCCTTTAAGCAGCGCTCTTAAACCCCTCTCCTCACGCGCCAGGAAATAAAGAGGCAAGAAAACGTCTTTTGCCTCTTCGGCAGCTCCAGACTTTTTCCTGGGCTCCTCCCAGCTAGCCGTGGCGCACTAGCCCCCTTCATGCTGTGTTCACACAGCCAACCCCAGTCCTCTCCCTGGGGTCTGACCTCTGAAGCCCGAGTCAGCTCCCAGTCCCCACCCGCCCCGGCGGGTGAGCAGACAAGCCTCTCGGGCTGGTGAGTGCTGGTCGGCACCAATCCTCTGTGCAGGAATCTCTCCGCTTTGCCCTTCGCAGCCCTGTTGCTGTGCTCTCCTCCTTGGCTGCGAAGCTTCCCCCTTCTGCCACACGCAGTCTCCGCCCGCGAAGGGGCTTCCTAGTGTGTGAAAACCTTTCCTCCTTCACAGCTCCCTCCCACTGGTGCAGGTCCCGTCCCTATTTTTTGTCTCTGTTATTTCTTTTTTCTTTTGCCCTACCCAGGTACGTGGGGAGTTTCTTGCCTTTTGGGAGGTCTGAGGTCTTCTGCCAGTGTTCAGTAGGTGTTCTGTAGGAGTTGTTCCACATGTAGATGTATTTCTGATGTATTTGTGGCGAGGAAGGTGATCTCCACGTCTTACTCTTCTGCTATCTTGAAGCTCCTCCTCGTTCTTTTTTATGGCTGAGTAATATTCCACGGTATATATGTACCACATCTTCTTTATCCGTTCCTCTGTCGATGGACATTTAACTTAATTCCGTGTCCTGGCTATTTTATATAAATAGTGCTGCAATGAACGTTGGGGTTCATGTATCCTTTTGTATCAACACTGGAGTGATCATAATACATTAGTAAAATACATTATAAGAAGAAGGGGAAGTGGTGGATAGGGATGGGGTGAGAATAAAACTATATAGTTTTAATTTTTGAATCATGTGGATGCACTAAGCATTTGAAAGTAAAATATAAAATAAAACAATAACAAAAAAACATTAACCCCACCTGCTAATACCTCTATATGGTCAAAGAGTTCTTTGGGTTGCTCAGGTGCTTATCACTGTGGCTTAAATTTTCTCTTGATTTCTGACACCTGGGATTTAAATATTTTTTTTTCTTTTTCTTGTGAGCTCAGGTATGTATTTAAAACTTTTAAAAAAAAAAAGGTATTATCCAGCACTATCATGAATTGGTAGCAGGAGAGATGCTACAGTTGGTTGGCTTTCATATCACTGGAGGCCCAGATTATTCACACAGTTAAGCAGCCAAAGATATTTTTCAACAGTCAAAGAGCAGAAGCATTCTAACCCTGTGAACTCACACAAAGCTTATTTATGTGGGTGTGTGGGAGGCTACGTAACTGGCTCTTTGTGATCATCCCTTTCACTTCCCTTCATAAGTGAAAACGAAAGTCAATGTTGGCTTGCATTTATCATGAAATTCTGAAGTATGATGTTATGTCTATTTTCCCTTGTTAATAGAGGAGAGTTCTACTCCGTGTGCTTAGTTTCAGATAATGAGTGTATTTAAATACACACTACAGGGCTTCCCTGGTGGCGCAATGGTTGAGAGTCCGCCTGCCGGTGCAGGGGACGCGGGTTCGTGCCCCGGTCCGGGAAGATCCCACATGCCGTGGAGTGGCTGGGCCCGTGAGCCATGGCCACTGAGCCTGCGTGTCCGGAGGCTGTGCTCCGCAACGGGAGAGAGCACAATAGTGAGAGGCCCGCATATCGCAAAAACAAAAAACAAAACAAACAAACAAAAAAAACACACTACATCAGAGATCATTAGTTTCATATAGCAAGTTCAAGCCTTAAAAATGTTTTAATTCCTGAGTATTATCATCCTAAATAATATAAAGTTGTTGAACCAAGGGTCTTTAAGTATTTCCCTCTTCACATTGGGTTTTAGGAAGTGTTAAGCCCAGTGAAAGATAAGCCTCCACTTCTGATATAAATACACTGTGAGAGAAGTGTCCTTGAGGAGGATGGGGAAGAGCAGCACAAGAAGCCTTGAACCCCATCGGAAACTGAGATCGCTGTGGGATCAACACTGCTGATTCAGCTGCTACACGGATCCGTACATAATTCTTTAGGATTCTTCTCATGGAATAAGCAATTTAAAACGGAGGATCTAAAACAAATCAAGTTGTTGTGGGTTAAATTGTGTCCCACCAAAAACATATGTTGAAGCCCTAACTCCCAGTACCTGTGAATGTGAATTTATTCGGACAAAGTTTTACCGATGTAATCAAGTTACTATGGAGTCATACTGGATTAGGGCCCACCCTAATCCTCTCTGGCTTTTGTAAGAAGGGTACAGTGACAGGCACAGGGGAAAAAGCCATGTAAAGACTGAGGCAAAGATTGGACTGAGCTGCAAGCCAAAGAACGCCAAGGGTTGCGAACAATGACCAGAAGCTAGGAAGAGGCAAGGTAAGATTCTCCCCTAAAGCCTCCAGAGAGAGCATGGCCCTGCCAGCACTTTAATTTTGGACTTCTAATGTCCAGAATTGTGAGAGAATAATTTTTTGTTGTTTTAAGCCACCCAGCTTGCAGTAATCTCTTACAGCAGCCCTAGGAAATTTAAAATGCGAGTCAAGATCAAAAGATGTCATTTACATGATCTCCATTTTCAATTACAGTCATCCCCTAGGGGTGATGCATGGACTCAAGATTGAGAGAGTAGTGGCATAGGAAAGTGGTGCCAGTATTTTCTTCTGGGATCCCTACATCCAGTAAAAATATGTCTTTTCTCTGTTTCGGGGCTTGGTGTTAGGAGTGCTTAATTTTATGAAACTCTTTGGTCAATAACGTGGAAAACATATACTAAAATTCTTATATATATATATATATATATAAGTCTTTACTGAAGTTGTTACAATATTGCTTCTGTTTTATGTTTTGTTTTTTTGGCTGGGAGGCATGTGGAATCTTAGCTCCCCGACCAGGGACTGAACCCGCATCCCCTGCATTGGAAGGTGAAGTCTTAACCAGTGGACTGCCAGGGAAGTCCCCTAAACTTCTTATTATAAAAATAATACATGGTTAACAATGTCAACCAATGCATACTTTATACATGAAAAGCATCCTTCCTTCCTCCTACCTCGATCATATTCTCCAGAGATAAGCACCGTAAGCCATATCTTTCATATCCTTCTAGAAATGTTCAATGCACATACAAGCATTTTCAAAGACATACGTTTAAACACAAATGTGATTGTATTATACACAATAATCTATGCCTTGTTTTCTTTAATATATTTTGGATATCTCTTTATAGTGATTCTTACAGAATCTACCTCTTTCTTTTTAAAATTGCTTAGTATTCTATTGCAAGGTTGCTAAACTAATATACCAAATGTCTATGGGCATTTAAACTATTTCCAATATGCCATTTATGCTACAATAAATGTGCTTCTGTGTATACCTTTAAGGATTTGTACATGTATATCTAAGGACAAATTCATATAAATAGGAATGCCAGGGCATGTACAATTAAAAATTTGATAAGTATTACCAAATAACTCCTAAGGGGAAATGTTGATACATTTCCATATGACCTAATTCCTACAGCTAATTCAGAGTGCATGAATGTATTAAACTATAAAATCATAACAAAATTAATTCAGATAACACTATCAAGGATATTCAATTTTTAATCAAATTACATAATCATAGAGTAAGTGTTTTAGGGATGAAGAAAGGAAAGTCTTTTCTTTAGATCTTGTCCTTTATGTTCTCTTTCCACCAATAGTCAGAAAAGTCTTTAAGCAACCTTCTAGGAAAGCACTGAGAAATTATTTTGTAACAGATATTTTTCAGAAAATGACTCAGAAGAAAATTAACCTAGTGAAATCCTTGTATTTGCAAAGATCTATGTTGTAGGAAAGAAAGACAGATGCAGCTAAAGCAAGAGAACCACCATTATTGAAGTCAGTTCTTATGCCTTAAATCTGAACACTTAGGTTTAACTTAGAGACATAGAAATAGTTGTGATCTGTATGTTACCTCTAGTGAAAGGAATTGACCACTCCAGGACGAATCGTCTCTGTCATTAACATGAGAAGTAGAAGAGAAGGAGTGGTTAAGAGTGTCACCAATATCCTTGGGAGGAGTTGATTAGTGACACTAGAATCACACTCTTTTATAGCTCTAAATTAGTTGTTTGATATGTATTATGCCTAAGTTTTAGGTGTCTATTAAATAACATATATTCTCTATGTCGTTGTATAGTCACCCTGCATATCATAGACCATCAGTGTATATCAGTATCTTATTCTTCTAAAATTAATTCTTTAATATGGGTTGCATGTTTCACTCATAAAATGCTGCATCTTTGTTAAACCTAGAAGGTAAAGATTCCCTTTCAGCTATTGTTCAGAGAGAAATACTCAAGTAAGAAGATCCAATAGAGATTTGCAATTCTCTGAGTTTCAGAATGAAAACTGCTGTTAAGAAACCTGTTTTCCTTATAAAACAGTGCCTGAACAAGATGCATATAGGAAGACTGTCAAGCTACCTGTCCTGTTTTGTCCATCTTTTAAAATTGTGAAAGGACAAGCACATTCCTGCAAAATACACATGCCTGTATATATGTGTATATGATGGTTATGATGGGGGCCTGTGGGAAATGACATATGTTCCCTTGTGCCAGGTCATCTCACTATCCAGGGTTTCTTTGCTTCTCCAACCCTGAGCACTTGTGGTGGGCAGACATGACTCTGACTCAACCAGTTGGCTTGAGTCTGTGTCCATTTACACTTGTCCTATACGTATTCTCTAGAGCTGGACCCCATCCATGTTCTCACATGTCTCATTTCCTGCCATGTGATTCACCTCTGTAGCTCACTTTATCTCCCCTAAATACTCTCTGGCCCATAAATATCCTGCATTTGCTTGAGTTTCTTGGAGACTGTCCCTGTTACCTCCTCTCCACCATTAGGGCCACAGCCTTAATCCATGTTTTGCCTCCTACTCATTTTCCTCATATGTACTGATACTAATTCCACTCCAGAAAATAGACCCCATTTCCTTCCCACCAGGCTTTATGGTCTGCAGAGCAAGTGGTGTTAACACCCTGCTGGAAGCTAGAGTTGATTATTAGTATTTTTTTTTTGATGCATAAATAGCAAAATATTTATTTAATATAGGAGTGGTTTATTGCTCCTGTATTTTTAGTGAGTATATTTGCCTTTTTTTTTTTAACGTCTTCACTGGAATATAATTGCTTTACATTGTTGTGTTAGTTGCTGCTGTATAAACAGAGTGAATCAGCTATTAGGGTTGATTTTTTCTTTTTTTTTTTTTGCGGTATGCGAGCCTCTCACTGTTGTGGCCTCTTCCGTTGCGGAGCACAGGCTCCGGACGCGCAGGCTCAGCGGCCATGGCTCATGGGCCCAGCCGCTCCGCGGCATGTGGGATGTGGGATCCTCCCGGACCGGGGCACGAACCCGTGTCCCTTGCATCGGCAGGCGGACTCTCAACCACCGCGCCACCAGGGAAGCCCTTAGAGTTGATTATTTTATGGCTTGTATAAAAAAGGGGTAGGATTCCTAGCATTTCCAGATGGTAGGTAGGGACAGGTGCCCAAACAATACTTTCCGCCAAAGTCCTTCTATCCGGAAGCGTCTGTTTTCCCAAAATTATCGACTCCAGCTATCAAAACAAGTACTTTCAAATGGTAGCTTATTGCATAACAAGGAGGAAATGATGGTTCAAATATTTTAATTTTGTAAACAAGTTTATCATATATTATGAATGAGTAGAAAGATTTTCAAGAGTATTGTAACTATTTGCTTTGCCAAACTTTGTCTTTCAGCAAAAGGCAGAATAACAAAGATCTGGAAATGTTATCCTCAGCACAATTCAATTATTGTTTGTATCTGGTTAAGAATTTGCTTGAACGGGCTTCCCTGGCTGTCCAGTGGTTAAGACTTCGTCTTCCAATGCAGGGGGTGCGGGTTCAATCCCTGGTCGGGGAGCTAAGATCCCACA
Source organism: Phocoena sinus (assembly GCF_008692025.1). Lineage (NCBI taxonomy): Eukaryota > Metazoa > Chordata > Mammalia > Artiodactyla > Phocoenidae > Phocoena > Phocoena sinus. The sequence goes on along the minus strand of NC_045772.1, from coordinate 32,033,381 downwards.
TGCCTCGGGGCCAAAAAACCAAAACATAAAACTGAAGCAATATTGTAACAAATTCAATAAAGACTTTTAAATGGTCCGCATCAAAAAAAATCTTAAAAAAAAAAAGAATTTGCTTAAAGACAGTACACATAAATGTGAATGTGTGAATGGCTTTCATACAGTAAATGTTCATCCTGGTGTGCTGGAAAGACCAGGGACGTACTAGTCACACAGATCTGAGCTGGGTTAAAAATTTAGCTGGCCACTTATAAGTTGTGTGACATTGAACAGCTAGCTCACTTGACTTCTCTGAGGCTCATTTTGTCTCCCCTCTATTACTGGTAGTTAGATGTTCTTTTTTTCAAAGATTTAAATAGGAAAAGATTCACCAAGGCATTTAGCATGGTTCTGGTCCGTGTAGGTGTCCAAAATGCATAAGTTATTTTTTTCAAAAATAACAACTCTTCATTCAAATCCACAGATCACCAAAAGTCAGATTTGGGGAAGAGTCTTTGTTAAGCATGTAAGAGTTGACATGGTTAGAAAACAAAAGAAAACTTAAGGTCACCTCACTAGGTCATCCAGATTTCACCTCATAAATAGAGATGATACTTTGCTCCCGCCCCACTGTAGTTTCAATGATTGGATACTTGACATCAGTAGCAAGCAGAAATATTAAGTTATTGTCCTTCTATCATGCATTTACTGCATTTTGGGACAACTAAAGTTGTGTGGTTACACTTTTTTCTTTTTCTTTTTTTTGCCTCCTGACTTCTATTCTTTATCTAATCAAAGACGGAAAATCCCAGAAAGTCAGCTGGACAATAGAGGTTTAGTAATAAAGCATTATTGCCTAAGAGATAGTTTCCACAAATAAAACGCTGTAGCAAGAACTGGAGACTATCAGAAATTCCTAGAAAGAGTATGTCCTAGGAATTGCAGTAATTTATCTAGCTTGTCATTCAGAATAGAAGAGAACAGGAAAATTTCTGTAGGATAAATAGCCACCACAGTGGTACATAGCCGAACTAGACATATTCTTGCAAGAAACTGAGAATTGACCCAGGAGATGTTTATACCAGCCTTCTCTTCCAGTTGTAGATTTGAGAAAGAGATTTAACCATTATCCAAGAATGTATGAATTGAACCAAGGGTAATCCACACAATTTGTTGGTTGACAAGTATAAAATTTGAAAACATTTGGCTTCATTCAGGGAATTTCTGGCAGTCCAGTGGTTAGGACTCAGCACTTTCACCACCAAGGCCCAAGTTCAATCCCTGGTCGGGGAATTAAGATCCTGCAAGCCAGGTGGTGCAGTCAAAAAAAAAAAAAAGAAAGATTTGGCTTCATTCAATGGTGGCTAAAGAAAAAGAAGCAAGAGAGAGCAATGTAAAACTACTGCAGAGCAAGGGAAAGGAAACTAAAACCTCATAGGAAGAGAATATTTCTGAAAATAAACTAAGATATAATCCATTCTAAGGTTTAGAAAAATGAGTAGACATTCTCAATAAAATGCAAAAACTCTTGCCTTTTCATAAGGGGAAAATCTGATCAGTTAAAAGGGTAACACAAACAGGTAAAAAGGGAGATGACTAAATAAGGATTTCAAGGAAATAAGAAAAATTAGCATGATTAAAACTTATTGCAGAAGCAAAGAAGCAGAAATGATATTGCATAAAATTAAATCAGTGATTTAAAGAAGCTTCCAAAGCTTTTCCAAAACACAGTAGGAAAGGGCAAAGGTAAGAAAATTACGATACGGAAGATGAAACATGGAGTAAAAAGAATACAGAATATATAGATAATAGATTTAGCAGAAAAAACCTCATCAAAATCAGAATAAGTAATAAAAACGTAAATAAAAAATTTTCTGATATATATAGATATATATATCCTGGAGTAATTTTTGACTTATAACCATAAAAGCCCTCTTTTTGTCCAAAATATAGAAAATAAATAAACAAATAAGCAACAACATCTTGACCCCAGCATAGGAATTAAGATACACTCAGACTGCTTATACAACCCTCAGTATCAGTATAATAAACAACATCTAATAATAATCATAGTTACCATTTAACTGAGTGCCTTCTACATGCCACATGATTACACATTTTATCTTCTTAATTAGAACAACAGCCCTGTGAGATAGGTAATCTCATTTGCAGAAATTGAGATTCAGACAATTAACATAACCAAGATCCTACAGCCAGAAAGTTGTCATAGAATTAAAATCTAACCTATGTTTATTTGATTCCAAAATGTGCTCTTTTTATTGTAGTGTGTGGCCTCTATAATACTTAGGTGGAAATGCCTTTGATTTAAAATTTAGTGCTTAGCTAAGTTATTTTTAGCAATGCAGGCCAAAAAAAAAGGCATCATTAGATAAGCAAAGATTCAGAAAATATGCCACTTATACTCTCAGGAAAAAATATATTAGTACAGGATTGACTCCAGCTATACTAGAGAATAATAAAAATTAAAACAGAAAAATCAGGTTTAATAGAAAGGCATTGGGGCTGAGCTTTGGAACCATTTATGAAGTTGCTGGAAATAATTATGATGAATCAGGGCTATGGTATCAGAGACAAAAAGGAGAAAATGGATTTGCAAGAATTAATGAGATATTGACTAAGCCTGTATGGGGAGTAATGAATTAGGGACAGTCTAGGACAACTCCCAGATTTATGACTTTATTATCTGCATTGATGTTGGTAATGACTGGGATACAGGAGGAAGAACAGAATTTTATAAGAAGATGATTAATTTTTAGACACAGAGTTCAAGATTCCTCTGTAATATACTGGTAGGCAGGGAGTTAAACAGGACTAGTATTCATGAGAAAGGTTTTGGGTGGAGATGTAGACATGGGAGGTGGTCTTAAATTTGGGGGAGTGAGTGAAATCACTTAAATCACTTAAGAATAGCATAAAGAGTGTGAAGAGAACAAAGGACAAAGTGTGGGGAATGTTAGCATGGAGGAACTGAGGAATTGTTACGGGATAACAAAGATTCAGTGAAAGAAAATTTTAGATAAAAGAAATAACAATGCCGGAGACTCTGCTGAGAGGACAGTAAGATGAAGCATGAAGTATGTCCATTGAAACCAGCACTTGAGAACCTTAGAGAGGCACTTTCAGTGGAGCTGTGTTACTGGGAGTCTGACTCCAGTGAGTTGAGGTAGTGTGGGAAAGTGGAGTTGAAGGAACACGCTTGATTTTAAAAGACTAAAGATATATGAGCACGTTTATAGACTGGACAGAAGGATCTCATAGAAAGAGACCGTATTATTGGTGAAACATGAAGCAAAGTCCTGAATGAGATACAAAAGATTGAATTAAGACCAGTGTTGAAGAATTACCTTAGAAAAGAAGAATGAACACCCTGAACATGAATAGCTGCAGATCTGAATGGTTTTGTGAAGTGGAGTTGAGACATTTTGCTTCTGACACTTTTCTCTGAGATACTGGATCTAAGGTCATGTGTTGAAATTGCATGAAGTAGAGACCATGAAGAGAATATGGAGAGACTTTCTTTTCTAATTACCACTATTTTCTACACTTAAAGTCATATATGTAATATATATGTAATGCAAAACAAGAGAGTAAACATCAGGAATTCACTATCCAGCTTATGTTCTAGAAAACTCTTTACATGTTCGTTACCAATCCCATCACTCAGCCTCTGCTACAGCTTCAATAAAGGTTTGTGATAGCAGTGCAGAGGAATAGAAGAAGAAAAAAAAGATAATCCAGGAAAATGGAACAATTTTCAAGTGGCACCATGGATCTAGATGTAAATTGCTACTATAAATCTGTAGGAGCACAGATCTTCACGGTTGTCAGATTTTGTTAAGCTGCATTAGTAGCTCAAGTGTATTTAAAAAGAAGCCAGCTCATAGAACTGCTACAGAAGAACAAAGAAGCTAGAAGTTTACAAAACATTAAGAGAGTACTTCAAATGATCTTCAATGAATCTGCATTCAATACAAAAGGAAGTTTGGTGAAGAATTGGTTGAGAGTTCAAGGACAGTGAAGTTCAACAGACTAAAGCAGGGTTCCACAATAAAATGAAACAGTAGGTTTCATGGAAGGAAGAAAGTAAGGCAGGAGAATCTTGAGAGTTTTTGGTTAAGATGGAATATTGAAGACTAAAAGTTTATAGGTGGAGTAGTTTCAGATGATGACTGAAATCTCAGGTCATCTAGTTGTGCTCCTGATGTGGAATGCAGACACAAGTCAGTAGTTCTGAAGGCAAAGAATTATGAAATTACTATACTGGATGTATTTTCCCTATGAATGCTGAAATTATCTAGGATAACTGCAAATTTGGATTTGAGAAAAAGACACTGAACCATGTGCCTTAAAATCTCAGAGGTGAGGAGAATCTAAGGAGATCCAGATAACCATCACTTCTAGAAGCAGACCATGCCCTTGCTGGATGTCAAGAACCTCAGGTAAGAGTTTAACATGAGTGTGACTAGTTAGGAAGTTTCCATAGACGTTAGGAATATTTTATTCCATTGTGTAGGTGAGGGATGATGGAGAGATAAAGAACAGTTTTTGGTTTTGTTTTTCCAGAAGGTTGAGGCAGAGAAGTGCAGTGCAGTATAAAGATGAGAATCCTGGAGAGAATAGGTGATCAAAAGAAACTACACTTTGAATACAGCCCTGATATTTCTTCAGTCTTGATGTTAAAGAAACAAACATCACGGATGTAGTTCACCTGACAATATTGTTGCAAATTTGCCTTGGTGCCAGAATTGGATGTGCATCTGCAGTGATGCTGCTGTGAACTTCCTGCAGAATTTGCCTCTTTTGTACCAGTTTAGAATGATGATTATCCAGATGGAAACACTGAAGCATGGGGAATTCTCTGTTGTAGAGAAAAAGTAGTTTGGGTTTAAAGTTTTTCTATTTATTCATTTTTAGTAAGCAATATTTTCACAGACTTAAATAAAGTCCATTGCTACAATCTTCACAATTTCCTCCTCTGAGGTAATTTAATTGATAAATTATTTCCTTATTGTTAATATGTCTTTGAATCGGACAAGGAATAGAAAAGAAATACATGTCAACGTTACACCAAATGAGACTACAGTTAAGCAGAACCTCATCCCTTGGCTCTCAAGGTGGAAGAGTTACGGTAGGGGGTTGCAGTTGAACACAACAAATGAGATAAACATGTTGCTTGGTATTTTTTTTAAAAAAGGTAAAGAAAAGCATAGCTGAGAAAGAACTACAGCTGAGAGAGTGGAAGAGAGCTCTGGTTGTTACAAGAAAAATGAAAACTATGTTAACATTGGGTAAGAACAAGGATTGCAGAAAAGTGATGTTAAAGCGTGAAGATAATTCAAAGAATATTGAGAAGAGTATACTGAATATAAATATTTGAAAGCATAACCACTTCAACTGAGCTCAAATCTGTTTTTCAGCTCATTTCTAAAATGTAGTTTAGAACATCTTAGGATAGAAGAGATAGATGGAAATACACATGCAAATACTAACACTGCACAGAAGAATGAGTTCTCAGCATCTGGACATTTAAAAATATAATTGATTGGAGGGGAGTGATTTGAGGGGACTTGGAGTTTCCAGAACATTTCTAATTTTACAATACATATTTTGTTTCATCAATAAATTATTTAACCAATTTGATCAATGTATTACAAGGTTTTTTCAGAAAAAATAAGATCATCATAGCTATAAATTACTGTAACAGTTGAAAGAGAAAATATAAAAGAAGACAATTGAAATAGAAATGAAGATTGCTGAGGACTCACTCAGATATATGTATATACATATAGCATGAGTATATTTGCCTTTTACCATCACCATTTAAAAATGCTTTGAAAAGTTGATGTTGAAAAGTTGTAAAGACTTAAGAAAGCATATACTTGTGGTTCAGTTGGATAAATTGTTTGATTACCTTTAATACGGCTGGCTTCCATTAATATACAGAACGTTGTCCTAGCAGGATGTTTGCAATAAAAATATTGACATAGTAATTTAAACTGTTGATTGTATCCAGTAAATTTGATAACGCTGTATATGTGACGAGAGGAAAACTGGTTGGAAAGATCTGATTGGTTCAGTTTTCTTTGCTCAGCAAGAGTAGCATTTAATGGGGAAAAGCTTGAATAAAACATTTGCTGAGGGCCTGTTTTCCATACCAAAAGAACCTCACAATATGTGGTTACAATATGTGTTACAAAGCTCATAAAAATCAGCCAGCTGACCATAAAATCATCTTAATAAAGAACAGAAGATCAAACAGATTAGACTGTTTCCATCAGATATTGCCATAAATATTTTCTTGATATAGGTCATTGAGTAGTCATTAATATTTTAGATTATGAAGCCTCCCAATACTTTGATCATATCTATGGGCCCTCACCTCAGGAAAAATACACGTGTCCATGAAACACTCACATGTTTTTGAGCCTATTCCTGGACCTCAGGGGTTCTTGGATAACAGGTTAAGAATATTTATTGTTGATTAATATCTGAAATATTACCTTTTGGTGCTCATAAAATAACTAAACTTCAGCAGTAATTCTCCCTTCCTATAATCACTAACTCCTCTTCCCAGCAACACATCTATTCTTTTTTGTTCATTGAATTTTAAAGCACTAAATAAATGTGTTCAGACATCTGAGAGATGATAATGTCTAAGAATCCTTAAATAATCACATAGATCTTAGCTCTTCCTTAAGTATCATTAAGTTTGTTTCTGATTCGTTTCAGATTCATTCCTCAGAAGTTCCACAAGTGTTTAAATTCTGTGTAGTCTGATCCACGGTTAACCTTTGGTAGCATGATTCTTGAGGTCAAACGTCTTGGATATGTATCCAAATTTTCAGATACAAGATAAGCTAGCACACTTACTGTTTGTTGTAATATTAATTTTATATTTTGGAACATGAAAGACCAACAACTGTTAAAGGATTTAGTTAATCTGGTTTAAAGTTTTATTGAGGTATAATTGACACAATAACTGCACATATTTAAGTGTACAATTTGAGGTTTTCTCATGTATAGGCACCCATTAAACCATAACTGAAGTCAAGATAATAAACATATTCATTCCTCCCCTAAGTGTTCTCATGCCCATTTGTAGTATCTCCCTGTAGACACTTTCCACTCCTTCCATCGCCCCACCATCCTCAGGCAATCACTAATTTGGTTTCCATCATTACAGATTAGTTCGTAATTTCTAGAATTTTAGTAAATGAAATCATAGTGCGTGTATTCTTTTCTTGTTTGGTTTTTGTCACTCAGCAAAGTTATTTTAGGATTCATCCATGTTTTTATGTGTATCAGTAGTTCATTTCTCTTTTACTGTTGTATAGTATTATACTGCATGGATGTACCACAATGTATTTATCTGTTCACCACAAGCCAAAGAATGTAGGGGAGCCTCTAGAATCTGAAAAAGAAGGGACAATGGATTATTCCCTGGAACCACTGGAAGAAAGAGCCCTGCCAACTATTTTAAACTTCTGACCTACAGAACTATCAGATAACATATTGTGTTGTTTTAAGCCACTAAGTTTGTGGCATTTGTTATTGTAGCAATAAAAATATTAATGCAATGCCTTTATCAGGTTGAAGAAGTTCCTTTATATTTCTAGTTTGCTGACAGCTTTTATAAGAATTGGTGTGAGATTGTCAAATGCTTTATCTGAATCTATTGTGATGGTGATACGGTTTTCATTTTTTATTTTCTGTTGGTATGGTGAAGTATGTTAATTAATTTCTAATTAGAGTATTAACCTCATTTGGTCATAGTATATTAGCCTTTTTATTTATTTTATGATTTGATTTGATAAAACTTTTTTAAGAACATGAGGATAGTGGTTTGTTGTTTTCTTTTCTTTTCAAAAATTATTTAAAATTGAACTATAGTTGATTTACAATGTTTCAGGTGTACAGAAAAGTGTCTCAGTTATATATATATATATTCTTTTTCTTTTTCACATTCTTTTCCATTATAGTTTATTACAAGATATTGAATATAGTTCCCTATGCTATACAGTAAGTCCTCATTGGTTGTCTATTTTATATATAGTAGTGTATATCTGTTAATCTCAAATTCCTAATTTATCCCTCCCTCCACCTTTCCCCTTTTGTAACCATAAGTTTGTTTTCTATGTCTGTGAGTCTATTTCTGTTTTGTAAATAAGTTCCTTTGTATTATTTTTTTAGATTCCACATGTCAGTGATCTCATATGATATCTGTCTTTCTCTGTCTGACTTACTTCACTTAGTATGATAAGCTCTAGGTCCATCCATGTTGCTGCAAGTGGCATTATTTCATTCTTCTTTATGGCTGAGTAGTATTCCATTGTATATATATATATATATATATATATATATATATATATATATATATATATATATATATACACATCTTTATCCATTCATCTATTGATGGACAGTTAGGTTGCTTCCATGTCTTGGCTATTGTAAATAATGCTGCTATGTCCTACTTGGGTGTGTGTATCTTTTCAAATTAGCGTTTTTGTCTTTTCCAGGTATGTGCCCAGGAGTGGGATTGTAGGATCATATGGTAACTCTACTTTTAGTGTTTTAAGGAACCTCCATACTGTTCTCCATAGTGACTGCACCAATTTACATTCCAACAGTGTAGGAGGGTTCCCTTTTCTCCACGCCCTTTCTTACATTTATTATTTGTAGATTTTTTGATGTTGGCCATTCTAACTGGTATGTGTTATTTTCTTTTCTACTAATGTGTTTGGTTGTAATATTGGATTTCCTTAACTTCAGTTTTCTGGATGAATTTGTGTAGAATCAGAATTACTTCTTCCTAAATAATTGGTAGAATTCACGAGTCAAACTATCTGGACCTAGAATTTTCTATGTGGGAAGTTTGTAAACTACAAGTTCAGTTCCTTTAGTAGATATATTGTTATTCACATTAAATATTACTTTTTGAGTGAGCTTTGATAGTTTATTTCAAGGAATTTGTCCATTTTTTCTAACTTAAATTTATTCATATTCTTTACTTATTATTCTTTTTACATCATGGAATTTCTAGTGATGTCATTTCCCTCGTTTTTGGTATTGGCAATCTTCTTTTTTTCTTTTTCCCTAGTAAGTCTGGTTATAGATTGATCTTCTCGAGGAAGCATTTTTTGGTTTCATTGATTTTCTATACTGTTTTTCTGTTTCTAATTCATTGAGTCATTGATCTACACACTGATCTTTATTGTTTCCTTTTTTCCTCACATAGGGTTTTATTTGCTCTTTTTTTTCCTGTATCGAGATGACCCTATAGTTTCAATTAATTAATTTTTTTAATATAATAAGGTATGTTGATTTTTCATAGGTGTCTTATAAGGTGGAAGCTGAATCCTTCATTTAAGATCTACTTTCATTTCTAATACAGGCATTTACTACTATAAATTTCCCTCTAAGTACTGATTTAGCTGTGTGCTACAAATGTGTTTTTATTTTCATTCAGTTCAAAATACTTTCTTGTTTCTCATTTGTTTTTTTCCTTTAATTCATGAGTTATTTAGAATTATGTTGTTTAGTTTCCAAATATTTAGGGATTTTTGAAATGTCTTTCTGTAGTTGATTTCAAGTTTAATATCGTTATGATCAGAGAACATACTTTGTATGATATGAGTCATTTTAAATTATTGAGACTTCTTTTATGGTTCAGAATAGACATCATCTTCCATTTACACTTAAAAAGAATACATATTATAATGTTGGCTGTAGTCAACAAAAGCATACATTCTATACATGTCAATTAGGTCAAGTTGCTTGGTTTAATCCATCCACTCAATCCATTATGGAGAAGAAAGCATCAAAATTAACAAATTTATTGTCTCACGGGTCTGGACGCCAGAAGTTTTAAACCAAGGTGTAAGTAGGGCCATGCTCCCTTCTGTAGTGCTAGAGGAAGAACTAAATATTCCATGCTTCTGTCCTAGCTCCGGATAGCCTCAGGCATTCTTTGGCTTCCAGATACATCACTCTAGTCTTCCATCTTCACATGGTGCTTTCCCTGTATCTCATATTTTCTTCTCTCTGTGTGTGTTTTCTCTTGTCTTTCTTTCCAGTTTCCCTTATAAGAGACACCAGTCATTTTGGATTAGAACCCACCCTAATGACCTTGTTTTAATTTAATTGCCTCTGTAAAGATCCTTTCTCCAAATAAGATCACATTCTGAGGTACTGGAGGTTAAGACTTCAATGTATCTTTTTTGAGGTAACATAATTCAACTCATAACACAGGTCTTGCTTTTTTGAAATTCAATCTGGCAATCAGTGCCTTTTAGTTGAGATAGGTTGACCATTTACAATGTGATTGATATGGTTAAGTTTAAATAAATAATCTTGCTATTTGCTATTTTCTTTCTATTTGTTCCATATGTTATTTTTCCCCCTTTCTCCACTTTTCTGCCTTTTTTGGGGATTACCTTAGTATCAATTGATTCTATTTTATCTTCTTTGTTGCCTTTTAATCTATACTTTTTGTTGTGTCATTTAATGATTGCTCTATGACTTATGGCATACAACTTTAATTTAGTATAGTCTACTTTCAAGTAGTATGAGAATCTTACATTTGCATTTCTTTCTTCTGGGCCTTTGTGTTGCTGTTGTCATATGTTTTAATTTATGCTCGTTAGAAACCCCCCACTAGATTGTTATTATTTTTGCTTTAAACAATCGGTTATTTTTTTAAGAAATCTACATAAGAAGAAAAATATTTTATATTTGCCTGTGTATTCACTTATTCTAGTACTCTTAATTCCTTTTTGTGAACCCAGATTTTATTTATAATATAAGAAATTAATTAGATAAATAAGATATCCCTAATCATCTAACAGTAAGTAAGAATGATGATATATAATCTCATTCTCTTGAGCTTATGTGAAGGAATTTTATATTTTTATAGGAATATTTATTGTTATAAAATATTTTTGGAATTTATATATACAGGCTATTCACTTACTTCAAAAAATGATAATTATAATATTTAATTTATACCAGTGGGAGTATATGAAAAACTGAAAATGTAATCATTGAGAAATAATTTCTTTGATTCATTTTTTAATACATTAGGTCAGTTATTTACAATCATTTCTATATTATGGCACACAGAGAATATGATCATATCAGTGTGATATACTGAAGTAAACTGATGAGGCTGCTTGATGGGCCCAGGAGCTCTGACTGTCCTTGGCTCTACAAAGTCGTCCAAGGGGTATGAGTATCAATATCAGTATAATGTTTACCTATTGAGAAATTCCACGTTAAGCCACAGTACTTCACTGTGGTTATTATTGATACAATGACCATCAGCCTTATTCTAGCTTCATTTAACAAATCCTTATCATTTCATGTTGGGTGGTAGGAAACAGCAACAAAACCTAACCTGTGACACAATTTTTTATCAAACTTTGGCAGACTTGATGCTCCAACCATAAGTACCATGAAAAATGGTAGCCACATGGGAATAATAACCAAAAGCAGAAAATATATAACTTATCATAGGGTCAGTACCTGATAATTTCTGAGACTCATGCATATCTTTATTCCATGATTGTGTCTGACAAAGAAACCAGATTTATAACTGAATGAAAGACATAAAAATTCTTAGTGACATTGTCTTTTTTCCCCTTCAATTCACTGAAAGTAGAAAGTTTCTCTTTCTAAAAGAAGCAAAGGAGATCCAAACTATATGTCATCACTGAATGACAGTGAATTCCTTTCCACTGAATATTTGGAAAGAAGACTGGAAATATTTAACAGGTAAATATTTAACAGGTAAATATTCAGGTTGATCAAGTTTTACTCAGACTTTAAAGTTCTTAATAATACTGGCCAATGATTCCAGTTGCTGGGTTAAAGTTGTAGTTCATCATTTCCCTTCTGAACTTTTTATAAAACTTTATCTAAAGAATCAGTAGTCATTGTTGGCAAAGCACATGCTCCTCGCAGAGAAGTGCTTTGATCAACAATAATGTCAATGAAGATATTAGTCTTCCCTTTCTAAGTTCAACACTATCACAGTCTCCTAAAAATAATAAAAATAAAGTATAATGCTTGGGTTTGTACAATGAAGCTGTTATGTTAGAATACTGAGAGTGATCAGAGGGCTGCTGAGAGAAAACTTAACCTAATAAATCACTGGCCTCTATTCCAAGTGTAAAATCCTTCCTGATTGAAAAAGAGAAATGTTTGAGCTTGAGTCACATTCTTTTTTAAAAAAAGAATCAGCATCAGCTTTGACTTTAAGGCATCAATTTTAGTGCCAGCCATCTGTCAGCTTTCAATTAACTAAATAGTTGTTATTAGTCATTTGTTGGACTGATACTTGGTTTCTTTGATTTTTTTGCATTAATACCAAAATCAGCAATTAAATTTTAAATAACTGAATCCTAAAATTGAGAAGATTATGCATTGAGCAAATATATATTTTAAGGCTATATGTTATAACTTAGAAATGGGGGGCCTCAAGTCCAAGGACTGAAGGACCTCTGCTCAATTTCATCTAATACAAGAGTCTGTAACCTCTTTTTGTAGTGATTTTAATAAATTACCTTAAAAATTTTAGAAATAATATCTTTTTTACAAGGAATTATTTCCACTTTTTTTGTTGTTGTTGAATAACATTTTTTAGTTGTTTTATTCACACAAACACTTATTTGTTCATTAATACTTATTCATTAGATGTGCATTTATTAAATACCTACTATGTAGCCAGCCTGTCTTTTATAGTTGAGAAAACTAATGAAAAGTCATGGTGTCTGTTCTCTAAAACTTTTTGGTTTTCTTGGGGGCTGGATATTTAAGTTACTAATTATGGCTATGTAGTAAGTGTTCTCAGAGAGGTAGATTTTATGAACTAAGTGAAATGAACTATGTGAATGAAGTTTAGAGTTACAACGTTGGGTGAAAAGCAAATCCCAGATGATTACTTAAACTCTGACAATATTTCTGAAAAGCTAAAAAACAAGTACAACCAAATATTTAGGGATACCTCTGAAACACACTGAAATAATAACGTTGATTATTATAATGACGATGAAAGCTTTAGGGATAAAGCTTTTTTAGGGATAAGTCAGGATAATGGCTAAAGGGGAAGAGATCACTGAGAAACACTAGATAGATGTAACAGTATTGGTATTGTAACCTAAACTGGGTGGTAAAATGTGTTAATTTTATTATTATAATTCATAGCATGAGTATGTGTTTTCTGGGTATGTATGATTTTGTTGAATTGTTTTACTTTTTATTGAGGAAAATTTCAATCTTATACAAATGTAGAGAGACTAGTATAATATACCTCATGTTCATGTCACCAGCATCAGTGTGGATTAATTTATGGAAAATTTCATTTAATCCAACGCCCCACCCACATTATTCCCTTGATAATTTTTTTTAATATATACATATATCCACCCTTTTTCTGATTCCTTTCCCATATAGGCAATTACAGAGTATTGAGTAGAGTTCCTTATGCTATACAGTATGTTCTTATTAGTTATCTATTTTATAAATAGTAATGTGTATATGTCAGTCCCAGTCTCCCAATTTATCCCTCCCCCTCCCTTACCCCTTGGTAACTGCAAGTTTGTTTTCTACATCTGTGACTCTATTTCTGTTTTGTAAATATGTTCATTTGTACTGTTCTTTTAGATTCCACATATAAGTGATATCATATATTTGTCTTCCTGTCTGGCTTACTTCACTCAGTATGACAATCTCTAGGTCCATCCATGTTGCTGCAAATGGCATTATTTTTGTTCTTTCTTATGGCTAAGTAATATTCCATTGTATATATGTACCACATCTTCTTTATCCATTCCTCTGTTGATGGACATTTAGGTTGCTTTCATGTCCTGGCTATTTTAAATAGTGTTGCAATGAACATTGGGGTGCATGTATCTTTTCAAATTATGGTTTTCTATGGGTATATGTCCAGGAATGGAATTGCTGGGTCATATGGTAGTTCTATTTTTAGTTTTTTAAGGAACCTGCATGCTATTCTCCATAGTGGCTGTACCAGTTTACATACCCACCAACCATGTAGGAGTGTTCCCTTTTCTCCACACCCTTTCCAGCATTTATTGTTTTTAGATTTTTTGATGATGGCCATTCTGACCGGTATGAGGTGATACCTTATTGTAGTTTTGATTTGCATTTCCCTAAAAATTAGTGATGTTGAGCATTTTCTTATGTGCTTTTTGGCCATCTGTATGTCTTCTTTGGAGAAATGTCTATTTAGCTGTTCCACCCATTTTTTGATTGGGTTGTTTTTTAATATTGAGCTGCATGAGCTGTTTGTATATTCTGGAGATTAATCCCTTGTTGGTTGCTTTGTTTGCAAATATTTTCCACAATTCCATTATCATTCTTTAAAAAATTAAACCTAATTCCTCAGAATTGTCAAATATCCAGTGTTTAAATTCAAATTTCCCATAATCTCATTATTTTAAAAAGTATATATATATATATATATATATAGTTAAAATTAGGATCCATACAAGGGACAACCATATATTAAATCTATAGGTTCCCTTTTATATGTTTTTTCTTCATTTTAAAAATTGACTTTTTTCAAACAGAAGTTTTAGGCTCACAGCCATATTGAGCAGAAGATACAGAGATTTCCCACATACTCCCTGCCCCCACTTATGCATTATCCCCCATTATCAACATCCTCCACCAGAGTGGTACATTTGTTATAACTGATGAACATACACTCACCCATCATAATCACTCAATTCATAATTGATATTATGGTTTACACAGTCTGTGGTTTGTACAAATGTATCCACCATTATGGTATCTATACAGTGTATTTTCACTGCTCTAAAAATCTGTGTTCTACCTCTTCATGCCTCCCTCCCCCATAACTCCTGACAATCACTGATCTTTTTTACTTTCCCCATAGTTTTGCTTTTTCCAGAATGTCACATAGTTGGAATCATACAGCATGTGGCCTTTTCAGATTGGCTTCTTTCACTTAGTAATATGTATTTAAGGTTCTTCTATGTCTTTTCCTGGCTTGATAAATCTTTTCTCTTTAGTGATGAATAATATTCCATTGTCTGAATGTACCATAGTTTATTTATTTATTCACCTATTGAAGGACATCTGAGTTTCTCCCAAGTTTTGGCAATTATGAACAAAGTTGCTATATATATCTGTGCACAGGTTTTTGTGTGGACATAATTTTCAATCCTTTGGGTAAATACCAAGGAGCATGATTGCTGGATCATCTGTGAGGTTGTATAGTGTTATTTGAAAATGTATTTGGATTAGTTATAATGTATATTGCAAACTTTAGGGTGACCACTGAAATAAAGTTAAAAAAAAAAGTATAACTGATATGCTCACAGTGTGAGTACACCAGATCATCCTAATTCCTCCTTCCATACCTTGTATAACTGCTGTCATTCATTTCACTTATACATAGGCATATATATATATGTCTATATATACATACATAGTTGAATACATTGTTGCTATTATTATTTTGAACAATTAGGTCAATTGAAAATAAGAAAAATAAAAGTTTTTATTTTACCTTCACTTGTTTCTTCTCTGATGCTCTTCCTTTCTTCATGGATACAAGTTTCTGTCCTATAACATTTTTTATCTGTCTAAAGAATTTTTTTAACATTTCTTGCAATATAGATCTCTGATAACAAATTCCCTCAATTTTTGTTTCTCTCAGAAAGTCTTTATTTCTCATTCACTTTTGAAGAATAATTTCACACAGTATGGAATTCTAGGCTGATGTTTTTTTGTTTTCTCAATACTTTAAATATTTCACTCCACTCTTGCACTGCTTGCATGGTCTCTGAGAAGTTAGAAGTAATTCTTATCTTTGTTCCTCTGTAGTAAAATGTTTTTCCTCTGGCTTCTTTCAGGATTTTTTTTAATCTTTGATATTTTGTAGTTTGAAAATGATACGCCTAGGTTAGGTTGTTTGTTTGTGGGTTTTTTGTGGGGTTTTTTTTTTTTTTGGTGGGGACAGTTGGTCATTTATATGGTTTCGTGTTCTCTGAGCTTATCAGATCGGTGGTTTGTTATCTGACAATTTGTGGAAATTCTCAGGGGGAGAGGAAAAATATAGAGAGTAGTACATTATTTTTCCAGACATTTCTTTTGTTCAGTTCTCTCTTTTCCTTTTGGAATTCTCTTTACCTCTATGTTACACCATTTGTAATTGTTCCATAGTTTTGGGATATCCTGTTCTTTTTTTAAATCTTTTTGCTCTTTGCTTTTCAGGCTTGGATGTTTTTAGTGAGATATTCTCAAGCACGGAGGTTCTTTCCTCAGCTCTATCCAGTCTACTAATGAGCCCATCAAAGGCATTCTTTATTTCTGTTACAGTGTTTTTTTATCTCTGGCATTTCTTTTTGGTTCTTTCTTAGAATTTCCATCTCTCTGCTTACATATTTGATCTATTATTGCTCTATAAGAGCCTTAGCAGCTTTATTGAGATAGTTGACCTAAAACATTGTGTAAGTTTAATGTGTATAATGTGATTATTTGATACACATATACATTGTGAAATGATTACCATACTAAATTAATGCATACATCATCTCAAATAATTACCATTTTTTAAGCAGCCATATAGCACAGGGAGATCAGCTCTGTGCTTTGTGACCACCTAGAGGGGTGGGGTAGGGAGGATGGGAGGGAGACGCAAGACGGAGGAGATATGGGGATCTATGTATATGTATAGTTGACTCACTTTGTTATACAGCAGCAACTAACACAACATTGTAAGTAATTATACTCCAATAAAGATGTTAAAAAAAAAACAGTGAGATACCATTATGTACCTATTAAAATGGATAAACTGGGGAAAAAATACCATTTTTTGTTAGTGGTGAGAACATTTAGGATGTACTCTTTTAGGAACTTTCAAAAATACTATATGGTATTGTTAATTATAAACACTATGGTGTACATTAGATCTCTAGAAGCTATTCATCTTACTGGAAGTTTATACTCTTTGACCAACATCTTCCCTTTTCGCTCACCTCCCAGCCCCTGGCAGTTACTCTCTGTTTCTATGAGGTTGAGCCTGTGGCATCTTAATCACAGCTGTTTTAAATTCCAAGTCTGTTAATTCCAACATGTCTGCCATATCTGAGACTGATTCTGATGCTTGCTTTGGCTCTTCAAACGGTGGTGTTTTTTTTTTTTTCCTTTTTGTATGATTAGTAATTTTTTTCTTGATAGCTAGAAATGATCTACTGGGTAAAAGGAACTTCTGTAAATAGGCCTTTCATAATGAGGTGGTGAGTTGTGGAGGGAGGGGTAGCATTCTATAGACCTAGGTCTGTCTTTAAGTGAGTTTGTATCCCTGGGCTGTGAACCATACACAGCTTCACATTTTCCTTAAGTGGGATAGGATGACTACAGGCAGCTGGAGTTGTGAATTTCCTCTCCCCCAGGTCAATTAGGCTCAGATAAAACCTCAGCAGTTTAGCCGCTAGTTAAATAGTTTCAGCTGTGGACAGACCTAGTTAAGAGCAGAATGCTGTGGCAGGTTTCAGAATGGTTCCTTTTCCCTTTCCCCTGCCAGAAGCACAAGGTGATTTTTCTCCCATATTCACTGTGAGAAGCTGGTGGAACTCCTGGAGGTAAAATTCACAGAAGTGCAGCGTCCCCCTAATGACTGGTCCTCCTCTGGTTTTTATCTCTCAGAGGCGTCCATGTTGAGCCTTCACCAGTTCGTCAGTTACAGTTCGGATTTCCCTGCCTGGTTCCTGCAGAGGCTTGTGCTCCTGGTAAGTTGTGATTCTTTATATTCCTCTGTTGATATCTACAATCTTGGGAACAGCGGTTTGCCTTGTGACCTTACTTCTCTTACGGAGCTAAGAAAAGTTGTTGGTTTTTCAGTTTGTTCTGCTTTTTACTTTTTGTTCGGAAGATGTTAGCGACTTCTGAATTCTTACATGTCAGACTGAAAACCAGACTAGAAGTCTCTTTTTTCTTAACCAGTCTGTTGTAGAGTCTTTAGTTATCTATCTGAATTTTATTGCATTTTGCTGGGTCTGTCCTTATAATAGCATTTAACATCTTTCTCTGTGCTCTGCAAATTGGTAATTGGCGGATGAAGTTTGATCTGATTTCATTTTAAATTTTTGGCAAAATTGCTTACAGATGGTATATATAGTTCTCTAAGGAAGTTTGCGATATCTGGATAGCTCTCTTTTTGTGACGTTAGCAGCCATTGATATTGCACAGATTCATTAATTCACTTGGGGTTGTAAAATGATGATATTCTATTGCCTTTTGCATTTATTTGATTAACTTCTCTAAAAAGAAACCTCCCCTCATCAGCTATTTGGTTACCAAAAGATGCAGTTGGTATAGGAAAGGCAGAACAAAGGCTTGTTTCGCTTTACCAGTTTTCAAGGAAATGAGTGATTCTCAAGCCTTCTGCATTGATGCACAATAAGTTTTACTTATCCCTGTAAATTCAAGGTTTAAGTGCATTCAGTGTGATTCAATCTGTTGCAGTTCTTGTCCTCATTGAGGTTCAAGTTTTCCCACCTTTGGCCAGGATGGTTTGGGCTTTTTTTTTTGACATGATTTAATAGTCTTTGATATCTTTTCTATCTGGTACATCAAGTTATTTCACGTGTTCATCTTATATATTTCCTGACACAAACCTGGATTGGGAGTCATCTATTTTTGTTAAACCTTGTTTATTTTCATAAGAAATGTATTGTAAGATCACAGCCAGGATAGTAGGGATATTCATCACAACTGAGTAGGTTATTTGGGAATTGTTTTGGGGCCTTTTTACTGGAAAACCCAGACTATCTTTCCATCTATCTAGAGATAGGTAAAGTTACAATTCCCTACATTTTTGGTCGGTTGTATTCCGGTTGCTCCCTACCTTAAGGCGACATCTATCTAGAAGTTGATTTATATTCAGTCCATGTTTTAAAATTGGGTTTAAATCTTAACTTTGCCACTTAACTATGTGGCCTAGGGCAAGTTTCTTGGCCTCTCTTTGGGTCAAGTTCATCTATATTAAAAAGGACTACTGAACTAGGGTGCCAATCTCAAAATTATCTTGTAATAAGTGTATAGTTAGTGTATAAAATATACTTATAAGAGGATCTGGCATATAAAAGCAGTATGTGTTAGTTATTATTATTATTAATCATCTAAAAGCAATATATAGATTTAATGTATTTTTAAATTTATATAAATGCTCTCATATTTGTGTAAAATTCTGAAACTTTCTTTTTTCACTCAATATTACGTTTTCATATTCTATCCATGTTGATATTTAAAGAGTGATTCATTCATTATGAAATATGTGGTAATAAATATATATATATGTAATATACTTTAAAATATATATGGTAATATATAGTAGTAAAGAGATACATGTGTATACGTGTGTTTAGTTCTCCCAAGAAATTTAATTCATTCTTACAATTTCAATTATAACATACGTACTGATAACTACAAAATATATTTTTAATTTCAACTTTCTCCTAAACTCCAAATCCTTATGCCTCCCTGTGGTAGACTGAAATAATGGCCATAATATTTCCTCTGTTTCCCTATCCCTTGAATATGGGCTGACCTTGAGACTCACGTTGACTGATCAAATGTGGTGGAAATTATGTTGTACAACTGTGACCCTAGGCCTTAAGAGGCCTAACAGTTAACATTTCCACTCTCTTGGAACACCATTTTGTAAAAAACAAAACAAAACAAAAAACTGAAATAAAAAAACCAGTCTAGCCTATTGGTGGATGAGAGGACATGTAGGGGAATACCAAGTGCTGAAAACAAAAGCCAGAACCAATTTCAACCATATGAATGAGACCATGTTGTACTGTCCACCCCAGCTGAGCTGTTAGAATGACTACAGCTACATGGGATAGCAAAGTACATCTCATGGGCTAAATCCAGTCTACTGCTTGTTTTTTATTTTCCTTGGTTGCTTTTGTGCTACAATAGCAGAGTTGAAGAGATGTGACAGAAACTGTATGACCCAGAGTTAAAATAGTAGCTATCTTGTTCTTTACGAAAAAGTTTGCCACTGTTATTTTAAGCCAATAGTTTGTTTGGCTTTGGGTTTTGGGGTTTGTTTGTTTGCTTGTTTGTTCAACAGAGCAATATATAGCCAATGTACTCTGCTATTCTCCAGATCTAAGTTTGCCCTTTCTCCTGCATTTACTAGCTCTAACAATATTATCCCTATCCATTTACCTAAACTAAAACATTAGAAAGCATGTAAGCATTTCTGCATTCCTTCTCTTCCATACCTCCCTATCTAGTTTATCACCAAATCTTGTTGAATATGTATTTTATATCTTTTTGGATACACCTCTTTTACAATGTTCTTCTTCAAGATCCTATAAAATCCTTCCAGGATAACTATATTTGTCTCATTTATTCATATATTTACTTATGAAACAAACCATTTTTTTGGTTAGGTACTGAACATAAAGAGATTAATAATCACACTCCATGTAATTAACAATAAAATAGTAAAGTGAAAATGACAAGTTAATAAGTGCTGATGGAGAAAAACAAATAAAATTATGGAAGCACAGAGGAGGGGCATTTAATTCAGTCCAGTTCATTCAGTCAGGGAAGAGCTTTCTAGTTAAGGTAATGCTTAAAATGATACGGAGTAGAAATGGGATTCTATGCAGAGAAGACACGAATAATTAAAGGTACAGTGGTGAGAAACAATGGAATTTGTGGAAAAAAAACAGAAGTTTGATATTCCTGGAGCAGGGAGAAATGAAGGTAGAGAGGTAGGCATGCATGAGCTAAATCACAGAGGGCTTTCATGCTGAAGATGCACAAACACTTTCTATGGAAGTACCCAGACACATTTTGTTTCAAATTAATTTTGACAGCTTCACTTTCCATGTTTACTAAACTTGATCAGTCTGTGAATGGTATGTAGTCCAACCATTCATGTTGGTTCTTACTTCCTATCTCCTTTCATAGTCACACTTATCCCTCGGGGAAGTGAGAAGAAGGAAAGAAAGAATAGCATGAGTCATTTGTCAGATTATTGCTTCTTCATTCCAAGTTCAACCTGCTTGTGGTACTGGAGCTCAATCTTGTAAACATTTCTCCTTTGCCAGTAGAGGGCTATGGAGTAAAACTACAGGAGGGAGGGGCTTCTCCTTCGGATTCAAGTACACCCACTCTCAGCTGGCTAAGGCGGTGTGTGGCAAACAGCAGGATGCAGAACCCACGTGGTTCTCACCTTCAAGTGTGCCAGTCTCAGCCTGTATTTTCCTATCTGGCAGCCTTGGCCTAGTGATCATGGACCAACTCAGACCCATGGTAACCCTGCTAACTTCACCACCAACTAGTAGGCACAACCACACCTTCTCCAAAGAGGTCTGGATTCCAGCTTTGAGAAGGGGGCCCCTTTTCAAGCTTATTCCTTCTTTCAGTACTCTCCCTCAGTCCTACCATATTTTTTAACATTCTTTTTCATTTCATTTTAGTAGCTAATTCTGTGAAAAGTTAATTCTTTTTTCTCATATCATACCTACTCAAATTACTGAGTGGTTTCTTTCTCTTGATTGGACCCTAATGATACAAAATACTATTTATTTATTTATTTTCCAAAATACTATTTAAACATCCAGAATATTTATATGGTACATCCTCATTAAGAATAAAATTGTCAGGATGCCAAAAAGAGGAAAATTTGAAGTACTGAGAAGCGTAAAGTTTGTAATGTTAATAATTATAACCCATGGTCATATCTCATGTCTTTCCTGTCTTATATAAATTTTTGCTAAGAAGGATATGTGAAGTTGGGAGTTAGGATATATTCAAGAGTGGAAAAGTGAAACTTCCATGTTTGGTCATGATAGAGAAACAGGAAGCAGATACCTTCCCTCCCCCACTTAAACAACTGAAAAAGGGAAACCATATATGAAACTGATTTTCATACATTGGACAACAGGCAGTGCAGGACAGTGACTACTTAAGAAGAGGAAACAAATGAGTTGACCCATAGAATTGTCCTATTTTATTGTCTGCATTGAATTTCCAGGTCATAGGACAAGTAGCGGTATCCACACAGAGCCTCCTAACACACAGAATACTGAATAGTCCTCAGAAGAGTATTGCCTCAGTAGTGAGGCCAAATCAGCCCTAGATTAAAAAACTGTTTAGGAACACCTAACAGAGCTTAAAAGCATGTCCTGAAAGGATCTAATTGTTTCCAAGTAACTTAATTGTCCCAGAAAAAAACGAGAAAACAAAAACAACAAAACTAAACAACTGCTGAAACAAAACAAAATCTGACACCCAGCAACATAATACTCACTATGTTTAGAATCCAATAAGAAATTAACAGATATTGAAAGAAACAGGAAATTATGGCCCATAATGAGGAGAACAATCAGTCAATAAAGAAGCAAAATTACAGAGATAATATTGATAGAATCAGTAGGCAGGTGTTTGTTGTAAGGAGTCATGTTAAATCATTCAGTGTACTGGAAAATGAAGTGAGGTATTTTCTAGAAAAAAGTCCGAATTGATTGATTGCCTTGATCATTAGGATTGACTTTACCAATTTATTTATATGCTGATCATTTTTCAATAATGAGCTAGTTACAATGTTTTGACAAAAATCAAATGCAGGGCTTCCCTGGTGGCGCAGTGGTTAAGAATCTGCCTGCCAATGTACGGGACATGGGTTCGAGGTCTGGTCCGGGAGGATCCAACATGCCGCGGAGCAACTAAGCCCGTGCTCCACAGCTACTGAGCCTGCGCTCTAGAGCCTGCGAGCCACAACTACTGAAGCCCGTGCGCCTAGAGCCTGTGCTCCGCAGCAAGAGAAGCCACCACAATGAGAAGCCCGTGTACCGCAACTAAGAGTAGCCCCCACTCTCCACAACTAGAGAAAGCCGGCGGGCAGCAACAAAGACCCAATGCAGCCAAAAATAAATATTTTTCTTTTAAAAAAGAAAAGCATTAAAAATATATACCTTGGGCTTCCCTGGTGGCACAGTGGTTGAGAGTCCGCCTGCTGATGCAGGGGACACGGGTTCGTGCCCCGGTCTGGGAAGATCCCACATGCCGCAGAGTGGCTGGGCCTGTGAGCTATGGCCGCTGAGCCTGCGCGTCCGTAGCCTGTGCTCCGCAACGGGAGAGGCCACAAGAGTGGGAGGCCCACGTACCGCAAAAAAAAAAAATAATAAAAAAGAATATATATACCTTAAAAAAATCAAATGTAAAAATGTGATATAAAATTGTCGTGTTGGCAAATATATATTTATACTAATAATACTCAGATTTATCCTGTTTCTGTGTACATTAAGTTAAGCAAGTTGTCTCTAAGTGAAAGCATGATGGGTATAATTAATAGTTATTTGAAAAGTTTTGATAAAGTCTTTTTGGTAGACATTCCTAGAACTAAGAAATTGAGTGATTCAAATAACTGGGTAAAAAATCCTATTGAATGTCAAATGGTTTAAAAATCTTGGCCTTCAATGGAATTAATAAAGAAATAGTTGAATTTTTAAATGTTGGCTTTTTATTTTTGATAATATATTGGCATGTGATTTTTTACATGTTATTTGGAAGTGCTTCAAACAATTGAGTGAAATTCTTCAACAAAGTTTCTTCCATTCTAATTTATTTATGTGACCAACGTTTCTCAGGATGTATATCAATAAAAGTGAAAAATATAACTGGATATGAATTCTATCTAATACTAACAAATTATTATCATCAAATATATAAACTGATAAAAAGCAGTTTCATCTATATCATAAGTATATTCATTCCATTAACATTTACTTTGTTTTAAAATTACAAAAATTTATCTTTGACCAACTGTTTATTACTAATAATTATAATAATAATGAAATCCCGAAGAAATTTTTAACACATAGGCCTTTTGATCACAGGAATAAAAACAGATCATATACAATTTTTTGTTGTTAAGAAGATTATCTTAGTATTTTGATTAAGATAATCAAAAAGCTCTTGAGACATAAAAATATATTTTATATAAGGCTGAAATCTCGTGCAGAAATGAAAAACTGAGTTTAAGGAGCAAAAAGTTATATAAAATTTCTGACTGGTTTGTTTATAAATTTTTCATAGATGAATGTTGGTTTGAAATCACTATGCTGTTTAGATTCTACTGATATTTTTTTTGTTTTATTTATTTATTTATTTGCGGTACGCGGGCCTCTCACTGTTGTGGCCTCTCCCGTTGCGGAGCACAGGCTCCAGACGCGCAGGCTCAGCAGCCATGGCTCACGGGCCTAGCCGCTCCGCAGCATGTGGGATCTTCCCGGACCGGGGCACAAACCCGTGTCCCCTGCATCGGCAGGCGGACTCTCAACCATTGCGCCACCAGGGAAGCCCCTCTAAATGAGTGATATCAGTTTTAATTAACATCAATATTTTTAATATTTTGGAAATTTTATCCTTGCAACCATTCAAGTAGGATAAAAAATTTTAGAGGTAAGCTTTAAAATATGGAAGGGTTACAAAGCTTTTCAAAAATTCTTCAAGGACGTAAATAAGAAAACATTTGAAAAACACTTCTGTAGCTGATAAAACTATTAGAGATTTTAATCAGAAAAAGGACCTGGTCACATTATATTTTAGATAAAAATCTGCCGCTGTGTTAAAAGCAGATTTGAGGGGGACAAGAATTATAAGGAGAAAAAAATTAGGTAGAAGATGGTTGAGATCTTACAGGTAATTGATGGTGAAGAAGTTGTATAGAGGAAGTGGCAATAGAATTTACAGGTTCTAAAACATTTAGGAGACATAGTCATCAGGAGTTGACTTCCTATGTGGTTCCCTAGTTTTAGGTTTTCTGCGCTCTAAGCCACCCTCCCTGTGGGTACTCAAATTAATCTTCTAAAACATATGTGATCATGTCCTTTACTTTGCTTAAGTTCTTGGTAGATTCCCATCTTTTTTTAAAGTCAGAGAGAGTAAAAGCTAAGATGCCGTAAAAAGATATCCCAAAGTTCAGTGACTTAATGAAAGAGATTGTTTCTCTCTTGTAACAATCCGACAGGCACAGGCAGGTAGGGCTGCTTCTTTTTTACAAGGTTACCTGAGTTCCAAGGTTTCTTTCATCTTGCTAACTCTCATCCTCTAGGGTGTGTCCTCAACTGCATGGTCAAGGCTGAATTGCCACCATGTTCATGTTTGAGGCCACTAGAAATGTGTGAGGAGAAATTAGTAAGTCCAGACTAGCAATTTCCTTTTAATAACGTGATGCCAATATTTCATGCATTACTTCCACCTACATTCCATTAGTGAGCACTTAGTTAAATGGCTACACCTATGTGCATAGGAAGCTGAGAAATGCAATCTAGCTAGCTGGTCATGTGTCAGTGAAGGAGGAGAGAATAGATTTGAAAAGAAAACTATCAGTCTGCCAACCATATATCCATAATTTGTGTTCAAGGCAAGATATTCACATCACCTTTTCATTCATTCATCAAGTATTTGGCTCTTCACCCTATCAAACTACCTCTGTATTTAATTTCAGTGGACTACATTTTCATGCACTCTTATGGTGTCATGCCTTTGTTCCTAGCGCTGCTATTCACTACAATGCTGTCTTCCCAATTTTGTCTCTTTTCAGTAAGTTGTGGATATCTTTTTCTTTAATAATGGATGTAGTTGGAACATGAACATTGGTCTTCTTATGCTGAGTCAAGTGTAGCAGGTTACCAGAATGAGGTTTCTGAGGAGTGACTCTTGGTAGTGAAAGTGTGAATAGAATATTATCCTCAATATAGGGTTAGGCTACCCTTTTATAAACTTGGTGCTTAGGTGGGTGACAGTTTTACCCAACAGTATGGAGAGCAGGTGGGAATCTGAGCTCAGATGTGTAGGAATTTGTTGAGTTTTTTTTCCCTTTTTCTCTCTCTTTGGTCAGCCATGTAGTGAAATTGGTATTTGATTGCTACGTTGGTCCTTGTTCATTATTGCTTTTTATATATTATTTAGTTTCACTATTATTGAGGGTTGCTTTAAGAAAAAAAATCCAATGATATAATTATACATTCTTGTATTTTTTCTAAAAGGCATTGAAATTGCTTCCTAAGCAATCTTTTAATTAGTATTTTGTTTTCTCCTGTGGAATAGTGCCCTTTGGTAGAAAAGAGGGCTTCCAATTGTAGTAAATGTTTTAGATTTCTACTTCCTCAGTTTATATGAACTCTCTATATTAATTGACGTCTACTTTTACTACATTTATCTCCTATTTTATTCACTGGCAACAGTGTTTTGAAAAGTATGATTTCATTAGGAAAATACCTAACAGCCAATTGGGTGAGTGTATTAAATACTACAGAAAAATTATTAGAGTGCCTGTTTTCAATTTTCCCATAGGTGACACATAGCTAGTACCATTCTAAATGTATAAAAGATGAATTAATTCATTGCATGTGACAGAAATCTTAGGACGTTAGGGCTTAATTCTCACAGAAACCCAGTCCTAGACAAAGAATCTGGCCAAGGGATTCCAAAATTATTCTTGAGAAAGACGTCTTGCTAAAATAGAATCATGAGATTTTTATCTTGATTTTTGGTGACAAAAGTAGGCAGATGTGAGCTGAAGGGCTTATTTTGTGATTTAAGATGAATGAATTTTCTCTTTTCTACTTAACTACATCATAGGCAATAGTTTTAACATTACTTTAAGAAGTATTTAATACCAATAAAAAGAAATCTTTTTTAAAGACTGCTAGTACTGGAAAGTTAAAAATAACAGACCCTTGGGAATAAGGGTAAAAATATTTCTTTAAATATTTAGAACAAGAAGAGTTTGCTTGTTGTAAGAGTTTTGAGCCATTTCTATCTTTTTTTTTTAACTTCTAAGAGCAGATACAAACTAATATCCCTGACTTCATATAAATTTGAATTTTTATATAACCATTGCAGCTCAAATTCTTCATGTCAAGCACAGTGCCTGTTACATAAAAGACGCTCAATAAATATTAGTTTTCTTCTCATCTTCCTCCTCTTTTCTTTCTTTTGCTTTTCTTCCCTCTATCCTTCTCTTTTCTCAGGAAAAAAAATTATGAGAGTTTGCTCATATGTGTAAAAAGATTTTTAAAAGACATAGATGGCAAAAAAAGAGGCTTTTCTAGAGTCATTGAGAAAGCATATTACAGCACCAAGATATCTAACATATATATATGTTTTTATCCCAGCAACTAGAACATGTTAGTTCAAGTTGATACATGTTATAATTGTATTGTGCTTTACATCACATATTTGTGTTGTTTGGCTTAGGTTTGTTCTAGCAGTCTTAGCTGCTATTATACTTCAATTTTTGTTTTAAGATGGCTGGAAGAAAATTAAAATAGGGACTTCCCTGGTGGTGCAGTGGTTAAGAATCCACCTGCCAATGCAGGTGACATGGGTTCGATCCCTGGTCCAGAAAGATTCCACATGCCACGGAGCAACTAAGCCCGTGTGCCACAACTACTGAGCCTGCACTCTAGAGCCTGCGAGCCACAACTACTGAGCCCACACACAACAACTACTGAAGCCCGCTCGCCTAGAGCCCATGCTCTGCAACAAGAGAAGCCACCGCAATGAGAAGCCTGCGCACCACAACGAAGATTAGCCCCCACTTGCCACAACTAGAGAAAGTCCGTGCGCAGCAACAAAGACCCAACACAGCCAAAAATAAAAAGATAAATTAATTAATTTAAAAAAGATTTAGTATAAAACAAGTAAAATATCTAAGTAAAATATTTTATATTGATTATGTGATGAAATTGTAATCTTTCATATACTTTAGATTAATCAAAATATTTTCACTTGTTTCTTTTTATTTTTTAAAAACGTGGCTACAAGAAAGTTTAAAATCACATGCGTGGCTCACATTTCTGTTGGCTGAATAACTCTACAGTATCATGATACCCTCACGTATATGGGATTAGAGAACATATCTACCAGGAGAAAGCCCATTCATCCCTGTTTTATTTATCCGTCCATCCCTCCATCCTTCCAACCATCCACCTATTCATTCATTTAACATATACTCCCTAGGTTTTATAGATGTAATCATGGGGAAATAGACATGGTCATTCTCTTCATGAATCATACAGTTTAGTGAAGGAAAAATTCATTACCTAACTATTCCACCAGTAAATGTGTAATTAGAACCTGTGTTAGGTTGGAAAGCTGTGTGGGTCATAAGAGCCATACAGAAGGAAACTAAGCTTAGACTGGGAATAGGGAGTATAAAAAGGTCTATACCTTTAAGGGATCGGGCATTTGGCCTCATAGCTAAAGCATGAGTGGAAATTAGTTAGGCCAGAGTGTGATGGGAAGAGAAGGAAGACCATCCCAGATGATTCTTTTCAGAGTCTTGGAGCAAGATGACCCATGGCACCAAAGGAGAACAGGAAGCATTCCCCAGGATGAGACTGGAGAGAGAGGTACAGGCCAAATCAAAAAATCTTGAGGAGACAAGTGGCTGAGAAGTAGAAAACGTCAGCAATGGCTGTTACAAACTTGTATTGGCACATGAGAAGCTAGTGGGCAATTTTTGTTAGGGTCAGGAACTCTGTAAAGGTCATTCTTGGTTGTTATATTGTTTGCTTTTGGTAGTTTGGCACCACATATAGATTTGGAAATGTGCTGTGGAATGTGGTGGCTTTTATGCCAGATCTATTTTTTTCTTTAGCGTTTAATTGCAGAGCTGCTTTTAACAAGGTTATTCCGGTTTAGTCATGCCAAAATGAGCAAGGCCACAAGGACACAGAGAGAAGATACTCTCGGGAATTTATATGTAATCACTCTACCTCCTGCCATAAGAACCAGATGGGAATCCAACCGAAAAATATAAACAAAACAAAGAGTTCTTAAGAGGAAAGAAGGGACCATTTTTTGGTTATCCCTTCGATCAAAAGATTTTTCTGAGTTCTTTTCTGCCGAAATCTTGGTGGATTGGGATTTGTTTTAATAAGGCAGGTTCTCTTCTTGATCATCACTAAACACTGGCACTGATTCTGAGCATGATTGTGGCAATATATGCAAAAGCATAATATAGGTTGTAAAGTACCATATAAAAGTTATTTCTGTGGTCCTTGATCAGTGAGGATCACAGCTTCCCACTCAAAGGCTATCTGCATTATTTTTTCCATATCCCTTTTTTATTCAAATGAATAAGAAAAGAAAAAACCTCACAGTGAAGCCACTTCCTGTAGTTTTAAAGTTTATCTACTTAAACTACAAATTTTTCTGGGAAAAGATCTATAAATAACTGTGAAGCTGAGGAATGCATGGGAAATTAAAGTTAACATGGAATGCACTGCTTATTTTTTGGGTTTTCAAGTAAACTGCTTTCTGTTTTGTTTGTTGGACAACACATGGTTAACTGGTTGGGGACATTATATAACATTGGGGAGACTGACCTATTTTTTTGACACACAATTCAAATCGTGTTTAAAATATGATTTAGCATATGTGATCTTGTGATTTATAACAGGAAATGTACATTTGGTCTTCCTCCCATGGCCCAGAGCTCCTAAAACCCTAAGTGATTAGAGAAAAAGGTGTCTTTTGTTAATGACTGACTTTTGGACTGCACCTAATGATAGGGGCGGTTGCCAGGAGAACTAACCCTGTGATTAAAGGATTAGAACTTTTAGTCCCACCCCCAAACCCTGGGGAGAGTGGAGGGACTGGAGGTTGAATCAACTGCCAACAGCCAATGACTTAATCAATTGTGCCTATTTAATGAACCAGTAATCTAGTAAGTAAAATGTATCTCTGAGTTCTGTGAGCTGTTTTAGCAAATTAATCGAACCTAAGAGGGAGGTCATGGCAACCCCTTATTTATAGCCAGTTGGTCAGAGGACTGGGAAACAACCTGGAGGGGGTTGTAGAAACATCTAGTCTATAGTTAGTTGGTCAGAGTGGCTGAAGACACAACTGGTGTCTGA
Source organism: Phocoena sinus (assembly GCF_008692025.1). Classification (NCBI taxonomy): domain Eukaryota; kingdom Metazoa; phylum Chordata; class Mammalia; order Artiodactyla; family Phocoenidae; genus Phocoena; species Phocoena sinus. Next base: position 32,003,433 of record NC_045772.1, on the reverse strand, counting down.
AGTGTATGTGTGTTGGGAGTGGAGGTGGGCGGGCGCAGTGTTGCAGGACTGAGCCCTCAACCTGTGGACCATGACACTATCTCTGAGTAGATAGCATCAGAACTTAGCTGAATTCTGGGACACATTGCTGGTGTAGGATAATTGCTTGTTGGTGTGGGAACACCCAACTTTCCCTTTACCGCACTCCACACACACATTGGAATTGGATCCAGGAACCCAAAAGAGCATACCTGCAGCAAAGCTAAGTACACACAGGAAACGTGTCACTGTGGCTTTTATGTGTTTGGGAAAACTGAAATATATATATTTATTTATAAGACCTTTCAGAAAAATCTTTCAAAATAACATAAAAAGAAAATTTGGAGACAAGATTTTGCAAGTAGAATAGAAGTTTTTAAAAGATTAGAGTATGAATAAGACTATATAACCAAGAAACTGTTTATTAGAAAAAAGGATGCTGAGTTTGGATTTGGAATGAATTATCCAGTTTGTGGATTTGCAAATTTTCATTTCCCTTCTCCTTTCATCTCTTATTCCTTGAGGCTATCAGGTTTGTTATTTGTTGTTAGCTGAATATTTTTTTGCTTGCATTATATGACTTTTTTTTCAGGAAGAAAGTCAGAGGAATGATCAAAATTAGTGAAAATCTGGACAAATCAGTCTCATTTAAAGAAACAAGTTAAAATCTTGGCCCAGTGACCTCCCCATTCTTTTCATTGCATGCAAAATACAAGTTACTCTCTCCAAGAGTCACAAGGTAGCTATTCTAATCCTAAACCCTAGTCAGAATCCTTTATCCACACTCATCCAAGCATTTCCGTGGGTTAGTAAATCCCCAGGCTGTTCTGTATGAGAAGTTTAATTTGACCAGCTAACAAGAAAGTCTTCTACTAGGTCATTTTCTATAAGTATCTCCTCATTCACATTGGACATTTAAGAACCTGAGTTGTCAAATAATCCAAGAATTCTAAGTCTAAAATCTTCATAATTCCAGGCTGAATGGTGAGGATGTTGGGAGACAGAAAGGCTGAGTTTTCTTTCTGAGAGTGTCTCCTCCCTAGTGACTTGGGAAACCTGAGATAATCCCACCAATACCAGGCACCTGCCTTTCTCTGCCAGACGGTATGAATTTTGCATTTAAGACTGTTAGATAGCACTATTATGAATGCTAAAAGTAGGTTTAGTCAGAGTGCCAATTATATTTAGTTCATGGGCTAAAATAATAAAGGATGGGGGTTTGCAATATCCTTCATTTCCTCTGTTCTTTGCACTGGATCAGGAGACGGGAACTCTCAGGCCAGCAAAACCAATTGTTGCGTATAGTAGTGTAACCTGTGCAGGTCTCTGACTCTTAAGAGAGAAGTATTGACATTATGTCTGCAGTGGTTTTCTTTCTTGCAAGTCAGATCAATTCAACCTAATCCAATTTTACTTGATCTGTTCTGTATTCCAAGCACTATGCTCAGTGCTAGAGATACAATGGTAATTGTATTAGGCAGGGTTTTCCAGAGAGGGAAAGAGGGGGAGGGGGTGATTTTTTAGGAACTGGCTCATGTAATGATGGTGGCTGCTAAGTCCAAAATCTGCAGGATAGGCCTGCAGCCTGGAGACCCAGGGAAGAGATGCAATTCCAGTGTGAAGGTTGTCTGCTGGCTGAATTCCCTTTTCCTCCAGGTGGTCAGTCTTTTTCTATTAAGACCTTCAACTGATTGGATGAGGCCCACTCACATTATAGAGGGTAATCTGTTTTACTCAAAGTCAAATGTGAATCTCATTTAGTTAATCTCTAAAATATATCTTGCTAGAAACAGCTAGAATAGTATTTAACCTAATATCCAGGCACTGGGTCCTAGCTAAGTTAACACATAAATTGACCATCACAGTAACCAGTAATATGGTACTTAGTCAAAATGTTGACAGTCTAGTGAGTGAGGAAGAAGTTCAAAGAAAGAACAGTACATTAATAAGTGTTATGATAGGGAGAAGCACAGGGTGCTAGGAGATTTTCAGGGGGCAGAAAGGCTTCCTGGAGGAGGTGACATTTGGACTGATCTGAACCTGCTTACACATAAGCATTCCTGGGATGGGAGATGGTATGGAGAAACGAGAGCTGGGTAGGTTGCTTGCTTGGCAGAGAAATAGCATGCCCAAACCCCTGAGATGATAGGAGCTTGGCTTATTCAGAGGAATGCAAATGCTGTTATTCATGATGGTTGGAGCTTAAAACGCAAGGAGTGGGCACGATAACTGGAGAGATGAACAGGATCCAATCATTAAAGGTCCTGAATGCCAAATTAAAAAATGTTTAGGTTACCGTTCCTTGCCTGGTAAGGTCCCTTCTCCCTCCGAGGAGGTCTGACAGAGGCTTTGCCCTGTGACTTGTACCATCTGGGCAGACAGTGAAGCCTCCTAGGCCCGCTCCAGTGGACGAGTTCTGCCAACTGTCACAGTCTCAACTCCAGTAAGACCACGATCCAAACCCAAGTCACCTATTATATCATTCTCCCTATCAGCTAAAGGAACTTATCCAGCTGCAAACTAGCTAACAGAGCCACATGTAATTCTTGATAATTAGTCATCTCCAAAAGTTATACCTTCAAAGATTTCAAATATCCAGCCATGAAGAAATGAACTGCTTATCAAAATGCTTTTCACCTCTCACTATACTGTCCATTCTGGATGAGTGTTTGATCCTTTACCACATTAATTAGTAGGAAGAAGATGAATAGAGGGTCCCACACATTCAACCACTTACTGACGGGCTGCTCTGTGCAAGGCTAGAGGCTATGCTAAATGCTAGAGGACAAAAAAAGTTTAATTTCCACCTGGAGAGTTCTTACAATCCTCCACGACAGTTTAGACTGACTGCAAAGGGAAATGGCTGGGATTTGGAGGCAGGCTTCTGTTCTGAATATTTCTCCACTCTTTACTAATCAAGGAGCTTTGGGCAGAAAGTTAGGTTTCTTTGAGTCACCTAATAGTCATGACTCATAACCTCATGACTTAGCTTTCTTTTCCTGTGAAATGAGGATTGCAATTAATTTCCTTACAAAGACATTTGTCAATTAGAAAAAGCATTTAACACTTGTAGCTAGCTGAGTGCCTGGCACAAAGGAGGTGTTCAACAAATGCTGTTGATGATAATATTATTCCTGAAAGCACCAGAAAAGGGATTTCTGACAGTGAGGGATGGGGGACGTTTATTCTTTGTGCAGGACTTTGAAGGCTGAATAAGATATCGACAAGTAAAGGTGTGGGACATGACCTTTCCTGTTGGAGCTACCTGATTAAACAAAAGAGCACAATCAAAGAGTTCAAGACTTTGACCACGAGTAAATCCTCGTGGGAAAACAAAATGCTCCTTTTAAGAAGCTGTTGCAACAGGCTGGGGGAGAGCCAAGGAGGACCCGACCTAGGACTTTGGCACAGGAATCTTTTATGCTTGGACTTCTGGCCAGGCTTTTGTTGAAGTCTAGGTATAAAGTCTGAGGTGGTGGTTTTCTAGGACATTCAGCAGTCTGTCTTCGGCATTTAACCTCATTTTTAAAATCAAAGTGGCATTTGTCAAGTGAAAGTGTGTCTCTTTCTCTCATCACAGTGTAACTTTACATGTAAAGCCTAACGAACTGAATTGTCATAATTTTTTCACTATGTTAAAGCTTCCATTGTCTTAAAAGAAAAAAATAAGTCAGTTGGAGAAATAGATACCACTGAAATTATCCACCCACAAATAGTCCTTTAAAAAGTGGCTCGGGCTTTCCGGTGGCGCAGTGGTTAAGAATCCGCCTGCCTGGGCTTCCCTGGTGGCGCAGTGGTTGGGAGTCTGCCTGCCGATGCAGGGGACATGGGTTCGTGCCCCGGTCCGGGAGGATCCCACGTGCCGCGGAGCGGCTGGGCCCGAGAGCCATGGCCGCTGAGCCTGCGCGTGCCATTGCAGGGGACACGGGTTCGAGCCCTGGTCCCAGAAGATCCCACATGCCGCGGTACAACTAAGCCCATGCGCCGCAACTACTGAGCCTGCACTCTAGAGCTCACGAGCTACAACTACTGAAGCCCGTGTGCCTAGAGCCCGTGCTCTGCAACAAGAGAAGCCCACACAACAGAATGAAGAGTAGCCCCCACTCACCACAACTAGAGAAAGTCCACGCGCAGCAACAAAGACCCAACACAGTCAAAAATAAATAAATTTATTTTTTAAAAAGTGGCTCTTTGATAACACTCATATATTCTGATATATTCTTTTCAGGAGTTTTGGACTTTCACAGAGATGTAGCTTGAGACTGTTTACAATGCCTAAGTGCTTATCATATTTATATGGCAATTAGGTAGAATATAAGAGAAGGTCATGTTATGGGAAAATTATTAGTTAAGATGTTGCTGATCTTATATTTTCATGAATTAGAATCCATTTCTAATACTCCACTGTTTTGTTTTGCCTTTTTTCGTTTGTTTGTTTTAACTTTCATTGCATGCTTTTCTTCAGATTTCTGAGAAAAACACTTGGAAGCTTTAACTAATATGTGATATTTAAGCCTATTTGTAATGTATGTGAGTTATGTTAAACATACGTTGTTCTCCAGTTTATTGTGTTTCTTTGTCCTTCCTCTGTGCATAATTGGATTTTAATATAACAAATGTAGTGGGAGATTTTCTACCCCGAGAGATTTCCTGGCTCTGGTGTTTGAGAGTATCTGAAGTTGTCTGCCTAATACTTCCTTGAAAATAGATATACAGCTCTATCTGGAAGTACACTTGGAAAGGTTTTATTGACAATAAATACTTGAAGACAGTAATTACCACAATAATGTTTATACACAGCAATAATACCTTAACTTTCTAAATAAACTCTTTTGGCCTTAGGAATTCTCCTATAATATATGATTTGCTTCTACTCTGAAAATAAAATCTTCCCTGTAGCTTAATAACCTTCCAGAGAAAACATAGCCACTACTCTTTAATATGAAAAGGAAAATTTAATTTAACACCCTATTTAACAATTCACAAGAAAGTAATAATTGACTTGAAATGATTACCATGGTAAGTTATCTTTTACTCCCCAGTGGGAAAGCTAATCAAGTTACTTCTTAAATGCACTGGTTCCTAGAAAATCTTTTGGAATTTTGTTAATGACATTGACATCCATGGAAAAGGAAGTAGTTTTGATTTTGGCCAAGGTTAATAGTAGATGATCCTCTTCTGTTTTATTCTAAATTTTTTGGTTTAATTTATCAGAATTATATTAAAATGAATTATAACAGACCCCCCAAATTGCATTCTCTTTCCCTGGGAATTCAGATTGTAGATAGGTTTGCATGTGATTTGTTGACATTCCATATATATACTCTTCTCCTCTATACCCTTTTCTAAGTGATCTTATCAACACTCATTGCTGTAAATATCACATTTATGTCAAGGCTGTCAGATTTATTTTTTATTTATTTATTTTTTTGGTTGGAGTAGAAAAGAATAGCTTTATTACTTTGCCAGGCAAAGCGGGTTCCTGCCTCGAAAAACTATGTGTCCCCAAGGCTGTCAAATTTAGACCTCCAGCAAGAAATCTTGTTTTGAGCTCTGAGCTAGTACATCTCAATATCACCCTGATATTTGAACATTTTCTTGTAAGAATTTCACACTTAACATGTCCCAAAACCAAACCTTCTTTTCCCCAACTCTGAGCACTCCAATTTTGATCCAAATCCAACTTACCCAGTGAATGGCACTATCTATTATTGGCCAAGCGAAAAACACAGACCTCATCTTCCTCCTAACCTACTTGTTCAACTCCAGTATTAAACCTTTCACCAACTCTGGTCAATTTTATCTCCAAAGGATATATTTCTATCTTCCTAACCACTACCCTAGTCCCATGGCATTATCACGTCTTGGTGAGACCACCACAGCTGTGTCCAGATTTGCACTGCTAGAAATCCTACTTGCCTTCTTAGTTTTCCTCATTTCCATTCTTCTCACTGCAACCAGAATGATTAAGACATTTTTGTAATGACATCACCTCTCTCTACTTAAAATCCTTCAAAAGCTTTCCACTGTGCTTAGAATAAAAACCAAAATACTTAGCGTGATCTGCAAAGCCCTGCAAAATTCAGGCTCTGTCTACTGCCAACCACATCTCATGCCAGTATGCCCCTTGTTTGCTATACTCCAGTCACACGGGCCTCCATTAAGTTCCTCAACGTGCCAGGCTCCTTCCTGCCTCATGGCTCTTGCTTCTACTTGCACATCTTTCCCCGACACACGTCACATCACCGTGCATCACTTCAATATCCATGGATGCCATCTCCTGTTCTAAATAGGTCTCCCTTCTTATTCTCTCCTCTCCTGTGATCCCATCTTCTTTTCCTGCAATGAACCAACATATCTACCTTTTAATTGTCACCTCTTTTCCTCCCATAAACCTTAAGCCCCATGAAAGCAGGGGACATGACTGGTTTGTTTACAACTATATATCTAGCAGCAAATATTATGCCTAATATGTAATAAGTACTTGGTAAGTATTTTTGAATGAATAAATATATAGACAAAAAAATCAGGTAAAACCTTACTCCATGAAGTCAAGTGTGTAAGGAATGTCACATTTCCTTTTTTTTTTTGTTGTATGTTGAAATGTCTAGGTTTATTTAGGTTCTTATGGATTAATCTGGAGGAGGTGATAGCATGTAAGAAAAATTAACAAATAGAAAGTCTTCATGGGAAATGAAAATTATCCTGGAAAGAATCTTAAAATATAAGGCTCTAATAGTTCACTTTAGTGTTCCAAATCAGTGAAAAGCAGCTTTGGAGGCAGGATGTCAAAAGTAGATGGAGGGTAGAGACCTCACCTTCCTTGTTCTTTTTTGGTTTATTGTTTTTTCCCTTGGTTAATAATGTAACATGATAGAGATGCTAATTATTATTACAATATATAAATATAACAAATTAACATATTGTACACCTTAAATTTATACAATGTTATATGTCAGATATATTTTAATTAAAAACAAATGACCCCCTTTCAGGCAAAGCAATCACATTTCCTTTTATTAAGTGAAATCTGTTGCTGGGATCTCAACTCTTACTAGGAAGTTAGGAAATTCAAACTCATATATTATTGAAGGGAGGAATCTCCCCTCTCTAGAGACACATGAGGATCTCGGAGGCGTATGTGGTACCCATAAAATAAGGGGAGGACCCTTATCTGCAGCTCTTTACTTAATTACAGATGTCTTTACGGTCATGCCTGCATTGCCTCTTGAGGGGGAGGCTACTCTGCTGCTCTCAGGCCAAGCTTGAGCAAAGGAATCTTTGATGAAACTGTGAGCCTGATGTCTAGGGGTCAGCCTTTTCGTGAATTCACAGTAATTTCCTTTTGAGAATTTGTCATTTCCTAGGGGCAGGACCCGGATCTCTCTCTCTCTTTTTGTCATCATATTCTGAGCGCCAGACTTTGACTATGATTATAAATTCGGGTCCAACTGATCCAAAGCACAATGTGTAACAATACATGGTAGGATTTGTTAAATTTTGCTTTTACAAAGACAACAAATTATTATTTTAAATGATGGAATCAACAGTATGGAATTGGGATTATTGACATTTTGCTATACTGTTAATAAAAACATGAATAGTATAGCCTACCACAAATAATATGTGGTGAGATCTTGTATAACCTTCTAATCCTACTCTACTAAGGGAGTTTGTGAAAACTCTTGTTTGCATAAAGGAATTCATTCTCCCTCTCTCCTTCCCTCTCTCACTCCTTCTCCTTCCCTCCCTCCCTCCCTCCCTCCCTCCCAATTCTGTAGACTCTCTTCTTCATGCCCCATGCCATTTTGTATTTAAATTATTTCCTTATATCAAGATCCTTAAAATGCATTAATTTTTTAAAATAAGAGAATTCATCAATTGATTATTTCATTTTTTTCCTACAAAATACATTTCTGTTTTAGAATAGTTGAAAATACTGGAGGATAAAAAGACAGTAAACAAACCTGTATTCGACAATAACCAAATGCCATCAAACCCTTATTAAAATGGTTTAATATGCCCAGCTCTTCAAAATGCTTTGTGTCAAATTACGCATTAGCCAGGATTAATCTTGTCATCTGAATATGTGGAACTTTACTGCTTTCTGACCTGTGCTGAGTACCCCCTGACTACTGCCCCTATTTTCTACTGGCCCTGAGGTAGTGCTTGGATTCCATCTCAACTTCTTTTGGAATAAAGACCAATTCCCTGTTTGATTCCCACTAACATTATGATTTTCTATTGGACAACACCAAAGATGTCTTTGTACTTCATGGTTGCTATTATTAAACACTGCCTCTGACTGTATAACAGCTGCATGACTTTTTACCCATTTTATCTCCACTCTCATGTAGACTGACACTTTAAGTTTAGAATTAATAGTCATAATAAAGTAGAAGCGATTCTGCATATCAGCATGCATAGTTAGTAGCTAAATATCACCGTTATATAACTCTGAGTGGTTCTGCTATTGGCATTTACTTCTGCCCCCAAATGACCTGCACAGGGCGAGAGTGAGAAACACATCTTTGTTGTATAAGCTACAGACACTTGGGGAATTTTTATTATTGCATTGTAAACTAAATTATCATAATTGATACAACTACCCTGTTACTGAAATCTTGAAGTGCGTGAGTGAAGAGGACATGGCAAATCCTAGGAGAGAGCTGCCCTTAGAGTTATCTTTCTTCATCTCATGAGATCACCTGAAGGTTTCACGTCTGCATGTCACTGTTTCACTTGCTAACGTTTAACTTGACGTGGTTACTGCCTACCCACCCCTAGCTCTTTAGACACAGCAAAAGATAAGATGCCCTTAAACCTATCTATCACAGCAACACTCTTCTTCCTAATGGATGGTGTGAAGGAACTGGGAGGGAAGGAATAGAATAGAATTAAAATTCCCCCTGGCATACAGAAGGCTTATATTCAATCAAAAAAGGAGAAAATATATATTCAATGACACAAAGTACAAACCATCAAGGGATGGAAATGTGCTAGCACTGTAACGTCAAAGTTCAGGTGCAACACTTTATCTGGAAAAGAGTAAATCAAATTACAAATTGGAAGAAAATGATGAGTTTTTTTTAAGTACAAAATCTTAGGGAAATTAATATATATTTCAATTCTTCAAACATTATGACAGCAGAAACTCTATTATCGTAATTTTGTTGAATATTTAGAAGCGCTATCTAGAGCCCAATGTGGAATTTAAAACTCTATTACACATTTTCCCTAGATAGACCATTGGAAAGAAATTTTTCCTGATTTATAAATCACTAAAGCTTCTATATTTTTTCCTGTAAATATGGTTGTCATGGAAAAACCTACAAGATGCCCAGAATTTTACCTATCATCTTTGAAATATAAAATTGTGTGCTGACAATATATCCAAGATCACCTGAATATTTTTGGTAAAATATGACAGTATATTTGTATCTTGGTACATCAAATACATTTTTAACATGCAGATACCTTAAATCCTTAGTTGAAAGTACATATCATGGAACTATACATTTGAAATATACTGTAAAACTGTGCATTTAAAATGAATTTTCAGTCTTATTTAACATTTTATGATGTGATTTCCATGGCTGTTATTCTAAATATTACTTCAATCTGAATTTAGTTATTTATATAAATTTATTTATTTATTTATTTATTTTTGGCTGCATTGGGTGTTTGCTGCGTGAGGGCTTTCTCTAGTTTCGGTGAGCGGGGGCTACTCTTTGTTGCGGTGCGTGGGCTTATCACCGTGGCTTCTCTTGTTGCAGAGCACCGGCTCTAGGCGTGCAGGCTTCAGTAGCTGAAGTGGCTCGCGGGCTCTAGAGCGCAGGCTCAGTAGTTGTGGTACACAGGCTTTGTTGCTCCGTGGCATGTGGGATCTTCCCGGACCAGGGCTCAGACCCGTGTCCCCTGCCTTGGCAGGTGGATTCTTAACGGCTGCGCCACCAGCGAAGCCCCTGAATTTATTTTTTTAAAGACAAGTGCAGTGTTTTGAAATTTTCATCAGCCTTTCAGGTAGAGAAACTGTAATTCTAGTCTATATGTGTGCTTTTGCTCACAGATAGAGGCTGTAAAAATATTTTCATAAATTGATAATCGTTAGTAAATGTTTATTCATTGAGTTGCAGTGGCTGTATTGCAAAATTATTTAATTTCGTAAGGACTTTAAACTGTGTCTACATTTTTCTGTTATTTCCTTTCAGTCTCCCTGGACTTTTTAAGTACTTCACTCAGCAAGGTCTGCAAGTTTTCCTTAGAAAAATAAAGCAAAGTTAAAGTAACACTGCTCCAGAGACTCTGATCCAATCTCTTGGTTCTGTAACTTTAACCTTTTATGTCCTCGTATACCTTTTGTAGCAAAATTTAATGCACCAGAATTTCTACAAGTTCCAGCCATATTTTGCAGATGATAATGCATGTGGGTGTTTGAATATCTTCTGGAGGCAGGTTTTCTAAGATATCTTTAAATAATGCCCTGTAGTCTGTCTTTAGCAGACTAAGTGATTAAACTGCAAAATTCCAGGATGTAACTATTTGTAAGCAAAATACATTACGCTACTGACATTTTACAATCCAACATTTTATAACAGATAAGCAGTAATAAAACCACTGTGCTTATCCAGCAAAGGATAAGTAACATGACATGCATTTAGAAATCTTCAAGGAGGCTGTAATTGGTTGGTACTGCAATCCCAATAGAGACAATTAACTCGACGTTTCATTACAACTATTTATACAAATTCCTCTCAATCTGAGACCTTTTAATATGTCATTGTTATGCTGTTGTTCTTAATGAGAAAACTACTCAAAGTATATTTATAGATGTATAAACAACTGTTAAAAAATTCAAAAGTATATCAATTAGTAGATTATGCCTAGGTTGACTCATTTCAACCTAATAACTTATAAATTATTAGGGATTTGTTAAACTTGCCAAAGCAGTAAAGTAGAAATGTTAATTTATTCTGGGGGCTGGTGGTTTTTAATTTCACTTTTAATAACATCAGTTTAAGGAATAAACCGTCAGTGAGGCTGTGTTTCTTTTTCCCTTCTCACATGGTGGTATACTTAAATACAAAACTCTGTAGCTTCTGCTGTGTAGAACTATCAAGCATTGGCTTTTAAATTAAGCTAAACATTATTAGATCCCTGATGTGAGCATCTTGCAAAAGTAAAAAAAAAATCGGGGTTCTAGCCCTGATTCTGTCACAAATTAGTTTTCCGAATTGGAGCATCTGACTCAGTCTATCTGAAATTGTTTCGATATCTACAAAAGGAAGAGGCTGGATGTGGGTGTGAGGTTGCTCCAGCTTTGCATTCTTTGTTCATCATGCAACTTTCTTTTTTAAGTTGTTCATATGGGTTCTAAACATTGTTGAACATAAGATTTGTTTTATCTGGTGAAGAGTTGATTTCTTAAAAAGAATTATTAATCTTTTTAAAGAATTATTTAAAATTCTTTTAAAGAATTAAAAATGTCTTTTAAAGAATTATTAAAGACAATTTTAATACTAGAGCAATGCTCCCAAATCTAGGCATAGTAAAACATTACATACCACAATTATTGAGTGTAATTACTCCAATGAATACTTTCTTTGCTCTTGTGCCAATCATCAGCCCGTTTGCCCCTAGATCTGTTCCCCTTTCTCCTCCTGCTCTGCTTTGTGTTTTGGGGGTTGAACACAGCAATCTAGGTTTCTCAGACTCCCTCGTTGAAGCAACCGTGGAGGATAAGATGACCTTACCTCCCTTCAAGAGAGAACACGTCACAGGAAGTTTGGGAAGCTGAGAGCAACCAGCTGTGGTGCCTTCAGGATCTGCCTCAGCTTTGGAGTCGAGGCCCCTTGCTCTGCAGGCAGCCCCCAGTCAGTGACTGAGCGTGATGGGGACAGAAGACCCCTCTGTGGAGAATTTGTGTGATGGAGCAAATTGTTGGACTGGTTGAGTCTTTCTCAGAGCTCTACAACAGTCTGAAACCCTTAGTACCCAATGCTTTGATCTGACCCCTCTCCTTTCACAGGTCCTAGCCGTGGGTCTGAAGGCTTTCTCTGCTACTCCTTCCCTTTATCTTTCATAGGTGTTACCTCAATAAATCTCTTGAACTTCTAAATCCATCTTGACATCTCCTTTCCAGAGGACAAGAACTTTTGTCAATTACTTCTGACTCCATTCAGCCAATGGGATACACTGGAGGAAGACTGGAGAGAGGAAGCAAGAGAGAACCTTGTACATCTCCCTCTCTCCACTAAAGGAGGCATCCCAGTGTGGCTGCACCTCCTCCATGACACCAGCCCCTGCCACTTGGCTACTTTTTCTGTGGATCTCAGTTCCTGTCCAACTAATTGGCTTCTAGGCTCCAGTAAGATCACCTTCTCCCAACTGCTTTAAGGATACTAGTAGCTTCCTGTTATCAATAACATCTTGGTTACTTCACTATCCTTTATCCCAAGGATTGCCATCTGGTAAAAGGTAGTTACCAAGCATTATCTTTTGATACTTTGAGTTCTTCCTATTGTCTCCCCGAGATCTGAGTCACTGGGGGACTGCAAGTGTCCTAGCTCTCTATAGTTACCTTTCAAACTGCCTCCTAGACTTGGCTTTTTTTGGAGCACTGCATCATTGCTCTTCTGGCGAAAGACTCCTTCCCTCTTTTCTTTTGGACGATGTTCCTTCTCTCCCTTGTGGTGCCCCAAATTGAGGCATACTCCACCTCTCTCCCTGGCCATGGGTTTCAGGCATGAACCCAGTATCAACCAATCAGAATCTTTTTCCAGGAATTGTTAAAGATGCTGGGGAGAGAGGAATCTCCTTTTGAGCTTGTGGCCATCGAGGACTATGCAACCCTGTACTTGATGGGGGTCATTCTGTGGGAAGAGCCTATCTGAGAGTGTGGCCAACATCAAAGAACAGAGACCTGAGAACACTTTTTAAGCTCCTAGATAAATGTGAGAAGAATGCACTCTTAGTGCCAAGAACAAATCAACTCAAAAAACTCTCCAGTCATAAAAGTCTTTCTCTTCCAGCTTGCCAAAATGGAGTTTTGAGTAGAGTGACATGGTAGTAGGAGAGGAGGTTATGGGAGATGATAAAGTTAATCTGGGGTCACGGGCACAAAAAAGGAAGACAAATATGGGTGTCTGGATGGTTGCTGAAGAGTGAAACAACTTTGAAAACACAGCACCTAGCAGACATTGACTTATCTCCACATGTTCATTTCTGTGTTTCTGGCCCCTTCTGCCACTTATGATGTGCAACATTCATTCTTTTTATTACATTGTGAAAAATCTTCCCTAACTCTTTGAAGTCAGAGCCCTTCATTTTACTACCATCCAGTGCTGACATCTGTGACTAAGCTCCCTGGCTGCTTTGGAATTTTTTTGAACCAGTTGCCATAAATTAGAGAAAAGGAGCTTGTCTAAAATTAAACTGTTTATTCATAAAACAGTAACTTTTTTTTGTGTGGTAGGAAATAAAACAGATTTCAAATGCCTATCAGTGAATTGTTGAAAATAACATCTGAACAATCATCCGTGTTTTCCTTAATTTTGAATGAACTGTTTCAGTGTATGTTTTCTTTAATGCTGTAGATATATGGGCTAACGTCATAGAATAACTTACTCCATGCCATGAATGGATAGGTTTCTGACAGGAGCTCAGCATCACCTGGGACTTAAGATCAGTAATTTTTTTTTTACTAGGTTATATAAACTTTACTTAGGCTAGAAATGTTTTCTTTCAGCTGCTCTCAGCTTCTAGCCTGGGTTGGCCACTTACCTGGCCCTGCTTTGATTTCCTGCATGAATCCCTCGTGACTCTCTGTCTCTACCTTGGTCAGAACACTTAACATTTGTGCCACCAAGTAAAGTTCTGTTTGAATCAGCTAGAACTTTTAAAAGGAAGCATGGCTATTGACATGTTTTGATTAACTTACAATCATGTTGTTTATGATTAAATAGAAAAAGTTAAATATGTTATTACTTATAGCCAGTTATAAGCGATTATTCTTACTTGTAAGCAGCATGACTAAAAATTATTATTTCAGAATTTCTGCTGACTCTGACATCTTTGACACATTAGGAATGAGCAGATTGAATCTTAAAGGGTATTTCTTGGCCAGAGTGGTGAGTGCATGGCTGTTCAATCTAGTGTTTACCTATACATATGTTTTTATAGGTATATTTTATAATAATACTATATTTGATAATAAAAAATATAAGTATACATGTTTTTATATGACTGGTCTTCCTTCTCTTAAGATTCTCTTTTTCTTTTAAAAAAATATATATTATTTTCTCAAAATATTTTTTAAATTTTGTTTTATTTTTGGCTGCGTTGGGTCTTCCTTGCTGCGTGCAGGCTTTCTCTAGTTGCAGTGAGCGGGGTCTACTCCTCGTCGTGGTGTGCGGGCTTCCCAATGCTGTGGCTTCTCTTGTTGTGGAGCGCGGGCTCTAGGCATATGGGCTTCAGTAGTTGGCATATGGGCTTCAGTAGTTGTGGCACACGGGCTCAGTAGTTGTGGCGCATGGGCTTAGTTGCTCCATGGCATGTAGGATCTTCCCGGACCAGGGCTCGAACCTGTGTCCCCTGCATTGGCAGGTGGATTCTTAACCACTGTGCCACCAAGGAAGTTCTGTCTTTTTCTTATTTGGGGCAGGGTGAGAGTAGAATGGGAAAATGAGCTCTTATTTCCCATTTGACTACCTGAGAGGCGGTGGAATCTGTGAACACTTGCACATGGAATATCTTCGTCTTGTTAAACGCAGTTTTTAAATATTTGTCTCTTTGGTTGATTGGAAGCTCCAAGAGTAAAAAGATTGTCTCTGGTCTCTCCTCTGGTGTAGTCTCAGTGCTAGGATGATGCCTTGCTCAGCATAGGTGCCTAAACCTTCCCTGGTGAAGTACAGAATTTGCCCATGAAACTATCATTGAATATATGCATTCCTCAAACATTTTTACTCAGACAGGATTCAACACCTAGAATTACTTTTGGCTTTCTTTATGACTTTGGGTAAGTTACATTTCTCAGACTCATTTTTCTCATCATATCTTCTTTAATAAGGTTGTTGTGAGGATCAAACATAATTAGGAAAAGTACCAAGAATGGTATTGCCATCTAATAAGTCTTCCACGGTTACCATATTGGGGATCACTGCAGAAATATCAGAAAACTTGTCTTAAAAAGCTAAAATGTTCGTGCTGAATTTTTTTCTATCAATTGAGATCTTTAGGCACTCTCCCATGGTTGTAATTCCACTACGGAATTCAGCTGTATGAGAAGGACTGAGGGCCAAATATCTTCTAAGCCCAATTATTTCTTTAAAAAATGGTAATATAATTTTGCAGCATACAAAAGGGTAGCAAGAGTTAATTTACCTATTGGCTGTCGTGCTCAACACACAGAAAGTGTGATTTGTTGTGCCAGTGTAAGGACACATCCAGGAGCAGCCTGATCACATCTTTTCCCACGTTTCACACTAGGTCACAACAAACTTTCCACATCCATGAGGTATTATAACAACATGTCAAGGTAGTTTTAGATTTAATGGCAGAATATACATTCTACTGTGAGGGAGATAAACTTTGAGCTGGGCAGAAATGAATATCCTTTCCAGCTGAGAAGAAACAGAAGGCACCAAAGCTTTAACCGTAGTTTAGAACAAAATAAAACAGTACCTGGATGTTTGGGGATTCCTTTGGCTCTGGTCTTTAACGAGGTGGAGGAAACTAATGCAGACACATATTATAATTTTGCCAGCCAGGAGAAAAATTTAGCATAGTTTTAGGTGTGTGATTTTTAGAGATAGCCCTACCCTCTCTGGCTCACTTATTGCAACTTCAAGACTAAATGGCATCTTCTAGATTTGCTTCTTAACAGAAAAATTTTATATATATATATATATATATATATATATATATATATATATATATATATATATATTTAAAAACCAGAAAGAAAATAAAGTAAAAAGGTAAATAAGTTTGTCCAGCAAACCTCACTGTTGAGCTGTGTAACTTTTATGAGAGTATGAAATATTTAGACAGGCTGTTTTTTTGCAAAAGTCATTTTGTGTTTGGCCATTGCTTCTTCTTGTTCCACCCCTTGCAAACAATCCTTTCTTCAGTCTTGACTCTGGTTATGCTTAAATTTAGAATCAAATTCCCTTTCCCATCCTCCCTCCTCTCTAGCTTCTTCCTTTCCACCCTTTCAGCAAACACTTATTGAGCACTTACAGTTAGGTAGGTACTTCACTAAAAACTTCTAATGAATTATCTCATATTCTTCATGATAACCTTAGGAGGTAGATAATAGTATTTTTTCCCCATTAAATGAGAAACAGCTACTAGAAATTAAGACTTGGGAAAGTAAGAGATTTGTTCAGAGGTTCAAGACCACACAAGTAGGTGGTAGAGCTGAGCTTTATCCTTACATTACCTTCAGATTCTGTGTTCCTAAACGCTGGCAAGCAATGCTATCTCTTAGTTATGTGCAAAGAGCATCAAGATAGCAAGATAAACGTTTTTATACATATGTAAAAAGTGTGAGTGGTCTCATAGATCTCAGAAGCCTGCATTATACATTTTGCCAACCTGCATTTTCACAGCAAGTCAGAGGATGACTGAGCATTTTGGTATAGAAGGTTGGAGGTACATGAAATGATGCTCAGCATCACAAGTCATTACGGAAATGCAAATTAAAACCACAATGAGATATTGCCTCACCCCTGTTAGAATGGCCATCACCAAAAAGACTAGATATAACAAATGCTGGCATGGATGTGGAGAAAAGGGGACCCTTGGGCACTGTTGGTGGGATTGTAAATTGGAACAGCCACTTTTCCAAATATGGAAAAGAGTATAAAAGCTCTTCAAAAATTAAAACGAGAACTACCAGATGATTCAGCAATTCCACTTCTGGGAATATATCCAAAGGAAATGAAAATATTGACTCCAAAAGATACCTGCATCCCCACGTTCATAGCAGCATTATTTATGATAGCCAAGACACAGAGACAACCTAAATGTACATTGATGGATGAATGGGTAAAGAAGTTGTGGTATATATACACAATGAAATACTATTATTCAGCCATAAAAACCAAGGAAATGGGCTTCCCTGGTGGCGCAGTGATTGAGAGTCCGCCTGCCGATGCAGGGGACACGGGTTCGTGCCCCGGTCCAAGAAGATCCCACATGCTTGCGTACAGCAAAAAAAAAAAAAAAAAAAAAAAAAAAAAAAAAAAAAAAACCAAGGAAATCCTACCATTTACAACAATATGGATGGACCCTGAAGACCTTATGCTAAGTGAAATAAGTTGGACAGAGAAAGACAAATACTATATGATCTCACGTGTGGAATCTAAAAAAAAAAAAAAAAATCAGAAAGACAAACTCATAGAAAGAGATCAGACGTGGTTAACAGAGGCGGAAGAGAAGAAATTGGAGGAAGGTGGTCAAAGTTACAGATTTCCAGTTATGAGATTAACAAGTACTAGGAATATAATGTACAATCTGATGTCTATAAAATACTGGTGTATTATATATAGGAAAGTTAAGAGAGTAAGTCCTAAGAGTTCTCATCACAAGGAGAAAATTTTTTTCTTCTTTTCTTTCTTTTATTTATATCTATATGAGATGATGGATGTTAGCTGAACCTGTTGCAATAATCATTTCACAATATATATAAATCAAACCATCACACTGCACATCTTAAACATATACAGTAGTATATGTCAACTATTTCTCAATAAAGCTGGAAAAAAACCCCACAACAATGAAAGTTTAGAACCTTACCTTTCCAGAACAGCTTGTTGCAAGACAGACTTTGATTTGATGTAACATGTCTTGGTTTTCTATAATTGATTTGCAAAATGTTACTCTTTGATAGATTTATAGGTCTCTAGGCAAGTACTGAAGTGACGAAGCATGCAGAGAACTTTAACATGTAATTAAGAATACCTTCATGAAGGCTGAAAGATACTCTTTCTTGCTGTGTGTTTACCAGTTGTATTGCAGGAGTAGAGCTGGCATTGCTTAGCAAAAGACTCTTTTTGTCTTGTCTGTTTATGCCTACGTTCTAAGTATTGTTCGAAAGAGTTTGCCTTAACAGAAAAAAATATGCACTGAAATTTTTATTAAACCAGTGTACCAATGAAACTCACATGTTTAAATAGACTGCCTAGACCTGGAATAAACGTAAGTAATCTATTTCTTATTTATCCACTACTATTCCAGGTTGTACAGAATGAATGCATATATGAAAACATATATATTACCTTGGAAACATTGAACTTCTTTTGGACTGGTGACAACAAAGTTATACATGCAGTTACTTGTGGTTACAATTTTAAGTGGCATTAAATACTGCCTTATAGATCTTAATCTACATAGCTTGGGAGAAGTGTAATCATCCCAGCTCTTCCCTGGCAGGAAGGTATTATAGGCACAGCTTTGTTTCTCTATTGATAATACTGTCTGCTGTACGTTTCCAAAGACTTTCTTGAGGTTTTGCCCTGTGTTAGAAGCAAGCTCCAGCAACTCCACTTATGTAAATGATACCTCAATTATATAAGGTTCTTTTATTTTTCAACAAAGCAGAACATCCTTACACTACAGATGAATTCTCTAGGGAAATTTAAGATTGCACAGATTAGAAACTTAAAAACTAGAACCTTAAAAATGATTACAGAAAAGTAAAGAATTCAAAGTAATAAAAGAAGTCTTTCCCTCTACTTTCATAATTTTACATGGTAATTGTTGAGTTTGAATTGTGCACTATTAACTCTAAGAAATATACTTTAATATGGACTTGCTGTTGCAGATATGTGTATGTATTCATATGCATGTATGTGTATCAGTAGCTTCTTAATATGAGGTACTGGTACATATATCTTGACACATATATCTCTTTGGCACCAATCCTTTATTCCATTGGTACATAAAATTCTCGTTTTGTCCAAATGAGTCAGTAGATCTGGGAATTTGTGTAAGCAAAAGTATGTGCAAATTGCTTTGGAAAAAAGAAGTCAGTTCCCTATATCAGGACAAATTACACTGTAAATGCATAGTACTGTGGAAAGAGCAGGGGCTTCATAGCTAGACACACATGGATTCAACTCCCCTTTTTGCCAACTATTAGCTGGATTACCTTGAGCCTCAGTTTCCTCATCTACAATGGGGAGATAATCTGGTACATAGGAGTGGTATGAAGATGCATAAGAAATGAAATTAAATGAAAACTGAAGCAGGTCCAGAGATAATATCAGCTGCTGCTGCTGATTGATAAAGCCTATTATTATGAACTATGTGCCAGGCACCGTATCAAGCGTTTTACATACACTCTTAAATCTCTCAACAATCCCATTTACACAACTTACTGTTCTTCATTTACACAAGGCAAATGATCCTTCGGGAAATCAAAAAGAGAGTTGTCTAAAGTATTGCCATTAATAAGTGATAACATGGGATTTTGAATCCAGATCTTTGTGACACCAAAACTTGGGCAATTTATTACCATCTTACATGAAACTTCTGGTATAGTACCTGGGAAAGAGTAGACAATAAGAGTAGACATTCTGTGCATATGTATATATTTTCCTGTAAGTAAAGATTTTTCTCTGTTGGTTGTCTCACGGGAACTAAATTTTAAGATTCAAGGGTCTCCACATTGCTATGTGACCTATACTGAAGTCATTGCTTCTGATTTCTATTATCCTAAATATTCTTCAAATATTTCTTCAAGTATTTTTTTAACATCTTTATTGGAGTATAATTGCTTTACAATGGTGTGTTAGTTTCTGCTTTATAACAAAGTGAATCAGCTATACATATACATATATCCCCATATTTCCTCCCTCTTGCATCTCCCTCCCACCCTCCCTATCCCACCCCTCTAGGTGGTCACAAAGCACTGACCTGATCTCCCTGTGCTATGCGGCTGCTTCCCACTAGCTATCTACTTTACACTTGGTAGTGTATGTATGTCCATGCCACTCTCTCACTTCGTCCCAGCTTACCTTCTCCCTCCCCGTGTCCTCAAGTCCTTTCTCTACGTCTGCATCTTTATTCCTGTCCTGCCCCTGTGTTCTGCAGAACCACTTTTTTTTTTAGATTCCATATATATGTGTTAGCATACGGTATTTGTTTTTCTCTTTCTGACTTACTTCACTCTGTATGACAGACTCTAGGTCCATCCACCTCACTACAAATAACTCAATTTCGTTTCTTTTTATGGCTGAGTAATATTCCATTGTATATATGTGCCACATCTTTTTTATCCATTCATCTGTTGATGGCACTTAGATTGCTTCTAGTCCTGGCTGTTGTAAATAGAGCTGCAATGAACATTGTGGTACATGACTTTTTGAATTATGGTTTTCTCAGGGTATATGCGCAGTAGTGGGATTGCTGGGTCATATCTTCAAGCATTTTTGATATGAAGAAATTGACAAAGTGATCAGAGTAATTCAACTTTTCTATTAATAATGCACAGAGAAGCAGTAATGAGAGTCAGGCCTCATTGCCGTTGAGAATCTTGGTGTTTCTGAGCTCTCCAAGATGAACAGTTATTAAATCTCTTTAAATTTTTATTACCTCTAATAAAGGTGTTTGAAAAGCTATAAGAGAAAAAAATAAAGACCAAATGTGGGAGAGTTTTTATCAGTTTTTTTCAAGAGATCTAGATAAAATAATTTAGTAAATAAATGTTTCTGCATAATAATTTTTTTAGTAAGTAGTTTCTTCTTCTTCCCATGAAAAATATAGTTAACAAACATTTAAAGACCACTAAAAGAAGGGCCAAAGTATTTGCCTTCCTGGAGCACCCTCGTGTCTCAGTACACATGCAAAACTTCCCACTGAAATTTTCAACTAGTTTTCTGTGTCTGTGATGCTCAGAGATGTCTAGGCTGGATACGTCACTTTGAAAGCTGTTGATGTAGAGATGACAATGCAATCCATGGGAATTGGTGGAGTTATATAATCAGAGTATAGATTAGGGAATGAATGGTGTCTAAAACAGCTTTGTGGGACTCTAGTATCTAATGTTCAAGTAAATGAGAATGAAATTGACTAGGGGACTAAGAATGAATGGGGAGAGAGGAAGGAGGGATTTATCAGAAGACTAGGAAAGAACATAGTTTAGAAACAAGGGAGTGGCCAACTGAATGCTCCTGAGAAGTAAGGTGAGGACAAAATATTACTAGTTGTAGAAACAGGTAGATCATTGGATAAGGAGACCTTGTGTTCCAGTTTACCCAGAACTGTCTTCATTGAAGCCTGCTTTCCCAGTGAAAGTCTTTCAATGACATGGCTATCCTAGTTGTTGGCAACTTTAGCAACAGTCATTCCAACAGAGTGATACAAAGTGAAGTCAAACTTGAATGGGTTAAGGAATGCATAGGAGGTAAGGAAATAGAAACATTAAGGGTAGAAAATTTCTTAAAAGAAGTGTGACTCTGAAAGGAACAAGAGAGTATTACCATGGATGGAATGAAATGTGATGACAAAGGATTTTTTAAGGTAGAAGAAAGACCTGAATAGGTCTTATGGGAATATTTGGCAGGACAGGAGAGGCTTGAAGAGATGCAAGTGAGAAGGGGTACTTAAAAGGGCAAGATTTCTGAAAAGAGGGCAGAGGGTAGGATTCAGAATAAGGAAGGCAGCTGGGCCCTGAAGGGGAGGAGGGGCACCTTAATAAGCGCAACAGAAGGGTGTAGGGGTGCAATTGCTAGTAGATATGGATGTTTGCCAATGGAAAGTTAAGGGACTTTAATCCATTGATGTATTTTCTCTGAAGTAGGAGGCGAGAATATTTGCTGAGAATGAAGGGGCGAGGTGGAGGTATTATGGGCTGAGGAGAGTAAAGAAGGTGTGAAAAGCTAATGTGTATGTGGTATGGGAGTGGGAGTTGAATAAAATCCTGCAATAGAATTGCTTGACAGTATTCAAGGCACAGCTGAGGCACATGATCATTACTTTATAAAGATACCAATTTATCCTTTGTGTGGTTTGCTCCAGTGGCACCCAGTTGACTGGCTTCAAGCACAGAAAAGGTGGATATATCATTTCATATAGAAATAAAGATAAGGTTTTGCCAATAGATGTAATGAAAAAAAACAGAGGAACAAAGATGTGAGAATCAGCAATACAATAAATGCTAAACCATGAAATCTAAACTTGGTAGGGAGATACATGAATCTTGGAAGGCAATTATAGAGAGGGAGAAAATATGGAAGACAAATTCTTTTCTACCATTGAGTTCATGGAGGAAAGAGTTGGACCAGCAAACCCAAAAGATTGGAGGCTGTGGTCAGAAACAGAGATGTCTGAATTAGTATCAACAACGATAACATATATCTATCTACTATCTTACGATGAATGTGTGTTCCCCACTTTTTAATCACTGTCCTAGATCTTAAGAACTCAGGAAAGCAAATCGCTTAAAATATGTATATGAAAATTTTGCTTCAAACATTTATATATAATTCAGGAATTTTAAGGGATTGGATTTTCTTCAGAAATCTGTGTCCCCCGACCCCAGCTTTATTGAGGGATATTTGACATTTAACACTGTGTAAATTTATAGTGTACAACATGATTTGATAAACACATATATTGTGAAATGATTACCGAATGTAAAAGTTAACACATCTATCACCTCACATAATTACCTTTTTTGCCTTTATTTAATTTATTTTTTTTATACAGCAGGTTCTTATTAGTTATCTGTTTTATACATATTAGTATATATATCTCAATCCCAATCTCCCAGTTCATCCCACCATCCACCCCCTCACTTTCCCCCCTTGGTGGCCATACGTTTGTCCTCTACATCTGTGTCTCTATTTCTGCTTTGCAACTCTACATCTGTGTCTCTATTTCTGCTTTGCCTTTGCAAACCAGTTCATCTGTACCATTTTTCTAGGTTCCACATATATGCATTAATATACGGTATTTGTTTTTCTCTTTCTGACTTACTTCACTCTGTATGACAGTCTCTGGATCCTTCCACGTCTCTACAAATGGCCCAGTTTCGTTCCTTTTAATAGGTAATATTCCATTGTATATATATATCACAACTTCTTTTTCCATTCATCTGTCAATGGGCATTTAGCTTGCTTCCATGACCTGGCTATTGTAAACAGTGCTGCAATGAACATTGGGGTACATGTGTCTTCTTGAATTATGTTTTTTTCTGGGTATATGAGGGCCCAGTAGTGAGATTGCTGGGTCATATGGTAGTTC
Organism: Phocoena sinus; assembly: GCF_008692025.1. Classification (NCBI taxonomy): domain Eukaryota; kingdom Metazoa; phylum Chordata; class Mammalia; order Artiodactyla; family Phocoenidae; genus Phocoena; species Phocoena sinus. The sequence goes on along the minus strand of NC_045772.1, from coordinate 31,980,165 downwards.
TATTTTTAGTTTTTTTAAGGAACCTCCATACTGTTCTCCACAGTGGCTGTATCAATTTACATTCCCACCAACAGTGCAAGAGGGTTCCCTTTTCTCCACACCCTCTCCAGAATTTGTTGTTTGTAGATTTTCTGATGATGCCCACTCTAACCAGTGTGAGGTGATACCTCATTGTAGTTTTGATTTGCATTTCTCTAATAATTAGTGATATTCAGCAGCTTTTCACGTGCCTCTCGGCCATCTGTATATCTTCTTTGGAGAAATGTCTATTTAGGTCTTCTCCCCATTTTTGGATTGGGTTGTTTCTTTTTTTAATATTGAGCTGCATGAGCTATTTATATGTTTTGGAGATTAATATTTGTCAGTTGATTCATTTGCAAATATTTTCTCCCATTCTGAAGGTTGTCTTTTCATTTTCTATATAGGTTCCTTTGCTGTGCAAAAGCTTTTTAGTTTCAGTAGGTCCCATCTGTTTATTTTTGGTTTTATTTCCATTACTCTAGGAGGTGAGTCAATAAAGATCTTGCTGTGATTTATGTCAAAAACTGTTTTTCCTATGTTTTTCTCTAAGAGTTTTATCGTGTCCAATCTTACATTTAGGTCTTTAATCTATTTTGAGTTTTTTTTTCAGATGGTATTAGGGAGTGTTCTAATTTCATTCTTTTGCATGTAGCTGTCCAGTTTTCCCAGCACCACTTATTGAAGAGACTGTCTTTTCTCCATTGTATATCCTTGCCTCCTTTGTCATAAATTAGTTGACCATAGGTGTGTGGGTTTATCTCTGGGCTTTCTATCCTGTTCCATTGATCTATATTTCTTTTTTTGTGCCAGAACCATATTGTCTTGATTACTGTAGCTTTGTAGTGTAATCTGATGTCAGGGAGTATGATTCCTCCAGCTCTGTTCTTTTCCTTCAAGACTGCTTTGGCTATTCGCATCTTTTGTGTCTCCATACAAATTTTAAGATTTTTTGTTCTAGTTCTGTAAAACGTGCCAATAGAAATTTGATAGCGATTGCATTGAATCTGCAGATTGCTTTGGGTAATATAGTCATTTTCACAGTATTGATTCTTCCAATACAAGAACATGGTATACCTCTCCATCTGTTTGTGTCATCTATGATGTCTTTCACCAGTGTCTTATAGTTTTCTGAGTACAGGTCTTTTACCTCCTTAGGTAGGTTTATTCCTAGGTATTTTATTATTTTTGTTGCAGTGGTGAATGGGATTGTTTCCTTAATTTCTCTTTCTGATCTTTCGTTGTTAGTGTATAGGAATGCAAGAGATTTCTGTGCGTTAATTTCGTATCCTGCAACTTTACCAAATTCACTGATTAGCTCTAGTAGTTTTCTGGTGGCATCTTTAGGATTCTCTATGTATACTGTCATGTCATCTGTGAACGACAGTTTTACTTCTTCTTTTCCAATCTGTATTCTTTTCATTTCTTTTTCTTCTCTGATTGCTGTGGCTAGGACTTCCAAAACTATGTTGAATAATAGTGGTGAGAGTGGACATCCTTGTCTTTTTTCTGATCTTAAAGGAAAGGTTTTCAGTTTTTCACCACTGAGAATGATGTTTGCTGTGGGTTTGTCATATATGGCCTTTATTATGTTGAGGTAGTTTCCCTCTATGCCCACTTTCTGGAGAGTTTTTATCATAAATCGCTGTTGAATTTTGTCAAAAGCTTTTTCTGCATCTATTGAGATGATCATATGGTTTTTATTATTCAATTTGTTAATATGGTGTAGCAGATTGATTGATTTGCATATATTGAAGAATCCTTGCATCCCTGGGATAAATCCTACTTGATCCTGGTGTATCATCCTTTTAATGTGTTGTTGGATTCTGTTTGCTAATATTTTGTTGAGGATTTTTGCATCTATATTCATCAGTGATATTGGTCTGTAATTTTCTTTTTTTGTAGTATCTCTGTCTGATTTTGGTATCAGGGTGATGGTGGCCTCGAAGTATGAGTTTGACAGTGTTCCTTCCTCTGCAATTTTTGGAAGAGTTTGAGATGGATAGGTGTTAGCTCTTCTCTAAATTTTTGAAAGAATTTGCCTGTGAAGCAGTCTGGTCCTGAGCTTTTGTTTGTTAGAAGATTTTTAATCACAGTTTCAATTTCATTACTTGTGATTGGTGTGTTCATATTTTCTATTTCTTCCTCATTCAGTCTTGGAAGGTTATACCTTTCTAAGAATTTGTCTGTTTCTTCCAGGTTGTCCATTTTATTGGCATAGAGTTGCTTGTAGTAGGCACTTAGGATGCTTTGTATTTCTGCAGTGTCTGTTTTAACTTCTCCTTTTTCATTTCTAATTTTATTGATTTGAGTCTTCTCCTTCTTTTTCTTGATGAGTCTGGCTAATGGTTTATCAATTTTGTTTATCTTCTCAAAGAACCAGCTTTTAGTTTTATTGATCTTTGTTACTGTTTTCTTCGTTTCTATTTCATTGATTTCCGCTCTGATCTTTATGATTTCTTTCCTTCTACTAACTTTGGGTTTTGTTTGTTCTTCTTTCTCTAGTTCCTTTAGGTGTCAGGTTAGATTGTTTATTTGAGATTTTTCTTGTTTCTTGAGGTAGGATTGTATTGCTATAAACTTCCCTCTTAGAACTGCTTTTGCTGCATCCCATAGATTTTTGGATCATCGTGTTTTCATTGTCATTTGTCTCTAGGTATTTTTTGATTTCCTCTTTGATTTCTTCAGTGATCTCTTGGTTATTTAGTAACGTATTGCTTAGCCTCCATGTGTTTGTGTTTTTTCCTTTTTTTCCCCTGTAATTGATTTCTAATCTCATAGCATTGTGGTCAGAAAAATGCTTGATACGATTTCAATTTTCTTAAATTTACTGAGGCTTGATTTGTGACCCAAGATATGATCTATCCTGGAGAATGTTCCATGTGCACTTGAGAAGAAAGTGTAATCTGCTGTTTTTGGATTGAATGACCTATAAATATCAATTAAATCTATCTGGTCTGTTGTGTCATTTAAAGCTTTTGTTTCCTTATTTATTTTCATTTTGGATGATCTGTCCATTGGTGTAAGTGAAGTGTTAATGTCCCCCACTATTATTGTGTTACTGTTGATTTCCTCTTTTATAGCTGTTACCAGTTGCCTTATGTATTGAGGTGCTCCTATGTTGGGTGCCTACATATTTATAATTGTTATATCTTCTTCTTGGATTCGTCCCTTGATCATAATGTAGTGTCCTTCCTTGTCTCTTGTAGCACTCTTTATTTTAAAGTCTATTTTATCTGATATGAGTATTGCTACTCCAGCTTTCTTTTGATTTCCATTTGCATGGAATATCTTTTTCCATCCCCTCACTTTCAGTCTGTAGATGTCCCTAGGTCTGATGTGGGTCTCTTGCAGAACACATATATACGGGTCTTGTTTCTGTATCCATTCAGCAAGCCTGTGTCTTTTGGTTGGAGCATTTAATTTGTTCACATTTAAGGTCATTCTCGATATGTATGTTCCTATTACCATTGTCTTAATTGTTATGGGTTTGTTTTTGTAGGTCCTTTTCTTCTCTTGTGTTTCCCACTTAGAGAAGTTCCTTTAGCATTTGTTGTAGAGCTGGTTTGGTGGTGCTGAATTCTCTTAGCTTTTGCTTGTCTGTAAAGTTTTTGATTTCTCCATGGAAGCTGAATGAGATCCTTGCCGGGTAGAGTAATCTTGGTTGTAGGTTCTTCCCTTTCATCACTTTAAATATATCATGCCACTCCTTTCTGGCTTGTAGAGTTTCTGCTGAGAAATCAGCTGTTAAATTTATGGGAGTTCCCGGGCTTCCCTGGTGGCGCAGTGGTGAGAGTCTGCCTGCCGATGCAGGGGACACAGGTTCGTGCCCCGGGCCGGGAAGATCCCACATGCCGTGGAGTGGCTGGGCCCCTGAGCCATGGCCATTGAGCCTGCGTGTCCGGAGCCTGTGCTCCGCAACGGAAGAGGCCACAACAGTGAGAGGCCCGCGTACCGCAAAAAAAAAAAAAAAAAAAAAATTTGTGGGAGTTCCCTTGTATGTTTTTTGTCATTTTTCCCTTGTTGCTTTCAGTAAATTTTCTTTGTCTTTGATTTTTTGTCAGTTTGATTACTATGTGTCTCAGCATGTTTCTCCTTGGGTTTATCCTACCTGGGACTCTCTGTGCTTCCTGGACCTGGGTGGCTATTTCCTTTCCCATGTTAGGGAATTTTTCCACTATAATTTCTTCAAATTTTTTCTTGGTCTTTCTCTGTCTCTTCTCCTTCTGGGACCTCTATAATGTGAATGTTGTTGCAGTTAATGTTGTCCTAGAGGTCTCTTAGGCTGTCTTCGTTGCTTTTCATTCTTTTTTCTTTATTTTATTCCACAGCAGTGAATTCCACCATTCTGTCTTCCAGGTCACTTATCTGTTCTTCTGCCTCAGTTATTCTGCTATTGATTCCTTCTAGTGTAGTTTTCATTTCAGTTATTGTATTGTTCATCTCATTTGTTTGTTCTTTAATTCTTCTAAGTGTTTGTTCTTTAATTTGTCTATGTCTTTTTTTTTTTTTTTTTTTTTTTTTTTTGGTATGCAGGCCTCTCACTGTTGGGGCTTCTCCCATTGCAGAGCACAGGCTCTGGCGGCCATGGCTCACAGTCCCAGCTGTTCCCTGCATGCAGGATCTTCCTGGACCGGGGCACGAACCCATGTTCCCTGCATTGGCAGGCAGACTCTCAACCACTGCACCACCAGGGAAGCCCTCTTCTAGGTCTTTTAAAAATATTTCTTGCATCTTCTCAACCTTTGCCTCCATTCTTTTTCCAAGGTCCTGGATCATCTTCACTCTCATTATTCTGAATTCTTTTTCTGGAAGATTGCCTATCTCCATTTCATTTAGTTGTTTTTCTGGGATTTTATCTTGTTCCTTCATCTGGTACATAGTCCTCTGCCTTTTCATTTTGTCTGACTTTCTGTGAATGTGGTTTTTGTTCCACAGGCTGCAGGATTGTAGTTCTTCTTGCTTCTGCTGTCTGCCCTCTGGTAGAAGAGGCCATCTAGGAGGCTTGTGCAAGCTTCCTGATGGGAGAGACTCCATAATTACCTTTTTGTGTGTGTGGTGAGAACTTTTAAGATCTACTCTCATAGCAACATTCAAATATACATTACAGTATTGTTCATTATAATCACCATGCTGTGCATTAGATTCCCATAATTTACTCATAACTGGAAGATTGTACCCTTTGACCAACTTCTCCTTTCCCCTACCCTGATGCATCTGGAAACCACCAATCTACTCCCTGTTTCTATGAGTTCCACTTTCTTAGATTTCACATATAAGTGAAATCATACAGTATTTGTATTTCTCTAGACAGTAATTATCTAAATTATTTCACTTAGCATAATGCCCTCAAGATTCATCCATATTTTCACAAATATCAGTACTTCCTTCTTTCTCATGGCTGAATAATATTCCATTTTAAATATATGCCACATATTCTTTATCCATTCATCCATCAATGGACACTTAGGTTGTTTCCATGTCCTGGCTATTGTGAATAATGCTGAAATAACCATGGGGGTGCAGAAATCCCTTAGAGATAATGGCTTCATTTTCTTTGGGTATATACTCAGAAATAAGATTGCTGGAGCATATGGTAGTTCTACTGTTTAATTATTCTGAGAAACCTCTGTTTTCCATAGTGGCTGAACCAACTTACAGTCCTACCAACAGTGCGCAAGTTCTCCTTTTTCTCCACACCTTTGCCAACTCTTATTATCTCTTTTGTTTTTGATAATAGCCATCCAAACAGGTGTGATGTGATACCTTATTGTAGTCCTGATATGCATTTCCCTAATGATTAGAGATATTGGGTATCTTTTCATGTACCCGTTGAACATTTATATGTCTTCTTTGGAAAAATGTCTATTTGGGTCCTTTGCCCATTTCTTAATTGGATTATTTGCTTTTTTTTTTTTTTTGCTATTGAATTTTATGGGTTTCTTATATTTTGGATATTAACCCCTTATGAGTTGATGGTTTGCAAATATTTTCTCCCATTTCATAGGTTGCCTTTTCATTTTTCTGATGGTTTCTTTTGCTGTGTAGAAGCTTTTTAGTTTGATGTGGTCAGACTTGTTGATTTTTGCTTTCATTGCTTGTACTTTCAGTATCATATTCAAAACAATCATTGTCAAGACCAATGCCAAGAAGCTTCTTCCGTGTATTTTTTCCCAGGAGTTTTATGGCTTCAAGGCTTACGCTTAAGTCTTTAATCCAGGGCTTCCCTGGTGGTGCAGTGGTTGAGCGTCCACCTGCCGATGCAGGGGACATGGGTTTGTGCCCCGGTCTGGGAAGATCCCACATGCCGCGGAGCGGCTAGGCCCATGAGCAATGGCCACTGAGCCTGCGCGTCCGGAGCCTGTGCTCCGCAGCAGAAGAGGCCACAACACTGAGAGGCCCGCGTACTGCAAAAAAAAAAAAAAAAAGTCTTTAATCCATTTTGAGTTCATTTTTGTGAGTGGTATAAGAGAGGGCTCCAATTTCATTTTTTTTGTGTGCGTGTTTGTCCAATTTTCCCAACACCACTTATTGAAGAGACTGTTGTTTCCCCATTGAATATTCTTGACTCCCTTGTCAAATATTAGTTGACTTTATATGTGTGGACTTATTTCTGGGATCTTGATTTTGTTCTACTGGTGTATGTGTCTGTTTTTATCCCAGTACAAGACAGTTTTGGTTACTATAACTTTGTAATTCAGTCTGAAGTCAGGAAGCACAATAATGCCTCCAGGATTTCTTTAACTATTTGAGGTCTTTTGTGGTTCTCTATGAATTTTAGGATTTTCTTTCTCTTTCTGTGAAAAATGCCATTGGAATTTTGATAGATAGTCTCCCATTTATTTTCCCTAGAGTAATGCCCTGAAGTGTTCAAGGTTGCACAACTTTTCCCTATCCCGCAGAGTCAAGCTGGCTGTAAGATCTGCACCTGATAGTGAGATCCATGTGCTATTTGTATGGGCTTGCAGAGCCATCTGCGGGGGCACATGAAGTGCAACACATTGGGTTTTGTAGAGTGCCAGCCATGTGGCACATGGGGTTCTTGGGGTGCATATTGGTTCATTGGTAGAAGTTCTGTAGGCAAGTCATTGTGTGGAGTTCATGGGTGAGCCTCTTGGTGGAGTCCCTGAGCAGGTTAGCAGAATCCACACCAAGCTATTGAGATCATATCAGTCCACTCTTTCTTCCTGCTCTGAGGTGCCCAATTAAGTGAGTGAAATATTTTGTTTGCACGTTTCATTTGGGATGTGTTTTTTAAAGCTTCTGCAGTACTCATTAAAACAATTTCTCCTATTCTTTGTAAGGAAATACTTGGCAATTCATTCAAGGTCTACTCTACAGTTGAATCTCCAAACTTCTTGAAGTGATAGGACACGCGTATTACATAACGTGATATGTGAAACACTTGGCGAACAAGAAAACATGTAATTAATTCTAACCTTTTCTTTCAGCCTTGCCTTCTTCTTTATCTGCCTCTCATATAGCCAAGGACATGGGTTTGCAAATTACAAGCACTCAGTATTTATTTTTCTGAGTTTTAATACTGTCATTTAGTTGATAAAGGATAATCAGGCTCATGCACTTTGTTTCTTACAAAAAAATATCAACTGGGCTTCCCTGGTGGCGCAGTGGTTGAGAGTCCGCCTGCCAATGCAGGGGACATGGGTTCATGCCCCAGTCCGGGAAGATCCTGCATGCCGCGGAGTGGCTAGGCCTGTGAGCCATGGCCGCTGAGCCTGCACGTCCGGGGCCTGTGCTCCGCAACAGGAGAGGCCACAACAGTGAGAGGCCCGCGTACCGCAAAAAAAAAAAAAAAATCAACTGAAAGCATAATAATTTGAGGACATTTATCCCTGCCATTCTGCTTTTACTCTTACTCTTATTGTCTCCCTATCCAAACAGTTAAGTAATATTTATGAACAAGTGCTCCATGTGAGTGTAGATGAAGGAATGAAAAAGAGAAAATGATACATTCAGAAAATGGTCCTGCTTTCACTGCTCTGCTGCTGCCTGTTGACCAAAGGATTCCCAGCAAGAGTCTCCAATGCACTGACTTGTCATTGTAGGACTTGGCTCAGTGCATTTTGTCTGTGAAAATTTTACCACTCCAAAGCACTGTGCAGGAAATATGTGAATGGAATGCCAGGTGTTATGTTGAATTTTAATCACCTCCTTATTAAGTTTCTTCAGGAAAAAAAATAGGACATATCCTTTGCCATGAAGGAAAGGACATGTGCTCTTGAGGTATGGACACATGTTATGGTAACACATAATTCCTGTGCAAGATGAGGCTTCTTTTAAGGAGCAGATAAGATCCAAAAACAATACTTCTATTGGATTTGGCTGAGAAGCAGCCAACAAACTGCCAGCTGGTAACCAAGATAGATACAAGAGGAAAACAAACTTCACTGCGTTTTGCAATCAACTTAAAGTGTTTTTTAGTGGGAAAAAAAAAAAAACTAATGAACTTATAGTGCCCTATTTTATACACTTTGCTGCTTTACTTACTATAAATGCTTGTGAACTTAGAGGTAGTTATTTTGGGTTTGCTTGTCTAAATATTGAGCTAGTAGGCATTTGTTGATCCTTCGTCCATTTAAAGTCAACTGAACAGAGCAAGTAAGGCGTGAAGATTGATGTGGACCAGGATCTGTGAATTAGTTGCGGTGTAGGCCAGGAAGAGCTGATGGTGGTTTTGTTCCTTTTGAAGTTTTGCACACTGATTCAGAGCAGGTTAAATTGAGGGTATTTTCCAAATACAGGCTATAATTAAAAACCTGCTTGTCCTTTTCCAATCTTCTGTTAATTTAACTCATTAGTGATTTTTCAGGCTCATGAAAAGTGAATTTTCTATAATGAAATAAGAACTCCAGAAGAAGAGGTTATTGAAATTATCTCTGACTCTGTGATTAATACCCAAATCTCCTTCAAATCCTGTATCAAGGGCCGTTTGTCCCATTTCTGAAGGCTCACTTTTATCCTCAAATCTAAACCCAGTTTTACTCTTAGCAGGAGAAACTTCCCTATTCAAAACTTCCCTATAACAAAACAGTTTTAGCATTTGGAGTTTTCTTGTGATTATGTCAGGCCTTTCTTCTTGACCGATACACTCCTTTGTACCCCAGTCTATTCAGTATCTGTCTAATGCCTGATTCTTTGTCTTTTGCCTAAATTCCTAACATAATATTCTGTTCCCAACATCCTTCTATAATAGTGTTTTAACTAAGACTGTACATCAGAATAAGCTGTGAAGTTTTCCTAAAACAGAGGTTTCTAAGCCATACTTGTCAGATTTGTACGTACTGGGGTGGCCAAAATTTCATTCGGGTTTTTCTATAACATCTTATATCTTATGGAAAAACCTGAATGAAATTTTGGCCAACCCAGTAGAAAGTCAGGGCTGGAGTCAAGGCTTACAGATTTAAAAAATGTCCATAGACCATTCCCTGCTCCTATGACTTTCTCCAAGAGTTTGCGTCATCTCACCTCTAGCTTCCATTCCACCTTTGTCTGATCTGTTTACCAACAAACAATTCTTATGATACAAAATTCAAGATTGCACAATTAGAGCCTGGGCAGAAAAATCAATATACTTATTTGTGATATATACTTATATATGTTATAAGTTACTATTATGAAAAATAAATGTGTATCTATATTTTGGTCTTCTATTTTTGGTGTTATTCAAAAATGAATAGGGGTAAGAATATATCAGGGAAAATATGGCCTGGAAATGGCCTCCCTGTCCCCCAGGGCAGCCTGCCCTCCCTTGTGAGAGCAGAAGGGAAGCATATGAGGGGAGAGGAATAGGCACAAAAGTACCCACAGTGTGGGAGGGAATAAACTGTTTTAGCCTATGAAACTTATTGAAATGCTTAAATTAGAGGTTCACAAAATTTGGTGTGTACAAAAATTACTTAGCAATCCTGTTAATTATATATATATAATACAAACATAATGCGTATATTTATATTATATAATTACATATTATATAATTACACACACACACACACACACAGACACATTCTTTGTCTCCTAAAATTGGTCTGGAGTGAGGCCCAGGAATCTGCATGTTTAATAACCCCAGAGAGTACAGATGTCTTCAAACCACATCTTGAGAAATAGTGGCTTAAGTCAACTAACACTATGTATCTTGGCTTTCATCATGATTTTTTTAAACCATTTTTGTTTTTAAACTTTCTCCCTGAAAATATGTGTGTATATTTTATCCCTATGGGAGAGATACATGACCATTGAAAACCAAAGGTAGTTGATGCCTTTCAGCAAATTTTACTCTGAACACAATGTAATTATTTTTTTATATTGCATTCTCTCAGGAAGCTACATCTCTTGATTCCTTTAAAAAGGAATAGCACACTTATTCTTTTTCAATTACACCTGATGCTTAAGTATGAAGTGACTCTATTAACTGTGGCTAGGGTACCACCACCACCTTGTGGCAATGAATGAAAATTACAGTTTTAGTTTCTGACCACTGAATTCACACACATTGTTGTGAAGTGCCAGCTCCAGCAGTCCTGCTATAAGCAATATTTGGAGAAAATCTATAAATGCATTGTCTAGTGTAGGTTTTTTCCATATGGTGGTCCCGTTGCCAGGTTGATCCATAGTTAATCCTATGTATAAACACTAATATTTCACTCTCTTTCCAGAATATTAAATGTATAGTTTAAAAGTTTTACAGAATAACAAAAAATCAAGGTTAGAAAATTAAAGGAATAATGTTGACAGAATTCTCTTCTTTTCCCAGTGGAGACATTATTATTATTTCTTTTAATCTCAGGGAATTCTTATACCTTCTTATCCTTTGGTGTCATCAACAATACACTTATTGGTCTATTCTTTTATTTATTTATTTATTTTAAAACTGATTGATTGATTGGCCATGTTGGGTCTTTGTTGCTGCATGCATGGGCTTTCTCTAGTTGTGGGAAGCGGGGGCTCTATGTTGTGAAGCACAGGCTCTAGGCACATGGGCTTCGGTAGTTGTGGTGCATGGGCTTAGTTGCTCCACAGTATGTGGGATATTCCCAGACCAGGGCTCAAACCCATGTCTCCTGCATTGGCAGGCAGATTCTTAACCACTGTGCCACCAGGGAAATCCGGCCTGTCCTTTTCAAATGAGTTAAAGAAAAGTTACTTTCTGGAGATAATAATGTATATTAGGTCTTCAGGATTTGGCAGTGTGTAATGTGGAATGTATATTCATGGCCAGTAAACTGATGGATATTTTCTGAGGTTTTATACTTATACTACTACTCTCTCTTATCCTTTTGCATTTATGTTCACAACCAGTGGAAGAAGATAATCTTAACTTTAGAGTACCTTGTGAAAGTCCTTTCCTCCAAGATAGTGATTACTCTTGCTTTTCATTCTTGTTTAAATGTAAAGTTTTATATACCTTTTGTTGAAAGGCACTTTAATAATTATCAGGGAAGCACAAAAACAGGACAAAAAACCCTACAGTACAAATGCAGCATGGAAGGAAAAGGTATTGTTTTTTGCAAAGGGTTACTTTATATTTGGTGGAGTGCATGGAAATAATTTTATGATTTCAAGAGTAACTGAGGCCAAAATTTATGTCATGTCATGCTTGTAATTTCATTAACAATTTAACAACTCTCTTTATTTACTTATGGGAAAAATTTAACATTAGAATAGTCCCTGAGGAAAACTTGCTTAAGCCTCTTAGATAGCCTCATCCACCAGAGGGCAGACAGCAGAAGCAAGAACTACAGTCCTGTAGCCTGTGGAACAAAAACCACATTCACAGAAAGATAGACAAGATGAAAAGGCAGAGGGCTATGTACCAGATGAAGGAACAAGATAAAACCCCAGAAAAACAACTAAATGAAGTGGAGATAGGCAAACTTCCAGAAAAAGAATTCAGAATAATGATAGTGAAGATGATCCAGGACCTCGGAAAAAGAATGGAGGCAAAGGTTGAGAAGAATATTTTTAAAAGACCTAGAAGAATTAAAGAACAAACACCTAGAAGAATTAACGAACAAACAAACAGAGATGAACAATACAATAGCTGAAATGAAAACTACACTAGAAGGAATCGATAGCAGAATAACTGAGGCAGAAGAACGGATAAGTGACCTGGAAGACAGAATGGTGGAATACACTGCTGCAGAACAGAATAAAGAAAAAAGAATGAAAAGCAATGAAGACAGCCTAAGAGACCTCTGGGACAACATTACATGCAACAACATTCACATTATAGGGGTCCCAGAAGGAGAAGAGAGAGAGAAAGGACCTGAGGAAATATTTGAAGAGATTATAGTCGAAAACTTCCCTAACATGGGAAAGGAAATAGCCACCCAAGTCCAGGAAGCGCAGAGAGTCCCATACAGGATAAACCCAAGGAGAAACATGCCGAGACACTTAGTAATCAAATTGGCAAAAATTAAGGGCAAAGAAAAATTATTGAAAGCACCAAGGGAAAAACAACAAATAATATATGAGGGAACTCCCATAAGGTTAATAGCTGCTTTCTCAACAGAAACTCTACAAGCCAGAAAGGAGTGGCATGATATATTTAAAGTGATGAAAGGGAAGAACCTACAGCCAAGATTACTCTACCAGGCAAGGATCTCATTCAGCTTCCATGGAGAAATCAAAAACTTTACAGACAAGCAAAAGCTAAGAGAATACAGCACCACCAAACCAGCTCTACAACAAATGCTAAAGGAACTTCTCTAAGTGGGAAACACAAGAGAAGAAAAGGACCTACAAAAACAAACCCAAAACAGTTAAGAAAATGGTAATAGGAACATACATATCAATAATGACCTTAAACGTGAATGGATTAAATGCTCCAACCAAAAGACACAGGCTTGCTGAATGGATACAAAAGCAAGACCCATATATATGCTGTATACAAGAGACCCACTTCAGATGTATACAGGGACATCTACAGACTGAAAGTGAGGGGATGGAAAAAGATATTCCATGCAAATGGAAATCAAAAGAAAGCTGGAGTAGCAATACTCATATCAGATAAAATAGACTTTAAAATAGAGACTGTTACAAGAGACAAGGAAGGACACTACATAATGATCAAGGGATGAATCCAAGAAGAAGATATAACAATTATAAATATATAGGCACCCAACAGAGGAGCACCTCAATACATAAGGCAACTGGTAACAGCTATAAAAGAGGAAATCGACAGTAACACAATAATAGTGGGGGACTTAAAACCTCACTTACACCAATGGACAGATCATCCAAACAGAAAATTAATGAGGAAACACAAGCTTTAAATGACACAGTAGACAAGATAGATTTAATTGATATTTATAGGTCATTCAATCCAAAAACAGCAGATTACACTTTCTTCTCAAGTGCACATGGAACATTCTCCAGGTCACAGAGCCTCAGTAAATTTAAGAAAATTGTGGAGTCTCTTTTTATGAGAGCACTTATCCCATTCTCGAGGGCTCTGCCCTCATGATCTAATCACCTCCCTCATGATCTAATCACCTCCCATCACCTTGAATTTTGAGGGAACACAACAGACACTAGCACCATGAACCTCTTAACAAAGAATCTGAATGGATGCATATTTTGAAATGGTTAAGCAAAGCCCAAGAACCGTCACACAGAAAGTGTCTTTGCTAACTTGTCAGCATTTGAAAATCATGCTATTTATCATTGATTTTTCTCGAGGAAAAATTAATTGCTGTGCAGAAGTCCAAGGAGGTAGCACTTTTTAATCTGGCGCTCAAATGTGAACATTTCTCAGACCCGATTTTCTCCATCAGGAGCTCGTCCTTTCGTTTACCAGCTGTCTTTCTGTTTACCAGCTGTCTTCCTGGTCATTAGCTGTTATTAAGTACTCATTGGATGAAGGCTGTGTAAGAAGAGCAATCGTTCCTTAGCTGATCCCCCGGGTCACATCTAACTGAGAGGGGACGGTATGTATGGGATCACTGACCATGGCAATAGCAACTTTTCTGTTGAGAGCTGTAAGAGCTGCTTTCACAGTTTTGCAAAACAGCAAGAACAGAGTGTTCTTCAGATATGGCTAATCTTCACCATTACTGGCAACATAACATTCTAGTGGTGAGGTTTCAGGTTGCTCTGCAAGAGGTAGCCCCTCGATTTAGTTGCTCTTTTCAATGAAAGTTTCTGTGTGGGTATATCTCAAAGATGTGCTCCAATTTGTGTAGTTTTTGGAGTTGCAGTGTACAAATGCTGTTTTCACGGTACTTTGTTTAATCTATTTATAGGAACTTTACATATTAGGGAAATAAAACTTTGGTCCATGAAAAAAAAAAGAATAGTCCCTGAGACAGATAACATATTAACTTAAAGTTGACCTACTGAGAGAGATTGCGATGAGTAGGAAAAATGCAACACCTAAATAAGGGGTTACTTGGAGGGGTTAAATACTATAAAATAGCAAGAACAGAAGAGCTATACACAAATTTTGATGATTCTTCATTTTTCTTAAAAGACAGCTTCTGATGTGGCTTCCAGGCTTAATCTTGGTTAAAGATAGTGCCTCTCATCCTCTCTTAGCCATGCTACGTGCTTTCAAGAAGCCATATTTGAGAGCATCTGTACTTGTAATTAATCCTCCATCCCTGTGTGTAAGAATACCTATAAAGTGCTCAGCAATTCATTGTACTGCTCACATTTGTTCTCTGTAGAAAAGGACTGAATGCTTTCTAATGCCTATCCAAGTAACCTGACAAGAATATTACAATGACAAGGAGAGTTTCTAAGTACTTTTAGTTCTTTGAAACAAAATATTTTCATCTATTAATAAAAATAGATGTCTACCTAGAGACGGGTGGGTAAAAATCTCAATTTTTGTTAAAGAGAAATTAATCATTCCCGTTCATCAAAGGGAAATCCAAGTGAAACAAGATTACGTTAAACGTCACCTTTAGAGTACAGGAAACAAATAACAAAAGAATGTTCTCACCTAATCACATTTAAGCTAAAATAATACTGTAGATTCTATTTCTGTTGAGTCATAAAAAGACTATTTTGTTCTGTGCAAATGCATTCCCTAAGGAGTATCTATGGGAAAAACTGGAACTAACCTTCTCCCACCATTGTATTTTGAAAGTACATGGCAAAAGAGTAAACAAACGAGGATCTTCCTCTCTTTCTATACTCTTTTTAGTTGTTGACTCTGAACTCTGTGGTTGCTGAGTTGATGGACATGTTTATAAAGGTTTTAACCTTTGTTTTCAAATAGGGGTGATCAGGCCTTTAAAACTGTGTCTTTCTCACCTCGGTTGTGGTACAATATGGTACCCAACCCTCAGCTGTCCTAAACAATGAGAAAAGACAACTCCTAGTATGTCATATGTTCCAGGTTTGTGTGGGCAGCATCAGTATTCCCAGGCTGTAGTCTAATACTAAACTGATCTGTGCATGTCCAGCTCAGTATATACATCCTCTGTAAGTAAAACTTAAGTTCACCATAGGGGAATAAATGTCTGGACACACAAGCACACAACGTGTGCACATACATATACTGTGTTTTAAAGTGATAGAAAAAAACATGAAAGAATTCTGGAGGTTTTATTTTTTGTGTATGTTTAAACACAGCATATAACATACCAACAGTAATGGCCGTTGATATTTTTCTTAAAGGGCCACTGCATGCCCAAAGTTGCTCACTGTGGATTTTCAGGCCATGTGGTTGCTGGACAAGTCAGTTAGTACATTTTGGCTGCATTGAACATCCGTGAGGCATGTAGCAATGAACTAATGTTGTAATGTCCAAATTAATATAATAAATTAATAAAACTGATATAAATAAGCACAGTTATATATTATTCTTGAATGTGCTGAAGAATAAGGAGTTAAGAACTGTACCAGAAGAATAATGAGCAGCCTGAAAATATATTAATCAGATCTTGTGTGCAACCTATTATAAGAGATATACTACGTAGAATTAAAATAACAAATGAGAAGCAGTTTCTAACCCAAAGTGTTTGTAATATATTTGGAGGAACCAACCAAATATGCAGAAAAACGCTTTGAAAATAATCACCAAATAATATGCAGTTTTTCTTTCCTACCAATAAATCTAAGTCTCCCAATCCTAAAATCAAAACTATATCTTCGCTTGACATTATACATACCCCCAGTTATTATAATAAGAGCACACTGAAACAGAACTTAGGCTGGTTTAAAAAAAAATGATCTAAGACTGTTGTTTTTCCCATTTTGGTCATCAGAAACTTGACTGTTACAGTCAAGCAATGTCATCCAGTGTAGGTTTCAACAGTGGCTAAAGGATTCATTTTAAGTAAGTTTAAAATATATATATATACACACACACATAAATGGACAGACACACACAATATGTATACACACATACCCTCATACCCACATATGGTTATATTTATTATTTATATTTTTCCTGTGATGATTCATGTGTAACTAACTCTAATGGGATTATAGCTGGTCCTGTGAGTCACCTTCAGTTTCTTCTCACTAAAAAATTACTAAGAATCCTGAAGCATTACACACAAGATAAGAGTCTCTGTCCTGAGTCTGGTCTATATTCTCACTATTCCAAAGCACATTTACTAATGCTGTCTGTGCTGGGGTGTCCACATTTATTTTTGGTTTTACTTCTAAATGTGTCTCTGCACTTTTTCTAAATAGAGCTTCTAAGACCTGCATCTTCATCAATTAATTTTAATGAGATCCTTGCTTTCCTCCTAAGCCCTTTGTGAAATATTGACTGCTTTGTTTTCTAAATACGGTCACTGGGTCTAGCCTACTTCAGTGCTGTCCCCCAAGCCTAACTGGTCCATCACTCTTTCCTCTCTGTTAACTCTGTTCTTTCTCCCAGATCACTGTTCTCCACTGTCCTTCCCTGCCACTGGGGCAACTGGGAAAGGGCTTTATTTAAAATATTTAATATCCTTCTTTTTCATTAATTTTATATTTGAGATATTTGGGGTTTTTTTCCCATGGTGGGCTTACCAGCTTATAAGTGCAAGGTTTTGATTACAAAATCATTTAGATATTTTGTCATTTATCCATCCTAACACACACACACACACACACACACACACACACGTGCGCACATTAGATTTGATCATTTTGATAGTTTAGTGTAATTGATCATTGAAAAAAATAGAGGATTTCAAAGGAATATCTTTTTTTAAACCAAAAAAGTCATTTCCCATGTGGAATAGATTGAGCAAAATGATATGGCCAGCACAAGCAGGAAGCAACACATCGCATATCAAAGGTAACTCCATCTGGGAAAATCATCGAGATAGCCGTGTACTTTTGTTAGAATTTCAAGATAAGAAATAGTGTGGAACACTGGCTCTACTTGCATGTCTGTACCTTTGTTTAACCACGGCATGTGCCTACAGAGGTAAGCCTGGCAAGAAAAGGAAGTTTTCTTTGTTGTTTTTTGTTGCTATTTTTGTTTTTATAATGGGCAGTTTAGTTATATTTCAGAAATAGAACTCTAGGTGGTGAGTCAGGAGGAAAGCTCTGTGTGAAAGAGGGGACGTGAGCTAGTGCACTGCAACATTCACAGCAGGTAGAGGGGTCTGGATGTGTCTGCCAGCATATGCTGTATTGCGCTTCTAATTGAAGTGAGAAGGAAATTGACATTGATAAGTGATTACAAAACCAAGCACCAGAGACGGACATCATTGCCTTTCTACCCATCTGCCATTTCCCTCCGAGTTTTTCTCTTGCTGAAGAGCCCTCCTCACACAAAAAAGGAAAGTACTAAACACTTTCCAGGCTGTGCTTGCAGCCCAGACACAGGCATGTCATCCAGTGCAGGCTAAGGGCTATTACTAGACCTTCTGGGAAGAATTTTTCTCTGATGATAGAGATGCAGAGATAAATGCCCACCTTTCTGCGTTGGGCATTGTCATATAAGGACATGCTACTGGGAGCTACTGTAGCCAAGAGAATCACAGAGAGCTCACCTAGATCTTTGATGCCATTGAGCATGTGCGTCAACCCAGGGAATCCCTACCTCTGTGTTTATTGAAAAATAAACCACTTGCCTTGAAATCTCTTTTAGTTGAGTTTCTGGCAGTCACGTGAATCCTAACTGAACAATGCTCTGCCAGACACTTGTGATGTGATCTCTTTTGATGTTTATAATCATCCCTCCAGGTAAGCATTATCGCTCCCCTTTGAAAGATGAGGAAACTGAGGCTCAGAAAGATGAAAAGCCTTGTCCAGTACCCCAGATCTCTGAAGCACAGAAGCCAGGGTTTGAATCTATGTGCCTGTGACTGGAGTACCAGTGCATTGCTAATTCTCAGTTCACTTTCTGCTGTTCTGTCTCATCTCACTGCCTCTGTATAACTGCAAATATTTACCAAAGGGTTAGTTTTGAATCTGGCAGGGAGGGTGTAGGCAGGTGTGTCTTTGTTCTGAGATCACAGCAGGTACTATAAGAAGTAAGAATTGAGCACAAAAGGTGATTTTTATTTGTTCCATGACATTTTAAAAAATGAGAATAAATTCAGATGTTTCTTTTTAGAGTAAGAGGGCTGGAGCATATATATCCTCATTTATAATTAGATATTGAGTCACAAGTAGAAACTTAGCTTTGAAAATATATTTTGGAAACCACATGACTTTAAGACTTTTCACTTTTCATCTTCCCCAGATTAGTCTCTCCTGGTCCTCAGTCCTCTAGTTTCTCACAAGTTCAACATCTTAACAAGAAGGACTTGGAAATCAGCCTCTAGCAAATGAATGTTTTCAAGTCCTCCCATTTGAAAACCCACAGAATCCCTATAAGATGGAAGAGAGATTAAAAACAAAGGGCAGAGCATATTCTATTTTCTTCTTAATTTCTGCTTAACTTTTAAAAGGGGTTTAGTTTGACAAATTCTGTGAGACCTTGAGCAGGTAGAACCTGATTACTTGTGTGTTTAACAGTGGGCCCTTTTCTAGATATAATTTTGAAAGATGCAGTATTTTCATGCTGGTTTCACCTTGTCTTTGCTCTTCCAGATGCGGGACCATGGTCCTTGTTAGCCTGAATCCTGGACCTATTTTTCTTGCTCCAGCCATATGTTTACTGTGGAGGATTCCTCCTTTGGCAATTTTTGTTCCTAAACTTTATCTCTAATGCTTCCTTGGTAAATGAATCCAAACTAATGTGTTAATGGCATTTCAAAGTTAAATTTTTATATTTTACATGTGGGAAGTACTAAATTTGCAAAGCCTTAACCCAGAGTAGTAACTTCCTTGGTAGAGGAAACTTCAGCCAGAATTAGAGGATTCCTCTAAGGGAGCCAGAATAATGCCACGTGGGCAGCTGCCTCTTGCACCAACCAGCCATGGAGGGTGGCAGTGTATTTGGGAGCCTTAAAAACAAAACTGGAAGGCAAATGGGAAAATGTATTGTAGTAGAGTGTTCTTCAGTAGGAAATAGAGTTTTTGGAAAACATTGACTTAAGGAAGAATTTATAATAATGTGAGAGAGGCTATGCCAGCTACTGCTACTTTTCTAAACTCATATTAGCACTAAAAGCAACCAGAGTGCAAGAAATAAATAAACAAGTTGTCTTCACTGTTTCTAGCCCAAGCCACCACCATCTGTTAACTGAAATTACTGAGATAATTAGTGGGTCTCCAGCTTCCACTCTTACCAGTACACACCTCCCCTTCTCAGTCTAGTCTCAAAATATGAGCCTGAGTGATCTCTTTAAAAGCTAAATTAAATCAAGACTTGCCTCTGCTCTAGTACCTCTCCTGCTCACTCAGGATAAAAGCCAAAGTTCTGACAATGGCTTCAAGTCCGTACTTTGCTTTCACCAGATTCTTTCTTTGCCCTCATTTACTAGTCTCTCATGCCACGCCAGCCACACTGGCTTCCTTCTGTGTATAGCAAACCACTAGGCACACTTCTGCCTCAGGCCCTTCGTTATCTCCTTTGCTCAAGTACTGTCTTCTCAGTGAGGATTCCATAATCACTGTATTTAGAATTACAAAATCTCCATTGGCTGGATACCCTTCCCAGCAATCTGTGCCCTTTTCTGCTTCATTTTTCTCCCTAGCATTCCATAGTGAGTATAAGCGTATATTTTACTTGTCTGTTTGGCTATTGAGCCTCTTATTTGCTGACTTCCTGTTGTGTTTCCCATCCCCCTCACTAGATTGCAGGCTATAGGAGGATAAGAATATTGTCCTTTTTTGTTCGTTTGTTGTTAATGCTGTATCTACAGGGCATGATACACTATTAGGCATCCATAAATATTTGTAAAATAATCTTTCCACCTCCTATTCAGTCAGGGCTTATAGTTCAAAGTTACAATATTACCTGGTCCTAAATAATTTAAGTGGAGAAATAATTTATTGAAATGAGATTGGAAGGTTAAAACACCAGACTCAGTAGATGATTAGGAATCAAAGATGGCTGGGTAGCACAACACCCAGGCAGAGAACTAGACAATGTTGCCCTAGGGTTCTTTATCCTATTTCTACCTTGTAAACAATCTCAGTCCTATATCTTTGCACATTTCCTCTCTTTTTGGAGTGCCAGTCAGCAAGCTGGAGCCTCCTAGGTTATGTGCCAACAATCTAGCTGTCACGGTCCCGGGAGACAATATGTAACCCCTACTAGCTGCCAGGAGAAGCCTGGTTCTGCCTCCCACTAAAATCTATACAATAAGGGATTCCCTGGCATAAGAAACAGATCTGGATTGTGGACAGCCAACAAAGGAAACACACACAAAAATTCTAAACCCCCATTATTATTAGAAAGTGACTTTCATTTGTTGAATTTCTTTTTCTCTATTGTTTTCTAATTTTTCTAGTGATATGAAATTGTATATTCACTTATTTGATAATTCTAGTTAGAGAAAATGAAAGACTAGACTATATTAAGGTAATAAAAATTGTCAGCCAGACCTCAATTTTCTCTTGAGGCAGTCTGTGATTTGTGGCCTATCAGTACTTAGATGCTAGAATGAGAAACAAATGAATTGAGAGGTCTTCAGTGAGCCATCTGATTTCTTCAGCATAAACTTCTATCCAAAGCCTAATAGAGCATCTTTTGTGTTTCAGTAAATTTACATAATAAATATCCATTGAGAAGAGCGTCAGTGGAAAGGAGATGCTCATGTGATTGAATCACTAATCATTCTATCCCCCATAGAAGAATAGTCACGCATCATATTGAACTAGAACTCAAATGTATGACACAAGTATTTTGTTCGGTGTGGGATTGTTCTAAAGATGGATGCAACAATCCCTCCCGTCCTGCACGTGGCTTTGCAGGTGACTTTTCCACTCTTCTCATCAGACTCACTTTGAAACTGAGATGGTTCTGTGACTTGCCTTGGCAAATAAAATGTTGTCAAAGGGACATGAGTGACTTCTGAGTCTAGTCCTTACTACACAGTGCAGCTCTTGATTTTGACATCTTGGAAGCCAGCTACCATGTAAGGAAGTCTGGGTTATCCTGTGGAGGAAGCAACGTGGAGAGAAAGGCCCTGCAGAATGAGAGGCCAAATGGAAAAAAATGCAAGGCTCCCCAGAAAACAGCCAGCATTAACTGCCACATATTGTGAGGGAGGCCATCTTTGATGTTCTAGCCTCAGCTGAGCCACCAGAGAAATTCAGTCATATAAGTGACCCAGCCAATACCATGAAGAGCAGAAGAATCACCCAACTGAGTCCAGCCAACATGCAGAAGCGTGAAAAATAACTCATGTTGTTGTATTAAGCCAATAAGTTTTGGGGTGGTTTGTAATACAGCAATAGATTGCTGAAATATGTAGGATATAAAGTTTTTTTTAAAAAAAAACTTGATTGGGTAATGGCATTGTTACATTTTTATTAAAAAACAATTAGGAAATGTCCCCCCAACCCCTTCAAGTTTAACAAGAAATGCAGTAGATGGTTCTTTGCTGGGCCATGCCCTCTAATGAAAATCCAAGGACTGGAAAACAATTGAATTTTTAAAAACTGATTGAGGGACTTCCCTGGTGGTCAAGCGGTTAAGACTCTGCGCTCCCAATGCAGGGGGCCTGGCTTTGATCCCTGGTCAGGGAATTAGATTCCATATGCCTCCACTAATAACTGATGAAATCTTGTGTTTGTGTGAAGTGTATAGAGCCCATGCTTCCTCCGCTCTAAGAGTCGTATCTCTGGTTTGCCCCGCTACCGATTACAGGAATTTGAACCCTCACTTGACAGTCAACCTCAAACTATTTCTGGGCATCTCCAAAGTACTATTCTTTCACTGTCGTATGCTTTTTTTCTTCTTCCCTGCTGTTGTTTCCTGTAGCAATGTCTGTTGCTGAGGCAGCCTATGCCCCCTTGAAGATATTTCAAAGCCGCCAAGGACTCTACAACACTTCTATAAAGCTGTTTGTTCCTCTACTGAAGTCACCAACAGCATCTGGATTTGATGACCATGGAATATAATAGATTATTTTCTGGTCCATCCTGCTGCTTCAGCCAGTGTCTTCCTAAGCTCTATCGTTCCACGATTGAGAATATATATTCTTCCTACCTTTCCTCCCACTGATGCCACCTCTAAAAGATAGATAGGTTTCAAATCAGTGCTGCCTTGATTTCCATTGTCCTACAGAGGTTTCAGTGAAACTTTAAATGTATTCTTTCTCTCTCTGTGGCATGGACATCAATCAGGCTAATTCAGTTAATGATCTGAATAAAGGACATTGAGCTGATTATCTTTCCCTTCTGAGATAGCCTTTGAGGCTGTCTTGACTCTGTCTTCCTTATAAATGAGTTATTTCCGTAGAGACCCTCTATCCCACATATCCTCCAGAGATGCCAGCTATTTATATGTTGAAGTCTCAATACCAATCAGATTCACACTGTAAATATATTGAAAGACCAACATTATCTACCCTGCCCACAGTTATTAACAGTTACTCATATTAAAATACTAGAGAATGCCAGAGACCTCTGGACAACCGCATCTGATACTACTACTTGATTGTCTAAATAAATATTAGAAACTTGGTGTGGATGTTTTCTCCAATTGTGTGTTGCAATCATGGCTATTGATAAAGGTTCCTGGAAACAGTTTTGGCAGCTGGTTTGACGATAGTGATTCCAAATATCTGTTTGTATGATCATTACTTCCCTCCACTGCCTCTAACAATTGATCCCAATCACAGTAGGGATTATGGAAAGCAGCACATCCTCATCACTTCTTTGACATAAAGGTAGAACCCTATAGAAGCTGCTTATAGAGGAAGTGGCTAGGAGTTGCCCCTATGTCTGTAGGGCTTGTGTATGTATATCTCTCCTACCTGTTGTCTACTTGGAGGTCCCTCAGCATCTGGACAGCAGTTTAGAACCACTTTCTCTCACTTGTAAAGACAGTTTAGAGCTGAGCCCTCTGGTCTTCAGTTGGAAACTACACTGCCTTACGTCTTTTGCAATGAATTTATAAAAGCTCTCTCCAGATGCAGTAGAAAGATAAATACAGGTATGAGACCACATAATGTTAGCACACAAACGAGACTCATTTCTCTTTAGAAGTTGTCAGTCCTAGAGCACAGATCCATTTGTGGTACAGGAGCAAATGTCTTTGAGATGAGTTTTTGCTCATGTACCTCGATGATTTTAAGATCAATCAACAAATAAATTGTATTGCACATCTACTATGCACCAGTTCCGGGACAGGTGAATTGAAAAACATGTTAGCAATATTATATATGGGTTCCTACTCTAAGAGCACTCACAATCTATTGGAGGGAGAAAAAAATCAAACTAGTTATTATGATGGCTAAGATAAGAAAGTGCCTGGGTTCAAACTCTACCCCACTGCTTTACATAAGTATTGGGTTGGCCAAAAATTTCATTTAAGTTTTTCCATAACATCTAACATCTTTTCTATAAAATGTTATGGAAAATCCTGAACAAAATTTTTAGCCAACTCAATACTTCTCAGTGCCTCAGTTTCCTTATCTGTAAAATAGAGTAATGATAGTATTTATGTTATAGATAATCTATGCTAAAGTACTTAGGGATGTGCCTGACATAGAATAAACATTCATACATGTAAACCCTTATTGCTGTTAGATACTTGTATGCCACTGAAAGGCAAATGTCACCTTGGCTGCGTCATTTTGGCTCATTAGTCTAGATATCAGTGTCCACATCTGTGAAATGGCATATTTTTAATGATCACCCTCAACTCTATCAAATTTAGAAAAAAAGAAAGAAAAAATATATGCTAAAACGTATTATGGGGATTTCCCTGGTGGAGCAGTGGTTAAGAATCTGCCTGCTAATGCAGGGGACACTGGTTTGAGCCCTGGTCGAGGAAGATCTCACATGCTGTGGAGCAACTAAGCCCATGCACCACAACTACTGAGCCTGCGCTCTAGAGCCCGTGAGCCACAACTACTGAGCCCGTGTGCCACACTACTGAAGCCCGCGTGCCTAGAGCGCATGCTCTGCAACAAGAGAAGCCACCGCAATGAGAAGCCTGCCAAAATAAATTAATTAATTAATTTAAAAATTTGTGTTATGTATAATCTTTATCATATTTGAGATTTTGAAAGTTGAAATTTTAAAACCTGTTTAAGTATAAAGATGTTTTCTTTACCAATTTTTTTCCTAGCTTTATTTTTTAATTGAGCTATAATTGACATGTAACATATTAGCTTCAGTTGCACGACATGATTCAATATTTGTATATATTGCAAAATGATCACAATAAGTCTAGTTAATATCGGTCACCATACACAGTTATAAGATTTTTTTTCTTGTGTCAAGATCTTTTAAGACCTACTCTCTTAGCAACTTTCAAATATACAATACAGTATTATTAACTATAGTCACCATGCTGTACATTACATCTTCAAGACATTTATTTTATAACTGGAAGTTTGTACCTTTTGATCCCCTTCACCCTTTTTACCTACTCCCTACTCTCCCACCTCTGGTAACCACTGATCTGTTCTCTGTATCTATGAGCATGTTTGGGGGTTTTTTGGTCGTTGTTTTTGTTTTGTTTTGATCTACATATAAGTGAGATCATACAGTATCTGTTTGAATTATTTCAATTAGCATAATGCCCTCAAGGTCTACCCTGTTGTTACAAATGGCAAGAATTCTTTGTTTTTTTATTGTTGAATAATATTCCGTTGTATGTATGTATGCATATATATATGTATATACATATATATATATATATATATATATATATATATATATATATATGCCACAACTTCTTCATTCATCCATCAATGGACACTTACGTTGTTTCCATATCTTGGCTAATGTAAATAATGGTGCAATGAATATGGGGGTTCATATATCTATTTGAGTTAGTGTTTTTGTTTTTTTCATATAATGCCCATAAGTAGAATTGCTGGATCATACAGTAGTTCTGTTTTTAATTTTTTGAGGAAACTTCATACTGTTCTCCATAGTGGCCGTGCCAATTTTGATCCCCACCAGCAGTGCACAAGAGTTCCCTTTTCTCCACATCCTCGTCAACACTTTCTATTTCTTGTCTTTTTGATAATAACCATTCTGACAGGTGTGAGGTGATATCTCATTGTTGTTCTGACTTGTATTTCCCTGATGATTAGTGATGTTGGGCATCTTTTCATGTACCTGTTGGTCATCTGTATGTCTTTGGAAAAACACAGATCTGCCCATTTTTTAAAAAGATTTCTTGTTTGTTTGTTTTGCTATTGAATTATATGCGTTCTTTATATATTTTGGACATTAATCCCTTATCAGATATATGATTTGCAAATATTTTCTACCATTTGGTAGGTTGCCTTTTCATTTTATTTATTGTTTCCTTTGCTGTGCAGGAGTTTTTTAGTTTGAGGTAGGTCCACTTGTTTATTTTCTTTTCTAGTTTTAAAATAAGAAAATAATTTTAACATCTTTTAACACTGAAGGAAATGGAACTTTTATGCATTTTAATTTTTTATGTTATCACTGAATTTGAATATTAGGAATTAAGTTCTAAGTATATCAACATCACTGATCGCATTAATAGTTCTATTAGCAAGGTAGTGATTTGTTTAACTAGCTTTTTTTTTTTTTTTGCCCTTGATTAAGGCACATATCACCTTTAAATTTCATTTTGGGGGAACATAAAATGATAAACTGTGTATTTTATTCTTAGTTCTCCAAAGTGATAGTTTTGGTTTTTCTTATATTTGCATAGTAGAAGAACTTGGTGAGGGCTTCCCTGGTGGTGCAGTGGTTGAGAGTCTGCCTGCCGATGCAGGGGATACGGGTTCGTGCCCCGGTCCGGGAAGATCCCACATGCCGTGGAGCGGCTGGGCCCGTGAGCCGTGGCCGCTGAGCCTGCGTGTCCAGAGCCTGTGCTCCGCAATGGGAGAGGCCACAACAGTGAGAGGCCACAACAGTGAGAGGCCTGCGTACCGCAAAAAAAAAAAAAAAGGAACTTGGTGAAACTATCAGTCATCAGTTAAATAAACATCTTAAAATCTGACATATCAGAACAGTTATCTTTGCCTAATAGCTTATTGGTTGAGGTTGATTAGTGACAAGCTCATCTTCAAGGAAGAGCTGTAAGTTGGCACAGTTTGTTAACTATATACCCTTAAGAAGTTATTTTTCAATCCTTGGTGAAATTTTTTGTTGATGCTAATTCTGGTTCTGTTAAATGAATAAGCATTTCCTCCCAGTGCCTGTTTCATTATAGATGTGTTGTGCTGAACAAAAGGTCATTGTTAATAACTGTTTGATAATAGGGTTTTCATTTATTTTTTTTACTCACCATTGTTTGCTGTTAGAAGATGAATAATCCACCTTCCCAGATAACTGAGAACTCTGGCGGAATGGGGAGGGAGAGGTGGGTAATATTTATTTAATCTGTGTTTCAAATTTAACAAAAATATGTCTCCATTGTAATTTATCACAGAAGTTTTCCAAAAACAATCTGACTGAATCACAGATTGAAAAAACAATACACTCTTGTGAGAACATAACCACAGGGGTTTATAGTCAGGCATTCTAAGTTAAAAAAAGAAAAAAGATTGTCTTTCAAGTGTTTTTGTACTGGTAACTTACTGAATCACATCTAATCACATGATTTATATGTTTTTATCATTTAATTGATATGTTTCATCAATATGTTTTGAAAGAAATATCAGAAATTATACATATATGTAAAATGTTTGAAACTAGTGAACAAATTAAAAGCTTTACTGTAAAATAACTACAGTTTTTTACATAAAAAGTTCAAAGTATTTATCTTTACAAGAAAAATCAAGTAAATGCAAACCTTTGCAAAAACAGTTAAAAAAGAAACTTTAATTATTTCTAGAATTGTAAAGAATTCTTTGTTGGAGCCCTAGAATTGAAGCATTATCTTCTCAAATTTTAAACTGTTGGCTATATAAAAAAATTGCCTTAAGTAGAGTGGGATTCTAATACATTTTTGGTTAAATTCATCCAAAGATATCTATAATCGCTAAAATCTAGACATATGTTTTAAGTGTTGAAACAACAGCTTTAAATATTCTTCTGAAATTTATTATCAGAATGAACTATGTTTCATAAAGGCACAATGGACTATAAGAAGACAGGAGAGCTTAAAGTGTTTGAGTTTCTAAGCCTCTGTTCTCTAATTTCAGTTTTTAAAGATTATCTAACATCTATTCCATCAATGCTGTGGTCTGCAAACAAAAATAAATCAATGAAACCACATTATTTAAGTTTGTATATGAATGTATCCCTGCTAGAATACTATTCATTAGGTAAAAATTTGAAAAACAAATATTGATCAAAATAGGGGAAAAGTAATATAACTATAATAATTTTAAAAAAATCTTTCTAAAGTGCTTGCGATTTATAGGAACAAATGTAAACACATTTTCAAATCCATCAAGAAGCAAAAAAAAAGACTAACATTCATATCAATACATGTTAATTTATGAGAAAATTATGCTAGTGATTCTTGCTGGTGAATGAAATTTTCCTATCAAATTATTTAAGGTTGTTTCAAATTGCTGGTTTGTTTGAATGACTTTTCTTGTACAACCTACCTGAAATATTTCTACTAGAGTAAAGTTCAGTCCATGTCTGTTTTGAGTGTACAGCAATACCCTTTACTTTGTCAAAAAATCGATAGATTCTAATTTGTTAAACCCAAGAGAAGCTGTTCTGAAAAAACAACCTCCTCGCTATGGTGGAGATTTAAGGCTATAACACAAAAAATAAAACAACTCTAGGCTAACTCAATAGAAAGTTGTGAGAATATCAGTACAACAGTAGGCGATATGATTCTAGTACTAAATATTTCTAGAAAGACCAGTACTTAATGCACAGAAGCCAGTCAAGTGGACATGATCTACAAAGCGTTTCTAATCATGGTGCTTTGCACTAATCTAATCTCAAGAAAGAATTCGACTTCCAATTCAATTCCACCAATATTTGTTGAGGAGGAGCATTCAATATTTGTTGTACAGGACTCTGCCAAGCGCCCTGCTTTGACAAAAATTGGAAATCTCTATTTAACCTTGGACAAAATTTTTAACCAACCTGGGCCTCAGTTTCCCCACCTGTAAAATGAAGAGATTGAACTAAATACCTAACTTTTTATAATTCTACTTTTATGGGATTGGCTTGGACATAGTGATGAAAGATTATCCTTTGCTTTTAACCCATGCCTTTACCTGACAAATAGGGCAGAAATAGAAAAGCCACAGATTCCCTTTGGTGGAAGGTACATCTGCCATTAGGAGAAGGAATGTGTACAGGGAGGCTTGGGAGGACAGTACTGGAGAACGTGGGCTCTGGAGTGACACTGCCTGGGTTGGTGCTCTGCCAGTAATCAATCACATGTCTTTGGACAGATACTCTGCCTCTTGGGGCTTCAGTTTCCTCATCTGTAAAATGGAAATAATAATTGTATTTACCTTCTAGGGTGGTTGTAAAGATTACATGAGTTGATGTATATAAAACACTTAGAACAGTGCCTAACACAGAGGAAGTATTCAATAGGATTAGCTATTACTGTTCTGGTTAAAGGCTCAGGGACAGATGTCAGTAGCCTAGGTTCAAACCCAGGCATTGACATTTGCCAGGGCATGGCTTAGTTACTTTAATTAATAGTAACCACCTCACAGGTTTACTCATGGATTTATATATTTATAAATAAATATATCTATATATCCATATATATATGTCACTTGCAACAGTGGCAGTACCCAACTCATGGTAACGCCAGGAACTCAAATATTGAGAAATGGAGAAAAAAATGTATGCATGTACTGAAGTCTTCAGGTATCAGGCTTCATACATAACAGGTTTATGAATATAAATTGCTGTGAGTTTTTGCAAAATAAATATTCAGAACAAGAGCTTACAGACTTGTAATTGCATGCCTAGCATATAGTAAATGTTCAGTAAGTGTTGGTGTTTATTACTATTAGCATTAAGTGCATCAAATTCTCTTCTACAGGACTGGAGCAATATTCCTTGGCTCTTATTAAAAACTTCAATATGTAATAAAATCATTTAAATGATGGAATACATTTTTAACTGATAAAGTTATAGAAAGATTGTTTTTTCATAACAGTTAAAACTGTGTCATAAATATGGTACAGTTGCTTAAAGGATTAAAGGAAAATTAATAATTATAGCTAAATAGAATTCATGGGAACCAAAAGCTATTCTGCTTCAATTAAATCCATTTAATCAATTAAATTCCCAGTAGTATATAAAAGAATAATGGACAAGTGCTTAGTCTGCTAAGATTTTCTGTACTCAAAATCAAGAATATTTTATCTACTTGTAACTTCCCTTTCCCATGCTAAGCATATTGGATTAAAGAGCATTAAAAGTGGCTTTATTGAGGAGGATTTTTCCTTTCAGTTAAGATAGAGTAACAGAGACTAGATTTACTCTCCTACTTGAAACTACTAAAAAAAACTCGACAAAAACTATAAAACAACAGTTTCAGACATTTGATACCAGGTTGTGCAGGTGATCCCTGGGAAGAGGGGCAACAAATCAGATGAGCCCTATGATTGCCCCAGTTTACAGCCTGGAAGGAGTTTCAAGGATGCAATGTAGGGAGAGAAAACCCAGGTGGATCTTGGAGCTCTCCCTAAGTTGAGGAGATAGAGCTGGGAATCTGGGAAGACCAGTTGGTTCATGTTTTCAGGACAGAGTCCCAGAAAGGAGAACACTGCAGAGAGTAAGAGATCTGCAAAGGGTCCCCTTCAAGTCTTCAGTTCAGTACTAATCAGCACATGCGATAAGGAAACTACTTAAGTTTACAGATAACATCACTGAAAAGGAGCAGAGAAAATAATTCCTGGAGCTCACATAGAACCAGGAAAACTTTGTGTTCCCACCAGCCAGTGTAGAAAAGCTCATAATTCTCACAGTTTTGCCTTGGGTAGTGGGACAAAATCAGCTCTAGAGTAAAGGTTGGTCTGACCCTGCCTAACAAAGCTTGAAAGCAAGCCTCAGAAGGTTCAAACTCTTTACAAGAAACTCAGCTGCTTCCTTAAAACCAGAAAATATTTATGGGAATACAAAAATATCTAGTACCACATAAGTTAAAATTTACCATGTCTGGCATCCAATAAAAATCTACCAGTTATGCAATAAGTGGTTGTAAAGGAAAACCACTCCTGTTCGTCTCCTCTAATCTCAGTATTCTACCCACAGAATACTTCACTTCTGGCACTTCTACATTCCAAATGTGTGGAGTTCCCACACTACCCCCGCCAAGAAATTCTGTGACACCAGCTGGGTGTCCTACAAATAACTCAATTATGACAGTACCCACCTGGAGTTAGTGTCAGATCTCACAGCTTAAGGGCTCAGTCCCACAAGACTGCACCTGCATCGGCCCAACTTCAGACGCTAATAATCTCAAGTCCAGGTTGTTATCTGTGCTTCTGACAAACTGCTATAAATCAGAGGTCCCCACGGCCACCTCGTCGGGTCCGATTAATTTCCTAGAGCAGCTTGCAGAACTCAGAAAAACATTTTACTTACTAGATTACTGGTTTATTATGAAAGGCTATAACTCAGGAATAACCAGATAGAAGAGATACATAGGGCCAGGAATGTGAGGAGTCTGGAGCTTCTATGCTCTTTCCTGGCGCCATCACTCACCCAACACCTCCACATCTACCAACCCAGAAGCTCTCCAAACCCTGTCTTTTTGGATTTTTATGGAGGCTTCACTACATAGGCATGGTTGATTAAATCATTGGCCATTGGTGATTGAACTCAACCTCCATCCCTTCTCCCTTCCCTGGATCCTGGGTTATGAGGCTGAAAGTTCTAACACTTTCATTACAGGGTTGGTTCTCCTGGCAACCAGTCCCTTTCCCAAGGGGCTTTCCATAAATCACCTTATTAAGATAGATTCAGGTGTAGTTGAAAGGGACTTGTTATAAATAATAAAAGACACATTTACCTCACTCTTATCACTTAGGAAATCCCAAGGGTTTTAGGAGCTCTGTGCCAGGAGCAGAGACAAAGACCGAATATGTATTCCTTATTATAAATCATAATATCACAGTGGAAATGACTCATAATACGGTGAAAAATCAATCAATAGAAACAGTTCCAGAAATGACACAGATGATAGAATTTTTAGTCAAGGGTATTAAAACTGTTGTTATAACTATAGGTCAGATAGTTATGAAATATTCCATGTGTTTAAGAAGCTAGAGAAAAGATTGAGCATGTAGAGTTAGATACATGGAAGATATTAAAAAAAAAAAGACCCGGACTGAAGTTCCGAAGATGTCTGGGTCACCTCTAGTTTAAAATGCATGTTCTTTTAAGCAAATTTACTCAATCCAAGAGTCTTTTCCCTTCCCTCTTCTCCTTGATGTCCCCCTGGAGGAAATACCTGTCCTGATGCCAGTGGAGGGCAGGCTCCTGAGCCAGACACTGAGATGCGACTTTATTATTTCTTATCTGCTCTGCAATCATAGACTGGTGACTGACACTTTGTTTGCCTCTTCTCTTTCGTCATCTGTAAAATGGGTATATTAGGGCTTCCCTGGTGGCGCAGTGGTTGAGAGTCCGCCTGCTGATGCAGGGGACACGGGTTCGTGTCCTGGTCCAGGAAGATCCCACATGCCGCAGAGCGGCTGGGCCGGTGAGCCATGGTCGCTAAGCCTGCGCGTCCGGAGCCTGTGCTCCACAGCGGGAGAGGCCACAACAGTGAGAGGCCCGCGTGCCGCAAAAAAAAAAAAAAAAAAAGGGTATATTAATAGCAGCAGAACTTTGAGGGATTGTTGTGAGGATTCAGTAAGATAACTTAGGAAAGCACTCAGTACAGTACTCTTCACATATTAAGCCCACAGGAGTGATACTTTCACTGTCTGTCTGTGATATTCTCTGCCCTTGCTGCATCTGCTGTTGCTGGTCTGGCTCCACCACAGGCACAGCTAGGTGCCATGCAGCTGTGGAATTTGCCTTCCGTCTTCCTTAGTTACCCGCAGCTCATTCAGCACTTACACACTTCCCTTGGGGGTTTCAGAAATACTTTCCTTAGTTCTCCTGGACGGGGTTGTCCGGGACTCAGTGGGATAGCAGCCCTCTAGTCCAGTCTTCAGGACACTTTCCTCCACCATGGCCTCTCGACAGCTCTGTCAGAAACAGAGGCTCCATAAACATGATCCCATTTAATCTTCACAGGACACTCTAAGTTATTTACTGTTTTCCCGTTTTATGGTTAAAATAATTGTGGTTCCAAGGAGTTATGAGATTTGTGCAAGGGCACAAAACATGGGACCACAGTTCTACCCAAATCTGTGTGACTCCCATGCCTTATTTCCAGTCACAATGTAACATCTTCCTCACAGAACACCTCTCAGCAGTGACCATTTCCAAGCTTGTTTCCTTTCACTGATGCTCAGCTTTTACAAACCCTCTGATGGTCAGGCAGCCCAGGGAAGGCGTATGAACACAGGAGAGTAGAGATAGGATTTGTGGCTATTGAGATAATAGAGGTATGTAGACAGTGTTACCAAATATACAGTCCATTGATTTAGAAATGCCTGTGAAAATTTTATAAAGAACACTCAATAATAATAATTCTTTTACACATATCGCATGAAAACATGATAAATCGGGGCAACATTTTATAGCTAGGAGTGAAAAGAATTCAGAGAAAGGTATCTGAGTCGTCTTAACCTTTTCAATCTATGTTCGTCAGAGTCACATATTTTTCATAGCAAGTGAGAAGGTTGGGGTCATATTCACTAATCTTGGTCTGGAAGTTCTGGTCTGTGGTCTGCATTTTAGAACTGCTAGGTTGCATTCTCGTCCAGAGTGCCGTGTGACTTCCGAGCAGAGCCATGTGGTGAAGGAGGCTAAGCTTGTCTTCTGCTCCCCTCACTTCCCATTCATGAAGCCCTTTCCTCTTTTTCCCAGGCCTTTCTCTCCCTCACCTCCCTCCTATTCTGGTTCTCAGTCCTCTGCTCTAATTGTCCAGCAGAAAATCAGTCACTACTGCTTTAAGAAAAATTAGTCTGAGGATTTGTAATTACCTCAAGGGGAATAGGTCAGAGAATAAATCTTTAGTGATAAAGATGACTAATCGTGTTATTTTAACCACTGTGGTTTCTGGTTAAGGGAATTATTTTGGTGGTAAATTATAGCATTTCAGAGGAAAATTGCATCATTAAATCAGCCACCTGTCCTTCCCTCTTGGGTGGCCTTAGCACTCCAAAGATAGTAGGAAAACAGTTTTCCACTAGTCGTATGTGAGGAAAGGCACACCCCCCAGATTCTGTTCCATACTAGTATGGAGGCTGAAGTGCTGCTAATAGCAAAGCAAGATGAATGGAAACTTGCACGGTGGTTCTTTGCTACGGGTTCGCTGCGGCCGACCGCTCTGCTGCCTTTCTCCCAATATGTGGTGGTCGAGTGGACTTTTGGCTGCTGGACATGAAGAAATCATAAAATTAATAAAGCACTCAATCAACTGATGCATAATGGACTTCTACAATCTGCAAGGCTCAGACAAGTTGTACAAGGGATACAAGATGATGTATGAAGCACTATCCCTGTTTTTAAGTCGTATATGATAACAGTCAGATGAAGAATGTGCATAATACATGCGGCAGGAAATCAGAGGAGAAAGCAATCCCCGTGGCTGATTTCTTTTTTAGTAGGATTTGCCATATTGAGTAATACTGTAGGAGAATAATTGAATCCTTGAGTACTTTGTGTTAAGCTCTTTACACATACTATATGGAAAGTATTTAGACAAGTAAGCAGCACATGATAAATGCTTAATAAGTGTTATTTACAGTTCTTATTATTGTCTTACTCTTTCCAAACCCTTTCAATAGGAACAACTATTTCCCCATATTATAATTAAGACTGGTGCACTCAACTTCATATAACTGTACAAGACATACATAGTAAATGTGAATTCACTGACTCCAGAGTCTGTGCTCTTAATCACACTCCATACTGGATGGGATTGATAGGATTGGTAAGTAAAGCAGAATTGTGTGTGTGTGGCGGGGGGGTTAGATCCATGGAGCAACAGGGGCAGATGACTAGAGGTGACAAAGTTC
Source organism: Phocoena sinus (assembly GCF_008692025.1). NCBI lineage: Eukaryota > Metazoa > Chordata > Mammalia > Artiodactyla > Phocoenidae > Phocoena > Phocoena sinus. The sequence goes on along the minus strand of NC_045772.1, from coordinate 31,945,600 downwards.
CAATATTGTTCAAGAGGTCAGGAAGTTAGCTTAAAAAGCTGTGGGAGGGGCTTCCCTGATGGCACAGTGGTTAAGAATCTGCCTGCCAATGCAGGGGACACGGGTTCGAGCCCTGGCCCGGGAAGATCCCACATGCTGCCGAGCAACTAAGCTCGTGCACCACAACTACTGAGCCCGCATGCCACAACTACTGAAGCCCGTGCACCTAGAGCCTGTGGTCTGCAACAAGAGAAGCCACCACAATGAGAAGCCCGCGCACCGCAACGAAGAGTAGCCCCCACTCGCTGCAACTAGAGAAAGCCCGCGTGAAGCAATGAAGACCCAAGGCAACCAAAAATAAATAAATTAATTAATTAAAAAAAAAGCTGTGGGAAGTATGGGGACTTCCCTGGTGGCACAGTAGTTAAGAATCCGCCTGCCAATGCAGGGGGCACAGGTTCGATCCGTGGCCCGGAAAGATCCCACATGCCGCCGAGCAACTAAGCCCGTGCACCACAACTACTGACCCTGTACTCTAGAGCCCGTGAGCCACAATTACTGAGCCCGCGCACCACAACTACTGACCCTGCACTCTAGAGCCCGTGAGCCACAATTACTGAGCCCGCGCACCACAACTACTGAAGCCCACGCGCCTAGAGCCTGTGCTTCACAAGAGAAGCCGCTGCAATGAAAAGCCTGTGCACCTCAACAAAGAGTAGCCCCCGCTCGCCACAACTAGAGAAAGCCTGTGTGCAGCAATGAAGACCCAACGCAGCCAAAAATAAATAAATGAATAAATTTATTTTTAAAAAAAGGTGTGGGAAGTATGGCTAGAAAAATAATTTAGAACAAATTATGAAGGGTTTTGAATATTAACTGAGAAGGCATTAAAAGAATTTCAGCTTTAGCCTACACGTACTGGAAAGTCGATGATTTTTACACCCACGCACACGCACACTCCGACATGAAGAAAAAGAAATTTTTGTAAAGGTTAAGCTAGGAATATTATCAGAACCAACTTATCTATTAGACATAGTAGGCCCAGTGCCTAAAGCCCACATACTTTTAGGGACCAACGAAAATGTTTTAATTTTAATTTATTTTAAATCAGAATGTCAAAATGAATATAATAATCATGAATACAATAATGAATACAACCTAGATTGTATTCATCTTTATACCAACATAGTCATTAAATATGATGTTTCATTGTATTTAATAGACCACAGGGCAAAAGTGCCAAGTCAAGACAAGTCATACTGCAACCCTGGATATTATGCTGATCATCTAGAGGAGGCATGACTAAGCATAAGTAAGGCAGGGAACTACTAAAATCATTATGTATGAGGTAGTACAGGCTTTAACTGAGTTTGTGGACATGGCAGTATAAAGAAAACAAAGGCATTTCAAATAAAAACTCAGAAAAGTTGATAACCGCTTCCGCATGTATGGGTGTGTGGTGGAGTGTGGGATTATCAGTTACAAATGAGTGTATAAAATATAAGTTTTCTGGCTCAAGACAGTGGGCAAATATATTCATTTACTTTCTCTGTGTTACAACATTTCTTGAAACAACAGAGGAGATAGGTTTTTTTTTTCCTTTTTTTTTTTTGCGGTACGCGGGCCTCTCACTGTTGCGGCCTCTCCTGTTGCAGAGCACAGGCTCCAGACACACAGGCTCAGCGGCCATGGCTCATGGGCCCAGCTGCTCTGTGGCATGTGGGATCTTCCTGGACCGGGGCACCAACCCATGTCCCCTGCATCGGCAGGTGGACTCTCAACCACTGCGCCACCAGGGAAGCCCAAGGAGATAGATTTTTCAAGATGCATAATCGTGCTGAAAAAATGAAAGCGTGAATCAGCAGACTAGTGGAAGTTTGGAGATCTGATTGAGAAAGAAGTCAAAACTGAGAAACCTGAAACAAGCACAGGAGAGGGTTGCAGGATTCAAGTCAGAATAAACTGGCCCAGGACTAGAAACTCACGATAGATGGCTAGTGTAGTGATTAATTTAAAGGTTATGAAACAACCTGATGGGATCTGTATAGGGCAGCTACCCGAAATGTTTGCCTCCAGGATATAAACCTAATGAGAACAGCTTTTAAAACAAAATGGAGGGGCTTCCCTGGTGGCGCAGTGGTTGAGAGTCCGCCTGCCGATGCAGGGGACACGGGTTCGTGCCCCGGTCCGGGAGGATCCCACGTGCCGCGGAGCGGCTGGGCCCGTGAGCCGTGGCCGCTGAGCCTGCTCGTCCGGAGCCTGTGCTCCACAACGGGAGAGGCCACAACAGTGAGAGGCCCGCGTACCGCAAAAAAAAAAAAAAAAAAAACAAAACAAAATGGAGACTCTGTTGACCCTAGAGAGGTGGTAAGAAGGGATAGTAAAAGCTCAACATGGTTTTGAGGCAGAAAACAAAATAATGCAGAGCCTGGGTGATTTTAAACCCACACAGACATGAGATGAATGAAGATGGGAGGGAATAAATGGCTCAACACAGCGGTGAAATACACTCAAGTGTTCTACATTTTATATTTTGGCATTTGGAAGAGGTCCCTGTCTTGCTCAGCAGCTGGAGCATATCACTCAGCAAAATCTTGGACTTTTCACTTAAGGGTCTACTCAGATTTCCCCATCATTTGGAAGGATGGGTTGGTAAGAAATCAGACATATACAACTTTTAAGAAAACCTATACTAGCTACATATACAAATCAATGCAATCTTTCATTTTCAAATCTGTAAGAACAAAAGAATTTCCATGCATTTAAGGAAAGCCAACATCATAAAAGATTATCTAACAGAAGAGCTGAGCTGTAGGAAATGTAAGCATTTTAATGCATCCTCAGAAAGACTGAGGAGGCTATTAAAGCCATGAATCAAGTACAAGCTGCTTGGGAAGAAGGTACAGTCAGAGAATAATAAAAGAGTTCTTAGAAAATAAAAATATAATTGCAAAGCAAAACAAGCACACGTACATACCTATACATATGAGTCAAACAACAAAATGGATAGAACTGAAGGCCAAATTAATGTGAGCAATAAAGTTAAGGAAACCTCCCAGGACATACAGAAGACAAAGACATAGAAAATATTAAAGATAAATAAGTTAAGAGCCATAGAGGAGAATGTTAGAAGATTCAATAACCATCTATAAAAATGAAAAGAAAGAGGAAAGAATAAAACAGAGAGGTAGATATAAGCAATTAATACAAGAAAAATTTCCTGAACTGAAGAGAGATCCAAGTGTTCCAATGGAAAAATCTTTGATGGACTGATCAGGAGTAAGGAAACACAGGCCTATCCAGACATATCCTGATGAAATTTTTGAATTTAAGGTTAAAGAGTAAAATTTTAAAGTTTCACAGGAAAAAAAAAAAAGAAACAAAACAAATAACTGGGACTCAGACTGGTATGGGACTTCTCAGCCTTCACACTAAATGCTAGAAAAATGCAGCAATGACCTCAATGTCCTGAAAGAAAAATGATTTGTAATTAGGACTCTATACCCAGCCAATTAGTTTTCAAATATTTGAGAAACAGTGGTTTTTGCTGGGCCTGAAAAGTCACAGTCAGGAAATGAATCACTTGAGATGTGTTTCAAGAAAAAAAATTACTCAAGATGTATTTCATTGCTCCAGAATTAATCCAGAAAGAAGACATGATATATTAAAGTACATGAATGTAGACATCAGTTGACTATACTGTTAAGCTTAAGCAATTATTGACATTTGGGCCATAAATTTCAGTGTAGTTCTTTACAAAATGAATTCCTACAATAGTGAAGGCATTATACATAATAAAATATAAATATAACTATAAATGATTAAAAATAATACATGGAAACTGTGCGATAGAGGATATATGAGAACCAATTTTTCTATAAACCTAAAACTGTTCTAGAAAATAGTCTACTAATTAGCAAATAAACTGCTTAAAAAATGGCAGAGGATCTGAATAGATTTTTTCCAAAGAAGACAAACAGATGGCCAACAGGCACATGAAAATATGTTCAATATCACTAATTATCAGGGAAATGCAAATCAAAACACCACAATGAGATATGTCTATTATTGAAAAGACAAGAAATAACAAATGTTGACAAGGATGTGGAGAAAAGGGAACACTTGTGCACTGTTGGTGGGACTGTAAAATGGTACAGCCACTATGGAGAACAGTATGGAGGTTCCTCAAAAAATTAAGAATAGAACTATTGATACCATGTGACCCAGCTATTCCACCTTTGGGTATTTATCTGAAGAATACAAAAACACTTATTGGAAAAGATGTATGCATCCCTATGTTCATTGCAGTATTATTTACAATAGCCAAGATAAGAAAACAACCTACGTGTCCACTGATGGATGAATGGATAAGGAAGATGTGGAAGATATATCTACAAAGGAATATTAGCGGGCTTCCCTGGTGGTGCAGTGGTTGAGAGTCCGCCTGCCGATGCAGGGGACACGGGTTCATGTCCCGGTCCGGGAAGATCCCACATGCCGTGGAGCGGCTGGGCCCGTGAGCCATGGCTGCTGGGTCTGCACGTCCAGAGCCTGTGCTCCACAATGGGAGAGGCCACAATGGTGAGAAGCCCGCGTACCGCAAAAAAAAAAAAAAAGTGGGATCAAACAGTAAAATATAAGATGGCAGGATGAAATATATACTATCAGGGGCCACAATAAATATGAATGAATGAAATTCCCAAACTAAATTAGACAAGTAAACAAAAGTTATACTAAGGTACAAACCCCTAATCTTAAACACACAGGCCAGTATGCAAAACATTTCCTGAATGCAATGCTAACAAAGGCCAAGGTAAGGGGGCTTCCCAGGTTTAGAGCCTGAGTTACTAGGAGTATGGTGGTACCCAAAACCACAGTAGAGATTTAGAAGGGTGACATGGTTTAGGGGGATGTTAATGGGTCAGGTTGAAGTGACCACAGGACTTCCACGTGTAAATATGCAGCAGGCAGTTTAATACGTAAGACTGAGGTTTGAAAAGAGAAGGATCAGTCTGGGTTTCTGGATTTGGGAGCTATCACACAGAGGAAAACTGGTCTAACTTGTGAGAATACATGCTCTGAAACAAGTCACGACAATCTAAAGAGACAAACCAAAAAATGAAAAATGAACATGAAATGAAGACAACCTTAAGGTGGTGGAATTAATGTGAAGTCAGGGAAACAAAGATCAGGAAAGAAAGATACTTGCAAACCAAGGGAAAAGGAATACACAGAGATCTCGTACTATTTATTTATTCTACAAACATATATTGAGCACATCCTATGTATAAAATAGATTAGGTGGTCCTCACCCTTTAGATGCCTTTGATTTGATTTACAGTACAGAAAGAAGCATCTGAAAAGATATTTTGATTTTGGGGAAATACTAAGAATAGATTCCTTCCATAACCATCCCCGCATTTCTTTGGCTCCTCTCTGTATCTCCTTAAGATTGTTCATCTTTTGGCTTACAATTCAGGCACAGAAAAAAATACTCGTATAGATGTCTGAAAATATCTGGTGATGTATCCAATCAATAAAGGTTTATCTGAGCTGTTCTAGATGCTGGGAATACAGCAGGGAAAAAACAAACTCTATGAACTCCTAGTGCATTCTAGAAGGCAGGACAAACTACACAAATAAATACATAAGTGATATATTAGGTAACAATAAGTGTTGTAGGGATGAACAAAGCAGGGTAAGGTTGACAAGAGGGCTGCATAGACATGGGGACAGTTGTGATTTTACATTCAGGGAAGAAAATAGCTTTTAAGCAGACATGCAAAGTAAGTAAAAAAGTAAATTATGTAGCTCTCTTGGGAAAGAGCATTCCTAGAAAGAAAACAGCAAAGCCCTGAGGCGAGAGCATGCCTGGAAGACCAATGTGTCTGGAGCAAAATGAATGAGGAGAAACGTCATAGAAGCCAAGGTTGGAGTTGGTGGAGGGCCAGATGCTATCGGTCCTTGTAAGGCACAAGGACATTCAATTTTGTGCTGGATGAAATGAGAAATTATTCGAAGTTTTCACACAGAAGAGTAAAATAATCTATGTTTTAAAAAGGTCACTGACTGTTGAAGGGCAGGGGGACTAATCTGGAGGTCTCTGTTTTTAAAGAACTTTAAACAATTTGTTTATAGTTTCTAACTAAATTCATGGATGGTATAGTAATTGTTATGGACTGAATGTTTTTGTTCTCCTGGACCAAAATTTGTATGCTGAAATCCTAATCCCAATGGGATGGTATTTGGAAGTGGGGCCTTTGGGAGGTAATCAGGTCATGAGGGTGGAGCCCTAGTACATGGGATTAGTGCTTTTATAAGAAGAAGCCAGTGAGATAGCTAGCTCTCTTTCTGCCATGTGAGGATACACAGGGAAGCCAGCTGTCTGCAGCCCCGAAGAGAGCTCTCACCAGAACCCAACCAAGCTGGAAGCCTCATCTCCAACTTATAGCCTCCAGAACTGTGAGAAATAAATACTTGATGTTTAAGTTACCTGGTCTATGACAGTGTGTTATAGAAGCCTGAACTAAGACAGTAACCAATTTATATTTCACATAATGCAACAGACACTGCTGGTTGTCTCCTCACATCTGTCCTTCCTCTTTAGTATATTACTATACCAGGGCTGCCAAAGTGCCACAGACTGGGTAGCTTAAACAACAGAAATTTATTGTCTCTAATTCTGGAGGTGAGAAGTTGGAAACCAAGGTATCAGCAGAATTGGTTTCTTCTGATGCCTCTCTCCTTCGGCTTGCAGAGGGCTATTTAGTCCCTATGTCTTCACATGGTCTTCCCTCTGTGTGTGTCTGTGTTCTAATTTTCTTATAAGGACATCCACCATATTGGATTAGGATCCACCCTAATGGATTCATTTTAACCTAATCATCTCTTTAAAAATCTTATTTCCAATTAGTCACATTCTGAGTATTAGGGGTTAGGGCTTTAATATATAAGTTTAGGGGGCATACAACTGAGCCCATAACACTGAGTAATAGAGTTGTGGCTAGGATGTAGCTACCAAGCCATGGACTACTTTTCTCAGCTTCCCTTGCAGCTAGGAGTGGACATATGACTAAGATCTCACCAGGGAAATGTGGACAGAAGTGATGAGTTTCACTTCCACACTTATAGCCAATCTCCTATGAAACTGCAAGCATATTCCTTCATATCCCTTTCCTCTCCTTCTGGCTAAACTGGCGATGAAGAGAGCAGGATTGGAAGATAAAGGGTTGAAGATGGTAGAGCCTATGTCAGCCTGGGTTCCTGACTGTCAGTATAAAGAGACAGAAGTCCCCAGAAGTTGTGTCCAAGATCATGTAACCAATAAGTGGAAGAAGTGAATTCAGTTTGGCTCCCACGCCCACATTCTTTCCATTAAGTCTCCTACTTTGTTCCCTACAGCCACTTGATTGCTGTGGGAACTACCTGAATCCTCACCTGCCACAGTTTAGCTCATGGAGTTACATCATAGCGGCTGAGCATTTGAGCTCTGGGACCCAGCTTTCTGGGTTTGAATCAAAGCTTCTTCCACTTGTAAACTGTGTGAATATGAGCAAGTTATTTAAACTTTTGTTTTCCTCAGTTTCCTTTAAAATAATTTTTTTTGTACAATAAGAGTTATAATAGTACCTACTGCATAGAGTTATTTCCTGTACAATACATAGAACAACCCCAATACAGTGGGTATACAATATATATCTATTGGCTGTTAACACAAGAGAGAATCAATTTTTTTCTATTAATATCAACATTTAATTTTGCAAATACTTTCTCAGTATGCAGTGTTAATCTACACAATAGAAACAGGAGCTGAAACCCATTATGCAAGAAGCTCTAAATATCTAAAGATCATTTTAGAGTTCATTGGCCCTGAGTAAAATATTATGGAGCTATAAACCATAGATGTGCTAAGTGAGGATACTGAACGCTTCAGCTTCTGTCATTTTAACTCTCTGAGACCATGGCTACTTTCTATTTTGAAGAGCGTACTGTTGCATAGAATTTAACTCTCAGATAAGGAGAATAAGTCTGGATTAATTTTTCCCGTATTTACTGTTCCATAGATAATCAAAATGCCAAAATGAAGCAAGAGGTTGATTCTGTTGTATTCTATTTTGTTTGTTTTCATAGCTCTGCTGTGTCCTCATGACTCAGTTTTTCCATTACTAATTAATAATTCCAGGCTTCAAACCTTCTTCTCTCCTTTCTCCTCTCCTGAGTCCCCATGCCCATGTGAACGGCCCACATTTGTTCATTCTGCGTCTGGGCACTGTTTCATTGCTCTCTCCCTTGTTTGTAACTGTGACTCTCAATGCAGAGTGTTACTATTCCTGAGATGAAGCAGGAGACTAAGTGGATTGCAAAACCTATAGAACAATTACCAATAATTGTTAGCCTTCAACCCCAAAAAATCCAAAGTGTCTCCTGCTTGCCCTCTCAGCCAAGGACTATCTGTCTGCCTTTTGGCATTTTCGTAGTAATTTCAGAGGCTCAAGTTTCTTCTTATCCTAGGTGACATTAGGAGTGCTACTAATAAGTATACCAAAATCCTGGGTATAAATGAGATTTGGGGTCACCCTATCTAATCCCCAAATCTCTCTGACCATCAGTAAAAGAGATAATACTCCAGACCCAGAATTATATGCTCTGTTTCTGCCTCTTCTATTCAACTTGGCTATCTGTGTCCTTGAGTTTTTAAGTTTTAGTTTTTAAAACTAAATGGCCAAGTTATTTTACCAGCTAAATGGGTTTATTCAGGAATGGCAGAGAATTGTAATTTGGGACAAGCATGCTATGACAAAAACCATAGTCAAGTTTGGAGAAACAAAGGAGAGGAATGCTCTCTTATGGAAGAAATGGGGAAGTTGAGAAGGACTGTTATAAACAAAGAGTCCATTGGAGGGAACTGGGAGTAAAGTTTAGTGGCTTTTCATTGGCTCAGTTGTGACAGTCTCTCATTGGTTGGGCTATTACCAGACAAGGAGAAAATCTTCCTTCCCACTGCTGGAGTAGCAAAGTAGTAACCTTCTTCCAGTTGGAGATGCAAGATACATCTCTTTCTGGCTGGGGTCTGCAGATGGCAATGAGTGGTAGGACCTGAGAGCTCCCCCTTTTAGCCTTCCCAACAGCAATTTAAAGGAGGTTTCATTTATTACTTTTTAAATAAAATGTAACATCTTACATCATATTTGAACAAAGTGTATCATCTTATAGCTAAAGGCATAATAAAATTTAAACTCAATATTAAAATTATAATATTCAACAACTCATGAGTTTTAATTTGGTTTGAGATTTTAAAACACAGTAATAAAACTAACTCATGGCAATTAATTTTGTTTTTAAAATTCAATGATATTTATAAGCCAATAGTTCACTCCTGCATATATACTCAGCTAGAATATGTACATGCGTTTACATGCATATTCAAGAGTATTCATAACAATATCATCTGTAGTAGCCCCAAACTGGAGGCTATGCAAATTCCCATCAACAGTAAATCATATAAATTATGATCTGTTCACACAATGGAACACACTACAGCCATGAGGATAAAAAAGTTATAGATACAAACATTGATATAGAAGTCAGACACAAATGAATACATATTGTATAATTCCTTTTATATAGAGTTCAGAAAAAAAGAAAGGAAAACTAATCTATGGCATTAGAAGTCATGAGTGGCTATCCTTTAGAGGGGAGTGGAGAGACTTCAGGGAGTTCCAGGGGAGAATCTGAGATTCTATTAATGTTCTTCTTGGGTCTGGTTAAATGGATGTGTTCAGTTTGTGAAACTTGGGAAGTTTGTCATGCTATATCCTTAGGATCTGTATACTTTTTGATATATATCTTATACTTTGATAACTTTTCAAAGATATATAATGATATACATAACTTTTGTATACATATAAATATTCTTCTTAAGAAAACTGGCATTATTTTATCATAGAGAGACCAGGCTCTTAATAGAACAATAGCAGGAAAGGAAATTTGAAATGATTGAAAACACTGATAGTAAGGGTAACTAACTTTTGAGGGGAGCCCTCTTTAAATAAAAGAATACAAAATTAGCTACAAAATGAGTATTTCTTTAGAACATAAAAAGAATACAACAAAACAGCTGTATTAACTACCTGAAACACAAGTAAGATTTATTTTCCTACGTTATAATGGCAAATTCTTTGATTGCCTCTTCATAATGGTATGTCTATAATATTTTCTACAGAGAGACTACAAAAACGTTTTTCCTTTAGTATGGTGATCCAATTTTTTTAAATTAAAATGAAAACATAAGATTTCCTACACAGACGTATTTACTGTTTGTTGTTGTACTATAAGCTTAGACTCTCCAAACACAGGAATTCTGATAAATTCTGTTTCTTATAATTCCCATGAAAATATATGGTGCTTTATAATTTTATACTGTGCGTTATAAAGTATTTTCCCAACAGCAGAGAACTTCTATTGACTAGGAATTTTTAAGGAAGTGAATCCTCCACTTTACATTTTGCCTATCTAACAACCAGGAAGAATTTCCCACAGACTAGCCTCTTTCACCTCCACTGCCTACATTCTTCCAGGTCCAGAGCACAGGACATGTTTGTGATACAAACTTCTTTGTGTTGATGCCGGCTGAGTCTTCCCAGTAATAGGAGTATTCCTAATTTTCCACCACCAAGACAAGAATTCAAATAATACACAGAAATGATAAATATATATATCCCATTAAACCCAAACTAAATGTTTGCCCAACACAACTTCCCTGTAGTTGGATCTCAAAAATGCTCTTGAAAGCTTCAGTACCCTCCACACAAAGAGAAGTGTGATGGAGACTAAGGTGAGAGAGAAAGAGACAGTGATCTCAACCAGCTGTTGTTAAAATATGGTACTTCTGAAAATTTTACAAAAACAAATGACTGTGTGAATCCAAGTGCTAGCTCCCTGTCTAGTGCCTTGGAAGACGCCATTGCAAGCTTCATTTGCTTCTCTGTAAATCTACCTCTGCCTCCTACTTTGCTTCACTGGTTGCATTTTGCTTCTCCTGGAAGTGAGCTCTTCATCTCTAATTACTGTCAAAACACTGTACACACCTATGGTTGGCTCCTTTGTCAGCCGTGATTGTCTTCCCACAGTCAACAGCAAACTGTATGGCACTATTTAAGTTTCTCCTTCAGTGACTTTTTAATAGAATTTCACCTGTCTGCCCTTGGGACAGCCCATTTCAGTGCAGTGGACAGCAGCTGGGGAGGTAGCTGACTTTTGTTATCAACCACTGTTATATGACCAGCTGAGCACGGTTGGGAGGCAGCCATTAAACTTTGTTGCAGCAGAACTGGCTGTGCTTCAAGGCTTTAATGGTTTTCTCTTGCCATCTGATAACAGAGTTGATACCAGTGACTAGGGTGGAGCCTCTATGGATACATATGCAACAGCATTATTTTTAGTCTTCACTCTGGTTACACAGTTCTTGGATCAATTCATCACTTGCCCAGACAAAAACTACTTCTATTTATTCGTGCTGACTCCTGACTCTATTTCATACCTTGAAAAACTACTCAGAGATTTTATTTCCTTTCACTGCATAACTCAGATTTGCTTAACAAGATAATATACATTTGTGCTTACTGTGGATTTTGCAAGCACTTATCAGAAGAATAATGGCATGGGGAAAATATTTACCTAATAAATTAATTTTTGCAGTCTAATGATATTCTATGCTGAGTATCTTCCTTTTCTTTGGCCTAAAGAAGTAGTTCATTATTCTAAATTAACATAAGGCTTTTGCATGCAATGCTGAAATTTATTTAAACTGCCAACATTGTATTAAATAATATGAATTTCTTTAATACTAGTGCTCAGGGAATCTTTAGATTACTGAATATGTTGACAATGACCATTGGAAGAAACTCTTTAATTTCTAACTAATTCTTCGTGTTTAGTTGTACTAAATAAGAAATGGTGCTAAGTATTTCACATATATAATTTCATTTATTTTTTGTAACAAAACTTTAAGGAAGGCAGTATTATCCCTATTTTGAGAAAACAGCCTCAAAATATAAATCTGCGCAAGTTTACATAAGAAGTAACTGGGGGATCTGATATTCAAGCATGGGTGTGCTGACACAAAAGCTAGTGCTTATAACCATTTTTTACCTTTTAGAGTTAGTAGTTTAGTAAGCAAAAATAAAGGATAATTGTTTTTAAAAATCCTCTCAAATCTAAAATGAACCAGGATTATATTCTAACATTTGGAGAGTTGAAAAAATTAACTTATCATCTCCCAGTCTTAAGAGCAACTCCATCTTCCTCATACTAAAAATGCCTTGAAGTTTTGATTGGGCTTTATTTGTTTAGTAAATTTATTTTGTTTTGGTTATTATGATACCTGTTATGCAGTTTTCCTCAAAGGATTTTCATGTGCCTGAGAATCTTCTGAGATTTTTTTTTTAATGAAGAGTTCTGCGTCTCATCCAAAACCTACAGAATCAGATGCACTTGGGCTAGTGTCAAGAAATCTTCATTTTTAAATGAATAATTAGATTGTCATTCTGAAGAGCACTGAAGTTTGCCTTTAGAAGAGTTCCCCGTGCCTTTGCTGTGGTTGAAACTTCTTAGGTAGTCATTTAGCTGTTCCTTCAAGATCTTGATCTAGAATCTTAGCATAACTGGCTCTATGAGGAAGGCCCCTCTGGTAGTCATCAGGCCTTTTCACAAATATCCTGGTTCTTCTCCATCAAAGCACATGATGAAATTGCATTTCTCTGCCTCCTTGAAATCAGATGTGGCCATGTGACTTCCACTGGCCAAAGGAAGTGAGTGGAAGTGACAAGTGCTATATTCCTTGGCCCCAGGAACCATCTACACTCCAGATAATAGAGGCTTTACCAGCCTGTATTACCGCATGAAGATGAAATGTAGTAGAGTCTCAAGCTAATCCACAATTGATTTGGCAAAATGAAAGACTAGCAAGATGCTCGTTATCTTCCAGGACTCATTATGCACTTATTCCTTAGCTGTAAGAACACCAATCCTTTGTCAGTCACATTTCTCTCCAGCTGAAAGATTAAATTTTCCAGTCTACTTTGTAGCTAGACATAGTGATTATATTAAATTTTGGCTGTGAGATATAGGGGGAAATTACATTTTATCACTAGCAAGCATCCTCAAAAGACAAGGTGCTCTTACCTTCTTTCTTTCTTCAATCTTCCTTGAATGCAAATATAATGCCTGGAGCTCCAGCAGTTCTCTTGGGCAATGCAGTGAGTTTTAAGATGCAGGCCACATTCAGTAGATTAAAAAGATACAAGGTGACTGGGTCCCTAACAATGTGAAGCTTCTATATTCCCCTGGAAGACCTACCCCTGAATTTATTTTATGTGAATAAGAAATAAGTCACTATATGAATGAGAGTATATCATTAGTTTTTTAGATCTTTATTTCCTACTACAGAATCTCATTTTCTCTGGTACAAAGCATTATATCTACTTGTAATTACTTACAGGCCAGGACTCTGCCACTAACTAACTATATCAATTTGGGCAACATACTTCATAAGTCTGAGCATTTTTCCTCACTTGCAAATAAGGAGATGATTGTGAGTACTACAGCTCCAATGTAGGTGAGATAATGCAGAAATTGTAGGTTATATGCCTTGTAGAATTGAGACATGATTCCTATGCATGTCAACCAGTCTTCTACAGTGATTCTCTGCATTTTCTCGACCACTTTGCCAGCTCACCTGTGATCAATATAGCACTGGTCAAGATGGATAGAGTTTGTGAAGGATTGCCAGGCTCACTCAAAAACAGCTGGAGGAATGTTTTTTTGAACTTACCAAAGATCCATAAGCACTTCCTACAGGAACTTCAAACTAGCTGATGAGTACATTTATTTTGGTACTCATTTATTTAATGCAAATCTATAATGATCAACTTCAAATAAAATGTCACTGTTTTGTGGGACTCTTCTAATCATCAGCTGTAGAATTCTGCAGTTTGAAGGGGATTTAGAACTTTCAGAGTTCAACTGGATTTTACCTTTGAGGAAAATAAGCCTCAGAGAGCATAAATGACTAATCATGAACCACCCAACTAAGCTCAAGTTAGAACTGAGAGATCCTGACTTGCATTCGATCGATCTTCTCTCTAAACTAAGCTTTCCCCAAAGGTCATTTCATATACCTCTTCTCAAAATTTCATCTTCACTCCATAGTGTAACCTCAGCATTTAGTTGAGATCTCTTAAGCTGAGTCCAAGTCTTGCATTTTTAAAAATCTTATTTCAATACCTCTTCAGCATTAAAAAACAAAATGTCCCTTGCCCTTCTTGATGTTTTCTCCTAATTCCTGAAGCAAGTGGCTTCTTTAATATTCTTCTCTTAGGCAGCTATACTCTCTCCCAGCCAGTCACTTCCCTCCATCTTTTATAAAAATATCTGTCTTTCCTATCTTTAAATAATCTACTTCTTTTAAGGTTTTCAACAGAATTTATTGAGCCATCTGAGCTTTCAAATTCTTCATTCTCTGAGTAGCTTTGTTCAGAGATAATTACTCCAGATCTTTTATCACTTCATCACTTTTCCCTTATTTATATTTTTCTCATTCTCTGACTCTCCCCTTTCCTCCATACCCCATTTCCTGTTGTTGATATGAAATCTCCTTCAATCTCCAGTGGCTAGCATAGTGCCTGGCATATACAGAATGTTTGGTAAATTTAATACACTCTACATTCCACCCAAAGCAGTTTTCCAAAACATCTTCCTTATCAGCTTGCATGGTAAGTGACTAAATTTTTATTTAGTCATAATCTTTACAGAAGGTACTTGAAGAACTGAAAACACACACGTATCATATGGAGTAAATGACATAAATATTTAGCCAGCCATTAACATTTTAGCCTGAAATAGTTTATCAGATAAACATAACTCATCCTTGACAGACTCTTGAGGAAATAGAACATGAGATAGCAATTTGAGTTTTAAGATGCCGGAGAGGACAGAGGGTCTTGAAATACTGAAAGAGTCGGAATGAAAGACCAAATAGAATGTTACACACTGTAGGTATGTGAAGAAAAGAGAGAAAAGGCAGATTGGAAATTTGGACAAAATAAAAAGTATTTGAATTTGCTACCACCAAAGTATTCTGTGCTATTGGCCACTTCCATCTCACCTGATAGTGCCTAGTTTTGAGTATATTTATTTTATTTTAGGTTCTATCGCTTTGAGTCATGTCACTGGGACCGCAGTTCCTTTCTCTATCTTTGGTTGAATATTTTAAGAAGTATTATTATTAGGTATAATTTAGACAAATTTCTCTTACCTGAAAGAACTATCTTTAATTGTATAGTGTAAGTCCAATGAGAAAGCTGAGTCCAGTATATAGAATTTTGCTTCAGCAATTTTTTAAATTACCATCAAAGTTTCTCCATATACTGAGGAGCTCCTGTGAGGATTAAGATTTCTCTTTAAGATACAGCCTCTGAGCTAGGTATTCCTGGGTGACAGCCAACTGCTAGTCTTATTATGTGCCTGCCAACCCTGTGCCTGTTAATCTTTTACTAAAGCATAATTGGTTTAAGACATATTTTATAATCGCTCATGTATGGAATCTCATGTTAAATGTTTTATAAAGATATATAGTATCATTTGATCAATTTTAATCTTATGAGCCTTTCAATAAGTAAATTCCTTTTGTTTTCTCAATCTGATGAGGTTCTACACGTGCATTAGACATATCTTTTTTTGTTAGCAGTTCATTGGTTTAATAAATCATGAATCTGGATAAACAAGTACTGAAAATTTAATCCTCCTTAAACTGGATGATATATATACAGAAAAAGAAAAATTCTTAAGTGAACAGTAGAAAATTCCATGTATTTGAAAGAGTGATTATATCAAATGTTTCTCTAATCCATTGGATTTTAGGACATTTCAAAGTTATAGAAGAGTTTATGTAATAGATCATCAACCTCAGGCAGCAGAACTTTCTCTGGAAGCCTCCCTCAGGAAGTCTTGTGTCTATTTTCCTTTTAATAAAACTAAATGGCAAGATCAGGTGCTGTGCGGATACTTTCTAAATGTGCACTCTTAAGGTGCTAACAGTTACACTGATTTCAGATGAACTTTAACTTTTATTTTACCAGACACTATCATAGAAACAGAGCATTTGGGGAAATGTAATAGAATATCAAAATATGGCTCTTCCTGTCTGGAAGTTTAGGCCAAAGCTGAGAATAATATGTATAAAGTGCTCCCATGGTTAAATCAAGGTGGATCATTTATAAAGGAAGTGCCCCCCCACAAAAAAATGGTTTTGCCAATTCAATAGGAGGTAAGTGATGGGAGACCGAGGGTTATTTAAAGAGAGAGACACCCCAGCTCTCGTTATATTTCTCAGCTTGAGGAAGTCTTCTTAAGAGAGGCAGACTTCAAGAGAACCACTAAAAATGCTTGGCCTGTGAGCGCTGAAATCAGGAAAACATAAAGATTAGAACCTGGCTCATGTCTGGAAACGCTAAATGACTGGCAAGTTCTGCCAAAAACCAAGAGAAGGGAGAGAATTTGAGAAGGGGCAAAGGGAACCTCCAGGGACATTGAAACAGAAGCAGGTTTTTTTTTCAATGGACTGGAGGAGGCCCGTGGTAGGTAGTCTGCTGTGAACCCTCTAGACCGTTTTCTCCTAAAAAAGTCTGCCTGGAGGGCTAACACTTAGCACAAGAGGCTAGGGGCTTGAGAGCAATCGCATCTGACTGGCTAGAGGAAATAGCACGAGTGCCAGGGAGCAGCAGTTGGGCATCCCAGCAAGACGATCTCTAAGGGACCCACAGAAACATCCCAAGAGAGAAGCATTGGTCATCTGACACACCCAGAAGGCACCAACACCTGATTATAGTCAAACAAATCTAATAAGAACTGTCTGCCTCCTTCCATCTCCTCTTTCTCTGCTCCAGGAGGATCCGGCATTAGGAGAAAGGAGTAGAAGAGCAAAGGGGGGAAACAATGAAGAAGAATGTAATGTTATGCCCCTCTCCCTTCTCCGTAGCCTCTGGTAAGCCTGTGCTGGGGAAGGAAGCATACTTAAAACAGATAAGAATGAGAAAGTTAAGTTTTGATTGCGGGTTGAACTGAACTTGTTATTACAGAAAAAATAAGATTATGTTTTCACACCTGGTATTATCTTAAAAACTATAGGATCTTCTGGAGATTTTATCCAGGAAAGAGGAAGAATGAGCCGAGAGAGTACGTTTAATGGGGGATGTAGAGAAACAGTCAAGTTGCCTTCTACTTGAACCCTGCTGAGTACAACTCAATAAAGTAGTCAAAATCATACAGATTTAGAGGGAAGAGGGCTGGAAACCATGTGGTTATCAAAATATCAGTCTCCAGAACAAAGCAATATTCCTTATCACAAAGGTCCTTAAGATGAGATGAAGAAAATTAACTTTAAGAAAGCCTCTTTGAACATTCTCCAAAGTGGGAACATCACCAATTCCTTTTTTTTTCCATTTTAAACTACTAAACTTTCACAAAGCCTTCACTCTAATAAAACACCATGTAACTCCTTCTTCTTCTTTCCTCCTTGGAAAGGGAGGGAGGAAGAGAGGGAAGGAAGGAAGGGAGGAGACTCTGAGCTTTAAAACTCAAGTAAACTATTCAACCAGAACATTAGGGCTGAAAAAGTGTCATTAAAGGTTAGAGAAATAGGGCTTCCCTGGTGGCGCAGTGGTTGAGAGTCCGCCTGCCGATGCAGGGGACACGGGTTTGTGCCCCGGTCCGGGAAGATTCCACATGCCGCCGAGCGGCTGGGCCCGTGAGCCATGGCCGCTGAGCCTGCGCGTCCGGAGCCTGTGCTCCGCAACGGGAGAGGCCACAACAGTGAGAGGCCCGCATACCGCAAAAAAAAAAAAAAAGGTTAGAGAAATAATTTTGTAATGAGTATTAACTACAAAAATAGTAGATATCAAATAACATCAAATAATATAATATTTCTCACTTTGGATATTGCCGGGAAGCAGTCAAGCATGAAACCAAAAGTGTAGACAATAGAGTGTATTTGTGTATTAATGATGCCGTAAGAGATTTAATGGCTTAAGCAATACACATTTATTATCTTACAGTAGGTCAGAAGTCTGATGGGCTTATATGATTCTTCTGCTCCAGTTTCACAGATCTGAAATCAAGGTGTCAGCAAAGCTGTGTCCCCCTATGGGGGCTTTAGGAGTGAAGTCAGTCTCCTGTGATTAGAAGACTGAAGTACTTGGTTTCTTATTGGCTCTTAGCTGAGAGCCATTAGGAACTTCTAGAGGATGCTTCTTTTCTTGGCTGGTGGCCCTATTCCTGCATCGTCAAAGTCAGAAATGGCAGGGCAAGCTCTTCTCATGCTTCAGATCTCTCCAGTATCTTCTTTTTTTTTTTTTTTTAATTTTTTTTAAGATGTTGGGGGTAGGAGTTTATTAATTAATTTTTATTTTATTTTTTTGCTGTGTTGGGTCTTCGTTTCTGTGCAAGGGCTTTCTCTAGTTGCGGCAAGTGGGGGCCACTCTTCATCGCGGTGCGCGGGCCTCTCACTATCATGGCCTCTCGTTGAGGAGCACAGGCTCCAGACGCGCAGGCTCAGTAGTTGTGGCACAGGGGCTTAGTTACTCCGTGGTATGTGGGCTTTTCCTGGACCAGGGTTGGAACCTGTGTCCCCTGCATTAGCAGACAGATTCTCAACCACTGCACCACCAGGGAAACCCTCTCCAGTATCTTCTATTGGCACATCTCTCTGACTGCAGCCAGGAAAGGTTCTCTGCTTTTAAGGCCTCAAGTGATTTGGGCCCATCCAGAGAATCCAGGATAATCTCTCCATCTCAAGGTCCATACCCTTGATTGGATCTGCAGAGTCCCTTTTGCTGTGCAAAGTAACATGCTCACGCTGGCAG
Organism: Phocoena sinus; assembly: GCF_008692025.1. Taxonomy (NCBI): domain Eukaryota; kingdom Metazoa; phylum Chordata; class Mammalia; order Artiodactyla; family Phocoenidae; genus Phocoena; species Phocoena sinus. The sequence continues at coordinate 31,926,704 of NC_045772.1, read as the reverse complement.
AGATAAGACTGTGGACATCATTGGGGAGCCATTGTTCTGCCTTCCACAGTGTTAATGCCAGACAGTCTCTATTTTCATGAGGAAGTAGGAGATCAGTTCCTTAGATGAGAGAAAAATAGGCAATGGTGTAATTGAAGCAATAAGATTTGTAATAGCTGTAGTGACGAGTCAAATAAGAGTAAATTAGGTGATAAGGATAAGGGATTAAGTGAGGGCTAGGTACCATTTGGCAGTAAGTCGTGTATAACTAGGGGCCATGTAATTATCACACTTGTTGATCTGAAAAATCATCATTAATTTAAAATTATATTTGCCCTTTTTGGGGAATTCACTTGTGTTTGAACAATTTCTATCATGAATTCCTAACTTTCGTTCTTAAATAATCATACTCATTAACTTTCAATTAATATATAGCTATGGCTGCTGAAAAATGGAAGTAATTCTATTTTCCATTTGGTAATTAGAGCTTTGACTTTCAACAGATGAAGACGTAGCACTAGGGATTGAGGAGAATGTAAGGTGGAGTAGAAGTCTGAATCTCCAGGAGCCTTATAAGATTAGAAAAACATATGTTCAGTATATAGTTTAATTTATATTTGGAAAAGGAAAAATGATTATAAATTTTAAAATATGAAATCTAGACTGGAGGGCAATTGAGATCCTTAAATTTATCCTTAAAAGTGTTTATTAAAAAAGGATTGGAAAAGCACTCATTTAGAAAAAACCCTCTAGCTTTCTTTGTTTTGTTTGTTTGGTTGGGAATATAAAGATCTCTGTGTTGAGTCTGGATCAGCAGACCTGGGTTGTCAGGACCCAAGCAGAGTGAGGCCTTGTCCTTTTAGAACAGCATCCGAGCCCAACAATGTGAGGAGGGAAGGGTGAGGAAGCTTCCCTGATGAGGAGTGTCAGAACCGGGCAGGTGAGTCAGGTGTCCGTACAAGGAGGGAGTCTGGTACAGTGAATCAGAGCCCGAAAAAGGTAAAGAGTATATCCACGTGGGGAAGATGGGGGCAAAAGCAGTGAGAGATCAGTTGCTTACCCATGGGTTGAGTAAATCAGTAAAAGTATGAAGATAGTGAGAGCCCTATTTCTCACCTTTGGATAAGGGAATTCCAAGTACAGAAAAGGAAATAAACTAGAAGGAGCTCTGTCTTACTTGATTGAAATTGTGAACCCACAGTTTTCAAATATAGGTTAAGAAGTACATAGATATTAATGTGAAAGTGTATGTGAGTGTTGGGAGGGTGAGGTAGCAGCTATACTTCCATATGCTCAAGGACACCTAGTAGCCAGATCTTGATTTTTAAATACCATCCTCCAGTATATGACTGATTTCAAGGCTGGGGCAGGGAAAAGAGCAAAATGGTTCTAGGACATCTTTCTGTGCCAGAAAGAAAGTGCCCGCAGAATGACATGAACATGTTAAAAGGAAAGAAAGCCAATTTGAAGAGTCTCACACTGGCCCAATGGGGGACAATTTGAATATAAAATAATAGTAACATTATGAATCTTGAATAAAATAGCAAACTGTGAGTCCATATTTTGTGATGAGGGATAACAGTCTCAAAGTAACTCTCTATAGAATGCTTATTAATGACATAGGAAAAATGAGTAATTCTGCAGTGGAGAATTCTGGCAGCCACGGCAGCCATAGCCCTAACCAAGTGATCAGAGAACGTGATTAGTAATGGTACAAACTGAACTGTGTATCACCTGATGGGATGCGATGAGAAGAGCACAGCATCTCTTCTCCAGTATTCCTGCCAAAGACACGGTACCTGAATCTAATCATAAGAAAATACTGGAAAAACTCAAATTGAGAGTCATTCTACAAAATACCTGTAATCTATACTCTTTAAAATTGTCAAGGTAATGGAAGTGAAGGAAAAGCTGAGGAACTGTTCCAGATTTAGGAGTTTAAATGAGACATGACACAAATGGAAAGTGTGACTCTGAATTGGATCCTCTGCTCTTAAGGATATTGTTAGGACGATTGGTGAAACCGAACGTATTAGGTAGTAGTGGTGGATCAAGATTAATTCCCTGATTTTAATGGTTATTCTGTGCCTTTGTTTGTTTGTTTTTCTGAAAGACATTTATTGGGATACTGATGTAGAAATACAAGGAGCAGACAATACCAGTATTTGTTTCTAGACTTCTAGTTGATTTCATGCCAAGTAACAAAGCTTTGAAAACACATTTAGGTAGCTTCTTTAAAAAATCATATTTACAAACTCAAGCCATCAAATTAGGATGTTACCTACTAAATTTAAGTAAAACAGATCTAAAATTTTATATCAATGTAGGAATGATTTTTCAAGAATAGGGTATTCAGTTGGTTTTAATTTGGTAAGTTTTAGGGCCATTTATCATAAAGCAATGCCTTTTTTAAATATATATCTTTATTGGAGTTTAATTGCTTTACAATGTTGTGTTAGTTTCTGCTGTGTAACAAAGTGAATCAGCTATATGTATACATATATCCCCATATCCCCTCCCTCTTGAGCCTCCCTCCCATCCTCCCTATCCCACCCCTCTAGGTGGTCACAAAGCTGATCTCCCTGTGCTATGCAGCTGCTTCCCACTAGCTATCTATTTTACATTTGGTAGTGTATATAGGTCAATGCTACTCTCTCACTTCGTCCCAGCTTACCCTTCCCCTGTCACCGTGTCCTCAAGTCCATTCTCTACATCTGCATCTTTATTCCTGTCCTACTCCTAGGTTCATCAGAACCATTTTTTTTTTCGCTGTATGCGGGCCTCTCACTGTTGTGGCCTCTCCCGTTGCAGAGCACAGGCTCCGGATGCGCAGGCTCAGCGGCCATGGCTCACGGGCCCAGCCACTCTGCGGCATGTGGGATCTTCCCGGACCGGGGCACGAACCCGTGTCCCCTGCATTGGCAGGTGGACTCTCAACCACTGTGCCACCAGAAACATGTTTTTTAGATTCCATATATATGTGTTAGCATACAATATTTGTTTTTCTCTTTCTGGCTTACTTCACTCTGTATGACAGACTCTAGGTCCATCCACCTCACTACAAATAGCTCAATTTCATTTTTTATGGCTGAATAATATTCCATTGTATATATGTGACACATCTTTATCCATTCATCTCTCGATGGACATTTAGGTTGCTTTCATGTCCTGGCTATTGTAAATAGTGCTGCAACTGTGCCTTTGTTTGTAGGAATTACACACTGTATTAGATTCCTACAGTTGCTGAATTAACTTACAACAAATTGGGTAGCTTAAAACTACATAAGTTTATTCTTTCACAGTTTGGGGGGCCACAATTCTGAAATCAAGATATCAGCAGGGTTGGTTCCTTCTGGAGGTTCTGAGAGAGAATCCATTCCATGCCTCTTTCATAGATTCTGGTGGCTCCGGCAATCCTTGGTGTTCCTTGGCCCAGAGATGCATCACTCCAATCTCTACCTCCATCTTCACTTGGATTTCCCCTGTGTCTCTCCTAAGTAGCTCAGATCTCCCCTCCTTTTTCTTATAATGATCCTAGTCATTGGATTTAGGTCTCACCCTAAATCCAGAATGATATCATCTCAAGATCCTTTATTTAATTACATATGCAAAGACCCTATTTCTAAATAGGGCCATGTTCACAGGTACCAGCTGTTAGGACTTGGACAAATCTTTGTGTGTGTGTGTTTGGGGAGGGTGGTGCTCACTATTCAAACTGCTATACACACTAAAGTATTTGGGGGCTGAGGATCAGGGTATTATGTTGGCAACTTATTCTCAAATGTTTAGGAAAAAAGAGTTCTTTGTATTGTACTTGCATTTTAAAAAATAAGTTGAGACTGTCACAACTAGCAAAATTAGAAATAAAGTGGAGGAATAAGCTCTGTTGAATTCGTTTAGTGGTAAATAGGACAGACTAGAGTGAGATCGTCTGGGTTTGAGCTCCACCACTTAACTCACTATGTGAATTTGGGCAGGTCACTTTAACTCATTTCAACTTCAGTTCCTTTGTCTACAAAATGGGGATAGTGGTCCTTCATAGATTTATGAGGATTGAGACAGCGGTTGTAAAGAGCTTGGCAAAATACCTAGCTTTTAGTAAACAGTTAATAAAAGTTAATATCATTATCCTTTTAACATCATCAACATCATTAAAATGACTAACATTTACTTTTACCCATTAACTGAGGGTCAGAGATGTTCTTTCAGCCTGATTAAAAATTCCTGAACTTAGTAAGCCAGTAAGACTTGTCCTTCCTACAGAAGTTTACCAAAACCATACATTCTTGCTTTCTTCTTGCAGTTACAATTAACTGTGCTATGTTTTTAAGCACTGAATTTGTGGGGTCTTGACATTTAAATGTCTTAATCTAGCCATTCAAAACTATGGAGATTCTCAGAAATCCAACCTTGTTATCATGATTAGGTAAGTATTTCTGTCCATGTTGGTAGTTGTATCATAGAGGAGTGCATTCAGCTACAAGTAATATAAAGCAAAACTAGAGTGGATAAAAACAGAGATTCATTTGTCTCACATAACAAGAAGTCAAGAAGTAGGCAGCCCAAGGCTGGTGAGACCGTTCACTCATGTCAGCTAGGACCATGTTAGCTTCTATTCTTTATTGCCTCATAGTCACAAGATGGTCACAGTATGTTGAGGTGTGATATCTACTCTACAGGCATGAAAGAAGGAGCACAAACAGATTAAAGAGTCTACCAACAAAGTCTGTCCTTTAATTTTTTTAATAGAGCAAAATTTCCCAGAAGCTTCTATCCATCGGAGCTTCTTTACTTCACCTTGGTCAGAACTGGGTCATATAATGCCCAGAGATAAATTATTACAGGTCAGAGGAGGAAGGAAAGGAATGGTATTACTATAATTAATTCAGATCATTTATGATTCACTTTCCAGAACTAGAACAGGGATCAAATTTCCCAGTAGGGAATCTGCATGTGCTCTGTAAATGGAACAACAAAGTTTCATGACAGCACATCTGTTTACAACATGTTTTCTTGTTCGGAACTACTGCTCAGATAAAAAGATTCCTTTCAAAATATTACTGCTCATTGACAATGCACTGAGTCACCCAAGAGCTCTGATGGAGATGTACAACAAGATTTATGTTGTTTTCACGGCTGCTAACACAATATCCATTCTGCAGCCCATCAATCAAGGAATAATTTTGACTTTCAAGGCTTATTATTTAAGAAGTACATTTCATAAGATTATACATAGACAGTGATTCCTCTGATAGATCTGAACAAAGTAAATTGAAACCTTTTGGAAAGGATTCACCATTCTAGATGTCATTATCGACATGAACAGGAGTTTGCAAGATGTTGATTTCAACCCTCATGAATAACTTTGAGGGGTTCAAGACTTCCGTGGAGGAAGTAACTACAGATGTGATGGAAATAGCAGGAGAACTAGAATGAGAAGTGAAGTCTGAAGATGGGACTGAATTGCTGCGATCTCATGATAAAATCTTAATAGATGAGTAGTTGCTTCTTATGGATGAACAAAAGAAACCTGGTTTCTTGAGATAGAATCTACTCCTGGTAAAAATGTTGTGAAGATTATTGAAATGACAACAAAGGGTTTAGAATATGACAGAACTTAGTTGATAATGCAGCAGCAGGGTTTAGGACAATTGACTTCAATTTTGAAAGTTCTACTGTGGGTAAAATGCTGTCAAACAGCATTGCATACTACAGAGAAATCGTTCATGAAAGGAAGAGTCGATCAATGCAGCAAACTTCACTGTTGTCTTATTTTAAGAAATTGTCACAGTCATCCCAGCCTTCAGCAGCCACCACCTGATCGGTCAGTAGCCATCTACATCGACAACTAGCTGAAGGCTCAGATGATGGTGAGCATCTTTTACCAATCAAGTGTTTTTAAATTAATGATGTACATTGTTTCTTTAGACATAATGCTATTACACACTTAACACACTACAGTATAATGTAAATATAACTTTTATATGCACTGGGGAACTAAAAATTTATGTAATTCGCTTTATGGCAATATTTGCTTTATTGCAGTGGTATGGAAATGAATCCACAGTATCTCTGAGGTAAACCCGTGTCAATATATCATAAGATCCCTCTGAAGAACATCAACCCAAGGTACACTGGTAAAATACGGTTCTAATTTGTTTCTTATCTCACAAGATATTATGAGATGTGCAGAGAGGTTTTTTGGTATGTCATTAGCATATTTTCAGATATGAATATAAAATAGGAACACATAGAATTCTTTTTTATTGAAGATGGTCTAAAAACTAAGTTAATCTCAGTTTGAGATTAAAAACTTGCAATGTTGGAAGGAAGGAAAAGTTTTCAATTGTGGAGAGAGATGAAATGCCATCTAAAGTCCTTAAGGAGTGAAGCAGATGGTATCTGGGCAAGCTGGAATAAGTAGAATACAAATCCAAAAACTATTCATCAACATGACCTAATAGAGATAGTCTAGTCATGCTCCCTCTTTGCATGTATGAGAGTACTGAGGCCCAGAGACAGAAGGCTAGGCATACTGTCAGACATTGCACAATAGTTTGGGGGGGTGGAATTAGATCTCAGACATCCTGACTTGAATCTAGTGTTCTTTCATCTGTGTCTCTGTGAGGCTAAGGCAGTCCAACAATCTGCAAAAAGTGATGTGTAGTGAGTTGTCTTGATTCCTGTTGAGAAGAGACCGGAAGCTACAGAAATTCCTTGGAAAGTTTAATGTTCCAGCTAAGAAGAGGGAACCAGAGCTGAAGAGTTCTGATATCATAAGCAGACAGAGAAATAATATAGATGTGAATGTTTGGTTTTTCTTTTTTTTTTTTGAATTTTATTTTATTTTTTTATACTGCAGGTTCTTATTTGTCATCACTTTTATACACATCACTGTATACATGTCAATCCCAATCGGCCAATTCTTCACACCACCACCACCCCGCCGCCGCTTTCCCCGCTTGGTGTCCATACGTTTGTTCTCTACATCTGTGTCTCAATTTCTGCCCTGCAAACCAGTTCATCTGTACCATTTTTCTAGGTTCCAGATATATGTGTTAATATACGATATTTGATTTTCTCTTTATGACTTACTTCACTCTGTATGACAGTCTCTAGATCCATCCATATCTCAACAAATGACCCAATTTCGTTCCTTTTTATGGCTGAGTAATATTCCATCGTATATATGTACCACCACTCTTTATCCATTCGTCTGTCGATGGGCATTTAGGTTGCTTTCATGACCTGCCTGTTGTAAATAGTGCTGCAATGAACATTGGGGTGCATATGTCTTTTTGAATTATGGTTTTCTCTGGGTATACGCCCAGTAGTGGGATTGCTGGGTCATATGGTAGTTCTAATTTCAGTTCTTTAAGGAACCTCCATACTGCTCTCCATAGTGGCTGTATCAATTTACATTCCTACCAACAGTGCAAGAGGGTTCCTTTTTCTCCACACGCTCTCCAGCATTTGTTGTCTGTAGATCTTCTGATGATGCCCATTCTAACTGGTGTGAGGTGATAGCTCATTGTAGTTTTGATTTGCATTTCTCTAATAATTAGTGATGTTGAGTAGCTTTTTCATGTGCTTCTTGGGCATCTGTATGTCTTCTTTGGAGAAATGTCTATTTAGGTCTTCTGCCCATTTTTGGATTGGGTTGTTTGTTTTTTTAATATTGAGCTGCATGAGCTGTTTATATATTTTGGAGATTAATCCTTTGTTGATTCGTTTGCAAATATTTTCTCCCATTCTGAGGGCTGTCTTTGCGTCTTGTTTATGGTTTCCTTTGCTGTGCAAAAGCTTTTAAGTTTCATTAGGTCCCATTTGTTTATTTTTGTTTTTATTTCCATTATTCTAGGAGGTAGATCAAAAAAGACCTTGCTGTGATTTATGTCAAAGAGTGTTCTTCCTATGTTTTCCTCTAAGAGTTTTATAGTGTCTGGTCTTACATTTAGGTCTCTAATCCATTTTGAGTTTATTTTTGTGTATGGTGTTAGGGAGTGTTCTAATTTCATTCTTTTACATATAGCTGTCCAGTTTTCCCAGCACCACTTATTGAAGAGGCTGTCTTTTCTCCATTGTATCTCTTTGCCTCCTTTGTCATAGATTAGTTGACCATAGGTGCGTGGGTTTATCTCCGGGCTTTCTCTTTCTCCATTGATCTACGTTTCTGTTTTTGTGCCAGTACCATATTATCTTGATTACTGTAGATTTGTAGTATAGTCAGAAGTCAGGGAGTCTGATTCCTCCAGCACCGATTTTTTCCCTCAAGACCACTTTGGCTCTTCGGGGTCTTTTGTGTCTCCATACAAATTTGAAGATGATTTGTTCTAGTTCCATAAAAAATGCCATTGGTAGTTTGATACGGATTGCATAGAATCTGTAGATTACTCTGTGCAGTGTAGTCATTTTCACAATATTGATTCTTCCAATCCAAGACCATGGTATATCTCTCCATCTGTGGGTATCATCTTTAATTTCTTTCATCAGTGTCTTATAGTTTTCTGCATACAGGTCTTTTGCCTCCTTAGGTAAGTTTATTCCTAGGTATTTTATTCTTTTGGTTGCAATGGTAAATGGGAGTATTTCCTTAATTTCTCTTTCAGATTTTTCATCATTAGTATATAGCAATGCAAGAAACTTCTGTGCATTAATTTTGTATCCTGTAACTTTAGCAAATTCATTGATTAGCTCTAGTAGTTTTCTGGTGGCATTTTTAGGATTCTCTGTGTATAGTATCATGTCATCTGCAAACAGTGACAGTTTTACTTCTTCTTTTCCAATTTGGATTCCTTTTATTTCTTTTTCTTCTCTGATTGCCGTGACTAGGACTTCCAAAACTATGTTGAATAATAGTGGTGAGAGTGGAAATCCTTGTCTTGTTCCTGATCTTTGAGGAAATGCTTTCAGTTTTTCTCCATTGAGTATGATGTTTGGTGTGGGTTTGTCATATATGGCCTTTATTATTTTGAGGTTGGTTCCCTCTATGCCCACTTTCTGTAGAGTTTTTATCATAAATGGTGTTGAATTTTGTCAAAAGCTTTTTCTGCACCTATTGAGATGATCATATGGTTTTTATTCTTCAATTTGTTAATATGGTGTATCACATTGATTGATTTGCATATACTGAAGAATCCTTGCATCCCTGGGATAAATCCCACTTGATCATGGTGTATGATCCTTTTAATGTGTTGTTGGATTCTGTTTGCTAGTATTTTGTTGAGGATTTTTGCATCTATATTCATCAGTGATATTGATCTGTAGTTTTCTTTTTTTTGTAGTATCTTTGTCTGGTTTTGGTATCAGGGTAATGGTGGCCTCATAGAATGAGTTTGGGGGTGTTCCTTCCTCTGCTGTTTTTTGGAAGAGTTTGAGAAGGATGGGTGTTAGCTCTTCTCTAAATGTTTGATAGAATTCACCTGTGAAGCCATCTGGTCCTGGACTTTTGTTTGTTAGATTTTTAATCACAATTTCATTACTTGTGATTGATCTGTGCATGTTATCTGTTTCTTCCTGGTTCAGTGTTGGAAGGTTATACCTTTCTAAGAACTTGTCCATTTCTTCCAGGTTGTCCATTTTATTGGCATAGAGTTGCTTGTAGTAGTCTCTTAGGATGCTTTGTATTTCTGCTGTGTCTGTTGTAACTTCTCCTTTTTCATTTCTAGTTTTATTGATTTGAGTCCTCTCCCTCTTTTTCTTGATGAGTCTGGCTAATGCTTTATCAGTTTTATTTATCTTCTCAAAGAACCAGCTTTTAGTTTTATTGATCTTTGCGATTGTTTTCTTTGTTTCTATTTCATTTATTTCTGCTCTGATCTTGATGATTTCTTTCCTTCTTTTAACTTTGGGTTTTGTTTGTTCTTCTTTCTCTAGATCCTTTAGGTGTAAGGTTAGATTCTTTATTTGAGATTTTTCTTGTTTCTTGAGGTAGGCTTGTATAGCTATAAACTTCCCTCTTAGAACACTTTTGCTGCATCTCATAGGTTTTGGATTGTTGTGTGTTCATTGTCATTTTTCTCTAGATGTTTTTTGATTTCCTCAGTGATCTCTTGGCTATTTAGTAACGTATTGTTTAGCCTCCATGTGTTTGTGTTTTTTACATTTTTTTCCCTGTAATTCATTTCTAATCTCATAGCATTGTGGTCACAAAAGCATCTCTGTAGTCACAGGTGATTACATCAAGAGGGAGGTGATTAGATCATGAGGGCAGAGCCCTCAAGAATGGGATAAGTGCTCTCATAAAAAGAGACTCCACGATTTTCTTAAATTTACTGAGGCTTTATTTGTGACCCAAGATGTGATCTGTCCTGGAGAATGTTCTGTGTGCACTTGAGAAGAAAGTGTAATCTGCTGATTTTGGATGGAATGTCCTATAAATATCAATTAAATCTATCTGGTCTATTGTGTCATTTAAAGCTTCTGTTTCCTTATTTGTTTTCATTTTGGATGATCTGTTCATTCGCGTAAGTGAGGTGTTAAAGTCCCCCACTATTATTGTGTTACACTCGATTTTGTCTTTTATAGCTGTTAGCAGTTGCATTATGTATTGAGGTGCTCCTATGTTGAGTGCCTATATGTTTCTAATTGTTATATCTTCTTCTTGGATTGATCCCCTGATCATTATGTGGTGTCCTTCCTTGTCTCTTGTAACATTCTTTATTTTAAAGTCTATTTTATCTGATGTGAGTATTGCTACTCCATCTTTCTTTTGATTTCCATTTGCATGGAATGTCTTTTTCCATCCCCTCCCTTTCAGTCTGAATGTGTCCCTAGGTATGAAGTGGATCTCTTGTAGACAGAATATAGATGGGTCTTGTTTTTGTATCCATTTGGCAGGCCTGTGGCTTTTGGTTGGAGCATTTAATCCATTCACGTTTAAGGTAATTATTGATATGCATGTTCCTATGACCATTTTCTGAATTGTTTTGGGATTGTTTTTGTAGGTTCTTTTCTTCTCTTGTGTTTCCCACTTAGAGAAGTTCCTTTAGCATTTGTTTTACAGCTGGTTTGGTGGTGCTGAATTCTCCTAGCTTTTGCTTGTCTGTAAAGCTTTTGATTTCTCCATGGAATCTAAATGAGATCCTTGCCTGGTAGAGTAATCTTGGTTGTAGGTTCTTCCCTTTCATCACTTTAAGTGTATCATGCCACTCCCTTCTGGCTTGTAGAGTTTCTGCTGAGAAATCAGCTGTTAACCTTTTGGGAGTTCCCTTGTATGTTATTTGTCGTTTTTCCCTTGCCGCTTTAAAAGATTTTTCTTTGTCTTTAATTTTTGCCAATTTGATTACCATGTTTCTCACCATGTTTCTCCTTTGGTTTATACAGTATGGGACTCTCTGCTCTTCCTGGACTTGGGTGGCTATTTCCTTTCCCATGTTAGGGAAGTTTTCGACTATAATTTCTTCAGATATTCTCTCTGGTTATTTCTCTCTCTCTTCTCCTTCTGGTGCCCCTATAATGCGAATGTTGTTGTGTTTAATGTTGTCCCAGAGGTCTCTCAGGCTGTCTTCATTTCTTTTCATTCTTTTTTCTTTATTTTGTTCTGCTGCAGTGAATTCCACCATTCTGTCTTCCAGGTCACTTATCCATTCTTCTGCCTCAGTTATTCTGCTATTGATTCCTTCTAGTATAGTTTTCATTTCAGTTATTGTATTGTTCATCTCTGTTTGTTCTTTAATTCTTCTAGGTCTTTGTTAAAACTCTATCTCTAAACTTGTCTCCCATCCTTCCTTCCCTCTCTCTCTCTTCTTTTCTCTTTCTCTCAACATATAATTATTGAGCATCTATTTTCTGTCTGTACAGAAGTGCTACCTTCTGTACAGCCTAGGTTTTAAAATCTGCTTCTGTGTTGTACATCCGGTCACAAAGAATCAAAGTTTCAGTTCACAGTCTGCTGGGAATCAACTGTCTCACTGTAAGTCCAATATTTCCTCCGAAGTTTGAATGATCTCTCAGATTAACACTTAAATGAAAAGTTGGCTTTGACTAGGGGGCCGTGATTGTTGACAAATGTCTATCTTTACATCCTAGAATCACACTCATTGTGAGACACACATTTGGACAGATAGAAATCAAGGCAGATTCGGAGGATTAAACAGCAGCGCTCAATCGCCCATCTCAAATTCAGTCTGAGGCCTGTGTTTATTGAGCAGAATGGTGAGCAGAATTGCTCACACTTTTGAAAATCACTATGTTTTAGTCTTTTTTTATTTAAAAAAGTTTTAAGTTAAATGTGTCTACATGCCACACTGCTAAATATAAAGCAGTGCATACATGAATATGTAAACATAGAATTACAACCCAATAGTTTGTGAGTTGTTAAAAATTAACGTCAGTTTAGATGTGAGAGTAGAGGGGGCAATAAGACATTTTCAAATAAAGGATTGCTTAGAGGTCTATGGTGAAAAATAATAATTATTAAGCGATGAGAACTAGCAAGGAGCATCTCCTCTCTGCCAAATATCTTACGTCTTCTTCTAAGCCTCATAATCTCATGAGGTAGTTTTCATTATCCTTTAAGAAAAATGAAACCAATTCAAGAACTTCTCCAAGATTATACATTTCGCAAGTGGTAGAGCCAAGGTTTGAACCCAGTTTCGTATGACTCTGAAATCTGTGTTCTTGAGATGATGGAATCCTGTTCCCCCAAAAGACAGCACAGCTTAAGACCCAATGCACAGAATTCCCTTCTTCATGTGGAGGCCTGGGAGAAATCTCCTTCCTGGTCTTCAGCCTGGAATAACCTATTAAGGGCCTCCTGAACAACTGATAAGTTTTAGATTGAGGACACTCTGAGTGTATCTTCTTATTCTAGCATTTCTGTTCCAATTTAGTGACCAATTTGTAGCCCATCTCTAACAAGGTCAAGAATCTATTCTATGTGTTTTCTGTTCAAACATTGCTCTTACCTTTATGTTAACTTTTCTTTCATTCTGTGCTTTGTCCCATTTTCACATGCAATTATTTTTTTAGTTTATTTTATTGCATTGTTATGAAGTAATTGCTTTAAGTCTTACCTATAACAAGGCATGATATAATGAACAAACCAAATATAAGATCATTCACAATCAGAACATGACTTTAAGAATGAGGGATTATAGCTACCGGAGGGAAAAGGGGGAGAGGGATAAATTGGGAGATTGGGATTGAAACATATATACTACTATACTACTATATATAAAATAGGTAACTAATAAGGACCTACTGTATAGCACAGGGAACTCCAGTCAATACTCTGTAATGACCCATATGGAAAAATGATCTAAAAAAGAGTGGATATATGTATATGTATAACTGATTCACTTTGCTGTACACCCGAAACTAACGCAACATTGTAAATCAACTATACTCCAATAAAAATTTTTAAAAAGTCAGTTCCAAGTGGAGAATTAAAAAAATCTAAAAATGAAAATTACAGGTATCGTAAATGATTTTTAAAAAAGAATGAGGGATTACAATATTTTAAATCAACTATACTCCAATAAAAATTAAAAACAAAGAAAAAACCAAAAAAAAATGAGGGATTAACTTTGAAGTAATAAACTCATAAACTATAGAAATATGTGTAACAACATAATTATACCCACTATTTTCTTCATTGTTGTTGATATTAACCAAAGCATTTACCTGTTATGTGTAAGGAATGGGAGAACTAGAAAGGGAGGAAGGATTTTTCTGTTTAAAGCAATGGATATTTACTTATTTTTTTCATGACTTGGTTAAATGTGCAGTATATCAGCCTGGAGTAAAAATGAATATTCTCTACCCTTAGTTACAGATAATTGCCATAAAGCATGGTTAGTGATATGATAGGCACTTGCATAAGACCTTCTGAGATTATCACAGTAAAATGACTGAAAGGTTACCCTTTAAATCAGACCTGGATTCAAGATAGTTCTTTACTGTACTATTTTCCTCAGGTTGCTACCACAGATTACCACAAACTGCGTGACTTAAAACCGAGAAATTTATTCTCTCACAATTCTGGAGGCCCCAAATCAGAAATCAAACTGTCAGCTGAGTTGGTTCCTTTGGGATATTCTGAGGGAGTACGTGTTCTCTGCAATCCTTGAAGTTGCTTGGCTTGGAGATGCATGACTCCAATCCCTGCTTCTGTTTTCATATGGCTTTTTTCCCTGTGTGTCTCCATTTCTTCACATGGCCTTCTTATATCGATACTTGTCATTGGAATTAGGGCCCACCTTAAAATTACACCTGCAAAAATCCTATTTTTAAATAAGGTCATATTCTGAAATTCTGAGTGGACATGAATTATGGGGGAACACTATTTCAACCCAGTACATTCACTTACTATTTATATGAGTTTAAACAAGAACTTAATTTCCCTATTCCTCATCTGTAAAATGTAATGATGACAGTAGGTATCTCCTAAATTATTAGGATATTTAAATAAAACATATATATAAAAACATATATATAAATAAATTAAATAAAACATATATATAAAAATGCTCAGCATATGCCTGGGCACAAGATAACTGCTGAATACCTGCTAGCTAGTAGTAGTTTTGAGAACTGTTGAGTCCAGTTCTTTCTTGTAATGATAATGCTTTTGTAACTAGTATTGAGATAGTGGACCAATTTTATTTTCCAAAGGTTGTGATATTCATCCAGCTAAATAGATTCTTCCTAAAACTTTGCAGTGGAAAACCTTGTAGTGCGGTATGTTATCAAGAACTCTCTGAGGAGTACTGGTGTGCCAGGTATTTTACAATCATAAGGATCGGAAATGGGGAAGTCATGTATCAAGAACATGTGCATTTGGAAATAGGTCACTTAAATTGATCTCTAGAAAGTGTACAACTATTTTCGACTTCTCCAGTGAACTTTACTTAAGCAGTGACTCTTTTAGTCAGTGTGATAGTGTTATAACTAAGAGAGTCATTCTGATCTCCAAGATACAGTTTCTTATTAAATCAAGAAAATTATTTCCTGAATAGTTTAGTTGCTCTTTTGGTTTGTTTATTTTTAATAGACCTTACTTTTTTAAGAGCAGTTTTAGGTGCACAGCAATATTAAACAGAAGGTACAGAGATTTCCCACATACTCCCTGCCCCCACACATGCATTATCCCTCATTATCAACATCCCCCACCAGAGTGGTGCATTTGTTACAATTGATGAACCTATATTGATACACCACTATTATGCCAAGTCCATAGCTTACATTAGGGTTTACTCTTGGTGTTTTACATTCTCTAGGTTTAGACAAATTTTTAATAACATGTACCCACTATTATAAGATCATACAAAGTATTCTCACTGCCATAAAAATCCTCTGCACTCTGCCTATTCATCCCTCCTCCAAACTCTGGCAACTGCTGATCTTTTTACTGTTTCCATAGTTTTGCCTTTTCCAGAATGTCATAGAGTTGGAATCATAATAGTATGTAGCCTTTTCAGATTGGCTTCTTTAACTTAATAGATGTCTATCTTTCCTCCATGTCTTTTCACAGCTTCATAGCTCATTTATTTTTAGTGCTGAGTACTATTCCATTGTCTGGATGTATCACAGTTGATTTATCCATGTGCCTACTGAAGGACATCTTTTAGCATTATGAATAAGCTGCTATGAAAATCAGTGTGAAGGTTTTTGTGTGAACACAAGTTTTCAACTCCTTTAGGCAGATACTAAGGGAACAGTTTCTTGATTGTATGGTAAAGGTGTGTTAAGTTTTATATGAAACTGCCAAACCGTCTTCCAAACTGGCTCTATTATTTCACATTCCCACCAGCAATGAATGAGAGTTCCTGCTGCTCCCCATATTCAACAGCATTTGGTGTTGTCAGTGTTCTGGATTTTGGTCATTCTAATAGTGTATAGTGATATCTAATTGTTTTAACTTGCATTTCCCTGATGACATATGATTGGAGCATCTTTTCATTTACCTATTTGCCATCTATATATCTTCTTAAGTGAGATGTCCTTTTTTTTTTTTTTTTTCCGATACGCGGGCCTCTCACTGTTGTGGCCTCTCCCGTTGCAGAGCACAGGCTCTGGACACGCAGGCTCAGCGGCCATGGCTCACGGGCCCAGCCGCTCCGTGGCATGTGGGATCTTCCCAGACCGGGGCATGAACCCATGTCCCCTGCGTCGGCAGGCAGACTCTCAACCACTGCACCACCAGGGAAGCCCGAGATGTCCATTTTTTTTTTTTTTTTTTTTTTTTTTTGCGGTACGCGGGCTTCTCACTGTTGCGGCCTCTCCCGTTGCAGGGCACAGGCTCCAGACGCGCAGGCTCAGCGGCCATAGCTCACCGGCCCAGCTGCTCTGCAGCATGTGGGATCCTCCCAGACCGGGGCACGAACCCGTGTCCCCTGCATCGGC
The DNA here is from genome assembly GCF_008692025.1 of Phocoena sinus. Taxonomy (NCBI): domain Eukaryota; kingdom Metazoa; phylum Chordata; class Mammalia; order Artiodactyla; family Phocoenidae; genus Phocoena; species Phocoena sinus. The sequence goes on along the minus strand of NC_045772.1, from coordinate 31,910,378 downwards.
AGGCGGATTCTCAACCACTGCGCCACCAGGGAAGCCCGAGATGTCCATTTTTAAATCAACTTGTTTTCTTATTGTTGAGTTTCAAGAATTCTTTGTCTATCTTGGGTGTGCCTTTTGCATATATTTTCTCCCAGTGAAAGGCTTGTCTTCTCATCCTTTTGACACTGTCTTTTTAATTTTATTGAAGGCTAGCTTATTAATGACTTCTTTCATGGACTGTGCCTTTCGTGTTGTATTTAAAATTTAAAAGATATTACCATACCCAAGATTATCTAGGTTTTCTTCTATGTTATCTTCTAGGAGTTTTATAGTTTTGCATTTTTTGTCACACACACACACTGTATTTTATTTTTACAAGAGATAAATAAACTGACACCAAGCATTGAAATGGATGGCCACAACAAAAGCAACAATGATTGCAATTACCAAACACGAAACGCACTCATACTATGTCATAATATTGACATTCAGTCCAGTAATCCTCCACTGTAACAGCTCCTATACTTTGCAGTGAAAATTGATTTGTATATCTTTTGACTCTGAGTCCTTGTGGGATTTTTTTTTTATTCAAACGAAGGTCACAAAAATTATAATCATCCTCATCAGTTCACTCACTCCCATGTAATTAATTCTTTTTTTCATCTTGATCTTTTGTTAGCACTTTTATGAATTCTTCAGTTTTCCATTAGAGTTCTGAAAATGCTTATTTATTCAGTTCAGCAGTATAGTCAGTTACCAGAAACCTATACTTCTCAGAGTCTTTTCCATGAATTCCCTGAAGATGAAACCCTTTTATAGGAACATATTTGCAAAAGCATCACAGTACACCCAGAACTGTCTATAAATGACAAAAGACTTAAAAATGACCATGGTTAAAGATTTGATGAAAGTTCATAATAATGCAATTCACAAGGAAATTTAGTTATTTCTGAGATATACATTTTAAAGTAATAATTAGAAATATGACTTATAACATTATACGAGAACATATAAGATTTTTAGAAAATTCATGTAATGTCTGAAACATTTATATTAACATATTTCCATACAAATAACCCAAAGAAAGTTTAGTATTAGTTGTTTCTTTTGTTTGTTTTTTTATGCTGCAGGTTCTTATTAGTCATCAATTTTATACACATCACTGTATACATGTCAATCCCAGTCACCCAATTCAGCACACCACCATCCCTACCCCACCGCAGTTTTCCCCCCTTGGTGTCTATACATTTGTTCTCCACTTCTGTGTCTCAACTATTGCCCTGCAAACCAGTTCATCTGTACCGTTTTTCTAGGTTCCACCTAAATGCGTTAATATACGATACTTGTTTTTCTTTTTCTGACTTACTTCACTCTGTATGACAGTCCCTCGATCCATCCACGTCTCTACAGATGACCCTATTTCGTTCCTTTTTACGGCTGAGTAATATTCCATTGTATATATGTACCACCACTTGTTTATCCATTCATCTGTTGATGGGCATTTAGGTTGCTTCCATGACCTGGCTATTGAAAATAGTGCTGCAATGAAAATTGGGGCACATGTGTCTTTTTGAATTATGTTTTTTTCTGGGTATATGCCCAGTAGTGGGATTGCTGGATAATATGGTAATTCTATTTTTACTTTTTCAAGGAACGTCCATACTGTTCTCCATAGTGGCTGTATCAATTTACATTCCCACCAACAGTGCAAGAGGGTTCCCTTTTCTCCGCACCCTCTCCAGCATTTGTTGTTTGTAGATCTTCTGATGATGCCCATTCTAACTGGTGTGAGGTGATACCTCATTGTAGTTTTGATTTGCATTTCTCTAATAATGAGTGATGTTGAGCCGCTTTTCACGTGCTTCTTGGCCATCTGTATGTCTTCTTTGGAGAAATGTCTATTTAGGTCTTCTGCCCATTTTTGGATTGGGTTGTTTGTTTTTTTAATATTGAGCTGCATGAGCTGTTTATATATTTTGGAGATTAATCCTTTGCTGATTCGTTTGCAAATATTTTCTCCCAATCTGAGAGTTGTCTTTTCATCTTGTTTATGGTTTCCTTTGCTGTGCCAAAGCTTTTAGTTTCATTAGGCCCCATTTGTTTATTTTTGGTTTTATTTCCATCTCTCTAGGAGGTGGATCAAAAAAGACCTTGCTGTGATTTATGTCAAAGAGTGTTCTTCCTGTTTTCCTCTAAGAGTTTTATAGTGTCTGGTCTTACATTTAGGTCTCTAATCCATTTTGAGTTTATTTTTGTGTATGGTGTTAGGGAGTGTTCTAATTTCATCCTTTTACATGTAGCTGTCCAGTTTTCCCAGCACCACTTATTAAAGAGGCTGTCTTTTCTCCATTGTATGTCTTTGCCTCCTTTGTCATAGATTAGTTGACCATAGGTGCGTGGGTTTATCTCCAGGCTTTCTATCTTGTTCCATTGATCTATGTTTCTGTTTTTGTGCCAGTACCATGTTGTCTTGATTACTGTAGATTTGTCGTATAGTCAGAAGTCAGGGAGTCTGATTCCTCCAGCTCCATTTTTTTCCCTCAAGACAGCTTTGGCTCTTCGGGGTCTTTTGTGTCTCCATACAAATTTTAAGATGATTTGTTCCGTTCCGTAAAAAATGCCGTTGGTAATTTGATAGGAGTTGCTTTGAATCTGTAGATTGCTTTGGGTAGTATAGTCATTTTCACAATATTGATTCTTCCAATCCAAGAACATGGTATATCTCTCCATCTATTTGTATCATCTTTAATTTCTTTCATCAGTGTCTTATATTTTCTGCATACAGGTCTTTTGTCTCCCTAGGTAGGTTTATTCCTAGGTATTTTATTCTTTTTGTTGCAGTGGTAAATGGGAGTGTTTCTATAATTTCCCTTTCAGATTTTTCATCATTAGTGTATAGGAATGCAAGAGTTCTGTGCCTTAATTTTGTATCCTGCAACTTTAGCAAATTCATTGATTAGCTCTAGTAGTTTTCTGGTGGCATTTTTAGGATTCTCTATGTAGAGTATCATGTCATCTGCAAACAGTGACAGTTTTACTTCTTCTTTTCCAATTACATTCCTTTTATTTCTTTTTCTTCTCTGCTGAGACTAGGACTTCCAAAACTATGTTGAATAATAGTGGTGAGAGTGGGCATCCTTGTCTTCTTCCTGATCTTAGAGGAAATGCTTTCAGTTTTTCACCATTGGGAATGATGTTTGCTGTGGGTTTGTCATATATGGCCTTTATTATATTGAGCTAGATTCCCTCTATGCCCACTTTCTGTAGAGTTTCTATCATAAATGAGTGTTGAATTTTATCAAAAGCTTTTTCTGTACCTATTGAGATGATCATATGGTTTTTATTCTTCAATTTGTTAATATGGTGTATCACATTGATTGATACGCATATATTGAGAATCCTTGCATCCCCGGGATAAATCCCACTTGATCGTGGTGTATGATCCTTTTAATGTGTTGTTGGATTCTGTTTGCTAGTATTTTGTTGAGGATTTTTGCATCCGTAATCATCAGTGATATTGGTCTGTAATTTTGGATTTTTTTTTGTAGTATCTTTGTCTGGTTTTGGTATCAGGGTGATGGTGGCCTCATAGAATGAGTTTGGGAGTGTTCCTTCCTCTACAATTTTTTGGAAGAGTTTGAGAAGGATGGGTGTTAGTTCTTCTCTAAATGTTTGATAGAATTCACCTGTGAAGCCATCTGGTCCTGGACTTTTGTTTGTTAGAAGATTTTTTAATCACAGTTCCAATTTCATTACTTGTGATTGGTGTGTTCATATTTTCTGTTTCTTCCTTGTTCAGTCTTGGGAGGTTATCCCTTTCTAAGAATTTGTCCATTTCTTCCAGGTTGTCCACTTTATTGGCATAGAGTTGCTTGTAGTAGTCTCTTAGGATGCTTTGTGTTTCTGCGGTGTCTGTTGTAACTTCTCCTTTTTCATTTCTAATTTTATTGATTTGAGTCCTCTCCCTCTTTTTCTTGATGAGTCTGGCTAATGCTTTATCAGTTTTATTTATCTTCTCAAAGAACCAGCTTTTAGTTTTATTGATCTTTGCGATTGTTTTCTTTGTTTCTATTTCATTTATTTCTGCTCTGATCTTTATGATTTCTTTCCTTCTGCTAACTTTGGTTTTGATTGTTCTTCTTTAGTTCCTTTAGGTGTAAGGTTAGATTGTATATTTGAGATTTTTCTTGTTTCTTGAGTTAGGCTTGTATAGCTATAAACTTCCCTCTTAGAACTGCTTTTGCTGCATCCCATAGGTTTTGGATCATCGTGTTTTCATTGTCATTTGTCTCCAGGTATTTTTTGATTTCCTCATTGATTTCTTCAGTGATCTCTTCGTTATTTAGTAATATATTGTTTAGCCTCCATGTGTTTGTGGTTTTTTACATTTTTTTCCCTGTAATTCATTTCTAATCTCATAGAGTCGTGGTCAGAAAAGATGCTTGATATGATTTCAATTTTCTTAAATTTACTGAGTCTTGATTTGTTACCCAAGATGTGATCTATCCTGGAGAATGTTCTGTGCTCACTTGAGAAGAAGTGTAATCTGCTGTTTTTGGGTGGAATGTCCAATAAATATCAATTAAATCTACCTGGTCTCTTGTTTCATTTAAAGCTTCTGTTTCCTTATTTAATTTCATTTTGGATGATCTGTCCATTGGTGTAAGTGAGGTTTTAAAGTCCCCCACTATCATTGTGTTACTGTCAATTTCCTCTTTTAAAGCTGTTAGCAGTTGCATTATGTGTTGAGGTGCTCCTATGTTGGGTGCATATATATTTATAATTGTTATATCTTCTTGAATTGATCCCTTGATCATTATGTAGTGTCCTTCTTTGTATCTTGTAACATGCTTTATTTTAAAGTCTATTTTATCTGATGTGAGTATTGCTACTCCATCTTTCTTTTGATTTCCATTTGCATGGAATATCTTTTTCCAACCCCTCACTCAGTCTGCATGTGTCGCTAGGTCTGAAATGGGTCTATTAGAGACAGCATATACATGGGTCTTATTTTTGTGTCCATTCAGCAAGCCTGTGTCTTTTGGTTGGAACATTTAGTCCATTCACGTTTAAGGTAATTATCGAGATGAATGTTCCTATGACCATTTTCTTAATTGTTTTCTTTTTTTTTTTTTTTGTGGTACGCGGGCCTCTCACTGTTGTGGCCTCTCCCGTTGTGGAGCACAGGCTCCAGACGCACAGGCTCAGCAGCCATGGCTCACGGGCCTAGCCGCTCCGTGGCCTGTAGGATCTTCCCGGACCGGGGCACAAACCCGCGTCCCCTGCATCGGCAGGCGGACTCTCAACCACTGGGCCACCAGAGAAGCCCTTCTTAATTGTTTTGGGTTTGTTTTTGTAGGTCCTTTTCTTCTCTTGTTTTTCCCACTTAGAGAAGTTCCTTTAGCATTTGTTGTAGAGCTGGTTTGGTGGTGCTGAATTCTCCTAGCTTTTGCTTGTCTGTAAAGCTTTTGATTTCTCCATGGAATCTGAACGAGATCCTTACCTGGTAGAGTAATCTTGGTTGTAGGTTCTTCCCTTTCATCACTTTAAGTATATCATGCCACCCACTCCCTCTGGCTTGTAGAGTTTCTGCTAAGAAATCAGCTGTTAACCTTATGGGAGCTCCCTTGTATGTTATTTGTCATTTTTCCCTTGCTGCTTTCAATAATTTTTCTTTGTCTTTAATTTTTGCCAATTTGATTACTATGTTTCTCAGTTTGTTTCTCCTTGGGTTTATCCTGTATGGGATTTGCTGTGGTTCCTGGACTTGGGTGGCTATTTCCTTTCCCATGTCAGGGAAGTTTTTGACTATAATCTCTTCATATGTTTTCTCAGGTCCTTTCTGTCTCTCTTCTCCTTCTGGGACCCCTATAACGCAAATGTTGCTGCATTTAATGTTGTCCCAGTCGTCTCTTAGGCTGTCTTCATTTCTTTTCATTCTTTTTTCTTTATTCTGTTCCATAGCAGTGAATTCCACCATTCTGTCTTTCAGGTCATTGATCCATTCTTCTGCCTCAGTTATTCTGCTATTGATTCCTTCTAGTGTAGTTTTCATTTCAGTTATTGTATTGTTCATCTCTGTTTGTTTGTTCTTTAATTGTTCTAGGTCTTTGTTAAACACTTCTTGCATCTTCTCGATCTTTGCCTCCATTGTTTTTCCAAGGTCCTGGATCATCTTCACTATCATTATTCTGAATTCTTTTTCTGGAAGGTTGCCTATCTCCACTTCATTTAGTTGTGTTTCTGGGGTTTTATATTGTTCCTTCATCTGGTATATAGCCCTCTGCCTTTTCATATTGTCTGTCTTTCTGTGAATGTGGTTTTTGTTCCACAGGCTGCAGGATTGTTGTTCTTCTTACTTGTGCTGTCTGCCCTCTGGTGGATGAGGCTATCTAAGAGGGTTGATGGGAGGGACTGGTGGTGGGTGGAGCTGACTGTTGTTCTGGTGTGCAGAGCTCAGTAAAACTTTTATCCACTTGACTGTTGATGGGTGGGGCTGTGTTCTCTCACTGTTGGTTGTTTGGCCTGAGGCAACCCGACACTGGAGACTACCTGGGCTCTTTCCTGGGGTTAATGACAGACTCTGGGAGGGCTCATGCCAAGGAGTACTTCCCAGAACTTCTCCTGCCAGTGTTCTTGTCCCCATGGTGAGACAGTGCCACCCCCGCCTCTGCAGGGGACCCTCCAACACTAGCAGGTAGGTCTAGTTCAGTCTTCCCTGGGGTCACTGCTCCTTCCCCTGGGTCCTGATGAGCACACTACTTTGTGTGTACCCTCCAAGAGTGGAGTCTCTGTATCCCCCAGTCCTGTTGAAGTCTTGCAATCAATTCCCACTAGCCTTCAAAATCGGATTCTCTAGGAATTCCTCCTCCCATTGCCGGACCCCCAGGTTGGGAAGCCTGACGTGGGACTCAGAACCTTCCCTCCAGTGGGTGGACTTCTGTGGTATAAGTGTTCTCCAGTCTGTGAGTCACCCACCCACGAGTTATGGGATTTGATTTTACTGTGATTGCACCCCTCCTACCGTCTCATTTTGGCTTCTCCTTTGTCTTTGGATGTGGGGTATCTTTTCTGGTGAGTTCCAGTGTCTTCCTGTCAATGATTGTCCAGCAGCTAGTTGTGATTCTGGTGTTCTCGCAAGAGGGAGTAAGAGCATGTCCTTCTACTCCGCCATCTTGGTTCCTCCTCCCTATAGTTTTGCATTATAATTTAGCTCTGTGATCAATTTTGAGTTAATTTTTTGTGAAAAGTTTAAGATCTGTGTCTAGATTCATTGTTTTTGCATGTGGATGTACAGTTTTTCCAGCAGTGTTTGTTACAAAAAGTGCCTTTGATCCATTGTATTGACTTTGCTTCTTTGTCAAAAATCTCATGACTCTATTTATGTGGGTCTATTTCTGAGCTGCCTATTCTATTCCATTGATCTATTTGCCTTTTCCTTCACTGATGTCACATTGCTTCTATTACTGTAGCTTTATAGCAACTCTTTTTTTCTTAACATCTTTATTGGAGTACAATTGCTTTACAATGGTGTGCTAGTTTCTGCTTTATAACAAAGTGAATCAGTTATACATATGTTCCCATATCTCTTCCCTCTTGCGTCTCCCTCCCTCCCACCCCTCTAGGTGGTCACAAAGCACTGAGCTGATCTCCCTGTGCCATGCAGGTGCTTCCCACTAGCTATCTATTTTACGTTTGGTAGTGTATATATGTCCATGCCACTCTCTCACTTTGTTACAGCTTACCCTCCCCCCTACCCATATCCTCAAGTCCATTCTCTAGTAGGTCTGTGTCTTTATTCCTGTCTTACCCCTAGGTTCTTCATGACCTTTTTTTTTTTTTTCCCTTAGATTCCATATATATGTGTTAGCATACGGTATTTGTCTTTCTCTTTCTGACTTACTTCACTCAGTATGACAGACTCTAGGTCCATCCACCTCACTACAAATAACTCAATTTCGTTTCTTTTTATGGCTGAGTAATATTCCATTGTATATATGTGCCACATCTTCTTTATCCATGAGGAAGTATTATTAGCTATTTTAAAGATGATGAAACAGGCTCAGAGAGGTAAGGAAGTTGATCGAGTTTACACAATTAAGTGGCAGAGCCAACATTTTAATCAAGATTTGTCTGATTTCAAAGTCCATGCTCTTTATTACTATGAATCATCTTAAAAATTATGTTTTACAAAGACGCTTCCCCTATGAAGAATCTGAATTATGTTCTCAAGATGCTATTTATCCTTGTTCCAGGCATCACACCCAAGACTCTTGTGCCCCTCAGGCAGCTGGTATGTCCAGCACCTTTGCTGCACCCATTATAGGGTCTTTACTACCTCCTTGATCGCCATCTTGCAGGCCAGGGAACTCAACGTTCTCCCCTCTGTCTCCTAAGCCTGTGGGTGAAACTTTTGATGACGCAACTGAACCTGTAGAAGGAAGATGTCTGTATAAGGGAGGCCTGGTACTCACAATAATGATATGGCTCTCATATGAGCAGGGGCATCATTTCATTTCAAGAAGGCTGAGCCAAAGTTCAAGGAAAGGAAAGGAAGGTCAGAGTGAGAGTAGACACAGTTACTACAAAACCAGGGTTCTTCCTAGTACAATTCTTTTGTAGTAGTCTATACTCTCTCCAGTTTCCATCATTTCCCCCTTGACTGTCATCTCTCAATCTGTCCCTTTATCATTGACTAGCCTGTCAGAAACTGTTTTCACCAAGGATGCTAACATTTTTTCACACTTCCTTCTAATAACTTTCCAACAATCATAAATAATTTCCATGTTTATGACTTATTTAATACTGTAGTTCCATTGCCCTGATCTGTTTTACCTTAATAACTTTACCTCTAAGCACTCACTTGGCTGTCTATACCTCTAATATCTTGAACCCTGAGATTTCTCTCTCCAGATGAACCCTCCACCTCTTCTACTTCCTCAGTTTTAGTAAGTTTACTTTTGCTTTCATCATTAGCTTCCCTTTCCCCAATTTATTTATTATTATCTTTCAGTTTATTAGGGTCTAAGCTTCATTTCTGCTTATTAGAAGCACTTTCAACAAGCAGGTATACCTCTGTGCCTTGCTGCTATAAACATTCTCCGAGTTTGTTGGATCACACCATACTCCCATAGATAAGCAAATTTATCACTAATTTTGACATTTATGGCATTTTATTACTCTCTGGGCTTGCTGCATTTAGGATTATAATTATTTTCCCTCTTGGATCATAGACTGGGTTTTCCCTTGGTCTGTGCTGCCAATCTGGATAAATATCCTTCCTGAAATTGTTTAATCCTGAATCCTATCCTTGCCACAGCCTTATAGGTGAAGCTGTTACTGATTTTACCCACTTCCATATATATGATCTAGATAGCTTCCTACCCAGGCAGAATCCCAGGGTTCATCATGTCAAGTGTATATCAGCTACTCATTCTCTTACTCCCTTGACTGTTAACTGGAGCATATAGTCCATTAATCTCTAAATCTGGATCACTCTACTGATTTGCATTCTTTAATTCCATTCCAAGATTTCTAAATACTGTTACATAAAACTGCATAATTATGTTGGTTTGGCTCCATTAAAATTTTATGTTTTTCAGCCTCAGTAAGATAAGCAATCCTTTTAATCATTCTTAGTCCCTTTACACATTCCTTTCAGTAACAGTTAAAAAAAAGAAAGAAAAAAAAAAAACCTTATGGTTCTTCTCAAGCCCCTAATTCACAAAAAATGATAGTCTAGTTTTTATGTGACCTAGAATTTGTACAGCTTACAAGAACATCCTCAATTTTGCTATTTACTCTAACATTATTCTTTCAGCATCTTTCTCTCTCCCTTCTGTATCAGCTAATGTTCTTTGACTAGGGTGACACAAATGGACTCTCCTGAAGAAAAAATGAATTTATCAGAAAGATATTGTGAGATCATAGTATTAAAAAGAAGCCTGGAGATGGGGACTTGGAAAGTTACAGGAACCAAGGAAACCACAGAGGGAATTATAAAACAGTCTCTCTGACAGCAAAAACAGCTTGGTATTCCAGCCTGACCTCTGGGATGAATACAGTTGTTTCTAGTCTCTTTTCACTCTGCCCATTACTAAGCCTTCAGGAAGAGAGCATGCAAGTGACTTAGGCTTGGTTTACAGATGTTACTTCTTGGCTAAGTGGAAGCCCTCCACTTACACCATCAGACTGTAATCAACAGAGAAGCAGTACTTCCCCCAAAGGGAATTAGGGTGCTATGAACAAGGGGAAATGAATGCTAGTGAAGCAATCAAAACACAACAAAAATCCACTATACTTTCTGTCACTCAGAAATAATTGGTTCTACTGTTCCCAGTTCTCCCACAGTATTCTTGATTCAATCTTGTGTAGAATTTCTTCATAACTTTCCTCTCCAATATACTCCTTCTAATCGTGGGTCCTCTTTTTTTTTTTTTTCTGTTGAGAGCCATTATACATACCAGTCCTCCAGATTATAGACCTCAGAGTCAGCTCTCTCTCCTCTTATTTATCATCTATATTTGTATTGTTATTTTGCGAAAAATATCTCTCCAATTAAGTTTCTCTCCCTTTGTCTCACTTCAACCTGTGGTGGACTATTACAATAGCACCTTAGATGACTTTTCTTTCTGTAAAGTTTTCCAATCTAGTTTTTAATATTGCTTGCAGAATTATTTTTCTAAAGAAGTTAAAATATCAAGGAAATAAACAGCACTCTTCATGACACTGTCTTGCTTTAAAAAACTTCAGTGGCTTTTTAGCAGCTCCATGATAAAGTCTCATCTTTATATCCAGTTCTACAGGGCCCTGACTCATCTCACCTCAACTTAACCTTTCTAGAATCAACTCCGTCCATTCTTTTTTTTTTCTTAGATTTATTTATTATTTACTTTATTAATTGTATTTATTTTTGGCTGTGTCAGGTCTTAGCTGTGGCACGCAGGATCTTCGCTGAGGCATGCGGGATCTTTCATTGCAGTGCACGGGCTCTTCGTTGCAGCGTGTGGCCTTCTCTCTAGTTGTGGCGTGTGGGTTTTCTCTTCTCTAGTTGTGGTGCGCAGGCTCCAGGGTGCGTGGGCTCTGTAGATGTGTTGTGGGTTCCAGAGCGTGTGGACTCTGCGGTTCGTGGCATGCAGACTCTCTAGTTGAGGTGTGTGGGCTCAGTAGTTGTGGTGTGCAGGCTTAGTTGCTCTGTGGCATGTTGGATCTTAGTTCCCTGACCAGGGATCGAACCCACATCCCCTGCACTGTAAGGCAGATTCTTTACCACTGGACCACCAGGAAAGTCCCTCAAATCCCTCTATTCTTTAAGCGTTCTTCTAAGAACACACAGTGTTATCCCAATATATTATGTTCGTACCTATTTATTATGGATATTATGATGGTTTTCCCAACAACCCTCTCAGCCATTGGATAGTAATCATGGACTTGGAGGGAAAATGACTCCACCTCCAGATCCAAGGGTGGCTGTGATTAATTTAATCCAAACATGGGAATCCATTTCCACTTACCTTTGTGATTGATTCATATAAACCAGGTGTAAATCACTTGGTCTATGGCGTATCCGTAGCCAAAGTAGTTGATTGAAGAATAGGCTTGGCAGAAAAAGAAATGAAATTGAATTATTTGTAGTGAGGTGGATGGACCTAGAGTCTGTCATACAGAGTGAAGTAAGTCAGAAAGAGAAAATCAAATGCCGTATGCGAATACATATATATGGAATCTAAAAAAAAAAAGACGTCATGAGGAACCTAGGGGCAGGACAGGAATAAAGATGCAGACGTAGAGAATGGGCTTGAGGACACGGGGAGGGGGAAGGGTAAGCTGGAACAAAGTGAGAGAGTGGCATGGACATATATACACTACCAAATGTAAAAGAGCTAGTGGGAAGCAGCTGCATAGCACAGGGAGATCAGCTCGGTACTTTGTGACCACCTAGAGGGGTGGGAGGGAGGGAGACGCAAGAGGGAAGAGATTGGGAACATATGTATATGTATAACTGATTCACTTTGTTATAAAGCAGAAACTAACACACCATCGTAAAGCAATTGTACTCCAATAAAGATGTTAAAAAAAAAATAAGCTTGGGATCTGAGAAAGAAGGGTACCTACTGTTCTGAGAGTTTTCTCCTTTCCTTTAGGTATTGTAATGTGAGGGTTTGAATCTTGGAACCATTATAGCTGCTTTGCTCTGATAAGGGAAGCCAGCCTAAGACAAAGCCACTCCTGAGATGAGGTATCATAGAGAAAGAGAGCCAGAGCCCCTGGGTGAAGCCAGTCATGATGCCTTCCTGACTTTAGGACCTCCAGTTACATGAGTCAATGCATTTTGTCATTGACTAGTCCATTCTGAGTCAGGTTTTCTATTATTAGCTATTCAAAGCATCCTGATACACTGTTCTCCATGATTATGATGTCCCCCCCACCCCATTTCTATAATTGGAAAATATTAATATCTACTCTTCTTTTAAAGCCAACCTAAATTGTTACAACCTCTGGGAAGCTTTCTTTATCTCATGAGCAACAATCATTTAGGTTTTTATTCTCTGTTCCATTGTACCTTGTTCTTACTTCAAATAGACATTCATTTATTCAACATATGTATTTATTGAGCATTTTGTATGTACCAGGTTCTTTTATAGGCACTGGAAACATAGAAATTAGCAAGTTGACAAAAATCTCAGCCCTCATAGAGCCTATATTCTAGAGGTCAAGACAGAAACTAACCACCAACAAAATGGTAAGATGTAAAGGGATATAAAGTATTATGGAGATAAAAGTATTTTGGGGGCTTCCCTGGTGGTGCAGTGGTTAAGAATCTGCCTGCCAATGCAAGGGACACAGGTTCAAGCCCTGGCCCGGGAAGATCCCACATGCCACGGAGTAACTAAGCCCGTGCACCACAACTACGGAGCCTGTGCTCAAGAACCCACAAGCCACAACTACTGAGCCCACGTGCTACAACTACTGAAGCCCACGTGCCTAGAGCCTGTGCTCCGCAACAAGAGATGCCACAACAATGAGAAACCGGCACACCGCAACGAAGAGTAGCTCCCACTCACCTCAACTAGAGAAAGCCCTCGCACAGCAACGAAGACCCAACACAGCCAAAAATAAAAAACAAGCAATAAATAAATAAATTTATTTAAAAAAATTTTAAAAGTATTTTGGAGATCAATTATGGATAAATAAATCTTGGAAAAGGAGGTAGAGGGTGCTGGGGAGAGACTGCAATAGGGTGGTCAGGGAAGATCTCACTAAAGAGGTGAAATTTGGGCTTCCCTGGTGGCACAGTGGTCAAGAATCCTCCTGCCAATGCAGGGGACACGGGTTCGAGTCCTGGTCTGGGAAGATCCCACATGCTGCGGAGCAACTAAGCCCGTGCACCACAACTACTGAGCCTGAGCTCTCGAGCCACAAGTACTGAGCCCGTGTGCCACAACTACTGAAGCCCGCACACCTAGAGCCCGTGCTCTGCAACAAGAGAAGCCACTAGGATGAGAAGCCCACGCACCACAACAAAGAGTAGCCCCTGCTCACCACAACTAGAGAAAGCCTCGCACAGCAACAAAGAACTAAAGCAGCCAAAAATAAATAAATAAATAAACAAATTTATTAGGAAAACAGTGGTGGAATTTGAACAAAGATAAGAAAGTAAGTGGATGTCTGGGGGAAAAGTAAGGCAAGAGTGTATGTAACATGTTCGATGTCAGTGTGCCACTGAAAAGCAGGCATATCAGTGTAGTAGAACAGGAGTGAGAGAGGTAGGAGAGTGGGCCAAACTGAAAATGGGGGCCAGATCATATAGGATTTGTAAACTCTTGGCTCTGAATAGAGAGCTTGAGCAGAGAACGGGCAGGATCTGACTTCTCTTTTTAAGGGCTCATTCTGGTTGCTGGATTGAGAATAGACTTTGGGAAACATTTATCACACTATATGATTATTAGCTGTTTACTAATCTCCCGCATCTCTTCCCCCTTTGATTGAAAAAACTGCAGCTTGTTTATCTAAATATCCTTGTGACTTACAAGTGTTTGAGAGACAATGGGAAATCGTATATTTGTTGAATTAGTTTTATTCTCTTCATCAGGCATAAGAAAAATATATTACCAAGTGCAATCTGAAAAGATTACAGTAAGCTTAATTTCAAAGAAAAGCAACGCTAAATTGATGAAAGGCAGTAGAGTGTAGAAAAAAAAAAGTTAAACTTGCACATAGGTAAATAAATATAGGTTACAGTTTTAAAATAAAGAATAGGTTGTCCCTGGATTAAATGAATTAAGATCTAAGGGGGGACAGAATTCTAGCTTAATCAAGTGTGTCACTTTCACATCTAAAATGACACTAACTATACTATAACGCTGTATGCCTCCATTACAATGAAAGTATTGGTGAAACATTGGAAAGTTAGTCATTTTCCGAATGGCTGAGTAACAGCAGCATAGACAAATCATCAGATAAGTATCCCATAGTTAAATAAACTTGTCTCCTGAATCTAAATCAAATTATATATTTGAGGCGTGTGTGTGACTTCCAAATACAAATTTGCAGCTTCACTGAATTTTCAGATAATTCATAATTTTCGCCAAACATTCCTTTGCACCGTCATTTGTCTGGTATTTGAAAGCTGTATTCACAAGTTCAGCTAGAAGATATTTATAAGCCCTATGGTGCCGGGCATTGGCAAAGGTCCTCCCTGGACATGTGCTGAAGGGAACAAGCCACACAAGCGCTTCCCTCCCACATAATCCCTCTGGCTCATTGAAATTGGATGACCTTCCTGGGAACTCTTTACTGTGGCCTCTGTGCGTGCCAAAAGCCCAAGAAAGCTTGCTGGGTTGTTCTCATTCAGATACTGAGCTTGCTGGGTTCTCATTCAGGAATCTTTAGACACACTTCCTTCTTGCTCAGTGAAACTGCTAATTGGCACAGGAAACATCCCAGCTTTGTCCATTTTCTGTAGAAGCTGGAAATGCTTCTACCTGACTGTACCAGCAGAATTATGTTTTCAGTGGTATGAATGCCCCAGACATTTCAATGATAACCTTAGGGATAAAATAATATACATAATGCAGTTGGTTAAACAGTCTCTTATGTCACGGAATAAGTGGTTACAAACAAAGATCTTCTGAAATTGGGGGCTAAAAAAAAATGGGTGCTTGGGATATAGTTATTTAAATTTGATTAAAACGGTACATAGTGCCTTTCTGTTCTTATGTTCTTTACCCTAACTGGTCCATTTGTACTATTATACATTGAATCTGTTTGTTACTAGTTACAAGGAAGAGGGACTGTTGTGGTCAGTTTCCAAGGAAAATTTTTCCTCCAGCTCAGAAAAGCATGTTACATTGCTAAGAATGAGGGATATTGTCTCTGTATTCGTCGTTGACCAGGAGCCCATGTCTCCCATATGTATGAAAGAAAAAAACCCTCTCTAATCTGTATTTTTAGGTCTTGTCTGCTTCTAATGGACTTATGTAGAGTGACAGGCAAAAAAGAAATAAAATTACTCATGAGAGCACTTGAGCTGGGTGGTTGAAATTGTTGAAATCTTTTTTAGCCAGTCTTGACGTTTTGAATGTTTATTTACGTCAAATTACCAAAAACTGCCTTACTTTTTTACATATGTATATGCAAATATGCATAAGTATCTCTTTTGAATTCAAGTAGATGCCTAAAGGTTTTGTTGAGTCTTTAGAGGGTAATTATGCTCTTTAGCTGTTAGTTTCATGTTTTAGCAGTGATGTTTCTTATCAAGTATATTGATATGAGCAAAGTCCATTCAAAAATATCATTAAAAATAAGAGATTATTAATATTTTGCTTTGTGTTTCTAACTGCATATTGTGAGGTTTTGGAGTATTCACTGAGAGCAAGATAGAATTCATGAGATCACTGTCCTTGTGTTAAAAATTTCATAACAGGATAACTACGTTGCTGGTTGTGTACAGAAAAATCCAGTCATTACTTATGTTTACTGTACTTCATGTATAAGAAGTTCATTCATGCTGCCCTGTTTCCAGTGTTAGAAGGTGTTTGATTCATTGAAATTCTATGTGCCCACAATATATCCGGAGCTGTGATAAATGGTTGAATGGATAAAAAAGAAGTCTCCTAGAGAACTTTTGTTTAGGTCCTCTTTGAATTGTGATTTCTAATACTTGCCAAGCTGTTTTGTTGGAATTAACTTTTAAAGGATAGTTTCAAAGGGTAATATTCTATGCCTCCCAAATTAAAACTCTATTAGTTTGTGACACAAAACTAAAAACAATTTTCAAAATCATAGTAAGTCAAAGAGGTTAGTGCTGAGAAGGAACAAACTGACAACTAAAACAGAATCGACGGTTCTAGAAATAGAGCCAAAATACACATGGGAGATTTAGTGTGTGGCAAAGCTGTTATTTCAAAGCAGTGGGGAAAGATCAATTATTTAATAGGCAGTGTTGAGACAGCTGGCTAGCCATTTGGATGAAGATCAAGCTGGATCTCTATCCTAGAGTTTAATAAATTCTTGTAAAATAGTGGTTGAAAATAATAATAATAATAGAAAAACAAACCCTAATAAATTAGAAAAAAATTGGACAATTTTTTTTCTTTATTTGGGATCATGTAATGGGCAAAATCTGTTTAAACATAAAATATTACCTATAGGCTATAAAGAAAAGGAAATGGCAGAATTGACTACATAAAAATTTAAGGTATCTATGAAGCAAGAAGTATCATAAAAATGTCAAAAGCAAAAAGACAAACTGGGAAAATATTTGCTGAACATATAATCAGAAGGCTAATTTCCTAGATATACAAAATATATTCACAGACCAATAAAAAGATACACCTGAAAGAAAATTTGGCAAAAATATAAACAGAGTTCATAGACAAACATAAATGACCAATAATTATTTATGCTACAAACGTGCACTGAAAACCTACATATGCCAGGACTATTCACAGTGCTTGAAATATATCAGAGAACAAAATGGACACAAATTCTAGTGCTTCAGCACATTCTGTCATGAGGAATGGTAGTGGAAAAGACTGTAAATAATACACCTAATAAATAATTATATAATAGGTCAGCACCAAGGTTCCCAAACTGTATGCCAAAGCATCTCTGTAATCCAGCAAAATGACAGGGACGATGGAGGTTATCTAAATTTTCAAGGGGAACACAGCACCATCTATCAGACAAGGTACACATTACTACAGCTTAAAATTCATGAGTTCATGCCAAATTTTTTTTAGTGGCATCACATCTTCTCAGAGCCAGCATTTCAGTGGTTGCTACAATAGCAAACTAACACTTAACAAAAATCAAGGTGCATCAGGAAATGAGGGTGGTGTTGTCCATTATGTTTCCAAGCGTTGACAAGCCATTCAAGGCCCAACAGGCACACACATCACATTAGTAAGTAAGAATAGTTAATTAAGAACAAAATATAAATATTCTTTTAACTTATGTCTATTACTTTTTCAAATGGCTATTAAGTTGTTTGGACTTAACTATTTAATAAATGGAATTGTTAGCTATTTCTTTTGGCTAGAGGGACTGTGAAAAAAAATTATTAAGAGACTAAGGGCACCATGAACTGATAAAGTTTGTGAATCTCTTTGTTGGAAGGTGATGAAAAAAATTCAGAACACAATAATTGGCCTGAGCACTGACGGTAGAAAGGGTGAAGATTGCTATTTGAAATGGGGCTGATAGTTTGGCCTTTGCTGAGACATTTGGGCAAAGCCTAGAAGAGGTGAGGGAGTGAGCCACTGGGATTCGATACCTGAAGGGAGACGGTTCCAAGCCGAGGGCTCAGCCAGTGCAAAAGCCCCAAGATGGGAATGTGCTAGGAACATCCGAGGAGTTCAATATAGCTAGAGCAGAGTGGGCCAAATGCAAAGTGGTAGGAGGTAAGGTCAAGTAAAGGTCAAGGAGGAAAGTTACAGGGGCCATTAAAGAACTTTGCTCTGAGAGAAATACAGCATCATTGCATTTTAAAATAAGTTTTAAATGTACTTATATTCCAAAAGGAATGAATAGTTTAGTGAAAAAACACATTTGACTCTTTTGATATTTTAATAAGCTCTACAGCTGTTAAAGTTGAGATATAGAAAGTTTGAACCATTATTGTATATATTTCAATATTCGTTTTTTTAAATTAATACATGTATCTACTTAGCTTTGTACCTTTGAAGGGAATCATTTAATGACATCATTGTTTAAAATGTAAAGCTGTCCTTGAGAGTATTACAGGCTACAAATCCTTCTTTCCCCGCCCCATTTTCTCCTACAAAAGAAATCCTTCCAGTAAGTAGTTAAGCACAGCAGTGCCCCATTTTCTATTTAAAAACAATTGTGCATAAAGAGTAGAAGAAGATAATTTGTTTTACAGTAGTTTTCACCATCAAATATCTAAAGAGAGTGAATTATTTTTAAACAGCAGTCTTTCAGGTTACATTATGTTCTGAAAGCTTTTAGAGGGAGTGTTATGCTGACACCCTTGAAAATATTTTAGATGACAAATATTTTACATTATATGAATATTACATGATTATGTTTAATTATACACATGATTTCCTTTTGCCTGAGATTAAAATCCTAGAGAGTCTTTATGACCCAATGTAAGTACAACACTTGAGAGGGTTCATCTCAGAATGAGAATTATTAGGGTTACTTACAAATAGATACTAAAATCACTGTTCATATACAAAAAAGAGTGATATACCTTTAGATGTACTTAAATCACAGCCAAATTGTTATTAGTATAAAATTTATCCTGTTGGATATGAAGGGCCCCAACTATATCCACACCCCTATTTCCCTATCAATACCCAAACCTTTCTGGACTTTCCAGCTGGTGAGTAAGATACTGAAATATCCCTTTGAGCAAAAACAGTTCCGAGAAAAAGGGGGCTCAAGAAATAATAGCTCCAAGAAATAGGCTTGAAATACAGGACATGCCCTAACCGCAAACTGATGAACAAACAAGTACAGCTGAGGCAAGAATGCATAAGCCAATAAGCTTAAAGGTCACCCCATTTACCCAATCATTATGAAATATACCCGCCCTATGAGTGAATAAACCTATAAAAAGTATGTGATTCCTCTTTTAGGGGTTCCCCCATTGGCCTCCTGCGTGAGGTTCAGGGAACCCCGGTGCATCGGCTCCTAATAAACCTCTTGCGTGTTGCAACGGCTCTCGACTCTTGGCGGTTCTTGGGCGAGTTGGAATCCCTCGGAGACCGTTTGGGTCTAACAGATAAATAATTTTTAACTGTAGCAAACAACACAAGTCATAAAATAATTTTCAATTAATAGAAGTATAAACCTAGGGTATAATTTTAATATTTCCAAGACTTTATTTGGATAATGGAAACAAAGAACTCCTTTTAAAAACATCGTTAAGCAGGGGTTTCTGTGTTTTTTCCTTTTTTTAAAAAAAATTAATTTATTTATTTATGGCTGTGTTGGGTCTTCGTTCTGTGCGAGGGCTTTCTCTAGTTGTGGCAAGCGGGGGCCACTCTTCATCGCGGTGCGCGGGCCTCTCACTATTGCGGCCTCTCTTGTTGCGGAGCACAGGCTCCAGACGCGCAGGCTCAGTAGTTGTGGCTCACGGGCCCAGTTGCTCTGCGGCATGTGGAATCTTCCCAGAGCAGGGCGCGAACCCGCGTCCCCTGCATTGGCAGGGAGACTCCGGACCACTGTGCCACCAGGGAAGCCCTCTGTGTTTTTTCTTTTGTTTTTGTTTTTGTGGTAAGATCAGAAGTTCAGTTTTGGACCTTAACTTTGAGATGACACTCAGATACCCAAGAGATGGATCTGGGCCGGATACATTTAATTGGGTGTATTTGCTATATCTGTGTTACTTAAAGAAAGTAGATTGAATGAGATCATCAAGAAATGAGTGTATTCTGACAGAAGAGGGCCAAGGACTGAGCCCTGGAGCACTCCAACACTGACAGGACAGGAAGAAGTGACTAAGGAAGAGAAGGAGTGAATAGGAAAGAAGACAAAATAAGACTGAACATATGTACCAGGGAATGTACAGCAAATGAGGATTCTGAACTGACCAATGGAATTCATTGAATAGAAATCTTGATAAGAACAGTTTCACTGGAGTAATGGAAATGAAAATCTGATTGGCTTTAACAAAGAAAGGAAGATTTCTACTCTAGTAATCCTATAGGTAAATTGGATCAACCCTCCAGATAAGGCAAACAAACTAGACAAAATAGTAAAACAAACAAACAAACAAAATAATTTTTCCAGGGGACTGGTGAACTAAAAAAACTCAGAGAGATATGCAAAGCATTCAGGGGTGCCTTTATCTCAGAGCTATCTACTGATAATGGAACTGCTAGCTAAACGCTTAAGAAGCAAAGTAGAACTTACAACAAATTCTCAGGGCTGGTGGACAAACATTGGACTCAGGGTTTGCCAGGGAGTATAAGCCCTGGTTTTAAAAAAAAAATCCCGGATATTGAGTTGGGATCCTGAAGATGATGGAGTGAATAGGAATAGACGGACCCTCCCAGGGATCCAAATTTAGTTTCAGAAGATCTCAGTTTCTCATTAAGTTAAGGCAATCAGTGGGGAGGGGGCTGACTTTGCCCCTCAGAGGGTATTTGGCCATACCTGAGACATTTAGTGAGTAGAGATCACAGATGCTGCTAAACATCCTAAAATACAACACAAAAGTATACAGTTAATGGCAACAGTGCTGAGTTGAGAAACTGGATTAAGGTGATCTGGAGTTGCTAGTGCCCCTAGCTGCCTCTGGACACTAATAAAATGTTCTTGGGATGAAAATAATGCTATTCTGGGACTCAGGCTATATGTACAATTGGTTGTATACAATGTCTAGTGAGAAGTCAGAAATGATCAGGTACATGAGGAGGTAAGGCAATGAGATCATAATTAAAAGGAACATGTATGAAGACACAAAATGAAATTATCTCATGAATTTTATATTTTTAACTTTTTCATTATGGAACATTTCAAACATACACAAAAATAGAAAAAGTAGACATGAAAGAAAAATGAACACATGTATTTATCATCCAGGAATAACAATAAACATTAATTAATAAATACTCATCTCATCCATCTCCAGCAACACTGAATTATTCTAAGAAATTTTCATAACATTTCAATTTTATGTATTTCAGAATGTATCTCTCAAAGATAAAGAGTATTTTTTTTAATATATGTTATGGACTAAATGTTTGTGTCCCTGCCCAAATTCATGTGTTGAAGCACCAACCTTCAACCTGATGGTATTTGAAGATCTGGCCTTTGGGAGGTGTTTAGGGTTGGATGAGGCCACGGGGGCGGGGATTCATGATGGGATTATTGCCCTGAGAAGAAGAGACATCAGAGAGCTTGTCCCCACTCTTTCTTTCCCCCCATGCGCTTGCACGCACACACACACACACACAAAGAGGTTATGTGAACATACAGCAAGATGGCAGCTGTCTTCAAGCCAGAAAAAGAGCCTTCTCCAGAATCCAACCATGCTGGCACCCTGATCTCAGACTTCCAGCCTCCAGAAATGTGAGAAAATAAACTTCTGTCACTTAAGCCACACAGTCTATGGAATTTTGTTATGGCAACCGAAGCTGAAGAATCCAATATATAACAATAGTACCATTATCACTCCTTAAGAAAAAAAAAAAAACCTTTTAATATAGTTCATTATCCAGCAAGAGTTTTAATGTCCTGAATTGCTTCATAAACTGTTTCTAGTTGGATTGTGAGAATTAGGACCCAAACGTTGTTCTCAAGACAAATGTACAAAACAAACATTCAGAGAAGTTTAGCTTCTTGCTTTTTCCTTCCAGAGGAGACAGTTATCTCCTTCTCCCGCAGGTAATTATTTAATTTGTTTTATGATTTAACATTCTATATTTTAAATATAAGCAAAGATACAATTATATTCATAATACCTTTCCATTTCTAAGATAAATAATAGTATATTTATATTTTCTTTAACTGCTTTTGATGTGATACATTTTTTTGCTACAGTTTGCTTCTTAACCTCATAGTAATTTAAATTTATTTCCTCAATCATCTTTATTCATTTCACATCTATTTAAGTAGTTTTTCAATTGTTTAATAAATAAATACAGAAATGACAGAAAGGGATCCTTTGTATCTATTTTACATGTTTGAATCAGGAGTTTATAATTTCTCAGTTGTTTTTATGAACCACTCCAAAATATCTTTCCAAGTTGGAGTTAAATGATGTGTCTGAATTTTATCAATTTTTTTCTTCTCATGTGTTTTGATCTTTTGTTTTGAATCTTTAAAAAATATATGTTAGAAGTCTTTAAAATGTCATTATGTCCCAACAGCCTTACACTGGGGAGGACATCTTGTTACACAAAAACACATTAGAAGGTCCAAGTTTTCATGTGTTTAAAATACTCTATCAACAATAGGACCCTGAAAAGAAAAAATATTAATAGTTGCAAAATACCAAAGTAATCAGCAATTTTAGGTACTCTGTAAACTGCTTTTACTCTGATGAGATTAAGGGAATGAATTGAATAGGATACATACTCTATGTTCTTACATGTGCTTTTAAAAAAAATCCTTGCAGCTGCTCTGTAAAAGACACTGTTAAGTGAATGATAAGACAAGCCACAGACTGGTAGAAAATATGTGCAGCAACACATATTTGACAGAGGTCTTGCATCTAAAATATGCAAAGAAGTCTTAAAATTCAACAATTAAAAAATAACCCAATTTTAAAATGGACAAAAGATTTGAACAGACATCTCACCAAAGAAGATATACAGATGGCAAATAAGCATATGAAAAGATGCTCATTTGTCGGAACCGCAAATTAAAACAACAATAATATACAATTACCTACCGATTAGGATAGCTAAAAAAAAAAAAAAAAAAAAAACAAACTGACAGTAACAATGGCTGGCAAGGACCTCTCACAGCTGCTGGGAATGCAAAATGGTACAGCCACTGTAGAAGACAGTTTGCATTTTCTCACAAACCTAAACAGTCTTACCATACAGTCCAGCAATTGCACTCCTTAATATTTACCCAACTGATTTGAAAAGTTATGTCCACAAAAAATTGAATGTTTATAGCTGCTTTATTCATAATCACCAAAAACTGGAAACAACTAAGATGTCCTTAATAGGTGAATGGATAAACAAACTATAATACATTCATACAATGGAATATTATTCAGTGACAAAAAGAAATGAGCTATCAAGCCATGAAAGACATAGATGAATCTTCAATGCATATTGCTAATTAAAAGAAGCCAGTCTGAAAAAGCTACATATTGTAGGATTTCAATTATATGACATTTTGGAAAAAGTAAAAACTATATAGACAATTAAAAATCGGTGGTTTCCAGAGGTACAGGGGGAGGGGAAGGAAGACTGAATATGTAAAGCACAAGGGATTTTTTTTTTTTTTTTGCGGTACGCAGGCCTCTCACTGTTGTGGCCTCTCCCGTTGCGGAACACAGGCTCCGGATGCGCAGGCTCAGCGGCCATGGCTCACGGGCCCAGCCTCTCCGCGGCATGTGGGATCTTCCCGGACCGGGGCACGAACCCGTGTCCCCTGCATCAGCAGGCGGACTCCCAACCACTGCGCCACCAGGGAAGCCCAGCACAAGGGATTTTTTAGGGCAATGAAACAATTCTGTATAATAATATAATGTTGGATATACAATGCTATGCATTTGTCAATGTCCTCACATACAGATTTTCTGGTCCTATAAACATGGCAATTTTGTTAAATTCTATTGTGTTTCCTCACCATTAAGAGAAAAAGAAAGTATGGTTTGTTTATAAATGTATACTCTGCCTTACTGAGTATTTTCTGGTAAGGAAAGCGACTGTTTTGGTGAGGCATTAATAAATCCTGATTCTTTCATTTACAATTTACAGGTGACTGTGATGATTGTGAGAATTTTCCAAAAACTGCCTGCTGGTTCCATTCATTTTAAACCTTGTTTCTCCTCCTTCACTCACATACTTCTGGGGCCAGGTCCATAGGACACATTCGCCAGGGCATCATGACACAGCCTCTGACGACACACCTTTGGGTCATGATACCCTAGTGAATTGGCACAGTGGTCAGTGGGACAGTTGCTGGAAGCCATTTGCCACACAGACATCTACTAATACCTAAAAGATAAATGGAATGACTGTAAATTTTACAAAAATATATTTCTATGTGAATATATTGCTAGGGCCCCTGCTATGACTTATAAAAGATCTATGTAAGTGAGGACCAAGCATTTAAGCTTCTCCAGATTCACAGAAAATCAGCCTCCAGGTGCTAGGAGTCTTTGGAAGTTCCTTTAATTTTTTTCACTTTTCAAGGTGAATAGCAATCGGGATTGCTAACAGTGAGAATGGGGAATGAGGTGGGTGGTTTGGGAGAGAAAATAATATGAAATAGCTATGAGAATGGAAATAGACTAGGGAAATATAATTATTGAGCAGCATTAGGACCCACCTGAAGTTCATGGGAAGGAATTTATAGAGAAACCAGTAGGCATGATGGTATACTGTACTGCAGCTATGTTTAGCCACACAATATAGACAAAGAGTGGGTGGAGAACTGGATTTGAGCAGGGGCATCATTTACCAAGCAAATATTGGGAAGTGAGGGGGGTCAAGGGAGAAGAAGCTGTAAGCAAGACAATGATTCTAATGCTGGATATGAATTTTCACCTGCATTACGAGAGGAGAGGGGATATCAAAGGTTGACAGTTAGTGGATAATGGTAGAATCAATAGATCGACAGGCCTTGTGGATCAAAGGATCGTTGGAATTGAATCCATGAGGGAGTAAACTAGAAAGATACAAAGTGGTGGCAAGAAATAGGATGCATGGAATTGAGATATGGATGAGTTGCTGTTACTGGAAGTGACAAAGCCTACAGGGTGCATCAGACTAAGTGGCTAGGGTGGTGTTGAGGACTGGCTCACTAAGAGAGACATTTCAAGGACCAGAAAGGACAGGGTGTTGAAAGGATCATTTTCTTTCTTTTTTTTATTATTTTTTTTAATCTTTATTAGAGTATAGTTGCTTTACAATGGTGTGTTAGTTTTTGCTTTATAACAAAGTGAATCACTTATACATATGTTCCCATATCTCTTCCCTCTTGTGTCTCCCTCCCTCCTACCCTCCCTATCCCACCCCTCTAGGTGGTCACAAAGCACCGAGCTGATCTCCCTGTGCTATGTGGCTGCTTCCCACTAGCTATCTACCTTACGTTTGGTAGTGTATATATTTCCATACCACTCTCTTGCTTTGTCACAGCTTACCCTTCCCCTTCCCCATTTCCTCAAGTCCATTCTCTAGTAGGTCTGTGTCTTTATTCCTGTCTTACCCCTAGGTTCTTCATGACATTTTTTTCCCTTAAATTCCATATATATGTGTTAGCATACGGTATTTGTCTTTCTCTTTCTCACTTACTTCACTCTGTATGACAGACTCTAGGTCCATCCACCTCATTACAAATAGCTCAATTTCATTTATTTTTGTGGCTGAGTAATATTCCATTGTATATCTGTGCCACATCTTCTTTATCCATTCATCCAATGATGGGCACTTAGGTTGTTTCCATCTCCAGGCTATTGTAAATAGAGCTGCAATGAACATTTTGGTACATGACTCTTTTTGAATTATGGTTTTCTCAGGGTATATGCCCAGTAGTGAGATTGTTGGGTCATATGGCAGTTCTATTTGTGGTTTTTTAAGGAACCTCCATACTGTTCTCCATAGTGGCTGAACCAATTCACATTCCCACCAGCAGTGCAAGAGTGTTCCCTTTTCTCCACACCCTCTCCAGCATTTATTGTTTTGAGATTTTTTGATGATGGCCATTCTGACTGGTGTGAGATGACATCTCATTGTAGTTTTGATTTGCATTTCTCTAATGATTAATGATGTTGAGCATTCTTTCATGTGTTTGTTGGCAGTCTGTACATCTTCTTTGGGAAAATGTCTATTTAGGTCTTCTGCCCATTTTTGGATTGGATTGTTTGTTTTTTTGTTATTGAGCTGCATGAGCTGCTTATAAATTTTGGAGATTAATCCTTTGTCAGTTGCTTCATTTGCAAGTATTTTCTCCCATTCTGAGGGTTGTCTTTTGGCCTTGTTTATGGTTTCCTTTGCTGTGCAAAAGCTTTGAAGTTTCATTAGGTCCCATTTGTTTATTTTTGTTTTTATTTCCATTTCTCTAGGAGGTGGGTCAAGAAGGATCTTGCTGTGATTTATGTCATAGTGTGTTCTGCCTATGTTTTCCTCTAAGAGTTTGATAGTTTCTGGCCTTACATTTAGATCTTTAATCCATTTTGAGCTTATTTTTGTGTATGGTATTAGGGAGTGATCTAATCTCATACTTATACATGTACCTGTCCAGTTTTCCCAGCATCACTTATTGAAGAGGCTGTCCTTTCTCCACTGTACATTCCTGCCTCATTTATCAAAGATAAGGTGACCATATGTGTGTGGGTTTATCTCTGGGCTTTCTATCCTGTTCCACTGATCTATCTTTCTGTTTTTGTGCCAGTACCATACTGTCTTGATTACTGTAGCTTTGTAGTATATGCAGAAGTCAGGGAGCCTGATTCCTCCAGCTCCGTTTTTCATTCTCAAGATTGCTTTGGCTATTCGGGGTCTTTTTTGTTTCCATACAAATTGTGAATTTTTTTGTTCTGGTTCTGTGAAAACTGCCAGTGGTAGTTTGATAGGGATTGCATTGAATTTGTAGATTGCTTTGGGTAGTAGAGTCATTTTCACAATGTTGATTCTTCCAATCCAAGAACATGGTATCTCTCTCCATCTATTTGTATCATCTTTAATTTCTTTCATCAGTGTCTTATAATTTTCTGCATACAGGTCTTTTGTCTCCTTAGGTAGGTTTATGCCTAGATATTTTATTCTTTTAGTTGCAGTGGTAAATGGGAGTGTTTCCTTGATTTCACTTTCAGATTTTTCATCATTAGTGTATAGGAATGCCAGAGATTTCTGTGCATTAATTTTGTATCCTGCTACTTTACCAAATTCATTGTTTAGCTGTAGTAGTTTTCTGGTAGCAACTTTAGGATTCTCTATGTAGAGTATCATGTCATCTGCAAACAGTGACAGCTTTACTTCTTCTTTTCCGATTTGGATTCCTTTTATTTCCTTTTCTTCTCTGATTGCTGTGGCTAAAACTTCCAAAACTATGTTGACTAAGAGTGGTGAGAGTGGGAAACCTTGTTTTGTTCCTGATCTTAGTGGAAATGCTTTCAGTTTTTCACCATTGAGAACGATGTTGGCTGTGGGTTTGTCATATATGGCCTTTATTATGTTGAGGAAAGTTCCCTGTATGCCTACTTTCTGCAGGGTTTTTATCATAGATGGGTGTTGAATTTTGTCAAAAGCTTTCTCTGCATCTATTGAGATGATCATATGGTTTTTCTCCTTCAATTTGTTAATATGGTGTATCACGTTGATTGATTTGCATATATTGAATGCAATATATTGCATTCCTGGAATAAACCCCACTTGATCATGGTGTGTGATCCTTTTAATGTGCTGTTGGATTCTGTTTGCTACTATTTTTTTGAGGATTTTTGCATCTATGTTCATCAGTGATACTGGCCTGTAGTTTTCTTTCTTTGTGACATCCTTATCTGGTTTTGATATCAAGGTGATGGTGGCCTCGTAGAATGAGTTTGGAGTGTTCCTCCCTCTGCTATATTTTAGAAGAGTTTGAGAAGGATAGGTGTTAGCTCCTTTCTAAATGTTTGATAGAATTCACCTGTGAAGCCATTTGGTCCTGGGCTTTTGTTTGTTGGAAGATTTTTAATCACAGTTTCCATTTTGGTGCTTGTGATTGGTCTGTTCATATTTCCTATTTCCTCCTGGTTCAGTCTTGGCAGGTTGTGCATTTCTAAGAATTTGCCCATTTCTTCCAGGTTGTCCATTTTATTGGCATAGAGTTGCTTGTAATAATCGCTCATGATACCAAAATTTTTCATTTCTAATTCTATTGATTTGAGTCTTCTCCCTTTTTTTCTTGATGAGTCTGGCTAATGGTTTATCTATTTTGTTTATCTTCTCAAAGAAGCAGCTTTTACTTTTATTGATCTTTGCTATCATTTCCTTCATTTCTTTTTCATTTATTTCTGATCTGATTTTCATGATTTCTTTCCTTCTGCTAACTTTGGGGTGTTTTTGTTCTTTCTCTAATTGCTTTAGGTGCAAGGTTAGGTTGTTTATTTGAGATGTTTCCTGTTTCTTAAGGTAGGATTGTATTGCTATAAACTTCCCTCTTAGAACTGCTTTTGCTGCATCCCATAGGTTTTGGGTCATCGTGTGTCCATTGTTATTTGTTTCTAGGTATTTTTTTATTTCCTCTTTGATTTCTTCAGTGATCACATCGTTATTAAGTAGTGTATTGTTTAGCCTCCATGTGTTTGTATTTTTTACAGATCTTTTCCTGTAACTGATATCTAGTGTCATAGTGTTGTGGTCGGAAAAGATACTTCATACAATTTCAATTTTCTTAAATTTACCAAGGCTTGATTTGTGACCCAAGATATGATCTATCCTGGAGAATGTTCCATGAGCACTTGAGAAAAATGTGTATTCTGTCGTTTTTGGATGGAATGTCCTATAAATAGCCATTAAGTCCATCTTGTTTAATGTATCACTTAAAGCTTGTGTTTCCTTATTTCTTTTCATTTTGGATGATCTGTCCATTGGTGAAAGTGGGGTGTTAAAGTCCTCTGCTATGAATGTGTTACTGTCGATTTCCCCTTTTATGGCTGTTAGTATTTGCCTTATGTATTGAGGTGCTCCTATGTTGGGTGCATAAATATTTACAATTGTTATATCCTCTTCTTGGATCGATCCCTTGATCATTATGTAGTGTCCTTCTTTGTCTCTTCTAATAGTCTTTATTTTAAAGTCTATTTTGTCTGATATGAGAATTGCTACTCCAGCTTTCTTTTGGTTTCCATTTGCATGGAATATCTTTTTCAATCCCCTCACTTTCTGTCTGTATGTGTCTCTAGGTCTGAAGTGGGTCTCTTGTAGACAGCATATATATGGGTCTTGTTTTTGTATTCATTCAGCCAATCTGTGTCTTTTGGTGGGAGCATTTAGTCCATTTACATTTAAGGTAATTATCGATATGTATGTTCTTATTCCCATTTTCTTAATTGTTTTGGGTTCGTTATTGTAGGTTTTTTCCTTCTCTTCTGTTTCTTGCCTAGAGAAGTTCCTTTAGCATTTGTTGTAAAGCTGGTTTGGTGGTGCTGAACCCTCTCAGCTTTTGCTTGTCTGTAAAGGTTTTAATTTCTCCATCAAATCTGAATGAGATCCTTGCTGGTAGAGTAATCTTCGTTGCAGGTTTTTCTCCTTCATCACTTTAAATATGTCCTGCCACTCCCTTCTGGCTTGCAGAGTTTCTGCTGAAAGATCAGCTGTTAACCTTATGGGGATTCCCTTGTGTGTTATTTGTTGTTTTTCCCTTGCTGCTTTTAATATGTTTTCTTTGTATTTAATTTTTGACCGTTTGATTAATATGTGTCTCGGCGTATTTCTCCTTTGATTTATCCTGTATGCGACTTTCTGTGCTTCCTGAACTTGATTATTTCCTTTCCCATATTAGGGAAGTTTTCAACTTTAATCTCTTCAAATATTTTCTCATTCCCTTTCTTTTTCTCTTCTTCTTCTGGAACCCCTATAATTCGAATGCTGGTGCATTTAATGTTGTCCCAGAGGTCTCTGAGACTGTCCTCAATTCTTTTCATTCTTTTTTCTTTATTCTGCTCTCCAGTAGTTATTTCCAGTATTTTATCTTCCAGGTCACTTATCCATTCTTCTGCCTCAGTTATTCTGCTATTGATCCCATCTAGAGTATTTTTAATTTGATTTATTGTGTTGTTCATCATTGCTTGTTTCATCTTCATTTCTTCTAGGTCCTTGTTAAATGTTTCTTGCATTTTGTCTATTCTATTTCCAAGATTTTGGATCATCTTTACTATCATTATTCGGAATTCTTTTTCAGGTAGACTGCCTATTTCTTCTTCATTTGTTAGGTCTGGTGGGTTTTTATCTTGCTCCTTCATCTGCTGTGTGTTTTTCTGTCTTCTCATTTTGCTTATCTTACTGTGTTTAGGGTCTCCTTTTTGCAGGCTGCAGGTTCATAGTTCCCGTGTTTTTGGTGTCTGTCCCCAGTGGCTAAAGTTGGTTCAGTGGGTTGTGTAGGCTTCCTGGTGCAGGGGACTAGTGCCCATGTTCTGGTGGCTGAGGCTGGATCTTGTCTTTCTGGTGGGCAGGTCCACGTCTGGTGGTGTGTTTGGGGGTATCTGTGGACTTATTATTATTTTAGGCAGCCTCTCTGCTAATGGGTGGGATTGTGTTCCTGTCTTGCTAGTTGTTTGGCATAGGGTGTCCAGCACTGTAGCTTGCTGGTCGTTGAGTGAAGCTGGGTGTTGGTGTTGAGATGGAGATCTCTGGGAGATTTTTGCCATTTGATATTACGTGGAGCTGGGAGGTCTCTTGTGGACCAGTGTCCTGAAGTTGGCTCTCCAAACTCAGAGGCACAGCACTGACTCCTGGGTGCAGCACCAAGAGCCTTTCATCCACATGGCTCAGAATAAAAGGGAGAAAAACTAGAAAGAAAGAAAAGATAGAAAGAGAGAGAGAAAGAAAGGAGGGAAGGAGGGAGGAAGAAAGGAGGGAAGGAAGGAAAGGAACAAGATAAAATAAAGTAAGATAAAATAAAATAAAGTTATTAAAATAAAAACATAATTAAGAAAAAAAAAATTTTTTTAAAAAAAACAAAACAAAAAAACGGATGGGGGCATCCCTGGTGGCACAGTGGTTGAGAGTCCGCCTGCCAATGCAGGGGACACGGGTTCGTGCCCCAGTGCGGGAAGATCCCACATGCCACGGAGCGGCTAGGTCCGTGAGCCATGGCCGCTGAGCCTGCGCGTCCAGAGCCTGTGCTCCGCAACGGGAGAGGCCACAACAGTGAGAGGCCCGCGTACTGGAAAAAAAAAAAAAAAAAACGGATAGAACCCTAGGACAAATGGTGAAAGCAAAGCTATACTGACAAAATCTCACACAGAAGCATACACATACACTCTCACAAAAAGAGGAAAAGGGGAAGAGATCATAAATCTTGTTCTCACAGCCCACCTCCTCAATTTGGGATGATTCGTTGTATATTCATATATTCCACAGGTGCAGCGTACATCAAGTTGATTGTGGAGCTTTAATCCGCTGCTTCTGAGGCAACTGGGAGGGATTTCCCTTTCTCTTCTTTGCTCTCACAGCTCCTGGGGCTCAGCTTTGGATTTGGCCCTGCCTCTGCGTGTAGGTCGCCTGAGGGCATCTGTTGTTTGCTCAGACAGGACGGGGTTAAAGGAGCAGCTGCTTCGGGGGCTCTGCCTCACTCAGGCCGGGGGGAGGGAGGGGTATGGAGTGCGGGGCGAGCCTGCGGCGTCAGACGCCGGCGTGACGTTGCATTAGCCTGAGGCACGCCGTGCGTTCTCCCGGGGACGTTGTCCGTGGATCCCGGGACCCTGGCAGTTGCGGCTGCACAGGAATGGGGGTGTGGATAGTGACCTGTGCTTGCACACAGGCTTCTTGGTGGCAGCAGCAGCAGCCTTAGCATCTCATACCCGTCTCTGGGGTCTCTGGGGTCCGCGCTTTTAGCCGCGGCTCACGCCCGTCTCTGAAGCTCCTTTAAGCAGTGCTCTTAATCCCCT
The DNA here is from genome assembly GCF_008692025.1 of Phocoena sinus. Lineage (NCBI taxonomy): Eukaryota > Metazoa > Chordata > Mammalia > Artiodactyla > Phocoenidae > Phocoena > Phocoena sinus. Next base: position 31,878,646 of record NC_045772.1, on the reverse strand, counting down.
CTCCTCGCGCACCAGGAAACAAAGAGGGAAGAAAAAGTCTCTTGCCTCTTCAGCAGGTCCAGACTTTTCCCCAGACTCCCTCCCGGCTAGCCGTGGTGCACTAACCCCCTGCAGGCTGTGTTCACGCTGCCAACCCCAGTCCTCTCCCTGCGCTCCGGAAGCCGGAGCCTCATCTCCCAGCCCCACCCGCCCCATAGGGTGAGCAGACAAGCCTCCCGGGCTGGTGAGTGCCGGTCGGCACCGATCCTCTGTGCGGGAATCTCTCCGCTTTGCCCTCCGCACCCCTGTTGCTGCGCTCTCCTCTGTGGCTCCGAAGCTTTCCCCCTCCGCCACCCCCGTCTCTGCCAGTGAAGGGCCTTCCTAGTGTGTGGAAACCTTTTCTCCTTCAGAGCTCCCTCCCACTGGTGCAGGTCCCGTCCCTATCCTTTTGTCTCTGTTTATTCTTTTTTCTTTTGCCCTACCCAGGTACGTGGGGGAGTTTCTTGCCTTTTGGGAGGTCTGAGGTCTTCTGCCAGTGTTCAGTAGGTGTTCTGTAGGAGTTGTTCCACGTGTAGATGTATTTCTGGTTTATCTGTGGGGAGGAAGGTGATCTCCACGTCTTACTCTTCCGCCATCTTCCTCTCTAGGATCTCTAATGATGTTCTTAAAATAAACCTTACTCATTAGAATATAGAAAAGCTGGATTCATAAAAGTCTCCAAAGGAGGAAAAGGAGGAGGAGGGGGATAAGGAAGAAGCAGCAGCCGCAGCCGAAAGGATCATTTATATGTGTATCAAAATCCCAAGAAATAAGACAGGAGTACAGATGAGTGACAGTGAAGTAGGTGCTCATACCATCAAGAAATGAAGGATAAGAACCTGAGAGTTAGTACATGAAAGCAACAGTGAATAGCAGTGGGTATGTAATCTGATAACATGAGATTCAAATCTGGGAGGGATTAAGGAGTCATGACCCAGAAGCAGCAATGAGGACCAGAGAACCCACTGCCAGACCCAGTGACAGTTATGGAGGAAACACAGCCACCAAATGAGAGGGCTGAAGAGGCAGATATATCCTCAAAAGAGAGTCTCATTTTCATTTTGAAGGAAAAGTTCTAAAAGTACATTGGATTTTGCTAAGTATGGACTGGAATTCCAAAAGGCACACATTATAGTGCAATTTCAATGTCCATCTATAATTTCCTGGCTATGGTAGTGGATAAAGGTTTATCTGGGCTGATGCAGAGCGTTACACATTCTTCTAATAAATGGGAAAAGTAAGGTTAGAGAATAGTATTACATAAATATGTATGTACACATAGTTTTTCTGAGGGTTAACAAGAAATACCTGTTTTCCTGTGGAGGAAAGAACTTTAATGTTGGAGGGAGAATTTTACCTTTATTTTATACTCTGCTGTAGTACAATATTGCAATGCATGATGATGTGAGATAAAATATGAACTTATTGGGTCTTTGATATTAAGGAATAATTTTTAATTTTTCTTAGGTGTGACAACGGTATTATGTTCTAAAATTTATAATTTAGAGATACACATATAAATATTTACAGATCAAATATTTGTAGGTATTAGCCTAAAAATAATATGAAAGGGGTGGTGGGTAAGGGGTGTAGTAGGTGACTTAGGTAAAATAAGATTATTCAGCACTTAAGTAAGATTGAAGCTAGGTTATGGTTACATGGAAGTTCATTACACTACCCTACTTTTGCATATATTTCAAATTGTCCATGATAAAAAGTTTTAGAAAATAACTTTTAACTTATTGAACATTGCAATAGGTAATATCTATTCAGATCCAATTTTGTTTCAATTCCATGCTTTATTATTGCATTAAATTTGGGGAATGCAATGATATAAGTCTTCACGGTCCTAGTCCTCATGTGTTTATAACTTAAAGGGGAAAACAAACAATTAGCAACCCCCTGCCCACCCCCCCCCAAAAAAATTATGAGATGTGTCGAGGAGGGCCTTATAAACCATGCTGAGTTTGGGTTTGGTCCTGAAAAATAATGAGAAGCCATTTCAGTGTTTTAATCAGAGAAAAGTATTATCAGTTGTCTCCATATTATTCACTCTAACATGAGGAACTGATTGAAAAAGGGCTAAATAGTGGAGGAGTGTGATCAGTTACAAGGCTATTATCGTCTAGGCTTATATTGATGGAAGTTTGTAATATAAACCGTGAGCAGAGGAGGAAAAATCAGCAAAGAAACTGAAAAGAAATGGTGGGTGAATAAGTGTGATGTCATAAATCTAGAGGATGTGGTCTCAGGAGTCCAATACCAACCAGGGGTTAGGCAGGATGATTACGTATTGCCTAAACCACATAAGCCATAATGGTGTATGATCTTGCCATTCCATCCCTCTTCTCAGAAACATGCAATGGCTTCGCATGGCCCCTAAGAAGAATCTGCCCTCCTGTGGCATTCAAGGCTCTGGTCCCATCTCACTGTGTATCCCTTTACGCACTGTATGCTCAGGATTGGACTTGATGGGATAAACTGAGAAATTTTAAAACTTCTTGCTTTGGAAAACACTGCTCAGGCTGGGCATAATTATCCTTCTTTATCAAAATTTCTCATCCTTGTAAATCTTAGCCCAAACACCAACTCCCCCATGATCATCCCTAGTCTATCCATTTCTTCTTCCTGTGTGCCCCAAGTACATTAACTAGACCGCAGTTTTGCACTTAGGTAATTACTTCACTGTGGCTTTATGCAGTTGACAGTGGTTTTCCTGTCTTCTCCCCAACTAAGTTAGAAACCCCTTGAGATCCAACAGTGTATTAATTCAATTTTACCTTCTTTGATTACTTTACCTATCTTCCTTGATTACTTAACCAATACATATTTATTGGAATAAAATGATTTATCTCCTTTTGTGCATATTACAATAAAATCTAGATTAATGATGTTTTCCATAGAAAACTTTGAGTTTACCTTAAATGCTCAACCATGTTATGAACATGTGTGATAACTTTAAGATAATGACAGGGCAAATTTGAGTGCATAAAATTCTTTATTTAGAACAATAAAGTATGTGTATATATAATGTAATTTCAAATTCAAACCTGTATAAAAAAGGGTCAGGACATAAACCTATTTTAAAAAGTACACATACAGTACATACACATCACATTTTACAACCTTTTTTATTTAACTTCAGTCATAATAAAACTATAGAATAATGCTGACATACATTTACATTACAATATGCAAACTCCAATCTATGACTGAACTAGCAATATATCTGTGCATCCATCTAAATGTCTGAATACTTTAAGTCCATTGATTTAAAAAATAGTGGCAAGTGGACACTATAATCACACATTAATCCTTAGAATATAGGAGAATAGGGTATTTTGATTGGAAATTTTTATCTAGTGAGTCATGGCTCACTGAAAATACTATGTTTTTTAGTTTAAACAATTTTATTTAAAAAACAACATAAGATGTAATTGGAGACGGCGGTTATAAATACATGTACGATGCTTAGGAAACATTTTAGGATCAAGAATATCCATTTTAATATGGATTATTTCTAAAACAGTATTTTGTTAGGAAATGAAAGTACCATTATTTTATCTTTACAAAGGCATTTCCAGCAACACCATAAACTGTGTGATCAAACACCACAAATGAACTGGTTGGAATTTCAATCTGAATGTTTATATTGTAATGCCAATTTCAGAATAATACTGTTTCAAAACAAGCTGGCTTTCTCTAAAATTCTTATCCCACTTTCCAATCCTGAAATATAATTTATGGTTTACCCATCTCCAAATGGATTCGAAAGTATCTTTTTGCACTTAAAAACTTTATGAGCATCTTACAGTTTCTGCTCTTAGCTTTTAAGAAAATGAGAGCATTTAAATGCTTGATTTGGTACACTTCCAAATGTTACACACATCTCATCTTTTCCTGGGTAAAATGTACTCTTGGTTTTCATTCTTCAGAGGTGATCCAAAAATGTTTATTTAAGCAACGGAAAAAGCCATCTCTTGTGTAAGTGGTTATCCGACTCACCCTACAGGAGACTGATTTTCACTTTTACGAATGGACCCTATTTACATTACAAACAAGAACAGCCATAGCTTTTTATGTTCAAATTGCTATTCACAGAGATCAGAGTTGGATATTTTATATGCGATAGTTTCAGCTCTATTTTATCATCTTTGTCAGTCACGTATCAATAGGTTTCTCTCATACCTATGGTATGACTTGACTTCACCATATAGATAAATAAAAATTGAGAGCCAAAGAAGGGCAGTGATTTACCAATACCCATTAATGGCAGAGTGGAAGCTCCTGACAGTTTTTCCTAACATCCATCCCACTATGTCCAACTGCCTTCTTGAAAAATATATTTCTTAGTTAAATTAGAATAGGTTGGGAATGGCTAAAAGCCCCATACTGGAATTACATTTTGAAACCAGAACCTAGCTTCAGAAAAACATTAAGAAATATCCATGAATTCTGCATGGAGTTTTCTATTAATTTAAAACTTCATTTGAATTAGAATACCAAAATATGCCACAAAGTTTCTCCAGAGTACTTTAATTCTTACTCAAAGCAGATATTTCATTGTGAACATACTTTATCATACATTGTCATTTTTCACATAGTTAATCCTTTTCAAAGAGAATAGGGTACTTGTTCTGTTAAAGTATTGAAAAAAATAACTTGTTTCTGACTCATCAGAAAGTGGCTGTGTGGTAAGCACATCAGATTATAATACAAAATCAAGCAACGCTTTGATATCACAGGGCAGGCACCGTTTATCAGTGCCAGTTTCTCTATAGATTTGGGTTCTACCACAGAGGTACAAAGCTTAATTATACTTTACACTAAAGTATAATTTAGAATCTGCAGACTTCTGAAACCATTTTAAAAGACAATTTTGAAACATTACAAAAGAGAACTATCAGATACATGGCACCAATTTAAAAGGTGATTTCACAGTTTAAGATGTCAGTTGTGAGTTTTCCATGATTTATAAAGGATGTTCAGAACACATATTGGATAAAATAAAGCAAAGACATATACGTATATATAGTTTTTAATCGCCAAGTAGATATGACAGTTCATTCCCAAGCAACTACCAACCAAAGTAATGTTCAACATTTTTCTATTGTTCGTGTATTTTACTGAATTTTAGTGTTTTAAAAATTGGTAATCCACACAACTCTCAATGAACCAACACATTTGATTAGGCAGAATACATCTCCCCTCGCCTACCATGCCAGATTTCATAACTTGCTGAATTTGTTTATTTAACCCCATCAATTAGGACCATGTCCTTGTGTGTTAAAACCCAGCTACCAGCTTTGAGAACAAAAGTACATCTATTGTACTCTAAAGCTCATTAAGCAGCATTTTTACATACTTACAAAAACTGAAACCATTGCTGAAACAAACTATTAGATTGAGAAGTATCAATCTTCTCAATCGACACATGACCTACACACATACTCATGTTAATCTATGTCTATTTTCTTCAAAACAATCAATATCACACACCGAGACAGGTCCTTTCAGCCATTAAATTGATCTCTGGTTTTATTATATATAATTGGTTGTACCATGGGATATTTGAGGGACTGAATAAATTAATGCAACTTCCCAAAGCATCTGGGTTGTATCTTAGAGACATGACTAGTGTTTGAGGAACCACAGCACTTTAGAGGAGGGATCGTAGAAATCATCTGAGCTCTTTGGTATAAAAAAGAGCAAGGGCCACTTACTAGAGTTGTATTTGAATTAGCTTTGAACATAAGGTAAAATCCAGCTCTACTAGAAATTCTTGGACTTTTGAAAACAAAGGAAAGATAGCAGTTTTTCATGCCTTTCTCTATCACTGCATTGAAAACAGTCATGTGATGGTGATAGACATGGCAATGATGTTATCACAAGGATCAAGTTAGAATGGAAAGCTTTGGATTCCTGTATGTGTACGTTTGTGATATATTAAAAGAATCTTCATCAAAATAAACCAAAAGAAATCATTCTTTGACCTTAGTCAGATGTTCCTTTGAAATAAAAAACATTGGCAAGGGAAATTCACTTAATGTCTTACAAGTTCTGGTTTAAAAATGCAATGTCCATCTTGGGAATTCCTGCCACGTTCACTCAATATGACAAAAATGCTGTCGCATATTTTAATAGCAAACTGACATGCGTAACTACATAAAGCTTTCTTTTTATTTTTAATTCATAAACCTTAATGAATACAGAGTGCCTGATTTTAAATAAATGGATCCTTTAAACAGATAATGGTGATTATACTATAAATAACTAAAGTTTCCTGATCCCCTGCATTCTTGTAAAAGCCAAGTAAGTCACCTAGTTTTCAACACCCATATTAGCATGTGTGTGGTTATCTAACCATAGATACTAAATATCATAAGTTATATTTACTCTCTCCCACAGCAGAAATTGAAAATGCGGCCTCCATACATTCAGTGATTTCTCCTAAGTCCCTTTACATAACTCTGTGATAGTTTTAGAATATAAACATTTTGTAATATAATTTGCAAGCACAATTTGTACACGCCATAGTGGTCAAGGGCAAAGGCTGACTTCACCAGGGGTGCCAGATGCCCTCCTCGGCAGACTGTTCTGCTGGGCAGTGTCCACAGCTTCTTCGTGTGATGACTCTTTCGGAGTCTCTCCTCTGCAAAGGCATCACTGTTGTGTAATTCAGTACTGGCTCCCCTGCATGACTAAAGTCAGACAACCATGTCCATTTGTCTAGTGGGATACGGTTGAGCACACTCTGTCAGAAAGAGACCAAGCTCAGACCCATATCATTCATTGATCAGCAGCTATAAGGCTGACCTGCCCCTACCCCCACCCTCTTTTCCCACTGCTTTCTAAATGAACAGTGGCTGATGCTATGGAGTTTTTGTTTTTTGAATTTTTTCTAGATCCCTTTGATAAAAATGATGACCCCCCACTATCCAGGCTGAAATCTACTTGCAGAGACCAAGATAACTATGAACTGCAGGTTGTAACTGTAAAATAAAGCTATGTGGTTTTTCAACAATTAGACGTTTCTGGAGGCATGCAAAACGGTACGTGCAGTCTGGGACACGTGCTTTCTCTCCCACCATCAGCTGCAAGTTCTAATTGAGACCACAAATCCCCCAGGTCCTTAAAATAGAGTCCTGCTCGGTGCAAGTTCTTCTTTACAGATGATTAATTCAGTGCCAGTTTCACAGTAAAACACTTTGTTCCAATTTCTGAATCATCCACGTAGTCATGGGTAGCAAGAACAGATAAAGATGCGGTCTGTCACTCCAGACAGAATAGGAATTTGTTTAAAGCTGCTTCATTTATGAAGCAAACATGAACTGTTACCCGCCTAGAGAAGAAAAAAGAGAGATTATAGCATATCTGCTTTCTACCTTCTTTTCATTTTTAGTAGCTGAATTCATATGACTACAGAATGAGTAATAGATTTACAATGCATGCTTCACTTACACAGCCTAAAATAACTTGACAGATGTTTCCTAGATGCAGTGATCAGTCACTTGCTGATCTCCCTAGTAACATTTTACATAATCTGAAATGATCTTACTGTTTACTGAGTGTCTCTTCCCATTAGAATGTAAGCCCCATGAGGAACATAGAGCTTTTGTTTATCTTTTTCACTGCTGTATTCCAACACCTAGAACAGTGCCTGGTACAAAAGAGATACGGGTGTCCCCTGCTTTTCAAAGTTCCCTTTATACCACTTTGCTTTTACAAAAGACCTACTTTAGTACCTGTTTTCGACAAACGAAAGAAATCCAAAGAGGATTTTTGCTTTTATGAAAAAAGGTAAAAAGAGACCGTCGCATTCAGGGTTTGTTCTGCAGTGAGCCTACAGAGGCAGTGTGCACCGCCAGCAGTGAGAGTGGCACCGCCAAGTTCCTTCCCCGGAACTACACTTAGCCTCTCAGCATAAAGCCACCATAACTTTGAATTGTGTCTATGAGCATCTGTGCTTTACATCGATTTATTTTATGCGTCCCATTAGCAAGATGTATCCTAAGGTGATTGCTTCTTTGCTTAAGCCATTTTGGTTTAAGACGTTTCATTGGAATGCTCTACGTTTGCATAGCGCTGGAGGGGGCCACTTGTACTCAATAAATATTTCTTGAACACAGAGTGGATGAATGAATATCCTGTGGCTTTCATACCCCCAAGCACAGCACAGATTATCTCCATTTCTGATAAGAGTGTTATCAATCTGTGTAGCCTTGAATTTCTCTAACAAGGCTTCCAAGAGGTTGTAAACAGGTGGTGAGGGGAGAGGGTCTGAAGAACAATGGCGGTGTTCAGAGTGGAGAAGTGGAGATTGATGGAGTGGCATGAAAGAGATATCTGGGACAGGTGGAGAGGCTGATCAGAGGCCATCCACAAATGACAGCCTCCTAGCCACAGATCAGTGCCAGTATCCTGACTGCCTAGCCAGGTTCTAGCAATCACTTCTCCCAACTGAGGAAATAGCAGCAGTAAGATCTCCTTCAGTACTGTCAGCCAAAAGAAGAAAGATAGAAATCCTGGCACCACATTCCTGACAAAGCCTCTGGGGAAGTTCATTTGGCCTCAGCACAGCTTACTGTACTTGCTGAAGCATGAAAGCCAGACTGTTTTAGCTTTTCAGTGCTGGTGTTAAACCACTGAGCTTTGGACTCAGCTTTCAGATTTTTCAACTTTCAAGTGAAGTATTTGTACTTCCTTATCTTTTTTTTAAAAAAATTATAGGCAGCATTTGCATGCTATTTTCAATCACAACCCCTAAATAAATGTGTATTTTGCATTTAGTTTCTTCCCTACTCTTTTCCTATTTTGTCCTTATTTATCAATCCCAGAACCAGAGATCACTGGTTTTAAAATGTTTGCGATCATTACATAGGCTATATATAAAACTTTATAGTATGAGTGATAAGAAGTACAGTGTTTTTTTCCAGTAATATGCTAAATGTATATTACTCTAATGTAATATATGAAATGTATGCAATCATTAAGTGTAATATATTGAAAATGTAAATATATAAAATGTAATAATATACTAAAAACCATATTACATGACAATTTACCAAACAGAGAACTCTAAAAAAATAGAAAACCTGTATTTAGGAAAGCAGAATTAAATACTGAAGGAAAAATTAACAGGCATTAAGAGCAAATTTCAGAAATGCAAATTACCTAGCAGATATTTTAAAAATAAAACTTGGTTAGAAAAGCAGAAGGAAACCACAAAAAAGCAAAACATATATATATTTTTTGAAAAAGCTACAAATAACCTGAAACTCTAAACGTAAGCGTAGAGAAGCAAGAGTGGAAATCTATTCTGATTATGTCTTTGGATCATTTAGCAAAGAAAACAAACGTAAAAACCAACAAATAGTTTCCCATAGAACGAAACTACCATTTTTATAATAATACCATGGATTCTGGCAACAACCTCATGAAATAAATAGGGTGAGTATTATTATCCCCCCATTACATTTGAAGAATCAGGGGTTAAAAGACAACTGACTCATCCAGGAACATACAGCTAGTTAAGGTGCAGATTAGACCCAAGTCTAATCCCTTCTAATCCTCTGCATCACAATGTATCTACACAGAGGGAGCTCCAAACCAAAACCTTCAAAATTCTTAGGAAATATGTGGTAAAGAGTCAAAGATCTGGCCATTGGTAACCAACCATTATTGAGTCCTGTGCAATAAATGTCCCAGCATAACTTGCCCTCATCCCTATTCCAATTCTAGGATCAACTTTCTTCTGTCTTAGATCTACTGGAAACTTCCAGGTTGTGTTTCTTTTATGAATCTCTCCACCAGCCTAATTATAGTAAGAATTACTTTCTAGGGATTTCCCTGGTGGCCCAGGGGTTAAGAATCTGCCTGCCAATGCAGGGAACATGAGTTCGAGCCCTAGTCCGGGAAGACCCCACAGGCCACGGAGCAACTAAGCCCGTGTGCCACAACTACTGAGCCTGTGCTCTAGAGCCCACAAGCCACAACTACTGAGCCTGCGTGCCACAACTACTGAAGCCCGCACGCCTAGAGCCTGTGCTCTGCAACAAGAGAAGCCACTGCAGTGAGAAGCCCGTGCACCACAACGAAGACCCAACACAGCCAAAAATAAATAAATAAAATAAATTAAAAAAAAATTACTTTCTACACTTACCATGCTGGGATAAGTCCCTAAACACCGCCATCTCAGTATCTACAAACTCATGCTATTTACCGTCAACCAAACTGGGCCTTCTCCGTGATTACACAGTCCTTCTCCCAAGGTCTCAATTAGAATTCTTTGTGGATGACTTCCCAATCCCCAATCTATTATTTGCAGCCCTTACTGTACTCTGAATTTCCAGTGAAGCATATTTGGCCACTGGTTAATAATTACTAACGGCTCCTTCTCCCATTTTTTTCTGTTGGCACTGCCATCTGGTTAGTCCCATAGGCTCCAAATCATCCCTGATTACTGCCTGTGATGTCAAGCCTCACATCCCATCAGGAACTAGGACTTGTTCTTTTACTGCAGTGACTCCAAAATGGCCTATGCTTTCCTATTTCCATGGCTGTGACCCTAGTTCAGGTTGTCATTCTCTCACATCTGTTTTGAAGATTGGCCTCCTAAGTGGACTCCTTGATTCCAGGTCACCACTCCCATCCATCTGGCCATGCCAACGTCTGATTACTTTCCTAAACCTCTGCTTTGATTGTATTACGTCTTTTCTAAACCCTCCAACAACTCCTTATATTACTCAATAAAGTGTAACCCCTGTACTTGGAATTCAGACCCTGTTTCAAACTGATGCCCATCCTTTCTCAGCATTTTAACCCTTTATGTGTACTTCTACTGGAGTCCAGCTGTACAAACTCTTGAACACAGTCTGTACTTTCAGCTCCCTGATTTAACTTACGCCATTTGCAGTATCTGGATTTACCCCTTCCCTACTGCCAGTAAAATTTTAGCAATCATCCAAGATCCAGTTTCATACAAATGCCACCTCCATCACCCTTACAATAAAGCCTTTCTCCGAATGATTTCTCTCTCCTGTTAAATAAGACAATTGTATATGGGTGGTACAATTCTATGGGATGCCATCTGTACCAGTCATTATCTACAGCTATGTTCAGGGCACATCCTCTACAACCATATGCAGTGGCTTTGCCTTTGACTCCTTATTTATTGCATTTCTTTGTCAGCTTCTTTTGCTGTTTTTTAACCAAAATCTCCTTTAGTCTGTTTTAAAATAATAGGTTATTATGCATATGTCTTATCTCCTTTTGTAGGCCATAAGCAATTTGAGGACAGAACTAGGTTATATTAAGCTTTGCATCCAACAATGCACGTACTATAGAGCTTGTTGGTGTCACATTTGTGGTTAGAATGAAGAGTAAAATTGTGCTATGATCTACTCTATTTCTTTCTCTTAAACTGTGCTACACGCAACCCAATAAATGAAAAATTCTTCTGGGATGCCACATACGTATACTTGTCGTTAGCTAGTTGACTAAATACATTTTTAACTTTTTGCAGAGATAATTTCACGTTTGATGTCAAATAAACACAGCTTTTGTATATTTTCTCTTAGAGGCAACTTCTTTTGTTTCTGGGTCATTATCTACATTCCTTCCTTGTATTTAAAATATCAAATCCTCCTCTTCATTTTCCAATTATAGGTTGGAGAACTATTCCATATGTTTTCTATTCTAGTGTTCCAATATTTGTCCTGGTTTAATTTGTTTTAGTTCATGAAACTTCTATTTCAGGGAGAAATCCTTGCCACAAACCTGAGTCATTCCTTATATTTTCCCCTTTTTTTGTGAAGCAAGAAAATGACTATAATCCAAATTATATCCAATTTTTAAAATATATAATTACAACTCCATATTTCATTTCTATCTTGGTACTTTTTACTACTGTTCTTCTTATTTCTTGGCATATTTCCTCTCCTACCATGTCATAGTCTGTTCTCCCAAGCCTTTCCCTCCACCACATCCCTTTCCCCATATTATACTCAAATTTCCTTGGCAGGTTTTACCAAACCTCTGTTGGTACAAGGAACAGGCTTTCTCTATACGATGGGTACTCAATAAATGGTTACAAATGATACATATATATTTTGACTTCGGGGTTTGCAGATTCATGATAATGAGCTGCTTCTCTTTTCTTCCTTTTATCTATCTTGCCCTCAGTATTTGAATTCTTATTTACTTCTACCTACACACGTCTATTTTTGTTTTTACTCCATAAATTTTATTCTCACGTTACTGCAGTTCTCTGAGGTATTCATCCATCTCTCCATTCACTTATTCAACAGATACATTCATCACTTGCATGTGCAAAGTGTAAACTATATAGTTTAATGGAATTCCAAAATGAAATTCAGAAACCAGTCCTGTCCTCTAAGAACTTATGGTTTAGAAGAGGACACAAAACATCTACGTAAGTGGCTGTGAGTAAGTAATGTCTATGTAAGTAATGGTAACTAATACCATATTAATATTGTATGAAATGTAATACAAAATATAATTAGACGGCCATAAAAGAGAGATTACTTTCATTTGGGAAGTTAGCTTTTTGGAGGTGGTGGTTCTGAGCTGAGCCTTGAGAGAGCTTTGCAGAGATGGTGAGAAGTAAGGTCATCTATTTTACACCAGCTCCTCAATGATATGTGATGAGTTTATTTCTAAACAATTTGGGGCTTCTTTAACCTGTCTAATTTCATTCGTTTAATTCTATGAGTAACATTTCAGATTTTAAGAAAAATAATTTAGCCATTTCCCATATGACTGTACTCCCCCTTGCTGTACATACTTTGCTGTCCTACTGACCAAAATCAGCAAATTAAACACACACATACACATACAAGATAAAAATAAACCTTACTGCACTTTTTAAAAGATTGTTTCAAAACATCTTATTTTATTGCAGTAAGAACACTTAACACAAGGTCTACCCTCTGAACACAGTTTTAAATACACAATGTAGTTTTTTTAACTCTAAGCATTATGTTGTATAGCAGGTCTCTAGAACATATTCGTCTCGCAAAACAAAAAGAACCTTAAAAAAAAGGCCACTTCAGCAGAGCTATCTTCCTTACCACTTGGTAAGATTTTCATTTAGGGTTTATTTATTCACTCAGTCACTTCAACAGACATTTATTGAGCACCTACATTGTTGCTTAGGCAACAAGTGAGGTACTTGTGAGGAGATATAGCAAGAACCAGACAGACTCACTTCCTGTCCTTGTATATTCCCTGACCAGCATGTGTAAGTTGCTTGACTACAGCTGCTTTAAAATGCCATCTTTCTTTCTCCTAGACAAGTGCCCTGGGCTTTTCCATCATAATCCATTTCCCAAATGTCACAGGACAAATGCCACAATTAAACACCACATCACCTACGTGCCAAAACAGGATCCCAGTGATGCCATCGAAAAGCAAACCACAGAGAACATTACTTGAGCCTTTAAGGTTCAATTAACCATTTAATGTATAGTTGGTGGATGTCTGGCTTAAGGGAAGTGAAACAGCAGATGGGGAAAAAACAGTAGGTTTGTACTGGGATTGGAGGTCAAAGAAATGTTTCTTGGAATAACAATGATTTCAGCTTGGGGAATACTGCACCCGAAAATAAAAAGGGTCAAGTGAAGGGTTTATTCCTTTACAGTGTTTGACAGGAAACATGAGGCTAGAGGAGAGCTAGGATGGGAGCAGAAGAGAGGGTGCTATTCGTGCTCCAGACGTGGTGATCAAGGGCATGATTCAAGGCAAAAATGAAGTCCGTGTAATAGCAGGGTTAAAGTGTTAGAGGCATATGCGACATAATTACTATTATTATATGATGTTATTTTGGGTTGTTGAAAAATGATGTTTGATAAAAGTGAGTTCCTGGAGGAGACAAAGGCTCTGTGACCCAGTTTCCCTGGGGAAGGTTCAATCTAGAGAGAAATCTCTGAATCTGGGACAGAAGGGAAAGCTGGAAGGACAGTGACCTGTAAGGAATATAATATAATATAATAATCGGGCGAGTAAATGATCCTCTAACCACGAGGGAGTGCAGGGGAAGAACTGAAGATTTAGGAAGATGAAAGAACACTTATACACCACTGTAATAAATGGGGGTTCATGAGCAGAACAGAATTAACAGTGAGTTGGCAGAAGTACAAATGGGAAGAGCATGCATGACGTTGGATCAGGTTAGTGCCATTCAGGGTGCTCCCTGCACCGCGTCTGCAGCTTGGGAGTTGAGAAAGTAGACAGGAGAGGGGAGAGGAGGTATAAACATCAGCGCCCTCTGGTCATGTTTTCCTAGTCTCCCTTCATCCCCAGGCCCTTCACAGACCCACACAATCACAACAGGTTATCAGTCCCCGGTTTATATTCAGTGTGTCCTGGGCTCTGGACTGTGATGAGGCACAAGTATTGTGTCATGTGGCAGGTGGCACTTTACCTTGACAATTTCCCTCTCCTACTGTATGGGATTTTTTTTTTTTTTTTACTGTATGGGATTTTGACCTTTTCTACTTTTCCTTAAAATAGCAGGGCAATGTTTTTGATTTTCGCTTGTTTCAGCATTTAAAAAATGAGATACTTTTCCTATCATGTTAATCACACCTAATTGAAGTTGATTTTATTTATTCTTCTTCTATTAATAATATTTTATTTTAGTCCTATTTAGTCCAAAATATTTTATTTTGCCCCTTGTCTAATTTATTTTCTGGCCTCAAAAATAGGAAACACTCAGAAATTCCCTGGTGGCCCAGTGGTTAGGACACCATGCTTTCACTGAAGGCACGGGTTCAACCCCTGTTTGGGGGACTAAGATCCCCCAAGTCCCAGTGGCGCAGCCAAAAAAGAAAAAAATTAGGAAACGCTCAACTGTTAATGCTTTGTATATCTCCCATACAAGATGAATCCACTAAACTGGAATAATACTGCTTGCCTTTCAAAACTTGAGAATGCACAATTCAATTAATTACATAACAGCTTCAGCTAACATTACTGACCCCAGCTTGATAGAAGACTTAATAAATTTTGGAGTCTAGGATGCTGTATAGTCCTTGTTATATCTTTTAGCTTGAATTCTTAATACTTACCAATGTACGAAGTAACAGTGTTGATACAAGCCACAATTACACTTCTTGAAACTCTCTCTCTTTTTCTTGCAACATACTGAAAAAGAATAAGAAACATGCTTATTTGCATTTAGACAGAGATTCTGAAGTAACCATGATCTGGGCATTGTAAAGGGCAGTTTTTATTTTTCTGTAAATACAGTAGCAAAAGATTGCAAAATTGAGTGGGAAGCTTACCTTCATGATATTACTGTAGGGAAGAGGGAAGACTTCATCTGCTTCCACATAGTCTCCCCAAGTAGTTAAAAAATTCTCTACGCATATGCAGATACACATACGGAAAATGCTTATATGCACTTAATTTGTGAATATGTACACATGCAGCATAAGAGAAAATAACATGCCAAATGAAAACTATAACTGAATGTAAAATCAAAGCATTGGTCCTGGAGCAGTATGGGATAGGGTAAAGAAGTGATCAGCGTCAGCCACCATAAGTGGCAAGGTCTCACAAAACAATTTTTGTATTTGGCTTTGAATAAAATACTGAGTAGGTTGAGAAAAATTAAGGGCTCTGAAAGCCAGAGTGAGGTCAAATATATGAAGTATGCAAGAGAAAAATAACTGAAAGTATCTTGACTAGGAAGTGATATTAAGAATGGGGTTTAGGGCTTCCCTGGTGGCGCAGTGGTTGAGAGTCCGCCTGCCGATGCAGGGAACACGGGTTCGTGCCCCGGTCCGGGAAGATCCCACATGCCGCGGGGTGGCTGGGCCTGTGAGCCATGGCCGCTGAGCCTGCGTGTCCGGAGCCTGTGCTCCGCAACGGGAGAGGCCACAGCAGTGAGAGGGCCACGTATCGGCAAAAAAAAAAAAAAAGAAATGGGGTTTACAGTAGAATGAGACAAAGGTGGAGTTTAGAAAGGCCGAGGAAAAGAAAGATTCTGTGGTAGCAACTCAGTCAAGACATAATAAAGATATGCATGAAGATAATGACTATTGCCAAAGAAAGAGCTAAGCATGTCTTGGCTATAGTGTGGAAAAGAGGAGAATAAGCAAACGTGCCTCCTGAGCTCCATGACCAGGAACGTGAGCAAGATTCTGCTGTTTATAGAAATAAAGAGAGCAGAGATGATACCATAAGAAGGGTTATGAAGACAACTATATGAAGGTATTTCCCAAGTAAACGGAGATGTAGGACTGAAGAGACAATGAGAGATCAGAAATGTGGATAAAACTTGGAAGACATCAGTTGGGAGCTGCCATCATGAGAGTGAAACACTTCTTAAAGAGGTTACGAGCATATGCACGGTATGTGAAGTGGCAAGGTCAAGCTTACTTATGCACACATTTAGTAAAACAAAATACCTTATCTCATTATCCTCTTCATTAATCTGTATATTTTCAACTGCCCTTGTAAGATTTGGTTGTTTCTTCTGGGAAAAGAACAGTGATATATACATATATTGTAAAAATATCAATATATCATGTACTCTTTAAGAGGCAAACAGTCTCCACTTCTGTGTTTTCATCAGCATGCAGCATCTAAAAATACTTTTGCAATAAGAAATTATGAAAAATGCATGGTTTTTATCAACTCAGCATTTTTAGGATGTTGGAGATGAAAGAATAATAAAGAAACTGAAAGATTTAAATAGTAATCAAATTAAAAATATTGTTTTCTTGGTAGGATCCTTTCTTAGAAAAGGGCAGTTTGTTAGCTAATCAGTGATGTAATATAGTATGAACAAATAAATATATAAAGTTCAGAAATTTTGTGATCAAGGGGAAAGAAAAAAAGAATAGCAACACTTACCTTCCAGTATAAGGCTCCAACAGCAAACCCAATTATAAGAGAAAAGAATGCTGGCAATGCTACGGCTGCCCATTGTAGGTTGGAGTCTTCAATGGGATTTGAGGCCTTCCCTGTAATTTAAACAGTACAGTGGTGAACACAGTATCTCCATGCCAGAGGTTTTGTTTTGCTCTTATCCTGTGGTTGTTCCCAACTGTTTCCGAAATGTACTCTTGACCTATCTGTTTAAAATGCTTAAAACGCTGATTTTCCTGCTTGCAATGCAAGTCCATGTAGTCTCCAAAAGATACAAGTTGAAAAAAGAAAGAAACCCCCCAGGCAGAGGGCTATTTGACTTGGTTAATGCAGACCCATATGGAACACAGATGACATATACCTGCAAATGATTTATATCATCAAGCAAATCCATCTTCCTTGCCTTTATCTTCTAATATCTGCTCACTTTCTCACACTTCACATCTTGCCGAGAAATTTTAAAGAAGACATTTTGCAATCCGGGTCAAGGTCTGGATGCATGCATCAAGCTATGTTCAGCCTGCCTCAAATATTAAGTTAATACCTGTACATTGTGGTTAGAGTACTTTTAGGGACCTCAAGTTTAGAATTATGGTGTCTCCTCATCACATCCTCAGCTGACATTTATTGGATGCCAGGTAGGGCCCCGAACTGTACCATGGCGTAAAGGTTTGAATTTTCAGACTTTCTGTGTTCAAAAGTCTTAGACTACTGAACATGAAAGAATGGCTGGAAGGACCAGGGTCTCCTTAAGCTGACTCTAAATATGTAATTTAGTGAGAGAGAAGACACACACATGAGTTTAACTTGGGACACCTCCCTTCACCCTGCTCTGCTCTTCCATGAGAAGCAGAATGATTCAGGAATTAAACAACACATCTCCCCCAGGCGTCTCTTGTTCCCAACACAAAACTTAACATTTTGACAGATTTTTCTGTCTATCTCCTTACAAGGAACAGCTTAGTTGTTTGAAAACATTGACACATATGTGTCAGCTTGTAAGAGTTAAACTTTCAGTTTTCTTTTGAAGATGTAATACAGTTAGAAATTGTACACTTTCAACAATCGTATGATCAAAATGTAAACCAATCCAAGGGAAAGTGACTGTTTTGGGCTATGATATTTTGCAATGATACTTGGGTACTGTGTCAGCCTATAGTCACCTATTTAACATATAAAATACCTAAAGTACATAATATAAAAGAACCAAACCACTGTATGTGTATCAGCATTTAAGATGGAAAAATAAACTCATAGATTTAACCGAAGAGGCAAGAAACAAATGTTATCTATTATAGTGAGAACAGAAATTGCCCATTTGCCTACCATTGGTAAACCTGGTACAGGAAATTCATTAATTCTATGATTCTTATGTTTCCAAAGAGGCTCTCAAAACAGTAAGTCTGTGTGTGTGTGCTGGGGTAGGAAATGGCGGGGGGGGATGTAGTGAGTCATGGGTGTCCCTTATACTAAGGGGCATTGGGTAAAGTGGAATCTTCCATTCACGTAACCATGAATCACTTCCTTAAGACTAGACTGACAGCTCTTTTGGCCCACCTCACATCCTATAACCCCATGGGAAATATGTTTTAGGCATCTTAAATTAAAGCTCAACATGAATTCTATCACCAAATTAAGCCTTAGTTATAAAATGGGATTTGGTATAACTGAAGTAATACTGTTATTCCAATAATATAGCTATTTTAAGGGTTATATAAGATTATGTGTACTTGTCAGGGATTTTACTACCATTTATAAAGGTGTTTTCTATGAGGAAATGGATTTGGAGTTAACACGCAATTCCGACCGTTTTAGAAATGCTTATATTGTTATCTGTAAATAATTTGGCTGTTTGTGTTTATATTCCAGTGACATGTTTGAATTCTCCTTGATGGCCAACCCACGATGGCCCACACTGTCTATTGGGATTGCTGGCATGTGATTATGATTTGGCCAGGTGACATACATAGACATATACAGAGAGAACAAAGAAAGCTATTCATATTTTGTCCCCAGCTCCAATGGAAAACTAATGAGCTAAGATGGTGCTATGGAGAACTCCATTACCTATGTTTGGGCAGCCAGATGCCCCAGAATCAAGGCAGCTAAAACCCTGCTCTTCTTATTCTATCCAAAAGCCAAATCTTGAACTGCATCGATCAGACCAGAGGAAAGACCACACCCACCAGCAATAAGCAAAAGGAGCTTACTACAGAGTGAGGTGTTCTGGGACTCCCCACTCAAAATCTTTCTCAGGTAGGAGGACAGCCCCTGAGGGAGGTGTTTCTTTAGAGGCTAAAGAAAGCTCACCTCCCTCTACCAGAGCACTGTGACTTTTTAACCACTTTAAACTTCCACCCCTAGGACTATGGCCCTGAACAAAGTTCTGGAATCTGACTAGCACGCAGCAGCAGTCCTCCGGCGGGAGAGAGAAGGGAGGGGGTCAGACCCACAGGAACTGAACCTCCCTCCCACAGAGGTGTCACCTCACTTTGCTTACTTCTCTTGTTAATGCAAATGGCTTCACAGCCAGGCCTTGGGCTCTCTTCAGTGATCCTGCCATTCCTCTTCCAGGGAGAGAAAAATTGATGTTATCAGAAAAGCCTTGCTTACGCCTCCAGGGCATGACTCCAAATACTTACTACTGCTGCTATCAGCCAGGGATCAATGAGATCTGAATTATGTGCCTCAAGGCCCATATGAAGGGTATTAGGGCCAAAGCTTTTCTTTTATGAAAAGATCACCCCAGAAAGTGTATGGGGTGGTGGAGCTCATCTGGACAGGATTTGAGTAACCCCAAATTCCTGGGTTGTTTTCATGTTAATTGTATCTCATTATTATGAAAGCTGTCCACAGTTCAAAATTTGTGGGAACTGATTTGTGTGGTTTGACTAATAACATCAGACATCTCTACAAACGCAGAACACAAAAAACTGTGCAACAACTTTGCTGAACTCCTTTGTAGAGTAAGCCTGCTTATGGGGACCATGCCTATGAACATGGCTCTCTCCTTGGTCCTTAAAAAGTATGCAACTCAGTATTCTCCCTTGATTCAGGTTCAAAGCTCACCGCAGGCTTGCCGGCACTTCAAAGCTCACCACTGACCCAGCCTCGGTGCTAGATCTCATTGTTCTAATAATTAATGATGAACGTGTACTATACATCAAGCACAGCTCCAAGTATACATGTGCTAACTCATTTAAAACTCACAGAAGGGCTTCCCTGGTGGCGCAGTGGTTGGGAGTCCGCCTGCCGATGCAGGGGACACGGGTTCGTACCCCGGTCCGGGAGGATCCCACGTGCCACGGAGCGGCTGGGCCCGTGAGCTGTGGCCGCTGAGCCTGCACGTCCAGAGGCTATGCTCCGCAATGGGAGAGGCCACAGCAGTGATAGGCCCCCGTGCCGCAAAAAAAACAAAAACAAAAACAAAAACAAAAACTCACAGAAAACCTGTGAAGGAGAGATTATCAACCTCCATTTGATTGAGGATTCCAGAGATTAAGACAGTTGCCCAAGGTCACATAGCTAGCCAAGGTCTAGAGCTGGGATATAAACCCAGGCAGTCTGACTCAAGACTCTCTGGAAGATGAGTAAGTTAATGCCAAAGTAAGGATTTTCTTCCCTATTATTTAAATATACTATCTGTAAGAATCTCAATCATTTTACAAACATCCTTTTAGCTTGGTACTAAGGATATTACTGTAACTTTGAAAACACAGTTCCCTTTGGATAACTTATACACTCTTACATTATCCCATGATTTTCCCTTATAAGCTACAGAGAGGGCATTACACCTCTGGATTCCTCCTTCATATGCACTGGTCCTCTGGCCAGCCTGGCCACATTTGGGGTCTGTCTTATCCCTGAAAACCAGCATGCTTTCTTCAAATTTCCTTGACCCTACTCCCGAAAAAGTCTTACCTCCTTTATGCTACAACTAAAAGCTTTTACATACTTCTATTATACATATTATATTATAATATAAATAATATATATTATAAAATACTATGACTATTTTTATTTGTGTCTGTTTCTCCTATGAGAATGTACACTACATAAGAGCTAGTCTTGTGCATGGGTATCTAAGTGCCATATTCATTCATGAGTGACAACACCTGGCCAAAAGCTGATTATGCAAGACCCATATTTTTTACAAAAAGGAAGAAAAAAAGGAAAACAAAAAAGAAGACTGGTCATTCATGTTGCAATTTAAAAAGTACCTATAAACTCAGAGGTACAGGACCAAATAGGTGTTTTATATTCAGTTTGTCTTTTCAAGTAAGTAGAAAAGACTTTTTCTTCCAACCATGATTATAGCAGATTAGCCTTCCCAACTTAAATAATTATTATACTAAACAAATTATACGAGGCAGCCCAAGAGTGTAATCCCCGAGAGAGGAAAAAACACATGTGGTAAGGCTCACGACTGTCCTGATTTTCTGGCTGGGAGGCACCTTCAGACTTAGTAGTCTCACTGAGGTAGGGAATCAGAGAATGAAGTTCAGGGTTGCTGCCCTAGCTGGAGTTTATGAGGCAGGGTTATTTGTGGGAAAGGAGCTGTGCAGAACAGGAGCGGTAGAAGTCTCTGGAGGAGTCTCCTTAAGTCATTGGTTGACTAATAAGCTGTACAGGCACAGGGAAAGACTTCACAAAACTTGGCAATAAACAATGCCCGGGAAGCTATGACTTTAACAGAGACCCTAGCAGTCAATTCAGAGACGAAGGAGTTCTGACAAGCAAGAATGGAGAGATTTTCCAGGTACTCAAGAAACATCTCAGAAACTCTATGCCTTAGAAATAAAGCTACTCTCTCGCCTCCCTCTAAGAAAGCTTAAAAAACATGACTGGGAAGGAAAATAAAGCTGATCTGCTAGGAATTGAACTGCCTACCAGTAAAAAACTCAAAAGTCTCTGAAGGAATGCTACAAAATCCAGATATTCAACAACATAATATCCATAATATCCAACATATGTTCAAAAATTACTAACCATCTAAAGAGAAATGTGACCCATAATCAGGGAGAAAAAAATCAGTTAATAGAAACCAAGCTGGGATGACCTACATGTTGAAATTAGGAGACAAGAACTTCAGAGCAGCTGTTACAACTGTATCCAAGGGCCAAAAAACAAAATATTGTTATAATGAATATGCAGATGAAAAATCTCAGCAGAAAAATGTAAAATATAAAAAGAATCGAATGGAAATTCTAGAATACAAAGTACAAACTTAGAAATGAAAAGATACACTGGAATCAAACCTGCAGACTGTATACCACCAAGAGTGAACCCTATGTAAACTATGGACTGTGGGTGATTATGATGTGTCCATGTAGATTCATCGACTGTAACAACTGGACCACTCTAGTGGAGGATGTTGATAATGGGGGAGGCTATGGGTATGTGGTGGTAGGGGGTATGTAAGAAAATCTCTGCACCTTCCCCTCAATTTTGCTGTGAACCTTAAACTGCTCTAAAACAATAAAGTCTTAATAAAAAAAAATTAATGGCAAAATGAAACTTTACTGGAAGAAAAATTTAGATTAGAGATGTCAGAAAAGCCGGGGAACTTGAAAACAGATAGGTTGAAATTATTCACTTTGAAGACTAGAGAGAAGAGAGGTTGGAAAAAAAAACAAACTGAACAAAACCTCCATGATCTGTGAGACTGATATTATCAAATTGCCTAACATATATGGGATTGGTACATGTGTGATTCTACATGTGTGTGATTCCTCTCAAAAGGAGCTGAGAATGAAGAAAAAAATGTTTGGAAAAATTATGGCCAAATTTCCCCCAAATTTGAGGAAAATAAGCTTACGTATCCAAGAAGCTTGACAAACAACAAGAAAACCACTCCAAGGTGCATCTTTTTTAAACTCCTAAACAGAAGAAAATTTTGAAAGGCAGAGGGGAAAAATGATCCAGTACATACAAGGGAAAACATCATACAAATGCTGCCTGCCTTTTTGTCAGAAACAACAGAAGCACAAAGACAATGGAGTGACATCTTTAAAGGACTCAGAAAAAAAATTCTTTTAACCCAGAATTCCATGTCTAGTAAAAAGTACCTGCAATACTGAAGACAAAGACATTTTTCAATTAAAAGAAAAAAAAATTGTTTTGGTGGCAACAGATCTGCACTACAAGAAATGCTAAAGGAAGCTCTTCAGCCAGAAAGGAATTAACACTAGACAGAAATTTGGATTTACAAGAGGGAATGAGGAGTAACAAGAAATAATAAATATGTGGGTAAATATAAAAGATTCTTTTTCCCTTCTCTTACTTTCTTTAAAAGACATATGATGGTTTAAAATAATAATTTTAAGACTGCATTGTGGGGCTTATAACCTATGTAGATATATGTCAACACAGCACAAAAGATGGTTGTGGGCAAGTGGAACTATCCTGCTTCAAGGTTCTTATGTTGTTTCTGGATGTGCTACAACATTAACTCTAAGTAGAATGTTACAGGTGAAGGTGTATGTGGTAATTCCTAAAGCAACCACAAAATGACGTCAAGAGGTGCTGTTGAAAAGCCAACAGAGTAATTAAAATAGAACACTAAAAAAAAAAAAAAAAAAACACAAAAGAGGTCTGTAAAGGAGGAACAGAGTATCAATAAACAAATGGGGCCAATAACAAAATGGTAGACCCACATCCAACCATACCAATAACTGTACTAAATACAAACAGATGAAACACTGTAATTAAAAGTAGAGTACTAGATAAAATAGCAAGGCCCAACTGTATCCTGTCTACACGAGACGTACTTTTAAAATAAAGACAATATGTTGAAAATGAAAGGAAGAAAAATGGTATACATGAAAACAGTAAGCAGAAGAAAGGCTGGCTCTACTAATGTCAGACAAAATCCACTTCAAGACAAGAGCTCTACCAGAGTTAATATGGGATATTGCAGTAAGATATGACGATCACTTAATCAGGGAAGACATAACAATAATAAATGTATAAGCACCTAATAGTAGACCTGCAAAACAGACGAAGCAAAAAACTCAGAACCAAAAGGAGAAATAACCAAATCCACAACCAAAAGGAAAGATTTTTAATGTCCCACTCTCAGTAGGTAATAAAAAATTAGACAAAAAACTTAATAAGGATATAGAAGATCTAAACAACACTATCAACTACTTGGATTAAATCTGAGAATGCTACACCCAAAACTTGAATAATACTCATAAAATGTCTCAATAAATTTCAAAAGATTACAGTGTATGTTCTCTGACAATAGTGGAGTTAATAATAAGATATCTAGAAAAAACACATATTTTTAGACGACAACCCACTTTTATATTACCCATGAATCAAAGAAGAAATCACAAGGAGAATTAAAAGAAGTATTTTAAAGGTATGATAATGGAAACACAACATATCAGAATGTGTAGAATATAGCTAAAGCTGCTTTTAATGAAATTTATATATGTGCTTATATTACAAAAGAAGAATGGTTTAGAGTCAATGATCTACTTTTTCTACCTTAAGAACTTAAGAAGTTAGAACAAATTGAGCAAATTAAACCCAAAGTAGAAGTAGGGAAATAATAAAGATAAGATTAGAAATCAATGAAATACAAACAGAATTTAAGAAGACAAAATTTCTTCTTTGGAAAGATTAATAAAATTCATAGTTAGTAGGAAAGACCTTAACTGACTAACATACAAAGTGTCTCTTCAAAACTTTTCAGATCCAATGTGTTATGTGATTCAGAATTTTAGATCTTAGAAGGTTTGGTCCTGTAAATATTGTATATTATATAATATTTTCAATGAGGTCTGGGTAGTACCCTATAATCAAACACATTCATATTTCCTAGTGAAATGCATAGATATTCACCTTTAGAAAGATAAATATTATAAATAGGCTCATCACAATTCAGGTCAGGTTTTGTTGGCAAAAAATCTAAAACAAATTGGATTTTAGAGCTTTTTCTTTTAATTTCTGAATTGTAGCATTGCTATTGTGGATTTGTATTAAATTGATTACTCCTTTTTACAGATAGGTCTTTGATGTCCTTGAACATATGAGAGTGCCCCATTACTAAGTCTTAAGGGATGACTTTCTTAGCTAAGATCAAAGGATGAATTTTTTCCCCCTACAGTTGCCATGAGGCTAGAGGATCAGGATACTTAGTACATCCAATGACCTTTATAGTGACCTTTGCCTCCATTTGAAAAAAAGACATTAGACTTCCAGGTAACTGGGCTCTTCTTCACCACCGAGGACAGAAATCTCAGAGAAAGAATATTCTCCCCTAACATGTAATTTTATAGTAAAATAACAAAAATCATCAAATTTCCAAACACACAATAGTAAATAGTGATATACACAACAAAACAGAAAATATCCTTGGAATTTTATAAAACCAGCACTTGTATTTTCCATTTTAAAAGTCCATTTTTGTCAGGCAAATTCCACGCGAAATATATTTTAAGTCAACAATGAAAGAAGTTCATAAATCATACATCTAAAAGTAATTTTATGCCTTATTTAAAATAATCTTAGCAGAAAATTTATTGCCCCGATTAAACATTATCTCTAGCTATAGGGAAATCCAATTGTACAAACCTAATATTTAATTCTCAGGAAGATCATAACAGGAAGAATAGCAACAGAACAGCGTTAATAGTAATGATTGTAAAAATTTCCTCTAAAGCCCATGCAATACTCCTACAGATGCTAATTGGAGCCATGCATGCATTAAATCAGATACATGTACTTACTATTACTGCTACTGCTGTCATTCCTAAGGGAACTGGCTGCAACAGGGGGTAACATAAATGGTTTTGTGACACTGACTCTGGAATCTAAATAGAAAGCAATAATGTGTCAGTGTTGCATGGTGATTTACATAAATTACAGAGTCCTCAAAAGGTGAAGTGCAATATCAGAGTACTTTCCAGGTCTGCTTCCCAAATCTAGATTATTCAGATTTGAGAAGGGGACATTAAGAAGACTGGAGGTGAAGAATAATATAATTGTACATTACTAGCAAATATCAGATAAAAATATGACTATCTCATATATTGTTTACTCATGCACAATAAGTGTTGTTTTGGCTTGAACACCAACAAATCTACAACTGTTTGTTTCTTTCATGCCACTGATATTTGCTTTTATATTCGACATACACACCTCTTTCCCTAGCTACACATATATTTGAGTCAAAGGTAGATTCTTACCTATACGTATAAGATTCAAACTTGCTTTTTATACTTGTATTAGAAATGCTTATATGTCTTACCTTTTTCAGGACTTGATGTTGAAGACATCACACATTCACTAGTTTTAGAAGCCACCATCTTCAAGTCCTTGAAGGCATCGATGGATTTATTAAAAATTCCAAAGAATTTTTCAGGAGTAAACAGCCTAGGTTCTGGGCTCTTAGATGATTTTTTTACATTCTAGAAGAAGAAAAAAAATAGGATTATATTTTTCAAATAGTCTATAGATTTAACTGATGTCAAGGTAATAGACTATAAATGTGTCCTTGAAAGATTCAAGTGAAACGGACACTTTTAGACAACTGTTTTAACACATATAATTCAAATTGGTACTGCAGGGTAAATGATCCCATCCAGTTCAGTCTGGGGCTGAACTCCGGATAAAAGGAAGAGGGTGGTGGTGAGGGTGAGAAAGGTGAATACAACATCATAACAATGAAATAATCCTAACAACAAATTACAGACACTGTTCTTTAGAGATGCTCATTAAAATTATTACTCCTCATTAAAAAAAAATACCCCTCCATTAATACATGCTCCAAATAGTCAATAATTTAAAAGTCTGACGATAATAAGTACTGGCAAGGACATGGAGCAGAGGGGTCTCTTATAAGTCACTGGAATGCCATAAGTTGGCACATTTGATATTATCCAGTAAAGTTGGACATGCGCCCATCCTGTGACCCAGAAATTCCACTTCTAGGTAAATACTCTGAGGAAGCTCTTGCACAACTGCACCAAGAGGCATATAAGAAAGTTATTCCCAGCAGTGTTTATAAACCCTTACACCAATAAACAGGAGAGTGGTTTAATAAACAGTGGTGTATTGAATCAATGGAATGCTCTATAAACAGTAAAAAACAAAAAAAAAAAAATCAAGAAAAAAACTACAGCTTTATGTGGATATATCTTATAAACATAACGCAGAGTGAAAGAAGAAAGTCTCAAAAGAATAAAAAGAGTATGATTTTCTATAAAATCCTCCAAACAAGTCAAAGCTCTATTTTAGGAATTCATAAAAACATGATTATAAATAAAAGCAGGTAATAATAAGAGTTAACACCTATGTAGCACTTACTATGTACTACTCTATGATTAGTAAATGGACATTCTCTGGTATTTGGAATGCTCTTCCAGACATTGCCATTTACTGACCACCTAACTCATCTTTCATGCCCCAATGCGTATGTTATTTCCTTCATGATACCTCGTCTAATATACCCTACTTTTTGTGACCTCTACTTCTTATCAATGCCATTAGCACACTATTTGTACTGATATGATTGACATAAAAAGAGATGTTAACTCTAAGAGATGTGCTCATCTTAAAAATTTTTTAATTAAAAATTTATAAATTAGAAATCTCACAAATATGCCCCCATCCCAGCCATGACCAATCAGCACAGGTTTTAGAGAAGAGTAATAAAAAGCAATCCCAATGAATACAAAGTTACCTCAAATGAGTGTTCTTCCATGCACTCCACAAGGTCATCGACTATTTTCACAAGTTTGTCTATGATAGAGTAATTACTCAAGCCTTCAGAAATATTTGAAAACTTGTCCAGAAGATCAGTCAAGCTGACTGACAATTGTTCCACCATCTCGCTTATCCAACAATGACTAGGCTGTAAGAAATTGAAAGAAAAGAAGATAAAGCACCTATTTTAAGTACAGGTGGATTACCTGTGGATTACCCTTCAAAGCCATCAATGTTTCAGTCATGGACTCCCGGACAAAGGATTTCCTTATATCAGAACAGGTTAGTTCTTATGTTTTGTTTAAGTCATACCTAACATCTCTTTCAAAATTTACAAATGCATAAAGATCAGAGGAAACTGTTGATGGTAAAGATTTTGCTCTTCCATGGAAGTAAAATTAAGACAAGAAGAGCCAAGACAGAGCCCTTGACAAGGTTCAGATACTAATGGAATTTAAAAGAACTTTAGGCCCAGAGGAAACTACAAAAAAATTATTGAGGGAGAGAGTCCTAGTCTTCAAGGAACTTCCAGTCTTTTGGTGAATTGGAAAATGAATCAGTGGATTAATATAGCTTATTTTTCTAAAGACCTTGATAGATTTCAAGGCTTCTTCATAGATGAATTCCCGTGCGTGTTTTTTTTTTTTGCGGTACGCGGGCCTCTCACTGTTGTGGTCTCTCCCGTTGCGGAGCACAGGCTCCGGACACACGGGCTCAGCGGTCATGGCTCACGTCCAGCCGCTTCGCGGCACGTGGGATCTTCCTGGACCAGGGCACGATCCTCTGTCCCGTGCATCGGCAGGCGGACTCTCAACCACTGAGCCACCAGGGAAGCCCCCCGTGCATGTTTAAAACATAAAAAGTAGCCCTGGCAGAACGTGGTCTGAGAGAGAAGCACGTTTGCCTTAGTGGCAGGACCAGCTACATAATTTGTGTGGCCAATGGCAAAATGGAAATGTATTTATTGTTCAAAAACATGTTCAAAAAAATGATTAAGAGTTTCAAGATGGCGACAGCAGAGCATGAAACCAAGCATGGAGCCCCCTGCCCATGAAGCCAGACCTGCCCACTGGTTAGAAGCTCAAGCCTTGGAGTCAGATATAACTGGGTTCAGTTCTGGCTGAGAGACTCCAGACAAGCTACATAAATTCTCTGAACCTCACTTTGCCTCTCTATACAATGGAAATAATGGAAACAAGGTAGTTTTGAGGAGATGAGGTACATAATTTGAATGTAAGTTTCATGAAGGCAGTATTTTTATAAAATCTTGTTCCCTACAGTGTTCTCCTGGGGCCTAGAACAGTGTCTGTCATATGGGAGTTGCTCAGAAACTACTTGCTGAACTGATGTAGGTATGATTAAAAAATGAATGAGAGGGGCTTACCTGGTGGCGCAGTGGTTAAGAATCCGCCTGCCAATGCAGGGGACACGGGTTCGAGCCTTGGTCCGGGAAGATCCCACTGGCTGCAGAACAACTAAGCCCGTGAGCCACAACTACTGAGCCTGTGCTCTAGAGCCCGCAAGCCACAACTACTGAGCTTGTGTGCCACAACTACTGAAGCCCATGTGCCTAGAGCCTGTGCTCTGCAAGAAGAGAAGCCACCGCAATGAGAAGCCCACACAATGAAGAGTAGCCACCGCTCACGGCAACTAGAGAAAGCCCGCGCACAGCAACGAAGACCCAAAGCAGCCAAAAATAAAAAATAAATTAAAAAATAAAAATGAATGAGAAAAAATACTCCATCATAGGGGTCCATGTTTTTCTGGAAAGGGCTAGATGGTAAATATTTTAGGCTTTCTATGCCAAGAGGCAAAAATCAAGGATATTGTGTAGGTCCATTTATACAAGAGAAAATAAATTTCCACAATTTTTTTTTATTACAAAGTTTAAAAGGTAATGATTATACTTGAATATAATTTCTTTTGCATAATAATTGAATTTAGGGCTTCCCTGGTGGCGCAGTGGTTAAGAATTCGCCTGGCAATGCAGGGGACATGGGTTCGAGCCCTGGTCCGGGAAGATCCCACATGCCGTGGAGTAACTAAGCCTGTGCACCACAACTACTCAGCCTGAGCTCTAGAGCCTGTGATCCATAACTACTGAAGCCTGCGTGCCTAGAGCCCGTGCTCCGCAACAAGAGAAGCCACCACAATGAGAAGCCTGCGCACTGCAACAAAGAGTAGCCCCCACTCTCAGCAACTAGAGAAAACCCTTTTTGCATGCAGCAGCGAAGACCCAGTGCAGCCAAAAATTAAATAAATGAATAAATAAACTTAAAAAAATGTTTAATTTCTTTTGTAATACAGGTCTACCAGTAAAAAGAATGGAATGCTTTATTTTGGGTCAACATTTTGCTTGGGGTTAAAAGCATTCTCTATCATCAAGTAGACTGTAAATGTTTATCTGTAAAAAACAAACTCAGCTGCCTGTCCATATAAAAGTAGGCAGCAGACTGGATCTGGCCTATAGGGTATAGTTTGCCAACCCCTGCTATAAATGGCTGTGGATCAATAAAAGTTTAGATTATTAGGAAAAACTTCTTAGTATGTTAGAATGGATTATAATTTTTTTAAATTAATGTGACATCACTTAAAATATAATCATTGGTCATAAATTCACATACTTGGTATACTGTAACGTTATCTTCTCTCTTATAAAGATCTTTAAAGTAAAGGTCCTGATTTGTTTTTAACTGTTAAAATGTTATACTGAGAAAAATAAGATAATTATTGGCAAAGATAAAATGGTCTTGGCTTATTAAGATCCTAAATAATTTAAAATGACTCCTATTGTAATAAAAATGTTGTAATCAGAGAGAGGAACTGATACCATGTAAAACGAATAAAACCACTAAACTTTATTTCTTTACCTACCAGCAGAATATCTCTGTGGGGGAAGGTCGAGTAATTCATGTATTCTAAATTATACAAGAGGGCCATTTGACATTTATTTAACGGAACAGTTTTAATTAATATGATTCAGCTGAAAGGGAAACTGGCTTATCTACAGATAGGTAAGCTGCAATTTCTGGAAGCATTAAACGCCATTCAAAACTTTTAGGGAGTGTTGGCTCTGGCTGCCGATAAGTAGAATAAACAAACCCCTAAATGGGAATTAGTTCAATTAGGCCATTTCATTTGACACATCAGCCAAGTTCTCAAAGACTGTGTTTCCAAAACATGTTGAGAATGAACTCTTTGTTTTGTAAAATTAACGCTTATCTCAAGCATATGCAAGTTCATATTTGCATCATTAACAAGTCTCTTTACAAGCTGTCAGTCTTTCTTTTGGGGCTGACTGCTCTCCAAGTTTCCGCCTGTTTAGATGGTGATAATTCCCTTTAGATAGTCAGCCCTATCAGCAAGGGGCAGATTTCCTAGGATACAGGAAAGAGCACATTCTGTAAATACTGCCTTAATAGTACTTATTCGGTAGAACAGCCTTCACCAATTCGTTCATTCTGTTGAAATTGTGCAAATTTTTCCATGGCAAGCAGATCTCATGTATTAATCTTTTCAAACTCTGTCCTTGCTCCACTTTGTGAATAAGCTTGCCTGTCCTCTCAGATCCTCTGATGTGTAGGAACCAAAATCAAATTCCCTTGTTCTGAACTAAGGTACTCCTTTTGTTTCTGTGGTCTTTGCCTTAAATGAACAGGTTGGTTTTTTTGTTGCTGTTGTTTCTTTTTGGTTTTGTTTTTTGTTGCTTTTTTGTGGTTAAAGCAGAAAAGAGTTTGTATGTTTCTTATTTTTAACTGGGAACTCGGGGGTGCTTACTGCCACTTCTGTTTGTCTCTATTTTCAAATGAACTCTATGTTTACATTCCATATTCAAGTTCTTATTTAACTATGACTACTTGCCCCATGGCCACCCACCCGTTTTCACATACCTAATCAACAGTCCAAGCAATCAACTTTTCCCAGTAACATTTTCAACCCTAAACCTCTAATTTCTTACTTAAATCCTGCCTAGCCCAATATCTGCCCTTTTAGAAGGACATTGAGTCAATGTCCAATTGACTCAAAAAAACTGAGTCAATTTTTATGAAAAATTCATTGATATTTGATATAAACTTCTGGACTACACTGCTGAAAAATATATTTCTAAACGTCTTTAACTGTATATCATTCATTATTCATTCTTGGAAAAGACTAATCCAAAGTTCTTTCTTGTCACTAAATTTGTTTAAACAGTTATATTTTAGCTTTTAAAGATTATTGGATTTATTAAAGATAAAATTGAGGTAAACAATATTAAATATTAGCCAGTTTTAACTCGTCTGCCTGCAAGAAAGGAAACCAGTTTTGACAAGAATATCAAGCAGATTCGCATTTTCTTTTTAATTAAATATAGTCAATGATTCGCAGAGAGAACAAAACTCAGTGAACTAAATATTTCATTTCTGAGATGATAGGAAGTCTCTCTGTTTTTCACCTCTTCCAAGATTATGATTAGGAAATAGATAATTAAAAGTTTGAGGGTCACAAATTTAATTTTTTTCCTTTACCTTAATAACAGGCATTATTGTCACTCTTTATCTTTCAGACACCATTTTAAACAAATAGTTTTATATAAATATTAACTCACAACATATATCAGAAGAATGTAAGATATACATAATGTTCTTTATTTCACTAGAAGAATGTGAAGAATTAATAAAGTTGATAAAGTCACCCAGGATGTCAAAGAGGTGATGTAAGGAGTACCTTTCAAATTCCTGAAGTACACATAATTTAATGTTTTATTCATCCATATACATACAAAAAGAAATATAGTTTTGCTTTGAAAAACTCCAAACTCCTTAACTCCATACTCTTAATTTCTTACCTTCTTTCTTGGTAGCCTCTGTCTTACATTTTCTGGGTCAATTATAGCAGCTCTATTTAGGACTACTGGAGCAACACATGCTTTCTATTCATCTTTGTATGTGTGTGTGTATATATATATATATATATATATATATAATATATATATATATATATATAATATATATATATATATACACACACACATATAACATGTATCATTCTAGAATGCTAACTGAATCAATGATATTGACTCATTGTCCTTGACCTGCTAGCATGCCACCACAGAAGATCTGGGTAAAAACTGTGAACTTCCTAAGGGATTTTAAAATACCATAAGCAGCAAATTAATGATTTAACAATTAAAGATATAAAAACTACTACAATTGAAAGCATTCTAAACATAACCAGGAATATGACCGCTTCCAAAAACCAACAATGAAAATTTAAAATAGATGATATATGAATTTCATAAGATGTATGTATGACATAATACCTCTGTGGACCCAGAACTGGTAAATTTGAGTCACTGGCTGAAATAAAAACATCCTGGGGACTTGCTAAATCTGGCCTGCTTTCTCATCTCCATCCCCTGCTTCATTTAAGAAACTGTTCCAGTTTAATAGTAGAAAACATTTGACACACTCTTCCACATCAGTCTTAGATGAAGAGAGAGTCTCTAAGAGCAGTCACCGTAAGCCTTTTGGAATTAAAATCTGAAAGTGGACAAAACATACTCTTAACACTTCTTCATGGATGCACTTGGCACTACTTTTCCATTTGGTAGCTGTCTTAGATACGTGTCTGCTTCCTTAGTGGGCCTCATGTAGTTGTCTGCACTGTGAGGGATTTCTCCACAACGGAGCTGGGGTAAAATATCCATTAGAGACTCAGAGGGAGGAAAGGCCTGGCTCATAAGCTACGAGGCTTCTGAGGAATAGTCACAGTCAGTCTTCACCCCATCTTCTAATCCAACCAATCTAATTACGAGGATTACCACCC
Organism: Phocoena sinus; assembly: GCF_008692025.1. Taxonomy (NCBI): domain Eukaryota; kingdom Metazoa; phylum Chordata; class Mammalia; order Artiodactyla; family Phocoenidae; genus Phocoena; species Phocoena sinus. Next base: position 31,845,208 of record NC_045772.1, on the reverse strand, counting down.
AGTTTGATTGCTTTTGTTTTGTTTTCTTTAATGAGTGTCAACCCTCAATCTTGCCAGAATTAGAGAATTAGAGGTATGGATGCCCAGGGTACAAAACATTCCCTTCCTCCCTCTTGTGCTTCTAGCATTTACCTCCTGGCTGGGCAGACAAAAGAATCTAGAGCCATGCCACTGGAATCACAATGGTTTAGATCTGGAAGAAATGCTGAAGACCACCTGGTCCACTCCCACCAATTTCATAAATGAGAAAACCAAGGCCGAAAGCAGTGAAGTTGCTTGCCAAGATTACACAACAAACTTAAATATTAGAAACCAAGACTCCCAAGCACTCGTCTAGTTCTTTTTATCAGTGAATACAGTCAAAGCACATACAGCTGCAGTATTTTCTTCTGCTGGGTTCTCCATGACTCATGTGGTCTCACACCTGGACGAGGCACACGGGTCCTTAACCTCAATTAAGAGATTTCTTAAGAACTGGAAGTGGCTCTGTCTCATTTCAATGAACCCAGAGCTATACTACGGAAAGCAAATTTCTCCCAGCAATCGTTGCAACCAAAGAGCAAATGCTAATCGCCTTTAGCGAACTCTCTCTGGTTTTTACTCTTAGGCCTAGAAAGCTGACACTACCTGCCACTCTCAAACATTCCACGGGCAGGCAGATTTAAAACATTCCTACAATAACACTTTGTAAAATATTGTGCGCTCACATTACTACTGTAGAGTCTCCAAAATCTTAACTCCCTTTTAGATGAGCTGGGTTTTGTCATTTATTTTAGTCTTCTGTCTAAACAATTAATTTGGGTTTTCAGTGTTTACTGTAGACATCTAACTTTGCATTTTCTTGTTTGAATTAAAGTGATGTAGAAACCTCAATCTGATGAAGATGGTAATCAGTCCAAACACTATAAATATGTGATGTTTCCCGGGGCAGGCCTATAAATGGCCTCTGAACCAGACACAAAATAGCACCATGAGGAAGGATCAGCGTGGGGAGGTGAGGGCAGCAACGATGAACTAGAGGCTGTGTCTAATTCTAACTCGGTTAACACACTTCGTGATTTTAGGCAAGTCACTGATTCAGAACTTCAGTTTCTCTATAAAATACAGGGGTCTGTCTAATCTGTGCTAGCTGATAGGGGGTCCGTTAGCCACCTTAAGCTACTTATCACTCAAAATGTGGCCAGTGTGACTGAGGAACTAAAATATTACTTTTGCTTAACTAATTCAGTCTGTTGAAAGTTAAAAAATCAATACTTGATTTGGTGACTGGAAAACTTTTAAGTATGTTTGGAAAAGCTTAGGTATGGGAATATGCATTTTCAACTGTAAACTTTATAAAAAGCTAAATGAATAAATATTTCTGATGAAAATTAATGTCTAACTGGAGTGTACTGTAGGTATGAAATACACAGTGGATTCTGAATAAATATAAAAAAATGAAAACTATCCCACTGATAATTTTATATTGATTGTAAGGTACAATGATAACACTTTGAATATGTTGGACTAAATAAAATTTAATATACTTAATTTTTCCTGTTCCTTTTTATTTTTTTAAATGTAGCTACCGGACAATTTAACATTACATATGCGGCTTCTATCAGATAGTAATGGTCTAGATGTTCTGAAAGTATCTTAATATAATCACTTATTTATTAAGATGGGCCCTGTACTTTGAGAATACAAAAGAGCCACTTAATAATCGTATTTAATCTTATATTTTATTCATTTACCTAACATTTTACACTTACTCCTTTGAAATATGTACTCTATTATATGAGAGATAGAAGTAGTTAAGTACAGTGTCTACTTGACTGACGTCTATTTCTATAGGGAGCACATCAAATCATAGGGGTGGATTCTGAGGATCCACACTTACAAATAGTGAACAATAGTGCCCTCCTGAGCCAGATGGGTCAATCAGAAAGTCCCTCCCCAAAACTGGTAGTAATGATAGGGACTGACAACGAGTCTCTGAGCAGGGTCAAAACCAATATGTAAATGTGGGAGCTCTGGGGCAGCAATATGCCCCCCAGGTGACTGGAACAGAGAAAAATTCTGCACAGGCAAAACAGAACGAGGCAGAGCTGCAGAGAAGGGGAAAGGAAAACCTGGTAGCTTTCCAATCCTGGCTCCCATCCCTTCGTGAGGCCTGGCTGCATCCCTATCCTTGACTGGAATGCTATTCTTCAGTCTCCTTAAAATAATGGGACTTTTTTGTTTTGTTTTGTTTTGTTGGTAAAGCTTGAGTTCATTACTGTTAGTGAGAACCAAAGGAATATAAACAAATGAGATGGGTTCCTCAAGATTTGGAAATCACGCATTTTTTGCCAACAGTTAAATGTTTACTGGTAAGTAGTTTTTGAGTAGCTACTACCTGCTTAAATGGTAAGGAAATACAAAGGAGTAAAAGATTTGATCCCTAATCTTTAGATAAATACAGCAAAAAGAGAAAATATAACAACAAAATAATTGTGATGACATAGGACAATCATTGTACGTATACTATATCTTGGGTTTTTCATATCTTAATTATTTCTCACAACAGTACTTTGAGACAAGTCCATAACGCATACGATTTTAAACAGCTATGTAAGCAATATATGATCAAGTACCCCAAATGATTTGTTTCTGGACAAATTCTATAGAAATTCAGAGATAATAAACTAAAAGGTAAGGTCCACAGAGCAGATACCACATCAGTGTTGCTGACTACTTGTCCCCCACAAGCACCAAGGAGAAGCACAAAATAGGGGTGATGTCAATTTTTAGTGGCCAAATGATATGGGGAAGAGAGCATGGTCTGGAACACTAGGAAATGGTCTTATGAGAAAGAGGGATCTTAAGTTGACCTTGGAGGTGGATGACCACTAAGATGCTTTTAGCCCCAGGGTATTGTGTAATTCTGTGGGTAGAATTTGGATGAGAGGATGGGAGAAAAGAACATTCCTAGCAAAGGGAAGTAGTACTAGGCAGCCTTGGAATTGAGAATAAGCAAGGTGATTCTAGGAGGCAGGGATGCATCTGGCTGGAGGGGCGAGTCTGTGTTGGGGAAGAACGGGTATTAAGATGAAGTGGTTTTGGTGGGGCAAGATTAGGGAAGGTCAAGAACGTCAGATTCAGGAATTTGGCTTTCAGCCTTCAATTGCTGAGAACAATGAGAAGGTTCTTGATTAAGGAAATGACTCAATAAAAGTAGCGTAACAGAAGGCTCACGGAAACCATGATTCCTCAGAATTGCATGATACAGCTCTTAGACCTAAGAGTTTTTACAAAACGCACACATATCTAAAAGAAGATAACAGTACTACGTTGAGGTGCAGATAATGTGTGATGAGTTACAGTTATTCGCCTCATCATCAAAATCTTTTAGATTCTATTCAATTGGTGCCTCAGGGAAATTACAAGTGATTACATGTTAGGGCACTTTCCTCCTTCCTTCCTTCTTCATTTTCTTTCAGCAGATAATTTTTTAAGTGCCTATCCTATGTTGGACACTGAGGATAGAAGAGCAAAATTATACAATGCCTGCCCTCAGGAAGTTTACAGGTGAATAGAAGATTATCAACTAAATTCCACAAATAAACGGAAGCACTACTTCTCTGAGGAGTGCTATGAAAAGAGTTTCTAATAGGAGGATATGGCTTCCTCAAGGAGAGGGAAGGCTTCCTTAAAGAAGTGAAATTGAAAATGAAAGAGTCAGACAAATAAATGCTGGAGAGGGTGTGGAGAAAAGGGAACCCTCTTACACTCTTGGTGGGAGTGTAAGTTGGTGCAGCCTCTAGGGAGAACAGCATGGAGGTTCCTCAGAAAACTAAAAATAGAGCTACCATAAGATCCAGCAATCCCACTCCTAGGCATATACCCGGACAAAACTACAAGTCAAAAAGATACATGCACCCCTATGTTTAGAGCAGCACTATTTACAATAGCCAAGACATGGAAACAACCTAGATGTCCATCGACAGATGAATAGATGAAGAAGAAGTGGTACATATATACAATGGAATATTACTCAGCCAGAAAAAGGAATGAAATAATGCCATTTGCAGCAACATGGATACAGCTAGAGATTATCACACTAAGTGATTAAGTCAGAAAGAGAAAGACAAATACCATATGATATCCTTATATGTGGCATCTAAAATATGGCACAAATGAACCTATCTAGAAAACAGAAACAGACTCACAGACATAGAGATCAGACTTGTGGTTGCCAAGGGGGAGGGGGGGAAGGAATTTGGGGTTGGTAGATGCAAACTATTACATTTAGAACGGATAAACAATAATGTCCTACTGTATAGCACAGGGAACTATATCCAGTCTCCTGGGATAAACCATGGAATGGAAAAGAATATGAAAAAAAAGAATGTCTATATGTGTATAACTGAGTCACTTTGCTGTACAGCAGAGATTGGCACAACGTTGTAAATCAACTATACTTCAATTAAAAAAGAAAACCATAGAAGGAAAAAAAAAAAAGAAAATGAAAGATTCAGGAGTTACCTAAACGAAAGGATTGACCAGCACTCTAGGTACAGAGAAAGGCATGCAGGAAAGGAACAGTGGCAGCAAGGAACATGTGAGGTTGAGGGACTGAACAAGAATTTGGAAAGGTGCCAGATCACGAGAACCTTGGAGGCCTTGTTTAAGGAGCTCCTTTTCCTAAGAACAACCATTCAAAGCTTATGAAGAGGAGGGGTAAAATGATCAGGTGTATTTGTTTTGTTTAAAGGAGAACCACCTGTCTTCTAAAGAAGAGTTGAAACCTCACCTAATAAATCCTGGAATGGCGAGGGAGATGAGAAGATCCCAGAGGGAGCAAACCAGGCAAAAGAAGGTGGGGACAGTTGAGATAGTAAAATTGTGCAGGAAGGGTGCTACAGAGGGAAGATGGCTGGGAGGCATATTGTTAGAATAACATTATGTATGGCCAATGGCTTATTTGTTTAACCTTGTTTTTAAAAGAATAATGATTAAAAACTGACAAGACAGTAAAGACTGGTTCAGGTAAAAATCATCAATAGATGCTAAATCCACGAGAGAAATTTTGATGAAGAACTGTACATGGTCTTCAAGTGTCTCCCCAAAGATTGCTTCTTAGTTGTTAATGAGTAAATACACAGAAATGGTGGAACACCTGAACCAGGAGATCAAAACATGCAGCAAGAGAAGATGGACATTGTGTGCCTTTGGATGTGATAACCTGAGGACACGTCATCACTTAATGTAGCATCACGGCTTGGAATGCTTATTCTGAATATAATCATTAAAAAACATCAATTGTTTCAAAGAGAAATATTTTATCGAAAGGGGAAGGCTGTATAACTCAAAAATTTCATTGTCATAAAGACAAAGAAAGGCTGGGAAGTCTTAAAGTAAGATCAAAGAGACACGATGCATTAGTTTCCATGAACTTAGTGGGCTTAAAACAGCACAAATTTATTATTTTATAGCTCTTGAGGTCAAAGTCCAAAATGGGTCTTCCTAGGCTCAAATCAAGGTGATCACAGGGGCTGTGTTTCTTCTAGTGGCTCTACAGAAGAATCCCTTTCCTCGCCTTTTCTAGCTTTTAGAGATCTCCTGCATTCCTTGGCTTGTGGCCCCTTCATCTTCAAAGCCAGTAGTGTAACATCTTCTCTCTGGTCCCTAAACTCCTGCCTCCCTCTCATAAGGATTCATGTGATCAGACTGGGCCCACCTGGATACTCCAGAATACTCTCCCCATCCCCCAATCCTTAATTACATCTGCAAAGACCCTTTTGCCATGGAAGGTAATATAGTCACAGCATGAGACATCTTTGGGGAACCATTATTCTGCCGATCATGGATGATATTAAAATGCAAATCATGATCCTAGATTAGATCTCGTACTAGAGGGAAAAAAATGCAAAAAAAAAATTGACAAAATTGAAATACAGCCAATAGATTGAAGTATTTTAGTTACTGCTAAATTTATTGAAGCGGACAACCATACTGTGGTTATGTAAGAGAAGATCCTTAGGAAACACACACTGAAGTATTTTAGGGGTTAAACAGCCATTTTGTATACAACTTACTCAACGGGTTTAGAAAAATAACACATGTGCACACAGAAAGCAAGCATTTAGTAAAGCAAATGAGGCAAAATGTTAAAAATAGATGAATCTGTATTAAAAGGTATATGGGTGTTCTTTAAATATTCTTACAACTTTTCTGGAAATTTGAAAGTATTTTCAAATAAGTTAGAAGAAAACTGATAAATATGTAATTTAACTAAAAAGGGATGAATTTTTTTACTCAAATACCACAAGCAACTCATAGTTTATATCATTTTAGAGGGGTCAGAATGACAGCAGATGTGTGGCCCAAATTCAGCAACTCAGTTTTTGTTCTTTCTATAATAACATTACTAGTAAGTGGAAAGGGTCAGAAACGTTTAGGATTTTTTAGTTTAGGAACTTAAAGGAAATCCTAACAGTCTGACAGTATTATAGTTTCAAAGAGTTTACAATAAAATTGGTAATTATTGTTAGATTTAAATACCAACCAGTGGATCACACCCTGCTATTTGTGAGAGACAACCTGTTGGGTAATTTTCTTAAAAGACCCTTAGAAAAGTAACCTCCCCTTTTCAGGAGTATTTAGCTTATTTTTAAAACAAAAGCAAAAAATAAAGTGTATTCTACCCTATTGCTTTCTTCTGCCTAGTGCCTCTGGAAGAATTTTACTGATCTGGCCCCAGAGAATCTTTCTGGTACCCATACTGGCTTCCACTGACAAATAATCAGGGGCCTCTCCACTGGGAAACTCCTCTGGTCTTGGCAGAAACTAACATTTTAAAATGAAGGTAAAACAAAGCGTAAGACCCCCATTTCTACCCGAAGGCCTATGCACGGGCTTGTTTTTCTTGCCAACGGCGGTAGCCAAGAACAGAGTTTCTCCAGTTGTGCCAGGACAGTGTGCCAAGACCAAATAATAGCGGACTTTTCTCAATTACAGAAACAAGGAAAAAAAATAGGTGGCAATGAATCAGCTTTATTTTTACAAGTTTAGCTGTTGTTATCAATAACCAATACTGAAATCTATGATTTAGCACAATCTATGATTTATACCAGCACAAAATAATCTATTTCGCTATTTTCAGTTTAACATTGTTTTTCAAAGAGTTGCATGATTTCTTTGAGAGAGCTTGGCAATCCCAGGCCTAAGTGCTTCTATAGTCAGGAGCAGGGTGCATCTTTATTACTTAGATGCTTCACTTAGAACACTTTTCCTTGCTATTATAATTATTTAGATACCCACATTTAGGGTTAAGAGTCAGATGACCTAGGGTTTCTTTTTAAGGCTCTATCACTTTCTAGTTGTTTAACTTTGGGCAAAATGCTTCTGGGTTGTAAAGCTCAGGGCGTCATTTGTAAAATAGGAATCACAGTAGCTATCCTGCTTTCCTCGCAGGGTTTTTCTGATCATCCAAGGAGATTAAAAACATGAAATCATTTTGAGAATAGAAAAGCATTATGAAAAGGCCAGCTACTCCCCCCGCCCATTATTATTAAAGTTTTTGAACATAAGGCTAATTGATGTATATTTGTTTCTTAAAGTGTCTCATAAAGTGCTAGCTCCATAGTGTTTCCTAAACGGACACTTGCTGAGTGAGTAAGTAAATGATTAATTAAGTTTCAGGCGGCTATAATGTTACATTATTATTTCCAGAGAACTCTCCTAATTCAATAGGACAGACATTGACCTAGACTTGCTAGGTCAACAAAGAGGATAACTTGTTCAACAAGAAGGTACGTGTTCTAAGGAATTCTAAGGAACGTAGTAGATAGTAAATATTTTAGCATAAACTAATGAAAAGAAATATGCCTTTCAAGAGAATTCTCTTGAAATGACAACTTTATAGTCTTTGAAAGACGTTTTAAACACAGCACTGAGTGGCGTGCTTAACATACTTCAACTGGTAATAATTTTGATGGACTCGTCCACAGAAAGGACTCAAAGTTTAAGACAACTTGCACAAAGTCGATGTGTAATAAGTATTTTTGTTAAGTTATGGAAAGATGTCAAGTTGCAGAGCAGAGAGTAACCCAAATGATTTTAAATTAACTCAAAGGAACAATACAGTAGTTAAAATGAATCAACATGGAAACATGTTATACGTCAAAGGCATGTTGCAAAATATAAGCAAGTTGCAAAGTGATACATGCAGTATAATGGCATTAACATAAAATATGCAAAAAATTGGTATCTTATGAATGGATGTACAGTTTGCAATCAAAGTATTAGAGCAGGGCTACTGTGGGCTGTTGCACTCAACACAGCTCCAAGGGGGTGGTATCTTCAGGTCAAGCCTTGAAAACATGCATTGGAATGAAAAATTCCAGCTCAGAATACTTATTCCTAAGAGACAAAGTGAGCACTAATGGGTATAGGAAAGGGGCATATATGGGGCTTTAGTTATATTTATCATAATTCAATATTAAAAAATACATTTGAAGCAAATACTGCACAATGGTACCATTTGACAAGCTATGTGATGAGTACACAGGCATTACATTATTCCCTATGCTCGAAATATTTCTTTATGTATGAATACTGATACTATGTAATGAGAAAAACAAAATTGCTTACAGTAATAAAGGAGTACCTATAATCATAGCCACATATTTTTATTGTAAGGTTTTAAGAATCAATCACATTGCAAATAAATTCAGAGATAAAACATTTGTGTTCTCAAATTAAATAGGAGACTTATATAGGACCTTTTCAGGTATGAAAATAATTTACATAATTTTACACTCAAGCCTTTTTTGGGGGAAGACTGAAGGAAAGAGAGAAATCAGTGGCTAGCTCTAAGGAAGGTGATCTTATTTACTTTGAGAGTACGGGTGTAAGACACATGTGCTGAAATGCTCATCCAAAACTAAAGTTTAGCAGTTGCCTGAGGAAAAAAAATATGTAAGTCAAATCCCAAAGATACCTTCTTCAAATTCTGACAATTAGCAAACTCCTAAATGGCAGATAATTTCCTATCTCAATATGAATGATCCCATCTCTTTTGTCAGCTACCAAAATGAAACCCAGAAATGTACAGTTTACATACCAAAACGTCCATCCCGGGGACATATTTGAGGGTTATCTTATAGTCTTTTGGAAGATTTGCCACCTACAGAGACCAAAAAAAAAAAAAAAAAAAAAAAAGGAAAAAAATAGCTGTAAGAAAATCCATACATATCAGTCATATTGTTTTTAGTGGTTTGGAGAAAAACACCTACAAACCTATTATGCTTTTAGTTACTACTGAATTTCAGTATTTACATATATAGTGATTTTTCATTCTTGATTTCCCTTTGCAATCAAAGGCACTCTCCAGAAATAAAGTGATAATACAAATCTTTTTTCCTCCAAATTCAGCTATGGGTGGCTAAGTATAATCTACTGAGTTTTGGAAACATGATTTGAATTTCAATTTCCATCTGTGGTCTTGGAATTTCCCTCTAGGATTATATTCCTATTTGTTCCTCCAAAGGATCAGTAACACAGTACACTTTTCTTGTAAGTGGTTTACCAAGTGATATATCAACATCACCAGGGAATCTGTAGAAACGCAGTCGCGGGCCACACCAGACCTACTGAATCTCATGTAACAAGTCCTCCAGGTGACTCTGATGTACGCTTAAGTTGGAGAACTACTGTTCTATGTTGATCCTAGAAAAAAATGTCTGCGAAATTTCAAAAGATCAATGATACTTATGAGTGGCAAATGCCTTATCACTTAATTAATTTAGAAAGATTCAGTTCTGTGATATAACTTAATCCACTTAGCTGGTGCTGAACATTTGAGCTGCCTCAAGTGTTTACCTAGCTTCTTTTAAAGGCTTTCAAAGACTATCTAACCCATTTCCACCAGTCACTGTGGCATAAGTTGAACAAGCACCTGATTTAGAACCAGGGAATTTGGAACAAATCTAAACTGTACTTTGGTTTCTCTCATCTGTAAAGTGGAGATAAAAGTACCCATGTCTGAGAGTCAATTTATGAGCTGAGATGAGTGAATGTGCCAATCAATCCATATTCTTCACTGAGAGCTATACTGGCAACTGACTTCCAAGGCACACATCCTGGTAACTTACAGAGTTCTAGATTCACTTGTCTTCTTTTCTACATATAGTACCACCTCTTACATCTCACCCTTCTAGCACAGATAAAATTTCCATCTGTATCATATGGCCCGTTTATAATATGTATAAACTGACTTAGCCCATTGAGTCTTAAAATAATGTACAATGTAAAAAAAGTGGTTTTGCTTTATTATATCCTCAATGGGTCTACCTTGCCTTGGTGGACTCATTTTCCCCTTTACCCTGTCTCTAAAATCATTACTGTTCCCCATAGTAAGCTGGGATGTTGTGCATGTTTGCCAGACTAGGTCATCTCTGACAAGTCTCCCAGAACACAATCCGTATGGTTTCTTCTTGGCTTTGCCAATAGCTTCTGGAATCAGAACAATTTGGTGAGAAAAGAATCTAGTTAAAGGCATAAGCAGTCAGAGGGGAGCCAAGGAAGTAGATGATCCCACTGTGCATGCTACCATTCTACTTCCAATGGTACCATCTCCCACTCTTCTCAGCCTCCAGCCTAACACTTACCAAATATTTATGATGTGCTGGCACTGTGCTTATCAAGGGCTTATGTTGCATGATCACATCCAAGCCTCAGAATCCCTTTCACATACTATCTCTATTTAATGAATGAAGAACTTAAACCTCAAAGAGGTCAAGAAACTTGACTAAGGTCACACGATTACTACGTGTTAAGTCTGGACTAGAACTCAGGCCTCTGACAGCAGAGCCTCCCTTGCCTCTTAGCTCAACTACATATTTTCATCTATCTACTCTCTGCACACTTGTCCTAGATATTTTCCACTTGTGAGGCTCACCATCAACCCTCCTCATGCCACCCCCAATAAAACAGTAAAGTGCTGGGCTTCCCTGGTGGCGCAGTGGTTGAGAGTCCGCCTGCCGATGCAGGGGACACGGGTTCGTGCCCCGGTCCGGGAGGATCCCACATGCCGCCGAGCGGCTGGGCCCGGGGGCCGTGGCCGCTGGGCCTGCGCATCCGGAGCCTGTGCTCTTCAACGGGAGGGGCCACAACAGTGAGAGGCCCGCGTACCGGACTTTGTTATTTTATGTAAGCCCTAGTGGAAGACATAGCTGACCTAAAAGCTGGAATCAGAACGAGCAGCAACATTCTGTTTTGTTATGAACCAACCGTGTAAATGAAAGTCATTCCAGATGGAGAAACATGGCGAGAAGTGGCAGGTGTGCTGAACACAAGCTGCTTGACAATCTAGCCGTCCTTAAGCACAACTAACATTATCAGAAAATAAATATAGAATTGACCGAACTGGTATTCAGATAACTTAGGATCTGAGTATGTACCGAAAGGGCAGAAAAAATGTAAGCGATATGCTGGCCAATTTTATTAGTACTCTATACGTAAAAATTGGTGCAAAGAAACCTTACAAGAAGTTCTCTGACCAGCACACTGAAATCTCCACACCTTACCACTTGGGGGGTATATAATAATAATTTCTGCATTAAACTGATTTACTGATATTTAATTTCTGGTAGAACTGAAAAGTAATACTATTTTTGAAAAATGCTTTACAGTCTAAGTTTTCATACACAGTCTCTATCACGACCCCAGAGATATGTGTTATTAAGCCTATTTCACAGAAGAAAGCAGGTTAACTGGCATCCCAAGGTCACAGTCATCAGGAGTACCTACTGGAGGTCAGGATACAAATCTTGGTGCTGTGCGCTGGCCTCAGCACAGTTATCTACAGATCAGTCTCCGCATTATTACTTTCTTGGCTTGCATTGGTTTGTTTCCAATTACATTTGGAAGAGAAATTAGGAAGTCAAGTTGTATATTTTTACGGCTGCTTCATGAATTCTTATATTACTTTCCAAGCATTTATAGTATGTTAAATAGCATTCAGAAAGCACAGATAACCTTGTGATAAATTCGGTTTCTCTTATGCATATTGAGCACTGTGGAAATTTGATAAGAGTAGAGGGAGCCTTTGACCTAGAACTAGGAAGATAAGCTGTTCCTTCGAGGCAGTTAGTTTGACGTAGGCCTCACAGCACAGGTCCTGGGGACACACTGCTCAGGTTGGATCCATGTCCTGCCACATGCTAACTCAGAGATCTTAGGCAAACTACTTAATCTTCTTTAGCCTCAATTTCCACATGTGTAAAATGGGAATCATAGAATCGAGCTAGTGGATTTATTAAGACTAAACAAGGATTATATAACTTGTTTAAAATACTTAGTGCTTGAGCATGGTGTGTGAATGAGTATGAGTATTTATTATTAATTGCAAGGGAGTGGGACATTCTAGGTATAGGGTTATATGCAAAGACAAAGACATGGGAGACCAGGGACAGATCATTTAGGCTCTAGCAGGTAGGAGGTAAGAAATACCCTGGGAAAGCCATTATTAGTGAGGGACCTAAATGTCGGGCCAAGGAGGCCAAGAGGGAGGCAGTGAGGTTCAGCGCGACCAGTTCCAGTGGAACAAGTTCCAGCGGGACCAGTGAAACCTCTGCTCCTCGTCTGTAAGATGAAGAGGGTGAAGTAGATAACTATGAAAAATTCAGTCTGATTTACCTTTCTCATGGAATTAAGCAGTGGTGCTACACTGCAGGTGTTTAAGCCGGAAGGGAACATGACCGTCAATTTAGGAAGGTGAGTCTGGAGGGATGGATTGGAGCAAGGAGAGAATGGAGACTGGGGGCAGTTTAGAACACCATTAGAAAAGTACTGAATATGTATTAAATATTTATACAGAGACTGTATGCTGAAAAAGCAGAGACGTGGTTTAGATTCCAGGGAAGCATACTGTTGGTAGGGTGAAATGGATACATAACCAAGGCTACAGATTTTGAAAAAACCAATCTATTCTCGTAAAATATGTTCAGGGCAAAAAATAAAATAAACTAGAACCTAACTGGTGGAAAATTTACTAAAGGTCCAATTATTCCAAAGGTCCAATGTACTTTGTGGTGTGGAGTGTGAGGACGTAAGTACTGTGCCAGATCATTAAATGCATAAAACTGCAAAAACAAGTCACTTTGTGATGGGCTCACTCTACTACTAGATGGGCCCATTTGCTATCTTTCTTTGGATGTCTTAAGGACTGACCATACTCAGTGACATGAGGAGGTAAAATGCATACGAGAATGGCATGTAGAAATGCTGGAAACTCAGCCAAGAAAAAGTCTTTGCAAGCCAACCAGGCACGGGCTGCCTACCATACGCTGCAGGTATTTGGACTCAGGAGAAAAAGAACTCAAAGTCAGAACATTTAACTCCCTCTCTAGATCACTTATCTAAAATCTTTGGATTTCATGATTCAAATATCATTGAGGTCTCTAAGTCTCATGAAATCAGTGGCTTCTTGGACATCTTTAGTGAGATGCTTGTCTCAGTTGTTTCTCCCAAGTTCTAGATAAGAATCAAAATGCAGCAGTAATAACTCATGATTCCCTTGACACTACATAAAATGTTGCACATATGTGAACCTTTCGGAGGAAAGAGTCCAGTTTTCAGAGTGCTGGGAGACCCAGAGAAGTTTACGAATCACTGCTGTAGAGCAAAAAACCTAACCTTCTACGCTTATATTTTAAATATCCCAGTTCACTCCTGCAGCAGCTTACTGTAATGCTGGTTGTTCAGTCTTCAGAAATAACACAGGACAAAGATTTTTGCCTTTAAAAAAAAAATTTATTTATTTGGCTGCATTGGGTCTTCATTGCTCCACGCGTGCTTTCTCTAGTTGCGGCGAGCAGGGGCTATTCTTCATTGCGGTGTGGGGGCTTCTCATTGCGGTGGCTTCTCTTGCTGTGGAGCATGGGCTCGAGGCACGCGGGCTTCAGTAGTTGTGGCTCATGGGCTCTAGAGCACAGGCTCAGTAGTTGTGGCGCACGGGCTTAGTTGCTCCGCGGCGTGTGGGATCTTCCTGGACCAGGTCTCAAACCCGGGTCCCCTGCATTGGCAGGCGGGTTCTTAACCACTGCACCACCAGGGAACTCCCAGCTTTTTGTCTTTTTATTTCTCCTTATAAGCCATCCCTTGTTAATGTTGACTAAAAATCTAACTAACCAAGTTAATTACCCTTTTTTTTCCTTTAATAACAACTCAATTAGTGATTTAGAAAAAATTAACATGACAACTCAAAGACTTTTCTGGGTCATATTTTCTCAGTGAAGAATATCTAAATGAAGTTAGATGACCCTCATTCTCCTTTCAGATAGAAGAGATTAAAAACATTTTTGGTTTATTTCATAGACACACTTTATAATGTGGATTCCAATTAAGTAGTACTAATTGAACTTCTATAATACGACTGCTTCCTAATCATAAGATAAGATGACTACTACCTAGGAAATAAAATTCAAGAGGATGGAATGCTAATTCTTAAATTGCAGTTGATATTGACATCTTAGGTTAAAATATCATAAATTATGAACTGGGTTCTTATGCTCTAGAGATGGGCAGTTAGGGGTTCAAACCTCTATTCAGCTCCCTATTTCCAGGTGAGGATTGTCAGGTAACTAAACATCACCAGGCCTCAGCTTCCTAATCAATAAGCTGTTGGTAAAAATAATTACCTCCTAGGGTTGTGATGACTAAAAGAGAAAATCCATACAAAGTGCTTTGCATGGTACCTGGATACTCACACAATAATGATTAACTTAAAAAGTCAAGGAGCAGGAGATTTTGTACCTAAGTGGTTTATCTTATAATGGAAGAACAATTTTTTCTTTATGGTAAGATTGACATGCTTGGTAACATAGCCTGCTACTTGTCAGTTTTTACGACTATTATTTCTAATATGCTTCTGTCGTTTCTTTGCATACTGTAAGTCCTAAATTTAGCTTAAAACAGAGAAAAGAATTTTCTACTGACCACAGGAGCAGAAATTTAAATGCTAAATACTGCAAACTAATCAAAATAAACTTTAAAAACTCTCCAGCTATCAAACCATTGTTCTGCAAGGGTCAAACAAAATTATGTGAGACCTCTGCTTTTAAAGAGAAGATATGCTTAATAAAGTTCAGAGTTCACCTAGAAATGGGAAGTCTCAGACTCCAATCTTCCATTTTAAGGCAGTGGTAATCATATCCAAAGAACATCGTATTTGAAGAATAAAAATTCCGCATCATTCAAAACTGTCCATTCAAAGTGTGAAATTTGTTATCTAAGTATATTTTTATAATCTTCCATTATTTTAAACTCTAAGAGCCATGTATTAATATAATCTACTTAAAATAAGTGCCTACTTCAAGACCAGGAAAACCACGAATTCTTGACTTTTAATTCTACTCTACTGATTTGTAGACTGACCTTGAAAAGACAGAGTAATTTCACCTTTACAAGATGGGGCTGGGACAGCAACCTGCCTTAAACATTTTGAGGAAGACAAATAATTACTCAACAGATAGTTAAAGATAAAAAGGTTTTTAAAAAAGCAACAAAGTCATATTCAATTAAATTCCCCCAAATGAAGGAAAAAAATATCACAAATGAAAGGAACAGCAGGAAGAACAAAAGGAAAAATTAATTTGAACTATTTCAATATTTGGATTCCTCCTTATATTAACACTTAACAATCATTAAAAGCTACAGCTGAACCATCCCACAGATACAAGTTTTTAAAGTTTCATTCATCCCTTTCCCAGATACTTGACCCTTTCTTTAGGTAGGTCTGAGTTTGCCATTTAAAACAAGTCCTGCAACATTTTTTGGAAACAAAGCAAAATGTTCTGTAAATAGATGAACTATTATGCTGAGTAAACATGCCAGAAGGATTTCAAATGAAAACCATGGGGATTGCAGGGGCAGTAAAAAGTGTCCAATAAGAAATTTAAAAGAAAATGACAGTAAAGTCATAAATCGTGTGCTTCTGTGACATGAGAATCACCCCCAAGCAAACAAACTTAATGTTTGTGGGCACAGTGCAAGGTGCCACCTAAAGCAAAGGAGGAACTGGCAGAATGGGCAAAGGAATGATTTCAGCTGAAGAAATTACTATGAAAAGCAAGGCAAAAAGGTACTCTCAACCCACTTTCTTTTTCTCAAATAAAATGTACCAAAGTTATGTCTGCAAAGAAACCAGATCCTCTTGTTCGATATAACCTCCTTTTGTCAAGGCATAACTGAATCTTTCCAAAAGGTACAAGCTAAAAAAAGTATCTCCATGGAATAAAAGAATCTCAGAGCTAAAAAGCGTCTCCCAAGTTATCGGATTTAGTAGTTCTTATCTTTTTGGGTGTCACAGACGTCTCTGGGAAGCAGATGAAAGTTATACATGCTCTTCTTAGAAACACACATAAGGCACACGTAGGCATAATTTAGAGTTCCATTTGCAAGAATTTCAAAGTTTATGAATCCTAGATTAAGAACTAAGTATTGATCATGTCCTAGTTCCTCATTTTCAAAACCAGAAGTTGAATCCCAGAAAGGTCTAGGGACTTATTTTGTCCAAGGTCACACAGCTGGGTAATAGCAGAGCTGGTATTCAAACACCCCGGTAAGCCTGACCTACTTGAAGACGCTTTTTTGCCCCACTGTTCTCTAGAGAGAGGCTGTGATTATCTATATCCATAAAACTCAAAAGTCACTCATGTTGTTGCTTGAATTAGTGAAATTATGAGTTTTAGGCTAAGGATGGGAACACAGCTTCTTTTCAGACATGGAAACAACCCAATATTGTAAGTATTATGGCCTAAGCGGTCCTGCCACTTCTATGCAAATAACTATCACCTGGCATATTAGTCAGAAACATTAACGTTCCTACATCTCATCTCCACAAGCTGTGATTCCGTATTTCTGAGGCAGGGCCCTGATAGCTATACTTTTAACATGTACCCTAAGAGATTGTGACTGGATGGTTCTCAAATGATATCCCACAAATGCTGATTTAAAGCAGTGGCTTGCAAACATTTTTTCATAAGCTCAATTGTTTTTTCAAGCCAAGTCTTATTTAGAAACCCAGACACATAAATAATAAAAGCAGAGAGGCTAGGTGGACTCTTGAAGCCAGTTTGAAAACCACTGTCCTAGAAGATACAGCACAGGTAATGGGACCAGGAGCTGGGCTTCACCACTCTTGGGTCTCAGTTTTCCTATTTTGGAAGTACTTTGTCTAGATTGTTTCTAAATTCCCTTCCGACTCCAGTATCCTATGACCCCACAAATGCCACTACTACCATTACTGACAGACAGTATTTAGCAGGCACTTGCTATGTTCCTAGCACTGTTCTACTCACTTATGTAATCTTTAAAGTTACTCTGTGAGGTTAAGTACAGTTGACCCTTGAACAACATGGGTTTGAACTACATGGGTCTACTCATACCCATTTTTTTTTTTTTTTTTTTTTAACAGTTAAGTACGGCAGTACTATATGATCCATGGTCGGTTGAATCAGCAGATGCAGAACCACAGCTAGGGAGGAAGCTTGTATACAGAGGGCCAACTACAAGCTGTGAGAAGGATGTTCCACTGCTAACCCCTGTGTTGTTCAAAGGTCAATTGTACTGTTAATCTATTACACTGATGAGGAAACTGAGGCACAGAGAGGTTATGTGATAATAACTGTGGTAAAAAATTTATATATACATTCTCTTATTTAATCTATACTACAAAATGGTAAGTAAGAACTGAGATTTAGAAACGTAGTTACTTACTAAGGTCAAAGAGCAGGTGTGCCAGATTCTAAAATCCATTCTTTGAACCAATAAATTAGCATAGGTTGGTTCCCACGCTATACCAGAAAATCTTTCAAATGGTATCCATTTACGTGTGGTTATTGCAGACTGAGTGATATGCACTCATATATTCATAGAGATGGGTTAGCTCCCAAACTAGATTATAAACACTCTGAGACCAGGGATTATTTTATATCTTTCAATGTCCTACTCTATGAAATATTAGCTGGGCATTAAGTAGGTCTTTATTCAGTTAGAAGTGACCTTCTAAGTCCTTTTTCGTTACTAACTTGATTTTTCCCCCCGATAATCCAAAGTAAACACACTAATTTCATTTAGATCAACTCTTGAAATTAAAAAGTTCCCCTCTGAGTCAGGTGCTCAAGGGGTGACAGAAAGACTTTTTTCAGTTTAATGATTTTTTACATTTGCCCTTGGGGGAAGGAATTATATTTTAGTGTTAATAAGTATCTCTTTCCAGGCACTTCTTTCTCCATGCTTCCTGCCATTTTTCACTGTATCAACTGATAGGTAACAGACTGAAAATAAGCAGATGGTCAAAGACAAGCGTGGAAAATCTTGGAAGGTGCTTATAATACCTACTTATGCCACTTGAAAATATCGGTTTGACATTTCACAGGAAGTGGTGCTCATTAAGTAGTGTTCCTCACACAGCAAAAAATAATGACTATAAGTAATTTTTCTTAAATACCATTTTAATTCTGGACATGCTCAGCGTGTGGTCAGATACACCATCACCTTCCATCTATGACTCCTTGCCCACATATTTGAAACTGGACACCTAGGACCACTTCAGACCTCCCCTGCTCATCTTAGCTCCATGGTTCTACCAGCAGCCCCATGAGAGCTGTAATTTCCCAGTTGTGGCCTACTTTAAGCATATTTTGGAGACTCGTATTAATCTAACATTTATATAAATCCATACAACATAGATAAAACTACTCATAATAAGAAATGAGATTAAATCAAGGTCACAATACTTTGGTCTCTAAACTGAGCACTAGAGCACTGGTTCTTAAACCTCCTTTAAGGAATGTCTTTACATGTAGATGCCTTCAGACCTGCTGAATCAGTGGGGCCCAGACACCTAAG
Organism: Phocoena sinus; assembly: GCF_008692025.1. Lineage (NCBI taxonomy): Eukaryota > Metazoa > Chordata > Mammalia > Artiodactyla > Phocoenidae > Phocoena > Phocoena sinus. Next base: position 31,826,329 of record NC_045772.1, on the reverse strand, counting down.
GTTTTCGTAAGTGCCACAGGTGATTATGATGCTGCAGTGGTACACATCCTTACTTCATTGAACAAATATTTCATGAGTGCCTTCTATTGATACCAAATTTTGAATATAAACCTTTTCTTTTTAATATAGTTTCTTGGTTCACAAACTAACGTGGAGCTTGAGGGAAAGGATCACGATACATGTTTTTAGAAAAGTTCTTCATCACCCCACCCCCATCCTTATACCTAGCTGGGCATATAGTAGGCAAATGTTGCATTGCTTTGGTCACCATCTTCTCAAATAAAACATGGTGATATACCTTCAGGCACTGCACCAGAGAATTTTTTTAAACGTGGACTTTGTAAGTATCTAAAGAAATCTGCATGGGGTGTGTGTGTGTGTGTGTGTGTGTATTCTTAATTCTGCATTGAGACTAAGCCAGCAAGACTCAGATCGTAACATTAAACTTCTGTTTTGGAGTTTGGCTATGAACCCAAAATAAAACATATAAACCAAGAAATGCATATCAAAATAGGGAAGATAAATATCTCAAAAAATATACTTTTCTTTCTTTCTACATACTACAATCCTCATTTCTTTCCTATTCTCACATCATGTCTGTTCCCTAGACAATATTCAAATAACTGAGTGCCATTTGGCTCTTTTGAACCAGGAACTTAGAAAACTGCTTCTCAAACTTTGTTCATCCTGAAAGCACACACTGTAGCTCAAGTGAGCATGTACAATCACCGCTAGATCGTGAGAGTTGGGAGGAAGGCATTTCAGATGCTGTGTCATGCTCTCCATCTCTGTGGTTTGCATCTTAAGAGAAGCATGGCACGAAGCCGGCAGTGACCAAGGGGCACCAGTGTAAAACGGCTTTTCCTGAGGGAAGAGTTCCAATGTGATGGATGTGGGAAATGAATCTGGTCAACATTTGGGCAACAAATGACTCCAACTGTGTTTACTGAGGGAGCAAACACCCACCCGCATGTGACAGGGTCTTCAAGCTGTTGGAAAGGGGAGAAAGACCATCTCAGATCTTTTGTTAGGCTCGTTAGAGAAGAGTAGGAAGGCATGTGGAAGGGAAATAAAACACTTTTAAGAGATAATGGGGAACAAGCTAGTGCTGGCACATCAGCACACAGAGAACTCGCCAGTATCCTTCACTGCCTGTGAAGGAGATGAAAAGACCAGCAAAGAAACAAAACCACTTCCGTGGGGTGCAACAGGCCAACTTTACCAACAAGATGCTCCATGACCTTAAATATCTCCCTAGCTGCTCTCTACAAACTCTTTAGAATAACTCAGTGACTTCTCTCCTGGTCTTCGAAAAATACTAATTTGGGGCAAGGAAAAAGGAAATATTTTTCCAAAAGTACCAGAAAAAGAGTCACAGCAATTGAAAGCATTCCTTACTTACCAATTTTGTAACGTCTTTCACATCATCAGTCACACGGTTCCTGCAGATCCCTTGAGTTTTGACGAGAGGATTAAATAGGAGCAGTTGAAGATAAATGCAAGTGATAATCCAAGTCTAAATGAAAACAGAAAAAATGCTGGTGATCATCCGTGAAAATCCGTAGTCACTAAAACTATTAACAATTAACATCTTCTGCCTTAATGTGGAAAAGGGAATCTACCTTTTTTTTTTTTTTTTAACGCTACTGGCTTAAATACAATTAGATGCAATTAGATGCTGAGCATTCAAACTTTGCTGACCAAATTTTTTAAAAGTTTCTGTTAAAATATGGTTTGGATTTTTCATTTCAATGACAGTATTGTTAACTTTTGTCAAAAGCTTTCTACAGACAATTCCCCAATGGCGATTAGGAATGAACTTGTAGCAACATGTGAAGGATTTATCACTTAAGGTGTTTTCTAAAAACTAGGGAATGCATAAAATTCATACCTGAAGGCACCAAAAGAAACTTTCTCTACTGTAAATGTAGACTGTTTGGCAAGTAGCAGCAAAACCCTGAGCAGTGCTTCAATCCGATAATCTAATAGTACAGCCAGTTAAAGTGAGGGGGAGAGACAGAGATTTAGATATAGGACAGAATTTAACCTAACTTGTGAGACATCAAAAGAATCATTGTTTTGAATCACAGCTTTTTAGCCATTTAATAAGGAAAAATATTTTCTAGTCAATGGGAAGACATTCTTGAATCCTAGCATGAACCCACACTCACACGCCCCCCCAAGACACCTCTGTTTGAAAATAACTCTTCCAAATATGCAAAATAGTTACCTTTGTGCATGGCTTATTTTTTCTTATTATACTATATTTTATGTTTTTAAAAATCTGGGCATCTATTTTTTTTCTTCAGTATCTTTACAACACATAGCAGAACCTTGAATATAAAAAATTCTTAATAAATATTTGCTGGATGAATCAGTGACCAAGGTAAAAAAAAAAAAGAGTGTAATGCTTCAAATTTGATACCGGTTTATTGAGCCTGTATTATGAGACAGGGACTGAGCCAGTCACTAGAGAAACAAAGGTGATAAGACACCCTTGAAATGCAGATGCAGGTAAGTGACACCCACACCCCAGTGATAAATGCTTTGGGAATTCAGAGGAGGAAAAACTTAATCAGTTGACCTTAAGGGAGAGAACTCGTGGCAGAAAGACAATGCCAAGAAAAGCCAGAGAGAAAATGTGACTCTGGCTGGATTTTAGAGGACAAAAGAAGAGTTTGCAAGAGTTGACAGGGAAGGGACAAGTATTCCAGGAAAAATAAACAGCATGAGCAAAACATGGAGATGTGAAGATATATTAAATTTTGAGAGTTCTTTTAAGAGTTAACATTCATCTATGGCATCTTAAAATTACACAAAGGCCCATCTGCACATGGCTAGAAATCTTTCCTACTTATTATGTAACCAGCCATGTATTATATGAAACTGGATTATTATTTTCAATTAATATCTGAAAGCTAAATAGATATTACACTGGACCAAATTATAATTATCATTTACTAAAATTTCTAAGGCTACAATGCTACCCACATAGATAATAGTGGCTTCGAAACAAAACTAAAACCCTTTTATTGTTTTACCACTGTAATCTATGTATTTTAGCAGTAATCCTGCTTAATTTTGAGCATGGTGGGGTCCCACTCTTCATAGCATCATCTCCCTTGGACCAAAATGAAGACTGAATTGTGTAAATGATTTGTTTGGGGGATTCTTCTTTTTGGACTATCCCAACACATAAAATATCCTCTAATATCCCTTCATGTATGTAAGTATAATTGCTTAAACTCAAGCTTTCTTTCATACTGTCATTGCTAAGACCTAACCCTCCCTTGAAATATATTTCTCCAAGATCCTCTTCCATGATATGATTTTGGAATCCTCCCTAAGGACCTCTGTAAATGGCCAATCTCACTAATAACCATATTCATATTCTAGGCTCTAAGAAATATAAAGGCATGGGGGGGGGAGGGGGAACTGGAGGAAGGTGGTCAAAAGGTACAAACTTCCAGTCATAAGATAAATAAGTATTAGGGACGTAATGTACAACATGATCAATATAATTCACACTGCTGTACGTTATGTAAGAAAGTTAAGAGAGTATATCCTAAGAGTTCTCATCACAAGGAAGAACATTTCTATTTCTTTTGGATTTATATAGATTTTGTATCTATGAGATGGCAGATGTTCTTAATATGGTAATCTTAATATGGTAGTCACTGAATGATGTATGCAAGTCAAATAATTATGCTGTACACCTTAAACTTATACAGTGTATATGTCAATTATATCTCAATAAGACTAGACGAAAGAAAAGAAATATAAGGGCAGAAATTCTGTTGACTTCTCTTTGCCATGTCTTATGCCTGACACTGAAGAAACTACACAAACATTTGTTCACTCATTCATTCATTCAGCAAATATTTATTAAGTACCTAGTGCTACTGTGTGCCAGGCACTGTTCTAGATGCTGGGGATATATTAGTTAATAAAAAAAAAAAAAAAAAAAAGCAAAAATTCCTGCCATCATAAACTTAGCTTCTAGTGAGGGAAAGCAGACCATAAACAATAAACATAATAAATAACCAGATTATATAGGTCAAAGGTGTGCTGTGAAAAAAGAAAAATTAGATCACACTAAAGGGGATCAGAACTATAATGCCTACTCTGCTCTACTAGCAGCATGGTCCTAGGTTCAAGGTGACAGTCACCTCATGAGGCATCAGAGGCTTCACGCAGCACCAAGTGTACCACTGAGCTGATATCTGATGGGGCCTCATTGGGAAGGCAATGCTTTATCAAAGATGAGATGGAGCTAAGGGAGTTATCCAAGCAGATGTCTATGGGAGAGTATTATAGACAGAGAAGCTAGTGCAAAGGCCCTAAGGTCTATCTTGTGTTGTTGTTGTTTTTAATTGAATCTTTCAAGATATTTTATTATAAAAGTAATATATTATCATTTTCAAACATTTGGAGAAGAAAAAGAACTTAGTTGGAATGTCACTACCCTGACAACTTAGAAAGTACATCTTTTTTCCCCATTATTATAAAATAAATGCATACTCATTGATTTAAGGAATCTGCTTTAAGGAACAGCAAGAATAAACCAGGGGGGCAGTGAAGTTGACGATGTCAGAGAGAATGGAGAGGCCAGATCATGTAGGGTCTTGTATACCCATCTGGACTTTTGACTTTTACTGTGAATGAAAAGGGATTCATTGCAGGATTTTGAGCATAGGAGAGATACGACATATTTAAAACTTTTTTTTAAAGACACTGTTTGGAAGTTTCTTACAAAACGGAACATATTCTTACCATATGATCCAGCAATCATGCTCCTTGGTTCTATCCCAAAGAGCCGGAAATGTGTGTCTATACAAAGACCTGCACACTGATTTTTATAGCAGCTTATTCAAAATTGCCAAAATTTGGAAGCAACCAGGATGTCCTTCAGCAGGTGAATAGTTAAATAAACTGTGGTATATCTGGGGAATGGACTTTTACTCAGCACTAAAAAGAAATGAGCTATGAAGCCATAAAAAGACATAGAGGGAAAAAATGCATATTACTAACTGAAGAAGCCAATCTGAAAAAGCTATACACTGTTTTTTTTTTGTTTTGTTTGTTTGTTTTTGCAGTACGCGGGCCTGTCACTGTTGTGGCCTCTCCCGTTGCGGGAGCACAGGCTCCGGACGCGCAGGCTCGGCGGCCATGGCTCATGGGCCCAGCCGCTTCGCGGCATGCGGGATCTTCCCAGACCAGGTCACGAACCTGTGTCCCCTGCATCGGCAGGCTTACTCTCAACCACTGCGCCACCAGGGAAGCCCCCATACACTGTTTTGATTCCAACTACTATGACATTCTATAATAGGCAAAACTATGGAAACAGTAAAAAGATCAGTGGTTGCCAGGGGTTGGAGGGGAAGGGATGAATAGAGCACAGAGGATTTTTAGGGCAGTGAAAGTACTCTATATGGTACTATAATTCTGAATACACGTAATTATACATTTGTCTAAACTCACAGAATGTTCAACACCAAGAGTAAACCCTAGTGTAGACTATGGGCTCTGGGTGATTAAGATGTGTCAGGGTAGGTTCCTCAGTTGCAACAAATGCACCACTCTGGTGGGGATGTTGATAACGGAGGAGGCCATGCATGTGGGGGGGGGGGCAGGGGACACTGGGGAAATCTCTGTACTTTCCTCTCAATTTTGCTATGAACTGCTCTAAAAATATAAATTATTTCCAAAAAAAAAGAGATCACTTTAATTGCTGTGACTTTAGGCTAACAATAGGTAGAAACAGAGTGACCAATTTGGGGCTATTGCTATAATCCAAGCAAGAAAGGGTCGTAGCAGCGCATGGCCCAGAGGTGGTTAGATTCTGGATGCCTCCTGAAGATTGAGCCGATAGGATTTCCTGACAGTTGGAGAGTGCTTTGAGAGAGAGTCAAAGACAACTCCAAGGATTCTGGTCTGAGCAACTGGAAGGATGGTGTTGCCATCAAATGATATGGGGAAGGCTGAGGGGTAGAGAAGGTTTGGGGGGCAGATCTGGAGTTAAGTTTTAAGTGTGCTCAGTTTGAGATGTGTTTTGAGACATCCTAGTGATGAAACTAGGTCAGGATATTTCAATCTGGATTGAGGAGGGAAGTTTGGGCTGGATATATAAATATGACAGCTTTTGATATATAAATGGAATTTTAAGCAAAAGAGTAGATGAGACCATCAAGGGAGTGAGTACAAACAGAAAAAAGAACAAAGAACTGGGTCCTATGGTGCTCTAACCTTAAGAGGTCTGGCAAAAGATTTAGAACACGCAAAGGAGCCCGAGAGAGGAGCCAGAGAGGAGGAAGAACACAAGTTAAAAAAAAAAGAAAAAAAGAAAAAGTAAAAGTACTTTAAGGAGAAGGTTAAACTATGAAACTACGTCAAATACTCGCAAGAGGTCAAGTAAGATGAGGACTGAGAACTGATCATTGGATTTAGCAGCATAGTCACTGGTGACATTAACAAGAGCCTTTTTATTGAAGCAGTTTGGGAAAGGCCAGGCAGGAGCGGATTTAATAGAGCATGAGAGGTGAGTGATTAAAACCAGTGCATAGAGACAGCTCTTTTAAAGAGGTGTGCTTCAAAGGAGAGCAAATAAATAAATGAACAAAGAAATAAGTAAAAACAAAGTGAGACGGGAGTTGGTGAGGAATTAGGTTGGGGGGAGGCGAGAGTCTTATTTTATAAGATGGTAAAAATACCAGGATGTCTGTACGCCTATGGGGATGATCCAGTAGGAGGTGCAATTGGCACTGTGGGTCAGAACAGAGAGACATCAGATGTCCTTGAGAAGACAGGAAGGGGTGAGATCCTGTCTCAAGCAGAGGGCCTGGCTTTAAATAGAGTACCTACTGTAGTTCATCAGTACCATCAGGCAGGGTGTCTGAATGTGTATGCAAATGCTGTGCTTTCTGAACAACAGAGTGAATAACAGCTTCCACTTACTGCACATTTACTATGTACCAAACATTTTGTCTAGCTTACCACAAACAAAATTTAAGTTTCATATATCCTAACTCTGAAGATGAAGAAACTGAGATAGAGAGAGATTCAGTGACTTCTAAGTGGTGAGATCAGGACGAAAACTCAGGTCTGTCCAATTCGAAATCCTGTCCTCTTCACCACCTCATACTGTCACAGCACTCCAAGAAAGCTGTTACATCACTGGTGAGGACTCTGACGCCATCTCTCCAAGACTTTAATAATTTTTCAAATATCACGCATATGGAGATAAGTTTGTTCCCTATTCCAAGCTAAAGCTGAATATTGTACATTTTTCAGAACTTTTAACTTTATAATTTTTATATATGTTCTTTGATAGTTTAAAAATATATATTAATACAGACTTCTATAATAATTGCAAAATAATTTCACCAGGGCAGCATTTTTTTTGGATCAGTTATACACAAACATCTGTACAGATGATTTTGCTCAATTTATTGGAGCCTATTTGGTTAGGACTAAACTTAAATGTGTTAATACATTCAAATATCCCTGAGAGACTGTAAATTGGTGCAGTCACTATGGAAAACAGTATGGAGGTTCCTCAAAAAACTAAAGATAGAGTTACCATATGATCCTGCAATCCCACCCTTGGACATATATCAGGAGAAAACTGTAATTCAAAAAGACACACGCACCCCAATGTTCACTGCAGCACTATTTACAATAGCCAAGACATGAAAACAACCTAAATGTCCATCAACAGATGAATGGATAAAGATGTGACACATATATACAATGGAATACTACTCAGCCATAAAATAGAATAATGCCATTTGCAGCAACACAGATAGACGTAGAGATTACCATATTAAGTGAAGTAAGTCAGACAGAGAAAGACAAACACAATATGATATCACTTATATCTGGTATCTAAAATATGACACATGAACTTATCAATGAAACAGAAACAGACTCACAGACATAGAGAACAGACTTGTGGTTGCCAAGGGGGAGGGAGGCGGGGGTGGGATGGAGTGGGAGTTTGGGATTAGCAGATGCAAACTGCTATATATAGAATGGTTAAACAACAAGGTCCTACTGTAGAGCACAGAGAATTATATTCAATATCCTGTGATAAACCATAATGGGAAAGAATATGAAAAATAATGTGTATGTGTGTATGTATATACATATATATATATATGTATGTATAACTGAATCACTTTGCTGTACACCTGAAATTAACACATTGTAAATCAACTATACTTCAATAAAATAAATTAAAAATAAATTAAAAATAAAAAACAAATATCCCTGAGAAACTTATATTTCATGAGTCATTTTATTTTAAAGCTATTAAGTAAACTGATATTTTAACTTAGTATATACAGTTGACCCTTGAGCAATGCAGGAGTCATCCGTGTGTAATTTATAGTCAGCCTTCCCTATCCCTGGTTCCTCAGCATCTGGGGATTCAACCAACCTGGGACCATGTAGTACTGCAAGTATTTACTATTGAAAAATATCCACATATAAGTGGACCCATGCAGTTTCAAATGCATGTTGTTCAAGGATCAAGTACTTTGCTACTGATGAGTATTCACCTTTCATAAAATTCAATCATCCACTCAGGCATAACTAAACGTTAGGATGGAGGAGCAGTCAAGGCAGAAATGTACTGAGAATTCTGCACAGCAGTAGTAATACCTCCCTATCAGTATTCTTGGGAGAGTGACGAAATGAGGAGCTTACTTCTTTAAATGGAAAAGTATTTTTTCCATATTATTCTATGCAGAAATTTTTCTAATATATAGTACACACATTTCCCTGATTTCCTAAACAGTGGCTAGAAATACTAAACTTTGCTTCTCTTTGATGATTCATTTTCATCAAATAAAGGGAAGACTAAATGAAATAAGCCAGACACAGAAAGACAAATATCATATGATCTCACTTATATGTGGAATCCAAAAAAAAGAAAAGTCGAACTCATAGTAACAAAGAGTAGAACAGAAAGGTGGGTGCCAGAGGCTAGGGAGTAGAGGAAAATGGGGAGATATTGATTAAAGGGTACAAACTTTCAGTTATAAGATGAGTAAGTTCTGAAGACCTAATGTACAGCATTTTGACTACAGCTTATAATACTATATTGTTTACTTGAAATTTCCTAAGAGAGTAGATCTCAAGTGTTTTCACCACACACAGAATAAAGGGTAACAGGATAGTTTGACTGTGGTCATCATTTCACAATGTATCCATATATCAAAACATCCCATTGTGCACCTTAAACATATACAATTTTGTCAGTCACACCTCAATAAAGCTGGGGGGAAAAAGCATTTTGGTTATGTAGTTGTGACTGCCCACCTCCAAATCACTGTACTTGTTTGAATGACTGTTTTTACAATTTTATTTTCATTTTTGTTGGTTTGTTTCTTAGTTTACCTATTTCTCCCATACTGTCAGGTCATTATTTGCAACATATTTTTACTGTTAACATGCCCATCTCTAGCCTCCTGTAGTCCCGGAGGCAAACACAACACATGGCCCATGGGTGGTGCTTATAGTAGGCAGAATAATAGCAAAAAGACGGCCACGTCTTAATTTTCTTGGAATTTGTGACTATATTGACTTATATGGCAAAATGGACTTTGCAGATGTGATTAAGCGAAGGACCTTGACGTAGAGAGATTATCCTGGATTCTCTGAGTCCCATCTAATCACACAGGTCCTTACAAACTGAGAGCGTTTCCAGCTCTGGTCAGAGAGATGCAGTGATGGGAGAAGGGTCAGAAAGATGTGACACGATAAGGACCTGACTTGCCATTGCTGGCACTGAAGATGGAGGAAAGGGCCCAGGAGCCAAGAAATGCAAGTGCCTTCTAGAAGCTGAAATAAGCAAGGAAACAGTCTCCCTTAGAGCCTTCAGGAAGGCACAGTGTCATCGACACCTTGCTTTTAGCCCAGTAAGCCCCATTTTGGACTTCTGAATCTCCAAAACTATAATATCATAAATCTGTATTGTTTTAGGTCACTAAATTGGTGATTTATTCCAACAGCAATAGAAAAATAGATCAGAGCTCAATAAACTTACTTTCTGGGTGAATTACTGAATGAATGGAGCAGTGTGCGATGTTCAAGCTGTTCCTGGTAAGGAAAACACACTGCCCCGCCAGTATTCTGGGCCCCCAACGCCTACTTTAAGCAAAGTAGCTCAGTTTTTTTCTGTTCTATTTTTTCATGCTTCTGGGTAAAATTTTGTTCAAACAAAGGTTTCCAAGGGCAAAAAAGAAAAGAAGTTCACGCTTATGAAAACCGGTAGTGTGATGGCAGGGTATAGAAGATGGATCCAGAAAACCTCTGAGCCCCACCATGTGACCTCAAACAAGCCAGTGAATCCTTCTGAGTATCTGTTTATCAGTCTCTAAAATGAGAATCGTTTTTGCCTTACCCGTTCATGGAGTGGTGGTGAGAATCTTTTCAAACCACAGGTGTTGTGCAATGATTTGCTGTGTGGATTATAGGTTTTGGATTGTCTAGGAAATCAGGAAAACAAGTGCTTAAAAGCCATACAAACAAGAGTCCGGGAAAGGACTTTATAGAATCAATCTTGCATGAACAAAGAGTCTGACCTTTAGTACACGGGTATGTTGATGTTGATTTGGGGGTCAGATGCATTTTTCAATTTATTTCTTAGTTCTCAACTGAGTTGAGAGTAGCTTCGGTTAATAGACAATTGACTTCCAATGGAGTTTTCTCTCTCTTCCTCTTTCTCTAACTTCTGGAGACTCCAAGAAGGGTATTCGGGTGCCTGAACGTGTGGGCAGGTGCACACACACACACCCTATTAGATAGAAAGCTGAAGCAAAATGTCCCTGCGTTTGTGACTTCTGCTCTAAAATGTATTGTTTCCATTTGGGTAATCATCTCTTGCTGTTTTTACTGTAACACTCTCTGCTTCTGCATATGACATTTTTCTTTGGCTACTTTGTTTTTAGCATCGTACAACTCTTCTCTCTAGGTCACGCTTGTTGTGTGATAACCTCTCATTTCACGATAACCTCTCACTGCACGGTCACATTAAACTAATCTTATTGTCGGCAGTTCTAGATTTTTTTAAATTTAGAGGCATGCGTCAGAAGTGTCCCCTATGTACTCTGCACAAGACATAAAATTCCAATAACACTTTCTTTGCTAAAAGTTGCCTTCAATTTATTTACATGATGAAAAAACTAATGAGAAATCCTTATGCACTGTTAGAACTAAAATATGCAGTAGAAACAGTCGTGGTGGAGGGAAGTAATAGTGACTAAAATACACAATTGTGAATGACAGATATAGCAGGTCTCTTTCTGGGAGCAGGTTTTAACAGTAGCAGATGGTACTGAAAAGGAACTTTAAAAGGGAAAATTTACAGGAAGACAAGGCTGGAGACTCTGAAGGCAAAGGTCTTACTTAAATGTCATTTTTGTTGAGAACCAATCTCAAAAGACCCCAGTGGAATATTCACCCATCCATCAAGTCTTCCTGAGCGTAACAGCCTTCCGTACAATAAAATGCCACATTCCAGAGAAAGGAACTGCAAAGCCCCCCTAAAGCAAACTATTTACTTGATCTGAACATGTATTATTACACAGAAGTCAGGTTGCAGACTCCTTTCCTTTAGTAGAAACTAACATGCATGCAGCCCAAGAACATCAGGGCAACATATGCTGTTCAGGAAACCAGAAGATTCCAATCTTCTAAACTTGGGGGAAAAAAAAACCAAACTTTTCTATGACCATGAGAAGTGGTTTTAAAATATTCATTGCCAGGATCCACGTTACAGACTTTTCAAAGTCGAAAAGGTAAGTGGGGCATCTGTGTAGCTCGCTTTCTTTATGCAAAGAACTACAAAATAGTATTAGGACTGCCCCGAACAGAACAGCAGCTGCTGCCAGAAACAACATTCATCTCTTCTTCAATCTTGCCTGCCGGCTAGCCAAGCAGGCAGTTCCCTTGCAGCCCAAATGTGCTTTGGAAGAGAGCCAACTGGCTCAGCCACCCAGAGCCAGGAAAGCAAGTTACCAAGGTAAAGGTATAGGAATTAGTCCTGAGTTCAGATTTTCTGCGGTCATAGGAACCATACCCTCCCCAAATAATCTTAACCTAAAGCAACAACAGACTGTCGGTCAGTGAATAACGGTTTAATTCTATATGACTTCTTCCTTAAGATTGTTTATTGCTCAACAAGATTTTACCATTTAACATTATGAAGGAAACACCTAAGCAACCTACACTGACTCAAATTCTTCTCTACTGATTGTCCAGTAATTTCGAAGGGTCAAAGGAAACCGCAGATTGGATGTTTTTAGCGCTATGAGGAAAGGAGACATTAACAGGCCAGTTAAGTGAAACTCAAACCAGCTGAAGTCCAAGTTGGTCCACTAAAATCCTGTAAAGTTACTCACTCTTCTGCCTCTCTCAATGCAGATCTTTTTGTGAAGTAGAATATTTGGTAATATGGGTAAGTATGCTCTTATAACAAAATCTGAACATCCTAGAAGTGAATTGCTTAATAGAAAAAGGCAGACAATGGCTTTAAGGTAAAAGGAGAACTTAAGGATTTCAAGGTATTCAATCTATAGGAAGAAATGGGGAGACGGAGGGAATCACCCTGTGACAGTTCATCCTTACTCTATATTTAAATGCTACTTAAAGGGAGAAATGACTCACATATATTGACTCCTACTAAGGGCCACACATAGCAGTTTGCAGACATTATTTCGTATGATCTTCCCATCAACAAGGTAGGTTATTTTTATCCCATTTTGTAGGTGAGTAACACATGATTCAATGAGATTAAGTAACTTGTTTATGGCCACTCTGCTAGTAAATCCCTGGACCAAGTTTATTCTTTTAATTTTATTGAAGTATAGTTGATCTACAGTGTTTTAGGTGTGCAGCAAAGTAATTCAGTTGAATATATATATTCTTGTCCATTCTTAAGTTATTACAAGATATTCAATATAGTTCCCTGTGCTATACAGTAGGTCCTTGTAGTTTATCTATTTTATATATAGTAATGTACATCTGTTAATCCCAAATTCCTAATTTATCCCTCCCTCCCTTTCCCCTTTGGTAACCATAAGTTTGTTTTCTATGTCTGTGAGTCTATTTCTGTTTTGTAAATAAGTTCCCTTGTTACTTTTTTTTTTTTAAGATTCCACGTATCAGTGATCTCATATGATATTTGTCTTTGTCTGACTTACTTCACTTAGTATGATAATCTTTAAGTCCATCCATGTTGCTGCAAATGGCATTATTTCATTTTTTTTATGGCTGAGTGACATTGCATTGTGTATATGTATCACATCTTCTTTATCCATTCATCTGTTGATGGACATTTAGGTTGTTTCCTTGTCTGGGCTCTTGTAAATAGTGCTATAATGAACATCTATAATGAACATTGGGGTGCATGTATCTTTTTGAATTACAGTTTTCTCTGGATATATGCCGAGGAGTGGGATTGCAGGATCACATGGCAACTCTATCTTTGGTTTTTTAAGGAACCTACATACTGTTCTCCATAGTGGCTGTACCAATTTACATTCCCACCAAGAGTGTAGGAGGGTTCCCTTTTCTCCACACCCTCTCCAGCATTTATTATTTGTTGACTTTTTGATGATGGCCATTCTGACTGGTGTGAGGTGATACCTCATTGTAGTTTTCATTTGCATTTCTCTAATGATTAGCGATGTGGAGCATCTTTTCATGTGCCCATTGGCCATCTGTATGCCTGGACCAAGTTTAAATCAAGACTAGAAAGAAAAACACTGGGCCAATCAGATAATAAAACTGACTTCATTTATATCTAATAAACAGTTAAGTTTCATTTACAATGCCTATGCTGTGGACAGCATATAGGTCTCTTTAACTGCATCAGTTTCTAATTGAAACAACCATGTCAAATTATGACTAGGCTGTATAAACAAGTAGTGCATGTAAATCAGGTTATACTTGCGGTAGCTTAAAAAAATTGCATAGCTAGAGGGAGAGGAGAGCTCAAAAAAAGTGATAAGTTGTTCTTTCTGGTAAAAACAAAATTGAGTGCTTTCAGACTTCTAAGAAGAGCTATTTATGCTATTTATTCATTCAACAGACACATATGGAGTACCTGATAATTACAGAAGGTAAAGATACAGAAGATATGGTCACGGCCTCAGGAAGCCCAAGCTCTTGGCGAACACAGCAGGTAGAGTATCTAAGAAGGGAAGGGCCCAGGGGGACAGCTAAACCTGACTTTGGGGTGGGGGAGGGAGACTGAGGGAGGGGCTCAGAGATAGCTTCTGGAAGGAGACATCTTTTCCAAAGGTGAGTGGAAGGTAGCCAGGTCAACGGGAGCTGGGGCAAAGACCCCTGACAGAGAAAGTAAAGAAGCTGGTGCTCACAGAAGTGAGGGAAGGAGACAAAAATGAAAAATTAGTTTCAAGGAATAAGCAACAATAGATGAGGCTAAAAAGATATGCAGAGGTCCTCCCAATTTTGCTAATTGATTTGGATTTTATCTTAAAGGCACTGGGGAGCTCCTAGCAGACTTTAAGTAGAGGAGTATCAAGATCTGATTTATTTTTGAAAAGTTTATCAGTCATCAGAATGAAGGATACATGGGGTGGAGGGGGGCAGCCAAAAAGCCTGGGGGCAGGAGGTCACTTAGGAGGTCAGTGAAGTTATCCAGAGGCCACATGAGGAGGGCCTTAACTAGCAAATGGCAGTGGGAATGGAGAGAGACAAGTTTAAGAGGATGTAGAAGTAAAAAGGAAGAACTTGGGTGACTGACAGAAAGCGTGTAGGGTATCGGCGGGGGGGGGGGGGAAATCACAAATGACTTCCATGCTCCAGTTTGGGTGACTGAGGCAGAAGTGGTGCTATTCCCTAAGCCAGGATATGCAGCAGAAGTGGCAGCTGGGGATTGGAAGTTATCACCCAAAACCCTGGAGAATACCATTATATAAGAAGAAGAAAGAATTATCTGCATAGGAGACAAGAGGATGAGAAGCCAAATATATGAGAGGCAAATCAGTTGATTTGGGGGTACTGTGGCCAATAGGAAAATAAAGTACCAAAGGGAGAGTATAATCAATAAAATAAGCACTAAAAAGATGTCAACCTGTTGGTTGTTGAAGAGGACGTAATGGAGCTGACCTTGGTGAGGACAGTTTCCATGGAGTGAGACCATGGAGGATGAACCGTAGGGGTCAGTGAGAGTGAGGGAATTTCAAGGGCATACTACAACAGAGTGGTAATGTCTGGAAGGGCTAGAAAGTTCAGTTCAGTCTTGGTAGATAAGAAGAGACATCTCTGAAAGAATGGGGCTAAAATGATAAACCAAGCCTTCTTCCTCCTTAAATAGCCTGTGCATGGGGGAACTCACCTGTGGTTAAGGAGAACCAGGTTAGCTCAGAGACTTTGGCCCTGTGTGAAAATACCTACAAAGGACTTCCACCTCAGGCTAGAATCTAGGGTCTAGGTATACAAGTTTTATTATTTTTAATAGAGACTTACGTGAGAGAATAAGTATTTGTGCCAGCAGTATAGATTTCATCAGAAACAATGGTAATACATAGGTCATTAGCTAGTCATAAATATAGGTCTTCAGCAGTTTTATAAATGCAGAGGGAAAGGACGTATTTTACAGAGATGATAGTTGATGACTAATTCTAATCAATATTATGAGGAAGACGACATGTAACAAACCAAACTGGTCTAGAAAACTGGTGGGTGCGAGTTCACCATTGAACCTAGATTTACATATCTGTTGCTAATTCTTTTTGCTATAAGTGTTTATTTTCAAAAACAATAAGAGCGACAGGCCCTCAACATTGGCAAGTACAGGAATATCACAAGAAGAAAAAAATGACAGTTCTGAAATCCACATACCCAAATTCAGCACTTCGTGGGCACTGATTCTTTGGGGATGGCATTGTTCACTATTATGTCAATTAGTTGCTCTTAAAATTGAACCGCGATGACATGCAATCCAAGGGTTGTAGCTTTCCAAAAACAGCTACAAAAACCTAAATCACAATTTGTATTCTTCCAACTATGTGACTCATTTCTGAAATTGTGATCCCCTGTAAATCAAAAGTTCTGCAAAATCTGTACAATCTTTTGAACTCCAAACAACTGAGAGATGGAAAATGAGTGTGGGCTCCACTTGCTATCTGATTCCATGCACTGAATTCGGACTGAATGCCTAAAATTCCTAGAACTTCTTGTGTTTTTTTCCCCTATGGCTGTAATTAAATGTGCTCAGATGTTTTGTCAGATCAGCTACTGGGAGTCTGACAAGTTTGGTCTCACAGGCCCTTTTAATTTTTAAGAAGACTCAATCTGAGGAAGCAGCTCAGGAAATCTCCCACAAAAGTTTTTGTTTGTTTCCCACCTGGGTTTTTGGACTACAAATAAACTAAATCTTTATACTCTGCTGGAACTGTTCCAAGTAGCATCAAAACGAGGGTGTCTAAGGCCTGAGCTCAAAGAACACTCACAATCTTGATCATTTTCTCCATCACATCAGATGACAAGCCAGATTTGCAAAGGTCACTGTATGAGTTTCCCTGGCTGTGCGATGTGTGCTGGACATACCAAGTACCTCTGGTTGAATTGAAAAAACTGCTGAAATGTACCCCTTCATGGAAGGTGCTCCAACTGAAACAAGGGGAGTTGCTGCCTTATGTTTAGATCAAAGTGTAATCATCTAGGGGTACTTATTTAGAATGCAGATCCCTGGGCATCATGTGGAATCCAAAATTCTGAAGGTCCATCTCAGGAATGTGTTTCTTTTGTTTTTTTTTGCGGTACGCAGGCCTCTCACTGTTGTGGCCTCTTCCATTGGGGAGCACAGGCTCCGGACGCGCAGGCTCAGCGGCCATGGCTCACGGGCCCAGCCGCTCTGCGGCCTGTGGGATCCTCCCGGACCGGGGCACGAACCCGTGTCCCCTGCATCGGCAGGCGGACTCTCAACCACTGCACCACCAGGGAAGCCCAGGAATGTGTACTTTTAACAAGATTCTTCGGTACTCTCTGAAGTCTTAGACATACTATTTTAGGCTGTACTAGCTCATGGGTGCTATATCATTAGAGAAAATAAAAATGTCTGAAAAGGTAAATGAGGTTGCATTTGGTTCAAGGGCTACATATTAGATACTCCTGATTTAGAGGAACTTGGAAAACGAAAAGTTAAGTAGTGAGTGTAGAGGATACTGTGAGTTGACTCAATTCCCATTCCCGCTCTCTGAGCATATTCTTCTATACTGCAGTGGCTGCAAAATTAAAATCTCCATATCTTGGACTCCATTGCAGTTAGCTAAAGTTGCAGGTACTTAGGTTTCAGCAGTTAGGCACAACTCTGCAAGATTCGATATGGAAAGAAAGTCCTGGAGAAGAGAAGCTGGATGGACGCCGGGCAGGCATTTTGCTGGGTGGTAGTGAGGCAGCAAGACCCTGCCGTCAGCAGCAGTCCTGGTTGTACAGCACTTGCTGTTATGTAGCTGCTTTACAGATGGCCTTGGACTTAACCGTGTTCTGGGTGATGGGAGTGTTCTGAAATCTCAACCTGTTCTTCTAGCCCTTCCAGTGGTTTTATAACCCATCAAATAAACTTCAATATATCCCTTTATGTTTAAACTAGCTAGAGTAGATTATATTATCTGCAACTAAACCCTAAGCACTAGGAGAGAAAAATCCAAGTTACTGAGCATTTATTTCTCATACAGGTCAGTCTAAACTTTCCTTAGGAATTTTCCATTAGTATTTCAAAATTCAAATTGTAAAATAACAATCATTTAAATTTTATCTTTAAAAGGCAGTTTAAAAAAATTATTTATTTATGGCTGCATTGGGTCTTTGTTGCCGCACGTGGGCTTTCTCTAGTTGAGGCGAGCAGGGGCTACTCTTCATTGTGGTGCGTGGGCTTCTCATTGGGGTGGCTTCTCTTGTTGCGGAGCGTGGGCTCTAGGTGCGTGGGCTTCAGTAGTTGTGGCTCGTGGGCTCTAGAGGGCAGGCTCAGTAGTTGTGGCGCACGGGCTTAGTTGCTCTGCGGCCTGTGGGATCTCCCTGGACCAGGGCTCAAACCCATGTCCCCCGCATTAGCTGGTGGATTCTTAACCACTGCGCCACTGGGGAAGTCCTAAAAAGGCAGTTTTTGATTGGCAATCCATGAGAATGTTAATGCAATTCTACCACCTGAAGCCCAGCAATAATGTACCTTTGACATGCCCAAAACATGTTCCTCTGGTAATTCTACCACCTGAAGCCCAGCAAAGCGTCTGCCTTTGATGTGCTCAGGACATGGTTCTCTGATAACAATACACTTCAACTGCAGGTTCATTGCTTATGAAAGAGACGGGATGATGTTTAGAAAAGAAGAACATCAGCAAAGTAAGATGTAGATTCAAATCCTGATTCTGTCACTTACATGCTGCAACCGTCAACAAATTATGCAACCTCTCTGAGCCTCGGTTTTCTCATGGTGATAACATTTCTTTGGATTTTTGAAAAGATTAATAAATAAGACAATGTTATAGTAGACCATGACATGACTGTTAATGCTATACTGGTATACCCTGGAGATATTGAGGGTTCAGTTCTAGACCACCGCAATAAAGAGAATATTGCAATAAAGCAAGCAAGTCACACTAATTTTTTGGTTTCCCATTGCGTATAAAAGTTGTATTTACACTATGCCATCATCTATTAAGTGTGCAAAAATGCTGACCATCATCTGAGCTTCAGCAAGTCATAGTAGTCACATCAAACATCACTGATCACAAATCACCATATTATAATAATGAAAATGTTTGAAATACTGTGAAAATTTGTGATACAGAGACACAAAGTGAGCAAATGCTGTTGGAAAAGTGGCGCTGATAGACTTGATCCAGGCAGGGTTGCCACAAACCTTCAATTTGTTAAAAAACAAACAAAAAAACCCCGTAATATCTGGGAAGCGCAATAAAGTGAAGCGCAATAAAACAAGGTAGGCCTGTAGTTATTATTTTATCACTACTACTAATTTTTTAAATGTTGACTTTTAAATTAAAAGCTATGCTAACAGTGGATGTCACAATCCCATTTATGTTCTGCTTCCCCCATAGATTAAAGATCAGCACAGCAAGGTGATAAAAAGAGGTTGTGAAACTGACCCTTGGGCTTGGATTTGGGATCAGCTCTCCCAAAGCGGGCAGGCTCATCTCTACCTGGAGCAAAAGTGAGACTGAATTGTTTGGGCAATGGGTGAATGTTAACCTGAATAGTAGAGTTTCAAAAGTCAACTTTAGCTTCAGTAATAATCCAAGATGGCTTAAGAAAACAAAGTGTGTTTACTCAAGCACAGAGAACGGTATAGAATGGGGGGCTGGGAGGCGGTGATTCTAGAATCAGGCTGCCCTAGCTTTAATCTCTACTCTGCCACTGACTAACCTTGTGGCCTTTGGAAAGTTATTCATCTTTCTGTGCTTCAGCTTCCTCACCTGTATTATGGGCCTAATAATAGAACTTACTTCACAAACTTTGCACAAAGTTATATAGACACTTGGTATATAGCATCTGACAGCCAGTTCACCCTCATAAATGTCCATGATGGTTATTATCACTGCTGTCTTTTCAACCACACCTAGAACAAGCATCCCCAGTAATGTCATTCCCAAAATTGAAGCCTGGTGGTTCAAGCCACAACTCTGAGCACCATCCTTGATCCTTCCCATTTCCCTAGTTCCATATCCACTCTGTCAAGTGCTATTAGTTCTACCAGCAAAATAAATCCTGAAACATTCACTTCCCTCCGTCTCATCTTGTACCACTACAGCTTGTGCCGAGCTTCCCTACTCCTGCCTGGAAGACTGCAAGGACCCTCTAAATAGCCTTCTTTGCTTCCATGCTTGCTACTCACAAGACTGTGGTCTTCAGGGAATGCAAAACATCACCACCTGCTTACAGCCTCTGAATGCTTTTCCATTACATTTACGATAACATACAAACCCCTGCTCAAGGTATACAAGGCCCTATTTAACGTAGACTTGCCCACCTCCACGCTCATTCGCACCATGCCCTCTTCCCACACCATACTCCAGCTACACTGGCCTCCTTTCTGTTCCTGAAACACCGGGAATGTATTCCTGCCTTAAGCCCTTTGCACTTAGTTACAAGCTTTCTCCCTCCTGGGCTCTGAAAGAGGCAAGTCGTTCTGATCCTTCAGGCTTCAGTTCAGATATCACCTTCTAGGAAAAGCCTTCTCAGGTGATCTGCCTTAAGCAGATCCAGCACTCTCAGATCAGTTTTATTTCCACCGAAGCACTTTTCATCAGAAATAAGAAACTGATGATAACCCAATTCGTTTACTCTCATCACCTGTTCCTTCTGACAAGTGTGCAAATGGGGTGAGGACGAGAATTACACTATTCTTGTTCATCATTCTTATCTTTAGCACCTTGAATTGCTCAAATACTCCTACCATCAAATTCTCTTTCATATAGTACGGACCATTGTGGTAGCACTCTCTAAACTGTCTGAATAGAGAATAAATTCAGGTATGTGAAATGGGGCACAAATGAAGTCAGGACAGTGTGTGATTCACTCCTTAGCAGATGGTGGCCCTATCACACCATGGAATTGCAACATTATCCACCAGTTGTGCTTGTTACCTGTCTCCTGCTCGAGTTTGAGTCCCATAAGGCAAGTACTTTCTGTCCCTCACTGTTTTCATCCAAAGTGGGTAGAGCAGTGCTGAGTACAGACAAGTCTTTCATAAATATTTGTTGAATGAATGAAGGAAGGATAAACAGAAGAGTTTTGCTCATTCATTAGGCATAAACGATTATCCTCCTTCCTACTCTTGGGTCCAACAACTGCTAAACCTTAATGATAACAAGGGTGAGTAATGTTGCAACATTCTCTTAATTATCCAAAATGTGACATTAGATAAATGCTTCTCAGTTTGAACTTTTAAACTTTTTCTTTGCACCTTTCAATACTTCTCTAGCCCCATGAAAATGGAAAATTAGGATATAAAACCAGGGATAGACTGTAAGCCCCATGAAGAGCAGGAATAATGTGTTTTGTTCACTGCTGTAGCTTTAGCCTCTAGCACAGTGCTCTGATTGTAGTAAATGCTAAAAAAAACTACATGTTTTTAAATAAATTATTTTTAATGAACAACCAGTGGAAAATGCCTTCACTGGCAGATGTGGCCAAAATGTGATAATGACCCAAAGTGCAGACCCGCCTGTAAAATCCCCAGATTCCCTTTCTAAAGGAACTAGATGAGTATCACGTGTAGTTACTTTCCTTTACTGACTCAACGGGGGCAAAACAAAACAAAACAAAACAAAAACCCCACAGACCTGGAATGCAGACACTTTCCCACAGTAAGTTCAGTGGAAGTCTCTGAGAGGTCTACAATTCTGCACTTTATTTAGAATTCAATATAAGATGCATCTATAAATTTCTTCCTCTCTCCCAATGAGCTGCAATCCATCAAAATTTCTAAAGCAGCCATGTATAAGAAATTATTCATGGTGATTCTGCACTGGGAAACACATGCAAGGAATATGATTTCACTTGGGAGCAGGCGTGTTCAGAAGTGATGACATAGGTTAAGCTTTTAAATGCTAATCTTACCTCTTCTCAAAGCACTGGATGACTTATCTGTCATCCCTACCAGAGAAGGCAAAAGAAAAAAAAAAAAGCTCACACTCACAGAACTAAATTATTTTTTTTTTACGTCATCCAGACCCATTCCTAGTTTGACTAAAGAATAAAACCAATTACCTTTTCTTCAGAGTAACACAGGCATAATATCACTGTTCCCCTCTGACAAGACTTGTTTGCAAGAAACAGAAAGTTGCATGCCAGACTACTCAGGAGTGGACTCAAATGACACTCCCCCTCACCACCCCCCTCCAAAATAGGCTTTATTATTGCATTTTCATGCTAATAAGCATGATTAAGTGGCAACTCTTTTATTCCGATTTTTCACCATGACATCATGGAGTTGTGCTGAGCAATCTCCATAATATCACTATGTAGGAAGAGACTCCAAATTCAGCAGAGAAAGGAAGATGTAGGACAGAAATAAAAAAGACGACTTTTTACAATGTATCAGGATGTGAGTAGTGGCATCACACAGTTTATTATTACTATTTTTTAAAAGGTTCTGAGTTAACAATCTTCAAAGTAAATGTCAACTATTTTGTGTTATGAAATTCTTCCTCAAAGACAACCTGGGAAGATTATCAATTAAGCTTTCTTGTTTAATAAAACAAAAGAAGAATATGGAAAATGTACTTTAAACCCTGCTCAAGTCCTAACTCTAAATAATGCTAGGGGAAAATAAAAAGGAACTTTCTCCTTGGGTCAGGAAAGAAGATGAGTGAGTATCCATTGCAAGATTATCCTTTGGGCTTTTTTCAAAGCAGCTGCTTTGCTGCGGAATCAAAAGTGGCTGGAGGAATATATGTAAACAGGAAGACTGCTTGGAAAGCAAAGAGATTCTCTCGCCATATAGGAGAGAATGGGAATCTCAGGAAATGAAGACAGGGCCGTGTATCCAGCTAAATGAAATTTAAAAGATATGCTTCAGCTGCTGTATGATTCAAGTGCCAAATCTGCACAAGCCATTTTGCACATCCACTTCATTGTTTAATTTTTGTGTGTCATCTCCTCTTCTCATTTATGGTCCTTTTTGGAAATTTTGTTTGTAAATTGAGACAGGAGGTAGATTTTGCTCCTTGTTATGTGATTATTATCCAAAACTAGAAAAAGTTTTACGGCTTTCAGAGATGATAACCTTTCAGTTTACACACAAAACCAAGCAGCTTACCTGATTTAAGAAACAGAAAAAGAGAAAAGGTAAAACAGGCCATGCTGTAAGGTTGCATAACTTTAACAACTTCAGAACTTTTGAAAACTTGGCATCAAAACATTGGGTTGGCCAAAAAGTTCATTGGGGTTTTTCCGTAAGATGTTATGAAAAAACCCAAACGAACTTTTTGGCCAACCCAATAGTTTTGTGAATTTTTTAAAGTACACAAATCTAAAAACGGTTAACTTTAGAGCACTGAATTGTAAAGCAGTTGTATCATTGCCTTGGGTCACTAAGATGGTGGCTTCTAATCACAGATGAAATTTGAAAACATCACTTATTAAATCCTTCTCAACTTTCTTCCTCCACACTTAAATATGTCTTTGATCTTGAGTAATGAAACATCGTTTTTGCTAAATTCCTTAACTACATGTCTTAAATCCACAAATATCATTTAAAACGAACCATCTAAAATTCTCATATTGTCTATTGTCTCATATTTATTTCATCAGTTTCTTGCTAGAGATTATACACATCAGAATCTAAAACTACACAACATCCTTTCCTTGTCTATTGCACTGGCTAACCATTAACCAACACAAACTGTGGAAAGAAAATATGAAAGGAAGCTTTTTGAATGTGGGTGAGCTGGGAAGAAGAATTCATTCACTGTATTTATAACAGTCTTATTCATTATTATGTATCAAGAAAAACATCTTACCTAGGCAAAAAGAGAAGATGTCAGCAATACTAATACTAAGCAAACAGACTGGGTTTAAGACTAACTAGTTGTAAGATGCTGAGCGACTTGCACAACCTTCCTAAGCCCACATTCCTCTTCTGGAAATGGAAGGCTATAACCACCCTCATAGGTGGAGAGAATCAGGGGAGATGAAAGTATGTAACACACTTAGCTCAGGACCTGGCACATGGGATAAGCGTCACAATCAGCATTTTCTTCATCAGCAGCTGATTATGGACTAAAATCCTTTCTGGCTCTCATACCCTCTGTAATCTTGAATTAGCAAGCACCATCTGGCACCTGCTATTCAACCTATTGTGTTATTTCCTTAAAAATGGCCAGCAACTTGCCCCCCACCTTCCTCTTTTATTAATCCATGGTCTCTACCCTCTTCTACAACCCCAAGTGGCCCACTTCTCTCTCCAAACAGAATTATGTTTGAACAACATATGTTTGTGCCAGGTGGTACTGAGTACAGTTATATGCGTTTCCTATGTATGACATCAATGCGTGATAGTAATGTTCCTCCTACCTTCCAAATCACCCTCCTTGGTGCCAACCCATGTGTCAGTTGAGGTCAGCAGGCATAAAACCGATAAGTACTCAGATCCATGCTTAGAATGCTATAGTCAAAGATTCAGTCAAAGATATATCTCATGTGATTCATTAACTCATGGTTTGGTTCCAAAAACCTTTACTAAGATTTTGGTATTGTACCACTAGCTGGGGATACCAGCATGCGGCAATTTAGCCAGGCAGACAGGTAAGTAAGAATATAATTTCATTATATTGTTTTCAATATATGATTTTTTTTTTTTTTTTTTTGTGGTACGCGGGCCTCTCACTGTTGTGGCCTCTCTTGTTGTGGAGCACAGGCTCCAGACGCGCAGGCTCAGCGGCCATGGCTCACGGGCCCAGTCACTCCGCGGCATGTGGGATCTTCCCAGACCGGGGCACGAACCCGTGTCCCCTGCATCGGCAGGCGGACTCTCAACCACTGCGCCACCAGGGAAGCCCTATATGATTTTTTTTTTTAATGCTATAGAAGCACGGGGTAAGATCACTAAACACAAGGAAAGTGAGGGCAGGGAGGAAGGGCAAACAGACTTCAGGGAGGACTTCCAAGAGGAGGAACCATCTCAGCTAGACCAGCTGGAGGATGAAAAGGGGCTACCAGGGCTTTCAAGACCAAATGCAGTTGTGGAATATGTCACTATTTCACTTACTTCGTTAAGTGACGCCAGCATGAAATTTACCACTCAGGGAGCAGTAGAGATAAGCAACAGCCAATCACAGAGAACCTTGTACAGTGTGTTGAGGGTTTGGACTTTATCCTGCAGGTAATGTAAAGTCAATGGAGGATTTTAACCAGGGTAGTCACATGGTCAGCATTCCATTAATAATCAAGATTGTGTGCATTAGAGAGAATCTTTAAAATTACAGAATTCACTCTTCATATTGTTGGATAACAAAATGGATGCCCTCGGAGGGATGAACCCCATATCAACACCACATAGTTGAATTTAGGATGTGGATCTCCTATACAGTCAGCAAGTGCTTGTTCTGACTTTCCTGCCTTGCCCCACCAAGTGCCAGGACACACATTTCAAGGAAATACGCAAAACTAAGTCCCTTTATAATCCAGCCCTCCTCTTAAGTGACTTATAAAAACCAATCATTCTGTCCCATTCTCCCTTGGGCCTTAAAAGAATGGATGTAGACTTTTTCCTTTTTCAACGTTTAAAAGATTTTTGCTTTTTGGTTTCACTTGAGTCTTGGCTCAAATTGTTGTGTTAGATCCTACTCTAAACTGAACCCAAAGTTACTTCACACTTGTCTGGGTTGATAACTTAATTTTTGAGGTAGTGATAGTCAAAGATTCAGTCAAGAAACCTCTAGAAAGAGCGTTCAGATTATACAATGTCAGAAAACAGGAGCTGTTTTCTGTCTTTCACAAGTACTTTGAACAAGTCCATCAAAAGGAACTTAACAGTTTAATGTTCTGTACAAAAATGGAACGCTTGTTTACCTGAAGTAATGGACAGATAAAAGTAACGTGCGTCTGTCTTGACTGATACAAAACTTACTTGAAGATTAACCTGGACAATCAAGCCCTTAAACTCTAAATACCATCACCCACAAGAAAAACCTGGATTCATAATGCAAACATTCCCAAACTGTTGATCCTACACCCTTAACTAAATTCAACACATGCAAAGAAAAAAAAAACAAAAACAAGAGCAAAAAAAAAAAAAAAACCACAACCTACTTTGAATGCAAAAATGAATTTTTCTTGAAAGCAGCTAGCATTTACCTAGGTTTTCTGGGTACCCGGCATGAAATAACCCTTCTCATGTACTGGCTCATTTAATCCTCAAAACCACGTGAGAAGTTAAACACTATTATAAATGTCATTTTAGAAATGAGAAAATCAGAATGTTAGAAGAATGATTCAAAGTCATCCAATTTGAAGAGGTGACGCCAGATCTATGCGTCTCCAAAGCTATTAATACATACTATATAAAGTAGTGTGCGGCTCATTTTGGAAGACATTAATAAACTCAAAGCTTTCATGTATTTAGAAAGTTTGAATTTTTCATTACTCAAGGCTTAGAATAATAAGTATGACCGTAGGCCTCTGAATGGAACAACACACACAATAACTGGTGACATAGCCAAGTCATGTATCAGCATTCTTGGTTACAAAGGGGGATGCTGACCCAGATCCAGACCCTTACTAATCTGAGTTCAGGTCACACAATCCAATTTCACATAATCACCCATAATCTCTCTCTGCTTTTCAATGACAACAGGTTTAAATAAATTATAGCCATCACAAAGTGGAGCAAACGGACAGAGTAGACTGATCCATACTGATCTGTTAGCTGGCATAATCCAGTCCCTAAAGATTAGAGATACTACTTACTGAACATCAGTTCTGGGTCAGCCAATTTCCATATATTATCTCATTTAATCTTTGTATTCTTCCAACCATGTAATATTATCCTTACCACCCCATTAAATAACATGCACGTGGGTCTTGGTGAATAACAGAGCTAAGGACTTAAGCCTCATTCTAACTCCAAAGTCCATGCTCCTTTGAGTGTCTACATGAGGCCAATGAGTCAAACATTTGTACAAACACAACTTAGTTCTTAATAGTATAGCAGGAAAACGTGTTAAGTCTGATAAGTACTTTCTTTATAATAGTACAATTCTGTGAGTGACAATCACAAAGCAGGTATGCAACATCCTATTTCCAGGTTAAAAAGCTACAAAGTATTATTATTCCATTTTACAGAAGAGGAAATTCAGTTTAAGAGAAGGTTAAGCAAAGTTAAATAATTTGCTTAAGATCCCTTGGCAAACTAGAGCCAGACGTAAAACCTTAGTGCTTTTGACACAAAAGCCATGCTCTTTCCTTTCTCCCTTGACAAGTGGCTATATTTCTGTTGATGCAGAAAATGACTTCTCCTCCCAGATAGGGAGAAGTAGATCACTCACCAATTCATGGGAAGGACTCATGTTCTGTCCCCCCAATTCCAAGCATAGCATAGCGTTTAGGAATGTAGGCTCTAGTTCCAGACCGCCTGGTTCATAAGTCAGCTCCACCACGTATTAGCTCTGTGACCTTGGGCACAGGATAGAAAGAAGTAACTTTGCTCTAGGTAAACTATCTTGCGATTATAATTATACACATTGAGCTCTTTTTCAGTTTTTGGTTAAAGTAGAGAATGAAAACAATTATTCAGGGCTAAAGTGAATTCCAAGCCTGAGGTATTTGGATAAATTGCTTGAACTTTCCCTTTCATTCTGACAATGGAGACTTTGTAATTAAAGTCACTTTCTTAAGAAAGGAGTCACCACTGTTGATAAGCTTACCATTTGTTTAATGCTGAAGATCAGAGTGAATATTTATTTAGGATTTCCTAGGTGCCTGGCACTGGACTAAGGGCTTTTTGTGGATTATTTCATTTAATCTTCACAACCACCTTTGAGAAATGTACTCCTGCCCTCTCTGGCAGATAGGGAAACCGAGGCTCAGAGGATTAGCCAATCAAAGTGGGTCATCTAACTGCAGTCTATTTGGTTCATCACACCTCTGTTCTGTTGTTTCCTTCACCTGAGTTCGAATGATTCCAGGACCTTTTAGCAACCTTTTAAACAACTTCATTTCCACTAAACTGATAAATTACATAGCGATGCTGCCCCTAAGGGTGCTCCAACAGTCAATTGTTTCAAAAAATCTAACATCAATGCAGAAAATGAATTTTTACTATTCATGCGGTTGGACTGACAAGGAATTACAAAGCAAAGGTCACAACTTTAATGGCTGGTAGCTTTAACAAACAGACATAAGCATAAAGACATTATTAAGTAGTTTTCTAAAAATGATCACCACCACTTAAAATTGTGTTTGGAAACAGCATGAAAATAGAGCAAACTGATTAAAGTAATCCCGGAGCATCTTTTATCCCCCAAGAAGTTATTTTGCAACACAATTTTCAAATATTTAAAAACCTCCCCTCTGCCAAGAAAAGTACCATTTTATTTGAAAGACACCAAGCTTTCGGCAGTAATTCTTAATTCCATAAATTAAAATGGCATTTTTCCAGTTTATAAGGACCTCGCACACAACAGGTCAGCTGACGCAGGCATTCGATGGCTAAGGAGACTGAGGTGGGAGAGGCTGGGGACCAAACCCTGGATCCCCGACTTGTCGGGGTGCTGCTGCTCTTCACAGCCATTTACCCTCCTGCGTGGTCCTGACAAGCTGCATCAGAAGCAACCCCTCCCTCTCCCGGGAACCCTGCTTCGCTTGCTCTCAAACTTCCCCTTATAAGATTAAAAAACCATCATCTTCACACGCAAATTTTTTTTTAAAAAGCCTGAGTCTTACAGATCGTATGTATATGTATATTTAAATATGGGTTCATTCCATTGACGTGGTTCAATGGAATCTAGTTTTTAGAATTAAAGAGGCTTGGGCTTCCCTGGTGGCGCAGTGGTTGAGAGTCCGCCTGCCGATGCAGGGGACACGGGTTCGTGCCCCGGTCGGGGAGGATCCCACGTGCCGTGGAGCGGCTGGGCACGTGAGCCATGGCCGCTGAGCCTGCGCGTCCGGAGCCTGTTTTCCGCAACAGAAGAGGCCACGACAGTGAGGGGCCCGGAAAAAAAAAAGAATTAAACAGACTTGGCTCCAAATCCAAGCTCTTCCACTTACTTGCAATTTTTTCCCCTTTTAATCTTGGGCAAGTGTTCTTAACCTTTCTGAACTTTAGTTTCCTTGTTTAAAAAAATGAGATCAATAATAATACCTGTTTCATAACTTTTTTTTTTTGCTAGAATCAAATGAGATATTCCTGTGCAGTTTGTGGCCTGGTGCCTCATCTATAGTGAGTAATCAACGGATATTAACTTATTAACTAGTCTTATTACTTCATTCTTTCTGTTGTTTTTTTTTGGCCGTGCCCCGTGGCATGTGGGATCTTAGTTCCCGGACCAGGGATCAAACCCATGCCCCAGGCATTGGAAGTGCAGAGTCTTAGCCACTGGACTGCCAGGGAAGTCCCCTATCCTTTCTCTTCTTAAGCAGCTTGTCTTTTGGCCTATTTTGTATAATTGTTGCCTTTCGTAGAAAGGGGAGAAAGATAAAGGGGGTAAAATTGGAGGAAAATTTTGTTTAATTTGCTAAGAGTGCTTGTGAGTGTTAAAGAAGGTAGATTGTGTATAAATAAAGCAGTTAAGGTATTAAGCTCTATTATTTTAATTCATTTATTCATGCAAGCCCTATAGCCAAAGGCAGGAACTGTGAACAATGAATTTGTCTTACAGCATGTGGATTTGCTGAAAGCTTCCATGATTCCCTCCTCTTGCAGAGAAGGAACTGATTATTTACTAAGAGCAAGGACCTGTGCCCTTACACAGCCTATCTCACTTAATCACAACATCAGTACTACGAATAGATAAGTTATTTCTGCACCCATTTTAAAGATTGGGAAGGAAAATTTCAGAGAGATACACTTACTGAAGGGCACACTGCTAGTAAGAGGCCGAACCACTACTACATTTGATTCAGTCCAGTGTTTTCTGTATTCTCACGTGCCCACCAGTTTCACTTAGTAAATAATAGTGCACATTCACTGAAAATTAATACTGTAAATGGGGAACAAAGTAGCCTTTCTAATCATCAACCAGACACATCTGTATATAACAGAGCCAGGACAGTAGTTAAGATTTGCCTTCTGTTAAAAAAAGAAAAAAGAAAAAGGCTTCTAAAAAAGGTTGTTGGCACTTAACAACCTGAAATCAGGCATTTATTTATTCAACAACATTCCATCTGTGTTCACTGAACCTCTAGTATGAGCCACTCTGCTAGGTAACTGGAATCACAAAATTTTTGTTGCCAATTACAGGCAACTGTTTTTAATACCTGAATTGTGTTTGTTTTTGATTTAATGTTCCTATAAGCAGAACGTGTATCTTTGAGGTTCTGAATAGGCTGCACTAATACACTGTGGCAGTGCCACCTAAATCTCTTTGGGTGTTAATCATGACCATAAAACACTTGGAGTTGGCAATTTAAAGACCTTTTCCTCATCTGTGAATTGGGGTTTAAAGAAACAGTACCTACCTCCCAGAAGAAAAGTTCTTTGAATTCATCTTGGAACTGTTTTCTACTAAATGCCATTTTGGCATGATCTTATTATCAGGGTGATTTGATTTTACAAAACAATCATGAAAGTATTTAAAATGGATACACATTTAAATGTTAAATGCTTGACACAGACTGTAGTAAATTTCATTCCTTCAAGCTGAATCATTTATGTGTGACATTTATACAGAAATGCAAACAATAAATGGTCAAATCGATAAAAGTCTATGGAATTGTTTAAGAATAAGAAAGATCCAAATTTCAAACGGGGAACTATTTTTTATAGTCCACTATTTTCTAGTACTGTTAAGATGTAGAGTACCATTATGGCCATAGTACATTATAAACAAACGTGTCCTAAACTTTTAAAGTATTTTCCTGGGCAGGGGTTAAGAATTAGAAAAAACAAAACTGTTACAATTTGTTGCATAACAATGGAAGGATTATATAAACCCTATTTTGTCGTTTGATGCTTTTCTACACAGAATTAATTTCATCCAGCACTAAAAACATTATACTAATATCGTCCTTTTGATTCTTCATGAACGTTTTCTAACTACTTTATTATCCCTGCATTTTAGCAACCCCTGTGCACCACCTGGAAGCAGAAAGCACCAGCCCAGCTCCTTTTACTGTGATAATTTATCTTTCTAACAAACAGTAGAATGACCTGTGTTAGTTCTCCACCTAACAGAACACATCAGAGATCTCTGGGTAGGGCCAGCTGAAGATAGCAGCTTTCTAAAATCGCCAGAGATCCAAACTAAAGTAATCACAGAGGTTTTATTCGGTCATCAAAAATGGAAATCCCTAATGTGTTGACTATTTCAGAAGTGTTAAACTGTAGGTTTAACACAGAACCATAAATAACGATGTGTGACTGCCGGCGTTTGTTTTGTAATCCTTGGGTTTTCTAGATCACATTAGAAACCATTTTATATGAAGCACCTCTACCCTGCCTCCCTCCTCCCACCTAAAGTTCGTCAGTGAATGTAAATTTTAACAGCCATCCATATGGACAACGCATACCAGGAAGGGTGCAAGGCCTTTATAAACACAACCTACTTTCTTTCCAACACTCTTCTTGGAAATCAAGGAATCTGTTTTTTCACAAGGTAGCTGTCTAGGAAGGCTTTGCGAAAGGGACCCCAAGTAAACAGTGGAAAACTCAGCACAACGGGGTTCCTCACAATAGACAACCACTATTAAGCTGTAATTTTTAGAGGCAACCTGGTTTACTACCACTCAAACACTGGTATTTAGAAGAAACAGGCCAATTACAAGATGTGATTCAGCCCTGGACTTTAGTAAAGGCACTTAAATGGAAAGGTCCTTGGCTTCAGAGATTTCAAGTCAAGAGGAAAAAGAGGCAAAAGTGCTAAGCACCCACAGGGCTTTTAAACAAAAGATGAACTTCTGCTCCCGAAAGGGCAACAGAGTATGTGTATGCAAGACAAACAACGGCCCCCTTTAGGCTGTGCTCTGTCCTCCCTGGTCTCCAGTGGGGGCACAGTATGCGGTCAGGGTACATTATACAGTGGGGATGCCCTTTCTGCAAAGGTGAAGGAGGCTGCGGCTTACTTTTTCCAGTGAGCACTGACGATGGCTTTGCTCTCGCTCTCTCGTCTTGTGCGCCCTTTTGCTTGGTCACCCTAGAGAGCAAAGGCATTCTTTGCAAGGCCACCGTCAGATTTTTGAGCTGCTGTCTGTGCACCAGGAACACAGAAAAGGCACCCTAACTGCCCCCTTAGAGACCACATTCTAATCAGCAGCCCTCCAAGCCCCAAGGCAACAGCTACACCTGCGAAGTCAAGTGCTGAATTCCTTCATCCAGATAAATGAAAGATAGCTACTGCTACTTTTTTTTTTTTAAGTGTCTGGATCATTGCCTCAATTCTGAACATGGTTTTAGCAGGAAGTTCACTAGATTTTGCTGGTGCTTAGAGCATTATCATCATTGTCACAGCTCTATTTTCTGCGGAATCCGTGGTCCCTTGCCTGGAGGAGGGGGTCCAGACCTGCAAAAAGTCAGGGCAAGGAGAGACTGAGACTCGGCAACGTGCCATCCACAGAAACTGTCTTTCCCGGAGGCAGAAGGGCTGCTCCCTCCTTTTTCAGCCTCTGTGTCTCCAGCTGCAGACCTCTCCCCTTCACTCTTCTTCTCAGGATTAACTCTAGGGCACAATATTACTGAGGCTCAGTGACTTGCCCAAGACTTTGAAGATCCAATGACTGGCCCTGGAGCCAGAACCAAGCGCAGGGTCCGTACCTCTGATTCCCTGCACGAAAGTTCTTTCCACTACAGGATCAAATTCTCTCCATTTCTTCTCCACGCACACAGATATTGGAGACCGCAGGGGTAGAAACAATGAGCAAATACGGGGAGGCAGACATTCATTAGTTATGTAAGATGACATCCTCTGGCTGTCCGACTTTGCCTTATGATTCTTCTTCACTTAGAGGATTTAAAGATCGGGAGAGAGAAAGTAAAGATCCCCTTCAACTATGGATATTGCCAAAATAGCAAGTGCAAATACCATTCTTGTTATAGAGGAATATCAAGTAGCAGGTGAAAAGGCTAAAAGTAGAAAAGTCTAAGTTGAAATCTCCTTCATTTCTCCCCATTGGCTGCTTGGTTAAAATTTCTATTCACACCAAAGCAATGACTACATGAATCTCGGAACCAAAGGAAGCTAAAATGCCATCTGGTTCAAACATCTATTTTACTACTACCTTAGACATAGAGAAGTCTAGAACTGGAAGGCACTTAGAAATCACCTAGTCCTACTCTCTCATTTTACAGTGGAGGAAACTGAGGTCCAGAGAGATTCAAATGTCTTCCCGAAGTCATACAACATAGTATCTGCGCAAATAAATGAACTCCATCCCCTAATAACCAAGTCAATGTGGCAGCCTAGAAAAAAAATAGTAAAATGTAGTCAAAAGACAAAGAGTTACGTAACAGTCTTCCTTTAGATGACACACACTGCAATTTTAGAAAAAGATCCATGAGGCCTAATTATAAGAAAATCACCCCCTATCACCTCCATTTTTCTGGACAGAAGGAAATAGGTAGAGATGGGATAATGACAATTCTCTCCAACTCCCAGCCCCTGTAAACAGTTTTTATCATGCCCATAATTAAGTGAAAAGGCAAAAACATCTCACTGCATCTATAAATCAATAAGGCTATAGTCAATGGTTTCTATGAGACAAAGTCTACATAAAATAACCCTGAAAACAGCATATATTATAAAAGCATCCTGGTGTCCCTTCAATGATTTATAAATTGTTCTGACTACACAGGTGATGAACACCAAAGAGAGTCTCCTGCAGGTGCTCGTGATTCATGTACTAGAAAACAAAGATGAAAGATCACTCCTGAGAGATTTATATCCAAATGCCTTACCCTAATTTACAAAAGGGAACATTAAGGAAACTGAGAAAAGAAAAAAAAATCTCCCAAACTTGCATAATGAAAAAAATTAAAATGTCACCACATGTTGCCTGGTAAAGACAATAAAGACACCCCGCAGACATGAACGCTTGTCCTCACTCTGAAGAGCAAGTTCACGAACACCAAGGACAGGAAACTGACCCAGTCTCTTTAGTCTAAAATGAAATAAAATAAACCCTCGGAATCAGACAAGAGGAACTTAGAAAGCAAAAGTATGGAAATATGAAAGTGAATCAGAGATGGTGATTATATTCCCATTTTCGATTCCTATTTTCAATTTTAACTCTTATTTTCACTTTTTAAGAAAAACTTTAGGGCTTCCCTGGTGGCACAGTGGTTGGGAGTCTGCCTGCTAATGCAGGGGACACGGGTTCGAGCCCTGGTCTGGGAGGATCCCACATGCCGCAGAGCAGCTAGGCCCATGAGCCACAGCTACTGAGCCTGCGCGTCTGGAGCCTGTGCTCCGCAGCAAGGGAGCCGCCATAGTGAGAGGCCCATGCACCGCAATGAGGAGTGGCCCCCGCTTGCCACAACTAGAGAAAGCCCTTGCACAGAGACGAGGACCCAACACAGCCAAAAATAAATTAATTAATAAAATCCTACCCCCAACATCTAAAAAAAAAAAAAGAAAAACTTTAAAGCATTTATCATCTCTCCTGCCACCGATAACCTTTCTTTTCATACATTCCTAATTTGATAGTACAAACAGCCATCAGTTTATAAGGCTGAAGGCAGAGATCCAGATTTATGAAAATTTGGTCTCTGTGCTTTGATGGTTAAGCAACATTTACCTGCAAAAGCTAGTTTTTTTCTGGCTTTTAAGTTAGTCGGCAGGCAATTCTCTTCTCGGGGATAATAAATTCAGACTGTAACTACAGTAAGCCACTGTGCTGGGATACAGACATATATAAAATCTCATTTAATCCTTACAGATCTTTATAATCCTTAATTAATTAACACAGATCACTTAATCATTACAGATCTTTATATTTTATAATCATTGTACAGATTGCAAAATGGAAATCCCAAGAAGTTAAACCATGTGCCTGAAGTCATTTGTCTTACCAGTGGTAAGACAGGAATTAGAATCAAAGTCTTGAAAAGCTAGAACCTAAGATCTCTCCACTATATCTCAGGTGTTCCCTAGACATGGTTGGGGAAGGGCACACTCAGTGGGGCTCGCTGGAACATGCAAGAAACCTCAGTTTCAGACTAGCTATTTGGGGAGAATTTTTTTTTTTAATGTTATTGATGGTGATGGAAAGATTTCAATAACCCTATCATTATAGCATAAATGTGATTCATAACTTGCGATCTCCAAATCAGCAGTTAGATATAAATAAAATTTGGCGATTTTAATTGGTTTGGCTCGGGCCGGGCCTTCAGACTTCCATATGGTTATTTTCCTTGTTTTATGTTGCATGTAATCGACTTAGCACTTGAGTTTTAAAGTCTTGGCAGAATCTATCAATTAAAAGCTACAAAAATTAGGATTGTTCAAAGCACACATTCCAAATGAAGTGATTTTAAGGACAAAATTTTAAAATGCTCTTTTCATAAATGTTAAATTTTTCTGTAAACTTGCATCATCACCCAGATGACAAACTTCATACAGACAAAAGAGGGATCTTTTCTCTGGAAAAACAAAAGCTAATAAACATTCTATTTGCTTCTTCTGAGAACTAATGTGTGCCTAAAATGGCCTTTTCTACACCGTTTGCCAGATGGATTTTTCCTATCTTCATATTTCTAAAACTGACAGCAGTCGTGAAAACTCTCACAGACCAGACCATCTCAAAACTAAAATGTAAGTACAACATCAATAAACATGGCGCCAGCCCTGTTAAACTGATAGCACTTTTCTTTTTTATGCGGGCTTCTCACTGTTGCGGCCTCTCCCGTTGCGGAGCACAGGCTCCAGACGCGCAGGCTCAGCGGCCATGGCTCACGGGCCCAGCGGCC
This sequence comes from Phocoena sinus, assembly GCF_008692025.1. Classification (NCBI taxonomy): domain Eukaryota; kingdom Metazoa; phylum Chordata; class Mammalia; order Artiodactyla; family Phocoenidae; genus Phocoena; species Phocoena sinus. The sequence continues at coordinate 31,790,718 of NC_045772.1, read as the reverse complement.
CCGCGGCATGTGGGATCTCCACGGACCGGGCACGAATCCGTGTCCCCTGCATCGGCAGGCGGACTCTCAACCACTGCGCCACCAGGGAAGCCCAGCACTTTTCTAATTGGTCTTGCAAATTAATGTCCAATTGTTATTTAATATACCAGTTTATCAGAGTATTACATTGAAAAAAAAGATTATATATTGAAATAGATGTTCTTTCTAAGCCAGAGACACGATTCCCTTCAGAAAATGTAAAACCACACAATATGGATAAAATACATTCAGAAATCTGAAAAACACAAAATGCTTTCATTTCTGTAGACTTGTGACTAAACTTATTGTTAAAATTGCTCCTCAAGACCACTGCCCATGTAATTATTTCCCATATGCTAAAAGTTCATCACACGTGCTAAATAAATTAAAGAATCATTTATCAAACCTCAAGTGGTCGTTGGTGAATTTCCACATTTATTTAGCTTGACTGAAAGTCCAGAATGCCTGGTGTCCCTGTGATTCTTGGAGAGATGCACAATTCAAGTGTATTTTTTTTAATTATCATTAAATTCTCATTTTATATCCTGGGTAATGGAAGGGTACACAACTGTTTGTTTTATAACAGAACTCTGGAATTGATGCCATCTTTACAAATGATTAAACTATTGAATGTTAATAGATATTCCTCCCTGGCAAGTATAACATTAGATTCAGTAGAACCATCTTACGACTTAATGTCAGATTTCCTTATGCTACTCTCCATCCATAGAGGTGCACAGGAAATTTCTTTGTAACTTTTGGATTAGAAAATTTAACAATATGAATGAGGATCTAAGCACCCTCCCCCATTTCCACTGATTATTTCATTGATTTCATGCTATTTCCAGGGTCCCCTTTTCCTGTGGCAAGAATATGGAATTGCTAGACGTATCTTTAAAGGAAACCTTGAAGGTCATTAGATCCCAGGCGATGAATGCCTTCATTCACCAAGGGCACTGCCCTCCTTTGCCTTCAGTCCTTTAACAGCAGCAAGTTCCCCCAAAGGGCTTGCACTTTTACTCGGCCTGAGCAGGTCACATTTCTAAAATACTTAGCTGCCTGCAGTGTCTCTGGTCAGCAGTACTGAGTCACTAACACCAAGGAGTTTCAGGCTAGTTTGACCTCTTTCTAGTTTTCAATGGAATTATACCATGTAATCCAATTTACACAGCCATTTAATCAAAGTGAGAAAGGAGATTACAGAGCTCACTTTTGTTTTGCAAAGCAAGGGTGCAAGGATCATCAATCCTACTGACTCTCAAAGTGACTTGATAGTACATCGCCCCCCTTTGGATTGTTGGTCATTAACCTGATCTGTCTCCAGTGATCTTGTTTAAATAGGAAGGTTTAGGCTCTTTTCCTGAACTAGAAGGTAGCGGTTTCTCCACCCACATCTCACCACTACCATTCACGTGAGCAGATGCTACTATAACAAAGAATTGGTTCCCCGTCCGCCCATGCTTATTATTCCACAAAGCAGAAAGCATGTACGAATCAAGTAATTAGATTAAAACTTCTCTTCTGTTGCCAGTCTTTAACATTTGCATTTCAACAGCCCACTGTGGTGATCCCAGGTGCTTTGCCTATAAACTAACCTGCTTGCAGGAGAGGAACTTGCGCTCCGCTCCTCTCCTAGGTCTTGGGCAGCTGCCCTAGAGACTACACAAAAATTTCTTCCAGGCCACGTCCCTCCCTCCTGCCCTTTTCCACACGGGTGCAATGGGCTCGAGTCTTCCTACTCCCCTCTGAATATGTACCCTTCCCAGGTCTAGACACCTATTTAAAATATGACACTAAGTATGTCATTAAATAAAGCATTTTCAGCACATTCTAAACTGAAGATCTGTACCAACCTTTCCCCCACCAATTCCACCCCTTCGACACACTTCAGGAACTGCAATCTCCGACAGCACCTCTGGGGGGTGAAAGGGCGGCCTTACCCAACCCGCGGCAGATAACAGAAAAATTCCTAAGGGGAGAAGTAAGTAGAGGTAAGACCTGCAGCGGCAGAAAGAACTGTGCATGGGAGTACGGTGGCGGCCCTTTCTAAATCCAGATATCTGCTGCAAGAAAACAAACAAACTAAACTAATTGTACCCCTGGACGGTGCTTCACCACTGTTCTTCTATATAATGCACAATTTTGCAGCACTGGGAATTACCTCAATAGCTACCATCAGAGGTGCCCATTAACACACACACAAACAACTTTTTCTCTTCTGTAATGGAAGAAAGTGGGTGCAATGTGGAGGTATTACCCCCTTTAGAGCTCTCTTGCCTAGAGCCGCAAACCGGGCAGACGCCGCGGGAGTTAAGTTTCCCGGGGCTGGCCGGGCAGGTTCTCCGCCCAGCGGAACGCGGCCACTAAGGAACTCTGGGTTGGCTAAGTTCCAGCGGCTGCACCCGCGTCCGCACGAGCCAGGTACCCACCCAGGGGCTGCACAAAACTCTGGGTGCGAGAGCGAGCGTGGCGCGTGGGGAGCTGTTGTAATGTCCCAGAAATCCACGGGAAAATGTCTGCGGTGCAAAGACATGTCTTTCAGTAATCACTTAAACTCTCCGGCCAAAGAACAGATCCTTCCATCTTACAGGAACTGCGGCTCCCGACTGACAGCTCCCAACTTAAGGGCTACAGCTCCAAACTTGACACGGGCTCCCTCTCATCACTCCCACTCCTCCTTTCCCAGGCTCACCCGGGCCGGGCGGCTGGGGCTTGCACGCCACGCCCGCCTCCCCAGCGCCCTCCAGGCTCTTCCGGCAGGCACAGCCCCGAACGCCCCGGCACTTGGAGCCGGGACGCACCGGCCTCCAGGCGCGATTTTCTTGGAGAGCCAGCGAGCTCCCGGGCGCGCCCTACTCACTTGTGTCTTCTTCATAAGGAAAGGCAGCGCTGTGATCCAGCCCAGGCAGCGGTGTGGCAACTCCGTTTAGCTGTTCTGGAGCTCCAGCATATTGCATGAGCAGCGGCTGCAGATAGTCCACGCATTGGGTAGCCCGAGCGCAGCGCCCTCTCCACTGCCCGTGCTTCGCGGAGCGCTCCCGGTCCCGGCGAGAGGCGGCGAGTGAAGCCCCGGTAGGGGAGCCGCCAGCACTTTTATACAGATCCCTCCCGCCTACTCCGGACACGCCTCCTTCCCTTCCGGAGCTCCGGGGAAGCAAGGCTGGGCTGGGGCACGGGAGGGAGACCCGGGAGGGCGGCCGGAGCCCCGCGAATACACCAGAGTTGGACAAACCAAGCCAAGCGCGTCCCCACGCCGGGGGGCCCGTGTGCGCACGGCCGGGAGGCCACCAGGGCGCGGGGGCGCCGAGGGTGAAGCTGGACACCATGCAGCCGCCGCTTGCGCTGCACGCGGGTAGTCGAGAGTCCCTGCTCGGCCCGTTAAGATCCGCCGGGGCTCACCTGGCACCGCCGGGGGACGGAAGAAATACCTCGCGCGCTGGCGAGGGCCCGGAGCTCCCTCTTTTCAGTAGAGGCGGTGTGGGAGAGGTCACTGGGGGCCTAGCAAACAATTCGCCCCGTCCTGCTTTATGGAAATGTTTTTAAAGCTTAATTAGGATCTATATAGTTAGGCCATTGTCTTACCCTTGTTTTTTTTAAACAATTACTTTAGTGAATGAATATTTAATCATTGAAATAACAGTTGACTCAGGATTGAATACTGCTAAGGGAGATGCTGTTTCCAGAATGGTTTACTGCTGCTTCTTTAGAAATTAAGATTGAAAGAGAAGCGATAGGTTATTAAACGTGGAGATCACCAACCCAGCCAGAGTTTTGAAAACTGTACTTTTTTGCTGGAGAAGGTTTTGGAGTCGGAAAGATAATGCAACAATAATAGTAGATAAAACCATTATATGATGCACTTAATTACATACCAGGCGCCGTGCTAAGTACTTTACAGAGATTATCTCGTCAAATCTTTTCCATAAATCTATTGTATAGGCCCTGTCATTTTTATTCCCAGTTTATAGTTGATGAAACAGTCTTAGGTCAATTTTCCCAAACCACAGCTAGGAAATAACTGAACTTAATTTGAATCCAGAGCCCTGGCTATACAGCTTTTTGTTTGTTTCTTTGTTGAGTCTTTGCTGCTGCGTGTGGGCTTTCTCTAGTTGCCCGATCGGGGGGCTACTCTTGGTTGCGGTGCTCGGGCTTCACATTGAGGTGGCTTCTCTTGTTGCGCAGCATGGGCTCTAGGCCTGGCTTCAACAGTTGTGCCTTGGGGGCTCTAGAGCGCAGGCTCAGCGAGCCATGTGAGATCTTCCCGGACCAGAGATCAAACCCATGTCCCCCGCATTGGCAGGCGGATTCTTAGCCACTGTGCCACCAGGGAAGTCCCCTATAGAGCTTTTAAAAAATACTTAAAACAAATATTAACTCTCCAAACCCCGCCCCTGCCACCCCCCGCTTTTTTTTTAGTCTGTGCTGTGTCTTCATTGCCGCAGGCGGGCCCCAAAACCCTTTTATATTTGTTCTTATAACTGGAGAACACTAAAAAGCATTTTATTAATTTTTTAAAAGAAAATATTTACTAGACATTAACATCAATAGTCTATGAAATAAGAATAATGTGTAAATTTAGGAATTAGGTATTTTAATAAGAGAGTAGGATTCCAAATTTGCCTTAATTAGTTCAGTGTGCCTTTTTTTAAAATGAATATGCCAAACCTATAACCATGAGAAACAAGAAACTAGGTAAAATTTGAAACTCACTGTGTTAATTTTCTATCACTGCTGTAACAAATAACCAAAACTTAATTGCTTTAAACAACACAAATTCATTATCTTAACGGTTTGGAGGTGAGGAGTCCAAAATGGATCTCCCTGGGCTAAGTGTTGGCAGGGCTGTGTTCCCTATAGAAGCTCTAGAGAGTTCCTTTTCTTGCCTTTCCAGGCTTCTAGAAGCTATCCAGATTTTTTGGATCATTCCTCTTCAAAGTCAGTTATGGTGAATTGAGTCCTCACATCACCCACTCTGCCCTTCCCTTCTGCCTCCTTCCACTTCTAAGGGCCTTGTGATTACCTTGGGCCCACCTGGATAATCCAGGCTATACTCCCTAAATCAGCTGATTAGCATCATTAATGCCATCTGCAATCTTAATTCCCCTCTGCTATTAAGGATAGCCTATTGACAGGTTCTGGGGATTAGGACACTGACATCTTTGGGCGTGGCAGGGGTGCATTATTCTCTCCACCACACTCAATAGCGAACAAATTCAGGGAGAACATGGAGTGGAAATGTGGGCTTGTTATGTCACTATGCATCCTTCATCGAGTGCTTCACTCCAAGTGGCTACAGAGCTCTGACTAGGAGACTACCTCCCCCTCCATGGTTACGAAAATAAATGTTTGAAAAAACCAAAAGTTCAGAGTATTAAATAATTACTTTTACTTTCAATCAAAACAGTGCTACAAACCATTTTAAGCAGAAGTGAAAAGAAGTCTGTAAACAGAAGCAAATGCGACGGTATAGGAAAATCATTTAACTAATGACTCCTCTCTGCCAGAGGAGAGAGGAGACAGCCAGCCTTTAGGAGTAATTTTGGTCTGCCAGAATCTTCCAAAGAGTTGCATATATATTATGCACAAAGGAGTTACACTCCTGAAATGTATCATTATGGTCTAATGGAAAGGGAAACGAGTTTGAGAAAGGTTGATTCTATTTCAGACTCTGTTGCAGGCTCTATGACCTTGCCACCAATCAGGGGTTTAGCAGTGTGGCATGCATAACTGCAAAGGCTCCCCAGGTGACTGTAGGTGCTGCACTGATGAACATCTTTATCTTACCAAATGAGTATAAATTAAAATGTGTATTTTTAAAATGTATATAATATATACATGTATAACACACATATATCAAACAGATGATTCCAAGTTGATTATTGCTTAGAAAAAAAGAAATTTGAAGGGTCAATTTAAAAGCAGTTTAATGTATAACATTAAATAAATATAACTGGTAGTAAAGGAAGGTGTATAATGACAAAAATCATGACATTGGTAGAATTACTGAAGCTTGGCAAACATCAATCTAACTGTACTAATTTTATGAAACCAATAAGAAGGAATGGCCTAATAGGTTAGAACAGGTTTAAGGAAACCGGGGAGTAGACCTAGCAGAAAGTCAACCCAATTTCTTTTCAATCAACTGGATGATTCATCTCAGGACTCCATATACTAATCTCCTAGAGTGACTCGCTCTCTTCGCTTCCCTTCCTCCCTGCTTCCCTTCTTCTCCCTCTCAGTTCTTTCTCCTCCTCCCACCTCCACAGCTCAATGGCTTTCTAGCTACACTAATATCATCACTGACTTTCTCATCCATAACTCTGTATCTGTTGTTTCCTTCATACTGATGCACTACAGTTATGCTGTATAATCATGATACTTGAAATCAAAATGAAGAGAATATGAAAGCAGATACCAAAGAGGTTAGAAGAGGTAGCATGCAAATCACAGACTGTGGGCAAGCTCCTCAGGAGGTCAGAAGTGGGTCAGAAAGACAAAGATCTTCCTTCGGTGTAGGCCTTTGAGAGGAGACAAAGGCCAGCCTCTTAGTCCCTTAGCAGAAGAAAACCAGGAGCTACTTAAAAGTGAACAAGAGGTAGGGCTAGGCCCCAAATGGATAGGAAGCATCAGGAATTTTTTCTCGTAGAAAAGTAGGCTCCTGTTATAGGGTGCAGGGAGTTCAACATTTGATACATTGGGAAGAAAGTCTATCCATGATTATCTAGTCTTTACTTGCATACTTTCAGTGCTAGTTGGTCCACCATGCTGTTTTTGATTAATCTAATTATTGGAAAGATTTTTCTCTTTTGAGCTTTAACATTTGTTGTTGTTTATGTTAAGAGATAGGTTTAATTTAGTAAGGAAATCTAGTAAGTCTTGTGCGTATGAAACATCTCTTGTTTGTTCACCCATTCTGGCTGCCCTCTGTTAGACACATCACTCTTTGATCACAAAACTTCCTCTGCTGAGAACTCTGATGGCTTGCCATTGCTCTTGGAATAAAGAAAAGCAAAGAATTTAAGGCTTCCCAGGTCTGGTCCCCTCCTGCCTCTCCAAAGTCAATTTGTGCCGTGCTCCCTGCTCCAGAGGCAAGAAACATTTTCTGTTCCTCAGAGTTCCCTCCCATTTCAGAGCCTTTGGTTATACTCTTCCTTCTGCTTCTGCAGAGACCACTTTGCTCAAATCTCCTCTTTACCCAGTAGATATTTTCTTATTCTTTAGATCTCAGCTCAATATTCCCTATATTCTCTTCCTCAGGCAGGTTTTCCCTAACCTCTGATTTGATCAACTCCCCTCTTATTATAAACTCAAGTATGAATTCCCTCTTTCGTAGCATTTATGAAACATTTGTTTGTGTGATTATTTGATTAAAGTCACTGACTATGACTGTCCTCACTCATTAGTTTATCTTCAGTGTTTAGTACAGTAAGCAGAACACAGTGAATCTCTTAAATACTCTTCCAATTAGTTTACTGATGCCAGGCAGGAGGCAGGAATCGGATAAGGCCCAGAGCTTGTACGACATCAACAATTTCTCACAACAATCATGTAAGGGAGATAATTTTTCTGTTTGATAAATAAGAAAACTAAGGACCAATAAGGTTAAGTAATTTATTCAAGATCCCTCGGTTGGTAAGTGGAAAGGCATGATCTAATCCAGGCATGTGGACAACAGTTAGGATTTTTTATCTGCTCTACACCTCTCCTATTCTTCTTCCTCTGCTACTAGCATCCCACTTTCTTTTGTAGAAATCTCGCAAGATGATCCCATGTCTCTCAGAAGGGATTGTCATTCACAAGGCTTTGCCTCCCCTTCCCCCTTCACTGTAGGGGTTGGTTTAGGATCCAGGTCTGGCCAATCCCCTGATTGGTGAGGTATGGGTATATCACCTGAGGTGGGCTAATCAGAATCCACTGAGGTATTTTCCTGCTAAAGTCAATTGGAAAGATTACCTTCTTCCTATGGAGTTGCCACAAGCTACAAAAATGTGAAGTTTCCTTTGTCCTGTTGGTGTCTGGTTTGACCAGCCTTAAAAATGATGAAAGATATCCGTTCACAGACTATTCTTTGAAAAACCCCAAATTTCTTATATTCAGGGAATACCATCAAGCTCATTTGTTTAGTTTTTTCTTGATTATAGAATAAAGGTTAGAAAATATCGCCAAGGATAGTAAATACTTAAATTATTGATAGTTGGCCTTCTTTTCCCTTTACACTGTGCTTAAAAACTAATCACAGGTCCAATTTAAAAACAACAGTAAATAATTACATTCCTGAAAAAAAGTTGAGCCTGTATGATATCAAATCAGAGATATTTTTTAATTCTTTTATGAAATCTAGAGATGTTTACAATATTAACTCAGAATGTTCAATTTAGTGTTGTTAATAAATATTGATCACATATCAAAAGGAATTTGGTTGACAAAAAGAAAGGAGTGTTGGGCTTCCCTGGTGGCGCAGTGGTTGAGAGTCCGCCTGCCGATGCAGGTAACACGGGTTCGTGCCCCGGTCCAGGAAGATCCCACATGCTGCAGAGCTGCTAGGCCCATGAGCCATGGCCGCTGAGCCTGCGCATCCGGAGCCTGTGCTCCGCAACGGGAGAGGCCACAACAGTGAGAGACCCCCGTACCGCAAAAAAAAAAAAAAAAAAGAAAGGAGTGTTTCCTGAAGATAATTATAATATACAAAGATCATTATCCTCCATGGATATCAAATAATCTAGAAGTTATTAGACATCATGACCTACTGAAAAAGTGAGATTATCAAGAAATTCTAAAGGAATAGACTTATTTAAACATTCTAGAAGAAACCTGAGTAAAAAGGAATCCAATGGATCTTAGAGAAAGAATTTCCTGGTACACTTAAAACTATTAATTCAACTTTGCAGGAATAACTCATATTATTTATTCGTTAATTAATTCATTTGACAAATATTTTAATACTTCCAGTAATTATAACAAATAATTTTAAATTACTTCCAATAATCTCCTCTAAAATGTATCATTCATTTATATTATCACTGCCTCCCTTCAGAGCTGATGAATCTCATTTAAACTATTGCAGTATATTCACCAAATGTCATCCTGTCCCATCCACTTCACCAAATATCTTCTTCCCATCCACTTCATCATCACTGCCAACATTACTGTAGCATCTATAAAAATCTACGCCCAGCACCTCACTGTCTATAAATGTATTCTGATTCTCCATACCTAGAGAATAAAATCCGAAGCTCCCCACAGTTTGGCCACAACGTTTGTAGCTCCCTAGACTCATCAGCTGTACTAGCCACTTCCTTCCAACTAGCCATATTGGACTTCTCAACATTTTCTCTTTGACACCTTTGTTCCTGTGTTCACATTGTTCTTTTAGCACGGAGTAGTAGCTTGTTCTCTATTTTCTGCCTGAGATCTCCTTTTCATCATTCAAATCCTGGTTCAAATAACACTTCCTCTTTGAAGCAGAGTGGTCGCTCATTCCTTACAAACTTCATTAGGCTTACAATTAATGGGAAAATTATTTTGTAATCCATGAGCCCTCATCCAGTGAAGGAGAGAAGGATACTTCTCAAAATGTGCTGAGTGAAAGAATAAAATGAGCTGTGGAAATTTGATGGGAACATTCTAGGGAGAGGATATGCATATGGGGGCTTGGTAAACGTTAACTATGTCTTCATGTTATTTTTTTGCTACTAAAAGTTTAACAAGTATTTTTTGACTCCAAATTTATTTTTTAATAAGTATAATTATTTCTTTTAACTTATATAAATGTTTTTGTTTATGTCTTTTTCTAATCCTTAAAGATTTCAGAAACTGAGTTATTTCACAAACACGTAGCTTTTAAAACTAGAAGAGAATTTTGATAAAATGTGGTTTACACAGTTAATCTACATATGAAGAATTGATACTACAGACAGGCTTATTTGAATGTCTCCAGAATTGACTTATGAAACACTTTCTGGCTAGTCTAGAAACACTACTTCCAAGGAATCAAGATCAAAGAGTAAATATTCTACCCTTGTTTATAGTAAAGAGTGATTATTAATAAGACAGTGATTTTAAGATTATTTAGAGGAGAATTTCTAGAGAAGAGAAAAAGGTAGAATTGATTTTCTAAATAATATGTATATTCTGGGAATATGCTTTTCTATAGTCTATATTCCCAGAATATAGGAGAATGTTCACTATATATATATGTATATTAGACAATCAAATACCATGAACTGTTACAACTTTTATATGTTTTACTACAGGTCCCTCTTCTCCATGACATTTAAAAATATATTATTTAACTCTATGTTTTTGCATAATTTTCCTGAATATTAAGACTTTCATATATGTCTCATAACTTTTATGTGTATTAGATAAATTAATTTAGGTTGATGTTTTTGTCAGTGATGTTATCCTCTCCACTTATCTGATTTTAAAAGAGATTTGTGACTTCAACTGTGGCAGTGTTCTTTTGTACATTGTACTCTTGAAATGTGTTCTCTAATGAATCATTTAAATGAGAAGTTTCTAGAGTATGGCCTATTTCCTAATTGACAAGTTTGTTCTATACAACTCTTGAGTGGCACAGTTCATAAAGAGTATAGAGACATAGACAAATGCACTAGTACTTTGTAAAGCTCTAATGATATAATATGACTCCCCTAGTTATCTCTTCCTTTAAAAATTATAAATAGGCAATAACAGAGAAGCTGTCATGTATTTGGAAACTTCTTTCTTTCTTTCTTCTTCTGCAAGGTGGTGGGTGAAAAGAATTTGACATTAAGGCAGCTAGGGAACAGATAAACTTTACCATTGTGGGTTCCAAAGTCTGAAATAAGCATTGTGGTTACTTTTTTTTTTTTTAGTGGATGTTCAACTTGCTTGGACAAGTAGCAGATTTTTCGTGTCTCCCTCCAGCGTCATCAGACCACTTATCAAGTTTGGATAAAAGACATTTGTTAACAATGTACCTTATTGTCTATGTTTTCCCTCAGCTAGAAACTATTTGCAATGACCCTATCTTCAGAGGTTATGGGGATCTTGACCAGTTTTCAACCTAGTCTAAAGAGGCCTTGAAGGAAGAGATGGCTTTCAGAATTGAGATCCAAGCTTAGAATGGCTAGTAAGCCCTAGACATTGTCATCTTAGCCACATACAGTGGCCACCCTCACCCACCTTCCTTTAAAAAATTTTTTTTTCCATTCAAATCTGTCATTCCATACTATGGAGGCTCCCATGGCAAATCCCCGTTACCAGCTTTCTTATTCTGAAGACTATACCCAAGGTGAGACAGTAGATAAAAATAAGGTGAGCTGATTATTGTCATAATCATTGATTTTTAAATATATGTTTTGTTTTTCATTTATAAAGAACACATGCTTAAATTGGATTGATTATTGCTTAAAATATGCAGTGTGGTATTGTGTGTGTGTTATTTGACTGAGGGCACATCCCAGATGCTGGAAACATTCTATTCAAGAATTTCAGTCCAGGGCCGTCCAGCTAGCTTTCAAACTAGAAGTTCCATGCTCTAGAGGTCACTAATGCAAGCACTTCTATTATTCATATCTATGCTATCAAAATCTAGCTTATTTCAGCATAGATTTTGGAAATAATTAGAAATAAGAATGTTCCCTATTATTCATAAACAGCATACTATATGGCAAATAATTTTTCAGAGGTGAAAATGGTGGCTTATTGACCAGCATCATTAATGTAAGAAGACCATCTCATCGGCAAAAATTAAAGCTCTTCAGGATACCTGTACTGGCTAAAATTGTTCTAGAAGCAGTCATGAACAGGGTATAATAATTCAAGAAGGCCTGAAGCTTTTAGCAGTAGAAATAATGCTTTTAAGACCTGAGCCCTGAACAGACTGGTTCCGGCCATTGGCGTGAGAGGATTTCTAGTGATGTGTTTGTTTTGAGAAACTATTTCATGTAAGATGCTAATGGAACACTTAACTGTATCAAGAGCTGGGACTTTATCAAGCTATAAAGAATATTTCCTGTCACCTGATTCATGTCTATTTATCAATATATTGGTCTATATGTATTGCAGAACTGGGTCTGTGATTTGCTTTCAAAAATGACCTGGTGGCCACATAATCTACCCTAAAGAACCTAAGGCTTTTACATATTGAATTGGCTTGAGGTCTGTTCATAATTGTTTATGGAACACTTACCAAGTGATAAGTACTTTGCAAATATTATTTAACCTTTGTAGTAATCTATACAATAATCCTCACAATACTCCTAGCACAACTGTATTGTTTGGGTTTGGTAAACCATCTATGCATAGGGTGATGCTAATCATTGTCATTATCTAGAGAAAGAGAAGCAACATGACCAAATCCACCTATGAGGTGGGCATGGCACAGTTACCTGTTTTACAGATGAGAAAACTGTAGCCACAGGGTAGTTAAGTGACTACTCAAGGTCACACAGATGGAAAGTGCCCAATCTTGGATTTAACCTGTACCTGAATGACTCTAAAAGCCCATCCTTCTAACCATGGTATTTTACTGCATCCCTTAATGATTTTTTCTTATTAATAGAAGAATTTATGGGCTAGGAAGTGAGTTAAATATTTCTGATAGTACAGTATTTACATTGCAGAGTTTTCTCATGGGGTCTAATGATAGAAAATAATTTGTCAAGTCTAGGGCATGCTGGGTAGTTATCAGGACTATAAGATAATCAGACACTTTTCAAAGCAGGACTCTCAGCGTGGAAAATGTCCTTAAGGATTTTGATTCAAATGACTGATTTCATGACAATGAACAGCTCCAAAAGCAAAGAAATGTTCTTTTATGTAGAGCAAAGGAAATAGGCTAGCATTGAGTCTTTTCAGGGCAAACTTTGGAAGCTTAAGATTATCTGTGCTGATTTTTCCCCTAATCCACCTTATTGGGTTTCTGGTTACCCGACCTTAATATAGCTTGTACAATATCATCTCTGTAACCTTTGTGTTTGTCGGCTTATCTTGATCAACTATCAGTGCAAAGTGAGAAGCTGCCTTTCATCTGGTTTCCAATGGTGCTAACTAGGAAAAGAGAAACCAAAAAGTTTGCACTGAGCAGAAATAAAGTAGTAAAGGTATTAAAGCACTGAGAGCGAACCTAAAGAAGGTATTTGAAGAAGGAAGGCTTCCTAGGGAGAAGGTTCACTTCATATCAACACCATTGGATGTTGTGAACAAAGAGGGTTAGCTAAAATCTTGATTTTTTGCAGTGGTACAAAGTTTTCCTATTTGAACTTCAATAAAGAGTTTTTGTCAATTCATCCTTACACTGAAGCTGTTCTCCTAAATCTAATGCATCAAAGATCTGGCATTGTTAAGGAAGATAGTCCTTGAACTCTCAGCCATATAAGCAGAACTAGCAAGAGAAAAAGAAAGTATGATGCTATATAAACCTTTCTCTCTGAAAAGAAAATAGAACAGGTTTGACTTTTGGAGACCAGCTAAATCAGGCAGAAGAGCAGAGAGAGGCTTTGTAGTCAAGGCCGGGGGGAAAAGTGAACAAGGAAGTTGTAAAATGCAAAATGATTAATTTTACTACTGTGTATTAAATAAAAGGAGGAGGTATATTTTGTGTATCTAACATGCTTCCTTTTACACTGTGTGGTAGTGAAAAGAACATTGGCTTTTCAGTCAACAGACCTGGGATTAAATCCTGGCTTCAGCACTTTCTGCCTGGGAAATTTAGGGCAGATTCTTAAACCTCTCTGAGCCTCAGTTTCCCCATAGGTTAAATGGAGCTCCCAGTACCCATCTCCCAGAAGTGTTGGAGACTATATCTGTCACTAACCTTCTGTTTGACTTTGGGCAACTCAACCTCTCTGAGCCTCAGAAGCTCCATCTATAAAATGGGAATAGTCATGCTTTCTGGCTCCAATCTAGAACATTTTTCCTGCACATGTGGACAAAACAAACAGGACTGATGTTCTTGATGGTTTTTGCTCTGTCAAATCAGAATAAAAATGACTACCTAGTAGTTGCCTTCTAAAGATTAGACAGTAATACATTTCAAGTCCCTAGTTCATAGTAGCCAGGCAATAAGAGGTACACAATTGGCATGCAGTAAATGTTCAGAGTACATTGTTGAATTCTCATAAGATCTATTGGTGGCATTGGCTTACTCAATACTCATTTTCATAGAGAAAAATATAGGCCATAGCAGACAACATATGAGACAAAAATTTCCCGTATTTAAATCGTGTTCTCCATTTTTCAAAGCATAATCATATTCTCATGGAGAAGGATACACACATCATACTCCCTATTTTCCAGAAAAGAAGGCTGAGATCCAGAGAAATTTAGTGATATTCACCAGAAATGGTGTGATTTAGCAGGATCAAGGCTGGAATCTGGATTCCTGAATTCTGTCCACGTGATCCTTCCATCGCCGAACAGTCTCACTGTCCTATGGTTCTGGTATATCTTTCCAGAAATCCTCTGTTAGAGTAAATTGTAAGAGCAAGAAATCAGCAATCAAGATAGCATTTCCTCTTACGAGTTCATGATGTGTTGATATCCTTGGCTTATTGTTTCAGTTTTTTAAGTGCAAAAAAGGTAATGAATTCTCTGTAACATTTAGAGAGGAACAGAGAACTCACTTTTGCTAAATTGAGTGGACTTGTGCCACTATCAGCTTTGAGCCTTGAACTGACTGCAGACCCTTGAAAGTTGAAAATTAGCAAAATGTTTTGCCTTTTTTCAGAAAAAAAAAAGATTAAAGTTTTTAAGATCAGAAATCAAATTAATCAACTCTAAATAGCAAAGGAAAAATTAAATTTTTGATCAATAAAGCAAATTGGAATACCAACAACATTATTAAATTTTCTTTGAAACAGAAGTCTTCTTATCATACATGGTTAATGACTACATATTGTTCAAAAGCATTGGGTTTATAAGAATCAAGCCCAAACTAACTTAGATTTCTTAAAATAGTTTATTTTCCCCAGTTAACTGTCTTAACATTTGATAAAATTTTTTTCTTTGCAATATTAAAATACTTTTAGAAAGTAATAGAAGTATAAGACGTGTAAATGTAATATAATATATATTTTGGTTCAGCCCAACAGACAATAATTTAGTTCAATCTACAATACTCATAGGGAACCTATTCTCTAGGGCATGATGCTGGCCCTAAGATAACAGAGGTCTCTGTCTTTGAGAAATTCAGCATCTGAGCTTTATGGTAATAAAAACTTATAGTTGCCAACTTTTGATTGATCTCTTGTTATGTATTAGCCACTTTGCCAAGAGTTCTGCATATGTTTTCTTATTTAATCCTCCCACCTCAATCTTTTAGAGATAGAGTTTTATTTGCCCCATTTTATAGATGAGGGGACAGTGTTTTTTTTGTTTTTGTTTTGTTTTGTTTTAGATTTAGGAATTTATCCTAGGACACAGAGTTCATAAATGGTTTAATCTATTGAATTAATATGCTAACACAAATATACAGACACAAACCAACAAACTTACATAAGTAAACACAAGTACTTGCAACTTCTATTTTTTTAAAAAAACTATGAATATATTTTTCCCTTTTTAAATGAGACAAAGGTGTTTGTTGTTGTTGTTTCTCCTGTCAGCTTATGCTTAAATAATGATTGTACGGTCATAGCATCATCCTTGTGTAGAAAGGGCAATGCATTTATAATCACACCGAGGAGTGCATAAGTCTCTCATGGCTATTAAGTCTCAAATGCTCTGACCCTGACACTGCATTTTGTTCATGTTTTTAAAAACATCAATTAAAACCAAAAGGTTATTTAAACATAGGTTGATTTCATAATAGAACTTCTAATCTTAAACAATACTTGTGTTTTTCCTGGGGAATTGTGGTAATAACATGCTTTGGATATACTCAGAACTGTCTTTTATAAAAGGATCCCAAACACACAAGGCCAGAGGACCTTAAACGTGAATGCTCAGGGGCACAAGTGTAGGAGGGAAATTTAGGGAAACATGAGGCTTTACAAAGGATAGACTTCCCAAAATGTATTTAAAGTTTTTGGGTAGAAAATTCTTCATAGAATATTTAGAAAAATATTGAAAGATATCTAATTCTGTTTATACATTCAAATAGTAGATTGAGTGACTATGTTAGTTTACTAGGCTGCTATAATGAACTACCACAGACTGGGTAGCTTACACAACAGAAATGTATTTTGTCACAGTTCTAGGCTGAAAGTCCAAGATCACAGTGTCAGTGGTATTGGTTTCTTCTGAAGCCTTTCTCTTTAACTTGCAGATTGTTACCCTCTTGCTGTGTCCTCACATGGTTGTCCCTCTGTGCATTTGTGCCCTGGGTATCTCTGTGTGTTCAAATCTCTTTTTGTTATAAGGACAGCAGTCAGATTAGATTAGGGTCCACCCTATTGGCCTCATTTTAACTTAATCACCTCCTTACAGGCCCTCTTTCCAAATAAAGTCACATTCTAGGTATTGGGTGTTAGGGTTTCAACATATAAAATTTGAGGGGACACAATTCAGTTCATAACTGTGACCTTTAGCTGCAGAGAGCTGAGAATTCTTCCAGATCTAGAATGTCATGCATTTTCTTCAAATTTTTCACTGCATATAAACTGACCACAATTTAATTTGCTAATATAATGCTTTTATTTATTTATTTATTAAAAATGACATTCCTGCTTTTCTGCATTACCCAGAGAGTGGTTCATAAGGCATTGTTCTGGGTTCCCCTCAGAGGTTAAAGGGAAACGTTCACAAAGTCTGGAGCCCTTGATGGCCTGCAAATGAAGGAGGAGGATTTCCTCCAGTTCCTTGGATCAGGAACCCACTTAGGTGACACCAACCTTGACTACCAATTGGAACAGTACATCTACAAAAGGAAAAGTGATGACGTTACCTCATACGCCTAAAGAGAACATGGGAGAAGCCTCCCCTGGCGGCTCGCACCGTTGTTGCCATTGGAAACGGGGCTGATGTCAGTGT
This sequence comes from Phocoena sinus, assembly GCF_008692025.1. Taxonomy (NCBI): domain Eukaryota; kingdom Metazoa; phylum Chordata; class Mammalia; order Artiodactyla; family Phocoenidae; genus Phocoena; species Phocoena sinus. The sequence goes on along the minus strand of NC_045772.1, from coordinate 31,773,744 downwards.
CATATCCTCTAGGAATATTGGCCAGCGAGCTGTGCTGAAGTTTGCTGCTGCCAGGAGCCACTCGTATTGCCAGACACTTCTCTTCTGGAAACTTCCCTAACCAGATCCAGGCCGCCTTCCCAGAGCCACGACTTTCAGTGATTACCGATCCAGGCTGATCTCGGAGGCGTGTTATGTTAACCCGCTTGCCATTACTGTGTTACAGTCTCTCCTCTGCGCTTTGTGGACATCGCCATGCCCAGCAACAACAAGGGAGCTCCCGAGGTGGGTCCGCGGTGGTGGATGCGGGGCGGGGCCTGCAGGAAGTTCTGCGCATGCGTGGCACCAGCTCCCGTGAGCACCCGGGGGAGGTCAGCCTGATCTCTACTCTGCGGAGATGCTAAGAAGGCCGCTGCTGGAAAGGCTGTGACCCAGGAGGAAGTTCAGGGCGAATGGACTGCTCCAGCTCCCGAATTTGCTGCTGCTCGACCTGAGGTTGCAGATGGGTCTGCGGGCGCCTTTTGCGCCTAATCAGCGGTTCCCTACTGAAGACTGCAGCGCTCCGCCCACCACTGGGGACTGGACTGCAGCTTCCACTGCTCAGGCCGCTGAACAGGTAGGAATGACCACTGAGTGGTCTCAGCTTGTTCTTCCACAGACTCTTAAACAGAAAATGGAAATAGATTAGTGGAAATAAAGTTTCTTTAAAAAAAAAATGACATTGCTGAATTAGCTTTAGTAGGATACTATATATGTGTGTGTGTGTGTTTTTATATATATATACATACACATACATATATATGATGTGTCCCCACATATATATGAATGTGTTTAGGTAGTAGAGAAATAGAGAGACAGCTGTGTTTACATCTACCTTTTTTTTTTTTTTTTTAGAAAGGGCAGCTGGGCAGCAACTGAACTGAGATGATGTTTTTGTTTTTGTTTTTATAAATTTATTTATTTATTTATGGCTGTGTTGGGTCTTCGTTTCTGTGCGAGGGCTTTCTCCAGTTGCAGTGAGTGGGGGCCACTCTTCATCACGGTGCGCGGGCCTCTCACGGTTGTGGTCTCTCCCGTTGCGGAGCACAGGCTCCAGACGCGCAAGCTCAGTAGTTGTGGCGCACGGGCCCAGTTGCTCCACGGCATGTGGGATCCTCCCAGACCAGGGCTCGAACTCCTGTCCCCTGCATCGGCAGGCAGACTCTCAACCACTGCGCCACCAGGGAAGCCCCATCTACCTTTTAACACATACATTTACAACCAAAAGTGTATACCTATTTATTGACCAATTACATATGACTAAATGAATAACCACAATCATATATTTTCACCATGCTAAAAGCATTCTGTTTAAAAATGCATTTGAAAAGTTTCTCTTTTAGATTAACCTATAGTTTCATTCTACATTCAACCTAGTTTTTGGATACATTTGTATAGACTAAAATAAATTATGTGGGGTTGTACTATGAGTTAAGTCATCCCAAGTATGTTCAATAAGAACCCCATGGTTGTGGATTGTATTTTCCAAAAATGGCTGCAAGAACATTTCCAATCCCATAGACCGTGGCAATTTCCCAGTCCAGAGGTGGAGTCTATGTCTCTCCCCACTGCAACCCTCCTCTTTAAAACTTGGTGGGTCTTTATGACTGTCTCAATAAATAGAATGCAGCAGAAAAGATACTATGGGACTTCTGAAAACAGGTCATAAAAAGTAACATGGCAGTTTTTTTTGTTAGCTTAGTTAACTATTTTTAGGCATGTTTTTAAAATATATGTTTGATTTTTTTATGATTCATATAGTTCAAAAAGTACTTAATTTCTTGAAAATGATTCATATAATCAATATTGATGCTGTCATGTAATACATTTGTTTGCCATTCCATAAAGGATAGTTCTCTGTTTTTATTGTGGAGATAATGTCTTATAAATCTTGAATTATTCTGTCTACTGCCTTAAACTATGACATAGTGAAAAGTTAATTAATAGTCTCAGGTTGGCTGTTATTAACCATTAGTATTTTACTTCTCCAGACCAGCTACCTCATTTATTTAAAAATAGGAGATTATACCACACCAGTGTTTTCCAGATTTTATGACCACGAAATTACCTAAGGCTTTTGTTATAATAATGTTCCAAGTCTCTCCTTGTGGAGATTCAGTAGGTCTGCTCAGGATCCTTTTTTTAACAAGACCCTGACATGACTCTTATGGTTAAGCAAGTTTTGGAGTAATTTCTAGTTGTCCAATTCTTTAATATAGGAAGATAAACTAAGTAGAATTACATTTAATTCGTAATCATCATAAATAATGGGAGCAGGATATTAATAATTCAGAGTGTATAATCCCCAGATTTTGTACTTTTGAATTCCAAATGAGTTTTGCATTATTTTGTCTATTGTTATATAGTCCTAATTATTCTTTCTCATTGAGATATAAAAATTAGTATTAATTGCAAGAGCTTATCAACCATATACACTTCCATCAAAAAATTTTACGTCACAATAAGATCTGTATTTTAGGAAAATAATACGGCAGCAGGATTTAGGAGAAATTGAAGGAAAAAGAAAAACTATATATGTTTTCTGCTCCAAGTAGTTTTTCCTTTCTGAAATGGTCACCTATGTTGCCAAAATATGCTTTGTTTTTTTTAATACTACTTGAAGATTTTATATTTAATTAGTATGCATCTTCACTTCTAAGACTTTCTTGGGGCCATATCTTAGCACTCTAAAATTGGGCTGCACCCATTGGGATGCCACAGGAGGGCAGTTAGTTATTAGATATAAGATGGGTGGTTGAAGACCTAATGCCTGTACAATCCACCTGTAGACTCAGGTTAACTTATACTCCGAAGCCAGATCATACTCTGGACGAGAGGGATATCTATCTCCCCTGCTGAGGTAGCTTTTGGCAGAGTATATTCCCATTCTAAGACATGGGCAGCAGCAGGATAGGGTAAGTTAGAAGGGGTGGGACTAAGAACCCACAGACAGAAAGGATCAGGTGGGCATGATGATACGTCTGTGGAAATTAGATAAAGCAGGGATCTGCATGCAAGTTCTGCAAGTTAAACAGGCAGTGGGTTGGTAGCAGTCATGGGGGTTGCGGGAGTGGGGGAGGAGAAGAGAATCTGTAGCTTGTGCCAATTTCCCTGGTATGAATACTCCTACCATGATCACTTTCAATCTACCAAAGTGAGATAAATGGGCTTGCAAAAATTTTTGAAATGTTAACAGTTCATTCTTATGAGCTAGTTTGGGCCAGCTCCAGCACACTACCAGTACTGCCACAGAGGTTTATAACTCAGGCAGGTATAATGGACCGAGGGTCAGCGACTAGGCAAAGAGATTGGGTGAGAAGTTGCCTGAATCCAGGCAGATCATCTGAGTGATATGTACCAGAATCATCAGCAAGAAAAAGCTAGCTATGTCATTGAAAATCGTCTGAGCCATGGTCTGCTTAGATTCATTGTTTTAAAATTTTTCTGTGGGCGTAGGTTAGAGGCAGATGGAAGCAAGTTGGAGTATCTGCCAGAGTAGGGAGCAAAAGCCTACAAGGCACCATATGGCAGTCCCTGCCTTCTTTCTCCCCAGTAGATATGCTGGGTTTCTGGGTTATTAGTGTTACCGAGTCCAAAGTCCAAGCTTGTACTTCTCGCCTCACGATAGGCCAGTAAATCTAGAGACGAGTTGTTGGGGCAAAGAATAGCAACTTTATTTAGAAAGCCAGCAGATGGAGAAGATGGTGGACTAGTGTCCCAAAGAACCGTCTTGCCTGTGGTAGAATTTAGGCTTCTTTTATACTAAAAGGGGAGGGAGTAAAGTCACACGTTTTCTGGTTCTGGTCAGTCTCTGGAGGGGATGTGCTAATTTCTTCCTTCCTGTAGTCATTCACAGTTGGGCCTGGTCAGGATGTTTCCCGTGAGCTAAACAAAAGTATTTTAGCTTAATGCTCATTACCTGGGAGGCAGGTTTCCCAGAGATGCACCATTATGTATAATTTATGCTATAGGCAACATCCCTTTAGTGATTAACTTGTAAAATAATACAAAGGTTCTTGCGTATTACGTTAATAATGCCTTGGCTCCTGTCTTTGATTGGGTGCTTCATTCTCAAGCCTACAGCATGAGAGGTATGAAACAGGTAAGACAGTCATTGAAGGAAAAGATTTCTCTGTCTGGTAGTGAGTTGCTTGTTTCTAATCAGCTTCAGGGATGAAATAAATGGGATAATTTGTACAAAAATCTTCCAGCTTCTCTCTCTTTCCTTTATAAATGTTCTGCCTTGCTTGAAGCAATCTATCTTCCAAGTGATGCCATTCTCAAATTTGGTATTTCAAGAATATTCTTTAGGGGGGCTTCCCTGGTGGTGCAGTGGTTGGGGGTCTGCCTCCCAGTGCGGGGGACGCTGGTTCAGGCCCTGGTCTGGGAGGATCCCACGTGCCGCGGAGCGACTGGGCCCGTGTGCCGCAGCTGCTGGGCCTGAGTGCTGCACCTACTGGGCCCATGCACCTGGAGCCCATGCTCCAGAACGGGAGAGGCCACCGCAATGAGAGGCCTGTGCACTGCAGCGGGGAGTGGCCCCCACTCACCGCGACTGGAGGAAGCCCGTGTGCAGCAATGAAGACCCAGAGCAACCAAAAATGAATAAATGAATTTATATATATAAAAAAAGAATATTCTTTAGCTCACATGCTAGGATGAGAGTTTTCAGTGTTTAAATCTGTGAATTTATATCATTTTATTTCCAGAAAAAATTTTTATTTCCAGAAGAAGTTTACAACCTAAATAATGGTAAAAGAAATTCCAAGCGATATGACTGTAGTTTTCATAACTTACTAAATCCTTTAAAAATAGCCGTCCTTAACATGTCAGTTTTTTTTTTAATGAATCTGACTTTTGGGTGCAGTTTTAGTCACAGTACATTCATTGATAATTTCTGCCCTTTAGTTATAAGGTAAGAGAAGCCCAGAGAAGCCTTCTAAAATGTCAGTAAAACAATTAAATATGGCATTTAAAGGATCCATATTTGATTAGAGAATGAAACTCTAATAATTCTTCATTAGAATATTCCCTTTTTTTCCAAATGATGTTAGTTGTAACGAAATATTATGAAAATAATTCTGTAAATAGTGTTTTCTGAAGATACACATCAGCCTTATATCATAAAAATTGTTGACACCATTTAAAAATATGGTGTATATAAATTTAATTATGTAAAATCATTGGAAGTCATAGAATTGGAAATAGTTTGTGATTGGATTCTATATCTCCTGTGAAGGGGAAAAAAAGATAAATAAACATAAATTTAAAAGGCACCCTGATCAAGCCAACTGCCCATTTCATTTCTCATTCCATGACTCTTAACCCTGGACTACTTCTGCTTTTCCATGCTGCCAAGCCTGCTTCGACCTGACTGTAGAGTTCAGGTCCAAGCCTGTCTCTGATGAAGTACCTGAGCCTCTTCTCCAAAGCTCCCTGCAAGGCCCTAGTGCTTCAAGATGGTATATACAAATTTAATTATGTAAAATCATTGGAAGCCATGGAATTGGAAATAGTTTGTGATTGGGTTCTATGTCTCCTGTGAAGGGGAAAAAGAGATAAACATAAATTTAAAAGGCACCCTGCTCAAGCCTACTGCCCATTTCATTTCTCATTCCATGACTCTTAACCCTGGACTACTCTTGCTTTTCCATGCTACCAAGCCTGCCTCGACCTGACTGTAGAGTTCAGGTCCAAGCCTGTCTCTGATAAAGTACCTGAGCCTCTTCTCCAAAGCTCCCTGCAAGGCCCTAGTGCTTCAAGCTTTTTCTCTCTTACAAAGTCCAGAGGCTCTCCCAAGTATGAACTTACAACTCTAGGCCCAGGCTGATAACCCTTCTGTCCTGCTCCTTATAAATCCACATCACATGGTTGTGTGTTGGGGCCTCTTTGTCCCTCCCACCCCCCTTTTTTTTTCCTGAGAAGGAACTGGGAAAGTAGGTTTGGTATCCTATTTTCTTGGCTTTTGTGAGAAGCCATCCCTGGAGTACAAATTAGAATCATGCTTCCCTAAGCCATTTCTTGACCTCCCTATTTAGAATTAACCCCCTCAAAACTTTAATCATACTCGCAGCACTCTATCTCCTTTTCAGCTTTATTTTCCTCCCTAATATTCATCACTGACTAGAATGCAAAATATTCTACTTCTATATTTGTCTATAGTTTGTATTTTTTCCACTAGAATGTAAATTGCAGGAGATCAGGGCTTTTGTCTGTCTCGTTCATTGCTGTCTCCCTGACACCTTGAGACATGATACACCACAGGTACTAAACAGTTATTGAATACCTGAATACGTAAAAGATCGAATGAACAAATTCTGGAGGACAGGGTTCAGACCTGGTAATAGGGTTCAAATCTGTGGCTGTCTAGCAGCTGGCTTCATGAGAAATAAGATGAAGGTCATTTCCATGCATGGCTATTATTTATGTTCCATTCATTTATCCATTCATTTAACGACAAATGTTTGTTGAGAACTTTTTGTATATAAGGCACTTTTCTATATGTTGGAAGTTGGTGCAGAGTTCCAGGTTAGCAGGTTTATTAGGGTCAATAGGATTTAGAAATGATATTACTATACACTGTTATGAATGCTTACTTACATGCTGGCTGAAAGAATATGTGAATGAATGCTAGAGAAAGTGTCCTGTTAGAGGTAGGTGCAGAGTGGGAGCGCAGAGAAAGATGTGAGTGCCTTGAAGGAGGTTATGGACAGGTGTTGCTGGGTGTAGATTTACAGAGGAGAAAGCATTTATTTTACAGACTGAGGAGTTGTTGGTAGACTTCCCTCTGGGTTGAGAGAACTGAATGCCCAAAACATAGATGAGGAAGCTTATGTCATTTGGGGGGAATTGCTGAGTTATTTGTGACCAGGGATAAGACTGGGAATGTAGGTTGGGGCAGGATTAGAAAGTATGTTAAGAATTTTAAGTTTATATCCTGTAGGTTGTGGGACACCACTTAAGGTTATTAAGTGGGGAGTGACATACATGTTATATGTTGCAGAAACATGAACATTTTTTGGTGCAAAATATTTGGAATTGGAGAAGGAAAGAAATTTCATATAGGAATGCCTGCTAGGGAGCCATGACTCTGGTCCAAGTGGAGATGATGAGGAAGACTAAGGTCATAGCAATGGGAGCAGAGTGGTGATGACAGAGTACATAGATATTTTGGAGGTGGAATTCATAGGATTTGATGAGAAGAATAAAGTAAAGGGAGGAATGAGGAATGTTTATGGAGTTTCTGATTTGGGAATTGATATATTATTTTATCCTTAACTTATATGAGTAATACATGGGGTAGAGGTGGAAAGATGGGGAGGGAGACACCAATTTGCTGTTAGACATGCCACATTTGAGTTGCAGATGCTCTTAAGAAGGTGAGCCCTGAGCTCAGTGTAAAATGGGGCTGTAGATGACGATCTGGGTATCATTGCTGAGGCTATGAGCTGCATCAGAGAGAGGATACAGAGCCAGAATAAAAGCAATCCTAGGATGGGATGCTGAGGTATGTGAATATTTAAGAGAAACTGGTAAAGATGGACAGTGAATACTCAGTTTCACCAGAACCAAAGGAGATATAAGGGAGGAGGACTCTTTGCAGAAGGAAGAAATGGTTAAATAAAAAATGCCGCAGAAGGTAAGAATGAGGTTCAGTAGTTAGGGATCTTGGATGACCTTAACAAGAGCCATTTCAGTTGGGTGCTGAAGGTGACAGCTGGATTGTGGGGTTTAGAAGGTAGGAAAGCAGGACAAATGCTGTACATTTTGTATGAATGCATGGCAGCACCCCCTTTATGCCCTTGGCCCTACCCCACGCAACCCTTCTCACAGAAACAGATCCTCAGTCATGCAGGGCTTACAACGAGTTGAACTAATTGAGCACCTTGTGTTCCCATGAGAACTCTGTAATAGTGTTCACCCGTTTACATGATGTGACTGCCCGCCCTTTCCTCTTCCTTTAGCATCCTCGCAGATGTTTTTTTTATGTAACTGAGGAACACTACTTACTGACCAAAATGTATTTGAGGAGGTGAGTGAGGTCCAGAAAGTCTTCATTTTTAGAAAGGTCAAGGGCAGATGCTGTAATTACCAGTAGCAGTCACATATCCTGAGATGTCCTTGATTTAAGTTCTGTGCTGGTGACAGTATCCTCTGTCACCTATATAATAATAAAAAAAAAATTTGCTGAGATCATTCTCTAAGCAGAACTTTCCAAACAAGGGCAAAAATCACACACGTACTTATGTATCTATGTATCTAAATGTATAGGAAAATCTGAAGGGTACACACCCAGCAGCAGTAAGTAACTTTGGGGAGAGGAGTGAGATTAGGGGAGGGATAAAGGTAGAACCTCACTTTTTAGTTTATAGTCTTCTGCACTATTTAAATTTTTCAATGAGCATATACACATGCATTACTTGTGCAGTTTTTTAAAAGTGGTAGTATCTCCTTATGTGGGAGACTGTCCTTTCCACAACTACCCCAGCACAAAATACTACATGGAGTTTTAAAGCGCTGAGGGTTTTAATATGAGTTCTTCTTGTTGACAATGAGTCATGAGCCCATTGGCAAAGGAAGAAATGTGAGAGGGAGGCGAACCAAGAAAAGCAGAAAAATGTGTATAAATATCACAAGCAAACTTTGGTGCTCTTTTCAGCAGCCAGGTGGTGTTGTACACTGTTACAGAGTATGGTCCACTTGCATTTGAATCACAAAGGGCCGCTCAGTAGAAATACAGATTCCTAGGTCCCACGTGATCTACCAGCCTGGATGCTCTGAGGATGAGACCTAGGAGCTTGCATTTTTCAAGATCACTGCTGGTGATTCCAAGGTATATACAAACATTTGAGGATCACTGGTACATATAGAAGAGTAGTAACTGGGAATCTGAGGGCCTGAGTTTTAGTTCTAACACTTACCATTGGTGTGGGCTTCGCACACATGGCTCCCCTCTCTGAGTCTCACTTTCTCATCTGAACATTGAGCAACCCCTTCCAGTTCCAGGATTCGATGCTTTGTATGATTATAAGCATGACACAGCACTGTGAAGAAGAAACTTTCCTCCGAAGGAATCTTCTCGTTATCATGTTTGTGTTTGTGCCTGCTCCTACTAAAGTAGGAAGCAGGCTTTAATGAAATCATGTTTATTGTTTCAAACTTTTGAAACCTGAGGTTATCAAGCCCTCGGGTGCTTATCTCTGACAGTAATTCCTGCTGCTAATGGTCATGGGTGTCCGTTATGGGGCATGTCCGTGACAATGTGGTAATAGAGCGGTCGTTAAAATTTCTCCTATCTCTTCCATGTTTGTAAGTATTTAGGTGTGAAGTGTCTGGAACTGGCTGGGGCAGGAGATGAGGTTGGTGGAGGAGGCATGGGGAATAGAGAGAGTGTTGTAAACATAAAGAAGTTTAATTCCTTAACATGGAGGTCATTGAAATGCTAAGTAGCCTTTAGTGTGGGTGTGATGCTTTCTTCACTCTCACCTCCTTTCTATGTTTAGTGACTGGATAATTAGGTCTCCTGCAAGCTGCTTTGCTCCTGTTCTGGCACTTTGGACCAGATTCCCTGTTTGCTGGCCACAGAGTGATAGAGGGTTAACTTGGTGAAATGGCCTTGGAGTTATACCCTAATATAAGAAAGTGGAAGCAAGCGGTTGGAGAGTATTAGGATAGAGAGTATCTCTTCTGCTGACCTTTGCTTGGCTTCTAACCTAAAAAAGAAAAAAGGAAGAAGGAGGATTTCTTCCTTCTTTGGAATTTCACTGTACAGAATTCATGAGAATTTCTTACATTTGTTTAAACTTACAATTGTTAAGGACATAAAAATGTGGTTTCACTGTTATGTGTGGTACTCTACTGAATTCGGTATAGGCTGGTATATCATAACCACAAGGAAAATAACCACATTCACATGCACACACATACAAACAGTACCCTGAAATTTCCTGATGCTATGTGGGATATTGAAGTCCCAGTTGTATTTTACAAGAAATTGTGGCCCTTCTTTGCTGTTTCCTTTTCTTTTCCAGCCCTAGAACTATCACCCTTCCTTTCTCTCTCCCTCTCTCCTTCCTTCTCTGCCTCTTTTCCTTCTTCCTTTGAAAAGTGACATGTCTAACACATTTGAACCCTAGAACACTTTTTCATAGACTACTGTGATTTAATACATGCAATGGGCCAATATTTTAAAAGTGCAGCTATTTATGAATTCTATAATGGCGGGGGGAGCAGGATATAATGTTGAGAGGAGACTCTCCTTTTGTTGAAAAAAATCACCTTTACGGGACTATTGCTTATAAAAAAAGCAAAGTCCAGAGCATGGACTCTGATGGGAGAGGTTCGCACAAAGGAAAAAAAATTCTGTGCTAAGTAGTGAAAAGGACAGTGTTCATTGAGTAAGTAAGCAATTCTAAGAGGTTGTTAGGCTAACATTTTTTAAATGTTCTTAAGTTTAGCAATATCCCGTTAAAAGTGATTTCATAGACTATTAAAACCTATGTGATGGTATGGGGGTTAAATCTTATCCAGATATACAAGACCACTGCTTGATTGCAATGAAAAAGATGGATAATGTTGGAGAGTCTGAACTCTTAGAGGTCATCTAACTTTGAAAAGATGAATGGAGTTTACTTGACTGACAGATCTCATAGAAGAGAATTTTGATGGAAAAACAATCTGACTTTGTAATCAGTCACCGTGTTGTTTTTCACTGTCACCCTGGAATTCCTCCATTGATACAGTGCCTGCTTTGCAAGCTGTCTTCTCTTAGTCACTGCTTTATTCTCCAAAATTCTCTTCAGGTTAAGCAATACAAAGCCACACTCAGTAACTGATTCACAAATAAAAAGTTCATGATCTATAGTCCTTCTATAGCTCTCAATTTTTTTTTCTCCTCCTTGAGCTTTTCAGTTTGAAGATAAATAGAGACACTTCTGGGACGATGAAATTAATTTGTCTCAAATTGTTGTCATCAAGTTAAAAATCACCCAATTCATATTGGTTCATTCTAGCCCAAACAGTGAGGGTTTTATAGATAATATTCCTTAAGTATAGTTAGTTTTAATCTTTGGGGGAAAAGAATCTTTACTGCTAGTCAATAGTCCAATGCCTGGGATTAGAAGGTGAACGTGGGTATTAACTGAGGTTGACACTGCGTACCCTACATCAGTGATTATATCAGGAGTCAGGGGCCTTAAAGGGAGATATAAATTGGTGCCGCAGACCTGGCGCCAGGCACAGACAGGGCCTGGCTCTTAGTCATGACTGATGTTGGGCTGTCAAAGTGATTTCTGGATGTTGTGACCTATTACCAGGTCCCCTGCCCTGAGATGCTCAGCCGGTATTGAATAAACTTGCTATTAATTTGTCTTTTTGCTTTTGTGCTCCCTTAATTTTCTAGCCTCCCTTTCTTCATTTTACCCCATCCGTGGTTAAGAGACTATCATCTGGAAAGTGACTCTTGAGGAGTTGGCCTGAGGGACTATAATTGAGATCATGAAGGAGCCCAACCTCAAAAACTATCGACGTTAGAAAGGGAATCTTAGGAGGAGGAAGGTATCGAGGAAGAAAGCTTGGGAGATGAGGGATTTCCTCACAGGATGTCCTGACAAAAAGAGACAGCTTGGGTGTCACCTGGGAAAGAAAACATTCTAGCTAAAAAATCAAAGGGAGTCCGGCTGAGAAGGAAAAGATGTGGGGAAGAACTGGTTAGGAAGTGTTAACAGAGAAATCAAGAGGTTGGGAAAGAAAGCAGGAGTACACTTGAGAAAGAACCATGTGCTAGAGACCATTTCAGAGTCTCCCCTAACTGATGGTGTACATTCATGCTTTCCCCACACCTGAACTTTTCTGTAATCTAACAGCCTTCAAAGCAGTAGGTGTTCCCATTAAATAATTAAATATCTATAAAAATATATATTATGAAAGTTCATAAAAATAAATGTGATTATTAGATAGGAAAATCCAATTTCCTTTTTTTCCTTAACCAGTCTTCAGAGCCTAATGGAGAAGGGCCTCTGAGAATTTCCCTTAAATCAATATTAAAAAAATTCTGTCCTCTCCTCTTCTGCCATTAAAGCCTTGCATGGCAGTGAACCAAAGTGCATTAGAGTTATATTGGGGATGTGTTAGTGAGGAAACTTACAGTCAAGGGGATGAGAATGTTTCTGCGGCCCTCTGTTCCCATGGGTTTTAGTTTAGTAAAGTCACCATCAACATTCTTAAGCTGGATTTACTGTATTTATTTAGTTTAAAATCAACTGCACAAGATTTATGTACTGCATGGGTTATCTAAGACTTCTTTTTAATTTAATATAAAAATATTAAGTAGAGTTTTAGGGCCTGAATTTCCTCCCATTGTGCCGTTGATATGTAAACACGAAGAAGGCTATGGTGAAGTCAACAAAACATAGGGAATCTTTTTGTGAAAAAGACAAAATCTCACGGAACATCTAAAATCAAATACAGTGTGCTTTAGGTTGTTCATGATTTGAGATTATTTGTTGTTAAAATTACTCCTCTTAACTAGCATGGATGGCTACCAGTTGAACAAATTCTGGTGCCTGGAACTCACAGATAACCAAAGACTATCAAATACTATAAAATCACTGATAGGTGCATTCTTAAATGACCAAACATTCGATACTTCTTTAGAATCACCCTTGATCTCATTTTAAAGTCCAAGCAATAGTTTAAAAAAATTTGTTCTTTCAAAGCCTTCTAGTTTTCTGTACTTATGATGTGGTGGGTTAGAGTATTACATACAACATTTTTGAAAAATTTAGGCCACTTCTGCCAAGATAAATATTGTGTAACCCTCTAAACTATCATAATGGCCCCAGAAGTAAATTTACAACAAATAAAAAGAAAACAACCCTTTGTAAAAAGCATGATCAACAAGGCAGACATCACAATGTATTCTTGATAGACATTCAATGCATACATTATCTTAAAGGAAATATGAAAAGAAAATATTTTTGCTTATATTTTGGGATAAGATCTAAGAACTCATACTTTTGGGTTGTTATTTTGTTTATGGTAGAGAGGAATGGTATAATATCAATATGTCCTCTTGACTGCTCTGTTAATTGTGTTTATAATAGTCAGCAATAGTATTTGAAGTTCTTTTAATGTCCTCTGGACTATGGTTGGTTTCCCTTAAATGTTTCCTTGGTTGTTCTTCCACTAGATGTCATGGTGTTGGTTAATTTATATGTCAACTTGACTGGGCTATGGGGTACCCAGATATTTGGTTAAACATTATTCTAGGTGTGTCTGTGAGGGTCTTTCTACATGAGATTAACATTTAAATTGGCAGACTGAGTAAAACAGATTGCTCTCCTAAATGTGGGTGGGCCTCATCAAATCCGTTGAAGGCCTGAATAGAATAAAATGTCTGAGTAAGGAAGAATTTTCTCTCTCCCTGCCCGACTGTCTTTGAGCTGGGACATCAGTCTTTTCTTGCCCTTGGAGTCAAACTCAGATTGAAACTTACACCATCAGCTGTCCTGGTTCACAGGCCTTCAGAGTCAGACCCAAACTATCCCCCTGGCTCTCCTGAGTCTCCAGTTTACAGCAGGCTTCACAGCCTCCATAATTACAATAGCTATTTCTCCATAATAAATCTCTTTATATATATATATATCCTATGGTTTCTCTAGAATAGAAACACCAGTTTCAAAGATCTGTACTCCCTTCCTGCAAAGTCTCTTCAAAGAGAGAGCTCCAAGAGGGGAATCAGGGAGAGCCAATCCCATTCATGGGCCTAGAAACTGTCCAAGGCAACCTTGTTTAAACAGATGATCAGAGCAGGGAAGTGGTGTTCTGAACCTCCTACCTCGGGCTCATTTCATGTAGCTCTATCTACCTCTGGCTTGGAGTCCCAAATGCTTTTAGCATCTGGCAGCCACTGGCTCAGCTCCCAACTGCTCTGCTCGGCTGCTAGAGGACTCCCTTGGCTTCTGGAAGATTACATCCAACCTCTGAAAGTCGTCTTTGGCTGTTGTTATTTGCAAAGCCCACCAGTCTGAACGCTTCTGCTGGAGCTGCTTCTGACTTCCTCAGGGGTCCTTATCCTCACATGGATGGATGGGCTTCTGGAATCTCAAGAAATAAAAAAATTGCATATGTGTCTTTTTCTGGGAAACAGATCATATATACGTTTTATATTTTTTTCCATCAGATTTTCAAAAGGTCCCAGTACCCAAAAAATGACCATTATCCTAGGGAGTTGGTAAGCTTGCTGGTTCTTTGAGGCATTCTGGTTCCGTTTTGCCTGGGAAGAGACATCAACTTAGTCAAATGCATTGTTTGCCTTGTTGAGCCCAAAGCAGTTCAGCAGTTTCTTAGCACTTTCTTAACCAACCTTGCTCCCCTTAACTGAAGAGGTTACATGTACTTTGTCCTCAGAATGACATGCTACACCTTGTCAGGCATTCTCACATTGAAAAACGTGCCCTCCCACTTCTTCTAACATGTCTCCGTCCCCTCTGGCCTATATTTGGGGTCACTAAAGTTTAGTGTTAGGGTTTCAGTGATTTCCAACACATACTTAACTTATTGCCTCTCTTCTTTTAATGGCTGAATTTTTACAGTTGTAAGCTACACGATAGAGTCACTGCTATAATGTTTCCCTGAGTAAAGGAATAGTACTGGAACCCATCTGTGTTCTGCCAATTTGCTGCTGTTTGACCATGATAACTTGGAAGGTTTATTCTTTGTTATGTTTCTGTTGCCTTACAGTAGGAGTGGTCCTTGTCTGCATGAGCTGCCAGTCTAGCAGGAGAAAGAGTTACACGTATAAATGGCGATAATTAAACGCAACAATGACTATAATAATGGTGTCTATAAAATACCATGGAACTGCAGCCTGGGGAGCAATGAACTCTGCTTCTACGTGTGCAGGTGGGGCCGGGCCAGGGGAAGCTACTAGGAGGAAAGAATTTTCTCCTACGCCCTGACATGGATGTAATCTGGCCAGGGGACCTGCAGGAAGGGAAAAGAAGGAGAGCTGATAACCAACACTTAAAAAAAAATCTAGAGAGGCATTCTTTCTTAAACTAATGTTTGGAAAACAATTACTGTTTGAATAAGAGTGTTTAAGTGTTCCTATTAAGCAGTGTCTTTGAAATGCTTATTTAAGACCAAGAAATTCTGTGCCAGTTTTTTTTTTTTTTTTTTTTAGAGAAAAAGCTGTATGCATTCATGCCTTATTACTTTTTTTTTTTTTTTTTTTTTTTTTATCTTTTTTTTGTTTGTTTGTTTGCGGTACCTGGACCTCTCACTGTTGTGGCCTCTTCCGTTGCGGAGCACAGGCTCCGGACGCGCAGGCTCAGCGACCATGGCTCACGGGCCCAGCCGCTCCGCGGCATGTGGGATCTTCCCAGACCGGGGCACGAACCCGTGTCCCCTGCATCGGCAGGCAGACTCCCAACCACTGCGCCACCAGGGAAGCCCCATGCCTTATTACTTTTAATTTTAAACAACTTACAAACATTTTAAGGAGTAATTTTTCCTTTACCTTTGAATTATATCCATTCTTTTTATACAAAGACATTCTAATTTCCTTATTTGTCTAACATTTGTGGAGTGTTTTATAGACTTTATCTAATATGTATTTACTCTCCTAGGAGGGAAGTTAATGCTCTCTATAAAACAGAATTGCTACTGTCAGCTACTATACGATTTGATGTATTACGAGATTTTATAAGTTAGATTCATTAACACACTCCATACAAGGGGTAATTCTAGAAAAAAAATTGATTTAAACTTTAAAGTTGTTAGTTGTTATAATTACTGGTCAGAACTTCCTGAAACACCTAGTGCCCTATCCAAATAAAGTATCAGAACTCTGTATTCTTTATGTCTTCATAGACTAAGGTTATTCTTGGACAGTTATTTGAGGAAATATATTTGAAAGCATTTATGCACAATCATTTAGCCCCTCTTATTTAAATAGCACGTTAATAACCATAAATTTTTGTTGTTTCCAGTTGTAAGTGTTCTCTTTATAGATCCTTTGCCAATTTGTCGCGCAGATGTTTTTGCTGTTTTAACAGCAACCAAAACTTTACTCTAAAGCTCTAATGAATTTGAGCACCTACAAGAGCACCTACAAAACACCAAACAATGTGCTCAGTATCTATAACATAGTCTTGAGGAAAAATAAGCTTGTAGACAAAGAATTATAGGGCGATTGGTTAAGTGCTATGAAAGAAGTACACAAAAACACTCACACGTTCAGAGACCTACGCGTTATGAAGCACTATGTTCTGTTTAGGGAGAGATGAACCGGCCAGGAAGGGCTACAGAGGGGAGAGGATGTTTGTGAAAGTTTCTAGAGGAATAAGGAGGAGAGTATTCTAGTAGGGGCAATATCATGAGCACCGTGAGTGTGAAGGGCGCTGAGAAGTCCTATGGAATAGGAGGTGAGGATGGGAATGAGGCTGGGGGCACCTTGGTACAGGCCTGGTGTATCACTTAACCTGAAGAGGAAATGGAGATCATGTACTAGAGATCACCTTGGTAACAGAAAGGAGAATAGACCCCTTCCAGAAAAACTCCATGACAGGAATACCAGTTAGTAGTTAATAGGCAATGTGAGAGTCTTAAATGCAGTGTTCACCATGGAAACAGACAAGATCCGTGGGGTCTGAGAACTCATTGGGGATGGCGGACTTGACGAGAACTGGTGACCAATGAATGAGAAAGAGAAGAAGGGGTAGATACAATGGAAGAGGAAGAGTGGTAAATGACAAATTTTTCAGCTTGTGAAATAGAAGAAATAGTGGTATTATTAAATAATCTAGGAAAGATAGGACAAAGAATTTTGAAGGAAGCAAAAGTTCTTAGTTTGGGGAAGAAATGCATTTTAGTGAAAGGAACATGGACACAGATTTTAATCTTGGTTCTCTGCTCTGTTATTCACTAGCTCTGTGAAACTTGGGGAAGCTCTTTAACCTCTCAGAGCCTCTTTTTTAAAAAAATTTATTTTATTTTATTTATTTTTATTTTTGGCTGCGTTGGGTCTTTGTTGCTGTGTGTGCAGGCTTTCTCTAGTTGAGCGGAGCGTCGGCTACTCTTCGTTGCAGTGCGCGGGCTGCTCACTGTGGTGGTTTCTCTTGCTGCAGAGCACGGTTTCTCTAGGTGTGCGGGCTTCAGTAGTTGTGGCTTGCAGGCTCTAGAGTGCAGGCTCAGTAGTTGTGGCAAACGGGCTTAGTTGCTCCGCGGCACGTGGGATCTTCCCGGACCAGGGCTTGAACCCATGTCCCCTGCATTGGCAGGTGGATTCTTAACCACTGCACCACCAGGGAAGCCCCAAGCCTGCTTTTTAAAGTAGGGAAAATTGTACTTACTTTCTAGAGTTGTTGAAAGGAATAAATGACAAAATGTATGTAAAGTGACCAGCACTTTCCTGAAATACAGGAGACACTCAAGGAGTATTATTTTTACTTGCACTTTCTCCTCCTTTTGAATTTGAGGAGCAGAAAAGATCCAAGATAATTAGTCAGCAAGGCAAGTAGAGTTGGTTAAAAAAACTAGGAAAGCTGGGGAAATTTGTATATATTTAATCCTGATCTCTATAGCTACTTTAGAAATACATTATACAAACAAACAACTTATTTCTATTGGTTTATCTGCCCAGTTAAGACAACATTCAGTTAAGGAGTATCTCGAACATGAGAGACACTAACGTTAGCCAGAGTAGGAAATGGATTCTAGGAAGTAAATGTGTTCTGAGAGGAAAACATATAAGATGAGATGTAGTTGTAATATTTTTTTTGTTTGTTTTTTGTTTTTGTGGTACGCGGGCCTCTCACTGTTGTGGCCTCTCCCGTTGTGGAGCACAGGCTCCGGACGCGCAGGCTCAGCGGCCATGGCTCACGGGCCCAGCCGCCCCGCAGCATGTGGGATCTTCCCGGACCGGGGCACGAACCCGCGTCCCCTGCATCGGCAGGCGGACTCTCAACCACTGTGCCACCAGGGAAACCCTGTAATATTTTTTTTGATTGTGGTAAGCTATGGGAAGGGGGGAGGAAGAGGTGATAGCACGGTGACTGGCATGCAATTGGTGATCAGTAATGATTTTTTGGCTGAATAGATTCGTGTTCCATTGAACATTTTGAAATGAGTATATTTTAGACCACTCTGTTCTTCTAAGTCGTCATTCATGTAGCATTTCTTTTTGTTACAAGTATAAAAAACACTTCCCCCCCCCCAACAATTGTCTGAATATTCTACAAATATCTCAATGTCAGATTCAGCCTTCTGAATAGATTCAGATTCCAAAAAGCTTTTACCTTTTTTCTCTTTTATTCCCTACCACAAGAGGGCATGAATTTCATCTTCTCTTAAAAATTTAAATAGAAAAATATGGGGAAATGTGAGCCATTTCCAGTCTGTTCAGTTGTCTACCTGTTCTGAGATCTCAGATTTAGAGAGAAGTTTCTAATCACCTTACAATTGCCTTTGGTATGAAAAAAGGTATACCTATTTATTTCTAATGCTCCCATTTAGTATCATGAATTTATCTAGTACCGTCTAGAGTTTGTTTGTTTGTCTTTTAAATGTGAATCATCTCACTACATCAAGCAAAGAACACGGCTTTGCCATGTATTCTATCAAATACTTTAGTAACTGTACTCAACCACCTTTCCAAGCGCCAAGGTGCTCCATCTTTCTGCAGTTTTGCAGTTTGGTCAATAAGATGATGTCCTTTCTGACATTAGAATTTAATGATCCCACCTAATCTTTATTTTTCTTTCCTCTTTTTTTCCAGAAGAGAGACACCCTAAAATCCTGGGAGATCACCAGTTGCCCTGTAGATCTAGCTCCAAAGGACGGGTTTGGTAAAGCAGGATAGGTTAGGATTTTGTTACATTGTTATATCAGATGTAAGTTTATTCCAAAACAAACTAATTTAATTTTTCTAAATTAAATTAAACATTCTTCCTTACCTTGAAGTTAAGAAGGGTTATGTCACCTCAAAAGATGCCTGTTGCCTAGGCTGCCATGGCCCATCAGAAGGCTGGGAGCTCTGCAGCTGACCTCATAGATTTCTGGCTTCTTAGACCTTCCATGAAGCTTCTAAAGCTTTGGTTTTTAGGGTTCAGGTCCCCAAACTTTCCAGGCCCACTTACATTAGAGTTACTGGTTCCTCCCAGAGTATTTTCCAGTCCCCAGAAATCTCCCTTCCTTCTGGAGTCAGGATACCCTCTTTTATCCCTGTGAGACTGTCTCTTTCTAAAATAATCCTGATCCTTTTTAATTAAATTTGAGAGCAAAAGTCTCTAGAACACAAAAATATTGCTTGTCTTCTAGAGAGAGAAAGGAATAATGATTCCTATTTTCCTGATGCACCTACACGAAAAGTAAGTATGGTTTAATTCTTCATCTGATTGACCTGTCATATTGGTCAAGTAACTGTTTCTACTTTAATGGTGTTAAAGGCTCCTAAGTGGATGCTTCACCACTGCTGGTGTAAAAAAATGAGATCCTAGAACTGGGATTTTGTGTGTAAAAGATATCTTAGGTTGAGCAAATTTTGTGTGTGTGTATGTGCAAGTATCAATAATTCAGTTTGAGGTATGATTAAGTAGAATATCAGATATTCATCTCAAAAAGATTTCATGGGCCACCATCATGTTTTAGGTATTATGATTGGCACTGGGATTTGAGGTACAGCTCTGAACCAGACAGACAAATCATAGGATCTTACATTCTATCAGGAATTTTTCTGGAGCAAGATGATGGTCAATAAGATGATGTTCTTTCTGATACTAGAATTTACGACAGGCATTGTCAAAAATGCTGTATGTAAATTATTTTATTTAATATTTGCAATCACCCTGTGTGCAGATGTAATTCTTAGCTCCATTTTATTTATTTATTTAAATTTATTCTATTTTTTTAAAGTTTTGGCTGAGTTGGGTCTTTGTTGCTGTGTGCGGGTTTTCTCTAGTTGCAGCGAGCGGGGCTACTCTTCGTTGCAGTGCGCGGGCTTCTCATTGTCGTGGCTTCTCTTGTTGCAGAGCACGGGCTCTAGGTGTGTGGGTTTCAGTAGTTGTGGAACGCAGGCTCAGTAGTTGTGGCACACGGGCTTAGTTGCTCCGCGGCACGTGGGATCTTCCTGGACCAGGGATCGAACCCGAGTCCCCTTCGTTGGCAGGCAGATTCTTAACTACTGCACCACCAGGGAAGTCCCAGTCCCATTTTATAGATAAGAAAACTGAGGTGGAGAACATTTAAGTAGTTCACCAAAATCTATAATGATTGTAAGTTCTTGAGATTAAAATCCAGGTATTCAAAACCTGTGCTCAATGCTGCTGTACTAGTCAGGATGGCCATAAAGACCGGGAATGTAGATTTTTTGTTTAAATAGAGGGGCTTTCTTGATCACTTCTTCTAAAATACTCTTAAGGTGCAGGTTTATTCAGTGAAAATTAGAGACACAGACTGTTACAGATTTAATTGTGTCCTTCCCAATTTCACATTGTTGAAGTCCTAATTTCTAGTACTTCAGAATGTGACCTTATTTTGAAATAGAGTTGTTGCAGACAGAATTAGTTAGTAAAGATGAGGTCATACTGGAGTAGGGTGAGCCCCTAATCTAATATGACTGATGTCCTTATAAAAAGGGGAAATTTGGACACAGATACACATAAGGAGAACGCCATGTGAATGTAAAGGCAGAGATAACGAGTGATGTGTCCACAAGTAAAGGAAAGCCAGATTGCCAGCAAAACACCAGAAGCTAGGAGACAGGCATGAGACATTCTTCCTCACAGCCCTCAGAAGAAAGCAAAACTGCCAACACCTTGATCTTGGACTTCTAACCTCCAAAACTATGTCACAATGCATTTCTGTTGTTTAAGCCACCCAGGTGTGGTACTTTGTTACAGCAGCCCTAGCAAACTGACATACAAGCCACCTGAGGCATCACATCACAGACGCATGAGTAGCAATTTAAAATAATGCTCCCTTACTCTACTCTATTCATTGGTGATGAGGAACAGAAGGTTGAACAGATCACATATTGTAACATAATAGCAATAAACCATTTAGTGTGCACAGTTCACCTCTGTTGCCAGACTTTATGGCTACCCTGTATATTTCCCTTAGAGAAGTTGATTCATTACAAAAAAAAAATCACTAATTAGATTTATCCATCATATCAAGTAAATGCTTCTTTGGTTGAGGAGTTTAACCAAAGGAGAAGGGGGAGAGCCATACAAATTTTTGAAAACAACGAAAATTATTAAATGTGAAATCTGAAAATAAGCATTCAAGATAGTCAGCCTAGTCTGTGATGCTCTAGGAGAGTTCATCAGGCATCAACATCTCCCCTTCCAGCTCTAAACTTCTGTATTACTATTGCCTCAGAATTCATAGCTGAGGGTGCTGTGGGAAATAAACATCTGTGGTCGAGTAGGCGAGAAGAGACAAGTACATAAATAATGGTCAAATCAGTTAGAGAGTGATGTAAAACACAAGAAAGCACATATGAGGGGCTATATTAACCCTGACTTAGGATAAAAAAGTGAAAATAATAAAGTAAGGTTTCTGTTTGGCAGTAATTTGGAATTTGAGAATCTTGAAGTTAGTACAGTATTTCAAATGGTAAAGAAAACTAGAGTTTTGTTTTTTTTTTAACCAGGGCAAGTGTTTGTTTTTTTGCTTGTCTAAAGACAGAGTAAATACTTCTAATATTTTTTCTTTTTTTATAAACTTCACTTTTTTAGGACAGTTTTAGATTTATAAAAACATTGAACAGCTAGTACGGAGAGTTTCCATAGACCATCCCCATATACCTACACTCACACAGTTTTCTCCATTAACATTTTACAGTACTGTGTACATTTATTACAATTAATGAACCAATATTGATGTATTATTATGAACTAAAGTCTATAGTTTACATTAAGGTTCACTCTTTGTACAGTTCTGTGGGTTTTGATACATGCATAATATCATGTATTCACCATTATCATGTTAGTCAGAATTCACTTTTCTAAATTTCTGCTGTGCTTCACCTATTTATTTCCCTAATCCCCCATCCTTGCCCCAACCAAAACCTTGGCAACCACTGAAACTTTAGCACTCTCTATAGTTTTGCCTTTTCCAGAATGTTATCTAGTTGGAACCATATAGTATGTAGTCTTTTCAGACTGGCTTCTTTCACTTAGCAGTATGAATTTAAGGTTCCTCCACGTCTTATGATTTGAAAAGTAGGACTGCATTTAGCTTTGTGAGAAACTGCCAAACTGTTTTCCGAAGTGGCTGTACTATTTTACATTCCCATCAGCAATGAATGAGAGCTCCCTATTGCTACACATCCTCACCAGTACTTGCTGTTGACAGTATTCTGAATTTTGGCCATTCTAGTTGGCATGTAGTGATATCTCATTGTTTTACTTGCATTTCCTCAATGACATATGAGGTGGAGCATCTTTGCTTATTTGCCATCTGTATATTTTCTTTGTTGAAGTGTCTGTAAATATCTTTTGTCCATTTTTTAATTGGGTTTTTTGTTTCTTTATAGTTGATTTTTAAGAGTTCTTTGTATATTTTGGATAATAGTTCTTTATCAAATGTGTCTTTTGCAAATATTTCTCTCAGTCTGTGGTTTGTCTGTTCATTCTTATGACATCATCTTTTGCAGAGTTACAGTTTTTAATTTTAATAAAGTTCAGCTTATCAAATATTTCTTTCATGGATCATGCCTTTAATGTTGTATCTAAAAAGTCATCACAATTCCTATGTTCATCTAGGTTTTCTCCTATGTTATCTTTTAGGAGTTTTATAGTTTTGTATTTTACATTTAGGCCTGTGATCCATTTTGAGTTAATTTTTATGAAGAGTATAAAATCTGTGTCTAGATTCATTTTTTTGCATTTGGATATCTAGTTGTTCCAGCATCATTTGTTGAAAAGACTATCTTTGCTCCATTGTATTGTCTTCATTCCTTTATTAAAGTTCAGTTGACTGCATTTATGTGGCTCTCTTTTTGGACTATATTCTGATCCATTGATCTGTTTGCCTATCCTTTTGTTAATATCACATTGTCTTGATTACTGTAGCTTTATTGTAAATCTTGAAGTCAAGGAGTGTCAAATTTCTGACTTTGCTCTTTTCTTTCGATATTATGTTGGCTGTTTTGAGTTTTTTGCCTCTCCATATAAACTTTAGTATCAGGTTTTGGTATACATGACATAACTTGCTGAGATTTTGATTGGGATTGCTTTGATCTATGGATCAAGTTGGGAAGAAAAAATATCTTAATATGAGTCTTCCTGTCAATGAATGTGAAATGTCTCTCAATTTATTTAGATCTTCTCTGATTTCTTTCATCAGTGTTTTGTAGTTTTTCTCATATAGACTTTATTTGTATTTTGATAGATTCATACCTAAGTATTCAATTTTGGGGGTGCTAATGTAAATGGTGATGTGTTTTTAATTTCAAATTCTAGTTGTTCATTGCTGATATGTAGGAATGCAATTGACTCTGTCCATTACCCTTGTATCCTGCAACCTTGTTACAATTGCTTAGTAGTTCCAGGATTTGAACTTTTGGATTTTTGTTGATTCTTTTGGATTTTCTACCTAGACAATCATGTCATCTGCAAATGAAGACAGTTTTATTTCCTCCATCCCAAACAGTATTCCTTTTTTTTCTTTTTTTCCTTTTCTTGTCTTATTTCTTGTCTTATTGTTAGGGCTTCAAGTATGATGTTGTAAAGGAGTAGTCAGAGGGGACATTCTTGCCTCTACTTGATATTAGTGGAAAAGCTTCAAGTTTCTCACCATTGAGAATGGTGTTAGCTGTTGGTTTCTTGTAGATATTCTTTATTAAGTTGAGGAAATTCCCCTCTATTCCTAGTTGCTTAGTTTTTATCATGAATGGTTGGATTTTGCCAAATGATTTTTCTGCATGTATTGACTTAATCCTTTATCTTTTATTCTTCAGCTTGTTGAAGTGATAGATTACATTAGTTGATTCTTTTTCCATATTTATTGAAATATAATTGACACTGTATAAGTTGTGTACAGCATAATGGTTTGACTTACATTTTTTTTTTGGAAATTTATATTCATTGATTTTGTAAGTTTGTCAAACCGGCCTTTCATACATAGAATAAATTCCATTTTGTCATGGTGGATATTCTTTTAATACATTGTTGGCTTCAATTTGCTAATATCTTGTTGAGGATTTTTATATCTATGTTCGTGAGAGATATTGACCTATAGTTTTCTTTTATTGTAGCGTCTTTAACTGGCTTTTGTATTAGGATAATTCTGGTCATATAGAATGAGTTTGGAAGTGTTCCATCTGCTTATATTTTGGGGGAGAGATTATAGAGAATTGGTATAACTTCTTCCTTAAATGTCTGGTAGAATTTACCAGGAAAACCATCTGTGCCTTGCTTTCTTTTTTGGAACGTTATTAATTTAATACTTTTAATAAATGTAGTATATTTGTATTATTTACTTCTCCTTTTGTGTGTTTATGTTTTTGTGTGTTGTGTTTTTGTGTCTTTCAGTAAACTTGTGCATTTCACCTAAGTTAATGAATTTGTGAGTGTGGACATATGCGTTGCAAAAGCTGGCCTGAATTAAACAAATGCCTTATTTGACTTAATTCAATCAAATAAATTATACCTAAATTTTTTCTAAAATTTTATTTATTTAGTTATTTATTTTGACTGCATTGGGTCTTCATTGCTGTTGGGGAGCATGGGCTCTAGGCACGCAGACTTCAGTAGTTGCAGCATGCAGGCTCAGCAGTTGTGGCTCGTGGGCTCTAGAGCGCAGGGTCAGTAGTTGTAGCACACGGGCTTAGTTGCTCAGTGGCATGTGAGATCTTCCCAGACCAGGGATCGAACCCACGTCCCCTGCATTGACAGGTGGATTCTTAACCACTGCACCACCAGGGAAGTCCCTTTATACCTAAATCTTAAAAAAAAATTTTTCTAAGTACTTATATCACTTAATTTAGCTGTTTAGATGAATCTCTGCCTGGCTCTAGCCAGGCACAATAGCTAGCACAATATAGCTAGCACAATAGCTGCTGCTTCCTTCTGTTCACTCCTCCTGCTCTACAAAGTATTTGCAGGCCTACATTTTGAGTCCTAGGGTGTAGTTCTCTGCCCTTTCTGGTTTCAGGAACTTGTGCTTTCTTCCCTGCTTGTACCTTCCCCCCTTTTACAGCACTTCAGATTCCCTGAGCATTGGACAATGTTTCTTTTCCTACTTTCAAGAATTATCTTCTGGTTCTGGTCTGTTTATCTGACATTTGACCTCTTCCTTCTGTTGACCTCAGTTATTTGGGTGAGGAAAAGACCCTTCTTTGAAAAATCATGGAAAAATATGAGCATGAGAGGGGATGTGTCCCTCTTGACATTTCCTTAGTTCTGTCTTGAGTTTATAGTTGAAATAGAAACATGCAATCTTCACTGGACGCTAAGACAGCCTTTAAAGAAATAAATCTTCTAAGAGGAAGGATAACTTCCCTGTTATTATGAAATGCTAACTCATAAGTATGTTCCATTACCATGAATTGTCTAGCCTTTAAAAAGCTTTTAGAATTTCAACGAGAATCATTTCTAGAGTGAGAAGAAAAAAAATTTCCTTTCTACAGCATGATTACAAATCATTTCTCCTGCTGTCTAATGGTTTTCAAAATCATAGTGCAGTAAAAAAAAAAATCCCTCCACTTCCTTTGTTGAAAAAGGAAGGAACTGAAGTCATTAATGGTTCTGATGAAATTAGGAAATTCATACTCTCCCAGCCCCAAAGAGAATATGTTAAAAGTTTTAACAGCTTAAAAGTCTCTCTCAACTTCTCTCTGTGTTCATGAAGAAAACACATGAGAAATTCCCATATGGAAAGTATAGATTTTTCTTTCCCCTAATCTCATAAAGTAGCTTCTTATCTCTCCTCTTCTTTCTACAAGAGTGAACTGAACTAAACCACAGGCTACTGCCTGTTTCAGTGCACTCTGACCCATCTCTACCACTGATTATTTGCCCTGTGTTCAAAGACAAAGGTAATCAGCTTTTATGCTTCTAGAAATGTGTTGACCCTTTCTCTGAAGTATGTATACAGAGAATTTTGCTAAAGTTTTGAGGCACTTTGTCAAAGATTCACCTTCTGTAATGGGGATGGGGGAGGCCACAAACACTAAGAGCAAAGCACACAGCTGCTTGGAGGAACATTGCCAAGATAAGAGCAGCTTTGAAGGATAAACTGGGAGATTATGTTAGCAAGCATGGCTAAGGCTTCTGGAGGGCTGGAGGAGGTTGCACTTCCCTATAACATTGTATTACAAGTCTAAGGGTTTTACTCTTTTCTAATGAGCTGTTTATGTTCCCTGTGGGATACCAAACACAACTTTTCTTTCAAAAGAGTAATATTTCATTAAAAATGCTTTGACTTTGTGGTAAACATATTTTAGGACCTAAGAGAATCAAGGACAATGATTTCCACAAATGTCTTATCTATTAGAAATGAATGCTTAGATGGATTCAGCATGGTCACATTATTAGGTTTTTTGGCAAATATTTTCCAAATGGGTAACTCTTAAGCCAATAATCTACTCTGTTGTATATGATTTCAAATAAGATCTAATTTTTATTTTCTGTCATAGTTGTATTTTATTTCTTTGGAGTAGTTTCCTTTCCTAAAGTATGTAGTTCTAGGTTTTAGTGTTTCTTGAATTTTTAGTTTTCTTTATATTTTCCCTTTTGTGTTCAAGCACTGCTTATTAAAATTAAATTTCAGAAGCTGGTACAGACATTGGTAATATATGGAATTCATATATATTCCTGCTAACATATGGGATTTAAATGAATATCTAAATTTTAGATTTTGTGGTGGTCTATACGATTTTCTTGTTACAGTCTTGCCTTCCCAATTGTATTTTTCATTGGGCTAACATTAAATTCAGTTTCCTTCCTGAAGAATACATATTGGGAAATAGACATGAATATGGCAGCCGAGAGCAAT
The DNA here is from genome assembly GCF_008692025.1 of Phocoena sinus. Classification (NCBI taxonomy): domain Eukaryota; kingdom Metazoa; phylum Chordata; class Mammalia; order Artiodactyla; family Phocoenidae; genus Phocoena; species Phocoena sinus. The sequence goes on along the minus strand of NC_045772.1, from coordinate 31,746,723 downwards.
ACCTACACATAGTAGATGGTAAATTTATGCTGGCTGAATGAGAAAATGAAGAGATGTTGCTGAATGAAGACCTTCAGAAAATCAGAATAAAAAATGGTTTTACCAAATATCAAAAATTGAGAACATAATATAGTTAATGTAGGTTATTGAGAATATATCATATTTTTTCAATTTTCATCATCATGGCATACTAATATTTACTTTTCTACTGTGATAATGAAATATATATATTCATTTTAACTTATTTTAAGTTATCTATGTATATATGTTATATTATGTGTTATGTTATGAATATTTAATGAATATTGAATTTACCTAGATAATATAAAAGAAAATAAGGCTACAGTTTTCAACAGTGCATACGGTATTAGTTTCTACCTAAGTTATTTTTAAGCTTCTGTCCTTACTCAGTTTTTATTCAGCTCAAATGCTCTTTGATATTGGCCTGAACTTCTGTTGAATCAGGACACAAAAAGGATGAAAGGCTACTTTTGTTCACAAGTTTAATTCTTACATTTTTCCTTCTGTCAAAGTACATTTGTCAGAAATCTTTCTTCCTAACTGTATAGTTAATAATTACCCCTGACTATTTTGAGAATGGAACTATTTTAATATTTTTACTCCATGTAACAGAGGATATCTTTACAGCATCTAGAAGGACTTGATTGATACATTCAGGATATGGTAAAGGGTAATTTGAGAATTGCTAACAGAAAAAGAGGTTGTACATGTTGGGCAGGAAAATATCATAAATGTCCACTTGTACTATTATTCAGCTAATGCTCTATGAATTATATAACCATTTCTCTACAGTTGAATATTTAAGTCATTTCTGAGCATTTAGCTTCAATAAGCTTCTTTTTTTTGTTTCAATTTCATTAATTTCATGATCATGCCCCCCTGTCAAGGTGGGTTGATTTCTAATGTGATTATTTTATTTTATTTTATTTATTTTTTTAACATCTTTATTGGCATATAATTGCTTTACAGTGGTGTGTTAGTTTCTGTTTTATATCAAAGTGAATCAGCTATACATATGCATATATCCCCATATCTCCTCCCTCTTGCGTCTCCCTCCCGCCCTCCCTATCCCACCCCTCTAGGTGGTCACAAAGCACCGAGCTGATCTTCTTGTGCTATGTGACTGCTTCCCACTAGCTATCTATTTTACATTTGGTAGTGTATATATATCCAACAATAAGCATTTTTCTCTAAAATTAATTTTTGAGAGCAAAATTATATGGCCCAAATATATTAGTATTTTTTTTTCCTTTGATGATCTATTTTTGTATGTTTTCAAAATGAGTGTATTGATGTTGTGTTAACTGGGTACCATCTGTATGTGACAGTAAAGCAGCAATTTCCTCGGAGAGCGTTATAGAAAAATTTGATCGTCAGAGGTTATGCACCAACTGGAATTTAGAGTATAATGCACAGAACTAGTAGACTATGTTCCCCAAAACGTTGAAAACATTTTAGACACCTGCCTGTGCTTGGTTGGTGAATATATCATGTACTTATTTAAACCCCATCTTATTCCTGAAAGTAAATGTATCTATAACAATAACTCAGAACAGACTTGACAAAACTGAGCAGAATATACATCGAATTTTCTTCCAAGTAAAAGATAGGAGGAAGCAAAAGTCACTTAAAAGTCCTTCAATTACAACTTTTTTTTTTTTTTTTTTTTTTTTTGCGGTACACTGGCCTCTCACTGCTGTGGCCTCTCCCGTTGCGGAGCACAGACTCCGGACGCGCAGGCTCAGCGGCCATGGCTCACGGGCCCAGCCGCTCCGCGGCATGTGGGATCCTCCTGGACCGGGGCACGAACCTGTGTCCCCTGCATCGGCAGGCGGACTCTCAACCACTGTGCCACCAGGGAAGCCCTGAAGTAATCTTATTCTTATATGTTGATGTAATATTAAAATACAGGTAAATTGCTGTCAGAAAATTAACATTTGGTAAGTGTTCCCAGCGTGCTATGGCCTATATCAGTCCCAGCTGGACTGCGGTAGATGGTGTGAAGTTCTGCAGTGAGAGGACCACTGAAATCAAAGGGAAGAGCAAGCTTATGAGGAGGGGGAGATGGTGGAAGCTCACAGGGTTTAAGAATTTGAGAAAAGTCAACAGCCTAAAGCTTCAAATCAAAATGGTGCACAGCTTAGGCAATCCATGTGTAAGGAGACCCTAAGGAACCAGGAAGATCCCGCATGCATGGAACCAATGAGTGTCAGAGGGGATATGCATACCCAGATCTATGCTAGGCCATGCCAGAATTCCATCCCTGCAAAATGTGAATGCAGTCATTAAAACCTGTCTCTATTCCTTCTTATAGATGAGAAATGGAAACAAACAAATAAAGTATTAGGTGATGGCCCTAGCTAGTTGGAGTGAAATCACATAGGATTCTCTTTGAACATGGCAAGAGAATTCCCCCCCTTTTTTTTTTTTTTGTGAACCTACTGTTTTACAAAACCTGGGTTCAGTGCTTTATCTGTGTTAGTTTAACTCACACAAAACCCTATGAAGTAGATGATGCATTCTTACTTTACAGAGAAGGAACCTGGATCCCAGAGAAGTCACATATCTTGCCCAGGGGCACGCAGCTATTGATGGGGTAAAGATTTGAACCCAGATCTACAAAGCTCAGGTGCTTTCTATTATTTCTAATGGGTCTGAGAATGAAATGATCCAGTAGCTTAAGTCCAGTGAAGTGTTACTACATTTCCACCCCAAGGCATAGAGCAGATAAGATGGAATTCTATATCTCACTTACTCTGGAAAGCAATTGAGTTATATTAACCCACTTACCTATAAGTGATAATATAAAGACCATATTCACCCAGCTACAAGATAATTGGAATATGTTCAGGTCCAGAGCAGACCTACATTCAAGATAGTACTGATAGTGCTAATGGCATTTGTAGAGAGAATCTTAGATGTTGCTTCCAGTCTTGTGATATTTAGCATCTGGTGAGAGATGGATTGGCTCATGTTGACAAAAGTACATGTTTCCAGAGCACAACGGTTTAAATTCAATCCAAACCAGCCCAAGCTGAACTGAATAAATCAAACCAAAACAAAACAGCTCTTACGAACAGCTGGTGACATTGTTATGCAACATTGTACTGTAGAGTTTTTGGTCAAGCAATGAAACAATCACTGACCAGACATTTACCTACGTAGTTATGTTTTTGCAAAAGAAAAATATCATATGTCAGGTACATGTACTTGTGAGTAAATAAGTTCCATATATATTCATCTTATTTGGCAGTTTGCATTTTGTCTTTGTTATAGTTTTAAGGTCAAAAATGATCTCCTTTTCCCCAAATTATGTCTATTTCACAGTTTCTGCTTTACTCCAAAAGACTTGTCTCAGTCTTCCAATATCCATTGTGAGCTCTTGGCTCCCACAAAAATGCCATTTTTCTAAATCCTGTATTAGAGTCACATATTTTAAACATGCTAACCTAGTCATGCCATGTTATTGGTAGACCTATTGAATATTTTCACTTTTAAAAATAGAAAATCTTTAACCAGATACCCAGTGCTTTGGTAGAAGGTTCAGTTTACCTGCTTAATAGATTGAGGCTAGCTCATCTTAAAGTGGGAGATTGGAATCGACCAGAGTTGGTGAGTTCTCTGAAAGCAACAAAATCTAATAAGAGCTTGAATTAGGGCAACTTAGGCCATTCTTCCTATTACTGAAAGGTAATCAACTTTAATAGACCCACTGTAGTAAAACAGGGAGAAAGCTGCCCTCCTTAAGACCATGACAGCTGACTTCCTTAAAATGTGCTAATCACACCTGAGACTATCTATTCTAGAGCCATTTTCAGTTATAACTGAAATGTGAGACAGGAAAGAACTTGGAAGAGGAGAAAAAAGCTCATCATTATTAAGCTTCTCTGTGTTGAAATCTAAGGTTCTATTTAGTATCCAGCACACTGAGGACCATTACATAACAATCTCCCCTCCTTTTTTGCCTCTCCCTTCCCCACTGCTGGTTCCACTACCCACTCTCAAAGCCCCTCTTTTCCTGAGCATGGTAAATATTACTGTTGTGGGTCCCACATCAGCCCAGCCCCTGTGTAACTGGTCTCTGCTTTTCCCAACAGGATTCATTGATCTTTTCTTAATTCCATTTCCTGGGCCAACTTTGGCTCACCAGAAAACATCCCTGTACCATTTAATACTCTTCTCTTGCTGGTCTTTGAGATTTGAAAAATAAGTTATCAAGAAGCCAATCTGAAAAGGCTCCATACTGTATGATTCCAGCTATATGACATTTTGGAAAAGGCAAAACTATGGAGACAGTAAAAAGATTAGTGGTTATGAGGGATGCAGAAGGAGAGGAATGAATAGGCAGAGCACAGAGGATTTTTAGGGCAGTGAAAATATTCTGTACGATACCATGATGATAGATACATGTCATCATACAGTTGTCCAAACCCATAGAATGTACACACCAAGTCTGAACCATAATGTAAACTATGGACTTTGGGTAATGATGATGTGTCAATGTAGATTCATTAAATACAACAAATGTACCACTCTGGTGGGGGAGGTTGATAATGGGAGACGCTATGCATGTGTGGAGACCTAAAACTGTTCTAAAAAAATGGTTGTTTTTTTTTTATCACGTATTATTTATTTGTAAACAAGCAGTTATTTGTAGTTACTTGTTTGGTGTCTACTTCCCTATTTTTTTTAAATAAAGTCTTACTAAAAGAAAAAGAATTTTAAAAAGAATCACCCTTCCAAAATCTAAATATAACAAGGCCAGAATTTCTAGACTTCCCTGTTTCTACCTATCCATATGGCTCTGAGTCACAGTTCTTATTTCTTACCCTCCCACTGGTTTTGTCCACAGAACAGGCTCCTGCCTTATAACCTACTTCTGCACTTAGTATAGTCCAAAGGTCAGCTGAGGAAACCCTGACCTTTGGAATTCATATCACATTGTGTCAATTACACACCATTTGCAATGGAACCCCACTCTGTGCTCACCATTTCTCCAATGATGTTGGGGGCACAATGGGATCCTAAACACTTCTGCCTCTTTACTCCTTAAACTATAGTTTAATGCTTCCACTGTAAGTTAGTTTATGGGTTGTTCTGCTATTTCAATTCTGCAACCACTTCTTATTCCTGACGTGGATCATAACATGCTATGCTTGATTTCCACCAAAAAATATCACTCATACAAGGCAGTTGTGTGTGGATTAGACTTACTGCATATTCAATGTCCAACCAGCTGGGACTCTGGGGCTGGAATTCAGGCTCTGTGGAAGTAAATACCTATCTACTGATTAAGGTAGGTTTCTAAACCTTTAACAGACCTTAGGATGGGTCTGGACTGTGTATTACTTTGCCTGTGAATTGTTTTCTGGAGAATTCTATCTAAATCTCAGAGTCCCATGATTCTCAGAAGACATTTGAATTTTATTTATTTTATAATGGATTGAGTTCAAAATAAGGAAATTAACAGGCTTGTTGATTATGGATTTAGTTAAGAAAACTGATGTGCAAGAGGCAACGGAATGGAAATGACTACTCATTTACTCATTCATGCATTTATCTATTCAAGATGTGTTAGCTGAGTGCCTTGTTTGAGCCAGGCAAAGTACAATATGCCTTGGATGCACAGTGAATAAAAGGGATATGGTTCATCTCCTTGTGGAAATTATAGTCTGCTGAGAGAAACAGAGAATAAATGAGAAAAACTAATGTTGGGGGAGGTCATCAAGAAGACATGACTGAGAGTTGACCGACAAGCTGGGCCCAGGCAATTGGAGGCTCCTCACCTCTTGCCCTGTCCTTGGACTGTACGTTTTGCCCACAGTTGGAGCTGATTTTAAGGACATAGTTTGAGGGAACAATGTGCTGTTGAACCATCTGGATGGTATAAGTGACTGAAACCAGTTAAAACCTCTATGTAAACTTTTAGGATTCTGGCAGGTGGGTGCAGAGATCTATTCATCTTGTGGTGCCCAAGACAAGCCTCGTACACAAGTTCCCTTGCTTATTAAACCTGCCACCTACCTATCTGGAGTGGTCTGCCTCTTTCTTTAGTCTCTCCTTGCCCTCCGTGTACAGGGCCTGGTTTCAGATTTCACTCAAGGAGCTCCTGAGGTTTCAAACCAACAACCAGCAAATAAACATTCTATGTCTGTGCCAGCTAAAAATTGGCACTTGCCATCTACCTCTACAAGGATTAAATCACGAGCTTCGGCAGCTGCTGACCTTCAACACCCCCTGAAAGGAGTTCAGGGCGGAGATCAGGAATGAGGCACTCTGTGCCCTGGGAAAAACGGGCAGAACAGGTCTTTAGATAGTTAGATATTTTCAGGAGAAGATTTTATGAGCCCAATTCTTGCATCTCCTCATATCTAGAGAAGCACTAAAATTATTAATGGTGACATCTGCTCCTCATGACTAGCAGTAAGCCTCTGCCAAAATGTGTGCTTGACTGCATGTACCCCCTTCACTAAAATCATATAAACCCCTGACCTTCCCCCCACCTCTTTGGAGCAGTTTCTCAGAGCTATCTGAAATGCTGTCTCCCGGGCTATAGTCCTCATTTTGCCCCGAATAAAACTTAACTCACAACTCTCATATTGTACAAGTTTTTTCATTTGACATCTGTATTTTGTATGAATAACTAATATAAGAAGTTATTTTTAAAAATTGACCTTATTGGGGTCTAATTAATATGCAGTGAAATGCACCCATTTTAAGGGTATGGTTTAATGACTTTGATAATCACAAGTCTAATCAAGATATACGGCATTTTGATAGTGCCAGAAAGTTCCCTTGAACTCTTTGGAGTCAGTACTTCCCTCCTTGATCCCAGCACCCCAAGCAACCACTGACTTACTTTCTATTAGTTGAGATAAGTTTTGTCTGTTTCAGAATGTCATATAAGTGGAAACTTACAATACCGTTCCTTTTTATCTGGCTTCTTTCACTCAGCATAATATTTTTTGGATTTGTACATATCAGTAATTTGTTCCTTTGTGTTGCTGAATAATATCCTCTTTTAGGTAGATGCCATAATTTATCTATTCACCTCTTAATGAATATTTCAACTATTTTCAATTTCTAAAGCTGCTATGACCATTTATATACAAGTCTTTGTGTGGGCCTATATTTTTATTTCTTTTAATACCTAAGAGTGGAATTGCTGAGCCATATGGTAAGAGTATGTTTAACTTCATAAGAAACTGACAAACTATTTTCCAATGTGGCTATTCAATTTTCACTCCTTCCAGCAATATGTGAGGGTATACCCAGTTGCTCCACATCCTTGTCAGCACTTGGTAATGCCATTCTTTTCAGTTTTAGCCATTCTTTTGTGTGTGTGAGTTAAGGATCTTTTTTTTTTAACTGACATATACTTGATTTAGTTTCAGGTATATGTCAAAGTGATTCAGTTATATATGCATGTATTTTTTTCAGATTATTTTCCATTATAGGTTATCACTAGATATTGAATATTATTCCCTATGTTATATAGTAAATTCTTGTTGCTTATCTATTTTATGTATAGTACTGTGTATCTGTTAATCCTATACTCCTAATTTATTTCTAGTAAGTGTGTAGTACCTCATTAATTAAAAAATTAATACCATAATAATTATTATATATTAATTATTAATTTAACATAATTAGTATATATTATTACATATAATTATATATAATTATTATATAATACATATAATAATATATTTTATATGACCCAGCATATGCAAAATGTTATCAATCTAACATGTAATCAGTATAAAAAATTATTGAGATATTTTACGTGATTTTTTCAAACTAAGTCCTGTGTGTATTTTACATTACAGCACATTCCTATTCTGACTAGCCATATTTCAAGGGTTCAGTAAGCACATGTGTCTAGGTATGCCACCGTATGGGGCAATGCACTTACAGTCTGTTTATTAATCCTAAAGTTAAAAGCAGAAATCACAGAGCCACCTGCCCCTTGGTCTCAGAGGACATGCAAAAAATAATAATAGCAAAGAGTTCTTGAGCATTTACTTTGTGCCTGAGAAGGGCAAGTTTTACTGTGTGTGTTGAGGATCTTGCACTCATTATATGTTGTCATCCTAGCAATAAGGCAGGAGCTATTGCCCTCCTCTTTTGACAGAGTGAAAAAACTCTCCCCAGTCGGTCCCTGCCCCAGTGCCCACCATCCATCTGTCGCACCCCAAGAACATGTGACTCCCATCATCTTAATCAGGGTCAAGTAAGGAGAAGCACATGCAGGGGCAGGCACAGGTCACCTGCAAGCCAAAAATACTTTAAAAATACTATTTTTCTAATTTGTGAACATAGTAAATCTCTCTTCTTTTACTTCTCTCTGCAATGTTTGTAGTTTTTAATGTTCACTCCCTGCATATATTTTGTTTTTTAAAGATATTGTAATTGGTATTCCATATTAAAAAATGTTTTCCAAATATCTGTTGATAATAGGTTATTCTGATATTTATCAAAAGCCAAATAGTTTGCAAGTTTCCAGTATCAGGATAAATTTTAATATCACATATAAACCTGGCTGCTTTATGGTCATCTAATAAGCATACCACCCTTAAGGTTCAGAAATTAAACATACTTCCACTGTTGACAACATACACATGGAATAAAATTAACCTGTGTTTCATGATATTTATTAGTTTGGGCTGGTTATTTCAAAATTTTTTCTATAAATTTTTGGATTGTGCACCCCCTTCTATTAGTAAAACCTTTTGCACACATCCTTACACGTGTTTCTTGGGAAATTTATTTATAAATTATATACACAAAATTCTTTACTAATTTATTATATAAATGATATAAAGCACAGACATTTTAAAAGGTCAAAATGAAGAGTAAACCATATTTTAAAATATTATTAGAAGTGATGGCTTTATGTTATCATTAGCTACTTTTAATATTAATTCATTAATTTATTTACTTTTGGCTGCATTGGGCCTTCGTTGCTATGCATGGGCTTTTTCTAGTTGCAGCGAGCGGGGTTACTGTTTGTTGTGGTGTGCTAGCTTCTCATTGTGGTGGCTTCTCTTGTTGCGGAGCATGGGCTCTAGGTGCGCAGGCTTCAGTTGTTGTGGTGCGAGGGCTCAGTAGTTGTGGCTCACAGGCTCTAGAGCACAGGATCAGTAGTTGTGGTGCTCTGGCTTAGTTGCTCCACGGCATGTGGAATCTTCCCAGACCAGGGATTGAACCCATGTCCCCTGCACTGGCAGGCGGATTCTTAACCACTCCGCCACCAGGGAAGTCCCTCATTAGCTAATTTTTTACAGCGTGAAATACATGTAGAACAAATTTCTTTGTTAACAATTGTGGATATAAGTCCATTGTTTAAATAGTATTAGTTATTTGAATTTCTTTGGTGGGCTTCTTGTCAGATGGGATTAGGGTGTCCTTGTCTTTAATCTTGTATTATAAGTGATGAACAGCTTGTTCTAAGAGCATGAGATGCGTCAGCTCTGTATTCTTTTTGTAAATAGTTTGCTGCGCTTGCATTAGTAGCAATATTCTCAATTTGTAATCTATTCACTGGAAAATTTTTATGCCACTTGTCCAGTTTGTAAAGTTAGGCTTAGCTAAATCTAAATTATTTAATCTGTACATACAATGAGCCTACTTAAACTGCAATAAACTGGGAGCTAACAAGCAAATGAGAGGCCTTGTGTCAGAATTCCCTCCCATTCTTTCACAGGATCCCTTTCCTCTGGGCTTGACATCTGGTTACATGACAAAGACAGCAAGTGATGACACTAGTTCAAGCATATGTTAAATATTAGTTGACCTTAACTTCTTCTTAATTGTTTCAATTAAAAGTAAACATAATTAGAGATTGTAATTTTTTTCCCCCTATCCTTTAATGGATCATCTTGGCACCCTATGATGTTAAGTATTCCCCTCCCCTTGGGAGACCAATGGTTTACACTGTGTCGCTATCAAGTCCACATCATTGCATGTGATTTCTCTGTCAGTCAGCATGTTTCACACAAAAATTAAAAAACAAAAATAAAATACTACAATATGCTCTGTTTTATAGCTCTCGGTTCCAGCCAGATGAATCATAATATGTGCTATTGGTCATAAAATAAGGATGAAGTTCGGTGCTCTTTGCAATCCTACAAGTTTAAGAATAACAATGTGAAACAGATGTACTTCTGAGGTCACATAAAAGTTAATACCTTCTAATTTCAAAAATTATTTTACTGGGAAACTTTGGTAAAGCACAAACTTGTTTAAATGTGTCCAACAATTTCTAAGTACTTCTAAGTGTCATTTGTTAATATTGCTCAATTTACAATTTCATGGTAAAAAATTCAAAACAATTACCTGGCATGTTTCTTGGTTTCAGTGTCCTTGCCTTCTTCATGAGAAGCTAAGAAGTTTATAAGTAAAGCAACTATAGAACAGAAAAAGACAGGATGTAGGTAGCATCCAAATAGCTTCCTCCTTCTATATTAAAACTAGATATAAAAGCCTCCTAAGTATGACTAGAGAAGAGCTTAGGATAAAAATAAATGGGACCATCTTAACCAAGTTCTTTCTATCTGAGACATCTTCACTCACACATTGGAGTATTGGGTTTTGTATAATGCAGACAAATATTCCCTTAGTGTGAAAACAGAGAACATGAGTACTATGGGAGATCAGGGAAGGAAGTGATGAATATGTGTCAAAACCAATCATGGAAGTAGCAGAGGAGAGATGCTAAGCAATCCTGATTTGCCCCAGGCCTTACCATTCTTGCTTTAACTGGATATTCTTTGATTCTGAGCAATCTTCTCATTCACTTGTTGTTGATTCCCTAGAACAGAGACTGGCAAACTATGGTCCACAGACCATATGCAGCATGCACATGTTTTTGTAGGTCCCAAGAATGGAGAAGAATAAAGGTTCATGTTTGTGAAATTTGTATAAGATTGAAATTTCAGTCTCCATAAATAAAGTTTTATAGGAACACAACCACGCTCATTAATTTACATATTGTTGATGGCTACTTTCATACTACAACTGCAGAAGTGAGTAGTTGTAACAGAGACTCTATGGTCCAATACTGACTATCTAGGTCACTACATATAAAGTTAGCCATCCACATTTTAGAAGGTTGCCTGACCTTTTTATTTGGCTTGAATGAGCATTATTTTCTTATGGGAGGCAGGAAGAGAATTAATATTTATAGAGTACTTATTTGCTAAGTTATTTCACCTAGTCCTAATAACAACCCTGTCTGACAGACATTAACACTCCATTTCATAGATTGAGGAACTGATGTTCAGAGAGTTTGAGCAATTTATAAGATTGTGTCAGTGCCTATAGATTTTGGAGTCAGGTCTCAAATACCTGCTTTACTGTATTATGTTATTTCCCACAAAAGTAGATTTGCCCAAGAAAGTAGATTTGCTATGCCAATCTAAAAGAAAAGATGAATAGAATTGTGGGATTGTGGGAAGGGAGTCAGCCGTTTAATGAGTAGTCTCAGAAAGACTGACTCTGAGCTTATGACAGGAATGTAGCCTTGGGTACTTTTCATTACCCTTGTCTTTCCCTATAGACCCTGTTTCTCCTAAGGATGAAGACTCTTATCAGTAAGACCAAAGTCATTTATAATAAAGTATCTTTCCATACTATCTGAATAAATCTTTATTACGTGAAAGAATATGAACCTTAAACTGCATTCAACAAATCTTCCCAATTTTCCAATATACAATTAAAGAAGCTCAATTTAAAAGTCACTCTCTGTTTTCTTTTTTAATGTCTACAGATAATATAGCAGTAGCTGCAGTAATGGGAATCTAAGAAATCAAATTATATTTTGTCATTGACTGATCTCCGAAAGGCATATTTCCTTTAGAAACTGGTCTTTGAAAATTCACTGAAAAATTTATCGTGCTTTAAATGAAAGGAGCTAAAATATAAAAGATGAGGATTATATCTTTATGTAGTGGCTGAACCAAACTGCAGTATAGCTTAAAGGTTAACTGTTGCTCTTATTGATCCAAATCATTACAGAAAAATAGACATTCAGAGAAATGAACTAATACTTACTAAAAATAAATGTTGGCCATGTTGTAACCTATTCATTTTTTGCATGTTGATATGACCCAAATTTGACTTGGAAGGAATAAAATGTCTCTCTGTATAGCTGTCAGTAGTTTCCTTATCCTTACCATTATTTTTCTCAAATCATTTTTTGGTCAACTTTCTCTCACTATTTTATTTTTCTTCCCCAGAAGAAAGAAATGTGCAAGTGCTAATTATCTTTTGCTTACTTCTTTATTCCTGTTCTGCCTCCAAGCCTCCCCATGTGCAACCCACTGCACCCTACCACCCATCCCATTGTATTATTCCTTAGGAAGCTAACTGTGATGGAAATAGCCACATTGATACAAGGGTTGTGGGGCATCTGAAAGCAGGACAAAAGCCTTAAATCTAGAAACTCTAAGGGGATGTTGTTCAAGGTCAGGTGGTAATCAGAGAGACAGCGGTGGACATTCTAAAGGTGGAAGTTCTAAGGATGGAGGATTAGTCCCTGTATAGGGGTCACCAAAGAGAAGATGCTATAAAAATATGTCTTCTCATCAATGTAGTAATATCTAGAGAAGCAAACCAGAAACAACAAACAAACGAAACAGTAAAAAGCCAACATTAGGGGAACATTTTAATAATTGTGCTCTATCAACACAGTGACATTTCCTATGCCCATTAAGAGAATTTTAAGGCTATGCTCAATAAACCATCAAACTGAATAGGAAAACATTTATGAAATATTGTAAGTAGAATAGGGTTCAAAATAGGGTTCTTGGATTACAAGAATGCTACTGACTTAGAGAATTTAGGCAGAGAGAGGGAGAAAGAGAAAGAGACAGAAAATCTAGGATTGGTGGGGGGGGAGAGAGAGAGAGAGAGAGAGAGAAAAGAAGAAGGGGAGTGGAGGGGAGGGGAGGGGAGGTAAGGGGGAGGGAGGTAGAAAAGATAAAGAAATATTGAACAACCAGATCTCCAAAGACAGGAGAAGGGACAGTTCCGTTGATCTGGAAATCAGAAACTAATACCAAAACACTATGGGCGGGCTTCCCTGGTGGCGCAGTGGTTGAGAGTCCGCCTGCCGATGCAGGGGACACGGGTTCGTGCCCCGGTCCGGGAAGATCCCACATGCCGCGGAGCGGCTGGGCCCATGAGCCATGGCCGCTGAGCCTGCGCGTCCGGAGCCTGTGCTCCGCAACAGGAGAGGCCACAACAGTGAGAGGCCTGCAAGAAAAAGAAAAAAAAAAAAAAAAAAAACACTATGGGCTTCCCTGGTGGCGCAGTGGTTGAGAGTCCGCCTGCCGATGCAGGGGATGCGGGTTCGCGTCCCGGTCCGGGAACCCACGTGCCGTGGAGCGGCTGGGCCCGTGAGCCATGGCCGCTGAGCCTGCGCGTCTGGAGCCTGTGCTCCGCAACGGGAGAGGCCACAACAGTGAGAGGCCCACGTAGCACAAAACAAACAAACAAACAACAACAACAACAAAAACACAGTGCTGTTAACTGAGCAGACAATAAATACTTTGACAAAGAAACTAGGAATGAATGAATATTTTCTACTTTTATGAAGGTTAAACCTAGAGAATTTCATTATATTACCAGACTCCTTTCTTTGAATACCATTTGAGGGGAGGATTCTCATCATCATTTCATTAGTTGGGGAGATAGATAAATTACTTAAAAATATATTACCTCAGATATAAACACTTTCCTTCATAGCAAACCTTAATAAATATGAAAGTTGAGAAATGATCTTTGTGTCACTTCAGGTTCTGTGATTGCAATCTTTCAATGAAAAACAGAATCTCACTTAAGAATAGGAAATATCACAGCTATTTAAAAAGTGAGAGACTAAAACATGAATTCCAAAGAGTAAGACATTTGCCTCATTGATTTTTAAAAGTACAAAGTGGCTGTCAAGCCTGTTAAAATTTATAAAGTTTACATTTTATTTTTGGACTTTATCATGCTTTTGTAATGGTATAGATCTGTGCAATGAGATAATAGAGATAATTGAAGATAAATATATATGCTTGAGGAATAGACTGTTTAGGGGTATTATTACCACTCTTTGTTTTTTTGGTTTTTTGTTTTGTTTTTTGGCGGTACGCGGGCCTGTCGCTGTTGTGGCCTCTCCCGTTGCGGAGCACAGGCTCCGGACGCGCAGGTTCAGTGGCCATGGCTCACGGGCCCAGCCACTCCGCGGCACGTGGGATCTTCCCGGACCGGGGCATGAACCCACGTCCCCTGCATCGGCAGGCGGACTCACAACCACTGCGCCACCAGGGAAGCCCTAAAAATTATTCCTTTTTACACGTAGATGAGCAGAATAATTTTTCAATCCTGTTATTATTAGTCATGTTGTTAGTGCCTGTGGATGTCAAAGATATGCAGATAGTTTCTAAGCAGATACTGATAGAATGAGCCGGTGGCAGACCTCTTTGGAATATTTATTTACCCATTATCATGTCTCTCCATCTCATCTCAGGAGGATCATCGACAATTATACATAACACAAGTGTCTTCTTTTTAAAAATTTTTTCATTTATTTATTTAATTTATTTATTTTTGACTGTGTTGGGTTTTCGCTGCTGCGTGTGGGCTTTCTCTAGTTGCAGCGAGCGGGCGGCTACTCTTTGTTGCGGTGTGCAGGCTTCTCATTGCAGTGGCTTCTCTTGTTGCGGAGCTTGGGCTCTAGGTGAGTGGGTTTCAGTAGTTGTGGCTCGCGGGCTCTAGAGCGCAGGTTCAGCAGTTGTGGCTCATGGGCTTAGTTGCCCCGTGGCATGTGGGATCTTCCCGGACCAGGGCTCAAACCTGTGTCCCCTGCATTGGTAGGCGGGTTCTTAACCACTGCGCCACCAGGGAAGTCCCCAGAAGTGTCTTCTTTTGAGCAGATTTGTGTGTGGATGTAGGTATGTCTGGTGGGGTAGGTTTGGTGCTTTTTCAGGATTTGGGATAGTGGGAAAAGTATGCATGTTACGGGTTAAACTCATTTATAGTTTGGGGATAGTGGACAGCTTAAGAGAAAGATAGAATGGAGTTGCTCAATCTGTTTGTTGGCTCTAATAAACTTTTAAAACTTCATGCTGTCTCTTTTCTTTTGCAGGATTTATCTTAAAATAAGAATGTGCATCACAAAATGACACGTGTACTTATCACTGTGTGTTATTTTAGGGCTAGATAGTAGACTTACATTGTAGACTTTCATGATCTAATAGCATTGCTTAAAATTCAGTGAAGAGCATCTTAAGAAACTGTACCTTCAGATAACAGTGTTTCTATAAACTCAGCTTTAGATATTATACTCACCAGATTATGTTAGATTTACATTTTTGCGTTACCTTGATAAGCTCTACAGCAATGGTGGTAAAGTCTTTAAAGTGCCATGGTCTTTGCTTTTGTTTCTGATTTTAATTTTTAAAAATAATATTTGCATATTGTTTAGAAAGTTAAACAGGTCTACAAGGCTTCTTCTTGCTCCCTCTTCTTGTTCCTCTGTTCCCCACCACCGTTTATTCTTTATATACCCCTAAGTCTCTAAGTAGTATTCTTAAATTAACACTTTTGGTTTTTCAGTTGTAGGTATTTCCCAATATGAAGGATGAGAATTAGGTCTTTTAAATTCCCCACTCCACTTCCAACTGCCCCTGACCATCAACACACACATTCATCTCTTCCTGTCCTCTCAATGTAGCTAATTAGGGCAAGGCAAATCTTTAGTGTTTATTATTTCTGTGTAAACAATTTAAAAGGTAAGCTGTATTGTGAACGATGGTACAACTTTTATTTTCTGTGGATTTAGTTATTATCTCATTCCAATTGTTTACTTTCCCTTGTATCTCTTGACAAATGACCTCCCCAAATCATTCAAACTAATAAACAGAGCAGGTATTTTAACACTGCATTCTTCTTAGACACACCTTCTGTCTTCCTGCTCAAAACAGATTAATGGTTCTCTAAGTCTGCTACCGGACTGCCATCCTGGGATATTTCCCCATCATCCTGGATATTCTAATTGCCTCTTTCCTTATTCTATCCCATTTCCTTAAGCCCACATCTTCCTTTTACTTGGTTTACTTTCTGGGTTTACATCTGGATATTATACAATCAAATCAGCCAAACTAATATTGATTTAAGTTTTGAGACATTTTAAATGTTTAATAATTCAAACTGTGTGTATCAAGTTGATTGCAACAATTAAAATCAGTCTTTAAGATAATTACTAGACCCACCATACTTTAATTTGGTTAATGTGAGTGACCCACACACCACAGATTTTGTTTCTTATGCTTTGATTGCTGGTTTTAGGTTAATGGCAGAAATTTTCCTTTTGTTTTCACATCTTTGCAGTTCAACTTGTAGATTTCCTTGTCCATTTTCAGTGATGCTTAATGCAACCATTCATGCAATACTAAGGTTACCAGAGTCTTTTTTCTTGTCTCTTAATTTCCCTGTAGGAGTATAAAAATAAACCCACCCTTAGACGACAAGCTCAAGATTCTCGAAATTTATATGATTTTTCCTTTTTCTTTTCTTCATGTCTTCAAGTAGCTGCCAAATTCTGACTCTTCTTTCTTTAAAACATCTATAGCGACTTCTCCTTTGTTTTTCTTTCCTTCCCTCAGCAACGTGTGGATGAGTACATTTGGTAACTGATTCCTGGAAATAGCCTGACTCATATTTATATAAAAGTAAATGGATGAAAAAAAAAAAAAAAAAAAAAAAAAAAAGTAAATGGATGAAATTAATGACAATTTTGGACTAACCTTTATTCTCTTCAAGTATGGTCCCTTAGCTCATGTACATGACCAGGCTAATCAAACCTGGGTGATGGATTTAGTCATTCGGTGGGCCATTTCTTATTTTTTTCTAAAATTTTTATTGGAGTATAGTTGATTTACAATGTTATGTTAGTTTCAGGTGTACAGCAAAGTGAATCAGTTATACATATATATATATATATATATATATATATATATATATATATATATCTCCAGGGCCATTTCTTATTTTTTTGTTTTGATTTCTTGATCTCCAAACATTCAGCAAATATAAGGAATAAGCAGTTACTTGGCTAAGTGGGACTCATTTTAAACACACTTTAGCCACTATTTTTTTTTTACTGCTATTATTTTTAATAGACCCTTTATTCCACTTTCAGAGGTAGCTACTGTCAGTACTGCTTAAGTATTGTTGGCCTAATCCATACAATTACTGTTAACAAAGGACCAAGGATTTCAGGTGGAGTGATATAGGGAACAGAAAAAGAAAGTCAGTGTTTCTTGTGTACCTTTTATGTATCATGCATTATGGTATGTACTTTCTTATTTCACACCTACTAGAATGGAAGCTAGGTGGACAGGGATTTTGTTTTGTTCACTACTGTATCTTGGGTGCTTTGGACAGTGCCTGGCACAAAGTAAATTCTAAATGAAACAATGAATAGATGAATATGACACCTTGTTTAATCCTGACAGTAGTCCTTTATGTCCTGTTATCAAAAAGTTTAAGTAGTTTGTTTTCATTCTCATAGATAATAGTAATAATTAGCAGGTGGGATTCAAATTCACATTTATATGACTTCAAGTTTAAGCTTTTAAAAAATATTACATTGGACTGAATTGAAAGTTCTTTTCTGTTTAGAACCATACCTTTCACATGGTAATCATAAAACACAGGAAATTGTTGGCTAAAACACGGCAAAAAATGAAAAAATAAACAAAAGAAGTGTCCCTTACATAAGTTTAAGTACTTTTATTCATTAGTTTTCATCAGGATTCTATCTTTTGCCATGTCTTGGCACCGAACTTAATGCTTATTTTTAAATTTTCTCTTAACAAAATCTACCCTGTTGTCTTCTTGTGAGTCTTAGGAGAGTTGCCAAAGGGTGTGGTGTTCAGTGGTTAGATTTTCAGAAATCACTCATGTTGTTTACTTCAGCTTTCATTGTAATTAAACAATGGTCTGCTTTAGATATTATCACTTGACAAGCACTATATAAAATACTATACCTGCACCTGATAAAATGCAGAATTCAAAAAACTCCATCACTTTATTTCAGAAATGCCTGGTAGAACTTGTTTCAGTATCTCAATGTAGCTTGAATAAGCTCAAAGCTATGGGTACATGTAAATGGACTCCTTTTTATTTAATGTGATAAGCAGATCCTATTACTTGTTCCCCTAAAAGAAATCCTGATTAAAACGCCATTCTTAGTTAAGTTTTGTTTTTTCAATTACCCACAGAAATTTCACTGTCGAAGGAAGTGCAATCGTATTCTATAAAGAGCAATGACCTTGGCAGAGCTGATCTATATCTGAGTCGTATATTGACCAACCCCAGTAGCTGTGAGAACTTGAGCAAGTCATGCAATTTCTCTGAGCCTAAATTGATCCATATTTGAAATGTGGACCAAAATCCACATACTAACTGTCCTTTGGGGTTGTTGTGAACATTAGGTGTGAGAGTATATATGATGAAAGTACTTTATAAATTGTAAAACATAAAACAAATGTCTTTTATCAGTTAGCTTTATAATTAACATTTGGATTCATGGCAACTTGCTTGGTGAGCTGTTCTCAAGCGTTAAGAATGGTGCAGTTTCATACTTCCACTATAATCAATAATAATCCATTTCCCTCTTTCCTTTTCTCATCTTTTCCTTCCTGCTTCCTTCTAAAAACTGATTTGAGACACATTGCAAGTAAAATATGTGTAGTATGATTAACAAAGCAGAAATGGAAAGGAGTTTGAATAACAAAAAGTGAATTCTAAATGAATAATAAGAGTTAATGTGGATAACACTAAAACTGAGAACAAACTTTGGATTGTAGATCTTCATGTTAATAGTGTAATGACTGCTGTTTACTAGGATGATGCAGAGGCCCTGACAGTTTCTAAGCAGAATTCTAATTCATCTTAGAAAAAATGAATTCTATCCATGTTACTTTGACTGTGTCTTCACATATTCAATTAATATGTACCGAACACTTACGGTGCATTATACACTGTGCTAGGCCCTGAGTAAAGAGTGGAGATCACAATGGACATGCCTTGACATCAAGTCAATTTGGGTGAGGAACACGGACATGAAAAAAACACATACCTAGTAATTAAAACATATAATCTTATAAATAGTAATAAGTAATAAGAAGGAGGGAAAAACAGGGGCAAAACCTATTTTAAAATTTGGAGGGGGTCAGGCACATACTCTCCAAAGAAATATTTGGGTATATTTTAAACATTTATAATTTTCTAAAAATTAAGCATCTTTACTTTTGTTTAATTAAGACTTTTCCTATCATCTTTCCTCTTTCCTATCAACTCCTCCGTCCTCCCATTCAGGCACAAAGTAGGAAAGAAGAGGGCCTGAAGCAGGCCCTACCTGGGGGAGGGAATGCTTAACGCTAAAATCAAATTTGGAGTTTTGATTAATATGTTGGACAAGACATTCTAGTTATTGAATAGAGACTGAGTTTGAGACATAAGCTGACAGCAGGGGCATCTATTAATATTAAGCAGAGAAGCCATAGAATTGGCCAAGGTTTTCTTCTACGAGCAGGGGAAATTACCCTGAATTAATTTTAGTTACCCTTGGGAGACAAAATTAAAATTACCTTTGCTATTACATCAGGAGTTACGAATTAGGGAGGGTTACAGCAAATTGAAGGGCAGTAAGAGTTGAGGGCTGAAAATAAGTGGGAAGTTCCTTTTCCAAATATGCTTAAAAAAGAGAAAGTAGATTGAGAGGGAGGCAAACCATGGTGAGTTTTCTTTTTTAAAATATTGGAAAAATCTGAGCATATTTACATGCTAAGGGAAAAGAGTAAAGAGGTACTGATGATGAGAGAGTGGATGATTTGTGTATGTGTACTAATTCTTGAGTTATGTAGAACATGTGGTCAAACACGATCCTCATTCCTGGATCATGAATAATCAAGAAATGTGCATAATCAAGAAATGTGTGTTTTCTTCACTTTATAAATTACGTTCCTTTCCAAAATACTCATTTATTCTTTGTCATCTGCAAGTCAAAGAATTCAGTATTCCTGGTGAAATTACTCTAATTTAACAATAAATTGGAACTTATTGGAATCTTGAAGGATTGAATCAACACATAAGCTCCAGAACAAACTGTTTTATTCATTTTTACTGTATAAATTTTATTCACTCCTGCATTCCCAGCAGCTGTAACAGTAGCTGATGTATATACTAAAACATATTTGGTGAATGAATAGTAGCAGAAACCTAAGGGTGGATAATAGTGAGTGAAAAGCTCCTCATAGAAAACAGTAATACCAGGTCATAGCCTGTTTGAGTCAATCAGTTATAAAAATCAGAAATCAGTAAGCCTGAAAAAAAATTGATCTTTAAATGAACATTACTTATGTATGCATTCAACATACTTTAATAACATACTTAGTTATTGAATTTTTATTTATTAAAAATGAGACTGATGAGTAGGTTTACCTATACTTTGCCTTTACCAAAAACTCTGTAAAATAGGATGGATAAGAAAGGAGAGAAGGGAAACATGCGTCTAGATTGCTGTTACTAAACCAATGGTGGGACCAACAGTAAAATCCACGTTTCCAGATTCAAAGATGTTACATAAGATAAATTTCTGCAGGCATGAAATTCCTTCAAATACTTTTTAAAGAGAAGGCTATCAACATTCCAAAAGCACTATCTCATAGTTTAGTCTAAATGCTGCTCCCTTAAATAGAGGAAATAATTTGAACTCCATCATTTCAGACCTGTGCTTATTCATTCAGTTATCTTAGAGTTGTTTGTTTGTTTTGGTAGTTTTGTTTTTAATGCACGCAATTTAACCAAGTGAGTATTATCATGAACCATATGGATATAGAATTCTGACACTGGAAATTATGGGCTGGATTCAACAAAGAGATCATGATTACAGCCTTTTTATTGTATACTTTCTCCCTCTGCATTTTTGGCATGTAAATGGCATCCCTGTTTATTATCTCAGCTATGTTCACAATTTAACCACTGGTTTTAATAATAATTATTATTATATTTATAGAAAACTGACAAAGTAGATAGTTTGTTATTCACAAAGTTACAGGTTTTCTATAAATAAGGAAGGTGATAATTATAATAGTAAAACATATTTTGCATATGAATAGCAGAGCACAAGAGTGATACTTATCTCTTAAGCTTTAGTGTGAAAAGTAACTGGTTACAGGGATCAGTTTCCGTATTTAAACAGCCTTTCAGTAAGATTATCCTAATGCTTCCTGTATACTAAACAATAATCAAAGAAGAATGGAAAATGTGACACATTCGTAGTTAGTAGATGCTATTGTTAATTTTTTTGTAGCACTGTGTCTTTTGGTAAGGTTTTAAGAAGAGACCAATGCTAGAATAATATCTCTGAATAAGAGGTAAACATGTTCTTTTCAGTCATTTCTTTAGCCTGCTAAACTGCACCTAAAGATCATAGTCTGGATCTCGTATATGCTAAGGCTAACTTGAAGACTGTCTCAGGGTTTGCAGATTAAAGCTCATATGTGTCTGGTTAACATTTTCTAGATCCCTCCTCTTTCTTCCCCTTTGTCTCAGTTTCCCTCTCTCTTACTGAGGCTTCCTGAAATCATCTCCCAAATAAACTACTTACACTAAAATTCTTTTAAGGAAACCAACCTAAGACAAAGGTATTCATAGTTGGAATTTGCATAATTTTATATATATATATATATATATATATATATTTAAGGCAAACAGCATTCAAATCTAAAGCCATCAGTTGGAAATAATAATAATGTTGATAAAAATTACTACTGTTTTATTGAATCTTTGTTAGGTAATCATGTGGAAATCATGAGTTTAAATACTTTTACATATTAATGTTATCTCCCCCAACATCTCTCCCGATGAGGTAATTATATTATCATGACTATTTTATAGATGAAGATGCTGAGGCTTAAAAATAGTAAGTCACTTTACTGAGGTTCCATAACTAGTCATTATTGTAGTCAAGATTTGAAGCCAAAGCTCCTATCACTCAGCAGAAAATCCCCTCAAATGACAAATTCTTTAAAAAATTAGGTCCCCTCAGAATATGTATGTATATCCTTGTAAATTTAAAGTATTATTTTTATATTTAATTTGTTTCAAACCTTAACTGGTATTGGTTTGTGTTGCTGAAAGTTTCATGATAAATAGAAATAAAGGTTTAAAAAGTAATTGAGGGCTTCCCTGGTGGTGCAGTGGTGGAGAGTCCGCCTGCCGAGGCAGGGGACACGGGTTCGTGCCCCGGTCTGGGAAGATCCCACATGCCGCGGAGCGGCTGGGCCAGTGAGCCATGGCTGCTGAGCCTGCATGTCTGGAGCCTGTGCTCCGCCGTGGGAGAGGCCACAACAGTGAAAGGCCCGCATATCACACACACAAAAAAAAGTAATTGAATTTTGACCATGGACAATAGTAACTATTATAAAGATTTCTTCAAAAGAACAAATGAAACTTGAGGCATGACAGTAATATGAGTCATCCACCTCTTGCACAGTTACTTTTCCTAAGAAAGAAGGCTTGAGTCCAATAGGTTGAAGTAATAAAGTGATATATTTTTTGGAAAAGAATCTTACTTCTGGTTTGTTTTAAAAAGAGGAAGTTTTTATTTTCTGTAAAAATGGAGCCAATGGCTCATAGTAACAAATTCAGGATTAAACTCATATTTGTGGAACAGCAAAAAAACCCTGGCCTTTTTAGCCATCATTGGTTTAAAATTAACCAGACAAGATTGTGTAATCATAGGGACCCTGCTATGATGGAAACAGAAATATAAGCAAGGTTTTCAAGATTTAAAAAATTACCTAGCTTCTGAATATTCAGTTGTGCTTTGTAAATATAGCACTCTTTGGTAAATACTGAAAAAAATACAAACACTGACACGAATCACTTATATTTATTTTGGTAGTACCATCATCGTAGTGAAAAAAATATTAAGTACCATTTTGAAGAGCTTAAGTACTAATATCAGGCAAATATTTGACTAAGGTTCTATTTCTATACAGGGAGGTTACATTTCCATGACTCTGGAAAATTTTTTTCCGTTCTTTTCTCTTTCCTTCTTCCTTCCTTCCTTTCTTCTTTCCTTCTTATGTTCCTCTTCCCTCCTTCCCTTTCTTTCTTCTTTTGGAAATAAATGACATAATTTTGTTTTACTTACAGTCAAGTTTATATACACCTTTTTCCCCAGATATACCCAAAGTCAGAGAGAAAACAGAAGACAAATTTTCAATTTAAGTTCATTATAATTATGCAAGAAAATATTGTAAAATAGAAAGTCAGTATTTAAAAATTCAAACACATTGTTTATTTTCTAAGGGAAAGAAATATCAGGAAAATAGCACACTTAGGAAAAAAAGTGCTATGCAATTATTTATGTGAAAATCTGCCAGAAATTTTTTATTTTTAGTAATTGTAATGTATCTGCAAAAATAATTTGATCTTATATAAATGGATAGAGCAAATACATCTCTCAAGTTCTAAGTAATAACTCTTTTATCATATTTTGCTTTGCATTACAGTTAGTTACATACGTATCTTCCAGCCCAACTAAATTTTGATCTTTTCAGGGGGAGGTATCATTTAATTATTGAATGAATATGTATTGTACACCTATCCTGTGACAAATTGTGTGCTAAGACTTAGAGATAATAAGGACAAATGAAACAAGGCCTCTGTCCTTATAGAACTTGGAAAAACAGAGTGAGAGGGAAAATGATTAAAGGGTAATCAGATCAATGCTATATAGCAGTATATACATAGTAATCTAGGAGCTCAGAGAGTAATACTCAACCCAGTCTCACAGAAGCATTGAGAGAGGGAGAGTGGGAAAGAGACAGGTTGCCAGTAAGAATTAAATTAGTGTCAGCTGAAATGTAAAAATGTACATATTTATATTAATTATAAAGATGATACAAATTTAATTATGAGATTCATGAAAGCTAACTTGAATATTCATGTAATAAAACACAAATATTGATCACAGGAACATAATGAATTTATATGAACATAGCAAAGGTCAGTGGAATTTCTCTGGCAAATTTTATCAGAACAGAAAGCTAACTGAAGCAAAAAATATTCAGCATGGTTTATCCAGTTTTGCTAAAATAATAAATTAAATCTCAAATTTGTATCTGGTGATATGTTTTATAGAGACTGTCTTTAACTACCATTTCATATTTCAAGTAAAACATGTTGAAAGTAGAGAAGCCAAATATTCAGCTGATCTATTTCCTTTAGCATTCTTACCAGTGCACAAGTTTGTGTGTGTGTGTGTTTTCAAATGCATAAGCTTTTGATTACCTGTGAAATGACTTCAGAACAGACAAGCCACAGGGAATCAGATGAACTTTTTGCCTTCCTTCATGAGGCTGAATTCCTGCAGAGAGTGTGTGCAAATGATGCATTCAAGTTAAGTTCTTACCAAGAAGGGAGGTGATTATCCACGGGATGATATAATGCAGAAGAAATAATGCACTGTCACAATACACTTTTTGGATCTAAACTTCTTGAAGTCAGGAATAGCATTTTATGCTCCGTATGCACCTATCCCCCCAGCATTTAGCACAGCACTGATTGTATTAGGTATTCAATGAATACTCGAATGATGGATCAATATTTCACTTTATAGATTTGGAGGGTATGTTCCATTTATTTTACACTTGGTTGTTTCATCTGTGCTCCTCCATTATGGATATTAATGTGATGTTACCAGGCTATTGTCCCACCTCAATTCCTTTATTATTTGTGTCCCTTCAAGTCCAATGATAACAGAGGGTAGAGGTTGTAGTATGTCCAAATTATAAAGAGATTTTTGTAAATGCCATCATACTTCCTGCAGTTGTGGGATTATGGCTTTGGATAGCTCTAAGATCAGCTCAAGGAAAGACATTTGATGAGCCTTAGAGCTATGCATCCTTTCTCTAATTGCAATGTACAGACTCTTGTTTCAGTAACTCTCCACCCCCATCACCATAACAGGCGTTAACAAGAGAACAAGTGTGACCTTCATCCTCAGTTCGTCCTAGAAACACTAATCTTTCTATGTAAGTCTCCAGTTTCACACCTCATACCTTATTACATAAAATACCCTTCCTTGAGCATTGCTAAGTTTCCAAGTGGTGTGGGGCTTTCTTCAACATGTTAGCACCAAAATCTTTGTTTTGGTTTTCCCTGATAAAGCAGAGCAATTAGATTAGACAAATACCAATCTATGTAAACCCTATATGTCAAGTTCAGGGGACAGTTAATTGGACAATTATTTTAAGATAACAGAAAATGCAGGTGATTGCTGTGTGGTCAATATAATAAATAAGAAGATTCAGGATGATAGAGAATTGAAATGGTGCCAGGTGTGGCAGAAGAGGAAATGAATGATATCGATGAGAACAGATTTGAAAATCCTTGCCAGTTAAGTGAAGAATCCAGAACGGCTGTTCTAATTTCTATTGGCATCCCTCCAAAAAGCCTATTTATTTCCTACCACATTTCTTTTTTTTTTTTTTTTTTTTTTTTTTTTTTTGCGGTATGCGGGCCTCTCACTGCTGTGGCCTCTCCCGCTGCGGAGCACAGGCTCCGGACGCGCAGGCCCAGCGGCCATGGCTCACAGGCCTATCCTCTCCGCGGCATGTGGGATCTTCCCGGACTGGGGCACGAACCCGTGTCCCCCGCATCGGCAGGCGGACTCTCAACCACTGCGCCACCAGGGAAGCCCCCTACCACATTTCTTTAACCACCTAAACCTGACCCCCAAGTAACTAATTAAGTGGTCAGCCTATGAGGTGACCATTTTATTTAGAATATGTAAGAAAAGTATTAATAGCATTCAGTACTTCATGGTATGACCCTTATCATTCTAACACACACTTCAAAACCTCTTTTCTTCTAAGCATTTGCAGTTTGTATCAAGTGGGGCCATTTTATTAAATAGGTTTTCGGTGAATGTACTTGCTTTGGTAACAAGAAGACATTAGTTTGCCTCTTTCCTGCCCTTGCATCATAGTTCTGCAGAGCTGATTGGAGGACTACTCTCCAGCTGAGTTCAGAGGAATAAAGAGTGAGACAAGAAGCTGGTGCAAAGCCTGCTACCAATGATGACAATAGCCTGGATAGAAAAATAGCACACTGCTATCCAGCCTTTTATGGGAACTAGGGGGTGAGTTGCTTTGAAAGGACAAAGTCTTGCTTGCAGCCATCTGTTTCCAAAGATCTTTTCCTTGCTCTTTAGCTTGTCAAGTTTACCAAGGCCAGCCAGGGTTCAGGAGGTAGGGGAAGCCCATTTGTAATGCTCAGGCAATCTCCAGTCACAGGTGAAAAATCATGCAAAGAACAGGAAATACATAAAACAAGCTCAATCAAATTATTTAAACGTATTTGTTAGTTCATTCATTCGTTCATTCATTTTCATTTTAATGGAAAAAGTAAGAAAACAAACAAAAAAGAAACCACAGCTCAACTGCATTAAGGATTCTATAGGAGCCACGTTCATTTTCCTCAAAATAGAAATGCCTCTTATATTATACATCATCTGATCATGGAAATAAAGGTGGCTGCTCATTTATTTTAGTTCCTGCCCCTTCCCAGCTTGGTTTAGAAGAAGAAATTACCTTTGTCCCCTTTGAACTAAAGTAAGGCAGGCACAAGTCTGACGTGGGATAACGTCTGCAAAAGAGCTGATTAAATCTCTCTTTCTTCTTGAGATGAAAAGGATCTTTAAAAACAAACTGAGGTTTTCTATCTGTAGGTATTAAATTCTCCCATTGCATTTGCTTTAGTTCATTGTGGCATTTGTGTGGTCTATTACAGCATCTTTCATGTAGCAGATCTAAAACCCTCTTTGTGTAGTTGAAGATAATGGCATCGTGTGCTATAGGTTTTACAGATCCTGTTTTCAAGCCGGCAAGCAGCCCTTTGCAGAGAGAAGCTGCCATGCTGATGTGAAACGTTTCTTTTGCTGGCTGCGGTTTAATTCTCCATTCACTTTAGGAATTGCTTCTTACAAATAAAATGTTTGATGGCTATTTTTCCCTCTCTGTCAGGCCTAAAGCAGAAGTTGCCAAATTTAAGGGTAAATAAGAACCATCTGGAATGTTTGCTAAAATGTTGACTCCTGGGATCCTCAGCTAAGACGCTGATTTAGTAGGCATGGAGGTGGGACCCAGGACGCTACTTTATAAGTGAGCAGTCAGTTGACCCTGATGCAGGAGGTCATTTAGAGACACATTGGCCTAATTTAACTCTGGAACAAAGTGAACATGTGAGTATTGAACAACTTTCTTTGCAAGATATTTTCTAGGTCCGACTGATGAGTTCTCTTTTACTCCAAATTGTCATAAACAGAACAGTAAATTATTTTAAAAAATGAAAAAAAAAAGATTGAAAAGGAAGTACGATTACCTTGCCTTCCAATGGTAGCTATGAGTACTACACACAAACGTAATAGAAAAGCAAATTAACCCATTGGTTTGATTACAAAGCAGTACAAAAATTTCATAAAATCTGACTACATGACATGAAATCCAATTCTTAAGTGTATTGGCAAATATAAACCTATAGATTATAGTGTTGATTAGTTTAATAAGCAAGATTCTGTTGTATGTTCCAACTTGTTGGCTGTCAAGTAAGCATACATTCCATGCAGACATGGCAAAATGCCTACCATTCTAGCGTAAATCTTGATATGCCCTCCACTGAGAAACTTACCACAAGCCTACATCCTTTTCTCTTTTGGTTCAGTTCATGGGTTGTTAAAGGAAGATGATAGTGGGCCTTTTTTGAAAACACCTGGCGACCAGGCACACCTGGAGACTTTTAGTGGAGCCCAGGAATGGAAAGGAGAATAGGAAACATCCAAAGTATTCTGGTGGATCACACAGTGATACTGCTAAAACCTGATTGACCAGCTGCTGGTAATGTTGCCAGCTTTGAGGAACTGCCAGCCTGTCTGTAACACTTGGAGAAATGATGGACATATACCTTTTGTAGTTCCATGTTACACAAACAGATGCCCAGAGAAGTTAATTTGGATTTACACGTGCTTACCTGGTTCCCAGTGTCGAAGTCCTCAGGAATTTTCAACCTTGTGGAATCTAATATTGCTAAAAAATTAACTGTTTATCTTTCAGTCAATCAGTAATAACTATAGGGTAGAAATTAGCACAGCTAGGTGATTAGAATATACTGGTTTGGAATGCCTAGATTAATAGACTGTCTCTACCAGTTTCTACCTGTGAGCCATTGAGCACATTGATGCAATAATCTGTGCGTCAACTTTCTTATGTATACAGTGGAGATAGGAGATAATCACATCTATGATATGAAGTATTAAAGAATTCTTAAGAAGGTTAAATTAGCTAGCATGTGTGAAGAACTTATCATAGTGCCTCACAAAGAACAGGTGCTCAATAAACATTAGTTTTATTACTGTTGTTGCTATTGGTAGAGAAAACAGGTAGAACAGTGTCATTCTTTTTTTTTAATTAATTAATTAATTAATTTTTGGCTGCATTGGGTGTTCGTTGCTGCGCGCGGGCTTTCTCTAGTTGTGGTGAGTGGGGGCTACTCTTCGTTGTGGTACGGGAGCTTCAGTAGTTGTGGCACATGGGCTTAGTTGCTCCGCGGCATGTGGGATCTTCCCAGACCAGGGCTCGAACCCATGTCCCCTGCATTGGCAGGCGGATTCTTAACAACTGCACCACCAGGGAAGCCCAACAGTGTCATTCTTAATTTGAAAATGTTTTTTAAACTATATTGAAGTACACTTTACGTATAATAAAATGCACAAATTTTAAGTGTACAGATCAGTAATTTTTGACACATGAATATGCCTGTGTAATCAGCATTCCAATTAATACGCAGATTATCTCCATTATCCCAGAAAATTCCCTAATATGCTTTGCAATCTTTCACACGTGACCCATTCCCCAAGAAACAATCTTATTTCTAAAACCACAGCTTTATTTTGTCTGTTTTAGAACTTCATATACATGGAGTCATACAGAATATACTCTTTTGTGTCTGGCTTTTTCCACTCAACATGATGTTTTGAAATTCATCTTCTGTTGTATGTATCAGTAGTTTGATCCTTCCTATTGTGAAGTATTCCATGTTCTTAAAATACTATAATACAATTACATGTTGATGAACCTATAGCTCATTTTATATATATCAGTGTTTTGCTACTAGGAATAAAACTGCTCAGACTTTCTTGTACATATCTTTTTATGAATATATGTTTTCATGTATTTAGGGTAAACGCCTAGAAATGGGATTGCTGGGACCTAGGGTATGCGTATGCTTAAATAGTTGCAGAAACTGCAAGCTATTTTCGAAAGTGGCCATTTCATTTTACACTCCCACCAGCAATGTATGAGGGATCTATTTATTCCACATCCTCAACACTTGGTATTATTATTTTAAATTTCGATCATTCTAGTTAGTGTGAAGTGATATCTTATTATGGTTTTAATTTGCAGTTTCTTAAAAACTAATGATGTGGAGTATCTTCTCATGTATATTTTGGAAATTCCTATATCTTCTTTTTTTTAAAGTGTCTGTTCAAGTCTGGCACTTTTTTTTGTTGGTCTGAATTTTTATTACTGAGTTGAAGGAGTTCTTTATCTAATCTGAATATATAAAGTGAATTATTATTTCAGACTTTTTATTGTCTTAATGATGTCTTTTTAGAAACACAAGTTTAATTTTGATAGAGTATTTATTTTTTTCTTTTATGGTTAGAGCTTTTTATGTCCTAAGAAATCTTTGCTCACCCCAGTATTGTAAAGATATTCTTCTATGTTTTCATCTAGAAATTTTTTTTTTTTTTTTTTTTTTTTTTTTTTTGGGTACGCGGGCCTCTCACTGTTGTGGCCCCTCCCGCGGCGGAGCACAGGCTCCAGACGCGCAGGCCCAGCGGCCATGGCTCACGGGCCCAGCCGCTCCGCGGCATGTGGGATCCTCCCGGACCGGGGCACGAACCCGTGTCCCCTGCATCGGTAGGCGGGCTCTCAACCACTGCGCCACCAGGGAAGCCCTCATCTAGAAATTTTATAGTGTTAGCTTTATATTTAGGTCAATGATACATCTGGAATTAACTTTTATGTATGATAGAAATTGAGCTTTGTTTTTGTTTTTTCTATGTATTTCATTTTTTCCAGCATAATTTACTAAAGAAATTATCCTTCTCTCATTGAATTACCTTGCTACTTTATAGAAAAGATCAGTTGACCATATAAATGTTTGTCTGTTTTTGGACTCTCTATTCTTTCATTTATCTATTTGTCTATCTTTACACTATTACCACATTTTCTTGACAAATACAACTTTATAGTATACTTTGAAATGAGGTAGCGTAGGTCCTCCAATTTTGTTACTCTTTTTCAGAAAATTTTGATTTTTTTTGAATATAAGGACTAATTTAAGTGCTTTATATTTTCATAATCATTGTAGAATCAGATTGCTGATTTCTCTAAAAAAAAAACCTGCTGGAAAACAACTATACCCCAATAAAAAATAATAACTTAATAAAAACCCAGTGGGGTTTTAATTGGTATTTCATTCTACCTATACATTCCTTTAAGGATAATTGATATCTTAATAGCATCGAGTCTTCCAGCCCATGAACGTAGTATAACTTTCCATTTATTTAGGTCTTTTTGAAATTCTCCCTGGAATGTTTTACCTTTTTAATTGTAGAAAACTTGCACATCTTTCGTTTGACGTATTCCCAACTATTTTATGTTTTTATTGCTACTGTAAAGCATATTCTTACATTGTATTTTCCAATTGATCTTTCTGTATTTTTCTATATTTTGCATACTATAACTTAGCTTAATTTATTATTTTAATTCTAATGGATTTTTGGTAAATTTCTTAGGATTATCTACACGAACAATGATGTCTGCAAATAGTTATATATCTTCCTTTGCAAGCTTGGATGCTTTTTCTTCTTTTTCTTGGTTTATCATGAGCTGAGCAATGATCTCCAGTACAATGTTAAATAGAAGTGGTGAGTTCAAACATTTTTGCTTTTCCCAATCTCAGGGGGAATAATCACTATTAAATATGATATTTAGTGGAGGTTATTCAAAGATGCCCTTTATCAAGTTGAGGAAATTCCCTTCTCTTCCTAGTTTGCCAAGGGTTTTTAGCATAAATGGCTGGTGTACTATATCAAATGACTTTCTGTGTTATTGAAATAATCATATAAATTTTTTCTCAAAATTTCTTGGAATCAATTCTATTTGTTCATGATATATTCTCCTCTTTGTGTACTAGTAGATTTAATTTGCTGATAATCTGTAAGGTTTTTTGTGTCTACATTTATGAGAGATATTGGTCTCTCTCTCTATTTTTTTCTGATAAGTTCTTTGTCAAGTTTTACTGCCCTCATAAAACAAATTGGGAAGCATCTACCTCCTCTGTTTTTAAAAAGATCTTGCAAAGATTGATATTTCTTCCTTAGATATTTGATAGACTTCAACAGTGAAGCCATCTAAACCTAGAGTTTTCTTTTTCAGAAGTTGTTTAATTACATCAATTTCTTGAATAGGTATAGGGCTATACAGATTTTTTATTTTTACTTCTGTCAGTTTTGGAAAGTTTTATTATTCAAGGAATGTTTCCATTTTACAAACATTTTCCAAATTTATTAAATTTATTGGTATAAAGATGTTCATAGCATCTATGTATTATTATTTAATGTCTGCAGGATATGTATTGACGTGCCCTTTAGCATACCGGTTGACTCTTTTATATCCTTACTAATAGTTTTGGCTAGTTATTCTCTCAATTATTTTGAGAGGGGTGTTAAAATCTCCACCTATCATTGTTAATTTCTATTTTCCCATTAGTTCTGTCCTTTTTTGCCTCATTTATTTTTAAGCTCTGTAATTAGATGAGTACACATTTAGAATTATGTCTTCCTGATGAATAAATCTTTTTATCATTATAAAATAAACCCCTTTCTCTGGTAATACTTCTTTTATTGAAATAATTTAGTCACACTAAATTTCTTAGTCTTAGTGATTGAACAGTATGTTTATTTACATCCTTTTACTTTCAACTGTGTGTGTCTTTATATTTAAAATGCGTCTTTTTCAAACAATATCAATTGAGTCTTAGGCTTTCAACTAGTCTGACAATCATTTTCTTTCTAGGATTTCGTTCTAGCTCTTCTGATAGATTTTAGCTATAGCTCTTGGTATTATTTTTTAGTGGTTGCTTTAGAGATTACAATAGGTCTTTAACTTATCAGTCTATTTGAATTAATATTATTGCACCATATATAATGTATAAACCTCACAACCTATAATTCCAATTACCTTTCCTCCATTCTTTGGGTTATTGATGTGATATATTTACTTCTACATATATTATAAACCCCATAATACATTAATATTAATTTTTATTTTAAATATTTAACTTTTAAATAATTTTTATAAAGAAAAAGTAATCTCATATAGTTACCTACCTATTTACTGTTTCCATAGTTCTTCATGGCAGTGGTGTTCTTCAGTGCTTTTCAGGTGGTGGTTTGGCTTCTTTTTTTTTTTTTTTTTTTTTTTGTGGTACACGGGCCTCTCACTGTTGTGGCCTCTCCCGTTGCGGAGCACAGGCTCCGGACGCGCAGGCTCAGCAGCCATGGCTTACGAGCCCAGCCGTTCCGCGGCATGTGGGATCTTCCCGGACTGGAGAACGAACTCGGTTTTGCTTCTTAATATCACATCTATTGTATGCATAGAAACGCTGCTTTGCAAGGGTGAACTGCTAGCTTTGGTCCAGTTCCCTAGAGGTAAAACATGAAAAAGAAACTCCAGTTCAAGTGATTTATTTAGGGAGTATTCTCAGAAGAAAGGCCCCGATTGAAGCTGGATAGGGTAGAGGGGAAAAGCTAAGTATGACTCTGGTTTCAGCTGGAGACTAGTTTCAATCTAGTCCCATCGGGAAGATCTGGAGCACACATTGTATCATACAGTTAGTTCCATATTGAATAAGGGTGATGACCTTTTGTACCTTGTGTCAGTCACTCATTGGCTAAAATCTACTCCCTCCTCTTCCCCAGAATGGAGGCATACATAGCTTCCTGGGCCAAGTGGCTCCATTGGCTGAGGCCTATTTTCTAGTGATGGGGCAGATGTGATTTGTTATCAGCCAAGATCTGGCTGGGGCACCAAGACATCCACTATGGGGCTGTCCTTTAAGATGCAGTACACTCCTTAAACCAACAACTACTATTTATTGATGTGTCTGCAATAGGTAGAATAAATAGGTTCAGAAATCAAGGGGTGAAAATAGAAGTGGCCCCATGTACTGTCCCTCCCAGTGAACTACTTAGGGGAAAGTTGTGTTTCCTGTCCCCAGAAGTTTAGGCTCAGTGGGTTTAGAGGTCTTGGCTAGTAGTGGGGATAGTAGTGCCCAAGGTATAGAGTTAAGAGTCTGCCTAAATTTAAAGATGCAGCCTCCATGTGGTCATTTTGAGTTCCCTGCGCCTATAGAAGAGCAGGCACAGAAAGGAGATGTACTGGCAGGTGTAATTGATCCTGATCTTCATGAGGAGGTATGACTGCTGTTATGTGTTTTGGCTGGTAGGACGTGTCTAGTACAACGGTGAAGTGGGTCATTTTTGGGTATCTTTGTGCCCCATTTTAGTTGTATATGGGCATGTAAAGCAATCATGGCCTGATGAGACCATGATAACCAGGGGTTCAATCCCTCAGAGATAAGAATCTGGGTCACCCCATTAGGCAAGTCATTAGACTGCAGATGTGCTATCCTGGATTGATGGAAAGCTAGAAGATATGCATCAGTCTTCTCTCAGAGATCAACCACAGCAGTGGGAACTCTATTCATTCCAATAATACTTTCCTCCTAAGTTTTCCCAGGAATTAACATCATAGTACCCTGGAGACATTGTAACCAGCTGGAGTGAACTTGATGTGAGAAGAAAATGCATCTCAGTGGTGCAAGTGGTGGGCTGTAATAGTCTTGTGGTGATTCAGAGAGTCCCCTCCTTAGACCCTTCTACTGGGCTGGTGCTTTCATCCCACAGCTGATGTGAGTTGGCTGCTAAAAGTTCACAGCTCCCTCTCTGTTCTGAAGAACTGTCCCAGTTAGGGCTGATGGGAGCTGATTCCCTCATGAGGTTGCCTCTATCAGCCCATAGATATTAACTGACTAATACAATGGTTCAAAAATCTGGTCCACTTGCCTTGAGAGGAACAAATACTGCAGTGAAATGTATGCCCCACCTCTCTTGCCCTCTCTGCTCCCTGCATCCAGACCAAGGCTAGACTTTAGATGAGACTACATCCATGCATCTGAGTCCCTGCTTCAGGTTCTGCTTCTAAGGAGTCTGAGCTAGGACAGGGTGAAAATCCACTTACCTCTTTGGGTTCTTGCTTTTGCTTCACATTTGCTCTCTAGAGATTCCTTGATTTCTTGCCAGCTGGCTAAATATATTTCAAAAGATTTTAAAAATATTTTATTCATCAGAAGGGCTGGTGTCAGTGTCTGATTCCCCATTCTACTGGAAAATGGGTCAGTTTTATCTCTGCCTCTCTTTTATCCAGACCATTTTCTGGATAAAATCTAACACATATTTTATAATATGCAAGCCTATATTGAGCTGCATATAAAGGGAGAAGTTTTGTGGCCTATCTGGATTTTTTGCTATCCAAATTTTGGTTAACCCCACAGTATTCTGTAGCCACTTTATTGCAACAAATTATGCTTGCAGCAGTTTAGATCTGTAATGGGAATAAATATTGCACCCGAACAATAATATTACCAAAATAATAAGATTTTTCTTCAATACCCATTGTCTCCCAGTAACTTTCAGATACTATCTGTAAAAATCATTACAACTCTCCAAGAAAGTGTTTTTCAGGCACTGAGTAAGTATTTGTTGAATGAATGATGAATGAAATGTGAAATAATATTTTACTAACCAATAGGCAAGAGAAAAACAAAAAACAAGAAAACACAAGCATTAGGAGTTGAAGGTAAGTCAGAGCTGCTCAGGGTTGGAGAAAGTTCCTCTGATAAGAAAGAGACCTAAGCACTATAGAATTGAGTCAGAGAGAGGGATAAAAGAAATTTCTGTAAAGAAAATGTATCATACTACAATCAGACTTTTATTCTCTTGACATTTTTCAGGCCTTATTTTGCTCAGCAGTATTTCGTGCGGTTAGTGATTCTCTCTTCTTTGAAACATTTTTTTTTTCACTTGGCATCCAGGACACCACTCTCTTGGTTCATCTCCTACCTCCCTGGTCACTTCTGAGTCTTCTTTGTGGCATCTTCCTCAGTTTCCCACTTACGTACAGAGAAGTGCTGAGGCTCGGCCTGGTACTCCTTCTCCTCCCGTCTACATTCATTTGCTTGGTGATCTCATCCAGTCCACATTCATATGCCCAGCCTGGCCCTCCTCCCTGCATTCAAGACTCATATATCCAGCTATTTAATGTGTCCTCTGGAGTCTCACTGCCACACTCTGGTTCAAGTCTACAGTACTGCAACAACCTCTTCCTTCCATCCTTGTGGTCTATTCTCCATATGGCAGCTAGAGTGACTTTTTAAACATGTAGGTCAGATCATGTCACTCCTCTGTTCCAAGCCATCCAATTGCCTTCACTGATCACTTGGAATAAAAGTTGAAACCCTTCCCATGGCCAACAAGGCCTTGTATGATCTGAGTGCTACTCCATCCTTTGCCTCCGCCTTCTAATCTCATCTTGCTCTTCACCTTGTCTACTTTTCTCCAGCCACTCTGACTTCCTTGTTGATCTTGGAATATGCCAAACACACTCTTTCCTCAAGACCTTTGCCCTTGTTCCTTTTGCCAGAAAAATCTCCCCTCATTTATTCATAGCTTGACCCCTCTACTTCCTTTTTGCCTCTTTTTAAAAGCCAACTCCCTGGCATCTGTATAGAATAGCATGGACTCTCCATTTTTCTTCATTTCTCTACCCAGTTTTACTTTTCTTTTTCATTTTCCCTACCATATATGTAGTTGTTTGCTTATTGTCTCTCTTCACTTCTATTCCCTTTGAAATGTAAATTTTTGAGAATAACAACTGTTATTTACTGTTGTATCCCTATTGTTGAGAACAGTGTCTGACACACAGTAGATGCTTAATAAACATTTATTGACTCAATGAATGTATGAAAGCGTTTTCATCATTAAAAAATTATATATTACTAATATATGTTGCTTTACAATCAATTTTTACCCAAACTGTGTCTATAAAAACTGCTGAGGGCTTCCCTGGTTGTGCAGTGGTTGAGAGTCCGCCTACCGATGCAGGGAACACGGGTGCGTGCCCCCGGTCCGGGAAGATCCCCATACCGTGGAGCGGCTGGGCCCATGAGCCACGGCCGCTGAGCCTGCGCGTCCGGAGCCTGTGCTCTGCAACGGGAGAGGCCACAACAGTGAGAGGCCCGCGTACCGCAAAAAAAAAAAAATCTGTGAGCATCTTCTCCATGGTCTTCCCATCTGCCTTTGGGAGATTTGTATCCCTGAGATAACAGACAAATGAGAAGGCACTTCCACTTCTCTCCCTTGGGTCAAGGTTATATTCAGAAGAAGGGAAGAATGAATGGGAAGTATTTTCTTCTGCCTTGAGGGCAAGATAAAAATTTTATAGTGTATACTTAATTGTCATGAATAGAGAGGCCCTTCAGTGGACTGGGTGTCCTTAAGAATAAAGCCCAGATAAAGTTACTTTTGCTTTTGCTCTGTCATTGCCCTGACTGGAGTCTGTCCTTCAGTCTATAATCCAGTGAACTCCTGTTTCCGATCCATTAAATAGAGATAATAATACTGTCCCTACCTTACAACGGTGCTTGATTAATTAGTAAGAGTTTATGAAACACTTTGACATTTTCAGATGAAAGGCACTAAAGGAGTACAGAGTGTTATTATGTTTTTAACAATCACAAAACCTAGTATTAAAGTAGTGACATTTTACACTTTTATAAGATCAAAGCCTTTATAAATGTCGTTTTATACTCATTTTATTTTTAGAGAAACTGAGGTACAAGAAGCCTGAACCCTATTTCCCGAGGTGACTCTGCAAATCAATCAGAGTCACACATGGATGTTATATGAACACATATATAGAGAAAGACCACAACATGGCAAGCAGAGTTAGTTTAACCACCTTAACCATGAGGACAACAGTATTGTATCAAGATGAAACAGCTTATAGAAGGAAGGTCACTTGACCAAGAGCAGGGAAACCATGATCATTGCCCATTGCCAAATCATGTGATACTAAGTAATTCATTTAACAAATATTTATTAAGTATCTAATAGCCAACAGAGGTATAGGTATTACTTGTCCAGAGATTAATGGCAGTGGAAAAGCATGAGGCCTGGGAGGAAAACCTGGCTTTCTTGGGTCTTGATAGAGTCACTAAAGAAACACCTACATTTGCTCAGGGGGTAGCAGCACCTGCCTTTTTCCGGTGTGTTCCCAAACCTGGAATCTCTGTGAGCGTGGAGACAAACTGCACTGTAGCTGAATTGCTCCTGACTCTAGGACTTGGACAGAGCTGTTGATTACATGGGGAGGATACTGGAAACCAAATTGCTCCTTTTTATGTCATCAAAGTATTAACAACTATCAATACCTCCACTGTCAGCCATCAAGTACAAAATGCCATACTTTCTCTGGACTGTGACTCTAGCCTGGTAAAGAGCAATGATGACCATTTCATCACTGTACAAGTGCCATTGGGACATAAACCTGTAAGCAAACAATAATAACAACTTAGTTAAGGAGACCCGGTTACTGAGAGGAAGAATAAATGACTCGCTTTGTGGCAGAATCAGTGGGAGGATCAGAAGACAATTTTAACAAATCAGTAGTTGCAATTCGGATCACTGTCAAAAAAACCTTTCTATGCCTACTAAAGTGGAGAGTCACTGATGAGAAACAAGATTTTTTTCCTGAAGATCAAGTGGTAGAAAATTCTAACAACACAAAAGGAAATTGCATAGTGATGAATATCATTAAACAAAAGATAAGAATCTTAGAGAACATATTCTAAAAACATACATATAAATACTAAGTTCTGTAGAGAGAAAAATGAAGAAATAGAGTGGTAATAATTTCATAATTAAAAAGAAGTTGACTGGGCTGAAAATGGATTTGAGTCTGCTGATTGGAAAACCCTCCTGCGAACCAGAAAGAATTACAAAGTCATACACCGAGACCTATCTTGTTGGCTTTCCAGAATTTCAAGAATAAAAAGGAAATCTTAGATGTTTCCAGAGAATAGATAAACTAGAAAGAAAATAGCTTTCCAGCACTGAGTGTATCATTTGCAACATTGGATTCTAGAAAACAGTGGGATTACTTTAATAGATGACTGAGAGATTACAGTTCAAGGATCATATAGCCAACCAAGATAGCATCTGTCTAACCAGACAAAGGAAAGAAAAATTTCCAAAAATTTGGGAGCTCAGAAAGTATACCACTTTATCCTTTATCTGAAAAATGATACTCAAATCTGTGCCTAACTAAAGGAAAATCGAAGAAGAGCTCAACATCTCAAGAGGAAAAAGTGATAGGTAATAAATTGAAGGTGATGCTGTGACTATATATTTTTAAGTCTTAAGGTTGAAATAGATGATATATTTATTCTACTATGGAAAAACCTAATAATTGCCTTGAGCTAAATTATCTGGTGTGGAAGTAGTGGGTAGGTAGGGGGGAGGGAAAGACAGAGAGAGATTTAAATAATGCTACCAATTTCATCCTTCGTTTCATTTAATAAGCAGATACCCCTGAATGCGTGTGAAATGGAAGATATATTTCTTCCCTCAGTGGCATTTCCCACATGCCTCTGACAGTGTGTGTCTTCATGCTCAATGATTCTAGTGTTTAAAGATACATATTATTTAAACAGCATGGCTTGTAAAATCAAGACAATAATTTCATCTTGTGGTCAAGGATAATCAAAGATAATTTTGCTTGTGTGCAATTTTATGACTTAAAAATCTAAACTGAATAATTGCACTTCTGTTGTAGATCAGCGAGACCCAGGAATTAAGGAATCAGTGTTCTAAAGGTCTTATATGTGGGTGTGTGTGGAGTGGGGCAGTAAAAGAATTCTGAAGATTCCGTCTTGATGTGTTGGGTTGGGATGGAGGAAAGGAAATATAACAAAAGATTTGGAAGAGATTAAGAGAACTGTGAGAGAATATTACTTGCAATTCTGTGGCAACAAATTTGAAGACCAAGAGGCACTGAATGATATTCTAGCCAAAAGGAACTGGGTGATTATTGAGTAAACAAAACTAACTTAAGTAAAAATAGAAAACCTGAGCAGATAATAACTATAGAAAGATTTGGAAGATAATGTAAGAATACCATAAAAAGGCTAATGTTTAAAAATTAGATAAGTATACTGTTATTTAAACCATTTTAAAATTTGGAAAAAGACAAAACTCTCTAATAAGGTTTATGAGGCTGGTGTTTACTTGATTAAAAAAAAGCTAGTACAACCTTCCCCCAACCCCCGTACATATATTTAAGAATATAAATATAAAAATTCTGAATGATTGTTAGTTAACAGAATTGAACAATTCATAAAAGAATAT
The DNA here is from genome assembly GCF_008692025.1 of Phocoena sinus. Classification (NCBI taxonomy): domain Eukaryota; kingdom Metazoa; phylum Chordata; class Mammalia; order Artiodactyla; family Phocoenidae; genus Phocoena; species Phocoena sinus. The sequence continues at coordinate 31,707,038 of NC_045772.1, read as the reverse complement.
ACCATGATTCAAGCTGAATTTACTCAAGGAGTGTGAAGACAGCTCAATAGCAAAACATTACTAATGCAATTAATTATATTAATTTAAAGGAGGCAAAATTTATTATATAAATGCATACTTAATAGGCATATGCTGATTGGGGAGTACCATATCTAATTTTTTTCTCTAAATAAAATAGTGATACAAATAATCCAATTAAAAGTAATATTTACTCAAATCCAATAGGACACATCATACCACTTGATGAAATTCAGTCATCATTTCCCTTAAAATGAAGGATCTTCCTCTCTTAAAATTTACTTTTAAAATTTCTTTTAGAAATTACTAGTTAAGGCTTCCCTGGTGGTGCAGTGGTTAAGAATCTGCCTGCCAATGCAGGGGACACAGGTTCGGGCCCTGGTCCAGGAAGATCTCACATGCCGCGGAGCAACTAAGCACGTGTGCCACAACTACTGAGCTGCGCTCTAGAGCCCGCGAGCCACAACTACTGAAGCCCACGCGCCTAGAGTCCATGCTCCCCAACAAGAGAAGCCTCCACAATGAGAAGCCCTGCGCACCACAACTAGAGAAAACCCACACGCGGCAACGAAGACCCAACGCAGCCAAAAATAAATAAATTTATTTTAAAAAATACTAGTTAAGAAAAAAACTACAGGCATACCTCGTTTTGTTGCACTTCACTTTACTGTACCTCTCAGATATTTTGATTTTTACAAATTGGAGTTTTGTGTCAGCCCTGCTTCAGGCGAGTCTGTCACCACCATTTTTCCATTTGCTTACTTTGTGTCTGTGTCACATTTTGATAATTCTTGCAATACTTCAAGCTTTTTCATTATTATTATATTTGCTATAGTGATCTGTGATCAATGATCTTTGATGTTACTTTTGCAGAAAGATTATGACTCTTGTTGGAGGCTTAGATGATGGTTAGCATTTTTTAGCAATAAAATATTTTTAAAATTAAAGTACAAATATTGTTTTTTTAGACATAATGTTTTTGCACACTTAATAGACTACAGTATAGTGTATAAATAAGTTTTATATGTGCTGGGAAACCAAAAATTTTGTGTGACCCACTCTATTACGATATTCACTTTATTACAGTGGTCTGAACTGAATCCCCAATATCTGAGATATGTTGGTATTTAAATGCACCTAGAGGTTGCCATCTTTCCTTCTCCTGACCACCAATTTTTTAAAAAATAAATTTATTTATTTTATTTGTTTTACTTTTGGCTGCGTTGGGTCTTTGTTGCTGTGTGCGGGCTTTCTCTAGTTGCGGCAAGCAGGGACTACTCTTCGTTGTGGTGCGCAGGCTTCTCATTGCAGTGGTTTCTCTTCTTACGGAGCACAGGCTCTAGGCGCGCAGGCTTCAGTAGTTGTGGCACATGGGCTCAGTAGCTGTGGCTTGTGGGCTCCAGAGTGCAGGCTCAGTAGTTGTGGAGCACAGGCTTAGATCATCCGCGGCATGTGGAATCTTCCCGGCAGGGCTTGAATCCGTGTCCCCAGCATTGGCAGGCGGATTCTTAACCACTGCGCCACCAGGAAAGCCCCCTGACCACCAATTTTTGAAATATTACTTTATTAATCATATGTTGTCAAAGCTTATAACATTTGAATTCTGCCTATAACCATAAGCGTCATGTTGAGTTCCACAATTAAATAGATACAAGGTTTTTTATTAGTCTTTTGTCCATAACTTCTTTCCTGAGGTCATTATTTTGAGTCATCTGTCAGTTGGCTGGTTTTCACTGGCTGGTAATTTTACAAGAAGGGCTCACGGGTGCTGCGTTCTCTCTGGCACTTACATGCAGTAGGCCACTTTGCTGGGCATAAAATTGTTGCATCACTTTCTTTCCCTCAGCACTTCATAGGCATCTTTTCACTGTCCTCAGACATGGAATGTTACTATAGAAGAGTCTGAAGCCAAGACAAATGGTATTTCTCATCGTACGTCATCTTTTCCTTTCTGAAGGAAATATTTTTTTCTCTTTTAAATATATTTTTTAAATATATTTTATACTTTTATCCTTAAAGTTTAGTAATGTTACTAAGACATGTCTTTGTATTTATATTTCCTTGTTGATGTTTTCTGGGCCAGAAGTGTGTTTTGTTTATTAAATAAACTTTCCTTCTGTGAAAGGATTAAATAATTTTTATACTATATAAATTCTCTTTTATAGGAATGCCAATTATATGCATATTTTCATCCATCTGATCATCTTTTTTAATAAACATATATTTCGTATATTTATGCTGTTTCATGATGGTGATTACTTCTGGCTTGCCTAGAATGTCTTTTACTCCATTTTGTCATGTTTATTCTTTTTTTTCCTATCCTACTGTAACTTTCAAATCTGTCAGATTTCTATCTTTCTCATACATTTCTCTCCTGACTTCTTTCACCTTGCTTTTCACTTCCTCCTATCTAATAACCACTTCTTTAAATATTTGTATCTCTTTTAAAAAGTATTTTAAAAGACTGATTATGTTATTTGTAATTTCTTTGAACCTAGCAGAAGTATTTGGTAAGACTGCTAACCTTTTTTGGGGGAATGGGTGGGAAGAACAATTATACCATGATATATTTACTGAATCTTCCTTTTACTTAGTTCATGTTCTCCTTCTTGGGCTGTATCTGCCCAAAGATATATTTATTGGGTCCTTTCTTCTACTTATATTTAAATGAGACCAGTTATTTGTTTTTTTAAATAAATTTGTTTATTTTATTTATTGATTTTTGGCTGTGTTGGGTCTTCACTGCTGCTCATGGGCTTTCTCTAGTTGCAGCGAGCGGGGGCTACTCTTCATTGCAGTGCACGGGCTTCTCATTGCAGTGGCTTCTCATTGTGGATCATGGGCTCTAGGTGCACGGGCTTCAGTAGTTGCAGCACGCGGGCTCAGTAGTTGTGGCTCATGGGCTCTAGAGTACAGGCTCAGTAGTTGTGGCGCATGGGTTTAGTTGCTTCGCGGCATGTGGGATCTTCCCGGACCAGGGCTTGAACCCATGTCCCCTGCATTGGCAGGTGGATTCTCAACCACTGTGCCACCAGGGAAGCCCTGAGGCCAGTTATTCGTTGAAGAATTATTTGTAGAAGGGGAGGGCAGTGAGCTGGCATAGTCTGAAGCTTCAATTTTGTTTGTCTGTCTTGAAACGTTTCACACAATCATTTATTTTGTCTCCTCTGGGATGGAATTTCCACCACTTTTGGTGTTCTGGGCTTGGCAAGTCTCACAGCAAAGGACTTCATATCACAAGCTTTACGGTTTTTTCATCCAGTGATAACTACCTCCCTTTTCCTATTTTATCCCATTCACAGACTTCTTGCTAAGAGCTAGGTTAAAGGCAATGTAAATAATATATATCCAGAATATGAGCAAAGGATCTCAATTGACATTTATCCAAAGAAGATACAGAAATGGCCACTAAGCACGTGAAAAGATATTTAGCATCTTTAGTCAATAGGGAAATGCAAATCAATATGACAATGTGATATCACTTCACATCCGCTAGAATGTAAAATGGTGTAGCCACTTTGAGAAGTAGTTTGGTAGTTCTTCAATATGTTAAACATAAAGTTACATATGACCCAGTAAGTCTACTCTTACCTGTATGCCTAAGAGGGATAAAAACATATATCTACACAAAAACTTGTTACATGAACATTCATAGCTGCATTATTTATACAGAATTATTCAGCTTATAACAAAAAGTGAAAACTTCAGTGTTCATCAGTTAATAAATGGATAAATTAAATATGGCCTATTCACACAATAAAATATTATTTGACAATAAAAAAAAGAATGAAGTATTGATGCCTGCTACAATATGGATGAACCTTTCAACCATTATGCTAAGTGAGGGCAGCAAGTCACAAAAGATACATATTGTATGATTTCATTTGTATGAAATGTCCAGAATAAGCAAAACTACAGAAAGTGGTTTAATGGTTGCTTAGAAATGGGGAGCAGGGGGTGGGCATGGGTTTTGTTTTGTGAGTGATGAAAATGTCTAAAATTAGCTTGTGGTGTTGATTGGGCAACTCTGTGAACTTACTAAAAACTATTTAGTTGTATGCTTTAAATGGGTGGATTGTATGGTATGTGAATTATGTATCTATTTTTGTATCTTTATTCAGCTTTTTTTTTTTAAAGAATAAAGACTCTGCAATGCCACGTTCAAATCCTGGCATCTCAAATTGGGCGTGTGACCCTGGGGAAGTTCCTCCACATTTTTGTGTATCTGTGTGATGTGGATACTGATAATACCTACCTCAAAGCTGGGTTGTAAGGACAAATTAAGTGGATGCTCAGAACAGTATCTGTTACACGGTTAAGTGCCCAGGAAGTGACAGTTATTTTATGAGCCTACCCACTGCATTAAAAAAAAAAATCTCAGTGACCTTATTTTTCATTTCTAGAAGTTCTATTTAGTTACTTTCCAAATTAGATTATTCTTTCCTCATATTATTTTTCTTATGTTTTAGATTCCTTCTTTTATGTCTTTACTAATTTTAGAATTCTTATTTAAAAATGTGTCATGGACTTTGACTATGCTTAAGTAAGCCTAAGTACCTGGCACATAGAAGGTACCCATAATTATTTGTTGAATTTATGAATGGATGCCTAGTAGGTAGTCCTGCTTTCCATAGTTTTCTACTATGTTTCCTTAAAGAAATTATTTAATTCCTCTTTGCTTCAGTGTTTTCATCTGTAACACAGAACAATGTCTACCTCCTAAAGTTGTTGTAGCGTCTAAATGAAATTGTGTCTAGTTTAGTACTTGGCATACAAAAGATGCTTAACTATATTTCCTTCCTTTCCAGCCTCCTAAACATCTTTTTACATGTGTTACCGAAGATTTAAACTCCACCCTCTTAGGAGTGGCCTAGTGCTCAGTTTTTTAGTTATTTTTGTTAGGGCTTTGCTGCCCTCTCTGTAAATCCTTATAGAATATATTTCTCATTCTCACGGTTCTTTCATTCTTGCACTGTTTGCGGCCGCCTGTATCCTGATGTCGTCCTGTTCACTTCTCTTCATTATTTGGCCGCTCTTGCTGCACTGACTGCTTTAATGCTGAATTAAATTCTACCTTCAAAATGGTAATAAATGAAAAAGCATGTTAGTGTCTACAGAGTAGAGAATGCATGATTGAATCTTAAAAAGCTCTTAAATTCTCCAGCCACTTCTGATTCTGCTGCCTGTCACTCAGAGATTCCTTTGGTCACCACCCCACTGAGGGCTGCAGAGTAGCTGCACGCTGGTGGATCTGCGATTAATGCTCTTCCTAACGCTGAATGGCCAGACTGGGGGGCATCTTTTGCTTCATCTTTTAAAGTAAAAAAGGGTCTGAGATCCTAGCAAAGGGGCATCAGTGCTACCCATTGACAGGAAAAACCAAACAACTAAAAATCTCATATAGCCTCTTTATGGTACTTCTTAGTTTTTGCCTATAATTTGAATTAAAAGTAACCAGCTACTCAGATTATAAGGATCTACAGAGGAGCTTTTCATTTTTTATTGTTTATTCCCTTTGGTGATGAAAGTGCTGTATAGGGTGTTCAACTAATTCTAAGTTATTATATAAATTGCATCCTTACTAAAACATAAGATGAAATTGAGCTCACATTTTGGGTACTGTCCAAACAAATATAATACTGGAAGAATACTATCATAATGTTGTTTCATCAGCTAGAAATATTTGTAGCCTTGATGCTGTAGGCCTCAGGACTAACAGTAGGTGGTTTCTGTATTGTAAAAAAAAATTTGAAGCAAGAGATGGGGGATAAAAAGAGAAACAATCTTATCAGCTCGGTGCTTTGTGACCGCCTGGAGGGGTGGGATAGGGAGGGTGGGAGGGAGGGAGACGCAAGAGGGAAGAGATATGGGAACATATGTATATGTATAACTGATTCACTTTGTTATAGAGCAGAAACTAACACACCATTGTAAAGCAATTGTACCCCAATAAAGATGTTAAAAAAAAAAAAAAAGAGAAACAATCTTTTGAAAACGAAGTGAAATATTTTCAGATCCTGTTCAGCCCCCCAAATATTATTTTTCCTTCTCTATAAATTCTTCTAGAGTTCTGAAAGTCTTGCTACAGAGATCAGATATTCAGTGAAGACATATAATTATTCGATGACAGTCAGACATCCTATGGTTTTATTATTATATAGATTTATAATATTGGACATTTATTATTATATTGCCTTTCCAGAATTTATTTCCTCTTATTCTGGAAGAGATCTTATTTTTTCCTCAAGGAAACCACCCTTTCCTTCCTGTTGGCCCAAGGGGCTGGAGTGAAATTGATCAGCATATACTGGTTTTCTGGCCAGCCACTCTAATTCATTCAGAGATAGGCATGATCTTATTTAAGTCTAGCTGTTCCTGATAAGTGTTATAAATTCTTTTATGACCTTGGAGTTGCTGAGAAAATGGCCAATTACATTTCATTGATTCTAGGATGCCCCATTTTCACTTACATTTTAATATCTCTGAGATTGGGTTGCATTTTACAATCTATGTCATAAACTATGGTGTTATTATTTAAAGGTCAACAGTTTTCTTGCTGGTACATAAAACTATTTTTTTTCCTTACAGTCAGTGATGATGTAGGGTTCATGAAATATGGTACCTCTGGAGCTTCTGACAACCATTTTGCCATTAGAGGGCTGAGGCAGTCTAAGAATAGAGAGGACACAGGAGGAAAGCAGAGTTCAGAGGTCAAGAGAAACTGAGCATCGATGATATAACTTAGATTCTGTTGTATTTAGGCTTCTCTGAAGTTAATGCTCAAGTTCTGTAAGCCAACTAACTCCCTTCTCACTTTATACACACTTTGCTGTTGTTGTTGTTTAAACATGTGTTGGTACCTCACCTCTCACTTTTAACATTAAGGGTTCTGAGTATTAAGAAACCCTTGAGATATTATGAAAGACCAGTACCTGAACAAAGAGAACCCAGTCCCTTCCCCCTTTCTCACAGTTAATTCAAGAGAAATAATGGACATGAAGCAATTTGGAGCATCTAAAACATTTGACAAACATAAATAAGGTCAGTGACAAATATTTTCTGTCAGGAAATCCTGAGTTGCTTTATAATTCAGGAGACAAACATAATCCTTAGATTTGTGAAACAGACCAAGATTCTCAGTTGCCCCTGGAATAAACTGACTTGCAGAGATTGCTGACTCCAGGAGAAAGAAATTTTCACATGTTCATCAAGATTTGGGGAATTTACAGATAACGTACAGTCCAGTCAAACTTTAGCAGTAGATGAACTAACTACATGGGATGTGACAAGTGCGTAATAGGATGTGTGTATGTGGAGAGTGCAGGGAATTAATCCAACCAAAATGAAAATGTTTATATATCAAAGTAAACAGTGGGACTACATTTTCGACGGTTAAAGGGTAGTGCAAACTCTAAAATTTTCTGGTACTGTTCTCATGAAACTATAATTTGACTACAGCCTTTTCTACAAGTGACCAAAAATACTTTCTAAAATTTCAAGTTATTTAATGACCATAAATCCTTTAAATCGTTGTAGGATAAGACATATGTAGAGATACTGTTCTGTCTTGTTCAGATGTCTTCCTTAAAGATAGGCAGTGCCTTTGTGCATTATTAGCATATTTTGGCCTTAAGCCTTGCACCTAGTAATGCTCTTCAAGTGATTACGACTATCTGAGAGGTGCTATAATCCCCCAGAAATGTACTGTTTGGTTTTTCTCAGTGCTATTATGAAAATGACTAGGAATGTGTAAACTGGAATTAAGGAACAATGTTTCCTGCCAGTTAAATGGACGGAATAAATGTGTATATTTTCAATTGTGTTTGCTGTACTAGGACAGATCGAAATCATTTCTCAATTGAATTGTTTAAATAACACCATTCCAACCCCAAGTCTTTTTGTTTTTATTATAAAACTGGCAGTATGCAATTAATACTTGTTCTCAAACTATTTTTCCTTTAAAATCATGAAAAAGTGACAGAGGATCGCCTTTATATAATGAGGGTGTGGACAAGTCTTTAAGAGATTACTTGAGACTTCACAGACGGATTCAGTAGATATCAAAACCATTCTTTTTAATCTGTTTTTATTAGATTTTTCTACCGCTTTTGTCATCACAGTGAGAAATTTACATGATAATAATCTAATTGCAATTACTATCTTTTTTTTTTTTTTTTTTTTTTTTGTACGCGGGCCTCTCACTGCTGTGGCCTCTCCCGTTGCGGAGCACAGGCTCTGGACGCGCAGGCTCAGTGGCCATGGCTCATGGCTCCAGCCGCTCCGCGGCATGTGGGATCCTCCCGGACCAGGGCACGAACCCGTGTCCCCTGCATGGGCAGGCGGACTCTCAACCACTGCGCCACCAGGGAAGCCCAATTACTATCTTTTTAATGCTCTATTAAAAAAAGAAAAAATTGAGCCAAGCTCTTGAGTGAACACTTTGGTTTATATCAAGAGAGGAGTGATTGTATAACCAAACATATTCAAATATTAAATCTGTAACCCCATCTTGCAGAAAGAAGATGCCAGCAGAACCAACTTGAGAGCCTCCATTGCTACCCGAGCATGGCTACTCTCTGTTTACTCTTTCATGTTTCCTAAGGTCATTTGGATTCAAGCATTACTAATACTAGTAGTATTTCTGTTTTAAACAAACAGAAAAAGTATTATTTGTGAGTTATGATGTAGATGGTATGAGTAAAATAATACATGTATTAAATAGTTAAACTTTACACAATAAATTAGAAATAGGCTGTATTTTATTGAGCAAATGCTGTCAATGTGAGTAATTTTAAACGCTCCAAATCTTCCCCAGTCCCACGATACCTGTTGTAGTTTATTAACCAGAAGTGACTGGTGCACCTTGGTTTTATTGTTTCATCAGACATCTTCCTTTGTTCTCCAGTATAAATTCTTAAGTAATTTTTTCCATAGTTTACTCACTATTATTACTATATGTAGGCTTTTCTGATCCCTATGCAAAGTCTTATAAGCTTATTTTCTCATTCTCCTGAACATACTTTTCCCGCCTTCTTTGACACTTAAAAAAAAAAAAATTTTCCCTCTTTTTGCCTCCACCACTTGATTTGTTTTATATTCTCTTCATGTGTAGGCCACTGGTTTTACTGTTACCTAGCTTTCTATACTGCCTACTTTGCCTTCTGTTTGTGTTCTTGGTGAAAAGGGCCAAAAGGTGAGCTGTTGTTCACTTAGGAAATGCTATTTTGAGGAGTAGAAAAGATGGGTATTTTAAAGTGTTATTTAGAAGACCATCCACTCTAGTATACAAAGTAAATATTTCTACAATGCTTCCTATTTCTCTAACTTAAGGCTATGAAAAGCAATGCAACTTACTTTACATCAGCTGAACAATTGCGTGACATTACCAGGTATTATCTAAGAGCACAGGATCTACACCCAGACTTGCTGGGGGCCTCACTCCACCGCACCACTTCATAGCTGGGCAACTACTCCTTGGGAGTCAATGCCATGTGCCTGTTCACTGTTGAATGTGTTCTGTGTCTCTGCTTCTTCCTTTTTCATGGTTCTGACCCTGAGTCTCCACCCTATTTTAGCCACAAAGTTTCACAGTCATAATCTAGACTTTAACCAGCTATAGTCTGAATTACCAGAATTTAACCTTCCAATTCCACCTCCCTAGAGTTCTCTGACTTTATAACTTATTTCTAGAGTTCTCTGACTTCAACATTAATTTTATAAGATCCTATGATCCTCTTTTTCACTATTCATTTACTCCCTCATGTACCTTTTACTCTCCTTCTCCAGCTTAATTCTGTGGTCCATCACTTTAATCACTTCTTTGTATAACCTCAAGTTTTTGAGCCTCTCTTGCTCCATCATGATCACCTGAAAAGCTGCCAGCTGCTGTTCAAACTTTTAGTCCATCTTATACTCATACCCTCAGAGCAGAGTATGAGTTAAGAAAAGCACACAGTCAGGCTGACTTGTCTCAGTTCACATGCATAGCCATGAACCTGGGCCTGAATCTGTGCCCACAGCCTCTGCCTGTTCTCCTCTTACTGTGGGTGAACAGTTCTACTAAGAGATAAGGTAAAATTCCTCCAAAGGATCATCTGTATTTACCCTCTTCAATTGCTTCATCCTCATTCTTTTTGGAACTTATCCACTTAGACTTTTAACCCCATAACTGCATCAAAAGTACTTTGGTTCAGGGCACTAAGGACACGTATGTTTCTAAATTCAGTGTCAATTCTCAGTCTTTATCTAGCTTCAGGACTCAGTGGCATTGACAGAGTAGGTTCCTATATCCTACTCGAAACATCTTCTTCAGTTAGCTCCCAGGACAGCATAAACCCGTGAATTTCCTAGGTACTTTTTTTTTTCTTCTCATCCATCCTATTTCCCTGAACTTTAATGGTTGGCAGGCCTCAGGAATCAATCCTTAGAGGTTTTTTTCCTAGCTAGACTCCCTTAGAGATCTCATCCAGTCTCATGACTTTTAAGACCATGTCTAACACTGATGGCTCCCAATTTTGTATCTTGAATACAGCTGTCTTCCCTTGCTCCAACTCTTCCATCCAACTTCCTACTCAAGATCTCCACTTGAAGACCTCCTAAGCACCTCATACATCACCTGTCCAAAGCTGAACTATCAATCTTCCCTCTAAACTTTGTGCCTCCAACAATCGCCCCCACTTCGGTAAATGGGAGCTTTATTCTTCCAATTGCTCACACCCAGAACCCTTGTCAAAGTATAATGTTTTAAAAAGATAAAAACATGACTCTTATACAAGTATAAGGTGAACTTGTGCCAAAAATTTATTAGCTCACGTATGAGGGAACCAGCAGGGTGGTAAAGCTGATTCAAAAAGAATCAAAGACTCAAAAGAGGTAAAACCGATTCAAAGGAGAAACAGATGTTGTATAGTCAGTCAGGAAAGCAAGCAAAATAAGTTTGCTAAATTGGAGACAAAAGTGGTTAATAATCTTCAGGACAATCGTGTTGTTGAGATTATCCTCTGCAATGGATGGAAAATATTTGCATCTCTACTGCACAAAAGTTTGCAAGGGAACATGTAACTTCGTGGTAGTTTATTTCACAATAGTAAATAGTAAGTCAACATCGGTATGTGCCCTGGAGAACTCAGTCATCCTTGCCCAGGCCTGTGAGACAGTGGTCTAATATAAAAGGACACACAGTCATCCCTTTGTCATATTTCCAAGTTTTAGGTAATATATCTTAACACCTTTAGTCATCCATGATTTCTGGCTTATTTTTGTGCTTTACATCATCAAATCTTATTGACCTTGCCTTCAATATATAATCATAATCCTATCACCTCTCACTACATTTACTGCTATCATTCTGGGCCCAACCATCATCATTTCTTGCCTAGATTGTTGACATTTCTCCTGTTTGGTTTCCCTTACACTTTTATAACACTGTTTCAATAAAGCAAACAGAGTGATCCTAAAGTAAAAATTAGACTATAAGTCAGATCATGGTACTTCTCTTGTTAAGATTTTCTGAGTTTACATCTCACTGTCCATGCCCCTTCCCCAAATAAAAAAAAAGTCCTTGCAATGGTCTGTAAGGCCTTACACAATCTACACCTCTCCCCAAGCTTATTATCTCTCTGAGTTCATCTCCCACAACACTCTTGTCACTCACGATGTTCGGCCCACAGGGGCTGCCTCACTGATTATTGAGTACACATAACCTGTTTCAACCTCAAGGCCTTTTGGACTTGTTCCACCTGCTTGGAATCTTCTCCCAGGTACTCTCCTGGCTCATTCCCTGTCTCCACTGTGTCTTGCTCAAATATCACCTTCTGAGTGAGGCCTTCCTTAACTACCCTATTAAAAATCCACCCCATTCCCCCCAGCATTTCTGCCCCGACACTCCCCTTACCCTTTGTTTTTCCCCATAACATTTATTACCCTCTGGCATATAGTTTTTATAGAGGGCAAGTATTTTTGTCTGTTTTATTCACCAACATGTCCCAAAAGCCTAGAACAGTACCTGGCACATGGAAGTCATTCTAAGATTTTTCAATGAGTAAATAACTGGGTAGAGTATTAATTTTCCATCTGTTTCTAGTATCATTTCTTATTTTCTTTTTAGTGGGTCCATGTTAACTTTAAAGTGAAGCTGTTATTTCTTTCTGATTTCCATCCTGATATTATTTCCAATGAAATCAAATGAAAACCAGTTATTGTCTACATACAAGATATTGCGTTGGTCCTATGGAGAACACAGGGAAAAATCAGACACAAGGATTTGCAATCTAATTAGGAATATAAGACTGGCAGATGAAAAGTTAAATGCTAAGGAAAGAGAGTAATAACGTTTCAAACTGAAAAACTGATGAAATGTCAGCAGGCAGAAATAATTACTAAAATAATTTGCTTTCTGAGCCTCACACTTAGCTGTTGTAGACTCAAAAGTTCATAGACAGTAATACGTTTTCTGAAATAAAAGAAAGGACTGTATTTAAATGTTTAAAATAAGAAGCTTTCAAGAGGTTGCTAAATAACATTGGTTTCGTAAAAACTGAGAAACTCATTGTGAGACTCAAACATGAAAACAGTTTTATTTTCCTAGTTCTTTAGCAATTTCATGAGGACCTATTTGTGGGGTGGGAGCTGACCATTTTGTTCATGATATTTTCTTCAATGCTCTTACCTTTCTCCTGTCTAGGATTTGCCTTTGTACTGAATTCCATGTTATGCTTATTTTCCACGTCCTTTCCTCCTGTTCCCCCTGCACCCAGACACACACACACACACACACACACACACACACACACACACACACACACACACATATTCATTCTCCTGATAGAGTTTATGGAGTGATCAGTTCTATGATTCTGATCATAGAACTAGAGGTTCATTCACTATGACAGGTGTGTTTTGGTTTCAAACCAAGACTTCTGCCAATGATTTACCATTTTTGGCTCTAATCTTGTCACAAAAAGAAATATTTAAAACTTAACTGTAATGCCCCTCTCACCATGATCTAAGCATCTCCAACTTGTATCTAGATAAGTCAGATCCCAATATAACCAGTGCTGCTCTGAAAAGAATGTGCTTTGCTTGAGGAAAATGTTTATATTTCATTCCCTGGCTTCTTCCAAAAAAGGTTTTCAGCTACTTAGGTAAGTGGAGAACAATGAAAGCAGCTTTATCAGTACAGCTTGTTTAATTTCTTTTGAAAGTAACATTACTAAACTTTCTGCAGTATTTTAGTTGATACTACAGAAAAAATGTCATTTGTACTGAGGAGCTGCCAAATATAGCCAAAGTCAAAAGATAAATATAATATACTTATTAAGGCTGTGTCCTCTTCCCATTTTGAAATTTCCTCTACCCTTAGGGCAGGCACCAAGCTGTCTACGTTTGATGCAGTACTGACTTTATCTGTAATGTTAAATAAATAAGAAATAATGAATCCTCAGACTGACTGCGGCAGTTAAAAGACTTGTTCTCTGTCAAAATTGATCATAAGCAACAATTTAACACAAACTTCCTTTTTGAATAACCGAATCTTTAACACTTGTTTTTGCAAGAGACATTTTTGATCCTTAAATATAGTCAACAAATTAGGGGTTTTAAAAAATCTAATAGGGCTTCCCTGGTGGCACAGTGGTTGAGAGTCCGCCTGCCGATGCAGGGGACACGGGTTCGTGCTCCGGTCCGGGAAGATCCCACATGCCACAGAGTGGCTGGCCCCGTGAGCCATGGCCGCTGAGCCTGCGCGTCTGGAGCCTGTGCTCTGCAACGGGAGAGGCCACACCAGTGAGAGGCCCGTGTACTGCAAAAACAAAACAAAACAAAAAACCAACTAATAATTTTTCTAATCTCTAGCAACAGGTGGATTTAAGTATTAGATATTCAGTGTACCTAACATTTCCTTGTTATTTCTATGTTATAGAACTTCCCTTTCTAAATGTAGGTCAAATGAAAATCATGTTTCCTTTGCTTTCTTTAAAGTCATTCTTAATTTCTTTTCCTTTTTCTCTGTGCTATTTCTGCTTCCCTTGATGTTTAATGTTCCAAAGTAGTTGAAGAATGTCAAAATATATTGCCCTAGATATGTACATTGCTTATTATTATTATGCCCTGTCATCAGTCTTTTCAATTCTAAGAAGAAATCTGATATAAATCTTGAGAATAATTTATTGTTATTAGTTTCAAATAAAGCCCATATGTTATAACAATAATTAATTAATTTTTATTACTTATGTTGTTTTTCCAAAAGTGTTCAATTTTTGTTGTAGGAAATTTATTTCTTTACAAGTCTAATGAAAGTCCTGAACCTTCTTTGTAATACTGACCCCTGGAGTCATAATCACTTTGTTTATAACCTATGTCGTTAATAGTAAATATTACTAGACCAAATATTAATAGTGGTAATAATCGCAGCAAACTTTTATTAGGTCGCGACTGTGCACAAAGCTCTGGTACATCTTTTATGCACATATGTAATTTAATCATTGGAAAACCGTAACATTAAATTTTTAACAGATAAGAAAGATAAAGTTTGGGAAGATCATTAAATTTGCTCTAGGTAATACAGTGAAAGTAGGTCACACTGCCAATAAAAGAGAATAAGGATATAAACATAAATCTGTCAGACAACAGTTCTTGAGCAAATAACCTTGTTATATAATTTCACTTAACTTTTTTACAAATCCTAGGAGATAAGTGTAATATTAAAACAATTTTGTAGGTGAAGACAGGTGAGACTGTTAGGTACTTTGCTCAAGAGTACACAGCTTCCAAGTAACTATTTTATTGAATGATTCAGCCAACAAATACTTTTTGTTTTGTTTTGTTTTGTTTTTTGTGGTACGCGGGCCTCTCACTGTTGTGGCCTCTCCCGTTGCGGAGCACAGGCTCCGGACGCGCAGGCTCAGCGGCTCACGGGCCCAGCTGCTCTGCAGCATGTGGGATCTTCCCGGACCGGGGCACGAACCCATGTCCCCTGCATCGACAGGCGGACTCTCAACCACTGCGCCACCAGTGGAGCCCCAACAAATACTTTTTGAATGTTACTACGCCTGGCATTGTGCTAGGCCCAGGGTTTATGAAGATGACAAAGACACATTCACTGTCCTGTGGGGATTTAATGCCGAAGGAGAAACAAAGTAAACAACGTTTGTATGGTGCTTAACGGAGGAGATATACACAAGAGCCTTGGAGCCAGTGGAGAGCAGCGTTCTGATCAGATCGGGAATGGCGGGGAGTTGGAAGGAGGATGCTGCTTAAACTGCACATTGGAGGATGAGTAAATACTAGCTAGGTGAAGGGAGGGAAGAGAGAGAGGATGTTCTGGAAAGAGGGACAACAAGCAAGCTCAAAGTCTGGAGATGAAAGAAGACTTGACAATTTCCAGGTGTAGCCAGCAGAATAAAATGAGAAAGTAGGGAGAGGTGAGGCAGGGGAAGTAGCTGGCTTGAGACTGTGGAGCTCCTGGCAGGCTACCCTAAGCTGTTTGGACTTTTCATTTTGAAGGCAATAGTAAGCTGCCAAAGGAACTTTGACAGATCACATCAGAAATATCTGGCAGGTGTGGCAGTTGAATTGGAGGTGAAGGCAGGAAGAGTAAGAAAGAATGAAGCCAGTGTCATAAATGTCACAAAATGATAAATCTTAAACTAAATCATTGACTGCCAGAATTGAAGAATGAAGAGAGAGACCAGAGAGATTAAAGTAGTAAAACTGACAATATTTCATAAATGATAGGTTGGGGAGGCTGAGGTTTGAAAAGGAGGTTTTTAAGATGACTTCCAAGTTTCTGGGAGCTTCTTGTGGTTCGTAGGTTTTGTGTAAAGAGCATGTCTATGTGATATGACTAAATCAGCTGCATATACTCTTCTGACTAGTCTATTTGTCATTAAAATGTTAAGTGAATAGATTAACTGTGCAGATCTTTGTGTGTGTGTCTGTGAATTGCATTTACTATAGAAGCAGAGTAGTTCAGATGCCAGATAAACTGTACCAGTGCCTGAACTAAATAAGTTAGCCAAGGGATAATTCCTTAATTCTTATCACTAAAAATTTCACTTAAGTTTAAAATTGCAAAGTTCCTAGGTATATGTCTTCTGTACATCCTTGGTTACCTTAGTGATTGAGCATCATACACTTATACTGTGAAGGTAGAAAAACATTTTTAATTATGTTGATCAAAAGGAACATTTGAAAACTGCCAATTAGGTTAATAAATAATTTTTTCCTTACTCAATCTTTTGCTTATGCATTCTAAAGTGACGATTACATAATCTGGGAATAAAAGAAAAAATGAGTCTATCTTTCCAAATTGTGGATTGTGGATATGTTTGGAGAATGAAGGTTAGAGACTTGGAATTCCATGACAGTCCTCTATTCTATTCTAAACATTAAGTGTTGAAGTGGACTATACCACATTTGAGAATTCTCTGGGGTTCTTGGGGTAGGTCTCTACTCCATCTCAGGCACCACCATGGTTTCAGAGCTAGTATAGAATTGTTAGAGAAAGGAGATTTAAACATGCAGATATTAGTATTCAATGCACAGGGTTTCTGAGAATACTCATTAGTCAGCCCCTTCTGAGAGTCAAAAGCTGGTAAAATTCCAGAAGGTAGATGTCCTGCCTCTTGTGTAGAACTGCTGGGGCCGGTACCCTTTAGTTGCCCATCTCAACGTGGAAGAGCAGTCAATGTAGGAACAGTTTATCTATCTGCTAATGAAGAAATCCAATGAGTGGAGCAAGAAAGGAGACTAACGATGAGAGCTGGCAGGCCTGATGGTGGTCCCAGAGATGCAGAGTAAGGGGGCACTGTAGCAGAGGATGAGCAGAAATCCACCAAAGCTGGGTTATGATGATGGTAATGCTCCAGCCTTGCCCGAGCCAATGGAAGAGTTGGGCTGGAGCCATGTCCACCAGCAGAGAAGTTAGCATGGACCAGGTGCCCCTCTGCTTATACCCAGAGTCTGTGTAAACCTCACCCTTACCCCAGAACCTCCAGAGCTTCATAACAGAAGATAAGGAAAGAGAAGGGGGAAAAGTCCTGAGAAGAATCCTGAAGTGATTGAGTAGTTTCCCCAAAGAAATCCAGTTCAAAACAGAAGTAACTGAGTTATTTTGTTTTAAAGGAATTCAAGTTTGTACTATCAAATAGAATCAAGGCTTGAGAGCTAAATGTACTTATAAAAAACAAATGAGGCTGGACTGTTGTGAGTGTAACTGCAGAATTACTGTTTGGGTATAGGCTGCTGGTTGGAGGTTGATGGCTCAGGGCTCAAGCATTGTACCAGAAAGTGGAAAGAGCTTTAAAAGAGACCGAAGAGATTCCTCTACTTGGTGACCTGGGGAAAATTATTTTACTTCACTGAGCTTTAGTATTCCCCCTAGGAAAATGGGTTTAAAAAAGAAAAATAAACATATTTTTGTAGTAAGACATGCTTTGCCACACTAGAGAATAAGACTGTTGCTATATAGTGAAAAAAAACACAACACTGGTCTGTAAGATGCCATTGGTCTGTGTAATAACTCTGCTGCCTATTCAGCAGGGGACTGTGTCTCCTGTTTGTAATATTCTGGGAAGAATTAGGTAAGATGGGAATCATCTCTTTCTTCAAAGTGTGAGATTATTTGTTTATTGGCACTGGCTCCAAAGTTTTGCTGGTGGGTCAATCTTTTCTAGTTCTTTCCCTATATGAATGACCTATACAGGTTTCATACTTCTTCATTAGTCAAGTTTGATATTTTTCCCAAGAATCCATTCACTGAGATTTTACATTTATTTGTAAACATATGTAGACAATATTCACTGAAATATTTAAAATTTTCTTTTCAGCTCTTTCCATAGTTCCATTCTTATTTAACAATTTTTCTTCATTAGATTTCTGAGAGGTCAATCAATATTATTGCTTTTATTTCAAAAGACCAGATTTTTTTTTAAATACCTCTTTTCTTGTTTTAAAAAAATTATTATGTTAATTACTTCATTCTGCTTCCTATCCTTGGGTCTTTTTTTTTTTTCTCATAAAATTTCTGAATTGGATATTTTCATGTATCTTCTCTATTTTAAAATAATAAATATTTAAGAATACAAATTACTCATAAGTACTATTATTCATTTACTTTATTAGTAAAGTATTTAAGACCATGAAATTAACTTTGTCTATAGTTTATTGTATTCCTTAAATTTGATATGTGGCAATTTCATCTTTATTATTTTCAAAGTTGGTGTTATTGACAAAATATTTTGAGCTTTTAAATATCTAAACAATTTGATTAAAAAAATGTAGTCATATTTATGTAAAGTTTCTATTTTATAAAATACATAACTTTTTTGCTACCAGGTATTTGAGCAGTGTTTATAATTTTTCTATAAATACTTGAGCTGCAGGTGTATTTGTTTTGTTGCTAAATAGCATGTTTGAAAATATAACTATTAATTTTATTTTATTAATAGTAACAGAGCTATTATTTATGTTCTGATTTATGTCTTTTATTTGCTTTTGATGGACTGACAATGAATTGTTAACTCTTAATGTTACTACAGTCTTTATATATATATTACTTTTTTATTTCTAGTAGTGTTTTTCTTGTTGCATTTTGATACTATATTATTCACTTATAATAGTGGATCTGTTATGCCTTCAGTTTAGATGATGCCTTTTATCAATCAAAAATGACCTTACTTTAACATTTTCTACCATATGTTTGACTTTGGCTAACGTTAGTATTGTTATTTTTGCTTCATGTGAAGAGTTTAATTCTTTACTGCTATATTTTTTGCATATTTATGATCAGCTTTCCAAATCATACCATGAATATTTTTCTTTTATTTTAATGAATTTTCTCCTGGCATAATCTAACTCATTATTCACTAAAGAACAAAAATGCTACCATAAGTGCAAGCTTATTAAATGTTTCCCCTGATTTTCACATGCTGTGTTATTAAACATGCCTTATCTGAATATATCTAGACCGTTATGCTAATTTCAGCACTTTTCCAACTGTTTTCCTTTCAAAAGTCTTCTTTTTGATTTTGATTAATTAAAGATTAATGTTGGGAGGAAACTGTTAAATTAAAATCATTTACTAATAGAAGGATTTTGGTTCTTCGACTATTTTATTCTTAGTCTTGAAATAAAATAGCCTTAATGACAAGAATTCTTGCTGTTTTCTTTTCACTCATGTATGAAAAATGATCATTTTGGAAGCTAAAGAACACTTAGTCCTTTGAAATAAAAATAAGTAAGCATTCAGGGAAGGAGAGAGGCGCCCTAGACAAACAAAGAGGATTAGAATGGGAGTTAACTGCTTTTTCTATGCCATCTGCTTTCCAAATGTGGATCACTCCTTGAGGTCTGCATGAAACAGAAAACATGGGCAAGGGCAGAGGCTCATTCTTGGTTAGAAAACCTTTATTACACTTGTCAGCAGTAGCTGCAATCATGCTGACCACTGAAACAGACTTTTTATTTTCCTTATTCCCAGGTTGTGATTATACAAGGAGCTTTCTTCTTTTTAAATTTGAGATCAACAGTAATGTAATTTCTGGGTTCCAAATCAATAACTTTCTTTCTGTCTTTCCTTTTTCCAACTAAATCAGAAGATAAATGATATAGATCTTCTCTAACCAATTTATTTATGGAAGATTTTCTTCTCTGTACACACTCTATGCTTTGGTTTAATTTTTAATGGATTTCGTGTTCACTGAAAGAAGCTTCTTCAAGTGAACCAGAGGTTAAACATGAAGTTGAGAGAGCATTGACTCACTCTAATACTTCATCTCTTTCTAGTACATAGATCTTTATTTTTGACCTTTAGTCTCTTTTTCCATACTAGTCTTATCTCAGCCAGAAGATAGTTATAGAGGGATGCTTTTCCTAACGGTCAAAAAGGAAATTGTTTTTTAGAAAAATCTACATTTTAAAAATTGACTAGTTTTACTTATATTCGTTATACTCTAACTGGTTAAAAACCACTGTTTTAGATCCTTGTCCTAAGATTTATTTCTTTGCCTGCTGCTTTTTTGTGTTGTTATTGTTACATTTTCTTATTTTAGTTTCAGTAGCTTCTAATTACCTACAGTTGATTGTTTCTTGGGGATCTGCCAGAGATGAACAATGGATAAAGGAAAGTATTCCTATCATTAGCGAAGCTCTATGTATGTGTACACTGGGGCCACAAAATGATAAAGTGAGCTTTAAAGAACAGACACAAGTTGCACATAAAATGAGACAGTGGCAAAAAACAATAACTTTGCTCTCGAGTGCCACCAAAACGTAGCTGGAAGGGTAGAATCAACAAGGTCATAGAGTCTAAAGTCGTGCATGGATTTCAGCACATGTGTTACTTTATCTTATTTGTTCATCTAATTCTACCAATTACTGTGATCCAATCAGATGTTTATATCTAACAGAATGGAAAATTCTATTTTAATTTTGCATTTATAGAGTAAATGAAATGATGGCATAAGTCTTTTTTGGATTACTAACTTGGCTGATGTGTGGATAGGACCTTTGAGAGCCTCAGGTCCCCAGATTGCTCTTGCTATAGAATTAGGACTTTCTACTCTTTTATAGAGGATTTTCCCTTTCCATAATATTCACTTCTCTAAATTTCAATTTAAAAATAAGCATGTATACATTTTTGTACATTTCTGGAAGTAATCATATTTTACATGTTTTAAATATGACTGTATATTGAACAATTAATGTATATGAATTATTAGTATAAACAGAAAAACAGATTTTTTAGAGAGAGGAACTCATGATGAGAGAGTAATATTTTAGATTAACACACGCTTCTTAATTTTTTTTAACAATCTGTTACTTCTTCCTTCTTTTGTGGAACCCACATTTAGAAAAAGTCTAGACATTATCAGATAATGAAGTATTTTTCCATTTTTTAAAATGAATTTTACATGTATGAATCAGAAGTTCTGGCAAGCCTGAGATACTAGAATTAAACTGCAATAATTTCAGCCAATTGCAAGGAAGTCACATGACACGTTATTGGTCAATAATGTTTGTTAAATTAGATGTCAGGGTAGAAAAGTAATGAATCGTTAATAGAAACAGTGTTAGTTTAAGTTTACTTAATGTAAAGAACCATTGTATCCAAGCAGCTATTTTAATTTAAACAATACTCTTATTTCAAGTTAACGCTAGTTCAAAGTCCACAAACTATCAGCAGCCACTTGGATTTTTCTAAGAGCTAAAGACACAATGTCTTTTGCACTTATTTTTCCACACGTAGCTGTGTACTGCTTTGTGATAATTCGTGTTTGTTTCTACACATGTGCATATCTTGTCTTCCTAAGAAGATTCATTTGTTCGTTTGTGCAATGTATCCTTTCGTCCATCCAAAAATCTTTCAGTGGTGGGCCTGGTGTTAAGCATGGAGGAGTAAGTAGAAAAGACACAGCCTTTTCCTCAAGGGACTCAGAGTTTAGAAGAGCTCATGGTCCCTGTAATACAGTAAATCAGCTCACAGGTACCATGGAAATAAAAGAAAAGCATTGCAGATATTGGCTTGCATAAAGTTAGCAACTTTAACATGACAGCATTTTATTTATCTTTCCTTCTCCAGACTTGTTCCCATAAGTAGTTAAGATAAAAATGAGATTAAACAGAAACATTGAGTATCCCTAATTTGAGCCTATTGAAGAGTGGATCATTTAAAAAAAATAAAGAGTCAGATTAGTTTAGTAAGCTGCCTTGTACTTGGGTAAATAATTAACATTTCTTTTTAGATTTCCAGAAAGAAATGTCAAAGCTCCTTTTGCAGTTGGAAGAAATCAGTCTTCAGCTGGGAAAGTGCCTTTTTAAAGTAAAACACTGCATGTATTTGAGTGAGGAGGGGGCATCATTAAACATAATACAGATTGATCAGAGACTTGTGCTTTTCAGTCCAGCCTCATTAACTACGCATTTGTGTCCAGAAGAATGACATGAGTGCCAAGGTTTAACTGAGGGCACAAAAGGAATACCAAGTTCCCCTTAAGATAGCAAGTTTCAAGGTAATTTCAGTTCATTGTCAAAAATACAAGAGTGGCATTCTTTCATTCCGTACTCTCCTTACCTGTCTTAACTTCTCAACGTTGTGAATTTGCTTTATTCACTTGCTCTTTTATGCCAGCCTAAACGGTTTTATTCAGGGAGGTATATATATTTATAATACATATAAATAGAAATTAATATAAGCATACAAATAATTACATATTTCAATATATTTAAAAATTTAAACGACATCCTATCTTTTCGATAAGAAGGTTGCTCCAAATTTCCACCATTATGACATTATCTAGACCTGGAAACTAATAACAGTAAAATACTTTCTTGCAAGGCATTTTATGCTCAGTATATAACATGGGCTTTTCTCACTTAACCATCCCAACTACTCTGTGTGGTTTGAGGCTGTATATCCTCATTTACAGATAAGAAACTTGACACCAGCCCAAGGTTTTAGAGGGAATATAAGATAGTGCTATGATTTGAAAACCATTGCCATTGCTCACTTTAGCTGACAATAAGTGAAAGACAATCCTTTGTTAGTTTTATACGTTACAGGTGTGCCTAACCCTTTGGCACTTCGCTACTGCTTTCTTTACCAAGTTACCCTTTCTGGCTAGGATGCTATGTCCTTCTAATCCTCCACCTGGCTAAATTTCTTACTAATTTTTCAAGTCTCAGCTCAGGACTACTTCTCTAAAGAAGGCATCTGTGGCAAACAAACTGGGCTGATTTCTTCCATAACACCCTGCACATAGCTCTTTCTTAAGTACTTTAAACTCTGTGAAAATTTGGACAATGACTTGTTCACAGTTGGTCAGCTCCTAATGTGGACCTGCCATGAATTAAATATTTGTTGAATGAATGCATGAATGAGTTCCCTACATATCAAATTGTTCTGAATTGGGTTAGAATGCCATGTTGGGCATGCAAAGTATTGCAGCAAGGGATAAAGGAGCAAAAATATCCTAAACAAAGAACAGGGATAGCTGACTCATGAGGCATACTAGTTTGAGGAGATCAAACGTACGCATGGAAAAAGTATCTATTTAGAAAGCAGAACGAGGACAAGTGAGACAAATTAAACATCAAAACGCTGAGAGCCTGAAGAGTAAAACAGAGACTAGAGGAATAAGAAGTTAAACTGGAGGTATTTCCTGGATCAAGTTTTTAATCCCAAAGTTTCCCTTTCTGATACACCTAGGTATTTTGGAACTAATGTCAAACATAGTTCAATTGTGTTCTTAAACCATAATGCAGCCACAAGTGGATTGAATATTTTTTAGTAGTATGTAAATGACTCTATAAATATGCTAAACATTAGTTCACTAACTACTTATTTTTCCACTTCATTAGAGAAGAAAATTACCCCATTCATAGAATGTTTCATTTCCTTGTCCACAGAGCTGATCACTAAAGCATAGGTCTTGCTGACATGGCAATTTATTTCTGGGTAATAAGAGGAAAGACAAATAGCACGTTATCTAAATTATTAAATTCTTACAAAATCAAGGTATTGGTGGAATCTTCTCTCAACTGGTTAGGAAGAAATAGTGTTAAGATTTTTATACCATGACATTATGGGAAGGTGCCAGGCTGGGCTCGGTCTTCCCTATCTTCCTGTCTTGACCTTACTCGGTGATGAAGAGATTGGGCAAAGTGATCTCTAAAGTTACCTTCTCTTCAGTTAAGAGCTAGTTTGGAGGTGGATAAATGGTACATTCATTGGAGTTTGCCAGTTACCAACTATGTAACTCAGGTATGTTTCTCAACTTCTGTAAACCCTGCTTTCCTCATCTGTAAATTGAGGTTAATAATAGGAAAATGCTCATGGGGTGTGGTAAGTCCTAGATGAGATAACGCTTATAAAGTGTTATACATTTATTGGCTGATAAATATTCTTTTCTTATTTTTATTAGTTTTGTGGGAAAAGATGTTCAAAATTTCAGGTATTTAAAGTTTTGTGTGTGAATTTCATTTATTTACATGCTCTTTCCTATTATTCCAGCACGAGAAGCAGTTACTTTAAAAATAAAGTTTAGTCAATGACAGTAGGAGGCACATATGTGGTCTAATTGCTATATAAACCCTATAATGTTATTTTTTTATGCTGAGACCCCAATTAACTTCAGTTGAATACCTGTGAAGTATGAGTCTCTGCTAATTCTGGATAGAATAATTGGATATGTCACGAAGTGTGTTGTTGAATAAATCATGTTTTCTTCCAGCGATTCAAAGACCTGGCAGCACACTGGCATAAAAATGGGCAGGCATGTTGTTACTTTGCTTGTAAGGTGATTCTAAGATCTTGGCCATTTGCTTTGAATGGAAAACTGTAGACACCCTCATTAATTAATGTGTGGATTTTGTTGCTTTGCTAAATTATCTTTACCATGATTGATGATTTTTCATTGTGTCTATAGCTTCTTTGTAACTTCCACTTTTTCCCCTGGAGATGGTGGTTTTTATTTATTTTATGTTATTTTATTTTGCATTAGTGATCTTATGCTGCAGATGAGACTCTTCCAGGAGCCAATCATCTGTTGTTTTGGCAAAGGCAGCCCATGATTCTGAGACAATTTCATAGATAGCATTAGTTTCACAGATTGTTTATTCCAGGTGATGATTTCCTAAACAGGGTATAAGACATGAAATCCTGCACAAATTAGATAACCAATGTCACATGATTGCTATTTAGTATTAATGTCTAAGTATGTCAGGGGTTGGAACTACTATTATGGAAATTACTTCTGCATACAAGATGCTTTATGCGTGTTTCTTTTTATCCACAACTACAAGGCTGGCTAGTTAGGCTGTGTATGTTTTTGTACTGAAGTGCAAATTAGTTAAGATAGCTTACCCAATACCACACAGGTACATAATTGAGCAAGCATCTGAACCCAGATTAATGTTATTCCAGAATATATGGTGTTTCCAATATAACACAGTGGCAAATATTGTGCGCTCGTGAATAGGCATTCTGCTATATGCATGCTTTTTAAAATAACTCTACAAAATAGCAATTATTATTCCTCAAAGCAAAAAGGAAGGGAAACACTGAAAGGTAAAAAAAGATATTTAATTCAAAAGCAATTAGAAGTTTCAAAGTGAATCAAATAATGCAGATTCAGGGAGAGGTTTTTCAGTCATTCATTGGGTAACTGCCATTCATTTATTGGTAAATGTATGATGCAGCCCTACTCTGTGCCAAGCAATGAACTAGGTTCTGGGGTACCATAAAGAGCAAAAGCTGGAATGGTCCCTGTACTCAAATTTCTTGCAGTCTTATTAAGGAGACGTATTAATAAAATAAATTTAAGATAAAATAATTACAAGTTTTAATGGAAAAATATAGGGGCCTATGAAGATTATAATAAGGGGATATGGACTCATTTGCTGCAAGAGAACAAATTTAAAGTCATGAAAACCCAAAAGGATTTTACATGTTATATACATATGAATATTCAGATTTGTAATGATGTAATGATGATAAATTCATATAACTGAGCTTATGTTATTTTAATAATTATAGTTACACAAAAATATTTTCCTCACTTCACTTGTGGTTTTATTAGAATGGGATTATAGGAATTTTTTTCTCTTTTTGTTTTCCATTTTAAAAACATGTATTTGGGGCTTCCCTGGTGGCGCAGTGGTTGAGAGTCCGCCTGCCGATGCAGGGGACACGTGTTCGTGCCCTTGTCTGGGAAGATCCCACATGCCGCGGAGAGGCTGGGCCAATGAGCGGCTGGGCCGCTGAGCCTGCGCATCTGGAGCCTGTGCTCTGCAACGGGAGAGGCCGCAACAGTGAGAGGCCCGCGTACTGCAAAACAAACAAAAAAACATGTATTTGGGAACCCTCCTGCACTGTTGGTAGGAATGTAAATTGATACAACCACTATGGAAAACAGTATGGAGTTTCCTTAAAAAACTAAAAATAGAACTACCATACAACCCAGCAATCCCACTACTGGACATATACCCCGAGAAAACCATAATTAAAAAAGACACATGCACCCCAATGTTCATTGCAGCACTATTTACAATAGCCAGGACATGGAAGCAACCTAAGCGTCCATCAACAGATGAATGGATAAAGAAGATGTGGCACATATATACAATGGAATATTACTCAGTCATAAAAAGAAATGAAATTGAGTTATTTGTAGTGACAGACCTAGAGTCTGTCATACAGAGTGAAGTAAGTCAGAAAGAGAAAAACAAATACCATATGCTAATGGAATCTAAAAAAGAGGAAAAAAAACGGTTGCAGAGCAGGAATAAAGAGGTAGACATAGAGAATGGACTTGAAGACATGGGGTGGGAGGGGGAAGCTGGGGCGAAGTGAGAGTAGCATCAACATATATACACTGCCGAATGTAAAATAGTTGACTGGTGGGAAGCAGCAGCATAGCACAGGGAGATCAGCTCTGTGGTTTGAGATGACCTAGAGGGGTGGGATAGGGAGGATGGGAGGGAGGCTCAAGAGGGAGGGGATATGGGGACATGTGTGTGCATATGGCTGATTTCGCTTTGCTGTGCAACAGAAACTGACACAGTATTGTGAAGCAATTATACTCCAATAAAGATCTATTAAAAAATTTATTTGATTACATTATTTTTTAAAAAGGGAAGCAAAATGATTTCACATATTAACATATTTTCTAAGAATTCTGACTAAATCTTGGGAAACACTGTGGGGGGGGGGGTGTCTGTGTGTCTGTGTCTGTGTGTGCTGGGTAGTATGATTTTTTTCCCCTTATTTTTGGCCACTAAATGGACTTTGTACCAATGATATGCCTCATCTTCAGTTTTGGAGGTGGGGGACTACAGCTGTAACTCAGCCTCTGTGATCTCATTTCCTGGTTTCTGGCTCATAGATTTGATTAAAAGGAAAATTGAAAATGTATCAATCCTTGAATTAATGCCTACAAGATTAGGTCAAGGCTATGGAACTCAGACCTCTAAGGTACTAGCTCATTTCTACTTTTGTTAAGCTTGCATGCAAAATGGAAATGAAAATTATTTTGTCAATCAAATATTTGCAATCCTATCAATCCAGGATCAGAAGCAATTTTGTGTTAGGAGACATTTTCAGTGATATATCTTAAATCAGATAGGTAGATAGGTAGATAGATAGATAGACAGATAGGGAATTTATATATGTATTATGCATATTTATATATGTATGTATTTTACATATATACATATACACACATACAGAGCCATACATATATATTTATAGTAAGCATAGTATATTTTAAAATTTTTTCTTGAATGACATCAATCTTACTTAAAATATATTTTAGAAAAGTAATACTTGTAACATGTTTACTATAGGAATTTTAACAGTGCAGACAAGAAAAAGAAAAAAATAATAATCATCCATAATTCTATCACCTATCACACAAACAAACCATGTTTTTATTTTTGTACATGGCCTTCCACTGCTTCTATATAAATATAGATTTTCATACATATACATATTTATGCCCAATAACTAAATACACATATGTTTATCTTATAACTGTAAGATAATATTTTATGAATTTATTTTCTGATAATGATATCTTAGTATCTTTAAATAGCTGTATAACATTCTGTTATGCCGACATCTTTATTGATCAATTGATCTCTTAGTGTAGGACATTCAAGTGGTTTCCACTGTTTGCTATTGTATACAATGCCATGATAAATGTCCTTACATGGAAATTTTGAAAATGGAGCTTTGATGTACCTGCATAAATAGGTTAAGAAACTTCATGGCTAGAAAATAAACACTGTTTTCCACCTCTCCTTCCTTCCCTCTTTCCATATATGCATCCAATTCATCCTCAAAATGACTTCTCATGCACCTTAAAAAATATGCTGAATTACTTTTATCTGCAGTGATGATGAGATCTTAAGTGGAAATCACATAGCTATTGACCATCTGATTTGCTGGTGTATTTTCTTTTCTCTTTATGCTTCTTCAGGGTATAAACTGAGGTAAAAAAATACAAATGAATTAATGCCGATTTGTTCTTGAACATTCCATGACTGCCTTGAAATTACTATGAATACACTTGAATATTGCAAAATGAAGATAGCAAGTAAAATGACAGAGACTTACAGAATGTTACCATTACTGGAGTTGTAATTATAAAGGCTTTATGAATGCTAGGTTCATCTCTCCTCTATCAAGTCTACATTTTCTTCTGTCTCTGTCATACTTAATAGACCAGCATTACTGACTGAAAAATGATAGTTATTTTTCTGTTGTTTTTTTTTGACTGTAGATATAAATCTATAGTAAATTGCTCAATCTGAAAACACAACACTGAGGGAGAAAACCAAAGTAAGGTTTTTGGTTTTTTTTTTTAATGTGTGTGACATTAAAGAATGGGAAGTTGGTTAGCAGGAGCTCTGTCCCATTTTGTTTACTCATCTCTAATGGGGTTAATACATAGGGCCAGTGCAAATGAGTGTTCTGTAGCTAAATAATGATAGCCCACAGCAAGAGAAACAGGGAGCTGATGTCCTGACATTTATTTTAAAAATAGCTGAACATATTCCAGGCACATTTTGCCGGTCCTACTGACAAAAGTCCTTCTGTTAACCATGTAGAATGAAATTCTTCTCATCATGACATAACTGAGGATTCACCTTAAAACACTTTGAAAAATAAAGACCTTTTCAAACTCAGGTTGACTTTCTGTCTCTCTCGGTTTTTACTTGATGAAGACACTGAGCTCGAAGTGAATGTAGTTCTGAATTTTAGTGAGTATAAAAAAGTTGGAGAGCTAAAAGGCCTTTTAGTGACTGCTGCTGTGTAGATTGTTTTTAAGATATTTAAAATTTTATAACAAAATAAATACATGAAGAAGGGGTTATTTTATTGATTTTTTCATGAGACAATATGTAATAATTTTTAATGAGACATAATATTTTATACTGATAAAAAAGTATCAATTGACAGTGAGGGTTATTTTTTTTAAATGGTCACTGATTTTAGGCCTAAATAATTGACCTTTTAGCTTAGCACAGCTGATAAAAGTTTCAAGAATGAACTAGTGTAAAAGTTTTTCTGGAGGAGACAACTTGGGGTGTATGTGGGGATATAGAAGGGTCAGGTAAAGTACGCTTGAGAAGATCAAGGGCCAGTGTACTGGGCTGAGAGCCAAAGAGACTCAGGGAAGGGCGTGTTGTTAGGAAAATCACGTCATCAGATTGTGAGGAGGGTGGACTGAAGGTGAGTGAGCTTGGGAAGAAAGATAAATTAAGGAGCAATTTTTTACCTAGAGTGAGTAGGTGAGTAAAATAATCAAGGGTCTTACAATGGCTGAGAAAAGAAGTAGAAAAGACTGAGGACTACTTAGTATAATTCTTTAAAATAAAAATAATGAGAAACAGGATTTGGGGGAGCTTAAATGTTTATATAAAATGGATATCTGACCCAAATAATTTGGGGGCACTGTGTAGAATGCAGACCTAATCTACACTGTCATTTTTTTTATCATATAGCAAAAGCCCTTTTTGATACTTCCATTTTTTTAGTTTACCTGTAACTCCTTACATGCTTGAAATTTAGACTGGAATTTGCATGATGTAATCCATCAACTTGCGACAAGATGGAGAAATTAATTACATGTGTATTCTAGGACGCTTTCTAACATACTATTTTACCATTTACTTTCAATATAAGTTTAAGATATTTAATTTATATTATCTAGTGAGCCATATGTCTTTACCAGAAGAAAAAAATACAAAATTAAGATAAGAAATATAATTTAACAACACCAAATTTCATTTTTTTTTCTGAATTGATTGTGGTGATTTATTATCTTAGTATTATTTACATTAAAAGGTGCGTATAATTGCTTCTATATGTTTTTGTCCCTTTGAATTACTTTCAAAGCATAGTCTTTTCCTAAAAAAGAACAGATGTGAATCTGGACCTAAATCTAGATATGTCTTTGGCGATTTCTGTCTTTGGGCCCCTCCTTCCTAATATCTAGCACAGAGCAGTGTCTTTGGGAAAGCATCATGCTTGACAACTTCCATGATGATATCATCCCGCCTCTGAAAACCTTTATGGGAAAAAAAACTCCTTGACAACTTCATGAGCTTGGAAAATAAAAGAGACTGAGCCACTTAAATAATGAAGCAAAGTCATCCTCTGTTTCCTTAGAAAATGTTTTATTACTCTGAAAGAAACTTTGGAATTAAATCAAAAAATGAATGCCAGCCCCTCCCAGCCTAGAAGTTGTGTTTAGATTACTAAAAGGATTTGTCTAGTGTTAGTGAAATTAAAATGGGGACTATGCAGTAGTATTTCAATTTAAAATCTATATAAGCTTCCATATGTAAGTCATACATCAATATATATTTGCATATCTTTAAAACTTTGTCTATTACTTATTGCCAGAGTAATAAGACATTAAAAAGTGATCCAGCCTCAATAACCATGGAAGAATCAGATGCAGATTTTAGTATGAAATGATTTGTGTCTGCATTCTCAAAGATCTATTTTCAACATTTTCCCCCTTATATAGTCAAAAAAGGAAATCTAACTTGAAAATTATGTTAGAATACTGTATAAAATCACACTAATATTATAAATGTAGCTGTTCATTTCTAACTCTGCTGCTTTTGACATATCATTGCAGTTAATTTTTTATCAGAAATACGCATGGAAAATAAAAGAAATTCTATTTTAAGTTTCCTATGTTTATGTAAAGAAGTGGCTTCATTGAAAAATATTCCAGATAGACACTAAAATTCATGTTCTTGGGGAGAAAAACTCCGGCTACTTGGAGAACCATTTATTTTCCCAGTTGCTCCTTCTTTTTTTCCCTTTTGTTTCCAACTAATTGTTGCTGTAGTCTCAATCACTCTTGTATCTTACTTTTGCTTTGAAAATTAGCTCTAGATACATTCCAAAGCAGCTCTACACTCAATAATCATTAACAAATGTTACCCTGGCCTGACCCTTCTGGTCAGACAGCCACCAAGAGATAAATGTTTTATGAGGCTTCACCTTTAAGAGATTACTTCCACCCTCCAGGCTCTCTCTAACTCTGTAGTCCTTCTTTTCCTACAAACCTATGTCTTTCTTTGCATTCTCAAATCAAATGATTTATGTAGATTTGAAGGTTTTCCAAACTTCGGTATCACCACAGCCCTGATATGGTAATTCTCTATTGCTTATCACCGATCTCTTAAACTTAAAAATATGGATTTGAAATGTTTCCCAACACAGCAGCAAGCTGGAAAAGGACATGTACCAGGAATGAATTTTATTCACACAAATTCCCCAGGCATGTTTTGTGAACCTCAATTATGTATGAACTTGTCTCTTCCACTAAATTGACCACAGGTCAGATGTTTTTAAAATTTTCTTCAGTACGTCCATTGCAGTGCTTTGCACAAATTAGATGCTCAACACAACTTGGTTCTCATTGTCGCTGCTGGTGATAGTTTTCCTCTTAACCTTAGCTATTTATCAGATGATTACATGGTTGTCTAACTGGTTTCCTGGCTTCTAGGTTTTTTCTCTTCCAATTCATCTCACAGAGCAATACCAATTGGAGAACTATACTAATTATACTGTTCTGTTGCTCAAAAGCCCCTCCATTCCTGGTAGGATTTCACCCAGATATTCACTTTCTTTCTTAGACTTCAGTGGATTGCTTGAAATTTTTACTATGAGCACGTAGTTTTTCTTAGATATAATTAAGAATAAAAGCTATTTTGATTTTGAAAAGATAAAAATATTCAAAGGAATGAACATTTGCTCTAATGAAAGACTTCTGAATATAATAGCATTTTTGGTTCTGAAATGAATGCTGGTCCCTGCACTTGAATCTGTTGCTGCAAGTGACCAAACTTACATATCAGTCATTGTGGAGAGGGAGAGATATATACATAAACACACATAAATATACATACAGAAAATCTATATGCGTCCCATCTTCTTGTATTTTATTTTATATTTGAACATTTATTCTTTAATTTTCAATAAATGGTTTATACGCATATACCTATATATCTATGACTGGAGATGGAGGTCTAGAATGCTATGTACCAAAATGGTGAGTAGTTGTTTCTGTATGAGAGGGTAACAGTGTATTTGCATTTGTACATTTTTCTGAAGTGAGTATATAGCTTTCATCAGAGTCCCAAAGACATAGGTATCACCCAAATATTAAAATCTACTTTTCTAGGCAAACTTTAATTTCTAGACAATTAGTCCCCTGTCTTTATTTAGAAAAAATTACACTGCTTCCCAACCTCCTTGCCGTAACTGATGCCCATTTATCTTCTTTTCATTGTTTTCTTCCCTCAGGGAAATCTGATCCCTCTTTCAAGACCCAGACCACATAGCCACACCCTCCCCTTCACAAATCACTCCAAATCTCTTCCTCCTTTCAATTCTGACAGCACAAATGATTTGATTGGGTGTTGATCACTGAATGACATTTTGGTTTTATTTTTTATGAGAATATGTGGCATCTCCCCATCTGGTTGGTAAGCTAATCAAAGGCAGGAGTTGTCTTAGTCAAATCTCTAGTTGTATTTTTTTTTTCAGACTAATAAGTATTTGAGATGTGAGTTGAGCACTCCTACCTGATAAAGGAAAGAAAGTAACATATGGAATACTCTAAATGAGATAAGAACATTTTATTCTCAAATTATCAAAAAGAGTAATAAACTCATATTTCATTTTTTATTTTATCCAGAACTCATAAAATTAAAGGTCTGGGGGCTTTTTACAAATATGCATATTTAAGTACACAATAAGGTTTTAAGATTAATCACTTTAAGACATTTAAAAAAACATATCTTTAAAATAAATGATTCAAGATAGCAGGAAAGTATAAAGTATAAAGGAATTTCAAATTCATTCTGTCTAAATCCAAAGGGAAAGTAAGTTCTCTTTCTTTCTCATTGCTGCTGTAATACTGTAAGAACAAACTTTTAGGTGAGAAAGTGCTTTTAATTATCACAGGACACATTACATGTACAAAACTATTTAATTAGCCATTGTGTCAATGAGTCCCTCTAATTTTAAAGTTTGCCCTAACCTCAAGATTAGCGCAAGATTACCTCAGGATTAGCACTGAGACCTTAATCGAGTCTAGTAGTTAAGAACATGGGCTTTGGTTCCAGCTGGCTTTGAGTTTTGAACCAACCACTTAATAGCGCTCAACTTGGGCAAGTTAAATACACAATGTCTCAGAACCTTGTTTCCCTCATACATAAAATTGGCTTCAAAATATTGCCTCATAGGGTAATTATGAAAGTTAGAATATATTAAGTATGTAAAGCACTTATCGCATGGCCAGGGACATAGTAAATCTGCAATGAATGTTATCTATTCTTATTAATATTGCTAACCTTGTTCAAATCTAATCAACAAAGATACCTTACTGCCTCTGCACTGAGTATAATGTGGGTTTGGTGCACTCTGCCCTCTGAGTTTGACCACTGTGTGCCTCTCCAGCCTCTTTCTTCTCCCTTGGCTTGTCTTGTCTGAGTCTTCACTCAACTACTCATTGTTTCTCCCCTTTATACCATTATACCCTCTGTCTCCTCTGCTTGGAACACCCCTCCCCTTTGACAGTCTTACTCATCCTTTAAGTCCCAATCTAAGGGTTCCTTCTCTTAAGTCATCCTACCTTGATTGTGAACCTCTTAAGAAACTGCAGCTTATATTCATCTTCGGGTTCCTGGTGCCTTGCACAGTGGCTGGCACAAGTAAATTTTAAATAAATATTGACTAATTTCAACTAAAAACACTGTCTTCCTACAAGGCAATATAGAAATCATAATCCTTCCTAAGTCCCGTGATATCCTTTAGCACCTGAACCAGACTAAGACTTAAATTTCGTTAAAAGTAGGGACTTTTAACTCAAATAGATTTAGGTGTGTATCCTTTGCTACCTATATAATCTTACGTTATTTAAACCAGCTGAGTTCAAACGTCTGCCTCTACAAACGGGTTATTTAAAGCTATTTTATCGGGCTGACAGAAGGGAGTAAAAGAGAGAATGTAAAGAATTTAACACCGAGCTTGGGACATTCTAAGTATTTAACAAAATGGTTGTTGTGCTATTGCTGTTATGGTTATTGTTAGAGTCTTTTTATCATTATGATCACCAACATCTTCATCGCCAAACCTTTTCATCATCAGGAGTCAGGAAATCCACTGTGAAAGGACCAGAAGTGGAAAATGTTAGTGTAAGCCATGCACTATGCCATCCCCTCTGTATAGAGATTTAAGATCCAATGAGACACACTAAATGGAAACCACAAAGGAATTGAGAGAGGAGGTGTGCCTTTGTCCTCCAATGTGAGAGCAATTCCTAAGAGCAGGAGTTTGGAAAATTAAAGCCACAATGGAAGGTTAGTTGTCTCTCTTTTTTTTTTTTTTTTTTATAGCTGTCTCTTTTGATGGGAGTGATTTCTTGTGAGCAACTAGTGAAAATGAGATACAGTTGGAAAGATTAGATTAGTGTAACACTTTGGAAGGTCCTGTATAGCAGGCTAAAATCATTAGAATCCATTGAAATGATGAATCAGTCATCTAGAAAGATGATTCTATTAGTTTTCTATTGCTGCATAACAATTTGCCACTAACTTAGTAGCTTAAAACAATACCCACTTTTTATCTCACAGTTTTGCAAGACAGATGTTCAGTACAGAGTGACTGGGTTCTCTGCTCAGGGTCACAGAAGGCTGATGTCAAGGTATTGGACGGGTTGAGTGCTTATCTAGAGGATCTGGGGAAGACTATGCCTCCAAGCTCATTTGAGATGTTGGCAGAATTCAGTTCCTTGCAGCTGTAGGACTGAAGTCCCATTTCCTTGCTGGCTGTTATCTGGGGTTTATCCCTGCTCCTAGAAACTACCCATATTCTTCTCACATGGCCCCGTCCAACTTCAAGGGCAGCAACAGAGCATAGGGTCCTTCTCATGCTTCAAATCTCTCTGATTTCTTATTCTGCCACCAGTCTGAGAAATAACTCTGCTTTAAAGGACTCATGTAATTAGATTAGGCCCACTAGGAAAATCTCCCTATGTTACAGTCAACTGATTATTTACCTTGATTACATCTGCAGAATCCCTTTCACCATGTTACAAGAGTAACACTAGGAGACTAAAGTCACAGGGACCATCTGGAATTCTGTTTAGCACAAAGATCCCGGCAATGTTGTACAGGATAGTAAAGTTCCTAAATGTATAAAAATCACTCAGGAGCTCTTTTAGCCACTTGAACTAAGGGGTTAAAGGTCTAGTTAGTTAATAACAGCAGCTTGTTATGCACTAAGCCTTGTTATTGTTTCAACTCATATATTCACAAAATCCTTTTGATATAGGTGCTATTGTTATTCTTATTTGACAGTTGAAGATATTGAAGTTTAATAAGGTTAGGAAATGTGCTTAAATTCACGAAGCTAGTATTTTGTAATTCTGGGATTACATCTAGACAAACTGACTCCAGAGCCCAGGCTCTGAACTCTTATCCTATCCACTCTCCCTTAGTTGAAAGGCTAGGGACCTTATGGCCAGGGTGAAGACAATATAACAGTTGGCTCCTTGGTTCTTTCTGAATCATCTCCATGTTGCAAATTTCCATTTTCATTTACTTTATGTATTGAACCCAGGCTCTATGTTAAAACTTCTGCTGGGTACTTTTGATGAAATGTGTCCTAACTTGTTCAATTCTCATAATACTAAAAATTTCCCAATATTAGAGATAAGAACTGAGGCCTCAGTTACATATCTTGTTTCAGGTCTCAGAGCTATTGAGTAGCAGATGTAGACTTTGAACCCTAGTTCGCCAAACTTGGCAGGCTTTATATTATACCATGTGTTCAACCTCAGGGTCAGCATGTTCAAAGCACTGAGACGCAGAAACATGCAGTAGGTGCAAGTGTGGAACCTGACACCTTAACTGCCTATATGTGAAGTCCAGTTCTGCTCCTTACTTATCTCTCTGGCCTCAGTTTCCTAATTTGTAAAAGGAGGATAGTACCTGTTTTGTGGAGACTCCAGCAAAAATTAATGGATTGTTATAGGAAAACTCTTAGAACAGGGTCTGGTATATAGTAAATACCCCAAAACAGTGAGCTATAAGAAAGATCTGGGAGAAATGCATGGTATAGACAACTATGAATTAGGTTTACCTGCTCTTTGTGTTATTTGCATCATTAAAAGTTGATGATACCAGGGAATAGGGATTGGTTAAATGATATGGAATAACAATATTGCTCAATGGGGCTCACTAATTAGGCTATTGGTGAGGAGAAATGAAATTTTGAGTTGAGTTTTGAAAACCTGGAGGGCATGCAGGAGTAGCAGAAAGCAAGGGGAAATCTCTGTATGTAGGTCGTGTGTGAAAAGGATGATAGAAGGTGGCTTATGCTTGGGACAAATTAGGTAGACTTTCCTGGTTGGAATGGAGAAGATAGAATATCATATAGTCAGATTGCAAGGTTGAAGCAATAAATGTAGTAAAAGCAATTTATATCATTGTATTTGTTTGTTCATCCATTTGATAAACATTCATAAAAGACCTGCAAAATGCAAGGTGTTATCAAAAACACCAAGATGAATCATGAATATCGCTCTCAAAGAACTGATAAACTAATAGAGGAAATAAGATGTGCAAACACTTATAATTGAAAGTAAAAAGTTGTTGCATGAGCCAAAAGTGAGGCATGGATGAAGCTGTAATGACATTCAGAAGAGAGAGAGATTGCTTCAAACTGGGAGGAACTGGGAAAGGTTTGTGGGGTGATGGCAAATTGCAACGAGTGGAATCAATGAGATGATTGAAATAGAAATTGAAAGGTGGAGAGGGGTTATGCCTTGTCACTCAAGATACGAGAGCAAACATAGGCCTTCATTAGAGAAATAATAGTGACAATGGAAGTAAAAAGCACATAGGAGAGAGATATTTGGGAATAGAATTGATAGAAATTGACAATGAAATAGCTTTTGGCACAAGGAGGAAAGAGAAGTAAAAATTAACTAGGGTTTTGGTTTTAATGACTAGAGAGTAGAATTAGCAGAAACAGAATACAGACTGAGTACATTAGTAGGAAAGGTGATGGATTTTTATTTTGGACAAACTCTGTTTTACTATTAGATAGCCAAAATCATCTAGAATGTGATATGGCCTGGCTGAATTGATGCTGTAGGTGCCACGAGGCATGAGGAGAAGAGATGCCTCAAGAAAAGAGATGTCCCCACAGGATGTACAACACCAAGAGAGAACACTATTATGTGGGCCTGGGGTGGTAATGTGCCATTGTAGAGTCATCTGTTGTAACAAATGGACCACTCTGGTGGGGGATGTTGATAACGGGGGAGGCTGTGCATGGGGGGGGTGGCAGGGGGTACATGGGGTATCTCTATATCATCCTCTCAATATTGCTGTGACCTAAAACTACTTAAAAACAAAGTCTTTAAAAGAGAAGAGAGAAAAAATATTTTTTTTCTAAGCAATGCATATATTTAATTATTTTAGTTTATGACTATCAGTTACATAATAAATTAATTATTTTTAGATCCTGCTGAGCGTTTCTTTTTCTTTTTACATCTTTATTGGAGTATAATTGCTTTACAATGGTGTATTAGTTTCTGCTTTATAACAAAGTGAATCAGTTATACATATACATATGTTCCCATATCTCTTCCCTCTTGCGTCTCCCTCCCTCCCACCCTCCCTATCCCACCCCTCCAGGTGGTCACAAAGTACCGAGCTGATCTCCCTGTGCTATGCGGCTTCTTCCCACTAGCTATCTATCTTACCTTTGGTAGTGTATACATGTCCATGCCTCTCTCTCGCTTTGTCACAGCTTACCCTTCCCCCTCCCCATTTCCTCAAGTCCATTCTCTAGTAGGTCTGTGTCTTTATTCCTGTCTTACCCCTAGGTTCTTCATGACATTTTTTTTTCTTAAATTCCATATATATGTGTTAGCATATGATATTTGTCTTTCTCTTTCTCACTTACTTCACTCTGTATGACAGACTCTAGGTCCATCCACCTCATTACAAATAGCTCAACTTCGTTTCTTTTTATGGCTGAGTAATATTCCATTGTATATATGTGCCACATGTTCTTTATCCATTCATCCGATGATGGACACTTAGGTTGTTTCCGTCTCAGGGCTATTGTAAATAGAGCTGCAATGAACATTTTGGTACATGACTCTTTTTGAATTATGGTTTTCTCAGGGTATATGCCCAGTAGTGGGATTGCTGGGTCATATGGTAGTTCTATTTGTAGTTTTTTAAGGAACCTCCATACTGTTCTCCACAATGGCTGTATCAATTTACATTCCCACCAACAGTGCAAGAGGGTTCCCTTTTCTCCACACCCTCTCCAGCATTTATTGTTTCTAGATTTTTTGATGATGGCCACTCTGACTGGTGTGAGATGATATCTTATTGTAGTTTTGATTTGCATTTCTCTAATGATTAGTGATGTTGAGCATTCTTTCATGTGTTTGTTGGCAGTCTGTATATCTTCTTTGGAGAAATGTCTATTTAGGTCTTTTGCCCATTTTTGGATTGGGTTGTTTGTTTTTTTGTTATTGAGCTGCATGAGCTACTTATAAATTTTGGAGATTAATCCATTGTCAGTTGCTTCATTTGCAAATATTTTCTCCATTCTGAGGGCTGTCTTTTGGTCTTGTTTATGGTTTCCTTTGCTGTGCAAAAGCTGTGAAGTTTCATTAGGTCCCCTTTGTTTATTTTTGTTTTTATTTCCATTTCTCTAGGAGGTGGGTCAAAAAGGATCTTGCTGTGATTTATGTCATAGAGTGTTCTGCCTATGTTTTCCTCTAAGAGTTTGATAGTTTCTGGCCTTACATTTAGGTCGTTAATCCATTGTGAGCTTATTTTTGTGTATGGTGTTAGGGAGTGATCTAATCTCATACTTTTACATGTACCTGTCCAGTTTTCCCAGCACCACTTATTGAAGAGGCTGTCCTTTCTCCACTGTACGTTCCTGCCTCCTTTATCAAAGATAAGGTGACCATATGTGCGTGGGTTTATCTCCAGGCTTTCTATCCTGTTCCATTGATCTATCTTTCTGTTTTTGTGCCAGTACCATACTGTCTTGATTACTGTAGTTTTGTAGTATAGTCTGAAGTCCGGGAGCCTGATTCCTCCAGCTCCGTTTTTTCCCCTCAAGATTGCTTTGGCTATTCGGGGTCTTTTGTATTACCATACAAATTGTGAAATTTTTTGTTCTAGTTCTGAGAAAAATGCCAGTGGTAGTTTGATAGGGATTGCGTTGAATCTGTAGATTGCTTTGGGTGGTAGAGTCATTTTCACAATGTTGATTCTTCCAATCCAAGGACATGGTATATCTCTCCATCTATTTGTATCATCTTTAATTTCTTTCATCAGTGTCGTATAATTTTCTGCATACAGGTCTTTTGTCTCCTTAGGTAGGTTTATTCCTAGATACTTTATTCTTTTTGTTGCAATGGTAAATGGGAGTGTTTTCTTGATTTCACTTTCAGATTTTTCATCATTAGTGTATAGGAATGCCAGAGATTTCTGTGCATCAATTTTGTATCCTGCTACTTTACCAAATTTATTGATTAGCTCTAGCAGTTTTCTGGTAGCATCTTTAGGATTCTCTACGTATAGTATCATGTCATCTGCAAACAGTGACAGCTTTACTTCTTCTTTTCTGATTTGGATTCCTTTTATTTCCTTTTCTTCTCTGATTGCTGTGGCTAAAACTTCCAAAACTATGTTGAATAAGAGTGGTGAGAGTGGGTAACCTTGTCTTGCTCCTGATCTTAGTGGAAATGCTTTCAGTTTTCACCATTGAGGACGATGTTGCCTGTGGCTTTGTCATATATGGCCTTTATTATGTTGAGGAAAGTGCCCTCTATGCCTACGTTCTGCAGGGTTTTTATCATAAATGGGTGTTGAATTTTGTCAAAAGCTTTCTCTGCATCTATTGAGATGATCATATGGTTTTTCTCCTTCAATTTGTTAATATGGTGTATCACAGTGATTGATTTGCCTATTTTGAAGCATCCTTGCATTCCTGGAATAAACCCCACTTGATCATGGTGTATGATCCGTTTAATGTGCTGTTGGATTCTGTTTGCTAGTATTTTGTTGAGGATTTTTGCATCTATGTTCATCAGTGATATTGGCCTGTAGTTTTCTTTCTTTCTGACATCCTTGTCTGGTTTTGGTATCAGGGTGATGGTGGCCTCGTAGAATGAGTTTGGGAGTGTTCCTCCCTCTGCTATATTTTAGAAGAGTTTGAGAAGGATAGGTGTTGGCTCTGTTCTAAATGTTTGATAGAATTCACCTGTGAAGCCATCTGGTCCTGGGCTTTTGTTTGTTGGAAGATGTTTAATCACAGTTTCAATTTTGTGCTTGTGATTGGTCTGTTCATATTTTCTAGTTCTTCCTGATTCAGTCTTGGGAGGTTGTGCATTTCTAAGAATTTGTCCATTTCTTCCAGGTTGTCCATTTTATTGGCATAGTGTTGCTTGTAGTAATCTCTCATGATCTTTTGTATTTCTGCAGTGTCAGTTGTTACTTCTCCTTTTTCATTTCTAATTCTATTGATTTGAGTCTTCTCCCTTTTTTTCTTGATGAGTCTGGCTAATGGTTTATCAATTTTGTTTATCTTCTCAGAGAACCAGCTTTTAGTTTTATTGATCTTTGCTATCGTTTCCTTCATTTCTTTTTCATTTATTTCTGATCTGATTTTTATGATTTCTTTCCTTCTGCTAACTTTGGGGTTTTTTTGCTGTTCTTTCTCTAATTGCTTTAGGTGCAAGGTTAGGTTGTTTATTTGAGATGTTTCCTGTTTCTTAAGGTAGGATTGTATTGCTATAAACTTCCCTCTTAGAACTGCTTTTGCTGCATCCCATAGATTTTGGGTTGTCGTGTCTCCATTGTCATTTGTTTCTAGGTATTTTTTTATTTCCTCTTTGATTTCTTCAGTGATCACATCGTTATTAAGTAGTGTATTGTTTAGCCTCCATGTGTTTGTATTTTTTACAGATCTTTTCCTGTAACTGATATCTAGTGTCATAGTGTTGTGGTCGGAAAAGATACTTGATACAATTTCAATTTTCTTAAATTTACCAAGGCTTGATTTGTGACCCAAGATATGATCTATCCTGGAGAATGTTCCATGAGCACTTGAGAAAAATGTGTATTCTGTTGTTTTTGGATGGAATGTCCTATAAATATCAACTAAGTCCATCTTGTTTAATGTATCATTTAAAGCTTGTGTTTCCTTATTTCTTTTCATTTTGGATGATCTGTCCATTGGTGAAAGTGGGGTGTTAAAGTCCCCTGCTATGAATGTGTTACTGTCGATTTCCCCTTTTTTGGCTGTTAGTATTTGCCTTATGTATTGAAGTGCTCCTATGTTGGGTGCATAAATATTTACAATTTTTATATCTTCTTCTTGGATCGATCCCTTGATCATTATGTAGTGTCCTTCTTTGTCTCCTCTAATAGTCTTTATTTTAAAGTCTACTTTGTCTGATATGAGAATTGCTACTCCAGCTTTCTTTTGGTTTCCATTTGCATGAAATATCTTTTTCCATCCCCTTACTTTCAGTCTGTATGTGTCTCTAGGTCTGAAGCGGGTCTCCTGTAGAGAGCAAATATATGGGTCTTGTTTTTGTATCCATTCAGCCAATCTGCGTCTTTTGGTGGGAGGATTTAGTTCATTTACTTTTAAGGCAGTTATCGATATGTATGTTCTTATTCCCATTTTCTTAATTGTTTTGGGTTCGTTATTGTAGGTCTTTTCCTTCTCTTGTGTTTCTTGACTAGAGAAGCTCCTTTAGCAGTCGTTGTAAAGCTGGTTTGGTGGTGCTGAGCTCTCTCAGATTTTGCTTGTCTGTAAAGGTTTTAATTTCTCCATCAAATCTGAATGAGATCCTTGCCGGGTAGAGTAATCTTAGTTGCAGGTTTTTCTCCTTCATCACTTTAAATATGTCCTGCCAGTCCCTTCTGGCTTGCAGAGTTTCTGCTGAAAGATGAGCTGTTAACCTTATGGGGTTCCCTTGTGTGTTATTTGTTGTTTTTCCCTTGCTGCTTTTAATATGTTTTCTTTGTATTTAATTTTTGACCGTTTGATTAATATGTGTCTTGGCATATTTCTCCTTAGATTCATCCTGTATGGGACTCTCTGTGCTTCCTGGACTTGATTAAGTATTTCCTTTCCCATATTAGGGAAGTTTTCAACTATAATCTCTTCAAATATTTTCTCAGTCCCTTTCTTTTTCTCTTCTTCTTCTGGAACCCCTATAATTCGAATGTTGGTGCGTTTAATGTTGTCCCAGAGGTCTCTGAGACTGTCCTCAGTTCTTT
This sequence comes from Phocoena sinus, assembly GCF_008692025.1. Taxonomy (NCBI): domain Eukaryota; kingdom Metazoa; phylum Chordata; class Mammalia; order Artiodactyla; family Phocoenidae; genus Phocoena; species Phocoena sinus. The sequence goes on along the minus strand of NC_045772.1, from coordinate 31,664,657 downwards.
TCATTCTTTTTTCTTTATTCTGCTCTCCAGTAGTTATTTCCACTATTTTATCTTCCAGGTCACTTATCCATTCTTCTGCCTCAGTTATTCTGCTATTGATCCCATGTAGAGTATTTTTAATTTCATTTATGTGTTGTTCATCGTTGTTTGTTTCATCTTTAGTTCTTCTAGGTCCTTGTTAAATGTTTCTTGCATTTTGTCTATTCTATTTACAAGATTTTGGATCATCTTTACTATCATTATTCTTAATTCTTTTTCGGGTAGACTGCCTATTTCCTCTTCATTTGTTGGTCTGGTGGGTTTTTATCTTGCTCCTTCATCTGCTGTGTGTTTTTCTGTCTTCTCATTTTGCTTATCTTATTGTGTTTGGGGTCTCCTTTTTGCAGGCTGCAGATTCGTAGTTCCCATTGTTTTTGGTGTCTGTCCCCAATGGCTAAGGTTGGTTCAGCGGGTTGTGTAGGCTTCCTGGTGGAGGGGACTAGTGCCCATGTTGTGGTGGATGAGCCTGGATCTTGTCTTTCTGGTGGGCAGGGCCACGTCTGTTGGTGTGTTTTGGGGTGTCTGTGGACTTGTTATGATTTTACGCAGCCTCTCTGCTAACAGGTGGGGTTGTGTTCCTGTCTTTCTAGTTGTTTGGCATAGGGTGTCCAGCACTGTAGCTTGCTGGTCGTTGAGTGAAGCTGGGTGCTGGTGTTGAGATGGAGATCTCTGGGAGATTTTCGCCATTTGATATTATGTGGAGCTGGGAGGTCTCTTGTGGACCAGTGTCCTGAAGTTGGCTCTCCCACCTCAGCAGCACAGCACTGACTCCTGCCTGCAGCACCAAGAGCCTTTCATCCACGTGGCTCAGAATAAAAGGGAGAAAAAGTAGAAAGAAAGAATTAGTAGAAGTAGAAAGAAAGAAGGAAAGAAAGAAAGGAGGGAGGGAGGAAGGAAGGAAGGAGGGAAGGAAGGAAAAAAAGAAAGAAGATAAAGTAAAATAAAATTATTAAAGTATAAAATAATTATTAAGAAAAAAAATTCAACAAAAAACAAAACAGATGGATAGAACCCTAGGACAAATGGTGGAAGCAAAGCTATACAGACAAAATCTCACACAGAAGCATACACATACACACTCACAAAAAGAGGAAAAGGGGAAAAAATCATAAATCTTGCTTTCCAAGTCCACCTCCTCAGTTTGGGATGATTTGTTGTCTGTTCATGTATTCCACAGATGCAAGGTACATCAAGTTGATTGTGGAGCTTTTATCCGCTGCTTCTGAGGCTGCTGGGAGGGATTTCCCTTTCTTTGTTCTCACAGCTCCCAGGTGCTCACCTTTGGATTTGGCCCGCCTCTGCATGTAGGTCGCCTGAGAGCGTCTGTTCTTCACTCAGACAGGATGGGGTTAAAGGAGCCGCAGATTTGCGAGGTCTGCCTCACTCAGGCCGGGGGGGAGGGAGGGGCGTGGAGTACGGGAGCCTGCGGCGTCAGACGCCGGCGTGACGTAGCACCAGCCTGAGGCGCGCCGAGCGTTTTTCTGGGGAAGTTTTCCCTGGATCACTTGACCCTGGCAGTGGCGGGCTACACAGGCTGCCCGGAAGAGGGGTGTGGATAGTGACCTGTGCTCACACACAGGCTTCTTGTTGGCGGCAGCAGCAGCCTTAGCGTCTCATGCCCGTCTCTGGGGTCCGAGCTTTTAGCCACGGCTTGCGCCCGTCTCTGGAGCTCCTTTAAGCAGCGCTCTTAATCCCCTCTCCTCGCGCACCAGGAAACAAAGAGGGAAGAAAAAGTCTCTTGCCTCTTCGGCAGCTCCAGACTTTTCCCCGGACTCCCTCCCGGCTAGCCGTGGTGCACTAACCCCCTGCAGGCTGTTTTCACGCCGCCAACCCTAGTCCTCTCCCTGCGCTGCGACCGAAGCCCGAGCCTCAACTCCAGGGTCCGCCAGCCCCTGCGGGTGAGCCGACAAGCCTCTCCAGCTGGTGAGTACCGGTTGGCCCTGATCCTCTGTGCGGGAATCTCTCCGGTTTGCTCTCCGCACCCGTTGCTGTGCTCTCCTCCGCGGCTCCGAAGCTTTCCCCCTCCGCCACCCGCAGTCTCCGCCCGCGAAGGGGCTTCCTAGTGTGTGGAAAACTTTCCTCCTTCACAGCTCCCTCCCACTGGTGCGGGTCCCGTCCCTATTCTTTTGTCTCTGTTGTTTCTTTTTTCTTTTGCCCTACCCAGGTACGTGGGTGGGTTTCTTGCCTTTTGGGAGGTCTGAGGTCTTCTGCCAGCGTTCAGTAGGTGTTCTGTAGGAGTTGTTCCACGTGTAGATGCATTTCTGATGTATCTGTGGGGAGGAAGGTGATCTCCGTGTCTTACTCTTCCGCCATCTTCCCGAAAGCCTCGAGAGAAAAAATATTAATTAAAAAAAAGAATAGGAGAGTTCTGTCATCTGACTTCTAGGTCAGTCGTAGACCAGTGGTTTTCATCAGTTTTCTATGGAGCTCTTCTGTTCCGTGGCAGTGCTTCAGAAGCCTGGTGACCATACAGTTTATGAGTGTGGAAGGGGGGACTATTAATTATTATGCTGGAACACCTGGTGCAAACCAGGAGTGTCCTGAAGCAACTGGCACCATTTTCACTCCCTTCAGAGGCCATGGGATGAGGCTGGAGGTAGTCCTACCTGCAGGGCTTCAAATCCTCTGTCTCAATCAGAGCAGCTCTGCTTTCACCTGTTCGGTGTAGGTTATTCTGCAGAAAACATAATTCTAAAGGGAGTTTCAATTGCCATAAAAGAGACTGAAAACTATTGGCTTAGGAAAAAGTCTGAGGTTCAAGAACAAAAAGGTTTTAATGGAGGAGGTATTTTTCAGAAGTTAAAAAAAAAAAAGAACTGCTTTTTTTGTTCCCTCTACCTCACAAGTCAAGGGGTGTTAAAATATTATGAAGCATGTGTACTTTTAAAATTACAACTATATTTTTAAACAAACCATTTGTTGGTGATGCAATTGCAAAAGGCATCTAAAATTCTCACATCTATACTTGATTCATAGAATGGCATGTTACAAAGGGATGAATAGATGATAAGACTATGTTTAAAATTGACTTGTAACTTGTGACTTTACAAGCCAGGTTTCATCCTGGATCACATTTTTTTTATAATGCTGTGAAAATGAACAGCTTTAACAATAACAACAAATGTGGTGTGAGAATCAGTTGCTAAAGAGCCCGAGATTTCCTTTTACAGTTCACTAGTGTTGAAAGGTAGAAAAATTATCCATATAACATGTGAATGCCAATAAAAATGCTTTAAAATATCCATAATATTGAATAAGAACCAAGAGTCCAATAAAAATAAGCATTGGGGAGATATGTTATTATCTAGAAAATCATTGAATTCTGATTGATTTCATTCCCAGACTTCAAGTGTTTTCCTTGTATTTAATTTCACTGAAAATTTGAAATTCACACCCAAAATTTTCAATTTCAGTAGAAACTTGACACTCAAAATTTGGGAATAATATTGTGTGTATTTTTCCTCCCCTTCCTCCTCCTCCTATTTCATCTTCCTCTCCTTCTTTGAACATTTGCTGAGGTTAGTATGTGTTTAAGAACTGAACTTGATGAATTTTTGTTTCTCAAGTCTAACTTTGGTTTTCAAGTTAGGCAAAAAGATCAGTACCATCCCCCCCAAATTGAGATGCTATTAATAACAGGATTTCCTGTCTAGATCCATTTGGTGAAGTGTCATTTTTTCCTCATAACTCTAATCTATTTGTCAGTATCCTCTCAGAAGTGTCCAGTAGAGTCTTTAGGCAAGGGGTACCCTTCACAATGTTATATTCATTCACAATATAGAACTTTATTATGCTGAAGTACTATTTGGAGATTTTAGCGTTTAGACACCCAGTCCCTGCCCTTAGGATACACACAATCCTGTGGAGAAACAGAGAAGCAGAGAGGCAAATAGGCAGTTGCATGTAATGGTAAGTGTCATGATAGGAATAGGCACAAGTTCCCAGGGAACAAGAAACAGGGGACACCTAACTAGGTATTAGGAAATTGAGGAAGATTGGGATAGGATGTCTGAGATGCATCCTGAACACTAGTAAATGTTCTTCATAAAATCTATGTAAGTAGAGATTCAAATATTCTAGAGAGTTCAACCTCATGTTCATTCATTCCCACCTCATTGTAAAGTCCCTTGGACAGCTATCTCCATGCTGGAACCTGCCACACTGAGACACCTGTGTTCTGATTCGGAGTAAAGGGAAAGGTGAATGTATCAGATATCAGGGAAGTCTAAGATTGAGTGAAATACTGCAGCAGGGCCATGACTTCAGAAGTCAGAGGTCAGTATAACAAGATATAGCTCTCAGTCTACACACTTACATGGGCAAAGATGATCACATGCAAAATTGTTCATTTAAACCAACTGAATTCAAACACCAAACCTCAGCCCATCAGCTCTCAGTCATTTTTGAGGCCCTTCATTCTTTGCTGGGCAAAGTCCTTGGATCTTACCTAGCTCAAGGCTGTGGGGAATCCTCTGGTTATTGGATATTTAGTCCATGCCACTTATCATGAGGATATTCCTTTTCTAAGTTCATGGTTCCCTAAGCTTGGGCATCTCTGCTGCTTGGACACATGCATCTTTGTCTTTGGAGAGACTAAGAACCCTGGTGCCTGGGCTCATGGCTCTCTAAATGCTCAAAAGGCAGCACACTCCCTTGGAAATCTTTCCCCTGTATGAGCTGCTACAAGTTTGCACCACAAGGCCTCTCAGACCTCTCTCCCCCTCCTCAGTCAATCCTAGAGTGCTCATAGTTTTTCCAGTGCCCTCTCCACTTTCTTATACTTCCCTGGCATAATCGTTCTAGAGATTTTGTTTTAAATAAAAGCAGAAAAAGCTCTCAACATTTGGCTGCTTCTGCTTTGGCTCTGCCCAAATCTTTGAGGCCATAATTACAAAGCTGGCTGCCTGTTAGAAATGAGGGGGAGGGAATATGTAGGCAGAACATGCACACTTTAATCTTTCAATACATTATCCTGCCATTTAGTGCATGGTCCATGGGAAGGAGTAGGGGGAGGAGGTCGGTGCCATTGAGCTAAGCTAGAAAAGTGCCAGGGATCCTGGCCACTCACGGTCACCTGCATGATGCTTGATATCATCTTGCCTGCAGCCTGTAGCAGGCCTGGTGCAGGTTATCAATGCTTGGCCTCCTGTGTCTTGAAGCCAGTGGTTTTATATCTGATGTACTTCAAATCCCCAACAACTTTGTCTCTTTCAAATTGTCAGTGACAGAGCTTTTGGTCTTCTGCTTTGGAGTCATCTTCAAAGTTATCCCATGTGTTCTTCAGCTGCCCTACATTTTCAGGGCAGAGCTGGATCATCCTTATGCCCCTGGGTCAGAAGTGTACACCTTGTGTTCCTGCTGCCAAGGAGACCTGAGTTTTTCCAGCAGAATTGTTGTCATTATTGACTCTCATTATTATTAATAGAATATTCCACTCTATGGCAATTAAGGTTTTAAAGCTTTTTCACTCATTATCCCATTTGATCCTCGTGAGGATCCTGAAAACTAGGACAAATGTATCATCTATGCCTCCTAACTATTGTCTTGATTAGAGCCCTTAAAAGCAGTAGACTGACTGAAGGCTGGCTGATAGAAATTTAAGTTGCTAAAAACATATTCCAGATAACCAGAATGAACTGTTCCCAAGGCATTTATGTCTTATTTCAGCTGAGGACAAATCACTGCACGGTAGCCGAGGTATTCACATACAAATCTATTCAGAACATTATAGGAATTGTCATGGGGGGTTGAAGGACATTAGTTATACACTTCACTCTGAATCAGATTATATCTCTTTGATGCCAGTTAAAATCTTCATGGGGAAGTTGTTCTCAGTGTAACAAAAGGATCACTATGAACTTTTTTCTTCGTTTCTTTTCTTTCTTTTTCTCACTTCCTCCCACCTTCCCACCTTCCCTCTCTTCTTTCTTCCTTTTTTCTCCCATTCATTCATTTGTTCATGCATTTGTTCATTTGTTCCTGCATTCCTTCCCTCCCTTCCTCCTTCCCTCCCTCCCGTCAAGCACATGTGAAAAACATCATTTTCTACTTCCAAAGCTCTAAAAGAAAAACTAAGCAATAACGATTTCTCCAGAACTCAAGGGTTATCATTAACTCAATTAACTAAATAGCAAATATGTTTGTTATACATACATAGTTAAAATATATATGTAGTTTTATATTTACAATTTACTAAGGTGAAAGGAATGTTTATTTATTGATCACCTATAATATGTCAGACACTGTGCTGAATTTTACATGTGTTTTGTCATTTAAACCTCATAACCATCCTTTGAAATAGATATTACTGGGGCTCAAAGTAGTTGAATGTATTTGCTAAGACCTTATAATTGAAAAATGACAGAAGCAGAATTCAAAATCAGTTCTTGATACATTGTCATTCCAGGAGTATGTATTGAAAATGGTATAATTCAAATCTGGACTAGAATCACAGAACATTTAACCTCAAACTAGGAAGTAACTTCAGAGGTCTCCTTGAAACAAAATGCTGCTCCTTTAAACTTCTTTGCCAAGTGATTGCCTAGTCTCTACTAGGACAAATCTAGTAAGAGGTTGGATTATTTTCTTGAGAAATTCATCCTTGTTTTGAGCCAAATTGTGTTTCTCTTTCTTTCTCTATCGCATCCTTTGATCCTGGCTATATCCTGTGTGCAGGGGGACCATACGTCCTACTTGATTCAGGACAGTCTTGGTTTATATGAATCTGTTGGCCCAGCATAATTAGTAATAATCTCTCCTTTTAACTGTCAGAAATGCCTCATTTTGGATGATAAATTATATGCCCACCCATCTATGAGGTCACATAGATTCGACAGCTTTCCAAATATTTGAGGAGAGTCATCAAGCCTCTCATCTCCTCTGCTGGCTAAATGTTCCTGGTTGATCTTTGCCACAAATGATACAGTTGCAGGTTTCCCTCAAACCCCTCATAGTCACAGTCCTCTGGACATTTTCTAATTTATATGTTCTTCACTGAGTCTTCTTGGACCCTTGGGGAGTCCAAGCATAGCGTTTGATACTCTATGTGAAATATTGCATGTAAGGGGATCATATTAGTTTTTGTGCGATGCTATAACAAATTAACACAAATTACGTAGGTAAAACCAACAGAAATTTTTTCTCTTACAGTGTGGGGGGCCAGAAGTCTAAAACCGAAGTGTCAGAAAGGTTGGTTCCTTATGGGGGCTCTGAGGGAGAATCCATCCCACACCCCTCTCCTAGCTGGTGGTGGCTTCCAGTAATCTCTGGCATTTCTTAGCTTGTGGCAGCATACTTCCAATCTCCACCTCTGTCTTCACATGATATTCTTCTCAGTGTTTCTGGGTCTTCTCCTTTTCTGTTCTCTAATTCCAGGATGACCCTATCTTGATATTTTTTACTTAATTACATCTGCAAGGACTCTATTTCCAAAATTCCCAGGTACTAGAGGTTAGGACCTGGGTATCTTCTGGAGGAACACAGTTCAATTCACTAAAAGCATATATGCATTGTTCTGAAAAGTGGCCTAATAGATTTTCTCATACCACAGAGGAATCTGTAATTTCCCCAAAAGATGAAAACTGTTCCAGCTTTTCATCTATCCTGCATACAATATTCCCAGCATCCTTAAGGACAATTTTTAACTGAAGTCATAATGCCTGGCACATGGTAGGCATTTAATAAATATTTGTTTAACAAATGATTGAATGGTTTGATCATTTTAGAGAAAAGTTCCGTCTGAAAATTTGCTTTGCTTTGCTTATGGCAGCCAATGGATATATTTGTTTTTGAAGGGAAAATGCTAATGCTAATTAAAACTGAGTTGGTTTATGATTATAGCTAATTGGAGTCGCCTACATTTCAGACAAAATAATAGGAGCATCTTCTTGTAAAAAGGATTCCTTACTTTCCTTATCTTACGTGGTTCAGGTGGAAATTGATCACAACAGATCAGGTCTCCAGAAAATGCCAGGGTTCCATTAGAAACAGACATCTGTCTCCTTTTTTCCCATCAGTCCCTTGCTCCTCTGACTCTAGGCCAGGGATGCTCTGGCTTCCTGGATTACTCTGTTTTTCTCCCTGTGAGAAAAAGAACTTAACGTTGCTTTCTCAACTCCCTGGCAAAAACCTTATTAAGACACCACTCCATTTGATGGGACCTATAAAATTAACCTCTATATTCCCCCACGTTTTCCCTTGGGGAAGAATTATTTCTTCAAAACCTCATCCTACAGTCAAGTTAGATCCCTAATTGTCCCTTTCCAAAATCTAGCACCAGTCTTTTCTGGTATTTTTTATGATGTATTTCACAGCTGGAACATTGCCCTTCAGAATGAAGTCCAGCAATCTGCAGACTTTTCCCAATGATTAATTATACTACAGTCTCAGCAACCTAGGATAAAACCAGCTTTGAAACCAGTCAATCAACTGACAATTATGCCCCAATTAATTCTGTGCTGCATGAGACATCTTTCCTCACATTAGATTTCCAATGGTGTGCTTCCAATGTCCAAGATTCTTTTTTTGCAATGTGACTGAATAGAGACCTGATTTTAGTAATTTAATTTTACTGGGTCTTTTTCCTCTGAGTTTTAACAATTTATGCCATGAGGAAAAATGGATTCTAGAAAAATAATTTTAGATTTTTCCCTCACAGCTGAAAATCAAGAAAGGTAGATAAAATGGTGTATCAGCTATTATAATCTTGGTTACTATCAAGGGATTCTTATTGAGCTTTTGGTATTATGTAAATGGAACTTCTTTTGCCTTGATGGAACTCCCAAATAAGATGGATGTAAAATTTTTTAATGTTTATATCCTCCTGCCAAGGTACCAGTTATTTGTTTAGATATATGGCTACAATTCAACAATCTTGTGAATTCCATTTAGTCCACGTATCCGACAGATGAAATAAATATTGCCATGGACTTGAATGCCAGGGTAGAGAGTAGGGTTTCCAGAGCCTTATGTCGACTCATTTTCAAGTAGGAGCATTGTTTCCCCATGGGTCATTCTTTTAAGTGGAATGTTTCTGTTCAAATTAATTTTTGGACTTTTAACTTTACTAACCCTGCCATTTTAAGACCCCCTCCCTCCGGCAAATACTTAGTGTCCCAGCTATGTTTGTACAGTCCTGGACTTGATTATTTTTCCTTGTCCTATTTTCTGAAATTAGAATGTTAACTATGTCTGAGTTGTTACAAAAAGTTCTACGAACTTAAAAATATTCTTTTATGGTTTGAAGAGTTCCTGAAACTCCATTCTTATGCCTTTTAAAAGAAACTCCTAACAACAAATTGGCATTCTGAGGTTGTCTTATTTGTCCTTTGTTAGACTCATTTTAAGCCCTAATTTGAAGGATTACCAGGATGTTAAAAAATAATAATCCCATTTTAGCAAGTTGTCATAGAAAATGGCACTGAAAAGAAGCTACTTGGGAATGTAATTTAAATATTATTTTAAACTTATCACTTCTCAAAAACCTAAATATTACAGTTTTTGCACTTATTCCTGGACTTGGCTGTTAGAAAAATAGGGGTAGCTAGTTTAGGGAAATTACTACTACTGAATAGGTTTGTTGAGGGAGATTATAGAAATAAGATTGCTAATAAATATCCAAGAGGGGTTTATTTTTCCCAGCTGTGTAGTTCTATGAAAACAGCCTGAAAATTTACAAATGCTAAGCCCCTCCAAGATACAAGAGCATCAGATATTCAAAGCCTGATATGACTTGTAAGTTAATCTTTCATTTCCACATGTTTCCTTTTGTCTTGCCTTCCTTCTTTCCATTTTTTTAATGTTTTCCCTTAAATACAATTAAAAGTAATAACATTACCACTGAATACACTAACAGGTATTAAAGAAAAAAATATTTTAGTTAATATTTAAATCTAATTCATTTTATAAATAGCTGCATACTATTCTATAGAATATATATGCCACAATATTTTTCAACCATTTCGTACTGGCAAACATATGTTTTGCTATTACAAAAAAATCTTCAATATTTGTACATATATTCTTTTTTTTTTTTTTTTCTTTGCGGTACGTGGGCCTCTCACTGTTGTGGCCTCTCCCGTTGCGGAGCACAGGCTCCAGACGCGCAGGCTCAGCGGCCATGGCTCACGGGCCTAGCCGCTCTGCGGCATGTGGGATCTTCCCGGACCAGGGCACGAACCCGTGTACCCTGCATTGGCAGGCGGACTCTCAACCACTGCGCCACCAGGGAAGCCCTATACATATATTCTTATATACTAATTCTTTTGGATGAAATTCTTTTAAGTGATTTCTTGATCTAATTGTAAACATTTTAAATTTTATTAGTTACTGCCTAAGTATTTCTTTACAGATTATAGCAATTCCTTATGACCTTTTCACATAAGTAACAATTCTGACATAATACCATCTATATGGTTTAAGAGGCATGAAGAATAGATCTAGAAAAGCCAGTTTCTCTCCTGTTAGAATTTCTAAAGGAGAGATTAGAGAAGATACAAGAAAACAAACAATAAAAAATATAACAAACATATCCCCATAATTCTGAAGGAAGAACTAAAACGATATCTGACTTCTTGGCTGTGAGGTAGGTTGCTAGCAAACAATGTCTCTGAGGTACTAAAGAAAAATTACTTAGGTGCTATACACAGGCCAAATTCATTCCAATGTAAGAACAAAATTAAATGTCTCTGCCCACATTTCCTTGGGTGGGTCAGTGCCTGCCCTACTGCCATGTGAGTAGGGAAAGCACAAGAGGCAGAGGTAGAGATGAATAACAAGTGCTTGAGTGTTTCCTGCTCCCCCCTTTTCCTCCCATACTCCAAGGGCTAGATGATTGCATCTAAAGAAGAGGGGTGGGGAAAAAAAGCATTCTGGCAGAAATGCTGACTGGCTCCCTAAAGAGAAAGGCAATTTGGTAGAAGGATGGCAAGGTGGAAAGTTGAGGCCACATTTTAACGCCAGAGGCTGTCTCTCCTGAGGCATGTGCCTCCTCAAGCAAATAGGAAGTAGGGTCTAGGTTTTTACCTTCTCATAAGATATTCTTTACCTGCTCTATTAGTTATTTATTGCTGTATAACAAATTATCCCAACACTTAGTGGCTTAAAACAATAAACTTGCATCATCTCAAACTTTCTGTGGGTCAGCAATCTGAGTATGGCTTAGCTGGGTGCCTCTGCCTCAAGGCTTCTCATGAGGCTGCAATCAAATTGTCAGCAAAGGCTGTTGTCTTATCTGAAGGCTCAGCTGGGGAAATATCTGCTTCCCAACTAAGTTCCTTATGTGTTTCTTGGGAGGATTTAGTTTCCCATGGACTGGTGACCAGAAGCCTTCCTCACTTCTTGCTATATGGCCTCTCCATAGGACAGCTCACCCCTGGACACATGACTTTCATTAGAGTAAGAAAGTGAGGGAGCAGGAGAGGATAGAACCCAGAGTCTTTTCTAATCTGTTCTTTAAAATGACATCCCATGCCATATTCTCATTAGATTAGCATTGCTAGGTCCAGCTCACACTCAAAAGGAGGAGATTACACAAATATAAAAACACTGGCAAACGTCTGATAGACTACATACCGCACTTGCTATTGTTAAGTTCCTATGCCTAGTGAAATATAAGCACACAGGAAAGAATAAGGAGAATCTGAAGCATGCAACAGAAAACAAAAGCAGCAAACTAAAGAGCTTATACCAGAAGAAAAACAATGAATACATCAGAGAGAACAGGGTTTAAAGTAAGCTTAATATCCTCAAAGGAGTATGGGCAGATATTGGTAATATGACGTAGGAAACAAACATTGATTAAAAGGACTGGGGAAGGGCTTCCCTGGTGGCACAGTAGTTGAGAATCCACCTGCCGATGCAGGGGACATGGGTTCATGCCCCAGTCTGGGAGGATCCCACATACCGCGGAGCAGCTGGGCCCGTGAGCTATGGCCGCTGAGCCTTCGCGTCTGGAGCCTGTGCTCCGCAGTGGGAGAGGCCACAACAGTGAGAGGCCCAAGTACCGCAAAAAAAAAAAAAGGACGGGGGAAAATGATGGTTTTGAAAAATACGATAGAAGAATTCCATATGTAGAATGTATATCAAAAATATATAATTGAAAGTGAAGGTATATGCAAGGTGCAAGAACTAATGGAAGAAATTATCATTAAGAAATGACTGAAATGGAAAATAGAAAACTCAAGAGATAAAATAAATCAATACATGAATAGCAGGAATCACAGAAGAAGAAAAATGTATAAACAGAAGGGAATAAATATTTGAAAAAATAATGACTGAGAATTTCCCTGAAGTGTTTCTAAAACTTAAATATTACTATGTGTATCTTCAACTCTCCTAGTGAGCCTATAAACAATTTAAAACTCTGTAATTAGAGCAGAAGCAAGAAGAACTACAGTCCTGCAGCCTGTGAAACAAAAACCACATTCACAGAAAGATAGACAAGACGAAAAGGCAGAGGGCTATGGACCAGATGAATGAACAAGATAAAACCACAGAAAAACAACTACATGAAGTGGAGATAGGCAACCTTCCAGAAAAAGAATTCAGAATAATGATAGTGAAGATGATCCAGGACCTTGGAAAAAGAATGGAGGCAAAGATCAAGAAGATGCAAGAAATGTTTAACAAAGACCTAGAAGAATTAAAGAACAAACAAACAGAGATGAGCAATAAAATAACTGAAATGAAAACTACACTAGAAGGAATCAATAGCAGAAAAACTGAGGCAGAAGAATGGAAAAGTAACCTGGAAGACAGAATGGTGGGATTCACTGCTGTGGAACAGACTAAAGAAAAAAGAATGAAAAGAAATGAAGACAACCTAAGAGACTTCTGGGACAACATTAAACACAACAACATTCACATTATAGGGGTCCCAGAAGGAGGAGAGAGAGAGAAAGGACCAGAGATTAATATCTGAAGAGATTATAGTCGAAAACTTCCTTAACATGGGAAAGGAAATAGCCACCCAAGTTCAGGAAGCTCAGAGTCCCATACAGGATAAACCCAAGGAGAAACACGCTGAGACACATAGTAATCAAATTGGCAAAAATTAAAGACAAAGAAACATTATTGAATGCAGCAAAGGAAAAATGACAAATACCATACAAGGAAATTCCCATAAGGTTACAAGCTGATTTCTCAGCAGAAACTCTACAAGCCAGAAGGGAGTAACATGATATACTTAAAGTGATGAAAGGGAAGAACCTACAACCAAGATTACTCTACCCGGCAAGGATCTCATTCAGATTTCATGGAGAAATCAAAAGCTTTACAGACAAGCAAAAGCTAACAGAATTCAGCACCACCAAACCAGCTCTACAACAAATGCTAAAGGAACTTCTCTAACTGGAAAGCACAAGAGAAGAAAAGGACCTACAAAAACAAACCCCAAACAATTAAGAAAATGGTCGTAGGAACATACATACTGATAATTACCTTAAATGTGAATGGATTAAACGCTCCAACCAAAAGACACGGGCTTACTGAATGGATACAAAAACAAGACCCATCTATATGCTGTCTACAAGAGACCCACTGCAGACCTACAGACTCATACAGGCTAAAAGTGAGGGGTTGGAAAAAGATATTCCATGCAAATGGAAATCAAAAGAAAGCTGGAGTAGCAATACTCATATCAGATAAAATAGACTTTAAAATAAAGAATGTTACAACAGACAAGGAAGGACACTACATAATGATCAAGGGATCAATCCAAGAAGAAGATATAACAATTATAAATACATATGCACCCAACATAGGAACACCTCAATACATAACACAACTGCTAACAGCTATACAAGAGGAAATTGACAATAACACAATAATAGTGAGGGACTTTAACACCTCACCTACACCAATGGACAGATCATCCAAAATGAAAATAAATAAGGAAACAGAAGCTTTAAATGACACAATAGACCAGATAGATTTAATTGATATTTATAGGACATTGCATCCAAAAACAGCAGATTACACTTTCTTCTCCAGTGCGCAGAGAACATTCTCCAGGATAGATCACATCTTGGGTCACAAATCAAGCCTCAGTAAATTTAAGAAAATTGAAATCATATCAAGCATCTTTTCTGGCCACAACACTATGAGATTAGAAATGAATTACAGGGGAAAAAACCGTAAAAAACACAGATACATGGAGGCTAAATAATAAGTTACTAAATAACCAAGAGATCAGTGAAGAAATCAAAGAGGAAATCAAAAAATACCTGGAGACATGACAATGAAAACACGATGATCCAAAACCTATGGGATGCAGCAAAAGCAGTTCTAAGAAGGAAGCTTATAGCTATGACAAACCCACAGCAAACATCATTCTCAATGGTGAAAAACTAAAAGCATTTCCTCTAAGATCAGGAATGAGACAAGTATGCCCACTCTCACCACTATTGTACAACATAGTTTTGGAAGTCCTAGCCACGGCAATCAGAGAAGAAAAAGAAATAAAAGGAATATAATTGGAAAAGAAGAAGTAAAACTGTCACTGTTTGCAGATGATATGATACTATACATAGAGAAGCCTAAAAATGCCACTAGAAAACTCCTAGAGCTAATCAATGAATTTGGTAAAGTTGCAGGATACAACATTAATGCACAGAAATCTCTTGCATTCCTATACACTATTGATGAAAAATCTGAAAGAGAAATTAAGGAAACACTCCCATTTACCATTGCAACAAAAAGAATAAAATACCTAGGAATAAACCCACCTAGGGAGACAAAACACCAGTTTCCAGAAAAGTATAAGACACTGAGTAAGACTGAGTAATATTCCATTGTATATATGAACCACATCTTCTTTATCCATTCGTCTGTCGATAGGCATTTAGGTGGCTTCCATGACCTGGCTATTGAAATAGTGCTGCAATGAACATTGGGGTGCATGTGTCTTTTTGAATTATGTTTTTCTCTGGGTATATGCCCAGTAGTGGGATTGTTGGATCATATGGTAATTCTATTTTTAGTTTTTTAAGGAACCTCCATACTCTTCTCCATAGTGTCTGTATCAATTTACATTCCCACCAACAGTGCAAGAGGGTTCCCTTTTCTCCACACCCTCTCCAGCATTTGTTGTTTGTAGATTTTCTGATGATGCCCATTCTAACTGGTGTGAGGTGATAACCTCATTGTAGTTTTGATTTGCATTTCTCTAATAATTAGTGATGTTGAGCAGCTTTTCATGTGCTTCTTGGCCATCTGTATGTATTCTTTGGAGAAATGTCTATTTAGGTCTTCTGCCCATTTTTTGATCGGGTTGTTTGCTTTTTTAATATTGAGCTGCATGAGCTGTTTATATATTTTGGAGATTAATCCTTTGTCCGTTGATTCCTTTGCAAATATTTTCTCCCATTTTGAGGGTTGTCTTTTCACCTTGTTTATGGTTTCCTTTGCTGTGCAAAAGCTTTGAAGTTAGGTCCCATTTGTTTTTATTTCCATTACTCTAGGAGGTGGATCAAAAAAGATCTTGCTGTGATTTATGTCAGTGAGTGTTCTTCCTATGTTTTACTTTAAGAGTTGTATAGTGTCCGGTTTTACATTTAGGTCTTGAATCCATTTTGAGTTTATTTTTGTGTATGGTGTTAGGGAGTGTTCTAATTTCATTCTTTTACACGTAGCTGTCCAGTTTTCCCAGCACCACTTATTGAAGAGTGTCTTTTCTCCATTGTATATCCTTGTGTCCTTTGTCATAGATTAGTTGACCATAGGTGCGTTGGTTTATCTCTGGGCTTTCTATCTTGTTCCATTGATCTGTGTTTCTGCTTTTGTGCCAGTACCATATTTTCTTGATTACTGTAGCTGTGTAGTTTAGTCTGAAGTCAGGAAGTCTGATTCCTCCAGGTCCATTTCTTTCCCCTCAAGACTGCTTTGGCTATTCAGGGTCTTTTTTGTCTCCATACAAATTTTACGATGATTTGTTCTAGTTCCATAAAAAATGCCATTGGTAATTTGATAGGGATTGCATTGGATATGTAGATTGCTTTGGGTAGTATAGTCATTTTCACAATATTGATTCTTCCATATAATAGATATATCTCTCCATCTGTTGGTATCATCTTTAATTTCTTACATCAGTGTATTATAGTTTTCTGCATAGAGGTCTTTTGTCTCCCTAGGTAGGTTTATTCCTAGGTATTTTATTCTTTTTGTTGCAGTGGTAAATGGGAGTGTTTCCTTAATTTCTCTTTTAGATTTTTCATCAATAGTGTGTAGGAATGCAGGAGATTTCTGTGCATTAATTTTGTATCCTGCAACTTTACCAAATTCACTGATTAGCTCTAGGAGTTTTCTGGTGGCATGTTTAGGATTCTCTTTGTATAGTATCATGTCATCTGCAAACAGTGACAGTTTTACTTCTTTTTTTCCAATTTGTATTCCTTTTATTTCTTCTTCTTCTCTGATTGCCGTGGCTAGGACTTCCAAAACTATGTTGAATAATAGTGGTGAGAGTGGACATCCTTGTCTTATTCCTGATCTTAGAGAAAATGCTTTCAGTTTTTCACCATTGAGAATGATGTTTGGTGTGGGTTTGTCGTATATGGCCTTTATTATGTTGAGGTAGGTTCCCTCTATGCCCACTTTCTGGAGAGTTTTTACATAAATGGGTGTTGAATTTTGTCAAAAGCTTTTTCTGCATCTATTGAGATGATCATATGGTTTTTATTCCTCAATTTGTTGACATGGTGTATCACATTGATTGATTTGCGTATATTGAAGAAGCATTGCATCCCTGGGATAAATCCCACTTGATCATGGTGTATTATCCTTTTAATGCGTTGTTGGGTTCTGCTTGCTAGTATTTTATTGAGGATTTTTGCATCTATATTCATCAGTGACATTGGTCTGTAATTTTCTTTTTTTTGTAATATCTTTGTCTGGTTTTGGTATAAGGGTGATGGTGGCCTCATAGAATGAGTTTGGGAGTGTTCCTTCCTCTGCAGTTTTTTGGAAGCATGTGAGATGGATGGGTGTTAGCTCTTCTCTAAATGTTTGGTAGAATTCACCTGTGAAGCCATCTGTTCGTGGGCTTTTGTTTGTTGGAAGATTTTTAATCACAGTTTCAATTTCATTACTTGTGATTTGTCTGTTCATATCTTTTGTTTCTTTCTGGTTCCGTCTTGGAAGGTTATACCTTTCTAAGAATTTGTCCATTTCTTCCAGGTTGTCCACTTTATGGGCATAGAGTTGCTTGTTGTAGTCTCTTAGGATGCTTTGTATTTCTGCAGTGTCTGTTGTAACTTCTCCTTTTTCATTTCTAATTTTATTGATTTGAGTCCTCTCCCTCTTTTTCTTGATGAGTCTGGCTAATGGTTTATCAATTTTATCTTCTCAAAGAACCAGCTTTTCGTTTTATTCATCTTTGCTATTGTTTTCTTTGTGCCTATTTCATTGATTTCTGCTCTGATCTTTATGATTTCTTTCCTTCTACTAACTTTGGGTTTTGTTTGTTCTTCTTTCTCTAGTTCCTTTAGGTGTAAGGTTAGATTGTTTATTTGAGATTTTTCTTGTTCCTTGAGGTAGGCTTATATAGCTATAAACTTCCCTCTTAGAACTGTTTTTGCTGCATCCCATAGGTTTTAGATCGTCGTGTTTTCATTGTCATTTGTCTCCAGGTATTTTTTGATTTTGTCTTTGATTTCTTCAGTGATCTCTTGGTTATTTAGTAACATATTGTTTAGCCTCCATGTGTTTGTGTTTTTTATGGATTTTCCCCTGTAATTGATTTCTAATCTCATAGCGTTGTGGTCAGAAAAGATGCTTGATATGATTTCAATTTTCTTAAATTTACTGAGGCTTGATTTGTGACCCAAGATGTGATCTGTTCTGGAGAATGTTCCGTGTGCACTTGAGAAGAAAGTGTAATTGGCTGTTTTGGGGTGGAATGTCCTATAAATATCAATTAAATCTATCTGGTCTATTGTGTCATTTAAAGCTTCTGTTTCCTTATTTATTTTCATTTTGGATGATCTGTCCATTGGTGTAGGTGAGGTGTTAAAGTCCCTCACTATTATTGTGTTACTGTCAATTTCCTCTTGTATAGCTGTTAGCAGTTGCGTTATGTATTGAGGTGTTCCTATGTTGGGTGCATATGTATTTATAATTGCTATATCTTCTTCTTAGATTGATCCCTTGATCATTATGTAGTGTCCTTCCTTGTCACTTGTAACATTCTTTATTTTAAAGTCTATTTTATCTGATATGAGTATTGCTACTCCAGCTTTCTTTTGATTTCCATTTGCATGGAATCTTTTTCCAACCCCTCACTTTCAGTCTGTATGTGTCTCTAGGTCTGCAGTGGGTCTCTTATAGAAAGCGTATAGATGGGTCTTGTTTTTGTATCCATTCAGTAAGTCTGTGTCTTTTGGTTGGAGCATTTAGTCCATTCACGTTTAAGGTAATTATCAGTATGTATGTTCCTATGACCATTTTCTTAATTGTTTGGGGTTTGTTTTTGTAGGTCCTTTTCTTCTCTTGTGCTTTCCAGTTAGAGAAGTTCCTTTAGCATTTGTTGTAGAGCTGGTTTGGTGGTGCTGAATTCTGTTAGCTTTTGCTTGTCTGTAAAGCTTTTGATTTCTCCATCAAATCTGAATGAGATCCTTGCTGTTTAGAGTAATCTTGGTTGTAGGTTCTTCCCTTTTATCACTTTAAGTATATCATGCCACTCCCTTCTGGCTTGTAGAGTTTCTGCTGAGAAATCAGCTGTTAACCTTATGGGAGGTCCCTTGTATGGTATTTGTCGTTTTTCCCTTGCTGCGTTCAATAATGTTTCTTTGTCTTTAATTTTTGCCAATTGGATTACTATGTGTCTCAGCGTGTTTCTCCTTGGGTTTATCCTGTATGGGACTCTGAGCTTCCTGGACTTGGGTGGCTATTTCCTTTCCCGTGTTAGGGAAGTTTTCGACTATAATCTCTTCAAATATTTTCTCTGGTCCTTTCTCTCTCTCTTCTCCTTCTGGAGTCCCTATAATGCAAATGTTGTTGCATTTAATGTTGTTCCAGTGGTCTCTTAGGCTGTCTTCATTTCTTTACATTCTTTTTTCTTTAGTCTGTTCCACAGCAGTGAATCCCACCATTCTGTCTTCCAGGTTACTTATCCATTCTTCTGCCTCAGTTTTTCTGCTATTGATTCCTTCTAGTGTAGTTTTCATTTCAGTTATTTTATTGCTCATCTCTGTTTGTTTGTTCTTTAATTCTTCTAGGTCTTTGTTAAACATTTCTTGCATCTTCTCGATCTTTGCCTCCATTCTTTTTCCGAGGTCCTGGATCATCTTCACTATCATTATTCTGAATTCTTTTTCTGGAAGGTTGCCTATCTCCACTTCATGTAGTTGTTTTTCTGTGGTTTTATCTTGTTCCTTCATCTGGTACATAGCCGTCTGCCTTTTCATCACGTGTGTCTTTCTGTGAACGTTATTTCTTCTTAATAGTAGACATGGCATACAAATCTGCCAAGGTTTCTTCAGGGTGAGGCTCTATTAGCTGTTGAAAGGCAAGGAAATCCTTCTGTCTCTAATTTGATTTTTACATAATGTTTTGGCATTTGACTATTAAATTAAACTCTCCTTTCTTCCCTAGCTCTAAAGAGGTAGCTTTTACACTTCAAAAATAAAGTTTAAGGCTCCAAATGTCAAAGGTGAACAAGTGTATCAAAGTAACTACATTAATTTCTGTTACTTACATATTCACATCTAAGGAAGAAAATGTCATAACCTAGTTTATAAATATGAACAACCTTTTAAATTAAAGATAAATCATCTTTGCATCTGTACTTAAAAGTCAACAACACCATAGGTGAGCATCTGACCATAATTTGTTCATCAATAATTTCTTAGTTATCAGTATTACTGGCTCAGTCCCTTGAGCACTTGGAAATGAAAGAAATGAGATTGCTTGTTCAGAATCAAGAATTTAGGTCCACATCAGGAGGACATGAAAAGATATTTTAAAGAGGAAAAATGCCTTTTAGATTTGCAAAATTTGGCTATAATCAGACTAAAGATATTAATCTAGTGAAAAGACTGTAAGTCAGGTGGCAGTTGACCAGCTGTGAGAGCATATAAAAGGAAGCTTGCAAAGGCACACCACACCATGGAAGAGAAAAGCACCAAAAAGCAGTAACATGAATAAAATATTTTAAGTGTATGTATAATTAACGAATAAAAAAAACTATGCTTATAAAGTCTAAAAATTTTAATCATGTACCAAAGTAAACATCATAGAATCATAAATATTTACATTTGAGAAGAACTGAAGGGGCATATGGCCTACCTTCTCCTCAATAATCCTCTTTCAGAAACATCCAAGATATTTTGAACACTTTCAGTTTTTGTTCTCTGCCCAGCAAGCTGCCCTCTCCCCTTTGGACCGAAGATGTCAATGTGCCCGTCGATTCTGTCAGTTCATTTCTGACCCACCGTAAAAGTAGCACACATAAAACTAACATTTATTCACTAGTTAGATGAGTTGTTTCCTAAAATAAATGGCAGAAATGGTTCATGTAAACAGAGAGTTAAAAGTAGGGATTATTTTCAGACACTCTGCTGGAGTTTTGGATTTGGGTGGCCTCTGGGGGAGAAGGGTGTATTCTCTTGATTTTCCCATTGCTCCTTTCCCCAGGCTATGTAGTGGTGGCAGGAACTTTAGACTGGGTGCAGGAAGGCACTGGCCTTGATGAAGAGTAAAGTACCCATCACACTAGAGGTTATATTAGCCTACTCATCACTGGTTTGCCATCAACTCTATGAGGAGCATGATACTACTTGTTTTTCATAACCATGTCATGTAATTTTCACAACATGCCTTCAAGGTAGTTTTATTATCAGCCAGCCATGGAGATGTTAAGAACCTTGTCCATGATCATTGTTTAGAGTTTATATTTGAACACAGGGCTACCTGGCTCCAAATGTCAGGGGAGACACTAGCTGCCATGACAACATTCTCTTAGTCTCCTTTCACCAATGCCTGGCTCTCCTCTCATTGCCCACCTGCATGGCTCCCCCCATAATCTCTTAGTTCTTTTCCTCATATAAGGCTTATTACAGTTCATATTATTTTTTTTAAATCATGCATTTATTATATATATACTACTGAAAAACTTGAAAATACAGATAAATAACAACAAAAAAGAATACCCAAAACAAAACAAAAATTGCTTAAACTGTAGTTCTACTACCCAGAGATAGCCATTGTTAACCATTGCTATACTGATACAACTTTAGGTTGCTTCTGTTTTACTGAACACATTCGTAAATGGCATCATATTATAATACTGCTCTATATCCTGCATTTTATTATCATTTTTCCATTTCTGTAAGTAGACATGTTCATCACTATGTGTGTCTGGGTTTTTGAAACTGTTATATTAATTGAACTTTGCATCAAGTGTCTCAATTCACTACTTTTAAAAATTATTTGTTTCTGAGTATAATATATTTTTAGTATAAAAAAAACTGTAGTAATTATATCATGTAGCAACTGAAAGCCTCCCTTGTGGTTTGGTTAGTGTACATACAATTCTTTATTTGATTTCTTTCAAAGTAGTTTTTTAAAAAAAAAAAAATTTATTTATTTTTTACTACGTTGTGTCTTCGTTGCTGCACACGGGCTTTCTCTAGTTGCCGTTGTGGTGCGCGGGCTTCTCATCGCGGTGGCTCCTCTTGCTGCAGAGCACGGGTTCTAGGTACGTGAGCTTCAGTAGTTGTGGCTTGCGGGCTCAATAGCGCAGGCTCAGTAGTTGTGGCTCATGGGCTTAGTTGCTCTGTGGCATGTGGGATCTTCCTGGACCAGGGCTTGAACCCATGTCCCCTGCGTTGGCAGGCGGATTCTTAACCACTGCACCACCAGGGAAGTCCCTCAAAGTAGTTTTGATATTGGTGGATGTTTCTCTTTGAAGATTTCTTTATGTCAACAGATACTCCAGTAAACTGAGAGATTTGGGTATGTATACAAGGATAGAAGAAGTGTGCCTTGGTACTTATATATTTTAATTAGGGGAAAAATTCTTATTTATTTTGTAAACAAATAGAGATTGTGGTTAAAAAAATAATGTTTTCTTAGTGTACATTTATCCAAAGTTAATTGGTGAATTTATTAAAAATTAAAGTCTTTTAACCAAATGTAAATTAAAATTCTCAGTTTTTATTGTCTCTTTAAAATTACTCATCATACAATACTTTCAGCCTCTTAAAAATATTAACTAATAGTACTATTTCAAATATTTTATAAACAAAGCACTGCTCTAGAACACTGCTGGTGAAGTATACAGCTCTACATTTGGAAGTTAAATGCATTAGAGAAATATAATGTGAGCCACGATACAAGCCACATAAGTACTTAAAACAGTAGAAACAGTAAAAGCAAACAAAAAAACCAAAACCAGATGACAATCATTAATCTTAATAGTATATTTTATATATGACCCAATATATCCAAAACATTATTATGTTAATACTTAGTCAAATAAAAAGTTTTACATCCTTTTATTTGATTGTAAGATGTTTTACATTCTTTTTTTTGTATTGTCTTCTAAATCTAGTATATATTTTGCATTTGCAGCACATTTTACTTTGTACTTAGACACATTTTGAGTGCCCAATAGCTACATATAGCTAGTGTCCATTATATTGAAAGGCACAGCCCTAGACATCAACAACTGTTGATGTACTAATAATTAGCTATATAGATTTAAGACTAAAGTACAAATTCTGAATCCAAACTTTAAACAATCTAGATAAAAACAATGATTTGCCACGTATTTTTCTTGGGTATGCATTTATGAGGCAATTGGCTCTGGTTAGAAATCTAAGCTAAGTTCAAGCAAAAAGGTAACTAATTAATCTCAATGCAAAATTAGCCTGGAGCATCAATTACTGATTATGTCATGACAAGTACATAGTATATATCTCATATGTTGTTCTGTGATTGATTGGGATTATAAGACGTTGGTCTTTTAGCATTATGCTCTGACTCACCCAGCTGGTCTTGGATATATTTCCAACAGGACACTGAAAAACTTCAGTAGATTGATAATTATTTGTATGAGATGACCATTTTTTGTTAGGAAACCAGAGTTTGGTGATATCTATAGAAAGATATGGGGCTTAGGACAGAAGACATGAAGAATATGCCAATATCCAGATTTCATTTAATCTGTATTCCATTACAGTAAACAGAGGATTGGGAATTTGTGTTCAAGGAGATTGGAGAAGTAAGCACTCTGCTTTATTAGAGGACACCTTATAATTTAATGGATAGGATTTATAATTCTGTTACTGCTTATCTATACAAAGGATAGAATATTTCTTTGGGTAAACTGGAGTGCTTTTAATTCATCTTTGTATCCTCTTTAGATAACATATTTGGAAATGAATGAAAAACAGTAGTAATTAATGTTAATAATATATAGCTATCTCCTTTCTTAAAAAATAAAATAATGAACACAAATCTCACATATTAAAAAAGTGACCTTTTAACAATAAAAACAGAAGAAAGAAAACACACACACACACTCACACACACTCATACACAGGGAAGAGTAAGGAACATGAGAATAATACTCCAAAATATTCATTCCCTAAAAAACATATTCCCCAAAGAGAAGAGAAAATCTGAATTCAGTTGAGAACTATTTTTAATCAGACTGTGTGAAAAGTAAATGATTTGATAGTAAGTCCACAGATGAGCCAGACTGAATTGGTTGACTTAATCAGTCCTTTACTACCTGTAAATGATAAGTTCTTTTTTCAAACAGCTGAAATATTTAATTGAAAAATATTCATAATGAATGCTTTATTGCACCTCTTCTTAACTCCAGCAATCCTTTCAGAGTTTTGAGTTTACAGAATCAAATTATTAAAATCATGTTTCCTGTTTGACGAAACTGAAATGGTAAAGCACCAACATTAGTGAGAGCATCTTCCTTAGCATAGAAGTTCAGCCGTATTTATTTACTATTTACCATACGGTTTCTCAATAAGAAGCATTTCTCACCTTATTTATTAGCTCATTAAGAAAAATATGGTTTGATTTTTATCCTGCATACATAAAGATTGCTTCTCCCACTTACTTCAGATGATGAAAAAAGATGTCTCCTGGCTGGATGAAGGTGATGAATCTCTCGTTTATGTTTTATAGTTATAGCTTTATGATTAGAGAAAGAAAAAGAAGTAGGGAAATACACAAAACACTAGATCTTGAAGAGCTCAAAGGGAAAACAACAGAACACTTCAAAGGCGGGAATAGAAAAATTTTAGAGCAAAATGCTAAAACAGATTATAAGGAATTTAGAAACTAATATGAATATTTAGAAATTAAACAGTACTTTTCTTGTGATGGTAAGGAAAGTTATATTTAACAGGTTTTCATTCTCTCTTTTTATTCTTCCTCTACTCTGTGATCTACATGACTACACATACCCACAGCTTGCAAAAATCTTTTATGAATAGCTCTGTCAAAATAGGTTACTTCAAGTTGAACAAAATAAAAATCTTAAATTTGAATGCACAGTAAGAAATTATTTCCAGAATTGTGTTCTGTGGAACAACACTACCACTAAAAACCCAGGAGAAAAAGGCCTCTGTGGTCGAAGTTTGGGGAAATGCTATATATACTTCTCTTCTGCAGATTTACAATGGGCTTTTTCATGTTAAGGTTCTGATAAATCCTGTAGTAAAGACTTTGTATAGCCTAATAATTTTCAAATTTATTTAAACAGGAAGGCTGTTTAAAATCTAGCATCTTGTGGAACAGATGTTTAAGAGAAAAAATATTTGGGGAAATGCTACTGTAGACCCATAGTATTTACTTTGGTTACAGCTCCAAAGTAAATTTTGAGTATTATCAAATTCATAAAACCCAGAAATTAAGAAACTAAGAAACAGATGTTTGGGGATTAGCTAGGCTAGCAAGGTAACTTGCTTATCAAAACCAACATCACAGCCCATGAGATATAAATTTATGCTAGATGCTTTCATTACAAGATCTTTGTTTCTCCAGATGTTTATGTCTCAGAAGAGCCATATGGTAGTAACGCCTTTTTTTTTTTAATTTTTAAAACAAGCTCTGGCCAATTTTATTAAAGAAAAATTGTGCACGATTTACTTTTCACCAGTCTGTTCTCACATGCCTCTAATAATATCAGAATCACCTGGATCAATGATAGCCAGTGTGCATACTCTGTAGTATTTTCAACACACTGTGCCCAATTCAATATTATTGCCACTGTAGTGACGGACACCAGTTTTGGCCAACATGGCATAATACTCTATTTCAGATTTCCTCAAGGCTGGGCAGTTGTTGGCAAGGATGACCAATTTCGCTTTGCCGTGTCCAATCATTTTCAGTCTGCTTGTACCCCAGCACGTACTTTCCACTTTTTGTAACCAGTTGGAGCCTAGAGTTGATCGACTCCAGTGACTTCTCCATCTTCTTTGTGGCCACCATCTTCCTGCCTTAGGTGCAGGATGCCCCCAACCAAGAGCAGCCACCATGATGGCCGGAGAGTGAGAAAGGGGTAGTAATGTCTTTATTCTCATTATAGTTGAATAAATCATGGAAATTTTGTGATCACTGATAAGTAGTTGGAACTGCAAATAATAAGTCTATGATAGCCAAGGATTAGAGATGCAGCATAGTCACTTAATAGCTTTGTGACCTAGCTGTTTACCATCTCTGTCGCTAAGTTTTTACATCTATGAGTTGGGGTAATAGTAGTTCCTACCATGTAGAGTTCATAAAAATTCAATGAGTTAGTACTTGTTAAAGTTCTTAGAACAGTAGTTTGATAAGTGCTATTTAAGGATTGCAAAATGAAACATAAAATACTTTCTTCATCAGTCTTATGCCTGAACATGGATGTCACAGATACGGATTTGTAAACTGTGGGCAGCAGTTTTGTGTCCCCATGAGTGGTAGGAAAATAGGAAGGAAGAGAAAGAGAAACAGAAAGGCTACCCAGTGCATCAAATG
Source organism: Phocoena sinus (assembly GCF_008692025.1). NCBI lineage: Eukaryota > Metazoa > Chordata > Mammalia > Artiodactyla > Phocoenidae > Phocoena > Phocoena sinus. The sequence goes on along the minus strand of NC_045772.1, from coordinate 31,638,641 downwards.
CATCAACTGCTCCACTTCCACACATTTGAGAAAATTTTTATTTTTTTGTCATTTGTGGGGTTTGGTTTGTTTGTTTAAATGTGGTCTTAAGACCAGCATCAGAAGCTAAAGTTGAAATTCCTGTGTGCCACCCAGACTGCTAGAAACAGAATCAGAATTTGTGAGGGTGTGGCTCAGAAAAGTGCATGTTTAACAGACACTTCCAGTGGTTCTCAAACATACTGGAGTTTAAGAACCTCTACAAAAAAAAACAACATAAAGAGTTCAGGTAAATAACGTATTGGTTGACACTCAGAAGCAGAAAGAGGAAAAAGTACTATGTTTTGGCATCTCCACATGGTCCCCACAAGCCGCCTGGGTCCCTGATGGTTTTACACTTGTGATTTTAAGAGGTTATGGTCTTTTAATAAGCTGATCTTTTCTTAAATTAAAAAAAAAGAACCTCTACCAGATACAGTTCAAAGTCTGTAACTGTGCAGGGCTTCTTATGGTTGGCCTCGTCTAGTCTGCTCAGGTTCACACCGTCAGTTTGCCCAAGTAACACAAATCCGAAAACCGATGGCTTAACTAAAACTACTTAAGGCATTTCCCCTCTGATGGTGGGAGAGAAGTCTGTGATAGACTGTGCAGGGTCCACAGAGCTGTTCTCTCCTATCTCGGGGCTGCAGGCTCCTTACATCTTTCTGCTCAACCATCCTCAGCACTTGCTTGTTACCTTGTGGTGATGTGGCGTTGTCCTTCCTCTGGGCATCATGTTTACATTCCAGGCAGGGAGAACAGGAAGGGAAAAGGGCAAAAGGCCCATCCCAACTGAGCCTGCTCTGCTTTTAAGGAGTTTGCCTGGAGCCTCGTTTGACAAGGAACACTTTTAACTCACTGACCAGGCCTGGGCTGCACTGCTGTTCTTCACCCTTATTTGCAAGGAAGGCTAGGGAATGTCGTGTTTTCACTGGGCACATTTTTATGCCCAACAAAACTGCAGTAGGCTCTTTGACATACTCAACATTCCAAGCTTAAAAAAATTATGTTTTCTCAGCCTCCATGCCTCTGTGTATACAATTCACTTGAACAAGACTGCCCTTCCCCACTTAAATATTTTATGACCTTCTCTTCCTTCAACATCAATTCACGTTATCCATTCCTCTGTGAAGGGTTCCAATCTCACCCCCAACACCCACCCCGTGTCATATTCATAATCCTTTATTATGGCACTATCATGTACACTAAGTCAGTAGACTGGCATCACTTTGAAGGCGAAGATATATGGCTTATGCCCGGAGGCCAACTACAGCAGTTAACTCACAGTAACTGCTTTAATAACGTTTTCTGAATGAATGAATGAACATATGAAAATTTGAATGAACAACTGAACTTATGAATGAATAGTGGAGCATTGCTGTTTTGGGGTAATGACTTCTATTAGACTCTGCTATTCATTTGTACTCATTCAGGGAAATACTTGCTATATATTTGGGAAGATATTATATTATGAAATTAAATGAAAGTAAGGAGGAGTATAGCAAAAACAATAAATACATGAGCTCCTCTAGTAGAGAACCTATGTTTATTACCTTTCGTCTCTATTGCTTCACCCCATGAAGGGTTTGATTCATAGTAGGTTTTTAATAAATGCTGAATGAATGAGCATTGAATTAAAAGGAAAAGAGAGAATAATGAAAGAATTAGCAGGCTGCTTTCATTTCTTAAAATTCCAGCAGTATCTTATTATTATTTTTTTTACATCTTTATTGGAGTATAATTGCTTTACAATGGTGTGTTAGTTTCTGCTTTATAACAAAGTGAATCAGTTATACATATACCTATGTTCCCATATATCTTCCCTCTTGTGTCTCCCTCCCTCCCACCCTCGCTATCCCACCCCTCTAGGTGGTCACAAAGCACCGAGCTATCTCCCTGTGCTATGAGGCTGCTTCCCACTAGCTATCTATTTTACGTTTGGTAGTGTATATATGTCCATGCCACTCTCTCGCTTTGTCACAGCTTACCCTTCCCCCTTCACATGTCCTTAAGTCCATTCTCTAGTAGGTCTGTGTCTTTATTCCCGTCTTACCCCTAGGTTCTTCATGACTTTTTTTTTCTTATATTCCATATATATGTGTTAGCATACGGTATTTGTCTTTCTCTTTCTGACTTACTTCACTCTGTATGACAGACTCTAGGTCCATCCACATCATTACAAATAGCTCAATTTCGTTTCTTTTTATGGCTGAGTAATATTCCATTGTATATATGTGCCACATCTTCTTTATCCATTCATCCGATGTTGGACACTTAGGTTGTTTCCATCCCCTGGCTATTGTAAATAGAGCTGCAATGAACATTTTGGTACATGACCCTTTCTGAATTATGGTTTTCTCAGGGTATATGCCCAGTAGTGGGATTGCTGGGTCATATCGTAGTTCTATTTTTAAGGAACCTCCATACTGTTCTCCATAGTGGCTGTACCAATTCACATTCCCACCAGCAGTGCAAGAGTGGTCCCTTTTCTCCACACCCTCTCCAGCATTTATTGTTTCTAGATTTTTTGATGATGGCCATTCTGACTGGTGTGAGATGATATCTCATTGTAGTTTTGATTTGCATTTCTCTAATGATTAGTGATGTTGAGCATTCTTTCATGTGTTTGTTGGCAGTCTGTATATCTTCTTTGGAGAAATGTCTATTTAGGTCTTCTGCCCATTTTTGGATTGGGTTGTTTGTTTTTCTGTTATTGAGCTGCTTGTAAATTTTGGAGATTAATCCTTTGTCAGTTGCTTCATTTGCAAGTATTTTCTCCCATTTTGAGGGTTGTCTTTTGGTTTTGTTTATGGTTTCCTTTGCTGTGCAAAAGCTTTTAAGTTTCATTAGGTCCCATTCGTTTATTTTTGTTTTTATTTCCATTTCTCTAGGAGGTGGGTCAAAAAGGATCTTGCTGTGATTTATGTCATAGAGTGTTCTGCCTATGTTTTCCTCTAAGAGTTTGATAGTTTCTGGCCTTACATTTAGGTCTTTAATCCATTGTGAGCTTATTTTTGTGTATGGTGTTAGGGAGTGATCTAATCTTATACTTTTACATGTACCTGTCCAGTTTTCCCAGCACCACTTATTGAAGAGGCTGTCCTTTCTCCACTGTACGTTCCTGCCTCCTTTATCAAAGATAAGGTGACCATATGTGTGTGGGTTTATCTCTGGGCTTTCTATCCTGTTCCGTTGATCTATCTTTCTGTTTTTGTGCCAGTACCATACTGTCTTGATTACTGTAGCTTTGTAGTATAGCTGAAGTCAGGGAGCCTGATTCCTCCAGCTCCGTTTTTCGTTCTCAAGATTGCTTTGGCTAGTCAGGGTCTTTTGTGTTTCCATACAAATTGTGAAATTTTTTGTTCTAGTTCTGTGAATAATGCCAGTGGTAGTTTGATAGGGATTGCAAATCTGTAGATTGCTTTCCAGCAGTATATTATTAACATCATTGTTCTGAGCAAAAAATTTTAGGGTACAATAGATAAGTAATAGTAACAACAATTATTGCTCAAAATAATGATATATAAGAAGCTGGTATTTTTAACTTCTTTTAAGATATGTAGGGTAACTGCATCGAACATTGAAGCTTAAATTTTGCATTTTTATAACCACACATATGACATAACTTTATAGCTACACACTATTAGGATTTAATTATGAAAACCAGTGCCTTCACACAGAAGTACATTTGGGAAGAATTTTTTCTGTCATTTAGGAAAAAGAAGTATTCTATCTAATTCATGCATAATAAATCCAGATATTTAATTTTCAAATATTAAAGTGGTGGGTCTTAATTTGCTCTGCAAAATCTGGTTTACAGCAGGAGAAGACTGAGAGCCTCTTTGTAAGATAATACTGATGAGAGGCTGGCTTTATGTGTAAGGAGGATGTGCTCTCTTTCAATATGCCAAGGGCCAAAACCTGGGGACTCCAGTTCTTAGAGTGCCCAGTCCACTGTTAAAATTGGGAAGAAGAAGGGTAGCTAGAGAAAAAAAGCTTACCCCTTTTTCATGTCCAGGGACTGGGAAAAAGAAAATAGAAATCAGAAGTAGGATATCAAGGTTAACAGATATTTGGTCTTGTCTAAAGTGTCCATAAGACATTTGGCCCATACCAAAAGGTCTTTGATATTTGGTCCTGTCCAAAATCATTTGGCACAGACCAAATATGCTCATGGACAGTTTGGATAGGACCAAACTTCAAGGACCCTTTGGCATGAACCACATGTCTTACGGATGTTTTGGACAGGACCAGATTTTAAGGACATTTTTGTGGGGACCAAATGTCATATGACAGTTTTAGATAGGATAAAACATCCTTCAAGGGGATATCAAGTTTTGCTCTCTTCCTGAATAGGACTCAAAGAGTAAGGCATGTTCTAGAAGTTGAGAGAAAGAGCAAGGCAAGGTGCTTTTCCCTACTTTCAAACTTTGGGAAGGAGCCATGTTGGTGTTGGCCTCATAGTAAACTGGAAAGGTGGCTCCTGCTTCCCTGAAGTTTAGAGTTTCTGAGCCACCCTCAGTTCCGTGTATCACAGACACTGATTCAAGAACCACTGTGACTGGGCAACAGAGGCTGGGGGTAAACAGCTAGGTCAGCAAGCCAAAGGGAGGATCCAGCAGAGACTCTGCTGCTAGCTCTAGGTTTACATAAGGCACTCAAATTGAAAGGTAGAATAATATAAAAGCACGGGGAACAATGCCAGATTTGAATTTCACCAGGAATAATCAGCAAATTTTTATATATGAATCTATTATGCATCAGCAAATTTTTATATATGAATCTATTATGCATAGGAAAGCAAACGATTTGTCTTTCTGAGAATGATTTGGCTGAATTGGGCATAGACACTGAAGACATGGAACGCTAATACTGCCATGTGTTGGAATTTATTTTATTTAGTAAGGAGAGTATGCCAGTACTTCAGATTTTATCGGGTAGATAAATATGAAATAATAAACAGGTGCTTTGCTTTTTTATCTTGCTTTGCTTTCTAGAAGTGGCCAAAGGGAGAGCAGGCAGGAGGGGAACTAGAAGCGATTTTGATGGGAAAGACACATTTCTCATCATATATTTGAAAACACACTTTATGTGAATGACATGTGACACCCTATTCTGTATCATCAAGGAATTAACGATTGAGCTAAAGAAATTTGTTTAGGAACACAAACCTATGATCGTAGTAGCAAAAGGGAGTGCTATTGCAAAAGCTTATTGGTTGATCAAGGATTTAGATGCAAGGTTATTAAGCAGTTTGGAGGAGAGTTCAGTATCAGAGAAGGCTCTAAGAAAGGAAGCAGGATTGATTCCTTTCTTAAAGATTATACAGCAACTTGATTAGAAGAAAAACATAGAAAGGCATGGTGAGTAGATGTGAACATTCTAGGGCTGTCCAAGTAGCATTTGCAGAAGCATAAAAAAAGAAAAAGTATCCTTTTCGGATACTTCTGGGGACTCCATGGCTGTGCTTAGGACATAACAGGAGGTAGATAGATGCAGATCAAACTGGTCATAAAAAGCTAAAAAGAGTAGTTTATTCTTTGGGAGAGAAACGCTGCAGATTCACTGTAGGTTCTTGAGCAAGATGTTGGTGCCAGAAATGGAGTTCTGGGTATATTTATCACAAGGGAGAGATTAGCAAGAAAGTGAGGAGGGTGCTATCGAACTCAGTATATGGATGGGGGCAGAAGCAATGAAAAATTAAGAGAATTAAAGAATTGTCAGAATTTAATGACAGAAATATTAAATAGGGTGACCATTAACCCTGGTTTCCCAGGAGCAACTAGTTTATATCTGTTGTGTCCATGTAGTTATTGATAGCACTCCTTTCACTTAGATAATCAATTATAGTGTCATTTTATATATGGGAGAAGAGCCCAGGCAGATGTGATGATGAAACTGCCTTGCAGCACCTCTGACAAGTACAGGGAAAATGGGCATCCAGAATGGAGAAGAATTTCATTTTTGACCTGATTAGAGGAGGGAGTAGCAGGATTTCAATGTATAAATGCCCAGTAGACAGTTAAAATAAAAGACAAACTGAGACGTGCATTCCAGAAATTGATTTCATAGTTACCTGCAGACTTCTTTAGAAAAAGCTAGTTTGTACAAAGCTCTACATTTTGATTCTGTATATGAGAAGATGGACTGAACAGGGAATTAAAGACATCTAGCACAATCCACCAGAAGTCCATACACCACCAAAGGTCAAAAGTGAAAGACTATCATTCAGTGGAAATTTTCAATAAGAGTTTGACTGAAGGAGTCCCATGCTTTCCTCAATTTAACATTCCATCTTACTTCCCACTATTCCTCTTTATAAGTATCTGAATCTAGATGATTGTATCCAGACTAATTTGTCACTACCTGATATTAATACTGGATTCCCCTCTCCTCTTTGCCCTGGGTGTCTGTTACACCACACTCGCCCCCATTTTTTCCACCTCTCCCTTCCTAAGAGCCTTTCCTTAGCTTCTCCACATGCCCATTTCCTACCAGTGCTTTAATGCTCGTTAATTTCAAACTCCCTGTGAAGTTTTCTTGGCAACACCAAGACTTCACTCAGTAGTGTGACCTCATAGCACTTAATATATTTAATGCTAATTGGATTCCTATTTTAATCACATATTTGCATCATGATATTCATTTTTCTATGGTGTTATATGATCTATAACTATTCAACCATTCTATTATTTAACTTTCTATACATATCTAATTTTCTCAAGGATATATGCCTTTTGAAAGTGGGGCTGCCGTCCTTCTCTTGATTTGGTGCTAGTCTGTATTTCTCAAAAACAAAGCAAAACAAACAAAGCATTTTAATGCTTTTTATACTGATGAATGAATTCAAATCTTAACACTATTGCTAATGCATTTTCAGAATATTATTTCAACCTTTACTACAAATTATGTCAATTATATCCCTTACCAAACTTACTAGAATCATCATAATCTTGAGAGATTCTGGTAATTTGAAGGCATTTGACACAAAACATGAGTTCTTTCACTTGTTTTAAAGACATTTTTTACTGGACATATAATAGTATCATTTACATTTAAAAATCATATTTATTTAACCTGCTACTTCATGTCATATAATACAGTATAGTGAAGTAAACAGAATATGTTCTGTTTATTTTCAGAAAACAATCCAAATTTAGAGCTGTATATTTCACCAAATTAACAAGGGTACAAACTTATTCACATTTCCTAGGTGGCAATGGCACTGAGTTCAGGGTGTGATTTTCTTTCCTATTCCTTTTGAATGTATTGATGAGCTTTAATTATTTAATCATTGAACAAACCTGAGATTTTTGTTGCTCTCCCATGTCTACCACTGCTACAAGTGCATTTACAACTAGCAATCTCATAAATTGTTAAATAGAATGGCACCTCTTTGTGATAACACAGGAGGTGTGAAAAAGGACAGCTTCCAGTTTCACAGAGAAACTCTGAAGGGTTATAATTAATCGAGGGTCAGAATTTGCACCATGATATATATAAAACAAACTATGGAGAGAATTATTATATTAAGATTTCATTGAATTTTCAAAGGTACCTCACAAATTCTGAATGTAGGTGTTTCTTGCATTATCTGTTTAATACAAGCTTTAGAACATAGACTGTGTCCCTGGATACAGCCAGTGTAGGTTGATCAAGAAGTTAACCTTCATGGCCTTCATCAACAACAACTTCCATGAGAGTAGGTGTAATTTACTGAACATCCATCCATCTTGACCTCCAGAAACATGAGTAATGTTCTTATATTTTTAATTTGCCCTTAGTCTGTATGTTAAAGAGCCTGTGTAAGTAGGTGGAAATTAAATGAGTAGAAATGTATGCCTGAAATTCAAATAGTGGCATGGGAAAATATTTTTACTATACTAAATACATCTCTGATGTCTTCAGGGGAAATTGAATAGTATTTTGTTGACTAAGATCAAACAATCTCTAATTACCACCCAGAGGCACAAAGTGAAATTGCAACAAGTACAGGCAGCATTCGGTTGCATCACATAGGCAAGTACTATTCTAGTATGTGCCCAGGCATATCCTTGGGAGCTCACACAAGGTTTACCAGAAAGTCCATCCTACCAGGCATTATATAGGAAAGTCTTTGTTGCCCTTCTCTGCCATGTCCGAGTTTGTTTCTTTTTACATTTGAGGTCCTCAACAAATTTCAATTAACTGGAAGGCAGAAACTAGGCTGTTCTGGTTAACTGAAGTACACAGTTGTTTTTTTTCCCAACTTATATAAAATATATAACCTGTCAATCCATTATCTGTACTAGTAACTGCAATATTCTGAATACACATGAGTCTTTTTGGCATGATTCTTATGGTCTGCATGTTTTATTCTCCTGTATGTAAATCTTCAAGATGTCCCTATTTCCTGCTGGATAAAATGCACAAGTCCTACCCTGAGATAGAAGGTACTTCCTCCAGCGTCTGACTCCAGCCTGCATTTCCTGAGATGCTCCACCTCAGGCCCTAAACTCTAGCCTTATAAAATTAGCTTCAATTCCTGAGTGTGCCGTGTCTTTCACAACCTTGTGGCTTTGTCCATGGAGTCAGAGTGATTTTTTTTTTTTAAGAAGATGTTGGGGGTAGGAGTTTATTAATTAATTTATTTATTTTTGCTGTGTTGGGTCTTCGTTTCTGTGCGAGGGCTTTCTCTAGTTGTGGGGTCCACTCTTCATTGCGGTGCGCGGGCCTCTCACTGTTATGGCCTCTCTTGTTGCGGAGCACAGGCTCCAGATGCGCAGGCTCAGTAGTTGTGGCTCATGGGCCTAGTTGCTCCGCGGCATGTGGGATCCTCCCAGACCAGGGCTCGAACCCGTGTCCCCTGCATTAGCAGGCAGATTCTTAACCACTGCGCCACCAGGGAAGCCCCAGAGTGATTTTTAAGATTACAAATTCAGGGCTTCCCTGGTGGCCCAGTGGTTGAGAGTCCGCCTGCCAGTGCAGGGGACATGGGTTCGTGCCCCGGTCTGGGAAGATCCCACATGCCGCGGAGTGGCTGGACCCATGAGCCATGGCCGCTGAAGCCCGTGTACCGCAAAAAAAAAAAAAAAAAAAAAAAAAAAAAAAAAGATTACAAATTCGATCATTTCCTTTCTCTCTTTTTAAATCCTTCAATGGCTTCATTGACTGTTGCTCATGGGTATATTCCTTAACCAACCCCCTCCTCCACCACCCCTCTTGAAAGCCATCTTAGGTCACTCCTGTCCCTATTGTTTATGTCCAGACCCTGCTCATCTTTATGCGCAGCTGATTACTGCCTCAGGGCCACTAGACTGTGGTATAGTCTCTTAATGCCCTTCCTACTCCATAATCCACTTAGGGTAGTTAATTCTCCTATCAGCCTCCAGGCTTTAACTTCAGTGTCACTTCCTCAGGAAGTAGCCCTGCTTCTCTTTTATCCTCTCTATACCCAAATTAAATCTCCTTAACAAAGATTTTTATTGTACTTTTAAAAGACAAATCACCTGTAGTTAACCCTTAGAATTCCCTGTGGGATAAAGATGCACACAGGCAGAGACCTTATTGTCTTGCTCACTCTTGTATTCTAGTATATGCAGCATATGTCCTGGCCCACGGTGGCTTTTACATGAGCATTTGATGATTGATCTATGTTGTTTCTGTTGTCTAGAATTCCACCCTCTGGTGAATGGCTCTTCATTTTTCAAGACACAGCTCAAATGTTAACCTCTTTTGAGTAACTACCCTGGATTCCTCTCTTAGAATTTGGATTTACTTTTTTCCCCCAGAAGCACATTGTACCAGTAATCATGGGCTGGTATGGGCTTCTCATGTGGCGTGGAGGTTGTCTGTGCTCATAGGCATGAGCAGAAGAAGACAGGCTCTTCTTCAACATGTCTGTCTTTGAGGACCATGACTGTGACTCATTGTTTTCACATTGCCAGAACCTAGCGTGGCACCTACATAAAGTGAGTGCTCAAAAACTATTTTTTTTTTTTTTTTTTTTTTTTTTTTTTTTTTTTTTTTTATGCGTTACGCGGGCCTCTCACTGTTGTGGCCTCTCCCGTTGCGGAGGACAGGCTCCGGACGCGCAGGCTCAGCGGCCATGGCTCACGGGCCCAGCCGCTCCGCGGCATGCGGGATCCTCCCAGACCGGGGCACGAACCCGTGTCCCCTGCATCGGCAGGCGGACTCTCAACCACTGCGCCACCAGGGAAGCCCCTCAAAAACTATTTTTATTAAATAATTAATGTTATTGAGTTTCTCAGTCATTGCATTGATATATTTTTCTCTTTGAGTAAATGGAGTGGAGGAAGTGAATCAAAAAAGGATATTGGCTGTCCTGGATTTAGTCTGAGCTTTATCACTAATTTATCAATGAAAAAAATAGTTAACCTCTCTGATATTTTATAAAATAAGGGAGATGTCAGTGATGATTTCTAATGTCTCTTCTAGATATTAAAAAAAAACTTGTAACTAAAGAAGTAGATGTAGGAGCTATAGAATGAATATAAGAATAATTTTAAATATATGATGGACATCTGCTTTTGTGACTAAATTTTTAATAACATTTTGTTCACTTCTAAATATGCCTTTATCTTAAAGAAGAATTTGGAAAAAAAGCATTTATTACTTGAAATGCAAGGACGCATTGAAAAGAACAAGTCAGGTGGCAAAATTCCCTCTATCTAGTACAATGAGTATATATTGAGGTCCTGGACTAAATGCTGGAGCAAATAAAAATAAGATGGAGCCTTACTCTTCAAAGCTGACCATCTCACAGGAGAAGCAGACGTTCAGATAATTAAATGCAGAATAATAGTTAACACTTGAGCAATTACTGTGTGCCAGGCTCTGTTCTAAGCAGTTTACAATTATCTCACTTATTCTTCACAACTTGTGTAGGAAGGTGGTATTATTATTCTTATTTTGGAGTTGAGAAAACTGAGAGGCCAAGTGACCATCTGTGGTTCAACAACTAGTGAGAAGTGGCAGGGCTGAGGTTTGAATCCAAGAAGTTTGGTTCCAAAGTTCATGTGCTTTAGTAGCATATTCTAAAACCCTACCTTTTCATACACAAAATAACAGATACATGCAAAAGATCATGAAATATGACAGAGAAGATCATGAAATATTACAGAGAAGAAGTAATTAATTTTGTTGAGAAAGTAGTGGTTAGGGAAGGCTTAAGGAGGCAACACCTGAAGCTGAAGATGGTACAAAGCATGGAGTTCTGATGAGAAACATGCTCTCTCTCCCACCATGTACCAGCTACATAGTGGTGGTCCAGTTACTTAATCTTTGTGAGCCTGGGTTCTCATCTTCAAAATCAAGACAATAATACCCACATCATAGGTTTATTATGAAGATTAAATCAGATATTACATACTAATATATTTTTCCCAAATGGCTGCTACAATATTCTTGGTCTCACATGTACTTCCAGAACCTGCAATGCAGAGGTAGAGTCTACCTCCCTCTCCTTGAACCTGGACCGGCCTTTATGACTTCTTTAGGCAATGGAATATGGTGGAAGCGATACTATGTGACTTTTGAGGCACATCATAGAAAGTAACACAGCTTCTACCTGATTCTTTCTTGGGATTATTGACCTTGAAACCCAGTCATGAGCTCTGAGGATGCCCAGGCCACACAGAGACAGCCAATGAAGCAGAACTAAGGTTCTTGGTCCTCATTCGTGGCTAGCTCTAACTTCCCAGCATGCCAGTGAGTTATGTAAGTTATGAAGCAAGAAATAACTGGATCATACTTAAATCAGATAATATAAAGTACTTATTGTGGTATATGACTTATAATACATGTTTAATTAAAGGTGGCAATTAACTACTAATGTTATACAGTGGAGGTTAGAATGACAGACCTGGGAGTTGGACTGCCTGGGGTTAGAGCCTAGATCTGCCACTTTCTAACTATGTAGTTTAGGGCAAGTTACTTAACTTCTCTATGCCTCAGTTTCTCATTTGTAAATGGAGGTGATAATTGTACACACTTCATAGTGTTGTAGTCAGAATTAAATGAGTTGCAGTTCTCCCAATAAGCTATGATTTTCATCACAGCCAAGCCTTTGTAGTAGATGTTCCTCCACCTCCAACTCCTTTGTTTAGGTCTCAGTTAGCTAGACCATCCTCTAGGAAACCTTCCACCTTCCCAGTTTGGATACCCCTCTTATGTGTTCCCATACACCCATGTGCAGACTCTGCTGACACGTGTATTGGCCACAGCTTTCTTCACTCAGAACTCCTCTGCAGGTACCTCTGTATGTGGTGAGGCCACAGCCTGTTCCTCTGTCACTGACACTGAAGCACAGATCTGTTTTAAACTCAAGTCTGCCAAATGGGAGAGAAGTCCTTTCTCCTTCCCCTGCTCCCACCTTTCTTCTCCCCATACACTGCCTTGAAGAAGACCTAAAGCAATGCTGCTTATGGTTCAGTGTGATACCAAGATCCTCAGAAACTGTCCTTTCAGATTTAACATTCATGCGTAGGGACTAGACAGGAGTCCATGGGGCTGGTCTGATAGGCAATTAGAAAGAGAAAGACCTGCTGTTTTCAGAGTTACCTCTCCTCTGTGACCATTGAAGCTCTGCTACTGCCCTAAACTTGTTCCCTAGTCTCTCTTTTTGCTCAGAATGAATGAATTCCCAGGGGGCTTCACAAATCCTTCATGTAAATAGATTTCTGAAGATCCCATTCTAAAATTTCAATGAAAATGACCAACCTGTTCTAAATCTCAGTAAGAGACATATCCCTAGGTGAAAGCTGGGCTCTCCATTGTATTAACAATTGAGAAAAATATCTCCCCTGCATACTCTGTGGCCTCCTGTGTGTGTGTGTGTGTGTGTGTCTGTGTTTCTTTTAAGTGCAGGGATGATTTTTAATTCCTTATATTGTGGTAATATCTATTCTTGCTTCTCAGCCAAGTTAAATGCAGCCTCATATGCAGAAGACAAATAAGTTAGTAGCAAAAAAAAAAAAAAAATGAAAAGAGAAGTTGGCCCAAGAACACACAAAGCCATCACCAAGAGTGAATATACTGCCCAGAATGGTTCCTATAAAAATCAGAAGATTGTCCTCAAGCTAATAAAAGTTCAGAGTTAGTTACTGGAGCTTATATTCAGTATAACCCCTCCTGTTTAATCAAACATCTCATATTTTCTGGCATTTGAATGAAAATGATTCCTGGTTTTATTGCATTTTTTCAATTCAGCTAAAAGTCATAAAAGTAGCACAAATTTGTGATATGAATATTAAATATCAGTTTAGTGCTCAACACAATCCACATTCATTCTCACCTGCCATGGCCATGACCCCATTCACATTCATTCATTTATTATTTATTGAGCAGCCATAGACAGTAAGTGAACAGATGAGCAAGACTGTGTTCCAATAAGACTACATTTATAGCCATTGATATTTGAACTTGATGTAATTCTCACATGTCACAAAATATTATTCTTTTCATTTTATTTCAGTTTCTAAAAACTATGCAAACCATTTTTAGCTCATAGGTCATCCGTTAACAGGCAGAGGGTTGGATTATGACTCATTAACTACAGTTTGCTGACCTCTGGTTTAGAGAATATGGCATATGAGTTCAATTAAAGGATGAGTAGGAGTTTTCCAAACAGACAAAGGCATTCTAGGTTGGGGTAATAGCATTTGTCAAAGACATAAGTAGGTAAACAGGCATGAGTTTTCTGAACAGCCATAAATAGTAGCCTTGGCACTTACAGTTGGAGGGGGTGGAAGTAAGGCAAATGAAAGGAAACTGAAGGATCCCATCACCATACTGGGTTTTTGGCCTTTACTAAGTAGAATGTGGGAAACCATTGTAGAATCTGTAACATAAGGAGTTTTAAATTTAGAAAGGTCACTCTAGCAGCAAGGCAGAAAGCCGATGAGAGTAGTCCAAGAGAGAAAGAAAAAAAATGAGAAAATTATTCGTAGTTCAGCAAAAGACACACTCTTAGTTTCATGAAATTGTTTTTTCTACACATGCCACGTCCTTGACTAACTCAGAACCATTGCAGATGTTATTCCTTCTTTCTGGATTTTTTCACTTTTCTTTTATCACTTAACTCCTTTTCATCCTTTAGATTTCAGTTTCAATGTCACTTCTCCAGAAAAACCTTCATTTACCCTTCAGATCAGGATATACAGCCCTATACAGACAATAGGATCTTGTACTTTGTTGTAGCAGTGATCGCACCCAGGATATCTACTCAATGTCTGCCTTCTGTGCTAGACTTTAAGCCACATGTCCACCACTGTACCCTGGTGCCTACTTCATAGTAGATGCTCAGTGAATATTTGCAGTGGCCATGAGGTTGAAAGAGAGGAGATTACAAAGCAGAACTGACAGGATTTTATGGCTGAATGGTTGACATGATGGGATAATATAAAGTTAAGGATAATTCCTAGATTGGGGTGACAGAATTCTTGGTGGGACAGTGATAGAGAATAGAGGATGCAAATCATATTTGAGGCGGCTTGGAAATGTTGATTTTTTGAAGTTCCTGTGGGATGCCAAAGGAGACACACCAGAAGACATTATGTCTGTTTTCTACTAGGCTAAGCTGATCATTTCACATCTGTACTAGTGATTGCAATAACCTATGTCCTAGTTCCTGTTTCGAATTCTTCCTATCCAACATATGCTAAGATTTTGAGCTCTTTTCCAAAAACATCACTTCTATTGTGTTATCCCCTGCTTCAGAAGTCAGTAGAAGGCGAATTAAAAGTCATGTTTTCTCAACGCAGAATCCAAGCCCCTTCAGTTAACTTCCTTTCACTGTTTTGCCTTAATTTCTTGATTCCTCAACATAAATATTCCCTGATCAGACTGGTCATCTAATTTGCCTCTGTTTTTCACCATTCTCTTTTCTGTCTTGTCTTGTGCTGCTCCTCTATCTGGAATTCTCTTTTTGACCAACCTAAAGCTTATCTTCCTCTAAAGGCCAAGTTAATTTCCATCTCTTCCTTGATGCCTCCTTGAGCAGATTAAATATACAATACTCCTTCCTGGATTTGCCTTAACTCACATGGACTGCTGCTCTGATAATAGTATGCCTTCCATTTGGGGGAGCCTAGGTGGGCTAGCCCCTCATGTGATCTCCTGTCATCTGTGCAACACTTCAGAGGTAGTTATTATTCACTTTTCAAAATATGAAGACTCTGAAACTTAGATTAATATCTAAGAAATTTATTAATAATTCTAAGAAACCTAATATTGTAACTCTACCAAAGACTCATAGTTGGCTGTGAGTGGCTCCAGGTTTGACTGTTTACAAAGCCCACACTGTTGCTTTACTCTGTTAGAGTGGAAGGAAAATTTTTGGACTTAGGAAATGTGACGGTCTCACTTTAAATTCTTTGAATTCTTCCCAGCTGAGTGCCCGTAAGGAAGTCACAGAGCCTTCAATGACCTCTGTCTAATCACCTGAAAAGTTAGAACACAGTCTGTTCAAAGGGAAAAAAGATAGTGATGTGACAATACTTTGAAAATTGAAAAGCGATAGACATTGTACAAGTATTGTGGCTGTTATTAGAGGTCTTGAGTAGAATTTCAACATAAATAAAAAATTGAAAACTCAGATAAAATAAAGCTGAAGAGAATAAGAAATTGTCAGCTTAGGCATTTACCAAAGAAAGTGATTTAGGTATTTAGTAAGGATCAGTTATCAGGGTTCAGTGGATGAATTATCAAGTTCAGTGGATGAATTTTAAAACATTAAATATAATACATCATACATGCTCTCAAGAAACTTTCTTTCCTAAGGTAAATACTGTGTATATATATCTTCATTATGTGTGTATATATATATATAATACATATAATTAAAATTTTGGATATATACATACACACACACACACACACACACATACACATATAATTTGCTTAATTCTCTTTACTTAATTCTCTACCTTGGCAATTTTCAACTGCCGTTTTTGCTCTCTTAGGACCTGGTAAAGGATTGATTATATTTTATAATTATCTCCTTACATGTGCATCTTCTAGGATTCATCATTGTAGTCTCAGCATCAAACATAGAACCTTGCATATCAGTAATTAATTAATGTGGAAAGAAGAAAAGAAAGAAGGGAGGGAGGGAGAGCAGGAGGAAGAAAGAATCTAGGTCACTTTGTGAATGTTTGATTTCTCCTTGGAGAATTTTCTCAACTAAGGAGAATTTTCAAATGCTAGAGTCACAGTGATCACCTGTGTCTAGATCTTCTCATCTTTTGCACATAGATTTTATTCTCAGATTATCTTCCTTCCTATGGCTTTTTTCTAGCTCCAGTCCTTGTCCAGCCCATAACCTTGCTGATTCATTGCCTAAAATCAATAACTAAGATCTTTCTTTAATCAAAAGCCGAGTAAAAATATATTGAATGAATGAATCATGGAAAACTCCATACTAGTCAGTGAAATTTCAAGATACGTTTCCCTGACCATGAAGACTTTCCAGTAAGATTTGGCAGACAACCCCCCTAACATGTAAAGGGGTGAGCTATGGCGTCAGTCTAGGTGTGGAAGACCCCTCCCCCACTACTAGATTTGTGACCCTAGATGTGTCACTCAGTGCCTATGAGTCTCAAGACTTCACTTATTTAAAAAAGAGTAATAATTCCTACTCTGCAGAGACTTTGGGGAAGATTAGAAATAATGTATCTAAAACATTTAGCCTAATACCTGACTCATGGAAGGAAATAAAAATATATTATTTGAAATGAGTGAGTTTTTGTTAAATGAATATTACCGATATTACAGATAATAAATTGCTTAGTAATTTAAAGACAGAAATACAGTTAGCTACTAGCGGTGCCTGAGAATATAGTAATGATGTAATAAATATTGATCAATGAGTTGAACAGTGGATATTGAATTCATTCCCAAAACACATGAAATAATTTAAAAATATTGTTTGATGATGATGTTCCCATTGGCCAGGTTTTCACATCTGATTTATTCCACTGGTGGGAGGAGTGAAATAGTGATGCATTGTGACATTAAACATGGCCAATCATACTATTAAAAAAAAAAAAAACTAGCCTGAGGATCTTAGAAAAATACTACAAGCAACCAAACCCAGTGAATCATAGCAAGAGAAAGTTCTTGAGAAATGGTTTGTCATGTAAGTCTAGTTGAGTTATTGTAAAAGAGCATGAGTTCTGTAATGCATCAACATGGTAAGGCTTCAGACAAACTAAGAGAAAAGTAAGCACAGACGTGCTGGGAAGTGACATAATGGATGAGGCATTGATGCAGCATGGCTCGACCCGTTTTCACATGGATTCCGTGTAAGGTAGAAAGGTGAAAAGTAACTTCTCTCCTAGAAAATACCCCCCAGCTTCCCAGAAAGAGAAACCCATGTTTTCTATTTGCCTGCTTAGTGTATGTACTCATTTTACTATGACTTCCTGAACACGCCCTGAAAAACAGTGACTCTCTGAGCTCGTAATGAATTCCACTGATCATCTTTTATTCATAAAATTACTTTCATAGAAACACTTCAATGAACCCCTAAAGCATATTCAGTTCTCACTCAGACAGTGGGTCTATGTACCTTCTAAAATCTTGAAAATCTTCTCCGTCTTCCCCAGCATTAAGAAAGGCTAATGCCATCCCTGTATGAAATGTGCCTGCCCATGATTTTTTGCCCAGCATCCCTGCCACTTACGTGTATTGGTTTTCATCTGGCATATGCTGCGTGTGCTCACAGGGACTCTTCTCTATCACATCACAAGCTATAGAACAGCTGAGCCTTTCAGGGCTTTTTTTTTTTTTTGTCACTTTATACAGGGCTGAATTATAGAGATGGACAAAAATGGAATAAAACGGATCCCATTGCACATATTGGCTGCACTCCTTTGGTTTTGTGCAAGAGCTCTCCAAATCCAACCATAGGATGTCAATGAACTGAGCATCCAAACATATTTGTAAGAGTCAGGGCTCAGACCACCTGAACGTATCTGTGATTTCTCTCTTTGGCAAGTTCTCACATTTTCTTAGAAATAGAATTACTTTTGTGTATGTGTTTGTGTGTGGTACTCGGGCCTCTCACTGTTGTGGCCTCTTACGTTGCGGAGCACAGGCTCCGGACGCGCAGGCTTAGCGGCCATGGCTCACGGGCACAGCCGCTCCGCGGCATGTGGGATCTTCCCGGACCGGGGCACGAACCCGTGTCCCCTGCATCGGCAGGTGGACTCTCAACCACTGCGCCACCAGGGAAGCCCCGAGAACTACTTCTAAATCCTTCTACTGTACAATGAGTTCATGTGAGCACAGACATTCCTTACTTGATACCACACCTTTTCGGAGACTTTAAAGGCTGGATATGCTTACCTTGTTCATAGGACTGAGGATATCAAATGTTGTTTTAAGATTGATTTGTATTTATGTAAGCCCTGGTGTTATAACTTAAATACTTACACCAGCCTTTTGTGTTTCTTTAATTTTTTTTTTCCTCTTGAGCTACAAAGCCTGTGACCTGTCATGCCATACTGAGACAAAGAATCTATAGTCACATTACAGGCTTGGAATGTATGCTTAATAATGTGTTCCCCGGGGTCTTAATTGTTTAGCTAAGCTCTCCCAATTGGTTTACAATTTCTATCTCCTTTCCGCTCCCTTTCTTCCTTCCTCAACTCAAACGTGACACTTGCACTTGTTAATAGTCAGAAATGTTTGATTTTAAAAAAGGTTTCCAGTTTTTCATTTCCTCTCCCAACAAGCATTTTATGTATGTACATCTACTCTAATATGTCTTTGGAGATTTAGGAGAAAAAGTAAGGCTAAGCACTCCTTGAATTGTAAGAACTAAGAATTTTGGGAAGGGTGGCAAAAACAGGGCAGTCATCTGCCCCAGACATTCACTTGCCTCAATTTTCTGGGACCCTGACAACTACATACTAGAAATAAAGCAGCGGTCCGATGACTTGATGGGAAGTCATCCTAGGGAAAGCCAAGTAACTTGTCTCGGCTGTATCACCATCTGGGAAGGATGTCATTATGAGATAGTTTATTAGGTGCTGGAGCCAAAACATGAAGGAAATATCACAAGAAACATTAACTTAGAAGATGGAAAGCTTCCCAAGAATCCAAAGCATTTGCTTGTAATTCAGAGTGCTGTTTTCTACCTTTGGAACTAGAATAAGGCAAACTAATAATAATAATAGTAATACTGACACTTAGTAAAATCTTGAGAGCCTATATGTTGCTACTGTGCTAAGCACTTTCCATATATTATCTCTTCCCTTTCAATCCTCACATCAACCATGTGAGATATTATCTCCATTTTACAGATAAGGAAATTGAGTAATTGAATAATTAAGAGTTGATTAATAGTAGTAATAGTTACAATGATAACAGCAATAACAATAATCAACACTATTTTAAGGATATAAATTACCCAATTTAATCTCAATAACAAGTCAACAATATAGGTTCTAGAATTAGAAACTTTACACAAGAGGAAACTGAGGCACAGAGAAGTTAAATAAATTTCCCAAGGGTACTCAGCAAATAAATGGTAGAGCTGGCATATGGATGCAGAAATTAGTTTCATAATCAAGGCCACTAAGCATTATGCATCTCCCAAGAAGCAAAGTATAAATAAATGTAGATATAGTTAATCAAAACCCACCTCATAACAATAGCTTCTCATTTCACTGATAGAACTCAGGTGGTATTAGGATGAATAAAATAGTGTACTCCTGGTTGCTAAAGCTCTCTAAGCATGACATAAACAAATCAGCTAGAGAGACCAACCCTTTCCGATTTGCCCAGTACATTCCCAGTTTTTAGCACTGACAGTCCCCACATCCCAGGAAATCCTTCAGTTCTGGATAAACTGGGACAGTTGGTAATAGTAATGTAGACCATAAACATTGCTTAACTGGTACCCTAACCCCTCCACCCTCCAATATCAATTTCGACTGGATGTTACCAAGAAGAGAAATAAGACATCCATCATTGGAAGCCTAGCAAATATACCCTATCCTAAGGATCCTGTTATAACGCTTAGCAACTTTGTGGCTTTCAATATCCCCAACTTTTATGCCTAAGAAAGACTCAATAAACCTGAACTGAGATTAAGGAATTCATAGCCACTAAGAAATAAGTATACCACATGCACCATTTAATTCTTTCTGAATTTTTTCCCTTCTCTATCATACTACATGAAAGCCAGTCCTATCTTGTCTGGGCAGACAGGCTAGGTCCTAAAGGCTGTGACCTTCACTAAGAATTTGGGCTGAGAGTCAACAAGGGCCTTCTGCCAGGGTACCCAGAGAGTGACCTCTTGTCCCTGGATAGTCTGTGAGAAAAGCTTCTCCAACTAAATTAATTTGTGTGTTTGAGAAAGCCAGTCCTAGCAGCAAATGTTGGAAAACACAAAGACAGTGGCACATCTATACCTGGTGAGGTTTGGCAGGTAATAGGACCCATATATTTAACAATATCAGTAATCACTCTTAGTAAACAGAGCCCTACAATCCTGAAAAGAAAATTGAAATGACTTTACAGCACTACATGAAAAATCCATATTATACTAAAAGCAAACAGCCTGCTCATTTGCATTCACACATTCTCACAGTAAGCATTTTTGCCTGTTATATGCTGACTATGCTCTAGAAGCTTGAAAGGGGTAAAAGTCATTAAGATAAAAATATGAAGCAAAATGTGCTAAAAGTACTATGGACAAAGTGCCATGAGATTGAGATGAACTCGGACGTGGAAGCCTTGAAGTCAGGACTGAGTGTGCTAAGGAGACTAGGAAAAGGAGAGCCTTGCAGACAGAGCAAATGTCATATGCAAAGGTGAGAAGTTCACATGGACATGGTGTTCTAGAGCAATCTCAAACAATTTTCTGTGGATGGGGCATAGCATGGGAAAGAGGGGCTAGAGGTAAGACTGGCAAAACACATAGCTTTGGACACTATTTGGATAGCAGGCTTTCACATTTGTGTTATGAATGCAATAAGCATATAGTACTAATTTTATTAATGATGATACTAACAAGTAATTAATTGAGCACTTACTATGTTCCAGGCACTTTGCTACAAGCTTGACTTGGATTTTCTCTGGTTAGCATAATTTATCTATTACTATGAAAAGTAAACATGTTATCCAGAATAATAAAAAATAAAAAAGTAGTGAGAAGAGTGGCGATGTTTTACATTCTTGCAAATTTGTTTGCTTCCCAGCTTTATTGAGATATAATTGACATATAACTTTTTGTAAGTTTGAGGTGTACAATGTGATGACTTGATATGCATGTGTATTGTGAAATGATTGTCACAATAAGGTTAATCAACACATACATCACCTCACATAGTTACCTATTATTTATTTATTTTTTTGTGATGAGAACTTTTAGCAGCTTTCAAGTATACAATACAGTATTGTTAACTATAGTCACCACACTTTGCATTAGATCCCCAGAACTTATTTATCTTATAACTGGAAGTTTGTACCCCTTGACTATTATCACCCATTATCTACCACTGCCCCCACCCCTGCCCCCAGTAACTACCAATCAAATCTCTGTTTCTATGAGTTTGGGTTTTTTGTTTTTTGTGTTTTTTTAGATTTTTTTATGTAAGTAAGATCAAACAGTATATTTTTCTCCATCTGATTTATTTCACTTAGCATAATTCCCTGAAAATTCATCAAGTTGTTGCAAATTGCAGGAGTTCCTTCTTTCTCATGGCTGAATAATATTCCTGTGTGTGTGTGTGTGTGTGTGTGTGTGTGTGTGTGTGTACGTGTACACATACATACATACTACATTTTCTTTATTCATTCACCCATTTACAGACACATAGGCTATTTCTATGTCTTGGCTATTGTAAATAATGCTCCAATGAACATAAGGGTACAGATCTCTCTTCAGGATATTTCCTTTGGATTTATACTTAGAAGTGGAATAGCTAGATCATATGGTAGTTCTATTTTTAATTTTTTGAGGAACCCCTATACTGTTTTCCATGGCAGCTGTACCAATTTACATTCCCCCCAACAGTGTCTGCCCAAGTTGGGGAGCAAATTTGTACTTCCACTCAAATGATGAACATAGTCTCCAATTCTGCCCTACAGGAAGCATGGGCACAGATGCCCAGGAGCTGGAGAGCACATCCTAAGGACCACTTGGGCTGGAAGCCAAGCCAGCAACTGTGCCCAACTGTTGAGCATAGCCTCTGGCCTTGTATAACCAGTAAAACAATGTAAAACAATGACCCTGAGCAGCCTCAGAGCCCAGCTTGAAGTACCATCCAGCCACGGAGCCCATTCTACCATCCCACCCAGCAGCAGAGCCCAGCATGTGGCCTGCTGGTTTGATGGACACAGCCTGAAGCCTTGTCCAGACAGGGAGTCCATCAGTGACCCCTTCCAATCATGGAGCATAGCCTGTGGCCCTACACAACCTGGGCATCTGGACAGCAACTCCGTCTGACTGGGGAGCCCAGACAACACACCCACCCTGTGCCCTCAGAGCAAAGGGAGTAACCATGTCTGACTAGAGACTCCACACCCAGCTGAAATAAAAGGATGCTTATTAGCATCGTAAAAACATGAACGTGCAAAACTCATCAGTAAAGATAAATATATAAGGTCAGATTTTCTAATATTGTAATAGTGGTATGTAAATCACAACTATAGATTAAAAATTAAAAAAACAAACGTGTTAAAAATAACCATAACTACAATAATTTATTATTGGATACACAATATAAAAAAGATGTAAATTATAACATCAATAACCTAAAATGTGAGGGGAGGCGAGAAGTAAAAGGTTCTGGGTGCTATTGAAGTTATCAGCTTAAAATAAGATGTTGTGAGATATTTTGTGTAAGTCTCATGTTGACCACAGAAAAAACCCTGTGGTAGAAACAAGAAAGATTATGATAAAGGAGTTGGAACATACAGCCACAGAAGGTCATCAATGCACAAAGAAAGACAGCAAGAGAGGCAGCAGAAAACAAAGGATCTACAAAACAGTTAACGAAATGGCAATAGTATTAAGTCCCTACCTATTAATAATTTAAACATAAATGGATTAAATTCTCCAAACTTGCAAATTTCTTAATGTCTGGCTTAAATATAGCTGGTTCTAATATCTGTATCTGCATTACATACATGATATGCTGTTTTTGGTTGAAGTCTATCTACTTGTTATGTATTGAGCTCTTTGCTGGACAGCAGAAATATGATGAACAAAACAAATGTGATCCCTCTATTCATAGAGTCTACAGCCTATGGAGGGATGCAGTCTATCAACCATGGTTACACCAATAACTTCCTAAGTGCTCCTGCAATAACAGCTATAAATGAGGAGC
This sequence comes from Phocoena sinus, assembly GCF_008692025.1. NCBI lineage: Eukaryota > Metazoa > Chordata > Mammalia > Artiodactyla > Phocoenidae > Phocoena > Phocoena sinus. The sequence goes on along the minus strand of NC_045772.1, from coordinate 31,615,281 downwards.
AGAGGATGCAGTGAGAGTACCTGACCAGGGAGACTGATCTAGGGTAAGGAATCTGGGATTAGGTGATTTGATGATATAACCACATTACAGCCTTCAGAAAAAAAGAAATGCACATTTTCATATCTTCATTTAAAATGTTCATTTTAAAAAATAAAATTCATTATTAGCAAACTCACATTGAAGCAATCAGCTAGACAGATGGAAACTGCATTCAGAGCAGATTCATGTCTTTCTATCAGCTAGCAATTAGACATGTGAAAGCATATTCTTAAACCATAATGTGTCAAAGATTTGCAGTTTTTAAAGCAATACTGTCAAGCTGCAAAACTTATGAAATTATCCACTTTTTTTTATTACTGTCTTTGATTTATATGTTCCCAAAAGCAAGGCTTGGAAATCTTCCCATTTTGTTATTGAAGTCACTAGAGAAAATTGAAAACACAACATTTTTTTAACCTTCTTAAAATTGTATTAGACTCTTTAAAGGGATCAAATTTTATTAATTTATTCTCTTTGGTGTACCGAATATCCTGCTTTCTTAGTAGCAATAACGACAATAAAAAGACTATTTTAGGAATCTGGAAATGTCTAGTCAGCTCTTCTTTTGAATTTTGAACCAGGAGCCAGAGATAAATGAGCAGCCCTATAATGTTAGACCGGCAAGCACAGTGCAAACTGTTGGTTTAAATTAGCCTCTGCTACTTCCTCTCTCAAATCCAGACCTAGAAGCTACATACAGAATTTCAGAGCATCACTATAACTAAACTGAGCACTAGGAAGATTCCAGCCTGCCCCTGTAGGGCAAGGAGCTCTGACCTGGTAGACAGAAGCAGAGCAGATGAGGGAGGCCTGAGGACAGGCAGATCCCAAAAAGCCAAGTGGAATCTGAGTCAAGCGAGTCCTGTGACTCTTGGTTCACTCCTTTGTCGTCTCCTCCTCCTTGGCCTCTGGAAAGGGGGCTAGTGGAAGAGGAGAGAAAGGACTAAGGAAAGAACTTGGAAAAAGGGAGAACACATTCACTTCTTCCAAATAGAATGGGACTTAAAATCAGGGTCCAGGAATAAATAGCTTCTCTTCTTTGTTACCTTCATAATTTCTTTCTGCTGGGGCCGGCACTAGAAACAGAGGCATGTAAAAGGCGCTCTCCTCCGCACCTTCAGCTAACCCATTAACTCCGGCTTGAAAACCTGACATGTTCCTATGAAATCTAGACTTCCAGTCTTCTCTGAAATCGATCCTAGAAATTATTTACAAATAATGAGGTTTCGACATGGTACGAGGTGAAGAGCTTTGTAATCAGAGACCCACCCCTGCCCCAACACACTCCCCCAAATGATATAACCTTTGGTGAATTAACTTTCTGAAACACAATTTCCTCTATATAATTGGGTGAAGTAATATGAGCTCAAATCTTTTTTAAAAAACTCAAATGAGAGAATACGTGCACATGCAGAATTTAAATAAATCACTATTCAAATAAATATTCAATTATTTCTTATCGATTACAACTTTATTTGAAGGTCGGTAAGAGGTATAATGTCACTGATGGTATACAGAATGCACTTTATTCAGTTTTTCAGAATTTTCAGTAAAGTTCCTAGGGATGTGTACTCTTAAAGATATTTCTAATTTAATTCCTCCTACACTCCCTCCCTCCCTTCATCCTTCCTTCTTCCCTTTCTTCCTTGCCTCCATTCTTTCTTCCTTTATATCTTTCTTTCCTTTTGGGGGGATGGGGTCCAAAGAGTATGCCCTTTTTTGTATTAAATGACATGTATAATTTTAGAACTCCCTTGGGTGTAGGATTCTTTGTACTATCTATAAAGACTTTAGTGCTTTATTTTTAAAATGCCCAGTTAAAACCTGATTCATCATAATTCAGCCTTAACATCAGAATTGGAAATGCATGAGTAGTCCCATGCACTTGTAATTTAATAGTTACCTAAGTTACTAATAGCACTCTGAACTTAGGGCTAGTTACTGTCCAACACTGATTTTTATTATACTCCATATATCACTGCAAGGGAGGCAAATATCTTACAAAGTAAAAAACAAAAAAAAAAAAACCTCAACTCTGAGATTCTAAGATAATTACTCTAGTAAGTGTTTTAGTTTCTACACACACAGAGACAAAATTCAGTGCTTTTCATTATTTGACTTAATTTGTCATTCTTCTTAAATTTTTTGGCTTCCTTTAAAATATAACCATACAGGGGGCTTCCCTGGTGGCGCAGTGGTTGAGAGTCTGCCTGCCGATGCAGGGGACGTGGGTTCGTGCCCTGGCCTGGGAGGATCCCACATGCCGCGGAGCGGCTGGGCCCGTGAGCCATGGCTGCTGAGCCTGTGCGTCCGGAGCCTGTGCTCCGCAACGGGAGAGGCCACAACAGTGAGAAGCCCGCATACCACACACACACACACACACACACAAAATATATATATATAACCATATGACTTTAACACACTACCAGTTTATTACAACTTTCATAAGTTCACTAGTGTACTTTAATTGCTCCCTCCTCCCTCTCTTCCTTTTTTCCTCCCTTTCTTCCTTCCTTCTTTCTTTCCTTTTTTCCTACCTTTCTTCCCTTCTCCTTTGTTTTGAATCTTAGTCTACACATTTTCCTCAAACAAATGTTTGCAACACTGTGTTAAATATATAAAACAATAGCAAAAAAGAAATAGTGGACCTATGAAGATAACAAGTCAGTATAGGCCTAGGCGGAAAAGGAGAATGTATTTCTCCATTTTGCCTTAAATACATGCTCCATTTTTATTTTACTTACATAGAAATCAGTGAATCTATCCATATATGACCATATAGTGAGTCCATCCTCAGGAAGGAAAAAAATACTCAATTTTAAGTATTAATCTGTAGAGCCCAATACACCACTTATTTATCTGTGGTATATCTATATAGACTAAGAAAATTGCTCCCAGAAAAAAAAAAATACTGGTTTACCACATGAAGGATATGTTAGGATATCTTTTTTTTTTTTAATTATTTATTTTTGGCTGTATTGGGTCTTTGTTGCTGCACAAGGGCTTTCTCTAGTTTAAGCGAGCGGGGGCTATTCTTCATTGTGATACACGGGCTTCTCATTGGGTTGGCTTCTCTTTGTTGTGGAGCATGGGCTCTAGGCGCATGGGCTTCACTAGTTGTGACACGTGGGCTCAGTAGTTGTGGCGCACGGGCTTAGTTGCTCCACGGAATGTGGGACCTTCTCGGACCAGGGATTGAACCCGTGCCCCCTGCATTGCCAGGCAGATTCTTAACCACTGCGCCACCAGGGAAGTCCCATTAGGATATCTTTTGAAGCTGTGGTGGTAGGGGAATTCTGCTGTTGTGTTTACTCAGAAAATACTTTTATCTCAGTTACCAAGATAAATTTCAGCACATGTAGCACCAGTTAGTACATTCAATATGGTCACACAGCTTTGTAACAACACTTCCCATGCTCTTCCACTCCCATATCAGAAAAAGGCAGACATTTCCAGATTTTGGGCCTCGGCAAATAACTGGTCTGGATATTCTGGCCCCATAACTTATCTTCTGTTATCATTGTTACGCTCCTAACATAAGTCGTAGTTTGGGCAATAGCTCTGCCAAATTCTTTGGGGGTTTATTTGGTTTTAAATATTTTAAAAAGCTCTTAGTAATATTGTCTAACTCTCATATATGGTTGTAAAAAAATTTGTTCGTAGATGTTAAAAAATCTCGTGTACTGGGAAATATTTCAGTGGAGTAGCATGATATGCTTATTTAACTTAAATAAATTCAATTATATGTGTGCGGAGGGCAGAGAGAGAGAGAGACAGAGAGACAGAGAGAGAGAGAGAGACAGAGACAGAGACAGAGAGAGAGAGAGAGGAAAGGATCAGTTGATTTTGTCCTCTGTCCACAGGGTGAATTTTTGGCTCTGAGTGAGCATGAAATGGAAGACACGAATCTGCTGTTTGCCTGGTTATCTCAGTTCCCTACCGCCTGAGTGTATCTTGCTGTGGTAAGTGTAATCCTCATTTTAAAACACACAGTAAGTATTTTTTTCTGCGACATGGTCTTTAAATGCCTTACATGCAAGCCAGCTGTCATCTGGTAATTAACCAAAAAAACCAGAATTTTGTACCAACACTGGAGAAGAAATTGTGTTGGACTTAACTAATTCCCACATGAGATGCTACTATGCTGTGAATCCATCATTAGTAGTTGGAACCATAATTTAGCTAGTATCATCAACAATTTTTTGATGCAAATTAGGAGAAAATTATAGTGTGAGTGGGAAAAAGAACCTTGTTACTAAGATGCTGTTAAATAGTTTGGTTTCCATTTTATAATTAAAGTAAGATGCTGAAGACGTTTTTAAGCTGAGACCAGGCTCTCGTGCAAATCTGAGATTGCTGGAATCTGAATCAAGAAGGCCATAGGTTTGCTTAGTGAAAGTGCTAAAAATGAGTGAATGCTTAATAAATGCTATGGCTACTTGTAGAAACTGAGTCTTAAGTTAATAAAAACAGTATTATCTGATTGGACAAAGTAAACAGGCAACTTGATTTTTTTTCTTTTTTTCTCTTTTGCCTTTTGTTATTCTTAATTAATGATGCCCATATTATTATACATTGGAATATAAGTATAAAGGTTTAGTTTACATATCATAAATTGAGAAAAAAAATTCACCAAAGTTTTTTTTCAAACTAGCCCCTCATCATTTATTGTTGAACAAAACTTATTTAGATATACTAGTTACTTAATGCAGAATGAAGAGGGGTTAAATTTTTAAAAATATAATAATAGCAGTAGTAGTAAACATCAATTGAATACTTTGTATGTGATTGGCATGGTGATAAGTGCTTTCCTTACATTATGTAACAATCTTCAGAGCATGTTTATGTAATGAGTATTATTATTATTATTATTATTATTATTGGCCACAGTTTACCAATGAGAAAGTTGAGGGGTAGAGAACTTTGCTAATTTTTCCAAGAATCACAAAGAGTGTTAGAGCCAGTTCTTAATCTCTCTAATCTCAAAGCCCATTTAATAAGCTACTATACCATTCTGACACACACAAGGACATTAGAAACAGACCCAAAAACAATTTAGAAAAATTAAAGGATGGATGCTCATTAAATTAGAAGTGGATATGCTTCATTAAAAATCCTTGTAAGTCATTACTTTTTTGTATATTCTTTTCATTCTTTCATTCTTAAATTTTGTCTCACATTCCTTCTGCGCTGCTGCCTTAGAAATTAATGTGGTCAGCTTTTCGGTGTTGACTCCCTCTTTTGTGGTTGTTATTGTTAGGAATGGTGCGTGTCAGTCTCCTTTGCCTCACAATGAGACACCAGACTTGCATGGCAAAAATGCAGAGGCAGTGCCAGGAGGGGCAGCAGGAGGTGGTGGCAGTCCAGCACCACTTATGTTTGACTCCATTAGTGGTCAAGTTTACTTGTTCCCAGAATAATGAAGCTGTAATTGTGAACTTAACTACCAGGCTGGTACTCACTTCTTCTTCTTCACAGTTAAAAGAGTTGTTTATACTCTCAGCCTCCACCACTGTACCAGTTTTTCATTTGGGGCACTCCATTCTCCCTTCTGACCCACCACACTTTGAAACTTCTTTGCCAAGGTCATAAATCATCATTTTGTTGCTAAATCAAATGACTATTTTACATTCTTTTTGTAGTTGCCTTAGCACCATCATTAGTCACAACTGACCATTTCCAACTTCTTGAATATACTATTCTGTTGGTTTCTTTAGCACCATAATTTCCTATCACCTTCCTGGACATTTTTCTGTTTTCCTATGTCCATTTTATAATGTGTGGATTACATGACTGCAGTGGACATTTTTAGCCATTCAATCTGGCCACAGAGGTTGAATTAGGGATTCCACATGACCCAAATCAGGTCAAATATAGCCATGGAGATTCTTTCCTAGAACTTCTGTTGAAGCCATCAGGGAAGAATTATGTTCTTTCTACTGGGATTGCTGGTGGTGAGAATGATGTTAAGTACAGTGTTGCTAGAGGTCAGAAAAATGAGGCCATTACTGTGGAAGCAGATAAATACTAAGTCCTGAGTAATTCATTTAAGTCCTGGATCCAGATGGGTCTGAAATCTTAAGTATACTTATGGATTTTTCCATAACATGAGGCAATACATTTCCTTGATTATATGGGTGAGATACTGTGTCATTTGTAAATGAAAGGGTCTTTCATGATAAGATATTCCCCTCCCATCTACCCATCCATTCCCACTGAACTCTAGACTCCATAAATATAATTTTCTATTAGAAATCTCATTTTAGATGTCTCACAGGCCCCATACACTCAACATGCTCACTTCTATCCACCTAGTATCCCAACCAGAAACTCGAGCATGACCTTTGACTCTTTCCTCTCCCTTAGCCACAGCGCCCCATATCCAAATCGATCACCCAGTCCTATTTACCTACTTTATTCCATCTAATTCTCCTCATCTTCAGGGCCCCAACATAGGGTACACCACTATCTCTTGCCTAAATTACTTTAAGTTTCCTAAGTGATTTGCTTGCCTCCAGTCCATTTTTTGCCTTGCATTCACGGTGATGTGTGTCCAAAGTGCAAATATAATTATAATCTTCTGTTTAAGACTATATATGGCTCTCCTCTGCTCACAGAGTACTATGAACCTAAACACTTCACCATGCTCACATCAGGATCTGGTCCCTGCTTACCTCTTCAGCCTCAGCTTCTGTTAGTCCCTCCACCCACGCAGTCTTCTCACACACGGAACTACGCTTAACCCCAAAAGGGCCATGCTCTCTCTGGACTTGTGGAATGCCACGCTCTTTCCTTTGCTTTAGAACACTCTTCTCCACTGCTGTGCCTGGTACAATTCTATGTACCCAGAGTAAAACTTCTATTAGACACTGCACTCCTCTAAGACAACTTCCAAGTCTGAGTTAAATGCCCTTATTTGTGCTCCTTGAGCTACTCAACCACATTTACCTACTGTAATGTTTAATTGCCTATTTACGTTATCATTGCCAATTTATATCACTCAGCCTGAAGGAAAACCGCTCGAGAGCAAGGGTCTCAGTGCCTTCAGCAGCGCTGCTTCATAACTACTTGTATAAATGAATGAATGAACAGTGATTAAACAATCAGTCATGCCATAGAATTGACAGAGATTGAGTTTTCCACATATATAATTGTATAAGCCTCTCTCCAGTATATTCTAAGCAGCTTAGGCTGGAACAAAAGTTTAAAAAATGGGGTCTTTGGATACAGGAATTTCAGATCTTACTTGAAATATTTCTCTTCCCAAACTCGTTTGATTGACGTTACACTTAAAATTAGGCAAAGGTTTATATCAGGGAAAATGAGGGCATGCCCTTAATTTTCCAAATCCATTTTCTTATTGAAACATAGACCTTTTGACCCCAGTTTACATATTCATTTTTAAACTTAAAATAATAAAATTATACAACAGATAGGTTGATAGTTCATGAAGGAAATTATGCTGCTGTGTGATAACTGACTGAGTGCTTTACACAAAACATCACAGCTGAGAGGCTGCCCTGACAAGCCCAATGCCTCAAGTAAGAGATGCCTGAGGGCGGGAGGACGCAAAGCAAGAGAAATAAAGGACACTCTGAAGAGAACCCAGTTCTCAAGTCCCCAGCCCTTCTGACCTCTCCTTACCACACACACACACACACACACACACACACACAGCCTGTTTCTAACCTATTACTTGTTGGTTACCAAGTATGAATTCAGATTTCAGTGATTTGGGTTTCTTGGCCCCTAAAGAAACAATCATTTGAATCTTAAAAACCTGTCAAGGAAATTTCCTATTCTTTATTCCTAATTTCTTATTAAGGAAAACAAAGCACCAAACGTAAGGAACAGAAAATTCAACAAAAAGTTGGCGAGATGCAAAAGTTCCCAACAGGCTTCCTTGAATATACTTTTCCTTTCCTCCAATCTGATCATCGCAAAGATGTCAGAGCAATATTGCAAAATTCAAAACTGATCAGATTCTGCTTCAAACTCTTCAACATCTGCCCATTACCTTTCAGATAAAGCCCCTAATCTACAAAATGCCTCTCTTTCTCACCACATGCTGCTCCATGTAGACAGCCCTTCACTTCCTTGAAGGCACCATGTTCTTCTCTGTCGCAGGCTTTTGCACATGCTCTTCTTTCTGCCTGAAACGCCTTGATACTCACTCCTCTACTTGCTTAATTAAATATTACCCACCTATCAGTTCAAATCTCACTTTCTCAAAGAAGTCTTCTCTGAGTTATCAGAGTGGGTTAAGTTACTCTTACCTTTGACACCTCCTTTCGATGACCTTATTGGAATTACTTATCACCCTTATCAAATTCCATGTTAGATTATAAACTCTATGAAGACAAAGACTGTGTCTGATCATTTTCTTTGAAGCTCTGTTACTTCTCAAAGTATCTAACAGCTACTGGTGGTTCATAAATGTTTGTTGAATGAATAAGTATTAATTCGGGGGAAAGAGATTAGATGTGTATGTAATTCACAGATCAGGGAAGGTCTCTCAGTAAGGCTTTGTTGTCAGTTGCTTTGGTAGGAACCAGTTCTAATCAGGGCCAATTTCTTAAGCTGTGTTCCACAGCATCTTGTCTCATGGCTTATTAAAAATTTGCTTAAATTTTAATACATATATGGATATACTTAATCAGCTTTTCCTCCATGTTACTAAATATCCTTCCGCTACCAAAATGTATGCATTGGACAATTTTGAGATCATATAAAATTACTAATCCTGGGTGCTGAAAATCTTTTATAATTGTGGTCACTTAGCCCAACTGAGAGGTGTGCCAGTCCTCCTATATTTTATCAGCATTTTTTACAACAGTTAAAATCTTCCTGCGAATTTCCCACCCCATCATTCTCTGCAATATCTCTAGTTTCTGATAGCATGTAGCCTCAAATAAGTTTCAGTGATCACTTGAAAACTAGCCTCACCAGAGCAGTCTAGACAAAATTTTGTTTCTGCAGGTAGATCAAGGTAGTAGCCCTTAGTCAGCTATCTCCTGCCCTCCTACATACCCTCTTTTCTTCTAGGAAAGAATCCAGTTTCTTAAGAAGTTGCAGATCTGGTTGGATTAATTCCCAATTTCCAACCTAATTCTTATACTTTCAATTTTTGAAAACTACTTACATAGTTTAAAAGGTGAAATAGTTATATAACGTTTATAAAGAAAATCAGTTTATTTCCTACAGCTTAACTCTTTATTTTTTCTATGATTTTCTTTTAAATTTATCTTCTAACGTCTCCTTTTAATTTTTTATTTCTACTCCTCAATTTTTAATTTTCAAGACTAGCTTTTTTCTCTGAATCTTTCCTACTGCTTCCTGCTCTTACAATGCAATTTAATTTCTCTTCGATTATAATTTCTACAAAGAGTCTGTTCCTTTCACTGTCTGTTTCAGCTTTTCTTTTTTTTTTTTTTAATCATTTTGATTTCTGCCTTTCATTTTAGAGGATTTTCTCTCAAGTTTGGTGATTGTTGGCTGCCCATTTATCTTTAAAAGAGGCTAAAATGCTAATTGGATGTTCAGTGAATGAAAACAGGCTTTTCTACTTCTGGGCTTCACCATAGTGTGATCTGGCTGGGCTGTTTCATTGGACAACCAACATCGAAGACTGTCAATATCTACAGATTCCTTTTCTGAGACTGGGCAGTTTTCCAGAGAGGAATTCTGTAATGTAATTCTGAAGGGAATGAGACTGGCTACCAGCTACTCATTCATAACTAAATGAGTCAAGGAGGCCCACTGTTTATATATAGCCTTTTACTTTACTCCCCTATATTTCTTGTGATGCCCTTGCCTTCGTCTTTATATGGTGTCCCTCATTTTCAGCTTTCTAGAAAATAAAATCTTATCTTCTACTGGGGTACACGGGGGAATTTCCTGACTGTGAGGAGCATGGGAGTGGATCTGGGGTTTGAACTACTGTTTACACAGATTTTTAAAAATAATTTCCCCTTTCAAGCCCCAGCTGTGCCCTACTCCACTTTAGGGTAACCAGTGTTTCCTATTCCTGAGTTTTGCTGGGCTTCTGCATTGTGACTAGCTTGCTTCAGAGGTTCCCACCCTTCTGGATGAAGCTTCAGCTTTCTCTGGTCTTTTAAATCAGTCATTAAAAGACTGATTAAGCTTCTAAAACATAGTTATCACTTTTCTCCTGTTTATTTTTTCCTTGTAGGTTTGTACCATTTTTTAAATCCTTTTATGGTCATTTTAGTATGATTTTAAGAGAAAATACAGGAGTTTATGGTCAATCCACCATATTTAATCAGAATTTTGTAATTTCATTCTTTTTTATTGAGATATAATTGACATATACTGTTATATTAGTTTCAGGTGTACAACACAATATTTGATATTTGTGTATACTGCAAAATGATCACCACAATAAGCCTAATTAATATCCATCACCATACATAGTTATAATTTTTTTTCCTTAGGATGAGACCCTTTAAGGTTTACTCTCTTAACAACTGTCACATGTACATTACAGCATTATTAACTATGGTCACCATGCTGTACATCACATCCCCATGACTTATTTATTTTATAACTGGAAGTTTATACTTTTTGACCATATTTACCCATCTGTAACTTGATTCTTTATAAGAGAATTTGTTAGACTTATACCAATAAATTTACTTCATTCTGGGTATACCAGCCTCCATTTGAAATATCATGATTCCAAAATGGCAATGAAAGTCAATCTCATAGTCATTTCCAAAATTTTCTTCTAAGTGATGATTTTCACAGGACCATCATAGCTTGTCCAGGTCAGAATATGCTTCTCAATATCATGTCTAAATCACTTGGAAACTCAAAAACACACTTATAACTAATTTATGAGTAAAAGAGACCGTCTCAAGGAAATAAAAAAAATTTTAATACATTGAATTAAATGAAAATGAGAGTACAACATATATTTTGTGGGACGCTGTTAAGATAGTGCTGAGAGGAACATTCATAGCACTAAATTCTTACAATGGAAAAAGAAAAATTTACAGACTAATGATCTAAGCTCCCATCTCAGGAAACTGGGGAAAACAAAAACACAGATAAGGAGAGACTACTGTACCCTGTTTCCAAATAAGGTCATATTCTGAGGTACAAGAGATAGGTCTTCAACATATAAATTTTGGAGAAATGCAATTCAGTCCACAACAGTGGAGAACTTCAACTTGTTTAAGAACATGTATAAAAAACCTACAGCTGAGCTTCCCTGGTGGCGCAGTGGTTAAGAGTCCGCCTGCCGATGCAGGGGACACGGGTTTGGGCCCTGGTCTGGGAAGATACCACATGCCACGTAGCAACTGGGCCCGTGAGCCACAATTACTGAGTCTGTGCATCTGGAGCCTGTGCTCCACAATAAGAGAGGCCGCGATAGTGAGAGGCCCGCACACCACAATGAAGAGTGGCCCTTGCTTGCCGCAACTAGAGAAAGCCCTCTCACAGAAACGAAGATGCAACACAGCCATAAATAATAAATAAAAATGTTAAGTGGAAAAACAGCATAAAAATTGGTCTTAAAAAAAAAACCTACAGCTATCATTATACTTAATCATGAAAAACTAAATGCTTTCCCTCTATGACTGGCAACAAAGCAAGGATGTTTACTCTCACCATTGCTGTTCAACCTATTATTAGAAATTCTATCCAGTGCCATAAGCTAATAAAAGGAAGTGATAGACATACAAATCAGAAATAAACTGTCCCTTTTTATAGATGGTATGATGATCTACATAAAAAAAAACCACCAAAAACTAATAAATGAGTTCAGCAAGACTGTAGGGTATAATTATACTTCTATATACTAACAATGAACATGTGGAAGCTGAAATTTAAAATACAATACCTTTTGCAGTTGCTCAAAAAAAAAAAATGAAATACTTAGGTGTAAACCTAATATGACTTGTGTAGGATTTGTATGTTGAAAAAATACAAAATGAAAAATGTTAATGATAGAAATCAAAGAGGTCTAAATAAACAGAGATATACCATGTTTCCTGGATTGGAAGACTCAACATAATAAAGATGTCAATTTGTTACAGTTGCAATTTAATATAATTCTTGTCCAGATCCCAGCATGATTTTTTATATATAGACAGGATGATTCTAAAATTAATATGGAAATGGAAAGAACTAGAATAGCTAAATCAATTTTGAAAAGGAAGAATAAAATGGGAAGACTCACTCTTCCCATTTCTTCTGTGAAAAACCATGTGGAGAGATGAAAAAACAAACTATAAACTGGCAGAAAATATTTGCAAACCACATATCTCACACAACACTCATACCCAGAATGTATAAAGAACTTTCAAACTCAACAATAAAAAACCAAACAGTCCAATTACAAAATAGGCTAAATACATGAAGAAACACTTCACCAAAGAAGATATATAGATGGCAAGTAAGCACACAAAAATGTTCACCATATCACTAATCATCATGGTAATGAAAATTAAGAACATGATCAGATACCATTACACATTTATGGAAACAGCTAAAATTAAAAATAGTGACAAAACCAACTTCTGGTGGGGATGCAGAGAAACCAAATCTCTAATACATTGCTGATAACAATGCAAAATGTTACAATCACTCTGGAAATTAGTTTTAGCAGTTTCCATTTTAAAAACTAAACATATGCTAATGATATGGCTCAGCAATTGCACTGCTGAGCATTGTATCCCAGAGAAATGAAAACTTAATGTTCACACAAAAACCTCTATGCAGTTGTTGATAGTAGCTTTATTTGCAATAGCCAAAATCTGGAAATAGCCGACATGTCCTATAGTTGATGATTGGCTAAACAAACTGTGGTATATTCATATCATGGATTAATACTCAGCAGTAAAAAGGAAAAAAATTCTTGACACGTGCAACAACTAGGATGGATCTCAAGGATGTTATACCAAACGATAAAAACCAATCTCAAAAATGCATGTACTGTATGATTCCACATATATAACATTCTTGAAATGATATAGTTATAAACATGGTGACTAAATTAGTGGTTTCGAGGGATTAGGGATGATGGTAAGGAAGAGGGTAAGTATGATTCTAAAGGAGTAATATAAGTGAGATATTTATGGGATAAAATAGTTTTGTATTTTGATTTCAGTGGTGATTAAATGAATCCAATGTGCAATTACAACAAAAAAACAAAACACTGTATACATGTTGTACCAATATCAATGATTTTGATATTGCATTATAGTTATGTAAGGTGTAACCGTGAAAAACTGGGTGAAGGGTATCTGGCTCCTCTCTCTACTATCTTTGTAGCTTCATGTGAATTGATAATTATTTCAAAATAAAATGTTAAAAGTAATATATAAAAGCTGGGGAGGGGATAGGATGAGCACATTGGTAAAATAAAACTTTTAATAAATTAATAATTATTAATGCAGAGTGATGAATATGGGATGTTTTTATAATTATTCTAATTTTGTGTATATTGGGAATTCTTTATAATGAAAAGTTAGAAAACAAAACCAGGGACTATGTCATATTTATTTGTGTATCCCCAGTGTTCAGCATAATGGTAGATGCTTAAAAATATTTACTAAATAACAAACTTCAAGAAAGTCAACCTTTCAGTCTTGCTTTCCTCCTTTACAAAATGAACCACATAGTATTTACCTCTCAGGGTCATTGTGCGGGTAAAAAGACAATAAATATGAGCATTTTACACATAAAAGTAATGAAAAAATCATCAGTGAGTTGTGGGGCCACTTCAAGCAACCTAATCTGCATGTATTTGGAGTCTCTGAAGGAGAGGAGAGAGAAGAAAAGACAGAAAAATATTTGAGAATATAATGGCCTAAATTCTCTAAATTTGATGAAAACTATCAACCCACAGTTCAGAGAAGCTCAAACAAACCTGATGACAAGAAACATGAAGAAAACTACACCAGGGTGCATAGTAATCAAATATCTCAAAACCAGTGTTAAAGATCAAATTATAAAAGCAGCCAGAAAAAAAGTGACAGGTACATACAGAGGAACAAAAATAAGACTGATCGCATTGTTAGAAACAATGCAAGCAATAAGGCAAGATGAAATAGATAAAATGGATACACTTATAACTTAAAGTTTAGAAAATAAACTTAAAATTTAGCAAATATAACATAATCCAGTAATATATGAAGAAAAAATACAATATGAGCAAGTGGGATTTCTCTCAGCAATGCAATGTGGGTTCAACATATGAAAACTAGTCAATGTAATTCACCTATTAACAGGTTATAAAGAAAAAACTGATATAGTTGTCTTCATAGATACAGAAAAAGCATGTGACAAAATTCAAAAGCTCTTAGTAAACAAGGAATAGAATAGAAAATCCTCAGTATGATAAAGAACATCTATGAGAAACCCACAACTAGCACCATACTTAATAATGAAAACACTGAATATTTTCCTCCTCGACTGGGAAGAGCCAAACATGTCCCTCTCTCCACTTTTTTTCTACATTGCACTGGAAGACCTAGCCAGGAGAATAACCCCCTCACCTGCAAAAATACCCATACAAATTGGAATAGAAGAATAAAACTGACTTTGTTTGCTGTAGGCATGTTTATGTAGAAAATCCTAAGGATCTACAAAAAAGCAAGAAAAATTTATAAGTGAATTTAGCAAGATTGCAGATTCAAAGCAATTATAACAAAATCAATTTTGTTTCTATATATTAGCAAGGCAATAACTAGAAGATGACATTGAAAACAATACCAGTTAAAATAGAGACTTCCCTGGTGGTCCAGTGGTTAAGACTCTGCACTCCCAGTACAGGGTGCACAGTTTTGACCCCTGGTTCAGGGAATTAAGATCCCACATGCTGCATGGCACAGAAAAAAAAAAAAAAAATTTAATAAATAAATAATATAAAAATTTGTCTTAAAAAACAGTTTAAGCATAAAATATGAGATACTTAGGGACAGATTTAACAAAATATGTTCAAATTTTATGAACTAAAACTACAAAACATTGCTGAAATTAATTAAAGAAGATATAAATACATGAGGGATACTGAGTTTTTTCGAAGGGCTTTTAGTATTAAGACTTGAAATTTTTCCCATTATGACCTATAGAATCAATGCTATTCCAGTCAAAAACCCATCAGGATTTTTTTGGAGAATTTGACAAAGTTATTCTTAAATCCACATGGAAATGCTACATACATAGATTAGCCAAGGTGATTCATGATGAAAAGAGGATTTTTGATAAAAAGACAAAATCAAAAACTTGTACTACTTGATTTCATGGCTTACCATGAAACTTTAGTAATCAAAACAGTGTGGTACTGGCATTAGGATCAATGTATAGATCAATGGAATAGAAGGAAGAGCAGGAATTTCAACAAAGGAGCTAGAGTAATTCAATGGGCAAAGGATAGTCTTTTCAACAAATAGTGCTGGAATAATTGGATATCTTATACAAATAAGAACTTTGGCCCTTATATCATATACACAAATTATCCTGAAAGGATTGTAGGCCTAAACATAGGAATTAAAACCAAAAATATTCTGGAAGAAAGGAGAAAATCTTTGTGGCCTTAGGTTAAGCAAAAAAAATTTTTAGTTATATCACAAAATGCATGAACCATGGGGAAAAAACATGGTTAAATTGGACTTCATTAAAATTAAAACTTTTGCTTTTCTAAAGGCACTGTTTAAAATATATGTGAAATATATAGCTGGAAAACATTTGTATCCTGATTATAAAGAAGCACAACTATAACTCAATAATTAGAAGACAAAAGTCTGAAAAAAATATACAAAGATTTTTAACAGACATTTCACAAAAATATATATATATAAGTGACTAATAAGCACAGAAAAAATGTTCAACATCATTAGTCATCAGGAAAATGAAAATTAAAAGCACAATGAATACCGTTGTACTACAGTGGCTAAAATTAAAAGACTAATAATATTAAATGTTGGCAAGGATATGGAACAACTGGAATGCCCATGTATTAGTGGAGGGAATGCAGAATGGTACAGTCACTTGGACAAAAGCAATCCTACTCCTATATATTGATCTAAGAGAGATGAAAACATAGGTGCACATATTAGCTGTATTCATATTAGCTGAAAATTGGAGACAATTCAAATGCCCAACAACTAGTGAATGGATAAACAAATTGTGATATAGCCATACTTTGGAATAACTATTAAGCCATAACTAGCAACTATATACTGATGCATGCAATAACGTGGATGAAAAAGCATTATACTCAATTAAAGAAGCCACACATAAACACTACATGATATATATTTCCGTTCACTTGAAATTCTAGATTAAAAAAACTACATTAAAAAAAAAAAAAGATCAGTGGTGTCCAGGGGCTGGAGGTTGAGAGATAGGATATACTGCAAAGAGGCATGAGGAAGCTTTTTCAGGAGATGGGAATGCTCTGTACCATGATGGTCATGGTGGTCCCATGACTGTATATAATTTTAAAATTCATCAAATTGTACAACAAGAATTGACAAATTTTACTGCATTTAAATTATTCTTAAATTACAAATATATTTTAACTATATCATAATCAAGGTATAATGTAAACACACACACATATAATTTATATTTATACATCTGGTAGCAGAGGTAGGGTGGATAAAATTGAAAAAAGACTAAAGGATCAACTATACTTCAATTAAAAAAATAAAACAGACAAATATCCACTGAAAAAGAGAAAAAGAAAAAAAGACTAAAGGTAGAGAAGACATTAAGAAGTCAGGGTGATCCTGGTAATCCTGAAGAAAGGCAGTTGTAGAGGGAATGGAAATGAAGAACATGAAATACATGTTAGAGATGTTTCAGAATTAGGACTGTTCCACAGAACTTGCTATCCCCTTTTCTTTCTCTTTTTTTCTTCTGGTATAAATAAGAAATCCCTCACCTTAGTCTCAGGCACATTTGATCACGTTTGGTGGTACCAGTCACAAGGAATGTATGAGGAAGAAGGAGATTGGGATATCCATGAGCTTAGCATAGCCATTCTCAGCTGAAAATAGATAGTGGGAGATTAAGATTGCACAAAATAACCCATGTGCTTTTTTTCACTTTATGTCCACTTTCCCAATTCCCCACCCCAGGAAATTGTGACACAGTTTTGTGGAGAGAGGTTGATTTTAAAACCTCCATACATAATTCTGATTCAGTCTCACTTTCTAACAACTTCAGTTTCCCTCTCCAGAACTTGAGTTGAGAACCATTGATTTAAAATTTGATAAGACATACCCAGGGAAGAGAGTAAGATCAGCTTTTAGATATGCTGAGTTTGCAGAGGCTGCAGAGAATTCTAGGGGGCATGTGTGACAAGAAATTGAGATTGAAGATATGAAGTTAAGGAAACTGGTTAGAGCTGAGGATGTTAAATTGAAATTTTTCAGTGTGGGGACGGTATTTTAAGCCATAGAAGTTGAAGAAATCCTCAGAGAGAGAGAAAAAAAAAATAGATCTGAGGATTGAATTCAATAAATTAACCAGAAACAAAGGGCAAGAGGAAAAAGAAGAGTCAGCAAAAGAAACAAAGTAATAGTGATAAGAGAAGTAGGGGAGACTCAGAAAAGTGTGATAACATATTTAGTCAAAGATTGGAGCAAAAATATAAGCCAGAGAGGGTAAGAGTCACTTGTACTTATGTGATTTACCTGAAAAGACTTCCTCTTAACAATCTGTCTTCTATGTTAAAGATGAAGGTGAAAGATCTTTGGAGGCTTTTAAAAACTACATATATTATCTGGATAGAGTCGAGTGTGTAATGGAGAAGAATAATTAATGGCATTTTAAAAGATTTATACTGAGATATTTATGCACTCAGTCTCATGTATGTAATTCATTTGCCAGAACATGACTGATCACTTTGCTTTCAAAGAGAGAAAGAGTAAAACCCTGACAGTTACATGTTCAGATGTCTCAATTTCAACTTCATTTTAATTGTAAAATGCTGTTATGTCATTTCTAAACCAGTTTATAAAGAATTACTTTGACATAATTATATAATGGCTTCTATCAATCATCGCTTTTGCAATTTTTCAATCCCAGACTTAACTTAAAGCACACTCAGTGGCCTGTGCAGCTAAATTGCCTTAAATAAAAGCCATGCTATCAAAAGTAAAGAAACTAGAAAACTTTTTAATCATGTGTAGATTCCAAAGAGTTCCAATCATAATTCTTAGTCAAACGTATCAGCCTCAAATGATCTACATGGAGACACTGAAAGCAGTAATAATTCAGTTCTGTCCAAGAAAGTTTATTTAACATCTATACAATGCCAGACACCCTACTTGATTTAAAAAGAAGGAAGGGGGCTTCCCTGGTGGCGCAGTGGTTGAGAGTCCCGGTCCGGGAGGATCCCACATGCCACAGAGCAGCTGGGCCCGTGAGCCATGGCCACTGGGCCTGCGCGTCCGGAGCCTGTGCTCCACAACGGGAGAGGCTGCGGCGGTGAGAGGCCTGCGTACTGAAAAATAAAATAAAAAGAAAAAGAAAAAAATAAAAAGAAAGAAGGACATAGTCTCTTTCTTCAAGTAGTTCACAAACTAGTGAGGGAGACAAACAGCTCCTCATCATCCTCATCACTTGAAAGTTATTTATACGTTTTTATACTTATTTAGTTTTGTGAATTTCAAGCAATAAATATGTAATTTTAACTTTTTCAGTACCTCTAATTTAAGATGGCAAAAATTGAAAGAAACAACAACCACAAAAAAAGAAAAATGCATTGGCAAGAACAAAAATAAGTATAGCGGAAATGTAGATAAACTTTTAAATTCTGTTTTTTATAAGTTGGTATCATTTATACTTCTGAACATAATAAGGCTTAAAACTGTACTAAGACTTTTGGGATAGACTATTTTTCTTGAGATATTTTTCTATACCCCATTTGTATCAGTCTAAGTTATGCTGCAGTATTAAGATCTTAGTGGCTTAACACATTAAATGTTATTTCTTATTGATACTACAAGTCCAACATGGGTCATCAGGGCTCTGTTGATTACAGTCACTCAAGAACCCAAGCTAATGGAGCTGCCTCCTTTTTTATTTTAGTTTTATTTTTCCAGGTTTATTGAGATATAATTGATATAAGATGTATTTAAGGTGTACATAACGGTGATTTGAAATACGTGTACACTGAGAAAGGATTCCCACCATCTAATAACACATTCATCACCTCACATATTTATCTTTTTTTTTTTTTTTTTGGTGAGAATATTTACTTTCTACTCTCTTAGCAGATTTCAATTATACAATATCATATTATCAACTATAGTCATCATGTTATACATTAGATCCTCAGACCTTGTTCATCTTATAGCTGAGTGTTTATACCCTTTTACTAACCTCTCCCTATTTCCCCCATCCCTAGCCCTTGGCAGTCATTTTTCTACTCTCTGTTTCTAAGAGTTGGACCTTTTTTGGGGGGGGGGGTGGTATTCTACATACATATAAGTGATAACATGCAGTACTGAAGCCTCCTTTTTGATACGTGTTTCCAAAGTTGACCAAATGGAGAGAAAAGGGAATGTAGTAAATTAAATGTGAACTCCTAAAGCCTTTATCAGTCACACTTTTTGGGGGATCCAATCGTCACACGGCCATGCCTATCAAAGGAAATGAGAATTGCAATCTTGCTGTGTTCCTGGAATGAGTAGAAAATCACTTTTCTCTTCTTCAGAAACAGCCATTAAGTGTGTGTTAGTTCTTCCCAGTTACTTCTCTGAAATCTTGGTGTATAGTTTTTCCATTTCATTTGGGGATAGTTTCTCTAACCTATTCTCCATATTTCTGACTTTTTCAGTTGCATTTATCCCATTTGGGGGGTTGTTGCTAGAATGTGTTTCATCATTATGATGCTTTTATTGGTCTTCAATTCCTGAGTTTTATAAGAATGCTTTTCATTCCTTTCCATGCTCTATTGAGTACTTCTTTGTACACTTATATAACTGTTTTGAACTTTTTAATTTCTTTTTTTTAATCATCCTCTACAATTTTACTAGGTAGAATCATGTAATTTAATTTCTTTGTGTGTTTTTCAGCTGCCTTTTGCTCATGTTTCTTTTTCTTGCTTGCTTCCAGTCTATTTTTTTCCCCTTTTTATTTTTATTTTTTCAGGCATAGGTCCCAGGATGATGTCTTTTCTGAATATTACTGAGCTTTAAACGGTGGTAAATACCTGCTGCTGAAGTTGGATTTATTTCACACTCTGCTCTCTTCAAGTTATTTTCTTTACCCGAGGAACAAATGTCTCCTTACATTGCAAAGTGCAGCAACTTTGCCTTAATAGTCTTTAAGTTCTTCTGTCTTCCTTTCCATTGACTTATCCCTTATCTTTGGCAGAGAAGCTAAGTCATGGACAATAGAAATGACATAAGCACCACCATGAATTTTCCTTATGTGTGCCCTGTTTCATAATTCTGGGCTGTCAAAATGAGTCTAACTGGGCCTTCTAATAAAAAAGTTATTGTATATGTCCTTTAGAATGTGACAATTTGGAGGGGGGGGATTTATTTCTGGCTCAAAATCCGAAAACAGCATGTGTTGGAACTAAGCATGTTCTCTTCTCTCAGTCTGGGTGTGCTCCATAATCTAGCTTAGGAGTCACAGCAATCTCTTCATCATAATGAATATTCTATTTTTACTTGTCTTTTTTTTGGTTATTTTTGATGGGGTTTGAGGTTGAAGGGTGGAGTAAAAATGCCTTTAATACATGGCCTTAGACATTTTCATTTTTTAAAAAATAAGTCTTTATATGCTGTGTTCCTATTGAACATAGACCTCTTTGAAGTTATTCCTCATCATTTTATCTCCAGCACTGAACATAGTGGGCCCTCAACAAATGTTTTTGAATTGAGGTAAAGAGGGTTAAATTTTCAAATATTTTATTGTCTACTTTTGGTCATAAGGGGGAACCAATAAAATATGGAGATATAGCATATCTTAAGACATCATCATGACTGGAAAACAATACCAAACACTCTGTTGGTTTTGGAATAAGATCATCGTTTTTTGCACAGCAAAGCATCAGATTTATGTTGCAATTCAATTTCCAGTGCTTATAATAAATTGCTTTCACTTCTGGTAGGCAACTGGGAAAAAAGAATCATTCAGAAGTATACTATTCACTCCAATGTTAAGGAAAAGCCTATTACTTCAAGTCAATAGCTACAGGAATTCTATTCAGCATATATATCTATACCACAATCTTCAGCATTTCCAGTGATCATCAACCTACTACCTTTACAGGTAGTTTAGACACACTGATGGCCAAACATGGAAGAGATGGGAGGGTTTCTATTTTGTCTGGTGTAATAATCAGTGTGATCCAGAGAAACAGAACCAATAGGTTGTGTGTGTAGATAGATGGATGATAAATAGACAGATATTTTAAGGAATTTTAGCTCATGTGATTGTAGGGGTGGGCAATTCTGAAATCTACAGGTAGGCCAGTGGTCTGGAGACTGAGGCAAGAGTTGATGATGCAATCTCGAGTCCAAGGGAACTCTATAGGCAGAACTCTCTCTTCCTTGGGCAACCTCAGTCTTTTTTTCTAAGACCTTCAACTGATTAAATGAGGCCCAACCCACATTATGGAGGGTAATCTGCTTTAGTCAAAGTCTACTGATTTAGACATTAATTTCATCTAAGAACTACCTTCGCAGCAACACCTAGACTGATGTTTAACAAAAACTCATTACCATGACTACCAAGTCAACACATAAAATTAACCAACTCACCTGCCATGCTTAGAAGAATTACAGATTAGCATCGATTGATCTGGCTTTCAGTTCACGTACTGCTGTGCTGTTTTATACCACAAAACGTGTCCGCAGGGGAGTGATGCAGAAGTCTCAAGCAGTAGTCTTTGTTGTGGTATCTAGATTTATTTAGCTTATTAAATATGTTATTGTAAAATGTTCTTGATAGCTTAAGGCATCCAAAAAGCACATTTATAGAAAATGCAACATCACTATTGGAGCTGAGCCTCCATCCTCCCTACTCCCCCACTTCACATGATGGATAATTTGGAACTCACTCATGTATATGTTTTGTCTAAATTTTGAGATTTATAATGTTTTATAATCAACCTGCAAAACGAGTCCTAATTTCACATGAGCTGAATGAGGACTAAAAATCAAGCAACAAATATTAGGATTATCCTTCCATTACACTCCCTTTGAAAAATGACTCCTTGCTGCCACATGAAGGATTCTCTAAGCTTTAATACCGAGCAGAGATTTAAAAGGATTAACACGAACCACCTTCCAGTAAACACACAGAATGCATTTTAACATCTAGTATTTCATCTTTATTTGAGTAGTTTCAAATTGTAATGTTCTGGTCACGTAGAAAGACAGGCTGGTATTGTCCGTTAGTATTCCTGCTAAGTTATTCACAATCCCTCACTGACCTTTTTGCAGCAAGTTTTTCAGATCTTTTGTTTCGGCTGCTGTTTTCTGTCTTGACGACGTTAGTTAGTCAGATTTATTGTGCTCCGTGCTAGTCAGATTTATTGTGCTCCGTGCAGGGGTTCCCATGTCATTATTACTAATGCTTCTTCCTTTAGCAACCAGTATTTATAACTTCGCCACTTAGTTGCTTTGCCCAACTCTTTGAATTCCTAGGACTTACACCTCACTGGAATAGCACTTCTTATTGCCAAGGTACTTTGTAAACCACTTGACTCTATTTTCATGTATAACTATTTTTAGAGCAAACAGTGGAATTGAACAGACCTGTTCTTTGATTGTTTATTTTTGCCTAGACATTTATTTGGAAGATGTTCATTCTCTTTGGGCTTCCACAGATGACCCACTCGTTCATTCAACATCTTCTAGTGCACCAAATATGGACACGACCAGCCTGCTCACAGGTGAAATAAAAGTTAACACTGTCTTATCATGAAAATAGCTGCAATGTAGGTCTGTTAATATGTGACCTGCTTTTAGTTTTCTCTAACTATGTGAAATACTATCCCTGCCCTCCAATAAAAGGTGCTTCTCATTATAACTTTCAAATGGGTGGTGATAATAGGCACAGACAAATATTAGATGGCTTTGTAACCTTTAAAAAAAAAGCTGTAATGACTGATAATGAGGATTATGCCATGGTACAGCTGGAATAGAATGTTACTGAGATAGCAAGATCAGAGGGACGTTGAAAACCTGCTTGCTCCAATTCGTCTCCCCATTGACCTGTCTCAGTGATTAAATCACCTAGATTCATATAACATTGTGGATAAGTTGACATCTTAAAAATACACATGCCTCTGGGCTTCCCTGGTGGCGCAGTAGTTGAGAGTCCGCCTGCCGATGCAGGGGACACGGGTTCATGCCCCTGTCCGGAAAGATCCCACATGCCGCGGAGCAGCTGGGTCCGTGAGCCATGGCCACTGAGCCTGAGCGTCCAGAGCCTGTGCTCTGCAATGGGAGAGGCCACAACAGTGAGAGGCCCGCGTACCGCAAAAAAAAAAAAAAAAAAAAAAAAAAACACATGCCTCTAGGTGAAAAATGCCTCTAGGTGAAATATCACTTACTCCTTAAAACTGTTTGAATTGTCTACTTCAATCATTTTATGGAACTTATTACATAATTTAAGGTTTTGTTATTTATCTGCATTATGTCTGTCTTATTCAGTTTGACTGTAAGGTCCTTTAGGGTGAAGTGAGTGTGTGAAGTTTTCTTTAATTTTTCTACAGTAGATAGCAAAGACTGTGTATGTTGTGGATGCTTAAAAAACTGCTGAATAAATGAAAATAGAAATGACTATATTAAAATTGATTAGCCTATCAGTTTAACTAGGGAAGGTATGTAAGATAAGCATAATATGATGGTGAAGAAAGATATAGGTTGCTGCTACAAAAGTTAGTTTCCAAGCAAAGTGATAAAAATAATTGTTTGAGGTAGAACTTCCAGAATGACAGAGAAAACCTTGGCAAATCTCCTCTGTAAGAACAAAGAAAATACTAGCAAAAATTATCTAACTCAACCATTTCAGAATCCTAGAAATTAACCAAAGGCATAGTTCAAAGTATAAAATGTTTATTTAAGAAAAGCTACTGGGTGAAGAAAATGAAAATACCATCTTAAAAAGATATATGCACCCCCATGTTCATTGCAGCATTATTTATAATAGCCAAGATATGGAAACAACCTAAGTGTCCATCAATGGATGAATAGATAAAAAAATATGGCATATATGTATGTGTATTTCAGCCTTTAAAGAAAGAACTATTGCCATTTGTGACAACATAAATAGATTTTGAGAGAATCATGCTAAGTGAAATAAGTCAGACAGAGAAAGACAAATATCATATGATCTCAGTTGTATGTGGAATCTAAAAAACAAAAACAAAAAAAACAGAAAAAATCCCCAAGCTTATAGACACATAGAACAGATTGGTGGTTGCCGGGGGGGTGGGGGGGGGTTGGGGGGTAGGGTGGTGTGTGAAATGGGTGAAGGGAGTCAAAAGGTACAAACTTCCAGTTATAAAAAATAAATAAGTCCTGGAGATGTAATGTACAGCATGGTGACCATAGTTAATAACACTGTATATTTGAAAGTTGCTAAGAGAGTAGGTCTTAAAAGTTTTTATCACAGAAAAGAGATTTTTGTAACTATGTATGATGACAGATGTTAACTAGACTTACTGTGGTGATCATTTCTCAATATATACAAATATCTAACTAATCATTGTGTCATACACCTGAAACTAATATAATATGTCAATTTTACCTCAATAAATATTTGTTTGAAAGACTCATGGAGCTGAATATTAAATATCTGTGCATTTCATTGCATATATATAGTATGTATATGCATACATACTATATATATAGTGTTAATATAAAGAGAAGCTACTGAACTTTAGTAACAAATGCAGGATCTGTGCCATTTTGTTTTGAAGATACTCCTGTCCCTCCCCCTCCTTCCATAGCACGGCAGCTGCAGCAGCTACCAGCCTCACAGCCACTGAGGGGACTGAATTGTTTTGGAGCTCTGCAAAAACCACATTCCCCAGAGTGCTGTCACTATTTGACTAGACTTGGAGCTTTCTGAAGAAGTCCCATTCTCAGGACCTTGTTGCTATTTAACTTGACTTGGAGTTCAGCTTGGTAGAAAAATGCTACATTCAGGTCATTATTAAAAACAAGTACAATTATCTGCAGTAGTTGATAGTACAGCTGTCTAAGGCAGAAATACCAGTTGGGACAAATAAGAAGCTGGCCGGAAGTTTTGAGAGGAAGATCTAGGGAACGACCCAACCTTAAAGGGTTTGAAAAGCCCCAAGTATTCCTAAGGATCGGTAGGTCCACGCACATGTGTGCACATGCACAGAAAAACTGGAGAAAGACCCATTTACTTATTCATATCTGGCTGACTTTGGAGCCCTTTGCAAGCGGGAATGAAGGCTAATGAAGACGCATAAAGTGCCTGCACTTTGAAGCATGCTTCAGTACGCATGTAGATCCCCTTGGAAAGGGCAGAAGATTTGTTGGCTGAAGGAAAACTTCTGACAAACCACTGACTGACCACTAAGCTATGCTGACTCAGGAGTGAACCCTACAAATCCAGGCTTAAAGATACAAACAACAAAATAAATAGATAAAAAGCAAAGATTTCAGTGGCCACACACTGCAGGGAATACTCTACAGAATTAGCCATGGAAAGTCATTAAACAAACAGCAGCAGCAGCAACAACAATAAAACAGTAAAAACAAAATCGTCGGGGGTAGTGTCTGATTCCAGAGTTGCTACAATATACAGTTGATCCTTATTATTCTCAGATTCCATACTTGTGAATTTACCTACTCACTAAAATTTATTTGTAACACCAAAATAAGTATTCATGTTGCTTGCTTTTACAGTCATTCACATGAATGTGAGTGCACAGAGTAGCAAAAATGTAGTCATTCAACATGCATGTTCCCAGGTGAAGTCAAACAAGGTGGCCCTCTGCCTTCTTGTTTTAGCTCTCGTCAGAGGTGACCAAAGGATGAAGACAGTAGTGGGGCAGGCTCAGGCAAGTTATTAACATTCCTAAACCTCATTTCCTCTTTTGTGAAATAAAATAGTCTACCAGGATGAGTTGCTTTCAGGATTTAAGATTATAATCTATGTGATATATATGTGTAATAGTTAAGTATTCATTAATGTAGTGTTTGCAGTGGCCTTATAGAGCATAACTACCATGAATAGAAAGAATCAACTGTATCATCTAAATTTCCCAGTTTTCAAAAAAAAATTACAAGACATGCAAATAAACAGGAAAGCTTAGCCAATACACAGAAAAATAAAATTAGTCAGTAGAAATTGTCCTTGAGGCAGCCTAAATGTTACACTACAGGAAACCATGTTTTAAGGATTAAAGAAAAGTATGACAACTATATCTCACCAAATAGAGAAGATCAATGGAGACAGAAATTATAGGAAAAAAGACAAATAGATATTATGGAGTTCAAAAATATGATAACTGAAATAAAAATTAACTAGAAGGGCTTAGTGACAGATTTCAGTAAACAGAAGAATGAACCAGTGAACTTGAAGTTAAAGAAATAATCAGTGAAAGAAGATAAATTAATAGAGATTATTCAGTATGAAGAACAGAGAGAAAAATGAATGAAGAAAAATGAACAGAGCCTCAGAGACTTGTGGGTGTTTCAACATGTACGTAATGGGAGTCCCGGAAGGAAAGGAGTGAGAGAAAGGGTAAAAAACTTTTGAAGAAATAATATCTGAGAACTTCCCAAATTGATGGAAAACAATGTACACATCTAACAAGCTCAATGAACTCTAAATAAAAAAAACCTCAAAGAAGTCCACATGCATACTCATCATAGTCATACTGTTGAATTATCAGTGACACAGAGAATATCTGGAAAGCAGTAAGAGAAAAAAGTGACTCAACAAATACGTGGGATCTTCAGTAAGATTAATAGCTGATTTCTCGTCAAAACCATGAGGACCAAAAGGTGGGATGACATATTCAAAGTCCTGAAAGGAAAAGACTGTCAACCAAGAATTCTACATCCAACAAAACTATCCTTCAAAAACGAAGGAGAAATTAAGACATTCTCCTATAAGCAAAAACTGAGAGAATTTGTTGCTAGTACACTGCGCTATAGAAAATTAAAAAGGAAACCTGTTAGTCTGAAAAGGAAGGACACTAGATGTTAACTCAAATCCACACAAAGAAACAAAAGCATCAGTAGAGGTATATGCATAGGGAAATAGTAACTATTTTCTTCTCTTATTGATTTAAAAGACAACTGCATAAAATAATAATTATAAAACTTTGCTAATGGGCTTATATAAAAAATGTAATTTGTGTGACAGTAGTAATGCAAAGGAGGGGTAGGAGAAGAATTTAGATTGAGGCAAACTTTTAATATAATACTGGAGTTAACTTAGACTTAATCTGAACTAGATTGTTTCAAATTAACATGCACTTTTTAATTCCTCAGAATAACCATTATGAAAATAACTTAAAGAGTGTAGTTTAAAAAACAACAAAGGTAATAAAATAGTACACTAAAAAAATATGTTTAACAAAAAAAGAAGACAGCAGAGAAATGGAAGAACAAAAAAGACATGATGTATAAGAAAACAAACAGCAAAATGGCAGGTGTAAATCCTATCACATCAATAGTTACATTTAATGCAAATGAATTAAACACTTTAAATAAAAAAGTATAGATTATCAGGCTGGTTTAAAAACCAGAATCAAAATATATGCTGCTGGTAAGAGACTGATATTAAATTCAAATAGGTTAAACCAACTCAGAACTGGAGTAACTATACAAATATCAGGCAAAGTAAATTTTAAGGTAAAAGATATATTACTAGAGACTAAGAGGTATATTTTATAATAATAGATGGGTCAGTTTATCAGGAAGAATTATAAATTTGTGGAGCTAATAACAGAGCCACAAAATATGTGAAACACTAAGAGGTATATTTTATAATAATAGATGGGTCAGCTTATCAGGAAGAATTATAAATTTGTGCAGCTAATAACAGAGCCACAAAATATGTGAAACACAAATTAACAAAATTAGATAGAGCAACAGACAATTCAATATTGTTGAAGAGGTCAATATGTTGACATCAGTAATTGATAGAACAACTAGACAGAAAAACAATTACTTGAGGGTGAAGGAAAAATAATTGACTTGTAGCATGGCAGTGAGGCTAAGGTAGGGGTTGGACCAATTTTTCCAAAACAGGTCCGTAGGTCTTCGATGGCATCATTTAAAAATTATTTAATGCTCTTTAAGAGTTGTTGGACTTATGTTTTACTGTTTTAATAATGATTGAATTTTATGATTTTTTTGGTTGTTTTAAAACCTATAGGTTTTAAAGCCTATAGGGTAGTTAAATTGCATTGTTGTGGTAGTGTCTTTTTCTATGACATAATTTTTAAATTTATAATGATTCGTAAATAAATATAAGCACATGACAGAATACAGAAAAGAAAGACAAGAAAAATAATGGCCGTAGTTCCATAAATTTTGGCTAATTTGAATAACTTTGCAATACACTTCTTTATAGCTAAGTGATAACACATATTGTAATTATTTTCTTAGAATAAATTCCTAGAAATAAAGTTGACAGAGCAACAAGTAGGCCCATTTTAAAAACTTTTTGATACACAAAGGCAAATTGCTCTCCTAAAAATAATGAATCAGTTTATATTCCACCATTATGGTATGAGAATCTGTTTCCTAATGAATCTGTTTTCCTAAAGAATTTATGATGGTGAGCTGAGTGAATTATTCAGTAATTTATTTAATTATTATGCTATAGTTGGACATTTCATTCATTTAATAAACAAGTATTTATTAGTGCCTGCTATGTGTAACATCATGCATAGAGTAATTTATAAAATAAACATGGACTTTGCTCTTATGAACTTTTCACCGTTACACTACTCTACTAATATGATGACTATCTTTTTACATATTTGGATTGCTTTTAAACAAGTCCCAAAAGGGATGATGTATTTTGTAACACTTCTGGAAGTTCAAGGTTCACAATGCCTGCAAATACTCTTCATTGGAAATTCTATGAACATTAGTAAGGCTCCCAAAGGCACACCAGAGGATAACTGAGGGACTGGAGTAAAGAAATCTGGTTCATGCTCATTTTGAAACAATCTTCAAGAGAACAGAGTAAATGAAAGTTGGTTCTATGTGTATACGTGAACTAGGACAGGCACAGACTTTCAGAGATAGACTGACGTTAGAAATCTCATTCAAATTCTTAATTTTGCATTTTCACTATTTTTAAAAAGATGTGTTTTTATAGTCTCACGACTGAAAATTTTAGAAACATAAATAGTAGCTAGAAGAACTTGAAATCTTATTAAACTTTCACTACGCCATATAGCAAATATCAGTGGTCCAATAATTATTGATCCTGAAAGGAGGATTATTCTGGAATATAAACACTGTTTATATAACTTTAATATATATAATGTCAAAAGAAGGGGAGTTTGTCCTTTCTAATCACTAACTGATAATAAATATGCCTAAGATATTAAGACATTCAAGTTTCTCCTTATTTGTCTTTCCAGAGAGAGTGGCAGAGAATTTTGAAAGAGCAGCCTAAAAAACCTTGCTCTGACATTGTCCACATAAAACATCACTGCTTTATTAGGGTCTACATGAATATCATAAATGTTACAATTTTTGTGCTCTCCTAAGGAAACTGGAGAAATTGTTCTGAAGAATCAGAAATTTTTTTTGAGAAATATTTCCCTTTTTTTGACATGATTTTTGTTTTTATAATTGAAAGTATTAACTTTTTTTTAAAATTTGGTGTTTTTTTTTATTTTTAAGTATTTACAGTATGTCTAAATAACCCTGTTCTGTTTCCTCAGTTCTTTGGAGTTTGGGGTTATAAATCTATAGATAATTTTATCAAAATTCTAATTTACGCAGCAGGACACTTTATTTTCATAATCTAAAGGACACCCTCAGACACGCTCATGAATAACAGGTTGCTGATTTGCCATCAACATCTCATGTTTCAGCTACCTGGAAGAATTAACTTTGAAAAAGACTGAGGATCTCAATACAATAAAGTTTCACATTTACTATCCATAAGGAACAATAACACAGACATGATGATTGCTAGATAGCAGCTTGCTATCTGGAGAATTCCAATTCATGATGTAATAAAAAGAAACAAGTTAACACCCAGAAAATGAACTGTTTCTGATGATCAATGTCACAAGACCTCTGCTTTTTCTGTATAAAACTATTAACAGGAACTTCAAATAAATTAGTTGATTTTAAAAAGCAGTATGATAAAAAAGAACTTAATGTGATGTCTTAGAAGCTCTCCAGAAGATAAGCAAGTTTCACTTACGAAAGACATTTGTTAAGCAGAAATTGACTGGCCAAAGATGAAAAGCTGTAAAACTTTACAGTAACAATAAAAATAAATCTTTATTAGCTTCAATATGGAAAATTTCTTCCAGAATGAGTGTCAGCAAAGATAACAGGGAATTAAGAGTCCCTATCCTTACTTCTTTAACCTTGATCATAACTTTGGCAATATGTTTCAACATGCAATGTTTGTCTCTGCCAACGGATTTTTTTTTATGTAAAATATATGACATAACAAGAAATGATTGTTAGGTCCGTGAATTGCCCTCATAGGAAGCCTATAACTTTACTTACTCATCTAACTGTCCTATGTTACTACTTCCTATTTTATATAATATTGACTCAGTGGGATAGTAATCAGGCTCCTCAGGAAGTTCAGGTAATGTGTTGTTTTAGCTGATTATCCCATATTTGCATAACCATACATTAATTTTTTTTTTCTGGGAGATTTACTCTGTAGCCATTAAGGTTAGTTCTCAAAGTTCTGGGCAATGGTATACTTAAACCCTTGACCCTCTTATGGGTTAGATGGGACTGTGTGACTAGTTCTGACCAGTGATTTTTGGGCAAAAGTGATGTGTGTAATTTCTAGACCAAGCATTTAATAGCTAATTTTGGATCCTCCAGAACCCTCTTTTTTTCCAGTTACATTTCAGATGTTGGCTACTCTTTCACCCTGGGTCCCTGAATGCCTACAATGGCAAGCAGAAGGACCTACAGGGAAAAATAGATGCCAGAGATGGTAACATCACTTTTGTTTTTTATAAAAATGATTTATGTTGGATTCATATGAATTAACTAGGTTTGGAAATAACAATCTAATTATTTGGTCAGCTTCTTAAAAAAATTGAGCTATATCATCATTTCAAGGGTATATTCACTTATTGTGGCACATGCTGATAAAAAGAATTTTCTTCAAGGATCACAGAAGCTAACAATATAAGAAGAGATAATAGTGATACAAGCAGAGCTGGTTTGTTAATTAAAATAAAAATGGAGGCTTTTAACATTTATTCTTCCCTCATTTTGAGTGTCGTGTAAACAATTGGGTCTCTGTCGGAGCTGCTCTCTAGAGATCACTTCTTGGTTACTGTTCTTGCCAATTATTAAGGTATATCTTTTTGTGGAAATTTTTGATTAAAGTGAGTGTAAATAAGCACTTTATATCTAAGCAATGTAGTCTAGGGGTAGATACAACTAAAAGGAACTAATCTGTTCTGGGGTTACTGCTCCCTACCCGTATATGTAATGTGTAAATTCATTGTTGGTATAACTTTTTGTTTCTTATGAAGTTGGTTAATTTTTAAAATTAGCATATGAAAATTGCAGAGACATTTTTATTCTAGTTCCCTTCCCCAGAACCCACCAAAACCATTGTCATCGATGAAGGAAGCATTGATTTATACATTTTAGTATTTAGCTACATACAAAAATGTATAAAATACTCTGGCCAACTACTTTGAAATTAGACTAAACTGGACAAAATTAAGGGCTGACTTATAAATTTTCAAAATTTGAGGAGGAAAACAGTTTCCCTAAAAGTGTCAGTCCTATCCAAATATCTTGATTAAAGTGGCAAGATTTTGAGATGCAGCTAGATCACAGAAGAAGGCGTATCATTATGTAAACTTGGTTGGACACAGCATAAAGGCAGAGAAAGTAGCGCTAAAAAAGAAACTATCTTTACTCCTCATTTACATTTTCTATGAATTATAAACCTAGACAAGGGAAACTTCCTGAGGAGAAGTGGGATAAATTATGGAGGTGAGGCAGTAATTGCTATACTTCAGCATCAAAATCCTGTGACTTAAGGCTTTGTTTTAAGCTATTTAAATATCTTAAACATCAGACACTAAGGAAAAATGAACTATCAGGGCAAAGGAAATAAAACATTTGGTGAGATGGTTTCAAAACAATAAATCAGAAACAGAACTGTTAACTACCCTGTTTATTTTCCCTATGCCACCCACCCTATTTAAAACAGAAACTGACTCATAGACTTAGGTAAGGAACTTATGGTTATGGGGGGGTGGGGGAAGGGTATATGGAAAGGATAGACTGGGAGTTTGGGACTGACATGTATATACTGCTATATTTAAAATAGATAACCAACAAGGACCTACTGTGTAGCACAGGGAACTCTGATCAATATTCTGTAGTAACCTAAAAGGGAAAAGAATTTGAAAAAGAATAGATACAGGTATACTGATCACTTTGCTGTATACCTGAAACTAAAACAACATTGTTAATCAACTATATGCAATATAAAATTTTTTAAAAAAAAGAAAATAAAGCATATATTTATAAAATATAAAATGAGTAATTATCAAAAACAAAACAAAACACAGAACCTAAATATAAATGCTATATATAAATGCAGCAAGTGTACATAAGCTAAAAGCAAATGAAAGATCTACATCATATAAAGACTTACCCAGGGGCTTCCCTGGTGGCGCAGTGGTTGTGAGTCCGCCTGCCGATGCAGGGGACGCAGGTTCGTGCCCCTGTCCGGGAGGATCCCACATGCCGCGGAGCGGCTGGGCCAGTGAGTCATGGCCGCTGAGCCTGCGCGTCCGGAGCCTGTGCTCCGCAATGGGAGAGGCCACAGCAGTGAGAGGCCTGCGTACCGCAAAAAAAAAAAAAAAGACTTACCCAAAGAAATAGAGACAAAAATAGTTCAGATACATTGTTCTTCATAATTTCAAAGACATTAAAATAACACAGTAACCCGAATAAAAAGAATCTCAAAGAATAAAGTAGCCAAAATGTGATAAGATAATGAGAATATTTGAAAAGGAAGCTTGTAAATCATGAAAAAGAAATTGAAGGGAAAAAATCCATTACAGAAATAAAAGCCCTTTCTAATACAGAGGCCATAAAAAACAGATTACTAATAACTGAAAATACAATCAAGCATAGGTTGATTGACTATAGGAAAATACACACATGCACACACACACACACACACACACACATATGTACACCCACAGTGGTGTTGTAGACTTTTGGAAGATTTCTTCCTAGATAATTTTTAGTTTTAGTTGCTGTTATAAATGGGTTATTTTTTCAAGGTTTCCAGTTTTTGCTAGAGTATTGAAATGCAATTGACTTATTTTTAAATCATCTTTATTAAGATATTATTTATATATAAGAAAATGCATCCATTTCAAATGTTCAGTTAAGTCTTGATAAACCCACACACCTGTATAAACTGTGCCCTTTAACAGTCAATCATTCTATTTGCTCCTGGTTACCACTGGTTGGTTTCATTTTAAATAAAATTTGTCTTTCCTATAGGTTCATGTAAATGAAGTTGAATCTGTAGACCAGTTGGAGAATTGACATCTTAACAATATTTTAAATCTTCCAGTCCATGAATATGGCATATCTCTCCGTTTATTTAGGTCTCTTAAGTTCTTTTAGCAATATTTTGTAATTTTCAGTATGCAGGACGTGCATATCTTTTGCTAAATATATTTTGAAGTATTTTACATTTTTTATTCTGTTGTAAATAATGTTTTTAAACTTAAACATCCAACTATTTATTGCTTGTATAGAGGAGTGAAATTGACTTTGTCTTTACCTTATATCTTGTGATCTTGCTTAATTCATGTATTGCTTTTCCTTATGAGACTCCAAATACAGGTATGTTAGACTGCTTCCTCTTGTCCCACAAGTCACTGAAGTTCTATCCATTAGTATTCAGTCTTTTTTTTTCTCTCTCTGTGCTTCAAGTTAGATTGATTCTATTGCTGTGTCTGCACAGTCTAATTTGCTCTTTATCCCATCCTGTGAATTGTTCATTTCACATTTCTTTTTATCTCTAGTCATTCCACTTGTTATATTTCTGTAGCTTCTATTTCTGTCTTCATGATTCCTGTTTTGTTTTTAAATCTCTGAACATATTGAGCATATTTATTATAGCTATTGTAATGTCCTTGTTTGCTAATCTATCCTCCCTGTCATTTTTTAGTCTGTTTCTATTGACTGAATTTTCTCCTGACTATGTGCTATAACTTCCTGCTTCTTTGCATATGCAGTAATTTTTTAAATTGTATACTAGACATTGTGAAGTTACATTGTTGAGTATCTGTAATTTGATCTTGCTTTAAAGAGTGTTGTGTTTTGTTCTGGTAGGCAGTTAACTTATTTGAAGATTAATTTGATCCATTTAATTTTTATCTTTAAGCATTTCTATGGCATGTCTAGAGTAGTTTTCATTCCAGGTATATTTCAATTTCTTTACCAAGATATGACCCTTCTTGGGGTCTCTTGAATGCCTCAGGGATGACTGAAGAATCTCTACACCGGCTCGTCAGAACTCAGATGTCTTCCTGCCTTGTGCAGGATCCGAGGATTGTTCATCTCACAACTCTTTGCCTGATTTCATTGAATTTTACCTCACACGTGCAGACACTAAAATATGGCAAAGACTCAAGGGACCTCAATGCCAGTTTCTGAAGTTCTTTTCCTTAATAGCTCCTTTGTCTATAAAATTCTATCCCACAATTTCCAGCTGTCTCAACTTCCCTGAATTCCTTCTCCATCTACTAAACTAAGTGAGAGTACCAAGCTTTATTTGGATTCTCCTTTCCTGTACCCATGGTCCGGATATTGCCACCAGGCAGAAAGCCAGGGTGATTATTGGGCTTACCTCATTTGCTTCCTTTCTCTCCTGGACCACAGTGCTGTCTGTTGTTCAATGTCTAAAAATAATTGTTTCTCCATTTGTCCAGTTTTCTAATTATTTATGTCAAAAGATTATGTATGGCCCATATTTCTCCATTATGGTCAGAAGCAGATGTCCAATTAATTGACTTTTATATGTTGATATTACATCCAGCTAATTTACTGAACTCTTGATTATTTCTAGATACTTGGATGGGAGTCTGTGGGTTTCCCTATGTGGATAACTATATCACACATTAGAAATAATGACTTTAGTTTCCTCTTTTCCATTTCTTAAACCAGTCATTACTTTTTAGTATCCTTCATGGCAAGAACCTCCAATAAAATATTGTCTTATTCTGAGAGGGATAATGCTTGTGAATATACTTACCTGAGAAGTATAACAATTACTTTGGTTTTTACCTTAATTCTTAATTTTCATTTCTAAATCGAGTAAAATTAAATTTAGTATATTATTCTAACATTAGCAGAAATAGATTCCATTTTTTTCTATCTACTTATCCATCTATATAGTTATCATATATGGACAAAGGCATATCATGATATTTTAAATATTATCCACCAAATTTTGACATTTATTTCTGGGGAGTAGGAGTGGATTTTTTTTTGTAACTTGAGAGAGCTTTATTATTATTTTTAAAAATTTTTATTGGAGTATAGTTGCTTTACAACATTGTGTTCGTTTCTACTGTACAGCAAAGTGAATCAGCTATGTGTATACATATATCCCCTCTTTTTTGGATTTCCTTCCCATTTAGGTCTCAGAGCATTGAGTAGAGTTCCCTGTGCTATACAGTATGTTCTCATTAGTTATTTATTGGAGTGGATTTTGAAACTAATTTTTACTTTCCTTTTTGTTTCTTTCTGCATTGCTTTAATTTTTTAAATAACAGACTTCTATTATTTTATGAAAATAATAGTCCTTAATCTAAAAAAATTACATTTTAGAAAGTCAAATAATTTGAAAATGTAGATAGGAAAATATGAAAGTTATTTTCATTCAATACAACCCAATTCCCAAGGGTATACACTAAGTGATGTATATACATCCATATTTTTTTCAGTGTATATACAAGCATTATGTATGTATAAATGGGTGTATATATGTAATAAATGTGTATTTATATAGGTATATATGTATATATATATGTACATCACATGTACATCACATATGTGTGAATATATAAAATATGTATATATATACACATGTGTATATTATATATGTGTATACAATGTGTGTATATACATATATATAACTAAAAATATACTTTTTCCCCCAAATGAGATATTGAATATAATAATTTACAATGTACTTTTCTTAGTTTAGCAATATTATATATATTTCTTTATGTCTATATATATATAATTTTCTAACTTTGTAAAATTATATTTAAATAACTATTATCTTCTATCTATATTTAAACAGTAGAGAAATATTGATAGAAAACTGTACATTTGTCACTTCAGCTACTTCTTTCTCTTTTCTACCATCTTTTCCAAAGGCAACACTGTAAATAGTTTGTTATGTAAACTTCTGTCTTCTACACATTTAAGTTTATTCAATTGTACCTTTAAATAATATAATTATATATCCCCATATATTTAATTATACATATATACTTAAATATATGTGTACATAGTTTTTATGACACTTGATTTTATACCTAACATATGTACTATAAGTTTTTCCATTTCATTGTATGTATTCTTTTTAATAGAATGTTAATTTTTTTTAGCATAAATGTTCCACTGTTCATTTAGCTCCTCTCTCACTAATGGGCTTTTAGGTCCTATGGCATATATTACACATTGACTCACTTCAGTCCATTTAAGGTATCTTGGAACATGCTTGGCTGAATGACAAATGTTGAAAAGTTATAGACTACTTTTCTCAGACTCCTTTACAACTCAGGTTCCAAATGCCCTTAGCTTTTGTTGAACAGACAGATTCATATATTGAGAAGGCCTGCTGGTACTTATGCTGTTTCTGCTAGTGAGCTTAGTTGTGGCATTTGGTTTTATGAAAAGCAATTACTGGCCTATGCATGGTACCTAGCTTCATAGGTGTTGTGAGGCAGGGTGCTTGACACCCACTTTACTGGCTTGAATCTTGTCTAAGTGAGAGTGGTCCTGGAACTGGATGTGGTGGCAGCCTCACCTTCCCTACATTCTGGCAGAAGAGGCATGGAATGGTATACATGCTTCCTTGATTCTTCTGATCATGGTGATGGTAGAAACTTGCTTGATGGTACAATTCTATGGGGGTGTTCTGGGAGTCATTTCTAGAGATTCAGCATAAAGATTGCTTTTTAGCCCTTCAGTTGATTTCCAGGCACCTAATTTCCTGTACTAAATCCTTTTCAGCTTAAACTAGCTAGAGTAGTTTCTGTTATCTGTAACTGAACATTGAGTGCAAAGGAATTTTGAACTTGAAATCGAGGGTTGCATGTAATAGAAGCCATATGTTTGGCATTGATTTAGTAATCAAGTGGAGGATGGGGAGGACTCAGGTGTTATATTCTAAAAAGATGATGAACTTTGTTATTCGATGATAAAAACTAATACAGTTGTTTCCTGTGGTTCAATATACTGACCATGGCTGTACCATTAAGAGAAATGGGAGAGACACCCATTATTACACTAGGGTGTGTTGATTACTTCTTTCACCTTTACCAAAATTCTACAAGAAAGTTATGTGCACAGTCTGAAGCCAGTCAGTCTGCAAGCAGAGATGGAAGGAAATACAATTCCATTCACTGAGTGCTCTCTGCCTAGCGCTACAATCTAGGCTGGCTGAGGGTGCAGTAATATAGTTCCTTGAAACAAAATTTCATTAATTCAGTTGAAGGAAGGTTTTAAAACTATTATTGCTGTCCCACAACTTTGGGAAGTCAATAAGTATATTTTAAAGTGTGTGTTACCTATGGTATTAGCATTTGAAAAAAATATGATATTTAAACAATTGCAGGTATTTTAGAATAAGGACACTATATGAATATATATATTGTTGATGTGTTTATATGAATACCTGTGTTGTTGATTGGTTAACAATTTATGAATATAATGTATCATTTTTCATTTTATTATTCCAAAGCAAAATAAGCAGCTATCCTTCCCCCAAAAGTCATTGGGTCTATATTTAGACAAAGAATTAATCCAACCCCAATTCTCTTTTCTGTATAGTCAGATGTTTTAGTGCATGTTTAATGAGATAGGCAAATATCGGTGTTCTCAGTTTCCTTTGATTGACAAGAAACTGGCAGAAACTGGAATTTCTGATTTCTTATAATTCTGTTAAGTGAATGTATTAGTATTGTGAAATATTTCGCTACAAATATTGGGTTGGCCAAAAGATTTGTTCGGGTTTTCCATAACATCTTATGGAAAAACCCTAACAAACTTTTTGGCCAACCTAGTACTATGATTTAATAGTTATTATGTGGACAGAAAGACTCTGACATTGGATTAATGTTGATTTTGCATTAATAAGAGATGAGTATATAACTTTTAGAAAAATTAGTGAGAAATGCAGAGCTTGATTATTCTTTGGCTACTATTGCCTCTGTCATAGTCACATGGCACTGTTTAGCCAGCTTTGTCTTAACAGGTTCTTTATTTCACACAACTCACCCTGGAAAGGATTTGATAGTATACTTTCCCAGTTGCTGTTGAGGGTCAGCTCCTAATTAGCCCACATGTATTTGCTGACTGGGATCTTCCCCAGAGCCTGAAAGAGGTGGTGGGCATTTTCTCCACCTTCTCCCTTTGTCTTGCTCCAACAATAGAACCAGGTTGCAAGGGTCACTCTAGAAGGAGGTTGTTTACACATCTAGTCTCCCAACTTTTATGACTGACACCTGAGGGACAGGCCCCCAAACTGCCTAGCTCTGAGAGCCAATGGAGCTTGCATTCACAAATCTCGAAATATAGCAAACGAAGAAGCAGTTTGTTAAATGGGTGTGAGAACAATCCCTCCAGCTATATACCCAGGCTCTGCCCAGAGGGAGCAGGAAAAACTCTCAACAAAGTGAGTGTAGAAGGAACACACTTCAACATAATAAAGTCAATAAGTGACAAGCCCACTGGTGACATCCTACTTAACAGTGAAAAGCTGAAAGCTTTTTCTATGAGATCAGAAACAGACATGGATGTTCACTCTCTCCACTTTTATTCAACATAATACTGGAAGTCCTAGCCAAAGCAATTAGAAAAAAAAGAGAAAAAATGCATCTAAATCAGAAAGGAAAAAGTAAAACTGTCACTATTTGTAGATGACATGATATTATAGACTGAAGACTCTAAAGACTCTGCCAAAAAAACTGTTAGAACAAATAAATGAATTCAGTAAAGTTGTAAAATACAAACTCTATATACAAAAAATAGTTACATTTCTATACAGTAATAATGGACTACCAGAAAGAGAAATTAAGAAAACAATTTTATTTATAATTACATCAAAAAAAAAAAAACCAAAACCCTAGGAATAAATTTAACCAAGAAGGTGAAAAACATGTACACTGAAAACTATGACATTGATGAAAGAAATTTAAGAAGACACAAAAAATTGGAAAGATATTTCACACTTATGGATTGGAAAAATTAATATCGTTACAATGTTCATACTACCAAAAGGAATCTACAGATTCAGTGTAATAACTATAAAAATTCCAATGGCACTTTTCACAGAAATAGAACAATCCTAAAATGTGTACGGAAACACAAGAGACCTTGAATAGCCAAGCAATTCTGAAAAAGAATAAGAAAGCTGGAGGCATCACGCTTCCTGGCTTCAACCTACATTACAAAGCTGTAATAATTAAAACAGTATGGTAATGGCATATAACAGACACATAGCTCAATGAAACAGAATAGAGAGCCTAGAAATAATCCCATGTGTATATGGTCAATTCATTTATGACAAAGGAACTAAGAATATATAATGGAGGAAAGAACAGTCTCTTCAATAAGTGGTGTTGGTTGGGAAAACTGGACAGCCACATGCAAAAGAAAGAAACTGGGCCACTATCTTACACCATACACAAAAATTAATTCAAAATAAATTAGACTTGAATATAAGACCTAAAACCATAAAACTCTTAGAAGAAAATATAGGTGGTAAGCCCCTTGACATTGGTCTCAGCAATGATTTTTTGGATTTGGCAACAAAAGCAGAAATAAATAAGTGGGACTACATCAAACTAAAAAGTTTCTGCACAGCAAAGGAAATAATCAACAAAATGAAAAAGGCAATGTACCAAAAGGGAGAAAAATATTTGCAAATCATGTATCTCATAAGGGGTTAATATATAAAGAACTCAACAAGTCAATAACAAAAAAATCAAACAATCTGACTAAAAAGTGAGCAGAGGATCTGAATAGACATTTTTTCAAAACAAGACATACAGATGGCCAAAAGTACATAAAATAAAAAGGTGCTCAACATTACTAATCATTAGGGCAATGCACATCAAAACCACAGAGATATCACCTCACTATTGTTAGAATGGCTATTATCAAAA
Organism: Phocoena sinus; assembly: GCF_008692025.1. Classification (NCBI taxonomy): domain Eukaryota; kingdom Metazoa; phylum Chordata; class Mammalia; order Artiodactyla; family Phocoenidae; genus Phocoena; species Phocoena sinus. The sequence continues at coordinate 31,574,621 of NC_045772.1, read as the reverse complement.
ACACAAAAAATAACAAGTATTGGTGAGATGTGGAGAAAAGGAAACCCTCCTGCACTGTTGGTGGGAGTGTAAATTGGTGCAGCTACTATAGAAAACAGTATGGAGGTTACTCAAAAAATTAAAAATAGACCTACCATATGATCTAGCAATTCCACTTCTGGGTATTTATTTGAATGAAATGAAAACACTACTTGAAAAATATTTGAATCCCCAGGTTCATTGTGGCATTATTTACAACTGTCAAGACATAAAAGAAACCTAAGTGTCCATTGATGGATGAATGGATAAAGAAGTTGTGATACATATATATACAATGGAATATTATACAGCCATAAAAAGAAGGAAATTTTGACATTTGGGACAACACAGATAAATCTGGAGGGCATTATGCTAAGTGAAATAAGCCAGAGAATGACAAATACCATTTGATCTCACTTATATGTGGAATCTACCCCCTTCCCCAAATGAATTCATAGATACAGAGAATGGATTGGTGGTTGCCAGAGGTAGGGGTGAGCAAAATGGGTGAAGGTGGTCAAAAGATACAAACTTCCTATTATAAAATAAATAAGTCCTGGGGATGTAATATACAGCATGATGACTATCGTTAACAGTACTCTATTGTATATTTGAATGCTGCTAAGAGAATAGATTTTAAGCGTCCTCATCACAAGAAAAAAAATTTTGTAACTGTGTGTGGTGATGGCTGTTAACTGGACTTACTGTAGTGATCATTTTGTAATATATACAAATATCGAATCATTATGTTGTACACCTAAAACTAATATAATGTTATATGTCAATTATATCTCAATGAAAAAATAAGATAAAATTTTTAAAAAGATATGCAAATGGCCATCAGGTATATGAAAAAGTGCTTAACATTATTAATCATCAGAGAAATACAAAGGAAAACCACAATGAGATATCACCTCACACCTTTTAGGATGTATATTATCAAAAAGTCAAGAGATAACAAATAATGACGATGATGTAGAGAAAAGAGAACCCTGTACACTGTTGGTGGGGATGTAAATTGGTACGGCCACTATGGAAAATAGTATGAAGTTTCCTCAAGAAATTAAAATTAGAACTACCATGTGATCCAGTAATCCTACTTCTAGGTATATATCCAAAGAATACAAAAGCATTATTTCAAAGAGATATCTATACTCCCATGTTCACTGCAGCATTATTCACAATAACCAAAGTATGGAAACAACTTAAGTGTCTATTAACAGATGAATGGATCAAGAAAATATGGTATATCTATTCAGTGAACTATTATTCAGCCATGAGAAAGAAGTAAATCCTGTCATAACAACTACATGGGTGAACCTGGTGGGCATTATGCTAAGTGAATTAAGCCAGACAGAGAAAGACAAATACTGCATGGTATCACTTATATGTGGATTCTAAAAAAAAAAGTCAAACTCATAGAAACAGTGTAGAATGGTACAAACATTCAATTTTAAGATGAATAAGGATCTAATGTGTAACATGGTGACTATCGTTCATAGTACTGTATTATGTAATTGGAATTTGCTAAAAGTAGAACTTAAGTGTTCTCACCAAAAAAAAAAAAAAAAAGGTAACTATGTTAGATGACGGATGTGTTAACTCGACTGTGGGAAGCCTTTTACAATGTGTACATATATCAAATCATCACATTGTACACTTTAAATATATCATAATTTTGTCAGTTATACATCAGTAGAGCTAAAAAAAAGAAATGAGCTATCAAGACATGAAAAGACATGAAGCTTAAATGCATATTACTAAGTAAAAGAAGTCAATCTAAAAAGGCTATATGATTCCAACTGTGTGACATTCTAGAAAAGGCAAAACTATGGAGACAGTAAAAAGATCAGTGGTTGCCATGAGTTTGAGGGGAGGGGGGTTGACTAGATGAAGCAAGATGTTTTTTAGGGCTGTGAAATTAGTCTGTATGATATTGTAATGGTGGATATATGTCATTATACATGTCACATGGGTCAAAACCTATAGAATGTACAACACCAAGAATGAATCGCATTGTGAACTATGGTGATTATGATGTGTCAATCTAGGTTCATCAGTTGTAGCAAGTGTACCACTCTGGTGGGGGATGTTGACAGTGGGAGAGGCCAAGCACGTGTGGGGTCAGGGGCTATATGGGGAATCTCTGTACCTTCCTCCTCTCACTCTTTCTGTGAACCTAAATCTGCTCTTAAAAAAAAAAAAAATCTATTAAGAAGTTTCTAAAAAGATGGATCAGACTTCCCTGGTGGTGCAGTGGTTAAGAATCCACCTGCCAATGCAGGGGACATGGGTTCGAGCCCTGGTCCGGGAAGATCCCACATGCCACGGAGGAACTAAGCCCGTGTGCCACAACTACTGAAGCCAGTGCGCCTAGAGCCTGTGCTCCACAACAAAAAGAAGCCACCACAATGAGAAGCCCACGCACTGCAAAAAAGCATAGCCCCCACTCGCTGCAACTAGAGAAAGCCCGTGTGCAGCAACTGAAGACCCAATGCAGCCAAAAATAATTAATTTTAAAAAATAAAATAAAGAGATGGATCTCATCTAATTCCAAAACAACTCTAAGAGTTAGATATTATTGTAACTCTTATTGTATAGATGCAAAGATGGAGGCACAGAGAGACTAACTTGATCAATACCAGACAGTGAGCAGGTGATAAACCTGGGATAAGAAAACAGTGTGACTTCAGAGTCTGTGCTCTTAACTACTACTTCATACTGCTTCCCAAAGGGACCAAAGTAATAGAATTTTGAAAAAGACTCCACATGGACACAGGCTGCCTTTCTCTTCAGGAATGTGACCATCTCATCAACTACCTCCAGTAAGAGTATTATGAGAACTACCCATAATATTTGCTGTGTTATAAAGCATATACGTATGTGAAATATAGTATCTTGTAAATTTTAAAATTGTCCCTAGGTATTTATACTAAGTCTTCTTCCTGAAAGTCTATATTACAAAAGAGCATTTGCTTTTTATTCGCCTTTGGTTTTTCAATGAGTGTTAATCTGAACCTATAAAGCTTGTCCAATGTCAACAAACAAAACTGCCTTTTCTTTTGTGAATTAATCCGTGACTTTGCATACATACATCCTTAGACCATTCCTGTAGGACAGCAGCAGCAGATTAATTCAGAAAGAAGCAGACAGGTTTCTATGGGTACAGAGAATGCCTATATACTTTCAGTAGATTTACTTTTATGGCCTAAAATTTTAACAAGAGTCTTTGAACAAGCTGTTGTAGAGAAATTCTTGTTAACAGATCCAGTGAAAAGACTTGGGCAGAGAGTCCGGCTGTTACTGCTTTACTTCACTTTACCTAATTAGAAAACCTGCAGATAATTCGTATGGGGTGAAGAGAGTCATTTTAAGTTAAAAAAAACCACAACACATTAATTTGCTCATCTCATGTAAGTAAGCTAGAGACACAGATTAAGAACATGCTTTCTCGTATCAGGATCACAATATCCTTTTCCTAAAATAAGTATTTGTATCACAGTGAAAATTCCCCTTTTCCCTTAGATACCTATGGGAAAGCTTCTAAATATTGCATTTGTTTTGGCTCTAAAGCAAATCATGGGTAACTTGAACCTCTCATCAGTTTCACAATTCTCTGTAGATTAGTACTGCTTCTTCAGCAAAATTTCCTTGATCACAATGGAAATTTGGGCAAAAAAGTGTTTATATTTTCCACCAGTAAAATAGTGTTATCTGAAGGGCCTACTCTGTGGTATTTGGGGTACTTTGCTTGTCTTTCACTGTGAGCAGTTTAGACGAGAACATGAGTCAGGCTGCAATATTTGGGCTGTTTCAGAGCTCATTCTAGGGCATTTTGTTCAAATCACAAACCACAGTGTGATGGGAGCTCTTACAAATTTCAAAAACACACTCTCCTGGGGTGATATTTTAGTGTGGTTAAATATCAGCAAACCATCTTCCTTACCCTTGCTAAAGATCACCAGGGAACGACGTGGTCCATTTCTGTGGCCCATTAGCAAAAATGACCATTGACAGAAATAGTTTATATTTGGCATGTGCATGCATGAAGCCCTTCAGTCTAATCTCCTCAGACCACTTTTTTCCTTTCTTCTTTCTGCTCTTCTACTTCACTATTTTAAATCTTTTTCTAAGTTTTTCCTCCCATAATTGACATAAAATATTCCTTCAATATTTTAAGTGTTTAACAACAAGCCTCTGGGAGGACATAACATTATACATATTTTAAAACCTTTTGTTAATTCTGGTGATTTATAAAGATAGGTCTGCCATTAAGTATTCTTGTTCCAGGCTCTGAGCAAAATTTTTAAGTGCCTTAAAGAGAGAGCAAATGACATAGTAGAAATACCAGAGTAAGAGAACAGTTAAAGAATAGTTTTGGAAATTATACACAAATTAGGAATTTTAGAGAAATAGTGGCTTCAAAGGAATGAGAAAAAACAAACAAACACATCCAACAATTATTGAATACTTCCATGCACTAGGTACAAAATTACATATTTTTACTATCCTGTGTATGAGAAGCATCTCACATAACTTAAATAAAACTAATTTTTAATAATGAAAACATTTATAAACATCCTCTTGTTAATTGAAAAGCTAATTTCATCAATGAAACACCACTTCCAATATAAGTAGAGCTTCTTACGCCAGCATAAAATAAAGATGTCCCAGAGTGTAATCTTTTCTGATTAAATGTTGAGCCTACTATTCTCCGTGAACTCCTAAGTATGGCAGTTGATGTCACATACATCATTTCACAGTGTCTATGCTGAGGTATTTTAAAATAAATTACAGACATCTTAGCACACCATGGATTTTCCTTCCTACCTCACAGATCACTGTTTCTTAGTTAGCTTTGCTGGTAGATCTGGAATCAACCTATAGATGTTGAGCTGCCTAGGGCTGAAGCTTCAACACCCTCTTTCTCTTTAAATAACTTTAAACATCATCCATATGCTGATGAGTCTCAATGTCTATCTCCTGCCCTGACTTTTCCCCTGAGCCCCTTAACCACTGCTTGATGTCTCTACCTGGATGGCTAATCAGCATTTTCAGCTCTTCACAGTTGAAACAAGTTTCTTGATTCCCACACCCAACTCCCAATAAGGGAAAAAAAAATCCTGTTACATTCTGGGTCCTCTCTCCATCTCAGTAAGTGGTACCACCTTCTATCTAGCTTCCCAACTCAGAAACAATGGAGTGAGCCTTGGTTCTTTCCTTCCTTTTATCCCGTGCAACCAATCCAGAAATTCTAGTCGATCTGACTTCCAAAATACGCGTGCATTGTTCCACTCCACTCTATTTTCTTCATTACAGTCCTAATCCAAAGTAGCATCATATCTTACCTGGACTGCTGCAATAGCTTCCAAATTGTTGTCCCTGCCATCCAAACCATCCATTGTTCACCCAGCAGCCAGTGGTCATTTTTAAAATATAAATCAGATCATATTGTTCCCCTGCTTAGAACCTTTTAATGGCTTCCCATTGCATTTATATGAAAATTCAGTCTGTGATCTGGCTGCCCACTTCTTTATCCTTTTTTTGGTCAAACCTACTCCTTCACTCCCCTCCCCCATTTGTTCATTACACTTCAGCTTCGCTGGCCTCCTTTCTGTCCCTGGAGTAACCAAGTCCTTTACCAATTCATGAACTGTTACCTCTGCATGGCATGCTCTTTATCCAGATCCTATGTCGCTGATGCCTGCTCATTCTTTAGGTCTCAGCTCAAATCCACAGAAAGCCCTTCCTTGGAAACTCAGCTGAGGTTACTTTTCCTTAAAGCCTCCACATTCACACTCCATCACATCAGCCTATTTATTGCCACAGAGGCACTTGCCACAATCTATAATTCTCTATCTATTTACTCACTGGCTTCCTTATTGTCCCTCCAAGAGAATTTAAGCTTTCAGAGAAAAAGAACTTTGCCTATCTTGTTCATGGCTACATTCCCAGTGGCAATCACAATGCCAGATCTATAGATAAGTGCTCGATAAACATATGCTAAATGAATGAATGAATAAAAATAAAGAACAGAGGAGTTGTTAGAAGAGTGAGAAGTGAAATCATCACGAATAATAAGATGTTACAAGGCAAAAGGGCTTTAAAGACTTCTCTGATGAACCTTCCAGATGAGATAGCCCAGAGGGGTTAAGTTGTCTAAAGCTGAGAAAGTGAGTGCTAAAATCTGAATGTCCTGACTCTGAGTTCAGTGCTTTCCACTAGACAAATGGCTCATAAACTTGGTCCATGATAAGGTTTTCACTGAATTATGTTGAGAAAAACAAGAGCAATATTACATGTGGTTATCTTTCCAAGAAAGAAAGCTTATCTTTCTTGGAAAGAACACCTCTAGCTCATGCCTTTCCTTTCTTTTTGTTTAAAATGTCTTTTCTTTTATAAAATATTGATAATTAAATGTTTAAATGTTCTATTTTGACAAAGTAAAAAATTGGCAACTTTAAGCCAATTTTTTGTGCTTTTTGTTGTTGTTTTGTTTTTCATTTTAAAGAGACTGAATTTGAAAACTCTGATAATCAAGCAGCTCTAAACAAACCTAGTCATTAAAAGTGATTTAGTTTATAGATCCTACCTTCTACCCCATCAACTCTTCCAATCCTGGTCCAGTGAGATAACAAATAACAGTCTGGTGTATCCTTCCACATCTTTCTCCATACTCACAAAAATGTGCACCTGTGCACGTGCCCCCCCCCCACACACACACACAGTTTTTATTTTGATTTAGTACAAAGGGATCATGTTATCATATTATGCACATTACCCTAAATTTACTTTTGTAACCTAGTAATCAATCTGGAACAATGCACATATAATTGTATATCATTCTTTTAATTTTGCATAATATTGCATAGCATGGATGTGCCAAAATGTATTCAACCATTCGTCTACTGATAAATCTTCTCAATTTCCCAGTTTTTTTTTGTCCACCACAAAGAATCCTGCCATAAACATCTCTATATTTGTGTCAATAAATTAATATAAAAATCTCCATCTCCATCTCTTCCTACATTTACATTTCTTCTCACGTAATAGTGCTTTTACTTCTTTAGGAAACATGTTCAATAGTAGAATTGTTAAATCAGGGGGTGTATATATATTTTAATTTTAATATATTTTGGTAAGAGTTAAGAAATTCAACCAGCATGGTCTATATTCCCAAACACAGTTTTAGCTCCTTGAAACTTCCTGCTGTAGTCATTGTGGCCTTGGCACAGAGCACTTCAGTTACCTCCAAGACACAACCACTTAAGCTGTCTCTTCGCCGTCTCTATTTTTTTCTGTTATTTGCCACTCTAGAGACAGTTTAGTAGTCTGAACTACCCAAGAGATTGACGTATCTTCAGATGAGATGGAACTCTGTATTCAAAAAGATACCCTCAGTTTCTGCTCCTTATTTTGTATTTCCAACCACTTGCCCCAACATGGTAATCCACTGTCTGAAAATGCAATTAGCTCTGACACTAGGTCATAATGCTTAATGCTGGTACATGTTGCAAAAGAAAGCAAAAATGCTGAAGTCACCTAAAATAAAGCTGCTATGAATTGCTATACCAATTTTAAATTATGGTAGTTTTGCTTATTTAAAAAAAAATAAAACCAGTCAAATCCTCACCTGTCAGATTGGTAGGAAGCCCATGGTCCAAGGAGTCTGAAGGGTGGGAAGACTGACCTTCACTCCCCAAGGAGAGAAGCCTGTCACTGCTTTTGGTTCTAAAGGCTTTACAGTCACAGAGGTGATGGGGATGTACCCTGGGTCCAGGTCCCTGCACAAGAACGTGAATTTTCTCCCAAGCCAACCTCAGCCTGGTATTGTTTACAACACCTCAGGCTGGCCAATCCCTTAAAATACTGCTTCAAGAGTGTCAGAATTGGGACTTCCCTGGTCCCAGGTGGTTAAGAATCCACCTGTCAATGCAGGGGACACGGTTCAAGCCCTCGTCCTGGAAGATCCCACATGCTGCAGAGCAACTAAGCCCGTGTGCCACAACTACTGAGCCCATGTGCCACAACTACTGAAGCTCAAGTACTCTAGGGCCCATGTGCTGCAAATACTGAGCCCACGTACTGCAACTACTGAAGCCTGCACGCCTAGAGCCCATGCTCCGCAACAAGAGAAGCCACTGCAGTGAGAAGCCTGCGCACCGCAATAAAGAGTAGCCCCTGCTCGCCGCAACTCGAGAGAAAAGCCTGCGCACAGCAATGAAGACCCAATGCAGCCAAAAATAATAATAATAATTAATTAAATAAAATTATTTTTTAAAAAAGTGTCAGAATTCTCATGTCCATCTGCAAACTTAAAACCATCTTGCCCTTTCCTTCACTGGGGTATCTCACTCCAAAGTTTCAATTCTTTTTATGCTCCTGAAAGATAAAGGGGGTCATGACACCCTTTTTAAATAAGCACTGCTATGGGGTAACCTGCCTAACTACCTGGGGTGGTAATTCTGATTGCCCCAAAGAACCCCACAATTTCCTCCTCCCACCTGTGCGTGCATGCACACACACACAGAGTCAGAAAGGGAGTGATTTATTTCCTCAAAGGTAGCTTACCAGGCTAAAGACAACAAGGTGACTTTCTGGTCATGGAAAGAAAAAGGGAAACAAATCTACAAGATAAATCTTCAATAAGACGTTTATTCTTCAATATAACAAGTGGATTAAAATTTTGACAAATAAAAATGAAGGTGGGGCTTCCCTGGTGGGGCAGTGGTTGAGAATCTGCCTGCTAATGCAGGGGACACGGGTTCAAGCCCTGGTCTGGGAGGATCCCACATGCTGCAGAGCAACTAGGCCTGTGAGCCACAACTACTGAGCCTGCACGTCTGGAGCCTGTGCTCCGCAACAAGAGAGGCCACGACAGAGAGGCCCATGCACCACGATGAAGAGTGGCCCCCGCTTGCCACAACTAGAGATAGCCCTCGCACAGAAATGAAGACCCAACACAGCAAAAATAAATTAATTAATTAAAAAACTCCTACCCCCAACATCTAAAAAAAAAAAAAAAGTGTGCACTCTAAAATATTCAAAATGTGTAAAATCTAATCAGAAATCTGCTCTTGTGCCTTAGTAGAGACTACAGAAGAGAGTCATTGATGTTCATTTTCTCATAAACAAATTTGGAACTTATTCTATTCTTTAAATATTTAAACAGCTTCCAAATCGAAGAAAGTTTTAAAATGTCAGTTTATTTACCGTGAATACCTATTCAAGAAATTCAAGAAAAAACAGTCACTTATAGAGTGAGTTCTTAGGTTGCATAAACAGGCTGGGCTGCATTTGGTGTTGGGTGAATTAAGATATGAGTCTGCTGGCAACATTTTGCATAAACAGTACATGTCAGGCAAAGATTCGACAAACTGTACTATTAATTTACTCCCCCAAATTCCTTAGCTGAAAATGTTCTTCAAATTATTTTTTGTGTTTGTTAAATGTTCTATTAATGGGAAATATTTCTGCTTTACTTTCCTCAGAAGGTCTATATATATACATATATATATATATGTATATGTATACATATATATATATATATTTTTTTTTTTTTTTTCCGGTACGCGGGCCTCTCACTGTCGCGGCCTCTCCCGTCGCGGAGCACAGGCTCCGGACGCGCAGGCTCAGCGGCCATGGCTCACGGGACCAGCCGCTCCGCGGCACATGGAATCCTCCCAGACTGGGGCACGAACCCGCGCCCCCCGCATCAGCAGGTGGACTCTCAACCACTGCGCCACCAGGGAAGCCCCCATATATATTTTTTTAAACTGTGCTTCACTTTGCTTCATGAAGAAACTGAATTGTACTTTTTATGACTTGAGTTGGTCTGCATAATAATTTAAAAAGAATACATCTACATGTCTATGTGATACCTTAAGAACTGAAGTTAATCTATAAGTCAGTTATTTGCTATAAAAAATGACATAAAAATCCTAGAGCCAGACATTTCACTGATTTGGCAAATAGTTGGCTTTTGGATATCATGGATTTTCTTTTCATATAAGGCTGAGTGCTAAATGGTTGGATTTAGTATGAGTAAAGGGTTCATCTTTCACATTCACTTACTTTTAAAATACAGGCAGTCATTAAAAATCCCACAAAATGCAAGAGTCCACCTCTCGCTCCAGTTCCTGAGTAAAATAGGGGATGAATCTCACTAAGGAATAAACTAAATACAATTTTATTTTATAAATAAAGAGCCAAAGACCATGGGCTATTTTAAATATCAATACCATGAGGAAATTTTAAATGGTAAAATGAACCAAAAACCAATTTCAAGCAGTAAAAAAAGATAAAGTGGGAGAAATGATTACTTCTGTGCTCAAATAGAAAATAGCAATAGGTTGAGCATGATAACATACCAATTAAATCTGAATTAAAAAGTAGATTTAACTGCCCCCCATTAGTAAGTCAAGAGTGATTATGACCCCCAAAGTGCAATTTGGAGGAAGGAAGATAGTTTTCTGGGTTTGGGTGGCGACTACTGCATTCCAGAAGCAAGCAGTCACAGTCTGCTTTCAAAGATGGAATTATAGAGGCTGTGAGAGTCCTAGATTTGTCCTCTAGTGGGAGTGACAGAGACTCCTCCTCCAACATGCCTTCCTTACTGGCTAACCCTATTATCAAGCCTCAGAAAGGGCCATGCTTGATTTTGTGATCTCTTGTACTTAAACTGAAAACATCTCTAAAATCATATTTCAGCCCAAAGGGTGTGTCTTCTTTTCCTGACATTCACAAACTGTCAGATGTTCTTTCAGGCACTCCATACACTGATCTAGATAACTTATAAGCAACTCGTACTAGATACCACATCACTGAATGTATTTGCTCTTTGCTGTTCCAGCCCTACTGCCAACCCCACAGAGTAAGAGAGCTATGTATCGAGCACTTACTAAGTGCCAGCCATTGTGCTAAACTGTTCACCTGTTGTCATATCACCGTAGCCTCACCCCAACTATATGTGATAAGGACTGTTACTATCTTAAGTTTACAGAGAAGGAAAGTAAAGCTTAAGAAGATAATAACTTCCCCAGAATTACACTGTGGAACCTGTGTTTCTCATCTCGATGACATCATCCTCTGTAGAGTTGAACAAGCCAGAAACAGTTCTGTGTCCTTCTCGTCCACCTCCTGCATTTAATCAGTCACTAAGCCTTGCCAAACACTCCAATACCCCTGGAATTCATCCTTATCTTTTCATTCCCTATCACTGCCAAGTTCAAACTTTCATCAATTTTCTTTTTTTTGTCCTAAGGATTACAGTAATCAAATAATCTCCTAACTGGTTTTCTTCTTTCTTGTCTTTCCCACTCTAATCCTTGAGCCACACTGACACTTCCAGCCTGCCTTTTTTTTTTTTTTTTACCTTTTTTCCTTTCCTCCTCCAAGAAACCTCCCAGAATTTGCTGCCTTGTCATTCCTGCCCAAGGTTAATGTGCTCATTTCTGCGCCAGTAGAACCTGTGTGTCTTACCAATATAAAACTCATGGCATTGAAGCACAGATAACTAAGGTATTTCTGTTGCTCCCACAACCATACTATTAACTTCTTATAGACAAGACTCTGTCTCACTATACCTTCATTCATTCATCCATCCAACATTTATTGATTACCCACCTTATGCCAGGAACTTATTTTTTTAATAATGACAGCTATCTTTTACTCATAATATACTTAACTATCCTATGAGGTAGGTATTGTTATCTTTATTTACATTAAGGAAACTGCAAAGTAGGGAGGCAAAGACACCTATGTCAAGAGAAACATTTTGGTTGTATGCCTGGGACTGTGTAAGGGTTCAACAAGTGTTAGTTGAATTTAGCTAAACTTAAAATCAAAGAGCAGACCAGCACTTAAGAGAAACTTGTTCAAGAGGCTAAGAATAGTAGAGGTAGTAAGTAAAGCAGTGGTTGAAGAACTTGGGGACCTTAGAGTCAGACAGATATACACATTGCAATCCCTGCTTTGTCACTAGTAAGCTACATTACCTCAAATAAATTGCTTTAAACATCAATTCAAACCCTATAAAATGGAGATATTATTAGTACTACTTTAAAGGGCTATCATATTGGTTAAATGTGAAAATACATGTAAAGTGCTTAGTAAGCCACCTGGTACAAAGTAAACCCACAATAAGTATCAACTATTATCATAATAACAGTACAATAACATAATAGGGGTCAATAATAGTCTATTCAATGAGGAATTACAAATTTTCTAGTTAGAGTTCTCAGTGTCATTATTTTCATCAATATATTTGTTTTTGTTATTGTTGCTGTTATTGTTGTTATTTTTATAGAGAGCCAATAGGAAGTACAGCATGGGAATGGCCAATAAACATTGAGTATCAACTGATGAGTTCCTCCAGCTTTTCCATAACAGGATTCAAAGCTATAAAATATGACCCTAAAGGAAAAATAATACTATCTCCTTCTTCCATAATGAAATAGAGCTATTTTGAAATGTTCTACATTTTATCTTTCTTTCATAGGATTGCTGTACCAGGAAGAATAAATAAAAGCGAAAGTAATTACTGGGTTAAGAAACTAGGTTAAACATCATAGAAACATTATTTACAAGCTAACTTAACCATCTCAATTGTTGTTGAATTAAAGAGCAAATGCATTTTTAAACAACCCTAGGGATTGTCCTCTTAAGGGAGAGAGAAGAATTTCAGATATCTCAGAATACAAAGAAGGAATTTCTGAAACTTAAGAGAAGGCTTCTGGCTAGAACATCAATTAACCAGCATACTCTAGGCCTGAGACGCCAATTGGCCTGACCTGCGGTTTTCATTGCGCTGTTTGGAACAAGATAGCACATTGCCCAGAAGTGGCTGTCCTGTGTGGCGGGTGGGTGAGCACGTGGCCCTTCTTTCTTTCTTCCCATTAGGTATGCCCAACTCCACACTAGTGGTCACTTTCCCAATGAGTAAATAAGGCCTGATTTTTGACACACATTCCCCAGGCAAACCAGATTTTAGGAGACAAAAAGTCAAATGTGTCAAAAGGAAATTACAGAAGCCCAAGAAGCCACAAAAGAGTGGGGATTGTGGGAGGTGGTAGCAGGGGCTTTTCTGAAAAGCCAGGGCAAGCATTACTCAATCTTCTCTTTCTATAAACATCGTTAGGATGGAAGCACTAGATTGTGGGCCACTCCAGTAATTCCCAAGCTAATATATTGGGCCTTTTGTGGCTTATAGTCTAGGATTTTATTTTGCTGTATCATCTGTGTAATTTTCAATGTTGTATTTCTTTTGGTTAATCTTCCTTCCTCCTGGGAAGCAAAATGTTCTGCAATAACAAACACTGTCTCTGGTAAGTCCCTAAAACTCCAGTGCAACAGATTGCAAAGCCTGCTGTCCATTCTAAATACACTTGCACTATTTCTCTCTGAAGCTGGTTGTGTTCATGTCTCCAACTTTATATTCCACATGTGTCATTTTTCTTTGGTCACCAATCATTGATCACTCTTTTCAAAAGATGTTTCACCATGCACAGCAAATGTGTTCTTCAAATGAAATCCACAAACCTGCTTGACTTGGAGAAATTATTGACACCCCAGTAATAGGATAACTGTACCATTTTTGCTGCTTTTACTATGTACAAGTCTGTATACATGTTTCTAAGTGTAACCTTGTAAACGAAGGCTAAAATCTGAAAGATTTTTGTAGCCAGTATCTTAGAGACTAAGAATGTATAAATTTGCTTTTATGAAAACTTAACGTTCCTTATTCACCAAATGGACCACTGTAAGTCAAAGGTAGTCTTACAAATTCTCAGTATTATATTCTGAAAGACTTCCTGCTAAGCTATAAGGAATGAAGATAAGGATCCACATTGTGACTCTAATGTACCCCAAGCCCCTCCCCCAACTATATAATTCCTACTCTAATCAGAAAGTATCCAAAAAGAAGATATGTCCATTCTTTTGTAAGATACTTTTCATCTTTTTATTAGATCACGGACCCTTTGAGTGAGTGTGTGTGTGTGTGTGTGTGTGTGTGTGTGTGTGTGTATGTGTGTGTGTATTTTAAATGTTCATCCTTTTCACTTACACAGCAGCAAAAATCTTCCTCTCCCCATCAAACCCCTCTCAGAATCAATATCATCTGCCTCTCTAGTATCAGCACAGAAGATTCTGTGGTGCTCATTTCTGTTAAAAAACAATACAAAACAATTACAAAAGCAATGTGACTTTCCCTTTTCAAAATTAAAAGTATGACATTGAGTAAGCTTTGCAAGCTAATATGCTATCCCTTCAGAGATACAGAAATGTGTACAACCCTGTTGTGAAACACTGCTTTCAATTTTCAAAAGAAAAATATTATTAAATAGGCACATCTACATATTGGTTGAACGTAAATGTGCATGACCATTATTTCCTTGTTGAAGAAATCAAAGAATTTAAGATGCAAACGATGTAAGACACAAGCAAGTTTTTTTAGAAATAAGCAGTCCTTTAGCTGAGATTAATTGATGGTGTTTCTGAGAGTAGCAAGGATAGTGGTAAACACAGTTTCTGATTTGTCTGCCATGGTCTTATCAAAAGGCCATATACCCTAGAGTAAAGGGCTATGGTTTGGCACTAAACCGACCTCTATATCTTACTAACCTATTCAACTCTGCATTTGTGTGTGTGTGTGTGTGTGTGTGTGTGTGTGTGTGTGTGTGCGCGCAATGGAATAGATACTCTACGCAATTGGTTTTTTTGAAGACTAATGATAATATAGAGTGCCTAGTACAGTGTATAGCATGCAGTAAGACTTTAGTAGTTGATAACAATTGTAATTATGGTTATTATAATTCTAAGAGCAAAACTGTCAAGCAAGAGTTCTATAAATATGTCCAGCAGTACTTGGCCTAAGGTTCCTTTAAGCATACAGCCAGCACTCCTCTCCCCACCATGCAGTGATAATTTCCCATGTTTGTGGCCCCAGCTTAGACATTAATCTTCCAGGAAGCCTGCCCTGTATCCAAGCCTGAGTGAGACGTCCCTTCTATGACTTCTCCTAGACTTTGTGTTATTATAACTATTATCACTTGTATTGATAATGTCTGTAGGCCCTTGAATACATTTTGCTTGACCTGTATCCCCACAGCCTAGTTTGGTGCTTAAAACATTGTGCATGCTGAATATGTGTTTTTGAATGGCTGCTGATAAGTAATTAGTACATACACTATTAACAGGCTGAAAAGATGCCAACTGAGAAAATTATTCAGATCACCCTAGGAACTGATTCTGGTGGGATTCTCTTTCGTTCCTGTATAGATTTTCAAATTTGTGAACCTAACTTTTCCTCTTGGTCAGCGTCTTCCTAGTTTGGCATACGCCAATTAACTGAGGCTATTTGACCCTACCTGTCCTCACACAACTTCATGTATTGGATCCTGGACCAAATACAGCACCTGCTCTTGCTACCTCTAGAAATGATGCTACATATACCCTGATTTCCTTCCTGCTCAATCCTACTTGGGTCCTATTGAGAGAACTCTCATTTATATTATCTGCTTCTCCAAAAATCTTTCCAGTTATGCCCTTCACTATGATTTCTAGTCTTTTACCCTAAGGTGACTTTACTTATTGCATGGCTTTAATACCCCTTTCCTTTGGTTTAACCCACATAGTTCTCAGTATGGTTATCTTGACCATGTATTCTGCCTTGTCTTTTCCTAACTTATTCTGGTACTTGCTATCTAATGGATTCACTTTTGCCATTGACCTACTATTTTTTTTTTAATTTTTACTTTATATTGGAGTATAGTTGATTAACAATGTTGTGTTAGTTTCAGGTATACAGCAAAGTGATCAGTTATACATATACATGTGTCTATTCTTTTTCAAATCTTTTCCCATTCAGGTTATTGAAAATGTGACTTTTTCTTTGGGATTTGTGCAATTGAAACTCCCTCAAGGAGTGTCCTTCCTTTACCAATAATTTAAAAGATGAGTAATCAAATACCGAATTGTGGTGTGGTAAATTGTCTGCGAAAATGGCCACAATACTTCCTCCCATCCCTGTGGGCTTTTGTAATGTGACTTGTCCACTTCCCCCATCCAGAGGCAGAGTCTATTTTCCCAGCCCTTAAATTTCAGTTGGGCTATTACTTGGTTTGACCAATAGAATACAGCAGAAATGATGATAGAGGACATTTAAGCTTAGGTTCCAGGAGATCTTACAGCTTCTGTTCTCACCCCCTTGAATCACTGTGCTGAGGTACCATGTGAGGAAACCTAATCTAACAAACTGAAGATAAAAGGCCTCCTGGAGCAAGAAGAACCCTCCCCTCTGAAGGTCCCTCAACCAACTACCTGACAGCCAATAGTAATCATCAGAAACATAACCAGCTTATACCATCCAACCCCAGTTAAACCTTGCAGTTGTATGAATAACTCCAGATGAGAATAGCAGAAGAACTACCCAAGTGAACCCAGCCCAAATTTCTAACTCACAGAATCATGATGAAATAAATTAAGCCAGTAAATTTTGGGATAGTTTGTTAGATAACTGATAGCAATAGTTAATGGCTTTCTAAAGAAGCACAATTTATTTTTGTTTGTTTTAAGTCAAATCTGGAAATGTATCCTTTTTGAACCTACAGTGTTATTTCATTGTTCTTTCTCACTCTTATCTAACATTTGTGGGACATCTTAAAATTCAAAATCTATTTTTATATCTATTCCTTTGATCCTGATATCCACTCTGTAGGAAGGAGGCAGAGCAGGTGTTACAAACATCCTCATTATCTGAATGAGGAAATTGAATGCAGAGAGAGCCCTCTGTCCATCCAAGGGCACATGGTAGAGGCCAGGATCATAACCCAGCCCTCTATTCTGCGCAGTGCTCGCAGCCCCCTCTGCCTCAATAGAATAATATTGTTTCTAATATTGGCAGAATTGCATTAGATCTAGGTTTGCATTTACCAAATTTTTGATTCTCAATTTTTAAAAAATCCAATCTAATGTTCACTTTTCATCATTGTCTTTTTAAAAAAGTTTTACAACCATGTTCATTTTAAGTAAACTTAACTTAGCTCTGAAGTTTCTGATTCATTTTCGATCAAATTTTTGTTTAACAATAATTCTTTGATGTTCTATAATCCCCTTGAAACATTTTATAAGCCATTTATACCTTTTATCTTTGAATCATCCAGTCACATCTTGCCAAGGTAACTCAAAATTATGTTTCACACTCTTTGTATTAGGTTCAAAATGCACTGTATTTCTCTAGAACTAATAACGAATTTGGTAAGGTTGCAGGATACAAAATTAATGCACAGAAATCTCTGGTTCCTATACATTAACAATGAAATATCAGAAAGAGAAATTAAGGAAACAAACCCATTTACCATCTCACAAAAAGAATAAAATACCTAGGAATAAACCTACCTAAGGAGGCGAGAGACTTGTACTCAGAAAACTGTAAAACACTGATGAAAGAAATCAAAGATGACATAAACAGATGGAGAAATAGACCATGTTCTTGGACTGGAAGAATCAGTATTGTGAAAATGACTATACTACCAAAGCAATCTACAGATTCAGTGCAATCCCTGTAAAACTACCAATGGCATTCTTTACAGAATTAGAACAAAAATGTTTACAATTTGGATGGAAACACAAAAAACCCCAAATAGCCAAAGCAATCTTGAGAAAGAAAAATGGAGCTGGAGGAATAAGGCTTCCTGACTTCAAACTACACTACAAAGCTATAGTAATCAAGACAGTATGATGCTGGCACAAAAACAGAAATATAGATCAAGGGTACAGGATAGAAAGCCCAGAGATAAACCCACACACATATGGTCACCTGATTTATGACAAAGGAGGCAAGAATATACAATGGAGAAAATACAGCCTCTTCAATAAATGGTGCTGGGAAAACTGGACAGCTATATGTAAAAGAATGAAATTAGAACACTCCCTAACACCATACACAAGCATAAACTCCAAATGGATTAAAGACCTAAATTTAAGACCAGACACTATAAAACTCTTAGAGGAGGGCTTCCCTGGTGGCGCAGTGGTTGAGAGTCCGCCTGCTGATGCAGGGGACACGGGTTCGTGCCCCGGTCCGGGAAGATCCCACATGCCACGGAGCGGCTGGGCCCATGAGCCATGGCCGCTGGGCCTGCACGTCTGGAGCCTGTGCTCCGTGACGGGAGAGGCCGCAGCAGTGAGAGGCCCACGTACTGCAAAAAAAAAAAAAAAAAAAAAAAAAAAACTCTTAGAGGAAAACATAGGAAAAATACTCTTTGACATTAACCACAGCAAGCTCTTTTTTGACCCACTTCCTAGAGTGATGAAAATAAAAACAAAAATAAACAAATGGGACCTAATGAAACTTAAAAGCTTTTGCACAGCAAAGGAAACCATAAACAAGATGAAAAGACAATCCTCAGAATGGGAGAAAATATTTGCAAATGAAGCAATGGACAAAGGATTAATCTCCAAAATATACAAACAGCTCATGGAGCTTGATATCAAAAAAACAAACCAATTAAAAAATGGACAGAAGACCTAAACAGACATTTCTCCAAAGAAGACATACAGATGGCCAAGAGGCACATGAAAAGCTGCTCAACATCACTAATTATTATAGAAATGCAAATCAAAACTACAATGAGGTATCACCTCACACTGGTCAGAATGGCCATCATCAAAAAATCTACAAACAATAAATGCTGGAGAGGGTGTGGAGAAAAGGGAACCCTTTTGCACTGTTGGTGGGAATGTAAATTGATGCAGCCACTGTGGAGAGCAGTATGGAGGTTCCTTAAAAAACTAAAAATAGAACTACCATATGACCCA
Organism: Phocoena sinus; assembly: GCF_008692025.1. Classification (NCBI taxonomy): domain Eukaryota; kingdom Metazoa; phylum Chordata; class Mammalia; order Artiodactyla; family Phocoenidae; genus Phocoena; species Phocoena sinus. The sequence continues at coordinate 31,555,784 of NC_045772.1, read as the reverse complement.
GCAATCCCACTACTGGGCATATATCCTGAGAAAACCATAATTCAAAAGGACACATATACCCCAATGTTCATTACAGCACTATTTACAATAGCCAGGTCATGGAAGCAACCTAAATGTCCAGTGATAGATGTTGGATACAGAAGATGTGGTACATATATACAATGGAATAGTACTCAGCCATAAAAATGAACAAGATTGGGTCATTTGTAGAGACATGGATGGACCTAGAGTCTGTCATACAGAGTGAAGTACGCCAGAAAGAGAAAAACAAACATCATATATTAACACATATATGTGGAATCTAGAAAAATGGTACAGATGAACCTATTTGTAGGGCAAGAATAGAGATGTAGACATAGAGAACAGACATGTGGACACAGAGTGGGAAGAGGAGGGTGGGACGAATTGGGAGATTAGGTTTGACATAAATACACTACCATGTATAAAATAAATAGCTAGTGGGAACCTGCTATATAGCACAGGAAGCTCACCTCAGTGCTCTGTGACGACCAAGATGGGTGGCATGGGAAGGGTGGGAGGGAAGTCCAAGAGGGAGGGGATATAGGTATACATATAGCTGATTCACTTCATTGTACAACAGAAACTAACACAACATTGTAAAGCAATTTTGCTCCAATTAAATGTTAATTAATTAATTAATTTTTAAAAAATGCAGTGTATTTCTAACCCGGGTATACTGTTGCTTTCTTCACTGAAGGAATTGCTTTATTGTATCCTTTACAGACTTGTCTTCCCCTAGAAGAGGATATTTACCTCATGCAAATTTTATTGCTATCTCAGGTTGTTATAGTTCAGAATGGGCTTTTGGAGGCTTGTTTTGAATTCTGAGAAAGCAGTCACATAAACTATGAGGACAGAATTATAATAAGCACCAATTCTGGGAAAAGCATATTAGGAATAAAATCTTAAGTAAAGCTCATTGAGCCACCAATGCAGTAACACACACACACACACACACACACACACACACACACACACACACACAACTTGGATTACTTATTTAACCGCAGTTTAATTTATAGGTGATATATGTTGGTACTCAGTGTTCCATTGAAATGCAAAGGACTGTTTCTGTCATCTATCTAAAAGTAGCACTACTAACATTGACTTTACCTCTACTGTGTGCCTGGAATGGTTCTTGTTATATATTATCTGTTTAATACTCGCAATAATCCACTAGGGAGGTAGGTATTTGTTATCTCCAGTTTACAGACAAGGAAATTTAGACTTAAAAGTACTAATGGCTGGGCTTCCCTGGTGGCGCAGTGGTTGGGAGTCCGCCTGCCGATGCAGGGGACACGGGTTCGTGTCCCGGTCCGGGAAGATCCCGCATGCCGCGGAGCGGCTGGGCCCATGCGCCATGGCCGCTGAGCCTGCGCGTCCGGAGCCTGTGCTCTGCAACGGGAGAGGCCACAACAGTGAGAGGCCCGCGTACCGCAAAAAAAAAAAAAAAAAAAAGTACTAATGGCTGAACCTCCACTCTATCTTGTACCCTATCATGGGTGTGAAAATTGCTTGTATAAATGTATGAAAATCAGTGAATCTCTGGATTTTCCTTATATGTAAATGAACATATTAAAGTATACACACTGCATAAAATAATTGATGTGAGAGCAAATCCTAACCTCTAATATGCTATCCATATAGCTATCATCATTATATTTTTCCGAAGAAATCATTAGTCAAAATTATTCTTTAGTGTGCTGTGGAATAAATGTGTTTCCATTTGGGCGTGCAAAACACACAAAGAAATGACAAGAATTAATACCTATTCATGAAGCACACAATGGAACCCCACATTGGGGATTCCTGAGCTGAGGGGCCTGGTCTTAATTTCTATTAGCAAGTGAGGAGCCAATTAAATACTTTGATTGAAAGAGCTTTACTTGTACCTAATTGAAATACACAGCATGAGAAGAAACTGTATCTTCCATTCCGAATATTCTAAAATGTTGATTAAAATTAGTAGATGATAATTATATTTTTAATTAAAGTGTTAAGTCACTTATACTTTATTCAAAGAAATCTTATGAGAAAGGTATTCCATGTCTGTATCTCTATTTCCCAGTTGTGGAAATTGAGGCAAAAAGGCATTAAGTCTAATAGTCACACAGCTAATAAATGATAGAGTGAAACCTAGATAATCCAGTACCAGACACGCATTCCTAAATTCTCTGCTCTTGGCAAACCCAAGGTTCTTAGGACAATGATACGATATTATATCTAAGAGATTTCGCAAATCATAAATGTAATACCAATGGAAGCCACTGTTTTGACTAAAGAGTGAGAAAGTCAACAAAGGATTTTAAAGGTACAGGCACCAATGTGCACACAGTGTAAGATGATTACCGTGGAACTACTTGTTCATTGAACTAAAAAACAAAACAAAACAAAGTCAGTAAAAAATAAGGAGAAACGTTAGAGACAATGGAGCACTGACTTCTAAAATATTTTAGGCATAATTGTCTTAGCTTCTTTTCCTCCTGTCCCCCCAACTATTTATTAGATGCATAGTAGAAGTACATTTATGAGATTAATCATAGGGCTAATTTAGATTGTATTATTTTGAAGACCAAACTTAAGCATATACTTGGGAATAATTTCTTTTTCTCATCTCCTCTTATTATAATAGTTTTGTTTTTTGGTTTTTTTTGTTTTTTGTTTTTTTTTTTGTCTCGATGTGTCTTGTTTTACATGACTTACGTTTCAGGATGTTAGACTACCCCTACCTATGAAAAGACCATTCCACCAGCACCAGCTTCAATGAGTCTGGATCAGATAGCAGTTGGATTTAATAAGTCCATAAATAAGGCAGTAAGTAAATACAAATGGAGTTACTTTTAAAACTTTATGGCCCAATAAAACCATGTCATTCCCGAGGGATAAGATATTTGAATAGTCAGTATAACTCTGGATATGCAAGGTAATAGAGTGCAAAATGTTTTAGCTATTGAAGTGAATAGATCTGGCATCCTTGATTCCACCACCAATCTCCTGTCTGAGCTCAGGCAATTTATTAAACAGTCAAACTCATTTTCTTCATCAGAAAAACAAAGTTAGTGAAAACATACCTTAAGGTTTTTAGGGAGGACTAAAAAAGATATGTAATGTTTCCAGCAAAATTTCCTTTCACATTGCAGGTGCTTGATAATTTTTAATCTCTTTTCTTCTTCCTTCTGGTCTCCTTCTCCAACTCTCCATCTTCTTTCATTTATGGATTAATTGTGTCAATGAGAACAAAAATGCTTACAGACTTTCAGGTTTAAGCTGTGAATTATCATATAACATCTTTCATGTGAGACTCTTTAGAAAATGAATTAACCATAGTGTTAGTTTTGATACTGTGAAAGAGCTAAATTAGCCTTTCCTGGCTTTCTGTGGGTCTCTATTTTCATAAAAATTGCTAAGGTTTATATACAAGACATAAAATGAACATTTGTACAATTCAAGATTTATGGAAGTTTAGAATTGGAATATTCAAGAAGGAAGAGATGAGTATTTATTCAGTCAAAAAAAGTGTGAGGTCTAATTATGTGCTAAGTCAAGAGGTCCCTGAATTTGAGAAGTTTTTTTTTTTTTAATAAATTTTATTTATTTATATTTGGCTGCGTTGGGTCTTCGTTGCTGCATGCGGGCTTTCTCTAGCTGAGGCAAGTGGGGGCTACTCTTTGTTGCGGTGCGCGGGCTCCTCATTGCAGTGGCTTCTCTAGTTGTGGAGCACGAGCTCTAGGAGCACGGGCTTCAGTAGTTGTGGCTCGCAGGCTCTAGAGGGCAGGCTCAGTAGTTGTGGCACACGGGCTTAGTTGCTCCTCGGCATGTGGGATCTTCCTGGACCAGGGCTCGAACCTGTGTCCCCTGCACTGGCAGGAAGATTCTTAACCATTGCACCACCAGGGAAGCCCTAAATCTGAGTAGTTTATATTCTAGTTGGGAAGGTACACAATGTTCAGTTTTACTTAGCAAGAAAGAGACAACACAGATTGGGTGGTGAAACAAGATCTATCCAAGAAGGTTTCAATTAGCAGATGCTTAACCCTGGGAGAAGTCAGCTGCATGGAGGGTGGGAAGAAGAAAATAGCAAGTATAAAGATATTAGGTGGGAACAATCTTGGCCTGTTTGAGGACTAGCAAGAAGGTCAGTCAGGAACAGAAAAGGAGAAATTGGCAGGATATGAAGTCAGAAGGGAAAGCAGGAACAGACTGTGTAGGGTAGGTTTTGTAGACCACGATAAGTAGTTTGAGTTTTATTTTAGTGTGATGGGAAGCTGTTGAAGAATTTTGAGCAGAAGAGTGACAGATCTCTTTTATAAATTTAAAAGGTATTTCTGGCTGCTATGTGGAAAATAGATGGTCAAAGGGCAGAAATGAAGGCAAGGAGACAGTTAGAAGGCTCTTGCTATATTAAGACTGAACAGGATAGTGGTTTAGATTAAGGCGGTAGCAGTGGAGATAAGAAGTGGTCAGATTTAGGTTGAGGCAACGGGACTTGATAGTGGATTGAAGTGAGGAGGCAGGGAACGCAATAAACCAACTGTGATTCCTAAAATTGGGGCTTAAGCAAATGGTTGGGAGTTGTTGCCATTTACAGTGATGGGAAGGGTTTTGGGAAAATAAAATTTGAGGCGTCTTAAGAATTCTGTTTTCAACTTGATAAGATGGAGATGACTATTAGACATTCAAGAAGAGATGTTGTCAAATAGTCAATCAGATACGTGACTTGAGTTTGGGAGAATAGTCAGGAATGGAGATATAAATCGGTTGGTTAGCAGCATTAGATGGTTTCTAATGTCATGGGCCTGGGCAAGTTCACCTAAGAAAGGAGTATGGCTAGAGAACGGTTGAAGGTCAGAGACTGGCGCTTTTATCAATTATAAGAGGAGAAGTCATCAGGAGAGTTTGAGGAGTATCTATTGAATTATTGGGTAAAAAGAAAATCAGGCAAAACTAAAAGACAACCAGTTTTAATTCAGAGATCAATCAATAAATTAAAAATGCTGAATACAATCTTAACAGGATGCCAAGAAAATGTCAGGTAATCAATCGTGAAGGTTAATATTGTGATTTTAGAACCAATGCTGATTTTTAAATGATTTTGCCAGACCGAGTGATGAGTATTATTTTATTTCAGAAGTCCAGGAGAAAACCTGGAAATCTGAAAAGAATTGGTAGAGGGAAAGAAGGAGGAATAAAGGAAGGGAGAAGTCAATGAGAGGTGCTCTGAAGACCTTGCCTTAGGTATTTCCCCTCTCAGAGACACTAATTTTCTTTTATTTTTTGGAGTATAATTGCTTTACAATGGTGTGTTAGTTTCTGCTTTACAACAAAATGAATCAGTTATATATATACATATGTTCCCATATCTCTTCCCTCTTGCGTCTCCCTCCCTCCCACCCTCCCTATCCCACCCCTCCAGGTGGTCACAAAGCACCGAGCTGATCTCCCTGTGCTATGTGGCTGCTTCCCACTAGCTATCTACCTTAGGTTTGGTAGTGTATATATGTCCATGCCTCTCTCTTGCTTTGTCACAGCTTACCCTTCCCCCTCCCCATATCCTCAAGTCCATTCTCTAGTAGGTAGGTCTATGTCTTTATTCCTGTAGAGACACTAATTTTCAAGCAGGAATCAAAGAAAGGAAAAAGATCATACAGGCTTTCTTTTCTCCTGATGCCACTGCCCGTAGCTGCTTCTTGCCACTTTTTGTGTTGCCTATCTTCAAATGTGGAAGCCTAAGCTCTAGGGGACATGATCTAACCCCCTAAGTCAGTTGAAATTTGAAAATACATAGTTACCCCACCAGGGTCAAACTGACCCCATTACTCAAATGACTGATCCCCTCAAATGGTTTCCTTATTGTGTAACCACTATCCATGAAGGAATGGAGACACGTTCTGAACCGTGAAGGAGTGTTGCAGGACATCAAAGTCCCAAGTGGTCTCCTTCAGAAAAAGCTGTTGAAATACAAATGTCTAACATCTAGCAACCGGCTTCAGAGAGGAAGAGAATTACACTATGAACTCCAATCACTGTAATTAAGAAAATTTTAGATTGAACTAGACAATCGAGCACAGGCTTTGGAGTCAGTCAAACATCGGTTCAATTTCCAGCACCACCACTTATTATATTTTGACCTTACATGTATTACATGACTTTTGTCATAAACCTCAATTTCCTTTCCTGAAATGAGCATTATGATAACACTTAACTGAAAGTTTACTGTGAGAATTAGATGACAAAATTTCCCTTAGCCTCTTCCAGGCATACTTCTTCTCTGACTCTCTCCAGCAGCGGATCTGAGTAGGAAGGGCTGCAAATCCAGGTTCTTTCCCCAACTTCCTTAAACACACTTGCTCCCTTGACTACCCTCCCCATAAGGCGCATGAAATACGATGGCTCTGCTTGATAATTCCATTCTTATCCAAATTCATTTTCCAAAACTTCCCACTCCTTACTACCTGCTTCTTAGCCTGTTCTGGCCAAGTCAGTCCCCTCCTTATACCCATTATACTTATTGCTTAGTTCTGCTTAATACCTCTAACTTTCATTGCCCCGCAGCTACCTCGTTGTCCTGAGCTTCCCTTCCTCCCCTTTGTACATCCAGCTATTATTCATCTTCAAAACTTAGTTCAACTAAATGCAATGAGTTGTCCTGAGTCGGGTTGTCCTGAAGCAGAAAAAGGACATTAATGGAAAAAACTGGAGAAATCTCAATATATTAATGTACTGATGTTTCAGTTTTGACAAACGTACCATAGTAATATAAGATGTTAACATTAGCAGGAACTAGGTGGGGAGTATACTGGAACTCTCTGAATTATCTTCATAGCTTTTCTGTAAAACTAAAATTATTCCAAAATAAAAAGGTTATTTTAAAAAATCAATATAGCATAAAAGAAGCAGACTCACAGATATAGAGAACAAAGTAATGGTTACCAGTGTGTGAGGGGGGAAGGGCAATATAGGGGTGGGGGAATGGGAGGTACAAGCTATAGGGTGTAAGATAGGCTCAAGGCTGTATTGTGCAACACGGAGAACATAGACAATATTTTGAAATAACTGTAAATGGAAAGTAACCTTTAAAAATTGTATAAAAATTTAAAAAATTCAGGCCCTAACCTTTCTTGAAGACTACCTTGCCTATAACACTTTCTTTGCCCTCCCCCCCACAAACCCCTGTACATCTTTCCTAGCAATGTGACCTTGGGTCCATTGCCTAACTGTCCTGCGTTTTAGTTTCTTCATCTGTAAAATGATGCAAATGAACATAAACCACAATTAAGAGAAGGTCTGGGAGGAGGTATTATACTTTGTGTGTGTTTGTGGAGGTGTTAGGGGGTTGTGTGGAGGGGGTCTGGAGGAGACCTAGGGAAATATTGAGCTGGGCTTCACGCCAATGCTGTCTAGTTCAAGAGTCTCTGTTCTTAACCATTAAGCTATGCTGCATGTGGAAACATAAAATATTTTGTTGTAAACATTTATATAGTATTCATAGAGAAAGGGAAACATATCAAATCTTAGGGGCTGTCTCTAAGCTATGGGATTGTGAATGATCTTAATTATTTTGTTTTCCTTCATTTTTCAAATGTTCTACAACAAATACATATTCCTTGTGATGCATAATATATAATTATACACACCAAACTCATAGTAGTAATGGCCTCTGGAGACAGAGTGATAGAAATGAGACTCAGGTAAGGGTTAAGGGGAACTCTCATTTCATTTTTAAAAATCAAAACCAAATACCATATAATGCCAAAGAATGTTTCTTCTGGCCTACGGACAGGGAAAAATTTAGAGGACATAAGGAAAAAACAGGATTTTTGGCATCACCTCAACGTTATTTCATTTTTTTTAATAAAATAAAAATAATCTATCCAAGTTCTAACTATTCACAGTGAATGATTTTAGTACCTGTTTTGAAATATCAAATTCTTTCAAAAAATTTTTGCACGCGCCTGTGCTTTACTGATAGGCGTCACAAGTGTTTCCTCTGCCCACAGCGTAATTTGGCTTCACAAAAGTTACTTCTTCATTCACGTTCCAGCAGAACAGGATAGGTTTGTATGCACAAGTGTGTCCTCACCAGGTTTCCCAATTGTTAAAGCACATGGTCCATAATAATCCAGCAAAATGAAATAACTGAATTCAAATATCTCTTTGAGAGTACAATTTTATACTCAGAGTTGCTCAAAACCTTTCAAATGCATTATGAAGGGAAATATTATCTAGGGAAGTTGCCTAGATACTCAGTGATCTACCCTAGAATTAAATCTGTCTTATATTGACTCAAGAAGTATTTTTACTCATTTGCCTTTTAGCATGAAGTGACTGGCTGTATCAAGGGATGTTATAAAAAGCAACTCATCACTGTTAATATTGTCAGGATATCTGGGGGGGTTGTTGACCATTATAATCCACATATAAACCTGTCCTAGAGGAGGAGTTTTACTCTGACCTCATTATCAGGATATTTCTGAATATTATTTTACTTTTACCTTGTGAACACTGTGAACTCTATACTTGGTTGTACATTCTTTTCTTGTTTGGCTGCTAAAAAATTCTTAAAGTAAAATTTGTGGCCTAAAAAAGTTAGAGGAATATCTGCATGACATTATTATATGCAAAATTTTCTCAAACAGGACTCAAAATCACAGTGACTTAAAAGAAAAGATTGAAAATTGGACCTCATTAAAATTAAAGTTTCTGTTCATCAAAAAATACCATTAAGAGAATAGAAAGACAAGCCATAAACTGGGAGAAAATATTTCTGACAGATACATCTAATGAGCAGTCCATTCTGAACATGGGCAAGAGACTCAAAAAGACACTTCACAAAAAAAAAATATCAAAATGACCACTCAGCGTGAAAATGTGTTCAGCATCATTAGTTATCAGAGAAATGCAAATATAAAAAATAATAAGGTACCATGATCCACCCATCAAAATACAAGATATAGCTTATAAGCAAATACATGACCATATGAATAAAAGTCCAGGTTTTCCTAAACTGAACATCAGAATACTTGGAATCAGACGACTCAGATTTTCATCCTAACTCCACTTACTAAGAGTACAACTGTTGGGGAAATTACTTAAGATAGCATCTATTTCACATAGTTGTTGAAAGAATTAAATAAAACAGTACAATAAAACTTACTTTAAAATTTTAAAGTGAAATATAAGTTACATTTAAAAGCAGCCAATATTAATCTAGAAACATGAGCCTGAGAGTAAACAAAAAAAACAACAAACCACCGTCAACAAAAACTGAGTCTTACGAGGAAACAATTTTTTTTTTCTTTTTTCTTTTTTTTTTTTTGCGGTACGCGGGCCTCTCACCACTGTGGCCTCTCCCGCCACAGAGCACAGGCTCCGGACGCGCAGGCCCAGCGGCCATGGCTCACAGGCCCAGCCGCTCCGCGGCATGTGGGATCTTCCCGGACCGGGGCACAAACCCGTGTCCCCTGCATCGGCAGAAGGACTCTCAACCACTGCGCCACCAGGGAAGCCCTACGAGGAAACAATTTAAGTCTATAATTTTTGTCTTTCCCGAGATTGTTTAGAATTGCTTTAGGAAATATTTGGCATCCTTCTTTAAATTCTGTCCAAATGACTGCTAACGTGAGTTTAGATGTTTGAGAAATTGCTGGTTCTCCCTGGGTCAACTTGTGATAAGCTTTCAGAAGAGAGGACCAATTTGCCCATATAAAAAGTATCCCATTCGTGCAAAATGGTTTGTTGAATCGGGAGATAAATATGCAATATACCAAAAGTGAAGTTGAATTTGTAAAATAAAATCTACTGTAGCCTCTATTTAGAGGGGAAAATGAAAGAGGGAGTGAGATGAATGTAGGGGCTTTTTTCATCTCTCATTGTGCAGCTGAGCAGCTTGTGGAAAAATAATAAGTGCTATGAGACCTTCCCAAAGGAGTTTCTGAATATAAATACTCTGACTTTCATGTTTAGAGATGTCAGCTCGGCCAGGTGATTTTTCTCAAGTTTCTTTCTAACTTGACACATTCCTCAAAACATTCCAAATAGCTTCTGCTCCCAATATCCCATTGGGATCATTCTCATTGAGATAATTTTCAATCCTCTTGTTGCTAGATCTAATATACAGTTTTTAATCTTATCTTATTTGACCTCTCGGTATTTCACCCTTCCTCCTTGAAAAACTTCTGTGGCCTCGTACTCTCTTGGTTTTCTTTCTTTCTCTAGCAGCTGCTTCTCAATGTTTTTTGTGACTTCTACTTTTGCTCATCTTTTAAAATTTGATGGTCCTTAGGTTTTCCCCTGTGTCCCCTTTATTCTCTCTCCCAAAGCAATCCCATCCATTTATCTGGCTTCTAATACCATTTTTTTTTTTTTTTTTTTTGCGGTACGCGGGCCTCTCACTGTTGTGGCTTCTCCCGTTGCGGAGCACAGGCTCCGGACGCGCAGGCTCAGCGGCCATGGCTCACGGGCCCAGCCGCTCTGCGGCATGTGGGATCTTCCCGGACCGGGGCACGAACCCGTGTCCCCCGCCTCCGCAGGCGGACTCTCAACCACTGCGCCACCAGGGAAGCCCCTCTAATACCATTTGACAATGACTATCAAACCTCTAGCTTCAGCCAAGATTTTATTCTTGTGCTCCAGACTTGTATAACTCCCTACTGAACATCTCCACTTAGGTTTCCTGTAGAGACTTCAAAACCAACAAGTCTTAAGCAGACTCTGTCTTCTCTCTCCTCACCCTGATGCTACTCCTGTTCCTGTGATATTTCTCAGTATATGCACAGTCACCCATCAACTCCTTTTTTTCTATATTCTTCACTGTCACACAATCAGCAAGTCCTGTCAAACCTATCTGCTAACTAGTGCTGCAGTCCATTCACTCTCCATCTCATTTCTTTCAGTTATATGAATGCTTGACTATAGTCAATTCTACACATAACCGCCAAATCTGATTATGCCCTCCCCTTGCTGAATATATCCCATTTTTAGCAAAAGATGTGCATCCCATAATGACTGTTATTGACTATTTGTTATAACAGCTCTTGAAGAGTTAGATTATTTTTTAGAAAACTTATTTTTTAGTATAGCAAGTTTTATTTTTACTTCCAAACACACTAAATAAATACACCATATGGAAAAACATTACAATTTTAAGCAAAGGCACATTTACCAATATAAATGACATTGAAGGACAAATTTGATGTGAATGCACTTTTGGGGTGAATCTAAAACATGTTGTTTTGCTTACGTGAGCTGAATTAGTGATAAGGAGGTATCACTCTTTAGTCTATTGTGAGCATGCACTATTTTCATGTTAGCCTTTCCTTTAGCTTCTAGCTATTTTGTGTTTGTATATATGTGTGTGTGTGAAAACTTCCTTTTTAGTGCAGTTTGAATACAAGATAACCATATGCCCCTTCCCAAGACTTTCTCCTTTACATGCTCCTCCACCACTCACAAGCAAGTTCTTTCTCCAGCAAGTACAATAAATTTTCAGGTATCATATATATCATGCATACAGATTGTATTTACCATCATACTGTGATATTATGGCTTATAAGAAATACTTATTTGGTCATTCAAATGGCCAAAATGTATTTCTCATATGTATTTGGTCTTTGTCCATGGTTCCTGGCTCTCAGCTTTTAAGAACCTTGGGATTTCCTGTGATAAGAGTGATTAAGGTGTCTTTTGTTATGTTAATGAAGTGATTTTTGGAAAGCCCTTAGGTAACTTGAGGATGGGGGCGCTAACTGCCAGGAGAATCAACCACTTGATTAGAGGGTTAGAACTTTCAGTCCCTCCCCAACTCCCCCCTGCCCCACCTCCCCCCCAACCTCTAGGGAGGGGAAAGAGGCTGGAGATGATTGACTTAATTGCCAACGGCCAATGATTTAATCAATCATGACTATGTAATGAAGCCTCCATAAAAATCCAAAAGGGTGGTGTTCAAACACTTTCAGGGTAGGACTTGCCTGGTGGCGCAGTGGTTGAGAGTCCGCCTGCCAATGCAGGGGACACGGTTTTGTGCCCTGGTCTGGGAAGATCCCACATGCCGCGGAGCGGCTGGGCCCGTGAGCCATGGACGCTGAGCCTGCGCGTCTGGAGCCTGTGCTCTGTGGCGGGAGAGGCCACAGTGGTGAGAGGCCCGCGTACCGCAAAAAAAAATAAAATAACAGAATTCTTTTCAATTAATGACATTTCATCAAGCTGAAGAGTTTTCAAGAACAAATGAAAGTTGTCAAGTGCCATTTGTATTCTCTTTGCTTTCAGGATAAACTCTAAACTCCTTAACCTAGTTTGAAAGGTATGTGACCTAACCCCTGCCCCATCTGACACCACACTTTACCTTTCAGCCATACAGAATGACAGAAACTTTGCACCAATGCAGGAGCTGTACTTTCCTTAAAGGTACCTGGCCTGGCAGAACTAAGGCTGGCATCATTAAGTAAAATCTTATATAGGATAGAGGATTCAGGGAAAACAATAAAATGATATTAAATGTGTATACCATAGCAAAGAGGAATTTTAGAAAGCATGTTCTTCTAGAACAGAATGAATCAACAAATGACTATTCTCCTAAACCATCTTTTTGAATGCTTTCTGAAAAATCATGGTGCTATGGTGATCTAATGAGGCAGAATAGTTTACATGTTTTGTTACACTGACTACCTCCATTAAAAGTTTGTAAATCAACCCCTGTAAGTTTCAAATTTAGGTAGCTACTCATAAAAATCGATTCATCCTATGCCATTCATCCTATGTTTTGTTGATTATAAACTCTCTGTAGCGCTTAATTGTTTTTTGTTGTTGTTGGTTTGGTTTGGTTTGGTTTTTAACCAATACTGGAGTGCTTTAGTCTTTAAGGCATTTGAATGCATGCAGTACCTAAACATTTTCTTGAAGGATCTTTTTAGGTGAAATGCTATTAATTATCTGGGCTTTAATGAAAGCATCTCTCTGGCTGCTTTGTCAAGAATGGATACTAGGGCACAAGAATGCAAGCAGAGAAGTTAGTGTGGAGGCTATTAGAATAACCCAAGTAAGAGATAGTAGTAGCCTACCTAGGCCAGTGGCACGGAGATGGAGAGAAGTAGGATAAACAAGATTTTAGAATGAGAAATCTTGCCTTTCGTGACAACATGCATGAACCTGGAGAACATTATGCTAAGTGAAATAAGCCAGACACAGAAAGACAAATACTACGTCATACCACTTACATTAAAAAAAATCTATAATAGTCAAACTTACAGAAGCAGAGAATAGAATGGTGGTTGCCAGAGGCTAGGAGATGGGAGAAATAGGGAGGTATTGACACAGAGTTTCAGTTATGCATGATGAATAAGTCCTAGAGATCTACTGTACAACCTAGTGCCTATAGTTATTAATACTGTATTGTATACTTCAAATTTGTTAAGAAGGTAGGTCTTATGTTAAATATTGTTATCACCAAAATAGTAATAAAATAATAAAAAGAGTGGGATGAAACTCTTGGGGGTGAAGGATATATTTATGGCTTAGATTATGATGATGGTTTCACAGATGTATACTTATCTCCAAACTCATCAAATTGTACACATCAAATATGTACAGATTTTTATGTATCAACCATACCTTAGTAGAGTAGTTTAAGAAGAAAAGAATGAGCAACTGAAATGTTTAAGACTAAAGAAGGAATAGGTTGGGGTGGGGGAAGTAAGGGATCAAGAGGTTTGTCTTGGACATGTTGTTTAATTTGTTTACTAGACATGCAAGTGGGGATCTTAAGCAGTCATTGGAGAGTTGTGGGAAGAAGATGTAAATTTGAAAGTCATCTCTATAGAGCCATGAGACTAGCTGAGATCCCAAGTGAGCCTAGAAGACTTTCATATTCATATTCAGACAAGCACAGGAATTAAAGTGAATAGAAATGGACCCTTGGTGGATTAAATGTCAAAAGAAAATGTCATAAAACAGGACTCTATTCCAGCCTTCCTCCTCATCAATTTACTCATGAAGAATTTGTATACCACTGCAAGCCTTTTTTAGAATGAAATGGACCTTACATAAATGATATAAATCATTTTTTACAGGATGTCTGCCTTCCTGCTATGCTAAATGGGAAGTAGCATTCTTCTGTATACTGATCCTGTGATTTTACTGTGGCATTCTAAAAGTTAGCCTTAAATAGCAAGTCAATCTGAATTTATTACCAAGCTCAATATCATTTTCACCAAAACCAGAAGTGTTTGGCGTATGTTGACATGCAGAGGGATAATTCTAAATAAATCCTATTCCACAGAAAATCCACTTACTTGTCTTACAGTATATTTTCCAATTAACCCAAGTTATTAGAACTCCTGAAATGCTATTTTCCTCAAAACAAAATATTCCAGAAGAACCATATTAGGAGTCTTTAGACAGTAGAAGCTAATTCCTGCTATCATATACTCTCAGACCACAGTTTAATCTCTTGATAACCTAGGGACAGAGCTCTTATTCAAGACTTGCGTCAGAATCTTTTAGGGACTTTTTAAATACTCATACCCAGGCCTCACTTTTGGAGATTCAAATTTGGTGGGTGTATGAAGAGAGTGTTCTGAAAAAAATGTCCCAAGTGACTGTGCTCTGAACCCCTAGTTAAGAATTACTGCTTGATGAGAACAACCTTTGGGTCTCTAAGCATTTGAGATCTAGATGGATTCCTAGAAAATGTTTCTTTACCACCACCCCTACACCACCACCACCACCCCCCCCCCGCCTCCCACCCACCCACCTGTCTGCCTGCAACCCACCTGTGAAAGTCACTTTTTCATTTACATCAGAATCAGGTCAGATTCTTTAATTTTTATAACAAAATAGATAACTTCATCAAAGACATGCCAAGCATTTGATCTAAAGCAGATGGATCTCCTTTAACAATTAAGAATAACTATATTTTAGGCATGTATGATGACTTCTATATCAAGTTGATGGCTCTCCTAATTCAGGCAAAATCTGGGATGTTCAATAAGTATCCAACAGGGACTGTACTGTATAAGTTGTATTCTTACCGATTCAATCTAAGCCTCTCTACCTGAATGATCAGAAAGCCAAATTTCTGGACTGTATCACTTTTGATTACTTTTGTTCCCTATGGAAATGCCTTCAGAGAATGAAAATTTTAAACACTAAGTCCTTCAAGTGTTATGAAAGTTTATAAAAGAGATAGCTTCATCTAATAAAAACTACTAATGTGGACACTGTCTACATGATAAATTTCCCCTCAGAGTGGAAAGCTAGGGAAAATGTACCTAATATAAATTGATATGCTTCATTTTATTTATAAAGAGAATTATTTAAGTGCTTTGATCTTAACAATAGCAAGTTTTATGTGCTGCTGTAGTAATCATCCCTAACCAAGTCTTTCTGGTTCAGGCATCTTCTCATATCATTTGGCCTTCATTCTTTAATCCTTACTTTAGTGGTGCCATAGTACCTATCCCTTTTATTGTAAGT
Source organism: Phocoena sinus (assembly GCF_008692025.1). NCBI lineage: Eukaryota > Metazoa > Chordata > Mammalia > Artiodactyla > Phocoenidae > Phocoena > Phocoena sinus. Next base: position 31,540,295 of record NC_045772.1, on the reverse strand, counting down.
TACACTTCAAATCCCTTTTTGGAAGTAGGTGAATTATTAATATTAAATCTATCCTGGATTCTACTCTTTCATAAAATCAATACCTATTCATTTTCAATTATTGGGAGACCAACTCCAACAAGTCTAGTTTGAAGACTGTCTAAGTAGATCCCCAAATCTTCTGCTTTTTTCCTTTGTTTTACAACAGGCCCTGCCATGACAAAAGGCTTTCTCTATGGAAGATCATGTTGTAGTCAAGGGTTGAGAATGCTCCTTTTTTTTTTTTTTTTTGCGGTATGCGGGCCTCTCACTGTTGTGGCCTCTCCCCCCCATTGCGGAGCACAGGCTCCGGACGCGCAGGCTCAGCGGCCATGGCCCACAGGCCCAGCCGCTAGGCGGCATGTGGGATCTTCCCGGACCGGGGCACAAACCCGCGTCCCCTGCATCGGCAGGCGGACTCTCAACCACTGCGCCACCAGGGAAGCCCGAGAATGCTCCTTTTAGCATCTGGAATGGAACTTTGTGACTCTTCTCTCCATCCTCTTCTTCTGCATCATCATTACTGATATTTGAGCACTTTCTGTGAGCCAGGAACCGTGCCGGAAGCTTTGCATGCAAGCACTCATCTAATCCTCACAAGATTGAAGGCTATCCTAAATAATGCCCCTATTTTAGATGAGGAAACCAAAACTTAAAAGATTAAATATCTTGCACTCAATATATGTTTTTAAGTAAATGCATGAACTTATGTAACTGAATATCCAATTATTAGATTTAGTTCTGGCTGAGACTAGGAGAAACAAGTTAAGGAAATGCTCTGGATCTGCAGATCTGCAGGAATAAAGCACTGCTGTTCCAAGCAGCTCTCTGGGGCTTTCTCAGTTTCACCATAGATTAAAAGAATGGCCTGCTCTTGCCCTGTGCTTGGGGCAGACAGTTCAACTTAACATAACATATAAAACAGAGTTCTCCTTCTTTGATCTGGGCTTAGACTTTTCTCTTTACCTGTGTTATTTATGTTTGAAATTTAAATAAAGGGTAGATCCAGCTGACCAAAGGATCAGTCACATACACTTGACTGCCCCAAGGCCCATAGAATAGAATCCAAGTGACAAGGATCATGGCCAGTATCTACTTGGTTGACCACTGACTGTGCCATGGTTTTCAGTCCCCAAAACGGGTCTCTCACAGCACTTTTTCTGCATGTGAAGAGTTAGTCATCGTCTACTTAACATGAGGCATGCATTTCACCATAGCCTGGAGAATGAAGTAGTAGCCCATTTGACTCATATTCTTTGACTATAGGATTCAAAGTTAATTAATAGAGGCAAGGATCTAATGACCCAGGAAGCAGTGGATTGGGAATCAGGAAACCTGTTTATTCTAGTAATGTGTGACTTCATATGAATTATTTAAGTGCTCTCAGCCTCAGCTTTTTAACTGTGTGATAAGAGAGTTGTATTAGATTGTCTTGAAGGTGTCTCTCAACTCTGAAAATTTATAAAGTTACCAATCTCTCTGATTTACTGTCTCAAGTGAGCCTTTATCAAGATAAAGCTATGCTTTATATAATCTTCTTCAGTCTGGCAAAAAAATAGTTCAAAATCAACAGGCAAAAGCAAGAAAGAGCTTCTTACAACACAAGGATAAATTTAGAAATGATCTGTTCTCACATGCCTCATCCAGTCATTCATGAGGATTTTCTTTCATTACTTCTCATTTCGCTAACTGATTTTAGATATGGGCATATGATACATGGAGATGAGGTCAAATAATCATTGATGAATTTTTTAAAAATTAAATGTAATAATTGCTTCCCATTGTGTCATACCCTGAATGAGGTCATATTTTCCAAGTTAACAGATCCTAACACATTGCATTTATTTATCAAGATATGTAATTATAGACTGCTCTCTAAACCTATAAATATTTAACAACAAATTTCCTTACAGATGTTTAAGAAAAACAAATCTTTCCTTTCACTAACTCCCCAGTTCAGTGAAATCAGCTCTGTGCTCAGAAGCCTGGCCATCCCTTGCTCACAAGCCCACGGAAATCTTTGTTTTAAAAAGATATAAAAAATCAGAACTTCAAGTTACAATGATTCCAACTTAGTCAAAACAAAAACAAAAACAATTTCCTACCATAATCCCTTTTCTCGGTTTATTATCCTTTATTTCAGTACACTTTACACACAACTATGCTTATTTTTTTAATTTTATGTTTGCTTTTCTAAAGCCATCCCTGCCTGCAGTTCTTTCCTTATTCCAAAAATGGCAACAGGCCAAGCCCCATTTTCTTCTAACTTAATTTTTCCAGACTTCTTAATGGCTATGTCAATTTCCTGTCATTGTTCTCTTATAGGATTTCCTTAGTCCCCTCCTAATGCCTTTGGCAGCTACACGTTTACACTGAAATTGATAAAGGTGGGGAATAGTCATCAACACAGTCCAGAGGAGAAGAGACTGAGTCATTAATGATGTAACTCAGCTGAAAAGCACTGTTTAATGGACTATTTCAGTAGCATGACTTGAGACTCAGAGGCTATGCTATTTACTCCCTGGAAATGGTTGCTTTTAAATGGTGTTCCCGAGGTCAGGAAGGAAACATGACATCACCAAGGAGAAGCTGCTCCTGAGGTAGTGAAAAAAAGCTTCAAGAAGCTCGTGTGTTTAAAGGTGCATGCGTTGTGACTATCCAGTTGGCTAAAAGATAAGATAAATACTAGGAGTTGGGGCAAATTCAGAAAAACTCAGAGGAGAAGAGATTGGAGTTTTGTCTTCAGAATCAGTGAACTCAACCCTTGTAAAATGCTTCCTAATAAAATTTATTGTTTTTTCATTCTGTAAAGAAAATAAGTGCTACCATTTTCTTCTCACGTACAAGGTCAATTGAGTGGTCCAGCTTCTCCCTTCAGAGTCCAGTGTTAAAACTCAAACACATAGTTCACAGGATCTATGTTTATCTCAAGGCACATGAAGATCTGGGCAGAAGAGAACTATTTTGGAACTATGTAGATATTGGACATGAACATTTTGAAATGCAATATTATAAAATAAATTTTATTATTAAAGAATATACACATAACCTTTGAGGAATCCAAAGAACCTAATATTTCAGCATATTTGGAAAATTATTACTTTTCCTAATTGGTAAAAACTTTATTTAATGGTAAAACAATCAGAATTTTGCTAGTATTGATCTCATTTGTTATAACAACTTCATTTAGTCCTTTATTTTTATTTAGAAGCTATGCTAAGCTACACATATATATGCTGTCAAACTCATGAATATTATAGGTTATATATATGTACATATGAATATGGTGGCTACTAAAACTTTAGAGTTAAGTTTAGAAATTATATGTCTTGAGTGAGTGTACTAGTTCCCTATCTTGGAAACAAATTACCACAAAGTTAGTAGCTTAAAACAACACAAATTTATTCTCTTACAGTTCTGGGTCAGAAGTCTAGAATCCGAGTGTTGTCAGGGCTGCTGTTCTTCTGGAAACTTGAGGGGAGAATTCGTTTTCTTGCCTTTTTCAGTTTCTAAAGACCATCTTCATCCCTTGGCTCCTGACCCTTTGCATCTGTTGTCACATTTCCTACTGTTCCCTCTAATCTCCTGCCTCTCTCTTATAAGGATACTTGTGACTACATCAGACCCACCTGGATAATTCAAGATAATCTCCCCATCTCAAAATCCTTAACCCATCTGCAAAGTCCCTTTTGCCATATAAGGTAAGATTCACAGGGTAAGAGGATTAAGATATGGACATCTTTGGGGGAGGTCATTTTCAGCCTAGCATAGTAAGATTCATTTACCCAGTAATATACTTCATAAATCCTGTAGTCTTAGTGGAAAATGACAGTCAAAAGTCAGTTAAAAGATATTTATAAGTAGAAGTCAAACAAAGGTTCTACATGATAATATTATAAAAATGATAGTACTGAGAAATAGATAAAATATATGACAGGAAAATTTACTGCAACAGTAAAACATCAACCAATCAAATTTAAGAAGGTTAAAATGGTAAAGGAATGTTAAATATAATTAATCTGATCTGGGGTTATATTGGAAATAATGGAGCTTGCAAAGTCAAACTTTGAATGGATAAAAACATTTATTTTGTTAAAGTTCTGAAGAAAAAGTATCAATGGATGAATGGATGAAATGAATTGTATTTATTCAGCTATAATAAGGAATGATGTACGTATACACAACACAACATGGATGAACCTCAAAAACATTATACTAAGTGAAAGAAACCAGGCACAAAACATCATATATTGTATGATTCTTTCTACATGAAATATCCAGAATAGGCAAATCCATAGAGACAGAAAACAGATTAGTGATTGCCAGAGGATGGGGGATATGGTAACTAGTGACCAATTTCTTAATAGGTAGGGAGTGTTCTTCTGGGGTGATGAAAATTTTGAAATTAGAAAGAGATGGTAGATACACAATATTGTGAAATGCCACTGAATGCCACTGAATTGTACACTTTAAAATGGTCAAGTGTATGTTTCATGAATTTCACCTCAGTTAAGAAAAAACTCTAAAGAAATCCCAACATGACAATTCTCTTTAATAGCAGCCAGTCCAACAATAGATTTTGTGAGGACCACAAGAAATATATAACTCGATCTCAAGAAGTGCTTCTAGAATGCTGATGAGCAATACAGGCGATGAGCAATCTCTGCTCTAATCTCAACTTAGCCATATATTAGCCATCTGACTTTGGGGAAAATTACAATGTCTCTGGGCCCATTTCCCTATTCATAAAATAAATTGAGTAAATCAGATAATTTCTAATATTAAACTTCAAAATTCTATGATTCTTTTGTACTATCTGTTCAACACTGAGCTAGTTTCTTTGGGAATCAAAAAGTTACTATATTTTATGCCCCCAAACAGTTTACATTTCAATGTAAAAACCAAGCATGACAAATGTTCTATTTATTTGAATATATATACGTTCTGGACAAACTTGTCTACAACCACCAATAAATTAAAAGTGAGAAGGACAGAGAGACACAGAGATAGAGAGAAGGGAAGTGCATATACCTACTAATGGTTGGTTATATCTGGATGGTGAGATTATAGCTTTTCTGTTGTTATTTTTATCTCCTAACTCTTTAAGAAATAAGTATTATTTGTATTGTTAAAAAAAAAATCTCAATAAATTTGTCTCTATACTTCAATGTTGAAGTATGGCTAAACCTGTAGTTATTAGGAATTTATAGTAATCTGAATAACCAGCAGTACTTTTGAAAATAATAATAAAATTCTTTTTTAAAATTAGCATAAAAAGTCATAAACCTATTCGATTATTTGACCCAAAAGAAGTAGTTCAACAAAAGCAAAAAGTTGTATAAAGGAAGATGTTCATTGCAGCATTATTTATAATATTTTCAAATAGAAAGTTATCTCAAGATCCCAAAAAAGAGGAGTGGTTTACTGAAAAGCCCTGCACCCCTGCTTCTTTTCTTTTCTTCAGACATACCAGTTGCATTCCCAGGACACAGCCCCAGGTCTGAAACATTCTTCCCTGGCTCTTTGCATAATCAGGTTCCGCTCCTCCATCAGGACTCAGCTCAAATTGCAGCTCCTCAGAAAGTACTCCTCTGACCACCTAACCTAATACTTCATCACTCTATTATGTCATGTTTTTAATTTCTTTTATATTATCTTTTATAATCTAAAATTATATTGTGAATTTATTTGTTTACTCCTTATTGTCTGTCTCTTTCCACGAGGATATAACTCCATGAGAAAAGGCATTTGCTGAATGGTCACCATTGTATGTTTAAGGGCTAAAATAGTATCTGACACACACAGTAAGAGGTCCATCAATTTCTATTATTAAAAAAACCCCACACTATTGTAAAGCAATTATACTCCAATAAAGATGTTTTTAAAAAAAAAGGAAAAAGAAGAATGATAAATACCTGTACCTAAGAAAAAAGTTTAGTAGGGAATGTACAAAACTGAAGTAATGATCTTAAGTAGATGAGATTTTAATGACTTAAAAGTTTATTACATGCATTTGCTAAATTATTTTCATAATACCTTTTCTTTCTTTCTTTCTTTCTTTTTGGCTGTGTTGGGTCTTCGTTTCTGTGTGAGGGCTTTCTATAGTTGCGGTGAGCAGGGGCCACTCTTCATCGTGGTGCGTGGTCTCACTGTTGCGGCCTCTCGTTCTGGAGCACAAGCTCCAGATGCGCAGGGTCAGTAGTTGTGGCTCACGGGCCTAGTTGCTCCGTGACACGTGGGATCTTCCCAGACCAGGGCTCAAACCTGTGTCCCCTGCATTGGCAGGCAGATTCTCAACCACTGCGCCACCAGGGAAGCCCCCTTTTCTTTTTAATTAAAATTCTAACAGGGTATCCTCAATGGTAGTTGTTGTGGCCTTGGTTTCCTATCACTATACACTCTGTTCAAATATAAGGTCTAGTAGCCATATTTACTTACTTTTCTTTCCCTGATTTCTCTCACATGCAAGCAAAGTGTTATATAAGAATAGCACAGCATTTGTAATATTCCTGGAAGTACCATTTTATCAGCTCTGTGATCTTGGACAAGTTACCTGACTTTTATGGCGCTCATGTTTTTTTTTATCTTATTAGATTGTGTATCTCATGAGGTTTTGGTAGGAACTGAGACAATATTTGAATTATTTAGCACAGTTTTTGACACATTGTAGCTCAATAAATGATTGCTGTCACTACCATTATTGGCTCCTTGTAATCATCAAATTGATGTTGAATCCTATTTTCTGTTCTTGGAGTAAGAAGAGCAGAAATATTAAAAGGGTTTTATTTATATTCCCATTGTTCAGCTTTTCTGATCCTCTCCAAGCCTTTGTTCTACTACAACTTTGGGTTATCAGATTTGCATGAAGGAGGGCATCTTACTCTCTGTCATCCAGAAAACTGGAAGGTAGCATATTGGATACAGTGTTTTAACCATGCCTGTGCCATGTGATTCAGATATATATATATATATATATATCCTGCTATATGAGATTGGATGCACCTTTACCGGGAAACAGAAAGTCATCAGCCCAATTTTTTGAACACTTTTTTGTGAATCAAAGAACCACTGACAAATGAAAGTTTTAGAGCTGGATGGACCCATTCACTCCACTTGATCTATCTACCCAGTTAGTGTCAAAATTGAGAGCATAGTCCAGCTCTAGACCCAGGCCAAGGCTCTTTTCACATACCTCCAGAACTGCATCTTTACCAGATGGCATCTAATGTAAAAAAGAAAAAACAATTCAGTTCAGTCAATCACGAAAAAAGATCAGTGCCACTGGCTATGTGGCCTAAGTAACTGTCAAGATTTATTTTGTGATGTTTGTTAAACGGCCAGTCTGGTTTGGCATGAAGACACAATGTTTTAAAGCTTGAGGACTGTAAAATAATAAGAAGGATATTAATAATTATAAGATTCTTGATTTAATTTCAACATTTTCTGCTGTAATCTTTCTGAATTTTCAGAGATTAGAATGGCCATGTTCTTGACTCTATTAAATGCATGGCAAGTCAACTTCCATGTTCCTTGATGGGGTGTGGCCATCACTGTTTGATATTTACGGGGTTGCTCCTGTCTTTTCTTCATCAATTTACAGAGTTCTTTTGAAAAAATAACCTCAAACATCTTCTGAGTTGATTGTCATCCTTAAAGCAGAATTTCCTGGGGATTTCATATTCTCTGGGGCAGTTATACTCTGGGGCAGTTATACTCATAAGTAGATCAGGAAGAACAAACAGGTAGTTAGGAAACATTAAAATGAACATAATAGCATGCAGTTAGAGGAGACAGCTCACCCTTCAACCAAAGTACTCTGATTCTGCTCATTATAGAATTTGCTGGTGTGTCTCTAACTTGAATGCACTTACTTGAATGTACAGAACCTGCCCCAGGAAAGGTCCCTGGACATAACTGTAGTGGTGATAACACTGCGTGCATGACTTCAAAATACCCAGTTGGCAAATCGAAGATTGAGCCAAACTTCTATGATTATTTTCTTTTCTAATCGAGACCAAAATAGGTTGATTTCTGATTGTGCCACTGTATCAATTTAGCAAATATATTCTTGGCCTCATGTTGGTACTCCCAGAGAATATTCCCTTGTTTGACCACAGCTTCCTGGCTCGCAGTATTTTCATGTGTGCTAATATTGACAAATATGTCCTAATCTATCATTTTCTTGAGAATTTATGATCCCCTTACACAGCACAGGTCATTGCAGTAGAATCAGTTCACTAAGCAAGCTATGTTTTCTTCATTTTTGTCAGTATCTACTCAAATATGTACCATTTCATGAATTTTGTTCTTACACATTTGTCCTGATTCGAACATACAGAAGTGTTAGTCTTTTTTTTTCTTTTTTCTGGGAAATAGTTTTTATCAGAGTTTGATTACTGCATCAGCAATGGAAAAAACCTAGTTTCAGCATGAAGTATTTTAATCTAAAGCAGTTCCAAATAATATAGCTCTAAATTCTAGAGTTATAGTATCTCTGATACGGCCTTTTAATTCTGTGGAAGGGATTATGGGTGGGGAGAAGCTCTTATTAAATACATTTTACATTTAATTCAGTTTTGCAACACTCCTTGCTAATTCCCAATTCGGCAAGCTCTATCTTGGAATGCTTAGTAATAAAGATCAGAATGGTTTTATTGCCAAAACCTGAAATCGTTTTAAAAAAATCAGGCATAGTTCCTATACAACCTATAGGGTATTAGGAAGTTATTTAAAATTGACCCCTGTTGTGTTAACATATAAGTACAGACTCACAGTTCTCCAGGGATACCACTTAAAGCTAATGATGCTTTCAACCATCCATCTTATTGCTCAATACAAATTAAGCGTTTATGACCAACCAGGAACAGTGCTAGGCTTCTAGGATACAGTGGAGAATAAGACATCATCCCTGCCTTCAGGGAGATTACATTTCAGTGGAAAGATGGCACGTAAACTGACACATTGCATACAGCAGGACAAGAATTGTATGATGGAGGAAAGTACAAAGAACTAAGGAAATACATAGAGAGATATCTAACTTAGTCCTAGCCAGTCAGGAAAGGACTCCTGTGAGAAATGTCATGTAAGCTGGAATTTAGGATGAACAGGAATTAGCCAGGGAACGAGGGACTGGGTGAGTGTGTGCGTGAATGTGTAAGTATATGTGTAGATGGAAGTTTTCCTGAAACCGAAAGTAGTTCAGTGCACTGGAGCATAAACTGACGTGGGGCAGAGTGTGTTTGTTGATAGGGTGGGGTTAGCAATGACAAGGCTGAGTCAGGCGTTAGGTGTTAGGTAATAACGTTCTTTTTTATTCCATGCCAAGGAATTTGGATGTTATTAAGGGGCCAATAGGAAATGAAAGGTTTTAAGCCCTGTGGGGAGGGAGGATGGGGAGAGATGTGGGCAACACTATCAGGTATGAGTTTTTCGGGAAGATCACTTTCTAGCTACAGAGAGGCAGCTATATGGTGGGGAGATAAACCACCCAGTGGCACTTAGGTACCACTAAGGACCACTAAGGGTTAGTTCTGAGGTTGCTCCCATGTGCCCCAGACATGTCCTTGGTTTGTTGCACTTGAGAGACAAGGAGTATTTTCAGATGATGCACAACTCCAAGGAGCTCCCATTCCCTTTCCAGCCCTGATAGGGATGTCCTCTCACACGGGGAAGGCATGGTTGCCAATGCAAAAAGGCTTAAAGAACCTGACAGGTTCATGGCCTATAACCATTTCTTTTTCAGAGACACCTGAAAAATGACCACTAGTTACTCTGTCTTTTGGGTTTCTGCACCTTTGGGAAGAAAGATACCTCGCTTTACATCATAAGGCTACTTACTGGGAGACACAAATAAGGATACACATGTAAACATACTATTTATGTGGTACAAAATCCAAGAGAATATCATTAGAGATCATACTTTTTTGGAAATGAGATTATCATTTTTTAAAATTTATGTATATAGTCCAATTCAGGGGGAAAAAATGTATAGGCCTCCAAACTTGTTTTTGTAAAATAAAAATGTTTTGAGTCCCATTGAAAAGATACATTTTTACAAATGCATCATATCATTAGTGCCTCAAAATATCCCCTTAAGGTAAAGGATTATCATTATTTTCATTTCACATCTGGTGAAACTGGGTTTCAATAAGCCAAAAGTGAGTTGTCTGGGCTGCCCTGAGCTCATAATACAATCAATGGCAGAGGTGGGCTAGGATTAGTTCATTCCACTCACCATAACAAAATGCTTACTCTGTGCCAGATGTTGTAAAAGGTTTTGAAGATGCAAAGATAAGTAAGATGTGGACCTCTGCCCTTCCTCATCTTAGGTTTCCTCCCATGTTTGTAGGATTTTCTCTCTGCTTTGCCCACAGTGGACCAGGGAAGTTCTGAACCCAGAGCAGCACAAAGGACCCAAAGGAACACCGCATTCCTAGACAGCTAGGGGGTCCATGGTTGTTTCACTCTGCGCTGGGCTCAGTGAATCTCCAGCTTTCTATAGGACTCAGCATTGCACTTACTGGCTTACATGGTGTGGCCCTGCAACCCACAGCTTCCGGGAAAAAAAAATTCTAAAACCAATTTCTGGAATTTTTATGATACTATTCTTGATCACAATACTTTGCATGCGATAAAAGTTTGCATCTAAAATTTTCTAGGTGACTTTTGGGTTACTCATCACTGACCTAGACTGCAGACTCTGAAAACAGAATGTAAACTTTATTATTTTGCCTAGGATCTACTCTTCAGAAGGAAATAAGCCCAGTCAAGCATTACTTCAAATATGTACTGAGTAGCATGCAATTTGGACATCTGAGTGTAGAAAGGATTGCTTTATATATCCCTGGAGTAAAAGGCCTATTTTGGGTCCACAGCTATTCCTAAGAAAGACATTTCATGTGATGATTGAAAAAAAAATAACATCTTTTAACAATTTATGCCTGCCATTTAAAAGTGACTGTGCTAGGGGAACGAAGGCTGCCAGCAAGTCCTGCCTGCCCTGCATTGCACAGGAAGTGCTTCATCTTCAAGAAGATCTATAGGAAGAACCTTTTGACAATAACAGGTCCCTGATAAATGTCAGATTCTACTGCTGAACAGGTCTGAGGGAGGAAATCTATTCAAGGACTGAGCAGCACCGGCCTCACTGTGGAATGACTCTAACTGCTGGTTCTACAGCAAGGTGCTGTTGCCGTCCTCCTCTGGACTTCCATGAAAAACTGACCTGGCTACTGTGACTGTAGGGACTGCTGACCATGGGGCAGAAAGACCCTCACCATCTTCCTGTCCCACAAGCCAGTACCTCTGAAGGACCTCCACTGGTAAACGTTACTATACAACTGACTGCCCTTGAGTCCCCCCGGACTATGCTGTGTGGAATGGAATAGGCTGGCTTCTGGACACACAAGTCCAACTAGTGGAATTAACTGGTTTTTGTTTGGAAAGACCTAATGGGTCCACCACTAATGGCACTCGACATTACATGGGGTGACAGATCTGTACTGTGACTAATACAGTCTGTCTGGTGGCTAGGCCACCAGAATATTTCTTTTAAAGTCAGGCCTTCCCCTCTTCATGGGGCTGGATCTGGGTTTGTGAAAAACAGAGGTGGTCTTACCTTCCTTATAACTGGACAGGGCACTGCTGCTGTTGACGCCCTTTCCATTGACTTGGTAAGCTCCAAAGTATGCCCATATCTGGACAAGTGACGGTTCTGAACATACTACGTGTCTTATTCTTGATACTCTGGCTGCTACTGTCTGTATTGAATTTGTGGTATCTGGTTGCAGTGCCCCCTACATACCTGACCCCACAGAAGTGGGGAGGACCAAGATGTAAGGGTTGTGCAGAGTATGTAGGGATGGGGTGTATGGTCAAGATGGCTGCTCTCTTGCTCTCTGTACATCGCCTGCCTGACCAGTGCCCGCTTCACCTACACCTACTCACATGACTGACCTTCCTACCTACTTGCCCTCGGCCCCAGCTGGTGATAACTTATAAGAGGGGCAGTGAGGGGCATGCCCTTCTACTGGTTTCCCTGGTAACTAATGAGCCCACCTGAAGTCATTTCCCCTGTAACTTCCCCCAGCGAAGACTGCCACTATGTCCTGCCTGCCAAGCGCCACCCATGCTGGGGTGTCGCTCCAGGGCCTTGTTTCAGACATGTAAGCTCGCTCATCCTAAACCGCTGATGTCTCTATAAAAAATAAAATAAAATAAAATAAAAGTGATTGTGATATACGTGCAAGAAGTTCTGCAAGAATATATAATAACCAACCATAGTACAGGGAAAACAGAAGACTTCTCACTTCCTAAGTTAAATATTGTTTAAAAAATTTAATAAGAACCTTTTATGACCAAAATTTTGAATAAAAATAAAATTTGGGGCTCCCCTGGTGGCACAGCGGTTGGGAGTCCGCCTGCCGATGCAGGGGACACGGGTTCGTGCCCCGGTCCGGGAGGATCCCACGTGCCGCGAAGCGGCTGGGCCCGTGAGCCGTGGCCGCTGAGCCTGCGCATCCGGAGCCTGTGTTCCACAACGGGAGAGCCCGCAGCAGTGAGAGGCCTGTGTACCGCAAAAATAAATAAAATAAAATTTGAAAACTAAAAAAAAAAGTGATTGTGATATAGCTATCAATTTTAAAGCAGGTTAATTTTAGGGCAAAGTGGGTTTAAAAAACAACCTATCAGTCAAAGATTGCCAAGATTCATCTCCAGTCACAATGTAAAATTGATTTTATAAAATTAACTCACTAAGCAACAATTTAAATAGCATTTTGGATTCTGCAACCTATCACAGTCTATGTCAGTGGCTTTTTTTCCTGAGAATTTGGTATAATAGAGCAATGAAATCAAAGGGTAGTTTTCATCTGATGATCACTTAGGCTTCAGAAATAAGTACCAAAAAACTCTCTGGGATTTAAAGCATAGACTTAGGCTATGAAGTACTAAAGTTAGCAAACCACATTTTCACATCTTCCTTTGTAGTGAGAACCAAAAGTGACATAAAATCTATTCTGTGATAATAATATCTTTCAGCTTTTCCATTATTCCCTGAAGATCCAAATATCTGTCATTCTCATACTTGCAAGAATCTCTCCACCGAAGTAAAGCTAAGAAAAATATCTGTGTCCCAGTTTCCAGTTTATATTATTGCTCCTGTCAATCAGACCCACCCCACTATCACAACAAGTTAACAAGGGCCTCTGAAATAAATGAATCCTTCAGAACCAATAAAAATATATGTAAATTTTCAACACAAGAGTGTCTTTTGGGTTTTCATGCACACTCTTTATGAGCCTCAATGGAAGGGCCCACAAACTGTAAAATTCTAGTCAGAATTGATAAAAGTAGCAATGTTCGCTGGTAAAGTTATTTTCAAGCTCAAAGAATCCATATTATAAAATCTTTTGACCAAAAAAAAAAAGCCCAGGCTTAGATGGCTTCACTGGCAAATTCTACCAAATATTTAAGGATTTAAAAAATACCAGTACTACAAAGCTCTTCCAGAGAATATGAGAGAAAAGGCTACTTCCCAGTTCACTTTATGAGGCCTGTGTTATCCTGATAATAATACCATGTGAAGGCATTTCAAATAAAGAACACTTCATCAGTGTGTTAGCCTGATAATATTTAAAATATCCTTCATCAACATAATGGTTGCAAAAAAAGTTCTTAAAAATTTTAGTGAGGCTTCCCTGGTGGCGCAGTGGTTGACAGTCCGTCTGCCGATGCAGGGGACGCGGGTTCGTGCCCCGGTCCGGGAGGATCCCACATGCTGCGGAGCGGCTGGGCCCGTGAGCCATGGCCGCTGAGCCTGTGCGTCCGGAGCCTGTGCTCCGCAACGGGAGAGGCCACAACAGTGAGGGGCCCGTGTACCACAAAAAAAAAAAAAAAAAAAAAAAAAAAAAAATTTTAGTGAGCCAAATCCAGTGTATATAAAGAGCTTAGGACCTAAATGCAAGAACCAAGACTATAAAACCACTAGAAGAGAATATAAGAGAAAATCTTTGTGACTTCTGGATTGGTAAAAATTTCTTAGATAAGACATAAAAGAAAAATTGATACATTTCCCCCAAATTAAACATTTTCTCTTCAAAGGATATTAAGAAAATATGAAAAGACAAACCAGAGATTAGGAGGAAATATTAGCCAACCATATAACAGATAAAAGACTTGCATCCAAATTATATAAATAAATCTTATAAGCCAATTATAAGACAAACCACCCTATTAAAATACACTAAATATTTGAATATTCAGATCATCAAAGATATACATGAATGTCAAATGAACACGAGATATGTTCCATATCATTAGCCATTATAAATATGTAAAATAAAACCACAATTAAATATCGGTACAAAATAGGGCTAAAACTCTTTTAAATGACAACACTAAGCATCAGTGAGGATTGAGAACTTCCGTACATTTCTCTTGGGACTGCAAAATGGTACACTTACACAGGACATATGACCCAATAATCTCACTCCTACACACTTATTTACGAAAAATGAAAACATACGATCACACAAAAACTTTTATGCAAATGTTCATGACAGCTTTATTCATATTACCCCAAAACTCAAAACAACCCAAATGTTCATTAACTGGTAAATGAATAAGCAAACTGCGGTATAGCCATACAACCTAATACTGCTCAGCCATAAAAGGGAGTAACTTACCTATGCATGCAACAGAATAGATTAATCTCAAGAGTACTATGTTAAGTGAAAAAGATAGACACAATATACTGTATAATTCCATTTATATGAAATTTTCAAAAAGGCAAAATTAGAGTGACAGAAACCAGCTCAATGATTGCAGGAACTGGCTGGAGGTAGAGGATTGATTGCGGAGGATCAGCAGGCAAGTTCCTTGGTTGATGGACATGTTTTACACCTTGACTGGTGATTACATAGGCTAAACTCATCTAATTATACACTTTTCAGTTGTTGAAGTTTTTTTATTTAAATTATACCTCAATAAAGCTGACCCCAAGAAGAATGAATGTTCTACCTAAAGGTCCCTGAGGTTGTCTCAGTTGAAATGTTAAGTTAATGATATTTAAAAGAATGTTAAGAGGCCCCCCCAAAAGCTTGGAGAAATCATCAAAGGTAGACCATAAAAATGTAAATAAAGAGAAATTGCCCAGAATTGAAAAGTTACAATTGGAAAATCAAACCAGTGGTAATTTTGTCAGGACAATTAAAAAATAATGAGGGAGAGAGGAGAGAGAAGAAGGCTGAGCAATACAAATAGGAAAAACAAGGGAAAGGAAGTGAGAATGAATATGAGTGATCTCAATATTGTCACATAGTGAGGTTTGCAAAGTTACTTTTAAAGCCACTTTCTTGCATATTAATTATGTATTGGTTCCAGTGCCAGGATATTGATTCCTTGATGTGGACAGTTCTTGTGCTTTCCTGCAACAGCAGGGAAAATTTCAGAGGGCACCTCTTCTCTCTGCCAGTGTCAGAAGTGGGCAGACTTGAACAATGCTTGATTGTTTTGTAGTTGAATGGGTTTGGGGAATGTTTTGGAATTAAAGACAAGAAATGCTTATTGATGGCTTCTATGTCCTGGCTATTGTAAATAGAGCTGCAATGAACATTGTGGTACATGACTCTTTTTGATTATGGTTTTCTCAGGGTATATGCCCAGTAGTGGGATTGCTGGGTAGTATGGTAGTTCTATTTTTAGTTTTTTAAGGAACCTCCATACTGTTCTCCATAGTGGCTGTATCAATTTACATTCCCACCAGCAGTGCAAGAGGGTTCCCTTGAATGGATAAAGAAGATGTGGTACGTATATAGAATGGAATATTACTCAGCCATAAAAAGAAACAAAATTGAGTTATTTGTAGTGAGATAGATGGACCTAGAGTCTGTCATACAGAATGAAGGAAGTCAGAAAGAGAAAGACAAATACCATATGCTAACACATATATATGGAATCTAAAAAAAAGAAAAATGGTTCTGAAGAACCTAGGGGGAGGACAGGAATAAAGATACTGACGTAGAGAATGGACTTGAGGACACGGGGAGGGGGAAGGGTAAGCTGGGACGAAGTGAGAGCGTGGCAGTGACATATATACACTACCAAACGTAAAATAGCTAGTGGGAAGCAGCCGCATAGCACAGGGAGATCAGCTCAGTGCTTTGTGACCACCTGGAGGGGTGGGATTGGGAGTGTGGGAGGGAGACGCAAGAGGGAGCAGATATGGGAATGTATGTATATGTATAGCTGATTCACTTTGTTATAAAGCAGAAGCTAACACACCATTGTGAAGCAATTATACTCCAATAAAGATGTTAAAAAAAAAAAGAAATGCTTTTTGAAGGGCAGGTTTCCAATTCCACCAGCCCATGTTGAAGGACTGGAGAAATGAAATGCTTTGCTGAAGAAAAAAAGATGTTCAGAAATGGAAATAAGCAATTTCAAAATAGAATGTGATGAAAGAAACGATAGACTGAATGACATCAAAAAATTTTTAAAGGAAAACAGAAAAATATTTTGTAAAGCAATTTCAAAGAAGGCCTATATTTCCAAAATAAAATAATTGGTCTCGAGGATGAGCTCATGAAAAATCCTTAACTAGCTTCTGGAGATAGAAACCTCAAGACAAGCAGAGCAGTCATGAGGAATGTCTCACAAAGCAGGAAGCATGGTGAGAGGTAGCATAGCCTTTCAGGGCAGAGATGAGAGAAGAACCAAGAAGAGGGCTGGGAGTGGTTAGGGCTAGAGGGAAAGAATGCAAGGAGGTGGGGCAGGAGGACACAATAACATCTTATTTCCTAATGACCACAGTGAAAAACTTGGAAATATTTGTTGCAAGTTACAGGTGGCAGGTTAATGTGGCTGAAGGGGGTGGAAGACAGCAGACAGCTATAGTTATAAAGAAAGAGTTCATGAGTTCAATTTTTTTTTAACTAAGGCACATAAACTTCATGCTCTGTCCCACTCAATGTTTACACTGTCACATCTTGACCGTTTCTCCCCATTTGTGTGTGTTTTGTGGCCAGAGACACCCAAATACATTTTTTTCCCTTCCCATATGGCATTTTTTGCCCTTTACTTTGAATACACTTCCCTCTCAACTGTCACTTTTTTGGAAAAAAAATGTTTCCAGATGTATCTTCACTCCAAAGTGAGTTATTTTGGGTCGCTGTAGCTCATCCAATAAATATCATTATATAATAAGCAAAGCTACCTCTGTTGAGCATGTATTATGTTCTGAAACTGTAGTTGTTGCTTTATACATGTTATTCCTAATCCTCATGAAAGCCAATAGAATAGGTACAGTAATCTTTAAAGTTAAGCAAGCTGGGGCACAGGGAGCTTTTGTAAAGAGCTTGAGGTCACACACCTGCTAATCATTGAGATTTGAGCCCAGATCTGTCTGCTCTAGAGAACACATTCTTCTCCATTTCACCAGGCTACCTTTTGCACTAGTCTTTCGTATTGTAATTATTTTTTTACGTGTCTCTATCCCTTACTAGACTGTGAGTTCTTCCAGGTTGAGACATGATTATTCATCTTCGTCTCTCCAATGACAAATACTGAGCCTACTCAGGGTTAAACAAATGTTTGATAATATATGAATAAAAGAATGAATGAATGATAAGTGAATGAATAACTGAGAAGTTTCCATGGTGAGCATGAAAACAAAGCAGGGGTTGTGAGTTATGCAATTTAAATATGTAAAGGTACCAAGCTCTAAAAATTGAATTCAGTGTTACTCTTTGTAAAAAGTAATTAAAATAGAACACACAAATGTGTTATATATTGAAATCCAAGACAATTTAAACCACTTTCATATAAACATATGCTGCCAGTCTGACTTGTTTTGACTCAGACTGGCAGAAAATTTCTCCTGCCACCTCTGTGCCTATGTTTGAACTTCACTGTAAATGTGTCATTGGTTCTGAAGCTGATTGCTTGGCATATTGACTTGATGTTTCTACTTCTATGAAAATCCCGATTGCTTACATAGCTCTGAATGACAGCAAAAGGGAATCACTGGAGCAATGAATCAGAAATTTGGAAAAATAGAGCAACATGATTTATCTAGATGAACCAGCATAATTCTTAACTTTATCTATGTGTGTGAGGGCTAGACTTTTTCAAATGAGCAGTAAACAACAGCATGTGGTAGGTTGTATTATTGTTTGCAATATTCATCTCCTCTTTCCCTGTAAGAGGATTATGTATCCCAGCCCATTGCTGTCTTCCTTATAGTTGTTACATATTTCCCTGCCTTTTTGACTTCAGGCTTAGCCATTAGACTTGCTTTGGCCAGTGGCCTGTGACAAGACACAGATGTTTGCCACATCTGAGCAGAAGATTTAGGAGACATCATCTGTCTCCATTCTTGTTCTTCCCTCACTGCTCTGAAAATGGCATGTCCTATAAGGGGACAGAAAGAAGAAGACACATAGAACTGAGCCAAGCAGAGCCAAACAGAGCCACGGCAACTACAGCTTACTCACAAATGCAGATGTATAACTTGAGCAAGAAATAAACGTTCATTTTTGTGAACCACTGAGATTTGGGTGATGTTTATTATGCAGCAAATCTGACTGATAGATTGAAATTTAATGGAAATGAAAAAGCAATGTTAGTTTTTTACAAAAATGGAAAGAATAGCCCTCTCCCCAGTGATATGTAGAAGTTTGCCCTTGGGTCTCAAAGGAGGACTGCCTATACCCAGAGTCTCAAAGAAATCACTCAGCCCTTCTACCAGGACTTGCAAATTCAAGGGGACACTGGCTTTCAGATCCTTCCTTGTTCTCAAACAACAAAGCTCAAAAATCAAAACCAAAACAAACGACAAACCTCCTCCTTTACCACTTGCCAGAAAATACCAATGCATAACAATTTATGCAAGTAGAAAACAGAAGTGGTCACCAGGCCACTTGTCCTGCAGTCAATTCTGAAATCCATCTAGACATAATCTAGGGCTCTCTATTCTCTTTTTTATAGATGAGGAAACTGAATCTCAGGGTGATTACCATGTTGAGTTTCCAAGGTTACTGTTATGGGCTGAATTGAGTCCCCCTCCCCCCTGCCAAATTCATATTTTGTATTGGAGATAAGGCCTTTAAAGAGGTGATTTGTTCAAGAGCTATTGAGGCTGTTAGGATAGGCCTTAATCCAATCTGGTATCCCTATAAGAAGAGGACATTTGGACACATAAAGAGACACCATGGAAAGACGAGGTGAGGACACAGCAAGAAGGTGAGCATCTACAAACCAAGGAGAGAGGCCTCAGAAGAAAACAAAACTGCTGACAATTTGATCTTGGATTTTCTGCCTCCAGAAAATAAATTTCTATTATTTTAGCCACCTAGTTGTTAGTATTTGTCATGGCAGCCCTAGTAAACCAATACTGTCGCAGAATTAATAAACAGCTGAGGAGTATTTGAAATTTGATCTGCAAAACTCCAGAGCTCTTTCCACACTAGTGATTTCCTGCCTCTTCTTAACCAATGTTAATTTATTACCTGTGTATATCTATATAGAGATAGGACTCTGCAGCTAATGATAGCTAAATCAGCCCATATTGAGCACTTACTGTGTATGACTATGTAAAGAGCTTTGCATGCAGACAGGCTAGATCATACTATGAGAAGCAGTTAAACTGCTAAGTAAGGGAGATCAGTTGTTTTCCCAAGTCCTACTCACCACTCTAGACTCAGTTAAACTCCACTTCCTGTTGGAAGGATTCAGACTATAATGTGGATTCCCCTTTGAAGATTTCCTATGAAGTCTTGTGTTTATTTTTATCATGATTCTTATCAAAGTTTTGAATTTCTTACATTTGTAAGCTATTTATTCTGGATACTGATTTCTTAGATATCAGAGACTGTGTTTTCATTTATTCTCACTCTTTGCACAGTATCTGGCACATCATAAGCACTAATTTTTTTTTCTCAAAATGAGACTTCATGCAGTTTCTTACCATTTCTTACCAAAGATAACTGACTTGATAAAAGATGATCTAACTGACTTGAAAGAGTTCTTCATTGAATGTATCATCCCAGAGTGAGAAAAATTATCCTCTTTCCTTGGAAGAAACAGGTCCATCTCAATGTGTACCAAATATTTTTGGGCAATTTAGGGGGTGGAATTTTGCAGAAATACAAAATGTGATGAATCAGACAGATGACAATGATCTTTTTTTTAACCACATCTTTGCCACCTGTGTGAACTTCCCTTATACCATTTTTATTTTCATTTAAAAGCCTACCATCACCACTCCTAGTGGTGCAAGGAATGGTAGTGGTAGATTTTTAAAAAGTCTTTCAAGGGCTAAAATAGCTTAACACATAATTATCCTTTGATAAAGATTTGATAAATGAATGATCAGAGGTAATCACTAATTATTAGAGAAATGCAAATCAAAACTACAATGAGGTATCACCTCACACTGGTCAGAATGGCCATCATCAAAAAATCTAGAAACAATAAATGCTGGAGAGGGTGTGGAGAAAAGGGGACACTCTTGCACTGCTGGTGGGAATGTGAATTGGTTCAGCCACTATGGAGAACAGTATGGAGGTTCCTTAAAAAGCTACAAATAGAATTACCATATGATCCAGCAATCCCACTACTGGGCATATACCCTGAGAAAACCAAAATTCAAAAAGAGTCATGTACCAAAATGTTCATTGCAGCTCTATTTACAATAGCCCGGAGATGGAAACAACCTAAGCGCCCATCATCGGATGAATGGATAAAGAAGATGTGGCACATATACACAATGGAATATTACTCAGCCTTAAAAAGAAATGAAATTGAGCTATTTGTAATGAGATGGATAGACCTAGAGTCTGTCATACAGAGTGAAGTAAGTCAGAAAGAAAAAGACAAATACCGTATGCTAACACATATATATGGAATTTAAGGGAAAAAAAAATGTCATGAAGAACCTAGGGGTAAGACAGGAATAAAGACGCAGACCTACTGGAGAACGGACTTGAGGATATGGGGAGGGGGAAGGGTGAGTTTTGACAGGGCGAGAGAGAGTCATGGACATATACACACTAACAAACGTAGTAAGGTAGATAGCTGGGAGGAAGCAGCCGCAAGGCACAGGGATATTAGCTCGGTGCTTTGTGACGGCCTGGAGGGGTGGGATGGGGAGAGTGGGAGGGAGGGAGACGCAAGAGGGAAGACATATGGGAACATATGTATATGTATAGCTGATTCACTTTGTTGTAAAGCAGAAACTAACACACCATTGTAAAGCAATTATACCCCAATAAAGATGTTTAAAAAAAAAAAAAAAAATCAGATTTTCAGATTTTCCTTGCTTCTCCTTTGGTACCATAATCCTTTCCAGCAATCACCTTACTTCTTTACCTTGCTTCGCAGAAAGTCTTCTTCAGCAAGTTGCCACCTTCACTGTCTCCACCTAACCACCTCCAGTTTAGTTTTTTTTCCACTCCAGATAGACTTCCAGTCCAGTCTGACCATTGCACTAGCACCTCACATCCAGGTCATCAGTGATTCCATGTTGCTAAATCAAATTAATATGTCTCATCTTTTTCAACTTTCAGTGGCTTTTCACACAGTTGACTAATCTACCCTTTTTGAAACACCTCCTCTCATAGGCTTCTATGATAGTCATGTCTCTTCTGGTTGCAAGTAATAGGAACACAACTCAAACCAACTTGTTTAAACACAAAAGGAATTTATTGGCTCTTTTATCCAGGAAGTTCAAGGAATGTTGCTAGCTTAAGGCACCATGGGATCTAGAAGTTCAAACAATATTATCAGAAATCTATTTATTTTCCTCTATCTCAGCTTACATTTCCGCTGTTATCTTGGTTGTTAGGTAGGTTCACCTCACATGGCAACAAAGAAGGCTATTAGCTGTTCTAGACTTATATCAATCATCCTTCTCTTTACTGGTCTTAATTGGGGGGGGGGGGAATGCCTCTTTCCTGTGAGAATTAGCAGATGTCATAGTAAAACCTTAATTGAGCAAACCTAGTGCCACGTCCAACCTAGAGTTGGTGAGGAGGGTCAGTTGTATTAGGAAAGAACTAGCCCCACCTGAACTGCATGTATTGTGGTGGAGAGGAAAATATTCAACCTACAAAAAGCACATGTTCCATAGCTTCTGTGACAACCCCCTGTCTCTTGTTTTTCTTAAGTCCCTGCCTATTCTTTCTCAGTTTCCATTGTTGGCTTTACCTCCAAGTGTCCAACTCTGAGCTTTGTTATGAGCCTTCTTTTCTTTTCTCTTCATCCTCTCTTTTTAGCTGTTGACTAGAGTTCTAAGATCCATGGTTTAAATTTACTTATGAAGATAATGATTCCTCAAATGTATGTCCACCAGAAGCAATCTCTCCTCTGAGTAACAAATACATGTTTCTAACTGCTTACTTGAAATTTCCACATGGACATCTATATGAATCTCACAATGGTGTTCTTGGGTTCTTTTTTCCCCTCAAAACCTATTATTTTCCCCAGTCTTTAACATCTCATTAAATGACATCAACATCCATTAGTTGTTCAGTCTAAAAATGTAGAAAACATCCTTGTCTCCTATCTTTCCTTCAATTCCCATATTTAATTCATCAGCAAGTCACACAACATATAGCATCAAAATACATTCAAATCCATCCATCTCTGTCTAAGCCATCCTAATTTCTCATTAGACAGCAGCAACACCCTAATAAATTGTCCTCTTCTACTCTTCCCCTTCTCTAATCCAGTTTCCTACTTGGTGGTTGGAATGATCTTTTTATCATCTCTTACCTCGTCTCGCTAAACTTCCCATCTCCTTCACTGTATTAGACCCATGCTGGTCTCCTTTCTGTTCCTGTAACTAAGCCATTTCCTGCCTCAGAACATTTGCATTTGCTCTTTCCACTGTCTGTAAATGTTCTTTCTCCTGCTCTTTGAAATGTTCATTTCTTAGCTTAAATAGCCTCTTTGTAGTGGGACCTTCCTTTACCTCCCTATCTAAGTTTACTTCCTCCTTAATGCTCTTAATTCCTCACTCACTGGAAAGGATATAAGGTCCAGGAGCATATGAACCTTGACTATTTTGTGTACCACTAAATTGCCAGGACCTAGGACAGTGCTTAGGCATTCAAAATCTATTTGAATGAAGATCCCCATTTCCTTCATGGAATTCATTAAAGTTCCTTTCTTTCTTATTTTTCTTACTTGTTCAATGACTGTCTTCTCCACTAGAATGTAATCTTTGTAAAGGCATGGCAATTTCACCATATTTCCAGTACCTTGTACTTATTTTTTTAATTTTATTTTATTGAAGTATAGTTGATTTACAATGTTGTGTGTTACCTTGTACTTAGTAGGCACTTAATATATATTTGTTAAATGAATATTTGAGACAATGCTTATTAGCGATTCCTTCCTGAAGTTAAGCAGAGACCATCATTAATAAAGCATTCATATTGACTCTCCCACATGAAAAGAGGAAATCATACTAATTACGATATAAAAGCTATACCTAGGTCTTGGCCAACATTTGCCATTTTGAAACAGGAATTGGAATTGTTAATCATTAAAACTAAATTAAAATATGGTTAGGTGCAAATTCTGTAAAAGGACATATAGGACCTTTATAACCAGATTTCTACATTCTGGGTCTCTATACTACTATAGGCACCATATACCTTTCAGTACCATCAATCTCTCATATTTCTTGGTCTTTCACACCTCAATGCTTTTTGCATTTTGTTCCCCCATTCCTGTAGTGTCACTCTCCTCCTTTCTTTACATAGTGAAGTCCTATTTACCTTAGGCATAAATGTTCATTCTATGGATGCACTCCCCAAATTTTGCTCTCCCCTTCTTGGTATTCACAATAGTTTTACATATTCTTAACATAATATTTATTAAATTTTATTCATACACACATTTGTGTGTGTGTGTGTGTGTGTGTGTGTGTGTGTGTCTGTCTTTTATTTTCTAGTATCTTTCTCTCCTCCGAGATTCTCAGTTCTCAAGTTCTGGGACCCTGACTCACTAATTTATTTTAACTTCAGTAGCTATTGCATCACTGGCATGTAGTTGGTACCAAGAAATGTAGGCAAAAATAGAATTAATGTGGCTGTCATATTTCATCCCAAATAGGCCAGTGATATGTTTTGTAGTCAACCAATTGAAGAGGCAAAAATAAAATCAACTTACATTTTTATATCATTTCTAATTTTTCTTCCAAACACTTACACATCAATTCTCTCATTTAATCCTCATGATATCTATAATAACAAATCATTCCCATAGTACACTCAGGAAAAGACAGGTGAAGTCATTTGTCTGCAGTCAACAGCTAGTAATTGGCATTAAAGAAAAAAACTTTCATCTCTTGACTCCCAGCTGCACACTCTTTGAACTGCCTCAGGCATTCATTTTCGACCTTGATTCATGATAGAGTCATTAGTACTTGTACTGATATTATAGTAATCCTAAAAAAGACAACTGGTTATCGAACATGAAAAATAATATTCAATTTGAATAGTCATCAAAGAAAAAATGACACAGTTTTTCCTTATTCAATTAACATTAAAATAATACTGTTGTGGAGGGATGTGGTAAGATGACTTTTTTTTAATTGGTATCAGTAAAAATTGATTTAAAACTATCCTTTGGAAAGTAATTTGGCTATATTTTGTAAGAAGCTTAAACCATTTAAACACCTCATAAATCCACTTCTTGGAATGTATATTACAATAATATGAGACATAGCTTTATGTACAATAATGTTTATTGTAGATAATAGAGCATTGTTTATAATAGTAGTAAAAATTGAAACAACCTAAATATACAACAATGAGAAATGACTGATTTGAAGTATGAGGGAATATTATGATGGCAATAATTATACTTTCAAATCAATTTCAGTAACAGGAGAATCCTTATCTTATAATGCTAATTTTAACCAGATATAAAATAATATGTTTTCATAATCTCATACTTGTAGAAATATGCATAGAAATAAAACCAAAAATAGATTAAAATGCAAAGGGTATTTTTCTTTTGTTGGTGTGACAAAGGCAACTTTAAATTTATTTATTTGTATAATAGAAAAAGTAAAATAAAAAGTAAATACTTTCAATCTTTTTCAATACATAACAAGCTCTAAAACACAACAGGCAGCATACCCACTACAACTGACAAGAAGGTTCAAAGATAAAGAAAAATTTAATCTCCCTTTTGTCTAAGAAATTTGATGACTCAACGAAACTGTGGTTGTTTCCATGGGAAAAAAAGGGTCAAATAATGGAGCTAGCAGGGGAAAGTATGGATTTTAGTGGGACACAAGGAAACAAGAGGCCATGAGAAAACAGGAAAGAGACTCCCAAGCTATAGAGTAAGGCAAGCACCCAACTCCCCAATAACATCAGATGACATTAAGAACAAAAGTTTTCAGTTGAATTACATAGTATCCAGTGTCTCTTTTCTTATTGCATTCCACCTGCTCCCATCTTTATTGGTCTTCATATTAAACTTCTTAAATTTTCTATCTACTGACCAGGTAGTGTGATCTTTGTAACTTCCCAGTGCCCAAGATGGTTGGTGCTTATCACATAGTAAGTTCTTGTGAGTTTATGGAATTGAGTTAGATAAGCATTCTAATAAGTTTTCTAATAAGGGGAGATGATGAAAACAGATTTTTAGGAAGGTAGATGTGGTAGTGATATATGAAATAACTCAAGTACAGAGAGGCTGAATTTAGGAAGTGTAGATGAATCACGGGTATAGTAGCTTAGGTCAAAAGGGTTCTTTTAGAGTGGGCTACAAGAATGAACTAAAGTAAGAGTGATGACCAGTATATTTAACAACCTGTGCAGCATGGATACTGACCAGCCAGAAGAGAAGCTGGCTGAGCAGGGGTTCTGGAGGGACCATGAAGCAGAGTCTGGTGTAAACCGTCAGGCTGCTGGATGGTGCAAGGTTGTTTGGGAGGTCCAGTAGTCAGGACACAGTGGTCAGGTGATGGTGAGTACCTAGGGGGCTCAGGACAGAGGTAGAGGGAAAAAAATTCTACAATTCAAAGTCAGTACAGATGCACAAATACACAACACCTGATGTCTTCCTGGGTTAGAAAGAGTGATTGCATTTGGGAAGAACGAGTTAGGACAACTGGTTAGAAAACAACAATGTAAAAAAAATGTATTAGAAAAGCTTCTAGCATTTGTTGGGGAGAATATTGAATGGAGTCAATTTTGATGGTAAAAAATGGAATTGGTTTGAGATGATAGTAGGACATCTAAGTGGGACTAGTCAAAGTAAAGTTGAAGATTTATGATTTATGAGAGGTACTAGCATCTGAACATATAAAACAAAGAGTAACAAAGGTGTTAACTGGGGAAGCCCAAGGAGGGAAATCCACTGGAGTTTGCAAAAAAGGAGAAGAGGAGAGATCTAAGCAGACAACATCATGGATTGCTCAAATTAGGGGCATTTGAAGAGTCGTTTTCTTTTTTTTCTGTTTTTCTGAAGTTTCCATATTTTCTACAACAGTCATGTCAAATGGGGAAAACATTTACTTTTAAATCTGATTTTATTTTCACCAAATACATTATCTAGAGCAGTATACCTGAAAGTGTGATCTCAATCACAGGGCTAGCTAATTAAAATAATTATTTGTTGGTTCCAGGCCTAATGAATCAAGATCTCAGTGGATGGTGCCAGGAATCTACATTTTAAACAAGCTTCCCAGGGGACTCTCATGCACACTGAAGTCTTAGAAACCAGTGACCCAGAGCACAGAAGTACAGCACTCAGGAACATTTCCTTATCTCTTTTGGCATCGCTTCTAATCAGTGTGTATTGCTTCCATCTGGAGCCTGAGGCCTAGCTCAGCTTCACTGAGCACAGAGCTTTCCTAAACTCCCAAATTCTTTTCAGAATTTCTACCATGTTCCTGCCTGAGAGAGAGTACTCAGTAAACCACTTGGTTAATGTGTTCCAGGTAGACTTAGATAAATCAACTGGCCCATTAAAATTTTTTGCCCTTTTTAAGGGATGGAGTTTTGAGGGTTTTTTCTTGACCCTTTATCCTTTTTCATAAGTTTCATCTTGATACAAAGTTACCCCTTTATTCTTTGATTTTCTCCAGTGATATTAGTCATAAGAGGTGCAAAAAACGAGCCCGGTATGAAACATCCATTGTTGCAAACAATGAGATGACCTCACAGTTGGAAGAGGTCTGCTTGCCTTTGAGAAAAATTGAACAGAGTTTAATGACTTTATTTACACAAATACACTGTGCACAGCCTTTGTCCAAGACCTATTATCCCTCATACTAACCTAGGGAAAAATATTAAAAAGATAATAATGACATTTCTTTCTAAAAGTTGTGGTAAAGCATTAAAAGATGTATAATTTCTGCTTGGATAAAAGTTGGATAAAAAGATTTAAATACAGATTTTTTTGAGAAGCATTAAAATGTGTAAAACCATTCTTACTGGGAAAGACATTTTTTATCTAGGTTTCCCTTTTTTCTCCACTCAAATGTAGATATTGTCTTGAAGATTAAAACACTTTTTGAAATTATGTAATGGGAAACTAAAGGGCAGTATTGAAATCACACATTGAGCCATGCTAACAAATAGTACTAAGGGTTATTTTCTCACATCGATGCCCTCTAGCAAGATCAGAGACAAGGTTACATATTCCCAAATGGAACCATTAACTGCGGTATCCAGCGTGTGGTACTAATGAGGCTAAGGTCAGGGTTCAGTTCCAAAACAAGCTGGTTAGCGTGACAAGAGCGATGG
Source organism: Phocoena sinus (assembly GCF_008692025.1). Classification (NCBI taxonomy): domain Eukaryota; kingdom Metazoa; phylum Chordata; class Mammalia; order Artiodactyla; family Phocoenidae; genus Phocoena; species Phocoena sinus. The sequence continues at coordinate 31,512,507 of NC_045772.1, read as the reverse complement.
CCTCCCCAACCTGGCTATACAAAGCATTAGTCACCTAGGGATTTTTAAAACATCTTTTTGTATTATAAATTTCTGGGCCTTATTCCAGGCCAACAGAATCAAAATTTCTGGGAGTGGGGTGAGAAACCTAAGCTGTTAATGAAATCCCTAGGCAATTCTTATGCCAGTCAGAATTTGGGGATCAATAACCCCAGGGGAGCCAGCCCAAGCAAGAAGTAATCCAGGGTGACTGCTTGGTGGTCTGCAACTCCAAACTGCAAATTCTAAAACTGTTTCAGTTGAGGAAGAACCCTCAAAATCTCCAGCAAGTTTGTCCTTCTGCACCCACAGATTGGGTTTCTCAGGAGAAGCGATGAATACATGAAGATTTCAAGTCTTAATGATAAAGAGCAGGCCTGGTATCTTAAAATAGCCCTTCTAAATGCCTCTTTTCACATACACTTCACTGAGCTTTTAAATGCCAAGGGACTGAACTCACCTTTCCTCACACAACCTGAGACACACAGGAGAAACCCTCTCCTGCTCTGGAAAATGGACACCAATCTCAATCCTCTGAAAGCAGAGATCGTTTCTCCTGAACTTCCCCTGATACGCTTCTGGAGGAAAACATAGAGAAAGGATATATTCTTTGGAGAATTTGGGAGGTTTGTTCACTGCTGGATTATTTCCAAACACAAAAATCAGTCCCTGTCCAAGACCAGAAAAAACCAGGATGGTCCGGCAGGCGATCGTGAGACCAAACCACATGATAAATCGAAGTCTTTATTGAGAATTTGTGTTGGAACAGAGGGGAGGGGCTCTGAGGCAGTGTGTCCTGAATAGGGCAACAGCAGGTGGGCCAAATGGAAAGCGAAAAAAGCTGATAAATGGGGTAGAAAACAAAATACCAACAAAGTACATAAAGTTTTCACTTTCTGATCATCTGTGCTGAGGTAGAGTATATATCATCTGACTGTATTTGTTATATTGTTCAAGTCGGATAGATAACAAATAACTCCCAGAGTTACGCAAATGCATTGGGATGGGGAAACTCAATTTATCTTAAGGCACAAAATAAAATTCATCTCTTTTCTTTTTTATAGTTTTTTTTTTCTTTTTTATAGTTTTAAGGCAACTTTTTTTTTTTAGTTTAGGTTTGGAAATCTCAATTTTAAAAGGTTCCTCCTACCTTTGAAGCTGGTATTAACTCCCTTTCTGTCAGAAATTGGACATGTTAACTCCTCACCAGCAGAATCTTCAGACCTAACCCAACTGGCTCAGCAGATCCTTCCTTAAATGCAAGTAACACACCCATTTCCACTGTCATCTAGCTAAAGCCAAAGCCAAGGAGATCTGCCTTTGCAAATTTTGGCAACTATAATTGACATTTATCCACCATCCTGTCTGTTACATATTTGGATACTTTTTGTTTAAAGATAAAGTTTCTCTCAGTGCCTCCTGTTCTAAATATGTTTAAGAGGTGGAATGGGCCTTGGGGAGAAAGCTGGCCCACGACATTACACGCTTTGTAAGATGCCAGGCACCTACACTTCTTAAGAGTTAATACTTTTAATACAGTGTTTTTCCCTAGAGAATCTTAACCTTAAAGGAGTTTCCATTCTGTTCTAGAAAATGAGGCAAAAAGCCATCTTTTCCTGAATTCAGCAGGGTCCTTGACCTCTCAGGCTACAGAGAGAAGTCTGGTTGCTGTCATTTTGAGACAGTCAGCCAAATGCTTTTACAAAAAAAAAAAAAAAAACTGGGGGTAGATGAAAGTTCTGCCTATAAAGTAGCTGTTACTACAGTGCATTGTGGTTCTATTACCGTGTACCCAAAGCATAAAGAATTCAGGTATGAAGTGGTGTGGCAAGAGTTGCAAATTAAATAAGATGTGCCTTGGGGTTTTTCCTTTAGTGGGCCGCAGAAACATGCCCATGACTCCAGGGAACATGGTGACTAAATCAAAAACAAAGCATTCATGCATCATGTTAAATGTAGCAGAGGAGAAGTTATTAAACACTTCTTGGTGATCAATTACATGAGATACGCCCTTTTTTCACAGCTTTGGTTTCAGGTATGTGGGAGAGTTGAAAATGTTTAATTGCACCTAATTTGGTTCTGCAGTTTAATCATATTGCCTAAGCATTGTGCTGATGTCTGTAATCTGTGTAAGAATTTGTAAGGGGCTTCATTCTGACACCTTCAGAGGAAGGGAATTTTTTTTCTTTTGTGAAATAATCATACCTAAGCTTTGATCTACTTTCTTGGAAATTAAGGAAATTATGAAAACATGCCAAGTATGTTATAGGTTAGGTACAATTTGGAAAGAAAGTCCTTCTTAGCATTCCTGTAGGCTTTACTTAATTAGATGCAGTCATTTTCATCACACCCACCAACCTATTGGCCCAAATCCTGAGAGAAGTTCCTTCCCAGATAGAAGCTAAAATAGAGACAGAGGGTAAGCATTCCTCTGTGCCTGGCCCATTTCAGTGTTTTCTGTTGGCCACTCTGTTACCATCAATCACCTGAGATCTGATCATTCCTCCAATCTTGCTGACTTCCGATTTTCTAGACTTCTTATTTAACCACCACGTTCAAGCATTTTCACCTCCTGGCTTCAAGACAATCTTCTCCTTTTCAGACCCTCTCTACTTTTCTTCATAGTACTTAGTAATACTTAAAATCACATTATTTATTTATTTAATGTCAGCTGTTTGTCCATTTTCTCTCACTAGAAACTCCATGAAAGAACGGAGCTTGTTGGTCTTGTTGACTATTAAATCCTCAGTGTCTATTCTGGGGTCTAGAACAAAGTTTGTCTTCATTAAATGGTTGATGAGGGGATGGGTGGATGGATGAAACCCTGACATTTACTAGGCTCTGTTCTGGACTGGTTCATGTCCCTGATTAACTCCAATAGAGTAGGCTCCATGGACTTCAGACCTCATGGTATATTTTAGGCAGTTACCAAAATCTTTGTACATACAGTACAAGCAAAAAAAAAAAAAAAAAAAGTTAAAGAATTTAAAATCTGCTGAGAAGGTCAAAACAAAATAAACATGAGAATAACATCTGAGTGATAGTTGACCAGAAAGGGGAAACCATATGACAACTGATGAGGCTGACTTAGGACCAAAAGTTTTGGGAAAGCAGACTCACCATTAGAGCTACTCCTGGTGCCTTTGCTCTAGAGGTGATGGATAGAATGGATAGAAAATAAGAATCATTGTTTTCCAGATCAAACTGAATCAATGTCTTCCCCTCAACAGTATATCCAAATGTAAGGATCAAGCATAAATAAGAGCAAAGTAGCAATGGTAACCATCTTAAGTCAAAAGTTTTAACTGGATATAAGCGAATGTAGAGAGATGATGAAGGGCCCTTGTAGCCAGGATAGGATTTCACTTACTCTTCATAAGAAAACTATCAAGGAGACAATGACCAATTTTATAGGAAACTGAAAATCAGACTTATTAAACGTCTTTCAGGTCATATAATGATGAATATGTGATTCAAACCCATATACATGCTCTTTCTACGATACCAGGAAAGGCAAATGGGTATCATTTTACCTTCCATTCTGATTGATTGGTAGCAACAGTCTCAAGACCAGTGTTGGAAAGCACTCTAAGACTCCAGCAGGATCCATGGGGATGAGTGGGGAGGTCAGCCATGTCAAGGAGGAGTGGCTGCACCCATGTGGTTTGCCATCTCTACACATGTTAATTTTTATCATGTTAGGTAATTTGGGGAGAAAGATACTCCATGAAAGATTACTAACAGTCTTAGTACAGGGAGTAAACCTGACTAGGCTTTTCTTCTATTTAAACAGACAAATCATGCTTTTTCTTAATCAAAGTATAGTTGATTTACAATGTTGTGTTAATTACTGCTGTACAGCAAAGTGATTCTGTTATACATACTTATATACATTTTTAAATATTCTTTTCTATTATGGTTTATCACAGGATATTGAATATAGTTCTGTGTGCTATACAGTAGGACCTTGTTGTTTATCCATTGTATATATAGAAGCTTACATGTGCTAACACCAACCTCACACTCCATCCACACTTTTTGAGGGGACCTCTACCTGGGTATAAAATGAAGTATTTATTTTAGATTTTCTTCATTTTTATTAATTACAAAGGAGTACATACTTGTAACAAGCAAAAAGGTACGAAGACCCAGAAAGAGTTTAAATAATCTCCCTCCACTCCACCAATCTCTCCCACTCCCACCTAGACAAACTGGTATGTTTCCTTCCACATCATCCTCTACGTTCCTCCATGTTTTCCATGTTCTGCATACACACACCAAACTGGAGTTTATCATTTGTTTTTGTAAGTACATCACTCTATCTATCTATTATTTGTCTATTTTTCTCAGTATTTCTCATTTAATATTATCTACTGTGCTACATACCATAATTTATTCTACCATTCCCCTGTTGATGGACATTCAAGTTTCCAATGTTTTACCATGTCGTATAAAGCTATAGTAAATATCCTTGTACACACATCTTTATGCACAGGTGCTGTCATTTTTATAAGATAGATTATCAAATGTGGAATTACTGGCTCAAAAGGTGTATTCATTTTTACTTTAATACACATTTCCGTATTATTTTGCAAAAGTCAGTAGCAGTTTATCCTCCTATCGGCGATGTATGAAAGTGACATTTCCCTGTGTCCTCATCAGCACTTAGATGTTACATCATTTTTTTTAACTTTTGCAATTTGAAGAGCAAAAAGTGATATTTGATTGTTGCTTTCCTTTGCCTTTGCCTGACCACTCATAAAATTGAGCAGCTTTTATGGATTAGTTGGGTTTCTTCTGTAAGTTGATGTTTCGTCAGCGTTTAAAATACACGTTGTGTAATTTACCATTTTTCTTACCAATTTATAGATATTCTTTATATAGTCAAGAAGAGTCACCCTTTATCTGTCAGATGTGCCACAAAACCTTTTTATCTGTCATTTAGTTTTTTAAATTTTGTTTGCAATGTTTTTGTTGTAAAAATATATTTTACTTAAAGTACTTAAGATTCTCCCTTTTTATGACTCTGCTTTCCAAGCCTTGGTCAGTAAGCTTTCTTTTTTCCCAAAACTATTTTCCCACAAGTATTTTCCTAAAATTTCTTTTAATATATCTGAAGTTTTATTTCTTACATTTAAATGCCAATTTTTCTCTAATTTTTTTAGTTAATTTTTCTTTTAGGTGGGGTTGCCAAAGGGACCACTATTTGTTAAGTAATCTAGAAGGAGACTACACATAAACAGATCATTAGAAAAGAATGTAGACGGCAGTGTGGGCATAAGGGATGCTCATAGAGAGAAGACATATTCAACTTAGCCAGTGTATGAGAGTGTGCCCAAGGTGAGCCTTAAAGAATACTGCAAGCATATGCAAATCATACCAGTATTCTCTCTCTCTTTTTTCCTTGACTCAATCCATCATCGATATTTCTGATGCTACTCTCTAGCTCAGTCCTGATCACCAATAGTCCTACTTCTAGTGGGCGAATCTCAGTCTCCATGTCTAAAATTTTAGGCAATAACATACAGGAGTGGATCCAGCCAACAAGAGCATGCCCTGTCTAAATTAGGCAGCCTCCCAGCAACACTTTCTTATTCTTGCCATGTGGGAACACACCCAGATTATATAACTTTTAAAGAGAATTCTAAAATACTGATTTTTATGTAAACTAATTTTTAAACATTAGCAACTAATTTTGTTTAACAACACACACACACACACACACACACACACACACACACAAAACATGTGAGCCAAACAAAAACCACCTCTACGCTTTATTCTTTCTAAGAGATACCACTTTGCAATCTCAAGGCTACTCCAAGCTCTACTGACTTTGATGTGTTCTGCATACTCTGCCAGGTTTGTCATCTCACACTCTTAATCAAAAACTGTCTGTTGTATTACCCCGTTTAATGAATTAAATCTCAAGCTCCTAGCCTGACTTTCAATATTGTCAGTGCTTGGCCTCCACCTACCTTGCCAGCCTTATCGCCCACACAGCCTGTGAAGATTAGTCCCTTCAGGCATATAACAGAATGTCTTATTCATGACATGCCCAATAAACATTTTTACACTGGCTGGATAAATGGCTTTTTGAGGAATAATGTGTTGACAAGTTTAGGTATGAGAGTTAGAATAAAGATTGGCAGGATAGATAAGACTTAAATGGTGCAAAGCCTGGAATAAAGATGAAAGAGCTTGGACATTATGCTATAGGCAGGATGTGTAGTAGAAAGCATTCAAGACTAACAGATCAGGAAGCCTGGGTTTAAATCCAGCTCTTCCGTTTTTAAATTATGTGGTTCTGGATAAGTGACTTCCTATTAATCAGTTTAAATGTCTTTATTTATAAAGTGAGGAGATTGGAGGTTTTAGTTTTTGTTTTCATTAGGTAAAGACCAATTTGAGGGAGGGAAATGTTCTCAAGGTAGTCTCTTAGAAAGATTGATTTAATGATGAAAGTGGATATGAAGCAAAAAGAATCTTGAGATAGCAGTCATTTTGGAGATCATTGCATTGGCCAAACTGTGAAGTGAGAAAGTTGAGGGCCACAAAGTAGCATTAAGAATAAACAGAAGAAAGAGGATGCAGGCAACTCTATGAATAAAGAATTTACAGGACTTGGTTTCCAATTGGAGAGAGGAGAGAAAAAACTCAAAAAACATTATGGTTCTGAGTTTAGGATACAGGAAATATTTTGAAGACAAGGACTAGTAGGTGGTTAATAAATATTGTGTTAGGACATGTATTAATAACCTTACGTAGTTACATGGAAGAAGCAGTAAATATAAAGTAAGCAGAAAACATTTAAACTTCTCCCATCATTCCAGTCTACTCAGGGAGAGCATCTCTAAGCAAATGACTTTGACAGTCAAAGGCTTCATCGTGACTTCTCTTCACTTCTATTAAATGAATGTCCTCCACATCTTAGACTGGAGATCTGAAAACCACGGAACTCTCGTAAACACATCACTCTTATAAACACATCACTCTGTAAACACGTCCCAATACATTTGGGATTTTTCAGATCAAAAATGCATCAAGAAAAAGAGCTAGAAATGCAGCATTTATCTCTTTTCCTGATAGCTTCCCTCCTCGGCATTGTACTAACGTCCCCTGAAAACACGTGCCTTCCAATTAGTTGGAGTTGAGTAGTAAAGGTGTTGAATTAAAACAGGGGTGCAAATTATCAGGGAAGACGTGGAAATATAATGTTATTTTGTAGCTTATAAATTCCTTGTGAAGAACATCTAGGACTACATCGTCACTAGTCATATATGGCTGTTGAGCTATTGATAAAATGTGCTCTTAAAATCAATTTCACCTATTTATTTTTCTTTTTTCTGTTTCTTTTTACTTTTCTTAATATGGCTATGAATAAATGTAAAATAGCACATGTGGGTTACATTTGTGGCCCACATTTAGTGGATGGTGCTGCTCTAGAGTAAGGTTTGATCAACACTGAGGGCTAATCATCATGGCATGGGAGAAGCCATGTGCCAGAATTATCATATTCTGTCAGCTAAATAACTCCTGCCTTCTAGTTTCTTATTTCATTAACTCCCACACCCTAGAGTCTAAGAACACAAGCAAACGGGTATTGATTCCACACATACTGATATCATAAAGAAAGAAAGAATCATCTCCATTCTGGAGAAAATTGAGTTCTATTCTGGCCATGCTGAGTTTGAGGTAGTACATCCAGAGAGAATGTAAAAAAGGATGAGGAACATGGAATTGAAGCTACGGAGTGAAGATAGGGCCTGAGATGTCATATTAGGTGAACTGAAGCAAAAAAGGTGTTTAAATGTCCACATCTCCTAATACTCCATGTTCGGTCATAAATAAATTCATTTTCAATTGCTGAGACTCATTTCTCAGTGGTAAAGTAGGAATGATCATTTGTATTCCTCAGCAAATATTACTGGACCCCATCTTCAGATGCTGAAGATGCAATGATGAACAAGGCCCATCCTTGACTTCCAGAAGCTTTGATCTAGTCAGGGAAGCGTTAGGGAAATGGGCAGTAACGAGCTGGTATCAGAGTTGTCACAGTTGGATAACTACTGAGGAGCAGCAAATTCAGTCTTAAAGGGGGTCAAATTCCTTCACTCTGATCATCCATATTCAGATTTCTGTATTCAGCACAGCTATCCCTCTTCTGGAAACCTTCACAGTTGCCACTCCACACCCCAGCTATCTACCTCTTACCCCCGTGCATACCTCTACTAGCTCTGCCATCTGTAGAGTCATTACTTTTTTTGTCTCTCTGTCTCCATTACACTATGAAATCCTTGAAGGCAAGATTTTTGTTTTCTATCTCTAGATGCTTAGAAAACTTCAAGTACCAAATAAATATTTTCTCCTTCTCTTTCTTTCCTGTTTCTTCAAGCAGAGGTAAGCGCTAAAGTTATAAAAGCAAGCAGAGCTGAAAGACAGAATAAAGAATCCAAAATGTAGAGGGCTCAGGACTGTTCTTTGGGAAAATCTCCATTTTAGAAAAAGAGAGTTCTATGTCATGGAAGAGAATTTCTCAAAAAGAGTGTGGCAAAGAATATTATCAAATGCTGCAGTAATGAGAATGCAGAAAGACTGTTGATTTGGCTGTTGTATTACATTTATTATCTGAATTCATGTCAAAATACTATAGAATAATTGTCCCAGTGACTTCTTCAGCTTTTTATCAATGATACATCTTTGTTTTTCTATCTGTGAGCATTACAAAGACCTTAGGCAAGGTTGAGATTCTTCTGCCAATGACAACAAAACTCTTTTGAAGTCTGGCAGATGCCTTCAGTGAACATACAGTAGTGAGTGGTGAACTCCCAGCAGCAAGGGAAGTCGGGTGATTCTCTTGTTAGCACGAGCCACGCATGGCCTGACTCTAAGCATTGTTAAGGAAACAGCTTCAGTTTCTTCTTTCACTTATTTCTAGCGGGCTGTTGAAGCAAAGGTTCAAAAACATGAGAACCTCGATGAATCATACATCCTGTCTTCCTCCTCACAGACTCCGTTATGACTCAAGGATCTTCACCCCTCAGACAAAGTACTGTGCTGGAAAGACGGCTGAACTCACAAAGGCCTGATTCTGAGTCCTGACTTTGCTACTGTCTAACCAAGAGCAAGTCATTTCTGAGGGTCTCGGTTTCCTCATCTGTAGAAGATACCTTCCTGTTAGCTTATAAGCTTCTTCAGAGTAAGCACCAAGTTTCACTTCTTTGTATCCTCATCCCTTAGATAGTATTTATATAAAGTAGACACTGCATAAGACGAATTTTAAAATGACTTTAGACTCCTAGTTTTAGTGTTCAATATCTGAAGTTCTGATATTTACCTAAAACTTTAAAATGCTTCATGACCACAAAATAATAGCCAGATATATTTTTGAATGCTGTATCATCAGCAAACTATGAGCCAGCCCTCTTCCTGTTTTTATATAGTTTTACTAGCACACGGTCACACCCATTCATTTACATATATTCTATAACTGCTTTCAAGCTATAAAAGCAGTATTGAATAGTTGTGATAGAGACTGTCTGTCCTGCAAAACCTTAAATATTTACTATCTGTTCCTTTATGGAAAGGGTTTGCTGACCCCTGATATAGACTGTAGTTGACTGTGAATACCAAGGAAGCACGTTGAATAAGATCCAGGTGGGACTTTGAAGATAGTGCTGAACCCATGGGCATTCTTCCTTTCAGAGAATACAGAGCCTACCTTTCAGTAGGATGAGCTGAGTGGTCAGTAAACATAACTTTACTTGAGGATCGCGTTTATTTAGAGGGTCTGCGTGCTCAAGGAAGCTGCCAGAATGCAACACTGAGAAGTAAAAATCAACCTTCAGATTTGAAAGCACTGGCAATTCAATAATGTCTGAAAAGTAGGCCAAACCACACACGCGGCAAGAGCTATTTTTGCCTGGCTAGTTCTTCTTTACATTCGAGAGCAAACTCTAGCCTCAGCAACTCTAGGAAGTACTACTAGAAGCACACCTGACATGTTTAAATGGTATATTTCATGACTGGCTCTCGTTATGACTAGGCGATTCTCAAGGGATCATCTTTCTATTCCCAGTATGCAACACATTTCTTGGTGTGGCACGTAATACAGGCTCAATAAATGCTTTTGAACCAAACTGAACTGAACATGTGGGTTCAGGTTGGACAAAGACATCTACCTTGGCCTGAATTGTTGAATTAATACCAAATATCTTTCTTTCCAAACTTAGGGAATAAATAATAATTTTCCTAGATTTTTTTCACTCCCTCCCCCACTATCAAATCTGATTTCGAAAAGCAATAAAACCACACAAAGTTCAAATGTTTGCTAAGCACCTACTCTGTGCAAGGCAAACAGAGGCAACCATAATTCCTTTTGGCCTCATAATTCTTTTTTCTCCCAGATTCCCTTGAGGTCAATTAAGATCTCCCTTTATGCTGAGGACACGCAAGCCTGACATTATTGGCATGGCCAGGTGAATGTATAGGCTGACCTGTAATAAGAGAGAGAAGGCAGTCGGGGTCCACATCATGCAGGCTTCACCAGAGGAATCAAAGTAAAGCAGCAGTTGCCTTAAGTTCGCTGGATGAAACAAGCACCAATTAATGATGGGCTAAGTGGTTCACACAAAAGCTTCTAATTAATGAATCATTAAAGCACACACTTTGGAACATGGAAAAATCATGCAACATGCCCAGAAGCAATCTTCCAATTCTGCGGCTATGCTTAAATGCAGTGCTAATTTCTGAGGGCCTGCCATTTGTCATAGCACTGAGATGAATCACGAATGTGATTACTGCATCGCCCAATACACAAGCTCTCCCCTGGGGAAGTGAACCATCCTGAGAGCAACTCCTAATAAGCAGAAATTAAGTGTTACTCTCCCTTGCCACCAGGAGAGGAAAAAAAAAATGCATGCCTGGAGAAGGGGTGGAGAGGATGGATAATTTGGCTGTCCATAAATTGTGAGAAGGGAAAGAGATAGACATCTATTTTGAGCCTCTGTGGCCTGGGGAACCACACTCCCTGTGCTCAAAGTCAGGAGCCCTCTTACACAATAAATAATTCAAGAAACCCCAAGCAAGTACCTGGCGAGGAAGCCTGCTTCCTGAAAGCTCCTCCTCTGCTAATCTTGGAAGAGCGGTGGATCACCCTGTAGTTCAGAATGCCTGCTTTCCACCTCAGGATTCTGACCAAGGTCCCCAGCCAGGGGCCATAAGGAGGAAACCAACACAATCCTGTCATTGTTTGTGTTATTTATAGCTTATTGTTTAAAAAAATTGGAAATGACTATGTCAAACTGAAGATCTCATACATGAATCTGGCAGGCACTTTTACTGGAGCAGATTTTTAAAACAAATTCAATAGATTGTACACTGTTTGAGGGAAATGACAAACCACAAACCCCTCCTTCTGATATTATGTCTTCCCCTGTGTTCGTCCAGCATCTTCTCCTAACATGCACCCAGCGTAATTTTTGATGAAAGGCCAGTTGGCTTTCAGTTTCCAAATAACCCCCAGTTTTTCTGTGCAAAATCCAAGGAAGCAAAAGCACAAATATCTCCTGTTTTTTTAATCTCTGATTTTATTCTGAGCTCTGTAACACTAAGATGTTTATGGAAAAGATTAATGAGATATGGTCAATATATAGTATACAAAATACAACAATGTGTAAACTATAAAATGTCATCAAATGCTACTTTATGATTCTAGAGCAAGGCACCATGCTCCAAGTCAACCAAGGCTACATTTTTGAGTGGGTGTGGTGTTTCGTGTTTGTTTCTCAGACCTCAGCCCAGGGCCCCTCAAAAGTCTTATCCTTTAAGATGTCTTTAAAAAAAAAAAAAAAAAAAAAGATGTCTTTAATCAGTAAAAGACATTAGTAAAGGTGATGAGAAAGATGGATGGAGTGGGAAAACTCAGTACTGACACGTGTATTTTAGTGTGAAGGGTGATCTCTTCAAACTTTTAAAATTATCCAAGGTCACTGGCACACAGTTGAATACCAAGGTGCTCTTACTTTATTTACTGTAGAATGGAAATGAGGTCAAATTCCTTTGGGCCTTGCAAATGATTGTCCCCCCTGAAATGTCTCTGTAAATCTGCCAAGTAGACAGCAGCTGTTCTTACCCCTTGCCCTGACTCTTCCACACACCACCTTAAAAAGAACCAGCAGGAAATATCCTTATACTTTTTATTTACTGGTTCTGCCAAATGCTTATTTGCCTCTAGGGGGCATTTCTAAAGGCAGCAAAGGAAAGTATTTCAGCTCTTATGGTTGTCAAACCAGATGGCTCAGGAATAGCAACAGCAAAGAAATAGTAACAGAAAGGGGAAAAGAAAATCACTTTGATCAAGTCAGCCTTTATTGCCGTGAGCAGAAATAAAGTCCAACTGGTTTCTGAATTGAACTGGGGAATGAAAAAGATTGACTTCTTAAAAAAATTTTTTTTAAATTTTTATCTAGCTAACTTTCCTGGATGGACAGTCTCTGACCTTTGACCGAGAACAAATGCCATAAAATTAAGTGTCATTAGAATGACACTGTCATAATCAAGGGTTAGTATTACAAAGATCACATTAATTCACTAAAGAGTGGAAAAGACAAGCTTAATTGAGATAGCCACCACCCATTTTTTAAGGTCAAAATTTATTTGGAAAAGAAGAGAAGTATTGCAGTACTCAGAAATTATTGCATAGCAAAAGATATTCTTTTGAATGAGCTCTTCAAAACCCTTGTATCAATATTATGACTTACTGTTACACCAACTTTCTCATCTTCTAGGTTCCGTTGCCCAATGTATCTATTAGTCCCATTGCATCCCCAGTCACTTTTAATACCTTACTTTGTTCTCCTTTAATATAGTTTATATTTCCATAGTGTCTTTCCTCTCCCAGTATGATGCAAACATCAATTAACTAAGCTACCCAACATCCCCGTGTGGGTGGAAGAGTCCTATTATCCTCATTTTGAAGCTGGGAAAAAAGGTTCAGTGAGGTGAGGTGACTTGCCCAACCAGCCAGTAGGAGAGGCAGAAATGGCCGCAGTTGCTGGTGCCTGGTTATCTGCTTTAACTAGCAGACATGATAATTTATGCCCTCTAATTTCCTCATAGCCATTCATATGTGGAGTGAGGACATCAATACCGAGGTCCATTAGAGAAACCAGTCAAATTTTTACAAACATCCACTTTTGCTTCCAAAACAGAAAAACCATATTGATTTCCACTGAAAAACTTCAAGAGCTCCTTCCAAATATATGTCTTAACTCTTATGTCTCAATGAATGGGCAGCTTGGCACATAAAAGTGGTTTGGTTAGGACAAAACTGACTTTACTCAAACCCGTTAACAGGTCGAAAAGAAATGAATTAAAATTTTTTTTTTACTTTATATTATAGTTGATGAACAATGCTGTGTTAGTTTCAGGTGTACGGCAAAGTGATTCAGTTATTGGGAGTTTGGGATTGACATGCACATACTGCTATATTTAAAATAGATAACCAACAAGGACCTACTGTATGGAAAAGAAATGAATTTTTACAAAGAAAGATCCAATGAAATTGAAAGTAATCTTTGCTAATAATAATAAAAACTGCCATTCAGTGAGCTCCTGAGCTTCTACTGTGAGCTGATGCCCATGTGCATTTTCTCATTTATTGCTGACAGCTCAGTGGGGGAGGACTGTTCTTATTCCCACTTGAGAGATGAGAAAATTAAAGCACGCAGAGAGGTGAAAGTAAATCATCCCAGGTTAGATAGCTAGTACGCGAGGGAGTCCAGCCTCAAACTCAGGCATTCTGTCTCCAGAGTCCGTGCTTTTAACTGTTTTTGCTGTAATTATTCCATTGCCTGGGTGTGATGCCACGTACTTTTTCCTCCACATTAGAAATTGCATGCTCTCTCTGACCATACAGTAAATGTTAGTGAGCATTGTGCTTGCATTTTATATCACCCAGGAGCTTTCAGGAACCTAAGAGTAAGGTGTACCCTTTCTTCTCAATAAAGTTTATGCCCATTTGCAGACAAGAAACTAATTTATTTTTTTAAATTTCTACTCCCATATTGTAATGTTGAGGGTAGTGACTAGGTCTTCTTCCTTTTTTTTCCCCTCAAGCTCCCAAGAAAGCCTTACGCAGTATTAGCCTCACAGTAGGCACTTTTTTCAGTTTGATTGGGTTTGATGGTTTCTTTCTCATTTTCTCTTAATGCCCCTTGAAATTCTGAGGATTTAAAAAAACAAAAAATTCTCCTTTGTGGTGACATTGGCAAATAAGAGGATCCATGTCTAATCTCTCCAAGTTAGAATTTTAGTGCCCCCGGGACCACTCAGGCATCTGCCTGAACCGCTATGGTGGGTACAGAAGCCAGTAACGCAGGCAAGGTCATCCTAGCTAAGGGTGAGTAACTGAGACCACTAGGATTCATGTACTCTGATTCATAGCTACCTCATTCTTTTCTACTTGTTTATTCTAATAGCCAAAACAATCACCACTTCTGTTGAGTGTTTATACTGAGTTTGGCACTATGCTCAGTGCTTTACATGCATTATCTCATTTACTCCTCCTCCAAAGCCTATAACATGGGGCTATTATTCTCCTTTAAGTATGAGAAAACTGAGCCACAGAGGCAATATATCACTTCCCAAAAATGGCAACTCTAAGTGTTGGTACAGGCATTTGACCCAGGCAATCAGACTCCAGAGCCCAAAAGTAGAATCTGTATGTTATTGCCTTTCTATCTTTGGATTCCTGGAAAATACCCTACTGTTTAAGACATTCATATACCAAGATAATTTTTATCATATCTTAGAATAATTGAAGATATTATAGGCATTTTACAACTAGTAGCTAAAGCAGGCACTAAAAAATGGCTTTTAAAAAAGAACCAGGTTTTCTTTTGCAGCAAAGTGTCGTTGGGCTGCTTTGTGTTTGCAGCTATAGAATGAAAGTGGCCATACGGAAATCCCCATAGTGCCTGGGAGGAAGGGGAGAGGAATTAGGTCATCCTAGCTGGCATCTCAAGAAGGATCACAGGCACGACGAAGCTGATCTCTTATATTTTCAAAATTCTTTCTAGTCTCTTTGTAGGTAGAACTCACTCCCTAAAAGACAAGAAAGAAACTGGGAGGGGAGCTGATTGAAATCTGTATATCTAAGATTTGTGGGTTCAGCTGATTAGCAACTAAAGAGATGGCCTTTAAGGCCCCAGGGGAGGTTTGAGTTTACCCTTGGTTATCTTTTCCTCCTGAATAGTAGTATGAACTCCTGGGGAGCAGAAGAAAGCTGCCCTGCAAGACAAAGTCACAGGAGTTGCTTCTTTTCTTTCTCAGATGGAAGAAAAAGAACTCTAGGAATCCTTTATAGTTAACTATTAAAATTGGTTTTTCCTTTTTGCTTTTTTGAACTTCTTTAGCCCAATCTCTAAGAGCAATCAAGCAATAAAACTTCACCCTAGGTAAGCAGGAAACACCAAAGTAGCTCATCTTCTTCTTTCCTCTTCTAAAGCCAGCATCCAGAACAATGGCTTAAAAGAAAACTAGCTTGCATTCTTTTGCAAAAAAAGGATCTCAGGGCTGGGTTATGTTTTCAGCTTTGGTGCTGACCCCAAAATGTTAGGATTTCTTCAGGGTCTATGAAAGAGGGTTCAGAGTAAAGGGAGGTGAGAGATGTGTGACCATCTTTATACCCTATCCAAAGACCCTGCTTGCCGCTAGACCCCTGTAGTTTAGGTGGAATTACCTGGGGCAAAAAAAGGAGATCAAGGGATAGGAGAAATAGATGTGGATGAAGGCAGGACCAAAAGAAAATAGAAATGTGGAGAGGTACTAGAGGAAAAAAAAAAAAAAAAAGGAACCATAGAAATCACTTCAGAAGAGTAACACATATGGAAAAGGCAGAAGGAAGAGAAAAGTGAAGTTAAGACATCTTGGATAACAGTTCACTTGTGTCAACCATTTATTCAACCAGTTAGCCAAAAAGACCAATGTCCAGGAAATATGCTAAACATTAGGGGTTCAAAGATGAGTGGAACAGGGGACACAAAGTTTTTAGGGCCTTAGACCGCTGTGGCCCCCTTTGCCTGGCAAAGTAATAAAGCTGTTCTTCTCTACTTCACCCCAAATCCTGTCTCTGAGATTTCATTTGGTGTCGGGATACAGAGGCCGGATTTGGCTTCACAATCTGTTGGTTTGATACTTTGATACATTGTAATATGATTACCATCATAGTGTTAGCTAACAGCTCTATCACATCACATAGTTATCATCCTCTTTTTGCGGTGAGGACACTTAAGATCTAGTCTCTCAGCAACTTTGAAGTTTCTAATACAGTATTGTTGATTATAATCACTGTGCTGTGCATTCGACCTTCAGAACTTATTTATCTACCAGTTGCCAGATTGTAACTTTAAACAACAGCTCCCTAATTCTCCACCCCTCCAGGCCTCTGGTAACCACCACTACACCCTTAAAAAAAAAAAAAAAAAATGAGTGGAACATATAGCCTTAACCCTAAAGAATCCAGTTTAGGTAGGAAGATTAACATGTAGATAAATAACGTGATGCATACATTAATATTATTCTTAGTTGCACTTTATTTCTTTTTGTCCTTCAAATGTGGCAACCTTGATCCCACAAAAGGTCTTTTGTGCTTATCGGTCCTTCTGTTTGAAGTGTTCTCCACAATTAACTTTACGTAGCTGGCTACTTCCTACTATCCAAGTCTCATCTCCAACCCACCTCACTGAAGCAGCACCCCCAATCCCACTCTACACTCACCCATTTTATCTTATCCGAAAGTCCGTGTTCAACATCAGAAATTATCTTAATTTTTTATTTTCCCACAGGTTCAAAATCTATCATCCTGTACTAGGACGTAAGCTCCTTGAGGAAGGAAACTCAATGGTAAGTCATTGATGAACTCATAAATATTTTTTGACTATTTGACTCACAGACTGACATATTATAAAAGATAAGCATATTATCAAAGAGATAAGCATAGGATTCTGTGGTGCCAGAAGATGCAAAAAACTCCATTATGAGAACATTAAGGAAGGCTTCTCAGACGGGGTGATTTTGTTGTCGTTGTTGAATATGTAAGCTTGAATAGGTGTGCAATAAGTGGGCAAGGGTAGCAAAGCGTTCCAAGCCAAGGGCGCATGTGATGAGTCATAAAAGAGTCCTACTCCTTCTGGGAACTGCCTTTCACCTAGTGTGTCTAGAGTACATACAGATGATGCTGGAAGAATGTGAAAGCCATGATGGAGTACAATCGTCCCTCAGTGTCCATGGGGGAATTAGTTCCAGAACCACTGCGGATACCAAAATGCACAGATGGTCAAGTCTTCTATAAAAATGGCCTTGTACAGTTGGCCCTCGGTATCCGCAGGTTCTACACAAATTCCATTAGCGGTTGGTTTGAATCCACGAATGTCTATTAACAGGATTTACCTGTAGTTAAAAGTCCAAGCTTTGAAGCTAGACTTTCTGTAAGGACAGGAATACCTCATTTTATTGTGTTTCACTTTATTATGCTATGCAAATGTTGCTTTTTTTACAAATTGATGATTTGTGGCAACCCTGCGTTGAGCAAGTCTATCGGCACCATTTTTCCAGCAGCATTATTTTTTAAGGTATGTGCATTGTTTTTGGAGACAACATGCTATTGCACACTTAATAGCCTACAGGATAGTGTAAACATAACTTTTATATGCACCGGGTAACCAAAAGATTTGTGTGCCTCATTTTATTGTGATACTCACTTTATTGCGGTCGTCCGGATCTGAACCTGCAGTATCTCTAAGGGATGCCTGTAAATCCTGGTTTTTCTACTTGTAATTAGGGGATGTTAGGCAAGTTATCAGTCTTCTCTGTTCTTCAGTTGCCTTATCTGTAAAATGGGAATTTATTTGATTTATGTCATGCCTACCTCAAGGGATTCCTGGGAGGATTAAGTCAGTTAATATATGTAAAATACTTAGAAGAGGGTAAGTGCTTAAAAATGTTATTACTGGCATGGGGTGATGAGAAAAAGTAATTATGACTATTGACAGTCTTATTTTATTCTAAACACTTTATGCAGGTTAACTAATTTAATCTACATACACTTATAAAGAAGATACTATTATCACCATCTTACACATAAGGAAACTTGGTAGACACAGAGGTTCAGTAATTTGTCCAAAGTCACACAGCAGTTAATAGCAGGGCTGAGGTCTAAATCTAGGGGGTCAGGTTTTTGAATCTTGCCTTTCACTATTATACTATGCCACCTCTTTGGAAGCTTAGTTCGTAGGGATCCTGTGAGGAAAAATGAAATAAAGTATATAAGTGGCTCATCATAGGGCCTGGCCTATATTAAGCACTCAATGTGATATGTATTTTTTAAAAATGCCTACAGGACAATAGAGCTATAATTGGAATAAGTCAATATTCAGAAAATATAGTTATCTGTGGATTTATTGGGAGACTCAACAGAACCTGGAGAAGACAATTAGGGAGCATCTCGGCAATAACTGACTGGTTGAATTACTGCTGAACAGGCGGTTGAAAGGTCGAATAGCCATAATCACTTGCTTGACCTTGATTTCTGGTGGGAGTACCAAAGCCTTCTTGTGTATCAATCTTTGCCCAGCTGTACTTCTTCACTAATTAATTTTTAAAAGATCTAAGTCAATTAATTATAAAGTAATGGGTTGTCACTTCCAGCTGCCAAATTATCTACATTGCAGCTATATCTAATTAGCTTATTCTAACTGTTTCTTGGAAACATTTTATGTTAATTTATGTACATAAGTTCTGTGAATAACAAGTTGTACATTATTCTGTAAAAAATTGCGAAACTAGTCCTTTTGTGGACATTCAGAATAAAATAAAATAATATAAAATAGTATAAAAACACCAGAATGACAAAGGGAAAGCACCTTTAACATACCTAATTAAAGTTAATAAGTAATTAAGCAAGCAAATTAAACAAGAATTTCATAATGGAACATAATAAATGCCTCTAAAATGCTAAATGCTTTAAAATGTGTAAAGCTAGCCGGTGATTTGGTGTTGTCAACAAACTCTTGACGTTGAACAGGATGGAACAAAGGCAGAATTAAAGGTGTGGTTTCATTTATTACACGTAGAGTTGGGCAGCTGTAACATAAATGTGAAGAGATATATTTTCTTTTACAAAGAACCTCTAGATTCCCATTGTCTGTTCTTCCTGTTTTTCCTTCTGTCTTAGAAGAAAAGGTGTCCCTCTTATCCAAGGCTGAAACCTCCACCAAAGCTCTAAGTCTCATTCCCTCCGACCTCTCCTGAGACTCTGCTGCATAAACAACTCCCTGTTTTCCTTTGCATTATCAATTGCTGCCTCTCTTTGCCCCTTCTCAGCCCACAAACAGGCGTATATCCTTCTGCTACTGAAAGCAGCTTCCCAAGGCCAAGCACTGCACTACCACTGTAAACTATGTCCCTCGCCTTATTTCACTCCCAGGGGAGTCTCAGCTCTTGTGTTTACTTCTGTATCTGTGTAAAGCCTTTCTAGGAAGCTAAGCTGCTATGCTCTGCACAGATTTAGCACTTTGCTCACAATCCACATAAAGCCCTTTGCATAGTAAGTACCCAACAAGATTTAGCTTTTGTGTTGTTGTCACTATCATTTTGAGCAATGGCATATCATACTTGCTTCAGAGAGCAGGTTCCAAAATCAGACATTGCGGCTCAAATCCTGGTTCCGCTTCCTTGTAACTGTGTGACCTAAGGCAGACTACTTAATTTTTGAAACTTTGACTTCTTAAATATAAAACGTAGATAGTAGTTGTAACCACCCCATAGAGTTTATGGTAGAAACAGATTAAATGAGGTGAAGCATTAAGTGCTTAGCTGTAGGTCCAGAGCATACTAAATCCTCACATATACCTTTTTAAAACACCCAGTGTAATACTGTAAGTATATTTTTTTATTCATCCCTCTCTCTTCTGATAAGTACTATGAATTTCCTTTGGGGAATAACTTTCCTCAATGATCAGTCCAAGAGCATTGGTCTCTATCCCTGACTTCAGAGGTGAAACATGTAGCTCAGGTCTGATGAATCCAAACACTGAATTCCCTTCCTGGGAATGTTACCCAGGCCTGATTAACCAATACTGAATTCACCTTCTGGGCAAATATCTTAGGCTTGGCCAGTCAGACCAATTAATCTTCTTTCTGGTCATATGACCCAGGTCTGACCCATCAGAGCATTGAATTCCCTTCCTAGGTCATGTGACCCAACTTCACCAGTCCACATAATCCTACTACTTTGGTCTCCTTGTTCAGTTTACAAAAGACACTTGGTGGAGATGTTTCCATCAGAAGGAACTCTCAGATTTTTGTAGAAATTATTAATAAGAGATATTATCTCTTTCCCACCCAAGAGGAAATGATATGGAGAGCTTCTGGAACCATCTTGCCATCATATCAGTTTGGGAAGGAAGTCAACCCACAGAGGGGAGCAGAGCTAATCCAGCAGACCTGACATTGTTTGGGCCCCTAAATCCAGCCATGACTGATGCCAGCCCTGCCCATGTGCTTTTCATTCATTTATCAAATCAGTTATTTCTGATGTAGGCTACTTTGCACTTTTCTGCTGCTTGCAACAGAAACCAATATAAATGCTTAGCATGTTTTAGCATAGCCAGCTGTTGAAGGTAAGGACTCCTTTTGCATATTATTCTGGAGCCTTAGAACAATTCAGTTGATGTTCAGTAAATAGCTGTTGCACAGACGTGAAAATACTTTGATGGTGGTGATAGAGGGGTACATTCTGCACCCAGACCTCATTGTTTAGTTCACCCTTTAGGCAAAGCATGGATTACATGACTGCACAGATTATATATTTCAGGGCCAGCCTGAAATGGTAGTGGTCACAAAAGTCATGAGAAAAAATATTCCTTCATAAATCCATAACTTACCTGGGGCCTAGAAAATTGTTTGCATTTGAAATGCTATCTCTTCCAGCTGCTATAGAAGGAAACAAATAGTTGGTTTAGCGAAGTACTTAATTGAGCAGACTAGATGAATATGTCAATAAGAATTTCCAAACCAGATAGAGTCCTCCCTTGGTATCCATGGAGAATTGGTTCGAAGACCCTGTCCCCTCCCAACACCCTTGGAAACCAAAATCCATGGAGGCTCAAGTCTCTTACATAAAATTGCAGAGTATTTGCATATACCCTATGCACATCCTATCACATATTTACAGTCATCTCTAGATTACTTACAATACCCAATACAACGTAAATGCTATGTAAATAGTTGCTGGCATGCAGCAAATTCATGTTTTGTTTTTTGAGACTTTCTGAGATTTTTTTTTTCTGAATATTGTCAGAACCCACGGATATGAAGGGCCAACTGTAATACCGACCCTAACAACGGAGAATTACACGTTTCTGATTTTTAAATGACTTATTGTGTGACTTTTTAAAACTATCTTTCAGGACTGATTATTTTCTCCAAAAGCAACATTTTCCCAAGTTTATAATGGGTAAAGGGAATAAAAAAAAATTCCCTTTCATCCAAGCTTTCAAATTTCATACTTCTGGAAATTATCTAGCTTAACGATGCCTAAAAATAATTTAACAATTCAATAGTTTTGCAAAAATATTTCTGTTCCCTCTGCTGGACATAAGGATGAGGAAGGAAGGAGTCAGGCACATGGATAAGTCAAAAGAACACAGGATTCAAATAGAAGATATATTTAGTTGAGAAACATGGGCAGCAAGGGAGAGGTGAAAAAAAGAGACATTAAATAATTTATGCAAATTGTTTATGTGAATTGAAGGCACTCTAATTGAATGTAAAAAAAAAAAATGTTACTTTGATACAGATGGCAACAGAAATACGCTGAGAAAAAAAATTCTGTGCACAACATCAAAAGCCCCAGGCATAGTCCCTTCCTTCTGTTGCTTTGCAGCATGGAAACACAGCAAAGAAAACTGGAACCAGTCAGAAAATCCTGGTAACCAGTATAACTGCCTTGGAAGGGCCCTTCACATCTTTGGCACACTTTACAGGCCTAAAAGGGTTTTCATTTGTGAAAGGGCTGCTGTCAAACAATAAGCCCCACTCCTCAAGGGTGAGGAAGGTTGTTGTCTTTTCAAAGTGGCATCTGCAGCTGCTGGTCCTTCAGGTCTTTGCTAGACAGTGCCCCTCCTCTTTCTTGTAAAAGCTGGCCCCATTTTAATTATTTTTGTAAATGTTGCCCTCCATTAGCTCCATCAGTGCTGGGATGTAAGTGAAAAAAATCTCCAATTTGAGGATTCATTAAGCAGCTGTTATTTATGTGGTGCAATAGATGCCTGAAATTGGCTGGTTTGCTGCACTGGGATAAGAAACTATAATATCCTAGCCAGACTGGTTTGTATTTGTTTCGCTCTGAGGTCATGACACTAGGGAGCACAGACATCCAGCTTGAAAATACGTCAATATTTGTTTCTCTTCTTAGAAGGGTGTTCATTCATTCAACTAATATTATTGACCATCTACTTTCCCCACCCCCTTATTGAAGGGCAAGAGAATTCTGCAGCCAAAAACATCATCAAAAAATCTTTACTGTTCTACCCTTGCTTAATCTCTCCAAGTCAAGAAAGTGTTGAGAAGTAGTCTCTCTGGTCAGTTTTTTAATGGATACATCTAAGATTTTGTTAAAAAGAAATAAAGCTCCTTTCTGATTTTTAAATATATAAAAAGAGTCTTCATATTGTATTTGGCCTCTAAATGTCAGCTTTCTAAAATAATACAAGTTAGATTCATTTACGAAGAAAAAAAAATGGCATTAGGGAGCTCCCTGGGGAAGATTGAACACCACTCAGGGCAAAACATTTTCTCCAAACATCAAGTGGTCACCCCCACAAAAGTTGCTGAAATGAGGACTCAACCAGAGAGTTAGAATTATCTCCAACTGGAGAGAAATTGGCACGAACTACAAGCTGAAAAAAGAGTCCTTCTACAGTTTCTGTCCCCAAAGGTCATTCCTGGCCACATTTTGTCTCTGAAGATAGAGAACTGAAATATTATTTGTTCTTGTGAATTATTTTTTGTTCCTTTATGAAATTCAATAGAATAAAAATAACCACGGCCCATTATCCCTTGCCTGTTGGCTCTACCTGGGCTGAGGTGATGAGAAAGGACAGGAAATGCTGTTACAGATGTTTAATAGAAGAAAGCCCTTTTTGGAATGTGTTTGCATGACTCATAAAGAACAGTTATTCTTAGCTTTCCTGTCACAAGAGATAAAGCTCTTTGTCCTATAATACAGACTGCTATTTAAAAGGAAAGCCCAAGGTCCATTCAAAGCTAGAGCCGAATAATAAGCTCTCTTTACAGTACCTGCCCCAAACCCCTAGAGTTATATTATATCACTCTTTGCAAGCCTAGAATATGATGCAAAATTTTATTCTGTTTGGCTTTTTCATTTGTCAGGGTTGTGTTACCTGGAATGCTAAGAACTACTTAATGTAGTAGCAATGACATTAATTCAGTTATAGGCATCATTAATTTAGCAGCACAATTTAATACAATTAAATATGCTATGCTATATAGAAAATTCATCACCTTTTGGGGTCACCTCTGAAGTTTCAGATCTCATAATCAAACTTTAATCTAATATTGATTATATTTTAGATAAGCCTGTCGATTCCCAGAACCTATAAACCAATAATATTTTGAAGCAATTTACTAAAGGATAGCACCACTCTTTGATGGATTATATAGCACAAAGTCAGTAGAGACTGAAAGGACTTTCTTGGAATTAAAACATATCTTCTCTCTAACTTGCTTCTGAACTGGTTTCTTACACATTCATAGATTTCTTTCCTTTAGGATATATTCAGCTCACCAATCACCTTTTCCCCTTGATCATTCTATCCTGTTTTTTATTCTTTCAACATTTGTCAGACATTTTTAACACTTCTTTGTATCAAACTCTATGTTGGTCTTTATGGATAAAGTGATAGAGGTCCTCAAGGAGTTCTTAGTCTGGAAGGGAAGACAAATAAGGAACATGTTATAAGACATAATGATAAGAGCTATGAGGACGGGAAGCTCTCAGGGCTGTGTGAGACTAGAGAATAGGTGCCCATAGCTCTCTTGTGCCAGAATATGCCTTTGGTAAAGGGTTACCATTTCAGTTCATAGAGAAGTAGGTTACCATAGATTATCTATCAATTATTCCCAGGGTTAGTGGAATAATTATATGTGCTCCTTCTTCTGACTGGAAAACTTCCTTTACTGAATATTCCTCATCTCTTAGGTCTCACTTTGTCAACTCTCTCAGGAAGCCTTCTCTGACCCAAGTCTGGTTTGGGAACAGTTTCCTAATGTGCTACAATGTCACCTTGAATTTATCCCTGTAGTACGTCTCATGGAATTGAAACTGATTGAAAATGACTTACATGTCCCCATAGTTTTATTTTGTATTACTGACCTCTGGTGTCCCTATTCTCATTGATGATGGTCAGAGGAGAGGAAATTTGTCAACTGAATAAAATTCAACCTCTTTCAGATTAAACAATTTTCTTTGTGAAAACTGCTTTGTCAATTCAAAGCTCAAATTCTTTATTAGGGCTGTCTCTGCCTTTTTAAAAAGAGGAGTCTTCCTTGATGCCTTCTTCTCCCAGATGGCATCTAAAGGAAGGGGAAGCCTATTCTTTTTATAGTGTCAGGGCAGAGCTCTCGTCCACATGTTGTCCTCTGGATCTTCATTAGTCTAAAAGAGATGACTTTCACCCCATCAGGTCATACATGTGGGTGATCCCAGAGGTATGATTGTTCCTTCTGTGTCTTGCATTCATCATTATTGTTTTATAATGGAAAATTAAGTAGATATGAAATATTTACATATACATAAATATTTAAAAGTATACAACTTCTATTTACCCACCACCCGGTTTAACAAAAAGAACTTTTTCTTAGCTTTGCCATTATCCCATGCACCTTTCATTTTACCCAAGGCTCTCGTTGTTCAGGGGAAGCATGACACTGCTTTTTGTTTTTATCACTCCCCTGTTTTTCTTTATAGTTTTACCACATATGTTTGCATTTTGTAATTTATTTTTTTCACTGAACATCATGTTCTTGAATTCATCCAGATTGTTTGGGTATAAATCTTTTATTAATTTTTCTCAAATACATAGTATTTTTTACATAAAATTAATAGGATTTGTTTATCAGTTTTACTGGTAACGGGCATTTAGTTTCTAGATTTGTGGGTTTTATTTGTTTGGTTGGTTTTTGGTATTTATAAATAGTATCTCCTAGAGAATATGTGCAAGAGTTTTTCTAGAATATCCAACAAAGACTGAAATTGCTATATCATATGTTATGAAAGTATTCAATTTCTTCCAAAGTTGTTATATCCATTAAAACTCCCACTATCGGTACATAAGTGTTCTGGTTGTTCCACAGCTTCACCAATACTTGAAGTCAGACTAGTTAGTAGACATGAAATGATATCTCATTATGGATTTAATTTGCATTTCCCTGGTTGCTAATGGGACTGAACAATATTTAAGTTAATGGTCATTCATGATTCCTCTTCTACAAAGTCTTTTCTTTGGATTGTTTTTTGGGGATGGGGGGTAAGTAGGAGTTCTTTGTATTTTTTGTGTACATCTATTTTGCATTTTATGTTTTAGAACTATATTTTCAAATCTGTGGTTTTCCATTTCCCTTATGGTATGTTTTAATGAATATAACTTCTAATTATAATACAGTCAACTTTGTGGACAGTCTAGTAGGGATAATTTTAACGCCATTTAATATATATATTTTGACAAAGTATGTTTTATGATTTTCTCAATGTTTTATCATTTTGACTTTTACATTTAAGTTCTTAATTCACCTAGAATTAAGTGAATTCACCTAATTCACTTAATACCTATTTGGGGGAAAATAATGTTTTGGAAGCTGTGGGATAAGGAGCCCAATTTATTTTTTTTCTATAGAAAAAAACAATTGTCCAGCTCTACTTAATTTAAAAAAAAATCCTTTCTCCTCAGATCTCAGTTCTATCCCTGTTATAAATCAATTCTCCATACTGTCAGGAGTATATTTCTGTACACCTTTTTCTGTTCCAATGGTCCATTTGTCTGTCTCTACACCAATATCACACCATTTTAATTATTAAATGGTTTTCAGTCTTTAGATATGATAATGGAGGTTTGATCATTGATCTTTTTCTCCAGGAGAGTTCTACCTACTTACAGGCTTTTCTTTTCACTATAAGATTTAAAATTAACTTGCCAAGTTTCATAAAATTACCTGTTGGGATTTTGAAATTCATATATTTCTAATATTGAGGATTTGTATACACAAAAGTGATATATCTCTTTATGCAAGTCTCAAATATCTTTTAATAAAATTGTAATTTTTTTTTCTATTATGGTCTTACACATCTTATGTTACAACTATTCTTAGGTACTTAATATTTCTTGGGGATATTATAATTGACATATTACTATTATTATTACATTTTCTTCTTCTTTGTTGCCTGTGCTTAGAAAAGTAATTGATTTTTATATTTGATTTTGTATCTAGAATCATCACTAAACCTTATGTTGCAAATAATAATTTTTTTCTTTCTTTGTAATCCTTATGCTTCTCACTTCTTTTTCTTGCCTTATTGCGTTAGATACAAAATTGAGGTGCTAGAATGCATCCTTATCTTTATGATCTGAAAGGTCTGAAGATTTTTAATATTCCATTATTAAAATATTTCCTGAGTATTTTTCTGGATCCTGTTTATTAGTTAAAGAGTTCCTTTTTGTTCTTAACTTACTAGCCAGTATTGAATTTCATCAAAAGCTTTTTATGATTCTACTGAGATAGTAACCTAATTTTTCTCATTTAAACTTTGTTCTTATTAAAGTATAGTTGATTTACAAAGTTGTGTTAGTTTCAGGTGTACAGCAAAGTGATTCAAGTATATAGATATATCTTTTTTTCAGATTATTTTCCATTGTAGGTTATTATAAGATATTGAATGTAGTTCCCTGTGCTATACACTAAATCCTAGTTGCTTATCTATTTTATGTATAATAGTTTGTATCTGTTAATCCCAATCATTTAAACTTTTTATATCAAAAATTACAATAACTGACTTTCTAAGGTTAAACAAAACTTGCATTACTGGAATAAACCCAAATTGTTTAAGATATATTAACCTTTTAATATATTCCTGGTATTGTTTGCTAATATTATATATAAAACTTTTGCATTCATGTTCATGGTTAGGATGGTTCTATAAATTTTCTTTCTCTTCCTGTTCTTGTCAGGTTTTGCTACCAAGGTTAACTTTTGCCTTCTAGAATTATTTAGTGGGAGATAGTTTCTCTTTTTTATTTTGTATTCTCTACAATATTTTGTGTAAGGTCAAAGCATTTGTTCCTTCAGTGTTTGATAAAACTTGCCAGTAAGACAATCAGGATCTGGTGTTTTAACTTAAGGGAGATTTTGAATCACTGATTCAACTTTTTTATGGTGTCATTCAGGTATTTATTGATACATTCTGTATGAAGAGTTGTGTTAGTGACAGAGTTCTACAAGTTTGTCCATGTTATCCAACTTTTCCAAATTGTTCATATGATTCTCTTATGTCTTTGTAATCTTTGCTACATCTCTGGTTATAGCACCCTTTTCATGTTTTGGCCTCTTTCATTTGACCAAGCTTGTCAGAGGTTTCTCAATTTTGTTAGGGGTATTTTTTTTAGGAATTTGGTTTAGTTAATAACTTCTTTAATGTTTTCTATTAATTTTTTTCTCTTTTTTTCTGTTTCTTTCCATTTTTATGGGGATAGTTTATTCCGTGCTCTCTTTCAAGTCATTTAAGATGAGATCATGGTTATATTTGGTTAATATTTGCATCATTCATGTCCTCCTCCTCTATGCTTCTTTGTATTTCTATATATATTTCTGTATTTCTTTGCCCACTGATTGGGGTCTAAACTCTGTAATTTGCTTTGGAAAATGGAATGTGAGAAGTAGGGACAGGATGCCAGTTCTTTTACTTCCAATTCTGAGTGGAAGCATTGAGGCATTGTGAATTGCTGCCAAAAAAGCTGGACTTTCAGTCACAGAATGGAAGGACAGCAGAGCAGAGCCCAGCCTATTTAAAGCATCTAGCTGAATGGCAACTGACCCAGGACTCTGTATAACATGAGCAAGAAATTAATTTTTGTGGTTAGCACTAAGCTTTTGAGCTCACTTGTTATTATAGCAAGTTGACTAAAACAGATATTGGTATCTTCAAGTGAAGTGCTCCTGTAACAAAAAGTTGAAAATCTGTATATTGGCCTTGGATCCGAGAGACAAGTTATAAATAGTTATTAGAGTCTGGAAAAATGGTGACCCACAGTATGCAGTGGCAAAACATTTAAGCAAAGTGTCACCTGCAACAACTTAGAAAGCAGATAATCTACCTAATGAATGAGTGGCTTTGGAGATAGAGGTTTCAAAACACAATGTTACTAGTATGCCTTGGTTATTTTTTCCCCAGAATTATCAGGTAAACTCAGAAAATAATTGGGCTGATTTGTAAGCAGGGAAGAAAGAGAAACGAGAGCAACCAGGAATTATAGGGATTGTAGAGTTGGAAAACAGAACTGTTTCCAATTAGTAAAAGATAAATGGAAGTGCTTTGAGCAGAGAAGCACAATTAAGATTCAGATGAAAATACATGCCCAAATAAAGGGCATTGCCATTTGTAGCCTTTATTTAAAGCTCTGGTTTAAGGTAACCCCTAGAAAATCAGGTTAATTGGATAAAATGCCTTAGCAAAAAAGAGATGCCCAAAGTCTCCTTGAAGCCTGGTAGCTCAAGTTATCTGTATATCTAGAGAGAAAGGCACAATCTCAAAAGAACAGGAGTGTGGCTATCTGCACCAGTTGCTGATTGAAATCAAATAGCTTTTTAAAACCCACATTTGAGAGAGTTTCTGCAAAAGTTTCAAAAACCAGGATTAAAAGAGACTAACTATTGATATTAAGGCATAAAACAACTTTGGGGCCCCCAGTGTTCTACAAGGAGGGAGCAGACTTAGCAAGCTGATCTGCCCCCAAAGATGTATATTGTCCAGTGATCTTATGAGATGTGGCTGAGGAGTATAACAGAAATGAACGTTCTTCCAGAGAGATGATTCTACCACCCAGATACACAATGGATTGGAAAAAATAGAGGCCTAATCAAGTAATATTTCTTATCTTTCCATTAAGAGTGTTTGTTGCAGTTATTATTCACTGTCCCACGATTGTATTTTGAGGGAAGTGCACCTTTATTGATAGATCTTCAGATCCTCACACTACGGAAGGACTATCGTGAGACCCTAAATTTTGCACTTTGTGCCCGGATTGGATGAGAGATTCAGGATTTCTTCCTTAGAGGTCGGGGGGGGGGGGATATATTTTGATTGCAGAAGGAAGGAAACAATGTATTTGATCAAGACAGCAGACAGTAGTATATTTCATTGTAATACATGTCAACCCATTGTCTTTGGACTTAGGCATGACTCGCTTTGACAGTGTTTCAGTTCTGAGTAGAAGCTTTGAGGTAAAAATGAGTTTCCACCAGCTCTATGATTCTTCACCTCAGCTGTAAAAATAAGAGCAGATTGATCCCCACAGAGGGTCCTTCTGTCTGTGTCTTAGAATCAGAAGACACATGGAGCAGAGGCACAGGCAAGAGAAACACTGGGGTTGAGCAGTAGCTGACTCCTAGTTATAAGGAAAATACATGTGACAAGGAAATACATTTTTATCATTAGAAAACTCTAAGATTCATGGTTGTGTGTTACCATAGAAAAACTAACTGAAAGAGATGCTTAGTTCATTATTTTTTCATACTTTCTTTACTTGTCCTAATAAAATAAATTCAGGTTATTTTTTCTAGGTACTACTTTGACTATATTCTGTAAGTTTGGGCACGTAGTAGGTTTACAACCATTCAGTTTTAAATATTTTCTAGTTTCCATTTTAATTTTTTTCCCACGTCTAATTTAAAGTGAGTTTCCCAATGTTCAAGTTTTTGGAAGAGTTCTAGTTATTTTTTATTGATTTCTAATTTAATTGCCTTTTGTAAGACAAGGTGGCCCATAGTATATCAATCCTTTGAAATTTCTTGAAGTTTTCATCAGGGCCCAGTCAGAGTCAATTTTAATAAATGTCAAAAGTGCAATAGGAAAGAATGTGTGCTAGAACAGAGGTCAAAACCAAACTAACATACAAAACAACAACAACCAGAAAAACCATTTGCATCCTCAAAGTGATTGATAAATGTGCTTCAATTAGTTACATTTACACAGGTGCACCTAGGAAAGTTTTCATCTGGAACCAGTATCTAGAAAACCCTCTGCCAGGAGAGGAGTTTAATGATAAAGTTTTTGAAACATTCACTTACTTAAATAAGGGGTAGGATGCACTGCTCTCGGTGAGAGCAACCACTGGCCTGGGTGAAGGCCATGGGCATACTGGAACAGAATAGGTATCTGGAGACGGTCCCATAACCTCACCGCCATCTACCACACCTCTCATCCCTCCCCCCGCCCACCAACTGAAGTGCTGCCAGTCAGAGGCAGGAAGGACTCATGCTTTTCTTCCCACCCGTCCTTCCTTTCTTCTCTTTCTTTCTCAAGAAAGAAAGAGAAGTACCAGGCACTATGGTGGATATGAAGACGAATGACTCATAACCTCTATCTTCAAACTGTTACACACTCATAAAGACGCCAGTAACACTAACCAGAGGTACACTAATGAAAGGCACGATGTGTTAGGGCAATGGTCCCCAAACGTTTTGGCACCAGGGACCGGTTTCGTGGAAGACGATTTTCCCACGGAAGGGGGAGGAGGGTGGTTCAGGCAGTAGAGCAAGCGATGATTCAGGCGGAAACGCGAGCGACAGGGAGTGATGGGGGGCGGCAGATGAAGCTTCAGCTTGCTCACCCGCCGCTCACCTCCTGCTGTGCGGCCCAGTTCCCAACAGGCCACGGACTGGTACCAGTCCATGGCCCTGGCGTTAGGGACCCCTGTGTTAGTGAATAAATGAGAAACCGGCCAGAAGGCCCAGGTGAAGGAAGGATGGTAAGTACCCCCAAGTCTGGGATAGGAATTTGTCTGGGCCTTAAGAAAATGATCGCTCTGGCTTCCCTGACTGGAATGTGTATAATATCAGGAATGCAACTAAGATGACCATGGGTACATCTGTCTCCTGAGAGGAAGAAAGGATAGGCGAATACTTACAGTGTTTTACACCTGCCAATGCTGTAAGGTTTCCTCTATATGATTACACAAGTTTTTCTCTTTTGTTCGTTGACTCCCTACACCAGATATGGTATATCATTAATAATGATCTATATTGTTTATAAAAGTCCTTTCCAATAGAAATATGTGAGCCACGTATATTTAATTTAAATGTTCTAGAGGTAATATTTAAAGAAGTAAAAAGAAACAAACTTAATTTAATGATGTATGTTATTTAACTCAACATATATCACAAATATTATCATTTAAATATATAATTAATATAAAAAGATTAATGAGTTATTTTATGGGTTTTTCTTTTTCTTCTACATCTAAAATTCAGTATGTATTATACACTTACAGTACATATCAATTTGTACTAGCCACATTTCAAGTATTCAGTAGACACATTAGCTAATGGCTAGCATATTGCATAATTCAGATCAAAACATAGATGAATTGTTAAATATTTATATTGTTTATAACACAGGTAGGAAGAAAGAAAATATAGCGATCAGTATAACAGTTTATGAAAGTCAGAGAGGTTTATACATTAAACATCTAAATAAACTTGAGAACAACAACAATGGAAGTAAAGGCTATGTATAAAATTCAAGTTCAGATTCACAAATAAACAGAGATCCCTTTAAGAAATTGTCTGATAAATGATTGTTTCTCCTATTTACATGGGATTACCTTTGTTTTTAATTTACGTCAATGTGTTTTAAATTGTTTTGTTTACAGGGTGGAGAGTTCTTAATATGTCATCACAATATCAAATACAATGACTTTTTGGCCTTGCAGAGAGGAAATCCTACACTATATGGAACTGCTGGACTTCAGGGTGGGGCCTTGTATTCTGCAGAACAAGCCACTCAAATTAGTCAAGGCTAGACTTGACTAAGAGCCAAGAACTCAAGAATAAATCAAGTCACTCTGTGGCAATAAGCACATCAGCCTTCAAAGAAGGCAGAGTTACTGGGAAAGAAGTAGATAGAGGGGAAGGAAACATAATTCTGTGATCTCTGTGCTGTGAAGGAAAGTCAGACTGTTAACAAAAGATAAGAGACGATACTGGAAAGTTTGACAGGAGGATAGACCCAGGGACATAGATTTTTGTGAGTCATGTGACAAAGGAAGATTTAAATTTAGATTGTTTGAGCTTTGAATAGTCCCTGCCTACCCTTGGACATTCTTATTCACATCTCAAACCTTACCTGGTGCTGTAATTTTCATGCTCAAAATACCATCATCCTTACTTTGTTATTATTATTCTATACTTGCATTGAGAATAAGATTTAATATTCAATCTTATAAAACAAAACAAAAAACAATGCCCAAAGTACAGCTAGGTATTTTGAAACACAATCTAAAAATCCATTTGCCAACCACACTTCTGGGGCTAGCTGGCTCATAGATTCAAGATTGGCCCTTGGAGATCAACGGTTCCAATTTATCGTCATTTTGTAATAAAAATAAGTCATGGTCCTTGACAGATCTTGATTACAACATTACCAAATTCTTCTGCATCCAGAATAATCTCCAGCATGACCCAAATGGTCCTCCCTGAGTCCTAATCAGATTACAAAACACAGAGGTCACATGCAGAGCAGAAAAAGATAAATGTCATCACCTCATCCAGACAGTAGTCTGCCAGGCTTCCATGACATATTAGCAGTATTTGAATTGCTGTCATCAATGATATGAAAAAAAAAAAGTTACGCAGTACATGGTGTCCTTCTAACTTCCATGCAGTATGCAGTTTGCAAAGTGAGCCCAGCCTTACATATACCCCCAGCCCCTCTCCCTAATTATTCATTAAGCTTATTCCCCAGCTGACTTCTCATTTCCATAACCTATTTTCCTCTTCACCTTTCTACCTCTCTGCTCTAGTTTTAATTTTTTTTCCCTTTTTTTACTCTCTAATGCAAAAGTACGTTATGTCCCTAGATAGCACATTTTTAATATTCAGGTTAATATTATTAGACTAAAACATTCCTCTCTACCACCTTTGGTCCCTGAAGCAATCCTGAAATGGCAATCCATTTAAAGCAGAGCTCCAGTCTAGGTGCAAAGGCACAGATCCCTCAGCTGTAAATGGGGTATAGATTTCATTGTATTTCCTATTCGTGTTATGTATTCTAAGAGGCTATGGAGCCTCTTGCCTAACTATATTTATAGTGTCAGGGAACATGCAACCAAAAAGGTAACCTCTTTGGTTACCTTTTACAATTATTTCCGTAAGTACTTGAGGAAGGTAAAAGCCCTAGACAGGGAATCTTGCTCTTAGGTACAAGCTTCCAGCTTCATATTGGCTGTGGAATGATGAGCAATTCATTTAATTTCTCTAAGACTCTGTTTCCTCATCTGTAATATGGAAATAATAAAGTACTTACGGTAGTGTTACTGGGTAAATAAATGAAATAACACACAGTTCCTCACACATAAGGAGGACTCAAGTAATTAGTTATATTATTATCATCATCATTATTATTAATAATAAACTAGCATGATCATAATGAGGTCTTCACCACCTGGAGAACAGGTCTCCATAGAGTCCATTCAGTGTCCAAAGTACAGATTGAAAAAGGATGATCAGAGGCAGAAGCTGTGGCTGGGGTCTGCTCTTTGTTTTATCCCAATTTTGATATGAAACACAAGATGCATGCTTGACTCTTTCCCTTATTTATCAGTTTAGCACATTAAATTTTTTTTTAATATCTTTATTGGAGTAGAATTGCTTTACAATGTTGTGTTAATTTTTGAAACACAATCTAAAAATCCATTCGCCAACCACCACTTTGTTCTGCTGTACAACAAAGTGAATCAGCTATATGTATACATGTATCCCCATATCCCCTCCCTCTTGTGCTTCCCTCCCACCCTTCTTATCCCACCCCTCTAGGTGGTCACAAAGCATCAAGCTGATCTCCCTGTGCTATGTGGCAGCTTCCCACTGGCCATCCATTTTACATTTAGTAGTGTACATGTGTCAACGCTACTCTCTCACTTCGTTCCAGCTTCCCCTTCCCCTTCTGTGTCCTCAAGTCCGTTCTCTACATCTGCATGTTTATTCCTGCCCTGCTACTAGGTTCATCAGTACCGTCTTTTTAGATTCCATATATGTAGCAAATTAAATTTGGTTGATGAATCTCTTAAATCTATTTTAATCAATAGTCTCATCCATTTTATTCTCTTGATATTTATTTGTTGGAAATATTGAGTCATTTGATCTTCAGAGATCTTTAGAGTTTCCCTCAGTCTGGATTTTGTTAATTGTATCCCTATGGAGCAGTTAGTAATTTCCTGTGTTCTCTATTTTTCCTGTCAGTTGTTTGATCTAAGGCTTGATCAGATTCAGATTTGATTTTTTACAAAATTTCTCTATAGATGATGTAGTATTGTTCATCTCTTCTAATTTTATAAGCTACTATTGATGGTCAGTGTCTTGATCCCTAATGGGGATCAATGAGAGGCAAGGAGCAGTGAAAAGATAATACTGCAATGCTACTATTCCTTCATTTATTTCCCAAAATATTTCTATAAAGGGAAACTTCCCCTCATTACCCAATAGTTACCCAATAGTACAATATAGGAAGGGCATCTACCCAGTGGTTATCCAGTGGTACAATATAGGGAAGGTAGGATAAATGCTTGATTCCTCCTTATTTTTTACTAGTTTTAAAAATTATAAATTGGTTCCCTAGAATTCTGGAACCAGTTCATTTGGTTGTAGTGGTGATTTTTTTATAAGTATTATTATGAACCAATTGATTAAAACATATTTTTTACTAAAGCCACTGTAATTGGCATCCTTACTGATGATCAAACTGATCCATATTTTTTCTGATAAAGTTGATTTTATTGTAATGTATGAATACTTGCCCAGTAACTGAAAGGATAATCAGACCCAAATCAGTAAACATGAAGAAACTTTAAAAATGACTAACAGAGTTTACATAGTTGTATACATAAAACATTGCTGAAACAACTATAGAACCTGTTGTTTTCTAGTACAATTGGAATTCTTCCATCTTTTGCCAGTGGGATCCTTTTAAGTTTGATTCCTGAATCCTTTTAACATGACCTTAGTAATGTTTGATAGCTTCCTTGCTAACCAGTATGGTAACATGTTTCAAACTCATCTGCATATTTCCTATCCCAACACTTCGGTTTGTTTTAGTGGAAAACAGTACAATAAGGCCAAATTCTGAGTGCAAGGGGGCTTATTGCTCTTCGGTAAGTCATAGTTTTTAGGCCTTTTCATTCGACTAAAAGTTCTGCACCCAGTTCCACTGTTGGGGATGGGGTGTTCCCCAGCACCTCCAACAAGCAATTCTCAGACCCCATCTGGGTGTCCTACAATTCAACTAAATTCTGACACTACCTACTCAGAGAAAGCATCAGATTCCACAAGTTAATCGTTCAGCCCTACAAGACTGGCCCCAGCACTTACACTTCAGATGCCACTTGCAAGCCCATGCTGTCCTCTGTGCTTTTGACTGAACTGCTACATATTGAAGGTTCTAACAAACCCCTCCTTGGGTTCTATTAATTTTTTAGAGTGACTCACAAAACTCGATAAATATTTTAGTTACTAGATCACTGGTTTATTATAAAAGGATATAACTCAGGAATAGCCAGATGGAAGAAACGCACAGGGCAAGGTGCAGGGAAGGGGCATGGAGCTTCCATGCCTCTCGAAGCATGCCACTCTCGACAAACTTCCACATGTTCACCAACCCAGAAGTTCTTTGAACCCTTTTTGGGTTTTTATGGAGGCTTCATTACATAGGCATAATTGATTAAATCATTAGCCATTGGTAATCAATTCAATCTCTAACTCATCTCCCCTTCCCTGAGGTCCGGGGGTTAGGACTGAAAGCTTTAACTAGCTCTAGTCACAAGTTTGGTTCTCCTGGCAATCAGCCCCCATCCTTAGGTGAGGTCCAAAAGTCACCTCATTAACATAACAAATGACACTTTTATTGCTCTTATCATTTTGGAAATTCCGAGGGCTTTAGGACCTCTGTGCCGGAAACAGCAGACAGAGACAAAATTCATATTTATTATTATAAATCATAATATCATACTAAGCTAGTATTTATATTTAAGATAAATTACATCAAAATAAGGTATATTTAAAGAAGCTTTCCTGTTCTCTCTACCCTATTCTCTCCCTCTCCCTAGAGGTAACCATTTTTTTTAATGTTATGTATTTTTCTTCATTGTTTTATTTTTATATGTATACCATAATTGGAAAATATAGTAAACAATACACATTTTCCCCACCTTGCTTTTATCACTTCACAATATATCCTGGGCATATCCATAGTAGCACACAGAGATTTTCCCCATTCTTTTTTATAGCTGCATAGTACCTCCATTGGATGGTTATGTCAGTCTACTTATTGCATGAAGGGGGACCCCTTCCAGGGCCTGAGTGGACTCTTGTCTAACACTCAGAAATGAATTGTGGAGATACACGTGCTGACAGAGCAAGAGACTTTATTGGGGAGGGGCGCCCAGGAGGAGAGCAGCAGGTTAAGGGAACCCAGGAGAACTGCTCTGCCACGTGGCTAGCAGTCTAAGGTTTTATGGTAATGGGGTTAATTTCTGGGTTGTCTCTGGCCAATCACTCTGACTCAGGGTCCTTCCTGGTGGCGCTCGCATCGTTCAGCCAAGATGGATTCCAGCAAGAAGGATTCTGGGAGGTTGGTAGGACATATGGACTGGAGGCTCCTCTCTCCTTTTGACTTTTCCAGAATTCTTCCAGTTGGTGGTAGCTTGTTAGTTCTGTGTTCCTTACCAGGACCTCCTGTTGTAAGATAACTTATGCAACTGGTTACTATGGTGCCTGGCCAGGGCGGGTGGTTTCAATTAGTGGTTCCCCTACTATACTCAACCACTCCCTTATTGATGTACATTTAGGGTGGTTCCAGGATTTTTTTTTTTTTTTTTTTTTTTTTTTGCGGTACGCGGGCCTCTCAGTGTTGTGGCCTCTCCCGTTGTGGAGGACGGGCTCTGGACGCGCAGGCTCAGCGGCCGTGGCTCACGGGCCCAGCCGCTCCACGGCATGTGGGATCCTCCCGGACCGGGGAACGAACCCGTGTCCCCTGCATCAGCAGGCAGACTCTCAACCACTGCGCCACCAGGGAAGCCCTGGTTCCAGGATTTTGATAGGATAAAAAGTCCTTCAATAAATAGTCTTCAGCAAATGTGTTTTTGAATCTGTGCTAGGGTAACTCTGGGATTAATTCCTAGTAGTGGAATTGCTGGGTCAATGGGTAAATGTATATGTAATTTGTAGATTTTCCCAAACTACCTCCATAGACATTGTACCATTTTGCATTCACATTGACAGTGCATAAGAGAGCCTGTTTTTCCATAGCCATGCCAACAGGGCATGTTGCCAAACTTTTGGATTTTTGTTCATTAAATAGCTAAAAATTTTACCTTGGTGAGTTTTAACTAGCTTTTCTCTTACTATAAGCAATTTTAATCATCATTCCATGTTTTTAAAGCCATTTGCATTTCTTTTTTATTTTGGAACTATTCATTTTTCCAGCTCAACTTTCTATAGTTACTAGTCTTTCTCTTCTCTAGTTATTCAAGTATTAGAAACATTTGTGAGATAAACTGAAAATATGTTCCTAAGTTTGTCATTTTTCTTGCTTTGAAAAAATTTCATCAATATGTATATAGACATACATACAGGCATCTACCCTTATTGCTTTTGGATTTAGAGTCAGATTCAAGGAAGCTTTATCTACTTCTATTTATAAAGGAATTCACCCATATTTCCTCTGTTACTTGTATGGTTTCATAATTTTACATTTAAATCTCTTGTGAAGTTGACGCTTGAACAATGCAAAGGGTTAGGGATGCTGACCCTCCAGGCAGTTGATATTCCGAGTATAACTAATAGTCAGCCCTCCATATCTGAGATTTCATATCCTCAGGTTCAACCAACCCCAGATAGTACAGTACTGTAATAAGTAGTTATTGAAAAAATTCCCATATAAGTGGACCCATGCAGTTCAAACCCATGTTGTTCAAGAGTCAACTGTACATGTGAAATTTATCCTAGTATATGGTGAGAAAAGTGAATCCACTTTTATCTTTTTCCATAAACTATTTCTTTTGACATCATTTATTTTATAAATTCACCTTTTCCCTCATTTGAGATGCCATCTGTGGTCCCCCACAAAGATATTCAAGTCCTAATCCCTGGAACTTGTGAATATTTTTACATGGCAAGGGGGAATTATGGCAGCAAATGGAATTAAGTCTGCTAATTACCTGACCTTAAAATAAGGAGATTACTTTTATCCAGGCAGGCTCAGTGTGATCACAGGTCTTTTAAAGTGGAAGAGGGAGGCAGAAAAGGACGTCAAAGTCAGAGAAAGATTTGAATGCTACACTGCTGGCTTTGAAGGGCAAGGAAGGAGCCATGAGCCTGTTGGGGCCCAGGGGAGGCCACCCCAAAGCACACCTCAAAGGCATATTGATGATTTTGAATTAAAGTTACTTAAGAAACAGCCAATGCAAGAGGGGTACTCTGACCCTCTTTTCTGTCTCCCTAAAAGCAGGAAATAAATCTCCCATGAAAGGTGCCCTCCTGCATCTGGAGGTAGAAGGACACCCTTTTGCCAGAGATAGGGAATTGGGGCAGAGAAGCCAATATAAACAAACCTTGTTACTTCCTTAATTATTACCCCCAAACAAATTCTGTTTAGATTCTTCACTAATTGAGCACCTGAAACCTAAGTTTCTTTGTCCTGTCAATTCCTCACAAATTTATTACTTCTTTTTCTAAAAACGTACAAAAGCTGCCTGCTCGGGCCACTTCTTAGGTCCCATTTCTATGAGATTTCCATGCCCATCATTTAAAATTTCTTTGTTTTTCTCCTGCTAATCTGTCTTGTGTCAATTTTATTATTACTCCAGCCACAGGTACTCAAGAGGGGTAGAGGGATAGATTTCTCCCTCCCTGACAAGCCATGAGCCATAAAATGCAGGAAGCCTGTTGAAGCTGGAGAAAGCAAGGAAATAGCTCTCTCCTAAAGCCTATCAAAGGAATGCATTCCTGCAGACACCTTGATTTTAACCCACTGAGAACCATTTCGGACTTCTGATCTACAGAGCTGAAATCTGTGTTACTCAATCTGTGTTGTTGCTAAGTTTATGGTAATAGCAATAAGAAACTAGTACATCATCTTTATCATAAACTAAATTTAAGAATTAATTTGGGTTTATTTCTGCATTTTCTGTCCCATTCCATCAGTCTGTCTTTCCATGTGCCAATATAATACAGTTTTAATT
Organism: Phocoena sinus; assembly: GCF_008692025.1. NCBI lineage: Eukaryota > Metazoa > Chordata > Mammalia > Artiodactyla > Phocoenidae > Phocoena > Phocoena sinus. Next base: position 31,472,905 of record NC_045772.1, on the reverse strand, counting down.
ATAGAGAGTTTACAGTAAGTTTAATATATCTGCTAGAGACACCCCCCTCCCATTTCTTCCCCAAGGCTTTCCTGGCTATTCTCACTTGTTTATTTTTACGAATAAATTTTATAATCAACTTAACTGTGGGGGCGGGGGTGTGAAGAACTCGATGATAGCCTTAGTACCAATAGTCTTTTAACTTTGGGAAGTCACATATTTGCTTTGTGATGGAGGCTCAGTGATTCATACAATGAAAGATGAGATAAGAGTACCTGGTATAATACACCAGCCAGAAACTACAGTGGAAAAAATAAGAAAAGTGCTATTAAAAGTTACTTGGAAATCAGTTATGTAAACAAACAATTCCTTTATTATCAAGACTTTTTAAACACCAAGAGACAGAAACCACATTCCACCTAACTTAAGGGGAAGAAAAGACACTAATTGGCTCACACAATTGAAAATCCCAAGTAAGGTTCAGTGCAGGTCCTCGAATGACGTCACAAACAGGTCTCCCTTTTTTCAGCCCTTTGTTTCTCACTGTGGTCTTTCCTGCTCAGGCACACCCTCTTCGTGTACTGGCTCCCTCTAGCTACAGACATGGACGTGACCAACTTAGCCACTGCTGAGGGAAAAGGGTGCCTCTTCCTCAATAGCTCCAGCAAAAGTTGAAAAATTAAGTCTCATTAGTCTAGCTTGCTTCATTACTCACCCCTAAGCCAATCACTATGACCGGAGGAATAGAATACTCTGAATAGTTGTGGGTCATGAAGCTGCTCTTGAGGATGGCATGGGGTCAGCTCCCCCTGACTGCAAAGGTGAGAGTAAAGGAAGAGGCAGACAGAGCACTGTGAGCAGAAAAAGATTTAATGGATAGAAGACAGGCAAAAGGAACATAGGACGCCTCAATGGATTAGTTCCATGTAAATAAATATAGGTGTGAAGTGTCACTGGGTGGTGTAGAGATGAGGAAAAAGGAGTAATTAAACTTGCCTAGGAGCTGATCAACTGTCAATGTTTAAGGAATGCACAAAATCCCAGTTCTGAACTCAGAAAGAGGCACTGCCAGACTTGCCAAACACTTGCTCCAGTTTCGCCAAGCACCAACTGCAGAGTATCTGACTCCTCTGAGAGACTTGGTGCCTTCCCAGCTGTGCTCCTGAGCCAGATGGGCTTGCCAACCAGATTCATTGGAAAGAGTTTCAACCCAGTGCAGTTAAAATGAAAAACAATTTTGGAAGATTTGAACCTGAAGTCTATTGAGCAGAAAAATCAGTCCGGCAAGGCAGTGCCAAAGATTTCATATAGTTATATTTAAGAAGAATCCTAAAGACCAAGGTAAGAAAAGAGAGAAGGACTTTTCAGGAAAAAAAACCATGGCAGGGTGAAAGAACATGCTAGGTTTGAGGGGCTCTGGAAATCCCCTGCGGCTGCTGCAGAGCTTGGGCGTGAAGATACCAGGATGCAAGAAGTGGCACAAGGATCTTTCAGGCCATGCTGAAGAGTTCACAACTGATTCTGAGTGTCATCAGGTGGTTCTAAAGAGGAGAGGAGGAGGGTCAGATTTTAGTGTGTAATGAGTTGAGCTCCATTTTCCTCAAACCTGGATACATTTCTCATGTTTCTTCATAAGCAGTGATGTGGTTAAGAGTGTGGGTGTGCTATTCACACGGCCTGGGATCAAAGGCCTGCTCCACCATTTACTTGCTTTGTGGCCTTGGGCAAGTTAGTTAATATCTTTGCACCTCTGTTTCCCCATTTTTACAAAGGGGATCAAAATAAACCTAATTTATAGAATTGTTGTGAGGACTAAATGAGAGAAACGTATGTGAAGCGTTAGTACATGGGTTGTTACCAATAAATTCCTAATTTCATTGGTTATTATTCTAAGGGATTTCCTTCCTTCTTTGTCCCAAATTCCACCTTTTAAAAATCCTCCTTATCTTTTAACATTCAGTTTGAAAACCTGCCACCTTGATGAAAATATAGTCCTCAACTAGATATTTCTCCTGCATGTGCACATATCTACACATGCGCACACACACACACACCATTGTCAGGGTTAACCAAATAAATGTAACAGCCAAGTAGAATCTAGAAAGGAATAAAGCAGTCACAGATCACAGGATAGGAATGACACCAAAGGCTAAAGGACCTGTCTCAAGATTTCTAATTGGCTAGAACTGATCCAATGGGAATGCAGGATAGCTACAGCAGAAGGAGATCTACCCCATGATGTCTGAGAAAGAAGTCATATAGTGTGTGCTTTGCACACTTTAATAGGCATATGAATCACCCAGGGATCTCGTTAAGGTGCAGATTCGAATACAGTGGATCTGAGAAGAGGCCTGAAATGCTGCCTTTCTAACAAGTTCCAAGGCAATACCATGCTGCTGCTCCTCTGATCTCCTTTGAGTAGCAGGGCTTTAGGGAAGAGGATAAGGTGCAATTCAGGGAAGTCAAGAAAACCACTAAAACCTGTAGGTCAACAAGACAAAGAGTGGATGTATTTGAAGTGATGTCAGCATTATGAAAAGATGTCCCTCATACATGTTTACCCCACCTCAACAACAACAATTTGGCATCCATCCCTGTATATCCATGCCTTGGTGGTTACTGTGGGATCCAGCACCATATGCCAAGGGACCTGGAAGGAGTCTTGCCCACCTGTGCATCAGGTAATAGGCATATAAACCTTGGTCCTGGCTGTGGACCCTGTAGTAGACTGTGAACTGGCTCCAGCCTCTCTCAGCAATTGTCCAGGAGCCCTGGAAAACACTCTCTTAGACAATCACTCATCGATGAGGCAGCCTTTATGGAAGTCCAGGTTTCCATCAGAGAAGGTCCAGCATGATATTGGAGCAAACAAATACAAGTTTGAATGCATTGGAGAGAGTAAAAAGAACAGTTTGAGTTTACCCACATTATCCCTCCCCCAAGGTGGCAAACTTAGGGCCAAAGGTGATCTTCTCAGCTCATGTTTTCTCCTAGCAGGGAAAGTGTGAGCATGTGAGTGAGCACCCAGTTTCCATAACTGTGTGGGACGCTGCCAAAGAGGCTCATTTCCCTCTTAACCCCTTCCATAATACTGAATCATGAGCTGTATGACTGGGGGCTGTGAAGAGTCTGGAAGAGAGGTAAAAAGGATTCTTGGAGGACATTAAAGGAATGCAGATCCTACTAACTGTATTGCAGACTCCATCAAGAAGCCTACCCATGAACTGCTGGGGACACCTCACCTGTAGATCTCCCCAACTAGTTCATGAGCACTCCCAGCACCTTGTACACCTTACCCACACATGACCCTGTAGCCATCCGCATGTGTACTCCCAGTTGTGGCAGTGAGAGTGAGCTTTGGCAGATGGTTAGTGAGCAAGTATAGAAAGCCAGCCTGGATCTGTGAGCCAGTGAGAGACCACACACTTGAGATTTAGTGCCACCTTTGGGAAAACTAAAGGGAAGCTATCGTCTCTCAGCTTGATGTGTTGCATGAATAAGAGAAGGCATAGACACTTAATATTTCTGGAACAAGAAGCATGGAGCAGGTGTATCCATAGAAGGTCTGAGAAAGCCTCAGAATCCTTAGCAGAGCTGATGGAAGGTATTTCTCTCTTGAAGGCATTAAAGACTGGTGGAGGTGACTGCTACTTCAAATGTAAAGACAGCAACACAAAACTCCAAGGAACATGAAAAAGTCAAGGAAACATGACACCACCAAAAGATCATAATAATATTCCAGTAGATGATCCCAAAGATATGGAGATCTGGGATTTACCTAATAAAAAATTCAAAATAGCTATTTTAGGGAAACTCAATAAGCTATAAGAAAACTCAGAATGACAATTCAGTAAAATCAGGAAAATAATACACAAACAAAATATGTTTAACAAAGAGATATAAATCATAAAAAATAACCAAACAGAAATTGTGGAGCTAAAGAATACAATGAATGAAATTAAATTAAAAAATGCATAGAGAACATCAACATCAAAATGCATCAAGCAGAAGAAAGAATCTGTGAGTTAGAAGACAGGAACTTTAAATAATTCAGTCAGGAAAACAAAGAAAAAGAATAAAAATCAGTGAAGAAAGCCTACACGATCTATTGGATACCATCAGAAGAAACATTTTCCAATTTTTGGAGTTCCAGAAGGAGAAGAGAGGGTGAAGTGGACAGAAAGCTTATTTAAGGAAATAATGCCTGACAGTTTTCGAAAGTTGGGGAGAGACTTAGATATCCAAGTTCATGAAGCTCTTAGGTCACCAAACAAACTCAATATATCGAGATTTTCTCCAAGACAAGGTATAGTAAAACTGTCAAAAATCAAAGAGAAAAACAGAATCTTAAAAGCCAGAAGAGAAAAGAAGCTTATATACAAGGAAGCACCCATAAGGCTATCAGTGAATTTCTCAACAGAAACCTTACAGTCCAGGAGAAAGTGGGATAATATATTCAAAGTGCTGAATGAAAACAAACAAACAAAAAACCTTCCAACCAAGAATACTCTATCAGGCAAGCTTTTCCTTCAGAAATGAAGGAGAGATACAGACTTTCCCAGAGAAACAAAAGCTGAAGTAGTTCACCACCACTAGACCTGCCTTACAAGAAATGCTGAAAGGCATTCTCCAAGCTGAAATGAAAGGATGCTAATTAGTAACATGAAAACATATGAAAATATACAACACACTGGTAAAAGTATCTAGTCAAGTTCATAATACCCTAATATTATAATATCATGGTAAGTTAACCACTTAACTCTAGCATGAAGTTTAAAGGACAAGAGTATTAAAAATAACTATAGCCACAATAATTTGTTAATAAATACACAATACAGAAAATGGGAAAAAGCAATTCTAAAATTCATACAGAATCACAAAAGACCCCACATAGCCAAAGAAATCCTGAGAAAGAAGAGCAAAGTTGGAGGCATCATACTTCTTGATTTCAAACTATACCACAAAGATATAGTAATCAAAACAGTATGGCACTGGCATAAAAATAGATATGAAGCCAATGGAACAGAATTGAGAGTCCAGAAATAAACCCTCATATATATAGTCAACTAACATTTGACAAGGGAGACAAGAATATTGGATAATCACATGCAGGAGAATAAAATTGGATCCTTATTGTACATTATTCAGAAAAATTAACTTGAAAAGAATTAAAGGCCTGATACTATAAAACTCCTAGAAGAAAACATAGGGAAGAACCTCCTTGACACTGGTCTTGGCAACAATTTTTAAAATATATCACCAAAAGCGCAAACAACTAAAGCAAAAACAAATAACTGGGACTATATCAAACTAAAAAAGCTTCTGCACAGCAAAAGAAACAATCAACAAAATGAAGAGTCAGCCTGCAGAATGAGAGAAAGTATTTGGAAAGCTTATATCTGAGAAGTGGTTAATATCCAAAATATTTAAGAAACTCATAGAACTGAAGAGGAAGAAACCAAACAATCTGATTTTAACATGTGCAGAGGAATTGAATAGACATTTCTTCAAAGAATATATACAAATGGGCAAAAGGTACACAAAAATATGCTCAATACTATTAATCATCAGAAAAATGCACATCAAAACTGCAGTGAGCTATCACCTCATGCTTGTTAGAATGGCTATCATCAAGAGTACAAGAGATAACAAGTGTTGGCAAGGATGTGGAGAAAAGGGAATCCTCATGCACTGTTGGTGGTAATGTAAGTTGGTACAGTCACTATGGAAAACAGTATGAAGTTTCCTCAAAAATTAAAAATAGAATCACCATGTGATTTGGCAATTCCACTCCTGGGTATATAGCCAAAGGAAATGAAAGCAGGATCTCAAAAGGATACCTACATTCTCATAGTCATTGCAGCATTATTCACAATAGCCAAGATGTAGAAAAAACCTGAGTGTCTGTGTACAGATGAATGAATAAAGATTTATTTATATATATAATATATATTATTAATATATAATGAACATTATTCAGCCATGAGAAAGAAGGAAGTCCTTCCATTTGTGACAACATGGATGGACCTTGAGAGCATTATGCTAAGTGAAATAAGCCAGACAGAGAAAGCAAATAGTGTATGATATCACTAATATGTGGAATCTAAAAAACAAAACTCATAGAATAGAAAGTAGAATGGTCGTTGCCAGGGGCTGGGTTGAGGAGTGAGGGTAGAAATCGGAAGGTGTTGGTCAAAAGATACGATCTTCCAGTTATAAGATGAATAAATTCTGGGGAATCTAGTACACAGTATGGTGATTATAGTTAACAATACTATATTATAAACTTGAAAGTTGTTAAGAGAGTAGATCTTGAATGTTCTCACCACAAAAAACAAATGGTAATTACGTAAGGTGATGGAGGTGTTAACCAATGCTACTGTGGTAATCATTTTGTGATATATAAGTGTATCAAGTGAACATATTGTACCTCTTAAACCTACACAACGTTACATGTCAGTTATATCTCAATAAAGCTGGAAAAAATTAATTAAAAATCTATATTGAATAAAGAAATACCTGAAAAGAATAAGACATAGTGTGAACAAACTGAAGAATAACAGTAGCAAGAAAGGAACATGAGCCAGGAGACCACAATCTAAATCAAAAGCAGGCACATTACATCGTTCTTGAACCAGTGACGCAGAAGGTCCAGAAGGATACCTGGAGTCAAAGTCTAGGACAGGGATGCAGAGCCCAGAGAACTGAGCAGAGATCCATATGGGCTGTTGCCAGACTCTCACACTGGCTATACGCACAGCCTGCTATCATGTAGGGAAGCAGTGTGGTGGAAAGAGCTCTAGACTTGGAACAAATTCCAGTGAGATACTAGATTCTACCACTTACTGGCTGTATGATCTCTCTGAGGACCCATGTCCTCACCCAAGAAGTTTGGCCGCGGGGGGTGGTTAATACCTTCTTAAAAAGTCTGTAGAAATTAAATAAAGTAGTTCTTCCACTGAAAGAAAGGCTACCTAGATGATCTCTAAATTACCTTCTAAGATTCAGATTACACACCTATGATTACCATAGTCCTGTTTTTTTAAAATCACCATCTCCTTGCCTGTAAGAAAACTCAGAAGTCTCGTCTAAGTCACTCTCACCAAATCCATTATTATGTAAGAGATGACAGAGAGGTTGCAAAGTGCAGGCAGATAACTTCCAAGAGTGTCATGAATTGGGTGGGAATTGGAGACCCCTAGAGGGTGCTGCCTTTTCACAAGATTATTGCCAAGGGAGAAAATCAGCCTGATTTCAACACAAAAAGAAATATTTACTTGAAAGCCTCTTAATTTTTTAAATTTTGGCAATAATTCAAATATTTAAACACTTGTTTTAAGCCACACACAGCCTATCTGCAGGGCCAATTCTTGCCCCCGACCAGCTGTTTTTCCCTTCCATCTTTGCCTTAATCCTTCTAGGAATTCATGCATTTTAAAAGAGGACGAATATATGGTAGATTTTTAAAAGACTTGGTATGGTAGATTTTCAGGCAACCCTACAGTAAAAGTAGGAGACATTTACAGCACAACCCATTTTCAGCTCCCTTAACTCAGATCATCAGACTTCTTTTCCTTGGCCTCTTTGCATATATGGAGGATCTATTTTAAACTGGGTGGTCAAGAAGGCCTCTCTGAGGATGTCACATTTAAACTGAGACTGAAGGATACGGAGAAACCTATCATGTAAAGATCTGGAGGAAGACCATTGCAAGAAGCAGGACCCTAAGGTGGAGGAAACATGGATTATTCTAGGAAGAGGAGGAAGGCTGGTGAGGCTAGAGTACAGAGAGTGAGAAGGAGGGGGCTACTGATCCGAAGAGAGAGGGGCAGGCAGCAGGTACCTCATGTAGGGCCTGGCAGGGAAGAAGCTTTAATTCTAGTTTGAGTGCAGTGGGAACCCAGTGGGAAGTTTTTAAAAGGTGAAAACACGATATAATTTTATTTTTGAAAGATCACTTAGGCCACTGTATGAAAAATGGGTTGGAGAGTAGCAGGATAGAACAGAGGACCTATGTTTCAGATTAATGCTAAGTGCAGGCAAGAGGTAATAATGATTCAAACTAGAATGGTGTCAGCAGAGGTGGAGAGAGTCAGCATGCATTTTGGAGGAGAAGCCAATATGGTGTAACATATACATAATAACCAAAGGGGGAGAAAAAAAGAAAGGCAAGGGCTGCCAGGTTCAAGTACATTTAGGAAGTGCAGGGCTAAAGGGAAGAGAGAGAGAGAGAGAGAGAGAGAGAGAGAGAGAGAGAGAGAGAGAGAGAGAGAGAGAGAGAGTGTGTGTGTGTGTGTGTGTGTGTGTGTGTGTATGCATGAAATGTCTTCAGAGGCTGGTGGCAAGAGGGTGAATATGGAATCATTTTCCCCATAAAATATCTCTTGGGACTCGTATACCCCAGAATACATTTTGTAAAACATCTGTCAAAGTATAATTTCAAAAATTTTAAAACACAGTGTTTATAAATGTAACCATTAATTAGGGAACCAGCAGATGGTAAAAAAAAAAAGTGGGTATTTGAAGAAGTGGGTGTCTGTATGCATTTGAATACAACTGCTAAGTTAGAGGCAAAACTGATTAATGTCTTCCAGGGCAATAATCTTTGAGATTTTATATTCTGTGGCTCAGAAATTATTTGCTTCCCTACTGGACACTATTGTCCAAGTGTAATGATTAACAGCATCCTGGTTTTGAGGACAAATATACAGTTTTTCTATTTATTAAGTGAACAAGTAAACTCACAAAATCTGAACCTTTAATCAAGAGTGAATTACAAGTCCAACAAAGGTACATTCCCCTAAATTAGGTAAAGGATTCTTGGGTAGGCCTATTAAACAATGTTCCCATATAATATTAAAAAGACATGCTGCCCTCTATTTGTCTTATTTTCAAGTTTGGGATAATTTTTCTTAACAGACACCTTTACAATGATAAATAAACTCCAAAGTTTATTCATGATCACTCGTGACTACAACACATACACACACACACACACACACACACACACACACACACAAAATGATAGTCGTGTTCTGGCTATTTTATTGGTATAGATGTAACATAAGATGTTAACTTTCTTGAGGATATAGAGCCACACAGTGGCTCATAAGAAATTACTAATGCCAGAGAAGCATCTTTCATGTGGAAATATGTAGAAGAAACCTAGGATTGTATTTTCAAAAGCCTCTCTGTTGTTTGATCCAGAGGCTAAAAAACCAACCTCAAGAAATTTATTTCCCTGAGTTTCACCTGCAGTACCTATCAATGTGGAAGAATTCCTGTCTTGTCAAGGTCCCCATAATCTGCTGAAGTTCCTGACCCGACAAAAAGAGACCTAGGGAAGACTGAGCTGCTCTTTTGTATCAACAATTCTTTCCTCCTAAGACTTTTAACAGTAACTGTCCCGGTAAGACAATTACAGATCTTACTATAGTGTTGAGCTATTTAAGAAATACTGAACATACAAAACAAACCTAATCATTTGTAGCATCCCTTTTTTTATAAGGTGAAAGAACAATTTTTGTGATTTCTCTCGTACTCCCTGGGAAATCTCAATAATAATTTCAGGTGTAAAAGATATATTGAATCTGCCATCCCCACCCCGCTGAATTTAGGGTCTGATCTTGGAAGCAAAAACAAAGGAGTTATCAAGTGGTCACTTGATTAAGATAGGATCGTGCATACTTGAAAAGAATAAATCAAGGAGCATTGCCTATCAGTCAGAATAACAATATTGTATTTTAATTGCACAATAGTAAGGAACTTTAGCTCAAGCAAGGAGCTTTTTTTAAATAATAATAGCAAGATACAGAGCATCTGCTGTCTAAGTAGACTGCATAAAAAGTAAAAGATAAACTTTTATTACATCTGTAAAGAGCAGAATGTGCCAAGACACACTTAGCATTTTCAAAGAGAGGAAACCAAATTCTAGTGTTGCGTGGATATATTCAGCAGTAAAGAATCCACAAGATCCTGCTTTATAGATTATTTCTTGAATAGCTGCCTCAAAATGGAATAAATTTTGCTGGAATTTAACATATTTTATTACTTCTTTTCAGATTCTTTATTTTAGAGATCATAAAAGAAGGAAGTAAAATTTAATTTCTATTAGCCTACAGTTTTCTATAACCATACAAATTTTGTCTCTTACTGTCTTTTTTCATATTCTGAACATCCTGATACTTTACTTAGGGTCAAAACTACACTCTTTTACCCTTGATAAACTAAAGCACATTTCTTACGTTGATACACAGTTATACTCCTTTGTCATTATTGTTCCTAACATAGTCTCAATCATTGTGAAATATCAGCATATATCGTATACATATAGGTGTATATGTGTGTGTGTGTGTGTGTGTGTGTGTGTGTGTGTGTCTCTGCCACTGGTTCCTGGCACAGAGCTCCTAAAACCCTTATAATTTTTTAAATGATAAGAGCTCTAGAAGCCCCTTTTCTTCTAATATTTGGTTTTGACCTTGGTTCCTGACACAGAGTTCCTAAATCCCTTGGAATTTCCTGGGTGATGGGAGCTCCTTTTATTTTAGTGGTGACTCTTGGGGGGCCCCTGGATGGGGGGCCCACCAGAAATACCAAGCCATGATTAGAAGCTTGGAACTTTCAGCCCCACCCCACCCCCCGATTCTGCAGAGAGGGGCTAGAAATTGAGTTAATGATTTATCATGCCTATGTGATAAAGCCTCCATAAAAATCCCCGAAGCGGAGTTTGAGGAACTTCTAGGTTGGTGACCACATTCAAGTGCCAGATGGGTGAAACACCACAACTCCACAAGGACAGAAGCTCTTGCACTTGGGACCCCTTCAGACCTCATTCTATGTATCTCTTCATCTGGTTGTTCATCTGCATCTTTTATCATGTCCTTTATTGTATAATAAACTGGTAAACATAAGTGTTTCCTCAAGTTCCATGCTAGTTTGCTCTAGCAAATATTGATAACTGAATCTAAAGAGAAGGAAATCATGGGAAGCTCTGATCTATAACCAAGTCAGGCAGAAGTTGTGGGTAACCCGGGGACCTACTACTTGCAACAGGGGGGCAGTGTCCTGGGACCAATCCCTAACCTATGGGGTCTGTCCTAACTCAAGTTAGTGGCAGAACTGAATTGAACTGTAGGACACCTGGGTGTCACAGAGAATTACTTGGTGTCGGGGAGAATCCCCAGATATCCGGTGTCACAAGTGTTGTGAGTGTGGTAGGTAGTATGAAAGCAAAGGAGAAACTCATGAGGGAGGGTGAGGTTTTCCTTTACAGTTGCCCATTTTAATTATAATTTTTAGCCAGATTAACTACTTTTCCACAGAGAGAACTGGGAGATAGGTAATTGATAACTGTGCATCATTAGCAAGCATTTTAGCATACTAACAAACCTCGTGAATGGAGAGATGTAAAAATTTCCATCCGGATAGCATAATTCCACTCACAGACACACCAATTTCTTTTACACCTTCTTAAAGTGGCAAAACATCATTTGCCACTATGCCAATGTAGTGCCAGTATAATCCAGTGATAAGGCTACTCCCAAACATACAAAAATAAAAATAAGGCAAAATAATATATGTATTAAAACAATATTTGGTGACCAATGTTTTAGTATTCTGCCTTACTGAACAATTATCTGTATATCCAAGATTAATTACCTGAGTATAATAATACTTCAAGAATTTTTTTTTAATTTTTTAAATTAATTATAGATTTTGGAAACTTTGTTTAAGCTGACACACTATAGAACATAATTACTATTTATATAAAAACATTTGTCAAATGTGTAGTTCAGTTTGTTTGAACACATGATTTTACCCTTTTTCTTAATTTTAAATGCTATGTGGAAATAGTAGTAGGAAGTATTGTTGGCTTATCTGATTGGTGAAACAGTATTAGAATGTTAGTAAGTTCAGATTAACTAATTTCTTCAATTAAAAAAACTGCAAATGTTATATAAAATAGAATTGCATTCTACTTGTTTTCTCCTTGGATTCTAAGGCCAGAAAAAGACATTGCTTTTTTAAAAGCAAAATGATTAAACCCGGCATATTTTGTCCTAAAATTCACCTTATTTATATGAATTTGGATTATTATTTAACATGTAATATATGAGAATTTAAAAACATGGGAACTTGGAGAATGTTAGATTTATGTAAGCGTTCATGAATCTCTTTCACCCAATCAGAACAGAGCTCTTTTATTTTGAGACTTTATTATTTAATTTATTACTATCCCCTTGAGATAGGAAGATACTCCACATTCATATGGTGAGAGGGGTTTCAATTACCTATTGCTGCTCAACAACCTACTGCAAAACATAGTAGCTGGAGACAACAACTATCAGTTATCTGGATTACAAAGCCACAAATTGGACAGGACTTGGGGAAGGCTCCGTACAGTGTCAGTTAGGGTGGCTTGCCTGGGGGATGAAGATCTAATTCCAAAATCCAATCCCACTTGGCTAGCAAGTGGGTGCTGATTGTTGGCTGTTACTCAACAAGGGCTGAAGGCTGGGGCCTCTGTTCCTCTCCTTGTGGGTCTTTCTACACGCATGGCTTGGGCTTCCTCGCTGCATGGTGGTGGGTCCCAAGCACAGGAATAAACTGTATCACCTATTATGACCCAGCTTCAGAAGTCACAGTGTGTCACACCATAGCACAAAACCTGCTAACGATCGTACAGAAAATAGATCCTGCTTCTCAATAGGAGGAGTGTCAAAGTCATGTTGTAATAACATGTTGGATGGAAGAACGTGCTGTGGCCATTTTGGGAAAATACAATCTGTCGAAAGGAGTAAAGACTATTCTCAAATACAGTCACAGAGACACACAGAGAGCTTATTCCACAACCTCAGCCATGGGTCAAAAGTAAAAACAAAATGCAGAAAACACACTTGTCCAGATGTCAGTGCCTTCTTCTCCTTTCCAAAGGGACTGAAATAGTTTCTTAAATAATTTAAGAAAAATATTTTTAAAATAATTTTACAAAAAAAAAGGTCAACAAACCAGATCCTCTGTCCTTTCTTACCATCTGAATGAGATGCCTGAATGATTAAACAAAAGCAGATTCCCCATCATTGCTCCTATCAGGGGAAAATAACCTATTGGCCGTGTGCCTCTCTCTGACCTACAAAAAGTCGTTGTTAGCTTGCATGAGTAAAAGTTGCCTTTAGTGCATACTCAGGAAAATAGAGTGTTTAAATTGCACGATTTAGCCTTATTTTCACAAATGATATTTTCTAACAAGAATTTAATCTCAACAAATATGATTTTTAAGCTAAAACTTGTAATCAATATGAGACAGCTGGCCAATAAAAATCTAAACAGAAATAATATTGATTCATTTTTAGTTATTCTTCCATCTTCATGGCCAGTGATAAACCTTTGGCCTTTAGCAGCAGAGTGCAGTAGTTGGAATTTGGATATGGGCACAAGTACTGGCTCTACTACATACTAGTTATGTGTTCTTGGGCTTCTCGCTAGTCCTTGGTTTCCTCATAGGCAAAGAGGGTCACATGAGTGTTAAATAAATAAATATAGGTAAACACTTAACATGGTGCCTGGCACAGAGTAATCCCAGTAAATGCAAGATATTATTATAATGATTACTACATAATAGTAATATAATGTAGTATATTACTAGTATATTAATGTAGTATTAGATAGACTATATAATATAGTATGTATTTTACTATATATTATATATAATATAGTATATATAAATAATTATTTTATTATACCTATGGTAATATAACTATAACCCCCCTTCTTCATACCCCAATATATATAAGCTAATGTGATATCAAGAGGGCTGTTAATTTGACTCTATTTTTATTTAGATGGTCCAAAAATTAAAGTGATAATAATCAGTCTCCACAAACGTTCAATATTTCAACCATAAACTCTAGCGGAAAACACATTGTCATCCAACACCTTTCTTTTAATCCTAGGATATATGTGATACATTTCACTATGTTTTTGCATGAATTTGAATTGCTTTTGGTTCGAAACTACTTCAGAAAGAACGAATTATTTTTGTTGCTGGGAGCTGAGGAATACTTACTGTCTGAAAACAGACAACCAAATACAGGCCCTTATTAGACATGTCTTTCATTCATTCCAGGAGCCACTTGGGGGTGTTGAGATCTGGAGTCACATAAATGCAAGGCTGATCCCCTGCCCCTACCGGCAGCTACACATGCAAATAAATTCTAGTCCTTTCTCCCTGAGGTTTCCTCTTGTGCTTATGCCCAGAAAGCAGACACATGCATTCCCAAGCAAATGCAGAACTTTCCAAAGTCCTCTCTTAAGAAACCGCAGACTCTTATGTATCCAATTCCTATCCAGGTTCGCAAAGCCATTCAGATGGAGACTAATAAAAACTCCTTCCTGTGAGAAAACAGTTAGTAGCTGAATATACTGCAACACCGTCACTAGCTTATCTCATATATCACCATCTTTATAACACAGAGCTCCAGATCTGCATACAAAGAACTCCTAAAAGAAACATAATGATAATAGGAAAACAAAAACCAAGCATTTTGATGGCACATCTTCTACTTCTGATAAATAACCAGCTAAACTAAAAGCACCTCAATCCAGCATCCTCATTTTCTGTGCAAGAAGGACGACTAGTGGTAAGAATATGTACTTTTCACAATTTCTCATGCCTTGAATTCATAGAATCAAATATTTAAAATTAAATTTACAGATCATTTAGTTTAGGTTTATCACTGAGGAGAAATGAGGCCATGAAAAGGAGAAGTGGATTAACTACTCAAGATTTCCTATTTATTTAGTGCCAGATCCAGGTCTTTTTCTAATATGTAGCCTCTCTTAGGTTCAACTTTCTTTGGCTTGGAATATGCAGTATAAAATAATTAGCTCAGATTCCTTTGGTGTCATTTAGAAGAATTTGGTTCTTTTTTTTAAATTAATTTATTTATTTTATTTGGGCTGCATTGGGTCTTCGTTGCTGCACGCAGGCTTTCTCTAGTTGCAGTGAGTTGGGGGCTACTCTTCATTGTGGTGCACGGGCTTCTCTTTGCGTTGGCTGCTTCCCTTGTTATGGGCTTAAGTAGTTGTAGCGCGAGGGCTCTAGAGTGCAGGCTCAGTAGTTGTGGCGCACGGGCTTAGCTGCTCCGTGGCATGTGGGATCTTCTCGCACCAGGGCTCGAACCTATGTTCCCTGCCCTGGCAGGCGGAGTCTTAACCACAGCACCACCAGGGAAGTCCAGAATTTGGTTCTTTGTGCAAAGGCACGCTGAAACTGGTATGCTCAAAACTGGGAACCTTATACCTTAGTCTTCCTGAAGAATTTTGGTAGAGGTTTGTCTTAATTTCTGATTGGTTTTGAACTTTCTGAAAAGGAGTAGGTGTTATGTATTTATTTTGGTCCGTATGTGTGCATTGGAATTTTTTCAATGGAGTGATTGTTGAACAGGTAGATGGAAACTTGGGACGTTCTACCAGGACTAAGCTCCGCAGCCCTCTAGCCACATACCTAAACATTTCAAGAACCCAATCACCAGAGCCCTGCATTCCTCAGACCATGACTAAATGTTGACACTCTTGCCTGAATGTGTGTCTAGGAATAACTGTGTACCAACAAGTTCATAATTTTTAACTAAATTTAATTTTGCTTTGGAAGCTTGGAACAGTAATTAGGTAATGAGTGTGTCTGGAAGTAATTGTTTTCAATTCAAAGCTTGAACAAAGATCTCTGCAAATCATCTAGGTGTTTGCTTATCATCACTTACTCAAAGTATTTCTGAATTTTAACATAAAACTGTCCTCTGGGCAGAGACTCCCACACAAGAGAGAAAAGAAAAGCTTCTTACAGGTGGCTAATATAAAAACAAAACAGAAAGAAAAAAAGAAGAACTGAGAAATATACTCTTGAAAGTGATCTTACTGTACTGAACTGGTAGCCAAGAAATGAGTGGGGATGAATTAATTCTGGCCTTTCTGATCTCCTACTCAAATTAAAGATGTTCCACATTTCACATGTTTTTTTGTGCATAAACTCTATCTCAACACTGCTCCCACAGTGACCACGTTCACTGGCATGAGGAACAGCACAGAAGTTCCTCTTCTGTGAAGTATTTATGATGGACTTTGAAGATTGTGGGAGATCACAAAGGTTAAAGTAGACAAGAGGAAAAAGAACCTTCTCAGAAAAGACAATCAGGAGTAAATGTTAATGGTAGAAAATACCATGGTGCATACTACCTCTTCTATGAAAGCATTTTCTTGTACACACTACTCAAAGTGCTCTTTTTAAAAAGTTGAATCATCAATCTCTACCAATTCTCTCCAGTATATAAAGGGTGAATGCTCTTTTCGAAGTGGTAGGTGATAGCATGTCCTTACTCATTTATTCAACAACATGCAGCACTTACAGCCCCAATGAACTATACTGGGGGCTGATGTCATTAAGTAAATAAAAGTCTAGTAAGGAAGCCAGATTTTTTTAAAATTCCAGTGCAATGATATATAAACACTCTGATAATGTATACATACCAATTTGATGGTATGTATATATTAACCAAACATTTATTGATGGGAAGATCATACGTTCCAGCTTGCCCACCTTACATCCATTGTCTCCATGGAATGACTGATAGCATCCTAGTTTGGAAGGCAAATCATACGGTTGCCCTATTTATGAAACAACTCATGCATGCTGAGCACTAGAGATACAAGAAAATCTCTACCCTTAAGGAGTTCAGTATAGTAGAAGAGAAAGAGAATTAAATAAACAATTTTAATACATGTGGTAAGTGTTATATATTATAGATATATACATAGAGTGTGTTCAAAGTTTATTTATAGCCTACCTGGTCCAGACCTAAGGTAAGGAATACTTCATAAAAGTCCAAGGGGCATAGAGCAGGTAGTCTCAAAGAAAAAATAAGAGTTAGCTAAGTGAAAGAAGAATGTTCCAAGCAGAAGGAGGTATAGTTGCCAAGGCAGAGGAACAAGAGAGAGCAGAGCAGCTTTCAGAAACTAAAAGCATTTGATTTGTCTCGAGCATCACATGCAAGCATGGAGAGACAGGAGATAGAGCTGGTGAGGTTAATAGCTGGATTATGAAGACACTCACATGCAGATTTAAGGTCTGAACTGAATCCCAAGGATTGGGAAGTTATTGATGCATAAAATACAGGATTGCTTTGGCACAGCATGGAGTATAAAATGGAGGGAACAGAAGAGGTAAGCAGAAGATTTTGGGGTGAGATTTACATGAAATCTCATTAAGTGAGATTAATTTGGTATGACCCTTTTTTTTTTCTTTCCCCTCTTTTTTATTGCTTTCTGCTTGGAATAAGAATGTGATGGCTGGATTCCAGAAAACATATTGAGACCTTGAGGAAGGAAGGGACACATGTGAATGAGCAAAGCAGAAATGATGAATCTGGATTCCTATAACATTGTGGATTCATCTTACTAATTACAGATCACCTCCTAAGCACCACTCCTTCCATTCTCATTTCTCCTCCCCAGAGTTAACCATTATCCTGAAGTTGATGTGTATCATCTCACAAATATTTTATACTTTATTGTATAAGTATTTAAAACTAAATGTATCATTTTGTATTACATTAGTTAGGGTACATATTGAGCTGCTATAACAAAGGAATCTCAAAATACAGTGACTCAGAAATACCATGTCTCGGGCTTCCCTGGTGGCGCAGTGGTTGAGTCTGCCTGCCGATGCAGGGGACACGGGTTTGTGCCCCGGTCCAGGAGGATCCCACATGCCGCGGACCGGCTGGGCCCACGAGCCATGGCCGCTGAGCCTGCGCGTCCGGAGCCTGTGCTCCGCAACGGGAGAGGCCACAGCAGTGAGGAGTCCAGTGATAGACTAGCAATCCAGGCCAGATGACCACAAGGCCATCTGGAACCTAGACTCCTTCTCTTGGTGTTGCATCATCATTGTGGGTGTCCTAATAGTTGAAGCTGGTATTTCTGCATACCAGCTATCAGAAGGGGAAGGAGAGGTAGTGGTGGGCATGCAGCCTCCTTTACACATTTAAAGATGTAACAGTGAAATTACATACATAATTCTGCTTACATCACGCTGGGCAGAATCTGGCTCATGGCTACACTGAGCTTCAAGGAAGCCTAGAAATTATCTAGCAGTATAACCCCATACTCATATACTCTGCTGAATCTTGGGTGAGTGGCTATTCTTTTACTGGAAGAAAGAAGAGTAAATTTGATCCTGAGTAACAGTTAGTCACTCATATGTTTTTAACATTTATATAAGTTGATTTCATTGTGTTTATCCTTTTATAATTAATTTCTTACATCAATGTTGCATTTTTGAGATTTATCCTTATTGTTACATACAAATAAATTTTAGTTATTTTAATAACGGCACAGATCCCATTGTGGCTATAAATCACCCTTTATCCATCCATTTACTGGTGGATATTGAGGTATAAAAATCTAGTAAATAACACCCATCTTCCCTGAGTGTTGAACTAATTGAGAATCAATTTTACCATGTGGGAAATTACCTTCGTACAATGGTGGCCTCCAAGTATAGCACCAGGAAAGCTCTCCTAGAGGCCATGGAACAGAAACGTTCACAGACCATGTTAAGATGCTCAAATCACATAGTTTATTAAATCGATGTAAAGTACACAGTGAGGAGAAAGAGCAAAGAGATGGGGTAGGTTAACATAGTTATGAAAGAATACAAGCAGGATGGAAGGAACACAGAACCTGAATCCTGTCTCTCTCTGATCATCTGCCTTCTCTGTTGATGATGTGATTGTGGAGATCCGAGTCGAGTTTTGAAGCAAGAGGTCCACAGACAGAAGATGACTAAGCTAACACAAGTCTTGCTTCATTTAAGAGATTTAGGGACAATTAAGCTGATGAGCAAGCATGAATTTTGTCTGCATTTTCTGGGCAGAGAACTTGTGGTGCCAGAATGGGTGTTACCAATAGGTGACTTATTTAAATCTTCATGAATATTGAGTGCTACTTCATATGTGCATATTTAATGACTTATAATTATCTGTATCCTCTTGGTGCTTCTTTCCTTCTTATCTGTTTCTAGCACTCATATGCTCTATTTACTTCATCCATATCTATCATATCTTATAGATTACTAACTTGTCTGTACTTAAACACATTCTGTGAGTTTCATTATCCCATTTGTTTTTCTTGTCCTCTATAGCAGAGTTGAATATTCTCAAATAATATAGAAACACATAGTATAAGTTGAAGCAAGGCAGCTGCAGGCTTTTCTGGTAAGAGTGGAGCCTTTACCACTGAGTTCATGATATGGCCAAGAACAATAAGCAGACTTATTCTGAAATGGAGGAAAAGATGAAGGCATGCCCAGTTGTTTTTCCCCCCAAACTACCAATAATATAAACTGCTTTACTTCTCCAAGTGGTAAGTGGGGATATAGAGAGGCCAGGAATGTTATACAAGTGTAGATCCTTCCACATGGAAGAAAATATCTGGAGTGTGTATTATTTCCCCTCTAAAGTAAGAATAGAATTGTCAGATGAAGAACCAAAATGTCACCATTATAATTTATAAATCAGATACCAGGAAATACAGCTTATTTCTGCAGAGAAGTTGTTTTCATAATATTGAATCTCAGAATTAGACCGACTTACCCACAGTCAACCACCCACAGTCAGTGCTGGACCAACACAAGCTTCACCCATGGAACAAGACCTTCACCACTAAGATGACAACATGACTGAGAGCAACTGGAAGCAATGCCAGCCCCCAAGATGTGCACGTGCAATCTCGTATCCCAAATCACCAATGAGATATTTCACTCCTCACCAGGCGGGGAGTGAGGGAGGATGGGTGGAAAAAATGTCCATCCTAAAAATTTCCAGTGTTTCTCTTAACCTATTAGATCTAACCAATAAATGTATAATCAAACAGGGAAGAACCCTTCATCCTTTTAGGGTGGTCCTGTTCCTACCTTTACAAAGCTGCTCCCCTAATACCAACCATAAGTCTATGGGTTCTTCCTAGAATGACTGCCAGTGAAGAAAGCAGCCTCAAAAATCAAGTGTAAAATATCTTCTCAAAAGGTTCTGACTATGTCAGAGCAGCAAATTAGTTACATTAACTCTGAGACCACTTCATTCCAAGGCTGAAATTCACTCTTCATCCTATTTCTCATCACAAATTTTGTCCAGCATCATTGTTCACTATGGCTCATGAGAAACTCCAGTTCAAAGATTAAGTTCCTCAAATGTTCAAGGTCAATGATATCAAAGCCAAAAATCAAATTGTTTTTCCACTGTAATTTGAAGTTGAAATAAATGAGAAAAGAGAGTCTAAAATTTATCCTCTCCAGTTTCTTATTCTGCTCAGTCTAAGCTGGAGGGGTTCTAGTGGCTAAAGAGAACCCAGAGTGTTTCAGCAGTGGCAATCCTGGGTTGAACTCGCAAGAACTAATTTAGTGTCTTCATCTCAAAATTTAGGTAATTTCAACAATGCACCTCAGTTATTAAATGGTCCAAAGGATTCGTAGGATACAGAATATTATCCCAGCACCAGTACTACACCTATAAGATGCAGGGGGAAAATAGTAACTCATAAAGTAGTTATCCCAGGCAAAATTAAGTTCCTGAAACATATTAGTTAGTGATGTCAAAGATCAGAGCAAAACCTCACTGATATCTGAGGTAAGGAAAGTAGAGAGAAAAACTTGGTTTGAACCTCATCAGAATGCTAATAAATCTATTCCAGATGTTCAGTGTCTACAAATCGTCAATTTAAATTAACATGGGAAAGATCTCCCAGCAAGTGGTTAATGCGTGGCCATGCATTTGCTGTTTTGAGTGTCTGGGGTGGGTGGATTTGGGGCTTGTTATAGGGAATCTATTCATGCTTATAGTCTTGTCTCTCTGACTGTGGCATTTTAGATATTGTGGCCTTCTCGCAATGCTTAGAAATTCTCGTGGTGGCAGCCTACAAGTCCAATTCAAAATGCCTTCTCGTCCAGACTACCCAGTGAATTTCCATTTCCCCTTTGTGCTTGTTTTTTCCGGCTTTGTGGTGCTACTTTCCGGTAGGACTCTGCCTTGTGAAAGATGCACCCACCCGTGTGAGCAGACACATTCATTACAGGGTCTTCGTGGCTTTTGCCATCAGCACTTGCAATAGAATTGCTTGAGATTGTGATGTGAACCTCCTAGGGAAGATTTTCCCCAACTCTCTGAATTTATCCACCTAGAGAATCTGTTCTCAGCAGGTTATTTTGTTTGTTTATTATTTATAAAATAAAAATTGTATATATGTTAGGTGTACAATTGATGATTTGATATACATATGCATAGTAGAATGAAATGTTTACTACAGTCAAGCCAATGACATACCTTATCACGTAATTACTTTTTTTGTGTGTGAGAGTACCCGAAATCTACTCTCTTAGCAAATTTCCTGTATTCGATATAGTTTATTTTTTTAATATTTATTTATTTATTTATTTGGCTGTGCCTGGTCTTAGTTGCAGCATGCGGGGTCTTCATTGTGGCATGCAGGCTCTTTTAGTTGCGGCATGCAGGATCTAGTTCCCCAACCAGGGGTCAAACCCAGTCCCCCTGCATTGGGAGCTCAGAGTCTTAACCGCTGGACCACCAGGGAAGTCCCTCAATATAGTTTTATAATAGTCTCCCCTTATCTGAAAGGGATATGTTCTAAGACCCCCAGTGGATGCCCGAAACCGTAGATAGTACCAGACTCTATATACACTATGTTTTTTTCCAGTATGTACATGCCTGTGATAAAGTTTAATTTATAAATTAGGCACAGTAAGAGATTAACAGTAACTAATAATAATGTAGAATAATTATAACAATATACTGTAATAAAAGTTATGTGAATGTGGTCTCTCTCTCTCTCTCAAAATATTGTACATATTTAATACCTTTTCCATCTTAACTAAGCACTTATTGTGCAGTGTGGCCATAACATTTGCAGTTTGAGATGCAACAGCAACACTAGCATGAATTTCTTTTTCTTCTTCACAATTTCATTAATAGAAGATTCATTCCTAGCACAGATCTTAGCAATCTCAGCGTACGACTTTTTTCTTTACTTATTAAGTCGAGAACTTTCACCTTTTTACTTCAAAGTAGCAGTTTACAGCTTCTCTTTGGCATATCCAAATTGCCAGCGTCACTCCTCTTGTGCCCCGGGGCCATTATTAAGTAAAAGAAGGGCTACTTGAACGCAAGCATTGTGATAGCACGACAGTAGATCTGATAGCCACTAAGGCTACTAAGAGACTAACAGGAGGAACTTGCTAGACAAAAGGATGATTCACGTCCCAGGCAGTACAGAGAGGGAGGGTGTGGGATTTCATCATGGTACTCAGAACGGTGCTGCAACTTTAAATTTATGAATCATTTATTTCTGGAATTTCCTGTTTAATATTTTCTGACCACAGTTGACTGCAGGTAACTGAAACCATGGAAAGCGCAACCACAGATAAGGGGGGATTACTGTATTCACTAGTCATCATCCTCTACATTAGATCTCTAGAACTAATCATTTTACAGGATACGACTGTATACCTTTTGATGGACATCTCTTCATTCTTCCCACTTCCCCACCCCTACTAACCTTCGTTCTACTCTCTGCTTTAATATATTCGACTTTTTTTTTTAAATATATTCGACTTTTTAAGATCCTACATTAAGTGAGATCGTGTAGCTTTTTTTCTTTCTTAGCAGGTTCTTAAAATGAAGCTGTAGTTGGTTAGTCTGAAGTCTGTGCCCCTAATGACATAACAAGGTCCAGTAACTCAGATGCTCCTCAAGGGACTGTCAATTCTGTTTGTAAATGTTCTAGCCTTGTGTAGCATTCTTTCCATTAAGTGCGTGTGTGTAGTGTGTGTATTGCAATAGCAGGATAATCCTCTAATGCTTTATATCACTCTAGTCTTCCCCTACATCTTTGAGAATGATTCTACAGGGTTTGTAAACAGTTTATCCTGCTTCCTAAGTTACTCCTTTACCTTCTGTACCTCACAAAGGACTAGGATTTTTGCCCTGAATGTCTTCTTTCCTTAAACTTACAGTTTGATTTCTGACCCAGACATTTAGTTTTCTAACTTATATTTCTCCAGGGTTTGTATTGTATTTCTTTCTTAACAAGAGATATGAAATTAGTTTGTTCTGAACCTGCCAGAATTATCCACTGCTCAATAAAGCTTATCCGCTGTCACCTTTCTTGGTTGAAGGCTCAGCTGGAAGGCATCTTCTGTAGCTCATCCTTCAACCAGGCCTGGACTCGACCTACTATTGCACTGTGTACTCCTTTAATATTTTATTTCTGCTGGGCCTTCCTTTAGAGCTTTAATTGCCTAATTTTCTCAGACATGTTTCCTTTCAGAACAAGCAATTCCTATGTTCCCACATACAGAAACGGGTGCTTGAAACTCCCTCAATAATTCTTCGAGTCTGATACTGATCTTCCTCATTTTCTCCTCTGAATTTCCTACCACCACTCTGAAGAGTTGTTTTAAATTTTAGGGGGATCCAATCTTTAAAGTTCCCAAGACAATGTCTCAAATGCCTCCATCTAAGGGACAAGAGCTTAGCAAGTTGCTTTTCTTAAAAAACATTAGAAAAGTTGCCTCTTAACAGGGCCCTAAATCCTGGCCTTCCCTGGGGCAACCATTCCGGTTTTCTCCCTAGGATTTTGCCTTTCTTCTTTGCGCCCCAGTCAATGTTCTGACAGGATAAAACTAAGGCAGTGCCTCCCCCTCCCCTTCTGATGACCCCAAGAGACTTAGTTTAACGTGTATCTCCATTTTTCTTTAATATTTTTTATATGCTCCATCCTTAACATTTTCATCTCCCTTTTATAAAAGTCCTGCTTCTTCTATAGGATCTCCACTGTTTTCCTTAAGAAATGCCTTCTCTCCTAGTTTAAGCAGCCTGTCTCTGTTTATTATTGTTTTAATTTTTATTATGCCATGTGTTTCAAACCTCTACAGTTTATCTTTGAATTCCTACACAGACCAGACTATGTTAGACAGATTATTCCAGGCACAGAATTCTTTTATTGTCTTTCTAATTACTGAGTCTGCAATAATTTCATTGAGTACTCTACTGCAATCTCCCCAGAATGGTATGTCTCTTTATAATGGGTGCTCTGGTCCATTTTTTTTTTGTTTTCTTGAAAATAATAACTACCACAGATTGGATCTCAGTTCAGGTCTGAATTTATGTAATTTTCAAGTCCAAAGTGCATATGAAAGCACATGATAGGAAAAGTTTGACAACTAGCTGGGAGTTAGGATAGGGAAAAACCCTGATGTGTAGGGTTTACCGATTTCAAAAGCATAAATGCTCCCATCATGGCCAATTTCAAGCTACCAGTGTGATATCAACCACCTCACAAAATTACTGAAAATTTAACAATCAGCTCTCATGAGTTAATACAAACTGGCTTTTGCATACCACTGGGTGACCCCTTTGCCTGTGAGTAAGCCACATAAATCCAAGATGTCTAAGATTTGTTCCTTTGAAGTTCTCTATAGTGTTGGTAGCAAAATGGAATTTAAAACACCAATCTGAGGCTACCTAGCTAGGCCTATTTCTTAATGTTTAAACCTGGAACCTCTGCTAGTGTTCTGTAATTCATGTGGAATTCACTTCTGCCTTCAGCTTAAAATCAGCAAATACTGTTCTGTTCAAGAATGGCTCAGAAGGTTTAATCCTGCCTCTGCCTGATACCTGGTCCAGGTGTAGGTCCACATCGACCTGGAGATCTGCATTTTCAAGTCCCCACCACTTGATTCAGATGTCACCTTGGCCTGGGCCTCTGCTGAAGCTTACAGCCTGCTGAGCAGTTGCTTTTGCTAAATGCAGAGCAGGGCTAGATGTTGTTTGCTTATGGCCTCATGTGTGTAGGCCTTGCCTTTCTGAAAACAGTCACACACACATGTGTACAAAGCCCCTAGAAGCTGAAGAAACTCACTAAAGTAAACATCTCGTATAGCCACAGCCTAGCATAGTAACCCCAAAGCATAGATTTATCCACCTTGGGCATCTAAGAGCCTCTTTATTCATATGTTCTTTTCTCCTGAATTGTATTTCTTACTTGTTTCTTAATGTTGGGGTTCAAGGGGCTCAATAAATAGCATACTGAGCCACTCAATAAATGAGATAAGAGGATGGCGGATGGAGATCAAATGTCACCTTTTTACTGGTAAAACTGAACTGGAGAATATGGCTTATATATGTGGGCAAATGGGTTTCCTAATTCTGAACCCCAGAACCTAAGGCATAGGCAGCGGTCACCCAGGGCCATCCTCCCCATACCAACAGGGAGGGCAGGACTATAAAACCTGTAGAAGGAAGTAGAGCAAAATGTGCACTTCTTGCCTGGAGGCACTGTCCCTAGAAAGGAGAGAAAGGAGCCAAGCCATGCAGCTTCGTTTCCTTATGTAAGACTCGCCAATAATTTGCTCCTCTTCCTGTGGAAAGAACATGAGAGGTTGTGCTAAACATCATTATAAGGGTATAAGCATTTTGACATATAATAAACAATGTATTGCTTCCTGGTTTTTTTACTATTAACAATAATGCTGCAGTGAAATCTTTATCCCTATATCCGTATGCAATGTGCAAGAGTGTATCCCTGGAACACACCTAGAAGATTTGCTGGGTCATATCATGTTATGTGATACCTACGGTTAAATTGCTCTCCACAATGGTTGAACCAGTTTATATTTTCACCATTAAAATATGAGTTCCCATTGATCTATGTCCGTGCCAAGGCTTGAAATTGTTAAACACACACACACAAGCCCATCTACTGGGTATAAAAAAGATATCTCAATATAAAAGCGGTATCTCAACATGGCTTTAATTTGTACTTCCGTTTTCCTGGCGAAACTGAATTTCATTCATATTTACTTGCCATTCATATTTCCTTTTATATGATTTGCTCATTCATATTTTTTGCTTATACTTCCTTATTTTGTTTGACTTCTTACTGATTTTTAAAGGGCTTTTTTTCTTTCTTTTAAAAGTGAATACAAATCTAAGGTCCGTTATACATGTTGTAAATCTCTCTCTTTTTTGTATTTTCTAACTGCCTCCCTATACTGCATTTTAGGGGTTTTGTTTTTTTGGGGGGGAGGGGGGCACAGGGCTCTATTTTCCTGTTGACTCATTCTCCCGAATCTAATCTTTTGTTTAACCCATCAATCAAAATTTAAATATCAGCCAGAATGGGAAGAAGAAAAAGAAACTTTATATCAAATGCACTGCATGGCAAACAACTTTATAAACATCCCTGTTTGACTTAAGTTCTTCAACTTCCTTTCTTGGCCACAAGCCTTTGAGTCTACTCCTTTCTTTAAATTCTTCTCTCATTTAACCTCTCCTAATTGCCTTTAATTCCCCAAGGAATTCATCTCAGCCCCTAAGTCACACTGTCCGCTCTGAAAAGCAAAAGTCTTGAAGTTAACTAAACCCAAATGCCTTAGAAGGCAATTTGATGACATATCTTCCATATTTTTAAGCAGCATCTCAAAATATTCACTGAACAAAAGGGAGGGTTCTGCTGTAGTGTGGTTACCAGTAAGGTAGTCAGGACTTGCTCAGCACTGAGGGAATTACAGTGCTAAAAAAGGGGAAGGCCCCAGCAAGTCAGGATGGGTTGGTCACCCTATTCTGCTGTCAAGAAAAATGATACATATTTTTCTCCATAACAATTTCACTTGTTATTTTTCTAGGATACATTTCTGCATATGGAACAAGTAGGCAAAATTGCATTCATTGCTTAAGGATTTTCACCAGTGTTGAAAAAAGTATCCTTCTAATATAACTGATCCTGGTTTCAATCCCTTAGGCAGGAACAATCATTTCTAGAATTTTTTGATGGGCCAGAATAGAATCCTCAGCGTTGGAGAGCCACAGTACTTTCAAGACTATTCATCTGAACAGATGAGGAAACTGAACAACACCGTCCCCCACTTTTGTAGGACATTTAAGCATCTCTGGCCCGTGCACAGAACCCCTCTCCTCTACTCACAAACACACATCATTGGGAAAAACTCCATGTCTGTAGTACCATCTCCAGCAGTCCAAAGCCATTTACTTAATAGTTATCCTGTGCTGGTTATTCTATACCAGGTATCGTGTAAGATACTATAGCTGTCAAATGAATTAGAAAAACTCACTGCCTTCAAACCTCATCTATTTACTGGAGACAAGCATAGAAACAATACTGAAAATATCTGTAGTCTAAACTTTAACTTTTCTAAAACTATTACATGTTTCTGGTGCACTGAGGAAGTAAATAAAAATAGTTATTTTTCCTTAATAGTTAGAATATTATGTGTATATCTATTTTTACTCTAATTTGTAAATTTCTTAATTTCCTGGAATATGAGGTTTGTACTCCTGGCAATTATTATATCCATTGTGAATCCATTTTCCAGCACACTCAACTTCAAAAAGTAAACTGGATTTTAAAATGTAACCTCCATTTTATAAAAAATTATCTTTATGGCGATACTGATTCTAATGGTGGACCATAGACTTTTTATTAAGTAAGTGGCTTTTGTACTTATGAAAGTTTGTTATAAACCAGAGGAAGCAGGTCTAAGTACATTTCCCTTTTTAACTGGCCAGAGAACAGGGCTCCTGATGGGCATCTTCGTAGATCTCATATATTTACAGAGAAATTGCCAACATAGATTTAAAAAAGAAAAAAACATAGCCCCACAAAGTAGTAATAACACAAACAAATTGTGTGGTTAAATGGGGAGAAAAAAAACCCAAACCAGTATGTGTCAGTGATGCACACCTTCACATTATTTGAGCTTTTGACTTCTATATATTTTTCATACCATCTGTTCTTCTTTTCCCCCTAGACTAGAACCTCTGAGAAGGCAGTTTGCTCAACTGCCCTGGAGCACCTGGCACCCCAGATCTCTGACCACTGGAGGGCTAGAGGTCACTGGAATATTCCAACTCAGAGTCTCTGATATTTTTGTCTCAACCTTGCAGTTGGCAATAATTCTAAAACATGCTACTCCCTTTCCTGTGAGGAAAGGCAGCCTTTCTGAACACAATTGCACCTTTCTTTGGGGATTCTGAAGATCGGTGCCCCAGGGACATCCTCTGGAACAGCAGTTTCCTTTGCCCAAAACCATAACTGTAGAAGGTGTGGGAGGTTGACCTTAAACTGAATCCTTTATACCATATGGTTTTCTTAAGTTTCCTTTCTTCCAAAAGAGGAGCACAAAAAAAACAATCTAGAGACATTAAACCATGATCAATTTAAACAAACATTTTGTAGGACCTCAAATTGTAAATGCTTATCACCTGCTCATTCTGGGTTCTATTTTTCAGCCTCCATTGGAGAATTAGTCACAGGCATCACCTTTGTTAAAGGATTAGCATAGCTCTTCTCAGCCACCAACTTCTCTCCTAATATGGCCAGTTGCTTTGCAAAAGCATGGACTAGACTCAGCTATGGATGGGTTCACACACATCCATCTTTGCTGAAAAAACTAACAGCTCAATGAGCTTGGACTTCTATTGCTTTTTCAACATATGAAAGATTCCACTAAATATTTTGCCATCTACTTGGCACTGAGCCCTTAGGTAAACAGTTCAGTTCAGCCAACATTTATCAAATGCTAACCTACCACAGCAAGTGCCTACCATTTGTTCTCAGTGTGTTAGAGGGAACTGAGAAATTAGATCACAAACCAGCTCTACAGCCCTAACTGCCGTGACAGCCTCCGTTTGGTGTTCTGAGAGATGCTCCAGGGTCTCTCCAGAGCCATCTTCTCCTTAACCTGGTATAAAATTCCTACCAATAAAGTCCACTCCTCTGGGACATCAATAAACACGTCCCTATTCAACTGATTTGTTTGTCTTCCTCTAGGTACTTGTAAGCTGCTTAGGAGCTGCATAAAAATATTCATTAATGTTTGCTTAATTAATTAATTGAATGTATTTGAGTCAAATTATCTCTAGAAGCCCCCCTTAAAATGTTACCTGGAGAAGGAGGAAAACTTCAAGGCTCACAGTCTTTCTTTCTCCTACTGCATCTCTTGAACTTTTGACACTTCATAGCCTGAGAGTCTCAGGGCATCTGTGGTTTGAATCGTCATCTTCCCTGAGCCTCCAGAACTAACAGATCAACTATTTCCAAAAGCAGCAATGGCCATAGGCAAAAACTGTGATGTGCATAATGTGTGTCTATGGCAAAAATTTGCTTCTTTCCTCCTCACCTTCCAGACTCCCACCAAATGTTTCCAGAATTATTTAAAATTATGAGCAGACAGCCCACCTATATGGGCAAAAAAATCATTGGGAGAGTAACTCTGTGACAAGTGTTCTATTTATTTCATTGTTAATCTTAACAACAACTTAGGAAGAAGATGTTGTTAACCTCATCCTGCTCACGAGAAATGTGGAGGCTCAGAGAGAGGTTGACTTGCTCACCCAAGGCCCCAGAGCAAGCAAGTGACAGAGTCAGGCTTTGCATCTGTCTAAGACTGACTTCAAAGTCTTCATACTTTTGTTTTCAGTCAATGCCAGTTTTTTCTTGAGGGTTTTAGATTAGATGACCTTGAGTTTTCTTTCTGGGTGGACCTTTCAGGACTTGTGTTTCATTATCTCATTTGTCAGTATTTTAACATCTACTTGGCCCATGAGTAAACTGAGATCCAGAGAGGTGAAGTGACTTGCCTCAGGCCAGCAGGAGACTCCTTGTAGCCCCAGGACTGGAGCCCAGTTTCTAATATCCTTCCCCAGTGTAGTTAACATCCAACATTCATTTTTGTTTGTTTCTCCATTCACTCTTTTTTTTTTTAATTGAAGCATAGTTGATTTACAGTGCTGTGCCAATCTCTGCTGTACAGCAAAGTGACTCAGTTATACACATATAGACATTCTTTTTTATGTTATTTTCCATTATGGTTTATCACAAGATATTGAATATAGTTCCCTGTGCTACACAGCAGGACCTTTGTGTTTATCCATTCTAAATGTAATTGTTTGCATCTACCAACCCCAAGTTCCCAGTCCATCCCTCTTCCTTCTCCCCACCTCCTTGGCAACCTCAAGTCTGTTCTCTATAACATCCAACATTCTTAACCTAGACTGCTAATCCCTGGTCTTTCTGGCTTCTTCTCTCTTTCCAACATCAATAAATGCCATTTCC
The DNA here is from genome assembly GCF_008692025.1 of Phocoena sinus. Classification (NCBI taxonomy): domain Eukaryota; kingdom Metazoa; phylum Chordata; class Mammalia; order Artiodactyla; family Phocoenidae; genus Phocoena; species Phocoena sinus. The sequence continues at coordinate 31,442,728 of NC_045772.1, read as the reverse complement.
CCCCACGATTCCTTACCTTATGCCCATGATGACTACAATTACCAGATCCTTTCCCACTTCAGTACATGTGCTATTCCTTCTGTCTGTCTGACTTGCCTGTGCCCTCTCTTGCCAATTACCCTTTAGGGCTAAGTTCAGGTATCACTTCCTAAAAGTAGCCTTCCTTAACTATTCCCTCCCCGGCCCCACACATAAGATTGCCAGATGAAATACAGAAAACTGTTAAATTTGAATTTCAGGTAAACAAGAAATAAGCTTTTAGTATATCTCAGATACTGTATAAAGTATACTAATACTGAAAGATTTGTTGTCTATCTGAAATTCAAATTTAGCTGGATGTCCTGTAGTTTTATCTTCTCAGTCTGGCCACACCACATACATTTCCAGATGAGGTTTGTCCCTCTTGTTATACACTCTTGAGAGTATGACTGAAAAGTAGGCAAAGAACTTCTTCCAAAGAAGACATACAAATGGCCAACAGATGAAGGAAATGATGTTCAACATCACTAATCTTGAGGGAAATGCGAATCAAAACCATAATAAGATATTGTCTTACACCTCCTATCAAAAAACAAAAGATAAGTATTGGCAAGGATATAGAGAAAAGTGAACACTTGTAACACTGTTGGTGGGAATTTAAATGGTGCAGTTGCTATGCTAAACAGTATGGAGGGTCCTCCAAAAGTTAAAGTTAGATCTACCATATGATCCAGTAAGCCCACTTCTGAATATATATTCAAAATATTTGAAATCAGGATCTTGAAGAGATATCTGTACTCTCATATTCATTGTAGCATTATTTACAATAACTAAGATATGGGGAAAAAACTAAATGTCCATTGACACATGAATGAATAAGGAAAACGGGGTATATACATACAATGGAATATTAATCAGTCTTAAAAAACAGGCAGTCCTGCTCTATGTGACAACATGGCTAAACCCAAAGGACATTATGCTGTGAAATAAGGCAGTCACAGGATAAATACTGCATGATTCTACTCATATGAGGTATCTAAAATCGTAAAATAGTCAAACTCACAGAAACAGAGGGTAGAATGTTAGTTGCCAGGAGTTGAGAGAGGGGAAAATGGGGAGCTGCTGTTTAACAGGTGTAAAGTTTCAGTTATACAAGATGAATAAGTTCTAAAGGTATGCAGTAAGCATTGTGCCTATAGTCAACAAAATTGTGTTGTGTACTTAAAAAATAGTTAAAAGGGTAGATTTCATGTTAAGTGTTCTTACCACACACACACACACACATACACACAAAGTACCATAAGCTTCTTCTTCACAGTACTTAACAAAATTATACTTAATGAATATTTTTATGATGCCTTGTTTGCAAATGGTCTCTATGCCACCCTAGACTCTAGACTCCTTAAGAGACAAGACTGTGTCTATTTTGTTAATTACTATTTCCCCTGCCCTTAGCACAGTGTCCTTCACATAGTCAATGCTCAATAAATACTTCTTGCATGAAAGAACAATTGAGGAAGCTGGAAGGAAGGAAGGAAGGGGAGGGAAAGAAAGAAAGAGAGAGAGAGAGGGAGGGAGGGAGGGAGAGAGGGAGGGAGGGAGGAAGGAAGGAAGAAAGAGAGAAGAAGGAAGGAAGGGGAGGGAAAGAAAGAAAGAGAGAGAGAGGGAGGGAGGGAGGGAGAGAGGGAGGGAGGGAGGAAGGAAGGAAGAAAGAGAGAAGAAGGAAGGAAGGAAGGAAGGGAAGGAAAGAAAAGAAAGAAGAAAGGAAGAAAAAGAAAGAAATAAGAGTTATCTTAGTTTTCTCCTATCTCTGATAGGGAGAGTTCACATTAATATGTGTGTAGCATCATGACTGTAACAAATTATTACAACTGTCATTTAAGGCTGACAGACCTAGGGCCCAGGCACAGCGCATATATACAACGTCTTCATTTCTTCCTCACTCTCTCCTTCCCTACCTTCCTTACCTTACCACAGCGTCTATTTGCATGTGTTGATGTGCTTGGAAATTTCTTTCAAACAGGAAAATTTTGGCACATCAAGTTATAGCCATTTTTAAAAGTCATCTCCACTCAGCTTCAAGGGCGGAGGATGTGGAGAAGTGGGAGCCAGATCAGGAAGAACTGAAAAGGCAGATGAGGTGACTGCAGCTGACCAATTCACTTGCGGGCTCATGAAAGGCACCCATTTGGTACACACAGAAATACTGAGAACTCTTTGAGAGGCCCTAACGTAAGGCAAGCAAGTTTGAAATTTTTAAGAGGGCTCTGAAACAATGTGATTCGATTTTACAAAAAAAAAAAAAAAGTAACCCTTTGTAGCCACAGGCTAATGAGGAATCCTTCCAACTGAGCTACTGGTAGAAATAATATTTATAACATTTTCTAGGTTTTTCTTCTAACCGTTTTCTACCTTATCCTGCTAAAGTTGCCTAATTACTAAGAATAGTTCTCTTTACACCTCAAGATGTCCAGGTGGTTGGGTCATGTAGTGTGTTCACTGTATAGCTTCTAAAGTTTGCAAAACTTACTAAACCCCACTAAACCAGATCCTGCAAATCTATTCATTTCTCTCTCATACTATTATATTTTAAATACCTCCCCCGCCTAGACTCCACCCCAGAATATTTTTGTCAGCCAAGTTTAATCTATATGATACCTACTCCTTTGTTTCCTGATTTCCCTCCACCTTGCCTCAGGCATAAATGATGACAGGTTTGCCTAAACAAATGCAGTTAATATTTCTTACACAACCAAACCAAACCAAACTGCATCATGATGCACTGGGCTCTGACTTACATTGGGAAAGACAGATTCCAAGAGGCTGAAACAGAAAGAATCATAGCAGAGGGAGGAGCCCACCAAAAATGAACGTTAATGTTCCAAATTACAAGTTGGTCTGCCAGTTCCCTTCTGTCCCTGGAGAACAAGCGCAGTCACTTAATTCCTCATTAGTTTCCTCAGGCCCAGCCCCAAGTTGCCTTTAGAAGTGAACTGGCTCCATGGCAACCAGGAAAACAAAGCCTGAGGAAGATTTTGCAAAGCTAAACCTAAGAGAAGCTGTGCCAAGTAAACATTAGATATTTGTAGAAGTATTTTATTCTGACCCATGGCAGTTTCCTGTGTACATATTGCAGGAACAATGCCCTCTACAACTCTTCCAAATACCCTCAACTTATGTTTCATTACAGAAGAGCCTTAAGTCTCTTTTTTTTCTTTTAATTTAATTTTATTTTTTATACAGCAGGTTCTTATTAGTTATCCATTTTACACATATTAGTGTATACATGTCAATCCCAATCTCCCACTTCATTCCCCCACCACCTCCCCCACCACCGCTTTCCTCCGTTGGTGTCCATACGTTTGTTCTCTACATCTGTGCCTCTATTTCTGCCCTGCAAACCGGTTCATCTGTACCATTTTTCAAGGTTCCACATATATGCGTTGATATACGATATTTGTTTTTCTCTTTCTGACTTACTTCACTCTGTATGACAGTCTCTAGATCCGTCCATGTCTCTACAAATGACCCATTTTCGTTCCTTTTTATGGCTGAGTAATATTCCATTGTATATATGTACCACATCTTCTTTATCCACTCATCTATTGACAGGCATTTAGGTTGCTCCCATGACCTGGCTATTGTAAATAGTGCTGCAATGAACATTGGGGTGCATGTGTCTTTTTGAATTATGGTTTTCTCTGGGTATATGCCCAGTAGTGGGATTGCTGGGTCGTCTGGTAGTTCTATTTTTAGTTTTTTAAGGGACGTCCATACTGTTCTCCATAGTGGCTGTATCAATTTACATTCCCACCGACAGTGCAAGAGGGTTCCCTTTTCTCCACACCCTCCCCAGCGTTTGTTGTTTGTAGATTTTCTGATGATGGCCATTCTAACTGATGTGGAGCCTTAAGTCTTATAGACTCAAAACTCTGCTCTATAGAACATTAACATCTACAGACAGATGTTAATATATAGTCCATGAAAAATGGATCCCGTGATAAAAGATGCTAAGAAATGTTACAGTGTAGATGATAGATAGATAGATAGATAGGTTGATAGATAGATAGATATCTTTGAGATTCACAAAACTCTTTAGCCCACTAAAGGATCTGAAAAAAACTTTCAGGAAAAAAACTTGTATAACTTTTCATAGTGTTCTCTATATTATTAGATCCAAAAATTATTTTCAACTTCAAGGCAACGTATTTTAAAAAAACTTACCACAAAATACTGTATTAGTTTCCTAGTGCTGCTTTGACAAATTATCACAGACTGGGTGACTTAAAATAATAGACAGTTATTCTCTCACAGTTCTGGAGGCCAGAAGTCCAAATTAAGGTGTCCTCAGGGCCCTGCTCCCTCCCGAAGCCCTTGGGTGTACCTGGCTTGTGGCTGCATCTCCCCAGCTGCTGCCTTCATGGGCACAGGGCCTCCTTCTCTTTTCTGCGTGTGTCTCCCCACTTATCAGGACATACATGATTGCAGTTAGGGCACTCCCTCACAATTCTGGATAAACTCCTCCTCTCAGTATCCATACAGGTTAATATTAACTCTTGCCACGTAAAGTAATATTCAAAGGTCCTGGGGACTAGGATTGTGGACATATCTTTGGGGGACCACCGTTCAACCCACTACGGATATTAACTGATAAATGCTGATAAATGTAGAATTGTTATCTTTAACTCAATTCAACTCAATTCTATTCAGCAGTCATCTAATGATGGAATAATACGTATGCATAGTGATAATAAATCTCACAACACTTATCACTATGCATAGTATTATTCCACTATCATGTCAATCTACTCCACCAGGCTGTGTGAATTGATTAAGGTGGTGACCAGGACCTGAATCATTTTATGATCAGGCCTAGGACAGTGCCTGGCTTGTACTAAAAGCTCATTAGATGAGTAGACTTGAGCTGAATTGAGTATGTGAGTTATAATCAGAGCAGAACTGAGGAAGTGATTAGCTCTTTCTGGGGAAGTAAGGAGGGCTTCTCAAAGGAGGAGATTCTTCAGCTGAGATTTGAAGGATGAGATGCAATTTGCCAGCCAAAGCAGGAAGGGAATTCCAGGTGAAGGGAACACCATGGTCAAACACACAGAGGTATGAAATCGCATGACGATTTAGGAAACTGTCGTGAAGACTAATTGAAAAAATGCACGTAAAACTATTCGCACAGTACCCGATACTTAGTGTGACTGTTTTTCCTGGAGTGAGGAGAGTGGACTCAGGAGAAGACACTAAAGACATAGGCAGAGACCAGACTGGACTGGACTTACTGTGCCATTCTGCTCATCTTAGACTTCACCTTAAAGACAATAGAGAAGCATTGGAGTAACGTGGGAGTAATGCGATCAGATTTTTGTAAGGATTTTCATGCTTTATTATATATATAGAAGTGGAAAGTCTTAAAATACATATTATAAAAATATATCTAAAATTTATAGTTTAATGACAAGATTTAAGATTACAAGTGAAAGGCAGGAAGAGAAAAAGAATATTTGCAGAACATCCTCCACAAAGACAGCCATGCATATGGCTACTTAGAAAAATTGCCCTGCGTGTACGATGTTCCCAAGCATCAGGAGCTCTGATCATCACCCTCCACAAATTCTCTCCTTCAAGAACCTGAGGCCCACATTTCCTTTGGGTCCATATGCCTTAGGTGAAAGCACCCAGTAACCCTGCCTTTGTGTAAACACATATGCAAGTCATCTATTTGAGAAAATACCAGCTAACTATCAATATATTGAAGTTATATATGTACTAGCATACATTTTTCATCAGGTGCTCTTCTTTTTAAGGCATGTATGTTTGTGTCGTGTGCATCCACATGAACATGGAACACGGCTAGCATAGAGGAAACCCAAGAAGGTTCTAGAAGAACGGTCTTTAGGAGATTATGTACACAAATAAATAGAAATAAACCTGTTAACAGTCAAATAGGTAGTTGTTTTGGAGAGAAAGAATGAAATTAGTCAATAGCTAGATGGCTGCTTGGCTGACTTTGTTCATTAAAACAAACATACACAAAATATTGAGTAGAGTTCCTGTGCTATACAGTAGGTCCTTGTTGATTATCTATTTCATATATAGTAGTGTGTATATGTTACTCCCAAAGTCCTCACTTATGCCTCCCCCCACATTTCCCCATTGGTAACCATAAGTTTTTTTCTATGTCTGTGATTCTGTTTCTGTTCTGTAAATAACCTATATGGGAAAAGAATCTGAAAAAGAATATATGTGTATAACTGATTCACTTTTCTGTACATCTGGAACTAACACAATATTGTAAATCAACTATACTTCAATAAAAAATTAATTAATTTAAAAAACATACACAATAGTTAGTCTGCAGAGACTCCCGTGATCATTGGGAAGCAACTGCACCATTTAAATGGGACTGAATTTTTTGGATATGCCTCCGTACATGCCTTGCAAAGCCTCACTGAGTGTAATTCCCAGTCCTGAGCATCTGGCTCTTGAAATAGCACCCTAGAACATTTGTTTCTCATAATAGCCTCCTCCTGAAAAATGGCCTTGTTTTAATGGTACTGGCATGTTGTCTGGAGCTGAACCTAGGCTTGGCTGTCCAACCTCTCTTGCCAGTGAAACATTTCTCACATGGTAACCTTCATTTGCAAGGGCTTACAGTTCACAAAGCTGAATTTTGATGGAAATGATTGAGTTTTCACATGGCTCCTTTAGATTTCAGGTCGAATTTCATTTCCTTATAGAAGTCTTCCCCAACCACTCATCTGAAATAGCCCCCCACCCCACCCCAGTGCATCTTTATCACTCACTGCACTCTGTGCCTTGTCCAGACACCTCTTATCACAGTCTCTAATGTTGTGTTCGTTTTTGTGTCCATGCATACATAAATTCCTTGAGGTCAGCACCTTCTCTGTCTTGTTCAACTTTGTATTCCCAACACATTGAACAGTAACTGGCATAGTTGTTGATCAATAAATATTTCTTAAATGAATGAATGAATGAAGAGTAGAGTGACAGAATAACTAAGCTGATAAAAGGGCCAGAATTGATGCTACCAGGAAAGAGTTAAAATACTCCCTTTTGGGAAATGGGTCAATCAGAATAGTAATTTACCACAGGAAAATATCAGGCTTAAATGGACACTTGTAGAATGAGTTCTCATTTGGAGTCTTTGAAAGAGCTCCTCCAATAACTTTTACTTTTGACACTTAACAAATGTCCATATACTGGTCACAAAGAAAGTTCTATACAAGGAAGAACAAGATTGGATCTCCCAAGACCTGATCTTCATAATGCAAATGAACTTTGGGGGATGGGGCACTTTTCTAAAGAAAAGAGAAGTTCTCTTACTTGCAAATGACAGAGATCAAACAGAATTAACACCCTTATAAATATATGTGCTATTGTCATATGTGATACTGTGATTTATAATAAGAAATACATATTCGGTCTTTGTCCTGTTTCTGGCACAGAGCTCCTAAAACCCTTGGAATTTCCTAAGTGATGAGAGCACAGAAAGTGTTTTTGTTATTTTAATGAGGTAGCTTTGGGGCCCACCTAAGGATGGGGGCTGGTTACCAGGAGAACCAACCAATATATATATATATATATATTTTTTTTTATACAACAGGTCCAACCAATATTTTTAATGACTATTTAAACAAAGACACAGAAGGTATGCTTACCTATTTTTCAGATACCAGAAAATTGGAGTGATTCCTCTGATGATAATCAGAATTCAAAAAGTAGACAAAAGGGTCAAAACTGAAAAATCCAACACTTCAGCCCAGAGGAAAAGTTTAACTGCCAGATTAAAGAATAACTATGCAATGTTTGTTGTAAAAAGATGAAGAATTTTAATCACCTGCAAATTTGATGTGAACTAGCCCCAGTGGAATTTCCAGAAAACATAACAGATTCACAGCTATCTAGGACTGTAATTTCAAAGCTGAATCAGACAAAGGCTGGCTTAATTAAAATTTTTGAATGACTGAAAAAAGGAGCAATTTAATGAATGAAACAACTAACCAACATGATCTTGAGACTCTACTGGGCAAAACTGGGGGTCATTCAAAGAATTATATAAAGTATTTCCTCATAATCCTAAGTGCAAATATGTGATAGGTTGCTTTATGAAGTAAACTCCCCAAATCTGTCCTTATTAAAGAGAGTGGCAGCCTCCCTTACAAAGAAACCTTGAATTGCATGAGGGAATTGAGCCAGAAAACTTCCAAGGCTCCCTCCACCTCTAGGAGGCTCTAGAACAAATTTTTCATGGAGGAAGAATAGATATCATAACCACAAGAGGGAAGGGAGACTGATGAGCTCTTTCCTTCTCCCTAGGTCAAAAAAAGAATATATTAGTTACGAATCAAAATGTCCTTGATAAAATGCCAGCTCTTCCACCAAAAAATTGTAGACTTTGGGCAATTAGTTAATCTCTCTAAGCCCCAGTTTTCTCATCTGTAAATTGGGAATAACATTATCTACTTGACAAGGTGGTGTCCCTACTAAAGAAGATAAAGAATATGGTGGCCAGCATTCACTAAAAGTGCAGTACATTGGGTTCAAGGTGGAGCCTGTGTGTTCAAGCACATGCCAAGGCTGTGTCCCTGGGGGCAGTCCCTTATCTCTTACCCTGCCCTTCTAAAAAAATACATCAAATTGCATTTAATTATTCTACCTTCTTTATGGTCTCTTATATATACATCTTTCTTTCTCTCTAAACTAATGGTTTAGCTTTTTAAATTTACCACTAGTAAAGTCACTGATCTTTAAGATACATAGAGAACCACACACACATGCACACGCACACACTGATATATATTTTTATGAAACCCTGAATAATTCTGTTTTGGAAATGTGTTTTCACCAAGTCAAGCCAGTTACAGATAAGCATTTCCCTCAATTATTCACAACTAAAATTTTCTCACACCCAGAATTCAGAACACATTTGCAAGTCTATGATAGTACGATTTCTCTTGGGCACACAGATTTTGTAATACAGTAAGAATTCACAGGAATATCTAAAAGTTAAAAACATCTCGAATACGATTTTGCATTTTGTTTGTGGGAACATTATACGTTTAAAAACAGGGATTTGCAAGTTTGCTATGTAAAAGACAAACCAATATTTGTGGTTCTTTCATAGTTTCTGTCAAATGTCTCATAGGAGCTTCTGAGATCACCTTTAGAGTGATGGGGAACTCCTCCTGGGGCAGAAAGTATAGTTGTCTTTCTGGGTTGGGGGGCAGGGACTAAATTCCCTGCACTTCACTGTTGAGAGCCACGGAGGGGAGCTTGTACCACATTGTCATCATACCAAGCAACTCCATAGATCAACACTCCATTCAACTGCCCTCTTGGTATTCAGAGACCATTTTTTCTGTGAAAGTGCACACAGTTCTGAAATGCCAGGTGAATGGAATCACCTCTCCTGAAAGGAACAAAGGAGAAGTTTGACGTTTTTTAAGCACCTGACGTTTGTTGGCACTGTGCAAAGCACTGTTTCTAAATTAACTCTCAAGGTGTTGCCCCATAGTAAAGATAAGTTACCTGACGCTTACTCAGGTTAACTGATTCGCCGAAGCTGTGCAGCTAGAGTGGTGAACCGGTGTTACTTAAATAACGTGTGGTTCCAGGGACCTCACATGGGATGATAGAGAGCTTCTAAAATAGCAGATTCTTCCCACACCCAAACCTGCTAAATCAGCATGGGAGCTGGCAGTGGAGCAGAAGCTGCATTCTAAAACAAGCACCTCAGGTGATTCTGACACTTTTGAATGAATCACTATGGCGGATAAGGTCTCTGAAAAACACACATGAGAAAATGTCCATTCTTAGATCCATCAATGATTTGTTTTCTCCTATTGAAATAATGTTTGCTTTTCATCAAACAACTTTAATTACATCTTCAGATACTTCTCATCCATGTCTTCATGTTAAAAATCAAGGCTAATGCAATTCCAATCCTAGGTATTTACCCAAAAGAATTGACAACAGGTACTCAGACCGTACATGGACACTTGTTCACAGCAGCATGATTCACAATTGCCAAAGGGTGGAAACAGCCCAAATGTACATCATTGGATGACTGGATAAACAATTGTGATATATACATAGAATGGAATATCATTCAGTCATAAAAGGAAATGTAATATTGATACATGCTACAATGTGGATGAACCTCCAAAATATTATGCTAAGTGAAAGAAGCCAGTTGCGAAACGTCACATACTCTATGATTCCATGTATATGAAATATCTGGAATAGATAAATCCATAGAGGCAGAATGCAGGATGGTAGTTTCCGAGGGCCGTCGGGGAGGGGGTATCAGGGAAAACTGCTGAATGAGTAATGGGTTTTACTTAGGAGTGTTGGAAATGCTGTGGAACTAGATAGAAGTGGTGGTTGCACAACACTGTGAATGTTCAAAATGCCTCTGAATTATTCACTTTAAAATGGTAATTTTATGTTATGTGAATTTCACCTCAATAAATTATTTTTTAAAAAGAGGAGCTAGTGGGCTTCCCTGGTGGCGCAGTGGTTGAGAATCTGCCTGCCAGTGTAGGGGACATGGGTTCGAGCCCTGGTCTGGGAGGATCCCACATGCCGCGGAGCAGCTAGGCCCGTGAGCCACAACTACTGAGCCTGCGTGTCTGGAGCCTGTGCTCTGCAACAAGAGAGGCCGCGATAGTGAGAGGCCCGCGCACCACGATGAAGAGTGGCCCCCGCTTCCCGCAACTAGAGAAAGGCCTCGCACAGAAACGAAGACCCAACACAGCCAAAAATAAATAAATAAATAAATAAAAATTTAAAAAAAGGATCTAGTACTATTAGCTCCTAACTTCCCCTTACATTTGGTCCAAGATTGCTGCTAAGAATATTTTCTTTGCTGAGGAAAGCAATGGTGATGATATAGTTCTTAATTTTCCTGAATCAAGTGCCTAGAACTCTATAGCCAACAGATGGCGCTCTAGTTTCAGTTATTGCAGTTCTCATTCCATACAACCGGCTCAGTTTCCATTAATGAAAAGAATAAATACGTGTGTATAAACTCTGTTATGTATAGATGGTTAGAAAAATATGACAAATATTCCTTAATTTCCTTTAGAAATCACTTTCAATCTAATCACGAACTGAATGTAAAGCAGGGACTTTGAGTACAGAAACCGCATATGAAAATGCTTTGCATGACCAAAACAGCAAGGATGGTAGAAAAGCAGCAGTTTTACAGGCAGAGAGACCTGGATTCTAATTCAAACCCCACCATTTGCTGGCCAAGTGCCCTTGAGCAAGGTTTTATTCTCTCTGAATCTGAGTTCTCTCTTCTGCAAAATGTTGATAATAACTACTTACAAAGGTAGTTGTAATAGTTAGAAATAATATATTTGTCAAGGGCTTTGCAAAGTGTTTAGTATTTAGTAGGGACTCAATAAAATTTAGTATTCTAATTAGTGACATAAAATACAAACAAACAGGAGGGCTTTCTCGGCCTTCGGTCATACACATTTAAGTGCAGTCCATTAATATTACTTGTATATTAAGGGCGTGGATTTGAAGCACCTGAGATCTATTTGTAAATTCTCAGCCGAAAAGTCTTAATTGCTTATGGTTTCTCTTAAGTCAAACACTGAAGTGACAGTATATTGATACGGCAGAAAGTTCATTATGTATTTTTAAGTTGGAGGGATGAAACAGATTGCAAAACAGTTATTATAGTGTAGTCCCAATCTTGTTTAAAAAAACTGTATATATCTGGTAAGATATGCACTAACATGTTAATTTGATTATCTCTGGATCATTAAATGAGTCGATTTCAATGTTCTTAATACTTTTCTGCATTTTTTATATTTTCTATAATAAACGTGTATTAATTTCTATACACACACAAGCAATCTATACACACACACACCCTTTTTCATGTACTACTATGAAGATAGGCATATATCAGAAATATACACTTCAAGACTCCCTCTGTGAACCAGTCAAATCCCTATAGAGATTGCTCTCAGAGCTCAGACACAGTGCTCCAGGCTCTTCCCTCCTACTTAGAGTTCTCCATGGGGGGGGGGGGAGGGTGGTGGTGGAAGAAAATGAAAGAAGCCCAGCTGTGCTTCTATTTGCCAGTTGTTCAGGCTAGCACATGAAAACAGTATCTACTAGGTGTTCAATTGATTGGAAAGCAGTTGTCCTCATAATTTGGAATCATGTTAAACACCCTCTCAAAAATAAACCGACATACAGCAATGTCAATATTTCTTACTGACCTTAACTCATGAGACAGGACCTTTGTATTCATAACAAATTTGGGAATATTTATACAAAATTTTAAACACACATATAATTTTGACCCAACACCACCATTTCTAGGACTCTGACCTGTAGAAAGACATGTGCCAACATTCTTGATCAAGGATTGAACAGGGCAGCATTGTTTATAAGAAGGAAAATTTCCACTAATAGGGAAATGATTTTAACATTATAAGACATTCATACTATCGAGTGCTATGCAGCTGTTAAATAGAATGCTACTGAATTCTAAATACGGACCTGGAGTAATTCCCCACACACAGTAAGTAGGGGGAAAAAAAGAGTAAGAGAACTATAACAAAAATAAAATCCCTTGTACATTTTAAAAACTACATATGTGTGTGCATATATATGTATACATATTTATATATGTAAATACACTGAAATATTGAAAAGATCTAGAAAGATGAATACATAATTTTTTTAACATCTTTATTGGAGTATAATTGCTTTACAATGGTGTGTTCGTTTCTGCTTTATAACAAAGTGAACCAGTTATACATATACATATATCCCCATATCTCTTCCCTCTTGCGTCTCCCTCCCTCCCACCCTCCCTATCCCACCCCTCTAGGTGGTCACAAAGCACTGAGCTGATCTCCCTGTGCTATGAGGCTGCTTCCCACTAGCTATCTATTTTACATTTGGTAGTGTATATATGTCCATGCCATTCTCTCACTTTGCCCCAGCTTACCCTTCCCCCTCCCCGTATCCTCAAAGACGTAGGTCTGCGTCTTTATTCCCATCTTGCCCCTAGGTTCTTCATGACCATTTTTTTTTCTTTTCTACATTCCATATATATGTGTTACCATACGGTATTTGTTTTTCTTTCTGACTTCACTCTGTATGACAGACTCTAGGTCCATCCACCTCACTACAAATGATTCAATTTCATTTCTTTTTATGGCTGAGTAGTATTCCATTGTATACATGTGCCACATCTTCTTTATCCATTCATCTGTCAGTAGACACTTAGGTTGCTTCCATGTCCTGGCTATTGTAAATAGAGCTGCAATGAACATTGTGGTACATGACTCTTTTTGAATTCTGGTTTTTTCAGGGTATATGCCCAGTAGTGGGATTGCTAGGTCATATGGTAGTTCTATTTTTAGTTTTTTAAGGAACCTCCATACTGTTCTCCATAGTGGCTGTATCAATTTACATTCCCACCAACAGTGCAAGAGGGTGCCCTTTTCTCCATACCCTCTCCAGCATTTATTGTTTCTAGATTTTTTGATGATGGCCATTCTGACAAGTGTGAGATGATATCTCATTGTAGTTTTGACTTGCATTTCTCTAATGATTAATGACGTTGAGCATTCTTTCATGTGTTTGTTGGCAATCTGTATATCTTCTTTGGAGAAATGTCTATTTAGGTCTTCTGCCCATTTTTGGATTGAGTTGTTTGTTTTTTTGATATTGAGCTGCATGAGCTGCTTGTAAATTTTGGAGATTAATCCTTTGTCAGTTGCTTCCTTTGCAAATATTTTCTCCCATTCTGAGGTTGTCTTTTCATCTTGTTTGTGGTTTCCTTTACTGTGCAAAACCTTTTAAGTTTCATTAGGTCTCATTTGTTTATTTTTGTTTTTGTTTCCATTTCTCTAGGAGGTGGGTCAAGGATCTTGCTATGATTTGTATCATAGAGTGTTCTGCCTATGTTTTTCTCTAAGAGTTTGATAGTGTCTGGCCTTACATTTGGGTCCTTAATCCATTTTGAGTTTATTTTTGTGTATGGTGTTAGGGAGTGCGGGAAGTGTTCTAATTGCATTCTTTTACATGTAGCTTTCCAGTTTTCCCAGCACCACTTATTGAAGAGGCTGTCTTTTCTCCATTGTATATTCTTGCCTCCTTTATCAAAGATAAGGTGACCATATGTGTGTGGCTTTATCTCTGGGCTTTCTATCCTGTTCCATTGATCTATATTTCTGTTTTTGTGCCAGTACCATACTGTCTTGATTACTGTAGCTTTGTATTATAGTCTGAAGTCAGGGAGCCTGATTCCTCCAGCTCTGTTTTTTTTTCTCATGATTGCTTTGGCTATTCAGGGTCTTTTGTGTTTCCATACAAATTGTGAAATTTTTTGTTCTAGTTCTGTGAAAAATGCCAGTGGTAGTTTGATAGGGATTGCACTGAATCTGTAGATTGCTTTGGGTAGTATAATCATTTTCACAATGTTGATTCTTCCAATCCAAGAACATGGTCTATCTCTCCATCTGTGGGTATCATCTTTAATTTCTTTCATCACTGTCTTATAATTTTTTGCATACAGGTCTTTTGTCTCCTTAGGTAGGTTTATTCCTAGATATTTTATTCTTTTTGTTGCAATGGTAAATGGGAGTGCTTTCTTAATTTCAGATTTTTCATCATTAGTGTATAGGAATGCAAGAGATTTCTGTGCGTTTATTTTGTATCCTGCTACTCTACCAAATTCATTGATTAGCTCTACTAGTTTTCTGGTAGCATCTTTAGGATTCTCTATGTATAATACCATGTCATCTGCAAACAGTGACAGTTTTACTTCTTCTTTTCCGATTTGGATTCCTTTTATTTCTTTTTCTTCTCTGATTGCTGTGGCTAAAACTTCCAAAACTATGTTGAATAATAGTGGTGAGTGTGGGCAACCTTGTCTTGTTCCTGATCCTAGTGGAAATGGTTTCAGTTTTTCACGATTGAAGATGATGTTTGCTGTGGGTTTGTCATATATGGCCTTTACTATGTTGAGGTAAGTTCCCTCTATGCCTACTTTCTGGAAGTTTTTTTTTTTTAATCATAAATCGGTGTTTAATTTTGTTGAAAGCTTTCTCTGCATCTACTGAGATGGTCATATGGTTTTTCTCCTTCAATTTGTTAATATGGTGTATCACATTGATTGATTTCCGTATACTGAAGAATCCTTGCATTCCTGGGATAAACCCCACTTGATCGTGGTGTATGATCCTCTTAATGTGCTGTTGGATTCTGTTTGCTAATATTTTGTTGAGGATTTTTGCATCTATGTTCATCAGTGATATTGGCCTGTAGTTTTCTTTCTTTGTGACATCTTTGTCTGGTTTTGGTATCAGGGTGATGGTGGCCTCATAGAATGAGTTTGGGAGTGTTCCTCCCTCTGCTATATTTTGGAAGAGTTTGATAAGGATAGATGTTAGCTCTTCTCTAAATGTTTGATAGATTTCGCCTGTGAAGCCATCTGGTCCTGGCCTTTTGTTTGTTGGAAGGTATTTAATCACAGTTTCAGTATTTGTGATTGGTCTGTTCATATTTTCTATTTCTTCCTGGTTCAGTCTCAGAAGGTTGTGCATTTCTAAGAATTTGTCCATTTCTTCCAGGTTGTCCATTTTATTGGCATATAGTTGCTTGTAGTAATCTCTCATGATCCTTTGTATTTCTGTAGTGTCAGAATTTCTAATTCTATTGATTTGAGTCTTCTCCCTTTTTTTATTGATGAGTCTGGCTAATGGTTTATCAATTTTGTTTATCTTCTCAAAGAACCAGCTTTTAGTTTTATTGATCTTTGCTATCGTTTCCTTCATTTCTTTTTCATTTATTTCTTTTTTTTTTTTTTTTTTTTTTTTGCGGTATGCGGGCCTCTCACTGTTGTGGAGCACAGGCTCCGGACGCGCAGGCTCCGTGGCCATGGCTCACGGGCCCAGCCGCTCCATGGCATGTGGGATCTTCCCGGACCGGGGCACGAACCCGTGTCCCCTGCGTCAGCAGGCGGACTCTCAACCACTGCGCCACCAGGGAAGCCTTCATTTATTTCTGATCTGATCTTTATGATTTCTTTCCTTCTGCTAACTTTGGGGTTTTTTTGTTCTTGTTTCTCTAATTGCTTTAGGTGTAAGGTTAGGTTATTTATTCGAGATGTTTCTTGTTTCTTAAGGTAGGATTGTATTGCTATAAACTTCCCTCTTAGAACTGCTTTTGCTGCATCCCATAGGTTTTCAGTCGTCGTGTTTTCATCGTCATTTGTTTCTAGGTAATTTTGGTTTTCTCTTTGATTTCTTCAGTGATCTCTTGGTTATTAAGTAGTGTATTATTTAGTGTATTGTTCTTATTTCCCGTTGTTTTTGTTGTCTGCTCCCAGTGGCTAAGGTTGGTTCAGTGGGTTGTGTAGGCTTCCTGGTGGGGGGGACTAGTGCCCGTGTTCTGGTGGATGAGGCTGGATCTTGGCTTTCTGGTGGGCAGGTCCACGTCTGATGGCGTGTTTTTGGGTGTCTGTGGCCTTACTATGATTTTAGACAGCCTCACTTTTAATGGGTGGGGTTGTGTTCCTGTCTTGCTAGTTGTTTGGCATAGGGTGTCCAGCATTGTAGCTTGCTGGTCGTTGAGTGGAGCTGGGTCTTGGCGTTGAGATAGAGATCTCTGGGAGATTTTTGCCATTTGATATTATGTGGAGCTGGGAGGTCTCTTGTGGACCAATGTCCTGAACTTGGCTCTCCCACCTCAGAGGCACAGCCCTGACGCCTGGCTGGAACACCAAGAGCCTGTCATCCACATGGCTCAGAATAAAAGGTAGAAAAAAAGAAAGAAAGAGAGAAGATAAAATAAAATAAAATAAAGTTATTAAAATAAAAAATAATTATTAAAAAAAAGTTTTAAGTAATAAAAAAAGAAGAGAGCAACCAAACCAAAAAAAAAAAAAAATCCACCAATGATAACAAGTGCTAAAAACTTTACTCAAAAACAAACAAACAAGAATGGACAGACAGAACCCTAGGATAAATGGTAAAAGCAAAGCTATACAGACAAAATCACACACAGAAGCATACACACACACACACTCACAAAAAGAGGAAAAGGGAAAAAAATATACATATCGTTGCTCTCAAAGTCCACCTCCTCAATTTGGGATGATTCGTTGTCTATGCAGGTATTCCACAGATGCAGGCTACATCAAGGTGACTGTGGAGATTTAATCCTCTGCTCCTGAGGCTGCTAGGAGAGACTTCCCTTTCTCTTCTTTGTTCATACAGCTCCCGGCGGCGTTCAGCTTTGGATTTGGCCCCGCTTCTGCGTGTAGGTCGCCTGAGGGCGTCTGTTCTTCCCTCAGACAGGACGGGGTTAAAGGAGCCGCTGATTCGGGGTCTCTGGCTCAGTCAGGCCGGGGTGGGGGGGTATGGATGTGGGGCGAGCCTGCTGTGGCAGATTGCACCAGCCTGAGGCACGCCGTGTGTTCTCCCGGAGAACTTGTCCCTGGATCACGGGACCCTGGCAGTGGCAGGCTGCACAGTCTCCCAGGAGGGGCGGTGTGGAGAGTGACCTGTGCTCGCACACAGGCTTCTTGGTGGCTGCAGGAGCAGCCTTAGCATCTCACGCCCGTCCCTGGAGCTCCTTTAAGCGGCACTCTTAATCCCCTCTCCTCGCGCCTCAGGAAACAAAGAGGCAAGAAAAAGTCTCTTGCCTCTTCGGCAGGTCCAGACCTTTTCCCGGACTCCCTCCCGTCTAGCCGTGGTGCACTAACCCCTTCAGGCTGTGTTCACGCCACCAACCCCAGTTCTCTCCCTGCGATCCGACCTCCGAAGCCCGAGCCTCAGCTCCCAGCCCCTGCCCGCCCCGGTGGGTGAGCAGACAAGCCTCTCGGGCTGGTGAGTGCCGGTCGGCCCTGATCCTCTGTGCGGGAATCTCCCCGCTTTGCCCTCCGCACCCCTTTTGCTGTGCTCTCCTCCGTGGCTCCGAAGCTTTCCCCCTCCGCCACCCCCATCTCCGCCAGTGAAGGGCCTTCCTAGTGTGTGGAAACCTTTGCTCTTTTACAGCTCCCTCCCACTGGTGCGGGTCCCGTCCCTATTCTTTGTCTCTGTTTTTTCTTTTGCCCTACCCAGGTATGTGGGAAGTTTCTTGCCTTTTGGGAGGTCTGAGGTCTTCTGCCAGCGTTCAGTAGGTGTTCTGTAGGAGTTGTTCCACATGTAGATGTATTTCTGATGTATTTGTGGGGAGGAAGGTGACCTCCGCGTCTTACTCTTCCGCCATCTTGAAGCTCCTCCTGAATACCTAATTATTAACAATGATTATGTCTAGGTGCTTTTTTTAAACTTTATATTTTCTGAGTTGTTTTAACTCCTGTATCACACACACTAATACACATGCCTATTAATTGCCTACCATCTGCCTACTATGTACAGGTTCTGATGTAAGTGCTGGGGATACACCAGCAATTCACAGCAGAGACAGCCCATTCTCAAGAGAGCTCACAATGTAGAGGTTCATCCCTGGGGCTTTTCACAGGCTATATCGTCTCGCCAGACAATGAATAATTGTTTCTTCAAGTTGATCGAACAACTTGTGCTCCTGGGTCCTCCCTTACACTTAGAATTCTCCATAGGGGAAAAAGAAAAAACAAGCCCAGATTGAAATGCAAGCAACACAACTTTAAAATGTTTAGAAGAAAATATAAAAGTTTTATTCAGTGAGGGTTTTTTTAAGACAAAAAAGCCTGAATTGTAAAGGAAAATACTGATAAATTTGATGATATTAAAATTTAACATAACTACTCTTAAAAGCATCAGAAAGAAAGTAAAAAGGAAATGTTATAAACTTGAAGAAGACATTAGCAACACAGAATTAATAAGGGGAATAGAAGCCAGAATGTGTTTTCAAAATACCTACAAAAAAATATGAAAAAAGATAAACAACTCAAGAGAAAAAATAGGAAAAAGTAACAAACAGTTATTTTATGGGTAAGAATCACAAATACTGAATACACACATGAAAAAATGTTCCACTTCCTTAGTAATTGCAGAAAGGCAAATTAAGACTACAATGAGATATGAATTTATAACCACTAAATGTACAAAAATACAGGTCTGACATTGCCAAATATCAGTAAAGATTTGAATCAGCAGATATTTATACACTGCTGGTGGGAATGTAAATTGACTTAATCACTTTGGAAAAGAGTTTGACACCTTCATATTAAGTTAAATATTTTATACCCAAAGACCGAGCAATCCCTCTTTTAGGTATGCACCTTAGAATAATTCTTGTACATGTATACCAAGAGAAATGAATAAGAACATTTATGATATTATCATTCATATGTGCAAAAAGTAGGGAAAAAACTCAAATTTCCAACGACAAGAGAGTGACTAAATGAACTATAGACTCATCACACAATGGAATATTTTACAGACTAAAAATGAATGAACTATAGCTCCTCGTAAGCATATGAATACATTTTAGAAACATAATGTGACAGAAATAAAATAAGCAAGTCACAGAAGACAGCCTACAGCACAATATAAATATTATAATTCTCAAATTCAAGATAAAGCAGACAGTGTATTGTTAGGGAGACATAATTTAAAAAACTAAACTACTTTTTTTTAAATGTAAGGGAATGAGTTCAAGAAAGTAGTAACCTTGAGGAAGGAGGCATGGGAATGGGTTTGGGGAGAATCACTCTTCTCCAAAGATTGATCAACTTCTAGTTCTTAAGATCAGGAGTGGATTCTCAGGTATTCTTTTTATTATTGATACTATAGTGTTATAGCTTATATAAATATTACTGTGATTTTTATATATCAATCGTTATATCTTAAATTTTAAACGGATTTATTAAGAGAGGAAAATAAAACCTAAAGGTTAACTATAGTATATATTCTGGCATACTTAGCAGTTTGCTTTTTCTCTTGTATTCAATTTTATTTTGTTTAACATTTCTTAAAATGTACAAATTTCAAACATCATGCTCTTCAGATTCTTTCTTGTAGGACAGCATTTTGTCACAGAAGGACAGGAATGCATTAGGAATAGGAGGGGAAAATCAAAGAACACTTCCAGGTGCAATGGGACCCTGAGGAGACAACCATTGATCTGTCACTAGAAGATAAAATAAATTTTACTTTATCTGATTGGAAAATACCATAATCGTAGATTCTGGTTGTTCAATCTAGCCTGCCATTTTGAGGGTAGGTGATAAGGTCCTGCCACTTCTAAAATTTTAAGTTGAAACAGGGTATCTCCACTAGCCTTCAGAGCAGAATATTATGGTAGATTTGTACGTTAGGGTAGAGTTTGTATCTGTAATTTACCACTCTCTGTGATTTAACAAAACTTTCTTAAAATTCTGAAGGATTCCTGAATGAAATGTACTTATCTTTTAATAATATAAAGTTTAAATTCTCATGTTATTTTTGGTACTTAGTAGATTCATTTTTTATGTAGACATCTTAGACTCTTCCAAGCAAAGATCTATGTAAATTTGGATCAAAAGCAATTCAGTTAACTCAGTATTTTCGTATGGTATATTCCTCAGCCAGCCACCTTTGACCTATTTCTTACATCACGTTTTTTTCCCATGAGTTTCATACCTCTTTAAGAGATGCTAAAGAATTACAGTGTAGTAGAAAGAACGTGGGATTTAGAGCATTAGG
The DNA here is from genome assembly GCF_008692025.1 of Phocoena sinus. NCBI lineage: Eukaryota > Metazoa > Chordata > Mammalia > Artiodactyla > Phocoenidae > Phocoena > Phocoena sinus. The sequence goes on along the minus strand of NC_045772.1, from coordinate 31,422,065 downwards.
ACATGAGTTCAAGTCTGGCTTACTTACTAAATAGATCAAATTACTTATTTTTTCTGGGTTTCAATTTATTCATCTGGCAAATGGAGAAAATATTTGTATTAGTCAGGACTTATTTGCAATTCAATTTGTTTTCAAACTCAATTCAAGATAGCTCCAAGAACAAATTCAGGTACTTCACATTCTAGAAGTTCAGGAATCAACACAATTTGATCCAGAATGTCATAAGTCTCTTTCTCCATCTGTCTTCTCTGCCTCTTTCCAAATGCTCACTTCCTTATGCAAGCAAGATCTTTATCATTTGGTGGGGAAAACGACTTCTAATTAACCCAGTGTCACTTTCTTCCAGTCTAGCAAGCACAGAAGGGAAAAAAACAGTGGGGGTGGCAGGGGGGGTGGATAACGATTCTATCATCCAACATTTGATTGGTCTTTCTTAGGGCACGTGCTCACATCTAAGCCAATCACTGCTCCTGGAAGGATGGTCTATTAAAATTGGTCCGCTTGGGATCACATGTCCACCCCTGAGAACAAAGGAGCAGACAGTAGCACATTCCCACAGCACATAGGGGTGGTGTCCAGACAAAAGTATCAACTTTCTACTCCAGTAATAATTCCTCTAGGTAGGGTCTTACGAAGGTTGAAAATCTGGGACAGAGTGCATTGTATATTGTAAAATACATTAAGTCTTGGGTTAAAATAATTTTTGTAAAAATAAATTAATATGAAGAAATAGAAGAGAGGAACATAAGATCCTATTAGTGAGGCATCTGTCCAAGACAAGTCATTTCTTTTGTGAAGTTGGGAAAATTGTTACATATTCTTTACAAAGCAAATTCTTTACAAAAGCAAATTCTTTACAAAAGCAAATTCTTTACAAAAGCAAAATGAAGGAACTACACGTTACTTTTATGTTTAATATAGATTTTTGTTGAGAAATGAAAGCTGCAGTAAAATCCCCAGTGTCTTTATATGCCTACAATAAGCTAAACGTCTCATTCTCTATCAAGAAATAAATGTGCTCAGGGGTGTGAAAATGTCATGATCATTTAGCTTAATGGGTGTGAAGTAAATGCGCTTTTTTCTAGAGGGAAAATCTTTTCTAAAGATCACTGCAACATATACAAAACTAGGCACATTTTTATAAAATTGGACAGTTGGAAGTGACCTGCAAAGTTCATCAAATCACTGCCATGGCTTTAGAATGACAGTCAAAACACTGTAGGGAAATTATCTTGAAATATATTTTTTAAATGTCCTCCAGAAAGAGTCTCTCTGGGGAATCTAGGTTTCACACAATAAATCAAGATCCACCTTCATTTCTTTCTTTCCAGCTGCCAGAAACTAATTGGATTACACCACAGCTCACAGGGCAGTGGTTCCCAAACCTGGTTATTCATCAGAACCACGTGGGGAGCTTTGTAAAACACAGATTTCTAGGCCCAACTCTAGTTTTACTGAATGAGGACCCAAGAATCAGTTTTGGTTTTTGTGTTTTTTAAGCTGCTCTCAAGGTATCTTAATACAGCCACTTGGATCCATTAATTGGCTTTGAGAAATCATAAAGTTCAGAACTCAGGAGATATTTAATTATGACTTTAAGATGCCATTGCCAAGAGAAATGTATCTTACTATTGTATCAGGCACAGGAGGAGAAACAAGCAAGGTGTTTTAACTTTTGAGGCTCTAATTATATGAAGGAAGTTTGTGACTCCACATTTTCTAACTTCACTTTCAGAATGTTGACGCTAGTACTTTGAATATTTATTGACTATTAGATCCAGTTCTAAAGCCTCCAGTAGAGGCAGTAGATTCCTGATTACATGCTTTGGACGTTGGAAAGTGCTAGAGAAAGAAATGAGATTATGATAAGGAGGAGAAAGGATAAGTAGACAAGCTTCCATCATTTTGTATTAGAAAGAATTTTCTGAATTTATTAAGGGTGACTCCATTCTTTCTGAAAAGGTTATCAGTTCATATCCAAATGATGAACTTTTATGCAGTTATTAAGGCACACTTGTGAATAATTTTAATGAGATCAGACTGGGTTTTGCATCCTGATCTTTTCTTTTTTAAAAAGTTAATTAATTAAAATTTTAATACATTTATTTATTTTTATTTTTTGGCTGCATTGGGTCTTTGTTGCTGCATGTAGGCTTTTCTCTAGTTGTGGTGAGCGGAGGCTACTCTTTGTTGCGGTGTGTGGGCTTCTCATTGGGTGGCTTCTCTTGTTGCAGAGCAGGGGCTCTAGGCGCACAGGCTTCAGTAGCTGTGACACTCGGGCGCAGTAGTTGTGGCTCATGGGATCTAGAGCGCAGGCTCAGTAGTTGTGGCGCACGAGCTTAGTTGCCCCGCGGCATGTGCGATCTTCCCGGACCAGGGCTTGGAACCCTTGTCCCCTGCATTGGCAGGCGGATTTTTTTTTTTTTTTTTTTTTTTTTTTTGCTGTACGCGGGCCTCTCACTGTTGTGTCCTCTCCCGTTGCGGAGCACAGGCTCCGGACGCGCAGGCTCAGCGGCCATGGTTCACGGGCCTAGCCGCTCTGCGGCATGTGGGATCTTCCCGGACCGGGGCACGAACCCGTGTCCCCTGCATTGGCAGGTGGACTCTCAACCACTGCGCCACCAGGGAAGCCCGGCAGGCGGATTCTTAACCACTGAGCCACCAGGGAAGCCCCCAATCTTTTCTTTTTGCATTACATCATAAGCATTTTCCATGCAGTTACAATTTTTCACATATATGTTGGTATACACATGGTAAGTGTATGCATATACATAATCTGTATATAAATGCATCAAAATATTAGTATATTAGCAATGGTGGGGTTATAGATGATTTTAATTTTATCATTTTTTGTGTTTTTCAAGTTTTCTACAAATGTACATGTAAATTAAAGAATTAGAAAAAACATACATCCTAGGAAGTATACTAGTTTTTGCAGTTTTCTCAAGATTATTAAAACAAAGAAAGCATGTACTAGCTTATACATAGAAAGAAGTATGAGCCTTCACTTAATAGGGAAAGTTTTCAGGAGGAATTAAGAATAATCATTCATGTATTGATTTGTAATAGGAATCTATCCTACTTAAATCAGCCTCCTCCTCATTAATTTCTTTTAGTAATTTTTTAACATTTCTAAAAGAATAGATTACTTTTATAAACAGAGAAAACATTATTTAAACAGCTTTAAAGCCCAAACTCTGCATTAGAAGGAATTGTTTTACACTGAATATTCTGTTCCTGGAGATGCAAAACAGAGCTGCCTTTGCTCTGACTCTGTTATTGTATCTCTTGGAATAGTTCTTACATTTCACTTTTGCTTTATCATGGACTTCCTCTCTTTGAATCTTGGTGCAGTTTTACTGGGTTCTGCTCCAGAATACAAATCTATGCCCTACATTTAATATTATCCATTCTCATTAACCTTAAGGAGACAGTCTCCTAAGAGGCTGAGTTCCTACCCCATCACTATCTAGAATGTTAACAAAGTAGCTCTTGTTCCTGATGACCAACTATCAACCTCAATGTATCTACCCTTGGCACACCCAATCAGCAATTTGCTTAGAGTTCTAGCACCAGAAAACCTTCAATATGCCCAGACTCATACCGAATGCTCTAGATAAGGCCCAGCTGTTAGGAAATGTCTATTACCACACCCAAATGGACCAGATATCCTTTTTCATCATCATCATCACCAACACCACCATCAATATCATCTGTTCTGCATATTGCTACATCCCAAGTGCCAAGAATAGTACCTGGGCCTAAGAGACACTCAAAAATACTTGTTAAGTGAATGAATGAGTGAACAAACCACATGGAAATTTGAAACTGAAAATACAGAAGCATGTTCTCTTTTCAAAGTGTGTTTACATGATTTCATGAAATGATTCATCTGGCAAGTCAAAGGGACTAACAAGAACCATCTTCCACCCAAGTTCATGAAAACAGTTGATCTAGATTGTTTGAGGAACTAGTGTTCTAATGTCCTTCAGTTATTTTTTCTAACAAATATTTATAAATACCTACTCTGGCACTTACCAACTGATTGGGGAGAAAAAGGGACATCAGGAAAAAGATAATAACCATTATAGGCAGATTGGTATGCAGGAATAGACCAGGCTGTAGATACTTCCTCTGCTTGAAGAGGAGGTGATTAACTGAGGAATGAGGGTATTTGGCAGGACTTCTGTAGGCAATGAAATTTAAATTCATCAAAAAGGATGAGACTTAGACAAGCACTAAATGAAAAGAAGAAAATACACGTTGAGGAATGGAATAAGTTAAGATTTACAGTCAGAAATCAGCTCATTCTGTTCAGGAAACTAAGAAAAGTATAAGGAGAAAAGTTTGGATTAATATGTAGCAGTGAGACTGTAAATTCTGTTTTCATTTTCCTTTTATTTGTGTTTTATAAATATGAAACATTTCAAACATAAAAAAGTATAGAAAGTTATGTAACATATCTACGTGTGTACACAGACTTTAAACAGATGTTAAGGTTTGGCGTATATGCTAGATTCTTGTACATTTTTAATGGCATGATTTTGAATGTGGATTCTATAGGCTTAGCCTGGGCTTTTCAAGCTGGAGGTAGGCACATAGGATCAACTTGAAGTGTTTTCCCTAACTGTGAGCTCTACTCAGAGATTGGGGAAGTAGAAAAAACAGAAGTATAGTCATTTACCCAGTAAATAATTTTAAACATTTTAACATTCTTTAATACTGATGCATTATGGAAGTTAGTGAAAAGCTGATGTAAATGTTTAATAAAAACAAAAATCAGGGCTTCCCTGGTGGCGCAGCAGTTGAGAGTCCGCCTGCCGATGCAGGGGACACGGGTTCGTGCCCCGGTCCGGGAAGATCCCACATGCCGCGGAGCGGCTGGGCCCGTGAGCCATGGCCGCTGAGCCTGTGCGTCCGGAGCCTGTGCTCCGCAACGGGAGAGGCCACAACAGTGAGAGGCCCGCGTACAGAAAAAAAAAAAAAATCAAAGAAAAATTTCACCTGCTACATTCACCCAATGGCTACATTCTCCAAACCCATGCCAAGTGTGAGCTCCTCCCTCCCTACCAAAATACACATTTTCCTGTCTTTTGCTGTAAGAATGCTTCTCTGAAGAAAATGTGAGATATTCTCTTCTAGACCATAGGGATCCACTGAAGTTTTAACTAATATGGGGCTTGACATTCTAAATACTGAAATTATACTGTTTGCAACTTAAATAGGCCATTGTAAATTAATTTAATAAATAAAAATGAGCAGAAACCATGGGATCTTCTGGAGTTTTCATCTCGAGGCAGGGAAAGATAGTCTCCACTGAATAAAATATTTTAAAATGGTGGAAAATAAAAAGAATGCTGCATTTTGATTTTTGTCATGTGTTCAGTCTACCAGTTACATGAAATTTCCAGTATGCGGTGATCACCCCTGTTCCTTCCCCCCAGTAGATGGGCTCAAATCCCCAGAATGATGTGAGGGGCCAAGAAGGGAAGTTAAGCAGGAGGCTGCCCAGATGGCTCCAATTCTGGGTCAGCTGGGTCATGGCGTTAGACAAGTAAACCCGAGGCTCTGACTTTTCCTTGACCACGGTGTCCTCCAGACCCTGATGTCAACCGTGCAAAAGAGATTATCCAAGGAGAAAATACAATCTCACAGTTTATTAGTGATGCGCTCTCACCAGAATCAGTGGGAGAAGAACCTCAAAAATTATCCAACTCTCAGGCTTTGATTTGCAGGGATCACAGTGTAAAGCTTAAGATTATGAGATCTGGAGCCTGAATTCAGAGTCCCAGCTGTGGCGCTTACTCTGTGCCTCAGCATCTCCTTTGTAAAGTGGGTCTATTTTATCTCTTAGAGGTTTGCTATGAGGATTAGATAACTTAATATATAGAATGTATCCAAAACAGTGTTTGACATTATGTGCTCAATCAATGCTAGTTTTATTATATGTTTATATAAAACCAAGAACCCTTCTTTTCAGTCTGTATTTCTTATTTTGAATCTTCTCAAATACCTGCCCATAAGCACCCCCTGGGCAGTCTTACCATCTCACCCACTTTCATGCCCAAATTAGGTCTCTACCTTCACCTCCCCATATATCCAAATCTTTATTACATGTTGGGGTGGCCCAATGGCCTAGGTTATCTGGTTAGTGCCCTTCCTTTTCTTCCTTGGTGATAACTCTAACAGTAATTGGTTCTCTCCCAAGTATGTGTAAAATATATGTGGAAGGTTTATACCTTGAAATATTAGCCTTGTTCTTCTGTGCATTTTCCCTTGCACTGATATATCCTAGTCAACATGAAACAGAAGTAAAGGTTTCAATGAGTTGCTAAATGCAGTGCCATGTGCAGTTTCCCTTCTAAGAGTCATTATTTCAGGTCTGAGTTTTTACCTCTGGGATGATCCATTAGGGAGGAGAAACAGGAGGTCGGGGGGCAATTTTAAAAGAACTAAAGAAGGAGATGGCTTGGATGGAGGAGGGAAAAGAGACTGCTGCCACACAGTGTGGAGGGAACATCAAGGATGCCCTGTCTTAGAACATGGCTCATACTAATTTCTTGCACACCTCCTGTCATGTAATAATCCTGGATGCTCATGAGCAGTCCCTTCCCCTTAATAGGGGAGAGCAAATATGTGGGGGGAGCCTGAAGGAAAAATCTTGCATCCCGACAAAGGTTGTACTCAATTGAATTAGTGAGGAACTTTCCTGTGAAAAGGAGACGCATGTTATACTTCTGTGATTTAATTTATTTAAAAAATTAGAAAACCCCCAAAGTTTATCATCTACTATATCATAAGGAAACCAGTTTGTATTGAACTGATTATCTTTATAAATCTCACCATTGTACCAGTTTAGGGGCACAGCACAGTTATTCCCCAAAGATCAGGTCTTCTTGTTCAAATTTGAACATACTGATTTCATTATGCTTGATATGTCATTATTTTGCTCCCAAGTGGGAAGTTCCTACATGGGGCTGAAAGAAACACAGAAACGTCAGGCCTGGTGATACAAACTTTGGAATCATCCATATAAAACAAATACTTGAAGCCATGAGAATAACTAAAGTCTTAGAGGAGAGAGTAAATGGGAAGAAAAAAATCCTTTGTGATTGAGTACAAAGTCTTAGGAACTGCCAAGTGCACTTGCCTGAGAACAAGAAAGGGGAGCTCTCCAAGGAAAGAGAGTACTTAACCAAAGATGTAGAGAACAAGACAACATTGGAAAGAGGATATCAAATGAGGAGGGATTGGCCAGTTGAGTTAAGAAAAGTGGGAGCTTAGAAAAACTTCTGGATTTACATAGTAGGAATCTGTTAGTGATATTCAAAGAAGCAGTTTCAAAAAAGTGCTGGCAGGAGATACCTGATTACAAGAAGTGGAGGAGGGTGAGACAGCTCTGGGCAAAGACCCATGGACTCTGTTCACAGATCCTGCCTTCCGCGTCTCCTGAGCTTCAGGTATTTTCGCCCAGATTTATTCAATCCAGCTTCTCTACTGACCCAGCCTTCCCCAGGAAAATCAGTACATTGGGATTTTATGGAGAGGGATTTGGCGTGAGTTGTAAGGCCATAAAGCCAGGTGTCTGGGCCTCAGCAGTGTGTTGGCACTGAGCTATGGATTCCCCAAACGTCCACCCTTTGGCTCTCACTCTATTACCAGGCTTGAGCTTTGACTTTCAGATTGGTATTCCCATTTATCCACTGGTGTTAAACCTGCCCTGAATCCCAGCACTGCCTCTCTGGGAAACTGACCCTCAGACTAACATTTGCAGTGCCTTCCTCAAGGGTCTGGATTCTGTTCCCCACTCGTGGTGGGGGCCTTAGTCCAAAAGGGCTGACCACCTAGAAGGAAGATATTGCCACACACCTGACTTCAATTTTTATCCTCACTCCATAGAGTTTTTTGCTGACTGTCCAAATTATAAGATTGGTTCTACTTGGAGATTAATCATCATTTCTTTGGCATATAACATATTAACATAAAAGAATGTACTCCGCCATGCCATCCCCCTCTGGACTAGCATGATCTGTCACCTGTGGTCCTGCCACTCTGATGGACTTCAGTCCCCTGGCTTGTGTTCTAGATCATCATATGTGCTTCAGAGCTTTTCCTTTTTTGGAGATTGGATGCTCTTCTCTGGCTTATAGACTCCACCCTACTTCCAAGGCACACAGAACATGTACATGCACAAATACATACATGTACACACACCCAAACTCTGATTTTAAATGATCCTTACATTCCTATGGTCCCCACAGCTTGGGGACAGGCTTGGATCTACCAAAACTCCACCAGCTGGGCTAAACTCCAACCGTAATCTCCTAACCTCCTAAATTGTGAGAGGTGCTATATTAATAGAAACCTGTTGCCTAGATAAGGGAAAGTAAATATTACACTGTGATGGGTACTGGGAAAAGACACCACTAACCACTGAATTCAATTTTTTTATTGAAGTATAGATGATTTACAATGTTGTGTTAATTTCTGCTATACAACAAAGTTATTCTCTTAAACATATATATACTTTCAAAAAATATTCTTTTCCATTATGGTTTATCACAGAATATTGAATATAGTTCCCTGTGCTCTACAGTAGGACATTGTTGTTTATCCATTCTGTACATAATAGTTTGTATCTGCTAACCCCAAACTCCCACTCCATCCCTCCCCCACCTCCCTCCCCCTTGGCAATCACAAGTCTGTTCTCTGTGTCTGTGAGTTTCATAGATAAGTTCATTTGTGTCATATTTGAGATTCCACATATAAGTGATATGGTATTTGTCTTTCTTTTTCTGACTTACTTCAGTTAGTATGATAATCTCTAGGTCCATCCATGTTGCTACGAATGGCATTATTTTGTTCTTTTTTACGGCTGAGTAGTATTCCTTTGTATATATGTGCCACATCCACTTTATCCATTCCTCCATCAATGGACATTTAGGTTGTTTCCATGTCTTGCCTATTATGAATAGTGCTGCTATGACCATAGGGGTGCATGTATCTTTTTGAATTATGGTTTTTTCAGGGTAAATGCACAGTAGTGGGATACACGCACCCCTATGGTCATAGCAACACTATTATGGTTTTGTCTGGATATATGCCCAGAAGTGCGATTGCTGGTTTTTTGAGGAACCCCGATACAGTTCTTCATAGTGGCTGCACCAACTTATATTCCCACCAACAGTGTAAGAGGTTACCTTTTCTCCACACCCTCTCCAGCATTTGTTATTTGTAGACATTTTTATGGTGGCCATTCTGACTGGTGTGAGGTGATATGTCATTGTAGTTTTGACTTGCATTTCTCTAATAATTAGTGATGTTGAGCATCTTTTCATGTGCCCTTTGGGCATCTGTATGTTTTCTTTGGAGAAATGTCTATTTAGTTCTTCTGCCTATTTTTTGATTGGGTCGTTTGTTTTTTTGTTATTGAGTTTTGTGAGCTGTTTGTATATTTTGGAAATTAAGCCCTTGTCAATCACATCATTTGCAAATATTTTCTCCCATTCCACAGGTTGTCTTTTCATTTTGTTTGTTTTCCTTTATGCTACAAAAGCTTGCAAGTTTGATTAGGTTCCATTTGTTTATTTTTGTTTTTATTTCTATTGCCTTGGGAGACTGACCTAAGAAGACATTGGTGCAAGTTATGTCAGAGAATGTTTTGCCTATGCTTTTGTCTAGGAGTTTTATGGTGTCCTGTCTTATAGTTAAGTCTCTAGACAATTTTGAGCTTATTTGTGTATAATATGAGGGAGTGTTCTAACTTCATTGATTTACATGCAGCTGTCCAGCTTTTCCAACACAACTTGCTAAGGAGACTGTCTTTTCTCCTTTGCATATTTTTGCCTCCTTTGTCAAAGATTAATTGACCGTAGGTGTGTGGGTTTATTTCTGGGCTCTGTTCTGTTCCATTGATCCATATGTCAGTTTTTGTGCCAATACCATGCTGTCTTGATTACCATAGCTTTGTAGTATTGTCTGCAGTCTGGGAGGGTTATGCCTCCTGCTTTGTTCTTTTTTTAAAAAATTTTTATTTTCCTTATTTTTTTGGCTGCATCAGGTCTTAGTTGCAGCACATGGGATCTTCGTTCAGGCATGTGGGATCTTTTATTATAGCGCACTGTCTCTTTGTTGCAGTGCTCGGGCTTCTCTCTAGTTGTGGTGTGCAGGTTTTCTCTCTCTAGTTGTGGCACATGGGCTCCAGGGAGCATGGGCTCTGTAGTTGCGGCATGTGGGCTTCAGAGCATGTGGGCTCTGTAGTTTGGCTCTGTATTTTGCGGCATGCGGGCTCTCTCGTTGAGGGGTGCAAGCTCAATAGTTGTGGCACGTGGGCTTAGTTGCCCCACAGCATGTGGCATCTTAGTCCCCCAACCAGGGATCAAACCCACATCCCCTGCATTGGAAGGAGGATTCTTTACCACTGGACCACCAGAGAAGTCCCCTGCTTTGTTCTTTTTACTTAGGATTGCTTTGGCAGTTCTGGGTCTTTTATGGTTCCATATAAATTTTAGGATTATTTGTTCTAGTTCTGTGAAAAATGTCTTAGATAATTTGATGGGAATCACATTAAATCTGTAGATTGCTTTGGGTAGTACGGCTGAATTCAATTTTGAGTTCATCTTAACCTTGGTGTTAATTCTCACAAAGTTCTAGTAATAATTACCAAACAAAAAAATATGACAAACCCAATATCTATTCTATAAAAGAGTCTTTTTGTAACTGTGAAGTCTGATTGAGAAGGGGTTGTAGCAAGACATATTAAAGAGAAATTAGAAAATCCACACTTGAGATCAACTATTGATCTGTACTATTCCTTCAAGGGTCTTAAAGTCTGAAACTTGGAAAACGTTAAACATTCCTTCTATATTTCTCAGGTCCTAATCACTTTTCGCCCATTTTTTTAAATCTCCCACAAGTATTTTTATTATTATTATTTATTTTTTTGGCTGCACCTCACGGCTTGTGGGATCTTAGTTCCTCAACCAGGGGTTGAACCTGGGCCCTGGCAGTGAGAGCATGGACTCCTAACCACTGGACCACCAGGGAATTCCCTCCCACATGTACTTACGAAAGGAAAAATATAAACCATTCCATCTTCCAAATTTGGGAAGTCTGCATCCAGTATCTGGCCATGACACACTCTGCATCAACTTGATAGCTGTTTATTAAATTTATTCAGATCTCTCGTCTGAGAATCAAGAGCTTTGGAGCCAGGCAAATCTTTCCTCAAACTGTGGCTTTGTCATTGACCCACTGTGTACTTTGGGCAAGTTATTGAAATTCTCTGAGTCTCAACTTTCCTATTTGTAAAGTAAGCACACTAATGCTTACCTGCCTTCATTCATCCAACCAGTATTTTCATTTTAAGAATGACTGAAGGAACTAAGACATTTTGCTGGAATAAGAAAAAGTATGGGGGAGAATCCCTTCCTGGTTTCTTCAGTGGGAAGCCGAAGAATCAAATAGAAATAGCAGGAAAACTGATTCCAGAGCAAGAAAACTGTGCATCATCTGAAGTCACCTTTTGGTGAGCGGGTTGTCCTGTCCTAGAAAATATTTCAAAGGAGCCACTAGACCACAGACGAGAATGTGTGCAAAACAAGTTCCTGCAATAGCAAGTGGGTAAAAAGGAAGGGAAACCTCCTTTCAACTCCTTCAGCGATTGCATAAGATATAAATCCACTCAAAGTCCATAACTAAAATAGTCTAGACTATTGAAAAAAAAAGATTGTTCTCAAATTACTTGGAAGTTCCAATTTTCGTTTTCCTGTCTTGCTATGCTTCTGCCAGCCCTTCTGAGAATCTCTTTCCTGTAGCAGAGAAATATCTTTTGAAAAGCAGTAAATGACTAAATTAGTGAGATGATGGGTTAATGAGCTGATAGTCTCATGCAAACAATTTCTGTGGGTGAGTAAATGTGATGAGGACTTAACAATATTAAATCAAAGTCCAATCAAGTATCAAATGCTGGGTAATTTAGAAAAAAAATCACTTTCAGTAACCATCTGTAACCATCACTTCCATGATGTTATACATTGTAGCACGCAGAATGATGCCCCCCCAGACGTCTGAATATGTTACCTTAGATAGCAAAAGGGACTTGCAGATGCGATTAAGTCTATGGTCATTAAGATGAAGGGGGATCATCATCCCGTATGATCCAGATGGGCCAGTCTTATCACATAAATCCTTAAAACTGAAGAAACTTTCCACCTGTGGTCAGAGAAAGATTCAGCAACCAAAGGAAGGTCAGAGAGGTGCAACGGTGCTGGATTTGAAGATAGGGGAAAGAGAGCTTGAGCAAATGAATGCAGGTGGCTTCTAGAGTTTGGAAAAGGCAAAGAAATAGGTTTTCTTCTAGATCCTTCAGAAAGAAACATAGCCCCACTGATGCCTTGATTTTAGCCCAGTGAGACCTATGTTGGACTTCTGACTTCTGAAACTTAAGATAATAAGTTTAAGCCACTAAATTTGTGTTAATTTGTTAGAGCAGTGACAGAAAACTAATACACATATTGAGAAATTTCTTACTTAAGCTTTGTTCGCCAGTACAAGTTCTGCTTAGAGGAATAATACCTTACAAATCCTGTGCATAACTGGCTTTTAAATCTTATTAGCAACTATTTGTTTCATTTCAGTAGTATTTTCACATGTAAGATAGGCAGACTATGGATCAATATTCCCATTTAATGGAGTGGAAGCTGAGGTTAGATTGTGAGTGTCTTGCTCAAGGTTGCAGAGCTGGTAAGCAAGTGGTTGTGCTGGGATGTGAATTCTCTTCTTCTGACTCCTCAATTCCAAGTCCTTATACCACACTTCTAAGCTAGAAAGAAGAGATGCTAGTGACTTTATTTTATGTATATGAAACTCTTGCTGCGAGGATTTAAGGGATGATAGTGAAGCCAGGACAAGTATTCCTCACTTTTAACTTGTAGTTCATTGCTCCTTCTGATTCTATCTCCACCTATAAGATAAGGTGTGTACATCCAGGTATAGAAGCTGCAGGATTTTTAAAAGAGGGAAGAACATAAGGTTTAGATGAAAACAAACCTGATTTATGACAATAGTGACTTATAACAAGTTACTTAACCTCCTTGAATCTCAGTTTTCTCACTGTAAACTATAAATAGTAATATCTACTTGACAGAACTATGAAAAGGATTTAATGGGAACATTTCAATTATTTATTTATTTATTTATTTTTATGGTGGTGGGGGTTTTTTTTCTCCTATTCTTTTTTTTTTTAATTGGAGTAAAATTGCTTTACAATGTTGTATTAGTTTCTGCTGTACAATGAAGTGAATCAGCTATATACATACGTATATCCCCTCCCTCTTGGACCTCCCTCTCCCCCTTCCCCCCACCCCACATCTAGGTCATCACAGAGCACCAAGCTGAGCTCCCTGTGCTATACAGCAGGTTCCCACTAGCTATTTTACACATGGTAGTGTATTTATGTCAAACCTAATCTCCCAATTTGTCCCACTCCCCTCTTCCCCCTCTGTGTCCAAATGTCTGTCCTCTATGTCTACATCTATATCCCTTCCCTACAAATAGGTTCACCTGTACCATTTTTCTAGATTTCACATATATGTGTTAATATACGATATTTGTTTTTCTCTTTCTGGCTTACTTCACTCTGTATGACAGACTCTAGGTCCATCCACATCTCTACAAATGACCCAATTTTGTTCCTTTTTATGGCTGAGTAATATTCCATTGTATATATGTACCACATCTTCTTTATCCATTCATCTATCGTTGAACATTTAGGTTGTTTCCATGTCCTGGCTATTGTAAATAGTGCTGCAATAAACATTGGGGTGCATGTGTCCTTTTGAATAATGGTTTTCTCAGGGCATATGCCCAGTAGTGGGATTGCTGGGTCATATGGTAGTTCAATTTTTAGTTTCTTAAGGAACCTCCATACTGTTCTCCGTAGCGGCTGTATCAATTTACATTCCCACCAACAGTGCAAAAGGGTTCCCTTTTCTCCACACCCTCTTCAGCATTTATTGTTTGTAGATTTTTTGAGGATGGCCATTCTGACTGGTCTGAAGTGATACCTCATTGTAGTCTTGATTTGCATTTCTCTAACAATTAGTGATGTTGAGCATCTTTTCATGTGCCTCTTGGCCATCTGTATATCTCCTTTGGTGAAATGTCTATTTAGGTATTCCACCCATTTTTTAATTGGGTTATTTGTTTTTTTGATATTGAGCTCCATGAGCTGTTTGTATATTTTGGAGATTAAATCTTTGTCCGTTGCTTCATTTGCAAATATTTTCTCCCATTCTGGGGGTTGTCTTTTGTTCTTCTTTATGGTTTCCTTTGCTATGCAAAAGCTTTTATGTTTAATTAAGTCCCATTTGGGGTTTTTTTTTGTTTTTTGTTTTTTTCATAACTCTAGGAGGTGGGTCAAAAAAAATCTTGCTGTGGTTTATGTTAAAGAGTGTTTTTCCTATGTTTTCCTCTGAGAGTTTTATAGTGTCCGGTCTTATGTTTAGGTCTTTAATCCATTTGGAGTTTATTTTTGTGTATGGTGTTAGGTAGTGTTCTAATTTCATTCTTTTACATGTAGCTGACATGTATGCATATTCAGGCATGTTATGTCAGTATATTATGTCAATTTCATGAATACTTTGTGTCCTCATACAAACAGAATCCAAATTTTCAGTCTGTCAAATATCACTGAATCTTGGCTCCAATCAAATTAATAAATCCAATTTAAGAAAGGGTTAAGGGACAAACATGTTTTCTTCATACCACATATAAATAAATTTGTAGAGGTTCCTTTGCCCCTAAGCCCAAAAAGGAAATTTATATGAATGTGAAGATTGGATTTAATCTTCTAGACTTCCATCTATATATTAGAGACACTAGAAAAGATAACCCTAACCTCAGTGAATTTTCCCAGGAGATATTGCGATCATGTTCAAATCTGTTTTGTTTGTATGTGTCTCATCAAATCACTTGAAATTGAACAGATAGCCCCCAAAATGCTGGGCAAATTCATTTTCACAATCATTTAAAAATACAGTAGTGCTTGATGTAACTCTAGAAGGAACTTTCGCTTAGTTCAAACCTACTCACTCTAGATACATACAACATTACATAAATAAAAGACATCATTTTTAAAGAAAATGACTTTATTTAACTGGAAATGGGTCTATAGATTGTGTTTTTATTGTATTATAAGATCTAGTTATTTTGGAATATCTTTTACATTCCGATAATGAAGAATGGTAATACATTACTTATAGCAATTTTGAAGATAAAAATATATTTCTTTACCAAAAGTTATTCTTCACATAGACTGTCATTTCAGCTGAGAAGTGGAGAAAGCATTTTATGAAGAATCATCAGAAAGACTTCTTCTTTCCTACTCCATGATTTTCCTCTGTGAGAAATTAGGAATATTAGGAATTAGGGAAATTAGGAATACATGTGTTATTTTAGTTCCTTTGGTGTATAAATCATACAATGCAGCTAATGCTTTCCCACTAAACATTGGGAATACCATATTACAATAGACACGGTCACCATATCTACCAAGCACTTCTCAAGTCCTTGTGTTTTCATAATATGTATTCTTACATCCTCGTGAATAGATAAGAAAAGCTCAGAAAGCTGCATGACTGAAATGAACTTGACATACAGTCAAGAACTCCCAGAGTTAAGATAGAAGCCCTGGTCCTCATGGACATCTCCACCTGAGCCTCCTAAAAGCTTTTTTAGTTCAACATGCTCCAAACTGAACTCAACACCTCTCTCCACTTCTTCCCAACCTACTCCTCCTCTGGGTTTTCTAGTTCTAGATGGTAGCAGCCTCATCCTTTCCTCCTGGCTGTGAGTCTGGGATTTGGCATTTTCTCTTCACAGTCAGTGAATCAGTACTAATAAGTCACTCTCTAAATATCCCTTCACTCCAAAGAGAACACCACTTCCCAAGCCCAGGCATGCAACCTCTGCCACCCGGATGCGAGAAATGATTTCTCAGTCAACCTGCTCTGCTCTCACTTCTTTCTTCCTTACTGACACCCAGTTTCTTACCTACCACTCATGAGGCTCCTCTGCCCCAAATCATCCTGTTGCTATCACCCCCGCCCCCTCAGGATGGTGGCCACACTCCTTAGTGTGGCATAAAATACCCTTCTTGCTCAGATCCTCAATAGATAATGTATCTTTGTTAGTTGTCCCCAAGGGCCTTGAACCCTTGAAGTTTGCCTCAGATGTGGCGTTTTCCTCCACTGCTCTGCTCCTTTTACATCTACTGTCCTTACCTACAGAATGAGCTCCCTCAAACCCATCTGCCAATAAAATCCTACCTGTCATTTAAAAGTTCTTAAGAAGTCCTTCCCTGAGAAGCTCCCTGCCCCCCCAACCTTTGCCCCAGATAGGGACTTTTATCCTCCTTGTACTGCATCCACTATACGTGTTGTAACTTCGTCTGTCTCCCTCATTAGATGAGAAGCTCCTTAAGGGCTTTCTGTCCACCCCGGTGTGTGGCATATGGTTAAATATTTGATAATTGCTTTCTGGATGAATGAATGAATAAATAGAGGCTAACATTTTCCCCTGTCAAATGAGATCATTTAGTTCCAGAGAGGTTAAGCAACTTGCTCGAGGCCACATAGTTGGGTAATAGAAACAGCACTAAACACAGAGGCCATGTGTTTCCAGATTGCAGCCTAGTAATTACTCTGTGGATCCAGCTGCTTTTGTACTGATACCATCATGTCCTATGGCAAACTTTTCCCTGAGTTTCTATCTGTATTAGTGGACTTTTACTTTGGGGCTTGGTTTGCCTTTTTAGTATCAACACCTTGTATTCTCAGTGCCTGTAGTTAAAAATGGGTCTGACCCTATACCCCACTTCAGGAGAAGACAAGGGCCCCAGGGCTGCCCAGTGAGAGTGCTGTGTTCCTCTGGGTGAATCAGAGATGAGTGTCAGCCCAGGACTTGATAGAACTGTTGAGAAAAAGGAACTCTTTCCACTGGGCTTATGAAGCTAAAGTGAGAGACAGAGCTCTTTGAGAAAAAAAAATGTCAAAAGAGAGGAACAGAGAACTGAGAGATTTCTGAGGACACTGTTTGAACATCCTCCACCAGCCTCTCCTCCTGCCAGGATGGGAGTTGCTTTGTAAGGTGCTGGCTTGGCTAACCTGCATGACCTCTCCCAGAATCTCCTTGGCTATGTGTTTCCAGTTGGATTGGACACAAAAGGTGTTCTGTGTGGGATTCAGAAGGTAGACTCAAAGGCAGCCAGGTCATTTCGATGTCTGCAAGCATTGGGGAAGGGGCACAGGTACTGCCCAGCACAAGTGCACTGTGCCAATTTGTGACTTGCCTTTGTGTTTGTGGGGCAGCAGCCAGGTTTCCATCAGCCCTGCCTTCCCTCAGACTCTCCTGCAGCTTCCTCAGCTCTTGGACCACATGCATATTTAGCTTCATGACAAAAGGCACCAACTTTCCTTCTGCAGGCCTCCACAGGAGCCCCATGTGGTCTGGAGATGATGAGCGACCGACATGGGTTCCAGTCCATCCACATAGGTTCCGGCTCATGTTCAGGGGTGCCTCTTTGTTCTTGGTCTTTCCCACTTCACATCTAGCTTCTCTGTTCCCTTCAAGCTCCAGCATCAGAGACGAAGACCGCCTTATAGAAACTGGCTAACCAGCCCCTACAATTGCGTAGGTCAAAGTCATGTAATAAACCCTTTAGTGTGAATTTGTGTGTGTCTGTGTCTGTGTGTGCGCGCATACTTTTGATTGATTAAACTCTTCTCTGTTTGGGCCCAGACTGTTACATAGTACCATCCCTGGACTTTTCCATTATATAAATCAAGACATTCTCTTTCATGTTTTAAGTCAGTGTGAATTTTGTTTCCGTCACCTGCCGCTGAAAAGGATTAGTATCCAGAATTATCATATTGTGACTAAGCAGCTTAATATCCTGCAGGCAGGATCTGTGCTTTACTCATCCTTAAGTTGCCAGCATCCAGAAAGCTGCCACGTGCATGGTAGGCACTTGGAAAACATGTGATGAATGAATGGACAACAAATGGCTGCAGAATAAAATGTTCTCCTGGGGACCCAGAGTTAAAGCTTCACACAACGTGAATCATGTGGAAGATGAAAAGCAGGACGAGTGGGAACTCCCGGCCTCTGGATAAAGCCATGAAGATCCTGGGTCTGAGGAGCAGCTGAGTCTTCCACCTGGCAGCCGGGGGAAAAGGGCAACACATGTTAGGCATCTCATGTTCATTACTCGCACAGCAGGTGTCCCAGAGCAGCCGGCCCTCACGGAATTGAGCTTCCTGTCACTCCTGACCAGGATTCACTACATGTGCAGAACAGAAGTGGTGTGGGAAGGTATTTTTTACATAGAAAATTTGAAAGTGCATCAGGTTCTGAGAAAAGGAAGCTTCTAAGAAAGAAGATTTCACAGTAAGAGACCCCATGAGTCATCTAAAGAATTTATAACTGAGGTAAAACATAAATGCTAACCATTCTTGGTCCCTGCCTAGAACACTTTAACAGATCATAAGTAAGAGGTTCGTGGGAACCACAAAGACATATATTTCTGAGCAGAAATCTTCTGAGTGGTTTGACTGGTATTCATAATTGAATCAAGCAACGAACCAATACTTTATATTTCCAAGTACAAACCTTCGCAGGGGAAACCACATGACATACACATATTGAATCAAAATAGTAGAGGGGTATAGTAGGCTGATAATGGCCCCCAAAGATATCTAGATCCTGACGCTGGAACCTGTGAATATTAACTTATGTGGGAAAAGTACCTTTTTAAAGGTGATTAAATTAGGATCTTGAGATGAAAAGAGTATCCTAGATCATCCCGGGCCCTAAATGCAATCATAAATGTCCTTATAAGAGGGAGGAAAAAGCGGTTTGACTGCATTAGAGAAGCTGATGTGAAGGAGCAGAGAGAGACTTGAAGATTCCTTAGAATGGAGTGAAGGGCCGTGAGCCAAGTAATGCAGCAAGGTACAAGGCGAAAAGGTAAAGAAGTAGATTCTCTCTAAAGCCTCCATGGAGAGAACCTTGGTTTTAGCCTTATAAAACCCATTCTGGACTTCTGACCTGCAGAAATGCAAAAGAATAACTGTACGCTTTTTTAAGCCATCAAGTTTGTGGTTCTTTTACCTTTCCTAAGGTAGTCCCCACTTGGGCATCTTGAGTACAACTTTTTTCCTCCGCTAGGGGGAGCCCAAGCTGTATATCAGTGAGCCATAACGGATGCAAAAGTCCAATTTGGTTCTCTTGTCTGAGCATTTGAGTGGATTAGGAGAGTGAGCTGTGAAGTCAGACATCCTGGATTCAAATCCCAGCTTTGTTTCTACTTCTACTTATGGAAAAATTATTTATCCTCTCAGTGCTTCCAATTCCCCATTGTAAAATGGGGATGATAATAGTGACCAGCTACCTGATAGAAAATTGTGGGAAATCATTGAACAGACACTTCACAACAGAGCATATCCGAGTGGCAAAAATACAAAAAGAAAATGCTGTACCTCATTGATCATCAGTTCAGCCCGCAATGAGAAACCACTACATACCCAGAAGAAGGGCTAAAATAAAGAAGACTAACAAAGTCAAGTCTTGATGAAGAAGTGAAACAACTAGGACTCTCATACATGGAAACTGAGTGCAATACCGTCCTCAGACCCAGTCAAGGGGGGCCCCGCCCTGGCCCAGCTCCACCCCATGGCGTAAGGAGTCCTCGGAACCCAAGAACATGCCCACCCAGAATATATACCCCTCCTCCCTGGACAATAGTCTAACACCCAGGACTCCAGAATTTCCCACCTGAATTAGGCCTCTTCTCTAAGCCCACTTTTCAAAGGCAGGACACATTGCTGGTGTGTGCAAATCTTGATCCAAGGGGTGGCTGTGATGACATAGCCTCTACATATTAGACTTGTCGCAGTGCAGAACAGAACCAAGAGTGGGAAAGAATGCCAGGCTTTGTACTAAGAAATGAGAGACGGTTCTCCCCATGCTGAGGGTAACAGGCACAATCACTATGAACAATGGTTTGGCAGTTTATGTGTATAGAAACCTTTGAGTCTGTTCGTATGAGATCCTTTATTAACAGTCTAAACTAAATAGTCTAAACAGTTTAAACTGAAACAGTGACTGAGCCCACCTTAAAATGATGGCATACCCCAAGTTCATACCATGATTTCACTCTCTAATGGGACAAATGTTTCCACTGAAGAAATTCGTCACCAACTTGTCCTTTAAGCAGCAAACACCTCCAGTGGATGGGGTCTTTCAGGATTGTGGGTAAAGCTTCCAAAGAATCATTCATGCTATGTGAAATGGAAGAACAACAAATTCAACAGCTGATGGCAACACAACCCACTTCATCTGGGGACAAACAGGTACAGCTAATGCACTTTACAGGCTACCATGAATGCCTTACAAAATACCTCCAATAAGAGAAGGGGGTCCAGAAAGAGAACTCAGTACCAGTGAGCATTTGCTTATGGTGCACAAGCACAGTATTTTGCACACAGTGTTTTATTTAAACAAACAAAACTCACCGAACACTGATGTGTAACTGGCTGTGAATAAAATTAACTTCTAGGACTTTTTTCTGTAGAAATACGTATGTGCACAATGATATATGAAAAAGTTCATGAAATAATTATTTGGAATAGTGAAAATTTAGAATTAATTGAAATGTTTATTGTTAAGAGAAAACTCAAATTATGATACAGCCATACTATGGAGTGATATGCAGTTGATAAAAGAACCTAAAGTGCCTCTATATGGACTGGCATGGAAAGATGGCTAAGTTACTTAAGGGAAAACACTGCATAAAAATTTAAAATAAAGAAATATGCTTATAAAATACATAGAAAATCATGCAGAAGAATTCACGCCAAAAGATTAATTGTGATTACCTCAGAGAGGAAGACTTAGAGAAATGAGAAAGGGGGAGAGGCTGGGAGGGAAAGGGATGACATTTACTTTTTCCCCATTTGTGTTTCCTACTTATATATTCAAGATTTGCTTGAATCGTTCACAATAGCTTGTATTAGTTGAAAACTTTTAGAAACTTTGAGGTATTGGATTACTTTGGAAACAGGTTTCGAATCAACTTCATTGCTTATCTTGGGCATTTACTCCATCTTTCTATCGTTACCCCAGCTATAAAATAATTACATTACTATTTCATGGTATGGTAGCAGGAGATGATCTGTGTAAAGCTTTTAGCCCACTGCCTGATACTAATAAAATTGATTGGTATAGGTTAACTATTTCTGTGTAATAAAGCATCCCAAAAACCAGTGGTTCAAAGTAACAACGATATTTATTATCACTCATGCAAACATAGCTTTTCTGGGGATAGGCTGATATATACTTCATTTGGCTGGGCTGCTCTGCTGAGGTTAGCTCTGTTCCACAAACCCCTCATCCTCCTTGAACTAATGAGATAATCAGGGCATGTCCTTCTCACAGTGATGGCAGAAGCACAGACCGCACAAACATGCAGTCTTTTAATGCCTTATGCTCAGAACTTACACACTGCCATTGCTACTTCATTGGCCAATCACCCCAAAGTAAAGGGGTGTAAAAATATACTTTTCTAAGGGTGATCAATAATCCCCAGTTGCCTAAAACTAAGGGGCTTCCCAGAATGTGGAACTTTTCATTCTAGAACCAGGAAAGTCCTGGGTAAACCAGGACCAGTTGGTCACTCAACATCTCTCTACCCCTTTAGTAGGATAACTTCAAAGTCACTCAGCAAAGAGCATGGTATCGGGACTGAGTGAAGAATTGGGACCAAGGGTGCAATTTACCACACTTTTAATAATGTTATCTCTCTAGGAAAACAGGCAAATTAGTGGGTAGTCAAAATTATTTTTGGTAGATTGGTTTTAGGTTGGCCAAACAAAATCAGATCCTCCCAAAGTCTCCATGAACAGAATATTTCCCAGAATATTCTCAAAATTGAAAGTGTTTTGGTAGCAAGGGGTTATGGCATCAGATAGGTGACCAGTCTAGATTCTCAAAAAAAGTGTAAGATGCTTTTCAATCCAATTCTAACTTCGTTTGACAGAGAATAAGATGTCTCTTTAAGACCAGTGAGAATCCCTCTTATCTTTCCTTCTAGGGAGAATACTTTGTTTGTAACAGACTCTTAGCAAGAACAAGTTGCTTGACTTTTAATCATGTGTTTGTGTGTGAACATTAATATCTATTTAGTTCCCTCAGCTTCACTAATCCTTTTCCCAAAAACCACAGTGTGTGGTTGTCCAGAGGTTAAATCCATAGAGCCACAGGGAGCCTGTTGTTCCCTGAACCCCACCACTTCCTTCTTCCTGTCTAGACTGTATATTTCTCATCTGCAGACAGATTCTTACTGGATAAGATCAGTGCACAGTCACAAATCACAATGAACGATTCCTGTCTCTTCATAACCATCTTCTTTACCTGAAACATGCCAGAGGGAGGCCTCTTAAAGTCCACAGATGTTTGGGATTTCAAATCTTAAAAAAAAATTTTAAGGAAAAGCAGGACTCTAGACATTCCCTATGAGAATGTGCTATTAAAATACCCTGGGGTTCATTTTTGTGTGAACTTGGAGAATGAAACAAAGAAATCTTCATATGCTAATTTAAACATATACAACTGAGACAGAGCTGACTATCAAAAGCATTGAAAGGTCAATGTGTCAGGTTGTTTTGCAACTTCAGGGAACATCAGTTAGAGTTTAAGTGACCTCTGGGGCAAGTATCCGGCCACCAACCTCTTCACAAATTCCAATCCAGGTGCCAATACAAGTGAATTAAACTGCTTAGAGCACTTCTAATGATGAAGAATGTATAGATAGATTACCTTAAATTATAATCAATAATTTTAAAGGGACCCAGTCATCAGCTTTAATACACTCCACCCAGGTTAAGTAAGTGGGCTCAACCAAAGAATAAAGGCCTTTTTAGCTGCCCATCCTCCCTCATAAATGGACACTTCCCCCCTTTCTGACATTCCACAGGCTATAGTTCTGAACAGACCACCTGCTCTGAAAGACCTAGAAGCAATTTAATCTAAAAGTTTAAGAGGCTGTTAATCACCTGGGGCTCATAGACACTGACAACATCTTTGCGTTGCCTGTGATTCCAGCACAGCTGAGCACCCAGCTTGCATATAATGAGGGCAAGCTGATCCCCAAGATGGGCTTCCTCCGAGTCCTTCTTTTGATCTGTTGCCTCTCCACCCCATCTATTTTCATTCTTGTTTTAATTTGATGAGGCAGGTGGTCAAGAAGTACATCATTCCAGGGAGATGTAAAAAGGCATGCAGTAAATAATCATCAGCCGTGTTGCTACCTCCAGCCTTTCTTTAAGTGATCTCACATGGCATTAGGACCATAATGATAACCAGGATACTGAGCTTATAAGTTAACCATGACATTCTCTGAGAAGGGTGGCCCAACAAACATTTTATGAGAGCAGCCTGATGAATAAATGGGAACGAGATAAGACAAAGTGATAATGTCCCCTCAGCATTGTAAATCATCAAGAGAATTAAAAAAAAAAAATTGCAAGACAAATATCTACCTTGATGTAAAGGCTGCTCAGCAGATAGGAAATAAGGAAGAATCTATTATGCCACAGAAAAGTTCTCCAGAGAACTGGGGCAATTTTTTTTCTTAATATGAGCCATTGATTAATAACTTGGGGAAAAAATGTTTAGAGAGTTAGAGACTTGTAATTTTATTTCCTTCTGAGAATAGAAAGTGCGGAAGGAGGGAGAGTCACCTGAGTAATTAGCATTGGAAGATTTGAGTCTGGAATAACAGAGGAAATTAAGTTAGGGAGTCTTTTTCTTTTTTTTTGCGGTACGCGGGCCTCTTACTGTGGTGGCCTCTCCCGTTGCGGAGCACAGGCTCCGGACGCGCAGGCTCAGCGGCGATGGCTCATGGGCCCAGCCGCTCCGTGGCATGTGGGATTCTCCCGGACCCGGGCACGAACCCGTGTCCCCTGCATCGGCAGGCGGAGTCTCAAGCACTGCGCCACCAGGGAAGCCCATTAGGGAGTCTTATAGAAAGAGATGGTAGTTTGTAATATAAGGTCTTCATAGAGATAAAAATGATAACAGTTTCCTAGGGCTGACTATGTGCTAGGAACTTCCCATGCTAATTCTATTCTGTAGGGCAGGCACTATCACATATTCCATCAATTCTAAAATAAACGCATACACAGGCAGATGTATATATTTAAATTTAATATACACATATATATCAGATAGATACACATATATAAAACATTTTAACACAGGATTGATGTCACCTTACAATCACCATAGACCAGAGGGCAGACATGATCTAATTCGATCATTGTCTGTGAATGTGTAAACTCATAATACTGTCACTTCAGTTGACTTATGCACATCCTTGGCACTGCATATGTTGGGTTTAATTGCTGTTTAAAAATCTTTTACACTATGATCCGGTATTACACTAAAGATTATCTTACAAGCAGAACCAGCATAAAAGCTGAGCAAGAAAGTGGATCAAATTTGGTATTAGTAAAGCAAGTATTCATCACAGGAAAGAAAGACCCTGATTTCATATTTGCTTACAAAGCAACAACCAGATGCTTTAGGGGGCCCTAAGAAATGAAGCTACTAACAAATAGATGAAGCTATGTTTCCTTTCATTACTGAGATTTACGCAAAATAATTGCCTATCACATGCCAAGCAATGCAAATGAAGGCAGGACAAATGACCAAATACCCAAGAACAGCTTAAGGACACTTTCACACTTGGAGAGCCTGGTTTGTCTAACTCATGCGTGATTAGCAGTGTTGTTTTGTAATTTTCTTACTGGTAGAGGAAATCATGGTGCATCTTAGGTCCAAAAGCACTTAGATCAATTAACTAGGGTATTACTACATCTTTTGTACAGATAAGAATTCAGAGGCTCAGATAAGTTAAATTACTTGCCCCAAAGCCCACAGAGAGTGAGTTCTTAAAGACATCCTTTAAAATGAGGTCAGTCTGATTCCAGAACTTAAGGTCTTAACAATTATGATAAACTACTTCCCAATCAAAGAAGATTGACCTAGTCCTTTGAAAAATTAAGTCAGATCATGGCACTTCTCAATAAATATTCATCTCAGTAAAGAGTAAAAGTTGAGAAGTCTTTTTACAAGGGCCTACAAGACCTCAGGGCATCTTTGGTCCTCCCCTCTCCATCTCATCTTCTACTGCTCTCCCTCACACTCTGCTCCAGTTCCACTGGCTCCTTGCTTTTCTCTTATCATGCTAGCAAGCTGCTCCTACTTCAGATACCCTCCTACCTCAGGGCCTTTGCACTTGCTGTTCTCACTACTTGGAATACTTCGCACCACCCTGTATAAAATAGAAGCACTCTACCCCGTCTCAGGTCCTCTCCATCCCCTTTAACTTGTTTTATTTTCTCCATAGCATATCACTATGTGAAATATTAGCTATGCCTTTGTTCATTTGCAACAATGTAAGCAAGCTTCAGAGGGCAGGGGCTTTGTTTTATACATTTCTGTATCTGTATGGAGAGTGGGTACTTGATAAATGAATGAAAAAAACAAATCTTCCTCTGAAAATGTCACTACACTATCTTTCCTTTCTGTTTTGTTGATTCAGAAAATTATCATAAATTGGCATCTGTAGATTATTATTACTTGTAAATCAGTAATTCTGTTTTTCACTCCTTTGGGGGCTTAATAAAGAGTTATGCTTTTGTAGTAGAATGTTTCCAAATGCAGATTCCAGAACCAGACTACTTGGATTTTAATGCTGGCTCTACCACTTGCCTATGTGATGTCATGAAAGCTACTCAACTCCTCTGAGTCTTAGTTTCCTCATCTGTAAAATGGAGACAATAATAGGACTGACTTCTGAGGATTCTAACAAGGATTAAATTAAGTAATACAGGTACATGTCCAGGCTCATGCTAAGTATTAAATGAACTATTTATTTCGATTGGCAAACTATTTCCATCTTACCTAACAGGAATCATTAAAATGATTCTGAATCACGGGAAATTTTTCCCCCAAGGGACATTTGGCAATACTGGAGACAATTTTGGTTATCACAACTGGGCACGCTACTGGTATTTAGCAGGTAAGAAGCCAGGGATGCTGCTAAACATCTTACAGTGCGGGCATGTGAGAGGGGGCACAACAAAGAATTACAGAACCTAAATGTCAATAATGTCACTGAGGAGAAACTGTATAGATAGAGAACATTTGTTTCAACATACTGAAAACTCCAGCATTTCAGAAAAAGTAAGAAATTTAAAGGGGGAAGCTTTCTTTTAAGCTAGCACCACTCTTTCTGTCATGCCTGTAAAATCAGCTTAGAGGTGAAAATCCACACTCACATTGCCCCATTCTAGAAGCCTGGCCTTAAATCTTTGCCTTTTATAATTTATGGACAAGGAGATGCAGGTGCTTTTGCCGAGACCCCAGAACTCCCAGGCAATTTTCCTTGGAGATTCTATGTTCATTATTCAGTTCTGCATCAGACCACTAGAGGGTACAGAAACACCATCAATCGGAGCATTTGGGTGCCAGACTCAGTTTTCAGTAATGTAAATCTTAATAAAATGCTAAATTATTCCTGGTCCCTAAAATAAAAACTACTCAGAATATCTTTATTAAACACTTCTATAGGTACACAGTTTAAAAGGCTGGTATTCAAGTATTTCACTCTAATTGTCATCACTCCCAAACTGTAAATTATGGCAGTAATTTAATTCAATGTCATCTGTTAAGTGGAAATCTAATAAATAACCACTAATGATGTTATGAAAAGCCTATTACGATGTTATTATGATAGTATTTTATGACTATACTGGTAAAACTCTCTTTAACGAAGATTTGGTTATGCTATGAGTTAAATCATATCAAATAGATATATATGACTTTACCCACCAGGAATTAAGCAAAAATTAAGCAGGAATTGGAACCTAAATGTGAACTCCAAGTTGGACTAAATAGCATTATTGTGCTGAAGGCTGAAACAAGCATGAACCAAAGCATTAATAATCATTGTCCTAAAAATATTACATTAGGACAAACCTGAATGACTGAAAAAATATTAGTGCATCACTGAATATTTAGATAAATCTCTATTTCACACACTCAGATTTAGAATAGAGGCACTGAGGAAAAGTTATAGAAAACTTTGGAAGGAAACGATTAAAGAATTATTTTAAAGAGCAGAGTGTCCACCTGTTTCTCTTTCAGCTAAAAGTTAACAGAAGTGTGGACAAAAATATTGTGCAGGTGATTCCTAAACTTGTCCTTGTGACATCCCAAGTCGTTCACAATTATCTCTAAAGAGATTGCAAAATTCCATTTGAAAATAATTTTAATTAACTTAGACACACATGCACACACACACAAACATAAACGAACAAAACTGCTGTGTATTTTGATACAGAGCTAAAGAGCTAAAAGATGGTGTCAAAGCCAATAAATGAGAATAGGATCAATGATTCAGAAAGATTTAAGCATCAGGCTTTAGGAGACTGCATAGAATAGTGGTTAACTACATAGGT
The DNA here is from genome assembly GCF_008692025.1 of Phocoena sinus. Lineage (NCBI taxonomy): Eukaryota > Metazoa > Chordata > Mammalia > Artiodactyla > Phocoenidae > Phocoena > Phocoena sinus. The sequence goes on along the minus strand of NC_045772.1, from coordinate 31,394,481 downwards.
CTGATATCAGACTCTCTGGGTTTGAAAACTGCCTCTACCAGTTAATAGATTTTTAAAAATTGAGATATACTTGATGTACAATATTATATAAGTTTCAGGTGTACAACATAGCGATTCACAATTTTTAAAGGTTATATTCCATTTATAGTTATAAAATATTGGCTATATTCCCTGTGTTGTACAATATATTCTTGTAGCTTATTTATTTTATGCATAGTAGTTTGTACCTCTTAGTCCCCTACCCCTATCTTGCCCCGACCCCCTTCCCACTACCAGTTAATAGTTTTGAAGTTCTGGGAAAATTATTTCACATCTCTATACTTTAACTGTAAAATAGCTGTAACTATCATAGTACATTTTCCCTCGTAGGTTTGATGTGGGGATTACATGAGTGAATACAGGCATAGCACTTAGAACAGTGTCTGGCACATATTAACTCTATGTAAGTGCTTCCCATTATTATCATTTCCATTAATAGCTAGAATAACCGGAGATAACATCTATACCTCTTCTCTTTTCAATTGGCCATGTCTTTTCTTTCTTTTTCTTTTTTTTTTAACATCTTTATTGGAGTATAATTGCTTTACAATGTTGTGTTAGTTTCTGCTGTATAACAAAGCGAATCAGCTATATGTATACGTATGTCCCCATATCCCCTCCCTCTTACGTCTCCCTCCCACCCTCCCTATCCCAACCCTCTAGGTGGTCACAAAGCACCGAGCTGATCTCCCTGTGCTATGCAGCTGCTTCCCACTAGCTATCTATTTTACATTTGGTAGTATATATATGTAAATGCTACTCTCTCACTTCGTCCCAGCTTACCCTTCCGCCTCCCCATGTCCTCAAGTCCATTCTCTACATCTGCATCTTTATTTCTGTCCTGCCCCTAGGTTCTTCAGAACCATTTTTTTTTTTTAGATTCCATATATATTTGTTAGCATATGGTATTTGTTTTTCTCTTTCTGGCTTACCTCACTCTGTATGACAGACTCTAGGTCCATCCACATTTCTGCAAAAGGACCCAATTTCGTTCCTTTTTATGGCTGAGTAGTATTCCATTGTGTATCTCTACCACATCTTTTATATCCATTCTTCTTTCTTTCTTTCTTTCTTTCTTTCTTTCTTTCTTTATTTTTGCGGTATGTGGCCCTCTCAGTGCTGTGGCCTCTCCCGTTGCGGAGCACAGGCTCCGGACGCTCAGGCTCAGCGGCCATGGCTCATGGGCCCAGCCGCTCCGCGGCATGTGGGATCTTCCCGGACCGGGGCACGAACCCGTGTCCCCTGCATCGGCAGGCAGACTCTCAACCACTGCGCCACCAGGGAAGCCCACCATTCTTCTTTCCATGGACACTTAGGTTGCTTCCATGTCCTGGCTATTGTAAACAGAGCTGCAGTGAACATTGTGGTACATGTCTCTTTTTGAATTATGGTTTTCTCAGGGTATATGTCCAGTGTGGGATTGCTGGGTCATATGGTAGTTCTATGTTTAGTTTTTTAAGGAACCTCCATACTGTTCTACATAGTGGCTATATCAATTTACATTCCCACCAACAGTGCAAGAGGGTTCCCTTTACTCCACGCCCTCTCCAGCATTTATTGTTTAGATTTTTTGATGATGGCCATTCTGACTGGTGTGAGGTGATACCTCATTGTAGTTTTGATTTGCATTTCTCTAATGATAAGTGATGTTGAGCATCCTTTCGTGTGTTTGTTGTATGCCCTTTCTTTCTTTTTTAAAGTATCACTCAATCATTTTTTCTCCAAGAAAAGTGACAGACAGAACATATCAGACGTCATGGACCTTGAGAAATATGAAAAAGTTGACTCCGTTTCTGAGCTGTCCTATCATAATCATCATAATAGAGACAGCCCTTCAGTTTTTTCCTTTTCCTTTCCTTTCCATTCCCCCATTATATGCCCACTCCATCTTTTTTATCAGCATTGACCTAAGCAAAAGGTGCAAATAAGGGAGGGAGAAGAAGTTATTTATTTTTATTTTTTCATTGAGCCACCAACCCTCAATCCAGGCACGAGGTTAAATATAATCTATAACAGAAAAAGCCTCTTAAAGCTTTTGTAAGGCACCCTTTGAAAAAGTCACATGAATTAACGGGAACACCACTTTTTTCCTTTTATCAGGTTCTAGGAAGGTTCACTGGCTGCTGAACTTTTTCTTTTCCTCCTGTAACAATTGGTTATCATTAACTTGTGATAAGACCAGATCCAAGAGGGAATATATCCAGGAAGTGGGGAATCGAAGGAAAGGAAGAATGTAGGAGAAACCCAGAACCCAAATCTTGTCATCATGTCAGCCCTGCAATAGTTAAGTGCCCTGACCTGTTGCCATAGAAACAAGACCTCAATGTCAGAGTAATATGGGTTTCAGGGCATAGAGCACACCTCCCCCAGTACTTCATTCAACTTCAATCAATTTCATTTCATTCAGAAAAATCCTCATTTGGGGAGGTCAGTCCCAAATCCTAAAAAGGCCAAAATGTCAGGTGCTCAATATATTAAGGTGTAATTCCATTAGTGAAAACTCACTAACCCATGTCACAATCAGCCTTGTATCACATCAGTATATTATGTATTCCATCACAGCAAGACCAAGTTGCCCAGAAATGAAAAATTGAAATATGCATGAAACCGAAAATAAGTACCACGATGTCTGTATTAATTTTATTTTTTACTAGATAGGGCCTCTCTAGATGAAAAGTGCCTTTAAGTATTTTTTTTTACACCACAGAGCATAATTGTGAAATGACCAGACTCTAGAAACAGGTGGGCTGGGTTTGGATCCTGACCTTGCCACTTATTATATAATCTTTGTCAAAATCCCTAATTCTCTATGTCTCAGTTTTTTCCTTTGTAGAATAAGAAGAATAGTTCATACCTCAGAGGATCGTTGTAAGAATTAAATGAGTTAATATCAATATATACAGAGTACTCAGTGCCTAGCACATTACAAGCACTATATAGATGTTTGTCATAATAAAAATAATTATTTTATTATAAATTATAATGACTTGATGAGAGAAAGAAAAACTTCATTTTGTCTTTAGATGCTCAGTTTTTATTTTAATTTGAAAAGTCCTATTTGCCATGCTTTAAACATTAAAAAAAAATCATACTTTTATTATATGCAGTGGCTAAATGAGTAAATAGGACTTCAAAAGAGGGGAAAAGTAAATTCACTCAAGATGATTTTCAATTTTTTTTTTTCATTTTTTGTTTTTCGGCACTGTGCAAAACATTTTGCTACATCCAGTTATGGTTCAGGACAACCCCTGGTGAATGAATGAATGATGAACAGAACAGTTTCATGACCAACCAGCAGCCAGGCCCATTCATTCTAATTGTGGGACCAGATCGGAAATTGCTTAGCAACCACTTGAGTAAATGATGGGGAAGGAAGGCTCTGCAGAGCAGTTTCATAATTGCAATCAAGCAAACATCATTAAAGACTTTCTCCTGACCATATTTCCCGAGCTCTGCTTATCTGCGAGTCATCAGAATAAACAGGTCCAGTTAAAGAAAACAGGACCATACTCCTCAGATCATGGATGCCCAGACACACATGGTCTCAAAACCCTTGGAAGAATGCTTGCTTGATCCTTTGGCTCATATGAGGACAAATACACTATTACCTAAAGGAATGTTTTGGATTGTAAATCTTTACCAGGACATAGGGTTGGTGTCTTGTATAAGCATATCTAATCCCTGGGTAGGACTGCCACTTGAATATTTCTTCTCTATGCCACCCTGTGACACAGTTCTAGCTCAGTTCTACCATCTCCATCTAATCTTCTAAGAGCCTAGGGTCAGAAGGATCTGAGAAGTTGAGTTCAGCCTCTCAGTCATTTTTCCTATAGAAGGTTACAGGCTGCAGCATGAACATTTCCACCTGTAAAATCCAACTCCCCTTGAGGCGTCTACTCTGTATGCATTTATAGAACACCTACTATGTTACATATATTGGGTTTTGTGTTAGGAATACAAAATTAAATACAATTATGTCTTTGCTTGCATGAAGCACATTATCTGCTGCAAGAGAGAGATGTGAGAAAACACACAATGACAATACATTGGGAAATAGTTCTACAGGAGTGAGAACAGCATGCTCTGTGAGTACATAATAATAGTTAAAATAGTTAACATTTATTTTCTGTCAAGAACTGCTCTACAAGTCTACACACGTGAACTCTTTCATCCTCATGACAGTCTTGAAGGTAAACTGAGGTGCTGAGAGGTTAAATCACTTAGGGTCACACAGTAAGTGTCACAGCCAGTTTAGTTGAAACATGTACCCCACCCTGGGAGGATCAAGAAGACTTTTTGGAGGAAGGAGGTGGAGTATGAGGGTACCTGAGAGATGGATGTGACTCAGTTAGATAAAGTAGGGGAAGGGTATCCTATCAGAGGGAAAAATATGTGCCAGCCTCACCCTTGGACCCAGCAATAAGACCTAGTGCTCTAGCACTTCTCCAGCTGTGTCCCTCCCTCTGGTTACAGAGTCTACAGGGACAAGGGCTCACGCCCACCCAGAGCCTGTTCCCATTCCTTCCATTCTAGACCATGCTCTCGAAACCAGGACCCCCGAAGTCCTTGCCCCACTGGCTCCAGGCCCCCTTGCAGAACCTGTGTGGCTTCTTCCATTCCTCCTAAGAGAGGGCCAAGTTGCTTATGTGCTTGATGCTAGGGAATGGCCATGTGCAGGGGTTGTGGCTGTGGTGCCTGGGTGTGCAGGCTGGGGTGTCCATACACTCACACAGAAAACACATCGTGCAGGACAGATCGAGGGGTGGGAAGAGAAGGCTTTTGGGCTGGGGGCTGGGAGCTCTCTCCTGCACTATGACATTTGGATGTGAAACTCTGAAGAGTCTGAGGATTCAAAAATCTAAACCTAGGGCTTCCCTGGTGGCACAGTGGTTGAGAGTCCGCCTGCCGATGCAGGGGACACGGGTTCGTGCCCCGGTCCGGGAAGATCCCACATGCCGCAGAGCGGCTGGGCCTGTGAGCCATGGCCGCTGAGCCTGCGCATCCGGAGCCTGTGCATCCGGAGCCTGTGCTCTGCAACGGGAGAGGCCACAACAGTGAGAGGCCCGCGTACTGGAAAAAAACAAAAAAAAAATCTAAACCTAGCTTTCTAGGTAGTTACAAACGCATTTTTATCAAAGGTAAAGGATAGAACACATTTTATGTAACAGCATGTTAGCTTAATCTACACATTTGAAGAATTTGGAAATATGGCCTGTGGCCTCCATTTGTACTCAAGCCCTCAGCCCTACAAATGGGGAGGTAAACCTCCTAAGTGTGAGGGATGAAGATGGAAGAAAGCACAGCTTGCCAGGGAAACTAAATGTAGCTTAGCAAAGCTCAGGCCTAGAATGGGAGACAAAGACATCAGAGACGCCCCTGCCTGCCTAGTGACTTGAACTTAATTTGGAAGGCTGCAGAGATCATTGCAGATTTAAAGCTGGAGAGTTAAGCCAGCATTGGGTTTGGAGCACTCACATCACTTGTGTCAATCTGTTCTGTCTCCAAAAGAAACACACGATGATATTTTTATTCTCACTTCTTCCCTTTGCCTCTAAACAGATGCAGGAAAGAAAAAGAATGGTGATGTCTTTTACGGCTGTAGGAGTCCAAATAGCAAAGCCTGGTGCAGTTAGAAGAGCAAACATGTAGGAGAAAAAATAGCACCCTGACGTTCTTATCTGACCTACCCAGCTGGAGAGAGCCTGAAATCCCATATTCAGAGAAGCCAGGCAGCCAGGCCAAAGCCCAAAAGCCCACAGATGTCAAGGGCAGGATGTCTGGGAATGGGTCAAGGGCATGGGGCAGAGCCAGGTGGGTAATCAAAGAGCTAACGTAGACCTTAATGCACATGAGGTACGAGTCCTTGGAATGAGGCTTGCTGTACCCTGGGGTGTAGCAGGAGACTCCCAGTTATTGACTGACTTCCCAGAGCAAGGCCACTTAGGCCGGATGTTCAGATTAACAGGGCAGGTCTCGCACAGCATTGGCCACACAAGACTGCATCTAACCACAATTGATGCACAGTGGACTAACAGAATCGTCCTTCAGTAGGCCTCTGTAGTAGTTATTTATCAAATTTTGTTGCCAAGAATAACCTGACTTCCACATGGGGAATTATCCTTCCACCACCATATGTGATCTTGAAAAGAACAACAACCTACAGACTGAGCTTCCCATCAACAGGGCAGATCTTCTGATGACTGTCCCCATCCCACCTTACGACCAGGTGGAAATGATGTGACCTAAGTTCAACCTATCAAACACTTACCCCAAGACTTTAAATGGTGAGCCAGTAAAGCAAGAATATGACAAGAGTTGGGGTGAAGATTATTGCTGCAGCAGCCTCTGGGTTGTCAATAATCACTGCTGTGATGGCAGCAGGAATGCCAGGGTAGGTTCTTGACCGGCCTGTTCCAAGGGAATGACCTTGGAGTTAGAAAATGCTACCCGCCCTTTTTCTAAGCCTCCTGTGAGCTCCCTTCATCCTGTCAATAAATCCCCAAGTGCTCCCATAAAACCAACCAGCTTCCCATCTGCGTCATGAGCTGCTCTTGCCCCCAGACCAGCAAGGAAGTTTGAAACCCTGGAACTTGCTGCTCAAGTCATTTGTGAAGACGCAGATTTTCAATCATAGTTTGAACTGGCAAACCAGTGGCTCCTCCATTTTTAGCAAAGTGCATTTAACACAATGCTACATTATGTTTCTAGGCTCTCTCCTCAAATACTGGGATGCACTAATTGTGACAGACCCACTTGGCTATCAGTGTACTCTGGGACAGCGGTCCCCAAAGGAAGAGGAGTTATTTTTTTATTTCCCTGGAGCCCCATGATTCCTGATACTCTGGTGAAGGGCAAGGGGATGTTGACAGGGAAGTCAATTTGCTGAGGCACAGGGGGAAGGCTCCACTGGCCCTGCTGTCTGCATGTGGAGATACTGACAAGCTTGAGCAGAGACTGCAATTGAAGGGAGAGCCATCAACGCATGGGGGGCCTGGGCCTTAGCTACTGGCTACCAATCCCATTTGAGCAGATAGATTTTCATTAAAAATGTCATTTTGAAAATTAGAAAAGCATACACACACATATGCAACCAAACAGATGTTTGTATTCCTCCTCTTCCTTCTACAGTACTCACAGGAAACACATGTCTGTGTTGTCCGAAGTCCAGTTACTAATTAGCATGTTTCAGTAGCACATTTCACGGAGGATAGGGAGGATTTCAAAGGGATTCCTTCCTTTTAAGTTGAGACAGCTGGTGCTAATTACCAAGCAGGAAAAGAATGTGCAAACAGATCATTGAGAAGCCATCGGTGGAACAGAAGGCTGAGGGGTCTTTGGGTCTTATGGTAGAACTCGTCTCCAGTGGTTGGAAGGGACTGCCTATTATCTACATCTTCACCTTGCCCCCAGGAAGCAGCTGTCCAGCTTCATCATCCTGCAAGTAGGTGGGAAACACAGTCCAAGAGCATGAACTCAAAGATCACTTCACAGCATGCATGTAAATTTCACAGAAAGACAGCAGAGCTCTTGTAGTAAACCATTTCCCTCTCAAACATGCACAGCAGAATAGAAGCTAAGCATGGCCTTTACCTTTTTAAACAAACCTAGGGGATGATCGATTCAAAGTTCATCTTTATAATTGTGTTGCTGTGAAATGAGGGCAATCTAGACACCCCAAATTATGCTAGTAAGGAAAAAAAGAATCTTGACTCTAACTTAGTCACATCACTAATGGAAAGAACACTAGACCAGAAATCAAGAGCTTTCTGATTCATACTCATTATGAGACTTTGGGAAAGTTATCTAGTTTTTCTGAGCCTCAGGTTATCATCCGGTAAATGGGAATAATGGTACTTACCACATAGGGCTATATGCAAACATTTTGGAATATTATAAAAGTACAACTCATATTTAATTTGAATCTCTAGATAAAGGTAAAGTTATTGGGTATCTTTGGAATGTGATTTCTAACAAAAGCCAACCAAAGTAATCTCAGCCCAGCGGACGTATATGAGTACCTTACAGAGGGAGTTGATAGTACTGGGTTCTGAGGCTACCTAGAGAGGATGGAAAACTTGCAGGATGACTAATTGGATTTTAGGAACTGGCTTCATAACTGAGAATAATTATGCAAAGACAGTGCAGCAGAGTGACTAAAGGTAAAAGTTCTGGAATCATACTGCCTTAGTTTCCAATTCTCCTCTATCACTCCCAACCTGTGTGACCCTAGGCAAGTCACTTGACCCCCAACTGTAAGTTAAGGGAAATAGTAATGACACCAACTCATGGATGGCTTCATTGTGAGGATTAAATGAGATGTAAAATAGGCACAATGCTTAATAGATTATAAATTTCATCTCAAACAGTATCAGTATTACAAAGACAATGTTAGTAGTATTATAGTCACAGCTAACAAGCTCATTTTCCTTTATTTTTATTTTAATTATTACTGTCAGCTAACATATATTGCTTATATTAGGCAGCTTTTATGTATATTGATTCATTTAATCCTCAGAACAGCCCTATGAGATATGTTAGTGAGTAGCAGAGCTGGGATCTGAACCCAGGCAGAAGCTTCCTCGTAGTTATTGCACAAATTAACGTGGGCCAGTGATTGAGATTGGGGTGGGGGCATTTAAGAGTGAACTACTTAGGGCTTCCCTGGTGGCGCAGTGGTTGAGAGTCCGCCTGCCAATGCAGGGGACACGGGTTCGTGCCCCGGTCCGCGAGGATCCCACATGCCGCGGAGCGGCTGGGCCCGTGAGCCATGGCCGCTGAGCCTGCGCGTCCAGAGCCTGTGCTCCACAACGGGAGAGGCCACAACAGTGAAAGGCCCGCGTACCGCAAAAAAAAAAAAAAAAAAGAGTGAACTACTTGGTACAATGGTAGCTGGATTTGAATGTGAAAATGTTACACATGCTTGCTGGGCTGAATGTCCCCCTACACATCATAAGGGAAAATATATTTAGCTGTTTTGACATTATAAAGTAGTCATGCCTTGACTTATCCAAAGCATTGCCATTTGTTCTTTTCTCTCCTTCATTATATCTATTTTCAGGAAACTGAAAACATTCTAAAAAATAAAGGAAGTGTTCCCCCATTCCAAATATTCTACTTTAAAGGCAAAAATAATAACTCAGAATAACAGCAAGATAAATTTGATGAATCAAATACCATTGAAAACCCACTTAACACCCACATTCAATGTCTATCTGAAAAGTTCCAACTTCTATCATTTTTAACAAACCCCAAAGATTTCGCTCAGCTCTTTTGATATCAAAGAAAAATTTCTAAATCATTGCAAGTGCTTTTTATAAAACACCTAATTTTTAGGAACAGTGCCTAGACCCATACCCTGCACATCAAGGAACTTGGTAAAAGTGCGTTGATTGCTCAAGTGCTGATGAATAGTGTCTGGTTGATATTACATGATATTTCCATAAGTAGAAAATGTAGCAATATTTATGCATAGGCTCCTTTGAACCTGGGAAGGCATACCTGCAAGATAATTAATTAGTGGCTGGCAGTGAAGGCTGTAGGTTTTATATGAGTCACTTGTATGAGGCCGGAGAAGGAAGTTGTTTCATGTTTAAGGAGACAAACAGAAAGTCAAAGAGAGACAGTGACAAACAAGATGGCCTGAACAATACTTGGGGTCATTTAAAGAACAGAGTCCCTCTGAGCACTCTGAGGTCATGCCAGCTTGTCCAAAGACCTGCCCTTCCCCCCACTGGCTCTCTATCCTGGATTCCGGTTCTAGTCATGCCCATCGCTTGCCAACCAAGTTGCTACATCCTGCATCTGTGCTCTTATTTATGCCTGGCTTCCTCCCCAACTTTTCTTCCGTCTCTAATAATCTGTATCTTACCATTTTCAGACGCCTGATCAAAACCCATGTGCCAGCTCCTAGAATGTAGATGTTTTGCACTCAATAGACCTTTACTCATTGGACCAGTACTATAACTCCTTTGAAATTAACTTCTTGCTATTCAATTATTCAACCAGGTCTTTTACACTTAAATTTTTTTTCTGATTAAACTGCTTGAGAATAGGGTACATAATTTCCACATCTTTTCCGTCTGCCAATGAATTGCTCCTTGCGCTATGCATCACACCCAATAGATATTCCACGACTGTAGTAAATTATCCAGAATCTCATGCCTTCAACTAATCCATGCCATTGCGATGGCTCCGTGAAAGACGTATAATTAGTCCTTGGGACTGTGACAAGAAGTTGCAGAACCATCAGTGTTGACTCTGCCAGGATCTACAGATAACATCTGCTTAAATGCTAGGAACAGGTGGAAAGCTGCGTGATCACAGTTAATGCATGGAAGGCCAGTTAACATGGTTATGAGCTTGGGAGTTCAGCTCTCCAGCCTCTGCCACTTTATAGCTGGTTGAGCTAACTAACCTCTCTAACCTCAGCTTTCTCTTCTATAGGATAAAGATAATCACAGTATTCCTCTCATAGAGTTTTTATAAAGAGAAAGAAGATAATACCTATAGCACTGCACCCGGGACCGGGGAACCCCTCAATCAATACATGTTATTAATATCATGACTAAAATAATTAACCAAGAACTCAAATATGTTTTAAAGACACAGCAGACTATTGCTAATGATATGCAATGTATCCCACTTTGAGGTTTAACTTTTACTAATATATATATTTACCTAGTATTTAAGTTATTTATAATTAATAGTCTTTAATCTTGAAAGCAGTGTGGTATCCAGGTATCACTGTGGCTTGATAGTCATTCAGACATAGGTTAGAATTCTAGCTTTTCCACTTCCTAGTCAAATGGCAAAGGCCAAGTTGGCTAATATCTTGAATCTTCAGTTTCGTTATCTGACATGAAGACAGAAATGTAATTCCTACTTTGCGAGATGGTGGAAGTTGCACGTAAATCCTCTAGCAGTCAGTAAAAGACAGCTGTCATGACTTCTGAGCCCTCTGTGTTCCTGATTATCCTAAGGGACAGCAGCTGTGTAAGTTTAAGATCAATGTGTAGCAGAAAGCCACATGTCAGGACACTTCACAGAGCTCTACCTCTTCATCTTCCTAGGGGCATTCTCTCTGAATTAAGAGGCAAGTATTTTGGGGGGAACAGACTCATGTGGGAGAGCTTGGAGTAAGCAATTTGCGGACTCATTTTCTATAGTGTTGGCAGAATGTGGGTTGTCATCACAGGCTGGGTATTGTCTTGCTTCCTGCAGTCTTATAATTGTCACACTGTGGCATGTTGTTATTTTCATCTCAATGATGCACTGATTATAAGGTAAAGCTGTACTGACTGACCAATGTGCCAGGTGTCTGCTTTAATAACTCCAAGTGTTGTTACTTAAAAAAAATGAGTAGAGACATGGAGGGGAAACAAGGAGCCACCAACCAGCAAGAACTTCAAACCACACCACGAAGAGACCAGATGTTGCTAGGCTGTATTTTGTTTGGACAAGTTCTGCTTAATCTTCCCTGGAATCAAGTGAGGAATTCAACCAGAGCCTGCCCAGAGCAATAAAGTTGAAAATTATTTAGCAACATCTGGAACTGAGGGCAGTTTCTTTTTCTTTCCTCCACTGAGTAGGTGGTGAGAAGACAGGAGGAAGGGGACACAGAACTACTCAAAGACCAAAATAAAAGTCTAGGTAATTCAACTCATTTTTCCCCACATAAAATATAGAAATGGAGCCATTCATTCATTAATCCAACCTGTACCAGCAACTGTGAAAAATTCAGGGGGTATAATAATTATAACAAGGACAAACAAATAAATGAAACATAGTCCTTGACCTCAAGAGGCTTATATTCTAGAGGTTTAACAAGCAAAAACCAACCAAACAAAGCAATAAAAAACACCATAATTACAAGTTGAAATAACAGCTTTGAGCATTAAAAAAGAAAAAGAGAGATGAATCACAGGAAAGGATACTTACTGCAGAAATAGACAGCCAGAGAAGTTGTCATTTAAGCTGAGACGTGAAGGATGGAAGGAGGAATGGATGTTTTCAGCTGAGGGAGGAGGATGTGTGTAGACCCTGAAGGCAGGAGGAAATTCAGTGAGTTCAAATGCCTGAGGGAAGAAGTCACTGAGAGTCATGTATTCGCTGGTGACCTTGAGCAAATTGCTTTGTTTCCTCACCTGCAAAGAGCAGTAATAATAGTATCTACTGCACCGTTTTGAGGTTTAAATGAATTATTTCATGGGAAACCAATAGAACAGTGACTAAGTCATAGTAAGTACTGAATTTTTCACTTTAAAATTGTTCATTTTGTGTTATGTGCTTTTTCACCTCAGATTTTTAAAAAGAAAAAGAATGGATCTTCAGTTTTGTCTTGATCAACTGGATAAAGAGTTGCTTAAGTCAAACGAGAACAAAGGAGCTCAGTGTTCTGCTTGGGGCATTTGAATATGTGACGTTCATAATTTATACAAATGAAGAAGCAAGAAATAAGTTACCACAACTCAACACATAACATTTAAAACAGTGGAAATGAATGATATAAGTAAGATGAAAATTTAGACAAAAGATAAGATAAAGACCTAGGACAACCTCTGAGAAATGCCAACATTTAAGAAGCGAACCCAACAGAGAAGATTGAGAAGTAGAAGGAAATTAGGAAAATGATCCTGGAAACCAAGAGATAAGCATGCTTCAAGCAAGTAGAATGTCAACTTTGACAAATATTGCTGAGAAGCCAGGGAAGACGAGCAGGGAAGAAGTTCACTGGATTTGACAACCTGAAGGTTGTTGTTGACCTTACCAGAGGGGGTTCCAGGTAGAAGAGATGTAGAAGCACATTGGGCTTGGTTGAAGAGTGGAAGAAAGATGAGGAGGTAGAAGCAGTTTGTTCAGTTATATATTTGGAGTTTGGTTCAAAGGAGAACAGAAAATAAGGCAGGAACTGAAACAGTATGTATGGTTATGTGAAAAAAACAAAGTCTTAGGAGGAAATAGTACAGCATGTTTGTACGATAAAGGGGATAATTAAATGAACAGTGAGATGTTACTGCTGAGGGAAAGCATGAATAACTCAAGGAGCAAAGTCTTTGATAACACAAGAGGTAGTGGGATCCAGAGCAGAAGTAGAAAAATATCCCTTCTTTTTACAGGAGGAGCACTTCCTTCATTGTGGAGGAAGGAGAATTGGGATGCAAATGCACCAAATTGGCAGGTTTTGTGGTGGGAAGATGAGTTCATTTTCAATGACTTCTATTTTCTCAATGAAGTATATGAGTCTGGGTCATCAGTAGGAGGAGGATGTGTGGGAGGTTTGAGGAAAAAGGAGATGATATGGTACAGTCATCCCACAGAGATGGAGAAACATAATTTGATTCCTGAGCAGCTCTGAGTGCCTACTTGAGGTTTCTGAGTTCTCAATCAGTAATCTTGGCTCTGTGATTTTTTCCCAACAAAGTTGCGTCTTGGGTTTGGGCAAGGAAAAATCCTGCAACCTCAGAATAGCTGTTGTGATTCACCCCAGGCCTATCATATTCAGCTTGCTGATCATTGGCTAGTGAGCACTGAAGGAAGTTCAATAAGCCCATCTGTTAAATATAGAAGGGGAGAAATATCAGCATCAAGATATTTGGGCCTGGACAGCTGCCAGCAGTAGCAACAAGGTTATGTCCAAATCCTTGGCCCCAGCTAGCCAAGGCATCCAGTAAGAAACAGTCTTATAGCCACACTTGCAATGGTGATCGGAAAGGGTTGCCATGGAACTTGCCATATTAAAATGGTCAAAGTTGTTTCAGGAGCTTCAGTGCAGCCTAATTTGGTGTGAGATATATCTGAATTAAAAGATAAAATACAGAAGAAATGGAAAGAAATGTATTTGTGTTTCTTCCAAGTATACAGCAATCTTTTTTGAACTAAATTGTGTTGAAATAAGTTCTAAATGAGTGTGGTCTAAATTAATTACCTGATAAAGGAGCATGAGAAAAGAAAAAATAGAAAGCCTGTAAGTCCTACAGAAACCACTCAAATAAAAAGTAGGATATGAAGAAAGGATGGATTTTAATGGTGTCAGAAAAGGTTTTCGTATAGATTAACTGAAGAAGGAATAGTGTAGCAACTGATGCTCTCATTATGGATCAGATGAATCCTCTGAGCTGTCCGTTGGGAGTTCTCCTGTCCTTGTCTTTCGTCACTTCATTTCGTGAGGCTCACATGTCCTCCCCTGCTCCTGACCATCTGTCTACACCTACTCCTCCTTCAGGAATCCGTTCTGTCTTCTCATTATGCTTCAGGTGTGAGTTTAACAAACTCTTCAGGAAGATTTCCTTTGTGGCATTCAGCCTTGTTTATGCCCTTTTATGGTGTATGCTTTCTTGAGAACACATGATTATTATAATTATATTTGGGGGAGAATTGTTTAATAGCCATCTATTTCTGCTAACCACTATATTCCCAGTTCTTGGCATACATCCTGGCACACAGAGACCAGTACTTAATTGTGGAAGGAAAGAAAGAAAGGGAAGAGGGGGAAAGGAGTGAAAAGAGGAAGACAAACCACAGGGTGTCACTCAACCTACAAAGGTTTTCTCCTTCCTTTGAATTCATAAGAAGCTGTTTTTGGGCCCTGTATTTAATACTTAAGTATATACTACTCTGATACATCTCTTGTGTTTTCTGACGTACAAATACTGCACACATAGTTAAGTATTTAAATGGGCAAGACTCACACCATTTACATGTAAGAATATAGGAAATAACCATATGCTGAGAATGGCATCAAACATGTGCTATAACATGCAGATAATTTATTATTAATCTTCTAGGGTTTTTGAAATATGATTTTTTTATTGATCTTATTCATTTAAAAATTTTTTTAATTGACGGATAGTTGAATTACACTGTTTCAGGTGTACAGAAAAGTGATTCAGTTATACATATATATATCTATTCTCTCTCAGCTTCTTTTCCATCTCAGGTCATTACAAAAATACTAAATATAGTTCCCTATGCTATACAGTAAGTTCTTGTTGTTTATCTATTTTATATATAGTAGTGTGTATCTTTTAATTCCAAATTCTAAATTTCTCCCTCCCCCCCTTTCCCCTTTGGTGACCATAAGTTTGTTTTCTATGTCTGTGAGTCTATTTCTGTTTTGTAAATGAGTTCATTTGTATCATTTTTTTGTATTCCACATATAAGTGATCTTATCTGATTTTGTCTTTCTCTGTCTGACTTACTTTACTTGGTGTGATAATCTCCAGGTCCATCCATGTTGCTGCAAATAGCATTATTTCATTCCTTTCTATGAGTAATATTCCATTGTATATTGGAATATACACATCTTCTTTACCCATTCATCTATTTGTGGACATTTAAATTGCTTCCATGTCTTGGCTATTGTAAATAGTGCTGCTATGATCATTGCGGTGCATGTATCTTTTCAGGTTAGAGTTTTCTCCAGATATATGCCCAGAAATGGGATTGCTGGATCATATGGTAACTCTATTTTTAGTTTTTTAAGGAACCTTTGTACTGTTCTCCATAGTGGCTGCACTAATTTACATTCCCACCAACGGTGTAGGAGGGTTCCCTTTCCTCCACACCCTCTCCAGCATTTATTACTTGTAGACTTTTTGATGATGGCCATTCTGACCAGTGTAAAGTTGATAGCTCATCGTGGTTTTGATTTGCATTTCTCCACTAATTAGTGATGTTGAGCATCTTTTCACGTGCCTGTTGACCATCTATATATCTGCTTTGGAAAAATACCTATTTAGGTCTTTTGCCCATTTTTTGATTGGGTTTTATTTTTTTTATATTGAGCTGTATGAGCTGTTTGTATATTTTGGAAATAAATCCCTTATCAGTTGCATCATTTGCAAATATTTTCTCCCATTCTGTAGGTTGTCTTTTTGTTTAGTTTTTGGTTTCCTTTGCTGTGTAAAAGCTTTTAAATTTAATTAGGTCCCATTTGTTTATTTCTGATTTTATTTTCATTACTCTAGGAGCAGATCCAAAAAAATATTGCTGCAATTTATATCAAAGAGGTACCTGCCTATGTTTTCCTCAAAGAGCTTTATAGTATCCAGTCTTACATTTAGGTCTTTAATCCATATTGAGTTTACTTTTGTATATGGTATTAGATAATGTTCTAATTTCATTCTTTTACATGTAGTTATTCAGTTTTCCCAGCACCACTGGAACGTGAGCCTTTCCATGGAATAATATAATCTTTAAATGTCCTAATTGCCATGTAAAAGTAGCAAGGTGTTCTTACTTCTCAACTCTCATTGCCCAGCACTCTCTGCTTCATGTTTTAAGCTCTATCAATTCTCATAGTTCCTCAGAGGCCCTTCCTTTCTTCTGACTGCAATGTTTTCTTCTGAAGATCTACTCACTCAAGACTTACTACATCCTTCACATCATTGAGGAAGCCCACCACTACCTCTGTTCTACATGAATTACTGTATGAGTCCCCAGTTCACTGCAGGACTGTGTCTCTTTTA
The DNA here is from genome assembly GCF_008692025.1 of Phocoena sinus. Classification (NCBI taxonomy): domain Eukaryota; kingdom Metazoa; phylum Chordata; class Mammalia; order Artiodactyla; family Phocoenidae; genus Phocoena; species Phocoena sinus. Next base: position 31,377,976 of record NC_045772.1, on the reverse strand, counting down.
TCTCTGTATTCTCAGGGCTTGGTACATGAGTTGAAATCCATAAACTAAATAAATATCTATGAAACTGAGCTATTGTTTATTATGAAGCTGCACCATTCATGATTTCATAGACTTCACTTCAGCCTTCCTGAATATTTGTTCCAGGTTAATTGTCATAATTTTTATATGTGTGTGTACGTCTTTCTAATTGTATTTCAAGTTCTTCCCAAAACAAGGCCATAGGAATCCCCACGTTCAAGTATGCCCCTGGGCTTGGTCCACTGCTGTCTTGTATTCATGCTTGGGTATTCATTTACCAACATTAAAGCCCAGGAAAGAAGATATGACAAAACAGGACTCCCTTCTCCATGGCATGAGTCCTTTGCTGGTTTCAGAGGTGCATGGTGGCTAATGTGGAAAATACACAGGAACTTTTCCTTGGAACTGGGGTGGGATGAAAAGTGCCTGCTGTGAACATCGCCATCTTTTCCCTGACACTTCCCCTCCAGTTTCTGAGGATATAGCAGAAAATAACCTTCTTTGAAGATACTGGGTAACAATTACATAAAACAAAAACACTTTCTTGCAATGCACTTGTACTTTCAGAGATTCCAAGTTTAGTTCAGCTGCTGGATGAGCCAGTTGATGTGTTTGCCTCCATAACCAGGTGAGCTCACTTGCTTGAGGAAGCCCACCCTATTCTTGGTAGTGTGATGGGCCACTGAGAGTTGGAAAGGGCACAAGAACCCTGAGATCGCCTGAAAAGTCTTCCCTGGGAAGGCAATTTCATGAATGAAGTCTTCCAAGCAAATGACACCAAACTTCCCCAGGTGCTCCTCAATCACTGTGTTGTCTGTCAGAGGGATGATTTTATTCTTGACCTTGGCTTGTCCGTGTTTCAAACTGAGTTCCCAAACAGACTTTAGATTTGCAAATTCCCCAGGCCACGTAAGAGTCCACTATACCAAAGCGTTTTTATGGTATGAGGGTTTACTTACACAAAGATACCACTGAAAATCTTACTTAGGCAAAGTCTGGCAATGGTACTCTGCACCAGTAAACTCACCACATTAATCCTTTGGATGCCTACAACAGAGACCAAGAAAGGTTTACCTGGCACTTTCAAGCCATGGGGTTTCCCTTCTAACCATCTAAGGTGCACCCTGTCATGTAGTTGCTGCCAGGAATCATTTAGGAACCATTCTAGTCACTTAAACTGGAGCTCTTTTCATTTCCTCTGCTCCTTTTCTTGCAAAAGTGCCTGCTTCTCTTGGGTGGCTTTGAGGGCCTGATACGCCTTCCTCTTTTTAGGAGGTTTTCTGGAACCAAAGTGATCGTTTTTTTTTTTTTTTTTTTGCTCTTCCCATCTTTCCAATGCTGCTGGCTACCACTCATGCGCAGCCCCACTGCACTTTAATTACTGTCATTTAAAAGATGACCATGTTATGAGAGGCATAGTACCTACCAGAAATAGACTTTTCATATTAAACCATCCTTTTTTAAAAAAATTCATCTTGGTTATACAAGCCTGTGTCAGAAATTTTACAAAATTGTTCATTCCTATAAAAATTACTTTCAAAGATATCCTACCATTTTATCCCCAGAAAGTGACATTAGCTTCTATCACATAAGAAAAAAAAAATGGCATTAAGTGAACATCTTGAAGATAAGAATGCATGCTTTTAGTACAAGCAAGCTTTCTCCACACTTTCCTTTTTCTTCTTCACCCCATTCCCTTTGTCCTACCACTTTTCCTTTCCTTCCTTTGTTCTCCATTTCCAACTGCCGATGAAATATGGGACTTGCTTAGACCTACTTAGAGCAATCGTGGGTTTTAAGTTTGCTGACTGCTTTTCTAGCATGAGGATTTAGGCAGCGGGGAGCACAGACTGGGAATGTAGTCTAATGTTCCCAGGTTCTAAATATCGCCAAATCAGAAAAGGATTGCATTTGTGAAACTGAAGAGAGACTCTTTTTATCTTTCAATAACCCCCTATGCCGTCCTTAGCACCAAATGCAAAAGAAAGGGTGAGAGAAAGGGCAAGAGGACTTATCAGAGAAGAGACTTTCTGCTGGGACGTTATAAGTAGCATGAAGGAAGAGTGAGTTAAATTTCAGTTAACAGCGCTGAACCCGCAAAGGAAAGGATGGGAAAAGGCAATAAAGAGCTGTGACAGTGCTGACTGAGGATCTAGCAAAAGGGCAGGGTGCCTTCCATCTGTTTGGAGAGTGCAGGGTGAGCCATTGGTGGGGGGCAGCGATCATCCTCAGGGAAGCTGTGACTCAGTGACTCTGCCAGCAATGATGTGTGGGCAAAGCAAAGAAGTACAGTAAAAAAAAATGACTACCCAGAAAGTGGTGGTGACAGCAGCACTTACTGGCACCTGTAGTGAAAAAAGCTCACTCATTCACCTTTTCAAGTGTTGATTGTGAAGCAGCTACTCTATGTAAATCAGAGTCCCTAAATATGCACCCTCTTCCAGATTCCTATAACTTCATATTTAGAGTCTTCCTAAATAGGCTCCTTGTCTCTAGCCTCTCCCTATTCCAGTCTATGCTACACACAAAGTCCAGGAAATTCTTCCTCCTACACAAGAGTGGTTATATGCATAGGTTCTGGAATTAGGCTTCCTGGATTCAAATCCTGGCTCCACAATTTATTAGTCTGTGATCTTAGGTTAAGTTAGCTAAACACTCTGAGCCCTCAAGCATCAGTCAGCTCGGGATAAGTAGCAGAAACAAATGTTCCCAACATCTTCCTGGTTTTAACAATAGCGCTTTGCTTCTTGCTCATGTGTGTGTCCATCCTAGGTCTGACACTATGCTCTGCAAAATTCTCACTCTGTGATCAAGCCTAAAACTGCTGCCTCACCTGGATCAGGCCAGCCAGTGGCAGAGGAAAATCACAGAGTAACACTAAACCTTTTGCAGATTTCTCACCTGCAAAATTACTTCCTCATCCTTTCCTCCTTAATGCCATACTCACTTCCCTCTAAGATACAAATAAATGTTCAGCCCAACAAAGACAAAATAATTCGCCATTTTCTGCCCAATAATTAGGCTCGATATTTCATATACAGTTGGCTCAATTAATAGAGAGTAATGGACCCACCCAGGGAAAACAGATATTTCTACAAAAAAGAGTTCTGCTTACAAAATGAAACTAAGACATCAAGCCCTTATTGTTACCTTGACATTGAACAAGTTAGCTCCAGCACAGGAAAGTTGTGGAGGAAAAACTACATAAGAGCCTTTTTATTTTCAATGAATATGCCCACACATCTTCACATTTCTAAACACCTTTATAGCATATCATCTATTTCGTACAATACAGCAAAATATAATGTCATGAAAGTGATTGCATTTGTGAAGATGATGACTAAAAATTAACAATGCTACACAGAAGAATGACAGCCAGTACGTTCGTCAGGCTAGACTCACTGTTATAACAGACAACCCCAAAATTCAGTGACTTACAATAAATGTTTGCTTGTTCTCATCACAGTCCAGTGTAGGGTGATGGTAAGAGTGGCACAAAAGATCTCATCACAGTGCAATATGGGCTGGTGATGGCAAGTGTGGGGCTAGGAGATCTGCTCCACATTCACATTCAGGAACCCAGGCCGCTTCCATCTCGCCACGGTCTCCCTCCTGTATGTCCTTGGAGTCCTCTCTATTCAGCTGTAAGATCAGTAAAGAGATTAGAGGATTGCATTTAGGAGGATTTTATGGCCTAGGCCTGAAAAAGGTGTATATCCCTTCTACCTCATTCAGTGACCACAACTCTGACACAAGGCTGCACCTAACTGCAAAGGAGGCTAGGAAACATCGTCTAGCTACATGTCTGAAAGAAGGCAATTGGGGGAAAAAACAGTCAATCTGTTCCACAGTGACTTAGGCTCACTTTCTAGCTAGGTGACTTGATCTAGTACACAAGCCTTAAAGGCAGTGATTCAAATATGTGAATTTACGAAAGCACAAATTACAACATGTTCTATACATTTGGCCTCATGTGCCATGTATCTTTGGAAATGATGGTCTGTTTTGCTATTATAAAGAACCGTTCTGACACAAATTGCTGAATCATTATGTGAAATGAAGGTGTCTGATCACTGGGTTAGGCTATTTGTAAGCTAACAAGTAGAAGAGAAAAGGCTTTCAAATGCTCACCCGCAGAATAAACACACAGACACAGAACACCATCATGCTATGCTTTGCGCAAACACACAAACTCCTCCCACAGAGACTGACATAATGGAGGGGAAAAAAGAGAGAGAGAGAGAGAGAGAAGGAAAGGATATCTACACAAGGAATTGAACCAAATCAAATGTTTTGGGATACGCTTGACTACCTGCCCTGATAAGGAATAAGATGAATTTGTAAGATTTGCCTGGCCTCACAGTCAATAATTGTTAGAAAATTGTCAGGCTCAAGATGGATGACATCATGTAGGGCAAATGAAGATCATTTCCTTCTACACTGATTGGTGCTTGAGGTTTGTTTATACCCCAGCTGCCTGGGCCTTGTTGTAAGTAACCAGATATCATAAGTTTGAAACAGGCTTTCCATTTGCATCACTGGGCAATGAGTGCAGCCAACAGGAAGCCCAGTGATTCAGATAACTTGTTTTAATTGAAATCAATACCAGCACAGGCAAAAACTGCCTGGAATGGCAGTGCTATGCTCTGATGGAAGATTTTCATGATCTCTACCAATGATAACCATTATTAAGAACAAACTGTTAACTTCAACAGTGACATATAGTGCTTTCCAAGAGGAAAGAAAAAGTTTTGGGACCAGAAAACTGTCCAGAAAAAGTTTTGGACAGTTTTCAATAAGGGAAAAAAAGGAAAGAAATTTTACTTCTTCAGGTCTCTATTAAGTTTCAGTCTCAGACTCAAGTTCAATTCCAGTTTGAATTTCCAATAAGTGGAAAGAGAAGATTAGCTACCCTAGTCCCTCTCCTGCCAACTCTTCTCCAGCCTTTCTTTTCCACTCTCACCCAGATTAGGTCTGGTGAAAAAGAGAATAATTATGACAATCAATATTTATTGACTATCTTCCAGGTGCAGGGCTGTGTTCTAGTCCAGGGATCAGCAAACTTTGTCTATAAAAGGCCAGATAGTAAATATTTTAGGCTTCATGAGCCATACCGTCTTGGTTGTGACTATTCAGTGCTGCCTATGTTATGCAGACACATAGAAAATACATAATAACTTGGTGTCCCTGTGTTCCAACAAAACTTTATTTGTAAAACAAGCAGCAGGTCAGATTTGGCCTACAGACCATACATAGTTTATGGACATAGTTATGGACACTAGAGTTTACATATTTTACTTATCTTCACTGAGGAGGGTATTACTATCTTATTTTACAGATGAAGTAGGCACCCCTCCCCCCAAAGCTTTCCCTCTAGTTATGGGTGAAGCTGTGTCTATACTAAAGGCAAGTCTAACACCAAAGCAGCCTATACTTTTCCAACTTTGCCACTCTACTGCATGACTGGAAAAGGCAGTTAGGCAGCCTGGACAGTAGCAGAAGCTACACCCCTGGGCCTGACTGCAAATTGCAGCTGCTAGTTTGAAGAGTTGCCCAACTCTTCTCTCCTGGTGATCCAGTGTTGACCTAACCAAATTTTCATGATGCAAGGTATATAAAGAGTCAGATACCACTGAAAACAAGCACTGTCAGAGAGTGTAAACCCCTAAAAAAAATTCATTCCCCATGGCCTCTGGGACCTCAGCTCCAACACAGGTCAAGAATTGGGCCAGATCTGAAGAGTATTTGAGCATTAATTTGGTATCACACAAATACCATATTTATAGCATCCATGTATTTAATGCCCACCAGTAAGATGGAGATATCTATATCTCCAGAGCCTTGCGTGGAACTTGACACATAGGAAATTCTCAAGAAATATTGGTGCCATGGGTAACTGAGGTAATAAAACTTATTTACTACAAATAAAAATATAATTATAAAATTATATATATTAATACGATAAGTATATATTATTATAATCACATGTAGTAGAATTATATTACATGTAATTATAATTACCTATTACAATATATAAATAAATTAAAAGTTTTTATAAGCAATGTAATAAAAGTAAGGTATTATTCCTGCTTTCTGTAAGCTGACACGCCAATAGAAAAGAAGAGAAATATACACACATGTTATTGGCCCTGCATTATTGCTGAGAAGTAAAAAGTGCTCTAATTGTTCAGAGGAGAACAGAAAGCTTAACTCCCTCTTCTGCAGGCACATCTTCATAAAGGAGATGGCGTAGAGGCCGGCTCTTGGAACTGAGTAGGATTAGGCGGGTGGAGATGTTGGTAGGTGGAGGAAGGGCATTTCAGGCAAAGAAGACATGGTGAGCAAAGATAGGGAGATGGGAAAAGGTCAGGCATCTTAGTAGAAGAGAAGCTGCTTGGTTTGACTAGAGCATTGAGCAGGAAGGGGGAATAATGAAAGATAAGGCCAGAAAGATAGGTTGGGAGAAAGTATAACTTCAATCATAATAGAAGAGTTTTGAAATAAAAACTAATGATGGGAAATGTATTTCCAAACAGAAGAGTATTCCAAAGTTTCCTCCAAAAAGTAGTTATCTTCCTAATTAAAAGACATTGATAGAAAAAAAAAAAAAGCTTTGCTGAATTGTAATAAACTAGAAAAAATTGGTGTCTTAATGCAGAGGAAATAGTGTCACTGAACAGTCATTTGTAAAGTTATTATGTTTTTAGTTGCTTAATGTGTGAATTTACATCTATTCTAATTGATCATGTCTCAGGAGGTACTCTCACATCATGAGGGAGGAACAGAATGTAAATTTTCTCATTGTTGTATTTCCAGCACCTAGCACAGTGCCGGGTAGGTGGCAGAAGCCCAATAAATGTTTAAAGAAGAAATGAATAAAGTAATACTGCCCTTTGTATTCATAAAAATAAGCATCTTTTTGTTTATTTCTTGGTGTAGGTAAATACACATCAGTAATTCGAAAGCCAGCTAGGAAATTCACCAAAAAAAAAACACCCAATAAAACAACAAACACTACTTAGGTTAAGACCCTTGCCTTGATTTTAGTGTTGATTGATGAAAGAATCAATTAAACCTGGGTTCTTATTTTAAAATCAGAGCCCTTTGAATTTAGCCATATGTGAGAGATCCATGTAGTCCATTATTTTCTGACGGCTACAAATAATTTTAACATAGAAAATAATGCTTAAATCAAAAAAAGATCATCGGCCTCCTAACTGTTCTTCCAGCCCACACCCACTGCCCACTCCTGTGTGACCTACAGTGCTCCTGAGTTATCTTCTTCAAATATGATCATGATTTTAACACTTTGTAATCCCAGATTAATGGGTCAATTTAAACGGAAAGATTTGCAAAACCTTACTAGCAATATCCTAGCAAGAATATTACAACAGAAGGTAAATCATGGCCTGCAGCCTAGAGGGTTTTCATGGGAATTCCTGTGTCTGTCTGGGCCAGTCTTTGGGGTGTAGACTGAGGGAAATCAGTCCCTACATTTGCTAATCACTGAAGCTAAAGCAGGATTTCCGTGCCAAGTAGGCAAAGCATAATCCTTAGACACACCTGCCTCTGAGTAAGATGATGAAACCCCCAGATGGTGACTTGTTATTTCCATACAGCACAGGCAAGTGTCCAGTGTCAACCAGGCATGAAACTGAAGCATGAGAACGGTCCAGAGCTGAATAGTGAATGCAAGGCTTTTTCTTTTTCTTTTCTTTCTTTCTTTTTTTTTTCTGGTCTTTAGCTATTGTGTACTTAAGAAAACATTTCTTGGTGGTAATGGTTACAGTGATGGTAGATGGCATCCCACTGCCTTGCAAGAAACGGCTAGCTCCTGAGGTTATTGCAGTGGCTCTGTCTGAGCAGTGCGGCTTCCAAAAGTGGAGGTGGAAATTAACTGGCATTTACGTAGCAAAGCTGCAGGGATAATTAGTAATTCGACACACAGCCGTTCAGGGCAAGGTCAACAGGAGGAGTAACATAGCATCATATGATAACCGTTTAATGGACTCTGTGAAATGAGTGTGTGGTCTAGGCTCAGCTCTGCCCAGGTACTGGTTCCCACACTCCCAGGCTTGGGAGAGGGTCAACTGAACACAAAGAGTCAACATACAGCTCTGGCTGGATAGAGTTAGCCACCAAAGCCCCATTAGACCAGAAGTTGGAGCTCCTTCTGGATAAATAAAGTCGTTCAATGAAGCTACAAATGCGTGACATTTTAAGTGTACTGAGCCAGCTGAATTTTACCAGTTGGTGTAATTTTTCAACTTGAATAGTTTTTCCATTTCTTTGCCACAGTATTGTGAGAGGGACTGGACAGAGTCACACTGATCCTGGGGAAAATGTGTGCTCGGCCCCGGGCGTCCCGACCAGCAGGACAAATCCTTGTGAGTCCGAGGAGGAACCTGTAGGGGTTGAAAAGAGAAGAAGGGGCAGGAGACGCGAAAGAATGGAGGCAAGACAAAATCCTGATCAAGCCTCAAACCTTTATTGCTGCAGTAGCTGTATTTATACAGTACAGAGAAAGGGGGGCGGGATCCAGAATAAGGGAAGTACTTGGCAAATTATCATTGGTGCTGCGTGCGCGGGCTTCCGTTGGAAGCGCGGGCTTTCGTTTTTAGGCGCGGGCTTTTATCTCATTAAGCAGGAAGAGAAGCAGGATGTCGGCCATCTTCTAATGGCGAAAACTTCTTGGCTCCCAACATCTCCTCCCTTTTTATTTCTTTTAAGGAGGTGGGCATTAACCGAGTGAGGGAGTAGTGACCTGAATCCTCCCGTGGACAATGTATGTGTGTCCACCATTGCTGGCTCTTGGTATCTTTTGGGGAGGAGAGGCAGAGCCAAGAATAATCTTAGATACTGAAGCCAAAAACAATGTTTAGATACCAACCTCTTTCATAATTCAGGTATACTCACAGGGAATAACAGAGATTACCTTATGTATAAAGGTTTTCCCTTGTGCATGCTTTGCTGTCACACTCAACTCGGTACCCATACCCTCCCATCAAAGAGGGGGGTAGGCATGTCTCTGTCTCATGCCGCTCCAGTGGAGGGGCAGCCAGAATCATCTTTTGGTTCTGCTTCAGGTTAAATTCTGAGGCAAGTGTGGAGGGGGTTCAGCCTGGCTGACAACCAGCAAAGATGACAGGATCAGGGTCACAACGGATAGTCCTTGTTGTCTTTGTCGTCTTTTCAATGCCAAGAGGATCTCCATCTTTTTCTGAAAAGGAAAAGAAATACAATCTCAGGGAAAAGGGCCCTGGATAATTTTCATTATTTCATAGAATTTATAGGTTTAATAAGACGCTCGGGCAGCCAACGTCTGGGTGAGGGGAACTTGTCCAAATTTTTGAGGAACAAACCGAATCGCCCCTTGGTTCGGTTCCAAGGAAGGGGCCAGGGGCTGGCCCCGTGAAAAGTTTCCCTGTTTTTTGGGGAGTAGTTGGCCATTTATGTCCGTTTTTGAATAACATTCCGAAGACCAATGTTTGCCTCTTTTACAGCGAGGACAAACGGTGGTGGGAGGAGCTCGGGATTGATGTTGGGGTTGTTGTGGGTTAGCCTTTGATGACTGTCCTTGTCTATATAGTGGACAATCCCGGGCAAAGTGTCCAGGTTGTTTGCAATTATAGCAAGTTTTTTGTTGTTTGTCTAGGACGGATGTGTCTTTAATAAAATCTTTTAGGGCGGCTCCTATTGCAAGACCAACAGAATGGGAGGGACCAATTCCGGAACACAATTTAATATAATCAGCAAGGCTACCACCACGATGAGCCCGAAGGGCAGCCTGGCAGGCTGGATTAGCATTTTCATAAGCTAAATGTTTAACAAAGGCGTTATCAGTTTCACTGTCGCCCACCAGACGTTCGGTGGCGTCCGTGAGGCGGCTAATAAACTCACAATAAGGCTCTTCTGGTCCCTGGCGAATTTTCGCCAAGGAAGTTGTGGCCGAACCCTTAGGCGGAAGGCGGCGCCAGGCCTTAAGGCCAGCATTTTGTATTTGAGCCAACAGACCAGGGGGAAAAGCAGCCTGAGCCTCATTGGAATCATAGGGGCTGCTTTAAGAATTGTTTCTCCGGTCTCAACAACCTTTTGGATATCAGGGTCAAAAAAATGACCCATAAGAATCTCTCTAATTAAATTCCAATATGAAAATGCAGTCACAGGTACTTTAGAAGGCCCAAAAGTCTTATAATAATCATTTAAACAATCTCCTACACGATTCCAACATTTTTTATCTATCGTCCCTTCTTGTGGGAACCATGGGCAAACATCAGACAAAAATATAAAAAAATCACGCAAATCTTTTTTTCTAGCCTTAATCTTTCGCATCTTGAGGGAATCCTCGATCCCCTGAAGAAAGAGTTCGTGGGAACTCAATTCCTGTCCCATTTTTAAGCTCCACTTACCTTACTCTCTACCGGTCACAACTGCCGAAGGGCGGCTAGTCCTCCGGGGACCTAATCGAGCCGCACTTTCGAGTTCACTCTCGCGGCGGCTCAGTGGGTGCCTGGCCAGGCGTTCGTAAGCGTGCTACCTCCGTTAGGATCCGTTCCTCGTGCCCCACGTTGGGCGCCAATTGTGCTCGGCCCCGGGCGTCCCCGGGAGTCCCGACCAGCAGGACAAATCCTTGTGAGTCCGAGGAGGAACCTGTAGGGGTTGAAAAGAGAAGGGGCAGGAGACGCGAAAGAATGGAGGCAAGACAAAATCCTGATCAAGCCTCAAACCTTTATTGCTGCAGTAGCTGTATTTATACAGTACAGAGAAAGGGGGGCGGGATCCAGAATAAGGGAAGTACTTGGCAAATTATCATTGGTGCTGCGTGCGCGGGCTTTCGTTGGAAGCGCGGGCTTTCGTTTTTTAGGCGCGGGCTTTTATCTCATTAAGCAGGAAGAGAAGCAGGATGTCGGCCATCTTCTAATGGCGAAAACTTCTTGGCTCCCAACAAAAATGAGATGTTTGGATAGAGAAAAGGCAGGAAGGCTTCGTGTTGAAGGTTTACTAGCAGGAAAAAATTTAAAATGGCCTTCCATTCATGAGCAAGGCTTCACAGTGGCCTGACACCATGGGAATTCACCAGACAGTTGGGTGGAGCTCAGCGACCTCTAGTTATGAAGTTTTCACCCTTCCTTCGCCTCAGCTGGATTCATGAGAGTGTCCATTTTCAATGATGCCAAACCTTTCTTTAACAATAGAGATCACTCTTCTGTGTTCAGTGAGAACCAATTAATGTCATTATGCTAAGAATTGCTACTAACATTTTTTCAACCCTAATGCTTTGTAGATATTTAATTCCCAATTGCCATTTGTCATAGACCTACTGTGTCCTATTCTAGAAACCATTTACCCTATGCCCCAGGTTCCATCTAAAGAGAGCCCAAGCGTAGGTTAACACATAAATAGTTTTCTAATTCTTTACAACAAGTGTCAGCAAACTTTTCTTGTAAAAGGCCAGATAGTAAATACTTTCAGCTTTGGGGGCCACACATGGTTTATTCTCTGTGCAACTACTCACCTCTACCTTGTAGCCTGAAGGCATCTGTGGACAATACATCAATGAATGAGTGCAGCTGTGTACTAATAAAACTTCATTTTAAAAGCAGGCACCAGATTGTGGATTGTAATACAAAATCACCAGAACATCAAACTGAGAGGGAAAGAAAGAAACAGCCACAGTTTACTATTTTGTTGAAACTATAATCTGATTTCTTTCAGTCATGGCTATGGAGAATTAATCCCCTTAGTCAGATGCAGAAGCAGCTTCATTGTCAGAGTATTTTATTAATTCATGATTTATGCTTTACCTACTTTCAAAAAAAAAATAAATCCCAAGTGGCTGTTACAGGTAATATATACGTAAAGGTTCACCTACATGGTGTAGCTGAAGAGACATTCCCCAACCAATGCAATTCTAGGTAGAATTATATGTCATCGATTAGAAATTCATCTGAGACAAAAATCTGACTTCTTCTAACACTTAGTTAAGATGGGCTGTGTCAAGCTTGAGCAGACAAAGCCAGCGAGGAGAGAGGGCTTCTCAGGCAATGAGCAAATCAGATCATGAGCCAGCAGAGAAAACGCTCTTTAGGACACAGTAGGAGCTAAATTTAGAGTTGGTGTCAAATCATAGCTTTATGCATCATTAAAGAGGTGAGAACAGGGAGAAGAAAAAGCACTAACATTTTTTGAGAAATTACTATATGCCTAGCATGGTATTAGTAAGTACTTTAAAATGAGCTATCCATTCAATCTTTTTGATACTCCAAAGTAAGTATGCTTATCCACATATTACAGGAAAAAAAAAAAAAGGAAACATTTTCCTTAAATTTACACAACTGATACCTCTTAGAGTTGGAATCTGAACCCATCTCTCTCTAGTTCCAAAGCATATGGCTTTCTGTTATACAACACCGCCTCTTGAGCACAAAATATCAACATTTTGCCTATCTTAAGTCAAGGATTCTCTTACTTCTTCCTAATTCCTTTAACCTATGACATGCTCTTATTGTCTGTTCATTGTTGAATCAAATCATGGTTAATATAACCTTAATCAAAACCCAGTCCTATGATTGGTATATAGTTCCTCGGATTTGAGGTTAACTAGCCCACCAGAGATCAAATAATAGGTCGTATGTCAAAAACTATATTCCACCTCTTTTCTCACTCGGTTAACTGGAGCTGGCTTCCAAATAGTCCATAACTCTCATGCATTTGGCTACCAATTAGTCCTGAGAGTATAATAATTAAAAGAAAAAGAATAGCTAACATTTACTGTGTACTAAGTATGCACCAGTCAGTGTGACATCACTCAGAATCCTTTGATGATCCTCTAAGGAGAGTAGAACTGTGATGCCATATTATGTAAACTACTTCTCACTAAGAGGATAATCTGCTTTGGGTCACCCAACTGGTATATAGCCGAGCTGAGATTCAAATTCTCATCTGCTTAAATTACTTCTAAATTCAGACCTTAGAGAAAACTCACAAGGATGTTTTTCCTGCTTATCAGTGACAAGACCCCCCTCCCCCCACCCCCACCCCCCATCCCACCCCCGGTCAGGTAGGTATCTTGTTTCTTTCACTTCCTGAATGAAATTTTTGGCCCCAGGAAAGTAGTTTGAGGAAGAGTAGGCAGCTCTATTCACTCTTCCTGCTGCCTCAAGAACCCCTACAGAAACTGGGAGCTACAAGTAGTAGAAGAAAGAAAGGGAAGGGACAGACATTGTTGAAGGAGAAACAGAATTGCCTTAATAATAAAACTTTTTCAAAAATTTGCTTTGGAGAATTTAAATGTATGTACATGTTTGTCCAAAAGCGATCAAAAGTAAAATTCAAATACTGTACTTACCAGTACTTGCATTTTACTCACGTAGAGATAGAATTTGTACAAAACATATAAGAAAGTGAATAAGAGTTCTTTCTCTCTTTTTTATTTCTCAACAACCAGCTACCCAGAGCACCTCATTATAGGTTTTCCAGTATTACAAACCCAGGAGTCCCTGACTTTATACTGAATTTCAGAAAGCCCACATTCTATGTGCATTCACCTAAGGCTGTGAATCAAATGACAAACTGTTCATTTTATTCTCAAGTAGGAACATTCCACTTTCTCTGACAAGGTTACACATATATTGTCCTTTTAGTCTTTCCTTACAACAGAGTATAATGATAAATCTCTTTGCCTATATGGAATCAAGATATGATTCTAAAACAACAAAGACTGTAATTGTATTAGCAGCACAATGAGTCACCCTATCACTTATATCCTGAATAAATGTGAGATGCATCTGTTGAAATGGAATCCGTGGGCTCCTTTTAATGGGCCAAATGTCTCCAAGGACAAAATAGTGGGAGGAAGTGATCCAGCTGCTCAGACTACAAATCTTTTGTCCTTGAAAGAAAAATCAGCAAAGCATCCTGTAAAAAATAATTGTATGCACTTTACCTTGGGAAAAGATTAACAAAATTTAGGTAGAACACTGATCATTTGACTATTTCTATTGCTATTCATTCCTCACAGGAGGTCTGGCAAGAGTGAATTTCCTCCCTGATGTGTTCCTCAAATTGTGATTTTCAAACTTTGTCAAGGCCACTTCAGAGAAGCAAAAGAGCATATAATCTACCTGCCTTACCCACTCCCATTGCTACTGCAAAAAACAAAACAAAACAAAAAAACCCTCACCAAATAAATGGAAAGGAGAGTGTCGTGGATAAGGTGTCAAGGGAAGGGATGAACCAAGTGTTCCTTAGTGTGAAAATAAAAAATATAACATAAAACTTATTGTATAAAGTGGGGGCATCCTAGGACTTTAAAACTGCTCAGGGCCCCTCTGAATGGCCCTGGCTGATCTGCAAATGCCCTTGGACCAGGGCAAGACTACTTTGTAAGAGGAAGAAGGATTTTCTTCATGAGAGAAAGTTGGCCTAGGGGTTGGGGGGAGAGAAAAAAGGTGCATGTCCTAGAGGTGAGAGAGAGCTTGCACAATAGTTGCTCCAAGTTTCCTAGGGTTGACACTCCTTCCTGGCACTCTCACTGCCCCCAACCTCACTGATGTAGGGAGACAGAGCCGCCGTCTAGGATCTCTGGGAAGATCGTGACATTACTTGCCTGGGCCCTCCGAGTCATGCCCTGGAGAGAAGAAACCTCAAAGCACAAAGGACAAAGGACGCATTAGAAAAGCTGTGCCTCACAGATCGCTCATCTCGCTCCAAGGGGGTCAGGCTTCATTCCTTTTTCTATTCTGCCAACTGCAGTAAAGGAAAGAGGGAGCCCAACCCTGCTGAGGAAAGGAAGTGGCAGGGGTGGCACTGAAGATGACAGAGTAGTTCTGGCAAAGGCCCTGCCAATTGATGAATGTGCATAGAGGTGCATGCCTTGGTGTTAGCAGCAGAAAAAAATACGAGGCACGCTGAGCAGGTCGAAGCAGTGACAGACAGCAAGAGTGGGCAAGGGGTAGAGCAAACTCTGACCAGTTTGTGCAGGAGATACCCAAGGCATTGCAGTCTCCTTGCTGTGAGTAAAGATGGGATGGGAAATGCATAATAGATCACTTAAGGATTGCATGGTTGAAATTAGCCACTGAGAAGACCGGGGACCTCTAGGGAGTTTTGTTAACAGGAGGAAGGTCATTATCATTGCGTCATAATGAACATTTATAGGGCATTTGCTTTGGCCCAAGCACTGTAGTAAGACCTATGCATGCACTTTCTCTTTAATCCCCATAACAACTCTGTATGGTAGACACTGTACTTCCCTAGAGTGGTATGGCCATTCTACCGATGAGGAAAGGGAACCCCTTGAAAAGTTAAGAATCTTGCCCGAGATTACATAGCCGGCAATGGCAGAGCGAAGACTGGTCCTTAGGTCTGTCTTATATCAAAGGTAGACTCTTTAAATAATGTTGAAGTACTTACCAGCAGCCCTGCCTTGTCTCTCTCCTTAGGATTTTTATGTACATTCATATTTGTTCATCACTCATGTACCAAAGACCTATGAGAACCTACTATGTGCCAGGCCCAGTGCTCAGCATTGGGGAAACATTTATGGAAATATCAGCAGAATCCCACATCTTTTGGAGCTTTCAGTCTAGTTGAGGAGACAGACATTAGTCAAATAGTTGTACACATAAATATAAAATTACGATTGTGATAAATGCTGTGGAGGATTTTAAAGCACATAACAGGGGTATTTGCTTAGTCTGAAGGTTCCCTACAAAAGGGACCAGTGAGCTGACAATGGAAGAATGAGTAGAAAATAACTAGGTTAAAGGGTGGAGCTGAGAAAAGCATCTTATCTGGTAGTAAAGCCCTGCTGGGGAAAGGGAACAGTATCTGGTGGAGGAAATAATAAAAAAGGGAAGGTGATATTATTGTGACTACAGAAAGAGAGAGATAAAGGGTCTACAGAGGATAATAGGAGAGTCTTGCATAGCTTTCAATGTTGATAGGAAGGATTCAGTAATGCTAATAGTTGTTATGAAATATAATAGCTGGTTGTATGCAAGACAGTCTTCTAAATACTTTACACATATTTACTCATTTAATCTTTCTTAGCCTCTGTGGACGAGGTACTCTTATTATTCTCATTTTACAGATAAAGAGATGGAAGCACAGAGTTTAAGGAGCTGGCCCAGCTACTAAATGTCAGGGCTCCAGCGTTCTTGTTCTTAACCAATATAGATCCCTGCTTCTATCTTTTATAGAGAAGGGAATGAATATATTAAGAAAGTACAATCAGTAGATGAAGATGGTAGTTCCTAAATACCAGTGCACATGAACATCAACAAGTATGCCCATTAAAATTCAGATGTCTGTTGCTCAAGCAATTGCAAGAAGGAGTGTATAGCCTAAGAGTGAAACTGAGCAGGACCTTGTGGGGCTCCTGGGCACAGAAGCCTTTCCGTGTCCCCTGTTTCTTGTTTGTAGGGAATAGACTTCAGCCTCCAGTGACCTTCCCTGAGTTCCAAAGGGCAGATTCAAACAGTTGCTAATCAGGGAAGGAGAGGATGCAGAGACAAGGGAGGAGCAGTCAAGAAACAATAGTGCAGCCTTGGGGCAGGGTCCTGGTTCTGCTTCAAGGGATACACATAACAATACCTTTGAGCTCTTTACAGAACTAAAACCCCCAACAATGGAAGATGTTAGCATTCTTCATTCCAGATTAAAAGAACCATAGAAGCTCTTTAAGAGACCACCTGAGGCCAGATTAAATGAGTGCAGGCCCTGCACACACCCTAATCATTATTGGCAACGCACCCTTGAACTATTGATATAACACTCCTCACCAAATCCTCCCAGATTGGGACACACAGTTTTGAGAGACGTGAGCCTGCTGTGTCCCCCTTTGCTGGGCAAAGCAGTAAAGCTATTCTTTTCTACTTCACCCAAAACTCTATCGCCAAGATTCAGTTTGACACTGGTGCACAGAGGCTAAGTTTTTGGGATCAAGAGAGCAATAGGAAGGCCAAATGACTGAGGAAAGACTAGATGAAGAATGGAGATATACTAAATCTGCCAAGGATGTTGCAGGCTTGAGGTCCTATAAGAGGGAACCAATAAGATCCAGAAGAGGAAAAGATGTATTTATGGCTAAAATGGAAGTAAATGGGAGGCTTGGTTTATTTACAGTGTTCTGGTGTTTGAAATGGGCATTGTTTAAAACTTCTTATATCCCAGAATTATTTCCCAGAACTTCCTACTGGGTCTCCCAGAACACTGAGATGAACATCTAAACAATTGACAGGGACGAGGGGGAATATCTATGGTCTTTATCCTCCACAGCTAATGGCCTTTCCCTGACACTTACATCACCAGAGAACACAAGCCAACACATGCTATAAGGATGTAACCAGCAGTAGGGAAAACATTCAGCAGTACGGAAAACATTCATTATCAGAAAGAATTGCCCAACTCCTAAGGATTCAGCTATGGAAGAAAAAACTTCTGCTTAATGGAAATATCAAAAGTTAACTTCTCTTAGTTCTTTCAGTGGGTCACTCTCATTGCCTATTTCAGTGACCCCCAAGAAGCAAATCACAACTGGAGTCAGATTTCAAGTTCAGGCAACTCTCAACTATCTGTGTATTTCACAATTTATAATCCATATGAACCCAAGTGCTTTACTTCCCTAAGGACTTCTACTGCCTCCTCCCCTTTACCCAGAAATAACTTCCCTGGCACCTTTAACTGGAGGAAAATGCTTACCTTGAGTTTAACCCTGTAGCCCTTCATTCTGCTACCATGAACTTCAATAGTCAACATTCAGGCATATAGAAGTAAGACTTCCAGTTTCTGGTTCTGCAGGTAAGGAGCTTGGAAGTCACCATTCTGTCCTAACAACAAGTAAAAAAGCTCAATAGACTGAAAAATTAACTCTTCTTGTATCTGTAAGAGAGCGGAGGACAGAGAGGAAAAGGCTGCCTCCAAGATTGGAGAGATAGGCAAACACAGGGAATCACGGCTCACAGGAGCAGAGGCTCTGGAGCAGACACCATCGGGGGATCCAGCCAGTGCTGGGGGCAGGAAAACTTGAACTGTGAATGACGAATTGCTGGAGACTCAGTGTGGACAACTCTGAGAGTTAAAAACTGCAGGGGGACCCAGTCACAGGGGGAGCCCTGCAATATTGTGAGAAGGAACACATCTTACCTCATGAAAGTGAACTGGGCACAAAATGTAGCATCTCCATCTCCCCACTCCTC
This sequence comes from Phocoena sinus, assembly GCF_008692025.1. Classification (NCBI taxonomy): domain Eukaryota; kingdom Metazoa; phylum Chordata; class Mammalia; order Artiodactyla; family Phocoenidae; genus Phocoena; species Phocoena sinus. Next base: position 31,359,758 of record NC_045772.1, on the reverse strand, counting down.
CTGAGTTTGGGGGAAGAGGACATAATTCACTTACTAAATTGAACTGGAAGCAGAACTTCCCTAGGTAACCAGGGGAAAATTCCCATGAACTCAGGCCAAGCCAAAGCTTCCATTCCCGGCCTCGTGGGCAGCCAGCCCACCCTTTGGAAGTGCCCCAGACAGGACTCTCCAGCGAGGAAGCTTCCTGTAGGTCACAGTGTCTCCTGCCCTGCCACCACGAGAACGGCCAAAACTCAGTCATCTGTGCTCCTCATCCTGTCAAGGGGAATAGTCAGAGAATTCCCATTTAAACAACCTCAGCAGAGCTGATGGAAAACAGGAGGAGAAAGAAGAAAACTGCAGGACGGTCCCAAGGGTTGTAGAAAATCATTTAAATATACATACATGCTACATAATTTATATATACATATAATATAGATATATACCGAATACATATTGTACATAATATATTATAAATATATGTGGATGTATCTATTTTACATATTTTATATATACAGTTTATATAGAGACATGCATATATATTATATATGCATATAAAATATTGCTCTCCCTCCCACCCAACACATATGGGCGCTGACTTCACAGTTTAGCGCATAACCAAAATACTCAAGAGAATTAAAATTAAAAACACAGAGCAGGTCTCTAGCAGAATGGGTGGTTGTTGTCGAGACTTGATTTTCAAGTCCAAGCTGAAAAGCTGATCCAGCCCACGGTAGACGGGCGCCTCAGGAAAGAAATGATTTAGCAATAGCTTCCAACATCCTTCCATCCCCAAACATACGAGTTCAACAACACACGCTGTTCCCTTATTCTTCCTCCAAATAGGAAGAAATACTTCTGGTAAAACATCTGTTTTAGCTCCCAAATGCCCTCAAAACACATTAAACAGCCTAGGACCTGCCTGCTGGGAGGAGGCCAGGGTGGAGGAGCATGCTTGGCAGCACTTGGGTGGCAGGCAGTCCCTTCTGTGCCCAAGGGCACCTGGCTTTTGAAGTTTGGAAAACTTCATCCATGGCACATTGATTTTCATATACTTCGATTCTCCAAGAGGTATGAAAAGGATAAACTTCCCTCCCCAAAGGAAAAGGAGAGCTGAGGAAGGAGTTAGAGATGTACACGTTTTCCTGTCACAACAAATCATCCTCTCATGATCAGAGCAGCCTGTAGCAAAGCACTGTATGCCTGCAGCTGAAAAGAGAAAACTCTTTGCTTTCTTTATGATAATAGCGTTACTATTGGAAGTGTGCTTGCATAGTGTAAGTCTTCCTAGATGAAGGAAAAGGTCCTTTTTAAAACTGCAGAGTGGCAGTGCCTGTCCCAAAGCAAACATGGTTGTTCTAGCTGCTTTTGTTGTTTTCTATCTCAGAGGAGCCCAACTTAGCTTCTGTCTTTAATGGCTGGACTGTTGTGGTACTGTCAGACACACATTTAACTAAACACAAAACTCACCAAAGCAAATCGCTGGTATTTAAGCAGTTCTAGATGAAAGGCTTCTCCCGTGGGATTATATGTTAGAAGCTCAGTAAGACATAAGTGAAACCAGCTGAAAATAGAGAATATAAAGACCATTTGCTCCTGGAACGTTCATCAGTGTCTCTGTCTAGCAGTTGAGATTTGAGACTCTCGGCAACATGCCTCCATCACCCTTTCTAGGCATTACACTCATTTCTTCAAATCAGGTACTCTTCTCCAGTCATATCAAGCTTCTTCTGGTCTCCCATTCACCGTGAATTTATTGCCTCACTGGCTCTTCTTGACGTGTCTCCCAACCCTTACCATTTCAATTCTAACCAGCGTCAATCAAGAACCTGGCTTCTGGCTCCTTGTGAACTTGAGACTTTAGACCACTGTATTTTCCCTTCTCTGACTTCTATTGTACTCTCTCTGGCATGCAATTAATTGACCTTTCAAACTATGCTACTCCCCAGTTATCAGCGCTATACCAGCAATTGTTTAAATGGAGTGTACTATGTTATACAAGCAATAGTTTCCTCAACTATATGTGAATAAATATGTCTGTGCTCGGCCCCGGGCGTCCCCGGGAGTCCCGACCAGCAGGACAAATCCTTGTGAGTCCGAGGAGGAACCTGTAGGGGTTGAAAAGAGAAGAAGGGGCAGGAGACGCGAAAGAATGGAGGCAAGACAAAATCCTGATCAAGCCTCAAACTTCTATTGCTGCAGTAGCTGTATTTATACAGTACAGAGAAAGGGGGGCGGGATCCAGAATAAGGGAAGTACTTGGCAAATTATCATTGGTGCTGCGTGCGCGGGCTTTCGTTTTAGGCGCGGGCTTTTATCTCATTAAGCAGGAAGAGAAGCAGGATGTCGGCCATCTTCTAATGGCGAAAACTTCTTGGCTCCCAACATATGTCAACAATCAAAAAATATTATATATGGTATAAAAAAATAAAACATGTTAATGGATAAAGGGAAACGGGTGGGAGTGAAATTTTTGATGGGTGATCAGGAAAAAGAAGGTACATTTGAAATGAACGAAGTGAGCCAGGACTGGGGAGAAGGAATGTGGCGATGACTTCAATGGCAAGTCAAAAAGACCTGAGAGGAAACGAGCTAGTGATCCTGAGAGGAACAAAAAGAAAGCTGGCGCATGATGGAGAAAGTGATAAAGATGAGTTCAGAAAGGAAGACAGTGGGAGATCGTGGGGGTCCATGTTGGCTGGATGAGGAGTTTGGGTTCCATTCTAAGAGCAATGGAGAACCTCTAGAGGACTTTAACCAAGGAAGTGATTTAAGCTGGTTTATGTTTTTAACAGATCTCTCAGTCCACAGTGTGGAAAATAGACTGTAAGAGCCTAGAAGCTGACCAGTTGGGATGCCAGGTGAAAGGTGAGAGAGGCTTGCCCTGGTGTGATAGGCTTGAAGATTACAAGTGGTCCAGTTGGGGACATATTTGAAGATAGAGTTGGCAAGATTTGGTGATGGAGTGAATACAAGTTATGAGGGAAAGAGAGCAACTGAGGATAATTACTAGATTTTTGGCCTAAGGAGCTGGATGTCACGTGGCCCTCATGGACCAATGTTTCCGTTACATCTCAGTCAGTAAACATTATTACGACCTACCAGTTATTGAATACCTATTCTATGTTATGTATGTTTTAACCATTATTCATTATCACTACATAAGCTTACGAGGTAGGCATTGCAACCAGCAATTAACAGATGAGGAAGGTGAGGCCCAAGAGATTAATTTGCCCAAAATCACACAGCTAAGGCAAGTCTCAAATAATGCCCGATATATCTCCAAAATCTGTACTGTCTCCATTTAATCACAGCTCCCTTTACTTGTCCATTGTCTGCCAGACGTGCATTAGCACAAAGTCCCTCCTTTCACGGTGTAGTCAGAGAAAAGAGACTGAGCAGGACAGTGGAAGTGAACTCTACTTCTTCCTGGGTAGTAGGGTTACATAAGATTTTTTTAAACACATTTTTGAGAAGTCTTTTTTTGCTTGGTTGATTATTGCTTGTTTGTTTGTTGTTGTTATATTTTCTGTAAGGCAAGTTGAAAAATGTAAAGCCAGGTCTGAAAACAGCCAGATGCAAATTCCAGCTCTCCCCCTTAATAGTTGTATATCCTCAGCCAGTTTCTTAGCTGCTAAGTATGTTAATTTCCTTATCTATAAAGTGGGTGTAATAATATTTACCTTGGAGTGGTATAATGATTAAATGAGAAATGTAGGAAGCAGTTAACACAAGATCTGACAAATAGCAGACCCTCAATAAATAACTGGTATCTACTTTAATGGTAGCTTTCAAAAGTGGGCAACAGGATGCAAACAAACAATTATCCAAGTCAGTATTTTATTCTCTGTAATGTATTTTAACCTCACTATATGAGACAACTGACAAAAGAGAAAGTGACTTGCCTAATAGCTTAGGTAAATTAGAGTCAGGACAAGAATTTCCTTTTCCCAGTTTCCTGACACATCCACTAAATCACCCAGTGTCTTAGATATCATGTATTTTTTAAACTGCTACCCACTTAATTGCTCCTGGGTTCTGTAGGCATTTAAACCATAGCTGTTACAGACTAGCCATTCAAATAAATAAACTATAAAGTCATGTAATCATTTTCAGAGAAGACTCCCACATCAAATTTCTACCAAGAATACACACACTGCTGAAAAATCTATTACTAGCAGGAAAATTGTCAATGTGCCCTTAAGAGACCATTTCATTTGGAAGATCTACAATTTGTTAATCTGTTTGTCTTAAAAGAAATACATTTTCTAATCTACTTTATCAAGTCACAAGACATAAAGAATTCTGAAATCTTCAACACAGATCACTTCTCCTTAAGGCTAAAGTAATTCCCTTGAGATAACCGCTAGGATGTGAAGCACTTCGGATAGCTGGTTGATGATCAAAATCACCTGAAGAGTTTAGTAAAAACTATAGATTTCTCCAAACCCAAATTCTCAGAGATTCTGATCCAGTAGATCTGGGGCAGAGTCTAGGAATAAATGAACAATCAGGGAGATGCAAACTGAAGTCACAAAGAAATACCACGTCACAACCGTTACAATAACTAAAATGAAAAAAGGCAAAGGCTGGTGAGGATATGGTGAAATTGGAATCCTCATACAATGCTGGTGGGAATATAAAATTGTACAGGAACTTTGGAAAACAGTCTTGACAGTTCCCCAGAAGTTTAAAAATAGAGTTACGTGATACAGTAATTCTACTCCTAGGTACAGATACAAGAAAATTGAAAACACATGCCCAGACAACAACTGGTATACGAATATCCATAGCAGCATTGTTCATAATAGCCAAATGTCCATCAAACAGTGAGTTCATTCATACAATGTGGTTAATCCATACGATGGAATATCGTTTGCCCATAAAAACTAAAGAAGTGCTGATACATGCTGCAACATGGATGAATCTTGAAAACATTGTGCTAAGTGAAAGAAGCCAGTCACAAAAGACCACATATTGTATGATTCCATTTATAGGAAATGGCCAAAATCGGCAAGTATAGAGAGACAGAAAGTAGATTAATGGCTGCCTAAAATATGGTGGGGGGAGGATGCTGGTGGAGGGAACAGGGGAATACACTTCTAATGGGCACAAAGTTTTGGGGGAAGGTGATTGAAATATTCTAAAATTGCTTGTGCTGATGGTTGCACAACTCTGTGAATGTACTAAAGCTATTGAATTGTGCAATTTGAATGAGTGAATTTATGGTATGTGAATTATATCTCAATAGAACTGTTACATTGTTTTAAAAAGAGAGAGAGAAAAGTTGCCCCAGTGATTCTGACGTGTAGACAGATTTGAAAACCACTCTTCCAAGTCCTTGCTACTCAAAGTGCGGTCCACGGACCAGCACTATCTGCATCACCTGGGAGCTTGTTAGAAATGCAAAATTTCAGTGTTTGGGTAGAACCCAAGATTCTGCATAACTAGAACTCTGGGTGACTGAAGTACACATAAAAGTTTGAGAAGCACTGCTCCAAGGTACTATTTTCTGAGAACCTTCTCAGAACATGTCTACCCAATTCCAAATAGACCAAAGGCTTTGACCTCCTTAATGTCTAAACTGGACGAGCATGCTAACATCAACAGTTCATTCAACTGTGGGAAATTCACTAAAACAATCTGTGGGGAAAACCCCAAAGAGAAGGACTTTATAAATAAGTCTCCTTAATATGTCACAGGAATTTTAAGCAGCGTTGCTGGAATCTCATTGGGGAACGTAAAAGTGTTTTTGATTTTAGTGAAGGGGAAAAGAAAATTATGTTTACCTTATAGTCAACCAGAGATGAGGTAGAGAGGTTTAGGTAGTTAGAGCTGGGAGAAAGGTAGATGTTTGCATAATCTGTCATGTAACCTAAGTCTCTCATTGTTTTTTATTTGCCTTTAGTTATCTTGAAAATTTTGCGACCTTTTTACCACAACACAAAAGAACTGTGACATTTCTTTCATGGTCTATGTAGGTCATTTCGCATGGTTTATCATATCTCCAACAGTTAGGGTGGCTTTTTATTTCTTATTTAATTTTTTCCAGCTTTATTGAGGACATCACACAAAGTGAAATAAGCCAGACATAGAAAGACAAATACTGTATGATCTCACTTATATATGGAATCTAAAAAAGTCAAACTCAGAACCAGAGAGTAAGGTGCCTTTTTTAACAATTTAATTCTGCATCACTGAGATGTTATGTTGAACCCCAGGGGCAATGTTTTCAAGTAGACCAGCACAGCATGTTCACTTGACATTCCAATTAACACTGCAGGGTCAACCTACCTCAAATGCAGGCCATCACTCACCCACATGAAATTGTAAAAGCCATAAAACATTGCAATAAGGGGCCATTTTTTATGTTCTTACTCTATTCACTGTATTGTACAGTTATTAGCTGAACAGTTGATAAACCAACTTAGTTGGAATCTCAGGAATACTCTTTAATAGCTGTATGGGTTTGTGCAAGCTATTTAAGCATTTTAAGCCTTGGCATCCTCTGCTCTAAATTGATATAATAGGGTCCTAAAATTGTTGTAAGGAAAATATGTACATAAAGTACTTAATACACTTCCGAGAACATAGTAAGCTCTCAATAATGTTAGCTATTATTATCATTGTCATCAGTATTCTAAAGCAGGGATATCAGCAATGTTTGACAGTATATTTGCTTTTAAACCATTTTATAATCTGACAATTTAATTTAAAAAGATGAAATGTATTTACACTAAAAATTGACAATCTTTGAAGCAAAATGGATTCAGATGTAGAGCTTTAGGACATCAAGTTAGGTGCGTGAAAGCCTGAGTTAAAGACTTTTACCAGGTAAGAGGATAGCTTGCCTGTGTCCATCTCCTATGTCAACAGAGCAAGTCAGTTATCAATAAAACTGCCTGTTTTGTGCTGATGGGCTGAATTGTGTTCCCCTTAAAACACATACATTAGAAGACAACAGAACTATACTTTGAATGTTAGGAAAGATAATGAGTTTGGACTGAGAATTCTATAGTTAGCTAAGCAAACAATCAAATGGGAGATAAAATAAAAATATTTTCTAGCAAAAAAACGAACAAACAAACAAACACATACATTGAACTCTTAACCCCCAGTACCTCAGAAAGTGACCTTATTTGGACATAAGGTCATTGCAGATGTAATTAGTTACGTTAAAATGAGGTAGGGTAGACCCCTTACCCAATATAACTGGTGTCCTTATGAAAAAAAGGGAAAATTTGGACATAAACATGCAAAGAGGGAGAATGCTATGTGAAAATGAAGGCAGAGATCTAGGCGATGCATCTACAAGCAAAAGAACGCCAAAGATTGCCAGTAAACCTCGAGAAGCTAGGTGAGAGGCACAGAACGGGTTCTCTCTCACAGCATTCAGAAGGAACCAACCCTGCCAACATCTTGATCTTAGACTTCTAGTCTCCAGAAACTGTAAGACAATGAATTTTTGTTGTTTAAGGCATGCAGATTATGGTGCTGTGTTATGGCAGCCCTAGGAAACTAATGCAGTGCCAAATGGGTGGCTTGGTAGCAAATAACGCAGGCCATTGGTTCTACATGTTTAGCATAATTTCAAATCATCTGGAGGGCCCCTTAAACCATATATAGTTGGCTTCACCTCCAGAGCTTCTAATTCAGTATATCTGGGGTGGAGTTGGGAATTTTTATTTCTCATACTTTCCTAGGTGATGCTCAGGCTGCTCTTCCAGTAACCACATTTTGAGAACCAATGATGTAGGTTTTCAGAAAAAGAAGAGATCCCTGGGGATTGATCAGTGGGGGGGAGGGGTGTGCTCAAGAACCCACCAGAGCGGAAGAACCCAAGATTTAAAGTCCTGCCTTCTCAGAAAACCTCCAAGTCTCCCCACCATGCCCCCCATACCACATTCCTATAACAAATTGAGGAAACTAGTTTATTTTTAATCAACAGAATATATTGTTTACATACTAATGGATCCAGCTGCATCAAATAAATCAGGATTGGGAAATGCTATCCCAGATCCTTGAAAAATAATTTGCCAATAAACTCTTAGGAACTAAAGTTCCTAGACATAAAGACTCTAGACATACTGAAGCAGAATTTCTAGGCCAAAGCAACTGAATTTTTAACTGGCTTTTCTGGTGATGGACACAAAAGTCTGAAAAATATTGAGTTAGCCTTAGGCCATCCCATAATCCACTCAACTTTTTTCTCATATGCACGGGAACTCGTCTTTGTACCAAAGTATAGCTCTAAGACAGTAAGATATAGTGGAATGGATGTCAGCTTTGGACTCAGTCTAACTTGGGTTCACGTCCTACCTCTGCCCATAAATAAATAGCTGAATGACTTTGGATGAGTTATGTAGGCTCTCTTGTTCATAGTTTATTCATCTATCAAATAGGGTGAGCCATACTCTTTCTCGGAATAATGGAGAATTAGCACTAACATACAGACATGCTTTTTTCAAAAAAATAGATATTTATTAGAAATAAAAGACATTATCAGCAATACTTCTGGAAACTGTATCCATAATCAATAACTCTTAAGATAGTTTTAATAAATAACAATCAATTCCTGACTATATTGGGAATGCCCTGGCAGTCCAGTGGTTAGGACTCTGCTTCCACTGCAGGGAGCACAGGTTTGATCCCTGGTCAGGAAACTAAGATCTCGCAAGTTAGGTGGTGCAGCCAAATAAAGAAATACATAAACTCCTGACTATATTTACAAAGTTTTAGAGACACTAAATAGCAGGTCGTCCCAGCTATCTAGCAATGCGTAGCATATAAGAGTCACTACTACAGATTTGATGTGATAAAATTATATCTCATAGCATAGGTGTTAAGAACACAAAATTTGGAGCGATATTGTCTGAGTTCAAATCTTGGCTTTGCTACTTAATCTCTCTCTGACTCAGTTTCCTCATTTATCGCATGGTAATAATACAAACTACAATCACAGAGATGCCAGATGTATTAAATGAGTTACTATTTGTAATATAATATTAAAATGGTACCTGACACTACTAAGAGCTTGCTTTATTTTTCTTATTCTTATTAATATTACTTTTAAGCATGTAAGTATTAAAGGGATGCTAATAAGAGGTTGGTGGTGAGAAACAGGAAATGCTTTTTAGGGAAAAGTGAATTTTGAGAAATAAAAATCGACTGTTTATTATCATACACTAGAAATGTTTCCAAGTCATTACAGTAACTTGCCAGGGAAAGTGATCAGGAAATAAAGTCCTCTAACAAGTCTGATTTATACAGATGATCACCACTGGTAACTTGTGCCCCCAGACTGCATTTTAAAATAAATTAAAATAATGGGGATCAGGGAGAAAGAGAGACTGAGACTGTCTTTCTTAGCCAAGTAACCACCATATTCTTTACTATCCATTTGGTTATGAGCTGGGTCCATGTGATGTATGGATGAATATTCACAAGTCACCTTAATGCTCAGATTTCTCCAAGCACAGCAGAGTCCTGGTTTAACATTATTCATTGCAACATGGTTTGAGAAATATTGGGTTGGCCAAAAGGTTTGCTTGTTTTTTTCTGTAAGATGGCCCTAGTAGTGCTTAGTTGCCTTTAACTTCATTCTAAACAAGTTTGTTAGGTTGTATTGTGACAGCTGTCATATCAGCGTGAATTTTTTAAAAAACTTATCAAAATTGGTGAATTTTTGTGTAGCCATTTTAATATTGAAGATGGAAGAAAAAAAGCAACATCTTCAGCATATCATGCTTTATTATTTCAAGGAAGGTAAAATCGCAACTGAAATGCAAAAAACGATTTGTGCAGTGTATGGAGAAGGTGCTGTGATTGATCGAAGGTGTTAAAATTGGTTTGCAAAGTTTCCTGCTGGAGATTTCTCACTGGACAATGCTCCACGGTTGGGTAGACCAGTTGAAGTTGGTACTGATCAGATCGAGACATTAACTGAGAACAATCAACGCTATACCACGCGGGAGATAGCTAACCTACTCAAAATGTCCAAATCAAGGGTTGAAGATCATTTGCACAAACGTGGTTATGTTAATCGTCTTGAGGTTTGGGTTCCACAGAAGTTAAGTGAAAAAAGCCTTCTTGACCGTATTTCCACATGCGATTCTCTACTTAAATGTAACAAAAACGTTCCATTTTTAAAACAAATTATAACGGGCGATGAAAAGTGGATACTGTACAGTAACGTGGAATGGAAGAGATCACAGGGCAAGCGAAATTAACCACCACCAACCACACCAAAGGCCGGTCTTCATCCAAAGAAGGTGATGTTGTGTATATGGTGGGCTTGGAAGGGAGTCCTCTATTATGAGCTCCTTCTGGAAAACCAAATGATTAATTCCAACAAGTACTGCTCCCAATTAGACGGACTGAAAGCAGCACTCGACGAAAAGCGTCCAGAATTAGTCAACAGAAAACACATAATTTTCCCTGAGGATAATGCAAGACCACATAATTCTTTGATGACCAGGCAAAAACTGTTACAGCTTGGCTGGGAAGTTCTGATTCATCACCCTATTCACCAGATATTGCACCTTCGGATTTCCATTTATAGGTCTTTACAAAATTCTCTTAAAATGGAAAAAATTTCAATTCCCTGGAAGACTGTAAAAGGCACCTGGAAAGTTTCTTTGCTCAAAAGATAAAAAGTTTTGGGAAGATGGAATTATGATGTTGCCTGGAAAATGACAGAAGGCAGTGGAACAAAATGGTGAATACATTCATTGTTCAATAAAGTTCTTGGTGAAAATGAAAAATGTGTCTTTTATTTTTACTTAAAAACTGAAGGAATCTTTTGGCCAACCCAATACTACAAGTTCCCCCAAATGTTGGGGTCTGTTTGAGCTCTCCTTGGTTAAATAAGAAAACATATGGTAAATATCTAGCACTGTACCCAACACAAGAAAGAATATTCAATAAAAGTTAACAGATTATTAAGAAAACCATACAACAGGGAAAATTCCTATCTATGTTAAGAACCAAGCAACAGGTAAATAAATGGAGCCCAGGGTGCGAAAAATGAGTAAGAAGGGCGTAGAAAGGGACTTCACCAATGAAGTCATTGATTTTCCAGATTTGCCTAGAGCGCCCTCTGCAGAGCAGATGGGTTGTGGAGGAATCTCAGATTTTGCTCTATGTATGCCTTTTATCCAGGAGCTGCACACAAGAGCCAGAGAAGATGATCTCAGAACCTGAGCTGAGCAAATGAATGATTTCAGAGAAGATGTGTGGGCTTCTCTTTGCTCCTTAGCTGAAAATGGGAGTCCTACTGAACCCAGCTGGCCTGGGTTTGGTTTCAGGTTCTGTCTTTCACTCTTTGCAATCTTGAGCAACTTGATCTCTAGAAATCTCCATCTCTCTGTCACTAAAATGAGGAGAATAATAGCAGCTACCTCATAGGATGTTCAGTCACTCGGCGCATACTTTCTGAGTGCTTTGGGCTGGGTAATGTTTGAGGTCCTAGAAATACAGTAAAATAGGCAGTAAAATAGACAAAATCTCTCTCCGTGTAGAACACAGCATGGAATTTATGTCCTAGCTGGTGGGACAATGGCAGGGCAGCTTACACAGAAGCCTGGAGCCGTTGGAAAACCCTTTCTTGTTCTGAGCCCCGCTCGATGGTAGCAGCTTTCTCGGCTGATGTAGCACACTCAAATGAGATATATATTGCCTCCAATAATCCAAAGAGGCCCGTGATAAGTCATTTTTTGGTTGCAGGAATGGAGACTTTAACCTTAGAAGAGATAAACTTGACATAGCTCAGGCCACTGCATGCCTAGAAACTTCACTGAGGTGGAAGGCCCCTGAATTTTTGTGGGATTCACCTCCTAGCAGACAAGTGTCTTACCAAGTGGCTGGAATAGTTTCTACTTCCTCCTTACCAAGTCCAGTCAGCATAATACCATCAATATATTGAACCAGTGTGAGGTCCTGTGGAAGAGATTCAGACTGTATTGGGACAGTGGCGTGAGTGTTCAATGATACATGTGCAAACGCTCCTTAATGCAGTTCCAGGCCAGAGCAAATCCTTGGCAAATGATACCTATTGTGCTCTGCTCAAAATCGGTCCTTTACATCAGGATGCAAGGCAGGAGCCAGTGGCAAGCCGCCCAGGAAAGCTGCTCATAGAATAGGCTTTTTTTCTACTAACCGCTTTGGTTTTTCTTCTCCTTAGTTACCATCAAATTGTTTTTCACAAAGATATGAATGAACGTTGTACGCTACACCCTGATAAATATTTCTCAAATTAAAGCACCACTTAATTGCATCTCAGCAATGCTCCCTTGTGACCGCGCCATTAGGCTTAATGAATAATTCATAGGCTTCCTGGGGTGCGTTCCCGCGGATCTTAAGAACAAGATGAAATAATTCTTAGGTGTTTGCCTTTTCGACCCCCACTTCTTCCTCTTGGCAAATGCAGGCGCGCAGCTGCCTAGCAGGGGAGAGACGCTGTAGGCAAGCAGGCGGTGGCAGGGTTAGCCTGAGCCCAGACCCGCCTCCCAAGCCCACCTGGTCCTGGCACAGGAAGGCTGTTTGGGGGCCTCTGCCCTCCCCAGAGGCTGGAACAGCAGCTGCCAGGAGTCGAGGTTTAACCCGCACCAGGCAGAGGGCAAAAGAGACCTCGGGCAGCAGGTGAGCTTCAGGCGGCAGGGACTTTGCTCAACGAACCGGAGGCAAAGGGAGGACAGCTTGAGATACACAGGCTGCAACCGCTGGGCGCCAGAGGATCCGGCGATCATAGGGGCAACCAGAAACCTCCCTTCTCCCAGTGGATCTGCGGGGGCTGGAGAGGTGGGGGATGATGAAAGAACTTTCTATCTTTCTGACATCTTTCCTCCATCCCAGGGCATCACCTGTTTGGCAGCAAGGCAAATTGGACATACGTGCATTTGATTTTTTTTTTCTCCTTTTTCACTATTTCCATTAAAGGCCAAGAAATTCCTTCTGTGACTTCCTTCCCTTCCAGAAAGGACACCCTTAGAACTTGCCTATAAGACCCCAAATGTACCTAGATGGAGAAGAGGGCATGGATTCTGGCTCTTCACACCAGACCCTGCCTGCTCCTTCATGTAAAAGTCATAATAGCTATCATTTATACAAAGTCAGCTTTATGTCTACAAGGATTATTTCATCTAACACCCCTGAGGTGAATACTATTGTTTTCACCATTTAGCAGACGAGAACACCAAGGCTTATAGAGGTGAACCAACTTGCCTAATGACATACTGTTAGAAAGCAATGAGACTGGGTTTGAAACTCGGGTAATCTGATTCCAGAACCAGAATTCTCTAATGTCTGCATTCTCCCCACCACCACATCCCACCCCATCTTGACTTGTATCTTCTCTGTTCAATTCCTTTCTTGTTCTTTTAAATTTCAACCACCATTTGTGATTTGACCTGCATGAATGACAAGCCCTGTGTCTTTATTTGCTCTGTTTGGTGATAAGAATAGTGAATGCATGGGAATCTGTAAGCTTAGTTCTTTTACCCTTTTAAGTTTTCCTTGTTTTTTGAAATTTTCTTGGAGCTATTTGAAATATAAGTGGCATAAAAGCCAGTATGGTCTAGATTGCCAAGAAACTTCGTAAAATCATATGCAGGAGCTGGTGCATCCAGGTGATAGACTGGAAGACTCTGGACTTGCAGTCAGATACTTGGGTTTTAGTGCTGCCTCTGCTTCCTACCACCTGAGTGACCCCAGGTATGTCATGTAAGTCTCCGAGCTTAGTTTCCTTATCAAGACAATGGGGGAAAGGTGTCATACCCCAAAGCATTGTTTTGAGGATTACAAAAGATATGTGCAGGTGCTCTTTGCTATCTATGGAACCCTTCTTCTGTTATCTTTTATCAATGCTGTGTCACCAAGGGAAGGAGGAGGATGTGACAGTATGAGGGGTCAGGGGACAAAGATAAAGCTGCTGCTCGGAAAAACAGAATGCCTTTTCTCTCTTCCGCTGGGCCCCTTCTGGGAGGCACCCTCTCTTCCCAGGACCAGCTGGCCCTCCCTCCTCAGCTCTCCTGAAGGGCCCAGCTTTGGGGGAAGGTCACATCCTGGTTACCACAGTTTCAAAACACAGCTCTAAATCATAACCGACCTCCCTTATTTCACTGGCACAGGCAGCCTCCAAATGAGCAACAGAAAATACCCCTTGTCAGTTCATCGGTGACATGAAAAGAAATGTGCTCCCTGATATAGCAGTAAAGCCAGATTGGAGGGTCCCCATGCATCCCCTTAGTACTCTAGAATATAATTAGAAATAAAGGCACACAATGAAACTATGCCTTCACGGGTTACTTTGTTGTATACTGGTTGAGAAAAGAAAGGGAAGAAAAAAAGACAAGACTTCTGGAAATGATTATAGCCAAAGAGGATGGATGGTTTTCTTCTTGGTTTGTCTCGGGGAACAACTTTGACCTTTGTTTCTTCGCCGTGCTCCTTATTCTCTGCAGAAGAGTCATTGCACTGTCCTGAAAATCACTACTGAACAGACAGCCATCTTTCCCTGTCCACCCCGCCCTGGGCGTGAACAGCTTGTGTAGCAGCCCCTCAGATGCATCTGTCTCCCTGTCACTGTCACTCTTTTCCCTCTCTCTATATTTCATTTTTCTCGCCATTGCAAATCTCCCCCATGTTATGATTACACTGTTTTGGTCTGTCACAGTTAAGAGCTTTCAAGACTTAGCAGCACCCACCACACCTACCATAGGATTTTTTCAGGTCCTTTCTTTTTGGGACATGGATATCTTTTTAAATGGAAGAAAGAAGAGAAAGAAGCCAGACAATCTGTGACAATAAACGCAGACTGGAGCAGGACAGGGTGGGGTAGGGATGTGGGAGAGAAAGCCTAAGGCCACCTGTTTGGAATAGATTAGCGAGGTTTAAACAAAAACATCCCCCAGTCTCCATTCAATCTCTAGAAAAATGGTGCGTTTTCTCATTTGTTACTCCCACGCTTTACCCTGAGAAGGGAGAAATAAAAGGAGAGAAACTTGAGAGCAGGTAGGGGAAGACTACCTCAGAGAAGGATGGGAGCCTTGATTGGGGCTCACCGGGTGGTCCACACTCTGACACGGAGAGTGGGAGAGGAGCCTGCCTCCTTCAACAACTGCTGATGGTTCAGAACTAGAGATTTCATTTTATGGGGGGTGCCCAGCCTTCCTGAGATAGGACGTTATCTACGCTCTGAGGACAGCAGCCATAGCGCAATGATGGTATGTCCTGAGTTAAAAGGCACAACAAATAAGCTGATAAAAAAACTTTATAAATTGGTAAATGCAGTTATATAAAGAGATTATGTAATACATAATAGACATAAGACATGTAATACATCTATGGGTTTCTTTTTCAACTGGACACTTTGGGAAACATAAAGGGTAATTCACCAAGAATTGACCTGGGATCGTTTGCTATGATATTTAGGTGTGCACATACACACATGCGTGCCTAAGTAACATGATAGCATTTGGCATATTCATGGTTGTGTTGTTTACTCTCAGCAGTTTCTGTTGTTGCATATCAGGCAACAGTTGGAGAATTCCACACATCTGTGTGGATGATGATTCAACAAAACTAAGCTGTCAGTTTTTTTTTATTGAAGTATAGTTGATTCGTTTCAGGTGTACAGCATACTGATTTAGTTGTTTTTTTCTGATTATTTTCCATTACAGGTTATTACAGATATTGAATATAATTCCCTGTGCTATACAGTAAATTCTTGTTGCTTAAAAGCAGTCAATTCTTGACTTTTGGATTTCAAAAAAATTGACACTCATAACAGAGACAATAGTATGAAAGGAAAAAAAAAAAAAAACAAGCTGCTGAAGGACTCCTGGCATATTATTTTTAGCTCTTAACAAAAAGATGTGCATGAATGATTCTAATTATAAGAGGAAATCATCCATCCCAACCTCTGCCCCATCCCACTGAGAGATAACATCCTACAGAGTGAGGAAAATAAGAGAGAAGAATCAAAGAAAAAGTAAGAAGTTTTTATGCTGTTCAGTGCCTCTGAGAAAAAGCTGTGTATGAAAAAAAAGCTGTGTATCTGGCCCCTCCCCTCAACCTAAGTCAGGGCAGTGAGATAACAGTATATAAACCCTAGGTCCCTTTGGGATTCTGAGAGCAGAAGAGCACAGGCTTTGTTTCCCAGGTGAGGGGCAACCCCCAGCGCAGCATGACCACAGTAGACTTCAGGGGCTGTGAGGTAACCTAAGCAGAAGGGCCTACAGCAGCTTCATAGAGGGCCCAGTGACATGGCGAGTATCCAGGAGCCACACGGATGCGGCATTGAGTTGCAATGGGCTACGGGAAACCCCGAAGTGGGGATAAGGGCGCATGATAACTGTTCCCTGGTGCTTTGAGGTTACATGTGACTCCAAAATGTAAGTGCAAAATCGAGAAGAAAACAGGAAGGAAAAACGTAACATTTACTGAGCTTACTTGGAATTGACTAAGCTTAAGTTGCCACCACTTGGGAGATTTTGTTAGAAATAAGTTTAATTGTAGGAACCTGAAAAAAAAAGTCAATATACAACCTAGGTTTTGCCTGAATATTTTACCTGACCCACACTGGCTAAAGAACCCAAATGAGGGATTCTTCTCCACTCAAGGATTCCTTGGCATCAGCCTGGGTTGTCTCATTGTCAATATCTCTGGCTAATCTTGCTGACCAGCCCCTGATATACTACACTGATCACCTGACTGGCTACCTACTTATCAGTCTAGCTTCATAGTCGAAATAGGCCTCACACTGGCCACTAACTTTTTCTGAGTTCCTCTTTTAGTACATGTGTCTTTGGGTAGGCCCTCTAATAATTGCAAGGACTTTTCCATTTGCCCTTTATTTGAAATGAAAGGAAATGGTTTGAGAATAGAATGTCACTATTCTGAAAGACTTTTCTATTTTCCTTTTAAAAACTCTTTCCAATCCTCTTCCAAAGACACACACACACACACACACACACACACACACACACACACACACACACACATACATTTCTTTCAACATACATGTGTCCCTCCAACAGCTAGATGAAATCATCCTGATCTTTGCTATCCAGCTAAAACCAGGAAAGGCAAACACCAGTCATCTCTGCATGCCAGCATAAATCTTGCAGTATTCTTAGTATCCTCTAATCCTGCCATCACCTTTACATGCACACTATAAGTAAAAAAAGGATATTCTCTAGCCCATTTCTGTGGACCATGACAAAGAGGGCTGTCAGAGGCCACACTAGTGCTCAAGTTAAAAGAGGGCATGTAGGGATGGCCAGTGATTCCTTCCTAAAAATGTTTGGCTCAAAGAGATTAGCTCCAGCTGGTCCAGTGAGAAAACGATGTGGTACAGTAGGCAGAAAGGACTACCGCACACAGTGAAAACTTCAGGTGAAATCATTGGAAGCGGCCAATGATTTGCATCTTTTATATTTGACTATTAGTTTCACCCTGAGAGAGAGGAAACAGCCACCAAGGAGTCACATTATATGAAAGATACATCATTTTTATTCTCTTCCTTACTCCAGGAGGGGTCCCTTGATAGTCTGTGGAAGACTTACACTAATGTCCCACTGGCTTCCAGTGTAGCTGCAGAGTTCTACAGTCACTCTAGAACAGGAGTAAAATTTCAATATTGATTCTACAGGAAATTTCCAAGCAACATGGGAATCTGGGGCTGCACATCTCATTGATGGAGCCCGAGTGTTTTATTAATTTTGCAGTTATGTGCCAGATGAATCGAGCCAGGAGGGACCACTAAAGATCCTCCAGGGCTGGTCATTCTGCAACGCAAGTGCTTGTTTACTTAGCTGCCCGAACACTAGAATGTAATCTCTGTTTGGCCGAGGACTCTGTTGTTTTCCTATTCTATCCTCAGCCCTCAATTGTCATTAGTATTTGAGGAATAAGTGAATGCATTTCTTAGAGTTTCTACAATCCAAAGTGATGAGAAACTGCACTCTGGGAATATAAGTGGCAAAATATAAATATTTCCCATGAGGGAACCTCTGAAAGGATCAGAATGGGATCATACTCGGGCATGATGGCTTTGTAAAAAGGTCTGTGATTCCAGTGCACCTGGCATAGATGAGGACCTGCCAACACTTTAGCCATCAGGTATAAAGCAAGAGAGAATTTTTTTAAAGGAAATAAGCCGTAGAATGTACAACAGCAAGAGTGAACCCCAGTGTAAACTGTGGACTTTGAGTGATTACGATGTGTCTGTGTAGCTTCATTGATTGTAACAAATGGACCAGTCTGGTGGGGGATGTTGATAATGAGGGAGGCTGTGCATGGGGGGGCGGTGTAGGGAATATGTGGGAACTCTGGACCTTCCGGCGAATTTTACTGTGAACCTGAAAAATAAAGTCTGTTTAAGAAAAAAACAAAAGGAGAGGAAACAAGCAGGGAAAGGTAAAGAGAGGAGGGAAAACATAAGGGAGGAAGAAGAAAGAACATGGGAAGCAATGTGCAAATCAGGTCCTGTCATTCCACTTCAGTGGCCCTCAGATCACAGGCTGGCAAACCTGACCCTAAGATACATGGACTCTACCATGTGCACATACAGGCAAAGAGCCCTGTCCTCTGTTTCCAGTAGTGTTATAGCTCACACAGAGAGAGTGTCTGGGCGCTAATGAGCATTTTCTTATGCACAGAGAAGAGGCAATTTGGAAAAATCTAGTTAATTTAGCTGTTTCCATGCCTATCATGATGAGATTTTCTGGCCCAAAACTCAAGGCACATTGTCTGATATCCACCTTAATGTAGGACAGACATTGGATACAAGAAATATTCCAGGGCTCCCCTAGTGGTGCAATGGTTAAGAATCCTCCTGCCAATGCAGGGGACACAGGTTCGAGCCCTGGTCCAGGAAGATCCCACATGCCACGGAGCAACTAAGCCCGTGCGCCACAACTACTGAGCCTGTGCTCTAAAGCCCGTGAGCCACAACTACTGAGCCCGTGTGCCACAACTACTGAAGCCCGCGCACCTAGAGCCTGTGCTCCACAACAAGAGAAGCCACCGCAATGAGAAGCCCGCGCACCGCAATCAGCAGTAGCCCCCGCTCGCTGCAACTAGAGAAAGCCGGTGCGCAGCAACCAAGACCCAACTCAGCCAGTAAATAAATAAGTAAATAAATAAATTTATAAATTTATTTTTTAAAAAAGAAATATTCAAGATTTAAATGTATGTGTGCTGGTTTGATAACGTAAAAATAATTTTTCTCTGAATTTTAACTTAAAGATAAATAAATATTGAAAGGGGTGTTTTCATTTAATCAGTTCTTTCAATGCTGACTACCAACTGCATAAATGGAAGGCCAGAGCAGAGAAGATTCTTTTTTTTCTACCTATCTCCAAGGTTGAATGAGGACTGGCTATGACGGGGGTTACCTCCTATGACAGATTAAGTAACATGTTATAATGAAAATATGCCTAGCTTATATCTTGGGACCTATATTTATATCAGGACCAAGACAAAGTCAGCACATGGAATGGAGTTATGAGAAAATACCTAAGAAATAGATTGTACTCGGAGGAGTTAATGTGTTCCAGGTATAATAACATTTTGTGTCAGTGGTTGTAGGTAAGGTGATGAGCGTTTAATAGTAGAAAGGATTCAGAAATCCTCAGTGCCTGTATGCAGTACACCGTCTATCTACACGTTTGATATATGTTACGTAGCACTTTCTCACTTTTGTATTAGAAAAAAGTACATACTAGGAGGAAGGTGAGATCCCTTTAACCACTAAGCACATTCTCTCTCTTTACCTCTCTCTCCCTAACCCCTCCATAAGTAACTTGTTAGGAATTTGATTTTTATCATTCCAGATCTTTCTATAATTTTCAATACTTGTTATTATTTCATCACTATATATTATTTTATCATTACTTTTGGGGTTTTTGTTTTGCTTTGTTTTACAACTGAAGTATATTTTACATGCAGTAAGGTATATAAAATCTTAAGAATTCAGCTCAGTGAATTTTTACATATGTGTAGCCACTATACCAATTAATATTTTGAAGCTTTCCACAGCCCAGGAGACTCCCTCATGTTCTTTCCAAGTCAGTATCCCCTGACCCCACAGGTAGCCACAATTCTCACTTCTATTACCACAGGTTAGTTTTGCCTCAGGTCAGATCCAACTGTTAGGCCTAAAGAACCCCCTCATCACTGCTGTTTGTGATTATGGATTTTCAAAAAATTAGAATATAAGCACTATAATAGACTGGTTGCAAGATGATATAGAACATTTTAGATGGTTCAGAAAACCTTTCAGTAGCTGCTTTTGCTTCAGAGTGGTTAGGAGCCTGGCCTGTGTGAGGACAACAGAGATTTCCTGTATTATTAATTCCCTCATTCTCTGACCCATGGATGGGAGGCCAGGCTGGCCTAAACCCAAAGAGAGAAAAAGACTTTGTAGGTTTCCTGAGGATTGAAGAGCTGAGGCCCACAGAGAAAGGCCTGGGATGGGGCAGGAGGGGGTACTACTGCCTAGGAGCCTTTCATCACTGTGTATCCTGAATTGAAAAGAGGCTGCTTTGGGTTACCTGGACTGTACTATTAGCTGTGTATTATCAGAGCCTGGGAATAGGTCTTCCCACAAACTCTGGCAGAAAGCAAAAGAGATACACCCTCTGTATGATGTGGATAATAATAGTGTCTATCTCATGAGGTTTTTCTAAAAATTTAAAAACTTTTTTATGAAGTTTAAATTATATAAAATATGTTCCACAAATCTTTAGTGCACATGTTGATGGATTTTTACATATACTTACATACGTAGGTATACGCTCACATCAGAATATTTCTAGATCTCCAAAATGCCCCTGTCCCCTCCTAATCAATAACTTCTCCAAGGGAACCACTAGTCTGACTTCTGTCATCATAGATTAGTGTGGCCTGGTTTTGAAATTCATATAAATGGAATCATCAATATGCACACTTTGTGCTTAACGTTCTTTTGCTTAATAGATCCATGAGCCCGTCTGTATTTTTGCACATGGTAGTTATTTGTTCTCTATCATTGCTATGTAATATTTTGTTGTACAAATATACCACAATTTATTCTCTAGTCTACTACTGTTGGTGAACATTTGAGATGATTCCCGCTTGGAGCTTTTAAAGCATTATAAATGTTCTTGTACATGTCTTTTAGTGTATGTAAGATCTCATTTGTGTTCCACTCATACACCCAAGAGTGGAACCACTGGGTCATAAGTGCACATATGTTTAATTTTATGGGTTCTTCCAAAACAGTTTCCAAAGTGTCATACCAGTTTGCAATTCCACTAGCAATGTATGAGAGTTTCAGTTAATTTACTTTCTTGCTAACATTAAGAGAGTGAATAGTCAAGTTATATAATGGGAGAAGATTCTGTAATTACATATCATTGACAAGAGACTTTCTGGAGAAAGAATTATGAATCAGTCCTACAATCAAAAACTTTTACAAAATAAATAGACCACCCAATTCAAAATAAGCAAATGAGCTGATTGGCTTTTCAAAAAAGATGTTCAAGTGACCTATAAACAGGTGTTCATCATCGTTAGTTATCAGAGAAATACAAATTCAACCATAGTGTGGCAACATCACCTCTAAGAATGCCAAAATCAAAAGGACTGACGATGCCAAGTGTTTTCTTTTGTTTTTAATAAATGGCATCTACTGTACTCATCATTCAGCAACTTGGGTCATTAACTTAACAAATGAGCTTAGAGATCTGAACATCTTGCTACAAATATAACTAACTCATCCCTTTTAACTTCTTAGAATTCCACAGTATGAAAATACTACAGTTCAACTTTTTTTTTTTTGGCTGTGTTGGGTCTTCATTGCTGCAGGTGGGCTTTCTCTAGTTGTGACGAGCAGGGGCTACTCTTTGTTGCGGTGTGTGGGCTTCTCATGGCGGTGGCTTCTCTTGTTGCGGAGCAAGTGCTGTAGGCGTGCGGACTCAGTAGTTGTGGTGCACGGGCTTAGTTGCTCCGAGGCACGTGGGATCTTCCCGGAACAGGGCTTGAACCTGTGTCCCCTACATTGGCAGGCGGATTCTTAACCACTCTGCCACCAGGGAAGCCCCTCAACTTTTTTAATTAAATAGAAATTTAGATTTTTTTTTTCTGATGCTTTCGCTATTACAAACAACACAATAGTGAACATGCTCCCCTTTCTGTACATTTGCAAATGTTTCTCCAGGGTAGAAAACAAGGGGTGATATTTGGATGTCACGGGGAATGTGATTGTTTAGCTTTGATAAGTGGCAATAAATCACCTTTCTTATCAGCTGTGATAATTATATCTCCAAACAATAGTGTATGAGAATATGTCAGACTACTACCTTACCAGTATTGGACATCATCAATTTTTTTCAATTTCTCCAAATTGATTTTTTAAATGGCACATTATCTTAATTTTTACTTCTTGATTACTAGTGAGATCAGACATCTATTCATGACTTTATTGGCATTTGTATGTCTACGTCTATGAATTGTCTTTTCATAGCTTCCCCCATCCCCTTTTCTGTCACTTATTTTTCTTACAAGCATATATTTCTAATGTGAACCCTCAGTCTGTTATATGTGTTGCAAATATTTTCTTCCAATCTATTAGTTATTTTCTAACTTTTTATTGAACTTTGTGGTACAGGGGTTTATAAGTTATTATTAATGAAATTTATAAGTATTTTCCTTTATGGTTTTTGCTTTTATGAATGTTTTCCCTACACTTAAGAATTTTCTTTTGTTACATAGTTTAAGTACTTATGTCTTTAATCCAACTGAGTTTATCTTGTGAGACAGACATCTGATTATTTTTTTCCAAATGGAGAGCTGATTTATTGAATAACCTACCCTTTCAACTCTGACCTAAACACCAGAGCCATAATGTACCAAATTTGTATATAATATATGTTTCTAACCTCTATTCTGTTTCATTGACTTATCTATTCCTGCACCAGCAACACACTGTTTCAATGAATACAACTTTATTTTATTTTCTAACAGGTGCTGTTGGCAAGCCCTTGCTCTGTAATTCCTTTTCAAAATTGCCTTAGTTATTCTTGCACATTTTCCCTCATAAAACTTTTAGAATCATCCTGTTAAATTTCATTTTTAAATCCTTCTTGTATTTTGATTAGGTTTACATTGAATTTGTAGATTATTTGGAGGAGAATTGACATTTAAAAACACCTAGTTTTCCTCGATCCTTCAATGGTCAGATCTACTATTTACTTGGGCCTTTTTTTATATCTTTCAGTAAAGGTTTGCAGTTTTCTCCACAAAAGTCTTATGGAGACTTTTCATGTTATTTTAATTTTCAAATGAGATTTTTTTTCTATTATATTTTCTAATGGAATATTACTGGTGTATAGGTAAGTTCCCTTTTAAACATAGTATTTTCTAATAAATATCTTAGTATACTTTTTCTATTTTCTCGATTTTGCCGATATTGGTGAGAAAGAGAAAGGGAATATACCAATTAATAATATTCCACAAAATTAACTACCTGTGGAGAATTCATGAAAACATCTTAAAATATGTGTTACATAATGAAGTCGGTATAAAACAAGTCTCTATTAAACTCTGCTTAGGAAGTTTGGTTCCCTGATGTAGATGATAATGTAGATGTCATCACCTATAAAATTATTCAACATCACATTCCATCCACAGCACCACTGCCAGCTCCTCTAAGTTCCTAAAACAAGGTGTTACTATCAGTGTTTCCCTACTCTTTCCTAGTCAGCTTCCCTTCCCCCCAAAATTCTTATCTTTCATTCCTGCCTCTTGTCTGTCCCTTCTATTCATCAACTCTTCTCTCCTGGATCAGTGATCCCATTAATCCAGTAAGAAACTGTCATTTTTTCAGATGGGCAAAACAAGAGAGAAAGGTTACATTGGCCTTTCCCATCTTAAAAATGTCAAAGTCCTAACTGCATCTTGAGTAGAATTTTTAAGAGAGAAGAGGGCCAGAGATATGATGAAGTTTAAAGATTCTTTCCTCCCTGATTTCCTCTGTTTTCATCTTCAGAATAATAAAAACCAACCATAATAACTGGCGCGTACTGAACACTTAATGTTGGGTCCTGTGCAAGGCATTTAGTATGCATCGTGTTTAAGGCCACCAACAAGCCTGTAAGATAGGGACTATTATTATCCCCACTGTGCAGAAAATGAAACACCAGCTCCTTGTAGGTTAAATAACTTTCCAAGTTGCATCACTAGTAAGTTTGGCTAGGAATTAACCCCAGCCCCTGTTCTGAACCCCTAGTCTAACCCAGTAACTGCGTGGGAAGGAAGTTTGGAGCAAAATAATAGCAGCAGTCATTCTATCTGACACATATGTATCTTCATTTATGACACTAAAGCTTAAAAGGTTTACAAAATTTCACTACTCAGCATAGTCATCACTATTTTAGCCGTGAAGTATGTATTTTAGGCTAACCGCAGGACAGGAAATCGAACCTCTTACCTACATGAAAGCACAAATTTGGAGTTATCAACCTCAAAAATGCCCCTGGCTCCTGGCATGACTGCTGAGAAAGAAGAGAGCAAATGGGATTACATTTTACCACATCCGTCTTTTGAGGGATTCTATGAACTGTATGATCTTGGCCACGTCGTTTAATTTCTCTGTATTTCAATTACCTCAAAGGTAAAATATTGATAATGATAGGACTTATAGGGTTGCTGAAAGGATTAACTGAACACATATATGCTGCTCAGAGGAATGGCTGGCACATTTTTAATCACCATATGAGGGTTCCCATCACCCTTAGTTCTTTCATAATTCAGGGTAATTAGCTCAAATCTACTTTTATCCCAGCATCTCAAACTGGTTTCCAGTTGGGGGCATGGTATAGAATTCCAAATATTTGGGTTTTTCAAAAGAAAGGTTTTGGCCCTTTTTTTTCAGACCTATATACTTTTCAAAGACAGTGTGATGTATATGTTTCTGATTCACTGAAAAGGATATTTGTTTCACTTCATCCCCCCTCCCCCAACTAAAAGCCACTTACTATTCATTTACTATGAACCTTTTTGAAAAATAAACACTTTTTAAAGGTGCTTCATTTGAAGTGAAATGATGATGTTTGGGCCAAATACAAATCTTCAACAGTATACGCATGCTTCTGAGGCTGGCGTCCCATGTGGCTGAAGGGGTTTTACTACCATATCTGTCTCTCTGTAACTGACTCACCAGAGCTGGGCTAACCCTCCTCCTAGCCCGCCTCATTTCAGCCAGTGAACTGTAGCTCGTTCTCACCTGTGCAGTCTAGACCAGCCCTGCTGTGACAGAGTCCCACCAAACCATTGTTGAAGAAAGCCTCAGAAGTAGGAACAGGAAACCCATTCAGGGATTGAGTTTCCCTGATACTGATCAGTCCTTCTGCTTTGCCCTCCCTGATCCCTCGCCCAACCTTTTATTCTCTCGCTCCCTGTGGCCTTATCTGACTCTTTGACTTTGGGTGCCCTTGAACTGATTCTGTCTCATGGCAGTAGATTTCTGGTTCTCCAGTGCCCAGCCTATTCTGTGACTAACCCCAGCCTGCCCTACTGCCTGCCACCCGAGCTTGCCTTTGGATTTGGACAGTTGTCCTTGGCTCCAAACCCTAAGTAGTGACTTCAGCCCCCCCTGCCCCAGGGCTGACATATCCCAACCTTTTCCCTTGACGTCCCTGTGAAATGCCTTGGCCTCCTAGTTGTGGAAGCTCACTGAATAAGGAGACTCAGAAAGATTGTTTGTTTTACTCTACCAGGATGTGAGTGATATGTTTTGGCATTGCAAAGCCAGAGAAAGCACATTCGGAGAGTGCTGTTTATTCTTTTTCTGCATGATGTTGATATGTTGGAGTTTCTAAAACCAAAGTATGCAATTTTCTAATATTATTTTGAGGAAAAGACCTCAGATATTCTGTGCCCATTATGGATGATTTCATCTTGCTTCGGGGCCACCATATATGTAATAAAAGGACTAAAAACCATACATAATCAGAGACTGGAGTTCATGTCGTTCTTGTAGCACAAGTGTGACTTTGGCAAGTCCTTTAGTTCCAAACTTCAATTTCCATTTATGTAAACGTGGAACCCCAAAATCCACTAAACTTTATTCTTGGAGATTATAAAATGTGTGTTATCTTTATGAGACTCCTCTCCCACAACTAACCCGAAGAATGTGCTCCAAAATATCGATTTCATAAGGCTGATAAAAGATTCAAATAAATTAAGATACGCATAGTCACTTTGAAAATCGCAAAGCACAAAGTAAATGCGTTTTTGTAATTGTGAATGAGCTGTATGACAAAAGTTCTTAAGGAATTCAGAACACATTTTCCCCAAATCCTTGCTTCAATCCTCCTCATCCTTCAGGGCTCAAATCAGATGGGACTTAAATCCCTTTGCCTCCCCTCCTTTGTGTCTTCATCAGGCTTGTCCTCCTTCCATTCTAGTATCTCCTTGTCTCAGCGTCCCACTAGACTGTGAACTCCTTAAGGGTAGAATCATGTGGTCCATGCCTGTGTCTTTATCTGTACTAATAATGTACAAACCACTTAGTATAATCCAGGCTTCATCCTAAATGCTTTACATATATTAACTCATTTAATTCTCACAAAATCCTATGAGATAGAAATTACTATTGCATCCACTTTATAATATGGAAACTGAAGCGTGGAGAGCTTGTGACCTTCCCAAGCACACAGAGCCAGTGAATGACAGAGGTGGGACTTGAACCCAGATAGACTAATTATCTGGGTCCATGCTGTTCACTACTACATTACATTGCCTTGGTTAGATGGATAGATGGGTGGGTGGATGGATAGATTTTTACATTTATTATCGTCCTTTATTATCTCGAGTCACAGGCAATAATATAAAAAGCATGAAGATCATAATTAAATAGTCATGAGGTATCAGAATAGAGTTCTGTAATATACAAATGTTTTCAGTGGGATTCAAACCTGGATGATTATCTAACCAACACTTTTTTCCCACTGCAATCAACAAAATATATTTAATTTTCTATATCTAAACAACAATTATTGGCTACATTTAAATATACTTTTCCTTCCTGCTTTTAAATAAAGTGGTAAATTTGCTATGGAAAATGTGGTTTGTTTTTGTTTTTGTGTTTGTTTTTTGGGCCCCGCAGCAAGGCATGCAGGGTCTTAGTTCGCCGACCAGGGATGGAATCCGGAGCCCTGGCAATGAGAGCACCAAGTCCTAACCACTAGACTGCCAGGGAATTTCCTGGAAAATGTATTTTAAAGATATGCAAACACTTATGTGATACATACAGTGATGGCGAAGGGGAATATGAAAGGATTATATTTCCCTTTCCCCAACTTATCTGAGAACTAACTGTGCCTGAGGTCTGGGTCCTTTAAGGATGAGTTTTTGAACCCCACCCTAAATAAGCTACCCAAGAGATTCTGGTGAGCTTAGAAACTACAGCTTTAAAGCAAAAATGGCTTCTGCCAACAAAGACACGTTCACCCATCCACCCTGTCCAATTACACAGCCTCCATCTCCACCCCTTCTCCTCGTACACAAGTGACTACGCTCTGCTCTGGATACACCATCATTCTGGTCTAGCTAGTTTGCTGTGTACTTCTCCTCCAGGGTATCTCATTTACTCCTATGTTTCAATATCCTTTAAAAAACATCAACTCTTGTACTTTTTGTCCAGTTCCAATCTATAACTTGAACTTCTTGCTCATCAGACATCTTTATGTGGATGTTTTTTAGGCAACTCAAAGTCAGTATATCGAAGCCAGAACAAATGAACTTCCCCTTTAGTGTGCTCCTTCTAAGAGTAAATGGCACCACGACAGCCAAGTACTCGGAGCAGACAACTGGAAATTGCATTATTCAACCTCATCTTCACATCTTATACCTGCTTGATTCACAAAATCTAAGTCTATTTGTTAAGTGTCTTAAAGCTCCATTCCCACTTCCTCCCACCTCTGTAATTCAAGCCACTCTATCTCATCTAGACAACCCTAGAAGCCTCCTACCTGATATCCCTCTTCCATTCTTACATTTCTCCAATCTATTCTAACCCAGCAGATTCAAGAGGAAAATCTGACTATATTATTTCCCAGCTTAAATCCTTTCAAAGTCTACCAGATGCTTTTGGGAGAAAGGAAAAAATCCTTCCTGTGGCCCATAAGATCCCAGATGGTTCTGCTCCCACCCACTTGTGCAACTTTATCTCATGACCCTTTTCTCCCTGGCTTTCATGGGCTTTTCTTATGGGCTTTTCATGACTTCCTTGAATGTGCCCAGTTCTTTCCAGCAGCTTCTAGGCCTCTGCACATGCTATTCCCTCCGTCTGGAACTCTCTCTTCCCCATTTACTATCTAGTCAAATCCCACATTCATCTTTTGGACCTGAGCTTAAACGTCACTTCAGTGGAGAAGCCATGCCTGGCCAATTCAGGTTCCCCCACTATACACTTTCGTGGCACAATGTCCTTTTCCTTCACTGCACATTTTGCTCAGTGCATTTTCTTTTGCTGTGCTTATTACAGTTTATTATTTTTACAATTATTTGTTTTGTTCTGTCTCTTCTGATAGACTATAAACTCCATGAGATCAAAGACCGTCTTGTTCATTGTTCTGTTTACAGTGACTAGCACACATCCTTGAATGAATGAGTGAATGGGCTACTGTTATTCTGGTAGTTTGGAGGATAATAATAATAGACAATTGAGGCATACTTTTTATTTTATCCTCATAACAACTCTGTGAGAATATATTATTATCACCCTTTCACAGGTGAAGAAGCTAAAATTCAGAGATGTAAGGTGACTTGTCCAGGTTGTACAGGGCAATTCTTCCATGAAAGGGGACCACTGGGATCATTCTGTATTTTAAAAAATAAATAATTGTTTAACTAATTATTTCTCTAGCTGCTTTGTCCTTTGTAAATGCTAAGTAGTATTAACATCTCTTTGGCATTTCCAGGGAGTTATTTAGGATGAGCAAAGCCAGTTACCACCACCTCCCATTTAGGGCAAAACCCACTAAAAACTTTAGGGAAAGTCCTGATAAATGAAGAAACATCTTACATTCACTGAAGTGGAAAACACACAGAGAACGGAGCTGGGTGGGTTAAAGCAAATTAGGTAGAAAAAAGAAGTTGGTGTGATAAAGGCAAGAACAAAGAAAATGGATGAGATAAAGGAAGAAAGAGAAGGAGAGATAAGTACAAGGACACAGGGAAACAAAGAAAGAAAAACAGACCTCCTAAGTCCTTGGGAGAGTCCAGAGAGCACAGCAAAGATACTGTCGGTGCTTCTAACAATGTCTGAATACCTAAGTGTTTAGGAGTAAATAGACAGAGCATCTGATGACTACTTGGATTGTTCATGCCAAAATTTTAGAGATTTTTGGTGAATCAAGATGGAAATAACATTTTACATTTGTTCCTAATATATTTGTTTGAATATGGGTGAAAGCGAGAGGAAGTTAGAGGAAAAGCATTTCCTCCTCTATCCGAGCCCAAAACATATACTGTGTTCCCATCTCCTATGCTCTGTTCCCCCTCTGGCACCACCCTGAGGTTTGCCCTGACTCCTGTTGAATTAAGCAAGGAGGTCAATAGACTGAGGTGGCTCTAATGCCATGGTAGATTATCTAAGCAAACCAAAATCCAAGCCTGCAAATGCCTCAAGGTTATGAAATCAAAATGCTAAGGACAACCAATCACAAATAGCCAACCAGGCTGTAAGCTGTAGCCGATCAAATAATTTCCTTTCTTGCTTCTGCATGTGGCCTATAAAAGTCTTTCCCCTGGTTCCTCTCGGCAGAGCACTCCTAATCACTGGTAGGCTGGTGCTGCCAGGCTGGAATCAATTTTTGCTCAAATAAATTTCACATTTTTAATATGCCTCAATTTCCTTTGCTGTGCAGATTTTGAGTTTAATTAGGTCTCATTTGTTTATTTTTGGCTTTATTTCCATTACTCTAGGAGGTGGGTCAAAAAAGATCTTGCTGGGATTTATATCAGAGAGTGTTTTTCCTATGCTTTCCTCTGAGTTTTATAGCGTCTTGTCTTACATTTAGGTCTTTAATCCACTTTGAGTTTATTTTTGTGTATGGTGTTAGGGAGTGTTCTAATTTCATTCTTTTATATGTAGCTGTCCAGTTTTCCCAGCACCACTTATTGAAGAGGCTGTCTTTTCTCTATTGTATATTTTTGCCTCCTTCATCATAGATTAGGTGACCAAAGCTTCTACACAGCAAAGGAAACTGTAAACATGACACAAAGACAACCCTCAGATTTGGAGAAAGTATTTGCAAACGAAGCAACTGACAAGGGATTCATCTCCAAAATATACAAACAGCTCATGCAACTCGATATAAAAACAACAAACAAACAATCAAAAAAATGGGTGGAAGACCTAAATAGACATTTCTCCAAAGAAGACATACAGATAGCCAAGAGGCACAGGAAAAGATGCTCAACATCACTAATTATTAGAGAAATGCAAATCAAAACTACAATGAGGTATCACCTCACACCAGTCAGAATGGCCACCATCAAAAAATCTACAAACAGGGCTTCCCTGGTGGCACAGTGGTTGAGAGTCTGGAGCTTGTGCTCCGCAACAAGAAAGGCCGCGATAGTGAGAGGCCCGTGCACCGTGATGAAGAGTGGCCCCCCCTTGCCACAACTAGAGAAAGCCCTCGCACAGAAAT
Source organism: Phocoena sinus (assembly GCF_008692025.1). Classification (NCBI taxonomy): domain Eukaryota; kingdom Metazoa; phylum Chordata; class Mammalia; order Artiodactyla; family Phocoenidae; genus Phocoena; species Phocoena sinus. The sequence continues at coordinate 31,329,075 of NC_045772.1, read as the reverse complement.
GAAGACCCAACACGGCCAAAAATAATTTAATTAATTAATTAATTAGTTAGTTAATTAATTTAAAAAATCTACAAGCAATAAATGCAGGAGAGGGTGTGGAGAAAAGGGAAACCTCTTGCACTGTTGGTGGGAATGTAAATTGATACAGCCACTATGGAGAACAGTATGGAGGTTCCATAAAAAACTAAAAATAGAACCACCATACGACCCAGCAATCCCACTACTGGGCATATACCCTGAGAAAACCATAATTCAAAATGACACATGCACCCCAATGTTCATTGCAGCACTATTTACAACAGCCAGGACATGGAAGCAACCTAAATGTCCATTGAAAGAGGAATGGATAAAGAAGATGTGGTACAGATATACAATGGAATATTACCCAGCCATAAAAAGGAATGAAATTGGGTTCTTTTGCAGAAATGTGGATGGACCTAGAGTCTGTCATACAGAGTAAAGTAAGTCAGAAAGAGAAAAACAAATATCTTATGTTAACACATATATGTGGAGTCTAGAAAAATGGTGCAGATGAACCTATTTGCAGGGCAGGAGTAGAGATGGAGACATAGAGAATGGATGTGTGGACACTGGGCTAGGGCGGGAGGGGGGATGGGATGAATTGGGAAATTGGGATTGACATATATACACTACCATGTGTAAAATAGATAGCTAGTGGGAACCTGCCGTAGAGCACAGGAAGCTCAGCTTGGTGGTCTGTGATGACCCAGCTGGGTGGGATAGGGTAGTGAGAGGGAAGTACAAGAGGGAGGGGATATATGTATACATATAGCTGATGTACCTCATTGTACAGCAGAAACTAACACAATATTGTAAAGCAATTATACTCCAGTAAAAAAATATATACCTCAGTTTATCTTTTAACTTCCCCAACTGGGTTCTTCCATGGACCAGCCATGGTAAAGCCATTTTACTCTTCTGAATTTGTTTCCTCATCTGTAAAGTAGAGATAATCATTCCCAGCTGGTTTTTCTCAGTGGCTTTTGGCTCATAGAATCTCAGTAGTGGCAAGGACTTGAAGGATAACTTCTAGTATAAACTCAAACTGGATGCGTGAATCTCCACTGCATCGTCTCACCCACCAAATTTTATTTGTTCTCTTGCCCTTCCCTCAACTTCCAACACTTTAAATTTTAGACTTTTAGTATCGCTTAATCTATTGAAATAGTTTTTCTGGAATTATGTTCGTATATATGGAAAAATTTTGTGGTCTTTAAAAACTAAGGTGATACAGTTTCTGTTTTATGCATTATATCCAAGGAAAAATAAATTAAGGGTAAGTGAAAATGATAACATCAGGTATGGAAAATACGTTTAAAGGAAATCCAGATTTCTAATGTTGTTTTGGAGCCCAAAGCGGGGGCAGTGGGGAGGAGTAAGTCTTAAAGGTGCATCTCTGAGGATGTCATTCCTGTATACCAGTAGTTCCCAAGGTGAGATCCTGGACCAGAAGCAGCAGCATCACCTGGGTATTTGTTAGAAATTCAATATCTCTGGTCCCATCCCAGATGTACTGAGAGTCTCTGAGGTTGGAGACCAGCAATCTGTTTTCTAACAAGCCCTGCCCTTCGAAGTTTGAGAACAATTGCTTTCTTGCTATGAAGTGGGAAGCTTGGATGGGGGACTGAGGGAGGAGACAGGGAACAGAACAGGTGTGTGTTGGTGTGTTTTTATGATTAAAAATAAGGATTATATTAGATTGAAGCATGTGAAATTGCCAGTAGTCAACCATTTTGACCTATATAAAAGGCAAAATATGATTCAATCTAAAAATATGTATTTTTAGGTATTATTATGAGGATAAGATAATGTGAAAAAATCTTGCACAGAGCCTGGATATGAAAGTTTCATAGACATTAGTTTCTCTTCCTTTTCCCTAATGCTCTAAAACATACTGATCAGGGCCTCTACTCTCAGAAACAAGCTCTAAAGTAATTATCATATATGCTTTCCAGTGCCCAACGAAGATCAGTGGCGGGCAGCTCACCCCTATACTCCCACCAGCTCACATTCCTTCTAAGAAAATAGGTAGTTACTACTCTCCAATAATTAAAACAATCAAAGCAATACAATGTCTAGATGGTGCCTACCTATACCTCCGGGCCAAACTAGCGACTAGATTTACTCTCATCTCCTGCTTCTTTCAGGTATATATATATATGTCTAACCCTTCCAAAATGTTCTTTCCTTGCAGCTACTTATTTGCAGTTACATCCTTGTAAAATAACTGGCTTCTAGGAAGATATGGAAATGAGCACGGGTCTCAAAAACAATTCTGAAGCAAGCCATAAACACAAAATTCAGACTCTTGGTTGATTTCTTTTGTCATGCTGGGTTTGTCAGTAAATGTGGTGCTGTAGACTGTGTTATCAGAAATGGTGTAGAAAGAAAAAGAGAACACCTCCTAATCAATCTATGTTAACTAGATGAGTAATGTTGAACTGGATGATTAAGCTAAATGCACCTTACAATCTTTGATAGCTTCAATGAAAAAAGGTGGAGCTGAAGTTGGAGGAGGAGGAGGAAAAAAGGAGAGGAATGGGAAAGAGACCAGAATGCGTTTCTTGGGTGTATATGCCCTTTCCCCAGGTTAAAGTTAAAATGCTCAAAGGATCAGAATTCTGTCATATCCATCTTTAAATAATGCTCCCTCCCATGGAGGAGGGGTAGACAGTCACTAAGTAGTCAATCCTTATGAATGGCTGCAGAGACAGAGAAGAGAAGAGAAGAGAAGAGAAGTTGACCTTTTATATCCTGCTGAGACAGAGAAGAGAAGCATTAAGCAGAGACAGAGAAGAGAAGTTAGTGAAGACTTGCTATGGACTGAATGTTTGCGTCCACGCACCCCCCCCCAAATTCATCTGTTGAAACCCTAAACTCTAATGTGATGGCATTTACAGATGAGGCCTTTATGAGGTCATAAAGTTGGAGCCCTCAGAAATGGAATTAGTGTCCTTAGAGTGAGAGACCAGAGCTCTTCCTCCACTCTGCCATATGAGGACACGATGGGAAGATGGCTGTCTGTAAACCAGGAAGAGGGTCTTCACGAGAACCTGATCATACTGCACCTTGATCTTGGACTTCCAGTCTCTAAAACTGTGAGAAATAGTTTGTTATTTAAGCCACCCAGCCCAAACTGAGATAAGACTCTTTAGCCATTCAGATTTTTAAATAATAATACCCATTCTTACCATCTGCCCCCTACTTCAAATAGATGTGTTATTATCAAAGCACCTGTCTGTGTTGGAAATAATCCAGGTGCTCAAGAGATCACATTCTATGTGGAATGTTAATACCCTGCCTCTCTATTGGCTCTCACTGACTTGTTTGAGAAAACAAATCTTCCTTTTCAGTTCATTCCCCAAGCACACAGTCAGATGTATAATAACCTTCCAGCTCAAATGTGAGGTTACAGTACACCTCTGGAGTTTGTAGTTATGTATTTTCTTCCTAATGACAGTCTCTACCTTGCCTCCTAGTCGAAGCCATTTGACCTCAATCTTTCAGATCCACCACGTGACAGATGAGGGCAGGGCCATTTTGCAACCAAATTGGGGTGTGGTATGAGTACTATGACTTATAAAGAGCCTGGCAATCTTGAGATAATTGGATCTAGGTAAAAGCAGTATATTATGTATTTTGTTCTTTCTCAAGTTTCCTTGCACATCCTCTATTGCACAGGTAATTTTGTTCTGAATATACATGTGTATCTGATCGTAGGAGGGAAAAAAGAGCTAGTTGTCATTTACTATGAACCGAAGACACCTTCATCTGCTCAGGTGTCTCTGTCACCTAAGTGTGAAGCTTATATTCTACTCTTAATAAGACAAAAATATTTCTTACTATTAACTATAAAAGCTGAAGGTACTTAAATTTTTTTCCTTTCAACCTGGCCTTTCTGACCTAGTCAAATACAATGTTAGAAAGGATGAAATGTACTTAACTTACAGTAATATAATGTTAGCATAATACTTTACATACACACACACACACACACACACACACACACACACACACACACACACGAGTGTTTATTTCTCCCGAGAGGACTCAGTGGCATCTTTCTTTTACCTCACTCTTCACTCCCTTGTAGTGGCCCCTACAGAATTGCCAGGCCAAAACACAGCATAAGATCTTCTCAGAGAGGATCTTCTCTCTGCAAGCTGTCACAAGCACACACTTCATTCTCTCTGCTTATATAAAATTCATTAACACATAAGTACCCTCAGCTCTTTCCTAGTCCTCCCCCGTGTTGGTTTACTGAGACTACCATAAAAATGTATCTCAGACTGGGTGGCTCAAATAACAGTCATTTTTTTCCTCACAGCTTTCAGTTTTTGAGGCTGGAAGCCCAAGATCGAGGGTCAGCATGATTGGTGTTGTTTCTTCTAAGGGTCTCTCTCCTTACCTGTCTTCACATGGTCTTCCTCTCTGTGTGTCTGTGCTCATCTTGAAAGGACACCAGTCATATTGGATTAGAGCCCATCCTAATACCTCATTTAAACATAATTACTTCTTTAAAGACTGATCTCCAAATACAGTCACTTTCTGAGCTACTGTGTGGGGATTAGGACTGCAAGCTATGAAATTTGGGGGGGACACAAATCAGCTCATAGCACCCCCTTATGGAAATGAAGAGGGTAACTGGCAAGGTGGAGAACACCTAACTGATTTTCTTCAGTAAAGCAGAGTGAGAGCAGAGAAAGGGATCCTCCTATTTGTGCCTACAGAGGACCCCAAAAAAAGGGATAATTAAGTTTCAAGAAATGATTTGCATTTACTTGCAATGATGTGGAGGTGGTCTAATGAAGAAGATGAATAGACAGGTTGTGTCGGCAATGAAGCAATAATAAAACTACTGGCTTCTGGGCATCTCCACTTAGATATTCAACCAACACCCTGAATTCAACATTTCAAGGCTGAACTCAACTCTGTCTTTTCTCAACTCTACCCAGTTGTATTCCTTATTTTTATTTCCCTACCCACCACCCCACCTGGTAATCAAGCGGCATCCCCTCCCTCTTTTCCACTACCTATATTTAATTAAGTAAAAAGTCCACCTCCTCGATATCTCTTGAATCCATCTCTTTATCTCCATTGCTTCTTAATTCAGTCCTCAGCATCTCTCATTCATAGCGACTGAATGAACTGGCTATTTTGCCTCTCCCCTTACTTATCATTTCATCTTCCACACCGTCATTTATTATCTTTCTAAAACACAGATCTAATAAGGACATTGTCTTGGGTAAAACAATGTTTCTTCATTATTGTAATGGTTCCTCATTACTTGTAGGATAAGAATTTTAGTTTTCAGCAGGATATAAAAGGTCAAGTTTTATTTTTCATCTACATGCGCACCCAGCACTCCAGTCATGCCATCCTTTTGCTGTTCTCCAAACACACCATGCTCTCTCTTGCCTCTGTACTTTTTGGTCATGATGTTTCTACCAGGGAAGCCCTTTACCCTTTTGAGTCATCAGTGAAAATCCTTCATCTTTCAAATCTCAGCTTCAATGTCATCTCTGTGGACAAATTTTTACTCTAAGTCCATGTTAATTACTTTTCTGTTTTCCATAGCATCTTGTACTCATTTTTTAATAGTTCTTACTATATTATTTCATAAGTAACAATTTCCATACCCCTACACCATGAAACCTGTAAGTTCATTAAGCAGACAAAACATTACCTTGTGCATCTTTGTATCTTACCTGTGTCTGTCACATAAAATACAGTCAATAAATATATATTAAAGTAATGAATGAATGAATTAGAGTTAGTATTTTTTAAGCTTGCACAAACTTTACACTTGCTCAAGAGTTTGATCTATACGGTGATCATTTATAATAGAAGAGAGAAGTAACAAACAATTCTTGTTGGATCATTAGATAAAACATGGAAGGGCCAGATCTCAACAAGCTTAGGACATCCAAAAAAAAAAAAAAAAAAAAAATCACAGTCCTTTTGAAAAGAAATGAGAGAGAAATAAATATAGGTAATGGATGAATGGATGGATGGATGGATGGATGGATGGATATAGTACCAGATAACTTAAGCTATAAATAAATGATTCTGCCCAAGAAAAGATAACTTCTCTACCTGAGACTTGCCTAGGAAGGTAAGCCATGGGAAATATGTAGCAGCCCTTCCAACCACAAAGATTCACAGAAAAGAAAAGTGGTCAGTAACTTAGAAATGACCAGTACCAATAACATGCTCATCGACACTCTGTCAAAAAACAGCCAGTTCCTTTCATAACAAAGTGACTGTAGAATTTAACAATTCTGGCTAACAATGGAACCACCAAAAAATGTACAGAATTTTACAGAGCTTAAGTATTAGATTTTCAAATAAATGCCTTACTTTTATCTCATGAAATGGGACCAGTTTTTGTTGTAGCTACTTTTCATGCTACATGCTTATACAAGGTAACATTTTTAAAGTTGTAGACCGAGAAGAGTGTGGATAGAGTCCCTCAGCTCCCTTCCTGTTATCCAAAAGGAGAAGAAATGAGCAGTCATAAATACCAAGGTTTAGTAACATGGAAAGAAAGTTTTTGAAGATCTGAGCAGAGAATCATAGCCACTCAAGCCAGAGGGTCAAACAGAGAACTGCACCTCCATGTACTTCTCATTGCAACACTGATGGAAGGGACCAACTTGGCATATAAGAGACATTTTGCTTTTAATTTTCTATTTTTTTTATCTTCTTTCCCTCCTTTTCCTTTACACATCTTTCTTTTCTCATTTATTCCTCTTCATCTCTTCCTTTGTTATTCTTTTCTTCCTCCTTTCTCTTTCCTCTTTCTTTAAAGTGTCACCAGCAATTTTCTTTACTCACCTGTCATTTCTGCCTTTAGAAGGGGCACTCCTATCTCCATGTGATGTGGAAATTCAAAAAATTATAAGTGTGCCAAATAATGGGGAAAAACACTGACAAGTCCTGATTCCACAAGTGGTAAAGAGTGCAACTTTCTCTGGGAAAAGAGGTCACATTACCTGTGATGACCTTCAACCAGTGGCAACAATATCTTGTTACATTGGTGACTGGCTTCTCAAAGAATATCTAAGTGAATTAGGAGGAGCAATCTTGGGTTGAGTTTCCCCCCTACCTCTCAAAATAATGTGTAATTAACAATTATTGCTTTCCATTAACTGAATGGAAAATTTCATGTCTGAAGATGTTCAAGCAAAAACAGACAACCACTAATGAAAGATGTTCTAAAGGGGATCTTACTTTAGAGATTGAGATAAAGTACCCCTTAAGGCTTTTCCAAATCTGAGCCTGAATCACCTCATGTAACCTACACCATAATGGGAGTAGAGAAGGCAAAGCAAGCCCCACTTAAACTGAAACATAAAGAGGGTATTTGTACCCTGACTTATGGGGCTACATTCCAGATCTCCAAATGTCTTGTCATATGTTCTATTGCAAAAGAATAACACCTTCATACAATATTTTCCAATTACTTCAGAAGATATAAAATAATAGTGGCAAAGAAAACGTGAACCAGAAGTGCAAATAGAAATCAAAGCTTTCCAGTTCAGTGAAGCCAAAGAATTTTACTGCAGGACCTGGTGATCATTTACCCCAGTCAGGAGGAAAACTGTTGGACCGAAACAAGTGAAAGAGATTGCAAAATCCTCTGTTGAAACTGATGACATTTCACCCTACCCAAAGATTAACTCAGTTAATGGTGTAACTGAAAGGATGTGATTTGGAGACATGCCTTGCAAATACTGAAGCTCAGTGCTTTTCAAAGAGATTAATCCTGATAGCATAAGGGTAAAACATGCTTCTGATTAACAGGAAAAAAGCTAATCTGGGAGATCCTTTTGATTAGATAGCCCATTGCCACAATGGCAATCAGAAAAGGCATCCCTGAAATGCACTATGAAGAAGGACTTTAAAAACAAAATGGTTTACCTACAGAGAACAGGGAACAATTCAACCTAGTCCTTGTGTAAAAAGGCTCAGCCAGAGGAGATGATGCAGTGTCTTTGAGGGGTTCCAGAAAATTGAACAAAGAATAAGAAACAGACTATATTGCTGCTTCATTCAATTTCCATCGCCTAAATGGCTACTTCTCCCTCTTCCTGTTCCTCAAGTCATGAACAATCTGGAACCAACGACAGAAGAGGAAACAGAGTCATCACCCCAAAGACTGCACCAGTCAAGTGCCTGATCTGGTATTAATTTGAGATAAATAGGCATGCAATGGGAGGAAGTGGGTATATTTCCATAACATATAAAAATTAGTAGTCATCACTTAAAATAGAAATTATTTTATCAGTAAAATTAGAAAGTACCTAATGTACATCAATGGGGGTGGGTATGAGGTCAGACAAAGACCAATGAAAAGGAAAATAATAAAATTTTAAAAACCTGATAACAAAAATATTAATAGTATATTATATTAAAATTCAAAGAAATATTTTGTTTGTATTAGAAATATGAATGATGACTATGAAGGATATTTGATCAAATGGAAAGATGTAAAGGATGATAAAAATGTATATTCTTTTCTTCATTGGAACAGGCAGTTTCCAGATTAAAAGTGGAAAAGGTTCCAAAGGTAATTTAAAAGACACTTACTTGGAGTTCAGAGTATATGTTCCTATAGAAACATTGTTAAAAAGTGTGCATTAGGTTCCTAGGTTACCTGTGAATTCTATTTAAACCAAATATGTAGAAAAATAATATTAATTTATATTTTGAATCAGTAGAAAATAAAACTGTTATGCTGGAATAAGAATTAGTTATAGGAAGATGAAAAAATGAGGAAATAATTTCAGAAGCTCATTACCTAGGCTCACTTTCACCTCTTCTCTAAGCTGCAACCTCTCCCTAGTGATCACAGCTAGTTTGTGGCTTTAAATATCACCTATATGCTGACATTTCACAAATTTCAAACTCCAGCTCAGACCTCTCTGCTAAACTCCAGTCAGATAGATAACCCAATGCCTTCTTGTATGATAGGCGTCTCAAACTTAACATCCCTCAAACTGGATTTCTGATCTCCCCACCTCCCACCAAGCCCGATCCACCCTCCCTCTTGCCCATCTCAATTAATGGCAATTCTATTCTTCCATTTCTGACCCCTCTTTCCTCTCATACCCTAAATCCAGTCCTTTAGTCAGCTCTACCTGTAACGTATATCCCGAATCCTACTTCCATTTCTCATTTTCTCTGATCCAAAACACCAACACCTCTTAGCTCTATTATTGCTATTTCCTCCTAACCGATCTCCCCGACTTACTCTTGCCCCCCAAAATCTATTCTGAGCACAGCAGCTAGAAAGATCCTGTGAAATCATATGTTAGATCATGTCTCTCCTCCACTCAATACCCTCTGACAACCTCCAGCTCACTCAGAGTAAAGCCAAAATGCTTCCACTGCTGTGTACCCCTTCCCTGACTTCTCTGAGCTCATCTCCTACCCCTTTGCCCCTTTGCATCTGCAACTGCGGCCTTACTGAGCTCTTTGCCCTTCCTTGAGCACTCCAGGGCCGAAGTTCTCTTGGAGTCTGTGATCCTGCTGTTCCCACTGCCTGAAATGGTCTCTATATAATCACACAGTCAACTCTCCATCTCACCTCTACCGGGTCTTTGCTGAGATTTCACCTTCTTAGGCCTTCAGTGACCATCGTAACCTTTTAAAAAATTCCAGCCTCCCCACTCTTTGCATGCTGCATCTCTCCTTTTCTTTTCAGTCGATATCACCATCTAACATACTGTACATTTACCTTATTTGTTTACTGCCTGTCTCCTCCATTCTAGAATATAAGCTCCCCGAGGTCAATAGCTTTTGTCCCCAATACCTAGAAAAATGCCAGACATATAGTAGGTGTCAAATATTTGTTGAATAAATTGAGTAAATAAATGAATAGCTGAATGAATAAATAACTTTCTTTCACAAGTACTCTGTTGGCACTATTCTTACTTACCCTTCCCATCCATCATAGAGATGACATTTTTTTAATTAAAAATGGAGAGAAAAGAAAAAGTCACTAGCATCATATTTGGTCTTTCCGTCTCCATTCTTGCTGTTCTTCAATTAATTTTCCACCCAGCAGCCGCAATAATCTCCCTAGAACTCAAACCTGCTGAAACTGCACCTATGGAACTTTATGACTTTGAAGATAAACTCCATCCTTTTAACCTGGTTTGTAAGCCCCCTCATTGTCTACCTCTTGTCTATCTTTCCAGTTTCATGTGAGTTACTCAAGTTTCTGATAGCGAAGAATTGAGGCAGTAAAGAGATTTTGAATCAGAGAACGGCTATTGTTGCTGGGTCAGGGCATTGGTGACTGTTAGGAATATTTTATGAGTTGGCCCCTGGCCATGCTTACATATGAGGCAACCCCCAGGTCACTTATGCAATACTCACAGAGTCCCTACACCTTTTAAGGTTATAGTGAAGTTGGTTTATCTACTTGTTTCCTTGAATTAAATGTTACATAAAATCCCAGCATAATAAAATATATTTCAAATGAAGCTGTTCTACTGAAGATAATGGGAATTTGAGCGGGTAGAAGTCAAGCCCTGACCATTCAGCTCCCATACATCTGGCATGGCCCCTGAAGCCCTTTTGAACAACCACAGCTGAGAGGCTGCGAGTCATAAGAGTGTCAGGCAGCCTCAGTATGCAGTGACACAGAAGAAGAAAGCCTTTCAAAACAGCCACGTCTATTGGTTATTTACAAAAATTGTCCAAGTAACTGAAATGCACTTTGCTGTCCTCTCCTCCTCGGCTCAGTGTGTGACAAATAGCAACCTCTCCAAATGGCAGGAAACAACAAAACAAGAAATATATCAGCATCTGCATCGTTCAGGAGATAGAACATTATGCAGGTTTTCCCCTAATGATTGGCTCCAGAGGGAGTATTTAGGATTTGGTGCACTGCTAACTGAAGCTACCTCAGCTTCTCTGCCAGAGGATTCTGAGAAAAGGTTTGCTGCTTCAGTTTCAAAATTACATTTTAGACCGACTCTTCGAATAGAGTGCATATAGGGACAAATGGCACAAATGTTTAGCAAGCGGTGTTTGTCTTCACATTCTGTCTCTGTGCCTCAGATCCATGACAGCTTTATTTTTCAGAAGCCTAATAAAAAAAATGATCTTAAGAAATGGAAATTGGAGTTTTTAACTGCCAGAGGTAGGATTTTTATTTTTAGATATTAAGATGAGGGAGCTTAAAAGGAGGCTGTTGGGAGTTCCTTGCTGTGCCACTTGCGGGCGGACAAGTTTATTTCCAAATTGGGAAATATGACCCTAGCCAATTTTGAAGGCCCAATTTGAGCCAAACAAAATCAACTTCGAAGCATCGGTCCACTTGGAAGAAGGGCTATTGCCAATGCAAATCTAATGTTGTCTCCGACTTGCAATGAAACACATATACAAATCAATGAGTAACTCTGTGATTTTTTTTTTTAACACTTCTATAGTGGCCTCCCCTCTCCCCACTTCCTTCCAACATAACCCAGCTCCGGAGGATGGGCGGGGTGAGGGTGTGGGGGAAGGAGGCCTACTGGTCAGACCTTCCAGCCCAAAACCTATCATGACTTTGGAAGAGCCAAGAAAAAGGAGCTTTTATTTCTTGGCTCTGACCTTATTTAACTTATTTCAAGACAGAATCCATTGCAACAATGGTTTTGAATAGCCCTTCAGTGAACTTGCAACAACTAAAGGATAAATGGCTACCTGTAGCTCTACTACATACTCCCTCTCTCACAAACGCACACACACACACAGCTACAATGTGTGCGTGCCACCACATACATACACATACATCATACACGCAATGCACACACCACACACACCACATATAAACATACTACACATACACACCAAGAGACACCACATATGTATGCAAACACCCACATATATTCCACGCACATCATATACACATACCCCCTCACACACACATGGCACATGCATACACAGGCTACATATAAATACATTATAGACACATGTACTATATACAAATGCATACACATACACATTATATACACCATCCTTTCCACACATCTGTTCACATAATAAGCATGAACATACAACACTTGCAAACACACACCACACACCACAGACATATACACACACTACATATAAATTCACCACACACATATACACACCACCTCAAATGCAAATGCACACCCCAAATGCAAATATAAACACATAACACACGTAAGCATACCCACAGTGCACATAGACATACCCCACACAGCCCTTACAAGTACACAACCCCACACCTACACCACACACCACAAGCATACGTACACCACATACAAATTGACCACACATGCACACTTACACACCACACATAACCACACAACACACATACATGCACAAACCCCACATACAAATACATATACATACACATCACAAGCATATACATACTGTGTACAAATATTAATACATCACACACACAGAGTCATATGTCCCATGTACAAATACACAAACACCAGACATACAATGCATGCAGATATACTATACAAACACACACCACACACACACACAACAAACATACACATACATATGACACACATAACCACACACCACATACAAATATATACAGCATGACACACATCCACACACACAACACACACATATACACCCCAAACCACTTACAGATGCATATACATACCACATCACACACAGCATACATGCACACACCACATACAAACTCATCTTCATCTTCGAACAGAGATTCTGGGGGAAATCCAGGAGAGAAAATTCAGAGAAGAGAATTAAGACTACGGGGCACAGTGTGGAAGTGGGATTCAGCTTTAATTTCAGCAGTCTGACATAAGAACCATATTAAACTGCTGCCTGCAAGTCATTGCTGCTTCTTTCCCCCATGTAGGTAATTGTTCAGAAATCAGATCTTTGAGCATTTTCTATGTTATCACAGAACACAGAAACTAGCACAGCAACTAGTAGTCTCATACTTCTTGATTTATCAGCTCCTGTGTTGATATAATAAATGCATTAGCAGAGAAAATTTAGAAAAGGGATTTACCTCCTTGGGAGACATTTTAATTTTTCTTATAAATACTAGGTCTTGCAGTTCAAAAAAAGAAAGTAGCCCTTAGTTTCCAAACCATTTTTTCAATCTGCAATAAATAAAGTTATTTCTAAGTTGTCCATATCATCGTCTGACTTTCACAGACTTGAAAGTTACCTTGAGGCATCAACCCATGAAAAAAATTCCTCCAGGTGCCTGGGTCTGGGCGCCACCCAGCTCTCACATAGCAGCACCAGCAATCACGCCTTCCACCTGTGGTGACTGATCCCACAACCGGCAGAAAGTGAGTCTAAGCTGAGAACAACTCCTTCAAGTACAGAGCACTTGGTCAACTCAATAGCAGACGTTGATGAAACATTAACTTCTTCACATTGATCACAACAGAGCTATTTTAATTCTTATGTCTGTGTGAAAGCCACGGCTGTCCCATTTGATTCTGCTTTTAGGTACCAAAGGAAATGCTTGCCCCAAATATGCTGCAGCAGGCAGTGTGCCTGGTGGCTCAGCATGAGAGGTCCGGGAGCAGCCTGCCACAGGGAAGAGGAGTCCAGCTGGGTATCCTCAGGCAAATTATTTAACCCCCCAAAAGTCACAGCTTTCTACCAGTCACTTGAAAGTATAGCTAGCTCATGGGATTGCTTTGAGAATTAAATTAGACAAAATGCTCAGAACAGTGGGGCAAAAAGCAAGCCTTTAATAAGTAGCAGGTGCAATTAATAGGAAAAAAGGTGACAAGAGAATTAAGAGGGAGAACTGAGGTGTTCACATTGATTACGCATCTTCTCAAGGCAGGGTTTGGGCCTTTAACAATCCTATGATATTAGCTATCATTGCCTCGATTTTTCAGATAAGGAAATCGATGCTCAGAGAAGTTACAGTAACCTTCCCAGTGTCATAGCAAGTGACCAACTTGAGATGTGAACCCAGGGTGGAATAATCCCAAAGCTCTCTTTCTTTCTGTCCCACTACTACATTACGCATATTCTGAAAGCCTTTCCTTCTTCCTCTACATAACTGTCATCCTACTTACCTCCTAAATGTCAGGCTAATATCAGTCTCTTCCTGACAATATGGACCAAGCCTAGTATGGAACCATATAGTTTTAGAGTGATCTGGGAAAAGGGCCCAAAGCCATCTTGATTATGGAATTTATGGTCCATTCTGGAGGAAGGAAGGCCTTGCAGACAGCTCAAGTTCCCGAGTTGCCCCACAAAAACACAGCTTCCCAAGATTGTTCTGAAATGTAGAAGGAACTCAATAAGGCAATCAAGGCTTTTTCCCAGTGGCATGTGCAAGAGAAAGACAAAGAAAAATCTGTGACAAAAAGATGCACAGAAAGAGAGGATGGAAGGAAGAGAGGGAGGGAGGCAAGGAGGGAGAGCATGAGAGAGAGGGTTCATTTCATCTCAAAAGAATTGCAAGGGAAACACAAGACCCCACCTATCTACATGATACATTCAAAGGATATTGGGAAAGGAGGTGATAGGTCCAGGAAGCCTGGATGTGAACAAGGCCAGATACCTGGCCTCTTAACAAGAGTCCCATCTTTCTCCTGTACTCTTTATCCAGACCAGAGTGAAAAAGGCTCAGAAAATCAGGCCTATTAGTGGAGAAACTGAGAGACTATTTTCTAGATGTTCTAGAAGAAAGATCTATGAAGTGCTGCCAGAGGTCATGGTAGAATTTTGCCTCTTTTTCTTTGTCCAGTAGAAAGATTCCACTTCTTCCACAGGCTGCAGAAGCACAGGCCTGGTAAGAGCCTTGGGAAAGGGTTAGGGGTGGTGCTAGGATTGCTAGGAAGGCCAGAAGATGAGCTGGGTTGACAAGGGCTCCATCTCCCAGGAGCACCGCCCTGATCAGTGGGATTCTGGGACTTGAGCACCATCCCCAGCTCTGCAAATCATCTGACCTTTAATGCTGTTATAGCATAGAAGAATGCTTGTTTTCAGTTCCAAAAAAGCCAGTGCTATTCATACGCCCACTTTCCACATGTATATAAGATGAGATGGTGATGACAGTTCCATGTTCATGGGGAGAGAGGCACTGCTTTTTCAGGAGCTAGGAAAAAAATACCATAGAGGAAACACTGTTTACAAATGATTAAAATGGGTGCATGCACACATGCATACAGAAGAGCAGAGAACAGACTCAACCCTGTGGTCAGGAGCCATCAATGAGCAAGAGAGCTGAAAGCCAGTTCCAACTCACCTTTGGAACTGATAAGAGTCATTGTCTGGCTTTCCTTTATTCTTTGTTTTGATCTGAGGCTACCTCTCCTATCACTTTCTCCCTTGACACAGTCTTATTGTTAGCGTGGAGACTGAAGAAAATTGTTTGTTCCATGTAAGAGCAATACACTCCCCTCCTTTTGTCTTTTTCAGGAAATTAGTAGCTCCTGTTCCATTAACTGGAGTGTTTTGCCTTATCTCATTCCTATAAGTGAAGTGGGAACTTCAAGGCCATAATTTAGAATTACTCTGTCCAATTTATCCTAAACGGATTCTGTTCTCATCGCAACAGTTATCTCTAGACCTTACTAAAGATTATATGCAGGCTCACCTACAGGCCCACAATTGTCCTCTCTTTGGAGCTGAGGTCTTTAGAAATGTAATGATATGTGACAGGATTTTGAAGTGAGCTCTATCCTTTTATGGCCAAATGGATTTCTTGCCATTTTAGAAGCCAGTCTCTACATTATTTAATACTTTATTTTACAAAGGACCTGGGAAACTCTGGGTTTTTTAACCAGATGATACTTGCTCATTGTTCCATAACAATCTTACAGAGGTTTGTTACCTTTTCTGATATTTATTTGAAATTTGAGGTCGAAAAATAACATCTAGTCGTTAGGCGGAAGCCTCAATGTGCTCTTTACCACATAAGTACCAAAGGTGAGGGTGAATACTGAGGATGCCGACTAACGTGGCAGCTTTTTACGGTATACCATTCAGTTTCAAGAGAAAATTCATAGAGCTAAAAGCTGGGTGATGCCTTTCTAGGATACACCAGTTCCCTCGGTCAAGTCTTTCATGACTGACATCTGTTCTGACTGGTCAGAACCATTATGCCAATGGTTAAGTCATTTACCATCTAGTTCAATTTTAGTCCTATCTTAAAAATAAGCCAGGTGTCAAAAGATGTTAAATGATTTCCTCAGAGTCATATAGATAGTAGATAGCCAAGATTAGGTCCTGTCATTGAATTCTACTTCAATACCCTTTTCACCAACTTGTTTGCTCATCCAAAGATGTGTAGTCATGAACTGCATTCTAACAAGACTCCACTGTTTCAATAACTGAAAGGAGGCATTACAGTTCAGTATACTAGCTCAATTATTCTACAGCATGTCACGGCACTCTAAAAATACGTAGATTGTTGTAGCTTATAATTAACACAAATATCTCTTCTCTGACCACGGCGTGATAGAAACCAAGCTCAGAAAGGTCCATTCAGGAGCAATAGAAGGAAAATTAAATTTACCGGGTTCTCTAGATTCTAGTCTTGTCACCAATAATTCTGTGACTTTGGATAAATCCTTAGTTTTCACACGTAATATTGGGCAAGTCTAAAAGAGAGGTGCTTCCGTTGAGATTCTCAAGTGAGTGGTTGGACTGCCTGGTGATTGAGATCCCTTTCAACACTGAGATGCTATTGTTTCCTGATCTATTTACCAGGAAATCAGTTTAATACACTCCCCTTATTGACCCTTTCAAGGAATTTCACTTCCAGCACAGATGGCCACAGTCGTGTCCACCCCCATACGCAGAAAACCAACCCACAATTTCAAGTAGGCCATTGCAGCAAAGACTGCTAGACATCCACCAATTCCATTCGCTGCTTCTTTTTGGTATTAAAATCCCCCACCCAGATTTTCAGTGGGTTCAAGGCCTTCCAACTATAGATGACAACTTCTGACCTCCACTGCAACTAAGCATGGCTCTGTGCCTAAGTTCTGACGAACAACATGTGAGCCGTGAGTGGTATGTATAACTTCTGGGTTTTATTCTTAACTAGAAGGGATGTGCCTTTCCTCTTTTTCCCTTCCTACTGTCTGGGAGAGAGTTGCTATAGCCAACATGGACACAGAAATGGAAGCTGTATGTTAAATATAGCAGAGTGAACATACCAGCTTTGCAGTGCCTACTTCTAGACAGGCACATAAGAGAAAAATAACTTCTCACTGCATTGTGAGTCTTTGTTTTAGCAGCTTAAATGGTTTATCCAGTGGTACAGCCATCAGTGAATGCTGCCATGGAATAAGATGAGGAATCCAAGCGGGATGCTTCAGCCTCGGATTCTATTTAGTAGTGACCTAGCCCACAGCATTAGGGTTCCATTTACAGAGAAATAGTTTTAATTATAAACTAAGACATCTCTAGTTTCATAGTTCATAAAACCTGCTGATTACTAAGGCCAATGATGTTTTTAACCTAACACACCCTGTAAAGTAACGGTAGAATGAATCTTTACCCTGAACATATTATAGCCAGTGTGCTTTTCAAAAATGTCAATTTCAATAAATACGCTCACACGACAGAAACCTAGTATAAACTATAAACACGGTGTAAAATATAAGCCAAGAAATTAGTCAGTATTGGGTTGTAACAGCCACCAGGTTGTCTTTAGAAAGGTGTTTCTTCAAATAAAAGGTCTCTGTGAATTCTGAGATCCCAGGAACCCAAGGACCAGAAATCCCTAAACTTTCTGCCAGCGTACCAGCAGAATTATTTACAAAAATTTCACTTTACTTGTCAGTTCCCTACAATCTCTTCTTTAATATTAGGCTACGTCATAAATCATTATGTGAGTATTGCAAAACCAAGACCTGATATTTTATCAGCGTCTAGCTTGAGAGTAAAGCTTGGTCACAGTGATTGTGGCAGATGCTGCAGTGTGGTTCACTCAGCAGCCATCCTGATCTCCTTCTGACATGCCTTGCTGTGGAATAAAACTGGAAAGCTAAACCCTACATTCCCCTGAGGGTTCTGCATGGGATCCAGGTTCTCCTCAGCCAACTCACATTCTGTAAGCTACCTGATACCTTACATTAAATCTCTTTCTGTTTACACTGGCTAACCTCAATTCTATTTCTGTGACTAAGAATCCTGACTGCTACAACAGTGGTATTTTAATTCTCTCCCTCTTTAAGGATTGAAGACATGAGGAGGTACATAAGACATATTTTTATGGGTATCTTCTTATCATCAGCACTTTTAACATCAATGATTTTGTTGAGGGAAAGAGAAAGAAGCACCAGTAAGGAGGCTGGATCTTGGGAGCTCTGAGTGCTAATCAGAAGTGATAAATAGCTACCATCTTATTCCAGACTGACACAGCTAGCCTTCTGCGAAGACTCATTTTCACACCAGTCTTGATGTGGAAGCAAATGCTGGGAGACTACAGAAAGCTACAGAGCTTTTGGATGGGGTGGTTTTTTTTTGTTTTGGGTTTTTTTTTTCGTGGTACGCGGGCCTCTCGCTGTTGTGGCCTCTCCTGCTGCCGTGCACAGGCTCCGGACGCGCAGGCTCAGCGGCCATGGCTCACGGGCCCAGCCGCTCTGCGGCATGTGGGATCTTCCCGGACCGGGGCACGAACCCGTGTCCCCTGCATCGGCAGGAGGACTCTCAACCACTGTGCCACCAGGGAAGCCCTGGATGGGGTGTTTTTATTATACTTTTAGAGGCCAAAGGAGTGAGCAACAGGAGTTACAACCATTAGAAACCCTCTAACAATCCTTAGAGGAATTGTTAAGCCTGCTTCATGTTTTTCTCAAAGTGTAATTCCCAACTAGCAACATAAGCATCACCTGGAAACTTCTTAGAAATGCAAATTCTCACACACATACACACACTCCAGACCTGCCGAATCAGAAACTCAGGGTTGGGCCCAGGAATCTGCTTTAACCAGGCCTCCAGGTGATTCTGATGCATGCTCGACCTTGAGGACCACTGGTGTAGATCATTCAACCCTAGCTGAGGTTAAATGGAGTTTAAGACAGATAGTGGTAGGGCAGAAAAAAGACAATTGAATAACTAGATCTTTGATTTAAAAGGAAGCTCATGTGAAAAATAGAATATAAATGTAATCCCTTTCCCATGTAAAATGGGAAAAGCTCTAGTAGAAAGAGCATTGTGCTGGGAATTTGAATCAGTGGATTTGGATTTTTAGCTAACAATTAAGTAACTTTGAACTAGTCATTTAAGTTTTCTGGAATTCCATTTCCTCATTTGTAAAATGAAGTAATGGGATGAGATGTTCTTCACCACTCACAGCTTCTGTCTTCTATCTGTTCTGGACAAAATTAATGCTAATTATCCTTGATTAGCGTCATATTGTTTCCTGAGCATCATGACATTCCCAGTATAAACCTGATGACAGAAAGTTCCCAGAATTATTTCTCTACTTGGGAGCAGAGGAAAATTAACAAAAGATACAAGTATCAATAGTTCTCCACCCCAAGTCAATAGTCCAGGAGTACACTCCAGCTTAATCCAGGACTGGTAAAATCCACTGGATCTCTGAAAGGCCAATGTAATATTTAAAATATATTGGAAATTACCAATATCCTAGAAATGTGTACAAATCACTTGTATGTGTCTTTTATATTATTGGTGATTTTGATCACACACGAGACTTGAATTCTGAGGACTATATTTTCACACTTCAAGATACTGTGTGTGTGTGTGTGTGTGTGTGTGTGTGTGTGTGTGTGTGTTTGCTGTGAAAATTAAATGCTTTAATCTACTTCCAAAATTTAAGAATTGAGACTCAGTGACGTTCAGCTAAGGCCAAGGCAGGTAGTAATTACACTTGGGAAAACCGCAAAATGACATCCCTCAACAATGTGGAAACACTGAATCACTGACAGAAGATTGTGTCCACTCAGTGAACTTGGGAACTACAGTAAAAAAAAAAAAAAAAGGTCATCTGTGTAACTGAAGTTTTTTGCAAGGAGGAAGGGAGGGCTTGGCCTACCTGTGAAGCAGTAGGGACCAAGAGTTAATCAGTTGATAAATTTGCTGAAGGTGGAAACGCAAACACTTTGCAAAGCTATAAAGTAATAAATTAATAAAGAGGGTAGAAGAAGGTACAGCAAAATGTCTGTCCCTTATGGCTGAACCTGTATCTTCCTTCCCACCACCTATCTTGGCAGATAGTAGATACTTAGCAAATATTTGAGATTAAATGAATGAATAAAGGTTGAGAAGATTTTAACTCTTTGTATATAATCACTGAAAAACACAATATTGTAGCTGTGTGTTTCAAGCAAGAGCAAGTTACTTTTAATGAGCCTAAAATATAGTATTTTCTTGCAAATTTTTGCAATGTCAGTGGAGTGAGCATGAAAATTTCATGCAAATTTCATTGTGTTGAACCTTGTGAAATTACAAATAGTCACTGCTTATGGCTTACAAACATGGCAAATTCAAATGGTCTACATTTTTTCTTTTTTGTCTAGGAGACATCACCTACATTTAAAAAACTGATTAGTGCTCTCTTCGTAAACAATGAGTCACAAAGAGTTAATCCTGGCACTAGAATAGATGGAGCCAACACATGTTATCAAGACCCACCTCTCCCCCCTTAAAACATAGGACTGCCAATTATCTACAGGGGTAATTTCAGAACATAGATCTTTTAAAAACTAAATGAAACATAATGTTGTTCCAGAGATATTAGAGGAAAATGCTTAGAAGACAGTCTTAAAAATAGAAGGTTTTAAAATTAGTGGTGATAGTTGCATAACTCAGCGAATAGACTAAAAACTATTGAATTGTACACTTAAAAATTGAATTTATGGTATATCTATTACATTCCAAAAATTTTTTTAAATAGAAGACACTAGGCTACAGAGAATGGAAATACAAGTGCACTATGTGGACCATTCTGCAGCTAAGGAGGAGGAAGAGAGTTCTATGCCAAGCCCCAGACATCTGCCTTGTTGCAGGCCAGCCTTCACAGGATCCTCTCTGCGAAGACTGCATGTCGCAGCTCACACCTTGCCAAGTCAGGAAAATAAATATACATGCAGTATTAATAGCCTCTGGTGTTTTCAGCACGATGCTGGAATTCTGGAAAGGGATCCCCTGAACAGTCCTAAATCAAAGCCTGATGAGAACTGTCATCTTTGCAAAATGCCATTTGAGTCTTTGTGGGAAGGACTTTTCTCAGATCTGCTTGTCCAGTCAAGCTCAGATGGCTGGCTCTAGGACATAGGATAAATGTAGAGTTACTTAAAAGCAGTGATTCTTAACCTGAAGGAAGAAAATGTCAGGAATCCCAGATAAAAGGCAAGAAAAGTCAGAAGAATGTACATATACACAGACCCAATTTTATATACAACATCAAGGGCCCAAAGGGCCTTGGAATCCCTTCCACAGACTCCATGTTAAGAATCCTCAGTTTATATTCTGTACAGCATGTCCCACATTCTATTAGATTATTTTAGTGAAATTTAACATTGAAAACGAAATACTAAGATCTTAGAGAAGCTCTAAAGAGGCCACCCTTTTCTTTTACTACCACAAATACTGGGAAGAAGCTCTAAAGAGGCCACCCTTTTCTTTTACTACCACAAATACTGGGAAATTTAATTTCGTAACTAGAACCTACAACATATTCTAATGGGAAGCAAACGGCCCTGGACAATGGGGGGAAGTCCCCGGTAGACTGAAATCATAAATATCTTATGTTTTCATTGTCTTTGGCTTCTCTCTGGTTTTGTTCTTCGTTTTTTTTCCCCCCATTTGTCACACACAATATTATCCTTTTCTCAGTGTATTTTTGACAGTGCATTTTACCCCAACACCTTGACAGGCACATACAGTTTAAAAATTATTTGGAAGACTTATTTTAATAATAGCCATTTCCAGCAATTATCACTAACAATTACAATCTGTAGCAAAAGACTCTGAAGAGACCAAGAGCTCAGTCATTTTCTACGACTTAGGTTACTTGGCCCAAACCAGGCTGAGTAAGAATCTCAAGACAAGATTTTGAGTGTATTTTTTTTTTAACACCTTTATTGGAGTATAATTGCTTTACAATGGTGTGTTAGTTTCTGCTTTATAACAGAGTGAATCAGCTATACAAATACATATATCCCCATATCTCCTCCCTCTTGCATCTGCTTCCTACCCTCCCTACCCCACCCTTGACTGTATTTTTAAAACATATCTTTTTTTAAAGGGATGGAATCAAAAGTGGCAAGAATTTATTAAGCGCCTGTGTATTCTCAGCATTATGTTTAAATGCCGTGAACCACAAAGGAAAACTAACTGCTTCCTTCAGAGAACTCACAACCAGCTGACGAATGTTTTAGCAATGAAAGAATGGAAGGACAATTGGTTCTAAATATTCACATTCATGAACCATAAAAGGAAAAAATATTTCAAATAAAGAAAAGAAGTGTTTTATATTCCACCATCTGACTTGCATATAATAAAAACTGAGGACTTTATGAATGCTGCACTGAAATACCAAAATTCAGGGAGCAGGGGTGAGGGGAGATATGTCAACAATTACCAAAAAGCATTTATTTCCTGGCACTCTGCACAATTCCATACTATACAATATGTACTTAAAAGAAGAAAATGTACTTAAAAGAAGAAAACTTAAAGGAAGCCATGGCCCTTGTACATAAGTCGCCTACAATCCAAGTTTATCTTTCCCAATTGATGAGAAAAAAAAAAAGTTGCTTTCTTTTTTTCTGACTAGAAGCTCCAACAGGAAGTATCAAAGGAGAAATCTGTTCTTGCAAGATTCTCAACCAGAAACAGAAACATCTCCATCAGAAATATAGCAAATAGGACTGTTCTCCTGAGATTTCTAACCTAATTAGCC
Source organism: Phocoena sinus (assembly GCF_008692025.1). Lineage (NCBI taxonomy): Eukaryota > Metazoa > Chordata > Mammalia > Artiodactyla > Phocoenidae > Phocoena > Phocoena sinus. The sequence continues at coordinate 31,306,187 of NC_045772.1, read as the reverse complement.
AGATGAAAACACCTGTCAGATATTCCTTTGCTCAAGTGTTTCGAGATGATAAAAAAACAAATGTTGAATGTATTTTCTCCTTTGCTATCTATGGAACACAGGCTATGTCACTTGAGGTAAAAGGAGATTGACGAAAACAAATTTGCAGGTCATTTAGAAAGACAGCAGGGCTGAAATGAAAATAAAGGAGCCCAGACGAATTCTCAGATTCCCAATCAATTCTCATTTAATTTATAATAATGCCTAATGGTTTTTATTCCTAAACCAAGTTGAGCTAAAACTAAGTGGGTAGTTACGAAAATGAATGAAGCTAGTTGAATCAAACAGGATTTTACTGAACTGTCTTTTTATGTGATAACAACCCAATCCCGGACGACAGACAATCAATGACATTACATGAAGGAGGGCCATCTTGAATCTAGTGTGCTTTTGGCTCATAGCTGCCAGCCCTGAACTGTCCCTCTGGTCAGGCCCATTTTAGCATATTAGGCATTATACAGTCGCATGCCATGGACAGTGGTTTTGGAGTATGTGGATGTGTATGTGTTTTACTTTTTATCGCAGCATATAACATTCACATAGAAAAGTACTTAAAATATACATATACTCTTTGACAATTATTTAAACAATCCAATCCAGGTCGAGAAATAGAAGAGCGTCGGCACCCCAGAAAACCCCTATGTATCACTCTCCCCCAAAGATAAACACTATCCTTATTGGTGTTAATCATTTTCTTTACAGAGCTACTATTTAGTATACATACCTGAAAAATGGAGTTTGGTTTTGTCGGTTTTTGTTTTTGTTTTTAATTTTTATTGGAGTATAGTTGATTTACAATGTTGTGTTAGTTTCTGCTGTACAGCAAAGTGAATCTGTTATACATATAAATATATCCACTCTTTTTTAGATTCTTTTCCCATATAGGTCATTACAGAGTATTGAGTAGAGTTTCCTGTGCTATACAGTAGGTTCTTATTGATTATCTATTTTATATGTAGTAGTGTGTATATGTCAATCCCAATCTCCCAATTAAGCCCTCCCTCCACCCCGGTTTTGTCCGTTTTTGAATTTTATAGGAACAGAATCATAATGTAGGCATTTTTATGCCATAAATTTTTTTGTTTAACCTTACAGTTGTAACAGCTTCCACAGTCTCTAGGTGTTGCCTGTAACTATCGTTTGTTCATTTACATTACTGTTTAGTATTCCAGTTTATTTTCCCATCATGCATAGATTCTGGGGCCCATATGCAAGCATTTCTTAAAGGTATATTCCTGGAATTGCTAAGCCATATGGTATATATATGTTCAGCTTTCCTTAATAATGTCAAGCTTCCTTTCAATGTGATTTAACATCCTAATTTTAGCCAATCTGGTCAATAGGTCATCACCATTTCAATTTTTATTATTATTATTATTATTATTATTGGCTGTGCTGTGTCTTCTTTGCAGCGCGTGGGCTTTTCATTGTGGGCTTCTCTCTAGTTTTGGTGGCGGTGTGTGAGTTTAGTTGCCCTGCGGCATGTGGGATCTTAGTTCCCCGACCAGGGATCGAACCCATGTCCCTTGCATTGGAAGGCAGATTCTTAACCACTGGACCACCAGGGAAGTCCCCAATTTTTATTTTTCTAATTGCTAATGAGGTTAAGCACCTTTTTCTATGTCTACTGGCCTCTACCATTTCTTAATTTAATAATCAACATCTTACTAACTGGAATTTTTTTTTTGTTCACCACATTCACATGCAGCAAGTAGCTTGACCATTTTCCAGTCAATCTGGAATGATTTCACCTATGTGATTATAAAAGTATCATTATCAACTCTGCTTCAATTCTTATCAGTCATTGAAACAGCCTGCAAAAGATGGAATTGTGTTAAATCTACTGCTTAATATTATAAAGCAACATTTTAAAATCTCAGCCTATATCTAATCCTTAAGCCAATCATGGTGAGGTTGTACAGGGTAAAAGATGGAACTTGAGCTCTTTCTGCCACAAAAAGAAGCCTGTTTGGTACAGAAATTGAAGACTTAAGATCCATCAATGCAGGGCATTATGATAGTAGCTTATTGAACTGGTCTATTTTCTGAGTGGAATTACAGACATTGATATTTAGGGTAACACTAGGATTCTCTCTTCTAACTGAAAGAGCCTTAGAATTTCAGAGTATGAGTAATATGCTATTATGTTTCTTATAGAGGCATTCATTAACTATATCTCTCACATACCCCAAATGGTGAAGGGCAAGCTACACTCCCAGTAGTAAAGAGCATTTTCTGAAAGAGTCTCTATTTGGCAGAAAGGTGGCCTGCTCTGCATAATCTTGGGTGTGCAGAGCAGGGAGCCTCCCTCTGCCTGGCATTAATCTTTTAATCCTCTTAGATCATTTGGTTTATTGTCCTAGTCTACCTGTTTTCATTGTCTTTCTATTACAAATCAAAAAGAAAATCTTTTCAGCAAAAGCTGGAAAATATTTTAACAAAGCACATTTTAAACTGCTAATTTTGGCAGACATAAACTTAAATGAAACTTTTCATTTTTTCTCAAATTCCATAATATACATCCATTTTCTACTTCTTTTCTCTTTTGTGAGAAAAAAATTTCCAAGACCTAGCCACAAAATACTTTTAAAGTGTATAACTACAGAGAATACACATGAATGTAAAACTATTCGAAATGCATAATTGCACTAACAGCAAAGAAAGCGTTCAAAGGCATACATCTTCCTGGGGCTCTTTGTTTATTTCGCTTTTTACTCTCTTTTTTGTAGTGATTATCAAATTTACCAGGGAGCACTAAATGCAGCATACAAAGGAAAAATAACTTGTTTGAAATGTTATGTATAAACAGGTAACCAGTTGCCAATCAGATGAAAATAAAACCAATTGTTCAGCTGAAATGAATAACAAGTTCAGGCAGTACAGTTGCTTCAACTGGCCATTGCCTTAACGTCTTCAAGAAACAGAGAAGTAGAATTGCCTAAGTGTGTTACCATATATACTCTTTATCAGAGGTGTGTGCATGGGGCAGTTTTCCTAAATTGTTAACTGCTGCTAGATTTATAACAAACATTTCTGACAAAGTTTTACTCAATTCTATTTCACAATATATTGAAATATTCTCTTCTATTTAAATGCATTTTACATTTGTATGCAATATTGTATTCACTATCATATCCCTAGTACTTACTAGCACAGTGGATAGGACTTAGTCAACACCCAAATGTTTGTTGAATAAGCAATGAAACTTTTTTGTGGCCGACAATTTACTTCATTTTGAAGGTTTAATTTGAAAAGTAGGGTATACTCTTCCTTTTTAAATACTGGCATATAAAGTTTCCAGTTTAGGCAGGTTAAAACTCTGTAGTCAAATGAATCTAAAAACAAAGCAATAGAATCCCTCATACTCTTTCTCTTCAGCAGCTGGCATGAGCTTCAACATTCCATTCAGTAAATTTTAAATTATGAAAATAAAGACTAAAGAGTTCTCTCTTTAATTTGTTTGAGAGGAAAAAGAAAAAAAAAAGAGTCTTTATGACAACCCTTCCCCAGATCCAACATGGTATAATGGAAAGAACGTGGACATTAATTTCACTCCTAGTTGTTCAACAAATATCTTTTGAGAACCTATGTCAGGCACTGTGTCAAAAATAAGAAATAAAATAAATTTAAAAAACAAAGCAAAACGCAGCCTTTGTCAATCTTACATTTGTTTGGGGGCATGTTTCTTTCAGCCCTTTGTTCAAGTCTCATTTTTACCACTTTATAAGACTTTGTACAAATTATTTAAGGTCCCAAAGCCTCCCCTTTCTCACCTGTAAAAATTTGGGACTGTTTAACCCATTTCTCAATAGGTTACTAGAAGGATGAAATGTGGCAGTGCACATACAGTAACTAACCAGTGGTAGACTCTAACATAGGTTAGCTCCTGTCAACTACTCCCCTTTCTCCTGCAAACAATAGGTGATTCCCAGGAAGACATGAGAAAGGTCAAGACGTTTACATATTTACGATATAATTCATTCTTTTGATATCCTGCCAAATCAGTGAACAGGTATCATAATCCACATTTTTGGGGTACTGAATTTATAATACCAGATATATTACCTATGTGTTCAGATTTCTCCTTTTATGTTTTGTTTATTAAACTACTCATAAGAACTTCTTTACCACAAACTCACCTTGAGAGTGAAAAAAAATGCCCGCAGAGTCCTCTGGTGCACAGAAAAAAAGAAAGAAAGAAAAAAGGTTGAGGAAGGATATCTTTGTCTGGCTTTAGTATCGGGGTGATGGTGGCCTCATGGAATGAATTCAGAAGTGTTCCTCCTTCTGCAATTTTTGGAGTAGTTTGAGAAGGATAGGTGTTAACTCTTCTCTAAATGTTCGGTATAATTCACCTGTGAAGCCATCTGGTTCTGGACTCTTGATTTTTGGGAGTTTTATAATTCCTGATTCAATTTCATAACTGGTAATTGGTCTGTTCATATTTTCTATTTCTTCCTGGTTCAGTCTTGGGAGATGGTACCTTTCTAAGAATTTGTCCATTTCTTCTAGGTTGTCCATTTTGTCAGCATATTGTTGTTCATAGTAGTATCTTATGATCCTTTGTATTTCTGTGGTGTCAGTTGTAACTTCTCCTTTTTCATTTCTGATTTTATTAACTTGGGCCCTCTACCTTTTTTTACTGATGAGTCTGGCTAAGTGTTTATCAGTCTTCTCAGTGCCAAGAGCAGTAGTGGCATCTGAGAAAGTAATCATAGTGTAAATTGTTTCACATCTTTGACAGATCGGTCTGAACTGAAATCCCGCTGAAGAATAGACCAACTCCCATCACCAACACCCACCCTACCTGCTCCCCACTCAACATTTCCCCCATACACACATACATAGAAATGCACACAAACAACCAAAAATTAGAAAAGCAGAACCCAAGTCCCAGACGCAGGAGTCCTTTGTGTCAGTGGGTACAGAATTATCCAGATAAAGATGGAAACATGCACACAAAGAGCCAGGAAGCCCCATATAGAGGCTCTTCAAGAAGAGAAAAAGTGAAAGAACACTGCTTAGGGCATCCTACATCACTGTTACCTCTTGGTGACAAAGTTCAGTGCCACAAAACAGGTCCCTGAAATAATTTTTTTTCATTAGGCAAAGTATTACTTTACATCATTCTCAAGTTCCTAAAAGAGACTTGCAAATATATTAACCCAAAGTAGATCAGGCAGGTAACATTAGTGAGGTGGGCCAGATACATTCAACTGAAATTTAAATATTTAAGGATTGCCTTTGTATCTATAAGTACTATGCTGACTCCTCTTTTTTTGAAACTCACACTCTTCTCAATCTACCTGTCATTGGCCTGCTTTTGAAAAAAAAATACAGATTTTAGAAATATTTCACTTTTATCCTAACTTTATTGTAAGAAAAACAGCAGTCCAACCTTGATCATAAGTGGCAACTCACGCCCAATGTCAAAGAGAAATGAGAGCATGGCAGGGATTGTGTCAATGGCCCTTGGAACTCAGCTCCAGGCTCTCGGGGCCACATGGATATTACAGGTCCAGCAATACCAAATCTCTCCACTTTTCAAAACAGCCCAGAAATTTGTATTTATGCCTTAGTGTTGAAGATAAATTTTTTAAAGTTTTAAACACTCGGCAGAGGTAAACAAAACATATCTGATGGCCAGACTTGGCCTGCGTACTCCTGCTTGAACCTTTGTTAAACATCTACACTGAAACAACTTTGTGCATATCTATGTGTGGGAGTTGGCAGTTGTGGTGAGCAAATCAATGCCATAATGTCACGTGGAGTGGAGAAAAAGTAGAAAAGGGAAGAATGTTAAAATTTGTTGTACTACAGTTTGAGTTCACACTCTGCCTTGCTTCTTTTCATGAACCTCTAATTATAAATTAAATGGGATCTTTGGAACTCTTATAGTAACTTCTGTTTATGAAATCTACTCTGTGAATTCTATTAATTTATTAAATGTTATCTAAAATGGTTTTGGTGGTTTTAAACTTCTCAAAAACACCAGAAGGACATTCCCAGATCACTTCCAGGTACTCCAATTCTGATGCCAAGCTTAACTGCTTATTTGGTAAAAGGGGCCCTGTGATGGCTAATTTTAATGTTCCTACTTGACCAGGCTGAGGGTTGCTCAGATAGCTGGTGAAATATTATTTCTGTTTTGTCTGTGAGTGTGTATCGGGAAGAGATTAGCATTTGAATCAAAAGATGGAATAAAGATCACCTTCACTAATATGGGTAGGTAACCTCATGAGCCAATACCTAAAACAAACAAACAACTAAATAAACAAATCTCCTATTGGTTCTGTTTCTCTGGAAAACCCTGACTAATACACATTTTGGTATTTTGATGAGATTAGCATTTGAATTTGGTGCACTCAGTAAAGTAAATAGCCCTCCTCAATATGAGTGGACGTGATCCAATTCATTCAGGGCCCAAACAGAACAAAAGGAGGAAGAAGCAGGAATACATCCCTTTTTTTCCTGCTTCATCCATTGAGCTGGGACATCTCATCTTATCTTCTGACCTTGGACTCTCATATCTACCATTGGCTTACCTGGTTCTCAGGCCTTCTGATCCAGACTGAATTTTGTCACTAGCTTTCCTGGGTCTCCAGCTTACAGAAGGTAGATCGTGGGGTTTCTCAGCCTCCATAATCACATGAGCCAATTCCTCACAATAAATAAATAAGTAAACAAATAAATATTCTGTTGGTTCTGTTTCTCTGGAGGACCCTGACTAATACACTGATACAAGTCTTTTTCTGAACTAAAGTAAAAATGTTGCTGATCAAACTAACTGGCCAACCCAGGAAGATTTCCTGTCTTCCAGCTTGCCTCATGTAGTGGATATCAAAATCTCATCTTCATCAGTGTTTCCCTCCCACCATACTATTTTTTAAATCCTTAATTAATTTCTGTTTTAAAAGGACCATGTTTACAATTCTTCTGTATACAAATATATTTAAACGAAACCTGGCACTCAACCTATCTTTCTTTACATTTCAGTTGGTTCAATAGTTACCTAAACTTGACTACTGAAAGAGTAATGCTAGCAAGAATAGCCATCCCAAATATCTGGCCAACCGTTTAAAAAAAGTTCCAAGTATCTCAAATCAATGATCTGTAATGAGATTCACTAACTAGGATTTCTGACAGTTTACAAAGAATAAGAAGTTTTCTTTTCTTGATAATTACACTGTGTCTGTATCATGGTGAAATGGGAGGGGTTTCAATGACTGAGTTTTGTAAAACACAAAAGGAAAAAAAAAAAAAAAAAAAGACAAGTGAGCACAAGGAAACTAAGTAAGACTTAAACTTCCTTTATTTCAAAGAAGCAGAAGCACTGAGAAATGGAAGCTAAGGTCCATACTATCCAGAGAGGGCTTTCTCCTGACTCTGATCTTCTAAGTCAGTGTTAGCGTTTTGATACTGATGAAATCATTTAATTTCTGGTACAGCCAGCTCTCAGTCATATGCCCTGAAACAGAAAGATCGAGGTGATATGAATAAGTCAGATATTAGTAAAATATTTTTTGAAGTACATGTTGGCTTTGGCAGGAACTCCGTGCTTTCATGTAGCAGCATTATATTTCCTTTCTTCATCAAGTTTGGATTAGTTGAAATCAAAATTAGTTTCTGTTTCCTGAGCCACTGAAAGTGGGGACAGATGGATTAGAACATTCTTCTGGCTAAAATGATTGCAGCTTTACCAAGGGCAAGCCGCAAAGTGGAATCCCACACTCTGATAATCTGGAACTCAATTTAACACACATTCTGCAAAGAAATCCAACATTCATGACTAAGAGAACCCAACTCAAAAGCAGTAGCATCACTTTCCTTTATTCCCACCTGGTGAAGACAAACTGGAGAGTGGCTAAGCTCCAGAACAGTGAGTTGTTAATCATCATGGTTTTCATGCCTCCTTTAGAGGAAATGAGATGTAATCCAACGCCTGCAGAGGCCTTTTCAGGAAATTGCTCATCTGTCTAATTAAGCTCTTCTTTCTTCATAGGTCTATGGATACAGTCAGCAGACATATAGCTTCCAGAAAACCTTTGTGCCCTTTTTCTGTTGCTCATTGGAAATTTCTGATGTAATGGAATCTCCTTAAAATGGAGATGTTTGGAGATTAAAATCTCCATTTTATGGTGATTCCATCACCTTGTATTAAGCACTGGCTAAACGTCATGGACACTTTATTAACAAGTGTCATTTCCTATAGGGAAGCACTTTTGAAAGAGTGCAAATTAGAAAGCCTAAGAGACTACACAGATGGTTTTATACCTCGTCACTAGCATAGAGCATCTAACTGCTCACTGGCGCCAAGTTTATAAGTGCTCAGGCAAGGATGTTCCAGCTTGTTTATTTGTTTTTTTCAGTAAAATAGTCATTGTACTTTGGCCTCTGCCCCTTTCATAATACACCACAGATGACCTATCCTCTGTCCTACCTGCCACCAGTTAACCTTGTTTCATTCCCTGTCCTTGCAAAGTTAGTACAACCCACTGCACTTCCACTGTAACCATTTACCATGTCTGTCCTTTCTAAGCCAGGTTCTCAATTTCTAACTTAATTAAAGAGCAATGTGGCAGACATTTATGGAGTCCTATGTCAGATCCTGGGCACATGAAACAGAGTAAGATGGGAGTTTTGCCCTCAAGAAGTTTGCAATTTAGCAGGAAGAAAAATACAGAATTGATAAAAACTTCCACATCCAACTATAATAGGAGCAAAAAGAAAAAAGTCATCTAAACAGCATGTTAAAGAAGCAAAAAGGAAGAGGCAAACAAGTCATCATTACTCTCCCTACCTATGAAAAAAAATTTATCACTTTTAAGTGCTTTTATATTTTGCAAATAATACTATTCAAATATGTGGTCATACATATGTCGTTAAAGGAGGGTGGATAGCAAGTGTGTTCATCCTCTCCCACTGACCTATTATATCTAAGTACTTTAGAAAGGGAAAATCGATTCTTATTTATTAAGTTATACCAACACGGAATATAACAGATAAATGAGGTTAAAAGAAACAAAGAGCGCAGTATGGAAGTCTATTGAAGCTAACGAGCCTCCCCCATTTCCCTGCACCTCGAAAAGCACACTATAGCAATGATAGGACAGGACTGGAACCTCAGTCTCATTCAGTTTTACCATCCCCTTGGCCCACCTTGAATCAAAACTACTCAAATTCTTAGATCTGTTGAAAGGCATCACAATAGAAATAATTATGGGCCTTCAAGCAGGTCTCTAGATTTGAGATTTAACATTCCAGTAGTTCTGGAATGCATTCATCTCTATTCAAGCACACCAAAAGAGTTAGAAGAGGATTTAGTTCATCTCTGTGCAACCTGAGCCTGAAGGCTCCTAACATCTGCTGTATTTATAGGTTGAGAGCAGATCCAGGCAAGGACAGTTCCACTCCATTCAACAATTATTTGAGCCCAGGGAGTCCTTATTATTTGAACATGCATTATACCCCTCCCACAATTACATGGTTGCTTAGGGAAGCAAAGAAGCACCAGAACACGAAAATATTCGTAAAGGGGCTGATTGACCTCTTGAAATGCTAGTCACCACTTATCCCACTCTACTTAACCCCTAGCTTGTATCTCCAACCATCATATCAATACCAACTCTGATGGTGTAGATGTTATAGACATTTAATCAAACAACGCAAATGCAATGCAATAGATTGCCAAGCAAAATGACAAACATTGCAAAAGTTGTAGGATTTCATAAGATTGGTGAAAGTTACGTCGGAAAATTCTTGGATCACACACACCCACACAAAGGAATTGGCAATGGTGGATCTATTAAAAATTAATGAAGAGGAAATCAACAAGGATACTGATATGATAGGCATGGTAAAAAAGAAAAAAAGAATGATTTGATAAAAAGGATTAAGAGCACTTTAGGAAAATTGATAAAGCCATCACTTAAGGCAAAAACTCCATTGAGATGACATTGCAAAAGGCATATATACATTAAGTGAAGATTTCAATATTGCTACCATACAATTTTATTAGAAAAGTTAGGCCGAAAAGAATTATCAGTATTTCATTCATCTTTGTTTTCTTAATGTGCTAAATATAATTTAACTTACATTTATTTAAATGTAAGTAAGAATAAACAAATTATCACCATGACATTTAATTTCCTTTTGAAGATACAGACCCAATTCATGGTTCTTTTAATTATGAAAAAAAAAAAAAAGTGTAAGTAGATTCATTTTTAGGAGCATTATATATATATATATATATATATATATATATATATATATTCATTCCTTGGATGTCCACTCCTTGGATAATGAAGACCCAGTCACTGTTCCAGCCATGATCTTTACCCTAAAGAAGCTTCTAAAATCCCATGAGGCTGCATCAGCTGTCAAGTCACAAGTAAGCACTTATAGCATCAACCTGTGCAGAGGGATTCACCTGAATGTTGCACACACATTCCCATGGTCAGTTAACTTAGTGCCGATGGGAGGGCTTTGCTCCTTATTTTAACCTAAGCATTTTCTTTGATTAAAAGGAAGGACCTAGCACCCTAAATTCATTTTCCCAGGACTAATAAAAGAACATTCATCAAAGAAAAAGGTCTCCAAGTGTTCAATTCTAGGTTATTTACCTTAGGTGCCCAACGATGCTTAGTTGAAGAGGTCAGGAGCAATGCTATGAAGCACATATAAAGATTAGAAGATACTGTCCTGAGAGAAAATATAGCCTCCTCCACCCCAAAAGCCCTGATCCTCTGACCATCGGAAATTTGCTGGAGCTCTATTGGAAAAGCACTGCTCTCTCTCTACCATAAGCTACAAAGCCCTCAATGGGAAACAATTTTATAACATCCCTCTCCTTCTGAGGAGGTAACCTTGTACAATATAAGAAGCCCAGATGTTTTGGAGTCAGACAAGCTGAACTTTAAATTCCACATTTGTATATACGAGCTGTATAATATGGACAAGTTTCCTATCTTTTCAAAGCCTCAGTTTCAACCTCTCTGCTATAAAAGTAATAAAATCTACCTCATGGAGTTGCCAAGAGACTGCAAATGACACAATGGTGCTGAATGCCCAGTTATGCTTTATAGTAGGCACACTTTCAAAAACATGTTGGTTCCCACCACTTCCCCCATGACAAGGAAGATCACGGGGAAGTATAACCCCGCTGGCACCTGGTGGGAAATGAGGAACTGAAAGGCGATAGAGGGAGTGTAAGAGGAAATGGAGAGGGTGACACAGACCAACTTCACCAGCACCACCCCAACTCTTCCCACCTCACCCCAGCCTGGTCCTAATCTCACATGGAAATGAGGGATAAGACACCTGTGTGTCAGACAGAAAGTACAAATTCAGTGCATCTGACTCAGAAACTGGGCCAAGCTGCCCAGAGCAGGTAATAAATATAATCACCCTGATCTAAGTCAGAGGCCTCAGGGTTCAGTCACTCCCAGCTGAGAGGTTTTCCTGTCATTGGAAGGAAACCCACTCTGGCCAACATGTGACAGTTGCTAATCGTTTTCTAATCTCAGTGTCAAACATGATCTTTTCATGAATGTGGTTTTCTTGGTTTGGTTTTGTTTTTTAAGATAGCTTATGAAAGGAGATCTCTTCTAGCCCTTGGAAAAATAGAGATATTCAACAAAAACTGGTGCATGTTAGTCTTCGTCTTCAAGATCTGAGCACTTTCATCTATAATGAGTCAACAAATATTTACTAAGCCCTGAGAATATTTGCTGTGTCAGGCATTGTGAGTGATAGAGAAGGGGTGAAAGGTGTGGATTTCACTCTCAAGGAACTTGCAACCAGCTAAGGCACACGAGACCTACCCCCACCCAAACCCCCGTGAAGTAACTGGCCAATGGGACAAAACAAAAATATCTATCCTCAAGTGACAGTATACGAGAGTGTCTGCTGCCCCAGAGAGTTGTCCTGAAGCTCAAATACAGTGATGCACAAAAGCTCCTAGCAGGAACATGTGTGTTTAACACTTTAATTTTTCTCTACCCCTAGAAGAAAATCTAGGAGAGAATAATGTTAAAGCCAAGGCAGCAGGGGGTCACAAGGAGGAGGTTATCAACAGCAAATGCTGCTGAGAGATCTTGACAAAAAGGAAGTCACAACTGACCCTTTAGAGGACTGTTTTTAGAGTGTGATGAAGATCAAAGTCAGTTAATTGCAAACCATTAAGAAATGAAGGCATATCTCAAAAGTGTAGCCAACAGGCATAAACTACACCTTTGAGAGGCTTGAGTGGGAAAAGGAAGAGAGAAAAACCATAAGATCTAGTGATGGGCATTCTGTTTCTTTTTTACAACACAAAGCTCTGTTTAAAAGTTTCCTCTACAAAAAGGGAAAAAACTAAAAGATTCTAGAATCTTCCCCAGCTCTAATAGAAAGCCAACAAGACAACCACGTGATCTTGTGCCTCCAAAGAACTCAAAGTAGGTAGACTCAATTTCTTTTTCTTTCTTTTTAATCAAAACATTCTAAAATAAACATAAAACAACTTTTCCAAATTTTTTCCAAAAATTAAATAATCTTGTTCGTTTCATCAGCATTCTGCAAAGCAAAGCAAAAGAAGGTAAAGGTTGGGAATTCCCTGGTGGTCCAGTGGTTAGGACTCCACACTTTCACTGCCGAGGGCCCTGGTTCAAGCCCTAATCGGGGAACTAAGATCCCACAAGCTGCGTGGCCAAAAAAAAAAAAAAAGATAGAGGTTAATTAGTTTTAACTGCAAGAAAGTTTAAAGAACTTTTGCCTAGAATCTTGCTAATCTCTGTTAAAATGATTAAGAGTTAGTGTATACTTTAAGTCAATAAACATTGATGTATTATACTGGCTTTTTATATCTCTCATATCACTGAGTAAATGTTATAGGAAATATAAAGATGCTCATAACAAGCCTTTTGCCCTCTGGAGACTTCAACTCAATAGAGACAACAGAAAAGGTATAAGTAACTTGTGTAAAAAGGACACTGTGACCAATTTAATAAAGGGCTAAAGATATTAGGAGGAAAAAAGAGAAAAAGGTGAAAGTTGGACTGGGAGAGCTGAGTTTCTTTGGTAGAAAAATGAATTTAAGTTGGATTTTAAAGAAAGCATAGGAATTTGAAGGCAGATATGACAAGGACAAAGGAGGGGGAGGAGGGTGTAGAGTTCCACTGGAATCCAGGCAGGAAGAAGGAATGAACAAAACCAAGGACAGTCATAAACAAAAGACCATACATAACAGCCTAAAGAGACAGGAGAAATATCCACTGTACCAGAAGGGACTCGACTAAATCCAAGCCTCTAGATGGAAGATCCATACCTCCAGGCCTTTCTGTCCAGTTCATTATTGTGTTATTACTCATGGCACTATTTCCTAACTTCAATATTTCAGCTCTAGGGTCTATTTTTTCCCCATTGTATTCATACAGCAGAAAGAGGAAATAACTCATCCAGCGGTGGGGATTTCTTAGTAGGGTTTTGAAGAGAGATGCTGAGGGTGGCTGACTCTGCGAAAATGTTTCCTTTTTCTCTTGCTGTTTGTCAGATATTACTGTTGGGCAACCCTGGTGAGTGTCATCAACATGCAATCTCATCCGATTTATCTTCCTTTACTCACTCAAACTCAGCCCTTTGCCTCTTCTTTTTTTTTTTTTTTTTCCTATCTCATTTAGAGTTTCACAACCTCTTACCTTTAATTGCTGAGTAAGTACAAAACGTTTGTGTATCTGGCATCAGATATGACAATCTCCAAGAAAAATGACTCACAGTCACAGAGATGGCCGTGGCTACCTATCATGCCTTAATGTTTTGCTTTGCCGTTATTTCATTTTAAAAGTTCAATTCTATTTTTCTCACAGATTCACTTTCAAAATAATAAATTTTCGTGGCTGTCTTTTCCTCCAAGTCCCTCCCTTTTGAAATGTGCATGACGGAAGTAAACCGTATGTGCTCCACAGAACTAGTGTCAGTCTCCCCAGAGACCCATAAAAAATTTTCACACCAATAAACTGTTGATGTGAGTACAGGCAATGGAATATTTGGGTCTAATGGAATTGAAAAGGGGCTTTCAATCACAGAGACAGAGGAAATTAAATTCATTTGTAGGTCAAAAGCTTTACAAGTGTCCTAGAGGTAGGGTCACCATGGTTACTGGCTCCACCCAGCTAACACAGATATGGAGTCTTTACAGTTTATCCCCAAGTCGACCTAACTTTCCTTGGATCAGCCAAGAAAACTTTGTTTCCTCCTTTCCCAATTTCTCTCCTCTGCCTCCATCCCAACAGGAAGAAAAATAGTTTGGGTTTTGACCGAGGTTTCTGGAGCAGAATTCCAGATCTAACTGTTAAATAAATATATACGGTTTGAGCGTAAATAAAGAGATGACTGTGCTACGATGCCTAACTAAGGCAGATAAGGAAAAGCAGGTAGTGTGTTGATGCTTTCAACAGTCTGTAGCTTTTATAGCCCCTGCCACTCCGCACCTGTGCCTGGACTCATAAACTTGGGGGCAACAAGCATTTTTAAAGCATCCAGTTAAACTAGGAAGGACTGTAAATGCATGAAAAGGTTTCTAGGACCTGCCTCATGTCCCTGAATGCAAGCTCTACTCTACCTATTATCTTTTTATATAAATATCTTCTCCTGCCCACAAATCCTGAAAGGGTCAAATCCTGAGAAGTCACTTGTTGTCTCTGTCAACACACAAAGGAAGCACCTGCTATAAGATGTTTCCTGCCCGCCCGTGGCAGTCTTTGCTTCCAGGTTTGCTGCTATATGCACAAAGCTTTCAATAGCACCTGGAGCTTAGTAGGAATTCACTAAATATTTGCTGAATATTGAATGAATTAACAAATCAAAAGGTCTCATTGTTGGTAAAGTGTCCTCTTAACTGACTACCTTGCTGCAAATCAGTCTTGCTGTTACCACCAGTCTCTATACTTTGAATCTTTGCCATTTGTTTCATTTTAGGCTCCCGTGTATTTCCAGCCTTTGGAGTTTTATAGCCTGGATTTGGCCCACAGGCATCAACCAGACCAGCAATTTTTATGGTTGTCTTGGGATTAGACCATTCATTACCACGGCTTCAACACTTCACTACCTGGCTTATCTTGGCTTTCACAGTCCTAAATTCCAGAGCTACATTGATAGAAATCCATACATAGCGCAATGATTTAAAAGAGTGAAAATGTGGAGGGTTACTAAATGTAATAGCCAGCCTCCAAGATGTTTTCCAGTGTCCTTTGCCTTTAGAGCTTGCTTCTAACAAATTGAACACTGTAGAAGTGATATATCGCTTTCAAGATTTAGTTAAAGAAGACTGCTGATTCCATCCTGTGATTCCTCCCTCTCTCTGTCTCTCGGTCTCTCTGTTTCTCTCTCACTGTTGGATCACCTGGGGTGATCTAGGGTAAGCCAGCTTCAGGTGGATCAGCCCCACGAAAAAGCCCATGTGGTGGGCTTCCCTGGTGGCACAGTGGTTGGGAGTCCGCCTGCCGATGCAGGGGACACGGGTTCATGCCCCGGTCCGGGAGGATCCCACATGCCACAGAGTGGCTGGGCCTGTGGGCCATGGCCACTGAGCCTGGGTGTCCGGAGCCTGTGCTCTGCAAAGGGAGAGGCACAACAGTGAGAGGCCCGCGTACCGCCAAAAAAAAAAAAAAAAAAAGAATCATTGTTATTCTTTTTAGCTATCTACTATTACTAGAATTTTTAGAAGAGATGCTCAATAATCAATTACAATTCAAAGAAAACACATCCATGTTGTATATGATTGCCTTATCTCAAGTAAGTTTTTGTTTTTTTAAAATTTATTTATTTATTTTTGGGTGTGTTGGGTCTTCGTTTCTGTGCGAGGGCTTTCTCTAGTTGCGGCTAGTGGGGGCCAGTCTTCATCACAGTGCGCGGGCCTCTCACTGTCGTGGCCTCTCTTGTTGCAGAGCACAGGCTCCAGATGCGCAGGCTCAGTAATTGTGGCTCACGGGCCTAGTTGCTCCGCGGCATGTGGGATCTTCCCAGACCAGGGCTTAAATCCGTGTCCCCTGCATTGGCAGGCAGATTCTCAACCACTGCACCACCAGGGAAGCCCTCAAATAAGTTTTTAAATATAGGGTTTACCAGAAGTTAGACCAGTTCCACAAAACAATGTTCCAGATATACAAACAGAAATGACCACATCTGGCAGTTGAACATGTCTAGGAATTCTTTTGGAGAAATTAAATGTTTGGGGTTTACGATAGTTGTGGTTATCATGGATGTCATGTACATCGATAGAGTTGCACTTTTTGAGATCTTACAGCCACTGAAAACAAGCCCATCTTTTAAATTAGAAAATATTTAGCATAATGCAGTTGCATGAAGGCCTCGGTTTCATGCCTTTCTGAGCACTAAAAGGAATTCTCTTCAGTCTTCTTCCAAAGCTTTCTTTCCAGGCAAGGTTTCATCCATTCTACAGAAACTACTCATTCTATAGAAACTTCCCTCAGATGGAGGGAAAGGGCTAACACATTACACTTCTTAATTCTAACCCACATTTCAGCAACTTTTCATCTTCTCTTTGTCTGGTCACCTGAAGGCATACAGAAAACAATACAATCTGGTCATTTGACAAAACTAGCCACCTACAATGAATGAGTGTGTGGACTTTTATCATATATAAAATACCTTTAAGTAGCTAAACTAAGCATGGACACAATAAAAGAGGAAGATTATAAAGGAATATACGAAACGTAAAATTAAACGTTGTGGAAATGTCAGGGATGGAGAGATGGTCCAACTGGGTAGATATAGGAAAGTTTAATGCAAGGATGTGGCACTTGACCTTAGCCATGAACAGTCAGGAGGCTGTGATGATTGAGGGAAAGGGTATACCAGTCATCAAGATCAGCAATATGATTTCTCAGTTTTGCAGAGAATCAGAAGCAACACACCTGCCTCTATTTGTAGCAAAGTTAGCAGTTACAGATCTTAACGACCACATCGAGTAATGGGAAGAGCACAAGCTTTGGGCATAAAAAGACAAGGGGACTGAGTACTGAGGTCCAGTCACCACATGGTCACTTACAATTTTATTACCTTAGAGATATCACTTAACCTTCCTGAGCTTCACTTTAACATTCTATAAACATCCAGAGCAAGAAAAACAAGTTGGCAGCGTTGTTTGTATTTGTAAGCAAGAAGCATATCTCCTGAGAGAATGTTACATTTGAATTAAATGTTAATTATAAAGTTTCGCCATAGCAAAGATACCACAGACCTAAGTACTTCCTTATATGTAGATAAATTTCTTCTTCTAAGATTACTCTGCATTTAACTTCTAAATTCTCTTTCTAAAATTAACTCTGGGATCTGGAGACTAGAATAATAGAAATCTCACATGACATTTTTCCAGGAGCAAGCTACTGAAAAACTGCTAAATATAGAATATACAAAGAGGAGGAATATGGAAAATTATGGACATATAGGAAATTACAGCCATAAAATTTCAATGTCACATTGCAAAATGCCAGATGCTGGAATTTCCTATAAAGCTTAATTGTATTTGTTTCAAGGAGAAATACCTTGGAAAGCTGGATTTTAGAAGTTCCTCATATTTTAGCCTACTATTTCCAATTATGCTGGAACTTCACTATCCATCCTGGATACACTGGAGATGTATCATTATCTAAACACTCATTTCCATTTCACAGAAATCCCAGGACTGTTTTTTCTAACAATTGAGTCATAACACTGCTGTTCCCATGGTTACCAGGAGTTCCAATTTCAGTTCCTCAATATGCATTTTATCATGTAAGATTGTACAATCCTTCAGAATAGGCCATACTTAGTTCCACATGCTCTATTATTTTCTCCAAGTTTCTCACACCCAATCCCCATTTAAGCTTCCTGTTTTGCTCATTTTTTGACTAAAGTTTATGTATCCAACCTATATGGCGATCATCTTTCTAGCCAATAAATTCAAAACAATGGAGTGAATTTAAGGGACAGGAATTGGGAGAAGATTAGAAAAATCTGCTTCTCATCACTCTAGATTTTAGCCCTAGATTTTAGTGCCATAATTATGATGGTAAGGGAAAGAGCAACATAAATCCCAAACTACGGTGTCCTCAGTGATTCTGTGATTCCATTTTATCTGTTCGAATTTCTCAACTGCAAAGGAATTTAATGCTCACAGCTCTGAAAGGTACTTTCTCTGGATATTGGGGTCTTACACCAGAGTCCACAGAATGGGCTTCAGAGGTGCTCATCAAGTGCCTGAAATTACGGGGACTGGGCACATGCACATATCACTTCACGTGGCTGAAGGAATTCACTTTAATGAGGAAAAGGTCCGTAGCCTTTTAATCAGGTTCTCAGAAACATATGTACAGCAAAGATGTTTAAAGAACACTCCTCTTGGACAAGATCTCTGTTTTAGGGAAGAGCTCTGAAGGGACAAGTTGTTAATAAAAGTAATTTTGGCAAAATAATCTTCAGTCGTTGAGAGGTTTTAAAATTTGATGTAAAATTTTTGGAAAACCAATATGGAAATGTGTACCAGGACCCATAAAGGTGTTCTTCATCTTCGATTCAGTTATTGCACTGCAAGGAATGTATTTTTTTAGGAAAAATATCAAGAAAGGCAAAAAAGATAAAGAAATGTTTATTTTGATATTATGAATGGCAGGAAAAAATTAGAATCCAACATAGACTGATTGAATAGATAATGTGACATCAACAAAATGAAACATTACAAAGCCATAACTACAAATATCCTATAGGAAAATATAAAATATTTATGATAAAATATTAAATGAAATCACAAAGAAAATACAAGTATGTATAATATAAATAAAATTATGACAGTTTTCAAATTAGTTGTACTAAAGTAATGGAATTTTGTGTGATTTTGCTATTTTAAAATCCTCCCAAATATTAATATCCTATTAAGTAAACATTGAATTGAAAATAAAACAGAGACTTCTGTTTAAACATGGCAATTTGAACATATATCTTGATCTTCATTCATTTCCCACACTTGACGAAAATGACACTGAAGATATGAAAAAAACATATAAATCTACAAGGAAAATGAGAACAGAGATGGAACTGACAGCATCAAAATTTTGAAATCTATAAAGCCAACATATGAGGATGTCTAACTTATTAAAAAGGGGAAAAGTTAAACATACACCAACAATGTAGTAAGATTAGGAATAAGGTTATGTACATAAAAGAACCCTGGAATGTTTCAAAATTGAAGACATCTTTTACCTCTAAAAGAGAGGAAAAGATGTGGCTAACAGATTCATATTTGAAAGCAACGCTGGGATCAAAAACAATTAGACCCACTCCTTGCCTAGATTCAACTCTCCCAGCCTACTCAGCCAGAGAACTTTCTCTTCCTCACCCAACAAAAAAATGCTCTTTGGAGGGATTGAAACAGGAGGATCTTATATTGTGAACAGCTGAAGTCAAAAGTGATGTACTGGAAATAAAACATTGGAGTCACAATAGACATGCTGAATAGTGAGATCCCTCCCTTTATCCTCACTCAGCTCCCAGAACGCACCAGCAGCCAGGCTAGATCCCTGGGAAGGAAATTTCTCACACCAGCCTGTGAGAAAAGATCTACAGATACTGATGGTTGTGGATCTCCAAGTGAAACATCCCAATCCAATCATGCTGGAATAAAGCCCATTGGTGTGCCCAGACAGCCTTTTAGTGCATCAGATTTAAGTACGAGTGGACACCCAGAGGACAGAAGACATTTGAGGAAAACCTCAAGAGGGACAACAATTAAACAGTGAAAGAAACTGGGAAGGAAAAGACAGGGTAGAAACAAAAACGTTCTTCTCCAAATAAATTAATATTCCCAGAGAGAGATAAGAGAAGATAATCCAGCTATGGAACAAAAGCCAAGATGTTATTTTTAACGGAACATTAAGAATACAAGAAAGTTCTTGAAATTAAAATGTGACATCAGAAATTTTAAATGCAATAGGAAGATGGAGAGTAAAGTGGAGATCACAATCTACAAAGTAAAACAAAAGACAAAGGAAAACAAGCCAGAATGTCCAACGTTTAACCAACAGAAGTTCTAGATAAAAAGAATAGAAAAAACGAAGAGCAAGATTTTGTCAAAGAAATAATTCAAGACAAGTTTCCACGAACTGAACTTGAAAGCGCCCACCAGATTCCTGATATAATGAATGAAGAAAATTACACATCAAGGTGTAAGATCATGAACTTTCAAAATACCAAGAATGGAAATATCTTAGATCTTCCCAGATCAGAAAGAAAAGTAGATCAGAAGCCAAGAATCAAAATTACATCATACTTGATTTTCCAATGGCAGTCCCGGTGGTGAAATAATGCTTTGAAAATTCTAAGGAAAATGACATCCAGTATTAAAGTCTGTATCTGGACAAATTATCCCTCAAGAATGGGAATAGACTAAAAATATTTCGGACAGGAAAAGCCTCAAAAAATGTGCTCCCATGCTCCTTTTCTCTGGAACTAGTAGAGAGGGTAAACCAAGAAAGAGGAACCAGGAGATGGGAACCAGAAAACAGAGTCTCTGACACAGGAGAGAGTTGAAGGGAATTTCCATCATGACGATGAAGGGAGATCCCAAAGAAACAACAGTGTAGTTAGACTAGAGAACATCAAGTCTACACATCCAGGAGGGATAACTCCAATACTTTTTTTTAAAAATTGAAGTATAGTTTATTTACTATATTGTGTTAGTTTCAGGTGTACAGCAAAGTGACAATTTAAGAAATTATTTGATATGTTTGAGTGCATCAGAGGAGATTCTGGCAAAAAGTTTGGAGTTGAGCTGTGATAGGTACTTAGAAAATTAAACAAAAGAAAAAGAGCTAGATAAGGATACTCCAAGAAAAATAAAATTTATATAGGAAAGGAAATGAAATTAGAGTATACTATATAGTTCATCTATGAATAAAGTCTGTATAGTTATATATACTGAATTTTGATTAATTAAACAGAATAATAAGATTATATCTGGAAAATAGGGAAGCAAAAGTGTTTCAGTGAAGAGGAGGGAGAGGCACATATTACAAAATTAAATCCTTGGCTTCAGAGTAAGAAATTAATAGATAGTATCTAATATAGAAAACAAAAATGTCAGTGTAAGCATGTTATTTAGAAATGTGGGAAGCAAACACTAGAAGAAGCAAGTAGAAGAATTAAAAATAGAAATAAAAATTGAGGACAGAGAAGAGTTGGGAAGAGTTGGGAAAGTGACTGCTCTTTTTAAAAGTAAGTTTTATTAACTGTTTGCTTTTAAATCTATTTACATGTATAACTTGCACAGAATGAAAAAATAAAGTTAAAAGAAGAAAACAATTGTGAAAAAGTAAATCTGAGTGTTTTCCTAGACTCAGTTTTTAAAAGTTGAATACTCTAGCTGACATTCAAATTGCAGCTTCCATTAATACTAGAAGATGAAACCAGAAAAAAAAGAGAGGATAAAATGATTTTTAAAAAAAAGACTCAAAAGTAACGTTCTGGGACTAAAGAACATTGATATTTTGATTAAAAGGTACTACTAAGTGCCTTGGACATGAAGAAAAAACACTCCAACTTAGACTCAGCATTATAAAATTTTAGAACATAAAGAAAAATCCTAAAAGTTTCTAGACAGAGAAAAATACAAATGGGACTAGGACTGGTATCAGATTTCACATAATCTTATTATTTCCCTCATTCTGTTCTCCTTAGATCGGCTTTTATTTTCCTCCTAACATTGATATAAATATTAACTTTTATTTTCCTATTTAAATAATAAAAACATTGCAAAGTTATACATAAAAATCTATTAAAAAGCCAACAGTTAATAAGAGACTTTAAAAAACAGCAGTCACAATAGATAAAAATGGCTTTAATGTTAGGGAAAACAATTTTAAGCCTATATAGTTCTATATCTAGCCAAATTAGTAGTCGGATATAATGGAGAATAAATGCATTTCAGATATACAAAGACTCAGAATGTTTATTTCCTACACATCCTCTCTTAGGAACTTACTTAAGGATGTTTTCCAGGAAAACAAGGGAGGAAAGAAAGGAGAACTTCAAGCCAAGAAATGGGGGATCCATGCCCCCGCCAAAAAAAAAACAGTCCCTGGACGAAAACTCCAGAGGTTCAAAGGAGCAATCAGGTTAAACATAGAGAAGACACCCAGGAAAAATAAGAGCGTCTTAAAGTTGGCATTTTCCTTAGTAAGATGAAAGACCTTAAGGATTTAATAAAGAGAGACAATGTAAATTAAAAACTAAGAAGAGAAAAAAAAAAGCTCTATTTAAGAATGGATATTAGCATACCGTTCAATATGCTATGAATAGTTTTTAAAACTATAAAAATGTAAGTAGCATTTATTTATTTAGACACAACCTATATACAGGAAGTGCTGACCTGCAAGAAGCTGAGGGGTCAGCAGACATTTAATACTGTCCAAAACATCCATAAGATACTTGGTCCATAGTATATTTGGTCCACAATACATCTGGTCCACACCAAAATGTCCCTGGAATTTGGTCTTGTCCATAGCATCCATGAGCATATTTGGTCCATGCCAAATAGTTTTGGACAAAACCAAATATCAAGGACTTTTTGGCATGGACCAAATGTCTTATGGACATTTTGAACAGGATCAAATGTCTGAAATGGAAGCAAGAGGCCTGAGGCTAAGTTAAAAACAGCCAGTTGAAGAGCCTTGCCTAAATCAGCAGAAATGGAGTTGAGTTTCCCAGCAGTAGGTCACTGAAGAAACCAATCAAAGAGACTCACAAGAGAAATATTATTTCTAAAATACTTTTCATATAATATTTCTCTTAGCTTTTTTTATGTGCCAAGCACTGTTCTGAACATATTACATATATGCATTAATTTAATCTTCACAACAACCCAGTGGGAGAGTCTATTATTATCCCCACATTACAGATTGGAAAACTAAAGGACAGAGGGATTAAATAACTTGGCCAAGGACATACAGTTAGCAGCTAGTATAGCTGTGATTTGAATCCAGGGACTGGTGCCACATTCTTGCCTTTTAATGATCACACTAAAGGGTTCCCTTAAAAAGTAGACAATTGTTTATCAACCATACAAAGGCCTCACTGCCAGGTTAGAACTATCCCAGCCACCAAAATTCTTGTGAAGTTCCACTTACTTTCTATACTTTTTCCATACAATGAAAACAGACCTAGGATAGCCTGCTAGAAAATGAAAGTGGTCCAGATGCCCAATCAGCCCCAGCTAATAGCCAACCAACTGACAGAGGTGAGCACATTTAACAGAGACCAGAATAATTATCCATATTAAATGACTGGCCCATGAACTCAAGAGTTAAATAAATGTTTATTGTTTCAAGCCACTGATTAGGTAACTCATAGCAACAGATAATTGATACTCTCAAGATTTCCTTCTATAGTAAGGAAGTAATCAAGGACTCAGTTAATGAGTAGGAGTGATAGTAGAGAGGAGGTGTCCAGACAGTGGCCACCAATGGTACCTAGGAGCCGGGCTGTGTGGCCCGGAACCTAACAGGTACTGGTCTGTGGCCTGGGGGTTGGGGACCCCTGCTCTAGAGAACATAAGTCACAGCAACATAGTTGCTGTAGTTGAAGCTCAGATTTGGTGTTGATAGTCTCAGTAGCAAAAGCAAAAAAAAAGGCACAGTCAAGTTATAGTTTTAATTATCATAAAAATCAATTAGGCAGGAAAAGAAACAAATCATTACCTAGATATTAGCTCTGGAAGAAATACTTTAAATAGAATACTGATTAATCATATGAATAATATTCCTGTGTAGCATCCCCAGAGCAAATGTAATAAAAAAATTTCATGAGGTTATTTCTCAACTTCTGCCCCCGTGAAAGCCCAGAGCTAAACACAACAAGGTATTCACAAGGTAATGGCAAAGGCAATTCATTAAAAATTCATACAAAGACAATGTGGTTCAAGAAAATATTTCTCTATCCTTCAGGCCAGAGGTGAGCAAACTGTGGGTCCAAGACTAAATTCAGCCCATTGACTATTCTTGTAAATAAAGTTTTAATGGAACACAGACATGGCCATTCATTTTCTTAGTGTCTATGGCTGCTTTAATGCTACAATAGAGTTGAGTAGTTGCTACAGATGGTACGGCCCACAGGGCCTAAAATATTTACTATCATAAAAAGTTTATTGACCTCTGCTTTAAACGAAATCTCCATTATTACCACTTTTATCCATGGAGCTTTTGACAAGAGTTAGTAAACAAATTGTTGATTTGAGTTGGATTCATACACTAGGCAGAACCATATGAAACCACTAATTTTCGATCTTTTTGATCTATAAAACATAAATTTTTTATAGGTGTTCAATCTAACACTTTAGGAAAAAAGATTAAAATCTTGTTACAGGGCTTCCCTGGTGGCGCAGTGGTTGAGAGTCCGCCTGCCGATGCAGGGGACGCGGGTTCGTGCCCCGGTCCGGGAGGATCCCACATGCCACGGAGCGGCTGGGCCCGTGAGCCATGGCCGCTGAGCCTGCGTGTCCGGAGCCTGTGCTCTGCAACGGGAGAGGCCACAACAGTGAGAGGCCCGCGTACCGCAAAAAAAAAAAAAAAAAAAAAAAAAATCTTGTTACAAAAATGAAAGAGCTAAACAAGTCTTTTACTTGGACGGGTAATAACTCTTGCATGGAGGAGTAGGATATGAAATATTGTTAAGCAAAGCCAGGCTATTTCTGAAGAAGGAATTTTAATCTCCCCACAACATAAAAGCAGACCTAACAATATTTTAGTTTTAGAATACTACCATTCCAAGTGAAAGAAGGAGAAAATGCCAACCATCCCAATTAAAAGCCCAATTTAATGACAAACTCAGCAATGATGGCTACCCATTTTGACATGATGGTTTCTACTGAATAGCTGCCTGTATTTATAATACGTGAAATAGTCACACAAAAGACTTACCATTGTATCCATGGAATTATACCAGTGCTGGGGACATAGTATATAGTCAATACACATCCCTTTAATTAAAATTTTTTCATGAAATTTAAACAAAGATGTAAACTCATCTACACACTGAAATGATGCAGTTGAAGGCATCAACAGAGTACTTCACACCAAGTAAATTATCAGTAAAAGATGTTTACATGAGAATAAGTTCATACATTTTTTTAATGTATAATCAATACATTATTAATATCCTACGATGTGCATGCCGTGCTGGTGGCTATAGAAGAATGTATGGCTCAGTCCCTTTAGGCAAGAAACTTTAAATCTAGCTGGAGAAGCACATGTTTAAAAGATAGAATGAGAGCCCACACGGCGCGTTTTAATAAAGTGCTAAAAGAAAAAAAACTGACAGTTAAGTGAACTATTACCATATTGTGTTGAATTCATTCCTCATGAAAATCAAACAGGAAAGAAGTCAAGTGACCCAGAATTCAGTCCCAACTGTGACGTTTCCAGCTAGAATGTAAATTATTTTATTTAACAGTGTTAAGCTTGTTTATTTCGCTGGATTGCACACTTCAGTTCTAGAGAAGCCTGAAACAGTTATTACACCACCACTAAAAAACTAGATTTCTGTGGAAGAGCTTCTGTGAAAAATGTTCAACAGATAATAGACTCAGTTTGCACTTTCAAGGTTTTTGAAACATTTAAAATAGCTTAATGTTTAAAACACTCCAAAGAGTTACATGCCAGATGTTAACACATTGGAAACCACCAATACATGAACTCCTCCTTCCGGTTTGACTCATTTTCAAATGGGCCTCAGAATAAAGGCTTCTTCTACAAGAATATCCTGACATTACAAGGTGAGCTGCTAAAAACCTCCCGTTTGCAACTACTTTTTGGTGTAAATCAGGGTTTTTTGATAGCGTGCAAACATATAAAAATACTAAGTTAAATGAGATGGTAAGGATTACATGAAATCACAAGTGTCACACAGTAGCTGTGATTCCAAGTGTTTGTATTAATCAAAACAACTCCATGAGTTTCATTTATTCACTATATAAAGAGTAAACATGTTCGGTTTGAACTTATAAAGTTATTTTTACTAATAAAACACCATCTGTTTTTATATAGTAGAGTTCCATTTAAGATTTTATTTAAAAGGAATTCTTTCTGCTAAAAAAAATATCCATTAGAAGAGATGATCTGAGAAGTCTTTTCCATATCAAATAGTGTATGGTTCTTAGAGCAAAGCTCTATTTTACAACAGAAATATAAAGCAATTACCTTGTGTCCTAAGAGTTTATAATATCACACACTATATACATCATATGTAAGGCAACTGCCAGAATCTGCTTACTAGTTATAAAATATTTGCTCTTCCCACTTGCTTTTGCACAACACCTGTAATTTAACCAGGGTGTTTTGGGGTGTGCCCGCATTTCCCTGTCAACATTACAGTTTTGAGCAAATGCCAACCTGTAAGAGATTTTCATCTTGAGACTGTTTCCCTTCTTGCAACACTGGTTGTACTTGTGCCAAAAACATCAACCTACTGAAGGAACATCCCCTTTTACTCACTCCCATCCATTTCTGGACTCAAATGATAAACATTTAGTATTGATACTTACATCTGAATTTAACTTTTTCTGTCCTTTTCCTTAGTAACTCCCCTAAAACAATCCTCACCAACTTCATAGGTCTTTTTTTTTCATGTGTTCTTAATACCTTAAGTATTAAGTTACTCTCTATTTTTTTATAATCAATATTTTTTGAAGTGTAGTTGATTTACAATATTGTGTTAATGTCTGCTGTACAGCAAAGTGATTCAGTTTTACATTATACATTCTTTTCTAATATTCTTTTCCATTATGGTTTATCATAGGATATTGAATATAGTTCTTTGTGCTACACAGTAGGACCTTGTTTATCCATTCTATATATAAAAGCTTACATCTGCTAACCCCAACCTCCCATTCCATCCCTCCCCCAACCCCTTCCCCCTTGGCAGCCACCAGTCTGTTCTTTATATCTGTGAGTCTCTTTCTGTTTTCATAGATAGGTTCATTTGTGTCGTATCTTAGAGTCCACGTATAAGCGATATCATATGATATTTGTCTTTCTCTTTCCGACTTACTTCACTTAGTACAATAATCTCTAGTTGCAAGTTACTCCCTATTTTTAATTTTTACTTTTGTTTTTTTCTGTAGGAAAGATTTTCATAACATTTGGAACTTCCAAAATATCTGCTCCATCATCCTGAGAGAACTCAGTCTCTAATTCTACACAGGAGTAGAAAAGTCATTCTGTCATTTCTACCCATTGTGGTATTTTAGGAGGCTAACTTCCTTTGTACCAACAAAGAGCTTTGTCCTTGCTTACAAAGTGTCCATTACTTCTTAACAGAGATCAAACCCTGGAGCCCATTTCCTAGGGAGATGAAATGCTAGGGGAGATAATTCTGATGACCAAACAATGACTCAATGTATTAAAAAGACAAACCTAAGCTAAAACAACGTTGTGGAAGATAGACATGGTTTCCTGAAAGAAGTTTACGGACAAGAAAACTTTATTTATCTAGATCTATGTCTGTATTCTGTTAGACAGATGTTTTTTCCATTGCTACTGCATTTTTAATATCAGAGCAAACTACAATTGCTCAAATTGCTCAAAGATGTTAAATATTTATACTTTCTCAGAAGTCCTAAGAGGAAAATGCAGCTAATAGGAGCAATCTGCTAGAGTGGTCAATAGGCCTGGTTTGGACTATGGCGGATGATATTATTAAATCTGGTGAGTTATTTAGACTTGGATGTTTCAAGGAATGGAAATATTTGATAGCTAAGTTCTGTCACATTCAATAATTATCTGTATAGTATTGAGGATAAAACACTGTGCATATTTTTAGAAAAAATTATCCTGTGTCTGTTCACCTGGTACGCTCAGGTTCATTGCATAGATGAGCGCAAATTAGAAGCAAGTTTACCTTTAAATGTGTAAAATATAATAGTGAATGGGATAACAAGTCCTAAGGCAAGAATAAAATCAAAACTCTTTCCTGTGGCCTCCAACACACTTCCGCACACTTGTGACCTTTTCTCCCTCTCTCATTCCACACAAGCCACTCTGGACTTCCTTTTCTTCAACATACCTGGCTTTGTGCCTGCTTAGAGACTCTCTACCTACCAGTCCTTCTTTGGAAATGGTTTTCCCCAGTTCTTCATAAGACTTAACCACAACAGCAGGGACTTTTTAAAGTGGGGAGTTGGGAGCGGGAATCCCAGGACACAGGGAATTAATGTATGTAAATGACTAGAATTTAATTAAGTGCTCAATCACTAGAGATCCTTATTGTTTGGGCTGTCGTTGCTACCCTTCTGTTCTCAGCTCAAGGATTACTTCCCCCACACAGACAGGTTTCCTCTGAACGTTGAATGTACAGTTTCTCCTTCCTCCCTTCTCCAAATGATCATCTCTGTCACATCACCCTTTTATTTTCCTCCATGCACGTGAGGGTTGCCTAATGAGTAGCATTTTACAGAAAAGCTAAACTCGGAATGGATGGCTTTGTTTTTAATAGACAGAAAAGCTTTCTCTAGTTTCTACAGGTAGAAAATATATTAAACCTGTCACAGTGATAGGAGCGAAAAGTCAGCACTTATTTTAAAATAAGTGGAAAGACAGTGTAAGTGGTATTAGAGCCCTGTGGTTTGTTGTTTATGGGAAAAGAGGCCAGTGTAAGGAAATCATCTATAACGTGCTCTTCTCCTTTGGGCATGTCAAGGCGGCACTGTCCCCTGGAGGTAGTGACTAAGAAGGTACTAGGAAGAGTCGTAATTATTATTTTCAAATCTAAGATACTTACATTGAGCAATGTATACTAAATTTGTGTGGGAAGGATGTATGGAGAAGAAGGGAGTCTTGGGAGTGACAGTCCAGTCTCCTCTCAGAGACCATTATTCTTCTCTATCCTGCCTTGAAATTTATGAAATTACTACTTTATGAAAATCATCACCAAAAATTATACTAGTGGAAAACATAAGTCTGTTTGAGAATGTGTTAGTTAAGCTCTTGCACAATAGATGTAGTGAATCATTAAACATAATGTTTATCCCTTTGGAAAATTGTCCTCCTTGGAGACAAACCAGGAGGACAATGTGCCTTGGTGCCCCTATGAGAACAGTCCTTAGGTGGCATCGCTGATTGCTCTGACCACTCCACCCCCAGCGTGGACACCCTGATATTCTGATATTCGTTCTTCCCTTCCCTCTCTCAGGTCATCCTTTTACTCTTTCTTTCTCATCTTCAGACCAAATGAGAGAGAAAAGAAAACATCACCAGTATAAGATGGAATTGGGTCAGGATATTTTGGAAGAATCTGTTCTTTCTTCCTCTTCTCACACTTTAATCTTCAATCTAAAATCACTCTGTTGGAGAGGTCAAGAGTCCAGATGTCTTGATTTCTCTGACGGTGATGTTTCCACCAAACACTTTCCCGGTGGCTCTTCACCATAACACAGCTCCAGTCACCTAAGGCAACCCAGCATTCTCATTGCACAATCATCTGTTTTACAAACAAGAAAGCTGAAGCCAAGAAACAGTGAACAACTCCTCAGGTTTATTTCAAATCAGTAAAGAAGATGATATCGAAAGTCATTGCTCATACCTTTCTTGACTCATGGATAAAGTGAGAAACAAGTTGCCTCATTTCACGCGTTGAAATAACCAAGTATTTATTCTCAAGTTTGCTCTTATAAGTATATATTCTCAAGAGCAACCTGACTCTTGCATAATCATCTGGAGTAGGAGAAAGGGAAAGTCCTGTGAGGGTGGGTGGGAGAGGGAAGGGTGGAGTGGGTGGGAGGCTAAACCCTGGAAGGATGCTTCATGGGCTATGAAGAAACAGTGGGTCCTTGGGCCAACTGGTCTGACTCAGCCCCAGGAAACAGATCATTATCATCAACTTTGTCTTTCAAAGGAAAGATTGGAGCCATAAATGAACATGCAAGTACTTGTTGGACAAGTGGAATAGATCTTCGTATTTATGTATAGGCATATGATTTATTGAGCACTTATCGTGTGTAATACGTATACTAGGAGCTTTGAATATATTATCTCATTTAGTTCTTACAACAACCCTAGAATGAAGGTATCATTCTCTTTAAGACTAATGCAAATAAGGCTTGGAGAAATTATCTTGCCCAAGATCGCATAGTTATAACATGGAGAAGTCAAGCTGCTAATCCAGATCTTCCTGATTCTAAAAGCTTAAACAAAGGTATTTAAGACTCCCTTAGGAAAAAAAAATCTCTGTTTTCACAGTGAAAAGTCGTATGCCTGTATATACACCTGACTTTGACACTGCATGCTCCTCGGAAACATAGATTTTGTTTGTTTGTTTTCATATCTATGTCTTCAAAGCAGCCTAGCCCCAATCCTGCCATACATTAGGTGCTCAACAAATGTCTTTTATTTCTATATAGATGCTCACATCAGCAAGGAGCTAACTGTGATTAATAATAGCAGCAGGAGCTGATAGATAAGTGACAGCAGTAAGATCCCCTGCCCCCTCCCTCACTTAAGCATTTCCAAAGAGTGGTGGGCGAATGAAGCTGTAAGAGGCTACTGTGAGAGTGGTCCAAAATGAAGGAACAGTCAGAGAAAGAATCCGTCAAAGAGCAACAGGTTTAGCATGCCCTGTCCTACTTTCACCATTAACCATGTGGCATAGAAGGTGGAGAGTATGGGTTGTACTATTATGGGCATCATTTTAGAGAGGTGTTTTTGGCCCCTGAGGTTGCAGCACTTTTCATATCTTCCCTGGAAACACATTGTGTATGTATTTTCATAAGTTCTATCTCAGCCCCTCCCTCCCATCTTCACCATCACCGTGTTCTTCCAAAGGCAACCAGCATCACTAATTCGTTTGAGGGGCAGTGAATTCAGAGACTTAGAAACAAATGCATTGAATGTTCTCCATCTCTCTTTATTAAAACTGTCTACTACAATAAATTATAGCCACCATAAGTCATTCTATAGTTCTTTATAAGCTGTCCCCGTGAAGACAATTAAATTACAGAAATTAAATTACGCATATGAGCTGGGGTTTTTTCTCTATGAACAGAATTTGGGAGAGGAAATCACTACCTATAACATGTTCTTTTCAAACTTTCTCTCAAAATGATAGTATTTCCAATTAAGTAGTGAAAGATTCTTTATTGAGAACTTGCTGTGTACCAAACTCTGCTTAATGATACTGGGAATTCAAAGGAGTATAAGAAAAAGGCAGCTGCCACTGAGTTGAAAATCTAGATGTAGGAAAAAGAAGCATCATCTATCGAGGTAAGCAAGAAAACGGGCTGCATGTGCAAACTTCAGATAAGTAACATGCTACAGAAATGAGAGGGGAGAGCCAGCTGATTTTTGCCTCAGGTGATCAGAGATGTTTTCATGAAAACAAGATATGATCTAGAACTTGAAGGACTGGTTAACAGGAAAAAAATGGTAATTATGTATTAACTTCTCTTAACACATACTATGCTGTGTTTCTTCCCTTCTCCTGATGCTTTTCTCAAATCTCTGTTCCTCTCAGTTGCCCCCTGAAACCTAGAAGTCATCTATAACACTTCCTTCTCCTGACCTCCCCACATCTACTCCGTCAAGGAGTCTTGTTGATTTCCGCCACAAATGAATCTCAAATGCAACCGCTTTTCTCTATCTCCACTGCTAACACCCTAGCCTGCAAGACCACTGTATTAGTCCCCTACCTGTCCTCAAGACTACTCTTACCTCTCTCCAAACACTTCTCGTGGTAGCCACGTAATCTTTTATTAAACTTAAATAGGTTATTTCTTGAATAAGATCATTCAGTGGCTCCTCATAGCCCTTAGAATAACATAAAATGTCCTTAATATGCTCCTTAAGGCTGTGCATGTTTCTGGTCCTCTTTGGCTTCTACAGCCTCATAATCTACTGTACTCTCCTGGGAACAAACACCAACCCAACAGAACTCGATTGCTGCAAAACGCAAGAAGTATTTCCTGACCAAAGTGTTCTGGAATATTCTTCCCCTCGTACAATGGAACAGAATGGATGACTTCTATCCAACCATTATATCTCAGTTTAAATACCCTTTCATAAGAAAAGTCTTCTTGGACGTCAATTTAAATTACCCTCTCCCCCTCGGTTCCTGAATATCTCTCAAATGTCCTATACTCTACAATTACATAGAATTGTCCCTTGGTATCCATGGGGGATTGGTTCCAGGATCTCCTGAGATACCAAAATCCAAGGATGCAGAAGTCTCCTAATAAATGGCATAGTATCTGCATACATCCTCCAGTATACCTTAAATCATCTCACGATTACTTATAATACCTATTACAATGTAAATGCTATGTAGACAGTTGTAAATAAAATGTAAATACTATGTAAGTAGTTGCTGGTAGGTGACAAATTCACATTTTGCTTTTTAAAACTTTCTGGAATTTTTTTCATATTTTTGATCTGCAGTTGGTTGAATCTGCAGATGCAGAACCTGCGGCTACAGAGGGCCAACTGTATTTAGTTTTATTAAAGACTGTTTCCCCATTAGCCGCTAGGTTAAATGATAGCAGGAACCATGTGTATTTTTTTCACCACTGTGTTCCTGGGTTCTTGCTCCCCACCAAAAATTAAATGAATAAATATGTTACTCAATTTCAATACTCGTGTTAGTTTCCATTCTTTGCCACCAACACTGATCCAGTTTGCTGTAAGTGACAAAGCAAATATCGTGCTTAAAAAAGTTCTACAAGTTTTCAGTATCCAGGGATTATGTATATTTCCATATTAGTCAGTGCCACAAGTTCTGCCCTTCCTTCCCTCTCAAATCTGAGGAGTTAAAGGAAAATTAAAATCCCATGCTTCATGTAGCTTAAAAAGCACTTTATTCCACACCTTTACTTATTCAATGTCTTTCTAGAAAAAAATTATTCTTTCTGGTTTTGCTTCTAAATTTTTTTCCAAACAGGCAAAGCCAAATCACAACGAGGAAATATCTGTTCTTTTAAGATGGATCTCCAGAAGAAAGAAGAATGAAACCCTTTAGAATCCTCAGATGGGAAGAGAAAGAAAAGAACCTTTTCTCTCTAGAATTAGGGGGAGAATGGAGGAAGCATAGCTCACTCTGGAGGCCAGACTGAACCCCAGGCAGGATTCCTATTCACAGGGCTTCAAACATAGGCTCTTCCCTCCCCTGGCCTAATTCAATATTTTATCAAAAACATTCATAGGTTACAACAATTCCATGGGGAAAAAAGCAAGAAAAACCTTGCACCCTCTCTAAAAATGTACCCCAGGTTTATTTTTTAATTAAGATAATAATAGTGAATTGAGTGCTTAAAATGAACTAGTCACTTTGCTAAGTGCTTAACATATATTAAAGCATTCAGTTCTTCCCCATAAACCCTAAGTACTAGTCATTACTCTCATGAGTCTGAGGAAATGAAGCCCAAAGAGGGTAAATAACTTGCAGCTCTATTTACAACAGGCAGGAGATGGAAACAACCTAAGTGTCCGTCATCAGATGAATGGATAAAGAAGATGTGGCACATATATACAATGGAATATTACTCAGCCATAAAAAGAAATGAAATTGAGTTATTTGTAGTAAGGTGGATGGACCTAGAGTCTGTCATACAGAGCGAAGTAAGTCAGAAAGAGAAAGACAAATACCGTATCCTAACACATATATATGGAATCTAAGAAAAAAGAAATGTCATGAAGAACCTAGGGGAAAGATGGGAATAAAGACACAGACCTACTAGAGAATGGACTTGAGGATATGGGGAGGGGGAAGGGTAAGCTGTGACAAAGTGAGAGAATGGCATGGACATATATACACTACCAAACGTAAAACAGATAGCTAGTGGGAAGCAGCCACATAGCACAGGGAGATCAGCTCTGTGCTTTGTGACCACCTAGAGGGGTGGGATAGGGAGGGTGGGAGGGAGGGACACAAGAGGTAGGAGATATGGGAACATATGTGTATGTATAACTGATTCACGTTGTTATAAACCAGAAACTAACACACCATTGTAAAGCAATTTTACTCCAATGAAGATGTAAAAATAATAATAATAACTTGCTTACCCTCACAAAAGTATCTAGCAATAAAGCCATTTTTCTGTGATAAAAATCTTGTACCATGTTGCCCTTGTTACCCACACCAGATATTTGCAAGAAGACTAACTGGGTAAATTTTGCAAATTTTCATTTATTCAACACTGTGCTGGACTTTGGAAGTTCAAGGATGAGTAAATCATTGCCCTTGCCTTCCTAGAGCATATATAGTCCAATAAGAAAACAAAGCAATAGGGCTTCCCTGGTGGCGCAGTGGTTGAGAGTCTGCCTGCCAATGCAGTGGACACGGGTTCGTGCCCCAGTCCGGGAGGATCCCACATGCTGCGGAGCGGCTGGGCCTGTGAGCCATGGTCACTGAGGCTGCGCGTCCGGAGCCTGTGCTCCGCAACGGGAGAGGCCCGCGTACCACAAAAAAAAAAAAAAAAAAAAAAAGAAAGAAAAAAAGAAAATAAAGCAATAAATAGCACAGCAGACTTACTCTGAATGGTATCAGAGCTCCAAGTAGGAGCTGGCTTTCAGTCTGGGGACATCTTTTCAGGGAAAGTCACATCTGAATGGTGAGTAATGTAGTGATTAGTAAGTGATATCACAGGTAAATATGGAACATTTATTGAACATACATACTCACCACTGAGAACCCCTTTAACATTACATAAAGTAAATATTTAAGCCCCAAATTTAAAACCGAAAGAACAAAGAGAATGGGTGAGAGGTAGAAGGAAGCTTCCGAGGTGACCAGTGACTGAGCAGAGAGAAGGCTGAAATCTACTGTCTACAGCAGGGGCACACCAGTGTGAGGTGAGGGGATTTGCTCCATAAAACACTGGAAAGACTCAGACACTGGGACTACTGGGCACCTCTAGGAGCCAATGTACAGACTGCAGCTGAGAACAGGACTGGTTAAATACTTATAAGAGGGAGGTACAAACTATTGGGTGTCAGATAGGTCACATGGAGAATATAGCTAATATTTTATAATAACTGTAAATGGAGTGCAATCTTTAAAAATTGTATTAAAATATATATGGAGGAAAACCAAATCTTTAAAAATGAAAAAAGAAATCTATATGGAGCTTTTAGACCCCTCCTACCCCTTTTACCAGGCTGTACAGCCAGTGAACTATCCCTTCTCAACTCTGAGCAGAAGACAGGAAGTTTACTCCCAGAAAAAGTTGAACCTGATTGGCTCTTAACTCAAACCCCAAGCACAGCAAGGACAAGGTACCATATGGGAAATGGGAGATTAAGTGAAAACCTACATACTGGATAGTTAGTGAGGCTTTTGAGCCCTTTTCCCAAGTCTGGAGTTACCCATCCGAGGCAGGAAACTGGAAGATTCTTCTGGCGGAAAACAGAATGGTCCAAGAGACGAGATCTATGGTTATTGACACTGGAGGTCTACAGGGAAGAGCTGGGTTCCAGCCTAAGGAAGGCCAGTGCTGCCCTGGCACACCAAGCTTCTAATGAGCTTCTAGGACCCCACTCTTAACTACACACGCCCAGTCAGGGATCTCCAAGTATTTGAGGAAGACTTCTAACGTGAAAAACAGAACAAAGCAAACAGAAAAAATGTGGGAGACTAGGTTGGACTTAGAAGAAATAGAGATCAATGCAGTGAGCAGGAAAAAAAAACTTCAGGGAAAAAAAAAACTTTAATAAATTTAGGAAAATGGAATGAGAATATATTTATGAAACAAAACTGGGAAACTAAAAAAATGCATACTTTAAGCACAAGGATTTTGTTGTATTATCCTTTTTATCTTTTTGTATTCTAAATACCCTTTAAGGACTTCCCTGGTGGCGCAGTGGTTAAGAATCCGCCTGCCAATGCGGTGGACATAGGTTCGAGCCCTGGTCCGGGAAGATGCCACACGCCGCAGAGCAACTAAGCCCATGCGCCACAACTACTGAGCCTGTGCTCTAGAACCTGCGAGCTACAACTACTGAAGCCTGTGCACCTAGAGCCTGTGCTCCGCAATGTAGTGTAGCCCCCACTCAGCGCAACTAGAGAAAACTCATGCCCAGCAACAAAGACCCAACGCAGCCAAAAATAAATAAATAAAATAAATAAATTTATTAAAGAAATAAATAAATACCCTTTAATTTAAAAAAAAAGAGAAAGGAAAGCTAACTAGACTAAATTGAACTTCATTATTAGTAAATATATATATATTAATTTTATAGACTTCAACAGAATTATGATAAATTAAGAACAAGGATAAACAGAGCTCACAATTCATATGAAAAATGAACAATCAGAAAATAAAGAGCTCTTGAAACGATAGCAGAAAGAAATCAACAGAAGGGTTTTAAGACAAAATCAAAGACTCTCCCAACAGGTAGAACAGGAAGATGAAGAACTGGAAAATGGAAAAGAAAAGAAAGAAAATAAGAGAATCAAGAATATTCAACATCTGAATGAGTTTCCAAAATACAGGATAGAGCTCCAGCTACCAACTTATGTTTCCTCTTTCCTTTTAAGCAAAACTCCTTAAAGTAGAGCGTTCCTACCAAGGCTTTTGTGAGTCAAAATTGTGTAAAATGAAGAAGCAATTACCTTAGGCTATGTCTTGCTAACTGATGCACAAAATAAATCGATATATAGCACAGATGCTCACAGACCCAGGTCAAGGCTATGGTGGCTTGGTGCTGAGATACTGAGTTAGCTTCTGGGAAGGAGCTTGGCGGTGCCACTGGCTGCTTGGGGCGAGCTGCCTCTATAACGGCTCACTGCAAAACAGACGCTGAGCGCTATTTTTACTTTTCACCTTTTTTCTGGTAAAAGCAAAAACTCCCTTCTGATTTCTTTCCACTAGTGAAAACAGGTACTAATGTATGTCTTTCATAAAAGCAAGGTGGCATAAAGTGAAACTTTCAAAAAGTGTGGGAATCCTGTACTATCATTTCCTTCTCCTCTATCTTAACCCACTCCGATCTCATTTCACTCCAACCACTGACTAAAGACAGTTCTTAACAAGATCACCAGCCCTCATAGTACTTCCTTCTCAGCAGCCGATGACAAGAGAGCATTCCCTCCTTAGAAAACTGTCTGCTTGGCTTGTGGAACTCCACATACACCTGCTTTTCTTCCAACATTTCTTGTCACTTCTTCTTAGTCTCTCCTGCTATTTTTCACTTATCTCCCTGATCTCTAAATGTGGGCAGTGTCTCCAGACTCAGTCCTTATATCTCTTTTCTTTATAATCTACACTCACCCCCTAGGCTACCTTGTCCAGTCTCATGGTCACACGGACCATCTAGATGCTGCTGGCTTCCACATCTGTATCTCTAGCCCACGGACCTCACCTCAACATACAGACCTAAATGTCAAACTGCCAGTTTACATCTCGACTCGGATGTGTAACAGGCATCTCATACTTCCAATGCTCAGTCCAAACTTCTAACTTACACTCTCCTCTTTCTCCCAAAAAACAAAGATAAAATCAAACTTCTCCTCCTGTACTTTTCCCCTTTTCAGTTCTTGGCAACTTCTTTTGTTAGGCTCATGCCAAAACTCTGAGTCCTCTTCCTTCCTTTTTATCTCACACCTCAGATATGGTCTGTCAGCAAATCATAACACCTCTACCTGCAAAACATATAAAGAAGGCAACCACATCTCACATCTTCACTGCCACTATTCCAGTAGAAGCTGCTATTACTTCTCTCCTGATTTGTTGCATCAGCTTCCTGAATGGTACTCTCGCTTCTACCCTTGCTCTCCTTCTGATTATCTCAATATGCCAATCAAAGTGATCGTGTGAAGACATACCTCAGATCATATTACTCCTCTGCTCAAACCCCTCCAATGGCCCTCTTCCTACCCACAAGGTTTTGACATAATCCGAGTCCCAATTGCCTTTAACATCATCCCCTCCCACTTTCCTGTTTGTTTCCTTCGCTATAGTCACCCTGGCTTTCTCGCTGTTCCTTCAATGCATCTGAACCTTGAACTCGATATTTCTTCTACCTGAAAGGCTTTCCCGGCAGAGATCTACCTGGTTAATTTTCTTACTTCCTATAGTCTTTACTCAGACCTCAAAGCTCACTCTCAGTAAAGCCTTTTCTGGCCACTACATCTAAGATTAAAAATCTCTCTGTCTCTCTTACACACACACACACACACACACACACACACACACACACACACACACACACACATACACACACTTAGTAGGTCTACTCCCTGAGGGCAGGATTTTTGGTCATTGTGTACACTGCTATATCCCCCAAACTTAGAAGAACTCACAAGCATAATGAAGATATTTATTGATGGATAAAATAATGAAGAAAGGGCTTCCCTGGTGGCGCAGTGGTTGAGAGTCCGCCTGCCGATGCAGGGGACACGGGTTCGTGCCCCGGTCTGGGAAGATCCCACATGCCGCGGAGCGGCTGGGCCCGTGAGCCATGGCCGCTGGGCCTGCGCGTCCGGAGCCTGTCCTCCGCAACGGGAGAGGCCACAACAGTGAGAGGCCCGCGTAACGCATAAAAAAAAAAAAAAAAAAAAAAAAAAAAAAAAAATAATGAAGAAAATAGGGAGCATGAAATGATCAAAGAAATAATTCAAGAAAATTTCTTAGAACTTAAGATCCCCAATTTATAATTGACACCTTGATACAATTGATATCTTGCTGATAAATAAAATAAGACCCACACCAAGATACATTATGAATTCCAAAATGTTAGGGATTCAGAAAAAGATATTAAAACTTCCTGTGAGAAAATAACTGGTTTTATACAGACTGTCCCTGTCTTATGATGATGTAAATTTTTGACATTACAATGGTGCAAAAGCAATACACATTCAGTAAAAATCATACTTCAAATTTTGAATTTTGATATTTTCCTGGACTAGTGATGTGTGGTACAATCCTCTCTCCTGATGCTGGGCAATGGCAGTGAGCCACAGCTCCCAGTCAGCCACTTGATCATCAAGGTAAACAACCAATACACTTATAACCATACTCTACCCATACAAATATTCTGTTTGTCACTTTCAGTATAGTTTTCAATAAGTTACATGATATTCACTTTGTTATAAAATAGGCTTTGTGTCAGATGATGTTTCCTAACCATAAGGTAATGTAAGTATTCTGCGTATGTTTAAGGTAGGCTAGGCTAAGCTGTGATGTTTGGTAGGTTAGGTGTATTAAATGCATTTCTGAGGATATTTTCAATGTACATGATGATGTGACTCCACTGTAATTCAAGAAGATCTGTACAAAGAACTGGGAATAATATTGCCATTAATCTTCTCAGTAGCAATGCAATATACTAGAAAAAAGGTGGAATGCTTTTAAAATTCTGATAAAATTTTATTTCCAATCAAAAATTTCATGTCTAAATAAATTATCATTTAAACATGAAGGTTAAATAAAAGCCTTCTCAGGCATTTAAGGTTTTAAAATAAATTACATTCCCTGTATCTTTTCTCAGGAAGCTACTGGAGAATGTGCTTTACCAACATGAGGTTGTACACCAAGGAAAAGGAAGGAATTGGTTCCAGGAAATGGAGAATATAAATAGGAAGCACACAAAGAGAATTTAGGGAATAGTGTTGAATATCAGGTCTAAGTGACAACCGGTTCATATTGGAACAAGAGAACACAAGGTTACAGTAAGCATCTAAAAGGCAAAAAGAGAATTGTTAGATTACCTAACATTTTTTTCTCATATTAAGGGAACTTTTCATACTTTGAGACGATTTCTATTTTGGCATAGGAAATTAAGTGAACAGAAACAAAAACAAATCCATGCAATTTTAAACTCCAGGAAAATCAAAAATCTTTAGGGGGAAAAAAAGATAAAATCATTCTTACCAGTTTTGCTGGGATATGTAGCATTTGTAGTCACGATCATTTAAATTCTCTTTATTGAATTAACCAAAAATTGTCACACATACACTGGAGAGGGAAAGTATCTTAGCCTTAAGCACTCTAGAAAAATAGGGTCTGATAAAGGGATAAAGATGATGAGGCTTTATTGGGGAGGTACAAATCCAGGTCAGTGAGAGACAGAAATAAATAAAGCAAAGCAATAAGAATGGGAAACTGTAAAGGCCATATGTTATGTGCTGTCTTCTCATTGGTCAAAATTCACCCCCAGATATTATTCTCCTTCATTTCTGAGTTGGGTAATCTGGCCCCTCCGGCAGCCGCTAGGGGTACTGAATCTCACATTCTGAGAATTGGAGCTTCATCTAAGTCCATACGTGGTAACAAGAGCTAGAAATGTTGGGCATTAGTTAGTTGGCCCAGCTGTGCTGCTGGTAGCTGAGAGAAAGGGCCCAAGTTTCCCAGGGCAAATGACTGGTTATCTCCTGGGAGCAGCACCAAAATCTGGGGGGTGAAAAGCACCAGGGGAAACTGAGGAATCAAATAAGACCAGTACCCAATACAGAGGGTAAACCAACATTGGAGAAAGGACGGTCAAGGGAGCTAATTTCTAACTTTCGA
Source organism: Phocoena sinus (assembly GCF_008692025.1). NCBI lineage: Eukaryota > Metazoa > Chordata > Mammalia > Artiodactyla > Phocoenidae > Phocoena > Phocoena sinus. The sequence continues at coordinate 31,265,638 of NC_045772.1, read as the reverse complement.
TGGTAGTACTTCGAGACAATATCTACATTTTTAAATCAGAAAAGAGATACCTCGCTAGCTAGCTAAATAGATAAATAAGGAAAGAGGAGCACCAGAAATACTAATAGTTGAATCTCGTGGTCCCTGGAGTTTTCCATGAGGGGCAAAGCAGGAACAAACTTGTAGTATGGTTTGCATGATTAACCTATGTTCACGTATTATAAACTAATTAAGTTTAATGTAGACTGAGTGAAAATCTTATATGCAAAGAAAAAGAGCAATGGCCTCTCAGCAGAGCCTCCAGAAGAGCCGAATTTGTAGAGATTGAGGGTGTGGCTGGAAATGATTGGAGATGAGTCTGGGGATGTAGGTCGAAGGTAATTATAAGCCATGCTCAAGACTCTGAAATAGATCCTGCAGGACTTGAGGAGTTAGTGAAGAGTTAGCAGGAAAGAAATATGAAACTTGCATTTTAGAAAGAGCACAATGGCTGTACTGCAAGGGATACATTAAATGAAGAAAGTCCTAGAGGCAGAGAGTCCCTTTGAGAAGCTGATGGGAAAAAAAAAAAAAAAAGCTGATGGAATAGTCACGTAGAAAGATAAAGGTCTGAATTAAGTATAGTGGAAACGGGGAGAAGATATTTCCATCCGTTGTGCAGGATCTGTAGACCAATTGGGACCCACCTCCCCTATGAGCCATAAGGGAGAGGAACAGAATGAAGCCAGTTGCTCCACATAGAAATCAAACATATGGCATTACTCTTGGGAATGTCATCCTAACTCCCCTTTCTACATAATCTACCGTGAAACTCTCCAAGAGAGGTTTCTATTACCGCAACAAATCTATCGTGCAGTCTACCCACTGCAGTCACAGTTACTTCTTGAATATTTTAAGTGAACATTTATGATGAATGCAATCACACATTTCTAAATTACTAAGTGGGAGTAAGTTCCTGTGAAAAGTGACCTCAAAGGAAGGAGTAGTTTTAAATGCTAACTCCTCCTCATGCGCCATTTCTTCTCTATAAAAAACTCTTGCTCTAACCCATACTGAGAGTGCTGTTTATGGCCTAATCATCTGTGTCTGTACGTCAGTATCTCCTCCTCTTCTGCTCTCAGCAGTTACAGCTTCTTCTCCTTTCATTCCGTCGTTCATGCTGCCACGTTTCTCTTCTACAATCCCCATTAACTTGTATTATTCACTAATCAAAACTCTTCAGGCTTTTTCCCTCCCTGTGAAATAAATACATGCATGCTGTGTAGTGTACTTTCCACATCTTATCCCCACTAATTATCTCAACAATTTAGAAAGTTGAATTATTGTCCCTGTTATGTAGATAAAAAGAGCAAAGGGGAAAAAGCAATTTCTCAATCAAAATTGAATAGCTTTCCACTTTTCCCCCCTACTTCTATTCAGGTTGTTATCAAAGGGCCTTTAAAAACTGCACACTCCAAATCTGTCTTCCATTAATCTCGCTGGAAATGTGGTTCTTAAGTGGAGGGATTTATGAACTGCGCTGGAACCCCTCCTGGTATCCATGGGTAGGCTACATGTATATAAACCCCTAAAAATGTATATAAAACTTTTCATTTTTATATGGTCATTTTTTTGGAGGGGAATTCAAAGTATTTATCAAATTTTTAAAAGTATCCATACCTTTGAAAAAAGGAAGAATACTACTTTGCAGGAAGACCCAGCTCTAGGAGATCGGACTACTTTCTCCCCACTCTGCTCCTTCTATGCTTCTTCTTTTTTGCCTTGGATATTTCCACTTATACAAAGTTAACTTTCTCCCAATACCAGGCTCCAATCTCTCTTCCTCTATGTAGTTTTTGTAGATCACTGAAAGTCAGATTGTCCTCTGAACTGTTAGCACTCGTGTCCCATATAACAAATTTAGTAATTAATAATAGACCACTTTGTGGCATTGCTTGGATTTTTGTATATCTGGTTATTAGGTAACTCTATTTTATTGTTACTTGCTTCATCATTTACATTTTAAGAATCTCTAGCATCTTAGACTTCCTCATAGTCTCCATAGCATCTTGCCCAGAGCTCCACCCAGCATGAATGTTCAATAAATATGTGTTGCTATGGTTTGAAGCTAGTATCTTACTTTTCATAAGAGTGCAAACATTACTCAGGTGCTTATTAAATGTCTATAATGCACCAGGACCTATCATGGAGGTGGGCAGATGGAAGTACTCCCCATCCAAGGCAGTGAGAGAACCATTTGCCCAGGGCTCTGTACTCACAGTGGGCTTCACCATGAACAGAGGGTGTAGGTCATGAGAGAGGGGTCATGCCCTATGAGATGTTTAAGAGGTACAAAAGACAGAACTTAGTGACCCATTGGTTGAGGACAGGAAGGGAAGACGAACTGAGGATGCAAGAAACAGAGAGAAACCGATTGTCCCTCAAAAGGACCAATCACATGGTGAAGGTGAAGCCAATCAGTCTTCCCTTTATTACACAGAGAAAAATCTAAAAATCTGCATTGGCTTATGGTCACTCAACAAATATCTATGTGGGGTTTATTGTGAGACATAGGGACACACCGAGGGGACTGCAATTTTTAAATATACCTCAGTTTTAACATACTAGTGAACAAAGGAACTTCTGAGAGCTTCGTTTCTGTCTCTGTGAGGGCCACATCAACTTACTGGGTACATCTCACACTAGCAGCTGTGATGAAGAATACTGTACTCCTTACCATCAAGATACTTCAGATATAGTTGGTGAAAAAAAGATACACAAATATGGACCAAGAAGACAGCAGATACCAGAATGCTAAATGAAAATATGCAAAGACACTAAGTGAATTTGCTATTCCTTAATTATTAAAATTCTAAGTTTTTTAATGGTGTCATGAAAATTTTATTGCCCCGAAAACCCCCCAAATATTTATTTGGTAATACTATGACACATTCTCTTCCAGATTATATCTGAGAAAAATTCATCAGAAGCATTTTTCACTATTGGTTAGCACCCCTGGCATCAAAATGGCTCTAAGAGGAAAAACAAAGTCAAATCAGCAAAGACTGTAACACAGGCTATCAGTATTGAAGTTCACAGAGGATGATAATATTCAAAAAGCTAAGTTAATTATATTTCAGGTTACTTGAACTTTTAGAGAGTCTCCTGTAGCAATGTTTTTCATTGTCTGAGATCCAGGAACATATAATTAGACAGACTAATTTCAATGAGTATTTCAAATGGCATTATATAAATAAGTTTTAAATTTATTATTCTTTATTAAAGTAACTTTTTCAGAAAAAAAAACTTTAATATTCCAAGTAGACTTTTATCAATAGTTTTCCTTTGGATAAAAACATCTTTTAATTATTTTGAAGAAAGATCATTTTAAAAGTTAATAAATGCTCAGTATAAAAACTGTAGATATGGCCAAAAAGCATAGAGTATAGAGTAAAATGCATCCCTCTCTCCAGCCCCATCCCATGATTGCAGCTTAAAAACAACTCCATAAAAGTAGCCGAGGCTATATTATATTCTTAGATTTATTACCTATACAAATATAAACACAGATATGTCTATTATTTTTTTCTACTTGAATGGAGTCTTAGTGTATATATGCTTGTATAATTTTATTTTTCCCTTTAATAATACTTCCTGATCATCATTCCATATTAGTAGACTTAGAGCTGCCTCACTCCTTTTGATGGCAGTATGATATTCCCTTGTTTGAAGTGCCATGATTATTTAACTAGTCCTTTATTCAGGGACATTTCATTTATTTCTAATTCTCTCTGTTACAATAGCAAAGCAATGGCAGTGCTATATAAATATCTGTGCATTTTTACATATGTATATTTTAAGGTAAATTTCTACAAGTGAGTTCACTGCCTTTAAATGCATTTTAAATTTTGATAGATTATTGCAAAATTGCCCTTCATAATTATTGTGCCAATTTACAGTCCCACCAATAATGTATGAGAGCCGTGTATAATAACAATTCCACCAGAAATATATGAAAGTCTCCTACTGATACCTTTTTGAAACACAAATCTGATAATGTGGCTCAAAAAATATTCAAAGGTTACCCAATTTCTACAAAATAGAGTTCAAAATCTTTAGGATAAGGTTCATGGCCCTCTCCAGTTTCACCCCAGCCTAATTTTTGAAAAATGTTATCTCCTTCCACTTAGTTGAGGTGAAATTGAAGAGGGTCATGAATCTTATGCTTGGAAGTCTATTCCCTAGGGGAGAAAATGTACTTTTCCTATAGCCAAACCATTCCAAGAAAGCATCATACTTTCTTTTCTCAGGGCTTTGTTTGTGCTACTTCATTTTCCTATGATTCATTCATTCATTCATTCGTTCATTCATTCATGGCTGCTGAGCTCTCCATGATCTGTGTCTAGCTACCTTTCCAAACTCATTGTTCTTCCTCTCTATTCTATGGCACGTCATGCATGCTTCCATCTCGTGACCTTCGGACTTGCCAAGTTTTCTGCTTAGAACTTTCTTCCCTAGAGTATGACGTAACTCACTCTCTCACATCATTCACACCTCTTCTCAAATGTTTGCCCCTCAAAGGGACCTTCCCTGATCAACCCATCCAAGATAGCACCCCCGGTCCCTCTCTAGCCTCTTATTCTGATTTATTTTTCTGCATGGCACTTGCCATTACTAGAAATTTTGTCTATCTTCTGCCTTCGTTCTTATAGTTCATATATATTATTATAGTTCGTATATATTCATATATATTAACTATTTTAATGTTATAATCTCTTACTATGAAAACAAATCCAATGAAATGTAAGTGTCATGAGGACACAGACTTTTTGATTTGGTTCACTGCTCTTTCTTAATGCCTAGAATGACTCCTGGCGTATAGTAAGCATTTAATAAAAGCTAAATAAGTAACTCAGCAAATATATTGCGCTTTGTATTGTCCCAAGCATTCTCCAAGGATAGGAAAAAGATAAATAAGATTGTGGTTAAGACAAGTATGTAAAAATTACTGTGTAGTGTGACGCATGTCATAGCAGAGGCAAACTAGAGGTGGATTCTTAAAGGACAGAGGAAGGTAGGTAATCTCTGTGGCTAGAAATCAGGGATTGCTTCAAAGATTACCCCTTACTCCTTCTTCATGATGACTCAAATGTCAGCCCCTCTGGGAAATCACTGTATTCTGATTCCCCAAGCTCATCAGCCCACCTCCTAAGCCCCCTCTTGACATTACTTCCCATGTCCCATCCAAACCATATTTATCACTTCTTTATATTCTTATATTTTTTGTTCATAGAACTGATGGAACATTTCACACATATAGGTATCTCTTGCTATCTGAATTCTCACCACCCGTATGTTTGCCCAGATGAAGGACAAACATTTTTTTACACAAAGTTTACTGTATATATTACAAATCTACTTTATTAAATATGCCTGACACACTAGTGAAAATGTTAAAAGTACACAGTATTGTAAGCAAGAGGACGTGTCTTACCTGGCTCTCCACCTTCCCTTTGTTTAAACCTCTTATAATCATCTTCCCCACATTTTAAGGGAAAATGTTTTCTTAGAAAGTGGAAAAGGCTGTAGAGAAATGAGATGAATCTAAGAGCTCAAGAACAGCCATATATCTGAAGGAAGATAGAAATGTGAACGTGTATATCAAAACAAAATCTTGGCCATGCATGTGTCACCATTACCACATAAGAATTTTTCTAAGTATTGTTGGCTTTAGAAAGTTTCATCATGTTACCCAAGCACTACACATTATCTTTTGACAACTAGAGATTTCTTGGTGTAATAGATTAATAGTTTTGGTGTGTTACCTTTGAACAGCATGTTAAAATAGAAGGCACTGAATATCCTCAAGGACTAGAAAAGAATTAAGGAAGAAGGGAATTGATTCAGTGAAGGAATGGAATTCACAAGTCCACTATAGGCCAAAAGATTTAAGTGTATGTAACACCGCATAATTTGACAATCATAGGTGAAACAATTTCCACTTATAGTGAGGTTGCAATTAAACGGTTTATTCTACAGATAAATTTCAATGGTAAACAGGAATAATGATGCAAACGTAGAGAATGGACTTGAGGACACGGGGAGGGGGAAGGGTAAACTGGGACGAAGTGAGAGAGTGGCATGGACATATATACACTACCAAATGTAAAATAGATAGCTAGTGGGAAGCAGCCGCATAGCACAGGGAGATCAGCTCGGTGCTTTGTGACCCCCTAGAGGGTTGGGATAGGGAGGGTTGGAGGGAGACGCAAGAGGGAGGAGATATGGGGATATATGTACACGTATAGCTGATTCACTTTGTTATAAAGCAGAAACTAACACACCATTGTAAAGCAATTATACTCCAATAACTATGTTAAAAAATGCAAAAAAAATTTTTTTCAACGGTAATAAAAGTGTCACATTCATTTCAAAAGAAGAGGAAAAATTTCAAGGACATTCAAATATGTTCAAAGATAGGATTTCAGATGGATATTGTGAAGACATTAAACTAATACCTTTGAAAACCACAAGGCCCTTAGAGAAACGGTGAAGAGTGAATTACATTACATACAAATCATAAAGTGATAAAGAAAATATTTAACTACTTGAGGTGGAGCTATTAAAGTCGATCAAAGTATACAAAAGAAGTATACAAAGAAGAAAAATCTTGCAAACAAGATTATATTGATAGTAGACCAAGTTCTTAGACATTCTTTTAGTGCTGTGATTACAGTACTAATATCTTAGTGTTTTTTTTGCCTTCCATAACATGTCACTTTTATAACCTATGGATCAATGTACCATCTCAACATGCAATATCTTGTGCAGAGGTCTGATGCAGGTAACACAGCTTTGATGGAGAATTTATGAGAGATATTTGGTATCTTCATTGGCCTGGATTCTTAGAAAACAAAGTTGAGGCACAGATTAAGTGCTAATATTTTTAATGGTTATGCAATACCAGGGCAGCATGAGTCAGGGAAAAGGGAAGTGAGACAGTGAACAATCTAAAGGAATACAGGTAAAGTATTACCGTGCTAGCCACTGATGTAAACTGTGTTACAAGAAGACACATGCAGTTGCTAGGTAGGATCCTTTAGGACACATTATGTAACATGATAAGACAGGACTTTAGGCTCTACAGAGAAAACTTGTCTGGGAGTCATCCCCTGGAAAGAGGAAGGGAGCTAAAATTTATTTTTCTACGTCCTTCCCATCCCTTGTCTCCCAGTGGGCTCTGAGTTTCATCACCTGTCCTAATCATATGTCTTATATCTTTATCAAGCGTTAACTTTTTATTAAGACATGTGATTGGTTGACATCAAGGAGAAGAATGATGTAGCCCATGAGTGGCAGGAAGTGCTGAGTGAAAATGAGGAGGCACGTGAGATGTGTCCTACACAACATCAAAAAGACTCAGGTTCATCAGGCAGGGTGGAAGATAAGAATCAGAATAAGGAGTGAACATTACAGGAAGCTGGTTTGGCCATTTCTTGCTGACTTGCAAGGTTTTGAAGAAATGGTGCAAAGCAAAAATCTTAGACCATGCTAAAGAAGTTGGGTTTAGTGGACCGTGAAGATACTGAAAACGATAAAGATATTGTTAGCATCACAGGGACAGAACTTCTACCTAAAGAACTCATTCAAGTCAGTGCTCATCATTGGTTGTCTACTGGGGAAAGAGGAAGAGGAGGAGCCATGAATATTCAAAGCCCAAACTTTAAAAGAACAGAACAATTGCCATTGCAAGTGAATGTGGCCAGCACGTGTGTAGAAGCATCCTACGCGAAAACGCAGTCATTGGGACTTCCCTGGTGGCGCAGCGGTTGAGAGTCCGCCTGCCGATGCAGGGCACATGGGTTCGCGCCCCAGTCCGGGAAGATCCCACATGCCGCGGGGCCGCTGGGCCCGTGAGCCAATGGCCGTTGAGCCTGCGCGTCCGGAGCCTGTGCTCCGCAACGGGAGAGGCCACAACAGTGAGAGGCCCGCGTACCGCAAAAAAAAAAAAAACCCAAAAAACAAAAACGCAGTCATCGGCACAGTCACAGGGTTTCAGGAGCCATCCATATCAATAGCTGTCAATTTTGAGTTGGTTGTTTTGTGCCACTGTTTCATCTAAGACTTCAGACAGTGGTTCATAGTTGCATGCTTCCAGTGTCCCCAATGTCAAGAAGGACATAGTCTGTCCACAATTCCCTGGCCCTGGACATAGATAAACCTGTCATAATCTGTTCCACCACTCCTCCCCCAGCACATTCCTTCACCTTCACTCACCACCAAATAGCAATGGTGACCACACCTCCATTTCTCTCTGCTCCTCACACCACCAACCTCACAATTCTTCAATCAGTAAGTAATTACTTTAAAATGGACTCGTTTGATTTTGCTAATTGTTATTTGAATTCATTGTGTAACTTTAACAAAGTTGTTTCTCTACATTGTACTGCATGTCATTTCAGAAGGAAATTATAAGCCATATCTGATACTGCACATTATTATTGAATTGTGGATTCAAACCTATACACTAATGACTGAGTAATTTTTAGATAATTAGATTGGTGGTTTTTTAAATGCTTTATATCATGCAAGAAATCTCTTAGAGTTTGTATTTAAAACTGTGATAGGGTATTTGAAGAAATAGGATGCACTGGTAATGTATTACTTTTAACATTTAAAACAATGAAATAAAATATAAGCTCTATTTACCAAAACCTTATGCAACACACCAAAAATGTATTTGATTACCATATGATCCAGCAATTGCACTCCTTCATATTTATCCAGAGGGGGTTGAAAACCTATGTCCAAATGAAAACCTGCACATGGATGTTTATGGCGGCTTATTCATAATTGTCAAAACTTGGAGGAAACCATGATGACCTTCAGTAGGTGAATGACTAAACTGTGGTACATCCAGACTATGGAATATTAGCCAACTCTAAAAAGAGAGCCATGAAAACACATGAAGGAAACTTAAGTGAAAGAAACCAATCTGGAAAAGCTACATACCGTATGATTCCAACGATATAACATTCTGGAAAAGGCAAAACTATGGAGACAGTAAAAAAAATCAGTGGTTGCCAGGGGTTGAGGAGGTGGGTGATAAATGGGCAGAGCACAGAAGATTTTTATGACAGTGAAAATACTCTATATGATTCCATAATGATTGATACATTTGTCCAAACCCATAGAATGTACAACACAAAGAGTGAACCTTAATGTAAACTATGGTCTTTGAGTGATTATGATGTGTCAGTGTAGGCTCATCAATTGTAATAAATTGTACCACTCTGATGGGGGATGTTGATAATGGGGGAGGTTATGCATGGGGGTAGGCAGGGGATATATGAGAAATCTCTGTACCTTCTCCTCAATTTTGCAGTGAATCTAAAACTGCTAGAAATCTGAATAAAAAAGCTTTTTAAATATAAAAAAGCATACAATTTAGATAACAAAGGATTCCATATATGTGTATGTATGACTCATATACATATTTGTGCTTATATACATGTATATATAAATATATATGCACTTATGTATGTGTACATAAATATATGTGTGGTTTTTTGTGTATATGTATACATACATCTCTTTTCACCATCCTGAGGTGAAAAGAATCAGAGCTATGGAGGCAGACAGATCCAGCACTGAGTTCCAGCTTCCTCACACACTGGCTGACCCCCCCCACCCCGTTCTTAAGTCATAAAATGGCTCTGCAATATTACGTCTACCTAGTAATTTTTCCATAAGGATTAAAGTAGTAAAGCATACAAATGCCCTAGCAAAAGGGCTAGCAGATAGTTTGGTGGTCAATAAATTTTAGCTTCCTCCTGTATATACTTATGACTCTCTCACTAAACTGTGAATTCCTTGAATCCAGGATTAGGACACATTTATTTTTGTGTTTTTAGTACCTGCCACATACTAAGCCCTCAGTAAGTATTTGTTGAGTACAGGTGAAATAGGTATGAGGGCTATTAAGAACTAAAATACTAGTCACTAAAGGATTTTGAAGAGCTTTCTGATTTCCTTCCCATCACATCTAAAGGAAACTTATTTTAAGGCTGTCTGTAATTTTTCAAGAAGATATTACAGAGAAAAGTTTTTCCTTTTCTTGGGCTTTTCAAATTTATTTTCTATCTGACAGTTTTCTAAGTAAAAGTTACTGCTCTTTATGGAAGTTTTATTTAGAAGTGGCAATTTCTGTATCCTTTGAGAGAGAATGATCTGTTTTGCATTCCATAGGAATAGAATAAAATCAAATTTAAATGCAGACTAAGGGACTTCCCTGGTGGCACAGTGGTTAAGAATCCATCTGCCAATGCAGGGAACACGGGTTCAACCCCTGGTCCGGTAAGATCCCACATGTCGCAGAGCAACTAAGCCCATGGACCACAACTACTGAGCCTGCACTCTAGAGCCAGTGCTCCACTGCAATGAGAAGCCCGTGTACTGCAACGAAGTGTAGCCCTCGCTCGCTGCAACTAGAGAAAGCCCGTGCGCAGCAACGAAGACCCAACACCACCAAAAATAAATTAAATAAATAATTTTTTTAAAAAAATGCAGGCTAGATCTTGGAATTAAACAAAAATTTTCGGATTCAGTCTTTTACCTTTGCAATTCACTCATAGGGAAAAAAATGTTCTTATACTCAAAAGTTTATGTTATCAATTTTCATCATTATTATTTATTTTTAACAGAATAGACCTTTTATCCTTTTCCTATTTACTACCCTTTGGTGCATCTGGCTTCCCACTTGTTAAGAAAATGGGCAGAAGATGCTATTGAACTATCATATGTTTCCCAAACATAGGCCTTAATTTCAGTTGTACCCACGCAAGGACAAAAATAAAACCCTAGTAAATGTGAAACATCTGATCATCATAGCTTTGAGATTGGCCAGATCACAATCAACTGGAACTTCCTTCTACCTAATTTTAATTCCATTTGAGGATTTACCCATGATAATTTGGCCCAGGTCTCTTCACAAAGTAACATTATCTTCGAGCTTACAATTTCGTTAACCTCTTGTGATTAGAAAAGGGAGTATTTCAAAACTCCCACTTGATTACTCTGAGCTGTGACGGTTTCCTTTGCATGGGTTAAGCTTGTCTTACATTTAACACGGCAAATTCAGTGTGACCAAAGCAACCTGATGCAAAGTCTTCACAGAAAATATACCATGAAGGAGTTTTATTGAAATCATACTCTGCATCAGACTGGCAGAATTGTAATTTTTAAAATCAAAACTACTAAATAACTGAGAGACAGTTTTGACCAAATTCAAATCAAAGAATGAATGAAGAATCATTTAAAAACCTACAAAATGCTGACTTACCTGATTGAATAAACATTAATAGCTTACTTCCTTAAAATCAGAGAATGAAAAATATTAAAATTAAACCTGGTAATAACTTTCTAAATCTGAGCTAGAGCTCAGAGTAATGAAATGGGAAGTTTGAAATATGTTTTCTAATCACAAGAGGTGAACAAAATTGCGAACTCTAAGATAATGTGGCTTTGTGAAGAGACCTACATCAAACTATCCTGAAATTAAAATCAGGTAGAAGCTTGAGTATCATTTTGCTAAGTCCTCATGCATTGTAGTATATCTAAAAGTTATCATATGTGATTTTAAATGTGATGTTTGTTTGATCATTAGAAGCAGAAGAAACATTTAAAACACGAAGTTCAGTAACTGGGGGGGATGTTTAGAACTCTTTTCTTTCACAGGTTTAGGCAAAGCTTGAATATAATTTTCTAGTTCTACCTTAAATACTTTCTGAAAATAACAATGATAAATACATAAAATAATTTTTTGAAGTTTTAGGATATGATATTTAGAGATTCTGTAAACTTCAATTAAAGTTCATACTTAAGCTGTTATGAAAAAAACCTTTTTGACTTTTCCACAATTCGAAATACGTACTCGGTGCAATTCTTGTAGCCCTAAGACCATAAGCTCCAAGAGGACAGAGCCATGTCTATTTTGTTTCTGGCTCTGTCCCCAACAAAGAGTGTAATGCTGGCTCATTTAATATACTTAACCAGTATTTGTTGAATGGATGAATACCGTAATTGTGTACATGTACTACTACAAACAGATCCTATTAATTTACTAATAAATTTGTAATTTGTTCAGTCCCATTTGTTCAGTCATTCAAAACGAACTTAACAAATATTTGTTTCGTTGTTTTGCGGTACGTGGGCCTCTCCAGTTGCGGAGCACAGGCTCCGGACGCGCAGGCTCAGCGGCCATGGCTCACGGGCCCATACGCTCCGCGGCACGCGGGATCCTCCCCGACCGGGGCACGAACCCGCGTCCCCTGCACCAGCAGGCAGACTCTCAACCACTGCGCCACCAGGGAAGCCCAACTTAACAAATATTTGTTGAGGGCTTCTATGTACCAGTGTCTGTTCTAGGCACTAGGGACACAGCTATGAACAAAGCAGACAAAAAGAAATCCTTGTCCCATGGTGCTTACCTTCTAGCAGGAGGAGACAACCGATCAATGCTATAACTAAGTAAAATACATAGCGGGTTAGTTAGTGATACGTATTTAGTAGAAAACTAAACAGGGAAGGCAGACAAAGGGTATCAAGTGGCAGGGAGAACTTTCTGGAATGTTTAAGGCACAGCAAGGGGAGGCCAGGGAGGCTGCAGCAGATAGAATCAGAGGCGGGTGGGGAGGTAAAACATGCCTTCCCTTAGGAAGCTTTTACTCTGAGTGAGATGAGGAGCCATTGGCAAGTGTTGAGCAGAGAAGTGAAACTATCCAACTTACATGACAACAGGATCAATCTGGCTGCCGTGTTGGGAACAGAATGAGGCAGAGCTGGAGCAGAAGCAGGGCGAACGGGGAGGAGGCTATGTCAGCAATCTGGCGAGGTGAGGGTGCTTGAATTTGTTGTTCATCATGTGCCAGGTGGTGTGAGAACTGCTTTATGGGTTTAATATTTACATCTTCTATCACCTAATCCCCACAAACTTCTGAGGTGAGTTATTATTTTGCCATTTTTTGGATCAGAAAACTGAGGCTAACAATGTTTGACTTGCCCAAAATCACCCAGCGAGCAGGTGGCAGATGTAGGATCCAAACATAAGTCTGTCTGTTAATGACCCCACTGCAGTGCCACCCTAAGTTCTCATACATATTTATCAAAGGCTTAGTAATAATTAGCATTAGTATATCCAGAGATTATGAGAATACCCACATTAGGGGTGAGGTGATATTAATAAGAAGAAACCAACCCATCCTTCCAGCTCTGTCCTCAGTTTCTCTGTGCTGGGAACCCCCTACACCAGCCAAACCAACTGACTTATCTCCCACATATTTCTTGAACTTTCCCAATCTTAAAAATTTAGAATTTGAAGAAAACTTAGCCAACCTGACACTCAAAATAGAAGCTCTGTCTACAGCAAGTCTGATAATTAGGTCTGTTCTCTGAATATTTCCAGGTGACAGATAAGGTGTTCATTGCTGGCTGTATCTGTTCATGTACTCATGTCAGACAGCACCTGGGGAATCCCAGAGGTTCTTGCAATCGATCTTGCAAAGAGTTGGCCACATTAAAAGTTTGGTTATAGCATTCATATTATAGAACATTTCTCATCAGCCAGGCCCCTTATTATAAAAACAAAACAAAACAAAGCAAAACCACACGGCGCTAAAGAAAACTAGGGCTTCCCGGTGGCTCAGTGGTTAAGAATCCACCTGCCAATGCAGGAGACAAGGGTTCAAGCCCTGGTCTGGGCAGATTCCACATGCCGCGGAGCAACTAGGCCCATGCGCCACAACTACTGAAGCCCGCGTGCCCTAGAGCCCGTGCTCCACGACGAGAGAAGTCACCACAGTGAGAAGCCTGCGCACCGCAACCAAGAGTAGCCCCCGCTCACCGCAACTAGAGAAAGCCCACGCCCAGCAATGAAGACCCAACGCAGCTATAAATAAATAAATAAATTTATTTCTTTTTTAAAAAAACAGAGAAGAAAAGAAAAAAGAAAACTGGGACTTAGGGTAAAAAAGAAACCAAAATCCTGCTTCTCTTGATATTAGAATGCTAGGATTTGTTGGCTTGAGGTCCCAAATTTGATATTTAAGTGTTAATTTTCACTTTTTGTCTGTAACTCATAAAGGAAGTCACTGTTTGAGGGACAGAAAATAGAACCATGAGTTATACTATTAGAGTCTCAGTCCTGCATTCACTACCACCCAGATAACAATAATAATATGTTAATAATAATAACCATCTTATTGCTGTGGACAATCTGTCTATTCTATGGCATGACACTTTAAATAATAATTATTATTATTATTAATTTAATATATATAATAATTATTATTAATAATAATAACCATCTTATTGCTGTGGACAATCTGTCTATTCTGTGGCCTGACACTTTAAATTCAACCCCAGGCAATGGACTAGGATGGAGGAGAAAAGAAAATCACAGTAGATAGGACACTTTGAGAAGTCTGCCTGTTGACCTGGCACTGTGGGTGCCTGGATGGAGATAAACAAACCCTCAGCTATTAAAACCATTATCTCAGAGTTTGGTAAAAACACAACACACGGGGTAAGAGTCAGGAGATATGACGAGACTGTTTTCGGCTCTTCCGCTTTTTTTTTTTTTTTTTTTTTTTTTTTTTTTTTTTTTTTAATTTTTATTTTTATTTATTTATTTTTGGCTGTGTTGGGTCTTCGTTTCTGTGCAAGGGCTTTCTCTAGTTGTGGCGAGCGGGGGCCACTCTTCATCGCAGTGCGTGGGCCTCTCACTGTCGAGGCCTCTCGTTGCGGAGCACAGGCTCCAGACGCGCAGGCTCAGTAGTTGTGGCTCACGGGCCTAGTTGCTCCGCGGCATGTGGGACCTTCCCAGACCAGGGCTCGAACCCGTGTCCCCTGCATTGGCAGGCAGAGTCTCAACCACTGCGCCACCAGGGAAGCCCCGGCTCTTCCGCTTTTTATAGTGCTTCAGATAGTGACAGTGGACTTATGGTTATAAAAGCCCCCTCATTTCTTTAAAATTCCATCTTGTTCCATTCCCTGGCTCCAATGCCTGAATGCCAAAAACTTTGGAAGAACAGGATTAGAGCATAATTAACTGGCGAAGTTTAACACAAAAACTTGGAACAATTGCCTCCATTCTAGCCGCACAAGTGACTTTAGAAAACCCAAGTCTACTACTCATTGCCTTAATTCCTGCACATATGAAGTTAAAATTAAAGCATATCTGCTTACACCTAAGGATCTTTTTTTTTTTTTTTTTTGCCGTACATGGGCCTCTCACTGCTGTGGCCTCTCCCGTTGCGGAGCACAGGCTCCGGACGCGCAGGCTCAGGGGCCATGGCCCACGGGCCCAGCCGCTCCGCGGCACGTGGGATCCTCCCGGACCAGGGCACGAACCCGCGTCCCCTGCACCGGCAGGCAGACGCCCAACCACTGCGCCACCAGGGAAGCCCTAAGGATCTTTTAAAAGTCAATTTTACACTTTCCCTGTGTATTAGCACAAAAAGTTTCAGGCATACTGAACAGAACTGAGCCCTGACTAGAAGTCTAAGTTACTAAAATAAAGAGCTTTGTATGGTGGCTTCTCACACTATTAACACAACGACGTCGTCTAACAACTCTTTCCTTGAAACTTCATTCCAGGCTACTGCCTGAGTCATAAGTAAAAACAGAGTATGGTCCTCAGGCCAGCTCTGAGGCAACTTCTCTAGAACAGGATGTGCTTCTTCCTTGAGGTGACAGGTTACATACTGCAAGTTTTTTTCAACCCTATTGAAAACATCTCATTTGCTGCCAAGCTATATGTAAGGGAAAGAAGCACGGTCTGCCCTCAGAGGCTCCCTGGAGACTGAAACCAGAGAATAGCCGGACATACACGCAGTATGAAAAGCCTAAATTAAACAATGGCTTTACAAGAGCACCTTCCCATGTGACTTTGAATCAGAGTAAAGGGAAGTTCACGAAATCAAAGCAGTAAAAGGGATCTTTATTTGGAAAGGACTCATTAACTCAGCAAAGCAAAGCTTTAAGAATTAGATCTGTGAGGAAAATCCTCCTGGCAATGAAACCAGGGCTTTGATTTCTACTGGCTCATAAAATAAATAATAATATCCACTTACAGTTCTATATTACCTTTCAATTTACAAAGTGCTTTCCCATACTTTATTTTATCTTCACAACATTCTTGTGAGGTATTGAGTTATGATTATTCTTTCGTGGGTTAGGAAATTGAGGCTCGGTGAGCAGACAGGATTTCCTCAAGGTCACATAGTTATTAAGAAGCAAAGCCCAAACTGAAATGTTGGTCTCCAGACTCCCACTTCGCAGCTCTTGCTCTGTAAAGGTAGTAAGCTATAATTCCAGATTATCGTATCTAGTTATAGTTAACTGGGGAAATTCTAAAAGGCCACTGGTTACCCAATAGCTTGAAAAAAATAGGCCAGAATTGGAAGAAAGCAGACTTACAAACTGCTTTATGTATGTTCCCTGTGACAATGGCAAGAATCCAAGGTACATTTTGAGGTCAAACAAAACTAAAATAAACTTTATTTTTGAACTTCATAATAGTGATATCAAAGGCTGAAACTACTGCATCAGAAGTTCTGCCAGTTGAAAAAAAGAAAAGTTCCCTGACTAATTTATAAACTTTAAAAGGTTTTCTAAGGTTCTCTCTCAAGTGAATTAAACACTGATTTGACGGTGAAAATACTTGAAACTGACTTTTGTACCTGGAGTTGGGTCTTCTTTCTTTCTTTCTCTCTCTCTTTCTTTCTTTCTTTCTAACAAACTTGAGACAGCGTTAGACAGAGAACTATGGTAGAAGGGCAATGCTTTGGTGACCAAGGAGGCTGGCCTTTGAATCCTGGCTCCAGCTAAGTGACCTGACCAGTCTATTTAACTACTGAGGGCTTTATCTATAAAATGGAAGCAAAACTATTATTGTTTGGTGGCTTAGTCAGCCAGGGCCATGCTATGACAGAATACCCCAGAGTTAATGGCCTGAACAGCACACAGTTGTTTTCTCACAGTTCTGGAGGCTGGGAAGTCGAAGATCAAGGTGCCAGTGAGGTTGGTTCTTGGTGAGGACCCTCTTCCTGGCTTGTAGATGGTCACCTTCTGGTTGTGTGCTCACATGACCTTTTCTGGGCATGTGTGCACAGAGACAGGAAGGAAGTGAACTCTCTGGTGTCCCTTCTTACAAGGGCACTAGTCTTATCACGCGACCTCACCCTCATGACTTCATCTAAACCTACTTACCTTCCAAACGCCCCACCTTCTAATGCCATCACACTGGGGGTTAGGACTTCAACATACACTTTTGGGGAAAACAATCATTCAGTCCATAGTACATGATTCCCACCCTAGTATCAAAGCGGACTAGAAAAATAAGGCATTTAGAAAGAAAGAAGCAGTACTGTTAATTTATTTATTATTATTATTATTTGCGGTATGGGGGCCTCTCACTGTTGTGGCCTCTCCTGTTGCAGAGCACAGGCTCTGGACGCGCAGGCTCAGCGGCCATGGCTCACGGGCCCAGCCGCTCCGCAGCATGTGGGATCTTCCCGGACCGGGGCACGAACCCGTGTCCCCTGCATCGGCCAGTGGACTCTCAACCACTGCACCACCAGGGAAGCCCGCAGTACTGTTAATTAAGTAGGAGCACAAAATAGTGGAGACCACTGATGCCCAGAGCCCCTGGGTCACTAACGTTAGTCACAATCTGTCAGGTAGACTTTCTGAAACAATCGAGAACATAGATGAGGATGCTAGGAGAAAATGCTGTACTTGGGATCCCAATCATGACTGGCTGCCCACAACCTATTTTCAGAGAGTCCATCCTGTTTGTACCAAATGACACCCACCACCTTAGCTGCCAGGAGGAGAAACCACCCATAATTCAGGTGAGCAAATCAGATTCTCCAACCAGGGAATGAAGCATTAGGCTTAACAGTTGAAATAGTGAGATAACAGTTGGTTGGGGAGAGGGTCGAGAGACACATTGACAGGTATAGAACCAAAGTCAGGCCTGGACCCATTTAAGCAAAAGCTACTATGTCCAAACAGAAGCGAAGAAGGAGCAGAGCAGCCATGAGGAAGGTGGCAAATCTGGAAGGCAGATCTGAGCAGCTGGGCAAAGAAAAGTAGAATCAGGAGGTCAGTCATTCAATGAGAGAAGATAATAGACTCAGGCACCGATTTCGCAATCACGGGGCCTCCTACAGCCTGGTCGTACTTTTTTCCAGACTCCAAGTATTTCCGAGATTCCTTGGTATCCTTTCACTAAATTCTCTTTTTACCAGAAATAGTCTGAATGGCTTTCTGTCTCTTGCAACCAAAAAGCCTTAAACATAATAAATACAATCAATCCATCCATCAGACAGATTAATTTGATACAAATTAATTTAATACAAATCCATGTGAAAATGCTAAAGCACAACGAAAGAGCCACACAGGTGAGGGCTGGGAAAAACCAGAGTGAATGTGCAATCAGAGCTGGGTGAGGTTACAGAGAACCCTCCCTAAAGACATGAACTTAACCAAGTATGGAAAGTAGGGAGATGCTGTGCTTGCAGTGAGACAGGCATTTATCTAGGAAAATATCTGCAAAGAGACATAAACAGCAAACCACTGAAGGTGAGTTCGAAAGCAAGCTAATACAATAGGCTGCTCTTTCAAAGAAATAATATTTTAAAAAATTAATTTCATTTTGAATATATTGATATCTTCTAATGAACATTTTAAAATTATTAGATTGCTTTGAAACTCACATTTTCTTCAATTCAATAGAAGTACTATTTTATTAGTTTTGCTGTTTTTAAGTCCAAAATCATGTGTGTCTTTAGTTTGTGGTCAGCTGCTAACTATCAATTTTCAGTGAATTAAGTCTCAAGTTCTGTTTATGAGACTTACAGAAATCTCCTAGTTCTTGGCTTGATTATGAAAGGGAAGAACTTTTCTTAGGCTAAGTGTTCAACAGGTTTTAATGCTATGACTTAACAACTTGCTATTAATCATCAATTCTAACATTTGTAAGTGTTAAGACCCTTTGACATAAAAAGGTATCTGTATTATTTGCTTTAAATTCCAACATTTGCTTTAGTCTCAAAAAACTCTAAGCACCTCTTATTAGGAGACTGTCACAATGGATTATCTGAAAAAGCATATGAGAGTTTTAGAGCCCTGACCTTGTTTGACACAAATGTTATGTGTCACCAGCATGACCAGAGAAGCGTCAAATCAATCAATAATTACTGGCAAAGAAAGGACAGGTGACTCTAATGGGAATGACAGAAAATGGATGGGAACAGCTGTTCTATGGCAGAGTCTTTCCCTCTAGGCACAGCACAAAAAAAATCTTAAAAGTGTTAAGAAAGGCCAAATACAACTGCTTATATCTTGCTATCATATTTTGGGGGGAAAAGTTCAAACTTATTAGCTTAGTACTTGAGGCCATTTGTCTCTTCCACAAATATTTATTGAGCTCCTATTATGTGCCACGCTCTGGATGTATATTGCCGAATGAAAGAATTCCTCTTTGTGGCACTTATGACCTAGGGAGGACCCCTTACATACAATTGCTTCAGTGTGTCATCTGCATTCATGCCTCCGTGCCTTCTGCTACACTGTCACTCCTCCACGGAGGATGTTCCCAACACACAAACCACATATACACACGTGTGAGGGCACCCACACAAGCACACATTCTTCGTGTAGCTCTCTCTTACTCCTCCAACTTCAAATATCACCTACACCAGGAAGTTTGTTCCTAATTTCCGTTTCTTTCTTGATTTAAATATCCTACCCCCTGTGCTCCCATATATCCTGTTCACATACTTATCAAAGCATTCATTATAATGCATAATCTGCTATCTTTGCTGATTTATTGTGGGTCTCCCCTATAAAGATGGGGGCCTAGATCTAACATGATACTTGATACACAGTGGGTGCCCTGTAAATGTTTCTTAAATGAATAAATAAATGAACTACTAAGAAGCAGGGGTGGCAGATGGGCTAAGAAAGGAAATGATCTTGGACATTGAAAACAATAGTTTTAGTCAAAATCAAAAAGATTTTGACATGTGAACAGGAAGAAAGGACTAATCATCTTATATTGTCTTAAGAGATTGGGAACAGATTCTATTTAATACCAGAATCTCTTACAGATATTACAGCCTGCCCTACACCAATTCAGCACTTCAATTTAACCAAAGTCTGTGACTATAGTCAGTATGCTTTGATACTGATTAATCTAACACACATGGCAAGTACAAACAGACATACACACATACACACACACACACGCACACGCACACACACACACACAGTACAAGTCTCCTTAAGGTGAATTCATCAGCTTACCAGTTGGGGCACAGCACACACAAGGTGTCACGTGACAGATATTCTACCGGGAATTAATAAATAAATCCTTTAATTTCAGGAAAAAAAATCCATTTTTATAGTTCCACAAGTGTGAAATTTTAGCAGATGGTGCTAAATAACTTATCACATCTCTGGGGCCTGGCTTATGCCACATCATGTTGGACCATAGCTAAACAGCCTGGCCTCCTGATTTAAATTCAACCCAGGGATATATTTGGCATCTCTGTGACATTGAATGAAAGGCTTTAATGCATGCTCAAGTTGCTGTTACACAACCTGAACCAGAAGTGAGCTAGAGAAGACATGTAACATTCTGTCACTTGCAGTGGAGCAACTGGGAGAAGAAAACTCTGCTTCACCATCTTAATGCGCCCTCTGAAGACTCCCAGCTTTTTGGATTTGGATCATGGGCCATTACCATGAAAGGGGTAAAGGAGATTGAGAGCGTGCCTCTCCACAATTGAAAGCAAGGAGGGAAGAGTCCAAAGATCACAAAGCCTCCAGCAGAGATTGGCAGGTGGAGAAAGGCGATGGGCTCTTTAAACCCGGGCTTCTTAGTCTATGTACCAAAAGATTAGGACGTGACTAGGACACAGGTCATGGCGCATGCCACTTACCGCCAGAGGCCAACAACATCCAACTAAACTGGTCTATGTTCAATGGACGAGCCCACTGATCACACACCTAGAATCAGGACAATGTCAAATTGCTTTTCTGAATGCTTGCTCTCAGTTTCCATACTTGCTTTATTCCAGACAGATAATGAATAGTCCCATGCCAGTCTAATAGTCAGTCTGAAGGCTACACTTTTGGTAGCATTTGTCTGAAACTCTTGAGTTTTCCTCTCTGCCTTTTAGGTTCACTGGCAAGGACCAAGCAAGGTGGTTGAAGGTGAATGGTGGTGACTTGTTGATTGTTTGCTGGCAATGGTCAGCTTATGGAATTTAGTCTAATGGATGCTGAGAGCAAAAGATATTCAACAAGGGATTGACTTTAAAAATGGACTGCTTAGAACTCCCAAATGAGCAGGGAAGCAGACCTGCTTGTTTGCCGCAGCTATGGCCCTTTTTTAAGGATGTTATCTAGATAGAGAGTTATTAAGGAGGACAAAACAAAAAAATACAAGTCCAACTGAGAAAGCATCTTTACCAGGATGTGTGAAGGCGACAGGGGTGATGTCAGAGGTGGCAGGAAGTTTGCCTCTCTCTGCATTGTTTATCTTCCTCCCTCTCTGAGCCTTCAGGCTCCTGAATTCAAATGCTACAGATAATAATTACGGATTCCCAGCATTTGAAGGAATACTATGGAGAAAATAGACTTAACATGGGTTTTTCAGCCTATCCTAACTCCCTGCTAAAATACCTAGGATGATATAGAAAATGACCAAAGACAAAAGTTACTGTTTTAAAGCAGAAACTAATACACCATTGTAAAGCAGTTATACTCCAATAAAGATGTTAAAAAAAAAAAAAGTTACTGTATCTCCAAAACTAAATCTGGTAGCCTATCATAAGAATCTGTTGGGGATTCCTATCAAGTCTAACAATGGAGCTGAATTTTAAGAAATTCAAGATCCTATCCATCCTTCATCTGTTGAAAGAGAACATCTCAGCCACCTAAAACTATGAAGAAAAATATAGGAGGAGTCCTTAGAAGTCCTCTTTGTTCTTCTTCCAACCTCTTCACCCTGACTTAGAGATACAGAGACTGCAGTCCTGCTACTGGATGGCACTTAGGGGCAGCCAGAATCCATCAGCTCTTCACTCAGCAGCATCCTAAAGCCATTTGGAAACTAATTCCAAGAGAATAATAGGGTGAAGACTCTAAAGTTAATGGGTACATACAGAAAGCATTCTAGCCATTGTTCTTGGCATTGTAGATTTCCAAGTACTCTGTTCCAACACAAAAAATTCTCAAAATAAGGTTCACAGAAGAGTAGCACCATGAAATGCCTTTCCAGAAGGTTTGTGAACAAAGAATTTGAGGCAAGGATGCATAACCCCTCCGTGGGTAGTCACAGTACCCCTTTGAGATATCCTGCAGGAAAAAACGATGTTTAAATGTGTATCCATCATTGGCTAACTTCTTTTGCCTAGATACAAACTTACTAACATAACTCTTAATATTCTACATAACAAGTATTTTGCAGAAAACATTGAGGAAAGCTTGTTCACATCGGAGAAGCAGAAAGTAGAAGTAAAACCAGATCCCTTTTCTGTACACAGGGATGCCCTAGATGAATGTCTGGCTGATCGGGAAAAGGGGACAAGAAGACTTGCCCATCAATTACCTAATGTAATCAAATTATTCTCCAGTTTTGATCCTAGGAGAGAATTCATCCAGCACTGACGGTGTCAGTGAGGAAAGACAAAGACAATCTACAAACCCTGAATGATCACAAACACTGAGTTGAAAAAGAGATTTGTCTCTATTCCAGGATGAATAAAGAAAGAAACTTAAGTCTATAAATTAGTGCAGAAATAGGAAAAAGGAACGTCATCTGGAAGACTCCAAAGAGCATTCTCTAGAAATAATTCTATGTGTCAATATTCTAAATTTTTAAATAACAGTGAGACCACAATTTCAATCAAATGGCAGTATAAAACTTACAAACAAGCCTAAATAGACTTAATTTACCCGAAATAAAATGAAATCTTTATTTTAAAAACTAGTCCTAAGAAAAATTCTTCAGACTTAACCTATTTTATGGTTGCATTCTTTTAAGAAATAATATAAAACAATTCCAGGATACATAAAAAGACACAAATCCTCCTCATTTACTTTACAAAGCGGGCATAATCCTGACACTAAAACCACACACACACACATACACACACACACACACACACACACACACACACTACTGCTGATACTGATGGTTACTGACAATCATCAGAATAAGAGTGAATGCAAAACTCCTCAATAAAATTCAAATATGTATTAAAGGCATAATCCAGAATGAAAAAGTAGGATTTACGCCAGGCACACAAGGACTGATGTAATGCTAATACCCAGTGATTGGCAAAGAGCAGTAAAATTAAAACTCTAGTACCATGTGTGAAGAGTGGGATCATAAGGTCCCTTCCTGCCCTGTTTCAAAGAAGCAGTTAGGGCCTCAGTGACTCATTTCCAAAGTTTTCTTCAGAGGGGAAGACAGAAGCTCCTTGAAGACAAAGCTGCTTCTTGGTTTTGGGGAAAGCCCAAGTTCACTGAGGCAAAGATGATGGACTTCTCAGAGAGGGAGAAGTGTCCTTGAGGACAGAAGGAGAAGGGGGACATTGACTGCATTACCATGGAAGGAGGTAGGTGTCAAACAGTCAGAGGCAGTGGGGACCAGTGGACCGCCAGTGTGGTTCCCCAGGGAGACAGCAGATTAGGGTTGTAGGCAACATGAAGGGAGCTGGGCCGTCAGCAAGGGGCTCTAACCAAACCCAGGTCTCCTGTGCATGAAAAGTGAAACAAAAGCAGCACGTGAAGAAGCCATGACAGCTGGGACACTCGGAAGTTCTAAGGTAGATTGAGGACAAAAGAGGACTGTCCTCCAATGCACCATCATTGCCTGAAGAGTTGTTGCAACACTTCCCCCAGGGCTGTAGTGGGAAAGCAAGATCCACAAGAGACACATTCATTCCAGTGAGTCAAAATCATTTATTTACTTACAAATATTTATTATGTACCAGGTGCTAGAGATACAGCAGGGACAAACAGACACATCTAGCACTCAGGAGCTTACATTCTAGGTTGAGGAGATAGCAATAAACAATTAATAAGAAAGTCAATTATATAGTATGTTAGAAGTTGCAAAAATGCTGTGGAATAAAGAATGAAGAAGATGGGTTAGAGGCTATTGTAATCTAGTCAAGAAAACATGGTAGTAGCTGCAGAGGTGATAAGTGGTCAGATTCCAGATATATTTTGAAGGTAAGGCCAACATGACTTCCTGACAGACTGGATGTGGGGTGTGAGGCAAAAAGAGTAGTCAAGAATGACTCCAGATTTTTCCCTTGGAGCAACTGCAAAGATGGAACTGCCATCAGCTGGTTTGGGAAAGACTGATCTGGGTAGAGCAGATTGGGAGGCAGATTTGAAGAGATCCAGATCTCTTTTTCTTAACATACCACATATCAGTTTTCTTTTTAACACCCAAGTAGAGTGTTGACACCTACCTCCTTCCATGGTAATGCAATGGTTTAAGTTAACTTTGAAAAGGAAGGCAGGGCGGGAGGGGAAAAGAAGGGGAGGGAGCAATAAATGTGCTTTTAACACAACAAGTTTTTGGGTCAAAATCTTTGGACCGAAATTTTATTCCACTACTTTATTATCAGCAACGTATAGTGTGATATTCTAAGGTTTGTACAGAATTTAGCCAGGAGGATGTTGGGAGCTGTCAGGGAGATTTCACAGAGAAAACGACATTTAAACTGGGCTTAGATGGATATATATGAGCTCAGAAGCTAAGAAGAAAAGCAGGAATGTAAACATGAAACTTCGAAGTGTAATAGTAGGTAACCCCGTGTGACCAGAACCTTCCATAGATGAAATAGAATGACTGCAGATGAAGCTGGGAGAGTAGGCTGCGTCAGATTTGGAAGACCTTGTATGAGGTGCTAAGAAATTCAACTTATTTTGCATGAATTTGTGTAACAGCAACTGAGAACAGAACGAAAAACAAAGACAAAGCCATGGCCGTGGAAATGTAGTTGTTGAGTTTTTAATAGGTGAAATAGAATGATTCTGTGCTTTAAAGCCTGAGTATTTGCAGACAGACTAAGGAGTTACAGCAAAGTATTGCATATTTACTATAGCACTGAGCAGTTCAGATCTAGTGATATCAAAGAAAAAGTATACCCAAGACAGGAAAGAGACAGTATTCTAAGCAAAACTGACTAATGATTCAACTCCCGTTCAAGGGAAGAGCAATGGGGAGATGCCCCAGGATCGTGCTTTAGTCCTACCTATAATTCTTTGTATTTACTCTGTGTCTATGCTTAAATTAACTGATAAGAGATTGTTAATGTTAATTTCTTAGTGTGCATTTAGTTCTTCCCAACTAATCCTTTTTTAATCAGTAGTATTGCATTAAAAACACTTTGGTTATCATTAAAGGTGCTTGAACCATAAAAATGCAACTGATGGCTGCATTCAAAGTAAACTGTTGAATGGACCAATTAAACAAGCTCCTAATAAAGAGATAAATCACATCTAAGATATGCACAACTTTATGGATATTTCTCCTTTAAGCCCTCAGGTCCTATAACTATAAGGGATACCTCCCAGCTTGCCAGCTATTTGCTGTGCGCTGAAGACGAGACGGCTCAGACAACCAGACCCATTTTTCCTTAGGTTATGGGAATGGGATTAGGATTAACTTGCCCTTCCCTGTTGACCGCATGCTTTTTTTTTTTTAATTTTTATTGGAGTATATTTGATTTACAATGTTGTGTTAGTTTCTGCCGTACAGCAAAGTGAATCAGTTATGCATATACATCTATCCACTCTTTTTTAGATTCTTTTCCCATATAGGTCATTACAGAGTACTGAGTAGAGTTCCCTGTGCTATACAGTAGGTTCTTATTAGTTATCTATTTTATATGTAGTAGTGTGTATATGTCAATCCCAATCTCCCAATTTGTCCCTCCCACACCTTCCCCCATGGTAATCATAAATTTGTTTTCTACATCTGTGACTCTATTTCTGTTTTGTAAATAAATCCATTTGTACCATTTTTTTAAGATTTCACATATAAATGCTATCTACCTGAAAAAGAATTCAGGGTAATAATAGTAAAGACGATCCAAAATCTCAGAAAAAAATGGAGGCATAGACTGGGTGGATATTTACAAGAAATGTTTAACAAAGAGATAGAAGATTTAAAGAACAAACAAACAAAGACGAACAACACAACAGAAGACCACATGCTTCTCAATTGTACATCTCATGTGGAGCCATTGGCAGGACCACGGAGACCTGATGCAAGGTTCAGGGACATACAGGTTCCCTATTATGAGCAGCACGAAGACTCATCGCCTGGACTCTGCAGTGCTCCCTGGGGTTGCTGCGTTACTGGTGCATTTTGAACATCGACATGCTCTGCATTCCACTTTTTTTATCAAAGCCCAGAAATCTTTTCCAAATAGCCTCAAGATTGCTCTCACTCTTGGACCTGGACATTTTCAATAATCAGTTTAACGCTTCAAATAATCTTCCTCTGTCCTTTGACATAGCCTTCTACTCCCACTTCAAAACCTGGATTGACCACCTTTTTTCCCTAGTGGAGCTAGGGAATATTTTTAGGCAAAACCTATCCAATATAAAATAGATGATCAACAAGGATGTATCGTATAGCACAGGTAATTGTAGCCATTATCTTGTAAAAACTTATAATGGAGCATAATCTGCAAAAATACTGAATCACTAAGCTTGTATACCTGAAACTGATATAATCTTATAAATCAACTATACCTCAATTTTAAAAATATATCCATTAAAACATATAAAGAGTGTATGGATGGCAAACCGTAAACATTTAGAGCAAACAGTGAAATGAAATACTATGTTACCATTTGTAGGTATAGTTTTAGGCAGCCCACAAAGTAATTACATTTGGTAAAGTT
Source organism: Phocoena sinus (assembly GCF_008692025.1). NCBI lineage: Eukaryota > Metazoa > Chordata > Mammalia > Artiodactyla > Phocoenidae > Phocoena > Phocoena sinus. The sequence continues at coordinate 31,238,675 of NC_045772.1, read as the reverse complement.
TTATAAAAAGTCCTGAGTGTTTCACACCTCCAGGAGTAAAGCCATTCTTCAGAAAAATCCAGAACCATGAAACTGAGAGATCCTCCTTTTCTGGGCACTAGAATACCACTGGATTTAACCCAAAGCTCGCACTGAGTCATCAGAGAACTGCACTTTCTTTCAAAAGAAATCAGACAAATTATTTTTACTTTGAAACTCCGGTGTGGGGTATGAATGTAAGGGATACAAGTCTTCCTCTTTTGTTTTTCATCTTGTCATGAAATGAACATTCGGCGCTATGTATTCCCTCACACAATAAAGGCTAAAAGTTTAACCAGAGACTTAGTTATAAATGTATATCATCAACTCTAAGTTAATCAATGTTTAATTATGTAAGTTGATGAATTTTTCAGACCCAGCCTCAACTAAAATTTCTCCTTTTATTTTTTATATTCCACTTTATATTCTGCAATGAGGATATATTCTTTTATCTCCCCAGCACCTTTTCCTTTTTGGTGAGCTCCACCTTCACTCCTATTTCCACCTTCTTTCAGGAAATACTCCTCCCCCACTCCACCACATGGTCCAGGTGAGAAATGCCAGTTACAGCATCACATCCACTGGTCAGAGAGGCTGCGTGTGACCTGAACTGGACCTTCCCTAAACCTCTACAAATTGAGATTTAACCAAAAGGGACAATCCCTCTCTGGTATCAAGGCCTAGGAGCTGAACCTGAGAGGTGGTGACCTCTTGGAGGAGGGCTGTAGGAAAACATGTTGAAAGGAGTAGAAATGAAAGCTAGAAGACAGAGAGACTTGAAGAAACCTGAGTCCCTGTTTCCAATGATTCTGGAGACCCAGTTATATCCTTGCCCTTCCCTTTTGCCTAAGTTAGTTCAGGTTGCATTTCTGTTACTTGTTTGCAAAGGGTCCTACTTAATATGCACTCTCTCATAATTCCTCCATTAATAAGGGTGGAATAATCTTAACCCTGGTCAATCTTTCATTTTGAGTCACTATTGTCCAAATCAGAAAACAATTTGCTAGATCTGAAATTTTTCAGAATTTTTCATGAAAACCTGGATTTTTGATCACCTTTGCAGAAAGAAAGAAAAAGATTTCTGTCCTAGGACAAATAGAAAATACTTTATGGGGGTGCCTTTCTCCCTCGTCTCCAAGCAGTGTTCTTAAAATCAAATTAGTATTTTATTACCTGCCTCTCCCAGACCAGAGCTGATAGAATCAAGCAATTCTTGACAAAGACCAAGGTCAAGCTCATTTTGTTTCCGACTCAACGATGTTCTTTCAAAGCCTTGGTACATTCCTCTTGTGATAAATATTCTTAGATTTGTGCAAGAGAATTTGTTGGGAAAAAAATAAATCCTGGCCCTGAATTTGAACCTGAACTAATCATCAGGCAGTCTATAAAGCAAAGTGTAATAAGATAAATTCAGCATACCAATATTTTTCAGCATCATTATCCTAACTGGCCAGTGAGCTCTGTGGATGGTTTTAAGCTGTTTGGCTGGTTTTTTTTCTGGGGAGTAGTTATCCATGAAAAGATGATTAGCTTTCAATTACAAGTAATGAATACTCTCTCGGGTTTCTTTGCCCCTACCCCTTTCTCTCTTTGGGAAAAAAATACTCAACCTCTCAGACAATTAACTCTCTATGAACTACGCTTAGTACTCCACCAATAGAATAATGACCAGGAAACACAATCACAGGACCAGCTCTGTTGGTCTTTTGCTGAGTTTCTGGGAAAGTCATTCCCACCAAGTATGATAGATACTTTTATTGAAATTGCCCTGGAAACTGCCAGCCAAAGAGAGATCCAGAGAAATTTTACGGTTCACAACATACCTTGAGCCCCTAAATAAAGATGTTGCAGAAACATGCTGTGTCAGCCAGTTTACTGAGGATTGGGCTTTCTTGCCGTATGAAATGAGAGACTCTTTAATCATCGTTAGCTCTTACTGTAAAATTCACTGGCACGGTTCTCTTTCTGAGATGGTTCACTTCTGACAATGGTGCTTGTAAAGAAAAAACAAGCAAGATCAAAGTTGAGAATCAGAGATGTTAATATACTTAATTAAGGGGACTTCCCTGGTGGTCCAGTGGCTAAGACTCCACGCTCCGAATGCAGGGGGCGCGGGTTCGATGCCTGGTCAGGGAACTAGATCCCACGTGCCACAACTAAGAGTTCGCATGCCTCAACTAAAAAAGATCCCACATGCCACCACTGAAAATCCCACATGCTGCAACGAAGATCCCGCGTGCCAAAACTGAGACCCCGGGCAGCCAAATAAATAAATAAATAAGTAAAAAGTACTCAACTAAGATTGCACAGCTAGTCAATGACAAAGATTGGATTTTAAACCCACAGGTTACTTTACTATTTTACTTCTCACGAGGTAATGTGAATGAAATGCATATACGCGATTTCTAAATTTTTTTAGCCCCTCTGATACATTTTTTTAAAGATTAGTATTTCTGGGGCTTCCCTGGTGGCGCAGTGGTTGAGAGTCCGCCTGCCGATGCAGAGGACACAGGTTCGTGCCCCGGTCCGGGAAGATCCCACATGCGGCGGAGCGGCTGGGCCCCGTGAGCCATGGCCACTGAGCCTGCGCGTCCGGAGCCTGTGCTCCGCAACGGGAGAGGCCACAGCAGTGAGAGGCCCGCGTACTGCAAAAAAAAAAAAAAAAAAAAGATTAGTATTTCTATAGCCAGTGCTCAGTGTTTTAGTCAAGATTGCTCTTTAGAAGAACCCAAGCAAACTAGTTTCTAACTTGTCCTGGGTCATTCGGCTCTTAATTCTCCATATTAGTCTAAAGTGGCAGAAGTCTGACAATTCTTCCTATTCACTTCTGGAATGTATATTTTGAGAATGAGCGCTTCTCATGTTCTAGTAATTCACACCAACTCAATAAAAACTGCCCATGATCGCTCCCAACTCATCCTTGTCACTCCATCTCACAAAGAGCTAGCCTGAACATGAAGTACTATCCCAAAACTTAGTATAAAATTCATCTTAAAGAGTATTTCCAGGTCTTATAATCTAGCTACATAACATGGGCTCTAATTTCCTTTTTAAAGTGTGACGTTAACCAAAAATTAAATCAGAATGTTTCCTCAGAATCTCCTGTCCTCTTTTTCTATTTGATGAAGGCAGCAGCTTGCATCCACTCACCAAAGCGGCGAAAACATGACAGGAAATGAATCTAACCGCAACGGATGTGTAGCAGCGCAACATGAGTTGTGTCTTCTAGGTCATCTGAAAGGGGTGCAGTCTTTCTTGGTAAACTGCAGCTGCTTTCAAATTCTCCAATAAAAGTTTTCTGTATGTGATTGTCTTTTGAAGAGAAAGAGAACAATTCAATCCCAAGAAGGCGTTAACTTAAAATATTTGCATGTAACATTCTAAGAGGTTATAAAAGTTAACAAAGGAACAGTATACAACAATTAAAAGGAACAAACTATTGATAAAACAATAACATGCAAGAATCACACAGCCATTTTGCTAAGTGAAAGAAGCCAGAGACAAAAGAGTATACGTTATATGATTCCATTTATAGGAACGCATGCATGGAACTCAAAACAGTGGTTATCATAGTTATGTGGGAGGAGTATTAACTGGGAAGGGACAGAAAATACCTGCTAGGTGCCAGAAGTGTTCTGTGTTCAATCTGGGCCGTGGTTATGTGGGTACATATGTACATGTGAAAAATCACTGGGCTATGTGCTTAAGATCAGTGTTCTTTAAGTTCTTACTCAATGTATGTTATATTTATTCTTCGATTAAAAAAAATTTTTTTAAGTTTAGCCCAGCCATATAGATGAAAGAAAGGTTATATAATTCATGCCTTGAACATTACTGATAATTCTGTTTTCTGTGGTACACAAACTTTTTTTAGTACTACTTACACTCCGTAAGTCCTTACCTGCAGTGATGAAATGCAAAAAGCTATGAAAAACAAAGTTTTCCAACTGATTTGAACTGATGTGAAGCTATTTACATCTTTATTCATTCCACATTCTACCTACTGCAAATATTCACGTGCCCCTCTGTGGCCATGCTGTTTGATTATAGGATGTCACCCACACCCCCATTGTGGTGTTAAAGAACATACAGTACATGCACCTTATTACCTTTGTAAAACCTCAAAGTGTTCTAAATTTCTAAACACTTCTGGATCCAGTGGTTCCAGATAAGATATTGTTAAGCTTTATTTATTTGAGGGTACATTTGAAAAGGTTTAACCAGCACCCCATACCTGTGATTTCACAGATATCTTATTGCTTAAGATGAGGCTGAATTTAAGTAAACTGTGAGCTGAATTATTTAAATAAAGAAATAAAGTAGGGGCTTCCCTGGTGGCGCAGTGGTTGAGAGTCCGCCTGCCGATGCAGGGGACACGGGTTCGTGCCCCGGTCCGGGAAGATCTCACATGCCGCGGAGCAGCTGGGCCCGTGAGCCATGGCCCCTGAGCCTGCGCGTCCGGAGCCTGTGCTCCGCAACGGGAGAGGCCACAACAGTGAGAGGCCCACGTAACGCAAAAAAAAAAAAAAAAAAAAAAAAAAAAAAAAAAAAAAAAAGAAATAAAGTAAAGAAAGAAATTGTAAATAATAAGGTGGCTCACAGCCAAAATTGTAAAAATGGCATGGAAATGACTGAAGCTTAAGAAACATCTTTCCAGCAAGTTCAGAAAGATGTTAATGTGTCCGTACAGAAGGCCAAGTTGCCTACAAGAGACAAAGGGTGAGGGCAGGGACTTTCTGTGCGTTTTGCCCAGCGCCAAGCAGGAACCTGCATTCAGTATCCACTCGACAAAACCTTGTTAAACTGAATCTCCAACATCCCTCATCCTTTGACTTCTGTTACACACCATTCCTGAAAAGGAAAAATGAACACTGTTATAAAATAAAATTTAAGGCCTTTGGGAAATAGTACTTTGGTTCCTTTTGGTTGGTTGTAAGAAAAGATAGAACCACGTCTTGGTTTTTAACTTTAGGACATGTCTCTCCTGGAAGCCCTCAAAGACTCAAATCAATCACTAATTCCCTGCTGTTTATTCTGTTCATCCAAGAACAGAAATCTCACAACGCAAACCGCATGAAATTCGCCACTGACTCTAGGAAAAGATTCACTTTTTTTGTGCTGACTCTCCTTTGCACCATCACTTCTGAACGGCTGCTTTCACATTTCTTTGCTTGATTCCTTTATATTTTCCCCAAGGAAAAGAACTCATTGTAAGGATTCTGCCCAAATATATTCTGGAAATGCTGTAAGTGTTTGCTTCATGCTTCTGTATCAGTTTCAGGACCGTCGTAAATCAACAGTCTGTGGATGGAGGTGCTCAGGCCGAAATCATGCCTTTGAAAAACGCATAGCATCATTCTCCTCAAGCAGCTGCAGCCTTTTATTAATGGCTCAGGAGGCTTTCACACCTTTTAAATCCAGCGCATTTGAAGTAATAAAACAGAGAGCAGTTTATAGGCAGGAAATATTAAAATATTTAATTGCTTTTTTTTCCGTGGCACAAGGCAGCCAGCCTCAAGCGTTCTCTAACACATGAAAAAAAGGACACCTGTCCATGCTTGAATGGACATGAAACAGGGGATTGCTAAATTGAACACATCTGTGACCAAACTGCCTTTAAACCCACATCAAGCCCATTTTTTTTACTAGTTCTAACAATTTCCCTCCAACTACTTTTCATTTTCATCTTCCTTCTCCTTGTCTCATTACAACAAAGCACAGAAGAGAATAAATTGATATCATGCCCAAGATGACTCCCTAATCTATCTCAAACAGAAACAGAGCACAAATTGAACCTGAAAATCTTTCCCGTTGTCTGATCCTGTACTTTATAATCTAACCCATTGAACCCTTCTCAGAGAAAATGGGATCTAAATGTGTGAGTACGAATGAGATCACTAAAGCTTTTGACAAGTCTATCTATATGATGGTCTAAGGCAACCTGAGGTCAAGTTCCAGCTCTGCAAACTGCTGGTTGAATGACTTTGGAGAGGTTGGTTAGCTTCTCTGGGCTTCAGTTGGCTCATCTGTAAAATGCGGACGGTCAGTAGTGCCTCTCACATGAGGCGGTTGTGGGCATTAAACGAGATGTCCATTGTCAGGTGTGCAGTATGGTGTTTGGCACTCTGTGAGGCCCTAGTGTTAGCTACCCTTTCATAATTCATTCTAAAGAGAATTGTTTATAAAACCAAAGAAGACATGGCTAACATTCTTCCACAAACAACTGACAGTAGTACAAGAGTATCTTGCTGAAATTTGTATTGGCTTTCTACTGCTACATAACAAATTTCCGCAAACTTAACTGCTTAAAACACCCTTTTATTAGCTCATAGTTATGCAGTCGTAAGTCCAGCAAGGCACGACTGGGTCCTCTTCTTCAATATCAGAGGCTGAAATCCATGGGTGAACCAGGTTGAGTTCTTATATAAAGACTCTAAGGAACAACCACTTCTGTATTCACGTGGGCACTGACTGAGTTCATTTTCTTGTAGTTGTAGTACTGAGACCCTGGTTGCTTGCTGGCTCTCAGCAAGGGGCCTCTCTTAGCTCTTAGAGCTCACTCCTTTCCTTCCCTTGACAATTTCTCCATCTTCAAAGTCAACAACAGAGAATTTCCTTCACACTGAATCCCTCTAATGCTTCAATTCCCTCTGACTTCTGCAACCAGCCAGAGAAAAGTCTGCTTTTAAAGAGGTCATGCGATTGGGTTAGTCCGACTCAGATATCTCCCTATTTTAAGGGAAACTGATAAACTTAATTTCATCTACAAAAATCCCTTTTGCCATGGAATGTAACATAATCATGAAATAACACCAAGGAGCTGAGGTCCTGGGAGCCATCTAAGAATTCTGACTACAGTAAAATTTTAATACTGGAAGTTGGGATGAAAAACCATGTATTGTATTTCAAGGTAGAGCCAGGAAGCAAGGTAGCAGCCTCCTAACCCCTCTTTCTGGTCTCCATTCTTGCTGCCCTCAAATTCAATCTTCATAGAGCTGCCTGCATTAAATATCCAAAAGCAAGACTTGTAAGCACCTCATTGCCTACAAGAGCAAATCTAAAACTCTTAACCTGACCCACAAACCCTCCGTGATTTGGCTGGTCTCTCAAAACTACCTTTGAAGCTCCTTGCTAATTCCAGAATCAAGCTTAATGATCCAGAAACTCCAAACTGCTTAGAGTTTCCTTCATCCACCATGATGATGCTCACTCGTGTCTTTATTCAAGCTGTCCTCTCAGCCCAGGACCCTCTATATTTTCACTGCCCCTTTGTCTAGGTAACTCCTCTTCATCCTTTAATTTTGCTCATGTGACTTCATTCATCCAATAAATCACTACCAAACATCCACTCTATGACAAAGGTGAGGCTATGGTGATAAAATAGACTCATGCGGTCCCTGCTTTCAAAGAACAGACACTGTTGTTGGGGGTACAGGCAATTAAATGAACGAGTACAGCCCACTGATAAGTACAATGACTGGAGGAGGGCTGATGCACCCAACAGAGGCACTTAACCAAAATCGGAAGTTTTCTGGAGGAAGTGACATCCAAGTCAAAAGTCGAAATAGGAGTAGAAGTTGGCCAGGTAAATGGGAGTTTGGGAGAGGAGGAAGTTCCAGACAAAGGCAATAGCATGATAACATGCAAACACACACTTGTTAGAAAGAGCATGGCTCCTTTGAGGGACCTAAAATAGTTCCGTTTCACTGGAGTATGGAGTGCTGGGACCAGTGTAGGATCTTGTCCTGGGGTAATGAGGAGGCACTGAAGCTTAAGACTAGATTACTGTTTAGCGACATCTCCCCAGCTGGCCTGCAGATAATAGACTGGAGGAGGGGCTAACAAGAGGAGAGGAAACCAGCAGGGAGTCCAGGGCAGTCATCCATATCAGACATGACAGTGACTAGTTTTATGTAGAGGCAACAGAGATCAAGGGAAATGGAGAGATTTGAGAGAGGATGCCACCTACAGGAGCTTTGTGATGAATCAGCCACTGTAGATGAGGGAGGGTAATGCCCATGTCTCTGGCTTGGGCAACAGGGTGGATGCCAGTGCCTGTCACTGTCAGCGAGAACATGGGCGGAGGAGCGGTTTTGTGGGGGAAGATAATTGTTACCAAATGGCTTCTGGGATAGCCAGTAATTTACAGAGACTATTTCAATTCTCCCTAGCCCACCTGTATGATTCAGCTACATTAAGCAAGAAAAGAAGCTCATTTGTTGAGTGTAAGGGGAAGAAGGGAAAATATAGAAGTGACACTGTCACTTGTTCCCCCAATTATCCACCTCTGGTCCCACAGTAGAAGAGTCTCATCACCTTGGATTTCTTGTTCATTCTAGGTGAGGATGATGGAGAATGATGGTAATGACCCTTTCCTCTGATGTTGCGCTCTTCCCCAAAATATCTGCATGGCTCACCCCTGTCCTCTCTTCATCCAGAGCTCTACTTAATTGTCATCTGATTAGAGGGGACTTGTTGAACCCCCTTAATAAAGAGCAAAATCTCACACTCATACTCCAGCAGTCCCTAGTCTGCTTTTTCTCTATAGCACTTTTGACAGAATGTGTGTGTGTGTATATAAGAGAGATTGTCTTTTTTAGTAGAATATAAGTACCGCAAAGGCAAAGACTTTGTTCACTGTTAAATCTCTCTCTCTCTAAAACAGTGTTTGGACATAGTGGGCACCAGTATATACTTGTCTGAGTAGACGAATAAGTGTAGGAATGAAAGTCTGTTGCTCAGAAGACCGACCTTGGCTGGAGAAAATTACGTGGGAATCCTCAGGATAAAGAGCGTATTAGAACCATAAGAGTAGATAGATTTTCTCAAGAAGAGAATACAGAGTTAGGAAAGGTCCCCGAGGAATTCCAACATTTACCAACCTTTAAACGATAGCCTGTAAGGGGAGGAGTCTGCAACAGAGTGAAAAGGGGCAGTCAGGGAAGCAGAAGAAAAACCAAGATTATTGGGGAGTGAGAGAAGCCAAGGAGGAGGATCATGAAAGAGGTGTCAACAGTGACAGATGCCACCAAGAAGACAAACAAGAAGAGTTACAGAAAGTCTCCATTGGGTTTAGCCATCAAGATGCCATTTGTGGCCCTTATTGAGAACAATTTGAGGAAAGGTGAAGATGAGGGCCCGAATTCGGTGGACTTAGAAGCGAAAGGTAAGAGAGGATAAGAAAAAAGTAGTTGAGGGAAATATAAGTAGAGGGATGCTGGGCTGAGGAGAACTGTTTTTCTTACAATGGTAGAAAAAGTTTAAAGGTTGGTGGGAAAGACACAGTAAAGAGGAAGAGGTTTAAGATAAGAGAGAGCAAAAAAATAACCAATACCGGGAGATCTCTGCAGTACAGGAAGCGAGGCTTCCTTCTTCCGGAAGCCTCCTCTGACCTCTCCCTGCCCCTCCTCCTCTCCATCCTCTTCCCTACAGCCTGCGTTAACTGTGCATAAGTCTATTATTAAGCTTATCCAGTGAAATTGTAACTCTGCTTGTGTCACTGTTGTGCCACTAGGTTATGAGCTTCATTAGGGAAAGGACAACTTCTGATTCAACTTTTTATCCCCATGAACTAGCACAGAACCTGGTACATAATGAATACTCAGTAGATATCCAATAAGAGGATGAATGAAGGAATGGATGGAATAGACTTATGACCCTCAACAAGTATGTACTGATGCTCACTCTGAGCCAAGCTCCAACTCTGGGTTCTGGTCATTGAGCAGGAACAAAACAAAGCCCATGAACAAGTGAACTGAGGAAAGGACCCAAAAATGTGGAGGGAAAAATAAAAGCAGGCTTGAGGCAAATGAAACATCATGAACCAGCACTTCATAAATTCAATAATGTTGATGCTTTAGAAGGGACACCATGCCTCTTCACAGCCAATTTTTTCCACATGTGAGGGGAGGATTCACTTACCATTAATTAGGATTGATTATAGTCTTGTTTCCTCATTTCCTGTTTTTCATGACACTTGTAATCTATGAATCACTTGCTTGAATTTGCCTTTCTCCATAAGCTCTCAAAAGTGGATTGAACTGGTTTTCCAGCTCTTTACTAAAAGAAAGACAGATCCAAGCTCCCAGAGTACCATGGGGTTAAAGCCTTGACCATGCCTTATTCCAAAGTAACTTCTCACTCAGGACCTCAGTCATCATTATGTTCTCCTACAGGAATTAAATGGAAAAGAGGGGGGGAAAAAAAAAAAGCAAGGCTTTAGGAGATATTGCTCAAACATTCCCAAACGGGAGTGCCTATGTTTGAGTCATTAGTGCGCATTCAGGAACACCCCAAGCCTCATAGATAGGAGGGATTGAGGCATCAACACACAGCAGCACTACTGTGATGCCAAGAAGCCATTCTAGGTCACTTACACAAATGACACAAAAGTTGTCCAAACAAACAGATAAGGGAACATAGCGGTCACTGTGGAGCATTTAAGAAGCCACATCCTCAAGGCTCTTGGATATTGGTGTTAATCAAACACTTGTGTTCTCTCACTGTGACCATATTTTCAAAAATAAGAATTAGATCCTTTGTTGACTCTTTCTACTCCGAAACCTAGTTTCTAATCTTGGTTGACCCTTTCACCTCTTCCCCCAATGATATCATCCAATTGAACAATCACTTCCACATGGTTTGCTCCCAATTCTTCAGCCAAGAGCTCAGACCTGCGTTGTAATCTTCTAGCTGGATATCTGGATGTCCCTCCAATACCACAAAGCAAACATCCTCAGAACCAAACTCATTCTCTTCCTCTGAAAAACTAGTTCTTCCACGCAACCTCCCACGTTCCATTCACGATGCCACTATTCCACTAGGTGAAAACCTTCCCTTTTTGTACCTTTCCATCCCTTCCATTCTTCAGTTCCGTTGAGAGACTTTCTAAGGCCCATTTCCAACATATCATTCCAACCCATCCTCCTTAACATTCAGCTCCTTTTATCCTCACTGCCTCCAGCCTAGTTCAGGCTCTTGTTCTTCTCACCTGGACTGTCGCAAACACTATCACCGGGGAAAGAAGATTTCACAACCAGATAGATTTGTATTCAAATCCTGGTTTCATCTCTTTCTAGTTGCGTGATCTTGGGCAATTTCCCCAAACACTCTAATCCTCAATTTGCTCCATAAAACGATGGCTCATTTCAAGAGTACATAAAACAATGTAAGTTAAAATGCCTAGCACATAATTGCTCAAAGCATCAATGACTCTTCCCCCGCCAAAAATTGTTCTGGTCATGTCTTTTCCATACTCATAAACTTCGAATGATTTCCTTTTTTCTGCAAAAACAAGACCCAGCTACTTATTTGCCCTCCACAATATCACCCAAGCTACTTTCCTAGCTTTCATCTCCCAAACTTGGCCTCTCAATCAGCCTCAAACATGTCCACATTTTTACTATGCTTATCTTTCCACCAGATATGACTTTCCCATTAATCTCCACCAGTCAAAACTCTACCTATCCTTTAAGAAACAACACAGATACCACCCCCTCCATGAGGCCTGATTCTGATATCCAAATACGTGTTCTGTCTTTGAATGCCCACTTCACTTTCTTAACATCTACATTATGGAATTTATCGTATTCTGCTTCATACGATGATCGTAAGCATTCTGCCTTATTCTATGTATAGAACTGTGAAGTAACTTCTTATTCATCTCCAAAGCCTACTGCTTTTCACTTGTTTGTTGCTCAGGAAATGAGTAGAATTGATTGTAAGTACACGTCCCTAGAAGAGTAGCCTTTATCTGTTAGACTACAAACTCGACAAGGGCAATCACTTTTGTCTATTTTAAATAATGATATATTCTGAGTACCTAGAATCATGCTTAAAATATAGTCAGTGCCCCCAAACTATCTACTGAATGCCTTTATAATCCAAGATTATTTTTTTGAGCCAAGAAAAAAATCCCATATAATCCAATTTTTAAAGTCATGCCAATTAGTAACACCTAAGCTCTCACAGTCTCATCGTCTCCCACCAGGGACATCATAACGTGTGTGATTGACATGAAATGGGCACCAGATGTCCACCCAGGGAGAGCACTCAAAGAAAGAGAGCCCGGTCCCCATGTCCTTGGGTGCCCTTCACTAAACAGGCTTCTCTACAGCTGCCTGATGACACTCCAATTGCCCCATACGCACCTTTCTCTCTGGCTCAGACACTGGGCCTGCAACTTGGCAGGGGCATAAATTAAAGCCCGAGAGAACAATCACAGGAACGCTGGCCTCTGGAGTCAAGGCCAGCCCGCAATATGATTCAGGCCCTGAATGCCGCCGCCCTCTGCTTCAGTCAGAATCCTGAGAGAAATCATTTGCCAGCCCAGCCAGGGTCAGAAAAACACTGCTGAGTTGCTGGCCAGGATCCCCAACAAGCAAGCTGCAGACACCATGTTGCTAACTGACAAAGCTTTAAGCCGTTAGAATCAGCCTGTTCATTCCCTGCAGTGGAAGGTGGGAGAAAAGAGGGAGTGAGGAGAGAAAAACCTTTCAAGTCAGACAGACCTGGCTCTGAATGCTGGCTTCCCCTTCTAACTAGCAGTGAAGCTGTGGGCATTTTATCAGCCTCCTGGGCTGCAGATTTCTTGTCTCTAAAATAATACCTTCCTTACAGCATTGTTGCAAAAATGAATGGTGATCTACGTAAAGCACGAGGTACTAGTATTGCTGGTGGTATTATTGCTATTATTAGAGCATCAAAGAAAGTAACAACAGAGATTAAGCCACCATTCCTAATGCAATCCTAAGAATTCATCTTTACTAATTCACTAGAATATGGTTCATTTTGTCCCTTGGAAGGATAATGACAGATTTCTAAGAAAAATAATCAAGAGTCAATCCTAAGCATTCTAAAACCCAACAGACAAAAACTTGCAGATGAATTTTTGGAACTTACCCCTGGCAGAAAGTTCACTGGCTTGACCTCATTTTCCCTCAGCCCCTGAACCTCAAGACTCAACGAACGGTGCCCTGAAGTCCCTGTGCCTCTAAGCCCCTGCCACCCACAAGGATCGCCCCTCTTCTTAGCAGCTGCCTACTCTGCTCCACATCTTTGATCACCTTCTCCCCCAACCAACACACGCATGCCAGACCTCCTCGGTCATCCTAACGCTTCCTCAGAACTCGCTCAAACTCACTCTCACCCTCATTCCCACGACTACAAGCCTCCAGAGAGGGGAAGTGCCAGAGAAGGGGCTTTTTTTTCACAGCAGCCACGATCTGACAAAATGCCAATGAACTTGGCAATCACAGGAACTACACACTTACTCAGCTGTCACTCATTGTTCTCACTCGTTAGGTAAGTGAAGTCCCTGGTCCGATTGCATCTGAAACACATCCTTTCTAAGGTTTACCCTGTATCCTGTATCTTACACAGATCCTAAGTACATAAGTCACACAGATTACTAAACGTTATATTTCCCTTCTTGTGGGCCATCCCAGGTGATGTAGTCATGTGCTGAATTGTCTGATTTTCTGAGCTGAGCTGCTTATCTGATTCTGTGATACCCAAACTCACACTAATTCTGGAACATTCTCCCCGTTGGCTAGGGAAGGCAACATCTTAGCTTTTCAATTGTATTACCTGAAGTCTGGTGGAGCTGGCCTCTGTAACTGAAACTGAAGTGGAGGAGTTCTTTGAGAATTACCTTATGCATCGTGTTCTATAGCATCCACCATCTTTGCTCATTCTCAACTTTCATGGAAAGTCCTCAGAATTGCCTAGTTTCATTCAGTCATCTCCTCTCCTAGCCTCAACCCACATCATTTCTCATCTGTCTGTAGCAACCACCTCTTAACTCTTGTATCTGCCTCCAGGCCAACCCCACTTCAGCCCCATTCTCCTCCTCCGATATCTTCTTCTTAGTGGAGTGATTATTCTGGACAGCAGCTCTTCCTACATTACTGCATTACTCACAAGCACTTAGTGGCTCCCAGTGCCACAAACAGTCCAAACTCCTGTGAGTAGCACATGAAGCCCTCTGTGAGCTCATCCTCGCCATCCTTATATCTTGCAACAGGCTTGCTCTGTCCTATGCTAACTACCGAACACATCATGCTGTTTCACATTTCCATACCTCCTATTATGCAGTCCTCCCTGCCTGCAAAAGGAGCATCTTTTCTCAACCTGCCTTCTAAACCCGGAAAGCTCTGAGGCCTCTTTCAAGAATCTGCTCAAACCTGACCTCACCAGCTAGAGATGCTATCTTCCTTCTTTTCTGCCTCAACTACTAGCCTACGAGCTCTTTGACAGTAGGAACCACATCTCATTTACCTTTGGCTCCTTAGTGCCATGCAAAATGCCTGGCACAGGGCTTCCCTGGTGGCGCAGTGGTTGAGAGTCCACCTGCTGATGCAGGGGACACGGGTTCGTGCCCCGGTCTGGGAAGATCCCACATGCCGCGGAGCGGCTGGGCCCGTGAGCCATGGCCGCTGAGCCTGCGCGTCCGGGGCCTGTGCTCCGCAAAGGGAGAGTCCACAACAGTGAAAGGCCCGCGTACAGCAAAAAAAAAAAAAAAAAAAAAAAAAAAATGCCTGGCACATAGTAGGTGTTCTATAAACTTCTATTACATTGACCTTTTCTCACTCCTTTAGGGAATCTTTTGACAAGAACCTGTCTTAAAATGACATCAGGTTGAAAAGACCAATACTGAAAGATTTCTTCCTACCCTAATTGCTTGGCATATCATTTCATATTCCAGGAACACCTGAAATATATTTTCTTTTGATTCAAATAGTTTTTCTTAGAAAGTCATCTCATTTTGCCAGTTTGAACAAGCCTGGAAATTTTGGTGTTTGTCTTGAAACTGAAAAGTGCCATAAGAGGTACTTTGTGCACTTGGACGGGGTTGAGAAGAGACCCACAGAGATGATTAAAGGCTGGAAAACAGACTAAGAGAACTGGAAGGGAAAGCTAAAGGCAATTTAGGAATCGACGTCAAGATTGTGAAGGGCTGTTATTACCACGGAGGCTGATGAGCCCGTGATGTCCATATCCTCTCAGGGGAGGGCAACAGGAAACGAGGTGAGCTGCAGCATAGAAAACATGGGTGAGACAGACAGGAACTTTCCTGGCAGAAGACATTGCTAAACACTGAAGGATCCAACAGGAATGATACCTCTTAGTCTTTTTTTCTTCAGAGTTATAGAAACATAGAAAACTTTCCCAACTATCTGGGATGTTTCATGTGCACTAAATGCAGGGATGGAATCACACAGTTTTAAGGGACCGTCTCCAGATGGCACATAGATTTTTGGCACTTTGGTACACATAGTCTGACAGAGTCCTTCTCACTCTAAAATTTTGGAGAAAGTATCTCAAAGGAACTGAACTCACTCAACTCTCACTTTTTTTTTCACTAAATCTTTACTAGGCCCCTTCTTGAGGCCAGCGCCTGTGTTAGGTACCGTCACAAGGAGTAAGGCATGGTTTCTTCTAATGGAGAAAAGAGCTGATTATCACCCATCTCTCATAGGATGTCTAGGCCTCAGTTCTCACCTACACCCTACCCAGCAAACACCCAAACTGCCTGCATTCCTTCCAGTAACACCTGCCGCTAGCTGCTCTCACCTCCAGGCCTTGCGTATGCTATTTCCTCTACCTGTAATGCCGTTCCTACTGCCTGACTTAGGGAACCCCTTTTTGTCCTTAAAGCACAGCTCAGGTGTTATCTCCTCCAAGCTGCCATTTTGTCAAAGCCATTATTCCTTTCACCCCCATTCTGGATATGACACTCTTTCAGGATTCCTAACTGCGGGCATTAGACACAGACTCAAAGTAACTCTAATAAAAGAGAGTTGACTGGAAGTGTATCAGGAGCTCAAGAGTACCTAGAGGCACAGGCTTGGAAATGCCCAAAATCTAAGGGAGTGAACAGCAAGAAGCAGAGGGCACATTTGCCTCTTAGCAAAAAGAGGCAGAAAATAGTCCCTGTGTCTCACTATCAAAGTCCTAGAAGAGGGTCCAATTGGCCAACTCTGGGTCCCAAGATTACCCTGACCAGCCTACGGCTGCCCTCGAGTGAGAAAGGAGGATCATTCTCTTCCATTTTCCCTAATGGGAATTGGTCACTAGAAATTTTCCTCCCACTTTCCTCGCACAAGGGAAGAAAGGTAATTCCCTCCCAAAGAAACTGGAATACAGTGGAAGAGGAAGTGCATGCTAGATGGCTCTCTCCCACACTCATCCCCTCGTGATGCAATCCTTAGTTTTCCTGTCTGTATTCCTGGTAAGCCTCTGTGCTCCCTGAGAGCAGGAATTGGATCTTTCATCCCTATCTCATACACTGTTGGGTAGAGTCAGTGATCAATAACCTTACAGATCAGACTCCTGATCAGTATTTGTTGACGATACATGAAGACCAAGACAGGATTCATCCCTGTGCCTACCAACTCCAAGCTCAGTGCTTCTTCTGCTATATCGTAATAGTAGCAGGGATGATATCTGTTTCTTAATCTAAGGAGCATGTTGTTGGTTTTCTTAATAAATCGAGATTGCTGTAGTAAGTCTTGGTTATGATTGGCAAAACAAATTTCTCAAACTATTTACAGAATTTAAGTCCGTGATGTGCAAATCCAAGTTTTTAAGCATCCCCTTTATCTTTGAGTCAAACTATAGCATCCATCAAACTTCTCAGACAATGCTACTCATAGACTTTGATTTTTCCCTAGTTAATGGTAGCTCTAGGAGAATAAAACAACAAGAAAAATAATACCATAAGGTTGGAAATAAGTTCTAAGCATAATAAATAACTATCATGAAATAGAGCATGAGTGTTTCTATGGTCACTGTCAGGCAAGTGGGCATGACTGTCTTGGTAAATTCATTTCAATACTATTGACAGTGTCTATGGCCATTCAAGCCTGTGACTTTGCATGGCTCGTTTAATCCAATTTCTATTTCATTCTGAATCATATTTGGCCCTGTACTGAGTGCTGCTTTCATTGAGATGAAAAAATGTACACCTTGTTAAGAAGAAAATAGAGTCTTTGGGAATTCATTGGCAGGATTTCAGAAGTTTAGGATTAAGATCGTATAGATGACTAAGAAGTAAGTTGATCTTCCCTTGGAGATGCATTGTCATGAACATTGAGAATAACAGTCAGGTGCTTGGCCATGAATTAACAATGCATTTTGGCCTTATGTGATATCTATTGCCTTAGGTTTCAAGTCATCAAGGTCATATTAAAGAAGCTAGTTTTGGACACCAAACTTATATATCTATACAGAATTGCCTCAGGAATCAGTCATAGGTCCTTCTTCAATAAACCTTTCACATGAAGCTCACATATTATCCACATTTTCTATATAACTATAAAAGATGAGTCATATAATAAGAACTCTGCATAATTCAGTTGGCTGGATTACAACTAGGTGTCTGGAGGAACAATGTCTGCTAATATTAAGCATTAAGACATTAGCAAGAATGTTACACAGATTCCTATTTTGAAGGGCTTGTCAATTCAGATATATTTTAAACTCAAACTTAAGACCAAACTGGAATATGATAGCAATTTGTACATCTTTATAACCATGATTGCCCCCATCCCATCCCGTAGAATTCCACTTAAAAATCATTAGAACAGCAGGAGAGTTAGTACATTGGTCCAAAAATCTGGATTTACAGTTAGCTGCCCTCTGGATATGAAGGACTTGAAAGAAACTACCAACTACCCTCAAAGTATTTTGAAGTTGCCTTTGCTGATGAGAATCTATGATGGTGGACCAGTTTGGCAATCCTGAATTGTTTTCAGTGCGGCTGTGGATTACCTGTCGTTTCAATGGACTACTGTGTACGCCTTTGTTTATTTTATCCCTTCTTCCTGTTGGAAAAACAGCTGGAGAACAGACATCCTGCTGTTCAGAGCCTCAGGCCTTGGAATATTAACAGGAAGCCACAATAAGCATCTTCATTACTTCACCTGTGGCATAAACGGCAGAAAGAATGGAGCCCATCAGGAGGAACTGATTTAAAACAGAATGAAGCAGTTTGTGGACCATATGTCTGAACATCCAAGTAACTGCCACTGGCCTAATAAACTGGCTTCCTTCGTGTAGAGTTCAACCAAGGGGAAGAGGAAAAGTCAGTTTCCTATAGAAAGGAATAAAGGCAAGCCTCAGTAGCCTGTGGCAAGAAATGGAATAAAATATTTGGTGCATTAGACCAAGGAGTTTTATCACATAATTTACATCAGTTGCTTTTAGCTTTTAACAAAAGATGTGGGAATGGATGGTAGGGGTATGTGGATGGGAGAGAAGGAAGCTGATAGCCTTACAAGATACTTTCATGTGTTGTAAGGCTACACATACTCATCCTAAGGCAAGAGGAATATTGCATAAGCATCACTTCAAATATCTTCCCAGTTGTTTTTTGGGGTTTTTTTTTTGCAGGGATGGGAGTGTTGCACAAAGAGGAGACGTGAGTATAAAGCATAAATGTCCCTGTTCGCCAAATGAAGAGACGGGGCAGAGAGGTTTTATGATCTGAGACTCTATATAATGTTTACATCATAGTGGGTCAGAAATACTCCTGGAGATGGAATTCCCTGGTGCAGATCCATCTTCCCCTCTGTAGACTGAGGCTGTGGAAAAAAATAATTCTGGAAAAAAACATTTACCCTTTAAACATAAAAATGAGCTACTGAACGGAAGGACAAAAGAGGGAATAATAATCTTAACATTCATTATTGAGGACCCATTGGAACGCTTCCTCGTTCTACTGTTCTTGGTAAACACTTAAAGACCTGTGGGGTATTTAATTCTTAGTGCCTTGATACATTCAGTCGACCAACTTTACTAAAATACACTTAGGAAAGAAACTCCAGCAGCACAAATATGGACATCAATCCTCAGAATCAGGATTCAGGAAATCCATTATAACACGTACACTCTGAGTCCGTGAATCAGACAGATCTAGGCACAGACCCCAGCCATCCTACCTTCAGATGAACTTGGATAAGTTACTGTACGGTCCTGATTATTAGGCATTCCTCCATTTTTCCAAGGAGAAGGTTAAAAACCTTTCCTACCTATTGGGATTGTGTTAACTTTTAGGAATATAGATGAAATAATCAAATGTCTGCTTATAATATTTAATTTATTAATTTAGTCATGTAAATGCTTAAATCATAGAAATCTCGATTTAGGAATTTTTTTTTCACTCTTATTTTACCAAACAGTTTTCTTCAGATTCTTGATTTGCAGCATTGGCATCCGTGTCACCTGACGTGGTCTTCACGATGCACCATCTTTATTTCGAGATGGCTTGTTGGATGCTATCATTGGAAGTCTTATCCCAAACCACAATTACCCATTCACATAACATTAAGACACTTGCTTTGTTCATTCATCCTGTCGGTGAATATTTGTGCTGTCGTGTTCACTTAATGTAATATAATAACCAATTTCTCACTTTTGAAAGGCCTCTCTTTAAAGGTTGCATATGATGACATTCAACCCTTGCAGTTGTGAGATCACCACTGTACCCACACCCATCACAAAATTCATGAATAAATCTCTGTCGAATTTCTTTGCCTTTTTTTTTTTTTTTTTTTCTTTTGCTGTACGCAGCCTTTCACTGTTGTGGCCTCTCCCGTTGCGGAGCACAGGCTCCGGACGCGCAGGCTCAGCGGCCATGGCTCACGGGCCCAGCCGCTCTGCAGCACGTGGGATCCTCCCAGACCGGGGCACGAACCCGCGTCCCCTGCGTCAGCAGGTGGACCCTCAACCACTGCGCCACCAAGGAAGCCCCTTTGCCTCCTTTTTTAAGGGATTATGCAGGTAACATCTATAAGCTTTTGAGACCAGAATTTTCTGAAGTCATCTCAGGCCTATGTGACTTTAGAAGTTGAAACAGAACCATATAATTCGAGAAACTTTATGAAGATTAAACTAAAGGTAGTCAATCCCATCCTTTCTGAGGGTTAGGTTTGGAAACTATCTCCTCTCATATTTTAGCACATACAGTACTTAATCTCTCTAAGCCTCTGTTTCCTCCACTATAGAATAGAGCTAATAATAGTACTTTGCTCACAGAATGGCAGTGAGGGCTAAATAAGATGACACACTACAAGGACACTTAGCACTATGCTGTGCACCTAGAAAGTAATAGACATATCAACCGCTACTGCCCCAGTCTCAGGTTCCACAAATAAAAAAATGCAAAACTTGAAGAGTTATGTCCAAAGAAACCCACAAAGATTTAAGATGAAGCAGATGAGGACAGGTTAAAGGAACCTGGATTATTATTCCGAAGGGGAAAAAAAGAGTAATGTAACAAATAAATTTCTAAAACAGAAAGGACTCAAACAAAGAGTAATAAGTATTTCTGCTCTTCTTCCTTACTCAGTAAGATGGTCACAGGATGCATCCAAATTACAGCATAAAGGACTTATGTCATATTGAAGGAAGAATTTCTATTCAGTGAAAGAATTGAATCACCCTGCTAAAGACTATGAAGAACCTTAAAAAACAGGAATCATAGTTCTGTCTAAAGGCAGTATTATTAAAGGAATGATATGGTGAGGTCCCAATTAGCCCTATGTTTCTGCAAATCAAGATGAGCTACTGGGGACATCCCTGATGGCACAGTGGTTAAGAATCCACCTGCCAGTGCAGGGGACATGGATGGGTTCTATTCCTGGTCCAGGAAGACCTCACATGCCGCGGAGCAACTAAGCCTGTGTGCCACAACTACTGAGCCTGTGCTCCAGAGCCCGTGAGCCTCAACTACTGAGCCCACTTGCTGCAACTACTGAAGTCTGTGTGCCTAGAGCCCATGCTCCGCAACAAGAGAAGAAGCCACTGCAATAAGAAGCCCGTGCATCGCAACGAAGAGTAGCCCCCGCTCACCGCAACAAGAGAAAGCCCAAGTGCAGCAATGAAGACCCAACGCAGCCAAAAATAAATAAAATAAAATAAATAAATTTATTTTTAAAAAATGAGCTACTATATGAAAATAAAGCATAGGCATGGAACACCAGTAGGAGAGCATGTTAGCCAGGCAGGAGTGGAGACTAAAGAGATGGCATTTTTTGCTGAGTTCCTGGAGTATCATGCAAATTTATTTTTTAATGTCTCTAATCAGGGGATTTCTTTCCTTTCACAGACTACCACTACTATTAGAAAAAGCATAACCTTAGACCTCTAAAGTCTTGAGTTCAAGTCTCAGCTTTTCTTCTTACTATGTAACTTTGAATGAGCTTCTTAAATTTTTTGATAGTATGTTTCAACGTCTGCAAACGATGCATAAAAACATCAGTGTTACAGGGCTTTAGCAGGGATTCAGTGAAATATTTATGAAATGTCCAAGCTCGGCATCTGGCACCCCATGGCAACTTTATATGCTGATTTTCTTCTCCCACAAATTGTGCTTCTAAACATACTCCAGTTTCGGAAGCTGAAGTCATTACAGCATCATCAGCTGAGAGCTTTACACCTGAGGAAACATCAGAGCCTGGTTTAGTTTTAGGTAACAAATTCCTCAAAGACAGAACTGGAGAGAGGTGAACAAACTTCAGGGAGGGTGTGGAGTTGTTACCAAGTTTCCCATGAGCAGTTGTGCTGGGAATGACTCTGCTATGTAGACATCCTCTTGAAGGGAAACTTATTCTCCCTTATAGTTGCTACAGATGTCTCCACAGCCTCGTGTTCATCCAGGCATAAATGGTTCGGAATGGTTTTAAACTCTCTAGCAAGGTATATTAATTAGGACAAGGCTTAGCTGACATTAAAAAATTACCCAAAATACAGTGCCTTAAATGAGACAGAAATTATTTCTTTCTCACATGATAGTTTGGAGGGAAGTGGTGCAGGGCTGCTAGGACAGTTTTCCTCCCTCAAGACACGGGGCTTCTGCCTTTGGGTTCTGGGCAACATCCATGCAGTGAGAAGGGCAGGGCGGGGAGCAAACCACACATCTTCGAGTTGCAAAACCCATCAGTCACACACATACTTCAGATCACAACTCATTGGCCAAAATTTAGTCACATGGCCACACCAGCTACAGGGGACACTGGGAAATGCAGCCTCATGCTGGGAAGCCATGTGTCCAATAAAAGCTCAAGAAGAGAGGAATAATGAATATGGGGGCGGGACCATGAGCAAATTGTGTGCTCCGTAAAATTAAAGAGGAAAAGTTGTCTAGATAGCTTAACTCTTTATTCAAAGACCATCTAAATTTTTGAAAGTCCAAACAATATACCTTTTAACCTGAAACAATGTGGTATGGATAAAAATGTGATGAATAAAGACCCTAGCAACATAAATTGAGGCAGTAAGTATAAACCTTCTTGTTTATACAACAGAAACTTGAGTCATCAAGTCTTACTGAGGCCAAGCTACATCTGGGAAAATCTGAATATGCTGACCCAGAAAAGAGTTGGAGAAAAGAGCTGTGTTGGAACAATGACAGGGCTTAGCCTCAATCTTTTAAAAATTCAAAAGCTATGGGGACGGCCCCCTGAGCAAGCCTGGGCTAGCCTGGAGAACTCCAGAAGAAGAAAGAGCCCACTCTGACACAGAGTTTATGGTTTATGAAACACCAGGTCGGATGAAGTGGCAACACCCCCTATTTGACTGTGAGAAAATATCTCTTGGGCCAAAGAATAGTAACTCCTATTTGCAGTCAAGGATGGGTTTACCAGACGCCGTTTTGCAAAGTCTTATGGAAATCTTTTCCAGCCTGTTTAGGAGACTTTAATATGCTACTTTATTTCATTGCCTGAGCTTCCCATTTATTTCACTCCTGCAGGAAATGCAAAATATTTTATCATTAAGTGCTTGTTCATGAATTTAAGAGTTTGTCCTAATCTCACAAAGGTTTTCATGCACAAATGGTTCTCCTCTCTGACTATAGAGAGTTTTCCCCATTTTTTTCAACAAGAACAAGAGACTCCACAGGAATTTTTAGATCTTTCGAGAATAAGAAGAAAACCACCAAAACGCAAGCAATCCAAAGATCAGTCCCAATCACTTGTTTAAAATCGACATAACTAAGAGGAAGTATATCCCTTGAAATATTTGACAGAGGAACTGGGGACATTTGCTATGAAATTAAAATAAACAATCTCTACTAGTTTTTTTTAATTCTTAGGTAAAAGAATTTCTTTTTCTGATGGAGAATATTCTGGACTAAAGCCAGAAAATTCAGTTCACAGCCCAGATCAGCCAGTAGCTGATGGCGGACTTTGGCAAATCCCACAATGTCTTTGGACTTCAGATTTCTCATTTGTAAAATCAGGAAGTTGAAAGATATTTCTAAGGTCTTTTGTAATTTTAATAGTCCTCAAGTTTATGAAACTGCTAGTTACTGAATTTTTTTAAAATTCCACAATCATAAATGTCCCAGAATCATATTAATTTTTTCCTACTTCACACACAAATTAGTGAGTGATAAATTCCCCCCAACAATTAGGGGGAAATCCAGATTCTGAAGACATCTTGCACAGTTAAAATTTGTAAAGGAAGAACTAAACTCTCCTCTCAGGAGCTTTCTGGCCCTTAGAGATGAGTGTGTCACTTTATTGATTCTTTGCGCCAAAAGGGTATTTGGATAAGACAGCTGTTCCCTCCAAATATGGATTATTTATGATTCATATCCTGCTGCCAATAAAATGTTTGTAGCAGGTGATCTGCCCATTAATGTTAGTTTCAAAGGATTAAAGCTAGTTAAGGCATTAGTCTTGATTACACTTAAGTAAAACTTGTCCCAGTGACATTACAGTGAACCCCTGACTTCAGCCTCATCTCCTGAAGCATCAGCCCATCCATCTTCCACGTAGGCACCAGGGCTTTTCCTAAAGTACAGATGACAGTACTTTGACAGCTCCGTAAGTTCCATTCTGTGCTATGTCATGATATTTCACTCCTCCCTGGCTTTACACGTGCTGCATCCAACACCTCTAGGGTCAGTCCTCTTCATGGATATAAGGAAGTATTAGTGCTAATTCTCAATAGGCCTTCCCTCTAGGCAGACATAGTTGCAGAAGCCAGATTCAGAAAGTAGAAGGAAATTATATGTAAAGAAAAGGGTGCCACCTTCTCAGTAGGGAAGCAGATGTGCCTCAGAGTGTATGCTGGGTTTCAGGGCAAAAACTACACAGTTGTGCCAGGTGGCCTGGTGTTTCTCATCCCTTTATTCCCTCTGCCACATTATTATCACCTGCCTTACAGTTCCTGATAATGGATAAAGAAGATGCGGTGCATATACACCATGGAATATTACTCAGCCACAAAAAAGAACGAAATGATGCCATTTGCGGCAACATGGATGGACCTAGAGATTGTCATACTAAGCGAAGTACGTCAGACAGAAAAAGACAAATATCATATGATGTCACTCATATGTGGAACCTAATTTTAAAAAGTGATAAAAATGAACTTATTTACAAAACAGAAACAGATTTACAGATGTTGAAAAACAACTTCTGGTTACCAAAGGGGAAACGTGGTGGGGGAGGGATAAATCAGAAGCTTGGGATAAACACACACACACTACTATATATAAGACAGATAATCAACAAGGACCTACAGTATAGCACAGGGAACTCTACTCGATATTCTGTGATAACCTATCTGAGAAAAGAGTCTTAAAAAGAATACATATATGTATATGTATAACTGAATCACTTTGCAGTACACCTGAAACTGACACAACATTGTTAAGTCAGCTATACTCCAATCAAATTAAAATTAAAAAAAAAAAAAGAATTGACTAAAATCTCACCTTCTCTGGGAGGCCTTCACTGTCTTCTCCACCTCCTCCACAGTGACAGAAGTTTTCTCCTCTGTGAGCCCACGCTACCCGACACCTAGCTCTACTGTATCCCATTCTGTTGTCACTGATCCCCTATGTATCCCTCAGTCCCCTCCGATTAGGACCACTGGTTTGCTGACTGTTTCTCCCCAGTAAACCATAGTCTCCTTCCTATGGGTAAAAAAGTCATAGTTCATCTCTACCTGTGCTGCCTAGGACAAGTTCTGTTCCCTTTAAGTACTTAGTAAATGCCTATTTAAAGGGAAGTCTGTCTGGTTGATGTTAAAGCAGTTACAACATTTAAAATCCATGCAACCAAACAGCCTAAGAGTAGCATCAAATGTTGGCTCATGTTCCAAATATACATATTACACACAGCCATTTTCCTCTTAAAAGAAAGATAGTGGATTAATAACTTACGTCCTTTTGAATTGGGATGAAAATTTCATTTTCTATTAAAAATTTCAGAAGCACAATGTATAAAATAATTACTTTCTAAATATTGTTTTGTATTCTCTTTCTGTAAATTTCCCTGCTCCCACATCTCCAAAAACTCAGTCTTTTCCCCAAAATGTAAATCAGCTAAATTCTAAAATGAAGAACTGATCCTTATTGTCTAAGAAAAATTTAGCCCTTTGCACAGGAATGGAAATTCCCTGTTTCCACAGATTAACAATCTAAAGGGACATAAATCTTCTGCTCTCCGTTAATAAGGACCAAGGCATCTACCAAATGTGTTAGATAATGAGGCTTAATTCACGGTCTCTCAACTGTGACACCAGTGACACTTTGAGCCAGCTAATTCTTTATCAAGATGCACAGGGTCATCCTGTGCATTATGGGCTGTTTAGCAGCATCTCTGGCCTGTACCCACTCGATGCCAGTAGCAGTCTCCCAGTTGTAACAGTCAAAAGTATCTCTAGACATTGCCAAACACCCCCTGGGGGGCACAGTTGCCTCCAGTTGAGAACTACTGCCCTCAATATACTCAGAAGGTAGATATATCAGGCTTTAGAACCAATTATACAAGTAGCAAATACCAGCTCCATCACTTAGGAGCCGCGTGCCCTTGAGCAAGTCACTTAACCGCTCCAAGCTTTAGTCTCTTCATGTAAAAAATGGTGCCAGTAAAATACATTTTCACAGCCCATGGAAGACTAAATGTAAAAAGGTACATGAAATGCTTGGTTAGCATAGTACCTGCTATATGGCAAATACTTAATACCGGAGTCTGCTTCAGATGTGGTCGGGGAGGATCACAGAAGAAGACAGCTCCTCCCAGAAAGTCAGAACCAAGAGCCACCAGATGCGCTAAGCAGGAGACTTACTCCCCCTCACTCCCTCTTCACTCTGGTCCAGCAGGATCTGATAACTGCTACAACCAAATGACTGAGAATTATTTGTATTCTCTCCTTTTCCAAATAGGAGTTTTTGCTACAGTTATAATGTTACTACTACTGGTGAGATGGGACCAGAAAAGTATGGACCTAAAAAAACCCTATTCTGACCTTGTAGAAGGGATCAAGCATCACCCAGAGTTTCTGAACCTTGAACCCTGTTGCAATAACTGGGTGGGATTTTTGAATTGAATCCCTTGAGAGAGGAGGTGAGTGTCCTCTGCATGTGAAAAAGAGATACACATAGCTTTTTAGGTTTCCACCTGGACAGACCATGGTACAGATTGTAGGATGTCTCTAAATTCACTCTCCACTTCTTCCTCATTATTAGAAGTCCAAAATTTTAGTTGGCACATGGCAGCCCAAACAGTTCTCGGCTTCCCCTGCAACTAAGTGTGACTACGTGATTAAGTCCCAACCATGGGATGTAAGTAGACCTGATGTGTGTAAATTCTGAGATGTGTCCTTAAAGGTAGGGAACACGTCCTTTCCTATTTCTCTGTTCTGTTTTATGGAACTTGAATGTAAGGGCTATGCGTCATCCATGAGGATGAGGGTCATGTACCCAGTTCACCAACCTTGGTGAGATGGGCGGATGGAAGTAACCTGTGTCGCAGATGACTGAGAAGCCATCATCTTTGGCCTCTGTATCTATACCTTTATATAAGAGAAAAATAAATCAATCTATATCTTGTTTAAGCCAGTGATATTTTGGGGTCCCTATTATCCACAACAGAATGTACAGTTCAACTAACAGACTGATATTATGCATTTCCTTTTAGCTGTAGACCTGAAAAAATAAGAATAAGAACTAAGGCAGAAAACTATCATATGATTCTTAACTCTAATTCCCCTGACCCCTTGAGGAAATGTGTCACTCATACTCTGCCTATGTCTCTTGCAAATGAGTCTGAGAAAAGCAAAGGAGACAGTATAGGAAGTTGAATCAAAAATGGAAGAGATGGGCTTCCCTGGTGGCGCAGTGGTTGAGAGTCTGCCTGCCGATGCAGGGGACATGGGTTCGTGCCCCGGTCCAGGAGGATCCCACATGCCGCGGAGCGGCTGGGCCTGTGAGCCATGGCCGCTGAGCCTGCGCATCCAGAGCCTGTGCTCCGCAGCGGGAGAGACCACAACAGTGAGAGGCCTGCATACCGCAAAAAAAAAAAAAAAAAAAAAAAAAAAAAAATGGAAGAGGTGTTACCAAGACTGAGGGATTGGTTTAAAAGCAGACCAGCGTGACTCACCTCCATGAATACTGTCCTCATAGTGAGTCAAAGGAAAGATGCTTGAGAAAGAAGAAAAGGAAATTCAGAGATGCATCCTGAAATGGGCTGCGCCAACGTTCCCAGTTATCCAGGTCCACCTTCATCCATAGGTGATTTCAAAGTGAAATGAGGACTTTCATAAATTTTAAATTTGGTTCTGAGATAAAGGAAAGGGAAATAGCATCTTGTTTGAAAAGTGCTCCTCGGTGCACACGTGCCCACCCGAGAGGACTATGGCTCTCGCTCACACAATTCCCATTGCTGTTAATGAGAATTGTGTTGATAAAGCCTCAGCCATCACGTTCCATCTTTTTCACAAGTCTTCTAGCCGGCACAATGTTTAGAAACCATCCTGGGGGTACCACAGTGACGGTTACAGCTAATAACTTGTGTCCTCATCCGCAGCAGACTTGCATAATCATTTTCATAGACCCCATTAGCCAAAGCATTTTGAGAGACATGGTTGTTTAGCCCAACAATCTGGTAATAGTAACTTCATAAATCAGTGACTGTTTGGGTCTGAAGTTTTGGAGTTAGAAGTAGACGGAAGAGAAGCATGAACTCTTTTTAGAAGAAATTACCTGAATTCAATAAGAAGTCACTGTAAATGACCCAAATGAACCCACTTCTCGTTCTAGCCTGCTATATTAACCACATTACTTCTTGCCCCTAGCAGCAAGGCTGGTTACAGCCTAATTTAAATCTCTTATACATTATAATTCTCTAAGTGGGGTAAAGAGCACATGGTCTCAGTCACCTGCTAAACATATGACATGGAGTGTAAATTCATTTATTTGAACCTTAATATTAAAGGACTTTCTTGAATTTAAATCATCCGATACCAAGTTATGACTTCAGTCCAAAAACAGACATGCCCTGGGGAGTTAAGAGACCTTTTCAAAGACAAAGAAGGCTTCTAACCTGCTCACAATTAGCCATTACATGCTACTAGGGCTTGTTTAATCGGGACTGCCACTCTCAGTTAACCAGCAACAAGTGAATAGAAGAGTGAGTAATCAAAATTAGGTACACATGTTGCCAATTATGTACATTAGGGAGTGTAATGAAATTGTATGTTTTGCTTTGCTTTTTCTTTCTTCTCTGGCTCCAAGAAGTTAAAGTAGTCAGGGAACAGAGCTCAAACATAACTTTTTCCTTCTAAGTGCAAGAAAACCACGTACATCAAAGCCCCTGCAATTCTTCACCTATAGTCCACTCTAACTTCAGCATTTACTCTGCAGTGGGGCTGTTAGGAACTCCCTCTGTGGGCCTCCAAAAGGACCAGGTAAATATGTTGTGGTACAAACATAGAGCTCATTCTTCTTTTCTTTTTTCTTTTTTTTTTTTTTTTGCGGTACACGGGCCTCTCACTGTCGTGGCCTCTCCCATTGCGGAGCACAGGCTCCAGACGCGCAGGCTCAGCGGCCACGGCTCTCGGGCCCAGCCGCTCCGCAGCATGTGGGATCTTCCCGGACCGGGGCACGAACCCGCATCCCCTGCATCGGCAGGCGGACTCTCAACCACTGCGCCACCAGGGAAGCCCCATTCTTCTTTTCTTTACTGAGCAGTAACAGAGATAATTTAGCCAAGAGACAAAATTCCCCTCCTGTTCACTAAAAAGCAAGAATATTCAGTTTCTCTGCTGTGATTCCCTAGGTCTCCGATTGGTAGTATTTTAGTGGGGAAATGGAAGGGAAAGAAAGGAAAGCCACAGTGATGATGCACTGAGCTGAAAAGATCTTCAGCTTAAATCTGCATTTGGAACTGGTTAAAATAGCCATCCCCCTAGAATTGGCACTTTAAATGTGAATTTCCTGGACTGGACAGCTTTAAAATTTATATTTAAATGTGTGTATTCAACTATACAGATTTAAATGGACACATATCTAAATATAAATTATTTTAAATTGGGGGGTTGTACCAAGCACTTGATATAATTTAATCATGAATGAAAGATAGACAGTAAAGAAAATGGGTCCCATTAAATATTAATCCTGTTTCATATCTTCATTTGTAGACAGAAAGAACTACAGGAATCCAGATATATTGGAAACTATAACTTTTCCCCTATAAATATCATCCAGCTGTTTCTGTAATAGATTCAACTGAAACAATTGTCTTCCTGTGGCTGTGTTTCTGGAGGTTCCACAGATTATGAGACAGTAGGAGAATTTGTATGACTTTAAACTCTTCCGTGGACCACAGAGATACCATAATGTGACACTGATCTAAAAGTTAAATAAGTTTTCATGACTGGCCTTTCTTATACTTACCAGGAATGCTGAGAATTTGAGTCTTTCAGTTATGGGCAGGGCCAAATTAAGAGTTCATGACTTTTTCAAGCACAGAGACAATCGTGTAGAGCAGCAGTCCACAGACATTTTCTGTAAGGGCCAAATAGTAAATATTTTCAGGTTTGCACTCCATAACATCACTGTTGCAACCACTCAACTCTCCCTTGGTAGTGGAAGCAGACATAGACAATATGTAAACCAATGCATGTGGCTGTGTAAACTTTATTTACAAAAACATACTGCAGACAAGATTTGGCCCTTGGGGTCTATAGTTTGCGGATCCTGTTTTAGCTCTAAATCCTCTGATTCTCTCTGATCATTTTTAATTTTCCATCTCATCACCCGAGAAAATAATCAGAGACTTTGATGTCATGGAACAGGAGTTCAGATTTGAAGGGAATGGTCTAGAATTATTTGAGGAGCTTGATAAAAATATTGATTCATATGCCCTCCCCCTAAATTTTTATTTAGTAAATCTTACATGGATCCCAGAAATGTGAATTTTTTAAAAGCTCCCCAGGTTGATTTTGATTCAATGTCAGATTTGTGTTTTCTTGATCTAGATAATGGCCCCAGCTTTTCCAATAACTTTCTAACATAAAGAGTATCACCTACTATATTAGGGTAATTACTGCTAGCTGCTACAATAGCAAACCCCAAATCTCAGCAGCTTAACCCAGTAAAAATTTATTTCTGTCTCATAATCACTCTCCTCTATCTTATAGCTATGCCATCTGGAACTCTGGGGGGAAAGAAAAAGAAATGAAGGAAGCAAACCATCTCAATGTCTTAGCACAAACATGACACATGGCACTTCTGCTCACATTTCATTGGCCAAAACCACTCATATGGCTCTAACCTTAACTGCAAGGGAGTCTGGGAAAAGGAAAGGAGTACATTAATACTTGGCAAGCTCTAAATGTCTCTGACTCACCTGCCATGTTTTTATCTGACTCATCATCTGTAATTCTAGTATACCACCTGCCTGCTCCAGACCACACAGAAAGAACAGATGCTCAAAAAACTCTGGGCCATCTATTAAACTCTCAGCAACTCTGGAACAGACAGCTTAATATCCAAAGCTGTTACTTATATCCAGCTTTTTGTGAAGGTTAGATTCTTGAAATTCTGGAATGCAGCTCATTTTTATACATCAAATTAGGTTTGGGGATTTTTTTTGTTTTTTTTAATTAGCTGGAAATTCACTGTGTGAAACTAGGGCTGTTGTGATCTCTAGCTTCTGAGCTAGATATACACAGATAGGTGTCATGGCAAAAGAAAACAGTAATTAGCAGATTGGCCTCATGTTTGCAGTTACAAAGGTTGGGTGTTGGTTTGTTTAAGTAATACTGTGCGTATCCATGATACTCAGTGTTAGGAAATTAAGAAGAAATGTAGAGACTGCCATCTCTAATCCAGTAGCCAGAGCAGCTGATTCCCTGTTTTCAAAAGTGGGAAAAAATATCTAAATGGGAGGCATCTGCTTGAATATTTAGAGACACAGATATCATTTCAAAAGTGATAGCCCTTTAAAAAAAAAATGCTTCCTCATGAAAAAGAAAAAAAAATGCCATCAATCTTTAAGCTCTTAAAAGAGAAAATGGGGATTTCTACTAAAGTGATACAGATTTCAGCTAGATGTTTGAAAAAGTCCCAAAATATTTAGGGTGGCTTATAGCCTTTCCCACATAGAAACTGAGATAGCATATGAAACTATTGACTGAGGAAGGTTTACAGTTCTAGGAGGAAGAACTAACGAAGTATTTATGAAAATCACAACTTCATTTACCAGCGATGGCTTATGGCCTGTAACTGTCCACACACGTGATCTGCTTATTCAAAGTAAAAAGAAATGCTAATCAGTAAAAAGGTATTGTTTTTCAGTGCACAGCCCTTATTCAGTATAAACTGTGATCTTAAGTGTGGCACAAGATGGTTTTCTTTAACAGACCTGCAAATGATAACTAAATAAAGCTGCTATTTAAACCCTGCCTCATAACCTTTCATCTCAGAGTCCGTATCTGAATCCCTTGTTTATTAACCTGATAGCTCTCTCACCACAGCCATCTCTCAGTTGATACAGCAGTCCCAGTCTTTCGGAACAATCAGTCACCTTGGAGAAAGCGCAAAATATTTGCTCAGCCAATGTTGTAGCATTTGGCTGTTTCACCATCCCCAAGGGATCTTGGCTTATGTACAGCTATAGATATGACAAGACTGTCTGCAATAATTTCAAGTGTTGGACTCTATCTAAATGCTGAAAACCCTTCCATAATTGTACAAACACCTAAAACCTGGCAGAGAAAACTGCCTTTTTAAATATAATGGAGTTATTTCAATGGATCCATTCCCCAGGAAACTATATGTTACAAAAACAGTTATAGCATTATGGCTTATAATCAGTGGCTTTCTCAGAATCTTCAATCCAACACCTTTTAAAGAAAATAAAACAAGATTTCTAGACTATTAAGCTGGGAAGGATATCCTTATTCATACGGAAAGAGTGAAGGTTTTTGTGAGGTTTCTTTTTCCCGTATTTTCTTTAGAATATTTACATGCCTGTAGCCTCTATATGGCAAAGTTACAGAAAGCTTACATACAAGGTTCATTTCCAATAGAAAACAGGTCAATAACCCTTCTATAGATAAGGATTTCAAACTTTGAGCAATTATAAAAGTACATAAATTGCTAATTAAGAATGATTTAATATGCAGAAATCAGGAGTTTATCATTCATATATCACAAAGCCTAGAACAAGTATACCATAACTACATGGTTTAGAGATAGACTTTGTTGATTAAAGTTTATTACAAACAAACACTCTTTCCCCTGATTTCAAGATCAACAGGAAGATTCCGAGATTTTACCACTTACTTAGGGCTGTTGGGTTCATAAGTCACAGATATTTAGAGCAGACATGATCTTGAGGAATTATCTAAAAACAGCTTCACTTTACAGATGAAGAAAAGGGCTTGTGAAAAGAGCAAAATCCAGGCTAGACTCCTCCAGTCTGATTGTACCTGGCTCTACTCCTGCATCCCCCATTTTTCAGCTGCACATCAATACAGAGGGTGGGTCTCCATCCATGTTTTGGGAAACTGATAACTAGAACGTTGTTTGAGTGATAGCATTCGTAAGCACTCCTAAAGGAAGCAAGGATTATTGGTTTCAAAATAACCCAACTGTTATTCATAAAGTGTGGAATGACAACTTTTTGCTCATCTGTTGAAATGTAGTTGCCTTAAAAATAACAAATATTTTCCACTTATCCCTAGCTCACTCTTGTTAACAGTGACAAATGACTCATTGAGAAATGACTTTTGACAGCTTCCAGTTGCCTGGTGGATTTTTATAACTGCCTTTTACTGGGTCAAGGAGCAGCCATGTGTAACCCTTTGGGGCCATTATTGGGTATAAACTCTGTGGCAACTGCACTTGCTACATCATTCATTTAATTGGTTCAAGGCAAATGCCAGGGAGACCAAAGTTAACATGCTCATAGACAGGATGCCTCATCACAAGCAGGAAAGAGAAATGTCTGTGCTTGGTTCCAGGAAGAACCACAACGGAGAACACGTAGCTGGCCAGGATCAAATCTATCACTTATACTACAGCTTAATCCCAAGAGTGTGACCTACTGATAAGGAGCCCCTCGCTCTTTTATTTCTGTATACAAAAGCCTACATATATGTTTCCACAGAATTATACAAAATAGAATCCTTTGAGTCATGAGATTCTGGAGCTCAAATGTATTATTTCACAGGTGAGAAAAGAGATCGTGTTTAAAGCATTTACTCAAGATCACACAACTGGTTACCAGCAGAACTCAGGCAAGAACTCATTTCTCCTCGTACCTATTCTAGTGTTTCTGTTGTTGTTGTTACCTTTATGGTTCACCATAGTTCTTTAGTGCTTCTGCCAGGTTCGTGTGTTAAAATGGTCTTGCATGATAACAACATTTAGATCCCTAATTGTCTTCTAAACTAGTTAAAATCTATTCCTGAAGAGTCTCTTCTATTGAAAAGTACTACGGTGACTTATTGCTGTAACCCCTCCTTTTCTCATCACTAAAAAACTAGTTTAAAACAGAGCGACAAATTTATTGCTATGGCCAATTGTGTTAATAATGTCTGAAATAAAAAGTGTTTTGTCAGGATGGAAGGAATATAAGGAAAATATTTCAAAGCTCCTTTTGTAACGTCGATCCCATAATGATTACCTTTTGAAACATTGCTCATGCTCTCACTTTGAAAATGATTATGAAATCTGTCTAAGGAAAAAGGACCTGAATTTAAGGTTAACCTTGAGTTAAAAAAGAAAAGCAGAGAGATAAGATCAAAGGCAAAATCATCCCGCAGGGCTTCAGGATCTCTCAGGAAAAAACTCTTCTCTTCCCCCCAAATCTCATCAGTTAGAATAAAGCAAATGTACAGCTCTTTACTCAGCCAGATACAATCAAAGCCTTACATTCTGTGTCAATAGAACAGGAATTTCCACAAATTGATAAGGACAGACTGATGGATAGAGGTCAAAGGTGTCCTTTTAAAGTTAGATAGAACTTCTGTTATTACAGTTTTCTCCCTCTCTCTCTCTCTCTCTCTCTCTCTCTCTCTCTCTTTTTCGTTTCCAGAAGGTAGGTGATTAACACTATAGTGCTGAAGAAAAATGTCCCACTGAGTCACAAAGCTAAGAAAGTCTGTAGTCACTGTCGTAATATAAGTTTCTTCTGGAGATTTATAGCTGTGCTGATTCACAACTTCCCACACACACTGAGGGGATAGGAGAAAAGAGCATCTCCCTCTTCCAGTTAACTATAAAATGCATGAATCAAAAACAAAAAAAAAAACTCATATGGTTACTTCAGAGAAGTTGGATTTTTTATATTTACAGAAATTAAGATTCTCCCAATTAAATATATTTTACAATGAGTCACTTTCGGGTGGGGGAAGATGGCATTGTGGAGAGAAAAGATTACTCCCTCTGGTTTTATATTTTTAAAAATCACAAAAGCAAATGCAAACTAAATTTCACAAAGATTATCCCAATGGATGAGCTAAACTTACAAATCACGTACCAAAGAACTGAATGGCACAGGCAAGGAGGCCCAGCTGTGATCAACAGTTAGCCACGCAGGCTACTTACATGGATACTATGCTCTTTCCTTTACAAGAAGCACTTTCTCTCAAGGGAAGGGAAGGGAAGGGAAACTAACATTTATTTAGGTCTTACTGCGTGCTGTGCCAGAGACGTTCACATACTGGATGTCTTTCAGCCTCAGTGTAAGCCTGGGGTGCATGATTCCCTCCACTGTATACAGATAAGAAAGGCCCAGCCAGGGAAAAGGGAACCAAGGTATACTAATTACATCATGTACATTCATTCAACAAACATTAATTTATTAAGTCCACCTGGAGCCAGGAGAATTTAAAATAACCTGAGTTTGCTTAAAACTAAAATAAGAAACCTAACACACATGACTCAGAGATATGAGGACTTCAGGAAGTATAAAACACCCATTTCAGTTTCCCAGCTACGTCATCAAGGACTAGCGATCATGCCTAGAATATATAAAAATGAACTCGTTGTTCAGAATCCATATTTGTGTATGAAATCCATCCAACATTACGCACCGTGCGTTAGAGCAACCACTAGCAATATGTAGCAATTTAATTTAAACTTAAATTAGTTAAGTCAATAAAAAACTTAAAATTCAGTTTTTTAGTCACAGTAGCTATATATCAACTGCTGATGGCCACGTGTGACAAGAGGCTATGTACTGGGAAGTATAGATATAGAACACCATCATTGTAGAATGCTCTATTGGACAGCACTGTCGGACTCTAAACATTCTAGATGAGGAAAGGAGTTTAATATATAATCTTGCTTCAGATATTTTTGAAAAATACTGCATTGTTTGTATAGCACTTCATGATTTTTCAAAGACTGGAAAAGAGGGAAGCCCCTGGTGGTCCAGTGGTTAGGACTTGGCGCTTTCACTGCCGTGGCCCGGGTTCAATCCCTGGTCAGGGAACTAAGATCCCACAAGCTGTGTGGCACATCTGGAAAAAAAAAAAAAAAAAAGACTAGAAGAGATTATTTTTCTGATCCATGCTGATTATCCCCATTCTGTGGTGAAGGCACATGACACCTAGGGAGGCTAAGTGACTGACAAGGTCATATATTAGCACCCAAGAGCAGAGGGGTTAATCTCAGCCTGCTAGTCCAGCATGTTCAGGGCATGGTGCAAAAGCACACACTCAGAAGGCAACTGTGGCTTTGAATCCCAGCTCTGATGCCTACCAATTGTTTGACATGGAACAGGTATGGAAGTCTTCTGGGCTTCAGTTTCCTCATCTGAAAAACGGGAGGTGATAATGACAACCTTACAAAAAGAAGCATCCATCACCAGATGGTTAACTTGGTATGCTACCCAGTGTGACAGCGGTCCTCCTCCCACAAGCAGGATTTTTCTTTTTTCTTTTTTAATCTTAATTTAAATTTTTTTCAACGTTATATTCTACAAATAGGATCAACAGAAGTGGTTCACAATTTAAGAAGCTGATTTTGAGTACGCTGACATTTCCAACTGTTATATATACTCTCCCCCCAGCTGCTATATTTGTGTTACCTCAGAATTATTGTCAAGATTATATGAGAATTGAAATAGCACATAAATCTGACATGCAGACATTCAATAAATGCAAGTCCCTTCTTCACCTTCTTCCTCTACCTTAACTTTTTTTTAAGACTTCCTGGTATCCACCTGTCACACAAGTTAGAAGACTAGATCCTATCCTGCATGGATAAATGACTTAGCAAGCTTATTTACAACCTGATAGTGTAACACATAATGTCCACAAGAATATGAATTACATATCATGTTAGAAATCAGGAGTAAAATAAGATTAAATACTCAGAAATTTGTTTTTCAGAAAGCTTTAAGAGTGCATCTATTCCATATATTGATTATCTAGCTAATGGAGAGGTGTATTCTAAAATGTTTCTTCTACTTGGCTTAGAAAAGCATCATAGGGTTTTATGTTGGGTTCAAGATATTATACTTAGTCTACATATCCGAAGTCAATGATTTATAATTCTAGATCGGCTCTGAATTTTTCAAGCAACTCTATTTTAATTCATTTTAATTTTCCAAAAATATATCTATACTGCATTCTCCTCCAAAGAGTCCTGAAACAAAGAAACAATGAGAGAGTAGTCAGTCTCAAGGAGATGGATGCTTTAAGCATCTTCTGGCTGGTACTGGGACCACGTGGCCTGAGAACAGGCTGACAGATGTGAATCTTAAAATGCCTGCTGACACTCTGCCATGGATAGCTAACATTTTGCCTCTATAGAGGCTCCACGTAGATGTTTGCTGGAGTCTGATACCAATTCTGTGAAGCCTGAAGTAAGGAAGGCATTATCTCATTTTTCCAGGTGAGAAATTTGAGAATCCAGATACTGGATTGATGTGACACAGATCATTATAAAATCAGGACTAGAACTCAAGTCATTTGACTCCTTGTCTGATGTTTTTTCTATTATCAAAACCACTGAATTAGATGAAGCTCTCATTTAAATAGACCTAAACACAGTACCTGTATTTCATCTATTAAATCAAAACGAGTATGCAGAGAATGGCCACATGACCAAACCATAGAGAGCCAGCCAGTGAAGACCAGGGAAGCCCACGGGGGTCAGACAGGCAGCAAGAGGGCAGCACATTGGAAGAAGTTGTCTAGCTCCATCCCTCCAGCTCTGTAGTTACTTCTGTTGTCTTCATTTTTTCATTAATCAATGGGAAGATATACAGGCAGAATGCATACTGTGTTTACAGATGGCACAAATGTAGAAGGAATGAGGTGAATGCTGGTGAACAAAATCAGCATTCAGAAAGTTGTCAATGAACAAAAAGACAAATCTAACAAAAGGAAACTTTGAGTGAGATACATGTGAGACCCTGCTCTTAGGAGACGAACTGTGTTCTCCCCAAAATTCATATGTTGAAGCCCTCACCCCCAGTACTTCAGAATGTGACTGTACTGGGAGATAAGGCCTTTAAAGGGGTGATTAAGTTAAAACAAGGCCATTAGGGTGAGCCCTAATCCAACTCGACTGGTGTTCTTATAAGAGGAGATTAGGACACAGACAACCCACAACTGAGGGGTGACCATGTGAGGACACAGCAAGAAGGTGGCCAGGCCATCTGTAAGCCGAGGACTGAGTCCTCAGAAGAAACCAAACCTGCCGACACCTAGATCTTGGATTTCTAGCCTCTGGAACTGTAAGAAGATAATTTTTGTTGTTTAAGCCACCTGGTCTATCACATTTTTATTATGACAGCCCTAGCAAACTATGTAATACACTCACATTTGGGCAACAAACAAATATACCTATTGAGTATAAGATAGACAATACCTAGCTTAACCGTGTGCAGTGGCAGGAGAGAGAGAGAAAAGCTTCCGTTAACAGTGAGTTCTAGGTAAGTCTGCCATGTGTTTGATGCCAACACAGAATGAATGAGTAAAGGTCTAATATTAGAGGCAGCAAGGTCTTGGTGTCAGACAAGACAGTTTGTTTCAACCCTGTCATTTCCTCGTTGTGTGACTTGAGCTGGTCATCTCTCTCTGCGCTTGTGTCCTCATCTGTAAAATAGGAATAATCCCTACCTGACAGATTGAGAGGACCTCAAGAGATAATAGATAATCAACTGCTTCACACAAAGCCTGCCTTGGAGAAAACAGTAAATGAAGGCCACTGTTCTCTGTCTTAGCATTGTCCTCAGCATCACTGTCAGAGGATGAGGGTCTCAACTATTTGGTGATGATCAGATCACATCTGAATATCAGTTTGGGCTCTTCAAACTCTACTTATAAAAACATGGTGATAGTAAAAACAACAGCAAGTACCATTTATTTGAGTGTCTGCTCTGTGTCAAGTGTTGTAGTTCACCTTTTCATTTAATCTTCACAACTCCCCTTTAAACTATGTGTCATTATCAACATTTTACAAATGAAGAAACCAAAACCGAA
The DNA here is from genome assembly GCF_008692025.1 of Phocoena sinus. NCBI lineage: Eukaryota > Metazoa > Chordata > Mammalia > Artiodactyla > Phocoenidae > Phocoena > Phocoena sinus. The sequence goes on along the minus strand of NC_045772.1, from coordinate 31,199,912 downwards.
ACACACAAAGCCAGTAAGTGGTGGAGGCAGGATTCAAAGCTGGGTGTGTCTGACTCTGAACGATGTTCTCTTCCCCTTCCTGTATGCTCAGAGCAAGGGAACTCGAAACAATATCTAATTAGATAAACGACTTGGGGATGAATATTAAGAGCACTCCTGAGAACATAGCATTGTGTTTAAATATTGTAAAGTCTGTTATTGAAAAGATTGATTGGATTTCGTATAATCAGTAGAACCAAAACTAGGAGTAGAAATTATGGGGGCAAGAGTACACCTCAACATAATATTTTCTAGTAGAATAGTCAAAAGATGGACTAGATTTCTTCAACAACATTCGCATAACCATTTGGCAAGGAAGTTGCAAAAGTTGTTTTCAAGTATCAGCCAAGTAGTTGAAATCAGTGACTTCCGGGGTCCCTCCCAGACCTAAAACGAACTATGAATTTATATCCATGCATCATGGGTGTGTAGGTGATAAGAATATCAAGACAGGAAAAAAATCTAACAACTTGCAATTCCTGAGCGTCCTAGAACACAGCACCAGATGCTCAACCACAGGGACTGAGATGTGCAACACCAGTCCCAGAAGAATTGGAGTGCCAGGCAGGGAAAGAAGGACGGCCACAACATGAAGAAGCATGGTCCATTGTTTTAACTACTGAGCTACAAACCGTGGGCAGAGGAAACAAAGCAAGGTCCTGTCTGAAGCATAATGGTTTTAGCGATAGATTCAAATTCCCATCTCACCACTGGCAAGCTGTGTGTCTGTGGCCAAGTTACATAGTGAATGCTCACTAAATGTTGGTTTACATTATTGTTATTCCTGAGTATAGATTTTTTTCCCCAGGATATGGAGCAGAGCCAAATCTAATCATAAGCTACCCTTTCTCAGAAGACTACAGCGATACAGAAGTAATGACTTCAGTAAACCATGACATCTTCTACTTTTAAACAAGAAAATATGAAAAATCTCTACTTCTGAGAACTGATACCTACTTATGGAAGTTTCTGAACTTAAGAAAGGATTAAGCATAAATTGTGGTTAAAGTTTCCTGTCATAGTTCTTCCCTTGTGTGAAATAATTTATATGCATAGTTCAAGTCAAAATGCATTTACCAGTAGGAGCTGTGGGTAAGCTTGCAGGTTCCACAACCATGTTTTCTGGGTTCAAATTCCACCTGGATCGCTACTAGCTGGGAAATCTTGACAAGTTATTGAGATCTCTGGGCCTCAGTTTCCTGGTTTGTAAAATGGAGCTAATCTTAGTACCTACTTCAGAGGCTCATTATAAGGATTTGTAAAGCAGTTACAACAGTACCTGCCTACATAGCAAGGATTACCTATTACTATAATTCTGGTTACTTGTCAGGCATTGCAATGGGCAGGAGAGACACAATGATAAATAAGGCAAGGTTTCTGATCCTAGGAGTTTCTGGGCCAGTGAAGAAAACAGATTCAAAAGCAGAATTCTGATAAATGTGCCAAATTCAACAACAGCTTAACCTACTACTGGGTATGATGGAGGCAGAGACGAGAATTAGCTAATTGAACCTGAGAAGACTTCCTGGAGGAGGGAATACCTGAACTAAGTCTTCAAGGATGAGTAGATGGCAAAGTTCTGATGGAATCCTTGGAATCTTTTGGCCAAAAAATATTTCACCCAAAGTGTTAGCAAATGAAACCCTTTCCAAATGTCTTAACTGATTTTAAAATAATAATAATAAACAGCCAGCAGATGAAGAGAACTTGATCATATCAGTTGAAATATGACAAGTTTTGATCTAGTTTCCAGCTAGGTGTTACCCAATGGTTTATGTGAATGAATTTCAATTGAGAAGTACTGCCCAAATAATTGAGAGAGAAAAAAGTCACTTGGAAAACAGGTACTGAAGCTCACATCTTAGAATACTTGACAAAGGAAAGAATATACAAAAGAAGCTAGTTGATAGTTGGCTAAATATGAAATAACTAATGAAATGTGACCTGTGATCATGCCAGCAAACCGAATTCTCTTTAAGGGCAGGGAAATGTTATGTATAATATAATATATAACATGTGTTTCTTGTTGGATTCCTCAGGAAACTAGACTCTAGACCATGGGGGAAGGATGAGGTCAAGTTGACATATAGAATACTTTCAAATAATTTGTATTTATTATTGGTACAAAACTTTGAAAAGTATGTTTCTTTTTGAAATATTGGTTTAAAACCTGTGATCAGTGATTTGAAAGTTTGCTTATAAGTTCAGTTTAATACTTGATTTTAATGGCTATGTTTATGGACTGAATTATGTCTCCCCAAAATTCATATGTTGAAGTTCTAACCCTTAGTAATTCATAGTGTAATCATATTTGGAAATAAGATCTTTAAATGGGTGATTAAATTAAATGAGGTCGTTAGGTTGGGCCCTAATCTTATATGATTGGTGTCCCTGTAAGAAGAGGAAATTTGGACAAAGATGTATATGCTCACAGGAAAAGACCACGTGAACACAGAGGAAGAAAACAGCCATCTACACAGTCAAGGAAAGAGACCTCAAAAGAAACCAACCCTACAGACACCTTGATGGCATACTACTCAGCCATAAGAAAAGAAGGAAATCCTGTAATTTGTGACAACATGGATGAACCTGGAGAGTACTATGTTAAGTGAAATAAGCCAAAGAGAGACAGACAAATACTGTATGCTATCACTTTTATGTGGAATCTGAAAAAAAAAAATTGAACTCACAGAAACAGAGAGTAGAAAAGTGTTTGCTAGGTGCTGGGGTGTAGGGGGAATGGGGAAAGGTTGGTAAAATGTACAAACTTTCAGTTATAAGATGAACAAGTTCTGAGGATCTAATGTATAAATAACATGGTGACTAAAATTGATAACACTGTATTGTATAACTGAAATTTGCTAAGAGGGTAGAACTTAAATGTTCCCATCCAAAAAAAAAAAAGGTAACTATGTGAGATGGTGGATGAGTTAGTAAACGTTTATCAAATCATCACAGTGTACATTTTAAATATCTTACAGTTTTGTCAATTATACCTCAATAAAGCTGAAAAAATAGTGGATGTGAGTCCTTATTTTAAATAATACTATTGATAAGTGAAAAAAAAGGTATCTTTTTTTTGGGAGCACAGGCTCCGGACGTGCAGGCTCAGCGGCCATGGCTCACGGGCCCAGCCACTCCGCGTCGTGTGGGATCTTCCCAGACAGACCGGGGCACGAACCCGTGTCCCCTGCATCGGCAGGCGGACTCTCAACCACTGCGCCACCAGGGAAGCCCGGTATCTTAATTCTTAATAGATCAGTTCGCTCATTGCTTTTCCCTTGTCACGAGTCTCATGTAAGGAGTAAGCAAAAGCCACCTCTACAATGTTATTGTTGTTCACGTGTGCTTACATTATTAGCATTTTTTTAATCTGCAATTTCTCTGCAAGGGACATTTTCAAGCCATGTGTCTATTTGGTGAGCATTCATTCAGTGAAAACGAGATAATATAATCTGAAAAGCCACTTACTAAACCCTGCTTTGAAATATTCTGCAAGCAAACAAAAGAGTGAGATTAATGGCCCTCTCTCCATCTCCATTCCCCACTCAGGGAAACTTCCACACTGTTCAAGATGCAAGCCTATCCAACACACCGACCCAGAAATGCTGCTGGGGAGTGCCGGTACCAGCCACTCTATATGTGCTAGTAAGCTGAATCCCTTTCTTACATTTTTAGACAGAAATTAATAACAGTTCTAGTATTTTCTTCCCAGACCCTGTTGCTGTCGTTAGCCAACCTCTGGGATGCATGAACCTCCACCCTGGAGACCAACCTACTTGAGTAAACAAAGGGGAACAGCTGGTTTTTGAATTACTTCTTAGACAAAAGCCATCTCTGCCCTGGTTCTATTATGCATAGAATTATCAAGGCCCAGAGTGACCTGCCATTCTCTGAAATGCCTCTCCAACAACAAATGCCAGCCTTCACACTCCTCATTCAAGGGCATTCACTCTTCTGTCAGTTCTGCCCCTGATTGCCCTGCAATGTGTCCCTCTCAAGCAGAGACAAAATTGTGAAATCACCCAGCATTCCCTAGAGGAAATCTAGGGTCGAGTGTTATTCTTTGGTATTTGAATCTCTGAGTTCAACCCAGAGGATGCACAATTCAGAAGCAATATAATTGAATTTCCTTTCACCAGCCTGCCCGGGCTTGTTGTCTGTCACTCATCAGAGCCAACGTCTTTGTAAAGGGCTTTAGGAACCACATCTTAATGTCACTGAGCAGATAACATATTAACTGTTAATTGACACACAGAAATGCTCCAGGATTGTGTTCCTGTCTTTGTTAGAGGCTGATAAGTGACATGATTTACCACTGCCATTTTTTCTTCCAGTTTTCAGAGAGGTTATAATCAGAACTCCTCTCGTCCCCTAAGTGTCAGGTCAAGTTACAATTTGTCTCTGTTTTTGTGGCAAGATTGGTCTTATTGTTAAATTATACTAATGTCTTTCAGACTTTAAATTATTTTTAAACTAATTTTCCCTTGTGGTAATGGTGTTTTATTTTTATTATTATTTTTTTTAATCATACCAAAAAAATTTCCCTCAAGGATATCATTTTGTCTCAGAATTTGTAAGACATTATGATTTTAAAATGTTTAAATATTTAGTTCTAAACCATTTCTACTTCTTCAAATTGTCTTCCATCTTTATTAAGTCCTCATAGACATTCATATATAATGTTAAGTAACATGTACATACACTGTCTTTTTTTTTTCAGCTTTTTTCAATTAAATATATTTTTATGTATCAGCCAACTAAATGAACTTAGGCATCCTTCATTTCCCCATGTTTAAAATAAGAAAAATAATGTCTACCTCTCAATTGTTTTGTGGGTTAAATTATGCTAACGTGGTGAAATCAACCAACAAAATGAGGGGAGCATGATGAAATCTGAATTTAATGTGAATGTATTGATAGAGTCCACAAAATTATAATTTTTAATAATAATCAATTCCTTCATATTAGTTTGAGACAGTTTATTTAGCCAGTCCCCTGACAATGTCCAAAAGTGAAATTGCTAAATGCATTTAGCATAAATTTTATCCTACTTGCTTCTGAAATGGATGCAAAGTAACTGGAATCTGTCACCTTTCTCATTAATCTGTTAATAAAAACAGGAAGAAAACCTTATATTTATACAATGCTTTACCATTTGAAAATTTCTTCCACTCACTTACTTGAATCTATTATAAACCTTATAAGGTTGACAGATATTATTATTCACACTTTACAGAAGAGAAAAAAATCGAGCTTCAGAGGGGTAAATAACTTGCCCACCGTTTTGGTTAGATTTAAGTCTTCATATTCCAAATGCAACATTCTCTCTACCACTGCACACAGCCTAGACACACTGCTCCCCAGAAAGAATTGAATTTCAGGGTTTTCTCATTGTTTATTTTTGTGAGTTTAATCAGTTTTCAAACATGCCATAGCTTCTTTTAATTTGCATTTTGTTAGTTGCAAACTAGGCTGTATGATTTGCTCCATGTGAGCCTACTGAATGTTCTATTTTGTAAACTGTCTATTCACACTCTTTGAATAGACAGGAAGTAGAATCTTTCACCACATCCTCCTGAGCCTGCACCGGCCTTGTAATAAATAAAAATCTTTTGCATTCCCTATCATGATCAGTTAGTTGACAATAATCCCCCAATGAAATAAACTTGTTGGAAAAGACTTTTTTTTGTAAACATAAGGTCTGCATTAAAAGTTATATGAACCAATGCAACTTAATAACTTTTCCTGTACCCTAAATTCCACTGATCATCCCTTGGGGTTTTCCTCCTTAGGGAAACAGAAAGCTTTTGTGCGTGCAGACCCAGCCAAAGTCCACCAAGTTAGTCCCACTTCTCACCATTTCATCACTCAAACTCCAGATACCCAAACAGGTTGCCCATGTGTCTTTCAGAGAGGGAATTTCCTAGCACCATGGTTGACCTCCACTACCCCAGACTGCCTACACTCTCAGGGTTTGTCCAGAGCCCATCTGGCCTTTGAGACTGGGGAGGGCAGTCAGTTTCCCAGGGCATTTGTTCCTTACCGTCTGTCTCAGGGAGGGACTTTTCTTTGTTTGTTCCCAACCTGTAAGCCCTGACACCTTCAGCCTGAAGGCAGTGAGGCAAAGTGATGTTTCCCAAAGGGAAACGAAGGAAAAACTGTATCAAGAAAATCTCTCTTTTTAAACTCCTGACCTTACGAAACATTTGAGAGAACAAAAACTGTTGACAGTCTTAAATATGTTGAGTACGATACGCCAGAATTAATTCTCAGAGCTATGTCTTGGCTGTCCAACTTAAATGATTTGGTCATTACCTTTTGGAAAGGCCAATGTGAACGATAGAGTTTCAGTCGTTGAGGGAAAGAAACAAGGAATTGTTTTAGCAGTAGCATCCAGCCCTGCAGACCAACACATTTCTGCCTATCTTTGTGAATTTCTCACACAATAATAATAATAGTGATAAATTATTTCTTAACTGATATTGGTGCATTATCAGTACATTTATTGATACCGTGTGCTGATATCCATCATCTTACCTGAATCCATAGGAAGTGTCAGGGGAAATACTATGATTCCTCTCCATTGTTTTAAATGAAAAAACAGTGGTTCAGAAAGTTAAGGTGGTTTGCCCAAGGTCATGAGCCTGGCAGATGCAAGGCTAGAAACCAATGCTATGACTCCTATGTTGGTATTCTACTTCATCTCCTAGCTACCAAAGGGAAATATGGTACGTATATGCATGAAAATGTGTCCTTAGATCTATAAAACTTCCCTTATAATAGCAGCTTACTTCTGTACATGTAGTTCTCTTGTCAACTTAATGCATTGCTTTTGCTATTCTCCTTAGGAGCTCTTTTTAAATTTTCTTTACTTCACCAGGTCTATTAACACCATTTTGCTATGGTAACTGCCCCCAGTGAAAAGCACTCATATTAGTTAAATAAACAATTTGATTCTAAATCTAAAAGCACAGTCGTAATTGATGAATATGTTGTTACCTAAGGATTTTAGCTGGTTACTGCACACTAAGCAAAGATATTCATCATCTCTATTTTAATTAAGCATGAATTACTAAGTGAAAAATTTCAGGAGCCGTTTTTCCCCTTTTCACTGTCATAGCCCTGTTTTTAAAGTTTTCCGTGTTTTAAATGCAGTTTTTTCAGTGGCACTTGGCTGTTTTTTTCCATTTCTATATGAAAAACTTAAAATACAAAGCCATCTGAGTCTTTCCACCTTGGAAATTAGAGCAATTTTGTTCCATCCTCTAGCATTCAAATTTTGCTCCTTCCTGTTTAGGTTGGATGACTTTTCACTTAGAGGAACTGAATGTATTCCGCTGAGTTCCCCTCACAATCTCCACCATGTGTGGTCAATTAAATCCCAGCAGAATGGAGGAGTTTTTCATTGAAACTACTGCACTTCCTGGGAAACAGCAGGGTTTGCATCTAGTTTCTAAATATTGTTGGATCTTCATGGGGCCAATTTCTTCTCAACAGCCTCAGCGCAGCACACATGGAATTAGACGTGAACCCACCTATATCTAATTTGGCAACCCACCTATATCTAATTTGGCAACAAATTCTTTGAAGGAACCGTGCTATTTTCATGAAAGATCTCAGTCATTCCTTCTCTTCATAGGTTTAGCTTTATTTTCTGTAAATACTTTCATGCACATATGCACCTGGATTTTAAAGCAGATGCACCATTCAGAAAAGACTATATAAAATTACCTCTAGCAAAATAAAATTGGAACACAAAGCAGATGCCTGGAAGACAATTATGGAAAAAATGATGAGAGTCAAATGGTGAAAAGATATTTTGCACTTATTTTAGTAGAGGATTTGTTGTTGGTGGCGGTGGTATAGAACTGTTAGAATCAATTTTTTAAATGTGATAAAGAACCGCAATCCTTTGTGGTTCTTTTTGGGAAGTGTTCCTTAAGTCCGATCATTGAAAAGTGTCTTCCTTTGGTTTTAGATACCTATTTAAACGTGCCTGAGAAAAACTCATCATTGTTAGATTATACATAGAGGAAGAAAGTATGTTGTTCATACTGGAGAGGATTCAAAAAATGTTTCACAATAAAGCTACGTTAACATGGATTTTCCTGACTACTGTATATGTAGCCATTCATCCTGGAGATATTAGCAGTTAACAGTTGCTAACAAATGTAACTGTAAATCAGTTTTCAGGGGCTGTGTTCCCCTACTTAAAGAGTAAACTGTGTTTTAGAATTTGGGATCTTTTTTATATTTACATTTACTTATATTTAGTTTTGTTTGTTACTTTTTATTTTGTTTTTATGCAGAAGAGTTTTCTCTTTATAGTTGAGGCTCAGTGAATTACAACCTCAGCAACACAACCACCAAATTTTATTAACACTTTGTCTTATATGCATGCAATCTCAAGCAAAGTTATTTTCCGTTAAAATCACATAATTTCAATAATCCCTCCCCTAAAGTATTTCAATTAAAAAAGGTATACTGTACTTGTTTGAAAATGGCAAGTCATCAAAGAAGCCAAAATAGGAGAAATGTTACCTTGCGACATAATTCCAAAAAAAAAGGCCAAATTACTCGGCTCAATTACAATTGCATGTGCTCCCTACACTTAGGCTAAAAACATCAGATAAAAACGTGAAATTTGGACTGATTTTACCAAGCAGTGGCAGAGCCTATGAAAGCCTTTGCTCCCTCATATGACTTGAAACAAAAGGAACTGCCTTCAATACAGCTGATCTGAAACAGGTCTTTCCAGAATAAACATTTGCAAGGAGCTAAAAGAATCAGGCTTTTCTAAAGGCCCTATTGCTTGCTATGGTCCAGCAGCACTGGCCTTCCATCTGTTCCGCAAATAGGCCCAGCTCTGTCCCAGCCAGGCAGGCATTCACAAAGTCTGTTCTCTCTTCCTAGGACTGGAGTGTTTCTCTGCTCACCCAACTGGGTCCTTCTCCTTCCTCAAGCTTAAATATCACCTTGCCCAGAGGTCTTCCCACACCCACCAATCCAAAGTAGTTTCCCAGCTAGTCTCCCTCATAACAGTTTTTCTTCATAGCACTTGCCATATATATACATCCAATACCTCATCGAATTTAGAATTCCAGCAAGTGTTAGACACGCCACTATATTACATATCACAAAGAGAAAGAAAAGGGTATGGCACTCTTTCAGTTTTAGGATGTGTCCTGATGTCAGATATATTGAAATATAGGGGAGGACATGTGTACCTTAGAATCAATGAGATATTATATATGTGTCTGTATATAGATCTGTGTCCCCCACTGGTCAAAAGTGTCACACCAAAAGGCAAGAACCATATCTGTACTGTTTACCCTGCAGGCCTAGCAACCAGCTCTTTGTCTAGGACGTGGTACGTGCTGATTGAATAGGTAAATAAGTGGATGGCCAGATGGTCATGAAGATATTTTGCTGTTAAATAACATGCTGTGTGAGAAGGTCTGATTCTCATTCACACATCCATATTTTTTGTACTCAGAAAAGTGACCTTAATTCATTACAGTAAAAGATATGAAATACGAAATAAAAGAATTTCCCGCAACCACTCCTCTCAGCAAGTAATATCCTCTTATAACATACACCCGATGATTATCAATGTTTCTTCATCTCTAGTTAAATTCACTTCATAAACTTACAGAATCTGATGATTGGAAGAGATCAGAGAGTGGTGTGGTTCAACTCCAGTTGATTTCTTTCACCACATGTTACCTCATCTGTACAAAGGCAAGATTAAACTAGACAATCGCTATCGTCCCTTTTAGCTTTTGGACTGTGGGTGGTGCAGAAGTAAACAGCTGAAGAGTAGGTTCATTTTCTATTCCATGTTGTCTGCATTGTCTTAAAGAATAAAAAGAAGAAAAGGAAGAAGAGATTATTCGGCCAGCCAATATTTAAACCCATGCTGGCCTGTGAATTCATTTTTCATGGATTAGATACATTTTCTTAATTACTTGGATATGTTTTACCTGAGAAGTGAGTGTCCAATTCTACTGTAGCCCAAGAGGAATTCTCCATGAGAGACAAAAAGAAATATAGATACCTGTTTAGCTTCTAACATTATTGCTTTTGCAAAGTAAAAATGCTCTTGGTGAAAATCCAGCTCTCACCAACACTACTGTTAGTGTTCTCGAGCCCTCAGTACCATGTAGGTATAAAAATACATATTAACAGGAGATTAAGTAAGTCATAGTAACAGCAGAAGGTGTGTGTTTTGGCATTCTCTGCAATGATGTATTAATTGCTTTGTGGCAGTATGCCTCTCTTTCCCTTTATTTTCAGTCCATAAACCATGACCTCAGCTGATCTAGGATAGTAACAGAGGCAAAGTCTTGCTAACATAATGAGGGCAACACCAGTGAAGCTGCCTGGAAAAAGATTCCAGGTTACCGGACAGGTTCAACTTAATGCTAATTTGGGCATACAATTGTCTTAAAGTTCTTCAGTATTCTTAGCTAAAAAGAAAGATGACAAGTACAGCAAGTGTTATTGCTCCATTGCTTTTTTGCTAGGTGTGAGACAACATTTTGCCCTATTAAATCAAAGCAGATAATGTTACAAAGTCACTTCCAGATTTCTAGTTCAACCCAGAAGGTTGATGCTTACTTCAAAGTCTCCAGAATTGGATCAAATTTTCAATTCAAATGAATAGAGCAACTATGCATCCAATGCCTCATAAATCTCCAAATTTAGCTTGAAGCCTGTTCCCTTCTTCCAGATGGCTAGCGAGGGGAATGCACAGAATTAGCAAGCAAACCCAAAGAGACATGGTTTCTGTATATTCAATGGTGTCCCTCTCTCAACCAGTTTTTATTGAAGTTGGCATTACTAAACAGAAATTACCCACGTAAACAATAAATTTTAAGTAGGTGGAAGGTTTTAACCCTTTCGGGATTTCCCTTCATAAGGTCATGAAACTAGATTTCTTTTTTCTTCAAAGCTAGAAGACTAGGTGGACAGAATCCACAAGGAAAAGTCATTTGCCCAGAAGATATCGGGTGTCACCTCACCTCCATTATAAGCCAATAATACTTTAGCTTCTCAGGGATGGCTTGTCACCTCCCATCAGGGACTTAGCTCAGACCTTTGAGATTTTACAGGATGGTGAACTGCTTCTGACACCCTCCCTTCACACCCCAGAGAAAAGATGTGTTAGGTAAGGTTGAAGAAATTATGAAGGAAAAGAGCAAAGGAAAGAAGAGGATGGAATCAGACATCACGTTTTTTTCCCTTCCATCTCCAAATTTTTTAATATCAAAAATATTTCATAAAGATATGGGGTATATGCATTAGATGGAAGTAGCAGACGGAAAATATGCAAGAGCATAGACCACAAAATATTTAATGATAACGTACTACTTGCTTTTACAACTCTTCCAATGACCTTTAGGTCTTACATGGAGAAGCTTTATTGTTTTTTTTTCTATATTTGCTCACTATTTTTATTTTTCCCATTATCATATCTTTATAACCCAAGAAATCAGAGCCTCAAGTCCGATGGAAGAAATTTTCCTCTGAAGGAATTGAATTTCACTTTTTTTTTTCTCAAGTGATCAAAATGCATAAGAATTCCCTCCATAGTTCACTCAGATAATCCTTCCCTTTTCTTTGCTTCATCCCTTATCTTCTTCCTTTCATAACCTTTTAAATATTTCTTCTCCATCTTTTCCACCTCTAAGATCTTCTTGATCTCAAAACGCTGTCTCATGAATATGGCAGATGATTAAAAAGGTATGTATTAGAACTGAGCAAAAGGTGAAAAGTGACAATATCTCATGTTTACAAGCACATGGGGCACATGGAATGCCATACACTTCTGGTTATCAGGAAGATTGGCACAAGTCCTTTGAAAAACTACTTAGCTGTATTGATTAAAGCTGAACATACACATACCCTATGACCAAGAATTTTACTCATAAACACAATAGAAATGTGTATAGATGTGCACCAAAAGACACATAGAAGAATGTTCACAGCAGCATTGTTCATAATAACCAAAACACGGCAATAGCCCAGTTGTCCCTCATCAATGGAATGGTTAAGTCATGCAATGGAAGGCTATATAAATATTAAAAGAAATTATTGCTGCACATAACATAGGTGAACCTCACAAGCATAATGTTGTATTAAATCAACCAGAAAACTAAAAAAAGAAAGAACAAAAGCAATAAGGAAAGGCAGAAAGAAGGACAGAAAGGAAAGAAGGGAGAGAGGGAGGGAGGGAGGGAGGGTGGAAGGGAGGAAGGAAGGAAGGAAGAAAGAAAGAAAGGAAGGAAGAAAGAAAGAAAGGAAGAAAGAAAAAGAGGGAAGTTTTCAAAAACTGGCCAAAAGAGCCTACAATGACAAGAAATCAGAGCAGTGGTTATTTTGAGGAATAATTTAATGACTTAATAATGGGGCATGATGGAAGTTTCTGGCTTATTGGGAATGCAGTTTATCTGGGTGTGTTTACTTTCTAAAAATTCATGGGCCTTAAGATCTGTACATACTACTGTATGTAAATGATACCTTGATTTCTTTTAAATCCATATTATCTGGGACTCTGGTTTCTCTACTTCAGGAAAATGCTCTTTATATCCTTTTCTTATCCATCCTTTGGCTCTTTACCAAGCTTTGTTTCTTTCTCTCCTGAATAATTCCTCAATTCTCCCTAAATTATACAGCTTAGAATGTGACCTATCATCTGAACGATCTGACTAGAACTGACTCTAACACAAATCATTATTATAATATCGACAGACTTCCCTAGTCAAGCTTGGAATGGTGGTTGGTGGTAAAAAGTAAAAATCATGTAGGAATGAGCTAATAATTTTTAAATGGAGATAAGATGGAGAAAGAAATCATCACAGCTGTATTACATTTAACAAGTATGGGAGGGACAACAGTAATAACTGTAGATTGAGTTTGACTGTCTTCTGGCTCAAAGTAATTGGCTAAAACTTCCTGAATTATGTTTCCCTGAAGAAAGGTTGAAAGGATAATGGTTGACAGGTAAAAGTGAAGACGCTAATATGGTCGCGATTGCTAACATTAATTAGCTCCAGGTCCCTGCGTTTAACCACTATTATCCTCTCTCTGTGTTATACAGCATTTTAGTGTGATTCTACCTATGCAGGGTTCCACATTTATATATTCCAGTGACATTCCTGACCTTTTTCAACAAAACTGCAATGTTGACTTATGCTCACCTTAGTGTCTCTTCTAACCCCAGATCCTTCTCTGACAGAAGGTTACTTTTCCACAGCACATAATATAAAAGGTTAGTCACCAGAGTGGAATACAGTGTTGTGTCTGAGTGAAATTAATTTGTAATTTATTTTTCTGACAGTTGAATGTACATTACTATTATTCACATTTGGATTTCTGGCTGAGCTTGGATTGAGAAGATATAGACCGCTTTGATTTATATGAAGAGCCATGAGGACATAATGGGCCCTGCTGGGACCCACACATTCTCCAATAGTATCATGAGGTTTATACTGTGAAAGATCCACAAGATATTTTCATTTCTTCCCACTACTGTCACACATCCTAAAAAAGTCAGAAATATACCAATTAATGCCGACATTAATAGAAGAAAAATATTAGAACAAGAAAGTCTGCTCTAAATATATATTTGCACAACATATGCTTGTGTATCCAATGCCAAATGAAATGGATTTCTTAAAATTACCAAGGGCTGGTTATATCCATACCACTCCTCTAAGTCACTAACACAGATAATCAAAACATGGTCAAAATTGCTTTGATGGTAAGAAATTTTTCTTTTCCCAACACTTTCTGGGTCCTCTATGTTCTTAGTTATTCTAAACAGTAAAACAAGAATTATCTTACTCATATGTTTACAAATACGTGACCCATATATAATGTTCATTCCGTAAATTAACCCCTTTGGGACTCCATTCTACTATCTTAACTTTATTTTCCCATTTCCTAATTTTTCATGCCTATTTTAAATCTCTCATTGTATTGCTGGTACTTACGTAAACCATTTTATGTACTTTTCCGGGAAAAGGCAGTTATGCCAGCTGGGGTCCTCTGAGAAGCGGACACCACAGTGTGATTAGACATGCAAAGATTTGATGGGGGGAATATCAGTGAGGGATAAAGAGGAAGGAGCAGAAGTAGCCAGGGGGAGGCTCCCGCTGCCAGATGCAGGTGTGATGCTTCTGAAAGAAAGAGAAGGAAGGAGGTCTGGATAGGAAGAGTCTCAGCCTGCAGGGCAGTTCCATGTAAATATCGGCCAGATGAATGGGGAGCTGATGAGCCAAAATTGATGTTAAAAAGTTCCCAGATCCCACGGTCATTTGGTCATTGGCTGGGGATAGCCATCAAAAGTGTGGCCACTGGGATGGATTCTAAGGAAGGGCAGCTGAGGGTCTCCATCAACTACACTTTGCTAGCAGGCTCTCTTGAAGATGTCAATGGCAAATTTCTACAGACAACACAATAGTATACCAATAAATAAATAAACAAGAAAGTATTCACAGGTAAATACATCTCTGTCATTTCAAAACTGTCACAGTAATCCTATCCAAAAAAAAATCTTTCTTAAAACGTAACATTCTGACGCTTTCAGGTTTTGATAGATTAGAATCACACGTCCAGATTTATAGTGGCTGAACCATGTTGAAGCGCACCTCCTTAGCAATAAACCAAAATCTATAGGTTGTGGAACTGTGCTTTCCTGACACCTGGGATATTGGATTTGCTGCAACACATAATTGTTCTCAGCTCTTTCCACTGTGGTTACTTTTCATTGTGCCACCCGGCAAGATAAAAAGGAAGGGAATCTGAGGTTTTGCTTTCCCTTCTGTTTCCATGGACACGGATTTATAATTTTATATGAAAGTCAAAATCTGTCACTCTTATGAAGTCTGTTCTTGGAGCTACTTTGCTAACAGCTTCGACTAATGCAGTAAAATAATTAGGAATCAGCAAAGAAAGCACACAAAGTGAAGGGAAATGAGCCCCTTCTTAAAGATGTACAAGGCAGGGGTGGGGAGAGGGCTGTGGAGTGAGCCGCGGCTTAGGAAAGGGAAGAAATGAATAGAAGGCAATAAAGTACTAAATGAATGTGGGTGTTTCGGAGCATTGGCTGGTATCTCAGCATGCAATGTGGATATAGTTTACTTTTAAACCAGAAACAATAGAATTAATGTTCCTTTTAAACATAACACGACCTAATGGTTAGAACTACATCCGCCTCCTGCTGTCTCTTATACAAATATGTGACTGTATCAGCAGAAGAGTTTTGAGAATCTTGCCATCGAGACATTTACCATTCAAAAAGCAAATCATAATTAACTTTAGCCTAATTGATTTTAGCCCAGTCCACTCTTTTGCAGGTCCCAGGTCTGTGGGGCTGTGTCCTATGGCTCTTATCACATAAGGTTTAAAGAGGCCTTACCACGTGTGAAGGACGCTGGCAGACGGCAATTGATATAAAGAACCTGAGGGATCTTTGTTTTGAAGGAATAGTATATTCAAAAACATACATTTTAAAAAGGAAAATTAGGAAGGGATTTTCAAATTATAAAGAATTCTTCATTTCTCTGGGAGGATTCATTTCACTAATACCACGACATTAAAATGATTACATTCGTGTACTACTCATGTTCCTGAGGTGTTTGGTGTGGAAGTGGGCCGTAGACTTCGGAGCTGCCCATCTGATTAGGTCAAACCCACCAGGACAATCTTATTGAGTAACTCAGAGTCAATTAATGTGGAACCTTCATTCCATTTGCAAAATCCCTTCACTTTTGCTACATAATGTAACCTATTCACAGGAGTGAAATCCATCATATTCACAGGCAAGGGATCATACAGGGTGTGTGCTCCAAGGGAATTTTAGGGGCCATTTTAGAATTCTGCCTGCCACAGGTAAAGACTAAATCTTCACTTGATAGATAGTGGTAGATTTTTAATATAACTGGATTTAATTATTAGTCCAAATTCTATGCCAGATGAATATCATTACACATTTTTAGCTAGATTTAGGAGCTCCCATACATATAGACTTTGATTAAAGGTAGACATGGTAACTGGAAATTTTATTACCATCTTAGTAACAGTATTTGTTTCCTCTGAGTATCCCCCCAGCCCTGAGACAGTGTGCTCGTGTGTGTGTGCAGTATTGGGGGGTGAGAGTTAAGGGGTGCATTTTGTCTAAGTAGAAAGGTTACTATTTAAAATTAATCAGAAATACGTCATCAGCTGCTTGACAGAGGGCAAATGAGGTTCAGAAAATATTTTTAATGAAAGACTCACTTCCAAATTTCTTCTTCAGAGTATGTATGATCTCATTCTTCCATATGAATATGAATATATATGTCTCCTAAATGCCATATATATGAATAGATAGATAGAGAAATAGAGAAATGGATCATTCAATCTTCTAGGCAAATTTGAACACTGTTTGAGGAATGTCTTCATTTTAAGTTGGACACTTAATACCCTTTAGGCCAGAAGTACCTCTCCATGAGGAATCTCACTGTAACAATTTTTTCTGACATAAAATTTGCTGATGTAGGCAATAAGATTTTCTATTAAAATAACAGACATATTTTACAACAACCTTTCAAATATCACATTTGAAAGCTTATCAGTAATTATTTTCAAGATCCATTGTGTGACAGGCACTGTTCTAGGCTCTGGAAAATAACCAGATGCCTGTTTTCTAAAGAAGAGAGAGTACAAGCAAGTAAGGAAACAAATGGACAGGATAGTTGCAGATAATGATATATGCTGTGAAGAAAATGAAACAAGCTGATTGAATGGGATCGAAGTAGGGGCAGCAGAGATGAGGGGAGGTTAATTTAGACTGTTTGTGAGATATGTTCTCATTGAGGAATTTACGTTGTAACCTGGACAATAAAAATGAGGCCAGCCAAGAGAAAAGCTAAAGACAAGAGCTTCTAGGTAAAGGGACCAACACGTGCAAACATTTATGGTAGAAACAATCTTGTTGTGTTCAAGGAATAAAAAGAAATCAGGCAGTGATGGAGTCCAGTGAAGGAGGGGAGAGGGAAAGTGGAGGTCAAGTCATGGAGGTTAGGTAATTTATTTTTTTAATATAAATTTATGTATTTAGTTATTTTATTTTTGGCTGCATTGGGTCTTCATTGCTGCACTCGGGCTTTCTATAGTTGTGGCGAGCGTGGTCTAGTTGCGGTGCACGGGCTTCCCATTGTGGTGGCTTCTCTTGTTGCGGAGCACAGGCTCTAGGCACGCGGGCTTCAGTAGCTGTGGCACGTGGGCTCAGTAGTTGTGGTGCATTGGGCTTAGTTGCTCCATGGCATGTGGGATCTTCCCGGACCAGGGGTCGAACCCGTGTCCCCTGCATTGGCAGGTGGATTCCTAACCACTGCGCCACCAGGGAAGTCCCGGTAATTTCTTATACGTCATGTGATGATTCAGTTTTTGTTTCTAGGTGCAACTGATAGCCATTGTAGGATTGATCTGTTTAAAAAAAAATCACTCTGGCTGCTGTATCATGAGTGGTATTTGATAGAGCCTCATCTATATCCATTGTTTATAACTGGAAACAAAAATGTATTACTAGTCCAAAGAAAGAAATCGGTCAATTATTTTCACTTTTAGTATTTATTTTTGTTTTTAATGTATCACTTAGTTAACAGGATACTTTTCTACTTGGCATAAATCTTGTCCCTAGTTATTTCTGATAAAAACCTTAAAGGGAACTTTCAAAGAAATGTTATAAACATTTATTTCTCCACTGGCTGTTATTTTAAAGAATCCAAAGGAAACGTGAAGCCCAAACTTGTCCCTTTATAAATTTGTTCTTTTTCTTCCATTAATTTGCTATTATTTGTTATTTTAGAGTTGCTAAGGAATACAAATATGATGATATTGTAGTCTTCCCTTTCTAAGCAGAAAGACCAACATTAGTACAACTACTTTGGAATGAAAAAGGATAAAATAGTTTCACGATACAGGAAAATCAAATTTGACAGGATGCTTTTCTTTTTAATAGCCTATTTTCAACACTTGTCTTATAACTAGTTTTTCCAGCTGTATCTTGATATGTGTGAGCATGTCCAGTCCATCTCTGCAACAAACACCCAACATTTTGTTCACTTTAGGTAGCTAGAGTTTTAGATATCCAAGCAACTTACTTTGCAGTGCTAAAAACAAACAAACAGAAACAGGAATATGCATAAATTTCAAAAGATTCACTCCTTCAAACAGTATAGAGAGTGGAGCACAAAAAATTTAAAATCAAAAGTCAGGAACACAGAGACATTCTGATTCCAGTAATAGCAGACTATGTAATGAGGGCAAGTTCTATGATATAAATACTTCTACTTGAAAGCATAGCAGAGTCAACAAAGCACTGAAAAAGGACAAAGATTCAGGAAAAGGCAGAAACCCAGAAAGAAAACTTCGGCATTTGGGGTCACATTTCCCCTGGAGACTTGTGCCAATTCTAGATAAAGTGGCTGAGAAACTGAGCTGGAGTACTTTCGACAGTCTGCCAGAGCTGGAGGAACAAAGTTTGGGGCCAGGGTCCACCAAGAAGAAGAGCTCATGTGAACACTCTTTGCTCTCTGTTGAGACCCTGAAAGACACATTTTAAGGATGAACCCAGAATAGACAGGCTTTTAAAGGATTGCAGGACACCTTTACATCATCTCCTGAAACTTGCCATATCGCAAACTCAGTCAGAAGCATGGCAGAGCAAATGTTAATTCTCTCTAGGGAAAGGTAAGATTATCCTAGACCTTAGATTATTTCTAAAAACAGTTGTGCACAATGTCCTAAATACAACAAAAAATAACCAGGCACAAGAGAAATAAAATCACATAAACTGGAAGCAGCAGAAAAAATAGACAATAGAAATCAAGCAACAGTTTACTTCAAGGTATTAGACTTATCAGATGCAGACTTTAAAATATAATATTTACTATTTTACAATGTTGATGGAGATAAAAGACCAGACTGAGAAATTTGGCAGAGAATTGGAAACTAGTAACAAAGAGCCAGATAGAAGCTCTATAAACTTCATTGAAAAGCACAATTGAATTTAAGGATGCAGTGGATGAGTTTGACAACAGATTAGATGACGCGAAGAGGAAATTTGTGAAACGAGGGTTAGATCGAAAGAAATATTCAGAGTAAAATGAGACATAAAAGGATGGAAAGACACTTAGCTGATGCAGTGGGAAACTCTAACATATAATACTATTCATGAAGAAGATAAAGACCAGTTGGGACAGAAGCAATATTTAAAGGATAATGACTAAAAACACCAAACCAAGGATTCAAGAATTCCTCTTTCATGGTGCGATATAAAAGCTTTCCATCTGAGACAAGTCACAAGACAAGGATGTCTCCTATCACCACTTTTATTCAACATTGAATTAAATATACTTGCCAATAAAATAAGGCAATAAAAATTAATGGAAGCTTTAAGAATAAAAAAGAAAAAAAAATAGCTGTCATTATTCTCAGACAATATGATTATATGAATAGGTAATCCAAAAGAATCTATAAATTATTAAAATTAATACATAAGTTTGGAATAGTAGTTGAATATAAAGTTAAAACATAAAAGTTAATTGCACTTCTACACACTAACAACAAATAGTTAAAATTAAAATTTTTTTAATTTAATTTTGTTAACCCTGAAAATAGTGATTCATTCAAAACAATTCCTTAATAAATATTCTTAGCAAGCAAATAGAAAATACAAATAAATAAGAAAGTAAGTGCATCTGATAAAAGGGCAAAATATGTCTTAATCTCTAAAGTTCACTGTCTTCTCCACCATTTATGTACTCCAAGCTGAGCCACAACAACTACAGGTATTGGCTGAGGATCTTGTGCTGATTCGGATTGTACCAGGCACTTGGAGGGTGGAGAAATGGTCAGAGTTGATCCTTCTTTGCCTTCTTTTCAGTCTGTGTCTGATAAGTCTAATACCTTGAAGTAACTGTTGCTTGATTTCTATTGTCCATTTTTTCTGCTGTTTCCAATTTATGTGATTTTATTTCTCTAGTGCCTGGTTATAGCTTATAGTCTATTTGTAGAGATAAGGCTACTGCAGATGCAATCAGCTGCAAAAGAGTGTAACTCTTATTTATTCATTTGGGCATTTCCTCACTCAACAAAAGAATATTGACTTCCTGCTGGGAATCAAGCATTTTTTCTGAGACATTAAGAAATATGAAGAGGAATAAGACAAAATCTTTAACATTAGACCAGAAGAGTCCAAAGGAGAGAGACAGGAAACAAGGTCTGAGGACACAGGGAATGTTTTGTGGAGGACCCAGGAGCTAAGCTAAGCTTGCAATGGTGGAGAGAATTTGGATAGAGTCGAGATTTTAAAAAATGGCAATGGACATGGGGTGGTCATGCATTCAGTCGCACTAAACCAAAAGTTCAAATGGAAATTGGGAGAAATATGGATGGATTCTTTAATTTAAAAGCCTAGCAGAAGAATCTAGAATTCAGGCAGGTCAGCAATGGGGATGAACTGTGGGCTTTTTGCACATGGGAAATGTCAAGGCACACCCATAATTACCTTTACTCTCCATTTCCTAGAGTTGACAAGTATTCATTGCGGGTCTATTTTAGGTAGGTGAGCATGGTGGTTAGAAGCATTGATTTCAGAGCCAGACTGGCCAGGTTTGAACCTGCCTCTGCCACTCACTAACCATAGGTGACCTAGACACTTTCCTCGTATGGAAAGTGGGGTACTAATAGTATTGCCTCACAGATCTTTTATAAAAGTTAAATGAATTAATCCACATTATGATTAGCCCAATGCCTGGCACAAAATAAACACTATATAATGTAGCTATAATAGTTATTATTATCTGCTTTATGTCCAGTGTTACCCTAAACACTGTGATACATGCATTTTTCTAAGTCTCTCCCCTCAAAGACCTTATAATTTACTTGGGGTTCTGGTGGGGGAAGTTGCCACTGAAGTGTATGGGGAAGGATACCTAATTCCATGAGGAAATGTTCAAATACATTGTGAAAAGAAAAAGAAAACAGTAAATAAAGGAAACTACAGTACAGAACCGAAAGGATAATCCCAAGTATCTTTATTGGTAGTACAGGCAGGATTCTTAAAATTCTAGAAAATACTAGCTACTATCTCTGGGTACTGGGATGATGAGTGATTTTAAGAAACATTGTTGGATTATCAACTTGAAGAAGAGGCAATGGGTGTAATGGAGTTCACAGGCTTTAGGACCATAAAGAAGCGGGTAGATGTCTCAGCTAAACCTCTTGCCTGTGCAGGCTTGAAAAAGTTTTTGTTCTTTTTGTCTCTTTGTTTTTAACATTCTCGGCCTCTGTTTCTTCATCTACAAAATGGGAGAATGCCTGGCACCCTGTAGATGATTTACACACTGTGGTTATTTTTGTGGGGTAAACTAACTTCCTCACAGCATTCATTCACAGCCTTCATCACCAGCCACATAAAGCCATCATAAGCCCAAGTTCATACCATTGACCACTCAGTGTAACCAGTGCTACAATGTGATCACATTGGTCTCAGACATCTTTTAAATATACAGTGATATCCAAGGCAACAGGAGTATGTATTTATTTCTGCATTCATCTGGCAAGAATTCATGTTGAATACCTGAACTTGCAGCACTAGGTGCCAGGTGATAGACTTTGTAGATATCTTGCTTGTCACAAAGTATGAAATTAAAATTCATTTTCAGGATTTCCCTAGTGGCGCAGTGGTTAAGAATCCACCTGCCAATGCAGGGGACACGGGTTCGAGCCCTGGTCCAGGAAGATCCCACATGCCACAGAGCAACTAAGCCCGTGTGCCACAACTACTGAGCCTGTGCTCTACAGCCCACGCGCCACAACTACTGAGCCCATGCACCACAACTACTGAGCCTGCGCTCTAGAGCCCGCAAGCCACAACTACTGAGCCCACCACACGCCACAACTACTGAAGCCCATGCACCTAGAGCCTGTGCTCTGCAACAACAGAGGCCACCACAATGAGAAGCCCGCTCACTGCAATGAAGAGTGGCCCTTGCTCGCCACAACTAAAGAAAGCCCACGCACAGCAACGAAGACCCAACACAGCCAAAAAAAAAATAAATAAAATTTTAAAAAATAAAATAAAATTAAAAAAATTCATTTTCACTAACTTATTTATTCATTCATTCAATGACTATTAATGAATTGTATTTACTATGCTAAGCAATGAGTATGAAATTAGTTTATCCCCAATCCATTTCTTCTAGCCTCTTACAGAAACTACATTTGGTTCTGCTTGTGGTTCCGAAAAGAGGGCTAAAATTATATTTACCTTTGACTATAAATAGCATTGGACTAAGCACAAGACAAATAAATTCCGACCGATCAAATCCTAGCAGCTCCTATATGACATTTCAATCCTTTCATGCTGTTTTTGAGCTATTTGGGTTGAGATATTTCAGGTTTACTTATTTTAAAAGCAAAGATCAGATGCTGTCTCATATTTTGTCACAGTTTCAGGCAACCCTGGAAGTTTAAAAGTTTTAATTTAATCTGAAAGGCTCTTAATAAATAGTCAATGCCAGATAACCAGAACTTGAAGTAAAAAAGAAAGACATACAGAGTCTTTTTTCCTTCACAGTAGTTTTCCAGACAATATCTATTTCTGAAACCCTTACAGAGATAAAAAGATTCAAGAAATGTTCCTCTTATGAAAAGTGTGCCACCGATCCGTAAAGGTATTGTTCACAGAGTTGTTATAGCAAAAAGTTTAAAACAATCTAAATATACAAAATAGAAAACCAATTAAATAAACTATTATATTTTCAAAAACTAGAATATGCAGCCATTGAAATATTATAGACAAATATCCAATGACATGGAAAATTCTACAAAATAAATTGTTAAATAAAAATCAGATTACAAAATAATATTTATAGGATGTTTCAACCCCACCATTTTTTTTTTTTTTTTTGCGGTACGCGGGCCTCTCACCGTTGCGGCCCCTCCCGTTGCGGAGCACAGGCTCCAGACGCACAGGCTGAGCGGCCATGGCTCATGGGCCCAGCCGCTCCGCGGCATGTGGGATCTTCCCGGACCGGGGCACAAACCCGTGTCCCCTGCATCGGCAGGCGGACTCTCAACCACTGCGCCACCAGGGAAACCCCAACCCCACCATTTTGACGCAGCTGTTTTTGTCTCTGAAGAAATTTTGACCCTGAGGATGTGTATAGTACAAACATTTTGATCAGATTAGGCCAATATTGCTAAAATTTTCATCAAGAAATTAGGTCCCAGAGCAAATACCACTAAGCCAAATTATTCCTTGATCAAAATAGTACTGTAACTATTTTTCAATATTTTTTCAATTTTCTTCTTTATTTAACTGAGATTATTTCTTTGACATTAGTTGTTTTCCATCTAAATTATAAATTATAATACTTATAAAATCATAATTTCATTCATCAGCGAGGTTTTTGTCATATCAATTTTTATTGATTTCTTTCAATCTTTGTGGGTTTTCTCTTGTAGCCATTATATCTACCAAGTTCAATATTTCTGAGTGAGAATTTGCAGATCTAAATATTGTTAAGAAGATCTTATTCTTCCATTAATTTTCAGTCAATAACAAATTTTACCATGTGCAATTTAAGATGTTGTCAGTTTTATTCTATGGAGATTATTTGTACCAGTAATATTTAATGCAAATGTCATTATTCCTCTATTAACCCATATGAAAATTATAAGCAACTTAATAGAGAAAAGGAAAGGGAAAGAGGTCAAGGAAGAGAAAGAAGATGGGTGAATGGAAGAGAGAGAATAGGTGAATGGGAAAGGCAAGAGAGAATAAAGGGAGACAAAAAGAAACATGCAAAGAAAGAGACAGGTCAACACATAGGAATAATCAAAGCTGTGGGATCAAAATGGTGGGATAAGATATTACTAAAATATAATAATGCTATCTCTTCAAGCTTAATCATGCCAATGCTTTCCCTTGACAAGATAAATTCCTGAAAAACTCCTCCAGAACATTTCTGTATTTCTTACTTTCGATCTCCCTACATATTGATCTGCATCAGAGAAAGGATGAATTCACCACATCAATGAAGGATCTTTTTACATGACCATATAGCAACCAGTTAAAGTATGTAACATTTTATTAATATTTTATTTGTTCTACGTGCTAAACAGCCTAAGGTTGTTCATCAACATGACTGGGTATTTGGACATCATCCTGTTTGGGGTACACAGAGGTTCTGCTGGATATCCAAAATCCCATCTCTCAATATCAAATATAGTGATCTCCATGGTATCAAATATAAGACCAAAATCAAGTTAATGAATAAATCAAATGCTGGGTCTTGGTCTGCAACTAAGGGTCAAGGACATGGAAGTGAATGAAGGAGGAAGGAGGAAAAGCACAACAAGGTAGAGAGAACAAGGGTGGCATTCCCCAACTGATGTATTTACTTCCCAGGGCCACTCTTAGAGCCAAAAGAGGTCTTCATTTCTGCCCTTTTTCATCCCCAGCTCCCATGCAATTAGCTTTACTGCCCCCAAATTATAACTTAGACCAATAGCGTTCAAACCTCTCACACATTTTTTGAAGGTACACACTCCAAAAATGTTATGCAAAAACCTAACTTTTTAAATCAGGAAAATTTTCTATTCTGGAGCTAGAACAGGCAAGGAAAGGAACAGGGTTGGAGGAGTGGTAAATCTCACACACTTAGGTTCTTTGCTCCTCCCCAATCCAAACACTCCACAGTGACCTTAGAAGGAGCCCCACAGAACCCAGTTTGAATCCCACTGGCTTAGACTATAAGCTGTATTCTAGAATCTCTGAAGGTAAATTTTACAGGTAGGCTTGCAAGTGTAAAGATGCCACATCTTTGGCAGAGCTTTGTAAGTTGAACCAACTTATTACTCTTCAAGGTTTATTGTATTGTCTTTGTTTTCTAGTTAAAAATTTAATTTCAAACATCTCCTAGAAGTTCACCATTGATTTTAGCTTACATTATTAAAAATAATAATGATGATAGCTAACAATAATGTAGCACCCTCTTCTTTCCTGACAATGTTTTAAGTGCTTATGTGTATTAATATATTGAATCCTCTCAACTCTGAGAGGTCAATACTATTATCTCCTACCTAGAGATGAAGAAACCAAGACACAGAGAAGTCACTAACTTGTCTGAGGTCATATACCCTGTTAGTGAAGTGGAAGTGTATTAAAATCAAAATCTGATGAATGTTTCTTTGAAAGAGTAAGAAATTATACATGAATCCAATTATGGAAAAGTTTCTTTAGTGATTACCAAATCATATGGCATCTTCTTAATAGTCCATCTCAGGCAATTTCCATAGAGTCATGAAAATTAATTCTCCAGGCTTTAGTCATAGAAGGTCATGAAAATTTGGTCTGAGTGATTCAAGATCTTTGTAGGACTCTTTGACTCTTGGTAAATTCATTTCTGATATGAGTAATCTATGACAATAAGACTTGCCTAACAAAGTCTTCTTATACAATCCACTGATAAGATAAAATCGATCCCAAAAAATATAATTTCCAAATTTTTTGCTAAGAATCGAAGGGGGAACTAAAGTAAAATATACTGTCATCATCAGGGGCATAACATAAACCTGTAAAAATAAAATGAGAAGATATTATGACTAGATTAAAAAATACTAAGAAGTGCTGTGAAAGATTGGTAGTGTGCGTGGAAATTATCAATGGAAGATGAGATTTCATGTGGATTTTGAAGAACCTCTAGAATTTCACTAATTTCTTTAATAATAACTAAATATGTATTGAGTGCTTAACAACAATGAAAGCTTTAACCTTGATTTTGAAGAACTACTATAACGTCATTAATTCATTAAAAAGTCAACAACTATTTATTGACTACCTAACAGTATTAATAACCAACACTGTCCTCAGTAACACAGAAATAAACAGAACTGAAAGTTTTCTGCTCTCTTAGAGTATATTCTAATGGAAGGAGGCAGATGACAAACAAATGAATGAATAAGAAAAAGTACTGGATAGTGATAAGGAGTATGCAAAGATAGTGTGATATGATAGCCAGAGTCTGGGTGGCTACTTTAGATTAAGTACTCGGAAAAAAGGCATCTCTAAGGAAGTGATATTTAAGCTGAAACCAGAATGACAAAAAAGGACCAGTGTTCTGAAGACAAGAGAGAACAGGCAGCAGGAATGGATAGTGAGAAGGCACTAAGGTGTGGTCAAATTGGGCTGATTCATAGAAAAGAAAGAGGGCCAGTGTGGCTGGAGCATCAGGGTCAATGGAGGAGAGTGATAGGAATTGAGGCTACAGTTGTGGGCCTCCCAGGGCAATGATGAATTAAATACAATGAGAAAAAATTGATAAACAAACAATAACATACTTTCATGGGATAAATGTTATGGTAATGATAAATATTGGCAGCCTCCTATTAGAGCATAGAGGCACCTGACCAAGACTAGGAAATGTGATATTGACTTTAAGCCCTAAAGGATGAGAGGAGTTGGCCAGACAAGGCAAGACTAAACGGCATTCTAAGGAAAGTTCTAGAATAGCAAATAGTTAGTTGCAGCCAGAGCCTAGAGTCTGAGGCAGGAGTGTGGTGAGAGATGAACCTGGACACATAGGAAGGACAAAATGATAGTCATAAAACACCAAACATCATGAAGTTATTTTTTAACTGAGTAGCTCAAACAATAAGCATAATGAATATGGATATAACATATAACAAGTATGTAAATACATTAGAAAGTGGCCTTCAAATCTAGTGGCCTAGAGTTCTAAGCAATGAGGACTTCTACCTTATTTCTAGCTCCCCAGAAAAAATTTAAAAAGACGCTAGCTCTTTGCCAAGCTCAGTCACAAGATTCAGTCCTTGTCTGGAAAGTTCTTACTTTCTGTTGACTATTGTCAAGTGAAAGTCAGTGAACGCCCACTGCGGTAGTTTGTTCAACAAATATTCTGGGGCCCCTCTCTGCAGTGTCCCTCTCTGAAGAAGGATTATATATCACTGCTCTGATGGACTCAGAAGTGATCATGTGACTTGCTTTAGCCAATGAAATGTAAACAGAAATGATGTGGGTCACACAGAGGCTTTCAGAGCTGGCAAGTGGTTTGCCGTGTTTCTTTTTCCTCTGCTACAACAACCAAGTGTTCCAGGTAGAGGCTGCTCTATCAGATGACAGGAAGTGGAGCAATAGCCAATATGGAAAGGACATGGTATAGAAGCTACAATAAATCGCTGAGGTTGAGGGGTAGGGGACTTATTTGTTAATGCAACATAAACTAGCCTATCCTGACTAGTAAATTCACAAACACAGACTTCTAGGGCAGAAGGGATGAGGCAGGAGATGCTGAGTAACACCAAATACCTGCAACCCTTTGGTCAGGTTACCCCACTCAGGGATTTCCCCCATAGATTTCACACCAGAACCATGAAAGTGAAGTATATTTAATTTTACATTTTCACTCTCTCCCCGCTCGTGACCAAACAATTCAGTACTAATGACTAACTACTCTAACCAAAAAAAAAGTGTGACGGGACGTAAGCAGCCTGTCTGTGCTCCGTTTTCACAGCCCACAGCTATAAATAATACCATTAGGAAAGCACACATTGCCTTAGATGGAAGGCACAAAGAAAAGCACTTTCTCTGATAGTTTAGCAACACATTCAGATTTCATGTCTCAAGGTAAAAATAGGCCTAACAAATGAATTAAATTTGGAAGCTGAGCTGAAGTGAAGAGCACTGGCGTTATGAAACACGCCATAGGAGGAAAGAAAGACTTATAAGGTGCTGTTTTCTCTCTGCTGGTGAGCAGGATAGAAGGGTGAAAAAAGGATTTTCCTGAGAAATAAAAATAATCATCAAGGGTTTGAAGTTAAAAATATCACCCTTATTACATTGGTAACTGAAAGGAACTCTGCAAACCGTGCAGCCTTCGGCAAAGAATAAAATAAATCTAGACAGATAGGATTTTCTTCTGAGTACTTTCAGTATTAAAAAAAAAGGGGGGGAAAGATCCAAAGAAAATGGATGTCAAAGAATGTTTAAAAAATACGTAAACTTCCAGTTCAATAACGCATACGTTTTGATTGTTTAGTTTAATTTTTGTTTTTGGTTTGTTTCAATAAAACCCACCCATTTCTATTATGCAATTTTCGGTTCTATATTTAACGTTTCTGGTACTTGAGCAAAAGAAGTGTTAGGAGATACTATATGTTCCAAAAGACAAGAAAAAGTCATCAATCATTAACCTTTCTTAACGCTGCAGTCTAAGGCAAGTATATCGATTCTCCTATATCACATGCAAACAAAAAATACTAACTGGTCTTCTATGTCAAAATATGCTCTATTTATCTGCAAGCATAAATATATCTAACATTCGATATATTCATGAGGCTAAGAATCGTTTCTTGCTCTCCTTTGTATCTCTCTCAGGGCCTACTAAGTGCAGTGGCTAATACCCAATAAGTGCTTAATACATATTTTTTAATTGAATAGAGTGACTTTTCTCCATCAGCCCCTCTTTGCTTTAAGTGGCCTACCATGTATGAACTATACACTATGTTGATGGAAAATGAGTGTAACTTTTATGCCAGAAAACACCAGCAGACAATAACACCACCATCTGACTCTATGTCTGAATCTGTGTTCCCCAAACTGCACGACTGGCATCGTAAAAGTGAGTTAGGATAACTCAATTTAATCATTTCACTGAACAGCTGGAGAACTGCCTGAATATGCCAGCAGTCCCGTGGCCATTGTGATTTGGCCAGATCTCAGTTCCCAAAACACTAAACACAGGTGAGGCCTTTCCAAGAGACCCAAATGGCCTGGGGACACAGCTGAGATGACTCACAGCCATGATCACGAGAAAGCAGAGGGCTCTTGTGTTCGTTGTAGAAACAGGCTTGGAATAGCTTATTCCTGGATATCTGGACAATTCTTGTGGTCAGCCCCCTTCAAGCGTAGGAGATCTAAGTAATCAGTCATCCCAAGCAGTCAACAATGATTGTGCAAATCCTCAACCTCCATAACAAGGGCTTCTTGATTAATCTGTGAACAGTTCTGTTCTACTGCTTTAAGGTCAGCTAATGTGTTGGAACAAAGCACAGTGGAACTGTTGGAACTGAAGTGTCAATGGTAAAGAACTTACTGATAATGCCTTCTTCTAGCTGGCTGTGAAGTGTCTCAGGACCTAAATTAAGACAAAATAAAGCAGACTAGGATTTATAATCTTTGTTTTTTAGAGTAAACATACCATGAACAGTATAGTTTTATCTGAGGTTTAGTGACTTCAGGGTAATTTATGCAAACACGTAAATCACAATTGGAAGTTTTGAACTCACATTTCATACTGAACCAATTCAACAAACATTAATGAATGTCTACTATGTGTCAAGTAGTGGGGTTGGGTACCAAAATATAATGATGAACAAATGAATAGGGTGCTATTAAGCGTTTATAGCATTTGTTGAACGTTGCATGAGTTTACCTTCCATTGATTCCACAGTCAGGATACCACTTCTCCAATTCCAAAAAATAGGTTCTCCATGAACCAATGAAATTTTCAGGCCAAAAACATTTTGAAATAAAAACACAACTCAGAATTAACCTCGGTGAATAGGATTGCTTAGTCATCTATAGTAATGTCATTGACAATCAGCCATTGTTTTTTTTTTGTTTGTTTGTTTGTTTGTTTGTTTGTTTTTTGTGGCACGTGGGCCTCTCACTGCTGTGGCCTCTCCCGTTGCGGAGCACAGGCTCTGGACGCACAGGCTCAGCGGCCATGGCTCACGGGCCCAGCTGCTCCGCAGCATGTGGGATCTTCCCAGACCGGGTCATGAACCCGTGTCCCCTGCATCGGCAGGCGGACTCTCAACCACTGCGCCACCAGGGAAGCCCCAGCCATTGTTAATGAGCCTATGCAGAGACCTTGAACCTAGAAGGAAAAGAAAGTCAACTGACTGTAGAATCTGGATATAGATTTATTCATTCATCCATTTATTTATAAATTCGTTTATTCAACATATATTTTATTGAGTCCCTAATATGAGTACATCCTGTTCTAGGCATTGAAATACCATAGTGAACAAAACAGATAAAGCCTTCCTCTCTTCAAGCTTATAGTGTAGTGAGAGAGACAGAAAGTAAGCAGTCAAGCAAGTAAAAATATATAATTTCACTAAGACAAACTTCTCTAAAGATAAGGAAGGATAAGGTAATAGAAACTGATTGATGGGTTTGGAGGTGAAATAGATGGTGAACATCTCAGCAGGCTATATTTTGGCAGAAAGAGAATACATACATCATAAGAATACATTTAGCTTCCGTTTTTTTTTTTTAACATCTTTATTGGAGTATAATTGCTTTAAAATGGTGTGTTAGTTTCTGCTTTATAACAAAGTGAATCAGCTATACATATACATATATCCCCATATCTCCTCCCTCTTGTGTCTCCCTCCCACCCTCCCTATCCCACCCTTCTAGGTGGTCACAAAGCACCGGGCTGATCTCCCTGTGCTATGTGGCTGCTTCCCACTAGCTATCTATTTTACATTTGGTAGTGTATATATGTCCATGCCACTCTCTCACTTCGTCCCAGTTTACCCTTCCCCCTCCCCGTGTCCTCAAGTCCATTCTCTACATCTGCGTCTTTATTCCTGTCCTGCCCCTAGGTTCTTCAGAACCTTTTTTTTTTTTTTTAGATTCCATATATATATGTGTTAGCGTACGGTATTTATTTTTCTCTTTCTGATTTACTTCACTCTGTTTGACAGTAAAAATATGGAACACTTCACAAATTTGCGAGTCATCCTTGCGCAGGGGCCAGGCTAATCTTCTCTGTATCGTTCCAATTTTAGTATATGTGCTGCCAAAGCGAGCACTTAGCTTCCATTTTAATTAGCAAAATATCAAGAATATTGCTGAAGCAAGGGGCTGTAGGAAAATAAGAACAGAACCAATAGGTCTTAGCTCAGCCTCCAAGACTCCCCAAAATCCTCAAAATGGTGTCACAGCTGCCTGTGATACAGTTAGTGCAAGGTAAACACTGGTATTTTTTGCAGAGCAAATTCAAGGTGTAGTAAAGTTATAAGCAGCTTCTGAGATGCAAAATAGGGTAACGGGCCAAGACAACAGCCTTGCCAGACATATCACTGCATAGAGAGCAGGTTTTCCAGATCACTTTAATACTTCCTTTAGGATACCAAGAACTTAGATTATAGAGTTCTGCCATGGTGTGGAAAGGATGCCTATCCTCTCACAGCTAAGCCATCACTATGGCAGACAGAGGATGTGTCTTAAAGGAAGTGGAAGAAAGTCTGTCCTTTTATGGACATAAGATGGTGAAAAAGAGAGAGAAGAAAAAAGACAAGTCAACACATGCCTTCAAATTTTTTCCATCTTGGCTTCCACCATGAAAGGAGGTAATATGTCACACATGCAGTACCAATGAGATCCACTACCCCCAATTTAGAATCTGAAATGGGACCACTTAGTAGAGTATCCAATCTAAGGCACAGCCACTCAAAGAAACCTTAGCAGTGTGGTTAGGTAAAGAAGCCTCGATATTTCGCATTCCCAAGCCACCTGCATTTCCCCATTGCTTGGATTCAAAGTGAAATCCAACAGGCCAACCATGGAGCCCACCACAGAAAAGCATAAGGACTCCACAGCTGAAGAGGACCCCAAGAACAGAAGGCCAGATGGAGGAACTGCTAGAGACTTGGTGGCTGACACAAAGCATCCAAAGTCCACACTGGTAGAATTTCCTGAGCCAAGAGAACAACCCACAGCTTCATATTCTGCAGATCTCCACTCTGAAAGCTGGGAGAGAATTCAGTAATCAATGGCCATAACCTTGGAGCTCAGAAGACATCACACCTTAAAGAATCCCAAATCTTCTCCTTTGCCTCGGGGCTACACAAGTTTGAGCAATACTCACCTTTCCACTCACACCAACTCAATGTTAGAAATGGGGCAGGAGGAAATAGAAACTCTCCAAGACTCAATATTTCTCTTCATGTGAGAGACTGAGAATGACCTAAAGGGGTTATTTAAATTGTCAGATTGAACTAATTTTAAAACATACTGGAAATTTAATTAAGTTTTCCCACAAACCAGCATGTGGGAGCTCAGGAAGGGGACAGGCAATAGACAAAATAAAGGAGCTATGTTTCTCTGCACATCTGAATTGACATGTGAGTTAAGTCCTGAACCCTGCCACACAAGTCACACATTTCATCTGACCTCTCTCTCTGATTACCTGTGGGACCCATGTCCTAGGGTTGGAGAAAGAGCTGGTGCAAGAGACTTGGGTCCAAAACACACAGAACTGACATAATTCTTTCTCAGGGTAGTCAATCATTGTACTCAGAATTAAATTAGGAAGTTCCTTCTGAATGGATAAGGCAGGAACTACTTTCTGAGACCTAGTTGTTTAATGGGTGTTGAAATTTTTTCCAGGGATCAGAAAGTCAGAACATGGCCAAGGCAAGACACATCATCAAAGAGACAGTGTCCTCTAGAATATAATAGATTCAGACATTTTATGAGGAAAATATAATAGATTTCAAACATGTTTATGAGGAAAAAAAGATGGGAATCATCAAAACTCCCATAACAAGTACCTCTTTTTATAAACTTGCACCTCAAATTAATTTAGTTTCTTAGTTTCAAAAAATCACAAATGAGTTCAAGTTGGAGACAAAAAATAGGCTCTTAAATATCAAACCTTGTTTTTCTTCTTGAGAAACTCAAATATAATAATGAACAGGGATCAGTGACGTAGGTGTAATTTTAGGAAATCTCCTGACTTTATAAAAGTCCAAATATTAAGATAAAATAAGATGAAAGTACTTATTTTTAAGCAAATATGAAAATAATATAAAACAAAGATTTCCTAAACTAAGAGATTCTTCCTCTGAAGAGGAAGAAGAAAAAATTTAAAAAACAGATTCATTGAAAACATTTAAAAATATTTATTTCCTTTTATACTGTTTCTAAATTTGTTTAAAATATACTTGTGCTAAAATAACTGAAAATTAGCTTGCTGACAAAAAATTCAGCTTAGAAAGAAAAGGAAACAGAGGCTTAACCATTGTTCCTTTACAATTTCTGCCTAGTTTAAAAAATAAAAATTAAAAAAAAGTCTGTCTTCATTGTTCTTCTAACATCTTTTCATAACCAGCTTTAATGTGATATTCTATTACATCTTCTTAAATGAAATAATATATCTTTTATTCCACAAATCCATCAGGTATAACATGTAGTTTATACTTTAAACTTTTCCTTTGTAAAGATACCCAGAGATTTCCTGAGAACCCCATGGAGAGTGAGAGAGCACGATTTGTTGTTAAGAAAGCCACTTGAAAGACCTTCCAGGTGAAGTTTTTAAAACACCCTCTCACCCAGCAAAACTTTCCATATTGTTAAATCTTATAACCTCTGGTAACCTGTAATATTGGGAGGTGAGGAGGTGACTGATGGCTCACACTTTCCCAAAAGAGCCCCTTGCTCCTACTTGCCTGTAATCACGTTTTAATATTGAACTTAATTTCTTGCTCACAAATTACAAGCCTGTAACAATTACCTCAAGAGTGGCACCAGGAAACAAGAGTGCATTATTACTGCACAATCATCCCTTAATATTTCCAATTTACTCCTTTCATTCCGGGCCTTTGCAAAAGGCCTCATTTATTCTTAAATTCCAGGAACACGGGAGCTAAGAAAAGCTTTGTTGTGTGGCAGAGAGCTCCAGATCTTGCATTCATGAGGAAGGGGAAATCAAATGGGGCCATCCGTTAACAGCTCAGTCCAGAACCCTTATGGAAACCCTGCCTCTTCAAATGACCGATGGGCCTGGGCCTCTTAGACTGCAGGCTGTTTGCATTCAGTCAACACTTCAATTTTATAGGCCTGTGGAGCCAAAGATTACAAGACTTTTGAACTCCAGGCTGCCTCTGTCTGGCTACACCCTCTGTTTCTGGAGCCCAAATCTTTTTTAACAGCCCTACAAAAACAAGCAATTAGGCTAAGTTCTGTTAATCTTCTCCTTTGGACCTAGAGGTAATTACGGATTTTGAATCAACCAGTGAGGAAGCAGAATGACCACTACCAAAGCTTGGAGCTATTTAGGAAAGATCAAACTGTACATCAAAGGCAGTGATAAGGACTGACTCCAGTCCCTTAAAAATGTCCTACTCTTGTTTCATAGGAAGTTCCATACAGTGCTAGGCTAGATTTTTAAGGAAAAGAAGAAATGTATAATTAACATGAATGAGTACTAGAAAAATGTTGGCTATATTCCCGCACCATACAATATATCTTTGTATCTTATTTACTTTATACATGACAGTTTGTACCTCTAAATCCTCTTCCCTTATCTTCCCCCTCCCCCCTTCCCTCTCCCCACAAGTAACCACTACTTTGTTGTCTATATCTGTGTCTGTTTCTTTTCTTTTTTTCCTTTTTTGTTATATTCACTAATTTGTTTTATATTTTAGATTCCACATATGAGTGATATCATACAGTATTTGTCTTTCTCTGTCTTATTTCACTAAACATAATACCCTCCAAGTTTATCCATGTTGTTGCAAATGGCAAAATTTCATTCTTTTTTACGGCTGAGTAGTAAATTAACTATACCTCAATTAAAAAAACAAACAAACAAACAAAAACTAAACCAACTAAATAAGTGAATATAAAGACTTCTTTAAAAAATGAAAAGAAAAAGTCAGGGAGATATTTTAAAAGACTCAAAATATGTTAGAGCATCCATTGCTCTATCTTTCTGTTACGAGATGGGTAACTGCACATCTGGTTTCTCCATACCCAATAGCATGCACCTCTTCTTTTCTCCTAATTCACACTGTTAATGTACTTCAGTCTATTAACAGATTTGAAATTTAGTCTAGGCAATTTATGTTAAATTAACATAACATAAATTGTTATGGTCTTTTTAGTTACTCAAAATAAAATGCTAAACACTGGGTACAGGAAAATTCATAGCATCTCTTCCAAAATCGGATTTTTAAACTGCTTTTTATCTCTAATCTAAATTATTATATATAATAATATATGGAAAGCCAGGGGTCCTTAGGGAGAGGCAAGGAATTCATTTCATTCCTGTCAACAAGTATTTTGCTATAAAATGCGTCAATGGTCAACTCTGAGTTGTCAATGGTCAATTCTCCACTAACCTGGCATCTTTTCAAACAAGTCTGTAGTTTTTCTATAAAGATTTTACATGGATATGCCAACTATACACTTCTTGAAACATAAACATCATAAATGTTAGTAGGGCTACGACTGCCACCAAGAGAACAGGGAGTTCCCAATTTACTAATGGGTTGAGTTTCAAAACCTCATTTTTTTAAGTACTTGGAGCGCAGAGTGAACTTTCCCATAAAAGCATTGTTGTGATTATTCCATCCAAATGGGTCTGCCTAACAGCACTTCACTCGCGCTCCTCCATGCCCTGCCCCT
Organism: Phocoena sinus; assembly: GCF_008692025.1. Classification (NCBI taxonomy): domain Eukaryota; kingdom Metazoa; phylum Chordata; class Mammalia; order Artiodactyla; family Phocoenidae; genus Phocoena; species Phocoena sinus. The sequence goes on along the minus strand of NC_045772.1, from coordinate 31,164,364 downwards.
CTGACTTGCCTCTGCAGCTCCCTCCTCCCGGAATGCCCTTTACCCCTCTTCTCCTTCATATCCAAAGGCAACTCATGCCCTTGACAACCAGCTCAAAAGCTACCCCACCAACATTCTCAACAGAAGGAACCAATTACTGGATCCGCAGAACTGAAGTGCTCTTCATGGCCCCTCTGTAGTGGGCATTGTGGTCATTTCCCCCCACGTCCATTCTACCCCCTCCAATCTGTGGTTAACAGCCATAGGGTTTCAGTGAGACTGAGCCCACCCTTATTTCCTGGAGTGGATTCTGTGCCAATGAGGATAATCTCATCTCTCTTGACTGAATCTTTGATCCAGGCAATCTAATCCTAAACCAATAGGTATTTGACATTTTCCTGGCCACATGGACTGGTTCAAGAGATGTATCATCAGCACAAGTGTTAGGACTTTTCACCAATGACTGTGGGAGGAGACATTCTCTTCCTGGACTTGAAAGTTATGGATAATATGGGTCATGTTGCTGTGGACATACCTGTTGTTCCCATCAAGGAAGCCAGAATGAAGTTAACACCCAGAGGAGGGCAGGAGAAATACAGCCAGGATCCTGATGGAACAAGCTCCCCAAGCCTGACCGACCTCTGAACTTTCCAGTTACATAAGCCAATCATTCCCTCAAGCCACTTTGAGCTGGGTTTTGTTACCTCCAATGAAAGCCTATTACTGATACAGCCCTTATCTCTTTCTACGTCATATAATATTTTTGTGTACCAGTTTTATATTCCCTATTGTACCTATTAATTTTCTGAGACCAATACCACATCGCACTTATCTTTGTATCTGCCCAAGGTGTATATATACATATACATAACTACGGGTTGAATTGAGCCAACTAACTCAATTTTTGTCAAGTGAAAGACAGTTATGTGAGATGTTAAAACATTTTAGAGAGGGAAATAATTCTGTCTTTAAATAGGATTGACAAGTACTGGATTTTAAAAAGAGGGAATAATTTCTTTACTACAGTATTTCTTAAAGTCCTCAGTATACTATACTAACATACATTGACAAAAAGTAGGGTTTAATATATTTGTCAGACTTATTTAACTCCTTATCTCTTTCATGCGGAACATCTTGAGGAACTAATGAAACAAAGAACACACTGGGAAAAATGCTACTGTATGTCAAAATGTATCTAAACTATGTTAAGAACTCCAACTTGATGAACTTTGCTGAACAGGAAGGAAGAGGAAAAGGAAATTTTCTCCTTAATTCCTGAGGTCAAGACCAGCCCAAGACTCATCACCCCTCTCCATACGCTGTTGACGCAGCTCCTGTATGTCTTCTCCCCAGGAACTTGTCCCCTTTGTGCTTATCCACACCCCTCAGCTGTGCTCACTACATTCTGATCTTCCAGAGTGCTCACTTCCTTTGTCCCTACCTACAATAAAAATCCTTTTTCCCTTCAAATAGTTGAGCTGTCCAGAGGAAAGCAATCTGACTAAATTGTGAAAACTCAGTCAATCCTTCATATCTCCAATTCCTACAGATACTGTACTTTATTATATTTCGATTAACACCATCCCTTCAAAAATATCTCTAAAAAGCATAGAATATATGTCAGTATTACAAATGGAAGTGTAGGGCAAACATTTTTTAACAGGTGTACACATTTAAATGAGATCATTCTATGGAAGACCTTTGACCTTCACCATAGGAAGTAAGGGACACTTCAGTTGTCAGGATCATCATCATCATTGTTAGTTTTAATAATGGTAATTTTTAGTAACCTCTGGGGGTTACCAGAGGTGGGAGTTGGGGGTAGGTGAAATGGGTGAAGGTGGTCAAAAAGTACAAGGTTTTAGTTATAAGTTAAACAAGTCCTGGGGATGTAAGGTACAGCATGGTGACTATAGTTAACAACACTTATAGTATATTTGAAAGTTTCTAAGAGAGTAAAGCTTAATAATTCTCATCATAAGAAAAAAAAACATATAACTATGTGTGGTGGTGAATGTTAACTACACGTGTTCTGGTAATTATCTCACATTATGTACATATATCAAATCACTATGCTATACACCTAAAACTAATGAAATATATGTCAATTATACCTCAGTAAAAATAGTAATAGTAATTTGTATGCTGTTCTCATTCTGTGGGCATTGGCATTGTTTTCGTAATTAGAGATATTTTCTTAAGGGTATTCTGTTCCAAACGGTCTTCTAAGGCTGTTCTATTTATACGTCGGTTAGTTTTCGTTGCCAAACAAACCACTCCAAAACTAAGTGGCTTAAGCTTTTCATGACCCAGGAGCCTTCTGACCCACCAGTTCCAGTACTGTCCCTGCAGTCCTTCCAGTCCTTATGGACCTTGTCCCACAAGCCCAGCCCCGCAGCGTCCCGGGAGCTGCCTCAGTCCCAAGCCATGCGTGGTGTGCAGGGGCAATGCCCCTGCTTAGTGCTGGCCTTAACCCTGAAAGCCACGCAGCCACCAGAGACTGCTCTGTCTCAATCAGCATGAGAGCCACAGTGAGGAACTTGGGAAACCTGGGGAAACAAGCACTTCCTTGTTTGACCTCCACCCATTGTCAGCGGCATAATAGCAGAGGGTATTTCTTAGTGGATTTTTATGCATCAACATCTGTTGAAAGTAAAATGGAATGTTTGTCTCAAGACATTGATGGAATTAGATCTAATGCTGTAGAACATCCGCTAACCCGGGAAGTCAAAGAGTAGGAAGGGATTTTCCTGGTTCCTCATGAAGAAAAATTATATCCTGAGAGGAAGAAGTAAAAAGATTCACCAGATTGCATCTTTACTTTTTAATTCTTTCACTCATGAGCACCATTAATCTAGTTTACAGACTTGACCTTTATTCATTTAGAAATATGTTGCAGGTGCAATGTGAAGGTATTCTTGGAAGGTTTTTTTTAGCCATTGCTCCCCTTTGCTGTGAGAGGGAGGTGATATCGCTTGCTTAGAGCAGCTCTGTAAACCCACGGCGACTGCGTACCATTCTCGACGTCCCTTGCATTGATTAAATTACTTTGCCAACAAGGACTTTTTGTCTTACAACAAGTTCCACCAGCTCTAAGTCAGGCAACGATATCAGTAACACCATTTTGTAGAACAAAATTTATTAAAACTCTCTTAGATTGCTAGGTACTTATTCAGGCTCTTTAAGCATGCAAAAATAGATTTTTAAAAAAATCACTGTAGTCTATAAGATTTTGATCTGGGCAGTAAATGTGATATTTTAAACCAACCAACCAAAAAGTGAATAGTAACTGGATTATAGGACCAATGATTTATTTCTCCCGGTTCTTCTGGTCTGGGTCAACTTAACAGGGACTGAAAGGTCTAAGACGGCCTCACATGTCTGAGGTCTCAGTCCAGACAGCGGAGATGGATGGCCGGTTTCTCAACGTGGTTTCTCCTTCTGCAGGAAGTTCGTTTAGGCTTCTTCTGAAGGTGGTCTTCAGATTCCCAGCAGCAAGAGAGCAGGCCCCCAAATGCAAGTCCTTTTCAAATACCTGCTGCGTCACATTTGCCAATATCCCCTCCGGCAAAATAAGTCACATTGTTAAATTCAGATTCAAGGGGTAGAGAAATAAACTTCCCTATTTGATGAGAGGAGTGGCAAAGTCACGTCGTCAAGGGGCCTTTGTGTAGTGATGAAAGGAACTGTCATGGACATCTTCTCAAACCATCTATTTTGTCCCCACTATGGTCACAGTGAAAGCTGAGATAGATGGGCAGTCCCTACTGAGCCTTGCACAGACCGCTACCCAAACAATTGTGAGCAAATAAATGCATTTTGGGAACATTGGTTCTACTGCAAAAGCTAACTGAAACAACTCCTGAATCCACACAGTAGGTTAAAGTTCCAAAATTGTTTGTTTCCTTTTCAAAACTCATTTTATTTATTTATTTTTTAATGCAGAAGTATTTAAAAGTAAATTAGAGACATCATGTGACTTTTCCCCACAATTTTATTAGGCGAGATGGAGAACAAAAATTGTTCACACATGAAAGTCAAGTATAAATCAGATGCTTGAAAATTGGGGCATGCGTTTCCTGCCTTCTACACCCTACTCACCAAGGAAGAGAAGGAAAGAGGGTTTGATGGAACAACCACTAAAACAAAATGCACATTTGATCTAGAAACATTGCAGGAGAAACCACCACGTACCTCCATCCTTAACATGACATACACTAAGACCCACCCATAAGCAACACATACCCTTATGAAAGCTCTCAGAATTCAGCACAGATTGCAAGGCAAAGAAACAGCAGGAAAATAAGAGAGGCTGGCAACTCTGCTCCAAGTTCGAATTTTAAAAGGAAACTTGTCCACTTTCCTCACCCACCATTACTCCAGCTGTATTTTCAAATGTGTCCTTCACCAGAATGTAGCAGAATAATTGCCGGTGTAGAATTTAGGACACCTGAATTTTGGTTTTGGACTAACGGGCTGATTGATCCCAAATAAGTCAATTGACCTCTCTGGATCTGTGCTTTCACAACTATTCGATGTCTAAATGTTGCTCTTCTAGAAATTAAATGAAATAATTGACCCAACCTCATACCTCATATTGGAATGCTGGGCAGTGTAGCATCATAGTCAAAAGCATGAACTTTGTTATCAAAAAGAACCAGTTTCAGGTCTAGCTCAGTAACTGACTAGCTCTAGAATCTTGGGCAGGTAACTTAAATTCTCCGTTTCGGCGTCTGTAAAATGAGAACCGATAATTGTATTAGAATCTGTTAATTATGAGATAATGCATATCATATGTTCAGCATATGCCTGGCTCATTAAGAAGTGCTCAGGAAATGTGTCTTCACGCTGTTGAAAAGAACCTAAACCGTGTCTGCTAATCTTGCCCATACTCTCATAAAAATACTGGCCACATCACATGTTCCATGAAGGAATCTTACATTTGCCCCCCATCACAACCGCCTCAGCTCTGCTTCCATGTCCTAGGGCCAAAGCAGAAGTTGAACATTTGAAATCAACAGAACATTCTGGATCTACTGCTCTCCTTGCCCAAGCTGTTTTACTTCCCTTTTTCTAAACTCTTAATTTCAAGTCTGAGAAAGAGCAAGAGATTTGGGATCTGAGTTTAAAGAAGAGGAAAAAAGCAGACTGTACAGACTAACTCTGGCTTCCTCCCTGATTCGTGGAGGAACTCATAGCCCCGGTTCCCGGGGGAAAGAATGTCTTGCAGTCATCTGCTTGAAACAGGATACTCAGTTTAACCAGTAATTCTGGTCTCTCCATTTTTTCCCTTCATGTTCAAGGTATCAAAGGAACAAATGATGCCTAAAACATCAAAATGTTTTTAATTCTTCACCTTAAAACAACTCTATCCATTCACAAAATGAGAAGTAATTCAGAGTATAATTAGGCAGGAAGAATCTGCTATTCAGTCTTTAAGGGTCTCCATCTTACCTACTAAGGATAATAACAAAACAACAATAACAATGTTGGTGGGGGAGGGAGAAGGCAGAACTTCATCACCCTTCACCTTCATCTAAGCCACTAAACCCCCAGAAATTATTCCTAGGGTGGCAAGACCAGTGCTGGAGAACAAACCAATGCCCACCAAATGAATAAATAGTTAAAAGTTATAAAAGAAGAGAATAAATGGGTAAATAAAATATATTCTATCCTCCTGCTTTGACCATTCTACCTTCTTAATAACAAGGAAGGCCAGGTTTAAATTCAGGATTCTTGGAGTCCTCAGAGTTCCACACACACTGAAACAGAGAAACAGGGAGAGAGCCCTCCCCTGAGCCCTGCCCACTCCCACCCCCACCAGCGCCCGGTTGCATCCAGCACCACAAGCAGCCTCAAGGCAGGTTGGGGATAACCCAGCCCCCAGATCCAAGCAGTTCAAACCCTGCCTGACAGCTGGCCCTTGGTAACCCCACACGCCTATAAATGCACAACAGTCTGCGGTCAGGAGGATAAGCCCAGCCACAAAGGCACTGAAATCGGGCGTGGGGAGTTCACAGAGCCTAGGCACTCAGACGTGGTCTTGAAACAGAGCGTGGACTTTAGACAGGTCTCTCCCCTTGTCCAGTATATCCAAGACAGGACCCCTCAGAGCTGGGGGCTCAGGACACGGGCACCTCTTGCCTGGGTCTAAGGGTAACACCGACTAGACCACATCCTTCTCCTCAGGATCTTCTCAGACCTTCACCCCAGGGAAGTTCTGCCTCACACCTTCTCCCACAGGCAGATGGCCTCTCGAGAAGTCTTCTGAGCTTCAGCTTCTTTTAGGTGACACCTCGGCTCCCACAACTTTCTCCATAAATCACAAACAAATGTCAGGCAACCAGCTTCTTCCTAATGTCTCATTCCTGACATTATTCTCTAGGTCTGAAACCGAAGCCCATGTTGCTCATTTTCTCCAAATTCAGAAAACTTATCTTTTCTTGACATTTTATCCTGCCCCAGGGTAATTCTACTCATTCATCCTTCCCCCAAGGGAGAAGGGAGAAAAAATATGTATATATGTGTAAAAGATATACCTACAATGAAAAGATATAAATATATATAGCTCATATACACACAATGACTATCTTAAACTCATTGCATCTCCCTCACTTCCTATAAAAAATCAGGAGACTAAGGCCTAGTTCCTTTTTTAAATTAATAATTACTCATATCCAACTTTGCCTCTTTATTCCCGGGCCCTGATTATTTCCTAATTTTATTTGTATTCCCCTTTCTTTGATGTTATCCTTACCAATAGCCCTAAGAGTGGAGTCAATTCAACCAAAAGTACCAAAGTTACTATGCTGGTACCCCTTTCTCTGAACCCAGTGTCCCTCACTCTTCCACACAAAAGACTGTCAGAGAGCTTCCTTGGTGGCGCAGTGGTTGAGAGTCCGCCTGCCGATGCAGGGGACACGGGTTCGTGTCCCGTTCCGGGAAGATCCCACATGCCGTGGAGCGGCTGGGCCCGTGAGCCATGGCCGCTGAGCCTGCGCGTCCGGGGCCTGTGCTCCGCAACGGGAGAGGCCACAACAGTGAGAGGCCCGCGTACCGCAAAAAAAAAAAAAAAAAAAAACCTGTCAGAGAGCCTCCCTGGAAGCTGCCCTTGCCACCAGTCATTTTTTCTTCCTCATCCCCACCTGCTTTCTCTCTTTTACTCATGTTAAGTTGCCTCTCCTTTGTTCATTTTTCTCAAATGTCTTTGTGCTTTCCTGCATAACTCTCTCCATTCCAAAGAAGCACCATCTTCACAACCGGGATTGGTTAAGAGCCCTCCTCACGGGCAGTGCCAGTGGTCACCAAGGCATGCGGAAGGTACTCTGGCAGCCCTATAATAGCTCCTACACTAAGACCAGGCTAGTTCTAGAAAGATCGGGGTGAAAACCAGGGCCAGCTTCATGAACATGCAGCCGGGCTTCATGGGCCATGTTCTTGGTTTAAAGTTCCGATGTCACCATCCTAAAATTCTTAATAATGTTGTCTTTGAACTCTTTAAATGAGGTCCAGTAGGACCTTGGGGTGACGAAGGACACACACTAGGCCTGTCCATCATTCCCGGCCACCCCATTCACACACGAGCATTTGCGATGCCCCATGAGCACAGAATTCATGGGCCCCTGCCACGTTTGGGAGTTCAGAGAGACTGAAAGCAAGTACAAGGTAAGCGTGTTACATCTAGGGCTGCGTAAGTGAGGGTGCTACCACCCCCAGGGGCCAGGCTTCCAATCTGTCCAGAATTTACTCCAGATGCAGAAAGAAGGCCAAGGCATTCTAAAACACCCAAACAACCAAGGAACCCTGTCATATCTTTGGTTACCCCTAGTACTTCCCTGTGTTAGCCAACCATTTACCCTGAAAACAATGACATAGCAAAAGGGGGGAAAAAAGGCAACCAGTAGTTCCTTTGCCTTTTTCGTCCTTCTTTACCTATCAGTAAGCAGAAGGTAGAGTGTTGGTAGATGTTGCATATCAAGAAATAAAAACACCTGAGTCAGTCTTACGCAGCATTTCCTCTGTTCTGGCAGAAACAAAACACATATGCACGTATTGACTACAAAACATGAAATGTGTAATTTCAGTAATTCCACATACAAGTAAAATGCTCTTACGTTTGCATTTAAAACTGACATTTATATTGGCATTGCACAATATAAAGATGAACAGTAAAATTAATGCTAATAATTTTAAATGCTAATGTCTCTTGACTTAGAATTACATTAAATGGCAAATTTAAACCACTATGACAATTTGAGAGAGAGGCTGCAGAAGAAAGAGAAAAGCTGTATATTTAAGTACCTTTAGCTGTATCTTTTTTCCTACTATTTGAACAGACATCCTCATGTTTTCTTTTTGGACCAGGCCATGCAAGTGATGTAGTCATCTCTGATGAATAATAAAAAGAAAGTGACTGGGACAGAAGCTGGGCTGCAAGAGGTCAGAGTTGGGCCATAGCCCAGCAGGATGCAGACATGTGTCGAAATGCCCTTTTTGACACCAGAATTCCATCCTCAAACACCTCCGGTGGTGTCCCATCTCATTTAGAGTTAAAGCCAAAATTCTTACTATGGCTCTATCCCAATGGCTACTTCCCCTGCCCATCTCCCTGGCCTCATTTCCTACCACTCATCTCCCCTCTCAGCTCCCATCAGCTATCCTATTTGCATTCTCCCACCCCAGGGCCTTTGCACATGCCATCACCCTCCCTAGAATGCTTCCTCCCCACCCAGATATCTGGAGCTCCCACTTCCTCAAATCTTCATGCATCTCATCAAATGTCACTGTACCAGAGAAACCGTGCCTTACCATCTCATATAAATGCACAATACTTCATTGACACTTCTTACCACCAGGCCTATCATATATGTATTTATTTCTTTATTTAAATGCTTGGTCTCCTCCACTGAAATGTAAGCACCACGAGGGTAGAGAATTTGTTTGATTGTTTTTCACTGCTATGTACTCAAACTAAGACAGTGTCAATATTTGTTGAATGAATGAAGCTAATACACTTCCTAAAGTATGAAGTCATTTAGATTGAGATAAGAAAAGCTTCTTTAATATGAGGCATAAAGCTGGATGGGTTTTCATATTACAAAATAATCTCTAACTTGGATCCACAAACGGTGCCTGATGTCCAAAGTCAGGAAGCATTCTGTTTAGGGAAAACCGCCCAACGAAGGCGCCAAGGAGCCTGGGGCTGGAAGAGGGGAAATGGACTCTGCCGTTAATGAGCTGTGCAATCGTACACTGTAACCAGAACCTACAAAGCCTCAAGTCTCTTAGCTAGGAAACAAACATGATGTAAGAATTCCTGCCCTCTTTATCTCACAGGTTTTTTCATGTAATCAATGAGATAATAAACATCTTTTTGCAAAGTTGCAGTGTTAAAGAAATGCTAGGGAATCACACTTGCCCTGCTAATTAAGGAAACAGTGGGCTGAGAGGAGGGGTATGGGGGAGGGGATAACGGGCTATTGGGCCATTTAGCTAAGCCCGGTATTTAGAGAGACTGGAATGAAAGAGGCAATGCAGAACAGCAGATGCCGAGGCCGGCCGTGTTGATCTTTCACAGGACGACCCCCATACATCTCCCATCTGACAGGAATGTCACTGAGCCCAATTAGAATTAGCCTTTCACATAACACTCAAATTCCTGGACTTCCGAGAACAGCCATATAAGGGAGGAACAGACAGTACAGATAAGAGGAGAGGAACGGAGAGGCAAAAGGTTACAGAAAAAAAATGGAGATTTTTACATTCCAGCACACAAAGGACAAGATGTTTCAACCAATCCTATCATTTTGGAAAAGATTTGACTAGAGAATATTTACCCAAGTTGTAAGCCTGTTCTCTTTCCCAGCATTTCTATGTGGGGTGTTTTTTTTTTTTAATTAATTTGTTTTTACTTCCAGACCTTATTTTTATTTGCTTTGTTTTTATTTTTTCTTATCGTTATTTGTTTAACTTTTTATTGCCCTTTGCTTCACTCAGGATGCAAGCTGATCTATTCCCAGCACAAAGTTACTTTGTGCTCCCAACTGAGTCTCCATCCACACAGAGCAGAACTCTTCATGTCAGGACGCTCGCCTCCGCTAGAATGTATTTTTAAAATTCATTTTCATGCTAACAATGCCCCTGCAAAGATGGTAAGGTGTAGAAAATCAAATTGTGCGTGATTCTTAATCAGGAAACTGAAGCATTTTTTAAGGCGCCCTTAGATGATTCAAATGAACCTTTTTGGTAATTTGGGGGCTCCAGATAACTTAAGCAGAACATTTTTTTAAATACAAATAAAAATGCTCCAACTTGTACCAAAGAAGGGAGGTAGAAGTGACTGTCAAAAGTGGGCAGCCTGACAGCATTCCCAGACGGGGGAAGCCCTGCAGCCTATTTTTAAACCAACCTGTGTAATTTCATAGAGAAGTAACCACATCTCCTGATAAAGCTTTTGGGGGCGGCTGGAGGATAAGTCTGCAGTGCTGGAAATGGCAGGGCCGCCCACATTGAGAAGGAAGAGCCTCTAGATTCTGCCTTTTCACAGGACCAAAAAAAAAAAAAAAAACCCTAAAAGTGTGCATTTCCTCAGTAAAATGGAAGCAGCCTCTAAGGGAGAAGACACAGAAGCCCCAGATCTTCAACAATTGGTATGAACATCACCTTATTAGTGTTAGTAATAGGCAAGGGATGTGAGTGAGGCAGAGTTTGACATGGTGAAAAATTGGTAGCAGATCATAAATAAACATGGTTGGTTAATGTAACTTCAGTGAGAAAGATTAAATAAAGAGTAAATACGATAAGAGTTTGAACAGTAGTGCTTCCAATACTCCAGTAACTGGTCCTCAGAGAAATGGTGAGGATAGAGATTTGTCTTCACAAGGAGGACACAAAATGATTTAGCAGAGAGATTATAGAGTCCACCTCCCAACTTTCTTTTTCTTTTCTTTTTTTAATTAATTATTGTTATATTTTGGCTGCCTTGGGTCTTCGTTGCTGCGCACTGGCTTTCTCTGGCTGCGGTGAGCTGGGGCTACTCTTGGTGATGGTGTGCAGGCTTCTCATTGCAGTGGCTTCTCTTGTTGTGGAGCACGGGCTCTAGGCACACGGGCTCAGTAGTTGTGGCTCGCGGGCTCTAGAGCGCAGGCTCAGTAGTTGTGGTGCACGGGCTTAGTTGCTCCAGGCATGTGGGATCTTCCCGGACCAGGGCTCAAACCCGTGTCCCCTGCATTGGCAGGCGGATTCTTAACCACTGCACCACCAGGAAAGCCCACCTCCCAACTTTCTAGTTGACTGTAGTCTTAATTATTTAACCTCTCTGAGACTTAGTTTTCCTCATCTCTAAAATGGGACTGATCACATTGTACCAGGTAGGGTTGTTGTTAAGATTAAATAACAACACAGAGTAAGTGGCACTGAACAAGACCACAGTGAATGGCATACCCTAAGCCTCTGTCAGACCTTAAATTTGTTGAAAGAGACCTTAGTATGAAGACCAGGAAGGGGTTTCCTGCGGGGCACCATACTTACTCTTCTTGGAAATTCTAAATGGCCAGCTGCCTCCTCCACCTTCTGGTAAGACCATTGCCTGGTCCTGATTTAAGATCTAAGACCAGTTAGTACCCCCATCATCCCAACATCCACTCCCTCTCTCTACACACACACACACACACACACACACACACACACACTCCTCAGGCCACAGCCAAGAGCACACTGTGCCAGTACCCAGCCCTGATCAACTGACCCTGACACGGCCCTGAAGGGCAGTTGTTTGTCTGAATGGAATCTCTTATTAAAAATTAATTCCTGTCAAACCCGATTACATATGAACATAGCCTCATTGTGATGGCTACTGAAATTTCTGGAAACAAACATAGGCCCTACTGTCACCAAAAGCAAAGGGCATTTTAGGACAATTCTGAGTCTTGATCTATGAACATAGAGATACAGCTAGCGTATTCCCCAAGGCTCACAAAGGCATTTGTCCCCCAGGGACAGCCATTTGTCCCACCCTCCTCCCCCCTGCTCCTCCCTGCCCAACACCCACGCCCCCATTCCTTGAGGCATGTGTGCCAGATGAGAAAGCTGCCCCTTCATGCAGATACCCCATCAACAGCAACACCACCACCTCATCCAGGTTCTACACTTCTGATAGCGTGGGCTTGCCCTCTGAGAGCTTATGGTCCCTCCTCTGTAAATACGGTATAATGGTGATAACACCACCACCCAACTCACAGGGTTGTTGTGCGGGATTGAATGAGACAATATCTGTAAAGCACCTGGAATATAGAGGGCTGGCCCTCAATAAATTACCCACCCCATCTCCACCCTACCCTGTGCATTCCTGTACTGGGATACTGTCTTCTGCAATGTTTCTTCCACATTTAGGGCACAAAACGGGGGGCTTTCGTTTTCTTAAGAGAAATGGGTTGAATAGAACAGGTTAAAATACCCTAGACCAGATTTACACATCCCACATATCTCTAACAAAATTTGATTTTTCTCCTTTGCATTGTTTCTTCTACTTCCATCTCATGAGATCAAGGAGAAGCCAGAGTTGGAGGTCGAAAATTCATCACATCCTCCTCTTCTCCCTACTTTTCGTATCTTCAATATTTTTGCCATCAACAAGTTTAATCTGGCATTGCGTGATCCTCTAATTGTGGTGGAGAGAAGCCCAGCTTCTAAAATGGGTGCTACCCTACTGACTGAGACAGAATAAAAAGAGTAACAATGCCCAATGAGATAAGGGTGCATGTCTGAAAGAGGGCAAGCAGGCAATATGAATCAGATATAAAATGTGTGAGGTCATTACCCAGTCATTCCACTTCCAGGAATTTATCCAAAGGAAATAATTAAGCCAGCATAAACCAACGATTTTCATTATAGTATTGCTGATCATAGTGAGAAATTGTAAACAAGCTCATGTTCCTCAATAACATGTCAATCATATAAATTATTCTACATTCATACCATTGAATACAATAGAATAAAAAACATCTTTTTTTTTAAAGATGAAATAAAGCTATACTTAGGGAAAATTAAAGAAGTTCTTTATAAACTGTTGAAGTTGGAGAAGCTGGTTGTGGAAAAAATATGTGACTATAATCCTGTTTATGTAAAAATACAAAAATCCCTTATGCAGACTTTTAACACCCAAACTATGTTTTGTCAAGCTTTTGACTGGTTTATAATTTTTCCCTATGGTTATACTAAAAAACAAAGGCTAATATAGGAAGAGAAGTGAAAGGATTACTAGCCGGGATCCAAAGTGTAAGAAAAACACAGTTTGGCTTTTAACACCACTTGAGAAGAAAACTAAACAAAGCAACCAAACCAGCCAAACGAAACAAGGAAAACTGTAAATCAGTGAATCACCATCAATCCCTGAGAGCCTGCCTGCTGGGGAGGGGAGGAGGGTTATTGCCCTTACAGGCTGGAGAAACAAGAAAGGAAGTGGGAAGGATTGCCAAATGAGTAAGGTTCTGAGGAGCCATTAAAACAAAAGGAAAACTACATCCCACTGATGTGCAGATTTGAGGCATAGAGAGGACTTAAGCAAAGTAGGTGGAACTCTTAGGTCATCAGAAGGTCACAGAAAGACAGAGGAAGAAGCGCAGACAGCCTCAAGTCCCATCTTACAAGAGAAACTAGAGTTAGGCCACTTTTTTGACTTCACTTAAAGAGTGAGTACATACATATACACTACCAAATGTAAAATAGCTAGCTAGTGGGAAGCAGCCTCATAGCACAGGGAGATCAGCTCGGTGCTTTGTGACCACCTAGAGGGGTGGGATAGGGAGGGCGGGAGGGAGGGAGACACAAGAGGGAGGAGAGATGGGGATATATGTATATGTATAGCTGATTCACTTTGTTATAAAGCAGAAACTAACACACCATTGTAAAGCAATTATACTCCAATAAAGATGTTAAAAATAAAAAAGGAATACATGTAAGAAAACTAGGGAAGAATTTTTTTCTTCTCTTTTTCCCAGTTACATATTTCATAATAAATTTAAAATAAGGAGCAGCAAAAATAAATACATAAAAAATTGTGTGAGTAAATCAACTTGTAGCGGAGAAGTGTGGTTTTAGGAAAGAGATTTTTTTTTTTTTATGTTTTGAAACCTATTCCTTAATCTGAACTGATGATCAGCATTTTTTAGGATTTTATTATTTTATTTTAGGTACACCTGTGATTTATTTTGGTAAGAGGAACAAAGTTCTTGACAGGTGCTTAAATAAATGGATTTTCTCCTTTTCTTTCCTAAAGTCACCCTTGTCTTTAGAAGCCAGTTCTTATGTTTTGCTTGGTTGGTTTGGTTGTTTGGGGTTTTTTTCATCTCACGTGGGATAAAAAAAGCCAAAATTTTTTTCTTTCACTATCTTACAACTTTGGGTCTCAACTAGTAATCCTTTGACTTCTCTTCCTGTATTAGCCTGTTTCTTAGTATAATTATAAGCCTCACTGTATCAGACAATCAGACTTTAAATTGGCCCTATCCTGAGGCTGAACAAATCATCTTGAAAAGTCAGACTCAATACAAGAATCATGCTGCTAAATTAACATCACTAAGGCCCAACATCAGAAAAGGAAATATTAAGAAAGAAGAGATTTTTTTTTTCTGAATAAATTTATTTATTTTTGGCTGTGTTGGGTCTTCGTTGCTACACACGGGCTTTCTCTGGTTGCAGCCAGCGGGGGCTTCTCTAGGCGCACAGGCTTCAGTAGTTGCAGCACATGGGCTCAGTACTTGTGGCTCATGGGCTCTAGAGAGCAAGCTCAGGAGTTGTGGTGCATGGGCTTAATTGCTCCGCGGCCTATGGGATCTTCCCAGACCAGGGCTTGAACCCATGTCCCCTGCATTGGGCAGATTCTTAACCACTGCGCCACCAGGGAAGTCCCAGAAAGAAGAGATTTTTTTTAAAAAAAAAGAGAGAAAGAGGTTAAAAAAAAAGAATTGGAAACCGTTTGACTCAACTGGCTCAAGCATCCAGCCTTCCTGTTTGTCCTCAGAGTGGGGAAGAAAAAGCCTTTGGTTAGAATAACCAGCAGCAGCAAAACCTTGTGATTCTGAAATACAACCACGCAAAAATGCGAAGTGTATTTAGCAAAAAGGAAGTAAACTGCTCAGAAAAATTTGTGGTAGTGCAAGGAATTCTACAGATTTAATAAATTACAAAGAATTTAACAAATTTTATCATAAGCTTTCAAAAGCCTCTCATACAAGGGACTTCCATGACGGTCCAGTGTTTAAGACTCTGTGCTTCCCCTGGAGGGGGCGTAGGTTCGTTCCCTGGTCCGGGAACTAGGATCCTGCATGCATCGAGGTGCGGCCAAAAAAAATTTTTTTTTAACTGCAAACAAAAGCTTCTCACATGTCTCAGTGGTCTCTAACGTAAACACATCTCCTACATGGTAGCATCTATTTCTATAGATTTGAGTTACTACTCTGAAATGATGTAATCTTCCATCTGGGGCAGCTTCCAAATACCTTTCCCAAATGATACAGGAACAGAATTCAACCTCTCCCTCTCCTTTCTTCCATTCCTCAAAGACCATGCCATGCAAGGCTGCACGTTAGCGTCCGTAAACCAGGAAATACTTAGTAAACAGAATTTGTACTCCATTTATTCTGAGTTTACTTTAAGAAGCTACTTATCTCTTTTAGAAGGACTTCGCTTGCCATTCACCTTTTGGAAAAGGCCTTAGAGAGGCACTCCCTGAGGACGTGCAGAATCCGAGGTCAGCAGCTTGCGTGATAGAAATAAACAACTAAACTATCTCCATCTTAAGATCTTCCCTTTTCCTTCCAAAGACAATCATTCTTTTGAGAGCAACTGAAAAGCTCAGCCTCTGTGTACCAGTGCTGAATCAAATCTAGGAGACAGAGTTTTGGGTGAAGTAGAAAAGAATAGCTTTATTGCTTTGCCAGGCAAAGGGGGACACAGTGGGCTCCTGCCCTCAAAAACTATGTGTCCCAACTCGGGAGGATTTGATGAGGAGTTTTATAGCAACGGGTCAAGGGTGGGGTTGCTGATAAGATTAGGGCATGTGCAGGGCCTGCACTCCTCTAATCTGGTCTCAAGTAATCTTCTTGATGAGCTCTCTGGTTCCTTTAATGTAGCCTCAGGTGGTCTTTCTCTGGTATGAAGAATGCTAACATCTTAAAGAGCTTAAAGAATTTGTTATGTGTATCCCTTGAAGTGGAACCAGGACCCTGCCCCAAGCCTGCACTATTATTTCCTGGCTTCCCCTCCCTTGTCTTTGCATCCCCTCCCTTCCCATTTTAGCAACTGTTCGAATTTGCCCTTTGGAACTCAGGGAAGGTCATGGAGGCTGGAGTCAAGAAAGCGGGGACAGAAAGGCTTCTGTGCCCAGGAACCCCACAGGGTCTTGCTTGGTTCCACAACTGACCATGTACTCAGGTGTACACACATGGAGGAGTGTACATGAACACACATACTTGCATACACACATCGAAGTGTCTCCTCTGCTGCATTCTTAGACACATGACCATAATTTCTTCTTCAATGGTGGGTTATGCTAAAACACCTAAAATCAATAATAATTTTGAGGTAGAAAGGCCCTGCAAGGTCATATTGTTCAACACCTCATTTTGCAAAAATGATGAAGTTGAGGCCCAGGTAAGTTAAATTCATTCCAAAGAATTTATATTCCCTAAGAATTTTGACACAAGAAGTTTCTCCATCTCTGATCTCTCACGGTGGAAAAATCAAAGCCTCTTAGGTCACGTCAGTTTCAAATCCCAGCTCCACCCTTTACTGCTTTGGTGATCTAGGTAAATCAATCCCTCTAAGCCTCCACTTGTCCATCTGCAAAATGGACATGGTAAGAGTTGAAGGGGTCCAGAATATACCACCGTGAAGAGTTTGTTTCCTAGACTCCCTTTATCTGCCTAAAAGCAGAGCCTTCCAAAAGAATTCAGCTGTCATAAACACCCTTCCCGGGAGTTTCACAACCAGGGAAGATTGACTTCTATCACTGGGGAGAAGTCAGCAGTAGGATAAGAAGTCACTCTAACAGACATTGTCACAAAACTATCGTATCTCCCATTTATTCTCCTAAGGGACCATTTATCTTTCCTAAGAGTCATTTGTTTTCCCATAAGTGCCCTTCTCCCCCTCCACTTCCACTATTAAGATGGTATATAAGCCCTAAATTCTAACCACTTCCTTAGTCATATTTTTCTGTGAACTCCTGCAAACATACGTGAATAAAAGTTTGTCTTTTCTCTTGCCAAGCTGTCTTTTGTCAGTTTAATCCACAGCCTCCAATTATAGAACCTTAGAGGTTACAGGAAAAGTTTTTCCTCCCCAACAGAACTAACATGTATTTGTTACTTAAAATGAGCAAGACACCATCCTAACACTAAGTGTATTAATTAATTTGTTTCCCACTATGTCCCTATAGTATTTTCATTTTCCAGGTTAGAAAACTGAGGCATAGAGAGATCAACCAAATTGCTTAAAGTCAGACAGCTAGTAAGTGATAAGAGTCAAGATTTGAACCAAGGCTTCCAGCTCTAGAGCCCTTGTACTTAACCACCATGAGAGAGTAATCTCTTCCTCACGAAGAGAGTACCAAAGATTAGAGGAGATAGTCTGCATATAGGACACAACCTGGCACAAAGGAGGGGCTCAAAAAATATAGATTCTGTTTTTACTATCAGAAAATGATCCATCAATATGCTTCAGATGAAACTAGACCTTTTCCTGTCTCTCATCAAGGGATTAGGGTAGAACAAGGAATCTAATCTGTAAGTAATATAACTAATTTGTGTTTGAATTAGCTATAGCTTATAGCTTGACTGATGTATGGAGGGTGTTGGAGTTCCCGAAAAAAGACAAGGAAAAGAGAGCCAGAGGACAGAAATTTGTCAGGATTACTCAGCACCATCCAATGGACTTCAACATTCCAGTGACTAAAAAGGTGTGGGTTTGGTTTCGTTTCGTTTTGTTTCATTTTATTTCATTTCCTTTCGTTTCATTTCATTTGTCTTACCACAGAGCAGGAATGTTTGTCTTGACCCTAATATGACCTGGATGAAGTATGCCACAAACTCCCTGGACTCTGATTCACTTGCTGGTCAGCAGTCTTGCAATGAGGGATTCGGCTCTCCCAGTGCCCTCATCCTCATGCTGGAAGGGAGAGACCAGTGAGATGGGCAATGTCCACATCACTGTGGAGGAGGACAAAGCAGATGTTAAAAACCCAGGCTTTGGAGTCGAGCAGATCTGTGAACAAAGACCAACAAATGACTTAATTTCAACTCTCTGAATACCTATTTTCTCATCTGGAAGATGGGAATTTCATATCCCTATAAAACCTACCTCAAAGGATAGCTGGACCAGCCTCATGGTAATAGCTCAATATGTACTCTCCAGTAAATTTATAAATTGGCTCTGTGATTCAGCAGCCTATTGTAGGACGTCTTCCATGAGCCTTCCCTTCCCCACACAGAAAAACACATTCCCCTATTCCTCTCAGTTGCCAGAGTACTGCTTCTGGATCTCTTTTATGGAAATAGGTGACATTAGTTTCTATGTGCCAGCCAAAGTGCTGAACACTTCACGTACATTTTCTCATTTGATCCTGACAACACCACCACGAGGTAAATACTCTTATTATCTCCATTTTTCACAGATGAAAAGAGGAAAAATTTAATGAGGTTCAGGAACTGGTCTAAGGTTATACATGTAACTAGTAATGAAGCTAAGCTTTGAACCTGAGGGAGTTTAAGTCCAGAATCCATGTTCTTAACTTGATGCTATTTGTCACTCTATACCCCACAATGATTTATGTTCCTTAAGGCTAAAATGCCAAGATTTGTATCTAATTTATCTTTTTATAGCCTCCAGACCATTCCTTGAACACAACAGTTTGTCTTTTATTAAATGAATAAATGAATAATTATATACCATAATTCTACTCCCCAGAGCCTTACAATCATAATTTATTTGTACTAAGTGTTTTACATCAATTTCTCATTCAATCCTCACAACTCCATCAGCTAAGTGTTACTATTATTCCCATTGTTCAGATGAGGAAACCCCAAGGCTCAGAGATACTAAGTGACTTGTTCAAGATCATATGGATAATAAGTGACAGATCAGGAAGACTGAACCCATTGATGGAATTTGTAATCTTCATTCCACAGGTCAGAACCATATCCAAACTGAGATATTCTATGGTCCACTCAGCCAGCATCTTTCTTTTTAAACTTTTAAACTCTTGATTGCTTTTGTCAAGGACTTAGGAGAGCCTTAAAAATATGAAACTTTGAATAAAAATCAGTGGCAATTCCAAAATGTCCTTATGAGAAGGATTTGGGAGTAGAAATTTCATTGGAACTGAGGTTGGGTGGGGAGCATGAATTTTTTGAAATGATCATAAAGCTATATGTTCACAGGAGTCTCACTATCTTTATTCAGATTCTATTATTATTCGTGGATTGCTGATGGATATTATAGGGGCACATTAAAGGGATAATCACTCTTCTGTTTGAGGATATATTAAAAACTGTCTTTCATGAATCTGTAGGTGGACCATTTGTCATTTTCCAAAAGCAATGTAGACATCAATAAAGTGAAATCTCAAATTTATAAATGATGCCAAGATTTTCTGGCAAATGAAATACCAACCTGACAAGAATAAACACTGGGAAGATCTCACAGAGCTGTGTGAGTGGGCAGAGAACACTGACGCCCAGTACAGGCAGTTGAACGTAATGCCCACAGGAAAAGAGAACCCACCTTGTTCTCCGGAGACCAAGGCCTCCAAGTGCAGACGTGATCCAGGAAAAGGATGATGGCATCATTGTAGCCCATTCTCTGAGGAAGGCGGTCCAAAGTATTGTGGCGGTCACAAAAGCAAGCATCATCAGGAAGGATGTTAAAAACAAAATAGAAAGCACATCTCATGAGTGCTCACACACACGCACACACATATACACACGGAGACACCAGAATTCATCTGCTCCAGAAATACTGGGTTGAGTTCCAGTCACTAAACCTCAAAAATGTCAGAATGAAACTGGAATGTATCCAAAGAAGGTCACTTAAAATTAGTCAATATTAGGGTTTGTAAAGAAATCAGAGAGACTTTAAAACACGTCAGCCTGAAAAGACAAAATATGAGAGTTGGTGGATCAGAATCTATAAAATTTTTTTTCATTTTTTTTTTTAGATCAGAGGGTTCTGATAAAGTTATAGAGTGAACACAGTCCCAGCACAGCAGACCTAGAAGTCCTGGTGAAATTAAAGTATTTCTAGGACAATTTATATTTTCAAATGCTATTCTATAGGACAGGTAATAAGCTAGAAAAAAATCATAACTCTAAGAGAGTCTAAAGTAGGGAGCTCATAAAAGCTTATGGTACAGTTAGAGCTAAATTATATGCCCCATCTTCTGATGTCCATGTTATGAAAGACGTCTAGCAAGCTCCATTCACACTGTTCTTTGAAGACCCTGAGAGTGGAGATTCTAGATTAAATTAACTACTGGCTCAATACATATGGCATATCTGGTAATTCCCAAAGTGGCCAATCAAAAGAATCACCTATGGACCTTTTATTATAAAACAGATTCCCAGGCCTCATATCCAGTAATTCTAACTTGGTAGGTCTAGGCTTAGCAACCTTAAGAGAAAATCCTTTCCATGGGAAAATCCAGAGTGTGATAGGATTGGCTGAACTTGAATCATGTCTTATCCCTGAACCAATCGCTGAGATGGGAAAATGATGTACTCTTCTTGCCCTGCCCTGGGTCGTGTACCTGCCCCTAGAGTTGGGGTAGGGCTTTCGCCAGGAATGAAGTGGGTAACTAATATTCAGTCTCCCCTTTTTCCCAAGTAACAGAACCTCAATTATATGTTAGGGGAAGCACATGCCCAGCTAAAAGTCTATATTCCCCAGTCTCTCTAGCTATGGCCATGTGGCTAATTCTGGGTATTGAGTACATAGAGTACAAGTCTGGTACATGTTTTCCTGGAAGCTTCTCTGAGGGAACAGACTCTGCAAGAGGGGCACTCTTTTCCCTTTTTTCCATCCTCCTTCCTACTGACTGGAATGTAAATGTGATGACCAGCATGGAACCGCCTTCTTGTGACTGTGGGGATCAAAGCTAGAAGAAGCCTGAGTCTCAAATGGGCCTGTGAAGTGGCCCTACCAGGTCAGGATTTTACACCTCCTGACTTTTACAGACGAGAATAAATCCTCATGAGTTTTGATAATTTTTAGTTTTTGTTCTCTAATATAGGCCTCTGAACCTAATTCTCCCTGATACATTACAGTAAGATTCTGTAACCAGATGTGTGATATTGTGATTTACGATAAGAAATATATATATTGGTCTCTTATTGGTCCCCAATTCCTGACAGAGGGCTCTTGAGACCCTTGTGATTTCCTGGGTGATAAGACTATCTTTTGTTCTAATAAGAGGACTCTGGGTGGGCTTTTGGATGAGGGCCGGTCACAGGAAAGAACAAGCCATGAATAGATGCTTGGAATTTTCAGCCCTGCCTCACATTATCTTGAGAAGGGAAAAGGACTGAAAATGGAGTTAATGATTAATCACGCCTACACGATGAAGCCTCCATAAAAATTCCAAGAGTATGGAGTTTCGAGAGCTTCCCGTTTGGTGAGCACATACTTACTGGAAAGGTGTCACACCCCCAACTCCACAGAGACAGAAGCTTCTGCATTGGAGACCCTAGACCTTGCCCTATGTATCTCTTCACCGGGCATACATCCGTATACTTTGTCATATCCTTTAAGAAACTGGTAAACATAACTACATGTTGAATTGAACCTGAGAAGAAGGTCATGGGATGCTCTGATTTGTGGCCATGTTGGACTGAAGTTGTAGGTAATCTGGGACCTTCTACTTGCTGTTAGCATCCGAAGTGGGGTATGAACAGTCTTGAGGGATTCAGCCCTGAAGCTGTGGAATCTGCCACTATCTTTAAATAGAGAGTGTTAGAATTGAGTTTAACTATAGGACACCCAGCTGGTGTCACAGAGAATTGCTTGGTGTGGGGAAAATCCTCTACACATTTGGTGATCAGAGTGTGAGAAGGGAAGTGTGTGAGTAGTAAAGGAGACACAAGAAACAGACACACAGGAGGAAAGAACAGGAGTTTTTCCAATTCAAGATGTAACTGGGAAGGGAGGCTAGGCAAATCAAAAGCCACTGTTTTTTCTACTCTCTGCAAATTATCTTTAAATTTCACCCCCATATCCCTGGGTATTCTGATTTTTGCTATCTGTTTTACGTCTTGAAAAATACTTTTGCCATGCCTTACAAAGAATTTGTCTTTTACTACTTCCAAATCTAGGCATAATTCATCACCTACAACCGTAGCATCCTTTTTACATGTCTGTGAAAAAAACACCACTCTTCAAAACTTGGTGCAAGATTTAGGATACCCCAAAACACTTCTAGACCAGCCCCACTTAAGTCCAGATAATCAAAAGTAGATATTCTTTCATCTCAGTCTCTCTGACTCTGTTTCCATGTTTGTTAAATAGATTCAGTGGTTTTCAAACATTTTTAGCCATAAGTCCCTTGATTCCCTAAGACTCCACGTAAGGTTATGCAGGTCGGCACTGCCAGTTTTGTCATTGTCTTTCTGATAGACACCTTTTAGAGTTATATAATATACAACCTGCCCCCAAATGTACCCTTCCCTGAGAAGGACCAGAGGGATAAAGTTTGAAAAGCACTGCACTGATATTTTCAATGTGTATAATCAATAAAGGACTAGTATTTAGGATATCAAAGTATTCGTTATATCAATACAAAAACTAGAGGTAACTCATGAAAAACTCAGCAAGAGGCTTGAACAGAAACTTTGCAAAATAAAATATCCTTTGCCAATCAATAACAAACAAAGGCTCAACCTCATGAGGATTCAGAATACTGAAAATTAAAATCATAATAAATAACAATTTCACACCTTCCAGATAAGCAAAAACTAGAAAAGTCTGACAATATCAAGTGTTGACAAAAATGCAAAACTATAAAAACTCAAATGCCATTGGTGGTGTTTAAATTGGTACCACCACTTTGAAAACAATTTGTCATTATATAAGTTGGGGATCTACACAATCTATACCTATTCCATTCCCTCGTGTTTCCTCAGGGAAACATGTGCACAGGGGTATCAGGGTACATGCACAAGAGTCTTCTTAGCAATACTGTTCATAATAGTTAAATCTGGATAAAACCCAACCGTCTATGTAAGGTGGTCTACTACAATGGAATACCATGAAATACAATAGAATACTATTTTGCCTGAAAATAATGAACTATCACTATACTCAATAACTTGGTTGAATCCATCACAAATATAACATTTTCTCTGCCCAAATGAAAACATTAATATTCTTTCGTAAAACTATTTCATATTTTATTTCATGGGTCAATCTTTGTGATTGTTTCAATGGGTATTACTATGTTGGGAACATTAGAGACAGACGAAAGATGAGTTAGATCAAAAGAATAATTGCAGCATTGTTGACAGCTATAACGTTTTCAAGATAGGACCATGAGACTAATTTGGGGGCTTGTTATTACTTCTTAGAGTCCCACATTCAAGCAGTTTCCATGTAAAAAGTGGAAGGTTCTGTTTTCCAAAAATGGTTGCAGCCATATTTTCCATCGCACGTGCTCTCAGAATCTTGCCCCTCCTTCATCTCCTCACCTTGAACCGTGGTAGACCCTTGTGTGACTTAAGAGCCTACGTTCTGAAACTAAACACAGATACTTGACTCTCTCACTTGGGGTTTCACGCATGGAACATCATACTGTGAGGAAATTTAGGCCACATGGAGAAGAATCAAAGTCCCTGACTCAAGCCGTCGGCTGAGCCCCCAGCTGACAGCCAGCACCAGCTTGCCAGCCACGTGAGGGAGCCATCTTGGAAATGGAGCTTCTGGCCTGCAGTCGAGCTAAGAGAGCATTGAGCAGAGACCAGCCTTCCCTGCTGAGATCTGCCCAGATGCAGACGTAGGAACAAAATAAATGATTGTTGTTGTTTGAGCCTCTAAGTTTGGGGGTAGTTTGTTATATAGCAATAATAACCAGAACTTAAGATAAAGGGACATTCCTGCTATGATTGTCCTTGGAGTTATGTGCTCCCAAAGAACCTCTTCTGTACCTTCCCCACTTTCTTCCTTCTCCTGTTAGCATTTGCAATGGGAATTAAACTAGACTTGATGAAAAATGCTTAATGTAATAAATACCTAGTTTGTCTCCAAATGCAGTAAAAGAAGAATTCTAGCTTAGAAGAAGCAATTTTTTTTTAGCTTGGTGCTTTTCAGGATGTCATTATCAAATAATATATATTACTTCTTTCATTTGTGTGTCTGAGAGTTCATTTTTGGAGGTATGGTGGTCCAAAACTTCTCATCATTTAAAGGCTGCACACAGTCTCTAAAGGTATTTTTCCATGACAAAATAGGGAAGTAGGTGGGCCAAATTGCAGACATGTGGACTAATCATCCTTTCCCCTATAAAAAATAAAATATAGGGTCTAAAATGTTATTTTGATCGTTGCAGCAGGTAAGGACATACAAGGACTTGCCCAATAGTTCTTTGGGGCTTCCGCTTTGACTTGAGGCACCAGCAGAAAGATGAAGAGGTGACACTTTGAAACATGACTTTGCCTTCGTCAGCCTTTGAGGGCCTGTTAAGTCTTTGGCTGCCTTTTATTTTAACCTTGTTTCATTGAATCTGTGTAACACAGATCAAGGCCTGGATAAATATTTGTGAATTGTTTGAACCTTGTTCTGTGCCCTTAAATACTCTTAGGAAATCAATATTGGACTTTAAAGAAGTTTAAAGATTCCGTCACCAAAACCAGACTAATTCAGGGCCCACTGTGGTAGAAACACAAGAGGAGTACGCGTATTGGAAAGTCTGCAGAATCTTTTGGAAAATGACTGTTACAGTGTGAGGAACTGCATATAAATTTACACCCAAAGTAACCCTTTTGAAGCAGTTTAAAGTCTGAAGACTGATTTTTCAAGATGACTTTTCAAGAATCTTTACTTACGGCCAGCTTTCACGTGATTTGCCTTTGTTGTGTTCTGCTCCTCCACTATTTTCTAATATGCCCCTCTTATTCTGCAGCCTTCCATGGTTCTCTCTCTCTCCCTCTCCCTCCCTCTTCCTCTCCCTCCTTCTCTCTCTCTCTCTCCTCTCTTCCACCCTCGCCAGGCCAGCTTTCCTCCAAGAGGATCACAGTGAGGAAGTGACTATCTCTGGGGCCAGTTCACTTGTGTAATCCTGAAAGGGGAGTATGGGCAAGGTTCAGGGCCAGCTGGCCAGCTGCTAGCCGCTCTAGAGCTCGTTAGGGACATCAGCTTTGTAATTTATGTGCTCATGGGTCCAACATAGAGTAACTTCTCCGTGGAGAGGGAGGATGGAAGCTTCTAGGCAGACCTGACATCTCTCTGATGACATATCAGGTGGGGTCCTCTGACTCTCTCTTGATTTGGCTGTCGAATTCGGGTTTGATTTGGCAGGTCACTTAACTCTGCTTCCTCCACTTCCTCGGCTGTAAAACGGGGTCACCACTTCCTAGCCAGCATCACAGGACTTTATAAAGACGAGCAAATACTGATGACAAGCAGTTTACAAGAAGAGCCAAAGCCTCAAAGTTCTACCAATTCCCACGAGGTGACTTCAGGCTCTATTGGCCTCTCTCTGCCTCAGTTTCCTTGCTGAAAAATAAAGATGGTTATAGGACCCATCTCGGAGCTGCTCTGAGGATTAAATGAGATAATATTGTAAACGAAGTACAGTATCTAATACCCTCAGTAAATGTTATTTGTTTCCCCTCATCTGCACCTCGTTTTACCATCTAGTTTGTGTACCAGAACACTGGAATGATAAAAGAATCCTAGAATGAGAGGTTAAAAACTCTCATTTTATAGACAAGAAAAAAAGAGACTTGGTGAGGTTGGGTGACTTGCCCAGGGCTTCTGATTCATTAGTGAGAGTCAGAGTTCAGGTCTTCTAATTGTTGGTTCAAGCAAGTCTCCATTTTCACTCCTTTAAAGGCTGTGCTGGTATTTCTATCCCCAGATAAGCCTTTCTCTGTCTGATTTTAAACCTAAGACCAGTTCTGACCATTAAGCAGTACATCTTCTAAGTCTCCTGCAGCCCCACGAAACCTGCAGACAACGTCCAGGAAAGGGCCCCCCCCGCCCCCAGCCCCCTGCAGAAGGCCAGGAAAGGTACCGCTTGCCCAGAGACCTGAGCAAACCGCTAATGGAGACAGCAGGTGAGGCGGGAGGCCAGGGAGCTGCAGCTGTTGGCAAAGGTTGCCCTAGTAACCGTGCAGGGCTCCATTCAGGAAGTGAGCCCAACTCCAAGATGCAAAATGATCGCCTTCAAGGGCTCCTGTGAGCACAAAGGAACCAAAGGAACTGAGGGATGGCCAGGAGAAAGGGAGGTGTGGGGTGAGATGGGGGCCCAGGCTGTCAGTTACAACCTTCCACCTTCCAGAGAAGAAAAATAACGGAAGAGAAGAGCTGTTTGAATCTTCTGGCCTGTGTGAACCGTAAAAACACCCATTTAACAGGAGTCCCTTTGTGGCGATGGAGGGAAGCAGGCGCCCCTCTGTTTACCAGCCTTATGAAACAGTATGCCGGGAGAGGGGGGAGAAATCCCAAACCTTGCTAACTTTATGGGGGCCCTAAACTCTTCTTGCTGCCTCTCTTTTATTCACACTGATGACAAAGACCATTTGCTACCAATTTATTGGAAACTTTTTTTTTTCACAGCTTGAGCTGCTTAAATGCAGGGAGCTCCCTCTCCCCACAAATCGCTGTCAGACACTTGCTGAATGGGCCAGGCTCAATTATGCTCCTGCCACAGGTTCAGCTCACACTGTGACCCTGCATGGCTTCCTGCTATTCATATGTGTTACTTCCCCTTTGTGGTAATGGCTTGTGGCACTTGGCCAGAAAACATTATTAATTTCAGAAGTGGACTGACAAACAACAAACCCACAGTGAAACGAGAGGAAGTGCTGGGGAGGCCAGCTGTCGGCTTGAGCAGAGCTGTAGGAACTCAGTGTATGCAGGTTCTAGAAGGAAAGGAGACGATAATCCACAAAGAGGAAATGCACTAAAATTATCCACCGCCCATATTAAAGAAAAAAGAAAGAGAAAAGAAATCAGAGAAAAGTGGTGGGGCGGGGGGAGGTGTGTGGAGAAGCACGCAGCTACTCGAGCTGCAGCTGGACAGGAAATTGCTAACGCTGCTTGCAAATCCCTACTTTGAAGAGGCAGTTTAGGGAATGCCAGGAGCGGAAACCGTTCAGAACTGGATTAACACGAGCCAAGTTGAACTGCAACCCACTTCTCCTTTCGGAGCTCTGGCTGACTTGGGGCACCCAAATGGGAGAGACTGACTTGGTGTTTTTTTGCACTGTTTCTGCCTTTTATACATGCCTAGGTGCTAAAAGTCACACTGGACGGCTTGATATGATTGCCATAAAATCAGGGCTACTTGCCTCCTACCAAATAATTCAACTGGTATCTCACAGGTACCGTGTGGGTGAAAAGCCCATCTTTCTCCCCACTGCAGACCAAGGGACCAAGCTCATTCAAAAAGGGCTGGAAATGTATGTTCTAATCCTTTTGATTTCATACACCTGCCCTTTATTTTGATTTGTGTATTTTGACACTCAGGACGAGGAGAGGTGTGTCCCAAGGAAAACGACAGGATATTAAGCCTTTAAAGTAACTGTTCAAAATAACCTCAACATAAAGTTCCAACAGGAGTTTCTGGCCCACGTTCTAAATCAAAGTACAAAGCACTTTAGGAGTGGCAAGGCTTCATTTCAAGTGCCAACGTGAAATCGTGGCTACATCTAGACTCAGGGAGAAAGCTTAGCTATGCCCTGCCCTGTACATGAGAAAGGAAAGGGGAGACATCATCCCAGACTCATTTGTTATTCCAACACTAGAATTTGCAGGTAGAATTGCCAGACAGTTACAGACCAGAAAAAGAATCATCTCTACTTTCTCCCTGGCATGTCTAAGTATTATTGAGCAGAAGACCCTGAGAGGGAAGGAAAGAGAGGTGAACATTGCAACTGTCACCTTGTTATTCTGGTGCCCCCCCCTTTAAGACTATTCATGAATAACCAAATCTTATAGTTCAGCAAGCTGGGCTCTGAGACTTCATTTTTCTTCAAGAGCATTACAATTTTCTTAAGTAAGCCAGAACTTATTAGGAAGTATTGTCCATTGGAATGATGTAATCACTCTCTTCCCTTCGTATAAAGTACTATCCATAGGAATGATATAGTCAATCCCTTGTCACTTTTATTTGAAGCAAAAGATGCACCTGAAAAATTCTTGGAAATAGCTTAAAAGATGAGAACTTTGCCCCATTATTCCTACATGTACTTTACAAGCCAATATCAATCCCCAACTGAAAAAGTCCTAAAATGAGTCACTTCACATGTAAGTACAATTAAGGAGAGATTTTAAAAATACACATTCAATAGCCAAAATAGTTATTTATTAATAATTTAAGGTTTTACATTCTTATAATAAATTTCAGCTCAGAACTTTACACCATGAACATAATGGAGCCACTTGTCTCCCTCCTTCACAATCATATGCATGTCGCCTGTTGAATGGGTCCCCACGCTCACACACACGCTTCCAGTTACGCACAAATTGTTTTTAAAAAGCAAAGAGACCAACCCAAAGTATTGCATTTGAGGTGACACTCCCTGAAGAATTTTGTACAGAGGTAATATACTGTTTAGCACAGCTGAAGTTTAAAAAAAAAAGTGAGCCCATGATTTTGGTGTCTTTCCAAGATATCCCCTTTGAGACAATACAAGCCAAAATATTTACAAAAGTAAGGCAGAGTCAAACTACATTAAGAGAAAAAAAAAAAGGTCACAAGGAAGATATATGAAAGACACTGGAGACTGCACCATAACAGGGTCTCTGTGATCATAAGTGTCCATGAAAACGTCATTCAGAATTGGTAAAGTCGAGCATGCTGCAAATATATCCTTTGGATTAGAAAAGAGCAAAAGTTTCAATCGTTTTAAGAAGTGGCATACTGCTCTTTCTCCCTTTGGACGATTTCTTTTAAACCCATCAAAGGAAAAACAAACACAGTTCAAACAAACACTGTCAAATGATTTAAGATCAAATATTTACAATAATCAAATGGAGTATCAGATTCATTTGATTGATTATTTATTTTCTTTTTTTTTTTTTTTTTTTTTTTTGCAAACTGATACTACAAATACAGAGCTGAAACCTCTCTTTGGCTCCTCTATATGCAAAATTGAGTCAGTCTTCACTGAAGACAATATAGAGTCAGTTCCAGATGCAAAAGGAAACAGTCATACAAGGCCCTAAAGAACACATGCTCCTACCCTACCATTTGGTCCTACCCTATATACCTGGAAGTTCTCGAATCCCAGTCCCTGCAGGGGTAGGCTGTACACATGGGTGTGGAGCAAACCTACTGCCTGTATCTATACAGCAGGTCCTGTTCTTCCAATGAGAATGGAGCAAATCTCTCCCTTTGGAATAACCAATTCCACACGTGGTAACCTTGTCTAATACAGACAGCTGGTGTCATGTTGACACCTGGGCCACATACAAAGAAAGCAGCCCAGCTGATGCTGCTAAGAGAAACTGCTGAAGAACGGACACATCCCAGTGTGGGGCCTTTCACGTGGATTGCAGGGAGTCCACCTGGTAGACATTCTGGTTGGAGGGCGTGGTGAAATAGAGCTGCTGTGCTGGGACCCGGTTGTCACAGGGGCTGCTGAGTCCCAGCGTCCTCTCGAAGTCCAGCAGCTGGCCCATGAAGTTGAAGTTGGGGGAGATGTTGGATTTCTTCATCTTCACAATGTCATAAGCATCGTTCATTGACAGGTTAAGCTTCTGCATGAGATAAGCCACAGTCACAGTGACTGAGCGGCTGATGCCAGCCAAGCAATGCACCAAGACACCACAGTTTTTGCCCCGGGCTTCATCTGTAAACACACAAAAAAGAAAGGCAAAATGTCAGTAGACTGAAAACCACCCTTTGTGAACGACCAGTCTAAAAACTGAATAATAATGATAATAATAAAAAAGATTAAAAATAATTGTGTGCAGCAGTTGAGCCCTGCAGGCAGCAGAAAATGTATCACTGTGATAAAACATGTACACTGGGCACAATTACATATTTCAGATATTTTCTGAGAAGGGAGCTTTTGTATTAAGTTCCCGCCAACAAAAAACTCCTTAATGTGTGCATTCTTTGCCCCAGCATGTGAATACCAGAAACCCTGCAATATGGTCGTGAATGCCTTTTATACAGACAAGCAGACTGCAAGGGTCTATTAAATTATTCTCCAACTGTTGTGCAGCTAACAATGGAGATATTCAGGCATTTTAAAAGAGAGAGGGAAGTCACAGGGGACAGCCCATTAGGAGGAACAGGATGTCGACATGGCCTGAAAATGAGTTCCTTTGTAATAGGAAATGCATTACAATGCCTGGAGATTCGCTTCTCCAGGCTTTCAGCCCACAGTCCTTCCTGCTGGGCTCAGGTTACCCTCACTGTCTCACTGTGAACCGGTATCACAGTAACATTCAGCTGGATTACAACATCTAGCATTCACAGGGCTTTCCAACGCCTAACTTCGTATTCTCAAACAACTCCCAGGTCTTTTAAAATTACAAAGTCATGCTAGAATTCCTGTCTACCTTGAGTACTATTATCTGGCCCTCCTCTAGTCCAAAGATTGTGGGAAAATTCTGTTGTCTACTTACGAATGGTCTCCCTTTCAAATGACTGAGTTCAGAGCCAAGCAGCAGACAGCATTTCAGATACACCTGTGGTCTGCAGCCTTGTCAAAAGGCACTTTTTCTTAGCAAGAAGATAAACCAGAATTAAGAACGCCCTTGGAACATCAGAGACCGGCAGCCCCACAAATTAGCAAGCAGCAAGAAAGATGAACAGCTTGAACTCTAGGAAAGGTTAGGAATTTTGCATTTCAAAGTCTGAGCGAGGACTGTTCAAGTCTCACCTATGAAAGAAATGGCCTCAGGAAAAAACTGGGACAGGTTTTGGCTCCAGTGATCCGAGATGGGGATCTGCTTGTATTTGAACTCTCCCGCGTTCTCAAAGAGATTCGGCAAATTGGGGGTGACGTTCAAGATGTACTTGATGCCGAACTCCTCCAACACGTCCAGGTTGGTGGAGTCCTTGGCACAACCCAAATAGAGGAAGGGCAAGATCTCCACGGGGAAAGAAGGCTGGCTGTTGGACAGCGGGCTGCCATCCGAGTCCGTTGCACTACTGGGGTCTCGGTCAAGGTCAGACTCAATGTCCGAGGAGGAGTCGGAGCTGATCCGCAGGCCCCCGAGCCCCAGCACTGGCAACGGTGGCGAGCTGCTGCTACACGAGCCGTCTAGATTGGTCTCGCAGTGCAGAGCGAACTCGGCTTGGAACTTACTGAAACCACCTGCCAGGACGAGAAAAGCAATCATGTAACCCGAGATCCCGTAGTAGTTTTCACAGCTTTGAGAGCCGCAGCCTCACGCAGAAACACACCACAGAACCCTTCCAGCCGCCCTGCACACAGAGCCAGATACAAGAGAAAGACACTGAAGTGTGCACCCTTGGGAACAGAACGAACGGGCCCGCCTCCCCTGGGAACCTTTATTCTTCCGAATCCGGAAACGCACAAAATGGCAACTTTTCCGAATATCTTGAAGGGCTAGAAGGGGTCAATCTGCACCCCAACGACCTCTGCCGTCCTGCAAAATCTGAACTCAAAATCGAACGATAGAAAGCAGGGAATGGCGGGGAATATCCCGGGTAGGAAGGAGACCTAGTTAGAAAGAACCGGCTAGCGCCTGCGGCCGGAAGCCGGTCGATTCCGCGCGGGCCCGGCTCGCGGGTGCAGGACTCTAGAGAGGTTCGCAGCCGGGAGCCGGCAGACTGCCCCTGGCGCAGCAGCGCGGCTCAGAAGCGCCAGCCGAGCGCTGCAGGGGCGCTTCCAGCACGCGCGTCCCGCCTGCAGCTCGCAGCCCGGTGTCCCCTGTCCTGCCCCCGCGCGGAGCTCCCCCTGCTCGTACCTTCCAGGTAGAACGCCCGGCAGCCCTCGTCCTTGAGCTTCTTGAGCAGCAGCCCGAGCACCGACTCGCCGCCCGTATTCTCGTTCCAGTCG
This sequence comes from Phocoena sinus, assembly GCF_008692025.1. Lineage (NCBI taxonomy): Eukaryota > Metazoa > Chordata > Mammalia > Artiodactyla > Phocoenidae > Phocoena > Phocoena sinus. Next base: position 31,132,142 of record NC_045772.1, on the reverse strand, counting down.
CTGCTACTCTCGTCGTAGAGCACCACGGTATCGGTGCCGCAGCGCCGGGTGAAGCGATCCCGGTCCTCGCCGCGCGTGAAGAGCGCGCGTACCGGCAGGTTGCCCTTCTGCAGGCGCCGCAGCATGATCCCCGGGATGGCCACGTTGATGGCTGACTCGATGTGCGACGACTCGTACAGCTCCTGGGGCCGGCAGTCCATCAGCAGCAGCCGCTCGTTGCCCAGCTCCAGCTGCTCGTTGAGCCACGCCACGGTCTTGCTGATCGCCATTTCCGACGCGAAGGGCACGGGTCTGAGCGTATCTATCATGAGGGTCGAGCTGCCGAAGAGGGCGGGGTACCTACCAGACGCCCCTCGGGGCAGGCATAGGCAGAGCGCGCCGCGCGAAGCCGCCGCTCTCAGAGCGGGGTAGAATTCCACCTCGCCCTTCCCAAACCCGGTTAGCGGTTGGGGCAGGCGAGACAGAAGTGAAGCCGGCGGTTCCCTCTGCACCCAGCTGCAGCCGCTCGCTCTTAGTGTCAATGAATCTCTCTGAATGAAGCTGCCCGAAGAGTTTTGTTCCTCCCCGTGAATGAAATCCAATTAATTCGGACTCCGTGCTACTCAGAGGGGAGGAAAAAAAAAACCCAGCGGCTCCTAATCCCTCCCTCCAAGTCTGCACCTCAAATCCACCCGGGCGTCTTTCTCCTAGGACTATTCAAGCCTCGATTTGCTCACTCTCCCTTAGACTCAAGCCTCGCACACCCCCCTAGCGAGGCAGCTCCTCAATGGATACAAACAGCGAGCGTCTCAATGGATACATTCTCCAGGCCAGCCAATGAGCGCGCTGCGGAAGGGGCTGTTGCCGTGGGGACGGGCCGGCTGGAACAGGTTGTGTTGATGAATTGTTAATGAGTTTGTCATTCACAAAAACGGAAAGGAATTTCCGCTCCGGATAAGCCCCAGTGCAAACAAGCTGCAACAGCGGGCTCGGCGGGAGGAAGGAGAAAGAAGAGGAGGCGGTGGTGGAGGAGGAGCAGGGCACACAAACCAGGGCACTTCAGTTGTCTCATGTTTCCTTCTGTTGAGAGTTCACACTTCGCTTCGGAACTTTTGCGCACAAATGGTGCAATTAGCAGGCACAAAAGCCCTTGTTCGCGACGCCTGGGCGCGCAAGCTAGCTTTAGGGAAACTTGTGCTGACTTTTTCCCTTTTATTCCCTTTAAACTCATTTGGACTGGAGTTCACGTTAACCCCACCCCCACCCCCCTTAGGCAGTGTGTGGCATTTGTTTGCCAGCTTAAAAAGCCCAGCTCTGTTTACTCTGATGTTCTTTTAGCTGAGGCTGTGTTGGGGCTGGTGAACTGCCCGGGCTTTAGTGACCGATGAGGTGTTAAATGCTAATCCAACATCTTTTGAACAAACCAGGATTTTGTTGAAACATTTTTAAGCAAGCAAACAAACAAATGCTTGGTTGTCCAGAGAATAGAAAGCAAGCTTTTTCTTTAAAAAGAGCGTTTCAATTATTTTTTTTAAACAGTGGAGACTGCAGGAACAAACTTGTTGGGCAGTCCGATGCTTTTATTCCTCTCCGGGGGCGTGGGGTGTTATGAACCATTGTTACGGGGATCCAAATCCCCCGCCCCCGCCCACTGCGCCCTGGGAGGGGGGCGGGTAGCGCTCGTTAATCATTTCTGAGCAAGCTAGCTCAGCTTCCGACACAGGAGCCCGCCTGGAAGGGCCGCCTGGGCGAGGTGCACCAAGGGCACGCGGAGCCCGGCCGTCTGTCCCCACCATCCGCAAAGCCTGGGGAAGTCCTCCCGCAAGGCCTGCAGGCTGCGGGGGCTCTGGAGGGCTCGGCGATTGGTTACTGTAGACCGAGGCATGTCAAAAGGGAGACTCCCTCCCGCCCCCGACTTCCCGCACAGGGTCACCCCCTTCCCTGCCCTGGCATCCCCTCCCCTGCGAGTCGCCGGGCCCTCGCGGAGCACCGCCCGCTCCTACGCGTTGCGCTCCTCGTTAGCACCCGCCGCCTCCGCCTCCTCGTTCAGCGGGCGCGGGGCGTCCGGCGACACCGAGGACCGGTGCAGGGCCGATGCGGGACTTCGGGCTCCGGAGAGGCCTGGGGTGGGTGTGGGGCGAGGAGAAGTGCCTGCCGTGAGCCCCTGCTCCCGAGGAGAGCTGGGAGTCCTGGGGAAAGTGTCTGCCGCGCTGCAGAGGCAGCAGGTAATTGGGGAGGTGCTCGCTAGGCCAGCGAGCTGCGCTCGGCCGGGGTACGGCGGAGCGGGGCGGGCGGCGGGGTCCCGATAGAGGCGTGGCGGGCGGGGGCCGCGGCGGCGGCGGGTAGACGCATTCCAGGCGCGCAGAACTCTGTTGTTATATAAAAGTACCGGGGCTGCAGCTCCCGAGCGGAAAGCCACCTGTGTGCGGCCTGCGCGGCGCGCAGCGGAGGTGGAGGATGGGGGCCTGCGGCCGGAAGGCGCGGGCCCTAATCCGGCTGCCCCTCCCTAACCCACGGCGGAAAAGAGGGCGCGCATTGTCCCGCCGCCGCCGCCGCCGCCGCCGCCGCCGCCGCCTGGGAGGCGGAAGCGGAGGCAGCCGCTCGGCGGGGAGCGGCTTTTCCGAGCGCCCTCGCGGCGCTCTGCGTCCACCGCTGATATCGCCGAGGGCACCTGAGGTCGCGGGGTCTCCGCAAGCCAGACGCCCCACACCCACGGGCCGGCCTGCTGACCCCCCCGCTCCAATTTGCATTTTTAGTCACCCGCCTCTTCTCTGGTTTGGGGAATGTAGGCTAAAAAAAGGCGGCTGCGAGGCCCAGGTTGCCAATTTTGGAGCTTTGCTACAGTCAGGCCGCCCCTGTAGGAGCGTGTTCGGTGAAGGTGGGAGTTGCAGCGCTCCTATCCCCGCGCCTTTTTTGGGCATCCCTTGGAACAGAGCTCCCATATTTCACTGGATATCATCCAGTTCCAGCTGGAGGAGGCCTGCGCTGGAGTTGACGCCTTCGATCCGCCTCCACCTGTTGCAGATGTCCCTACCCCGAGACCTTTCTGTTACTGGAACCTGGAGGCGAGGAGGGGAGAAGCAGGATGCCTTGCAGCGGAACTGAGAAGTGCATAATCTTTCAGCCCAAGACCTCCGACAGAAAATGCAAGAAGGGAAATTGTTTTCCACTTAGCTATTTTTAAAGTGCTGTTACCTGAGCCTGGGCATCAGTTTGGAAAGATGGTTGCAACACTTCTCAAACCTGAAACATTTAGCTTTACCCATGCTTCTGAACCCTCAGTCCTTCTCAGGACACTGTATAAAATGGCATTCAGACCGCTCGGTCCTAAAACGTGCGGTATAAAGAAAGGGCGTCTGGAGTGGGGCGGCCTGGGTTTGAATTGTACCCTCACCCCTTCCTAAATGTGCGACCTTGATTACATCGTCTAACTCTTTTAAGCCGTAGTCTTCCACGCTGGCATACGGAAAATGACAGAATCGCTGTGATGACTGAATGGGTAAAGTGAGATGCCCTAAGACGTTGGTGTGTCATTAACTGTTAATATTATTTTTATCTTTCTGAATTCTGAACCTGCAGAATGGCCCCCGTCCTTTCAATCCCAAAGACGCCCTTTGATGCCTAACAGCCCGCCTGAAATTCCCTAGTCTAAGGAGAAATCCTCTGAAGAACTGCACTAAGCAGTTAAATCCATGCCAATTTAGCCGTCAAGCAAAGCAGGTGCTGTTACAGACCACGATCAAAATCCTTTAACACAGTTAAATACCGAATATACCCAACTACCCTTCTAACTTCTCCCTACTGGTCCCCTCTTAAACACTCTGTACACTAAGCTGATATAATAGAAGTCATATGTAGTGGGTATTTACCACCTGGTGGGCATGGTCTTGATTTCTGTGTTTACATGCATATTTCCGTCAGTCTTCAGAAAACCCATGCAAATTATCCTCATTTACAGAGATTAAGGAATTTGCCTGAGGTCACACAGGAGCCAACGGTGGGGTCAGGATTTGAAGCCTGACTCTTCACAGAGCCTCAAGGACTACCACATACCCATATTACAGGGTGTTGTGGAGACCGCGCCCACCGCGCTCTGCTGTTGCTGCTGAAATTTGAAGGATTCAAGGTCTGCACTTTGAATTTTGACCACCAGGCATTTCCGGGCTTCACAAATTATGTTGCTCCTTCCCCACAGATGTCAAGGATCAAAAGTTAGGCTCATTTCCTTCCTGCTCCTTTTACATCTGGCGGTTTTCTTTGACTGTATGCACCTTTTCATTAGTCAACCATTCAATAAATGCCCATACAGTTTTCTTTCTTAGAGTATGTCTTAGATGGTAATCCTCGCATCTACCATTACTGATGTGTCTCAGTGTAGCACGTGGGCCTGAGTTCAAATCTTAGCTCTGTCTCTAACTAGTATTTTGATAGGGGAAAGTCACTTAACCTCTCCGGGCCTCCATTCATTCATTCATACGCTCATTCACTCACTCACTCATTTACTCTAGCTCCAGGAAAGCAGCAGTGAATAAAACAGACAAGAACCCTGCCCTCCTGGAGCTTATATTCTAGTAACAAGAGACAATGAGCAAAATAAATAATTATACAGTATATTAGAAAGGAAAAGTGCTATGGAGAAAAATAAAGCAAGGAAAGGAATTCAGCAGTATGTAAAGTGGGGAATAGTTACACCTGCCTCAAAGGACTGCGAGGATAGAGACAGCCAAGATGACACACAAAGGGCACAAAGTAGGTATTCAACGGTTTTTAAACTCATTGCTTCATTTCTGCATAAAACTGACTCGCTGTTGCTGGTGATCCTGCTTTGAATCTCATCAAAGATGAGGCCTGGGGCCCCCAGGAAAAGCTTTCTCAGGAGAGCTCTAGTGACTATAAGAACCACAGGCTTCCTTACTTCCAGAGGCCTCAGTTCCCTGCCTAGGGTATCAGTCACGTGTAGAGAGCTATGTTTAAAGGCTGGAGAGTACAGCAGGTCATCTCTGATCCATTTTCATAAGTGCACAGAAACAATTTCATAGATCCTACTGTCTCTCTGTGTGATAGTGTGTGCATGCAATGAGCACTCGTGCTTGAATTCTTCCTGGTGTTTCCCCCTGGAAAATTCCTTAAAAGAAAATCTTTCAGTTATAAATGTTTGCTTGGTTATTGGAGAAGCATTCCAACTTTGCAGGAATTTTCCTGCATTTGAGAACACTTGCGATTGATGAGACCTGAAAGGGTTAGTATGACCTTTAATCTTGGAGTAATCTCTATGAATATAATGACATTAATTAACACTCATGTGAAAATAGTTAAACAGATTTTCACCCAATAGGGAGAGTATGTTTTGGAAGATCTGAATTAAAAATGGAGTCTTTGTTTTTTTATTTGTTTTTTTATTTTTGGCTGTGTTGGGTCTTACTTGCTGCACGTGGACTTTCTCTAGTTGCAGCGAGTGGGGGCTACTCTTCGTTGCGGTGCATGGGCTTCTCATTGCGGTGGTTTCTCTTGTTGCGGAGCACGGGCTCTAGGTGCACAGGCTTCAGTAGTTGTGGTGCGTGGGCTCAGTAGTTGTGGCTCGCCGGCTCTGGAGTGAAGGCTCAGTAGTTGTGGCACACAGGCTTAGTTGCTCCACGGCATGTGGCATGTACCAGGGATCGAACCCACATCCCCTGCAGTGACAGGTGGATTCTTAACCACTGTGCCACCAGGGAAGTCCCTAAAATGGACTCTGTGGCATATCCAGGATTCAGGTTTTTTCGAGGTCCCAGGGAGGCCCTCAAAGTGACAGTCAGTGGAGTGAAGTCAGACAGAGAAAGACAAATATCATATGATATCACTTATATGTGGAATCTTAAAAAAAGCGTACCAATGAACTTATTTACAAAACAGAAGTAGAGTAACAGATGTAGAAAACAAACTTATGGTTACCAGGGGGTAAGTGCGGGAGGGATAAATTGGGAGATTGGGATTGACACACACACACTTCTATATATAAAATAGGTAAGTAATAAGGACCTACTGTATAGCGCAGGGAACTCTACTCAATACTCTGTAATGACCTATTTGGGAAAAGAATCTAAAAAAAAGAGTGTATATATGTATATGTATAACTGATTCACTTTGCTGTACACCTGAACCTAACACAACATTGTAAATCAACTATATTCCAATAAAAATTTTTTTAAAAAGTGACGGTCGGTGAGTTTCAGGACAGCTAAACCTCAGAACACAATTCAACTGCATTTGAGAAATATGTTTGAAATAGTCTGACTTTAAATAAACGGCATATGGGGTTCACAAAACTCTGTTGTGCTTTCTTGACAGGTGCCTTGAAAAGACAGCAACTTATGTCAGACCGGTAGGCACCGTGGAACCCAAGAGGCCCAAAGGACTGACAATAGGAAACCAAGGTAATACACAGTGATGCGCTGTGCATGGAGAAAACCACAGGGAGCTTCAAATGTGAGCCGCAAATTAAAATAACATGACTGCAGATCCTCGTTTGCCATCAGACTGCTTCTGGTGTTGCAGCTTCATGCAGCTTGCCCCAGGGTCAGCTGCAGGGAGCTTACTGAAGGCGGGTAACAATGTCCCCAAACAATGCAGCCGTGGAAGGAAAGGCAGGTAAGCTTACACGGGGACTAACAGGCAGCTAGACAGCAGCAGTTCCAGGGTCACATCCACAGTCACATGGAGGGAGTGGTCAGAGCTTTCCTGTAAAAGATATGGCACTTTCATACCTTGCCAGAATTATACAACCTGAAGAAAAGTATGAACTATGGTGAAATTCAGACCTTGACCCCAATCGAAGTTTTTTAAAAATTAGGTCTTCATCAGCTTTCTTGGGTTTCTGTTTCCCCTCCCCTGATGGAATACCTATTAGTGTACATTCAGGATCCCATAGAGACTCTATCAAGAATATTCTTTGGAAGTTAGTCTCTAGTAAGGAAATTCACTTACAGCTAGCAGTGTTGATTTCTTCTTTCAGATGCTTTTGTCCTTTTCCTTCCCATGGGAAAACATTCCTTCATTCTTCCCTCTTCTCTTTTATTTTCACAAAGTAGGAAAGTAAAAGCACATGTAAATGTATGTGTAGGAAATCATCAGGAGGTTGACATCTCTGCATCTGCAGTATAGCCAAGTTCACTTACTGTTAGATTTTTCTGGTTTGCTTTTTGTTTTGGAAAAGGAATGACAGCACCTTGCTTCCCATTGTACTATTTCCAAAGCCCCAGTGAGGATACTTGGTGGGAAATTAGGCTTACATTTCCTTCAGGGAAGGTGAGGGACTCTATGTATTCATCTTTCAGGAACCTTCCCTGGTCGTGTCATGGGGCCTCATGTGTGCAGCATCCTGGGCATTGGCCATGCCACATCTACATACAGTTTATTTGCCCTGTGCCTCCTTGTATGGGCCATGTTTCCTCGGGTGACATTTCTCCTCATCTTGTGTTCCTTTATTTATGCAGGTGTGAGCAGCACAGGTAGCTGTTGTGTAAGAGAACTAATTATTTTTCTAAGTAGGAATTATTTCCTGCCAGCCTAATTTTGCCTCAGCAGTCAGTAGAAATGACTGTGTGTCCACAATGCAAGGAATGCTTTCGCTCAGTTTATCAAACTTAAGAACTCACAGATTCCTCAGGAATATATTTGTGGAACCCCAGGAGCTTCCAAACCCCAGTCTAAGCAGTACTGCTTTAGGGCATTTGGTGGGTCAATTACAAAAGCTATATTTGGATATACCATGAAAATAACAACAGAAAGCTACAATTTATTCAACACCAAGCTTTGCACGTGTTCAGTCTAATTACGGTGATAATTCTGCATAGCAGGTATACTATTACCACAATTTTATAGTGGGGAGGGCTGGGCTCAAATATCAGGTAATTACACTGGAATCTAAATATCTCAGTCCCTTCAAAACCTCTTTAGTACCCGCTGCTCCCTACCTGATAAGAGTGACTTCATGCAACCTATTATTAAATAGCAGCATATACATTATTTGTTCAGTTTTATCTTGCTGGGCAAGCCTGGGAGTTCTAGAGTCAGACCAATCTGGATTCTAAACCTTTCTCGAGTGTGACTCTGAAGGAAATCGCATAATCGCCATATACCTCAGTTTCCTTATCTGTAAAGTGGGGATAGTATATCACAGGACTACTGTGATAAATGAGTTACATTTGTAAAGGGGTAGGAACAATCCTGAAACAATACTAATTCATTGGCAGTTACCTGTTTTTATTATTAACACACACACACACACACACAGATCTTAATAAATGTTTACTGACCTCGCTGAAAAGGGATTATATAATGAAAAACACTACAGTGCCAGTTTTGTTCTTAGGAATAGAAAAAAAATCAGTGCAAGCTTCTGAAAGAAAAATGCTGAAGAACAGAGTCAGTTGCTTTACCACCCCTGTTAGTTGCTGATGCAAGCAGCCCAGATCTCAGTGTGCTGAGAGATCTGGATAGATTGGGGACCTTGGGGACATTGGTTGTCTTGGAGGGACTTCCCAGCAGTCTAGGACTGACTTGCTGAAGCAGCAGGCACTCCCCCCCTCCATCACCGCTGGCTCACAGCCCTTCCTTGCACTGTGCTTGCACAGCCTGCAGGAGGTGAATTGGAAGTCTACTGGCCCAAGCGATGTAACCATCCTCAGTGATCTGGGTTTGTTGTCGCTGATGGGAGCACACATTGATATACTCAAGCTTTTAAGGCCTCCTGCAACGAAGAAATCTCCTCTGGAAAGTTCCTTCCTTCCTCTGACGTCTTGCCTGGCAAGAGTGCTCTGCTAAAGGCCACATGGTAGAAGCATGCCTAGCCTTAAGTAAACAGGCCACCTGCTCAGCTCAGTTTCTATAGTAATTTTTTGCACATGCATGATTCCAAGGTTGTTTTTATTAAATGTCTGACAAATTTTAGGTTTCTCTGGAGCCATCAGAAGTTTTAGATTCTCTACCAAAAGTCTAAACCCTTGCCAGGTCATGCCCCTTCCCTCCCCCAATCCATCCCTCTCGCCTAACCAGTTTCCCAGGAAAAAAGCCTTTATAATGGGGATTTCTCTGCCCTTTTGTTATAGTGTCTGTACCATAATTTACTTTAAGTAATTCAGTATAGCTACTGTAGTACTCTAATGCTTTAAAGATGGAGAATTAGCTGTGACATTCTCTAATATGAACCAATACCTTAGACTCAGTGACCTGTGAGGTTTTTTTTTTTAATTTGCATAAAACATGTTAAAAAGTTATATCTGTTGCTGAAATTGGTGGCGCTTGCGATGTGTCTTGTTAGGGGAGGTGTGACATGACCCGTGGATCTTGTATGACTAAGATATAAGAGGGCAGCCAGACCACCTGCATAGGTAACCATGCAGCCTCCAGCACTGGAGCCTGTGACCCTCCACTTCACCTAGGACCGTGCCCCCTGCCCTGTGAGACTACACCCCCTGCTGGGTTTCATTTTGGAATGTTGCTGCCTTTCCTTCAGCATGGGCCTCTCATGCAAGGTGCTGTTCATCAAAATACTGAGGTGGAGAGAAGGACTCAGTTTGGATGACTGTACGTACTTGCTGAAACATTTTTGTGTGTGTATATCTAGTTAAATTTGGTATGAGATTTACTTTTATAGTGAGAGTGAGGTGGGGTGCAGTGAAGAGTGTGACCTAAATCTGGGGTCTCGAACCACTAGAAGCCTCTGATTTTTATCCAAAGAATCTGACATTTATCCAACATCCACCTTGGCTCAGAAGCAAAGCATTTGAAAAATATGGATGCTCAAATCCCAGCTCCAGTAAGTCCGATTTAAATGATACCTGGGTCCGAGACATCGATATGTTTCAAAAGTTCCCCAGGGAATTCCAATACACAACCTGGGCTGAGAACCTCTGCCTGAGAAGGATTCACAGCACTCATTCCGCTTGCCTAGGGAGAGGTTTCCAGCCAGACCGGTGGGTCTCAAAATAAATGTTTAGAAACAGCTGGAGGTACTTGCCTGTGGCCCACACTCCAGACTCCCACTCAGGGACCCTGATTGAGGTCTAGAGAGGGACCCAGGCAATTGCCTTTTAGTCCAGCAGCCAATAGTGGCTCTTACAGATGGACCACACTTTGAGAAGTTCCTAATAGCCTGGACAGCCAGGTTCCTCACCCACCAGCTCTGGTCCACAAAGTATAGAAATTTTCTTGTAGGTTACCTGGAAAGATGAATCAAATAGTACACTTTATCCGCAAATATCAGAACTTCGTTACAGAAAAATGCAACCTCAGACATAACTAATCTGCTTGTCCTTGTCAACTCAACTCTTGAACTGGCACGAGCTCTGATTTCTTTCAGGGGGCTGAAACGGTACCCAGATCTGCCTGTGGTTTTGCCTAAAAGAGGGTTTCTCTTGACAACAGCATCAAGTTTTGCGTCGAACACTGTTGTGTGTCTAGATCTGAAGTGATTGCTGGAGCATATGGAAATCAGTAAGAGTCAGACCCTGCTGTCACAAAAAAGAAGTCTGACTGGGGAGGTTAGACACATGCCCAGGTTCCTAGAATGTAAGAAACTAAATATAGTAATTGCAATAGAAAAAATGTACAACGGGAACAAGAGGAGGAAATGGGTCCATTGAACCTGGGTGTTGGTAGGTGTCCCAGAGAAGACAATATTCGAGTCAGATCCCCGTGGGTAAGCAGATTCCCCCCTCTCCATGGTCCCAGAAGGGTAGAAGAAGAAAGGCCTTCTGGGTAAGAGAGCCAGATGGCATGAGCGAAGGTTTGGAGGCATGGACGGACGTGCGTGAGAACCAGAGAGCAGTTGAGCAGTTATAAATGGCACAGAGTGGCAAAGAAAGAGGAAAGGTAGTTTAAAGCCGGATGGACCTGGGCTTTGGACGTCCTGCTAAGGAGTTTGGAATTTTTCTTTAGGCAGTGAGAAGTCATCACAGATTTTTATACAGGGGTGTGACATGATTTCAGAATATGGTTCTGGTAACAAAGCGGGTGAGTAGACTGGAGGGGAGAGAGAAACTGGGGGCAGGAAAACCAGTTAGGAAGCAATTGCAGTTGTTCAAGAAAATGATGCTCTCCACCATAATAGTCCTATTCCTAAAATAATGTACTAATCATCTTGCTTCATTTTATTCCTCTTATTTCTGGGGCTAGAAAAATCACTTAGCCTTTCTGTGACTCAGAGTCCCTCCCTATTAATAGAAGATGACAAAATCCTTAACTTACCTCACACAGGGAGGTGCTGAGAGATGCTTGTAAGCCAGGAAAGAGGGGGAAATGTTATTCTAAATGCCATTGGTGACATTTCTCTCCAGGAGACAAACTGCCTTTCGCCTCTAACTTTTTATTATGAAAATTTCAGACCTGCAGATAAGTTGAAAGTTGAGTAAAAGCATCAGAAACAGTTAAGTTCCTGCAGAAGCTCCAATTGCTCAACTACCCAGGAAGTGGCATTTCTTTTTTTTTTTTTTTTGTGGTACGTGGGCCTCTCACCGTTGTGGCCTCTCCCGTTGCGGAGCACAGGCTCCGGACGCGCAGGCTCGGCGGCCATGGCTCACGGGCCCAGCCGCTCCGCGGCATGTGGGATCTTCCCAGACCGGGGCACGCACCTGTGTCCCCTGCATCTGCAGGCAGACTCTCTACCACTGCGCCACCAGGGAAGCCCGGAAGTGGCATTTCTAATACAGTCACCCGCGCCCTTTAGGACATAAATGCCATTGCAACATGTGTGGTTAAAAACACTGTTCCGTAAAGTGAAATTTTGTAAAAAAAAAAAAAAAAAAAGCTTGTCTCCCCATTGTTTTTCTTTTCATTAGAAACAAAAGTGTAAGGGATGTTACTCCTGTTGCTGAAATGCGGGTGGGGGGTGTCCCCTGTCTGTAAAGGAGCTAAACACGGTCATTTAAGTGAAGAGTTGGGCATAATGCTTTCAAGTGTTCTTGTTTTGGGGGTCCTAGACCCTGGCCTGGTAGCAAGGGACACCTGGCCATGCCTTTTCCACCTGCTGCCGCGGCCTCTCTGACAACTAGATCGCCATTTCACCGCCCAGAACCATAGCAGAATTCTCTCCTCTTTTTGGAAGGGTATCACCGGTATCTGTCACAGAATGCAGTACAGACTGAAAATGCTTTCCATTTTGTCAAAATGACTGTCTTCTACCTTTAAAAAAATCCATGCTCAATATATCTGCTGAGTTGGGGCAAGATCTTCTGAGGAATAAAAAGATAAATCACATGGGGACACTCGCCTCAAGAAGCTAACAGGTGGGACCATGACCTAAGAGAGAATGTTGCCGAAGTAGCATTCAGTGTGCAGGTAGAACAGTATCAAAGTTCAAGATCAAAAAGGATGGTGGTGTTAGGTGACGGACAGAGTCCTGCCAACCCAGGATGGGACGATTTAGACTTACAATGAGGAACTCCACGGTTCTTTGTTTTATATATGAAAACTAAATGATTATAGAGTGATATAATAAGGGTACATGTCAGGAACACATAAGGAGAAGATAATATACAGTACTTTCTAAGGAGTTACATAAGGAATGAGTGATTAGTTCTCTCAAATGGAAATATTTGCTCTGGTACAGTAAATTATTCTGATTCATTTGTTCTCTCTTAACATGGATTTCTTGGAAAACTTACGGTGAAATTCATCACAAAGTAATTGGGAGATTACAAATTACAGAAGAATAACCCTTTTTAATCCTTACACAAATTAGTTCTTATTTTAAGGGCAGTTTAAATATCACAACATCCCAGTCTGCATTTACTTGCCCATTACATGTTAGATTCTTTTACTTCACAGAGCTCAAGGAAAACAGCTAGAAACATGGCTGTGCTGGCAACAAAGAATCCGTTACAAAGGGAATTAATAAAGATTTATCCATTTACTAATAAAGTAATGTGACCATTTGATAGTTCTAATTTCTGGTTAGATCTTTAAAGGTGACTTATTCACTTCTTTTCAAAAAAATGTGCAAGACATAGACTGGGAGAAAATGTTTGCAAAAGACACATCAGATAAAAACTGTTACCCAACATATGGAAAAAAAAAAACTCTTAAAACTCAACAGTAAGAAAATGAACAATCTGATTTTTAAAAGGGCCAAAGACCTTAATGGACACTTCACCAAAGATATACAGATGGCAAGTAATCAGGGAAATGCAAATTAAAACAATAATGAGATACCACTGCACACCTATCAGAATGGCCAAAATCTGAAACACTGACACCACCAGAGGCGGGCGAGGTTGTGGAGAAACAGGAGCTCTTATTCTTTGCTTGTGGGAATGCAAAATGGTGCAGCCACTTTGGAAGACATTTTGGCAACTTCTTACAAAACTAGACATACTCTTATCGTAGGATCCAGCAATCCTACTCCTTGGTATTTACACAAAGAAGTTGAAAGCATGTCCACAAAAAAAAAAACCTGCGTGCAGATGTTTATAGCAGCTTTATTCATAGCTGCTAAAACTTGGAAGCAACAAGGTGTCCTTCAGAAGGTGAATGGGATAAATAAACTGTGGTACATCCAGACAGTGGAGTATTATTCAGCACTAAAAAGAAATGAGTTATCAAGCCATAAAAAGACATGGAAGGGGCTTCCCTGGTGGCGCAGTGGTTGAGAGTCCGCCTGCCGATGCAGGGGACACGGGTTCGTGCCCTGGTCCAGGAGGATCCCACATGCCGCGGAGCGGCTAGGCCCGTGAGCCATGGCCGCTGAGCCTGCGCGTCTGGAGCCTGTGCTCCGCAATGGGAGAGGCCACAACAGTGAGAGACCCGCATAACGCAAAAAAAAAAAAAAAAAAAAGAAAAGACATGGAAGGAGCTGAAAAGCATATTGCTAAGTGAAAGAAGCAAATCTGAAAAGGCTACACACTGTATGATTCCAACTATATGACGCTCTTGGAAAGACAAAACTATAGAGACAGGAAAAAGATCAGTGACTGTTGAGGGTTGGAGGGAGAGAAGGATGAATTGGTGGAGTACAGAGGATATTTAGGGTGGTGAAACAATATTATAATGGTGGATACGTGTCAGTATATATTTGTTAAAATTCATAGTATGTCCCACACCAAGAGTGAGCCCTTATGTAAATTGTGGACTTTGGGTGATAATGATGTCTCAGCATAGGTTCCTCACTTATAACAAATGTTCCACTCTGGTGGGGGATGTTGGTAATGGGGGAGGTTGCACCCTGCTCAGTTTTGCCCTAAACTGAAAATTGCTCTAGAAAAGTCTTTTTTAATTAATGAAAAAATAATGCGTATGCTGCTTCCAGTTGACTTGAAACTACAGAATACAGTTTTCTCATGAATTAGATGAAAGCCCCTTTTCAAATGTCTACATATATTGTACAATTTTTTCTTCTCTTAAAAAATAAAACATTATTGGGCTTCCCTGGTGGCGCAGTGGTTGAGAGTCCGCCTGCCGATGCAGGGGACACGGGTTCGTGCCCCGGTCCGGGAAGATCCCACGTGCCGCGGAGCGGCTGAGCCCATGAGCCATGGCTGCTGAGCCTGCGCGTCCAGAGCCTGTGCTCCGCAACGGGAGAGGCCACAACAGTGAGGCCCGTGTGCCGCAAAAAAAAATAATAATAAAAATAAAAAATAAAACATTATTGAGTTATATTTGGATAGATGATACTTCTTCATGGAAAAGGAAAGAAGTGGTAGAGAGTAAAAGTAAGTCTCTCCTAGATACCTAGTTCCTTTCCCTAGAGGCAACTATTAGTAACTGGTCTGGTACATCCTCCCAAAGAGAGAGTCTATGCATATACAAACGTATACATTTACTATTACTGACGTTATTACCAATGTTACACAACAGTAGCAGACTAAACATACAGGAGTGCGATTTGGTTTTTCACTGAGCACATTTTGGAGATGGGCTTTGTAAATTGATACAGCCACTATGGAGAACAGTATGGAGGTTCCTTAAAAAACTAAAAATAGAACTACCATATGACCCAGCAATCCCACTACTGGGCATATACCCTGAGAAAAACATAATTCAAAAACACACATGTACCCCAATGTTCATTACAGCTCTATTCACAATAGCCAGGTCATGGAAGCAACCTAAATGTCCACCAAAAGAGGAATGGATAAAGAAGATGTGGTAGAGATATACAATGGAATATTAGCCAT
Source organism: Phocoena sinus (assembly GCF_008692025.1). Lineage (NCBI taxonomy): Eukaryota > Metazoa > Chordata > Mammalia > Artiodactyla > Phocoenidae > Phocoena > Phocoena sinus. The sequence continues at coordinate 31,117,014 of NC_045772.1, read as the reverse complement.
AAAAAGGAACGAAATTGGGTCCTTTTGCAGAAACATGGATGGACCTAGTGTCTGTCATACAGAGTAAAGTAAGTCGGAAAGAGAAAAACAAATATATTAACACATATATGTGGAACCTAGAAAAATGGTACAGATGAACCTATCTGCAGGGCAGGAATAGAGATGCAGATGTAGAGAATGGACGTGTGGACCCGGAGCTGGGGGGGAAGGGGGAATGGGATGAATTGGGAGATTGGGATTGACACATATACGCTACCATGTGTAAAACAGATAGCTAGTGGGAACCTGCAGTATAGTGCAGGGAGCTCAGCTGGTGCTCTGTGGTGAAGGAGATGGGTGGGATGCAGGGGAGGGGAGGGAGGTCCATGAGGGAGGGGATATACGTATACCTATAGCTGATTCACTTCATTGTACAGCAGAAAGTAACACAACATTGTAAAGCAACTGTACCCCAATTAAAAAAAAAAAAAGAAAGAAAACATAAGAGCTTCTTCATTCTCTTTAATGGCTACATAGTATTCTGTTACATGAGCATAGATAGCATAGTTTATTTATGCAATCTTCCTATCCATGGGCATGGTGGTTCTTCATAATCTTTTCTGCTACTGCAAGCAATAACTGCAGTGAATATGCTTTTATACATTTATCTACTTCGTATATGTTTGTGGGATAAATTCATAAATGTGGAATTGCTTGGTCAGAGTATGCAAGTTTATAATTTTGCTTCATATCACCCAAACGCCCCTTTCAGAGATTGTACTAGTTTGCATTACTGCCACTCATGTATTTTTTTCATACCTTAGCTGACACAGTGTGCTCTCAAACCTTTTGCCAATCTGATAGATGAATCTTGATATCTCGTGGTGACTTTAACTTCCATTTCTCTTATTAAGAGTCAGGTCAAGCATCTTTGCATATGTTTAAAGCCTGTTTGAATTTCCTTTCCTATGAACTATCTACTCATATTCTGTCCCATTGTTTTGATTGGTAAATAAGTAAATTAAAATCCTATTTTATTTGTATACCTTATTTTTTAACCATAATATTAAGTTGATGGTAGCCACTGAATTTAAATACCATAACTCAATCATTAGTTTCAAATAGAAAAAAAATGTGGAGGCACTTAATCCCTGAGCACACTTTGATATATAACTCACTGGTGCTTGACTTTTCCTTTTCAACTCATTCTAAATGTCATCTTATAATGAAAACTGTTTCTAGTCCTCAGGCTTGCTCAGGGTCCAGCAGTTCTGGTTTTTGTTTGTTTTGTTTTAATCCCAGAAGAGTGTCTTAAACTCAGCCTCAGACATTATTATCTATGCAAACCTTCTGAGGAATTTTAATTCATTAAAATAACAGCCTTAATATTGTCTTCCAGCATTCACAGTCTCTGCCTTTCGATAGTACCAAATATCTAAGCGCCTTTATCCTCACCCCGAGGCCCCCCCCCCCACCTCTCAATAAGAAGATCCTATCTAGTCCATTAAATAGAGAAGTGAAAAAGTCCTTTTCTCTTTCTCAGTCTGGGTATGGTTTAAAGTGTCTTGTTTACAATCTCCAAATATCACATTGCTCTTGGTGGCAGATATTCTCTAGCTATTGATTAAAATATACATATTTTACCCTAAACTGAATATAATAAATCAAAAGGATTTTGAGTATTACTTTGAACCGGCTTTATCACACCTACATGTCAGGAATTTGCTGAGAGTGAAATAGAAGGTAAAGACACAAAGAAGACAGAGGATAGCATCAAAGGTGATACGATGGAGATCAGGAAGTAGGTTTGTAAATACCAGGCTGTATGTAGGAGAAGCTGCTATCTGTTGTTCTGGTTTATCACCAACCAGGCTGGGCAGAAGCAACCAATCTGAGAAAAGAATTGCTGGTATCCAATCATACTGTGGTGAGAGGAAACCCAGTTACAGGAAAGTTAGATGAGATTTAGAGACCATATTCTCAACCCAGAAACACTTCACTGGAGCAGTACTAGTTAACCTTAACGCAAACTTTAGATCTCCGTTCATTCTTCTTATTAAGAAGACAATAGACTGTTGGCAGGAGGCCAGATTGAAGATATAATGTGTGATTTTTTTTTTTTTTTTATCATTGTCTTAACCAAATTTCCTAGAGAATAAAACCTGCAGCAAAGATTACTTGCTAAGGCTACGTTGGATTCGGCAATCCCAGGGCTGCAAAAGTGAGAGAGAAAGAGAGATGAGGCAGGAGAGAAAGGAATGCAGATACCAGGCGGGCGTGTTAAGGAACTGGCCATAAAGTCACGAGGAATTACGGGCCAGTTGCTCATCCTGCAAGTCACCTTGAAGCAATCCATCAGGTAGGGGTGGGGGTGGAGGAAGGAAGAAGGGTTTATCTTCTTGGCCTCTAGTCCCATGATTCAAAGTTTAAGTCCTCTGCAACATCTGGGTTGTTTTTCAGCCACTTCAGGGAGCCATTAGGAAAGCCAGATTCCACATCTTAGCAAGCTGACTGGAAGACATGGGAGGGCAGCAGCCATCCATAAGGTACATGAGTCTTGTCTGGTCAGACCTGGGCCAGGAAGCACTGAGGCTCCTGTTATGGCAGGTGAGATGTGGTCCCACCAGAACCCCGCCCCCAGGAGGCTGTCCATTCAGGATGAGGTAGAGGCTGGGAGTCAGGTGAATCTGGGGCATCCCGAGAGGCACAAAAATGAGTCCAGTATGGTCATGTTTATAAATTATGAAGAATCATTTTAAAGCTTTTAGGATCCAAGAATTAGTGCTTTTGTGAAGGTTAGTATGAATGACTTTCAGGGTGGAAATTCTATTATTAACAAGATTTATGATGGCTGAAATCTTTTTTATGATTATTCAGATTGATTTCTGGACTGAGTTTACTCATTCTTCATCAGATGACTTTTATTATTAAAGTGGATCCTGAAGGAGTGTTCATTAATAAAAAAAAAATGCTCTTAACCACAATTCTTTGGTTCCAAGTGGTATATTTGTGTTAAGAAACATATGTCAACTTCTAGACACATATTTTACCAAAACTCCTATTGCACTAAAAATCACAAGCTTTTACCTCTCTGCACATTCATTCGTGTGCTCACAACAGGGTCCTGTGCTGTGGGTCTAGGGGAGGGAGGGCAGATGGTGGTGATGGAAGTGGGGGAAAAAAAATCAGTGGAAGAGAGTCTGTTGATGGAATGAGTTTCATAATCTAAAAATAAAATAACCACAATTACTTATCCTAGTATGCCATCCAGATAACATTTGGAAATTTACATAGAAGTAACAGGAGGGCCTACATGAAGCCTTCTGAAAAAAAGTCAGCTTTTCAAAAATGTATGTTCTGTTGGATTTTCGGGACTCTAGAAACTTATTTTTAGTTATCCAAGTGAAAAGACCATAGTTGTTGTCATCTGCATACAAACAGCAAGAAGCTCACTTTGGGGACCAATACATGCGCACTTGTCCCCAACATCGTACTGTCTTTGTGTCCTTTCCACGCGCCCCGCCCCCACCATCGAAAGCCCCACCAAGAACAATTTGTGTTTCCTGCTTCCTGCTTCAAGCTCTCTCCTCCAGCTTCCCTCTAGGCATTTGCCAATCCCTTATGAGGTTAGGGAGCTTGCACTGTGGCACAGAAAGAATATTCATGTACTGACTTCATATCCTGCAGGAGAAAGAAGACAGCAGGAGAAACTCTGTTGCCACTAATTGAAAGGAGTTTATCACCTTATCTTTAGAAGGTTTAATGTCAAAACTTCAAAGAGAGGATAAACAGTCCAATCTGAGCCTAGCTTGAGTTTCCCACTTTCCCTGGAGTTTCTATGTTTCAGAGGAATCTGAGCGGATGTGGAATTACATGTTAGTACCTGAAAGCGGGCACAGCCCTTACCCTAAAATGAATGTACACTTACTTCCAAAGGACTCGTTTCCAGAGTGTGGTGGAAGGAACAACAGAGACAGCTACATGCCCACACGCTCGCCCATCTGCCGTTCCAACCACACATCTCTCCCCTCCGTTTCCTGCAAATGATTCATCTATTCTTTTTTTCCTTCCTTAAAAATAACTGTGTAGGTATTTAAGGAGGGGAAAGTCATTAAGAAAAGTGGAACCTGGAGTTCTTAGGATGAGGTAGAGCAGATTAAACAGTCTGGAATTTCACAAAGCAAACAGTGTGGGTGTGGGCTCTGGGCTCTCTCCTGCTGGTGCCTCGTTTCATAACAGGCTCTCACCATCCATCATGAACAGGTCAACAAGAATGGCTGCATGTAAACTATGAGCATGTGAGTTGCTAAAGAGCAGAAGAGGAGACAACAGCGGAAGTCGGGAAGGATTCTGGATTTCCCAGCTGAAGATGCTGTTCATCTTACCCACCGTCATACACGGCTTCTGTCGCTAACTTTACACTGATGAATGGCACCTTTGTGACTTTTTCTAATAAGCAGACCAAAAAGCTGCCACCACAGTCACACGTTAAAGGAGACCCTGACCAATCACCAGAGAAGGTGACTACGACCGTATCCCCGACACCAAAGGGTTTTAGTGACAACATACTGCATATTGATGAGCACGTCCAAAAGGAGGGGCTTTGTAGATAGTTATTAAATTACATCACTTGGAGGCAGATGGGCCTTGGTTCAAATCCTGGCTCTGCGACCAGCTCCTGGGACATTAGGCAAGTTGCTAAGCCTCTGGGACTCTCAGGTGCCTCACCTGTGTGTTGGGGGATAAGGACACCTCCCTCAAGGGGTTGGAGTGAGGACTGAGGAGAATGATATAGGTAAAGTACTTCCTGGGGTCCTCAGAAGAAGGTAGATACACAGATATCAGATGATTAGGGAAATGTCTTATTTCACATCATCTTCTGTCACACCTACACCTTGATGAGCGCAAAGTCAAGAACTCAAAGGGACCAAATGTAGCCTATTCCAGTACAGCCTCGCCCATCAGGAGGGACCCAGCAATAGAATCGCATGGGACATACTCTTCTTGTTAACGCAAGACACGGGGAGGGGAGAAAGAGGGCGGTAGAGAGACAAGAAGAGCCTGATGACATCTTCTCCTTCCACCCCCAACAGTCGCTACATCCCCTGTGGCAAGTGAAAGGCCTGAGAAGTGAGTGATCCCTTTGCTGAGTAAAATAAACAGTTCCCAGATCAGACTGACTTCGTAAAGACTCTAGCGTGATGCTCCCATTTTTCTCATCCATAAAATGGGCGTCATAACGGCACTTACATCTTGAGTTGTTGTGAAGATGAAATGAGATAATCTATGTGATGGACTAAGCACAGGAGCCCAGGACAGTCAGCAGTACATAAATGTTAGCTACTGTTACCACTTTGTGTCCCTTGTCAATATACGGAGTTGTTAACAATTACTTTATTCATTAACTTGTTTCTTGATGGATCAGTTTTCATTTAATAAACACCTGCTCGTGAATCATTCAGTGACTCATTCATTTATTTATCATCAAATATGTATTCAGATCTTACGTTATGCTGATGCTATGCTAGGCTCAGGAGATGCCAAAGCTCATTTGGCAAGAAGTTCGAAGGCTCGTCAGGGAGAGAGACGTGTAAAGAAAAACGGGACGAGTCAAGGTGTACTAAGTGTCAGGAGTCAGGAAGGGCTTCACAGAGGAGATGCTTTTTTGTTTTTTTTTTTCAAGAAGACGTTGGGGGTAGGAATTTATTAATTTATTTATTTTTGCTGTGTCTGGTCTTCGTTTCTGTGTGAGGGCTTTCTCTAGTTGCGGCAAGCGGGGGCCACTCTTCATCGCGGTGCGCGGGCCCCTCACTGTCGCAGCCTCAGAGGAGATGCTTTTTGAACTGGATCCTGAAGGATGAGCAGCCCGAGGAGTTTGGGCTTGGGAATTTCAGGTAACAAAAACAGCTTGCAGGGCTTCCCTGGTGGTACAGTGGTTGAGAGTCCTCCTGCCAATGCGGGTGACATGGGTTCGAGCCCTGGTCCGGGAGGATCCCACGTGCCGCGGAGCAGCTGGGCCCGTGTGCCATAGCTACTGAGCCTGTGCTCTAGAGACCACAAGACACAACTGCTGAGGCCCACATGCCTAGAGCCCGTGTTCCGCAATGGGAGAGGCCGCCACAGTGAAAAGCCCACACACCGCAGCAGGGAGTGGCCCCCGCTCGCTGCAACTAGAGAGAGCCTGCGGGCAGCAACGAAGACCCAACACAGCCAAAAAAAAAAAAAAGGAAATAAACAAAACAGCTTGCAAAAAGAGATGAAGTTGTGGAAAAAAACAAACAAACAAACAAAAAAAAACAGGGCTGGGAGCCATGAGGACTTTGGTGTGGGTGGTGCTTGGCCATCTGCCTGGCGTCTTTCCCTGAATTCAGGCTCAACCCTGGGCTGAGGCCACAGAGGCCCACCTGCAGCTCAGCCCTACCCCAGGGGTTGAGCCCAAGCCTGCTCTTAGAGGGAACGTAAGTAGCTCAGCTAATCAATATCTAATCAGCTGGGCTCGGGCTTCTGTTCTGAGGCCCTGCTCCATTTCCAGCTGTGGCTGCCTGGTCCACGGATGGCTATTGCCTGCCAGATTCCTCCCCTTTGCCCTCTCAGGTAGAACACAGACTGATGACCTCTTGTTGAAAATCTCTGCTGACCATGTGGCTGAAGCGCCCCATCACTGCCTAGACAGGAATTCCCATCTAGAACCTGTTTCAACCACCTGGGAGAACCATCCCTAGAATCCTCGCATAAACAAACCTGGTTTGGCTCACCACGGATTGAATTCCTAAACGCCATTCTGACTATTGCTGATGAAAAATGCACTACCTGGATATTGAAGGTAGCACCAAACATAAGCTTTGGGGGATACAGGTTATGCAATATGCTTTTGTAAATTCCCCACAAGCATTTGGACTTAGAGAAGGTGTCCAATAAAAGCTCTCAGAATATATGAGCCTTGATGTTTTAGACCCAGGCCTGTCTGTCCTGATTGGCCTTTGATGGCGTGTGTCACTTTCCTTAACGTCGCTCAGATTAGGACACTAGTCATCTGCTAGCAGCAACAACTTTTAAAAAAACAAACTTGGGAATAAAGTCAGGAGAAGAAATAAGGACCATTTGGAAACTTGAGAACCCATACGTTCTCTATGTGATTTTTTTTTTCTTTCAGGAAGGATTTCAAAGTTTCAACCTGTTTTAATGCTAGCCCATCTGGCTGCTTTATTAATGAGAACCACAGCATCTTCTAATGCTCTCATGTGAGGCAGTACTTTCCAAGAACTTACAGAAAGAACTTTTGGATTTGATGTACCATATTTTGTCTTTTTTTCCCCCTTTGGGGGAAAGAAAACCCACAAACAACTGGAGTGCATTTTAGAGAGGGTATGTGCATAGAAATATTCAGTGAGTCATGCCTTGTGTTGTAGGTCTATTCCGGTGCGTGGGGTTTCCAGAACAATTACATAAGTGTTAGCATAGCCAGGAACTTTTGACATTTGTGGCAGCTTAATGGAGTTCTTTTCTTCATTGAAAATATCCTAATTGTTGTTTCCTTAAATCTGAAATGCATAAAACGAGTGAAGCAGTATAAATTTGATTTTGAGGCATTTCTATCAAGTGTGCTTTGTTGGCAAAGAAACGGAAGAAAATTTATTTGAAATGAAATACAGGTGATCAAACTGTAACAAATATAATAATCTAATCACCCAGTGAAAATTGCATGGGAGCATCAATTGTAAGAGATATTTTTGTTTCTTTCTCTTCTATCATCCGTCAAGATTTCCTTCACAGTCTGAGAGTCTGTAGCACATTGTTTACTTGGACAGCCTTAAAGAGGGGAGTTATTCAATAGCATGGTTTTGAATGCTGAGGTTCCAAAAGCCACTAGAACACACCAATATCTTGCTTTTATTTTTCAGAAGAGCACCCAGTAAATAATGTGATATTCCAAGTGCCACTAATATGCTCGCTAAAAAAATTTTTTTAAAGATACTCACGTTCCAAGATGCTCAATCTCCCAAAAAGAGAAACTAGAGAAAGACCCAACTAGAGCCCTTGTCAATTCATCTTTTCCATCTCAAAAGTGAGCCCCCAAAATCCAGGGTTGAAGGGCTTTCCGGGGAGGGTAGAGCCCTTGGTTCCTGTAGATGTTTGTTCAGTGTCTTGCACAACTTTCCTAACTGGCTTATTTTCCTGCAGATAAGAGGTTGTAGTTATGGGTGTTCCTGTATCTATTGGTTCAAAAGATTCGTGCAAAGGACAGGTGGGCAGAGCGGGCGCTGACTCACAGAGGTTGCTGTTTGCTTGTGCCCTATGTGCTCCTTTTGAGGGGAGAGAGCACAGTCCACCAATTCCACCTCTGCACACCCGGCACTGCTGGATTCTTTCCACATGACCACAACTGTTTGAGCACCTTTCCTCTGCAGCAGAGCTGATAGCACAGGACACCCTGGGAATCCCTACAGAGAAGGAGGGGTGAGGTTGTGTGAACTGCATGGGCTGTGGTCACGTAGGTGAGGATGTAAATGCGAACACAAATGTAGTAAATATCCCTGTGACACCCAGTCATCATCAGAGTGTGCTTGGTGTCATTGGGGTACGACGTGCTGTCCAGGACTATTTCCAAGAATCTACCATACGTGTACCCCGGGGGGCTTAGGAGACAAGGCGAAAGGAGGAATTTGGTGTCCCTGCCAAGTTTCCTAAATAACGGAGATGACTTTTGGGGGGAAAGTGGTGTGTTCATCCCAGGGCTAGGAGGGTGGAGGGGGAAGAAGGCAGCCTTTGCAAGTAAGAGAATGCTACCAGAACCATGCGTGTCAGAACATAGCCTCAGACCCACAGGAAAGAGGTGAGGGGAGCTGCCCTACGTGACTGCACTGAAACACTCTTCACCTGACTCTTCATATTCCTGGCTTTCTGCGTCCGGTAGTCACCAAGTCCAACTAGCTCTATCTCTTTTGATTCTGGAATCTATCTTTCCTTCTTTCGCTCTCCAGTCCCTGAGTTCAGTCTCTCACCATCTCTCACCTGGATTGCTACAATAATAGTCTCCTAACTGGTGCCCCTGCTTTCAGTCTTGCCCCAGACAACCCATATCTCACCAAGGGGATCTTATCTTTTGTTGTTGAACAATTGGAATTTATTGGGAAGATTTCTGTCAGCTCTCTAGGGGGACCAGAAGATACCTAAATTGATAGAAATTGGCAGGGAGTGGATGGGATAGGTCTAGGAACCATTCAGCAGTGTTGTCAGTGCCCTGTCCCAGAATGAATGATCTTCATTCGTGATCTGTCATTTCTGGGGATTTTTTTTTTCTATCTTTCTATCCTCGTTTCAAGACTTTGATTCTAAGAAGTAAACAGTGTTCCAGCTTGGGTTAGGTAGCTGTTTGTTGGTGAGTAGAGGGTTGAGGGCACCTAGGTTTAATAGTCTCACCAGGTTTTCCAGTGGGGGAGATGTAATCCTTCAAAAGAAATTCAAATTGGAGTGAATAACGAGCGGTCAAAAATCAGCTTGTGCCCATGATATGTTGTTCATAGAAGGGGCATCTAAGGACAGTGAAAATATATATTATTCCACTCTGACAGCTTGTTAACTTATCTCTCTTCCTCAATACACACTGAAGTCGTTGAAGGAAGAGCCATGTCTTATTCATCTTTGTATTCCTGCCCTCTCATAGACACTCATAGATACATACAATAAATATTCATTGTATGAAAATGAATCAATGTCCATGTAAATGAAAGCATTGTTTGTCTAGTCTGTAAGATTCCACAATGACTTTATGGTCCTCCAGCCTTCAGTGATCCTTTTCCCTGACCTAAGCTGCTCAACACTGAACTTACTCAGTCCACTCACTCACCCTCCGGGTGCTCCCAGAAGGGAAGAAAGAGAACCAAGAGACTATATATCAGATACAAGATTCTTTCTGCTTCCATTCATCCATCTCTTCTAGCATCATTTTGGTCTTAGGAACTCACAACATGCATTTCTTCCTGGAATGTGTAGTAGTTCTTGATGAGCTGATAGCTAACTACCTTATGTGACATAACACAGTGGACGAAATGTGCTTTGAAATCAGACAGATGTAGGCTCCAATATGAACTTACCAATGACCCTGGATACTTTTTGACCCTGGACCCTTTGTGACCCTGGATACTTTTCTTAACCTCTCTGGATCTTGGGTTACACGTAGGTTCACTGAAGATACTACAAGTGTAAATGATGCTTGTCATAATGCTTGTCACATGACAGGTGTCTGGTACACATCAGCTCCATTCTGGGTTGGTGACTTGCAGCGATAGAGGCATGGGGGAAGCTTGTAGTGCTAGAGGTGGTAATTTGAACTGAAAGGAAAAAAGAGAGAAAAGCAGAATGGACATACTGATTTGCTCTAACATGAATCAAAGTCAATGATTAACTTTTTGCTGAACTATATAAAACATATCAAAGTTTAAAAAGATGTAACAAATAGGTTTAAGAGAGACCCAAGTCCTTATGTTTTCTGAAACAACAGAATTAGATATTCCTCAAACGAAAACCTGCACAGGCGTAACATGGGAAGAGATTTCTTCTCCAGTGTGTGTTGTTTTGCTCCACTGCAGGAGGCACTGGGATGAAATCCTGGGTGCATTATAGGTTTTTCTGTTGTATCACCTAAGAGGTCACTTACATGGAAACCCTAGAGCAGAATACCTCAAGGACTGGAGAGTCAAATGAGCAAGCTACCTTGGGGTGGCCAGGGGTGAGGATGGCTGGATCTGCCCAATAGCTTTCCCCACTTCTTCGGCACCCTCAATTTTTTGTTATTGTCTATCTCATCAAGAAAACAATACTTTCAATTTATTACACATGTAATAATTAATTGATTGACAAAATAAAAAATTTTTAGAGAGGTCAGTTTTAGCAAAAAGAATTTTAAAACATCTTTGTTTTCTCTTCACACCTGTATCTTTGTTTTCTCTTCACACCTAAAAAAAAAATCACAGATAGCAGATTCGATGGTACTGCCGTAGAAATATATTGAGTTTCTCTCAAATTAAATAAAAAATGGGTTGACCTGAGGAGAACTGAAATCAACAGCTCAGAAGGAGGGCATGATACCCACTCCTCCTCTCTCCAGTCTCATTCCTTTTACCCATTTTTCTCCTTCTCCAAAATTCTAAGCTGCTCACACATCCCAGACTGTTCCTGAGGGAAGGAGTATATGCTGTCCTGGTGTGGGGGGATGGCTGGTGTGCTAACAGGTGGTTTGGAGGAGATGGAAGATATGAGCTAGAACTGGAGGATGGTGAGTTAAAAGTAGTCTAACCCACACCACGCCTCTCCCTTTAGAACTGCACATTCTTCCCCTGCCATAGGGCAGCCACGTGCCACAATAGCTTGAGGAGAGAGAGCCTTGATATTTCTTCAGAGAACCTCTTTTCCCCCGTAGGAGAAATGGTTTTCCATCATGGTGCCTTCCCCTCTCCTGGCCAAAGGGAGGTCACATACATAACCAAAATTAGGTCTACCAGGTTCTCTTGACCTGGAATTTCGGTGCGGATAGAAGTGACACAAAAACTGAGACTGGTTCTAAGTCACTTACTCTGGTAGCAATGGCCAAAGGGAATTACGTTATCCCTATAACCTGAATTCCTAGAGCTTCTCTTGTAATTTTATAAAGTGGATTCTCAGCTTCTCCTTCTGCGCTGTGAGCTCCTCTGTATCCTTCCAATAAGTTCGTTTGTTTGCTTAAGATACCCAGACTCTGCCTCTGTTATTTCCATCACAGAATCCAGACTAAAATAGCTTATCAGATGCCACAGACTTCAATATGCAATGCAGAAGGTCAAAATCTGGGAGGTGGGGAGAGTTGCTTGGGGTCAAACATTTACTAAGGCACCAAACTCAAGTTTTCTCAAGCCATTCGAATCCCAAACATTGGCTTTACGTCATCCCTCGCAAACCTGGGAAGGAAGAGGAGCCCTTGAACTAATTTTCCTGGAGTTAATTTGGTTGAAATCACCAGATTCTCTAGTTCTGTCAGTGCAGTTCTAATAAGTCCCACAGATTCTAGGAAAAGGTCAATGATGCTTGTCTAGGTGGGTAAGTTTCAATCAGTTTTGTAAGAAGCAGAGCCAGAGTTGCACAGTAATTATATAACAGATTATGATGGAAAAGCAGCCACTTCAGTGAGGTCAGTAGGCATTTGAAAAATCACTGCGTGGGAACATTTTCAAACCACAACCCTCCATTAGGAGCCTACATTTCCCAGAAGATCCTCATTCCTTCATTTAGGCAGCAATTTTAAAGTCAGCCGGAACCACTGTTTCTGCACGACAGCAACTGAAAAAGAGACAGGCTGTATTTTACTTTCCTATAAGCAGTATCTCCTGGTGTAGCATTTGGTATCCCTAAGATGTCACATTCTTTTGAAGTTATTTTCAGCTTTGGTTTGAAAAGTATCCTAAATCAGCAATGACCAGCCTTCTCCCCATGGAGTTTAGGGAGCAAGAGGGAGCCAGGGAAAGGGTTGCAGAGAAGATGAGTTTCCTGAAACCTTGACCAGAGCCCTCTTCAACCTGCTGAAACTTCTCCTCCTCCCCTTCCTCTCCTCCTCTTCCTCTTCCTTCCCCTCCTCTCTTCCCTCTTCTCCTCCCTCCTCCCCTCCCTCCTCCCCTCCCTCCTCTTCTCCCTCCTCTTCTTCCTCCTCTCCTCTTCTTCCTTCCCCTCTTCTCCTCCTTCCTCTCCTCCCTCCTCTCCTCCCTCCTCTCCTCCCTCCTCTCCTCCCTCCTCTCCTTCCTCCTCTCCTTCCCCCTCTCCTCCCTCTCCTCCTCCCTCCTCTCCTCCCTCCTCTCCTCCCTCCTCTCCTCCCTCCTCTCCTCCCTCCTCTCCTTCCCCTCTTGTCCTTCTTCTCCTTCCTCTTTTTCTTCTTCTCTTTCTTCTCCCTCTCCCCCTCCCTCCTCCTCCTCCCCTTGTCTGTGTTTGCTGCAGACGCCACTCCAGCAGCCTAATGAGAAAGAACGTCTGAGTATGCTTTCATTCAACAAGCATCTGTCGAGGATCTATTCCATATATGTACAGAATATATTCTCTATATATCCTGTACCAGGCACTGGTAAACTAGGCAGGCAGGGTGTTTGCCTTCAAGGAGCTTCTATTCCAATGGAGGGAGACAGAAGCAAACATGATGATTTCAGATCTGCTTGACTCATAGGTAGTCCTTGGGTCTAACCAGTAGGAGAAGGGGATTCGAACGTCCTCACCTCCCAGCTAGAAATGGTTGTTTGCATAAAGTAGCAATTAGTTCACCAAAAACTTCAGACAAGGATAATCAAAACAGGAAATCACTGACCAGCTAGCTTAAGTGGACCAACCAGGCCTTCCCTTTCCTGGTCAGCACGACAGTCCTCATTCCTCCCCTTCCACCTATCTCATCACCTATAACTTTGTCATCTACCACAAAGTGCCCTGTTGCTGTGGGTTTGATTGGGATTAGCCACAGTATTTTGATTAGGACACAGAACATTCCCCTGACACGCACACACTCCTAGAAAGTACATACCTCTATAATCTGCTACTATCATTTGTCAAAAATTATTATTTTTAAACCTTATTCTTCCTGGCTCAGAAATCATTCAGGAAGAGAACCACATTTCCAATGGGGCATTTGCCTTCCTTGTAGACATGGTCACTGGAAACCATCCAAAGAGGACCCCACACACCTAATTATTGTTTTGCATCAAAAACACTAGAAGCAGGAATACTGATGTAATATTAATAACAGCACCTCTGAATTTATAAAGTAAGAGTCTCGGTCTTCCATGACCTATTTACCTGATCCATCCCCATAAAAGTTGATCAATTTATAGGAGTTTGGGATTAACATATACACAGTACTACATATAAAATAGATAACCACCAACAAGGACCTACTGCATAGCAACTATATTCAATATTTTGTAATAACCTATAAGGGAAAAGAATCTGAAAAAAGAATATATATATATTTATATATGTATATGAATCACTTTACTATATACCTGAAACTAGTACAATTTGTAAATCAACTATACTTCAATTTAAAAGAAGAAAGAAAAAAAAGTGGATCAATTTAGTGAAAAGGATGAAAACCACATACAAATAAACCATTTATTATAATAATATGGCCTCTATGAATGAAAGTTAACATTTCTCCAACACCTGTAATAGGTCAGGCCCTATGCTAAGTGTTTCATGTAATTATCTCACTTAATCTTTACCCCAACCTTTCCAGGTAGATGCTATTACTACAGCCATTTTCCAGATGAGGAAATTGAGGCTCCAAAAGGTTAACTGTCTTGCCCAACAATATGTAACTACTTAGGGATGAAGCCAGCACTTAAAACCACGGCTGTCTGACTGCGGAACCCTCTTTCCTAATCACTGTTTTAAATAGGGGCACAGATTATTAGGGCTAGACCTTAGTCTAGGCACGAGGGAGCAGAGGCCCTGGACGACGAAGGATCTGCTTAAAGTCACACACCAACAGAATGAGACTTGCTCCTACACTGCGTCCCCCAACTGGAGAAAAGCTAGAATGAGTCTTTTGGTATTTGCCTATAAATTTACAGAGGAATATCTTTTGAGAGTTTGAGCTGAGAATATCTATGCCACATAAAGTGGAATCTTGACAAACTTATACTCACAAACCCAATTATGAGACTATCTATTCAGTCATAAGAAACACTTCTAAACCTTTGGAAACTAGCCATATTCCGGTAGGAGTCTCCACTTCCATCTGGATCTGTTCTGATAAGAGCAAACCTGGAGAATGGTAATCTGTTCCATAATAATATATTTATGTCAAGCTTTCAGGTGAGTCATTATTGAAAAACTCATAAGCAGAAAGTTAACTATTGTAATAAGCTGATGGTGATGGTACATGTTTTTATTACTTTGTTGTTTTGGTTGTTTTTTTCTTCTTTTTAAGAGCTCAATAAACCACACTGAATGTTAACAATCCATTAGCTCTAAAGGGAACATTTTTGCCTCCCAGAAAATTCATTTTACCTCCCGAATCTGAACCTGTAAACACAAAAGCTTTTTTGTCTTATAAAAAGGCTTAGCATTAGTTGTTTCCACAAGATTAGCCCCACTGATCTGAAGCACCTGTGCCTCTAGAAAATGTAGGACATTATCAATTTTTACCATTTGTCCAGGAAGCTATGCTTGGACTAATGTTATTTATCCAGCTGGCTATACTGACCAGGACAGCAAAGATCAAAGCAGTTGGGGATTGTGTAACATCGAAGATCTGCCCTGGTAATCAATCCTGGAGCATATGGACTTGATTACAAAACTCCTTCTTATATATCCTTTTACGACCCCAATAAGTGGAAGGCTGTGCTGTCTGTCATGGCCATAACCCACTTCCAGGGTACCTAGGACCAATTTTTAGGTTGTTCTGTAGTTCTGCTTAGTTTTCTGCATGGTGAGCACACAGAAAGCATGAGATGAAAACCCCAAAATGCAATTTGCAGCAATGAGACCCTTGAGATTGTTAAGAGAACAAGTTAAAAGGGGTGTGGGAGGAGGCCTGTGGAACTGTGTGTGCCCCGCACCCCTCCAGGATGGGCCTGCTTCCGCCCTCACCAGGGAAGAGGGCTGGATGCAATGGCATCCACATTCCTGTCCCCTCCTCCTGCCCTCACCCTAATGGCAGGAAGGCAGTGGAAAGCACAGGAAAAGACACTCATCAGGGGAAACAGCCTTGGGTGTCCAGTGAAAGCACGAGGGCTGGGGACAGGAGGGCCCAAACAGGAAGAGGAAAAATACAAGACAGTCTGGCAAGAAAGGAAAAATTGAAAGAGCCAAAAAAAATAACAGTAATAAAAATGGTGGGATTATATGAAATCACGTGTGTGAAACTTCTGAAAATTGTAAAGCACTATAGAATTTCAAGAATCATTCAATTGAAAAAAAATGTGGAAAAAAGTTTCAAGTTAAAAAATTGTTCTCATGAAATAAACAAACAACAACAAAACAAAACCGAAACAAAGCTACAGGCTGTATTGATTGACCTGAGAAGCAAGACACCGAAAGAAGCAATCGAAACTAGAAAGATGAAAAAGTGGCAGGCAGTGCTGGGAGCTCCTGCCACCTTCCCCAGGCAGGGCCAGGTCGCAGAGTGGGAGAAGCCGTTCCAACCAGGCACCTCCCAGCCTGACAAAAGACTGCTCTCTGCATGACCCCAGCCTTGCCCAGCTGCTTGGAAAGGAGCTTGCAGGAAGGTAGGAGGGAAGGGATTGCAGAGAACCTGCTAGCATGCCTCTTCCCTTACTGAGTTTGAAAGCTGCTCAGAGAACTTTAAAGGCTGACAGCTAAATTTAATCAGAGTTAAATCATTGAAATGAAGATGATGTTCTTATGCAACACATGTGAAAGGTGGTTCTGCCAGCACTTTCCCTACAAGGTAATGGTACAGACTCCTAGGAGCAGCCCGGCAGTTTGGAAATGTTATGAATTCAGGGGAGGCAGGAAATGTGAAAATCTGGTTCATTGCTAATATTGTCTTCCAGGGACTTGGGGCCTGTGGGTCCAACAGGCAGCGTTCCACAGCTGGTGTTCTGTGATGACAGTGCTCGCTCACTGGCAGTTCTGTGAACTTCTTCATACATGGCATCTTAACTACATTCTATATTTAAGACAGCCATTTTTTTCCCTCAGGAACTCCAAATGTTTTCTGCAAATGGAACTTGCATAAAATGTTACAATCCGGGACTTGGACTGAATGAAACATTAGTTTGTTTCCAGAGACTTTGACAGTCTGATTTTGTGCCAGTTCTGTCCTTTTAGAAAATGGACAGGCCTGGCTCTGGTTCAGACTAACTTGCCACATGATTTATTTTCTTTAAAAATAAATGTTAGGGCTTCCCTGGTGGCGCAGTGGTTGAGAGTCCGCCTGCCAATGCAGGGGACGCGGATTTGTGCCCCGGTCCGGGAAGATCCCACGTGCCACGGAGCGGCTGGGCCCGTGAGCCATGGCCGCTGAGCCTGCACATCCGGAGCCTGTGCTCCGCAACGGGAGAGGCCACAACAGTGAGAGGCCTGCGTACTGCAAATAAATAAATATAAATAAATAAATAAAAATGTTAAATCAACAGTGATTTAACATTTGATAAACATAATCTTGATATGGTGTGATGAGAAGGGCACTTTACCACTGAGGTTGTCCTCCCCAAAACCCATCACCCCTGTCTAACCACGAGAAAAACATCAGATAAAGCCAAATTGAAACACATTCTACACATAACCTGATCCAGACTCCTCAAACTGTCAAGGTCATCACAAACAAGGAAAGTCTGAGGAAGTGTCACAGTTTAGAGGAGCCAGAAGAGATGTGACAACTGGATGGGAACAGAAAAGGACATTAGGTAAAAACTAGGGAAATCTGAATAAAGTACCATCTTTAGTCAACAATATCATATTATTTTTCGTTCCTTAATTGTGACAAATATTCCGTGTTGATGTAAGCTGTTAACAATAGGGGAAACTGGGTGTGAGATATATGGGAGCTCTCTGTCCTATCTTCACAACCTTTTTATAAATCTAAAACTATTCTAAAATTAAATGTTTACTAAAAACATATATGTTAAAGTTAGTTTGCCTTGTGGTTCTGCAAAACCAAACATTTAAGTCCACGCATGTTTCCTCTTCTGGTTGGTTTAAATTCCTGTCCCCAGTGTCTCATTATCACTGGTAATTTCCCAAGAGGAAAACTGAAACATAAAGACAGGAGTGAACCCAACGTAAGGGACGATATAGTAAAGGGGAAATTGTTCTAGAACTCATCTACTTGCTTCATCACTCAGGTACCTGACCTATGGGCCTTGCCCAACTATATCCTGCCAGAATGCTGTGTAATAAAGGAGTTTTAGGTGTTACCTTTTTAAAGGTCTATGTATATTTCGATAGGATATTTTGGAGACGAAAATCAAGTCCTCAGGAATGATTTTTTAATGGTGGAATTTCCATGAAAAGATACAGCTGGTTAGGGATAGAGATTGGCTCCAGGGGTCCTCAAGCCCTTTCTATTCATGGGGCCAGGCCCTGTTCAAATGACACAGGGTCAGCTAGTCAGTATTAGGGCTGTGGCCATAAACCTGATGCCTAAGGTCTTGACTTCCCGGAGTCCATCCGGGATAACATGACTTCTCATTTCAGGTATATGTGACGCAGTGTGGGAGGGAGTCCCGGGGTCCATGACAGCAGGAGGAATCAGCCTTGCAGAGGTGACCTGTACCTTGCCTTTGGTCCTGAACATTGTCACAGGCTATCTAACCAAACCCGGCAACTGCTATAATGACGACATGGCAGACTTTGGACTCATAAAACCCTGAGTTCAAGTCCTCACTTCTAGGTTTGCCACTTCCTGGCTGTGTGGTCCAGGTCAAGCTACTTAATCTCGCTGATTTTTAGGTTTTCCATCAGGAACAAGGCTGACTGTAATCCTGCTTTGAAGGATTGGCTTGGGGATTAACTACATTGGGTGTGTGAATGCCCCTTGCCCAAAGTCTGGAATAGAGTAGGCACTGAACAAATATTCTTTCCCCTCCCCTTTTCCTTCCTTTCTCACAGAGCCAGGACCCTGGGGACAGACACAGTCTGGGCAGCTCAGCCCTTTCACAAATGGTTCTCCCTGCTCTCACGAGATTAGCATCTCTAATAGGATCAGGAATTCTGCTGATTCATTGATCATTAATCCTGAGGTGTGCAATTAATCTCTTCTGATTTGTGCGGAACCAAGCAAATTGAGAGCATACATTTATTTACTATTATTTTGCTGTTATTCAGTGGAAGGGTCTAATTTTATCCCGCCAGAAATCATCTGAGCAGCTCTCTTGCTGGACAATGAAGGTTAATTGAACCCAGGAGCTATGCAAAGTGGCCACTAAAAAGGATTGTTTAAAGCAAGATAGGAACCGTCTGCTAACAGGACACCTTGCTGCGAAAGATGCCAGTATATCTTTGATAGAATTGTGGGAGCAAATAAATAACAAAGTACCTGAGGAGGCTTAGGGTGGTAGGGAAAAGGATGCAAAAAATCTAACTAATTAATTAATTAAAATAAAAGGCAGGTGGCCAGGCAGGGTGAACAAGAAGAGAACCCTTAATACAGAGACAATCTGAAGTTTAGAAAGGCTGGAGAAGTTTCCGATCCGAAAGCCTAATAGGAGACTAAGAAAGAAAGCTTTCCCAACACACAGGCCATTTATATTTCTGATAGCAGCGCTTTCACAGTTAATGTGTTTCACAGTCAATGTGTTTCCGTTATGCTAAGTGTATCAAGTGTGTCTGTTATACTAGGCCTTGCTTATGTTTAACTATTCCCCTACAGTTGGGATATAGTTTGTTTCCAGATTTTGTTATTAGAAAAAAATATTGTATCAAAGTAGCGTGGCCGTAATATTTCTTTAAGATTCTAAAAAAGGTATGATTTTGTTACTTCAAGTTATTTCTACTTCTATAACAGACATTTATTGAGCGCCCAATCTGTGCAGCGTGCTGGGACACCAAAATGAGTAAGGTACAGGCCCTGTACTCAGGAGGTTCCAGTGGAAGCAGAATTTAGTGGAGACAGATGCTTATATAACGTATTTTAGTTCACCTTGAGAAGTACCATAATAAAAGTAAGTGCCAAGTTCTAAGATCTAACGTATGAAAGTCATTTGCACTGTACCTGGCCTAGTAAGCGCTCAGTACCAAATGACAACGATGAGGATGTTTGCAGCCCTACCGTCTCTGATAGAAATGCTGCTTCCCATGATTCACATTTATAGAAAAATACATAGAATCAATGATAACCCACATACACCTAAGCTACGCCAGCCAATAGCAAAGATTATCAAGTTCTTTCTATTTGCTAAAACAAAGTTCCTCACAGAACAGAAACTTCTTTCGTAGAGATGTTCTAATGGCACGATGTCATCCTAGTTCAAATGCTGTCAGATGGAATGACTTTGGTCTCTCTCAACGTGACATGGATCAGATAGAGCTATCTTCAGATAAGAGATAGGTTAATTTAGTTGTACTTATACGTCTCTAAAAAATGTGTAATATATATATATATATATATATATATATATATATATATATATATAGTACAATACTTCTATGGATTAAGGCAGATAAGGGAGCTCTAAAGTCTTCCATAGGTAGGATTTGTTTGCGTGTGATTCCAGATTCCTGTCATTGCCTTCAGCATCCAGGGCTACAGACCTGAACAATGGTTAATGTTTAAAAAGGTACAGCATGTTCTGGTTAACAGCCCTGCTCATCTCTTCCTGATGGTGCTGCTGTGATTGCAGGACTCAAGTAAGGCTTTTCATTCCATTGAAAACACATGAGAAATGATGCTCAAATCATGCTAAATGTGAGATTAAAGTTGCTTGAAGATAAAGAACTTGCAGCCTTAAAAAAAAAGAAGAAACTTGAATTAGCTTGGATATTTATGGGGATAGGTTTACAGTAGTATATAGAAATAATCCACAACTACCACTGAAATATGCACAAGGATTTCAGATAGGAAATGAAGGAAGTGCTGCATTAAACTGAAAGCCCAGTGGGATTTAAATAAGCCAAAGACAGATTCTCTGGTGAGCATTTGATCAGGGCACTGCTGGCATTGGCTCACCCTCTCGACTACAGTAGTGGAAAGAATGATATGGTCTGCCCATCAAATCCAGAATACAAAGTGCTTCCCACAGTCCTCCAACTATGCACTTTCCTCTTTTATTAGTCCCGTTCTCATGAATCCCCCGTACAATGCTTTCTGAGAGCCACAGTGCAGCTACTGACATTTCCCATAAATGATATGCCCAGTCTTCTTCCTACCAATCCAATTAGTTCCACTTCCTTCAAACGTTACTCAGCACTCCTCTGAGAAGCTCTCCCTGGTTGCATGTAGTCCTTCCGCATCATTGCAAACCCTAAGCAGTTATTTATGGAATGATTTGCTCTCTATGGCTGTGTATTTACTTGCACTGGGTTTGGTCCTGGAGCTATACTGATGAGTGAATCCTAGTCACTGCCCTCATGGAGGTCACAGTCCGTTTGGAAAAATTGTCTAATAAAATGTGATCAGAGTGATAGTTGAGATAGGCATGTGGAAGCACCCACGCACTCATCTTCTGGGGTGTCAGAGGTTTCCTGGAAAAGCTGATGTCAGAGTTGAATCTTCCGGATGATTACAAGTCGAGCAGGTAAAGGAAGGTGGGGAAGGCACAGACGGGATGTGCGGTAGTTGGTGGAAGCCAGGAACAGATAGGACAGGGCTTGAGTGCCATGCCATGCTCGGATATATTGGTAATCTTCCATTTGCTGTTGAGAAGTTCTCTGAATTTAGGTTCTTTTCCTACAATTAAATTATAAGGTCTTCTAGGGACCATATTTTCAAATTATTTTGCCTTTTTCCCCCTTGGGTCTGTTATAGTAAAGAGTACGTTCCACCATCCCGGGAAACACTGCTGACTCCCTGGCCACCTCCTGGGCACTCTCCTCCAGCACTAGCAAGACTGTGTGGCTATGGAAAGACCATGATGCTCTCACCTGCAAGCCGAGACCCAGGAAAACATGCATGTCTTTGACTCAAAGCAAGTATGTGCTGCCTATATGGAGGAAACATCCAAACCACTTACCAAACTCCCCAGTCCCCATCTAATACCATCGTTTAGCTATTTCATATTCTTAGCCTTTGTGATGATGCGTTACATTTTATATTCAAAAAGCTCTGCACCAATATTTCTATTAAGATTTCATTGGATAATTAAAAAGTATCACTGAGCAAGTGTGGAATAGAAGTTCTAATGGTCCTACAAAAACAGAAAGTAGTCATTTTTTAAATTAAATTATTAAAAGGCCCCCTCTTTTTTTATTTTTGCGGTTCGCAGGCCTCTCACCGCTGTGGCCTCTCCCGTTGCGGAGCACTCCGGACGTGCAGGCTCAGCAGCCATGGCTCAAGGGCCCAGCCACTCCATGGCATGTGGGATCTTCCCGGACCGGGGCACGAACCCATGTCCGCTGCGTCGGCAGGCGGACTCTCAACCACTGCGCCACCAGGAAAGCCCCAAAGGCCCCTTTTTATTGGTAGGATTGCTACCTCAAAAATTGCAAATGCTGGGTGAGTCACTTTCATCCCTTGATACATCTGATCTTATTTAAAAGTAGAAATACTTTGTGGGCACACAGGCCAGTATGTTATGAATCTTTGAGAGCTTAGTTGAGTCCCTCTGCTTCCCAACAAGAAGGCTGAATCTTTCAGACTGAGGTTGAGGCCTGGGATGTGTGCATTTCTGGCCTCACATTTGGCTCCTAGGTAAACAGACCACCACCTTCCAAGGCTGGCAAATTGCCATCTGTCATGGATGGTTAAATCTCAACCCCTTCTCTCATTGCCTGGGGCCAGGGGTAGAGAAGGAAGGAGAGGTAGAACAACAACATGGTAAACTGGAGAGAAAGAAAGGAAGAAAGAAAGAAAGAAAGAAAGGGAGGAAGGGAGGAAGGGAGGAAGGAAGGAAGGAAGAAGGAAGGAAGGGAGGAAGGGAGGAAGGAAGAAGGAAGGAAAGAAGGAAAGAAAGAAAGAGAGAGAGGAAGGGAGAGAGGGAGGGAGGAAGAAGGGAAGGAAGGAAGGAAGGGAAAGAAAGAAAGAAAAGAAAAAAGCAACAAACAAGTTTTACAGGCTTTGCTGTCTCAAAGCTGTTGTTTCAAGGTCTGGGCTTTAGAATGACAGAGGGGAGGCAACTCCCCCCCGACCCCCCGCCCACCAGCCCTCCTTCATGGCCTTCCAGGGCCAGCATCTAGCCTGCCCCTGGAAAGAAGAAAGAAAAATCCTGGAGTATGGAGCCAGGTGGGGAGTTTTGGCCACTGAACCCAGAGCTTTTGGAGCTACCAAATAACATATGGGAACCTCTGTGTCTGATGGCCCAGTAATAAGGCCTAAATCATATTTAGTGTGAAAATGAAACTAAGGGCCTTTTTTAAATTCCCCAATGAGAGTTTCCAAACCTTGGTGATATCCTAATAAGCAAACACTCCATGGATGAGATGGTTAAATAAAAGCCACTTCTAAACCCAAGGCCTGCATCACTGAGGGGAAGAGGTAAGCAATATTCCTCATCTGGTTAAACCTCACAGATCCAGGTCAAGTAATGCATTTCAAACAATTAGAAGGACTTGTACGTGAACACTTTCGGAAAGCAAATTATGCTTCCTGATTGGCTTTTGCTCTAAGCCTAGTGTCCTTATTAGTGTATTAGAGATAGTAAGACTTAACTCAAAAAGAGAGTTATGCTAATAAGAACCTACTGTATAGCACAGGGAACTCTACTCAATACTCTGTAATGACCTATATGGGAAAAGAATCTAAAAAAAAGTGGATATATGTTTATGTATAATGGATTCACTTTGCTGTACAGCAGAAACTAACCCAACATTGTAAATCAATTATACACCAAGAAAAATTCATTTTAAAAAAAGGAACAAAAAGACAGTCATAAAGATTGCACAAGATAAAATTTCTAAGTCCTCACACACTAGACACCTAAAGGTGATTTGCGTCCTCCTTTTCTCCTACTATTCTGACTCCTGTGTTCTTACCTTCTTGGTAGTTGATCATCTAACTAACTCGGGGTGCTTCTGTGTTCATGTTTTCTCTCCTGGAAGGGTGTGAAAACTCGCTGAGGACAAGAACCTTGTCTGAGGTGCTTCCCACAGAAGACTGTACGTAGTAGATGGACAGTAAGTGCTCCGTGGATACATATTTCTATACCTGCAATGAACTGCTTCATTCTTCTCTTTCTTTTCTTCTCTCTCAATCACATACAAAGGATGATGGGAAAGCATAAAATGCTTTTAAATACTTCTGTGGCTTTCCCCAGATTAAAAGACAACAGACTGACAGGAATGGAACTGAAGGAGGAAGGTATTTCTTCAAGTATGTTGGTCTAATTAAAGGACAATGCCTATATTTCCCAACAAGGATGGCATTACTGGAGAAATTACCCTCTACATGGTTTAAAAATACAGCCCCGGCAGCATGTAAGTTTAAAGCAGTTGTCTGGCCAGGAGGACATTTTACAGGTAACTCCATAGCTTTACTGAATATAGTGCTGTACCCTGTCACAAAATACCAGCACGCTTGCAGCTGCCTTATTGATACCGTCAACTAAGAGGCAGGGAATGTTTGGGGAGACCTGGGCTTCTACAGATGGATGATTTCTATAGATAGATACAGAAAGACAGTTGAGATGACCAGGTCTTTCATTTTACAGCTGAGTAAGCTGAAGCCAGAGAAGTTATCATGTGCCCACAATCACAGGGCTCGTTAGAGGTTGAGCCAGATGGAAAAACCCATAGCCCCTAGTTATAGTTCAATTCATTTATTCAAAAGATGTTTATTAAATGCCTTCTATGAGCTTAATGTATTGGAGATACTGACTAGTATGACATGGTCCTTATATACTCAGGGAGGGTATAGTCTAAGAAGGGATGAGAGACAAGAGAAAGAGCCAGTTATAGGACAACGTGGAGTAATGGATGTCAAGGGTACCAGGAGAGGCAGGTGAGGGGAGTGAGGCACTCACTTTGGGCTCAGGATTTAAAGGGACACCAGAAACTTAGTAATCAAGATAAAGAGTATTATCAAGATTGAGTTCAGTATGACTCATTTCTCCTTTTGTTTCAGGCTTCAGTGTGGCTCAGCATGGCACCATTGCTGATCAGATCTTGATCTAACTTTATCCAACGTTAATATTTTGTTCATTGTGGATTCTTTGCATTCATTTTGATTGTTTAAAATATCATATTAAAATACTCTTTATCTTGATTACTGAGTTTTTTCGGTGCTCCCCTCTAAAATTTTGCACCTTAAGCAAGGGCCTCACTCTGATGTCCAGGGGAATCTAATGGAGGCTGCATGGGGATGGGACAAAAGAGGATCCTTTGTGCGTGAGTTCCAGCAGAGGTGCCAGGTTTTCAGATTCTGCTTCCAAGAGGCCTAGAGGTTCAAAAGAGCCCCATCAGGGGACAGGTAGAACCTTTTCGGCCAGAGCAGCTCTGCCTTGATCTATTTTGTTTGCTAACATTTTGGATAAGTGTTTGTTGGATTGCTGGTTTGGTAGAAAGGGATTCTTAGGTCTAAAAAGTGTTTGAAAAGTTCCTACAGCAATGAGAAAAGAATAGATTCACACACATAAGACCCATCACATGCAACGTGGGGCTTGAGTTAGGGGTTGAGGGACAGAGTAAATAGGTGAAGCAGGCAAGGCATCAGGGTCCAAAGAGGCCAGAGGCTGATTGACCCACCAGAGATGTAATGGGTTTCAAAGCTCAGCCGTTTGCTTTCCTCCCAAGCTCCCCGCTGGAGAGACCTGTTAGCAAACTCATTTGGCAAACATGTCTGGTTATTTTACTGGACCAAATGGCTTGCATCCCTTTCCTTGTCCACCAGAGAAAGGGTCAAAAAGATAATTTTAAAATTTTGACTATCACAATAGAAAGTGTGCTTTTCTTAGACAAATGCTCAATAGATCGTGAGGGGGAAGGGCAGAGCCAGAGAAAGAAAGCATCTCAGAAGCGATTCCTTAAAACTGAATTGAGTGTAATCTAGTCAGACCTTTTGGGGGGCTGCCACATTGCAGAACTCCCAGGGAGGGACTTTTCATTGTACTCGGTGTCAGTGGCACACACTGGAGTCACACAGTGCACCCGGTTGACTGTACAGGGCAGCAATAGTTTATGAGAGTCATCAAAATATCACGAGTCCACATTTGGCCATCCTAATACATGCTATCAGGCTTTCTGAGTTTTAACAAGCTAGATTCTGAAATTCTGGAAATTTTCTCCCATCGAGAGTGTGCACTTTTCATTCTCTTGAATCCCTGAAATTATTAGGGAAGAAGGAGGTGCGTGTGCACAGTGAGAAGTGATGAAGGTGACAGGAATCTGGGAAGCCGCTGAAAGTAAAGTCGGCTAAGAAAGATTTCAAGATCAGAGGCACACTTATTATGTTGGTTGGCTTATATACAAGACAAATCCGATAAGAGCAAGTTTCAGGGGAGAAGATGCAGAAATGGACCATCATAAACTCCCAGCGGTGTATAACTTGATATTTCTGAAAGGCTATGTAGGGGTATGTGTTCAAAGTCTAAATTACGCGCATGTCAAAAATTTTAAAGCAGGTTTTAAAACTACGTACAGGGTGACCCCACCAAAAATACATATGAATCCATGAAAAAGACTGTGAGTTTAATTGCGTGTAGACAATGGTTCTCTGGAGAGCGTGATTATGGGTGATTTTTTTTTCAGCTTTACTAAGATATAATTGACTGACATATAACATTGTGTAAGTTTAAGGTGTACAGTGTGTTGATTCGATAATCATATATTACAGAATGATTACCATCATAACTTTAGCTAACACCTCCATCTCATTATATAATTACCGTTTCTTTTTTGGGGTGAGAACATTTAAGATCTACTGTCTTCGCAACTTTCAAGTATATAGTACAGTGTTATCAGCTATAATCACCATGCTGTACATGAGATCCTAAGAACTTATAACTGGAAATTTGCACTTTAACCAACCTCTCCCCATATCTACCACCCCCAGCCCCTGGTAACTACCATTCTACTCTTTTTTTCTATCATCTTTTTTAGTTTCTACTTTTAAGTGAGATCGTACAGTATTTGTTTTTCTTTGGCTTATTTCGCTTAGATTAATGTCCTCAAGTTTCATCCACGTTATCGTAAATGGCAGGATTGCTTTCTTTCTCACAGCTGAATAAAATTTCCTTTTAAAATATATGGGTGATTTTTTTCTAACTCTCTCCTTTTACTTTTCTAATTTTTTTGCAAGATTTATTCACTCAACAGACATGTGTTGAGCACCTGTCACTTGTTGGGGGGTTTCCAGGTGCAGACGATACAACAACAAATCTCATGGTGCTTCGATTCTAATGGGGAGATCTAGGCACAAAGGAAATAAATAAAATATGTAGTGATGTGGAGAAAAACAAAGTGGAGAAGCATATCAGGAGTAATGGGGTGGGAGGACTGTGATTTTTAAATAAGAGTCAAGAAAGGTGATATTTAGGCAAAAACGGAGAGGAGGTGAGGCAGTAAGCCTTTCAGGTGTCTACACAGAAAAGCTTTCCATGCAGAACAGCATTTGCAAAGGCCCTGAAGCAGAGGACGGAGCAAGCAACAGGAGGGAAGGTAACAGGATCTGAGTATAGAAAGGCAATGAGACCGATTATATGAGACTCTAAGGTCTTTACAAGAGCTTTGCTTATACCCTGAGTGAGATGGAAAGCCATTGTCTGATTTTGAGCAGAAATGTTATATGACCTGGCACGTTCTTCAACGGTACCCCTCTGGCTGTGCTGAGAATAGTTTCTAGGGGAGCAAGGTGGAAGCAAGAAGATCAGTCATGAGGCTATTTCAACAGTCCAGGCAAGATGTTCCGGTGGTTCAGACCAGAATGGTGGTGACAAATGGTGTGGTACTAGATATGTTCTGAAAGTGTGACCAACAAGATTTGCTGAAGGTTTGGATGGATAGCGTGAGGGACCAAGAGAGATCAAGGAAGATTCCAAGGTTTATGGCCCTAGTTAGAGCTGCTGTTGACTGAGATAGGGACATCTGTAGAAGGAGCAGTTGGGAAGGGGGAAGGCCAGGGTTTCAGTCTTGGACGTATTGTATTTGCAACGTCAAGGAGCGGTTGGATCTGGAGTTGGGGGTGGAGCACAGGTGAGAGAAGGAGCCTAGGCTGGAGAGTTACATCTGGGAGTTTGTTAACTCCCAGAGACTGAATGAGATCACCAAAAGACTGCCTGTAAACAGCAAAGAAGTGTCCATACTCTGGAACCCTCTAGAGTTACGTGCATGGAGATGAGGAGGAGCCAGAAAGGGATGCTGAGAAGGATCCAGTGAAGGAGAAGGACAACTAGGAGCTCATGGTGCTCTGCAGGCTCATGAAAAAAAACTCATTCAAGGAAGAGGGATTCATGATCAGTGTCAACTGCTGTGGACGGGTTAGGTAAGATGAGACGAAAAGTTCTCCATTGGCTACAGCAACTTGGAGGTCATGGGTGACCTGGACAAGAACAGTTTTGGTGGAGTGTGCACATGAAGGCCTTATTGAAGTGGGTTAAAGAAAGAATGGGAGGAATTGGAACCAGTGAATGAAGACAAATCTTTGAGGAGTTTGCTGCAAATGGGAGAAGAGAAATAGAGCTACAGTTAGAAGTGGAAATGGGGCCAAGAGAAGGGTTCTGTTTATTTCAGAGATGGGAAAAATAAGAGTTGTTTTATGCTGATGAGAATGATCCACAGGAAAGAGAGGAAACATTGATGGAGATGGAAAGAGAAAAGAGACTTGCTGGAACAGTGTCCATGGATAGGCAGGGGGGCTGGCATCCAGTGCCCAAAGGGAAGAGGAGGGAAGGCAGAGCTCATGGCAACAGATGCTGGAAGATGGTAGAAGTGGTGCTGGGGATAGTGGAAATGATCTTCTGGTGACATCTATTTTCTCACTGAAATAGGAAGCAAGTGTTAAGAAGATGAACACATATTACCTAAGGACAAGGAAATAAGGAAAGAAAGAAAACTTAAATATGCATGAACTTTCACTTGGCAACATCACTTCCAAGAATTTTTCTTAAGGAAATAATTAAAAAACTTTGCCAGGATGTTCTCTGGCAGGATTATTTGTAAGAGCAAGAAGTTAGAAACAATCTAAGAGCCTCGCAGTAGCAGATTTGTTATAGTCAACCAGTTTATTAAGCAGTGCTGACTTTCAAACATAGGCATTGATATTGAAAGCTATTGACTATACATTGAGAAGAAAAACAAAGTTCCCATGTTTGTAAAAATTATATGTTTATTTGTAGATATCTATCTATATGTATCTACATGTGTGAAATTGGTAATCCATGCCAAATTGGATCATGGATTGCCGACACTTTTTGTCGACTATATTTTCTTATTTTTCCATAATAAGCAGAATGAGAAACTTGTAATGAGAAAGCAACAACACAAGAACTTGCTCAATGTATCTGTGCTGTGTGGCACCTTTCGATTTTTTGGTGACTCTCAAGAGGTCCTGGGCCTCTTTGCCTTGGGTCCCTCCACATCATTCAGGACCCTCTTGCTTGATCTAACTCAAATGTCGCCTGTATAATCCTGCTGTATGTCAGCAAGTCTCCTTCAGACCACGTCTGTAAGATGCTGGTTGATATCCACAGCAACAGAGAGGGAGGTGTCCAAAGCTATGAGTCACG
Source organism: Phocoena sinus (assembly GCF_008692025.1). Taxonomy (NCBI): domain Eukaryota; kingdom Metazoa; phylum Chordata; class Mammalia; order Artiodactyla; family Phocoenidae; genus Phocoena; species Phocoena sinus. The sequence continues at coordinate 31,087,750 of NC_045772.1, read as the reverse complement.
CCTGCCTGCTTGCTGATATGTGTACGTATGTCCGGCCATTTTGCCCGAGACTTGCTTGAATTGTGACACACTAACTGGTTTGGATCAAGTAATGCCCACTAGCCTGTTATAAGAAACTGCTGAAATTTCTCAGGAAAAGCCTCATGATCATACGTTGGCCAGACTGGTTTAAGCCATTTGTTACAAATAAAAATAATCATATTACTTGATATGTATAAGGGACATTGTCTCAGTAGTATATGTGGTGGGTATAAAAGCATATTTAGAGAATAATACTTTCATTAATATGTTGTACGTAATCTAAGTTGTAAAAAGTGTGCTGCCTATACCTTGAAGACAACCCTTAGCCATCCCTCTTTTAACCAGATTGCTGCTCCAAGCCCCTGCTATCTAGGGATTCTGGTGCAGCCCCGACCCCCAGGGGACTCTGGATGTCCTTTAGAAGTCCATCTGCCTTGTTTCCGCAATGTGCCACTTACATTTGAAACAGCTGCTCCACAATTGGAATTTCCAGCCCCAAATTGGCATTTCTCTGAACCGTTTGCAACTTATGCACTATTAATGTTTGGATTACACTGGATAACTTTGGAGGTTAAAATTGATTCATGCAAATAGATGACTGAGTAAGCAATAGAAACATGACCTAGAATAATCTCATGGTTTGCTATTGCATAAACATGTTTTATAATCTGTTTAACAGCAAACTTGATACTTCCTGAACGTGCCAACCATAACACACACTTTTCTGTTAGACAAGAGAAAAAGAAAAACCAGGTTTTTCTTCTCATTCATAATCAAGGAAATTATTAAACTAAGAAAATCTGGCTGTCCTTAGTAAATATACTTTCTTGTGCTTTTCCTTTCGTTCTGTATCCTTTTCTTATCTTCTTGTGCAGGACTGGAACAAAGGCAACACTCATAGTTGCAATGGTAGCATTTGACCTCAGGTTTATTATTTTAAATACACCTGCCTGAAAATGACCAGAAATCAAAATAAGCATCGCCAATAATGGGATGGATTGACACTATATGTCCCTTGGTATGACACACTAAGAGAAACACAGCCTCAGTTTCATGATATTCCTGGCAAAATGCAAATAGTACTAATCATAAGGAAACACAATAGAAACCCAAATTGAGGGAGATTCTACAAAACAACTGGTGTGAAATCTTCAAAAATATAGAGGTCATAAAAGACAAGGACAGATTGAAGAATTATTTCAGATTGAAGAAGATGAAAGAGACATCCAAAGTGAAGGTGACACATTATCCTGGACTGCAACCAGAAATAGAAGAAAAAAAATTGGGGGGGTGGGATGCAGTATGTATTAGAATAATAAGTGAAATTTGAATGGTGTGAATGGATTACATGGTAGTACTGTATAAATGTCAACTTCCTGCCCTTGATGGCTGAATTGTGGTTATTATGTGGGAGAATGTCCTTGTCTTTTAGTAAGTTCACATTGACACTTCCAGTGAAACTGGGGCATCATGTCTGCAACTTTCAATTATTTCAGGAAAATAGCTAGCTATTTTCAGGGCCCGTGAGCCATGGCCGCTGAGCCTGCGCGTCCGAAGCCTGTGCTCTGCAACGGGAGAGGCCACAACAGTGAGAGGCCCAAAGGTTCAATATTGCCATAAAACAAAAATCTGTACCCATATCTGTTCTTATATAAGATATAGATAGACATCGATCTATCTATTTATATCTATCTTACATATGTACATGTATATAATTTTTCTGGGACCCTGCAGGCCTGCTGAATTAGAATATGGGTAGGAGGTGGGGGGTTGGTCCTAGAAAGCCCAGAGGTGACGATGGTACACAGCCAGCATGGCACGTCACCCTCTAAGCAAGTCTTCTCAGTTCCGGGAGCTCTTGGGTGGGTCTGGGAAGGAAGCAGCAGTTCTGCTTCTTGTCCTGGCTTCTCTCTCTTACATTCCAAGTCCAGTACCTACTGTCTTCTCTCTTTTGCTACTTCCTAGAGTGTAAATACCTGACAATGACTCAGCAAAGCTTCCCAAACTGTGTTTCTCGAAATGCTAATGTGTTCTCAGAAAACAAATGAAAACAGAAACAAACAATCCATTTGGTTCTGAGTTGAATCTGCTTAATATAATAGTTCCTTCCCGGACATTTATAAAATGCATTTGTTTATAAATGGCTTACAAGTGGCTGCATTTTGTGTAATTCAATATTTTGCAAACGTTTTTGGCCACGGAACACTCCCCCCCACACACACTTAACACCTATCACATAGCAGCCAGTGACACTTGTGTTTCTCCAGGTGCTTAGTCTCTAAGGCTGTGTGGATGCTGATGGGAAAGGCGCTGATGGGAAAGGATGCTGATGGGAAAGGCGTGAAGGTAGTCAGCCTCAGGCACGGCTCACTCAGGGCCTGGCTCAGGCCATTTGTTGTTATCCTCACGCATCTGCCTTCTTGCCTGTGTCAGCTTATGTGCAGAGTGACTTCCCTCAAGAGATTTCGAGATGCTGTAAGCAGCAGCTGGGTCTAATACTTCTGCCTTCACAGACAGGCAAAGAACGTATTGTGCCCATCCTTCTCAGACGACCCTTGAACCAATCACCAGATTCAGGGAAATGGGATTGGCCTGTTTGCATGGACCAGCCAGGGTTCATCCATCCATCCATGCTGGCTACGCGATGGTGAGGGGGTGGGAAGGATGTTGGGGCCCGGGGTACCAGAACGTCCTCCACAACGTGGAGTTTAAGTGAGCAGAGAACTGGGATCTTGCAGTTGGCTCAGGTAAAACTCTCCCCACCCAAGTGTCCCCAGACAAACACCAGCTCCTCGGGCAGTTCTATACCCGGTTAGCCTGTCCTGGGGTGAGGAAGGGGCCCCCTGAGAGTAGAGGGCAGGGGCAAGGCTGACCCAGTGGCTGCTCACTGAGGAAAGAATAAGCATGCCAGTGAACTGAGTTGCCTTTTCCAGGTTTTTCTTCTCTTCTTTTATTTGCACGCTTTCCCATGAATGGATTTTTCTTTTTCTTTAGCCCCACCTGGCAAGCCCTGGTCTCTAGGAGCCCGGCTACATTCAGGACACTTCTGAAAAGAATACTGAACACAGTTTGCTTGCCAGTTCCCCCACTGGAGGCTGAATTCCAAAGGTTATTTTCTTTAAACCTTAATCTCAACCTTTTGCCTCATAATTTTGAAGTAAAATCCATCTCGAGACAGGTCCTCACAAAGTGCTAAGAACTGAACAACGTGTCATTATTACGCTTGCAGTAATTCCCAAACAGCATCAGTGAATTCAAATATTTGTACCTTTGCGTGGGTCAGCCAGGCTGCAGCCAAGGAGACTCCCATGCTAGGTTAACACTGAAGCTTTAGTTTGATCTAATGCAAAGAATGAACAAAAATCAACACAGGTCGGATTTTCCCTCCTTTCCCGTGAAACAGTTAATGTTAATGCCACAAGTACAGTGATTTCAGAGGACTACAGCTGGCTTTGAAGATGGGCCATCACTCATTCATCACCCAGGTAGATGAGAGATGGATTCTAGGCCTCAGCTGCCTACTGTAGGAAGCCTCAGAAAGTGCCCAGGCCTGTTCCAGAGCAAGTGTCCAATTAGATGTTCTCTCTCCTTGCTTCCATTCCTTCCCTGCTTCTTTTCCTTCCCCCAAACAACTGCCCCAGAGGAAAAGACCCAAAAAATTTCTGAACATTAATGTAACAAGTTACTCCTACAGCTACTCTCCAGTTGCCATTCCTGAAATTATCTGTCCCTTGTTTTTAGGTTACTGCCTAATTCATTGATAAATTACTATGTGATGAGGTGTGTTATCACACACACACGCTTTTTTTTTTTTTTTTTTTTTGCGGTACGCGGGCCTCTCACTGTTGTGGCCTCTCCCGTTGCGGAGCACAGGCTCCGGACGCGCAGTCTCAGCGGCCATGGCTCACGGCCCCAGCCGCTCTGCGGCATGTGGGATCTTCCCGGACCGGGGCACGAACCCATGTCCCCTGCCATCGGCAGGCGGACTCTCAACCACTGCGCCACCAGGGAAACCCCATACACACTTTTTTATTGAAGTATAGTTAATTTACAGTGCTGTGTTAGTTCCTGGTTTAGAGCAAAGTGATTCAGTTATGCATCTATATGCATATAGCTTTTCACGTTCTTTTCCATTATGGTTTATTACAAGATATTGAATATAGTTCCCCTGTAGTTTATTTTATATATAGTAGTTTGTATCTGATAATCCCAAACTCCTAATTTATCCCTCTTACCCGCTTTCCCCTTTGGTAACCATAGTCTGTTCTCTATGTCTGTGAGTCTGTTTCTGTTTTTTAAATAAGTTGATTTGTATCTTATTTTAGATTCCACATATAAGTGACATCATATGGTATTTGTCTTTCTCTGTCTGACTTACTTTGCTTAGTATGATAATCTCTGGGTCCATCCATGTTGCTGCAAATGGCATTATTTCTTTCTTTTTTATGGCTGAGTAGTATTCCATTCAGACACATTTTTAATGTGAGAACTTCAATGCCTCAATTCAAAACAGTGACAAGAGCTGAGAAACTTAAGCCTTCTCCTCACCATCAAGCACTTGCTACTCTTTTAAACCAACCCTAGTGATGAATTGGGTTTAAATGTTTTTAGGGTCCCTTTGGGATACAAATAACCCCTTAAAGCCTAATGCTTGTCAAATATCTGCCCCAGAGAAGATTCAGAGCCTAACTATTGTAAGAGTTTCTTGAGGCTCAAAACTCCTCAAGGCCATCTTAGAGGTGTGAATCTCCAGAATGTCTTCTACATTGACCAGTTTATCAGATGTAACCCCAGGATCATAGAGTCTCAAGGTTGGAGCTGGTCTTGAATGTTCCATCATCTATTCTAAGCTACAATTTCCTTGCCAAGTGGTAAGCTAACCTCCCATAAGCTAGCCTCTGCCTGGCAGGGTCATCGAGATTCTTGCCTTCTTTATTTTCACGTATATCCTTCTAAAAATTCTTGCATTACCTGAAACAAATCAAATGGATGTCTAATCCTTAAACCCATAAGAATTTAACTAGGCGTTCTCACGTTTTCCAAGTCTTCTCCAGGCTAACCATCTGCAAACATTTAAACCCTCCTTCTGAAATGGTTTCCAGTTGCTGCAGCTTCTCTGCCCTCCCCTCCCTCCCCCATCCTCTCTCTCTAAAGTTCTTGGTCCCACCTCCTCAGCCCCAGTAACCAGCATCACAAAGGAAGCACATCCAATGGCAGCCCATCCTAAGTGTGTGCTCTGTATCTCTAGCATAAGCAGAAGGCTTTTATGAAATCAGATCAATATACATTTTTTCCATTTTTTTGAATGATCATAGTAAAGATTTCCCTACCTAATCAGTCCCATGGCTCCCAAGGGTTGTTAGAACCAAATTTGTGAAAAATGAACTAAAATGGATGATCATCTGTATGCTCTTGAGGGGAACATGATGAGGAATCTTCTGTTGATCTCCTGACCACTCGTCTCCATTGGGTAAGATAATCAAAGGTATTGGCTCTTAGTTCAACTTACTTAGCTAGTATTTGGAAAATAAGTATCTGAAAGAAAATGCAAATGTGCTTATGCATATTCATTTTTTGGCTCCAAGTACTAGAAAACCTAATAATTTCATAAACCTTAGGATACCATTGAATGCAGGTACCTAAAACTGGGTGCATGAAAAGGTCTATGCTTTTGCTTTTGTTTTCCACCCAAGGTTAGAATCTGTAATTCTGCCTCCAGAATTCTGCTTGGCATTTTCACATAACTGTGTTCAAGACTGAAAGTTCTGAAAATGTGGAGCCACCAGCAGACTTCCCGTCCCGTCTCATTAGTCAGGGGGGAGGCACCAGGCCAATCTGAGCTACAGGGAAGCAAGGAAGTGCGTTTCTGGCAAAGGGAGGTGGGATGGTCATGACCAGGCAAAGCGTCTGCTTCAGTGTGTTTAGAATGTGTAAAAATAGAGTTTTATTTTATTATAAAAGTTAATGCATAATTATTGAGAAAGTGAGAAAAAAAATTCCCCAATGCCACTACCCAAAGTCTTTTCTCAATGTACTATTTTAACACTGTTCTAATTATATTGTACCGTGTGAGGTTTTTTTTTCATTATTTTAAATCTCTATGGTTTTTGAAATATAGTTATTTTGAAATAAAATAGAAACCAAAGGAGGCAGCATAGAACAGTGGAAAGAGGGCTGGCTCTGGTGTGAAGAGACCATGAGTGTGGCCTGGGTCCTGGCACTAATCCATCAGTGTATTTCCATTTCCTCAAAATAGAGAAATGCGTTTCCTTAGTTCTACCATTTCTGAGTCTTCAAGATCATGAGAACTGTATCTTTGAGACACATAAACCACGCTGTTCAGGTACTGATTCAACACAGCAGGTCGGGACCACAAGGACAAACAGACAAGTGAACTGGAGGTTACCACCCTGTGAAAGTGATGCATGACATGGAATAATATAAAATATAATATGTAATATGCACTATATCACATTACCAGTTCTTCCTCTTTTTCAATGAAGCCAGGAATCTGGATTTTCATGTGGAATTGTTCGCTTCTTAAACATGGGCACCTAGTTTGAAAAACAAAATACTCTAGAGGCCAAACAAAACATGTCTGTTGATTGCCTGTCGGCAACTCTGGCTAAAGCAGCAGCCAACTTGATCAACACTAGTTGATACTAACTGGTTAGTGTTGATACTAACACTAACTAGTTTAACACTAGTTAAAAAGATGTACAGATGAGGGGTAAGAAGAGCTGCTTATAAGACATTTTGGCTACACAGCAACTGGATTATTACAATCCGTCTAAAACTTCAAATGCTTATATTAATGGTGAATAAATATAATCTAGGATTTTATCATCTCTAGTTTTTTACATTGACAATATAACTACTTCCCATTGCTGATTCTGAAACACCTTTGGGTATGAACTGAGCTTTGATGTGCTCTCTTGTGTGCTATATTGGAAACAACTAAGTCAGGACCCTGCTAGGATGACTCCTTTCATATGTGTTTTTCATGATCATGATTTTTATGTTTCAAAATCAAGTCCTGTGTCTTTTGCCTCAATCATTCAGTTTAAGGACAAAATGAAAAAGGAACTGATGAAAGTCTTAGACAGATGTTCCCTTGAGTTAAGAACTGCCACCTCAAGAAGTTTGCTCTCTTCTCACCCTGAATGTTGCACCTTTAATCTCTCCTTTTCAGAGAGAGAATGATCAACGTCACCAGTCACTGCAGGCCTTTGCACCCAGCAATTCTGACTATCACTCTCTTGAGAGCAGTGCAGAAAGAGGATCTAACAACTTTGAACTTTTTACGTGATTTTTTACCTTCAACACAGTTGTTAATTAGAGTTCTAAAAAAGCAACAGCTCGCTACAAGAACATCAGGTTTTTAAATGATTCATCTTCTCACAGACCTTGATATTCAATCCAGGTGCAGGAATAAACAGTATAGCCCTTGGGTTCTATCCTCGGGGCTTGGAAATGCTTCAGTGAAATTCTATAGCGAAAGGCCCCTGTGCTTCCCTTGACTTTCTCTTTGTTCTACTAACTTTTTATCTCTGAAAAGCAAAGGGATTTCCTTTGCGGATTAAGCAGAGGAAACAACCTAAGGTAGCAATAGTGTTTCATTAGAATTATGAGATGCAAAATTATCCTGAAGTCAACAAGAAGTTCTTTGCCCCAGTCTTGGAAGGGTCCCCCTGTATATCCAGCAGAGAGCATCACAAGCCCTTGCCCCACTGAGGCTTCTCATCCTCTGTTCTCCTGGTGCCACGAATATCTTGGACAAACAGTGGTGGGTTTTGAGTGAGGTGGAGAGGTGTCTCATCTGAATGTGATACATGACAATTTTTTTTCCTTTTTCTTTTTGAAACTTTTTACATGTATTGTTTTGCTAACATGAAATCATTCTGAAATAAATATTTAAAAACGGAGAGGTGCCATTCTCATCCTGTCACGTCCTGGTTTTGAGTCACTGAAAGCAACAGAGGTAGAAGAACAAGACACATGATTAATTTTCTTAATGAGAGATCTTAGAAGCTTCTGTTCAAAGAATGAGATGCAAGTGAAGAGTTTCCTGTTCACAGAAGACCAATGTGCTACTCTACAAACCGTTCCTAGTCACACTTCTTCCAAACCGGGAGTCTGCAGAAGGATTAGCGTATGACAGTAAAAGAAAAGGATTTGTGTCAAAGCAGCTACACTAATGCCAGCCTGACATATCCATCTTCTGTCAACACAAAGCTGGATAAAAAGTACATACTTAGCTGCTATTCGAGAGTCACTAAAAATTCTTGAAATAAACAACAACATAAATCACTTTTCTATTAGATTTCTCAAGTATTCACATTCTGATTTATGGCTGACATTTACTTTAAAAATGTTCGATGGTAACCTGAATGGACAATTTTTTTTTTTTTTTTTGCTATACACGGGCCTCTCACTGTTGTGGCCTCTCCCGTCGCGGAGCACAGGCTTCGGACGCGCAGGCTCAGCAGCCATGGCTCATGGGACCAGACGCTCCGTGGCATGTGGGATCTTCCCGGACCGGGGCATGAACCCGCGTCCCCTGCATCGGCAGGCGGACTGTCAACCACTGCGCCACCAGGGAAGCCCTGAATGGCCAAAATTTGAGTTAACTGTGTTTTTATTAATTACTTTTGAAGTAAAACAAGCTTTTATTTATCCTTTTGGTTAATGATTAAAATTTTTGAAGAGCCAGCTATTTTTCACATTTCCTTATATAACTTTGTTGTATTTTCCTTTCACTTATTATGATCGCTCTTTACATTCTTAGGGATATCCTTGGTTCATACTTTTATTGTTTTGGCTGTATACCATCTAATTCGACATATTGCATTTCTATTTGTACTTAAAAATACTCTTCATGACATTTTGGGGTTTCTTCTCTGGTCCAAATATTATTTAGTGGAGTTTAAGTTTTCCTTTTCATATTTTCTGTGTGATTATTTTATTTTGTTATGTCTAATTTTAAGATTTACTCTCGATATATGGAATGTAGAGTTGTGACTTCATTATGTAGTGCAGAACATGGTCAATTTTTGTCTAAAATACACTTGGGTGAAAAAGCAAACTTGCTTATATTTCCATGTAGTTTTTTGCACAGATGTTAAATCTGCCTTATTAATTTTGTATCACTTTGTGTCATGTGGATGAACTAAATTCTACTTCTGAACTGTTGATATTTCTAATTATATTTTGTATTTTATTTCTGTCAATTATTTCTATTCATGTACTTTGTAAATTTAGAAGTTTAAGATGACTGAGTTACTTCTCCTACTGCTTTTGTTGTGAAATCTACCTTATTATGAGAAGAATCTCAAATCAGAGTCTTTATTTTTAGAAACATGCTTGAGATTTGACCCAAAGGAAAATGCAACTGATGGACTTTGCAAACAAAAAAGTTGTTATACACACCCTCTCCACCCCCTTTAACCTCTGCCTCTTGGCAAGCCATTGACCTATTTTCCTAGTAAGCCCAGGCTACCATTGTGTTATCAGGCTGAGTCACAGTTAGAGCTTATGGAGGACAACCTGGAAATTACACCATGTTCCTAGCTTCAATGTACATTCATAAATCCTCTGGTTCATGAGGTCTAAGATCTTGTGACTTGCTAAGGCAGAATGTTGTATCAGCCGTCAGGGAAAATGAAGCATATAGTGTATTGATATAATTCCACTTAAATATCTACTATAGACCCATCTATTTTTATCGTTAAAATTGCTCATGAGTTGAGCATAATTATTTGTCGGTAACCTCCAAATATTTGGATTTTTTTTCCTCAACAGCCAAATATTTCTATCCACGAACAGACGGTTTATCTTCCAATCCTCTTGTATGTTCAGGCCAGTCAAGATGGCTGTTTTCTTGTTCTTTGTACATCCCCTCTTCCATCAGTCCTGCCTCACCTACATCCCACGCACGTGAATGTCCTTTCCCCTGCCCCAGCTAGTGCTTGCCCTAATCCTTAGGCCAGCACAGCTCCGCTTGCTAGTTTATTAAAGGGAAATATCTACCCTCATGACGGTCATTAACCAGAGGGCCTGTGAGGGATGTGGCTCAGCTGCCGGTTCCCCTGGTAACTGATAAGCCAATCCGATGATAATTCCCCCCTGTAAATGGTAGCCTCTTCCCCTCGGTAGCGAAGATTGCCGCCATGTCCTCCCTGCCTGCGGCCACACAGGGTGGGAATGTTGCTCCAGGACCTTTTGCTTTCGCGAGTAAGATCCCCTGTCCAATAACCCATGGATGTCTCTGTGGCTGTCTCTGTGCTCTTTCTTTAGTCTCCGGGCTGGTCAAGTACAGAGCTTGCAGGCCTGTGGGGTTCAGCCCAACAATTGGCCACAGGAGGCCGGGGAAACTCCCATGAGCACCACGATGTCAGGAAATAAGGGCGGGGAATGGAAAGTCGTGAAGGTACCTCCACTAGTATCTGAGGCCTGAAAGTTGAGGGGGTAACCTCGGGCTGTCTGTCCACTAGCATGTGAGGCCCTGTGGCAGCTGACTACCGTGAGAGCTGCCTTTCTTTTCCATTATATTGACATACACCGTTAACCTCAGTCTCTTTCCAGTTGAGTGAGGTGGAGAGGAGTCTCAGCTGTGTCTAGTTGGGGCTGAGCGTGAGACTGGATAGGACCACAGGCCCCTCCACTGGGCCCGCGCAGGTGTCCGCCGGAACCTTGTGAACGTGGGCGGGCCTAGAGCCTAGTTACGCCTGCGCAGGAGGACAATACCCGCAAGTTTTCCCAATCACCTGTGCCCGCCCTGCTTACGCTGCCCACGCTTCATCCCGCCCCGCAGCGTCACCCTAATCCGTCAGTCTCCAGCCCGGGCTTTCTCGGAGGCAGACTTCAGGCCTGTCCTCCCGGCTCCTCGCCTGACTGCCTAGTGAAGAAACCCTCTCCTCGCTTCCACCGTCTGCATCTGGGCTTGCTGTGCGTCCGGCAAAACGAACTTGGTTTGGTGACCAATTCGGAAGCCAGCAGGAGGGAGTCCTGAGGAACCTTTGCCCGAGGGTCGTGGCCCCCGGGGGCACTGAGAGCCTGTGTGTGAGCACCAGTGGCGTCGGGTCCCTTGGTTCCAGCACCAGCCCCGGATTCCTCCAGGCGCTGCCGACCACCTGAGCTTGGTTTGGTTTTGCAGCGGAGAAGAGGTTTGGGTATGAAGCCGCCTTTGGGTGAGTAACCTGGTTATGGAAACGCACCTGGCTCTAAATTGTTCCGCAGTCCTGAGCAGGTCGTGGTTGGAGGCCCCGCTGGCGGGGTTTTGGAAACAATAGGAAAGGTCTCAGCTGCTGAGGTCCTCCGTGCCTGGAGGAGAGGCCGGTCTCTGCTTTTTGGTCTTGTTTGTTCTGGTCTCACGTGTCCAGGACCCTCTATATCTGATTGGCTTGTTAAGGATTGGATATTGGAGACTGAACTTATTGGTGACCACAGCAAGGACCCTTAGATTTCTTTACTGCAACCATCTGGAAGCAGAGCTCCTTCAGAATGGGAGATGTTAATTCAACAACTTGCAATTCCCTCTAGGCTGCATTCTCCAAAATTGGGTACTTTGAGTTATGAATCCAGGTTGGAGACACTGTTTTAATTCTTGTTGTAAAATGACAGGTTTTGGAATGAGCTAGACGCATTCGTGAATGGTAACGTGTTCTATTGGATTCAAATTTCCCACTCCAGAATTCAGTTAGGTGACACCACCCACGTGTGTCACAGAGACGCATGCAATGGAAGAATAATTTATCTGAGTATGAGATGGAGACATCCTGGATTCTTATAGGCACGTTTAGAACAAATGCACATCATTACCAAGAAGTCTTCTCTTCGACCATGGTTGCCTTCCCCTATAGATCTCCTTCTAGGGTCCTGACCCAGAATGCAGAGAGGCCGGGTCCCCCTGAGTGTTCCCTTCACCATAAACCATGAACATGCACATTCGTTTTGTCTTGGTGTCCCTGACAACACGACCCTTTACTCTCCAGGGGTTGGCCTGGTAAACTGTACCAAAGGCATCCAGCACGTGGGTGGTCTTGCTTTTCGCATTCTGGCTGACTGTGTATTTTACCAGGAAATCATGTGTTGAGTGAATAATGATGAGGTCAAGTTTGCCTCCCTCTGTGAGAGTGAAAAGATAGAACATGTATCACTTGAGTGGGTTTATTCCACTTTGGCTTTCCCCTGTTTAACATGTTCTCAGCATCTGTGCATTTCAGTCTCATCTCTCTCTCCCCCTTTTTCCTCCTTCCTCATCTCACTCCCCAAAGTCTTAGAATCAGTTATGAAAGCTACACAGTAGAGACGGTTTCTGTTCAGGCGCTTCTTTAAGCATCAAGAGCCTTATGTGTATATGTTTCCATTATAGTATATGATGGTATTTTCAGTACTTTCTGCATTTTAAAAAATTTGTAACAGAATTGCAAACAACGTAGGGACCACTTAGGATACTGCTTAAGTAAATGTGAGTACATGGTGTGCAACTCTTCACAAAGCATTCTTCTGGACAGTGTAGGTTATCATTGCTTTTCGTTCTTTTTTTAAATTTTTATTTTATTTCTTTTTTGAAGTACAGTATATGCAATACTCTAAATCCTTTGTTGTAATTTCAATAGTCTTCACAGCATCTTCAACAGGATTGGATTCCATCTCAAGAAATCACATTTTTAAAAATTTATTTTTTAATTGACGTGTAGTTGATTTACAGTGTTGTGTTAATTTCTGCCGACAGCAAAGTGCTTCAGTTATACATATAGATTCTTTTTCTTTTCCATTATACTTTATTAGAAAATATTGCATTTTGTTCTCATCACAATCCAGACAATACACTTAATGTACATAAGATTCCGCAATATTGACAGATCCTTCTCTTGAGAGTCATGGTAGTCTTTGTGTCATTCTCTCCTCTCTGACCTTTTCGGAGGACACAGGTAAAGAACAGAACATCACAATTGCATTTTCACCTGCTTGTGAAACCCATCCCTTGCCTTCTTACTACCCCAAACTTCAAGATGTTCGTTCCGCTTGCTTCCCTCTAGTTTCCTTTGCTTTGGCGAGGCGGGGGGTGGTGGTGGTGGTGGAGGAATCTTAGACTGTTTTCTTCAACATACGCTTTTAGCTTTTTATGTGTGCAGTTGCCCACTGTAAGAAAGAGGAGATGAATGTCTGTCAGACGATGATCCAGCATTCCTTGCTCACTCTCACTGTCCTGAGCTGACTGATAATCACCAGGAGATACTTTTCATCATCCTCACCCAGGCACTCAATCTGTCCTGCTTAGTGCATTTTCCAGAGATCTTGTCTTACGATCCTAACTCCACACAAGTGGAGTTTGCCCCAAGGCATCTCCATCTACAGTAAATTTATCATCTCAACTAATAATGATTCAGATAATGTCTGCGGGTCCATGAACACAGACTGCTCTGCATTTATGTATAACTTGTTAAATCAGAGATTTCTAGTTTTCCAGATGTAGATCTTATAAATATTTATGGCTAAATATTTAACTTGATTTGGTGATAATGTAATTTTTTTCTATTTCAAATTCACATTGTTCATCGCTGGCATCTAGGTAAGCTGTTTATTTTTGGCAAATTGATTTTACATCCTGCAACCTGGCTATTGTCATTTATTATAGAAATATTTTATCAACTTTTTGGGATTTTTTTACATAAACAATTATGTCACCTGCACATAAAGACAGTTTTATTTTTCTTTTCAAATTCTAAACATTTCACCTCCTTTATCTTATTGTTCTAGGTAGGTTTCTAGCATGTTGTTGAATAGGACGTCCTTGTCTTGTTCCTGATCTTAGGCTAAAATCATGTACTTTCTCAGGATTAAATATGATGTTATATTTAGCCTTTTTATAGATATTTACTATCAAGCTGAAAATTTCTCCCTCTATTAATAGTTTACTGTGATATTTTTTATTGAATTTTTACTTTTTTCCAGGTGCTATTTTCTTTTCTTTTTTTTTTTTTTTGCGGTACGCGGGCCTCTCACTGTTGTGGCCTCTCCCGTTGCGGAGCAACAGGATCCGGACGCGCAGGCTCAGCGGCCATGGCTCACGGGCCCAAACGCTTCGCGGCATGTGGGATTCTCCTGGACCGGGGCACGAACCCAGGTCCCCTGCATCCGCAGGCGGACTCTCAACCACTGCGCCGCCAGGGAAGCCCCAGGTGCTATTTTCTGCATCAGTGATAGGATTATATAATTTTCTTCTGCAGCCTGCTGAGTGATGGGTTACTTTGAATTTTGGATGTTTACTACTCTTACATACCTGTAATACATCCCCTTTGTTCATGATGTCTAAATCTATCTATCTATACAGATGTATACATACACACATATATAATTTTTGTAAGTATTAGGCTGAGGGTATTTGCATATATAGTTATAAGAAATATTGATCTGTAGGGTTTTTTCTTATAATTTCTTTATCTAATTTTTGTATTAGAGTAAACCCAGACATATAGAATGAGTTAAGAAGTGATTCCTCTGCTTCTCTTTTATGGAAAAGCTTACAGATCTTTGGCATTTTTATTCATTAAATTGTTAGTAGAATTTGCCAGTGAACCTATGGAGGCATGCTGCTTTCTTTTATTCTGAAAATGTATTAATTATTAATTTGATTTCTTTACTAGTGATAGGCCCATTCAGATTTTATATTTCATCTTGTAAAAGTTTTGGTAGTTTGTGTCTTTCATGAAATTGGTCCAGTTCATCTAAGTTACCAAATCTGTGAGCATAGAAGTGTTTGTAGTATTTCTTAACACAGATTGTATTATTATTAACATTGTCCTTATCATGACTCTTGGTTTTACCTTCCAGCGTGCTTTGTAATTTTGTTGTTGTTGTTGAAAGCCCCATATTTTGTATCAGGTAATAGGAAGTAAAATCAACAAGACCTTTGTGTGAGGGTTTATGACAATCTGGCTGGTAGTTGTGCTATAATTAATATTTGTGGGTTTCGAATTCCACTCAGGTCTCTTGACTGTGAGCTTCCTTAATTACTCCCCCTCAAAGAGAAACTGCATCTTGAAATTCTTTCTGTGGGATCTACAGTTTTTATATCCGACTCTATTGGTGTGATGCTGAGGTATGGGGAAGGGAATGCATTTTATAATATTATAACCAAATCAGTATTCATGTGGCTTTGTGTCTTTGGACTGAGACTTTCACAGGTGTTTCTCCAGTCAAATATGAAGTGTGGAATATGAAGATGGCTTTCCTTCAGCTGGGTTAAGACTCTGGCAGAACACTTTTTTCCTGGAGTGTAAGCTTTTATCATGGAAAATGCAGTGACCATATTTCATGATAGTTTCTCTTCCTCACTCTTGACACAGCCACAGTGAGAAGTTCCTCGGTTTTCACTGTGAAAACCTGGTAGGGCACCTGGAGACACAGCCTATGAAGATGTGTGGACACCTGACTTTAGTTACCAGGATGTTTTCCTTCTCAGAGTCCACACTCCACCTCCAAGAATTTGACAAAATTACCATTTAATCTGAGCTACCCTGTGATGGCTCCAGAAGCTTGTGCTTCAGGTTGGCAAGTCTCATCTGTGACTCTGTACACATCTGTCCCTCCAGAATTTGATGAATCTGTTGGCCCTTAGACCTCAGTTCTCTAATGCGTCCAAGAAAAGCTGATCTTTTTCATTTTGTTCATTTTCTTCTTCTAGGGACCTGAGTGATGACTTATAAACTTTACATGTGTAGCTGATATGAAAAGTCCTAGTAGTTTGTTTGATGTATCTTCCAAAATAAATGTACTTCCCTCAGATTTAACAATGTTAAAATATAGTTTCCCTCTAACATACTTAGGAATTACACCTCTAAAAGAGTGTGCATTTATCATGGTATCCATCCAGAAGATCCAGATTTAAATTTAATAAAATTTTAACAAGGACCTATTTTGATCTTCACTATACCAGTAGCATTTATTGAATGGCACCACCTAACACCATACTCATACGATATTCCTGATTTTTCTGCCCTCAAAAATAGACTGTTCTTTCAAATCATTATCTTGAACTATCCTTTCAGTAACTTTCTCAGACTACATAATACATGGGAGGGAGGTCTGTACATAATGTAGCCAGTCTGTTCTAGAACTTACATGAGTTAAAAGGTGGTCCAAATTAATAGTTTAAATAGATGAGACTACATAAGGTGAAATATAACAAACCTCTGATGAGGAGAAAAGGCAGTACGTTTGGCAAGTGTTATAATAGTATGAGGCAGGCACTCCTTAATGACATAAACAATGTGTTGAACTATTTGACAGGCCGTAGTGCCATTTATAGGTATAGAGATGATGAAGACAGTCTTGAGAGACAAGGAAAAGATGTTCGAAACAAAACAGTGTTACAAGCCGACATTCTAAGTGCAAGATTGCTAGGCGGTGGGGTACACATGTGTGCTAAGTCAGCTGCTTTAACTTCCACAAATTGCTAGAGCAGGAAATTTAAATCATTTAATGGTATTTCTGGAAAGTTGAAAATTCCCACCTGTGGAGTTTTAAAGAGACTGGCAAAGAGTGAAGCCTTTTATTATTTGTACAGTTCAGAGAAAACTGGTTTTACACAAGAGGGCAGCATGAACAGATGAGCTCTAACAATGCTGTCTCATCTTCAAGTGCAGGATGGAAGGTGGAAATAGGAAGTGCTATCATCAAAATCCAGGGGAAATCTGGGAGCAATGCAGACCAGAGATGTTCTCAAAGGTCTTGAAGTCAGAGGTTGTAGACGTGAAGGAGAAAGCACACATCACCATCATCAGAACAAACCTGAAAAGTAATTCCTGCAATTTGGACACTAAAAAACCTCAGGCCATACAGGATCTCCTAGTGAATGGCATTAAGACTCATAAGGGAGCTGTGCATTGAATCAGTTCTTGCACAAGAAGAATGTAGAAAGAGCAGAGAAACCCACCAATACCTCGGGAGTTCAAAGAAGTTTCCTCTACTCTGTCTACAGGTCCAGTTTGCAGAGGGTTGTTCCAAAAGTCAGATAATATCTTTTCCTGGCATATTTGTATACCTTTGTGTTTATTAAATAGTTTCTTGCCCAGTAATTTACCTCCAGGAAATCATTTTATTTACCCTTGACCAAGAATTGAGCCTAAAGAAAACTCACCCTTGGGGAGAGACAGCGATAGTTGTTTGATGAAAAATTTCCCAGTCAGATGAATATAATTCCCCAAAGTACCCACACAGTGGCCTCTGCTTTGATGATGCATCATAGTTTGGAATCTTTTTTTGAAAGGGGAGTAATTTAATTAATTAATTTTATATTGAGATATAGTTGACTTAGAATGTTGTTTCTGGTGTACAGCAAAGTGATTCAGTTATACATATGTATCTCTATATACATATTCTTTTTCAGATTGTTTTCCCTTATAGGTTATTACAAGATACTGAGTATAGTTCCCTGTGCTATACAGTAGGACCTTGTTGTATGTCTATTTTGTATGTAGTAGTGTGTATCTGTTAATCCCAAACTCCTAATTTATCCCTCTCCCACCCCTTTTCCCTCTGGTAACTGTAATTTTGTTTTTTATGTCTGTGAGTCTCTTTCTGTTTTAAAAATAAATTCATTTGTATTGTTTTTTAGATTCCACATATAAGTAATATCATATATGTCTTTGTCTGACTTACTTCACTTAGTATGATAATCTCTAGGTCCATCCATGTTGCTGCAAATGGCATTATTTCATTCTTTTTCATGGCTGAGTAGTATTCCATTACACACACACACACACACACACACACACACACACACACACACACACACCACATCTTCTTTGTCCATTCAGATGTCAGTGAACATTTAGGTTGCTTCCATGTCTTGGCTTGAATTCTGACCTTTCTGAAAGTTTTAGCTGAATAAGTTTAGCCTTATTTTCACTCAATAACTGGAGTCTCACTTTTACTCCGTAAAAAAACGACAATGATTATTTAATCTGATTGCCTTCTTTTTATCTATTTCTCTTTGCTTTCTAGTTTAGATGACTTTAATGTACTGTGCTATATTTTACCCCTGTGATCTTGTGTTGTTAAATACATGAAATAAAAAATAAAGTCCAGAGCATCCCATCCCCCCTCACCTCCATCATTTGTGCAAAACCAATGTGGAGATACACTCTCATTGTTCCCAGATACAGACTCCATCTACCGTTCTCTTTTTGGGTCCTGTTGAGCAGGTTTCTTCCTGGTACCATGCCTTACAGGCACCCTCATCTAGAATAAACATGTTACCTTGAGACTTATTTAATAAGGCTTGATTATATCCTAGAGATCTTACTGGTCTTCTTTTTTCAAACTTGAATGGATTCATGAAAACCCCTACTGTAAATCTCTCAGTTGTCAGTTTTTCCCCCAAGTTCTTTTTTTTCTCCTTCTGATATATCACATTCAGGTTCTTCTTTGGTGTAGTAATCACTTGACTATGTCTCTTTTATATCAGGAAGCTTTATTGAGAAATAAATCACATGTCATAGAATGCAGATTTTCACTGTAAAAATCAATCAGTATTACCATGTGTGTTCAATGTAGCACACAACCCTTCAGATATATAATACACCATCACCCAAAAAGTTCCCTCACTCCCTTCCTGAGAAGGAATCATTGATCAAATTCCTATAGTTTTGCCTACTCTACATCTTCATAAAACTGGAATGCACAGTATCTACTCCTTTGTCTCATTCTTCATAATTTTAGAATTTTTATATTGCTGTTTATCAGTAGTTCTTTTCCTTTTTATTATTGAGTCTCACTGTGTGGTTTTTTTTGTTGTTGTTTACTCACCTGTACATAGTTACCTGGCATATTTCTAGTTTGCAGCTATTATGAATAAATCTGCTATCAATATTCTTGTGTAATGCTTCTTAAAGACATGCATTTTTCTCTTTCCGGGTTATATACGTGTCCAGGGAAATCGCTGGTTTATTGAAGTTGTGTATATTTAACTTTTAAGACACAGGCTGACAGTTTTCCAAAGTGTTTGTACCATTTTAAACACATCTTCACCAACGTTTGGTGTGGCAGTTTCCTTCAGATTTTAGCTATTTTACTGTGCACTAATGATGTCTAATTTTGGTTTTATATTGTATTTCCCTAATCCTAATGATGCTGAGGGCATTTTAATGTGCTTATCATTCACTTGTTTAGCTCTTTCTGAGAAGAATATTTAATTTGGCAGCAGCATAATTTAATCATTTTCCTTTTATGGTTAGTGCTTACATTTTAAATCATTTTGAATTGATTTGTATGCATCATTGGAGGTGGAGGGTTGAAATTCATTTTTATCCATATGGGAATCGAAGTATTTCACCAACACTCATTGAAAATATTTTCTTTTCCCACTGAATTTCTTCATCACTTTTGTTTACATATATGCTACATATATGCAAGTCAATTTCTAGACTGTTTTCTCCCTTTAATCTGTCTCTCTTCTTTGGCTACTATCACATTTTCCCTTATTTTCCTTTTTTTCCCCCCATTTTTTTTTTACTGTGGTAAAATACATATAACATAGAAGGTACCGTATATTCATAATGTTGACAACCATCACCAAGCATCCATCTCTTGAACGCTTTTCCTGCTGTAAAACTGCCCATCTCCTCTTCCTCCAATCCCTGACAACCAACATTTCACTTTCTGAGTTTATGATTTTGACACTTTAAATACCTCATATGGTGGAATCACACTCTGATATCAGTAGATACAGGAAAAATCTTGATATAGTACAAATCTTCCACTTTTTCTTCTTTTATTACAGGCATTATAATACAGAAGTTATATCATTATATATAATATATGTAACTAATAGTAATAGATAAATAATATGTAATCATGATATAATTAATACTAATTTAATATTTGTAATTGGTATCAATATGATTAATTGTGATATATATAAACTATATAATTTCTGGAACATAATGCCTGGAATAGACAAAAGAGAAGAAAAAAATATATTCGTATTTTTAAGGTACAGGTATCACATCTTTGTCATCCTCATCCTGAAGTAATTTGTCTTTCAATACTATTGTGAATGATATTTTATTTCAGTCAGCTGATCAGATCTCCAGTCTGTTTCTTCAGTCCAGGGAAACTCATGAAATCTCTGCTCAGCAATTTTAGCTTTCCAGGGATTTTTCTGTTAGGATCCTTTGAGTCTCACACTGAATTGATGCAATTAGCAGTCAGGCCAGGATTTTAAGGGAATTTTTCCTGACTTTTGAGCTCAGCCTTCTGTGTCCCCCTTCTTTGCAGATGGGCACCCTTGATTTACAGGGTCACAACTCTGCTGAAGGTCAGCGTCTGATTTCCCAAAGGTTACTTGTGCAGTCACACAGGGAGTGCCTTCAGGTGATGGTCAGATATATATATGCCCATCTCATCCACTTTTCCCTCTCTTTACATAAGGATGTTGACACCTCACATTCTTCTGTTTGGTTCCCCACCTTCAGAAATATGTATTTTTTAAAAACTTTGATTAATTGTTATTGGCAGAATGATGAGTCCAATGCAAGCCATTTTCCTATCACCATAAACAGAATTTCTTGCCAATATACTTAGTTTTATACATTTTACGCTTAAAGTCATTATATTGAATTTGGAGGAAGGACGAGAACTAGATCAGAAAATATAAAATTAATCATCCTCACTGAAAAGTTACCTTTAAATTAATTTGGAAAACATGAAATATTATCTAATTGAACTCTGGCCATAGCCACCACATTGGATGTCTAAGTTCACAGCATTTGAAATATTTAATAGATTATAAATGCATTTTGACTGCCTCATCTTAATTTTTTTTTTTTTTAATTTTTAAAGGAATTCCTCTATTTTTATTTATTTATTTTTGGCTGTGTTGGGTCTTCGTTTCTGTGCAAGGGCTTTCTCTAGTTGCGGCAAGCGGGGGCCACTCTTCATCGCGGTGCGCAGGCCTCTCACTATCGCGGCCTCTCCCGTTGCGGAGCACAGGCTCCGGACGCGCAGGCTCAGCGGCCATGGCTCACGGGCCCAGCCGCTCCGCGGCATGTGGGATCTTCCCGGACCAGGGCTCGATTCCGTGTCCCCTGCATCGGCAGGCGGACTCCCAGCCGCTGCGCCACCAGGGAAGCCCCTTAATTCTTAATATTAGGTTAAGTAAAAATCTGACACAAATACACTTTTATGTAAGCAGCACAGAATGAAGTGACAGAGAGTTTCTGTATCTCCCAATATTTCCCTGTTTCTCATTGCAGTCACCACTCCCACCCGCCCAGCAGCAGGCAAACAAACCCGGATCTAATTTTATCACTCTCGGTCAGATTTATGTTTCTCTCATTTCATATGAATGGATCGTATATCGTGTTCTCTTTTGTTTCTGGCTTACTTCGTGCAGCATACTGTTTTCGAGATTTTTGAATGTAATCCTGTGGTTCAGGAGTTGTCCTATTATGTTTTGACACATAAATGACTATTTTTAGAGGAGTTCTAGGTTTACAGTAGAGTCAAGCAGCACGTAGAGTCCCTGTACACCCCTCTCCTCCTGACAGTTTATCAGCATCTTGCATTAGTGGTATGTGTTTGATACAATTGATGAACCCACGTTGATCCACCCTTGAAAATCCTCAGTTTACATTAGGATTCACACTTTGTGTTGTACAGTATTTGGGGTGTTGAAAAATGCTTAACATCATTTAGCCAACATTAAAGCACCAAAGAGAATAGCTTTACTGTCCCTAAAAATTCCCTGTGCTCCACCTTCCTCCCTCCACCTAAGCCCCTGGAAACCCCTGGGTTTTTTTTGGGTTTTTAACTCTCTCTGCTTTTTCCAGAATGTCAGAGTTAGAATCATACAGTGTGTAGCCTTTTCAGATGGGCATCTTTCACTTGGTGATATGCATTTAAGTTTCCTCCATATCTTTTTATGACTTGATAGCTCGTTTCTTTTTAACACTGAATAATATTCCATTGTCTGGGTGGACCACAGTTTACTAATCAATTCATCTACTGAAGGACACCTTGTTGGCTTCCAAGTTTTTGCAATTATGAATAAAGATGCTATAATCATTCATGTGTGGGTTATTGTGTGGACATACGTTTTCAGTTTATTTAGGTAAATACCAAGGATAATGGATTTTTGGACGGCATGGTAATTGTATGTTTATTATTGTAAGAAACTGTCAAACTGTCTTGCAAAGTGGCTGCACCATTCTGCGTTCCTATCAGTGAGTTCCTGTTGCTTCACATCCTTACCAGCGTTGGTGTTGTCAGTGTCTGTATTTTAGCCATTCTAATAGGTGTGCAGTGGTCTCTCCTTGTTTTAATTTGCAGTTCCCTAATGACCTATGATGTTGAAGATCCTTTTGTAGCTATTGAGCCTGAGTATATCTTCTTTGGATATTTTCAATTGGGTTTTTGGTTTTATATTGTTGGGCTTCAATTGTTTGATGTATATTTTAGATTGGATTCCTTTATTAGATAAGCACTTTGAAAATAATTTTCTCTAGTTTGTGTCTTATTTTACCATTGTCTTAACAGTGCCTCTTGCAGAGCAGAAGTTAATTTTTAATGAAGTTCAGTGTATCTTTTTTCTTTCATAAATTGGGCTTTTGGTGTAATATCTGAAAATTTACCAGAAACCTCAGATCATCTAGATTTTCTCCTGAATCTTGATAATTCACTTCATTCATTTTTTCATTAACTTTAGGAATAATTTCTATTTTTGGCATACACATATTACATATTTTACTAACTGTATCCTAAATATTTCATGTTCCCCACTGCTTTTAAGCATTTCATTTTGTTTTAAAATTCAATTCCAGGGCTTCCCTGGTGGCGCGGTGGTTGAGAGTCCGCCTGCTGATGCAGGGGGCACGGGTTCGTGCCCCGGTCCGGGAGGATCCCACATGCCGCGGAGCGGCTGGGCCCGTGAGCCATGGCCACTGAGCCTGCGCATCCGGAGCCTGTGCTCCGCAACAGGAGAGGTCACAGCAGTGAGAGGCCCGCGTACCGCAAAAAAAAAAAAAAATTCAATTCCAAATGTTTTATAACGTATGTAAAAATTAGTTTTGTTTCTTTAACTTGTTCCCTGGAACCTTACTAAACTTACTTGTCTTGTTCCTGTTGTTTATTTTGTAGGTAATTTGGTATATTCTTTATAGACTATCATGTTGTGTGTGACCACAGAAAGTTTTGTCTTTCTTTTGAACCTGCGTTTCTTTTTTTTTCCCCCCTTTTTTCTCCATTTTGGTACTGCTAGCAGGTCCAGTAAAATGTTAACTAGAGGTTAAAGTTACAGATATCTTTTATTTTATTCTTTATTTTTTATGTTGGGGGTAGGAGTTTATTAATTAATTAATTTATTTTGGCTGTGTTGGGTCTTCGTTTCTGTGCGAGGGCTTTCTCTAGTTGTGGCAAGCGGGGGCCACTCACTATCGCGGCCTCTCTTGTTGCGGAGCACAGGCTCCAGACGTGCAGGCTCAGTAGTTGTGGCTCACGGGCCTAGTTGCTTTGCGGCATGTGGGATCCTCCCAGACCAGGGCTCGAACCCATGTCCCCTGCATTAGCAGGCAGATTCTCAACCACTGCGCCACCAGGGAAGCCCTTTTATTTTGTTCTTGATCAATGGACTTAATCTTTCACCATTAAGTTTAAATGTTACATGTATGTTTTTATTTTATGCCTTCATAAAGTTCATGACATTTTTTAAAATTCCTAGTTTCCTGATAATTTTTATAATTAATATATTAAATTCTGTTGAGTGTTTTTTCTTTATCTATTGAGATGATTATAGAAAATTGTATGAGATTGTGAGGGCTGCCATAACAAAGTACCACAGACTGGGCAACTTAAACAACAGACATGTATTTTCTCACATTCCTGGAGGCTGTAGGTCCAAGATCCAGGTGTTGGCAGGGCTGGTTTCTTCCAAGCCGCTCTCCTTGACTTAACCTTCTCTCTGTGTCCTCACATGGCCTTTCCTCTGTCCTCATGAATCCCTGGTGTCTCTTTGTGTATCCAAATTTTCTCTTCTTATGAAGACACCACTCAGATTGGAGTAGGACCCCTCTGATGGCCTCATTGTACCTAATTACCTCTTTAAAGGCCCCATCTCCAAATATGGTCACATTCTGATGTACTGGGCCTTAGGGCTTCAACACAGGAAATTGCGGCCGGTGGTGGTGGGGGGGGACATATTTCAACCTATAACACTAATTTCCTCCTGCATATAGGTCTGTATAATATATACTTATATTCTTATGTTTACCTTTGTAGAAACCTTTACGAGTAGTCTGTGTGTCTTTAATTCTTAATGAGCATTCAAGTTACCATCTGCTATTCTTCTCAGCTACAAACTTCTTTTAGTCTATCTTCTGAGGCAAGTATGCTAGTAATCAGTTCTCTAAGTCTTTACCTGTGAAGGCATTTATTTGGCCTCCTTGTTGGAAGAATAGTTTTGTTGGATATAGGGTTTTTGTTGGGTCTTTTTTCTCTCTTCCAGCACTTTGAATATGTCATCCCACTGTTTTCTAAACCCCATCACATCTGATCAAAAGTAAGCTGTTAATCATTTTGAGGTTCCTTTACTTGGTGGATCATTTTTCTCTTGCCAGTTTTAAAGATTGTCCCTTTATCTTTGGCTTTTGATAATCTTCCTATGATGTATCTAGATGTGAATCTCTTTATATTTGTTCTACTTGGACTTTCTTGAGCTTTTTGGATGTATAAGTTAGTTTTTTGTTGTTTGTTTTCCCATTGAATTTGGGACGTGTTCAGCCAATACAATTTCAAATTAAATTTGTGCTTTTTTTCTCTCTCTTTGCCTTCTACAACTCCCATTATATGTCTTAGTAATAGTGGAATTCTGTAGGTCTCTGAGACTCTGTTAATTTTCCTTATTCTTTATTCTTACTGTTCCTCAGCAAGAATAATAACTACTGACCTAGCTTCAGATTCACTGATTTATTCTTCCTTCAGGTCAAATCTATAGCCTAGTCATGCTAGTAAATTTTTCTTTTATTTTATAACTTTTAATTCCAGAGTTTCAATTTCTTTCTTTTTTTAAAGGAAGTTTTCTCTATTTATCAATAGCCTTTTTTTGTGGTGTTTTATTGTCATTATACTCTAATTAAAAAATTTTTTTTCTTATTTGAACATATGTATAATAGCTGATTTTAAGTATTTTTTCACTAAGGCCAATATCTGGCCCTTTCCATTATTTTCTTTATATTTATAGGCTATCCTTCCCTCTTTGCTTTTCTATCTAATAGATTTTTTGGTTGAAAAATTGGATGTTGTAGATCATTATAGTGTAAGAGATTTGAATTTTGATTACTCCCTGCAGCTGTTGTTTCTGTTTTTTGCTTTATTATTATTATTATTTTGAATGAGGGGCTCAGAAAACTGTTTTTCATTTAGTGATTTACTGTAATAAATTTACAGAGTCTCTGTTCCCTGCAGGTGCAGCCACTAAAGCCTCTTCTCAGTTTTTGGTTTTTATTTTTTAATTCTTGTTTTCATTTTTAAGGCTGGTTTCCTAAGGGTCAGCCCTGAGTCAGCATAGCTTAGTAGTCAACCACAAATTGTTCAGTTTTCTTTAAACAACTCGAGTCAACAAGGCACAAACATCTTGCCCTAGGAGATCTGCGTGTGGGTTGCAATATGCATTCAAAGTGCATGCAGTTTACAATCAGCCCTGAGCAAATGGGTAACCAATGCCCTCTTCTGTCTTTCCTGGCCCTACTGCAGCCCTGCATATGCACAGCCTTCCAGATCCCCAGGAATACACCAGAGGTTTCCAGAGTTGTCTAGGACTATTTCATCTTTCCCATTTCCCTTAAATTTTTGACTAATCTCTTGCCTGGTCCAGCAGTATGATCATTTTGGGTTGCCATGATTCTCTTTTTTCCCCCATCATTTGCCATCAATCAATTACTATTGATTTTGAAAACATCCCTGATATGGGACTTTTATGCACAGCTGCAAATAAGTCAGCCCACTCCATCAGCAGCAAGGCTGCTGGTCTTCAGGGATGGGGCAGGACGGTAAGCAGCCCCAAGTCAGACAGCGCAGACGCTGTGCTTTTTTTTTAGCAACATTCAGTACTTTTTCTTGAGTAAATATTTTTCATATTTGTTGTTCTCCTTTAATTAATTTCCAGAACTCTAAAATAGTTGTCTTTGATAATTTCATAGTTTTGTGAGTTTCATAGTTTTTTTGTTGGAGGAGAGAATTTTCTGAGTTCTTCATTCCATCCTTCCAGAAGTCCTATACCAAACTTTGAGTTTTTGGCAACTGAAGCTGCTCACTTAGCCCATCCCATTGGTGGATTTTCGTTAAGAAAATGATGATCTCCTACATGCTAAGCATTTTGTTCATTTCTAGTGAATAATTGGGAATTCTGTCTACCTAAAAATAGACCCTGACCTTATGTGGGTATTCTGGTGCTATGGTCCTCTAATCATACTGGGTTCTGTGTAGTATTAGGGCTTCATGAATTACAGGTGCAAGTATTTGTCTTGCATCTTAATCAGATTCTCTTCCTATGGCTTAGCATCTTATCAGATTTCTGAGACACAAGGATAAAAAGTAAAAGAATGATATGCAGAGCAATATGCAAATTCTAAAATAAATTATGAAGAATGAGAAAAAGGAATAGATACTGTGGACTCCAGTTTTATGAAGATGGAGATTAGGCAGGACTATAGAAATCTGATCAATGATTTCCTGGGGAGGGGAATGAGGGACCTTTCTGGGTGATGGTGTATTCTATATCTTGATGGGTTATGGGCTACATTGTATACACATGGTAATACTGATTGATTTTTACAGTGAAAATCTGTAGTCTATGACATGTAAATTATTTCTCAATAAAGCACTCTGAAAGAATATATTCAGGTGATTACTACATCAAAGAAGAACCTGAATGTAATACATCAGAAGTAGAAAAAAAAATTGGAGAGAAAATTGATGACTGAGAGACTTAGAATAGGTGTTTTGATGAACCCATTCACGTTTGAAAGGAGAAGACCAGGTAGATCTCTAGAACATAATCAAGCCTTACTAAATGAGTTTCAAGGTAACACATTTATTCTAGGTGAGGGTGTCTGTCAGGTTTAGGACCAGGAAGAAACATAATCATGGGACCGAAAAAGAGCAATGGTAGATAGAGTCTGCAGGATGGAACAATGAGAGTATATCTCCACCATGGCCTTGCAGAAATGACAGAGGTGAGGGGTATGAGATGCTCTGGATTTTGCTTATTTTTTATTTCATGTGTTTGACACCAGGAGATCACAGGGATAAAATATAGCACAGTACGTTAAAGTTATCTAAGCTCAAAAGCAAAGATAAATAGGTAAAAAGAAGGCAATCAGATTAAATAATCATTGTTGGTCCTTCATGGAGTAAAGAAAGTAAGACTCCAGTTTTAGCTAGTGAAAATACAGCTAAACCCATTCAGCTAAAACTTTCAGAAAGGTCAGAATTCAAACCAAGACAGGGAAGCAACCTAAATGTCCACTGACAGATGAATAGATAAAACAGATGTGGTATATATATACAATGGAATATTACTCAGCCATAAAAAGGATGAAATATTGCCATTTGCAGCAACATGAATAGACCTAGAGTTTATCATCTTAAGTGAAGTCAGAAAGAGAAAGACAAATATATCATTTATATGTGGAATCTAAAGAATAATACAAATGAACTTATTTATAAAAGAGAAAGAGACACACAGACATAGCAAACAAATTTATAGTTACCAGAAGGGAAAGGGGGTGGGGGAGGGATAAATTAGGAGTTTGGGATTAACAGGTACAAACCACTATATATAAAATAGACAAACAACAAGGACCTACTGTATAGCACAGGGAACTCTACCCAGTATCTTGTAATAACCTATAAGGGAAAAGAATCTGAAAAAGAATATATATGTGTGTGTGTGTGTGTGTGTGTGTGTGTGTGTATACATATATATGTATATATATATATGTATATATATATATATATATATAAAACTGAATCACTTTGACCAGAAACAACATTGTAAATCAACTGTACTTCAATACAAAATAAGTAAATGGATGAATGAATTAATTAATAAATAAATAAAATTGCTCCAAAAAAAAAGAAAAACAGATTCCAAACTATGATGTATCCTCAAGGCAGAGACCATTGTGTGGGTACTTTGGGGAATTATACTCAACTGACTGGGAAATTTTTCATCATTGTCTCTTCCTGAGGGTAAATTTTCTTTAGGATTGATTATTGGCCAAGGGTAAATGAAATGATTTCCTGGAGGTAAATTACTGGACAAGAAATAAACACAAAGGTATACAAATATGCCAGGAAAAGATATTATCTGGTTGTCGGACCTACTTTTTGCAAAACTGGACCTGTAGACAGAGTAGAGGAAACTTCTTTGAACTCCCGAGGTATTGGTGGGTTTCTCTGCTCTTTCTACATTCTTCTTGTGCAAGAACTGATTCAATGCACAGCTCCCTTATGAGTCTTAATGCCATTCACTAGGAGATCCTGTATGGCCTGAGGTTTTTTAGTGTCCAAATTGCAGGAATTACTTTTCAGGTTTGTTCTGATGATGGTGATGTGTGCTTTCTCCTTCACGTCTACAACCTCTGACTTCAAGACCTTTGAGAACATCTCTGGTCTGCATTGCTCCCAGATTTCCCCTGGATTTTGATGATAGCACTTCCTATTTCCACCTTCCATCCTGCACTTGAAGATGAGACAGCATTGTTAGAGCTCATCTGTTCATGCTGCCCCCTTGTGTAAAACCAGTTTTCTCTGAACTGTACAAATAATAAAAGGCTTCACTCTTTGCCAGTCTCTTTAAAACTCCACAGGTGGGAATTTTCAACTTTCCAGAAATACCATTAAATGATTTAAATTTCTTGCTCTAGCAATTTGCGCAGCTGACTTAGCACACGTGTGTACCCCATTGCCTAGCAACCTTGCACTTAGAATGTTGGCTTGTAACATTGTTTTGTTTTGAACATCTTTTCCTTTGTCTCTCAAGACTATCTTCACCACCTCTACATCTATAAATGCTACTACGACCTGTCAAATAGTTCAACACATTGTTTATGTCATTAATTAAGGAGTACCTGCCTCATACTATTATAACACATGCCAAATGTACTGCCTTTTCTCCTCATCAGAGGTTTGTTATATTTCACCTTATGTAGTCTCATCTATTTAAACTATTAATTTGGACCACCTTTTAACTCATGTAAGTTCTAGAACAGACTGGCTACATTATGTACAGACCTCCCTCCCATGTATTATGTAATATGAGGAAGTTACTAAAAGGATAGTTCAAGATAATGATTTGAAAGGACAGTCATAATATTTGAGGGCAGAAAAATCAGGAATATCTTATGAGTATGGTGTTAGGTGGTGCCATTCAACAAATGCTACTGGCATAGTGAAGATCAGCATAGGTCCTTTTTATTAAAATGTTACTAAATTTAAATCTAGATCTTCTGGATGGATAGCATGATAAATGCACACTGTTTTAGAGGTGTAATTCCCAAGCATGTTAGAGGGAAGCTATATTTTAACATTGTTAAATCTGAGGGAAGTACATTTATTTTTGGAAGATACATATCAAATTTCTAGGACTTTTCATATTAGTTACACTTATAAAGTTTATAAGTCATCACTCAGGTCCCTAGAAGAAGAAAATGAGCAAAATGAAAAAGATCAGCTTTTCTTGGACGCATTAGAGAACTGAGGTCTAAGGGCCAACAGATTCATCAAATTCTGGAGGGACAGATGTGTACAGAGTCACAGATGAGACTTGCCAACCTGAAGCACAAGCTTCTGGAGCCATCACAGGGTAGCTCAGATTAAATGGTAATTTTGTCAAATTCTTGGAGGTGGAGTGTAGTCTTTGAGAAGGAAAACATCCTGGTAAAGTCAGGTGTCCACACATCTCATAGGTTGTCTCCAGGAACCTGGAGTATT
The DNA here is from genome assembly GCF_008692025.1 of Phocoena sinus. Taxonomy (NCBI): domain Eukaryota; kingdom Metazoa; phylum Chordata; class Mammalia; order Artiodactyla; family Phocoenidae; genus Phocoena; species Phocoena sinus. The sequence continues at coordinate 31,057,732 of NC_045772.1, read as the reverse complement.
GAACCTGGAGTATTTTATTGAGGTAGAGTTGATTTACAAAGTTGTGTTAATTTCTGTTGTACAGCAATGTGATTCAGATATATATTCTTTTCCATTATGGTTTATCACAGGATATTGAATATAGTTCCCCATGCTATATAGTAGAACCTTGTTGTTTATCCACCCTATATACAACAGTTTGCATCTGCTAACTCCAACCTCCCACTCCATCCTTCCCCGCTGACCTCCCACTTGGCAACCACAAGTCTCTTCTCTATGTCTGTGAGTCTGTTTCTGTTTCATAGATGGGTTCATTTGTGTCATATTTTAGATTCCACATATAAGTGATATCATATGGTATTTGTCTTTCTCTGTCTGACTTCAGTTAGTAGTATGAGAATCTCCAGGTCCATCTGTGTTGCTGCAAATGGCATTATTTCATTCTTTTTTTTATGGCTGACTAGAATTCCATTGTATACCTGTACTACATCTTCTTTATCCATTCATCTCTCAGTGTACATTTATGTTGTTTCCATGTCTTGACTATCGTGAGTAGTGCTGCTGTGAACAATAGAGTCCATGTAACTTTCTGAATTATAGGTTTGTCTGGATATATGCCCAGAACTGGGATTGTTGGGTCATATGGCAACTCTAGTTTTAGTTTTATGAGGAAACTCTATACTGTTTTCCATAGTTGTTGCACAAACTTACATTCCCACCAACAGTGTTAGAGGGTTCCCTTTTTTCCACACCTTCTCCAGCATTTGTTATTTGTAGGCTTTTTAATGATGGCCTTTCTAACTGGTGTGCAGTGGTACCTCATTGTAGTTTTGAAATGTATTTCTCTAATAATTAGGAATGTTGAGCATCTTTTCATGTGCCTAGTGGCCATCTGTATATCTTCTTTGGAGAAATGTCTGTTTAGGTCATTTCTCGATTGGGTTGTTCATTTGTTGTTGTTGTTGTTGAGTTGTATGAGCCATTTGTATATTTTGGAAATTAAGCCCTTGTAGGTCGCACTGTTTGCAAATATTTTCTCCCATTCTGTAGATTGTCTTTTCATTTTGTTTTTGGTTCTCTTTGCTGTACGAAAGCTTATAAGTTTGATTAGGTCCCATTTGTTTATTTTTATTTTCATTTCTATTGCCTTGGGAGACTGATCTAAGAAAACATTCGTACAGTTTATATCAGAGAATGTTTTGCCTGTGATCTCTTCTAGGAGTTTTATGGTATCATGTCTTATATTTAAGTCTTTAAGCCATTTTGAGTTTATTTTTATGTAAGGAGTGTTCTAACTTCATTGATTTACATGCGGCTGTCAGACTTTCCCAGCACCACTTGCTGAAGAGACTGTCTTTTTCCCATTGTATATTCTTGCCTCCTTTGTCGAAGATTAATTGACTGTAGGTGTATGGGTTTATTTGTGGACTCTCTATTCTGTTCCATTGGTCCATATGTCTGTTTTTGTACCAATACCACACTGTTTTGATTAGTGTATCTTTGTAGTATTGTCTGAAGTCTGGGAGGGTTATGCTTTCTGCTTTGTTCTTTTTCTTCAGGATTTCTTTGGCAATTCTGGGTCTTTTATGGTTCCATGTAAGTTTTAGGATTATTTGTTCTAGTTCTGTGAAAAATGTCTTGGATAATTGACAGGGATCACATTAAACTGTAGATTGCTTTAGGTAGTATGGCCATTTTAACAGTATTAGTTCTTCCAATCCAAGAGCATGGGATATTTTTCCATTTCTTTGAATCACCTTCAATTTCCTTTATTAATGTTTTATAGTTCTCAGCATATAAGTCTTTCACCTCCTTGGTCAAGTTTATTTTTAAGCATTTTATCTTTGGGGGTGTGACTTTAAAGATATTGGTTTCTTTACATTCTTGTTCTAATATTTCATTATTAGTATAAAGAAATGCAACCAATTTCCGTATGTTAATCTTGTATCCTGCTACCTTGCTGAATCTGTTGATCAGTTCTAGCAGGTTTTGTGTAGAGTCATTAGGGTTTTCTATATATATTATCATGTCATCAGCATATAATGACAATTTTACCTCTTCCCTTCCAATTTGGATAACTTTTATTTCTTTTTCTTGTCTGATTGCTGTGGCCAGGACATCCAATACTCTTTTGAATAGATGTGGTGAGGGTAGGCATCCTTGTCTTGTTCCAGATTTTAGCAGGAAAGCTTTCAGTTTTTCACCACTGAGTATTATATTGGCTGTCAGTTTGTCATAAATAGCTTTTATTACGTTGAGATATGTTTCCTCTCTGCCAACTTTGGTAAGAGTTTTTATCATGGGGCTTCTCTGGTGGCGCAGTGGTTGGGAATCCGCCTGCTGGTGCAGGAGACACGGGTTCGTGCCCCAGTCCGGAAGGATCCCACATGCCGCAGAGCGGCTGGGCCTGTGAGCCATGGCCACTGAGCCTGCGCGTCCGGAGGCTGTGTTCCGCAACGGGAGAGGCCACGACAGTGAGAGGCCCGTGTACGGCAAAAAAAAAAAAAAAAAGTTTTTATCATGAATGGATATTGAATTTTATCAAATGCTTTTTCTGCATCTATTGAGATGATCATGTGGTTTTTGTCTTTTATTTGTGTGATGTGTCACATTGATTGATTTGCATATGTTGAACCATCCTTGTAAACTTGGGATGAATCCCACTTAGTTGTGATGTATGATTTTTTTAATATGTTGTTGGGTTCCATTTGCTAATATTTTGTTGAGAATTTTTGCATCTATATTCATCAAAGATATTGGCCTGTAACTTTCTTTTTTGGTGGTGTCTTTGGTTTTGCTATCAGGGTGGTTTCATAGAATGTCTTTGTGAGTGTTCCCTTCTCAGCATTTTTTGGAAATGTCTGAGAAGGATTGGTATAAGTTCTCCTTCGTATGTTTGGTGGAATAAGTCCATCTGGCCCTGGACTTCTGTTTGTAGGGAGTTTTTAAATTACAGGTTCTATTTCACTTCTAGTGATCGGTCTGTTCAAATTATCTATTTCTTCTTTTTTTTTTTGCGGTACGCGGGCCTCTCACTGTTGTGGCCTCTCCCATTGCGGAGCACAGGCTCCGGACACGCAGGCTCAGCGGCCATGGTTCATGGGCTCAGCTGCTTCGTGGCATGTGGGATCTTCCCAGACCGGGGCACGAACCCATGTCCCCTGCATCGGCAGGCGGACTCTCAACCACTGCACCACCAGGGAAGCCCTATCTATTTCTTCTTGATGCAAGTTTGGTGTACTGTATGTTTCTAGAAACTTTTCCATTTCTTCTAGGTTGTTGAATTTGTTGGCATATAATTATTCATAATATTCTCTTATGCCTTTTTGTATTTCTGCTGTATCAGTTTTTATGTCTCCTTTTTCATTTCTTATTTTATTTATTTGGGTTCTCTCTATTTTTCTTCTTGGTGAGCCTGGCCAGAGGTTTGTTGATCTTGTTTATTATTTCAAAGAACCAGCTCTTGGTTTTATTGATTTTTTTTTCTATTTTTTAAAATCTCTTTTATTTATTTTCTCACTGATCTTTATTATTTCCTTCCTTCTGCTGACTTTAGGTTTTGTTTGTTCTTGTTTTTCAAATTCTTTTAAGTGGTCGGTTAGGTTATTTATTTGATATTTTTCTTGTTTTTGAGGAAGGCTTATATTGCTATGAACTTCCCTCTGACTTTAGGTTTTGTTTGTTCTTTTTCAAATTCTTTTAAGTGGTAGGTTAGGTTGTTTATTTGAGATTTTTTTTTTTTTTTTCTGGCGGTACGCGGGCCTCTCACTGTTGTGGCCTCTCCCGTTGTGGAGCACAGGCTCCAGACGCGCAGGCTCAGCAGCCATGGCTCACGGGCCCAGCCGCTCCACGGCATGTGGGATATTCCCGGACCGGGGCACGAACCCGTGTCCCCTGCATCGGCAGGCGGACTCTCAACCACTGCACCACCAGGGAAGCCCAGATTTTCTTGTTTTTTAAGGCAGGCCTTTATTGCTATGAACTTCCCTCTAAGAATTGCTTTTGCTTCATCCCATAGATTTTGTACGGTTGTATTTTCACTGTCATTCGTCTCAAGGTATATTTTAATTTCCTCTTTGATTTCATTGTTGACCCATTGGTTTTTTTAGTAGCATGTTAGTTAGTAGCATGAGTTAGTCTCCATGTAACCATTTTTTTCTTATTTATTTATTTTAAATCTTTATTAGAGTATAATTGCTTTACAATGGTGTGTTAGTTTCTGCTTTATAACGAAGTGAATCAGTTATACATATACGTATGTTCCCATATCTCTTCCCTGTTGCATCTCCCTCCCTCCCACCCTCCCTATCCCACCCCTCCAGGTGGTCACAAAGCACCGAGCTGATCTCCCTGTGCTCTGCTTCCCACTAGCTATCTACCTTACATTTGGTAGTGTATATATGTCCATGCCAGTCTCTCACTTTGTCACAGCTTACCCTTCCCCCTCCCCATATCCTCAAGTCCATTCTCTAGTAGGTCTGTGTCTTTATTCCTGTCTTACCCCTAGGTTCTTCATGACATTTTTTTTTCTTAAATTCCATATATATGTGTTAGCATACAGTATTTGTCTTTCTCTTTCTGACTTACTTTACTCTGTATAACAGACTCTAGGTCTATCCACCTCATTACAAATAGCTCAATTTCATTTCCTTTTATGGCTGAGTAATATTCCATTGTATATATGTGCCACATCTTCTCTATCCATTCATCCGATGATGGACACTTAGGTTGTTTCCATCTCGGGCCACTGTAAATAGAGCTGCAATGAACATTTTGGTACATGACTCTTTTTGAATCATGGCTTTCCTAGGGTATATGCCCAGTAGTGGGATTGCTGGGTCATATGGTAGCTCTATTTGTAGTTTTCCAAGGAACCTCCATACTGTTCTCCATAGTGGCTGTACCAATGACATTCCCACCAGCAGTGCAAGAGTGTTCCCCCTTCTCCACACCCTCTATAGCATTTATTGTTTCCAGATTTTTTGATGATGGCCATTGTGACTGGTATGAGATGATATCTCATTGTAGTTTTGATTTGCATTTCTCTAATGATTAATGATATTGAGCATTCTTTCATGTGTTTGTTGGCAGTCTGTATATCCTCTTTGGAGAAATGTCTATTCAGGTCTTCTGCCCATTCTTGGATTGGGTTGTTTGTTTTTTTGTTATTGAGCTGCAAGAGCTGCTTATAAATTTTGGAGATTAATCCTTTGTCAGTTGCTTCATTTGCAAGTATTTTCTCCCATTCTGAGGGTTGTCCCCTGGTCCCGTCCATGGTTTCCTTTGCTGTGCAAAAGCTCCGAAGCTTCGTTAGGTCCCATCCTTTCACCTTTGTTCCTATTTCCGTTTCTCTAGGAGGTGGGTCAAAAAGGATCTTGCTGTGATTTATGTCATAGAGTGCTCTGCCTATGTTTTCCTCCAAAAGCCTGATAGTTTCTGGCCTTACATTTAGGTCTTCAATCCATTTTGAGCTTACTTTTGTGTATGGTGTTAGGGAGTGATCTAATCTCATACTTTTACATGTCCCTGTCCAGTTTTCCCAGCACCACTTATTGAAGAGGCTGTCCTCTCTCCACTGTACATTCCTGCCTCCTTTATCAAAGATAAGGTGACCATATGTGCGTGGGTTTATCTCTGGGCTTTCTATCCTGTTCCACTGATCTCTCTTTCTGTTTTTGTGCCAGTACCATGCTGTCTTGATTACTGTAGCTTTGTAGTATAGTCTGAAGTCAGGGAGCCTGATTCCTCCACCTCTGTTTTTCATTCTCAAGATTGCTTTGGCTATTCGGGATCTTTTGTGTTTCCATACAAATTGTGAAATTTTTTGTTCTAGTTCTGTGAAAAATGCCAGTGGTAGTTTGATAGGGATTGCATTGAATCTAGATTGCTTTGGGTAGTAGAGTCATTTTCACGATGTTGATTCTTCCAATCCAAGAATATGGTATATCTCTCCATCTATTTGTATCATCTTTAATTTCTTTCATCAGTCTTATAATTTTCTTCATACAGGTCTTTTGTCTCCTTAGGTAGGTTTATTACTAGATATCTTATTCTTTTTGTTGCAATGGTAAATGGGAGTGTTTTCTTGATTTCATTTTCAGATTTTTCATCATTAGTGTATAGGAATGCTAGAGATTTCTGTGCATGAATTTTGTATCCTGCTACTTTACCAAATTCATTGATTAGCTCTAGTAGTTTTCTGGTAGCATCTTTAGGATTCTCTATGTATAGTATCATGTCATCTGCAAACAGTGACAGCTTTACTTTTTCTTTTCCGATTTTTATTCCTTTTATTTCCTTTTCTTCTCTGATTGCTGTGGCTAAAACTTCCAAAACTATGTTGAATAAGAGTGGTGAGAGTGGGCAACTGTGTCTTGTTCCTGATCTTAGTGGAAATGCTTTCAGTTTTTCACCATTGACGACGATGTTGGCTGTGGGTTTGTCATATATGGCCTTTATTATGTTGAGGAAAGTTCCCTGTATGCCTACTTTCTGCAGGGTTTTTATCATAAACAGGTGTTGAATTTTGTCGAAAGCTTTCTCTGCATCTATTATTTCTTTTTTCTGTGGTTAATATCTAGTTTCATGATGTTGTGGTCAGAAAAGATGCTTGAGATAATTTCTGTACTCTTAAATTTGTTGAGGCTTGTTTTGTGCCCTAATATGTGGTCAGTCCCAGGGAATGTTCCATGTGCCCTTGAAAAGAATGTGTATTCTGTTTTTTCGGATGTAATATCCTGAAAACATCAATTAAGTCTAACTGTTCTATTGTATTATTTAGGATCTCTGTTGCCTTATTGATTTTCTGTCTAGATCTGTCCATTGATGTGAGTGGGGTGTTAAAGTCTCCTACTTTATTGTATTCCTGTCAGTTTCTCCCTTTATATCTGTTAGTATTTGTTTTATGTATTTGGGTGCTCCTATGTTAAGTGCATATATGTTGACAAGTTTAAAATCTTCTTGTATTGATCTTTTTGTCATAATATAACGTCCTTCTTTATCTTTCTTTATGGCCTTTGTCTTTAAGTCTATTTTGTCTCATATGAGAATTGTGACCCCCCACTGTCTTGTCATTTACGTTTGCATGAAATATCTTTTTTCATCCCCTCACTTTCAATCTATGTGTGTCCTTTGCCCTAAAGTGGGTCTCTTGTAGGCTCTTGCTTTTTCATCCAGTCTGCCACTCTGTGTCTTTTGATTGGAGCATTTCATCTATTGACATTTAGTGTAATTATTGATAGATATGTATTTATTGCCATTTTAAACCATGTTTTCCTGTTGATTTTACATTTCTTCTTTGTCCCTTTCTTTATCTTTTTCCTTTTGTGGTTTGATGATTTTCTTTTGTATTAAACTTATGTTCTCTTATTTTTGGTTTTTATGAATCTGCGTTTTTGATTTGTGTTTACCCTGTTTTTCAACTATGTTACCCCCTTCCTTTATCTACTTGCCTTAGACTGGTAGTCATATAGACTCAAACACATTCTAGGAAAACAATCTACATTTACTTACTCTCCTCCCCCACATTTTATGATTTGATGTCCTCTTTTACACCTTCTTGTTCATCCTTTTGTTGGTGGTCATTGTGGTTATCATCACTTTCACAGAAATCTTTTTTTAAATCTGTGTAATGGCTTATTAAGTAATTTACTTTCCAATTGTGATTTTCCTATAGATTCTTCTTTTTTATTTAGGGAAGACCTTTCAATATTTCCTTTAGGATAGGTTTAGTATTGCTGTATTTTAGTTTTTTCTGTCTGAGAAATGCTTTATCTCTCCTTCTATTCTAAATGGTAATCTTGCTGGGTAGAATATCCTAGGTTGCAGATTTTTTTCTTTCAGGACTTGAATATATATTGCCACTCCCTTCTGGCCTGCAACGTTTCTGTAGAGAAATCAGCTGATGGCCTTATGGGGGTTCCCTTGTAATTAACTCTTTTTCTCTTGCTGCCTTTATAATCCTCTCTTTAACTTTTGCCATTTTTGTTATAATATGTATTGGTGTAGGTCTCTTGGGTTTATCTTGTTTGGGACCCTCTGTGCTTCCTGTATCTGTATATATTTCCTTCTTTAGGTTTGGGAAGTTTTCAGCTATAATGTCTTCAAATACATTTTTGACCCACTTTTCTATTTCTTCCCCTTCTGGAATTTCTAATATGCACAGATTGACATGCTTTATATTATCCCATAGGTCCCTTATATTGTTTTCATTTTTTTTTCATTTGGCTCTCTGTTTTCTGCCCTGATTTGGTGATTTCCATTATTCCATCTTGCAGGTCACTTACTCGTTCTTCTGCATTATTCATTCTGCTATTCATTGCCTTTAGCTCAGATTCCATCTCTGCAAATGAGTTTTCTAATTTTTCTTGGTCCCTCTTTATAGTTTCTAGTTCCTTTTTACAGTACTCTGCATTTCTGTCGATAGCCTTTATAATTCCTTCAGTGTTTTCGTTATCTCCTTTTTGAACTTGGTGTCTATTAGACTGAAGAGGTCTGTTTCATTGTTTTTTCCTTTAGTGGAATTCTGCTTCTTCATTATACTTATATTTCTCTTATTCTGTGAGTTTAGGAGAAACAATTATCTCCTGCGGTCTTGGAGGACTATTTATATGTGGGGGCGTCCCTGTGTAGCTTGTGTGGGTTTAATACATTTGGTGTGAGGGTTTTTTTTAGTATGGATGCCTGTTGCCCACTAGCAATGGGCTTTCCCCAGAGTGTGCTGTTTGTTATTCCCTTAATAGCAGGTGTGCAGATGCATCAGCTGATGACTGGTACTGGGATTCTCAGTGGCTGTGGCAGCTCAGGTGCACCCCCAGAGCATGCAGTTGGAGCAGAGGCAGCTCACAACCACTCCTGGAGTCTGGGAGGGAGGCAGCAGTGGCTTGCGACCACCCCTGAGGCCCTTGCAGGTGGTGTCCTGCCCTCTGTGAGCATGCGCACAGGGGAAAAGGCTGCAGTGATGGGCCCTGACCCTCCCCTCGTGCAAATCCCAAACAATGGCATCTGGCCTCTAAGGTGGCCCAGGCTTCCTCTGCGTAAACCCTCAGTTGCTGTCATGCCAGATTCTAGCACACCCCGCCCCCGAGTCTGTTTCTGCACAGCCAACCCCAGTCTTCTCCCCAGGTCTGATCTCCAAAGCCTGAGTTCCAGCACCCAGCCCACACTGGTGATCATGTTTCTCAGGCTGGGGAATGCAGGGCGGCGGCCCTGACCATCTGTACAGTCCTTCCTTCACTCTGGCTGCCACAAACCAGCTGCTGCATTCTCCTCTGAGGCTCTGAAGCTCTCCTTCTGTCTTGGCTGATCTCCTTGCCAGTGAGGGGGCTTCCCAGGGTGCGGGAACCTTTCCTCTTTCACAGCTCCCTCCCAGTAGTGTAGTTCTCATCCCGATTCCTTTCTTACTATTTTTTTTCCTTTTTCTTTTGTCTTACCCAGTTACGTGGAGATTTTCTTGCCCTTTCAGCAGTCTGAGGTCTTCTGCCAGTGTTCAGTAGATATTCTGTGAGAAACATTCCACACGTAGATGTATTTTTGATGTATTTGCGGGAGAAGGTGAGCTTCACTTCCTACAACTCCTTTATCTTGATCACATTCCCTAGCTCATCGTAGTTTTATTTGCATTTCTCTAATAATTAGCAATGTTTAGCATCTTTTCGTGTGCTTTTTTTGTCATCTGTATGTCTTCTTTGGAGAAATATCTATTTAGAACTTCTGCCCATTTTTCAATTGGGTTGTTTGTTTTTTTGATATTGAGATTCATGGGCTGTTTGTGTATTTTGGAGATTAATCCCTTGTTGGTCGCAGCCTTTGCAAATATTTTCTCCCATTCTGTGGGTTGTCTTTTCATTTCATTTATGGTTTCCTTTGCTGTGCTAAAGCTTTTAAGTTTAATTAGGTCCTATTTGTTTATTTTTGTTTTTATTTTCATTACTCTACTCTAGGAGGTGGATCCAAAAAGATATTGCTGCGATTTGTGTCAAAGAGTGTTCTGCCAATGTTTTCCTCTTAAGAGTTTTATAGTATCTGGTCTTACATTTAGGTCTCTAATCCATTTTGAGTTTATTTTTGTGTATGGTGTTAGAGAATCTTCTAATTTCATTCTTTTACATGTAGCTGTTCAGTTTTTCCAGCACCAATTGTGGAAGAGACTGTCTTTTCTCCATTGTATATTCTTGCCTCCTTTGTTGTAGATTAATTGACCATAGGTGCATGGGTTTATGTCTGGGCTTTCTATTCTATTCTGTTGATCTATATTTCTGTTTTTGTGCCAGTACCATACTGTTTTGATGACTGTAGCTTTGTAGTATACTCTGAAGTTCAGGGAGCCTGATTCCTACAGCTCTGTTTTTCTTTCTTGAGATTGCTTTGGCTGTTTGGGATCTTTTGTGTTTCCATACAAATTTAAAAATTTTTTGTTCTAGTTCTATGAGAAATGCCATTGGTAGTTTCATAGGGATTGTATTGAATCTGTAGATTGCCTTAGGTAGTATAATCATTTTGACAATATTGCTTCTTCCAACCCAAGGACATGGTATATCTTTACATCTGTTTGTGTCATCTTCGATTTCTTTCATCAGTGTCTTATAGTTTTCAGAGTACAGGTCTTTTCCTTCCTTAGGTAGGTTTACTCCTAGGAATTTTATTCTTTTCAGTGTGATGGTAAATGGGATTGTTTCCTTAATTTCTCTTTCTGATCGTTTGTTGTTAGTGTATAGGAATGCAAGAGATTTCTGTGTATTAATGAACTCTAGAAATTTTCAGGTAGCATCTTTAGGATTTTCTACGTGTAGTATCATGTCATCTGAAAACAGTAACAGTTTTACTTGTTCTTTTCCAATTTGGATTCCTTTTATTTCTTTTTCTTCTCTGATTGCTGTGGCTAGGTCTTCCGAGACTATGTTGAATAAAAGTGGCAAGAGTAGACATCCTTGTCTTGTTCCTAATCTTAGAGTAAATGCTTTCAGCTTTTCACCATTGAGGATGATGTTAGCTGTGGGTTTGTCATATATGGCCTTTATTATGTTGAGGTAGGTTCCCTCTATGCCCACTTTCTGGATTGTTTTTATCATAAATGGGTGTTGAATTTTGTCAAAAGCTTTTTTCTGCATCTATTGAGAGGATCATATGGTTATTATTCTTAAACTTGTTAATGTGGTGTATGATACTGATTGATTTGTGGATAATGAAAAATACTTCCATAGGATAAATCCCACTTGATCATGGTGTATGATCCTTTTAATGTATTGTTGAATTTGGTTTGCTAGTATTTTATTGAGGACTTTTGCACTTATGTTCATCAGTGATAATTGGCCTGTAACTTTCTTTTTTTGTGATATCTCTGTCTGGTTGTGGTATCAGGGTGATGGTGGCCTCATAGAATGAGTTTGGGAGTGTTCCTACCTCTGCAATTTTTTGGAATAATTTCAGAAGGATAGGTGTTAACTCTTGTCTTAATGTTTGATAGAATTCACCAGTGAAGCCATCTGGTCCTGGACTTCTGTTTGTTGGAAGTTTTTTAATCATAGTTTCAACTTCAGTACTTGTGATCAGTCTGTTCATATTTTCTATTTATTCTTGGTTCAGTCTTGGAATATTGTAACTTTATAAGAATTTGTCCATTTCCTCTAGATTGTCCACTTTATTAGTATATAATTGTTTGTAGTAGTTTCTTATGATCCTTTGTATTTGTTGTGTTAGTTCTAGCTTCTTTTTCATTTCTAATTTTATTGATTTGAGCCCTCTACTTTTCTTTCTTTATGAGTCTGCCTAAAGGTTTATCAATTTTGTTTATCTTTTCAAAGAACCAGCTTTTAGGTTCATTGATCTTTTCCGTTGTTTTCTTCATCTCTTTTGCGTTTATTTCTGCTCTGATCTTTATGATTTCCTTTTTTGTACTAACTTTGGGTTTTGTTTGTTGTTCTTTCTCTAGTTGCTTTAGGTGTAAGGTTAGGTTGTTAATTTGAGATTTTTCTTGTTTCCTGAGGTAAGATTGTATCTTGTAAACTTCCATCTTAGAACTGCTTTTGTTGCATCCAACAGGTTTTGCATCATCAAGTTTTCGTTTTCATTTGTTTCTAGGTAATTTTTTATTTCCTCTTTGATTTTTTCATTGATCCATTGGTTGTTAGGTAACATATTGTTTAGGCTCCAAGTGTTTGTTACTTACAGTTTTTTTCCTTGTAGTTAATTTCTAATCTTATAGTGTTGTGGTTGAAAAAGATGCTTGATAAGATTTCGATTTTCTTAACATATACTGATTTTTGCTTTGTGGCCCAGCATGTGATCTGTCCTGGAGAATGTTCCATATGCACTTGAGAAGAATGTCTATTCTAATGCTTTTGCATGGAATATACTATAGATATCAACTAAGTTCATCTGGTCTAATGTGTCATTTAAGACCTGTGTTTCCTTATTTTCTGTCTGGGTGATCTGTCCGTTGATGTAACTGGGGTGTTAAAGACCTCCCCCCCATTATTGTGTTCCTGTCAGTGTCTCCTTTCATGGCTGTTAGTGTTTGCCTTATATATTGAGATGCTCCTATGTTGGGTGCATATATATTTCAATTGTTATACCTTCTTCTTGGATTGATCCCTTGATCAACACGTAGTGTCCTTTGTCATGTGTAACAGTCTTTATTTCAAAGTCTGTTTCTTCTGAGATGAGTATTGCTACTCCACCTTTCTTTTGATTTCCATTTGCATGGAATACCTTTTTCCATTTCCTCACTTTCAGTCTGTATGTGTCCCTAGATCTGAAGTGGGTCTCTTGTAGAGAGCATATATATGGGTCTTGTTTTTGTATCTGTTCAGCCAGTCTGTGTCTTTTGGTTTGAACCTTAAATTCGTTTATGTTTAAGGTAATTATCTATATGTATGTTCTTATTGTCATTTTGTTAATTGTTTTGGATTTGTTTTTCTAGGTCTTTTTTCTTTCCTTCCTCTTTTGTTCTCTCCTGTTGTGATTTGATGACTAACTTTAGTGTTGTGTTGGGATTGCTTTTTCTTTTGTTTGCGTGTGTATCTATTGTAGATTTTCAGTTTGCCGTTACCATGAGGTTTTGAGATATAGCCATGTATATATATATATATATATATATATATATATATGTATAATATATATATATATATATCTCACATACAAGATTGTTTCAAGTTGCTGGTCTCTTGATTTCTAATGCATTTCCAATATATCCTACATTTGTACTCTCCTCGTGATTGCTGGTTTTGATATCATATTTGTATGTGGATGACTTCTTACCTTTACGTTTGCCTTTATCAGTGAGCTTTCCCATTCGTAATTTTCTCATTTCTAGTTGTGGCCTTTTCTGCCTAGAGAAGTTCCTTTAGCATGTGTCATAAAGCTGGTTTGGTGGTGCTGAATTCTCTTAGCTTTTACTTGTCTGTAAAGCTTTTGATTTCTCCCTCGAATCTGAACCAGAGCCTTGCTGGGTAGAGTATTCTTGGTTATAGGTTTTTCCCTTTCACCACTTTAAATATATCATGCCACTCCCTTCTGGCCTGCAGAGTTTCTGCTGAAAAATCAGCTGATAACCTTATGGGGATTCCCTTGTATGTTACATGTTGCTTTTCCCTTGTTGCTTTTAGTATTTTCTCCTTGCTTTAATTTTTGTCAGTTTGATTAATGTGTCTTGTTGTGTTCCTCCTTGGGTTTATCCTGTATGGGACTCTCTGTGCTTCCTGGACTTGGGTGACTGTTTCCTTTCCCATGTTAGGTAAGTTTTTGGCTATTATCTCTTCAGATATTTTCTCAGGCCCTTTCTCTCTCTCTTCTCCTTCTGGAACCCCTATAATGTGAATGTTGGTGTGTTTAATGTTGTTCCAGAGGTCTCTGAGAGTGTCCTTATTTCTATTCATTCTTTTTTCTTTAATATGTTCCATGACAGTGATCTCCAGCAATATATTCCAGCTCACTTGTTCTTCTGCCTCATTTATTCTGCTAATTGATTCCTTCTAGAGTATTTTTCATTTCAGTTATTGTATTGTTCACCTCTGTTTGTTTGATTTTCAAATCTTCTAGCTCTTTTTAAAATATTTCTTGTATCTTCTCAGTCTGTGCCTCCATTCTTTTTGTGAGATCTTGGATCGTCTTTACTCTCATTACTCTTAATTCTTTTTCAGGCAGATTGTCTATCTCCACTTCACTTAGTCATTCTTCTGGGGTTTTATCTTGTTCCTTTGTCTGGAACATATCTCCCTGCCATTTTGTTTTATCTAACTTCCTGTGTTTGCAGTCTCCGTTTCTGAGGCTGCAGGTTTGTAGTTTCTCTAGCTTCTGGTGTCCGTACCCTGGTGGGTGAGGTTGGTCCAGGGGTTTGTTCAGGCTTCCTGGTGGGAGGGACTGGTGCCTGCCCACTGATGGGTGGAGCTGGGTCTTTTCCCTTGGGGCAAGGCCATGTCAAGGGGTGTGTTTACAAGTGGCTGTGGGCCCAGGATGACTTTAGGCAGCCTGTCTGCTGAAGGGTGGTGGTGTGTTCCCACCCTGTTGGTTGGTTGGTTTGAGGCATCCCAGCACTGGAGCCTGCAGGTTGTTAGGTGGGGCCAGGTCTCAGTGCCAAAATGGCGACCTCCAGGAGAGCTCACGCTAATGAATATTCCCCGGGGCCTCCACCACCATCGTCCTTGTCCCCACAGTGAGCCACAGTCAACCCCCACCTCCCCAGGAGTCCCTCCAAGATCCACAGGTAGGTCTGGCCCAGGCTGCTGTGGAGTCACTGCTTTGCCCTGCATCCCAGTGCATATGAAACCTTGTGTGGACCCTCCAGGAGTGGAGTCTTTGTTTCCCCCAACCCTGTGGAGCTCCTGCACTCTAGTCCTGCTGGCCTTCAAAGCCAAATGTTCTGGGGACTCCTCCTCCTGATGCCATACCCTCAGACTGGGGAGCCTGACATGGGGCTCAGAATTCTCACTCCTGTGGGAAAACCTCTGATATAATTGTTTTCCAGTTTGTGGGTTATCCACTCGCTGGTTATTGGATTTGATTGTATTGTGAAAGTGCCCCTCCTACCATCTTGTTGTGATTTCTTGTCTTTGAATATAGAATATCTTTTTTGGTTGGTTCCATTCTTTTTTATTGATGGTTGTTCAGAAGTTAGTTGTGATATTGGTGTTTTCATGAGATGAGGTGAGCTCAAGTCCTTCTACTCCACCATTTTGTCTCGAACATGTTTTGTTTTGCTCTTAAAATAAGGAAACCAACTCCTTTGAGCCCAGAGCTCACTGTTTTTTGCTACATCCCTCTTGAATCCTGGATCCTTGTGCCACGGCTTTTTTTTCCCCCCTGAGCTTTCAGAATTATTTGAAGCATTTCTTGGGAGTAAACTTTCTGAATCTTGTATAGGTAGCATCCTTCCCAGTCTCTTCTGGGAATGCCTCTTGCATCTTATTGATTTGAGTAGATATTAAGAGATCTCATTAATGGCTGAATGATGAATCCTTTACATTAGAGAAACTTCTAAATTGGTAAATTTTTAGAGTTCTCATTATTAACAGCTGTTTCATTGGTAACTATAGAAAAAATTAGAAGGTGGAAAAAATATTTAGTGGTTAACCTAAGAACTCCCTTAATTTAAAACAAACAAACAGAAAAACGGTTTGGGAAGCCTTATTTGTGGTCTCCACTTCCCCTCAATGAGTCTCACAGATGCTAATAAAAACAGTAGGATTATTAATAGGTTGATTAACAGAGAATAAGAAAAAACTGAAGGAAAGTCTAGAGACTTCCTCCCAACGAGGTGGAAATTTTAAAAGTACTTGTCCCAAATGGATAAAGAAGTCTTTAGATGGTTATTAAGCATTGGGATAAATTAAATGGACATCAGTGGTATTAAAACAAAGATTTGATACAACAATACCTAAGGTTGGATGACCCAAAGAGACCCTCTTTTTGGTTCCCAACGTTAAAGCACTCCAAACGAGTTTGCTCTTTTTCTCCCAGCTTATACATATACTTAAAAATGTTGGAAGAAAATTACTCTGAGATATTTGATGAACAATTACTTGCAGCAACAGTTAGGCCTAGTTAAAGTCAAGTTAAAAGACTGATGAAAGGGCCTGAGTCCCTTGGCTCAACCCCTCACTGGGGACCCCAGAGCCTTTTATACAAAAACAGATAAATGGTCAGGAATAAAAAGAAAGGAAAGCTTCTAGGACTCCTTGTAACAGCAAGGCTTTTTTATTGTGTCCTAATTGAAACTAAAAGCTAAACATGTAAGAGTTGATAGAATTGAGATGAAAGTTTATAAAAATTGGTATATTTAAATATGCTTTATTGAAGATGGTTACATCTCTTTTGCCTAATTATATTGTGGGATAAACAGTATATCTCACTGGGGAATGCTTCCCCTGCTTGGTATTATAAGACAGGGCATGTGAATCTGTCTCTCAGGAAACATTGATTAAACATACTAAGGAAACCAATGGGGTTACCTGAGACTGTACAATATAAAGTAAAATCTGCAAGGTAATATTCAGGGGCTAATAAAAGAAAAAAAACAACAACAGAAACTTTGCTCTGGGTCTAAGGCTGTGCACTCAGAAAGAGGGACTTAGTTGAATGCTTTGTGCAAGCTTTTGAAGGCTTGATAAATGAAACTAAAATTCTAGAACACAGAACTCTTGAATTTCAGTTTAGTTGGAAATCTTCTCACTTATATGAAAAAAGCAAGTGAAAGGAAATATAGTTGGGCAAATCAATCTTTTAATATCATTTAGGAGGCAGACCAGTTCTTTGGAGAATTAAAAGCAGCTATCTTTGTCTTGCAAATCTCTACAAATCAGAAATTTAGATATAACCCACAATGACCTGGGACTGAGCCTTATCAGTTCAATCAGAAAGAACCTGAAGCCAAGGAGAGAAAAAGGGAAAAAGTGGCCTTTTAAAACTCGAACAACTGGAAAGGCTCCCTCACCTAGAATCTAAATCATATCCTCCTTAAGTGTTTATCAAGGACAAATAAAAATCTTACGTCTTTTCCACAAAGAGTAAAGCCCTTACTTTACTCTTTGTGGAAAAGAGTAAAGAGTAAAGAGCAAATAAGTTTAACTTATTTAAACTATTATTTATAAACTAAGTTTATATTGTTCATAAACTTATTTTATATTGTAAGTTTATATCTAAGTTTATATTGTAACGCCTGATTCATAACTGTTAAAGTGAAGCTATGAGATTTCTAATTATGTCTTTTTATGTCTGTATATTATACATATAACATATCTCTACCTCCAGAAAATATCAAAATTAAATTTATAGAAGAGCTTTGTTTGACTTGAAAGTAAGCACTTAACAAATAAAATATTTCTAAATATAAAAGAAACTGGTCAGAATGAATTTGAGGTTCACATGATCCAAGAAATATCCAATATTAAGTTAATATCTGGTATTAAAGCTAGCTTAGGCTTGTTGGTTTATCAATATAGACATGTTTTTTATTGTACCTAGGTTAACTGAAGGTCAGTAAGGTCATGTTATTTCTGTTGGAGAGTTTGTCAGCAAGAAGAAAAAGTTAACTTGGTATATTTTCATAACTTGTAAAACAAAAGTAAATGAGTTTTCAGGTTAACTCCTTAGGAATTATATTTGGGGTATGTCTGTCTAAAATAGTTTCTCCAGATTTCTGGTAACTTGAGTTTTGCTAAGTTAAATGATGGGAAATTATTGAATATCAAGTCATTTCAAATAAGATAAAATACTGGAACATTAAGTGCTAAGCAGGTCTAAAATTACCTACCTTTGTATCCTTATGAGAGGGAAAGAGGAAGGAAATTATGCTATGAGAAGACGTATGTTTCTGGAGGTTATGGATTTTTCCAATCAGGAAATGCTGGTATGACAGAGTTCACAATTACTTGCTGCTTGTCAGTTTTTGCTAGAGATTAAGGTTTTTAAGGGTTAAAGTGGTAATACGTAGTTAAAGCTACTAAAAGTGAGGGAAACATTTCAGTATGCAAGGAAAATAGGATGTGTGTCTTCAGTAAAAGAAGGTATGAGGAATGGAAATACCTTTTGTTAAGTGAAAAGAGTGATTTTTGTTCTAGAGCTTGTTCTTGATGGAAAAATACGGGACAAACTCATATGGATTCAGAAAGTCATGAAAGGTTTATGGAAAGGGAGCCCTGAAAAGTAGTTTTGTGCATGGTTAGGCTGAGATTAAATTTAATTAGGTAAATGGATTTTGTTAAGTGGGGTGGTGCAGGACTGGATTTGGTTCCTCTCTTTGTTAAGGGAACAAATTTTTCTTGGAATACTGCTTTTGATTGTGTTCCTTTAAGTGATTTGTATTTGCTTTTGAAATACTTTGTCACTTATGTTAAATAAGTACTGTTTCACAGTGACCTATGATCCTATTTGACCAAGTGTCTTGAAACCTTTTTGATATTTTTGACAGACTTCTCAAATATCAAATTTAATTGAAGTTCTTTTGACCTCCAGCTAACTCAGGGATGCCTCAGAGGAGCCCTGAGGCACCTTAGAGAAATGTTAAACTAATTAAGCTTATTTGGTATGTTAAATTACTTGAAGCATTGTTAAATGATTGGAGACAAACCTTAGGTTATATTGTATGGGTAAATGTCATTAATATAGATATTCCAAAATTTATATGAAATTCCTAAAAATCTGATATGTCCTGTTATGTTATCAGTCATAATTCTATTATCCCAAAATGTTGTATGTCACAAAAATATCCCAAGTTTCTTGTCAATTGCATTGTAATCAGATCTTTAGCAATACCATTTTAAATCTTTGTCATTTAAAATCAATCATTGTTTTACTCTGATTTTATAAAATGAGGATCTTCAGGAAGATTCATAAAAAGGACTTTTTGATAAATTAGGGTTTCTGATAACTTTTATATCATACAACTGAACTGGGTAGGAAAGTTTAAAACTCTAATGAAAAAAACCTGATGACTTCATCCAGATCAACAGGAATTAGTTACATGGGACTGAATGAACTGATACATAAGACAATTTTATTCAGACTCTCTTCTGAAATATACTGCCTTTTAATCTTTTCCAGAAAATCTTTCCTCTTATGCTAACTGTGACCTGCAACAAGTTGATAAAGTATACTTTTGTAAATGATTATGAAACATTTAGCTTTTTCTCTCTACCTGATTCTTCCAGAATTTGGCTTCTCCAGGTGGCTCCCCTGTGGACTTGATGGCTTATTGCAACCAGATTATAACTAGTTATACTAATCATTGTTTTAATTTGCTCTCTTGTTGTTTTCAAATTATTTATACCTTGTGTCTCTCTTTGCTGTACTATGACCTTATTAATGTTACTAGCTATATTACTTATTCTATTTTATAGGATTGTTATCTCTTACACTACCCAGTGTATAACCAGGCCTCTGACAAAATTAATGATGGCTAAAAGTCTTGAGGTAGTGGATCATATATAACTACATAGAATAATTGTAATAGTGCATGCAACTCTAGATATGGGAAGAAGCAACAAAGGAAAACATTACCTGGATCATAATAGTCTAGTAAGACCAGCTGATCCAGAGAATTTTAGAAGATCAATAGCCCTAATCCAAAAAATGAGCGGATTGAATAGCCTATCACACAGTCTTCGCCTGATCTAGGAATGAGCCTTCCTAGCACTGTGGGACAAAATTGGTCATTAAATGCCTCCCAAATGTTGGTTGAATTTATGACCAATAGGAAACGTTGTGGACATAGAACTTACCAGCATTTCAGTAAACAAAGGATGCTGCAGCCACTGCAGCCACCAACTGTGCACCCTGAGGGGAATTCAGGATGGAGAAAAACAGGATACTGGCCCTAGATAGTTAAGGTGCATATCAAAGGAATAATTTCAATAAGCCCAGACTCTTGCATCTTCCCATACATGGAAAAGTGCTAAAGTTCATTAACTTGAGATGTCTGGTTTTTCTCTAACAGTAATCTTTTGATGTTCTGACTACCTGTTCTTGTTCGTTTTGTTTGTTTTGTTTCGTTTGTTTGTATTGTTTTGTTTGCAAAACTCCTTTATATCCTGGCTCCTGTCTTAACCTCTTTGTAAATAATCCCTCAGAGCTATCTGAGAAGCTGTATCTTGGGCTTATCTCAGTAAGCCCACTGGATAAAACATAATTCTCAACTTTTAGGTTGAGCATTGTTTTTGGACACCTATCTGTTGAGCTCAGCCTATGAACGAGGTACTGTGGTAGATGGGGAATATAAAGGTGACAGTGCTTGGTTTTTGAGAAGGTCGGTTCACAGTGGAAGAGGCAGGACTGTAACTGTGTTGCAACCTGTGTTGTACCAGAGCTATATACCAGAGGGAGTGAATGGAGGGTTACTATTCCATATAGGCCGGTTAGGAAGAGCACCTCTGAAGAGGCAGAATGTGAGCAGGGCTGGAATGTTACGAGGGATACCTGGGGACAGAGCTCCAGGCAGAGGAAATGGCAAGTACAAATGCCCTCAAGTACAGATGCCCTTAGGTGGGAACCATTTTGCTTCTACAAAGGGAAGCAGAGAGGCCACTGCTGCCAGAGGGCAGTGAGTAAGGGTGACCCCCAAGGGGGAGGGGAGGTCTAAGGTGAAGAGGTTAGGAGCACATCACTACTGTCAAGTCTTGGGCTTTTACTCTAAGGTGGGAAGTCCTGAAGGGTTTGGAGCTGAAGAGCCACATGTTTGAACTCGGGCTTTTCTTTCTTTCTTTTTTAGAGTATAATTGCTTTACAATGGTGTGTTAGTTTCTGCTTTATAACAAGGTGAGTCAGCTATACATATACATATATCCCCGGATCTCCTCCCTGTTGCGTCTCCCTCCCACCCTCCCTATCCCACCCCTCTAGGTGGTCACAAAGCACAGAGCTGATCTCCCTGTGCTATGAGGCTGCTTCCCACTAGCTATTTTACATTTGGTAGTGTATATATGTCCATGCCACTCTCTCACTTCGTCACAGCTTACCCTTCCCCCTCCCCATGTCCTCAAGTCCATTCTCTACATCTGTGTCTTTATTACTGTCCTGCCTCTGGGTTCTTCAGAACCATTTTCTTTTTTTTTTTTTTTTAGATTCCATATATATGTGTTAGCATATGGTATTTGTTTTTCTTTCTGACTTACTTCACTCTGTATGACAGACTCTAGGTCCATCCACCTCACTACAAATAACTCAATTTCATTTCTTTTTATGGCTGAGTAATATTCCTGAGTATGTATGTGCTGAGTATGTATGTGCCACATCTTCTGTATCCATTCATCTGTTGATGGACACTTAGGTTGCTTCCATGTCCTGGCTATTGTAAATAGAGCTGCAGTGAAAATTGTGGTATGTGACTCTTTTTGAATTACGGTTTTCTCAGGGTATATGCCCAGTAGTGGGATTGCTGGGTCGTATGGTATGAACTCAGGCTTTTCAAGAACCACTGTGGCCTACTGTGCAAGGGTGACAGTGGGAGACAGTTAAGAGGCACTGCAGACATCCAGGTAAGAGATGATGGTGGCCTGGGTTTTGGTGGCTGATGGAGGTGTGAGAAATGATCAGGTGTTTCATATGTTCTCATGAGATTTGCTGAAGGAATGGGAGTGGAGAGTGAGACCAAGGATTTAAGGATAACTCTGAGGTCTTCAGCCTGAGCGCCTTGAAGGAGAGTTGCCATTTATGGAGATGGGAAGACGAGGGGAGGAGCTGGCTGTGGGTGGGGGTGAGGCGCAGCAGAGTTTGGCTGTGGACATACTCAGAGGCTGCCTGCCATGTCGTCCAAGTGGAGATGTTGATCATGCAGTGAACATGCAGCTAGGACAGATGAGAGGCTGGCATCTGACGAAAAGAAGCCTCAAAAGCATAAAAGAGGTGTTGGGGGGCTTATAAAATAACCCTCCTGAAAAAGTGTCAAGGCTTTTAAACTTACATCCTCACTGTTTTTATATCACTTATAAAGTTCTATGACTGTAAAAGGTGTGGCAATACCACGTTGCAGGAAGTGGCTATAGCTGGCCAGTGGTTTCTAAAGTGTGGGCCTGAGGCCAACAGCATTACATCTCCTGTGAGCTTGTTAGAGATGCAGATTATTGGGCCTCACCAGACCAGACCTAGTGAATCATAAACTCGGGGCAAAGGGCCAGAACTGTTTTGACAACTTCTCCAGGAGATTGTTATGAAGGTTAAAGGTGAGTGAGCTAGATAAGAAGTTTAGCATTTCTAGATTTTAATCATTTAAAAAGAAACAACTTTTTAAAAGGTAAAATGTCTTTATTGTTTGAAGCATTAAAAAAGTAGATAAAAATTGGTAGGACATTTCATTTCTTAGTCTTCTCAATGAGGTGATAAAATACAGTGCCACTTAGTCTTATAAACTCTTGAAACTGTCTAGAAGTTCACACTTAGTGTTATCTAAAAAGTCACTTAAAACACACGAGATGACAATACAATCAAAATTGCTTTGAGAAATTTCTAAATATAGACTCCTAGATAAACAGGACTTTTTTCTTTTCCAAAGCATAGACAGTATTTTCCCCATGATATGCCTACAGGCATCATAAATGTGGACTGCCTTCTCCTACCTTCTGTTCTAGATATAGGTTAACAGAAATGCAAACTAAATTCAGTTTTTTTCAATTTAATCTCTTATTTTGTTTAAGATAAAATTCTTAATTTAAAACGAAGATCTTTTAGAATGCCTGGCTCATTTTCATTTTGTTTCAAATCACAATTCATTAAAAAAAAATAGGAAGACGATGCAAATGTTCTTTTAAAGTACTTATATTCAGCTACAAAATCACCCTAAACATTTCTGAAGAATGTGAACATACATGTGTGTATATTTTTAAATATTGCTGTTGCCGTCGTTCTGGGTTTTGAGGATTCTGCACTAACTTAATCTTCGTAAACTGAGATCACAGGTTTGGATACAACCCAAATCATTCAGTGCATTCACCTACGGAAGCAGACTTGTGCACTTTACATATTTCTAACTCTTCATTTTCTTTTAGGTTGGTCAAAGAATAAACAATGAACAATGTACACCATAAATTAAATCGAAACCCCCTGCCGTATGTCCTGTATGTGCTGTTGCTAATTAAAGTAAGTGTATTCTTGCTGTGGAAATTCTGCGGTTTGGGAGTTCTATGAGATCATCTTTTCAAGGCATAGATAAGGTAAAGAATTTTTTTTTTAACAGAAAGAAATACAAATCAGATCATTAATTCATTCTCTGCATACAAAATGCTGTTTTAGAGGTAAGTGAATTATTTCACTCCAAGGGTAGTTTACACTAAAAAAGTACACCAGGTGTTTAAGGAATTGCCTGAACATGGTCAATTTGGAGTAACAGTGAAATACAGAGATTTGACGACTTTACTAGCAGGATTTGGACTATTAATGAAAACTGACATTTAAAATAATATGGGGGAAAATACAGAGCCACTTGAACGTGTATCACTTTATTACTGCAATCATAAATGGTAATGATTTGAATTAGTCCTTGGCATTGATTTGTGTGTTTAAATTAGTCCTT
Organism: Phocoena sinus; assembly: GCF_008692025.1. Taxonomy (NCBI): domain Eukaryota; kingdom Metazoa; phylum Chordata; class Mammalia; order Artiodactyla; family Phocoenidae; genus Phocoena; species Phocoena sinus. The sequence goes on along the minus strand of NC_045772.1, from coordinate 31,034,259 downwards.
AATTATGCCTTTTCTGCCTTTTGTTGCTCACCCTTTTAAGAAATGCCATGATAATTAGCACATGGTTGTGTTGCATAAAGCATCTTGTACTACCTTCCTGGGTACGTGTACATTTCTCGTGCCTCTGCTCATATCTTTCTGTTCAACTTTTCTGTTGGATAGCATTGAAAAGCCTTTGCTGATTTTCAAGGCAGTCTTTCAGCTTATCCTCTGTCAAAGTCAGTCGCTGCTCCAGGATTGAAACAGTCTGCAAAAAAGGAGGACAAAAGAATCAATGCCTGGTGACCTGGTGGTGAGGATGATGATGATAATCTCAGCACTGATCTTTTTCAGAACTGGAATGCCACCCTTTCGCCAGGAGGTTGGCTCAGAAATGAACCCCAGAACTTGCCCCGCTTCTGTGCCCTAACACAAGGCAAAGCACTGTCAAGCAGTTTGAGGAAAAGAAAAAAAAGGGAACCATTTGAGGAAAATGGAGTAAATGATCAAGCCTCTGTAGGCAATTCTGAAGTCTGATCTTCTAAAGCATTGCTGCCAGAGAAGAGGCCACATGAGGCATGTTAGGTAGTGTCACAGGTGACATGGGATGGGGGAGGTGGGGATGGAATGCCACATAACCCCACTGCTACTTAAATGGCATCACTGGTCCTTCTGTCACAATCAATCCATGACGGACCATACCTATATTACCCTAGACGGCTGGATACCTAGCTTACTTTGAAAATATAATGACTGCTACCCCTTTCTGCACCCAGAAGATGACAGCAACTCATAGGGTTGTTAGGAAGACTGACTAAATGAAATACGGCACGTAAAATGCTTAAGCTGGTGCCTGCCACACAGGACTTCGTGAATCTTAGATATTCTAACTCCTTCAGCTTGTGAGTGAGTATATAACTACACACCTGCGTGCGACTACTTTTAAATCTAATAGTGATAGACTACTTCATCTTCAGTCTTTTATCTTTTAAAAAAACTATACGATAAAATAGATTCAGGAAGTTGCATGAAAAACATGTGGCACTTAATGAACTCTCACAAGAAAAGCACGCTTATGACCAACACCCAGGTCAAGAACTAGAACTCTGCCAGCCACCCCAGAGTGCCTTGCGTGCACCTTCCCCCATAATAGCCCCTATTCTGACCATTATAATACTCACTTTTCTGCAGGTCTTTATAGTTTTATCTTTCAAGTGTACATCCCTAGACACTATATCTTACCCATTTTCAAGATTTGATGTCATTTAAAGTCTTTTAATCTACAGATCCCTACTCACTCCATTTATTTTCTTTATAATTTGTCTTTGGACAGGTTCAGGCCATTTGACCTGCAGCACCTCTACCAGTCTGGATTTTAGGGACTGCGTACTCTGGGTACAGTTTAATCTGTTCTTCTACCCTCTGTATTTTATGTAAATTGGAAGCTGGATTCAAAGGCTTGGTAAGACTCTTCTTTCTTTTGAGGGTACAATAATAACATTTGCTTCTTTTTCTGTGTTGTCAGTAGCTACTTAATGTCTAGATCTATCGATTCTTAGAGATTGCCAGTGATATTCTAATTCCATCACTTAAAAAATGTATTAGTTGAGATAATTTATACAAGACACTTCTCTCATATATTATTTGGTTACCTGGTAGTACAGGTCATATAGGAAAAGCAGCATAATAAATGCTTGGTTACAATTGATTCCCTACCAGCCTCTGAAGGCAATCAATCAGTTTAAAAAAAAAAAACTATCTAATAGTTTTTGCTCTCATATTCCATACTATAGATCATGATTCATTGAAATTAACGGCAATGCTGATAATACTTTCTACTATTTCTTGAGTGCCTATTATGTGCCAAGCATTTTGCCTGATACTTATCACAATGTAAGATGCAGAAGCTTTTGATATGTGTATCATCAACACCTTTAACCCTGGTTAACTCCACTCACCTACCAACCATCTTAAAAGTTATAATGAGAAAGTGATACTACAATCTGTACTGAATTATAAGCACTGCCACTGGGTTAGGAGATGTCCACTGGGTTAGGAGATGTTCAGTCATCTGTAATTAAAGTGAATCTGAATGTGTTTATTTTACTTGTTATTTGCCCACAGATTCACACTGTTCCCATTTTGCAAGTGTGCTGTGCCTGCTTTTAACTTTTCATATTTGAAGGAAATTAAAAGTAAAAAATTACAGACTTTCAATAAAGTTTAAAGTGATCCATTAAAGAAGGCAAAATGAGTCACGAAGCTGACAGAGTAGAAGATGGAAAGACCCTAAAGAGGACTTGCCACCAATGTGACAGTGCAGGTGAGGAAGCCAGGGCCCTGGGAAACAGGCCAACCAAAACTAAAGCTGGCATGAAGCTGAGAGAAAAACTGCCTTTTAAAGGAAAGGAAAGTCTGATAAACACACACTCTAGCACAATACTGCAGAGCAAAAATTGATGATTTTCCTATGATTTTCATTGAACAGATCTTACGACTCCAAGGTCTCACAAGGCTTGTTCTCACAATTTGTCATGACCCACATCCATCCACATCCCTTAACTCCAAGGCCCTGAGATGTTATCTAAAGGGTAAAAATTTTAATTACTGGCTCTTAACCCAAAATGGAACCTTAAAAGTCCGATGCCAGGGCCTTGAATTCTCTGGAGATGAGAACTGGACGTCTGGATGATTCTTAACTGCCCTGGCGATTAGAATGTACAGCCAGGGTTGAGAATAAGAATTAGATGATTTCTATGCATGAGCAATTTCAACTTGAAATATTTATTCTACAAAAGTAACTGACGTCTTCTCTAGTTCACATTATAGCCTCTTTCTGTATAATTTAGGACAGTGTCTGCTCTGGATCCTCATTCTGTTTATCAAAGAGGAACAATAAGAATTCTTCAAAGGAAACACTGAGCAGAGCTGGAAGGGCAACCTCTGATGTATCCATCTTAATACACCGCTTCCATTAAATGACATCTGTATTTCCTGACCAAGAGTTGGAAGACCTTTGATATGTTAAGATCCATGGTATCCCTTCTTGCAAAAGTATACTGGCATCAAAGGACTGGGTAATATTCTAAAAGGGGAATGTGGAAACCTCACCTCCAGAAGAACAGAGCATCAACGTAAGGAGCTTTGGAATGAGGGAAGTTAAACATTGGACAGAGAGAACTTCTTCAGAGTGAAAAACTAAAGCAATGCCAAAATTTCATTCTAACCGAAATGATTAATCCCAATACATTTTTCTTATTGCCCTAAATATTTCTTTGATAATGTCCAAATCTGAATACATGGCATCAAAAATTCTTACGGCAAAACATTACTGTCCAAAATCAAATAATACATTTGTAGCATGAAGTACATGGTCTCCCCTATTTGCCTGTGGGCCTCAGATGCTAGATAGAGTACAGTGTGTGTGTGCACACATGCATACGTGTGTGTGGGCTCTGACTTTGCCTTAGGTTTAGAGCGGCTCAGCACAGCAGGTGCTGCTGTATTAACTACCACCTTTGAACTTGCCTTGCTAAGAAAGAAAAACTTGCGACTAAGTGAAAAGTGCGCCAACCCACCTGTGTCAAAACATTGAGCTGTTCCATAATATGCTCCAATGCGTCGGTCACAGCGAGTGGTATGCTTCGTTGATTCTCAGAAGGGAGGTCACTCATTTCTTCTGTTTTCTTTTTCAAGGTTGTAGGTGAACATTCTGATGACATTAAAGAAGGGTTCAAGAAATATCCGCAGATCTCTTCACCCTTGTCTGGTAGAGTATGAACAGTGGTTTCCGTTGTCTTTGACACCATAGAAAAGATAGGAAGAGTTATATTTTCCAAACTTTAAAATGATATAATATTAAAAAGTTTTCAATGTTCCTCTTTTAAAAGCCCAGCTTTAATTGTTCATCTTCAACTACAGCAAATTATGGAAACTACAATTATAAGAAGGAAAAAAAGGCTAAAAAAGGATGGACGAAATTCACGATTTTCCTTGATTTTTTTTCCAATAAAATTGTATGTATCTGTCTGAAAGATCAGGTGTTCTACCATTAAAAAGGTGGTTACATGCTAATTCTTGATTTTTAAAAAGTCACATCCATTAAGGTGAGGATTATTTGATTTCTATGGGGAGGAGACAAGATGGCAGAGTAGAAGGACTTGAGCTTACCTCCCCTCATGAAAACACCAAAATCACAGCTAACTGCTGAACAACAATCGAAAAAAAGATGAGAACCTACCAAAAAGATACTCTACATCCAAAGACAAAGAAGAAGCCACACAAGACAGTAGGAGGGGTGCATTCACAGTATAATCAAATCCCATAACCACCAGGTGGGTGACCCACAAACTGGAAAATAATTATATCACAGAGGTTTTCCCACAGGAGGCAGAGTTCTGAGCCCCATCTCAGGCCCTCCCCCAGCCAGGGGGACTGGCATCAGGAGGAAGAGGAGCCCCCAGAGCTTTTGGATTTGAAGGCCAGTAGGGCTAGAGTGCAGGAGCTCCACAGGACTGAGGGAAACAGAGACTCCACTCCTGGAGGTCCCACACAAGGTTTCATGTGCACTGAGATACAGGGCAAAGCAGTGACTCCACAGGAGCCTGGGCCAGACCTACCTGCAGGTCTTGGAGGGTCTCCTGGGGAGGCGGGGGTTGACTGTGGCTCACTGTGGGGACAAGGACGATGGTGGTGGAGGCCCCGGGGAATATTCATCTGCATGAGCTCTACTGGAGGTCGCCATTTTGGCACTGAGACCTGGCCCCACCCAACAACCTGCAGGCTCCAGTGCTAGGATGCCACGGGCCAACCAACCAACAGGGTGGGAACACACCACCACCCATCAGCAGACAGGCTGCCTAAAGTCATCCTGAGCCCACAGCCATCTCTAAACACACCCCTTGACATGGCCTTGCCCACCAGTGGGAAAAGATGCAGCTCCACCCATCAGTGGGCAGGCACCAGTCCCTCCCACCAGGAAACCTGCACACAGCCCCCTAGACCAACCTCACCCACCAGGGTGCAGACACCAGAAGGTAGAGGAACTACAAACCTGCAGCCTCAGAAACGGAGACTGCAAACACAGGAGTTAGATAAAACGAAACGGCAGGTAAATATATTCCAGACAAAGGAACAAGATAAAACCCCAGAAGAACAACTAAGTGAAGTGGAGATAGACAATCTTCCTGAAAAAAAAAAGAGTAATGATAGTAAAGACGATCCAAGATCTCACAAAAAGAATGAAGGCACAAGAAATGTTTAAAAAAGAGCTATAGAAGATTTAAAAATCAAAGAGGTGAACAATACAATAACTGAAATGAAAAATACTCTAGAAGGAATCAATTAGCAGAATAAATGAGGCAGAAGAACAAGTGAGCTGGAATATATTGCTGGAGATCACTGTCATGGAACATATTAAAGAAAAAAGAATGAATAGAAATAAGGACACTCTCAGAGACCTCTGGAACAACATTAAACACACCAACATTCACATTATAGGGGTTCCAGAAGGAGAAGAGAGAGAGAAAGGGCCTGAGAAAATATCTGAAGAGATAATAGCCAAAAACTTACCTAACATGGGAAAGGAAACAGTCACCCAAGTCCAGGAAGCACAGAGTGTCCCATACAGGATAAACCCAAGGAGGAACACAACAAGACACATTAATCAAACTGACAAAAAGTAAAGCAAGGAGAAAATACTAAAAGCAACAAGGGAAAAGCAGCATGTAACATACAAGGGAATCCCCATAAGGTTATCAGCTGATTTTTCAGCAGAAACTCTGCAGGCCAGAAGGGAGTGGCATGATATATTTAAAGTGATGAAAGGGAAAAACCTATAACCAAGAATACTCTACCCAGCAAGGCTCTGGTTCAGATTCGAGGGAGAAATCAAAAGCTTTACAGGGGCTTCCCTGGTGGCGCAGTGGTTGAGAGTCCGCCTGCCGATGCAGGGGACGTGGGTTCGTGCCCCGGTCTGGGAGGATCCCACATGCGCGGAGCGGCTGGGCCCGTGAGCCATGGCCGCTGAGCCTGCGCGTCCGGAGCCTGTGCTCTGCAACGGGAGAGGCCACAGCGGTGAGAGGCCCGCGTACCTAAAAAAAAAAAAAAAAAAAAAAAAAAAAAGCTTTACAGACAAGTAAAAGCTAGGAGAATTCAGCACCACCAAACCAGCTTTATGACACATGCTAAAGGAACTTCTCTAGGCAGAAAAGGCCACAACTAGAAATGAGAAAATTACGAATGGGAAAGCTCACTGATAAAGGCAAACATAAAGGTAAGAAGTCATCCACATACGAATATGATATCAAAACCAGCAATCTCGAGGAGAGTACAAATGTAGGATATATTGGAAATGCATTAGAAATCAAGAGACCAGCAACTTGAAACAATCTTGTATGTGAGATATATATATTATATAATATATATGGCTATATCAAAACCTCATGGTAATGGCAAACTGAAAATCTACAATAGATACACACGCACACAAAAGAAAAAGCAATCCCAACACAACACTAAAGTTAGTCATCAAATCACAACAGGAGAGAACAAAAGAGGAAGGAAAGAAAAAAGACCTAGAAAAACAAATCCAAAACAATTAACAAAATGGCAATAAGAACATACATATAGATAATTACCTTAAACATAAACGAATTTAAGGTTCAAACCAAAAGACACAGACTGGCTGAACAGATACAAAATCAAGACCCATATATGCTGTCTACAAGAGACCCACTTCAGATCTAGGGACACATACAGACTGAAAGTGAGGAAATGGAAAAAGGTATTCCATGCAAATGGAAATCAAAAGAAAGCTGGAGTAGCAATACTCATCTCAGAAGAAACAGACTTTAAAATAAAGACTGTTACAAGAGACAAGGGCAGTACATGATGATCAAGGGATCAATCTGAGAAGAAGGTATAACAATTGAAATATATATGCACCCAACATAGGAGCATCTCAGTATATAAGGCAAACACAAACACTAACAGCCACAAAAAGAGAAACTGACAGTAACACAATAATGGGGGGGGTCTTTAACACCCCACTTACATCAATGAACAGATCCAGACAGAAAATCAATAGGGAAACACAGGCCTTAAATGACATGTTAGACCAGATAGACTTAATTGATATTTATAGTGCATTCCATTCAAAAGCAGCAGAATAGACATTCTTCTCAAGTGCACATGGAACATTCTCCAGGATAGATTACATGCTGGGCCACAAAGCAAACCTTGGTATATTTAAGAAAATGGAAGTCATATCAAGGATCTTTTTTGACCACAATGCTATGAGATTAGAAATCAACTACAAGGAAAAAAACTAAAAAACACAAACACCTGGAGGCTAAACAATATGCTACTAAACAACCAATGGATCACTGAGGAAATCAACAAATACCTAGAGACAAATGAAAACGAAAGCACGATGTTCCAAAACCTATGGGATGCAGCAAAAGCAGAGAAATTTACAGTGATAGTCTTACCTCAGGAAACAAGAAAAATCTCAAATAAACCTACCCTTCTACCTAAAGCAACTAGAGAAAGAACAACAGACAAAACCCAAAGTTAGTACAAGGAAAGAAATAAAGATCAGAGGGGAAGTAAAATAGAGACAAAGAAAACAATAGAAAAGATCAATGAAACTAAAAGCTGGTTCTTTGAGAAGATAAATAAAATTGATAAACCTTCAGCCAGACTCATAAGGAAAAAAAAGGAGAGACCTCAAATCAATAAAATTTGAAATGAAAAAGAAGTTACAACAGACACCACAGAAATACAAAGGATCATAAGAGACTACTACAAGCAACTCTATACCAATAAAATGGGCAACCTAGAAGAAATGGAAAAATCCTTAGGTATAATATTCTAAGACTGAACCAGAAAGAAATAGAAAATATAAACAGACCAATCACAAGTACTGAAATTGAAACTGTGATTAAAAATCTTCCAACAAAGAAAAGTCCAGAATCAGATGGCTTCACAGGTGAATTCTATCAAACATTTAGAGAAGAGTTAATACCTGTCTTTCTGAAACTATTCTGAAACTATTATAAAAAATTGAACAGTATAGAGGTTCCTTAAAAAACTAAGAACAGGGCTTCCCTGGTGGTGCAGTGGTTGAGAGTCCGCCTGCCGATGCAGCGGACACGGGTTTGTGCCCCGGTCCAGGAAGATCCCACATGCCGCAGAGTGGCTGGGCCCATGAGCCATGGCCACTGAACCTGCACGTCCGGAGCCTGTGCTCCGCAACAGGAGAGGCCACAACAGTGAGAGGCCCGCTTACCACAAAACAAACAAACAAAACAACTAAAAACAGAACTGCCATGTGACCCAGCAATCCCACTCCTGGGCATATATCTGGAGAAAACCGTAATTCGAAAAGGTACATGCACCCCATTGTTCATTGCAGCACTATTTACAATAGCCAGGACACAGAAGCAACCTAAATGTTCATCGACAGATGAATGGATAAAGAAGATGTGGTACAGAAGATGTGGTACATATATACAAGGAGATATTACTCAGACATAAAAAGGAATGAAATAATGCTATTTGCAGCAACATGGATGTACCTAAAGATTATCATACTAAGTGAAGTAAGTCAGACAGAGAAGGATAAATATATATCACTTATATGTGGACTCTAAAAGGATGATACAAATGAACTTAATTACAAAAGAGAAACAGACTCACAGACTTTGAAGACAAACTTATGGTTACCAAAGGGGACAGGTCAGGGGGAGGGATAAATTAGGAGTTTTGGATTACCATCTACACACTACTATATATAAAATAGATAATCAACAAGGACCTACTTATAGCACAGGGAATTCTACTCAATATTCTGTAAAAACGTATATGGGAAAAGAATCTGAAAAAGAATGGAGATTATATATGTATAACTGAATCACTTTGCTGTACACCTGAAACTAACACAACATTGTAAATCAATTATACCCCAATATAAAATAAAAAACTATTACTTTAAAAAATGAAAATAATAAGCGTTGGTGGAGAAATTGGAACCCTCATGCATTGCTGTGGGAATATAAAGTGGTCACCTGATGTGGAAAACAGTTTGGCTATTCCTCAAAAGGTTGCAACACAGAATTAGCATACAATCTAGCAATTCCACTCCTGAGTATATATCCACAAGAACTGAAAGCAAGGACTTGAACAGATACTTGTACACCAATATTCATAGTGGCATTATTCACAATAGTCAAAAGATAAAAACAACCCAGTACCAATCAACAAATAAATGTATAAACAAAATGTGGTACACACATACAACTGAATATTATTTAACCATAAAAATAAATAGAATTCTACTACATGCTACAACATGGATGAACCTTGAAAACATACTAAGTGAAAACAAGACACAAAAGAAAATACCATATGATTCCATTAATATGAGGTACCTGGAATAGGCAAATTCAGAGAGAGTATAGGTTACCACGAGCTGGAGGGGAGAAGAAACATGGAGCTTATGTACCCATAATGAGGACAGAGTTTCTGTTTGAAATGATGACAAAGATCTCAAAATAGTGGTGATGGGTACATAACATTGTGAATACTTAATGCCAGGGAACTGTACACTTAAAAATGGTTAAAATGGTCAATTTTACGATATGTATATTTTACCACAATAAAACAAATAAGCCCTCCGAACATAGAGCAATAAAAATCTAAAAATAAAATTAAGAAAACAACTCAGTCTACATGAGCATCAAAAAGAATAAAATGTTTAGGAATAAATTTAACAAAAACAGTGCAAGGCTTATATACCAAAAACTACAAATAAACCATCAATGAAAGAAATTAAAGACCTAAATAAATGAAAAGACATTCCATACCCCATGTTCATGGAATGTAAGACTTAATATTGTTAAGATGGCAATATTCTCCAAATTGATATATACAGGTATACAATCCCCATCAAAATCCCAGCTGCCTGTTTAAAAGATATTGACATGGGGGTCTTAAAAGGCATATAGAAATGCAAGGAACCCAGAATAGCCAAAAGAATATTGAAGGACACATTTCAAGACTCACATTTCCCAGTTTCAAAATTCACTACAAAACTACAGTAATCAAGACAGCCATGGGACTGGTATAAGGACAGACATATAGATCAATGGAATAGATAGACCTTTCCATATACAGTCAATTGATTTTTGACAAGGTTGCCAAGATAATTTAATGGAAAATAATAGTCTTTTTCAAGAAACTGTGCTGGGAAAACTGTGTTTTTAAATTCAAAAGAATGGATTTGGGCCCCTACCTCACACCATGTACAGGATTAACTCAAAATGGATCATAAAGTTAACTACAGGAGCTAAAACAATACAAATCTTAGAAGACAACATAGGAGTAAATTTTCCTCACCTTGGATTAGACTGAAGCTTCTTAGATACAATACCAAACTAACAAATGACAAAATAACAAATTGGACTTTATCAAAACATACAACTTTTGTGCTTCAAAAGACAACAAGAGGGACTTCCCAGTGGTCCAGTGACTAAGACTCCATGCTCCCAATGCAGGGGGCCCAGGTTCTATCCCTGGTCAGGCGGCTATATACCACGTGCCATAACTAAGAGTTTGCATGCCACAATGAAGACCCTGCACGCAGCAAAGAAGATCTCGCATGTCTCAACTAAGACCCGGCGCAGCCAAATAAATAAATATTTTTTAACAGTAGGTAACAAGAAAGTGGGAACAAATCTCGCAGAATTGGGGAAAATATTTGCAAATCATGTATTTGATAAGAGACTTGTATGAGAACATATAAAGAATTCTTACAACTCAACAATAAAAAGACAACCCAGGGGCTTCCCTGGTGGCGCAGTGGTTGAGAGTCCACCTGCCGATGCAGGGGACACAGGTTCGTGCCCTGGTCTGGGAAGATCCCACATGCCACGGACTGGCTAGGCCCGTGAGCCATGGCTGCCGAGCCTGCGCGTCCGGAGCCTGTGCTCCGCAACGGGAGAGGCCACAACAGTGAGAGGCCCGCGTACCTCAAAAAAAAAAAAAAAGAAAAAAACATTAAACATTGAATTACTATGACCCAGTGATTCCACTCCTTGGTATATGCCCAAGAGAAATGACATCCTTTACATATATCCACCTAAAACTTGTACATGAATACACAGCAGCATTATTTAGAATAGCCAATAAAATGGAAACAACCTATATACATCAGAATGTTGTGATAATTAATGGAAAAACAAAATGTGGTATTATCCTTACAATGGATATCAGTTACCCACAAAAAAAGAATGAAGTACTGATACATCCTACAACACGATGAACCTTGGAAACAGTAGGCTGAGTTAAAGAAGCCATACACAAAGGCCACATATTATGTGATTCCATATGTATGAAATAGTCAGAATAGACAAATACAGGAAGACAGACTGAGATTAGTGGTTGCCAGGGGCTGGGAGGAGGGAAGAATGGGCAGAGGTCGGTAATGGGTATGTGGGTGATGAAAATACTCTAAAATTATTTTTGGAATGATTAAATATTCTAAAATTAGACAGCAGTGATGGTTGCACAACTTTGTGAATATTCTAAAAATCATTAAATTGTACTCTTTAAAACGGCAAGTTTTCTAGTATGTGAATTACCTCATTAAAGCTATTTTAAGAACAAAGAATCCAAATATATGCATCACAGAAATCACAGAATTAAAAAAAATTTTTAATCAGTTTTTCATTCCTGGTTGTCACTGGCATATGAGAGTTCCAGACAGAAGGTACCTCAAACATGGCATGTGTACTTCTAATGATGATGGTGGTGGTGGTGATGATGATGGTGACAATCAGCAAGTACAGAGCTTACTGTGTACTTGGCATTGTTTCAAGTGCTTTACACATGTTAACTGGTTTAATCTTCACAATAACCCGATCAGGTACGTTCTGTTCTACTATTATTCTCATTTTTCAAACTAGGAAACAGAGATACAGAGAGACTAAATAACTCGCCCAAGCTCACACAGGTAGGAAAGGTGTATGAAACATAACCAATCATAGATCTAAGAGATGCCAAAGCACTCTGGGTATTGTAACCTTGGGATCAAAGCCACTGTTCTGCATGATCTTCCCATCCATTTTTAGGAAGATGAAAACTTTCAAATTTCCCTCTGTCATAATCTTACTAATTCATCATCTGTTGAAAATAATAAAAACAAACTCAAAATCCACCACCCCCAGTTCAAACTTATTTTAAAATATGCATAAAACACATCTTATTACTCCTACCCAGCTGAGTGTATCTGCTCAGGTTCTTTTTGTTTGTTCACTTAACAAATACTTCTGGAGCCTCGCTCTGTGTGAGGCGCAGATCTCAATGGTGAGAACCTAGCAGTGGGTGGCAGGCCCCAAGACTCTGCTCTCCTAAAGCTTATGTTCTGGTACCTTCAGTTATTTGGTACCTTATCTTTTCTACTTTTGTTTTGTTGCATACCAGCCTATGTTTATCTCCAAAACCATCCTGGTCTCTGAGCAGTTATGCTCTGTACCCACAGTTTTCCACCTTTGTGATATACCTGACAATATTAGGGTCTGAACCTAAAATACCTGAATGAAAATGACTTTTTTGGGCAGAAAGCACTCATTAAAATCCACACCCCCCAAAGAATCCTATTACTAATGCTTTGAATTACTTAACTCTGTGTGATGAAGAAAATCTAAAACTGTCCTTGAAATGTTCAGAAGCAAAACTCCTAGCAATCATAGATCACAGAACAAGTTCACATAAAGGATTTTTAATGCCACTCATTAGCTGGGCCCAGAAGCACCTATGACCTACTTATTCATGTCCTGAGCTAAGGGAACTTAGAAAACAACCTACAGCACTTATCTACCAGGGTCCCCAGCTATTGGCTGGTGGCAAACAATGAAATGAAAGCAGTGTAAAAGTGAGTATGGAATATCTGAAGAATTCACCAAGAAGTCCTGTCTCACAATCACAGTCTGCATCCTGGTCCTAGGCAGCCACTTCATTGACTGGGGACATTGTATGGATGGCCATGCACAGCCATCCTCACCTTAAAATAAATAATTCCTGCTCAAAAGACAGACTTTTTTTTTTTTTTTTTTTTAACATTGCTTCTGCTGTGCCTTCTCTGCCCTCCTAGCATCTCTGCCCTCCTAGCATGACTGAATCTTTTTTGATCTCCAAATTTCAGCTTAATTGTCACATCTTCAGAAAAGTAGTCCCTGACCACCCTAATGAAGGTGGTCTGTCTACTGGCTACCATGGCCTCCTGATGTCTTCTTCTGTAACTGATCAGAGTTGTCTTTTCCTTCTCTATTGTCTGTCTCCCTCACTAGACTGTGCTATGCCTACTCTTCTGACCACTGTACTCCCTGGATTTAGCAGAAACATAAATATTTTTGAATATGTTAACCACTCACATGCAGAGTTTATCACCGCTCTCACAGATGGAAACCAAACTCTCTATGACCAGGACAGTCTTTTTTACACGGATCACAACATACCTAAGTATGTACACACATGGTCGCAAATATAACTAATTGTAGTAGCAGCTCCGGCCCTTCGTGGGAAAAGGCCTCAATCTAATTAACAAATTGGTCATCGAACCCTGGGGGATTGCAGTCAGGGTGGTTAGTGAAGAAAGGGCAGTAGGAAATGGGCAAAGAAAGATTTAAGGCCGTAGACAGTCTAGGCAGAAAAAGATCCGAATAACCTTAACAATAGTTTTCTTGTTTGGGACCCCCCAAAAAAAGTATATATATATATACATATATATATATATATATATATATATATATATACTATCATATGACACATAAAGATGAATAGAAAAGGGAAAAGGGTATGGGCAGAGAGAGAAAAAAAGTACGAGATCTCCATCCCACATTAGCCAACTGACAGATCTGTTCTCTGGTCTCTCAAAGCTATTTGGACCTAGATATGAGCAGATTCTTTCCCACCGACCAAGCCTGCCTTTGCTTCCTGTTTGTACAGGAAAAGAACAAGATGCACAGCTTGGGGAAGTTTCAATGCTCTCATTCATAAAATTTTAAAAAAAAATGAAAAGGGAAAAAATATGTTTAAGATTCTGGGTTATTAAAAGTCTAGCAAATGAGGCTGCAATACCTGCTTGCTCCCAGTACATTGAGGTCCTCTCCTACTTCAGAGTTGCTAATATTCATTTTTTGGGTGAATGCTTACTGAACACTGACATTATACTAAGCATTTACCAATGTTAAATGTGAGTACAATGTGATACCAGCAATCAAGGAGGAGTCTCTATTATGGGGAGAGAATTAAGACAGAGCAAGGCCGGGATCCCCTGCAGTGCCTGGCATATACCGGCAGTGAATAAGCAAGAAACACAAGCAAATGACTGTAAGAACAGAACAAATGCTTTGGAAGTCCATAAAAGGAAGAAATCACACATGTTCCCTTACCTCTTACTTTTTTTGCAGACACTTGAAGTACAGCAGGGTAACAATAACATTCATTGATTGATTCAGCAAATGAAGGCCGCCTATACGTAGGCATTAAAGCTACAGCAAAGAACAAATAAGATATGGTACCTTCCTTCACGGAGCTTACAGTTCTCCAGGGAACCAATTCCTTCAAATGGATGGCAGGGCAGTTACCACGCTTAAGTTCTCCTTGGATAAACTCATGGTTGCCATCTCAAAGATGGGAAATACAGCCTCACCAAGTGCACAGAATGAATGTGTGTGGCTAAGAAATCCTTATCTCTACAGGTTAAAAGGCTCCACTTTCCCTCTGAACATATATAATAGAGTAAAAAATACAGAGTTGACTGATGCAAACTACTCTGATAGTCCTGAGAGCTATATATAAAACCTGTCACATTCTGGGGACAAACGACTCTTAACAGGTTGTTTAAATGCCATGATTAATTTTAATGCATAAAGTTTCATTTGTCACATTAGAGAATGAATTCTTTTAATGCATCAACAGAAAGTGAAAACTGTGGCATTTGCAAGTAAATTTTTATTGGGAAATTAACCATTCAACAATGTAATCAAGGTCTACACATTTAAACTACTACTATTTATATCATTAACAATGAAACATTCAAGATACTGTGGTGCCCAATTACATATGGAAGTTCATGCATTATATTTATTCTCTTTCTTCCTCGCCTCTTCTCTCCCCCTTCTACTACCCTTCCTACTTACCCACTCAACTGTCTGGGCTGGCAAGTCAGAACTAATCACTGGCACCACTTCACTCTCGAGGAGGCAAAAGACCTGTACTCTGAAAACTACAAGACGCGGATGAAAGAAATCAAAGATGACACAGACAGATGGAAAGATATACCATGTTCTTGGACTGGAAGAATCAATATTGTCAAAATGACTATACTACCCAAGGTAATCTATAGAGTCAGTGCAACCCCTATCAAATTACCAATGGCATTATTCACAGAACTAGAACAAATAATTTTTAAATTTGTGTGCAACACAAAAGACCCAGAATAGACAAAACAATCTTGAGAAAGAAAAACAGAGCTGGAGGAATCATGCTCCCTGACGTCAGTCTATACACAAAGCTACAGTCATCAAAACACTATGGTACTGGCACAAAAACAGAAATATAGATGAATGGAACAGGATAGAAAGCCCAGAAATAAACCCACGCACTTATGGTCAATTAACCTACAACAAAGGAGGCAAGAATATACAATGAAGAAAAGACAGTCTCTTCAATAAGTAGTGCTGAAAAAACTGGACAGCTACATGTAAAGGAGTGAAATTAGAACATTCTCTAACACCATACACTCTCATAAGTCTTTGTTCATGCCATTGGTAGAGCATTCGTCACTTCTCATTATATTTGTGCTTTCATGTCTAATATTCCCTACCAGGTCATGGGGATTACTCTCGAGGGTAGGAGCCATAACTTGGTCATCTTTCTTCCTCAGGTGCCTAGCATAGTGCATGAGTCACATACAGGGCTTAACATTTGTTGAACTGAATTCAACTGACCGTCCTGCATCTGCTGAGCCATCCTCAAAATGTAAATATTAATAATTTGACAGTATTTGGAGAGAACTATTGATATAAACTCAAAGTCAAGCCAGTACGATTCTCTACTAAAAATTACTATCTTAGGCCTCCTCAAAGGCATAATGAGGGAGTAATGGAAGCATTTATCACTTAACTGCAAATCACTTCTTGATTTTTATCCCCCAAAAGTGTATTTGATGGTTTCTGGTGAAATAGCATAAGGATCTTCTGACAAGTGTGAACATGCAAAAGGAGGTACTTCACGTGTACAGATAAGCAGTGACCTGAACTGCAGATACATATTTAATAAATGGGTTAAAATAAGTCAGTTTGGGCTTATACTTAACCTTTCTAGTTTTGATTTAATTCTGTAAGTAGAGAACAAAACAGACCAAAGTCAGCAAAGTCTATCCCAAAGTGGTCTTGATCCCTCTAGCTAAAGTGAGTTTCCCATCACTGAAGGTTCTAAAGTAGACTAGGGATGATCACTTATCAGGGATATTGTGAGAAGTATACAAACATCGGATCAGGAAATTCAAACTGAATGCCCTTTAAGAGTCTGTTCCATTCCTGACATTCTGAGATTTTTTAAATCACTACACACACACACACACACACACACACACACACACACACACTCTTATAAAATGCCTGCCTGAAACAGACCAGGATAACAAAAAATACCTTTTGCCTGGACAAAAATAAAAGCAAATATTGCTTTTCAAAGAAAGAATGGATCATTTATCTTCAACAATAACAATTAGAATAGGGATTAGAAATTCCAATAATCTTTATATGGGATACAAAACAATGAAGACATACCATTTATTCAAACAAAATTGTTTTTACTTAGCACCTATGTGCCAGGAAAATTCTAGGTGCCAGAGATATAGGAGTATATTAGTTTCCTACCACTGCTGTAACAAATTACCACAAGTTTAGTGGCTTAAACCAACGCAAATTTACTTACTATCTTGTAGTTCTGAAGGTCCAAATAGATTTTATGGGGCTAAAATCAAGGTGTCAGCAGAGCTGTGCTCCTTCTGGAGGCTCCAGGGGAGAATCTGTCCTTGCCTCTTCCAGCTCCTGAGGCTGCCTACATTCATGGCTCTAGGCTGCATCACTCCAATCTCTACTTCTCTGATTCCTATGCCTCCCTCTTCCTCTGTAAGGACCATTGTGACTGTATTGGACCATAATCTAGGATAATCTCCCCATCTCAAGATCCTTAACTTAATCACATTTGCAAAGCCCCTCTGCCGTGTAAAGAAACATATTCACAGATTCTGGGGATGAGAACTTGGACATCTTTACGGACCACTGCTCTGCCTAACACAAGAAATGATTACACAAAAGAGACCCTGTTGGGCTTCCCTGGTGGCACAGTGGTTGAGAGTCCGCCTGCCGATGCAGGGGACACGGGTTCACGCCCCGGTCCGGGAAGATCCCACGTGCTGCGGAGCGGCTGGGCCTGTGAGCCGTGGCCGCTGAGCCTGCGCGTCTGGAGCCTGTGCTCCACAACGGGACAGGCCACAACAGTGAGAGGCCCGCGTACCGCAAAAGAAAAAAAAAAAAAAAAAAGAGACCCTGTTGACATGGGGTTATATTCCAGTGAATAAATATATAGATATGTGATGTAATGTCAGGTAGTAACCATGGTTATGAAGAAAAATAAAGCTGGGCAAGGTGTTACATTATGACTTAGCTCCACTGATGATGCATTTTTTAAATTGGGAGCATGTTAAGTTTGGGATGCCTATGAGCCCTCCAAGGGGAAGAATCATGAATACAATTGGAAATATATGATTCTAGATTTCTGTGGAGAGGTTGGGGCTAAAGATATAAATTTGGGAGTTATCGGAATATATATACATATATTTACCAGTTTTTATAAAGGATACAAACGAACAGCCAGGTGAAGAGGTACATAAGGCAAGGTCTGGAAGGGTACCAATTGCGGAAGCTTCTGTTCCCTTGGAGTTGGGGTATCCGGCATATAACTATTTACAGCCATGGCTCTATGATCAAACAAGAGGGAGAAGCCAAACAAAAGAACAGCTGCGAAGACTTTAGAAGGCAGGAAGAGAAGGAGCAGGAAAGGTGACTAGCGACCCATGAGGTAGGAGGGGTACTGGACCCAAAGGTAGGTAAGGAAAAAGTTTCAAGGGGAAGGGAGTGATCACTAAGACCAAGTCCTATAGAAAGGCTGATTCGGATGAATACTGGGACCTTGACATGAGTGGAATGGTGGGGACAAAAGCTTAACTGAAGTGGATTCAGAAGAGTAGAAAGTGAAGAAATGAAGACTGAATATATGCCTTTCTTTCGAGGAGTTTTGCTATAAAGGGGAGCAGAGCAATGAGACAGGACTTGGAAAGGGATGAGGGGTCAAATGAAGTTTTCCTTTTTAAAGATGGGAAATACATTACAAACGTGGGCTGATGGAAAAGATCGAACAGAAAGAGAGCACTGATGTCACAGGACGCTGAGGAGATAACTACTTGGTAAATGGATTGCTAGGCAGTACTGAGTGCCCCTGGAGCTTTGTATAAATAAATTTAAAGGGAGATCAGTCAGCATGGCTGTCTAGTTGAATTCAGTTGCTTGGGTGTAGGTACAGAGTAGGCAGAAAAAAAAAAGATTTAACCAGGCTGAAGTTTTTTGGGGTGAGTACAAAGGAGAGAGAAAGGGGCAAGGGTATGGCTACGATGATGGACTATAGAATCTAAGCCCATAAAGGCGAGACACACAGACACAGAAGGTGGGCAATGAAAAGGCAGAGGCTCAGTGGATTGGAGGTCCTTCTGGGGTTGATGAGTTATCAAAACTGAAGGACTAGAGGAAGTGGTGGCCAGTGCGTGGGAGGCTTTACACTGAGTTTACCATTAACACAAAGGATTTAGACAGTCACTGAGTTCATCTGAGAATCCTGACCAAGAGAGGATGGCTGTCTTTCAGAAGTGACTCAGAGTGTTGCTCTGTCTTTGAGATCAAAAGCCAGTGTTAACCAAGAAGTGGATGGATTAATCAGAAAAACAGAATGAAGAGCTATGGAGTCACCCATGTGGGGCTGTCACAGGACCACAACACAGGCAGGATTCGTTCCCAATTTCTAAAACTCTTAAGAAGAAAAGGCTGTTGATCCTGAAGAAGAAAACCACATCTCTTCTATGTTACATCTGCACAGTGTATTGTATATCCTTGTAGGAACATACCCACCTGATCCAGTCTCATTGATTTAAAAATACTTCTAGGATAAAATCAGAGAATGTCATGTGAAATTTGTGTCTCCCAGACTAAAGTCGCTGAGCTGAGAAAGCCTTCTGTTTATCCCTTGGGAAAAATCATACATCTTTTTCTCAAAGAGAGAAAAAGAGGCTTTGGGGATAAGGTTTTACTGAGGGCTTTGATTTTTCTTCTTCAAACCAAATTGGACGTTTCATGTTTGTCAGAAGACTTGAAAAACACCCCCGCCCCAATGCAACTATCAAGTAGGAAATCTGAGTGATTAATTCAGTGCCCTTGAAAATGACAGCCGAGGCCATAAATCTGTCTATCTTTGTCTTTAATCTTTACTATCATCTCCAGAGAAGCTTATTACTTTTGAAGCCATGAATAGGTAGGATACAGCTAGGACAAATAAAATCTGTACAAAAATTTCCTTTCATGTTTCACTATTTACATGATTAGGCAAACACAAACTATGAATCCCTTAAAGGAATATTTGTCTTGTAATGCCTTATGCTGAGTCTACAACTGTGCACTGCACCAGGTAAATTTTAATTAATGATAAAGTACTTACCAGAATTATCTGGGGGAGGTGGAGGGAGACAGCAGGTAGTCAGTGAACTAGAATTAGTACTCTCTCTTCTGAGTTAATATAAAACTAAAAATTCTAATCCCAGTGTTCTAGACAAGTAGAATACCAATAAAACTTTCTGTAAATTCCAAAGAGAAAACAAGTAGTCATTACATCTTTTGTGAATCCTGCTGTTATACCCCAAAGGCCTACAGAATAAGGGATTCATTCTTATTATCTCTTCCATATAGAATCAACAAGAATATTTTATGCAAGTTGCTGAAATGACAAGGGCAGAAATCAACCATTATTTATAGCGATACCTTACTATGTTCAAAAAAGGTGTGTGCATGTGTGAATCTAAATTCTGAGGCAGGTAATAACTTATATTGTACAATGATGTACTTTTTTAACAGATATTTTACATTCAAGTAAGGATTACATCTTGGAGAAAACTGAAGTTTGACTTGGAAAACCACACTTGGTTTAGTTTCACCCACATCATGTCTCAAAAAAGCCATCTGTTCACCTTTCAGAAAGCTGCCCCCTTCTTTGCATACAGAACAGCAATCAAGTGAAATTAATACAGGCATGAATAAGCAATGCAACCTCACTGCAACACTAACATTTCTGAATGAATCTGTAATCCCTCTTTTTATCTCATAATAACTGATTTTTTAAGTTCCAATTTTGCTTTCAAAAATTCGTTGAAAATAAAACTACGAAGTGAAGTAAGTCAGAAAGAGAAAAATATCACATGGTATCATTTATATGTGGAATCTAAAATATGACACAAATGAACCTATCTATGAAACAGAAACGGACTCACAGACATAGAGAACATACTTTGGGTTACCAAAAGGGTGGGGGGGGGAATGGATTGGGAATTTGGAATTAGCAGATATAAACTATTATATGTAGAATGGATAAACCACAAGGTCCTACGGTATAGCACAGGCAACTATATTCAATACCCTGTGATAAACCATAATGGAAAAGAATATGAAAAAGAAGGTATATATATGTATAACTGAATCAATTTGCTGTATGGCAGAAATTAACCCATTGTAAATCAACTACAATAAAGTAAAAATTTTTTTAAATTCAATGAAGAGATATAAGAATAATAAAGCAACCCTCTCCCCTACCTTAAGAAACAAAGTATACCCTTTTATGATCTATCTCCCTGCCTTTCCCTCTTAAAGGATACCACCATCTTGAATAGTGTCTATCATCCCAATCTATGTCCCTTTACTTTTATCACATAGGTAGACATCCCTAAGCAGCAGTATTGCTTTTGTGTGTATTCAAGCTTCACATAAAATAGTATTAGATCTCTTTAGTATTTTCTGTTAACCAACATTGTTGGGTTTGTCTATGGTGTTGCAGGTAGGTCTACTTCACTTATTTTCCTTGCCAAATAGTATTCCATTGATTGGGTATTCCACAATTTATGTGTCCTTTGTACTGTTAACTAGCACTGAATTCCACAGTAAGCATTCTTATAAATGTCTCCTGTACACAGGTAGGTGAGTTCCTCTAACGTGTCATAGTTCAGTTATAGTTTTACCAGATACTTTCCCAAATGGTAGAATCAACTTACTCTTCCATGAGCAAAAGAAAATCCTCCCTTTTTCTACAAAGTCAAAAATATTTGATTGTCAGGCATTTTAAATTTTAACAAAATTATGGGCAGGAAATGGTATCCCATGGTTTTAATTTCATTGTTTGTTTCCTTGATTATTGGTAACTTGAGCATATTTTATGTGTATATTGATCATTCTTCTGCAAATTACCTATTTAAGTCCTCTGTCCACTTTTTAGTTGGTCTGCTTCTTTTTTCTAATTTATATTTAAGAGTTCCTTCTATAGAGAGAAATACAAATCAAAACAACAATGAGGTACCACCTCACGCCAATTAGAATGGCCGTCATTTAAAAGTCTACAAATAACAAATGCTGGAGAGCATGTGGAGAAAAGGAAACCCTGTTACACTGTTGCTGGGAATGTAAGTTGGTGTAACCACCGTAGAAAACAGTATGAAGGTTCCTCAGAAAACTAAAAATAGAACTACATATGATCCAGCAATCCCACTCCTGGGCATATATCCAGACAAAACTATAATTCAAAAAGACACATACATCCCTATGTTCTTAACAGCACTACTCACAACAGCCAAGACATGGAAGCAACCTATATGTCCTTCGACAGATGAATGGATAAATAAGATGTGGTACATATATACAGTGGAATACTACTAATCCATAAAAAGAATGCCATGTGTGGCTACATGGATGCAACCAGAGATTATCATACTAAGTAAAGTAAGAAAGAGAAATACCATATGATATCACATATATGTGGAATCTAAAATATGACACAAGTGAACCTATCTATGAAACAAACAGAATCAGGGATATAGAAAATAGACTGGTGGTTGCCAAGGGGAGAGGGAGGTGGGGGAGGGATGGAGTAGGAACTTGTGATTAGCAGATGCAAACTGTTATATAGAGAATGGATAAGCAACAAGGTCCTACTGTAGAGCACAGAGAACTATATTCAATGTCCTGTGATAAACCATAATGGAAAGAATGTGTGTGTGTGTGTGTGTATATATATATGTATGTATGTATGTATGTAAACTGAATCACTTTGCTATATGGCAGAAATTAACACAACATTGTAATTCAACTATACTTCAATAAAAATTTTAAAAAGTTGCTTATATATTATGGATACCAATACTTTGTTTATATGTGTAATACATCCCCTACTCTGTGGATTGTGTTCACTTTTATGGGATTTTTTACAGAAGTTTTTTGTTTTAAATGTAGTCAAATTTATTAAACTTTTTCTTTTATGATTCGTACATTTTATATTTTGCTTAAGCAATCCTTGCCTACCCAGAATACATAAATATATTCTTCTGTTTTCCTTTAGAAGTTTTGAAGTATGGGGTTTCACACTTAAGCCTTTAACCCATCTGGTATTGATTTCATTTGTGGTTAAAAGTAAGAACATAATTTTTTATTTTTCATATAGCTAGCTATATGAAACAACATTTATTGAACAGTTGACTTAGTGACAAACCCATCTTCATGGGTCTACAAAATCAGGCCTTTCATAGACCAACCATCTGCACTTGTGTGGGTCTGCTTATGTGCTCTCCATTGTGGATTCTTTGTCTCTCTGTGTAACAATATCACACTTAGAGCTTAAAGAGTCCCCAACCTTCAAATTTCTTCAGAATTGTCCTATTTTGGGCCCTTCGCTCTTCCATGTATGCCATAAAATCAACTTTTTAGGTTTCTTGAAAAACCTTAATAGGATGTTTATTGGAATTGCCTTGAATTTGTAGATTTATTCAGGGAGAACTAACGTCTTTATGACACTGAGCCTCCCTAACTACAAACATAATATTCCAAAACACGTGGAACATTTAATAAATTTCAACTTATCCTCTCGTGGAGGCCACTCTAATATTTTCTGTATCTTTTCAATTTTAGTATACGTGCTGCAAAAGCAAATACACCACCACCATTTTAGTATCATGATAATGTACACGGAGAGCCGACCAAACCAACAAGCCAAATGTTGTCCTCAAATAACTATCCTCATTATTTTTATGAAACACAAAATTATCACAGAGTCAGGATTATTTAGAATAAATTTATGAAAAATTATTTCCTGGGCTTGCTCTCTTAAGATAAATAATGCCATTCTTTGACCTTTTTTACAGGCCTATTTTCTGTTCCTCAAAACCCTTCAAGTGCCGAGTTCAGGAGACGTGAGCTGTGTGTTAAAAGTCATGAGATAATTTCTTTTTTTAATTGCACATACACAGTAACTCATGCTTTGCTCACTTCAATAAGACTAGCTTCTTTACTGTGTTTTAATACTATGAAGAGGCAATTTTAAGGCAGGAATTTATCCAATCATTTAACAAAGCTACATCCAGAAAACTGGCAAGCTTTTCCGAACATCTTTTAGAGGGCAAATATTACATTTATTTATGTTCTATTCACCATCTAGCATAATGTGAACATTCTAGTACGATTAATGATAAAACTGTGATTATAACAGTAATGTATACTCACAGCTGGGTATTGAGAACCACTCTTCTATTTATTGTTCATTATATCATTCAGAAGACAGAGAGTGAAAGCTTTCTATGAGATCTCAGTATACACAGTGCACTTTATGTAAGTTCACTTCAATTTGCATTTGCAAAATAATGAAGTCTTTCCTCATCTTCCCCAAATAGATGCAATTTGCCTGTTCTAGATCTCTAGAAAAATTCAATTTTGTTTCTTAAAGGTAATTATCAATTTTCCCTGCATTTCTGCTGTTTGTGATACTGTATAATTATCCATGCTATCATATAATATGGCGCTAAATTAATGGGGCATCAAGTCACACGGACTTGGGTTTAATCTTGTCTCTTCTGTGTACTGACTGTATGACCTTGGACAAATTACTTGGCTTCTCTAAGTGTTAGTTTCCTCACCTGTAAAATGAAGAAAATAACCCTGGGCTACATTATAAGGTTGCTGTGAGAATACAGGTAAAGAGTTTAATCTATAGTTTGTGATCAGTTACCTATCATTATCAATATTATCAAATTGTGTCCTCCCCCCAACTCCACTAAAATCTAAATTGCACTTTTCTAGAAGGCAGAAGCCATAGCTCACCTTCTTTTGGATAGTTGACAATATGGTGAGTGCCTCCTATGTGTAAGGCATACATAAAGTAATAAAATTTGTTGAATTAAAGGTATTTTTCTATCCATTATATTCAAATTAAAAAAAAATTCTTCTATGTCTGGTTTCTCAAATAAGTTAACAGGCTACTTAAGGGCAGGTGGAAGTTCAAAAAAATAAATGAACAAGCCATACTCAATAAAGTAGTAACTGGATAAGCATATGCTGAATATACATTTAAAATGAAAATCACTGTTCAGCAAATCCAACACAAAATATTAAGACATTTTCAGATATAGTTAAAAAAGAAAAAAGTTTCCATTTTCAGGCAGCTGCCTGAGAAATGTACATAATACTTTTTAAAAACACTTAGTAAACAAAGATACAACATCTTTTTTAAAATTCTGGTCCCATCATTTAATGCGTGAAAAATGATTTCCTAATAATAATACAGGAAGCCAATCTAACATCAAGCATTTAAATCTATGAATCTCATCTGAAATATTTAACCCCTTGATAAAGATTATATAACTGGACATAGTTGAAAACTTATGGCATAAGATCTTCAGGACAAAGAGCTTATGAGTAGAAAATACTTCTACTAATACTTTGTTATAATGAAGTAACAAATACTTCATTATAAATAAGAGGCCATGATAACAACATTACTGTTTGATAGACATACTATATTTTTCTTTCCTACATTTTTGTATATAGAAAGATATGGATGTTTTGCTCCTCTCTAATTTTGCTGGTGGAAGAAACTCAGAAACCAAAGGATAACAACAATGACTGATAACTAACAAGGACCTACTGTATAGCACAGAGAACTATACTCAATATTATTTTAATAACCTGTAAGGGAAAAGAATCTGAAAAAAAAGTGTGTGTGTATATATATATATATGTATATATATATATAACCAAAACTAACACATTATAAATCAACTATACTTCAATTAAAAAATTAATTTTAAAATGACTGTCTTTATAAAGAAAGATTTTCCTTTCTTTTATTTTTTTTTAAACCAATTATCATGGGGAAAATGGTCCAGGAGAATTAATGTTCAAATGCTACCATAAAGTTCAAAAATATTTTTCACAGATGTCATGAGTCAAAGAGAATATGAACTACATTCTGTAACTTTATTAAAAGTGTGGTTAAGAATCATGAAAATTTATCTACACTAAACACATACCCAGAGGAGTAAGCAGGAAGTTCTTAAAAAAGGAAGCCGTGACACCACTAATGCACGTCTGCTACTTACAGCCATTAAATGCAACCAGTTTTATCTGCTTTATATTTCAGTCACAGTATTCACCAAATAACCAGCATTATTCAAGCAAACAGTCTTCTAATTACCACTCCTGATGAATGAGATGAGATTACTGGTGATCATCTATTTGTCATAATCATTACCGTATTTAGTATGAAGCTGCAGTTCAGGGATCACCCTGTGGGACCTCACGGCTTGATCAATCAATTAAAGATTCCCAGATCTATACTTCTGCCTGGATGCTCCATACCCAAGACCTGTCTCTGTCCTATCTTGGTAAACAGTGCCATTATCTACTCAGGAGCTTCAAATTTGGGAGCTATTCTAGAGTCTTCCCTCTCCCATGTCTAATCAGTAAACAGAACTTAACTCTTTCTCTTCAAGATCTCACGGCTCAGTCTCCTCTTCTTCATTTCCCCCATGTTACTGCTCAAGATCAAGCACCCC
Organism: Phocoena sinus; assembly: GCF_008692025.1. NCBI lineage: Eukaryota > Metazoa > Chordata > Mammalia > Artiodactyla > Phocoenidae > Phocoena > Phocoena sinus. The sequence continues at coordinate 31,008,023 of NC_045772.1, read as the reverse complement.
CCCACTCCGTATCTAGATTATGACTGCACTTGCCTCCTAATTTTCATGCCTCCCAGCCTCACCTCCCTCTAACCCCTCCTTTATCACATCTCTAGAGTAACTGTCCTAAAACTCAAATTTGCTCTTGTCATGGTTCCCTGAATTCACCATCCCCTCTTAAGCCTTGTCACCTATACAAATGCTGAACTCTGTCCGTGTTCTCCATAATGGTAGGCAAATTCTTAAAGAAACAGCTCAAGTTTCAACCATTTCCAGGAAGTTATCTCTGATTAAGTTTTCTGTCCCCCACCCAAATTTTCTAGCACTCACACACATGCTCATGTGCGCGCGCACACACACACACACACACACACACACACACACACACACACTCCTTATTTAACCACTCCACTGATGTACTCCCATAGCAACTTAGGCATTTACCACTATTATTGGACTCTTTCATCTGTGCATTCTCATTGCTTGGTATATAATAGACGCACAGCAAATGTATTCAATAAAAGAAAGAATAATCTATTCTAGCTGTCTCTTTGCTCATCCTGCCCCCTCCACTCACTGTTCAACTCACTTCCTACTGGCTCGCACCTGTATTAGTCCATTGAAAAAGCTCTCCAAAAGGTAACCAAAATTTTCTGCTGAATTGATTATTATAAAAATCCTTCTCTTGGCTTTCAGCAATGTCGACACTCCCATCTTCTTTAAACACTCCTCTCTTGGCTGTCCTGATACCACATTCTCCTGCCTATCCCTGGGCTCCAGCCCTCTTCTCAGTCACTAGAGCATACCAAGGTTCCTGCAAGCCAGTCTTTGCACACACAGTTCCCTCTGCCTAGAACACGCCACTACTCCTAATCTTCTCACATCCACTCTTACTGAAGCTTTAGATCAGCACTTCTCAAACTTTAATGAACACATAAATCACCTGGGGATCTTATTAAAATGCAGAGTCTGATGCAGTAGGTCTGGGGTGGGACCCAAGACTCTGCATTTCTAAGAAGCTCCCAGGTGATGCTCAAACAAACCATGGACCACATTTTGAATAGCAAGGTTTTATATCTCAGCTTAAAACAACTTTTTCAGGGAAACTTTCTCTGATTTCGCCTCCCCTATACTCCTGACTTAGTCAAATGCCCACAATTCATACTGTCACTGTACTATGTAACTTTCCATGATAGCTTTTGCTTATCATTATAACCCACATTCATCCTCCTCCCTCTCAACCCCCTACTCCTATCTAGTGCCTGGCATGTTCATTTTTGAGAAATGAATGAACAATGTCTATTGAGTCAGCCCCTAACTTAGGCTGAGTCACTTCCCTTCGTGATGCTGCACACCAAAGGTTCACTGCCCTGGGCTCAGCTCCTGCAGAAATTCAGCTCATCTGTGGTTAGTACTCTGAAAGATTTTCTATTCCTGCCAAGATTTACTCATTTGGGGTCTGCAGAGCTATGGCAGGAGAGTAATTAATTCCATATGTACTCGTTTCGCTACTCTAACAAGCTGGTTGGCCACAGTCTCCACATACAGTCTACTAGTACTCCAGATTTTCTTGTGCCAGGTATATAAGCAGCAGAGGAAAAAAAGCAAATCCTAGTTAATGTGGTCAGATCCAAATCTCCCACCCTGGTGTGAGGACTGGCACCAGGAAGGGTAGAGGCAGGAGGAAAAGACAAAAACTTTCAGTACATTCTGATTTTTTTCCATTCAAATTTCATTGTTTAGCTTCTCATAAAATTCATTTTTCCTTTACATTTAGGAAAATAATTTTGACTAAAAATACTGTAGGAAAAATTATATAAGTTAATGGCTGGATACAACAGCTAGAACATTTGCATGGAATAAGTTGTGATGGGGAATATACTGGAAGAGCTTAATTGCATAAAACATGACAAGTAGAAGCAATGCCACTGTTGCCAAGAGAACTGCCTGGAAAAAGTGCCAAAGCAAAACTAAAAATAAACAAATAAAACATAATTTGAGATAAACCCCAGGAATGTCATTTCGCTTGACTAATAAGTACATAAAAATAATCATAGCACATAGTAACAGAAATAACAAGATCCTAATGCTTGATTAAAATATTAATCATATAATACCTTAGGGAAAACTATTGCTCTCTAAATAAAAAGTTTCAAATACATTTCAGGGAAGAGATAATTTATTTTTAAATAGAAAATTTTTTTCCTCAATTCTGTGTCATAAACATCAGTTTACTCAATTTAAAAAATGGTGATATTTTAAAAAACATATTATTTGTTAAAAATTTTTCGTGTCATTTAATTGTATATCAGAAAGAGGTTGTTTTCCCTGAGTTGGGAGGAAGAGGGTGTGACTCTGATAGATTAGTGCCCAAAATGTAAAACAGCCATAGTTTTATGGCATTTATAATTCACAGAACATATATAAACGATTTCTTGAAAAAGAACAAAGTTTTTAAATAGTGTTAACAGCTTGAATTTTTTTCAGTAATTTTACTGTGTACTGAATTTTACAGAAAGTACACAGAATTTTCTAAAAGTACAAATCTGGGAGAGTGCATTTCTTAGTCAAATCTTCAAAATTTCAACTGATTTTCCAAAGCACACAACTGTCTTCACTTTATCTTAAAATAATGCATTTCCAGTTCTGTTTAAAACAAGTAATTATTTATCAACAAATAATTAAAATTTCATTAGATGATTAATTATTATCCCTAAAATGCACTGTTTCTGAATTTAGAATAATATTTACTCTGGTACTTTGCCTGATGCTAGATGTCATTTAAAATGAATTTAGTTTACACAATATCAACCTTATAGAATGGACAAAATGGGACACAGATTCATTCTACTGAACCTGTAGCTTCAAACAGAAGAACTTTCCGAGTGAATTACAAAATGTCTTTTGAAGTTTCAGCTATGGGAACAAGGTGTACTATTACTGTAACACTGTAATTATGGATTTGGGCATGCTTTCAAGCGTAGCCCATAAGATTTCCAGCCCAATAAACAGAATATTTACCAAGAAAACACAGCTCTGCTTAAAAATAAAAGTCAATGGAAAAATAGGATTCACTTCATAAAATTCACACTGTAACCAAATCTGATGGAAACTGACTATCACCTATTCCACAAAGGAAATAATATCTGCACACACCAGAATGAATAGCAATAACACCACCAAAGACACCTTAGGCACACACAATTCTTGCCACAAAGAATACTCTTTCTTTAAAAAAAAAAAAAAAAAAAAGAACAAACAAAAAAAAAAGAAAATAATTCATTGGGTGAGGTTGGGGACCTGGGAAGAGCAGTAAAAGAAAAGTAACTACAAAGCCCTACCAAAGAGGTAAAGCCCATGCTCAATTTTTGTCAACTGGCATAGTGATGTTCTTTATAGCAATTCTTCTACTGACCCAGAATCAAATTCAGAATCATACACATGCATTTAGCTGTTGTTAAACATGGCATGGCTATATAATATTCCATCACTTGATGTACTATAGTTTTATTTAACTAATACTCTCTTAAAGGATATTTGACTTGTGTCCATTTGTTGTTATAAGTAATGCTGAAATAAACATCCTTGGATACAAGTCTTTTTCTGTACTTCTGTTTCTCTAGGATGGTTTAGGATCTTTAGGATGATCATTCAGGATCCAGCAGGAAAACAGAAACCACAACAGTAATTTTAGCAGAGAGAATTTAATATAGGGAACTGGTTAAAAAGGTTTGGAAGTCTGCAAAGGCTAAAAGGGATCACAGAGGTGAGGAGAAATAGTAAATGCATGAAGCAACTAACTCTAGGGCTGAAGGAACAAAGGAAAGAAGTTGGTTTGTTAGACACTTAGAGGCCCCTCACTGAGTTGAGATGGTTTGTTCATAGGAGGGAAGAGGAATGTTCATTAAAAAGACATTCTGAAAGGAAGAGGAAATGCCTGACATTCCTTTTCTCCATCTCCCCTTCAACTTAAAACAAACAACATGTAACTCTTATGTGCTTCAGTAAAATAATCCAAACAAATACATGAAAAGTAAAGGAATTTTGCCACCATAAATGCTGAAACCCACCAAAATTCTGTAGTGATCTGGAAAGCAGTTTTAAAAGAACATATGATATAAAAACTGGGCTTTACAGTGGCCATCATTATCTCAAGTAAAGGAAAAAGAAAATACGTAGGAATTAGGGGAAAAAAAATTATACCAGAACATTCTTCAGTTGTAAAAGTCATTCCAAGTCAGTCTCAATTTTTAAATTATAGGGGTTGGTGGATTGGCTGGTTTGAAGCAGCAGAGTTTTCTGTATGCTCAAGGATGTATGATTGTGCACACAGTGTGGTATCTTTTACTGATGCCTGACTGTTTCAGAAGGTAAAAGCAAGGAGACTGAAAGACATAGATGGAACTAGGCAAGAACCAGCACTGGGCATCAGCCGCCAGTTCACTCAGATTATGAGGATTTTAATCCCTCTGAAGTCCTAATATAGTTTACATAACCTGACTTCATAAAGCACAAAGAACTGACTGAAAAAATTCATTTCAGCAGACTTGCTGACTACTTCCACCGAACAATTAGCTGTCAGGTGGCTAAATAAAGGAGCAAAGCCAACTAGCTTCACTGTATAAGCAGCACCAAATTACTCAAAACCAGATGGGTGTAATGTACAGAACAGCTGAAAGGGAAGCTCACTATCTTCCAGGCAACTCTGACAGACCTGCCAACGGCATTTAGCTCCATAGTAAACCATCCTCCAGGTCAGCAGGAAGCTCATTATGGGCTGACAGTCCAGGAGACAAGCACTTTGCAGAATGCTCCCCTAGTAATTTCCTGTGTGAAAAACTCACTGCTGTTCCTGCATTCCTCAGGGTGCATTTCTTCTCATCTCAGAGGATGTTGCTCTTCCACAGGAAGAGGAAGGAACCAGTTGTTACTGGGTGTGTGGGCTGAGGCTGTCAGGCATTTTCTGCACGCCTCAGTCTCAACTGTGGGAACCGGGGATGCGGCTTAGATTCCCAGGCCTGCGACAGTCCAGATGACTGCAGCAGTTTAGAAATACAGTAGCTCAGGAAGTTGGAAGGCAGAAATAATACCTGGAACATCAAAACCTCCAGTTCCCAGAAATGTGCTAATTTTCTAAAGGAAATTAAAAAACGTATTTATTCTGTTGGGCTCCCAAATAGCATGTTTTATAAAATCCTTTTGTAGAGTTCTCTCCCTCTTTACATTTCATAAAGAAAAGTTTAAGTCCTAAATCACTTTTGTCAACAGGTTATAAAGACCAGTTTCACTGCATGAATTTTTAACTAGGACTATGCTTAAAAATTTACTTAGTATAAAATTTTTGGTAAAAGGAAACACTCATTAATGTAAGCTTTCTTTCTCGGTGACCTTGAAACTTAAAGGGAATGAAACTCAAATTAGTTAAGTCGTTAAGGATAGTTAAACATTTGGGACTTATGATTATTATGATTTTTATCAAAAAGTATATTTTATTTGGAGGAAAAAAGAAACCCTCTGACTCACACTATTACTCTCTTTTTACAATGGTACTATCTTAGTAAATCAGCTTTAAAAAAAAAAGCCACGTTCCTTTAACAGACTAAAAGTTTTAGTTGCTTCTTTTTTCTTTCTATAATCCCCAAAACACATTTTTTTTAAAGGTCAGCTATCACATTCACAACTGTTGGTAGTTCTTATAACATATAGGTCATGATGTCTTCTAAAGCAAGGATGCAACTAATTTGGAAATCGTCTCTTCCTCTCTAATGTTTTCTCTATCTCTAAAATAGCTTGTATCTGAAAAAACCATAAATGTGTTTTCTATTCTAAAGGGTGAGAGATTTGTGGAGGTGTATTTTTTCTTATTTACTTCTGTTAGTTTTATCATGTATGTCTTATTTTTAAAATGCTTTGACAATTTAATTACTTTATTTCTTTCAATTTCAAAGGGTAATGTTTCAAAATTATTTCTCAGCCCTGATAAGAATTCATCTTTTACTCCTACTAAGCATCTTAACTTTTTGAGACACTGGATTAAAAAAAGAAAAAAAGCAGCACTGTATCTCACCTGACATATTCACTATCATTTGAAATTAAGACTAAATGAGGATAAAAAAATATGAGGATAAAAAATGAGGATAATAAAATGAGGATAAACTGTGGAAAGCACCTCTGTGTACAGTCCATAGGCGGATTTTACAAATGCCTGTGTTCATTTTCTTTCAAACACTTCAAGTGGGAGCAGGAGAAAAGTCCCCAGGGCCACTGAACTGATGCCTAAAGATACCATGAACATCTGTCTCCTTAAGCTTAGCAAGCAACAACAACGTTACAAACATATCTAGTTTCAGAAATCATATGTCCCGAATTTACAAATCAAATGCTACCTTATAAACTGTTGCAAAGTTCAAACACTTAAAAAAGAATTTCACCTACCTCCAAATTTAGAAGCTGTTTCTATGTAAATGCAGGAATGTTAGCATATAGAAAAGCAGTATAAGCAGGAGGTTTGCACAACATGATTTTTACTGATTTTCCTGGAAAGGTAAATGAGGTATCTGGGGACAATGCATCACATATTCCCATTTTACACTTTCAAGTTACAAATTTTAGTTTTGAACATTTAGGTTTCATACACTGTGTTCTTTCAAGTAAGTCCTTCCAAATCTTTGCTTACATAAGCAGTTAGGAACTGGAATAGCTCTGAACTGGTTACGCAATGTTGTCCAGTAACCAGGACGAACTGTTGCCACAACAACCATGGAGATATCCTCTCTGCAGCTGTAAGTTTACTCTTTGTATGTCCTTTTATTTTATCAATATATCAATATTTTTCAGAGAGCATATATCATATGACAATCTCCATGAAAGTGGGTAACTTTTTTCTTCCTAAAAATAGGCTGATGCGACAGCCTTTCCAAAAGGGAAACCAATAAACATCGCTGAAAAATGCAAACCTAAAGGACACCTAGGAAGGAGGACTATGTTTTACCACTGTGCTTCTCAAAGTCACAGAAACAGCACAGCCTCTCTTGCTTTGATTCAGCCGATCACCTTCCTAATCCCAGAAAAGAAGATAGGAAAATCACAAATCTTTTTTTCTCTCAGCAACCCCTCTGGCCAAATGATGCTGAGCCAGGAGATAAGCTGGGCCACCCTGAGATTACTCAGGGCTGCGCCTTACTATCCCTGGGGAAAGGAGACAGGGAATCCCACAGCGGACATCCAGTCCATTGGCTCCATCTTCAAAATACATCCGGAATCAGATCGCTTAACACCACCTCCTCTGCTACAACCCTGGATCAAGCCACTTCTGCCTTCTGTCTGACGATTTCATTAGCTTCCGAACTGGTCTCTTTGCTCCCCTCCGCCATCACCCCCAGCTGATTCTCAACACAGTAGCCAGAGTGACCCTGTTAAAACACTCATGAGATTATGCCCCTTTCTCTGCAGGAAACCCTCCAGTGGCAGCTCCTCACTCCCAATCTGGCCTTCCGGCACTGCTCCCATGGCCTGGAGTACCTTCCCAGATAGTCATCTAACTTGTTCACTGTCATTCCTTCAGTTCCTTCCACAAATGTCACCTTTCACATGACTCTTGTCCTGGCCATACTATCTAAATGCACCCTTCTTCCTACCTAACTTCGGTGCTATTTACACCTTTGCATTGTTTCCGTCTACTATACTATATGCTCTACTTTTTTTAAATCTGTGAATTGCTTGTCTCCTCCTCTAGAATATACAATGTAGGCTTCTCTGGGGCAGGTATTTTTTGTTACTCAAGAAGTACTGATTGAGAGCTAAAAATGTGTGTGAGTAGGTATGCTCCCAGCATCCTACCACATCTGCTATCCATTGAGTTAGGCAACGCAGAGACTCCAGATTAGACGGCTGCACTTTTATTACCATGGTACGTATTGTATTTTCAATTACTTCTAAGGCATCTACCTATACCTTGCTTTCCCCACCTGGAATGTCTCTATCAAAATCCTACCCATCTTCAGTCAGGTCAAGAACTGGTCAAATGTTTTCTGCTAGAGAAGTCTTCTAGTTTCCTCTAGCCCATTCATGACCTTTTCTGAATCCTTCTGTTAACAACCTTTCCTTTGACAATCATATACCCTTAGCATCTAGTATCTTGAAACTGCCACTTACTTCTTACACTGTTATTTCTCTCTGGCTTGGCTGTAAGTTTCTTGAGGTGAGGCGGCCAGCTTGTCTTCAGTATATCATATGATGCCTCCATGCAGTGTGGCTTTAAATATTTGACTGATGGAGCAAGAAAAGACTGTAGACCTTGATTTTCTTCTATGATATAACTTCAGATTCTCAGTTTATTGTAAATAATTAATTTAACCTGAAAACTGTCCCTAATTCTAAAGAAAGGCATAAATATTACATTCATACTCTACACAGTTGCCAGAGTAAAGGCAAGGACACTCTTTGAGTTCTCTGAGTCCAGCGTTTTGAGTCAATCAGAGTAATACTAGCAAGATCATCAATTTCATTATGTTCATTTGTTGGACAAATAGTAATAAAATACATCAAAACCTAGGAATATAGTTTACCTAAAAATAACAATTTTAATAATCCTAGAGTATTTTAAATAAGTTCCGTTTAGTTAGTATTTTAAAAATAAACACCACTTTATATTAGGACACAGAAGAGAAATTACTGTCTTATTTGCTTTTGGGAAGAGAGGAGCTGAGGATGTAGCTACACCACATGCGCTAAATGCCTTGTACAATTTTGATGACAAAACCTCAGTCTATCTAATAGAATAAATGAAAACATTAAAAGACTCAATGGGAATCTTGAACTAAATAATCTTTAAAAGATCAGCAAATAGCAAGAGACAACGTAATTGGAATAAGATTCAGAAATTTGAGATCAACATTTATAAACTATGTCTATGTGACAGCCAGTATATCCCTTTACAGAAACTTTTTTTTTTTTTTTTTTTACAACAAAGCTTTAAAAATGCAGACTGGGAACAGCTTACTTTGATCCCTAAATATTGTATCAAATTTCCTGCCTGGCATTAGAGACACAAGTGCAAGCCACAAAGATACCAACTGTTACACTGTATGCCATAATTTCTTCTCTGTTGTAAGAAGGCATCAGAGCATAGATATCAATACACTTAGATCTAGAAATCATCCTGAATGTAATATTAAATCAAGTCAAAACAGGAACAGAAGCCAACTATTTCTTACACCATAAAAAAACCTACTTTTATCCTAAGAAATTTCACAAATTAAGGTTTAAAGAGTAACCTTTTTACATCTCATCTTGATGAAAATGAATTTCTAAAGAAACTTTCTTCCAGTCTGCAAAAACCAAACAAACAAATCCCCAAAATAAACAGTAACCACAATAACAAAAACCAAAACCATCTGTAAATACTGCTTTTTTTTCTTTTTTGCTTCCAATACTTCTCTGTGTTTTTTCATTATAATTACATGCAAAGTTCACACCACAATAGTGCTTCATGCCAGAATAGAAACAAATCTCCTTTACATTTATGTTTGATTTGTTGTGCAGAAGCAAAAGAAAAGCAGCCAATACAGAGGAGATGACAGATTAAGAATTACTACTAGATTAATGGAAAGGCAATTACAGTGATTGCGCTTTAGTTTTCTAACCACTTATCATCTATCAGTGAGCTAAAAGAAAGACACATACATTGAAAACTTAAAGGAAAGCTCTTTAAAGATACTCTTTATAAAAATCTAAATGCTTCATGAATATCTGTCTTCAGAAAATGTGTCAGTAAAATAAATAAAATCAGGAGTCCTTATGTCTTGCCAGGAGGCAAGCAGCTATCTTCCAGATTGTAAAAAAATCTAAGGGGGACATCATTAGCCTAATTCCAAACCAATTTATAGCAAACAAGTTTTTGTTTTGTTTGTTTTATTTTTATGTAGCATCAAGCACACAACTCAAAGTAACAGTGGAGTCTTCCTTTTAGTGCTTATGTGTGGGGCTGAACCATGGGAAATCACTGATATGTATTAGATCGTTTTTGCCTACAAAATGGCAATATCATATAATTCAGCCTAATAATATCCCTTATGTGGGTAATAACTGTACTCTTCAGTCTTATTATTCTGCTTTGTAACACAACTGCAAACGTGTCACGTTTATTATAAAAATTGTCTTCCCTGTAGAGAACAGACTTGTGGTTGCCAAGGGGGAGGGGGGGAATGGACTGAGAGTTTGGGGTTAGCAGATGCAAACTATTACATATAGAATGCATACACAACAAGGTCCTACTACATAGCACAGGGAACTATATTCAATATCCTGAGATAAACCATAGTGGAAAAGAATATGAAAAAGAATTATATATATGTATAACTGAATTACTTTGCTGTACAGCAGACATTAACACAACACTGTAAATCAACTATACTTCAATTAAAAAAAAAAAAAGAACTGTCTTTTTGAAATCCTGCGTACCCTGTATTCCCGAGTTAGGGTTCTATAACATAGACACTTGACTTTGGCACTTCTGCATTACCATCCAGGGACAGACACCCTGCTATCGCTTGCTAGGTGGCACTTACGCCCACCTCCATAGCACACTATTGAGAACACATGGATTCCTCAGGTCATGAGGTTTTGCAAATTTCAAAGGGTACTGGCAGGGAGAGTGAGTCTCAAAGCTCCGATCAAAGATTTTTGATGATCTCTGATATCTTCTAGGCCAGAAACACCCAATTTTAGTCTACCAACTACCTCACAAGAAGGCAGCACATCTCAAAAACCACCTATCTTTTGCTCCTCTCACCAGTGGGGCAAACACCCAACTCACCAGAATTTGTAAATTTCAACAGTGAGACTTTTGAGTAATTTATTGAACATAAGTATTGAGCACCTACTACAAGCTAAGCACTATGGCAAGAATTCGATGTCTAGTTAATTTTTTTTTTTTTTTTTTGTGCGGTACGCAGGCCTCTTACTGTTGTGGCCTCTCCCGTTGCAGAGCACTTGCTCCACGGCATGTGGGATCTTCCCAGACTAGGGCTCGAACCCGTGTCCCTTGCTTTGGCAGGCGAATTCTTAACCACTGCACCACCAGGGAAGTCCTCCCATTCGTTCTTATAACTAGTTTTGCCCTGACTAGCAGAATTGATGGCAGAAATAATCTGCTTTGCAAAGATTAAGCAGACTCAAATTGAAATGCTAAAACTCTCAATTTTTGAAGTCTTTGGATACACTTAGTAAATAAATTATATGTATGAAATTTTTTAAAACAAAATTGCAAGTGTTAGAAATACTTCTTAATTTCTGGATTATCCTTCAAGAGACGAACAAAGGGAAATGACTGCTTTTCTTACACCTTCTAAGGAGACTAGACGTAAGTTTAGCACCTCTGAAAGGCAATTACCAAAGAAGGAAATCTGTTCTGTGACAGCAAGTGAAATGTCACATGGGTGGCACCTTAACAGGAGATGAGACGGTATGGATTCTACTGAGCTCAAGGTCCTCAAATCGAAGCTTTTCTAGAAATTGGTACTGCTCCCCCTTGTGGTTATTTAGACACATTGTAAATATGACTTTTGTACAAGGTTTTTTCTATGCTAAGGTGTTAGGCTATTTAGCCCATTTTTTATGTTCTCTCCCACACACTTTTTTTTTTTTTTTTTTTTTTTTTTTGTGGTACACGGGCCTCTCACTGTTGTGGCCTCTCCCATTGCGGAGCAACAGGATCCGGACGCACAGGCTCAGCGGCCATGGCTCACGGGCCCAGCCGTTCCGTGGCATGTGGGATCTTCCCGGACCGGGGCACGAACCCGTATCCCCTGCATCGGCAGGCAGACTCTCAACCACTGTGCCACCAGGGAAGCCCTCCCACACACTTTTTAAGGAAAATGGATTGTGCCAAACGATTAAATACCATTTAAATGCCAAAGAAAACTTACTGTGGTAGAATCAAAAGAAAGGATGTCCACAACAGGGGGAGTAGAGGTCTGCAAATCGACTACATCAAGCTTTGGATTAATCTGTATATATACATTAAAAAAAGCTAATATTAGATTTTTATACCATAGGAAAGTGGATGCCATTTCTAATAATCTAGAGGGTATTTCCTAATATATTCTAAAATGAAAATATCCATATATTAGCATAGATACAAAAATTTTAAATAAAATATTAGCCTATCAAATCTAACAATATATAAGAAAAGATCATTGTGAGCAAGTTGAATTTATCCCAGGAATAAAAAGTTGCTTTTACATTAGAAAATCAATGGGATTCACCTATTAAGGGATTTTAAAAATAAAATGAAATGACCCACCTCAAAAGATGCAGAAAAAAGTCCTAGCCAGTTCAGTAAGACAAGAAAAGGAAATAAAAGCATTATGATGTAAGAATTAGAACAGAAGAAATAAAAATTGTCATTCATATATAATTATCTATAAAGAAATCCTAAAAGAATCTACTGCTGAATCATTAAAACTAAGAGTTTACTAGATCCAAAATTGATATACAAAGTCAATTACCTGTCTGTACTTCAGCACACAGAAAATGTAAATTTTTAAAAATCATAATTTATAATGCCATAGAAATTTTTAAATACATCAGGAAAAAACCCCAAAAATGCATATGACCTTTAAAGAAAAAAAACTCATATAAAGCCATTAAAGAAGTCTTTAAAAAATAGGAAGCAATCCGATAAAGAGTTCAGAAGCAAAGCCCTGTATATATGGAAAACAAATACAAAGGAAAAATGGTGCCACAAATCAATAGAGGAAGGATGACTTGTACCTAAGAAAACGGGATCACTAAATAGATCCCTGCCTAATACTACATACAAAGATGGACAGCAGATAAATTATAAACCTAAACGGTATGTTAAAACTACAAAGTTAGTAGAAGTAAATGTGTAAGAATATCTTTCTGACCCAGGGTAGAGAAGAATATCTTAAAAGCTGCAAAAGTAAAACCATAAGGCAAAAACTAAATAAATTAAAAAAAAATTGATCCGTTTACCCCAAAATTAAGGATTTCTGTTTAACAATGGTTACCACAAAGTTAACAATCAGATAATGGAATAGGAGGAGATATTATATCTGAAACTGAAAAAGGACAAATACCTAAAATATATAAGAAAAACCTACAAATCAATGTGAAAAGAAGAGCAATCCTAAGGAAAAAATTATAGAAAACCTAACAGTTATCTAGAATATGAAGAGATTTTCAGAAACATTAGTAGTAATTAGAAAAGGGACGATTAAAGCAAAATACTGCTTAACACCTACAAGACTGCAAAAGCTAGAAAGCTCAATGATGCTGACATTGTTTAGAGCAACACTGTAATGGCAAAAACAGAAACAAACCACAGTGTTGCAGAAACTAACACAACACTGTAAATCAACTATATGTCAATAAACAGTAAATTAATTAGAAAAACAAACCACAATCAGAAATCCCCACCTGTTTATCAACAGTAGAATAAATGTATAATCATGGGAATTACTACTGTAGTAAATTCACTGAAATCCTATACAGCTGTGAAAATGAATGAAATACAACTATGTGCAACAACATATGAATGTATGAATTCAGAATCCATGCACATGAACCTCAGGATTTTAATGCTAAATAAAGGAGGGGGCTATAGTAAAATATATGCAGTATGATTCCATTTATATAAAGTTTAAAACTATCCAAAATGAAAAAATATCTCATTACTGATTCAATCATAAATAGTAAACTTTAAAAGAAAAGCAAGGGAATAATTAGAGTGGTGACTACTTCTGAGGGAGATTATTTCAGAATTCAGAAAAACAAAAAGGGAAAGAAACCACATGATCACCATTTATTTACTAAACATTATGAATACAAAGAAGTAAACAAAGGGCAAGAGAGATAGCAGAACTTGGTATCAAATAAATGCTACCAGCAAAAAGCATACTGACGAACCTCAAAGGAGAAACTGTTGACTGAGCACTTAGTGAGAAAGGCTTCTCGTGGAGGAAACAGACCTTGTGATGGCTCCTTTAGAAAAGGTTTATAAAACAAAAGCAAAAAGAGAGAGAGATGAGGTTACAAGCCTCCCTGAGCATAGAGGCAGAATGCTGACACGATACTGCTGCACAGGGCAGCGACAAGAGAGGGTGGCAAGGGTCAAATTGTGAGGGGTGAAGGAATTTGGGAAGGCACAGAAAAACTGGAGGCTAAAATGTGCTTTAGAAAGATCAATCTGACAGGAACATGTAGAGTATCAAGAATAAAGTAGGGGTTAACAGTGAGGACAACACTGCAACAGTCAGGGACTGTAGTAAGAGGAGTGGAATGATTTTAACAGCACTTATCAAGCTTGATGGGTACAGCTGTAGTTTTGGAAATATTAATAAGCATTTACATCTATCCAGCCACTTGTGTCAGAAGTAGAGATGTACACTCCCAGTAATCCCCACACTGCAGTGAAGGAGGAATTAGAACCATGTAGGACTACCTGCTTGGCCCACCAACACCTATGTTTCTTTCTGGCCATTCCACAGAGCAGAACGCACAACCTTCTTCCTATGAGCTCCAGTCCAGAGTCGAGGCAATGTTAAGAAACTTGAGGCTGACTCGCTTTCCTTTTAATCTTGGGCCAGCTGTCCAGAAAGAGTGCTTGCAGACACATTATTCTCATTTATCTACTGCCACCTAGTGTAGATATGAAATTGTTTACCAATGAAAAATACAACCTGGTTTTGCCATCTGAAACCAGAATTGCTCAAAAAACCACTAAATCACATGGAAATGGTCAGCATTTCTCGTAGAGAAATCCTTGAGCTTCTACGAGCTGGGAAACTTTTGATGTAACAATATTTTACTGTATTGTACCACAGTTGCTGCCATATACATTAAATGGAGCAGGAAATTCTTACTAAGTAAAAGTTTACAGTCTTCTCTGCAAAGAAAATATGCTGAGGCAGTGACACTTACAGTTAAGTTCTTTGCAAGCTAACCTCCATGAATATTAACAGTACTATCTCTCCATTTTTATTAAAGGAAAGAACGCTTCAATAACTACAGTTGCCTTGAAATGGGGTTGGCTGCCTTATGAGAGGCTGAGTTCTCCATCACCAAACAAGGGATTCATGCACGAGAGAGGGTTAGTATACACGACCTCACCAATACCATCCCACTCTGAGGTTCTGGTGTATCCATCGTACTGAGGAGTCCATGAGCACAAACCCTGCTTCTGACAAATTCTGAAGGGCAAGAAACATGCCCATCTTGTTCACTGTTTCACACTCTAAAGCTAGTACGATGTCCAATATCTGTTAACAGGATGAAATTAACTTTTTATTCTACTGAAGCACTGCATCAAAATAGTTAAAGGTACAGAATGGAACCAGAGTGACTGGGTTGGAATTCTCATGTTGTTACTTACTAGCTTTAAGATTTAATTCACAGACTAGGAACCAAGATGGCAGAGTAGAAGGACGTGCTCTCACTCCCTCTTGCGAGAACAGAATCACAACTAGCTGCTGGACAATCATCAACAGGAAGACACTGGAACTCACCAAAAAAGATACCCCACATCCAAAGACAAAGGAGAAGCCACAATGAGACGGTAGGAGGGGTGCAATCACAGTAACATCAAATCCCATAACTGCTGGGTGGGTGACTCACAGACTGGCGAACACTTATACCACAGAAGTCCACCCGCTGGAGTGAAGGTTCTGGGCCCCATGTCAGGCTTCCCAACCTGGGGGTCCGGCAACGGGAGGAGGAATTCCTAGAGAATCAGACTTTGAAGGCTAGTGGGATTTGTTGCAGGACTTCAACAGGACTGCGGGAAACAGAGACTCCACTCTTGGGAGACACACACAAAGTAGTGTGCGCATCAGGACCCTGGGGAAGGAGCAGTGACCCCAGGGGAAACTGATACAGACCTGCCTGCTAGTGTTGGAGGGTTTCCTGCAGAGGCAGGGGGTGGCTGTAGCTCACCGTGGGGACAAGGACATTGGCAGCAGAAGTTCTGGGAAGTACTCCTTGGCGTGAGCCCTCACAGAGTCTGCCATTAGCCCCACCAAAGAGCCCAGGTAGGCTCCAGTGTTGGGTTGCCTCAGGCCAAACAACCAACAGGGAGGGAACCCAGCCCCACCCATCAGCAGTCAAGCAGATTAAAGTTTTACTGAGCTCTGCCCACCAGAGCAACACCCAGCTCTACCCACCACCACTCCCTCCCATCAGGAAACTTACACAAGCCTCTTAGATAGCCTCATCCACCAGAGGGCAGACAGCAGAAGCAAGAAGAACTACTGTCCTACAGCCTGTGAACAAAAACCACATTCACAGAAAGATAGACAAGATGAAAAGGCAGAGGGCTATGTACCAGATGAAGGAACAACATAAACCCCCAGAAAAACAATGAAATGAAGCAGAGATAGGCAACGTTCCAGAAAAAGAATTCAGAATAATGATAGTGAAGATGATCAAGGACCTCAGAAAAAGAATGGAGGCAAAGATCGAGAAGATGCAAGAAATGTTTAACAAAAACCTAGAAGAATTAAAGAACAAACAGAGATGAACAATACAATAACTGAAATGAAAATTACACTACAATGAATCAATAGCAGAATAACTGAGGCAGAAGAACAGATGAGTGACCTGGAAGACAGAATGGTGGAATTCACTGCTGTGGAACAGAATAAAGAAAAAAGAATGAAAAGAAATGAAGACAGCCTAAGAGACCTCTGGGACAACATTAAACTCAACAACATTTGCATTATAGGGGTCCCAGAAGAAGAAGAGAGAGAGAAAGGACCCGAGAAAATATTTGAAGAGATTACAGTCGAAAACTTCCTTAACATGGGTAAGGAAATAGCCACCCAAGTCCAGGAAGCACAGAGAGTCCCATACAGGATAAACTCAAGGAGAAACACATTGAGACACACAGTAATCAAACTGGCAAAAATTAAAGACAAAGAAAACTTATTGAAAGCAGCAAGGGAAAAATGACAAATACCATAGAAGGGAACTTCCATAAGGTTAACAGCTGATTTCTCAGCAGAAACTACAAGCCACAGGGGAGTGCCATGATATACTTAAAGTGATGAAAGGAAAGAACCTACAACCAAGGTTACTCTACCCAACAAGAACCTCATTCAGATTAGATGCAGAAATCAAAAGCTATACAGAGAAGCAAAAGCTAAGAGAATTCATCACCACCAAACCAGCACTACAACAAATGCTAAAGGAACTTCTCTAAGTGGGAAACACAAGAGAACAAAAGGACCTACAAAAGCAAACCCAAAACAATTAAGAAAATGGACATAGGAACATACATATTGATAATTATCTTAAACGTGAATGGATTAAATGCTCCAACCAAAAGACACAGGCTTGCCGAATGGATAGAAAAACAAGACCCATCTATGTGCTGTCTACAAGAGACCCACATCAGACCTAGGGACATACACAGACTGAAAGTGAGGGGATGGAAAAAGATATTCCATGCAAATGGAAATCAAAAGAAAGCTGGAGTAGCAATACTCATCACATAAAATAGACTTTAAAATAAAGAATGTTACAAGAGACAAGGAAGGACACTACATAATGATCAAGGGATCAATCCAAGAAGAAGATGTAACAATTATAAATATATATGCACTCAACATAGGAGCACCTCAATACATAAGGCAACTGCTAACAGCTATAAAAGAGGAAATCAACAGTAACACAGTAATTGTGGGGGACTTTAACACCTCACTTACATCAATGGACAGATCATCCAAAATGAAAATAAATAAGGAAACACAAGCTTTAAATGACACAATAGATCAGATAGATTTAATTGATATTTATAGGACATTCCATCCAAAAACAGCAGATTATACTTTCTTCTCAAGTGCACACGGAACATTCTCCAGGATAGATCACATCTTGGGTCACAAATCAAGCCTCAGTAGATTCAAGAAAACTGAAATCATATCAAGCATCTTTTCTGACAACAACGCTATGAGATTAGAAATCAATTACAGGGAAAAAAACGTAAAACACACACACACATGGAGGCTAAACAATACGTTACTAAATAACCAAGAGATCACTGAAGAAATCAAAGAGGAAATCAAAAAATACCTAGAGACAAATGACAAGGAAAACACGATGATCCAAAACCTATGGGATGCAGCAAAGCAGTTCTAAGAGGGAAGTAGCTTTATAGCTATACAAGCCTACCTCAAGAAACAAGAAAAATCTCAAATAAACAATCTAACCTGACACCTAAAGGAACAAGAATAATCTCAAATAAACAATCTAATGTTACACCTAAAGGAAAGAGAGAAAGAACAAACAAAACCCAAAGTTAGCAGAAGGAAAGAAATCATAAAGATCAGAGCAGAAATAAATGAAATAGAAACAAAGAAAACAATAGCAAAGATCAATAAAACTAAAAGCTGGTTCTTTGAGAAGATAAACAAAACTGATAAACCATTAGCCAGACGCATCAAGAAAAAGAGGGAGAGGACTCAAATCAATAAAATTAGAAATGAAAGAGAAGTTACAACAGACACCACAGAAATACAAAGCATCCTAAGAGACTACTACAAGCAACTCTATGCCAATAAATGGGACAACCTGGAAGAAATGGACAAATTCCTAGAAAGGTATAACTTTCCAAGACTGAACCAGGAAGAAATAGAAAATATGAACAGAACAATCACAAGTAATGAAATTGAAACTGTGATTAAAAATCTTCCAAGAAACAAAAGTCCAGGACCAGATGGCTTCACAGGTGAATTCTATCAAACATTTAGAGAAGAGCTAACACCCATCCTTCTCAAACTCTTCCAACGAATTGCAGCGGAAGGAGCATTCCCTAATTCATTCTATGAGGCCACCATCACCCTGATACCAAAACAAGACAAAGATACTACAAAAAAAGAAAATTACAGACCAATATCACTGATGAATATAGATGCAAAAATCCTCAACAAAATACTAGCAAACAGAATCCAACAACACATTAAAAGGATCATACACCATGATCAAGTGGGATTTATCCCAGGGATGCAAGGATTCTTCAATACATGCAAATCAATCAACGTGATACACCATATTAACAAATTGAAGAATAAAAACCATATGATCATCTCAATAGATGCAGAAAAAGCTTTTGACAAAATTCAACACACATTTATGATAAAAAGTCCTCAGAAAGTGGGCACAGAGGGAACCTACCTCAACACAGTAAAGGCCATGTACGACAAACCCACAGCAAACATCATTCTCAATGGTGAAAACCTGAAAGCATTTCCTCTAAGATCAGGAACATGACAAGGATGTCCACTCTCACCACTATTATTCAACATAGTTTTGGAAGTCCTAGACACGGCAATCAGAGGAGAAACAGAAATAAAAGGAATACAAATTGGAAAAGAAGAAGTCAAACTGTCACTGTTTGCAGATGACATGATACTATACATAGAGAATCCTAAAGATCCCACCAGAAAACTGCTAGAGCTAATCAATGACTTTGGTAAAGTTGCAGGATACAAAATTAATGCACAGAAATCTCTTGCATTCCTATACACTAATGATGAAAAATCTGAAAGAGAAATTAAGGAAACACTCCCATTTACCACTGCAACAAAAAGAATAAAATACCTAGGAATAAACCTACCTAGGGAGACAAAAGACCTGTATGCAGAAAACGATAAGACACTGATGAAAGAAATTAAAGATGATACCAACAGATGGAGAAATATACCATGTTCTTGGACTGAAAGGATCAATATTGTGAAAATGATTCTACTACCCAAAGCAATCTACAGATTCAATGCAATCCCTACCAAATTACCAATGGCATGTTTTAGGGAACTAGAACAAAAAATCTTAAAATTTGTATGGAGACACAAAAGACCCTGAAAAGCGAAAGCAGTCTTGAGGGAAAAAAGACAGAGCCGGAGGAATCAGACTCCCTGACTTCAGACTATGTTACAAAGCTACAGTAATCAAGACAATATGGTACTGGCACAAAATCAGAAACATAGATCAATGGAACAAGATAGAAAGCCCAGAGATAAACCCACGTACCTATGTTAAATGGATCTACGACAAAGGAGGCAAGGATATACAATGGAGAAAAGACAGTCTCTTCAATAAATGGTGCTGGGAAAACTGGACAGCTACATGTAAAAGAATGAAATTGGAACACTCCTTAACACCATACAAAAAAATAAACTCAAAATGGATTAGAGACCTAAACGTAAGACTGGACACTATAAAACTCTTAGAGGAAAATATAGGAAGAACACTCTTTAACATAAGTCACAGCAAGATCTTTTGTGATCCACCTCCTAGAGTAATGAAATAAAAACAAAAATAAACAAACGGGACCTAATGAAACTTCAAAGCTTTTGCACAGCAAAGGAAACCATAAACAAGACGAAAAGACAACCCTCAGAATGGGAGAAAATATTTGCAAATGAAGCAACAGACAAAGGATTAATCTCCAAAATATACAAACAGCTCATGCAGCTCCATATTAAAACAACAAACAACCCAATCCAAAAATGGGCAGAAGACCTAAATAGTCATTTCTCCAAAGACATACAGATGGCCAAGAAACACATGAAAAGCTGCTCAACATCACTAATTATTAGAGAAATACAAATCAAAACTACAATGAGGTATCTATCACCTCATACCAGTTAGAATGGGCATCATCAGAAAATCTACAAACAACAAATGCTAGAGAGGGTGTGGAGAAAAGGGAACCCTCTTGCATTGTTGGTGGGAATGTAAATTGATACAGCCACTATGGAGAACAGTTTGGAGGTTCCTTAAAAAACTAAACATAGAATTACCATATGATCCAGCAATCCCACTACTGGGCATATACCCAGAGAAAACCATCATTCAAAAAGACACATGCACCCCAATGTTCATTGCAGCACTATTTACAGTAGCCAGGTCATGGAAGCAACCTAAATGCCCATCGACAGACGAATGGATAAAGAAGATGTGGTACATGTATACAATGGAATATTACTCAGCCATAAGAAGGAAAGAAATTGGGTCATTTGTTGAGACACAGATGGATCTAGAGACTGTCATACAGAGTGAAGTAAGTCAGAAAGAGAAAAACAAATATTGTATATTAACGCATGTATGTGGAACCTAGAAAAATGGTACAGATGAACTGGTTTGCAGGGCAGAAGTTGAGACACAGATGTAGAGAACAAACATGGAAACCAAGGGGCGAAAGGCACAGGGTGGTGGTGGTGGTGGTGGTGTGATGAATTGGGAGATTGGGATTGACATGTATACACTGATGTGTATAAAATTGATGACTAATAAGAACCTGCTGGGCTTCACTGGTGGCGCAGTGGTTGAGAGTCCGCCTGCCAATGCAGGGTACACGGGTTCGTGCCCCGGTCCGGGAAGATCCCACACGCCACAGAGCGGCTGGGCCTGTGAGCCATGGCTGCTGAGCCTGCGCGTCCGGAGCCTGTGCTCTGCAACGGGAGAGGCCGCAACAGTGAGAGGCCCGTGTACCACAAAAAAAAAAAAAGAAAAAGAACCTGCTGTATTAAAAAAAAAAATTAATTAAATTTAAAAATAAAAAAAAAGATTTAATTCACATGTGCCTCAATTTCTCATGGGATAAAAATGGTGCTTGATGGGGCTTCCCTGGTGGTGCAGTGGTTGAGAGTCCGCCTGCCGATGCAGGGTACACGGGTTCGTGCCCCGGTCCGGGAAGATCCCACATGCCGCGGAGCGGCTGGGCCCGTGAGCCATGGCCGCTGAGCCTGCGCGTCCGGAGCCTGTGCTCCGCAACGGGAGAGGCCATAGCAGTGAGAGGCCGGCGTATCGAGAAAAAAAAAAAAAAAAAAAAAAGGTTTACTAGTTTCCAAATATTTCCAAAGTAACATATGTAAGCTGACCTTGCCTAAAGCTTTGAAAAAAAAAAATCTAATCCATCAAATTTAGTATTTCAAAGTAAAATTTGCTAATCTTAAATGAGCACAGTACAACTTCTGATTCATACTATTCTATTCTAAATGATATTTAAAAATTTATAGTCTTTTGGCTCTATGAGGGATTCACAGACATTACTTTAAAAAATAATTTGATATTTAATAATTATTTGTTCATAACATTAAAGATGTTCTCTGTCCAGAAAACTTTACACCCTTGCTTTATTATAAGAGATTTTAAGGGAAAAAAAAAAACGAACAGTTGGTTGTTCATATGCAGAATCGTATATCATAAAATCTCTGGCATTTCATATCACAAACTCTGAATTTTGACAAATATTAAGTCATACTGTATACTTAATTTAAGCAGATAATAAATGTAAAGCGCCCAGGTAGTAACTGATATTTAATAAATGTTCAATACTCTCTATTACGTACTGGCATCTAGTAAGAACCAAGCCTTTTGGTAAATATGAAAAATAAAAATAGTAAGTAGAGTTGTAGAGAATATCTATGTGCACAATCTGTATACACTCCCGGGACATTTCTCTCATCACTGTCCTGTATACAAACCATATTTAGAGTGGTAAATCATAATTACTTGTTTACGCTTAGGGAGACAGAGCATTGGTTCCCCCAATCATCTTCTGTAACTAAGATAAGGGAAAGAAATGGATAATGACTCTTTATGAATTGGTCTCTGATCCCCTAGGATTAGAAACTGACATTCACTTTCTCAGAAGTGCCATTTTCTAAAATTTTTGTGGTAGATAAATGATAGATACTACAGTTGCTACTATAAGTTTATTTCAGTCCCCATTCAGTGAGTATGTATGAGTGTGTACAGCTAATTTAAACTGTACACAGAGGCTGACTTTCTTAAGGCAACAAACGTAATTCAGTCACAGTGTTCAAGATTCTGTATAGTGTAACTGAGGTGTAACTCCAAGATGAAAAGCCAGTTTTTAATAGATTTTTTAAGGGTATATGTGAAAAATATGGGTTGAGAGTGGCTCTGCATGGCCTGGGTCATCTTGACCTAGCCATAGAAAGCAACCCAGCTGCTTTTACTGCTTTCTGGCTCCACTGTCAGAGAAGAGCTACTTAGAGAACTTGTTGACACTTTAAAGAAAGTCTAGGGCTTCCCTGGTGGCGCAGTGGTTGAGAATCCGCCTGCCGATGCAGGGGACATGGGTTCGTGCCCCAGTCTGGGAGGATCCCACATGCTGCGGAGCGGCTGGGCCTGTGAGCCGTGGCCGCTGGGCCTGCGCATCCGGAGCCTGTGCTCTGCAACGGGAGAGGCCACAGCGGTGAGAGACCCACGTACCGTAAAAAAAAAAAAAAAAAAAAAAAAGTAAGTCTAGCACTCTTAAGTGAGCTGGGGCTGAGAGTAAATCACAGAGAAAATGGCTTGAATCCTCAGTGCTGAGGCAGTGTGATGTCATGGAAGTATAACTGAATTAGGAGTAAAGAGACCTGGGCCCAGCCTGCAGCTCTGTCACCTACCACACTGGAAAGGTAGGTGGCTAAGCAGATGAGAGGGCAGCAGCAATGTTGCTGATCAGGCCCAGCTAAGCTACAGAAATACTAGAATATAAAACACCAAGAGTCAATAAAACCAGCTTAGGTAAAACAAGAAAACTCAAGTTAAAATATATTTCACATATATTTGATGTGAATGCATGGGATCACAGGGGATCAACAAATGCATCCATAATTGCAGAAACAGAAACAAAAATGTGGTGAGCCACAAATTACATTACATTCTTTCTTTCAAAGAAATGAAAGAGGGGGAAATGATAATACAATAAGTGGCATGAAGATGTAGTAAAGCACAATGGTAAACACTTTAGTTAGAAGGTCTGGAAAGATGGTCGGAAGTCGGAGAGGACAAAAATTATAGCAAAGAACTGAAAATAAACACTACCATTGAAAAACAAGGACAGAAATCCCCCAAATGTGGCTAGATTAAACAAAATCTAAAAAACAGTCTAAAAGAATTAAAAGTTTTAAAAACTTAAATTTATGCATGCGTGCACATGCACACGCACATACACAAAACCTGAGACTAAAAGAAATACCTGAGGTAAGAGAAAAGGCTAAGACCAAGGAAACCAAAATTAAAGAACTGACACAGGGTAAGGAAGCCAGAGACCACAGAAGGGGGTCTGGAACCACAGCATGAATAACAAGCAGGAGGTGGCTGTGAACTGCCACTCAGGAATAATATCTTAAGAATTTTTAAATATCTACTTGAAAAGCAAAGAAAGACTCTGCCAGTGATTGGAAAAAAAATTCAGATGAACAGATAATAGTAATTCCGGATATCTGCTCTTTCTGAGAGAAAAAACAACTTAAGAAGAATCATGCAATGGGAATTCCCTGGCAGTCCAGTGGTTAGGATTCGGCGCTTTCACTGCTGTGGACCCGGGTTCAATCCCTGGTTGGGGAACGAAGATCCCACAAGCCAGCCAAAAAAAAAAAAGAATCATGCAAAATGGAAAGAAATAGACTAATACCAGCAAAGTACCCAGCAAAGACAGAACTCTTTTCTTTGAAGAGAGTAGAACATTTAAATCTATAGGACCTAAGGGAACTTGCCAACAAAAATTTACAGCTAAACAGATAATTATATACTTGAAAATATATGTTGGCAAACACTAAAATGGCCTCAACTATTAGGTTTAATGCTTAAGTCTCTTCTTTTTACTGTTCATAAGACCTTTTATTTTATTTTTTTGTTGTAAAAGGGCTTCAAGATACCTATTTCAATAACTGCTCTAAAAATTCTTGCCCTTCAGCCCTGCTCTCATGACAGCCATCACATGAGCTCCCTAAACATGTCTAGAATATGAAGCCAGCTCAGACTTTACAGTCATCAGAGGTCTTAGATTTGATTCCTCATTTCCATTATTATTAACACAATTTTTAAGTTTTATTTCTAAATCTTCAAGAAGCAAATATGAGAGGCTTTAGTACTATTACACACTACCTTATTTATAGTTTTATTTTATTAGTGAAAATAATTGTTTCTTGAAGTGCTGCTGTTTTAAAGCAGGACTAGGTTTCATCTAATTAAGTATAATTTCAAGCATCTAGTTGACCAACAGCCCCAAAGTGTACACTTAACAAATGGTAGGGCAAATATGCACAAAGTACTCACTTCAACAGTTTCAATTTTCCCCTCCTGGGGATGTGGTGTCCTTGGGTAGATATCGAGAAGATGTGGTGGTGAATCAAAGTGTAATCTTTTGAGGTTTCTTTTAATAACATCTTTACAATTCAGTTCATCAAAGTTAGTCCTCCACAATAAGACCTATAAAAATTCATCAGGTTGGCAGTTATTGACTTGCATGTACAAGCAGTAGAAGTAAATTTTTAAAAAAATGAATATATAGAATTGTCTCTCAAAATAGTCAGGAAGGCTAGATATATATTCTGACAACACTACATCTCAACACTTTTTTTTTTAAAGGGTGATAGGGAGAGATTTAGCATTTCAAATTGCCTTTATGTCCAGTTTAAAATTCATATTAAGAAAATAACTTATTACCTTAAAATCCTCTTTTATTTTTCCCAAAGCCCAAAATCATGTTTCTGGCTTTACTGTCCACCTTATTCAATAAATCTGGCTCTGAATGACTTTTGGTCATTTCAAATAAATGCAGATTTGCTATACAAACAATTTAATTTTACCATCCTCAAGGAGCTTAATCAACATTTGAAAAACAAGGCATACAGACAATAGATTAGGCAATAATTCAAGTGAAAGGGCCACACCAATATTAGGTATTCAGTAAGTGTCAGTTTTATGTATTATAATTAAGTGTAAAGATGAGCAAAAGAAAATAACTGCTATTTGAGTTCCAAAAACTATCAGAACTGGAAGTATTTCAGCTATGAGATAGCAGACTTCCTGGCACTAAATTAAAATATAAACTCACTGATAATCATCTTAACATATACAAACTAGCTGGTTGTAAAAATCTTAGGTGAGGTCTCAGATTCCATTCCCCTATCCAAATCAAAGAGGGAGCCGAGAGATTTACAAACCTGTGCATCTGCACCTCCTGATGTAAACAGCTCTCCACCTTTTGAAAATGTAACAGTGAAGACAGGCCCCTAAGAAATAAAGGGAGATAAAAGAAAAACTTACTTGGTAATGTGTTCTCATGGCCAAGAGGGCCGTGAGTATTAATTTTTCATCCTAACTTGTGCAGACTATTTATGCAATGTCTTGAGAACATATCCAGCTGTTAGTAACTTATGCAGGCAAAGAGAATCAAAGAGTCAACCCAATTACATTAAAACATCTATAAATGATACTAAGTGAAAAAAGAGATGCTAATAAAAATGAGAAAATACACTCTTCTCCCCTTTAAAGAAAAGCTTGTGCATAGGTAAGTTAGTAAGAATTTCTGTTAAGATTTTCTGGCTTTGGATTCTTTATTCAACAAATCACTAGCAGAAACTGAATGACAATTCTGCAGGTGACGGGAATGAGGCTGCACGAACCAAGCTTATTTCCTGACCACAACAGGCTTCGCTGAGCTCTCCCTTCATGTGGGCAATATTGAGCCACTCAAAGTTTTAAGAGCAGGACATGGATAGAAGAGCTGTGATTGATGAAAATTGATATCACGATTGTGAGAACGATGAGTTGGAGTCAGAACAAATGGTTGCAGGGCAGTCAGGAAGTTACTGCAATTATCTGGGTGAGAGGTAACAGGAACACGAAATGGAGCAATGGCTGTGGAGCTGGACAAGACTATACCCGGCACAGTCACAACATGACCTCTAGGTCAATTTTCAGTCAAGATAAGAGTAAATCTTCCTCATTTCAAAAATATGCGTATACTGTTTGTTTTTAATATGTCCTTAATCTATGCAAGAAAATCTTGGGGGAAAAACATCTATTTTTCAAGTAGACCATCCCACAGACTCAGGTTATTATAGCCTCATAAACACCTTCACCTCCAGACTGTGAAATATTCCATCTTCATGTGTAGTGCTTTTCTCCTAAATTATTTTATTTATCTTTTTTCTATTACTCTGTCCTTCATCCATGGATATTTTAATCTTTGGCCACTTTTATTTGTTGTTCATCCAGCCTAAATCCATGGGTACACATATATCTGAGCTGGTTAGTGTCTATTTCTGCTTCACTCTAACACAGCTGCAGAACAAATGATAAAGCAAGCAGGAAGTCCGGCAGGATACATGAAGGCAGAAAAAAAAAACTTCTCCCTTAGACCACAAAACCCATTCTATTTCTGGATATAAATAACTTATACTTGGTTAAAAGGAAGTACATAGTACATCTTATTTAAAAAAAAAGAGGATGCATTCTAAAAAATTTAGAGAAGTTTGAATATTTACCCAGAAAGGAAAGATAGTTTCTACACTTAAAAAGTTTTTCTTTAGTACATTATATACTAGTGTATATGTGTGTTTGTGTTTGTTTGTGTGTGTGTGTGTGTGTGATTGAACAGGCTCAATAGATAGCACCCCACTTCCCCACTGGGTTCCTAAAACAATTGAAAAATAAGACAAAAGAAATATTACCTTTCTTACTGATGAAGGCTTATAAAGAGAAAATGTGGCTTTATCTGTGGGCAAGTGGGCTTTCTAGAACTGAATCCCAGAATGAGTCAGATTTGAGTACCCAGTCACAGGCAAGGCTGGACAAGGGCAGGCCTCCCCACAAGAAATATCAGAGGAAAACCATACAGACAGGCACAGGCTTCCAAGAGTAGAAGGCATTGGGCTTGACTTGTCAAATTTCTCCTTCTAAACTCGCCAATCAGATTAGTGAAAGGAGAGAGTGAGGGGGTGTGGAGGCTAAGAGGGTCAAAGCTAGTGGGACAGCCTCCACATGAGGGGAAAGATCAGAAGAAAAACATGTATCCATCACTATTTACCCAGTCAAACCTATACTACATACTGAGGAAGATAGCAGTAAAGGATTAAGTTAATGTCCACTGAAAGATACACATTGATTTTGACATGAATTACAATAAATAATATTTATTTAAAGAGAAATAATATTTATTTTAAAATAAAAAACATAGCCTTGGAAGCAAAAAAAAAAAAAACACATTGTGGTAGCAGCAATGTGTGCTACACTTGGAAAAATAATAAAGCCATATAATAAAATGGATCAAAACTTTTAAAGATATATTATTTAAGAAGTAAAAATCTTACTGTTCATACCGTATGTCCTTGAAGTGTATATATAAGCCTTCCTTCTAAGAGGTCCAGAATCTTAAGCATACCATCTGAAGAAGCAGTGATGAGATAGTTACCCGAAGGATGGAATGACACACAATTAACTCCACCGCTGTGAACTGATTTGTAGAAAATTAAAGCAAAATGTTCAGAGAATAATTCTTAATTCTAGAGATGCCCCTTTACCCTATTAGCAATACCAGACTGAAAGAATCAATTAGGGGCAATGTCTCCACAGCAACCAAAATTCCACATAGCTCATGACACAGAATAGCTTTACAAATGAGAGTGTGTCATGGAAGAATGATCTTAATAAACACGTAACTATAAAATCTTCAGATATATTACCAATATAAGCAACCATTGGTTACCACCAGCTCACATAAGGTATACATCTTAGCCTTAAACTAAATTTAATTACCAGTTAGTTGCTTGGGTCAAGGGGTGAAGAGTATGGAGATATATTTGGAGAAGGGCAGTCTTGCCAGCTTGAGAATTCATTTCTGGACAACCTCCTTCCAATAGGAGGCAGCATAACACAGCGATCAAAAGTTTGTTCATCAATGTATTTTATAAAAATGTACTTTATAAACAGAAAGTCCCATGTCAGTTCTATCAATATTTTAGCAAGTAACTTAGCCCCTTTAAGCCTCAGTTTCCTTATCTTTAAAGTGGAGGTAATAGTAATACCTCTTAGGGCTGTTGTGAGGATTTAGCACAGTGTCTGCTACATTATAGTTATTAAGACAGGGAAATGTGGGGCTTCCCTGGTGGCGCAGTGGTTGAGAGTCCGCCTGCCAATGCAGGGGACAAGGGTTCATGCTCCGGTCCGGGAGGATCCCACATGCCGCAGAGCGGCTGGGCCCGTGAGCCATGGCTGCTGAGCCTGCGCGTCCGGAGCCTGTGCTCCACAACGGGAGAGGCCACAACAGTGAGAGGCCCACGTACCGCAAAAAACAAACAAACAAAAAAACCAAAAAAAAAAAAGAAAGGGAAATGTGGATTTAATATAAATCTAATATACACTAAAAAATCAATTCATTTCTCTTTTAACTTCAATATATGGGCACAGTAGGATGTTGTTTTCTACCAGTTATAACACCTATCTGTACTCAGGTATCTCCTTCTGAGTCAACTTCTATCCTGGATTCTTTTTTTTTTTTGCGGTACATGGGCCTAAACTAAACAGATAACTAAAGTTTGAAAATCTTACAGTAACCTTTTTTCTTCTTTTTTTTTTTTTTTTACAGCCCTAGCATCATTTTTAAGGTCCCTCCACCCCATTCTGTACGCTGGCCTCTACTCCAGCTCCTTGGACCATGCTGCTGATAGGGGCTAACTCTTCTCTAGTTAGTTCAAAGTCAGCCCATCTTTCTCATTAAGAGGGCTAAGCCACACTGAGAAGGATAGTCTGTCAGCGTAAGAACTTCCTAGAGGAGCCCATTTTACAACTGAATTTTGTTATGGAAATTGTTACCTTGATAATGCTGGAGTAACTTGTTCACTCTTATATCCCAGATTTTCACGGTATGATCAGAACCTGCTGAAGCTATGCATGTACCATTAGGGTTAAAATCCACAAAATTTGCAAACCTAGGAGAAAAGAATAAGATGGTCTAACATTTTGATTTCTCTTTACTCTCATTTCTTTATTTGAATTGTAATAATTAAATGTCTCCATAGCAAACTAACCCATATAAATGCAAAAAGAGAATGGACTTACCCTACAAAATCTGAGAAGTTATTAACACATTGCTTATTTGTGGTATCCCAGATTTTAATAGTTTTATCCTCACTACATGATACAATTAGTCTTCCATCAGGTGAAAACCTGGAAAGCATAAGAAAGATAATTGTTATGGAAGGCTCCTGACAATCACCCCCACCCCCACAATGACATACACATGACATGCATGTACATATTAAATACCCTAGGCCAGTGTTGGCACACCATGCAGCAAACTCCTATTCTGCTACCAACACCTTTTCCAACTAAAAATAAGCATAACGAAAGACACTGATAGACCATTAAAAAGATGAAAATATACTATATAGACTAACTGAGAATCTTTTAAGCTTTTATTCTTTTATATTTAAATAATTTAGTTTCAAGGTAGTTTCTGTCTGAGGTCTGCACTGCTTCCAAGCCAAGTACCTTGTTTTTTGTTTTGTTTTTTTTCTTTTTGTGGTATGTGGGCCTCTCACTGTTGTGGCCTCTCCCTTTGTGGAGCACAGGCTCCGGACGCACAGGCTCAGCAGCCATGGCTCATGGGCCCAGCCACTCTGCGGCACGTGGGATCCTCCCGGACCGGGGCATGAACCCGTATCCCCTGCATCAGCAGGCGGACTCTCAACCACTGTGCCACCAGGGAAGCCCCAAGTTTTTAAAAAGTATTTAAAAATACTTTTGTTTTTTAAAAGTATTCTCTATTTCTTTCTACTGTCATTTTCTGGTGTATCCATATGACCCAAGAGAGCATCTATTACTCATCCTAGCAACTCTACAGTGAGGCTTTTTGTAAGAAAAGAACTGGTGTGTTGAGAATTAAAATTGAATGCTATCATCAACAAAAGAACCAACTCCTCAAGCCTGTAACTTCCTGGATTGGGGAGGCCAGAGAGCTCCAACAGATTGAAAAGAGGACAACTCATTTACACAAAACTGAAGTCCCTTCAGAGACACACCTATTATCCATATGCCCCATTAAAAAACAAATGAGGGCTTCCCTGGTGGCGCAGTGGTTGAGAATCTGCCTGCTAATGCAGGGGACACAGGTTCGAGCCCTGGTGTGGGAGGATCCCACATGCCACAGAGCAACTAGGCCCATGAGCCACAACTACTGAGCCTGCGCGTCTGGAGCCTGTGCTCCGCAACAAGAGAGGCCGCGATAGTGAGAGGCCCGCACACCGCGATGAAGAGTGGCCCCCGCTTGCCACAACTAGAGAAAGCCCTCGCACAGAAATGAAGACCCAACACAGCAAAAATAAATAAATTAATTAATAAACTCCTACCCCCAACATCAAAACAAAAACAAACAAATGAGAAAATTCTCAGACATCTTGTCTACTGCTTTTATACTCTTTCCCTTTAAAATCCTTTCCAAGGTTCTTTTTCTCTCTTAAGTGCCGTTTTAGAATGGAGATAGAAGAGCAGAAGGCTGAAAAGAAAATGAAAAATTTTAGACTATTAAGAAACTATGGAGCAGAAGCAAAAAGAACTACAATTGTGCAGCCTGTGGAACAAAAACCACATTCACAGAAAGATAGACAAGATAAAAGGCACAGGGCTATGTACCAGATGAAGGAACAAGATAAAACCCCAGAAAAACAACTAAATGAAGCAGAGATAGGCAACCTTCCAGAAAAAGAATTCAGAATAATGATAGTGAAGATGATCCAGGACATCGGAAAAAGAATGGAGGCAATGATCGAGAAGATGCAAGAAATGTTTAACAAAGACCTAGAAGAATTAAAGAACAAACAGAGATGAACAATACAATAACTGAAATGAAAACTACACTAGAAGGAATCAATAGCAGAATAACTGAGGCAGAAGAACAG
Source organism: Phocoena sinus (assembly GCF_008692025.1). Taxonomy (NCBI): domain Eukaryota; kingdom Metazoa; phylum Chordata; class Mammalia; order Artiodactyla; family Phocoenidae; genus Phocoena; species Phocoena sinus. The sequence continues at coordinate 30,976,320 of NC_045772.1, read as the reverse complement.
ATGAGTGACCTGGAAGACAGAATGGTGGAATTCACTGCTGCGGAACAGAATAAAGAAAAAAGAATGAAAAGAAATGAAGACAGCCTAAGAGACCTCTGAGACAACATTAAACTCAACAACATTGGCAATACAGGGGTCCCAGAAGGAGAAGAGAGAGAGAAAGGACCCAAAAAAATATCTGAAGAGATTACAGTCAAAAACTTCCTTAACACGGGTAAGGAAATAGCCACCCAAGTCCAGGAAGCACAGAGAGTCCCATACAGGATAAACTCAAGGAGAAACACATTGAGACACACAGTAATCAAACTGGCAAAAATTAAAGACAAAGAAAACTTATTGAAAGCAGCAAGGGAAAAATGACAAATACCATAGAAGGGAACTCCCATAAGGTTAACAGCTGATTTCTCAGCAGAAACTCTACAAGCCAGAAAGGAGTGGCATGATATACTTTAAGTGATGAAAGGGAAGAACCTACAACCAAGTTACTCTGCCCTGCAAGGATCTCATTCAGATTCCATGGAAAAATCAAAAGCTTTACACACAAGCAAAAGCTAAGAGAATTCAACACCACCAAACCAGCTCCACAAAAAATGCTAAAGGAACTTCCAAGTAGGAAACACAAGAGAATAAAAGGACCTACAAAAGCAAACCCAAAACAATTAAGAAAATGGTCATAGGAACATACATATCGATAATTACCTTAAACGTGAATGGATTAAATGCTCCAACCAAAAGACAAAGGCTTGCTGAATGGATAGAAACACAAGACCCATCTATGTGCTGTCTACAAGAGACCCACTTCAGACCTAGGGACACATACAGACTGAAAGTGAGGGGATGGAAAAAGATATTCCATGCAAATGGAAATCCAAAGAAAGCTGGAGTAGCAATACTCATCACATAAAATAGACTTTAAAATAAAGAATGTTACAAGAGACAAGGAAGGACACTACATAATGATCAAGGGATCAATCCAAGAAGAAGATGTAACAATTATAAATATATATGCACTCAACATAGGAGCACCTCAATACATAAGGCAACTGCTAACAGCTATAAAAGAGGAAATCAACAGTAACACAGTAATTGTGGGGGACTTTAACATCTCACTTACACCAATGGACAGATCATCCAAAATGAAAATAAACAAGGAAACAGAAGCTTTAAATGACACAATAGACCAGATAGATTTAATTGATATTTATAGGACATTCCATCCAAAAACAGCAGATTACACTTTCTTCTCAAGTGCGCACGGAACATTCTCCAGGATAGATCACATCTTGGGTCACAAATCAAGCCTCAGTAAATTTAAGAAAATTGAAATCATATCAAGCATCTTTTCTGACAACAACGCTATGAGATTAGAAACCAATTACAGGGGAAAAAACGTAAAACACACACACACATGGAGGCTAAACAATACGTTACTAAATAACCAAGAGATCACTGAAGAAATCAAAGAGAAAATAAAAAAACACCTAGAGACAAATGACAATGAAAACATGATGACCCAAAACCTATGGGATGCAGCAAAAGCAGTCTAAGAGGGAAGTTTATAGCTATACAAGCCTACCTCAAGAAACAAGAAAAATCTCAAATAAATGATCTAACCTTACACCTAAAGGAACTAGAGAAAGAAGAACAAACAAAACCCAAAGTTAGCAGAAGGAAAGAAATCATAAAGATCAGAGCAGAAATAAATGAAATGGAAACAAAGAAAACAATAGCAAAGATCAATAAAACTAAAAGCTGATTCTTTGAGAAGATAAACAAAATTGATAAACCATTAGCCAGACGCATCAAGAAAAAGAGGGAGAGGACTCACATCAATAATATTAGAAATGAAAAAGAGGAAGCTACAACAGACACCGCAGAAATACAAAGCACCTTAATAGACTACTACAAGCAACTCTATGCCAATAAAAGGGACAACCTGGAAGAAATGGACAAATTCTTAGAAAGGTATAACCTTCCAAGACTGAACCAGGAAGAAATAGAAAATATGAACAGAACAATCACAAGTAATGAAATTCAAACTGTGATTAAAAATCTTCCAACAAACAAGAGTCCAGGACCAGATGGCTTCACAGGTGAATTCTGTCAAACATTTAGAGAAGAGCTAACACCCATCCTTCTCAAGCTCTTCCAACAAATTGCGGAGGAAGGAACACTCCCAAACTCATTCTATGAGGCCACCATCACCCTGATACCAAAACCAGACAAAGGTACCACAAAAAAAGAAAATTACAGACCAATATCATTGATGCATATAGATGCAAAAATCCTCAACAAAATACTAGCAAACAGAATCCAACAACACATTTAAAGGATCATACACCATGATCAAGTGGGACTTATCCCAGGGATGCAAGGATTCTTCAGTATATGTAATTCAATCAATGTGATACACCATATTAACAAATTGAAGAATAAAAACCATATGATCATCTCAATAGATGCAGAAAAAGCTTTTGACAAAATTCAACACCCATTTATGATAAAAACTCTCCAGAAAGTGGGCATAGAGGGAACCTACCTTAACATAATAAAGGCCATATATGACAAACCCACAGCAAACATCATTCTCAATGGTGAAAACCTGAAAGCATTTCCTCTAAGATCAGGAACATGACAAGGATGTCTGCTCTCACCACTATTACTCAACATAGTTTTGGAAGTCCTAGACACGGCAATCAGAGGAGAAACAGAAATAAAAGGAATACAAATTGGAAAAGAAGAAGTCAAACTGTCACTGTTTGCAGATGACATGATACTATACATAGAGAATCCTAAAGATCCCACCAGAAAACTACTAGAGCTAATCAATGACTTTGGTAAAGTTGCAGGATATAAAATTAATGCACAGAAATCTCTTGCATTCCTATACACTAATGATGAAAAATCTGAAAGAGAAATTAAGGAAACACTCCCATTTACCACTGCAACAAAAAGAATAAAATACCTAGGAATAAACCTACCTAGGGAGACAAAAGACCTGTATGCAGAAAACGATAAGACACTGATGAGAGAAATTAAAGATGATACCAACAGATGGAGAAATATACCATGTTCTTGGATTGAAAGGATCAATATTGTGAAAATGATTCTACTACCCAAAGCAATCTACAGATTCAATGCAATCCCTATCAAATTACCAATGGCATGTTTTAGGGAACTAGAACAAAAAATCTTAAAATTTGTATGGAGACACAAAAGACCCTGAAAAGCGAAAGCAGTCTTGAGGGAAAAAAGACGGCCGGAGGAATCAGACTCCCTGACTTCAGACTATGTTACAAAGCTACAGTAATCAAGACAATATGGTACTGGCACAAAATCAGAAACACAGATCAATGGAACAAGATAGAAAGCCCAGAGATAAACCCACGTACCTATGGTAAATGAATCTACAACAAAGGAGGCAAGGATATACAATGGAGAAAAGACAGTCTCTTCAATAAATGGTGCTGGGAAAACTGGACAGCTACATGTAAAAGAATGAAATTGGAACACTTCCTAATACCACACAAAAAAATAAACTCAAAATGGATTAGAGACCTAAATGTAAGACTGGACACTATAAAACTCTTAGAGGAAAACATAGGAGGAACACTCTTTGGCATAAATCACAGCAAGATCTTTTGTGATCCACCTCCTTGAGTAATGGAAATAAAAACAAAAATAAACAAATGGGACCTAATGAAACTTCAAAGCTCTCGCACAGCAAAGGAAACCATAAACAAGACGAAAAGACAACCCTCAGAATGGGAGAAAATATTTGCAAACGAAGCAAGGGACAAAGGATTAATCTCCAAAATATATAAACAGCTCATGAAGCTCAATACTAAAACAACAAACAACCCAATCCAAAAATGGGCAGAAGACCTAAATAGACATTTCTCCAAAGAAGACATACAGATGGCCAAGAAGTACATGAAAAGCTGCTCCACATCACTAATTATTAGAGAAATGCAAATCAAAACTACAGTGAGGTATCACCTCACACAAGTTAGAATGGGCATCATCAGAAAATCTACAAACAGCAAATCCTGGAGAGGTGTGGGGAAAGGGAACCCTCTTGCACTGTTGGTGGGAATGTAAATTGATACAGCCACTATGGAGAACAGTAGGGAGGTTCCTTAAACTTAACTTAAACTAGTTCCTTAAACTAAACATAGAATTACCATATGATCCAGCAATCCCACTACTGGGCATATACCCAGAGAAAAACCATCATTCAAAAAGACACATGCACCCCAACGTTCACTGCAGCACTACTTACAGTAGCCAGGACATGGAAGCAACCTAAATGCCCATCGACAGACAAATGGATAAAGAAGATGTGGTACATATATACAATGGAATATTACTCAGCCATAAAAAGGAATGAAATTGGGTCATTTGTTGAGACGTGGATGGATCTAGAGACTGTCATACAGAGTGAAGTAAGTCAGAAAGAGAAACACGAATATCGTATATTAACGCATATATGTGGAACCTAGAAAAATGGTACAGATGAACCGGTTTGCAGGGCAGAAATTGAGACACAGACGTAGAAAACAAATGTATGGACACCAAGGGGGGGAAGCGGCGGGGGGGGGAGGGGTGGTGGTCGTGGTGGTGTGATGAATTGGGCGATTGAGACTGACATGTATACAGTGATGTGTATAAAATTGATGACTAATAAGGACCTGCCGTATAAAAAAAATAAATTAAATAAAATTCAAAAATTAAAAAAAACAAAGAAACTGTGAACAGTAATTTTGCTATTAATATTTTAGCAATAACAAAAACCAAAAAGAGATTTAGGTCACAGACCGATTATGTTTCAATTTTATTTGTAGTTTCCCTCTCTGCCCAGATTACTATAAAAGTGATTAACTAAGGGTGTGGGTTATAGGTGAAGGTTTTTCTTTTTGTTTTCTCACTGTCCCCTCCCCTGCCCCTCCCATTCTTAAGGTTGGCCGACAAATAATTCTTCCTAACAGAAGCTTTCAATCTGGAATTTATGAATTCACCATATTTTAAAAGCAACATAGATGCATAATTAAGTTCTATGTGAAATCGTTTTTAAAAATTCAAGAAAATAACCTTGCAAGGAAATATTTTCCACACTTGGCAGTTCAGCTTGATTTTATCATAATATTTTATTAATCTTTTCCTTTAGGAAAATATGTGAGGAAGATTCAAATATGAAAGACAGTTTTACAGAAATGCTCCAAATAGATGTAACTTATTTTGTATAGACACTGGGGAAGAAAAACCTATTCAGTATCCCCATGAAAATAAACTTTACATAGTAATTGTAAACAACTAATATAAGAAATCAAATTGTGTTTATTAATAAACTCTCTTCTAAAAAATTATTTAATGTGAGCATTCTAAATGATAAGAATATTTCTAGGAGATGAGTTGATTCTGACATTTTAAGAAATCAATGATGAAAAAAATGTAATAGAATGGAAGGATTAGGTTAAAAGCAAAGTACAAATATACTCATTCTATGATATTATTGGCCAAATACCACCACCACTACCATCATCATCATTATTACCCTGTCAACATTTACTGAGCATCTGTGTCCTAGAATGGTTCTTAACACTTTACCTGTAGCAACTCATTTAATCCTCAGAATAACCCTACAAAACAATTGCTATTGCTGGCCTCCATTCAAAGATGAATAAACCAAGGCACATAAAGGGTCAGTAACTGCCAGTCACACAGCCAGGAAGATGTGAACTAGTCAGTCTGGCTCCAGAGCCAGATCTCTCAGCCACTCTGTTTACGTCTCTGACAGAAAGGAAAGTTTCTTTTACCGGCCAAAGTAGAGCACAGGAAGTTCTGTGTGGCTTGTGTAACCACAGAAAGTTCTAAAGTGGAGAAAAACCACAGGCGATGCTCTTAGGAGGCTATATCACTGGGCTCCGCCTGACAGGCTAACCACTAGACAATCCTTTAACAAAAATCTCTGTGTCTGCTGCCATACCCGATCAGTGTCCTTGAGGAGTTTATGGGGAAGATAGTCATTCACTGGCTCATTCGAATATACTGAGCACCCGCCAGATCCAGGCACTGGTCACTGGCCTAGGTAATAGGAATACCACAGTGAAGGAGCCTGCTAAGACCCCTACTCTCATGAGGCTTTCATACTAGGAAGGAGGGAGGGCACACAAATAATATAATTTTAGATAATGGTAAGAACAGAGTTGGTAACAAAAAGGTGCCAATTAGTTACCAGAAGAAACAGGATTTTAAAGAAACTTGTGAATTAAGGAAAAGAAGGTATCTTGACCAGCCAGAAATTCATCCTAAGCAGGAGGGGCCATAGCCTGGGAGAAATTTCCCCAGCACTAGAGAAATGAAGGGAATGTGAACCTCAGATAAGTGGGGAGTGGAGAAGCCCACTGGGATGAAAGAAGGCGGTGCCTGAGGGGGGCGTTTCTACCTCCCCCCCCTCTGCACGACCAAAGCGGGGGTCAGGGTTAGGTCCTCTCACTTGCTCTGGACACTGTGTATAATCCACGCATAAACTCTGTTGGCTCTTTTCGCCTTTGGAGGGGTTGAAAGTGAGGATGGCGGTTTGTATCTTCTCCCTTTTTTTTACTTTTTTTTTTTGCGGTACGCGGGCCTTTCACTGTTGTGGCCTCTCCCATTGCGGAGCACAGGCTCCGGACACGCAGGCTCAGCAGCCATGGCTCACGGGCCCAGCCGCTCTGCGGCATGTGGGACCTTCCCGCACCAGGGCACAAACCCGTGTCCCCTGCATCGGCAGGCGGACTCTCAACCACTGCGCCACCAGGGAAGCCCCTCCCTTTTATTTATTTTTAATTAGATACATCAGATATAGGTTCGTGCCAATAAAACAGGCTTCTCTTTGCCCTGACTTTGATCAGGAAAGGATAGTCCTTTTTTTGTCAGGGCTCAAACAATATCTGATGGGGTTATTAATTTGAAGAATGTTAAGAGGATATAAAATTTCTATCAAGACATAAAAAAAATTTCTAACACTAATTCAGTACCACCTAACCACCTTTTAAAACTTCCAGCAAGTGTGTCAAGAAGATGGATGTCACATTAGTCAACAGTGACTAATGGATCAGCAGACGTGAACTGTGTGTAAGGCATTTGCGAAGTTAACTACTTCCTATTCAAGCCTTTAAAATGTACTGGTACTCTTTGGAGAAAATTAGGAAATTCTTGAACTTTCTTCTGGAAAAACTGGTTCACATGTCCTTCAGAGTAGCCCAAGTTATGTAACAGGAGTTCTTTAACTTTGAATCTATGGAGTTCCTGAAACTATATATAAAATTATATGTCCATAAGTACAGTCACTGAGTTATTCGTTCATTAGCGAGCCAAACATGTGCATGAACCCTGAGAAGTTTTAAAGTGCTTTCGTAAGAAATCAAAAATTTCATCTGGCTATTTTTTATCATTAGACTAAATAGTCTACAAAAATACAACATATACATGCATGTATCAAATCACCACATTGTACACCTTACGCTTACATACAGTTATATGTCAATTATATCTTAATAAATCTGGTGGGGGAGGAACAAGGACACACAGCCCCCATCCCTGCCAGACACTCAGCTGCATGGAGGAAGGGCTAAGCCTTCTGAGATGAGAGCTTGTGACTCAACCGTCAGCCCTCCAAACAGGAGGAGGACACAGAAGAATAATTTGAGAGTTATATACACCACATTTAGGAACTAGATATCGTCCCTGAGGACCAACCTGGACTCCAGGGGCTGAAGGATATCTATTTAGCATCCAATGTCAGCCACACTCACCAGCTCCACCTCTGGTGGGGGGGGGAGGGGGGCAGGGTAAAAAACAGAAAAGAAATTAAAAATAAGGGAGGATAGAAAGGGAACAGTGGGAGAGAAGGAAAAAATGAAGGAAATACAGAAAGAAAAAAAACAAAACCCTACATTTTTGGCCCTCAGGGCTCTGAGACCAGAGTAGGCACTGTTCCATGTCCCTTAAGAAACAAATCATTAGTAAGTGGTACTCTGAAGCCAGCAGCTATTCAATAGGAGGGGAAAGCAGTAAAAAGCAGTGAAAATAAGACTACCCAGTCAGTGCAGAGTCCTGAATTCTAAAGCCAATTTTGCAACTGCCCAGCTATGTAACCTTGTGAAACTCATAACTACCCTGGCCACCATTTTCTATTTGGATAATGAGAAATTCTGGCTTGCATTCAGGCCTAAAACTTTCACAGACATTAAAAAAAAAAAAAAATTGGCAGTCTCAGAGTTTGCTTTGATGGGATTTGGGGTTTACATAGTTCAAGGCAATAAGCAAAACGGTTATGCTTTTTAAGTGTTGGTCAGCATTAGAGGAGAAACCGTCTTTTGGTCGCAGTAACAGGATTCATTCCTATAACTGCTGAGAGACAAAAAGCAGATGAAAGAGACATAAGAAGATTTAAGTATGCCATGAAACATGCTAATTATTGCTGGGTCATTTACCATTGACACGCCCAGACTCCTCTCCCGGGATTTCCACCCATAAGTACAACTGCCTACTAAGCGTTTCCTCTTGGATATCCTGCAGGCACCTCTGACTCTGAACTTGTCCAAATCTGAACTCATTATCTTCCTCCCCGAACTGCTCCTCCAGCGTTTCTTTTCTCAGTAGATGGTTTCTCAAGACAGAAACCTAGGAGTCAAGTTTGATTCCTTTCTCCTCCACTTGCTGCCACGTTCCAATCCATTATCAGGCCCTTCCTCTTCCAACCATAACAGGCCCTGCTGACATTCCATTCTCCACAATCAATAAAAGTGATCTTTAAATCTTAAATAAATTTTTTCTGATTAAAACCTTTCAGTGGTTTCACATTTCCCTTGGGAAAAAGTGACACCCTTACCACTGCTTCCCGGGTCCTCCAGGATCTGTCCTCCTGTCTCTTCATCTCCATCACCTTACTCTTCCTGGCATCACACCCCTCTTCTCTCGGGTCTTTCTCTTGCCTCAGGTGTTCCCTCACATGCTGTTCCCTTTGCTTCAAACACCGCTCCCTACTCTTTATCTAGTTTTTGGTTTTTTTTTTAATTTATTTCATTTACTTATTTTTGGCTGCATTGGGTCTTCGTTGCTGCGCGCGGGCTTTCTCTAGTTCTCGAGCAGGGGCTACTCTTCGTTGCAGTGCGTGGCCTTCTCATTGTGGTGGTTTCTCTTGTTGTGGAGTGCGGGTTCTAGGGTGCATGGGCTTCAGTAGTTGCAGCATGTGGGCTCAGTAGTTGTGGTTCACAGACTCTAGAGCACAAGCTCAGTAGTTGTGGCACATGAGCTTAGTTGCTCTGCGGCATGTGGGATCTTCTGGGACCAGGGCTCGAACCCGTGTCCCCTGCATTGGCAGGCAGATTCTTAACCACTGCGCTACCAGGGAAGCCCTCTTTGTCTAGTTTTAAATACCTAAGGGGATTTTACTCATCCTTCAAGTCTCTGCTCAGGGTCACTTCCTCAGGAAAAGCTTTCCTGAACTCCTCCCCCCAGTAGATCTGCTCTCCAGTATGCATCTTAGAGTAGCTCACAGTCACATTTACAACCAATTATTCTGTTTGCTTCCCTAAGAGAATGTAAACTCCAAGAAGAGAGAAACAACATCTGTCTTATTCACTCACTGCTGTATCCCCAGGCACAGTATATGGTACTGAGTAGGTCCTCAGTAAATATGTAGGGCATTAAAAAACTTTTCAAGGGGATTTTCATCAGCCAATGAACGCTGATGTTTAAAATCTTTGCAATTATTTGCACAACATAAACGTACTTAATGCCATTGAACTGTATACTTGAAAGTGGTTAAATGGTAAATTTCATATTATATATAGTTTACTGCAATAAAGAAAAATCTTTGCAATTCAGATGATCAAAGGTCACTTGTAACACTACCAAACACTGAAAACTAAGGTCAGATTTTCCCCCTAAAATTAATGCTAGAAAGACAAAGTTGGAAAAGTCGTTCATCAGCCGCTACTTTTTTTTGCCTGAGGACACCTAAAGAAACATAAGTTATACCACAACACACATTATTTTTTAAAATACAGGATTATAACAATTTGAACTTTTAGAAAAATTCACCTGCCACTAAAAATAAATATTTCTCAACCCGCATATGTAGATATTTCAAACGATACATGTTTTCTTCATTACTCGTTAAAGACAAATTGCTTGTTTAAAAAAACTGGGAAATATAGTAAGTAAAAAAAGTCCACGGTGCAGCACCCAAACAAAATCATGTAATATTTTATGTATGTAGGTACTTTATCTTTTGTTCGTGTACAGATCTTTTATATTATAATCATGAATTCTGAATTTTGCCCTTCTTACCCCACACATAAACATGTTTTTATGTCACTACTTACATATATTCTCCTTTTAGTGGCTAAATAATAATCTAAATTTTTTTAACCAGTTTTCTTTATTTGGAAAACTTGGTTATTTCCAGTTTCTCATCATTATAAATTAAACTGAAAGCAGTATCTTTAAATACAAAGCTTTTCCTTTAAATACAAAAGAGTATTTATTTAGGATAGATTTATAGTTGTGGACTCACTGCAACAAAGACTCCTGATATATTTTGCAAATTGATTTCTAAAAAGACTAGAGTAATTTATATTTTTAAAGCATGAATATATCTCCCAATAGATGATATATCTTAAAAATATGAAATATTTCTGTGAATCAAGATGTATGATCATAAACGATAGTCCAGAAAATATAGCTACTCATCTCTTCTTACACCAATGGGCACCATCTCTGTGCCACATGGAGTAGGTCTGGACTCCAGGGACAAACTCATAATAAGTACTAGGCCCAGAGAGACACAGAATTTTAATTACTCAAGTGCATGGCACATTTAAAATTCAAATACTTAAGGGAGAAATAATTGCTCTGTTGACCCTCTACATTCATTTAAATATGCTGTCCATGCATTGGAAGGAAAAGCAGTATCACTTAGACTATTTTTAATGTTTAGTTGTTTAATTTATCTACAATTTTTGTTAATGTGTGGTGTGCAATATAGATCCGACTTTAAATTTTTCCAAATAGAAACATAATTATCTTAACTACATCTAAAACAACTATTTTAATATATTAAATAACTATTTAATATTATCTCTTTTTTTTAACATCTTTATTGAAGTATAATTGCTTTACGTGTTGTGTTAGTCTCTGCTGTATAACAAAGTGAATCAGCTATACATACACCTATATCCCCATATCCCCTCCCTCTTGCGTCTCCCTCCCACCCTCCGTCTCCCACCCCTCTAGGTGGTCACAAAGCACCGAGATGATCTCCCTGTGCTATGCGGCTGCCTCCCATTAGCTACCTGTTTTACATCTGGTAGTGTACATATGTCCATGCCACTCTCTTACTTCGTCCCAGCTTCCCCTTCCCCCTCCCCGTGTCCTCAAGTCCATTCTCTACGTCTGCATCTTTATTTCTGTCCTGCCCCTAGGTTCTTGAGAACCATTTTTCTTTAGATTCCATATATATGTGTTAGCATACGGTATTTGTTTTTCCCTTTCTGACTTACTTCACTCTGTATGACAGACTCTTGGTCCATCCACCTCACTACAAATAACTCAATTTCGTTTCTTTTTATGGCTGAGTAATATTCCATTGTATATATGTGTCACATCTTCTTTATCCATTCATCTGTCGATGGACACTTAGGTTGCTTCCATGTCCTGGCTATTGTAAATAGAGCTTAATAACTCTTTAATATTATCTTAACATTTTAAATAACTATTCATCCATTTCCCCACTGATTGGAAATGCCAGCTTTATCAGAAAACATATATGGATCTGCATCTGAGCTTTCTATAACCTATTTTCCTAACGTGGTACCATGATCACCACACTTTAATTTCTATAGCTTTATACTGTGTTCTGAGAGCTGGTTAAACAAATTTCTTCCAATTTTTTCTGGTCATTTTTTCACACATTTAACTCATCTGTACAAATTTTGAAACTGGCTTGGCAGTTTCCACTAAATTCCTTCGGCAAAACTGCACGTTCTGGATAGGAGCAGTAATGATTATCAGACTTACTTCCCTACCATAAACAATCATACAACTCAGCAAAATACATGAAGCAATTGTTTTTAGGCACTGGACAAGAGACGGCACAGGGCTATGAAACTTGACAGACAGAAAACAAGTGAGACAAACATAAAATCCATCCCAGGTTTCTACCCAGGAGCATTTTCAGGCATGGCATAAGGACGCAGCGTCCAAGGAAACAGCTGCAGTCTCACTGAGCAGAGGAAATAGCAATTAGAATTCAGAACTGCTAAAGGGCTGGAATTTTGTGGGCAGGGTAGGTGAGAGGACCTGTGAAGAGCAGAAATCCCCCAAAATCTACCTAGGAGTCTCACTGAGTCTTGGTCAAATACAAACCTGATAATGCACAGGACAAGAAGGCTTGGCAGAGAACAATGGAGACTGTGAGCCAAAGAAAGATTCCTGAGGTTACACAGTACTGAGAGATGTTCAAGTTCTGAACCGATTTGGCTGAACACTCCAGGCATTCAGCTGAGGCCCTAGAAAGTCCACTAGTACTATAGCCCAAGAGTAAAGGCCACTCTGGATCCACCCTAAAAAGTCTAAATCCAACACAATCTGGCCAGGCCAGGAGAAAGTTAATTGTTTACCAAAACAAAACCCAACACTTTTCAGAAGATGATAGAGTAACTCATACTCTCAAACACTGAGCAATGTTTGTGCATACAACAAAAAACTTAAAAAATACAGAGAAGCAAAAAATTTTGATCAAGATATGACATAAATGTTAGAATTAACAGACAAGGACTTTAAAATTGCAATTATAAATATGTTCAAGGATTTAAAAGAAAAGATGGGCATAATGAGCAAACGAATGGAAAATCTCATCAGAGAAATGGATAAGCTTACAATAGATTGGACAGTGCAGGGAAAAAAATACCACTGAACTTGAAAACAGGCCAATAGAAACTATGCAAACTGAAGCACGAAGAGAAGTTTGAGAAAATGAACAAAGCCTCAATAAATGATGGGACAATATCAAGTGGTCAAATGTGAATTTGGAGTTCCAGAAAAAGATGAGAAAAAAATTAGGGCAGAGAAATAATGTATGAAGAAAAGAGAAAAACTTTCTAAATATGATGAAAAAAGATCAATCCACAGATCCACGCAGTTCAATGAACCACAAGAAAAATATACAAAACCATAACCAGGTTCATCATGGTCAAATCACTAAAAACAGAAGATTAAGCAAAAAAAATCTTAGAGCAGCAGAGAAAAAAAAGACACATTACATACAGGAGAATAACGATAAAAACGACTTGCTTTCACTTTAAAAAAAATGCAAACCAGAAGACAATGGAATGATATCTTTAAAGTGATGAAAGAAAAATTATCCACTGAAATAAAATTCTACATCTCAGCAAAAATATCCTTTAAAAAGGAAAAACAAAAAGCTGAGAGAATTCATTACCAGGAGTCCTGGGATACAAGAAACAGTAAATGAAGATTTTAGGGTGAAGAGAAATGATATTAGATGGAAACTTGGATCTACACAAAGGAAAAGAGTGCAGGAAAAGGTAAATATAAAAGCCTGTTTTGTTTCTTTAGAAGAAAATGGTTGCTTAATGTATTATGGGTATATATGATATGTAGAAGTAAAACTGTCAAGAGGTGGGTGAATGGAGATGTATTTTTTTAAGTTCTAACATTAGAACTTTTATAAGTTCTAACATTATATATAGAATAGCATAAAATTAATTCTAGGCTATGATATGCTAAGGTTACCACTAAACAAAAATATAAGACCAAAAGTAAAGCTAAAAAGACAATAGAGGGACTTCCCTGGTGGCATAGTGGATAAGACTCCATGCTCCCAATGCAGGGGGCCCAGGTTCGGTCCCTGATGAGGGAACTAGAGCCCACATGCATGCCACAACTAAGGAGCCCACGACCCGCAACTGAGGAGCCCGCCTGCCACAACTAAGACCCCAGGCAGCCAAATAAATAAATATTTTAAATAAATAAATTAAAAGACAATAGAGGAGATAAAATGGGATACTAAGAAATACTTGATTGATCCAAAAGAAAAGGAGTAAAAAGAAATAAACAAATGAGACAAATAGAAAACAAAGAGCAAGATGGTAGTGTTAAAATAAATCTAACCGTAGGACTAGTTACATAAATTTAAGTGGACTAAGCACTCCAATTAAAAGGCAGAGATTTTCAGACACAAGCAGTTAAAAATAAAGTTACCCTCTATAGTTAAGTACATAAAATGCATTCAAAGGTTAATAGTAGTTACCCATAGCAGCAACCCCAAACACTACGTGCAAATGTGTGAAATGACTTTGGAACACAACCTAAAGGTGACTCCAGTAGAATTCCAAGGAGAAAAGGCTGGAGTGTGAGGGTAGTTAATAGCTGACATTATTTACATTCATTAACTTGTTCAGTTTTCAGGATGACTCTCTGAGGAAGGCACCCCTTTGTATCCATTTTATAAGGGAGCAGACTAAGGCCCAGAGGAGTTATGTCACGTTTGCAGGATCACATGCTAGTGAAACCAATCAGCTCTACTGCACCACCTAAAAGATACTATGTCAACAGAGAGGAGGTGCCCAGGAACCACCCGAGGCAAGAGCAAGAGCAATCATCCATCAGGGTGTCTCCAGCCTGGCCCAGGGACGAGAGTACCTGACCAGCAGGTGCCAGGAAGAGAGTACCTGAGCAGCAGGGACGAGAGTACCTGAGCAGCAGGTACCAGGAAGAGAGTACCTGACCAGCAGGGACGAGAGTACCTGACCAGCAGGGACGAGAGTACCTGACCAGCAGGGAAGAGAGTACCTGACCAGCAGGGAAGAGAGTACCTGACCAGCAGGGACGAGAGTACCTGACCAGCAGGGACGAGAGTACCTGACAAGCAGAACTGATTGTGCAGTTTCCTTGGCAGGTATGTATATGTGGAGGAGATAAGCCCATCTTACTACCCTAACCTGAAAAAACTATCCATCAAGATTTTTTTCAACAAACTTTCTTGCCTTAGTTCCAGGGCCCACTGAGCCCTTATTCTGACTTTGTTGACAGAGTTGAAGAAGGCCCTGACCGAGGCACGCAAATGCCCTAGCCCCTCTGAAGGTTAGCGCTGTCACTGTCAATAAATTGTAAATTTGGCTTCTGTTTCAGACTCTCCTATGTTTATTAAGCCTGACTTAGTTCCCCCCTGAGCCTTCTCACCTCGGGCCAAAACAGAACTTCTGATCCTTCAGACATTTAGAAGAAAGTCCTGGACTAGAAGGACCCCATCAAGGCGAAGCTCTCACTGGAAGCTGCACAAGCACTGAGAGGCCGGGCCTGAGTGGTCAGTTAGGCCCTCCCAACTCTCTTGGACTCCATCTGCATTAAGAGGAGTCAAGAAAAAAGATGGTAATAAATGTGTGAGAAAGAACTCATGTTGTCAAGCACATCTATGGAAAGCCGGCCCAAAGAGGAAATCTTTATTCATTAAATTTAGCCAAATTTGTTACCAAAGAACATTCCTCCAGAGAGGCCTCTGCAGAATTCCACAGGAATCACTCACTCCAAACAGTAAGAAAACAACTGATTGAAAAATCAATCAACCAATCAATCCCTCAGATCCACAAGGTACCAGCAAAATAAAGGCATTCCATTAAGACCAGGTGTGCAGAGTATAAAAATTATCAATCTGATCAAAAATAAAACAAAACGAAAAAGTAGTGAAGCCACATAAATATTCCTCATGTATAACATGCATGTATAGTACTCCTGAATTTGGTATAAAAAAATCCACAGAAATGACTCTTCCCTGAAGAAGCCCACGAAAACTCCCACCAAAGCCACCTGCACATTAGCGGTCAACCTTTCATGGATTCATTCAACCCACATTTTTACACAACTCCTCTGAGCCTTCCTCACCCTATAACTAACACTCTGCAGTGTCTCTCACACTGTATCTGACTCTAAATTCAACACTCTCCCCCGATACCTACCTTATTAGTTCTCCCACTTCAGTCAATGTCACCTTAATAGAGCTGCCTTCCCTGGCCACCATATGTAGAAGAGCACCTCCCATCCCCGTCACTGTCTGTCCTGTTACCTGCTACAGCACTTTTCTGCAGAGCACATATCACTAGTATATTTGGTTATTCTCTGTCTCCTTCTGATAGAAGGAGCTCCACGACAGTAGGAATTTTGTCTGTTTCACTTTCTGCGGTATTTACAGAATTTAGAATGGTCCCTGGCATGAGAATACAAAATGAATAAAATACTTGTAATTCAAAGTCTAATGGGGAAGTGAGGCCTAAACTGGCAAACAGACCTCATTAACAGGGTAATGTGGTGGCATAAAAGAATCATAAGAGGCTCTGCCTGGGAGAGTCGGAAACACTTCTTAGAGGAAGAGATGCAAAGCAGGCTGGTGAAGGGAGGGTGGAATTGGGGGCATTCCAGGTATGGCAGGCAACATGTGAAGGGGCACAGAACACAACAGAGCATCGCACACTTGGGGAACCTTGTGTAGCTGCAATAAGGTGAATGGTGAAAAGGAAAGAAAGGTGAGCTTGTAACAGGAAGGCAGAGCAGATGTGGCAGGACAAGTGTGCCTGGACAGGAGTCACCGAGTGGCTTTAACCTGAGGAAGAGCACAATCAGATTTGCATTTCACAAAAGTCTCTTTGGAGGCCGTAGGGGAAGGAAGCCTGGAAGTTACACTCAGCTCCTCCCCAACATCCGATAGGTCAGCAACCTATTTAATGTGATAGTGATACACTAGTATTTATCGACACTACTGAAAAAAATGCACGTATGAGTGGAGCCCTGCAGCCCAAACCTGTGTTGTTCAAGGGTCAACTGTATGGATTATCTAAAATCCAACCGCTTCTCAAAATCTCCACGGCCACTACCCTGGACCAAATCGGGATGAGAACCACTGCAACAGCCTGCACCTCCGGGCTCTGCCCTGACTTCTGACAGTCTATTCGCCACACAGTGGTCAGAGGGGTCCCGTTAAACTGTAAGTCAGAGAGATGAACATGCTCCAATGGCGCATCTACTCAGCGTGCCCGTCAGGGCTGTTCCCCGGCTTCCCCGCACTCTTGGCCACCCCTGCCTTCTTGTCCTTACACAGCGACCCAGCTCCCGCCTGAGGGCCTTCACTCCTGCTTCCTCCACGCGGACTTTCCTTTCCCAAACATCTTCAGCCCTCACTCCCTGCCCTCCCTCTGCTCAAAGGCCACCCTCTCTGGGAGCAGTCGCTGAACACCCTGTTTAAACTGGCAGCCCCCCTTCCCATCTAGCTCTGTTTCTCCCCGTAGCACTTACCACCATCTGACCTACCATATCCAGTTTCCCATTTGTTTATTGTCTGTCTCCCCTCCCCAGAATATAAGCTTCATGAGAGCAGCAGTTTTCGACCGTTTTGTTTACTATTGTTCCTGGCACGTAGCAAGCACACAATAAATATTTGCTGAATGAATGAACAAATGAATGAATGAATTTGCCCTCAATCTCCTTTTCTGGGAGTTGGGGGTGTAAAACATGGACTATAGCAGGAAAAAAAAAATGTGGAAACCTTACTGTGAAACTTTGCACTTACTTGGCACAGCGAACCCAGTGTGTGTGTCGGTACAAAGAATATAAGAAGCGCTGGCGATACATGTTCCATACTTTGATAGATTTGTCTTCAGAAGCTGTAGCAAGAAACTGGCCATCGGCTGAAAAGTCCACACTTCTAACTGGAGCTGTGTGAGCTTTAAATTCAGAGGATTTCCCTCTCCTGGAGACAAACAGTTTAATATTTATAACATTTGATTTAATTATCAGTATACAGACTTTGAAACATATAAAATAGTTTGTTGTAAAAACTGACAGAAGTGTGAAAAGGCTGTGTTGTACCGTACTCTTCATTGACAGTGTTCCAAGCTGGTTTTGTTAAAGTCACAGCTGACACTAAACAAGTGAGAGCCTAGTGGTCCCCACCCTGAAATGCATTTGCTGACTTTGCTTTAATTGGAAGCTACGGAATAATATTTTGAACAAATCTCTACCATGCATCTTAAGTTCCTGTTGCTCCTCTAGAGAGAGCAACATACAGTTTAAATAAACTGCCAGCTAGAAAACCTAAGATTCATTAAGTGAAGAGCTCTAAGGTAGGGTTTTCAAACTGGGCTCACGTGGAAATTGTATGGACTGGCAGTCTGGCTTGGGAAGGAGGAGACGTCCCCTGTGTCACTTGCCTCTATGCAGAATGTCCCTGGGTGATCTGACTTTCCTGCTTTCACCCACCAGCAATGCGAACTGAGATCCTGAGGTATACCTAAGGCCTTGCTCACCCCTGAGCCCAATCTTACATTCATAAGCAAAACAAAAGATAAATGGTAATAACATATTGATCCTTCAGTTCTCAACACCTTGAAATTTCAGATACTTTTTTTTTCCTTGGCTAGGGTGGGAAAAAGAGAATAGGAAAAAAAGGTGGAGAAAATAATGTGTGGCATTTAAGGAGAAGCAGCAGGAAAAATGCTGACATAATTAGGGGTAGGCTGGTAGACAGTGCTGGAGTTAAATGGTGACATTTGGGAAATGCTACTTTGTGTCAGCGTTTCCAAGTTCCCAAGGTACTTTCACTTTATACTACATTTAGACTTAGCAATTTTTCCATTCAGAAAGTCATATTTATACAGGTAATGCCTTATGGGAAAAATCACCACAAGTGTTTGAAGAAGATCAGGCAGCAGAATTTGCAGAAGCCTGGAAGTTACACTCAGCTCCTCCCCAACATCCGATAGGTCAGCAACCTATTTAATGTGATAGTGAGACTGCTATCACCTCCTAAATATCTTTTGAATCCCTCCTCTTCTTTCCATCCCAGCTATGCTTGCATTAAGGTAGATATACATACCCTCAATATCCTTCACCTAGATTACTGCAAAAGCCTCTTAACTGGTCTCCCTGCTCTAATCTTTCATCTCCCTCCAGTCACCTACATACTGTGCTTACAGCCTTGCTAAATGTATAATTCTAAGCGTGTAAATCGCAGTGTAAACGTGTCATGGGCTGCTCTCCAAGAAAAAGTAAAACGCCCAAGCTCTTTGGCGAGACATCCTGCCACTGCACTGACCTTTGTACTCTTACAACAGTCTCACTGCTTCAAACACATCTCTGGCTTTGTACTTACAGCTTTCTTAGCCTGACTACTTTCCCCTACCAGCAAAGCCCCCTTGACCAACCCAGACAGGCTTAATTGTTCCCTTTTTATTATAGCTATTTTGCTTATTACATTATACAGCAATTTTTCTTTTAAAATAGTCCTGTTTCTCTCCTATTAGGCAGTAATTTTTTGAGGACAGGAAAGTTGACTTATTCATCTCTAAAAGACCAGCATCTAGCACAATGTCAGGCACGGAAAAAGAACTCAGTACATTTTGCTGAATTCTGCTGGGAAGAGTCAATACTTAATGGTTCTTAGATCCATCCTGGCTTTCCCTTCCAGTGGCCTGTAGAAGGCAGAGGTGACTTTGTCATAAATCTCCATCACCTGATATATGACATACCAAGAATAATTAAAATCAATATTTTAAAGAAAAATAGGAGGGAGCATTCAGGGACTACTAGGTCAGTGAGGTTTCAAGGGAAAGTTCTTTGAGTAGAAGTCAGGAGTACAGCACGGCCTGATTTTAAGTATAAAGCCTAGAGAAAACAAAGAAAAGACTTGGCATCTGCTATGGCCAGGAAGTCAAGAGACAGCTGGTATCATCAAAGTCTGCCCTGATCTTTCTTCTGCACTCCATACTGCAGGAGGCTTTCCTGCTTGCATTCTTTCTAAAAGCCGCTCCTCTCGGCTACAGGCTGGCCCAACGGCCAGATCCAGGTCCGGTCTCAACAGGAAGCATCTAGGAAACCGAGATAAGAGTGCCTAGTGTTTGTTGTGCTGGTGCTTAACTGGTTTCTAGTTCCTTACATTGCCTTCACCCGGACTTTCCACCTCCCACACGTTCACCTGCCCTTTCCGCCCAAATTCTCTTGACTGCCGACTGTGATGAACGCCAGGCCAGACCTGCCTCCGAACTCGTTCCTACTATGCTTTCTTAGCCTTCCCGTCACCAGCTCTGGTGTTTGCTCATCTGGCTGCCCACAATTCCCCTCATCCCTGTGCACACACGCCACTCCTCCCCATGGGAGGTGGAATCCATCAATTTCTCCTCCCTTTGAATCTCGGCTGGTGCTGTGACTTACTTTGACCAACAGAATGTGGCAGAAGGGATACATACTGTGCAAGTTTCAGGACCAGCCTTTAAAAAGTCTAGCAGCTCTGGCCTTTACCATCCTAGAATCCAGCTGCCATGCTGTAAGGAAGTCCTTGTAGTGCTGGAGGACCACGGTGCCCCAGCCAATAGCCGGCACTAAGGCCACAGGTGTATGAGGGAGGCATTGGACCTGCCAGCCCAGCTGCCAGCTTAATGAAGCTGCGTGAGTAAGAGCCAACATCAATGGGGCAGAGGAGTCATCCAGGCAACCCAGAAAATTGTGAGAAATGATAGTTATTGTATTAAGCTACTAAGTTTTGAGGACTGTTATGCAGCAATAGGTAACTGGTTAATCAGTTTCCTTCTCCTTGCCATGACCCACTATTGCCCTGGCCCCACTATGATCTGATTTAGGAAGAGGAACTAGACGTGTCTACACAAGCCTAATTGTTGTACTTAGATCAGCCAGTACAAGTTAATGATTCAGTGTGCTTTTACCTCATCTACCCTTGTGCAGTTTACTGAGATTTCCCTCAATTAGCGATGGGAGACTGAGGCTGTGCTGAGAATAACAAACCACTAGTCCTAAATTCCTAAAGTGAAGGATTTAAAAAAATGCTTTCACTTTTGGACCCCAAATCAGCCTCTTGTCCTTACGATTCCCTCTACATTCCCATCTGCAGTATCATAATATGTCACTTCTCCTCAGTAGTGTTTGCTGCCTCGGGATAATGTTCAGATTTCTCAGCATGGAGATCCTTTGGGTAGTGGCAGGAAAAAAGTGCCCACTGGCAGGGAAATGCCCCTGGAACTTTCATTCATTTGCGAGTGCCTGAGCCTGTTCGGGCACATACCACAGATCAAATCCTGCCACAACAGAGTGAAGGAAAACACTCGTTTCTTATTATCCTAAGTATTTATGGAGGAAATGATATGATGTGTGAGATTTGTTCTAATAATACGTATTCCAGAAAAGAAAAAAAAAGGTGTGTGGCAACGGGGGAACAGATGAAACAAGACTGACAGAACACTGATTACTGCTGGATATGGGGGATGGTTATGTGGGGAGGGAGTTGTCACATCACCCATTCTATTTTCATGTATGCTTGAAATTCTTTATAATTAAGAGTTTAAAAACTTTTAAAATAATCAAGGCTCGATAATTGCTTAAAATAGATGGGCTATCAGCTAGGATTTAAAAAACCTCTTATAGAGAGGTTTGCTATGACAGGATAGGACTGTGCACAAATGCAATGAGGTTTATACATTTGCCAGAAATTCTCTTTAACAAGAAAATTCTGGAGCCCAAATGAATGATATGCATCAAAGAATAGCTAGCCCTGGGGTTTTTTTTTTTTTTTTTTTTTTTTTTTGGTGGTACGCGGGCCTCTCACTGTTGTGGCCTCTCCCGTTGCGGAGCACAGGCTCCGGACGCGCAGGCTCAGCGGCCATGGCTCACGGGCCTAGCTGCTCCGCGGCATGTGGGATCTTCCCGGACCGGGGCACGAACCCGCGTTCCCTGCATCGGCAGGCGGACTCTCAACCACTGCGCCACCAGGGAAGCCCGCCCTGGGGTTTTTAATAGAGATTCAAAGTCCCCTCAAGGATCCGCGATGGGTGGTAGTAGGTTAATAAACTGTAAAATCTTGATTAGATAGGCTGATGTATATCTCTCTAGGGAGACGATCTAAAGCTTACATCAGATTTATAAAGGGATTGATAACCATCACCCTTCCTAACCACTGCCCCCCCCCCGCCCCAAGAAAACCTTAGGACATATTAAGCATATTTCCATGGTTAGAAATAGTTTTCAAACAGAAGACACAATTATGAGTTAAAGATGAGGAAAAAACGGTAATGAAATAGTCTGACTTTAGGACAAGGGCAGTACACCTTGTTTGTGACTCAGACTAAAGATGTGCAGGTAACTGGGGGTGTGGGCATTCCAAGAAGCGCACAGGGAACAGCCTGCCTCCAGTACTCTTTCACATTTCTAAATCCAGAGCATAACAGGTGTTTGTTTCTCTTACTTATCAGGAATCCAGAGTCTAACGGTCCTGTCTCGTGAAGCAGATGCCAGTAAGTTTCCAAGTGGAGAAAACTGCACGCTGGTTACAACGTCCTTGTGACCCACATATCTGAAAGCTCTAGCTTGCGGCTTGAAACTCCACAGCATGAGAAACGTATCCCAAGAACCGGTAGCTATTAAGAAATAGAAGAACAAAACCACTGTGTATTAAAACACAAATGTAGGCATGTCTCATTACAATGGGCAGCATATCTAAGAACAAGATGTCCAGGTAACAGAGGGGCCTGGAGGTTGTGAGACAGACCAAGTAATGGCAAAAACATTTGTAAAAGAAACCCAAAGCCACATCACTAATATGCAAGCTTCGCTGTGTCCTATGTAGCCACAGAGCAGGATTATTGGTCCCTGTATTTGGTTAGAACTCAATGACTATTTACTAGAAGAAGGCAGCACGATACAACAGAGACACAGGAGTAGGAGTCAGTTCTGTCTCTCTCAGGTTGACTGAGAAAGTAACTTAATCTTCATGTCATAAGGACTGAATGCTTCTCCTGAGACGGCTGGATGAGAATGATTTTTTAAAACTGTTTATGCAGAGACAACTTCACAGTTACAGAACAGTCATAAAAATAGTATAAAGAACATTAATATACCTTTTACCAGATCCACCTGTTGTTACTATTTTGCCCCATTTGGTTTATAATTTGCTCCTGTGCGCACTCTTTTCCTGTACACAAGCATTGTATGTGTGGGCACACATACAAACACACAATTTTTTCTTCCTAAGCGATTCTGGGGTAAGTAAATTCATCATCATGGCACCTTTATTCCTAAATACTTAAGTGTATTTTTCTAAGAATAAAGATATTCTTTTACATACCAATAGCACTGTAATCAACTTCAGAAAATTTACCCGTGACAGTACTTTAACCTACTGCTTTCCAGTTTTGTTACCTGACCAGTAATGTCTTTTATAGCTAGATAAGGTAATCTTAAAACACACTTTTTGCTCTGTTATCACATTCTACAATTAATAAAAGAGTCATGTGTTTCAGACATTAACTTAAGGCTTTAAGAAAAGGAAAACAAATGAAATCAACAGTGGAAATAAATGCCTTAAACAAGGAATGAAGAAGTAAACAAATGAAAGATAGATCTAACTCTTGCCCTAAAACCAAATTTTATATATTCATGTAGCCCCAAAATAGCCCCAGTGAGAAGAACCAGGTCAATGAGAATCACTAAGTCTAGATTGTAGAATGTTTAGAAAAAAAAAACTTTATAAACTTGAAATACAATTAGTATTACTGTTAGAAGAGAAATATAAAGTCACTGAAAACCTTCTAAGTTCCTTAGCCATAGATAAAATTCATTTGGACTTGGCCTATGCAATGTTTCCATGTAAAATAGTTAAAGTGGGTTTATAAGCTGTATACTACCCCCTTTTCTGAAAAGTACAAAAAGCTGACATTCCATTACAGCTCATCAAATTATTAAATAAATCAGGGTTTGAATTATCTGGGGCTAATGTGGACAAAATAGGGAAAACAATGAATTATCATGTACATTATATTGGGGACTCTGAGTTCTAAGGTATTATGCTACAAACAAGAGCTACAAAAGGGAGTAAGACACAACCTCGCGCCCTCAGGGAATCACAACAGAGCAGGAGATGCTTCATTAGATTATAATATCATACATGTTCAGAGGACTTTTATATATTATTTTTTTTTCTTCCAGGTTTGAGATATACATCATGAAATGATTACCACTATAGGTTTAGTGAACATTCATCATTTCATATTTCTCATTAAAGAAAAAGAAAAAAAAATTTGTTTTCCTTGTGATGAGAACTCTTAGGATTTACTCTCTTAACTTTCACATATAACAGACAGCAGTGTGAATTATATTAATCATGTTGTACATTACATCCCTAGTACTTATAAGTGGAAGCTTAAACCTTTTGACCATATTCTTAATGTTATATGGGGTAGTTAGTGGTCCTTTCCAAGGAAGGGACATGCGAGCAGAGACTTGAGTGAAACGAGGAGTGATCCAGGCTAAGACGTGAAGAAAGAGCACTCTGGGCAGGAGGGCTCCACATGCGAGGGCCTGAGACAGCCATGCACTTGTCAACCTGAGGAACAGCAAGGAGACCAGCATGTCCACAGGGGAGGGGAGAAAAAGAGAACAAGGGATGGAAGCCCAGAGAGAAGCTGATGCCAGCAAGGAGCCATGGTGAGACGTGTGTATTTAGTTCTCAGCCACTGAAGGATTATAAGCAGCAGGACCTTGTGATCTGATTTAAGAAAACTGCCGCTCTGACAGTGAGAAAAGGATGATCTTTGCAAAAATGATGTTGGGTCCACTGGGTATTCACAAGGAAAAAAAATGTACCTTGACTTCTACACTTTATACTGTACACAAAAGTAATTCCGCGTGGATTGCGGATCTAAATGTGATCGGTAAAACAATAAGCTTTTAGGAGAGAACTTAGGGGAATATCTTCATGGCCATTGGGGTAGGCAACGATTGCTTAGATAATACCTGAAAATGACTAAATTACTAAAAGAAAAGAATGATAATTTGTACTACACTAAAATTAAGAAATTTTGCTCATTGAAAGATACCGCCAAGCAAGTGAAAACGCAAACCACAGAGACGAAAAAGATATTTACAATACATTTATCCAACATATAATAAAGAATATATAAAGAATCCTACAAATCAATAAGGAAAGGCAGTAAAATACGACAGGCAAATACATAGGCAAAGGGCTTAAATAGGCACTTCATAAAGGAGGCTATGCAAATGGCCGATAAACATATGAAAAGGTGCTCAAATCCATTAGTCACTAGGAAAGTGCAAATTAAAACCACAATAAGATATCACTACACTCTCATTAGAATGGCTACAATAAAAGAGATAAATAGTACCAAATCTTGGTGAGTATGCGTAACAAGTGGAGCTCTCAAATAATGCTGGCCGTTTTAAGCACCCTTGGAAAATTGTTTTGAAATCTGTTGAAGCTGAATGTACACTTACCATCTGACTCAGAATTTGACGCCTAGGTATATACCTACAGAAATTCTTATGCATGTTTAGCAGAAGACATGTACAATAATGTTGTGGAAGTACTATTCAAAGAA
This sequence comes from Phocoena sinus, assembly GCF_008692025.1. Lineage (NCBI taxonomy): Eukaryota > Metazoa > Chordata > Mammalia > Artiodactyla > Phocoenidae > Phocoena > Phocoena sinus. Next base: position 30,950,863 of record NC_045772.1, on the reverse strand, counting down.
GACCAAAACTAGAAACCCAACTGTCCATCAAAGTAAAACGGATACAAAAGCTGTGGTATATTCATACCGTGCACCTAATATGTAATGAAATTTCATTTATACGAAGTTCAAGAAGCAGCAAAACTAATCTATGGAGTTAGAAGTCAGCATAGAGAGCATGTGGGTGGTAGGGAGGGAGGATAGTGGCTAGAAGGGAGCACAAGAGGGCTTCTTACTCTGGATGTTGGCAAAATGGGCATGTCACGGTTGTGGAAATTCTGCAAGCTGTCCAATTGTGGTACATATCTTACACTTTAATAAAATGTTTAGACGAAACGAACAAAAAATCTCACTCTGGCTGTTGTGTGGAGTACGCACAGCGGGAAGAAGGAAATCACTCAGGAGGCTATTGTAATAATCCCGCCAGAAGGTGGTGGTTTGGACTAGGCTGAAGGCTGTGGAAATGGTAGAAGCAGTCAAAACCAAGATATAAAGACGGGAGTCCACAAGGCTTGCAAACACATTAGATGTGAAGGGGAAAGAAAGAAAAGAAACAAAGGTGCCCAGCTTTTGGCGTGCACACCCAGGTAAATCTTAGAGAGATTTAATGAAATTAAGGCATTTAAAGTATTAAGTGAAATAATACTCAGAAGACATGCCTGGCACATAGAAAATGCTCAAATGTAGCTATTATCACTGTCGTTTTAATTTGTGTTACTGTCAGCAGCAACAGTGTAGATAATACATTAAAGACTGGAAACTGGATGGGATCACTCAGGCCGTGAGTCTAGATAAAGAAGACGGTGCAGATACTTAACCTGGAGAGAAGGGAGAGACAGGAAGGAGCCATAAATGGAGGGGGAGGGGGCAAGGAGACTGTGGTGTCCAGGAATTCAGGATGTGTTCCAAGAGGCTGACGGGCTGTGTGAAGTGCTTTGAAGAGACCTGGTTAAGATCAGGCCTGAACACACCAGCTACATAATCTGGGGGTTCCAGTGTAAATGTGGAGGCCCTTGTAGGAAATCATTAAGAATTTCAAGACCATGATAGCAGAGCATTAAACCAAGTATGAGACCTGCGCAACGATACAGGTCATTTGCCCAAGAAGCCAGCCCTAGGCCCGAGGATCAAACGTTGGCTTGGCAACAAGATTTGTTTCAGTGAAGTGGTGGGATCAAAGCTGGAATGGTGTGGGTTGAGGAGAAAATGGGAGGGAGGCAGTGGAGAGAGTTAATATACACAATTGATCCATGAACTCATTGAAGGTTTACAGGGTCACTAATATTCAATATGACAAGGACCAGAAAAAATGTTATTATAGGATCATGGTGAAGCAACAATTGATTGGGGGTGGCATGGGCTGGGTGGGGGGGAGGGGCAGAGGGCAGAGCCAGAGGAATAAGAACATGACACTTAACTGAGAAGGTGCCACAGGACTTGAGCCTTTACATATTTTGTCAGAAAAGGAAAAGGACATCTTAAGCAGACTAGATGCTCAAAAATCATAAATTTAGAGTTGATGGCTACATTAAAGCAACACTTGGCTATTACCAGCCTGAGACCCGCTAAAGAGAAGTGATGAGAGGGCAGGATGAACGCATGGTTTAAAGGACAGCAAAACCTTACAGCAACGTGGCATTTCCAAGCCCTAATAATTATGAAACACTAGAAGCAGGGATGTCCCAATTACAACTGTGTGGCTCAGGGTACACTCTACATTTTCTTCCAAATTTCAAGGAAACAGAAAAAAAGACTAACAATCTACAAAAAGCCCATGAATGCATTCTTATTGGAAACTATGAAAACCAACACTGAATTTCCCTCCTTACTTCCTTAACCCTGCGCCACCAAACCCTAATACCACAATAATAAAAGGTACTTGATTATTGGTGTCAATGCTGTACAGTGTCAACCTGGAATTTGCTTTCATACACTTCTAGTGAACCACACCCTCTATAAACATTACCACATCATTTAAAATGTCAAAGCTTGTACCTAACCATCATCTGACTCATCTATTTTAAGATAAACTATCAAAGGGAGGAAGTTAAAAATTTAACTAGTAAATCTACCCATTTAAAAACAAAAGTATTTATATTTTATAACAATAATCTATTGTTTCAAGAAATCCTCATTAGGACAAAAGAAAGAACAAAGTCCACAGTCACCTAGGCCAGTGTCAGGTCTCTGGAGGTGACAACAAAGAGCATACTAATGGTTTGCTCTCCATAATGTCCAAAAGGCCAACAGTTATTGCGTCACCTTAAGTAGCAATAACTTTTTTTCCTCAACCCGAGCTCTCTCATTGATTTAACCAAAATCAACTACAGTTAACTGGAGGTTTGCTTTGCGAGGAATACCTTTTTCTGGAAAGAGGTGGTACTGCCTCCCAATTATTGCATTTGTTGTTAAATTATCTTTTCTAACGGTAACAAATGTATATGACGCAGAATTCTAGTATTAACAAGAGTATTTACCAAATTTCCTTCCAGCCCTTGGCCACCTGGTTTCCCTTCCTAGAGGCATAGTTAACATATTTGTTTAAGCACATAGAAGAGAGGATACTCATTTTCTTGAGTATCCTCCCCTGTGTTTAAGCAAATATGTGTGTCAAATCACTTTTTTTTTCTGGATTTTTTTTCTTCCATTTTTATTGCAATATAATTGACATACAGCACTGTATAAGTTTAAAGTGTACAGCATAATGATTTGACTTACACACATCAAATGTCACGATGACCACAGTAAGTTTAGTGAACATCCACCATCTCATAGAGATCCAGTAATGAAATAGGGAAAAAAATATTTTTCCTCATGATGAGAACTCTTAAGAGTTTACTCTCTTAACAGCTTTTATATACAATGTACAGCAGTGTCAATTATAATTATACACCCCTAGTACTTATTTACCTTACATCTGGAGGCTTGTACCTTCTGACGACCTCCATCCAAATCCCCCTTCCCCCACCACTGCCTCTGGTAATCACAAATCTGATCTCTTTTTTAATGAGTTTGTTTTCTTCCTGTTGTTTCCTTGCCATTAGATTCAGGATATACACTTTTGACAAGAACACCACAAAAATTTTGTTGTGCCCTTATCAGTGCATCATATCAGGGTATGCTTGATATCTGTCCTAGTACTGGTGAGATTAACTTTGACCACTTGGCTTAGGCAGTTTTTGCCTTGTAAAGTTAGTATTTTTCCACTTTGTAATTAATTAGTATTTTGTCGGGAGATACTGTAAACTATATAAATATCCTCTTCCTCAATAAACTGTCACCCACTAATTTTATTTTTTTTAATTAATTAATTTATTTATTTTTGGCTGCGTAGGGTCTTTGTTGCTGTGAGAGGGCTTTCTCTAGTCGTGGAGACCAGGAGCTACTCTTCGTTGCAGTACGCGGGCTTCTCATTGCGGTGGCTTCTCCTGTGTGTTGCGGAGCATGGGCTCTAGGCACGTGGGCTTCAGCAGTTGTGGCGCACGGGCTTAGCTGCTCTGCGGCATGTGGGATCTTCCCGGACCAGGGCTTGAACCCGTGTCTCCTGCATTGGTGGGCGGATTTTCAACCACTGTGCCACCAGGGAAGTCCATCACCCACTAATTTTAGCATCCTTCAATGATTTTCCAACCCATTATTCTTTCTATGGTTTACTAATTAATGTTTAATTAATGAACTAATGTTTAATTTGTTAACTTTAAGGAAGAATCTTCCCTTTTTCTCCGCTTATCTACTTATTCAGATACTTGTTCATATCAGTGTGAACGCAGATTATTTTACTCAGTGGGTTATAATTCAAAGCTATCATTATTTATTTTGACTCATATTTTTCCAGATTTGGCTAGTAAGAGCCCCTTAAAGCTGGCCTCTGTGTCCTTCTGATATGTGTCCATCATTTTGAATACTTCCTTACTTCTAGAATTACAAGATGTTCCAAGATGTACTTTCCCTGCTCCAGCCCTGGAATAGGTCTTTTCTCCCTAAGAAGCTCTGATTCCTCTTAATAGAGAGTGGTATTTAGAAACCAAGATCTGGAAACTGTTTGCTCATTGCTACTGCTGTGACAGCTAACAGAACTAAGAAATAAGGTATAAATAGAAATCTCAGCAGGCAGAACTAAGAAAGTAGATATAAATAGAAAGCTGTATCTATCAATATGTAGAAATGAAGATAAAGATATTAAAAACCATGAGTTCATATTGATAACTCTAATTCAATCTAACAGCACCAAATACATTCCAGCCCTCCCTCTTCTTACATTTATAACTCTCTTCCCCCACAGTAAAAAATCTGGCTCACGTTACACTCAATATATTTTTGTTCAAGTCTAGAGCACGCCAACGGTTTCAGAATCACTAACCCACACCCCTGCAGAAAGCGGTGCTATTAACTAGAGTTCAGGGTGCAGTTTTACTCCTTTTGATCTTGCCAGGCTTGGTTTTATTCTTTGTTAGAGCAAATCTACTTCAGTTTTAAATTTAGTTTTCGGGCATGCCCTTTATTTCAGATGTGGTCCTGATGCCTAAGGCCTGGCCTCCCTGGTGTCTTGCCTGAGGTGCTGGGCAAGATCTCCCCTTTGCCTGAGCTAGAGCTGGAGCGCTCTAGCCCGGCATGGTCACTGGGCTCACCACTCCTCTCTCAGCCCAGCAGGAAGGGGTCTCCGCTAGACCTCACAGTCTCTCAACTTGCACCTCAGCCAAAACTGCAGCAGGCCCCACAGACATCTGAGGCCACGTACCCCACTCAGCAGCAGCTTCTCAGGAACCCTGCCACACGCATTCAGCCCGGACACAACCAGAAGAACTAAGACCTCTGCTCCGCTTTGCTCTACCTCTGCTGTGCAGCAGGAAGAGTGCCCCCGGGGAGAAAGCCAAGTAGGGAGGAGCTCACCTTCCTTGCAAGAAGGTGTTTCCTTCTTGCAAGGATCACCGGTTTACATTCCCTGTTTGCTCAACGCCCGAAAACAGTTGCCTCATATATTCCGTCTCGTTTTACAGTTGTTTTCAGCTGGAGGGCAAGTTTGCTTACCAGTTACTATCGTGTCTGGAGGCAGAAGTTGGCCTTAGTCTTTTTAATAGCTGCATAGTATTCTATGGTGTAGCTGTACCTTAATTTATTTAACCAGTCTACCCTGTTTAGGTTGCTTACAAATGATGCTGCAATGTACATGTGTCACTTCTGACATATGCAAAATAACACTGTGATAAATGCCCAAAAGAATTATTGATGGGTCAAAGAGTACATATTTTAGAATTTACTAAAAAGGTCCATGTTCATAATATAATATCTTTCACAACTTTATAAATTTGGATTATATTCCTCTTAGGTCTTTTCATTCCATAATCAAGAGAGTCCTAATAACTCAATCACCTCCATACAGAAATTCTTGAATTTTTCAATTATTGCAGAAGTCCCTCAATATATTTCCTACCCTCATTATGTTCTGCTTTAAAACCCACTACCAGAATGAAACTCAGCTCTCTAGTTTGAGGGCACCATGATTTTGTACTTTCTGTTGCATTTCCAGGTTCATGCTGGTCTTTGGTTCACAACAGAAACACTGGACCACCTTCTTCAGGAAAATATAAACAAGGAAATCTTCTAAGGAAATCGAAGAGAAGGAGTTCACTATAAGTATTTTTTAAGAAAAGAAAAATAAAATGTAATCCCCAGGCATACACACCCATAAACCCAGACAGAAGGGAGACGGTTGCACAATAAAAAGATAATATTCTAACCGTAACTAGATAAACTTTAATACCCTATCTAATACTTTCAGAACAGTTTGTACAATCCAAGCACTATGTAATAGTATAATTAAGTGATGGCACTGACTTAAAATTCCTGTCTGAATGAGGGAATAATTTTCTTGCTAGCTGACACTAAGTAGTTAGCTTGCTGGTGTAAGCAGAGTCTCAAAGGAGCTGTGACTGCTTTAAGAATAATCTTTAGTAATGACAACGTGGAGAAATTTAACGTATTCAAATTCTGTATCTCGATGAGAGGTGACAATCTTAACACAAACCCTTCTCAGTTGTCACTGTGGGCCGAGTACTTTTAAGAACTTGGTAAACATCCTTTTACATAATCCTTACAACGAGGTAGGTGACTATCATTATCCCTTTTTTACAGATGAGGAAATGAGGCTTGGTGAGGTGAAGTAACTTGCCCAGAGTCACGCAGGTGGAAAGGAGTAGAGCTCCGTGTTTAACCGGGTCTATCAGACTCCACAGCCGGGGCATTTAACCAAGAACCCAGTGCTTGGAGAAGCTCTGGGGATTTACTGATTATCCCCATTGGAATTACTTGGGGACCTTGTGAAAAACGTGTATTTCTAGTAAGTTACATTCTCTGAAATGAGACCCAGGAATCTGAACTTTTGATCACTTTCTCAGTCCATTCTATGTGGACATCTGAGAAATACTGCACTCTGCTACTGCCTCTCAGTGTGTACCCGAGCTTACTTTAGTGCTTGGGAGCAATTTTTAAAACTATAACAGTAGGAGGAACTTAAGTAAATCTGCTACACAGGTTGCCATCAAGAACCAGAATAGAAAAAGAATTTCTGGCAAACTTTAACTATAGTTTCACTGTGAGGAAAATAACTTAAAAATTCACAATTTCATTCTGCCTCTATTCAGAAAGAAAAAGGAGATATAAACTTGTTCTATACTGTCATTTACTCTACAAACATCCCACAGATTAAATAGGGAATGAATCAATGACAGGGTAACCTTGAACACAAAAAGAGGAAAAGGTGACAACATCAATGTTAAAATATATCGTTTTAAATGGAAACTTCTAAAGTGCAGCTCAGATTGTGCACGTCACATGAAAATGCTCTTAAACTCTTCTAACATTTGTATAAACTTAAGTGTGCCCCTCTGGGAAACTGCCCTAATGGAAAAGTGTGGCTCCAGAGGCCGACTGGAAGTCAGGCTCAGCCAAGCTCTGCTGCTTACTAGCTATACTGCCTCAGCAAAGTTGCTCAACTTCCAGTTTCTGTCTGCATAAAGAGGGATGGTATTTCACAGGTGGTCATTTTTTCCCATCGTCTCCTCTCTGATCATCTTCCAACTCATCCTGTGAAACCCAAGAGCCCACCACTTTCCAAGAGGCTACTGAGTATAAATCCACCATGCTTCATGCTGTTTCCTCCAGTCATGACCAGAATTTAAGCCTTCAGCCTCTCTGGTCATCAATTACCCTGCACTCTCTCCCATAATGCTCCAGATAGCCCCTTAGCTGACCCTGGTACCCATGCCTGCTCTCCTTCCCCAAAGCTACCACGGGCCAGAGAAACACCCACTACATGATCCCTCTTGTGTACACATCCTCCTCTCTGAAAGTCCCTCCTCCTACTAACCTACTTACACTTTGACTGTGCTTGGGTACATCAAGTTCCCTGCAACCCTTTCAAGCAACAATCATTTTCTCTTTCACACTTCACCTACCTCAGGTCACCGTCTTTCTCTCCATTCTAACTCCTGGTATTATTAGTTCATTCAACAGATATCTCACCCCTACCACATGTAAGGCATGGTGGGCGGGGTGGGGAGAGTCCTAAGTAACAATACAGGCAAAAATCTCTGAATAGGGAGCTTAATTTTTTTTTTTTAATTTAAGTTTGTGTGAAGCTTTATTTCATTTAAGTAACTTCTTTGGGTTTCAGTAGATGCATTGTTTTAATGAACATTTCAATAAATGCAAAATCAAATATGCTGGCAGGTCACAAACTTATCTGAAAATTGCAGGAGAGCTCTTGACTCGGGCAGCATTTTCAAGTGCTAAAATCTATATTGCATCTCAGACACAGGATCTTAATGGAAGAAAATATCTTTCTCCAAAGCCAACAGTACACCTATCACCGTTCTCCCAGCAAAATCTGCTTTAGCCATGATAACACCCAAAGCAAACACCAATGATTATCTTGCCAGCACTTTTCCATGTGCCTCTTTGTGCTGAGCTACTTTATTTGTAAAACAGGGAGCCCTGGTATAGGCTTAAATTTAAGCAGAGAAGAGGGAAACAAGTCAATTAGCAGGCAAGCATATCACTTTAAATTGTGCTAAGAGACATGAACGATAAAGCAGGATGTCACATGAGAATTTTTCATGGGCATAGAATACTTTATTCAGATGGAGTAATCAGCGGCATTTTAAGTGGAGGCGTGAAGCACAGGAAGGAGCCAGCTAACCAGAGTGAGGTGGTGAAGAATATTTCAGACTAAAGGGACAACCAGGCCTCTCCAAAGACCTTTTCTTCCATGCTTCCTCAGCAGCCCATTCCATGGTCAAACCCTGGATTTTGTCGCCAGCAGAACCAACACTTCCCTGATTGCTAAATGAAACCCACTACCCTTTGACAACATGCTTTTCTTATAGCTTCTTTTCTGGATGAGCTTCTAACTCATCCAGAACTCCAATCCATTGACCTATGTTCTCCACTGAGGCTCTCTTTCACTATCTTCATTTCACTATCTGATTTATAATCCTCACTTCTCTCCTTATCCAAATTATAAACCCCTTCTTATACATATATTCAATCCTTTGACTTTTCCTCCTTCCTTTAAATTCCCCTGGCAAAATCCCAGTCGCTCTGCCTTTTCTGAGACTATATCTGTGCCAGTGAGAATTGCTAGACACACTCCCAGGAAGACTGGAAATACTATAAATTCATGATCGCTGATTGCACATGGATCTTCCACACTGCCCAGTGGTGCTCAATTCTATAATAGTTCCCTTCCCCACTCTTTCTAATGACTATTTAATATCTTCTTCTCTCTCTTCTACATTTTTACTCCACTCTATCTACACCTTGGCTTTCATAATACCTTACTATAATGGGTTCCCCTCCTATTTTTCCGACTATTCCTTCTTTGATTCTTTTGTCATTTCCTCTTCTGATCCAAAGGTTGGAGAGCCTTAGGACTCAGAAATGGACCATTTGCCCTCATTGTTCTATGTTTTTCCCAGGTGACCTCATCTATTCCCATGACTTTAAATACCATTTGTATGCTAGTAACTCCCAAATTTCTCTCTTGCCCAGGCTATCACCGAGTTTGAAGACCACCATCCTAGTCTGAACCACCATCATCTCCTGCTGATATAAGTATAATAGCTCCTAATTGATTTCTCTACTCACAGTGGTTCAATCTCCACGTAGTAACCAGAGTGATCTTTTTGAGGTATAAATCAGATTGTATCATTCCCTCATTTAAAATCCTTCAACAAATTTCCATGACTCTCAGAACAAAAGCCTAAAACATGCCCTCTTAGTTTCCTGTGGCTGCCATAACGAATTATCAAAAGCTTGGAGGCTTAAAGCAACAGAAATTTATTCTCTCACGGTTCTGGAGGCCAGAAGTCCAAAATCAAGGTGTTGGCAGGATCACACTCCCTCTAAAGGCTCTAGAGATTTTATTCCTTGCCTTTTCCAGCTTCTGGTGCCTCCAGGAGCTCCTTGGCCAGCGGCTCTATCATTCCGATCTCTGACTTCATGTGGCCTTCTCCTCTTATCTCCTCTGTATGTCTCATTTTAGGGCCCACCCAGGTAGTTCAGGAGGATCCCTGCTCAAGATCCTTGATTACATCTGCAAAGACCTTTTCTTTCAAATAAAGTCACATTTACAACTTCCAGGGATTAGGACATGGACATATCTTTTGGGGGGTCGCCGTTTAACCCACTATAGCCTCCAAAGACAACTCAAGCTGCCTCTGCCTCCCCCTGCAATTTCACCTCCCAAAGCTCTCTTTCTCCCTTTGTTTACAGGCTCTACCCATTCTGGCCTTCTTTTATTTCCTTGATCAAGGACAAGCTCTTTCCCACCCTTGATTTTTGCTTATTCTATTCTGTCTCTAGTCTTTGCCTAGCTAGCTCCTTCTTCAGGTCTTGAGTTAAATCTAACTTCCACGGAGAAGTGTTCTTTGACCCCATAAACTTAAGTACGTTGCCCCAGTTTTCATCCCTCAAAGAATCCTGTTCCTTTTCTTCACAGCATTTGGTTGTTTTCCAGTTTCAAGTTGTATCTGCACATGATTTGTATGTTTACTTGTTAATATCTGTCTCTATCACTGGACTGTGAATTCTTCATACCATCATAAGAAGCACACCTGTTTTGTACATCTCTGTATGTACACCCAAGCATAAGACAGCACCTGACACATAGCAGAATTAACTTTAAAAAAAAAAAAAAAGAGTACTAAGTAGAGTACCTCCTATTCCTTTTATGAAGAGGATTAGATAAGTGTAAATAAATGGGTTAGAATGATGATCAGACAGCTGAGGACACTGCTGGCCTGCAGCAGACATCCCTCCCCAGCCAGCCTGGAAAACGATCAAGTTGGGCACAAAAGGAAAAGTAGTATCCGAATACTAGCAAGTTAGAAGGAGTTCTCTAGTCTTCAGTTCTGCCACAGACAATTATATACTCTGGGAACTCGTTTCACCTTTTATAATAATCTCTACCTCCTGTTCAAAAGGATTGAGGTTTTTTTGAAATCTTAAGAAAAAACTCCAATACAAACTGGCTTCCACCTGCACCCTCATACGAAGCTGGGAGATTCACATATTTATCTAACTTCCTTAATTCTGCTGAATTACAGCATGACTCAAGTATCAACAATAAGTACTGCTGGCCTGTTTTAAAGTCTAGTATGCACAGAGGGACAGAGAAAAGAGCAATCTTTTCTGAGACACATGAAATTCTCCAGCCTCTTTTTCTCCCCTGAACTTTTTTTTAATTGAGATACAATTCACATACCACAAATTCACCCTTTTAAAGTGTACAATTCAGTGTTTTGCCCAAGGTTGTACAACCATTGTCACTAATTCCAGAACATTCTCATCACCACCACCACACCCTCCAAAAAGACCCATCCTCATTCGCAATCATTCTCTATTCCTGCCTCCCCCAGGCCCTGGCAGCCACTAATATTGTCTCTACGGATTTTCCAGTGTTTTCTAACGTTCATGAAACTGAAACACAGAGAGATGAAATGATCTGCATAGGGTTGCAGTCACTTAGAAACTTACTGGCAAGATTATATTACTCATTATTAGGAAGATCATAACATATTTATAGTAACGTTTTAAACTGTACATTAAAAAAAAAAGATCAGTGAAAATATGTTTAGCTTGACTACACATATCCTAAACGTGGCTATAAGACATCTGAAATACAAAGCGGAGTCCTTGGGCTGGTGATGCTCAGGCAGTGTTTCAGGCCAGGGAGAGGCAGGGGTGGAGGGTGTTTGGCAGGAATCACTAAAAGAGGGACAGAGATGCTACTAGTGGACAGGAATTGCACTTAGGGACAGGGTGATGCAGAGAGAAGGTTGAGGGAAATGGGAAGCTATGCAGTTTACAGGACAGACATATTTCTTTCCGGCCCAGGGTTCTGAAATTTGTGCTAAGGTGCCCACGTAGCCACTTGCCTCCTTCTATAGTGTCCCCAATTTGTCCCAGAGATCTCCGATCATTTCCAGTTTGTTTATGAGTAGTTAATGCATGAGTAGTGTTAACACCACTTCAGAATACTTGCTGGTTAATGACACTTGGCAAGATAATACATGAAATTCAACTTTTTAAAATATTCTACTGCCTGCATTGTCAAATAAGTAAAATAATTACAAGCTAACTTACTTCTATTACCATCAATAAATGTGTACACAGGAAGAGTGACCCCAGGGACTAAAATCATCAGAATCCATTTGCAAAAGTAATTAGGCACACATTTTATTTTATATGTCTTAATCAATATTGCAAATACCATTAACAAAAGGAAAAAAGGATGGAAACCGCTCATCACACACAAAAAAATTCATCGTTCAAAAGAGATTAATCTGAACCTCCACATTCCTTGTGCTCATTTTAAAACATTATTAAAACATCAATAGAAAAGGACAAACAAGTCAAAACTAAGTATTTTATTAATTAAAATTGAGCCCCTAAACCAACTAAAATTACACAACTGAAAAATAACCTCCTATCATCAACCTAGAAAAGTGAGATTTGCCAACAATTAATGAATACTCAGGAGCCTACTACTGGGTGCACAGACACATTTTCGTTTACAAACAAGTTATTCTGAGTTATAGAGATCCTGTAGATGACCAGATTATCATTTTTTTTAATGGCTGCTAAAAATGACTATTTAGTCAACATATTCATAGAACTGAACACTAAATAACATAGTGACCATTTAAAGTTGAAACTTCTTGTCTACCAAATTTTTTATAAAACTGTTTTTAAGCATATAAATTAAAAGATCAACTCTTAATTATCTACTGCAAAAGAGAGCTTTGGTACCAATAAATTAGAAGTAAGCAATCAAAATATACTTTGTAGTTTTACAGTGTATTTTAGGAATTAAATTGGAAATGCCTACATGTGAAAATTGGGTCTCATTCTTCCGTTACCTACATTACTGTGAGGAATGAACAGCCCACTGATTCCAAGTTACTGATATAAATAAAACACTAGCCTAAAATTTCTTCCAAAAAGATTAACAGGTCACACCCTGCAATTTAGGCAAAAGGTAAATAAAGTATGAAGCGCTTTACTTTTCAATGCTCCCTTTTTTTTCGATGGGAGCAGCAAGATTCTAGAATAAAAATAATTCCAGTAAGTACATTTAGAATATGTCAATCTTAGTTTCCCATTTGACAGGGGGCTAAGAAGAACAACAAAAATAAATAAAAAGAGAAAGGGTGATTTTAAAGACAAAAAGGCAGACTGAGCAAGGGGTGAGGGTGGGTTTAGGAGCATATCTGCTGCCAATTAACCACATCAGAGCAGATTACAAACCCTCCTAAATTGTACCCAGGGCCATGCACACTGCACATGGAATCTGGACAATTCTTTGCTACATAACATACAGAAAGTTATTAACACATTTTTAAGAAACAAAAGAGAAACAAAATATTCAAAATACATAGCAATTTTACTTTTTGAAATGGTTATCCTACAAACTTTTCTTAAATTTAGATTTTGCAAAGTTCCTACTCTCCAAGTCATCAAGTAGACACCGAAAACAACTTCCGAGTACTGTGGACTGATGCTTTATGGAGCATGCATTTTTCACAAATCTAGACCACAATGAACTAATTAAGATTTAATTCTGAATTCAGCCTGTGATTGAATTCTGGATACAACATTGGAATAAAACCAGTAAAAATAATTTTTTTAAGTATGTTTACTTCTTGCATAATTTAGTTTGGAAAATATTCATATTCTTAACCCAAAAGATAACTTTTAGAGTTTGAAAGATTAAAGATAAAAAACAAAAATTGGTTCAGCAATTGTCAAAATAAAATGAATACAAACACTGACCACAACTTTCCATTCAATCCAAAATAAACCACTTCAGTTGAGCTCAGCTCACTTAATTTTTAAAACCATTTCTTTTTTTCCAGCTTCATAACTGGACTGAACGTTGCTCAACAACATTACCTACGTTAGCAGGGAGGAAATAAAGGTGTTGTAAAGATTGCACAGTGACTGACTGTACAAGCATAACATTTCAGAGCTGGAGGGATCTTCAAGACCTGCTCCAGCACCCACATTTTACAGATGAGAAACTGAGGCCCAAACTAAGTCAATCAAATGACTTGACCAAAGTCACAATCATCAGCTGAGCCATTCAGTCAGTCAGTCATTCACCCACAACTACTGACAGCTGCCTAAGCACCAGGCTCAGGGTTAGGTGCAGAAAACAACCTGGAAGGCAGCATCCACCATTGCCAAGGCTATCTTTTCCCCTCGATCTCTTAAAATTGATCCTTAAAAGTTCTAATCAGCAAGAAGCCTGTAGGAGAGTCCTGCAGCCTTTGTAGATGTGGGCCCACTTTCAGTTTCACACATTTCAGTAAATGCAGCTGTCCTCTATTGTGTTAATTTTAAGTGATTAAGCATTTACTTTAAGTGATTAAGCATTAACAAAGAGAAGCACAGTATTCCGAATGAGTCCCTCTCCAATACATTCATAACTTAAGGAAGTGCAATCAGAAAATGCCCTACACACACAAACAAGTTCACAGAGAGCACAGCTTACAAAATCAGAGTGATGTGAGGTATCAGTATAGATCAGTTAAGTCCAATAGCTCAAGTTTGCAGTCTGGAATGTAAGTATCTCTCATTTCATTCAGATATGGGTATATTTTTCTGAGATGTCTGTATGTTAAAAAGACCTCTAAACTTACATTCAAATTTACATCTAATGACACATATGTCTAAACCAGGTCTTTCTCCTTAAGATTAACTTTCCTTGATTTCTATTTGAGTAAAGGAAAATTAGAATTAAAAAAATAAACAAAACCTAAAATTTAATGTGCTGGCTAAAAGAAATTCAAATTCTATGTACAATAAAAATAGCAATAGCTCAAACTGCACATTTCTGAGTTGTTTTCTTGTTTTTTTTTGATGAGATGTGCAGTGAACTTACCCATCAAAATAAATCATCCCTCGTTTTGCATGGACTTTTACGTTCTTTAACATTAAGTCTGGCACTTAAATGTTTTGTGTATCTCAAGTCAAATTCATTAAGAAGAGACCATATTGACAAAGCTCTTAAATAAAACCCATAAGTAAGGCACTTGAAATATTAAACAGCAGCTCTCTGTGTACCCAGTTTCAGTGTTTTTACCAAAATGATCCACAGCTTTTACAGAGCTCTTGCAGATGACCATTGGGTGAATGCTGATAAACTTAATCTTCACTGAGGCTCTCTGAAGGCTCTTTGACGTTCCTCAAGCTATCGTCAGCTCAGGACGAGAAAGTGCTGTTATGCTCTTCTATTTCTCAAACTTCCAGATTTGATTTTTATCTAGAGCATCACAAGTTCTCATTTGAACATCAGGTCGGCCCTCAGGTGTCCGGTAAGCACTAAGACACAGTCCTGAGTGGGGATGAAAAATGGTTCCATCTTCTTTAAAATACCAAATAATGTTTGCTGGAACAGGAAACCCATCTCTGGGACAATTTTGCATTCCCACGTGACTTTTTTGCTCAGGAACCTCTGCACATAACTCTGTCACTGAATTAAACCTTATTTCTTTGTTCGAAGTATATTCAAAGAATTGATTGCCTCCTTGACCGTGGCATCCAAACAGTGAAAGGTTAGCACCTGTGGGGTTGTTGTCAGGAGAATTATAATCTAAACATTCAGAAGAGATCCCAATACTGCGAATAGCTCCGTGCCAGCCTGGCCTATCCTCTGGAACATGTAAATTAGAAAACACATTTTTCAAATACCAGTCAAAGCTCTTGCACCTCAGCCGTTCTCGTAGTAATTTTCTTTCAGAAATATCGCCATAAGCTTCTTTCCTTGCTGGAGGGTTTCGATTGTAGAAATGCTCTTTGTACCCGTCCATCCACACTTCCGCTGCGCGAGCAGTATTCTGCAGGAAATTGGGCCGAGCATATGGCGCCCGCTTGGGGAAAACGTGGCCCACGTGAGAACAGGGGTGGATCTCCAGTTTACCTCCACACTGCCACACCCTAAAAGACAGCTCCAGATTTTCACCTCCCCACACTTCCATCCCAGTGTCATAAGTTCCAAGGTACTGAAAATATTTTTTGCTGACAGCAAACAGTCCTCCAGCCATGGTGGGTGATCTGATTGGGTCAATTCTCGATTTCCTCCTCTCCCTTTCATGTTTGGGGACAGAATGCCACTGGAACGTTAGACGCCAGTCAAACCCACCAATCATGGGCTCCCCAGTCTGCATATAGAATTCAAAAGTATTCCAATCAATGGTGTCTATAACAGGACAAACAATTGCTGTTTCATCTTTAGCAATCCTTTCCAAAAGTGGCTCCAGCCAACCAGTATTACACTCACAGTGACAATCCAGGAAAGTGAGGACATCCCCAGTGGCAAAAGTGGCCCCAATCAGACGGGCCCTAACCAGCCCCTCCCGCTTATTTGTTCTAATCAAGCGGACTCTATCGAGATTGCTGATATAAGTTTCAAGTTGTGTCTTCAAATAAACTCTGTCGCTCAAGTCATCGACTAAGATGATCTCCTTCAAAAGGACTGCAGGAGAAGTTTCTAAAACACTGTGGATGGTGCGGAGCAAAGTCGACCAGGCTTCGTTATAGAAAGCAACGATAACAGAAGTGGTGGGAAGTCTCCTATAGTTAAATTTCTTGGATTTACACTCATACATTCTTTTATCCTCTATGTGGCGGTGCAGGGAAATCCTGTCACTGAGGTAAATATTAATGGCATATCTCTCAATGAGTTCTTCTTGCTGCTTCAGTTCACCCGCCTTGAGCTGGAGTATGCTGGCTTTCCCCCACTCCCCAAGTGCATGGGAATCTGCAGGGGGCTTCTCATAAAGCGGTCGAGACAAATCCACTGCTTTCTTCCCGGAGTCTGAGAGCTGTCTTGGGCCCCGCTCCCTGGTAAGGCCGGCTCCTGGGGAGGCATGGAGAGTGGAGATGGAGAGTTCCACCAGGAGATAGGTCACTGTTAAAAGTGCCAGCAGCAGGCAGCCTTTGCCTGCCCACGTCCACCTCACGGCCATCCGGATCCTCATTGCTGGGGCGCGGACGCGGCCACCAGAGCCACCACGCAGGGGAAGGGCTGCGGGACCCGACGCTGGAATTCCGGGCTCAGGTAGAAGCGAACTTCCCAGCAGGTTCCTCCTTTCATGCAGGCGCTCGGCTCCTTTCCAGCCGCGGGGGCTCCCCGGGGGTCACCTAAGACCACCCCGCGCTCGGCCTCCGGAACAGCCCCAACGCCTCTCTCCCCACTTCCTCCTGCTGGTCTCACAACTTTTCACAAACTCTCCAGCCAACACCCCTCCCTCCCGGGGCCGAGGACAAACTCCGCCCCTTCCCACTTACTCCTCCTGGTGGTTAGTTCGCGAAAGTCGTCGGCCAGGCGCAGGCCTACAGACGACCCTGCGGGGCCGGGCTGTGGGCCGGGATGACCAAGGTGGCCCCGGATGACCAAGGTGGCCCCAGCTCGGGCCCACTCTGGCTCCGAATGCATCTCGGCCGCTTTCAACACCACCTCCACCCATACGTCCTCAGTGGTTCTCGCGGGGGCCCGGCGTGGACAGGAGGCAAGGGTTCTGACCGGTTGAGCGTCTCATTACAAAAAGAAAAAAAGAAAACTTACCAAGTTGTTTGCCGTCGGGACTAAAGTCCGCGGAGGTGATCGCCGCTTTGTGGCCCTTAAAATAACGCTGCAGAACGGGGTCCTCCTGGGAAGGAAAGTTGTCAAGTTTTGAAAGCAGATGCTGACCTCGAATTTGGGGGGGTCGGGCATCAACGCTGTCCCCTCCCCCGGAGGCCGGCCCGGGAGCGGCCGCATCGAAGGTGGGTGTGCAGAGCAGGAGCGCCCCGCGCGAGCACACGCGGCCACCGCTACAGGGGGACGCCGAGCGCCAACTTCCCCAGCAGAGCCGGCCGAATCCTCCACTCGCGCTTCCCAGAACCGAGCGCACGCGAGGGACCACCTGGGCAGCTCCATTTAAATGCACGTTCCGGGACCCCGCCCGCTGGCACGCAGTCACAGGTGCGAGGCGGGGCCCGGGCTTCGGTACTTTTCAAAAACTTCCCAGGTGATTCTGACGCAGGCTTTCCACGGAAACCCTCAGAGAATTCTGGGGTCCACGGAGCTGCCGGGGCTGTCGGAGCTCCGGGACTCGGGGAGGAGTGCCCGGGAGCTCGGCCAGGGCTCTGCGCTCCCGGTGTCCCAGTGGCAGAGAACGAGTCACCGGCGCCCCGGAGCGAGGGGCGAGGAGCTAGCGGCTCGGGACCCAACTGAGGACGTCTGCCTCCATCTCCCGCCAGGTGCGGGCGCGGCCCCGACCTGGCTCCCCGGCCGGCGGGACCGGCTCCGGGGAGGCGCACCCCAGCCCGTCCTTACCGGGGCGGAGGCCATGGGGGGAGCGGTTGGCTCCTGGCTCCTGCCCCCTTCCCCCTGCCCGTGTGGGGAATCGGGGGAAGGGAGGGGGCGAGGTAGGAAGGGGAACCTTGCGACGCCCGGAACAGTCTGCCTGGAGCGGCAGCGCCTCGCGGTCACTACAACAACGGCCCACTCAAACCCCGCGCTCCAGGCATGGCCAGCAGAGCCCCGAGGCTCCGCCCGCGCCGTAGAGCCTGGGCTCCGCCACCTGGCAAGCGGGAAGTCCCGGGGTCAGGTGCCGGCACACATCAAAGCCAACGTTTACTAACACCTGCGCTCCCCACGACTTGACACAAGTAGGAGGGTAGTAACCGGGATAGAAAAGAGACCGATGGGTGGGAGAGGATAATGAGCCTGTGATCGATGCAATCAGAGTTCTATTACACGTTAAAGAGACAGCCCGCGCGAATTTCAAGCTGGTCCCAGACAGCTTATGACGCACAAGAGAGTTTGATGCGAAATGGGGCCGCTTGCTATTTATTAATATACCCAAAGGAACTAAACCTCTGGAGGACAGGCTTGAATTTATTTAATCACAAGTTTTCACAGAATGCCTGGCTTGTTATAAATGTAGATACTGTATAAACGTGATGAATGAATTAATGTTGTGAATCTACTTAATGTTTTTCTGCTGTGCGTTTTCTATTCCAATCTCATTTGCATATGCTTTAGAGCAGCAAATTGATACAGCAGCATATTTAAACTTTTTAGGAAGACGTAGAAAGGAACATATTGTTTTGTTTAAATTATTGGGCAACAGAGTAACAATAGCCTTTGCTACAGTAGGCTTTCTTGCACAGAATATCATTGAGCTTCAGCAACACTATGAAGTTAATAGAGTTACAAAATGTTACCAACCTTTACAAATTATAAACTTGATTCTTATTTAATTATCAACGATCACACACAGCTCTTCCAGTTCCAAGTCCATACCCTTTTTTACCCTGCCTCAACGCTTGAAGGACTCAGCTGAAAACTATATACAGAAGATTCTTGGCAGCATAAGATGGCATAACAGACCACGGCTGGTAAGATACACATTCTATGCAAATGAAAGATAAACTATACACCAAAACTACAGATGAACTAGTTGTCTAGTGATAGAATTTCGTTTTAATGAGTACTATACATAGCAATCAAGCAAGTAGGAAATAGCTTTAGACTGCAACATTAGTTCAAGTATATGTTTGTTGAATATCTCCTGTATATTTGGCTCTGAGGAGTACAAAGGTGACTGAGGTATTTTCCCTGCCTTTAAGAACTCAACAATCGGGCTTCCCTGGTGGCGCAGTTGTTGAGAGTCCGCCTGCCGATGCAGGGGACGCGGGTTCGTGCCCCGGTCCGGGAGGATCCCATGTGCCGCGGAGCGGCTGGGCCCGTGAGCCATGGCCACTGGGCCTGCGCGTCCGGAGCCTGTGCTCCGCAGCGGGAGAGGCCACAGCAGTGAGAGGCCCGCGTAACGCTAAAAAAGAAAAAAAAAAAAAAAAAAAAAAAAAAAAAAAAAAAAAGAACTCAACAATCTAGGTTTCTGAGTCTCATATTTTAACATGCATAATGATGATTTAGGGCAGGGGTCCCCAACTTCTGGGCCGCGGACCGCTGCAAGTCTGCGGCCTGTTAGGAACCCGGCCATACAGCAGGAGGTGAGTGGCAGGCGAGCCAGCAAAGTTTCATCTGCCACCCCCCATCGCTCCCTCGCTCGCATTACCGCCTGGACCTTCCCCCCACCTCCCCTGCCACACATACACACACTCACCCCCCGTGGAAAAACTGTCTTCCACAAAACCGGTCCCTGGTGCCAAAAAAGTTGGGGACAGCTGATTTAGGGGACCTCATTCCCCAAAATGCTGAATCAGCATGTAGGGGGTGGGATCGAGGACCCTATAGATGTAATAAGCCCCTTAGGTGATTGCCATGGGAGTCTCAGCTGTGTACATTGGGAAACATTGCTCTAGTTTAGGAGGTGATGTGTCCAGATTGTTGATACCAGCAATTTATCAGCAAACTGTGGCAGGACTCTAAGCTTTGCTACTTATTCCCAGTCTAGGTTTGACTTTTTTTTTTTTAAAAAGAGCAATATATTTAAAAATAATGCTGGATGCTGGTGGGAATGTAAAAGGATATAGCACTGTGGAAACAGTTTGGCAGTTCCTCAAAAAGTTAACCCCTAGGTATATACCCAAATGTATTAAAAACAGGGACTGGAACAGGTACTTGTACGCCAATATTCATAGCAGCATTACTCACAATAACCAATAAGTGGAAATAATTCACGTATCCAACACGTGAATCAATAAACAAAATGTGATACCTACATAAAATGGACTGTTATTCAGTCATAAAAAGAAATTTTGATACATGTTATAACATGGGTGAACCTTAAAACGTTAAGCTAAGTGAATAAGCCAGACATAGAGGAACATATATTGTATGATTCCACCTATATGAGGTACCTCAAATACATGGATTCATAGAGAGAGATAGTGGAATGGAGGTTACCAGGGGATGGGGATAAGAATGGAGAGTTATTGTTTAACGGGTGTGGAGTTTCTGTTTGAGATGATGTTCTCCAGTTTTGTTGAGATATAACTGAATTACAGCACTGTATAAGTTTAAGGTATACAACATAATGAGTTGACTTTCATACATCATGAAATGATTATCACAGTAGGTTTAGTGAACATCCATCATCTCATATAGATACAAAATAAAAGGGTACGCAGCTAAGGAAGTGGCAGAGCTTTAGATTTTAGTGGGCACTTCCAGACTCCACCTCTTAATCACTAAGTCATGATGCCTTTTTTGTGCTTGCAAGGGTATGATAAATGTAAAATTCTGTATCCTACCTAATGCTTTACCAGTTTACAAGTTTTACATAAGAAAAAAATGTAACACCTTTATTTCCATTCCACTGTCCTCATTTATTACTCCCAAATGCCCCTCCCATGATTCTCTTCCATATTTGATTTTATTTCTTTTTGCTCTTCCTAACCTTTGCAAACAGCAAAAGCTCAGAGGTGGATATTTGGAAATGTGGCCCAAGTTGGGGATTTTTTTTCTAACCCTAAGCCTGCTTCAGTTCATGTAATTCTACTTGCTACAGTAATTATTTGGGACCACCTCAAATTGCAAATTTATTAATCTGGATGGGAGTCACAATATTTAAAAATCTAAGGTGTCATTGGAGGCCAGGTACAAAGGTCGGGTGAAACTGACTCTTTAATTAGCCCTCCTTTTCCAGATCCCCTTCAAATCAGAAATTGAATTTATCCACTTGAACACTACAAAGGGTTGTTTCTGTTTTAGCACGAGTCATTCCGAGGTTACTTCCCTTCAAAGTGGAGAATTCAGGCATAGCACAAAAGTGCCACCTACTGTTCATTTCCCTATGTGGCACTTGGACTGAAAATATAGTTGACCCTTGAACAACATGGGTTTGAACTGCACAGGTCCACTTATACGTGGATTTTTTAAAAATAAAGATCTTGGATTTTTTTTTTGAAATTTGCAACAATTTGCAAAAAACTTTCTAGGCTACTTTTTTGTAGCCTAGAAATCTCAAAACATTAAGAGAAATTTAGGTATGTCATGAATGCATAAACTATGTCCATCCTTCATAGGCATAAGGTGAGTGATATTGAATATTAAATTAATCATGTATTAGTCTTCTTACTGTTTTATAACTTTGCTTTCAAAGAATTACATTACCATATGGTATGCCTCTCTTGTAATTAGAGAAACTGCATATCAGCCTATCATCACAGGTGTTTCTTTAAATGTAACAATGTTTCCAATACTGTACTCTGAATAGGACTGTATGCCATAAAATTTTTATATTGATTCATTCATTTAGTGTATAGGCTAGGCTATCATGAAGCGTTTGCATTGATTGCACTAGACTACACAATAAAGCAATGATATTGCTGCTGCTTCATTATCAATGCATGAATCGTTACACCTGAAAATAAACATGGATTTCCTTTTCACAATATCTTTTCATTTTTGATGTCTAGTGTTACTAATATGTATAAGATATACAGTGGTTTGTATTACATAAGATAATCTTGATGTAGATACAGGCAGACGATTCATCTTGTAAACAGACGACCTAAACTTATGGTATTGATAAATATAGTACAGTACTGTAAATGTATTTTCTCTCCCTTATTATTTTCTTAATAACATTTTCTTTTCTCTAGTTTACTTTATTGTAAGAATTTAGCATATAACACATATAACATACAGAACAGGTGTTCATCAACTGTGTATGTTATCAATAAGGCTTCCAATCAACAGTAGGCTATTAGTAAAATGTTTTGAGCAGTCAAAAGCTATACATGGGTTTTCAACTGCCCCTGGGGGGCGGTCAGCACTGTTCAAGGGTCAATTATTTTGTAGCCTGTTGCCTGGCAGTGTAACTCTCTTCTGGAAACAGTTACTTCAAAGTATAGGAGAATACATAGAAAGGAAAGTACGAGATCTTCTGAATCATTAAAGCATTAACCTTTAAAAAAAAAAAGACTGAATGATTTGTCAATCAACATTAAGTTGCCAAATCCTATCCACTATATCCTCACAACAGATTTTATCTTCCTATCCTTCTGTTCTTTGGCCCCAGCCCCTCTGCCTCTGCCTTCTAGAGTATTTCCATAATCCCTAAATTACTTTCTGACTTCAAGACTTACCTGTGTCTGTCTATCCTGCATGTTGCCAACAAACACATAAGAATCACCTGGGTAGCTTAAGTACCAATTCTTGGGCCCCACCCCAGATATTTTGATTTAGAAATGCTGATGTGAATGCAAGAAATCTATATGTTCTTAAACAAGCTTTCCAGGTGATTATAATGTACATCAATATTTGGGAGCCACAGGGCAAATCATGCCATGGGACTTCTTTAAAATGCATTTTGAACCTCAATGCATGAGGTGCATTGCATGGTCTGACCTCAAACCAACTCTTATTTTATATCCAACAGCCCAGCTTCCCTAGGCCAATAGTTAAGCCATTGCAGAAAACTTCTGCAGGAAATGGGCATTAGGATCACCTGAAGGACTTGTTAAAATGCAAATAGCTGAGTCCCACT
Organism: Phocoena sinus; assembly: GCF_008692025.1. Classification (NCBI taxonomy): domain Eukaryota; kingdom Metazoa; phylum Chordata; class Mammalia; order Artiodactyla; family Phocoenidae; genus Phocoena; species Phocoena sinus. The sequence continues at coordinate 30,927,878 of NC_045772.1, read as the reverse complement.
TGAGAGTTTCTGGTTCAGTAGGTCAGGGGTCCAAGAATTTGCATTTATATTTCCTAGATGTGACGCTTATGCTATCAATGAACCATTCTGTGGCAATCAGCAGACTAAATAAAAAGCGGTGTTGGGGACTTTCCTGGTGGCGCAGTGGTTAAGAATCCGCCTGCCAATGCAGGGGACACGGGTTTGATCCCTGGTCCAGGAAGATCCCACATGCCGCGGAGCAGCTAAGCCCATGCACCACAACTACTGAGCCTGTGCTCTAGAGCCCATGAGCCACAACTATTGAGCCCACGTGCCATAACTGCTAAAGCCTGTGCACCTAGAGCCCGTGCTCTGCAACAAGAGAAGCCGCCACAATGAGAAGCCCACGCACCGCAACAAAGAGTAGCCTCCGCTCGCTGCAACTAGAGAAAGCCCATGCGCAGCAACAAAGCCCCAACGGAGCCAAAAATAAAATAAATAAATATATTTTTTTAAAAAGTGGTGGTGGGATGCAGGGAGGAGACAGGAAGTAGAATGGTGGTTGCCAGGGGTGGAGGGGAGGAGGAGATGGGGAGTTACTATTTAATGGGTACAGAGTTTCAGTTTGAGGAGATAATGAAGTTCTAGATGGATGATGGTAAGAGTTGCACAACAATGCGAATGTACTTAATGTCACTGAGCTATATACTTACAAATGGCTAAATAGTAAACTTATGTTGTGTATATTTTACCACAATTGAAAAAAAAAGTAAGAGACGTATTGAAGGGGAAGAAAGTACATAAATAAAGGCATCCCTTTCGTGGGATGAACTTCAGTAGAATGGAGAGCACTATAGGAATGGGGAATTCTGGCATTGTTGGAGTAGTGGCAGTAGGGATGTAAAGAAATTGATAGATGTGTGCAAGTGTGACATAAATAAAATGAAGGGGAGGGGGCAGAAAAACTGTGAATGCTGTCCTTGGTCCTGAACCAATAGTACCTGTTGGCAAATGGTTATCTGACCTACTTTGAGGCACTGGTAACTCCTCTTTTCGGGCTTACAGTTCAATATTTAATTTTTTTAAAAAGAATGAAGATTTTTACTGTCTCAGAACAAATAAAATCCCGAATTATTATCAATTTACCTAGCTTATTCCTTGTATTTTGACCGTTGTATCAGGTTACCACTTGTAAGAATTTTCTCCTTTTTTTTTTTTTTTTTTTTTTGCGGTACGCGGGCCTCTCACTGTTGTGGCCTCTCCCGTTGCGGAGCACAGGCTCCGGACGCGCAGGCTCAGCGGCCATGGCTCACGGGCCCAGCCGCCCTGCGGCATGTGGGATCTTCCTGGACCGGGGAACGAACCCGTGTCCCCTGCATCGGCAGGCGGACTTTCAACCACTGCGCCACCAGGGAAGCCCCTCCTTTTTCCCATTAGAAAGAAAAGGCAGTACATGCCCCCTTTCCCTCTCCATCCTAATCATAAGCTTATACATTGGAAGGTCAGTTGAGGTGAAGTGTCACTAGGACTTGTCAAGTGACTGTGTAAGAGGGATGAAGGGGAAGATGGAATTGAAGATGGCTGGCAGGGTTCTGCTTAAACGACACCCCTCAAAGAGGCTTCAGAGACTACCCTATTTGGTGTGGCTCCTCTTTCCAGTCATTCCCTATCCAATTACCATGTTTTATTTTCTCCATAGCCCTTGCTGATCCCTCTGCCTTTACTTCCCTAAAATCTTTGCATGACCACCTTCTTTTACTTCACTTAGGTCTCACAAGCTTTTTAAAAATTCATGCCCCCACTCATTCCTTATCACATTTAACTTTCATTTTTCTTCAAGCATGTATGCCTCACAACTAAAAAATAGGCAAATGATTTGAAAAGACATTTCACCAAAGAAGATATATGAATGGCCAGAAAGCACATTAAAAGATTCCCAACATCATTAGTTATTAGAGAAATGCAAATCAAAACCACAATGAGATACTACTTCACAGCCACTAGGATAGCTATAATCGAAAAGATGAATAATCCTGGGTTGCAAGGATGTTTCAACATATGCAAATCAATAAATATAATATACTACATTAAAGGAATGAAAGACAAAAATCATATGATCATCTTAATAGATACAGAAAAAGTACTTGACAAAATTCTACATACTTTTATGATAAACACTCTTAATAAATTGAGTATAGAAGAAATATACTTCAACATTATAAAGGCCATATATGACAAACTCACAGGTATTCATACTCAGTGGTGAAAAGTTGAAAGCTTTTCCTCCAAGATCAAGAACAAGACAAAGGTGCCCACTCTCACCACTCCAATTCAGCATAGTACTGGAAATCCTAGACAGAGCAGTTAGGCAAGAAAAAGAAACAAAAGGCATCCAAGTTGGAAAGGAAGAAGTTAAATTGTGTGTTTGATGATGACATAATCTTGTATATAGAACATCCTAAAGACTCTACCAGAAACAGTTACACCTAATAAACAAATTCAGTAAAGTTACAGGATACAAAACCAACACACAAAAATCAGCTGCATTTCTACACACTAACAATGAACTATCTGAAAAATAAAGAGAACATCCTGTTTACTATAGCATCGAAAACAAAATACTTAGGAATAAATTTCACCAAGGAAGTTGATGAGCTATACATGAAACACTATAAGACACTGATGAAAGAAATTGAAGAAAAATAAGTGGAAAAATGTCCTGTGTTCATTAATCAGAAGAATTACTATTATTAATATTAATTTGTCCATACTACCCAAAGCCATTTATAGATTCAATGCAATCCCTATCAAAATTCCAATGGCATTTTTCACAGAAATAGAAAAAACAATCCTAAAATTTGCATGGAACCACAAAAGACCTCAACTAGTTAAAGCAATCCTGAGAACAAAGCTTGAGGCATAACCATTCTTTGTTTCACACTATAATACAAAGTTATAGTAATCAAAACAGTATGGTAATGGTATAAAAACAGACACAAGTCCAATGAAACAGAATCAAAAGCCCATAAAAACTCTCACATATATGGTCGACTAATATTTGACAAGGGAGCCCAAGAATACTCAATGGGAAAAGGACAGTCCCTTCAATAAACTGTTTTGAGAAAACTAGATAACCACATGCAGAAGGATAAAACTGGACCCTTATCTTACACCACTCACAAATATTAGCTTGAAATGGATTAAAGACCTAAACATAAGACCTGAAGCCATACAACTGCTAGAAGAAAACATAAGGGGAAAGCTCCTAGACACTGGTTGTAGCAATGATTTTTTGATATGACATCAAAAGCACAAGCAATAAACACAAAAATTAATAACTGAGACTACATCAAACTAAAAGGCTTCTGCACAGCAAAAGAAACAATCAGCAAACTAAAAAGGCAACCTATGGAATGGGAGAAAATACTTGCAAATCATATCTTTGATAAGGGGTTAATACCCAAAGTATATAAAGAACTCATACAACTCAATAGCAAAAACCAATCTGAATAAAAAATAGAGGAATATATATTTTTCCAAAAAAGACATATAAATGGCCAATAGGTACATGAAAAGGTGCTCAAAATCACTAATCATCAGGGAAATGCAAATCAAAACCATAATGAGAGAATCACCTGTTAGAATGGCTATCATCAAGAGAATGAGAGATACCAAGTGTTGGTAAGGATATAGAGAAAAGGGAACCTTTGTGCACTGTTGGTGGGAATGTAAATTGGTGCAACCACTATGAAAACAGTATGGAAGTCCCTCAAAAAATTAAAAATAGAACTACCATTTGATCCAGCAATCCCACTTCTGGGTATATATCCAAAGGAAATGAAAACAGGATCTCAAAGAGAAATTTGCACTCATATTTATTGCAGCATTATTCACAATAGCCAAGAAACGGGGGTAAAAAATATATATGCCATTAAAAAACAGAAGGGGGGGCTTCCCTGGTGGCACAGTGGTTGAGAGTCTGCCTGCCGATGCAGGGGACACGGGTTCGTGCCCTGGTCCGGCAAGATCCCACATGCCGCGGAGTGGCTGGGCCCGTGAGCCATGGCCGCTGAGCCTGCACGTCCAGAGCCTGTGCTCCGCAACAGGAGAGGCCACAACAGGGAGAGGCCCGCGTACTGCAAAAAAAACACATACACAAAAAAAACAAACAAAAAAAAAACAGAGGGGAATCCTGCCATTTGTGACAGCATGGATGAACTTTGAGGGCATTATGCTAAGTAAAATAATTCACACAAAGACAAATACTGTATGATCTCATATGTGGAATCTAAAAACATCAAACTCATAGAAATAAAGTAGAATGGTGGCTGCCAGGGCTGAGGAGTAGGGTAAAAAGGGAGATGTTGGTCAAAGGGTACAAACTTTCAATTATAAGATGAATAAGTTTTGGGGAACAAATGTACAGCATGGTGACTATAGTTAACAACACTGTATTGTAAATTTAAAAGTTGATATGAGAGTAAAGCTTTGATGTTCTCACCCTAATAACAACAAAAACAACAAAATGGTAATTATTTGAGGTAAAGTATGTATGAACTAACCTTATTATGGTAAACATTTTGCAATATAGCTGTTTATCAAATCATCACACTGTACATCTTAAACTTACACAAAGTTATATGTCAATTATATCTCAATAAAGCAGGGGAGAAAAATGGAAAATAACAAGTGTTGGTGAGGATGTGGAGAAATTGAAACACTCCTGAGTGGTGGCAATGTAAAATGATCTGGCCACTTTATACCTAGGAGTAGAATTGTTGGGTGATATGGTAACTTGATGTTTAACTTTGTGAAGAATTTCCAAACTGTTCCTCAAAAAAGTTAAACATAGAGTTACCATATTACCAACAATTCCACTCCTAGGTAAGTACCAATGATAAGTGAACATATATATCCACAGAAAAACTTGGACACAAATGTTCATAACACTATTACTCATAATAGCCAAAGAAAGAAAGAACCTAAATGTCCATCAACTGATTAATGGGCAAACAAAATGTGGTACATCCATAAAATGGAATATTATCTGGCAATAAAAAGGAATGATTTATGCTACAACATGGATGAAACATGAAAACATTACGCTAAGTGAAAGAAGCCAGTAAACAATATTTGATCCTGTTCACAAGACATTCTCAGAACAGACAAACCCATAGAGAAAGAAAGTGGATTCATGGTTGCCAGGGACTGCAGGGAGGAAAGAATGAGGAGTGACTACTAATGAGAAAGGGACTCCTTTTTGGGGGAGATGAAACTATTCTGGAATTAGATAATGGTGACAGTTTCACAACTTAAGTATAAAAACCTTGCTTTTTATACTTAAAATATTAAATAAAAATTTTTCTTTAAATGAATAAACACAGGTAACCACTTATCTTTTTTTTAAAAAAAAAACTATTGGAATAAAATTGCTTAACATTGTTGTGTTAGTTGCTGCTGTATAACAAAGTGAATCAGCTATATGTATACATATATCCCCATATGCCTTCCCTCTTGTGTCTCCCTTCTACCCTCCCTATCCCACCCCTCTATGTGGTCACAGAGCACCAAGCTGATCTCCCTGGGCAATGCAGCTGCTTCCCACTAGCTATCTATTATACATTTGGTAGTGTATATATGTCCATGCCACTCTCTCACTTTGTCCCATCTTACCCTTCCCCCTCCCCATGTCCTCAAGTCCATTCTCTACGTCTACGTCTTTATTGCTGTCCTGCACCTAGGTTCATCAGAACCATTTTTTTCCCCATATATATGTGTTAGCATATGGAATTTGTTTTTCTCTTTCTGGCTTACTTCACTCCGTATGACAGACTCTAGGTCCATCCACCTCACTACAAATAACTCAATTTTGTTTCTTTCTATGGCTGAGGAATATTCCATTGTATATATGTGCCACATCTTCATTATCCATTCATCTGTTGATGGACACTTAAGTTGCTTCCATGTCCTGGCTATTGTAAATAGAGCTGCAATGAACATTGTGGTACATGACTTTTTGAATTATGGTTTTCTCAGGGTATATGCCCAGTAGTGGGATTGCTGGGTCATATGGTAGTTCTATTTTTAGTTTTTTAAGGAACCTCCATACTGTTCTCCATAGTGGCTGTATCAATTTACATTCCCACCAACAGTACAAGAGGGTCTCCTTTTCTTCACACCCTCTCCAGCATTTATTGTTTGTAGATTTCTTGTTGATGGCCATTCTGACTGGTGTGAGGTGATAACTCATTGTAGTTTTGATTTGCATTTCTCTAATGACTAGTGATGTTGAGCATTCTTTCATGTGTTTTCTGGTGATCTGTATATCTTCTTTGGAGAAATGTCTATTTAGGTCTTCTGCCCATTTTTGCATTGGGTTGTTTGTTTTATTGATATTGAGCTGCATGAGCTGCTTGTAAATTTTGGAGATAATCCTTTGTCGTTGCTTTATTTGCAAATATTTTCTCCCATACTGAGGGTTCTCTTTTCATCTTGTTTATGGTTTCCTTTGCTGTGCAAGAGCTTTTAAGTTTCATTAGGTCCCGTTTATTTTTGTTTTTATTTCCATTTGTCTAGGAGGTGGATCAAAAAGGATCTTGCTGTGATTTATGTCATAGAGTGTTCTGCCTATGTTTTCCTCTAAGAGTTTTATAGTGTCTGGCCTAACATTTAGGTCTTTAATCCATTTTCAGTTTATCTTTGTGTATGGTGTTAGGGAGTGTTCTAATTTCATTCTTTTACAGGTAGCTGTCCAGTTTTCCCAGCACCACTTATTGAAGAGGCTGCCTTTTCTCCATTGTATATTCTTGCCTCCTTTATCAAAGACAAGGTGACCATATGTGCATGGGTTTATCAATGGGCTTTCTGCCCTGTTCCATTGATCTATATTTCTGTCTTTGTGCCATTACCATCCTGTCTTGATTACTGTAGCTTTGTAGTATAGTCTGAAGTCAGGGAGCCTGATTCCTCCAGCTCCGTTTTTCTTTCTCAAGATTGCTTTGGCTATTTGGGGTCTTTTGTGTTTCCATATAAATTGTGAAATTTTTTGTTCTAGTTCTGTGAAAAATGCCAGTGGTAGTTTGATAGGGATTGCATTGAATCTGTAGATTGCTTTGGGTAGTAGAGTCATTTTCACAATGTTGATTCTTCCAATCCAAGAACATGGTATATCACTCCATCTGTTTGTATCATCTTTAATTTCTTTCATCAGTGTCTTATAGTTTTTTGCATACAGGTCTTTTGTCTCCTTAGGTAGGTTTATTCCTAGGTATTTTATTCTTTTTGTCCCAATGGTAAATGGAAGTGTTTCTTAATTTGTCTTTCAGATTTTTATCATTAATGTATAAGAATGCAAGAGATTTCTGTGCATTAATTTTGTATCCTGCTGCTTTACCAAATTCGTTGATTAGCTCTAGTAGTTTTCTGGTAGCATCTTTAGGATTCTCTATGTGTAGTGTCATGTCATCTGCAAACAGTGACAGCTTTACTACTTTTCTGATTTGGATTCCTTTTATTTCTTTTTCTTCTGAGTGCTGTGACTAAAACTTCCAAAATTATATTGAAAAATAGTGGTGGGAGTGGACAACCTTGTCTTGTTCCTGATCTTAGTGGAAATGGTTTCAGATTTTCACCATTGAGAACAATGCTGGCTGTGGGTTTGTCATATATGGCCTTTATTATGTTGAGATAAGTTCCCTCTATGCCTACTTTCTGGAGGGCTTTTATAATAAATGGGTGTTGAATTTTGTCAAAAGCTTTTTCTGCATCTATTGAGATGATCGTATGCTTTTTCTCCTTCAATTTGTTAATATGGTGTATCACATTGACTGATTTGCATATATTGAAGAATCCTTGCATTCCTGTGATAAACCCCACTTGATATGGTGTATGATCCTTTGTTGGATTCTGTTTGCTAGTATTTTGTTGAGGATTTTTGCATCTATGTTTATCAGTGATATTGGCCTATAGTTTTCTGTCTTTGTGGCATCTTTGTCTGGTTTTGGTATCTGGGTGATGGTGGCCTCTTTGAATGAGTTTGGGAGTGTTCCTCCCTCTGCTATATTTTGGAAGAGTTTGAGAAGGACAGGTGTTAGCTCTGTTCTAAATGTTTGACAGAATTTGCCTGTGAAGCCATCTGGTCCTGGGCTTTTGTTTGTTGGAAGATGTTTAATCACAGTTTCAATTTAGTGCTTGTGATTGGTCTGTTCATATTTTCTAGTTCTTCCTGATTCAGTCTTGGGAGGTTGTGCATTTCTAAGAATTTGTCCATTTCTTCCAGGTTGTCCATTTTATTGGCATAGAGTTGCTTGTAGTAATCTCTCATGATCTTTTGTATTTCTGCAGTGTCAGTTGTTACTTCTCCTTTTTCATTTCTAATTCTATTGATTTGAGTCTTTTCACTTTTTTTCTTGATGAGTCTGGCTAATGGTTGATCTATTTTGTTTATCTTCTCAGAGAACCAGCTTTTAGTTTTATTGATCTTTGCTATCGTTTCCTTCATTTCTTTTTCATTTATTTCTGATCTGATTTTTATGATTTCTTTCCTTCTGCTAACTTTGGGGTGTTTTTGTTCTTCTTTCTCTAATTGCTTTAGGTGCAAGGTTAGGTTGTTTATTTGAAATGTTTCCTGTTTCTTAAGGTAGGATTGTATTGCTATAAACTTCCCTCTTAGAACTGCTTTTGCTGCATCCCATAGATTTTGGGTCGTCATGTCTCCATTGTCATTTGTTTCTAGGTATTTTTTTATTTCCTCTTTGATTTCTTCAGTGATCACTTCGTTATTAAGTAGTGTATTGTTTAGCCTCCATGTGTTTGTATTTTTTACAGATCTTTTCCTGTAATTGATATCTAGTGTCATAGCGTTGTGGCCGGAAAAGATACTTGATACAATTTCAATTTTCTTAAATTTACCAAGGCTTGATTTGTGACCCAAGATATGATCTATCCTGGAGAATGTTCCATGAGCACTTGAGAAAAATGTGTATTCTGTTGTTTTTGGATGGAATGTCCTATAAATATCAATTAAGTCCATCTTGTTTAATGTATCATTTAAAGCTTGTGTTTATTTATTTTGGATGATCTGTCCATTGGAGAAAGTGGGGTGTTAAAATTCCCCTAGTATGATTGTGTTACTGTCGATTTCCCCTTTTATGGCTGTTTAACATTTGCCTTATGTATTGAGGTGCTCCTATGTTGAGCGCATAAATATTTACAGTTCTTATATCTTCTTCTTGGATTGCTCCCTTCGTCATTATGTAGTGTCCTTCTTTGTCTGTTGTAATAGTCTTTATTTTAAAGTCTATTTTGTCTGATATGAGAATTGCTACTCCAGTTTTCTTTTGATTTCCATTTGCATGGAATACCTTTTTCCATCCACTTTCAGTCTGTATGTGTCCCTAGGTCTGAAGTGGGTCTCTTGTAGACAGCATATATACAAGTCTTGTTTTTGTATCCATTCAGCCTGTCTATGTCTTTTGATGGGAGCATTGAATCCATTTACGTTTAAGGTAATTATTAATATGTATGTTCCTATAACCATTTTCTTCATTGTTTTGTTTGTTATTGTAGGTCTTTCCCTTCTCTTGTGTTTCCTGCCTAGAGAAGTTCCTTTAGCATTTGTTGTAAAGCTGGTTTGGTGGTGCTGAATTCTCTCACCTTTTGCTTGTCTGTAATGGTTTCAATTTCTCCATCCAATCTGAATGTGATCCTTGCTTGGTAGAGTAATCCTGGTTGTAGGTTTTTCCCTTTCATCCCTTTAAATATGTCCTGCCACTCCCTTCTGGCTTGCAGAGTTCCTGCTGAAAGATCAGCTGTTAACCTTATGGTGATTCCTGGGCATGTTATTTTTTGTTTTTCCCTTGCTGCTTTTAATATTTTTTCTTTGTATTTAATTTTTGATAATTTGATTAATATGTGTCTTGGCATGTTTCTCCTTGGATTTATCCTGTATGGGACTCTGTGCATTTCCTGGACTTGATTATTTCCTTTCCCATATTAGGGAAGTTTTCAACTATAATCTCTTCAAATATTTTCTCAGTCCCTTTCTTTTTCTCTTCTTCTTCTGGGACCCCTATTATTCAAATGTTGGTGTGTTCAATATTGTCCCAGAGGTCTCTGAGACTGTCCTCAATTCTTTTCATTCTTTTTTCTTTATTCTGCTCTGTAGCAGTTATTTCCACTATTTTATCTTTCAGGTAGAACTTATCCATTCTTCTGCCTCAGTTATTCTGCTTTTGATTCCTTCTTTAGAATTTTTAATTTCATTTATTGTGCTGTTCATCATTGTTTGCTCTTTAGTTCTTCTGGGTCCTTATTAAATGTTTCTTGTATTCTCTCCATTCTATTTCCAAGATTTTGGATCATCTTCACTATCATTACTCTGAATTCTTTTTCAGGTAGACTGCCTATTTCCTCTTCATTTGTTTGGTCTGGCAGGTTTTTACCTTGCTCCTTCATCTGTTGCATATTTTTCTCTCTTCTCATTTTGTTTAACTTACTGTGTTTAGGGTCTCCTTTTCACAGGCTCGTAGTTCCCGTTGTTTTTGGTGTCTTCCCCCAGTGCGTAAGGTTAGTTCAGTGGGTTGTGTAGGCTTCCTGGTGGAGGGGACTGGTGCCTGTGTTCTGATGGATGAGGCTGGATCTTGTCTTTCTGGTGGGCAGGACCGCGTCTGGTGGTGTGTTTTGGGGTGTCTGTGAACTTAGTATGGTTTTCGGCCGCCTCTCTGCTAATAGGTGGGGTTGTGTTCCTGTCTTGCTAAGTTGTTTGGCATAGGGTGTCCAGCACTGGAGCTTGCTGCTCTTTGAGTGGGGCTGGGTCTTAGTGTTGAGATGGAGATCTCTGGGAGAGCCCTCGCTGATTGATATTACTTGGGGCCAGGATGCCTCTGGTGGTCCAATGTCCTGAACTCAGCTCTCCCATTTCAGAGACTCAGGTCTGACCCCTGGCTGGAGCACCAAGACCCTGTCAGCCACACGGCTTTCCAGGTTGTTGACACAAGAGCGAAGTACCGACATCCTAAATCAATTCTTGTTCCTGTCTTGAGAACTGCTGTCAGCTTTCTGCTTCAGCACTAGCCTTTGTCCCCGTGGTTTCAGCTGCTTGCCTTGCAAGTGACCCAGTTAACCCAGCTAGCTCGTATGGGATAACCACTTATCTTTTACCAGAATGTAAACTTTATATCAATCATCCTCATGGAACAGAATGAAAACATTACAAACAAGATAAAATTTATTAGTAAAGGAGTCAACTATGTTTATGCTAGTGAAAAGTTAAATAGCAGTGTGTTTTCAAGTCAAATGAGTAAGTAACTGGGGGAAAAAAGGCTCAGAGAGTAGCCTGGAAATTTCTTTTTATCTCCATAAAATAAATGAGAGTCATCCATTTTAGAATTTAACACCACAGAGCTACTATGGGTATTATTACCGCCTGCTGCATGGCAAATAGTAAGTGCTTAATAGCAGTTGGAGACTTATCCTTCTGTTTTCTGACCCCCCCCCAAGTTTTTTTTTTTTTTTTTTGCAGTATGCGGGCCTCTCACTGTTGTGGCCTCTCCCGTTGCGGAGCACAGGCTCCAGATGCGCAGGCTCAGCGGCCATGGCTCACGGGCCCAGCCGCTCCATGGCATGTGGGATCTTCCCGGACTGGGGCACGAACCTGTGTCCCCTGCATCGGCAGGCGGACTCTCAACCACTGCGCCACCAGGGAAGCCCCCCCCCTCTAAGTTTTGAGTAAATACTTTTTTCATCACAGAAGGGAGATGGGAGGCAGGTCAGAGGACAGCATTGTTGTGTCTTAGCTTCCCCAGGCCCAGGAACTCAGTCTGAGTCTCATGGAGAGAGGGAGCAGAGGGAGAAGCAGGATAAGCTGCTTTGTGGTTGAGTCGGGTGAGACACTTAACACAGGCTGCACTGCTTGGGCACCCTGGAAGCTAAGTGGAAAACGAGGCACCAGAGGAGAAGGCTCCCTCCCAGGTCTGCATGGACCACAGCATGGCCTCAGCACCATAAAGACTGCAGGGACCTTACCCTGCTGCGTTTCTGTGAACTGTTCAATTCAACTGGATCATCTAAATCAGTGGTTCATAACTAGGGACAATCTCCCCCCACCACACACCTTCCTTGGGGGGACATTTGGCAATGTCTAGAGAGAGACATTTATGGTTGTCACAACTGGGGGTGTGGGTGCTACTGGCATCTGCTGGGTAGACAGCAAGGATGTTGCTAAACATCCTGCAATGCATAGGGCAGCCCCTTGCAATAACTCTCCAGTCCCAAATGCCAATAGTGCCAAAGTTGAGAACTCTTGGTTTAAATGAAAGCACTTAGCACAGTGCCTGGCGCTTGTTAAAAGCTCAAGAAATGTTGATTCACTGTTATGGGCTGGTCTTCTCCTGGTGTTCAGAATGTTTCAAATAATTGGCAATCCCCTGAACTCACCATATATATACTACAGTTTCTTCACTGTAAGGCATACTTTTTAAAAATAATCACTGTTTCAGTTTTTTGACTTGGCATGAGATGTGATCATTTATATATTTTCTCCCTAAGTAGATGTTATCAAATCTTGGTGGATGTCAGTTAATCACCTCTTGAACTTCCGAAAAAGCAGTCTACTGTGTACCCTTCTAGGTTTCTATTTCCTGTGTTAGATCAGGAGCTCCTGAAATAGTGCCTGGAGACATGAAAAAGTAACCTATTCATATGTGAGTTGATTTATTATCACCAATACAGAGTCACTAATTGACTCTTCTCCTGCTGCTGCTGACAAATACTGCTGTCAAGCTCTGCACATGCTAACCTTTTTCTGATGAATACTTAGAACAACAAAAAGCTGCAAAACATTAGCTTTGGTCGGGGCCCTGGGAAGTCTTTCAATTCCTTTCTATTAGAGATGAGAAACTAGAGATCTCTGAAGGCTCGTTGACTTTCCCAACTCCATTCAGCTAGACCATCACGGAGCTCCGTGGTGCTTTCCACAGACACTAGAGAAAAGGTAACCAAAATGCCCAGTAGGATGGAAATGGCATGGATGCCAGTGAGGTGGGGAAAAAAAAATGTACACCGCAGGAGATCAGGAAGGACTGAACAGAAAACATGGCTGTTGAGCCATCACCTCTAAACAGGAAAGGGGATTGGGATTGGGTAAAGGCCAGGGAGGAGAGTGGTTGTAAAGGGTCTGGATGTGGAGTGTGTAAGGGCACTGCAGATGGATGAAATAATCTGACAATCCTGGAGCGCTAAGCAGCATATTATAGTATGGAAACTGTAAGTAGTTGGTTTGTTGGAGCGCAGGGTACCAGGGAGGTGAGGGAGAGATGAGAGTTTCAACCTGAGGAATTTGGACATAGTATGAGTAGAATCTGTCAGGAGCCAGATGCCACTCTCAAATAGGGGAATTGAGGAGAGCTTAATAAAGGGACTGTTTACAATGGTGTGGCAGGATTAGGGGAAACAACTGAGATATGCTGTGCTATGGGGGTAATAACAGCACAAAGCCATTTCCATCCCTAGGTCTGAAGGGGGACATGGAGAGCCAACACCAAGGGACCAGATATCTCAGAGTCTGCATGACAGGAGCTGTGGGCTTTGCTATAAGGGTACTGTCTTCTCTTAGCAACCTGGCTGGGAGGGGCCAGGGGAAATAATACCCCAGACCTCAATGCTCGTGACTTCCATTAGTTAAAATAAACTGGAAGTTAGTGGGCAAGGGAAGCAATGGAGGCAGTCTTTACAGGTCAGCATCCAGGGGCCCAGAGCAGAGCAGAAAGTGGTGGAGAGTAGACCCAAAGGGACAAACAGAAAACATTCAGCACAGAAGAAGTGACAAACAGCTGGAGGAATCAACAAAATCTCGGAAAGCATCCCGTGGGTCTCAGGACATCACTGAAGATTTCAAAGTTGGAGCACCACTGGCCTCTAGAGGGCGCTCAAGGATTTCTCTCCTTACACTCAATTGCACCAGAGAAGAAACGTCAATAGAGGCTAAGGACAAAAAAAGATTCCACAAAATGAGCCCTTCGCTAGGGGATGGAACTCAGAAGTGGAAAGGGATTGTTCCCAGAAATGGAAATTTCCCCTTTGCACTTAGATTTAGTACATTTGGATTGATTTGTAATAATACCAATTAACTAAATCAAAGCTAACACTATTCTTCACTGTGTGCCAAGTTTTAGCACAACATTTAGTACAACTCTTCGAGGTAAACACCATTTAAAATCCCATTTTACAGATTAGGAGACTGAGAGCACCTGGATTTAGACCCACATTACACTGGACTATTCTGCTCTTTCTTTCTCCCGGGTTGCTGGTTTAGTCCACTAGGTCAAAGCTTGCCCTTCCTTCGAAGCTTAATAAAACCAGGGCAGGGTCCAATGAAAAGGAGGCTTGAAAAGAGAGGAAAGTTTCTATGTTAGGGTTTATTTTCATTTAACAATTTTAAGCACATATTTAATGACTGAACACTGACTACCTGCCAGGCTTTGGGCCGGGTGCCAGGGGTACCCAGGTGAACAAGATGAGAGGTACCACAGTGTAACACCTAAGAGGTTTCAGAGCCTGAGGAACAGATGTGAATCCCGAGTCGATCACATGCTGCCCATGTGAGCAGGGTCAGTCACGTAAATCACTTAACACTTTCCTCACTCTCTAAAATATAATAGATAAATACACTTAGAACAACGCCAGGCATGTTGTTAGTACTACAAAGGCGTGAACTGCTATCCTTACAACATACTGTCAGGCTCTGAAGCTTTTTCAATAGATGGAGAGACACAGAGAGAGACAAGGTCAGGTTCTGGGCCGGGTGCAAAAAAGCCAAAAAGGCCATGTTGTCTGCCGCTTTGGCAAGGCCTGGGGTTATAAGGGCAAAAGGGGTTCTGGAGGCTCTACTTGGCCCAGTTCAGCTGTTGGGTTTGGGGTCAAAGCTCTAGTTCCGAGGTGGCAGACAAGCTCCTGTCTGGCATTCCGACTCTGACCAGTTGATACTGGCTGCCTGGACCACTAGTAGGCGGGATTCTCAGACTGCATGCAGAATTAATGAGAAAGAATGCCATGAGCCATAAAGGCTTTCTGCCATTGACAGTATTGAGAGGAGATGGCTCTTGGTTCTAGAATAGTTCTTTGCCTGGAATGTCCCTTTAGCAGGGGGATCTGGGGAGGCCTCAGAGGTCCTGACTAAAGTCACAGATGAAGGTAACCAGTCACCCCCGTTTGTCTAGGACTGTCCCAGTTTCAGCTCTGAAGGAATCATCCTGCATCCGAGGAAGCCCCTCCATCTTAGACACAACCCAATTAACGTCACAGGCTTTTTCTACCTGACAACACTTTAAAAAACAACTATAAACTCTGACCAGTAGGGATTCTTTTTTCAGCCTGTGAAAAGGCATGTCTTCTGGTCTGCTGTAATATACTGGCCTGTATATCCCTAACTTTCCCTTCACCTCACAACAGCCAACGGTATAGCTCTCTCATTTCTCAGCTATTTTCCCTGCTCTATCCATTGAAGTCTTAGCAGGAAACAGATGGCACCCTCAAAGGGGTTTAACTGAAAAGCATTTCACGCAGGGATTATTTACAGAGGCGTGGGCAGGGTTCATGGAACCAGCAAGATCTGGGAAGACACCCAGGGATTAGCCCTCGGCCCCAGAGTGGGGTGCTGGTCCTGGCCTGCGGAGAGCTGAGCTGTGCAGAGAGGCCCTGGAGCCTCAGCCGGGAGGAGCGGGCAGGCGGGAGGAGGAACCCCTGACGTGGGCCCCCGCCTGCCCTCCAGCCTCTTGCCGGTGCCTCCCGATCAGAGGGCAAGGGAAGCACACCAGGCGGCAGCAGGTGTGGTGGCCGTCAGCCTCCCAAGCCCCAGAGTCTGGCCAGAAAAGAGCTAAGAATAACCAGGCCAGGCCATCCTGTTGTCACTCAGCTTCCGTTCTAGTCCTTTCCTCGGCTGAAGAAACTCAGGAGCCCAACAACGAGAACACTCAACATCGCGTCGCCGAGGGGTGACAGAGTTCAGTCCTGCTCCTTCCTGGAAACTAAAGCCAGCAGGGTGCAAGGCAACCAGGAAAGCGAGACAAAGAAACAATGACCACAGCATGTAGTGGCTCCAGCCCTGCGTCTGAGTGGAACTAATGTGACAATCCTGACTTCTTCCACCGTTCAGTCCATGAGGCCCTTACTCTCGACAGCACCTTGGAGGTGAAGGTGTTCTTACCTGAAGGGATGAGCCAACCTTCAGTCTCACAGGACCCAGGTACTTAAGGGCTCTGTCTTTATCGAGTTGCTGTGGTCTCCCACTGACCATGACTATTGAACAGGGAGTGCAATAAATTCCATGGGCTCCAGACATAGCGTTGTCCCCATTTTGTAGCAACAATCCAATTTCTCCCTGATAAGCAGAATCAATCACACTGGCCCATTACAGGCATCCAATTCTCTGCCCTTAATTAGTGGCAGGCACAGCCTGAGATGGCCAGGGGGCAGTTTCAGCGTCGTCCAGTGGAAATATTCCTCCCTGTTTGGCACAAGGACCTCAAACTCACTAGATACAATGTTTCAGGGACAGGAAGATAATCTTCTTGAAGTGGGTTATTAAGGGTAACATTGAGAGAAGCCACTGCCACCTCCACCCCTGGGCTCCCAGGGCCATATACTCAATACCTTGTATTGACTACTGACCTGACTGCTCGAGAAACAACGCCCCAGCATCACAAGATGTTGTCTCCCCCGCCTCCATGAACTGAGCCTTCAATAAGTCAGACAAAGACAAATATCATATGACATCACTTATAAGGGGAATCTAAAAAAAGATACAAATGAATCTAAAAAAATGATACAAATGAACTTATTTACAAGATAGGAACAGACTCAGATTTAGAAACAAACTTTATGGCTACCAAAAGGGAAAGGTAGGGGGAAGGATAAATCAGAAGTTTGGGATTAACATACAAACACTACTATATGTAAAACAGATAATCAACAAGGACCTACTGTATAGCACAGGGAACTCTACTCAATATTCTTTAATAACCTATGTGGGAAAAGAATCTGAAAATGAATGGATATATGTATAACTGAACTGTATACCTGAAACTAACACAGCATTGTAAATCAACTATACTCTAATATAAAATAAAAACTGAATTGAAAAAAACCCTGAGCCTTCAACATGACATTCCATCATTCCATCAAGCCAGGTGCTTCTAGGTGATGTAAGAACAATGGATTTCTTGATGTCAGCTCTCAATACCACAGTTATTTCACTGTAAATGAGCTCCTCGGTCAGAGGCGATGATGTGTGTGATACCATGGGGGTGAACAGGCAGCCTATCAACCACATATGGTGGTGCTGGCCGAAGCATCACCGGTAGGAAAGGGGAGTCACTCTCCAGGATATGCCATTATTTCCATACAGACACTTTACTGCCCCTTCCAAAATGGAGTGGTCCAAAATAATTGACCTGAGTGGCAGGTGCTCCCAGGAAACGATGCCAAGTAAGGGCTCAGTGTTAGATTCCAGTTTAGAAAGTTGGCACTCAGCGACGGCAGAGGCCAGCTCAGCTGTGGTGAGAGGACGTGCCTGTCTTCATTCCCATATATCGTGTCTATTTCTTCCCACAGCCACTTGGTACTTGGGCCATTTATGCGAGCACAGAGATGGCCGGGGAAGGGGCTTGCTGACAAACAAGGCATAGGTCGTCTTGACCTCCTCCTTACTTAGCCTTCCATGAAATGGATGTCCTCTGGGGGGCATTTACATGGGGCTCAAATGGCTTTGAACACTGTAGCCATTCGTAGGGATCCATGACGTAATTTCCCTACAGATGATCTTGGCCCCAGTCTTCCAATATGTTTAAAAATTGCTAAGTCCCTGATAAGTTGACCAACCTGGTTAGCCATTGCCCATGAATCAGTGTATTTCAGGAAAACTCAGGCTATCTCTTTTTTCATGTCAAGTGACCAACCACATGTAGTGCCCAAAGTTCTATCTACTGGGAGATTTCCCTCTGACTTGCAGAGCCACCCTAGACAGATACCTCCTTGAATCAGGCCAGCATCCCCCTGTCTTCTGATTCTTTGGTCAGAGGGAATTCCCTGGGGCCAGAGGTAGGGTTTGAGGGAGAGGCAGGAAACAGTAGGAAGTCTGAGTCGTCTGGTTCTGCAGGGAAGAGAAGGGCTGAGAATAGAATTGGGGATGTGAAGGGACAGAGGATAACAGCTCACCCACATATGTGCAAGTTCTTTACCCTTAAATTTAAATGGAGCTTCAATAACCTTCTTACTTTATATGAGAAAATTCTTACAGACAAAACAGCATCAACATTCAAGCCAAGAAGGCAATAGAGGAATAAAAAATTAGCACTTGACATATATTTCTGACAAATAATGTATTTCATGGTCCATCCTGACCGTACCTGAGGTAAAAGTAGATGCATCCAACATCTAAGCTTAATTGATTTTTGCCAGAAAGTCTATTTTGAAATGTGAGCTTCTGATACATTCCTTATGTTTGTGCTTTTTAAAACAAGTTTCATTTTTATATTTTCTTTGTCAGCAGGGGAAAAATCAGATCAATTCTATAAGATCAGTTCTACACAAGCATTATTGAAACTGTTAGAGTCCTAAGATGGAGTCTTTAAAATAAATGTGCTTAAACTAACCTATGATGTCAGAAGTCAGGAAAGGTAGCACAAGGGGGCATCTAGTGGCTGATAATGTTGTGTTTCCTCCTCGGGGCAGAAACTTCATTTCGTGAAATTACAACAAGCAGTGCACTTATGATAGATGTTCTATTGTATATGTCTATTACACTTTAATATGAAGGGAGAAATGGAATGTGTTTTATATAATCATGACATTCTTGCAAACGTTTTCATGAACTAGAAACTAGATTAGACAATTTCACAAAATGCTGCACAATCAGTGCATTCTTCCAGCTAACCAGCCCATCAAAATCATTTATTGAAGGTGTAGAATGCAAGGCATTGCATTAAATATTGTCTATAGACTTGCGGGGAAGGCAACATATCTACATTTAAAACAATTAATCACAAGACAAATATTTATTGAGTACCTGCTAAGTAGCGGGCACTAGTCTAGACCCCTGAGCTTACATGAGTGAGCAAAACAGGCAGAATTCTCATCCTTGTGGAACTGATGCCTAGTGAGAGAAGACAGCCAATTAACAACAAACAATAAGTAAATTGCATGATTTGTCAGATGGTGATATGGGATGTTCAAGAAAATCAAGCAGGGTAAGAGAGATTGGGAGTGTTGTAAGGGAAGTTTGCAATTTTAAATAAGATGTTCAGGTGGACATCACTAAGGAGGTGATACTTAAGCAAAGATGTAAAAAAGATGTTACCCATGTGTAGAGCTGGAGAAAGAGAATCCAGGCAGAGGACACAATGAGTCAGAAAAGGACCTGATGAGTTCAAGCCAAAGAAACCAGTGTGATTAGGATAAGATGAGCTAAGGGGAAAGGAGTAGATGTGAGGTCAGGGAATTAATGAGAGGAAAGATAATTTTAAACTGTTGTATGATTCTGGTTTTTACTTTCAATGAAATGGGACACCATTGCAAGAACTTGAGTAAGGGAGTGGCATGAGCTGACTTACATTTTTAAAGTATCTAGTTGCTATTTTGTGAATAGACTACAAAGGAGGAAGAGTAGTCGAAAGAGGAAACCTCCTACACTGTTGGTGGGAATGTAAATTGGTGCAGCCGCTATGGAGAACAGTATGGAGGTTCCTTTAAAAACCAAAAATAGAGCTACCATATGATCCAGAAATCCCACTCCTGGGCATATATGCAGAAAAGAAAAAAACTCTAATTCAAAAAGATACATGCACCCCAATGTTCATAGCAGCACTATTTACAATAGCCAAGACATGGAAGCAATGTAAATGTCCATCAACAGATAAACAGATAAAGAAGATGTGATAGATACACACACACACACACACACACACACACACACAAATGGAATATTACTCAGCCATAAAAAGAATGAAATAATGCCATTTGCAACAACATCAATGCACCTAGAGATTGTCATACTAAGTGGAGTATGTCAGATAGAGAAAGACAAATAACATACGATATCACTTATATGTAGAATCTTAAAAAAATGATACAGAGGAACTCATTTACAAAACAGAAATCGACTCACAGACATAGAAAACAAACTTATGGCTACCAAAGAGGAAGAGGGTGGGGGGATAAATTAGGAATTTGGGATTAACAGATACACAATACTAATATAAAATAGACAAACAACAAGGACCTACTGTACAGCACAGGGAACTATAGTCAATATCTTTTTAATAACCTAATGGAAAAGAATCTGAAAAAGATTTTATGTATAATATCTTAAAATATATATTATATATAACTAAATCACTTTGCTGTACACCTGAAACACTGTAAACCAACTATACTTCAATTTTAAAATATTGACAAAAAAGAAAAGACTAGTAACGGGGAGACCAGTCAGGAGGCTGTTGCAATAATCCAGGTGAAAAAGGATGGTGACCTGGACCAGGCTGGTAGCAGCAGACGTGTAAATAATTGTCAGCATTTGGATATGTTTTGAAGATTGAACCAACAGGATTTTTGAAGGATTGGATATGAGATTTGAGTAAAGAGAGGAGTCAAGCGTGGTTTTGAGATTTCAGGACTGAACAAAGGTGAAGCTGTCATCAACTCAGATGAGGAAGACTGTGGGTAGAGCGGGACTGAGGAGGAACATGACAAGTTCCGTGTTGGGCACAATAAGTCTGGGATGTCTCTCAGACATCCTAACAGAAAAGTTAAGTAGGTAGTAAAGTATATATGAGTTTAGAGTCCAAAATAAATGTGTGAATGTGAATGTAAATTTCAGGTTAATAGGCATAGAGATTATATTTATAAGATTAGATGAGATAACCAGGAAGAGAACATAAAATAGAGGAGAGAACCAAAGACTAAGCCCTGGAGCAGTCCGAGAGACGCACCAAGCAATAAAGAAAGAACAGCCAGTTCTGTCCTAGGGTATTCCAAGCCTGCGACAGGACTGGTTGACTTACCACTTACCACTGTAATAATTACCTCCCAGGAAGAGAAGTCCAAGGACATTTTACCAGTGTCTATGCCAAGCCATGATCATGAGTAATCACACAGTACCTGGCATATAGTAGCAAGAGCTTCTGAATTATTGCAAATTGTTGAATGAATTATTTCAAGGCTCTGCACACAGGCCAAAATCTCTTGAGGCTTTAGCTCTTATTATTAGAGAGACCTGGTATTCTAAATACATTCAGACTCCCTCCCCTTCGTACCCTCTGGGCACACTGGGGACCAGATGGGTCAATGTGGTTCCTACTTGGGACTGAGCTGAAAGCCTATAGGCTGTTTCACTCAAAACATCTGCTCTTTCCCCTGATCAACACTATCTGATCGATTCTTTTTGGTCCGGAAATATCTACCTGCTGTAACCAAGCATTCTTCTGCCCCAGAGCCTCTGTCTCTTTGGTCCCTCAGTCTGGCCCATTTCCCCTTTGAACAGCTTACTGCCTCTCTTCACTGAAGCCTCCGCTTAATGTCATCTCTTCAGAGAAGCCTATTAGCATCATGTGATCTCAAACTGTGCTGGTCTTTTGCACTTTCTTTTTATACCACTCACTACTACCTGCCATTATATTTATTTGTTTGGTGATTGGTGATATGGTCTGAGTTGTACCCCCTGAAAATTTGTATGTTGAAGCCCTTCCCTTCGGCATGCTAAATGTAGATTGAGAAGTAACTGAGTTTAAATGAGGTCTTAAGAGTGGAGCCCTGATCCAATAGGATTAGTGTCCTTATAAGAAGGGACACCAGAGATTCAGCTCTCTCTCTGCCGTGTAAGGACACAGTGAGAAAGTGGCCACGTGCAAGCCAGAAAGTGCCCTCACTGGGAACAGAATTAGCCAGCTCTGTGATCCTGGACTTCTAGCCTCCAGAACCACGAGAAATACATTTCCGTTGTTTAAGCCACCCAATCTATGGTATTTTGTTATGGCAGCCCGAACTGACTGAGACCATTGGTTACCTTCTTTCTGCCTCTTCCAATAAGAGTCTCTTTAAAGCAGGATTTTGGGGTTTTTGTTTTCCTATTCCAGTGTATGGAACTAGAACAAAGTTTCACCCACAGCAAGCTACTCATTAAATGTTGATGAATGAATCAATTCTCAGATCTGGTCAAGATGTCACTTAGTTAAATAGTTTCATGAATGACCCCCCCATGTGGAAGGTTCTGGCTGAGCAAGAGAAAAAGTAAAGAACACGTGGTCCCTGGCCCACGAAAAGCCTGAAATCTGGTCGTTCTGGGTTAGGTTGCTCTGTTAGGCTGATAGCAATTCACTTCCCCAAACTCCAAATTCTGTTTCCTGCCAGGCCCAGAGAGGAGGGACAGTGCTTTGGGTAATAACAA
The DNA here is from genome assembly GCF_008692025.1 of Phocoena sinus. Taxonomy (NCBI): domain Eukaryota; kingdom Metazoa; phylum Chordata; class Mammalia; order Artiodactyla; family Phocoenidae; genus Phocoena; species Phocoena sinus. Next base: position 30,905,482 of record NC_045772.1, on the reverse strand, counting down.
CCCTCATTTTAGCAGAGGCTCCAGGGTGTTTTCCATGAGCGTCATCTCGGGCAAACAGAGCAGGTTTTCAAAGTAAATTTAGCATCTCATTTGGGATGAATAGTATGTGTTTTTTTCTTATAAATCATACCCAGCGGGCTTCCCTGGTGGCGCAGTGGTTGAGAGTCCGCCTGCCGGTGCAGGGGACACGGGTTCGTGCCCCGGTCCGGGGGGATCCCGCGTGCCGCGGAGCGGCTGGGCCCGTGGGCCGTGGCCGCTGGGCCTGCGCGTCCGGAGCCTGTGCTCCGCGACGGGAGAGGCCACAGCAGTGAGAGGCCCGCGTACAGCTAAAAAAAAAAAAAATCATACCCAGCAATCCTTTTCTCAACCTTGGCCCTTGAAGAGTAGAGGATATGGCATTTCTGACCAAACCAGTTACAGGATGGGAGTACAATATAGAGATACTTGTATGAAAGGGTTTGGAGAAAACCCGTGTCTCTCTTGTCAGGAGACCCCCAATTCAGGATCTTATATCCTTGACTGAACTCTGACTTTGAAAATTTCCCAAAGTATATACACACGCACGCGCGCGCGCACACACACACACACCCCATAATTAATATATTCAGGCTGAAACCAGCTAACACAGTGGCGCATTGTGTAGAGGTTGATATTTATAGTGACCTGACTCCTGGACTATGTGGACATGAGGGCCAAAACTAGCTAATTGTGTGGGGAAAAGTAATAATATTATGGATCCACAAGGCTGTGAAAGATAAAAAAAGAAGATAAGCAATAAGAAAAGCTTTCAGTCCTCTATTTGGAGGTAGAAGGGTTTTATTTCTGTCTCAAGTGTAGGCTTAGGCAAACCCAAGCCTTGCTCTTTGTGGTGGGCTTATAAGCAGGGTAAATGGAAAAAGGGAAATTCCTGGCAAGCCCTGGCTTGGAGATGGTACAAAAAATCCTCAGTAAGTATAGTGTATTTCCTTCTTTTCTGAATCCATACTAACTTGCCCAGTAAAACTTTCTTTAGTCCTTTACTGATTCCAAAACTTATTTTAATTTTTGCCTTTCGCTTCTTATTTCCTTTCCCACAGATGGTGGGTAAAATATAAGCCTGTAAAAGTAAAGCTTAAAAGACTTACGTTTCTTTTTTTGGCTTTCAAATGTTTCACACGACTACGTGATAGTCCCACCTCATCCACTCACACTTACATTTTTCCTCTTCCTAGCATTAATAGGCTTAAATGTTTGGTTAGGCAGGAAATTTAGAATAGGGAACTTCATCCACCATTCTCTTGCCTCTTGAAGGAGTTTTTAAAAATACTGAAGAGATTCGATTCTAGGTACAATAAGGTGAGCACATTCATTCATTCCACCCTGTTCCTCTCACTGAATGCAGCTGTGAAACCTGCACACAACACATGGAGCATCTGAGGGTCCTACGGTAAGTAGTAGCAGGCAGATTGGAGAAGATGACCAAAATGGTGATTTGATAACTTTTTCCCTTCTGGTATCTCTTGAAATTCAAGTCTGTCCAACAATATGTAAAAACAATAATATACAATGCCAAGTGGAATTTACCCTACAAATGCAAGACTGGTTCCGCATTGAATATCAGTCAATGCAATTCACCATATCAACAGTCTAAAGAGTAAAAAACAAAAACAAACAAAACAAACCAACAAAAAACACCAAAAGCGTGAAACATAAAAGAAAAAATTGATAAATTGGACTTCATCAAATTTTTGCTCTACAAAAGATACTAGGAGCATGAAAAGACAAGCTACAAACTGGGAGAAAATATTTGCAAATAATATTTCTAAAGAAGAACTTTTATCCGGAATACATAAAGAACTCTCAAATATCAACAATAAGAAAAAAATTCGACTCTGACATAAATTGTATTAACATTTACTTAGGTCAGTCTCCCAAGGCAATAGAAAGAAAAGCAAAAGTAAACAAATGAGTCTTAATCAAACTTATAAGCTTTTGTACAGCAAAGGAAACCATAAATGAAGTGAAAAGACAACCTATGTATTAGGAGAAAATATTTGCAAACAATGTGACTGACAAGGGCTTAATTTCCAAACCATACAAACAGCACTATTTACAATAGTCAAGACATGGAAGCAACCTAAATGTCCATTGACAGGTGAATGGATAAAGAAGATGTAGTACACATATACAATGGAATACTACTCAGCCATAAAAATGAATGAAATAATGCCATTTTCAGCAACATGGATGGACCTAGAGATTATCATACTAAGTAAGTCAAAAGAGAAAGACAAATACCATATGAGATCACCTATATGTGAAATCTAAAATATGACACAAATGAACTTATTCATGAAACAGAAAGAGACTCACAGATGTAGAAAACAAACTGATTGTTACCAAAGGGAAAAGGGGGTGGGGGAGGGATAAATTAGGAGTTTGGGATTAGCAAATACAAACTACTATATATAAAACAGATAAACAACAAGGTCCTACTGTATAGCACAGGGAACTATGTTCAATATCCTGTAATAAACCATAATGCAAAAGAATATGAAAAAGAATATACATACATGTGTATAACTGAATCACTTTGCTGTATACCAGAAACTAACACAATGTTGTAAATCAACTATACTTCAATAAAAAAAATTAAGAAGAAAACAATCCAATATTAAAATGGACAAAAGACCTGAAGAGATACCTTACCAAGGAGAATGTCAAGATGGCAAATAAGCCCATGAAAAGATGTTCGATATCATTAGCCGTTAAGGAAATACAAATTACAGCTACAATGACACATCTATTACCATGGCTAAAATAAAAATTACCAACATACCAAGTGGTAGCAAGGATGCAGAGCAACTGTAATTCTCACACTTCGTTGGTGGGGATATAAAATGGTACAAGCCCTCTGGAAAAAGTTTGGAAGTTTGTTTGTTTACATTTTTATTAGCATATAGCTGATTTACAATGCTGTGTCAGTTTCTGCTGTACAGCAAAGTATATCAGATATACATATACATATATCCACTCTTTTTTAGATTCTTTTCCCATATAAGTCATTACAGAGTCTAGAGAAGTGTTTCCTGTGCTATACAGTAGGTCCTTATTAGTTATCTATTTTATATATAGAAGTGTGAACTTGTCAATTCCAGTCTCCAAATTTATCCCCCTCACCTTTTCCTCCTGGTAACCATAAATTTGTTTTCTACATCTGTGACTATATTTCTGTTTTGTAAATAAGTTCATTGGTACCATTTTTTTAGATTCCACATATAAGCGATTATCATATGATATCTGTCTTTCTCTGTCTGACTTATTTCATTCACACTCACCATATCCAGCAATCCTATTCCTGGGTATTTATCATAGAGAAATAAATACATTTACAAAAACAAACAAACAAGCTTTGTACATAATTGTTTATATAGTGGCTCTAGTCGTAATCACCAAAAATTGGAAATAACCCAAATGTCCTTCAGTTAGTGAACAGATAAACAAACAGTGGTGAATCTGAATAATGGAATACTACTCAGCAATACAATGAACCAACTTCGAATCATTCTACAACTTGGATGAATCTCAAAGGCATTAAGCTGAGTGACAGTAACCAGTCTCAGAAGGTTACCTACTCAATGATTCCATTCATATGAAAGTCTCTAAAGGACAAAGTCATAGTGATGGAGAACAGATTAGGGGTTGGGGAGAGAGTATGATGGCAAAGGGATAACATGAGGGCGTTTCAGGCAGGATAGAACTGTTCTGCATCTTGATCCTGGTGATGGTTACATGAATTTATATACTTGTTAAAATTTATAGGACAGTACATACAGAAAGGTCAATTTTATTGTATGTTAATTTAAAAAATGAGACTGGAAAAAACATAGAAGATTGCACAGATATATAAAACAGGCGGAAAATCGTCATTTTTCTCAGTTTTCCTTTTCCATTTATCTAGGATAGAAAACTATTTAGGCAAAGTACTTTCAGATTTAATATTCTACATGTGTGTTCATTCCCAATTTCCATCAAAGCATCCATGCAACTTGAGTCACCGAGTGCAGATCTGGAACAGATAGCTGGGGGGAAAGGACAGGCTATCAGAAAGTTAATGACTTGGCCTGATGCCACGTTTAAAGGAACAAGGAGGACATTCAAACCTTAATGGAAGTATTCAGTCCATGAGACAAGGAGACAAGCTTTAGCTTTAATCAGCTTTTCCTGCAATATGTTCCATGAGTTTGCTGGGTCACCAAATGACCAGCTTCAAGTTCTTAAGCTCACAAGAAGGCGAAACCATTGCTTTTCTATGATCCTCAAAACAAAGCTCTATACACAACAGAACTGTGCCACCAGGCCCAAAATAAGACTACAAATTTGTTGATTTTTTTTTTTTTTTTTTGGACTGAAGCTCCCTGAGAACTTACCTGCCTTATGCACAGTTGCTCCCAATACCCAGCATGTAACAGATATTCACTTAGTGTTTACTGGATTGAGCTGAATATTAGAAAGTGGCTTTAACTTACTAGGATTATTTTAGGATCCCTAGTTTGGACTAGGTTAGCACTCGTAGTAAAAATAAGAGGAAAATGCCTGATAGGAAGGAGGGTGAAATATTTTTCATGGTTTGAACATCAATCAGAACAGGGAGGCATCATCTAGAACCCCACTGATGGAAGTCAGGAGATTTGACCTTGACTCCAGGCTGGGTTCTGTCTCTCCGGCACTCACAGAGCAGACAGCCACAAGGATAGCATAGCCAGGGGAGGTGGTGACCCCCCTGTGCCATGTGGAGCAGAAGGCAGTATCTTTTGAAAATATCAAGAGTGACCTGGACTTCCCTGGTGGTGCTGTGGTTAAGAATCCGCCTGCCAATACAGGGGACACAGGTTCGATCCTTGGTCCGGGAAGATCCCACATGCCTGCCGCGGAGCAACTAAGCCCGTGCGCCACAACTACTGAGCCTGCGCTCTAGAGCCCCCAAGCCACAACTACTGAGCCTGCTTGCTGCAACTACTGAAGCCCGTGCACCTTGAGCCCATGCTCTGCAACAGGAGAAGCCACCGCAATGAGAAGCCCGTGCACTGCAACAAAGAGTAGCCTCCGCTCACCTCAACTAGAGAAAGCCCACGCACAGCAATGAAGACCCGACGCAGCCAGAAAAAAACGAGTGAACTTGCTTCAACTTGGCTTTGTTAGTTTTCAGGTGAAAAGTGAGGGCTACTTGCAGGAATCCACATGCATTACTTCTGTAAACAGCTCAGTAACTCAGGCAGCATCAGCCTGGACCAGCGCTGTCTCAGCCTATCTGCTACGTTCAGCTATTTGCTCCATTTTCCTCTCTCTACCTACTGAGTCCTCTGTTTATGCATCGACTTCTGTTCCCACTACTAACAGGGAGACCTCTTAGAATTTTCTAGTTTTAATGGGTTACAGAATTTTACTGGGCCACAGTAATGTCACAGCCTAGCCAATGGATGGGCTGCCCTTGGGTCATAAATGCCTATATAAATGAAGCCACAGAGAGTTGGGGTCAGGGTTGGGGCAGTTCCCTTGACAAGGGTTGTGAAAGGACAGAAGCTGAAATTCAAGGACAGAGCTTCCTCTGGAGTTGGGGGCTGGGGTTGATGGCATTTGGCTGACACTCTTCCGACTCACAACAGGTGGAGGGGTGAGTGAGGGTGGCGGCTCTTTGTAGGCTGGAAGGACAAACTCACAAAGATAGACTGTGGCACACAGCTCCTGTTGCTGGCGGGCCACTCTCAGGTCCCACACAGAGCTAGAACACTGCTCTCGGGGCCCTGGAGGTGCCCTGTGCTGCATGTGTCTTTTGGGGAGACACTGTGTGTGTGTTGCCTAAGAACATGAGTGTAGAGTGTCTTGGGTTCCAATCCCAGCACGGTCACTTGCTTTATGATTTTGAATAAATAACCTTGCCCTCTGAACTTCAGTTTTCTTAGTTATAAAGTGGGGCTAATTCTCCCTTAAATTGTTTAAAACAAAATCCAGATCATGTTATTCTACTACCTAAAATCCTACATGGCTCCCCCTTGCTCAGTATCACATCCCAAATCCCTACAATGGCTGACGATGCCCAGAACATCTGTACCCTCCTCATTCCCAGGCCTTCTCCCCTGTCTTACTCGGCTGCAGGCACACCAGCCTCCTGGCTATTCCTTGTACACTCCAGACCTATTCCTACCTTAGGCCCCTTGCACTAGCTGTACCTTCTGCCTAGAAAAATCTTCACCCAGGCGGCTTCAAGAGTCTCTGTGATCAACTTCCAGTCTGTCCCACCCTCTGGCCTGTATTCTACATTCCCCTTGTCCTGCTCTACTTTTGCATAGTACAGATCCCTTTCTAACACAGTACATAATTAATTATTGATCATGCTTATTTTGACTCTCCCGCAGTAGAACATAAACCCCAGAGAAGGAGAATTTTGTCTGGCTTCCTCACTAATTGGTCTTCAGCGCCAAGAACAGAGTAGGCACAGAACAGGCACAAGAAACAGTTTTGAGTGAATGAGCAAGTGGGTATCAGTTGCCTTCTAGCTTCATTTCCTTCCATTGCAACCTCAGCTTCTGACGATTACCTGAGTCACCCCCTCACCCTCCATTCATTCATTTATTCATTTGTTTGCTCAACAATTATTTATGTGTCTGTTCTGTACCAGACATTGGAGATAGAGCAGTGAACAAAACCAAGTCACTGCCTCCTTACTCGCCAGGAAGACAGGCAATAAATACATAAACAAATTAAAATGTACTGTAATGTTAAGTGCTGTAGGATACCATAATATGTCACCCCAAAATATGCCTCTTTTGCATAAGGATTATTTTAAGCTGATTATTTTGAAAAATAGCAGACACAGGTGAAGCTCTGAAACCAGAGTAGAAGTTACTCTTTTGTAAGGAAAATTTGCATTTATAAAAGAAATCTCCATTTGTAAGGATGTCTCCCACTCTGTACCAGGGGGAAGACAACTCTAAAGCACAGAAACCTCTTAGCCATAGAGAAGGCACAGACCGAACTCTGCATAACAAAACTTACTCCTGCTTATTATACTCTTCCTGGTCACTCTCCCAGAACTTGCCTCCCCACACCTTTCTTCTTTTGTTGTAGCTGAAGATGGTGTTTAAGCCCAAATTCGAAGTCACCTCTGAGTTACTGTTCCCTGAGTTTATCCCATGTATATGAGACATACATGTTAAAAAACTTCCGTTTGCCTTTTTCTTTTTAATCTGACTTTTGCTACAGGGGCCCCAGCTGAGAACCTTGAAGGGTAGAAGTAGGATTTTTTCTCCCGTACAGTGCCGCTGCGTGCTAATGAAGATATCAAGCAGGGCGGGGTAGAGTGTTACTCTCAGGAGGGTGGCCAGGGAGGCATCCCAGTAGAAGTGACACTGGAGGAGAAGTCGGAGTGAAGTGAGGGCAGGAGCCACGTGGCCACGGGCAAAAGGTGTAGCCGGCAAGAGAACAGTAAAGGCAAAGGCCCAGCAGCAGTGGCTACAGGGTTGGAATGTTGATGCCCTCACCCAGCCATCGCCACCCTATACGTGATCGGTTGGACGTACTCACGGCACTGAGCAGACAGTGGCGCTGTAGATTTATTTCTTCAACTCTCAGATGGGTTCTCAGCACTGCTCCTCTCATTCTTAGTTCTCTCTCCTGAGACAGGAGGGAAGTGGACAGGGGACAACCATTAAAAGAATGACATAGCCATTGAGGATACGACATAAACCGGTTAGAACCCACTAGATCCAAGATGGCGGAAGATTCGACTTCCAGTGGACCTTGAGCCTCATTATATGCTCATTGTAATCATTAGCATACGCTAAATGACACACCCACAGGCGCCATGGCAGTTCCAAGGCTGACCATAAAAGGCCAAAAAGTGGGCGGTGGCCCAATTCCTTCAAGTCCCCACCCCTTCCCCAAAATAGTTGGAATACTCCTCCCACTCATTAGCCTATGAAATTACCCAGACCTGAAAAACTAACCATCCCCACACCTGAGGGCTGCTCTCAGAGCCTTTTGAGATGGACCTGCCTTCTGCCTATGGAATGTGTATCTCTGCTTTCACTTTACTTTGGCTGACTCTTGAATTCTTTCCTGTGAGAAGCCAAGGACCCTCACTTGGAGGCTTGTCCCAGGAACTCCCCCAAGACCTGGGACATGACCATCTTCTTGAGCCCCATTTTCCTGCAACCTCTTTACAAAGGATATAGATAAATCTACTTCTTACCTATCACTTTGCCTCTTGCTGAATTCCTTCTGGGCCGAGACACAAAGAACCTGAGCTTCACTAAGTCCGAGACGAGTTGTTTGGTTTCAGCTGTAAGATTGTGGAATCGAGTCCCATCTGAGAAGTGTGGTTTCATGCCTGCTCGCCATGGCAGCTCTTCCAAACACGCACACTTCTCTGAACCAAAAATAAAGTTAAGAACAACAGCAACTAACCTTTACTCACACTTTCTGTGGCTCAGGCAACGTGTTAGGTTTCTTTTCTCATAAATTTATCTTATTTAGTCTTCAAACATATAGGTTAGGTACTGTTATTTTATAGATGAGAAAACTGAAGCTTAGGGATGTTAAACTTGACCAAGGACTTCACTAGTAACTGGTGGAGCTAAGAGTAAATTCAGAGCCGGGGCTGGACTGACCTCATCCAAATTCCAACCCCATCCCTATTGGCAAATGACCTCACCTCATCTCTTACTTCACCTGCTCAGAAAACAAAGAGCATGGAGGTGGTCAAACAATTACTGATACAATTACCTGCCAAATTTCATCAAATCTAAGAGACTACTGATTATAAGAAGCACCATTATGTCATATAACACTAAATAAATGCTGCAGTAAATTATGAAACAATGTTAAGACAATTCCTATACAAGCGATGTTTTAAGAAAAAATATTTGTCTTTAAAAAATGGATGATTTTTAAGTATGGTACATCCACACCCATCAAAACCTCTTTCTTTCCTGTGTTGAAAGATGAGATATCCCTCCTCAAAACTAAAACCCTCTTCCTATGTTCTTTACTCTTTCTCCTCCTTGACCTTTTTCCATTGATTTTTTTTTTTTCCTTTCCCTCCAGTGTTTTCAACTTCACCTTCCTCAGACTAAAAACATCTTCAGGTTTCTTTCATGCTGAAAGTCATCAGCTTGATACACACAGTGACGTCCTCTAGCTATTATTATTCCATATTTCTCTTTTCCTTCTTATGTCTTCTTCCTTCCTCTCTTCTATTTATGTTGAGACTCACAAAGACTATCTCAGAGACATCAGATATTTGGGTCCTAAATATAAAGCATAATATTTGTTTGCAACATCTTCATTTTGGGCATGTTATTGCGGTTGTTCTTTCCCCAGAAAACCTTCCGTTGGGGAACCAATCTTCCCTCACACCGACCCTTAGAAACATTGTTCAGGAGAACTGACTCCCCCAGTTCCTTCCTCCAGGAATGCTCACATGATCTAGGCCCAGACAGAATACTACATCCAGGTTGGCACTGGCCTTAGGTTGAAACAAGGATGGGTACAATCATCTAAGCCAGGCCAATCAGAATTCTGCACTGAATTTTTCTCTTGGAGCGCTCCTGAAAGATGTACTCTTTCTGTCAAGATTGTTCTTACGCTGCTGGTGGCCATTTGGTCCATGATGTGGAAATAGCCTAAGAGGTGCAGAAGGATATGGATCCCTCATGTCATTCCTTGATTTCATAGATACAAAGATGTCTAACACCAGGATACTCCTAGATTTTTAAGGTACATGAGTTAATAAATTTCCTTTTTGTTCATGATGTGTGATTTGTGTTTTTGTTACTTACAATCAAAAGTGTTCTTCTGTGTTCTTTTATGTCATGGTCAGTCAAGTGCAGCCACAAGAAGAGATTCAGGAGAGGTACAAGGAAACAAATTTTATTATACTCACAGGTCTAGAGAGGGGAGTGATGTCTTGCCATACAGGGTTACAGGGAAAGCACTGGAATTTGGGTTTTATCTTCAAGCAGAAGACAAGAAAAAGGGGAAAGCTGAAGCTAGAACCATTTTGCAATTTCTGTGGGAAAGACAAGGCAGCTCAGGGTAAACAGTCTAGGATTGGCTGGTTTGAATAATTTCCGTGGGCTCTAAACTATAAGGGTGTCTCTAGTCACCTGCCACCTGGCCTAGAATGATTAAGGCAGAGGGATAGTGTCTGCTGGGGTGTAGGGCCTGATAGAGGAGGTATAGCTTTGGATTTGTTAGTCTGCATTATCAAAGGCATGCTCCCAGATGAGTCCTTGGCTATCTCTTAAGTTTGCTAGTCTCAGGAACTCTCTCTCTCCAGCCAGAAAGGCTTTTTTAAAAATGGTGTCAAAACATCAAATAAAAAGAAAATAAAAATATATACAATACCTAAAGTCATACAGTTTTCAGAGAGCTTTGACATACATTGTTTTACTTGACCCTATGGTTTTTGGGGGGCAGGATATGTTTGTCCTGCTCATGAGTAAATTTCTGGGACTCAGCACATGCTGGGCATATAACAGGTGCTCCAAAGTATTTGTTGAATTAAGTGAGAAGTATATGTGTTATTACTTACCCCATTTTATAAAACGGGGTACTGAGATCAGAGAGTTAGTTAGGTCCTAGAGTTGGGTTAGAATGGTCTTGGTTAGACTAAGGTAGGAGGCTATGGTGAAAACCCAAACTGGGAGTGGGCAGTGTAGGATGGAGTTGGATTACAATACAGGTGACACATCAATCTTAGTCTTTTTTTCTGGAGTTCTACAGCAGCTCTTCGCTATCTCCCATCAATTTTTGCTCCTCTGCAATCACTACATCCACTCAACAGCCAGAGTGATCTCGTTAAGGTATCACAACAGATCCTACTACTCTTCTGCTTTAAGCCCTTCAATAGTTTACCTTTACTTGCAGGGATAAGAGCTCCAATCTCCAACAAATCATACAAGGTCCTTAGGACCTTGTTGGCCCTGCCCATCCCTTAGCTTCATTTCCTCCTATCTTTCTCTGTATTCTTGCTGCTCCAAGCACAACAGCCTTCTTTCCATTCTAGAAAAATACAGTTCTCTCCCAACTCAAGGCCTTTGTCCAGAACACTCTCTCTCCTTCACTCTTTATCTAGTTAATTCCTCCTCGACGTTAAGGTTTCTGTTCTAACATCATTTCCTCCGGAGCCTTCTGAGCTCTCTTTCTCCACTCTCATTCCAGATCGCATCTTTTGCTATCCATTCTTGTTCCCGGGTTTTGATTACATAGCACCTATCAGTTTAATGATTATTGAGGATAGACTCTCCAAAAGACCACCGGCATAACCTGTCAATCAACTAAAACTTAGAAATGTCTCAGAGGGGGAAGTCAGGAGCTGACATTTATAGGTTTTTGAGGTCTAGACTCAAGTGGTTTTAAGGGGATCTGATTGAGATCAGGCAAAGTTCTTTACTGAATCATTTCAGATTGGTGAATTTAGAGTGAGCTGGGGGTCTTGCAGCAAATCTTGATAAGTAAACAGTTGTTTGATGAGCAAGGAGTTTGCCAGTTAAGTGTTCTGTTATCCTGAGAAACTGACTGTTTGAGCAGCTAAAGTTCAGATAAATTGATTTTTAGAAAGTCCTTAAAGCAAACGATAAAGATATTTACTGGGATATAGCCTCAGCTCCCTGGGCAAGAATTACTGGAACAAATCAAGCAGTCATGTTGGTGTAGGTGACCTTGGTTCTGAGGCCCCAGTTACAGTATATGGAGGCAAGCAGTCTCAGTTATCATGACATGCCTGTGTTTATGTCACCCCTTCCCAATAGCACTTGTGGCAATCGTAACTTTACATCTAACATCCATCTCTACCACAGACTGTATGCTTGGTGAGGGGAGGTTCCATATCTGTTTTGCTCACGATTTTATTCCCCGTACTGGTTATAGTACCTGGAACATAAAACGTGTTCACCTAATATTTGCTGAATGACTGAGACCTTTGACAAGAGCCTGCATGGGAGGATGGGGTAAGAAATCAGAGCTCACTTTGTCTTCAGTCCTGGGTTTGAGTGGTTCTAGTAGCACCAAGATGGGTGCTGGGACAAACGTTAGAAGGGAAAGATAAGAGTTCCATTTTGGGAAACTGAGTTTCATTTCTGACAGGAAATACACATCTCAAATTCAGGAAGGATCAAAGCCAGGACAACATATACAAATTTTATTTATTCAGAATGGCTGAAAAATGAAGTAATGGGAAGCTGTCAGATGACTATCATTGCTATAAATCTGACTTTATCAGAAAAACCCCTCCTTAAAAGTCCATTTAGATTGAAAGTCCTCCTCAGTCTGGCAAGGGCAAGACTAATTAAAATGTACTAGCTTGTAAAGATGATAATAAATACATACATAGCACCTTCTGTGTGCCTTTTCTAAGTGCTTAACCTCCATTAACTCATTAAACCTCATAATAACTCTATGAGGTAAGTGCTAGAATCATCTCCATTTACAGATAAGAGACATAAAGAACTGAGAAAAACTGCTGTGCAACTGTATGAAATAGGACTGGCTACATGAACACAACTTTCTATTCTGGGAAGTTCTTGCCCAAGAAGATAAAGCTTGCAAAATACTTGTCTCAAGGACATCCTGAAAATTCATTTATCTGAAGACTAGACAGCTCACCTGGGAAAACCAGATTGCTTATCAAAGGGTTACTTACTCATCAGGAGTCACTTCAAAATCTACACCTTGCTGAGTTCACTGATCTTAAAACCATTGTGTCACACACTTGGCCTAGCCACAAGCATGTCCCCACGCTGAAAATCTCACCTAAACCTAATAAATACCCATCCTTGTTGTCTCCCTCTGAGACACACTAAGACGATGTCAAGACAGGGCTCTCCTTCACTGCAATAAGCTATAAACTTGGCTTTGCTTCACCAATAGGTTAATTTGGTGGTCTTTTCAGGAAGTCAGCAGTGAATAGAACCACAAGATTAATGCCTTGTGCCCAGTGCTTTGCTAATGTGTTCACTAATTTTGTGTGGAGAAGGAAGTAAGGCCAGAATTTATTATCCAAATGGATGTTCACCTCACTTGGGTAAAGAAAGTTAAGTTTTGAGAAAATTAAGGGCAAAATTCTTTGTATCTGTTACAGAGCTCAGCATAGCTTTAAACTGAATTAAATATAATCATAGACTAACAGACAGAAGCAAGATAGTCAAATGAATATAGCCGAAAACATCATCAAAACCAGAGAAGGACCGTTAGGGTGGGGAAGGTCCCAGGTTCAGTCAGGCACAGAGATTAAAAGCACCAGCTTTGGATTCGGAAATGAGTTTAAGTTCTGGCTTCACCATTTATCTTTGGGCAATTAACTTCCCTGAAACCTCAGTAGCTCACCTGTAAATTAGAAATAATGTTCGTACCTACATCATAGAGTTAATATGAGAACTGAATGGACAGCGTATGCCAAGAGTTGGCCACGGTGTAATTGGTGGTATTTATTGTTTTTTATTACAATTCACTGCAGGATTTTAGGGCTTGGGAAGAGGAAAGATAAAATCAGTGGTATACTTGAAGGAAACTGGAGGATTCAAAGAGAAGAAACAAACAAACTGTTTTACAAGTTTGGGAATTCAGAATTGGATTTTTCTGTAGTAGTCTGGTGTTTTTCCAGGAAGACTGGTTACCAAGGCCAGAGGGGTAGTTCCCCAGCTAAACTTTCTCTCCATTTGATATGAAAGCACTGTTTACCTCCCAAAAGGCAAAGTTTAGGACTGTAGCAGAAGCTTGACCTTAAAAGTTTAAGAATTTAGAACCCTGAGAGAGTGATGAAATCTGTCAAAGAGAAATACCTAAGCACTTTTGTGGGGCTATGCAGGAGGTGAGCACTGTTGTTTTCTAGATGTTACCACCGCTAATGCAAAGGAACAGGAGCTCACTGAGCCCAAACTTGTTCTTTTCCAAACTTGCTTATTTACCAACCAAGCAAGTCTTGCCCAAAAGTACAGATAGGAGGTGTTGGGTAGCCCCAGTGCTTATTGCAGCCACACCAGCTTTTTGTCTGGCCTCCAGAGATGAATAATCTTGGAAAGGGAAGCCATTTTCTCATTATTTGGAGAACTGCAGAGCCAATGTTTATTTTGTATTTATCATGAGCCTCTAGGGGCTGCTGTTTTGCATGCATTACCTTATTTAATCTTTCTCACAAAACTTTCTAGGTATTATCACCAGCATCAACGAACTCCTACTTGATTTACTTGTGTTTTCTTATTCAGTACTCATGGCTTTGTGAAAGAGCCCCTGGGGTCAGGAAAATTCAATGGTCTGTAAGCAGACAGGAGAGATGTGGTGTGGTGTTCCACTGAATGCGGGAACAGAAAAGAGCCTAGAGGATCAACAATAACGAGTTCAAAGTAGAAGTAACAGGATGGGAAGATGGCAGGTTGAAAAAGAAGGTAGGCTGATGACCCCTATTTTAACAGCATGGCCTTGAATAGTAACTATACATGCTGGGAAGTGTCTCTAAATATAAAGACAGAAGTCTTGAGAGTCATCTTCAGATTATCAGACTGGAAAGGGTGAACTACCTTCTGATTCTAATGTCCCACTTGGAAAATTGGGTGGTGTTCCAGATGCCAAATGAATTCTTGGAACAAGGTTATAAAGTGTGAAACAGAATATTGTGTGTAATTTTTGGACTCACCTTCAATTTTATCCTGTATGAATTGATTTTAAGTTAATACCATGTCAAGATATAGTCCACATGGGTTTTAATAATTTTAACTCCATCTCTTATTGCTTTATAAGAGATAGGAGAGTGATTCACTCTTGTGTTAGTTAATACCAACCTTTTCTTAGAAACAGTCAAAACAAATCAAAGTTCTTCAAAAGTAACCCAAGGGGGCTTCCCTGGTGGCGCAGTGGTTGAGAGTCCACCTGCCGATGCAGGGGACACGGGTCTGTGCCCCAGTCCGGGAAGATCTCACGTGCCGCGGAGCAGCTGGGCCTGTGAGCCATGGCCGCTGAGCCTGCGCGTCCGGAGCCTGTGCTCTGCAACGGGAGAGGCCACAACAGTGAGAGGCCCATGTACCGCAAAAAAAAAAAAAAAAAAAAAAAAAAAAAAAAGTAACCCAAGGGCCATGGAGCCATGCCAGTGCTGTGAGGTAGACTTAAGTCCTTTCGCAAATGTTCTACCTTGTTGAACTGTGTATTTCCAAATTTCAAGCTTAAAGAATCCATTAAGCAACCTTAAAAGAAGAAATGCCATCCCAGAAAAAATGAGATTTGCCAAACTCTTCAAATCTCCTTCGATAACAACTTAGCGAACATTCCTGAGCATCTCCTGTGGGCGATGGTCTGTGCACGTTTCTACAGGGATGCAGAGATGAGTGAGCATGAAGCTGGACAAAAGTTACAGCACAGAGTAGGAAATGGGACAGCACCAAGTCTCCCAGAGTTTAAAGAAATCGGGGACCAGGGAGATTGTTCGATGGAAGACCTTAGGAAGCAGGTGGGGTTTGAATTTTTTCTTGGGTGGGTAAGTGGGGTGAGGTGGGGTGGCAAGGAATGGGAGTTTGGAGTAAGTAGAATGGTTAATAGCCTATTTTGATTGAAGTGGGAATTATGGAAATTAGGGTCCGGATGATAGGTCTGACGCTATAAACTTGCTGGTTTGTTTTTAAAGAGAGCTATTAAATACTAGGTAGAAGAGTGATTTTCTTAAGTAGTGTGAAAAGTATCAGTGCCAGATGTATCCCTCTGCCCCCGAGACACACCCCTCTACCTTTCTCCTTCCGTTCTCTTCCCCGGCAGGCTGGCCTATAGAGGCTATAGCACAAGGGTCTCCCTTACGTCCTGGTTCAGCCACGGAGTGACTTGCAAGTGATCCAAGGGAAGGAAGGAGGTGATGCGAGGGAATCTGTTTTCCAGGCTCCCTCCTTTCAGGGTCACCTTGGGCTGCTGCAGCCCACAGAGGAATTGCACGGTTCTTCTGGGCCCTTGGATTCTGATAACCACTCTTTATCCTTCTCTGGGTCGGTCCAGGGGTGGGAACAGCCCGGCTTGAGTAGCACCTTCTTCCTGTTCCCTACATCTTGCTCACCTTTGTAAGCAGTCCTTTTCTTACAATTTCCTCAAGTTATCCTAAGATGAGTATACTCTCTTTTCCCCGCTGAGACCTCCATCAGACCTGAGGTAGAGATGCACAGAGCATCTGCTCACCCTGATCCCAGGAGGGCCACCAAGGGGCTGTGTTCCCTCTATGGGGTCCCCCACTCCAGGCCAAAGTTTATTCGAAGAATGTTTGGACACATCACCCAAATTAGGCCAATCAGATATCCTTCCGGGGAGTCTGCATTAAGGAATTCTCCATATGGGCTGAAGAGGAGGAGAACTCAGGGGTTGTGCTGTTACATTTTCACCCACCGAGTGGACTGGCAAGTAAAGGAAGTTGGTCCATAGAGAAACTCACTCACTGAAGTTGCCCGAGTTCTGACCGGTTTTGCAGTTCTAGGTTCCAGTCCCTCCTGAGGATCAGGTAGATTCCAGTCTTCAGGTCCCATGAGATAACTCTATTTTCTTATAATAAACATCACACTCACCACATCCTAGCTTACACGCACACACACACACACACACACACACACACACACACACAAGCACACAGTTCTTTGTTGGTTTAAGTATACTAGAGTTATTTTCTGTTACCTGCAGACAGACTTAATAGAAGACCGAATACATGCAACCCATTTACCACTTAGCACTTAGTGTATGCCAGACTTTACACGACTTAGCTTGTTTAATCCTCTCAACTCCCTGAGAAGTAGTTTTCTTGGGACTCAGTTCTTTCTTGGGTTAATAGTTTCCTCCAATATCCCACAATTTTTTTCTGGGTGTCCCTCAAGGGACGCCTCATTAAAGGGGCTCTGGTCATCAGTTTCCAATGGGGGAGGGGCTTCCTCATACCACCAACAAGCATTTCTTTTTTTTTTTTTTAGGTTTTTTTTTTGCGGTACGCGGGCCTCTCACTGCTGGGGCCTCTCCCATTGTGGAGCACAGGCTCCGGACGCGCAGGCCCAGCAGCCATGGCTCACGGGCCCAGCCGCTCCGCGGCATGCGGGATCCTCCCAGACCGGGGCACGAACCCGTGTCCCCTGCATCGGCAGGCGGACTCCCAACCACTGTGCCACCAGGGAAGCCCCAACAAGCAGTTCTTGAACAGCCGCTGGAAGTCCTGCCATTCAGCTCAATTTGGACACTATCCACCCTGAGACGGCATCAGATTCCACAGGTAAAGGGCTCAGTCCCACAAGACCACCCTCCACTTCAGATGTCAATCTCAAACCCAGGTTACCTGTTAACTGTACTTCTGACTGACTGGGTATAAATCAGAGGTTCCCAGGACCCCCTCCCTCAGTTTGATTAATTTGGTAGTAGAGTGGCTCACAGAACTCAGAAAACCCATTTACTCACCAGATAACCAATTTATTACAAAGGATACAACTCAGGAGCAGCCAGATGGAAGAGATGCCTAAGGGCAAGGCGCGAGAAAAGTGCACCAAGATTCCGTGCCCCCGCGAGGGCACCACTCTGCCCACATCTGCTCGTGTTCACCAACGCAGACGCTCTCTGAACCCCATCATTTTGGGTGTTATGGAGGCTTCGTTACATAGGCATGATTGACTACATCATTAGCTGTTGGTGATTGAATGCAATCAGCAGCCCCCACGCCCCCTGGAGGGTGGAGGGTAGAATTGAAAGTTCCAATGCCCTAATCATGCTCGGTTCCCTTGGCAGCCAGCCTCCATGCTTGCTGCTTACCAAAGTCACACATTAACATAAACTCAGCTGTAGTGGAAAGGGCCTTGTTATGAATAAAAAGGCATCCGTTTCACCTTTACGATTCTGAAGTGATTTCAGGAACTGAAGACGAAGATCAGATATTATGACAAGAGATGCTCCCATTGCTTATTGCCCAGGAAGTCCCAAGGGTTTTGCGGTATGCGGGCCTCTCACTGCTGTGGCCTCTCCCATTGCGGAGCACAGGCTCTGGACGCGCAGGCTCAGCGGCCATGGCTCACGGGCCCAGCTGCTCCGCGGCATGTGGGATCCTCCCGGACCGGGACACGAACCCATGTCCCCTGCATCGGCAGACGGACTCTCAACCACTGCGCCACCAGGGAAGCCCATCCCAAGGGTTTTGAAAGCTGTGAGCCAGGAACCTGGGACAAAGACCAAGTATATATGAAAAATATATTTTAGTCATCTGAATGACCAAATATGTATTTCTTATAAATCACAATATCTCCCTCATGGTTTCTTATAAACCAGCCTGTCAGCCTCAAGTCACCACACAGTCCGTTCTGTTCTTTTTCTTCACGCACAGATGTCACTGTGAAATGACAGTATCTACATCCAAGATCTCGGCTGCAGACGCTACCGAATGTTCTGGTACTTGGGGTGCTCAAACATCTCTGAGTTGAATGAAGAGATAGGGAGAATGTCTCATCTCCCTCTGTGTCACCTCATGCCTTTAGCAGTTTTTCATGTGGCCAGAAGCTCGTCAAATCTCCTGATAAGATCTATGAGCTAATGGCAGAGCTTCCCAACAGTACACTGGCGCAGCAGTGAACCGCAGAGGTTACAGGGGATACTGGTCCCCTTGGCCCCTGGGGCAGCCTGGTGGGGACTGAGTGAGCAGAGCCCTAACACAGTCATCTAACCTTGAGCAGTCTTTTTCATCAACCCCAGTGTGGACTACACATACTATCATTTCTGTAAATATTAATACTATGACACGAATCTAGCCATGCACATAAACCCGACCACACGAACCTGTGCCAAGCACAAAAGAGGTACGAATCCGGTCTGGACTAGCTCAACAACAGACACTGTGCCATTGCTAGCCTGCTTGCCTTTCCTGTTCTCTAGTTTCTCTTCTTTATCAGGAAACAAAACTTGCATGCAAAGGAAGAGGCAGATTGTGGTGTATGTATGAGTGTGTGGGTGTGTGTATGCACGTATTATTAGATATAATATTGTCTACACAGATCTTTCTCGACTTAACGTTGGGGTTATATCCCAATAAACCCATCGCAAGTTCAAAATACCGTAAGCAAAAACGTGTTTATAATACACCTAACATACCAAACATCAGAGCTTAGCCTAACCTACCTTAAAAGTTCTCAGAGCACTTACATCAGACTACAGTTGGGCAAAATCATCTAACACAAAGCCTAATTTATAATAAAGTGTTGCATATCTCATGTAATTTATTGAATACTGTACTGGAAGGAAAAGAATGGTTGCGAGTGTATTGATCACTTCCGCTTGTGATCTCGGGGCTGACCGGGTGCTGAGCTCACAGACTCTGCCCAGCACCATGAGGCTGTATCGTACCACATATGGACAGCCCGGGGAAAGATCAAAATTCAAAATTCGAAGTACAGTTTCTACTGGATGTATATCGTTTGCATACCATCATAAAAGTTGAAAAATCATGAGTCAAACCGTGATCAGTCAGGGACCGTGTGAGCTCTCATTAGCCAGCCCCAATGTCCTTTTATAACCAACCCACTCTGACCACTGAGGAGAGTCTTGGAGAGTCAGGCCACCTACCTGAGGTCACACACTGACAGCTGAGATTCTAATCCAGGTCTCTCTGGCTCCAGGGATGTGTGTCTGATTCCTCACGAGTGCCACACCCCTTCTTCCTGATGTTCCACTGATAAGGATGAGACCTTTAAATCTCCATTTAGAGCCCAAGCTTGGGGGCAGCCATGGAGGCACACCTCTCAGAACTCTCTTCAAGAGGGAACTTCATAAGGAACAGAGTCAGGCGACAGCTTCTAGCTGCAACAACTTTGGGGTTTGGCGCAATGTTTGAGGCAAGGACACACTCTCTCAGGGTAGCTGTAGCCAGTGACTAAGTGTGGCACGGGTACTAGGGCCTGGCCACCTCTGCTTAACTTGGGACTCCTCTACAGGAAGTCGATGAGCTGGAGCTCTCCGTTGGGCTGTCCAGGATGGTCTTAGAGATGCATCATGGTCTAAAGATTCACCTTGTTGTGTCCTGCTCCCTCATCCCTTTACTTCTCATAGGCATTACCCCCAATAGATCTCCTGCCCTCCTAACTCTGTCTTGGTGTTTGTTCCTTGACACAAGCTCCTAGAGAGACGGGCCCTCCCACATAATTCTATTTATCCTCCACCAGCATTTAGTATAATACTTTGTACATAATGAGTTTCTTGCTTCTTCTTTTTTTTGGATTAACAAGCAGTTTTACATGATGGTAATGAGCAGTTTCAAAGTCTTCTTATACCAGTTCTGGGAAAGCTCTGGACCCAAAGTTGTACAGGTCAAAGATGGCTTTTTTTTTTTTTTTTTTTTTGGCCACGCTGCATGGCTTATGGGATCTTAGTTCCCGGACCAGGGATCAAACCCAGGCTCCCGGCAGTGAAAGCACTGAGTCCTAACCACTGGACTGCCAGGTAATTCCCAAGGATGGCTTTGGAGCATCAGATTCAACCACAGATTTTGTTTATATGAGGATTCCTGGGTCTCATGATCAAAGATTCTGACTCAGAGCCATAGGGTAGGGCTAGGACACCCCATTTTCAGTGAGTATCCCCAAATGGATTCTGAGCCAGAGCCTTAGACCATACTTGAGAAGCATGAATTTTGAGAATGACCACACAGCTCCAAAGTTCTTCTCTTCCCCCATCATAACCACATTTAGTGGTAAATTTGGGAGAATCTTGCCATATTCTAGGATGAGGATTTTCTAACTCCTATATATGTTCCAGTCTGCATTTAGAAATGAATAAGCCTCCAAGGGTAGAGTGTAAAGATTTCCTTGAACCTGGAAGAGACAAATTGGTGGTATTCCCAGCTGACATCTGGACGCAGACTAGGATTATGAGAAGGAAGCAGTTAGCCTCATCTTTCAGTGTGGATCAGTGGTATGTGAGTCAGTATGGATGTAGTAGTTCAGTTTCATCTAACTCTCTCCCTTTGTTATCCAAGCAGAAAGTTTTCGGTTCATCTCTTATCCCTCCTTCAAGGTGAATCACAAACATCACTTTTTTTTTTTATGTTTTATTTATTTTTGGCTGCATTGGGTCTTCGTTGCTGCGTGTTAGCTTTCTCTAGTTGCTCTTTGTTGTGGTGAGTGGGCTTCTCATTGTGGTGGCTTCTCTTGTTGCAGAACACAGGCTCTAGGTGCATGGGCTTCGGTAGTTGTGGCACATGGGTTCAGTAGTTGTGGTGCACGGGCTTAGTTGCTCCACAGCATGTGGGATCTTCTCAGACCAGGGCTTGAACCCGTGTCCCCCTGCATTGGCAGGTGGATTCTTAACCTCTGCACCACCAGGGAAGCCCTCAAACATCACTTTCTTACTCCTCCAAGTGCACACCTTCTTCCAAGATCCCATTGTCCCTAGTACTTCTTTTCATGAAATACATTATATTTAAGTTGCTTACTTTATGTATCCTTTTCACTCACTCACCTGAAAATGCTTTGGGAGTGAAGTCCATTTCTTTTTATCTCCTCATTCCAATGCCTACTCCAGGATAGAATATGGTAGGAGATCAATTAATGGGATGTTTGGAAAGAAGGAAGGATCGGAGGATGGTAGCAGGGATGAACTCGAGGTGACCAGATACCACCTTGGGACAGCTTCATTTCACTTTACTTCCCACATTCATATCCAATACCACATTAACTTAAAAGTAAATGGTTATGTCAGAGAAATATATATATATATATATATCTTCTTTGTGCTTTCAATGTATTTAAATCTACTTTAAATGAATTAAAAATATTTATAAGAACATTTAAAAAAGTAAAATAAAATAAAATTTTCTAATCAAGATGAAAATTTATATTATAGGAGGCAGTGTGATACAGCAGGCTTTGGAAGCAATCACTCTGAGGTTAAATCCCACTTTGTGACTTACGGGTTATGTAGCTTCAGCATCATCATATGTAAAATGGGATCCATAATACTTATGTCATAACAGTTATATAAACCCAAGCCAAGTCCCTGACACATAGTAAGGACTCAACAAACATTAATTACCTTCTTCCTCTTTGGCCAAAACTTAATAGAATCCTTGTACTTGGAGATCAGACCCATGTTGTCACTTTTTAAAAATTGCTAAATGCATTTACGTAGATTAGATGTTCAGTAAGTACATGTTAGATGGATGAGAAAATTGTTTCATTGCTCCTAGCTTATTCCAAATTCTAATTTTAGTTCACTTCAGTGTTAAGAAATGAATTTAAAAACATATTGACATGGCTCAAAAGATTAGGATTTTCTCTCCAGAAATCTAGATTTAAATCTTCAGCAGTTGACTTCTGAGCAGAGTGCAAATGTTGGCATTATCTTCTTTATTAGCAATTTGTAAAGAGCTGAGATCTCACACAGCTGTGTGCAGCTCAAAGATGTACAAAGCAAAGAATAAATTTCCTGCCCACGCAAACTCAAGGCAAAAAACCACAAGCTGTCTTATATTATTGTGACAGCCCCCGCAAGGTTTCTTCTTTTTCTCATAAAGAAACTTGACACAATTACAAGAATCTTCCACTATGTAGATTTTTTACCTTATGGGATTGTTATAGCTGATGATATATTTGTTTTAGGAGAGACCAAAGATTCAGAGTTACAGAAATTTACAGATTTCACTCTAGCAATTCAGTGAACAAAAATTCCTCTTTGAGGCCTCAAAGTGACTAGTGCTATGATCTGAAATGGGTCCACTCACACTCCTTGCCAAGTTACATTCCAAAAGATACTAGTACTTTGTCTTTACTGTAGTAGTGTACCCAAACTTGTAGCCCAGGTCAAAGTGGGTCAGGTCTCCTTGAAACTGCTGGAGCCCAATTCTTATTTAAAATGGACAACAAAGGGAAAAAGGAGACTCAACAGAGGTTATGCTCACAGGTCCATTTATTGGACCCCAACAGTAGAAAGCACAGACAGGGCTGTAGACATCTAATAGTCTCAATAAAGCTCAGGACTATAGGCAAAGACCAAGGAAACTCATCTACTGGGCATTCATTCTGTAAGAGGCACTTAACATTATTAAGTATTTGTATATTTATTTTATTTATACCCTCTTTCCAGAAGGAAAATAAAGCTGCATGTAAGACAACACATAGGATGCGTGGAACACTGTATACAATAGGAAATGAAGATGAAGCCAGAAGCCAGGGGTATATATTGTGCACTAGTCCTAGTCTACCTGCCAGCAGTGCCCTGCTAACTCAGCTTGGAAATTTCTACCAGCCAATGAAAGATCACTCTATGTGGTTTCAGTGACCAAAAGGCAAAAGCAAAAGATCTGTTGCTCTGAAACACAGAACAATTCTTGGTACTAAGACTCCAGGGAGGGTGGGGGAGGGGGGCTTCAAGATGGCAGAGGAGTAAGACATGCAGATCACCTTCATCCACACAAATACATCAAAAATGCATCTACACGTGGAACAACTCCTACAGAACACCTACTGAGCGCTTGCAGAAGACCTCAGACTTCCCAAAAGGCAAGAAACTCCCCACGTACCTGGGTAGGGTAAAAGAAAAAAGAAAAAACAGAGACAAAAGAATAGAGATGGGACCTGCACGTCTGGGAGGGAGCTGTGAAGGAGGAAAGGTTTCCACACACTAGGAAGACCCTTCAAGGGCAGAAACAGGGGATGGGTGGTGGGGAAGCTTCGGAGCCATGGAGGAGACCACAGCAACAGGGGTGCAGAGGGCAAAGCGGAGAGATACCTGCACAGAGGATCGGTGCCGACCGGCACCCACCAGCCCGAGAAGGTTGTCTGCTCACCCACTGGGAAGGGTCTGGGCTGGGAGCTGAGGCTCCGGCTTCAGGTCAGATCCCAGGGAGAGGACTGGAGTTGGCTGCGTGAACACAGCCTGAAGGGGCTAGTGTGCCATGGCTAGCTGGGAGGGAGTCTGGGAAAAAGTCTGGACCTGCCTAAGAGGCAAGAGACCCTTGTTTCTGGGTGCACGAGGAGAGAGGATTCCTTCCCAGTGTGCCCACAGAAGGCAGAGCGCTGCCTAAGCAAGCTCCAGAGACGGGCACGAGCTGCGGCTAACAGCTTGGACCCCAGAGACAAGCATGAAACACTAAGGCTGCTGCCACTGCCACCAGGAATCCTGTGTGCAAGCAGAGGTCACTATCCACACCTCCCCTCCCAGGAACCTGTGCAGCCCGCCACTGCCAGGGTCCCGTGATCCAGGGACAACTTCCCTGGGAGAACTCATGGCGTGCTTCAGGCTGTTCCAGCCTCTGCCACCACAGGCTCGCCCCACATTCCAATTATGACTACATTACCCTCCCTCTCCCCAGCCTGAGAGAGCAAGAGAGCCCTAATCAGCTGCTGCTCTAACCTGTCTGGGCGGGGAACAGACACCTGAGGGCAACCTACATGCAGAGGTGGGGCCAAAGCCAAAGCTGAACTCCAGGAGCTGTGCGAACAAAGGAGAGGGAAATTTCTGCGTGTAGCCTCAGGAGCAGGGGATTAAATCCCTGCAGTCAACTTGATGAATTCTGCATCTGTGGAATACCTGAATAGACAACAAATGTTCCCAAAATTGAGGTAGTGGATTTTGGGAGCAACTGTAGACTTGGGGTTTGGTGTCTGTGACTGATTTGTTTCTGATTTTATGTTTATCTTAGTCTAGTTTTTAGTGCTTGTTATCACTGGTGGATTTGTTTATTGGTTTGGTTGCTCTCTTCTTTTTCTTAAAGTTTAATTTTATTATTTTATTTTTTCTTCCTTTTTTTCCTCCCTTTTCTTCTGAGCCATGTGGCTGACAGGGTCTTGGTGCTCTGGCAAGGTGTCAGGCCTGAGCCTCCGAGACAGGAGAGCCAAGTCTAGGATGTTGAACCACCAGAAACCTCCCAACCCCATGTAATATCAATCGGCGAGAGCTCTCCCAGAGATCTCTGTCTTAACACTAAGACCCAGCTCCATCAAATGGCCAGCAAGCTCCAGTGCTGGATGAGCCATGACAAAAAAAATTGTAAGACAGGAACACAACCTCACCCATTAGCAGAGAGAATGCCTAAAATCATAATAAGTTCAGAGACACCCCAAAACACACCACTGGATGCAGCCCTGCCCACCAGAAAGACAAGATCCAGTCACACCCTTCAGAACACAGGCACCAATAGCCTCCACCAGGAAGCCTGCACAAGCCAGTGAACCAACCTCACCTACTGGGGGCAGTCCCCAAAAACAACGGGAACTACGTACCTGCAGCCTGCAAAAATGAGACCCCAAACACAGTAAGTTAAGCAAAATGAGAAGACACAGAAATATGCAGCAGATGAAGGAGCAAAGTAAAAACCCACCAGACCAAAAAAATTAAGAGGAAATAGCAGTCTACCTGAAAAAGAATTCAGAATAATGACAGTAAAGACGATCCAAAATCTTGGAAATAAATACAGAAAATACAAGAAACATTTAACAAGTACCTAGAAGAACTAAAGAGCAAACAAACAATGATGAACAACACAATAAATGAAATTAAAAATTCTCTAGAAGGAATCAATAGCAGAATAACTGAGAAAGAAGAACAGATAAGTGATCTGGAAGGTAAAATAGTGGAAATAACTACCGCAGAGCAGAATAAAGAAAAAAGAATGAAAAGAATTGAGGACAGTCTCAGACCTCTGGGACAGCATTAAGTGCACCAACATTCAAATTATAAGGGTACCAGAAGAAGAAGAGAAAAAGAAAGGGAATGAGAAAATATTTGGAGAGATTACAGTTGAAAACTTCCCTAATATAGGAAAGGAAATAGTCAACCAAGTCCAGGAAGGGCAGAGAGTCCCATACAGGATAAATCCAAGGAGAAGCATGCCAAGACATATATTAATCAAACTATCAAAAATTAAATACAAAGAAAACATATTAAAAGCAGCAAGGGAAAAACAAAAAATAACATACAAGGGAATTCCCATAAGGTTAACAGCTGATCTTTCAGCAGAAACTCTGCAAGCCAGAAGGGAGTGGCAGGACATATTTAAAGGGATGAAAGGAAAAAACCTACAACCAAGATTATTCTACCCAGCAAGGATCTCACTGAGGTTCGATGAAGAAATTAAAACGTTTACAGACAAGCAAAAGTTAAAGAGAATTCAGCACGACCAAAGCAGCTTTACAACAAATGCTAAAGGAACTTCTCTAGGAAGGAGCGCAAAAGAAGGAAAAAACCTACAATAATAAACCCAAAACAATTAAGAAAATGGTAGTAGGAACATACATACCAATAACTACCTTAAATGTAAATGGATTAAATGTTCCCACCAATAAACATAGACTGGCTGAATGGGTACAAAAACAAGACCCATATATATGCTGTCTACAAGAGACCCACTTCAGACCTAGGGACACATACAGACTGAAAGTGAGGGAGTGGAAAAAGGTATTCCATGCAAATGGAAATCAAAAGAAAGCTGGAGTAGCAATTCTCATATCAGACAAAATAGACTTTAAAATAAAGACTATTACAAGAGACAAAGAAGGACACTACATAATGATCAAAGGATCAATCCAAGAGAAAGATATAACAATTGTACCTATTTATGCACCCAACATAGGAGCAGCTCAATACATAAGGCAAATGCTAACAGCCATAAAAGGGGAAATTGACAATAACACAATAGTAGTAGGGGACTTTAACACCCCACTTTCACCAATGGACAGATCATCCAAAATGAAAATAAAGAAAGAAACACAAGCTTTAAATGATACATTAAACAAGATGGACTTAATTGATAGTTATAGGACATTCCATCCAAAAACAACAGAACACACTTTCTTCTCAAGTGCTCATGGAACATTCTCCAGGATAGATCATATGTTGGGTCACAAATCAAGCCTTGGTAAATTTAAGAAAATTAAAATTGTATCAAGTACCTTTTCTGACCACAACACTATGAGACTAGATATCAATTACAGGAAAAAATCTGTGAAAAGTACAAACACATGGAGGCTAAACAATACACTGCTAAATAACCAAGAGATCAGTGAAGAAGTCAAAGAGGAAATCGAAAAATAGCTTGAAAGAAGTGACAATGAAAACACGATGACCCAAAACCTATGGGATGCAGCAAAAGCCGTTCAAAGAGGGAAGTTTATAGCAATACAATCCTACCTCAAGAAACAAGAAACATCTCAAATAAACAACCTAACCTTACACCTAAAGCAATCAGAGCAAGAACCAAAACCCCCCAAAGTTAGCAGAAGGAAAGAAATCATAAAGATCAGATCAGAAATAAATGAAAAAGAACTGAAGGAAACAATAGCAAAGATCAATAAAACTAAAGCCTGGTTCTTTGACAAGATAAACTAAATTGATAAACCATTAGCCAGACTCATGAAGAAAACAAGGGAGAAGACTCAACTCAGTAGAATTAGAAATGAAAAAGGAGAAGTAACAACTGACACTGCAGAAATACAAAGGGTCATGGGAGATTACTATAAGCAACTATATGCCAATAAAATGGACAACCTGGAAGAAATGGACAAATTCTTAGAAAAGCACAACCTTCTGAGACTGAACCAGGAAGAAATACAAAATATGAACAGACCAATCACCAGTAATGAAATTGAAACTGTGATTAAAAACCTTCCAACAAACAAAAGCCAAGGACCAGATGGCTTCACAGGCAAATTCTTTCAAACATTTAGAGAAGAGCTAACACTAATCCGTCTCAAACTATTCCAAAATATAGCAGAGGGAGGAACACTCCCAAACTCATTCTACAAGGCCACCATCACTCTGATACCAAAACCAGACAAAGATGTCACAAAGGAAGTGTCACAAAAAAAGTACAGGCCAATATCACTGATGAACATAGATGCAAAAATCCTCAACAAGGGCTTCCCTGGTGGTGCAGTGGTTGAGAGTCCGCCTGCCGATGCAGGGGACACGGGTTCGCACCCTGGTCCGGGAAGATCCCACATGCTGCGGAGCTGCTGGGCCCATGAGCCATGGCCGCTGAGCCTGTGCGTTTGGAGCCTGTGCTCTGCAACGGGAGAGGCCACAAGAGTGAGAGGCCCGCATACAGCAAAAAAAAAAAAAAAAAAAAAAATCCTCAACAAAATACTAGCAAACAGAATCCAACAGCACATAAAAGGATCATACATCATGATCAAGTGGTGTTTATCCTAGGAATGCAAGGATTCTTCAGTATATGCAAATCAGTCAATGTGATACACCATATTAATAAATTGAAGGATAAAAACCACATGATCATCTCAATAGATGCAGGAAAAGCTTTTGACAAAATTCAACACCCATTTATGATAAAAACCCCTCCAGATAGTGGGCATAGAGGGAACGTACCTCAACATAATAAAGGTCATATATGACAAACCCACAGCCAACATCGTTCTCAATAGTGAAAAACTGAAACCATTTCCTCTAAGATCAGGAACAAAACAAGGTTGCCCACTCTCACCACTGTTATTCAACATAGTTTTGGAAGTTTTAGCCATGGCTATCAGAGAAGAGAAAGAAATAAAAGGAATCCAAATCAGAAAAGAAGAAGCAAAACTGTCACTATTTGCAGATGACATGATACTACACATAGCGAATCCTAAAGATGTTACCAGAAAACTACTAGAGCTAATCAATGAATCTGGTAAAGTAGCAGGACACAAAATTAATGCACAGAAATCTCTTGCATTCCTATACACTAACAACAAAAGATCAGAAAGAGAAGTTAAGGAAACAATCCCATTCACTATTGCAACAAAAAGAATAAAATACCTAGGAATAAACCTACCTAAGGAGACAAAAGACCTGTATGCAGAAAACTACAAGACACTGAGGAAAGAAATTAAAAACAATACAAACAGATGGAGAGATATACCATGTTCTTGGATTGGAAGAATCAACATTGTGAAAATGACTATACTATCCAAAGCAATCTATAGATTCAGTGCAATCCCTATCAAACTACCAATGGCATTTTTCACAGAACTAGAAGAAAAAGTTTCACAATTTGTATGGAAATACAAAAGACCCCAAATAGCCACAGCAATCTTGAGAAAGAAAAATGGAGCTGGAAGAATCAGGCTCCCTGACTTCATACGATACTACAAAGCTACAGTAATCAAGACAGTATGGTACTGGCACAAAAACAGAAATGTAGATCAATGGAAGAGGATAGAAAGCCCAGCGATAAACCCACACACATACGTTCACCTTATCTTTGATAAAGGAGGCAAGAATATACAATGGAGAAAAGACAGCTTCTTCAATAAGTGGTGCTGGGAAAACTGGACAGCTACATGTAAAAGAATGAAATTAGAACACTCCCTAACACCATCCACAAAAATAAGCTCAAAATGGATTAAAGACCTAAATGTTAGGCCAGACACTATAAAACTCTTAGAGGAAAACATAGGCAAAACACTCTATGACATAAATCACTGCAAGATCCTTTTCGACCCACCTCTTTTAGAAATGGAAATAAAAACAAAAATAAACAAATGGGACCTAATGAAACTTAAAAGCTTTTGCACAGCAAAGGAAACCATAAATAAGACAAAAAGACAACTCAGAATAGGAGAAAATATTTTCAAACGAAGGAACTGACAAGGATTAATCTCCAAAATTGGCAAGCAGCTCATGAAGCTCAGTATCAAAAAAACAGTCCAATCCAAAAATGGGCAGAAGACCTAAATAGACATTTCTCCAAAGAATATATACAGACTGCCAACAAACACATGAAAGGATGCTCAACATCACTAATCATTAGAGAAGTGCAAATCAAAACCACAATGAGGTATCCTCTCACACTGGTCAAAATGGCCATCATCAAAAAATCTACAAAGAGTAAATGCTGGACAGGGTGTGGAGAAAAGGGATTCCTCTTGCACTGTTGGTGGGAATGTAAATTGATATAGCCACTATGTAGAACAGTATAGAGGTTCCTTAAAAACCTAAAAATAGAACTACCATATGACCCAGCAATCCCACTATTGGGCATATACCCTGAGAAAACCATAATTCAAAGAGTCATGTACTACAATGCTCATTGCAGCACTATTTACAATAGCTAGGACATGGAAGCAAACTAAGTGTCCATCAATAGATGAATGGATAAAGAAGATGTGGCACATATATACAATGGAATATTACTAAGCCATAAAAAGAAACAAAATTGAGTTATTTGTAGTGAGGTGGATGGACCTAGAGTCTGTCATACAGAGTGAAGTAAGCCAGAAAGAGAAAAACAAATACCATACGCTAACACATATATATGGAATCTAAAAAAAAAAGGTTCTGAAGAACCTAGGGGCCAGACAGGAATAAAGACACAGACATAGAGAATGGACTTGAGGACACGGGTAGGTGGAAGGGGAAGCTGGGACAAAGTGAGAGAGTGGCATGGACATATATACACTACCAAATGTAAAATAGATAGCTAGTGGGAAGCTGCTGCATAGCACAGGGAGATCAACTCGTTGCTTTGTAACCATCTAGAGGGGTGGGATAGGGAGGGTGGGAGGGAGACACAAGAGGGATGGGCTAAGGGGATATATGTATACATATAGCTGATTCACTTTGTTATACAGCAGAAACTAGCACAACATTGTAAGGCAATTATACTCCAATAAAGATGTTATGAAAAATAAAAAGACACCCGGGAGATATTTTCCTCTACGTTGTAAAGGGTGAGGATTTTTTGTGTATTATATACAACCACTCAGGTATGCTGGGATCCTACCTTCTCAATACGTACTGTCTTGGAGCTCATTCTTCAGGACCCTGTATACACAGAGAATAATAGCAGAATGGGAATCATATTTCTGCTTGATTAACAGATGCTCAACCACTCACTATTTTCCCAAGCCAAGGCTGCCTGGTAATAACCACCTTTGGCATGAGGTTAAGGCTTGAAGCAGAAGTCAGATCTCCTGTCTCCTTCTGGAAATGCACATGTAGGTGTGCCTGTAAAGGGGGATCAGGTCCCCCCCCCCAATTTTTCTGAGTCTGCTTGCCTCTTCTGCTACATGGAGGAGAGAGAACAGGGCATAATTCACCCAGGAAGGAGGATGATGTCATCTATGTAACAAAGCACCCCAAACTTACTGGCATAAACAGTCACAGTCTCTCATGACCATTGTCTCCCATGGTTCTGAGGGAGACGCAGCTCACCTAGGCATTCTCATTCACAGCATCTCACACAGGTGCAGTCAGGTGGTGGCTGGCGCTGAGATCCTCTCAGTGGCTTCCTCACACTTCTGTCTGGTGCATAATGCTGGCCAGCATTTGAAACTGTCCCTAGGACTGTCCGCTGGAACGTCTGCACCAGGTGCCTCCATGTACACTGGATGTTCTCACAGCTTGACATCTGGAATGAAGAGCAAGTGGGGTGAGGGTAGGGAGAGAGAGAGAAAGGGAAAAAGAGGCCTAGGTGAGGCTACAGTGCCTCTTTACTTTTACTTTTTTAAAATTTTTATTTATTTATTTATTTAATTTATTTATTTTTTGCCTGTGTTGGGTCTTCGTTGCTGCACGTGGGCTTTCTCTAGGTGCGCCGAGTGGGGGCTACTCTTAAATGCAGTGTGCGGGCTTCTCATTGCGGTGGCTTCTCTTGTTGTGGAACACAGGCTCTAGGCTCTTGGGCTTCAGTAGTTGCAGCACATGGCCTCAGTAGTTGCGGCACGCAGGCTCCAGAGTGCGGGCTCAGTAGTCGTGGCGCACAGGCTTAGTTGCTCCGAGCATGTGGGATCTTCCCGGAGCAGGGATCAAACCCTTGTCCCCTGCATTGGCAGGCGGATTCTTAACCACTGCACCACCAGGGAAGTCCTGCCTCTTTATTTTTAAATAAAATTTATTTCAGAATAATTTTAGACTTACACAAAAGTTGCACACAGAGTACAGAGTTTCTGTATATCCCTAACCCAGGTTCAGTTTCCGCTGTTAACCATCTTCCCTCATGGTACATTTGTCAAAATTAAGAAATTAACGTTCACTCATAACTATTCATTAAACTCTCTTTATTAGGATTTCATTAGTTTTTTCATTAATGTCCTCTTATTTTTCAGTTCCAGGATCTAATCCATGATCCCACTTTGCATTTATTTTCATGTCTCCTTAGTTTCCTCAGGTCTATGACAGTTTTGAGGGGTACCAGTCAGTTACTTTGTAGAATGCCCCTCAAGTTGGATTCATCTGATGTTTTTCTCATAACTAGACTGAGGAGGATGGATTTTTGGAAAGAATACCACAAAGGGAGTGCCTTTCCCACGTGGAGGTACAAGATATCCATGTGATATCACTAGTGATATTAATTTTGATCACCTGGTTAAGGTCATGTTTGCCATGTTTTTCCACAATAGAGTTGCTATTTTTCCCCCATATTCGATTTTAAGGAAGCAAGTCACTAAGTCTAACCCACGCTCAAAAGGGAGAGTGAGGCTAAACTCCATCTCCTGGAGGGGTAGTATCTACATGGATCATTTGGAATTCTTCTGTTTGGAATGTCTGTCTCTCCTCCCTCACTTATTTATTTCTATCAGTGTGAACTCACATATGTTTATTTTATACTTTGGGTTATACTACTACAATACTACATTATTTTATTGCCCACATTGCTCCAGCTTTGGGCCTTGGGGGGTCCTTTAGTTTGGCTCTTGTGTCCCTTTGACATGCTCCCATTCTTTAATGTTTTTTAGCACTTCTTTACATTCTAGTGCTGTAAGATGTTTCCAGGATCACTTGTATTTTCCCTACCATACACTCTAATTTCTATAAGAAACCTTGGTCCTTTCACTGGGGAATGATATTGCATTGCCTTTTATGACCGAGCCTCAAGTCACATAAAATCTCTCTGCTAGCTGAGAGAGTCACAAAGTTTCATCCAGCTTTAAAGGGGAAGGAACACAGACGTCATATCTTAGTTGGGAGAGCGGAAAGGTGACATTGTAAAAAGAGTCTCAGGATGAGATATCGTTATGGCCGTATTTGGAAAATTCAAGCTGTTGCAGGTGGTCAGGGTATCACAGACTCAGAGGAGGTGAGGAAGTCAGCCATGTGGCTGTCTGTGGGAGGAGTGTTCCAGACAGAGGCAACAATTAATGCAAAGGCTTACAAGGAGACCACACCTGGTGTTTTGAAGGAACAGCAAAGGCCCATGGTAGCTCCTGGAGAAGGGGTGATGAGGACAGTCAGAGAGGATGAGGCTGGAGAGGTAAAGGGAGGATGGAGAGGACAGATTATAGAGGGCCTGGAGGATATTGTGGGGATGTGAGTAAGCAGCCATTGCAGGGTTCAGAGTGACAACATTGTCTGACTTATATTTAAAACACTCATGATGGTTACTCCATCAAGAATTGACTTCAGGGGAAAAGGGCAGAGCAGTCAGGATGCTACTGCAGTGATCTATACAGAGGTGATGGTGTCAGACTAGGGCAATAGCAGTGGAGGTGGTGTAAGGGCTTGGGTTCTGAACATCTTTCCAAGGTAAAGCTAACAGAACTTCCTGCTGGATTGAGATGGGGCATAAGAGAAAGAGGAAAATCAAAAATGATTTCAAAGTTTGGCCTGAGAAACTGTAAGGATGAAGCTGCCATCAATTGAGATGACTATGGATGGGGGACAGATCAGGAGCTTTTTTGGGGAAATGTTGATTTCCGGATGTCTATTAGACATCCAAGTAGAGATGTCAAATAAGCCTTGGGTACACAAACCTGGAGTTCAGGAAAGGAGTCTGGGCTGGAAATACACATTTGGATATGACTGCGTATAGATTTGTATTTCAGGTCATAATGAGATCACCAAAGAAGTGAGTAAAGGTAGAGAATCAAGGACCGATCCCTGGGGTGGTCCAACATTAAGATGAAGAAACCATTAAAAGAGACCAGTAAAATACAATCAAAAGAGAGGGAGTAACGAGTAAAATACAATCAAAACCAAGAGTGTGTGGTGTCTGGGAAGCAAGTGAAGAAAGTGTGTCCTGGAGGAAAGAGTCACCAACTGTCAAATGGTGTCACCTGGTTTAGTAAGATGAGGATCCAGGATCTGAACATGGGATTAAACGACATGGAGGACATTGAATTTTCACGGCAAGAGCAGCATGGAATCACAGGGCTGAAAGGCTGAGTGTAGTGATGTTAAAAGAGGATGTGAGGAGAGGAATTGGGGATGATAGTAGAGGTATCTCTTGGAGAAATTTTGCTGTAAAAAGGAGTAAAAGAATGGTGTGGTGACTAGTATGGGGAAATGAGTTCAGGAGTCAGCTTACATGCCTGGGAATAGGCAGCAAAAAGTAAAAGGCTGATGAGACATGGCAAATTGCTGAGACAATGTCCTCGCGCAGGTGAGGGGACTGGCGCCCGTGGGGCTTAAGAGCACATAGAATTCCTCTGATGCCAGGCAGAGGGTCGGAGTGTGTGGGTGCAGCATTTGGCAAGTCCATGTGGTACTGGGGCTCAATGGGATTCTCTTCTGTTTGGTTCAGTTTCCCAGTGAAGCAGGATGCAAGGTCATCAGCTGAGAGTGAGAATGTGGGAGGGTGAGTTAGAGGTTTGGGGAAAGAGGAAGCAGTGGAGAAGGGCCGAGGGCATGCGGCATGGGTTCCTGGCAGCATTACGGGGCCACCTGAGGGCTGCTGTCTTAAGTTTGCAGTGAGGTCCGTCACCATGGCTCTGTTTTCTCTAACCACCTTCAAGGGCGGGTGCTGAGTAGGCAGAGAGGTGGATTTAACCAGGGTGTGATGAAAGGAGAGATGGTGATGGAGATGGGGGTGTAGGCAAGGAGTGAGCACAGTGACCGACTATGGAATTTAAGCTGAGGAGGGAGGATAGTGAGGACACGTCCAGGGGATGGAAGACAATGTAAATTGTAGGGTCTTCAGTCACCGAATTGAATGTTTTAGTGGCAACAGACAGAAAAGGGTCAGATCTGAGTGCTAATTTTTACACAGAGTTATCCTGGCCGGTAATAAAATTCAGTTTTATGAATATACCAGTTAGATAATCAATTCTTACTTCCCTGAGCTGGAAAATTTCTTAGGGCAAAACGGACAAGGTTGGAGTGGGGAAAAAAGAAGGAACGTCCCTCCTTGTCAATAGTATTCACAAAAAGTAGACAAGATAATAAATGCTCTTTGCGCGGCCAATGCAGTAATGAGTTTCATAGCATCTTTTTTTCTTAGAGCAGTCTTCACTGAAGGCTTCTGTCTTCATATGCCACAATGCTGACATGGAATACTGTCCCGAGGTTGTCTCACGGAGGGTGGGATCAGCAGCCCCTTGCCTCCAAATTTGTTCGGATATTGAGACGGACGATGCCACATGAACACCAAGACACTACGAAGAGGTTTATTACTCATACACTGAGGCTTTCTGGGGAGAACAGGGCAGTCACCCAAGGTGGGCTCAAAAGGACTGGAGAGAAGGAAGGGGTGAGTGGCTTTTGCATGTGTGATTAGTAGCTAGGGTTGGAGTGAAGTGAACTTCCTCGCTGGCACAAAGAGAGGGAAGGTATCAGCTTCCATATAGGCTTGCCCAGATATGGAGCACAAAAAAGAAGGGGGACCTAAAAGCTGCCAGCTGTCGAGCATTAACAATGGAGTCAAGGGTCTTTATTACAAATATACGCCACAAATCTCTCAGGCGACAAGTATAGCATGGTGCTGAAAACCTGAAGCTTTGCAGTCAGGCTGGAGTTTAAATCCTAACTCCCTAGCTGTGTGGTTATCATTAGCTCCTTGGCCTTAGGCAAATTAGTTTCTCTGCTGTGTCTCAGTTTCCTCATCTGGAAAAGGGCCCCCCAAATAGGTAACTCCTTGGTTGTTGTGAAGCTCAATAATGTTGGTAAACTGCTTTTGACACAGCTTTGCAATTTAGCATGCCACATACTCATTTCTGAAAATTCTGTGATTGATGTTTCTAGTTCAGACACGTGTGATCTTCATGGTTGAGACATGTTGGGTTGCCAGTGGTTCCGAATATGTCATTTTTCAAATACTTTATTTCCTTTCATTTTGAAAGCGTTGTATATTCATTGCACAAAAATTAACTTTTACCTTTATGCTCTCAGCTCCCCTAAGAGTTTATAGTTACAAAACAAAACTTAACACTGGAAAAATCAGAGAGGGAATCTTGGGTGTGTCAGTTTGGAAATAAAGAGTTCTTTCCATTTAGATGTAATTACTAATTTATCTTTGAAGTTTAACTTTCATAGATTCTCTTAAATCATAGAATACATTTATTGCGTTTTGAGAAAGTAAAAGCATGACTTTTCAACATTGGTTATTGGTATCTCCTCTATGCTTAACACTCATTCATTCATTCATCAAATAACTATTAAGCACCAACTTTGTTTGAAACCGGGACATGCCCTGGGACATTATGCCATGTGAACAAGCAGTTACAGACTCCACTCTCCTGGGAACTAGTAATCTAGTGGGTTTGACAGACAATCAAATAATCCCATTCTAACAGTCAGGGTTTTTATTTGCAAAAGACAGAAACCAACTGTGGTTACCATAAAGGGAAGAGGCAGTTTTGGAATGACGCTGCCGAAGCCGCAGATACCGTAGGAAACCTGGAGAGCAATCCACATAGAAAATGGAACGTTGCTAAGGGAGCCTGGGCCCCTGAATCAGGTCAGAGCCTGGTCTGGCATTCCTGCTGCCCCTGATGGATCCTGCCGTGGAAATCACTGCCACCACGACCATTAGTGTAGCCACTGCCCTTGCTTCTCCACAGCACATGCTTTATGTAAATCCAGGAACAGAAGCATCTAATTGGAGGTGCCACAGCTTTGCTGTCGGATTGAGGAGGTCAAAAGGAGGACCTTTTGTTTTCTGTGCCAGGAGATAGGAAATGCTGGGCAACCAACAACCAACCAAATACAATTACATCCATCACAGGCGCAAAGAATCTACAATTGTTAAGTGCTTTGATGGGGCACCTGCAACAAAAACACACAATATTTTTGTGCTTCCCAGTCTTCTCTAGGGCTTGAACTGCTGCTGGCACTGAGTGTTTCCCACACCTTGTCACTCCCATATGCCTCCTTCCCCATGTGGCCATAGCTGTGCCCTGTCTACACTCACATTTATAACTACTCTCTTACATAAATACATCTACTCTATGCATCACTGCTGTAAATGCAGAGCCAGCATCATTTGTCATAAATAGACGGTAAAAGTAAGAATAAATACAATGAAAGGAGACAAAGCTACGAAGATCTAGCTACATACTTTACTGAAAGTTCTGAGGCTATGGCCCACTTACAGCAAACGTTAGGTACTGAAAACATAATGGCACCAATCAGAGACTTTATCTTTGACCTTATTAAAAAACTTAAAAGAGGACAGGAAAGGGTCAAATCTTCAAACTTTGTATTTAGTGCTTTCTAAAGTGCTCTCTGGGTACCATTTAAAATTAACTTTCATATCATTAATAACATGTTCCATGCTTTGAGTGATAAATATTATAAAGAGTGTGGGCTTAAAAATGGGCAAGATTTGAGTTGTTTGAATTTTAGCTCCTACACTTATTAGCTCTGTGATTTCAGACACATTATTCAACCTCTCTGAGCCTCAGTACACTCATCTATAAAATAGATGCAATAATACCAGTTTTCCTGGTGTCTTAAATAGATCAGTGCTTCCCGAACTATACTGTACATATGAATGTTAACTGTAGATTCTGATTCAGTAGGTCAGGGCTGAGGTCCGAGATTCCAATAAAATCCCATTCCCAATCCCAGGTAATGCTGGTGTGTGGACCACACTTTCAGTAGCAAGGTTGTAATTCTGTGCTGTCAGTGTGGAAGTCACCAGCCACGTGTGGCTATCGAGCCCTTGAAATGTGGGCTAGTGCACCTGAGAAATGGAATACTTCGATTTCAATTAATTTTAAAAAACTGATACTTGGTTCAGTTATCGGAAAACAATTTTTAGTATGCTCGGAACAACTTGTGAATCTGCCATTTCAGCTGTTAATTTTATGAAATCTAAATAATCGAACATCTTTTTCCAAGGGAAAGTGAATATCTGAATTGAGATATGCCCTGAGTGTAAAATAAGCAACCGAAGACTCAGTTTGAAAAAGTAAAATATCTTGTTAATAAAGTTTCTAGTGATTGCCCGTTGAAATGATAATATTTTAGATGTGTTGGGTTAAAATACACTATTAAAATTCACTTCATCTGCTTCTTTGTACTTTTTTTAACGTGGCTACTAGAAAATTTAAAATCACCCTTGTGGCTCACGTTGTACTCCCAGTGAAGAGTGCAGGCAAAGGCAGTGAGCACAGGGGCTGGTTCCATCAGCTCCTTTCCTCCTGTCTGAATCGGGCGGGTGACCTCTGGCTGGAAAGAGGAAGTGAAGTGCTGCAAACAGACAAGGTTTCTTCCTTCCCGTCAGGAGGCTGTGGCAGAAAGCCAACGTTAGCGGCAAGTTCTTCGGCTCACAGACGATTTCTTCTGTGGTTATTTCCACCACATTCCAAAGCAGGGTCTGCTTTCTGGAGAGGTAAAACAGAAACATGTCAACATTCCAAAGTAAGTTGCTTTAAGCTGGCTCTCCTAAGAAGATGCTCACTTTTCAAGAGCTAAGGGTCATGGCAAAGGGCCCACTCGACCCAGCCTCCTCTGTGACATTAAAGGGGAGTTAATTAAAACAGCCTGGGCTCCTGCAAATGTGCTGTATTATCTCCCGGTCGGCTCAGCCATTGCAAAGGAGACTAAAAGTTTAATGAAGAGCAGTAATGAAGACATCCGCAAATTTGACAACAACCAAGAATTTAGCCAAAAGAAGTATGCAGAAACGAAAGTTAGTTTTCTCATAGGTTTTATTATGGTAACCTCACTTCCCCCACTCTTGTGGAAAAAGAGAATTTAACCCACTCAGGCAAATATTTACATGTAGAATCAGACCTGGCAGCAAATTCAAAGGCCAGCAAGAGCTGCTTCTGTATCAGAGGCTTGGAGACTCCAGATCTCCATTAACCTTTCTAAATAGGAACTGACAGCCTTGGATGGAAAATGTGGGGGGGAGATGAAAATGTTTTTGAAGAATGTTTGACTACAAAGTAAACAACGCAAATAGAAAATATTAAATCAGATGCTGCCTCCACATTCCAAAAAACTGAGTACACAGTAACATGTACTGTATACTTAAAAGGCTTGGATAAAAGAAATCATGAAACAGTTTTAGCTTTGAGATGATTCAAATGTCATGGAATTAGTTATGTTGGCATAACACAGAGAATTTATTTTTTCTAATTATGTTAGATCTTGACATGAAGTTATACAATTGGCAGTGAAGGTATGACTTTAAAGATATTTATCTTTAAGCCTTCTTGTCCTTTCTGTCACCAAATCCAACCATAAGAAAATATTTAGTAGGTAAACCATTCATTAAAGGGTAGACTGTCCTTCTGGTAACCAAAAAAAAAGCTTCTTCTTTTTTTTTTAAACACAAAATAGTACAGTAAATATTTATTATTCAGATTCAGGATTTATTTTGCTTTAGATGGAAGCAAAAAGAAGGTGAGTTTAGCAAATTCATAGCATAATAAAGATTGTAAGGGGAAAGGTTTAAATGCTGGGACAGAACATGTTAGAAGCACACATTTATAAGCTATGCATTGTTAGTTTCCAAAATTCTTATTATCCAACAGTTATTGTCATCTGAATGCCTTTATGTATTTAAAAGCAATACAATCCCACATCTTCAAGAATCTAATCAAGATAAGCCTTTCCCATTAGCCTGTTCTAGAGAGATTTGTACTATATTGTAAACATGTGTCATTCAATTAATCTTAAAGGGTAGTGGATTCAGAACTATTGCTTACCTGATAAGCTCGTAGATCATGACGAAAACATCTCTGTCTCCCTGCTGCTCTGCATCAGCTGTATTCTCTGTCTAGCCTGTCTCCATCTGTCTCCCTGGGCTGGCAGAGCCCCATCCATCTCTCAATTTCTTGCCCTGGGGATTTCTCTGATAAGCATTCTTTAACCCTGGATTCCATCCTTGTTGGAGCTAATCCTCCAACATGCCCTGTTTAGCACTGTTATTGCACTTATCACTTTATCATAATTGTTCCTGTATCAGTCTCAGATACTGGGGATTGTGTCTTTTTCGTTTTGGTACCCCTTCTGCGAAGAACAGTCCCTGCATAAGATAGACACCCAGTGTGGTTTCTGGACCAGAATTTAAAGCATCACATCGAGTGATGAGCATAAAAAGAATGCTTATTTCTGTAAAGGCTGTCTTGCTCTGGTCTGCTCACCCATTATCATCTGCTTGGGTCTTCCTCACTTGGTCCTTGGGACTATGGCCATTTGAACCTCTTCTTATGAGCCTACCTTAATCTCCCTCTCTGACTGATGGAGAAATGGCTTCCCTGTGTATGTCCTCGCCTCAATTTATGAGGGTTCTGTAGGAGAGTGACTCAGGCTACTGGTAATAACGCTGTTTCACCCTACAGTCCTCTTGGAAGGCGGCCTTGACTGCATAGTTGCCAGGGCCTCTAACCACACAGCTCACAGCTCTTCTCCCTTTCGTGTCTTTCTTTCTCAGGAGAAGCCTCACTGTGAGCCATGCTTCTCTGCTCTCTTCCCCTCCACTGGCCTGGTCACTAAGATGCACAGACCATGACTTCAACCTTCATATAGGTGGTTGGTTGGTTGGTTTGTTTGTTTTAGGTGTCCTTTGTCCCTACCAACAATGAGGATTGCGTTAGGCTATTCCTAAAATCCATCTAACTTTTTTTTATTTTTTAATATCCAGAACTCGCATTGTGGACAGTTCTGAAGACATGAGCTGTGGTATTAACTCACAGAACAAAAGCTTCTAAATATACACACCCTTATTTTAAGTCTGTGCAATGGGGTTAAGGGTAGTTTTCCTTGTCATTAGATAACTTCCTTATTTAATAATGAGCATAGATTATTCTTATAATTAAATAATAATAATACTCTTTGAAATAAAAACCAAAGCTATTTATAATTGGGATTGTTTCATAACAAATATAATCCAAAATCTCCCATATAAAACTATCAAGTCCAATGATAAAAGGTAAAGTTCCCAAAGGGAAAGCATAAAACACTGTTTTCTTAATGGAACTACTAGCTATAATTCTTTGGTTCTATCTTCAAATTAACTCAATT
The DNA here is from genome assembly GCF_008692025.1 of Phocoena sinus. Lineage (NCBI taxonomy): Eukaryota > Metazoa > Chordata > Mammalia > Artiodactyla > Phocoenidae > Phocoena > Phocoena sinus. Next base: position 30,864,346 of record NC_045772.1, on the reverse strand, counting down.
AGTCGCATTATAAATTTCAAAAGAGCTTTATATTTTTATACATACTAATAATGCCTCACTTATTTAGTATAGAGCCACTTGTGAATTACCCATGTCATCTGCTTTCCAGCTCCTTTGGGCTGTTTCCCTTTCCAGAAACTGGAGAGGGGAAGAAAAAGAACATAAAAATAAAATAACTTAATTCAGTTATTTGTTATTTGTATTAAGTGATGTTTTGGAGAAACAACAAAACTACCTCCACATGCATGTTTCAAGGTTGCATGGCCTTCAGGGACAAGTTCTAACCAGGTTCCCAATTCTTGAAAAAAAAGGAAAACCATTAATGCAAAATACAGTACTTTTCAAATGGTCTTTTAAAATTCGCTACAAGCATTACAACAAAACTAAAGCTTATTGAACTAAAAAGTTTCTTGACATTATAAGAAAATGCTAAAAATATGCATTTAAAAAGCCATGAATTACATATGTGTTTTGTAGAGGGAAGAGGTACTGGAGAGTTTGTTTACTCTGAAGAGAATTAATTTACACTAATTTCCATTATTTAAAAATTAAGACAAAAATAATAACACTTTTAGAAGTCTAATAAATTATATATATAGACAACTTTCTATATGTGATTCGGCCTCAAATTTGTTTCTAACTAAAACCTTGGGCATGTCACAATCTCTCACGGGTCTTAACTCACCTATAAAATGAAGAAAAGATGATTATCTGGTCCAAAGTGCTGGTTTGTTATAGCTCTAGAATTTTACGAGAGGCTACAGGTTCCACACAAACACCTATGTGGCCAGGCAGGTAACATATATGAGTGAAAAAGACCAGAGTGAGAAGAATTTTTCTTGAGAGTAAATCATTATCAATCTTATATTATTCCACACTTGATAGCAATAAAAATATTTCACTTTCCTCTTAGTTTTACTCTGAGAGAAACAGTAATAAATGGTCACCAATACTGATAAATAACAGTGGTGTGGAGCTATAGGGAATGGTGGAGACTGTGACAAACCAGAGAGCGTAAAAGTACCAAACTATTGTTACCATATGGGAATCAGGGTCTAATGTTGTTAGATGCCAACAGCTTGTATGTTTTTAGTGAAATCTAATTGTTAATGCAGGCAATCAATTAAGAACATTAAAAAAACAAAAACAACCCTTTTGGACCATTACCATTCTGGACAAATGAAACACACCGATGGATCAAATACAGCTCACAGGCTACCAGTTTACACTATTGGATCTACTCTGCCTCCCTCATGGTACTGGAATCAGCACTTATTAAATAATTTGCTAATAATACCCCTTTAATGAAAGCTCTTACTATCATAACCCACAGAGTATTTACTGAGATTTTTTTTGAGCACAGGCTGTGCTCTGTGCTAGGATTTTCTGACATTTCATCTCCTTTGATCATCACAATAAACCTGAGAGATGTGTAGATATACTGTTACCCCAATTTTACAGGATGAAGTAAGTCTCACAGAGACTAAATAACATGTCCTAAGTCACACAACTCATTTTTTTTTTAAGGAACTGAGTCTAAAGTATTGACATGTAATTATTTACAATATAATACAGAATGAAAAAAGCTGGCTATAAAAAGTATATGATATTTTAAATTTCTTTTTTACACTTTTAATGATTGCTTATTATTCTATTATGAAGATGGGGTATAATATACATGAACAAGCCTTTGTTATTAAACACTTGAATTGCTAGTAAAATCATGCAGGGAAGTATTTTTTCAAAACCCTGACCTGACTTCATTCATTTGAAATTATTGAATGAGGGCCTATACATGTCACTTTATTATATAGGCTATCCTCAAAGAAATGTCTGATTTGTAATTGTATCTTTGGTAAGCATATATATATATATATATATATATATATATATATATATATATATATATACAATTTTTAAGATATTTAAGCATTTGCCTCTGAAACACAGATCAGGCCAAATTATATCCTTGGTCTCTTGGGTGGAAGAAAGGTAGGTTTCACCCAGACAGCTCAGTGTAGAGAATTGCACAATGGATTACAGTGGTCTTTTCAGCTAGAAACTTTAGATATATTGAGCCTTACATACTGAACTTTGAGAGCTACCCCTACCAGCAGGATGTACTTGGGAGTTTGTCATCTATATAGACGACAAAAAGTGGCTCCACATCTTTTCTCAATTTTCCACTTGTCAAAGCAGCAGAATCCCAAACTCCACAATTTCAAAATAAGAGCTGCCAGACTGCAGACACAGAAGGATATAACCACATTGGAGGAAAGGGACCAAGATGATGAGGCAACTTGAAAACATATAATTTTTATCATTCAGTCTAGAACACTTGAGAGTAAAAGTCAGGAGTTCTTCATGATCACATTGGGATGGTAGGTTTGTACACAAAGACTATCCCTGGTAACCTGGGACATACAGTCACCCTACTATGAAGAACAGTTGTAGAAACTGGAGATGCTGAGCATGGAAAAAAGAAGATGGGGATGGAGTTTGGGGGGACATGCAAGCTGCCTCAGGTATCTGAAAACTCCATGAAGAACCGGTTTGATATGATCCTGATTCTAGCCCTTGGAGTGACTGGACTGAGCTGAAGAGGCTTTACCATCTGATGTAATGGTCATGAGTTTGGTTGTTGAAGAGTTCTGGATTCAATCCCACATGATGCTGACTAGGTGTGTGGCCATAAGCAAGTCTTAAATTATTATAAAAGGGGAATAGAGTTGTAATGACATACTGAGGTATGACATACTGAGGTAAAACAGAAAAGCAAGTCACCCAGAGTAGGGGCTCAATAAATGTTAGTGTGTGCACGGTAACTGTTGCTGAAAATAGTCAAGCATAGGACAGACCACCAGTCGGGCAACGTTTTGGGGTCTTTTAGGGATTAACTACATGGATGGTTGGAGCCAAATTTTTTTGGACGAATTTAATTTTCATTCTTAGAAGTAGAAAAAAATCAATTAGTAATATTTTCCAGGTACAAGATAAAGTGGTTTTATTTAAAATCTTATTTTAAAGATGTATACTTTTAAATAATGTATTATAAATATTTTAATAATATTTAATAATATTTAACATTCATCATAAAATGACATTTGCCTGTCAAGCTGTACATGTTATTTTTAACTATGCAAAAAAGTGTTAATATGCTAGAAAAAAATTCTAAAATGGCATATTGCTTGATTTTGAGATTGCATCTGTAAATATAGACTAGAATTTAAAAACCAAGTAAAATAGCATGACCTGATATTTGAAATCCTTTCGTTTTGCTTTCATTAAAACCAATTAGTTTATTTTAAAATTGGTCATAATTTGCTTTTCAAATAAGATAAAGAGGTTTTAACTTCTTATTAAAATGTATTTTAGGTTACTTTTTAATCACAGTAAATTAAAAAAAACCCTAAATATAATCCTCTATACAGTATATTTTCTCTTAACATTGATTTTTAAAGTACTAGAGAACCTGATGTTTTAAAAGCATTTTGTCCAAGGAAACAGGACTTCTGCTACTGAACATCTTGAAGGGCAAATTTACAAAATTATTACTTTTTATGCTCTTCATTATATCTTCTTGTGTTTCAGCACTGTAGTTTTCAATGCTTCCCTCTGTTTAACCCAGTAGTTCCCAAACTCTGGCTGCATAATAGAATCACCTGGGAAGTTTTTAAAAATCCTGAAGCCCAGGCCACAGCCTCTACCACAATGCCTGGGGGTGGGAGCCTGGGGCCAGTATATTTTAAAGTTCCCTGGGTAATTCCAATGTGCAGCAAAGTTTGGGAAATATGGACTTATCCCATGGTCCATTATGGAAATAGTCATGACTAGGATCAAAAAAGCCATTAAAACTAGGTAACAGTCCCAATCCATCAGTGGTGTTCAGCTAAATAACATAGTAAAAAAAAAAAAAAAAATTGAGTGGGTTACTAGCACATTCATCTGATCCTCCAGATGTGCAAGAGGCAAGCAAGCTGCTTCTTTTTAAAAGGGAAAGTATTTATAGTGACTGAAAGCACAGAAAAAAAGGAAATGGAAGCAAACACTATTATTTCTAGTGAGATGAATCTCCAGGGTACTCTTCACAAAGCCTTGGGTGTTTATAAACCAGTCGGGATTTAAGGGCACTTTATAACTCTGAAAATTTCTATTTAAACCAAATTTATAGGGAGAGGCAGGAATAGCTCTTCACAGAATTGTTTCTGTTGCTACTGAGTCAATAGTACCATCTTGCATTGCTCTTTATAATTGTTAAAGTGCTTTCATGTTTCCAAGCCCATCTGAACATCCAAAATTGGGGAAGAATCGTAATAGTCACAATTCTGTTGAGGAAAATGAAGCCTCAAGGTATTAAAAGCTGGCACAAGGCAGAATTGGGACCAAACCCCAGGTCTGACTTCTAGGCAAATCCTCTTCTAACATCACATCACCTTTCCCTAAACCTCAAGAGATCTTTAAGCCTCAGCACCTTCTTCTGCAGAGGTGATTTCCCCCTAAAAAAGCACTCTCCACTATTTCTCCCTTATATATCTGAGGTGTTGAGGGTGGAGGGAGGTGGGGCAGTACATGCACCATGAAGAGGTATACGGTAAAAAAGGGGCCAAGAACGTGGAACTTCAAGGAGGAATCCACAGGGAAGGGAACAGAACACGAACAGAAAATGTGGTCAGAGCAGTGGAAAGAGGGCAGGTGACAACCATGTGAGGCCAGAGTTGTTAGGATCAAATAAAGAGCCATTTAACATGTGCTCTTTTTTAAACTCTGGTATTTACCTATCTATTTTTTGAGGAGAGGAGGGATGATGTGGGCAAAGTGGTGATTTAGGAAGATTTTGGATTATGTGTTGGATAGATTGATGATGGGAAAGAAAAGAGGACAGGGATGTGGACAACACAGTTAAGAAACCTAAGTGTGTGGGCTTAAGGCAAAGAGGGAATAGACAAGGGTAATAACTGAAAATCAAGAAACTGACAAAAGTACTTGAAACCAAGGAAGAAGTATTTGTAGCAAAACAGGAAATGTAGTTGACAGTATTTCAACAAGACATCTACTTTTGGATCTGATGGCTATCTGTGTGTAGGATGACAGAACATTTAATTAGGTGATCCCTAATTGGTTGAGTGACTGGATTAAAAGGGCATTGATATCAACTTGGTAGTGGTTTTGAAAAGTAAGGCAAAGGGTTATTGGCAGATCTGTCTTATGTCTTTCAGTTTTGTTGTGAAACAGTGGCTTCCATAAAGGAGTAGAAGGAAAGCTAATCACTTGTCTTGGGCAGCATTAAGTTGAGAAGGGTTAAGAATACAGTAGATGATAAAATTAGGAGTCGAAGTGGTATGAATGGACTAAAGCAACAGTTTAATATAGATAGATGTAAAATCATATTCTTTGGACCAAAAACCAGTAATAGAAATATAAGGTGAGGCAGATGTCTGCTAAAATGTGTGAAAAAAATATAGGTTTAGTTGACAGTGAAAGGTAGAATGCGAAAGGTACGTTCTAGTCAGACAAACCACATCTTGAATGCTTGTCCTGAGAAAAATGTAGAAGTTTAGAATAAATACAATGAGGAATGACCCTTAAAAGAATAAGGGACAAATTAAAGGTTGGTTTGAGCATCAGTGAGGAAAACCAGGAATGAGCGTGAACTGTGGTCACCAGCAGGACTGTGAGTATACTCTGAAGCTGAGGACAGGAAGCAAGTAGAGGTGGCTCAGGATTAGGAACCAAGGTGTGAAATGTCAAGGAGGCAAAGCCATCTTAGTCAATGACAGAGCAGGAGTGAGGCAGCCAACTGGAGTACCTTCATTAGGATGGAGCCAGGAAAATTAGCCGGGAGATGATGAAAGAATCAGTATACCAACAGCCAGACTTGGTATAAAAAATAAACTTAGCAGGTGTAAAGAGCTTTTACAAAGCAAAAAAAAAAAAAAGGATAGTTTGCAGAAGGTGTGCTTATAGTCTTAGAGACTGAACAGCTGAAAAATTACCATCTTCTATTTGGGACCATGTTGCTGAACAACACCGAGTAAAAACGTAGTACTGTGATTCATTTGGGAAACTGCATATAGGCTAAAGCAAATGAGGAAAGTACCTAGGTTCTCCGAGTTGACTAAAAATGACGCCATGCTCTGGATGGAGCATAAAGGTAAAACATATAAAGAAATAAGGGGTCCACAAGACTCTTTAGTAGCTTGAAGCTTCTAGAAGAAAGCTTTGGGGCTACAAAAGCAGCAGAAAAAGCTAAGCTGGAATGGAATGCATCTGAAAATGGCAACAGCTTCCTAACTGGTTTTCTAACTTCCAACTTCTCGCTCTGTGTTGAACAGCCAATGATCCTTTCAAAGGTCAGACTCTTTGCCGCTCTGCTCAAAAACCTCCACTGGCTTCCCATCTCAGTCAGCCTAAGAGCCAAAGTTCTTGCCAAGGCTTACAGGCAAGCCCCCCATTGCATCTCTCAGCCTATATCCTACCACTCTCCCACTGGTTCACTCCACTCCAGCTACACTTGCTGTTCCTCAAAGTTGCCAAGCACCAGCTACTGGAACCTCTCACTGGCAGGCTCTTCCAGACAACCAAGAAGTTGGCTGTTTCCGTTCCTTCAGGTCTCTGCTCAAATGTCACCTCACTTGAGAGGGTTCCCTGACCACACTATGTAACAGCATCATCCGTTACCACCTCATATAGGTCGGTCTCTCCCACCCACTACAACTTAAACTCCCGCACAGGAAGGACCTTGCTTGGTTTTCCCAGAACCGTATGAATTTCCCATGACAGGTACCAAATATCTGTTGAGTGAATGAATAAATGGTAAGCAGGAGATGTAGATAAAGGGCAGGAAAGCAGTTATCAGTCAGACATTCTGGGGACCAGGAAAGGGGAGACAGACACTAGCGTAGTGTTCTTAAGCAGTTGAGTCCTGGACTTAGGAAATGTGGTGTGGCTTCACTGTCACAAGTCACTCTCTCCACCACCACACTTCCTTCAGTCGTTGAGACCTACTTCCCATCCCAAGTCTGTAACAGTGAGAAAGTGAAAGATTTTAGATACTACAGGCTACCCTTCTTGGAGGATTTGAAGCCAACTGAAAGAACAGGCTTATGGTTAAAAGATTTAGAATCCTAGATAAATCAAAAACAGCCTAAATTTAAATTTCTAACCTCGGATAACACAGGTGTCCCTGAGTTCACATTTTAAATATTTTTGCATTTGTCTCAAGCTACTCACTAAGGTATGCCTCAGACTAAATACTTATGACTTCAAAAGCGGTCTTACAAGAAAAAGAGCCTAAAAATATTATTACCTTAAAGATTATAAAATATTAATAATTATAAATATTTATTAATATTAAATAAATAATAGTAATTAAATAATTATAATAAAAATTATAAAATATTACCTTAAAGATTATAAAAATCAGCAAGCATCCTATTTTTACAGACGGGGAGGCTGGCTATTCACAAACCATAAACATTAATATAAAGTGGTATTAAAACAGTAGTGAAATAATGGCTGTAATTTTCTTATTTAAAAAATTATTAAAGTCTAATGTGCAATAGGGTTACTCCCTTAGGCTAAATATTAAAACATTAAGAATTTTCACCAAGGGAAATACAGCTGGAGGACCAAATAATTCTTCAAGAAATATAAAACACCCTATTCTTTAGTTTCACAGATTTCAAGCAAAATGTTATTATCTCTTTAGTGTGATAAATTTTCATTACAAATTATTTAGGAAATAAAGCGATGACTTTTTAGACTAATACTATGAAACTTTTTCCTGCTCATTTGGTATCTTCTGAACCTGACAGGTTTGTCAAATGAATGAATAACTCTGGCTATTAACATTAATACATACCCGTTCAAAATGCATCAACCTTATAAAAATTCCTTCCTTTTTGTAAAGAGCACTCCATACATATACATATAACTCCTTTCACATACAAAGTCTAACTATGTGTCTAACAAGAAATTGTAACAGTAGGTTTTCAGATAGCCTAACTTTACAATTATGATTAGAAAAGAGTTACTGCCATTTGAATTTTCAAGAAATGTTTGGAAAAAATTTAAGAAACATTGCTTTCTGTTCAAAATCAGTTTTGTTATATCCACTTACAGTTTTTGAATTATGCAATTTTTGAATATTATAATATAGATCTAGCACAAGAAAAAAGAAAAATAGGAAAATATTTACTTTTTAAAGTACAGTGATTTAATTTAATGTATAAAGCCAACAGAATAATTGTTACTTCTGTCAGATGGTATTTTACATTTTGATAAAAAGATATATTCTTAATCATATATGTCAAGAAAAAGGGACCATAAGTTGTTGAACACTTACAATTTGTCATTTAATTTAAAAGGCACTACTGATATTGCCATAAATTTTTTTTGGTGATATGGCCTAAGTATCCTTGGCGTCAATAAAATTTAATTTTCTCAAGTAAAAAAAAACACTATGAAACTTTGAATAAACATACCTATCTTAAAAGTATTGAATAACGAAAACTTCTAACCAAAATATGCTATTAAAAACACCGTTCTGGGATTTCCCTGGAGGTCCAGTGGTTAAGACTCCGCACATCCACCGCAGGGGACACGGGTTCGATCCCTGGTCAGGGAACTAAGATCTCACATGCTGTGGGGCACGGCCAAAAAAAAAAAACAAAAAATCGACTTAGTTTATCTTTCACTCTTCAGCTAGAGGAGGTCTGATTATAAGGAAAGCATGGATTATACATCTTAATCGGTGATTCTTTGCCTCAGTCTCTTCATAACCCAGGAAGGTTATGAAAAATCTTTAAGATCATCTCTGACGCATTTGATGTCAGAAAAGAACAACAAAGGAACACTTAAAATTTAAGCTTTTTAGGCACTGGGCCCTGACTCAGGTTAACAAGATGCTAGTACTGCAGTAAAAACCAATAGCTACCAGCTTGGGGTTCTTGAGAAGGTCAGCCTTGATGTAAATTCCAGCTCACCATGCGACCAAGAGCAAGTTACTTAAACTCTCTAAGCTTCAGTCTCTCCCTATGTAAAATGGCAGCAGCAGTACAGAGGGTTGTTAGCAATATTTACATGATCCACATAAAGGGCTCAGCATATATCAGGTACTCCATAGATATTAACTTATGATATGACAAGATTCCTTTTAATAGGTAAGGAGAGAGTGTCTGTATTTAACTATCTAAAAAGTAATTCGGAAGTTATGTGGTCCTTGTAACTCTGATTTAATTAAGAGAATTCTTAGGGAACTTACCGCATTGAACACCCCACCCAGATTTGGGTGGTACTTATTTGGAAACTAGTTTTCCTAGGACACAGTGCTGGTTAAGAAAGTTGTGCAAAGACTGATACCGTATAAACACATATTCATATATCTTCCTTTAATTTCCTACTTTGGAACCATTACTATTATCGTGTTCAATAATGACACTGAATTCAGAGAATAGAGATTAAACATGCCTACATTTAGTATATTCGTCTGCAAGCTGAAGTATTTTTCTAACAAACAGGGAAAATGTTAAAGAAGTAGTTAAGACAGAGAGTACAAAAATAAGCTATCGAGAGTTTAAGAGACAAAATCATCTATCTGTTGAAAGGAAGTTACATTATAAGGATAAAGATCATGTCCTTTTTGACATGTACTGATAAGAGAAGTACAGGAATACAACCATGACTCCCATTACAGCATCAAACATTCTTTATGGTATTTTTATAACGCTTATTCTAAAATAAAGACAAGTTTTCAAGGATCTTTCAAAGATTGTTTTTAGTTCGGTGGTATAATTATGCTATTAAAAGGTTTTTTTGGTCTGCAAATGAGTGCAACACTAATTAAAAAAGATACAGGTTGATATGGGGTTTGGATGTCAGAGTCTTAAGAGTGGAGTACGTTAAAAGAACAAAGGCAGCTGTAACATGACAGGAGCTCTCTAAAGACACAGGGAAGAAAAAATGTCAATAAGCAGAAACTTACAGAAACTTCCCTTTCTTATTCAGTTAATTTTACAAAGGGACTTAATTCAAAATTCAATCCTAATACATAATACATATATACAATCGAACTTGACAGTAGAAAACATCTCTCATGTCATAAATATGGTACATGTATACACTCATTAACTGAATAATTTTTACTGATGGAAAAATATGGTATTAATAATCATTTAAAGTTTTCTCAGTATTTCAACAAAGTTGCTAACTTATGTTAATAATTTATTATAAAAACCAGCTGAGGGCAATTTGATTAATTTTGTTACCCTAACGTTCAGATAATTGCTATTGACAACTTTGCATTAGTTAATGAAAAAATAAGGTCTTACATTTAATGTGAAAAACTAATCTTTTTTAAAACCCAAACATTATTCTCCCCTGGACTGCAAAAATTATCTCTTGTGCTACAAAGATTGAAGACAGTGGGTAGGAGAGTAGGGACAATATACCCACTTTCATTCTAGGGGCAAGATCATGCATATTAGAACACAGCCATAACATTTCAAGTACATTACAGAATTTTCATCAATTAGGTTTTTAAAATTTCAAGTAGAAAAAAAGAATTCCCAAATATGATGTTCAAATCAATTTAAATATTCAAAAAGTTCAGTCCCCATTCAGAAACAGATAAACAGTATATTTATTAAATGAGTTAAGACAAATAAACTTTACAAATAGACAAATAATAAAAGGCTCAGTGGCTAAAATAGATGGTAAGCATCATTGAAAGAAATCAACACCATCACGGTATCTCAGTTGGCTTACACGTGTAAAAAGAAATTTTCAAAGAGCAATTTCACAGAAATGAAGCCAGTTTTTTTTTTTTTTTGCTTATAAACAAATCACCATTTCTTGGTTCAAAACTGACATCTGTTATGAAAATTACCATATCACATATTTATAAGATGACAAGGAGTAACTCATCTTCAAAGTGCAAGTAAGTCTATTTACAACCACAAAAAAGGCAATGATGAGGAGAAAAAGATTTTTAAAAAATATACAAAGATTAAAAACATTTGGGATGCAAAATTAAACAATTTTTTGGTTAGAGGATAAAAGAGAAAACGTGATTGAATTACAGATGCTGATTTCAGCTATACATACTATATAATGGGATCCAAGATCTTTAACAGCTTGTTTGCATTTTTTTCCACTTACATAATGCTCTGGAAATTTCTGGTAGAAATTACAGTGTCTCAAAGAGAGAAATACACACTAAGCATGTCTTGCTACTACTTCATGGATGTCAATAAGACCCGTTTATGGATTAGAGTTGGTGTAAAAAGCCATTGCCTTGAGTTGAAAAATGAATACTGTAAAAGCTCAATACAAATCCTCCAAAGCACATGCATTTCTAAATCTTTTGGTAATTACATTCATATTTAAGCATAACCAAAATAAAAAAGAAAACTGAAAACATTTCCCTTTTCTCTATTCCCTATGCCTTTGTAGGCTCTCCAGCGGATAGGGTAAATTTTTAGAGCTGAAAGGGTTCTTCAAGATAGTCTAGTCCACCACCCTCATTTAGGGTAAATGATTTCCCCAAGGTCATGCAGCACGTTAATGGCAAAATCAAGACTAGAAACCAGGTCCTGACTCCTAGCCTCGTATGCTTTCCAGCATATCATGCTACCTCTTTTTACAGTATGATTTGCTATAAATACCTGATGAATAATGTACAGTTACAAATGCTGACAGAGCCAATGTTTTTCTAAGTCTTGCAGAGGCTAACTGCAAAGGACTGATGGAGAGAAAAAGATTCTCCCCCACCCACCAAAAATATCAAGCACCATCAACTAAATGTTTCTTTGCTGGGTCAGCACTCTCAGATGTTGTAGTAGTCCTCGTAAACTTTATGTCAGCCTGAGGATTGTATATCTGATGCAATCTGGGCCCTAACACAATGTCAGTTCCTAAAAGGTAAAGACAAGAGGCAAAAAGGGGGAGAAAGTAGACAAAAGAAAAAAAGACTTAAAGACTCCAACTGGCTTACAGATGGGCATTCCAGCATATGGTTAATGATTACATCTAAATATGTATATTTTTAGGACCTTTCCCACCTTTTCACATAATCTCATTTTACCTAATTTGTTATTTGGCCACTTAAGAATGAAAACAAATGTATCAAAGACAATGGTGGTCATTATTTTTTTTAAACTGTGAGACTATTTTAGGCAAACTAAACTCTATGAGGAACATGTCAAACTGCAATGATTTCCTTAATTTGGTTCTGTTAGACCTGCCACCAAGGAATTAAAGGGGGTACTTCATGGGGCTGTTACCATCTTGAAATTTATTCCAATTGTGGTTAAAGAGAACAGACCGATGCACCATATATGTAGAATTGAGTAAAGAAGCTGAAATTTCTTTTTAAAAAAACATCGCTGTGTATTTATTTAATAAAAGGGCATGTTTATTTATGTTTACAAACAAGTTTCAAAAACAAAAGGAAAACATGTATGCTTCTACTTATTAACCTTTTTCAAAATGCCAACAGCCCTCATGCTGTATGAAGGTTTCTAAGGATTTATTAGAAAAATCAATACAGTTCACTCACAGCTCACCAAGACATCACTGAACTAACATGTTTAGACAAAAACAAAAAGGACTAAAGTTCTCTTGTAGTTTGATAGTTTGATTTAATTTGATTTGCCTGAAATAACAAAAGCATTTCAAGCATCTTTCATTATGTAGTTGATGTCCTGCATTAAACAATCTACTAAATTCTGAACAAAGGTTATTAGCAAGTTTTCAAAAATTTTTAAAAATTAAACAGTTGTTTCAAAACCATTAAGTAGTAAATGTATTTAAGAAACTAATTAGGACAGATGCCATAACTTCATTAGAACACCACTGCTCATGTTTTTTTGTTTTGTTTTGTTTGTTTTTTGTTTTTTTAAACAAAGCATTAGTGTTATCTATTTGGCTATTAGTATCAGCAATTTATCTACAATATTTAACAAGGTAAATTGTAGGCAAAAATTTAGTACAGTTTCAATAGAAACACCCCCCCCCCTTTTTTTTTCCTGAAAATACAGCAGTATTTGAAGGACTAATTTTTCTCTGCATCAGTTATAAGGAAGCTTCCCATCTATGAACAGGAACAAAAAAAGTATCTACAAACCTTGTAAACAGATCTGTATCATTTATAAACATAAATAATCCAAATTATTAACAGCCAACAGCAGAAATTAAAGCATCAATTCAATGATCCAGGGCTCTTTGCTTGCTTGCCCAGCTTTACTCCTCCCTCTCTCCCATCAAGGATTGAGATAAACTAAAGCTTTGCTAATACACTGTTCAGGACCATTCTTAGGTTCTACTGATGATCCACAGGTCAACTTAAGCTGAGTTACTGTTTCTGTCAGTTCATTTCTCCCACCCCCCAAAAAGCACCCTCAGTCTGGCAGAAAGCTTTGCTTTTTTTTTTTTTAAAAAAATAAATCTACATTCGTACAAGTGTGTCTTCTGTTGAAGTCCAAAGACAAGAATACTATCTTGTCCGTCACAATATGTGAAAAGACCCAGTTTCAATTTGTTTCTTTACAATGCAGCTAGTGTGTTAACATTCAGCTTACAATCAGAGTGATGTTTCCAAACTATGTAGTGGGCTTCCTGGGGATGAAGAGGTAGCAGACTTGTTCATTTCTATTGTAAGGTAAATCCCGCTGTCAACAGCATTGTTATTTTTGTTAGGAGAGGGTGGAGGACTGGAGTTACGTTTTGTAGGAGCATCATCTTCAGCATCAGTGTCATCAATAAGGGGGATATGAGGCTCTGAATCTTCTATCCTAAACTCAGGATGTGTCATAAAGTTGTGAATTGAACTTCTTGATTCCGGTTTTTCTAACCCTTCATATAAAGAACTACGAAATGCATTCACCACTCGAATCTGTAAACATCAGAAAACACAGAAAGATATCAGTATGCCATTAGCTTAATTTAGAAATGGTTCATTTATGAGTTTGAATCCACAAACAGCTAGGTATGAGTGAATCATATTTGCATGTAATGCAGTGGAACTTGCAATACACTGTAAAAAAAAATGAATATTTTAGTAGGACACTACAGACCAACAAAACCACATACTCTAAGAATTAAGAGGTGTAGAATTCAAAGTAATACTAAGAAAATCTCATTGTCACTGGCTAAGAATTTAATAGCCATTTTATAGGATTTTTTCCCTAAAAAAACAAAATCAAACAGCAAACAAACATAAAATTAACCATACACAGCTTTAGCTAATTTTTTAAATGAAAAAAATTATAATTTTTGAAAACAATTCAAATAAGTTAAACAAAGTCAAGCACAGAGGGTTACTATTAATCATGCTAGGAATTAGGGTGTCACCGACTATGATAAAGCCAAGCAAATATAAGCTGAATGTCACAATGAACTCACATCTACCCCACTATGCCCTTAATTAAAAAATAAAAAGACAAAACCCAAATAAATATCTATAAAATGCCATTAAACAGCTATAAATATTTGAGTATATGCCATTTGTCAGTCAAGTGTTAGTGTTTTTCTCTATAATAATAAAACAAATAAATTTACATACTAAACTTCATTGGAAAGAACAGATTTAAAACAAAACAAAACAGAACAAAAAGCCCTCTGGGATCCTTCTGTGAAAAATTTCCCCAGGAGAAGACACAAAGTCTTCTAGCATTTTCACCCTTAAACATATAGCTCAACAATTCACCTTCCTTCTTAGAAGTCTGCTGTATGGATGAAGAGAGGTTAACAAATAATTGACTCAAATACATTCCTGCACATACTGACGTTAGGTCTCATTAACCCAGTGTTGTAAATAGTTTAAAAAAAAAGACAAAATCCAAATAGCTGAGCATCTAGTATACATCAATTCAAATAGTGTTTGCCTTTGCTTTCTAATGAATCCTGTTTAGCAATGAAGACATCATTTACTCATAGTTAACAGAAGTAACTGATACTGATATTCCAAAAAAAGATCACTAAACTCATCTTATAAGTCACTAAATTCACCTCATAAGACAATGGCATTGAAAAAATTAATTTCTTCACAGGGATATTTGAATTTATTTTTTTGAAAATGTAGCAGTTTATGCCCACTTTTTACTGTATATATTTAAGGCACACAAGACTATTTGATATACATCTACACTATGAAATAATCATTACAATCAAGTTAATTAACATATCCACTACCTCACACAGTTATCATTTGTGTGTGTCGAGAACACTTGGGATTGTACCCTCCTAGCAAATTTCAAGTATACAATACAGTATAGTATTGTTACCTGTAGTCACCATGCTACACGTTAGATCTCCAGAACTTAATTCATCTTGTATAACTGAAATGTTGTACCCTTTGACCAACATCTCCCAATTCTCCCTCCCTCTAGCCCCTGGTAACCACCATTCTACTCTGCTTGTATGAGTCTGACTATTCCAGATCCCCACTTCTAAGAATTTATCCAAAGGAATTGAAATCAAGATCTTGGAGTGATTCCTGCACTCCTATGTTCACTGCTGTCAGTGGCCAGTAGGCACAGAGAATACAAACTGAAGGACCAGCCAGCAAGTCTGGTTAGTGATGAGAGCTGCTCAAGATGACTCTCAAGTTGTTGCTTATTTGACTTGGTTGCTGGTATTGCTAATGGAGCTAGAGAAGCAGTTGAGATGTTTTGTTTTGACCAGTCTGGGTAGAAGGGAGTAGTGAAGAATCAAGGGGAAAATAAAAATCAATTTTTGAAACATGTTAAATTTGGGGAGCTGCAGAACATCCAAGTGAAAATATCCAGAGCTCAGAAGAAAGGTATGGGTTTAAGTTAGAGATCTGGGAGTCGGCAAAGCTCTAGGAGGAGCAGTGTAAAGAGTTATAAGCAGGTGAGTGCAGTGAATATATTTGTATAAACAATTACACTCACACCTGTGGCAGGTGAAATTAGATTCCTTTTTACCGAAGCTTTCCAATTTTGCTAAGATTTTTTCTCCTATCTGACAAAATGTATTATGTTACCCTAGAACATCGAAGCTTGAAAGGATATGCGAGATAGTTTATTTCAACCACTTTGCAAATAATGAAACTGAGCAACTGAGGACAGGTGGCTGCCTTGCTGGGTCACTACAAATTAGTGCCAGAATGTCTTAGAACCAAGCTTTCTGTACTCCCAACTCCAGGTTCTTTCAAGTCAATAAAAGAAGAGAACATATGGACATCAGCTTTATAAGTAACTTCGGTAGAATAAGATACTTCCTAAGATTTAGGTCAGCACATTACAAGGACAGCTTAGAAATGCTGCAAAGCAATACAATTTTCAATAAACAGTTCTCACATTAGGCACACATAATAACATCTAGATTAACTAGGGGCCACTGAGCCAGATTTGTTTTTATTTTCTACTCATAAATAAGAAAGCACTCTCGATCTAAGGCGTGACACTGACCTAGTTTATACTTGCCCTCATCTCTGTTACCTTCTATAGGTAAAATTCTCACAGTAATTCTGAGTAATTAAAAAGTGCCAACTGTGTGCATTATACTGTAGGTAGACAGAAAACTACTTTAATACCACAAAGAAATCAGCTTAAGCAGAAAATGATCACCCATCTTTGACAATCCAACCCTTATTGTTTACCTAGTCTTTTAACTCAATTCTTTTAATAGCTATTAAGACCTACTATGCACAAAACTATAGCTCCTAAAATTATAAGAATTAAGAAAAATTCAACAATCCCTATGTCAAGAAAATTTTTTAAACAGTAAATTATTGAGGAAAAAAAATCAGAGGCATGAATGAGGCACATATGGCAGACAAAAAATTGAAATGATTATTATGATCATAAAGTAATTTTAGGAAACTGAATATGTAAGCATTACATTAAACTTTAAGTAACAAATCAAATTAAGATCATGTACCCTGCTAAACCACCCATTTTCTTAAATATAATCCTAACTTTTGATGGTAGAAAATATTACTGCCCAAAACACTGTTATGTAAGGAGATGGCTTTAAACTATGAGGCTACTTAATCAGTAGCTGATATATCTTACCTTCTACAACAGACTGCCCATTTCTGAAATTTGTATTCATCACTACCTTTATTATGTGCACCATAAAGAATTTCAATGGTAAAGTAAAAGATACTGTGCAACAGGGAATAAAATTCGAGGTTGCTTTTCAAAGCTGTGTACTTGCATATCAAATTTTCTCAAAGTGAGACTCACCTGTGTAATATATAATGTTTTAATTACCTGGAATAGGGGTTGGAAAACATTTTCTGTAAAGGGCCAAAATACCAAGTATTTTAGGTTTAGTGAGCCATACGGTCCCTGATGCAGCTACTCAACTCTGCCTTTGTAGTGTAAAACTACCAGACAGTAATTAAATGAATGAGCATGGCTATGTTCCAATTAAAAACAGGCAACAGGCCAGATATGGCCCATAGGCTATGGTTTGCCAATCATTTATCTGGAAGTCCAAATTTTCCCTCAATTTCTCCTTTCCAGGAAGGCGTAACTATTGATTTAGCAAAAGAATTTACTAACCGTGAAGACTGATATTAGAAGGATACACTTTATAAAGAAAAACTATAGAAAGTTTCCTCTTCAGATTTTTAGAAGATCTGACTAATAAGTGAGGAAAAAAAGATGCCCTCTCCAGAGATGTTACAAGCCTAGTATATGACAAAGTTGAAATGGATTATAATTTCTTCATTTAGCACAGTAAAGACTCCAGATGAGTCTTTGAGTATAGTGGGGGAGGGGGAGGGACAAATTAGGAGTTTGGGATTAACATATACACACAGCTATATATAAAACAGAAAACCATGAGGACCTACTGTATACCACAGGGAACTCTATTCAATATCTTATACTAACCTATAATGGAAAAGAATCTGAAAAAGAATACATATATGTATAACTGAATCACTTTGCTGTACACTTGAAGTTAACACAACATTGTAAATTAACTATACTTCAGTTAAAAAAAAAGGTTAAAAAAAAAAAGAGACAAAGCAGTCTGACAAACACAGATATTTCTAAGATTATTCTATATTAGGGCAGGAAACCAGTGAGGAATTTAACCTTTCATTAAATGTATTAACACCATTACCCTCACTACATGTGCCCAGCAACTCACAGGTTTCATATACAGTTGTGCATCAGAAAAGAGCACAGAGCACATCACCTGAAGCAGGTGTGGGTGGCTATGTCTTCAGAGTTTGTGCTTGATTTGATATTTAATATAAAGCCTGGAATACAATTATACAGAGAAATACAATAAATATGATACACCTAAGGTCATGTGATACCACTCCAAGTGAAAGAAGTCAATTACTTAAAATTTTCTGAAGTAAAAATAAACAGAATATATACCACCTAGGAGATAAACTTGTCAAAAAAAAGTTTAACATAAAGCTAATCAAGAGGAAACAACCAAATCCAGAATGCAGGACACTTTATAAGACAATGTGCCTAGATTTTTTTAAAAAGTCAATGTTACGAAAATTAAAGGCAGAGAAAATAGATCCAGGTTAAAGGAAACTGAAGAGTCATAAACACGTGTTATTGAATGTCTTTCCTTCGATCCTGGATCAAAAAAGCTATAAAGGACATTTTGGGGGCAACTGGAGAAATCTGAATATGGACTGTATATTAGATAAAATGGTATCAAAGACAGATTTCTTGGATGTGATTATACAGTATGATTATATAGGAGAGCACATAGTGAAGTATTTAGAGATGGCATTTATGATATCTGCTACTTACTTTCAAATGGCTCAAAAAAAGTATATGTTAATATTATATAAAGTAGACATCATAAAATATTAGGAAGTGGTAAATCCAGGTGAAGATTATTCATATATTAATCTTTCAACTTGTCTGTCAGTTTGAAATTTTTCAAATTT
The DNA here is from genome assembly GCF_008692025.1 of Phocoena sinus. Classification (NCBI taxonomy): domain Eukaryota; kingdom Metazoa; phylum Chordata; class Mammalia; order Artiodactyla; family Phocoenidae; genus Phocoena; species Phocoena sinus. Next base: position 30,845,451 of record NC_045772.1, on the reverse strand, counting down.
AAAGTTTTGAGGGGAGGGATTAAGTCTCAGTTTGGCTCCTTCTTGTGGGATATAAACGGATGTTTACTTTCCATTCTAGCCCCATCAACTCCTTACTTTCCATTACTCCTTTAGTATCAAACTACGTCAGTTGAGGTCTGCTTTCCCCAATCGACAAATTCTGTCAGGTCAGCTTGGGAATCATTTCCTTTCGGTAATTTTTCCTGACTTCTCAGGGTGGGTTAAGGACCCTGTTATAACATTCTCTGTTTCATCACCATGTAGAAATCCCCAACTCCTTGTTTGATTCCCTTACTAGATGACAAGATCTGGAGGTTCTAGCAGCCTTGGCATATAGTAGGCCTTCCACTGTTTATGAAATACAGCTAAATGAACACTAATAGTAGGAGAAGAAGGGATGAGTGGTAATATGTCCTCTAAAGCCAGGAATAATGTGAAATCCATAGGAGGAAGGCATGCAACTGACATCAGCCATCCCAGGAGTAAGGCCAGGCAATTTGCATACACCATTTCATTCAGGTAGGTAGTACCACAGTAATTTCTAAAAGGAAGATTCCTATCTGTCCACGTATGTAAATTTAACATCCTGTCTAAATGTTACAGGGTCAGTTTGTCTTTACAGCACTTGTCTGCTCTTTGCTGTACATCATGTTGCCTCTGCTTATTAGCCATGGACAAGTCATTTAAACTCCAAGTCAGTTTTCACACCTATAAAATGGGGATAGTTCCTGTTCTGCCTGTTTTGCAACACTGTCAAAAATAACAAATGAAAATTACTTAAGCAAAGAGTGAACAGATAGGCTCTGTGTAAACAGCATTGTTTTCTCCCCTCAATTCATCCTCTCCCCAGCTTCCCAAGGTTCCTCTAGTTCTTAATTGGTTAAAGACCAAATGGAAAAGATAGGTTTCTGGCCAAATCAGGTATCTTAGCTGACTTCAAGGGTAGGCATGAGGAATGGGTGGGTTTGTATCTTTAATGCCTCTAATATACTAAGAATCCACCATGGACTCAAGACACTAATTCAGAGTAAGAATGATATAGGTTATAAGACTTCTGGAGAGTTTACTAAAAACCTTTTACTAAAAGTCATTTACTAAAAACCTGAAAGAAAATCTGTCATTCTAGTCAATTAATGAAAATTATGACTTATAATAATTAATCAGTATAAATCACATGATCATCTTTCAACAGATGCAGAAAAGCACTTGATAAAATTCAACATCCATTTATGATAAAAGCTCTTAACAAAACAGGTACAGAGGGAACATACCTCAACATAATGAAGGGACAAACCCAGAGCTAACATCATACTTAACAGCGAAAAGCTGAAAGCTTTTCCTCTAAGGTCAGGAACAAGACAAGGATGCTCACTCTTGTCACTTTTACTCAACATAGTACTGGAAGTCTTAACTAGAGCAATTAGGCAAGAAAAAGAAACAAAAGGCATCCAAATTGGAAAGGAAGACATAAACCTGTCACTGTCTGCAGATATTATATATAGAAAACCCTAAACACTCCATCAAAAAACTGTCAGAACTAATAAACGAATTCAGTAAAGTTGCAAGATACAAAATCAATATGCAAAAATCTGTTATATTTCTTTACACTAATAACCTACTTGAAAGGGAAATTAAGAAAATGATCCCAGACTTCCCTGGTGGCACAGTGGTTAAGAATCCGCCTGCCAGTGCAGGGGACACAGGTTCAAGCCCTGGGCTGGGAAGATCCCACATGCTGAGGAGCAACTAAGCCCGTGTGCCACAACTACTGAGCCTGCGCTCTAGAGCCCACGAGCCACAACTACTGAGCCCACATGCCACAACAACTGAAGCCCGCACGCCTAGAGGTCAAGCTCCGCAACGAGAAGCCAGTGCACCGCAAGGAAAAGTAGCCCCCCCTCACTGCAACTAGAGAAAAGCCCATGCGCAGCAACGAAGACCCAGTGCAGCCAAAAATAAATAAATTAAAAAAAAAGAAAACAATCTCATTTGCAACTGTATCAAAAAAATAATAAAATATCTAAGAATAAATTTAACCAAGGAGGTGAGAGACCTGTATATTGAAAACTACAAGACATTAATGAAAGAAACTAAAGATGACACAAATAAATGAAAAGATACTCCATGTTCACAGATTGGAAGAATTCATATTGTTAAAATGCCCATATTACCCAAAGCAATACAGATTCAATGAAATCCCTATCAAAATTCCAATGGCATTTTTCACAGAAATAGAACAAACAATCCTAAAATTTGTATGGAACCACAAAAGACTCAAATAGTCAAGGCAATCTTGAGAAATAAGAACAAAGCTGGAGGCTCCCTGATTTCAACTATATTACAAAGATATAGTAATTAAAACTGTATGGTACTGGTATGAGTTTGCATAAAAATGGACATATAGATCAATGGAGCAGAACAGAGACCCTAGAAATAAACCCATGCACATATGGTCAATTAATTGACAATAAAGGAGTCAAGAATATACAATGGGGAAAGACAGTCTCTTCAATAGATGGTGTTAGGAAAATTGGACAGCCACGTGCAAAAGAATGAAACCGTACCACTATTATCTCACACCACACAAAAATGAACTCAGAATTGATTATAAAGACTTTAACGTTAGACCTGAAACCATAAAACTCCTAGGAAAAAAACATAGATGGTAAGTAAGCTCCTTGACATAAGGATGATGATGATTTTTTGAATCTGACACCAAAAGCAAGGAAAGCAAAATTAAACAAGTGAGATTACATCAAACTAAAAAGCTTCTACACATTAGAGAAAACTATGAACAAAATGAAAAGGCAACCTACAGAATGGGAGAAAATATTAGCAAATCATATATCTGATATAGGGCCAATATCCAAAATATACAAAAAACCTGTACAACTTGATAGCAAGAAAACCAAACAATCCAATTAAAATACGGTCAAAAGATCCAAACAGACATTTCTCTAAAAACTATCTACAAATGGCCAATAGGTATATGAGAAGATGCTCAATATCACCAATCATCAGGGAAAGGCAAATCAAAACCCACAATGAGGTATTACCTCACATCTGATAGAATGAAACAGAAACAACCTAAGTGTCCACTGATGAATGAATGGATACATATGGTGTACACACACACACACACACACACACACACACACACACACACAGGAACATTATTTAACCATAAAAAAGGAAATCTTGATATTTGTGAAAACACAGATGAACCCTGAAGGCATTATTATCCTGAGTGAAATAAGTCAGACAGAAAAAGACAAATACCGTATGATCTCTCTTATATGTGGAATCTAAAAAAAAGTGAAACCCAAACCAAGCTCATAGATACAAAAAGCAAATTGGTTGCTGTAAGAGGTGGGAGGTGGGCAGTGGTGTGAGAAATGAGTAAACTTAAAAAAAAACAAAACTGAAAAAAAATTAAAAGAAATGCACTTTCCCTACTTCTTTGGAAAACTTAATAGAACATTTTCTTATCTAGGAAGCAATTCTAAATTAAATTGATTATATAAATGAAAAAACCCACATACATACCAAAGAACTTTGAAGCTTATACAGGGATGCACTCTCAAAACAAAACAAAATAAATTAAAAATTCACAGCAAGGCCACAAAGTCCAAGCTAAGAAGGCAAACACCTGGCTATATGCTCAGAACTTTTCTTCAGGGTACTAACTTACTTTACAAACCGAACAAGATACAAGTCAGAATGCCTAAGTTCATTTTTAGCTTTAAGAATGCAATTTCTTGGTTCTGTTAGATCAGTTTCAAATCACATGCTTTTGGGAATCATGCAGTATGGAACATGTTTAAAGGCATATACTCAAAAATTTATAGTCGTTTCACAAATTCTAAGCTACAATTTTATTCCCCATATTAACTATCAGAGTTAGCATAGAGACAAGCTCACAGATTTCATGTCTGATCTTTGGTTGCAATTGTTCCACCTGTTATCTAACCCTCTAAGAAATAAAACAATCACAACGACAACACTTTGAGGTCTCAATCCACTTTACGAAAAGAAAGCTTTATGAAAAGCCTGAACAATGAATTTAAACATTAAGGAGAAAATGAGAAACGTTAGGTGTGTGAAGTAGGAAATGTTAATTTCATGCACTTAGGAACACACACTCACACCCCACAGTAGTAGAAGCAGTAGAAGAGGAAAACACTACATGTGTAGGGGTAGAAATATTTGTTACATCATGATGCTGGCTGGCGATGGAGGGTTGCCGCCTTAGAGCCCCCTGAATGGAACTTCCACTCTGGAAAGCATTCACTACATCCATCTGCAAGGAATCAGAGATTGTGACAGCTTGCTCAGCAAGAGAGAGAGAGAACAAGAGAAAGGACCATTCCATCTATCAACATATAAAAAGTAAAGAAAAAGGCACTTTTTACAGAGCAGATAAATAGGCAAGAGTAGCATTTGGAGATGAAGTGGGGGAAAAAAGCTAGGAAAAAAGGAGCTTAGGGGCATATAGACACATTCTTTCATGGTCAGTTAAAACTTTCACCCATTCCAGGCACCAGTACTATTTTTCAAAAGAATAAGTTTTGTGGGTTGGGGAGGCTGGAAAGGAAGCAAAGGAGCACATTCAAACCTCCTCCCCAGGCCCGAAAGCCCTGGGGTCCCGTTCCCATCGTCTCTCCTACCTCTCCACCAGACCCATACCTGCGTTTGGATTCTGTTCAGACCTCTAAACCACAAGATCTGGCCACGCCGTAACTCCCGCTCAGCGTGATCAATCTCTTCCACGTCCTCTGCTAACTCCTCCTCAGGTATTTCTTCCTTTTGTGTTCCATGACCAGCTTCTTTTAGGAATTTTAAACGGCTAGTTGGAATTGTTGAAATAAGCTACAACACAGGGGAAAGAACTCAGAAACAAATCATATCAAACTACAATTAAACCGATCAACTTTAATACAAAAAAGGTATGGAAAGTTGCAAGGATAGCCAACTATCTTTACCAATGAAGCAATGAGATCCTGTCCATCAGAGGCTTTCTTTCTCAGAACAAAAAATATCCTTCTCTTAGCTACACAAAAGATTTAAGTTTGAAGGCTAAAAAGTTTTCCTGAATGGAAATAACCTGATTACATTTTCATATTTTATTTAGGACATTCAAGACAGTGAGTTATACAACCATGCTTTGATATATACGTATTTCCTTAAACTCATATTAATGATATTTATTTCAAATAAAATGAAAATAGGTGATCTTATATGATGCAAAAGAAGTTTACATTTCATTAGTGCTTTAAGAATTCAATGAGAAAAAACATACCAAAATTCAGAAAATCTTCAAGGCTGAGCTAGAAAATAGCTTTTGTTTATTGAATGTATTTATTTTCATAAAGTACAACTATTTAAAATTGGATTAATACTGATTGAGAATGACACGAAACAAGAACAGATGCCCGAGAAGACAATAAAAAATACCAATACACCAATATGTATTAACTTATAGGTGTTCACAGCCATTCCTTAAGGAAGCTGGGAGAAACAGGCATGCAGTCAGAATCAGAACTGCTCAGAGAACTTCTAGTCCAACCACCTCATTTTAGAGATGAAACAGGTTCAGAGACACTGGAAGTGACTTGTTCATGGAGTGACTAAGACCCTAGCTTTCCTGACCAACAAAATCAGTGCTTTCTACCATTGCACACTTAAAATCAATAGACGTCAACCAAGGACAGTAACTGATGCCTGTTAGGCGTGTACACTGTACTGAATTTCCTCTTCCTGAAATTAGCCAGATTTGGGGGGAGGTTGTAGGGTTCGGTTTTGCCTGCGAGGGAACATTATGAAGTAACTAGAACGGTAATAATAATAAAAAAAAAAACTGTGGGCCCAGTACGGATCCTGCTTAAAAGAAGATCTCAATGAAAGAGGCTTTATAATGATTAAGAAGAGAAAGCTCAGAACCTAGAAACTCAATTAAGAAAAAGGTGAGATAAAAGGCACATAAAGACTGAGTTAAGGTTAAGTACAATCTGAATATTCAGTCTGACTGACTTGCAAAATGACAGTAAATTAGCTCACACCAGTTACACACCATAACATAGGCTGGTTTTCATTTATGAAAATGTTGGTACAGATTTTCTATCAGTTTTATAGATGGTAATGGATTTAAAATGAACAGCACACACACCGTTACCACTTATCTTTAAAAAAATGACATATATCTGCAAGTCAGCTATCCATAGTGAAGATTAAGGATATCTAATTTTTCAGGCATTGTATTTTATACAAACACTGTTGAAGCCATTTGATCCAAATAATCTAAAATGTCATTTTGTGGCCTATTTTTCCAGATACCAGTATTTTTATAGAAACATTCTTCACATCAACTGAAACTCAAGATTTTTCCAATGCTACATTTTTATTAAATTACATAACAAAATGATAAAAAGTCTAAAGTATATAATATTTTTATTAAAATATTAAATCTGAAAATGCAAAAGTAGGTCATAGAGCAAAAGATAGATATTAGCATTCTAACCAGTTATAAATGCATCAACTTAGTAACAGTTGTAAAACTTGTTCTAAAAAACAGAATGAAAACTACTTAGAATCAAGTTATAGAACTGATTAAAGAATATACACACTAGAAATTTTTTTTAAAAAATCACTGTAGGTTTGAACAAAAAATGATGAGATTTTTTTACCTGGCCCCAGAGTAACGTTCCCATTCCTAGGAATATTGACCATAGCCACTGTTCTATTGAAAGTTCTGAACAACTGAAAGGTTTTCCACCAAACTGCACAATTATTATCTAGAGGAATAATCAAGAATAAATTTATTTAGTGAAGTTGTTGACTTATACTCTGGCCCATGCTCCTTATCTCATTGTGGACTTGTAATGAACAGACCAGTAGCTGGTCCACAGACCACACTTTGAGTAGCACGAAGGCACTGAAGAATGATACCCTACATCAACTGTTTTGGGTATATCAACCTATGCGAGGAACTAAGTTTTATCAGACTTGCTTGATAGAGAGACAGGCAGTTACATTTTTGCAATCCCCATATATTAAAAACAGATAAAATAAACCTAACTTTAATAGTAAGTAAAAACTAAAATTTTAGCGTGTCATGAACAATGATTTTTTTATAAAATACTTCCAGAAACTACACAACAAGTAAGCAACACTTTCCCTAAAGTTTATAGAAGCTGAAAGCTAAAACAGAAACAGTCTGCACAGAAATAATTAAGTCTAGGGTTTTGGTTTTGGTATCCACAGTACACAAGGTATAGACTGAATAAACTTCAAAATTCTTAGATCTTCATTTTGAAACTAGCATCATCCTTAAAAGCTCACCTTTTAAGTTTAAATCTTACTGTGTTTACTGACCTCCTGGTGTGATCATGATCATGCACCATTCACTTACCTGCTTTGATTCCAGATTCTGCTATTAACAACCATTGACACAGAGGAGTACCATAGAATCCAAGATGATATAAAAACATAGGTACAGTATATAATTATATAAAATTTACCATATGTAAAGTGATGCTTACTTTTGTCCTTAGAATGACCTTTATAAAAATGGGAAAATTCGGTCCTTTCTATTTCATCTCAACCCCACTTCTCACACCCATTCTCCCACTCCTCTTCTACCTTGTTCTGACAATATTACAAAATGGAAAACTGGCACATACCAAGTCTGGATGAGACCATTCAGAATCACATGGATTTTAAAATATGCATCTCAAAACCTTTTATTTTTTAATAATGAACTCAACTGTACAAATACAACGACTCTTAATTGCTAGAAGCAATTAAGGGATCACTCTAGCTGGACTAAAAAGTGGTTGACTATAAGACTGGCCTTGAATAATATAAAAATTACAACAGTTTTCATAATAACAATGTAGAATAATCAGAATCACAGTGAGTGTGAAGTATCACAGCCACAGAACCAGTAGTGCAATTAAAGTAGTATTAGTTTAATGTACTCATTCACATGTAGAATTTCAGGATGGGGCAAATTTTCACTCGAGTTCTTTTGATGTCATCAAGGCAATACACAGAAGGCCCACACATTGCAGTCAGTAATTTCTGGAACAAGCCACCTGTTCACCTAAGATCTCCACATAATAATCATATTTGAAACTATCTTTTACAATTACCCACCTGTACCACAAATGTGCCTAAAACAATTGTGCAGAAGATGGCATTATTAAAGATTCCTTCAAACACATTTCTTTCACCATGAATTTTCCGAGCATTTATTTCGTTGAAAAGTTGCATCAGTACAAAGGTATTAAAAACAATAGTATAATGTTCCGATGGAGGAGCATGCAAAGGAGCATTTCTTCCACTATCAATATCGAAAAACTTTTCTCCTGAAAGAATGAGAAATTACCATTTTGTAATTATCATACAAAATAATTTAACATTTCAAGGAAGTATGCAATAAAACCTAGTCAGACCTTTCTTGGCTCTCACAAACGGCAGCACAGAAAGAGCTGGAAGGGACCTGGGATTATACAGTACAACCCTCTTTTATTTTATACAGGAGGAAACGGAAGCCCCCAAAACTACGGTGACATGTTCAGGATCACATATCTAAGTTAGTGGTAAAGCCAAGGACAAGAAATTAGGACTCTTTTTACTCCCCCTACTGCCCCAATCTATCACACTGCCTCTCAAAATGTACTAAGGATCCACTGATAAACAGAAGAAATTAAAGATAAATGCGGAGTCAGAAAGAAAATAACTTATGTTCTTGAAAAATCTGTAACATTAAAACCATCTGGGATATTAGCTTGGAACAGAAGCAACTGAAACTTTATCAGGCATTAAATTCTTACCAGCAAACAAGAGTGTAAAGACTACTACAAGCTGATAGAATGCATGACCCAAAATATTCTTCATCATTGTGCGTGAGATGAGAGGCTTATTTCTACCATAAGGTTTCCGAAGCAGGAGAGACTCAGTGGGGGGTTCAGTTGCCAGAGCCAGGGAAGCGAGAGTATCCATTATGAGATTTACCCACAGCATCTGCACAGCCTTAAGCGGTGAATCCTAGAAAAGACAGGTTTCTTAATAGACATTTACAACTATTCAAGGACTCTGCAATTCTCAGGAAGCCGTTTCTATTTAAAAACTTAACAGAACAGGATAACATTTTTATATTAATTAACCTAAAGTACTAAGCTTCAACTTATTTAAATATTTAAGTACTTTAAAAAGGCAGGTTATACATATCTTTGCTCTAAAATAAACGTTTTAATGGATAAATTGTCAACCTACTTGAGTAATACAGGCGCCCGTGAAAGCAACAATCACTGCTACTACATTAACAGTAAGCTGGAACTGAAGGAATTTTGAGATGCTATCATAGACATTTCGGCCCCACATAACTGCTTTAACAATGCTTGTGAAGTTGTCGTCTGTGAGAATAATATCAGATGCTTCTTTAGCTACGTCAGTTCCAGCGATACCCTATTAAAGAAAATTTCTGTGAATTAGACTGAATGTTTAAAATATAACCTTTAAATATTTGAAAGGATAGTATATATTTTATAAACAAAAATTTACCATTATACTTAATAATTACTGACTTAAATTTACCGTAAAAGAGGGTAATATAGTTAGTCTAAGATATTGTACTATCTCTCAGAAAGACATTCTATCTCAGCAGAAATCAAACATAATGAACGAGGCACTGACAATAATGTTCAAACTGAGTTTAAAAAAACAAAAAGAGGAATGGACACAGGCACTATCCAAGTTCCCTCCAAAAGTCACACTAAAAGTTTTTTTTTTTTAAATTAAAAAATAAAAACTCACAAAGTCAAAAAGTTAGTGGGAAAAGAGACATTGCAAAAGACATTGCAAAGACTGGAAAGCAGATAACCAAGTAGGAAGAAACTCAGCAGACCCCAGAAAGCTGAATCCTAAATCAACAGTAGGAGAGCAGAGTAGCAGCCTTTCTGCACTACAGGACTCTCCTATGTGAGGCTCAGGATTTGGCAGCACCAGGCAGTACTGGAGGTAGGGGTGAAGGCGTGAATAAGAACAGGAGGATTCTTGAAGTCTACCAAAGACGCTGAAGCAGTACTTAGAGGGCCCAAACTAAGAATAACAATGTCCCTCAACAGTGGAATGGGATGGATTAATAAGTTGTGGATTGATAAAAACGAGTGAACTACAACTATGTACAATAACACAGATGAATCGCACATGAAAAATGATGAATAAAGGAAGATGGACTCAGAATAATACATGATATATGATTCTTATGTACAAAGTTCAAAAACAGACAAAAGGAATCTTCAGAATACTGGTTACCTCTGCAGAGAGAGACGGCAGTAATTAGAAGGGAGTGTGGTTGAGGCATCTGGGGGCATAGGTCATATTCTATTTCTTGCCTTGCATAGAACAGGTCTGTTTACTTGTGATAATCCATTCACTGTTTACTTATGACATAGACACTTTTCTGTACGTGTGTTATATTTTCATAACAAAATTAAAAGAAAAGGCAGCTAGAGCCTCAGAGTCCCTTCCCACATCCATGCAACCAGGAAGTTTGACACCCTCTAACCTGGCAGAAGACTGCCTGCTAATTTACTAGAGAGGGTATAACAGAGAACGTTTAGACTGAACGATACCAAGTGCTGCTGAGTATAGGAGGTGCTATATTGAAAAAAAGGGGTTAAGAGTAACTCTGTTTAATGAATGTAGAGACCACTACCCTTCTTTTTTCTACTTGCTTCCCAGAATACCAGTATTCAGGATTGCCCTCTAGGCAGCACATCTGAAAATTCTTTCCCAAAAATCTGATCATCATAGGAGAAGAGACCTAAAAATATTGAAAATTCAAGGTACCCTAAGGAAGTGAAATGGCCAAGCCAGATCACTTTACTGGGAAGCTTCTGGTCGATAAATCCCACTTAGAGGCCTAAGACTTTCCAGCTTTTCAGTTTTCTACTGGTAAAATATGCAGAGACAACCAAGAATCACTTTGACATCTGAAGAAAGCACTAACCTGAAAGACAGAGACTAAACCAAAAGGCATATGGAGACACAAACACTACACAGAGATAAAAGCCGGTTTTTATTAAAAAAATCAAATCCTTAGAAAGGCAAAAGGTCAGCAATGAAACAAGAACAAGAACTCAGAGATCCAAAAACAACTCTTGGAAATTAAATATATGATCACAGAAATGAAAAAACAACAGAAGTTGAGGAAATACTCAACTGCAAGATGACAAAGGTATGGTAGACAGGAAAAAAGAGACAAGATAATAAGGTAAGTCCAAGAGGTTCAAAAATCAGAGGGGACTATTCCACAAAGAAGAGACACTGGAGAAGACATGAGATGAGTATAAGAAAATGTCACAAAATTGAAGAAAATCAGTTTTCATAGTAAAAAGTTGCCCTAAGACAAACCATCACATTTCAGAGGACTGAGAACAAAGGAAAGACTTATATACCTCCAAAAAGTGTGTGTGGGGGGGGCGGGGGGAGAAGGAGGTTCAAAATTCAAAATGGTATGTAATAACAATGGAGGTACAAATTCAAAATTCTGAGTGAAAATTATTGTCAAGCTAGATTTTTATACCAAGTCAGACTAAGTATCAAGGAGGATTCTTTGAGGAGAGAATAGAGATTTCAGTCACAAAAGTTATGAAAAAGTTTAACTCTCATGAAGCCTTTTTCTCAGGGATCTACTGGAGGAGATGGCTTTACTACATGAGAGAGTAAACCAAAAAAGACATTGACATCAAATTCAGGAAATTCAAAATCCAACATAAGAGAGAGGAAAAGGAAATTCTTAGGTATGGAGAAAGAAGAGACAGCTGTGTAGCAGGCTTAGCAGACAGTCCAGATTGAAGCACATCAGAAGATCTGGGAGAGGTATCTCTAAGAAGGCAAAACTGGTAAAAGTGCCTGATGTCTCTGACATAATGAAAGGAGAATTTGGTGATGAATTAGTATTAAGTACATAAAAAACTACGAAAATAAATAGATAAATAATTTAAAGATTAAAAAGTGAATTGAAAAAGAAAATGTATAGGGAATACAAAAAGTTGTGCAAGGAAGTAAAAGTAATTATAACAGACCACATGGCTCAGCTTGGAACAGCATTTCTAATCACAATAAGGATGGTATATTGACTGACCTCTAACTCTGATGGAAGAATAACAGGATAGGTAGTGTGTGTGAATGCATACAGGTGTCTGTGTGCCTGTGAAAGTGCTAAATCCTTATCTTCCTTAATGAAGAGTCATTAACAAATGCTTTACATTAAAAAAATTAAAAAAACTATGAATTGGGAGATGGGGACTGACATATATACACTATTGATACTATGTATAAAATAGATAACTAGTGAGAACCCACTGTATAGCACAGGGAACTCTACTCAGTGCTCTGTGGTGACCTAGATGGGAAGGAAATCCAAAAAAGAGTGGATATATGTATACATATAGCTGATTCACTTTGCTGTACAGTAGAAACTAACACAACATTGTAAAGCAACTATACTCCAATAAAAAAATTAAAAAATATAAAAAAATTTAAAGACCCTTGTAATCATGCCATTTAGATACATGGAGGCAAAAAACTAAGGAAAACAAACAGTTGGTTTCCTTTAGTCAAAAACTAGCTGGAAGAAATGATATGTGGTAGGGGACATAGTTATTAAGTCTTGTAGAACTGTTTGACTTCTTAAATGCTATGCAATATTGTTTTGATAAACACAAAGTCCAAAACAAGCTTTTCTCAAAATACTCCATGAAGGAGTAATCTTAATTTAAAATTTTAGTCTCTAACTCCTAATCTGTATACTTTACTTTTTTTTTTTTTTCCTTTTTCCAGCTGCACTGCGCCACCACTTGTGGCATCTTAGTTCCCCGACCAGGGACTGAACCCGAGCCCTCGGCAGTGAAAGCGCAGAGTCCTAACCACTGGACCGCCAGGGAATACCAGGGAATTCCCTGTATATTTTTTTAATGTGCAACATATTTAATACATCTAAACCCAACAGGTTCCCTTGCCTCCAATCATCCTCCATCTTTTGCAAATGCAAATCTCACACTCCCTTGTTCAAAATCTTTCAAAATTTAAAAAGCTACTTTAAGATGTTCGCCTGTTGATGCAGGGGACCCGGGTTCGTGCCCCGGTCCGGGAGGATCCCACATGCCGCAGAGCGTCTAGGCCCGTTAGCCATGGCTGCCGGGCCTGCGTGTCCGGAACCTGTGTTCCGTGGCGGGAGAGGCCATAACGGTGAGAGGCCCGCGTACCACAAAATAAATAAATAAAAAAGATGTTAATTGTGTCCAAATAAAAACTAGCTTCATAGTGAAACAAGTTTGGGCAACTCTCCATCAAAAAACATTAAAACAGCTTTTTATAAGCTTCTTAGAGCTGTATGCTAGCATGCATTGTGAGTCTCCAAATTTGTTTTACTGCATCAGGACCCTGCTTGGGAAGTGCTGATCTACAGGATACAAGAACAAATTCCTCACCTTCATATTCAAGGCCCTTCTGATCGTCACATTCCAGTACCCACCACCACCACACCCTCTTCTAGTGAAGTTAAACTACGTGTAATTCTCAGAGGGTCTCTTAGCAGTACTTTTCTCCCTCTCTCCATTCAAATGGCACCTCTTTCAGAAAACGTTCCCCAGTCTCTACAGGCAGAGTCAAGGACTTCTTCCTTGAGGCACTCCCTGTGCAGTGTTTAGTTCTTCACTGGCTGCCACTGTGCTTCAATGATTTACTTCCTTGTGTGCTGAACCTTTAGGAGGCAGCAACTACTCACCTGTAATGTTTCTGGACCAGAATATTGAAAACAGCTTCTTAAGGTTTGGAGGAGAAACAAATTATTATTAACCCAAAGTCTAAAAACACTTTAAATTAAATGAAGATATTTTAATTACCTTAGCGAAGATTTTACTACCACAGATGCATATTTGGTTATAGAAATACATCATGACATTCAGTCTATGATGACAGAAATATCTGTACATGTGTGGTTAACTGAATTTTGGTAAGAATAATGCAATATAATTTAAAAAATAATGTAATCATATTTTAAACACAGCATGGAAGCTTGCTGTCTAAAGGAATTCTGAAAGGAGTGGCTAAACAGGGGGAAATGCCAGACCTCTTTGCAATGTACTCACATTAGAGTCCCTTTATTGTTGTACATTTTATCTTAATGTTGAATTTACTAAATGTAAGTGCGTATGTGTGTATACATACATACACACACCTATATATATAAAGAGAGAGACAGAGAATACAGTGTTTTAAAATGCTATTTCTGCCTGAAAAATAAGAGACAGGTTTAAAAAGAACGAATCAATAGCAATTTCTCAGGCTTCCCTAGTGGCGCAGTGGTTAAGAATCCGCCTGCCAATGCAGGGGACACGGGTTCGAGCCCTGGTCCGGGAAGATCCCACATGCTGCAGAGCAACTAAGCCTGTGCGCCACAACTACTGAGCCTGTGCTCTAGAGCCCGCGAGCCACAACTACTGAGCTTGTGAGCCACAACTATTGAAGCCCACGCACCTAGAGGCCGTGCCCCGCAACAAGAGAAGCCACCGCAATGAGAAGCACGCGCACCACATCAAAGAGTAACTCCCCGCTCGCTGCAACTAGAGAAACCCGTGCACAGCAACGAGGACCCAACACAGACAAAAATAAATAATAAATTAAAAAAAAAGAGACACTTCATCTCACACACACAAGCAATTTCTTGTGGGTATCTAATAAAAGCCCAAGACAAATAATTTCGTCTTTCAGTTTTAAAATATGAAATTGAAGAACTGAACAAATATACAAAGTAAATTCAAGCTTGAGCAAGAGTGCTTTCAAGTCCAAGCCACTATGCACTTAGTTTTTCTCTGTGCATTTAAAATAAATTTAGATTATTTTTGACATGCTACCTTTAAAAAAAAAAAAAAAGTGGTAAAATGCACCTAAAACTTTCAAGGCTTAAAAATCAAACAGAGCAGCTGCTGTACTGTGTTTTTGTTTGAATTACTATATTTACCTGCATTTATTTAAAGCCCTTAGTATCTGCCTTAAACACCTAAGTTTTAGGAAGAAAGTTTTTGTTTTTTTAATATTAAAATGCATTGTATATAAATACCTTCCTGGTCAGCTGTCCAGATGAAAGTAGAAGTAAGAATCCTGCCAAATGCTCAAGAGCAGCAATGAGTGATCCCGTGTTTCTAAAATGAATGATCCTGTTTTGCTTACAGCCAAAGGAAAAGCCCTTAAATATTCCTTATCCCTTCAGCTTCTTCTCCCAGCTCTTCAGAAGTTCACACCAATGCACTGCTTACCATAATAAGTTTGGGATAGGGCAGGGTGGGAATCTTTGGGTTCACAGCTATTGGTTGAGGGTACTTTACCCATATCACTTCCTTCTTCCATCTCCCTCACTCCTGTTAAAAGGCAGCTACCATGGTGGTGCTTCTGCTAAACCCCTATTTTAGCAGCAAAATACCAGGGGGACAAATTATACAAATAAACATTGGTACACATAAATATTCTCCTTTCGGAAACACTTGGGGGCACACTGTGTTTGAGAATTCAAAGTCTCTCATGCTTTAGAAAGATAATGCGGCACATACCTTCTATCACAAATTCTCCCAGATAGGGTTACCATCCCATAAAACACATTAATATCTCTACAATGACTATGAATGTTCATATTAAGTGGGACAAATAACATCCTCATATCATTCAGAATATTTTTTGCAATCAAATGATTCTGCTGTAAATTTAGGAAAAAAAATGTCAGTTTTCAGATTTTTGGATTTGAGAACTGTGATTATGAACCTGTATTTTCCAAAAATGAAATAAATCAAATTAAATAAAATACTTAAATTTTCTATGGCACTGAAAGTACAAAGATTCATTCCAACACTGAAAAATTAGAAGGACTGGATTCAAAGATAAAACAATCTAATTTCAATTATTAAACATTTATGTAGCATATGTATTTTATGATATCTATTTTATAGTAAACACTTCATCAGTATTATGGCTACAGTATAAAGAAAATAATAACGCAATGCTAAAATTTCCTAGCACTTTTAATAATCAAATATAAATTGAGAACTTGGGTGGGGTACAGATCTTTTTTTTCAATCAAAAAAGATTACAAAAAAAAAGAGATTACATCTATTATACATGAAATGATTACTATTAAAAGTTACTCTTAAGACATTTTCAGTTGAGTGGAAGATTCTTAATCATATTCTTAATTTAAATACACATAACTGTTCTAAGCCTGTCTCCTATTTAAGAGGACTGCTGTAAGGTTTAGATGAGATGACAGACATTTATATATTTTACAGAGTACAAGGTAAATGTATGATATTATTATAACTGTTAAAAGACGTCACATCATCTTCCAGCATCAAATAAAGGTATTATATAAACTAATTAGACTTATAAACCAATTTAGGCTTACATATTATCCCTCAAGCTACTCTTGAGGGACAGTGTTTAAAATCAACACTAATTTAGTAACAAACAAACAAACCAAACAAACAAAACCCAGCCAGTAAATTACATCTGAATATTTGAATTATGTTAAGTTCCTACCATTGCAAATCCAACATCAGCTTTCTTTAATGCTGGGCCATCATTTGTACCATCACCAGTTACAGCTACAACCTGGCGTTGTTCTGAGACAGTGCTGTCAATTATACCTGAAATAAAAGTAAGTATTTATGCTGTAAAAACAATCTGTTTAATTAATAAAGTGATTCTGCAGAATATGCTAGCTAGCCAGTTTTACAGACTCTAAGTTAAAAATAGGGGCTTCCCTGGTGGCGCAGTGGTTGAGAGTCCGCCTGCCGATGCAGGCGACACGGTTCGTGCCCTGTTCCGGGAAGATCCCACATGCCGCGGAGCGGCTGGGCCCGTGAGCCATGGCCGCTGAGCCTGCGCGTCCGGAGCCTGTGCTCCGCAACGGGAGAGGCCACAACAGTGAGAGGCCCGCGTACCGCAAAAAAGAAAAGTTAAAAATAAATAATTAAACACAGAGAAATGGAAACTGCTGAGATGTTGGGCAAGGAACAACTCGAGAAATTGTTGTATTAGGAGTTATATCCTGTTTTAATCACTGAAGATAAACACAATTCACCTAAGGTATCGAAAGGAAATGTATTTAGACTTTATTGGAGAAGATGATATCCACAATTCAATCTAATATTCAGCATCTATTACTATTTTAGGAAGCAGAACGCATTTCTCTATTAAGAAATTGCGGAGTAATTGTAAAATCTACTCACCTTTAACCAGTGTATGTTTGTCAGTAGGAGATGACCTTGCAAGCACTCGAAGCTTTGGCCAAATCTTGTCTATCCGCTCTTGCTCAATCTATAAATTTTTGTCAAAGTTAAAACGTGCCCAAGCCTAGTTTTCTAATTCCAAGTTAGCGACCTAGCATTTGTATCAGTGGTTCTTGAAGTGTGGTGGACAGACCAGCGGCATCAGCAACTCCTGAGAACTTGTTAGAAACAGAAATTGCTGAGCGAGACCCAAGGCCTATCTTATAAGACACTCTGAGGTGGGGCCTAGTAATCAGCATTTAAAAAAGCTCTCTAGTCACTCTAATGCAGAACCGCTGTTATATATATCATTACAAGATCAAATTCTAACCACCTCCCCACTGCCTATGAAAATGGAAACTCCTTAGCGTTAAGTAGTGCAGGGTTTGGGGTCCCCTAAAATATGTTCCATAGCAACTTTTCCAAACTCATCTCCCATTACTCGCTTACACATATTGTACTTCTTGCGCCCAGACTGAAAACATGAAGCGCTCACTCCCTTTAGGACAAATTTCTTTATCACTTGTCCCCTTTATTTCCTAAAATGCTACTGTTTTGCTTCGTGGGGTGAGGGCTGCACTGATCCAGGTGCGATGCCTAACGTGTAGTGCATATTCAAGATGTATCTGTCCAAGAAATTCCTAATATACTAAAAACATATCAACTTAAACAATAAAAAACGCTTACCTCTCCTTTTTCATTTCGTATTCTTCTGTTGAAATCTTTACCTTCTAGGCATAGGAAATCTTCCCCAGGATGTAAAATACCACATTTGGTAGCAATAGCCCGAGCAGTATTAATATTATCACCAGTGACCATCCTCACAGTAATTCCAGCCCTCTGACATTTCTTTATTGCATCTGGCACCTGGTTAATGTGGAAAAAAATTCACATGACGAAAGAAAATTAGTATTTGCAAGGTGGGGAAAAATCCCACTGAACAAATATACATTGCCTTATAGTCCCACAAATGACAACTTTAATTACATCTCAAGATATTATTTCTTGAAGTAGTCCCAATAATCTCTTCTTTCCCCTTCCACTGCCACAGTCCTAGTTCAGGCTTCACTTTCAGTTATCATCTGACTTAAGTTGCTTACATTATTTATTTGCCAAAGGCTTTTTAAAGTGCCTTTTCCCCCTAGCAACCATTAGGCAATTCTTTCCTGGTTGGCTTTCCACCGTTCTGGTTTTACTGCCCAGACCACACCAGAGTAAAATGTTGGTGTTCTTTGGGGTTAAGGAAGGCTCACTTGTTTTTCCCCATTCTTGATCTTTTAAGGGTTATCTTACCTATTCTGGAACCTCCAGCTACTAGGTACATGCTAATAACTTTCAGACCTACATATTTTCCCCAGCTCATTGTGAGAGCTGGATTCCTAGTTCCATCAGAAAAGTAGACATCAGAATCAGTTTCGTCTAAAAGGGAAACGATGTTTTATATCTAAGAGAAACCTAAAGATTATCTGATATCTTCAATCTCCTTACCCTATACATCCTTAAGGGCCAGTGAGTCCTGCGATTCTACCTCAAACCTTCCCTGTACCTGGTCTCCGATGTTTGTTGCCTGAGCTACTGCAATAGCTTTTTTTAATTGGCATCCCTGTGTTTATGTTCATTTCCCCTTTAAAACATCTGATATACCCGACAACACAGTTCTTTTTTAATACAGTTTCTCAAAAATATATGATTCCTCAACTGTTATACTATAAACCACAAAGTTCTCAGTATGACAGAGTGTCACACTTGAGCTTCAGAATAGCTCCCTAGTAGATAAAAAACAAGGATTTACTATATAGCACAGGGAACTATATTCAATATCTTGTAATAACCTATAATGGAAAAGAATAAAAAAAGAAAAATATATGTATAACTGAATCACTTTGTTGTACACCTGAAACTAACACAATATTGTAAATTGACTATACTTCAATTAAAAAATACAAGATGACCAAATATTGCACTATTGAGCACCCTTACGCTTAAAAAAATTCATTGTTTAGGTGAAATGCAAATTTAATTGGTGTCCTGCATTTTATCTGGAAACCCTACTCTAGATCCAACTACCAGTTCACAGGAAATAGAAGGAATGCAACTGGCAAAATCTATTATAGAATGTAGAATACTCTCCAGGACACACGTCCTTCTACAAATAATTTCCGAAGAAACAATAGTTTACTTGCTAATTGAAAGAAAAAAACAATTTGTTCTTTGACAGAGAAATTGCAAGAATGGAAAAGGAAGGAAACCTATAGATCCTTTAGATTAAAAGAGACTTGAGAGTCATGGCAATAAATTTAATGTGTGGATTTTGGATCCCGATTTGAATAAACATTTGTGACACAATTTAGGAAATTTTTAAAAATAATGAATATTTAGGAATTATTGTTATAAGTTTTAAGTATCATGGTTGTGTTTCACAAAAGAATTAAAAAAAAAGAGTAGTTTCCTAGATTTATCTAAATTTTTTTCTACTATACACAGCTTGATAGACGAATAATCAATATATTATTTTTGTGCCTCTGCTTCTGTAATTCTCTTTGCCTAGAAAATCCTTTCCTGTTCTTCTCTAACCAGAAAATCCATGTCGGTCCTACTAGAACAGAGGTTGCAAATGCAAATACCCACAGGGCCATGCAGGTAACAGAAATGAGGGAAAAACACTGAAAGTGACAAATCCAAGACAATCCTAATAGAAGAGCACTCAGCTCTAGTCTTTTTTTTTTTTTAATCACAGTGGAAATGTTGATAGAATCTATCATTTCAAGAGAAAGCAGAAACCCAGATTTGTGTGTACTCTCTCAAACCTGATGTTTTACACACACACACACACACACACACACACACACACAGTCCACAGATAAATTGAAGGCTAACTTTGGCCTATACGCTGTTGTGACTTCTATTGTAAACCGTGTAAATGTAACATCTCTGGGAGCTTTCATGGCCTACGTAGACAGAACTGTGCTTTCATATTATACATCCCTCTATTGTTTAAAAAAATCAATATTTGATTTTGAAAACGCTGGTCTGCTGTATAAATGTATTTCTCACTTCTCATTTGAGATAGAAAGTAACCCAGATTTGTCCATCTTAGCACTCACTGGGTGGTACCCTGAGATCATTTGGAATAGGAAACAATGACTAAGAGGCAGAAACTGGTCTTGGTTAAAGCTATGTGGCAAATAATATTTAAGAAAGTAAACTAAATTTATTAATAGTCCACTAACCACCAAATACTTCCACTTAAAATTTACAAACTACCTCCACTTTTACAGATAAACTGAAGAGAAGCCAAGCATCTTGTTTAACTATCTATGCATATGCAATAAAGCTGGATTTATTCTAGATATCTAATTAATCAAGATTCTCTACATTAGAACTGTACAATCCAGAAGACCCACTTGGGAAAGCTACGTCCTATTAGATTGTCTCATTTTAGTATGAAAGCACGCATCTCATTTTGTGATACTGAAGAAATTAATTGCCACTTACATGTTTTAAAAAAGATAAAACTGTCCATCAACCTCAGTGCTAAGAACACAAAATGAGCAATACATTTTCCAAAGGACAAAAGTTGAAAACATTCTGATTTAGTATTTAGATAAGACTTAAGCCATAAATCAATGTATAAAACTTCGAATGGTTTTCCTTTGACCAAAGGTTGGCAAACATGATCCACCTGGACGTTTCATAAGCATTTGAAACCCCAGAATCCCAAACTTGATCTCTAAATAGGCAGCTTCATCTGACTCTCTTATTACATAGGTAATACCATCTACCAGCCACTCAGTTATGCAAGTTGGAGACTGATTCCCCACTCCTCCAGAAGAGATCTAACTGTAGAGATATCTCAGTCCTATGCTTACTGCTCTAGCTACACACTTTCCTCAAGAGATCTCCTTTAGCCTCATATGTGAATTCTCCAGCCTACTTCACTTTCAGGCTTCTAGGTTCAAGTGCCTGCCTGACATATAATTGGATGTTTCAGAGATTGCAACAATGTTAAAAGGAGTATATCCAAACCCAACATATTCATTGCTATTGGTTCTACCTCTATTTACTTTAAAATCATACCTTTCTTTCCATCTTCCCTGCCACAATTGTAGTTCTAAGCCATGGTCATCTCTTGCCTGGGATCACTGCAATAATCTCATTGGGTTCCCTGCTTCTACTCCTCTTTTTAATTCATTTCTTACATAGTACCCCAAATACTATTTTAACAACATGCATCATGTCACTTCCCAGCCTGAATTTCTTCAACGACTTCCCAGTGAATTTCAGAATAAAATTCAGAGCCCTTATTGCCTAGTAAGGCCAAAGGTAATCTCGTCTGCTTCTTCTTGTCCAAACTTACAGCCACGCTGGCCTCCTTTCCACCTTTGAAAATCTAAATACTTTCTCGCCTCAAGGATTCTGTATTTTTTGTGCCATTTTTCTGGAATACTGTTCTTGCAGCTATTTACATGGCTGGCTCACTTTTAGCCATCAGAACTCAACTCAAATGTTATATCTTCAGAGATCCTTAATGTGGTCTCTGTTATCTTTATTTTACCACCCTGTGCATATCCTTTATAGCCCTTATCACACTTGGAATAGTCATATCTGATGCTCCCCTGCTACCCCACGCCAATTAGAATATAAGGCCTATGAGGGCAGGGACCAAGTCTTATTCCTCACAGGATGTGTCTTCACTTGGCATACTGCCTATGTACTTATCACTTTAAATGTTTATCTGTTGTGTTACCTCTCTAGAGTATAAGTTTCATAATTATTTTGTTTAGTGCAGTATTTCCAGTTCCTAGAAGAGTGCCTGGCACTACACACTGGATGTTGAATCAATTAGTTGATGATAGCCACTGAACAAAAGCTGTTTTTGCCTTTGTGCTTTTATTCATATTGCTTCTTTGCTCACACGGTGCTTACCGCTCACTCTCTCTCTTGGTCTAGCCAATACCTCTTCCTCCTTTGAGACTCACATCAGGAAATTAACCTCTAGGAAGTCTTACTTGACCCCTCTCATGGTTAACATAACACAGTGTGGTCTTTTAATCGCATATATTTTATACAGAGCTGGGTTTGAACACACTAGCTCTAATGTCTAGAGCTAACCTCTATACATCTCAATTTTTTTTTAACTTTCAAATAAGTAATAATACTTATAACTCAGAGGTGACTATTAAATGAAATAATACATGTAAAGCACTTGGCATAATATGTGGCACACAGTAAGAATGCAATACAAAGATATAATTACTTTAGAAGGTTGGGGGCTCATGTTCTGTGCTCATATAACATGCTCTGCATATGTATCTAACTATGTACTAACATCCTGGTTATAATTATGTGTTTGTCCATCCCTGCCCAGGACAGTGACTTCTTTGAGGCCAGGAACCAGATCTCAAAAATCTTTATGTCTCCAGTATTTTAGCATAGTTGCTGGTACACAGCAGTTGCTCAATAAACTTAAAAAAAAAAAAGATTTAAAGAAGAAAAGCAAAGTCTAGAGCTGCAGACTGTCCAGTATGATAGCAAGATGTTTAAATATAAATTGAAAAAAAATATTTTTTAATTCAGTTTTTCAGTTGCACTAGCTGCACCTCAAAATCTCAGTAGTCACATGTGGCTAGTAGCTATGAGATGGAACAACACAGAACAATTCTATGGTTGCAGAAAGTCCTATTGGACAGTGCTGGACTACAGACCATGAAAACAAATAACTTAATGGCATTTACTACGTAATTTAATATAAATATCAATTGAAAAAAACCTACCCAGTTCAAGGCACTGGTTATGCTACAAACATACAGGATCCCAAAGAGAAGTTACCTAATTAAAAACCATAAACAGGTAGCACATGCATCACAAGCACTATCATTTCACTTATCTTGGATTCACAAAGGAGAGAAATAAAATCACAAACACTAAGAAGTTTACTAGAAAACTGGTTACAGTTAGTGCCTTCTGCACATGCAGAACACAGAATGTTTCACCACCTCAGGTCTCACAGGATCTTCAATCCCCACAACAGCAATGCATGTAAGGCCGGTGACAATATCATTTTCATTATCCCATTCTGGTTCTGGTTCTCCTGCTGGGAAATCTCTGAATGCAAGACATATGGTTCTCAAGCCTTCTGATGCCATCGGTTCAATCACAGTTTTTACAATATCATCACGGTCCCTTGGTCTGAATACTTTTGCCTCACCATTAGCACTCAAGATTTTGAAACACCTATAAGGAAACGTTGAATCCAAACATCAATAATTAACAAAAATAATGGTTAATGCCATTTAAGTGAACTGGAAGGGCTAGAATCATGGAATCTGATTATCTGGAATTCAGAGAATTACATATGTTGTGTTTTTACAGACTTAAATCGTATTCACTTTTCACCCTCCCCTTTACAAAACACAGTTCTCTTTTTATGGTTCTCACTTGATCATTCTCCATTCAAGTTACTTTAGACACTTCTCTTTTGGAAATGCAGGGCTTCTAAATTTTCACAAAAAACCCTAGTGGCAGAGAAGAATAAACTATATGCCTGTCCATTTTGGTGCAGAATTAGACATTAACTTTAATTAACACAAAATTTCCAGATACTTCCTTCTTTTAAAGTAAAAAGCCACGTTCAATCAACCCTTACCTGAGATGCTGTTTCATCACCTATATTGCTTTAACCATGAAAGAAAAAAAATAACTTACTGTTAAAATAAGCACTCTATTAGAATGAGAGAGATAAAGCCAAAATAGTTTTAATTTCAGTGAAACTAACTACCACTCTTTAACTGTGTAGTAAATAAAAGTTACACTGTATACTTCCCTATTTAAAGCTTACTTTTTCACATTGCCTCTTTATGTTCCTCTCCCTTGGTGATGCCACTGCCTCCTGCTTCTAGGCAGGTGATTCCCAAATCCCCACCTTCTGTTTTGATCGTTTTCCAAAGCTTTCCACTCTGACAGTCTACTCAGATGTTGTACCGTACCTTAAATTTACTGCATACAAGACTAAAGGCTGTCTCCTCACTGCCCATTGAACAGACATCAACATTACTCCCAATAATTTCAATGTTAAGTCTAAACTCTCACCTGAATACTTCCTTTCTCCTCATCATCTATATAGTATTAGCTCCTAAGTCCTATGTATTTGTCCTCTGAACAGTCTTCCGAATGTTTCCTCTCCTTTCTATTCCCCCTGCTACTCTACTGCCTTCTTCTGGCTCTTAACTTCAAGCCAGAGCTACTGTAATAGGTTTTTAAATGATATTGGTCTCCAGTCCATCCTTCCCCACAACCCCAACCCACCTAATTCCCTGATGCAAGAATTATCCTCAGTCCCACAGCTATGCTCATTCTGCTACCTGATGAAAAAAATTCTTCAGCTGCATTATCTGGCCTACTTAACCGTTGTAACTGCTCAGGCTAACATTTAAGAGACTCCACAACAAAAAGAGTGGAAAGAGTTATTGTATACTTAATATACTCCATGCTGGATGTTTTACAGGCATTATTTTACCTCAGTGTCTTAGAATTGGTGGTCATCATCCTCTTTTTCAGTGAAGGAAAATGGAAGCCAAAGGAAGAATCTTCCCAGCATCCCAAAACTACTTAGTTGCAGAAGAGCCAAAGCCTGATTTGGTTTTGATTGAAAAATCTCCCCCATACCATCTACCTGCTTCCCAGCAAGTCACGATGCAAGATTTCTAACATTTCACAGAAATCAGATAACCAAGCATATGTAAAGGGAAGAAAGATGTCCTGGGTGCCACAAAAGCCCATCACCACTCAGCTGCACTGTGTGACTATTAGCTATTCCCCCAATATGGTCTGCATACTCCCACTTCCTTCCCTCCAATGTGGCTTCCTTCAACTTGATCTTACTTCATACCGAAACCTATCTTAAATGCTACACCCTTCATAGTATGACCTCTCGTCTTAAAACTTTGTGTACATCTGTCATATTCTGCATTTTCATTTATATGTATTTTCTCTTAAACCTGTTAGATTATAATCTGACAAGTGTTCATTAAGATAACCCTGGATTATAATCCACATATAAGCTAATTAAAATTGGAAATATTTTAAATATTGCAATTTCAAGTGAGTTCTAATTTTCTAAAAATGCTCTTAATTAAAAAAAAAGTTTTCTGCTTCTCTACTGGAATTAAAAAAAAAAAAATCAAAATAATTTCAACACCTGTAATAAAAAATAAGCATTAGGGAAATTATACATAAACATGTGATGTCAAAATTGAGGCGACTGGTGTGTATAAGGACAGTACAAAAGAAAAGATTACCATTCAAAATGACAGCAGATATTTAAATACGACGCTGCAGCAGCATAAATATGATAAAACCTCACTCTGATATAAAAGGATTCTCAAGATCTAGTTTTAATGCTTTGCTGTTCTAAAAACGAATATATAATTCATTCATCACTATCTACAATGCAGTGTTGAAGACATAAACTGCAGTTTTTCTTCCCAGAAGGCTTTTATTTTTCATGATCCTACATAACAATGGAGTCAACACGTTTAAGAACAAATATCAATGTTCACTTCATTAAACCTACCAGATTGAATGTAATGGGCTTATTTTCCCTGTAGCAAAATACTAAGAAATAAAAGAAGCTGGAGTATGAAAATGACAGAACACCCTGGGCAAAAGAGTAATACCATTAAAATATACTAAAAAAAACTCCAAGGTCCTAGCAAATGCCTGATATTCACAAAAAGAAAATAGCAACAATATTAACATAGTAGATATTTCATAAAGCAACTATAGTTAGCAATTATTCATCTAAGCATTTTCCTCTTACTTTTTCAGAATTATCTCGGAGGCACCCTTGCTGAATATTCGATAACTTCCATCTGAATTTTTCAGGACAGTACTCATGGACTTTCTAACAGAATTGAAGGTGTAGACTTTGTACAGTGCTTCTTCTGGTATTTCATTTCTAACATCCTGATAATCCCGTTTTAAATCCAAAAGAAGTCCCAACAAGGCACATTCAGTTTTATTACCAACATGACGTGGTAATCCACCCTCTTTCTCTGGTGGCTGTAAGAAAAAAAGGTTTAGAGGCTAGTATCATCTTGTTTCTCTACGACAGTTTAATTTATAATGTAAAACAGAAAGAGACATTCTAAAACAAAATTATACAGAAATTATATAGAAAACTTCTATTAGTTTTAGCATTTCAAAGAGGGACATAGAAAAAGTAAGGTAGAAAGAAGCTCTGGAGCAAAGATGACATGGATTCCAATCTCAGCCCTGCAAGTTACTAGCTATGTGAACTTTTGGCAAATTACCCAACTGCTGTGGTCCTTGGCTTCAGCATTTGGAAAATAGGAGCTCTTATGACCCAAGAATTAAATAAGAAATGTAACTTTTGAAGTTGGTTCCTGACACATATGGGACTTAAGAAATTTTAATTCCTTTCCTTTTCTCTTGTTTTCACTGAATGTTCACATTAAATAATTCAAAATTAAATCAACTTTACTGATTTTTATGGCTTAAAATAAAAGTACAAGCATTAAAATGAAGCACTGTTGACTTAAATATATATAAAAACTTTATTTCCTTCATAGTATCCTCACAAATACCTTCTTATGTAATCATCACAACAGTATTAAGGGCAGATGTAGCCATCTTTACTTAACAATTGAAGAAAGCAGAAACTAACACACCACTGTAAAGCAATTATACTCCAATAGAGATGTTAAAAAAAAAAACAACCGAAGAAAGTAAAGCTCAGACTTTCAGCTAAGGCAAAGCTAGATCTAGAATCAAGATCTCATAACTTTCCAGTCCAATAATCCAATTCATGAAA
The DNA here is from genome assembly GCF_008692025.1 of Phocoena sinus. Classification (NCBI taxonomy): domain Eukaryota; kingdom Metazoa; phylum Chordata; class Mammalia; order Artiodactyla; family Phocoenidae; genus Phocoena; species Phocoena sinus. The sequence continues at coordinate 30,818,292 of NC_045772.1, read as the reverse complement.
TACTAATTTTGTTTATGGTCTTCACCCACAAATCACTAGAACACATATCAGCCAAACAATTTCATGCTTTATGTTACAAATAAGACTTTTAAAACTTGCGAAGTTAAAAATATTTTATTCTAAGGTAGTACAAGTCTAGAATTACTTTATTCAGTTAGTCCCAAAAGGTTTAAGGATCACCTTATAGGTAGGATCTACTGAGAAACCAAACAGAGCATATAGCAAGCACATGTAAAACATATTATTTTAAGTTGAAATCTAGTTTCAAAATCTTCTCTAGTAAATTGAGTTAACTTTCTATAGTAAGACAGACTAGTCTTTCACAAAATGAGCAAAGTAAAAATTTAAAATTAAGGACTTATTCTGGTTGTTAGGCTCAAGAGTTTCTAAACGCAGGAAATTCAAAATACAGGAGAAGAAAATACATATAAACAGAATGTATATGTTGATCAACAGATCTTACTAGTAACACAAATTGTATCAAAAGAAAAATTAAATACAGTATATGGATATATGCCTTTTAAAAACTTAACACAATTCACCTCTTCAATTTATAAATAGTAATGATAGAGCTTAAAAGCTACATAAAGTCAAATCATCACAAATTGAAAAATTAATTTTCATATATAAGTTAATTATTAAAGAAAGCTTACCAATATTTTTGATGTATAAGCACAGTTCACAGAAAGTCCTGTTACAAGGTAGGACAAAATATTTGGTGGAATAGCTTCTGGTTCAGGAATCTTTTTATAATGTTTTTCATTTATGTAAGCTTGAACAACTGTCATTCTGTTCATTGTCAATGTTCCTGTTTTATCTGAACAAATAGCTGTAGCATTTCCCATGGTTTCACAAGCATCCAGATGCCTCACTAAATTATTATCTTTCATCATTTTCTACAGTGACCAAAAAAAGGTAGTTAAGCTACATATAAAACCAATGACCTCATTATATTAAAATGATTATAAACTGCTTAAAAATCACAACTAAAACTCCCAACTTTACATGGATACACAGTATAAAGCACCGATTTAATACTGGAAGAATTTAGTATATCTCACCTATTCAAATAAGCTAAACAGAGTACCAGCTTTCCGTGGTTTCAATCATTTCCCTACTACATAACGTAATCTAGTAAATGAATACAGATATCTGCACCCATATGCAAATCATGTTGACTATATGCCTCCAACACGTCTGTGAAGTGTCCTCAAATTACAAGAGCTATAATAATTTGTACTCTAAGTACAGAGGTGCTTACAGCCATGTAAGAGTATATAACATGTAAAGATTAAGTCTCCTTATTAAGTGGAAAACAAAACATTCTAGTATCAGTCACCAAGGAAAAAGTAGCTTATCAGTTAAATATAGAGTTTGTGGGCATGTAGCTGCCTGACTTTTTTTTTTTCTTTTGACTCTGATAGACTGAGGTAACATAACAAAACCAGAAAGGATCATTTTTATCTTTTCCATATGTTGGTACACTTGGTCTTCTCATCCTCAGGATCACCCCTTCCTCTTATTTACAAGAAAAAGATAGTTTCTAAAAAAACCAAGAGTTTCACTGTAGCTCCAAAGAGCATTTAGGTTAAAATGCTTGATAACTGATTCTTAAAACATACCTGGAATGGGTTAAAACCTGTAAAGAGTTATTTTACAAAGTACGTTCTATGACTATTAATATGCAAGATACTGCAAGAAACTGATTCCTTGAAGAAATAAATATGGGGAAGGAAGATTACTGTGATTTACATTAATACTGAACATTAAAATAAGGAAGTTCGGCAGTAAAGAAAATGTGTTCAGTTTTGCCAAATGCTAACAGAGGAGCCATAAGGACCACACCTCAATGAAAAGAAAAGTGACTGATAACATTTGGGCTAAAATAAACATTTAATAAAAACTTCAAGAAAAATGCTCTTATTTATTTTCTATGAAAGGACTGCAAATCAATCCTGCCTATATCTTTTTGATCAATTGAAAAATTAATATCATTAATGACTATTCAAAGTGAACTAACGACTGTATTGATAAAATGACTGATTTTACCCATGTGTCTAAAACTTATATTTACCCCAATTATTTCTAATTATTTTAAAACATCAAATAGATGATTACACTGTATTTCATTACTACTTTGAAACATTTACCATTTTACTTTTGAAATAAAAGATGTGAAATGCCTGAAAATAAACTCAAACAGTAAGCAAAAAATATTCTTATCATGACACATCTGTTGAAAATTCTTGGGAACACTGAATATAAGAGTGCTGGAGCAGAAACTATGACCAATTACTTTGTGTTGCTCTCTGTCAGCAATACTACTTAAGGAGAAATATTAATTAATATTAGAAAATTGATAAGAGCAGCATTCTTTCATCAGGTATAATTTTACATGTGAAGCCACCTTTTCCATATAATATATAAAATTGATTAAAAAGTAGATTAATAATCTTCAAACAGAATATTCCTTTAGGTAACCAGCAGCTAGCAAAGCCACTGAAGCTCATTTTTTCGGCATTCTACTAAGAACAAGGAGGAGTTAGCTGCTGTAAATGGAGTGGTCAGAGAAGGTGACATGTGAAGAGACCTGAGTAAAGTTAGACAGCTGATGATTCAAAGGAAGGAACACATGGGTCCTGAAGTGAGACCAGGGTTGGGGTAGTTGAGAAACAGCAGGAAGGCTGGTGAGGCTGGACCAGAGGGGGAGACAGAGGTGGGAGATGAACACTAGAGGAAAGCAAAGGCCAGATGGGGCAGGGCCCTGCAGGCCATAGCAAGGAGCCTGCCTTGGATTTCATTCTGACAAGAAGCCACTGGAGGGTTTTATAAAAGGAAACAAGATGATCTGAATTATTTTTTAGAAACATGAGTCTACCATGTGAAGGCAGGACCGTGGGGTCAGGAGGGTCCAAGTGTAGAAACAAGGAGGCCTTAGACAGTTGGATTCAAGTAAACCTCTCTGCTCTTGTACCACAGGCAAATGACAAACATGCTTACTTCAATGTTATAGATTGGAAACAGGAGGGGACAGGACAAGATAACTATCATATGAGGAAATTTAAGCTAGAACCTTCCCCAGCAGAGTTATGCTTAGCTTTGTGTCAAGTCTGCCATCCCAGGAATGTATAGGTCTCGATGCAGAGATCTTCAACTGGGGGGGAGGAGAAGGGAATCAATGACAGCACTAAAGAAAACAGTGTAAATTTATGGAAATCCCCTAGTTCCAGAGCCCAAGAGAAAAGAGCAACCAGTTGTACATTTTCTACACCAGCTGAGACCTTCTTTTCTACTTACCTTGACTGAATAAGCCAGTGAGATAGTGACTGCGAGTGGAAGACCTTCTGGCACGGCTACCACTAAAACCGTAACTCCAATAATGAAGAACTTCACAAAATACTGTATGTAAATCGGTGTGCACTCAGCAAGCCACGGTCTCTTCTGAACCCAGAATGTATCAATTACAAAATATAATACGAGAATGATAACTGTGACGGCAGACATCAACAAACCTACATAAAAAGAAGGAAAATGTAATTATTAAATATTCTAGACACGATTCATTGTCAGTTACATATTAGCCACTGGAAGAATTACAACTACTTTGGTGATATTTATTTTAATTTCGCTGAGAAACTGTTACATCCTTTTTTGTGCTTAACTCATCACTTGACGTTATCAGATTTAATTTCTGCTTCCAAGTATAGTCCCGAAACCCAGGAGAAGTGGGAAAAAAGTGTTTATGATTCTTTTCTAGACTTAATTGTATCTTCAGTCTTCTACTAAAGCCGAGACAAAAATAATAAGCAATGACAAGGAAATACCAAAAGCTTAGTATAAGCTGGTGCTCTACACACTGGCAAGCTGCTTTCATGACAAAAGAGAAGTTGATAAGAACCTGACCAATGGGGAGACCTGGAATTAAATACCGAACCCCATGTTCTTGACGAAAAAAACACAAATTACTTAATTTTTTTCATCTGTCCTTACTGCTTTATTAACTTAGCAAACCAACAGTTAATCATATATTACAAATCATTTACACCTTTCTGTTTTGTGGGCTATTTAGACCCTTATAAATGAGTATTACAAAATAAGGCATGTCCACCTAATCTGGGTCTAAAAATCCAATTCAATGTCTACTAAAATACCATCACCATCTTAAATCCACCCTTTTCCCCAACACCGTATGAGTCAGTATTACCATTTGGCTACATATTATCAAAAGCAAATATCTGCTATTAGATAATAAGCTTTTTGAGGACGGAAGCAAAAGTTAACTTTTTCCAACATAGTCCTAGGGAGTAACAGAATGATGCAATGTAAGTGACTTTAACAGTGTAGTCTGATTTAGCCCACACGTGTTCTTTCATAAAGATACTATTGAAGGGCATGCTATGTTTTTAGCTAAAGCTCTGTTTTATTTCCTCTGAAGAGGAGTTCTGTTCGCAGTCGTTTTCTAGTGATGGTTGTAATGTATAACTTCAGCCTCACCGGGATGATTCATTCTAACTCTAACTAATCCATTCAATTTAAGTTAACTATAACTTTTAGAAAAACACACACTTAATTTTTTTTTTTTCATTGTCAGAACAAAGATAAGAAAATGTGTGGTGAAATTTCTTTTTATTAAAATATAGCTGGGTAATCTTTACGGAGTAACCTCTCTGCTAAGCCCTCTCTCTATTGCCCCCAGAAATTCAGAGAGGAGCGTGCGGGCTTGTGAATTGGGCAGCCTTAGCTGCTAATCCTAACCTGACCACTTATTTATTAGCTAGTTGACAGAGGACACTCCCTCTACACAAAATGAGGATAACAGTTCCCAAGCTGCAAAATATTATGAGGATCCACAGTAACTCAAAGGCCTAGTACATTGTAGATAAAACTGAAAATATTTTTAACTCCTCTTCCACTCACAAAGCAATGATTTCCAGTCTTAAGTGTGTCAAAGATGATTTTTAAATAGAAAGGCAGCATATTTTAAAACAAAACATCTTATTTTCTTGTATATATCATACCTGCTTTGCCAATCTGAACAGCCAGCTTTGTTAGTTTCCCTTGTAAAACAGATTTTTCCTTTTTTGGCAAATTTGCTTTCTTTTTGTCTTTTTCATCACCATCTCCACCTTCTTCACTCTTCAAAGGCTGCATTTCCATGGCTGCACCATCCTGGGCTTTTGCTACATTGAAGAGCAAATATAACTTCACTACATTTTAAAGGCACACGTAACTGTTAACATTTTCAAGCAATTTTTGGGAAAAAAAAATCAATTTCTTATAGAAACACAAAAATTTAAACATTTAGCTTCCTGTGTATGTCTGTGCCTACCCAGAGAAAATAAGACAATTAGTGACACTAGGTTTTGAAACTCTGTACCAGATTTGAGAATGTTGAGCTAGGAAATAGGGATGAGGCATAAGAAGAAATACAGGGTCCTGAAAGAGCTAAATACCAAATCATTTTTCTTCCTGTGTGTTGTGTTAGATAATGAGACTCATTCCAAACACCATAAATCCCTCCCACATAAGTTATGACCATAATGTAGAACATTATGTAGGACCACACATACAGAGAAATGCACATATGCTTACAGACTATTAAATAGCTGCAAAAAATTTACATTTTATTTCTTATGCATTTTTGCTAGCAATCATATTGTAACCAATGATAAATACTGAAACGCTTAAGTTTAAAGTTACCTACATCTGGACCTTTCTAAGCTTACTACCACAGGTCATAATTAAAGTCTTATTAACATTGTAAAGGCAGCATGAGTCAGGCACTGACAAAAGAGACATTCACCCAAGTAATACAGATCGTTAATTTTCCGTATACATCCTACTTTTGGATGAATACAGTACACAAGAGATGTATTTGTGGATATAATGAGAACAAGCTAAGTGTACTTTTATCCTCCTGAATTTACCTTTGTTGCGATTCTCAATAGCTCCGTCTTGTTTCTTATCTGTAGGAACAAAATGGGAATTAAAGCTTTCCAAAAGAAATGAATACAGCCATGTTAAATTATGCAAAGGTAGCTCACATTTCTATAACAGAACTGTTACACAATGGGGTGTGTGTGTGTGTGTGTGTACAGATTAGAAAGCATTTGGCCCATAATGACCTTCTGGCTCTATCACTCCCTAGGTCTTAACCATGGGGGGACACTCTAAAATAATTTGGGGCATCTATACTTGGTTGATTTCTCCATAAGACTTTACTCTTTTTTATGCTGCAATACACCCAAATATGGTACAAGAGGTTTTCAAACTAAATACAGATATAAGCCTAAGAATGTGGAAAAGGGAAGGGGTAGAGGGAGGAAGGAATGTCATAGGAAGACAACAGGCACACAGGAGAACTCTGATGGGAATGAGAACCAAATTGGTATGTATGAAAGATAGGGGAGGCAAGCAAGTAAAACTAGAATATGAAGGTACAAAATAAGACAGCAAAACTACTAGTTAAGGTAATCCCCCAATTCACTTAGATTTGGAGGAAAACAGAAAGATGAGAATGTCTAATGTAAAATGTAATCAAGGAGGGAATGGGTCTATTGTTTGGAGTAGGGAGTATAATATTAAAAATGACGAAGAGGAAAGAGAACCACTCAGCCTATTCTTCTTTCAACTTCTCTATCAAGGAGACCTACCTTCAAACTGGAAAACATGGAACAAATATGGTCAAAGAGGAACAGATGCTCAAGACAGGTGAGGAGACAGAATACCTAGGTACTCTGAATGAGCCCAACTTTGGAAAGAGACCAAACATTCACATTCCAGATTATGAAGGCAACTGAGACAGATTACCCTGGATTATATTAATATATAATATCAATTTATTCAGGGGAATTGTAAAAGAGATGGAAGTCCACAGATGGAAAAACGGTGTCTCCATTCCACACACACACACACACACACACACACACACACACACACACACTCTCTCTCTCTCTCTCTCTCTCTCTCTCTCCAAGAATCAAAAACAGCAGTCAGTTAGATGTTAATTCCTGGGAACACTCTTGACTGGATTAATAAAAATAGGTATATAAGATCTTAGAAAAAAAAGGTGCTTGTTGGAAAAGAAACTGTAGGGTCAACAGGAACAAGGTCATGATGTGAACTTCCCTTTCTTTTTTTAACAGGGTCTGTTGACTTTAGTCTCCTGTAAATTAGGATGCAACACAATATATGGTGAAGAGCACACACTTTTGAGTCAGACAAGTGGGTCTGATCTGCCACTAATTAGATCTTCGACTTGGAGCAAGTTATGCAGCCTCCATAAGCCTCAGTTTACTTGTCAGAAAAAAGATAAATAGTCTTTTCTGTATGGTTGTAAGGATTATTGAGATAACGCATATAAAGCGGTCCAGAAATGGTATCAGCACTACGCACTGGACCCTTAGGGCGGCACGTGGAGGGCTGCTGCGACGAGTGAGACAGGAAAAACCTACAGCGTGGGGCCTGCCTCCCTTGCCGGCAGCCAGAACTCTTCAAACATAGTTCTCTTTGAAATCAACATTTCACAGCTCAAGACAAAACCCAAAAACCGAACCAAAACACCTAAATATTAAAAACACTGCTGTAGATATAGCAAGCCAAGATTTTAGTAAGGCATTTATTTTATAAGATCTCAAAATACTTACGTGTGTGAGAGAAATATGGACTTACTAGCCCAAGTAAAATTAAATAAATCTAAGCAGTTAAACCACAGTAAAGTGCTATTGCCCTAAAGGGAAAAACTCTGGAGTAAAGGGTGAGGAGGGCTTTTTTAAAAAGGGGTCATACTCCGCAACTAAGTGATCCTGAGCTATTTCCCTATGTATAACAGCTTCTTATAAGATCCTTGTGGATAAACTATGGTTATCAAGTTTGCTGATAATAGATCCCTCTTGGAGGGACAGCGGATACAATGGATCAAGACTAAAATTTTAAAACCTTGATATCTAATGATGGGCTGAATATAAGAAGGCAAACACATGAGGTGTCAAAGTGAAGTATTGATCTTATGTCTAAAACCAAGTAGATAAGTACAGACTGGGAAATGCTGAGTAGTAGAAAACTTGAAAAAGATGAAAAGCTCAATGAGGCCAAAAAGTGATATGGTTGACAAGGAAAGCTCCTACTGAAGTAGCAAAAAAATAAGCAAAGGAAGTGGGAGTTTAATTCATTTTGCTGGTCAAATGACAGGGAGATTTTAAAGTATTCAAGGAGATGCTGAATACATCTGGCTATGGTAAAGCAGGATTGATATCTTCTTTCATAAAGCCCTCCTCGGACTACTAAGTCTTAAAAAAAAAATTCCCCCTCCATCAATTCTACCTCTTGAAAGTACTATGTTGGGTAACTAATTTTTGTAGAACTCTTCATTTCAAAATCTGATGAAACAGGTATTTTTTGGATGAGTTCTTACAATCTAGCTGCCGTATTTCCAAATACCAATTCTTATAGCATATTGTTATCCTTACTTTTCTTTTCCTTTTTCTTCTCATCTTTCTTCTCTTCCTCTTCACCTCCAGCTCCAAGTAAGGTAAAGATAATTCCAGTTTGAGAATTTATACCCACAGCAGTAACTACCATTCTTCCAGAGCCCTCCATTACATGAGTACCTACGACAACAGAAAATGTGTTTTTAAAATTCAACAACACATTAAAATAAAACCAAAATTCTTGTGCTTAAGGTTTTAAGTCTGTAATAAGTCATCTGAGTTCAAAGCTCACTCTACCAGTCATTTATCATGTGATACTGGGCAAACTGTAACATCTCAATTACTAGTCCATAAACGTGGATAACAGTACCTATACTCTGTAAAAATGAGACGCAAATTAGGTCTGTAATTGTAAAGTGTTTGGCACATTGCCTGGAATTTTAGGGGTTCAATGAATGTTCAATATTTAAATTATAACTGTATTATTATTATTAGGGACAATTCACTTATAAAGAAATGTGCTTACAACAAAAAGGATCACACAGCAACAACTAACATATTCCTAAGCCAACCCCACCACCTTTCCCTAACCCAGGCTTTCATGCCAGACCACCTAGATCACTGCAACAGCAGCCTAGCTAGTTTCTGTCTTTCCAGTTCATCCTGAAATAGGTTTACCTTTCCTAAGATGTGATTTTATCATAAGCCTCTCATGACTCCAAAACTTCTGACCCTCACTGACTACTGGATAAAGTTCAAAGTCTTCACATGGAGACCAAACAACACTCCCAACTTTTTTATCCATTAGCCTAACATAAAACTCCATTACAAAAAGCTGGGGAGCAGAGATGGGAACACTGACTGAATTCTGACTGTCCCTCACAACAGTCTTGCAAGCAGCAGGTATTATTATTCTTATTTCCTAGAAACTTGCCCAATGTTACACAACTATTAAGTGACAAGGCAGATTCAATCCAGCTCTGTCAGAGCAGAGGGCATATTCTTCTTATGATAGAATGTCACTAAGGTTGCTCACAACTCTCCAACCTGTACGACCACACCTCTACATCTTTCCCTCACTCAGTAAAAGGCTTCCCACCTCTCTAATATTTTTGTGAATTTTAAGTAACTTTCAAAACTTAACTCTTTTTAATATACTCAATAAAGTCTTCTTTATAGTTATCACTTATTTATTTGATCTCCTAGTTTACAACCACCTGGAGGGCAGGGTCTGTAGCACATACTATACCATCCTGTGTACCAAAACAATGTTCAATGGTAATTTGCAAAATAAGATCGTAAAGCATATGTACTTACTCCAGTACTTAAAAATTTATATTTGGCTGTTAATTACTAAGTAATTTATCCAATATGAATTTTTTTGGCCTTTGATTTTCCTGCTTTGAAAAATCTGTATTCTGACTATTTCACTAATTATTAGCTTCTTTGTCAGTAAAAATGCAAGGGAAACAAGAAATTAAATTAAGGACACTGAAACAATATTTATTGAGCAAGGATTAAATGTAAAAGACAGTTTGTTTCTTTTAACAATTCTAGCTTTCAGCAAATTTCAGTTTTTTATGTTCTGATCTTCTCGACCACAGGTAATCAAATGTTGGCAGGTAATACGCTCAGGCAAAGTAAACAGTTTTTGTTCTGGGCATACCCCTACCGCTAACTGAATAACTGCTTTTAAACATCTAAATTTAAAAAGCCAAGAACAGCAGTGAGAGATGGCATCATGAGAATAAATTTAAAAATAAATGCATTTCATGTTTTCAGTACATTTTTGGAAGAGGGAAATAAATGCAGAAAAACTTTCCCACCCGTACTGTGATAAGGAACTCCAGAAAGTTATTTCAGTCTTTTCTTAAACATGGAAAATTTATAGAGTCTTCTTGGTATACTTGGTGTGTCGGGAACCTGAGTCTACAAAAACTTACCAGCCATCTCTGTTAAAACAGAAAAGGACCAAGGTTCCGTTAAAGGATGTCATTCTGAAGAGCTAAGCACCGTGTGAATAAGCCAGATGTACATCAAAGCCCATGAAGTACACATGGCAAAAAGGCAAGAGGAGACTACCTCAGTTCACCAAATACTGTGGCCTGTTCAGTCTGTGGCAGTTAGGTACGACTAGCTAGCTTCCCTCTCCTTTGGAAAAATCACAGGTTTTACTTGGCTAACATTAACCACAGTTTCTTAGAAGTACGGCAAGGAATAAGTAAAATAAGTATACATTAAACTTAAATACATTATATATCCAAGATATTTCTATTTGGAATGAATTTCAAGCAGAGCAATATAAAGAAAAATTCAAATAGAGTAGGAATGTTCTTAGTAGTGCAGGATATTGAAGGTATACAAATCCCAAGATTTTTTCAAAGAAACAAAAGTCTATATTAAAATGAAACTTTCCCCCTATTTATAATGCTGTTTATAAATGTATATACATGAAATTACTCTGATTTTTAGTGGTGGGACGTTTTACATTAAGCCTTTTGGCACATATTTACAAATCTTAAAAAGGTAATAGTTAAGCTTAAGTATGTGCCCCGAAGTTGTGATTCTAACTTAACTGACCCTTGTCACACGTTTGACTTTGGTTTCAGTAAAACCATGTCCAACCAATTAGAATATAAAGTTCACAGAGAAGTGAAAAAGTATAGCTGCCAAGTTATTAAATATTTAAATAAGCAGAATCTCCTTCCAATGTAGGAAATGTTAGCATTCCATTAACATCTGAAAATAATAATTAAAGACAAATAGGCAACATTTTCTTATTCCAAATGCTAGTATAACTCAATCTAAAAATCTATTTAAACCAAATGTCTTACAAGCAATTTTGTAAATTCTATAAAGAACACTAGAAAATTAAGAGTAGGAAACTGAAAATCAAAAGCTAAGGAACTGGTATAATTTTGGAGACAAGTTGTGGTACTCTGGTTTCCTTTCATGTAGCATCTTAGAAGGCAGCTTGTAATTTTTTTCATTATCCCTTCCATTTCATTTCCAATTAACCTTAGGTCTAGCTATCAACAGTTAAGCTGTTGTAAAAGCCTCCTAAGTAGACACCCACCTCCCCTTTTCAGACAGCACCCTCACTACACAAAGCCTTAGATTTTCAGAACATGTCTTAACCGTGTGCAAATGCAGTTCTGCCTAGTAGATGTGGTACTACTCCTGGACCTATTTATTATTAATCATATTACCTTAGATAAATAGTTAATGTCTCAGACTCATTCCTCAGTAGTTAAATGAGAAAGCAAGATTAGGTTAACTTTAAGGATTTTATGAGTTGTTTTTTTTTTAATCCTGTCCTTTGTAGACCATCATAGAGAATTCATTAATTTGCTTTAAACACACAATCATTCTTTAATTTTATATTACAATAGCCCTTAAGAATAAATGTAAAACAGATCAATTTAACAGAGACCATTAGGCTTATACTTTAGTTTTATCATTATACTAACATTAACACCGACTCTCAAATCTCTTCATTTTTTTGGACTCGGGTTCCTCATTTGTAAAATACAGTTCTGGATTTAAAGATCTCTAACGTCTCTGCTGACTTACAAAAGAAAGTCTCTAAAGTTTATAAGGGTAGAAGCTAATGTGATTCCTCTTCACATTTACTGGCTCTTCGGGGAACTGTCTGCTGACAGTGGTATATAGTTGCGGAGGAGGAAAAAGTTCAGTTATAAAAGAAATTCGTACCTGATAAAAGTAAGGGATCCTTATCTAAAGACTTCCTAACATGATCAGATTCACCAGTCAATGAGCTTTCATCAATTTTAAGATCATTGCCTTGAATAAGTATGCCATCAGCGGGAAGAAGATCACCTAAAACAAAATAAAGGTATGCTAAACTGTGAACAAGATTACAATAACATCACATCATGTGTAAGATGCACTGCCCTTTTTTACTTACCATATTTCACTTGAGCAATATCTCCAACTGTAATGTCAGCTACAGGTATCTGAATGACTTGACCACCCCTGATGACTGTGAACTTCTGTTCTTGTTCAATTCGACTCTGCAAACCTCGGAACTGTTTTTCCTTACTCCAGTCATTGAAAGCTGTTACTAATACTACACACACTACTGACAAGAGGATTGCAGCTCCTTCAATCCAACCAGTTTCACCTTCACCTTCTTCCTCTCCAACAGAAACGTCTCCACAAACTATTTGGAAAGAAAGAAAATGCTGATCAAAAAAGATTCTGAATTGATGGCAATAGATATGTAATTATAATGTTTATAGGCCCCGTTAACTTTGCTTACAGCTCTAAACACTTTATTGATTCAAAGCATTCCATAATGATGATGATGCTTACTCTGTTAATTTCAAGTTCCCTGCCTCTGAGGATTCTCATCTTACGGTAGGGAGGCAGTCTCGGGTACCTGTTAAGAGTGAGGACACTGGGGAAGATTAAATCTCGACCCTAAGGCAAGTTACTTATTTTTGAGACTCAGTTTCTTCATCTGTCAAATTAGGAGACCACCACTTACTGCAGAGTTGTTGAGAGAATTAAATGCGAAGACACTTGTAAAGAAGGTAGAGCAGTGGCTGAGACATCCTTCACACTCAACCAATAGTTAATGCTATTACTACATATAGTAGGCAAGTCATACATGGAAAGTTAAGTATTATGTGTTTACCCATGAACCATGCTTATTTACCATATCAGTTTCACTGGAGTATGATAAAAGCTTGACTTTCATAACATAAAAATTTAAGCAAAGTGCTACTCATTCATTCAACTACTTGAGCACCTACTTTAGGTGCCAACTCTGTTTTCAAAGCTAAGGATGTAACAGTGAATAAGACATATAAGCTCCTTCTCCTCAGGGAACCTATACTCAGATTGGTAGGTGTGAATGAGATATGAAAAAATCAGATAATAAAACCCAAGTAATTTCAGATATCGTTAAGTGTCATGAAGAAAATAAAATATGGTGATGTGCTAGCAAATGAAAAAAGAGGGCTAACTGTGGTTGGGTGAACAGAGAAGACCCCTCTGAGGTGTCCATGACATTTGAGCTAGGAGCCAAATGATATGAGTGAATTAGCCATATAGATTTAAGGGAAGAGGATTCCGGAGAGAGATTAAAGTCAGCACAGAGGCTCTATGGCAGAAAAGACTTTAGAAAAAGACAGAGGTGGGGACAAAAGAAACCTCAAAACTGTAGGGCCAGTAATGGTGAAGAATGAACAAGGATGGTACTTTTTGAACCTTGGGCTACAATCTATTTGTGAGTCTAAAATCAATTCAGACCTTCAAGATGGTGGAGGAACAGGACATGGAGATCACCTTCCTCGACACAAATACATCAGAAATACATCTACACGTGGAACAACTAACTCCTGCAGAACACCTACTGAACGCTGGCATAAGACCTCAGACTTCCCAAAACGCAAGAAACTCCCCACGTACCGGGGTAGGGCAAAAGAAAAAACAGAGACAAAAGAATAGGGGCGGGATCTGCACCAGTGGGAGGGAGCTGTGAAGGAGGAAAGGTTTCCACACACTAGGAAGCCCCTTCGCGGGCGGAGACGGCGGGTGGCGGAGAGAGAAAGCTTCGGAGCCACGCAGGAGAGCACGGCAACAGGGGTGCGGGGGTCAAAGCGGAGAGATTCCAGCACAGAGGATCGGTGCCGATCAGCACTCACCAGCCCGAGAGGCTTGTCTGCTCACCGGCCGGGGCGGGTAGGGACTGGGAGCTGAGGCTCGTGCTTCTTCAGAGGTCAGATCCCAGGGAGAGGACTGGGGTTGGCTGCGTGAACACAGCCTGAAGGGGCTAATGCGCCACAGCTAGCCGGGAGGGAGTCCGGGAAAAAGCCTGGACCTGCCCAAGAGGCGAGAGACCATTGTTTCCGGGTGCGCGACGAGAGGAGATTCAGAGCACCGCCTAAACGAGCTCCAGAGGTGGGCGCGAGCTGCGGCTATCAGCGTGGACCCCAAGAGATGGGCATGAGACGCTAAGGCTGCTGCTGCCGCCACCAAGAAGCCTGTGTGCAAGCACAGGTCACTATCCACACCTCCCCTGCCGGGAGCCTGTGCAGCCCGCCACTGCCAGGGTCCCGGGATCCAGGGACAACTTCTCCGGGAGAACGCACGCGTGCCTCAGGCTGTTGCAACGTCATGCTGGCCTCTGCTGCCGAAGGCTCACCCAGCATTCCGTACCCATCCCACCTCACAGCCTGAGTGAGCCAGAGCCCCTAATCAGCTGCTACTTTAAACCTGTCCTGTCTGGGCAGGGAACAGACGCCCTCGGGCAACCTACACGCAGAGGCAGGGCCAAATCCAAAGCTGAACCCCAGGAGCTGTGCAAAGAGAAAGGGAAATCGCTCCCAGCAGCCTCAGGAGCAGTCGATTAAATCTCCACAATCAACTTGACGTACCCTGCACATCTGTGGAATACCTGAAGAGACAACGAATCATCCCAAAATTGAGGAGGTGGACTTTGTATGATTTTGTCTGTATAGCTTTGATTTAACCATTTGTCCTAGGGTTCTGTCTGTCCTTTTTTTTTTTTTTTAAGGATAGTTTTTTTTGTTTTTTTTTTTGCTACGCGGGCCTCTCACTGTTGTGGCCTCTCCCGTTGCGGAGCACAGGCTCCGGACGCGCAGGCTCAGCGGCCATGGCTCACGGGCCCAGCCGCTCCGCGGCATGTGGGATCTTCCCGGAACAGGGCACGAACCCGCGTTCCCTGCATCGGCAGGCGGACTCTCAACCACTGCGCCACCAGGGAAGCCCCTAAGGATAGTTTTTAGCGCTTGTTATCATTGGTGGATTTGTATTTTTGGTTTGGTACCTCTCTTCTTTCTTTCTTTATTACTTTTTAATTCTTTTTGTACTGTTAATAATTTTTTTTATTTTAATAACTTTTATTTTTTCTTTCTTTCTCTCTCCCTTTTCTTCTGAGCCATGTGGCTGACAGGGTCTTGGTGCTCCGGCCGGGTGTCAGGCCTGAGACTCTGTGGTGGGAGAGCCAAGTTCAGGACACTGGTGCACCAGAGACCTCCCGGCTCTGCCTAATGTCAAATGGCAAGAGCTCTCCCAGAGATCTCGAGCTCAACTCTAAGACCCAGCTCCACTCAACGACCAGCAAGCTACAGTGCTGGCCACCCTATGCCAAACAACTACAACTAGCAAGACAGGAACAAAACCCCAGCCATTAGCAGAGAGGCTGCCTAAAATCATAATAAGGCCACAGACACCCAAAAACACACCACGGGATGCAGTCCTGCCCACCAGAAAGACAAGATCCAGCCTCATCCACCAAAACAGGCAATAGTCCCCTCCACCAGAAAGCCTACACAACCCACTGAACCAACCTTAGCCACTGGGGGCAGACACCAAAAACAACGGGAACTATGAACCTGCAGCCTGTGAAAAGGAGACCCCAAACACAGTAAGTTAAGCAAAATGAGAAGACAGAGAAACACACAGCAGATGAGGGAGCAAGGTAAAAATCCAACATACCAAACAAATGAAGAGGAAATAGGCAGTCTACCTGAAAAGGAGTTCAGAGTAATGATAGTAAAGATGATCCAAAATCTTGGAAACAGAATGGAGAAAATAAAAGAAATGTTTAACAAGGACATAGAATGAATGAAAGAGCAAACAATGATGAACAACACAATAAATGAAATTAAAAATTCTCTAGAAGAAATCAATAGCAGAATAACTGACGCAGAAGAACGGATAAGTGACCTGGAAGATAAAATAGTGGAAATAACTACCACAGAGCAGAATAAAAAAGAATGAAAAGAATTGAGGACAGTCTCAGAGACCTCTGGGACAACACTGAACGAACCAACATTCGAATTATAGGGATACCAGAAGAAAAAGAGAAAAAAGAAAGGGAATGAGAAAATATATGAAGAGATTATAGTTGAAAACTTCCCTAATGTGGGAAAGGAAATAGTCAATCAAGTCCAGGAAGCACCGAGAGTCCCATACAGGATAATTCCAAGGAGAAACATGCCAAGACACATATTACTCAAACTATCAAAAATTAAATACAAAGAAAACATATTAAAAGCAGCAAGGGAAAAACAAAAATTAACATACAAACGAATCCCCATAAGGTTAACAGCTGATCTTTCAGCAGAACTCTGCAAGCCAGAAGGGAGTGGCAGGACATATTTAAAGGGATGAAAGGGAAAAACCTACAACCAGGATTACTCTACCAAGCAAGGATCGCATTCAGATTGGATGGAGAAATTAAAACCTTTACAGACAAGCAAAAGGTGAGAGAATTCAGCACCACCAAACCAGCTTTACAACAAATGCTAAAGGAACTTCTCTAGGCAGGAAACACAAGAGAAGGAAAAGACTTACAATGATAAGCCCAAAACAATTAAGAAAATGGTAGTAGGAACATACATATCGATAACTACCTTAAACATAAATGGACTAAATGCTCCCACCAAAAGACACAGACTGGCTGATTAGATACAAAAACAAGACCCATGTATATGCTGTCTACAAGAGACCCACTTCAGACCTAGGGACACATATAGACTGAAAGTGAGGGGATGGAAAAAGATATTCCATGCAAATGGAAACCAAAAGAAAACTGGAGTAGCAATTCTCATATCAGACAAAATAGACTTTAAAATAAAGACTATTACAACAGACAAAGAAGGACACTACATAATGATCAAAGGATCAAAGAGAATGATATAACAATTGTAAATATTTATGCACCAAACATAGGAGCATCTCGGTACATAAGGCAAATGCTAACAGCCATAAAAGGGGAAATTGACAGTAACACAATCGTAGTAGAGGACTTCAACACCCCACTTCCACCAATGGACAGAACATCCAAAATGAACTAAAACAGGAAACACAAGTTTTAAATGATACATTAAACAAGACAGACTTAATTGATATTTATAGGACATTCTATCCAAAAACAACAGAATACACTTTCTTCTCAAGTGCTCATGGGACATTCTCCAGGATAGATCATATGTTGGGTCACAAATCAAGCCTTGGTAAATTTAAGAAAATAGAAATCGTATCAAGTATCTTTTCCAACCACAATGCTATGAGACTAGATATCAATTACAGGAAAAAAATCTGTAAAATAACGAACACATGGAGGCTAAACAATACACTACTAAATAACCAAGAGATCACTGAAGAAATCAAAGAGAAAATCAAAAACTACCTAGAAACAAATGACAATGAAAACACAATGACTCAAAACCTATGGGATGCAACAAAAGCAGTCCAAAGACGTAAGTTTATAGCAATAGAATCCTACCTCAAGAAACATGAAACATCTCAAATAAACAACATAACCTTATACCTAAAGCAATTAGAGAAAAGAACAAACCCCCCCAAGTTATCAGAAATCATAAAGATCATAAAGATCAGATCAGAAATAAATGAAAAAGAAATGAAGGAAATAGCACAGATCAATAAAACTAAAGGCTGGTTCTTTGAGAAGATAAACATAATTGATAAACCATTAGCCAGACTCATCAAGAAAAAAAGGGAGAAGACTCAAATCAACAGAATTAGAAATGAAAAAGGAGAAGTAACAACTGACACTGCAGAAATACAAAGGATCATGGGAGATTATTACAAGCAACCATATGCCAATAAAATGGACAAGCTGGAAAAAATGGAAAAATTCTTAGAAAAGCACAACCTTCCGAGAAAAACAGGAAGAAACAGAAAATATAAACAGACCAATCACAAGCACTGAAATTGACACTGTGGTTAAAAATCTTCCAACAAACAAAAGCCCAGGACCAGATGGCTTCACAGGCGAATTCTATCAAACATTTAGAGAAGAGCTAACACCTATATTTCTCAAACTCTTCCAAAACACAGCAGAGGGAGCAACACTCCCAATCTCATTCTACAAGGCCACCATCACCCTGATACCAAAACCAGACAAAGATGTCACAAAGAAAGAAAAGTACAGGCCAGTATCATTGATGAACATAGATGCAAAAATCCTCAACAAAATACTAGCAAACAGAATCCAACAGCACATTAAAAGGATCATACACCATGATCAAGTGGGGTTTATCCCAGGAATGCAAGGATTCTTCAATATACGCAAATCAGTCAATGTGATAAACCATATTAACAAATTAAAGGAGAAAAACCATATGGTCATCTCAATAGATGCAGAAAAAGCTTTCGACAAAATTCAACACCCGTTTATGATAAAAACCCTCCAGAAAGTAGGGACAGAGGGAACTTACCACATAATAATAAAGGCCGTATATGACAAACCCACAGCCAACATTGTTCTCAATGGTGAAAAACTGAAACCATTTCCTCTAAGATCAGGAACAAGACAAGGTTGTCCACTCTCACCACTTATTCAACATAGTTTTGGAAGTTCTAGCCACAGCAGTCAGAGAAGAAAAAGAAATAAAAGGAATCCAAATCGGAAAAGAAGTTAAGCTGTCACTGTTTGCAGATGACATGATACTATACACAGAGAATCCTAAAGATGCTACCAGAAAACTACTAGAGCTAATCAATGAATCTGGTAGAGTAGCAGGATACAAAATTAATGCACAGAAATCTATTGCATTCCTATTCACTAATGATGAAAAATCTGAAAGAGAAATTAAGGAAACACTCCCATTTACCACTGCAACCAAAAGAATAAATACCTAGGAATAAACTTTCCTTAGGAGACAAAAGACCTGTATGCAGAAAAATATAAGATACTGATGAAAGCAATTAAAGATGATAGAAACAGATGGAGAGATATACCATGTTCTTGGATTGGAAGAATCAACATTGTGAAAATGACTCTACTACCCAACACAATCTACAGATTCAATGCAATCCCTATCAAATTACCACTGGCATTTTTCACAGAACTAGAACAAAAAATTTCACAATTTGTATGGAAACAAAAAAGACCCCGAATAGCCAAAGCAATCTTGAGAAAGAAAAACGGAGCTGGAGGAATCAGGCTCCTTGACTTCAGACTATACTACAAAGCTACAGTAATCAAGACAGGATGGTACTGGCACAAAGACAGAAATATAGATCAATGGAACAGGACAGAAAGCCCAGTGATAAACCCATGCACATATGGTCACCTTATCTTTGATAAAGGAGGCAAGAACATACAATGGAGAAAAGGCAGCCTCTTCAATAAGTGGTGCTGGGAAAACTGGGCAGCTACATGTAAAAGAATGAAATTAGAACATTCCCTAACACCATACTCAAAAATAAACTCCAAATGGATTAAAGACCTAAACGTAAGGCCAGACACTATGAAACTCTTAGAGGGAAACACAGGCAGAACACTCTTTGACATAAATCACAGTAAGATCCTTTTTGACCCACCTCCTAGAGAAATGGAAATAAAAACAAAAATAAAGAAATGGGATCTAATGAAACTTAAAAGCTTTTGCACAGCAAAGGAAACAATAAACAAGACAAAAAGACAACCCTCAGAATTGGAGAAAATATCTGCAAATAAAGCAACTGACAAAGGACTAATCTCCAAGTTTATAAGCATCTCATGCAGCTCAGTATCAAAAACATAAACAACCCAATCCAAAAATGGGCAGAAGACCTAAAGAGACATTTCTCCAAAGAAGATACACAGATTGCCAACAAACACATGAAAGGATGCTCAACATCAGTAATCATTACAGAAATGCAAATAAAAACTACAGTGAGGTATCACCTCACACCAGTCAGAATGGCCATCAACAAAAAATTTACAAACAATAAATGCTGGAGAGGGTGTGGAGAAAGGGGAACCCTCTTACACTGCTGGTGGAAATGTAAACTGATACAGCCACTATGGAGAACAGTAAGGAGGTTCCTTAAAAAAACTAAAAATAGAACTACCATACGACCCAGCAATCCCACTACTGGGCACGTACCCTGAGAAAACCATAATTCCAAAGAGTCATGTACCACAATGTTTACTGCAGCTCTATTTACAATAGCCAGGATATGGAAGGAACCTAAGTGTCCATTGACAGATGAATGAATAAAGAAGATGTGGCACATATGAAGTATTACTGTCAGAAAAAGAAATAAAATTGAGTTATTTGTAGTGAGGTGGATGGACCTAGAGTCTGTCATACAGAGTAAAGTAAACCAGAAAGAGAAAAACAAATACCGTATGCTAACACATATATATGGAATCTAAAAAAATGGTTCTGATGAACCTAGGTGCAGGACAGGAATAAAGACACAGACGTAGAGAATGGACTTGAGGACACGGGGAAGGGGAAGGGTAATCTGGGACGAAGTGGGAGAGTGGCATGGACATATATACACTACCAAATGTAAAACAGATAGCTAGTGGGAAGCAGCCACATAGCACAGGGAGGTCAGCTCGGTGCTTTGTGACCACTTGGGGGGTGGGAGGGAGATGCAAGATGGAGGGGATATGGGGATAATGTATATGTATAGCTTATTCAATTCGTTATAAAGCAGAAACTAACACACCACTGTAAAGCAATTATACTCCAATAAAATAAATGAAGAAAATAAAATCAATTCAGTGGCTCATGACCAGAATTTTGAAAAATGAAAGAGAACAAAATAGAAAGGATATGCATTTAGTAAAGGTGAACTGTTTTTTGAAAGCTTACTTTGGTTATTTTTAAATTCACATGAAGGAGTAGGTTCTTTGTTCCTATGTAAAGTTCTTTCTTACTGAGCGTTGGGCTAAAATCTCTGAAAGTCAATGGTTCTCTTAGGAAATGCAGAACAGGAAATGGATTATTCACAAGAAAATAATGAGTAAACCAATGACACTAGAAATGATTAAAGCATATTCCAGAAGAGTGAGCATGAACTAAAGAGAGGACTTGAGGTGCAAGGGTGCTGAATAAAGATGAATCAGGGAGAGGTATGTGGGACAGATAAAGGGAGAGAAGACAGAAGCTGGAGAAAAATCAATTTGCGTGAAATGGAACAATCACCATCCCCACCAAATGGGCATGATGTGAACAATCACAAAAAATATCCATGTGAAGATCAGCAGGATTCAGCCACCAATGGGTATAAAGCATGTTCTCCAAAGGAGATGGCTAGATGATCTACTGAGAGTGCTGGCCCCGCCATCCAAATACTAAAACTTCTATTTTATTTATCTTCAAGCTGAAGAAATAACTATGTATCATTGCATACAATAACCAATTAAGTGAATCTATAGTTTACATTATTTTAAATAGTAGAAGCTGTAAAGACAGCTTCCCCTTACCTTTCCCCCTGCCCAGAATATCAGAGATTTGCTCTCTGAATTACATAAAGCAAGTCTGAACTCAAGAACAGATGAAGGTTGAAATACTATACTGACCACTTTCACCAACCTTGAGGCAGTGCTAAAATATTATCTTCCAAATAAAGCTCTACAGTGATCTTACTGGTTAAAAACATAAAAATGCAATACTTGGGACTTCCCTGGTGGTTCAGTGGTTAAGACTCTGCACTTTCACTGTAGGGGGTGCGGGTCTGATCCCTGGTCAGGGAACTAAGATCCCGCATGCTTGCACCATATGGCCAAAAAATAAAATAAAATACAATTAAAAAACAATTAAAAATATATTAAATTAAAATCAAGTGATGGCAGGGGATTCCCTTACTGCAGATTGAAAAAAAAAAAAAGCAATACTTTTTAATAGTGAATGACAGACTCATATCAGAAGATGAAATTTACCAGTCGTATTTCAAGAAAAACTTTTACATAACTGGTGGATGGAAGTGAAAATAAGTATCATGATTTAGTGAGCACACTAAAATCTTCCACTTGGATTTACCTAATGTTGAATTTTTTCCAGCTATGACAGATATTAAAACCAAGTTCTGAAAGAAAACAAACTTAGATCCAAATCAGGCTAAATCAAGATTATAAACTATAATAATGTATATTTAATCATGCTATTAATAATGATGCTTTTATTTCATTTTATTTATTTATTTATTTATTTATTTATTTATTTATTTTTGGCTGTGTTGGGTCTTCGTTTCTGTGCAAGGGCTTTCTCTAGTTGCGGCAAGCGGGGGCCACTCTTCATCGCGGTGCGCGGGCCTTTCACTGTCACGGCCTCTCTTGTTGAGGGGCACAGGCTCCAGACGCGCAGGCTCAGTAGTCGTGGCTCACAGGCTTAGTTCTCCGCAGCATGTGGGATCTTCCCAGACCAGGGCTCGAACCCGTGTCCCCTGCATTAGCAGGCAGATTCTCAACCACTGCGCCACCAGGGAAGCCCAATAATGATGTTTTAAGGCTACTAAAAATCAAAAATTTAAACGTTCACCTTTTTAATCTTTAATTTCTATTTATGTATATGTTTTAAAATGCTCACAGTATAAATAACTTTAAATATATATAATTCATAAATGCATCATTTGGAGACATATGCTCATATCTTTTCTTTATAGGGTAAATAACCAAAAAAGGTTAAAGACAATGCAACAGAGGTTAAGGGAAAGGAATTGTGAGACAATTATTTAATTTTCAGCTTTAAATCTCACATGCATATGTATTTATAACTAAACTACTGAATATTTCAAAAGAGAGTGTGAAACAAGTTAGTGCATATTTCATTTCATATATAGTTCTACTTTATATTACACAGATAAACTTAGAATGATTGTGAAATAAACAGTATTAAAGTATTTCTAGAAACTGAATCTTTTTCCTACTGATGGCCATTACAAATTTTTAAGGGAGCTGCAGGGAAATAAAAGTAATCTCAAAATCAAAGTTAGGAAAGGACTGTAGTTTACCAGTTATACATGGGAGAAAAAAAAAAGTATTTTAATAATGTTTTCAGTAAAGTCCAAGTGTAAATACAATAATAAAAATCGATTTTTACTAAAGGCGCTCCCTTGTAAATATATTCACCTGAGAGGTACACACCATCTAAATTCAGCCTATGCCCTCTACACCACAGGGCCACAGGGCAAATATGCCATTCTAAAATCCCCTACGTGATTCTTGGGTGGTATATCAAGTGTATATATATTAATAGCATAAAAAAGCGGTTCTCAAAGTGTTGTTTAAGAACTCCAGGGGGATCCTCGAGGTCAAAACTGTTTTTAGAATAACACTAAGATGCTATTTTGCCTCATATTTCATGAATGTATAGTGAAACTTTCCAAAGACTACATTACATGTGCTAAATACAACAAAATGAATGGAGAAGCAGATGAGAATCCAGTTATCTTCAATTAAGCCAGACCTCAATGAGATACAATGACGTTACAAACACCACTACTATTCATTATTTCATTTCAAACTTCATTAATAATTACAGTAATTATAATTATATAATATTTATTATTTTTAAATGCACTAATATTTTTAAATTTCTCAGTTTTAATTTAGAATACAGTAAATACCTACAGACATAACTCACATAATCAAAACCCTTTTGGAGTTCTCAATACTTAGAGAGCGTAAAAGGGTTCTGAGACCAAAGAGTTTGAGAACCACTAGTTGTATACAGTGACTATAGATTTATGTGGGTTATAGTGCTTATTTTCACACTAAATAGTACTAGTAAGAAATTTTGATAATTTGGATTTCTATGACTATAGATTTACAATTAATGGATTTCCTTTTAAGCAAGTATCCACTTCTTTTTTTTTTTTTTGCGGTACGCGGGCCTCTCGCCGCTGTGACCTCTCCCGTTGCGGAGCACAGGCTCCGGACGCGCAGGCCCAGCGGCCATGGCCCACAGGCCCAGCCGCTCCGCGGCACATGGGATCTTCCCAGACCGGGGCATGAACCCGTGTCCCCTGCATTGGCAGGTGGACTCTCAACCACTGTGCCACCAGGGAAGCCCAAGTATCCACTTCTTAGTGTTAAATGTAACATGATGAAAAGATACATGAAATATACTAATAAGTGTTTTTTTAAAAAGTGCAAACACTAAACTTTTACCATGGAGCAAAAATACCTTTATATGGTTTATTAACACCTTCTGGTAGATTTTGAGTCTCTTTAAAGGGCCTTAAGACACCAACAACTCTAGATTATCTTCTCAGTTGGATCTAATACCAGTTATCTCCTTAAGCAAATATAAAAAAGGGCCTGTCACTGTATCCTACAAATGAAGCAGTCTGAATTCCAAGATTTGTGCCCAGATCCCGTTAGTAAAAAAAAAAACCTACTCCCACTGAAAATATTTTTCTTCAGTTTTCTTATAGTTTTGGGAAAAAATGTTAAAAGTAAAAAGTTTTTAATCATCTGCTAACGCACTCAAGTCTAGAGCACCAATTCCCAGTATTCTATGACAGTTGGATAAACCAAGCAGTAAAGAATTTAACTGCATGTTGCTAAACATGATATCACCTCCCTTTCCAGATGAAAAGACACACACACTTACACATCCTCACACCTACCCACTTGTGCACATATACATATACATGAGCACCACAGACACATACACAAAAACATTTAAGAAATCTCAGAGGATATATATCAAAATGATAATCTCTAAAATGTGGGATTTTCAGTAAATATGATTTCCTTTGAATTGTCATTTCCCCCCCTAATTTTTCAACAGCAAAACATGTACCGCTTATTTAATAAATAAAAGTTTAAAAAATAATTTGGCTCAATACTGATAAGAATATTGCCTAAATCCTTTCTTATATACATCAGTGATTCTCAACTGCAGGCAATTTTGCGCCCCCCCCCCCCCATAGGATACCTGGCTACCACTGGAGATACTCTTGGTTGCCAAGGTGACAATGAATGTTCCGGTGAAAAATGTCAACAGTGCCCTCTGAGAATCCTGATCTCCACAGACTTCAGCCTCAGATCCACTCACTTATGCTGTGACCCACTACCTCCTCCCGCCCGCCCCCGCCAAAAGTTCCCTCTCACACGAATTCTAGGCATACCTTTGAAAGAATTACTTTAAATGATTACCTAAGCCAACTTTTAGAGTTAGCAAATATTTATTAAACTCTTAATAACTTGAAAGGCAGAAGAATGAAGCTTTCACAAACAAAAATATTTTGGTGAATCACTCTTCTGATATATAAAATACTAATGGTTCGCTCTATAGCTTCTTAAATATAGTGACCAAAACCCAAGCTAGATCTCCAGGCAGTTATAGAATGTAATGTTGGAAATATCCATTTTAAATAATTTGTTTTAAGGGAAAAGAAGAAATTTAAAAGAGAAATGAAGGAGTACTTCCCTGGTGGCACAGTGGTTAAGAATCTGCCTGCCAATGCAGGGGACATGGGTTCAATCCCTGGTCCAGGAAGATCCCATATGCCACGGAGCAACTAAGCTGGTGCGCCACAACTACTGAGCCTCAGCTCTAGAGCCCACATGCCACAACTACTGAAGTCTGCACACCCTAGAGCCCATGCTCCACAACAAGAGAAGCCACCGCAATGAGAAGCCTGCACACCACAACAAAGAGTAGCCCCTGCTTGATGCAACTAGAGAAAGCCTGCACACAGCAACGAAGACCCAATGCAGCAAAAGAAAAAAAAATAAAGAAAAAAAAGAGAGAAATGAAGGACATAGAAAGATGAGAGAAAAACAAAATCATGTGCAGTTAAAGCAGAGTTACCATTCTATATTTTTCCACTGGTCAGAATACTTTGTAGCATAAACATTTCTAAGATGGCAAGGAAATTATCCAAATCATGTATATAACAAAATATACATAACATTTTAAGAACTTCAAAAGTAATGGATTAGGGAAAAGAATAAATTTTTGCTTTCATAATGATTTTCCAAAAGATTAAAAAAAAAACAAATTAAAAACTAATTACTTCACAATAGTGTTCTAAAGAACTTAAAAATCATGATGACACATAACACATCATATATATGGCTTAGTGCTTTGCCAGACACAGCGTATGCATACTTGGGTAGGTTACTTAACCTCTGTGTCTCACTTGTAAAATGGAGGTGACACTGTCTATCTTATAAGGTTACTGGGAAAATTACCAGAGGTAATATATTTAAAGAACTATTAAAAGCACTATTAGAATGATATCCAGTACAAAGCAGTTAATAAAAGCTGGCTGCTATTGTTATTATGTATTAAGTAAGCAAATGCACTGAACTTAGTATCACACATAAGAGTCTTCCCTCCCCCGCCCAATTTACTTACGTGCATTATCCCCTTCTGGAGGTTGATAAAAAGAAAGGCCCAATGATACTATGGCTGCAATTTCTAATATAATTAAAGTGACATCTTGTAATGCTTCCCATACTAATTGAAGAAAGGTTTTTGGCTTTTTAGGAGGTATAAAATTCTTTCCAAATACAGCTTCTCTTCTCTCTATATCTGCAGGGTTTCCACTTAAACCTAATAAAAAGAAATAAATTTAAGTGAACAGTTTTACTACTTACAAATGAAAATATTTTATTCAAAACACATACATTCTCTACACTTTAGATTTGTTACATTTAGACACAATTCCTAAGACCCTATCAAAATGGTTTATTCTCATGAGTTAGATTAAGTGTACATAATTTAAATCACCAAAAAACATGTGCAATGCTTTAAGAGAACATTTTAAGTAGATGACGTAAGGTTGAACTAAGAATTTCCACCTTTCCAAACTGCTGGGTTTTGATCATACTGTCTTACACCACCTTATAGACTGCTAGAGACCAGAAATGATATATGAGTTGGATGGTTTTATATTGGAATTAAACATTTCCCTGACCTTCACTTATGGTATTTTTCCTCCAAAAGTGGGGAAGTATATAAAGATATTTATTTGATTTACTTATTGCATCTTGGTTAACTTAATAAGTGAAAGCCTTTTATTTTCATTCTTATTTGCTGAAGAACAATGAAAAGTTCATCCACTATAAGCTCTAAAACTTCTATTCTAAAAGGTCTGTTATAGGGAATTCCCTGGCGGTCCAGTGGTTAGGACTTTCACTGCCAGGGCCCAGGTTCAATCTCTGGTTGGGGAACTAAGATCCTGTAAGGCGGTGGCATGGTCCAAAAAAACAAAAACAAACAAAAAAAGACAGGTCTATTACACTTCAATTGATAAAAGATTTGCAAGTCACAAAAAAACAGAAGACTTAGGATGACCTTTCCTTCAAGTTTACTTTTTAGGATTTATTTCCAGTTAAAGAAACAGGTAGTGCTATTGACTGACCATCACTGTAAAGGAAAAGGTACCTTGTAGGACATACTATTTATTGCCTGGAGCATGGAATTAGAAAGCCGTGAAGCAAAAGGTTAATAGAGAGCTGGATGATCATATTTGCCTTTCCTTCACCCTACCAAGCAAGTCCTTCTCTAATTTAATCCTGCTGATCCTGTCGAGCCTAGATATATCCCAACTAGCTAATGCAAAGTATGTACATATTTACATTATTGTGGGAGTATGAAAACACAGGCAGCAGTGACAAAGACATTTTCCCTTAGTTTAAGAACACTGAAGAAGGCACTTCCCTGGTGGCGCAGTGGTTAAGAATCCGCCTGCCAATGCAGGGGACACATGTTCGAGCCGTGGTCAGGGAAGATCCCACATGGCATAGAGCAACTAAGCCTGTGTGCCACAACTACTGAGCCTGCACTCTAGAGCCCACGAGCCACAACTACTGAGCCCGCGTGCCACAGCTACTGAGCCCACGTGCCACAACTACTGAAGCCTGTGTGCCTAGAGCCCTGCTCTGCAACAAGAGAAGCCATCGCAGTGAGAAGCCCGCGCACCACAACAAAGAGCAGCCCCCACTCGCCACAACTAGAGAAAAGCCCGCGTGGAGCAGCAAAGACCCAATGCAGCCAAAAATAAATAAATAAATATTTTTTAAAAAGGAAAAGAACACTGAAGAAGAGGACAGAGATACCAGGATGACATGACTTTTAATTTATCATTATAAATTTAAATTTATAATCAATTTAACCTCAACTCTTTATTTTCTGGCAAGAATTCATTCTAAGAGAACAGCACAGGAAAAAGACAGGAAAACAGCAGATCACTGTAAGGCTCTCGGCTTTAAGTGTTTTAGCTATTACTCTGGATGCAGAGGCGGGCAAAGAGTAGGAGAGAGAAAACAAAGGAAGTTCATTATTAGAACAAACAATGAGAGATGAATACACAGATCTTAAAGTAATTATTTACTTTGGTTTTTTATTTATTAATTACTTATTTACTTGTTAAAGACACCAAAAAGCTTCCAGAGAATGTTTTCACAAGCAACTGTAGCACAGTCGGGTCCACACTAGGCAGTTCAAAAAGCATCTTAGATTTCTGATGACAAAAGTCATCAACTTTTGTTGATGATGATCAACCTAGAGCCACAGAGCTCTAGGCTTTGAGTCAGAGTCAATGGATAGAAAGGCAGTGAAGGACTGCACTGACTGTGACTTGCAGGAAACACAATATGAGAGAGGAAACTTGCAAATTATAACTTAGAATCCACACACTGTTTCTTCAGGCAAGAGCAATGCCCTCATCAATCCTGGCTGCAAATAGTTAACAACAGTCTGTGGTTTAATCGGGGGATAAGGGAATCGATGTAGTGAGGTTTTCCACGAAACAGAATGTATTTGTTTTAAAGAACTATACTTTGAGATGTTCTGAAATTATGTGCTTACTGCTTTTCAAATAAAATACCCTTTCTTTTATGAAAGGATGATATTAGACAGTGGGTAGGTTTGTTCTGTCTTATATTTTAATGCCCTTACAGCAAAAATAAAAGACTGTTATCCCTGTGTCAGTCTCCAATTCTTTCTAAGAAATATGTTTGAAGATACTGGTTCCATCAGTTTAACTCACCCTTAGCAGAGTCTACCATTAACTACATATAACAAACACCTCAGTTTTAAATATCACCACTGCAACTATAAAAACAGTTGACTAAATCTTAACTTATACTGGTTATAACAGGGGCCAATATTTTGTTAATGCTGAAAAGAACAGCCATGAAGCTAAAGATCGCTTAAAAATGTATCTTGGAGGGAATAAGGAAAGAAAAGCAGCTGATGCAAAGGTTATCGTAATTCTTCCTATGCTACCACCACATATACAAGCACACACCTAGGTCACTGCACCACTGAAGCTGTCTGGTTTAGGAATTAGAAAACCTAGGCTCCAATTCACCTACTGAAATCTTGTGCAAGTCACTCTTTGGGGGTGGGGGGGGGCATTAATATTTATTGGTATAACTCAGATAGTTTGGGAGGACCAAAGGAGAAGGTACAAAGTTTATAAACCATAAACTACAGGGCAACAGTTAGTTAAGGTAAGTAGGAAGAAAGACAAGTTACAAACTAAACACTATAGGTTTTAACTAACTCCATTTTAGGGACAGCTGATTTCTATTCATGTAAAATAATAAACTCACATAATCTAAATATAATGAAGTTCAGAGTTCTGCAGCAGTCTGTCCCCCCTCCCCCGACTCCTGATACTGAAAATCTGCTACTTCCAGGTACTGTTCTACTTGCTAAAAAGCCAGTGTGAACAAAACAAGTCTTACATTCAGCAAGCTTATATTATACTGGAGGAAGACAAATAAAGAGACAATTAAAATAGTATGAAGAGAGGACTGGCATTTATTCTAAGTGCATTGGAAACCACTAGAAGGCTTTATAGCAGGGTAGTGATAACTAATTTCATTTAAATTGTTTGAAGGAGAAATTGAAGAGTTGGAGAGTGGAGGAAAAGACCAGCTGGGAGGCCGCTGCAGTACAAAGTAAGAGATGGTGGTAGTCTGCATCTGGGTTCAGAAATGGAGGCAGAGGACTTCCCTGGTGGCACAGTGGTTAAGAATCCGCCTGCCAATGCAGGGGACATGGGCTTGAGCCCTGGTCCAGGAAGATCCCAACGTGCCGAAGAGCAACCAAGCCCGTGCGCCACAGCTGCTGAGCCTATGCTCTAGAGTCTGCGTGCCACAACTACTGAAGCCCATGAGCCTAGAGCCCGTGCTCCACAACAAGAGAAGCCACCGCAATGAGAAGCTCGCGCACCGCAACGAAGAGTAGCCCCCGGGGCTTCCCTGGTGGCGCAGTGGGTGAGAGTCCGCCTGCCGATGCAGGGTACACGGGTTCGTGTCCCGGTCCGGGAAGATCCCACATGCCGCGGAGCGGCTAGGCCCGTGAGCCATGGCTACTAAGCCTGCGCGTCCGGAGCCTGTACTCCACAACAGGAGAGGCCACAACAGTGAGAGGCCCGCGTACCGCAAAAAAAAAAAAAAAAAAGTACTCGCCCCACTCGCCGCAAATAGAGAAAGCCTGCACACAGCAACAAAGACCCAAAGCAGCCAAATAAATTAATTAATTAATTTTTAAAAAAAGAAAGAAATGGAGGCAGAGTCACTGAATCTGCCACGTATCTTGTAAGGAGATCAGACAGAACTTGCTGAAGGACTGGATGTGGATAAAAGAAAAAAAGAAGGATAAAGAATGATACCTAGATTTTTTTTTGTCCATGCACTCAAGTGGATAGATGATAGAGACATTTACCAAGATAGGGCAGGCTTTGGGAACTGCAGACTTGGGTGGAAAAAGGAGGCAGGAGTTAATGGTTTTGCTTTATCGATTTAAACATGAGATGCCCATTAAAAAGCGGAAATGTCTAGTAGACAGCCGGTTATCCATATTCAGAACTCAGAGATTCGAGCCAGAGAGTCCTCAATATACAGATGATTCTGGAGCCATGGGCCTGATGAGAGCTTCTAGAAAGCTAAAGTAAGTTGACAAGAAGAAAGCAGGGCTGAGGCGAGAGCCTTGGAGCACTCCAACATTTGATTTGAAGATCAGCTAGGGTTCTTAAAACACCAAAGGAAACTGAGAAGAAAAGGGGATACACATACACACTTACAAATAGATTCATGCAGTACTACAGAAAGGGAGTTTTAAAAAAGATGATGTGGCTGATTATATCAAATGGTGTTTCAAAAGTGGAGCAAAATGAAGACAGAGAATGGATAACTGGCTTTCACTAGATGGAGGCCGATGGCCTTGATAAGGAATCTTCCAGTGGAGGTATGGAAGAAAGCCTGATTAGAAAGAATCAGATAGATAATGGGGATTAGTTAAGTGGAAACAGTGAGTACAGAAACTTCTTCTAGGAGTGTGATGCAATGGACAGAAACAAAGCAGTAAAAGTAAAATAAAGCAATAAAGGTGAATTAAAACGGGTGAATAAAACCCGTTTTGCTTTTTAAAGATGAGTGACAGATATTAAGGCAAGTTATTTAGCAATGGAAATGAACAACTAGAGAAGACCACACTGGTGATACAGGAGAGACAGGCTGGTTTATCTAGAGCAAAGCCTTTGAAGAAGCCAGAGTAAATGGAATCCAGGTTGTGGGTGTTAGCCTATTATAGGTATAGGAAGAGGCTCGACTGTGAGGGGGGAGAAAGCAAAGTTTGGGGGGAAGAGAAAGGTAAGCAGTTGGAACTGGTAATGAGACTACATGGTGCTAGTTTTAAAAAGAGAGGAGATATGATATCAAATCATTTAGAATAACTTATGAATAAATATACTGAGAATCTTCTGCCTAGTCCTGTTGGCTCCGCTGATTGTAGTGTAGCAGCAATAAGGCCAAGGGCATTGATCTCATTATGGCCCAGTTAGCTTGACAAAGAGAAAAAAACAAAACCAGCTCAGAATATATGCTTTTGGGGTCTGGATCTACCATTCTATGAATAGATAATGGCTCAAGAATACTGTCTTTATATGTGAAAGGGATAGATTATGGAATAAAATGCAAATTCTATCAATAGCTTGATGTTTTACCAAAAAAAAAAAAAAAAAAATGCAGCATTCTAACTGCTGGGGCTAATAAAAACATGTCTCAATTTTAGAAAATGAAGAGGGGAGAGTAATGGAATATAGAAAGCAGGTGGATTTAACTGAAAATCATGGCTATTACATAGCACATCCTAATCTTATCAAATTCTGCACTTGAAATTATGCCAGTATTTGTGTGTGTGTGTGTGTGTGTGTGTGTGTGCAGTAGTGGCAGTGGTGGCAGCAGCCAGCCTGCATTCTTTAAGTGAGGGCCACAGGAAAACACACAGATCAAGAAAATACGTGAAAATTTG
Organism: Phocoena sinus; assembly: GCF_008692025.1. Classification (NCBI taxonomy): domain Eukaryota; kingdom Metazoa; phylum Chordata; class Mammalia; order Artiodactyla; family Phocoenidae; genus Phocoena; species Phocoena sinus. The sequence goes on along the minus strand of NC_045772.1, from coordinate 30,785,837 downwards.
TGTACATTCCTCTTGAAAACCAGACTAATACCCTCATCATATTTTCAATTTCAAAAGAAAAGGAGACTGCCCTCAAATTTAAGTGAATCACTGTCTAAATTCAAACTTAGGCTTAGTTCCTGAATGCCAACCATGGGCCAGATACTGTGGTGGGCATAAACATACAAAGGGAAATGAGTCAGACAGGATGCCTTTCTCCGGCACTTGCCTTCAAGGAACTCACAGTTTGGTGGCGCAGACTTGACAAGTAATCAGTTAATCACGAGCCCGTGTGTTACACATTATGGCGGTGGTGAGGTTGTTAATGGAAGCCAGCAAAGGGAACTGGAATCCAAATTTACGGGGTGGGGGTGGACAAGGGAGTTCTAAGATACCAAACTTGAGATCTCAGGAACGATTAAGAGAGATAGTCACAGGAAGGGTGAGGTAGAGTGTTTTAGGTGATCAGCAGGTAACAGGACCAGAGACAAGAGTGAGCTTGGCACAACGGTGTTTAAGAAAACTGAACATTTTGCTATGCCTCAAATACTGAGGAGGAGAGTTGGAAAAAAGAGATGAGATGAGATGAGATGAGATGACGTAAACAGGAGCCAGACCCCAAAGAAATTTGTTAACCTAAGTGAGAAGTCTGAACTTCCTTCTAAGGGCAGTGAAAAACCACTGCCAGCTTTCAGCAGGAAAGTGACAGGCAGCGTGAAGGGAGACAGGAAAAGACACCAGTTAGTATGCTGTTACCTGAATTATGCAAGAGAAAGGCAGCAGCCTCAAGCAGGGTGGTGGGGAGGTAGAGAAGCAGACACCCTTGAGTTAAGAGACAGGAGTTAGAATTTCCACATCTTGTCGACCCAGTGAGTGAGAACAGGTGAAAGACCCTATCAAAGTCAAGTCTATCTAGCAAGGTAGATGACAGTTTCACTGCAAAGTGGGAAAGAAGAAATATGCTTTCAGAAGGGAAAGTTTGGAGAGGCTGAGAAAATGAAGATGTCTAAAAGCAACTGAGCTTTCAAAAGGCCCAAAGCCTGGGAGAAAAGCCTGGACTGGAGCCACAGATGTCGGAGTCAGATGTGAAGTCTTAGAAGTGGAGAGCATCACCCAGGGAGAATGCAGAGTGCACCGTGAACAGAAACACAAGGCCTGCCAACACTGAAAGGAAAGCACAGGAGGCGGATGAAACGGGCCAGATAGGAAGAAAGCAAACCTTGAGAGTATAGTGTTATGAAAGCAGAAGAGAATGCTTTGGGAAGGAAATATCTCTATTGTACTCAGAAAACTGAACTTGAAAAAACTAACAAAGCGATGTTACTTCAGGCTCTAATCAAGTACAACTTTAAAAAATAATATATATGCTACAAGGTTTGAGAAGAAGTAGTGTTACAATTATCTTAAAAAAATTCATAAGCAATGAAAACTGGTAATCTGAGCAGGATTTAAATTAAATGTATAATTCTCTACTTTAAAAAAATTTTTATTGGGGTATATAATTCTCTATTATAGCAGGAATAAATTTCTAGGACAAGGTCACACAGGATCATCAATAGAAAACCCTCATTCATAACTGTATACAAGTATTAAAACATACGTGGCTGGCACACAATCCTTGTCGAATGCCTAAAACCAACCTGTATGACCAAACACATACATCAGGGAATCACAGTGTTCTTGTAGTAGCCTGTAAGTCAGTAATGATTTATCCTGGGCAAAAGGCTGATTTCTTTCGAGAGTTAAAATATATTTCCATGTGTGAATGTCAATTTTATTGTATTACATCATGAAGACATGGTCAAAGCACACCATTACCAACAACCTTACTACTAGCAAGTGCAAATATAAACTGCCATCTGAAACATTATGGAAACATTAGTCAGCCAGGGACAATTGCTGTTGACTCTACCCTGCTTCCTACCACACACTACTTTTGCTTCTCTCTACCACTGTTTCCTTATTTCCTTTGTTTTTTTGTTCTCGTCTACCTAATTTTAGCAACTACCACTTAAAAAGCTTCGTGTCTCATTTGCTTTCCTGACCTTTACAAACCCATAAAGTCATGCCTCTTATAGAGTACCATTCAGTACCTATCTTTAATTTTTATGAATTCATTTTTATCCTTTGCTTGATCAGTACTATGAATAATAAATGATACCAAGGGCTGAGATTTGCATTCTGTACAATCTTATTAGAGAGTCTATTCTACCATCCAATATAAAATATAATATAGATAACATAGGAACACATTAAAATGGGAAAGATACCAAAAGCTAGGGTAACAATAAAAAGATCAAGAAATATGGTTTAGAACAGGAATAAGAAGGTTAATGTAGGGAAACAATAATGATACAGAAGAACAAAACTGTAATGGCAGTTTTATCCAGTTAGGATATTAGAAGATTGTTTTGCCATGAAAGTACATTCTTGGATACTGAGGACTATAAGATAGGTGCTTGCTAACACATAAAACCAAAAATATGAAGCAATAAATCTCATTCCAGTTAACCTTGACATTTACAGTTCTAATTCTTTTAAGAGTAAAGATAATTAATCAGAACCACTAGGAAGTTTTTAATATGAAAATTACATCTGGCTCAAAACACTTCCTATTGATCAGTACACGTACAGTATGCTTAAAATCAAGTTAAAGCACTGCTCTGCTAGAAAACAAGCAATAAATTAGCAGGCCAAATGAGGAAGCACACAAACACAACTTCCTGAGGAGGGCATATTTTAAAGACCAACTAACGAACAGAATCTTAAATCCCCATTTTTTTTTCATCATGTAATTCCTGCCATCAAAAAAATACTATTGTTGGGCTTCCCTGGTGGCGCAGTGGTTGAGAGTCCGCCTGCCAATGCAGGGGACAAGGGTTCGTGCCCCCGTCTGGGAGGATCCCACATGCCGCGGAGCGGCTGGGCCCGTGAGCCATGGCTGCTGAGCCTGCGCGTCTGGAGCCTGTGCTCCGCAACGGGAGAGGCCACAAGAGTGAGAGGCCCGCGTACCGCAAAAAAAAAAAATACTATTGTGACGAGAGAATACAGGTACTTCTTTCTCAATCTCTCAACTCTTTTGCAAGCTGAATGAGATGAACTTTTATAACAAGAAGTACACTACAGTAGTTAAAAGCATGTCCTCTGTCTAGGTTTGAATCCCTCCTCTGGACTTATGAGCTGTGAGACTTCAGCTAAGTTGCTTGACCTTTTTGTGCTGTGGGTTCTTTGGCTATAAAACAGGATAAGGTTGTTGTGAGGATAAAGTAAGTTGATATAAATTTATAAGTACTAACTACCAACTTGGCACAAAAAGCGTTATCTAAGCGTTACTTATTATTGTTGTTCTTAAGAAACATCTTTTAATTGTTCCTCCAGACTTTCGAGCAATCTAATATCTACATCCCAAATATTTCTGATTTTCCTTCTCCACTCATTTCTCTCTTAGGCATATATCACTAACACAGTACACATCTCATTTGTCTTGTGAACTTGTCTTCCCCATGTAAAAATAAGGCAGGCAGTTATGTTTTATTCACGGATGTATGCCCAGAGCCTAGGTAAGTGCCAACAAGATAGGAGATACCCAATAAACACAATATCTCAGCAATTCTAAAACACACACATTCTCATATTTTATTAACAAACATCTCTGAAATTGGGATGTATTTTAATTATACACTTACGATTATCTTACAGTTAAAACTGCCAACACATTCTTTTTCTAGGGGGTATATAAAACATATGACTATCATTAACATAGATCTGACGAAAGACTGTGTGTCAATGAATGAATGAATGAAAGAACCAAAGTGACAGATAAACTTCAGTTTTACTTAACCAAAATTCCTGTACTTTAAAGAATCATTGTTCTCTCACTTTCCCTGACTATAAACAGATTATACTTAAAAAAAAGGCTACTTATTGTCTAGATCATTTTACTTGGGCATAAAAACTCCGAGCTGATTATTCCTAGGGATGAGTCATTTGTTACCATTTGCCTAGTTGATCAGTGACAAAATATTCATTAGCTTCTGAGTGAATTACTTCTAAATTAAACTAGAACTATTCCTTTGGAAATAACATTTCTGTGAAAGCTGCTGTTGTTTTTATTTATTCTTATGACGACTGTAAACACAAATATAATGCTTACAATGGCCTTTTCACATCCTTTAAAAGAATATTTCAAAATGACAAACTATATATATATATATATAAACAGTGAAGACAAAAGTTTGTACAAATTTTGACAAGAAATAAATTCACAATACTAGGAAGAAGATGAGCAAGAATTTTCTAAGAATAAAAGACGGGGAAAATGGCATACACTTGTTTAATAGCACAAAGCAGCAACAATACACACAAAATTTTCAGTGTTAAGTGAATATTTCTAGAGATTATCCACAACTTCCACCATGTCGGAAAAGAGGTACATAACCATCCCCTCCCTAAATTTTAAAAACTACTGTACTAGGTACAAAGTTTCCGTTAATTTAATAAACTTCACTAATTAAACCAAAATCAATATAAGGAGAACTGCCCAAAATAACAACACAAAAGAAACTGCAGGGCAAACTAAAGAGAAATAATGTCCATTAAAAATGAACAAATAATGTCCATTAAAAATGAAATGGAAGGGTTTTTAGTTAATCAGAAGTTTTGTCTTCTCATAACTAACAGCAGGGAAACACAAAGACATGGTTGAGGGAAGTGCAAATATGTGCAGATTTCAAAGTGAAGTTCAATATCGGGTTTTTTTTTAATTAATTAATTATTTACTTATTTTTGCTGCGTTGGGTCTTTGTTGCTGCGCACAGGCTTTCTCTAGTTGTGGTGAGCGGGGGCTACTCTTTGTTGCGGCGTGTGGACTTCTCATTGCGGTGGCTTCTCTTATTGTGGAGCACGGGCTCTAGGCACGCAGGCTCAGTAGTTGTGGCGCACAGGCTTGGTTGCTCCCTGGCATGTGGGATCTTCCCGGACCAGGGCTCAAACCCGTGTCCCCTGCATGGGCAGGTGGGTTCTTAACCACTGCACCGCCAGGGAAGCCCCAATATCGTTTTTATGAACAAACGATGTTGTTATAAATATTGAGGGTTTTTTATGTTAACATATCCTATCAATTTGGTGATCATGAAACATCCAAAATTAGGTTTTAGATTAAATGTAGTATGTACATATGGTTGAATTAATGAATCTACCAATTGAGAATAGCAACTTAATGTACAAATCTCTAAAGTTATATGAAGTTAGCTAACATTTTAAAGTAGATTTGCATACTGAACAAACTCCAAAGTTTGTCAAATTACATCTATTAAAAGTTCCATGGGTCTGTTCCTGATTCACTGAATTTAAGCAGCAGGGGTCCAGCTCTTAAAATGGTGCAGCATATTTAATGTATAACTGAGAAGTCCATGTTTCTAGTGGTTCTGACTTGAGGAAAAGATCCAGACAATCTGGAAGACTTTACAGAAAAAAGAATATACTCCAACTGATCTGAGGAAGCCCTTTTAGGATATATGTGAATACTGACATTAGCTTCCTCAAGACCATGCTACCTCAGAAAAATTAAAGTAACTACCTACCATTAAAACAATGAGCAATTCACATAGAATTACATAAAGGTTTTAAAGAATCTTTTAGTGTGATTTAAAATTCTTTAACAACTTTGGAAATAACTTTTTGCTATTACCTTAAAATTTATCACAAGTAGTGGCATGGCATAAGATGTTTCAGGAAAAATGTTAAGAAAAACACTGAAGCACAATTTTTCTAGAATTGGCTTTGGAATATATACTAATATCTTTTAAACTTTAGCATTAATAATTTCCCTTCCTTACTAAAATAAATTGTAATCACCAAACATTCATCCTCATGTATCCTTCCCCCTTCCTTTGCAATTTGGAAATCCCTTTTGGAAACTTCCTAACCTTACTTTTATATTCAACATGCTCAATGTATAAAATAAAAGATTATCCCTTCAAACTATTTCAAAGACCATAACGCAATGAAGTTATAATGAACGTTTCTGTTTTTCAAAAAGAAATTTACTACAGATCAAGAATTATGAAACCAAAGATTTCTTTGAACAGGGAAACTGAATGTAATTCGAAGACTGAAAACTTTTTAATCAAAGGAACTGTCTGCTAAATTAAAAATTGCCATCTAATCTACTCCATTTGCTCTGGCACCTTCTGAACTAACTGTTAAAGTTTAGGTTAAGAAAAAAAAACAAACTTGGTCAGCTACTGGCAGTGAAAGCTATTTTAAGCCGCTTGGCAAAATGAAGGATAGTGAGCAGGGTTTAGTTCCACTGAATCCCCTGGGAACTACCAAGCCTGATTCCAGCTCAAGTGGAAAGACAATCATGCTATCGTAAACAAGCAGCAATATGTGCGACAGTACAAAATACTTCCTCCCACCAACTTAAAATATATAAATTAATTTGCAACACTGTTTTTGATCTAAAGTTACTTTACACCAATCTTTAATGCCACGAAAAATATGGCATAATCAAACAACAGCCAAGACAATCTAAGCATGCTTATTTATGAGCCAATTACAGAACTTGCCAAAGTACTAAAAAATGAATGTAATGAAACTCACCTTCATTGGGAGATGTTTTTAACCTGGCGCAAATTCCATAGACATCTCCATAGCTTTCCTGTATTTTTCGTAATGCATCTGTAGACCTGAGCTCCATGAGAGCCCGCAGCTCTGCGAGTGTAATTCCAAAGTCTCCATCATGATTAGCTTCCTTCAAAGAGTTTTTTACGCCACCATATGCAACCGAGTTGTTTGCCATGTCGCCCATTACAAGTATAATTTAACAGGAGGAAAATGTTTCCCAAAAGACTCTAATTTTCACTTGATATATATCCAAGATGAAAATCTTTTAAATATGAAAATCTTTCTTAAACCAAGCACTCATTGTATGACTTTGTAAAGGAGCATCAGCGGCATTTCCCAGAGAAGTATCTTGACCTTTGGCCCATGACTAGTTCTTCCTATCAGTCATGAGACGTACTCATCTGTAAGAAGAAAACATTTAAAATTAGTAAAATCCATATGAGAATATTATGCATATAAGCATACTTTCTAAGTGTCGTCAGGTAGCTAATCAAAGTATATCATTTAATTGCAACAATATTTTTTACTGTAGTTTCATGCCCTTAAAATATTTCGCGTGATAAAAGGTCAAAGTATAACTTCTAAATAAAATTGTATATCAAGAGACATTAGCATTCACCATTATTAAATGAAACTATTTCACATGACTGTTAGGGATTATTAATAGTTATCATTAAGAACTACGTTAGTTGCTTTAAATTCATTCTCTCATTTAATCATCACAATTTAATCCCATGAGGTGTTATTGCTCCTTACTCTACGGAGAATAAGCCTCAGAGAAATTGAGGGCTTTCTACACAGCCCACAGATGCCTGATATGAATGAGCTGGGATGCCTCTAAGTCCATGTTCCTTCAAATACACTACACCCTGTCTCTCCAAACCTTTCATATGGGAGAGTCCCCGAAAGGGCAAAAAGCACAATGAACTTCTCATGTGTTTTCCTGCAACTCTCCTTGGCCACTCTGTGATGCCTAAAACTATCTTTCACGTGTTTCACATTTTTCAACTGATTTCTGTCACATGTCACCACCTCAGGTCTTCGTTGACTCTCTATCTAAAGAAATTCTCTACCCCTTAGTCACTCTTCACTGTTACTCTATTTTATTTTCTTTGCTGGCCCTCAGTATTATCTGAAATTATCTTGTTCATTTATTTACTTATTTGTTGTCTCCTTCCACCTACAATACTAGTTCTGCATACAGGGCATGAGTTGGTCCATTTCTATATCCTGAGAACCCAGAACTGTGCCAGACATTCAATAAGCATTTCAAGAATGAATGAATGCAGTATTTTAATTTTCTTCACAATTCTTGGTTGAATCTGCAAACGTGGAACCCACAGATAGAGGGCCGACAGTAAGGGACGTGAGCATCTGCAGATTTTGGTATCCTGTAGGGGCTTGGGGTGGGGGGTGGGGTTGTTCTAGAACCAATCTCCTGCCAATACCAAGGGACAAATGTACTTTCAAGTTCTCCTCTTACTCTAAGCCATCTAAAAATGAGCTCTCAACTCTTCCTTCTCAATATATGTCCTTTAAAGTATGACCTCAAAGTTAACATGCCCAACAATGGATTCATCTTATTCCCTAATTAGAAAGTTCCCTTCCCAACTACCATTATCTTAATCATCTGGGCTTGAGATCTTAAATCATCTTTGATTCTGTCCACCCCAGCTTTCAGTGAACTGAGTTCAATGAACTCTTCCTTTGAAATGCCTCTTCTACAGATCCCCTTTTCTTCCGGATCTTCGAGTCCCCCTACACAAATTATAATCACTACTCCCTAGAGCTTTTCTCTCATTCTCTTATCTCCTACAACAATCCCTTCTACATTTTGCTGCTACAGTTAGTCTTTTAAACAGTTATTATGCCCCTATATCTAAACCTATAGGATGAAAACACAGTCTTATTGTTCGTATCTGTTTGGCATTCAAGCCTAAGCTCTATTTTACCTATTCAACCTCTCTCCCTCCCCAAAGTATCCCATATTTAATAAATGCTTAATGATGAGGAACTAGAAAAGATTACTTGCAAGTACAATTAATATCCAGCTATGAAACTGTTACAGGGATGTTTGCAAATCATGGTATGTGGTTAAATATCCATCAAAATTGCCTAGAGGACTTGTTAAAATACAGATCGCTGGGCCCCACTTCCAGGGTTTCAGTAGGATATGGGTGGGCTCCAGAATTTGCTTTCCTAACAAATTCTCAGGTGATACTGATGTTATTAGTTCAGAGAGTACAATGTGAGAACCACTGGACAGGAGAACGGGCTAAAAACTGAATTTATACCAGCTGGTTGAGGATGGCTAGTGGAGGGAAAGTTTGCTTGCTTTGGCTTAAATTTACAAGGATGTGATAGTTATAAACTCTGTAAGACATTTTCTTTCACTGCCTGCTTCCTCCCACTTCACAAATCCTTCTGCTTGCCCAATTAATACTAATTTTACTCATCTCCTAGGCAAAGTGGGTTCCTACTCACACATCAATTATTATAATAACCCAACTTCAGAAACTGAAGAGGGTGGTTATTTGATACTCTCTGGGTTTTCATACCCCAAATTTCTTGGTATCTGTACTTCACACCAACCCTAAAATAAATTATTATTATTTACTGAAGAGATAAAATAATTAAGATTCATTAGTCTATGTGTTGGAGGCATGTATGTCATCATTCCTCTGGTTTCCACAAAGAGGAATTTTCCTCAACAATTTCTGACTTCCTACCCCACCCATTACCACTGAGGTGAAATGAGTTGCTTGACAGATTTTTGGAAAACAACTAGACATACATAGCTTCCTCACCTCCCTGTGTTCTTCGTGAGCCCGATGTCTGCAGGACTCATCTATTCTGGTCTGAGTTATTAGTGGCAGACCCCCAGGTAAAAAAGCCTATTGTTCAAAGTGCCGGGGGGTGGGGCGCGGATAAATAACTGTTTAGTTCTGGATTCAATATTAGAACTTCTTTGTTGTCACACAAAAACTTTCATTTCAGCTTTTGTCGGTAATAAAACTAACGTTTTTATTCCTATGTGCCAATATTTGTCTTTTCTCTTCACAGAATTCAAGCAGGAGAGAAGCGTGTTATTTATTGGGTGACCTGAAATTTCTCAACAATAAGGATACGTAACAGAGCTAGGATCTGAAATCTCTGTTTGCAACTCAAAAGCCATGCTTCGGGGCTTCCCTGGTGGTGCAGTGGTTGAGAGTCCGCCTGCCGATGCAGGGGACACGGGTTCGTGCCCTGGTCTGGGAAGATCCCGCAAGCCGCGGAGCGGCTGTACCGGAAAAAAAAAAAAAAAGCCATGCTTCTTCTACTATACTGTCTCTACTTTTTCATGTTTATTAGGTTGAAATGGAAATTTTTGTAGGTTAAAAAACAAACAACACCAAACGTACCAATTTATATAATAAAAACAGAATTCAACAGACATTATAGTGGATATTTGTTGTCTGCCACATCAGCTCATCCTTCTCCCCCATTTCTCAGCAATGGCCTCACTTTTTGTTTGGGGATCTGCCCTTCCCCAACTCTCAATGTGGTTCATCCCCATATCCAGACATTCCCCTGACCATAAGGGTGATGGGTTCAGGAATGTGCCTGTGACTCAACAAAGACCAATACATAGGTGACGACAAGGCATCTGCTGTGACTCTGGAACAGAGACTTGTTTCTTGTTACTGAACTTAAATCTGAAATGTGGAAAGCCTCTGAGAAAGGATCTAAAAGGGAGGGGGGGAGGACATATGTCTGTCAGTGCTAGATCATTTGAGCCCCTTGGTCGATCAACGCCTAAAGTCTGTCCTATCCATGATCTTTTCATTAATTTTTCAATAAATTCCTTTTGGGGATTTTCTATGACTTTGCAACCCATAAGGCTTTGATAAGTACATGATTACCAACCATGTTCAGTCCCCCCACTGTTTAAAGAAAGAGGTCCAGGGAAAACCACCAAATGCAAACGAGCCGCTTTCCAAAAGTGGACTACTTGAATTACTGATTACCTACAAATGATAAATCGGGCTGTTGTCTATTTCTAGATCATCTATAGCCTCTCCTCCTATTTTCCTCTCTGCCAACTCTTCACTCTTTTACTCACCTAACTAGTGAACTGACAAAAATGCCAAAGACAACAAACAAAAAAGTTTTGCTTTTCATTTGTTAGCTACAACATGACAATCAAGAGACATGCTATTTGGGATTGAGGTACAACACAGTAGAACATCTACTTTGCTTCTCATGGTTCACTAAAAGATTCTGACCTTCCATTTGAAAAGTTAAAGAAGAAATGTTAAGTGGAAGCGCAGGCTCCACAAGAGGGGGATTTTAAGGAAAACACATACCTAATCTACATAGGCCTACATAATCTATCCCAGAATCCCGAGATGACGTCTTTGACCCAACCACTACTGATAATCTTTGAGGGAATACATAAAAAGACAGAGGTGGTTTAAGACTAGAGTGGGGCAAAAACAGTTACAGTCTTCAAAAAGAAGAATAAGATGGATTCCAACCGACACATAAGCTTTACTGGGAATGGGCAGGCCCCCAAAAGAAAACAAAAGGATGACTATGAGGTCTTAGTACTGAGTGAAGCTCATAAAGAGACAGTTTTGTTAATATTACAATTCAATCCCTTCTTTCACAAGGTCACTTGACTTATAGATTGTGGAATGGTTGTATAGATATTATTTATACTCAACAATGATAACAACAACAAAAATATCACACATTAGAAAAACTACAAGAAATACAGTGGCAGAGTTAAGTAAATTTGGAGATGAAATATGGAGTTGGATGAAATATGGAGCTCTAAGAATGATTATTAGGGACTTCCCTGGTGGCGCAGTAGTTAAGAATCTGCCTACCAATGCAGGGGACATGGGTTCAAGCCTTGGTCCAGGAAGATCTCACATGTCACAGAGCAACTAAGCCCGTGCTCCACAACTACTGAGCCTGCGCTCTACAGCCCACAAGCCACAAATACTGAGACCGCGTGCCTCAACTACTGAAGCCTGTGCACCTAGAGCCTGTGCTCTGCAACAAGAGAAGCCACCACAATGAGAAGCCCGTGCACCGCAATGAAGAGAAGCCCCCACTCGCCGCAACTAGAGAAAGCCCACGCGTAGCAATGAAGACCCGATGCAGCCAAAAATAAATAAATAAATTTTAAAAATAAAAATTAAAATGATTATTAATATTACATAGTAACACAAGATTCCTGCAGGCAAGAAAATATGTGCTATTATAACTAAGTGTATTAGAATAAGAGGAACACCTGAAAGGTGTTTTTAAATGCATTACTGGGTTCCTAATTCCTGACTGTTCTAAACTTTTCGGTGATGTGAAAATATAGAAGTTATGTTTCTCCAATCGGTAGATGACTTGAAGCTAGGTAAGTCAGCAAGTACGTTAGATGAAAGAATCGGAATCGGAGACAGGTGGGAATGGGAAGCTAACTTTAATTGGTACAAAAGTATGGTCTCCTACATTTAATTCCAAAAACATAACTGCACAAACACGACATACAAGAAATACAACAGTATATATTCAAAGACAAAGATTCAGTTTACTGAAAGCTCTGAATGCCTTAGCTTGATGTTAACTAATGTAAGTGCTTTCCCCTCCCACTCCCAAGCTGTCTTAGGCAGCAATGACAGGAGTGTAACAACTAACAAAGGGAGTTTAATAGACCGATTCTACTTTGCCTTGCACAAACACATCTAAATGTTACAGGATCATCTGTAAAACACAGACATAATAACAAATAACACACCTCCCTAAATGTGTGAATATATGTAAAACAGTGTGAAATTAGCCTGACACACAGTAAATCATAAATACATGTTAGCTATTTTTACTATATTTCTAAACCTAGAGGAAAAGAGAATCCTGATAACAGTCTAATATAAGTGAAGCTCTGCTATACAGATAAAGCATTGATAACTGAATACATCAAAAAGACTGGTGAACAAAAGAGAGGCACCAACTTTTATTTGTATTATAGACAACAGGCCTACCAGATTTCACATTCCTCAGGTCTGAATTACCATGAGAAACACAGTATAAAAAATAATAAACAGAATGTTGAAGATGTCAGAAAATCAGTCCACTGAAGTAGTGGAAGAAATTCAGTCTAGGGGATCAATATTTCATGATAGCTATTTTCAAACATTTGAAATTAAAAAAAAAAATTTTCATTGAAGTATTGTTGATTTATAGTGTTGTATTAATTTCTGCTGTATAGCAAAATGATTCAGTTATACATATATTCTTTTTCATATTCGTGTCTATTATGGTTTATCACAGGATATTGAATATAGTTCCCTGTCCTATACAGCAGGACCTTGTTGTTTTCTCGTACTATACATAATAGTTTGCATCTGCTAATGCCAAACTTCCCATCCTTCCTTCCCCCACCCCCCTCCCCCCCTTGGCAACCACAAGCCTGTTTGCTATGTCTGTGAGTCTGTCTGTTTCATAGATATGTTCATTTGTGTTGTATTTTAGATTCCACATATAAGTGATAGCATAAAACATTTGAAATTTTAGTGTAGAATAGTGACTAGATATATTCTGTGGAGTAGTGGAGGGCACAACTAGAATGAACTGAAAGAAAGTTATGGAGAGGTAGATTTTTGGCTGAGGCAGAACTTAGTAACAAGTTATCTCAAACTGGAATGGATCTATAACAGTTAATTTTATGTCACCTTGACTAGATCACAAGATGCTCAGATATTTGGCTAAACATTATTTCTGGGTGTGCTTACTGCGGTGTTTCTGGATGAGATTAGCATTTGAATGGGTAGACTAAGTAAAGCAGATTGCCCTTCACAATGTGGGTGGGCATCATCAAATCCAATGAGGGCCCAAATAAAACAGTGAAGAAACGGTAAGTCGTACCCACCCCTCCCTGCCTAACTGTCCAGTCTTCCCCTACCCTCAGACTGGGAATTACCCACTGACTTCCCTGGTTCTCAGGACTTCAGATTGATCTAAAACACCAGCTTTCCTGGGTCTTTAGTTTGTAGATGGCAGACAGTGGGACTTCTCAGTCTCTGTAACTGCCTGAGCAAATTCCTCATAATAAATCACTATATGGATAGATTTCTTATTGGTTCTTTTTCTCTGGAGAACCCTGACCAATAAAGGGTCCCTCGGTCATTTAGACTCCCTACGCTTGGAGTTGACAGAGCTATACTAAAAGAATGTATGGAAGAGAGTTCAATACTTGAAGACAGTCCATGCCCTTTTGGTGATGACTCTAGTCTTTAAAAATCCATTCCTGATTCAAAAGGTAACACCATAAGTCCTGATGCAATAAGCATGCTTTATACATGTACACAACTTCCTCTCCAGCACTCTATTCCCCATTGATCTTAAACTGTTCCGCTTTTAAAAAAATCAAGATTCCTTTTAGGGAAGATTACTTCAAAGAGAACATACCCCAGACAAGAAAACTTATTCTTTTTTTCTTTTAATATAGTGTATGAAACACACCATCTAATTTGAAGATCTGCTAATTGTGTTCATAAGCTTAGGAATTTGATTAATTTCAACCCTGAATTTACACAAACTGGTTATAAATCAAAAGTAATTTATCTGTTAGAAACCAATCCTTTCATTTAAACTTTCATTAATCTCTTAAAGTGTCCTTTGAGTCAACTAAAGATCCCTAAGTAATCTTGACTTTTTTCAAATCACTCCCAATTTGGGATGAAATTTCAAAAACAGCAGAAAAAGTTATAGTCCTAAACCTTACTCTTTAATTTTCTAATGTTTAGAGATTCAGTAACTACTTCAGTACATCAAGTTACTTCTGATTTCATACATTCTTTCCCAAGAAAATTCAAACAGTTCTCTTAAGGTAAAATAAAATATCTTCAAATTTTCATTCATATATTGAAATAATTTAAGTGTTAAGTCAAATTTCTATTTACTAGGCCTATTACATGTCTCAGTAAATGTTTAAAAATAAAAAAATAGTATTTACAAAGGTTCTTAGTCCATGACTGGTTCTATGGGAACACAAATTATGGATCTGGGGTTTGGGGGGAAAATCCTCTAAAGATAAAGACAGCTTATTTTCATTCACTTAGAAAAATTGTAAAAGTTTCTAAATCAAAGTAAAATACCAACAATATACAAATTTTAAAAAGCCAGCATTCTGGGCTTCTCTGGTGGCGCAGTGGTTGAGAGTCCGCCTGCCGATGCAGGGGACACGGGTTCGTGCCCCGGTCCGGGAAGATCCCACATACTGTGGAGCGGTTGGGCCCGTGAGCCCTGGCTGAGCCTGCGCATCCGGAGCCTGTGCTCCACAACGAGAGAGGCCACAGCAGTGAGAGGCCCGCGTACCGGAAAAAAAAAAAAAAAAAAAAAATTTAAAAAAAAAAAAAAAAAAAAAAAAAAAGCCAGCATTCTGCTGAAAAATGATTACAAAGGAAAAAATCATAGACTTTAACAGCTGAAAGGGATGTTGAAGATCAAATCCAATTGTTCATTTTACACCAATTGAAACCAAACACTCATCATCATCTACTTCCAAAAATAAAAGAGAGCAAGCATTAAATGCTCACAAAAATCATTAAAAAGAAGAGTAAGAGATCAAAATTTAAATCATGGGATAAATCGTAACAACATACAGGTTTTTAAGGAGGCTACTATGGGGAAATAACTGGCATTGTACTTCAAAATGGGTACTGACACCCTAGCTATTAGACACACCATTTGATTGACAAAAGGGTAAAAGTTTTTGACTGCAGCCTTTCAAAAAAGAACACTCACAAAATCTCCGTTTTCTTAGCTTTTTTTTTTTAAACATAAAAATTAATTCAAATTCCTCTGTAGACAAGTAGCTGTGAGAAGAGGGATAACATCTTTATAGCTGTTTCTCACTGTAGCTGCTATCGGCATGTTACTGACAGTGAGCACCAGCTCATAAATTAAGAAATCCAGCCCCACCAGATACTAGCAGTAACTCTCAGTCAGTGAAAAACCTGAAACTCGCCACCTTAAATGTTCCCTGAGGGAGTCTGGACTGTAAAACTATGCCTAAACTTAGGCCTGTTATACTGAACATTTATTTAAAGACAAAAAACATGCCATATTTATCTCTGATCTTCATATCTTAAGCAAGAGGTACTATGCTCTTTCAACTCCCTTACAGTCACCTTCTGCAGGAAAAAAAATCTTATACCTAACTCATACCCTAAAATTTAGTCTTTAAAATATTAAAGCAATTTTAATAAGAAATGACAAAAATGTAATGTAAATTACTGAATATATAAGTACTAGCATGTAATATTTGACTGTAATGGAGGAAAGGGCAGATGGTCTAATATCATACATATCAAAGAGTAGACACCTCAAGATCGTGAGTGGTGGGAAGTTTCTTTTACCAAATTTTGTTATATTCAAATTATTCCATTAAAACACTCTGAAGAACCAAGGGATTACTTAATTTTAATGTTACTCTGAACTCTCATTAATCAAGTTTTAAGGGGCTTAAAGAAAACATACACGCTTGGCTTGCATAAGAGCATATAAAGCTTGTTTAGAAAAGTAATTTACATCAGGTGAGTAAAGAATGATACATCTACATAAGATTAAATTCACCAAACAGGATTTGTTTCATAGAACGGGTAAGCAGGAAAATAAGCACAGACTACAACACCTGATTTATTAGTCTCAAAAAAATTCATGAATACCATGGCTGTGTCTGCGTTGACAAAAATTACTCCCACTCCCCTCAGTAAGTTACTTATCCACTAGATTCCTTCAGAGACAAAGTACAATACTCTCAAGGGCAAGTTACAGATGCTGCCAGTGATAAATTCAGAATGACCACTTTAGCAAATCTCTCAGGGTGGGAAGCAAGTAGACTAGAATAATGGAGGAACTAACCTGTTCTTCTATTACAGCTTTTTGTTTTTTTAACATCTTTATTGGAGTATAATTGCTTTACAGTGTTGTGTTAGTTGCTGCTGTATAACAAAGTGAATCAGCTATACGTATACATATATCCCCATATCTCCTCCCTCTTGTGTCTCCCTCCCACCCTCCCTGTCCCACCCCTCTAGGTGGTTGCAAAGCACCGGGCTGATCTCCCTGTGCTATGCGGCTGCTTCCCACTAGTTATTTTACATTTGGTAGTATTTATAAGTCCATGCCACACTCTCACTTCATCCCAGCTTACCCTTCCCTCTCCCCGTGTCCTCAAGTCCATTCTATACGTCTGTGTCTTTATTCCTGTCCTGCCCCTAGGTTCATCAGAACCATTTTTTTTTTAAGATTCCATATATATGTGTTAGCATACGGTATTTGTTTTTCTCTTTCTGACTTACTTCACTCTGCATGAGACTCTAGGTCCATCCACCTCGCTACAAATAATTCAATTTCTTTAACACACAGCTGCAATGATCTGTTTACCTCTCTGTCTTCCCCAATGAACTGTGAACTCAAGGCAGGATTTGTGCCATTTATTTTTAACCCCAGCACTGTCAGGAATATAGTAGGTGCTCAATGTTTATTGAATGGAAACATTCTTGTTTGAACCTTAGCTAAAAATCAATTTGAAAAACAGGTTTTACATTAGTAATCAGTGACAATTCAAACAGCAGAGCAAAACATAACTCCTAATGCTATGTTTAAAATAATATGCTAGGTGTTTAGTTTGTTAAGAGAAAGTCATAGCCTTCAAGGAGTTTTCAAACCACTTTGGTATGCAAATATACAAACTTTCCTTTAAATTCTTTCAGACAATGTTAAGTTAAAGGTAATTCAGATTTCCAAATAAATTATATAATGACTGCAACATGGCAGTGGTTCTTAACTGGGTCCTAGACTCTCAGGGCTATGCAAAGCAACAAGGCTGAGTTTCAATACTTCATAAAGCCTAGAAGAAATGATATATTTATTTGAGAAATAATTTGTTAGGATTACTCATGTTAACTTAAAATTATGCCAAATCAATATGGTAATAAAGTTAGCAATTAGATGTAAAGAATTAAGAGATAAAAATCCTACCTGTAAAGGCAGATTGGTAAGAAAATCCTCCATCCCACATCTAGCTATCACCCTCTCTTAAATTTGCCATTTCTATTTTATCTCCTACTCACAGATCACCCCATTTCAAACCAGCGGCTTCCGGGCTGCACCAAAACTACTCTTCAAGGTGACCACTGACCTCTCTTGTTCCTAAATCTAAAGACACAGCTAGTCCCTCTTATCTGACCTACTGGCAACCTTTGCTACTGTTAATCACTACCTCACTCTTGAAATGTACTGTTGCCTCAATTTCTCTGATGTTGACTCTTGTTCCCACCACAGTGCCACCTCTGGTTGCTTGTTCTCATTTTTCACTGCTTCGTCTTGAAATTGTCTAGGGAGTCAGTGGAGAGGGACTGGGTGGCACTGTAATCCTGACCATAACTGCTTCCATCTGTTTTTAGTTAGTGAGCATGAGATCAGTTTATTTGCACGTGCATTTACAAGGTTCATTTTTTTTTTGTTTCTCTCTTATCTCATAATTTCACTATTCAATTAAAATGATGAAACCACACGATAGCAGTCTGGCTTAGTAAAAGTGTGAAAAAACCACCCAGTTTCCTTATCCTAGCCCCCAGGACAGCTCCTTTTCCCCCATAGTCTTTAGTTTATAAAGAAATATGCCAGCCCAAAGCAGAACAGTTTCTGTAAACTGGTGATTCATCCCCCTCCCTGGGGCTGTAAGACAATTACTCTTTTGATAACTGTCATTTCCAGCACAGACTATTTGTTTATGCCAGAGTACTTAATTAAGCATAAGATATGATAAAATTTTAATGTGAATGATCTCAAACACAGATTACTTGAAGTTCACTATAGACATTTTTGCTTTATGGTCAAATCAGTTGGACTCATCTTGTTCCCAACACTGATGATGCCCATGTCTCTGGAAAGGCTGTCCTAACTAGGAATGAGTGGTTCTCAAACCTCAGCCTGCATGAGAATCACCTGAAGGGCTCTTTAATACACAGACTGCTGGTGATCTCTGACCCCCAGCAATTCAGTAGATGCAGGGCAGGACGCAAGAATTTACATTTCGAAAAATTTCTCAGGTGACGGTGATAACTGATGCTGCTGGTCTGGAGAACCACTATTATAGATAATAAGTATGCCCTGAAATCTGACTAAGGAACAAACTGTTGGATTATCACCTTAATCCAAAATTTCCCAACAACAATATAAGCAAATTACTCATGGTTCTTTGTTATGCTATTCTTAATTTGCATGAATCAGTGAAAGCACACCATATTCTAAAAATACGCTGTTACTTTGCTTTTATTTTTAATACCAAGTATACTGATGTATTATACAAATACTGCAAATAATTTCCTTCATTCAAAGAAACGTGAAGACACATTGCTTTATTTTGAACATATGTAAAGTTAAACACCTAAAAATCTTAAATTTTAACAAAGTTAACAGAGAACTACAATTCAGATATCTACCTTTCTCCTGCTCTCTCCCAGAAATAAACTGTCCTTTGTTTTCTCCTATCCTATTGTTCTATTTAGGCGTTTTAAGAACTTTCATCCTAACAATGATCGTTTCCATGCGCAAGAAAGGCCTTTGAAAAGCTCAGAAGTAATTTTATATAATCCAGTGCTGCTTACCAACAAATATAAGAACATATTCTATCTACAGTTAAATATGAGAACGAAATGTTCTCTCATTTTCTAGTCTCACTGGTTTTGAGAATTTCAGCTATAGTCAAGAAAGATTTCTAAATTAAAACAGTGTTTTTTTTCCTTCTGTTCAGGAGCTAGAAGGCAATATGAACACTGGAATGTCACACCAGCTGCTCTATCAGCCTACTCAATTCTTAAGAGCTTCTATCCTGTCAGTTCACAAGAACCTACACTTAAATGCTTAAGGAAACAGGATGCTCATTATGTCACTGAACAAGCTCACAAAAATAAAGTTGGCAATATTTAGAGAAGCATAACTCTTATCTATAAATTTAACATGAGCTTTCTGTCTTCTTAATTAAAAACTCTAGATTTCAAGGATTATTTATTCCAATATCTAAACAACTGAAGGAACACAGAACTAAGGGCAGAAGACCCTTTCCCATTCCTTTATCTCCTTTTTCTTTATACCATTTGATTAGTTGATGGTCTTTTGCAATTTCCAGCCATGGTTACTAAAGAACAGCCCAGTAAATCAATACTCACTTTTGCAACACATTCAAAACATCTGGCTGAAAAACAAGGTAAGCTATATTTTAAGAGGATGTTAGGCAAGAACCTGATTTACAGTTAACTCACCAAAGGGCAAAGAATATGGACATTAGGGGATGTGTTGAGCCATAACCACTCGATCACATCATGTTGCTGATCCTTCAAACTCTCTGGTTTCACACAGTTCCTGACCTTCATTCCAAGACTTTGATTTGTACTCTGTGGCTACTATTCAAGGGTAGAGCTACACATTAACAGTCATTATCACTTGGAATTGTTCTATTTTCAAGACTTCCTCTCTGGTGCAACTTCTATTTCTCTTCACCTATAAGGAATCTTGTATATATATCCTGACCTCCAGGCTCAAAGGCAGTCAAGACCCTTTCTGATCATACTTGCCTCCCTAAGAAAGCTACTTCCCAATGGTCAGAGACTCCAGTTTCGCTCTTCCGTCTTCCCTTGCTCTTTTATTCTCATACTACACTCATCTGGTTAATTAGCTACCCTTGAAGAGACATACCATCTGGCTGAGCGATGCCAGTTAAAATTTTAAGTTCCATTAGAAACTTGTTTTTCTCAGTAACATATGATCCACTGACACATCTCTAACTTCCTAGCATGTTCCTTTTTCTATCTGGAGTCTCCTAAATTACTCCAACTCTTGCCTCTCCAGGCTACTCAAGTCTACTCCAAGACCATAGTTCCTTATTTCCTTGACAGCCACTGCAAGCCATGGCCACTACTTTGTACTGGTTCCTTCAACTTCAATATTCAGATACATTCGACCCCATAAAAGACCATTCTCTCCTCCTCCCACCCAAAACAGTCGTCTCCTGGATTTTGTTAGGCAAACAAGATATCCTTTTTTCCCTTCCTTTTACCACCTCTTATAAGGTCTATCCTCAATGCTTCTTCCTGATCACCTGCTCTCACCTTGATCCATCCTCCCACTCCCAGGTTGGCTGCTTGTGGTGATTAATAATCTCAGGCTTCTTCTCAGTCCTCAGCCTCCTATATATTTTGTGTCATTTGACAGTACTCCTCCCTCCTATCCATTGTATTTCTTACTTAGTTCTCCCAGGTCTCTAAGCAATACTCCTCAGCCCACATATTTCCTGGCTTTTAAAATCTTTACCATACCCTAAATGAGGTTATCACCCAGGGATCTATCCACAGGCCTCTGAGCAGCTGATACCACATCATGACCTATATCTCAGGACTTGATCAAGCTCCAGGCCAATGTTTTCAACTGTTAACAGACATGAACATTTGAGTATCTTGCAGCAAATCTAACTCAATCACCAATATTATTACACTTATCTCCCTATATCTGTTGTTCTCTCTGAAGTTCCTATCAGTTCCAAACATATCTGAGTAAGCCCTACATCCAAGTCTCTTTCTTCAAGGAGTCTGCGGCCTAAATGAGGAAGAAAGACAAGTATACAAGCAAACACAATTAAGTGTTGTAGAGAGCATCAGGAAAGGTTGGGTGAGCACACAAAGCGACGAGTGTTAATGGTGATGTGGCTTTGAGAAAGGCTTCACTGTCTAGGACACACCTGGATTGAAGCAGGGTTGGGGAGAGGTAATGAAAGGGCTGAAAACAGACGTGTGAGTGATAGTTTGACATACCTAAGCACAAGAGAATAAGGAGGCAGCACAGGAAAGAGATGATACCATGATAAAAACACTATCTACTTATACCCTTGGAAGGTTTCTTAAAAGTTTATCTTCTCTTCTTAAATACAACTTAAGCTTTCTGAGGGAGGAGCCACAACTTGTGTTCCTTTCATAGCTCTTACAGAGGCTAATAAATTGCTTAACTGTTCACTAGAATAAAAACGGATAAGAGTCCATCTAAATTGTGGAAGATCAAAGCAATTAGAATCCTCAAGCTCCCCTCACAGAATATTTAAAAAATCAGGCACACACGTTAAAAACAAACAACGCCACACCCCAAAACTTCAGGTTAATATTAATATAGTACTTGGGAGAAAACATGCAGATTTCAAAAGCTCCTGACTTCCTATTTCTTTATGATAATTTCTTAATACAAATGATTTATAAATCTTCTTATAAAACTCTTATAAATCATCTTCTAAAACTAATGAGAGACTTGCATCACCCTTTGAAAAGGTCAGAACACTTTCACAGCACCTGCAAAAGTAAAATGAAGGAACCAGGAAGGAGGTCAAAAGGAAGGAGTACTTTTAAGATGGTGATAAGACACGGGGCAGCATCTAGCCTATAAGCATCTCCCCTCTGTAGAGGTCTTCAGTAGAAGAAATGTGGATATTGACGGCTTCAGCATGGTGTCATGTACCAAATCAGCACCACTCCTCTCATCCATTTGTTTCAGTATCACTCTCAGGCTCCCCACCTTCTTTTTCTTTGGACAAGTTTCAAATAATCTCCTAGTGTCATTTTTCCTAATGAAAGCTGGCTTATTCCCTTTGCCTTTCTACTAACTTCTCCTTCAAGGAACAGTTAACATGCCCTCCCTTCTTCAACACCATGACATGAAATTACTAGTCTACTTCTCTCTGCTTCTGTAGTTTCTGAGCCACTATAACATTCAATATGTACTACAATTACTTGTGTACATGACTTTCTTCCTGATTAAAATGTAAGCTCTGAGGACAGGTTGGTCTTGCTCATTTCTGAATCTCCTAGTGACCACCTACAGCTCCAACACCTTCCCACAGAAATGGCTCAATACAGGGTAACTGAACTGAACTGGAAAACATGTGGCAATGCATTGAAGATACTGGTCCTTTAAGTAAGGCCTGTCTCAGGTGCTGGCAAATGAAACTGTCAGTTCCAGAAAAGCAGAGATTATTTCAGCACTCAAGAGGATGCCTGGTCCACCAGTAGTTGTGGACCTACTTCTTAGATTTCATTTCAGCACTTTTCTGTACTTGCTGGGTGACCTTCGGCAATTTACCCAGTGTTTTAGCTTCCTCATTTGTGAAATGGGGATAACACCATTTACTTCATAATTTTGAAGAGGTTTTAACGAATTAATACATGAAATATCTTAGAAATTATCCCAATGTCTTAGAGCCTGGCACTTAATAGTAAGTACTTAATAAACCATAGCTATTTAATTGTTATATTAGCGGTAACACATTTTTAGTTTCCAATAAACTGTCATGTGCAGTGAACACTGTATAATACTTAAGTCAGTCTACTGATATAGAAGGCACATAATACATACTTGTTAAGTAAGTGAAAACATCAAATTCAATATTTGAATGTGATGTCCTTATATATAATGACACCTAACAGCATTTAAGAATTAAAAAGCAAGAGACCTGGATCACATCCAGAATTTTCTAACAGTTGATCTACAAACTAGATTGATCTACTTTAGAAAAGGATAGTAGAGTGACACCCCAGAGGCAGGAAAAAGGTTTTCTTCCCACAATTAAAATTGGATGATTAATTGTTGAAGGTTCTTCAAAACTTAAAAATAATGATTAAGAAAACTAAACAGCGGGCTTCCCTGGTGGTGCAGTGGTTGGGAGTCCGCCTGCTGATGCAGGGGACAGGCGTTCATGCCCCGGTCCGCGAAGATCCCACATGCCGCGAGGCGGCTGGGCCTGTGAGCCATGGCTGCTGGGCCTGCGCGTCCGGAGCCTGTGCTCTGCAATGGGAGAGGCCACAGCAGTGAGAGGCCCGCATACCGCAAAAAAAAAAAAAAAAACAGAAAGAAAACTAAACAGCAACCTGGAAAACTCTTTGTGGCACAATATTCAGGGCGGAAATCCAGAGCTATATCTATCCAACGATTATAACCATTTAGAATTCACATATTGTAAATGGACAAGAACCAGAAAACACTAGGGGGAATTAGCTAATTTGTCAGAGTAGCCTACAGATTATTTTCTTTCCTAAATCCTGTGGATGTTAGTTGAGCATTATAAAGGTGACGTATTTGCCTTCAATTATCAGACATTCTGACTTTGATCTATCAGCATTACATCGAAATTCTAGTGCAATGGAAGAATTTGCCAAATTTGGTACTGACCCACAGTATCCTTATGTGGCCTCTCCCATTGCGGAGCACAGGCTCCGGACGCGCAGGCTCAGCGGCCATGGCTCACAGGCCCAGCCCCTCTGCGGCATGTGGGATCCTCCCGGACCGGGGCACAAACCTGCGTCCCCTGCACTGGCAGGCGGACTCTCAACCACTGCGCCACTAGGGAAGCCCCGAAACTGTGAACATTTTAAAGTTAATGGGCATGATCTAGGATATCATACACAGAATGTACAATGAGCAGCAAACACTGATTTAATAGCTTAAATAGAAAATGCACCATGTTAACTACCAGTCAAGGAATTACAAATAATCATTCATACGTTCAATGCTGGCCTGAGCAAGTAAGAGAGTAAATGTAAAGAGAAGAGGAAAAATAGTATACTAAGGCTTCCCTGGTGGCACAGCAGTTAAGAATCCGCCTGCCAATGCAGGGGCAGGGGTTCGAGCCCTGGTCTGGGAAGATCCCACATGCGACGAGGCAACTAAGCACGTGTGCCACAACTACTGAGCCTGCGCTCTAGAGCCCGCAAGCCACAACTACTGAGCCCGTGTGCCACAACTACTGAAGCCCAAGCGCCTAGAACCCATGCACCACAACAAAGAGAAGCCACCGCAATGAGAAGCCTGGGCACCACAACAAAGAGCAGACCCCGCTCAACACAACTAGAGAAAGCCCACGCGCAGCAACGAAGACCCAACGCAGCCAAAAATAATTAATTTTTTAAAAAAAGGAAAAAGAAAAATAGTATACTACACAAAGGACACAAGCAGACATACAACAGACGAACCTTCTCAGAACCTGATCACAGGAAGAGAAGTATAAGGGTACAGCTCTTTGCACTTAAAGGAAAGTCTTCTGAACTCATCAAGAGACTTAGCTTCTCTGGGACCACCTGGAAGGAATTAAATTTTAAAATCAGTATATTAGATTAAGCCATATGACACTGCCGTTTTTCTATGTGAAAACCAGCAGAATATCAGCAATTTCATATGGTTCAACCTAATATAATCGATTGAGCAGAGTATCCACATCAAGCATACAAAAAGATTAAAATGGATCCCAGTCCTCAAGATCAGACATTAGCTAGACTGAATGAGTTAATTCAACTTAACTGGGGTGGGGGGGCATTTAACAATCAGAAATGGCTGGTCAACCATGAAAGAACAGGCAGAAGACAGCTGTTGGAACAGCAAAAGAAAACCTGGCCTTTCTCATTCAAGCAGTGTTTAGCAGAGCATTCTAAGCCACGATGAGGTTCCAGTAGTATTTGTATCCTAACTGGGAAGAACTATAACACTGATGGGATACCTGTTCCAGGTACTGTGCTAAACAATACCCTGTATACTCTAACTAATCCTTCCAACACCCTGTGAACAAGGTATTGTACTATTATTACCCCAACTGCCAGATGAGGTAACTGGTCTTTGAGAGGGTAAGAAAAGCCTGACTCCATTACACATTCCAAACCTTATACCACTTGTTCTGCTGACATACCAAGCAACCTTCTAATTATAATATGGCATCTCATGTGGCAAAATCTATGGGGAAGAGAATGTGTTAGCCAGGACTTGAGAATCTGCTTCCCAAGGCAGTTACTTTTTTTTTTCCACTGTAAATTAATAAACTGACATTCTGATTTTTATATCAATCTCATGAGGGTTTGATAATTATAGTCTGATCGAAAAAATCGATTATTAGAGTGTAGATGAACTGAGTTTCAGAGCCTGCAAGTCTCAGAATCTTTATCATGGTAAACCTACTAAGGGAGGGCTTTCCCTGGTGGCGCAGTGGTTGAGGGTCCGCCTGCCGATGCAGGGGACACAGGTTCATGCCCCGGTCTGGGAAGATCCCACATGCCACGGAGCGGCTGGGCCCGTGGGCCATGGCTGCTGAGGCTGCGTGTCCAGAGCCTGTACTCCGCAACGGGAGAGGCCACAACAGTGAGAGGCCCGTGTACCACAAAAAATAAAAAAATAAAAAAGCTCTTTCAAAAAAAAAAAAAAAAAAAACCTACTAAGGGATGTAATCCCTATCCTGTGAGGGCCCTTTGGGGGACAGCCAATCCTCATCTTCCCAAGAGAGGAGATAACCTCAACATTATCATTAGCAGTCTCTTCCTTTTGACATCTCTAGAGTACAAAGAGGTAACAGAAGCGACCAGATTTTAATCCTGACTCTGCTGTGCTAACATTTAATCCTAAACAAATCTCTCTCCTTCCTTGCTCTCAGTTTTTCATGGGCAAAACGGAGGAGTTGGGCCCAAGGATCTGATATCTCTTTCTTATCCACACCAATGGCTGCCTATCCGGTGAAACACTCCTCCCTCGAGTTCCATGTGCACTTTCTAGTTTTATATCTCTCTCTCTTAGCATCCCTTCCTGTTTCTCTGACTGGCTCCCCTATCCACTTTCTGCCTCTATACCCATCCCAGTAAAGTCTGGGGTCCTCTACTCTTATCTCACCAGCACTCAACAGTTATAACTCTAGACTTGTACTTACAAACACTATCTGTACTCCCCGTTATCTGCCTACTGTGGATTCTACAGAGTCAGCATGATCTCTGCATATATGTGAGGTACTGAAAAGCTGTGCCTTTATCTGAAGGACCCAGGTGCACTTCAATAGTCCTGGGTTCAGGATTTCAACTGGTTATTAGTATTTTCTTTTCCAGTTTTGTCTCTTGCTTGCATGTAATTCACCTACAAAACTATACTTTCAGACCTCATTTCTCACTCACCTCAAAAATCCTGATGGTCACTTAATTTTTAGTTTTAACCTCAAGCTAAAACCTCAAAATCCATTCCTATTACCAATCCCCAAATTCCTCTAGACCAGACTTTTCCAAACTGGTGTCCTAGAGAAGGCTAATTCACAATATGTTAACAGCTATGATGTGAAAAGGTCAGCATAGCAAATAGGTTTCTTTAGTCAGACTTTGCACAGCCATGCAATTTTGTGCATCTACAAGAGGGAAATATTACATGTAGCATTTCCTGAACTTATTTTTAACTACTGTTTCTCCCCCACCACCCCCGCCAATGGAGCACCTATTAATATCTCTAGGAACCAGTGTTTCACAGAATATTTTAGGAAACACGGTTCTATCCTTTCCTATTTCAGTCAAAGTATCGACCACTTAAGCTCAAAAGCGCCTCTGATTTCCCACTCTTTCCCCAATAGCCAATCAGTAGCTAAATTCCTTTTCCTTCTCAATCTAATCATTTCCATCCTTTCTATTCCCTCCGAAACACTGAATTTCAGACCCTGTCATAAGAGTGATAGATCATGTCTACAAAATAAATATTAGATATGTTGCTATCAACCCCTCAAGGCTGTCATGAGGATTAAAAGAGAATGAATATGACATCTTGTATAATGTGTCTTTCCGAAGCATCCAACACTTCTCCCTGAGGATTAAATGGAATTTGTTCTTCATTATGGCAAATTTTAACTTGAAGCTTAAGGATATCCATCTTCTTAATAAGGGCAGTACTGGCCTTCTACATTATCAGCCATTATTGGAGACTTTTAAATGAGGCAAATGAGAAATGTGGATAATATGAATATGGCATGAGTAACAGCAGTGGCAGAGTGAATGTCATACCTAGCACTGGGTCGCCATCCCCTTCAAAATATTTACAATCAGGAGGTATAGAATAGGTAACAGCATACAGCTAGTTTTCTCATTTATTCAAGCATTGAAAGTTGGGTTTTTCTAACTCTGTAAACTGTGTACCTCCTCAACTAGCCTACCATGTTTCAGAAGAGGTGAAGATCTTCATTCGTCTATACTTACTTGTAATCCCTTACTGACAATAGCATGAAAAGAACAAGCATGCAAACATTTTCCTCATTCAAGGTGCACTTGAGTGCTAGGTATTGGGGACACAGAGGGAAACAAAACAGAATCATCTCTGTCTCCACAGAACTTACATTCTTCTGGAGAAGATATATATATGTGTATATATATATGAAACTTCTAATTATACAATTATTTAACTACAACTGTGGTAAGTATACACTGGTTGATTCTTTTTTAACCTTTATTCACAGATCTGGAAGAAAGAAAAAAGTGGGCATTAAGCTCATACAGGGTTTAAAACAGTATGTCTCATTAGAACCTTTCCGAATTAGCCAGAAAATACAAAATGCACATGGGATATTCGGGGGAACACAGGGATGGCTAAGTGGGGAAAGCTTTGGCCACAAGGTAGCATTAAAAGCAGATTCTTTGAAATTGTGCCCATGACGGCGAAAACACCTCTGAGACCTCTGAGTACTAGCTCTTTGGCTTGTTGCCAAATGTATAGGAAAAAACAACCAATTTTAAGTGTTTACTACATAGATAGCATTGTGCTATGAGTTTTACACGAAGTTAAATTATGATGATGATGCTAACAATAATAAATAACATTTCCATAGCGTTTTATGGAACACTATGGCCCTGTGAGATTGGTACTATTACTTTCCTTTCCCTCTGAGGAAACAAGTGAAGCAGGTTAAGTAATTTGTCCAAGGTCACAAAGCTGTTAAAGACAGAGCTAGGCTTCACACCCAAGCAGTGTGGTTTGCTCCTCTCCACTCTGCTCTGCCTTTCAATATATGCTCACATATATACTGAAGCATGATATTAGACCTCTCTGAGATGTTCATCTATTTGGAAATTCAGCATGTCACTAAAATTCTATGGGAATTTTAATTCTGAATGATCATATGTTGAAGAGATCAGGAATTTTCATTACCATCAATATTTACTGAAGCTCATTATGTGAAAAGCGTCACACTACATATGAAAATACAGGGATTTCCCTGGCGGTCCATGGCTGAGACTCCATGCTTCCAATGCAGGAGGTCTATCCCTGGCCGGGGAACTAAGATCCCGCATGCCCTGCAGCGCAGCAAAAAAAATACAAAAAGGCTTAAAAAAAAGGAAAAGGTTTATAGACCAAGAAGAGAATTCTTCATTAAAAACAGGCAAGGGGCTTCCCTGGTGGCGCAGTGGTTGGGGGTCCGCCTGCCGATGCAGGGGACGCGGGTTCGTGCCCTGGTCTGGGAGGATACCGCGGGCCGCGGAGCAGCTGGGCCTGTGAGCCATGGCCGCTGGGCCTGCGTGACCGGCCGCAACGGGAGGGGCCGCAGTGGGGAGAGGCCCGCATACCGCGAAAAAAAAAAAAAAAACCACAGAAAAAAAAAAAAAACAGGCAAGAAAACCTCAATTTGTTCTACCAATTAAGCTTATGTTCACGATTTTCACAATTAAGACATACATGTAACAGTACATAGGGAATCGTATTATATAAACGTCAACATATCTCTTTCAGAGCCAAAATACTCGTCTTTTATGAAGGATGACATACTTGTACCTGAAAGCAGCATTACTATTCATTCTTTTAAAGATATTATTCTGAACTTTGAGAATATCTGTGTTCTTCCTTTATTAACAATAAGACGAAGGAGCACATCTTTTACCCATAGAGTGGAGGATGTGGTCTGGCACAAGGTAGGCACTTGAACGTTTGCTAAATGAACAAATGGTACTATTTAACTATAATGCTAGAAAAACCATGCAGATATAAATTTTGTACCCTCCCCAATATTGCTGTTATGTAACTTAAAACTGAAGCAATGAAGTTTTTACTACATGCCAGAAAAGCGGCCCTCACAACTCAAGATCATAATTATGAAAATATTTCACATGATTCAACCATTAGTTACCACTATAATAAAACAGGTAAGAAAAGGGTCCTCTCCAGGCTGCCCCAGAATCCATTTCTTCTAGAGGTAGGTGTGCTGCTGCTTTTTTAACTTAAAGCCCTAACTAACCAGAACTTATTTTTAGGTATAATTATTTCAGAAAAAAAAAAAAAAAAGATAGAAGGTTCTTGGAAAACACTGCTACTTAAAGAATACTTAAATCTATTTAGGCCAGAAAATTGTTTTTACAACCTCAGAGACCTATTGTCATCAAAATATTTCCTCCGTGGAGGGAGAGGGTAATTAGTAGAAAGGTGTTAGCTTTGAAGGCAGCTGAACCAGTTGTATGCAGGTGACCAGTATACCAGTATGTGAAACACAAACTGGAAGCTGGGGGTGGGCATTGTGATAGGGAAAGAAGTACATGTAGGGAGAAACTTCCAATTTCCTCTTCCACTGCAGGTTCTGCAAAGACAAATTAAAGGGCTAAAACCCAAGGTTTTCGATTTACTCTCAACAATAAATATTCCCTGATTTCACCTTGGATGTACAGAACCATATAAGGCACTGCAAAAGAATTACAGACACGGTTTATACAGCTGACGGTTGGCAGAATTACTGATGACAGATCTTGTAAGACCTTGTGCGGCAGCACCAGATTTAAGTGCAGTTAAAAATTACAATGTTCTCCTTGAATAAACGTATGGACACCAAGGGGGGAAAGTGGCAGGGGATGGTGGTGGTGGTGGGGTGAATTGGGAGATTGGGATTGACATGTATACACTGATGTGTGTAAAATAGATAACTAATAAGAACCTGCTGTATAAAAAAATAAAATAAAATTCAAAAAAATATAAAATAAAAATTATAATGTTCTCCTAGAGAAGATCTGAAAAATAAGCATTTGCTATATTTCAATTTTTAAATGAGAAGAGTGTTTCTACTATTGCTGTTTTTGTAGATATTATTTACATTAAAAGGATAACAAAGTGGTATGCAAAGTCTGGGGAATATCAAGTCTCCACTAGTGAAGACACCACTTTTATTTATCTGTGGGTACAAAAACTGCAAGTAGATGCAGCTTATTCATTTGATAGCTGTTGCCACTTCACATAAAACAAAATTTTCCAGCTCCCAGTTTTACAAGATAATTACCCTTCTAAATACACATTTTTAAAACAATTATAATTCCCAGATTTACAAAGCAGCCATTAATTATTATTGTTATTACTACAGAACAGAAACAAAAGAAAAAGTATCCTTTTTTACGGTTTCAAATCACTGTTCTCTCCTTAGAAGAAAAAGTCTGTAGGAAACAGTATCCATATGGATCAAAAAATTTTTAAGTCTTTCTCAAAAACAAAAAACAACAACCACCCCTCCAAAAAACCAATCACAGTGCTAGTCTGAAAAGTCCTTCACAATTTTGACTATTAACAATACCTCTTATAACCAACAGTGCCAGGAAAACAACACAAGGAACAGCAGACGGACACTTTCTTTATCACTGCCCAATGATACTGAATACAGACCCTGCAGGATATTAAACACCTTGTATTTTTCATGGATCCAGGGTCCAGCTTTTGAGGTACTCCTATGCAAAGCCCAGCTGTTTTGAGTGATTTATCCACAGGAGTTTAATTTCAATTGTGCGCTGGTAAGTGGGAGGCAGTGATTATACCCTCCCCAAACCTTTCTAGTACACTAATGAACATTTTAAGAAATAGTTTCCAACGGAGATTAATTTGTCCTTCAAATATTCTCCTCCTAACTCACTAATGGCAATATCTGATTCACCATCTTTTAAATGCAAGAACACAGGACCAAGCTTATAATGACACTTGTGCTTTATTCATTTGAACACCGAAAATGACACAGAGCAAGTGTACTCTCTTGTGTGTCCTCCCCTACCATCTTCAAAGGAAAACTGTACTGGAAATAAAACCAGTTACACTTCCTGGAAAACACATCACCAGGTTCCTTCACCTCTTTTTGCTTTTGCTTATTTCTGCTGGTACCAAACCGCACCAGTGTTCATTTCTTCTCTATAGTCCCAGAAAATCAGGTGAGGCTATTCCTGAGCTCACCAGTAGTAGCCTATCAATTAAATTATAGGTTCATCCTGTCCAATGTTTTTCATCAAAAACCTAAAGGTAGACATAAAAGACATACAATTTTCAAATGCCACAACTAGGGGAGATCTCATATACCAGATGGCAGGCTACATGTTCAGTAAGTGGGACAAAAAAGGAATAAGATGAAATATTATCAATACTAGCCCCTGCACTGAGATTTTCTAATGGGGGCGGGGGAAGCCATAAGTACAGAATATGGAAGTCTTCAAAAAGATTAGTAGGAGTTTTAGTTTGCTACAACCAAAGCCTGCCTGCATTAACACTATACTAAATCAGAAGGGAAGACACCAGTGATCTTCAAACTTCTGAAAATTTCCCTGAATAGGTCTTTGATAGTATGGAAACTTGGCTGGTTAGTTTTAAAAGCACTTGATTATATATTCATGGGGGTGGGGGTGGGGGTTGGGGTTGTGGGGGTGGTGAGTGTAAGACCTGAAAGCACAAAGAGAATCTGAGCTCCCTTTCTGTGTGGGTCAACAGTTAAGGCAACTCCAGGGTGAAGTCACTTCCACAGAAATCTAAATTCAGATGCCTTTATGGGAAAGCACAAAAACCACCCTCTTATTTTAAAAAAAAAAAAAAGATGAAACCATCCTCCTGGTATTCTGGTAATCAAATAAAAGTGCAAGTAGTGCAACTCTTCGTTACCTAATTCATGGAACTGAACAGTGAAAATTTATTTTAAAGAGGTAACTGATTACAGACAGCTTTCCAAGATATATTATTATGTGCTTATCCTTAATGCTGAAATGTTTCTCCTTTAAAAAAAAATTTACTCTTAAAACCCATGGATCAAATAGAGCAGGTTAAGAGGCAACTCCCGCATTTCCAAGCTCAGCTGAATTAGTCCTTAACTTCCACCAAGAGGAGTGGAGTGGGGTGGGGGAATTACAACATTGTTCATATTTTATCAACAATGAAAGAGAATAGTAATTGAAAGAAAAACCATACACACTGGCAAAAACTTCCATTCATTCCTCAAAATATGTCTATTGTGTGCTAGGCAATACTTCAGGGACCCGGGACTCAGTGAACAAGACCGTGTTCCTGCCCTAATGAACCTTGAATTCTACTAACTATGTGCCTCCTCCAACTATTTTCTAAGAATGATAAATACATGAAAGAAGGACAGCATGCAAGGAAGGGGCACTACTTCAGAGAGGATGAAGAGGAGTATTTGAGTGTCCTCAACAATGACAAGGAAGCAGCCTCAAGAAGATGTGAAGGAAGCAGCATTCCTGGTGGAGAAAACAGGAAGGGCCTAAAGTAGAAACAAGGTTGAAATGTTCTATCCAAAGGGATAGAAAGAAGGCCAATGTAGCTACTGCACAGTGCATGATGAGGCGAGGTGATGAGCTGGGAGAAGCCAGATATCGAGGGACTTCAGGCCATGGCAAGGAGTCTGAACATTAATTACAAGGTGATATGGTCTGATTTGTACTTTAAGATTATTCTGGCTTCTATGAAAAATGGACCATGGCGCCAGGAAAGGGTATGGAACTGTAACTACATTTGTCCATTTTTCTTATTAGGCAAGGAAATGAAAATCATAACATCTCCAAAAAAGTGGAGGAGTCAAGGACACTGCATCAAGCAAAATCACTAACCTACTAACTAACTGCCCCTCCCCCTCCCAAAGAGTCTGTATGAAAGACTTTTAAACACTGACTGCAGCAGTGAATAATGAAGATAAACAGGATGACTTGTCACCAAAAAATAAAGGTGACTAACAAAGTGCCTTTTTTTTTTAAACCCCATGCTGTCAAACCACAGTGATTCCATAATATGAATCAATCTCTTCATGGACAACAGAAGATTAAACTATGTGACTCTCGAAGTTTAAAAGGACTTTTTTGGGTTTTTTTTTTTAAGTGGCCATTTGACCTCCATTTCATGTTTTCTTATAGTAGGTGGAGAGAGAAGAACTTGTCAGCGAATGGCATTCAGAGATGGCTAAAGATTAATAACAACGAGCCTGCTAGTTAATAAGCTTTACTCCTTCTCACCTCTATAGTATGTTATTCATGTTACTTCACCTTCCAAAATGGTTTCTTTGCTCCTCACATGAGACTTATGTGGTAAAGCCTGTTTAAAACTACTGCTGGGGAATCAGAAGCGGCAAGGATGGTGATCCACATAGTAAGATTTCACGCACCTTCTCCAATACATTTAAACAATAGAATAACAGCTTTAAGAACATGCCCCGTGGCCACGGGAAATAGGAAGCTATTTCACAACTGTCTTACTAACACAAATCAAGAGTTGCCTTAAGAAGGAACTGAACCTGTATGCGGTCAGAGCTCAGTATCAGCTGTGCAAAAAGTCAAAATAGGGGCTTCCCTGGTGGCGCAGTGGTTGAGAGTCCGCCTGCCAATGCAAGGGACATGGGTTTGTGCCCCGGTCCGGGAAGATCCCACATGCCGTGGAGCGGCCAGGCCCATGAGCCATGGCCGCTGAGCCTGCGCGTCCGGAGGCTGTGCTCCCCAACGGGAGAGTCCACAACAGTGAGAGGCCCGCGTACAAAAAAAAAAGTCAAAATAAATTTGGTATAAATTCTTAAAATTTAAACAACTCTAGAGGGATATTTGCAACCCCAAGGGCTCCTCATTTGCATATCTTTACACACTGTGCTGGTCAATGCGCTAGGCATCCATCAAAGTGCAATATTTTGTGAAATCAGGTAGTTTACAAGGAATCATATAAAGCACTTTTGTTCTTGAAGCAGCTAACCAGTAACACCTACATTTCCATTTTCCATTTCATACTGTTACTTCCACGCTTTCTGGCTTATACCTCAACCCATCTCTTGGTTTATACACCTGAGAAGATCCAAAGCTGCTTAAGGCACTGAAAACATTCCTTGTTCCAGGCTCTCAGAAAAAAGTAAACATTAGTGAACACCAGTTAGTAAACACTAACTTTCAAGCCAAGTTCAGAAAAAGGCATTTGAATGGCAGGCATTAGCCAAAATTGCTTATACCCTGTTTTTGCAAGGCCTAAAGCTAAGAAAGACTTTTAAAATAGTTTTAAAGGGTTAAAAAAAAAAGAAAACGAATATGCAGCAAAGACTGTACGGGCTCTTGAAAGCCTAAAATAATTATTAATATCTGGCCCTTTACAGAAAAAGTTTGCTAGTCCCTGGTCTAAGGCAAGCAGTTCCCCAGCTAGCTCTGTATCCAAATAATCTACAGAGCTTTAAAAAAACATATAAAGTCCTAGGCTTCACTCCACACCAACAGAATCAGAGTCTCCAGGACTAGCATTGAAGAATCTTAATTTTAAAAAGCTCCTCTGGAACTTCTGAGTCAGGAGTATAATGGTAACAGCCTGAATCCCAATCTCTCTCTCCTCAAAATACATAAAACCACAAAAAGCGCAAATAAAACCACACATGACCTCCAATATTACTAGGAGACAGAACACCACAAATTTCAAAGTACCTGCAAGTGGAGAAATAAACACCAAAATCCAAGAGAGCTCCCATTGCCTTTGCAAACCTATGGTAGCCTGACACAGGAGAAGGGACACTTAAAGAGAAGGGACCAGAGAACACAGATGACGCACAGACAAAATCACCCACAGAAGAGGGAAGTCCAGCATCAAATGTCAAAATACCCAACACTGGAATTTGGTAGCTGACATCATCAGTGACACAGAAAGAGACTGAAAGACAAGAGCAACAAAAATGCAAGCTCAAACAAGCAGCACTTCTGGGGAAGAAGCAGATTAATAGAAAAGAGAGGTGTCCCTTACAGGAACAGAAGTGAAGAAAGAAAATATAAGGATCCTGAAGAAACCAAAGAGAAAAAGACAAATTCCTGCCTAATTCCCTTCACTACTGCCATCATTCATTAAAAAAATGTCCTTTGCTATTTTGACGGAAGGCATTTATGAACTAAGAATCTTGTCCACAAAATGCCTAGGAATAGGTGGGAAAAACCAAACTAATTCCATAAAGAGCTATTGGAGGAAGAAAACAGAAAATGTAAATCACATTCCAGCTAATGAACACTCTCCCCACAAAACAACACACACCAAAAACCATGAAACATCAGAAAATTGTGAAGCAATATTTCAAATTGAATTAAATACCCTCAAGCCAAGTATCTGAAGACATTAAAAACAAAACCAAAAATCACCTAGAACAAAACATTCAAAAGCTAAAATCAAAAATGAACAAAATTCTAGGAAGAAATGCAATAGGAATTGATCAATCGCAAAGAAGAAATCAAAGAGAAAAGGATAAAACCATTTCTGAAATTAAGAATAAATTACAAAATGCTCAGGAGAGATTGGATTTGAGTGAAAATCTAGTAAGAGACACTGGAGGCAGGAAAATAAGAGAATGAAAATAAGAAAGGAGTAAAAAGAGACAGAAGAGAGAGTGTATGAAATATAAGACATGCAAGAGATCCAACATTGTATAATTAGAGGCCTTTAAGAAAAGAAAAATGGAACAGAATATTTAAAACTATTGTTCAAGAAATCTTTCCAGAAATAAGAGAAAATCTAAACCAGCATCTTGACACACTGTATACACATCTTGTCCACTGTATACCTTGACACATCTTGTCCACTGTATACCTGGGAAAGCTGACCTGGAACAATCTACTTCAAGACACATCTTAGTAAAAACACCAAAACAAACAAAACCCATGAAAGACGATAGTGGAGCAGAGCAGCATTTTCAAGAAATTTAAGAATGTGGGAGCCAAGCTTTCCTTCAAATATTAAGTCTACCAAAGAAAACAGTTGTGAAGACACAAAAACCCAGAAATACAATGTACACATGCCCTTCCTGAAAAATTTACTAGAAGATGAACTTCATTCAACTAAGGGATCCTTGGGGAGTCTTCAGCGAAAAGTTTAAGGGTGAGCATTTAATACATTTAACTACAGAGCTAAGACAAAGGTGGGAACATGGTTAAAAGAACAGAATGTACATGTTATACATGCTGACAAAGTAGACAATGCACAAATACACTAAAATAAAATGACACAAGAGGAAATAACTATGCAGAGGAAACTTCAAAAAATAGATTGAAGACCTCCAGGTAAATAGATCTTAAAACCGAATGAAATGGATAATTTAAGAAAATACAGCTTACCAAAACTGACCCCAGCAAAGATAAACAGAAAACATTACCAAAGAAAAACCTCCACAAAAGAGCACCAGGTTCAGAGGGTTTCACAGAGCAATTCTACCAAAAGTTTGAAGACCAGAGTCCCAATGCTACATAAATTGCTTTAGGGAATAGTAAATAAAACTTTCAAGTTCTTTATGAAGCAAATATAACATTGATATCTAAACCTAATATAGAATAAAACTGTAGACTAATATCACTTATGAAAATTGATGCTAATATTTTATTTAGGATTTCTGCAGACTCCAACACCACACTAAGGAAAAAATACACCACAATAAAGTGATATTTATACCAGGAATGCAATACTCCAATATTAGAAAATCTATTAGTTAGCAGAAATAAACAAATAATAAACTTTGTCTATTTATATCTCAATCTTAAAGTCAGTCAATTAATGGGGAAATACTAGAGGCATTCAATATAAGGTCAAAAACAAGGAAAAAATGTTGTCATGTCCACTACTATTTAACATCATTCTGAAAGTATTAGCCAATGGATGAGGAAAAAGAAAACAACTGGAGCTATAAGAATCGGAAAAGAAAAACAATCTCTTTAGATGCCATGATAATATACCTGGAAGACCCTAAACTTCAGAACTAAGAGAATCAATGAAAACTAACTCAGTAATAAAACAACTGAGTAAGGCACAAGGGTTAAAATTAACATGGAAAAATCAATGGCCTTTTCATATACAGCTAATAACCAATTAGAGATGTAATGGAAAACTTCATCACAATAGCAACCAACAAGATTAAAAACAACTTAGGAATAAACTTAACAAATGCTCAAAATCTATATTAAAAAAAATCCTAAAAAAAAAAAAAAAAAAATCCTGACCCTCCTGAAAGACACAAATGCAGACCTGACCAAATGCAGACCTGACCAAATGCAGACATTCTTTGTTCATGATTAGGACATCTCAACATCATCAAGCTGTCCATTTTCCCTAAGTCAATTTGTAAATGTAATGCAATCCAAATAAAAACAATGAGCTTTTTTTCTGGAACTAGACAAGTTGATGCTAAAGTTTATATGGAAAAATAAACACACAAGAATAGACAAGAAGCCACAGCAAAGGAAGAGCTATGATGGGGAGATTAGCCTTACTAGATATTAAAATGTACTGGGAAGTCCCTATGAATAAGAGTGTGGTACTGGTACATGAATAGACCAATGGACTAGAATACAAAGTTCAGAAATAGACCCAAATATATATTAAAAGTAGTATATGATAATGGTGGTAACTCAAACTACTTGAGAGTAATGAGAAGCAAAGATGGGCTTTTTCATAAATTGTATTGGG
Organism: Phocoena sinus; assembly: GCF_008692025.1. Classification (NCBI taxonomy): domain Eukaryota; kingdom Metazoa; phylum Chordata; class Mammalia; order Artiodactyla; family Phocoenidae; genus Phocoena; species Phocoena sinus. Next base: position 30,747,683 of record NC_045772.1, on the reverse strand, counting down.
ATAACTGACTATTTAGACATAGGTAAAACCATATCTAAGCATTCCTCACACCACATAAGAATAAATTCACTAAAATATAAAAACAGTCCTTAAAAACAGGGAAAGATGTTCAATGTCACTTATAAGAAAAATGCAAATTAAATCTATGGTGAAATACCACCTCTCACCATACACAGTAACAAAAATTCAAAAGCTGGAAAATGTACTGTTTAGTGAGGCTTTGAGGAAACAATGCACCAGCAATGTATGCAAAATGTCATGCAGCAGTTGTAACACATAGTTGTAAATTTTTTGACATTACTCCCATGAAGAGGTGAAGTTCATGTCCCTACCCTTGAATCTGGACAGACTTGTGACTACCTCCCCCAACAGAGTACCACAGAAGCAATACTATGGGACCGGAAGCTAGGTCATAAAAGGTCCTGTAGCTTCCGTCTGGTTGTCTTGGAATGCTCACTCTCCTGATACGTATGCCTTGTCAAAACCCAGGCTGCCAATTCTGTCAAGAAGCCCAAGCTCACTGAGAGACCATGTTTACATATTCTGGTTGACAGTCTGAACTGAGCCCAATTTCAGCCATCTCAGTCCAGGCACCAGATATAAGTAAAGAAGCTGCCATAGAATTCTAGTCCCCTAACTTTTCTAGTCACCTCCCAGCTATCTGAGATTTCCCGACAGAAGCTCGAGACAAGCCACTCTCATGTCCCCTACCTATATTTCTGACCTAGAATCTAGAAGTATAATAAAAGAACTGTTACACGATTAAGCAGCAACAGATATCCAGAGCATGGCATATCCCTAACCGGACAACAGCTAATAAAACTACTATTAATTGACCCTTCACATCAGCAATCTCACAGGAATTTACTGTGAAGGTATATCTTAACAATATGAAAATACACATGCACGTTTGTTGCAGCATTATTTATAACTTCAAAATGCTGAAAACTACCTAAAATGTCCAGACATAGGAGAGTGGTTGCAGAGCGCACACAGCAGAAAACCACAAAGCTATTATAACAAAACAAAAAAAAAAGAAAAAAGAGGAAGCCATGTATAAGCCAATATGGAGAGATGTGCAGGGTATACGGAATAGGGGAAAAAGCAGAGTGCATACACCCCATTTTGTGTAAGAAAAGAGAAATAAATGATACACAAGTCTGTGTATTTTTGAGAAAAGAAACATAGAAAGAATAAACAAAAAAACAAAAAAATTAGCGACTTGCAAAAAGAACAGGGATGAGAGGGTAGAAGGGAAAAGGAAAAGGACCAAGTATTTTGATTATACATTTTTTATGTGTAGTTTTGACTTTTGGAAGCACACTAGTGTTCTACATATTCAAAATATAAAATTGAAACAAAACAGGTTGGGGCGAGAAGTTAAAAGAGAATACAACATAAGTTAATGAACCCAACTGTATTTCAAATGAATAAAATGACAACTCTGAAAGTGTATGGGGTGGGGGGGGCAATGCAAGTTAACTTTCAGACACAGTATTATTTTTACTACATTGCCTTCGCCTAGAGGAAAAGGGACTGTAAACAAGTCTTAAATTTCTCTTAGTACCTCTGTCAGTGTGGCATGGATGTAGACATTCTCAAAGGAAGTGTTAATGTGGGGAGCTACAGTTTTCACTGTGGAAGTAGAGACCAAAAAAATGGAATGGGGGACAAAGAAGAGCCCTGTGGGCTGGACTAGTACGGGAGCTATCAGTATGAATTCACAATTTCATATATTTTTTATGTATATGAAACATATATACACACATACACATGTCTATACACATCTTAAAATACAAGAATTTCTAAGGATGAGGGGAAAAAATGACTTAGGGCTATTTCAATACCCAGCTAAAATCAGCCACACCAAGAGCAGTATTTTATAAGAAAAATTGGGTTATTTTGGAGCATTTAACACAGAGCTTTACGTTCATACTGTAAAATTTAATCTTCTCTCTTGGTCCGTCTGAGACTGGGTGAGGAAAGGGAATTTGGTCTCTCTCCCTCTTGCCTGCTACTCCATATTAACATAGTGGGGACTCCCAGATCTCAGGCTAGTATAGTACTAGTGATTTAACTTCATTTTTGGATTTTGTTGACCAACTGTTTTTTTTTTTTTTTGTAGTACGCGGGCCTCTCACTGCCGTGGCCTCCCCCACCATGGAGCAGAGGCTCCGGATGCGCAGGCTCTGCGACCATGGCTCGCGGGCCCAGGCGCCCCGCAGCACGTGGGATCCTCCCGGACCGGGACACGAACCCGCGCCCCCTGCATCGGCAGGCGGACTCCCAGCCGCTGCGCCACCAGGGAAGCCCCGACCAACTGTTTATAGTTCTATTTCTATGAGTAAATTTGTTTCAAGTTCTAAATCAACAAAAATGAACCTCTGATGTACAACCCAATTTTATTCACTGCCTACACTTCAACCCAAAAGTCTGTTTAAACTAAATAAACATTAAATTCTAACCATCAGGCACCACTCTACCTAATTGTATTTTTCACTATAGCACCTGCCTTTGCCCTCTTTTCTTGGGATAGTCTTTAAATTCACAGATGCAATTTAATAGGATGATCAGGGAATGCCTCACCAAGAGGGGGACAGTTCAGCAAAGATTTGAAGGATGAGATAAATATTCTGAGAATTAAATTCCTTAATAACCAAGTCTAGAGTCAATTTTCCTCCCATAACAGACAACAGAAGTGCTTGCTTTCAACATCCAATCAAATGTCTCTTTAACTTACTGAGAACAAACATGATAGCCAGTGAGCAGACCAATATTTCCTCGACACTCCCAGTACATCTTCTATTTCCCACTGCAGTCTCTCTCATCACTCCCTTCCCCAAGGAGAGAGTTCCTTGGGGGACTCTCAGGGGCATTCTTCAGCAACTTCTCTCAATTCAAATGGGAAATACAACATCAGTGATTCTCAAAGCATGGTCTGCAGACCAGCAGCTTCAGCATACCTTGGAGCTTGTTAGAAATGCAAATTCTCAAACCCACTCCAGACCTATTAAATCAGAAACTCTGTGGGTGGGACCCAGCAATGTGTTTTTTTTTTTTTTTTTTTTTTGGTTATGCGGGCCTCTCACTGTTGTGGCCTCTCCCGTTGCGGAGCACAGGCTCCGGACGCGCAGGCTCAGTGGCCATGGCTCACGGGCCCAGCCGCTCCGCGGCATGTGGGATCTTCCCGGATCGGGATACGAACCCGTGTCCCCTGCATCGGCAGGCGGACTCCCAACCACTGCGCCACCAGGGAAGCCCAGCAGCAATGTGTTTTTAACAAGCCTCCAGGTGATTCTGATGCATGCTAAAATTTGAGAACCATGTTCTAGTTGACTAAAATTACACTTCAGAGAGTGAATTTCTTTGCTTTCCCTATTATGGACTGAACTGTATCTCCTCAGAATTCTTATGTGGAAGCCCTAACCCAAAAGGTGACTGTCTTTGGAGACAGGGCTTTTAAAAGAGGTAATTAGGGTTAAATGAGATCATAAAGATGGGGCCCAATCCAATAGAATTGGTGTCCTTGTAAGAGGAAGAGAAGCCAGAGGTGCACAAAAGAGAAGAAAGCCAGATAAGGACACAGCAAGGCAACCTTCTACAAGCCTAGAAAAGAGGCCTCAGGAGAAAACTAAACTTGCCAACACCTCGATCTGTGAGACTTCCAGCATCCAGAACTGAGAAAAACTAACTTCTGCTGTTTAAGCCAAGCAGCCTGTGGTTACTTTGTTACAGTGGTCCTAGAAGACTAATACATTCCCTTTTACCTCAAGCAATATTTAATTTTGATATTTTTCTTTAGGTATCAATGAAAATACTGGCCACTGTTAAAAGAAAACTGTCTGAAGTTCCCTTAGGCAACTGTAAAACTCGTTCTTCGAGTCAATATTTCATGCTTTTTAGATGATAAAAGAAGGGTTATCTTATACCCCAGGTCCCTGGGAAGATAAACCAGAAGCATATGCAGCTTAACCTGTTAGAAGTCTATTTCCAAGTACAAAATGGTGCTGCTTCTAATATCTACAATCTATCCTAATTTGACTTTGGTCCACTCTTGTCTAAGCAAAGACTAGATCCCTTTCTCAAATTCTTGTCCCCTATTTTCCCCTACTACAAGAAAGCCAGATAACGAATATGCTTTTGAGCACACTCACTTTCAGTTCAGTTCGTAGTTAAGGATTTTAAAATCGCAGCTGTATTTCCCCCTTTATCCAGTCTACACTGAATAACATGTGATAATGCAGCACACCACTAAACCTTCCAAAAACTCGAAAAGGAAATTTTAGCAAAACTAGTGCTACACTGAGTACACTTTTCATTAAGAAATATTAACATGTAATAACTATTAGCCAACCAATCATATTCATCAACAGCCTAACCAGCCTGAGAGCACCCTCTAGACACAGGTTATTTCCACATGCTTCACTATGCCTACATCAGTGCACAGCATATTTATGTTCAATCTCAACACAAAACTACATGATTGGGAAGAGTGTCATATTTCAAGTGGTGTGTGTGTGCACGCACAGACACACACAGCAAATATGCTTAGCTAAACTGACAGTTAAGTGGCCACAGTGGCCACATACACACTAAGAGAAAACAACTGGGTATTAATCCAAATAAAAATAGGATCCTGTCTCTACCATATATCCATAATTAACATATTACTCTTATGGAGTTACTTACGTTTTCTAAAGATACAAATGATTAGCCTCTCCCAACTTATTAGGCAGTAAGGTCAAGAAAGTGGCCAATCTAACCACCTAGTCCCTTCCCCATTTAAATAACAATGACAGTATCATTCTCCCATAAAGATGCTACCACACACAATACCTTTAAAAAATGTAACTACTTAGAATTTACCCTGAATAGTTATTGATTAGAAACATTTTGTTCCAATTTAAAGAGGCAGTCAAGTTTATAAGTGAGATCCATCTTTAAAACATTCTAAAAATATCCTTAGGAAAGTATAAATTTGGATCATTCTTCCTCTTACTGTACATCATCTGATGAAGAACTGATGGTAAAAACTGTAAAACTGGGGCATCTGAATAAAAGAAACATTAAGTTTTAACCATATTTGCTGAGAAAGAAAAACACTAATTTGGGGCGATAAGTTCAACAAGGGATTCAAATAAAAGTTACTCACCCGGTGATTTTAGTTGCTAGATTTTACAAGTTAGAATAACATCTGCGTTTTCAATGTTTAAATCAAACCAAATATGCTTCACATATCTGAAAACCAGTGAAAGATGTCAAAATAAGAAGGCAAAACTCATACAGTACATGCAAGATCATCTTTTCCATCAATTCAGTCACATGCAGAATACTAACTCAGATGTTTAAAAAAAGAAAAAAGCCCAAGAATATATAAGAACACTCTCCTCCAAGTGAGAAGAGGAAAACCAAGACCATAGCGCTGACCAACTGAGAACTCCTTATAAGCACCCAAAGGCATCTACCTCACAAATGAGACATCATTCTAGAATAAGGTCCTTGGTAGGCATCTAACCCAAGATGATGTTGGGGCCTTCAGCCAAGATTTTTGTCTGTTCAGTCTACCAGGGGATGAATTTATAACACTTCCTTTCATACAAACACTGAGGTCTCATCGGTATTACTCTTCATTATTGAGGGTAACTGAGTGAACTATAAAGGAACAGTTAACACTTATCAGTTGCATAGATGTTTTGGTTATAAAATATCTGGAGACACTAGTTTTTGCACAACTATTACAAACTGCAGAACAGGGGAGTAAAATTCAGGGATCAGGCATCAGAGTTCTAGCTCTAGATTATACGTGTTAATGAAGCCATTTTATCCTAAACCTTGCTCACTGAGCAGCAACTGCTTACAATAAATAAATGGAAAGACAATAAATTTCCATTTATACAGGACAGAGACTACCTGCTTTAATCAAAATTATCCGGCACCTAGAATAGTACCTGAAGCTATACCAGAGACAACATAAAGCTGGCACTCAAATATTTCGCTGAAGGGATACTATATCTGTCAAAGTCCAAGAGAACTAAACACCTAACAGTGGAATGAGCACTAAGATGGGATTCTGATCTGGTTTTCCATCCTCACTGCAATCTTGGGCAAGTTGTGGGGTCCCCAGATCTCAGTTTTCTCATCTAAAAAAGAGAGGGTTGGACCAAGTTCTCTAAGATCTTTACTAGCTCTTAAATTCTTTGCCCTCAAAATGCTGCCCCTCATTACCTCTCCCAGTCCAAGTGCAAAAACATCAGTGGTTCCCTTCCATGGATTTAAGACTACTCGTGTCTTTTGCTTATAGTCTCTTCTACCAGAAAAAACATGAGAAGCCTGAAGCTGAGCCACAATGTAGAGTCAGTTTTAAGTTCACGTTAATGGTTCAGAACCTTGGTTCACTATATTGACTTCAGTTGTTTCCATCCAGAATCTAAAAACCTCCTCTCTATTGTGATTGGCAATGAACAGATGCTCTTCAAACTTTTTCAATATTGGCATCCTTTTAAAAACCTATGTATGATCTATATTTCAACTTCCTGTTTTCCAACTTAGAGAAAAGACTCACATTCTGTTACTGCCTGTCTTGTCAGGTTCTAACAGGGCTGCTGAGTAAAATATAGAACACCCACTTAAATCTAAATTTCAGACAACCAATAAATAATTTTTAGTATAAGTACATCCCATCCACTACTTGGAATACACTTATACTAAAGAATTATTCATCTGAAATTCAATTTAACTGAGTGCCCTGTATTTCTACTTGCAAAAACTCTAGTACTGATTTAGTATTATTACCAGTTTACAAATAAATGTTTAAAAGTAGTCTAAACACTGAATATACTTAATTTTTCTGACTCAGAAGGAAGTTGGGTCTTCCAATAGCTAAGCTTCACCTCACTCTGCTCTCCCAACTTACAACACTTACAAAACACCGGAAATGAACTGTAAAATAGCCTCTACCATATGACCTGCCTTCCTGGCCCCAGACTAATAATAGAACTAATAACCTTCATGATTCTAAGATGAAACTTAAGAACACAAATTCGTATCTGCAGCTTGGAGGCTGCCTTATTCCAAATGGCCTATACTCAATATTTTTTTAATTGAGATATAATTGACAGGTAACATTATATTAGTTTCAAGTGTAAACATGATTCAATATTTGTATATATTGCACAATGACCACCACAATGAGTCTAGTTAATATCCATCACCACACACAGTTACAACCTTTCTTCCTGTGATGAGAACTTTTAAAAATCTACTCTTAGCAACTTTCAACTATACAATACAGTATTATTAACTACAGTCCCCACGCTATATATACTACATCCCCAGGGTGTGTACCTTTTGAGCACCTTCATCCATTTGCCTCCCGCCAAAACCCCCGCAAATCACCAATCTGTTTGTTCTGGTTTGTCTTGTAGATTCCACATATAAGTGAGATCATACAGTATTTGTCTTCCTCTGTCTGACATTTAGCATAATGCCCTCAAAGTTCATCCATGCTGTCATAAATAGCAAGACGTCTTTCTTTTTTTATGGTTGAATAATATTCCATTGCATATATATACACACATTTTATATAAACCATCAATATGGCTTCTTAATCCTCATCTATTCTTTTTTTTTTTTTTTTTTTTTTTTTGCCCCAGATGCGCAGGCTCAGCAGCCATGGCTCACGGGCCCAGCCTCTCCGCGGCATGTGGGATCCTTCCGGACCGGGGCACGAACCCGAGTCCTCTGCACTGCAGGCGGACTCTCAACCACTGAGCCACCAGGGAAGCCCCTCATCTATTCTTTAATTTGCTATATAAATACATATATTCATCTATCGTACCCAATATATCATAAACCAATTTGGGAGATACTTCTTTTGTATCCTCACCTTCATCTCCTATCCTACACCATACACATGGTACACACTGTTATGTATACAGAAGTTTATCAAGTGTTTTCTAAATATTAAATGTCATTGTAGAAGAGTATAAATACAGAAGTTGTAATGGTCTGCACTGAATTCATACTGATCCCATGACAAACCTGGAACTCACTTTTTGAATTAATTTCATATTGACATATTGATTCTTAAAATATAGAAATGCCAGTTGTGAACTTTCTGGATAGTTGGGTTCTTTCCAGTAAGCATTTACTAAGCATCTAGTAAATCTAGACTGTATCCTAGATGCTTACCATGACTATGTAGTATGACTATAAAGAAATAACTGAGGTATCAAAATACATAACCTAACAATATCTATTTTTACACTAAAAATTAATTATGTTAGCTCATCCCAGTAAGGCTGTCATTGCTAAAAACATTTCAAGCACTCCTATTTTGAAATTTCCTTTAGAGTCTGGGGCACTTTTAAAAGGACATATCCTCAATGACAGCAAATCTTCATTTTCTAGAAGATACATCAACAAGAGTAATTTTGAAGAGATATGGGGATATATGTATAACTGATTCACTTTGTTATAAAGCAGAAACTAACACACCATTGTAAAGCAATTATACTCTAATAAAGATGTTAAAAAAAAAGACAAGAGTAATTTTGTAGATAAGTTTCATTAACAAGTGAATGGTTCACACACTATATGCTATAGGGACATTGGTTTAAAACATAATTATATCATAGAACCTGTTGTTTAGAGGTAAGTGTCTATAAAAGGCAGTATTTCATAACACAGAATCTCAATCAATTCAGAATGTCAACATCCTAAACCCAAATGAATTGTTCAGTCTTGTGGAATGAATTCAACAGAATTATGCTTTTTAAAAATTAATAATGTGTTTTGCCAATTATTATTTATCACTTATTAATTTTGACATGAACGCTTCCTTGAATCTCCAATGTTATGTTTTTCTATTACAGACCTTAACTTTTTTCCCCAGATATCATCAGACATACCACACTTCATTAACAATTACTATTTCCTAATATCTTTGGTAACATAAATTCTCCTTTTAAAATTAAGATAATATCAAGTCTTCACTGTCACTTTAAATGTGTGGCACAAACTTCCTACAACCTAAGCAGAACTTGATTTAAATTTGGCTTTTTGTAGTCAATATTTAGAGTCAATCAGAATAAACCAAATCTCTAGCCTCCTGTACATTTTCCATCAAGCCTTAGGTAAACAAGTAAGCATGTCAAAAATCATCCAAGAACACTTTAATTCCAAGAAAGAAAAAGAAGAAAAAATCTAGCCCTTGACATTACTTTCAAACTTCCAGTAACATGTGAGAGGCTCATCAGTATATAGCAGAAAGAGCAGCAGAGTGGGGAGTTAAGAGAACTGGGGCCACAGGCCTTCTCTGCCACTGAGTATCTGGGCAGGTGAATTGACTCATTTCTCTATCTTCAGAGAAAGAAGCCATCATCTCATCTGGAGGGCTGCTTTGTAGAATAAATATGATAGTAACTGTTACATGCAACATGCTTCTGACACAATCAATCTTCTTCTAACTATCAAAGAAAATCAGATTCTTTATCCTCATGACCTCAAATATTATAGCCAGTCCGCCAAATCTATTTTCTTTAACTAAAGCAGTGGTCTGAAGTCTGTGACTGTTACCAGTATAATACTCAAACTCTTCATGTCAAAAGCACTTATTTATGAAGCAAAATCGGGTTGTGAGATATTTGCCGTAAGCTGAAGCTTATCCTTATAAAGAAAAAAAGTTTAGTTTAATATTTTTACACAAAAATCTTTCAACAACATACCACAAAACTTTCTTGGACAATTTGAAAAAGTCAAACATGATTAAACCAGCAAGTAACCACTGAGGATTACCGCTCTTTTTTTTTTTTTAAAAAAAGACCTACAACGTGCCAGGTGTTATGCTAGGTCCTGGGGATACAGACAAGCACCAACTTAGACCTCACGCTTGAAGAACTCTGTTTATCTAGGAGTGTGAACTTGACAGATAAATATAAGATAATAAAAGATATTTTAGAAATACTGTATTTCTCTGGCTTAAATATATTTCAGAAATCATTCTTTCCACTTCCCAGCATTTTTAGCCCATAAAATAGGAAATTCCACACTTGCTAAGTTGATGGGAATCTGAGTCCCCAATTTTTGCTTCAAATATCTTTCAGAAATTTACAATTAAGAAGTAACACTGAAACCAAAAGCTAGTTTATACAGAGATTGTTTGTCACATGCCAGGCAAAACAATTAAAGGGAACAGAATTTGCCACCTCTCAGAAAAAGCACTCAGTTACTATTAAAGACAAAAAAATTAAAACACACAAAGACAATAAAAAGAAACCCTTGACCAATAAGAAATGCAGGCAAAACCTATATATAAGTTTCAAAGTTACAGGTCAATTGTAAAGTTGTTAAGATAGTTAAGATCACAGAACATAGGTTATAAAAAGCAACATGTTACCATGCTGTGATTCTTAATCAAATGGCCAAAATGATTTAGATGATTTAAAGCTCAGGAAAGGCTTGGACTCAGATTTTCCTATACCGAAGCAAGTGGAATATGCCTGTAACATGCCTCTGCCAGTTAGCTGAAGTATTTCTGTATGTATATTTAATTTCTTTTACCTCCCACAACTATTATTAAATCAGTAATTTATTTTCTAATGAATGTTTCAGAACCAAGGAAACACTGACAATACAAAGCAATGGCAACACAGACATGGAAATGACCCTGCCTAGGGAAGGTGGGGGAATGCCTCACCAAAGAACTGGCTTTTAAAGTGTGTCCTGAAGAGACAGCAGTATTTTGTAATATGAGGAACTTAGACAAAGTATGATGTACAAAGTATTGATACGTCAGAGAATAAAAAGCAGGCTGGGCACGTCTGTACCACAGTAAGAACTCGCGGTATGACTTGAGGTGATCACTGTGACAGCAGAGATGGGGTCCTACGGGGGGCTCAGAGTCTAACTGGACAACCTGAGAGTTCAGTAAGTGACAAGAGAGAGCATCCAATTTCCTAGAGAGGTTGGGAGGGCTTCACGAAGCAGTTTCATGATGAGTCCTACAAGATGACTAGTCCAGATGAGGAGAGCAGCACAGAGCTACTGTTTTTGAACCAAATTTTCCATGGCTATTAGTTTTGTGAATTCCAATTTAAAATTTTAAAAACCTTTTTCATGACGTCAATTTTCAATTTTTTTTTTGTAATACTTGTGCCTGCTTCTGAACAACCTTTCCAGTTCCTCCAAATCTGCTCTCATCTGCAGTGTGCTGCTGCGAAACCAGTTATCAAAATGCTATAGAAATTTATTTAAAATACTAGTAAACAAACTAAACACCTAAAGTGGAGCGAGGCACTGAGAGATCTGATGCATGGACTCCTAGCTTCTAAGAGGGCCTGTCTGCCAATTTCCTGGTTTTCTACATGTTTTATATGGTTCAGGAAGCTACATAAATAATAGCCTTCAGGCTAGGAGAGAAACTATCCCACACCTCTCCCCATTCTTCTGGTCTCCTTCCTCTTTCATTCCTTTCCCTTTCGGAGGCATCTCGGATGGCAATTAATCCACTAAATTGCATTCCACGACAAGACCACCATTATTCACTGACTTCAACATGAGAGGAATGCCATGATAATTTTATCCTTTTACACCTTTAACTTTTCTAAGTAATTAAGAGGCAGTATTTAAGAGAAAAAAACCTGCTTTGAATATTCAAACATACACGTTGATGTCTAACTACTAACTAAAAGTAAAAAGTTACATTCAACCAACTACATAATCTGTCCTATTCTCCCTCCTCTTGGCACATCCCACTTCTGCAGCTGTCATCTTTAAAGTCCTCAACACCGCTATAATCTAGTGACTTTTGATGACTCTAATCTCTTAGCGTACGTTTGCAGCTTTAAGTTAAACTATAATCTCTCTAGATCCCAAAAACCACTCAAAAATTCTTTCTTTCAATTCCTTGCAGCACCTGCCTTATGGGGCTATCTAGTATTGAATATATTGGAGGGGCATAGCCAAAGAAACCCCTCAAAGGAGGAGTTTTCCTTCCTTTCAGCACAAAGACCTTCACCAATGCAGCCTCAGCTTGGGGAAACATTCAACTTGAATCTACAAGAAAGGAGACAGGGGACTTCCCTGGTGGCTCAATGGTTAAGAATCCACCTGCCAATGCAGGGGACACAGGTTCAAGCCCTGGTCTGGGAAGATCCCACATGCCACAGAGGATCTAAGCCCATGTGCCACAACTACTGAGTGACCCAACGCAGCCAAAAATAAATAAATAAATTTATAAAAAAAAGAAAAAGAAGAAAGGAGACAGTAGGGGCAAGTCCAAGATTATGACGCAACTCAGAACTGACAGTCTGGCTCTCTACCTTGGTTGTATGTGGAATATAGGCAGAGCTCAGTGCAACTTTAAAAAAAAAAACAAACAAAAAAACTTCAAAAGTAATAGTGGCAGGAGAGAGATCACCATCAAGAGTTCTAAGAATAGGAAACGATGGTAGCCATATGAAGCTTTGACAGCTCACTCCAAAATGTCTTTCTTCTTTGTATAAGAATAGCTGGAGGAACTTCCCTGGTGGTGCAGTGGTTAAGAATCTGCCTGCCAATGCCGGGGACACGGGTTTGATCCCTGGTCTGGGAAAACCCCACATGCCGCAGAGCACCTAAGCCCATACGCCACAACTACTGAGCCTGCGTTCTAGAGTCCGTGAGCCACAACTACTGAAGCTCATGTGCCTAGAGCTGGTGCTCCACAAGAGAAGCCACAGCAATGAGAAGCTCATGCACCGCAACGAAGACCCAATGCAGCCAAAAATAAATATATAAATTAATTAAAAATAATTAAAAAATTTTTTAAATATGTCATTCTCTTAAAAAAAAAAGAATAGCTGGAAACAATATATCCCTATTCATTATAGGAAGAGATCAAAGACTAGGAAGGAGACATGTGCATACACTTAACACAGGTTCCTTGGAAGCATACAGCACCTGATGAATCACCGCACAAAAAAGGAAACCAAGAAGGAACGCTGGACATACCAAGTGAGACAGACTGAAAGCTCTGCATAACAGACTCTCTTTCTTGGCAGGTCACAGTTATTACTGTCTAGCACAGTGATCACATAACTATTTTTTGAAGGAATTTATTTATCCAAAATCTTAAGTTTTCCACTCAAAGTCTGAGCACTAAAAATAAGTCAGATACAATGTCATAGGAAGAGCCTGCTAGGACACCTTCCTAAACCTAAAGTTTTATTTCATATACAAATACAGAAACTCCACTTTTTTGGATTAATTCAACATACACTTGCACTTAAAAGCTTAATGTCAAACTTTTGTAGAATTTTCTCCTCTGTTAAAAAAAAGATGTATTAATCTGTAAGAAGCATTTTAGAAAACTTTATCAACATTTTGAAATAACTAATAATAAAAGTAACATCCATTTCTAAGGGCCTATTAGTATTCTACTTCACTTAGTAAAGTTTACCTTACCCTTTAAAAGCAGGGATGGTGGAACTGTTTCCGAAAGAATTAAACTTATATAACACAGTTATAACAAAATATTTCTCATCTTCAATAGTATGATTCAGCTGACATATTTTCAGTTTAAGTTAAAAGAAAAAGTGCCTTGTGATAAAGTCTCACCACAAGCCTATTACAGTTTCTAAAGAGAGACAGGGGGCTTCCCTGGTGGTGCAGTGGTTGAGAGTCCGCCTGCCAATACAGGGGACACGGATTCATGCCCTGGTCCGGGAAGATCCCACATGCCGTGGAGTGGCTGGGCCCGTGAGCTATGGCCGCTGAGCCTGCGCGTCCGGAGCCTGTGCTCCACAACGGGAGAGGTCACAACAGCGAAAGGCCTGTGTACCACAAACAAACAAAAAAAGAGAGACAGGGACTTTCCTGGCGATGCGGGGGGTGCGGGTTCGGTCCCTGGTCAGGGAGCTAGGATCCCACATGCCTTGGGGCCAAGAAACCAAAACATAAAGCAGAAGCAATATTGTAACAAATTCCATAAAGACTTTAAAAAAATAAAATAAAATAAAGAGAGACAAAACAAGCATTTTACTGGAGTCTGAAGTCAGTGGACTCAAGCTCAAGACCAGACACAAGAGGCTCATTCAAGAGTCATTAAGAACATCACAGGTAAAAGTCATGTGCTAGAGGCTAGTAACAGAAAGATAAACAGTCCCTGCTCTCAAACTGAGTATCTCGTGGAGGTGTCAAACATGTAAACAACAACAAATTATGCATTTTTAAGAGGGCTACGAGAATTTGAGAAAGTAAAGCAAAGACCTAGAAGTTGAGTGGCACCAACTGTACACATAGCAGGAAAAGACAAAGAATCCTAAATACTTAACTAGCCTCTCAGCAACGAGGCTGGCAAAAAATGTTAATCAAAAGATAACAAACTACCAAAATCCTTTAAACCCAGAAATTACAAAGGAAACAATCATAAAGGAAGACAAAATCTACAAAACAAAGATGTTCACTAGAGGATTATTTAACATAAGAGAAAAAACTTAAAACCCAAACATCCACTAACAAGGGACTAGCCATGGGATGGAATATCACACTTATTAAAATGATGTTGATGAAAAAAATCTGATGACAGGAGAAAAATAATACAAAGCTTTTTAAAATCACACAATTATACCTACATTATCTCAAGCATGTTAATAGATGTACAAATTTTTTTGAAGTTCAAAAATAAATCAAAATGTTAAAGCTATTTCTCAGAGATAGTGATTTTCTTTCATTTTTACATTGTTCTATATTTTCCAAAAATTATACAATCAGTATTGTTACATTTTAAATTGGTAGAAAAGTTATGTAAGTCACTGTATTCCAGGATTCCCTTTTAAAACCATTAATACCCCTTTCATCTTTTTCGGTAGAGAATTTCTCTCCCCCAAATTCCACAGAACCCACTCATTTAAACAGGTTAATATCTGTAAATTCCTTGAAACAGTATCTGGCAGGTAGAAAGCAGCTACACCAGTGTTCATTTTATTAAATATTTTAAAATTCCCTTTATCTAGTCAAAGTAATTAGTGTGTTTTATAGCTGGTCTATTTTTCATGCCAGTTTGACAAAAAAACCCATAGGTTTTTGTTTTTCTTTTCTGAATTCCAGCATCTCTTAAGGGATGACTACTGTTTCCCTCTGAGATTCTTCCTTCAAAGAAAGAGCAGGAGGAAGAAATTCTGTCAAATATCAAATTCTTCAAAGGGAAGACAGGAAATTAGTGAAGAGGGTGGAATTTAAAAATATGGTTAATTGTTAAAACGCACCTACAGAAGGGTACTCCTTAACATATTAAAGAGTCTCTCACAAATCAGCATTTCATGGGATTAAATGCTATACTTACCCAGATGAAGAAATAAAGAAATCATATATCAAACTCTTAGCTACGGACAGGACTATATGTAACTATTTAGAAAAAATGTCTTCATATGTTTTTATGAGCTGTTTGGAGTGCGTGTGGAGTAGTGGTGATGGTGAGGGACAGTCCAAGGGAAACTAAGAAACCAAAGAAGGCAAGCAACTGTTCTACATAATAAAGGAGGGAGAAATTTGAACTTGCGAAGTGGAGGAAGACTTGAGGGAGAAATCAAGGAACTTAAGTGGACTGCCTCCCCTAAGTAAGTTTTCAGTCAAGTCCACATTGCTCACTTATGCTTTAGTAAAAATGGATTCTTTTATTCAAAGTAATACTGAATTCTGCATCTCAGTTGCACAAGACTGCACGCAGACACAAGAACGGAACAGGGGACACACCTGGCTTATCCACAGATATAAACTTATTCCACTCATGTATTCATTTTTAGTTTTGACAAACTTATACATGCATGAAGTTTGTTTACAGAAACAGGTCTATAAGACTTTTAAAAAATAGCAGCAGTTTTTTTAGTCCCCTTATCCCAGTTTCCATTCACAGGCAACAAGGAACAGGTACCTTTCGTTTTAGTACCTGACTCCATTTCTACAAATAATACTTGCGGTGCTCCTGCTTGCTTTTTCAGTTTTAGGTGTTAGATACATAAATCTCTTTAAACACTATTCCTCCTCCCACCCCCAGCACAAGCACAAATGCTTCCCAAAGTACTTTTATTTAGAGGATATCAAGAAACTACAACTCAATAATAAGACAAACAACCTAATGAAAAAGTGGACAAAAGATCTGAACAGACACCATAAGTTACTGGAACCCAAAAGGCTATCAATGGGTAAACGGATAAACAAACTGCGGTACATCCATGCAATGAAATCTTTACCAGCAATAATAAGAACTGAACTATTCATATATGCAGCATGGATGAATTTAAAATTATGCTGAATGAAAGCCAGACCAAAAAAGAACACATACCTTATGATTCCATGTATATAGACCTTAGAAAGTTCAAATTAATCTATAATGACAGAAAGCAGATTAGTGGTTCCTTTCCCTTGAGCTAGTCAGAGTTCTCAGAGAAGACACTTCAACTCTGGCCAGCATCCTGAAAGCAAAGTGAGGGAAGGTGGCTGCGGATCTCAACAAATACTGTAAACTCACACTCACTCTCATTTTAGCAAACTTTGACAGGAAGTAGGTGTCAAATGCCACTGATATGCCACTTCTTTAATGGAAGTCTTAGATAAATAGATTTACTGAAAAGCTAAACTGTCTTCATGAATGAAACAGCATATCATCGATGAAACACCAAATGATAAATTAAAGGCAAAATTAGATGGTAAACCTAAAAAATAAATTCAACAGTTGAAAATTTGGGACAAGATGGAAGGAGAAGAAGACCTACTGTGGACATATTGTTTTAAAAGTCAAAACTTCCAAGAAAGACAAGTTAATAAAATTCTCTGATTTTATATTTTGTACTTTTGTGGGAGGTAACAAAGAAACCAAGTGATTTACCCATGGTCACTTGGCTTTTTAGTGGCAACAATAAAACTCAAATTTAAATCTGGAGAGATCTTAAGACAACATCACAGAGTTGAAAACCCAAATCAGAAGTTTTAGGTCTAGTTACATATAGGAATACCATGAAGATACACAGGCTCAAGGACCTACTGTACAGCACAGGGAACTATACTCAGTATTTTGTAATAACCTATAAGGGGAAAGAATCTGAAATCCAATCATATATACACCTGAATCACTGAGCTTTACACCTGAAACTAACACGACATTGTAAATCAACTGTACTTCAATAAAATACAGATATACAGTCTCTGAGAAAGGTGGGCATTCCTGGCAAAAGGAACGATGTAGCAAGAGCGTCCAGAGGCAAAAGAGAATCAGGTAAGTTCCAGTGCTCAATATATATATTTAAAAAGTGGAGTTTAAGCTTAAAGGCAGGTGAATTTAAATTTTATCCTAAATCCACTCTTCATGCAAAAAAGGGCTGATTGGTGTTTGTTTTTCTGATACCGACATTCAGAGGGTCCGATGCTGGAGGATATCCTTTTCCTGGACTTTGTCATCATCTCTTTCCCATTTCACTGACTGACCTTCCTTGTTTTCAGCTTCCTATACTTTCCCTTTAACTCAACAGTTCTCCACCATAGTACTAGTTGTCAGGAGTGTGCAAAGTAAAGTACCTGAAGTTTGTGATTCACTTTTTAAACAAACAGAAAAGGGTAGTTAAAGCATCACTCACTTGATTTGGGGCATAAGTAGAGAAAAAAAGGACAGAATTATAGCAAAGGAACTGAAAATGTCACGTAACTCTTAAGTATAAGCAAGGCAACATGGAGTATATGCCAATGCCATCCACGTCTGTCCCAAGAGGAAAGATCAAAATCTAGTAGGAAAAGATCATACTCTAACTCATTTCACTTTTGCTGATTCCACTGATGTCTGCCTTCACAGCTTTCTTTTTATTTTTTTCACTACTAAAACCACTCCTCTTTTGATCAACGATTAATTCCTTCCATAATACCTTACCAAGAGTTAGGTCTATAAAATGTAAAAGGGTTGGGAGAACACTCAAGATCAGTACACCTGTACAGTTTCAGCGGTGCTAAACACTGGAAAGTGAATAATCTATGGAGAGCAACTTTTTTCAAGCACTTAAAACTACAACAGCTTATGTGCCAAATCTATATAAATCATTAATTGCTTAAATGTTTGAAATTATGACTCCATGTACTACATGAGCATTCAACGGAAATGATAAAGTCAGGTACAGGTTTTCCTGCCTTGACCTAAGGAAGGCAGAAGAATAACCACATTGCTATGCTTTAAACTTTAACGAAGACCATGTATCTGCACATCTTCCTGAGGCCTACAGTGATCATGCACCAAGTCACGGGCCAAGAGTTCACTCTCAATGCATGAAGAACTCTCTCAGAAAATCAGAACCTGCAGCAAACAGACATTTAAAAACTTGACTCCAAGAGTACTCCTATCGGTAAGCAGTAAGTACGAGGGTATCATACTGTAAATTTTAGACCATAATACATGCTTCAAATTATGGCATTTTACATCATGCAATATGCTAATGGATTACAGATACAACAAGCACATCTTAAGAACATCAATGTTGATGAAAGGAAAAGATGTCATGAGCTAAAAGAAAAGTGAAACTGGTCGTTTTAAGACAAATTTTTGCTACTGTAATTTGTCTAAAATGGACAAATTACTACACCGCAGTTAAGAAATGGAAATGACTTCCTATGGAGAAGCTAAATTCTATTGTCCTAGCAACAGTCTATGAAATGCGGCTGCCCTCCAGAAGTAAAACAGGTTGTCCTATGAATCCATCTGAGCAAAGCTAAAATTTCAAAGGTAAAAAGTCTTTAGAAATTCTCCAAGAAAAATTCCTCCACTTTATCCACTTTACCTTCACGCAAGCTACACAATGTCTAAGTCCTAAATCAATCCGCCAGAAAAATAGTGATTGAACGTTTATGGGATAAAACTCTATATATCCTCAAGAACTCATGTTCTTATCTGAATGAAATTACTAAGACAAAAAGGATATATAATAGATGGGAACTGTATGACCCAGACTACAAATGTACAGCAATTCAGACAAGAAAGTTAATGAGTGATGACTGCAAAAGGTAGATGAATGCTGAGTTTTGAAGAATGGGAACATTTAGACAGACAAGATCAAGGGTCCCATCAAGTGACAGGAAAATCATAATGATGTCACAGCAAAAGGAATGAGAAGAGTGTACGCAGGAGACTGCCAGACATGACTGTCCCGCAGTGGGGAGTCAGCAGTATAGTACTGCAGCTCTGCTCTCAACTCCAGAAATTTGATTCACATTGCGAACACCACCCCCCAGAGGTGTGCGGTGGTGATCCTGGTTAAGTAATACAGAAAAGCAACAAGTGGGTGCTCCACTAAAAGGGATTCTGTGAAACAAGGGAGCTTTTAAAACACTAAACACATTTAGATAGATTCAGTCCATTATTACCATAGCAAAATATGGGAGAAGTCCCAAATGGGAAACTGCATAAACTAGCCTATCTCGGATTTGGGTTTTGCCCCTCTCTCTCCATAAAACTCCTATTAATATTTCCTAGAATTGGTGTTCTAAAATGCACTTTAGAATACTGAGCTATTTTATAAAAGGTCTTCAGAGTCAAGCTGCATCTTGATAAAGAGAAAAATGAGGAACCACTGAGCGTTTTAGTCAAGAAACGACAGCAGCAAAACTACTTAAAAACAAGAAAATTCTGGCACAAATATCAAAGGTAGATTAGAGCAGCAGATCTGAGAATTTTGAGAGTAAAAGATTGCTTAGAATCCTTCTGGGAGCAAACCAACTCACTGAGTTAATACAATGAACAATAAATCCACATTGTTAATAATCAAGTTATTTAAAAAGCATCTTTTAAACAGACAAATCCTTTTTTATGATCTACTTTTCAGAACACACAACTTTTAGTCCTAAATTTGTCAAGTCTTTATAATAGTCATACCAGTTTACAGTTAGGGAGTATCATCTCAGATTTCACAATGTAAGCAAGCACTGGTCCATTCAAAACTATCCTTGTTTTTTCCTCCAGAGGCCGAAGTGACAAAAATATTAATACAAATCCAGGTATCCTGGATTTTGCGACACCACATTGTTGAAAGTTATTGTACTTAGAAATACCAAATAATATTCCTACCAAAGAGGTAACTAAAAACACTGCATACTGTTTAGAATAATTAACAAAGTTATTTAGGAAAATTTTAATGAAAAATAGCTTTAAAAGAATATGGTGGCAAGAGGGAAGAGATATGGGAACATATGTATATGTATAACTGATTCACTTTGTTATAAAGCAGAAACTAACACACCATTGTAAAGCAATTATACCCCAATAAAGATGTTAAAAAAAAAAATATGGTGAAAGGTTTACCATAGTTTATCTGTATCTCTCTACCAGAAATCTTTATGAGCTTAGATTTCCACAACCATTAGTAAATTATAACCCATGATTCCTAAATATATTCTAAAGCGCAGCGAACAAGCCTAAGGTTTTGTAACAAATGATCAAAAAAGTGTTCAGCACAGTCTTGAGATGGACCTGTTTTGAAATTAATTTCATTATAAAATCTGTTTTAAAAACAGATGCAGGCTACTTACTATAGTGTCATACATGAAGCAAAAACAATTGCATTTTAAATCTGGTCTTAAACAGAATGTAATCCATACAGGGTAGATAAAATGGTTAAAGTCAGATCAGTTTACATCAAATGGCTCTTACAGTAGACTGATGAACTATATCATCTATTCTTTAACATTAAGTAAAACAGCAGTAACTTTTGTTTTCATGCACAGAATGGTAAATTATCAATTAGTCCTATTAATATTCTTGAAAGATCATTAAGGACTGCTGTTTCTGAAGGAACAGCTACTTGTTAACTGAAATTAATAAGGACCACTACTTATCCACCAATTTATGTCCTTTCAGTTTGAAGGAACATCCAAAGTCTTTCCTTCTAACATAAAATAAGAGCTAGACTAAAGCATATCATATGTATATAAATATACAGTACTGTACTGACACAGCATGCATTATTTTTACATAAGCCCCCATGTTCAGGTCATTTGGAATGGCAGACGCTGGGGCATGAAAACAAACAGAAGAACATTTTCCATCTAGGACTTTCACAGTGCTTAATAAATAAGTAACTCAATAACCGTAGATGGATCTTCTGCAAGAAGACAGTGCACACAGATAAAAAAATATTTTCAATTTACCAGACTTACAATTGTCACAAAAACCACCAAGTCCA
Source organism: Phocoena sinus (assembly GCF_008692025.1). Lineage (NCBI taxonomy): Eukaryota > Metazoa > Chordata > Mammalia > Artiodactyla > Phocoenidae > Phocoena > Phocoena sinus. The sequence goes on along the minus strand of NC_045772.1, from coordinate 30,726,492 downwards.
CAAATCAAACTTGGCTACAATAGTCAAAACTACTTGAAAGCACTATGCTCACAGTCAAATAAATCAATGATGTCTTTCTAATTTATAAAGGCATTTCAACTACATAATATAATTTTAAGTGAAATGCAAACTCAATGTGAGTGTTTCTCAAAATGCTGACTACTGGACCCCACTCACATCTGCTGAATCAGATTTGCGGGGGCAATGCCAGGGAGTCTGCACTTTCAGTAACTCCCCCAGGTGACCCTCCTGCACACTTTCTGCAGAACCACCACCTTCCCTGTGAGCTTTATAGCAAGGTTTTGGATATCAAGAACTAAAATCTCATTTGGGACCTTTTAAAACTAAATTTCATTACATACCGAATTAATATTTCAAAAAGACTTAAGTAACAAGCCGTGGCAGAAAAAACCAAATACATGAAAAAATGACAGCAGAAATTTTAAAAACGCCGCTTTATTTTTAAGTCAAGATTTAAGACACCCCTAATCATTTCAAGGACTAACCAGTCTTTGTAAACATAATTCCTAACTTAAAAATAGTCCTATCCACAATATTAAAAATATAGTATTTCAAATATGTTCAAATTCATTTACTCAGCTGTTAAGCAAATCAGGATATGAACTGCTTATATTATACCAAATACAAGCAACGATTAAACTTATAAGTTAAACCCAAACAAATCTGTTTATATTCCACTATTAAATTTACTGTGGTCAGAACCTGATTTTCATAAGCTTATATAACTTTCACCAACTTACGCAGACATGTATAATGGAAAGAGCAATGAAGCAAAAACTAGAAGGCATCTAGAATCCAGTTCTGGCTAATCTAGCTAGCTGCTGGCTATATTATATGACCTTAGGGCCTAGAGAAATCATTTTACCTACCTAAAAAACAAGGAAGGTACAGCTATCTACTAATTTCACAGATTTATTGTGAGAATCAAAAGGGATACTATGTAATACACTCTGAAATACTGTAAAGCATTTCATAAATCAAAGGCATTATCATTAAGAGTAAAATTTGAGAGACACTATCTTTAGGTGCCTGCTGTAAAACAGACTATTACAGAAACAATAAACATAAAAATTGACCTTTCAGATTCAACTAGATGTTGTACATTATTGTATATATCCTATAAATTATAAATATAAAACATAAGAATTTAATAGTCATCTGTCTTATGCCCCCATTTATAATAGATATATTTCTTGTGTAAAAACAGAAATGAAATTACATGCACCATGAATTGATAACTGTCAAAACTGGTCACTAAGTATAATATTCTACTTTCACATGCTGGACAATTTCCATAATAAAAAATTTTAACAAGACAACAATGTATATGTGTGTGTGTATAAAATATCTGTAAAAGCTAAAAACCAAATCTTTTAAAGTTTTTTTTTGAAAATTATCCCCATACCTATTGTATCATTTTCCTTCAATGTTACCTTAGATTCTATACATTCCAAAATAAGCTGCTCTCACGTACCCTTCTATATATATCATGACACCTATTAGAAAATAACTATTCCTCTCCAACGGAGTGAGTAAATACTCTTACCCAAGCTGCAAAAACTTAATTTTCTGCTCCCTGATCCTTACTCCTTTAATTTTCTCATTCATTACAAAATTCCAGAAGTAAAAAGTGAAATGACCAGTTTCAACTGCAGGTATGTGTAAAAACATAAGAAAAAAAAGGGGGCAAATACACTTTTTTTGTTAGCACTGCAGAAGACCACCAATAGTTGTAATTGGCTGTTCCTCTTAAAACCTGTTGACCCATACAACTCAATTCACATGGTAAGAGAATGCTGCACCCAAAATTAAGTTAACATATCTGTCAGACAAAGGAAATTGGTAAATTTAACCCCCAAATCAACGATTCTATCAAGATATGCATAACAATGTATAATTACTCTGCATACATCAACGTAATTGCTCAAATGATGTCCTTTAACCTGGGGCCATATTCCAGACTGAAAAGCATAAACTACCTTTCATCACAAGCAGATTTTTTTAACTTAATAAAACTATTTGTAGCTCAACAGCTTATGCTTTACAGTAGTCTATGAAGAAACTACAAGTGGTGAATTAAAAATTAAATGCAGATAGAAATGGTAACGATCTTGTGGTTTGCAATTAAAACTATATTTAGTAATATCCACACATTTATTTATTCATTACTTGAAAGCTGAATCTTTTTTTATGTTACATCTGCAGTCACAATCATCAGAAGATACCCTGTGTCTGAAGAGATAGTGTACCTCATGTTTTTGATTTGTGAGGGAGGGGGACAGAAGGGACCAAGTGGTCAGGGAAGGAAATCTCACCCATTTAGCTGTCACTACAACACATGTTTTCTAAGCATTAAAAACTCCATTCATTTTTATATAAGATATTGATACATTTGACAAGAGCCACACACAGAAACCACTTTTTCCAATATAGTCTTCAATAACTTTGAGGGTAAGTACTCCTGCTGGAAGTCCTCATTTGTATTATTTAAAAACAATTAATTGTAAAATCTGCAGTCAAACCATAAAAGGCAAGCTGTTGGAAGATGAAAAACAAAAAAAATTACTATACCTTATTCAAACAAGGTTAATAATTTTGCATGTTTACTTTAGAATCTCTTTATAGCACAGAAGCTAAAAAAATTTATAAAACCACTATCATGCTGGTGGGTACCCTTATTTGGTGGCAACGGCTAGTTTTAAATATCTATTTACAATGAAGCTATTACTTTCCTTATTTCTTTTCCTAAGTAGATCCAGACTATTATTGACCCTATTACTTTATCATAAGCACAAATCAAATCTAGTTTCTCACTTCATCTCAGAGTTCTACACTAAATCCCAAACTTCAATTAAAAAACCATGATTTCCCATACAGTTGCAGAAACACCCCTAAAAGAGTGAGGAATTGCAGAATACAGGAAAATGAAGACAATTTCACCTTACACATCTAAATGGGGATGCCAGTAATGACAACTGCCAACAAAAATCAAGAGGGTGTTCTCTGAATTTTCACCATTTTAATAAAAGAAAATGCTGAAATTTTAAATTAAAGGTGGCGCTCTGTCCTCAACTCACCCGATTGTGACTCACTTTTGCAGACTATATGGTAGGAAATAACTTACTTTTCTAAGATCTTTGCAGTTACACCCAAGCCAAAATCAGGACAGAGATCCACCCTTAATTACAGCAATTCATGCAAAGCACAGAAACTAAAACGGCCCCCTGAAATCATGGCTAAAGAAGCCCATTTCATATACTAGTTCTCAAAGTCTCCCTTTAAGGAATATGTTCCTATTTACTTCAAATTTGAACTCACCAGGACAAAAAAGAAAAAAAGAGGGGGAGGGGGACCCAGATGAAACGCTCAAGTACAAAAAGCAGATTCTCCTCCAATCCCTCTAATTCCCCCAATCCGCCTCTGCCACACACAAGGACAGGGAGTCTGGGGAAGGCTGGCAGCAGGACAAGCGGTGAAGGCCCTTCATTCACTCACGTGGGCCACTATCCAAAGGGTTACACACCCTCTGCCCGAGGAGAGCCTCATACAAAGCAGATCCTTACAAGTACTTTTATTATAAAATACACCCACGCTGAACAAGAGCTTTATTTTAAAATAAGACTGTCCTCAGGTGGGGGGAGGTGAAACACAACAAAGGCTTCCATGTTGAAAGGCAGACAGTCCAGATATAAGCATATACCTACACGCGTATGAAAAAAAATCCATATAACTAATTTATCATGAACAGCAATCGATACCAACAGGAGCCATTAGATTATTAATAAACCCAGAAAAGTGGCATGCATAGCGGCCAAAGGTGGCTGCCTGCTGCGCTCTAACCCCAGGAAAGGCAAAATTACGCGTGCAGAGGAGGGTCGAGCCCTCCGCAGGTTTAAAGACCCCCCTGAGCACCTCTTGCCCTACCCTCCGCGCCAAGCACCAATGCACCGCACAGGATTCGAGCACTCCCAGCGCTGCGAGTCCGGCAGAAAACTGGTGAATGAAATGCGCACAGACACCAACCTGGCCAGTGACCGCGGCGCAGAACCAGGGGTCGCTAACTAGCTAAGCCACAGGATTCTCCAGCAGGATGGAATAAAGGGAGTACACCCCCCCCCCACCTCCGCAACTGGAATGCGGCTCTTACTGACCCTTCCAAAAAGGGGGTGGAGAACGCAGGATTTTTTTCTTTCTTTTAAACTAAGTCTAAGAACGCGAATCGGAAGCAACCGAGAACATCCTGGGGGGCCAGACAACAGACACCGGGATAAAGGCGAGACTGTTCTCCAACTCCCGGGGAATCGCCATCCGGTGTGACACGCATCAATCAACTAGCCCCAGCCGGGGGCCGACCCCGGCCCCGCTCTCCGCCCGCGGAGCGCCAGTGGGGCTGAAGCCAGGGATTAGAGGGGTGACCCTCCCGAGGCGCGGGGAAAGAGTGCCGGGCACCGTTGCCCTCAAGGTCACCAAGCGCTGGAGCGGGGGCGGCCGGCCGCAAGATGCGCTATGGCGCGGCGGAGGCGGCTCGGAGAAGTGAAGAGCTGCGGGGTTAGACGCGAAGTCCCACCGAGCCCCGTCCCTGGAGCCCTGGGTGGGGACTCCCGGCCGGACCCGGCGCTGAGGCGCACGCCGAGGAAGCCGCTCACCTTTACGATCTGCCGGGGCGGGCGCGGCGGGAGACAACCTGCGAGGGGGCGCCGGAACGCCCCCGCCAACTTCTCCCGAATCCGCGCAGTCCACGGAGCACCCAGCTGTCAGGAGCCCCGCCGCGACGCCCCCACCTCCGTGTTCCGCCAGGCTTCCCCCGCAGGTGACCTGTCCCGCCGCCCCCGCCGCGGACGGGCGGCGGCCGCCACTCACCTCGCCAAGCAGCAGGAACCATTTTCCGAAGGGGAAAGGAAGGGGAGGCTGCAGGAGGGTCGGGGGGAGGGGGCGGTGAGGACAGCGGGAAACGCAGAGAACGGGGGCTCGGTCCTCAGCCCGTCCGCAGGCGGCTCGCAGGACTCAGAGCGCCAGGCGGAGGTTCGTCTGCACCTCGAGGATGAGGTGGCCACGGAGCCGAGAGGTTCGGCTTCCACCAGCCGGGGCTCCCTACTCACGCTGCACTGCGAGGAGGCGGCGGCGCCGGCGGCGGAGGAGGAGGCGGCGCCCGGCCGGCCCCCGCCCAGAGCCCGGCAGCCGCCGAGTGGCCGCCCGCGTCCCCGCAGGACCCGCCTCCTGAGCTCCGCAGAGCCGCACACAGGGCGCGCCGCGCTCAGCACGGGCAGCTCTGCCGGCCTCACGCCGCCGTCCGCAAAGGCAGCGGCGGGCGGGGTGCACCCCCTCCGGGAGCACCGCAGCCCGACCCGCTCGGGGCGGGGCCGGCGGCCCCCGGAGAGCGGACAGCGGAGCACGAGGGGGCTACGGGAAGCTTCGGGCAGGGGCGCCGCTTGCACCGGGTGGCCCGCAAGATTGGAGGGGGAGGCAAGGGGAGGTGAACACTCACCCGTTCCGGTCTGGCGCTCCCTTCTCTCCACACCCTCTCGCCTCCCGCTCCACGCTGGCGGCGCAGCTGCTGCCACTGCCGCCGCCGCCGCCGCCGAAGCTCGCGTTGCCGCCGCTGCCGCCTTGGCTAGGCGCGGTCACGTGACGCGGCCCGCGGGGAGCCTGGGGGCGGGCAGGCGCGCGCGCGGGAGGAAGCGCGACTCGGACGGAGACTGGGAGCTGAGCGGAGCCGAGAGGGCGTTTAAGGGGAGGACCCGGAGAGCGCGCCCCCGGCTGGCGAGCGCGCGCCCGATGATTAGCACTTGCCGCGCGGTGGGGAAAGGGTGGCCGGAGTGAGGGGCGGGGGACTCGAGCCTCCACGCGCCCCTCCCTCTCTTCCTCCGCTGAGCGCCTCGGCCGGCCGCTGCCCCTGCCCCCGACCCCTCCCGTTCGCCCCTTTCCTCCTGTCGCTGCCAGCGATTGGCTGAAAGGCTCTGACGTCCTTGTTTCCATGACGTATCGGGGCGGGGGACCGAGGGGGAGGAGGGGGCGGGTCGGACAAGCGGGGCGGTGACGCCGTCAGTCACAGCTGCTGTTTCCGAGCGGGTCCGGGCGGCTCCCGCAACTGTGGAGGCAGGAGAGCGATGTCTGCTGCAGGCTGACTTGGGCGCCCTTTACTTGAGGTCCCGCTCGAGGCAACCCCGGGTCTGCGCTCCTCCGAGCCCGGGAGCCGGGCTGGCGGGTGGGGTAGGGCGAGCCCTCCAGGCGAGGACCGGTTAACGCAGACCCCCGCGTCCGCGGACATTTGAGCGGCTTCTCGCCACGTCTCTGCTCCACTCCGTACCGGACTCGGTTCCTGTCCCGGGCCGTGACGCACGCGCCGGACGACAAAAGTGCCGCCTAGCTCGCTCCCTCCTTGGAGGAGGACAGCCCACACCCCCCACGGGCGAGGGGCGCTCCATCTCTGTTTCTGCCGGTCGGGCCCGTAGACCCCGGGGATACCCGCTGCAGCGCCCAAAGAGTTAACGCAGGCGTTCGGCCGGTGTGAACAGGCCCATCAGGATCTGCGCTCAGAATCCCCGTGTCTTCTTTTGGGGTTTGCGTTTTCTACCTATGCCAAGCCTTTGGCTCTTCAGTTCACTTGTAGCATTTCGGGGGGGGGGGGGATTGAGATGCTGAAAGGTAACATGCTTTGCCACAACCTTCAAGAGATTTTGCAAGTTAATAAAAAAGAAACCACCGTAGTGACATTTTCAGAAATAAAACGGGTTTTCTTTCCTACACACACATACACACGTGTTCAAAGATTTGTGTCTTACCAAAGACATCGTGCTCCATCTTCGTCTAATCGCCTCTGTTTGAACTGTCGCCGCTGCTTTAGAGAACTTGTCCGTGTTATTTTCAATACCACTTAATCAGAACAAAAAGATAAATTCTGCAGAGGCTCCTCCTTTCTCTTAACTCCAGGACTGGAAAAATTAATGTCTGTAACGTCTTCCTAAAAGCAAACAGTCGATGCGAAGGACTTTATTATGTATGTTCACTCTGGTAGTGTTTACATTAAAATAGTTTTGAAGGATTTAAAAACTAAATATGTGAAAAGTTTAAAAAGCAAAAAAACCCCAGTTAACCCTGTTGAAAATTTTTTTTATCAATTTACGTATCTTACCAGGTCAAACAGTACCAACCTTTTGAGCTGTGCCCTTGACATGCAAAACAAGCACTGGGCAGGATGACCCCGTTTTTTCCTCTCTTTAATCACTGATAAGAAATTGGTTGGTGGGTACAACAGCCCTTCCTGACACTATTTCAAAACTTCTTAACAGAAGAACAGATTAACTTTTCAAAACGGCTTAGAGACATTTAAGACTCATTGGCCTTGGTCCAACTTTTCCACCAAGGCAGTCGCAATAGAAAATTGAATTATGTATTCTACTTTAATCAAGAATTTGACATTAAAGTAATATATGATTCATTGCTATAGTGCACTAGCAAAATGGATAATAGATTAAACTAGAATCTGCTCACTTTGTGGGTTTGTTGCAGTTCCAAATAACAAACGGTATGCTCGTACAGTGTTGTGGTCATGAAAAATTACTCAGCATCTTCATTTTAGAACATGATTTCAGTAGAGTTTTCATTTATGGAGATTATATACATATATATCCCAGAACATATTTATGTGCATTTTAATGAAATGTGAGTCACATACAATAGTATATTCTTCCTGTCATAAGTCAAGATGATTGTACTGTGTAGTTTGGTTTTTATATTTTCATTCTTCAAACAGAAAGCAATATATAACTGTACACATTATATATAGAAAATTCATCTTTTTCTCCCAAAAGTTTAGCACTGAAACCTTCTTAATGGCATATTTTTCATTGTAAAAATCAAGAAAATATTTGATTACTTAAAAAATGGAACTACTTAAATTCAAGAATGCCACTGTATATGATATAACCGTATTCTTTTAATCTTAGACCTCACTCTATGGATTCAATTGATCCATAGATATATTGGTGCATAATAAGAGCAATATAATGCAATTTATTGTTGAAATACTTAATCTTCTAAACCACTTTTAATATGCTTTAAATATTTATTTTTAGTTACAATGAAAATTTTATAAAGGTATTTAAATCTTATGGCAAGTTACTATTTGGGATGTTAACATTGCTTGAAGACAGGATGTGTATTCAAAATAATGTATTTTGCAAACTTAAAGTATGTTTCATTTAGTGGCATAAATCTCAACTATTGACATCTTATCTAATAAGTTGATCAATTCAATATGAACTAATCTTATATAACTTATGGAGACAGTTTTCTAAAATCCTCAATGTAATTAAGTGTAAAGGGAAACATTAGGATCTTTATTCCCTCAAGAATTCTGTCACATTCATCTATCGAGGGGACAAAATAAAGTCATACCAACAGCAGCATATTTTTAAAACCATATCATTTCCCAAAGTACACTTTTATACGTATGTGAATGTGTCAGTGCTAATCATTGCAGAATACTAAAGAGAACTCACAGGTGTAGGGAGGCAAAAGAGGAAAAATATTCAACGCTTCATAAAAAGTAGTTGTGTATGTTCTCAAATTTCCATTAACCTGGATCATGAGAGAGAGAGATATGAAGTGAAACATTACTTAGCTGAAAGCCGCAGAGAACTGTTATCTATTAGTAACAAACTAATTACATTTGCTGAATTAAATATAATTACAGGTAAGCCTAGAATAAGAATTTTCAAGTCACATAATGGAAAATTTTTATAGGTGAAAAATGTGAAATGGTTAGATGTCATAATTTGATGGGAATTGTTTAACATCCTGTACCCTTCAGTATAAGGCATTTTTTTTCTACCCCATATGTAGTATCTAGGTCATAAGGTGTGGCCCTAAATCTAAATTCCAGAGACTCAAGAAAAATGGAAAGCTCTTACTTAAATGTTCTTGAGGAAGATTTCCTAAATGAGGATTTGGACTTGACTGGTGCCACGAAATATATAGGAGATTTAAATTAATGCAAAAGAAGATGGGGAATAGAAATGCCAGGAAATGTACCTGAGAATTAGCAAGTTTACCACATCCATTTTCCTATCCTTTCTTTATCTATGAAACATAGATTTACTACCTTTGTTACCTTTCACCTCCATATGTAACTCATTTATTTTCCCATTAATAATGGTGAGTTATGGTGTATCATAGGGTTGTTGTGAAGTTTTGGTGAAATGTTTATATTAAGCTCTTAACAGAAAAATTGGCGTTAAAAAAACGCTCGGGAGCTGTTGTCACTATTTTTCATAAGCATGCATTCTTTATCCCTTATTACAAAGTATATGTGCTGCAAACAAGAATATACATTTTTACTTGACTTACTTTAATGAATAGGGGCTTATTCTCACGTTAGAAGTTCAGAGGTAGGTGATAGTATGATTGATTCAGTTGCTGAACACAGAATCAAGGATCCAGGCTAACAGCTTTCTGCTCCACCCACCCTGGTGTGTGCTTCAGTATTTTTTATGCCCAAAACAGGAAAGTCAGAAGGATTTTTCTCACATTTGTGGTGCATCTTATGTTTTTCAGATTATTTAGTGCTTATAGTTTTATATAATTTTTCGTTATTGCCCTCCTTTCCTTTGAAACCCCTCCTTTGTTCTCAAGATATTAGAATGTGCCGAAGAATCACCTGTGTGAGCTTAGCAATGCAAATTCTTGGGGCCATAGTGGCAGAGCTTCTGACCCCGACTGTTTAGAGTGGAGCCAGAGGATAGGCATTTTTTTTTTTTTTTTTTTTTTTTTTTTTGCGTTACGCGGGCCTCTCACTGTTGTGGCCTCTCCCGTTGCGGAGGACAGGCTCCGGACGCGCAGGCTCAGCGGCCATGGCTCACGGGCCCAGCCGCTCCGCGGCATGTGGGATCCTCCCAGACCGGGGCACGAACCCGTGTCCCCTGCATCGGCAGGCGGACTCTCAACCACTGCGCCACCAGGGAAGCCCATGGATAGGCATTTTTGATGGTTCCTTTAGGTGACTTTGATGCACTTCACAGTCTCTGTTTCCCTCCTTTGTCCTGACATTCTCTTGTTGTGTTCTTCTTTAGTTCTTCATTCTCTTTCCCTGGCTATTTCCAATATTAAGTTCTTATACTTGAGCATTTCCTTCTATCCTAACTTTCATAAAGTTCACCCATTTTCATGACTTCAGCCCATTGAGGATAAGGATAATGTTACTAATTTATTCATTAGTCATTTGTTGATCTTGACAATTATCCTCTCAGTTTACTAAGGAAGGAAAACATGGAAGATGCCTACTGTTTAGGAGGCATTAGCATCAAGGTAGTAATTCATCTATTCTTTTATACAAAGAAACTTTCATTAAACAGTTATTACATGCCAGGCCTAATAAGATCTGGCACATAATAGGTGATTAAAATAAAATTAGTTTGAAATGAATAAACAAATGAACTATCACCTCTCCAATGATAAATTCTAAATTTTTATCCACTGCCTTGTTCTTTTATTCTGGTGACCCCAGGGAACTCCTTCAGGGTCATTTTTTTTCTTCCAGGTAGAAATAAAGTTGAGCCTTGAATGACACAGGGGTTGAGGCACCCACCTCCCAGCAGTTGAAAATCTGCCTATAACTTTACAGTCAGAACCCTCAGAATGGGACAAAATATTTGCAAACGAAGCAACTGACAAAGGATTAATCTCCAAAATATACAAGCAGCTCATGCAGCTCAATATCGAAAAACAAACAGCCCAATCCAAAAGTGGGCAGAAGACCTAAATAGACATCTCTCCAAAGAAGTTATACAGATGGCCAACAAACACATGAAAGGATGCTCAACATCACTAATCATTAGAGAAATGCAAATCAAAACTACAATGATGTATCACCTCACACCAGTCAGAATGGCCATCAACAAGAAATCTACAAACAATAAATGCTGGAGAGGGTGTGGAGAAAAGGGGACCCTCTTGCACTGTTGGTGGGAATGTAAATTGATACAGCCACTGTGGAGAACGGTATGGAGTTTCCTTAAAAAACTAAAAATAGAACTACCATACGACCCAGCAATCCCACTACTGGGCATATACCCTGAGAAAACCATAATTCAAAGAGTCGTGTACCACAATGTTCATTGCAGCTCTATTTACAATAGGCAGGACATGGAAGCAACCTAAGTGTCCATCGACAGATGAATGGATAAAGAAGATGTGGCACATATATATAATGGAATATTACTCAGCCATAAAAAGAAACGAAATTGAGTTATTTGCAGTGAGGTGGATAGACCTAGAGACTGTCATACAGAGTGAAGTAAATCAGAAAGAGAAAAACAAATACCGTATGGTGACACATATATGGAATCCAAAAAAAAAAGGTTCTGAAGAACCTAGGGGCAAGACAGGAATAAAAACACAGATGTAGAGAATGGACTTGAGAACACGAGGAGAGGGAAGGGTAAGCTGGGACGAAGCGAGAGAGAGGCATGGACATATATACACTACCAAATGTAAAATAGATAGCTAGTGGGAAGCAGCTGCATAGCACAGGGAGATCAGCTCTGTGCTTTGTGACCTCCTGGAGGGGTGGGATAGGGAGGGTGGTAGGGAGACACAAGAGCGAGGGGATATGGGGATATATGTATATGTATAGCTGATTCACTTTTTTATTCAGCAGAAACTAACACACCATTGTAAAGCAATTATACTCCAATAAAGATGTTAAAACAAAAAACAAAAAACTTTACAGTCAGCCCTCCCTCTGCACCAGAGGTTCTGAATCCTCGGATTCAACCAACTGCGAATGGTATAGTACTATAGTATGTATTTACTGAAAAAAATCCACATGTAAGTGGACCCAAACCTGTGTTTTTCAAGGGTCAGCTGTGCTGGAAGAAAAAAGCCAATTTACCAGTCATCAAAAGCCAGGTCACTGAAAGTCAATTTTTTGACTTATATGTTTTTGATGGCAGAGAAGAAGGGGTCAAGGGAGGAAAGCTGAAAATGCTGGGGAGTGTGCAGATCAGAATAAGGTAGGATCTAAAACAGAGGGGATTCACCTTGAAAAGAAAAAGGAACATCTCTTTCTCTGATGCAGAAGAAAAAGGCAAAAAAAAAAAGTGTCAAAAAAGTAAATACTGAAGTTTAGAGGAAAGATGACATAGGCACACAAATGTCATCTTAATATTCCTTATATAATAATAGGTGCTTTTGGTCATCAGCCAGAATTAAGTAAGGCTAAGTAAGGAGCGGATTGGGCTGATTAAAGAAACTAAAGGATGAGCAAAGGATAAAATGTTATCCAAGGCCCAGGCAAAGTTAGAGTACAATTTTATAGCAATATAGGTTTGCACAATATTCTCTGGTGACTCAGAGTTGGGGTTCCTCATTGTGGTTACAGTTGTTAAGAGTTCAAGAGAGTCTGGTGCAGTTCTTCTCAGTGGGGTTTGTCATGGACCCTGATAATTGGACTGTATTAGTTTGCTAGGGCTGCCATAACACACCACAGGCTGGGTGGCTTAAGGAACTGAAGTTTATTTTCTTACACTTCTACAGGCTAGAAGTCCAAGATCTGACTATTTGCTTTGCCTTTCTCTTTTGGAATCTACGGCCTCCAGGTTCTCACTCTTTGCCAGTAACTGTGCGGGTAACTACTCTTTTCAGTAGCTCTTTGAACTCCAGTAACCATGTCCTCATAATCTTCTGCTTGCCTCCCCTGTTTCTGAGCCAATGATTAGACTTAATTCTCACAGCTACTTATACTCACTTCTGCTTACTTGTTGCTTAGTTTCTGAACTCACTGGTTCATCGTGAACTTTAATTATGCCTGTTTCTTAAAAAAATGTCCTGATGGCTGATTCCCTTGCCTTGTTAAGATTCTCACCTCCTCTGCATTTCTGGTTTTCCCCATTCCAAATTCTAGCCCCTTTTTAATGCTCTGCTACTGTCACACACAATCCCCGCATTGAGTTCAGTGTGTCTGGCCACTGTCATTTCATTTCTTATTTTATTCACCTAAATTTTTAAATTTAATTTTTAAAATATTTCTTAAATTCCTTGTTTCAGTGTAAGCTACTGAAGCCACTTCACCATTGAACAAAGAATATATCACAGCAAAATTACTTTTCCAAGTAATAGTGCCTTGTTTATAGGACTACAAGAACACTCCTACACTAAATAATCTACCAAAAAGGATGAAAATTTTATCGTTTTGGTTTGGTTGTGTTAAATTCTCTTTGAGCTATCATTATTCTACTGATATAGCATGCATATATGGTCTTCTATATTCCTGGGGACAATTTCTGAGGTAGTCCTATTCTAACTAAAGATCTCTTTAATCATACCCTGATATAACCAGAGTAAAAGGTTGTATAATTTGTCCAAAGTAGTTCTTGCTGTGGGGCATAAAAGGAAGTAAAGCATACAGTGTCTGGACCTAGGGAATATATACATCTATTTAAAGTCATGAAATATCAAGAAAAATAATTCCAAAGAAATACATAAATATGTGACAGTATAGTACACATTGCATAAATTCGTGCCAAGAGAACTAAGATTCATTGGAAAGATTATTATGCGAAAGATGAATCTTAAACTTGGCTCAGAGGGGGAGGCAGTATGACATTTAGAAAGAGCCTTAGCTTTGATGGAAGGCAGGTCTGGATTTGAATCCCAGTTTTGAAGTTTGCCAGCTGTGTGACTTTGAACAAGTACCTTAACTGCTCTGATTCTTTAGTTCTCCCCTATGTAAATGGAGACAGTCTTCTAGCGTGGCTATGAGGATAAAATTAGATCATGTAGTTTTTCCTAGCAGACACTAGATGAATAGGTATTTATATTCTTCTTTTAAGAATATTTATTTATTTATTTATTTAGGCCGTGCTGGGTCTTAGCTGTGGCGCGCAGGACCTTCATTGCGGCATGCTGACTCTTATTTGCGGCATGCACGCGGGATCTAGCTCCGACTAAGGATTGAACCCAGGCCCCCTGTACTGGGAGCGCAGAGTCTTACCCACTGGACCACCAGGGAAGTCCCGGTATTTATATTCTTCAACTCCCACTTAATCTGCCGCATTTTATATTGTCTTCATATTTTCTACTGTATATGAAAATAATACAATTTACTGGAAAATGTAGAAAGTATAGTTAAACTGTATACAGCTTCAAAAGGATTTTTTATGATCTATATTTATCACTAAAGAGGAGATTTTAAAAGTTTAATGAGGGCTTCTCTGGTGGCGCAGTGGTTGAGAGTCCACCTGCCGATGCAGGGAACACGACTTCGTGCCCCGGTCCGGGAAGATCCCACATGCCGCAGAGCGGCTGGGCCCGTGAGCCATGGCCGCTGGGCCTGCACGTCCGGATCCTGTGCTCCGCAATGGGAGAGGCCACAACAGTGAGAGGTCCGCGTACGGCAAAAAAAAAAGTTTAATGAATTTTGAAATAGTAAAGTACTTGAGATTTAGGTTCTGTGTGGCTTATATACTAGTTAAACTAGTAAGTAACTCAGATAATTTTTTGATCCCACAGGCTTCCTCTATGTCTAGAAGATTGCCAGCATTTGTTATGTTAAGGTCAAATCAATGGCTATACAGTCACGACAAGATTACTAGTAAGTGTTTCTGAGTAACGATTAAGCAGGAGAGTGTATGGTCTTCCCTGAAAACAAAGACAAGCAATTCTTTGAGAAAGCTTGAAATGACCACTGAACTATGAACCAGAGCCCAAATAATGAAAACCAAGCTACCTCCTCAACAAGAAATGTTATCCCAGAAGTGCAGCTGTGAGCTAATTAAACAGCCTAGATGGCTGTACTGAATTTTAGTACTGCATTTACAGAATTAATTCAGAGGACATGTTATTAAAGTCTTGGGTTTATCAGAAGAAGGCAGCCTCTTTTTTCGAGCAGCATTTAAAAAATTAACATACTGGATAAGCAGCTTATTGTAGATGGAGCCTCAGATCCTCTATATAGATGCAAAAACCAAGCAATGAATTTCTAACCAAAATAACGAGGCTATTGCACTCTGACGGTAAAATCCAAAAATAGTGCTTTAGATACCCAGAGAGCATGTTCAAAAATAAATTTTTATTCTATTATTATTTATTAATTATTATTTATTCTATTATTATGTTTAAGATTCTAAAAGACATATTGATGACCACTAATACATTACAATCTAACAACTAGATATATATCCAAAATATGTAGCAATTCTCAACTTAGCATAAATCAGTAATAATTGGAATGTGTAAGGCAAGGATAATTTAAATTAATGTGTAGTATAATACCTTCCCTCTTAATTAATCTTAATAACTAGTAATAACAAGATTACTCGTAAGTGTTTTAAAATTTAAAGGCTTTAAAATTTATATCTAGAAATATAAATAGTAAATAAAAATTATACTTTATCAGTAAATTCTGAAAACTGTCCTTATTTAAGTTATTATACATGGGCAGTAAGGGTAGAAGTAAGATACTGAGATAGTTAATGATGAAACTTTTTGGAGGCCATAAAGTGTTACCATTTCAGGCACCTTGATGTAGTGACCCAGAAAGACACAGAGCAAGAGAGTGAACCCTTTACAACCCTATCCATCCATCTTCTAAAATGGAGAGAGCAGCACTTATCCTACATTTCTTCCAGTGCTGTACAAAAATAAAACAATAGCTTTTGAAGAGTTGAGTAGTTTTGGTACTTATGTTGTAACAGGTAAAAATCATTCTGAAAAAAACAACACGAGCCTAGGTAGACACTTCATACTGACAAACAGATAAACCTCACATACAGTATATACTGCTATTTATAACTTTAATAGATGTGTAAAGATTTAAGTAAAGCAATGCGGCAATGCGAGGGAAATTTTCTACATAGCTTTTAAAAGTTATTTTTAGTTTTCATTTTGAACATTTTAAACATATAGAAAATAATATCATAGATATCTATGTGCCATACCTACTTTCAAACTGGGAAGGCACAGAAAATCTGATGGTAATTTTGTTAACAGGGTTGACTTTTTTTAAGGCAGGTACACATATCTGTTCTTATTGTTCCATACGGACTTACTCCTCCATCTAGAAAATCCTAGGAGTGCCATATTTTAGTTAAGTAGTTGATTTCCTCTCTAAATCCTCCAAACACCTTCCTAAATAATTCTAAGTAGGAATGAAATACTTTTGCAAGGACTGGCCTTTCAAAGCTAATTAAACAACAGCAAGAAGAAAGTTTATTAGCTTGGTAGATTTCCCAGCAGTCTGAACTTTTTTGAGCTAAGACACAGAATTTTACAAATATCCTCTCTAGCCCATCAAAGTCAGACACTCCCTTGATAAGACCATGGTAAACTCCTGCCCTACCATTACTGGAACTGTTTGACTTAAATATCTTGTCACATTTAGGGTTTAGCTTGAAAAAAGCTCTGAGGCAAAGATTAGATGACTTGATAAAATGAGATATTAGCAATTTTTTTCTTGGAGGGGATAGCTTTAGGAATAAGAGATTACAGAGGAAGTGAATTATTCAGAAGATATCTAGTTTTACCCTTAGGAAATGAGTTGGATAGATTTTAGATGGTATGTTAAGAATTTTTGGAAGGAGAGGTTCAGAAAGCAAGATGAGGTTACATAGGAATTCTGTTCAAAAAGAGTTTGTGGTCACCAAGGCAAAGATGATCAGACTGTGGATTAAAGGAGATGTTGAGAATAAGAAGATAAATTTAGACAAAATATTAGGGCTATTATCTGGAAAAGGGAATAGACCCATGCAGAGGTAATTTTTTGCTTAACAGAAACAATCTCTCATGCTCATTCAAAACTTAGTACCTAGCTATATTTCAGGTCCTGTAATAGTACTATATTTACTGGAGATACAAGACTCACAATCTAATGGGAAAAACAAAGAAGAAAACAATTCTAATTCAGTGTGATAAGTGCCAGGTATGCATGTGTGCTCTGGGAGCTTCACAGGGAGAAACAATACCTAAGCTGAATTTTGAAAAATTAGCTTGGCCATAAGATGGTAGAGGAGGAGATTTTTCAGGTAGAAGGAACCACACATACAAAGATAGGGAGGTGTGCGGAAATGCTAGTTCTTTACAAATTATAGGTAATTCACAATGCCTGGAGTATAGGATGTAACTGAGGTTAGATATGGGAATGAGGTTGGAGAGAAAGAATGAGGTTGGCTGGGACCAAAGCCTTTAATAGGATGTCGAGAAGTCTGGTTTTAAGCAGCAGGTGACAGGATCAGATGTGTGTTGTAAAAAGTTACTCTGATAGCATCATGAATTAATGGTTGCAAGGGGTGAGGACAACTCTTTGAAGGTTGGGCTATTTTAGTAATGCAATTGGAAGTGATGAAGATGTAAAATGGGCAAGTGGTGATGGGGATAGAGATGAGGGAAAATATTAAGGAGTTGGACTCTGTAGGACTCTGAGATCAATTGAATCGGAGGGGGTAGAAGGATAATAGAGAGGAAGGATTCAGACTCATCCGGAGTTAGGCTTGGAATGTTATGCTTACAAAGAAGCCTTCCAGCAAAATCTGCATTTTTAACTGTCAGACGTTTTTGCATTGAATACAGGCTTGGAATCCTGTGATCTCTAACCTTTATAACTCTAAAAGTCCTATTTACATTCGTATTACTAGAAAGATAAACTATCAGAGAATCATGTTAAATGAACAACTTCTCTAGAGTTGAAATCTATCGGTTTTCCTATATTTCTTCAGTAACTTACACAGGTCTATAGTGATTTCCCAGCAATTATGTAGATAATTCCTCACCTAGACCAGAGTAATCGTCTAGACAGGGTGTCTTAAGATGTTAAGTTAAAGCTCAAAATGTGCATATACATGTCTTTGTCTCTTCCTGTCTCTATATATCTAACATATCTCTAGGTAGATAGGTAGATGACAGCTAGATAGATAGATAGAGATATCATATATATTTGAAAGTTCTGTATATACAGAAGTTTCTATAACATATACATGTGGTTCCTATAATCATTCTATCTGAACCAAACTCCAAAGATTTAGGTAAAAATATATTTTGGATTTGATACAAATCTCTCCATATTAAGTCACTTATTCCATCTGAAGCTGCAAGTTGTCACAATCAATAGTCATTAATGGTGATTAGAAAGGAACTGATCAGGAAAGGAGTCAAATGGCAAAATTACTTTCCAAAAAGAAACAAAGCCTTTGTAATAAATACAAAAAACACAACTCAGTAGGTGGCAAAAATAATTGAGGCCAAAATGGCCAATTCAGTGAGTAGGATAAAAGGATAGAAAATATCACTCTTATTCCCTTTGACCCAAATTCTTGGACAATAGTAGGAAGAGCTGTTAGAGCTGCCTTTCCATTCCCCTGTGCTGCCCTTTCTGTGCCTTCTTTTGAATACAAAGCATTTCCCTGCTGCCCAGACTTCTTCCTGGTGCTCCACCCCGGCCTCGTACCAACAGACCTAGCGTCTTCCTTTCCATCTATAAACCTAAAGTGATAAAGGATGGTGTGAATTTTAGACACCTCAATAAACGGGACATATATTTTTGGTTAGAGAATAGTTATCCCTTTGGGTCAGTCTCAAACTGAAGAATACCCAAGGAGCTGCCCACTTTTATCTGTATGATACTTTCTTTCTAAAGAAAGAAAAAGTAAAAAATAAAAATAAAAATTTTTTTATGGTTCGTATTCTTGCCACAATGATGACTCAGGACATTGATAAGCATGTCTTTCATACTTTCCCCCCGTCACTTTTCCACTGTATCTCGTTTTACGTGTGTGCTAATCACAAAAATCCTAAGTGCAATAATTTGTAAAATTTGCCATGACTGTAAAGAAACATATAGAGTTTTATAGAGTTTGAATACCATCCATGATAAAATGTCCACTTTCTTTTGATTTTTATTTTGCTTGGCTTCCAAACTTGGTGATAGTAACTTAATAGGCAAAGAGTAGACCATTATCCCTTTAGCTGATCTCCACTGGTTAATTCATAGGAGGCTTTTAGAATACACTTATTATACAATTGACAGAGATTTGTGCCTCCTTTGTTAAGTTGTTGGTCATAAAAGGCTTTGTTTAGTAATTGTCCATCACTTATTTGATTGCAGTGTCAACAGCACAGTCTCCTGCTCAGAGACTGCTTTCTCAAAGTCTAGGCAGTCTCCCTGATCTTCCATATTTCTCTTCAGGTTCTCTCTGACATCTGTTCTCTTCCAAATCCCAGTGCTTCTGCTGGTCTCCTCATTTGTAAAAAACAAAGCTTTGTAATTTTCACGAAGATTGGAATAATCAGACTTTGTTTCCCTGCCCATTTCTCTTCTGTAATTAACATATCCTATTGCTTTAGAGTAATCCTCCTACTCTAAGATTCATACTCTGATTTTATAATTTAGGTCATTATAAAATATATTCCAGGGAACAATTCTGGTCTTCAAATGAGGTGCTTGTAAACATAGCATTATTAGAACTCAAGAGTGTTTCCATCTTTTGTATTTGTCATGTATTTGTATACGCCTCAAAGCTGAAATATTCTGCACTTGACTTGCAGCTACTTTCTCCTCCTCCCTCTTGTAATAGTTACAAGATTCTTCCTTAGGTCATCGCAAACTGTCCTATTTCCTCCCTAGTCTAATGGTGCACTTATGTTCAGTATACTTGGGCTGCCTGTTTGCTCTTGAGTTTATTTCTCTTCCTTTTTCAGAGAGTACAGAATTTGAGCATGGTGAATACAATTGATATTCTCTGTTATTTGTCAGGCAAGTAGCTAATTTAAGACCTAAAATAGTAGTGTACATTATTATAAATAACAATTATAAGTGACCAAGTACCAATCTTGTGCTTTCAGCTGTAGAAAAGGAAATTTTCTTACAAAACCAAATACTAAATACTATCGGTAATAAAATGTTCATGCTAATCATAGTGGTAAGATTTTGAAAGTTAGAAATGTTGATATTCTAATATCACCATTTCTCCCCGTGGTACTTAGTAGAACGTGGAACTATATTCTAAATCTAGAGCATTTTTCTTTACGATATTATTTTACAGCTCATTCTAATTCTAACTAAAAAGTAAGTCTTTTCTAGAACTACTATTACCAATGAAAAATTGTGTTGACAGCGCCCTACTACTTTGTCAGTGGGTAACCTTGCTTTTGCTAGAACTGATTCTATTGTCCATACTAGATAGGGCAGAAACTGAACTGGTGAAGGGAGATAGATAAATCTAAATTTCTGGGATCTTCCCTGGTGGTCCAGTGGTAAAGAATCCACCTTACAATGCAGGGGACACGGGTTCGATCCCTGGCCAGGGAACTAAGATCCCACGTGCTGTGGAGCAACTAAGCCCATGCAGCACAACTACTGAGCTCGTGCACCTCAACTAGAGCCCAGGTGCTGCAAACTACAGAGCCCATGTGCCCTGGAGCCTGCCCACAACTAGAGAAGAGAAAACCGCGCATCACAATTAGAGAGGAGTCTGCACGACGAAGAGCCTGGGTGCCACAACGGAAGATCGCTCTTGCCGCAACTAAGACCCGATGCAGCCAAAAATAAATAAAATAAATAAATAATAAATCTTTAAAAAGAATTTCTGGAGCATCTTTTTTTTCTCTTTCAGTATAAATATTTAATCATGCCAGGAGAAATTCTGAAAAAATTGTGACAGTGGGATTGATTTTCCCTATAAGTAGGGCACTCATTGTGTATCTGAGAAAGGAACTAACACTTTTTAAGTCTTTCTAAGTGATGGCTCTATTCTAGGCACTTTAAAATATTCGCTTTCATCTTCGCTGTTTCCTACAAACCAGGTACTATCATCCCTATTTTACAGATGAGTAATTAAGACATAACTTGCCCACAGTTGCACAGTTACTACTAGGAAGAGCCAGGTTTATGACAAAAAGCTGATTCTAAAGCTCACGTTCTTTTCACTTTCTTTAAATAGGCCCTTCCTGCTCATTCTTAAGGGGAAATATCAGCCTTGCAATGTATTATGCTGCCTACCTCGAGAGCCCTATAGTTTGATGGATATGAATGTGGTCTCTGGAGTTGAACTAGTTGGGTTCCTACCACTCACTAATTTTGTAATCTTAAGCAATTACTTGATGTCTCTTTGCCTCAGTTTCTTCATCTGTCAAAAGGGAGCAATTACAATAATATCCACTCAATACTGTGATTTGTGAGGACTAAATGAGAGAACACATATAAAGTACTCACTAGAGTGGCCGACACACAGAGAGTGTTTAATAGATCTTATTTTCTAGGAGTTTGTTTCTTTATAAAAATTTGTCTTTCTGTGGGTAGAGAAAAGAAATATGGGTTGTAATTTATTTTTTCTTGGCTTCTTATGTCTGGCTCTAGCAATCAGTGTTTTGTTTTTGATCCCTACCCAATTTTGCATATTCATTGTTTTTCCTTCATCTTTCCATATGGAAGATGAAAACATGACCATCAGTTTAATTCTTTGCTAATCCTCCCTTTGAGAGATGGAGTCTAATTTTCCTTCTGTTGAATACAGGCTACACTTGGTGACTTGCTTGATGAATAGAATATGATAGAGTGGGACTTGTGAAGCTAATTAATAGGAAGTATTGAATCTTCTGCCTATACCTTTCGAATGCTCACTTTGGGAGGTCTCAACCACCAGGGAAGAAACCTGATTGCCTTGAGAACTCCATCTTGGACAGTCATGTGTAGGCCCTCTGACCATCAGGCCCAGCTAAGCCCAGCCTTCTGGTCATCCCTGCCAAGGAATCAGAAATGTGAGTAAAGTTGTCTTGGATCCTCCAGACTGGCCCATCCACCAGATGAATATCACTGAAGGTCCTCAGTTGCTAGAAGACTCTCTCAGCTGACACTTGCCCTAATTCCTGACCCACAAAAGTATGAGATATAATAAAATGGTGGTTGTTTTAAGCCACTACATTTTGGGATAAGTTATTACATAGCAAGATATAACTGAAACATGCATTTATTTATTTAAAAAGAAACTATTCTGCCAGCAGCTCTTGTAGACACTGGGGGATGCATCTGTGAATAACCCAAGCAAGGCCACTGTTCTCATGAAGGCTACACTCCACTGAGGGAGACAGACAATAAAAAATAGACAGTATTTAATACATTCATAATTTTGGATATACATAAATACTGTAGAGAAAAAAATAAAGCAAAGAAAAACACAGAGACTGACAGGGGTAGGTGAGTGGATATTTAGGTCAGCTGATGGGGAAAGACTTCTTTGAGGCATTTGAGCAGAAATTCAATTACACATTCATTTACTCACTCACTCATTAATCCACCTACCTATTCAATGAACAATCAATTATTAACCACTGCTCTGTGTCAGGCACTGTGCTAAGTGCAGAATAAGATAATGATAATGTCTTGTGAGATAAACAGACATGTAGAGATAATAACAACATTATATGAATATGCTATCAAAGAGATATGCACGTAGAGCTTTGGAAGCACAATAAAGAGGCATTAGGCCCAACCATGAGGAAGTTAGGAAGATATAATACTTCTTTAAGTAATATGCGTTTCCATGGACATATATACACTACCAAACGTAAGGTAGATAGCTAGTGGGAAGCAGCCGCATGGCACAGGGATATCGGCTCAGTGCTTTGTGACCGCCTGGAGGGGTGGGATAGGGAGGGTGGGAGGGAGGGAGACGCAAGAGGGAAGAGATATGGGAACATATGTATATGTATAACTGATTCACTTTGTTATAAAGCAGAAACTAACACACCATTGTAAAGCAATTTTACCCCAATAAAGATGTTAAAACAAAAAAAGTAATATGCCTTTCAAAGGAGTCAACTGGGGGAACTGAATATTTATTCAAATGATGCTTATTCAAATGCTATGGCTCAAAACACATCAGCAGCTCCCTTTTTGCTACTGCGCACCTAGAGCACAGTGCCTAGCCCATACACACTGCAGAAATATTTATTGACTTAAACTTGCTTTAAGATTCAGTTATAAGTCATATAAGAACATTTCTTGCTATTGCTATTCCTCTTTTTTGAACCAAAATGATCTTATATAATATAATCATCCATTCCTCTTATTCATCAGACTTAGCCCTGAAGTTTTTTTCCTCCCCCCACCAAATTTATCCTAAACAATGAAGATTTGCCATCACTGAGGATATTCAAAAGAATACCGTTTTCACTTTTTAAAGGATGGCTCCAAAAAAAAGTGTTGAAAATATTTTTAGTAGTAGCAGCAGCAGAGACAGCATGAATGCAGGACCTCCTGCAGTGACTCGGTTGAAAGAAGCATCATTCTTTGGGATGTTTAAGTGATGCTGGTTTTGTTTCGAAGAAGCAGTTGTTACTTTATAATCATGCCATGTTTTTGCAGATGAGTTTAGCTTATTCTCATTTGGACTCCTGTTTTCAACTATCTTCTATGCTCCATGGATACCCTCAAATATGTCTTCCACTTCAAACTTCTGATTTCTTATCACCTATACCCCAAAGTTTCCCCAAACCCTAAAATTCTGTTTCTCGTAACTTTCTTGGCTGCCCAAACATTTACTTCTCTTTTAATCTCTTCTTAATAAATGATGTTATCACCACCGTAGTTGCCTCAGGTAAAAATGTGGAGGTCATTTTGGACACCTGCTTCCTCAACATTCACAACCAATCTCAACACATCTTGCTGATTCTACTTTCAAAATATATCTGAATTTCCAATCACCCTCTCCCACTACAATTACCTTGATACAGGATTTTATTAGTCTTTTGCTACTATTGTCTCTTTTGCATGAAATGCTCTTACCCATCTTCACTACCTAGTGAACACATTTTTCAAGACATGGGTTAAACTCACCTGTTCTATATCCTGTAGCATCCTTGTAGCCTTAGCCACCTTATAGTATTAATCATTTATGTTAGGTCTGTCTTCAATTTTCTTTTTTCACAGCCTTCATGGCATTCCACTAATTCATTTAGTCAACAAGTATATATTAACATGGGGCAGGCAGTCTGCTAGATGCTGTTGTACAAAACAGACATTATCTTAGACCTTGTGGAGCATATAATATAGCGAGGAAGATGGAAAATAAAAGAAATAATTACAGTAGAGAACAATAAACATAATGATAGGTGGATGACAGCCATGAAAAAATATAATGTAATTATATGGGGTTAGAAAAAGGTTTTCCTGAGGCAATGACATTTAATCTGAGACCTGAAAGATGAGTTAGGGTCAGCCAGATTGAGAAATAAGAAGGTGGGACAAGGAAGGAGAGTATTCCATTCAGAGCAAATAGCATATGGAAACACTCAGAGGTCACAAAGAGAGGGAAAGCGTGGAAAAAAATACTATAAGCCTCTCAGTAAACATCTATTGAATGAATATAAGGTCTGGGGACATGGGTCCATTTATGCTGAGCTTTCTGAAGAACATAAAACTCTTTGGTTTAATTACACAACAAACTTTAACAATAGTTTGTCGACTTCCCTGCATTCTTAAATAGAAACCATGTAATTTCAGTTTTATTTGACAATTCAAGATGGTCAATAATAATTTCAGTAATTATATTGATATGACAGTCATTGTTAGCTGCCTTTATTCATATCCACTCCAACGTCTCTTTTCCCTTGTTAAGAAAACCTGACCTAAAATGACTTCATATGTAAAAATAACCTCTTTTATAGGCACAGTGGCTCCTCCCATAGCAGTATTGGGTAGCACTGGTGTAAACTCCACACCTCCTACAGTGGCAATCTTGTACTTTTTTTGGTAATATCAATACTTATTTTCATTTTATATGAGCCCATGCTCCAATGTTATGGCAGAAAATATCCCAAGATATTCAGAAGAATTTAAAGGTACCATTAAAACTATTTCATTCACATTTTGAGCTTCTGTGTATATATGAATTTGGAAGGTTTTCAGCTGCAAGTAGCAGAAAACCACAGTGACTTAATCATCAGGATATTTATTGTTTTCCTGACAAAAAATCTGGTGATAAATGGCAGTGCAGTGATTCAGTGAGGATCTTAGCTCTTTCCATTCTGCCATTCCATCACTCTCAGCTGTTGGCTTTTGTTTTCCAACTTAGAACCTCATGAGGACAAGATGGCTGCCACAGCTTCAAGCATCATGTCCTCAAACAAGTGTTCAAAGGAAAAAGAGAGGGAAGGGTTCAAAAGACTTTCTTCTTATACCCCCTCTCTTTTATCATGAAAGAAATGCTTTACCAGAAACCTCTTAACTGACTTCCTCTTACTTCATACTCAGCAGAAGTAGGTGACTTACCTATGACTAGATCAATAACTGGCAAAAAGGATTGGAGTTGCTATGATTGCCTTAGACAGGGGTTGATAAAGTATGGTCCTGGGCCAAACCCAGCTCGATGCTTGTTTTTGTGAATAAAGTTTTATTGGAATACAGCCACACCCATTCATACACATATTGTCTATGCCGGTTTTGTGCTATAATGGTAAAGCTGATGGGTTGTGACATAGATCATATGATCTGCAAAGCCTAAAATATTTATTACCTGGCTTTTTATGAAAAAAGTTTGACTTCCTCTGGTGTAGACTATGATTAATTCCCTAAAGCTGGCCATAAAACCAGGATTCTCTAAACAAAAAGAAGAAAGAATGGCTCTTGGAAAGGCAACTAATCGTGACTGTCCCCCACCATCATTCATAACATCATTTACATGGTAATTAATGCAGATTTCAACAAATGGCTAAGCAGATACACTTCTTGAAAACATTTTTACCAAACTGTTGGTTTGGACCCTTTACCTTTTGTTCTTTTGCCATCCCACCCAATTCTTAATAACATCCCTAATCTCCTCTTTCAAAACTTTCTTTCAGCCTTTAGAAATTAAGATGAATTCTTCAGCATTAAAGGTCCTGGAAGGAGTGTGATGTGGAATTCAATTACTGAGTAAAACAAATTTCAATTTTTTTTCATCCTGCAACACATGATAAGGTACCTCTCTGCTTCACGTTACTCTGGTATCTGATTTCCTTCCCTGGAAGGACACCATGGGCCTAGTTCGTGTTTTCCCCCAAGTATAAGCTACTCTTCTCAGAACTAAGGGAGAAACATTAGAAGAAAGTGTCTTAGAGATATTGGTAAGCAATTAGAAGATGCACCACCAAATGCTAAGTAAGAAGATGTGTCAATTTGAAGTAGATGAAAGAAAGAGACGCTGGATGAATTCTCTGATGTGTGTTTTCATGGTGTGCAGGTTCCAAGTCTCCGTGTGCTGCTTGTGAGCTTGGGCTGAGGCTAATTGAAGGAGATTATGAGAGTCCATACATTTTTCTATCACCACATAGTCTCCTACTCTTTTACCCCCAAATCCTATAGCTTTTCATCTAGGAGTCACAAAGAAGCTTTTAAAAATAGAGGCACTGGATGAGGAACAAGGGTCTGGGACATGAAGGAGACCATATCACTTTGTTCAACAGCCATCAGAAGTCAGTTTCAACTTTTTAGCTCTAATCGTATGGAGAGGTTTAACCCACAGTTTGATGGAAAAAATCAACAGTGTGAAATTTCAGAATACAGAATATCTATAAGTTAGGACGCACAGACCTTCTATGACCCATTTTATGGCTGAAACTTCAATTCAAAGAAGAGACAATTCAATTGAGTTGATCTTCTTGTGCTTCCGCTTTCCTTGGAACAATAGCCCTGTAGGGCAGGAGGGATAAAAAAGGGCTTCCAGGGTTCCACCTATTTAAGCCCCTGGACCTCTCAGCCTCCCCACATCTCCTTGTTCAGGCCCTCTCCACAGTGGCCATTAAGAATTCAATCCTGGGCTTCCCTGGTGGTGCAGTGGTTGAGAGTCTGCCTGCCGATGCAGGGGACATGGGTTCGTGCCCCAGTCTGGGAAGATCCCACATGCCGCGGAGCGGCTGGGCCCGTGAGCCATGGCCGCTGAGCCTGCGCGTCCGGAGCCTGTGCTCTGCAGCGGGAGAGGCCACAACAGTGAGAGGCCCGCGTACCGCAAATAAAAATAAAAAAATAAAGAATTCGATCCTGTTGCCAACTCTCATTCCCCACCTGCTGGCTCTGGTCCATCCACCTGTCCGCTCACTGCAGCTGTCACCCCTTCCTTTCTCTCAGAGGTGTGTAGCGGATCCCTCCTCACCACTGCTCTGCTCACAGTTCTGTTCTATGATCCCAGTGTTAGCCTGACTCTTATTTACAGGCACTTCTGCCAAAGAATCTGGAGCATTTCCTAGGGCCTGGGAGGGAGTAAATTTGAGTGATGTAACCTTATGTCTTCCTAAAACGTTCTCTTCCTCACAGGTATCATGGGATGGATTCTAAACATCTTGACCTCTTTCCTACTTTAGGTGGAGTGGTTCATCTTCCCTTTTCTTTTTTGGGTGAGAGAGCGTCAATTATGGTTTCCCAGGCTTTC
The DNA here is from genome assembly GCF_008692025.1 of Phocoena sinus. Lineage (NCBI taxonomy): Eukaryota > Metazoa > Chordata > Mammalia > Artiodactyla > Phocoenidae > Phocoena > Phocoena sinus. The sequence goes on along the minus strand of NC_045772.1, from coordinate 30,699,082 downwards.
CATCTCAATTTTTCTCTCAAGAGGTCTGGTAGATTCTTGAGCAGTTAGAACTCCTGGAAGTCTGTTATTTTTGTTTTTTTATTATTCTCAATTCTCAATGTAAATACACTGACTTAATTCTTCCTTGCTTTCCATCTTTTCTCATCTGCTGGCCCTTAAAGCACTGGCATCTTAAAGTAAGGCCATCAATACGTCACGGTAAACCTTGGTTTTTATGATAATAAAAAATAGTGCTAGGGCTTCCCTGGTGGCGCAGTGGTTGAGAGTCCGCCTGTCGATGTGGGGGACATGGGTTCGTGCCCCGGTCCGGGGGGATCCCGCATGCCGCGGAGCGGCTGGGCCCGTGAGCCATGGCCGCTGGGCCTGTGCGTCCGGAGCCTGTGCTCCGCAGCGGGAGAGGCCGCAACAGTGAGAGGCCCACGTACCACAAAAAAAAAAAAAAAAAAAAAAAAAATAGTGCTGTGTGTTTTCTAACTTGTGGACTATTTGCTTCTTATCGAGAACATCTCAGCTTTAACACACGCTGGCACACTTGGGACCGTGTAGGAGGTGCTAAAACGCGTGCGGTTGGACTTTGAGGTAGGGGGAGGCCCAACACTTATGACCCTGGTATTCAGTCACTTATTCACTTATTAGACTTTTAATAAACATTTGCTATGTTTAAGATAATATGATAATGATACCGGAGACTACAAAGATGCAAGAGGCATAGCCCAAACAGTTAGTGTACAGAGAAGAGCATAATTTAGACACAACTGTGGGAATCTGAAATAGAACCTATTTGAGTTATAAATTTACAAATATTCCCCATGGAGATGACATCTGAAGTTTTGTGACAGGCATTCATTCATTAAGTCAACAAGAATTTATTAAGTACCTCTGTGGCAGGTGCTTATAAAGCATGAGCAAACAGAAATGGGGAGTTATTGTTTAATGGGTACAAAGCTTCAGTTTTGCAAGATGAAAAGAGTTCTGGAGATGGTGGCAGTGGCAATGGCTGTACAACGATATGAAGGTACTTAATATAATGGAACTGTACATTAAAAAATGGTTAAGGTGGTAAATATTATGTGGAATTTACCACAGTAAGAAACTGAACAAACAACCCAACAAAAAATAAATAAATGAACACATAATTTTCTTATTGAGGTATAAATGCTGTACAATATTATTTAAGTTTCAGGTGTACAACATAGTGATTCACAATTTTTAAAGGTTATATTCCATTTATAGTTATTATAAAATATTGGCTATATTCCGTATGTTGTACAATATATCCTTGTGGCTTATTTATTTTATACATAGTGGTTTGTACCTCTTAATCCCCTACTTCTACCTTGCCCCTCCCCCCTTTGCTTTCCCCATTGGTAACCTCTAGTTTGTTCTCTATGTCTGTGAGTCTGTTTCTTTTTTGTTATATGCACTACTTTGTTTTACTTTTTAGGTTCCACATATAAGTGATATCATAGAGTATTTGTCTTTCTCTGTCTCACTTAATTCACTTAGCATAATACCCTTCAAGCCCATCCATGTTGCTGCAAATGACAAAATTTCATTTTTATTGGCTGAGTAATATTCCATTGCATATATACACCACATCTTCTTTATCCATTCATCTGTTGATGGACACTTAGGTTGCTTCCATGTCTTGGCAATTATAAATAATGCTGTTATGAACACTGGGGTGCATGTACCTTTTTGAATTAGTGTTTTTATTTTTTTTGGATATATACCCAGGAGTGGAATTTCTGGATCATATGGTAGCTCTATTTTCAGTTTTTTGAGGAACCTCCATTCTGTTTTCCATAGTGGCTGCACCAATTTACGTTCTCACCAACCGTGTACGAAGTTTCTCTTTTCTTTTTTTTTATTTATTTAATTTTTTTTTTTTTGTAATTTATTTTTGGGTGTGTTGGGTCTTTGTTTCTGTGCGAGGCCTTTCTCTAGTTGCAGTGAGTGGGGGCCACTCCTCATCGCGGTGCGCGGACCTCTCACTGTCACGGCCTCTCTTGTTGCGGAGCACAGGCTCCAGACGCGCAGGCTCAGTAGCTGTGGCTCACGGGCCCAGCTGCTCCATGGCATGTGGGATCTTCCCAGACCAGGGCTCAAACCCGTGTCCCCTGCACTGGCAAGCAGATTCTCAACCACTGCGCCACCAGGGAAGCCCTTTTTTTAATTTTTAAAAATATTTATTTATTTTCGGCTGTGTTGGGTCTTTTTTGCTGCGCACAGGCTTTCTCTAGTTGAGGCGAGCAGGGGCTACTCTTCGTTGTGGCGCACGGGCTTCTCATTGTGGTGTCTCCTCTTGCTGCAGAGCACAGGCTATAGGCACACGCACTTCAGTAGCTATGGCACGTGGGCTCAGTAGTTGTGGCATGCGGGCTTAGTTGCTCCGTGGCGTGTGGGATCTTCCTGGACCAGGGATCGAACCCGTGTCCCCTGCATTGGCAGGTGGATTCTTAACCACTGCACCCCCAGGGAAGCCCCAAGTTTCCCTTTCCTCCACATCTTCACCAACATCTGTTATTTGTGTAATGACCACATGACTTTGAAAAATATATGAGTGAACAAAAAAAGATCTTTGCCTCTATGGAGCTTATAATCTAGCAGGGAGAGATAGACCATGTATAGTTAAATTACTCCTATGTTGGAAGGTGATAAGTACTATAGGCACAAAAAGAACAAAGAAGGAGAGATTAGGCATCCTGAGGGGGGTTGCTATTTTACACTGGATTGTCAGCCTAGGCTTTTCTAAGGAGGTGACTTGAGCGGAGACATGGAGATGATGGAATTAACCACATGAATATCTTGGGAACAGCCAGTGCAAAAGTTCGAAGGTGGGAGCATGCCTGGCATGTTGAAGGGACCACAAGGGGGCCAGTGTGGCTGGGTCAAAGTGAGTGGGCAGGAGTAGGGGAAGAGTAGTAGGAGTTGTGGTCATGGACATAAGGGGAGGTCAGATCATACAGATTCTTGAGATCACTTGAAGGAGTTTGGTTTTTTACTCAGAGAGAAATGGGAACCATTGCAAGTTTGTCAGGAGAGGAATGCCATGATATGACACAGTGTAAAAGGAGAACTCTACATAGATAACACAGGGGGCATGAGAAGAAGTATGAGATCCATCAGCAGAGTGTTGAATTCATCTCTGGGTGAGAGATGCTGGTGGTTTGAACCAGAGTAGTAGCACTGGAGGTGGAAGGAAGTGGTTAGATTTAAAAATTTATTTTAAAGTTAGAGCCAATGGAATTCTCCGAAAAAGTAGAAGTGAGTGGAGAAGAGTCAAGGATGACTCCAATATTTTTGACCTGAGTACCTGGATAGATGGCATGCCAATATGGGAGATGCTCTAAGTGAGCAGGTTTTTGTTTTGTTTTGTTTTTTTGGAGGGGAGGGGGGAGTTTGAGGGGGAGACCAGGAGTTAGTTTTGAATGCATTGAGTTAGCTCTGTCATCAGTGCAATTCATTTTTTAAAAGTTGCACAAGTGAGGGCCATGGAAAGCATGAGTCAGTGATATAGCATCTGTCACATGGTATTAGCTCAGAGTAGGAGAGTCCTTTTAGATGTGGAAGAAAAAAGAGGATGCAGGATTGTAAGAACTCCATGACTGACTCACGCTTTTTATGAACCTCATTTGTGCATTTTGAAACGGTTAACTGTAGTGATAAGAGAGCTAACATTTATGGAGCTCTTACTATGTACTTGACACATGACATGTAACTCATGCCTAGGTGTATAATTGGAGGAAATGTTAAATTTCACTTAGAGGCTACTGAATGCAAAGGTGTAACTTTTCCCCCATCCAAATTCATGGCACCCTGTCTTCTATCTTTGGACTCCAGGTTAACAACCCTTGAGTGATTTATAGTTTACAAACACCCCTTCACATACATGATACATCTTTAGAGCAATCTTATGGGGGGATCAGTGAAGTCATCCTTTTCATGCTCAGAGGGCTAGAGTGGCTTGCCCGAGATAGAAACACCAGTTTGAGGTTCTAGGTCCTCTGACTTCAAGGTCAACAATTTCCCAACACCACCTGCTGTCCAACTTTTTCTTTAGCATGCTTTAAACCTGTGAACATTTTATAATAGTACAACAAACACCTGTTCACCAATTGATATTTTGCCATATTTATGTCTTTACACACACACTGTTTTTCGGTGACCTATTTGAAAGTAAGTTGCAGACAACCTGTCACATCCAAGTATATTTAGCCTGCATCTCTTAAGAATAAGGACATTCTCCTACATAATAAATCTTTTCACACCTAAAAAAACTAATAATAATTATCTAATAATAATGATTCAATGACATCACCTAATATATCATCTGTATTTACATTTCTAAAACTGTCCCCCATTTTTCATCGCTCTATTTCTTTTTCTATCTAGGAACCAATCTAGGATCATGCATAACATTTGAGTAGTCTATCTTTTATATTTTTTCACAGAACAGTTTCCCCAGTTTTTGTCTTTCAAGCTATTACCTTTTGTGAAAAGTCAGGTCACTTGTCATGCAGAGTGTCCTAAGTTCTGTATTTGTTTGATTGTTTCCTTGCAGTTCGCTTTAGGTTAAAATGCTTTGGGCAGGAATAGTACAGAGGTGAATGTCAGGTTGCTCCCCTGTTGGTGGTATTTAGTTTGGTTACTCGATTAAGATGGTGACTGCCAGATTTCTCCTTTGTAAAGATAAACTTTCCCCCTTTTAATTAATAAGTCAGCTATGGACTAATGCTTTGAGACCAAGGTTTTAGCATCCATTGATGATACTTGCCTAAATCACTTACTACACTGGTAGCTACAAAATTCCCATGATCTTTCTATGCTACCTATAGACCAGCACTCTTCTCCTAAAGCTTTACTCCAGTACTGAGACCACTGTGTTAGTATATTCCTCTGTGGACATGGGCCATGCACTGAGGGAAGGAGCAGGAAGTGAGCCATGGGAGAGCAGATCAGATAGCAGATAGGGTGATCTCTGTGTTTCAGAAATGCCAGGCAGGGCATATTATTGTGAAGCAAAAGGGCTACTTGGTGACAGAAAAGTTTCAGTTCCGTAATTCTTGGGTGGTTACAGTTTGTGTTTTATATAATTTAGCCATCTTTTCCTTCAAAATAGTTTTTTTTGGGGGGAAGGAAAAAGGATTAAGGCATATTATATTAGATATAAATCTATTTTTAACCCCTTTACTATTGTGCTCTGTCCTCTTCACCTTCTTTTTCTTCCTTCTTATTTTTTATTCTTTTCTTCTCTCTCTAGATGACTTTTTCTTTTTAAAATCTTAAAATTTCTTTCTGATTTTTCTATTTTTTCAATTTACCTCTTCCAGTTGACCAGTCTCTACCTTTTTCTTCTAGTTGATCTGTCCCTCCTACCCTTCTACATAAAAAGAGGGCTTTAGAAGTTATAAGGCAATTTTAAATTATGGCATATGATGTTCAACTCTTCTTATAATAAAATACCTGATTTTAGAAGATTTAAAAAAATATATTACAATATATTCTCAAACAACCACCGATGGACTTAGTTGTCTCAACAGTACTTTTGTTATTTTAAAATAAACTATTTTGTTAACCACACCCTTTCTCCTATAAAGCTGAAAAATAATAAACTTTCTTTTTTCTTTCATTTTTTTCTTGGTAGTTTCCAACCACATTTTTACTGTGGTTTCATGTAAGCACTTGCTGATAATCAACTGACAAGTGTTGTTATGTTCAGGAGTCATGCTTATGAAGTACGAAAAAGTGAAACAACATTTGAGAAAAATGTATATTTAACTCTCAAAACATTAAGTTACTATGACAAGAAAAACAAATGAATTTTCTCTAATATGCTCACCTGTTCCACAAACAGCCCTTGGGTTGTTCAAAGATAACTGTCACGATCCACTCTGTAATTTAAAATAAAGATTAAAAACTTTTTTTTTTGCCTCAATGTACTTTACTTAAAAAATTCCACAGGCTCTAGCAATTCTCTCCTAATTTACAACTCAAAATAATAATAACAATACTATAGCATATGGCATAGTTTTAAATTGGTAAACATAATTTTGTTGACTGATATGATTTAGAATTCAACTCTGAACCAGAGCTAGGGATGGATGAAGCTCAGGCACATGGACTGGAGAACGCCTTCTGTGTGGGCAGTGCACGAACCTGCTTGTCAGTATCTTTCAGTAGGTTGGAAAGAAAGAGCTGAAGGATACTTTTGTTCTGCCCCCAGGACATCCTTGGCCCTACCCCTGCCAAACAAGGAATGCTATTTTCTTCCAGATGTTAACCCAAGCCTTACCTAAAACTTCTGAGGCTAGAAATTCGGACAAATAGAGTAAATTATATTTCAGAAGAAAGATTGCCTGAAGATCAGCTTTGAATCCTGTTTAAGATTAAGCAAGAGTTTCCTAAACTTTGTTGAATTTAGAAGTTATCCTTCTTATTGAATAAAACAAAACAACACAAAATGTGTGTTTAAAAAAATGGTGGCACTTGCATTCTGTGGAATTCACTTTGGAAATTAAAGTTTAATGACTCTATACTGAAAGTTAAGGCCTAAACCAGATAGCTTTTGAAGGTTCTTTCAATCCCTATAACAATAAAATTCCAGTATAATGTGTTAACAAGATCTCATTTTCAACCTAACGTGTTAAAAAAATACTATAGATTTTATAAATCTATAAAAAAATGTGTAAAGTAAAAAAAATGTGTTGTTTACTAATGTAAATGCAATTTTAAGGGGAATTAAAACAATGAGTTTTAGTTACATGACTTTTTCTTTCTTTTTTTTTTTTTCGCGGTATGCGGGCCTCTCACTGCTGTGGCCTCTCCCGTTGTGGAGCACAGGCTCCGGACGCGCAGGCTCAGCGGCCATGGCTCACGGGCCCAGCCGCTCCGCAGCATGTGCGATCTTCCTGGACCTGGGCACGAACCCGTGTACCCTGCATCCTGCATCGGCAGGCGGACTCTCAACCACTGCGCCACCAGGGAAGCCCACATGACTTTTTTTGATGGTTAAAAACGCATTGTTTTAAACTGAAAGATTTAATATTTTATTATGATCTAAATATTAACGGGCTTATGACTCAGATGTTTTGATTATAACTTTAAAAAACATTCTCTTGTAATCTTTTAAAATTCAAAACCAAGAAAAGGTCAAAACCTGTCAATGCAGATTTTCTGATGTCTAGGTCTTTGCCTTTGAAATCTGTGGTACCATTTAGAAATAACCTAAAAATTAACTTGCAGGTGGTTTTACCTAATTCATTTCTCTGCCTCAGTTCACAAGTTTACAAGTTACCAAATCACAGGGAAAATAACAAATCTGCTTTGTCTACGATAGGTAAATATCTGTAGTAAAATGGAATTTATGTGAAGGAACCAATAATGTTTAAGAATCTGCTGATGAAAGATGATATTGAGTAACATGGTAGAGTCCTATCTTAAAGTGGTAATGGCTCTGATTCTTTAATGACACAGGTTCTTTATTAGTTGTTTATTTAGGACAGGCTCAAGTAGAGACACAATCTTGTAACTACTGCTAGTTTCTACCCATTCTCAACCTACTCTTCAGGACATGTACTAGTATTCACTGGGTTAGACCTCATCAATAAGTAATTTTCATCAGAGTGAGTAGACTGCTTATGTTTTCTAATCTGGGAGTACGGTACCCAAGGTTCTAGACCAGAGATTGGGCAAACTACAACCCTCAGGCCAAATCCATCTGACTATCTATTTTTTGAAATACAGTTTGATTGGAACACAGTACATCCATTCATTTACTTACTGTTTATGGCTCTTTTCACGTTGCAACAGCAGAGTTGAACGGTTGTGACAGAGACTATACGGCCCACAAACCCTAAAATATTTACTATGTGGCCTTTTACAGGGAAAGTTTGCCAATTCCTGATCTAGATGGCTGTGTGAGCGGGGAAAAAGGTGTTTGTTTTTTCCTTTTTTCTTTTTAGTTTTTATTTTTTTAATTAAGTCTACCAGGGACAGACTTTTTAGTTTAGAGTAAAAAATAATTCCCATGTTACTAATGACCTGGATAGCACATTTCTGAAATGGAACACACGGTTTAGAATGCTTCGTTGAACTCAGTTTTTCTTATTTACAGCTGCTTGTAATTAGTAGTTATTTTGCTCTTGTAATTACTTTTTTTCTATTGCAAATAGCTAGTTACAGAACTGAAAAATGGAAGGTTGTCCAGAGGCAACATGAGTTTGGAGTATTTTTGACCTGATGTCTCTTGAAGACAGGAAGATGCCTGTGCTCACCGTCAGTGGCTTCATTTCCTGAGAGAAAATCACCTACAGCACATAATAGCAGGCTCAGTATATCCTTGTTGCTTGACTAGTTGATTGAAAGAACCGAAATAATGAAGAAAAGTATTTCTATTTTGGAAATGAATTAAAACAAAACATTTTTAACGATATGACCTTAGAAATTTACCTCATCTCTCTGAGCTTCAGTGACTTTCTCTATAAAATGGAGATGACAAAAGTACACATCTGATAGTGTTATGAAGATTAAACAACATGGTCCATTTAAAGCATTTGACAGGGACTTCCCTGCTGGCACAGTGGTTAAGAATACACCTGCCGGTGCAGGGGACACGGGTTCGATCCCTGCTCCAGGGGGATCCCACATGCCGCAGAGCAACTAAGCCTGTGCGCCACAACTACTGAGCCTGCATGCTGCAACTACTGAAGCCCACGCACCTAGAGCCCATGCTCTGCAACAAGAGAAGTCACCGCGATGAGAAGCCCACGCACTGCAAGGAAGAGTAGCTCCCACTTGCCGCAGGTAGAGAAAGCCCGTGCGCAGCACTGAAGACCCAACACAGCCAAAACTAAATAAGTGAATGAATGAATGAATAAATAAAGTGTTTGACAGAGTATCTTGCATATAATTAAGGCATAACACATTTGTGTTGTTATTATTATTGCTGTCTCTTAGCTTCATACCCTTATTCCCCTGACATATTTTAGCTACAATACCATCATTCATTTATCCATTTTGTTTATTGATGCTTACTGTATTAGTCTGGGTCCTATAGAAAAACAGAACTCATAAGACACACAACACACACACACACACACACACACACACACTCATGCATGAACACACACATGTATACATGCATATTATAAGAAATTGGCTTACATGGTTATGGAGGCTAAGAGGTTCCCAAGACCTGCAGTCAGTAAGCTGGAGACCCAGGAGACACTGTGGTATAGTTCCAGCTCAAGTCCAAAGGCAGGAGAAGACTGATGGCCTAGCTCAAAGACACTGTGGCAGAGAAAGCAAATTCTCCATCATTTCACCTTTCTGTATGATGACTGGAAGTAAAGAGCCTAGAGGCCAGGCAATTGGATGGTTATTTACAGGTCTGGTGAATTTATCAAGAATGATGACAATGATGGCAGCAGAGAAAGAGTTGGTGAGTCTGTGCTAAATATTGCATGAAGTTCTCATTCTTCTATGAGAGCGCGATGATTTTCTTATTTCTGAGACTTGGACACACTATTTCTGTTTGGAATACTCTTTCTCTTTTTCTCTGTCTGGAAAATTCCATTCATTCTTCCACTTTAGATGCCACTTGCTCTGAAAAGCTTGTACTGACATTCCCCATTGTAGACTGCTTTTCCTTTATGATCACATGGCACCTCTAATACTTTTGTCATGACGCTTACCAAATTGAAGAGGAAGTTCTGTTTATAAATCTGCCTCTTCACGTACGCTGTGATATCCCAGAATGCAAAGATTACACCTTATGCATCTTTGCTTCCATTCAATAAATATTTGTCAAGTGAATGCTTTCCTATTAAAATATGATCAAATTGAGGGCATTATTGTATCCCCAGTGCACATCACAGTGTCCAGCAATAGTAGAGGCCCAATAAATATTTATTAAGTTCAAGTATCACTTTTCACAGAAAAAAAAGAAAGCAAAGATTCATTGACAATAATTATTTTCAAATGTCCATAGTAGGCAAATACTTGGTAGCATCAGCAACCCAGTTAACATTTGATTACAATAAAATATGGATCATACGTGAGCTTTTCTATCTATAAATCTTTAAACCATTCTAGCTGACTAATACAGGCAAATGGAAAGTTGAACCAAAGTGAACAGTTACAGTTAAACTTTAGGAGAGACTTGGGGGGATTTAGATTCAAAGGTTGGGTTGGTTTGCATTGGAAGTATGCTTGGAATTTATCGCAGCTGCTGAAAGTGGGATAGCCTGCAGGGGTACAGATTGTGGAACTACAGCTGTTCTGTGGAATTGAGGTAACTCTTTTGAGAAGTGGTCAAAGTCTCCTTATCAGGGAACACATTTGTTTTTAAGTTTGCATGGCAATATCCTAACTAATTCCTCTCAGAGAAAGGTGACTGAAGAACTATTTATGTATTGCTTATATCAAAAAATCTCAATCTTGCTGGCGCATTTGAGTCATTTGTGGAGATTTCTTTCAGACAAAGAAGCCCAGGCTGCACCTTCAGAGGTCCTGACTCAGCACGTGTTTTTATAAAGCTTTACAGGTGATTCTGATGCATGGCCAAGGTTGAGGACCACTAAAATGCAGAGTCAAATTCCAGTGAAGGACTTGACTATGAGTTACTTCTAAATCCAACGTTAATGGAAATCTTTTGTGCTTATTAAATGGTTTTCAAATTGCATGTTTAAAAAGAGTCAAGCTCTCTTGTGGGAAGGTCCCTATTATGTTATGATTCATCCATTAGAAAGAAACATTTTGTTTTCTGTTATACCGCACAGGTTAAACATGTTCATTTATATGGACAATTCCCTGGCTTTCACTTCCTGAACTTCATGACTAAGCTGTGAGTTGATGATCGTTCTGTACTGAGACAGATGCTGAAGAACAGCATGTCTACTGAGGTAGAAAGGGAAAATACAGCACCTGACACTCACTCTTGGATGGAAAAACATCACACCTAATTTCTAAATAATATGGAAAATATTAAATTTTCAGATTTAAAATATCTTATCACAAGCTTTTTTTTTTTTTTTAATCTCAGAGAGTACTCCTAATGTTATCACAGAATATGAGAGACTTTTTGGACTCTGTGTTAACACGTGATATATTAAAAAAAACAATGTTATGCACTCTTGGCTGTATCTTTCCTTTATATCTTTTTAGCATATATTTATCCAGCTTATATTGTATTATTTTGTCTTAACGTTATTCCTATTTTCTATTATGTTTTTACTCTTTAAAGATAGTGGTGTCCTTTCCTATCCTATCTTGTACCTTTTCCTCTCCTTTTCTCTTTTATCAGGACACTCTATAGCAGATCCTTTTTCTTTCCATGATGTATTTAGAGAAGAACCATACCCTTTTGCTGCACACCAAATTTAAAGCAGAAGACCCAGCAGTGAATCCACACTCTGCCATCACACTATGACCTTACCCAGCCTCTTTGAGGCTCCATTTCCACACCACCATTAACATCTCTATTGATGGTGATTATAACAGGGGCTTCCCAGAGCTGTGCGAAGGAAGATAAATGCAGACGCTCCCCACACATAATGCCTGTGCATATTAGGTCCCTGATATCTGAGCTTCTTTCCTTCTTTCCTTTGTAAAGGATCTTTAGAAATAGAGTTCCATCCACAGCAACTGGATTCTTGGTCTTTTTCCAATAACCTCCAAACCATTGCCATTTGGAAATTTTAAAACTTTCAGAATATGCCCAGGGTTGTCTCTTAAGGATATAGTGGGGAGTAAGATGTTTTGTAAAAGATTCGAACTGATCACCTCAGTCATTCCTTTGTCTCCGATTTAAAGAAACTACCTTGAATTAGGACATGGACTGTTTTCAGTCAAGTGGAAGCCATTTTACAAACATTATCCACTGCACTCCCTGTTACCTTCAAATATACTCAAACTACAAACTAGCTTTCCTATTTATTCATCGGCACCACCATCATGCAGCTAACTCTAATTCTTGGGATTGCCTCTGTCCTTTGCTCTTTGCATTTAACACACATTGGCCACCACAAAACCGTCTTTGGTTTCTTTCTTAATGACTCAGTGCTATTCCTGATATAAGGCTTTACCAGGCCTACATTATTTTGATGGCCCTTCTAATTCATCTCACACCATGCTGCTGGGTTATCTTTTCCTTTACTGCAGCTCCGTGTGGTTTGCTGAATCCAGGCCAAATTTTTTGCCAGACATAAAGCTCTCTACCTTTTAGTCTGCTTTGCCTATTACCATCACCTGCTACTCTCCAGTGTGAACCTCCCACCCTCATGGCATGCTGGACTGGTCAGTATCTCACTGCTCCCATGCAGTTACCTAATTCTAGTATTTTACCTGTTGATCAAAGGTACAATCAGGCTTTTCCTCATCTGCCTCTACACATTTTAGGAAAACATACATGAAGGTCCAACATTGGAACATATAAAGTTCTAACTCTTCTAGGAAGTTTTTCCTTTCCCACCAAACATGGCCATAAGGATTTTCTTACTCTCTAACTTGATGGATGTCCATTGTCTTTTCATTTGGGCAACTATGTCTTATTTACTGTCTGCCTCGTTTCAAGCGGTTTTAAGGCAACATTTCTATGAAACTTTGCCACGGCAGTGAGTCTGTAGGCCGTTTAAAAGCAGAAAATATGTGGGGTTTTTTTGAGATAGAAGACCAAGGTTTGGGTTTCAGCTCTGCAACTTACTAGCCAAAGACTCTGGGCAAATTATTTAATTTTTGGCTTGGTTGGTTCATTCTGATTTTTATACCCTAAAACAAGGATGATAATATTGGCTCTATTCAAACTAGCACACAGGATTATTATGTATGACAAATAAAATGTTTTCATTGAAAATGCTTTGTAAATACCTATACTCACTTAAAATATCTTTGTTTTTTCTGCCTTGGATCTGTCAAAGTTTTAGAACAATGGTAACCACTATAAACTCATAGAATTTAAAGTAATATTAGTTGGTGTTTTTGATACATTAACAAAAACACATGCAATTATAGCATACTCATTCTTAGTATTAGGGTTTATTTTACTGGAGGGACACAAAGGAATGAATATTAGACACTATTAAAAATTCACTGAAGCATTCATAATAACATGGTGTACTTCCATTAGTCTTGCATTATGAAGTAGACATTCAAGTTCCTACTACTCTAATAGCATAGGTCCTTATTTGAACTGGTACTGGGAATCTAAATTCCTTTGACTGTCCAACAATTGGAGAAGTGAAAGTATAAATGGATTCATCTTTCCTCTGATGATTTAGTCACTTCCATGACCCTTTCCTCTGCATGATATAATTTTTTACATAAGGACTCCCTGTAGACTCATAAGTTTTTTATATGTTTGCAACTAGCATGTACAGAGAGTCAGATTAAAATCCTAGGTGAAGTTCTCAATGGAGTCCCAGACTTTGATCATGCCACCAATGCTTTAGTTTTAAAAGTGTGACAGGCTGATTAGAGAGTTTTAAGATCTTGGTACCAGGCACAATACAGAGTTGACAGCTGCCTTGAAGTTGGCAACTTAGGCAGAATACTCACCTATGAGGCGCTGACAAAGAAGTAGAATGTTAAATAAAGAAGTTGAAAGTTAAATCAAGAAGAATAAAGGATATCTGGAATGCTGTCAAACATATTATGGACTTTATTAGACACAAGACCTTGACCCAAATTAGGAAATAGTGAAAACTTAAGGCCTAGATTTAATAGAGGTCCCATATATAACTTCAAGTAGTTTTATAATTATTCTCCCCCCCATATTTAATTTTAAATGTGGGCTTCTCGTGTCCCTTGCTCCCCAGTGATTGTCCACTGTAGCACTACCTTGATGGAGATCTACCTTGTCCAGTAGTCAAATACACCTGCTCAGTGTCTCCATTTCCCTGCAGGTCTACTAGGTGACTAGTTACCAGTTTTCAGACTCTACATGGGCTATTGAATTAATGTGTCAGTACTACTCTTCCACCCTTTATATCATTTGCTTTTCAGTAGGCTCTTCTTATTGCATGATAAAAATAAAATAACAACAATAATAATAATGGCTAATTTAATGGCACTTACTACATGGCAAGCACTAGTCTAAGCACTTCACACACATTGGCATTGAATGCTTATACCAACTCTATGAGTTATACACTACTTTTATATCTGTTTTACACATCATGGACCTGGAGAGTAGAGATGCCAAGTAGGTCATAAACTGAGAAGTGGTTTTGAAACACCTGTAACAGTTTACTCCACCATCCCTACTCTGCATCCCTAAGCTATCCTGCCTACACATGGCACTGGGGGATATATAGTGGATAATGGGAAACATTTGTGCATTGGAGTCAGAAATACCTATTCAAATCCTGACTCTGCCCCTTACTGGTGTGTGGCTTGTGTAAGATATTTAATTTCTCTGAATTTAATTTTCTAAAATGTAGAATAGTAACAATAGTGCTTATATCAGAAGTTTATTGTGGAATTAAATAAATTAATGCACAGAAAGTACCTACCACCAAAGTATAAAGCATTCTTCACATTTGAATGTATGACTGAATAGAAATAGGGAAGGTTTTTTGTGCAAAGGGATTTTGTGGAAGCACTCAGCTGCTCTTCCCAGCCTGTGGACAGCAGCACCAGAGGGGTCAGCCCAGAACTCATAGTCAGAATTGGGAGAAGGTCAAGGGCAATATGAATCCAAGAGGCAGAGGTGATGGTCACTGTACCTACAGACCAGAGGAGACCCAAATTACAGTGTCATGTGACTCTCCAATTGACATGCATTTGTGGGTAGCCACCTTTCAGAAGGAGATGATAAATGTATCAAGCTGAGGTTCACTAAAGGAGGCGATGTCCTAAAATACAAGTATATGTGATATACTTACTTCCCATGTATAAATATAAAATTTACTCTTAAATAGAATATAGAAACTACTGTAAATGTTTTAAATTGTCTTTATATTTGACATCAGGTAGAAAGTGAATTTTAATTTTTTGTACTTTCTCCATACGTTACTTAACACAAAATTTGAGTTCTGTTTTACCTTTGTGTAATTCTTTTTAACTCTACATGCTAACAGAAAAATCTGTCAAGCAGCTCTTTTCATTTTGTTTCTTCTAATTTTGTAAATAGCAGGAAGGCATTACATGTCAAGAAATTCACATAAGCCAATGAGGTCATAAAGGCTGCATTCAGAGAAAACAGTAACTTCCCAAGTATTGATTACTGAGCTAATAATTTAAATATTTGTCTTTCAAAACCAAACTCTAATAGACAAAACGAGTCTTGTTATTTTAAAGATTATTTGGAGGGAGTTAGCATTAAGAACATTTTGCACCTGATACATGTCATTAATAGTTTACATTAGCTTCCCCTATAAGGGAAGATACTATCCTACTTTATAAATAGGTCTTGTGGGAAAATTGCTTCTTCTTTGAGGTTAAACAATCTGATATACATTTTTAATGTAGGGATAGTTTAAGGCAATTTGAAAGCTAACCCGTTAGGTTGTAATATGCCAAACCTCTAAAATAAAAAAGACTTCATCAGTCATGGTGTTCTAAAGATTCATTAAGTTTGGCCTCCATGCTTTATGGAATATATAGAGAAGCTAGAAAATGTACTAAAAAGACGAAATAATATTTCTCAAGAGTTAAAAAGCAGACAATAGCTAAGTGGGATAAAATGACACATAGGAGAGAATGTTTAGGTATTAATAAATCCTAATAAAGTTAAACATATGAAAATTCTAAGAGGCAGGTGACAGTGATTACCAGGTCCTTTCCTAATTCATTAAGGAGAGAAAAGGGAGTGGTTTGAAATTGCAGTAGGAGAGATTTAGGGTAGATATCAGAAAGAAACTCCTAACTATGAAGGCTGCTGATCACTGAATAAAGGATATATCACATTCTGAAAGAGCTCCTTGGAGACATTTAAGAATGAGATATAAACTGTTTCCCCAGGGATGGTTTAAAAGCAGTCCCACCCAATCACAGTGACATTAAGATTGTATTCTGAAGTCTTTTTAAATCCATTAGTGAAAGCTGGTCTCTCTGTGTGTGTGTGTGTGTGTGTGTGTGTGTGTGTGTTTAAAGGTGAAGAGGTGTAACTCATGGTCACAAAATAAAGCAATGGATTCCACAGCACAGTGACAGAGTTTAGTGGCATAATAAAAGTCAGATACCTTGTGAAGATGCTGTTGATAAAAAAGGGTCAGAAATCCTCAGTTTATGAAAACTAAGTATTGACTTTGAGGTTATTTTAATTAAAGCAGTGCATTGATAGAACCATCAGTTTTTATGAAAATTGGAGAAAACTCCCATCTTTGCCCTGCCTTGAGAATATTTTAAAAACAGCAACTTTATAAAAAAAAAAACAAAAACAAAAAACCACAGCAACTTTGTAAATAAAACAGAAAATTAGAATAGTTCTTAAAATAAGAAGTCAGAGTGCAAAGTATATCAGTTAGAGTTTAGTTCTTCTACTTCCCTTGCATCCAGATAAGGAAACGAAAGCTTAGGAAAGCTGAATGGATGGTTCAGGGTCACTTGCTTGTGGCAAAGACAGGGACAGAACCTTGGTGACTGTGGCACACTGCCCCGACGCCTCCCCTACCTGCCCCACTTTTATGGGGTCATTCTGCCTGTCGACAGCTGGGAGCGTTGGTTGTTGAGACAAAGAGTCGGTTTCCTCTCCAGGAATTCCCTCCTTCTCTGGGCATTGTCCTCTGCCAAAGGGAAGCTGCCTTGCCCATGCCTATACTTCTCTCCAGGGACAGCCTGCATTCCATAACTGACTGGTGTTGGGCCTAGGGGAAACGCAAAGGACCATCTCTCTGCCTCAATACAGGACAATTCAGGACCCTTTGAAGGGGCCATTCAAGCTCCACCCCTGCCCCCCAAGGATCAGCTGAGGCCTCTGGTTCAATTGCATCACAGTTCAGTTTCTCCACCTGTCCTGTCCTGTTTCCTCTACTTCACTTAGGAAAGACAATAGGAGTTTTCCAGAATGCTTAGTTTCTTTCTGTGGTGTCACTACTATGGAAGAAGATAGAGGAGGGAAGCAGTTAGTTGAAGGGTTAAAACTGGAAGTGAAATGGAAGAATAAATGGAGAAGGCAAAAAGAGGAAGTGAAATCAAAATACTTCCTTCTTCCTCCATCTCATGTTCCACTTGTACACAGAGACTGAGGGGAGCAGATGGAGCCAAACTTCTTCCTGATTAGAAGTTGAACTTTTGTCTTTGGTGTCCCCCATTTTATTTTCTTACCTCCTAACTCATTTCCTTTTCTCTACTCATCCTCCAGATTTATGTAAACTAATGGATAATGTAAGCATATTCAATAGTTGGCTTTGAATTTTAAAATGAAGAGTTAGACTTTCTAGTTCTAAGATGATCATGACCTCAGCTTTTGTTCTAATCTACTCCTACTTTTGGAGAGATCCTATGAACACATCCTCTGTACTCACTGCCCCAGCAATACCCAGTGCATCTGTACTTCAGGGCTGACATCCTGATCACTGACCATCTTGGATATGATAGCAGCTGTGCTAGTCTAGAGAGGTATCTGCCAGCCACATGTGGCCATCTGCTTTTAATTAAAATTCAAGTTGTTAATCAATTAATAAGATGAAATTAATTAAAATTAAAAAAAACAGTTCCTTAGTTGCACTAGCCACACTTCAAGGGCTCAATAGCCAAATGTGGCTAGTATCTATCATATTGGACAGCTCCAATACAGAACATTTCCTTCACTGTAGAAAGTTCTGTTGGGGGCTTCCCTGGTGGCGCAGTGGTTGAGAGTCCGCCTGCCGATGCAGGGGACACGGGTTCGTGCCCTGGTCTGGGAAGATCCCACATGCCGTGGAGCGGCTGCGCCCGTGAGCCATGGCTGCTGAGCCTGCGCGTCCGGAGCCTGTGCTCCGCAACGGGAGAGACCACAACAGTGAGAGGCCCGCGTAACGCAAAAAAAAAAAAAAAAAAAAGAAAGAAAGTTCTGTTGGACAACTCTGTTAAATTAGAAGTCTTCAGAGTATGGTCCGTACTACATTTTGCCCTAAGTGGACAGAACTGATTTAGGGTGACACATTTGGAGTGAAGTTCTGAATTGAGCCACATTTTAGGCTGTACCAACTTCCTAAACAATTAAGCTTCAGTGATCAGTGTCAGAAAGTCTGGAGACATTTTCTGCGTCCTAATCATATTACCTTCAAAATAACCTTTGTCCCTTCTCTCTCCTTTTCATTGCCACCATTCTCAATAATCATGATAATGATGACAGTTAACAGTTACTGAGTGCTTTCTATGTGCCAGATGCTCTGTGCTTCTTAGATAGCATCTCATTTAATTCTCATGACAATTTTGTGAGGCGGATAATATTATTATCTCCATTTTACAGATGAGAAAATTGAGTCAAAGTAATCAAGTGTCTTGCCCAAAGGCAAATAGCTAGTAAGTGAAAAAGCCAGAATTTCAGCCAATATTTGTCTGACCCCAGAGCCAGTCACTGTTTGATTACATTGCCTTTATCATCACAGACTTAGATGGCTGGAAGGCATCTGGCTCTTTACTGGTCCTTATTTTCTTCCACTTACAGTTAAGATTGGGTACTGCTGTCAGACTAATTTTTCTTAAATTTCACTTTCCTCCTTAAAAATTTTAACGTCTCTATTTTGCTCTGCATCTACTTCATGACCTGGCCTTTTAAAAAATGAGTTTTATTGATTTAATTTTGTAATTTATAGAAGTGTATAATTTATTTCAAAATGCATAAGCTGATGACTTTTACTGTTCAGGATTTTTTTTTTTTTTTTCGGTACGCAGGCCTCTCACTATTGTGGCCTCTCCTGTTGTGGAGCACAGGCTCCGGACCCGCAGGCTCAGCGGCCATGGCTCACGGGCCTAGCCGCTCCGCGGCATGTGGGATCTTCCCGGACTGGGGCACGAACCCGTGTCCCCTGCATCGGTAGGTGGACTCTCAACCACTGCGCCACCAGGGAAGCCCTGTTCAGGATTTTTTTGATAAAAACATTCATTTTATTGTTACTCTTGTATATGACTGATTGCGGCCAGGCTTTTTCCATCCTCTATATATTTCTGCATACAACCAACGTGAACTGACTGCCCATTTTCTTTAAAGAGTGTTTCCTACTTCTAATCAGAACAGTCTCCTTAGACTTCTGGAACATGATTGCTTTCAGAGTCCAGTCTGGGCTCCACATTTTTCCATTTAATCACATACTCCCTTGAATTGCCTACTGACATTTTGTATTCATTAATGGGTTTAATAAACACCTACTGGTTGACTGAAATCATATGAAAATAAATTTAAAATTATGTTTCTAAATCCTAGTAACAAGAAAGGAGGCCAGAGATATTATTATCTAGGAAATATGAAGTGACCAGTCCTGTCTCAAATGAATGTTGAACATTTCAGTATCAAAATGCTAAGTACATCTTTTTTTTTAAACATCTTTATTGGAGTATAATTGCTTTACAATGGTGTGTTAGTTTCTCCTTTATAACAAAGTGAATCAGCTATACATATACATATATCCCCATATCTCCTCCCTCTTGCATCTCCCTCCCACCCTCCCTATCCCACCTCTCTTGGTGGTCACAAAGCACCAAGCTGATCTCCCTGTGCCATGCGGCTGCTTCCCTCTTCAGAACCATCTTTCTTTTTAGATTCCATATATATGTGTTAGCATGCGGTATTTATTTTTCTCTTTCTGACTTACTTCACTCTGTATGACAGACTCTAGGTCCATCCACCTCGCTACAAATAACTCATTTTCATTTCTTTTTATGACTGAGTAATATTCCATTGTGTATAGGTGCCACAGCTTCTTTACCCATTCATCTGTCGATGGACATTTAGGTTGCTTCCGTGTCCTGGCTATTGTAAATAGTGCTGCAGTCATGTGGTACATGACTGTTTTTATTTATTTATTTATTTATTTATTTTTTGCGGTATGCGGGCCTCTCACTGTTGTGGCCTCTCCCGTTGTGGAGCACAGGCTCCGGACGTGCAGGCTCAGCAGCCATGGCTCACGGGCCCAGCCGCTCCGCGGCATGTGGGATCTTCCCGGACCGGGGCACGAACCCGTGTCCCCTGCATCGGCAGGCGGACTCTCAACCACTGCGCCACCAGGGAAGCCCTACATGACTGTTTTTGAATTATGGTTTTCTCAGGGTATATGCCCAGGAGTGGGATTGCTGGGTCGTATGGTAGTTCTATTTTTAGTTTTTTAAGGAACCTCCATACTGTTCTCCATAGTGGCTGTATCAATTTACATTCCCACCAACAGTGCAAGAGGGTTCCCTTTTCCCCACACCCTCTCCAGCATTTATTGTTTGTAGATTTTTTGACGATGGCCATTCTGACTGGTGTGAGGTGATACGTCATTGTAGTTTTGATTTGCATTTCTCTAATGATTAGTGATGTTGAGCATCTTTTCATGTGTTTGTTGCCCATCTGTATATCTTCTTTGGAGAAATGTCTGTTTAGGTCTTCTGCCCATTTTTGTATTGGGTTGTTTGTTTTTTTGTTATTGAGCTGCATGAGCTGCTTGTAAATTTTGGAGTACATCTTTTGAGAAGAATTGTGAGATAACCTACATGTACCATGGCATGAACTGCTTTTAGTGCTCAACCCATCTTTATAGCTCTAGCTGAAAGTAACCAATTGTTGGCAAATGATACTTTCAATGGTATAAGTCTTAGAAGAAATTACATCAAAATCAGTCGAAATACAACTAAACTTTGGCTTCTTTGTGGAAGTTCTGGAAAATGCATTAATTCCTCAAGAATGTCAGCCTTAAATATAATTAATGGAAGTGTGGGTTTACACGTGGGTGGGGAGGGAGGAACGATGCAAGAGAAAAAAAATACTGAGGTGACTTTCAGAAAAAAAATTGTCCGTTGAAAGAACACTGAGTTCAGTTTGGAGTAAAACAATTTGGGGATTTGAGTCCATTCTTTGTTGCTTACTGTGCGCCCTTTGCAAGTCTCTTACCCTCTTTGATCTTCATTATTCTTATCTGTAAAATGTGGATAATGATAACAGTGGGAGGAAAATTAATGAACCACCCCCCGCCCCGAAGATGTCCATGTCTTAATCCCTGGAACTTGTGAATGTGTTATGTTACATGATAAAAGAGGCTTTGCAGATGTGATTAAAGATATGCACCCTGAGATGGGGAGTTATCCTGGAGTATTAGAGTGGGCCCAATCTGGTCACACAGACACTTAAAACTGGGGAAACTTTTCCCAGCTGAAATCAGAAACATGTCATGAAAAATGAGGCAGGAGAGATGTGAAAAATGAATGGGATTCACCCTAATGTTGCTGGCTTTGATGGAGGGAAGAGGCCGTGAGCTGAGGAATGGGGCACACTCTAGGAGCTGGAATGGCTCTCACTTGACAGCCAGCAAGGAAACGGGCACCTTAGTCCTGCAACTGCAAGGAACTAAATTCTATCCACAACCTGAATAAGCAAGAAAAACAATTGTCCCCTAAAGCCCCCAGAAGGAAACACAGCTCTGCCGACACTGTAATTTTAGCCTGATGAGACCCTTGTTGGAATTCTGACCTGCAGAACCGTAAAATAATAAATTTGTGTTGTTTAATTCAGTAAATTTGTGGCAATGTGTTATGCAGCAATAAAAAACTAACACAATAACACTATCAATCTACCTCACAGGGTTGTTGTGTGATAATGTGTATAAAAATGCATCGGAAATTGTAAAGCAGCACACACAAGCTAATTGGTATCATTGATGCTCTCAGCATTATCAGGCTCTATCTTACTCTTCAATTGCCAGCTGTTAAAAAGCCAGTCTTAGAAGTAATAGGTACCATTTTTCTGAGCATCTATTCTGTGCAAGATATTGAACATACGCAGTATAAGTTAATCTGTACCATGATCATGTGAGCTAGAAAGCATTATGCCATTTTACATATGTGGGACCTGACAAGAGATTTAACTCTATTGGATTTTATCAGATTTATACTATCTTTTAAACACTTTTTAAAATTTAAAATATTTTAGAAATTGAATTATAATTGGCATATAACATTATGTTAGTTTCAGGTAAGATTTATATTGTTAAGAGTTTATCTGCCTTTAGGCAACAGGGTGGGAGAAGTTTAGAAATGTAGTTCCAAAGTACTAGGAGAAAACTGTTGTAAGTTTTTCTTTGCTCCTTTTTGATCACTAAAGAAGAAAATTAAAATAGAACTTATCAGAAAGAGATGCAGCACTTGAAGTGATTAAATATAAGCCATTATCCAGAGTGTGTTTACCTTTAGATCTTGGTTGGAAGATCCCTCCTGCTGAACTGTGGGCTCTGATCAGACAGGTCCCAGGGAGGTGTCTACTATGTGCACACTCTGTGTGATGAGAAAAATTAGAGAAGATGCTCAGTTTGAAAATGAGGCTTAAGGTACAATGCTTTGAATCCTGAAATCCCAAACATATCTCTATGGAAGGAAATATTCTTTGAAAAATTAATTGAAGATGTTCAACCCCACACTTGGAGATATTCTTCCAAACAGCTGCAGACTTCAGTGATGCTCTTTCCTATGGTCAGAACAAAACTTTGTTTTTGGCAGAGAGAGAATGCTGGAAATGGCAGGTCATAGGAAGGTAAGCAAACAGGGAAGATAAGCAAATATCCTGGATTACTTAATGATTTTGATGCTTTTCCCCACATTTAAAGGCATGTGTTCTGGCGATTCTAGTTATTTGAGTTTCTGCACCCTTGTTCTTCAACTCACATTCTGATAAAAGGTGTTTGTCGAAGTTTGGGGATGTAGACTGTAGCCTTGGAAAAAAATGTCTTGACTAGACAAAGTTAAAGAAAACACACCCACACACTCATGACATTTAGCTTTAGGGCCAGTCCTATGGAAAGCTGTGAAGTAGGGAGATTTTCTCTTTCCTAAAACTTTGCACTTCCCTATTTTCTGTGCTTTCTTCCATTTCAAAATCTTCCACTTCCAGCTCCAAAAATACTCTTATGTTATCCTCATCCTTCACAATATTTAATAAACTGATTTACCCTTCTGCATTATTGACATACCTTAAGGGTATCTGCATTTTAATGGAGACCTTGGTAGGTGTGGTTATTTGAAAGGAAAGGATGTTTCGTGGTAACACTGCAGGATCTATGGGTTCTTGAAGCATCTCAAAACAACGTTAATTAGTAACCAGTTGCCTATTTCAGCTCAAAATCACTCCCTTCTCAGCCCAGTAGCTGAGTGTGGGTGCAGCTAATCTTCTTGGCACTAGTTGCTGGCTGTTCAATAGAATCCATCATTATTTAGGTATTTTAGTTTTAACCAACATCTCACTAGGACTCTGAGTAATAAAAACAGATATCACTCATAGTCATCAAGCATTAAATCCATATTAACAATTAGTCCCAGAAAACTTACACTACTATGAGAAATATGGCAGAAAAGCTATATCCTTAAGTCTCTATTTCCTGCAAAATGTGGGTTATACCTACCCATAAATCTGACCCAGATTAAAGGCTGATGCTAATGGCAAGTGTTCAGTACACGCTTGTTGAATAGGCCATGCCTTAAACAACTGGGCTTTGTGCCCTGGAATAGGACACATAGGACGGTCAGAGAAATGGGGCTAATTTCTCATATTGGTGACTATTTGAGATTGATGGAAGCCTATAAGACATATGATTTTCTATCTCAACTTTGTGCCAAACAAAGTGTTTTACATGAGAGTAGAAGGGTTTGGAATGCTCTCTTACAACTTGCTTCCCCAGTCAGTTGCAGGGAACCACTCTGTCACAGGTCTGAGTTACTTTTGCATTCTAAATGTTCTTCTGATGCTTTGAAAGAGCCCTAATCAGCTCTGTATCCCAGGGAAGACTGGAGAAGAGGAACTGATTTGCCAGGGGCATTCTTTCACCCCTTGCTGGGTAAATCCACAACTGCTTGCTTTTCCTGGGGAAAGAATTAAACTCCTGTTACCACTGACGATGTGGATATTTAGGATCTTGTTTTGAATCTACTAATATTTGACTGTGTCAATTAGATAGAAAAATAACAAATTATAGAAATAGATATTCGAATTTTATCCAGGGCACATTTCGTATATCATTCAGACAACTTAGCAATTCACGCTAAGAGTACCAAAATGATGACGTCTGCACTATGCGGTGGTCAAAACCATATGCCTTATGTTCACTGTAAACCCCTCCCACATAATTCATCACTTCAACCTGATCCATTTTACCTCCTACATAGTTCTTGTATATGTCCCTTTCTCTTTAGCCCCACTGCTATTGCACCAGTTCAAGTTCTCCTCACTTTTATCTTTACCTTTATTTTGACATAATTTTCTACTTAAAGATAAATTGCAAAAATAGTAAAAGAACTTTTATATACACTTCACCCAAATGCCCCAAATGTCAATGTTTTATAATATTTTCTTTCTTTTCTTTCTCTCTATGCATTTTTTTCCCTGAACTGTTTGAAAGTAGACATGAGGCATCTTTACCCCCCAATACCTCATTATGTATTTTTTAAAAACAAGGGCTTTTGGGCTTCCCTGGTGGCGCAGTGGTTGAGAGTCCGCCTGCCGATGCAGGGGACACGGGTTCGTGCCCCGGTCCGGGAGGATCCCACATGCCGCGGAGCGGTTGGGCCCGTGAGCCATGGCCGCTGAGCCTGTGCGTCCGGAGCCTGTGCTCCGCAACGGGAGAGGCCACAGCAGTGAGAGGCCCGCGTACCGCAAAAATAAAAACAACAAAAAAAACCAAGGGCTTTTTATTACATAACTGCAGTACAAGAATCAAAATCAGGAGATTAACATCTATATAACACTATTATCTAATTTACAGACCTAATTCAGATTTCACAGTTTGTCCTGTAATGCCCTTGCATCAGGAGAAAACACTGTGTCGTGTGCTGCATTCAGATCTCATGTCTCTTTAGTTTTCTTTCACCAGGAACAATTGTTCAGTCTCTCTTTGCCTTTCATGACGTTGACATTTTTGAAGTGGATGGGCTAATTATTTTGTACACTGTCCCTCAGTCTGGGTTTGTCTGATGATTCTTCATGATCAGACTCAAGTATGGATTTCTTCTCAGGGAATCATATAGGGAAACACAAGATATCAGTTTGACCCATTCGTCGTGATGCCAACTTGATCATCTAGTCAAGGTGGAGTCTGCTAGTTTTTTAATGTAAAGTTAATAATTTTCCTTTGTTATGGGTAAGTATCTCATGGGAAGAACCTCATCATTTTTCACCAGGATTACACTATAGCCTGTGCTGGATAACTTTTATTAGCTTTGTCGTGTCCCCGTCCCAACTTTCTGCATCCTTCTTTGTGGCCTACAACATTGACCTGTGTGGACTGAGTTAACCTGGTCTACTGGCTTCTGGGTGGGTTTGGTCAATAGGGAGTCCTGCAGGAGATCTGAAGAGGGTAGAGAGTGAGTCCAGAGATACGTCCCCTGGGTTTCTTCTCCATAGGTTCCCCCCTCCTTTTCTCCCAAGACAGATGATGTTCCTCATTTGAAGGTTGGGGCATTTCTCAGCCTGCAGTTCTGGGTTTTATAACTGCCCTCTCCCCTTGTTGTCCCAAGTCTAGGGGTGGAGCACATCCCTTGAAGTTTCTCTACATTTCCTACATTCTTCCCACACCTTTGTAGACTCCCCTTACATTTCCCAATTCGAACATGTCATCCATTTCTTGCAAGGACCGTTAACAGTCTCCGACGGCATTGGTACTTCCTTTCTTTCCCATTTCCTCAGTTGCAGATACTCTGGTCTTCACCAGTCTCACTTCTGACTTGTTCTTATGACAGCCCTGACGCAGGCAGAAGGTACATTCGATGCCAAAGGCATCAGTGAGGTAGATCTAGGATGAGCTTTTCTGCTCTGGAGCCAGTCCTCCAGCATGCTTGCGGCCTTTCCCTCACTCCCACATCTCTGGCATAGCATGTGCCAGCAGACTTCTGCCATGGTTTGCTGCTTAGCATCTGACTTCCTATGTAGGTGGAGTCCTCCTCTGACCCAGTTTCTTTTTTGTTGAGGGCTCTAATATTCTGCTTCACTCTGTTGGCCCCTTTCTCCAGATGTTGGGCCCTCATCCCCAGACTCCCACACATTTTGGGGGATCCTGTTTATGTCACCATTTTTCTGTTTGCCCTGCCAGACTCCTTTCCACCCTTTTCCACCTTGTTTTCTCCCTCCCTTCTCCATACTGATCCATACGAACCTACCAACACTTGCCTTCTGGCTCCAGCTGGGTCTGGCCAACGGGGGAGCCCTGGCAGGAGATTCCAGGGAGTGACTTGAGTGAGATCAGAGTATTTATATTTCTAGCTTCTTCCCTCTGGGGTTACCGTGAGCTGCCCACTTCCTTCCAAAGGTCAGAGCTCTGCTCCAGGTGGTCCTCTGCTTCCAGATTCTAGGAATTGCCTTCACTCCTTACCCCTTCTAGCTAGGGATGGTTACGGCCTAGCTAGGTATTGGGGCATTGTATTTTCCCTTGTGATTTCATCCTACAACTTTAGAAATGGTCCCTTAATTGAACTTTCTTGAATTTTCCTAACCTGAGTGTGATGGATGCTTCCTTCTAGGACCCTGACTGATACAGATTTCTGTGGTGACAACCGCATCTGTCTTGGCACATCACTTGCTGCCTGAAACCTCATTTTGCCAAACTGTACTTGCTCAGTGGATCTCAGATACTGAAGACTGCTGCAACCAAGCTAGAGGATCACTGTGCCCTTTTGGACTGGTCATTTAACGGTAGACTACCTCCTTGGGCACCAGCCCTATAGCTGGGTCAGTTTCTCCCAGCTTTGTCCCTGCCCAGTCCTGGCCTCATTTCCCTCATTACTTAGGCTGTTGAAGTATTAGCGTGCCTTGTAGCAGAAGCAACACCTGTCCAGGTGAAAATAGGAGTCTCCTTGTCTGTCAGCTACATGAGACAGACTTTTAGTCTGGACCCGCCCCTTATGATGATGGATGGACCCCAGAAAAGTAGCCTTCTAATCCAGTTGTCCTATGGATGCAAAGAAGTAGCTAAAATATTTATATATGAACCACCAAGGACATGCTTATCAATATGATTGCATAGTGTAGTTTGCTAATTTAAATTTGTAGTTATTGTAGATATTGAAAAATGAGTATAAATTGGCTTCATTCTACAAGAATTTACTGTTAAGAAAATTCTGTACCTACTTGATAACCCTATAAATCTCTCCATTTATGGAGATATTTGAAAGTGTTTTAAAAATTGAGCCAGTAGATTACTAGTCATGTTTTAGTATTTTTTAGCATACTGTTTTTAGGATAATAAAAAATTCACCATAACTCAGAAATGCATCTTTTTATCTTAAATCGTGCCATGTATGAAGGATAATTTGTAGCAAAATGTCCTAAACTACAATATGTTACTTTGAAGCATTTCTGGTTCAGATTGCATCATGAAATCATTATATTTAGAGTTTTCTAGTAAGTTATTTTAATAGTATATTAACTTGTTCGTTGGTCTTGTGTAAACTTTATACCTTTTAATGGGATATTACCTACTATAACATTTTGGGATTGCTATTTTGGACTCAGTTTTGAGTTGGTAGGTTCATCATTTGACAGGCTTTGCTATTTGTCTTATGCTACATGATTAATGGTCTCCGTCCAGTTCCTAATGGGCTTGTGTTTATTTCTGTTGAGGTTGGCATTAATAGGTCTTCTCAGCAAAGATGCCAAGGACTGACCTGGAACAGACTCTAAATTAATTCTCAGTTTTGAAGATGTTCCTTCTAGGTCAGGATTGAGGCCAACTAGTAGCACCATGCACTGTAGCAGAATTGTCACTGCTGTGTTTCTTCTATTCCATGAATGGGATGAGGGGCATCAAAACTAGTCAATGATGTTAAATAAATTCATTAGTTGGAAGGCAAGCAATCCTAGATAGGATCTCGCTTGAAATGTTTCAAGGCCTAATCCACTTACAGTAAAGATAGATATAGGAGGAATTTTCAGTAAATTTCATAAGCAGTTGTGTGAAATCCTGATAATAGCCAGTGCTTTAATATTGAGAGATTAGCTGTTTTGTCCCCCACCCCCAAATTTATTGAGTAATTGTCAAATATAATTGTATATATTTAGTGTACAACATGATGATTTGATACACATATACATTGCAGAATGATTACCAACATCAATATAATGAACACGTCCATCACCTCACGTAATCTTTTTTTTTTTTTTTTTGTGGTGAGAAAGGTGAAGATCTACTCTCAGCAACTTCCAAGTATACAATACCACATTATTAACTGTAGTCACCATGTTGTACATTAGATTTTTAGAACTTATTCTACCTATAACTGAAAGTTTGTATCCTCTGACCTACATCTTTTTTTTGTCTATGTCACCTATTTGACCGTTCTTTTCTTTTTGTGCAGTTACCAAAAAATAAGCAGGAAGAAAAAAAAAATTTAGGAAAAGAAGAGCCCAAAAGAAATTGATAAAATTATGTTTTAGTAGTATCAGTTACATTATATTAGATATACTAATTTCACCCCAGTTAATTCAAGAGCTGTCTGCATCCCTTTGCCATTTGAAATAGAAGCATAGAATACTAGTGTTTGGAGGGACTCTAGAAATGATTGGTTCAACTCTTGATTTATCAATTAGGAAAGTGCCTGGACATGTCACAGCTAGGTCTCAATTTGGTAATAATATTATCCTATTTTTTTTAAATGGCTGTGATAAAATGATATAATAATTTTGCTTGCAGATTTTTAAAACATTGTTGGGAAGGGTAGTCTAAAATTTTATTAATTGTTGTTTTACTTGAACAAGCTCATGGTAATGAAGCAGAGGATAATTGTACAACTATCAGAAGCCTGAAAGAGGTAGAGCTAATTAACACATAGGATTTCCTACCCCTGCTCCCTGGATTTTATTAAAATTTCTGCTTGTCCACTGCTTGACCTCTTATAGACTTGGTCTAGTCTATTGCTAGCCCTCGACCTGGGAATCTATGCTATTTAACTTTGTTGTGTTATACAATATAGAAGGTGAGTGGAAAAATAAAAAGGAGCCTCGTGGTAAATGAGATTTGGACTCCCCCAGACATCTTTATCTAGCAGTGCAAACCAACCTGCTAATGGAAACACCCAAAGTCCCGTGCCCATATCTTAGCTTCCAGATATACTGTGGCTGTGAAGTGGCAGAGGTAGGGAAAAGTATCAGTTCATTTATGGAAACCTTTCTTGCTATTTTGATATCTGAAAACTGAAAGCTGAAATTTTAACCACTGGCAATGAGACTGCTGTCATGATGCTAATGTTCTAGCAGGTTCCATTCTATCAGTCATGTTCTCATAGAGCTATACCCCTTCATCCCCTGAAGACCAGACAAACAGAAGATGATGCTATCACTTTCTGGAAAATAACTTCTCCCAGATTGAATACTTAGGTGACAAAGTGATGATATATTCATTCATGGACAAGGTAACCTAGCAGGCCCTTTTGATAACTGAATTGAGAAACTACATTACTGCTCTAATTTGGTTGCTCCTTAAGTAGGTTAATAGTTTACCTTAAGGTTAAAATCAGTTTAAGTAAACATGAGAAAAGTTGCTGAAACGCCTCCCCACTGCTAACAGTGACTTAAACTTACTAAGTTAGCTGAGCCCCAGGTGTTTGCACCCTGCCTCATTTTTCTTATCAATCAGCCTACAGGCTTTAAACACATGACAGCTGAAACATTGTAATATTGAGGTCAGAGGAAAACTGGTCCCCAGCTAAAGCCGAGTATCACTGGCCGGCTGCTGATACCATCCTGAGGCACCAACTGACTGACCCCAGCTTTACAAAACACTGAATAATTTTCAGGCCTAAGGACAGGCCACATGGTTTGGGCTTTTGAACTTGATGTTTTTATGTCAAAATTAGCTTTGGGATATATACGAACTGCCATAACTAATTGTCTTCGTTTCTGAAAATGTGGCTTTAAAGCAGGGGAATATCAATTGCTAGTTAAGTAAAATTATATCACAAATGCCTTGCATTTACAAACATGCACTGTCTTCTCCGATTCTCCTAACAATCCAGCGGGGCAGGTCAGAAGATAGCTTTATTCTATTTTACAGATAAAAAAACGGAGAGTTATAAAGGCTGAGCGATGTTCCCAGGGACACTACAGAACTGATATCTGATCTTCTGGCTCCTAGCCCAGGGCCTTTCCATTGTGCCACATGGGCCGTCTGAGAGAGACAGACCTGCATTCAGCCAGCCAGCTGATCAGCTAAAATGGACTGACCACGTACTAGTAATTGTATCCAAGGTATATATAGTTTTTTTCTTTGTAAATCTAAAATGACTAGGTAAATAACTTCACTTATTTGGTATTCATGTTGATTAAAGAGTATGCAATATAGCAAATTCATAAATTATCTCAAAAAATTTGGATAAGAAACCACATTCCATATGTACAGAGGCAATAATTTAAAAGTATCTTCGTTGGGATTTTCACTTTGGTTTCCCTGAAAGTCTACACACAATACCGTGTGGTCCAGGTTTCTGCATTTATACAAAAAAAGTGTCCATTTAGTGTTCAGAAAGGCAATCCATTTTTGGGGCCCACAGAGTCAAGGAAAGGGAAACATGAACAAACCTAGAAAGATTAAAATCAACAAATTATTATCTAATCCTATATCATAGAAAAGAAGGAAGAGAAAGGAAGGAAGGAAGGAAGGGAAAGAAACTGGACAGATAGTAAAAGTCTGAAACAAAAGGTTTTGTCAAATATTATTCTGTAATTTTACATGTCTGCTAACATATGGACATTTTAACTCTGCTATTCCTAGACATCTGAAGCATATTCTAGCTCCGTCTTCTGTGGTTTCTATATTCTGGTGCATTTTTGCTCCCTGAAAGCTTCCCTTTTCTTTTCCATAAACATAGTTTCACATCTAGTATGGCATTTGCTTTACCCGTGCTTCACTCATCCTACCAGACATTCCACAATATTTATGAATAATCTTAGTCTTACTCTGTCCTCTTGCTTCCTCCGACAAAAACTCTAACTTCAAAGATCAGAGAGCAGAGTTTCAGAGTTGAAAAAGTAAGTACAGACATCCCCTGATTCAGGTGGGTCCAAATAATATATAACTTTCATGCCTATGTCACCAAGATATGAATACTGGAGAATGAACACCCTAAAAATGGCAAATCTTCTGGTGATCCTACCCATCCCCACTTCTTTTTTGTGGTCATACCTTTTTGGTGTTCTTAGGAAACTTAAAGAAGTACAGAGATCATTTAGCAGGAAAAATCTTAGGAGATTTTACTTAGTGTTTACTACACAATGGAGTCAGACACTAACCTAGATTAAGCCTGATTCTAAGGCAAATTTTTATATAGATTTTGAATTTATGCTTCCACTGTAGCCAAAGAAGATGTGTGATTGGCACCTCCAACTAAAACTCTGCATGTGGAGATCTGCTGGTATTACTACCACAGTTCAGGGATATTATCAATTAAGTAGACTTTTGTGGGATGCTACAAGGACCTGACCATCAGGTAAAACACTGATACATCACAAAAAGGCAACATTAGCAGCTTCTCATGGACCGCATGCTGACAGAAGCACAGAGACTAAACTGTCGAAGGGGTGAAACTGTTGTGGTAGTGGTCTGGGATTTAAGTCAAAGGCAAATCAGAGGAGGAGGAAGTAGAGATGAACATTATGCCTGAATCCTAAATTTCAGAACGAGACAGGGGCTGGGGCAAACTCACTTGGATTCCAGGCCCAGTTGCGGAGTGTTCAAGAAAAATGTGTCTTTTCATGCAAGCCACCTAAGTGTCCACCAACAGAGGGAATGGATAAAGAAGATGTTTGTATCTGTACACAAACACACACACACACACACACACACAAACACACACACACACACACACACACACACACACAAAATGGAATATTACTCAGCCATAAAAAGGAATGAAATAATGCCATTTGCAGCAACATGGATGGACCCAGAGATTATCATACTAAGTGAAGTAAGTCAGACAGAGAAGGACAACTATTATATGATGTCACTTATATGTGGAATCTAAAAAATAATAACAAATGAATTTATTTACAAAACAGAAACAGGCTCAGATATAGAGAACAAACTTATGGCTACCAAAGGGGAAAGGGGGGGATAAATTAGGAGTATAGGATTAACAGATACACACTACTGTATAAAGAGTAGATAAACCACAAGGATTTATTATATAGCACAGGGAACTATATTCAGTATCTTGTAATAACCTATAATGGAAAAGAATCTGAAAAAAAACCACTGAATCACTTTGCTGTACACCAGAAACTAACACAACATTGTAAATCAACTATACTTCAATTAAAATAAAATAAAACAAAATAAAGTCAGGGATAGATCTGACTTAGGGAAAACAGAGAAGCTAGTAAAGGGATACAAACTTGCAGTTATAATATGAATAAGATCTGAGGATCTAATGTGTAACATGGTGAATATACATTGAATTATACAATTAAAATTTGCCAAGAGAGTAGAACTTAAATGTTCTCACCAAAAAATAAAATAATTGATAAAAAATTGTATCTTTTGGCCATACTTTCAGAAATAACACGACAGGAATTCCAATCAATTGGGCGGAGCACATTGGAGGATACTATGGTTGATTAAAACTCTTCCTCTATTTATTTGCTTGTTTGTTTATTTAATTTTTGTAGCTGTAGATCATAGGATTCTTGGCTTACTTACAGGAACGTGGAAACTGTCTACAATGAGATTTTGTTAGCCACATGACATTCATCATGTCACAGGAGTCAGATAAGGCCCTAGTTCAAGCTAACATAAAACTTTTACAAGTATTTTAAAGGTCTGATATTGTACTCTTCTCCAACCTTCTAAGTCTACCCCTCCCCTGCTTATCAGGGTAGCCCATTTAACAAGGGGAACAATTTTGTCCAGGAGCTTTGAATTATTCTTTGTTATTTACAGACTCTCAATGTCATGGTATCCTGAATTATTGGAAGTTTATGTATTGGTTTCATCAGAGACAGCTGGAGATAGCAGAAATGTTCAAAAATGACTAGTTGGGGCAACAGAAACAATCAAAGGAACACAATAAAAGTTACTGTCTGTCCATTCTTGGTTCCCTGCCTTGGTGTCACAGAAAACCCCTAGCGGAGAATTGGAGGAGCGCAGTAGGTTCTATACCTTTCTTTTTTTTTTTTTTTTTTTTTTTTTTTTTTTTTTCCGTACGTGGGCCTCTCACTGCTGTGGCCTCTCCCGTTGCAGAGCACAGGCTCCGGATGCACAGGCTCAGCAGCCATAGCTCACGGGCTCAGCCGCTCCGCGGCACGTGGGATCCTCCCGGACCGGGGCACGAACCTGTGTTCCCTGCATCGGCAGGCGGACTCTCAACCACTGCGCCACCAGGGAAGCCCTCTATACCTCTTTTGAATATTAGAAGTTCAACCTCTGTAAACTCAGATGTATGAAACCTTAATTTAGCAATATCACTCAATACTGAGAAGGTCTTAAATCAATCTATGGGCAGTGGGTCCTGGGCAACTGCTCTGGATTTTAGCCTCAAAATGTGTGGGTTCAACTCAAGACCCATCTGGAGGTTTGTAGGCAATCATATATGTAATTGTATAGAAATGTATAGTTTTAGAATTGATAAAGTTACAGACATTGCCTAGAAGCTGATGAGAATTCACTTTTCTACAATTACTGAAGTGCATTTGTGGTGGCAGAAAGCAAGAATGTCTGATGGGCCCTGAGAGTCTAAGGAACCCTGCTTGTATCTCACCTCTCAGGGTTATCTGTGTGACCTCTCTGGTTCCTGTCAAGTACGAGGTGTATCACTGTTTCCCAGCTTTTTTTTTTGACTCGATCACCTTTCAATGAAATAAATAATCTATCCAAGGTCCCTAGGAGTTAAAAATAATTATTATTACCCGTGTGAAATATAAGTGGTCTGAAAGGCAAGTAAAATTTTCAAATCAGTATGTCTTCAAAGATTACTATACACATTTTTATTCTTTTTCTTAATATTGTTTTATATACTTTGAGCATTAGTCACTATATATTTAAATATATCATTCAGCTTTAGAAAATATTTAATTTTCTTTTTCTTTTATAAATTGAGGTATAACTGACATACATTATATTAGTTTCAGGTGTACAACATCATGATTTGATATTTGTATATATTGCAAAGTGATCACCACAACAAGAGTAGTTAACATCCATAACCACACATAGTTAACAGAATGTTTTTTCTTGTGATGTGAACTTTTAAGGTCAATTCTCTCAGCAACTTACAAATGAGCAATACAGTATTGTTAACTATAGTTGCCATGCTATACATTACAGCCCTATGAGTTATTAAGAAAAAGCTTAATTTTCTTTGATTTTCCTGAATTTTATTTTACGAGAAAAAGCATAATTTGTTGATGAATCAATTAAAAATAATGTTACATCATGTTTCTTTGGGGGTTAAATATGTATTAAAATATATACTAAAATCTAACTGCCTATTATGCATCAAACCTTGAAAAGCCACTTTTGTAGCTATACTTAGAATTTTAACATTTAAAACAATTTTGCTTTAAAAAGGAGCTATCTTATTTTCATATTTTTGTCTTTTGTTTCTAAATGGTAGGATAAAAGAGAAGGCTTCAAGCTGCTATTCCCAAGCACTTATCCACAAATAACACATTGAGAGTTTAGAAGGTTTTTATTCCTAACAAATTATAAGTAAAATTGGATAAAATCTTACTATATTTTCCCTATTCAACAGTGATTTTTAAAGTACTAGACATACATTGATATACTGTATAAAATTTTTTTTAATTTATGAATTCAGTGTTGATCATCTTGAAAGAAATGTTCAGAATTGTCATTTTTATGCTTCTTATCAGGATTGTATGTTGCAAACCATAGAACCTATTCTTGAAAACTCAAGCAAAAAGTGAATTGACTGGAAGGCCATGGGTGACTCACACATCAAAGGAAGCTGAAGGGCCACGCTAGGAGCAGCAAGAACGTGGAAAGCTCTTGGGTTTTGTGAGCAGTAGGTAATTTGAATAGTCCTCTTAAAGTGTCATCACGGAGATGAATCAGCTCTGTCATTCTTTCCTGTCCCAGAAAAAGGAATTGGGTTGGCCTGCTCTGGGTCACATGCTCACTGTGTGGCTATGGGAGAGAAAGACATCTTGACTGACAGTTCCACTTATATGGTACCCACCAGGAAAAAGGTGCTGATGCTTTCCCAATTAAGAAAATTGTGGCGGTGTCATCAGAAGGTGCTGGGTGAACATGAAAAACACATGTCAATATGTATGTCTTTCTGTCTCCAAACAGCGGTCCCTTATAGGTGTTAAATTATACAATATATAACTAAGAATAAAAATTATTTTAAGCTGAAGAGCAAATAAAACACTAAACTAGTAGTATTAACCTGGATAGTAAACTGACTAAATGATTGTCTTGAGAATATCCCTCTCATCTCCACTGGATGCCATGAATGGTCATTTGATAAATTCTTGGAGGCTCTAAGATGCATCTAATTTAAAGGAAAACATCTGAACAATTATTTTACTTATCAATTTTAAAACACTTCCCCTCCCCTATGCGTAGCAGAAATTTGCTGTTTTAGGCTTCTTGGTATTCATTGCACTTTCCTGTAGCAATAGCATCTTAGTTTTCCATTTGTCTCATGAGTAAACAACTTCATCCTTAGCTCTAGTAATGGGCCCTGATTCACTGAAGCCCAGTTCATTCTCTTGACCACAAGGATTAGGTCCCATAAACCAACCTGGGCTAAAGAAAAACCAGAATATATTTTCCAGGGATTTCCGGAAAAAGAGAATCCTTGTTTTTCTTCAGTATTTATCTGGAGAGACATTTTCTCTTTCTCTGGATGATATGGGATGCAGATGTGAGGCCTGATACTGCTGCAGCCATTTTGCTACAATGAGGAATATCAAGTTTGAAGTCAAAGTTGATATAAGGAAGAGAGTAAAACCAAGAGAATTGTAGAGAAATGGAGTTGGGGCAAACTCCAACAGAAATTGTCATTAGTTGTGGAGCGAAAATGAGGGAGCCTAAAATGTATTTGATCATTTATGCTAGTTGGAGTTGGAGTCACTGTTATTTTCACGTGAAACAATTTAAACTGCTACATTGCCAGAAAACTTTTGTAAGCCCTCAGGACCATGAATTACTGGTTGCAAAATGCTGGATTACATGATATCTAAAGTCATCTCTAGCAAAGATTTTTGCCATTAGTGTAATTAAAGACAAGTTGGAGAAATGTATGTTAGTTAATTGGACATGCATTCTGCAATGGATCTCAGCCTTATTGTTGAAGCACGTTTACTATCTAGTTAGCTATTTTTAATTCAGAAAGAAGAAATTTCATAATACAATTTTCTTTTTGTGCTCTGTGTGATTGAATAATTGTGGCTCTTACAACTTTTTCTTTTAATGCATCATCTGTCTGCAGTTTCAAATTTTATTAATAATCTCATTTTCAGTCTTTTGTTGGACACAGGAAATTCCAAGCATGGTAGGTATTAAATAATTGCATGTTTAATTAAAGTTATGATTTTATAGATAGTTTATTCCTAAACCAGTGGTTCTTAAACTTGGCTGCACAACAGAGTCACCTGGGTAGTTTTAAAATAGTGGTTCTTAAAGTTCAGTGTACATCAAATCACCTGGTAGGCTTGTTAAAACACAGATTTCTTGTGCCAACCTCAAGAAGTTTCTGATTCAGTAGTTATAGGGTTGGGGGGTACCCACATTTTGCATTTTTAACTAGTTCTTAGGTAATACTGATGCCACTGGTCTGGGGACCACTACTCTAAAAATTATTCATCTTAGGCTATTTAAATGAGAAGCTCCTTGGTGGGGGTGATTTTTAAGACTCCCCATACTATTCTGATGGATAACCAGGTTGACAACCATTGTTCCAAACAGAGGAGGCTGGCTGGCTTTTGTCTCCTAGTTAAGCACTTACAGAGTCCTTTTATTATCCCAATAAAAAATTCTCTTTCACAGGTCAAATGAAATCCTTGATTCACACACAGTATCTCACTAGGAAAAGTTAATAAACTTAGATTTAGAAAAAAAGACAATCACTAAAGTTGATTACTTAGAAGAATCACAGACCAAGTACAAACTATCTCTTGCCCCAAGAAAAAAACTGTAGATCAACTCAAAAGAATTACTGTAATAATTTTATCAGTCAGAGTCTAATCAGGAAAACAGAAATCATCATGCATGAGATTAGCAATTGCTCGAGAAACTGAGGGAGGAGGTGATCTTACAGAGCCTAGTGGTCAGGGTTACCTAAAGGAAGCTGGAACCAGGATGGGCTTTTTTAGTGGTAGCTGGGGTCAAAGAGGAGCTATATCTGCTGCCAGAAATGATCCCCAAGGCAGAGAGGGAGAAATAACCTCCCTTTTCTCTTCCTTTACCATCCTCTGATCAGCACTTCTCATTGGACATCTCACTGACTACATCCAGCAGAAGAGCCGTTGACAAAGGAGTCTGGGAAAAACAGCCTGTGCGTTAGCCCCTCTGCACACAGAGCAGAGCAGAAGGGCTGAAGAGGGGAAGGGTGATGGATGAATTTGAGGGCAAACATGCTAAGGACCAACACGCTGTTCTTACTTCTGGGATAATTCAATCTCTTATTGATGAAATCGATAGAATGTGCATATCGGTTCACTTCTAATAACATTTGGAATCTTTGGCTAATTATATTGGAATTTTAACCTAGCCTTAAAAATGTGTTTTTATGTATGTGATAGATATATTTGTGTATCTGTGTAGTCTCCTTTGGCCAATTGGCAACCTACTCCAAACACTATAGTCACCTTTTAAAGTAAAAGTCTCAGAAGGATTCTCCTAGTGTCTGGTATATCAGCCTTCCTAACCCCTCCCTTTATTATGGAAAGTAAGGAGTTGTCTAGGATTGGGATGATCACTACCATGGGCTTTAGGATATAAAAAATTTTGGGGGGCTTCCCTGGTGGCGCGGTGGTTGAGAGTCCGCCTGCCGATGCAGGGGACGCGGGTTCGTGTCCCGGTCTGGGAAGATCCCACGTGCCGTGGAGTGGCTGGGCCCGTGAGCCATGGCCGCAGGGCCTGCGCGTCCGGAGCCTGTGCTCCGCAATGGGAGAGGCCGCAGCAGTGAGAGGCCCGCATACCGCAAAAAAAAAAAAAAAAATTTTTTTTTTTGAATCTTTTTTTTTGAACATGGAGTGACCCCATATGCTTCCCTGATGGCCAGGAATTAAACTCTTAAACTTCTCCTAACCAGGACCCTTCCTTCACTTTTTTACAAACTAAGCTTCCATTTTGCATAAGAAAGAGCCTCAAGTATACTAAGATGCAGTTAAAGAAGATCTCTTGAATTCCATTGCATGTGTCCTTAAGAGCCATTGAGTTGGCCTGAATCTATCATTTGAATGGTATACAGGGTTAAAATTTCCACTTAATTTGCCTTTCTTCCCTGTCTCCATAATCTCATCAGTGGATTTTTCCTGTCCAGATTGTCTGATACTGTTTTGTCCATGAATACTTAATTATCATGTCATTCAATCTCCAGAAAAAGTCATAATATGATACATAGTCATATATAAATGTATAGTTTTGTGTTTTTTTTCAGTACACGGGCCTCTTACTGTTGTGGCCTCTCCTGTTGCAGAGCACAGGCTCCGGATGCGCAGGCTCAGCGGCCATGGCTCACGGGCCCAGCCGCTCCGCGGCATGTGGGATCCTCCCGGACTGGGACACGAACCCACGTCCCCTGTATCGGCAGGCGGACTCTCAACCACTGCACCACCAGGGAAGCCCTAAATGTATAGTTTTATTAGCTATTACTAATCACTGACTCTCACTAAATGCTAGGCCTTCTGAGAGGATCAGTTTTAGGAGTTCTAATGGAATTAACAACTGTCCTAGCTTTAGTTCGGACCTGAGTGGGTGGCTGATCCCATCTGGGGCCTGTTAGTGAATTAGCAGCTATAGCATTACATATTCCTTGTAAAATTACTGTTCTTTGGCTCACCCAACTCCATTCCAACCTTTGGGTCATGCATTATTGAAAAAAAGAGGCTGGAAAGTCAAAGCCTACATTTCCCAGTTTACCTTATATTTGGGATTTCCCCAGATGTCCAAGTGTGACATTTTGGAAGTCAGAAATGAGGTGGCTGTGCTTCAGTTGTTGCTTTGGGCAAGTTTGGTTGTGAAGTGTTTGGTTATGAAGCACTTTCTTTTCTGCAGTAAGTACGGCTGTTCCTAACTTCTTGGACCTTGAGAAGTAGCACATAGAACATCCATTTTGCTGGCGTGGATTGTGGCTAGGATGGTGTGTTCCAGGAATGAGCAATTGCATTTTTCCTATTTTCTAAATTTCTGATGGAGAAACAGCAGTTCCCACATAGTTCATCGTTGTACCTGGGAATCATTTCTGGAAGCTAAGACTAGGTCTTG
The DNA here is from genome assembly GCF_008692025.1 of Phocoena sinus. Taxonomy (NCBI): domain Eukaryota; kingdom Metazoa; phylum Chordata; class Mammalia; order Artiodactyla; family Phocoenidae; genus Phocoena; species Phocoena sinus. The sequence goes on along the minus strand of NC_045772.1, from coordinate 30,659,540 downwards.
CTCCTTGAACTTTGTGTGTACCCGCTTCTCTGTATTCTGTTTCTGACTAGATAAGCTGGAGTGGTTCTGCAACTTCACTAAAATCTAATTAACTACTAGACATTAAAAATGCATGGCAATATTTCCCCTGATTTCCAGAAACATACTTCATACTAATTAAAAACCCTATGCTAGAAGGTGGCAAGAAAATGAACTAGGTTACAAGATTGACCTGCTAAATTTGCTCATGGGTTTTATGTTATTTTAAAATTTTAATTGTTTACTTTTTATCAGTGCTATACACATATATATGGTTTAAAAAGCCATTTTTTTAAACTAGGCTTATAACACAAAAACAGCTGTTACCTGTGTCTACCTTTCTGCACCCCAGATTCTTTTTTTTTTTTTTTTTTTTTTTTTTTTGCGGTACACGGGCCTCTCACTGTTGTGGCCCCTCCCGTTGCGGAGCACAGGCTCCGGACGCGCAGGCTCAGCGGCCACGGCTCACGGGCGCAGCTGCTCCGCGGCATGTGGGATCTTCCCGGACCGGGGCACGAACCCGTGTCCCCTGCATCGGCAGGCGGACTCTCAACCACTGCGCCACCAGGGAAGCCCCACCCCAGATTCTTATTCCTCATAGATATTCTAGCAATTTCTTCTATTTACTTATTTCTAAATAGCATGCCTATGTTGTTATTTCTTGAGATTTTCCACTTTTACTTATTATTTCTGATTTCCTTCTATGAAAGATGAAAATTTATCTCTTCTTCATTCTTCCCTCACTAATAAATACCTACACACATTTCCTTTCTCATTTTCTGATACAGATATTGAAGTTTTAATAAAGGCTTTTGTGTCTATATTATTATGACTATGTCAACATTATTTACAGCTGAACGATGTAGTATATAAGGCTCACATTTCCTTTCTCATACATTAAAAAAAATTTCCTCCCTGAGGTAATAATTAATCTTACTTTTCTTTTTGCTTAGTTTTCTATGCACCTCTTCACTAATTTACCTAAAAGTTCTCTGCCAGAAGCACTGGGAATATAAATTTTCCTCAAGATATTAAAACATATCAGATTACTTTTAAATTTCTTTGTCTCTTTTATTTCCCATCCCTCTCCCCTGAGGCATCCTTTCTTGAGCCCTCATACCTTGCGCTCCGGTCTGGAACAGGCCTGCTGCACAGCTGTGGAATCTATAGCTCTCGTCTATGTTGGATCCTTAGTTTCCTGGATCTTACATTTTCAGTTTTCTTGGTTTATTTCCCCATTTTGGTGGAACACTTTCTCTAATAGCTTTCTGAGATAAACATATTTGGGGGTGACCTCACATTTCTTTGCTCTATACTTTCATTTGAGTGATAATTTAGCTGGGTATCAAACTCTAATTTCACATTTGGTTAATAGATTTTTACTTAATTCCTTGTATTCAGTGTGATATCCTAGTCCTCAGAGGTACGTAGTGTCCCCCCCCAAAACTAGAGGTCTTCTGATTATGCTCTCTAGAGAGTAAAACTCTAGTCCACTTTTGGACTCAGAGAGGGGTCGTTTTGTGGATGCTTGGAGTTGGGGAGAAAATAAGGTTTTTATGTACATTTTCAATCAATTCTCTTTTCAGCCCCACCTATATCCTCTCAGAGAGACCAGGACGCAGTTTCTGAGTCCTTCTGGGGTCCTACAATATGTATTGCTAGATTTTTCTGGCCTCCTAATCAATAACTACTTGTCCATTGCTTCAGCTATTAAAATTTTATTGTTGCGATCCTGCCCTCTTTGTTTTTATGGGTCTATGCCCTTTTAATCCCTTCACTCTTATTTTTAGAAATGTTTGGGGGGTAGGAAAGAGGTAAATACATGCATATAACTTGCCATATTTAATTGGAAGTTCTTTGACCATTGGTTTTAACATCCTCTATTTACAGTAGACCTGGACTGTAAATAATTGACTCCTTCACACTTAAGGATTTTGGCCTTTTTAAGGGCCAAAATGGAGAAACATAATAACACAGATGTAAAGACAGACCAGTTTCACAGATTTTAGTTAATCTCAGGAGGATTTTTTAAAAAAAGAGTTGCCTGATCATCCTATAATAAATTGTTCCTCTTAATTTTAATTCGGCTAACTAGTAAAGACTAGCCTATGCCATAATGTGCTTATTTGCCCTCCTCTCTATTTAATATGGGCATTCATAGTTGTTTTTTTTTTTTTTTGGTACGCGGGCCTCTCACTGCTGTGGCCTCTCCCGTTGCGGAGCACAGGCTCCGGAGGCGCAGGCTCAGCGGCCATGGCTCACGGGCCCAGCCGCTCTGCGGCCTGTGGGATCTTCCCGGACCAGGGTGTGAACCCGTGTCCCCCCTGCATCGGCAGGTGGACTCTCAACCACTGCGCCACCAGGGAAGCCAGGGCATTCATAGTTTTTAGATGACTGTTCCGATTTTCTCAGTCTCTCTTGATATTTGTACTTTTAGGTACTTGTTAGTTCACATAGGCATCACAGGACATTTCTATGATAGAATTAGTAATACTTTTGTTAAACTCTCATCTATGAAACATCTGAACTTGGAAGATGGTTTTCCTCTGGGGCATTACTTCAAAGATGCTGAATGAATCTAAGAAGAAAAATGTAACTCCTCATAATGTAATATCATCAGATGCCAGGAGGAGGGACTTAACCAACATTTTTAATCAAGAGGCCAGCATTTATTTTTTTAAGTGCCTACTTCTTGTGCTTATTGAAGTAACTTGTGATATTTGTAGAAAATTAAATTGAAGACAAGTATAAAGAACAAAGCAAAATTTATCACTAATTCCACAATTCAGAGATATCATCTATTGTTAATCACTATTAATAGTTTTAGGTTTATTTTACTCAGTCTTGTTTCATGTATTAATGTGCATTAAAAAACTTTTTATTATAGAAAATTTCAAACATACATAAAAGTAGATAGAAGAGTATAATGAATCTCTATGTACCTATTGTTTATCTTCCATGATTTTTAGCATTTTGCCAGTCACGTTTCACTTATTCCTCACTCTGAGACTATTCCACATTTGTTTTTGCTACAGTATTTTAAAACAAATCTCAAACAACATATAGTTTTACCATAAATATGCTGGTATACACTTTTAAAATATAAAAGGTTTCCTTTTGTTTTCAACACATCACAATGCTATTATAAGCCTTATTAAAATTAAAACAGCAATTCTTTATTACCATCTAGTATTAATCCATATTGAAATATTCCTAATTATTTCAAAGATCACTTTTATGATGAAGTTTGTTAATCAGCCAAGCAAAGTCCATACGTTGCAATTAGTTGATATGTCATTTGTCTTTTTATTCCATAATAATTTCCCCCTCCTCTCTTTTAAAAAATGCCATTTGTTTGAGGGAAAACCTGTTATTTGTTTTGTAGACTATTTCACCATCTGAATTTGACTTGTGATGTTCCTTGTGATGTCATTTAACATGTTCCTTTTTCCCCATATTTTCTTATAATTGGTAATTGGATCTAGATTCTTGACTGGATTTAGGTCCAATTTTGTTCATTGTTATTAGTTATTTTTTGGCAGGAATATTATTGTATATTTCATGAGGCACATGTCTGACTGTCCCACTGTTAATGATGCTGGGCTTGATCTGTTGTTTTGTTGTGGTGTTAGCCTGACACACCCATTTTTAAAGTTCCCTGAAGGGTTTCAGCATCCATTCATTATGACCTCTTTTTCTCTTTTCCTTGCTTTTTTCTTTCTTTTCCTTTTTCTTTTCTTTTCTTCTCTTTTCTTTTCTTCCTTCCTTCCCTCCCTCACTTCCTCCCTTCTTTCTTTCTTTCTTTCTTTTGAAAAATGGGGATTTTCTGTTTCTAATGTTCCTTTTGCATTTGCTAGCTAGAATTCTTCTATGAAGAACTTTACTTCATCAATATTTAGCTATTGAAAAATACATCTTGTATAGCAAATGCAGGAAAATGGGAAAAATGCATTTTCCTTTACTAATTCTCAGAATCATGAACTGGTTAACCAACAACCTCCATACTAACTTTTTTTACACTGTTTTGTGAAAACGTTCTCATTTCACGTAAAATTTCCAGGCAATTATTAAATTTAATGGGTATATAATACTTACTGGTAGGAATATATCACAATTTACTTAACCATTTCCTTATTTAGATTGCTGATATATTTTTTGTTACATATAATGCCAAAATGGACAACTTTACATACATTTATGGCCAAATTTCTGATGATGTACTTAGAAGAAATTCTGAAAAGTAGAATTATGAAGTCAATGAATTTTAAGACCTTTGGTACATACTGACAGGGTCAATACTATTATTTAATAAATAATTCTTTAATTATCTTCAGTTTTGAGAGCGAAAACTTATCTAAAGTTAGTGGCCATTTCCCTTTATTTTTCTTTCTGTAATAGAACTATTGCTAAATATATATCTACTCATAATTTGCATGATAAGATCTGGGGGATTGAGAAAGCAGAGATGGCAAGAGGGTCTTGTGATGAGTAATTTTTTGTAGAAAGAAGTAATACCCTACTTATAGTAATTTGGGGTAGAGTATTCTCTGCTAAGCAAGTACTATGAAATAAGAGTCAGGAGTCCTGGCTGCCTCATGGTTTACTGGGATCGTCCATCATAACTGTCAAAAGATATGATGTGAGAAAATAAAGTTCTGTGGTGTAAGCCACCAGTCTGTGGTATTTGGTTATGGCAGTCCAAGCAGACTAACACACATAGACACTTGAATATTTTTATTAAAAAAAAAAGCAGTTTGTTTATTTAGTTTGATTCTCTTAGGCAGACTATGTATTGAGATGTAATTTACATACCTTAAAACTCAATCATTTTAAGTGTTGCATTCAATGAGTTTTAGTAAGTGTTTACAGCTTTGAAACCACCACCAAAATCCAGTTTTAGAACAAATACATCATTTATCTATTTTTTAAAAAGGAATATAGTAAATATCAATGATGACCTCAGGTTTGATACAGCCGTTAATGAATATTAATGAATATAAATTTTGGGTCTTAAGAAACCAGAGTATGAGGTAACAGTAATTATGGGGGCACACATATTTATTGATGACTCATAATAATTGCTCACAAACTGACAATTGTACTATGAAAGTTATGCTAGCATCATAAAATGAAGTGGGTCTAGAGTTTTCTATGATTTGAAACAGCTTATACGGCATGGGGGTAGCCTTTTCTTAAAAAAAAAAAAAGCAAAACTCAATGGAAAAATCAATTGTTCCTCAAGCATTTTCCTTCTTTTCCTTCTAGCTGAGATTTCTGCATGAACTTGGGTTGATCTTGGAATTGATATTTTTCAAGAAAATAATTCACTTTGTCAAGATTTTACAAACAGCTAGTACAGAGTTGTACACTGTATACCACTGAAAATGGTAATCGTTGAAAATTCTCTATGATTATATCTCCTTTGCATTCTAATTTTGTCCATTTGTGTGCCTCTTTTATTATATTCATGAGAAATTAGTCTATATTATTTTTCAAAGAATGTTGAATTTATCATTGATTTATTTTTTTCTTATTTCTATGTTCTAATATCTTGAATTTAATGATTATTCTTTTACTAAATAATAAATTATAGTAATATATTTGCCTCTATGTGTCATTTTGAGAAGGATAAGTTTGGATATGATCTTTTCATTATTTACTGTCTATTTTTTAAATCATGGGTTATTTCTTGGTCTAATCTTTTTTTATTTTTAAATAAGAGAGCTTTAAAACTTAATCTAAATGGTGATAGTTTAGAAAAAGTAGATTTTATAAAATACATGACGTAGTTAATAAAGTCAAAGAAATCCTGAGCGAGATTTTCTGGATTCTCTCACAAATTTTGTCTGTGTAGCTTTGTTATGTATTATAAAAAGTTCTGATAAAGCAGAGAATGACTAAGCAAACAAAGAACATTCTGCATAAATACTGTTAACACTTAGGGGTACATATGTTAAGATATTTTCCTATGTACTCACACACACATATATATTTTTAAATGAAGGTATGAAATCATATATGTATAATATTTTATGTACATATTTATACTTGAATAAATATAGATCTATATATTCTTTTAAAGTATTTAATACATGAATATATTATAATTTATTTAACTACATCTTTCTTGATGAATATTTAGGTTGACTTAGGTATTTTGGTTTTATAAACAATAATACTAGATCTTTGGATATATATTTGTAACTTGTACAATATTTTTAGGATAAACACATGGATAATTGGATGCCAGTACAGTTTCTATTAATAATTATTTTTGATATTTGCTTTTACTTTTATGCAGTGGTGATTATAAGAATTATCTCAATAATTCCATTTTTAATTGGTTTTGACGCTCATTGCTATCCCTCACCCTCTGTTTCTTTAATGTGGTTTCTCTATTTTCTTATTTTCCTCAGTATTACCTCAGTCCTTGGCTGATACAAGCTTTGGTTCTTAAAACTTTAGAAATACCACACTGTTGTCTTAAGACACTTAATATTGCAGAGAACTCTGAAGCCAGAATTCTTTTATTCCACATAAAACTAATTTTTTTCTACATGAATACTTATAGGGATTGATTCATCTTTTAATAAAAATTTGCTACAATGTGTTTTTTTATGGCTCTCTTTTCATTATTTTTATAGAACAAAGCAAATCCTTTAATTTGAAGACTTACGTCTTCATTTCAGTCAGTAAAGTTTTCTTCTATTATGTTTTCAATTTTAATTTTGCTATTTTGGTTCAGGGTCCTTCAATAATACTAATTTATCTATTTATTAAATCTCTATTCTCTGGACTTTATTATCTTCACTTTTGTAAATTTTTCTTTTCATGTTTGGAGAAGATTTCTAAATTTTGACCTTAGTCACTAATTCAATATTTTTTGTCTCAGTTTTGCTAATGATTAAGTTTTACTACAGCCTTCTATTTTAATTCAGCTTTTTCATTTCTAATATCATTTAAATATTACCTGATTCCAATTGTATTTTTACATTTTTTATTATGTCACCCTTTTTAAATTCTATTCCTAATTCAAATGTTTCTTATCTTCTGTTATCTTACTGAAAACATTGAGAAGTTTTCTCTTTCTTTTATTGTGGTAGGAATTTCCCTTGTGGGCTTCCCTGGTGGCGCAGTGGTTAAGAATCTGCCTGCCAATGCAGGGGACACGGGTTCAAGCACTGGCCCGGGAAGATCCCACATGCCGCAGAGCAACTAAGCCCATGTGCCACAACTACTGAGCCTGCGCTCTAGAGCCCACGAGCCACAACTACTGAGCCCACGCACCACAGCTACTGAAGCCTGCGTGTCTAGAGCCTGTGCTCCGCAACAAGAGAAGCCACGACAATAAGGAGCCTGCGCACCACAACGAAGAGTAGCCCCCACTCACAACTAGAGAAGGCCCGAGCACAGTAAGGAAGACCCAACACAGCCAAAAATAAAAACAAACAAATAAATTAATTAATTAAAAAAAGAATTTCCCTTGTGCCAAAGAATTTGTAATAAGCAACTTCCAGTTGGGGAGCAGATTAATGTTCACAAGTCCTAGGCTATTTAAATGCTGCAGGTTGGCTGGATTGATATGGATTCTATGCCACTCAAAATATCTGCTGATACTTTGAACCAAGGGAGTAAAAGTAAAACTAGAGTCCCCATGGTTAACTAACAGATTGTCCTTATTTTCATTTTTGCTCATAGTACCTTACTTGTTGAATCTATGATTCCAAGAGTGCAGTATATCTATTGTCACCACCACCTCTTCATCCTCTTCCTACACACACACACACACACACTCCACACTTGCTTTTTGTGTTTTGGGAGTCTCATTTTCCAAAGAAAGGAAGGTAGTAATGAGGGCCAAATTGGGGTATAGTATGCTCTCTCCCTCCAAAGGTTACTTTTGTCCTGGAAGGGTTCCCTTGCTTGGTGTTCTGGCTAGTACTGATCTTGCATCTTTGATCTGCATGATATACAGTGAAAGATAAATGAAAGCTCTTTCTATATTCTTTCATGTTGTCAATTTTCTCTATTTAAAGTGACTGTTATTATAATTTACAATTCACCTCCCTAGTTCCTGCAGTTAATGGAATTTTCTGTTTCTGGTGGTAGGATGATTGTCAATTTTAGTTTTTGTTGTCATCAATTTTTGTCTTTCCTTTGCCTTCATAGGTATTTTTGCAAGCTGTTGGGATCATCTGCAGCCTGGACTGCTAATCAAGTGCCAATTTTTGAAATATATTCTTGAATTACAATTTTAAACATTGGTATATAGGTCACATACTGGCAACTTAGTCATTTATCTGAATATCACCCTGATAAACTGAGTTCCTGTCTTAGCAGACAGGAAGACCAGTAACCTCCTGTATTCTGGTGGCATAGTTTTATTCTTATTTAGGACTAAGAATAAGAACTAACTGAAATTAGTGGCTAATTACTGTGCAATTTGATATCAACTGTGACAAAATTGAATCAAGTTTTTTCAACAGCTATTCTTCAGGATTTAGATTGACCAGACTAATTAACTATTCAACAGGTCAGTTCTTATAGTTATCACATTACAGTTATCAGTTCTTATCGTATATTTGTAACTAATTCATCTTTACTGGGCAAAAAGGATTTAATGTCACTCAAAATTGTATTTGGCTGGAAACAAGGTATTTAATGTTTAGATCAGCTATGTACTTATACCTACCTTGAAATTCTAGTTCTGTATTATGTATACTGTGATATATGATGAGCGGTTGGCCTTAGTCAAGTATTCATGGAGATATTTACCATGACGAAATGCTGCTTCTGTAGAAAATTTTAGCTCTATAGAGTTCCAGTAGGAAATGCAATCATTGGCACTGTCCCCAAGTGAGACTACAAACTGTTCTTCTTTTGGCAGACTCCTTCTCTGAATTTGTATGGGAGAGTTGAGCATATGTAGAAGGAATTTGCTTTATGGGAGAGTATCAGTTATTTATTGCTGCATAACAAACTACCCCAACAGTTAGTAGCTTTAAACAACAATGATTTATTGAGCTCATAATTCTATAGGCTAGCAGTCTGGGCTAGGCTCAGCTAGGCAGTTATTTTGATCTCTGTGGCAATTGCTCATTTGTCTGCAGTCAGTTGCTGGCAGGTCAGTTGAGAGTTGGCTGGCCTAAGATGACTTAACTCACAGGTCCAGCTGACAGTTCACTGTCAGGTTGGGCAATGGAGGACACCTGGGTCCATTGTCTCTTGCATCCAGTAGGCTAGACCAGGCTTATTCACATGGAAATACAGAGAGTTCCAGGTGAGAGGAAGAAAGCATGCGAGCTCTCCTGAGACCTAGACTAGGAGCTGACGGAATGTTGCTTCTGCAGCATTCTACTGGCCAAAGCAACAGACAGTGTAGAGAAACCAACTATATCTCTTGAAGAGAGCATCTGCTAATTCACATGGCAAAGGGATAGGGATACAGAGAGGAGTGGATATTGTGACTATTTTTGCAAGCTATCAGAGAATTATATCTAATATGGAGGTGGCTTGATAAATCAGTAAGTGTATTAGTTTCCTAAGGTTGCTATAACATATTACCACAACTCAGTTACTTCAAAACGACACACATTTACTCTTGTACAGTTCTGGAAGCCAGGTATCTGAAATCAATTTCACTGGCTGAATCAATGTGTCAGCATTCACCTAAAATTATATGAGAAAATGTCAGTTTGTTATGTGCAAATTTGGCACTAACAGAATATGGGTCTTCTTTCAATTTAAGACATGGAACACTTATAGTCCACATATTCAACATTCACTCATTCATTCCATTCATTTATGAGCACCCAAAGAGTCAGGCATTATTATGCTAATCTAGATTCTAGAGATACAGCAGTGAACTAGAGTTTACATTTTTTTCTTTTAGAATCTTTTCTTGGGGCTTCCCTGGTGGCGCAGTGGTTGAGAGTCCGCCTGCCGATGCAGGGCACACGGGTTCGTGCCCCAGTCCGGGAAGATCCCACATGCCGCGGAGCGGCTGGGCCCGTGAGCCATGGCCGCTGAGCATGCGCGTCCGGAGCCTGTGCTCCGCAACGGGAGAGGCCATCTTTTCTTTTTTTTTTTTTTAATTAATTAATTTATTTCTGGCTGCTTGGGTCTTCGTTGCTGCACGCAGGCTTTCTCTAGTTGCGGCGAGTGGGGGCTACTCTTTATTGTGGTGCACAGGCTTCTTACTGGGGTGGCTTCTCTTGTTGCGGAGCACTGACTCTAGGCACATGGGCTTCAGTAGTTGTGGCACGTAGGCTCAGTAGTTGTGGTTCGTGGGCTCTAGAGTGCAGGCTCAGTAGTTGTGGTGCATGGCCTTAGTTGTTCCACGGCATGTGGGATCTTCCCGGACCAGGGCTTGAACCCGTGTCCCCTGCAATGTCAGGTGGATTCTTAACCTCTGTGCCACAAGGGAAGCCCTAGAGTTTACATTTTAAGTTGTACTGTCCAAGATGGTAGCCAACAGCCACATGAAGCTATTGAACATTTGAATGTGGCTATTGGGTACCTGAAATGTGGCTCATTTGAATTTCAGTGTTGCCAGTGTAAAATAAACCCTGGATTTTGAATACTTAGCATGAAAAAAGGAATGTTAAATATCTCATTAAATTTTTCAATTGGTTTCTATTGAAAGGGTAATATTTGAGGTATATTGAGTTAAATAAAACATTACTAAAATTAATTTTTAAAATTAAAATTTCTTCTTACATTTTTTTAGTGAGGCAACTAGACAGTTTAAAATTACACGTGTGAACTAATAAGAAACTGCTGTATAAAAATATAAATAAAATAAAATTCAAAAATTCAAAAAAAATTACAAGTGTGGCTTGCATTTATGATTCACATTATATTTCTATTAGCACAATTCTAGAGGCTGGGAGAAGAGAATAAATGAAATAACAGTAAACAGATTGAAAATGAAATCTAGTGATGCATGAGAGAGTATCTAAGTAGGCTTCTCTAGATTGGGTGGCCAAGGAGGAACTTGTTTGACTCTTCTGCTGAGACCCGAATTATATGAAAACACCAGTCACATAAAGGTTTCTGGGAAACATTCTCTAGGTAGAGGTAATAGAAAAAATATTTTCTAGGTAGAGGGTTTTTTCAAGTGTAGAACCCTAATGTGGGGAACAAGTTTGGCTGGTTAGGGGCATTTTATTTCTTTATGAAAATTTAGTGAGCAAGAAGAATAGTAGCGTAGGATAACATTGAAAGGTAGGAGTGGCCCAACTCATTTTAAAGTCAATAGAAAGCTCAAACTCCAACATTTTGTTATTCAACTGCTTTTAAAATTCTGAATGAGATCATGAATATTTGAGAGAGAAAAAATGTAAGGGGAGTGTTACCAATGTAGCTGTGTGAACTGGGCAAGTTATTCACTTCTTTGCCTCAGTTTTCTCATCTGTAAAATGGGAATGGTAATAATTGTACTAACCACATAAAGTTTTTGTGAAGAATAAATGAGACAGTGCATGTACACACGTTCTAAGTGATACATGCTGGCTGTGACCAGATTTGATTCCATATCAAGTTAGAGCATCAGAGAGACGGGTATATATTATTTGAATTACTTATAGAAACGCCTTCATAGGAATATAATGAAATATGCTCTCAGTTTCATCGATGGTAGCTCTATGTATAATATTTCTGCGTTTTCTATTAAACCATCTTTGCCTAATAGTCTATTAAGCATTCCTTGTATAAGAGTCCATGTAAAAAATTTCTTCTGAGAATTTAGTACAAAGAAAATCTGTCTCCTGATGAATTAGTATATATCATTTTATTAGACATTAAGAAGTAAAAAAGAGGTTAAGAAAGTAAAAAAGAAAAAAAATCCTCATTATTTTCTCCCTTTCATATTGTATCGGCTGACAAGACTTTCATATTTATTTCTACTTGGTTTTGGGTTAGTGTAGGTTTATGAGATTTATGATATAATTACTTTCCACAGGCCAAATATATTGCTATAGACCTTCTTTCATTACTCTAATAGCTTATGACATATGCATTTTATTATATACTACTTTAAATCATTCTAAAATAATTTAAGTCTAAATTTAATAAAATATATAAAACATTGTTTCTATGAGAAAATGCATTCCAAGTTTCACAGAACCAAGTTATAAAAGAATGTTTGGAACATAGCCCATTTACAAGTTCAGGAGTTCTTCATATATTTGGGGGGTATTCTAAAATATCTTATTAGATGTTTTCTCTCGAAAATGTAGTTTCTAAAAAAAGAAGCAAAATTTAAGATCCTGTTTTTTGGATGATACATGGTAAGCTTCCAAACAAAGAAGTTATGTGGATTTATCTTTGTATAAAAAATATTATTTGTTGAAGATAAACAAAAGCCACATAACAGTTTTTAAAATCTAAGGACATCTTTCCCAGAATTCATTCATTCATTCATTCATTCAGTAGGTGCCTGTCAAAGGGCTATTTAGTACTAGGGTTGTAAATACAGAGATTAACTAATGTGTCTGTGAGATGCCAGATAATGAAGGGCCTTGTATGGCAGACATGTTATAGAGTTAAAATTTCATCCTGGAGGCAATGGGGAGCCATTGAAGCATTTTAGGCACAAAAATGACATGATCAGATTTGGTTTTTAGAATGGCCTTTGACAGCTGTTTTAGAGATGAATTAAGTGGTGATGGGGAAATGGGGGCAGGTGATTAGGTGGATCATACACAGGTGGGCCAAATAAGGAGATTTTTCATAACAACCAGGAGAAATATTTTGAGAGTGGCAGTGAGCATGGGAAAAAATGGGCCAAACAGAAGAAACATTTAGAAAGCAGAATTGAAAGGATTTGGCAGAATTGTCTGGAATGACTAAAGTTTCCAACTTCGGCAACAGAACAGATAATACTGGTATTCATGGCGACAGGGAGTCAATGATGTGAACCTTGGTGGGATTTAATACAATGCAATTGATTTGGGACATGTTGAAATTGCAGGACTGCTGAAGCATTTGTGGGTTTATTGATGGAGACAAAGATTTGGGAGACATTAAATCATTGATAGTCAATGAAGGCACAGGAGTAGATAAGATTTCTTAAAAGAGTGTGTAGATAGAAAAGCTTGTTGACAATGGAACCGTGGGGAATAACATTATTTAAGAGGGAGTTGTTCTAAGTGAGAATGAGTAAATGGGGAAATCCAGGGAATGTGGCCTTCCAAGGAGAGAGTTTTAAGGAAGGAGTTTATAATGTCAAATGCCAGAGAGAGGTCAAGTAAGATAAGGAATAAAAAGAATACTTTTGAAATTAGTATATGGTATTGGAAACTGGCAGGAACAAGTTTAGCAGAATAGAGGGCATGAAAACCGAGTCACAGTATGAAAAATGAATGAGGAATGAAGAATTGGAGACAACGAGTATAGACTTTAGGTTCTGAAAGGAAGGAAAGAGAGCAGTAGTTACAGGGGGATACAGGGAGGAGCCAGGATTGTTTTAATATTGGGACTGACGACTGTAATTTTATGTTGAGTAAACATACAAGCGAAGAGGGGGTATTTGATGGCAAAAAGCCCCTGATGTGGGAGGAGGGATGGGATTCAGAGTGCAGGTGGAGGAACGGTACTTTTCCACTTTAATTCCATTGAAACTTTATACAGCTCCACAACAATAGGGTAACTTATATGTGTCCTTCATCAATTAGTAATCTTCATTTATAACAAATGGGAACTTCAAGAAATGATTAATTTTCATCACACTCTCAAAAAGAATAATATCTACAGTCACAGCCCTCATAAACTCTCCAGAGTTCTGGTTTTCCTCTACTCATTCTTCAGATTTTATGTCTCATTAGGACTTGTTCTCCATTAATTCAACCAAAATTACACTTGGTGTCAGGGATATGATGATGAACGAATGCAGTGCTGGCTTGTGAGACCCTCCAGAGGCGCACAGGCCCCAGCTAGGAGTTACTCTCAAGGTGCTTGTGATTGCTGCTGGCAACAGTAACACGATGGTGATATACTGATGATAATGACATGGTCCTTGGTCCATTTGTCCATTTAGTATGATTGTGACAAAATAAAGTGTCCACTTCTACTTCGCACATGCTGTTAGTAGAAGTTCCACAAAATAGTCCTATAGAGTTCCTCTTAGGAAAAGAAAATGAAATAGTTCTAATAAAGCACAAATCAAATCTTCACACAAAAATGCTTTCAAGGGCATCAGTTTCTTTTGGTTTTTTTTCACTATAATTGGATATCTTGAGGGTAAGGATGTTGTCTAAGACTTTCCCTTCAAGATGTGCTACACTGGGAAATGCAGTGTTTAGGATTCATGGTACCTGGGGTCAACTAGTCATCAGCTGTGCGATTTACTAGCTGAGAGACCTTGAGTACATCATTTAACGGCATCTAGAAAATGAAGATAAGACCTGTCCTGCCTACCTCTTTATCTATCTATCTATCTATCTATCTATCTATCTATCTCTTATCCATCTAACAATCCAATAAATGTGAAGATTCATTGTAACTTAAAAGGGCTGTGCAGATAGTTTGGGAGGGTTCATGCCTGAAGTTTTTCATTTAGGAAAGATAATAACTTCCCAGTTTTGCCTAAACAAATTTGAGTTGGGTTCCTATCCTTTGTAACAGAAAGAATCCTGAATTAAGCAGTTGTTTCCTTCAGAATTCAGACACCTGCATCATCGGACAGTTCATCTGAACCATTGTGCAAGGGCCACAATGAGACCAACACAAAGAGAACACCTTCTGGGAGCAAGCACAGAGCCAGGTGCTTCCCCCAGGACTGTCTCTCCAAGCGCAAGGGTGGCAGTGTGTACCACACGTGACACTGGCTGTGGAAGCTGAGAAAAAAATTGTAACCATACCCTGCATGCATATGCTCAAACTGAATCTCTGATCGGGGAAGGACCAGATCTTCTGTCCCCTGCAGTAACACTGATGTGTTCTTGTTATGGGTAGAAAGAAATGCTCCTCACATTTATAAGGTTCAAGATTATTACTTGAGGAAATAAATATGTGTATTAACTTGTAAAGTCAGGAATTTTGGTTGGTTTGGTGGAGCAGAATAGAAGTCAGACAGAAATGCAATCAGGTTTCGTTGTAGTAAATTAGCAGTTACAATCTTGTCCATGGTCAGTTGAGAAGGAATCATCCACGAGGGATGGCTCTCTTAAGAAACCGAATACCTTTGCTACTCAAGCCACTCTTTCAGTGGGCATTAATGATTGACAGTACATGTAGAATGATCTGAGTTATACATCCTTCTGTAATTAAAGTTTTCTTTTGCCCTCTCTTGGCTTCTGTGACTTGATACATATTGCTCAACCTTACCTTGCCTGCATTTTTGGGTCCAGGAATTGGGAATAATATCAACAGCTTCTGTATTTTGAAAGAGCCTAGATCCTAGATATTAAGTCATCGGGCATTAACTTTTGTTAAGCACCTGGCAAAACATACCCACATAGATGCTTAACGAACAACAGCATTTGCCCTGAGCTTCTTGATCCCACAGGAAGGCTTTTGGTGTTCATATACACCAAGTAATATGTATTTTAATTGGCCTACCCTTACCTATGTTGCTTCCTACTTTGGAAGCTTCATCTCTTTCCATATCACTTAAATAAGAAAATATAAATATTTACAAAGAAAATATAATTTCCCCTCAAAAAACGGTTCCTGTGGAATTACACGATGATTATGCATCGATATGTTAGGACCTGCTGCCTGTCTTTCTTCAGACATGCCTGTTTTTTAACGCCTTGCCTAGTTTCATGGTTCATATAAATATTTACCAAGCAGCTACAGCTCTTAGATGGCTGTGTGCTTTTATCCTTCTGTCAAAGTCAGGTTCACCTTGGCATGTGTTGTCTTATGTTCAACAGAGAGTGGGGCTGTTTTGATCATCTTATCTCTGTGAGCACGTACAGCAGGGATGGTTAAGAGTGAAGACTCTGGAATCCTACAGAGCAGGATCCAGACACCAGCTCTGCTTTATTCTGACTTTGAACCGGGGCAAGTCGCTTCAACCCTTTTAGCCTCAATTTCTTCATCTGTAAAACACTTGAACCTCTTCACTGTTGTAGGATTAAAGAAATTAATATAGGCAAATAGTTTAGCAGAGTGCCTTCTACAGAGTAATCACAGATAACTACTGCTGGTTATCATTTGTGCTTCAGGGATACAAAACGTTATGGCTTTTTCGGAATATAGTGGGATTTTGTCTCAAAGTTAAATCAGTGGTTCTCAACTGGGGGACAATTTTGCCCCCCCAAACCCTATCCCCACCCGGGGACATTTGGCAATGTCTGCGGACGGTTTTGGTCGTCTCACCTCCTCGGGGTGTCGCGGGGAGGCTGCTACTGGCAACCGTGGGTAGACTAGAGGGATGTTTAGTTTCTAAACATTCTACAGTGCACAGGCAGACCCCGCCCCTCACCCTCCACCTTTCAGCAAGGAATCATCTGGTTCAAAATGTCAACAGTGCTTAGGTTGAGAAGCCCTGAAGTAAACGGAAAGGAATCCTTCCATAGGTGAGTCATGAATAAATCCTAATCTTGAAACCAGTCTATCAACAAGTGTTTGTTGATCTTCTGCTCCAGGTATAATATCATCGCCTTCCAGCAGAGGAGCTTTTTACAGTTTATGTAACATCTTCACATATATTAATCTACTAATTCTGACAAAAATCCTTAAAAAACCCCAAGCAGGACTGGCATTAACCACTCCCGCCCTTATTTATTTATTTATTTTTCTTTTGCAGAGGAGGAGTTAGGCTGAGAGGTTGACTTTCTCGCCAAAACACAGATGGTAATTAAACCCAGAGTTTCAAACAGTGCTTCCGCCACTCTCACATGCCCAGCGTTGCATTTCTGTGGGGAAGGCAGGAGACATTTTAGACATGGGTCCTCCCCTAAGATTCTTACTCAATCCTTAAGAGATTGATACCCGTGAACACTTATTTATTTATACCTATTGGGCTATAATAAATGCACGTTCCCACCCCTATCCCCACCCCTTCAGTGTTAGAGAACACTGCAAAGCAGCTAACCTGAAAGCAGAGTGTTTTCTTCCTCCCGAATCTTAGAGGGCTCTTTTGCAACATAAATGTAGTTACTTGTCTGCAAAATCAGGGTGCTACCCTTCTTTACCATCTGTACTTTTATAGCATATGCCATCATGTTCCTTTTTCCCCAGCAGTCCTCCTACATAGCCCAGATGGTGCCTGGCCTGCTCCTGCAAACTTCTGATTGCCTCTGTTTCTTTTTCATCCTCATCCTTTTCTGAGTGTGAGAAGCTGAGGTTTACCCATATGCATCCAACTTGATGCCCAGATGTTAGAATATTCCAAAACGCAACCAGTTTTGACATGTTAACTTTGTTCTTCTCAGCTCAGTGGTTATCAGCATGTCAGCACCTGCAGATTATTTCATGAAGTTTTGGAAAGCACTGATTTTTAATTCAGATTTTATGAAAGTTATAGGGATTTATTTTTGAAAAATGAGATAGGTAATGCCTAGTCCCTGCATAGCTGCCTGATATCTCTAAAGAACAATGTACCTTCTTCTTTGCACACGTTGGATTTATGCTGTCTAATTAGCTTCAGATTATTTTGACAAATGAGTAAAATTGGTTCTAGCTGACACTCAGCCACAGAGAAGTTTTAATACCTAAGCTATTAAAAAAAGGAGCTCAAACACCAGGTAATAATCCTTACCGCAGAGGGAATAAACAATTCATGATTAATTTAGTGCATATTTATTACCAAAAGTTATCAAAAGATGCTGAGAAAACTTTTTATGAGAAGTTCTTTGATGATGATAATAAAATGTGTCCATGCCTTTCTTATTCAAATATGTGTAGCCATTATCAACCGAACATTAGCAAATATTATATCAGTATATGACACTTCAACAGATAATATAAAGTTCAGAACTACCTGTACTGAAACAGGGAGGTTTTTGTTTGTTTGTTCCTATGCTTATTTTACTTTGGAAAATATACCTTAATGAAAATCATCAAAAGTTCAATGGTGCTTCAGACATATCCAAGATAAGTGACTTGGAAAGATATAGACCCCCAAGCTGGCTTTCTTCCTGCCTAAGGACATGCAGGGAAGTAAAGGGTAAACACAATCCTTCTTGATTTATTTTTACTTGGGTGGCTTTGGAGGTTACTCAAAACTTATGTGTTCCATAAAAGACAGAACTGAAAGTGTACAAGATGCAACTCAAGTGGAAACTACTGACTAGAAATATTTTCCAGACTCCGCCCCTGACCCTCGTGCTGGGCTGTTAAGTCACTCTTAGAGCTGATTACATAAAGACATGCTAAGTTATGCCAATGCCGGAAGAATGCACATGATACTTTTCTCTGAGCAGTACTTCCTTATGTCATCCCCCTGCTCAGAGCCCTTCCATAGCTTCCCATCGCTTTAAAGGCTTTAAGCCCTAACATGTCATACAGAGATATTTCTAGATCTAGTCTCTGAGTAGCTTTGCAGTCTCAGTTGACACCACCAAAACAGGCAGGTGTGTGCGGGAAACTGCTAGCAGTTGCTTTATCAAATATTTGTGAAGTGCCTACTCGGTCCCAGGCATGGGGTTCGGCATAGCTTGCCATCGTGAGAACATGAAGAAGGAAGCAGAGGACGGAGGCAACAGCAGTGGTCACGGCTCCAGAGGCCAGTTCTAGAGGCCTTGCGTGTCAGGCTAAGGATCTTGAACTTAATTTTATTGGTGATAGGCAGTCCCTAAAACATCTTAAAGTAATTTTATAGGGTGAATTGCTTTGCAAGGATGTAGCATTAGAGTTTAAAAAAAAAATGACATGTCAACATAAAGACATCTTCCTTTATGACCTCTTTTTGGGCATCAATTAATTTACTGAACCAATGTTTATTGAGAATTTACCAAAGGTCATAATACGGTATAGAACTAGACATTTCGATTCCTTTCCAATGGAGGTCAAATAAATAGGCAAATGACAAATTATGGTATGTGTTAAGAAAGACACAAACAAGATGCTCAAATAGGAACTAACAAGGAGGGTTTCCACTTGTGATAAATTACTGGGAAAGTCCTGACTGGGGAGATGACATTTAAGCCAAGTCCTGAGAGATAAGCAAGCAACCATTCAAGGAGAGGAAAGATGAGCGTTCCAGGAAGAGGGAACAGCTAAGGGAGGGTTAGATATGGTTGCAGAGCTGAGAGATCAGTGTGGCTGGATTCTATAGGGTGAGGAGGAGTAAAGCATGAAATGAAATTGCAAAGACAAAAGCCAAAACATGCAGGGAGTTGCAAACTCTGCTGAAAGTTTGCATATTGTTCTCATTTTCTCCTTCGGGACAGGATGCAGTGTCTTTTAAACATGGTTACATAGGCAATTTTACATGAATTATCATATATATATATATTTATATTTCCATGAGTACTAAATCTTAAAAACGTTTAAAATAGACTGAGAATGATTGTAATTATTTTTTCTGTGAAAAAGAGTCTAAAATGTTTATAATTTTTAAATGATCTATTTTATCTTTTGGCTCATTGGATAAAAAAGGATAAATAACCACCATTTTAATTGGTCTTCTAGGAAAAACCTATTAACATCTTAATCTTCCAGCTAATCATTTGTTGCTGAGACTATAAAAGGGGATTTTGCCTTCCAGAAGAGAATTTCTGAGAGAATTTCTCAGAAAGAAATGTATACATGTTACAGAAATGTAACCTTCAGATCAGAAAGATCTGAATGTTACATCTTTCTCCTGTAAACTACCAATCAATTTCACTCTCTAGTGTATGTCATACTTGACAGAGAAGACAATTCAGTGGAGCTGATTCCTAAGTCAGGGCGGCTGATATCATTTACAACCCAGCCTCTTAGATAAGGTTTCATTCCCTTTGGGGCAGGAAGATGTTACGTCTAATGATGCTGCCTGGACCATTGTGATTTTGACCATGGCAGGGTTCTAAATACAAGTCGTGGGTAGACTGTAGATTTCAAAGGGACTTGAGAAATATCTGTACAAGCCTTATTTCCTTAAATGTCACCCCTCCCCCCACACACATTAAAAATTATGTGTTGCCTTTTCTATTAACTGGATAACACGTACAATGTAATGATTCTAATATTAAATAGTAACTGGAGCAAATCCTAAGGTTGTTTGAAAGCTAAAAGGCCACTTAGACAGATTAAAAACTCATTAACCTATGTCTGGCATGTATTTGATATAGAGTGAAGAAAAAAAGACTAATGATTCCAGCTTATCATCTAAGAGCTGAGTAAAAATTACCTGCCATCGGATATAAAGCTGTGTTAGTGTCCAGCTAAATTTATAACCAGGCTATTAAGTCATATGAAAAATGATAACATATTTGATGCTCTTTTATTCCAAACTTTGTCCCAGGATTCTTTTATTTCTCTTTGTTTCAAAAACGTTCTATCTTACACTGAGAGATCTTTATTCCATTGTTATTTCTCTATTAATGAAATTACAATTTAACAATATAGTCAAATTATAATAAAGAGTTGAGTTATTATAAGCTGTCCTGTATGTGAGTTACATAATATGCTGAGTAGATCCCTACAAAGCCATACTTATCTAATTATAATGAGACCAACTCCTTGAAGAACACGTTTGTGTCTCATATAACTAATTAATGAAGACTGAAATAATTGATGGTGAATGTAACAGAAGCATACCAGTAGATACTGAAGTTTATCTCCTTTTTCACCATGGTTCTTTATTGGTAGTGCTAATATTAATTAATTTGACAAAACTATAGCTTTGCTTACTTTCTATCCAAGTGGTACAACATTCCTATAGGACACAATATATAATTAAAAATTTAAAAATAAATTTTAAATGGTGGGTTACTGTAGAAAATTAAAATTAACATCAAATTGTCAGTTTTGAATCAGTTTCCTAAATTTCCAGATCATAGTGGTCTGTTTTCATTGGTAAGTAAGTGGTCTAAGATTCCACGCTCAGTTTATTCATTTTTAAATGACTGGGGCTTTCACTCTCATTAAACATGGCACATAAAGACTGCACTGATTGATCCTTCCAGAAGGGAAACAACCTTCATCTCCATGTTTGAAATCTCAATAAATTCTAAAACCTCCCTTCTGCAGCAACACAATAACATCAGTTGGTTAGCCAGGCCTATGGGTATCTTTGTAAATACAATGTTAGATGAATGAATTTTTAATAAAGTGTAGGAGATAAAGATTAAAATAAGAAAAAATTATAAAGAATGATACGTTTCATGAGTTATGGACCCACTTATGGTAAATAATAAAGCTGAGTTAGCTGAGAGGCAAAATAGGATGGAGACCTCCACAGCTATATGGAAATTTTATAAGAATGACATTACAGTTTATGTTTTGAAAAGCAGTGAGAGATAAATGATGACCAATACCAGTACCCAGATCCCACATGAAACCATACACAGGTCAAGGGTTTTTGAATGAAATGAGCCCTTTTCTCTCTACATTTTAAATCTTTCCTTTCCCATTCAGTATGGGGATTCCTTTCCAAATACTTAGCTAATTGAGGTCAAAAACTTTTAGGCAAAGGTACAATTCTGTTACTGGAAAAATCTAAGAACCTGTCCTCAAATAGTTACATATATGTCAAGGTTTTATCTCTTTAAATTATTGTGTTAGATGGAGTTTTCCAAATTTGCCCAATCCTTAGAAAAATCTTATTGGATTTATGCAGATATTTTCCCCAAAAAAGATAGTTCACTGTCCTTTTGTAGTGTAGTGTGTTGTTGGAAGTAATAGGAATTTACCTTTTTCTCATTTTGAGCTACTGTGTATTTTTCCTTCTGAGGAAAATGGAACAGGCTATAGATATCAATCTTCCTGGTGTTTCCTTGTCTCGTTTTTGATGGGTGGAGGGAGAGCTATGTGAGTTTCTGTATATGTCTTTGGCTTACAGTACAAAGATAATGGATCACCTTTTCTGAGGGCCTGACTTCCACTTTTCAAAAGTGGCTGCAAAAAGGAGTCAAGGAAGTTTTACATCAGTTATTCATTAAGATACATATGGCTGCATCAATACCTGCTTTACTGAAAGGGAGACCTTAATTCATCTCTTAAACTCTTATCAGAATGGCTGTGGCACTGGAGAAGACGATTATTGCCAAATACTCAATGTTTAAACAGAAATACTTTCACAATAACATCAAGCAGAAATGAAAAACTTGAACGGTATATAGTTCTTAAAGGGAAACTAGTTTGTAAGCAATGCAAATTTTTAACTTAAATTTTCAGATTTTAATAAAAAAATTTAATAGGAAAATTTCAAAGTCACAAGGCATTGCAATTTTTTTCCTCTTATTGACAGGTTAAAAAAATGCAACACCGAAAACCTGACCTATTTTACTTTACAATCTGAGAATTAGATAACAAGCTTCATGAACTTTTGATTCTCTGTTCTCAAATAAACTCCAATTTAATTACAAGTGTAATTACAATATTCACACATTCATGCTGAGTATGAATTATATAAGATTTCAAGAACTAAGTAAATGAACACAAGTACTGTGTACGATGTCGTGGTAGGTAAACTGCCTGTTAATTTTTTTTTTTTTCCAGATCCGTTTACATAGGGTAACTATAGCTTTGTTTTATCTACCTTTAAACTCAGTTCACCCAACAGTAAAGGATCTGAACTGGTAACACAGTCTAGACAGCAGATAAGATCATGTCACGTGGTACAAATGGAGGCTTCCATTCTCTTTTTTTAAAGAAACCTCTTAGGACAGGCACTTGACTAAAAGACATTTTTGCACACCACAAACCTAAGGCACAGTTTGTGACCCACGGTGACAAAATCAAATTATTTCAGGCTGAGAAACATTTTCTCCTATAGGATAAAGACAATTTTATTTGTGGACAAAATGCCCTGTGGAGGGGATCTTATAATCACATCACCCATTATCACAATCATCAAATGCATGCAACATCTAAGTCCAATTAGTGGAAGATGGGACCATATGGACGTCTGTTACAATGTCGTGGTAAGAAGATAATGCTTTGTGTCTTCGGTTCAAGTGCTTTAGAAGCATTAAGCTTCTCAGTACCTTTGTGAACTAGGTAAGCAATTTTCTATGCTCTCCTTTCCCTTTGTGCCTCAATATATCCAAGGTAAGGCTGCAGCTGCTGATTATCTGAATGTGTAATGTTAACTACGAATTTAAAATGTCTACTTAAGTTTCCTCAGGAGGGACCATAGCTAATTCTACGTTTTACATGATGTCTTAATCAGGAAAAGAACCACATCTCTTCATCGTATCACTTTCACTGTGTTTGTTTAAATGGCCCCATTTACGAAGCAAATGCTCAGGCAAAGACAGCTTTTAGCACAAACATCCATGAGGATGGTTTCCGTGTGCTCTCTGCTGAATGTGGGGGAGGTGAAGCACTTTGAACACAATAGGTCAACTCAGGTGGCTTTGCCCTTGCACTTTCTTTACAGCTGCCTGTCTGAGGTTACTGCCTAGGGAGGAGCTGGGAGCTGGCAAGAACCAGTGGACATGTAGCCATAATGATTTTGTACCCGTATGCTCAGGGATGCCAGCTATATGAAGGGACGATGTAGGGCAACAAAGGAATGCTTTGTTTAGATGAGTAAATAGCTGAAAAGGTTTGTGACCTCAAAGGGAGGATCTGTGTAATTCTGTGCAGTATCATACAAGTCAAAGAAATGCTGAGCCAATTTGTACAGTAGGCATCATGGAATACTTCCGGATGACTACGTTATTTTATGGCTTGACAGCGTTGACGTGATATTTTTACCTCTTATACATATAGTGTAACTGGTGGCTAAATGAAAGTTTGATTCCTATAGAACATCTGTAGATATTGACTGTGGTAATTTGCAAAAATTACTAGTGCTGAATTACGCTTTACTGTTGCATTATTGGCTTTTATAGAGGCATGACCCAGAAGTCAGGCACATAATATCACTTCTATTTTTTGTTGTGAAAGTGCTATTTAAGACATTATTGATTATGTTTCTTCATAAATCCAATATAATATATTGATTTTAGAGTTTGATGCCAAAAAAACGTTTTTCTCAAAGTCCTGATATAAGAATTATGCAGCCCATCTTATTTGCTTTGTTGCCTTGGCTCTGAGGAAGCTCAAAGATAAATAATAATAGTGCTGATACAGTCTTTACATAATGAAGTAATTTGTTTTCTCATTTATATAAAAAGAGTCAAGTCAGGCAGACTAGAAAGACCTACAATTTCTCTTGATTCTAGCAAACTGGCTGGCAAATCTTTTGGCATTAATTTGGTTAACCCCTAATTGAAGAAAAATGTAATGACAAA
This sequence comes from Phocoena sinus, assembly GCF_008692025.1. Classification (NCBI taxonomy): domain Eukaryota; kingdom Metazoa; phylum Chordata; class Mammalia; order Artiodactyla; family Phocoenidae; genus Phocoena; species Phocoena sinus. The sequence goes on along the minus strand of NC_045772.1, from coordinate 30,635,184 downwards.
AATAATGAAATTATAGTCCCCTTGTTATTAATAGAAGGAAGCAAAGTGTGTTCACTGGTGGAAAGACCCTGAAGTCGGAGTCAGACCGAGTTGGATTTGAGTCATAGTTCTACCTTTTATTGCTAGGATTGAGGCATATTGCTATCATTTTTGAGTTTCAGTATTCTATTTGTGGAACATGTGGAGCCCTTAAAACGGTGCCTAGCACATAGTAAATATTCAACAAATATTGACTACTGTTATTTTTAATGATAATTATTGATTAAAGCTTAGATTAGATAATACTGATGAAAACTTGAAAAGAGATGTTTCTAGGTGATTCTGTAAGAGATGCAAAAGACGTATCAATGAACTAATGAACATTTTCTATTTGAGTGTTGAAGTTTCATCAGTACAGCTGACCCTTGAACAACACAAGTTTGAACTGTGCAGGTCCACTTATATGCAGATTTTTTCAATAAATGCAGTACTTGGATTTTTATTTTATAGATCTTTAAATTAACTAAGTGTGAGGAAAAGTTTGTGTTCGATTAGAGATCATAATATGTGGAATCAAAAGAACTGGGGTTTGAGCTCTGACTCTATCTATCCAAACTGTTTCAGCTTCCTGCCCGTGGGGGAGTCATTTATCAGTTCCTCTGTTTTTGAGGCAGAGGTAGCAGTATGCGAATTTTCCACTGCTTTGGTTGGTGCCCCTAACCCCTGTGTTGTTCAAGGGTCAGCTATATTCTATTACATATATTTAAACATTATATAAAAAGACTCAATAATACTTTTTCTTTTACCTGTACAATATAGTACACAGATTCACAGATATAGAGAACAAAACTAGTGGTTACCAGTGGGGAGGGGAAAGCCAGGGGCAGGGGATTAAGAGGTACAAACATATAAAAATAAGCTACAAGGAGATATTGTACAGCACAGGGAATATATCCAGTATTTTATAATAACAATAAATGGAGTATAACCTTTAAAAACTGTGAATCACTATGTTGGACACCTGAAACTTATATAATATTGTAAATCAACTATACCTCAGTATAAAAAAAGAGCAAAAAAACCAAATGCTAAAACTGTGGTCATTGTTTTAACAGGATGAAATCTCACTAATTAAAACTGATAAAAGTCAAACAATTAATAAGTTATGATTAAAGAATATCCTAAGGTTTCACAGTTCCCAAATCCAGAAACTATAGTACTGATTTTTGGAGTTTACATGTCTATATGTAGCCCTACTCACCAATTTACAAATACGTTATCTTCTAAAAGCTTCCTTGTAACTTGCTAGTTTGAAACTCAGAATGGATTGTCTTAACAGAACATGTATTGTAAATGCTGACTTGTTTTCGGTTTAGTTTTTCTTTCCAAGGCTGTTTTAATCCCTAATAATAAAGCTAAAATTTTGTGTTTTCAATAAAAGGCAGAAAACTATACTTTGGTCACACCTTCTATTCTAAAGCTAATAAAATATATTTAAGCATATGGAATATTCATAAAGCATTTTAATTAAATATTTTTCAATTATGCAACCTATAATCAAGAAAGACTGAAAAGAAACAATTATGAAATTTGTTTGGGATGAGTTTAACTAGATGTAGACAAGAAGGCCAGGAGGAACTTTGGTGTATATCTTGTTTTTTTTTTTTTTTTTTTTTTTTTTTTTTTTTTTTGCTGTACGCGGGCCTCTCACTGTTGTGGCCTCTCCCGTTGCGGAGCACAGGCTCCGGACGCACAGGCTCAGCGGCCATGGCTCACGGGCCCAGCCGCTCCATGGCATGTGGGATCTTCCCGAGCCGGGGCACGAACCCGTGTCCCCTGCATTGGCAGGCGGACTCTCAACCACTGCGCCACCAGGGAAGCCCCTGGTGTATATCTTAATGGAGAATTCTGGGCCCTTTCAGTGGTTTTTGAGATTCAATTCAATAAGTATATTTTTCAGTTGAACCTGCGCTATTGAGACCGTGCTGCATATTTCAATGAAGGGTGAATAAAACGTCGTCTCTGTACTTCTACACCACTGAAGATCAAGTCCAGCTGCTTATCACAGGAAAATCCAAAACAACCTCAGGTTAAATGGGAGAGCAGTGTATTTCCTTCCCATTAATAAAGGAGTCTGGAGTGAGGTAGTCGGGGCTGGTGAGGAACTTCACTTCTTTCCCCTTGCTTTTCTGCTGCATGTGTTTTCTGTTCCCAAGGCCACCTCATGGTCCATGATGGGTTTAGGAATTTAGCCATCCCATCTATGTCTACAGCAGTAGGAAGGAGGAAGGAGGAAGGGACAGGCACAGCCCTCATTAGAAAAAAAAGATTATTAGACTTTTTTTTAAAGAGCAGGTTTAGGTTCACAGCAAAATTGAGTGGAAGGTACAGAGATTTAGTATATATCCCCCCGCCCCAACGCATTACCAACATGCTTCACAGTATCCTCATTTTTAAGGACATTTTCTATAAGTCTCAGTCAACATTTCTGCTTAACTCTCATTTGGCCAGAACTTAGTCATATGGGACATTCATCTATGCATGGGAGACTGGGAGATGTAGTCTTTTAGCTTCCTGGTAATGCAACTAGTTAAAATGGAAGGTTCTATCATAAAAGAAGGGGAAGTAGATAATGAGGGCAACCAGCAAGTCTACATAGAACTTTCAAGGCAGTTCCAACATAGAAGTTGGTTGGTTAATATAAAGAGAATGGTAATAGTGGTCATCAGGAGTGAAGGATGATAAGAGAGGTACACACAAAGGCCAATGGGCTATCAGAGAGCGAAAGCAGTTGGGAGTCCTGAGATGTTTTCATGACAGGAACCACATCTGAAGACAACCCGGTGTGTGGGTAGTAGATCAGACCCTGTTGCCTACCTCAATTCCTTGTGCTCCCTCATTTCTGGCTGGCAGACCCTGAATTTGAGGTCCCTGCTAACATGAAGCCCCTCTTAACAAGCAGCTTTTCCAAAGAACAGGAAAACTATGTCAGTTATAGCTTAAGCTTCACTTGAACTGAGAACTAAACATAAAATTAAAAAGCTCTTGAAGAGAACCCGAAAGCCTCTTTAAAAACATTTGAGGGACCCAGGGGATCTTGAACTCGAGGAACAAAATATTTTCCTTTCAGGGGCAGTATATTATGGTGCTTAAGTACTCAGTCTAAGGCCAAATTGCCTAGGTTTAAATCTTAATTTTGTCCCTTACTGACAGCAGGTTTCTGGGCAAGTAAGTTAACATTTTTATATTTCAGTTTCCTCATCTTTGAAACGAGAAAAATAATCGTACCCATTTCATAGGTAACTATAAGGCCTGAATGAGCTAATATTTATGAAGTACATAGAACAGTGTTTGTGCTATATTAGTGTTAATTAAATACATTTTTAAACTTTCAAATTGTTTCTCCCTCCACAGAATCAGTAATTCTCAACATTTTGTAAAGTCTGGTCTCTTTAATTCATTTCTCATCCCCTTCTCCCTTTGGGTTTTCTGAGAATAGAAGAAGGGACCTCTTGCTGGCTCATTTTCCCTTAAGGCCTCTCTTCATCAGTCACACAAATAGAACCTTAGAGACCCCGAGTTTAGCAAAGATTCAACTCAATGCTGAACCACTGTCTCTTGTTCTTCTTAGATTCTACCTTGGGGAAAAGAAGAAGTGGTTCATTCTTTCTCGTTTAAAAGTGAGCAGACCTGGATTTGTATCTGGGCTCTGCACCTTCTACCTGCATGTTTCCTGAAACTTCTAAACTTCAGTTTCTTCATATGTCAAAGGGAATAGCAATAACTCATAGTAATTGTGATGAGAATTAAATTAAATGATGGATATGGAGTGCTTATCATGGTGACCAGCATGAGGTAAAGGCTCAGTAAATTCCATCCATGGTTATTCTTAGAATTGATGACATCATAGTCTAGGTTCTGTGAGTGAACCCCAAAGGTCAATCACATGATGAACTGTCATGTCAATTTTTTTTTTTTTACATTGTAGCAAAGTGGGATTTACTTCAAGTATGCAAGGATGGTTCAACATTCAAACATCAAATAATGTAATCCATCATGTCAACAGGATAAAGAAGAAAAATCGTATGATCATATCAATTGATGTAGAAAAGGCATTTGACAAAATGCAACATCTATTTATTACACAAAATGTTATCAAACTAGGAACAGAGGGTAACTTTCTCAATTTGATAAAGAACATCTGTGAACACTGACACCACCAAATGCTGGTGAGGAAGTGAAACAACGGGAACTCTCATTTATTGCTGGTGGGAATGCAAAACTATTCAGCCACTTTTAAAGACATTTTCATGGCTTTTTAAAAAACTAAACATACTCTTACCATATAATTCAGCAACCGTGCTCTGAAGTATTTACTCAAATGAGCTGAAAACATGTTCACACAAAAAACCTCAAACAAATGTTCATAGCACCTTTACTCAGAATTGCCAAAAGTTAGAAGAAACTAAGATGTCCTTCAAAGGGTGAATACATAAATAAATTGTGGCACATCCATAGCATGGAATATTAATAGGTACTAAAAAGAAACAAGCTATCAATATACAGAAGACTCGGAGGAATCTTAAAAGCATATTGCTTAGTGAAAGAACCCAGTCTGTAATGGCTACATACTGTATAATTCCAGCTATATGACATTCTGAAAAAGACTAAACTATGGAGTCATGTCAGTTAATTTGTCCTTCCAAATGCTAAGCATACAGAATTGGTGGGAGCTGGGAAATCACTGAGATATCAAAGAAAAATCACTGTAACTGAGGAGGTGAGAAGTTAAGGGGAAGTTCTGATGATAGGGAGGTGAGTTCTTGGCCAGAGTCTTCCTTGCAAATTGTATACTCTTAACTTGAATACTAAACATAAAAGAAAAACCATCAATTGCTGTTTATTTTGTTTTTTTTTTTTTCCGAAGAGAAATTTTGACATTATGCAAAGATCAAAACTGAGATTTGGGCAAAGTGAATTTCTGATCATTTCACTAAGTGAAACAATTGCCATGATGCATAATATGAAGCCTCAAGGCAGAAATAATGGACTTTAATAGCATATGAAAGTAACATTTCAACTCATATCTTGAAACTTCTGGGCAGAAGTGAGAATACCCTCAAACAACTGCACATGTTAACATGGCCATAATCAATTATTTATGGAAATTAAAAGGGTCCCTTGAGAGCCATTTATCAAAACTGTCCTCTGTATAGCTAAAGAATTCCTATAATGGACTGATAACTCCATAATACACTTTAGCTTTCTTTCATGCTAAAGAATTCCTATAATGGACTGATAACTCCATAATACACTTTAGCTTTCTTTCATTATTTTGGATTCAGAGATCCTTGTAATAAACAAGCAGATACCATTCTCCTTAGTTGAAACCAAATATTGGTCTGATATTAGATTCAAGTTTTCTCATAGGATAGGATAATTAAAAGTGACACATTACATCATACTACCTAATTAATATTTTCTTTCTTAAGTTCAGAGGGACTTTAATAGAACCGTACTTTTGGAAATATCTATCGCCGTCATGAAAGGCTGTCACCATGGGATTTCCATCATCCAGGGAAACTACATACACAGTAGCCTGAGGCAGAGGCCCATTATTTTCTTTTCTGCTTTTTGATGCACACCAGAAGTTTCTTGGGGAAGTTTAAATAATATTCAAGTTCATTTTGTTGGCAAAGGCAAGATGTTATTGATTGTCTGACACAGACATGTACTGTATAATTTCTAAAAAATTTTTCCATATCTTCTTGAGTTATTTTTGACAAAGTTAAATTAATACAAAAATTTATTCTCTTATTTTTTTATTTTTTAATGTTTGTTTTTTTTTTTTTGCGGCACGCGGGCCTCTCACTGTTGTGGCCTCTCCCGTTGCAGAGCACAGGCTCCAGACGCGCAGGCTCAGCGGCCATGGCTCACTGGCCAAGCCGCTCCGCGGCATGTGGGATCTTCCTGGACCGGGGCACGAACCCGTGTCCCCTGCCTCGGCAGGCGGACTCTCAGCCACTGCGCCACCAGGGAAGCCCTATTCTCTTATTATTTTATAAAGAGATGACTCCTAGAACATTACATATTTTTGGTACAAAAACCATGCAAATTTGCTCTGAGTAGTACATCTGAACTTACGATGGCCTTTGGCCTACAGAAGACAAAATGCCTAACCTATTTTTGGATCTCTTATTATGCAGTAGACAGGACAATGTTAGTATAAAACACATTGTTAAAACTAGACAGAAACAGTCAGAATAAACAGTTGTAAACCTTCAATGAAGTGAAGAAGTAACAATTTCTACCAAGGGATTGCTCCGCTTGGGGCCAAAATTATAGTTTTGTTAGGGAGAAAAAGTTCACTAGATGGGAGGTTGCTTGAATTCACAACCATATATATCTTTTTCTTCTGAAAGGAAGAGGCATTCGTTTCCCGACATTATCAGAAAGATGGTTCATTTTTATTCTTCATCTGTCACTCAAAGTTGTCGCTACATTTAGTGGCTATTTATTCTGCACATCATTCCTACCTCTAATAGTGGTGTCAGCCTGTCTGGTATTCATATGCCAGTAACGCATTTCTTTTTACTTCAAACACAACTTCTGGGAAGTAACTTCCTCCTTTTGTTATAAATCTCAAACGAGTCACTGCAAGAAGTTCCAGTCTGCTCACCCTCCTTTCTGTTCCTCATTTTCAATCAAAATAGGAACTAGTGACACTTTCATTGATTAGTGGGGCCTTGTTTTAAATTGTTCCTTGAGTTGAAGTGTTTGATTCAAACTGATCTCTCCATGCATTTCCACTGAGCCTTCTTTGGGACAAATGACACAAATTCAAATTTGAATGGTGGAGGGTAAAGGCGCAAATTGATCTCTAATCTTCATATCATAAATATTTAAATAAACCTAGCTCAATAGTAAACATTAAGAAATGGTGATATCAGTTTTTATTACTCATTTCTTTCACATTGTTTGAGAGCTCAGAAGCTCACACCCCTAGGATGGATATAGGCTGAACAACAAACTGGGAATTCCATCTAATGCATAATTTAAAAGCATTTGTTTTGCAAAACAAAACCAACAAAACCAAAAAACCAAATCCAAACAAAACAAAAAGCTGAGTACTGGAATCCTTTCTTTACCATTAATATACTGCATGACTATAAATAAGTTAATTAACCTCTCCATTCCAGTCATTTCTTTGGCAATGAAGTGAAACCCAAAGTTACTGCATAGAACAAAAATACTTAAGATTGTTCTTGAAAGGTTTTTATTAAGATTTTCTCATCTAAGTGTTTACTATAATAATTTATTTACCAAGAAAATGTTAACCAATATCTAACAAAGATAAAGTCTTAACACAAAATTATTTGAAGAACCATGATAATATCCTGAAAAGTATTACCTAAATGAGTTTAAAAGAGAAAAATGCCAGATGGCTTTAGAATTTCCACTTCCAAAACGGAATTTTAGTGTTTGATCTTGCTTCTTCAGAGGACAAGTGTTTCATCATGTATTACTGTAGCAATTATTTTCTACCTTATGGTTTAGTGAAACTAGTTAGCACAGTCACTAGGTCTGTCCTTAGAAAGAAAGAATCTCCCAAAGAAGAATTTACTCCTTCTCATGTACATAGTGGTTGCATTGTGTGACACTGCAAAGAGCACTGGAATACGGGTTAGGAGATTTAGGATCCAGTCCTGCTTCTGTCATTAAAAAGTCCCCAGACCACTTTGGGTCTCAGTTTCTTCACGTGTAAAATGAAAAGTTTGGGTCAGATAATGCCTAAGGTCTCTTCCAATCCAAATATTTTATTTAAGAATTTGGAAACTGATTTATATTGCATACAAAAGTAGAAAAGTTAATAAAAGTAATTTTAAAACGTTGAGATGGTAACTTTGAACGTAAAGGTGAAACAAGCTGTGTCACAGTGTATTTAGCTAAAATGACTGATATTTGGTGGCAAATGGTGGTATTCTCAATCTAAAAAACAAAATCTATATTCTCTGCACTGGACAATATGCTGCCAAAACAACAAACAAACAAACAAACCCAGGCAATGCTGACAACCTGACCGCAGAATAACTTACTTTCTGAACCAGGGTTTCTCAACCTCAGAGCTACTGACATTTTCAGATGGGTATTTCCTTGCAGCGGAGGGCCTCCTGCACAATGTAGGATGTTTGGTAGCCTTCCTAGACTCTATCCACTAGATGCCAGTAACATCCCTGACCCCCAAGTCGTGATAACCAAAAAGGTCTCCAGATATTTGTCCCTAGCTGAGAATCACTGCTATAAAGTGAACCAGCCTTCTCTGGCTTCCTGTCTTGAGCTGTGCCCAAGGTACCAGAGTTGTCAGGATATCTTAACACCTTTTAAATATATATATATATTTCTATGAACCAAAGCACCAAAAACAAGAATTATTATTAGTATGCGAGTTATAATACATGGATGCTTACTTGTGCCAGGCACCAAATAATCTTATTTCCTTAAGCCAGTATCCATTCAGTTAACTCCTCTATTCTATGCAAAATAGAATCTTTATCCCCAAAGACCTTGCTTTATGGCTAGAGAGACACACAGCCCATGAATATAAAATGGACTTCAGACCGTTTAAAAAGTAGGGCACTGATGAAGTGAGTATGACTGAAGAGGTTGCTGAGTGAAGGTCTGATAAGAGTGGACAGGAAGAGGGGCGGCAGAGAGGAGTGAAATGGCCCTTACAGGGAGGTACTGCGGGGCAGAGGCAGGAGACAAGCCAAGCGTGAGGGACGGCAGGCCAGGCGCCCCAGGAGCAGTGAGAACTCTGAATTAGAAAGAAAGGCAATGAAGGCTGTGGGAGGAGTTTGTGGAGTCCTGAGGTCCAGCCCAAGGGCTTGGCTTCAATTTCAGCTGTAAGTGACAAGAAAGCTGATCTTGAGAAGGGCAGTGAAGTGAAAGGAGCTTTCTGATGGAAGCAACACCTTTCATTCCTACTACAGGGGCTTTGAAAGAAATTGAAAGACTACTCAAAAATGCCATTTTACTTCCCAGGATGGCAGTCCAAGGATGATTTTGCAGTTTTTTCTTTCCACTCCCACTTCAAAAGGTGATCAGTATGGAAATTTAGAGTCTAGCAAGCCTCACATACAACCATTTTCAGGGCAGCTAAATGATTCTGTGACCAAGATTGTGCAGTAGCTATATCTTCATTGTAGGATAGTGGAAAGTACCATCCTCCTTGCCAAATAAATGCCAAAGACAGCAATGCCAGGGTTATTCTGAGCAAGAAACCACGCAGGATACTGACCAGAGGATGAATGTTGCGGTCATATGGGTTTGGTCTTCAGTCCTGAATCCATCACGTACTATTTGTGATCTTCAATTTTCTCTTCTGTTAAATGGAAATAAGAGGTGTATTGAAAGCAATCGTGGTATGTTGAAAATAGTGGGATAAATAATTATATAATACATAATATATACTTTATAATATAAAGCGCTTAGCAGAATCTCTGGTGGTTAGTTAGGAATCAATAATATACATTATTGTATATACATTATATACAATAAGCTACATTATTATTCATTTTAAAATGTAAATACTTCTCTTCAAGAGTCTTACAAATGTACCAGAATCCCCTTGAGGCTGCCTTTCACATGTAAACATGTTTTGTGAATCCACAAAATGAGAAAGTTTTAAGTAAGATAAATGGTACGAGGAGGAAGCCTTCAACTACGCGTGGAAAATAGAAAGTGCTCAAGAGGACTTTTCGTTTTAACTAAAAGGTTGGTGAAAGAATGAGCAGATCAGGTTCAGAGTTCCTGAGAAGGATTATGGAGAGAGGAGAGGCTGAGGCAAAGCTGATGCACTGCGTGTGGCCCCATGGGTGCATGCGGGTCTGTGCAGTCCTGCCCAGGGCAAGAGGCATCTCTTAGAGGGAGTGTTCCTGAATTCAGGTTCAGCTGCTCATTGCTCGAAAGCCAATATTCTAGAGACAAGTGTTGGTAGGAAAGGAAAGGTTGCTTTATTCAGGAGGCCAGCAATCTGGGGAGAAGGTGGACTCGTGTCCAAGAGCCAACTCCTAACTGCCGATCAGGAGGCAAAAGATTTTAAAGGAGAGTTTCAGGGGTGTACAGGTGGAACGAGGGGGCTACGTGCAGAAGAGCACAGTCAACTCCTACAATCATCTTGAAATTGGTCATGTGGTGGTCTGATAAGTATCATCTTGATTGTTTTAAGTACAGTTAACCTTTAGTTCTAGGGTTGGTTTGTTCCTGTTTCTTTGAGGCCAGTTCTTGGAATTGTGTAAGATGGAGCAGTTTATGTCATGGCTATAGTCTGGTCATCACATAGTTAACTTCTTCTACGTGGTGGAGGTTTCAGTATCTGTAAAACAGCTCAAAAGATATGACTCAGAATATTATCTATAGCCCTTGAGGAGGAACTAAAAGTCCTTGACTTTGTTTAATGGCTAAACTACTATTATTTTTTTCCTGCTTGACTATTTTTCTTCATTTCTGCATTTTCTCACCTCTCTGATTAAATTTATTCCTTGGCTAAAGTTTTTCTACAGACAAGAGGCAGGCAGAGGACATGGGGTCTGTCCTGGGAAGGGCCCAGGGGGCCCTGCTCCATTACAGGAGGTTTTAGTGCTTTTGGATGTCCCTGGGTGTTCTGTTCTCTTCATATTGTTTCTTGTATCCCCTTCTTTCTCAACTCCAAAGAAAATAGGGTTTTGAGCAGCTCAAACACATCCTGCCACTCTCAACCCTGGGAAGGAATGGAAAGGGGCATCTGTCTTTGTCTGAAATGAGTTGGGGACATATAGGACAGAAAGGATGTCTCTTGCACGAGTGAGGAGGTGGCCTTGCATAGGGTAGTTTCAACCAGAAACCAAAGGATCCTATGAAGAATATAGCTTAAACCAAAGTTATTAATCAAAAGGGGGTCTGGCCTGCTGTGAAACTGGAGAATAGGAGGTAAGGCAGATAAAAGAGAAAGACCCAGTCCCAAAGCCAGATAAGTTACTGGGCCTCAGGGAGTTGAATGAGGTGCTAGTTTACCAAACCCAATGCATTCATCTTAATCTCTTGGTTCTATGTCCAGGATGCCAATCTGTGGATCTTGATTTTTCAGGAGTAAACAATGTCCTTCCATTTGAGGCTGGTCTCATTTCGGTTTAAGACACTCTGTCTCTGAAGCAGTGACCTCTGGTCCTCCCAAGTGTTGACTTATTTCTGCACTGGTGCCTTCTCCTGACCTGATCTCTCTGGGTTCTGATTCTTTGTCTGACTTCACCTCTCCAATTCCTTCTATCTTTTGGTTTTTTTATGTATCTCTGTCTCCAGGCTATCTGTTCAACGTGTTCTTATAATCTGGTTCCAACTTCTACCTTAGTTCATTTTCTGCTGTAGTTCTCCTGGCCCTGGTTTATAATCCTTCATTTCACAATCTACGGTTGCTCAAGTTTCAGTGTAACAAAGGAGGAGGGTCTATGGAACGTCAGAAGAGACTATTCAGTGCTGTACAAGAGAGGAACAAAGGATGACCCTCATGAACATTGAATTTGTTCCATGTGTCCTTACACTGTTAGAACTTAGTTGAGTCCATGAACTGATGGCATGTGCCTGCAGTGTGAGAGCTTGTGATGAGGGGAGGCACTGGAGAAGGAGATCATCAGGAAAGACTTGATGAGATGGAATTGCGTGGTTTTGAATGGAAGAAATCTTCCCTTCCGTCCTTGCCCTCTCTGCCCACCCTCCTTGCACTCTTTGATGGTTATGCCAGAGTTCACTTGAGCTCAACCTGTGTATGAGATGAGCTCCTTATCTGTCTTATTAGCCAGATATCATTCTGCCATTTGATGTTTATTAAATATGGCATCTTCTTATGATACAGAACACTTTCCAGAGACCAATTGTGACCACAAAAGCTAGTTCAGGTCTCACATTCATCAGTGTTTTGGAAAGAACATAACCTTTTTTCACTGTTTAATTCCTGTCCATTCCTTGGTGTAAGTAAATGCTCTCTGACTTCCTTAAGATGTTAACTTACTTAGAAGTACAATTGCATTGTTATATTATCTGATAGTATATAGAGATAACATAATTCCATGTTGGCTTTCTATTCTGAGCTGTTCCCCTTCATCTCTTTCTCTTCATTATCCAGTCTGTAAAGTTTATGTCATGTTGGTCAAAATGTTACTTTTAACTAAACGCCATCATTCTCATCATCTAAAGTTCTGCTAAAAGTGAAAAACTGGGAGCAGTATAAAGGAGTAATTTGTAAGTGGTGAAATTCAGAGTTGTTGTGCATGTATCTTATGTATAACAGGCAGCTGTGAAAAATCGTTAAAAAGCATGATTTCAGAAAATGTTTAATAGCATGGAAAACGCTTATTATGCAATCTAAGAAAAAAATGAGATGCAAAGACACATAAATTATATAATTTAAAATAGGTAAAAAATATAGATCACATATGAAGAAAAACAATGGAAGGAAAACACCAAATGTTACCAGAGTTTATATCTGGTATGAGTTTATGGCTGATTTTATGATTAAAAAAAATTTATATGCTTTCCAAGTTTTTAAAAAAATTAATTAATTAATTAATTAATTTTTGGCCATGTTGGGTCTTCATTTCTGTGCGAGGGCTTTCTCTAGTTGCGGCAAGCGGGGGGCACTCTTCATCGCGGTGCGTGGGCCTCTCACTATCGCGGCCTCTCTTGTTGCGAAGCACAGGCTCCAGACGCGCAGGCTCAGTAGCTGTGGCTCACGGGCCTAGTTGCTCCGCGGCATGTGGGATCTTCCCAGACCAGGGCTCGAACTCGTGTCCCCTGCACTGGCAGGCAGATTCTCCACCACTGCACCACCAGGGAAGCCCCAAAGTTTTTTTTTAAAGTGTGCATTATATCATAAAAGAATAAACACGATAAAAATTTCCTTAATAATACCTTACTTATAATACCCTTTCAAGGGACAGCTTCTTGTTCTACAATCTTCCCAGAAACCTCCTCTCCTTTATATTAATTGCCTTTTGTATCTTTTAAGTAGCCAAGCATTTATATGTACATCTGAACAACTCTCATCAGTAACGTATTTAATGCTACCTCTTTGTGACTTGTGTAAATAGTTTTATTTTTTTGTAATCATCAGAAGGGCGCTTTTTGTTTGTTTGTTTAATCTTGGTGTCTAAGAAGCAGAACTGCCAAGAAGGTGCAGGCTTTACCATGAGTTAGCAGTCAGAAATCAAAGTAAAATGCAATGTGGAGAGAGAACGGTTGGTTGTGGGGTGTTCTATGCTAGGCACTTCCATGGTGACCTCATTTCCTCTTTAGACCCCACTCAAGAAGTAGGTGTCCACTCCTCCTCACATATGAAGAACCGGAGGCTCAGTGAAGCTCTAAGACTTACACAGGGCACACAGCTGGTAAGTGCTGCCTCTTCCAGGCCTGTTTTCTCAACTGGACTCTTCTACTTTACCCGGTCAAAAACACATCTATCTGGCAATGTGTGTACACTGAGAGAGCAACAACATAACTGAAAATGTAAGTTTATGAATGCATGACAGCAAAGTGTGTGTATGTATATGTTTTAATGCTTCTCATTTCACATCACAGCAACTTATTTTGTGTATGTTGTATATAAGTTCCTTGTTGTCAGAGAACAAATGTTTTTATTCCTTTTTAACTTCCTACGGTTCAGTCCAGATTCTCGATGGGTGCTCTCACCTAGCCATTAAATCTTCGTCTATATACTACTCATGGCACACTGCTATTCTGGATCCAGAGACGGTTTGGTGCATTTCATTATGTAAGGACTTTGTGCAGAAGGATAATAGCTAATGAAACAACAAAGACTTCCAGACAATCAAAACAATTCGTGTGGGAGCTATAGCTATGATCTCGTGCATACCTTCATAAACTTTAGAGAATTAAAACTGGCCAATTTTGTAGCTAATTTTTAGACAAGAATGGTAGAAAATGCAAGTGTTATTAATGCTACTTATATAACTACTTTCTAGAAGAATAATAGTCTCTTAAATTAGTGATATTTTCTGAAGTGTTAAAAGGTAGTAATAACAATTGAGTTCCAAATATGTTGGTGAAATTAGAACATTTTGGTAAGGTCGGTAAACAAAGTTGTAGTAATTAAATCACCAGTGACTAATGTATCTGATAGTTCTTAGATTCCAATACATGGCTGAATCAGAATATTGAAAAGATCAATAAGAAAGTGATAATAATTAAAATACCAGCAACAAAACCAAAGCTACTTGGCTTTCTCTTCATGCATTTTTACTCATTTTATTTTGCAAAACTTTGTATGTATCCTAGGATTAACTGATTGATTAGTTAACTAACTGAATATCTAATCACATCCTGGGTGTTCTGCCAGATGTAACTCGAAGTACAAAAATAAGAAAAGACACAGTTCCTGGCATCAAGGATGTTAAAGTCTAGTTTGTTATTTGTATTTCAACAAGGACACAAAGAACAGTAAATGAAGATGGGGAGAGGAGAAGAGGCAATGTGGTCCAAGTAGAGAATGAGTCAGTCTAAAGGGGTTTTATCAGTTCATCCAGAGGCAACAAATACTGCTGGCCAGATGACAGTGAAGGTGGTTTTCATAACATTTCACTGCAAGACGTGTAATGTTTATAAAGCCATGAACCATGTAGTTCTGCTCAGGGCAGTATTGTATGCAAAGGAACTCAGCTACCAAAAGTAATTTCAGAACATCTCAAATACTGCACTTGTGTTTCTCAAATACTAGGAAGGGTACAAATAGCTCTCGGAAACTTTCCTCTTTTCTCTTTCCCACAAGTTGCCGTCACACCCCATAGCTATTCGCACTCCTAGCTTCTTTTCTGAGCCATTTCCTCTGCCCCCAGTTTGGGCTGTTTTTATTTTTCTCTTCCCACCCTCTCTGGCTCTTCACCCTAATTGACTCTGTTACATCTTCCTCCTTTCCTACCACCTCGCAGGCGCTGCTCTCTGTTCATTCTCTGACGATTCTCCATTACTAATGCCCAGAGCTTACTTTCTTTTGACATCTCTTCTCTTCTCAGAAGATAAACGAGAGGGGGAAGCAGCACAAAGCCAGACTCTTCTTTAGCAGCCTGGAAAGACTCTTAAATAAGTAGCTTTTGCACTCTTATAGAGGTTCAAAATCTTTCCTAAAACCTACCATATCTGAGGTCCTGCACATTAGTCCTTTAATCTCTTGCCTATAGAATTGCTCTGTCAGAGTGCTGTTGCCTGTGTATTTTCATACCTCTGTTGCTGCACCTTTCATTGCAGCTGTGATTCACTCAGGAAACAGCCTTCAACTGTAGAAATGTAGGTCAGGACCATACATATGTAGGATGTCATTCATATGGAAGATAAAAGACAAGAATTTCTATTGTAAATTTCCTCTTTCCTTAATTCATTCTAGTATTTTCCAGTATTGTAGGTCTTGGTACTTTGATTTTTTCCTGGTTTCACATGGAAAAAAGTTGAATCTTTCATATTAATATTCATGGACATGTGATACAACCCATAAACTATCATTAAATAGATTATTTACCAAAATATATTATTTTCCAAAATCGATCCAATAGTTATGACTATCAGAATGCACATTATAGGAATGAATTTGATAAAGTTTTCATGGGTTATGGGCTGAGGGATAAATTTTTGAGTAGTTAGAAGGCTCTACTACTGTGGTGGTGGACAGATTACTTACATCTATATGTATATGTATTGTACACACACACAATTATTTTAATAATGACATGACATATAGAAAAAGAATTGCACAAGTATTATAAAAAGTCTCATCCAAGTCCTTTTCCACTAAATTCCTCTCCAAATCAAAAATGCTAAAAGGCTGAAAACTGGTAGATGTGAGCTTTCCCCAGTTATTTGCTTCCTTTCATACTTGCAGGAAGTGTTAATGAACTGAGGGCTTACACAAAACCCAGCACACGGTTGTCACTCAAATTTTTACTGAATGGAAAATGAAACCCCCCAAATCAGAGCACAGAAGGATACAAGGTAGGAAGGAGCTGAGTGCATCCTGTTCATTTATATACTGAGTAACTGTTCCCTGCATAATCACAGAGTGGCTGAAGACGATTCATCTGAAAGACCTATTTAAGGAAGGAAGTGAAAGTCAGAGGCTAAAAAATGACCCATAATCAGGTGCTGACAGTTGTGTGTTGAAAGGTTCTATGTAAAGCCAAACTTTCCAACCACAAAAAGGGACCTGTTTTGTTCAACATTTTGGAGTGAAGAAATTAAGGGGAAAGCTGAGCTAAGATGAAAGGTCTAGAAATAGTTTTAACTTTCATGCTTGACACAGAGAAATAAAAGAAATCTACTGAATAGATTAAACAAATAAATGTCCAATCATGCGTTTAATTTGAATTCCCATGAACATTTGTAGAATCTGTAAGAAGACTCCAAAGTTTATTTTTCATACAAGGTAGGCCATCTCATATGCCCAAAATTGAAAAGCCTTATGAAATTGTGTACAGATGACTTGAAGATTCAGGGGCAGAATGTTCAGATTGTCTGTTGTTGATGTTCCCTGCAGCTCCCTTATAAGTTTACTCACTCATTCATTTATTCCTTTTTAAAAAATTCAACGGATAGTTAGTACTTCATGCTGGGCATTGTGCTAGGTTTTGGGGATACAAAAAATGTGTTTCCTTCTGTTAAGGAACTTACAGTCTGGTTTGTAAGACAAGAAAAGAGACTTTAATGGTACAGAGTTATGAGTGCTGTGACAAAAAATAAGCCCAGAATGCTAATTCAGACCGGGGGATTGAAGAAGCCTTCCAGGAAGTATTAATGCATGAGATGTGCTGTGAATAAAAACGAGTTTAACCAGATGAAGGCAAGGCACTAGAGCATGGGTGTTAAATGCATAGATTCTACAGATCCCAGGCTGTCTGGGATCAAGTCGTGGTTTTGCCAGAAACTATGCGTGACTCCAGGCAAATGTCTCTCCCTTTTCTCCACGAGTGGGGATAACAATAGTATCCACCATCTACTTACCCATCCCAGGGTTGTAAGGATGAATATGTGAGTTAATACTTCCAAAGCACTCAGAACAGTGCCTGTCTCACTGAAGTATTATATGTGTGTGATGAATAAAGGGGTTGAGTGTCCTACGTAGCAGGTAGAGCTGGTGCAGTGGCCTGAAAGGGTATGCATGCTGCATTTAGGAAAGAGTTAAGAATAGAGCGTAGAGTCCATACTGAAAAGGATTGAAAGATAAGGCCAGAGAAATATGAAGGGTCTGTTAAAGAATGTGGCTATTATCCTAGACACCATGAAGAACCATGAAAATATTTTAAGCAAAGGAGTGATAAGATTAGATTTGTGTTTTAAACAGGTCACTGGCAATGCTGTGGAGAGTAGATTATAGGGTTGGTGGTAACTCTGGCATTTGGGAGGCAAAAAATATTTTCCCATGTTTCCTGATAGCAAGAATCATCTGGGTTGCTTTTTAAACATACATATTTCCAGGCTCCTTTCTGGGAGATTATGACGCAGAAGGTTTGGGGCATGTCTGGTAATCTGCAGTTTTAACAAGCATAAAAACATATGCTTCCTGTCTTCAGATGATTTTTGTCTTCAGAGCGATTTTGCAAACACTGAGTTGGGGGGTAGCTGTAGGCATCTAGATAAGGACTAATGAGGACCCAAACAAAAGTGGTAGAAATGTGGTTGGAAACAAGGGGGCTGATTTCAAAAGGAAGATGTAACAGGACTTAAGCGACTGATAGGATGGAGCCAAGGATAACATTCAGATTTTTGACTTGGGTGACTAGGCAGATTGTGGAAGAATCTGGAAGAAAAGTAGGTCTGGCAGTGAGATTAATGAGATCAGACTCGGACAGGTCGAGTTTGGAGTGTCAGTGGGGAGAAAGTCCAGTCAGAGGTTGCATATACATGCCTGAAGTAAGGAAAGAGATTTAGGCTCTGGAGACATAAAATTAGAAATCATCAGTGTACAGGTAGTAACCAAAGATTGGCAAATTCTAACATTTAATTGGTGGGTAGGGGAACATAATCCTTTTTTATTTGTTCTTGCATTCATTCACTCATTCAATAATTCATTCAACAAACCACTTAAAATGCTTATTTTGTGCTAGCACCATGCTACACACTTTTTCCATAAAGGAGACTGTGAAGAAATAGCTAAGAGGCCTATAAGGAAAAGAATAGTGTTATCAAAGGCAAGGGAGAAGATTGTGTGTGGTCAAATGATGCCAACATGCCGAATGAGATGATAAGGGAAATGGGTTCCCTGGATTTAGCAAGTAAGAAGTTCACTGGTAATTTATGAGAGAATAGATTCTGCTGAGTGATGGGTAAGGAAATTGAACTTGAGGCATGGCTTCAGGCGTGAATGGGTAGTGAGGGAGTGTAGTTAATGAAGGAAGAAGAAAAGTAGATGAGCTAGACTGCAGAAACAAGGTTTCAAAATCTTCCCCTACCTGAGTGCATGTCCTTTTGCAGTGTTTCTTTGTAGCTACTCTCATCAAGAGGTGGAGTCTGTTTCTTCACCCTTTAATCTGAGCTTAGTCATGTGACTTGCTCTGACCAATAAAACATTAGCAAATGTGATGTAAACAGAAGCTCGAAAAGTCCTTGAGCATTGGGGCTTGCCTCTCTTGCTGCTCTTGGGAATCCTGTGGCTGCCACCAGGTAAATATAAACCTGGAGTCATTTGCTGGAGACCTGTGGCCAGTCATCTTCATCACCCCACTGGCAGCCAGCATCAACTGACAGCCAGCACCAGCCACCAGACATTGAGCGAGACATTGAATCAGCCCTTAGCCAATCTACGCACTGACTTTAGCCCCAGAGTGAGCCTAGCCAATCCTAGCAGAATGACCCAGCAAATACCAGCTTAAATCACTGATTCACAGAGAGGTGATACTGTTTAAGCCACTTAGTTTCAGGGATAGTTTCTTACACAGCAAAAACTAATGGATAGAACAGAATATTGTCTGAGTGTCGAAGATTTCATACGTCTAAGTTAGCCTGGGGTTTGTATCTGAGCTGGACTGGAGGTCGGGAAAGCTCAGGTTGTTCTTAGTCTCTTTTCTCTTCTTAACACATTGTCCCAGCCAGAAACAATAAAAGTAGTATATAGAAGGGACTTCCCTGGTGGCACAGTGGTTAAGAATCCGCCTGCCAATGCAGGGGACACGGGTTTGATCCCTAGTCCGGGAAGATTCCACATGCTGCGAAGCAACTAAGCCCGTGCACCAAAACTACTGAGCCTGCGCTCTAGAGCCCGCGAGCCACAACTACTGAAGCCAGCACGCCTAGAGCCCGGGCTCTGCAACAAGAGAAGCCACTGAAACAAGAGAAGCCACCGCAAGAGAAGCACGCGCACCGCAATGAAGAGCAGCCCCCGCTCGCTGCAACTAGAGAAAGCCCACACACAGCAACAAAGACCCAACGCAGCCATAAACAAATAAATAAAAAAGTAGTACATAGGCGTGGAATGGCTAGGTCACGTAGTATTATTGATTGAAAAAAGGCAGACCCCCCCCCAAAGTACCTAGTGTGTAATTCCATTTATATAAAATTCTAGAAAATACACACTCATCTATAACAACAGAAAGCAGATCAATGGTTGCCTGGGAATGAGATGAAGGAGGGAGGGATGGGTTAAAAAGGGTCACAAGGAAACCTTTAGGAATAATGGGTATATTCATTATATTGATTGTGGTGACAGATTTATGGGTGTATACTGTATACAAATGTCAAAACTCATAAAGTTGTACATTTTAAACGTGTGCAGTTCAATGTACGTCAATTGCACCTCAATAAAGCTGTTAAAGAGAAAAAGAGGAACGAACAAAACCTTCTAGCTGTGCTTCCTATTCATAAATAAGGTTGCAGAATAATGTCCTCCAAGGATGTTCCTGGCTTTATCTATGGACCTGGAGATGTGAGCTGTGGAACTGGGTAGGACTGTATATATTTTACCTTACATGGCAAAGGAGCTTTGCAGGTATAATCAAAGGTATGGACCGTGAAGTCAGGAGATTATCCTGGGTTAATGGCATGGGCACAATATAATCACGTGAGTCCTAAAAAGGGAAGAAACTTTCCTGATTGGGTCAGAGAGATGAGACAGAAGAGGAAGGAGGAGAGATTTGAAGAACTCAACTTGCCATTGCTGGCTTTGAAGGTGAGCGAGGGGGCCATGAGCCAAGGAATGTGGCAGCTTCTAGAAGCTGGGAATGGGCCTCAGTTTACAGGGAGCAAGTAGACAAGACTTCAGTCCTTCTCCCATCACAAAGAACTAAATTCTGCAAATAACCCAAATGAGTAAGAAACAGATTCTCCCTTAAAATCTCCAGAAAGAAATGCAGCCTGCAGATACCTGGTTTGTAGTCCGGTAAAACCCATACTAGATTGCTGAACTACTAAACTATAAGACACTTAATTTGTGTTGTTTTATGCTACTATATTTGTGGTAATTTGTTACAGCAGTAATAAAAACTGAATGCACAAGGTTTTCATGGGCAGAAGGTTGAACTTATCGGCTAAAGTAGCTGTTTGAATGACCTGTATTTCCTAGCCATAAATCTCAAATAATCAAGAGTTGATTGTATTTTTGCTTCCATTTGCTTCCATCTTACTAACTTTAGACTTATTCACCTTTTAAAATGCTGCTCTGGACACTAAGGTTTGCTGCCATAGGCTGGTTGTGGGAGCCTAGCTCTTCTGATCCCCTAGTCAGAACCATACCCAGATGACATTTTCCAACTATAGGTGTATCTTCTCATTAAACACCGGTCTCATCAAACATCACTATTGTAAATTATGGTTTTTGTTTTTGTGTGCAGACTTTGAAAGGCAACAGACGCCAAGGGGAAATATCATAGACTTTTCCAGACACCTACCTATTCTCTCTTCAGGGTTTAATACCTGAAAACAGATTGCCTGGGTTTAAATACTGGCTCCACTCTACACCTTACGACTTGCTTAGCAGTTGGAGACAGCAGTGGTACACTGAAAGCGAGGCTGAAATGAGCCTATTCATGTAAAACACTTTTAACAATGCCTGGTATGTATAAGCACTCAGGGAGTGTTGGGTTGCTAATTATGATGATGATGACGACGATGTTTTTGCTGCTGATAGGAAAATTTCTATCTCAATAGTGAATTCGTATATCCCAATTTCATATGTCCTAGCAGAAGAGATCTCCATTTGCCTTTCTTGTGTGCTTGTCCTGCTAAGATGCACATCATTTCCTCTGTCTTTCTTGTCCTAAAATTTCCTGTTTCTTGTTTCTACTGAAGTAGAAGCAGGAAGAGAAAATCACATAGTGACATTTGCTGAGCATAGCAGAATTTTGTCCAATGACTTTTTTTTTTTTTTTTTTCCAATTAGAAGGGTGTGTTGCCAGGACAGAGGATTATTTACACTTTCCTTGTCTTTTCAGCCTTTTCCAAATGGCTTTGATGTCCATATTGAGACTTTCCTCATCAGCACATGATAACAAGCCAAAAGATTCCTGAAATTCTGTTGTCTCTAAAAACAAAACAGAACATTCTGACCAAACCATTTACAATTTTATTACACATCAGCTTTCCTGTGTGATATTTATTTGAGGAAAGGCCCTCTCTGACGTGAGGGGCTTGGTTTTAGATAATTAAATCAGACAGATTAAAATGACGATCTGAGTCAGGAGAAGAAAAAGATACACTATGTGATGGAAGCTATTTTTAATGAACTTGAGTACACAGAGGAGAAAACATATGGATGATATTGCTAATTTAGTACCGTGTGTGCTTCAGGTTTTAGCAGTTTTCTAGATGGGCAGCCAACTTTTTGGTCTTCATTTTTTAATGGAGTGCTGCAAGAGATACTCCCTGACGTATGGAACAATCAACTGAAAATCAAGTAGCAGGGTTAACGTAGGCAGTTTTTTTCACTGTGGTTACAAGATGACAGAGGCTTCCAAATTTGCACACATACATTGAAGTGGAAATGGGTGTCAAATCCAAGAGCTCTGTGTGGGCAGCCTGGACTGTGGGTATTTCAATGTGAAAATTTTGTTAGTTGCCATAGTAATTGTCACAATCATGTGGTTTCTGTGGTCTTTGTGCTACTGAACACCTATTAGAAGCACCCAGCAAGCAGAAGTATTTTATTTATTTTTTCTCTTGTGCATACTTATAGAGAAAAAATAATGTGTAGTCAGAATTTAAGTTGAATTAAAAATTAAAAAAAGGGCTTCCCTGGTGGCGCAGTGATTGAGAGTCTGCCTGCCAATGCAGGGGACACAGGTTCAATCCCTGGCCCGGGAAGATCCCACATGCCGCGGAGCAACTAAGCTCGTGTGCCACATCTACTGAGCCTGTGCTCTAGAGCCCGTGAGCCACAACTACTGAGCCCACCTGTTGCAACTACTGAAGCACATCTAGAGCCTGTGCTCCACAATGAGGGAAGCCACTGCAATGAGAAGCCCGTGCACTGAAACAAAGAGTAGCCCCCACTCGCCGCAACTAGAGAAAGCCCGTGCGCAGCAACGAAGACCCAACACAGCCAAAAATAAATAAATAAATAAATAAAATTAAAAAAAAAAAAAAAATTAAAAAAAGATCACTTGCATATCTTTATGTAAAACATATTCATTTCCCAATTATTCTTTTAATTAGTTTTTTTCTTCAACAGAGAAATTATCAGGAAGTGGTTTTTTTTTTTTTTTTTCCCAAAACAAGGAGTCCCAGAAACCAAGGTTACAAAGCTTCATAAAAAGAACAGGAAACTCCTCTCTTGTTATGAATGTGTTGTGTCAGCATGATGCTGCTCAAATTCAGACTGAAATTTAAGCTGAACTGAAAGTGACTGTGTATGTTACTGATCCCTTTGCAAATGGTGCCCACCATGGCCACAGATTACTTAGTCCCTGGATGCTATTCTCAAAGCTAGGTTTTGCAGGTGGTTTTTGAAACAACGACAGGCATTATTTGGCTAAACAAAATATTTATATTGCAATAGTTATAAAAACTTGAATGTTTATGGCTAAATACTCACAGCCCTCCTCATCTTTGCCATAGAATTATTATTTTTTTATTTATTTGAATATTGTTTTTGAAGTTAATTTAAGATACAGATATAATCATGACAAAAATAGGAATGTCTTCTTTGGGTTATTTTATTTTGTATTTTTTTCTTCCAGTTTTGAGATATAACTGACAGAGAGCACTGTATAAGTTTAAGGGGTACAGAATAATGATTTGACTGACATACATCATGAAATATAATCACAATAAGTTTAGTGAACATCCATTATCACATATATCACATCCATCATCAAAATTAAAGAAATAGAAAATCTTTTTCCTTGCGATGAGAACGCTTAGGATTTACTCTCTTAACAACTTTCATATATGATGTACAGCAGTGCTAATTACATTTATCATGTTATGCATTACATCCTAGTACTTATTTATCTTATAACTGGAAGTTTGTACCTTTTGACTGCCTTCATCCACTTCCTTCTCGTTCCACCCCCTGCCTCTGGTAACTACAAATCTGATCTCTTTTTCTATGAATTTATTTGTTTTTGAAGCATAATTGACCTACAACACTATCTTTGTATGGTACAGATGGAAACTAGATTTATCCTGGTGATCATTTTGAAACATACAGAAATATCAAATCACTATGTTGTGATTTGACCATATTTTCTTATTTTAATCAGAAGGGGATAGGGCTGGTGCCAATCTTTGGTTGAGTTATAGGATGTGGGAACTGAAGTTTCTCCATTGGCTTGCAGACCTCATGAGAGGAGAAGGTGGCACCAGTGGCTCGTCTGGAGCCAGGATGGCTGTGCATGCTTGGGTGGGGCAGTAGGAATTGACCACCTCTTACTATTTCCAATGAAATTCCCTGAACAAATTTGGGGTGAGTGACAAATGTCATTTCTTACATTTAATACACTAGATATATACACTGATTAATTAAAAATTGGTAGCATGTCACAACACGGGAATCTTTGTACAGCTATGGATTTCACTGCCTTTGAAGTTTATTGTCAGTAGATGTGTTCTAAGTGAGCTTTATGTACTAGTAAAGATACGTTGATCATAAGGATTCTGCCAACCAGAAAAAATGACAAGGAAACTACACACTCGGCAAACTACTGGGGATGAAACCATCTGCAGTTGAAAAGTTATCAATTTTATAGCCTGGCTCTTCTATGTCCTTTCCTGCTGGAAATATTTAGGATTATGGAAATGCTAAACTTTTATTAAAAAGTAAATAGTGTACAGTGAGATGAAGACTCAACTAATGCCTTCAAAATTTTATTAGATATGATAAATAATGCAAAAAATTAAAAAATGAATTAAATTAAAAAATTAAGAAATAAAATTAGAATTACATTTTTAAAAATTAAGAAAAGCACAAGACAGTATTACCTTTATAACAAATTGTTCTTTCTTTTTTTATTTAAATCTTTTAAATTTAATTTTGAATAGATAAAGCATTCTTGTTGTTCAAAAAAACATAAGAAGTTATACAGTGAAAACCGTCTTTTATATCCATGTCTTTCATTTTTTAGTTTGCCCCTAGGTCCAACCCTCTGGATAACAGCTATTATTTTTTAAAATTTTTTATTATTTTGTGTCCCTCATGACTTTTAAAGAGGGCTCTTTTAAAAAAATAATTTAATTTAATTAATTTATTTTTGGCTGCGTTGGGTCTTCATTGCTGTGCAAGGGCTTTCTCTAGTTGCAGTGAGCGGGGGCTACTCTTTGTTGCGGTGTGCGGGCTTCTCACTGGAGTGGCTTCTCTTGTTGCGGAGCATGGGCTCTAGGCACGGGGGCTTCAGTAGTTGTGGCACGTGGGCTCAGTAGTTGTGGCTCGTGGGCTTAGTTGCTCCGCGTCATGTGGGATCTTCCTGGACCAGGGCTCAAACCTGTGTCCCCTGCATTGGCAGGCAGATTCTTAACCACTGCGCCACCATGGAAGCCCATAACAGCTATTATCAATCTTGGAGTATTCATTTAGAATTCCTTTATGCATATACAAGAAAATATAGCTACATTATTTTTCTCCTTTTTACCCAAAAGATGACATACTACACACTCTATTCTCTTTTCACTTAACAAACACTATTCTACTTTTGCTTAATCACACTATTTTCACTTAATATAACTTGGATACCACTTGATATCAGTGCAGGGAGAGTTTCTGCTTTCAGTTTTTAACAACTACCTGTAATTCCATTATATGGACATACTACTAACTATTTAGCTAGTTACATATTGATGGACATTAGTACATTTTCAATTTTTTTTGTTGCAATGACTAATCTTGTACTAATGTACAGGCAGCATTCCACACATCACTAGTGGATATCTGGGTTTTCCTAGCATGGAATTGCTAGGGTGAAGGGTATATACATTTGTAAGATGTATAGATATTAGCATACGGCCAACTTATACTCCCATCAACAATGCATGAGAAAATGCTATTTTTCCCTCAGAGTCCTATCAACCGAATGTGTTTGCTAACTTTGGATTTTTGCCAACTGAGAGGTAGAAAGTGATATCCTGTGTGGTTTCTGTTTATATTTCTTTTTTTATAAGGGAGGTTGATTATCTTGTCATTTATTTAAGAGCAAATTTCATTTCTTTTTTCTGTATTTGAAAATGGTAATGGTCTTACCAATTTATATCAGTATATTAGAGAATCTAGCCCTGTGTGGTGAGTTCTAAATATTTCTCACAGTTTGTCTTTTTTAAAACTTTGTTCATGACCTTCTTTCTGCAATTAAAAAAAAAATTCTTCTGTGTCCAAATTTACCAAAAAAGTAATTTATGACTTGGGGATTCTGAGTCATAAAAGTTTAGACAGACCTTCCTAACTCCAAATTTATAAAGTAATTGTTCCAGCTTTCCTTCTTACTGTTTTATGGTTGTATTTAAAAAAATTTAAATCTTTGGTACCTTTGGAATTTATTTTGGCATATGAAGTAAGATATGGATATTACTTTACTTATCCCTAAAGTATTTATCGACCAGTCCCTTTTCTTCCTAATGACTTGAGATGGCATCTTTTTTATACACTCAATTCCTGTATGTATCTGGAATTTCTATTTTGCTAATGGACCACTATGCTACTCTTAATTATTTAAGTTTTAAAATTGTTTTAATGTCTTTTAGGGACGGTCCCCTTCTATGTTTATTTTTCTTACTAAATTTAGCATCTGGTGATATAGCTTAGAACTATTGGGCTTTCACTGAGATCATGTTAAATTTACAAATTAATTTAGAGAGAATTGACACATATATGATGTTTAGCCTTCCTACCCAATAACATGGACTTTCCATTTGTAGAAAGGCTATTTTGTGGCCATCAGTATTATTTTAAATTTTATTTTTAACAGGTCTCACATTTTTCTTGACATTAAGTTTATGTATTTTATCTTTTCTGTTGCTGTTATATATGAACTCTTTTCTCCTATTAAATCTTCTAACTGGTTGTTTGAATATATAAAAACAACTGAGTTTTGCACATTGATTTTGTACTTCATTATTAGTGAATTCTCTTATTGTTTGTAGTAGTTTTTAATAAAACCTCTTGAATCTTCT
Organism: Phocoena sinus; assembly: GCF_008692025.1. NCBI lineage: Eukaryota > Metazoa > Chordata > Mammalia > Artiodactyla > Phocoenidae > Phocoena > Phocoena sinus. Next base: position 30,608,586 of record NC_045772.1, on the reverse strand, counting down.
AATTATACTACCATGTTATCTATAATTAGTGGTATTTTTACTCATCTCTTCCAATTTTTATATATATATAATCTTTTTCTATTGGGTAATGGTATTGACTAATAACTCCAACACAATGTTGCAGTTAGTAGTGGTAGTGTTAGTGGATACTAGCCAACACAATGAAGACACTTCCATAAAAGTCAGAAGCATTATGATGGCTTTGTTTTGAATTAGATACATTTTATTGCGACAAGATAGCCTCCTATTTCTATTTCAATGTCTTCTTGGTTGTTTTGTTTGTTTGTTGTATCAGGAAAGGTGGATGAATTTTGTCCAACACTTTTTCAGCATCTATGGAGAGATCCTATACTTTTTTTCTTTAGATTTGTCAATATGATGAACTGCATTAACAGAGTTTCTAGTAGTGGACCATTATGATCTCAGTTGGTAACAATGTTTTTTCCTTTTTGTTTGTTTGTTGTTTTAAATGAACTCCTGGATTCTTTTTGCTAATATATTATTTAGAATATTTGCACCATTATTAATAGTGTGATTAATAGTCCCTAGGTAGTGTGATCAAAGAATGCTATTTTTATGGTTCTATTTTTTTAGATTTTGTAAAGTTTTCTATTGGTCATTTTTGGGAAAAGAAATGTATTCTCTAATTTCAGGTTATGGTGTTTATACTATATGAATCATTTGCATTATATCAATTATGATATTTAGGTCATTGTATCCTTACTTATTTTTTCCTACCTGATTAATCATGCACTGGAGAGATGAATTGGAGTCTCCCAAGATTAGCATGTTTGTGTTTATTTCTCTTTATGTCTCCTGTAGTTTCTGCCCAATGAATGCTGCTATTTGTTGCATAGATAGACTTAATTGTAATATCTTTACTGGGAATTGAACCCTTTGGCATTATTAAGTTCTCTTCTTTGCTTTATTTAAATTTGCTTGTTCTGACTTCCATCTTGCTTGATATGAAGATTATGACTTCTTTATATTATTCACTTTTGTTTGGTAGACCTTTGATTTCTATTTTAAGATGATCTTAGGTTTTTGCCTTGTATTTGGCATGGAGTAGGGTTTTACTTTGTGATTTAATCTGTAAAATTTTTCTTTTATATACATGAATCAAGACAATTTACATTTATTGATTTGACAGAGGTGTTGGGTCTTAGTTTTTTTTTTTTTTTTTTTTTGTGGTACGCGGGCTTCTCACTGTTGTGGCCTCTCCCGTTGCGGAGCACAGGCTCCGGACGCGTCAGGCTCAGTGGCCATGGCTCACAGGCCCAGCCACTCCACGGCATGTGGGATCTTCCCGGACCGGGGCACGAACCCGTGTCCCCTGCATCGGCAGGCGGACTCTCAACCACTGCGCCACCAGGGAAGCCCTGGGTCTTAGTTTTGTTATTATTTTATATCATGTTTTTCTTTTATAACTTTTTAAAAAGTCTATTACTACATGGTGTGTTTTCTTTGTCTGCTGATTGTTTTCAGTGTGAAATTTTGCTGAGATTTAAGGAGGTTTTTATTTTATTTTATTTTAATATTATCATAATTATATCTTTATGTAACGTCACTGGTCGTAATCTTCTTCAAACAGAATCTATTAGTTTCCTTTTATGATGATAAAAGTAGTTTGTTTACTCTTATTTCCTCATTTCTCTCTCTCTTTCACTCTCCAATTGTAGTCAATTATCTTTCTTAATGTTCTATTTTATAGAGTTATATATGCTTATAAGTCAGTTTTAAATTATAGCACTTGACTCTTGGCTACTGCAGATGGAATTACTTACTATTCTACTCCATTCTTTCCCTTTTCCCTCCCATTTAAAAAAAACTGAGTTCTTATTCTATTGTCAGGCATATACAATTTGCACTATGTTCCTTCACCATAAACTGTGGTTTGTGTTAGTCTTAATTGCAGAGTTAAATACATTCAATGGTCGCTACAAGTCCTTTTGCTGTAGTTCTCCAGTTATGTCTTGGTTGACTGAAGCTTTTCCTCTAGTAGTTTCCCTGAGAAGTGTCCATGAGAACAATATTCCATGAATTTGTGCATAGTTAAAACATCTGTAATTTTTATTCTTGAGGGTCAGTTTGGCTGGATATAAAATTTTTGATTCACCCTTTCTTTGTGGAGTATTTTGCAGGCATTGCTCCATTGTTTCTAACATTGGTAATTCATATGAAGAAATTTGATTCCAATATAATTTCCTTTCTTTATAAATAACTTGATATTTTTGCCTGGATGTCTGATTCTCTCATTTCAAGCATTCAATAATTTTATTACTATAAGACTAGTTATTGACCATTGTGGGTCAATTTTTTCTGTCATGGCACGGTGTGCTTTTGTAATATAGAGATCCAAATACACATTTAAAGAAAATTTTCTTAAATTGTAACTTTAAATATTTGTTTTTTTAAAAATTTTAATTTTTCTTCTTGGGTATGCCCTCTATGCAAATGTTGGATCTTCTTTGGAAGTTCTTTTTCTACTGTTTTCTCTCTACTACTTTTCAGTTCTTTAGTTTCATTCATTTTGTTTGCTTTCTTACCTCTGTGTCCCTTACTGTGTTTTTTGCTATGTCTGTTCTTTTTGATTATTCTAATTTTATATTAATTTCTAAATTAAAAAATTCTATTTTCCTGACTGGAATGGAATGAGTGAGGCTGGCAGGGAAAAAGTCAGACATTTAGTGGTACCAGGGAACAGAGTGGTAGAAGATAAATTTGAAGAATCAGGCAGCAGCCAGATCACGTAAGCCTTCAGCTATGGCAAGGAGTTTAGACTTCATTGCAAGTGTGATGGGAAATTATTGGAGGATTTTAAGCACAAGACTGACATAATCTGATGTGTGTGTTAATAGGATCACTTTGATTTCTGTGAGGAGAATAGATTGTAGGGAGGTGAGAGTAGAAGAAAGGAGACTAATTATGAGGCTACTAGAATAATCCCAGTGGCTTGGCTAGGGTAGTGTTGGTAGACCTGGTGAGAAGTTGTCAAATAGCAATTTCTCTCTTCTTTTTTACATTATGTAGTTATTGCAGTAAATTAACTTATGCATATTTAAACATGCCTGTGTATTTACAAGAAGCTCTTTAGCTGAAATGTATGCGGCCTGTTTAGGTAGCGTTTATTCATTTAGCAAACAAACATTTACTGATGACTTAGTGCCAGCACAGTTCTAGGAACTAGCAAGGCTGTGATGAAAAAAACCAGATGCAGTCCCTGACCTCAAGGAACCTGTAGTTTTGCAGGTGAACATAATAATGAAAATTATAGAAATAACTAATATTAAGCGAGCAAGTGCATGTTCTAGGTAACGTTCAGAGCTTTTCTCACATAATATCTCATTTATTCTTCACAACTCTGTGAGATTGGTATTATTATTACCCTTATCTTATAGGTGAAGATACTAAGGTTAAGAGTGGTTAAGTATGTTGCCTAGGTTCTCACAGCCAGTAAATGGTGGTGCCAATTTTAGCCTAGGTTAAATCAGTGAGCAAATAAATAAGAAATATGAAGAAACATGGTAGGGAAAACCTGGTAAACATGGAAAGCCTCTCTGAAGAATTGTGTTTGAGCAGGTGAATGTGCAGGAAGCTCACACACAAGAGCCAGAATAAGAGCATTCCTAGGCAGAGTGAATAACAAGTATGAAGGTTTGAGACCAGAAAGAGCTTGATATGTGAGGAACAGAAATGAAGTCTGGATGGTTGCAGCATGGGTAAGACAGAAGAAAATGGTACATGATGAGACTGGAGATCCAGCTATGGATTGTAAGGGCATAGCAAAATGGGAAACACCAGTTAAGAGGTTATTGCAAGAATCCATTTGGGGATCGTGGCCTAGATTTGATAGTGACAGTGGAAGTGGACAGAAGTGGATGGATCTGAGATATATTCTGGAGGTTGAATTAATAGTCCTGCTAATTAATTTAATAAATGAAATAATAGAAAAGAAATACTCAAAGATAATTCTTAGTGTAAATGTCTAAGAATATCTGAACATAAATCTACTATATGAATTGAGTCAAAATAATTCAGCCTTAAACATTTGAAATAGTATGGTAGGAATGAAGGTGGAGGTTAATGAAGGAACAAACATTTATTAATTAAATAGGGGATAGACATTTCACATATGGAATCTCTTTTTTGTGTATAATATTCATTTATTCAACAAATATTTGAGTGCTGGGCAATGTCTTACATATTGAAGGTTATAGCAATGGGGGGGACCCCCATAAACCTCAGATTATTTGCTCTCCCGAAGTGTACAAACTGGGGGGAACATACATTCTCTATTATGTGTATTATGTAGATATTATTCTTCCTCATTTTTTAGATGAGGACCCATGGCTTTGAGCACATAAGTGATTCATCCAATGACATTTGAAGTGCTTTAATGTCGTAGGGTCTAGATTTGACTTTGATCTTTATTTTTTTTTACTTAAAAAATATTTATTTATTTATTTTTGGCTGCGTTGGGTCTTTGTTGCTGCGTGCGGGCTTTCTCTAGTTGGGGTGAGCGGGGGCAACTCTTTGTTGCGGTGCACGGGCTTCTCATTGCGGTGGTTTCTCTTGTTGCGGAGCACTGGCTCTAGGCACACTGGCTTCAGTAGTTGTGGCTCACAGGCTCTAGAGTGCAGCTTAGTTGCTCCGTGGCATGTGGGATCTTCCTGGACCAGGGCTTGAACCCATGTCCCCTGCACTGGCAGGAGGATTCTTAACCACTGCGCCACCAGGGAAACCTGACTTTGATCTTTATGATTCTAATGTCCATATATATTCCTTTACCGCATGTTGAAAATGCAGTATCCAGATACGGACCTAGATAACTATCCATGTAAATCAATGCAGGGAATTCCCTGGCCATCCAGTGGTTAGGACTTAGCGCTTTCACTGTCGGGGCCCGGGGTCGATCCCTGGTCGGGAACTAAGATCCCGCAAGCAGTGTGGCATGGCCACAAAACAAACAAACAAAAAAATAAATGCAGATAATCTAGGAAATTGAAGCTTTTCTATAGAGTGTGTTTGTGTTTAAATTTGGCATTTGCAATTACAAGATGCTGATAACAACCCTCTCAATTAGGACTGAAGAAGTGTGTCTAACACTCTGGAAAACACATCTCCCAACCCCCAAAGTGCCTGAGTTTATGTAAAACAGAGAGTTTTTTCACTGTCAGGTTTCCTGCCTCTCACTTCACTCCCACAGCTGTGTGTTTGAATATTCAGAAGCAAGGCTGGAGGTAGGAGTCAATAATTGTGGGCGGGTTACTGTATCTGAGCTGCTCACCTTGCAGTAGAGGCAAAACACAATGTAAGCAAAAAGAGAAATTACTGAAATGTTTGAGTTACTATTCTGAAACTTTGAATTTAAAATATATTTATAATGAATTAAATTTTAAGGGCCCCTAAATAGTATATAAAGTAACAGAAGCAGTCTCTGCAGATAAACATCATCAATGTGTAAGTAGGAAAACTTCCTTTAGCTTCTATCTCCCTCGGTTTTCTAACAGCTCCGTGGATCCTTTTCTGCCTAATGTGAATGCCCACGTGCTTTTCTTTTTGACTTCCCTAGTGAGCCTCTGGTGTTAAGGGCTGCATTTTGACTTGCCATTCCTGAAAAAAACAAAAGTGCTCCTTCTTTGCTGACATGAAACGTTCACTGCCATCTGCACACGCTCATTCTGGCAGCTTCTCATGACCCTTCAACTCCCAGGAAATCCTGAGAGAAATGAAAGGGACAGGCCCACCCCCGCAGCAGAGTGAATTCCCGGCTGAGTCACACCTGCAGGACGAACGCTGACACGTACATTGACAGGCCTACTTCGTACCCAAGCGCTGCTGGGACTCAGCACACGGCTGCTTGGAAGCCTGGCACATCCCCACACTGTGGTGGAATGTTGCCTCCCCAACTTGTTCTTCTAGTTGGAGTGGAAACCTCCCTCCATCCAATCAACTTTTCTGGATTAACTGGGGTATGTGGAAGGGGTGGAAGAGAATCCTTTTGGCCCCCCAGATTCTGAGAGAACCGTTACAGGAACCTGGCCCTGCAGTCTGCTAACTGCTGCCACCCACACCAGTCTGAACGGCCACACTCTGAGGGGCCTAGTCCTGAAGCAGCTCTTTGGACTGCTTGTGTGGTCATAGCAGCCCTCAAGACCACACAGCCTGCCAAACCCCGGGAAACCTGGAGTTTAGGTCAACTTAATGCTTTCCCATTAGGCGCTGGGAAGAAAGAAGGTGTAGAGTGACATGAATGCATGAAAACCAGTGTAACTCTGCCTCAAACATACTCTGTTTTTGCCAGATCCGTTTCCTGACCAACTGCTTTTTCTTTGTTTTTAACTTTTTCTTTTTTTAAAAATAAATTTATTAATTTTATTTATTTATTTTTGGCTGCACTGGGTCTTTGTTGCTGTGTGTGGGCTTTCTCTAGTTGTGGCAAGCGGGGCCACTCTTCGTTGCAGTACGCGGGCTTCTCACTGTGGAGGCTTCTCTTGCTGCGGAGCGTGGGCTCTAGGCATGCGGGCTCAGTAGTTGTGGCTCGTGGGCTCTAGAGTGCAGGCTCAGTAGCTGTGGCACACAGGTTTAGTCGCTCTGCGGCATGTGGGATCTTCCCGGACCAGGGCTCGAACCCGTGTCCCCTGCATTGGCAGGTGGATTCCTAACCACTGTGCCACCAGGGAAGTCCCGCAACCGCTTTTTATGAAGATTTTTTTGGGTATTAAATCTTAGTTTTATCTCTATGACAAAATAGGGTATAAATAATAAGTAAATAAAAGAAAGCTCCTAACTGGAGAAAGTCCACAAATTATGTTGTTTACTTAACCAATAACATCAATATCACTTGACTTTCACATATGTTTTACAGGTATAGGATGTTGTAAAATAACCAAGCACCTGTTATCAAGTTGGACATGGGCAGTTAGAGGATGAGGGGTTTGGATGTGGTCTTTAGATGTCAGACAGACCTGTGTGTTTAACACCTGTTCTGCCTCTTACCCTGTGATCTTGGACAAGTTACTCTATTTCTCTAGGCCTCAATTTCCTAATCTAAAGAACGGAGATAATTATTATGTAGCACTTGTCACATTGGACTGTTGAGAGGACAGAGATCATGCAAATAAAATGCTTAGCATAGTGCCAGCCACATAAAAGGCCGAGTGCCAGAAGTGATGCTGCTAATGAAGCTGATAACACCACCTGTAATGGGTAATTTTATGTGTCCACTTGACTAGGCTAAGGAATGCCCAGATAGCTGGTAAAACATTACTACTGGTGTATCCGTGAGGGTGTTTTCGGAAGAGATTAGCAGTTGAATTGGTAGGCTGAGTAAAGAAGATTGCTCTCACCAATGCGGGTTGGTATCAGCCAATCTATTGAAGGCCTGAGTAGAACAAAAAGGTGAAGGAAGGGAGGATCTGTTCTCTGCTTGAGCTGGGACATCAATTTTCTCCTGCCCTCAGACATCTGCACTCCTGGTTCTTGGACCTTTGAACTTAGACCAAATTACACCACAGGTTTTTCTGGGTCTCTAGCTTGCAGATGGCAGATTGTGGGGCTTCTAAGGCTCCACAACTGCATGAGCCAACTTATATGTGTATGTATACATCTGTCTATCTATCTATCTATCTATCTATCTATCTATCTATCTATCTATCTATCTAACTGTCTATCTCTCCTCTTGGTTCTGTTTCTCTGGAGAACCCTAATACACCACCACTACGCTGAGTTTTTCCCTTCTTATATAGATTGATAACCATTGAGAGAGCATAGACTATTCAATGATTGGGAATACGAGATTCTGGTCATTAGACAAATTAAAAAAAAAAACACAACTAGATCAATGAATATATAAAGTCCTTCATAGATGCATTTATAATGCAGCAAATAGATTTTACCAAGGTTTGGATTAGTGTGCAGGTATTTATTAGTGAAATACTCAAAGGTATGAAAATTACTTTTTTTGATCAGGATCAACTTAAGTTCAATAAACTAAGTGCGTGTGTGTGTGGGTGTGTGTATTTGCTTTACTCATATTGTGCATATGTTTTCTTGAAGCTGATTTGAACGAATGACTCTAAAGAAGAGATATGCTGCAAGTAAGGATGTCGTTTTCAGCCATGGGTAAAATAGGGTAAGGATATCACATTATTGCGATTTTTAGGATGATTTTAATGTCAACAACAAGGAGTGCTCTCTCAGTATTGCCAAAATAAACACTGTTTGGAATTCAAGAGGGATTTATGGAATAATAACTAATTTCTATATTGATCAGGGGAAAATCTACTTAGTGCTTGAAAACTTAAGGTCATGGTAATTTATGGCATCTTGTGACATCAAATCAACTATTTTTTAAATTGATATTTTTTAATTGATGTACAATATTACATAAGTTTTGGGTGTAGAACATAGTGATTCACAATTTTTAAAGGTTATACTCTATTTATAGTTATTATAGACTATTGTCTATATTCTGTGTGTTGTATAATGTATCCTTGTAACTTATTATTTTATTACTTTTTTTTTTGTGGTACGCAGGCCTCTCACTGTTGTGCCTCTCCCATTGCAGAGCACAGGCTCCGGACGCGCGGGCCCAGCGGCCATGGCTCACGGGCCTAGCTGCTCCGCGGCATGTGGGATCTTCCCAGACCAGGGCACGAACCCGTGTCCCCTGCATTGGCAGGCGGACTCTCAACCTCTGCGCCACCAGGGAAGCCCTAACTTACTATTTTATACATAGCGGTTTGTAGCTCTTAATCTCCTAGCCTTATCTTGCCCCTCCCTCCTTCCCTCTCCCCACTGGTAATCACTAGTTCTCTATATCTGTGAGTCTGCTTCTTTTTTGCTATATTCACTAGTTGGTTGTATTTTTTTAGATTCCACGTTAGACAATATCATACAGTATTTGTCTTTCTTTGTCTGACTTATTTCACTCAGCATAATACCCTCCAAGTCCATCCATGTTGTTGCAAATGGCAACATTTCATTCTTTATTTTATAGCTGAGTAGTATTCCACTGAATATATATACCACATCTTCTTTATCCATTCATCTGTTGATGGACACTGAGGTTGCTTTTGTAACTTGGCGATTGTAAATAATACTGCTATGAACATGGGGGTCCGTTTATATTTCTGAATTAGTGTTTTATTTTTTCAGATATATATACCCAGGAGCGGAACTGCTAGCTCATATGGTAGTTCTATTGTTAGGGTTTTGAGAAAACTTCATACTGTTTTCCATAGTGGCTGCACCAATCTACCTTCCCTCAAATTAACTACTTATTAAACTTTTTACTAGAAAAAATTCTCCTAGTCTTTTTTTTGCTCCTTGTGTAGACAATATGTTTTTGAATCTTTCGTGTACGTTCAGAATTAGAAACTCAGGCAAAAGATTCAAAAACTTGCATCTGAAGGAAGGAAAGCTTCTTTGGAAAATGAACGGAATTAAAGTTATCCAGCATCAACCCTGGTACCACAATTTTGAAGAGCTGATAAAATTCTCTTTCCTTTGGTTGAAATTCATCTCTTACTAGGTGTACAATACCAGATAGGTATCTATGGTCTATATGAAAACCTATCTTAGCTCCCAGTGCTTTATTGGTATCAATCCATTCTGACTTTGGCATGTTGCCGCAGAGTTTGACACATGCACAAGTATGAGTGAAAATACTCCAAGAACATTGGGACATGTTTAAATTGCCTACTATCCACCAGTGGGTATTTCAGAATGTCTCCCAACTTTTGATTACTCAAGTATTACTGACCAAGTCAGGATTAATCATTTGTCACTTTTCACATGTTCACTTACAAATTGAGAATTGTCATTTTATGCTAATATGTTCCTGGTAAACTTTGCCAGTCACTTTTATCTCTAATAAATCAAAACTACCTTTTCAATTAAATGATTACTTGTAGATGGGAACTACCAACCCACAGACCCCCCCAGAGCTAGTGCTTTATCTCTGTCACTGATATTCAGAGCCCCCCTCCCCCCAAAAGAAAGAAACTTGTCAGGGTGTTTGTTGAGACGGGTGTACCTATGACATTTCTGGCCCAGTCTACCCACAAGTACTAGAGTTCTAGTCAGAATTTCCAGGTTTGGAAAACATTAGCCATCAGGCAACTGGGCAAGGGGCCCTTCAAATGGGAGGGCAGTATTGAGGGTGTAAGTTTGATCCAGAGAACGTTGTATGTTATGACTTTCCTTGCTGCCCTGCATTAACTAAAAATTTATACAGAGGACATCAGATTAGACTATACCTTACGGCAGCCTGAAAGGGGGGAGGGGGAATAAATCACATATATGAATGCATGGGATTACTCTATTCTCCATACTCTCACAACCTTTTAAAAAGCTTATAGCCTACTATAACTCATTTCCCTTTATAATTGGGTATGTCTGCATGCCTAACTCTTCTGTTGGACAGCATTTCAAAATTCAGAAAGGTAGAACATGGCCTCCTTTGCTTTTGCATTCAGTGTATGGTTCGGCACAGTATCTGGTCAATGGTGCTCAGTGGGGGTTTGCTGACTATGTAGGGGATGAGGGGGCAGTACCATCCCTTTGCCCTTTGCCTTGGTCATGGTAGAAGTTAGATGTTCCTTGTCAGAGTCTCTATAAAAGCCACTGTACACATCTATGACATCTCTGTATTCATCAGATGTCTCTCCTCTCACTACCCTCTTGAAGTTACTGTCAAGCTGCCATGCATGTCAGGGCATTTTGAACCATCAGACCAAATGTATTCACCCAAATCTGCCATATTTTAGTGAAGCAGAATTCAAGATTCAGGACAAGGGGGAAACCTATGGCTCGTACAAGGTAAATTGGTAATGACCAATTCAGAAATATAGGGCAAGAGAAGGGAACATTAACTTTGTCAAGGATTGCTTGATGAAGTGATTGAGAGTGGGAAACCAGGCAGAGAGGCACAGAACAGTGAAATCCTGAAACTGAGAGATGTAAAGACAGAAATGGACATTCAAATACATGCACATATGCACCCTAGCATTCTAGTTCCAGGGCTGAATCTGTAAGCCTGTTCCTTGACCTGGCGTCTTCATGTTCTTTCCACCACCCCACACCCCCAGCCTTTAAAAACAGATAACTCACTTATGCTTTCTTTGCAGGAATATTTAAAAACATTATTAAAACAATAAAACCCCTGTCAAACATGATGAGCTCCTCAGAGACAAAGCACACCTCTGACCTATAAGGTGCTTCTTTAAAATTATTTTAAGTGTTAGATAGTGGTAAAGAGATAGATAATCTGGATAGAGTCTAGTCACTTATATGCCAAATAAGCAACCATCAGCGGCCAGATGAACTGCTTTTTTATTTTTTTAAGATCCTCCCCACAGCTATTTCCTGTGATCCTTTCTCCTCGACACTTTCTTTATGAAGGAAGTGAGGGTGGGAAGAGACCAAGTCAAGAAAGAAAAAGATTTCTTTTATGATACAGATTTCCAAGTAATACATCTTTTGATAAAGCTGTTTAAGGATAAAAAAGTCTACGGACATCTGTGACATGTGTGTCTTGCAAAAATGAATAAATAATGACATGGCTGCTCTGACTAGGAAATGAAATGGAAAAAGAAATCCTATTGTTTGAAAGTAGGTTCTTATATGTGATTTAAAAAATTTGTTACTGTTTTTTTTCATAGGAAGAATATGTTAGGATTCATTTTGGAAATTTTCTTTTGATCAATTTTATAATTGGTTAATTTTGTTATGTTTAATACACATTTTATTGGAATAAAAAGAAAAGAAGATGTGAGCATATACACATGAAGCAGTAAATTTTGTAATGCAAACAATAATGAAAATATTACCACCTACTTGTCTTTTTTAGATGATTTCCAAATAATTTTCATTTTAAATGCTTTAAGACTATAATTCTTTCCAAGTAAATGAGACACTCTTTATTCTAATTTTAAGTGACTCTTTTACCCCTATCAGAAGTAAAAAACATCTTCTAAACATCCTCTTCAAACATTTGGTGATGTAATTCAAATGATTTGGGAAGGGGAGAAGCAAGTTGTTAAGTTGTGTCATTTAGAGATACAGAATCTCAACTGGAATATGGGAACTCACAATTTGTAATTGATTATGATTTTTTTAATGAATGGGAAAAGTCGAATTAGGGATTTTACCATCATCAGTAGACGCGTGGAACACTTCCTATTTGTTCTAAAAGCAATTACGGATATCAGAATATGTTTCCGGAAATTCATTTTCAGCGTGACTCTTGCTATATCAACAGTTTTGTTACTAATCCATTAATTCATGATAATGATCCTGGCACAGAGGCACTGAAATGTTCTCAAACACACACACCCTTACACACACACACGCACACACACACATGCCAAAAGTCATAGGTTCAAGTATTTCCTAATCCAGCACCCTTCCATTTAGGGTCCGGAATTTCTTACGTTTGAAAATACTGCATTATTCTCAGACTATACTAAATGTATTAAATAATAGTGGTTCTTATAACTTAGAAAGACTTTACAAACAAGGGTTTAAATTTTAAAAAATCCAGATATCCTTCAGTCAATCATAAATACACAAATGTACCAAGACATACCATTTTGCAAGCACTGAGGTTTTATTTGACTTCAATTCAATCTTCTAGTTAAGTCACAAAATAAGACACAAACAGACGTAGTAGCAGTATCGAGAGCTACAACTTTTCGGGTGTCAGGTCCTCCCTGCATGACATCCCATGTAATTTTCACAATAGGTCTGTGAAGTTGGGGTTATTATTCTGATTCTAAAGATGGAGTCAGAGATTCAAGAAGGTACAAAGCTGAACTCGAACTGAGTCCATTTCACTTTAAGCTTGTGCTTTGTGGTTTCAGAACTGTGGTTCTAAAACATCAGAGGCAGTCATGCCCTATTTACTGGGATATTTGCATTTTAGCCAAGTTTGTTATAAAGTGCATTTTTCTGAAGGAAACTCTACTTTGCCAATAATTTATATTACACAATTTGAGACTGTTTACCAGTATACAAGTTTTATGAGGGCTGAGACCATGTCTGCCTGGTTTTTTGTTTTGTTTTGTTTTTTTTGTTTTTTCTTATTGCAGACACAGTGCCTGGCAGATAGGAGGTATTCAGTAAATATTTGTTAAATGAATTAACCATGGGAAAAATGTTTCTTATATGTAATCAAAACATAGTTATGGATTCAGAAAAAAAATTTAGTGTGCATTTTAGGTTTAAGAAATAAATAAAAGAAATGTTACTCAAATATGGTTACATATTCAAAGCAGTAGTAAAATTCTTTGCTATACTTTAAATAAAAAGTATTTCTGATAATCAAATATAATGTATATCGGAATTTGGATATTATGAATACCTGCTTTATGATTTTCTCTCATCATAAAGTAGTCAAGCCTTAGAAATTGAGCAATTTCAGTAAATTTTCAACAGCCTCAAATTTATTTGAACATATATAATTTCAACTTCAGAATAAATTTCTTTACTTTTTTTGCTACCACTGAAACTTGCTGAATTTTTTCTACTCTGATAATATTTTTATAACCTGCTTTAATCTGCCTAGGTAATCAGTGACTTACACTCTGAATCCCATCTCTTTTTATGTTGTGTTTAAGACGTTCTGTAAGCATCTTAAATTTAGGGACACTATAGTGTTCATCATTGTATCTTTAAGATTTAACATGGATCTGGCCTATTGTAGAGACTCAAGAAATTCCTGTGGAAAGGAGAGAAGGAAGGGTGTGAGAGATGGAGGGGGGAGGAGAAGGGAACGGAGAGGAGAGAGAAAGGGAAGGACTGAGGGAAGGAAGGGGGAAAAGAGGAGAGAGAGGAGGAAGAAGGAAACTAAATTTGTTCTTGGATTAGAAGAGATGAAGCCAAGAATCAACAATGCTGAATCCTTGCTTAGGGGTGGGATGGTGTGGGGGGAGTAGTGGGAGGGAGGTCCAAGAGGGAGGGGATATATGTATACATGTAGCTGATTCTCTTTGTTGTACAGCAGAAACTAGCACAACATTGTAAAGCAACTATACTTCAATAAAAAAAAAAAGAAATAGAGATCTACTGCAACATCTGCCAAGATGTTTGCATGTTAACCACCTAGAGACTAACAAAGTCCATTAATAACTGCCACTTTTGACTAAGACTTGTGTCCTTACAGATACTTCATATCAGATTTGTTACTGAGCCTAAGGAAGTGCTAATCATTGTCTGACATTTCACTACAACCCATAAATTGCAAGATTAGTAAAATCATTCAGATGACTGTTGCCATAGAATACATTTATTAATTAGTAGCTATATCCTCTAGATTCTCCAGGTTCTAGGGGATGTAGTGAATTTTTGACTAGTACTGTTACAATAATTTTGACTCTGTATCATACATTCATACTGCATGCAGTTTGGTAATATCTTTTTTCATGTACCCTTATCTTTCCAAATCTGAACTTCTGTGTTGCTTACATTGCTGGTACTAGCAAATATAAGGAGGTTTTTCAGAAAAAAAGGAAAGGGAATACAAGCAGAACACAGGTTCTGTGACAACATTCTAAAATTTCTCACTAGTAAGAGTATCTTTCTACTCCTCAAAATCAATCAGGCAGTAAGCATTTATTGAAAACCCAAAGAATGAACTGTGTAGGCCCTTAAATAAGAATAATCTCCAGGACTATTAGTGCCAGCCAAATACTTATTTTCTATGTCACTCAGAAAGGGAGCCATATGATGCCTTTCTGAACAGCTGATTAAAACACTTAACATTGATTCACCTTTTATCTAAAGATAAAATCAACTGAATGGGGAATTACTCAAGAGTTCTCAAATTTAGATTATGCAAATGTCTAGTATTCTTATTCTTACTCTCAGGATGCACACAAACAAACAAGAAATTATTGAAGGCTCTCCTCCTTGAAAAAATACAAGTACTAAGTAAATTATATATCATTTTTAAATTCAAGAGTCATTTATTTAATGCCTACTATGTTGAATAGGGATGTGGGACAGGGACATTGCAAATTTCATAAAAATGTCTGATGCCCCTGTGAGTATGATCATGTTTTTGAATATTTCTGTCGAACGAGGGCTATGGGTCTTCCTAATGGAGTGGAAAACTGCCTTATCTCCTGCTTCTCTCCATGTTTAGTCGGCTAGTTGAACCTACTGACCTATTATTGACCGATCACCAAGAACAAGATGCATGTCTTTCCTGAATCTTTAATCCATTCCAATCAGGGGGCATCTGAAATTCCTAAACTAACCATGAAGTGTGATGTGGTGGGAAAACCATGGTGTTTGGAATCAAATGGATTGCAGTTTAAATCCCAGCTCTTTTAACTAATCTCTTGGGGAAATTACTTAACTCCTCAAAGGTTTTTCATCTATAAAATAGACCTCTTTTTTTTGGTCACAAGGTTGGCTAGAGGATTAAAATCAAATAATATATGTAAAGTATACAGTCCAATACCTGCCATGTACTAGTAACTCAACAAATGGCTCTATCTTCCTGGTTTCCCCCTAAACTGGCAAAGGGGAAGTTCTGGAGGAGGGCAAAAGTCAGGTGGAATGAGAGGGAGGGACTTAAATCATTGGAAACCGATTACATCCCTGCTCTGGCTTTTGGGGTCACTGCATCCAGGGACTCTATGTACTTTATAACATAGTTAAAGCATTGTTTCCTAGTGAGGTTGATTATTAAAATTCCTTGGAAATGGCCCTGGGCTCATATTCTGATGTAAGGTGGGTCTAAAATTCAGATTCTGATTCAGAATGTTGTAATGGGAGCCTCCAAATCCATGTTTGTTTTTTGTTTTTTTTTTGCGGTATGTGGTCCTCTCACTGTTGTGGCCTCTCCCGTTGTGGAGCACAGGCTCCGGACGCGCAGGCTCAGTGGTCACAGCTCATGGGCCCAGCCGCTCCGCGGCATGTGGGATCTTCCTGGACCGGGTCACGAACCTGTGTCCCCTGCATCGGCAGGCGGACTCTCAACCACTGCGCCACCAGGGAAGCCTCCAAATCCATGTTTTTATAATACTATAGAGTTTTGATGTCAAGCAAGGCTAGGAACTGCTGAACTAAAAGAGGTGATATCATAGGCCATGATGACAAGGGGGGACTATGAAATTTCAAAGAGCCCATGCTTCTGGGACAAATCCTTGGGACTCAGTGAAGCAGAAGGATATGTGATTTTGTTATTGTGTGGTTAATTGTATGTGTCAACTTGATTGGGACACGGGGTGCTCAGATATTTGGTTAAACATTATTCTAGGCTGTTTCTGGATGAGATTAACATTTGAATCCATAGACTGAGCAAAGCAGATTGTGCTCCCTCAATGTGGGTGGGCCTCATCCAATCCCTCGGAGGCCTGAGTAGAACAAGAGGCAGGGTATGGCAGAATTCTCTTTCTGCTTTCAAGCTGAGACATTGGTTTTCTCCTTTACTTAGACTGGATCTTACACCATCAGCTCTTCTGGTTCTCAGGTCTTCAGACTTGAATGGGGTTGTGGAAAAGATGGTCATTACCTGGCAGAAGTTAAGACAGCTGAGACTCATTTCAGAAGCTGAAGCTTGCAAGTGCAGGGTTGGGAAATGTGACGGGAGCCTGGAAAATGAGGTTCATTGCCACTTTAAATAAAGAAGCTCCAAATGGCCTGGCATGACTTCATTTTACAGGTAGTGGAGATCCTTGTGGAGGGGAATGAAGTCAGGAAAAACAATGAAAATATTGGTGCATGGCAGAGGAAGAACCAGCAGTTAGAGTGAGCACCTCATAATCTGCCATTTAAAGAGATGATGGAGGTCTTGATGGTCCATACCCTGGTGCTACCCACTTAGACTTGCTCATCTAATAAGAGGCTACTTCACTTAATGGCTTCCTTTTCAGTGCATCTCTGGAGTACCGCTGAGGTCAAACATAGTGGTCCCTATACAATTTTGACAACTCTTTCTTCCTTGCCCTTAAAGAACATCATCTCCCAAAATGTGCTCAGTGGAATAGATGTTCATAGGTGTTGGGTAAAAAGAGGTTCTACCATCAATAAAGTTTGGGAAACAGTGGGTTAACAAAGATAAACAAGTTTCTGTACAGCAGGTTTTCTCAGATCTTTTAATAAATTAGTGTACATTGGGAATGTGCAAGAAAGAGATATAGTTTGAAGCATTTCCCCAAAACTTTTGACCACTGTATTAGTCAGGATTCTCTTGGTTTTTAAGTTACAGAAATCCAGCTTCAATAGGCATACGCCATACAGGGAACTTGCTGGCTCACAGAACCAAGGTTGAATCACAGGCATGGTTGAATCTGGAGGCCTCAAATGTCACCAGGGTCTGTCTCTTTTCATCTCTTGGCTCAGTTCTCCCCTGAGTTGGCTTTGTTCTCATGAAATCTTTCTCTATGCAGCTCCAGGCTTACATTATACTTATAGTTACAAGCTTCACTTTGGAAAAATCTCCGTAGAGAACAGAACTTATTTAAGTGAATTGTTTTTGAATTAGAAGTATATACACTGTAAGCAATTAAGTTATAATAATGATATATAAAATGTAATTTCTGAAGACCTTGTTTTTGTATAAAAATCTTCTTGATGACAGCCTATGGTATTGGTGTGTGCTGGTTTAAGATACTATGAAAGTGCCTAATGGAAGCTGTCCCTCAGAAGAATTAATGTGCTTGAGAACATAAGAACATTAGAACAAACATTAGAACTCAGTTTGCTTCCCAATCCCCTGACATTCCCGCATCCCCCAAATAGTGCTTAATAATTTACACAGTGCTTTCTTATTGCTTCCAACGTCATTAGGACCCACCTTGGTTTAAGGAAGTAGGTTATCAACACATTAAGGTGATCATACAATTTTATAAACTACATACTATAGTATTTATAGTGGAACCTTTTAAAAAAAATCTTAAGCTATTACTCTTACAGTATTACCCTACCACCTCTGGACCAGGAACCTACTTTAATGGTGCTACAATTAAAACTACAGGGTTTCCCTGGTGGCGCAGTGGTTGAGAGTCTGCCTGCCGATGCAGGGGACACGGGTTCGTGCCCCGGTCCGGGAAGATCCCACATACCGCGGAGCGGCTAGGCCCGTGAGCCATGGCTGCTGAGCCTGCGTGTCCAGAGCCTGTGCTCTGCAACGGGAGAGGCCACAACAGTGAGAGGGCTGCGTACCGCAAACAAACAAACAAACAAAAACCAAAAAAACTACAGAAGATATACCCATTTGACAACTTTTATTAGTTGTCAACTTTATTGTAAATTTCTGAATAGACTCCAGATATATTCGACTGTGAATCACAGGATTCTTCATTAGTGTCCCAAACTGGCTCTAAATCATCAAGATCACATCTCGACACTGGCAGGAATTGCTGAATCGTAAATATGAAAAAGGCTTCTCTTTAATTGGTCAACTAGTAATCATTTTAATTTTGAAATGCATAATGGTAATGACTCTATTTTTACATATGGGATATTTTGAGGGATTTTGATATTTCTAACCTAAGGAAATTATTCCAGCAAGTTAGAAATTAAATTCCTTGGAGATGCTCATTTCTCTTCCTATATATTTACAGTGTCTTTACGGCTAGCTAGGAAGACAACTATAATGAAAGCAAATCATCTGGAATTTTTATAACTGGAATCACAAACGCTGGTCAATCTATTCCATGATACTGTTCAATGTTCACTGATGACAATATCTTGAGAAATTTCAAGATTCTTCAGCAGTTTCAGAATCACCAAAAGAGATCATATTATGCCTAACAATAAACTAACAACTGAATATTATTTATATTATTGCTTGAAAGCTAGTTATCCACATAGTATACATATGTGTATCTTCTTTGAATTGTTTGATCAAACAGATAACTCTGTAAGATAACAGTTTCCAACAGAAGTTTTTGCCTCAAACCTCTTGAATAAAATGCTTAGGTGTTCTCCCACATCAAAAGATCTTTTAGGTAACAGGTAACAGTAATTGATAAGTGCTCTATTCATATAATGTCACTTAATCCTCACAATGACTTTATGAAAGAGGTAGCATTTTTTTAAACCTAACTTTACAGAGGAGGAAACTGAGGCACGTGGAGGAGGTTGGTTAAGTGCGTAATGTTACACACTTGTCAATGGCAGAGTAGGACTAGGCGATTCAACTCCAGAATCAGTGAGAGTGACCATGGTTAATACAACTGTTAATTGTTTTACCTATGAGCAGATTACTTCACAACATGACCCAGGGCACAACAACGGGAACACTGAGATTTATCTCCAGTGTAGGAGAATCCTATGTTGAGCACACCCACACACGTGGTAAGGCCAGCCCGATGGTTCAGCACATTTTGGTTATTGCATGGCTTTTGTTTTCTTGACTTCAGTTTAAAAGACTTTAACAAAGCTCCCATAAATAAGAGACCAAGTAAATAAAAATCTCATATTTGTACTGTTACACTAATAAGCTTAATAACAATAATCCACAAACATCTGCAATCATAAAGTAAAAACTTCATTACCATTTCAATGCAGTTACCACAAATCCTCAGGTTAGCCAGTACACACCAGCTGTGTCTTGGTGCTTCACAACATAAAACAGCAAATCATTCCAAATTACCACTCTCTGTTAGTGACTCTTGCTCCCTGGCTCCCGTCCCAAACACTCCTGCTGTTCAGGTCTATTGTTTCTTCTCACTAGAAGCCTTTTATTTCCTGGGAAAGCTTGAAGGATTGTCTCCATGAAAAATTAGCCTACTTGAAGGATTGTCTCCATGAAAAATTAGCCTAATCTAACTTCTGATTTCCCACTATATGTCCTTCTAATGTTCTGGGCATACTTAGCCCTCCTTCCCCTCTATCCACTGACATCTAATACACATTTCTAGGAGATGAATAGAATACATCACCTAAAGAATGAAATTGAAGGAGTTAACATAGTTTATGCTCTTTTGTGGTTTTGTAAAATGAACTAGTCCAAGATTCAGATAATGAGCTTTGGTCTTTCTATAGGAGCTGTGGAGTTGAGAAAACTCCCTCTCCATAATTCCTGCCATGGGCCTCTAAGTCATCAAATTCCATGTAAAATTACAGAGGACTTCCCTCTGAGAGTTTATGGCCTCAGAACAGCAGGTTAAAAACCAGACTGGTAGAAAATGAAGGATCACCTTTGAACTACATGTAACACATATGCCAGCTTATAGAAATTTTATACTGCTTACGACATCATACTTAACAGGCACTTTATTTTTATACTGCAAAATACTTATCTATTCTTTTTCATCTGGAGCTTTTTTTTGCGGTACGCGGGCCTCTCACTGTTGTCGTGGCCTCTCCCGTTGCGGAGCACAGGCTCCGGACGCGCAGGCTCAGCGGCCATGGCTCACGGGCCCAGCCACTCCGCGGCATGTGGGATCTTCCCAGACCGGGGCACGAACCCATGTCCCCTGCATCGACAGGTGGACTCTCAACCACCGTGCCACCAGGGAAGCCCTGGAGCTTAAACTTTTTTTGCAATCCTGAATACAACTGAAGAGAGGGAATGAGAGGGTATTTGGTCTTAGCCTTACTGGTGATATATAAAACTTCAGGAAAACATTGTCTTTTGGATTAACTCTTCCAGTACATAAACATAACTAAGAAATCTGTTTCTTCTAGGATATGGAAACCCAAGTCTATTAACTATTGAAAATAGGGGTCATTTAAATATTTTCTCTATTTATGATTTCTTATCAGATGCTAGAAAACACTGGGAGAATACTTTTCTTGCATTATCTTCTCTTTTGTTGTCATAACCTAGTATCTTGCATAGATGATCTCATTTTGTTTTTCTAGGGACTTGGGGATCTGTTTATAAGGCCTCTTCAGACCTTCATCTGGGAGCCTTTTATGGGGCAGGTGGATATCCTACTGGAGCCGTGAGCTGCCTTCAGAGACCATCTTCTCCTTGGAAAACGGCAGCTGACTGAAAATGAGATTAACCCTAAAGGCATGTACCACAGATATTTTAACTCTTTGGTGATGTGCCTATTTTGACTCCAATAAGAGGACTGCTCTGCCTGCTAACACAGAGTGGAACTCTGCTGAGAAGAAATGAGGCAGCCATTCATGACACCGCACATCCTTTCCCAAGCAACCTGTTATACAAATGAAACATTGTTCGTACATGGCAAATTCACAAAGGCAGAAGGGAAGAGGTTAGAAGAGTCTGTCTGCATGGTTCCATTGTATGTAATAGGGAGAAAAATTGGTAATAAACATGGTAATGGGCTCATTTTCATAGATTGAGCTCATTAATCTTCTCTAGGGCTGCCTTTAAATCTTGACAAGAAATTTGCCACAAAGAAGTAGAGGCATCGTGATATGAAAAATGTAGTAAATGGAACGCCCTGAAAAGCTGATCCATCTTAAACGTCAAGCTAAGGGTAAGCTAACCTATTTCTTATTACTTCTATGTAATCTTCTCTTTGGTAGCTAGCACACGGTACTTGACATATTTTTCAAGATAGAAAAATAAAGTGACATCTGTTTATAGAGTTCACTGGCAGATCCACACATTGTGGGCTGTTTTGACAACTGGTTTCTAAAAATAGACTTAGGACAAATGTAGACATTCTTTGTCATGGTTAGAGTCATCACAGACTCTAGTAGCCTGCGTGAGCTACTCCTGACACCTGAACACCTATTTTTAGGAGGCCTCAAGGAGTGAGTTGTAGTCGCTGTGGAGATATCTGTGAGGCTCCCAGTAATTCTTAGATGATGGATTTCCATTCTGAACATGAACTCTCACAAACAAGATTCAACTTAAAGGACAGAAAACATTTATTCTGACAGCACTACCTTGAACCTTGTTTCACCATTCCAAGATACTGTAATATAACACACCATTGCAAACTTACTAGACTCACATGTATGGTTTGTATAGACTGGGTTCAAAGTGCACCATTCTTCAAAGGGACTAGGAAAGTTACTGACTTTGAACACTAACAGTCAGGTGGCTGTGCATGTACCAGTGTCAGCATACGATAGGAGAGGTCAGATTCTGGGAGGCAGGACAACTCTGAACAGGGATTCAGTCACAATATTTGAGGCTCCAAATTGTTACAGGGTATGACACTGAGTACCTTGTGTAGACATAGACTAGAGATAGTAGGTAGCTGGATAACTTTCTCTGGGATATTTAGAATACTGAATTAAAAACTGGCAGCCCCTTAAAGGAGACAGAGACCTCAATCAAACTCTTAAACAGGAGATATATATATATATATATATATATATATATATATATATATATACACACACACACACACACACACACATATATATGTATATATACATGTATGTCTTTGTGTGTGTGTATATATATATATATATATACACACAGTGTACAATATTTTTGTTTAGAAAATATCTGTGTATTTGAAATACATTAAATATCTTCATGCTCATGGAAATCATCTAGGAATAATACATAAATTAACCTACCAAATAAAATCCATATTAATCAGAAATATATGGTTTAATTCAGAGGACAGGATACTGTTAAACAGAAGGATAGTGTTAAACACTTAAGTAATTGAGGGCTTCCCTGGTGGCACAGTGGTTAAGAATCCACCTGCCAATGCAGGGGATATGGGTTCGAGCCCTGGTCCGGGAAGATCTCACGTGCCACAGAACAACTAAGCCTGTGCGCCATAACTACTAAGCCTGCACACCTAGAACCCGTGCTCTGCAACAAGAGAAGCCACTGCAATGAGAAGCCCGCACACCGCAATGAAGAGTAGCCCCCGCTCGCCGCAACTAGAGAAAGCCCACGTGCGGCAAGGAAGACCCTACACAGCCAAAAATAAGTAAATAAAAGTAAATAAATTTAAAAAAAGTAACTGAGACAACAGAACTCTTTATGAAGAAAATATTAAGCAAATAATGTTAATGTTTTTTCCAAGATAGGATTAGATTCAAATTTCTTGTTTTCGTGGTAGCCTCCAACAAAACTGTCTATAGTTTGACAGTTTCTTCATCATTTTTTTCTATAGTTTGATACTTTACCCTTTTCTCTCTTCACATGTTATCTTGACTAATATCCTTGATGTTGGTGATAAATAAAGACCCTTTGAACATTTTCACTCTGTCTTCTCGATCAGTAGATTTCTTTATTGTGATCTCATTTTCCAAAGGC
The DNA here is from genome assembly GCF_008692025.1 of Phocoena sinus. Lineage (NCBI taxonomy): Eukaryota > Metazoa > Chordata > Mammalia > Artiodactyla > Phocoenidae > Phocoena > Phocoena sinus. The sequence goes on along the minus strand of NC_045772.1, from coordinate 30,585,416 downwards.
CCTGTAAGTTGTCCTGTCATTAAAATGCCTTTTGATTTCTACAGATGACTTATTCTAATTTGAAAATCTTTCTCAACTTCTCAGAAATTCAAGGGTAGACTAAATTGGCAGTAATTGAAGAAAGAAAAATGTGTGGATATTAAACTGCTAAAGAAAACCTGGGAGTTAGGGGTGAAGGCAGAACTGGAAATGGGGCAGAGGAAGGGGATAATTCAAACGACTCTGATTAAATTTAGCGTATTGAAACATTTCAACAAAATGAGAATGATCATTCACGCCCTGAGGGAAAATTGCCATTCCATTCTGGATGGAATTCCTATTTTTGAGAACTGCAAATTTGCTAAAGTAGTAGATTCATCCAAAATTAGCTTGTAAAATGCTTGCAATAAGCAACATCTCCAAATCATGGTCAAATGGCATTTTGTACAGATATTTCATGATAAAATATCTTACATAGGTTAAAGTACAATTATGAAAATGTCTTCTATTTCTTCAGGGTTTTATTACCATGTTTTGCAAATTTAATATCATATACTGAGCTGATATAAGCTGAAAATAATATATTTCTAGGCCTGGCAAGGATATCCAGCTTCTGTACTTAAGAACCAAGGGAGGCTGTCCTTAAAAATGTGTGAGATTTTTCACCCGGTGAAACACTGCTAATGCCATGGTTGGTCACCAGCCTCATAACTTATCTCAGCAAGTCAAATGAGAACTATTTATTAAATGACAGTAGTGTGCAAAACCCTGTATGATGATGATTGAATGACACAATATTGGCTTAATGAAAAAGAAAACAATCCTAGTACAGTGGTGACAAATAATAAGAGCTCAATAATGATTAACTTTTTTCTTGATTTTTAATGGGGAAGGAGTTTTGGGTAAAAAGAAGTAGGAAGAAGTTAAGTGACATTCAAGAGAAGGCCCTGTGGTTCGAGGTGTTCTCAGGGTAAAGAAAGGGGTAACATTGATCTGCACCCTCTCTTTCAGATCCATTGGTGAATCAAGGTACAAGCTTATAACACAGCCAGTTTGGTTTAGAGGTATAGTGAAAGCAAAGCTTGACCTTTTTCATGGGAACTGAATCCACAATCTTGTTCTCTCTAGTCTTATATTCTACTAGAATATAAGTACAATACAAATGAGTGGTGGTTTTAGAAATCATATTCAAATTTAAACCTTTGATAGAGAAATTAGTATAGTCCTCTCCCCCTCAACAATTATACCTAAGTGGCCCACTATTCTTTCATTTGGCAGAATGTGTTGGAAAATTATTTGGGTTGTTTTGACATTTATACAGTTCAAGGTAAATCCCAAACAGGGTTATAAACCACAGGGATTTTCAAACCTACATAGCCCCCTAATCCTTTAAATAGCCCCAAGGGGCCTTAGGCCCCCTTGAAGTCAGAATCCAACCTGAGTAATCTGAGAAGTTCTCACTCTGTTCCTGCCTTGAGGAAGATCCAAAAGCAGCGAGTCAGTTCCTCTGGTCTCTGTTGGGATTGAGTCTACTGAGGAAAGGTGCTTTCTAAACAACAATTAGAGCTCCAACAATAAAACTTTGGTTTGTTTTTGCTCCATGGATATGGTGAATTTGGATACTGTGATGGGTCATAAGGAGACAGTCTTTTTCCCTTCTCCTTGAATTGAGTTGGTCCTGATATATTTTGGTATCAGAATGTGGTAGAAGTGATGTTGTGTAATGATACCTCTTGGAATCCTGTAAGAAGCCCAAGCAACATGGAGAGAGACCATGTGGAGGAGAACCCAGGTGCTCAGTCAACAGCCCCCAGCTGAGCTTCCAGAAGCATGTGAGTGAGCCACCTTGGATTCTAGCCCAGTCTGGCCTCTGGAGGAGTGCAGCCCCAGCTGACAGCATGTGAGCAGAGGAACTGCCTAGCTGAGCCAGTTAACTCACAGTGTCTTTAGGGATAAAATGATGATTGCGGTTATTCTAAATACTAAATTTTGGAGTGCTTTGTTATGTATCGAAATCCATACAGACACGAATACTCTCTCCAAGTTTGCTCTGAGTCCAATGGCACTTATTTGTAAGATGGCTAGTTGGGGGATATCTATATTTTTAAAATAATTTTTTCTTAAATGCAATTGTTTAGAGTGGATAAAAATCAAAGTTGGGCCCATGGTGGAAAAAGCTCCATGCATACTTAAGTCACTGGAAAAGGGGTGAAGCCAAATGTTACGAAGACAATGAGTGGTGCTGGGGGAGAGGTGTCTGTGTGGGGGAGAGCTGCACCAGTAACATCTGGTCACTGTAATGGATGGTACACCCTAGGCGATGTTCTTGGACTTCAAAATTCTGCCCAGAGTTTTTGAGTTGTCTTCATTGTTTTATTATTTTCATATTGAATTAGAAGCTCTGTTACATAAATATAATTTTCTTCAGCATCTGCTGATTTTTTTGGACCATAAAATTTAGCAGGAAATTAAAAGCATGAAGATTTGCATGGCATAATGCTGAGTTATGCAAGTTTGAAATAAAACTTTATCTAATTCTATCACAGAAATCTGTGTTTTAGAAGCATAAGGCCTGACAAACTCACATTACTCACATTCACATTTGTGAATGCCACCTCACTCTCCTCCCGAGATGATTCTGTTGCTTACCAGTTTGATGGGCCAGTAGAAAATGCAGTTGCCAAGAGCCTGGGTTAGGTGCCAGCTGCTTTTGGGCTCCTTTGATTGCCATGTCCCTTCTGGAGAGAACAGGTTGCCAAGGAAGTAGCAGGAGTCAGAATTGAGTCAAGGTCAGGAGACAACAGACATGGCATCAGCCCTAGTGGAAATGAGCAGAGTTCACCATGGGATGTAGGCATTAGGAACAGGGCCAAGAATTTGACCAGAACCATTCAGTCTGGTATTGAATTTTAGGGCCCTGAGTTTTCTATTTTCCTATGATGAAGCAGTTAAATTTTGGGGGAAGAAACAGGCTAGACATTTTATGAGGCTATTTTTGTGCCTACTTAGAAGTAAGAGTAAAAGGCCGGATCTCTATTAAGGGTGCTGGCCTTTGGTGCAGGGCATTGAGCCAAGAGTACTGATGCTAAAGTACTAGGTGAATAAAGAAGGTAATAAAGGGAGGTGTGAGGTGTCAGGCCACAGAAAGCAGGTAGAGAGCAAGAATGCAACCAGTCATGAAGGGATATCAATAGAGAGACAGAGAGTTCAGGTTTGGGAAGCAGAGCTTAGAAAGATTCCTGGATGCAAACTGATACAAATGGTGGGAGATTTTAAAATGTTATCTGTAGTCAAACCATGTGGGAATGCAGGGAACAACAATAAGCATCGGAAAGATCACTGCATTAAGAATCAAAAGGCCTGTAATGTAAACCTAGTTTAGAAGCTAACTAGCTGAGTGACCTTTAGTAAGTCATTTTGTACCAAGAAATCTATGGCAAAATGAGAGGACTGGTACCATCAAGTAGTTGTAAAACAATTGACTTTGATTATCCACTTACTACTAGAATTCGTGCTGTGCTCCACAGGGATGAGCTTCTGACATGAGCAGGCTATAGATTATGTATTAAAATTCTAAAGAGTCCCATCTTTGTTGTCATTGGAATTTTCCTATATCTAAAATCCCATTTAGCTGTGACACTGTACGCTTATTATTTCTAGTCTTGAACTTAGAAGTCTGCGTTTATTTTCATGGTTGAATTGGCTGTCAACCTTCAGTCTATAGGAAACTGTTAGGAAACCAGCAATCTGTGGTTACCGACATTAGAAATGTGGGAACAATTCTTGTTCTCCCTCTGGACTAAGATTCTTAAGTCTGGGGAAGAACCTGGGCATAGAGTCCGTGAACCATCCTTTAAGAACCAAAATGAGGGAGGGCTGCCATGAGTGTGGGCCAGAGGTGTGGGGTCTACTGAGACGGGGGGATCAGAGTGTACCTCAACTCTGTCTCTTGACACTCAGTGAAGGGACTTGCTTGAGGGTGAAGGATTGTGGATCTTTTGCTAAAAGGCAAAAACATCTGTAGGACAGAGGCCCTGATACTCAGAGTTCTTTAGTAGTTCCCTGAGACAGACAGGTAACACAGGGGGCAACTGTTTTTTTTTTTTTTTTTTTTTTTTTTTGCGGTACCTGGGCCTCTCATTGTTGTGGCCTCTCCCGCCGCAGAGCAACAGGCTCTGGACGCGCAGGCTCAGCGGCCATGGCTCATGGGCCCAACTGCTCCGCGGCACGCGGGATCCTCCCGGACCGGGGCATGAACCCATGTCCCCTGCATCGGCAGGCGGACTCTCAACCACTGTGCCACCAGGGAACCCCAACTGTTTTATATAGACTAAGAAATATATTGTCTATGTGTTGGCCATCACTTGTCTTCTGAGAGGCAAAAAGTATTCTACTTTTCTCTCCCTAATTCTGCTTGAGGGTGTTCTGGAATGTGTATCATAATGAAACAGTGGAGTCCCAGTTTCTTCTTTTTTTCTTTTAATTAAAAAAAATTTAATTAATTAATTTAGTTTTGGCTGCGTTGGGGCTTCGCTGCTGCGCGTGGGCTTTCTCTAGTTGTGGCGAGCGGGGGCTACTCTTCGTTGAGGTGCGTGGGCTTCTCACTGTGTTGGCTTCTCTTGTTGTGGAGCATGGGCTCTAGGCATGCAGGCTTCAGTAGCTGTGGCTTGTGGGCTCTAGAGCGCAGGCTCAGTAGTTGTGGCGCTCGGGCTTAGCTGCTCCATGGCATGTGGGATCTTCCCCGCCCAGGGATAGAACCTGTGTCCCCTGCGTTGGCAGATGGATTCTTAACCACTGCGCCACGAGGGAAGCCCCCCAGTTTCCTCTTATCATTTATGGAGAGGATGGAAAAATAGGCCCTGGACACAGACTAAACTTTGCTTTTATAGTTAACAACTATACCGTCAGTTTTATCAATATTATACTTCTAACTAAATCACTAAGGATCATCCTAAGCATCACCACCATGGTTGCAATTCCCATTAAAGGTGCTTACTCCATACCAGGCACTGTACCAAGTACCAGCTAGTGTAACTCATTGAATACGCCCAAGAATGCGATGCAGTTGGTGTTACAGTCCCTATTTCCATATATGAGGATTCTTTCAGCGGACAGGAAAATGCAAAATATTTAACAACCAGTCCCACCAGGTAAGTGACAGATCTGAAGTGGTGCACAGATATCCTAGTGTTAACAGGTTGAAAATTAGCCCTCATCTTCCCTGCTACTCTCTTCCTGGTTAAGATAAAAATTCTTTCTTTGAGTCTCAGTTTAAGTATTACTTCTTCAAAAGGTGCCTGCCCACTAAGGGCCTGGCTAGTGTTCTCTCTGCTAGGTCCTCATAACACTGTCCCCATGAGTGAAGCCCATCATATCCCTAATAGCTTAGAGTCTCTCATCATCACCAGAGCAGTGTTCTTCTAATCACATTTCTCATCCTATTTCTCCTTGTAAAAGAGATAAACAGATGTATTCTTGGGGGAAGGGGTCTCTCAGTTATCATCGAGATTAAATTTTGTATTTTTGTTATGATTATAACCATACATACACACATACATATATATATTTTTTTTTTTTTTTTTCAATTATGTTGGCACCAAATAGTGGCTATTGAATTGTCATGGGTTAATGATAGTAGAACAGAAGTGATCCCAACTTGCAAATTCCAATATTTGTGCCAAGTAATGATCAAATAGTTTCAGGTATGCCACCTAAACAAAGACTTACAGGTGTTCATATAGAGAACATATGTAGGAAATAGTACACTTTTTATGGTACTGGAACACACTTGAGTCACTACTGGTTTCAAAAAAACAAGATTTAGGATACTCGATGATGCTAATTTGAATTTTACTGGTGTTGAAGTTCTGCTTGCAACTATGTTGTGATTTTGCTATATTTTTGTAAATGCATGACCTAAATGCATAATGTATTCATATTTAGTTTTATATTTATATATATTTTTATGTAACATTGTAATATAATTAATTTAAATCAACACTAGGTGTCTGGGAGGATTTGTTTTTGCCCATAAAAAGGAGACCTTTATGTTTACCAAGTCTGAGAAACACTGGATGAGACAGTAATTTCCATGAAGTCAGGATGTGTGTTTCTCTTGTGCACAGCTTTATTTCTCCATCTAGAGTCTGCCCACTGCTAAAAACATAGTATGTTCTTAATAAATACTTGGTGAATAAACAGGATGGTAGATATTTCATCTTATTGATGGATTCTTTCTTTTCCTCATCTGTGCTCCTGTATGAGTTCCATTCTCTGGGCTTTACAAGGAATAAGCATTGGCTTATCTGACTTTCTCTTCCTGCTAACTTAATGCTGTGCCCTGTATTTTATGTTTCTGACTGTACCCTTGGTAATCCCCACACTGCTGTCAGTCTTTATCTGTCAGTCTCGCAGACCCCCTCACAGAAAAGGGACACATTGCTTTATAAAATGAGTGATCATCAGTCTCCTTTTCATACCCAAAATGGAAACTTTCAAGAGCATACCTTTGCATTAAGGTACTTAGAACATTACAGTTTATGAAAACAAAATGTAGTAACACAGGAGATTTCTTTGACACTAAGTCACTGAAACCCCAAAGTAAGAGATAAAATAGGCTTACTGTCTTTTAAATGTATTAACAGTGAGACACATATCAAAAATATTTTACCAGGAAACAAAATATTAGGATAGACATAATAAAAAATGTTTTTAAATGAAAAATGTTTTCTTCTCCACTAAATTGCTAAAATAATCTGCATTGAAATAATCAGGTATCTTGTGTCTAGAGATAAAAGAATGTAGAGACAGAAGTTCAGTGAACTTGGATTAAATATTGCTTTACCACTTATTTCTAGACACTGAGTTTCCCTGAGTCCCTTTAATTTTCACAGGGCTGTTGTGAGATAATTCATACGTGGAAGGTTTACTCTTATTGGAAAAGACTATATTTATTATAAATGTTTTGAAAATAATTGGTTAAAGTCATTTGATTAGCTAGCTGGTAACCAGACCTGCTACTAACTGGTTCCTTTAAAACTAACTATTTAAATTACTCTCCTACCACCTTCAAATGGATTTAGAAATTATACCCAGCCTGCATGACTGTCACAGAGGTGGCCAGAAGGTGAAGGGCATTATGGTGCCCATTTCATTGGGCTTTAGCATTTAGTTGGAGTATGGCATGTACAGTTGTGTCCTTGTCTATTTGGCAACCATTAAAATTGTTTTGGAGTTAATATTATTGTATGACATTAACTGATTATGAAGATATTAAACATACAGATTAAAGTATCTGTGAAATAATGCAACAGAACATAATATCACGTATAAGGATTTTTTTTTTTCTAAAATGTGTTATTTCTCCTTCTCTATGAATGAAGTCTGTGACAGATGGGAGATAATATGGGTCATCTGGTGGTAGGAGGCTGCCATTATGACAAACACCTGTTCTGGGGTGTTATCCTCCCCCTCCTCTTCATAGTAGTAGAGAAATCAGTTCAAAGGAAATACTTCAAAAGAAAAAAATAACAAACAACAACTACAAAAGAAATTCAGAAACAATGGAACTCACCATTGCATTGTTATGCGGTTCTTCTTGTACTAGCTGAATCACAGCTGTGGGGCAATGAGACCAAGGGGATCGTCTGACAAGGGGGGAGTCAAAAGAATTGTGTCTGGGTCACTCTGCCATTTACTACTGGAGATCTTAGGTAATCACCTAATTTCTCTATATCTCAGTGTTCTTAACTGTGCTTCAAAGGTTCACTGAGAAAATGTATATAAATTTTATAAAGCAATGTACAAAACCATCAAAGTTAAAGAATTTTATTGAAGCAGGATTCCCTAGAATGTGTCCTATGCTGGTAATGTGTATTATGAAAATCAAAGAGAAATAGGATTGAGCATTTCTCAAACTTATTTTTCTAGGGAACTTTTTCATCTATTAAAATTCAGTGTAATTGTGTTCATGGGACTTCCCTGGTGGCACAGTGGTTAAGATTCCACCTGCCAATGCAGGGGACACAGGTTTGATCCCTGGTCTGGGAATATCCCACATGCCGCAGAGCAACCAAGCCTGTGCACCACAACTACTAAGCCTGTGCTCTAGAGCCCGCAAGCCACAACTACTGTGCCCACGTGCCACAACTACTGAAGCCCGCACGGCCTAGAGCCTGTGTGCTGCAACTACTGAAGCCCGCACCTGGAGCCTATGCTCCACAACAAGAGAAGCCACTGCGATGAGAAGCCCGCAAACCACAACAAAGAGTAGCCCCTGCTTGCTGCAACTAGAGAAACCCTGTGCAGCAATGAAGACCCAACGCAGCTAAAAATAAATAAAATCAAATAAAAAATTCAGTATAATTGTGTTCAATGAGACCACATAACAAGATCACCTGAAAGGGCATGGCAGGGCTTGTCTGGACCCTTTTCACATCAATTAAGGCAATATGGCTAGTGCAGAGGTTAGAGCAGGCAAGCCTCTTCTCTTTGTTTCTGGTATGTGCCTTAATTATAAACATCTGCTGCAAGCAGAGGCTTGTTTTTCAGAACTTTGGGTAAGAAAGTATTACCTGGGAGCTTGTTAAATACTCAGATGCCTAGATTCCAGCCTCAAAGATTCTGATTAAATAGATCTGAGGTAGGGGTCCAGGAATCTGCATTTTTACAGGGCACTCCAGATGATTCTGATGCAGAAGTTTTTGGACCAAATACTGAGAAACATGAATCTGTAGTTCTCATCTCTGGTTGCCCAATAGATTCATCCAGGGAGCTTGGACAATCTACTGATACTCCAGCATCATCCACACAGATTCTGATGTGATTGGTCCAGTGTAATGCCTGAGTATCACCAGGTGAATGGACTATTTAGTCAGGCTGAGAATCACAATCCAGGGGTGCTCAAACTGACAGGATGATATAAGGTTCACCTGGGCAGGCTTGACTAAATTACAGACTGGTAGGGCTGGCTCCTAGAGAGTCTGATTTAGAAGGTCAAGGTTAGGTCCAAGAATTCATGTTTTCAATTAGCCAGTGAGCTGATTCTCATCATTAGGCACATTTTGGATAAAAGTTATTAGATATCATGGCTAATTTTACCAGATGATTTTCTATCACAGTATAAAGTGGAACAGAGGTTCCTGGGGTGCTAAGACCTGGGTTACGGAAGATTTGATAAGAAAGAAAGGAAGACTAGAGCATTGACAGGGAAGGCAAGCTTGCAAGCCTTGGATGGGGAAAATGTTTCAGTGGTTGGAAGGTATTAAGAGCCACAAAGGGAAGACAAAACAAGAATTAAGAGAAAGTCCTACACAGATTTTTCTATTCTGATATTTTTGCACAGCCTGGGTCCTAATGGGAAGAGTTTTGAATAATGTTGAATCTACAACATAATCAAACAGTTTTTAAAAGTATATATGATTTTTAAATTTTGAAAAAAATTTAAAATAAAACAGTTTAAAATGCTGAGGTGTTCTGTGTAGTGCCTTTTTCCTGAGAATCCTTATTTTTTTTTCAGGTTTTAAATGGTTAACATTTATGGATGTGGGTTTAAGATAGAACTCCGTGGCTCTCTTTACTCCCTTTCAAGGTAGTGAGAATTAAAACTTATTTCTGTGTATGTGCACATCACATTGATTCTTTATCCACTTTCCAGGTTTTATTATAGTTTAAAACTTTTTAGGTTTTTAAACATATGTTACTATAAATTAGGTCCAATAATCAGAGTGCCGTGTGCCTCTGAGTGTGTATAGTTCCAAAACCTTATGGAAATGCCCACAGACAGTTTCCATCTTGGTATATTTAGAATCAAATATCTAATTTTCAGAAACATTTAACAAGATTGAAACTAAACACATTTGTTTAAGGATATTTTAAGTACTCAGCATTCTCAGAGGAATTAATAGTTACATTTACTTGATATGGGATGGTTTATAATGAATTTTCAGAGTTTGCAGAGTAACAAAATGGGTGAGAAAATATCAAATGGTTAAATCAGTGATTCAGTTGTGAAGATGTTTCAAATTTTCACTTTTAGCTTTGAATGACTCCATTGATCTAGCCATTTAAATCTACTGTAGGAGAGTACCTCCAGTTTAAGCAGCCCTTCCCTGGCTTCTCCTTCCCCTTACTCTTCACCCCCAGACTGCCAACATCTCCTCCCTTTTCCCTCACCTTCCTTTGGCGCCTAGGTTTATTCTCTGATCAGTGAGTGGCTAGAAATGATAAACAGTGTTGGCAAGAAAATGCTGTGCCAATTCCATCAGGAGATGTGCCTAATAAACAGAGCTGACAGCTAAGTAAATACTGGATGTTTTAATAAATGCTATGTGTTTAATGTCAAGTATTTACGGAGGATCCAGGGAGAAGGGACCATTGAATTGAGTGTTTTCAGTGGTAGAAGGATTCACCTACAAAAACTGTCTTGTTCCTGACCATGATTTAGTCTTTGGAACTCAGACAGAGGCTTCCTCTTGGGCATTCTCTAGTCTTCATCCCTTCCCCGCTTCTAGCTCTGCTGCCCCTCCTCCCCCCAAAAAGTGTGTTATCCAATCCCTCCAAAAGGGTTTGGATCAAAATGGGTGAATCTGTGATTCCCTGAAGTCACAGGCTCATTAGGAAAGGATCATCTCACAGATGGCCTCTGCAGGAGCCCTGAGTGCTATTTTCATAAGTTGTTTAGACCTAGTTCTATTTATATCAGTTATGTGGTCTGTGTAGTGTTTGGAAAACATTAGTGGAACCTGCCCGGCCCACCATTATTAGAAATGTGAAGGACTGGAAAAATTAGGCTATTTTTAAAAACTGTTTTTTCATCTCTAAGGATTCCCCATGTGAATATTTTCCAATTTGGGGGTGGAGGAAAAGGAAAAATGTAGAAAGAAATTTTCCTGCCATATTTTTACCCAGTCTTTGGGACACTAATCGTAATGTGGATCATGTGGCAGTAACACCCCCCAAAATTTCCAGGGTAAATGTCCTCAGTGTGTTTGCTTTTTTTGTTTAAGGATGGCAATGTTAGCTTAGGTATGCAGTTCAGGGCAAAAGCTCTTTTTAGAAAATACCAGATTCAGCCTTTATATTGGTTGATAGGAAATATGCTTGGAGATTCTGTTACTTCTGACAAAACAGCTGGCTACAGCTGTAGACTAATTTATATAGATATGACAGGTCCAGCTGAGAAACTGCCAAAGGTAATAGATTGAGGTTTGTTGAAAAATAAGGCAACAAGACACTGCAGGAAACATTCTCTGTTCACTGGATGACCTTGTTCAAGTCACTTTTTAGAGGACGCAGTGGTTTTCTCTCTGGTTACTGATCTTCCATTGCTATTGATAAATATCAATTAAGGTCCATAAATTCCTTCTTGACCTTTTACGCCCCTTTCTAATTTCTCTGTCTTTACTTATTTGTGTTACATCAATTATTTAAAGACATAAATCCTTAAGACTGAGAGGAGGCTTAGAGAATCTCTAATACTTGTACTTTAACAGAAGAGAAAACCAGGGCTAACTAAGAATGTTCAGTGACTTGCCCAATGTCACAGAGTTAGTTTGTGGAAGGAGCAGGAAGGTCCTGAAATGGACCTTTGGCTCGTATAGAAAAGCCCTCCGCACACTGAGACGCTGCCACAGTCCAGCTCTGCATCCTCCAGCTCTGTGCTCACTCATGCCCTGCTGCCAGGGAGGCAGACACCAGGAAGAGCACACGGAGCAAACGTGAAAGGAGGGAGGAAGATGAGGAACAAGGCGATTGCTGTTTACCCAGCGGTAACAAGGGCTACCTTTTCTTATCAGCCTTAAAGAAAGAACAAAGGTTTCTTTCAGTGGAAGTTATTTATGGCACTCGGAAGGCTTTGCCAGTTAGAAGGGGATTTCAGAATTGAGTCTCCTTCCCCCTCCCCTGAATTCTAAAACTGGGTTCTATGTGTATGATATGTTAATTCACATGGCTCCAATATGGCTGTGGAGTTGATATAAAGGTGGGAATTTCAGGCCACTGAAGCAAAGGTACTAAGAGAAATTTAGATCACACACATAGGGTACACAGCTCTCTCCAGGGAATTTCTGCTAGAATGTAAGGTCCTTGGGAATAGGGGCTTTGTTTGCCGCTATATCCCCTGGGCTTAGAATAAGCCCCAGGTACACAGTTAATAAATATTTGTTGAGTGAATGAATTAAAGAAATGGCCTAGGGGTAAGGATCCTCATATATACATCCCTAAACAAACCCCAAACACATCCAGAACATGCACTTCTCCCCCACTGCACTCATTTTCCTCTTTCCCTCAACTACTCAGGCAATAATACGATGACAGCGATGATTAAGAGCATGCATTCTTTGGTCACTGAGATGCCTTCAGTTCTTCTGCAGTCATGCTTCTCTGCTTACATTTTAATTAAAAAAAATTATAATTCCTCTACAGTGGAATTGCAGTGACACCGAATGAAGCCCTGCCTTTCATCCATAAGGTCTTACATTCGATCCTCCACTGATGTTCTTTCCTGTGGATCACTGTTCCATGGTTTTCCTAGGAAGCTTATTTTCACTTCTATGTCCAAGAGAAAAATGGAGAAGTGATTGGCTTTCCATTTTAGTTTTGATTAAGAAATGAGTTAATGTTCTGGGGACGTATGATGTGAGTATGAAGTGCAGATAGCTCCTGGAGCAATTTTGAAAGTAGCCACCAGAAAACATGTTTGCTTCAGCTGACATTTAACAAAGTTCTAGTAAAATAAGAAAGAAACTTTACTTTCATTACTATCACATCAGCATTTGGGTTATTAATTGTCCATATATAGAGCAACACAAAGGTACTTTTCTACTGTGAGTTAGAAATAACTTTAAACCTACAAGGACATAGACATTATAGGAATTGCCAGAAGCTAAGAAAGGGTATAAACACTTCTGATTAGTGAGCAAATGAGCTCAGCGATGGGGTGTAGTCCTGGGGTGAGCTGGCAAGCTTAGTTGACTTTCACAGTGGCACCTCTGCCTCTTTACCAGCCTTCTTGAAAATGTAGCATTGGTACCCACAAGTATGTTACAGCATAAATCCTCCACTCTCTTTTGTAGGAGAGTCAGAAAAGCCATCTGAAGTGCCCTTTTGCAGAGTGTTCCTGGCACCAAGGCGCATGGAAACATGTTTTTAGATGCATGAGAAGTTGGGAGTCCTTTTCTAGATCAGTAGAAAAAGAAATATAATGTGAGCCCAATATATAATTTAAAATTTTCTAATAGCTACATAAAAAAGTAAAAAGAAACACAGGAAATTCTTTTAATAATATATTTTATTTAATCTATGATATCCAAAATATTCTCAATATATTCTCATCATAAAAATTATTAATGAGATATTTTGCATTCCTTTTTTCATACTAAGTCTTAGAGATCTGGTGTGCATCTTACGCATACAGCAACATCTCATTTTGGACCAGCCACATTTCAAGTGCTCAATAGCACTTGTGGTCCATGGCTACCATATTGGACAGTGCAGGGCTAGATAGTCAAGGCTCAGTATGGCTGATGTAAAATATATAGTTCTTTGACATCAGTACGGAGTTATGATCTCTTTTATTCCACTTGAATTGCACAGCAACTCTGAGAATGGTTTTATAAGTGAAGAAACCAAGTTTAGAGACAGTAAGTGAATTTCCCCAAATCCTGGTGGGGACTTTTTCTTCAGTCATACTGCCTTCTAGTTACCCATGTCCAAGAGAACTGACACATCGCCTTAGGGCCTCTTTGGCACGATAGGGGCTCTAGAGAATAAGTGACACTGATATTACTGACAGGTAAAGACCACCATTACATCTGTCAGTTGTTGGAAACTGTAACAAAGGGTAGGTATTAATTGTCAGTAGTCCATGATAACAAACAGTCCCAGTTAGAAAAAGTGGAATGTGGGTTCTGTAAGAGGAAGGAATAATCTGCCAGTGTTTGGGATATATAAGCCTGTGGAGAAAGAAACTGAAATGAACATAATTTCACTTATTTGTAGACCATGTCAGCCACAAAATGACAGATATTGTGTTGGATACACAAATTATCCAGAGCTTACTGATGCTGATCAGTAAATAAATAGTTGTACATAAACTCAGTACATTTCATCACACAGGTATGAACTAGATTCCATGGAAGCACAGAGGAGAAAGTCCTTTGCTTAGAAAAAAGGAGTAGGTATTTGAATTGAGTTACTAAGTAAACATGGGGGGGAGAAGGTTTTTTCAGGCAGAGGGAACAGCTAGTAATAATGAAGCTAACACTTATTCAGTGCTTATGTGTTCCAGGCATTGTTCTAAGCTCTTTACAAATATAATCTAATTTTATTCTCAAAGCCGTCCTATAAAACATTTAATTCTAGGTGCAGTAGGAAACAACTGGGCAATTCTCAGTATGATCTCCTTTACAAAAAAAAAAAAAAAATCGGTCTGGTTGCTGTGTAGGGACTAGACTGAAAGTGGGCAAGAATGAAAACAAGGAGGCACGTTAGTGTGAGTTTCAATGGTCAAGGCAAGAGATGATGAGTTTTGGATAAGAAGTTTCCAGAAGAATGTCTAGATTTGCTTTTTTGAGCAGGAAAATCTGAAGTCAACAGAGCTACACTGCATAGCTTAATGTAAGGGAAAGGAAAAGTGGTGGGTAAATTTCAATATTGGCTGACCAAGGTACTTTAATAAATTAGGGGAAGAATCACGTAAATTCTTCTAAGATTTTGAGCTATCACCTGTGTCCTAGAAAAGGAGTCAAAAGAGAATACACTGTTCTTTGATGTTCCCTAAAGCTCATATGAGGAAAAGAATTAAAAAGAAAAACCAAAACATATACACACAAGGACCTACTGTACAGCACAGGGAACTCTATTCAATATTCTGTAATTACCTAAATGGGAAAGGAATTTGAAAAAGAATAGATATGTGTATACGTATAACTGAATCACTTTGCTGTACACCTGAAACTAACACAATATTGTAAATCAACAATACTCCAATATAAAATATAAATTAAAAAAAGAAAGAAACCACAAAAAAGCACACACTAAATAAACCAAAAACACTTGGATTGTATTTTAAATGGCCACAATAAATCTGCTGCAGAAATAAAGTATGTAGTTTGGGTTACTGAAGCATTATATCTCCCAGTCATTTGTTAGCCTACAGCAGTCTTATTTCTGTTGCTGTCATTGCACTGAGTTTCTGCAAAGAGGTGTAACAGTTTGGATGCTTCTTATTGAATGTTTCAGCAGGTCCGATTTAAATAGGCTCATGAAATTGAAATGTTCAGAGGTAGATCAGCTTTAGGAAAGGCTTGATCTAGTGGACTATCAAGGTGACCAATGACCCAGCTTCTTTTCGGCTTTCTGTCTTGAGATGACCACCAGCAGCTCCCAAGGCCATTTGCTTTCTTGTTCACATCTGGAGCCTCCATGTCCCAGAATTTCTAATAAAATCCTAAAAGTTCAATGAACCTTCTTTATGTGCCCATCTCTGAACCTATCATGTTAGCAGGAAGATGCAGTCCTCTGGAATTAGATCTGAGGTCAACCCCACACGATTCATATGGCTGAGAATGGGTGAAACAAGGGATTGATTTCTCAGAGGAAATTTGGAATTCTCTTCCCAGAAGGTAGAAGAATAAAAACCGGGCAACAAACAGCAAGTGTCCACTAATCCAAATGATGCCTTTTTATCACCATCTTACTTTGTCTCTCTACAGTATGTGAGCCCGTCTCCTCTTCTTTGAAAGAATCTCTTTCCTTGATTTAATCACACCCATCATGCCCATTCCTTGCTACCTCTATGACTGTTGTGCTCATTCTTTAGAAGATTATCTTCTGTTTGCCTCTTAAATATTGATATTCCCCTAGGCTCTTTTCTTAGCCTTGCTATCCTACCCTTTCCCTGAGTGGGGAGACCTGACCCAAGACTCAAACATGACTGGTATGGAGATTCTTGATCTGGGTTCTGGAAACTCTTAAAGGATTCAAGTAAGACTTTAGGAGGTTAATTGTATGCACATATTGTGTATGCATATATACTGGGAAAAACTGATAGCTTTCATTAGTTTTTCAAAAATGGTTCATGAGCAGAAGTTTAAAAACCACTTTTACTTTTGCCATTATCACCCTAAAGTACTGTCTCAGTTCAGACCTCTCTCCACAGCTCTAACTCTACCTTTCCTACTCTGTATCTCCTTCGCGATGTCCAGCAGGCATCTTAGTTCACATCAACACACATTTTTTATTAAAAAATGTTTTAAAGGTATGGGACAGTCACTTACTATTTTAGATTATTCAGGGCTAAGAAATGGTCCCTGCTGTCCAGTGGTTTTTAGTTTAGCAAATCATATTGATTCACTTTAAACTCAATATTCACTTCCTTAAACCTCTTTTCTTGTATTCTCTGTATTAAGGACCACAATTGACCTTTCTGCTCAAATCTGGAAACCCAGGAGACACTTAAGCACACTGATTCTAGTGGCGACAGTGGGAGATTAGTCTCTCTAGGTTATTCTGTAGATTGAATATTTCTATTTTACAATAAAATGTAAATTTATATCTGAAACAATCCTATTGTTTTGTAATACAAACCATATAAATAATGTTTGACAAAATATTTCCTGGTCAGTAGGAATAAACCAAAAAGAAGTGATTTTTAAGTGCTGTGGGGTGCGTATTCCACTAGAGGGTACATAAGAATTTTGTTGCAGGGGAGACAATGTGAAGTTTTTCTATTTATTAAAAAGGGATCATGGATTAAAAATGGAGAAATGCTCCCTTAAAATATCCCTCTACCCCTTAAAGCTCACGTGTAATCTAAAACTTGCCCTTCCTACATTCCAGATCTTTCTTGTTCATTGCTGCTGCTTGAGTCCTGGGTCCCTCTGCAGCATTATTTCCCTGGTCTGCTGTGCTATTTGCAAATAGCACTCTACCCTTTTTCTGGCATCCAATCTCACTCTTTTCCTTCCCTTCTCTCCATGCTACACAGGAATTCAGAAAGATCATTTTTTAAATTCAATTAATTATTTATTTATTTTTGGCTGTGTTGGGTCTTCGTTGTTGCGCCTGGGCTTTCTCTAGTTGAGGCGAGCAGGAGCTTCTCTTGTTGCGGAGCACGGGCTCTAGGCACGCGGGCTTTGGTAGCTGTTGCTCATGGGCTCTAGAGTGCAGGCTCAGTAGTTGTGGTGCACGGGCTTAGTTGCTCCGCAGCATATGGGATCTTCCCTGACCAGGGCTCGAACCCACATCCCCTGCATTGGCAGGCAGATTCTTAACTACCGCGCCACCAGGGAAGTCCCAGAAAGATCATTTCAAACCAGAAATCTAATTTGATGTTATGCTGGTTACTCCAGCATAAAATCACTTAGTGGCTTCCCATTCTCTAGAGGAAAATATTCACATTCTTTAGCACATTGGATTACTCTATGAACCTCTTGTAAGCTGGCCTCTCCTCACCTTTCCAGCTACATGCTCTCTCTTCTTTCCTTCCCCATTTAACATGTATTCTTGAACTTTTGAGGTGCTCTCTTCAAAGGCAGCCATGGCCTCCAAAACTTGTCTCCATTGTTTTGTCTCTACCTACAACAGCATTTCCTCCTTTTTCACATTATCAGTATGAAAAATCAAACACAACATAGTCCTTGCCAGTGGTGATCTAGCAGCAATACACTCACAGTAGAGAGAATATTATTATCAATTCCCTCATTCAAAGAGGTCCTCCCTGGGCACTCATCTTCTAACTATACAGATGTTTCCTTACTGTTTCTGATCTGCACAATGAGCACAGGACATAGCATTTTTTTTTCTTTCTTTAGAAACAAATTTCTGCATCCCAAAATTTGAAACGGAACTACAGAACATTATCATTTAACTGACATCAGACATTTTTCTCTTCTCATTAATCTTAAACTCTGAAGGATTTACTGAAGTCTCATATCCCTTGATCTGACACTTTAAGAGTTAGGAACAGCCACAAAGACTACAGCTGGGAGATAAGATGTAGATTAAAAGAACCATTAACTCACAATGGCATTAGAAAACCGTAAGTGTTGAATTCAATTTGGACGAGGTTCAAAGCACCAAGTAAAGTGGGCGGTAAAGGCTGTAAATAGCTTTTAGTGCCCTGGAACTCAACTTTTTCCCTTGGAGCAGCAACAGAGCAATCACATTGCTAAAAATTAGGTAATTTGTTAGCCACTCTCTCCTTCTTCATGAACCACTACATTTCTGCTGCTTTATTCATAAAGGCCATATGTCTAGCAGTTAGGAGTGCATCCTTGGAACTGTATTGATAAATTTGAATTCCTGTATCTTCACCTCAGTGTAAGACCTCAGGCAGATCTTGAGCACGGGCTCAAGGCGCGCGGGCTTTAGTAGTTGTGGCACGTAGGCTCAGTAGTTGTGGCGCACGGGCTTAGTTGCTCCATGGCATGTGGGATCTTCCTGGGCCAGGGCTCGAACCCATGTCCCCTGTACTGGCAGGTGGATTCTTAATCACTGTGCCACCAGGGAAGTCCTGCAAAATGTGAACTAAATTGGGTTTTATGAATGATTTTTTCTTATGCTGATCAGCTTTTGTTAGTACATGCATACCTCGTTCTATTGCACTCCGCTTTATTGCACTTTGCAGATATTGCGTTTTTTACAAATTGGTTTGTGGCAACCTGCCTTGAGCAAGTCTATCAGTGCCATTTTTCCAACAGCATTTGCCCACTTCGTGTCTCTGTATCGCATTTTGGTTATTCTTGCAATATTTCAAACTTTTTCATTATTACGATATTTGTTATGATAATCTGTGATCAGTGATCTTTGATGTTATTATTGTAGTTGTTTTGGGGCATCACGAACTGCGCCCATATACAACGGCAAACTTAATCAATAAATGTGTGTTTCAAGTGCTCCACCAACCAGGCCATTTCTCATCTCTCTCCCTCTCTTCAGGCCTTCCTAACCCCTGAGACACAACAATAGTGAAATTAGGCCAATTAATAACCCTACAATGTCTTTGAAGGGTTCAAGTGAAAAGAAGAGTCGCACATCTCTCACTTTAAATCAAAAGTTAGAAATGATTAAGCTTAGTGAGGATGGTATGTCAAAAGCAAGCTCAGACAGGCTGAAAGCTAGGCCTCTCGTACCAAAGAGTTAGCCAAGTTGTGAATGCAAAGAAAAAGTTCTTGAAGGAAATTAAAAGTGCTACTCCAGTGAACACATGAATGATAAAAAAGCAAAACAGCCTTATTGCTGATATGGAGAAAGTTTTAGTCGTCTGGATAGAAGAGCGAACCAGCCACAACATTCCCTTAAGCCAAAGCCTAATCCAGAGCAACACCCTAACTCTCTTCAGTTCTGTGGAGGCTGAGAGAGGTAACAAGCTGAAGAGGAAAAGTTTGAAGCTAGCAGAGGTTGCTTCACGAGGTTTAAGGAAAGAAGCCAACTCCATAGCATCAAAATGCAAGGTGAAGCAGCAAGTGCTGATGTAGAAGCTGCAGCAAGTTATCCAGAAAATCTAGCTAAGATCATTAATGAAGGTGGCTTCACTAGACAGCAGATTTTCAATGTAGACAAAATAACATTCTATTGATAGAAGCTACCATCTAGGACTTTCACAGCTAGAGAGGAGAAGTCAATGACTGGCTTCAAAGCTTTAAAGTACAGACTGACTCTCTTGTTAGGGGCTAATATAGCTGGTGACTTTAAGTTGAAGCCAATGCTCATTTACCATTCCAAAAATCCTAAGGTCCTTAAGAATTATGCTAAATCTACTTTACCTGTATTCTATAAATGGAACAACAAAGCTTGGATGATAGCATAGCTGTTTACAACATGGTTGACTGAATATTTTAAGCTCACTGTTGAGACCTAGTACTCAGAAAATAAAGATTCCTTTCAAAATATTACTGCTCATTGACCATGCAGTTCATCACCCAAGAGCTCATGCATAATGGGATTAACATTGTTTTCATGGCTGCTAACACAACTCATAGATCAAGCAGTAATTTCGACTTTCAAGTCTTATTATTTAAGAAATACATTTCATAAGGCTGTGGCTTCCATAGATAGTGATTCCTCCAATGGATCTGGGCAAAGTAAGTTGGAAACCTTCTTAAAAGGATTCACTATCTTTTCACCTATCCTATTCTGTTCACCTATTACCAACCTATTATAGATGCCATTAAGAACATTTGTGATTCACAGGAAAGGCCAAATATCAACATTAACAGGAGTTTGGAAGAAGCTGATTCCAATCCTCATGGGTGACTTTGAGGGATTCAAGACTTCAGTGGAGGAAGGAACTGCAGATGTGGACATAGCAAGAGAACTAGAATTAGAAGTGAAGCCTGAAGATGTGACTGATTTGCTGCAACCTCGTGATAAAACTTTAACAGATGAGGAGTTGTTTCTTATGAATGAGCAAAGAAAATGGTTTCTTGAGATGGAATCTGCTCCTGGTGAATGTGTGTGAAGATTGTTGAAATGACAACACAGAATTAAGAATATTGTTTAAACTTAGTTGATAAAGCAGCAGCAGCGTTTGAGAGGATAGATTCCAATTTTGAAAGATGACCTACTGTGGGTAAAATGTTATCAAACAGCATTGCATACTATAGAGAAATTGTGCATGTAAGGAAGTCTCATTCAATTCTGCAAACATCATTTGTTATCGTATTTTAAGACGTTGTCACAGCTACCCTAACCTTCAACAACCTCCACCCTGATGATCAGCAGCCATCAACACTGAGGCAAGACCCTCCACCAGCAAAAAGATTATGACTCACTGAAGGCTCAGGTGATTGTTAGCATTTTTCAGCACTAAAGTATTTTTAAATTAAAGTATGTACATTGTTTTTTAGACATAATGCTATTGCACACTTAAGAGATTATAGTATAGTTTAAAAGTAACTTTTATAGGTACTGGGAAACCAAAAAATTCATGTAACTTGCTTTACTGTGATGTTTACTTTATTGCAATGGTCTGGAACTGAACCTGCAATATCTCTGAGGTATGCCTGTGTAAAACAGGGAGGGATTAGGTAGAATTCCAAGTAGAATGTAGAACAAGGTAGGAGCATAAGAATGAAAGTATAAGTGGAGTGTAGGGTAATGTAAACTTAGCATGTTACAAACTGAACTCTACTTTTCCCTAAATCCTTCCTTCTTGCTAGGGAAAGACATCATCATTCATCTACTCACCTAAGGTGCAAACCTGGGAATTATCCTAGACACTTTCATTGAATATCTGCATCCAATCAGACACCTAACGATGAGTCTACTCTGAAACTGCCTGGAAGTCAGTCCTTTTGTCTCTTTGCTCACAGCTATTGACCTAGGTCAGGCCCACATCAACTCTTGTCTACATATATTTTTTTTCTCTGCCACTAACACTCCTCAACTCTTACCCAGTCTCCCAAATGTTGGCAGCTGAGACTTTCCAAATAGAAATTGGATTATGTCACTTTCTTGAGGTCCTTAGTGACTCCCTGGGCTAGTAGGAACAACTCTTCAGCTAAAGGCCTCACCTGGTATGCCTCTTTCTTCCCCCTCCAGTTATTAAATCTATAATAAGCCATGATGATGAGTCATGCGTCACCACTCCCTCTGACTAGAATGTAGTCCCCATCCTTTCCACGGCTTCATTCACCACTCTCTCTTGATCAACAGTTTGTCTGACTATAGGATTCCACGTTGGACATTTCCCCCTTAAAACTTTGAAGGCACTGCTCCAGAGTCTTCTCCCTTTTAGAGATACAGTTGAGAAGTCTAATGTCATTTTGATTTCTGATTCTTTGTATATGACCTGATTTTTTTCTCTCCTCTCTTTCTGAAAGCTTTTAAGGTCTTTATCCCTAGTGATCCAAAGTGTTACAGTGATACATCCTTGTGTGGGTCTTTTTCATTCATTTTGCTGGAGATAAATGGTGGATGTTTTCAATCAAGACACTCATTTCCTTTAGATATGAGGAATTTTCTTTTATGATTTCTCTGCTAATTTCTTCCCCTCCATTTTCTTTCTTTTTTTTTTAACATCTGTTTTGGAATATAATTGCTTTACAGTGGTGTGTTAGTATCTGCTGTATAACAAAGTGAATCAGCTATACATACACATACATCCTCATATCTCCTCCCTCTTGTGTCTCCCTCCCACCCTCCCTTATCCCACCCCTCTAGGTGGACATAAAGCACCGAGCTGATCTCCCTGTGCTATGGGGCAGTTTACACTAGCTATCTATTTTACATTTGGTAGTATATGTAAGTCCATGCCACTGCCTCACTTAGTCCCAGCTTACCCTTCCGCCTCCCCATGTTCTCAAGTCCATTCTCTATGTTTGTGTCTTTTCTTCTGTCCTGCCCCTAGGTTCTACAGAAGAACCTTTTTTTTTTTTTTTTTTAGATTCCATATATATGTTAGCATATGGTATTTGTTTTTCTCTTTCTGACTTACTTCACTCTGTATGACAGTCTCTAGGTCCATCCACCTTACTACAAATAACTCATTTTCGTTTCTTTTTATGGCTGAGTAATATTCCATAGTATATAGGTGCCACAGCTTCTTTATCCATTCATTTGTCGATGGACACTTAGGTTGCTTCCATGTCCTGGGTATTGTAAATAGAGCTGCAGTGAACATTGTGGTACATGACTCTTTTTGAATTATGGTTTTTCTCAGGGTATATGCCCAGTAGTGGGATTGCTGGGTCGTATGGTAGTTCTATTTTTAGTTTTTTTTTTTTTTTGCAGTACGCGGGGCTCTCACTGTTGTGGCCTCTCCCATTGCGGAGCACAGGCTCCGGACGCGCAGGCCCAGCAGCCATGGCTCACGGGCCCAGCCGCTCCGTGGCACGTGGGATCCTCCCGGACCGGGGCACGAACCCGTGTCCCCTGTATTGGCAGGAGGACTCTCAACCACTGCGCCACCAGGGAAGCTCTATTTTTAGTTTTTTAAGGAACCTCCATATAGTATGCATATAGTGGCCGTATCAATTTACATTCCCACCAACAGTGCAAGAGGGTTCCCTTTTCTCCACACCCTCTCCAGCAGTTATTGTTTGTAGATTTTTTGATGATGACCATTCTGACCTGTGTGAGTGGATACCTCATTGTAGTTTTGATTTGCATTTCTCTAATGATTGGTGATGTTGAGCATCCTTTCATGTGTTTGTTGGCAGTCTGTATATCTTCTTTGGAGAAATATCTATTTAGGTCTTCTGCCCATTTTTGGATTGGGTTGTCTGTTTTTTTGATATTGAGCTGCA
This sequence comes from Phocoena sinus, assembly GCF_008692025.1. Taxonomy (NCBI): domain Eukaryota; kingdom Metazoa; phylum Chordata; class Mammalia; order Artiodactyla; family Phocoenidae; genus Phocoena; species Phocoena sinus. The sequence goes on along the minus strand of NC_045772.1, from coordinate 30,562,188 downwards.
TGAGCTGCTTGTAAATTTTGGAGATTAACCCTTTGTCAGTTGCTTCGTTAGCAAATATTTTCTCCCATTCTGAGGGTTGTCTTTTCGTCTTATTTATGGTTTGCTTTGCTGTGCAAAAGCTTTTATGTTTCATTAGGTTTCATTTGTTTATTTTTGTTTTTATTTCCATTTCTCTAGGAGGTGGGTCAAAAAGGATCTTGCTGTGATTTATGTCATAGAGTGTTCTGCCTATGTTTTCCTCTGAGAGTTTTATAGTGTCTGGCCTTACATTTAGGTCTTTAATCCATTTTGAGTTTATTTTTGTGCATGGTGTTAGGGAGTGTTCTAATTTCATTCTTTTACATGTAGCTGTCCAGTTTTCCCGGCACCACTTATTGAAGATGATGTCTTTTCTCCATTGTATATTCTTGCCTCCTTTATCAAAGACAAGGTGACCATATGTGTGTGGGTTTACCAATGGGCTTTCTATCCTGTTCCACTTATCTATATTTTTATTTTTGTGCCAGTACCACCCTGCCTCGATTATTGTAGCTTTGTAGTATAGTCTGAAGTCAGGGAGCCTGATTTCTCCAGCTCCATTTTTCTTTCTCAAGATTGCTTTGGCTATTTGGGGTCTTTTGTGTTTCCATACAAATCGTGAAATTTTTTGTTCTAGTTCTGTGAAAAATGCCATAAGTAGTTTGATAGGGATCGCATTGAAACTGTAGATTGCTTTGGGTAGTAAGTCATTTTCACAATGTTGATTCTTCCAATCTAAGAACATGGTATATCTCTCCATCTGTTTGTATCATCTTTAGTTTCTTTCATCAGTGTCTTACAGTTTTCTGCATATGGGTCTTTTGTATCCTTAGGTAGGTTTATTCCTAGGTATTTATTCTTTTTGTTGAAATGGTAAATGGGAGTGTATCCTTACTTTCTCTTTCAGATTTTTCATCATTAGTGAATAGGAATGCAAGAGATTTCTGTGCACTAATTTTGTACCTACTACTTTACCAAATTCATTGATTAGCTCTAGTAGTTTTCTGGTAGCATTTTTAGGATTCTCTATGTATAGTATCATGTCATTGGCAAACAATGACAGTTATACTTCATCTTTTCCAATTTGTATTCCTTTTATTTCTTTTTATTCTCTGATTTCTGTGGCTAAAACTTCCAAAACTATGTTGAATAATAGTGGTGAGAGTGGACAACCTTGTCTTTTTCCTGATCTTAGTGGAAATGGTTTCAGTTTTTCATCATTGAGAACAATGTTGGCTGTGGGTTTGTCATATATGGCCGTTATTGTTGAGGTAAGTTACCTCTATGCCTGCTTTCTGGAGGGTTTTTATCATAAATTGGTGTTGAATTTTGTCAAGAGCTTTTTCAGCATCTACTGAGACGATCATATGCTTTTTCTCCTTCAATTTGTTAATATGGTTTATCACATTGATTGATTTGTGTATATTGAAGAATGTTTGCATTCCTGGGATAAACCCCACTTGATCATGGTGTATGATCCTTTCAACGTGCTGCTGGATTCTGTTTGCTAGTATTTTGTTGAGGATTTTTGCATGTATGTTCATCAGTGATATTGGCCTGTAGTTTTCTTTTTGTGTGGCATCTTTGTCTGGTTTTGGTATCAGGGTGATGGTGGCCTCGTAGAATGAGTTTGGCAGTGTTCCTCCCTCTCCTATATTTTGGAAGAGTTTGAGAAGAATAGGTGTTAGCTCTTCTCTAAATGTTTGAAAGAATTCACCTGTGAATCCATCTGGTCCTGGGCTTTTGTTTGTTGGAAGATTTTTAATAACAGTGTCAATTTCAGTGCTTGTGATTGGTCTGTTTATATTTTCTATTTCCTCCTGGTTCAGTCTCAGAAGGTTGTGCTTTTCTAAGAATTTTTCCATTTCTTCCAGGTTGTCCATTTTATTGGCATATAGTTGCTTGTAGTAATCTCTCATGATCCTTTGTATTTCTGCCGTGTCAGTTGTTACCTCTCCTTTTTCATTTCTAATTCTGTTGATATGAGTCTTCTCCCTTTTTTTCTTGATGAGTCAGGATAATGGTTTATCAATTTTGTTTATCTTCTTAAAGAACCAGCTTTTAGCTTTATTGATCGTTGCTACTGTTTACTTCATTTCTTTTTCATTTATTTCTGATATGATCTTTATGATTTCTTTCCTTCTGCTAACTTTGGGGTTTTTTTTTGTTGTTGTTCTTCTTTCTCTAATTGCTTTAGGTATAGGTTAGTTTATTTGAGGTATTTCTTGTTTTTTGACGTAGGATTGTATTGCTATAAACTTCCCTCTTAGAACTGCTTTTGCTGCATCCCATAGGTTTTGGGTCATCGTGTTTTCATTGTCATTTTTTTATAGGTATTTTTTATTTCCTCTTTGATTTCTTCAGTGATCTCTTGGTTATTTAGTAGTGTATTGTTTAGTCTCCATGTGTTTGTATGTTTTACACATTTTTTCCTGTAATTGATGTCTAGTCTCATAGCGTTGTGATCAGAAAAGATACTTGATATGATTTCAATTTTCTTAAATTTACCAAGGCTTGAATTGTGACTAAAGATATGATCTATCCTGGAGAATAATCCATGAGCACTTGAGAAGAAAGTGTAACCTGCTTGTTTTGGATGGAATGTCCTATAAATATCAATTAAGTCCAACTTGCTTAATGTATTTTTTAAAGCTTGTGTTTATTTATTTTCATTTTGGATGATATGTCCATTGGTGAAAGTGGGGTGGTTAAAGTCCCCTACTATGATTGTGTTACTGTCGATTTCCCCTTTTATGGCTGTTAGCATTTGCCTTACATATTGAGGTGCTCCTATGTTGGGTGCATAAATATTTATAATTGTTATATCTTCTTGGATTTATCCCTTGATCATTACGTAGTGTCCTTCTTTGTCTCTTGTAATAGTGTTTATTTTAAAGTCTACTTTGTCTGATATGAGAATTGCTACTCCAGCTTTCTTTTGATTTCTATTTGTATGGAATATCTTTTTCCATCCCCTCACTTTCAGTCTGTGTGTGTCCCTAGGTCTGATGTGGGTCTCTTGTAGACAGCATATGTATGGGTCTTGTTTTTCGATCCATTCAGCTAGTCTATGTCTTTTGGTTGGAGCATTTAATCCATTTATATTTAAGGTAGTTATCCATAGTATGTTCTTATTACCATTTTCTTAATTGTTTTTGGTTTGTTATTGTAAATCTGTTCCTCCTCTTATGTTTCCTGCCTAGAGAAGTTCCTTTAGCATTTGTTGTAGAGCTGGTCTGGTGGTGCTGAATTCTCTTAGCTTTTGCTTGTCTATAAAGCTTTTAATATCTCTGTTGAATCTGAATGAGATCCTTGCTGGGTAGAGTAATCTTGGCTGTAGGTTTTTCCCTTTTATGACTTTAAATATGTTCTGCCACTCCTGTCTGCCACACATAAAACCAGAAACAAATTAGATGCAGAAAGGAAACCCCAGTCTACAGTTGCTCCCAAACTCCAAAACCTCAATTTTGGGATGATTCATTGTCTATTCAGGTATTCCACAGATGCATGGTACATCAAGTTGATTTTGGAGATTTAATCCACTGTTTCGGAGGCTGCTGGGAGAGATTTCCCTTTCTCTTCTTTGCTTGCATAGCTCCTGGGATTCAGCTTTGGATTTGGCCCTGCCTCTGTGTGTGGGTCACCTGAGGGCATCTTTGGGAAAGTCTGAGGTCTTCTGCCAGCATTCAGCAGGTGTTCTGTAGGAGTTGTTCCACATGTAGATGTAGTTTTGATGTATGTGTGGGGAGGAAGGTGATCTCCCCTTCTTACTCCTCTGCCATCTTGAAGGTGCCCCCCGTGCCCCCCCCCTCTGTTTCCTGCAGTCATGTTTTCTTGAACTCCTACTCTTTGGATGTCAGATTCCCTGGATTGCTATCCTAATCATGTCCTTATTTTCCTATTTCCCTGCTCGTTGGTATTTATTTTCTAGATTTCCTCAACGTATCTTCCAAACCTCTATTGACTTTAAAATATTTTTAAATTATATTTTTAATTTCCAAGAGTGGTTTATAATTCTCTTCATGCTTCATTAAAAAAATCCATCTGCTTTCAATTTATGAGTGGAATATCTCTCTGAGAATATTAAGACTAGTTTTATTTGTTATTATTTATTTTAGTTTTTCCTCATGTTCACTGCATTATCTCTGTTTCCTCCGGGTCCTTTTTTTTTTTTTTTTTTCTGTTTGTCTACTTTGGTTTCTGTGTTCCAGGTTAGAGGTTTTGAGCCTTGAATGTATAGTCCTATCTTAGAGTGAAGTAGTATAAAGAGCTGATTAGAGGCTCTGTGACTATGTGTTTGTTGGTGTGTGTGTTTTGGGAGAGGGTTGTGTTTGTTAAGTGGGGAGCTTTGCTGCAGGATGATTGGACTTGTCCAATATCAGTGTCCTTAGGTATTTTTTTTTCTCTTTGCAGAGAGGAATACTCCAGTCTTATATTCTGGAGACAAAATATGATACCCTGGCAGTACAATCCTGGCTGCCAGCAAACTGGTAGGTGATAAAAGGAAGGGGGTTAGAGAATCTCATCTTTCCTAATATGAAATTTCCCTGGATTCCCTTGGGTTCTGTACGATGCGTCATCCTCACTCTCAGCTTACTGATTCCTGAGTGGTAATTGATACCTCCTTTCCTGAGCTTTTCTGGGGTTTGACCTACTCATTACTACTTTCCTGCAAAAGCACTTCTACTTACACTTTCCTTTGATCTGCAGTGTCAGCTAACTCATATCTATTCTCACTCCATTTTCCAAAATTTTGCTGATAAGCCTTAACTACTGTCTTCACTTCCTTCTCTTTGTCCTTGTGTTTTTTTGTTTTTAACTTAAAAAAAAATTTCTTTACTGTCATTCTATATGGGTTTGGGTGGTGATGGTGATAAGTACATGTATTCAACTTGCAATGTTCCATCAACTGTTTACTGGCTTCTGTTGTAGGCCATGGTCAAATCTGATGTAGGCCTGATGATGCAGTTAGAATGTACATAATTGTGGTCCATCAAGAATTTCTTGTGTGATAAATGGGTAGACTCATGGGTGATGATACAGTCCCTTCTGCATGCTAAAAGTCTAAGAACCTGGGGTTTTGGCTCCTCTGGCCCTGCAATTTCTTCCTACCAAGCACAGTGAACTTTAGAACTTAAAAAAAAAGCAATGCATTTGAAGCAGCCTCTACTAGTCTGTCCCCTTGATTTTGTTCATATCATTGCACTGCTAGTTGGAAGTTCTGGTAGCTGACCAAAGGGAAGGCAGCCTTAAACTAAGTCTCCATTATCTTCATTATTAGCTTTTCATCTCTGACCTAATTTATCCTCCAATTCCTAGGAAAAAGAATTGGCTGCATTATTTTTTTGTTCCCTTTCTGTCTTGGTATGTTCTCTTCCAAAACTTCTAATAGTTGTCAGATTTATTACTTTTCATGTATTTTCTCTGTCCACCAGAGTGTAATCTCCTTGAGGGCAGGACTAATTCACATTCAATGTTGTTCCCAGCGACATTCTTGGCACATAAAGATGTTCGGTATTTATTTGTTAAATGAATGAATATGGAGATTAATGAAACGTCAGATGAAATACATAAAATTAGCTCAGTTGTTCTGGTCATCTGCAAAGACTTACAGAAAAATCAATATTTATGGTTCTTATTAGGAAAGCAAGTAATCCTCGAAGATTAAAGAGCCTTTTTTTTTTTTTTTTTTTTTTTTTGCAGTACGCGGGCCTCTCACTGCTGTGGCCTCTCCCGTTGCAGAGCACAGGCTCCGGACGCGCAGGCTCAGCCGCCATGGCTCACGGGCCCAGCCGCTCCGTGGCATGTGGGATCTTCCCGGACTGGGGCACGAACCCGTGTCCCCTGCATCGGCAGGCGGACTCCCAATCACGGCGCCACCAGGGAAGCCCTAAACAGCCTTTTTTGATTCCTTACATTAAGAATTAAAGTCTCCATTTCTATTTTTTGGCAGCATACTGTTTCTATATCTGTGTTAAAATTTATTTTATTCTGCTTGGTGTTACAGTTGGCTAGTCATCTGCTTTTATAAGATTATAAGCTACTTGAGGGCAGAGGTCGTACCAATGGTCTCTGCCTTCTCATAGCACAAAGAACAATGAACAGATACAATGAGCTTAATTCATGTTTGCAGCATTCCACTGAACTGCCTTGAATGTGTCACGCATGCAAAGGTGGTATATGTGCTGATGAGAGTGTGAGGCTATCAGTGAAGAAGGGAAGAAAATTAGCAGAGATTTTCTGTTTACTCTGAATCACTTTTCTATGGGAAATTGATCAACTAAAGTTTTAACTTACAGAGCAGACTCTTACACTATATATTCCACTCTATTCCTTACCTTATCTTCCACAAAGAACCTTCTTGATGGCTCTAAATTACAAAGGTTTGACACATAAGTCACTGATATATCAATATGCCCTATAAAAATTAATAGATGGTCTCCACCAAAGCAGTCAATAATTTGAATAATTTTATGATTATTATCCTATTACATATTCTAAGATTTACATAGAATTAATTTTATTTATTTTAGGACAATACCAGGGGAAAATCCCACTCTTCTTCCCACTTTCTTCTTAAAAGAAAGGAAGACATGTGTGAAGATATTCGTGCTGATTCCTTGAAAATGCTGAATGCCAAGGAAAATGTACTGACTCCAGAGTGAAGAGATGATCATCTGCAATGATCAGTCCATGAGTCCAAAAACTCAGCCAAGTGGGTGGCATGATTCAACGTTCAAGTATAGTGTAGCCCACTCCATGTGGCATAAACACAGAGTCTAGTGCATGGACAGTTGTTTCTGGAACAATGTTATTAAGTTTCTTCAAACATTTAGAAAGTGTATTTATTTTAATCACTGTAATCATAACAGGAATGTGTGTAGATGCTTAAAATAATACAAATGCTACCTATATGATACAAGTCACTGAGCAGTGAAAATGGTTTCCCAGCTGCAAATAGCCAGGGTAACAAATATATTTCATGTTGAAAATCTGGGTCATTTTATACCAAGGAACAATTTAACGGTGACAGTAAAAAAATTAAATTTTAAATATAAGGTCTAAGGTTTAATCCGATTTCTGAAAATAGTTTATAGCACTATCTTTAAAGTGTGAGTATGTGTGTGCATGTGGGTGTGTATAAATATAAATATAAATTTTGGGTCAGGGTATAAGCTGCTCTGAAAAAGCATGAAATAGGAACAAATAGTAGTAGTCTGAGGATAATTCATAAATTGAATACTTAAATTTAAAGACTCCTGAAAGTTGTAATTACTAAAGATTTAGGACAATCCAGGTCAAGACTCTGTGGGGAAGTAAGTTAGCCCCTGGGCTAGGAGTAGAGCAAGTGAAAGCACCAGAGTGCCATGGTCCCAAGGCCACGAAGGTCATTCAGGTGCTAGACTAAGCATGTGTGCTCTCACCTGTGAAACTTTTCCTACTTTCTCGAGGCTGTGTTCCGTCCTGTACCTAACCATGGCTTGTTAAATGGTGCACAGTGCCTGGATCCTCCCCTAACTTCTTGTATATGCTCTCCTCAGTTGTGTTTTCGATGTCTGCTTAGTTACCTGACCCAAATCATGATTGCTTGCTTTATTTGGTGGGTTTACTTTGGATTATACTTTAAGCCCATGAAATCTTTAGTGATGACTCAAGAGGACAGGTTAATTCCTTCCCTGGGTGGTCCAAAGATTGCAGAATTTTTTATTTTGTCATTGAGGATAAAAGGGGTAATTTGAATAAATATGGAATAAGGACAGAATTATATTCTCTGGGGAAAATTTAGCCAGATAAAATGCAATACTTCTTTTCGAGTTACTTAAATTCTCAGTTATATGGAATTTGATTTCTTCTAGGGCTCTGATTATTGAGCTGTGAAAATTGATGAAAATAAGGTTGTTTTATAACTTTCAGTTTCCTAACAGTGAAAAACAACGGAATACTCTGCCTTCATATTCCTGACACTTCCCAGGATTGGCCTCCTTTCTTGCTTTCCATGATACTTCATGTTCTTAATCTCCCTTTCCCACTCTTCCCTGTCTCTTTTAGGATCCTACTGCCCTTCAAATCTGGTCATTACCCATGGTTCCATTCCCTGTTCTTTCTCTCTGGTTTGTTACCCTTGCTCTCCTTATCCTCTTTTAGCTTCTACCATCACCCCACTAGTGATGGCTCAAATTTATATTTCCAACTCCTCCATAATTCCAGGCACTTATTTCCACTGCCTGTTGAATATCCTTATGTCTATATCCATCTGTATTTAAAATTCAGCATTTCTTTACAAACTCAACATTGTCTCGCTAAAATAGTCACTATCTTTTCCAGTCATCTTTGACCACACTCTCTCCTTTAGCCCTTCTATCTAAGTAGTTTCCACTAATTTTCATCTCCATAGTGATTCATATATGTCTTCTAATTTTTGTTGTTGTTGTTGTTCGTGGGTCTCTCACTGTTGTGGCCTCTCCCGTTGCGGAGCACAGGCTCCGGACGCGCAGGCTTGGCGGCCATGGCTCACGGGCCCAGCCGCTCCGTGGCATGTGGGATCCTCCTGGACCGGGGCACGAACCTGTGTCCCCTGCATCAGCAGGCGGACTCTCAACCACCGTGCCACCAGGGAAGCCCAATGTCTTCTAATTTTTAAAATCATCATTGTCCTCATTTACTATTTGGTCACTAGTAGTCCAGTGCATATAGGGCACACATGATAAATGCTTGCTCCTTTACCATTATTTATCACCTTCATTGTCTATTACCTGGATTATTCTAGTAGAATTTTAACTGACCTTCCTGCTACCATTCTTTTGCTCCTCTAATTTACACTATATATAGCTGCCAGATTACTCTTCTTCTTTTTGTTTTGTTTTTTTTTTGGCCTTGCTGCACAGCTTGTGGCATCTTAGTTCTCTGGCCAGGTACTGAACCCAGGCCCTTGGCAGTAAGAGCGCAGAGTTCTAACCACTGGAGCACCAGGGAATTCCCCAGATTACTCTTCTTAATGCACAGGTCTGACCAATTGCTATTACACAATTATAGCAAAGCAGGCAAGGCTTTAACCAAATGTGATCCTACCTTTCGGCTAAAATTCCAAAGTACTTTTAAAATACATTTTTAAAGGCAATTTAAAAATTTTTCCTTCAACTTTTTTTTGATATAAATGATGATAAATAGATGAGTGGACAGTTAGAACCAAACTCCTAGTGCCCACAGATTGCAAAACCAGTTAACTCTCCTTCTAGAATTAAATCTTAACAAGGCTTCTTTCTTTCTGGGCATACCATGGATATCATTTATACTGGGTAAGAATGCAAGTTGTTAATTACTGAATGGACTTAAGCATTTTAACAGTCTAGATAATCAATTTTTATTCAGATGGTATTACTTTGCTAGAGTTACTAGCAACAAAAACAACAGTAACGTGATTAAATCAAACAAAATACATCATTGAGTTTTTGGTAAAAAAACTTGTTTTGCTAATAGCTTTTTTTTTCTCTTACAGAAGTAATGCTTATTGTAAAAGTTCTAATAATATAGAAGTGTAGAAAATAAAATGTGAAAGTTTCCTTTCTTCAACCTCACAGCCCACAGTTAATAACTGGACTTATATCTGTTAACATTTTTTTCCTATGTACATACAAGCATTTGAAATAAGCATTTATATTATTTCTGTTACAGAACTAGGAACACCCTAGTAAACATACTGCCTGTGCTCCACCCACATCTCTTTGGAGCCTGTTTACCAGTTCTGGCCATCCTCTTGCCCTGTGTGTTTGCTGGAGGCTGCCCTTGGGCTACTGGAGGGGCTTTGTGGCACACAGGGATGGAAGTGCTTGGGATTTGATGACCCACTAGATCAGGGTGTAGCCAAGGACTGACTGGTGAGTGAATAAGTTACCTCCAGAGCTCCTTCTGGTATCAGACTGAGGTTGAGACTTTGCCTAAAATAACACCCTATTTACCCATTCCAGGACTTGCTTGCTCTACTCCCTGTAAGTTTCTGCTGGAGCCCTTCCTTAATATGTCATTTGTGTGTAAATCCTTGTCTCAGGCACTGCTGTTGAGAACCCAGCCTAAGACAATCAGATACATCAAACCAATCTTCCTCCTTTGTCAATCATGAGTATTAAGCACTTTTTCTTTCAGTAATCTTTCCTAGGCTCTCTGCTAAATGTCTTCATGTAGTTTATGTACTCACTTTCAAATGGGAGAAAAATGCTACTGACCTAGCATTGTTTTCCTTTGTTTTTAGAAAAGCAGTGATAAAACTGCAAATGTGCATCAGCATTCCCTCTCACACATTAACTAAATACTGAGCCAGGAACAGGGGTAAAGTAAACAGAGAACTGAACAAAACTGACCTATGTGAGGGAGAATTTGTGACTCTGTCTCCATGTGCTTCTCTAACCAAATGATCTTAAGCCTTATGTGGGGCAATGAAATTTCATGCTCAGAAATGAGGTTAAAGACTTCTTAAGACCCTTAACATTTAAAAAAGAGATTTTAACTTATGATAATTAAGACAACATCAAACCTAATGTATAGTCTTGTAACTGTTTCGTTCTCTGACTTTTACTAGAGAAACCACTAAACAAACAAAACCACTTCTTGTCAAGGTCCTTCAACTGCCTGCAATCCAGGAGGCGGCAAGTTTATAAAATACGGCAGCTAAAAAAACAACACATGGTGGCCTATAATCAGATTCACATGGTCCACGTTGAAGACATTTAGAGAAGCCCATAACTATTCTGTAGAGAAGTTATCAGGAAAAGCTTTACTAAAAAGTTGACATTGGAATTGAGCCTTGAAAGTTGTAGCACTTAGGTAATGAAAGGTCACGCATTCCAAGTAGAAGTTCATGGATAAGTGCTAAGCTTAGAATGAGCATACTTGGTGTGCTTTGAGGAGAGAAGGAAGCATTAAGGGAAACTCTGACCACAGCAGAAGGTATAGACTCAGGAATCATGTTCAAATGGGGTTTTATATAGTTGGATAGGCAAGGTGAGGTCAGATAATGGAAAATCTCAAATGCTGGGCTGAGGAGTTTCGACTTGATTAGAAAGGCCACAATGACGGAGTATAGATTTTTAAGCAAGTAAATGGCATGATATTAGAGGTTTTATAAAGATTAACTTAGCTTTGGTATATCAGAGAGTTTATTGTAGGGTTTAGTATATCAGAACGTTTATTACTAAAAATTTGTTGGAGACTGCAATTTTGTATGAAGATAAAGGCCTAGATTTGAAGAAATGACAAGGTAGGGATAAACGCTAGAGACCATAAAAGAAAAAGATGCCAGAACTTGGTAACTGACTATTAGGGGTGGGGTATAGAAAAGATTAGAAGACGAGTCTAAGGTTCAAGCTTTTGAGTACTTTGGGAAAACGTGTGTGTGTGTTGTGGGGGGGAGAATGGAGCTGCACATAAAGAAAGCTTATTCAGGTGGGAGTGTGCCCTAATTTGATTTTTAGACCCTTGGGGTTAAAGCAGAGTGTTCTGGCAGAAGTGTCCTGTTGGAATTTTATTTCCTGGAAATAAATATGAAACTAAAGCTTGACTGAAAAATTAGTGTTGGAGATATAAAATCTGTGTTCATTAGGGTAAAGATGAGAATTTAAGCTTTGGATAGAATTGGATACATTCCTAACAATGGGAATACATAGAGAAAATAGCTGAAGATGGAAAACCGAGGCCTATTAACCTCCCATTTAAGTTCTGCTTAGAGATATCATTACATCTGAATGGTCATTGGAGGTTATATGCTAACTTAGCAAAAGATATAGCCTATTTTGTTAGTTTAACACTCCATGAAGCCAGGAAATATAACCTCCTTCTCCACAGTTCCCTCGTTCTGCTTTGGCTCTTTAGAATTCCCTCATTCCTTCTTTGGGGAATATGGACTAGGGAAGGCAGAGGGGAGAAGGGTAGGGGACATCTGTATTTACTCCTTCTCCCACGTCATCGTCATACTCTGTTCTCTACACTATTGGATCTGGAATGAATTCCCATTGTAGTCGTATATTAAGAACTGAGCTCCCTCTATATTGGGTTAATACGTGACTTCAGTGCACATGCTCACCAACTTTCGTTTTTTGCTTTTTGTTTTTTTAATCTGATGACTGAAGATAGTGCCCCTGCTTCTGCTTCACAGGGACCTAGTAAAGATTAGAAAAACTCGGGAGCACCCAGGGGATGTATATCTATGGATATTTCACAGTATACTCAGTTTATTGTCTTTAGTTCCAGTAAAAATAGCCTATTGGGGATAAGTTCAAAGTCTATGGAATCTGGTGTTAATACGTGAATCAATGTTTCAAAGGAATATGCTTTTGAAAACCTCTCTAGAACTCAGATGTTTTATGAATATGGTAATGATAATAAAGCTAATAATTATAAATAATAATTCTGTGTTAAAAATGTATCTCTGGGATATGGGAACATACGTATATGTATAACTGATTCACTTTGTTATAAAGCAGAAACTAACACACCATTGTAAAGTAATTATACTCCAATAAAGATGTAAAAAGAAAAAAAAATGAAAAAGAATATAAAGTGAGAAGTTTCCTTAAGAGTCTGTTCTAAAAAAAAAATGTATCTCCGGGACTTCCCTGGTGGCGTAGTGGTTAAGAATCCGCCTGCCAATTCAGGGAACACAGGTTCGATCCCTGGTGCAGGAAGATCCCACGTGCTGCAGAGCAACTAAGCCCGTGCACCACAACTACTGAGCCTGCGCTCTAGAGCCCGCAAGTCACAATTACTGAAGCCCGCACACCTAGAGCCTGTGCTCCACAGCAAGAGAAGCCACCGCAGTGGGAAGCTCACACACTGCAACGAAGAGTAGGCCCCGCTTGCTGCAACTAGAGAAAGCCCACGTGCAGCAATGAAGACCCAACACAGCCAAAAATAAATAAATAAATAAATAAATAAAAAAGTATCTCCTTGAAGATGCAATTGTTCCCATGTTATTCCCCTGAATTTTTTTTTTTTTTTTTTTTTTTTTTTTTTTTTTGCGGTACGCGGGCCTCTCACTGCTGTGGCCTCTCCCGTTGCGGAGCACAGGCTCCGGACGCGCAGGCTCAGGGGCCATGGCTCACGGGCCCAGCCACTCCACGGCATGTGGGATCTTCCCGGACCGGGGCACGAACCCGTGTCCCCTGCATCGGCAGGCGGACTCCCAACCACTGCGCCACCAGGGAAGCCCTATTCCCCTGAATTTTAATTAGAACATGCCACTTCTTTAAATTGGATAGAGGCAATAGTGTGATAAGACAACATGTATCTAAACTGTCTTCATTTCACACTTTTTTGGTTACAACCACTATGTCATTGACTTTCCTCTGTTCTTGTTCCAAACCAGATTGATTTTCAAGAGAGAAATTTCCCACTTAGCTCTTGGACCCAAAGAGAAACTGACAACCGATCAGACTCCTGTTGCAGCTTCCATTGTAATTTCAACACAACCCTCTGAGAAAGGTTCTACCATATGTGAGAATACAGTGACCCAAAGGGAAATTTCAAAAAATTAGACCACTCTGATATAACAAGCTTTTTCAATCCTGTAATCAGTGGCTATTTACAAAGAACAAGTGCACAATTTAGATTGTCACTCAAGGACTAAAATACCAAGAAGGTGATTTTAGATCTGTAATTTTCCCCCATAAATTCTATAATAATAATTTTAAAAAATCTGATGCAGAATATATTTTTTACTCCTCTAGAGCAAGAATATAGTGAATAAAGAATTACAGTTGTTAATAAGGTACAGATAAAAACTTACCATATAGAGTAACATTTGTGTTTTGGCTTTTTTATTCAAATATTCTCTATTGACAAAAATATTTTTCTTTATGAAGGAGGCACTATGGCAAAGTAGAAAGAACCTGAGCTTACAAGTTAGTCCTGGATTCAAATTCCCACTTGGCCACTTTCTGGTTTTGTGGCCTTAAATGAAATATTTAATCTTATTTTCATTCTTGTTATTTCTTAATCTATAAAATGAGGAATAATAATGACTAATTAACAAGACTTATTCCAACGAACTAAATGTGCTTGGCACATAGTAGGTGCTTAGTATAAAAAAGAAAGTATTCCTTTGCCTGGATATATGAAAGTTCATACAACATTGTTGTGTGATTTCTTCTCTTAATAACTCCCCATTTTAGAAGGTCAACTAGTAAAATCAACCAAGGATAAAAGAGCTAGGTAGAAAGTCAGTGTTTGTTTTATTTGAATAGCTGTAACATCACACAGCAAATACACTTTTAGTGATTTTTGGTGAGCTGATCTTTAAAAAAAAGATAATGGAAAAATATGAACTGCCAAAAAGTCTCACCATATATGGCTATTTAGTTTCCAAGCTGGGTTCTGAGTTATCTAAGTTATCATAAGAAACATTCTGACATTCAGGATTTTTGTAAGAGCCACACAAATCCCTGGTCAATTTATAGGTAGATACCTGCCCACACTGAGCATACTCAACAGAAAGTTTTCTTCCTCCATAGCCCCTTGCTCCTCCTTTGCATCCTCTCAAATTAATTACAGTTTATGTTCAGGAAAGAACATTCCTGTTTGCAACCCTTCCTTTCTGTTATTACTTAGGTCATATACAGCAAGACATCCAGATGCTCTGTTACTAGTTAAGTAACTGAACTTTACCTCTTTGGGCCTAAATTGCCTCATTGGTATTAGGTCAGTGACTCTCAAGTTCTGGTCCTGGAACTTAGACTTCGTTAGAATCACCTGAGATATATGTTCAAAATACACATTCCTGAACGTAGCCTCAGATTTCTGAATTTCTGGGGGTGGGGTCAAGAGTTAACAAGTTCCACAGGTCATTCTATGTATAGTTGGGTTTAGGAACCAGTACAGTCTTTCCCCCTTGCAGACTCCAAGTTCATCCAATTCTCGATTTTCCAACTAGGCTTTAAGTATCATGGGTGTGTTTATTCTCCTCACCTCTGAGAGAGGCTGAGAGGCCTGGTGGATCTCTTCTAGGGGTTGTTCAGGACAATCTCGGCCACAGGAGAAAAGTTTGTGAATCAAGCTGGCATTGCATTCTCTCTGGGTGCCCTCCAACATTTTCATATATCAATTTTTCCTCAGTTCTTAAGACAGACGAATTAGCTTTAAAGAATTATGGCTTGAGATTTTCCTGAATATGTAAGTATTGACAGTACATGGAAGTCTTCACACTGACTGCATCATTTCTACTAATGATACAGGAACTTTACTTGATTTAGTCCTTGTTCCAGCTATATATACATGTGAAAAATTGCTTTTCAACTGCAATTGGCTGGAAATCAAAGTGCTTATTTGGGGAATAGATTCTGCCCTGTGAACCTCTGATATGCTATAGTATTAATTTTTTCAGTTCTCAATATGAAAGGAACACAGATGAATCATAGGATATTCAGAAAGTATAGAAAATTATGAGAAAGATTGAAATTATCCATAATCCTACTATACAGAAACAACACTCAAGACTTTGATGCAATTTTTCCAGTTGTGTTTGCACACAGACTATGCAAAAATAAATATTTAGGATTTTTGCCAAATACGTAATTTTAATCCTTCTCTTCCTGCTTAATATTTTATATTGAACATTTTCTCCTATTTAATATTCTTCAAAAACAAACATAATTTAATGGCTATATACTATTTCAACAATATGAAAACCATAATTTATGCAATAACCTCATTTTTATGTGTAGATTGTTTCTAACTTACTGTTCTTATAATCACTCTACGAGCATTTTTTAGCCATACTTATTTGAATTGCTTACTATTTCCTTAGCATTTGCTCCTAGACAAGAATTACTAAAACAGTCTAAATTTTTAAAGGTTCTAGATATGTATTACAAACTACTTTTCAGAAAAATTCAAAAATTAACACCAAGACTATATAAGAGTGTCCATTTTTCATAATATCCTTAAGTAGAGTTATTGTCATTAAAAAAAAATTGCTAATTGAAATCCTTGTTGTTTTAACTTGCTTTTCTTTAAATATTAGAGAATTTGAATTTTTACATAGGCGTTTTGAGCCAGTTGTTTTTCTTGTACTAAAAATTGTCTTAGTTCTTTTCCCTTCTTTTTTTATTAGTGTTAATGCTTTTCCGAAATAATTTCTCTATATTAATTATATTGACTTTCAATGTCTTATTGTTTGCAAATAGTTCCTGGTTGGCTGGTAGATTTTTAATCTATTTGTGATGATGACACAATTTTTAATGGTGTTAGTAATGATGGGTTACCATACCATAAAATGAGAACTTATCCATGGTAAAAATCTAGGTGGAAAATCTAGGTAGTGCAGATCTTTGGTACAATTAAGAAATGTCTGTGTGATGCATGTGGACTGGAATTTTACAAACATGCATCACAGAGCTAGAAGAGTCTTCAGGAACCATCTCTCCTCCTCCTCTCCATTTGTCTGGTGAGGAGATCAAGGTGAAGTAAGACCATGCCATATCTTTACATGTTAAACATTATGTTGTTTCATTTTCCAGAGGAAAAAAAAAGAGACATTATGTCCTTCCTCTGATTATGAGTCTAATAAAACTTCTGATACTTAGGTCCCCTTATAGACCTATTGAATCAGAATCTCTGGAGCTGGAGCTTGAAATCCTCATTTTAACAAGTTCTGCTGGTGATCTGTAAGCATTCCAGAGTCTTAAAACTACTCGTGTTAGGGAGCTCAGATGATCAGTGGCTAATTTTCTCTCATGCTAATAGCTTCTTCAATTTTCTTCCCCTCAGTGTTCAGGTACTCAATTTGCATTATGTTAGATTGTACTCGTTACATGTTGGTTTACAAAAGTTTTTAAGTGTGTGCCAGGAATCTGAAGCTAGGATTTAAACTCATACAAGGCAGGAGATGTAACTCCCCCCCTACTTTTTTCTCTTTTTAGACCAATTTGCATAATGCTGCAAAAGTTATTGACTCATAGGGATTCAAAGTGCCAAGGAAATGGAGACATTCTCATATTTAAAAAAAAAAAAAACCTCTTCTTTATATTAGGAAATGGAGGCAGAGGGTTTTAAATGTCTTCCAAAGTGTGTCAGGTTTCATGGTTTTTGATTTACTGTTTTGTGTGTGTGTGTGTGTGTGTGTGTGTGTGTGTGTGTGTGTGTGTTTTAGCTTGTGGATGATAAATCTTGACTTATACTACTCCAGTGATATTTTTAAAAGTGTTTTTATAAGACATTTCAGAGGCATCCTTTTGTAGCAGAGAGAGATATGAGATAATAAATTAGAATCTTGATTCTGTTTAGTTCAGCAAGACTTCATTGAGAACAGTACTTAATCACAGAAAATTAAAAAAAATATTTTGCTTTATTCTAGAGTGTTCCCAGCTCTTTTCTTTGAACTATGGATCTATTGCTGTGGGATGGAGCACAGCCCTGTCCTCGAAGGACTTGCACTTAATTTTTGGTATTGTTTTATTGTATATAATTTCATATAATTTTATTCTCCATAATTATATATAACATAATTATATTAACATAACAATTATATTTTGCAAGTACTTGCATTGCTCTTGTTTGTTTTAATAATACCATTGCTGATTTACGTTTGTATGTAATTTCATGGTCTTTTCAAAGAATATTTACACACATGGTCTTAGGAGAGCTTTAAGAATTTAGTATAAAACAACAGGTAATTTTTATTGTGTGTATACATTTATTGAGTGTATACTACATGCCTGACTCCAAGTTTCCTGTGGATACCTTCACTGGATTGTTACAAGAATGCTATGAGGTACACTGCATTATCTCCCATTTATCAGGCATGAAAATGGAGCTGAACAAAGTTAAGTAATTTATGTGACAGGACCAGACTTTAGAAACCAGGCAGTCTGACTTAAGAGCCCACAGTCTTAACCATTAAACACACTGATTCACCAGAGCATAGGTAACTGTAAAATAATCTGACAGATAAGGACATTCTTGTCAAACTTCTTATATTGCTCTGATAGAAGGGAGTATACAGCTGAACTTGCTTGCAATGCTTAGTAGAATATTTTCTGTGGGTGAATATACGCCCTGGATATTGGTCAAACAGTGACCAGAACCTCTTTTGAAATCTCCAAAACCAGAGAATATATTTTTATTCAGTTGCATTTTTGTTTTTTTTTACTTGAAGGCACCAAACAGCATAGCTACTAAATAAAGCAAAAACTATCAAGTAAAAGTGTGGGAGGTTTTAACATACATATTCAAAATTAAATCAAGTAAACAAAAGCAATAATGTAGAAGAAATGAGTAATATAAGTAACAAGATCTATTAATAGTCCAAGACAGAATCTTACATCCTTTAAATATTGTATAATTATTTTTAAATGTCCCTGGAATATTTACAGAAATTGATCATGTGGCTGGCCAAAAAGAAAGCTTAAAACCCAAGGTGCATCTGGCATTCCTATACACTAATGATGAAAAATCTGAAAGTGAAATCAAGAAAACACTCCCATTTACCATTGCAACAAAAAGAATAAAATATCTAGGAATAAACCTACCTAAGGAGACAAAAGACCTGTATGCAGAAAATTATAAGACACTGATGAAAGAAATTAAAGAGGATACAAATAGATGGAGAGATATACCATGTTCTTGGATTGGAAGAATCAACATTGTGAAAATGACTCTACTACCCAAAGCAATCTATAGATTCAATGCAATCCCTATCAAACTACCACTGGCATTTTTCACAGAACTAGAACAAAAAATTTCACAATTTGTATGGAAACACAAAAGACCCTGAATAGCCAAAGCAATCTTGAGAACGAAAAACGGAGCTGGAGGAATCAGGCTCCCTGACTTCAGACTATACTACAAAGCTACAGTAATCAAGACAGTATGGTCCTGGCACAAAAACAGAAAGATAGATCAATGGAACAGGATAGAAAGCCCAGAGATAAACCCACGCACATATGGTCACCTTATCTTTGATAAAGGAGGCAGGAATGTACAGTGGAGAAAGGACAGCCTCTTCAATAAGTGGTGCTGGGAAAACTGGACAGGTACATGTAAAAGTATGAGATTAGATCACTCCCTAACACCATACACAAAAATAAGCTCAAAATGGAGTAAAGACCTAAATGTAAGGCCAGAAACTATCAAACTCTTAGAGGAAAACATAGGCAGAATACTCTATGACATAAATCACAGCAAGGTCCTTTTTGACCCACCTCCTACCGAAACGGAAATAAAAACAAAAATAAACAAATGAGACCTAATGAAACTTCAAAGCTTTTGCACAGCAAAGGAAACCACAAACAAGACCAAAAGACAACCCTCAGAATCGGAGAAAATATCTGCAAATGAAGCAACTGACAAAGGATTAATTTCCAAAATTTACAAGCAGCTCATGCAGCTCAATAATAAAAAAACAAACAACCCAATCCAAAAATGGGCAGAAGACCTAAATAGACATTTCTCCAAAGAATATATACAGACTGCCAACAAACACATGAAAGAATGCTCAACATCATTAATCATTAGAGAAATGCAAATCAAAACTACAATGAGATATCATCTCACACAAGTCAGAATGGCCATCATCAAAGAATCTAGAAACAATAAATGCTGGAGAGGGTGTGGAGACAAGGGAACACTCTTGCACTGCTGGTGGGAATGTGAATTGGTTCAGCCACTATGGAGAACAGTATGGAGGTTCCTTAAAAAACTACAAATAGAACTACCATATGACCCAGCAATCCCACTACTGGGCATATACCCTGAGAAAACCAAAATTCAAAAAGAGTCATCGGGCTTCCCTGGTGGCGCAGTGGTTGGGAGTCCGCCTGCCGATGCAGGGGACGCGGGTTCGTGCCCCGGTGCGGGAGGATCCCACATGCCGCGGAGTGGCTGGGCCCGTGAGCCATGGCCGCTGAGCCTGCGCGTCCGGAGCCTGTGCTCCGCAACGGGCGAAGCCACAGCGGTGAGAGGCCTGTGTACCGCAAAAAAAAAAAAAAAAAAAAAAGAGTCATGTACCAAAACGTTCATTGCAGCTCTATTTACAATAGCCCGGAGATGGAAACAACCTAAGTGCCCATCACCAGATGAATGGATAAAGAAGATGTGGTACATATATACAATGGAATATTACTCAGCCATAAAAAGAAACGAAACTGAACTCTTTGTAATGAGGTGGATAGACCTAGAGTCTGTCATACAGAGTGAAGTCAGAAAGAGAAAGACAAATACCGTATGCTAACGCATATATATGGAATTTAAGAAAAAAAAATGTCATGAAGAACCTAGGGGTAAGACAGGAATAAAGACACAGACCTACGGGAGAACAGACTTGAGGATATGGGGAGGGGGAAGGGTGAGCTGTGACAGGGCGAGAGAGAGGCATAGACATATATATACCAACAAACGTAAGGTAGATACCTAGTGGGAAGCAGCCGCAAGGCACAGGGATATTGGCTTGGTGCTTTGTGACTGCCTGGAGGGGTGGGATAGGGAGGGTGGGAGGGAGGGAGACGCAAGAGGGAAGAGATATGGGAACATATGTATATGTATAACTGATTCACTTTGTTATAAAGCAGAAACTAACACACCATTGTAAAGCAATTATACCCCAATAAAGATGTTAAAAAAAAAAGAAAAACAAAAACTTTCACCTAAAAAAAAAAAAAAACCCAAGGTGCAGACTTTACAATTCATGTTCCCTGATAGCTATACAATAAATTTGGACATTAAGAAACATTTCTTAATAACTCTTGGATCAAAAAAAAATAAGAACAGAAATTACAAACTATCCCCAAGGCAGTAAAAGTGGGACACAGAACTCAAAATTTATGGAACATAGAAGCAGCTATACTCAGATGAAATTTATAGCTTTAAGTGGCATCATTATTAACCGATGATTAAAAATGAAGGTACCTTGTAATTATCCTAAGAAATTAAAATTTACACAAAATAAACCAGAACATATTAATAAATATAAAATCTAAAATTTATGAAATAGAAAATAAACAAAAAAGCTAGAAAGGTTAAATAAATAAACATGGAATGTGGCTATTTAAACAGATTAATAAAACAGATAAATGTCTCGTAAGCCTGATTAAAGAAAAATAGAGGGGCTTCCCTGGTGGCTCAGTGGTTGAGAGTCCGCCTGCCGATGCAGGGGACACGGGTTCGTGCCCCGGTCCGGGAAGATCCCACATACCGCAGAGCGGCTGGGCCCGTGAGCCATGGCCACTAAGCCTGCGCGTCTGGAGCCTATGCTCCGCAGCGGGAGAGGCCACAACAGTGAGAGGCCCGCGTACCGCAAAAAAAAAAAAAAGAAAAACAGAGTAGGAGCAAGATATGAAAGATTAGAAAGGAGAAAGGAGTCATAACTACAGCTGTGGAAGAGACTAAAAGACCTAAGAAAATGTGTGGTAACACATTTGATAACTCAGAGGAAATAGATGTTATAACAAATATAAATCACTAAAATTGATCTGAAAGTATACAAACTTTAGTATACTAAATGCTTTAGAAAATACTGGAAAGATGAATAAAAAGAAGCCATTAAAGAAGTTAATAGGACTAGATGCCTTTGTGGTTAAGTATTTTAATCAAATCCTTAGAAATCATCCATCCAAGTATTTAAACTATTCTACATCATAGGAAAAGATGTAAATCTTCCCACAGTTCACAAAACCAGCTTAATCTTAACACCTGCTAAAGACAGTACAGATAAAACAATGCAATCCAACCATCTTGTAAATACAATAGCAAAAAAACTCAAGTGAAAATATAATCAAACTGAACATAGCATTGTAACAAAAAAATACAAACGATAATACACTATTACTGAGTAGAATTAATCCCAAAATGCAAGAATGGTTCAAAATCATGAAAATTAGTAGTGTAATTTTATATGCTGAAGGAGAAAAATCATGTGATTTTTTACTAATAAAGGTAAACTTTATTAGAAGGCAGTTGTTAATATTTGTCAGACATATCCAATAAAAACTCTATATGAAATAGGAAAAGAAATTACTTACCTGTAATTAAAACCTCTAAAAAGCCAACAGCAAGAAAGTAAAATTGTTCATGCTAACCACTCCAAAACATAAAAACAACACACCAACATTTACCCTCAACAAAAAATGAAATAATTGGTATAAATTTGTAAAAAAAGAGATAAAATTATATCTTCTTGGAGATATTATCTATTTAGAAAACTTAAGAAATTCCAGTAATATCAAATAGAAGAAGAAAATGTGGTAAATTGGTATATCATATTTCAAAAAATCTAAAATTGCCATGGATTTTAAGATATCCCATTACTTTATATACTCCCAAGAAGGAAAAAAGTTGCCAATTATAATTAAGATATTATTATAGGGTACATCTCATTTTCAGAGATGTTAAAATGTGTGTTTCAGAATTGATGAGATAAGACAGATATGAAAAAAGCAATAGTTTCAGAATTTCACTTACCTAGCAATGAAAATTTTAAAAAGATTACCTTTACTATAGTGACAATCTATGAAATACTTAGGAATGAATTCATCAAAAAAGATATAGGACCTATATGGTAGAAAAAACCATAAATTGTTATGTAAAGAGATAAAATTCTCTGAACAAATGGATCAATATGCCATATTTTTGGATGAGAAGAGTTAAAACGGTAAAAACACCCATGCTCCCAAAATTAATATGTAAGTTCAGTACAAAGCCAATAAGGGTATTTTTGGGGGAGAATTTGACAAGATGATTTAAAATTCATATTAAATAATAAGTATTTAGAATAGCTAATAAAATTAAGAAAACAAGAATAGTAAGGGGGGATTAAGCATAAGAGATGATAAAGCATTCCATAAAGCTACCATAATCTAAATGAGCAGTTACTAGCACAGAAATTACAAACTGATCGGGGCAGGAAAAAAAGACATTGTATTTTAATTCAATGGGAAAAAGAAATAGTTTAGTTCATAAATGGTGTTGGTAAAACTGACTCTCCACCTGAGAGAAAATAAAATTTGACCCTCATTTTTTATCATATAAATTTTAGATAAATTAAATCACAACATGTAAAAAATAGAACAAGAAAATGTATGTGGTGATATGTAAAAATCAGTAGTTGAAAAAATATTTGCAACAAAGATGACAGTTAAAGTGCTATTATCTGAAATATAAAACAAGAGTTTGTACACTGATAACCATAAGACAAAACACACCCAAGGAAAATGGACAAAGGATTTGAATGGATGGTTCATAGAGGAACAAGTCCAGATGGGCAATAAACAAAATTTAATTTTTTTTTACCAGTCAGGAAAATGCTAGTAAAAACTTAAAAGAAACAACATTTTACACATCAGTTTGAAAAGTTTTAAAGGAAGATTACACCTACGATAGGTGGGAATCTGGGGAAGAGGATATTCTCATGTATGATTGGTAGAATGCACTTTTCGGAAAGCACTCTGGCAATACTTTTTAAGTAAAAAATACACATACCGTTAGACTCAGCAATTTCATTCCTGTGATTCTGTGCCATAGAAGTAAAATTCCTAGTCTCTAAGGATGTTTATTGAAGCTCTGTTTGGAGAGGCACAATACTGAAAAGCAAAGTGAATAATTATTAATAGAGGAATGAGTAAATAAACTGTGGTATATTCAAAACATAGAGTATTATAAATCTACTATAAGAGTAAGGTAGACCTATATCACCTAATTCAAATGGATATTATGCACTGTTAAGCAAGAAAAGGAAGATGTAATTCTTGCATACAATATAATACCATTTTGGTAAAACGAACAGTGATTCACCTCTCCCATGTATGTGTCCAAGATATGAACATGGAGAAAGGTGAAAGGAGATGTTTAACACTGGCTATCTAGGTGGGAGGTGGAGAGAGGGAGAAGGAAAGTGGGGGAGGAAAGAGGGGAAAAAAAAGATGCAATATAGTATAAAAAGAATCAACTTTGAGCAAGAACATGAGAAAAGAGAGAGAGGAAAAAAAAAACCCAAACAACAAGTGAACAACTCTAATAGCTCAGAATTAAATGCCCTGATAGAAGAGTGGATCATTATCTTGGCACAAATAGGGTTGGAATAAGTCTAGAGAGGGACACACAGGTGAGAATTTTGAAAACTAACAGAGCCTTCATTTAGACATGCTAGTTAAGAGTGAAATCTCCTTGCACATGGAATTAGGGACTGATTTCAGAACCCACAACTATGACCTTTACTTTTAGTTATATGTGTAACTTTGAGTGCATGATAAAATGTTTTGGAGGTCTCAAAGATTTAATTTTACAATGTGATGATTCCTTTGTTTACCTATACACTCAATATCTGTCTTCCTCTGGTAAAATTAAAGAAATGAAAGAACATTTTTCTCTCACCATTTTCATATTTAGATCATGGTGTGTATCATTTTATTTTGGAAACTTCCTGGTGCTCTCCAGAAATAAGAGTAAATATAATCTGTTACTGGTTTTCACGAATGCCTTGCACATAGTAGGAATTCAATACATAATTTGTTGAACAGGATTATATTTCACTTTTTCTGAGTGCTTTACAGCTGAGATAAATCACCAGTGGCTAATAAACAATAACTCCTAATCCCAGTGTACCCAGCATTCCTTCCTTTTTCCTTCTCTTGTAGGAGATAAGGCTTTTTATTTTATTTAAGTGCCAAAGATCTGAAAATGCAGGACATCAGTCACAATGAATAATACCAATTCCACCTTCACTCAAGTGTGTATTTGGACAGTAACAGGTGATTAAAGCTATCACTGTATTACCTTGCTAACTGGAGGCACTTACCACAGTCTCCTGGTTTCTATGGCAACTGATTAAAGAATTTAAGAACTGAGGGCTCATTTAGGCTGATGCCCTTGGAAAGGTAGAATTTCTTTTCCAGAGGCTGTACTGGGAGACAAGGCTTATTTGTTTTAATGTTTTCCATTTCCCTGAATTTCACAACACAAGGTGCTCAGATACCTTTTGGTAGAACCTACTGGAAAATGTTACCAATATAAATATGTAGAGCTCAGTTTTGCCAATCCAAAAAAACACTCAGTGGGATTACTGGTAAATAGGAGGAAACTCAATGAAGACTCTGTTTTCTTTTTAGCTTCACTTTTTTTTTTTTTATCTTCACTTTTTATTTACCTCTTTGCAGCACAAGCTGTAAACAGTGATATTGATGATGTCAGGCCAAGGCCTCAGTGAAGGGCTCCCCCTTACAAAACTCATGGATTTGGATTGGTCCAATACAGACGGCATTTCATGCAATTACGCTATTCAGCCTTGACACCCTCTATGATAAACTGCCATTGAGGTAAATTCAGTGGTTCTCTTGAATGAGTTCATTTGAGTTACAAAATGGTCTCCAGGGAGAGTCAGGGCTTGCTTCCAATGGAAGGTTAAGGGATTTTTTTTTTTCCTGTTTAATCAGGAGGCATAGCTAGTCTGAGATCTAAACAGCAAATTGTTCACGTACTTCCAGAGTACTCCCAGCCTCGGCCACAGCCTTGCTTTCTCTTTGTGGATTAATTACCCAAATCTCTGAAACGAAGTGATTGTTTTTATTAACTCATGAGGTATAATATAAGCACTTCATTGCCACATAAAAGTTACTACTTTTGTTCTTTTCTCTTGCAAAAGAAATATTAAATCTTAGCTATCAGAAAAAGGCCGTGCTTGCTGTTCTTTGATGCAAGAATAATGTTGATCACATTTCCATACATTTTGGGGGTAATGTTATTATGACTCAAAGTCTTGAGATAACTTCAAAACTGCAATAAATCAACGTATCTTATGGAATGACTCTAGCATGTAAGGAAGGATCACACTAGTACATAAACTGTGAGATCTTACCTGTTGGGCTCACCACTATATCCCTGTGTCTTTTACAGGTGCCTGGCCTGGGATCCCCTCCACTCAGCAATGGAGAACTTCCCTCATATTAAATCCCTCTCACCCTTTGAATCTCTCTTGCTTCTTCTGCTACCAACTGGATACAACTCTCTGCTTTGAAAGGGCCCACATGATTGGAATAGGACCATTGGAACAATCTCCCTATTTCAAGGTAACTTCCCTCAACTTAATTGCACTGTGAAGTCCCCCCCTTTTTTTTTCCATGTAAAGCAGCATAAGCATGGACATGATATCCCATCATATGCACGGTCCTCGGGAACAGAGAAGGAAATCCTGGGGGTCCATATTAGAATTCAGCCCAGCATGCAAGGGAACCATTAAGATCAGAATAAAGGCAACAGTGGGGATGCCAAGACCCAGTGTGTCGAACTCTTGAATTTCTCTGAATTTAGGTCAATTAGAGCAAAATGTGGAGATAGGGTGGCTGTGACAACACCAAATCACCAATCCTGACCCATTCTGAGCCTCTTTCAGCAGACTCACCAGCAAGGTGGCTTCGGGGAGTAGGGAGAAAGCGGCCCCAGCATTTACACATGTGGAGCTCATAAGAGTCTGACATCCTTTAGGAATGGTACAAGAGGCGTGTGAGTGCTCTTGACACTGAGAATTTTGCTGGTGGAAGGGAGGTGTATGATAATGATGAGAAAGTCTATGTCATCTCTGACCTTCTCTGAAACTTGTACCTGTGCGTGGAAAAATGTTTTTGCCCAAAGGCCTCTTCATCTGTTCCCAGTTGTCATTTTAGTGTTAGGAAATAGGCAGGGGACTCTTGCCTTCAGAGTGACTTTGTAACAGCCCTCACCTAACAATCGGCTCCAGAACTAGACATCCCGACACTGAGGAATGATAATTTACGAGGCCATTGCTATTTTTATTTCTTTATGTGGCAGAAAAGAAAATTCCGAATTTTTAGAATAAATTCCCCCATCTAGGCAGAGAACTTTTGCCAAAGGCAACAACTAAAAATGCCTGTATCTTTTCATGCCTGTATTCCTGGGCTTCCTCACTTAATCAGGAGATTCTACAGGGACAGTGAAATAGACCACAAACCTAGAATGTTTCAGAATCATTGAATTCCCTGGCTAGTACAGAAACTGCATTGTATTGAGTGCCTAGCTCACCTATTTGTAATATATGGCTTAAAAAAGCAGTTTGAATCAGACAATTTAATATTCTTGACAGTATTAAATGTCAGCATCAAGCGTTGGGCAGAATTCAGATTTCCTTCCTCCCACCTTCAAAACATGCTTTTTTTGTTTTCAGAGAAGAGTTTAAGCTCTGTATTTTCACTCATAATCAACTGGAATAGATTTGGCTAGTCAGTTCCTCAGAATAATTGCTAGGCTCTTTAAACAAGCAGCCTCCCCAATTAACCTGTAGGGGATGGATGTCAGACGAAAGGCCTAGTTCTCTGGGCAGACAGCAAGTTAATGGAGATAGTTCTTCATATGCTCTATTTGCATATCTGACAGTGACAATATATATTGCTTTTCTTGGCCCTATGATTTAATTTCCACCAGTGAACTAATGGGAATAAAAAACCTTCTTTTTATTATGCAAGACTATGTTGATAAGAAACCATCAGCAATACCTATGTTGAGGTAATGATTTTGGTTTACAAACCCACTATTTTAATAGTTCATCTTCATGACAACACTGCAGGGCAATATTTCAGGAAGGTGTTCTGGCACAAATTCCTTCATAAGGCCCTGGTTTTCCCAAGCAAATGCTACTTTGTAATGAACTTTTAGTCACCAAACTATCCCATAAAGTATGTGAAGCTTATGGGCCTTAAATACAAAGCTAAGTGCCTTTTAGGTACTAATACCAAATTTGAAATGAATGGGTGCTACAGGTTTTAACACTGTGTTTCATTAGTTTTGCTTTTAATAGATTGGAGAGCTATGCTGTCACTGACAGCCCATCTTTGGCTTGCCTGGTTACCCTCATTGTGATGCCACTCCATATGTTGGGACTATACTCAGGGAAGGGTTGATGGTTGATGGGTATCTCTCTCAGCATCAGGACATGCCCCCAAACTGTATCACTGCTATTGTGTCTGCCAAGATGGATGGAAGTTCTCTTTCTTCTCTGATAGGTTGAGAAGAGATATGGCTGTGTTGAGGATATAGGGCACTTCACTCGCTGCATTAGTTTCCTAGGGCTGACAATACAAAGTGCTGGGAGGCTCAAAACAACAGAAATATCTAAAAGACTGATATCAAGGTGTCATCAGGGCCATGCTCTCTTGAGAGTCTGGGTAGAATTCAGTCCTTGCTTCTTCCTAGTGTCTGGTCATGGCTGTCAATCCTTGGTGCTCCCAGGCTTGCAGCTGCAACATTCCAATCTCTGATTCTGTCATCACATGGTTTTCTCCTTCCATGTCAATGTCTTGATAGGACATTCTCCTCTCTGTGCATGTCTGTGTCCAAATTTCTCTCTTCTTATAAGGACACCAGTCATATTGGGTTATGGCCCACCTGACTGACCTCATCCTAACGATTAAATCAAATGCCCCATTTTCAAATTAGGTCACATTCACAGGTACTGGAAGTTAGGACCTCAACATATCTTTTGGGGGAACACAATTCAACCCATAACATTCACTCTTTTCCCACTTTAATGTAAAATGAGTTGACCCAGAATGTTGAGAAAATGTAACACAAACTCTCTAAGTAGAGAGCCTCCACTTTCTTCCCCATAGCATCTCTGGAAGACAGGAGCAAGGCAAAGTTGCTTGTTTTTATTTTTTCCTTTTTAATTAAGAGGAAAAAGAACTTCTTTCAATTCTACTTTTGCAATGAGAAAATTAGTCTTTAGGGGATTCATATGAGTGCTCCCATTTTATAGATGAGAAAACTAAGACTCAGACAACTTTATTTAAATATGTTGGTTATGCCTATGTTTAGACATGGTGTTTCTATTTAGTTTATTTAAGGAGTTAGCTGGTAGCCATGTGACTTCCCTGAGTTCATATACCTAGGAGAGAGAAGAATGCAGGTCTCTGGACTTCTCATCTGGTGGTTTGGGCCTACACATTGTTACCTCTGACCCTGTAATAGGAATATATTTCTGAGGCTAAAATCTCTGTTATACCCTTCTCCTCTGAGTTGACTTCTTCAACCTGTCATGGAGTTCTTTCTTTCTGAAAAGCCCTACTTTATGGTAAAATAAATAGTCACAATTTGACATCTGTCATTGTTTGTCATCTTTTATCTTCATAATCACCTAGGGGGCTTGATGGAGCAGACTCCCAGCTCCTTCCTAGCCATTGGAAAATCTAGGCATGTGGTTGGGACCCAAGTCTTTGATTTTTAGGAAGCTTCTCAGCTGTTTTTCTGTGTTTGTTTGTTTTTACCACAGGAGAAAGTATTTTATTTTTTTTAACATGATCAAGAATTTAATGAGTTTGAATTTATTTTTTATTTTTTTCAAATAATTATTTTATCTTTTCCCATATATACAATGGAATATTACTCAGCCATAAAAAAGAATGAAACAATGCCATTTGCAGCAACATGGATGGGCCTGGGGATTATCATGATAAGTAAATCAGGCAGACAGAGACAAATATCATATGATATCACTTATAATGTGGAATATATATAAAAAAAAAAAGATAGGGACTTCCCTGGTGGCGCAGTGGTTAATAATCCACCTGCCAATGCAGGGGACTTGGGTTCAAGCCCTGGTCCAGGAAGATCCCACATGCCTCAGAGCAACTAAGTCTGTGCACCACAACTGCTGAGCCTGCACTCTAGAGCCCGCGTGCCACAACTACTGAAGTCCGCATGTATACACTGCTATATTTAAAACAGATAACCAACAAGGACCAACTGTATAGCACAGGGAAATCTGCTCAATATTCTGTAATAACCTAAATGGGAAAAGAATTTGAGAAAGAATAGAAAAAAATTAAAAACAAACGAACAAAAAACCCCAAAATAATTGTTTCAGGTGTTTTTTTAATATAATTTATATATATATATTTTTTTCATTGGAGTATAGTTGCTTTACAATGTTGTGTTAGTTTCTGCTGTAAAGCAAAATGAATCAGCCATACATGTACATATATCCCCTCTTCCTTGGATTATATTCCTATTTAGGTCACCACAGAGCATTGAGTAGAATTCCCTGTGCTATACATTCGGTCAGGTGTTTTTGATGGCAACAGGATTTAGGAACCACTGGACCAGTTGCCTATACCATATCCTCCATCTCTAAGCATTTATAATGTCCTCTCTTTGGATCCTGCTTCTGTTCCCTGGCTAAGGTATAAAGTACTCCAGTGACCACCAGGAAAATGGCGAGCTCCTTCTGGCTCCACAGCCCTATAAAAATCCTGGTTTAAGCACATCATAGGCACCAGATTAACATAGCCTTGGCTCCCTTCTAACTTCTCCAAATATCACAATTTTCTTCTTTTTTCATATGACTTCTTTAGTTTTGAATTTTCCTGGGACTCATCTTGTTCTACAATATTTAAAAATCAATACACACAAATGCACACATATACACTCCAGACAGAAGCTTTTTGTCCTCATTGAGACTTTTTGAAGGAGCAGGAGGCTTTTACTTCCAGAGATGGACTGTACAGAGCAGCTTTCCCACCAAGAACCAGAATTCAGACACACTATTATCTATGCAGGAAAATGAGTTTTTTACAATGCTTCTTTGGAAGTGTTTAGTCAAGAATGACATGATAGTTGCAGTAACCAAGATGGCTTTTTTTCTCTCCGTAGAAGGTCTTTGGAAGTTTTAGGCAAACGAAATGACATTTTAAGGCTTAGTCACTTCAGTTGTATACATCTGGATGTTTGGATGTTTCCATGCATAGTGCCTACTCATTGCCTTGCTTATAGTAAGCGCTTAATAAATATTTGTGAATATAAGATCCAGTATCTAAACAATTCATTGAGAGAAATCCAACTTGTTCCTTGAAAGTCAAACATAGGACTTTGGCTTATTGGCAATCAGCACTTTTTCAAACATTATCTTAGGTCAGAGAGTTTAATGAGGAGATCTTTACAGGCATTAAAATGCCTTCTACTGATAAGCCTCACTGTACCTACCACACCTTCCCTCTGACCTCAATTACACTCTATCTGAAGGGTGGGGAAAAGTAGGGAGTGATTAATGTTATGCTACTTAGTCAACATCTTATTAATAAGTAGTCAATTCATATCAATTCATAAGTCTTCATTAAGTTTCCATTCGTTCCTTGCCCTGTCCTACACAGTGTGAGAGATAAAGAAGTAAAATAACTGGACCCTTCCTTGACAGAATTTACGATGTAGGCAGATATCTTTATAATTAAGGAGTTTATGAGTTCTATGCTTTTTCCTTCTCCTTTCCTGTTTACTCTGTCTTTCCCATGTGTTTCTCTCACTAGTTTCCCTCCCTGTTCCCCATGACTCATCACTTCAGGCTTGCCCAGCAGTATGGCCAGTTTTCACTGAGCTGAAAGACACTGTGGAGTAGCAGAGAAGATTTTTTTTTTTTTTTGGCCACGCCCCACAGCATGTGGGATCTTGACCAGATCAAACCTGAGCCCCCTGCATTTGAAGTACAGAGTCTTAACCACTGGACTGCCAAGGAAGTCCCAAGTAAAGAAGAAGGTTTTGAAGATGAAGAGGACTGGGTTCAAATCCTATTTCTGCCACTTGTTGAATCTGTGACCTTGGGGAAAATCTATCAAACTCTATAAGCCTCAGTTTCCTCATCTTTAAGACTGAGATAACAGTACCCACCTTATGTTTATTTCAAGGATTATAAATAATTTACACAGTGTATAGAAAGTGTTATGTGCATGGCAGATGTTTAATGATGTTAACTAGAGGTACAACTACTGTGAATGTTAAATGCTAGCTAAAGAAGCAACTCATAGAAAATGGCTCAAACGCCAGGAAATATTTTTGAAATGTCATTAGGGTAGTGGAACATTTGTGTTTGGTCATAACATTTAGTTTGCTCCTGTCCATACCATTTTTTTCATTAACTAATACTATTAGTTATAGTCATTGCTACCTCTCCCTCCCATCCATCATAATTATTCTCAAAAGGAGAATGATAAGAAATAACGGGAATCTGCTCAGAGAAGACACCTATCAGGTCTCTCTTAATAGTCCAGAAAGTTAGTAAGTTAGATTTTGTTTATTCAGTCAACAAATATTTACTGAGTCCAACTTCAAGACTAAACATGAAAGACAGCAGGACATGGAGGAACTAGAAGGCTTTTGTTATGGCTGAGTTGGGGGCAGAAGATGATGAGAAATAAGGCTGAGGATTTAGACAGGGGCCGGATCATCTGGGGAATTCCAGGTCATGTTCTAAATTTAGACTTCATGCTAGAAGCAAAACATGACATGAAAGGACTTTAGTAAGGGAGAAGATCTGCATTTTTTAAAAAAAATAATGATTATTTTGGCTGCAGGTGGAAAATGGATTTGAGGAGGCAAGAATGAGAACAGGGGTAATAGTTGGGGAGCTGTTACTGCAATCCAGCAACAGATGATACTTGCTTTATCCAAGGGGGATGGAGATGGAGAGAATGAGAGGAGATTAGAATTATTTGGGAAGTACAAGTTCATAATCCCCGGGACTTGCTGAGACCAAAAATTTTTTTTGGATTTAAGAAGTTTTTGGGTATTTCTTGAAAGGTAATAAGATGTATACAAAATATACTACATAGTACACTCAGGGAGGTCTGGGCACTAATCAAGACATCAATATCTCCACAGTAAAGCATACAGATATTCACAGTAAATGAGATGAATTACGACTGTTAATAACTCTCCATCAAGTCAGAGCAGGTTTTGCTGCCAAGTAAGTTATGGAAAAATCTGCGTTTTTAGAGTCTTTTGTTTTGAAATGTGGGTAATTGGTGATTAATTGTATAAAGTGGATGGAATAAGCAAAAGGGTGAATTAAGGTAAATACTTGGGAACAAGGTGGATGGTGGTATCATTCAGATAGAGAGGGGACAAAGCAGGAAGTATACATTTGTGGCCATGAGGTTGGGCTCAGTTTGGGGTATGAACAAGCAGTATCTGTGGGTATTTAGGAGGATAGCAATTAGCAGCATTTCAAGAAGAGGAAATGGTTATCAATGTGAAAAGTTACAGAGAGAACACAAAAAATGAGTATTTATGCGTCTCTTGGATTTAACAACCAAAGGGCTGTTGATGACCTTTGAAAAAACGTCAATGGTGTGGCAGAAGAAAGAAACCTAAATGTAATGGATTGCAAAATATAAGGAAGGTAAGAAAACAGAATGAGCAAATGTAAATACATTTTTAAGTTTATTGGATATTTATTTGTCTTGCTGATTAAAATGGGATCCATCTTGTGTGTCAATGGGCATTAGAGTTGGTAACTACTTATAAAGAGTATGAAAAGATAAATAAGCCACATTCTTAAATAAGCCTTTAAGAATCTGGCGCAAAAAACAAGCCAAGAAAAAAATGTTATACCATACAACTGAGTCTTTCAAAAGAAGCATTTTTTGTTTTTGTTTTTTTTGTTTCCTTTTAAACAGGAGTTCCATCTAAATTCCTGTGGACTTCTCAGAATACACTCAGGCTCTATCCTTGAGCATTTTGATTAATCCGGTTTCAGGTGAAGCTAGAGATCTACATACTTAATAAATTCCAACGTGATTCTGATAAGGGGACCTGGATCAGATATAGGAATATACATTTAGAAAATAGCCATAAAGAGGTGAAAATTTAAATCGTAAGAGAGAGTGAGAACATGGAGAACAGATTGAGGAAAGCTGACAGCAGAACCTATATTTGTCCTGTTTTAGTTAAAAGGGTAACTGGGAGGGGGATATGAGATAAAGACCTTATAAGGCATTGGGAACCATCAAGTGCCATCAAATATGAGGTGACACGTTTGTTAAGACAAAAGAAGGACTTTGAAAAATATTGAACTATTTAAAAATATCTTTTTGTTGTTTTTGTTCTGATTACAA
This sequence comes from Phocoena sinus, assembly GCF_008692025.1. Lineage (NCBI taxonomy): Eukaryota > Metazoa > Chordata > Mammalia > Artiodactyla > Phocoenidae > Phocoena > Phocoena sinus. The sequence goes on along the minus strand of NC_045772.1, from coordinate 30,528,310 downwards.
AAATGTTACAGAAAAGTACAACTAAGAAAACAAAAATTCTTTGTAGTCCTGCATCCTGTGATATCCACTGTTTATTTTTTAATGACTATCCTCCATGTCTTTTGGCAAACACTTTTAAGACCTTTGATGAAAAGAGTAGATATTTATTTAGGTTGATTTTAGTTTTAGGCCAAAAAAGATACTTTCTAAATGAAAGTTTAGGGTGGGTTGGTTGGTTTTGACTATTGCATGTGTTGAGATGGCTTTGGAACCTTTCTAGGTGGAGCTATAGCTATTCTGAAAGGTTTTAGTGGAAGGTATAGACCACGGGTTGGCAAACTAGGGCCCTTGGGCCAAATCCATTCCTCTGCTTATTTTGTAAGTTGTGTTGGAATACACAGCCACCCATTTGTTTATGTAATGTCTATAGCTACTTTCCTGAACAGTTAAGTACTTTTGACAGTGACTATCTGGCCCATAAAACCTAAAATATTTATGATATGGCCCTTTACATAAAAGGGTTGCCAATGACTGGTATAGACCAGTATTTCTCAAATTATGTTCCAAGGCACATTAGTTTCCCATGAAATGTTAATAAACGTTCTTGAAAAAGGGCTCTGTGTTCAAATAAATTTGCAAAATGCTGGATTAAACAAAGTTAACCAGGTTCCTTTACAGTTGGGAATCTGGTAACATTTAATATGCTCATTGATGCTCAACAAGATCAGGGTATGTTATATATAGCAGTCCCCCAAATTATTTGGTAAAGACCCCTTTATTTTCCAGGAACATCTATGATCATCATACAGTTTGGAAAATCTTAAATTAGTCTGTTTTAGAGGCTTTGTCAAGGTCATAAAATGGCATAAATTTAAGGTCATGGTGTTTTAATTCTAGAATACATGTACAGAAAGCCTACTTGGTTCCAGAGGTCAGAAAAACACCATCTACTAGTCAATCACCAGAGCTATCTTTGGGGCTGAATCTCTGCAAAGGGCATTTTAGCCTGAAGCAAAATTCCCTAAAGTGCTATACAGAAATGGAGACAAAAGGTAGATATATAAGGCTTCTGAGGTGGTAACTGGGGCAAATGAAGCATTAAGCTTTCTGTGTTTGGGGCAGTATTTCCAGAACCATACTATGACTCTCAGGGGTGTTGGGCACTTTTGTCTTTGCTGGACTCTTTCTCCATTAAAAAATGATAAAAATGATATTTTATGACTATGTGGTATAAAGACAAACGTAATCCAGACTGGATGTATTCATTTTTCCTTCTGATTTGAAAACATGTTGAAATTAAAACATTTCATGACCCCTAAAATTATCACGGGCTCTAGACAGAGCCTACTGTGTCCAGTGTGTAAGTCAGCCCTGAGGTATATTATCTCCCTGCCACACTACAACCTTCTTGAAGGTGAGACCACAGCTTATGTACTGTACTCCCCTCCTCCTTAGCTACTTAGAATCTCTTGGTGGAATAGCATCAGTTGAATGAATAAATGGGCAATTAATTTCAAGGTTGTCAAATATCTCATTAGAGGATAAAAGTAATAGCTTTACTAAAAGACCTTTAGCTTTCCTCCAAAGAGCTAATCAAATTAATACAAATTACTAAAATATATCTAAATATCACCATGTGATGGACAGAACTCTTGAAATTGTCTCTTGTTGCTAAGTAGCAGTGTAGCTAGTCATTTCATAACTTTGAGCCTCAATTTCTTAATGAGAGAAAATATTTATCAAAATGAGGGGGTTCTATACACAGTTCTAATCAGAAGCCAGAACAATGGCTAAAATTTTTGTAATAGGTCATGAAACACCTAACTCTTTAAAAAAGAGGCCCAGTGGTAAGCTCCCCAGTCCATTTGAAAATTAAACTCTCTCAAAAATGTTAATCATGGAGGATATGGTTACAGACTCTATAATATGCTTTCAAAGGACAGCGGATGGGCCCTTCCAAAGAGCAAAACAAATCAGAAAGTTCTTAAAATTCAATAAAAATCCTAATAAGCCTACTAACTCAATTTTCTTCCAATAGAGGCCTCTCCTTAGAGAATATTCTTACCTGTTTTTTTGTCATATCCCACTTGAAAACTGCAATACCCTGGGCTACAACGTTTTGTTTTTACCAGGAATTTTGCCCAATTCAACTTACAATCAGTAGGAAAGAGGTGGCACAGTTAATATATCACACAATCAGCAACACCCACACAAGACTGTAAACTAGAAAGATTTAAAAAACAACTCACTGGATATGTAGACTATCTGTTTGCTATTAAATCAGGGATGAGAAGTACTATTTTATCTGATACTTGTTTCGAAGTGAAAAAGAAAAAAAAACCCACCCCCATGAGAAAGGGAAGTTGGACAAGTCACCTCTAAATTCTAGAAATTTCTTAGCAATGCCAGGAAGTCTGCTGATGAGGGACACTTGGGAGACCTGACTCCCACAGAGGCCTTGTGTATCTTCCTGGCAGAGGGCCATAAGAGGGACTGGCTCAGATGACCTTCCCCACTGTGCATCAGGAGTGCAGTGGGGGTAACTACTGGCCCTAGAAAGATAGCCTGATGCACTGAGCTGACACCGGTCCGCACAGGCCTGGAGTTCCTGGATGTCTGAGTGCAGGTGCAGGGTTGGGGTGGGGGGCGCAAACTGCGCATGTGTTTATCATACTGCTTTGGCCTCCAGGCTCCCTGGGTCAGTAACCGGGGTCTGGGTCCTGCAGGGATAGGTTGGGCCACAGGTGGGGACATCTGGAGGACACCTCTGGGCATTCCTCTCCTGAACAGAGTTGCTAGTTTCCCTAAGGCCGTATCTCCCAGGATCTCAGATACTGTTCCTTGGCCCACCAGGGATACATGGGATGGAGACACCCAGGAATCACATTAGTCAGACAAGCCCCAAGTCCAATAAGATCAGCAAGACCATACTGACCATACTGACACACTGACAATAAGGTCAGTAAGACAGTAAAAGAAAAATATAGAAGAAATTTCTATTAGTTTCTCCTATGGTCTAATACATAACTCTGGAAAAGGCCAGGCAGCACACTTCTGAAACATAGAAATGGATATGTGTACTAGGACCTTCATCCAAGAGTAGGCAGAAGAAATAGAAATAACTGAAATTTGTTTAGTTTCTTTCACAAATAACCTTTCTTTGCAGTGAGTACTCCTAAAAGACAAGAAGAGCTTTGCGGGCTGGCAAAGTCCCCTCCCAATACCCTCATCCCTTCTCTGCCATTTCCCTCTATCCTGGATAAAGGAAGAAGGCAGATTTATCAGTGGAAAATGAACATAACTATGGAGGTCATTTTATCCTCTATCCCCTCAAAATCATTTCCTAGAGCCACCCTCTCTGGGATGGAGATCATATGTTTTAGATATTTCGGGAAAGTATGGATTTTACATATTTTATTCCACTGTCAGGCATGCTTTCTGGTTGTCGGTTAGGGAAAGATTCATTTACCTCGGAACATCTCTAAGTGCCTAGGGCATCTCTGGGTGCTAACAAGCCTTGTCCAGGGAAGATTTGGGAAGAGTGTAGCATTTATCAGAGGTCTAGGACACTTTAAGGAGAAATTTCTCATATATGTGATTCTAAACTGCATATTCCTGAACAGATTTTCTTTTCAGTTATCAATGGACTCTGTTGACTTGGTTCATTTCATGAAGGCTCAAGGTGATTTTGTTTTGAAGTGCTCAAGGAGAGCTTTAGTGAAATACATTCTTGATGTCTAAAACAACACTGAATAAGAGCTGCTGTCCTAAATGAATCCTTTACCCTGTAATCAAGATTATCTGGGATTTTTTTCCCTCTCTTGAGGCAACAGCTTGTATTTTGTCATGGAAAAAAATGAGAACAATTAGAATGTTTTCTAGATTAGATACCAGGTGTCGGAGTACAGAAGATCTCTGTTCTAGCAGATTGATTTTTTTTCCAATGCCAAGCACGGTCCAAAGTTTCGGGTTTACAATCCCTACCTTCCCAGGTGCCAAGCTGCTTTCCCTGAAAGCTCCCATCCTTAGAACCTGAAGCAAACACCATTTCAATACAGCCACAGCATATGGGCAAAGCTCCATTGCAAAGGTCAGACTATAGTGACACAGGAAGAACCAACTTCTAGGAAGGTATAAAGTCCTACGGCCCTATTTGAATGGTTCTCAAACTGATATTCTGAAGGGAAACTTTCATTTACTTCTGTTTCTTCTCCTGAATTTGATTATCCAGGAGGTTAGGGGCCTTGGCCTCAAATTGAAACCCAGCCTCATGGCTTTGGTAACTCCAGAGTAAGTCAGGTACAGGAGATGTAGCTGGCCTGTGAGGTATCTGGAGGAGGCATCACGATTGTGCCATTACTTTGTGGCCCAGTTCTGATGACCTGGTGTATTTTCAGAAGAATGTTGAACATGGGATGAATCATGGAGATATTAATTCACTGGACATCAGAGGTGTGAAATATTTAAAAAGCTGGTGAAATGTTAAGATCTGAAAATAGAAATTATAGGTGACAAAATAAGAGAAAGAAACCTCAAAATAAGACAATTTCAAAAAGACGATAAACATCCTCTTGCACGTTAAAGAAAGATGATGTATTCAGGATGAGATGTCAATGCATAGTAATGTGTTTGATATGATGTAGGACATGATTTCCAGAGTAAGGGGATTTGGGGCCTATGGATCTCTTAGTGTGACCCTGAGCCTGGAGAATATTGAGGGTAGGCGATAGATGCTTCTTGGGTTTAAATAAACACTTTTTTTTTCCTGCTTAAAAGTTTATGTTTCTGGTTTTGCCTCCTAGCAAGAGATGCTGGTAATGCTAGATAAAAGATAGAAAACTTCAATTTCATGTGATAGCAACTTAACAGTGCCTTCAAATTTCCACGATTATTAGTCTGGGTATGACAATTCCAGCTGAACCTGCCTCTTTTATTAAAAGGATTGGCCTGTGTGACTTCAAGAGGAATTCTGGCAAGACAAAAGTGGTGATTCTAATCCTGGTAGCAGTTTCTGGGCTGTCAACAATTCTTTGTGTGGGTTCTCCCCTTCCCCCTTTTAAAACTTGCAATTGACCCTGGTTAAGGAGTCTTTTTATTGAAATTTACTTGAGGGACCCATAATTTAAATGTACATTGGGAAACAACAGAGACAGACGCTAGGAGTTTTGCCAGGCACCTGGGAACAGCTCTATATTGTCACAGAATCTTCAAGTTCGAAGGGACGTTAGAAATCTTCCTGCTCAGCCCCCACACTCTACAGATGAAGGAAGGAAGGCTTAGATGAGAAATGACTTACTCAAGGTCTTGGAGGTAATCTGAGGCAGAGGAGGGATTAGCAAGGAGGCTCCCCACTTTGTCTCTTACTCCATGCTGCCTGAGAGTGGAAGGAAAAATAAAGTCCACTTCGGTATGGAAATGTTTTCTACTAAGATTAGAGGAGAACGAATCACTGGTATGTTTTTTTTTTCTTTGAAACAGTGATTCAGAGCAAACTGCAAAGAGTATTCAAGGTACAGGGAAACAACAGAATTCTGGGGCCGACTGTTTATATCGTGGCTGTTTACCACGTATGTATATGCACGGAGCCTTTCGGTTCTGCCTGTTTAATAATTGTACTTGATCTTAAGATCTCCCCAGCCATATTCTGCTAGGTTGTGCACCTTATGATTTGTGAAATCTCCATTTATTAGTGTGGGTGGAATCCTACTGTATATAGAGAAGGGCTGGTAAATATTTTGCTAGGGGAATCTGCAGTCATTTATACTCATTGCTAATATGAATAGTGATAGCTGATACCATAATGCAAATTCTAAAAATGAAAAGCATTTTGTAGTATGAAATATTATTGATGATTAATGGATAAAAATAATTAGGTATATATACGTATTGTAGAATTATATATGTATTTAAACAACAGAATGTCATTCAACCTTAAAAAAGAAGGAAATCTTGCCAAATACGACAACACGAATGAATCTAGAGGGCATTATGCTAAGTGAAATAAACCAGACACAGAAAGACAAATATTCCATGTTCCCACTTAAATGTGGTATATGTTAAAAAAAACAAAACAAACTCATGGTAACAGAGACTAGAATTGTGGGTACCAAGGGCTGGGACATGAGGGAAAAGGAAAGAGAAACAAAAAAGAAAGAAAGAAAGTAGAAGGGCGGTTGCTAGAGGCTGGGGAGAGGGGGTCATAGGGAATTATTGTTTAATGGGTACTGAGTTTCAGTTTTGCTAAATGAAAAGTATTCTGGAGATGGATGGTAGAAATGGTTGTACAACAATATGAATATACATAATACAACTGAACTGTATACTTAAAAATGACTGATAGTTTTATGTTATGTGTATTTTAACACAATAAAAAAGAAATATTATCATATGCCGTTCCACTATATTTAATTTTTTATTTCAACTTTGTAATAGCAAAACCCAAGAGCTGGTAAACCCTTAAAACTCTTCCCTTGAGGATAAAATAGTAATGGAGTAAACTTTAATTTTAGGAATCTCAGGGAAGGATTTTAATATGTGGCTTTCAGCTCACCCGTCCTGAGGCCATTTCACCGTGCAGAAAGTTTGCAATCTATTGCTTTATCGGCTGTTTTGTTACAGTGGTTCTGCAATTTTCCCATTAAGTGTTAAATTGATTTGGATGCCTCAGTTCTGCCTTTTCCTAAAGCATATCTTTAGATTTCAGTGATGGAAAGCCCAGAAATTCTCTGCAGGGACATCCTCTTGCTTTCAAACCCTACCTGCTGTTTAGGCGAGGAAAATACAATTCAACAGAGGGAGATGTTACTCAGGGCTAACAGTCTGCTTTTCAGAGATGTTCTTCCCAAGAATTTGGCAGAATGCCTGCAAACTCCCGAGCAAAGCTTGGGGAGATGGATTTCATAAGAGGCAGAGTGTTTTCTTAAAAAAAGCTCTACAGCAAACCCAAATTATCTTTTACAGACTGGGAGATAACAGTTTAACTAAGATAAAAAGCTATAAATGGTTATTTATCTACAATGGCTATTACTTTTGTACCAGGACATGATTTTCCACTAAGCGCAAACCTGTTCCAGAGAACTTTCTGATTTCTTTCCATTGAATGAAAGTGCAGGGCTGTTTTTAACAATGTAACCATGCTTCCTTTGCAACAAATGAGAGAACAAAAGCCCCAGTTTTTTATACTCTTGTCCCTATGTAATTTGCTTTTATGGAACAATGGATGAAACTGTTGTCCTCTTCTTTGTATCTTTAAAAGTGACACTTTTTCTAGTTTGCTAAAAACTATCTAAATTTTAATTTACTTCATAAACTCAACTGAAATAATAAAATTACTGTTTTTCTGTTCTTGAGGGATTTAGGATTCTTTTTTTTTTTTTTTTTTTTTTTTTTCGGTACGCGGGCCTCTCACTGTTGTGGCCTCTCCCGTTGCGGAGCACAGGCTCCGGACGTGCAGGCTCAGCGGCCATGGCTCACAGGCTCAACCGCTCCATGGCATGTGGGATCCTCCCAGACCGGGGCATGAACCCGTGTCCCATGCATCGGCAGACGGACTCTCAACCACTGCGCCACCAGGGAAGCCCTAGGATTCTTGTAATAAGCAGTTACTGTCTCTGTGACCTACAATTTCTTCATTCAAAAAATGGAAATGACAATAATATGACTTCAAAGGGTTATTGAGAGTTTTAAATAAAATAATATGTGCTTGACATAGTATATATTAGTTTCCCATCTCTATAAATGAAAAACAATGGATTTCAGTTGAAATCCACGTTTGCTTAAGTTTAGCCCTTGATTGTGCATTTATGAAAGTCTCATGGATACAAATGTTCAATATCTTTCTCCCTGTACATGCCCACTATCAAGCAGGTCTATGTTTTTAGTCCTGTTCTGTATGTCATTTACAATTATCATCATCAAACACACTTTCAAAATTCCTTTTCACTCCCCATGCAATGGGAACTAAGCTAAAAACTTCAAGAAGTTCATTTATGAAGCAATAAAAGAATGTCAGTCTTCAAATAAAATAAAATGGTAAAATCAAGAGACATTTATTTAAACCGTTTACAGCCATGCAAATAAAGATTAAAGTAATTTGATAGAACACCTATATTGAAGCAATAAAACCTTTAAGCTGCCATCTGCACCCCAGACCCCACCTAGAAGTAATTTGGAATAAAGTGAATCAAATTTACCTGTTGACTCATAATCCGGGCAAGAGACTTTCAGTCTTTCCTTTCCTGTAGTTTGCTGATTTCCCTAGAACACTTACTGCCCTTCAGAGTAAGCAGGCTCCTATGGTAACCAGTCAACTAAATGGACCCCGTTGCCAGGAAAGGTACATGAAACAAAACCAAAACAAGGCAGACAGGAAGACAGGGGCTTCCCCAGTGGTTGAATTGAAAGATGTCAGGGGAAACACAAAAATAAGATTATGAAACAGCTCAGTGCAATGTTTTAATATTGATAGTGACAATGATAGTAATAAAATATGTATTAGTATGCGGTAGAGGCTGCAACCTTTTTTTCTCCATTAGTACCTTGCTTTTGAACATGTAAACACTGGTTTCTATGACACTGTCCAATAACTAGCATCTATTGAGAACCAACTATTTTTCAGGAATTTTACATTTAAAAAATTCTTATGACCACCTTCAAGGTAAATATTGTCATGCTGGTTTTACAGATTCTTTCAAACTCAGTAATTATCAGCTATCCCAGATGACTCTCTCTCCACTTAGGTCCCTCAACCACATGATCCAATAAAATCCCCTTTTTATAGCTCTTAATACATTTGTAATTATGCAATTAATGATCATGATACTTAAAGTTTAAAGTTCATGCCCCACTGGCTTGTAGAGGGGGACAGGGACCATGCCTTTTTCCCTGGCTCTAGGTTCCCTAGGGCCTAGTGTGATACCTGGCACACAGTGAATGCTCAGTGGACACCCATGGAATGACTGACATGAGAAGACCAAGGCTTAAGGGAAGTGGCTCAGTTGTACACAACTACTGAAACCACAGCCAGAGGCCTTTCCACTAAGTACTCTGCCTGGGATGTTCTTCTTGACCTAAGAACTTAGAACTTGCCAGAAGAGTACACAGATGTTCTCTCCTATTAAGTATTAATCACATTTCAGTAATCTAAAAGGAGGGAATACTACCTTTTCTCCATTTTAAGACAGTATCTTGCCACATGTTCCATAGTAATAAATAGGTTGGTGATAATAATAATAACAGTAATGAATTACAAACACATGAGAGGGCTTCACTCCCAACTTCCAGTTGCATACTCTTCAGACAAAGATTTCTCCAAACTTTTCCTCATCATATTTGACTGATTAAAAAAAAAAAAAAAAAGAGGTTTCCCAGTCAACTTCTATCATAATTGGATATCTGTCAACTATTTTTTTTTCATTAGACAACAAGCATTTTGAGGGCAGCGACTTTCTTTTCTTTTCTCTATATTCCCAGCATAGATTCTGGCGCTTACATAGTAGCAACTCAATAAATACTTGTTAAATGAGTTAATTATGTTGCCAACATTCTTATGACTATGTGTGCTGGTTATAATAGTTTTTCTCTTCTATCTATATCTGTCAGAATAATCCAAGTTATGCTGTAATAACAACCCTCAAATTTCAAGTGATTTCTCATTCACAGTGTCAGGGAGAGCTTTGCTTATCATGTCACATAGGGACTAAAGCTAAAGGAAACTCTACCATCTATGACACCGTCATTTAATCACCAAGCTTCAGGGGTTACCACAGTAGGAGATGAGAAAGAGCTGGTGAGTCAAACACAAGCCATACAAAGCCTAATTCAGAGTGTAATTCACATTCCTTTGGCCGGAACTATCACACGGCCACACTTATCTTCAGGGGGGCATGGAAATGACTAACAAAAAATAGAGAAGAATTTGACATTGGTGAACATTAATAACTCCCATCATACAACCACATGCTATGACCTCAGGCTTTGTGAAAGAAGGGAAGAAGATGGCAGATAAGAGGTCAAAGGAAAGAGAACAGAATGTCCAGAAAAAAAAAAGACGGATGGATGGTAAAGAAGAGACAGAAAAATCTCAGCTGTAGGGCTATTCTGGCAAGGTCAGTTCCTGTTCTGAAGTAGAATTTAAGCCCTCAAAAAAACCCAAAGGCTTATCTTCTCAATACCTCTCTATTGCTCATCCACATGACTCATTAGCAAGTTGAATGTTTTTTTTTTTTAATGCACATTTTAAATTTATTTTATTTATTTTTATTTTTGGCTGCATTGGGTCTTTGTTGCGCGGGCTTTCTCTAGTTGCGGCAATGGGGGCGGCTCTTCACGGCAGTGCGTGAGCTTCTCATTGTGGTGGCTTCTTTTGTTGTGGAGCATGGGCTCTAAGGAGCGCAGGCCTCAGTAGTTGTGGCACGTGGGCTTCAGTAGTTGTGGCGTGCGGGCTCAGTAGTTGTGGCTCACGGGCTTAGTTGAGTGGGATCTTCCCTGACCAGGACTCGAACCCATGTTCCCTGCATTGGCAGGCGGATTCTTAAGCACTGCGCCACCAGGGAAGCCCAAGTTGATTGTTCTTATACCATTACGGATCATGTTTCATTGGGAAAGATAATCACTAAGGTTTCCTGGATTATCTCTCATGCACAAGGCATAGAAGTATAAAGATGTTTGCCTTCAACTTAAGGGAGGTGTGACAAATAGAAAATAAGAAACAGAGCTGTCTCTGACACTGAAATAAATTATTATTCTCTTCCTCATCTTTCTCTGTCACTATTTAAAGTTTCTTACTATTTTCCTTCCCTGCTGGGGTAAACACCACAAAGGAAAGAATTATGGGTGTCTTATTTATGGTTGCATTCCCACAGTCTACAAACACAAGGCACATAGTGCTCAATAAATATTTGTTCATCGATGGTTTGAAAGGGACAACTCAGGGGGGCAAATGACAACATTTAAACTAAAGGTTAATTTCTTGAACTGGGCTCTTTGAAAAATTACAGAAATACTGAAGTTGCCACTCATCTGATTAGTTGTGTTGTAGGCAAGTTAAGTAGGAAAATTGTTTTTAATCTTTGGGTTGGTCGTTGGCAAGATCTGCTCAGTCATTTTTTTCCAGTTGGTAGTTTGGAAGTCCCAGCAGGACAGCTTATGGCTGGCAGTCAATTAGTTGTGAATTTATTTTTAATCTTTAGCAAATGTCCCTTGTGAACAAGCACAGGATGCATCATAATTACCATCAACTATTATCTCTTCAGCTCCCCTGTGTGCCTGGCAAAGTACTGTGCAAAACAGAGACAAAAATATAGTACTAGTCTAAAGAAACTGACAGAGCAAATAAAGATCATTAATTTTTTGCTATATTAAAAATAGTTATTTTGTGCAGGGCAGTGATTTTCATATTCTCTGATAAAATGCTTCACGGAGGGCTAGAGTTTTAAAGAAGATTATAAAAGAGAGAGGAATGATGATAGAGCGTACAAATGACAAAAGGGGTTCTTTGATAACTGTACAAATTGAATAATGAGTAAATAATCTGATTAACAGGTTGGTGATGATAGTTTGTTGAGGAGAAGATGAGGGGAACATTTTTGGTAACATACTAGTATTTCTGTATGATCATTTAACTGTCTAATTGCTTTAGAATTGATCTCAAAAATGTATTTGATAGTCAATATATAGTTCATTATGCAGCTCTTTGATTAAAAGAATTAGAAGAAGAATAGTATCTATGTTTGTTATATACAGAAACCGTTTCCTCATTCCCCAATCAGGAACAAACCTCCACCTGGACTGTAAATAAACTTTTGAAAATATACCTCTACCTGATACAAAATAACATCTTGGTGGCATTGACCTCTATCTATGAATAGACATTTTCCAATTTAAAATTTTAGTGAAACTCACTTACTTGAGAGCAAATGGGTATTTGATTTTTAACTAATTTCTAATCTTTGAATAGAGGATTATTTTTGCTTCCTTCAGGGCACTTCTTTGGTTTTTCTTGTGTGTGTGTAGATATCAACTAATTTACTGGTTGATGAGAATGATAAACTCTGGGTATCATTATGACACCGTATCTGCCTTCATAGTCCAAAAAATATTTCTTGGTTAAAAATATCTGGGAAACATTAATAATTAGTAAAAAGCAAGTGGTTTAAAAATACTAATAAAGAACTATCATCATTTCTTTCCTTTTTTTTAAACTCCTTGAAAATAAAAGCTCACTTCTGCTAAGTACACGGGAAATATCTATACTTTTTTTTCTGCCCCTGAAAAAGAATCAAATTGAACCTAACTGTATGTATCCTATGAAGAACTGGCAATCCTGAGGCTGACTCCATGTACAATTTGAAACTCCAGAAAAGCCATGAAGGTAAGAATTAACAGAGTTACCATGTTTAACAGCCCTAGGAAAAGAAAGAGATGAATAAATTGTTTCTTCCAATCTGAGGACATGATAAAGAAATATTTAGACTCACTGGAATATTATATTTCCATATCTTTTTAAATAAGAAACTCTGAGGTACACTTTTTTATGTGCATCTGTGATGAGATATAATACAGAACACAAGATTCTTTTATTTCAGAAATGTGACTAAAAAGAGAAAAAGATCTGTTTAGAATGAAATAAAGAACACAGCCCAAAGCCACACAATGGAAAATGTGTGTGAACGTGAGCACATTTTAACTTTTTCCTTAAAATTAGACTAGTGATGGCTGAGAGACAGCTGCTCTGCTCGGGGTTGGTAGTGCCCTTGCTCTGGTATGTGACTCTGAGGTCACCATCTCCAGTTTATACAGGGAGGATCTTCCCACAAACTTACATTTTTCTTCACTCTTAGGCAGACAGTGTAATGCTCAGAGCAGGAGGCTGGGGTGGTAGAAAGACAGAGTTCTGGAATCTGATAGGTTGAGGTTGAATTCCTAACTCTACCATTTCCTCACCATGTCATCTTGGGTCTGTCCCTTAGGCTCTCTGAGCTCCAATTTCCTTATCTGTAAAATAATATCTTCTTGTAGGAGTGAGAATTGAATGAGACAAAATATGGACTGTTTTTAGTAGAATGACTTGACATTGTGTCTTGGTATGATGTGATCATTTTTGAGTTATATTTCCTCATTTATTCATTCACTTATTTATTAACTCATTTGACAAATATGAACTGAGCCCCTGCTATGTGCAAGGTTCAGTCTACATGGGTACATTAGACAGACACTGTCCCTGTTCTTACATTGCAGAATTATGGAGGCCAATGACATATAGGTAAACAGTAATTACAATACAGCGAGATGCACTAGGTTTCAAGTAACTTGTAAGAAGTATGGTACTGAAGTTTGAGAACAATTTACTTTTTATCTAAATTGGGATGTACTGAAGGTGATACTTATTTTACTTTTACTTTGATTTATTTACAGTCCACTATGCTTTTTTTTTCTTCTCAAAAGGAGAGGCAGAAACACTGTGCAAAAATATATTTCCACAGGAACACCATATGGTGACCTAGCATATAGTTAGTGTTAAGGGAATAGTGATTATGATGATGAAGATGACGATGATGGTGATGATGATGAAGTGACCCGAAACAATGCTACTGAGAATGCAATTCAGTGTTTTATTGAGACTGAATGTTATAAAAGTTAATTATAGGACAACCCAAATATTCTGTGTTTTTCTGCTCTGTAAACTCTAATTACAGAAACACAAAGATTTATGTCCCCTTAAGAATATCATTGTATGTATTATAAAAGAAACTTTGGAAACAGAACCAAAATTTAGTAAAGGTATCCTTTTTAAAGAGATCATTCTGATAAATATTTTATAAAGATGAATACATGTTTTGGGGACCTCAGGAAGGAATTTCTGGGCTCTCAGCATACCTGTCTGAGAGGGGCAGGCCAGGTGATACTGTTGGACTTCCTGTCTGCAGCTCTATATTGAGGCATTTGGCACATCACTGACTTCCAGATCATGGCAAATAAGCAGCAGAGATACCATGAGGCTTACTGAGAGTACCCATCTGGCCTGGCATAAACACCACCCACTTACCCACAGTAAGGAAGCACTGGACTTAAACTACATGTTAGACCATATGGACCTAACAGACATATAGAAATTCTACCCAACAGCACCAGAATACACATTCTTCTCATATGAACATGGACCAATTCTCCAAGACAGATCATGCCACAAAACAAGTATGAATAAATTTAAGAAAATTGAAAATGTGGTCAGCATTTTTTTCTGACCGCAATGGCATGAAACTAAAACTCAATTACAAGAAGAAAACTGGAAAATTCACAAACATGTGGAGATTAAAACACATGCTACTGAACAATCAATGGATCAAAGAAGAAATCAAAAGAGCAATTTAAAAAAATCTTGAGACAAATGAAAATGGAAATATACTAAAATCTATGAGATACAGCAAAAGCAGTTCTAAGAGGCAAGTTTATAGTGATAACTGCCTACATTAAGAAAAAAGAAAGATCACAAATAAACAACCTAAGTTTACATCTCAAGAAACTAGAAAAAGAAGAGACAAAGCTAAGCCTATGACAAGCCCACAGCTAACGTCATACTCAATGGTGAAAAGCTAAAAGCTTTTCCTTTAAGCTCAATAACAAGACAAGGATGGCCACTCTCACCACTTTCATTCAACTCAGTACTGGAAGTCCTAGCCAGAGCAATTAGGCAAGAAAAAGCAAGAAAAGACATTCAAATCAGAAAGAAAGAAATAAAACTGTTTCTATTTGCATATGGCATTATATATAAAGAAAACCCTCAGGGCCCCACCAAAAAACTATTAGAACTAATCAATGAATTCAGAATTCAGTGAAGTTGCAGGATCCAAAATCAATATACAAAAATTAGTTGCATTTATATATGCTAACAATGAAAATCAGAAAGAGAAATTAAGAAAACAATCCTATTTACAAAGCATCAAAAAGAATAAAATACTTAGAAACAAATTTAACCAAGGAGGTGATACATCTGTATACCAAAAACTATAAGACATTGATAAAAGAAACTGAAGAAGATGCAGATGAATTGAAAGATATACTGTGTTTATGGATTGAGAGAATTAATGTTGCCAAAATGTTCTTACTACGCAAAGTGGTCTACAGATTCAATGCAATCCCTATAAAAATTTCAATAGGGGCTTCCCTGGTGGCGCAGTGGTTGAGAATCTGCCTGCCGATGCAGGGGACACGGGTTCGAGCCCTGGTCTGGGAAGATCCCACATGCCGCGGAGCAACTGGGCCCGTGAGCCACAAGTACTGAGCCTGCGCGTCTGGAGCTTGTGCTCCACAACAAGAGAGGCTGCGATAGTGAGTGGCCCCCGCTCGCCACAACTAGAGAAAGCCCGCGAAAAGAAACGAAGACCCAACACAGCCAAAAATAAATAAATAAAAATTAAAAAAAAAAAAAAAAATTTCAATAGCCTTTTTTCACAGAGGTACAATAGAATATTTAATCCTAAAATTTGTATGGAACCACAAAAGACCCTGGTTGGCCAAAGTAATCTTGAGAAAGAAAAACAAAGCTGGAGGTGGCACACTTTTGGATTTTAAACTATATTACAGAGCTACAGTAATCAAAATAGCATGGGATTGGGATAAAAACAGACCCATAGATCAATGGAATAAATAGAGAGCCTCAAAATAAACTCACACATATATGGTCCATTAATTTTTGACAAAAGAGCCAAGAATATATGACTGGGAAAGGACAGTGTTTTCAATAAAGGTGTTAGGAAGACTAAACAGCCTCATGCTAAAGAATAAAGCTGGACTTCTATCTTACAACATACACAATAATCAACTCAAAGTGGATTAAAGACTTGAATGTAAGACCTGAAACCATAAAACTCCTACAAGAAAATGTAAAGTATAAGCTTCTTGACATTGGTTTTGACACTGATTTTTTTGAATTTGACACCAAAAACAAAGACAAGAAAGGCACAAATAACCAAATGGTACCACATCAAACTGAAAAACTTCTACACAGCAAAGGACACCATCAAACAAAGCAAAAATTAACCTATGGAATGAGAGAAAATATTTGCAAACCACACAGCTGATAAGGGGTTAATATCCAAAATATACAAGGAACTCATACAACTCAACAGCAAACAAAGCAAAACCAAGACAACCCAATTAAAAAATAGGCAAAGGACTTGAACAGATATTTTTCCAAAGAAGACATACAATGGCCAATAGGTACATGAAAAGATGCTCAATGTCACTAATTATCAGGTAAATGCAAATCAAAAATCACAATGAGATATTGCCTCACATCTGTTAGGATGGCCATTATAAAAAAAGACAAGACATAATAAATGCTGTTGAGGGTGTGGAGAATAGGAACTCCTGTACGCTGTTAGTGGTAATGTAATCTGGTACAGCTACTATGGAAAACAGCATGGAGGTTCCTCAAGAAATGAAAAGTAAAACTACCATATGATCCAGCAATCTGACTTCGGAGTATATATCCAAAGGAAATGAAATCATTATCTCAAAGAGATATCTGTACTCCCACATTTATTGCAGCATTAATCACAATAGCCAAAGTATGGAAAAATCCTAAATATTTGTTGATGGATGAATGAAGAAATATGATTATCTATCTACCTACCTACCTATCTATCTATCTACCAATTAACATAATGGAATATTATTCAACCTTTAGAAAGTTGGAAATCCTGCCATTTAGGACAACAAGGATGAACCTGGACAGCATTACGCTAAGTAAAATAAGCCAGACAGAAAAAGACAAATACTGCATGGTATCACTTATATGTGGAATTTAAAAAAAAGTCACTCATAGAAACAGAGAGTAGAAATGTGGTTGCTAAGGGCTGGGGGTTGGGGGAAATAGGGAGAGGCTGGTATTGATAAAATGTACAAACTTTCAGTTATAAGATGAATAAGGTCTAAGGGACTAATGTATAGCATGGTGACTACAGTTGATGACAGTGTATTGTATAATTGAAATTTGCTGAGAGAGTAGAACTTAAATGTTCTATTCCTCCCACCCCATCCAAAAAAAGGTAAGTACATGAGGTGAGGTGATGGATGTGTTAATTAACTCAATGTGCAGGGGGCGGGGGTAATCCTTCTACAACGTATATCACATCACAACGTTGTACACTTTAAATCTCTTATAGTTTTGTCAATTATACCTCAATAAAACTGAAAAATATATCCATTTCTCTCCTCCCCCCCCCAACTTAGCCTGTCTGTCTAGTCCCTACTGTGACATGTATCAATATCAGCTAGTATTGTGCATCCATCAATAGCATTAGATTTGATTTAATCTTTTGCTCCCAATTAATAATTATAAGATACTTAGCAAGCTTATCCTAATTTTCAGATATCTCCCGAATTCCCCCCTTGTTTTTTGATGTTGTATTGTGTCTATATTACCTCGATTCTGTGCTATGTTATCTCTCTTAGAGCCTTTATTTTATCATAGGACTACAAATATATAGGGCGGCTTGTCCTCTTCTGCTTGGATTTCAGGATTCAGGGGATACTTTGTCACTTAGTTTTGTTGTAGATGTTTTGGTATCATAGTTGCTATGTCTATTTTTAGGGAAGAGATTAAAAAAACTATGCCACTACCACCATCTTCTCAGAATTCTCAATGTCGCTTGAGTATTTAGTAGTTTTCCCTTAAATGTTTATTTTACATATACTCTATGTAAAATAGTTCATGCTTTTTAGTTCATGCTTTTACAGAATGTGTTATTTTTTAGGAATGCATATATGACATGACACCAGAAATGCCTATCATAACAGTATCTTATACTCAGATCTGAACAGAGAATTTTGGAAGAAATAATATTATAAAGTACTTTGAGCATTTATCACTAAATAAAGTATTATTTCTGTATTGTTTCCAATTAGCATTTCCAGAAAATGATATATTCTTTGGGTATATAAATGTTAAATATGTAATTAGATATAAGAAGAAAGAGGAGGAAGAGAAGGAAAAGGAAAAAATGTAATATTATACCAATAACCTGTGCTTTATTCATGACTTAAACTTTGCTCAGATAATTTATCAGTTCTTAGTGGAGCAATAAAGCACTGGATTTAGGTTCATTGGTACTTATAATGAGATTTCTTCCTTTAAGCAAATCCCTTATTTTAGAAGAAAAGTAAAACGTTAACTCTTAGGAATCATTATGCAATAACAAAGAGAGCAGTAAAATTTTATAGGAGTTGGACCAAGTCCAGTGACTTTCTAGTTGTGAAAAGTTCAGTGAAAATTGGGTAAATGGCTCATGTAATAGGAAGTTTAAGTAATAAAATGGGGGCGGTGGAGAGATGAAGATTTCCCCAGTCCCAACCCACTCCAAGTACCTAGAGTTTTTGGTGATTGTTGCCTTATGATGTTGTGCTCATTATAGTCATAGGAAGAATATCATAATAAGGATGCACTTTTGGTGTTAAAAAAAAATAATCCACGGTGGTAGGGTCTTGGGGCTTAAATGGAACTTGGAAGATATTATTATACATACTGTTTTCCAATTATCCTCATCTTTGCTCCCTTGGTGCTTAGAAAGAAAACTTCAAATAGAGTAATGTGAACTACTATGTGTTAGGTTCTTACCATATAGCTAAGAGCTAGGGATGTTACACACATGGGTCTTATTTGGTCCTCCCACCTATGAGAGACATAGGTGAGGAAAGAGATACACAGAGAAGTTAGGTGACTTGCTTAAGGTCACAGAGCTAGTAAATTGTAGAGGCTGGGTTTTAACTCAAATTAATCTGACTCTTGACCTGTGCTCTTAGCCCACTGTTTTGAGTGTATTTAAAAAGCCACATAGTTTAATGTGGGAAGGTGAATCTTTTAAAGGGTTTCTATTACTACCCAAGCTAAGTTTCACTTAGAGAGCCTGGGGGTGCATCCACTGTGCAGAAAATACAGTTCTTGACAGAGGATATCACAGTCCCCCTTCAGTACATATTCAGCAGAGGGTCAATTCAGTTGCTCAGCTGACTCAGTTCTTCTCAGTGCTACACAATGTACCAGTCTTCAGGAATATGAAAATGGATGAGACACAGTCTCGGCCCTTGGGTCCTTTGGAGGGGCAGCTTTCATAAAAAGGTATATATGTATATAAAACAAAGTAGAAGCTCAATTCTAGAGAATTGCCGAGGCAGTCTTCAAGCTGCAAGTCTGAGGGAGGCAAGTAGGGGAGTGATGAGTGGTGGTTACCTAAGGGTAACCAACTCCTATTGGTTTGCCTAGGACCTTCCCACTTTTAATACTGAAGGTCCCACATTCCAAGAAATGTCTCAGTTGGGCAGACTGAAATGGCTGGTCACATAGGTTTCTGCTGGTTTGGAACATTACCAATTTCCCATCAGGGAACTAGTGAATCCCTAGTCAGTACTATGAGGGAAATCAACGTTCATGATCATCACCCTAAAAATCATGGTCTAATTTTCTATGAGCAAGATTGTAATAAAGCAAACTTGATTTGCTGCCTTATTCAAATTGTAAGTTCAATGAGTTTCCTTTGCTCTTATCTGGTAGGAATCCATGTTGTCATCAAAGACTTTACAACCTAACTGTGAAGACAGAGGCAATCTTATGTGGGCCCAGACAAGGTAACAGGTACACATAGACTGCTTATGAGGGAGCCGACTGTTTAGTGAATAAGGAACTAGGTTAGAGAGGCTCTGAGTTCAAAAGTCAACTGGCAGGGTTTCAACAACAACATCATCCCTAGAACCGCCCTGGGTGTGCAATCACATACCACGTCAGCAGGATCATCACCAAGTTTAATAAACCCGTTTACAGCTCACAGGGCATGGGGCTTGTTATATGATTCACCAAAGGCATTCTTTTATTGTTTAGAACTTATGGTGTTATTTTACTGTTTTACAACAAGGCTTGTCTTGTCATATTCCCACTATAAAGATGTCCAGAAACTTGGAGAATTGCGTTTTAAGGTATTATATCACATAATTAAAATTTTGTTTTTCTCTCTCCTTTTTTCCTTTCTCCCCTCCCTTGAGACCCCTTCTCATTCCATCTTTTCCTTTTTTCCTTCTTTTTCTCTCCTCTCATCTTCTTTTCTACCCCTCTCTCTTCTCTCTTTTGCCATCCCTTTCTCCCTCCCCCCATGCCTTCTCTCCTCTCTCCTTTATCTCCTTTTCCACCCATCCTCTGAAGAAACAGGGGATTTTGGTTCTCTTCAGATGCAGGACTCACTTCCTCTCAGGTGCTTCTTATCACAGAACAACTAGGAGGGTGACTTGCTGAGAACTTAACTAGAATTTTGTTTTCATTGCTGTAGCAAGAAGTCTCCCTGAATATTTCACAGCACAGAATGTATGGGGCTGACTTTCTAATGCCTGAATGCTCTGTGCAAGTTCCTTAAGTTCTAGTACTGGTGAAAAGAAATAGCGCAAACTCTTTTGGGTTAGAGTAAAAAGAGAAGGAGGTAGATGCTGAGGGGAAATGAAATGTTTTGTTTATTGGTTTTTTTGAGGAAGTGGGAGAGTTGGGGGACAAGGAAAAGAAAAAGAGCAAAGCTCAGGAACTGGGACAATTCTAATACTTGAGGCCCATTCTTAAGTTAATTTTCAAATTGGTGGTGGTTCCAGAAGTGCTAGGGCCATTGACCCAGGAATAGGACAGCACTGAGGGTCCTCTTATGAATTCTCTAGTGCAATCTGATTAGAAAATCCATGCCAGGACCACATCTTGGAGACCAACTAGCATCTTTGGCTACCCAATATAGCAGCAGATGCCTTGTCTGACTGTTCCCAGAAGCCCCCTGTGAATCATCCTGCCACCTCGTGAAGAAAAACTCTAGCAATATCTCAGAGAGAGCATTCAGTGGCAACTGGAAAACAAAAAGCCTAAAGAAGGTGCTTGGTTACCTGTAATCCAGGGAAACAAATGGTGCACCTTCCTGCATCTTGAGATAGCTGTGGAGAGAGGGATGTGTCCACCTCTTTTACACACCAAACACTCACAAGATCAAGATAGATGAGCCTTTATACAGATTGTCTATGTTAGGAGTATATGAGAGAGTGGAACCTAGTAATGGAAAGGAAGAGCTGACATTTTAATTTTAGCTCTACTGTCCTCCAGCGGCTATTTACTTGCTCTGTGAAGTTGGCAATTAACTAAAACTCTCTAGTCTTTTTTTCATTTGTGACACGATCTCTTTGAGTCTCTTATAGTCATTCTTTCATTAATTTTGGAGGCTGGTACACTTCCGGTGAGGAGAAAGATTCTTTAAAATAAAAATTATATTGAATTTTAACCTATTTGACTTTTTAAACAAAAATTTAAACCTCCCACTTCACGTATATCTCTAATCAGTCCTTGGGATCTGAGCTGATTGAATTCAGATGACTCAGTGTGTCCCTTGGATAATGCACTGAGCTTGGGAGAGCAAGTCTGAGCAAGAACTTTTCTCTACTTGATATATCATGTGAGCCACGATACTTCGCTATCTTCTCAACTCACTTGACTTCATAAAAAATATACTGCCTAACCTGTTTAACCAGGCAGGCCTCCAGGAAGTGACTTTTTTTCTTTTTTTCTGTTTTAAACCATAGATTCTTGACTAAATTTTAAAAGAGAAAACCAGTTTCTTGCCAAGGGACTTTATGACTGTGTTACTAGCCAATAAACCAAGGAGCTATGAAAAACAGTTGCTCCATACCTTTACTGGGAGAGTAACGGAAAGCCCAGCCAACACAGTCATTATTGTACACTCAGAATTTTAACTCTAGCGACAATGGAAAAGTTTCTCCTCTGTCACAGGAACATTATTACATTTTACTTAATTTCTCTGTAGGATGCTTGAGAAAAATACCATCTCAAACTACTGTATATAGCACAGGGAACTCTATTCAGTACTCTGTAATGACTTATATGGGAATAGAACCTAAAAAAGAGTGGATATATGTATATGTATAACTGACTCACTTTGCTGTACAGCAGAAACTAATCCAACTTTGTAAATCAAACTAAAGAACATTTAGAATAAACATTTCGAATAAATAGAACATCTCTTTATAAGGTCGTATATTTCACCTTTTGGAAAATAGCCAGACACAGCATGTTGGGTAGCTCTATCACTGGAGTATTGGTTTAGGAAAGAAGAAAATTGTAGACAGACAACAGGGAAAGAGAAAACCATTTTCCCTAAGAAATCCTAACAGAGGAAAAAAACTTAATGTTCATAATGTGGTAGGTAGTAAGGCCTCAGTCCTGTGTTTTGGTTTATCAGAGGTATAAAAAGTTGCAACAATAAAATAAGATATACTAAAATTAGGAATAATGGGAGCATACTGACTTTAATTTAAGCCTTAAACTATGTCTTAGGCCAAGAATGCTTATTTTTATGAGTTATAGTATAAGAAATACTGGGTAAAGAAGATTAAAAAAAAGGCATGATGGCATGATACTAATTTCCTTCAACTAATTTCTAGGATGTTCTTGAGTATTGTGAACAGACCCAAATTCCCTTATTTTGTGTCTGTTTCAGGTAGTAAACTAGAAACAAATGTCATCTCACTTGTGGGGGAATAAATGAATAAAACATTGAAATGCCTCCCTTTTTTTCCACACATTGAGGCATTTTCTTCCTGGGAACATGAAATATCCAACTAACAAAGAGTCTAAAACCAAAATCAAGGCTTAGGTCTGAAATCCTATGGGAAAAATACAGTAACATAAACTTTTCACTGATATTCTCAGTCCAAATATTTAAAAATTCAAATGGACATTAAAATTTTTCTTTCAGATAGTCTATCTAGAAACACAGAACAAATTAAACATACAAATATGCTGTTAAAAACTGTACAAAAATATTGAATATTCACCCATCTTATTTAAAAAGCTCTAACATTCTTTGCTGATAACATATTGACATTCTATATATCAAATGCTATTTAAAGAGCAGGGATTAGGCTACAGAAAGCTGAATAATGATTAAAAGTTTAGAAATTTTTTCTTAAAGAATGTAATCAAAATCAGTTTTTGAAGGGATACAAATTCTAAAAACATAAGAAGTAGGTAAATTACAGGGTTCAGGATTTTTATCCTTTCTTTCTTGTTTTTCAGCACTGGACAGCACAGGTGACCCTAACTTTTGCAGGGAGACGGAATGCAACTCTTTCCAAGCCTTGAAAACTTTTGAAAATGCTTTGAGTGGCACCACTTCTGTTTATGCACATATACCAAGAATAGAAATTAAATTCATTCAATGGCATCTCATTATGTTGCAATATATACAAAATATCTTGCAAAATAATCAAAGGTAGTTTATGACGGAAAAATAAAAGCCTTTATAGTGGCAATATATAGATAAGCAGAAGTAATTTGGAAAAGGCAAGTCAAGCTTAAGTGCAAAAAAAAAGGTCTTGGCTTTGCTGACTCCACAAAAGCTTATCCTACTTTATACTCCTTGAGGAAAATGAAAACCTTGTAATGTCTTTGATGAAGGGAGTGGGGAATGAAAGTGGAGAAAGGTGAAATAGCATGTCTTCTTTTCTTTTTTCCTCCCTCCTTCCCTCCTCCTTTTCCTCCTTCCTTCCTTTTTTCCCTTACTTCCTCCCCCTCTCCCTCCCTCCTTTCCTATCTTTCTTCTTTCCTTCTTTTCTCCCAGCCTGCCTTCTTTTCATCATTTATTTTCAACAACCATTTATCAAGCATCTGTACATTTTATGCATCATGTTACGTCCACTGTGAATGAAGATGGCTGGAAAACAAGATGTGTGAAAAGTTATAAAGGAGAGCTGTCTGGAAAGATAGATTGAGTTTACACTGTTGAGAAAACTGAATGTCAGATTAAATTACGGTAATAGCTAATATTCATTTAGTGCATGGCTCTTCTATATGTTTTACATATTTTGACAATTAATTCTTTCAAGTATCTTATGAAGTAAGTGCTATTATTATTCTCTTTTTAAAGGTAAGGAAACTAAGGCACAAAGAGTTTAAATAACTTGCTCAAGGTCACACAGAGGTACATGGCAGAGCTAGAATCTGGATTTTAGGCAGGCTGGTTTTATAGTTCGTGCTTTTAACCATGATGCTACCCTGTGAGTCGATTTCAACTTTATTTTGCAGGAGGCATTTTGTTCTTGGGCTTAGTTTTATTCAGTTATCCCCTCACCTGTAAATTAAGGATAAATAACAAAAATACCTACCTCAGAGGGTTGTAGTGAGGATTAAATAATATATCAGAAATTGTTTTGAAAAGTTATAATGTGCCATATACCATTATTGATATTCTAGTAGTAAACATAAAACAAGTATTCAAATAAATGAAATCTTGGGTAGTCGCTATTTACCAATGGGCACAACACTTACTGATATTATCAACTAAGTATTGACCTTGATTAAATGAATGAAAAAAAAAATCCTAGAAGGAAGGGCAAGTTGAGAGGGGATAACAATGGTCACCATAGTGACACTGCTGGCGAAACTATGATCCACGTGACAAATATTGTTGCGTGCTTACTGATAACGGGGCACTTGACCAGATTCTAAACAAGGTCCCAGCCATCATGTGCTTGCAGTGATCATTAAGATGTGTACCACACTTCACGGCTTGTGAAAGGTTCTCAAAACCTCTACTGCATTTGATCCTATCATCCCTTGAAAAACCTGCATGAGAGATGAAACTATTCCCATTTTCTAGATCAGGAGTTGAGGCTCAGAGAACTTGAGTGACTTTTCCAATGTCACATAGGGAGAATGTAGAAGATTCAGGACTCAAACCTAGGTCTCTTGCTTTCCAGAACACCATTCTTTCTGCAATACCAGGCTGTCTTATGCCATAATAATAATACTTGAGCACTCACTGTATGCCAGGCATTGTTCTAAGGGCTTCACATAAATTAGCTCATTCAACCCTGACAACAACCCCTTGCAGGATATATCCTATATTGCTTCTGGGAAATACCAGACTGTTAAGGTAAAGTAATGTCTTTTGACACACATTGATAGACTTCTCTTAGCCTGACAGTGCCTCTGTGAGGGCATTCAATTCTATGATTAATGAGTCTGCACACTTGAGATGCGGGAGCTAGCCTCGAGCAGGAAATTCTCTCCAAGCTGGTCTGAAAGTAACAGTGGGAGAAAATGTTCCTTCCTGTTAAGGGAGAAGAAAGATTAGTGCTGTTGGAATCTTCTTCTGAAAACCATAGTTCTGTGTTTCTTCCATGGCAGTAGTAACCTGTCTAGAGTCCTACAAAATGAATCTCATGACTAAGTCTGCCTCTTTAGTCTGCCTCTTTCACAACTGAGATGTGAGAAAGTTGAGATGATTCCCTCCCCTGATATACTAGCCTGGGTCAAGGCTAGAACATAAATAGCAGAAAATGGAATGAGTGAGTGATAGCACCCAGCTGGAAACCAGAAACCTGGCACCCTTTGACCTTGTTATTACTAAATGTTCTTTTTTAGAAACAGAAAGACTGTTCAAGGGGAACAGTGAGAACTGATCATTGATAACAATTCAACAGTCATAAGGAGAATAAAACTTAAAAAAATAAAGTCTAGGGCATTTATATGAGGTCTTCGTGTGGGTGAAGGTCACGGCCTGTATATAATAGCAATGATTTTCCAAAGGCATTTAATAGGAAAGAGAAATTATGGCGATATTTGATCTCTTCCTCACTCTAACTCCCCAACCTTGTAACCCTAGGACTTCAGCCGTGGAATTGCACACCTCAAATCAGGTGGCTCAAACTGGCCTGATGTTTCACTCATCTTTTTCTGCCAATGAAGCACTGAGAATTGTATACTCATACACCCAGCAAAATGCCATGTTTTGAGTTTAGAGAATCAATACTTTGTTTGTTTCTAATAGAATATTCTATTCTTATTCCTAGAGGTTTTGCGTCTGCATGCATGTGTGCATGTGTGTGTGAATGCACACATATGTGCTTTTTTGGTGGTGGGGAAGGTAAGGGGGGTTTGAATTGGGGTAGGGAAAAGGCTAGTTCTCTACATCAGGGGTAAATTTTCATTTTTTGATTCTATCATTTAATTTATTTAATTTTTCCAAGGGTACAGTTTTCCTTCTCACTAGCAGTGTTCCTGAGAAATCAATGCAACAGATTAATCACATTTTTAAAATGTTCAAATTTACTGACATGAGAGAAGAGAAGGATGAAAAAGAAAGAGAGCACTTTCCTCACTAAATAGAAAACTTTTAAAAAAAGTTTTTGGTAAAGCACTTCTAGTGAATAAGCTGTAACAGCTGGGTGGGACACTGAGATATTTATTTTTTAAATTAAGGTAGCTAATGCAGACATTTGACAATTAATAAAGAGATAACTCTGGAGCCAAGATGATGTTGGGCACTCAAAGTGGATTTTAGTTTAAAAAAGGAAAAAGAGAAACTCCACATACTCTGAAAATGTATTTTATAGGAAGGAAGGAACCCTGAGCAAATTAATGAAGTAAAAGAACTTATAAATGCACTTCAGTATCCTCTGTAATAAATAACCAGTAATCAACTGTTAAAACACAGTCGTCTTCCTGGGCCTCTATGTATGCTAAAGATTCACCAGCCTTTTCTCTTCTCTCCTTGATTGTAATGTAGTAGGTGGATGTTGCCTTTGACACCTTTTCCATTCTCTCCCAATATGTGGCATTAGTGCATTTTGAATTTAGTTCCAAGGTGGACTCTGATTGGCTGAATTCCATGCCCTTTGCTAGTGATTGCTTTGAAAGCCCAGAGCTAAGCCAATCTTTTCATAACTTCTGTCTGGTGCCATTAGTGAGCTCCTTTGAACAATCAGATTGAGGAAGGACTTCTGTTCCATGACTGGGAAAGAGGCACACTTTATTTCCCTCTGCATGTGAAAAAGGGAGTATGTAGCCTTGTTTATCATTAGTAATTCCCTTGCAATCATGAGGTTGGGGAGAAGAAAAGAATCTAGGTCCTTGATGACATTGTTGACTTGTTTGATTAACCTACTGTGATGTCTGCTCTTCACTGGACATCCATATACTTGATCCAGTAAGTGTCCTTACTGGCTTTCAGTCACTTGTTTCTAAAACCATTTTGATCCATATATATAGTGCAAGTCTTTCCTCTTGGTGATGAACATAGGGGATATAAAGAGAAACTTAAAATTCATGCAACATTTACACTACTTTCTGTGAAAAAACAAATAAGTACAAATGAAAATTTTATTTTAATTTAAAATTTAAATCTTTGCCCATTTAAGATTTCACTCTCAACATCAGAGAATAGGGACAATATCTAAGTTATCTTTGTGTTCCTAGTACCTAAAATGGAAATAGAATAAATGAATAGTCCCATCTAAATTGTGTCTTTACCACATGTAGTTTAACTAATATACTATTTATTTTTATTTATTTATATAGCCTGTATTAGCTCAGTGGTTTGCAATCTCTTTAGAATTATGACATTTGATTGCTTGATTTTGAGTACATGGAACACTCGGTGAGCTCACTGCGTAGTGGGGGAGACAGACTGTAAATAACCATTTATAGTATAAAGTAACAGACTTGGGAATAAAATGCTCCCAAGGCCTGTAGGAAGGAGCACCTGTATCTGACTGCAGTGTAGTCTTATCAAGAAAATATTTCCAGATAACTACATTCTTAAGAGTTGTGTAATAGTTTGCCTGGCAAGCATGAGGGTGGGGGTGGTGAAGAGGGTACATTCTAGGCCAAAGGAATAGCATCTGTAAAAACAGTTATGTGGAAAATAAATCGTGGCATGTATAAGAAAATCTAAATAATGGAACATTTCTGGAGAGGAACAGAAAGGAATCAATATTTGTTAAGCAACTAAGTTGTGCTAGGGCCTAAGCTAGGTTAATGTATATGATCTTATTTAATTCTCACAACAAACACTTCATAGATTAGGAAAAGGAGGCTCAAATAACTTTGGTGACTTGGTTGTTTCCACACATCTAGTAAACAGTGGAGCTAGGATTTGAATCTGGATTAGTTTGGAGCTGATATTCAGGCTTTTGTCACTAAAATGTGATGCCTATCTGAGTCTTAGGGCACATAGAGGCCACAGCAGGAGATAAAGCTTCAAATTTAGGGAAGTCAGATATGAGGAGACCCGTGTTCCTTACTGAGAAGTTTGGATCTTACACAGTATGGAGATATCTGTCCAATAGGGAGTTGGAAGCACAAGGCTGAGATGATTTAGCTGGTGACAAAAAAAATTGTCAGTTACCATCCTATTGGTTGTATTCATCACATATGCATAGTCAGAATCATTCAGTGATAACTTTAGGGTGTGAAGGGAGACGGCCAAAACAGAGCTTTGGGATATAATATTTAAGGGGTATTTATGAAAAAAGAGCCAGAGAAGGAGACTAAAAGGAGTGTCCTAAGAGTTAGGAAGGAAACCAGGAAAGGGCAGTGAGGTGGAAGCCGAAAGAGTTCAGAATTTCAACCCAGAGGTGGTAGTTAAGGGTATCAAATATTTCAGAAGAAAGTAACAGTTAATTAAGCTTCAATAATGTAGGTTACCCCATCCCTATCCCTGTTGTAATCTAGTAAATGATGGGTGGGTATAATTAAAAAGCAGCTTCTTGGGACTTTCCTGGCGGTCCAGTGGTTAGGATTCTGTGCTTCCACTGCAGGGGGCATGGGTCCATCTCTGGCCAGGGAACTAAGATCCCACATGCTGTACAGCACGGCTGAGGGGAAAAAAAAAAAGCAGCTTCTCACTCATATTCATAAAAACATTCTTACATGAGTGGTCCCACAATGGGAACAATATATTTTGGGAAACACTGATACTGGAATCTGAGTTGGAAAAGGTGTCAGAATTCACCTAGGCTCTATCTTATATAATGGATGAACTAGTTGTATCCTTATGTCAACACTTGCCCATCCAAGTACGCAAGAGGCTTATTCCTGATATCACTGAGGTTAGAGGTCTGTAAGACACCTGACTTTCTTGTTTACGTCAATCATTTCCTCTTCATAATGTATCACTTAAAACAACAACAATGATAATTCACGTGTTTGTATCATCTTTATGATATCTTACAGGTTTCAAAGCACTTTCCCACTATTTATGATTTTGTCTCCACAAGCCTGTGAATTAGGCAGAGAAATAAGTAGATGAATTATAGATGGGCAAACAGAGGCTTACTGTGGTTAATGGAAATTAACCCAAGTTTCCTTAGAGATAGATTAATGAGGTCAGAGGAAAAAATCAGCTCTGATTCCTAGTCTTCCTTCAGTCACAGTACCATTAGTGGATGATTATATAATCTTGGATTCTAGTATCTCCCTCTTTTTCACTTTTTCCTGTAAATCTTGTTTCTTCAACTCTGCAGTAATCCTCAAAGAATGCATTCCAGATTTACATTTCTTCTGGCTGAATCTTCTAGTAAAGATGGCCCATGGGGCTGAATCTTCTAGTAGAGATGGCTCATGAGCAATGGTTTTTCCCATGTCAGTTACCTGGCATTTAGACCACATTCCCAGACTTGCAGTGAAGATTAAGAAACAAGTGCTGCTTATTTAAGTGAGTGAACTCCCTTTTATAGCTGGATAAAATGGTGCCATGGTTCTATTTTCATAGCATTTAGACGAGGGATTAGAGAGTCATCTGGGTAATTGAACCACTATAGAAAGTCAGTCTGGTTATTTCAGACCTGTTGAATAGGTTTTCCTTTTGCTTGAGTTCTCCATACAGTTCTCCGTCCTGGCTAATTGTTGGGAAAGCTGCTGAGCTGGCTCTTTACTGCGTTTAGAGAAGGTGCTGCAGAGCATGGACCTTTCATGCCCTACAAATCAAAAAATTCATACCCAAAGACAGACATGACTTTTTATTTTTCTGACTTTTTTTTCTATAATCTAAGAGCAGTGTTGGAGTTAGTTTTCAAGTTTTGACATTTAGAGGCCTAGAGATACATAGAATTTCATAACTTAGAAAAGTGTGCAGAAGTGTAACTTCTATGGATAGGAGTCTTCTAATGAACCTATCTCAACAGATGTACTTGTGGTTTACAAGTTGTTTCTGGTGGTTTTCCCTGTGGATCCTCTGCTGCTGCTCTGTCTATGCTTTTTCTCTTTAGAGGCACTGTTCAGAGGAAAAAGGAATACGTCTGTGACGCGTTTGTGATGTATCTATCTTATACCTAAAGACATTTGACCTCTCTCCCAAGGTCATGCAATCATGCTCTTATCCAATTGATCTACCTCACACACGTGTGTGCGCATACACACACACACACACACACACACACACACACACAGACTGAATAGATTCCCATGTAAACTATTAATAAAAAGAAAGGAATTGCTAAGACCTCTTCTAACTCCCATTGCTTCTACCTTGCCCTTTAATGGATATGCACGACAAAAGTCACAGCCTTTAGATAGGAACAAACTGCTTTCCTCCCATTCTATTTTCTCTTGGATTAACTCATTGTCCTTTCCTTGACTCCCCTCTTCCCTCTTCTTGTAAACAGCATCAACAAATGTGATCTGCATAAGATCCCATTCAAGTTAACCTCCTTTAATGCCTACCCAACAATTTGGTTTTTCTGAGTAGTTAATCTGAATGAGGAAATATCTACAAGGCCACTTGGCAAGACATGAGATTTTCCATTCTTTCTGAAAACTAATGAAAAGGCAATTATTGCCTCACACTATTCTGAGTATTCCACAAAGAACTGCTCTCCACTTCCTGAACAGAATCCCCAGCTACTGCCTTTTATCCTCAGCCACTCCCTCACTTCTTGGCTTGATGTTGTCTGACCAACACTGAGACAAACATATCCTTGGGTCTGGGGAAGTGAATGCATTTTTCAGTTGGCAACCATTATTGCAGAAGCAGAGAACACTTGTTGAGTGTGTACTATGTACCAGGAATGGAAGGATATGCAGGTAGATGAGACAATCATGCTCTTTGCAAAGAGCTCCCTGTCTAGTAGGCAAGACCACCACGTAAACAAATTTGCTAATTTCAATCTGTGAGATTCTCAAATCCAAAGAAGCTCATGCTATGTATAGAGATAGAGGAGAAGAATCTGTAACTAGCTTTGGCAGTGGTGGATAGGGAAGACTTTCTGGAAGAATTAAGCCCTGAGCTAGATTTTGAAAGATGAGTAGGAATTGTGAGATGGATAATAGGGAAAGTGGAGGTGGGGTGGTAGGGAAGGGCATGGAAAAAAATGAGATTAGTAATAAAGATAAGGGTCAGTTCATTATAAGTATTTGGGGAACACGACCAGATTTGCAGTTAGAAACATCATTTTGACTCTACCTAGGTGATGGATTTGAATGCAAGTGCTGGGAACAATTATGTATCTATTTAAACTTGGGGTTGCCAAACTACTGCCAGGCAATTCAGGCCTAGAAAATGTCTGTTTTTGTAAATAAAGTTTTACTGGAACACAGACACACCCATTTGTTTATGTATTGTCTATAGCTGCTTTCATACAAGGGCAGAGTTGAATAGTTGCTACACTGCCTGTAGCACAGAGCCCAAACTGTCTACCATCTGGCTACTGACAGTAAAAGTTTGCTGATTTAAGTAGTGCCAGAGTGAAGGTAATAGAGGATAATGGGCTGAACTAAAGCTGGAGTAATGGGAATAGAAAGGAGTGGGTGGTACAAGAGCTCTTCAGGAGGAAGCGAGGATAGGATTCCATGAGTGACTGTACCGGAGCGAAGGGCAGAGACATGAGAGACAGAGGAGTCTGGGAAGATTCTGGGTCTCCATTTTGCACAGTTTTAGCAATGTGTCTTTCATATAGATGCACAAGAAGCTGTCTTTTTCCTCAAGGAGCTGCAAATCCAGTAGAAGAGATAAGATGTGTACATAAAAATCTTTAATACAAAAGTGAAAGAAGTGAGGCCATGGAATTTCAGAAGAGAGAGATGATGTTTAGATGAAAATTTAGTGAAGGCTTAAAAGAAGAGTAACAGTTTGAATTTTGAAAATGAGGGAGGATTTGGACATACGGATGAATAGGAGCAAGGGCCTCCTGGAGAAAGAGGATGCAGGAGCACAGGTAAGGATCTGGACACCAGGTTAGGAAAAGACAGCAAAGCCAATTTGAGGAGTGTGGACTTTATTGGATAGGCAATGAAAATCTGAGGGTTTTAAGCAGGAGAATAATATCAGAGCTGCACTTTGTTTTTTCTGGCAATGAGATTAGTTATTGAAGAGGGAAAGACCCAAAAAAGGAAAGGAAACTAACATTTGTCTTTCAAAGCTTAGCTTTGCTGACCTCTCAGTAAATATTTGTCCTTCCTTCATGTTCCCATCACACCCCAGGACTCCTAGAATTAGAGCATTTAATATGCTATGTTGTAATTGTTTACTTGTCTATAGAACGTGAGAGGCCAGGCACTGCGACATTCTCAGAGAAAGTACATGTAGTGGTTAAGACTTGTCTGGGCTTGACTTTGACTTGACCTTACTCTCTCCATACCTTGATATCCTCATCTGAACATAATAATAACTGTAACTGCTTCTACAATTAATAATATTTGTAATGATTTCTTGTGATTATTAAATGAGTTAATATGTGAAAAGCACTAAGAACAGTGGCTGGCTAGCAGGGAGGGCTAATAAATGCTATTGATTATTAGTCCCAGCTCAGTGTTTGGAAACTAATAAGGATTTTGTTCAATGAGCGAATGTAAGCGCCTACAATAAGCCAGATGCTTTGTACTGGTTGTTTGGGTTTATCCTCACCACACCCCTATGAGGAAGATATTATTTCTAATTTTAGGCCAGATGAAAGAGCTCTGATGGTAAATGACAGAGCCAGGATGCAGACAGACGTACCAAGCCCAATTTAATAGGGAGCTGGTAGGAAGGAGAATTTAAAGAGATGAGGGTAATGGATGGACTCAAGCCCTGGAGGAGGTGGGACAGGAGCTGGGTCAAAAGCACAGGTAAAGGTCCTCGAGAGCTTTCCTGAGACAACACAGAGGAGATGCTCTGGATGGTAAGGAGAGGGAAGTAAAATCATTAGCTGAGAGTGGAGGTGGGCAGGGCTGGGAAGTCTGCTAAAGGGGGAATCAAAGAATATTCCACATTCTTTTTTTTTTTTTTTAACATCTTTATTGGGGTATAATTGCTTTACAATGGTGTGTTAGTTTCTGCTTTATAAAAAAGTGAATCAGTTATACATATACATATATTCCCATATCTCTTCCCTCTTGCGTCTCCCTCCCTCCCACCCTCCCTATCCCACCCCTCCAGGTGGTCACAAAGCACCGAGCTGATATCCCTGTGCTATGCAGCTGCTTCCCACTAGATATCTACCTTACGTTTGGTAGTGTATATATGTCCATGCCTCTCTCTCGCTTTGTCACAGCTCACCCTTCCCCCTCCCCATATCCTCAAGTCCGTTCTCCAGTAGGTCTGGGTCTTTATTCCTGTCTTACCCCTAGGTTCTTCATGACACTTTTTTTTTTCTTAAATTCCATATATATGTGTTAGCATACGGTATTCGTCTCTCTATTTCTGACTTACTTCACTCTGTATGACAGACTCTAGGTCTATCCACCTCATTACAAATAGCTCAATTTCGTTTCTTTTTATGGCTGAGTAATATTCCATTGTATATATGTGCCCCATCTTCTTTATTCCACATTCTTGAGCTTAGGTGACTAGAGGAATGATGGTGCCATTTGTAGAGATAGAAATACACAGATTTGTTTTTTCGGGTATGAATTTGAGGGTTTAGTTTAGATATAAAGAGCTTGATGCTCACACAACATTGAGCAATGAGTTGAAAACGTGGCCCCAGAGCTTGAGTGAGAGGCAGGAACAGGAGAGAAACTTGCGGACGTCCTCTGCCTGGAGGTGAGGGCTAAGTCATACGCATGGCATCTATGAGCATATTCACAGGGTAAGTCAGCTCCACAGGCTAGTTCTTGATTCAGCCTGGATTCCACACCCATCCCTGGTACATGTTCTGAAGCTGATTTGTGATACTGGGTGTCCTCATTGGCCGATAGAGACACAGCAAGTGACCAGTGTGCAAAGAGTCCTTTTTCAGGTTCTTCCTGCAGGAATGGAGAAGCTATGGCTGGGAGACAGATAAACTCTCTAACCAGGGGAAGAGGAGATGGGAGGGGCGAAGGTGGGCCCTAAAGTGTCAACTTCATCTTAGCCTTTGGTGCTGGCAACCGAGCCCAACCTCTCCTGATGTAATCAATCAGGCACAGAGTTTCAGAAATGAATTGAATCTGCTTAAAACTACTCCCCCTCCCCAATCCAATGCAAATGAACTTATGTGGCCAGAGAGGGTCATAAACACATCATAAAATCTGACCTTTCCAAGAGAGGGGATTATCTGTAAATAACTGTGGTTATCCCCCCGGGGTACTAGGCATAAGCCTGGTGGAGGGGCTGAGAGGAGAGCGATTTCCTCCTCTCCCTGGGCATCACACTGAGAGGCAAATGGCAGAAGGGCTTTGCAGAGGCTCAAGTATAAGCCCCTATAGTCCTACACCCAGTTCCCTCTGGCATGGCTGCTGCTGCTGCTTTGACGGGGCTCCCTCTGCTTTGCTGAGCAATGGAATGTGGCTACCGGGAAAAGAATATTAAGATTTCTGTTTCTAAATATGTCACTGGTGAAGCTCCTTTTAAAATATTAATTGTGGCGACGTTGGAAATGCATAAAAGAACTGATAATGATGCTTGCTCAGACCACAGAAGGTTTAATTTCAAAATGCGGTTTTGAATTTTTTTTATTTCTGCCTGTAAGCAATGGGTTCATCAAAATCCTTTCTTCTGAATAAAAGAAGAGTCCTTAATGGTACCCATTCAGTGTCATTAACGTGGAGGAGGTGAGTGATACGAGAGGGGTCTATATTATTTATGATAAGCCAATTTGTGAGCCAAATGATTTCGACAAGGCCTTCCAGCTGATAGTGAGGATATAAAATATACAGGGAAGAGGCAGTGGAAACCCACTGGAGTGGTTGCTAACAGATCCAGTCCCTTTGATTTCCAAGATAAGAAAGCATGTATCCTGTTTGTTTAAAATTTGGGTGCAGTGATCACCACACAGTTATTCAGTTACCAATGCCAATGAAACCTTTTGCTGTTTGCTAAATTGGTAGTTCATTTCCTCTTAATAATTTCCATCTAGTAATCCTAAATATATCAAGAATCGGAATCCTGGGATCTTGTGGCTGGGAGTTTCGTACACCTAATGGTGTGAGCAAGATTGTAATTTCATTGAGAGTAGGGACCATGTCCCATGGTTTTTTCCCTGTAATTGATTTCTAATCTCAGAGCTATTTTTTTTTTTCCAACACCAATACTCATAGGGCCTGGAAAAGCTTTGGTGCCTATAAAGATATAAAGAATGTGGTGTAGAAC
This sequence comes from Phocoena sinus, assembly GCF_008692025.1. Taxonomy (NCBI): domain Eukaryota; kingdom Metazoa; phylum Chordata; class Mammalia; order Artiodactyla; family Phocoenidae; genus Phocoena; species Phocoena sinus. The sequence continues at coordinate 30,492,974 of NC_045772.1, read as the reverse complement.
ATTCATTCAACAAGAGGAATATCACGCTCAACTGGGTGAAAATTAGTTTTTGTGGGTACCGGTGAAAATATCTTAGATATTAACAATCTAAACCCTCCAAGGCTCAGACCAATGTGACAAATTAGTATTTATTTCATGGGTGTGGGGGAAGCAATTAGGGGGAAAAATTGTCCAGAAAAGCTCTGTGGGGAAGGGAGATTTTCATCATAATTTTAAAAAGGTTGAGAAGCACTGGCGGCTGGAGAGGAAGGAGCCCTGTGTTTTGGAATCAGAAGCAGTTTTTTGGAGTCTCCACCCACTAATTACCAGCATAGCTCCTCATGTACCTAAGCCTCAAGTCTTCATCTGTGAAATCGTGATCAGGTACAGAGAAGGGACCAACCTGCTCGCTTCGCTAACATATACCCTTCACCTAACAGTGACTAGCATGAAATAAGCTCTTAATAAGAAGTTATTGAATGAATGCTAAAGGAATGAATGATTCTCCCCCAAAAGATTGTTTGATGATTAATTGATTGAGATGATGATTGCAAAGCTCTTAACTTAGTACTGGGCACATTTTAGGTGCCTAGTCATTGCGAGTTGCCTTTCTTCATCCCCTCCTCCCCGACTGCCCTGCACACACAGATTTCACAGATACAGACATTAGACCTAGACAGGGCAAATAACTTTCCTGATGTCATAGAGCAAGTCTGTGATCCTGCTGAGAATTGAAGCTGCTTCTGTCAGCTCCAATTGAGCCTTATTTGATTAATTATTATTATTTTCCTAGAACATTCAATGAGTTCTCTATATTCTTGGAAAGACAGTTCTTGTACCACTGAAATATAATCAAACCATATCTAAATTGATTTCAGTGGGGCGCCATCTGGATGCACGAAGCACACATTTACACACCTGAAGGAACTCCCATAAGGTTAAGAGCTAATTTCTCAGCAGAAACTCTGCAAGCCAGAAGAGAGTGGCATGATATATTTAAAGTGATGAAAGGGAAGAACCTACAACCAAGATTACTCTAACCAGCAAGGATCTCATTCATATTTGACAGAGAAATTAAAACCTTTACAGACAAGCGAAAGCTAAGAGAATTCAGCACCGCCAAACCAGCTTTACAACAAATGCTAAAGGAACCTCTAAGTGGGAAACACAAGAGAAGAAAAGGACCTACAATAACAAACCCAAAACAGTTAAGAAAACGGTAATAGGAACATACATATCAATAATTACAAAAAAATGTAAATGGATTAAATGCTCCAACCAAAAGATACAGGCTCACTGAATGGATACAAAAACAAGACCCATATATATGCTGTCTACAAGGGACACACTTCAGACCTAGGGACACATACAGACTGAAATTGAGGGGATGGAAAAAGATATTCCACGCAAATGGAAATCAGAAGAAAGCTGGAGTAGCAATACTCATGTCAGATAAAATAGACTTTAAAATAAAGAATGTTACAAGAGACAAGGAAGGACACTACATAATGATCAAGGGATCAATCCAAGAAGATATAACAATTATAAATATATATGCATCCAACATAGGAGCACCTCAATATATAAGGCAACTACTAACAGCTATAAAAGAGGAAATCAGAGGTTTCTTTTTGGAGTGATGAAAATGTTTTAAAACTGATTGTGGTGATGATTGTGCAACCATGTGAAGATAGTTAAAATCATTGAATTATATACTTTAAATTGTACTGTATGCAAATTATATCTCAATAAAGCTGTTATTTTTAAAAAGAAATACAAATTATCAAGAAGCACATGAAAAATCTCCAAATTCATTGCCAAATAAATAAAAAATAATTAAAAAAAAAAGGAGGAAACCCAAGGAGAAACATGCTGAGACACATAGTAATGAAATTGACAAAAACTAAAGACAAGGAAAAATTATTGAAAGCAGCAAGGGAAAAACAACAAATAACATACAAGGGAACTCCCATAAGGTTAAGAGCTAATTTCTCAGCAGAAACTCTGCAAGCCAGAAGGGAGTGGCATGATATATTTAAAGTGATGAAAGGGAAGAACCCACAACCAAGATTACTCTACCGGGGAAGGATCTCATTCAGATTCAGTGGAGAAATCAAAAGACAAGCAAAAGCTAAGAGAATTCAGCACCACCAAACCAGCTCTACAACAAATGCTAAAGGAACTTCTCTAAGTGGGAAACACAAGAGAAGAAAAGGACCTACAAAAACAAACCCAAAACAATTAAGAAAATGGTAATAGGGACATTGACATTTTGTCAATTTCATTACTATGTGTCTCAGCATGTTTCTCCTTGGGTTTATCCTGCCTGGGACTCTCTGTGCTTCCTGGACTTGGGTGGCTATTTTCTTTCCCATGTTAGGGAAGTTTTTGACTCCAATCTCTTCAAATATTTTCTCGGGTCCTTTCTCTCTCTCTTCTCCTTCTGGGACTCCTATAATGCGAATGTTGATGTGTTTAATGTTGTCCCAGAGGTCTCTTAGGCTGTCTTCATTTCTTTTCATTCTTTTTTCTTTATTCTGTTCCATGGCAGTGAATTCCACCACTCTGTCTTCCAGATCACTTATCCGTTCTTCTAACTCAGTTATTCTGAAGATTCCTATTGATTTCTTCTAGTGTATTTTTCATTTCAGTTACTGTATTGTTCATCTGTTTGTTTGTTCTTTAATTCTTCTAGGTCTTTGTTAAACATTTCTTGCATCTTCTTGATCTTTGCCTCCATTGTTTTTCCAAGGTCCTGGATCATCTTCACTATCATTATTTTGAGTTCTTTTTCTGGAAGGTTGCCTATCTTCACTCTATTTAGTTGTTTTCCTGAGGTTTTATTTTGTTCCTCCTTCATCTGGTACAAAGTCCTCTGCCTTTTCATTTTGTCTATCTTTCTGTGAATGTAGTTTTTGTTCCACAGGCTGCAGGACTGTATTTCTTCCTGCTTCTGCTCCATAGCTTAAGTTAGTTTTCATCAAACATTTCCCCAATACACTCCTAATTTAGAAGAGAATCAACATGTGATTTTCATCCCTGGTGGTTTGTGGGGCCTGCCACAAGTATGAGACTTATGGGAATCTTATGCTTCATTCTGTAATTACTTGTCCAGTGTCTGTCTTCACTATAAGATAACAAGCCCTGTGAAGTCATGGTCTGCAGCGGTCTTGTTAACTGCTATACCTATTGCCTAGAATAGTGACTGATGCATAGTAGGTGCTCGATAAATAAAGTCTGAATAAATGGAAAAAACACGTGTTTATTTTTATACTCCATTATGTAATCATATGTGTTTGATTTTTTTAAAAGGAAAACGTATCCTTAGCCAAACTGAGGTTTAAATGACGTTTTAAATATAATATTTAGCCTTTACTCTTAGCACATTAGCACATATCCTGGGGGTAAAATAATATCCCTGTTTGAAAGTTATGAGTGAACTAATTTGCCCAAAGGTCAACATTAGGAAGAGAACCCAGAGCCTTCTAACTACTAGTTCAAGGTGATTTCCTTTCTAGGCACAATGTTCTTTTGTATTTATACCTCGCTATTACATTCCAGTTTGAGAAGTTTTTCTCCCACTTTGCCATTGTAGGCATTCCTATTGTAATTAACTACCCAATTTGTTATTTTTCTTTGTATACATTCTGTTCCCTGCTAACTTTTTTTAAGCTATGCCTATTCTGATTCTTACTTTTTAGTTTGGAGTATCTGGAAATTTGGGCAGGGAGGATTAGTGCAATCCTTGACATCATTGGGCATTTTCTCTTGTTTGTCTCTGAATCACTGAGCATAGATCTTTCACTCTGTCTTTGCTGAGGATGGAGTTTTGTTCTCATTAAATTGTGGAGAAATGCCTCTTTGTGGTGCAAGTGGGTCACGCTGAACAGTGGCGTTTAATTACCCTCCCTCTTCCACACAGACCCTAACACGTAGAGATGCTCAAAATGTTCTTGTCCTCTTTTAGCTGAGGTAAGCTGGATAGTGCCAACTCTATCCTTCTAGCTCTGGCTAAAATTCTCGGAGACATACCTGACTCCCTTCCTCTCATAACCCTTATCCAATCTATCAATAACTCCTGTTGGTTCTATCTTGAAAATGTATCCAGAAACTGATCAGTTCTCACCACCTTCATGCTGCCTTCCTGGAACTAGAACCATCTCCAGCTCGCATTATTGCAGTAGCCTCCCAGCTGGTCCCCCTACTTTCATCCATGTCCCCTTATAGTCTGTTTTCAATACTTTCAGGATGGAAGGCAAGCATACCACTCTGTTGCAATCCTCCACTGGCTTCCTAAAGAATCCAGAGCAAAAGCCTGAGTCCTTAGAGTAACCTCCAAGGTGCTACTTGACTCTCAGATCTCACTTTACTCTTCTCCAGCCACACTGGCTTCCTTTATATTTCTAAAAAATGGCAGCCGTGTCCAGCCTCAGGGATTTTTTTCACATACAGTTCTCTGCTTGAAAGGCTCTTTCCCCAGATATGTGCACGGCTCATTCCTTTACTTCCTTCAGGGTTCTGTTCAGATGTCATTATCTCAGGGAAGGTTTCTTTGGCCATGCTATTTAAAATAGTAACCTCTCCTACTCGTGACACTCTTGATACCTTCCCTTTGTTTTTCATAAGTGTAAGCCTTACAATCACCTGAAAAACCACATATTTTACCTATTTATTATTATTTTTAAATTACTCTCCTCTCACTATAATAAAAGATATATGAGGGCAGGAGTTTTTGATTGACCACTGCTGTATCCCTAGCACATGGCATGCAGTAGTCGTTCAGTAAATATTTGTTGAATGAAAGAATGAATGTTCTGCCTCCCCATTTATCCTTCCATTCTCACCTTGAATATGAAACTGTTACCTGCTCTGTGAAGCCTTCCCAGCAATCATGACCAACTGCTTGTCCCCTCCTTTTAAATGGAGCACTTTGGATACACATTTTATAGCATTGATCTATGCTATAAATGTCCATGGCATTACTTTTTGTCCTAAACTATTAGCAACTCAAAGGAAGGGATGGTAATTTATTAATCTCTGTGCCCCTAGCATTTAGAACAATACCTGGCACATAACAGTCATTCAAGAAATATTCGTTGGTTGAATAAATTAATGAATGGCTGGTCCAAGAGAAACACAGCTATCAGCAAACATGTTTACTATTTCAAAGTGGTAGCTGGTGCACAATTATCATCATTGTTAGTGATAACAGCAGTGATGATACCAGAGTCTTCCTTGAGACTGAAATGGGACATCTGCAAAATTTTCTTGAAATAAAATCTCCTTGATTGGGTTTTAGTTTCTTGGCTTCCATCTCATTATGGCAAATGATTAGAGGGCTGAAAATCAGTTCCACTGTCTAAGACAGTTTCCCATTAAATTGGAGAGCATGTCCTGTGAGGCAAGACTAGGAACCTTGATAAAATAGTCAAGATAAATCAGCATTATCAAGATTGAGCAAACATACAGGCATTAACCATATTCCTAAGATTATTCAGATCTCACGAGAAAGGCAATTAGGTTAGTATGATCAGATTATTCTAGCAAGATTTTTCTCTTTTATTTCGTTATTTTATTTTAAAGAGAGGCACTTCTCTGAAGAAACAAAGCTTTGGAGAACTTTTTCTGGTATTTTTCTATTCATAAAACAAATCTATAGGACTAGAAAACATATGCAGTGACATATATATTTAATGAGTGTTCAGAGTTGCTACTGCATAATAAAGGCCGGGGAGATGAAGTGTCATGTCACAAAGTGTTATGATACCACCAAGAACCGTAGAATATTTGGTAGAGTTGCTACTGTCTACGTGGCAATGGAAATGTCATATTTATCTGCCAAAGGTTGGCAAATGGCTGGTGCAGTATTTTAGCAGAGGTGAGTTTTTTGTTTTTTCACAGTACTGTACTGTATTTATTGATACCTCAAGTTTACATCATCTGTTTTCATCTAGCTATCAGTACAGAAGTGAGCTTTTTAAGAGAGGGTAACAAGTGCCATTTTGATTTTTGTGTTTCAACAGGATCACATATTTATTTGGCTTTTGCAACTCTGGTAGTTGCTAAATTTCCCCCAAGAGACACCAAAATCTTTTCCTTTGCAAAAGACGATTCCTAAGATTGGGTGAGGAAACACCAGAGCCCAATCAGGAGAAGAATTCTGTATTTTTTAATTGTTCTCTACTTTTCCAATTTCTCTTTATTAAAAATTCAGCTTCTGTTGAGTACAGAAAGTAAAAACATGCCACCTCACTGATGTATGTAATGAAGCGGTTCTGAAAACAAAAGAATAAACTGTGATCTGAAAATATTCCACCAAGTTATGAAAGGAGATGAGTCCTTGACAAGGGAATCAGCTATAAATTCAAGAAAAAATGCTTTGCAGACTTCAGTGGAGGCATTAAATCTGTATTTTGCAAAGCACAATTTGTGGTGTGTGTGTATGTATGTGTGTTTATATATCTATATCTAGACTATATATAGATCTTTGCTTCTCATATTAAAAAAAAAAGCCAAAGAAATACAGTGACAGTAAAAATGCCACCACAGATGGTGTGTCCATTCATGTGGATAAGTGTCACTGAGAAGACTGAAGCACACCCTGTGCTCTGTGTCACCCCCGCTGAGTGCCCAGCCCTTGAGTGACTCTCTGCTGTTCCTGGTTGTACCTCCTGCACGTGACACTGCCTGTTCACCTCATGGTCTTCAGGCTTCATTTGCTCCAAAGATGCTCTTCTTTTTCTGCTTGCTGCAAACCAGGTTGGACGGTACGGCTGTCGCTTCTCAGCAGTGACGTCCTACACCTTGGGTAGCTGCACGCCCTTGTCACAGTTCCTCGGCCCCTTCGGCTTGCCATTTGGCCACCCTTTGACACTGGAGCGGGTTAGTTCCCTGACTAATGAGAAGTGTGGCACGTAGGGAGGCTAATGAAGTGGCTCAGTACGTTGCATGTGAATTCTGAATGAAATTCTGGCACCACAGTCACAAACTGCACTAAGGGCTGGCTTCTCTAGAGAAATAAAACAAGAGATTCTTTTAAAAGCTTTTCTGATCTCTCAGCCTTCATGCCCCTTCTCTATTCTCACCATTCCTTTCTGCCTACTATTGCTAATCTTGCTAAAAACTCAGTCAAAAGAATATAATCCTCTGTTAAAAACAAGCAAAACAAGACAAAAAACTATCTATTGTGATTGGACACAATCTAACCCCCTAAACCTGGCATTCAAGGCTCTGTACTAATGTGAATTATACGAATAGATCCAGCAGCTTTTAATCTCTGTGTCAATAAATGATGACAATGAGAACAATACTAATATGTGGTTTTATTGGGCCCTATTTATTATAAAGATCATTCATTTTGATGGTAATAAGTTCATTATTCTCATCAATCACATGAGGAAACTAAGCTTTCAGATGCTTACAAACAAAGCACTTTGCCTGAACATTTCTGGGGAGCACCATTTTGACATTCATTTGCAACATTTAAGGATTCTGAATAGTAACCCAGAGACCTGAATTACATTATACTAAGCCAAGTTTCTCTATTCTTTGTCCATTCTTGCTGAGTAGATAGGATACTCTCAACTGATTACTTGGGCTTGTCTCACTCCCATGGAAATGCAAACAGACTCCGGGATATCCTCTAAGGGATGTCCTCATGTAGACATCCGAAGAAGATCATATCTATTGCACACTGAGGTCCCTGGAGGCCGTGGCATGGCTCTTATGATTTGATGTTTATAGCCAAAAGTAATTGTTTCAATATAATCCCAACCAGGACGTGGTATTATTATTTTTATCATTATCTTGCTAGAGCCATAAAAGGAGAAAGAGATGCTGTGGAAATGGATACAGATGCTGTTGTCACCTTTTCTTGAGAAGAAAACAAGCAGTGATACTATTCTTAAAACTACAGCATAATTCTGAGCCCATCCTATGCACTCAATAATTATCTGTGGAAGCATGGGAACATTTTCTCTATGTATTTAATGGTGATGAGCAGGTATCACTGCTGTCTGGAAAGCCATTATCATCTTACCCCAGCAAGAATGTTCTCAGATTCAGAGGTTTGACACTTCCTGGATCCAGACCATGGGATAAGTTTGGGTATTCTCATTTTGTCAGTTTCCCTGAACTGCTCAGTGTCACATGAACAAAAGAAAATGAAATAACCTGGGGACAGCTGAAGTGCTGCCTTCATGACTTCAGAATTTCTATCCCAACTAAGCGGCAAATGGAATCATGTTACTGGCCATAAAGAGGTTACTTTCATTGAGCATCTTCTACATGGCAGGCAGAAGGTAAGCTTCTTACTTCTTTAGTCCTGATTCTCCCACAAACCCAACTGCGTAGGAATGATTATCCCCAATCTACAGACAAGAATACCAAGGTCCAGGGAGGTTAGGTAAATTGTTCAAGTTTATAGAAATAGTAAGTGACAGAACCAGGATTCTAATCAGCTCTTCCTGACTACAGCGCCTGTGAGTTCTCTAACACATCACTCTGTTTCACTCTGTTTTGTAGTACGGGTGTGAAGAGGTGGAGATGAATTGAGTGTCATGTGCTACACACACTTGATCTTCTCGACTTCTCTCAACAGCTCTAAGAGGTTAGTGTTACTATACCCATTTATAGATGAATAAACTGAGGCTTAGAAAATATGAATAAGTTGTATCCTAACTTTCTATACTAAGGGTTTTACTTGGTAATAGTTTCTAAATAGCTGTAGATTTCCACAGCATCCTGCCTGTGTTTTCACAACTTGGTTTGTGTGCATACATGTGGATGTTTTTGATTCTTTGAATCCCACAGAAAGGTGATCTTCCCAGGGTGGATAAAGAGTTTATGAAATAGGAGAAAATATGTAATTGGAGGGTAGTTGGCAGGGCCCCTTCTAAAGTATTCCTTGGGTGCTCAAAATTTGAATGTGCATTACTGAATATAAATCAAGTAGTCCTTTATTTTTTGCTTACTTATTTTTAATATGCCTTAGGTCTTCTCTATGAGGGAAAAAATAGAATGAGACAATAAATGCATGTTTCTTTGGAAATAGATTGTCAGCATCTAGGTTTGAGTAAAGAATAAGCTGGTTCCTGAAAGACTGTTTTCTATAGAATGGAGTCTACCCTCCTCAAATCGGTACTTGAAAAAGGGACCTTTTCATCTGAGAGGCTGGTTTGTACTGTTGTTGTCAAGCAGCTTTTTACAGATGCTTCCACCCAATAGGAACTTCACCCAGAGTCATTGAGTTAACAGCTTGGCGGTCACATTGTGATTTATCCGTGATATTGCTCCTCTGAGTGCAGAGCATATAAAAGGATGCTGTTGCATAGCGGCAATGATCATGGATAAGACGGACCCTTCAGAAACCAAGATTCTTAGTAAAATAATAATGCTTTCTCTTCTGTACATGCCATGATGCAGTGTCATGGATAGTGTGGCATAAACTATTTGAATACAGTTTAGCCTTTGTAAACAGCAAATGTGTTAGTGGAAATCCTGAGAGATTATTTGGGATGTTCGATTTTGTTTTATAGCATCTCACAGTCCTTATGCTCTGCATGAATCACTAGGTTGGGGGTTTAGTTTGGGGTTTAAAAAGATCAGGCCTTTTCTCTTTGCAGTGACATTGGATTATAGGCTGACCTCTGAATGTGCCTGAATAAAAGCAACTCCAAATTTGGGAGGATGATTGGATTATGATAAAGCTTTCAGGATAACTCCAAGCACCTCTACAGCAGCCAAAGGATTTTCAGGGCCACATCAACACACAGTAACTGGCTCTAATTCTTTTTTCTCTGGCTTAAAGCCTCTGAAGAAACTTAATAATTAAAGAGCTAAACCATCAGAGAGTTTTTAAGGACTTGCACGTAACTGCTTGTTTTGGCCCCATCTAAATACCTGACGGGTTCCAGACAGAATGAAAAGGAGCAATGATCTAAAACGATTTTAAGACTAGGGTGTATATAATAATATCCTGGTTGCTTGTTTGGAATGCAGGAGTTAGACTACAGAGCTGTAGATGGATCCATTAGCATGTACTTGCTGGTCAAGATTGTGGCACACCCAATCCCTTGAAAGAGACCCACCCATTTTTAAGCCACCCACAAATAGTTTTCTTGGTTTATTCAGGACTTCTGCCTACATGTACATGTTTTTCTCTTACAGACCACACAGCACGTCTTGTGGGTCAGGAGAAATATGGAGGATGTAACAAACACACTTGCTTCCTACTGGAATGTGTGTCTTCTGTCCAGATTTCCTTCAGTTACCAAAGTCTGACCATTTCAACTTCTCAGATGTAGTAGAAAAGGTTTGCTTGAGATACAAGTCAGGTTTGTTATAACCACTTCCAAAGGATACCTTTAAGTCAGGTGGCATTTGAGTGTATAATAATTGCTTTAACATACATTTGCCAAATAGATTTATTATTGCCATATTGAGTAATTTTCCCTATTGTGGAGAGGGATACAATAGTCTGAATTAGCCCAATCCTATCGAACAGGAGATTTTTTGGCCAACTCATCTTATTTGGATTCCTTGCTTAAGTGTGTTAAGTAGCTTTCTAAGATGGTCCTCAATTATTCCCAAGTCCTGGTATGCATGTCCTTATGTAACCCCCTCTTCTCTAGCATGGGCTGGGCTTAATGACTGGCTTCTAACAACTAGAATATAGCAACAGTAATGGGATATCACTTCTGAGACTAGGTTATAAACCTGTGACTTCCATCTAATGGCTGCTTTCTGGCTATCTCATTCACTCTGATGAAGCCAGCTGCCATGTTGTGAGCTGCCCCATGGAGAGGCCCATGTGGCAAGAAGGAAAGGGTGGGCAGCCTCTGGCCAATAGCCAACTAGTCATAGAGGCCCTTAGTCTAACAACCTGCAAGGAACCAATCCTGCCAACAACTACTGAGTAAGCTTGGAGGTAGATCCAGCCCCAGTTGAACCGTGATATGACTGATACTTTGACTTTAGTCTTGTGAGAGACCCTGAGCGGGAGGACTTAGCCATATCCAGATGTGTAACTAACAGAAACTGTGAGATAATAAATGTGTGTTGTTTTAAGCTGCTATTTTTGGGGTGATTTGGTGTATAGCTACAAAAAACTAATATATGAGGCAAAGAACCAACCTTTCCCCCTCTCTCTTCTTTTCTCCCCCCAACCCTACCTCTGCTTTTTCCAATGTTGATTAAGCATCTTCTCTGTGCCAGGCACCACGGTAGGTGTTTTGAATGCAGTATTGGACACGACAAATGTGATGGCTGCATTCACGGGGCTCATCTCTTGTTGAGGAGATAAACCCTGAACAATGATCTAGTGAGTGACTTGATATTAAAAGTAGAGTACTTTGGAAACATGGCAGGGGGACTTGAATTATTCTGGGAGAGACTGGTCATCAGTAAGACTTCTTAAGCCATGAAATATGAATGGGGTGATTTTAATTTGATTTCCCATGGAGTATGCTCACTGGAAGAGAATTCTCTTCCCAGAAGGCATCCAGCCACACAGACACACCTATATTTCCATAATGTGATAATCTGGCATTTGAGAATGGAAACACAGTTGGCCCTCAGTATCCACAAGGAATTGGTTCCAGGATCCCCCGCAGATACCAAAATTTGCGGATGCTCAAGCTCCTTATATAAAAAGGCATAGTATTTGCATATAAGCTACGCACATTCTCCTGTATACCTTAAATCATCTCTAGATTACTTATAATACATGATATAATGTAAATACTTGTCAATACAATGTAAATGCTATGTTGAAGTTTTGCTTTAGGGAACTTTCTGGAATTCTCTTTTTCTGAATATTTTTGATTTGTTGTTGGTTGAATCCATGGATGCGGAAGCCATGGATATGGAGGTCGACTGCATCAGCCGATATCGACTGTATCGGCCATCTGCCGATGCTCAAAAGTTTTTCTTGGCTAAATAATTCTTGTTCGCGTGTCATCTGACCTATTTTTTAAATTAAATTTATTGCTTGAGGGCTCGTCCCCTTGCACCGCCCTCACCACCTCCAGGTAGTGTGTCTCTGCATTTTAGTAGGAAATTTCTATAACTATTTGTTAAATTACAAATAGCTAGGAACTTGAGAGTGTTGCTTGAGAGTGTTGCAAGAGCAGACATGATTGTTGATTATTTCTATGCTTTTTTTTTTAAAGGAAAAAGAAATCCCCAAAGTTCAACTGATAGTGATTATGAAGGCCACTTCTATCAAAACACACAGTTGAATGATATGAGGATGGCAACTTGTATGTGTTTATTTTCGTCAAACTCAATCTACAATATCCTTATCGGCTCTCCCAACAGTCCTAGGCCCTGGAACTCCACAAAAAGGTCAGTGTAAAGGGACACCAAAATTTAACTTAAATTTGATAATCCTTAGAATTGTTATGATAAAAGGGCTTAGAGTAATGTAGATGGATGTGTCCAATGCTATAGGTGATAAATGACTGTGATGAAGGTGATAAAAAAATGAAAAAGATGGGAGTTTATTCAACTGGGGGACAAAGGATGTTTTTTATAATGAGGGAAAAGGACAGAAATTAGTTGGTAATGTAGAAATCATTGCTGAAGACCAAGGTTGTGAGTGTTCAGAGTTGGGTATAATAATAAAAGTTGCAATGCTTCCTCAAAGTGATCCGGGAGGCAAGCGTGGAGGAGACACTAGGGCTGGTTCTTACAGCCATCTCTGGGTTAAGCAAATAAAAAAACAAGATGGGATCCACAGTTTCAGATTAGGATGGTTTCCTTGGCAGACTTGTGTGCAGTGTTTCTGACAGTAGAGAAAAAGGGTGTGCAAGAGGAGAGGGAAAGTAGAATCAGTAAAGACATAGATGCCAGTATAGGCAGACCTCCTCCCTCCTCCCCACGTTTCTGCCTAGTAGCTGATAAGATCTCCTCTGAATGCTGGCAGGTTATTGCTCATAGAGAGAACTGAAATATGAATATAATTAGCCTATAACCATATGAGGACAATAGAAAGCAAGATGGTGTTTTTAGAATACCGAAAATTCTAAAGTTCCTTAATAAGCTTCTTAGTATAGTTCATTTTATTTGTTTCTGGAACCCAGGGAAGACAAGCAACAGTTTATGATTATGGGATTATATATGATACATACCGAATATATGATTTATATGAATCATAAAATGTACGATTTTTTATACTTAGCATGATTTAATTTAGTTGCTGCTTAATTCCTGAATTCTCTTAAGTTAAAAAACCCAAAAGTTATAATTAACTATTAATGTTAATGAATTTAAACCTTCCAGAAAGCACAAATCCAAAAGGAAGTGTCCAACAGATGATATGAGCCAGATATTTTATGGCCTTTCTTATTTTAGTTTCAAATAGTCTAAACATCAGTGGAAAAAAATTCTCTAGAGTTTTTCTGTTTTATCCTTCTAGAGCACAATTTTCTGGCCTGATACTGAGTATGGTCTTCCAACAGGTACACAATTATCTCACATTGGCAGTAGTTGGCATCTGCCAGATGAGCTGGGCAAAGAATCCTCTATAAAAGGCAAGGAGAATTCAACAGATGAGGAAAGTACATACTGAGATTTCTTTCTTTTTCTTTTTTTTAAAAGTAAATTTATTTATTTATTTTTGGCTGTGTTGGGTCTTTGTTGCTGCTTGTGGGCTTTCTCTAGCTGTGGCGAGCAGGGCCTACTCTTCGATGAAGTGCATGGGCTTCTCATTGCGGTGGCTCCTCTTTCTTGCCGAGCATAGGCTCTAGGTGTGTGGGCTTCAATAGGTGTGGTATGTGGGCTCAGCAGTTGTGGCTTGCGGGCTGTAGAGTGCAGGCTCAGTAGTTGTGGCGCACTGGCTTAGTTGCTCCATGGCATGTGGAATCTTCCTGGACCAGGGCTCGAACCTGTGTCCCCTGTATTGGCAGGCGGATTCTTAACCACTGCACCACCAGAGAAGTCCCCATAGTGCGATTTCATAATGCAGCATGGTGGCATGGTTATTGCTTAATTGTGGTCAAGGTTATGGATGTATCTTTTCATGGTAAATGACAGAGAACATGACTCAACAGCTAAGGTAACAAAGAATTACTGGCTTCTGGGACTGTAAAGGCACAAATATTGAATAGATAAGGCTGGATCTAGCAGTTCAACCATAGCTGGCTTCTCACAATGCCAGACGGCTGTCAGTGTTTCTGGAGGTCATAAGTGTCCTTATTTATATCCATCAAGAAAAGTGTGTCAGTGGATGAGCAAGAGATCTTTTTTTAGAGGCCTCCATCAAACGTCTCCTTACATGTTATTGATCTGCACTGAGTCACAGTCTCATGTCTAATCAATCAGTATGGACATGGGAATAGGACCTCTTGATTGGCTGAAGCCATTCTAGGCCTATCCCTGAAGCAAGGGAGGGATCAATTTCCTCTTGAAGTACATTGATTGAATCAGAGAGGATCTTACACTTGAACAAAACTCAGAATACCATTGTCAAATGGAAAGAAAATGGATGTAGGGCATCAAACCCCAGCAAAATTCTCTGAAATGGGCAAAAAGCTCTTTCACATTGGGATGGAAAGGTGTCTACAGTTCCCTCAGTTTATTATATTAGATGCAACTGGAATGAAACGTATGGCCTTTCGCTATAGGCTAATAAAGGAAATGGCTGTTTCTCCTGTGGAAAAGCCAACAAGTTTAGTGTAGAAAGGGGGAGGCAGTGTGAGGCCACTGGAATGGTATTTAGGAAGGCTCTGGTTCCCAAACAAATACAACCACAAGTTGGATATGTGGCTCTGAGTCTTTGAACTCTTCTGGGCCTCTGATGTCAGGTAGCTTGTGACTTTAAACACTGTGCCTTTCTCTGAGATGAGCGGGTGTACACAGCATAGGTATGGATTATCTATTTACAAGAATATGTAAGAACTCAGAATTTTTGTATCATTTTCTTAAGCTATGAATAATGCAATGGCTGGTAAAAGGACGCATAGGTTATTATTTCTTCCATGAATGATTGAGACAGGGCCATAATTAATCAACAGTCATACAAATGACAAAAACTGGTAAAGTGGTTTAAATAGGAGGAAAGAAATCCTCCATACTAACCCACAGGTGACCTTCAACAGAGAAAATGGGTTTTATGCCATAAATAAACATAATAAGTTAATGAACAGGAAGTGGCTCATTGTTTAAAAAAAAAAAAAGATCATCTGATTATCTCTTGCTGATTATATAAATGCCAGAGAGCAATTTTAAGTCTTCTAAAGATAACTAGCATAATTTACAAATGTCTTTATACAGAGTAGCAAAGGAGTGTGCGTGTGAAAAAAGTATGCTGACCTTGCCAAAAGACCTTTATAAATTAAGGTGTGAAAGAGAACACAGATTCTGTTATACCATTCTGTCACTGACCAACACTTTAAGCAAGAGTTGGTAGCTAATTCTTGATTTCTGAATAAAAAGATAAAGAATCCTTTCAGAGGAAATAGATGCAATTAAAACAGACAAATCTCATCAGAGTATTAAAACCAGTCTTGGGTTTTTCACCAGAAGTTCAGACTCTGGAATTAGGGATTCTGAGATCAGATCCCAGTTCCAGGACTTGCAGCTTTGGCAAGTCACTGAATGTCTCTAAGCCATGGTTTAAACATCTATAAAAGAGGGAGTGAACAGTACCTACTTGGTAGACTTGTTGTGGGTATTAAATGAGGGAATGGACATAGAGCCCTGAGGATGATGCCTGCACATAATAAATGCTCAAAACCTGTCATGTCTTAGGGAGTATATTCTCCTTCCTGGCTTCTGTGTAAGAAACTGCATGAATGTCATACTTCAGGGATCAATGTCATAGGTTAACCAGTTTTTCATGACTCACCTCCACCCACTCAATGAACAGAAACTCATATCATCCCAGGCCTATTCAGCCTGGTTTGGTTCACCATGATTTTGCATTGTCCAGCACAGTGCCTGACCTAGTAGCAGGCATGCAATGAATATACATTAGTGCTGTAGCCTGGGTAAGCAGGTAGCTGCTCTGGCCTGCTGGGTGGTGCTGATGAGGGAGCTGGTCCCACTCTGGCCAAGGGGGGAGATGTGTTGTTTTAACTTGTTGCACATTTTCCTTTTCACTGTCCAGAGCACTGACCAGGCCTGCCTGTTCCCCTCAGTCTTCTCGCCTAAGCCAACCCCACCCATCTAACTCCCTTATCCATTAACACACTCTCTTACTGCTTTCAACATGATGTTTCAATATGGTCTCAGCATATCTGAAAACAAGTGTCCTTCTTCAACCATTGCAAGAAAATATTTTTATGACTATAGAAAAGATTTCCTGATCTTTCATTTCTTTCTCACTTTTCAAACCAGAGATCTTTACTTGCATGTGACAATATTGGACAACTACATTCTTTTGCCAGTTTCTGCAGCGAAGGAAAAAAGCTGACATTTCTGAGTACCAAAAATGAAGCAGCATTGTGCTAAGTGCTTTTACATAAATTACATAATTTAGTAACCTAATAACCTAAAAGATGTAGCAAGTGTTAATATTTTTATTATAATCCAGGAAACTGTGGCTCAGAGAGCCTAAATAAATGGTTCACAGACTAGCAAGAGCCAAAACTGGGATTTAAATAGAATTTAAAAGTCATGCTATTTCTATTTGATTCCCTGCCTCCTCTATATTATATGCTTTTGATCATTTTCATCTCATACTCTAGTCATCTTAAAGCACAGGTCAAATGTTGCGTATTCTTTTATGCCCAACAATGACTTTGTTAAAAATGTTTCTCTTTTTTTTTGAGTGAAGATTTAACCAGTATTCTAGAAGTAAAATGAATCTCACAAGTCCTTAGAGAGAAACTGAAGCACAGAATGTAAGAGCATAGAATTTGGAATCAGAGAGACATGATTCCTGGGAAACATAATTAATCATCTTTCTGAACCTTAGTTTCTTCATTTGTAAAATGGGGATTTTAACACCTAACACAGAGGGGTTTTGAAATGAAGTGAGGTAATACCTATAAAGCACTTAGCACCAGACCTTAAACAGTATGCTCCCTTCAAGACCAATGGTTCTTTCCAAGAGGTACCCAACTAGGTTGTGAATTCTTTGAACCCACATGATCCTCATGTCTCAACTCTGAGAAATAAGAAAATAGGTACGGTAAGGTGTGAAAAGAGGAGAAAAAGTACTCATTTCCAAAAGGGTGGGTTTTGGCACCTAAGTTTTTCAGTAGCTTCTGGATTGCAGCTGCCTTCAAAAACTTGGACGTTGCAGTTGCGAATACACAAAGAATTAATACGAAGTGGAAACAAATGTCCGTAAACCTTCTAGCAACCTATAAGGCCAACTAGTTTTTCCCAGTTCTAGTTTTCTTCATCTTCCAGGTTACCTACTACTGAATATAAGCTATAAACTAGCTTACCTACTTTAGTAAAAGATGTTTTGTATGTTTGACCTTTAAAATCACATATGTCAGTAGAAAAATTTTTCCCCTTCCATAATAAACAGCAAAATGCTTCTATACCTCCAATTAAGAATACTGGGAATTGTTTTTGAACAAAGATAAATCAAGCAATCTCCTTTATTTAACAATTGTTTAGAGCAATATAAGAGAGAGAGAAAGAGAGCATGCACATTTTTGTTTTTTAACAGTCTGTCCAGTTGTCACATGGATTTCTTTCTCTTAGCCACTTATAGGTCACAAAGTTGGAGAAAGAGTGAGAGTTTAGGCAACCAACAAACAAGTTTTTACCACAAAGAAGAATATATTTTTGTTTATCTAAGTCTGGAAAATGATGAATCTCTTAGCAGGTGATACTCACAAACCCAATATGTGTAGTTCAGGCTTTAAGAAGCTTAAACTTCCTGCACAAATGAAACTGATTCCCTGGAATGTACCTCCCTTCTCAGCCACACATCCTGGCTTGGGAAACTCATACTCAGCTTTCAAAACAGCACTGAAATAGCACCTCCTCTTTGGCTCTTCCCTGGAGGGTAACTGCTTAGTATGTCCATAGCACCAGGAGTGTGCCTCTAATGCAGCTCTTCTCACTCCCTGCCAGTGGTTTGTTTAGGTGAGTGTCACTGCCACTGGATGTGGGTACTTTGAAGGCAGGCATTCTATTCAGTCCTTTGTTCCCAGCCAGTATCCCAAGGATTGGGATATAGTTGTTTACTACACTTCACTGAATGAACAACTGTAATATTGACCGACTTTTTTACCTACTGTTTTAGCTTTTTATTTCTTTGTTTTAGTTATTGGTTATTTCAATTATTCGCTCATGATTCTGCTATTTGAGCAGGGCTTTGTGGGGCAGCTCTTTCTGTTTCACGTGATTTGGCTGGGATGGCTCTGCTGGGGCTGGAAGATCCCAGGTGGCTTTAGCTGAAGTAGAAGAAAAGGCTGAGGTCTAGATGGTCCTCTTTCCCTTACATCCTCCAGGGCCTCTCTCCATGAGGCCTCTTTCTGTGGGACAATTGACCTCTTACTTGGTGGCTCAGGATTCAGGAGGGGGAAAGTGGAAGCTGTCAGGCTTCTTAACGCCAGAACTCTCACTTTTATCCCATTCTATTGTTCGGACAAGTCGCAACCCACCTCAGATTCAAAGAGGGGGGAAATCAATGGAAGGAATGGAAGGAATTGTGGCTAGCCATCTTTGCAGACAATCTACCATGTTCTATGCTTGACACCTCAGACCTAAGAGCTCTGATGAGGACTGGAAACTACTCTCTTGTCATAAATTATTTCCCTGTTATATACCGAGATTTTGTGGAAGATTTTAGAAATACTATTTTGCATTAGAGTTTAAAATTTTTTTTGTGGGGGGTGATTGTGGGTGGGTGTAATTGTGGTTATTTGACTTTTCTCTGAAAATTTTCTATGACAAGATTTCTGGGTGAAGCTTGTTTCTGAAAAGAGGAAATAATAACTGCCTTAATTTTATGACTATTCTCTTACATGTGTATCTTTGGACTTTGGGGAGTAGTCAAATTGAGAGAAGTCATATGAAATAAAGTATCTTTTAAATTGAGGTCCAAAGAGAAGGTTCTCTTTAATAATAGATAACGGGGAGTACTTATAATACTAATTATAGGTATGGCATTATATTCACCTATATTTCATTGTTGCCATTATGTACAACTATCTCCCCTCCATCCAAAGTAGTTACAATAACCTTTTCTTTTAAAGAAAATCTGTTTTGTAGTTTTTTTTTCTTCTTCTTCTTTTTTTTTAAACAAAATGAAAGCTACATAAAATTAAGACGAAAGATAGAAAACAATTGCACACTTACTCAGGTGCCTACTTAAGCTGTTTGCTCTCCAGAGCCTTTTAAAAATATGATTTTTTTTTAAAGTAGAAGAAGTACAGGATACATATAATATTGGAGTTGGGAGAGAGAGGCCCCTATTATCATCTTGCCCAGCACCTCCATTCTGTAGATGAGAGTGACTCTGGAAGTTACATAATGCAATATATGAAAAGTCAAGAAAAACTATTACTTAGAGAAATGTGTTAAGAATGAAAAGTCACAGAAATTCATCTTTGAAATGTTATTTAACTTTGTATATAACCAGAACTCTGGAAAAAATGGGAAGAGATATATATGAAGGCAATTAAAATACTCATCGTTCAGTAAATACCTTTAGCAAGAGAGACTTAAAATTCTAGTTCTCTTTACCTTTGAATTATAGCTAGATAAGGATTCACTGTTTTAGTTACAAATCCTAATTTGGAAATGTTCACAATTTGTAAAAGTTAGTCCATATTTGGAACCCAGAATGCCATGTATTGTCTTCAAATATACTGTTCACATACAGAATAGAACATGTATGCATGTGTAACTGGCCAGTCATTAGCTTCATACAGAACCTATTCTTTCATTCATTCATGAGACAAATACTTATTGAGCTCCACTGATGTACCAGGTAACATTCTAGTCACTGGTGACACAGTAATGAACAAAACAGACAATCCCTTTGCTTATAATGAGAGTTTACAATCTAATGGGAGACAGTATTTTTTTACTTTGGAATGAAGCCTAAACGAATGCTAAACGTTCACTGACGTTGACATCTCTAAGTGCAGGGAAATGGGAAAGTACTTCTCAACCACTCTGAATTTGTCTTACCCTTTCCTCATCAAACTGTAACACTTCCCACTTACTAGCACATTTTTTCCCCCAACAATAATAATACAAAAATAATGATACTAATAATACAAAAGTTTTGTTGGATTAATTCAAAATGTTGTTATTATCATCAATATTTATCATTATTCCAGCAGAATTAATCTGAATATTAGCATGGTATAGAGAACTGTAATGTAATACCAGAAAGAACTTGCAAATTCATGATGGGCACCTCTGACCCCCTTTTTAAAATGTGTTCATCCCTCAGGGTTCCTTCAGTAGCTTACTTGTATTTTAGCAAAATGTTCATTCATTTAATTGTTGTCTGTATATTTGCAATCATCATTAGACAGTGGTCTCCTTGAAAGTAGGACTATACCCTATTCATTCCTTTATATCTATAGCATCAACCTGATTCATTCAGCAAGTGTTTATGCAATCAGTACCTTATTTAAGACTTGATTGGATCCAGGATCATTGGACCTTGCAAATGCCTTGTGAGGCAGGTAGCACAGGTGTTATTTACATTTTATAGGGAAGAACCTGAAACCTCTGGAGGTTATTTATTTTATGCTCAAAGCCACAGTGCTTATGAAGACTGGACAAAGAATTTGAATTTACATCCTATGACTCCAGGTCCAGTGCTCTTTCTCTGAAACCTCAGCCCCTCCTTGCATTTATCTGTCTATCTCATTGTCAGGGGCATGTCTTCATCACCACTCTCTGTATTCCTGTTTTGTTTTGTTTACATCTCTTCTACTTGCTTAACCTTGAATTGAACATTTAACTTTTACGCTGATTCAGTAGCCATAGGGGAAGGGAGGCTAGAACAAATAAACTGTTCTATTATTCTTTAAAAGATTAGTCACCACTTTTTCTTTGGCTCCCATACCTTTGATAAGTCTTAAGCAACAGAGTCACCTAAAAGAGTTCTAAGGCTATGAGTATCTTATTCTGACTTGAGCTTGTAGTATTTTTCATTATATAAAGACTGAGAAAATTTGAGTGAGGGGATGATACACTTAGAAGACCACAAGGCTGGCAACATGGAGGAAGAGAAAAACAGTTATAGAGAGATTAATTAGGGGACAATTATAAGAGAGTAACAAACACACACACACAAGTTCTGACATGCTAGATTGCCTTACATTAAAAAGTGAAGAGGAAAAGATAATCCAGAAGGAAGGAGACTGAGAAAAAACAGTGCAGGGTGAGATAATGAGATCTTTAGTTTTCACATACTAAGATCAAAGTGTGGTCCTTAGACCATCTGAGATTTTGGTTATCAAACCATAGTGGTACCCAAATATCTGACTTACTGATTCAGACTCTTGAAGTAAGGCCCAAGAATCTGCACCACAATAGCATCTTTAGGCAATTCTTATATACACACTAAAGTGTGAGAACCAATAGACAATAAAAGCAATGTTTTATGAAGTACTGTGTGCATATAAACCACCTAGGGTCTCGTTAATATACAGATTCTGCTTCAATAGGTCTGAAGTGGGTTTTTAAACAAGCGTGTGTGTTTTTAAACAAGCTCCCAGGTGATGCCAATGCTGCTGGTGTGCCAATGCACACTCCGAGTAGCACGTTATTAGATACTGGGGTAGCTGCAGTGACGTGTGCTGTGGAAGATTAGATTGAAAAAGTAGATTTTAAGAAGCTTCACTGTGATTTACGACAGAATTCTTCTTTGGCAACTCATCAGGAAAATTTGCTAGAGATTTCAGATTACTTTGCAGTGTTTTTGTGGGTGGGACTCTCATTTGGACTGGCCAAGAGGCAGCTTGGCTCTATGCAATTTCAGTTGTAAAATACTGGATGGGAGACCAAAGGACTCCCTGTATTTCTGATGGGGGCTCCTGCCCTGCCTTTTCTAGTTTCAAATAGTTGGGAAAAAATGGATTCTTTGTGTAGCATATCACTCAGGCTAGTTTATTATTGCTCATCTGTTTTATTCCTGCCAATTAAGAGCAACAGCTGTCCTGCAGGGATGGTGGTCGTTAGGAAGTGACACAGCTGTGGGATTTAGATGAGATAACAGTTGTACAGCTAAGACAAGGCATCACTGGAATGCAAAATGCCATAAGCCTGATTTATAGCACATATCCAAGGGGGAAAAACTTAAACCAAAATCAACTAAAATAACAACTCACCCTATAGGGAAAACAAAACAAAATATCAACTCAGAGATGTTTAGCCCCAAAGTCAAGTTTTCTCAGACTATTTTAAAAACAAGATTTGGACTAAAAATTGACCTAGAGAGATTCCAATTACCTCAGTTGCCTACAGTGCCCAGAGTTATGAATTTGTGTCTGAGACTTAAATATTTATGCAAAATTCATCCTCTTCTTGCTCAATACAACTTGACATTTCCACATCCCTAGGCCTTAGTGTGTGACAAAGAGAGTGGACTTGCTGAACACAAAAACAATGATCAGTGACTAATATTTAGAAAGTGGTATTATCAAAGTAAAAATATCTCTTCACCAATGGAGTGACTCACAACCCAGTGGACTCTAGATAAATAACTATTTTCTTCTTTTTAAAAGTGAGGGGAGGGCTTCCCTGGTGGCGCAGTGGTTAAGAATCTGCCTGCCAACGCAGGGGACATGGGTTCTAGCCCTGGTCTGGGAAGATCCCACATGCCGTGGAGCAACTAAGCCCATGCGCCGCAACTACTGAGCCTGTGCTCTAGAGCCCGTGCTCCGGCAACAAGAGAAGCCACCGCAATGAGAAGCCCACGCACCCCAATGAAGAGTAGCCCCAGCTTACCACAACTAGAGAAAGCCTGTGCACAGCAACGAAGACCCAACGCAGCCAATCAATAAAATAAAATTTAAAAAAAAAAAAAAAAAGTGAGGGGACTTCCCTGGTGGCGCAGTGGTTAAGAATCCGCCTGCCAATGCAGGGGACACGGGTTTGAGCCCTGGTCCGGGAAGATCCCACATGCTGCTGAGCAACTAAGCCTGTGCATCACAACTACTGAGCCTGCGCTCTAGAGCCCGCAAGCCACAACTACTGTGCCCACGTGCCACAACTACTGAAGCTTGCGCATCCACAGCCCATGCTCTGCACCAAGAGAAGCCACCACAATGGGAAGCCCGCACACCACAACGAACAGTAGCCCCCGCTCTAGAGAAACGTCGCAACTAGAGAAAGTCCACGCAGCAACAAAGACCTAATGCAGCCAAAAATAAATAAATAAATAAATTTATTTATTTATTTTTTAAAAGTGAGAATAGAACCATCATTATAATTGCATATTTCAAAAGAAATGTAGCATGAATAATACAATTAGTTATTACAATTAAATTCTGCTACCTAATGTTCCTTACATACATCCCAAGGTTTTTCAGACATCCACATCTTTGTCTTCCTGTTGGAATACATCCTTTTTCTCATCCCTGAACACCAAAATCTTACTCATCTTTCAGAAACCATATCATATACAAATCCTCTGTAAAGTCTTCTGGGATCCTCTCAACTGAAATTAATATATTCCTACCTTGAATTCCTATCACCATTTAGCTGTCCATGTCTTATGTCACCTATACCTTTCTCCTTGGAATTACAGTTACCTAAGCATTAGCTTTATCATCTTTAATCTTTAAGTCATTTGAAGTCAAGATTTGTGTCTGATTCATGTTGGGAGCTATATTGCTCTATTGAGTAAGTGCTGAATTAAAAAAGATAGGTTGGTTTGAACAAGCTCCCTTCAAGGTTCTGGGAAGGGAGCACACTTATTAATTCAGCTTTGGTCAAGGAAGAGTGACTAGAATTTGAGAGATGAACAGGGAGGGGACAGAGGATGGGAAAGCTTGCCCAGTCAGGAAGGTCAGATAAATTAACCCAGACAATGAATGGGCTGGCTGTTGTAACCTGGTCATATGCTTGGATTGAATGTTAAGGTTATTACTTCAGAGTTGCTTAAGTTTCTTAAGGAAGGGCGTCAGGAGAAAGATTTCCACAAAATACTGGGTTTATATATGGAGGCACAGTATTTGTATTGTTACTGTTCCTGTGCCACTGCATAGTACCATATTCCTAGTGTCCAATTTTGCCAGGTTTGTTTGTGCTGAGCCTGAGATACTCCAGCACAGATCCTTAGTAGGAACAGAAGTCATCTAGCTAGAATTGATTTGTTGCCATTCATCACATTTAACACAGGGATAGTAGTGATAATATATAATTTGCTAAGGGACATGAGGAATTGGTACGTGATTTCAGAGAGCAAAAGAGTACTTTCTTGGCTGTGATGGTCAAAGAGGGCTTCGTTCATTCATTCATTCAATTAGTAGATAGTACCTGAGTGCCTGTTTTTCAAGTCCTTGTCCTTATGGAGTTTATGGTCTTGCTGGAGAGATATATTGTCAATACAATCACACAAACAACTGTAAAATCACATCTATGATAATAGTTAATGAGATAATCGGTGTATAGTGTTTGACATATTTCCTTGGACCTATTAAGCAAATGTTTAATAAATACTAGCTATTCTAGTGATTAGTTCTTAATCTAAAAGAAATGGTGTTATAAAAGGTGTTTGAGCAAGGAAATGAAAATGATCAGAGATGTGTTTTCTGTGTAATTTAGGGTTATTTGTCAGAGAACTTCAAGAGGAAAGCAACTAGAATTGGGGACTCTTGTCCTCTTTCAAATTTATATTACACGTGTCATGAAATAGGGCATCTGTAGTGGGAAGAGAGAGGTGGAAACATATTAGAACGGTATGGAGAATTGACATAGAATAACTAATTTGAATGACAGTAGGTAGATGCAGAGATTTGGATCATGGGTGACCACAAAGGTGGGGGTGATATTGAAAGAACTTGGGGGACATAGTATTAGGAACAGGCTCATGAGGGGGATAATGAATTACAATTGGACTCATGATGAGATTCAAGGATGGAGGATTTCAGAGAGTGGGTAGGGCTAGAGATTTAGATTTGGGAGTCACTCACATGGACTTATTGTTAAAACTGCTGGGATATATAAAATTAATTTTGAAGGATCACAGAAGAATAAGGAAAATTTAGGAACCCTCTAAATTTGGGGGGTTGAGAGGAAAAAATTTCTGAGAAAGAGAAGGGAGGCCAGGAAGACAGAAGAACCATGATTGTGCAGGGTTAATGCAGCTGTGGAGGGCAGGGATTCTAGACGACAGGAGCTTCCAATTACTGGGAAAGCTTGAAGTAAATGGCAGCTGAAAAGGGCTGCTGGGTTTGGCCATAGGAGATCACTGATGATCATCCAAGGACCAATTCAGAAAAGCTGTATGGGGCGGCCAGATTTTTTGAGGAACACTCAGGAACTGAAAGGTGTGTACACAGACTGCTTTGAAGAGAAGTTGGGTGGCAAAATTAAAGAGCAAGGTAATAAAATCATTTAGGCTGTGGGAGTAGCAAAGGTGAAGAAAATTTTCTTAGACTTTTCATAGACCTGAGCCAGGATCTATATTTGAAATATGCAGGTATTTTCCATCCTATGGTCTATATTTGGCTAGATCAAACAATCTGGGTAAGCTAATGAGACGAAACTGGAGCAGACACATTCTAATCTGCACCGAACCTGGCACTATTCTGATTTGTTATAGAAAAATGATGTAATTCCATTTCTAAATTATTGAAACTGGCTATGGAATGGCAGACTAGACCTCCATTCTACCTGCTAGAGGTAGTGCACCTTGGTCAGACAGATAATGTTCATGCTAGGCTCTTGGTAGTGGTTAATGAACAGGATAATAAACAATTTTAATGTTACACTGGTTTACTTGAGTGTCAATCTGATCATAGCACTATGAATGGAACCACAGCTACATGCATTTCTAATTTTGATTTAATGACATGAGAATTACTGAGTCCCATTTCTGGTTAGAGCTGGAGGCAATATTCTACAAGGCTGGTAGAGTGTGTATTACATATGAGTGCATGTATATGTGTGTGTATATATGTATATATATATTATATATATACATATATACACACATATAATAACTACAAGTTATTGAATGCTACTAGATTGAAGGAATGATGAATGATGGATTAGAAATACTAACTATAATCATCATTCCTACCCTACAAGATAGAGAATATTACCCTGCTTTTTAAAATGAAGAAACTGGAATTGTAGAAGTTGTCCAAGGTCACACAGCTAGCAGAGAAGTGCAGTTAGAATATATGAACCCAGCTCTTCCTTTCAAACTCTTTCTCCTTTTTGGATGTATAAACAGGGGAGAAACATAGGGATGAGGCATATTTTATAAGGGATAGGAGGAAACTATTATTGGAACTTGTGTCTTGAATTGCATTGAATTCATGAAGTGACCTAGTTTTTCTTCATCTTTTATGGAACTTGTTGTTGTAGAAATTTGGAGTCACAAGAGACCTTAGGGAACCTCATTTTTGGAAACTGAGGCTAGAGATTCTCTTAGCATCATCCAGACTCTTCATGGCTGAGCCAGGACCACAACCAGACCTTCTGCCTCCAAGTCCTCAGTCTACTCATCTAGGTCTTAAAATATATGAAGAAAAGTGAATTTATGGATTTCTCAGTGACTTGCTTCTATCATTTAAAGGCTTTTCAGTATTCTGGGCAGACTCTCCTTGTAAACCTTGGGTGCCTTGAACTCATGTGGATATTGTTATGTTAAAAACTTTTCTCAGTAGAGTTCTGTCTATTATGTTTTGACTGATATTTAATTTTTCTTTTACAAGTTGAATGATATAAGGGCTCTAAGGTGTATGGCATAAAATTTGTTGTTAAAATAAGGAATAATGGCATGTCAAAGCGATTTATATTGACAATTTAATTGGAAATGCTGCCATTAGCATAAAACATTCCACTTGGTATGGGTTTTACATTCCTATTAAATAAGAAAAAGTGAACCTCTACACATTATTATCAGCATTATACAAATGATGTTTGATACTGCAACTTTTTATGCTGTGATATTTCATTAAAGTAGCATGAGTGTGATGATCCTTAAGGTCGTTTATGCTTATCCAGAATAAAGCTTCAAAGCTTCTTAAAGAAGTTTTGGCTTCTTTGAAAAAATGGCATTGGTCTATTATATAAGGCATCATTGCTCCTTTCATTGTGGCTAAACTTTAGAAATAGATGCTACAGAGATAAAATACCACCTGGGATATTTCTCCCTTAAAGCAGGACAGTAATTGTAACAGGCTTGGTGCTTTGAGGATTTATTTTAAACATTCCTAAAAAAGTAGAGTTTGTAATTTTCCTTCAGATTACAAGCTGACATTTTGGAAAAAAAAAAAAAAAAGAGTAGCAGGGAATGCAGCACTTCTATGTGGTGGCAGCTGATAATTACCATAGTGTGAGTGGGGCTAGATATAACCCAGGAGTTTTAAGAAGCATGGCAGATCACAGTGCTTTAAGAGTAACTCCATTCGGGAATTTTGCTTTGTTAGGCAAATTGAACTGTCTTGCTTCATGGATCTCATCTCACTTTCTTCTTTTGCTTTCCAACCAAGAACTACCTTTCTGTCTTCAATTCCAAGGTTGTTGTCAGGAAGAGCTACATGCAAAACTCAAAGTGAAATGTAGAAGATCTTCTAAAGGGAACAGTACGAAAACAGTTCTCACCACGTGTAACGGCTCTGGAGAGGTCCACTGGGCAGTAGCATTTTGCATCATTTAAGATGTTTACACTTTTTTTTTCAGAGAAAGTAAAGAAATTGTTTTATTGCTAATGTCAAAATAAGGAAATGTCACATGGGCTAGGCTTTGATATGTGCCCACCTGGGGAACTTACAGGGAATTGTTAATCCAATTGTATGAGAAGAAATGAGAGAAGGATGGCTCCCCGTGAAAGGAAAATGGAAAGACTTCAAACATATATTTTCAACTGCAGTTATTAGACATACACAATTTACTTTTAAAATTAATTATGCAGTATAGTTGCCCAAATTGGGTTGCTGACACAAAAACAAATGTGTGTATGGTGTGTGTGTGTGTGTGTGTGTGTGTGTGTGTGTGTGAAAGAGTGAGAGTGAGACAGAGACAGCTAGAGACAGAGATACAGAGAGACAGACTAGTACATGACCAGGACATTTCTGAGTACCTGTGATCTAAAAGTCAGTTGAAGGTTCAAATTCCCAAGAATGCAGATTGTAGTAACTGCTATTGCAATGAGATCCTATTACTCAAGAGTCATATTCTATATAATATGAGTTATTATTTGTTCTAAGTAAATACCCATTTCTAAGCATTTAACCCAGGAAACACCCCAAATGTCTCCCTCTGAAAATGCTGAAAGTATTTGCAATTAGGAACAGATCCAGATTATTTGGAGTCCAAGATCCTCTTAAAGAAAATAATACAAAGTTGTGAATATAAAATTAGATTCATGGCCCTGGAAAGAGCCTTGAGGGGCACTGAAGTTGAACTTCATTAGTTCTGTGGTAATTCCATTTGTACTTGGGAAATGGTCTAGTTTATATATAACAAAGGTGGAAACCTATCCACATTTGGTGATCCAGTGTTCCTTCAGGGAACACTGCGGTATTTAAGGCAGAGCTAACTTTGCCCTTATTGGTCACTTTCTTCCAACACTCATCTTTTATCCTACCATGTCTGCCTTCATTGATTTCTATTCTCTCTCCTACCTAAATCATGCAGATATGACTCTGCTTTGTACTTCTATCACTGCTTCTCCAAGCTTACATCTTCAATAAATACTTTATATCATCCTGTGTTAATACAGCATCATGTTAGTGTTATGAGCTGAATTGTGTCCCTCCCGGCTCCACAATTCATATGTTGAAGCCCTAACACCCAGTACCTCAGAATGTGACTGTATTTGGAGACAGGGCTTTAAAAGGGGTGATTACATTAAAATGAGGCTATTAAGGTGGGCCCTAATCCAATTTGACTGGTAAACTTATAAGAAGAGGAAATTTGGACACATAAAAGAGACACAAGGGATACACATGTACACAGGGATGACCACTGAAGAGGCAGCAAGAGCGTGGCCATTTGCAGGCCAAAAAGAGAGGCCTCAGAGGAAACCAACCCTGCTGGCACCTTGACCTTGGACTTCCAGCTTCCAGAGCTATGAGACAAAAATGTTCTGTTTGTTTAAGCCACCGTGTCTGTGGTATTTTGTTATGATAGCCCTAGCAAACTAATACAGTTAGCTAGAATTTGTCAAATAAACTGTCATTAACCAACATTCTCCTCACCTCAGTATGCTTAATAATATAACAGAAGCTAACTAAGTGTCCATAGGCCATCAAATATAGTGGCTGAATGAAAGAATAAATGTTTGCATGCATGCATGCATGTATACAATTAGGGTAGATTTCAACAGGAATTTATAATGAAAAAAAATGAAAAAAAAAATTCTATTTTTTTTCCCCTAGGACAATGTCAACTTCACAACTTCTTGTAGTGATGAAGACTGTAGTAAAATCCATGTTTTAACAGGTCTTACTGATGATCAAATACATATTCACTGAGTCCTTGTATGGTGGAAATTTAGGAAAATAAGAGTTGACTAAAGTTCCCTAAATGTATCAGGACACTGAATTATGACAGACATTCTTTTTCTGATGAAAGTTGTGTCCACAAGGTACAAATTACATTTTTTTTATGATATTGTACGGTGGGCTGGCTATTTACCTTAGGGCTTACAGGTTGCTGCCTGAAACTGTGAAATTTCCTTGAGTGTAAAAACCTACATGCTCAGCTTTCAGAAGAAACCTTAGGAAGACCTGTTCACACAACCTACGACTCATGGGATGTGGAACTAATCTATGTCAGAAAGCCAATTTATTAACTTGTAATCAGTTATAAATTACTATCCCTTTGAGCATGGTAATTCAGGAGAACTAATTACAGTCTACATGGTTCCTTGGTGAAAGCATATTAAGAGCAAAGGGAAATATTTAATCTTAAAGGAGAGTTTCACCTCGCTAGAAGTGCCTTCTGACAAATTGGTCTTCTGTTTTCTGGGGATATTTTATTTGGACTTGGAAGATTGTTTCTTCATCTATTATTCTATTGAATTATTTTATAAACATTATTTATTGAGCCTCTACAGTGGGCCAAACATTGTGCTAGGCATTAGAAATACAATAATGAACAATACTGACATTATCTCTGTCTGCATGGAACTTATATTTTAATTGTCATAGCTTAGCTAGTAAATTGCATTTACTTTTCCCATTGATTAACAATATTTCTTTTTACTTTAGCTCAGGAGTACTGCTATTTACATTCTGTAATGTTTATTTCCATACATGTTTATCAAAATATTGTATATATCTAATAAAATCCTTTTTCAAAGAATGGTTCAAGTTTTCCATAGAGGCTTAAGGCATCCAAATTCAAGGCCTCCCGTAGGCCAATACTTTAAAGCCCTAGGCATTGTAACACAAGTCGAAGTGACAGGAAAATGAATCTTCAAATAAACACTTTTACTTCATAGTTGTTCAAGGCAAGGTTAAATATTTCGATCTATGTATTTCCCCCCCTGTGTTGGAAGGACTCTACTGGGCTAATTCTCTAAAAGCAGAAAAAATTTCTAGGGGTTTATAGGTCAATACTTGATTTTATGCTTTCTCTTTCTGTTGACAACAAATCAAGTGAAATTTTGACTTTCCTGGATTTTCTGCATGCATGTCAGTACCACTTGTTCCTCTTATGACTTTCTTGCCTACCTAGCAACTCCGATTACATTGTCTGACCTTGATGAGCCATGTCATAGTTCTTGATGTTCGCACACATATAAAATCATTGTCCGGTTTATGATGTTAGAAGAAAAGAGAAGAAGAAAACATCTAATTTCAAGGCATTTTATATTTTCTGAGTTGCTTCTGTAGATTTTTATCCAAGGAGTGGGCTTGTAAAAGAACTGCCTGAGGTGGAAATGTAGGAAGGCAAAGATCTACAGAAGCGGCCCTTTATCTAACCACATCACCTCTCCGAAGCCATGATCCCTGTGAATTGGATAAAGTGAGCTGACTGGCACAACAGCCTGAAGGGTACAAAAACTAGACATCTGAAGAGACTTTCTTGTTTCAAGGATATACCTAACCTACTTTAAAAATATTCCTTTAATGGGGAGTTGAAAGGAAGTTCCTTCCTATTATGAGGTCGATGACTCCCTAGTTAGATTTTCCCTTTGTCATTTTGGGTGACTTTAAGTGGAATATTGTGATATTGTCTCTAAAGAGACGCTTTTTCCTTTGGCTTGCAAATAAATTAGATATTTCAAGAAGACCAATTCTCTGCTTTTAAACACTACTTATTTATAATTTCTTATTAGAGCCTCAACTAACATTTTAAAAATGTTACCACGATGCACATAAATACTACTGGCAAAGCTTTTGTGGCTACTGATGACACTATAAAAATATGCCTTCATTTTAAGAACTCTAGAGGATTTGTACATCTGCATAGCTCTAGAGTCCCCTGCTTTGTGGGGGAAGAACTGATGGGGAAGATGAGATCATTACCCACTCCTATCCTGTTTTCAATTTGTGAGAAGCCTGAATAAAAAGTACTTTCCCTCACTGTAGGTCTGCTATACTTAGTTTTATTACCCTCATATGTTTATTAGACACATAAGTGTCCTTATAAAGGAATTTTAAAATTAGTCCTTGTTCAATCATATATATGTGGTGCAATGTTCCTATCTTCACATACTTATGGGGATAAACATTTTGTCTTGGTTCTAAATCTTTCCATGCTAGTTTAGTATAGACTGAAGACATGCTCAAATAGAATCGTTGCAAGGGCCTTTGGTCTCTTGATTTTTTTTTTTCTTTTTCTTTTTTTTTTTTTTTTGTGTACGCGGGCCTCTCCCGTTGCGGAGCACAGGCTCTGGACGCGCAGGCTCCGGACGCGCAGGCTCAGCGGCCGCGGCTCACGGGCCCAGCCGCTCCGCGGCATGTGGGATCCTCCCAGACCGGGGCACGAACCCGTGTCCCCTGCATCGGCAGGCGGACTCTCAACCACTGCGCCACCAGGGAAGCCCTGGTCTCTTGATTTTTAAAGTTTTTTAATCATGCAGTTGGAAGAGCCTGGCCCAGGGAGGTGGGGGCCTTGGTCCTACACCTCACTCCAGCCACTTGCTGGCTATGCCCTCTGATTATGACCAAGACACTGGACTTCTGAGAACCTTAGTCTTCTTGTCTGCAAAGCGATAGTATTGCACTTATCTCTATGCTCTTTAAAGTTTTTCCAACTCTACAAGTCTATGGGTTTCTTTGAGAGGTTACCAAGACTACGAGAATTACAGTCTTGGTAGTTACTACTACCAAGAATACAATTACATACTGTATGTGTGAGTTTATTTGTCCTTCAACACAATTAAGCACCTCCTGGACAGTGACTTCACTGTATTCATTTCTGATGATTCTTAGTATTTTCAAAGGGTATAACCAGAGTTTCATATGGTTCCATCCACCTTTACGGAAAGAGATCAGACTCAAGAGAACATAGTCTTTGGCTCACCATCATTTATTGAATTAGTTTAATGAAATGTAAATGAATGAGCTTCCACTCAGGTACAGTTCTGTGTGAAGCTACCTATAGAGGGACAGAAATTCATTCAACATTTGGTCAGACTTACTTTCAATCAACGTCAAGACTTAACCTTAATCTATCTCTTGAGGGTGGAAAAGGGAGCAGGACTGTTTGGTCTTAATATAGCTATTTACTTCTACCTGTCTTTATAAACAAAATTCAACATGCTATTTATGAGAGGATTTGAATACTGCACTTAAGATGATTATTTCCCTCTATTTGTTTATGTGTTTTGTTTTGTGCTACTTCTAGGCACTAGAATATACCAAAAACAAAAACAAAACAACCATATACAACAAAGATCATTTCCTTGGAGCTTATATTCTAGTAAGGAAGTAGGGGAGGCTGACAATTAACAATAGACATAATAATTAAATAATGAAGTGTGCAACTCTGTATCATATATGATATAGTATGGGTTAAATGCAATGGGAGAAAGAAAAAAGCAGAAGAGAGTTAAGGGGATTAGGATGCTGGGGGAGGTGGTCTGTAATTGTAAATAGGCTTTTCAGTTTATTGCATATGGAGAAGGTGGCATTTGAGCCTCAAGTAAGTGAGGGGATGAGCTGTGTAGATAATAGAGAAAAAGTGTTCCAAGAGAGGGAAGAGCAAATACAAAAACTCTATAAAGTTGCACAGTGCCTGGAGTGTCGAGATATATTAAGGCAGCTAGAATGACTGCAGCAGGAGGGACAAAGAAGAGGCAAGGGGCAGATCACATAGAGCATTAGCTGAAAATTTGCCACTTGTTTCTCCAGATCCATTCTTTTCTCTTTTACACACTGTTCTGTGCCCTGAAAGGCAGACATGTATGGACTATATCAACAAACTCCTTGGCCTATCACCTCCCAGTGGGGTTTAGCCAATGTAAGTTACAAATAGAAGATGTGAAGGCTGGAGAATACTGAGGTCAGGAAATTACTCCCCTGGCTTCTTCCCTGCTGGGTTGCTGCTTAGTGACTTTACCCTTTACCAAAGGCCACAGCTCCTGTCAGGCAGCCCTCTCCATGAAGCTACTCTCCTGGGCTCATGTAATTGGTAACTGCTTTCTCCTCTTGCCCCATTAGGACTACAAATGGTTATAGCTCTCCACTGCTCCTAGCCTCAGGGTAGTGCACCATCTATAACTGATCTTTTTAAACCTCACCCTCACCTTTGTAAGTAGTCCCTTTATTAAACTCCCTTCAATCACCAGTTTAATTTTGCTACCTATTTTCCTTACAGGTCCCTGACTGACAAAGGTGTTAGAAACTATTATAAGGATATTGGCATTTATTCTGAGAGAGATGGGGAGAGATGCAAAAGGGTGACTTATATTCTAAAAGATCTATCCAGCTGCTGTGTTGAAAATTTTAACAGGGCAAGGTGGAAGAAAGGAGAACAGTTGGGAGGCTACAGCTGTAATCCAGGTGAGACACATTTCATTTGTATCCAGCTATAGAGACCAGTTATTTTGAGTCAATACCCAGTCAATCTCAAATGCATCTCACAAGCCCTGATACAAAACCATAAACTTTTACCACAGCCTAAAGTCCTAGATGGCTTGTAAGAAGCATTTCTCTGTGGCAGGTCTGGTACTATTGAGACAAATTCTGTGTATTACTAGTAGGGTAATTAGTGATTATAAATAGAATTTTAAAAATCTAATTAAGTGCTCATCACTTATTACATATCATTCCATTTTTCTTCATAGGTCATTTGCTCTCTGTTTCAAGAATGAGATGTATTTTTAAGCACATTTTTATTGTTGTTTTTTAAATTTTTTATTTTATTGTGGTAAAAACACTTAATATGAGACCTATACTTTTAACAAAATTTTAAGTGTAAAATACATTATTATTGAATATAGGTACAATGTTGTACAGCAGATCTCTAGAGTTTATTCTAATCTTGCTAACTGAAACTTTATGCCTGTTGATTAGTAACTCTCCATTTCCTTTTCTCCAATCCCCTGGCAACCACCATTCCACTCTTAGATCTATGAATTTGACTATTTTAGATGACTCATATGAGTGGAATCAAGTAGTATTTGTCTTTCGGACTAGTTTGTTTCACTTAGCATAATGTCCTCAAGTTTCATCCATGTTGCTGCATATTACAGATTTTCCTTTTTTAAAAAAAGGCTGAATAGTATTCCATTGCATGTATATACCACATTTTCTTCATCCATTCATCTGTTTCTAGATATTTAGCTTTTTGTTTCTACTTCTTGACTATTGTGACTACTGCTGCAATAAACATGGGAGTGCTAATTCATTTTTCCAATGTATATTTTTTTTTTTTTTTTTATGCGTTACGCGGGCCTCTCACCGCTGTGGCCTCTCCCGTTGCGGAGGACAGGCTCCGGACGCGCAGGCCCAGCGGCCATGGCTCACGGGCCCAGCCGCTCCGCGGCATGTGGGATCCTCCCAGACCGGGGCACGAACCCGTGTCCCCTGCATCGGCAGGCGGACTCTCAACCACTGCGCCACCAGGGAAGCCCCCAATGTATATTTTTGAACGCTTACTATATTTTTTCCCAGCAAATGTTTCAAAGTTAAGAAG
The DNA here is from genome assembly GCF_008692025.1 of Phocoena sinus. NCBI lineage: Eukaryota > Metazoa > Chordata > Mammalia > Artiodactyla > Phocoenidae > Phocoena > Phocoena sinus. The sequence goes on along the minus strand of NC_045772.1, from coordinate 30,457,790 downwards.
GGTGGGATGGCAGTTGGGGGGACATATATGAATCGAATATATACATACCAAATTTCAAACCGACAAGAGCTGTGCTAGAAAGATAGAGGAGTGTTGAGAGGCTGTAACAAGGTGAGCTGACCTAGCTTGGGGGAGGTCCATGGAAGATTTCTCTTGCAAAGAAATATTTGAGTTTTATAATAAATAGAACTGTGTTCTACTTACAGTAGTAACAGACAATTTCACCAAGAATAGGAGTTCCCTCATACTTGGTAAAACCAGAATTCCTTTAGTAATTCTTCAACTTGGTTTATTTGAACCCAGATGGAGGCTGCTTACTAGTTTGATCAAAGCAACTGAGGTAGAATATCGTCTACTTGCTCATGGTTGGGTTGTGGCCATGAGGTTAGACTAATGTTGGGGCTCCTCTTAGGGACTCTGTGTGTGATTAGTTATGTGCGTGACTTGTTTCCCCTAAGCAAGGAGCAGATTTTCCGTGTGCTGAGTACAAACTCTGTCCCAGGCACTGTTCCAGGGATTTAAGTGCATTCACTCTTCCCTTTTCCTCACAGTCCACATCTAATCTAGTCTGTCAGCACTACCATGAAAAATATATCTCCAATATGACAACCTCTACTGTTTCCACCTTAGTTTAACCTACCATCACCTCAAATTTAGGCTTGTATGATGTTCTCATTGGACTTCCTGTTTCTACTCATTTGTCTCCATAATCAGTTCTCCACAGAGAGGCCAGAATGAGGTTAAAAAGTTAATCAGAGTATGACACCTCCACCCCCACTCAAAGTTCTCCAGTGGTTTTCCTTTCCCTGGATATGAAAATGGGAACTTTGTACACTGCTGCCAAAGTCCTGGATAATCTGTCCTTTGACTTCCCACCCATCTGCTAAAGCTCTCAGTCTCACTCATTGTGATCTGGCCCATTGCCATTCCTGGTACCCTCGAAATATGTTCCTGCCTTGGAGTCTTTGCACTCACTGTTGCTTCTGCCTAGCCATACATACTCTTCACACAGATGATCACATAACTAATTTCTTCTCTTTATCCAGGTTTCTTCTCCAATTCTCAGAGAGGCTTTACTAATCGGTTAATTCAAAATGTCAAGTTTTCCCCTCAGTCGCTCACCTTGCCCTCGGCCCCTTGCTCAACTTGATTTTTCTTCATAGCCCTTACCACCTTCAATACAATATGTGTTTACTTGCATATTTTCCAGAATATAAATTCCAGGAGGACAGAGACACTTTCTTTTTTTAAAGATCACTCCATATGCTCAGAATCAAGCATGGTGCCTGGTACAGAACAGTATTCTGCAAATATTTCCAGAGTATTCAGATTGGCTGAATGATCTCATTCAAAACTCTTTGCCTATAATGATCTTCAAAGGCAAGTACCAGAGGTCCAGAACCACCCCATAGTACTGTTTTGTTTCTTTTAGTGCCTTGAACATAGTAGAAATTTAGCAAATGTTTCTTGAATAATAAATGAATATAATCATGAACATTAAACTCTGCAAATTGCTGCTAAGAGGCAATACGATTTTATAAGTAAGTGCATGGTCTTTGTGGTTAAACTGGGCTGTTTGAATTTTATATCTGCCACTTGCTTTGTCAGATTGAGCAAGCCACTTAACCTCTCTGAGCCTGGGTTTCCCGACCTGAAAAATTAGTTTAGTAGTAGGACTAGCCTCATGGGGAGGGTTGTTATGAGGATTAAATAAAGTGAGGAATGTACACCGCACTGGGTTTGCACATGTTATTAATAAAGTAATCCTCCAGCTTGGGTTAAGTGACCTCCTCGGCTCCTTTTTTTTTTTTCTGTGGCAGAGCAGTTATCTCGGATAATGTTTTCTGTTTGCCTGTTCCCCTACTAGGTTTTAAGCCTTTGGAGGGCAAGGACTGAATTTTATTAATCTTTAAATTCCCAGAACCAGTACACTGAAGGTCCTCAGTGAATCTGTTTTGAATTGGATAGGACTGAATTAGAAGTGACAGCCCTCATTCCAGAAAAAGAAGGGCACTGAGATATTGATCAGTGTCAATTTCAATGAGTCCTTAATAAGCACTGATAAGGCACAGGCACCTACCTATAGGCATGTTTGCAAAAAGTTAGTGGCAATATCCATCAACAAGCTGTAGACATGGGGTCTTAGTTGTGGTGGCGCAGGAGAAAGAACAAGGAGGAGAAGAGCAGTGCCTGCTGGAGGAGAAATTCTCTTGGTGACGACTTTGTCCCCTTCCCTGCCACTACTGCCTTTTGCCAAAGCTGGCTTTCTAAAGGCTCCAATTGGATCTCTCTTATCAGTTGCTAGGTAGAGCCAGTTGTGTCAGTTGAAGTAGTGGAAATTTCTATTCAACTTATAAATAGTTGAAGAGCCTGTCTTGGCGAAACATGAACTGAGCAAGTATTCCATTTTCTCCTGGGAGGGGGATCAGGATTCAGTGTATGATGCGGTCACGTCTGCGCTGTGAGGGCCTCTGCTCCTGAGCCCACACAGCTATAAGTTATTCATGGGAACACAACAAAGACTTCGCCCTAGTGAATAGTGAGCATTCTTCTCCTGAAGCTTGCTCTCCAGCGAGAAGCCGAGGCGTGCAGGGTCACCCTGTCAGAAAGAGAAATGGACCTCACATCCTTTTAGGTTTGGCATACTTTGCAAATATACACAGTGATACCCTGAGCAACTCAAGGAAGCTCCAGGGACCTTTGTGCTCTCCCTGGGGACATGGGGGTGGGGATTATTCTTCCTTTTTCAGGGGAAGCAGAGAAGATACTTTCAGTGGTGATCAAGTTTCTATCCTGGCTGCATATCAGGTGTTTTTGTTGTTGTTTCTTCTTTGCTTATATTTTCAGGTCTTTATTCTCTGATGCTTGTAATTAAAAGATCTGAAATTTCTCAGAGTGATATTTAGTTCTTTTATGTACAACTATTATTTTTCTTTAAAGAGGATATCATATCACAGGATGAATATGGGTTCGTGGGAAGGAACCCTTTCTCTTTTTGGGTCTTTGGCTTGTAGAATCTCTGGGGGGCTTCATAATGGATAGTGAGAAAAAAAGGTATTGGTTTTGAAATCAGATAGATTTCAAATTCTAGGTCTTTCCACAGGTTACCTAACTTTTCGGGACTCTATAATGGGGGAGATTAAACCTTGAAAAGTTCTTACTGAATGACAAATCAATGTCCAAAGCATCAGGCTCCTTCATACATTAGGTGTTCAACAAATGTTAATTCCCTTTCTCCTCTAAGTTTTCTCAGAAACAACACTTTCTTCCTCATTAATGACTTATTTGAATGTTGTTATCTAAGTTTTCTGATTACCCTTCAGATTATACCCACTACTCTTAGGATAAAGTTTAAACCCTTTAGTATGGCCCTTCTTTGGTCTCTTGTACCCTGCTATATCCCTCACTCACTGGCCACGGTTATTTCCTTTTGGTACTATCTTCTTCTTTCTACCTAGCTACCCCATTCTTCAAAATGTACCTAAGCTGTCACTTATCTATATGCCTTTCCTGATCCCCACGTTCGACTTCTGTGCTCCAGTGGCACCTGTCACCTCCTCTGTTATAGCTCTTACTACACTGTGTTGGATTTTTTCTGTATCTCCCACTAGACTGTAAGCTTTGGGCACCCACCACAGTGACTAGCACATGTGAGGGATCAATGAATACGTGTTTAATGAACAGATAAATGAACGACTAAATGTGAATGAGGGATCCCTTGATTTATAAAGAGTTAAAAATGGAGAAATTTTGACAGTGCCTAAGGTATGTCTGAATCAATCACTGAAGTTTTACTTCTTGTTTGGTTTAGAAAGTTGACAGTTTATGTGTAATTCTGTGATGTTATAAGTAAGAATATAGACTCTGGAACGTGAGTGTCTAGATTCAAATCCCAGCTCTGTCACTGACTGCTGTGTGATCTTGGGTTAGTTACTCAATCTCTCTGAGGCTCAGTTTTCTCACCTGTAATGTTAGAATAATATAATTCCTATTTCAGGGGTTGTTATGAAAATTAAATGAGTTCTTGCCTTTAATGAGCTTATAACACCTGTAATGAGCTTATAGCAGCACATGGCATGTTGTAAACATTAAAAATTTAAAAATCAAAAAAACAACCTTACAATTAAGTGCAAAGGACCAGGTATGGACTCAGAATGGGGCAGGGTGCCCACGGCTAAGAGGCATAAGATTGAAAGCATTTTATTACCCTTCAAAAGCTGACAAAACTGAAGAATTAATGTCTCTATAAAAAGTAATATCACTGCAACTTGTCCTTCTTCTCCCCCTCCTATGTAGAGTGGGTGAGTTTAGTGACAGACTGTTTTGGAAGGAGCTAGAAATATCAGTTTAAAAAATGCTTGGCAACCACTTTAGAATGATTATCTGACTTTGGGAGAAAGGGAGAATACTGAGGTATTCCTCTTACCCAAATTTAGAAATGTCACAGAGGCATAATGAATCATTTCTCAGAGGCTTTAAAAATATTTTTCCCATACTAAGTGTTGCCTATTGCCTATACTGCTGGCAGTTCTGAACTTCAAGATAACCCACCAAACCCCAAGGAACCTACAGAAGTTTTGGGAATGACAGGATCTTCTTCGGGTCTAATTCCTTTGCTGCACCTGGGTGCCTATGGCCTCTGGCTCCCTACCCTCTCTTCTACCCTAAGGATTAGCCTAAGTCATTCAAGGTAACCCTATTCCTCTTATCAGGCCTGAGTTCGAACATGAGCCAATACAATACTAGGAAAGGGATTTTGGAGAAAGAACCCAGCCTTTCTCTCCTGCTGGATGTGAAAAAAGAAGCGTGTTGCTCTGATTGCTGCTGGCAGTCATTTTCTAGCAAGGCCGCCAGCCTTAGGATGAACCAATGTTGTGACTGGCACCTTGAGAGAGATGGGAGGAAGTGCATCCCGGACGACACAGTTGAACCTCTGCAGCCTGCCCAAACTCTGTATTTTGTCTTTTGCATTACACCAAATTTCCTTCTCGTTAAGCTGGTTTAATTTAGCTTTCTGTTATTTGCAGTCAAAAACCGTTCTAACGAAATGCACTCACGACTCTTCCTCCACTCTGCCTTATAAGGCAGTTATTCATGTCAGTGTGGATGTCCCGATTAGGTTGTACACTACTTGAGGGCAGTTGCCATGTCCCACTCATTTTTTACTTCTTTCAGAACTTTTAACATAGTGTCCTACAAATAGTCACGAATTCACTACTTGTTGATATATAACAATGTTGAAAGCAATACACACTGACAGCCTTTGGTCCCGTTTAACAGCAGTGAAGCCCCTATTAAAGAAAAGAGTTTGCTTTTTTGATTCACAATCATAAATGCCAATGCTTGGTAAAAGTGAACAAAAACATGGTCGTTCAGTATTTTTTTTCTGTTTCTTGTGCAATAGTTGGATGTAAATCTTATTACAAATTAAACCACTGGGAGACCTTCAAGATGGTGGAGGAGTAAGACGTGGAGATCACCTTCCTCCCCACAAATACATCAGAAATACATCTACATGTGGAACAACTCCTACAGAACACCTACTGAACACTGGCAGAAGACCTTAGACTTCCCAAAAGGCAAGAAACTCCCCACGTACCTGAGTAGGGCAAAAGAATAAAGAAAAAGCAGAGACAGAAGAATAGGGAAGGGACCTGCACCTCTGGGAGGGAGCTGTGAAGGAGGAAAAGTTTCCACACACTAGGAAGCCCCTTCACTGGTGGAGACAGGGACGTGGGGTGGCGGGAGAGAAGCTTCGGAGCCATGGAGGAGAGAGCAGCAACAGGGGAGCAGAGGGCAAAGCAGAGAGATTCCCGCACAGAGGATTGGTGCCGACCAGCAGTCACCAGCCTGAGAGGCTTGTCTGCTCACCCACTGGGGCGGGCAGGGGCTGGGAGCTCAGGCTCAGGCTTCGGAGGTCAGACCCCAGGGAGAGGACTGGGGTTGGCTGCATGAACACAGCCTAAAGGGGGCTAGTGCGCCACAGCTAGCCAGGAGGGAGTCCTGGAAAAAGTCTGGGCCTGCCTAAGAGGCAAGAGACCATTGTTTAGGGGTGCGCAAGGAGAGGGGATTCAGAACACTGCCGAAACGAGCTCCAGAGATGGGCGCGAGCCGTGGCTATCAGAGGTGACACCAGAGACGGGCATGAAATGCTAAGGCTGCTGCTGCAGCCACCAAGAAGCCTGTGTGCAAGCACAGGTGACTATTCACACCTCCCTTCCTGGGAGACTGTGCAGCCCGCCACTGCCATTCCTGTGATCCAGGGACAACTTCCCCAGGAGAACACATGGTGCGCCTCAGGCTGTTACAACATTACGCCGCCCTCTGAAACCACAGGCTTGCTCTGCATTCCGTACCCCTCCCTCCCCCGGCCTCAGTGAGCCAGAGCCACCTAATCAGCTGCTCCTTTAACCACGTCCTGTCTGGGCGAAGAACAGATGCCCTCAGGCGACCTACATGCAGAGGGGGACCAAATCCAAAGCCGAACCCCAGGAGCTGTGCTAACAAAGAAGAGAAAGGGAAATTTCTCTCAGCAGCCTCAGGAGCAGCGGATTAAATCTCCACAATCAACTTGATGTACCCTGCATTGGTAGAATACATGAATGGACAATGAGTCATCCCAAAATTGAGGTGGTGGACTTTGGGAGCAACTGTAGACTTGGGGTTTGCTTTCTGCATCTAATTTGTTTCTGGTTTTATGTTTATCTTAGTCTAGTTTTTAGTGCTTGTTATCATTGGTGGATTTGTTTATTGATTTGGTTGCTCTCTTCCTCCTTTTTTTAAAATATATGGATATATATATATATATATTTTTTCCTTTATCTCTTTTTGTTAGTGTGTATGTGTATGCTTCTTTGTGTGATTTTGCCTGTATAGCTTTGCTTTTACTATTTGTCCTAGAGTTCTGTCTGTCTGGTTCTTTTTGGTATAGTTTTTAGTGCTTGCTCTCATTGGTGGATTTATTTTTTGGTTTGGTTGCTCTCTCTTTCTTTTTTTAAATTACTTTTTTCTTTCTTTCCTTCTATTTTTCTCCTTTTTCTTCTGAGCCGTGTGGCTGACAATGTCTTGGTACTCTGGCCATGAGTCACGACTGTGCCTCTGAGGTGGGTGAGCTGAGTTCAGGAAATTGGCCAACCAGAGACCCCCCAGCTCCATGTAATATCAAACAGCGAATGCTCTCCCAGATATCTCCATCTCAATGCTAAGAACCAGCTCCACTCAATGACCAGCAAGCTACAGTGCTGGACACCCTATGCCAAACAACTAGCAAGGCAGGAACACAACGTCACCCATTAGCAGAGAGGCTGCCTAAAATCATAAGATCACAGACACCCCAAAACACACCACCGTACATGGTCCTGCCCACCCGAAAGACAAGATTTAGCCTCATCCACGAGAACACAGGCACCAGTCCCCTCCACCAGGAAGCCTACACAACCCACTGAACCAACCATACCCACTGGGGGCAGACACTTAAAACAGGAACTATAAACCTGCAGCCTGCAAAAAGGAGACCCCAAACACAGTAAGTTAAGCAAAAGGAGAAGAAAGAGAAATACACAGCAGATGAAGGAGCAAGGTAAAAACCACCAGACCAAACTAATGAAGAGGCAATGGGCAGCTACCTGAAAAAGAATTCAGAGTAATGACATTAACGATGATCCAAAATCTTGAAAATAGAATGGAGAAAATACAAGAAACGTTCAACAAGTACCTAGAAGAACTAAAGAGCAAACAAACAATGATGAACAACACAATAAATGAAATAAAAAATTCTCTAGAAGGAATCAATATCAGAATAATGGATAAGTGACCTGGAAGATAAAATACTGTAAATAACTACTGCAGAACAGAATAAAGAAAAAAGAATGAAAAGAATTGAGGATAGTCTTAGAGACCTCTGGGACAACATTAAATGCACCAACATTCAAATTATAGGGGTCCCAGGAGAAGAAGAGAAAAAGAAAGTGAGAAAATATCTGAAGAAATTATACCTGAAAACTTCCCTAATATGGGAAAGGAGACAGTCAATCAAGTCCAGGAATCACAGAGAGTCCCATACAGGATAAATCCAAGGAGAAACATGCCAAGACACATATTAATCAAACTATCAAAAATTAAATACAATGAAAAAATATTAAAAGCAGCAAGGGAAAAACAATAAATAACATACAAGGGAATCCCCATAAGGTTAACAGGGGATCTTTCAGCAGAAACTCTGCAAGCCAGAAGGGAGTGGCATGACATATTTAAAGTGATGAAAGGGAAGGACCTACAACCATCATTGCTCTCCCCAGGAAGAATCTCATTAAGACTCGATGGAGAAATTAAAACTTTTACAGACAAGCAAAAGCTAAGAGAATTCAGCACCACCAAACCAGCTTAACAACAAATGCTAAAGAAACTTCTCTAGGCAGGAAACACAAGAGAAGGAAAAGACCTACAATAACAAACCCAAAACAATTAAGAAAATGGTAATAGGAACATACATAACAATAATTATCTTAAATGAAAATGGATTAAATGCTCCAACCAAAAGACATAGACTGGCTGAATGGATACACAAACAAGACCCAATATATGCTGACTACAAAGACCCATTTCAGAACTAGGGACACATACAGACTGAAAGTGGGGGATGGAAAAAGATATTCCATGCAAATACAAATCAAAAGAAAGCTGGAGTAGCAATTCTCATATCAGATAAAATAGACTTTAAAATAAAGACTATTACAAGAGACAAATAAGGACACTACATAATGAACAAGGGATCAATCCAAGAAGATATAAAAATTGTAGGGCTTCCCTGGTGGCGCAGTGGTTGAGAGTCCACCTGCCAATGCAGTGGACACGGGTTCGTGCCCCGGTCCGGGAATATCCCACACGCCGCGGAGCGGCTGGGCCCGTGAGCCATGGCTGCTGAGCCTGTGTGTCCGGAGCCTGTGCTCCAGAACGGGAGAGGCCACAACAGTGAGAGGCCCGCGTACCACAAAAAAAAAAAAAAAAAAAATTGCAAGTATTTATGCACCCAACATAGGAGCAACTCAATATATAAGGCAAAAGCTAACAGCCATAAAAGGGGAAAAGGACAGCAACACAATCATAGTACTGGACTTTAACACCCCACTTTCACCAATGGACAGATCATCCAAAATTAAAAATAAGTAAAAAAAGGTTTAAATGATACATTAAACAAGATTGACTTAATTGATATTTATGACATTCCACTCTAAAACAACAGAATACACTTTCTTCTCAAGTCCTCATGGAACATTCTCCAGGATAGATCATATCCTGGGTCACAAATCAAGGCTCAGTAAATTCAAGAAAACTGAAATCGTATCAAGTATCTTTTCTGACTACAACACTATGAGAATAGATATCAGTTACAGGAAAAAATCTGTAAAAAATACAAACACATGGAGACTAAACAATATGCTACTAAATAACCAAGAGATCACTGATGAAATCAAAGAGGAAATTAAAAAATACCTAGAAACAAATGACAATGAAAACACGACAACCCAAAACCCATGAGATGCAGCAAAAGCAGTTCTAAGAGGGAAGTTTATAGCAATACAATCCTATCTCAAGAAACAAGAAATATCTCCAATCAACAACCTAACCTTATACCTAATGCAATTAGAGAAACAAGAACAAAAAAACCCCAAAGTTAGCAGAAGGAAAGAAATCATAAAGATCAGATCAGAAGTAAATGAAAAAGAAATGAAGGAAACGATAGCAAAGATCAATAAAACTAAAAGCTTGTTCTTTTAGAAGATAAGCAAAATTGATAAACCATTAGCCAGACTCATGAAGGAAAAAAGGGAGAAGACTCAAATCAATAGAATTAGAAATGAAAAAGGAGAAGTAAGAACTGACACTGCTGGAATACAAAGGATCCTGAGAAATTACTACAGTCAATTGTATGCCAATGAAATGGACAACCTGGAAGAAATGGACAAATTCTTAGAAAAGCAGTCTTCTGAGACTGAACCAGGAAGAAACAGAAAATATAAACAGACTGATTACAAGCACTGAAATTGACACTGTGATTAAAAATGTTCCAACAAACAAAAGCCCAGGACCAGACGGATTCACAGGTGAATTCTTTCAAACATTTAGAGAAGAGCTAACACCTATCCTTCTCAAACTCTTCCAAAATATTGCAGAGGGAGGAACACTCCCAAACTCATTCTACGTGGCCACCATTACCCTGATACCAAAACCAGACAATGACGTCACAAAAAAAGAAAACTTCAGGCCAGTATCACTGATGAACATAGATGCAAAAATCCTCAACAAAATACTAGCAAACAGAATCCAGCAGCACATTAAAAGGATCATACACCAATGATCAAGTAGGGTTTATCCCAGGAATGCAAGGATTCTTCAATATATGCAAATCAATCAATGTGATACACCATATTAACAAACTGAAGGATAAAAACCATATGAAAATCTCAATAGATGCAGAAAAAGCTTCTGACAAAATTCAATGCCCACTTATGATAAAAACTCTATAGAAAGTGGGCATAGAGGGAACCTACCTCAACATAATAAAGGCTATATATGACACCCACAGCCAGCATCATCCTTAATGGTGAAAAACTGAAACCATTTCCTCTAAGATCAGGAACAAGACAAGGTTGTCCACTCTCACCACTATCATTCAACATAGTTTTGGAAATTTTAGCCATGGCAATCAGAGAAGAAAAAGAAATAAAAGGAATCCAAATCGGAAAAGAAGAAGTAAAACTGTCACTGTTTGCAGATGACATGATACTGTGCATAGAGCATCCTAAAAATGCTACCAGAAGACTACTAGAGCTAATCAATAAATTTGGTAGAGTAGCAGGATACAAAATTAATGCACAGAAATCTCTTACATTCCTATACACTAATGATGAAAAATCTGAACGAGAAATTAAGGAAACACACCCATTTACCACTGCAACAAAAAGAATAAAATACCTAGGAATAAACCTACCTAAGGAGACAAAAGACCTGTAGGCAGAAAACTATAAGACACTGGTGAAAGAAATTAAAGATAACACAAACAGATGGAGAGATATACCATGTTCTTGGGTTGGAAGAATCAACATTGTGAAAATGACTATCCTACCCAAAGCAATCTAGGGATTCATTGCAATCCCTATCAAACTACCAATGTCATTTTTCACAGAAGTAGAACAAAAAATTTCACAATTTGTATGGAAACACAAAAGACCCCAAATAGTCAAGGCAATCTTGAGAAAGAAAGACAGAGTTGGAGGAACCAGCTTCCGGACTTCAGACTATGTTACAAAGCTACAGTAATCAAGAAGTATGGTAATGGCAAAGAGCAGAAAGAGGATAGATCAGTGGAAGAGGATAGAAAGCCCAGAGATAAACCCACGCACCTATGGTCACCTTACTTTTGATAAAGGAGGCAAGAATATACAAAGGAGAAAAGACAGCATCTTCAATAAGTGGTGCTGGGAAAACTGGACAGCTACATGGAAAAGAATGAAGTTACAACACTCCCTAACACCATACAGAAAAATAAACTCAAAATGGATTAAAGACCTAAATGTAAGGCCAGACACCATCAAACTCTTAGAGGAAAACATAGGCAGAACACTCTATGACATAAATCACAGCAAGATCCTTTTTGACCCACCTCCTAGAGAAACGGAAATAAAAATAAAAATAAACAAATGGGACCTAATGAAACTTAAAAGCTTTTCCAGAGCAAAGGAAACCATAAACAAGATGAAAAGAACCCTCAGAATGGGAGAAAATATTTGCAAATGAAGCAACTGAAAAAGGATTAATCTCCAAAATTTACAAACAGCTCATGTAGCTCAATATCAAAAAAACAAACAACCCAATCCAAAAATGGGCAGAAGGCCTAAATAGACATTTCTCCAAAGAAGATATACAGATTACCAACAAACACATGAAAGAATGCTCAACGTCACTAATCATTAGAAAAATGCAAATCAAAACTACATTGAGGTATCACCTCACACCAGTCAGAATGGTCATCATCAAAAAATCTACAAATAATAAATGCTGGAGAGGGTGTGGAGAAAAGGGAACCCTCTTGCACTGCTGGTGGGAATGTAAATTGATACAGCCCCTATGGAGAACAGTATGGAGGTTCCTTAAAAAACTAAAAAGAGAACTACCATATGACCCAGCAATCCCACTACTGGGCATATACCCTTAGAAAACCATAATTCACAGTCATGAACCACAATGTTCATTGCAGCTCTATTTACAATAGGCAGGACATGGAAGCAACCTAAGTGTCTATCGACAGATCAGTGGATAAAGAAGATGTGGCACATATATACAATGGAATATTACTCAGCCATAAAAAGAAACGAAATTGAGTTAGTGAGGTGCATGGACCTAGAGTCTGTCCTACAGAGTGAAGTAAGTCAGAAAGAGAAAAACAAATACCCTATGCTAACACATATATATGGAATCTAAAAAAAAAAAAAGGTTCTGAAGAACCTAGGTGCAGGACAGGAATAAAGATGTAGAGAATGGACTTGAGGACATGGGGAGGGGGAAAGGTAAGCTGGGACGAAGTGAGAGAGTGGCATGGAGTTATATATACTACCAATGTAAAACAGATAGCTAGTGGGAAGCAGCCACATAGCACAGGGAGATCAGCTTGGTGCTTTGTGACCACCTAGAGGGGTGGGATATGGAGGGTGGGAGAGAGATGCAAGAGGGAGGAGATATGGCGATATATGTATATGTATACGTGATTCACTTTGTTATAAAGCAGAAACTAACACACCATTGTAAAGCAATTATACTCCAATAAAGATGTAGAAAAAGAAACGAAAACCAATTTAACCACTGAATCATGTTTTCATAACATGCAACCAAATATACTCCCCCTAGATTTCCCTCTATCAGGACTAATTTCAGGCAGTCTGTTTATAGAGTGAAGGTGAATTTTTTTGGTGACAAATGCACTCCTGCATTAACAAATTAAGTACACTCTCAAAGGAGAAAAAAGAGAAAATTGGGTTGTCTGTTTTTGAAGTCAAAAAAAGGACTTCTGTCCTCAGGGGATATTCAGCATTTTTGTAATCACATGGAAAGGAAAACATGTGCCTCTGGGGTATAACATTAAAATAAATTCATTTTGCTGCCTTATTCATAATGGCTAATGGCAAACTGGGAGCATTTATTTCTTGACTCCTCTTGTTCATAAAACTATGTTTTTCTATGACCTTCATTTCACTAAAGATGAACAGCTGTGTCAACTTATAGCAGATGAAGGATGCAGTCTCTGTTTCTCTATTTTTGGTATTTTATTAATAGATGAGTGGTCATGGGGCATAACAGGACCCTCAAACATTAGGATCTTGACTTCACGTCACTAGAATATTATGTTTTGCCTTTTTCTCTGTTCTTCTTGGGATGTACGATGTCTTCTATTCCTTGGAAATATGCTGCCTTATGATCAGATCCTGCTAACAGCTATTATCATTCTCCTCTGTTCAGCCCAAATTATGGTTAGTTTTTCCCGTTTTCTTATAACACACACCAGATTTTCCTTCATCTGTTCTTCCACAATTAGCCTCTGTCTGTATACCCATTCTCCTGAAATACTAGATAATTTATTCAGTTATGTATATTTCTTTGACATTCTCCAAGTCTAGTGTGGAGAAGAAACAATTCATTGCAGATATAGGTTACTATACACGATAGCTTCTAGTAAGATGAGATTCCCGTTATTTTTTTTTTACTGCAGAGTATTATAATTTTAAATGCTTGACTTTCATGATGTTCAACGTGTTGGCGAGGTATGAATGAGGTCTGCAATTGACACAGGAGCCACTGAAAGATTCAGAAAAACAGCAGACCTTCCAGGAGTTTCCCCAGCTGACAATGTTGTAGTCATTAATGGGAACCCTAATATTTTCTCGGAAAATAGATAAGCTTTTGTAAATCAATAGTTGTCATGTCATCACAAGTAGATTTGCAGGGACTTCCCTGGTTGCACAATGGTTAAGACTCTTCACTCCCAATGCAGGGGCCCTGGGTTCGATCCCTGGTCAGGAAACTAGATCCCACATGCATGCTGCAACTAAGAGTTTGCATGTTGCAACTAAGGAGCCCATGAGCCGCAACTAAGGAGCACATGTGCTGCAACCAAGGAGCAGATGAGCCAAAACTAAGGGGCCCGACAGCCGCAACTAAGACCTGGGGTGACTAAATAAATTAAATATTAAAAAAATCAACAACAACAACAACAAAAACAAGTAGATTCACACAAGTCTGGGAATATTTTGAGGGTCCATAAATGTGACCATTAGTTTTGTGCCCTCTCTGACTTTTTTTTTTCTAAAGTTATTAACAGTGATGACATTTAGCTAAAAAGCAATACTAACCAAGCCTGTTTTATAAATAGCTACATGCCCACTTACTCAGGGTAAATAAATCTTCCTAATAGGTTGACTGCAGAATACACATTTATTTTTTAAAGTACTTAATTTCATTGGACTTATTTGAAGGAATAGTTCTTATTCGCAAGGCAGAGTTAAGCCTGGGCAAAACCAGTATAATTACCCTTTACTGGAGAGACTGGGAACAAAATGCTAAGCTGAGCTTCCTTTTGGAAATGAATCTCCCTAATTTCTTGTCAGCTAGAAATTGGCTGAGCTGCAGCACAAATGTTGGATTCTTTTGCCTTGTCCTACCAAGGGGCAGAGGTAAGTGGCCAAATATGGGAGATGAGAAGCACAGGGAAGAGACTGCTATCTGCAGGGATACCCAAGCAAGTGTAGGGGGATGTGTCATCTAATCCCAAAGAATTCTTCATGTTAGAAGAGAACCTATTCTTCAGTAAAAATGCTAACATGTTTCTTGGAGCCATTTTTCTGACCTACAGATTACGTTTTAAGTCAAGATTAAGAGGAAGTTGTTTTTTCACAATATATTTCTGGCCTCTAACCTGTTACTGTTAGTTTTAAACATGATTAACCATTTGACATGACTACTCAAATGATAGACTGTTTGTATTAAACACATATTACAATTTATTTTCCCATATAGAATTAGGAATAATCATTGCTGCCAGAACGTAAAATGACACATCAACGATAAGTAGGGATAATGGCAGCTACATGCAAGAAAAGGCGTACAAAACACCTGAAGCTTATAATTACCTCTCTCTCCACCTCATGTGTTTGCATCATGATGCATCTTAGGTAGCATAGACCTTAGGTAGTCATTAAAATCACGTGAATATTCTACTAGGATTACTGCAAAAATATCCCATGGGTACATGGATATTTAATATTAAAAAAGGTTAATAATTTGGAGTGCATTTTACCAAAACAAGATTTCTTTTCAGGCAGCTTGAACTTATACACTTAACAGGGTACCCACTCTGTGCTAGTCACTTTGAAGGATACACAGAACAAAGAGACACCGACTCTCTTCAAGAAACTTATGATCCGCCCCCCCCCCGCCAAGTGTGGAGCAAGACAGATGAAGCAAGAAGAAATAATATCATACCCATTGCTTTTTTCTTAGTTGTATAGTCTGGAGGGCATAAGTATTGTAGGAATTTTGAGAGAGATCAGGAGAGATGTGCAGAGGATGTAGTTGGAGCTAAATTTTGATGGTGAAGAACATTTATATAGATGTAGATAAAGTTAGGTGTCAGAGATGTTGTCCATGATTCACAGGTGTTTCCTGACTTAGTCTTTTATTTTAAATTTTATTTATTTATTTTTGGCTGTGTTGGGTCTTCGTTGCTGCATGTGGGCTTTCTCTAGTTGCAGTGAGCGGGGGCTACGCTTCGTTGCAGTGCGTGGGCTTCTCACTGCAGAGCACCAGCTTTAGGTGCACGGGCTTAAGGAGCTGCAGCACATGGGCTCAGTAGTTGTGGCACGCGGGATCTAGAGCGCAGGCTCAGTAGTTGTGGAGCATGGGCTTAGCTGCTCCATGGTATGTGGGATCTTCCCAGACCAGGGCTTGAACCCGTGTTCCCTGCAGTGGCAGGTGGATTCTTAACCACTGCGCCACTGGGGAAGTCCCCTGACTTAGTCTTAATTAGATTCTCTTCCTATTATCTGAGCTTTATTACATTCTTTCATTTAACCAGCATTATCTAACATACACAGATAACTGCATTTAGTTTGAGACAGATTCCAAAAAAATAAGAGACTCCCCAATCTGATCTGAGCAACAAAATACAGATTCATCAAACTACTAGACAACAAATACAAAGTAAAGGTCTTTGGTTTTATCTCTGTTTTAACTCCATGGGTATGTGAACCATATGGCTCTAATGTTCCTAACATTTTCTCTATTCATAAGTCAGGAAATCCTGCACAGTAGGCCAAACAAGTTTTAGACAACCCAAAAATGTTCACTACTTTCATTCTGGGGCAGTTTGGCAGGTATGTTTGTCAGAGGTTTGCTTTCATTTGACTTGTTGAAAGTGAAACTTAAACAACATATAACCAAAGTGGTTTAAATAAGACCTTATAAAGTCATAGTTGACTCACTTAAAATGTTCTGTAGGTTATGTTTTAATCTATGTAAAGACAGAGATTTTTACAAAGATCTGTGAAAATTACATTTTATATTTGATATTAAATATTATTTTGTTCTTCTTGGCTGATTATATACTTCTATCTGCAAAACGCGGATTTGGCATTTTAAGTCAATGACTTCATTGAGTTATTTATGCAAAATATCTTAATCCAATCTTGCCTAACATTATAGCTAAAGGCAGGCTTAATTTTAGCAACTTAAAATGCTTTATAACTGATGTATGCTGACTTGTGTAAGAATAACACACTCCCTGGAGAGGTTCGATTAGAAAACTGTGACCCTGATTTTATCTTTAAGCTATCTGTGGTCTTAACGGTCTTTTTCAGGCTTTTCACAAAAAGTTGCCTCCAAAGTCCCTGCTCATCCAGATGTTACAGAGTAGTAATGCCTAAGAAAAGTAGACCCCGCAGTTCAGGGTAGACATAATTGTTTCTGTGAGAGCAGCAAATGCAGGCGTATCCTCTTTTTTAACCTGGTAGAGCTATGATATAAGCCTACTTGTGATTTTGCAAGGGGACAATCTGAGAGCAGCACACAATATAATCTCTTGGAGAGGCCTGTCACAGAATCATCTTTGTGCATTGGTACGAGTGTTTTCATGGTTCCCATGACTTCAGAACCACAGCTTATGTCATCCAGATGTACCATGAGAATCAAATAAAAAACATGTATTTTATTTTAGGCTCCTGTGTAATTGCATCACTTAGACCTGTTGGGATAGCTTGGTATCACTACTCACTCATATAAATACTCCTGTAGGAAATAACATAATGTTGAACTAATTAATTAGATTAACATTGATTCAACTCAGCAAGTAACATAATGCTTACTGCTAAGATATTAAGTATTATGAGCAATATGCAGATGATAAAAGAAAATCCTAACCTCAAAAAGAATTTAAAATTTGGTAGGAGATATTAGGACAATTACTTACCAGGTGCTAATTAAAAAGAGGAAAGCTAAGTGCTTTGAAGTTATGATAAGGTCCATGAAGGAGGTAGAATTATAGAAGAGAGATACTGAAAAGGAGAGAGAAAGAGATCATTCTGAGTTGGAAACATCAGAAAAGGCTTCACAATGGAGGCAGAACTAGAAATAAAACAGAAAGGGTGAGCAAAGCAAATGATGTGATCTTATGATTTTGCATTCAACTTTTCATTCTTCTTCTTCCTCTTCCTCTTCTCCTCCCTCTCCCTCTCCTTCTTCTACTTCTTTCTATAAAGCTCCATTCCTGGAAATGGTTTGAAAAACCAGTCCTAGAGGCCCATAACTTAATGATTGTGCTGTGTAGTAATAGCATCCACTATTTTGCAGATCACTAAGCACAAAAACATGATACAGATTTTAATACTATGAATATCTGGCTACCCCTGACACTGCCTACACCTTAAGAAAGAAATAAAGGGATGTGTGTGTATATTGCTCATTTGGTTTATAATTATAGTTACAACTTATTATATTGGTTATTGTCACTGAATCTTTTCATGATAGAGCTGTGCTGCTGTTGATGCCCTTTCCACAGAATGACAGCACTGCAAGTCTTGAACAGGTCTTAGAAGTCATCTTGTACACCCTTTTCTCTTTTATTGCAGATGTCCAAACTAAAGCCCAAAGAGAGGCAAGGTCTCATCTTCAGTAGCAGAACTCAGATGCTAATTCAATTTTGTAGAGTTCCGTTTCCTAGAACTCATTTCACTGGACATAAAATAAGATACTTCCTTTACTTGATTTAGCTTAATTGAGCATCTCTCAGCTACACAAATGTATAGTATCTGCAGTAACTGCAGTAATTTAATAACTTTCTATTTTGACTAATTTGTTCTTCATAAAAGCACTACAAACCCACAAATACATTTCTAAAATAAAAATGTCTGTGTCATTTTGACACTGGTCTTCCTGTTAATGGGTTAGACATATATGGGAATAGTTTTGCATAGTGCAGTTAAGATTAAATACATTCTGAAAAGTTCTAGAAAAGCCTAGTGTTGACACAAAAGGCTACATTTCAAATTTCTAAGAAGCCTATATATTTGAAGACACACACACATATACAGATACAGAACTTATCAGTACTTTCCCTGGTTATTCAGGTCTAATATGTAATACACCCCAAATAGCCAAAGCAATCTTGAGAAAAAAAAAAAAAAAAAAAAAAGGAGCTGGAGGAATCAGGCTCCCTGACTTCAGACTATACTGCAAAGGTACAGTAATGAAGACAATATGGTACTGGCAGAAAAACAGAAACATAGATCAATGGAACAGGATAGAAAGCTCAGAGATAAACCCACACACCTATGGTCAAATAATCTATGACAAAGGAGGCAAGAATATACAATGGAGGAAGAAAGTCTCTTCAATAAGTTCTGCTGGGAAAACTGGACAGCTATGTGCAAAAGAATGAAATTAGAATACTCCCTAACACCATACAGAAAAATAAACTCAAAATGGATTAAAGACCTAAACATAAGACCAGACACTATAAAACTCCTAGAGGAAAACATAGGAAGAACACACTTTGACATAAATCACAGCAAGATCTTTTTTGACCCACCTTCTAGAGTAATGGAGATAAAAACAAAAATAAACAAATGGGACCTAATGAAACCTAAAAGCTTCTGGATAGCAAAGGAAACCGTACAGAAGATGAAAAGACAACCCTCAGAATAGGAAAAAATAATTGCAAATGAATCAACAAAGGATTAACCTCCAAAATATATAAACAACTCATGCAGCTCAATATCAAAAAAACAAATAACTGAATCAAAAAATGGGCAGAAAACCTAAATAGACATTTCTCCAAAGAAGACATACAGATGGCCAAGAAGCACATGAAAAGATGCTCAACATCACTAATTATTAGAGAAATGCAAATCAAAACTTCAATGATCACCTCACACTGGTCATAATGGCCATCATCACAAAATCTACAAACAACAAATGCTGGAGAGGGTGCACTGTTGGCGGGAATGTAAATTGATACAGCCACTATGGAGAACAGTATGGAGGTTCCTTAAAAAACTAAAAATAGAATTACCATATGACCCAGCAATTCCACTACTGGGCATATACCCAGAGAAAACCATAACTCAAAAAGATACATGCACCCCAATGTTCAGTGCAGTACTATTTACAATAGTCAGATCATGGAAGCAACCTAGATGCCCATCAGCAGACGAATGGATAAAGAAGATGTGGTACATATATACAATGGAATATTACTCATCCATAAAAAGGAACGAAATTGAGTCATTTGTAGAGACGTGGATGGACCTAGAGACTGTCATACAGAGTGAAGTAAGTCAGAAAGAGAAAAACAAATATCGTATATTAACCCATATATGTGGAATCTAGAAAAACGGTACAGATTAACCTGTTTGCAAGGCAGAAATAGAGACACAGATGTACAGAACAAATGTACGGACACCAAGGCGGGGGAAGGGGGGATGGGATGAATGATGAGAGTGGGATTGACATATATACACTAACTAATATGTATAAAATAGATAACTAATGAGAACCTGCTAGCCCAGGGAACTCTACTTCACTTTGCTGTACAGTAGGAACTAACACAACATTGTAAAACAACTATACCCCAATTAAAAAATATATATATATACATGCAAAATAAAGTACTACAGTGATACAAGTTAAATAGAATAAATTATAGAAGTAATCACATTTTATAATTTTACTATCTATTTTAAGGTATACTTATTCTCATTTAGTGTTTTACCTACATGAAAGGACACATGTAAAACTTGTCTTACTTTGCAGTTTGACTCATATTATGTGGCAATAAGTTAATTTGAACTGTGAAACTGTTAGAAAAAATGATTGTAGATAGCATGGGTTACTGGGTTTAAACCCATTCAACTTCTGAGGCTGTTTTATAATATATTGTGTAAATAGAAAAAAAAAGTAGAAGGTCACTTTCTTGTAAAAAAAAAAAGTAATGCCTTCTTTTATAAAAACTTTTTTTTTATTGCAGTTAACTTCATAAAAAAAGCTCAGAGGCAGTATTACAGGGCACTGAGTTTAGCAAGGGGAGGCACAGGGATAACGTCTGTATCTTGTGGAGACACATTAATTGGAGCCAATTCTACCCTTTGACTCAATAATCAAAAACTTGGTATTTGATCACAAATAAGTAATCTAATAAAGAAAACATGTATGCAAAGTTATTCATTATGTCATAATCCATAGCCAGGCATAATTAGAAAAACCACTGGTTTAGTTTAGTAACTTATAGCATACCCCTTAGCCACATAAGATGGTGAAGCTAAAAGTGACTCTAAATTTTTTTTATTAAATATTGCTATTATACTATTTCAACAAGAAATGTGACAAAATGTAAAAATAATAAAGTAATCTGCAAAATACACATGCCTTTTTTGAACAGTATTATTAATTGTGATATTCTACATTACAGCCGACTTTAAATGTTTGACTCTGAAATCAAAATGAATAAATAAGTTTATTATTTTGATTTCAAAACTAAACAAAATAAAGAAATTTAAGCACTATCTTTTTCAAGATATGTCCAAATAGCACCATTATAATAATGGCATCATATAAAGTTATAAACCATATCATAAGCCTAGATTACAATATTTACATAATGTTTCAAAATGCAGTATCTTTAAAATGCTAACTGATGCTTCTTTCATTTCTAGTAATTCCTAATTATGGTTCAAGGCCCCCCCGTCCATTGAAACAGTGGCATTTGTTTCTCCCGAAGGAAGGCTGACACAACTACTGGGGACAAAGTTGTCCTCACCTGGCTCCAGATTTTGTCTCTGTTTTGAAGTCCATAGCAGACAGAATACTCTAAAAGCCACAATACCTTTATGAGCCACTTTGGAGAAAAAATATTTCATTGAAATTCAAAAATTTGACTTGGTAAACTAAGAGCAAAACCTAGCGATGGAGAAGTTGAGTTTATACCCTGAATCAGTGGAGGAATCATAATGCCTTAGGGGCAGCTTTCCTTCCCCACTTGGACATGGAGGACCTTTGGACCTTTCTTAGTCTTAATGAAGGGAGGAACTTAGGGAGGATTTTCAAGAAAGAACAAGAGTGTGGATGTTGGTTATCTCATTATATTGTGAGGTAAGAGGGTCTTGCTCTTGTCTCCCTGCAGTGAAAGCCTGGAGTAAGAGACTGAGATCCCTAGATGGCTGAAGTTTCTGAAAGGAGGAGGGGCTGGTGTTTCACTTGCTATCTGGAATTCTGGAAGGGACACCTCTCAGGCTCCATATCTGTGTGTGGGCTGCCTTAGTAGATAGAGATGGTAGTACAATGCTTCAAACAGAGAATGTCTGAGTCACCCCCTTCCACTGCCCCACCTTCATATCCCCTCCTCCTTGGGTGCATTTAAGAATTGCAAAACATTGTCCATGTTTGCAGGAATATAAAATGTAGTTGAGAACTGTGAACGTTCCGTTTGATGGGGTCAGCATGGTGTTAAGAGGGTGGGCCCCATAGTAGAGGCTCAGGTGAGAGAGCTTCAGAGAATCAACAGCTGTAGCAAGTGCTGAGGGGGCAGCAAGACAGCAGAGCCCCCTGAACAGAGCTTGACAGATGCTTGATCTGGAGACAGAGCCCCATCACCATCTGGAAACACCAATGCTGGATGTGGCAGAAAGAGGTTAAAACCTAAGACAGTAAGATGAGGTATACAGACTAGGACACAGAAGGGCTCTCAGACCAGAAGCCCCTGCCCTACAAGCCAGGATCATATCAATACATAAGCCCTGAGAACTTCCATCTCTCCTAGAAGAGGAGAACTGGGGATGAGGGCAGGGAGAAATTGCTAAGAGACTAAGTTTGAAAACAGAAGAATGCCTTTTCCACCATTAGCATAAATGAAGGCTTAAGGCCTAGGTTACTTTTAACTATAAGAAATAAAGAAGTTTCTATTTCTGCACACCTGTGTTTTTGTGCCTCAAGAAATATTCAGTAAATACTTGTAAAAGTTTGTGTGTGTGTGCATATATAAATCTTAAAGAGAGTAAGATTTTGTTAGGGATCCCTGACCTCAGGAAACACACTGAGACCTAAGTTACAGTGGATCAAA
Source organism: Phocoena sinus (assembly GCF_008692025.1). Lineage (NCBI taxonomy): Eukaryota > Metazoa > Chordata > Mammalia > Artiodactyla > Phocoenidae > Phocoena > Phocoena sinus. The sequence continues at coordinate 30,435,136 of NC_045772.1, read as the reverse complement.
TCTGGACAGACCAGTGGTAAAGATGCAGCAGGAGAAGATGCAGAGGCTGGAGAGAGAGCTTTGTAGGATGAATAAGACATGGCCAGTAATGTCAGATTCATTTTTCACCTAGATGAGGTTGTAGCTCTGGAAACCAGGAAATTGCTGGAAATTTGTCTAATCTGAAGTAAATCACGGTTAGTTTGGTGTGGAGGAGAAACCAACCTGTTTTGATAGCTTTGGGCTAGGATCTAGGAATTCAGAAGATTAAAGAAAGATCACGCACCACGGTATTTGAGGCATATTGCCTTATGGATTATTTTTTTTTTTTTTTTTTGCGGTACGCGGGCCTCTCACTGCTGTGGCCTCTCCCGTTGCGGAGCACAGGCTCCGGACGCGCAGGCTCAGCAGCCATGGCTCACGCGCCCAGCCGCTCTGCAGCATGTGGGATCTTCCCCGACCGGGGCACGAACCCGCGTCACCTGCATTGGCAGGCGGACTGTCAACCACTGCGCCACCAGGGAAGCCCAACCTTATGGATTATTTTTATGTTTACTTCCTACAGAAGCCAGGAACACAATTGGTTGGTCCCTGGGTATATGGGGGGAAATTTTGCATCTGGTTAAGAGCAAAAAAAAAAAAAAAAAAAAAAAAAAAAAAAAATTGGCTACAATATGCTCTGCAATTGGATGGGGAGGCTAGAGGCGAAGTACAGGTGGCAGTAGAGTCTTGCATCTGGAAAATTTGGAGATGAATGCATCTAGGTTTAAATCCTGGGAATTCTGTTTACTTACACTGTTATGACCTTGGGTGAGTCAATTTCTTCATCTGCAAAATGGAGACAATCACATTTGCATTGCATAGGTTTTTGGAAGTGTTAGGATGATGTACATAAAGCATGTAACTCCTTTTCTGGCACCTATCTGGTGGTGCTTAGGGAATGGTACGTATCAATAGGAAGAGATATAGTTGGCGCTCTGTATTCGTGGGTTCTGCATCCATGGATTCAACCAACCACGGATCAAAAATATTAGGAAAATAATTCCAGAAAGTTCCAAAAAGCAGAAGTTGAAATTTCCGTGCACCAGCAACTATCTTAATAGCATTTACATTGTACTTACAACTATTTACATAGTGTTTATATTGTATTAGGTATTATAAGTAATCTAGAGATGATTTAAAGCATATGGGAGGATATGGGCAGGTTACATTCAAATACTACACCATTTTGTATAGGGACTTGAGTATCTATGGATTTTGGTATCTGTGGCGTGGTCCTGGAACCAAACTCCTGTGGATACCAATGGAGGACTATATTCATTTTGGGGGGAACTTTTTTTTTTATCACGTCTCTTTTTGTTTCCTATGTTTTTACTCATTGTATAGGTACCTGTGACTGCTGTAACAAATTACCACAAATTTGGTGGCTTAAAAAATCAAATTTATTCTCTCACAATTCTAAAATCAAGATGTAGGCTCCCTGAAGAGGCTCTAGGGGGAGAATCCATTCCTTACCTTTTTCAGTTTCTGGTGGCTGTTGGCATTTCTTGGTTTTCGGCTGCATTTCTCTCTGCTCCATCTTCATATAACCTTCTCCAGTGTCTAATCTCCCTCTGCTTCTCTTTTATAAGGGTCCACGTGATCGAATTTGCGGCTAACCCAGATAATCATGGATAAACTCCTCCTCTGAAGATCCTTAATTTAATCACATCTATTGCCATGTAAGGTAATGTTAACAGGTTCCCAGGATTAGGAAGTGAATACATATTTATGGAGCTATTTTTTTCTGCCAACCACACCTACCTGTCTAAATTTTGTGCTATTGTCTGAATGTCTGTATCTCTGTTGAAATTCTAATGCCTAATGTGTTGGCTTTGGGAGGTGCTTAGGTCATGAGGGTGGAGGTGTCATGGACGGCATTAGTGTCCTTATAAAAGAGACCTCATTGAGATCCCTCTCATCTTCTGCAATGTGCAGATACGAGAAGTCTGTGACCTGGAAGACTGCCTTCACCTGACCATCCTAGCACTCTGATCTAAAACTTCCAGACTCCAGAAATGTGAGAAATAAATTTCTCTTGTTTCTAAGCCACCCAGTCTATGGTATTTTGCTATAGCAACTGGTTTGGACTAATACCTCTTGTAAGAAATTTTTATGAAAGCTAAAGCTTAACAACTGTGACTTCAGAAATAATTTTGACTTTGCTTTAAAGTGGGCTGAAGGAAGAGCATGAATGGGAACAGGGGACCTAGTTGCCATAATTAGATAGAAAACCCCAAAGATGGGTGAGTACCTGAAATAAAACACCACTATTTAGAAAAGTGAGAAGATTTAGAATAAAGATAATATCTTAAAAAATGCAATATCACTTACTTTCTAAGTTATTCCAACACATTTAGCTCTAAAGTAAATCCCTAGAAATCAAATCCTATTTTGCTACTGATTTCTGCTATATAATTGGAATTACGCATCTGTGGAAAAATCTCTGTCATCTGAACTGAAACTTTTTTCAAAGAAATTTACAGCCATGCCCATTCTCATAGCATTGTGTCTGTTTATATGCTGGCATTCTAAAGTTGCAGTGCTTTCCTTACTCTCTGCCTCTAAAATTTCCCCTGAATTATGAGTATTTCTTGACTGGGGAATCGCTAAACTGTGTATTTGTAGCCTCTTTGATGATCATCTATATCTAATATTTAAATATGACCTTGGAACTTAAGTGACTTAAAATATATATCCGCCCTGTTTATTATTCTGTTTCATAATTCTGTATTTAAAGCTATATTTAAAGTGAAGGACATTGATGCAACTAGTATCAAAATAAAACTAATATTTTATTTTGTGTGTTGTCAGATTTTTGCCTGTAAAGAAATACAGGCATACTTTGGAGGTATCGCAGGTTTGGTTCCAGATCATCGCAAATAAGTGAATGCCATAATAAAATGAGTCACATGAATTTGGGGGGATAAAAACAAAGTACTTACCTAATTAAAAAATACTTTGTTGCTAAAAAATGCTAACCTTCATCTGAGCCTTCAGTGAGCTGCAGTAGTAACATCAAAGATCACTGATCACAGATCACCATAACAAATATAATAATAATGCAAAAGCTTGAAGTATTGCAAGAATTACCAAAATGTGACACAGAGACACAGAGAGCAAATGCTACTGGAAAAATAGTGCCGATAGACTTAATGCTGAGTTGCCACAAACCTTCAATTTATAAAAAAAAAAAAATAAGTGCAATATCTGCAAAAAGCAATAAAGTGAAGCACAATAAACCAGGTATGTTTGTAATCTTACACATATTCTTTAATTAGAGATTTATTTCTTTCTGGTCTTGGTATTAGCAATACTTGTGCTTTTCCATAGCACTAATTTTTTTTTTAATCTCATGGACACCATGGATTGTGTAAATAATCAGATTTCCCTTTTTATGTTGATAATTAAGTTTACTGCTTATCTGTAAGAGTAGAAGAAAATTTTGATATATTTTTTGCAATAATTTTCTTTGGCTTCATATTATATCACTATCCTCATTTTTCGTTTGTGTTTGTCTGCTGTAGGTTGAATTAAGTCCCCTCAAAAGATATGCTAAAGTCCCAATCCCTGATACCTACGAACATGACTTTGTTTAGAAATAGGGTCTTTGCAGATATAATCAAATTAAGAAGAAGTCATGTTGGATTCGGGTGGGCCCTAATCCAATGACTAGTGTCCTTATAAGTAAAGGAAAATTTGGACATACAGACATAAATGCAGACAGAATGCCACGTGATGATGGAACCAGAGATTGGAGTGCTATGTTTACAAGACAGGGAACCCATGGAGAGTGGGACAGCCATTCTGGAGGGCCCAAAGGATAGAGCACTGAGCCATAGAAGGTCATTCCCAAGCCTTGAAAACCTAATGGAATTTGCCCTGCTGTGTTTGGAACTTGTTTTAGACCAGAGATCCCTTTATTCCTTCCATTTTTTCCCCCTCTCAGAATGAGAATATCTATCCAATACCTGTCCTATCATTGTATTTTTTTAAACAAATATTTATTTATTTATTTGGCTGCATCAGGTCTTAGTTGCAGCATGCACGATCTTCGTTGCAGCCCGCAGGCTTCTCTCTAGTTGTGGCACGCAGGCTCTAGAGCGCATGGGCTTAGTTGTCCCATGGCATGTGGGATCTCAGAACCCACGTCCCCTGCATTGGAAAGCGGGTTCTGAACCACTGGACAACAAGGGAAGTCCCCTATCATTGTATTTTGGAAGCAGATAACTTCTTTTCTAGTTTCATGGGTTTGTGGGCAGAGAGAGACTTTGCCCCAGGATGGACCATACCCAGAGTCTCACCCATACCTGATTTAGATAAAGAGATTTGAAACTTCTGACTTGGTGGCATTTAGATGAGATTTTGGGATTTAGAGTTAATGTGAGAATGGACTAAGTCTTTGGGGGATGTTGGGATGGACTGAATCTATTTTGCACATGGAAAAGACATGAATTTTGAGGGAAAGAGGCAGACTGTACTGGTGTGAATAGCGTCTCTCAAAACTTCATGTCCACTTGTAACCTGTGATCTTATTTAGAAACCAGCTCTTTGCAGATATAATCAAGTTAAGATAAGCTTATACTGGATTAGAGTAAGCCCTAAATTCAATATGACTGGTGTTCTTATAAGAATAGGAAAGGACAGATAGACACAGAGACACATGGAGGAAAGACCACCGTGTGAAGATGGAGGCAGAGATTGTAGTGATGCATCTATATGCCAGAGAATGCCAAAGATTGCAGTCGACTATCAGAAGGTAGGAAGGATCAAGGAAGGATTATTTCCTAGCGTCTTCAGAGGAATCATGACTCTAAGACAGTTTGATTTTGAACTTCCAACTTCTCATATCTGTGAGAGAATAAATGTTGTTTTTTTTTTAAGCCACCTGGTCTGTAGTATGTTACTACTGCAACCGTATGAAATTAATAGTTTCCATGTATTTGAGTGTGTGTCTGTGCGTAAAACATGCATGTATGTGTGGTTAAACACGTGAGAGAAGTTGTCATTTACTTCAGGCGAGATCGGGCACATTCAGGGTGGTATGGCCATAGACTGTCATTTACTTCAAATACTTCAAATTCCTGATATCTAATTAAATTTTTAAAGTGAAATTACTGAATAAATAAATATTCGTCTCATTTACTAAGTTTATACCTGCTTGTTCAAGGTAGTTATTAGAATATATCCTCTTTGGATAAAAATGTAAGTTGTTTTATTGCTTCTAGGAAAATGACCCAGAATAGATTTTCTTAACCTATGCATTTTCCTGACTCTGCTAACAGTAAACTTGATGGCATTTTGCAGGAAACTGCCTCAAAATTCCCAAGAAGACAACATGATTAGGGAGCAAGAAAGTTCTGGACTTGAAAAACCCAAGATTCCCTTTGTGTGGGTGTTTCATTAAGGTGGAATGTACCTGGAATTTGCTAAGAGATGGGTCAAGCTAGCACACATCCAGGTTTGTCCCTCTATGGCATCTGCCCTATTTAATGTGGTCACATAAAGACTTTGGGTAAGAGAGCAAGCAGAAGCACTGTAGATACTTCCTAAGACAGAAACAGAGGTGTGGCAAAGGCACTGCCCTTCTCATTTCCGTTTTATGCATTTCAGGGTTTGGCAAGGGTGAGGCTCTGTATTCATGTGGATGATAAAGCAATGTCGTAAAGGAATTGAATCAAGCAAGATTCTCTCTGAGCTGTTGACTGGCTTCCTGTTATTTGCTTGAATGTTTTCTTTTACCTTTGAAAATAGACAACAGTGAAGCTTAAAAGCAGGGAAGCAGCTTTTAAGCTTGCTATCTTCTTCAGATCAATTTGGAACCAAGTCCCACTTCCCATCTCTCTAATTTTGATGTACATTCTCCACTGGCCACTGGCCAGAGCAGAATTCAGGAAATGATAAATACTTATTCCCAGACTCAGCAGTTTCTGCTGAGATAGGAGAGATTTACAGTCATTAAACCTATTGTATTGTATTGTGTGTGTGTGTGTGTGTGTGTGTGTGTGTGTGTGTGTGTGTGTGTGTCTATTAATATCAGCTGAGGTTAATCTTGGTGTCATCTGCATTAGGGATGGTTAACTTCTGCTATCTTTGGAAACAGGTTTGTCATTCTTAGTGGCTTTCCTGCTCAATAGTTCACACTTGCTTTCTTCAACCTTCAGCAATAATTTATAATATGAATGTCAAATTAAGTTTAACTCATGTGGTTTAACACCAAATGGCCAGGTATTACACAGCTGAGATATCAGAGAAACCTAGCGAATACTAAAGAAAATAACTTTGGAAAAGGAGAAAACCTTGTTTGTTCTAATGCTCAGGAAAGAAGTGTCTCTGATTCTTAAAATTCTGAATGTCTTTTGACAAACAGGTCAATTAAATAGCACAGTGCTATTTTTTCCTTTCTTTTTTTTTTTTTTTTTTTTGCGGTACACGGGCCTCTCACCGCTGTGGCCTCTCCTGTTGTGGACAGGCTCCGGACGCACAGGCTCAGCAGCCATGGCTCACGGGCCCAGCCGCTCTGCGGCATGTGGGATCCTCCCAGACCGGGGCACGAACCCATGTCCCCTGCATCAGCAGGCAGACTCTCAACCACTGTGCCACCAGGGAAGTCCTATTTTTTCCTTTTTTAAAAAAAGGTAATGACAACTCAAAATTTCTTTCTTAGCCTATCACTGGACAATTGAGTTGGCCATCAAATTGAAGTTGGTGGAAGAAATATAAACCTCAGAGTTCTCAATATCTATGTTTTGGTACATCTGATACTCTGAACTGGCCTCAACCAGATATCACATAGCTCAGAAACACATTCTTGTATTTGACAAGCACCGAGAGCATCCGAGGCAGTGAGTTGGCACAAATACAGCATGCCTAGGCAAAAGCATGGCCAGACTAGATATGGTGTCCACGTGTACAGCACCTGCCCCTGAAATCAGGCCCACCACTCTTCAAAGGACAGCTCCTCCCCCACAAATATGTCCTTTTATTTGTTAGTTTTTAAATTGACGACTGACTAAAGAAAAGAGAAAGTGCAATTACTTTGGTTTGAACAAACATGCAGCCACACAATTTAACTTGAAATTACACAGGTAAAAAGCACACTGACTAAATTATCATTTAATGGCTTATAATGAAGAGAGATGCTTGCTTGCTTTCAAAACAGAATCAAGAAACGGGAATGCAAGGTATATGAGCGTGACATGAAAGCACAGAGTGATATTTTGCTGGATTAACCAAGACAAAGCACTTGAAAAATTAGAGACGTGATTCCAAGTAATGTGTAAATATACACCTTATACATTGAAACCAGTCCCTGTACCTGGAAACATAAAACATCTTTAAACTAACAAATTTGTGTTTACTAAAAAGATTGAATCCTGTTTCCTCACCGTATTTTTTCCCTTCTGAAAATTATGCAGACTTATTTTTTTATTCTTTCATGTACTGTAAGCTCAGTGACACTATTAATAAGAGGAGATATTCATCTAAATCTGAAGAATGGAAAGAATCAAACCTTTAGGTAGTAATGACGGAAACAGAAGAAGAAGATACTTCATGGTCAAATTATTATAAACTATGCCTTGCACTTTTTTTCCTTTTAGACAGTTGCTTATTACAGTATTTTCAAATAGCATCAGATGATTGCTAAGCTACAACATAGTCCTAAAAATACTTCAGAATACTGATTCTAAGACATACTTGATGCTTTCAGGCATCTGATACCAAGCATGGTACACAGAAGCAGAAACAATGCATAAAATATTGTATGTTTTTAAGGTAGAATATTTTAGTGAGGTAAGTGCAGCAGCTTTGGAGTCAGACTACTTGAGTTTGAAACATGCTGCTATTCAATAGCTGTGATCTGGGGCATTTTACTTGACTATATAAACTGTTTCCTCATCTGTGAAATTAGGATAATAGTAAACCTATCACATGAAATTGTTGGGAAGACTAAATGAAGTAATGCATGTAAAGGTTAAAACAATACCTAGCACATTATAATGGCTTGATAAATATTAGCCAAAATTAGTGTTGGTGTGCTTGCTTAAACACTAGTTTTCAAATGAGCCACGTGAAGCGTGAACATCATTTGGGAACTGAGCCATGATGCTGATGAAATCACCAAGGATTTGTTTTTGTTATTTGCAAGAAAAGGAAAAATGGCATCTAACATTAGTGTGTCCGTATTGTGAGCAAGACAGAATCTGTGTTGGCCCTTGACACACTTGACACCTCCTCCTTTGCTTTACCCGGTATTACAAGGGTTGGAAGTCTAAGAACCATACATTTCTTTCTCTTCTTTGCCAACAGGTTCTGAATTTGTATTAAGTTCCATCAATGAGATACATTTTGTAATATTTGTAAGGCAGAGAGAAGGCAGAGGTGTGCTGACCTGGCTTATAAAGCTCAAAGAAGCCAGTCGTGTGCATCTCTACCCACCTCTGCATTTGGTAGCTTTAAATCAGCCATAGTGGGAGTATTTACACCAGGGAAGTTGGTTAGTACTACAAATTAGCACTTTATTCCTATCCAGTGAGCCAGTTGTTAGATATTTTTAGCATACCACTGGGTAGACATCATACTATTATTTTACTATTACTGGCAGGCAAATAACTAGGCAATGATAGAGTGAGGTTTTGCAGTGATTTCTGGATGTTCCATTGTATCATCACCTGTCTCAGTGCTGCAGACATCTGTGACCACTGAGAGCAGTTAAGTGGAAATCCTAACCTGGGTCACAGAAGCAATTTTCTGATTGAATCCAGTGGTAAAGCTGTGCAAGTGGAGCCTTCTCTGGCCTTTGCCCTTCCATCAGCTTTGTAAGCACCAAATTCTGGTTAAGTTTCTTCCTGCCTAAAATACCTAGAATACTTTGTTTTCCTGATGAAACTCTGATAATACATTATGATGTAAATGTGTCAACACAGATATAGTTATCTTAGCAGGACTTATGTCTACATGAAAAAAATTAATAAAGGTTTTGAAAAAATTAGTGATAACAAACATTGAGTATACATATATTTATGAGGATGACGTCGCTGAATTTACCTGAATGTGAAGACAGATTCAATGGAACAAAGGAAACAAGTGAACCTATAAAAAGTACTCGTAGGACATTTAAACTTGAAGATTTTGGCATTTATAGGTTTTAGAAAATTTTAAATCATAGAAATGCCTGTTAGTACTTTGAGTAAGAAAGTTTTCCTTTTGCTTTTCTGAAGTAAAAAAGAATAAAGCTAGCTCTTTTGAATTTGAATAAACTTAACTCTTTCTAATAGAGTGGAACATATAAATCAGTAAATAATCCAGATTTACACATTAAATGAATATTTAATGAAAATCTATTTTGAGTTTTGTGGTTGCCTTCTAGGGGGATATAAAGGTAAAAAGATATAATTCTTATTCTTAAAGAAATTATAAAAGAAATAGTCAAGTATATAATATAAGCTAGGAAGATACAAATTTCTTACCAAAAATCAGGTAAAGAGCTATGTGAATAGTAATATAAGAAGAGATTTCTTCCAGATGAGTGATTCAATATTCCTTAGTTTTCAGGCTGAAGCATGAATCAATTTTCAAGGACTAAGTGGAAGTGAGCACAGAGGTTGTTGGATGAAATGATAATGAGATAGAAAATCTTGGTAAAAATTGAGAGGAAGGAAAGTATTCATTCCAAAGGTATTTCTTAAGTGTATACTATGTGTCAAGCTGACTCTGCATTGATGGCCAATGTGGATATAATTCCTGCCTTCACAGAGTTTATAATCCAGTGAATAAAACTGAAAAGTGATTTGGGTTGAATAGTATCCACCCAAAATTCATGTCCACCAGGAACCTCAGAATGTGACCTTATTTGGGAATAGTGTCCTTGCAGATATAATTATTTAAGGATCTTGAGATTAAATCCTCCCGGGTTTAGAATGTCTTTATAGGAAGAAGAGAAAACACAGAAAAAAAGGCCACGTGAAGACTGAGACAGAGATTAGAGTTATGTTGATATAAACCAAGGAACACCAAGAACCACCAGAAGCTGAAAGAGGCAAGAAAGGATACTCCCCCAGAGATTTTGGAGGGAGTGTGGCCCTGCTGAAACATTGATTATGGTCTTTGGCATCCAGAACTGTGACAGAATAAATTTCTGTATTTTAAAGTCACTAGGTTTGTGGTATTTTGTTGCAGCAGTCCTAGAAACTAATAATATCAAATAAATAAATATGTAGAATGCTGTATGATAAATGCTATGATAGAAGATTAAGTTACTCTATAAGAATGGGTAGGAAAGTTGCTAATCTAAAGTAGGTAGGGTAAAACTTAACTAAAGTTTCCTCAAAAAAAGACAGATAAAATGAGATCTGAAATGTGATTCAGAGTTAATAAGGCCAAGTGAGTACACAAAGTATTCCAGGTAGAAAAATTGCTTGTGTGTAGCTGAACTGGTGGCATCATTTGATAAGACAAGGAATAAAGATGAAGGAACAGGTTTGTGAGGGAAAATCATGCATTTGGTTTTAACATGTTGATTCTGAGGTATGGAGAAAGAGAGAGAAAGAGTGTATGCATGTGCATGTGAGAGAGAGAGAGAATAAGCAGGGTTGGGAATATAGACTTGGGAGACATCAGTATGAAAATATGAATTAAAAACCATGAGATTCAATGAGATGGTTCAGGGAAATGGGAAAAATGAATTATCCAGGACAGATTCCCAGGAATGTTGAAAGTTAAGGTCTTGGCAAAGGCAAAGGAGACGAGAAAGGGACTAATGAGGAGCTGTTAGACAATGAAGATGCCTGAATATATTTAAATGCTTACGGGAAGATGACAGTGGGAACAGAAATGGTGGAAGTTTGAGAAAGGGGGAAAACAATAGAAAATATACCTTGGGAGTCCTGGAGAAGGTGTGATCCAAACATGAACATAAGGATTAGACTTAAATAGGAAATACCTCATCCATTTTAATAGAAGGTGCTATCAACAGCAGAGGAGTAAGTTTGAAGGTTTGATGGCTAGATGTTGGATTGCTTGTATTTTTCTCTGGGAAATAAGATGCTAGGTTGCCCAGCAAGTAGGAGGTTTGAGAAGAGTGAAGAAAGTTTGGAATTGCTGCTGTGCTGAACATGAGTGCTTACTATGAAAGGTCAGCACTCATGGAAATAAGGAACTCTGGAACTCTGGAATGACATCTGGGCAGCATCAATATGCCAGATAAAGGAGATGCACTAAAATTAAAGTGGCAGCAATTTTCCCAACTGAATTATTTTTTCCAACAATACTCAGCAGATTAGTCATTGGATTAACCACAACTCTGGTGGTTTGCTAGGTAGTTACAACGAAAGGACAAGGTAACAGACAAGAGAGCTGTGAATGCTGGCAAGGGAGTGAGCGAAGTAAAAGCCAGAGTAATGGGGAAATGAATGGAGAAGTGAGTAAAAAGAATAGATGATTCAAATCTTAGGTTCTGTCCCAGGTTTTCCATTAACTAATTGGGTCATTTTGGGAATATCTCTTAAACTTTGTGGGCTTCCGCTTTCCTTTTCCGTAAAGTGAAGAACTGGATTCCATGACTAATTTCTAAGGTTTATTTCAGCTTGAAAATTGTGTGAATCAGTGACCACTACAGGAAGGAGTGAAGGCAGAAAGGGAGGTGAAGGGTCAAACTGGGCTGTGAATTCACACAAAGGATTTGAGACTCTCAACTGAATGCATTTATTCCAACAGATGTCCATAAGCCAAAATACATTTTTTTGCTAAGTTTCAGCAAAAACTCAGTATTTTAATCAGAATTTTACTTGAAAATAAAAGAAACCTTGGCAACTCTTTGTTCCCTTTAGTAAAATAATCTTTATGTTCAGGAGTTTAAAGTGAGATTTATGAAGACAGTGGGATAAGGACATGTCCATGATGGGGGAAGGTATTAAATAAAGGATAAAACTGAAACTGTGAAACCCCTCCCTAACTCAGCTACATCCGCACAGGAAATGATACCACCCATCACCTCACTTTGCAAGTGGATAGTGAATAATTTGGTAAAATGCTAGTAACACCATATTGGCTATGTAATTTACAATTCCTTTTTTTTTTTAAGCTGCTCAGATCCTAATTTAAACTGGTTAAGATGAGAGAAAAGGCTTTTAAAAGCTAATTCTGGAGGTTTAGACCACTTTTCTGTGACTACCACTTACCATTATCAAATTAAGTGAATTCTTATAAAGAGTAGAGATAAGGATCAGAGCCTACGATTATAAGCAATATGTCCATCTCCTTTTGTCCTAAATGGGAACAGCATTTTGGAGAAGACTGAGCCCAGTCATCCTTCAGTTTGGATCTTTAGTGACCCCATTTCAATACTGATACACATATCTGGGGGTGCATTTTGGAATGAAACATCCTTCTGTGTAACCTCAATATGTTATGACTCACTCCAGGAAGGCTCTATAAGGAAATAAAATGAAAAAGAAATAAAATTCTCAAGCTGCAGTTAAAGAAATATTTTTTTCTCTGTGAAAGACAGATGATTGTATTATTAATAGTGAAGGGTAAGATCTGAAACATTTGAATGTTCAGCTAAACATCCCTAAATTTCTCATCTCAGTGTGGATAGAAATAACCACTCTTGAGGTATTTCTGTAATCTCAGTTTCAACTCCAGCCAGGAATCAAGAGGAAAAAAATCCCTTCTCGAGCAGTTTATAAACTAAAAATAAAGATGACAAAAAGTCAGATTCAGATTAAATTGGAAAAGCTGGTGGTTCAGAGCAGTAGTTTTATCTCCCTAAGACAGAAATATATAGGCTACAGTAAGAACCATAAGTACTTACTGATATATATATAGAGAAATAACTAGTGCCCAGCTTTATTCAATACACACTGACACATGATCAATTAAACTTTGGCAATCAACACTGATTATTAATGAGTCCAAAATGGCCACATTTTCTGATTACTGATAGCTAGAATCTAAAGGAAATGATGTATGCCACTTGTTATACAATCTCTTCTTGAATATCTTCCAGGGCTTTGGTGAGCTAAGACAGAAAAATATAGCTCCAGTTCTGCTGAGTTGTTACCAAGGACTATAATTATATTTTATAGTATTTAGCTCAACCAAATCATTTTTTCATTTTAAGTTTAATGTAGCAACAATAGCTTGAAACCTTTAAATTTTTCCTCAAATATTACTGTTTTGTCATATACGTCCTAAAGCCCCACCCGTACCACAAAAGAACCCCAATAATATGCTCTTCCCGTAATGTAACTCTGAGAAGGGGCTGTCCTGGTAGAATTCCAACCTTAGAAATTATATTTTTGTCTTTACTAAGGAAGGCAACATTTTGGACTAGAAAGAACATTGAATCTTTAAGTTATCTGGCTTCCAGTTTTGGTTTTATCTATATCTGCTGTGTGATCTTTGGGAACTCATACAACTTCTCTGGACCTTACTGGCTCCTATAAAATGAAGGATTTTCTACGATTCCCTGAATACATAGGCAACTTATGAATGTAGATGATATTTACCAGCATACACTGTACTTTCCTGTTAAACAGATCTATGAGAAGTGGTAGAAATCAGAACTATTGGCTTCTGCTTTTGATTTGATTTGATTATTAAAAAGAATCTCTGACAGAGTTTTGGGTGATTTATTTCAAGAAAGTGTAGAGAGTTAAGAGCAAATAACTCTGAATAGAGGAATGAGTGTCATTAAAAACAAAATTTAGACTTGGGGAAAAGCATTTACGTGATCAAGACAAACTTTGAAGTGCTACAAAAAAATTATAAAGAAAGATGTAGGGCTTACATATTTGGTGAAAGTAGTAAGAAGATTAAAAATATCATTTAGGAAGATGCTATTTTCAACTTTGTGTGTGTGTGTGTGTATATATATATATATCAACATGTGTATATATGTATAATCTATGTGTATATGTACATTAATAATATATGTATCTACACATAAATATATAAATACAGTCTCTTTAATGTATACACATACTGTAACCATGGAAAACAGAGGGAATCAAAAACTCCTTTGTTCCCTGTCACCTGAAGTTGAATTGCCCATGGTAGGCGATAACTGGCTTCTTCAGTCTAACCGACAGTTGACATCAGAGATAGGGCATAGGGTTGGGTGCTAAGGTATGATCATACTAATTATGCTCATTTGCTTTCCACTGTCCTAGACTTACTGAGAAGGTGTGCCATCTTACACAGCAAGAAACAAATCTTACTGGCAGAATTTCAGTGACTCAGGTGAGTATGGCCTATTTAGCAGAAGAGAAGTGTGAATTGGAGATCCTTAGGAGCTTGTGATGCATTACTATTTGTTCTGGAGCAAAAGAAGAGAGCGATCAGACCTGGTGATCCCTGGATCTGGTGACCAGTCACAGCAATAAGAATATAATGAATGCCTTAAATGTACAGAGTACATTTTACAAACTGTACGATATGGCTGTATTTTAAGCTTCGCGATAGCAAGATTAAAAGAACTTGAGATGGACTAGTGATAGTGGAAGAATGATAATTCCAGACAGCAATATGGTGGGCCAAGGGTGACATGGTTGACCAGGCATCCAGATTAACACTGACTCAAAACCATAAATGACTTTGACCAGTTTGATTTTTAGGTGAGGACCCAGGATTTCTGGACAACTGTATTTTGTATTCTACGATGAGACTTATAGCTTCCACTGGCGACTTTGCTGATGGTGTCTGCAAGGAGTAGTACAAAAACATTCATTTCATTCATTCATTCACTTATTCACTAACTCATCTATCTAACTTTGTACCAGTCATGACACTAAGGCACTTGATGGCCTAAAAATTTAGGTCATCAAGAGTTTATAATTTAACAATGTATGTAACTTAATAATGTCAATTGAATGAGATAAATGCTAATATATACATACACACACTATATATAATGTACTATTTATAACATGTATATGTTACATATTGTATTTATAGATTATATACACATGCCCACATATACACAAAGAGTATATTCTTTTTCTTTTTTACATCTTTATTGGAGTATAATTGCTTTACAATGGTGTGTTAGTTTCTGCTTTATAACAAAGTGAATCAATTATACATATACATATGTTCCCATATCTCTTCCCTCATGCGTCTCCCTCCCTCCCACCCTCCTTAGCCCACCCCTCTAGGTGGTCACAAAGCACCGAACTGTGTATATATGTCCATGCCACTATCTGGCTTTGTCACAGCTTACCCTTCCCCCTCCCCATATCCTCAAGTCCATTCTCTAGTAGGTCTGTGTCTTTATTCCTGTCTTACCCGTAGGTTCTTTAGGACTTTTTTCCCCTTAAATTCCATTTATATGTGTTAGCATACGGTATTCATCTTTCTATTTCTGACTTACTTCACTCTGTATAACAGACTCTAGGTCCATCCACCTCATTACAAATATCTCAATTACGTTTCTTTTTCTGGCTGAGTAATATTCCACGGTATATATGTGCCCCATCTTCTTTATCCATTCATCCGATGATGGACACTTATGTTGTTTCCATCTCTGGGCTATTGTAAAGAGCTACAATGAACATTTTGGTACAAGACTCTTTTTGAATTATGGTTTTCTCAGGGTATATGCCCAGTAGTGGGATTGCTGGGTCATATGGTAGTTCTATTTGTAGTTTTTTAAGGAAGCTCCATACTGTTCTCCATAGTGGCTGAACCAATTCACATTCCCACCAGCAGTGCAAGAGTGTTCCCTTGTCTACACACCCTCTCCAGCATTTATTCTTTCTAGACTTTTTGATGATGGCCATTCTGACTGGTGTGAGACGATACCTCATTGTAGTTTGGATTTGCATTTCTCTAATGATTAATGATGTTGAGCATTCTTTCATGTGTTTGTTGGCAGTCTGTATATCTTCTTTGGAGAAATGTCTATTTAGGTTTTCTGCCCATTTTTGGATTGGGTTGTTTGTTTTTTTGTTATTGAGCTGCATGAGCTGCTTATAAATTTTGGAGATTAATCCTTTGTCAGTTGCTTCATTTGCAAATATTTTCTGCCATTGTCAGGGTTGACTTTTGGTCTTGTTTATGGTTTCCTTTGCTCTGCAAAAGCTTTTAAGTTTCATTAGGTCCCATTTGTTTTTTTTATTTTTATTTCCATATCTCTAGGAGGTGGATCAAAAAGGATCTTGCTGTGATTTATGTCATAGAGTGTTCTGCCTATGTTTTCCTCTAAGAGTTTGATAGCTTCTGGCCTTACATTTAGGTCTTTAATCCATTTTGAGCTTATTTTTGTGTATGGTGTTAGGGAGTGATCTAATCTCATACTTTTACATGTACCTGTCCAGTTTTCCCAGCACCACTTATTGAAGAGGCTGCCCTTTCTCCACTGTACATTCCTGCCTCCTTTATCAAAGATAAGGTGACCATATGTGCATGGGTTTATCTCTGGGCTTTCTATCCTGTTCCATTGATCTATCTTTCTGTTTTTGTGCCAGTACCATACTGTCTTGATTACTGTAGATTTGTAGTATAGTCTGAAGTCAGGGAGCCTGATTCCTCCAGCTCCGTTTTTTGTTCTCAAGATTGCTTTGGCTATTCGGGGTCTTTTGTGTTTCCAGACAGATTGTGAAATTTTTTGTTCTAGTTCTGTGAAAAATGCCAGTGGTAGTTTGATAGGGATTGCATTGAATCTATAGATTGCTTTGGGTAGTAGAGTCATTTTCATAATGTTGATTCTTCCAATCCAAGAACATGGTATATCTCTCCATCTATTTGTATCCTCTTTAATTTCTTTCATCAGTGTCTTATAATTTTCTGCATACAGGTCTTTTGTCTCCTTAGGTAGGTTTGTTCCTAGATATTTTATTCTTTTTGTTGCAATGGTAAATGGGAGTGTTTTCTTGATTTCACTTCAGATTTTTCATCATTAGTGTATAGGAATGCCAGAGATATCTGTGTATTAATTTTGTATCCTGCTACTATACCAAATTCATTGATTAGCTCTAGTAGTTTTCTGGTAGCATCTTTAGGATTCTCTATGTATAGTATCATGTCATCTGCAAAAAGTGACATCTTTACTTCTTCTTTTCCGATTTGGATTCCTATTATCTCCTTTTCTTCTCTGACTGCTGTGGCTAAAACTTCCAAAACTATGTTGAATAAGAGTGGTGAGAGTGGGCAACCTGGTCATGTTCCTGATCTTAGTGGAAATGCTTTCAGTTTTTCACCATTGAGGACTATGTTGGCTGTGGGTTTGTCATATATGGCCTTTATTATGTTGAGAAAAGTTCCCTCTATGCATACTTTCTACAGAGTTTTTATCATAAATGGGTGTTGAATTTTGTTGCAAGCTTTCTCTGCATCTATTGAGATGATCATATGGCTTTTCTCCTTCAATTTGTTAATATGGTGTATCACGTTGATTGATTTGCATATATTGAAGAATCCTTGCATTCCTGGAATAAACCCCACTTGATCATGGTGTATGATCCTTTTAATGTGCTTTTGGATTCTGTTTGCTAGTAGTTTGTTGAGGATTTTTGCATCTATGTTCATCAGTGATACTGGCCTGTAGTTTTCTTTCTTTGTGACATCCTTTTCTGGTTTTGGTAATAAGGTGATGGTGGCCTCATAGAATGAGTTTGGGAGTGTTCCTCGCTCTGCTGTATTTTGGAAGAGTTTGAGAAGGATAGGTGTTAGCTCTTCTGTAAATGTTTGATAGAATTCGCCTGTGAAGCCATCTTGTCCTGGGCTTTTGTTTGTTGGAAGATTTTTAATCACAGTTTCAATTTCAGTGCTTGTGATTCGTCTGTTCATATTTTCTATTTCTTCCTGATTCAGTCTTGGCAGGTTGTGCGTTTCTAAGAATTTGTCCATTTCTTCCAGGTTGCCCATTTTATTGGCATAGAGTTGCTTGTAGTAATCCCTCATAATCTTTTGTATTTCTGCAGTGTCAGTTGTTACTTCTCCTTTTTCATTTCTAATTCTATTGATTTGAGTCTTTTCCCTTTTTTTCTTGATGAATCCGGCTAATGGTTTATCAATTTTATCTTCTCAAAGAACCAGCTTTTAGTTTTATTGATCTTTGCTATCGTTTCCTTCATCTGTTTTTCATTTATTTCTGATCTGATCTTTATGATTTCTTTCCTTCTGCTAACTTTGGGGGTTTTTTGTTCTTCTTTCTCTAATTGCTTGAGGTGCAAGGTTAGGTTGTTTATTCGAGATGTTTCCTGTTTCTTAAAGTACGATCGTATTGCTATAAACTTCCATCTTAGAACTGCTTTTGCGGTATCCATTAAGTTTTGGGTCGTCGTGTCTCCATTGTCAGTTGTTTCTAGGTATTTTTTGATTTCCTCTTTGATTTCTTCAGTGATCACTTCGTTATTAAGTAGTGTATTGTTTAGCCTCCATGTGTTTGTAATTTTTACAAATCTTTTCCTGTAATTGATATCTAGTCTCATAGCGTTGTGGTCGGAAAAGATACTTGATACAATTTCAATTTTCTTGAATTTACTGAGGCTTGATCTGTGACCCAAGATATGATCTATCGTGGAGAACGTTCCATGAGCCCTTGAGAAGAAAGTGTAATCTGCTTGTTTTGGATAGAATGTCCTATAAATATCAATTAAGTCCATCTTGCTTAATGTATTTTTTAAAGCTTGTGTTTCCTTATTTATTTTCATTTTGGATGATCTGTCTATTGGTGAAAGTGGGGTGTTAAAGTGCCCTACTATGAATGTGTTACTGCCGATTTTTCCTTTTATGGCTGTTAGTATTTGCCTTATGTATTGAGGTGCTCCTATGTTGGGTGCATAAATATTTACAATTGTTATATCTTCTTCTTGGATTGATCCCTTGATCATTATGTAGTGTCCTTCTTTGTCTCCTCTAATAGTCTTTATTTTAAAGTCTATTTTCTCTGATATGAGAATTGCTACTTCAGCTTTCTTTTGGTTTCCATTGGCATGGAATATCTTTTACCATCCCCTTACTTTCAGTCTGTATGTGTCTCTAGGTCTGAAGTGGGTCTCTTGTAGACAGCATATATATGGGTCTTGTTTTTGTATCCATTCAGCCAATCTGTGTCTTTTGGTGGGAGCATTTAGTCCGTTTACATTTAAGGTAATTATCGATATGTATGTTCCTATTCCCATTTTCTTAATTGTTTTGGGATCGTTATTGTAGGTCTTTTCCTTCTCTTGTGTTTCCTGCCTAGAGAAGTTCCTTTAGCATTTGTTGTAAAGCTGGTTTGGTGGTGCTGAACTCTCTCAGCTTTTGCTTGTCTGTAAAGGTTTTAATTTCTCCATCAAATCTGAATGAGATACTTGCTGGGTAGAGTAATCTTGGTTGCTGGTTTTTCTCCTTCATCACTTTAAATGTGTCCTGCCAGTCCCTTCTGGCTTGCAGAGCTTCTGCTGAAAGATCCGCTGTTAACCTTACGGGGATTCCCTTGCGTGTTATTTGTTGTTTTTCCCTTGCTGGTTTCAATATGTTTTCTTTGTATTTAATTTTTCACTGTTTTATTAATATGTGTCTTGGCATATTTCTCCTTGGATTTATCCTGTAGGGGATTCTCTGTGCTTCCTGGACTTGACTGACTATTTCCTTTCCCATATTAGGGAAGTTTTCAACTATAATCTCTTCAAATATTTTCTCAGTCCCTTTCTTTTTCTCTTCTTCTTCTGGAACCCCTATAATTCGAATGTTGGTGTGTTTAATGTTGTCCCAGAGGTCTCTGAGACTGTCCTCAGTTCTTTTCATTTTTTTCCCCTGTATTCTGCTCTGCAGTAGTTATTTCCACTATTTTATCTTCCAGGTCACTTATCCGTTCTTCTGCCTCAGTTATTCTGCTATTGATCCCATCTAGAGTATTTTTAATTTAATTTATTGTGTTGTTCATCGTTGCTTGTTTCATCTTTAGTTCTTCCAGGTCCTTGTTAAATGTTTCTTGCATTTTGTCTATTCTATTTCCAAGATTTTGGATCATCTTTACTATCATTATTCTGAATTCTTTTTCAGGTAGACTGCCTATTTCCTCTTCATTTGTTAGGACTGGTGGGTTTTTAATCTTGCTCCTTCATCTGCTGTGTGTTTTTCTGTCTTCTCATTTTGCTTATCTTACTGTGTTTGGGGTGTCCTTTTTGCAGGCTGCAGGTTTGTAGTTCCCGTTGTTTTTGGTGTCTCTCCCCAGTGGCTAAAGTTGGTTCAGTGGGTTGTGTAGGCTTCCTGGTGGAGGGGACTAGTGCCTGTGTTCTGGTGGATGAGGCTCGATCTTGTCTTTCTGGTGGGCAGGTCCATGTCTGGTGGTGTGTTTTGGGGTGTCTGTGGACTTATTATGATTTTAGGCAGCCTCTCTGGTAATGGGTGGGGTTGTGTTCCTATTCTTTTTTTTAAAAAAAGTATCTTTATTGGAGTATAATTGCTTTACAATGGTGGGTTAGTTTCTGCTTTATAACAAAGTGAAACAGTTATACATATACATATGTCCCCATATAAGATTATATTCTTAAGTGTATTCTCTGATCCTCAGTCTCTCTTCTCTCAGACCCCAGAGAACAAGGGCAGCAATGAATTAAATATTTCTTGAAGTGTTCTCGTATGAGGAAAAATGAAATAGTCTACTAAAATGAAATTGTTAAAGGAAAGAAGTAGATGTAGCAAACTGGTCTTGGGTGAACTGGTTTTCAGTGAAGTGGGCAGTTGGTGGATTGGTCACTGGGGAAACTGGCTTAACACAAATGGGTCTTTGGTAATTTGACCTAGAACCAAATGATTAATAGGCACTCTGTATAAGAACCATGACAAATGTCATCCAGCCTCAGCTGGAACAACCAATAATAAGTAACATACTGCTATACAAGACAATCTAAAACAACTAAAGACACTTGCTTTTCAATACTCGCATTATATATGTTTCCTTGTTTTGCAGTAGATTTTGTCCTCCTGGCCTTATCTGGCCCTCAGGGACAACACAGAATTTTTTCTAGTCTGTTCTCCAAATACAAGTCTATTTACAGAGGTTAAATGAGCTATTGTGTCTTGCCTAAATTTTCTCTAGCCCAAACAGCTTCAGTTCCTTGAGTTGTCCCTTGTGATTTGATTTTTGTATCCCTTCACCATCTTGGTCACTCTGTCAACATGCCTCTTAGGGAACAACATCAGAATAGAACCTAATCTTGGTCTGAGTGCTACTAAAAACATTATCATGACTTTTATTCTAAAAAGTTCTGTTCCTGGTATTTTGAACAGGCAAACATTTGGGATAATCAAAGTACAAGGTTTTCTTTTCTTTCTTTCTTTTTTTTAATCTCCTAATGTCCCTTTAAACTGTTTAAGTAGTGGAAGTTCTTCTCTCCCCTCTGAATGAAAACTCTCAGGTTCCTGAATTTTCTATTCACTCTTGGGTACTATAGAGTTCTTTAGCCACTGTAATTCACCAAATACTATCTTAATTCAGTCATTAAAATATCAACCTTTAGATCTTCATTCAAAGTTAAGACTTGTTTCTCTTCCTCCCCTGAACTAGGGCTTGACTATAGGCAAGCAGGATGCTTTCTGGGAAGTAGTATGGTTGGCTATTTGTCTCTAGCTCACCTCCTTCTCCATCAACCCACTAGCTGATGTTTTTGATTTCTTCAGGGTCTACTAGATGGGGGCAGATGGGGAGGGAGGAGATAAATAGGTAAGATGTTAGGATATTTCTTACTTGATAGTTACTCCCATAATGGAAGCTTTCTGGGTACGAAAGATGGTGAAACTTTCTTTTTCCCTCCTGGACACTTTGGTGGGGTCTTCAGAGACCTCCCTGCTGGCCCATTAGAATACTCATGATTAAAGTGATGCAATAAGTTTTTTCAGCTGCTGCCCCAGACTCCAACTTCAGGCTTTGGTTTTTCTAGAGTTCATTCTATACAAACACTCAGTGGAGGTCTCTTACCCTCTGAGTGATACCCTCTTGGGCAAAATCTCATTTAAAATGGCTCACATTTGGTCCCCAAGAGACCTTTATTCTTTATCATTTATTTTTTATCTTGACGAAACTCAAGGTGTGCAGGCAAACCCCAATGCAGCAGCATCTCTTTCCTGGCTCTGCCCTCAGACCTCTCACCTCTAGATCCCCAGTCTCCTCTGGCACCAGCACAGTGTGCTTCCCAACTCTAGGGAACACACATGAAGCTCCCTGTAGGATCCACTGATGCCCTGCTCCCTTGGCTTGTGGCTAAGAGGGAAGGAAGTACCACACTTCCTGCCATGCAGGTGAGAGGGGGACACTCATAATGCTAAAGCAGCTCACTCTTAAATATCCCTTCACAAATCTATTTACTACTCCTATACCTTTTTATATATCTTCCTTGCAGAGGTTAGTATTCAAACCTGTCCTAGGTCACTAAGTTAGAAACTTCCACTCAGTGGTCTAACAGCTGATTTTGGAACCTAATATCTTTCCTATGGGGTGACCACCTTCGAAACTTCCAGTTTAACCTCCTCTCTGGGCTTCTTTTAAATGCAGTACAAGATCAAATTACATTTTGTTAGCATACTTATGACCCTATACTTCCTTAACGAAACTGCTTCACTTTTTAGTCTTGTTGTAACTAAGGGTATTCAGAAGAAATGATAATAAAAAAATTGGAAATAACAATATGAGTTAAGCATGTGCTATATATTTAATAACTATATCCTAAAATCTCCTTTGAAGGGTTTGTGGGCTTACATATCATATCCAATCTTAAAAATCATGGCTTTTCGTACAGCTTGCCAGCTTTGCAGAGGTAGAAAGAGGAGGAGAGGGAACTAAAGGCAATGAAGGGAATGACTACGGCAGCCCATGCACCAAGAGAATAAACAATCCAGGAAAGCATCACCTCCAATCCTGAAAACACAATTTCAAAGGCTATATTTATATTCTTGGGACACCAGTCGTTTTCCAAATAAGATCTATGCATGATGAAGGACAGAGTGGCACTAGTTCTTAGGAAGTTCGTTCAAATGGAAAATGAATTCTTGGATTTAATCCCATATAAATTATCTTTCTAATCACATGAGGGTATATTCCTATATCCATATACAATAAAAATATCCTGAACTGAAATAACTCATACCCACAAGAGAACAAATCCTAAGGAGCCATTTTCCACCAACCTGTTTTTATCTCCTGGAATTCATTCCCCTCCTTTACTAAGAGATTCCTGTGAAAGTATGACTCAATTCCTCCAGCGGCTCTTGACAAATATCTCTGAGACAAATTTCGAAACTGATTTTACACATTTAAAGACCACTTATTCACACAGCATTTTCTGACATACTTTTCAGTGTTCTGGAAAGTCAACAGCTTCTTCATCCCATTCCCCACTCCTCAGATCCTTTTCCTTTTTTTTTTAGCCCCTCATTATAAAAGCATTACATATTCATTAAAAAATAAAACAGACAAGAAATATAACATAAAGTACGCTCATGATTCAGCCAGATATATCCATATGAATGTGTTTCAGAATATTTTTCTAATGTTCTTTTTAAATGCATATGTTATTAATCTATACATAGGAAACACATTTTAAATGCTATTTTAACCAACTATAACAGTTTTTGGCCATTTGGATTGTTGCAGATTTCCTTACCATGAATATGGAAGAAAGGAATAATTAGATTTAAATGAATTACATATAAATAGCAAATACATATGAAACTTTGAATACTCATTTTGAACAAATTTTCATTTTCACCAGATTATTTTGTTCTCTCCCATACTTCTAGCCCCTGTCCTACGTTCAGTTTGGTTTGTATTTTTCCACATTTATGCTCATTCTTATACACACATACACACACAATTTTTTTTTCTAAACACACACGTGTAATACCTCAGGAACTTGCTTTTTTCACTTAACAATATCTCTTGGACATTATTTCAGATCAATAAATATAGACCTAAGAAATCTTTTGAATAGCGGATTATAAGCTTTGATTTTATTCTATAAACAATGAAGAAATTAACATTTATTTGTTAAGCCAGTATACCGGTGGACAAATAGACTCATTGATTGTGTATGGTAAGTAGTTTCATAGGAATAACACTTGTAGATAGAGAAATTGCAAATTAACTCACTGTGGCTGACAATTATTCAAAGGCAAGATGTGCAACATCATTTTATATATCAAAGTTGCTTTCTACTTCACAAATACCCAAGACATAAAAATGACAAATACTTATATAAATTATTTTTATAAGTTAAATTTTGAAGAGTATATTAATAAGAAATAGTTTTTTAAAAGATATGTATCATTCTTTTTGTAATGAGACAAGAATACAATTAAATTAATCATAGGATTTAAATAACTCGAAACTCAAAATTTTTTTAGCTTGGATCTTGTGTGTGTGCAATTTGTGATTTTTTTTTGTGGGTAAAAAGGCAAAATTGCTGTAGTAATTTACCATTGTTTTTTACAAAGCAAAAAGTGAAAACTAAAGAGGTATTTTGTACTGTTAGACTTTTCCTTCTCTGAGGCTTTATCCAAATAAGCTGATAATAAAACCCCTGTAATCTATTCAAGCAAGATGGCAGAATGTCTTGTAAATTAACGTGTGGTATAGGAAAAAAAGAACACCAAGAAATTTTTGAGCAACACAAGCTTTTTAAAATAGTCACAACCAGCAATTTGCTTAAATCAATGGTTCTTACCCTGGGGTGATTTCGCCTCCCCAAAAAACATTTGGCAATGTCATTTAAAAGTACCCTAAAAAGTATTATTTCCCCATCTTACAGATTGGGAAACTGAGACTTAATGAAACTACAGTAGTAATAGATACAGCAGATAGTGTAGTATGCTTATGGTTGTATATACTCCAGGAGAGAGTATAGATAAGTCCAGTCATAGCAATGCTATAGGGTGAATCAATTTGGAAAAATTGAAGGTGGAGGTTGAAAAGGCTTAATTTAACTTTGGCATCATATCCCTCTTCTTGTACTTCTATAAATCATTCTTAAATAAAAAAAATTCAAGTTAATTGTTCTATATCTGCTGAAGAAAAAATAAACTACATTGACATCACGCAGTCTTCTATAACCCTCCATAAGAAAGACTTGTAACACATACAAATTATGAAAGTATTATAGAAGTCACTGCTTCATGATTAATTTCATCTATGGCAATTCGATATGTCTCTAATAGATTTACTCCTTTGTCTTGGGACATGTGCATTGACTTCCCCATTTTATGACTGTTAAAATGAAAAGTTAACCTCAGCTTTTTGCTGCTAAAACAAGAATAGATTAGTTTCAGCTGAAGTAGCAATTCTCATATCAGACAAAATAGACTTTAAAATAAAGACTATTAGAAGAGACAAAGAAGGACACTATATAATGATCAAGGGATCGATCGAAGAAGAAGATATAACAATTGTAAATATTTATACACCCAACACAGGAGCACCTCAATACATAAGGCAAATACTAATAGCCATAAAAGGAAAAATCGACAGTAACACATTCATAGTAGGGGACTTTAACACCCCACTTTCACCAACGGACAGATCATCCAAAATGAAAATAAATAAGGAAACACAAGCTTTAAATGATACATTAAACAAGATGAACTTAATTGATATTTATAGGACACTCCATCCAAAAATAACAGAATACACATTTTTCTCAAGTGCTCATGGAACATTCTCCAGGATAGATCATATCTTGGGTCACAAATCAAGCCTTGGTAAATTCAAGAAAATTGAAATTGTATCAAGTATCTTTTCCGACCACAACGCCATGAGACTAGATATCAATTACAGGAAAAGATTTGTAAAAAATACCAACACATGGAGGCTAAACAATACACTACTTAATAACGAAGTGATCACTGAAGAAATCAAAGAGGAAATCAAAAAATACCTAGAAACAACTGACAATGGACACAAAATGACCCAAAACCTATGGGATGCAGCAAAAGCAGTTCTAACAGGGAAGTTTATAGCAATACAAGCCCACCTTAAGAAGCAAGAAACATCTTGAATAAACAACCTAACCTTGCACCTAAAGCAATTAGAGAAAGAAGAACAAAAAAACCCCAAAGTTAGCAGAAGGAAAGAAATCATAAAGATCAGATCAGAAATAAATGAAAAAGAAATGAAGAAAACAATAGCAAAGATCAATAAAACTAAAAGCTGGTTCTTTGAGAAGATAAACAAATTAGATCAACCATTAGCCAGACTCATCAAGAAAAAAAGGGAGAAGACTCAAATCAATAGAATTAGAAATGAAAAAGGAGAAGTAACAACTGACACTGCAGAAATACAAAAGATCATGAGAGATTACTACAAGCAACTCTATGCTTGTACAAGCAACCTGGAAGAAATGGACAAATTCTTAGAAACGCACAACCTGCCAAGACTGAATCAGGAAGAAATAGAAAATATGAACAGACGAATCACAAGCACTGAAATTGAAACTGTGATTAAAAATCTTCCAACAAACAAAAGCCCAGGACAAGATGGCTTCACAGGCGAATTCTATCAAACATTTACAGAAGAGCTAACACCTATCCTTCTCAAACTCTTCCAAAATATAGCAGAGGGAAGAACACTCCCAAATTCCTTCTAGGAGGCCACCATCACCCTGATACCAAAACCAGGCAAGGATGTCACAAAGAAAGAAAACTACAGGTCAATATCACTGATGAACATAGATGCAAAAATCCTCAACAAAATACTAGCAAACAGAATCCAAAAGCACATTAAAAGGATCATACACCATGATCAAGTGGGGTTTATTCCAGGAATGCAAGCATTCTTCAATATACGCAAATTTATCAACGTGATACACCATATTAACAAATTGAAGGAGAAAAAACATATGATCATCTCAATAGATGCAGAGAAAGCTTTTGACAAAATTCAACACCCATTTATGATAAAAACCCTGCAGAAAGTAGGCATAGAGGGAACTTTCCTCAACATAATAAAGGCCATATATGACAAGCCCACAGCCAACATCATCCTCAATGGTGAAAAACTGAAAGCATTTCCACTAAGATCAGGAACAAGACAAGGTTGCCCACTCTCACCACTCTTATTCAACATAGTTTTGGAAGTTTTAGCCACAGCAATCAGAGAAGAAAAGGAAATAAAAGGAATCCAAATCGGAAAGGAATAAGTAAAGCTGTCACTGTTTGCAGATGACATGATACTATACATAGAGAATCCTAAAGATGCTATCGGAAAACTACTAGAGCTAATCAATGAATTTGGTATAGTAGCAGGATACAAAATTAATACACAGATATCTCTGACATTGCTATACACTAATGATAAAAAATCTGAAAGTGAAATCAAGAAAACACTCCCATTTACCATTGCAATGAAAAGAATAAAATATCTAGGAAAAAACCTACCTAAGGAGACAAAAGACCTGTATGCAGAAAATTATAAGACACTGATGAAAGAAATTAAAGAGGATACAAATAGATGGAGAGATATACCATGTTCTTGGATTGGAAGAATCAACATTACGAAAATGACTCTACTACCCAAAGCAATCTATAGATTCAATGCAATCCCTATCAAACTACCACTGGCATTTTTCACAGAACTAGAACAAAAAATTTCACAATCTGTATGGAAACACAAAAGACCTCGAATAGCCAAAGCAATCTTGAGAACAAAAAACGGAGCTGGAGGAATCAGGCTCCCTAACTTCAGACTATAGTACAAAGCTACAGTAATCAAGACAGTATGGTACTGGCACAAAAATAGAAATACAGATAAGTGGAACAGGATAGAAAGCCCAGAGATAAACCCATGCACATATGGTCACCTTATCTTTGATAAAGGAGGCAGGAATGTACAGTGGAGAAAGGGCAGCCTCTTCAATAAGTGGTGCTGGGAAAACTGGACAGGTACATGTAAAAGTATGAGATTAGATCACTCCCTAACACCATACACAAAAATAAGCTCAAAATGGAGTAAAGACCTAAATGTAAGGCCAGAAACTATCAAACTCTTAGAGGAAAATATAGGCAGGACACTCTATGACATAAATCACAGCAAGATCCTTTTTGATCCACCTCCTAGAGAAATGGAAACAAAAATAAACAAATGGGACCAATGAAACTTAAAAGCATTTGCAGAGCAAAGGAAACCATAAACAAGACCAAAAGACAACCCTCAGAATCGGAGAAAATATTTGCAAATGAAGCAACTGACAAAGGATTAATTTCCGAAATTTACAAGCAGCTCATGCAGCTCAATAACAAAAAAACAAACAACCCAATCCAAAAATGGGCAGAAAACCTAAATAGACATTTCTCCAAAGAAGATATACAGACTGCCAACAAACACATGAAAGAATGCTCAACATCATTAATCATTAGAGAAATGCAAATCAAAACTACAATGAGATACCATCTCACACCAGTCAGAATGGCCATCATGAAAAAATCTAGAAAGAATAAATGCTGGAGAGGGTGTGTAGACAAGGGAACACTCTTGCACTGCTGGTGGGAATGTGAATTGGTTCAGCCACTATGGAGAACATTATGGAGCTTCCTTAAAAAACTACAAATAGAACTACCATATGACCCAGCAATCCCACTTCTGGGCATATACCCTGAGAAAACCAAAATTCAAAAAGAGTCATGTACCAAAGCGTTCATTGCAGCTCTGTTTACAATAGCCCGGAGATGGAAACAACCTAAGTGCCCATCATCAGATGAATGGATAAAGAAGATGTGGCACGTATATAGAATGGAATATTACTCAGCCATAAAGAGAAACGAAATTGAGCTATTTGTAATGAGGTGGACAGACCTAGAGTCTGTTATACAGAGTGAAGTCAGTCAGAAATAGAAAGACGAATACCGTATGCTAACACGTATATATGGTATTTAAGAAAAAAAAATGTCATGAAGAACCTAGGGGTAAGACAGGAATAAAGACACATACCTACTGGAGAACAGACTTGAGGATATAGGGAGGGGGAAGGGTGAGCTGTGACAGGGCGAGAGAGAGGCATGGACTATACATATATACTATATATATACTAACAAACGTAAGGTAGATAGCTAGTGGGAAGCAGCCGTATGGCACAGGGATATCAGTAAGGTGCTTTTTGACCGCCTGGAGGGGTGGGATAGGGAGGGTGGAAGGGCGGGAGACGCAAAAGGGAAGAGATATGGGAACATATGTATATGTATAACTGATTCACTTTGTAATAAAGCAGAGGCTAACATACCATTGTAAAGCAATTATACTCCAATAAAGATGTTAAAGAAAAAAAAAAGAATAGATTAGTTTCATCAGAATATGACAGTAATAATAAAAACATTGCGTTATATTTGTCGATAGAATAGTAATAAGAAGAATACCAAATTTTATTTGTAGACAGGGCATTTCCAAGCATCTATTTTGACCTTGCTAGGCATTCATGCTCTGTGGCTATTGATACTGAGTTACCTGTGTTGTCTCTAGACAAGGGGTTAATGAGTGGCTTGCACTGGTCAGGGAACGAGTAGAATTTTTTTTTACATAGAGGTGACCACAATGTAAAAACCTTGCATGTTTTATAGTTTCTGTGCCTGCCAGTTAAAATGTCTCCAACTTTCAGACTTGGGTTGGTCTTAGTATGGGATATAGTAACTACAGTTTCTAATAAGCAAGTTGGGCCATAAAAAGGAATAGGTACTACTGGCTAGTCTTTTGGCATCATCATAAAGTGAAAAAAATATGCGGTTGGCTACTGCCTGAAGTTGGCAGAAACAGAAATGAGAAACATGTTAAAGAGGCAGATGCTTTTAGAAACTACTAAATTAAAGAGTTTTCTTCATGTAGCTTTTGTGACTTGTTTTACCAAGTTAGGTTTCAAGTAAGGCCACTTCCTCTTTATTTCCCTTATGAGCTTCTTGAGCACTGGTAAGGGAGATTTGGAGGAAATTCTCCCATAAGGGCCTGAACCACTTGATGCTTTGCCAAACAATGATTTTAATTTTGGGGGTAGGAATAGAAAATATTAAAATTAGAACTGTTCCCCAAACCAGGTAAGCCAAAGATTATTGTCATCTTCCTATAGGATGTTAGTAGAACCACAGTGAAGGGGAGATTTTCTTTTAAGTAATTCTGTTTGTTCTCTGTACCACTTGCCTTCTTGAAGTTTGGGAGGTCTGTGTCCGTTTAAGGATTTCTCTGAAACTTTCTCCTCTGCAAGATCTAATGGATTAGGCTTGTGGATATTGCATCAATAAACTTAAACCTCTGTCCTCTCAGGTTTGACAGAGGTTAAAAAACAAGAAAACAGAACATTCCTTCTAGCTGCTGAAGTAATAGCTCAGAATTCCTGCTAAAGTTGTCACAGGCTGCTGTGGAAGGTGAAATCATGGCCCCAGAGGTGTCTATGTCCCAGTCCCTGGAAACTGTGACTATGTTGTACAGCAAAAAGATTTTTCAGATGTGATTAAGTTAAATATCTTGAAATGGGGGAGATTATCCTGAATTACTCTGGTGGACCCAATGTAATCAGAAGGGTCTTTATAAGGGAGAGAGGGAGACATGGGAGTGAGAGAAGATGTGACAATGGAAGCAGAGGTTGGAGTGATGAGACTGTTCAAAGGTGGCCACAAGCCAAGGAGAGTGGTAGCCTATAAAAGCTGGAAAAGGCAAGGAAATGAATTCTCTCCCAGAGCCTCCAGAAGGAAAGCAGCTCTGCTGACATCTTGATTGTATCCTCCTGAGACCCACTTCAGACATCTGACCTCCAGAACTATAAGATAATAAATTTGTGTTGTTTTAAGCTACCAAGTTTATGGTAATTTGTTACAGCAGCAATGGGAAACTAATTCAGCTGCGGATGCCCTTTCCTGTTCTCTGCCCCTAAAAGCAAGATACAGAGGCTTGGGACTCAGGACTTTTAGAACCCTGAAAGTTTTCCAATTTCAGGCACAGATCTCAAAGCAGTGTAGGTAATATTAAATATGATTGGGCATCGCCTTAATAAAAAACCACATGTGTGTAAAAGTGCTTAACTGATCTCTGCTTCTTTCTGTTGGTTAGAGAGGGAAGCCTCCTCTAATGTTGGACAGACAAGCACCTACCTATCCTTAATAACAGAACCACAGTATATCTTCATTGATCACCACCCAATTCCAATTGTCCAGGAATCCCAGGGACTAGACAGTGAAAGAAGGCATGGCAATCATTCGTACTACTGAAGGTAGAGATGACAAAAAATAGAGAGGATCATTGCCTTCTGCTTTTGCTGCTTGCTGTCTGCCACATGATGTCCTGTTGAAGACTCAACCGCACAGATGAATTGATGTTCCCTTCATCTTGGTTACGCCCTTGTTGGTCCATATCCCTGCACATGTCAAATTGGTATGCCCTGCTTGCATACCAAGGTGGTTGCACGCATGTTCATTAATTATTCTTTAAACATAACCTTCAGTAAACTACAGCTCAAGCAGCTCTCAGCCTCAGCCACATATTATGCTATAACTAGCTCTTCCCCACAAACATCCTATGTGCTGAGCTTAAATGCAATAAATGGCTCCCTCCTGTCCTCCTGATAAGCTCTCCCTTTGGGGGTCAAAGTCACCTCAGCCTGCACTTAAAGTTTTCTCTAAATTCAAATCTTGGGACACACAGACCAGGATCTGAGTTCCTTCTTTCCCAGAGAAACTTCTGGGAAGCTTCTTGTGCTAGTAGATCAATTTCCTTCCACAGAGATTGTTTAGTGGGTTTTGTTTGGGGGACTGTTAGGGCAATTGGGTAATGGATGCCCACCCTACCTACATTTCATATGAGAGACCACTCAAGTCATTCTTTCTAGGAGCAAAGAGATGTCTTCCATGATCCTCTGACTTCCTTTATGTCAGGAAAGCATCATCTTACTAAAATGTTTGATCACTGCTTTCCATGGCACTGCATTTCATCTCTGCAATACCAGGAATTCTTACGTTTATATTGTGTTGACATCTGACTCACAGAAGTTTTCCATTAATTCCCATTTTTCCCTTTAAAACTCTCTGGATGATAGAAGGATATGTAATGAATTCTTCTCACACACCCATGGTGAAAGTCTTTACTTCTCTCATCAAACATAGTTGTCATCTTTCTCTAATCTAGCTATTACAAGATTAAATTCCTCATTATCATGGCCAGTCTCCTCTGTGTGTGTCACTGTGTTAATTTAGTCCATATAGGGTTAAAAATGATAATTTCCTCCCTTTTCCTGAACTTCATACTGCTGTTAATGCAGCCCAGGGATGAGTTTATTCTTTTAGAAGCAACTTCTCACTGTTAATTCCTTGAGCTCACAGTCAAGTGAAATTCTCCTTAAGGTGCCTGTGCTGTGTGCAGCCTGTGTCTGAGAATTCATTTTATTGCTAATATATTTCTTCTTGTTGTCTTCAGTATAGATTCCAATTCTTTCAACAACATATTACATATATTTCTGAGTTATTTTCAGACTTGATTGTAATGCTCTCTATTGTCATTCAAATTTTTAAAAGTTGAAGAGGTCAAAGATATTTCAGACCTTTTCCTCAGCTTCCTCTTTCAGTAGCTTTTCTACGGTGCACATAGATGCCCATTGTTGACAAAGAATATTAGTTTAAGAAACAGAAAATTTTAGATTCATATACATATTTTGCTGTTACTAGTGTGTGACCTTGGACAAATTGCTTCACTCCAATTTTCTCCAATAGGGATTTTTATTGCCCACATTAGATTTTTATACTGGTGTGTGTATATATATGTGTGTATGTTCATATACATGTGTATGTTGTATGTACTTATATGTGTAAATGTGTTTTTGTATATGTGCATGTATTGTGTGTATATGTGACATATTTATGTGCATGTGTCTGTGTATGCCCATACATGTGCATTTGTGCACATGCATATGTGTTTATATATATATATATATATATGCATGCCTGTGTATATTATGTGTGCATGCATGTGTGTATGTGTACTGTGCAGTATGTATGTGTGTGTATTTTGGAACATGTTAGGTTGTCAACACACAGTAGACATTATTATACTTAAGTAGGCAAACCAATTATGACCACAACCATCACACATAATACTCTACTATATCAGCACAGTGCCTCACACAGTACCTGGCATAATGAATAATCCCTTCAACATCTCTGGGATATGCAGTTCAAAAAGGAAATAATATAATCCCAGCAGGAATTGAACTTCATGAACCTGTACTGGTCCCTAATGATTACCTCTCTGCTTTATAAGTATTTACCCACATTTTATACTCTAACATTTTGCTAGAGATCTAGCTAATCTCTTTGGCATGTAGTTTAAAGAATTTAACTTCTTTCACCTTTTTGAAAATGGCAACATTTATTTGCCCTTTTTCCACCTGCCAGCAAGACTTCTGTTCCCATAATTCTTCAAAGATGACTATTTACAGTTCACTGATGTCATCTGAGCCTTCTTTTGGTTTTACGGAATGGAACCAAAGTCCTTTGAAAGGTGTATCTTTCAACCCCTTTTCTTGCTTGGGCTTTAATTTCCTCCTCCCAGTATTTGCTTTCTCCTTTTTAATCTGACAGTTAACCTTCTCAACCAATGTATTAGTCAGGCCTCTTTTGATTACAAGAAGCCCAACTTAAACTCTTACGATAAAAAGGAACACCTTAGCTCACATAGCTGGGGAATTCAAGGGTAAGGCTTGCTTCAATTATGGCTGGATTCAGGGATTCATAAGATGTCATCAGAAGCCTAGATTTCTTGCCATATTTGAGTTCTGATTCCTTTTGTAGATGGGCTCTCTCTACATGGTAGGGAAGATAGCTCATGGGCTTGGTTCAAATCCAAAAGGAAGAGAAACACATTCTCGGTATCCATGTATCAGATCTCATAGGGAGACATCCTGTTTGAGCATGTGTTCATGACCATGGCCAGGGCCAACCTCATGAGATGTGGGACAAAGAAACAAAGGTCTTCTACAACAGAGAAGACCTGAAACGTTTTGCTTTTTGACTCTTTTCTGTAGATTTCATGGTATTTTCCCATATCTGTTTCTTGCTCCCTTTAGGAAACCTATCTTCATCATCTTTGGCAATTTTCACAAGCTTTACTTTATTCCCTTGGTATTAGTTTTCATTTCTTTGAGGTTACATGTTGGTCCTTCCATTCTTTATAAATGATGTCTTTAAAATGTCTCCGTTTATCTGAGAGCCGGTTGAGCAGTTTCCTTAGCTACCTCTCCCTCACCTTCATCATTAGATTCTCAGAACTGGGTGTTTAGAAGCATAGAGTCCTTCTTTGTGTGCCCAGTCTCTGGCTGTAGATCATTCCTATCTTTTTTATGAACCTTTGGAAATCTGTCTTCTTTTAGTTTAGGCCAAATATCTAGCTTTGCTCAAGGTTCAAAGCTTTTTCTATCACAGACCGTAAGTTGCTATTACTGGTTTTCTCCTCCTCCTCAGGAATTCTATCATTTCCACTCTGCCAACCAGTACTTTCTCTGCTTGTCAGGATTAGGTTCTATGCGGAAATCCCCTTCATTACCTTTCCTGCCTTCTAAAAGATGAAGTTGTCAGTCAGATGTATCCAATGCTATACTTTTAGCTGACTGACTTCCTGGAGATGTCTAGATAAGCACAATTCTTCATCACTTCTGTTCTTGCCTCTGTATTTGTGCCAGATGTGTGATCAGTGTCAGGAAGTGATCATCCATTCTCTCCTTCTGCCTGGAATGGCTACTTTACCAACCATCACTCCTATCCTATCCTCTCCAACAGTAATATCATTTTGATGTTCCTTCTTTTTATCTCTAGCCAGATGTTGTTTGTCATCCTGCCATCCCTGACTTTGGGATTTTTCACAAAGGTATATATCTTCCTGACACAGAGCGATACTCCCTTTAAACAATGTGGCGCTTTCCGTAAAAGTTGCCACTTGTGAATCTTATTTTGCCAAGATGCAATAATGTCTATGGGGGGGTGTTGGTTTTCTTTCATGAACATCACATTATATGTTTGGTAATTGGTATTCAGGCAACTAGGAACCTAAGTGCTATGTCCTACTGACTCTTCAATTATTTTCTCATGTGGGTTACTAGGTACATTCAACACTGGTTGCATACTTAGAGTTTTACCCTGACCCCTCCCCTTCTTTTTTTTTTCAATTTTAAGTCCTCTAGAACAGACTGACAAATTCAACAGTGAGCATTTTCTTCTCTTCATAAAAACTGATCAAATCTTATTACAACAGATGCAAAGGAAAAATTCTTATTTTTTTCTTGTTCTATTGGGAATGTGTGCTATCAAATAAAACTTTAAAAAGTGGGCCCACAGATTTGGTTTGAAAAATTCCTTCTTTGATAATGATTCTTGTAATGAAGACCCACAGTATGTTTGAGTTGTGGCTGGTGTTTGGTTTGACTCGAAACACTACAACACACTCAAAGCTATTCACAGCTACAGAACATACTCCATG
Organism: Phocoena sinus; assembly: GCF_008692025.1. Lineage (NCBI taxonomy): Eukaryota > Metazoa > Chordata > Mammalia > Artiodactyla > Phocoenidae > Phocoena > Phocoena sinus. The sequence goes on along the minus strand of NC_045772.1, from coordinate 30,399,705 downwards.
TGGAGCTTTTAAGGACTCTCCCATCGCCTAGGGATAAAGCAGGATAATTGGAGAAGTGAGAACTGGCTCATCAGTAAAAAGGGAAGATCTTTTTGAAGCATGTCCAGTATCTACTAGGTCTGAGGGCTCACAGATAGAGCAGCTGCAAAAACCCAGGAAGGAAGGCCTCTATCTCTGCCTTATTTTGCCTCTGTCTCTGTCGTTTCTCCTGCCTTTTCCCTGTCCTTACTTCTACTCCAGTCCCAGACATTTCCCTTGCTCTTACCCCATTTTATGTGCTTTTTAGTGAATCCTGGATTTACCCTGGTTTATGCCTGCTTTTGGCCCTGCCCCAGACACTTCTATCTCAATATCAGCCCTTTCCTTGCAGACAAGGGGCCTGGGGCCAAGGGCATTCTGAATTTGATGTCAGAGTTTTAGAGCAGCATGCCTGAGGACAGTCAGTGTTAACTGTATACCAGTTTCCATTGCACTTCTTGAGGTGAAGGAGGAGAAAAGGAATATCTGGCACCAAACATTTGGAAAATAATTAAAGGGACCTCAAGCTGCTTTAGTTGAATGCATCTTCTACAGATAAGATCCATTCCAAGGATCTGACAGACCAGAGAGATCAAAGTCCCATGGTAGAGGAACTAAGATTTATAACAAGTAGGACTCAGCTCATGACTTAGCAAAGCTGCCTAACCTAGGGCAAGTCACTCCCCTTTGTTTCCTTATCTATAAGACAAAGATGACAGTGCCTATTGTGCCAGGCTGGGGAGACTTTTGGGATCAACTCCTATGAAAACAAGGGGTATAAGATCAGAATTAGGTAGAGGGCAAAATCAAGCCTGAGCTTGTCCTGCACTGATCTGAAGTGCCTGGACCTTAGTCAGTCTGGGCTGCCATAACAAAGATACCATAGACTTGGTGACTTAAAAAACAAAGATTTATTTCTCACAGTTCTGGAGGCTAGGAAGTCCAAGATCAAGGTACCAGCTGATTCAGTGTCTGGTGAGGGCTCATTTCCTGGTTCAAAGACAGCTGTCTTCTTGCTGTGTCCTCACATGACAGAAGGGCTAGGGAGTTCTGTGGGGTCTCTTTTATGAGGGTACTAATCCCATTAATGAGGGCTCCAACTTCATGACCTAAGTACCTCCCAGAGGCCCCATTGCCAAATATGATCACACTGAGGGTTAGGTTTCACCACAGGGATTTTGGGGGATAAAAATATTTAGTCTGTAGCAATACCTCTGCTTCCATGTGTCACTGGATGTGGACCATTTTTCAAAAGGCGTCACTGATGTGATTCCTGAAGGGGTTGCTGATAGCACTCCCAGCAGTGGGGACAAAAATGTCATTCCTCGAAGAGGGATCTGGGCCATGTCTCTCTGTGTGTTTCTCACCTATTTAACAGGGTTCTGTGAGTGAAATTATTTTATTAGCTGTAAAACTTTCTACAAATGTTAATTTATAATTAATACCATGATCAACAAACATCTATTAAAGGCCTGCTTTGTGATAGGTACTTGATATGAATCAAGTACTCCAGTTTTTTAATGTACATATTTCCTTCCTTTAAAATTGAAAGTCCACAGCCATTGCAGCAGTTTTTGCTCAGCCATCAAAGGATCAGGCTACAGTTCATACATAAATATTTATTAGATGCTAACTATGTGCAGGACTTTGAGAAAATAAATCTTTTTTGTCATAAAGTTATTTCTTGGCATTTTAACACTATAAATGGCAGAACATTTATGGAAATCATTAAGCGGGATAATTGCTAATTCATAATTCTTAATACACTATGACATCATTACAATAACAAAATTTACATATTTTAGTACTTCTTGAAGAACAAAATTAAAAATACTTTTAAGCAGAAACACTGCCCTTGAAGAATACATAAATAGTAGTACAATAAACAAACCTCAGGAAAAAAATAAAGGGAAATGCCATTTGATACATTTTATTATCAGTTGGAGAGCGAAAAATAAGTCATACGTAATGGAATTTCATTGTATGGCAGTGGAATTTCCCCCAGAGCTTTATTAAAAGATTTAACATAGTTTGAACTCCTCAGTGAAGTCAAGGAACCTGTCCAAGGGCTGAGCCAGCATTTTAGGTAATATGTTAATTTCTGAGCTCAACAAAGAAAAATGTTACTTTCAGTGAATTTCTAACTTAAAACGATCTTTTTACACTATTATTTGTAAACTATTCAATGAAACTTAATTGAATATTTTGATTGGTTACGTTTAAATTTGTATTTCCTCAATAATCTGAGCGCTGTTTACTTGTTGACCAATCACAGGAGGAAGATTAAATTAGTAGTCCATGAATTAATAAGAGGTGCATTAGATGTTGATGCAAAGCTTAGTATAAATCATAATAGTGCTTATTTTGCATTTGCTTTGTGTTTTGTATTTTCAAAAGGATAAAACATGTACTCCCTGTTTGCTTTTTAAAAACTGATAGACATATCTATGCATGCAAATGAAAGCAAAGAATGAGAAAATCCATTTTCACATCTATCCTCCCTTCACTCTCTCTTTAAATACTGTGCAGGAATAACACAGAATTCTATGATCTTACCACTCAAAGTGTGAGCCTTGGCTCAATACAATTGGTACCCACTAGTTGCTTGTTAGAAATGTAGAATTTCAGGCCCCATCCCAAACCTGCTGAATCAGAACCTGCTTTTTAACAAGGTCTCCAAGTGATTTGTGTACATATTAAAGTTTGAGAAGCATTACTCTACAAATCTTTTCTCTAACAAAATAAAATTAAAATTCTGTTTAAAAAAAATTATCCAAATGACTGCTTCGTCCCTTTGGTTGTAGGAATAAGTATGAATATAAAGTATTCTGAGGCAAAAAACTCAATACAGAAATATGAATTGTTGAATTTAACTTCTGTTTTAGATTCTGAGTAAATAAGGTATAAGAGTTAGGAAGCTGCTCTTTGAATAAAACTGTTCAAGTTTTCTGATTACAAAGTGATTAATAAGCCTAATTTTATTTTTGCATATCTTTGACTTTTTTCCATCAGAATGGTTTTCTAGAATGTTAAATAGTGGATTCAGGAAGGAAGCAGAGAAAAAAACTCCCATCAAATATCATTATCTGACTACTACTTATATTGAACAATCATCTTACGAACTATTTTCTAATTTCTTTGCATTAGTGAAATTTTGAAACAATGCTTTCCCCCACTTGCTTGATTTCTAGCAGATAGGATAAGAGGATTTGCAATCCTGCTCGGTTTATGATTCTCATATTATTGACTTTACTCTGCAGGGAGATAAAATAGGGCCTCAAATGCAGCAGCTGTTAAGGTTAAAACCCTTCTTATGTCTTTTAGAGATTGTTTTTAGATTAAGGATCATTTGACCTTGAGTTACAGTGGTTGCTTTACTATCTGATCATGGTGCCTCCAGTAAGAGGTTGCCCAATGCTTTCAGCACATTACCTATGTCATTCTAAAACTTCTTGCTTCAGAAGATCTTTTGGCAGGGTTAGGAAAAGGTAAAGAGCTTAAATAAGCAAGCTATATTTATCAGCAATAAACAGCAGCCCCTGAAATGTTCTGCCCAGAAAATGAATCTATAAAATGATGGCTCTAACTGCATGATAATAGAACTGATTTTATATTTAGAAAAATGTTTATTAGTATTATTATGAGCAGGTAATACTACTACTGATAAGACTGCAGTCTCATTGCAGTCTATATATATAGGTCAGAAAAGATGATAGTTCTACACTAAAACAATTTAGCTGGGCTAAAACTCATCATGGTATATATATTCTGAAGTGGAAAAACCACAGAAAAAAGGGCACACATAGAGTAGCTTGAACAAGATTATACAGATGAAGTTATATACGATTTGAGACTAAAATAAGAAAAGTTTGGTAAGACTGTGAGGTCTTATTTGAGTGGTTCAAGTTAGAGGTAAATTCAATCCCAAACACTGCAACTCTGCAATCAATCAAGGACACCAGGATTGGTGGCCTGTGATAAGGAGGCAATAGATAGCGAAAGACTTGAATAATCAAGATTTCTTGCAGCTGCAGTTATTTTAATAGGTAGGACAATGTTTAGATTACATATTCACAGTTAACCCTAAAATTCAGGTTACTAAAATAATAGAGCTTTTATTTTCTTTGTAGGTGTCTTCTCCATACCCACTGCCACTCAGTTACCTAACACAATGCCTTACACATCAGAGGTGATTATTACATATTTGTTAATGGGGATGAATTTTTAATAACATTTTTGTGAATGATGACCATAACATGTCTTTGGATAGGGGTATATTAAAAGACATAACAGATCTGTTACTGAGTTCTGCAATAAATAAAGCAGTACCAGAGCTTTGGCTGTGCCACTTAAGAGCATGTGTACAGATTACAGGTTTTCTCTTTCTTTTCCTGTCTCTCAAACACAACTGAGAAATGCTTGCAGCTCTGGCAAGAAGACATAAGGCAAATGTAGATCAAAGAAACATCTAGGTATTGCATTTTCTTAGCCACTAGTTCGGAATGGAGGATCATATTAGAGGACAGTTGGCTGTCTTACAAAAATAGAAAAATATTTTATATTTTTTTTGGTCACCATTCAAAGACAATATTTTTAGATATTTTCCATACCGCCAAAGGATTCCTATCTTAACAACAGTGTATGATGATGGACTTAGACAACAGGGTTCACATTATTATAATAAAGTTACACCAGATTCATCTGGACTATAAAAGTAAGGGCACAAAAATAGACTGGTCTTAATATGTGACTCACCCTCAGGAGGGCATGTGCTTTTACAGTAACAGTAATGGGTCTGCCCAGATCCATCTCTATTCTCTTGCCCAGCAGCAGTCCCTGGGGGCATGTTCACGTTCATTGGGGATTTGTGACAGGCAGCATCTGACTTACAGGCAGTAGTGGGGAAGGAAGGAACAGCTATAAGGCCTATTTTTACAGGTATGAAATGACTGGTGAGATTATTAGAATTAAGGAGAATCTTAAATACAGATGTTATCTTTATTAAAATACAGGGAATGTGAGTCATCATACTAGGATAATAATTCCACAAAGCAAGATATAGTTGCCACTTCAGAACTTCAGAAACTAAGTAACTGGCTTGTCTGTTAACCATATATCATTTATTGCAAAATATTAGCTAAATGTAACAACTAGCCCAGGTGACACATGAGTCTGCCATGAAAGAGATAAAAAAATGTAGAGTTTTCAACAAAAATTGGTGGGAAGGGGAGCAAAATGCTAAAAGAAGCAAGTGTTGAGTCAAAAACAAAAGATGAAATGAAGAGGATAAGACATAAATGACAATGAGAAGAATCTAAATTAAAGTTAATATTTGCTTACCTTAAAACTAGGTTGGTTTATTACTTAGGAGCTATTTGTTTGTTTGTTTTACAAAGTGAAAGTTCCCTAGCCATTCATTCAGAGCCTATGGGTGAAAATGAGAGGAAACAGAAGCTGTTCCATGTCTCTCAGACTGGGGTGAAGATGGAAATTAAGAGAGTTTATCCAGAGTCAACATTAGTTGAGCATAATTGTTGCTCTTTCAGAACTCTGGGTAGGAAGGAATTTAATAAAAATTTGAGAAAAGATTGTCCCTGCTCCGACAGTCCAGTTGGGAACTAAAAGCATGCATATATGTTCTATCTATAGAACAATCATAAGCCAGTGCAATTAGGTACATCTGGAATTATATTTAGGTTAGGCCATTGAGAACTGAACCTCTGACAAGACTATCACTGATATTTGAAATAGCATTTGTGGTCCAGATGACTTGCCTCACTGTCCTTCAAAGATTTGTGCTTCCCTTCCCTTCTTTAACATGGCAATGTTGCTAGGATGTGCCTGCCCAGGAGGGAGCTACACCTAGATGAAGACGTGTGTTCAGTTCTTGCTAATGGAATACAAGCAGAAGTAACGTCTTCTTCTTCTCTACCTACTCTTTCACCATCTACTGATGGGAAGTAAAAGATTTCTAGGGCCCAGAAGATGATTTGGCTATGAGATGATAGGAGTCTGGGGCCCTGAATCACTGCCTGGAGGGCCATCCCTCTAACACCTGCATTGAATCTGTGTTGAACCTATTCATGAACAAGGAAATCACTTCTATGGTGTTAAGCCACTAACATTTTCTGGGTTGTTTAATTATAGCAGCCATTATATCAGTAGAGTGTGCCTTCTATATTTAATTATTTTTAAATATTTGTATTCATGGGAATTCCCTGGCGGTCCAGTGGTTAGGACCCAGCACTTTCACTCCCGTGGCCTGGGTTCAATCCCTGGTCGGGAAACTAAGATTCGTAACACAAGTCACACGACATGGCATCCCCAACTCAAAAAAATAGCATTATTTGCATTCACATCATTAGGAAAAATAAGGATTACTTAGAAACACAGGATTCAGTGACCAACTTTCTTGGGATTTCTAGTTGAGCAAAAATGGCATGGCACATGGAGCCAGTTTAGTCCCTGAAAGATCCATCCGCTTTTTGATTTAACATTCTTTTCTCTAACACCTTGTTTGTTTATATTTTCTCACCAAACCTAATTTTTTTTTTTTTTTTTTTCCGCTACGCTGGCCTCTCACTGTTGTGGCCTCTCCCATTGCGGAGCACAGGGTCTGGACGCGCAGGCTCAGCGGCCATGGCCCACGGGCCCAGACGTTCCCCGGCATGTGGGATCTTCCCGGACCAGGGCACGAACCCGTGTCCCCTGCATCGGCAGGCGGACTCTCAACCACTGCGCCACCAGGGAAGCCCCAAACCTAATTTTTATCCTTAGTAACTTACAGAAATTTCCAGCCCTCTGCTACAGACTGGTGGGTTTGACGCCTTGTCTAATTTTATTGCTTCCTGCTTTTCAAGTTTTAAGTAAATCTGCAAACAAACCAAAGGGCTTGTACCTCCTCAAACCAAGCCTGCTGAAAGGCTTCAAAATCAAGTATCTTTGATAGAAGTTATACCAATAAGCTCCTACTAAATTCCTTTACTTGTCTTAAAGTTTCTAGACATTCTTTTGCCCAACTTCTCTGATTTCGCCCTCTTGTTTGCTGCTCTCCTCCATTTACCCCACTTAAATCACATATAGATTACTGTCCATTTAGTTTCCTTGTTAAACAATTATGGTATAATTTACACTTCACTTTTTTGGTGGGTGCTTGTGTTAGTTACGATTTTCCCCCTTGTGAAGAATCTTTAAGCTTCAGCTGTGGGAATATCTAGATGGTCTGAAATGTTCTGATATCTCTTCAGTTAGAACTTTCCCTCCTCTTTTTTAAATTGAAAAATATACAGGTTAACTGCTCTGTAAAAGGCACCTTTGAAACAGACAATACGATAATGGAGTAAGCAAGGTCTGAATAGTGTTTTCTAAAGTGCTGTAAACTCATTAGTGTAAAAAACTAAATGAGATACAAATATTATTCCTGGTCTGTCTAGCAAGGTGAGAATGTGAATTAATCCTTTCAAATTTGAGGATCAATTTAGCTAATAATATACTCCTAGGTTCAACATTTAAAACTTTTCTAATTACAATAGATATTTAGTAAAAAAGTGGGAAAAAAACCCTAAAAAGTATAACAAAGGGAAAAAAAAACCACACATGGCTAAATCAGATATAGTTACATTTTGGTGAGCTTTTTTCTCCATATATATGAGTATTTACTTTTCTGGTTTAATTATGTTTATTTAAAAATTTTAATGATATACATTGTAACAGTGTAAAAACACAAACAATAAAAAAGGACATGCAATAAAAAGAGAAAGTCTTCCTTCACTTCACCCAGCCCTACTACCCTGTCCAGAGTAAACACTGTTTCCAATTTAAAACGTGACCTTCCAGACCTGTCTTTTTGCATTTAGGCATATTTGCCCATGTATATACTTTCAAATATTTTATATACACACACATGCACACACATATATATACATACATGCACATATATGGGCATACATCTGATGTATGTATGTATACATAGGATATTTTTATGTATGGATATATACGTTTGTGTTGAACTTTTATACTTAACATATTGAGATTGTTTTGCTTAATTAAAAATACTTACTGAAAACATAATGTTCTTTATACAGTTGTTTCACAATTCATTAAGTTATGATATCTTGGTAGAAATAGTTATTTAAATATTTTAAAATTATAATTAACACTGCTATGGACATCTATGCACACATATCTGCATATTTTATCTTTAAAATAGATTCATAAATTAAAATAGGTATATCTAAGGGTATAAATAGTTTCATGGCTCACAATGTAAACATGAATTTTCCTCTATTTTAATGAACATATCCTGCAAATACATATATTGTTAAGATTTCTGGACTTTATAAAAGTAGAAGTCAGAAAAGAAAAGGAAATTCCGTACTTATTCTCGGTTCTGAGACTTTATCTACTGGAAAGAAACATGAATCAGAAATGTCATGGAACAGTGGTTCCTAAACTTTGCTGCTCATTGCAACCATCTAAGGACTCATTAAAAATACTAATGGGATGGACTGGGAGGTTGTGGTTAGCAGATGCAAGCTATTACATTTAGAATGAATAAACAACAAGGTCCTAATGTATAGGACAGGGAACTGTATTCAATATCCTGGGATAAACCATAATGGAAAAGAATATAAAAAAAGAATATATATCTGAATCATATTGCTATATAACATAAATTAACACAACATTGTAAATCAGCTATACTTCAATAAAAAATAAATTAAAAAAAGACAAAACAAAATACTAATGCTTGGCTTCCATTCACCAGATATTTTGATTTCATTGAGATGGGTGCAACTTGGGCATTTGGATTTTTAAAAGCTCTTCAGGAGATTCTAATGTGCAACAAAGTTTAGGGACCACTGTCATGGAGCATCTAGCCATTGGAAGATGCCCAGACACATGTGGCCAACAGGTCAAATGAAGGTCACTGGAACAACTTCTATGCTTATTATTCAGAAGGAAAAGTATTTCTTCTGGTAGTGAAAACAATGCAGATAGTATTCAATGCTATCAATCACCTTGACTTTCAGGTAAAATAAATCCAACTAGAAAAACAGGATCAACCTAACCTAATACTGTAATACCCTCAAGCATTAGATTTGTAAAAGCATCATTCCTCAGTGACCGCTGGAGTGTTTGGAAAAAATGCTTCCCTTTTTTGCAAATTGATTTTTGTCTTAGCGGCATGGTTTGCTTGTTTAAGCATTAATGACTTGATTTGGAAAGAAATAGCTTCCTGTATGGCCTGGATTAAGACAAGCTATCTTTACTCCTGCTAGAAACTGTGTACTAATGCTAGTATGTAAACAGTGCATTCCATGACATTTTTTTACACCCAAACAAGTAAGGTGACACACATGGCTTAAGGGCTAAAAGAAACATGAGAGCTGTAATGCAGAGTTACAGTCAAAGTGCTAAATTTCACCTGGGACTGTGAGGAAAGCTTCCTGTTCTTTGTAAATTAGCCTATTATTGGAATACATTTGCCCACAGTTAATCCTCAAAGTAATTAAATGGAAGGATGCAATCAAATCACCAAGAAAAAAGTGACTGATGTATCTGAGGGATTCAGGCATGGGAAGATTTTCATTACTATACATTAGGCATACACATTAGTTAAGTAGGCATCTTCCAGTTAAGCTAGGCTATTGAATATGCGTGTGTGTGTGTGTATAAGCAAACTGTGTTGCAATATAAAATAAATCTCTAATTAGGCTGATCAAGAACAGGAATTTTAAAAGTCACAGATTCTTTGGTACAATTATGATACATGTGTATTGTATGGTACTCTATCAGTTTAGAAAAAAGCAAGATTATATTTTCTCTCCAATTTCTTACAAATGAAAACAATGTTTAACTGCTCTGAGTTGAGAATGGAACCCAGAGTATAACCTCCTTGGTAAATTTTAGTTTTTTTTGGTTTGCTTTTTGGTTTTTTTGAATTTTATTTAATTTATTTTTTTATACAGCAGGTTCTTACTAGTTATCCATTTTATACATATTAGTGTATACATGTCAATCCCAATCTCCCAATTCATCACACACACACACACACCCCACTTTCCCCCCTTGGTGTCCATACGTTTCTCCTCTGCATCGGTGTCTCAATTTCTGCCCTGCAAACTGGTTCATCTGTACCATTTTTCTAGGTCCCACATATATGTGTTAATATACGATATTTGTTTTTCTCTTTCTGACTTACTTCACTCTGTATGACAGTCTCTAGATTCTTCCATGTCTCAACAAATGACCCAATTTCATTCCTTTTTATGGCTGAGTAATATTCCATTGTATATATGTACCACATCTACTTTATCCCTTCATCTGTCGATGGGCATTTAGGTTGCTTCCATGTCCTGGCAATTGTAAATAGTGCTGCAATGAACACTGGGGTGCATGTGTCTTTCTGAATTACGGTTTTCTCTGGGTATATGCCCAGTAGTGGGATTGCTGGGTCATGTGGTAATTCTATTTTTAGTTTTTTAAGGAACCTCCAAACTGTTCTCCATAGTGGCTGTATCAATTTACATTCCCACCAACAGTGCAAGAGGGTTCCATTTTCTCCACACCCTCTCCAGCACTTGTTGTTTGTAGATTTTCTGATGATGCCCATTCTAACTGGAGTGAGGTGATACCTCATTGTAGTTTTGATTTGCATTTCTCTAATGATTAGTGATGCTGAGTAGCTTTTCATGTGCTTCTTGGCCATCTGCATGTCTTCTTTGGAGAACTGTCTATTTAGGTCTTCTACCCATTTTTGGATTGGGTTGTTTGTTTTTTTAATATTGAGCTGCATGAGCTGTTTATATATTTTGGAGATTAATCCTTTGTCAGTTGCTTCATTTGCAAATATTTTCTCCCATTCTGAGGGTTGTCTTTTCGTCTTGTTTGTAGTTTCCTTTGCTGTCCAAAAACTTTTAAGTTTCAGTACGTCCCATTTGTTTATTTTTGCTTTTATTTCCATTACTCTAGGAGATGGATCACAAAAGATCTTGTTGTGATTTATGTCAAAGAGTGCTCTTCCTATGTTCTCCTCTAAGAGTTTTATAGTGTCCAGTCTTACATTTAGGTGTCTAATCCATTTTGACTTTATTTTTGTATATGGTGTTAGGGAGTGTTCTAATTTCATTCTTTTACATATAGCTGTCCAGTTCTCCCATGACCACTTATTGAAGAGACTGTCTTTTTTCCATTGTATATCCTTGCCTCCTATGTCATAGATTAGCTGACCATAGGTGTGTGGGTTTATCTCTGGGCTTTCTATCCTGTTCCATTGATCTATATTTCTGTTTTTGTGCCAGTACCATATCGTCTTGATTACTGTAGCTCTGTAGTATAGTCTGAAGTCTGGGAGCCTGATTCCTCCAGCTCCGTTATTTTCCCTCAAGACCGCTTTGGCTATTTGGGGTCTTTTGTGTCTCCATACAAATTTTAAGAGATTTTGTTATAGTTCTTTAAAAAATGCCATTGGTAATTTGATAGGGATTGCACTGAGTCTCTAGATTGCTTTGGGTAGTATAGTCATTTTAACAATATTGATTCTTCCAATCCAAGAATATGGTATATCTCTCCATCTGTTTGCATCATCTTTAATTTCTTTCATCAGTGTCTTACAGTTTTCTGCATACAGGTCTTTTGTCTCCCTAGGTAGGTTTATTTCTAGGTATTTTATTCTTTTTGTTGCAATGGTAAATGGGAGTGTTTCCTTAAGTTCTCGTTCAGATTTTTCATCATTAATGTATAGGAATGCAAGAGATTTCTGTATATTAATTTTTTATACTGCAACTTTACCAAATTCATTGATTAGCTCTAGTAGTTTTCTGGTAGCATCTTTAGCATTTTCTATGTATAGTATCATGTTATCTGCAAACAGTGACAGTTTTACTTATAACCTCCTTGGTAAATGTTAATTTTACTATACCACTTCCATTTTTAGTGGGCTCAGGAAACCTTGTTTTTAATCTTACTATTTTCTTATTCTATAAACTTGGGTAAGCCACTTGACCTTTCTGAATTTCAATAACATAAATGGATTAGGCTGTATGATCTTTAGGTTCCTTCTAGCTTTAACAAGGTACAAAGCTAAGAAAAAAATATAAAAACACAACCAGAAAGCATATGTGAAATGCTTAAGATTTGAAATATTGAAATATAAAAATAAATATGAGTGGAAAATAAAAGATACATAATAGAATATTTTACATACATATCTTTAACCTTTACAAAATAAGATTATATGTTTCTCAAGAGCTTTGTGCTATGACCAGGAATAAAAAGCAATGTGAACTAAAAAATCTTCTAAAAAATCTTCTAAAAATCTTCTAAAAAGATAACCAGTTTTCTATGCTTCTCTGCATTTTTCAATGATTTCATTCATTGAAAATGCACTACATCTTCAGGATTTCATGCATTTATATGAGGTAGTTCTAAACAGCTACCAAAAATTGTCCTTTTAAAGTAATGGTCTGTATTTATAAATAACTTCAAGATAGAGGCACAAAATTAGATAATGAGTCTTGTCTTGGTGGCAAGAAGAAAATAAAGTGTCTGCTCTTCGGAGATAGAGTTCATTAGATCTTTTTTGCCATCTGTGTATTATTAAGAACTTCTCCCTTTTAATGCTCTGAACAAATTAGAATGGTACTCTCGGTGTAAAATGATCTGATTGTCCCATGGCTGGCTTGGTCATTTTGCCTGAGCTAATATCACAGTAGATTGTTGCATACTTAATTTGGCAGTGATGATTGGTGAGATGTGGGTGGGCAGAATTATTCAATTGACTAGAATCCTGTTAGCTTTGTATACATATATTTAATTTTATAAACATAAACTAACCTTCTATTATGTTCCATATTACACACCAGGAACACAGAGATCTGTGATCCCAAATTCCCATTCTTTAGTAATTAAAGATCAAGATGCAGATTGGGGGCAAAAAGTATATATAAACTTTAACTACAAAACAATGTTATATTTTACTAGGATTAAAAAAATTGCTCTGGGACAACAGAGGAAGAAGAGACTCATTTTGACAGAAGTTTTTTGATGGGATGAGGTTGTAGACAACTTCACAAAAGATATACTTAAGCAGAACCTTGAAAAATACATCAGGAGTTTTTTTTTTTTTTTTTTTTTTTTTTCAGTATGCGGGCCTCTCACTGTTGTGGCCTCTCCCGTTGCGGAGCACAGGCTCCGGACGCGCAGGCTCAGCGGCCATGGCTCACGGGCCCAGCCACTCCGTGGCATGTGGGATCTTCCCAGACCAGGGCATGAAACCGTGTCCCCTGCATCGGCAGGTGGACTCTCAACCACTGCGCCACCAGGGAAGCCCCATCAGGAGTTTTAATCATCAATGATGAACAAAGGCAAGGGCATGGTGTGAACATACAGGGCATATCTGGGAAATGGCGAGCAATCCAGAGGCCTGGACCATACATAGGAGTGATGAATGTGATGAACAGTGGAGTAGATTGATACAGGAAAGCAGGTTGGAGTCAAACTTCGAAGAGTCAAAGCGAAAGTGTGCATTGGCTACTATTGGTTGCTATAAGCATTACATGAAAGAGATGAGATCTGGCAACAATTGGTTGATTTCAAGCAGAGATAGAAGGAAATGCACAAAGACCAGAGGGGCATCCTCAGGTGGGTGCCTTCAGTTGGCGGGTTGGCTGGTGGCTGGGCTGAGCTGTGATGGCTGAGCTGATTGGGTGCCTCTATCCTTGTTGTCTTTCATCGTCAAAGAGACTAGATTAGGGCTTTTCAGAGCATGATGGTCTCAGGGTTCCAGGAGGGTGAGAGGAAGCTGCAGGGAATCTTGAGACCTCGTTTGAAAGTAGTGCAACATTATTTCTGCTGTATTCTAGTCACCAAAGCAAATCAGATAGCTAGATGGGGTAGGAAAATCGACCTCATCTTTTTGATGAGAGAAGCTTCAATGAATTTGTGACTATTTTTTATCTTCCACAGGCCCATAAAACGTGTTTGGATTATAGTAAGTGCTCAATAAATGGTTGCTGAATGCATGCATGAATGGAGAAAGTGGATTGGAGCCCTGAAAAAGAATGATAAAATATTGGCACAGCTGCTACTGGGAATGGGAAAGGGAACCAATCACGGGTAAGTAAAAGAAGTGCTGAGCAGCACTGACAGTCCAGCTGAGCTTGAAAATTATAAATCTGTTTTAGAGACAATTTCCTCCAACTGCATTTGGTAGCTTGGGAGCTAGCCCACAGAAACAGATGGTTGGGTTGGTCCAGGTTAGGGATTGGCACTCAGCAAACTAGCAGTAGTGGGAGTTCAAGGCTGCCCATCTTGGTTCTGTGCCTCCACAGCTCTCTGCTCACTCAGGGACTGGTCAGTAGCATTCATAGAATTCTCTGCATCCTAAATGTCCTTGATTAGTTGGTCCACTGTCTGATATCAACCCTTCACATTGGATTCCAAAGTAATTCAATTGAGGCTGTAACTTACATGATTCAGACAGAGTAAAGTGCACACATGCACGCATACATACACACTGAGGAAATCCATTTGTATTTCTTGGAAGGTAAATTGGGATCCAATTTTCTTTTTCCTTTGCAATTATATACCGTTGGAGCCTCCTATTTCCAACTCCCACTGCTCCCTCCATTACTCCAGCCCTCAGGGGGACCTGTCCTGTTCATATTCCTCCTATTACTTTCCCTCAGCTCCTGACTGGGTCAATTAATTCCTTTCCTTCTCTAATCTCCCCAAACCTTTCCTTTCATTCTGCATTATACAAGTCTGGGAACAGATCTAGCAGAGTCAGGCTTGTTTCCAAAGGTGGAGATGAGGATGAGATGGAGAAATGTGAGGGGAAGGTGAAGGCAGGTTCTTTTAGGCAGCTAGAGAGTGCTAAACACTGTGACTACTTCTATATTAACATTTTTCTAGATCTTTACCTGTCAGACTAATTTTACCTTCCTTCATTGTACTTTATATTTTGAACTCATCCTTACGTTTTTGTTCTTCCTTGTCCAAGATATGTTACCATGTTACATGGCTCACCATTTCTCTTTTGCTCAGGGATCCTAGCCTAAGCCAAACCCCTGTCTCCATCCATCCTCCCCCTTTCCTAATCAGCACCCTACACAGGAGAAAACAGCCAGGAGGAGGCAAGTAAACTGAAGAATTGAGATTCTGGTGCTTAGATACAAAATACTGGATCAGAGAAGCTCAAGAAATAGAAACTAAAGTGATTTTTTAGTGTGGGTAGTGGAGTTGCCTCAGATGATGGGTGGAGACTACAGGAAAAGAAAAACTATAAGCCAAGTTCCAATATCCTCAATCAATAAAGGGTGGATCACTGGGTATTGGCAGATGACAGATGGAGTGGGTAAGAGAGCAAGCTCAATAGATGGAGGGTTTCGAGGAAGCAATAAAGATGGTGGAACAAGGCAGGGAAACACTGTGTGGAAGAAGAACACATTCTCTGTCTCCTTGATGTAAGAAGCTGAGTGGTTACGGGGGAGCAGGACTTCCCATGGCAGGATTAGAGGGAAGTGATAGAATCCTCAAAAAGTTAAGTTGAAGTGGGGCCAGGATTCTGGATACAAGATTTTCCTCTTAATTCTAAGTTGTCACTGCACGTAGCCAACTGTGGTACTCCTCAGGCACTGTGCTATCTCTGAGGGCAGTTCTGGAAATCTCAGAGTTGGTACTTTTAGGCTGTGTGTTTTAGAATAATAGTAAGAAGATATATATTCCTTGGTTCCAAGAAAGTTGCCTTGTCATGCATTTTGTGACTCCACAGGGAATCTTTTAGTATAATTCCTTAATTCATTCTTTTTATCAAATAAATATTGGCCAGGAACAGAACTGGGTGCTGGGAATATAGGGAGAAATAAAATAAGATTCTTGCCATTAAGCAGCTCATGGGTCTTATTAAGGTAAAAGACAACCAAATAGGTAATTAAAAGCAGTCAATCATTTGGTAGAGGTTAGCATGGGGTACTATGGAAACACAGAGGACGAGGGGCTAACCAGAGTGTGTGTGTGTGTGTGTGGGGTGGGGAGGAAGATGACTGAGGTCCAGGGTGAACACATTAGTCAAATTAACTATATTTCAACTCCACTTCATCCTGGGTAGTCACAGCCTAAATATTTGAATCAAGTTTAACTGAATCTCCAGTGTGACAAGACTTTCCATTCTTTACTTTTGTAAGGGAAGTGGAGCCAGGTCCAAGTTCACATTATGGCCGCTGATCCTGTGTAAACTTGCTGCTCCCTGAGCTAACCCTCTCCAAGGCCTGGAGGCCTACTTGTGCTGTAGACTTCATTTGATCACAGGATAGCTCAAAAGAAACCAGTATCAACCTTCCTCTCTTTGGATAGTCAGAGATAGCTTTTCTATTTTCTTTATTTGAAGGGTCTTGTGTCTTAAATGTCAGGACAGGCCAGTTTAAGAATTATATAATTATTGTGTGAATTATTAAAAAGTCTCACAAACACAAACAGAAATGTTGGTTCATCTCTCTGTTTTAGTGATAACCACACATGGATAGCAAATAATAGCAGAATTGTATAGTAAGACATTTTGGGGGAAAATGCAGAGCACAAGATGGGGCTTGGCTGGTCATGATGTTCTGGTCAATTTTGATTGCTAAGTTGATAATTTATGTGACTTCCACTTATATTACTGAAACTGTAAGATTGTTCTCCCTCTATTCTAACTTCCAGCGTGTATTGTGTTGTTTGCAGAGGGGAGCTCTGCTTGTGCTGGGCTATTTATGGCTCCTGAAAATAGAGAACAGGAGATAGCAAACCTTTTATCTGATGTTCGCTATAATTTGGGCAATTGCAGAGTAGGTTTGGTTCTTGGTCTACAGCATTTGGTGGGATACTAGAGTTGATCTGTGACATCACACTACTTAAAAAGAATGAAAGAGGGAAAATGGTAAGACTTTGATAAAGAATCAAGTTTTTAATTGTTAGGATTTTCCTTTTTAAAGATAAAAATATAACCATATGGTTCAAAAGGAAGTATTTTATCTACTACAGGCTTGGTTAGGAGAGAATTCTAGTTGAAATTAACAGATAGAAAGGCAAGGAATTTTAATGAAAAGACTAGGTACCTTCATTTTAGGCAGATATGAGTCAAGGCAGTTCTGCCCACTGAAAACTGTTGAACTAGTCATTTCCTTCAGGACTTAAAAAAATGACTATTGACATTAACTGCTCTCTGAGTAGTTTTGTAGAACCTACACATGACTGCCAGCTTCTCAGAAGAACTATAACATTGTTAGTTAAGCCAGGAAGAAGCTGTCATATGATAACTTTAAAAGTTTCTCTAAAATCTGTAGTATTTATTCCAACAGCCAGCCAATTTTTTAGTGAACACCTACTGTGTGCTTTCTCATTAGGAGCAGATAGAGCTATGAAAAAGAAGGATAAAGTGTCTATTCTCATGGAAATCAAGTCCAGCAGGGAAAGAGATAGCACTCCAATAATGAATTAATTACAATTATGGACATGTACATAGGATAAGTACATAGAGGTAGGAGCATGTGCAATAGAGTAAAGGAAGAGTGGTGGGGGTGTGTGAGGAATAAAAGCATACAAGTAAAGATGGTCTGCACATGCAAAGGGCCCGTGCTAGGAAGGGATTTAGCTCTTTGAAAGACTGAATGAAGGCTTTTGTGGTTAGAGAAAGGAAAACAGGGAGAGAAGGGCACAAGATAAATTTGGAGAGATAGGAAGCGGGTAAATCATGCTGGGCATAATGGACTCAACAGAAAGTAAAGGGACTCTTTGAGAAATTTCATGGAGGGAAGTGATAAATAAACAATACAATTTAGTGGAATTTTAATAAAACATACTATTGTTGATTACAGGAGTAATTTTCCTTTAGGTCTTTTTTCCCTACTGAAGACATACTTTTTCAATTTAATTTTTAATCTAATTTGATTTTTACATAGTAAAGAAGATAATTTGTATGTAATTGAAGGACCACATTCTTAACTTGAACCATTAACTTAAACCATTGTGATGGTTAAGAATTTATAAATAGCAAATCTTCTGCTGGATTTAGTTATCTGTCACTTTGGGATTTAGAGGTGGTAGATCTTTTATCAGTGACAAACATCAAATACCAGAAATGGAACCCAAGAAATTTTTAATTAAAAAAGTAATATGTAGCTGGGATGAAAAAAACTGAGGTGTTTCAAAATACGTCTGGAAATACCTACAAAACCCCAAAAACACGTATCACAGATTTTTCAGTTGTAAGGGAGAAGTGAAATTTCCAAAGGCTGATAATGCTACCTGGACACCTTGTTCAGTTCAGTATGGATGGGGACTCAAAGCTATTAGACAGGGAGGCCCCATAGAAAGGCGCTTCACACTAGATTTAACACAAACAGTCCAAATTCTAATATATATGAAGGGTTCGCCAAGATTTGTTGTCCTAGCTGATGTAACCACTAAGCCCAGATTTTCCAGGACAGTTTTGTTATATATATTCTCTTGCACGTTAGGTACACTGATATGCTTTTTAGATGACGACATGACTCACTCTTGTCTCATGAAATATTGCCGATATGTCTAGTGGCATCAGGAATTCTCCTTTCTTCCCTGCTGTCGCCAGCTACAGTTTCTTCTCTTCTTCTATCTCACTCTGAAAAGCTGAACTCAGATCCCTAGAACTGATTCATGAATTCAATATCCAACACAACTTGCCTCTGTTTTTCTTCTCTTTGAAGATGCCTCTTTCCTTAGTCTTTTAGTCTTTCTAAGCCCGGCTGGCTATACACATTCATGAATGGCTATGATTGTGTTTAAGGGAACCAAAATACCAAAAACATGAAAACCAGCTCAATATGTCAAAGGCATTTCATTTGTGGTTTTCTTGATATTACTGCTGGTTAAATATCTTAGAAAATGTCAATCATGCCATGAATCTAATGTGGGGTTACAAAAGAAGGGGGAAAACTATTAATTTTGTTTCACTTTGTAGTGGTCTAGAGAAGAAATGTCACTCATGAAGAGCAATAGGCTGGACAATTCCTAAAGCAGTAGGAAGAAAATGATGATGATAGTGATCAAATAGCTACCATGTTAGAAGGCTTATTTTCTACCATCCCTGTGCTAAATGCTTTACAGATATTGTCTGATTTAACAACTGTGTAAGGTTGTATTGATATTTATATTTATATTGGAGATGAGGAAATTGAGACTTAAAGAGGTTAAAGCAACTTTTCTAAAGTCATTCCATGAGTAAACAGAAGAACTAGAATTCTATGCCTAACTTGACTCTGGAGTCTACACAGTCCTCACTCAATATCCGTGGATTGGTTTCCGGATGCCCCTTGGATACCAAAATCCATGATATGCTCAATTCCCTTATATAAAATGGCATAGTATTTGCTTATAACCTACACATATCCTCCCATATACTTTAAAGCATCTCTAGATTACTTTAATACCTAATACAATGTAAACGCTATGTAAAGAGTTGCTGGGGTGCAGCAAATAAAAGTTTTGCTTTTTGAAATTTTCTGAAATTAAAAAAAAAAATTTCTGGTCTGCAGTTGGTTGAATCCATGGATGTGACATGGCTGACTATATACTGTGAATCACTATCAAGGGCTAAGAAATGTCCCTGGATGTTGCATGAGTATCCTTACTCCTTGGGGCATCTTATCTATTGTACTCTATTTCATCACTCTCTGTCCCTTTTCACTAAAGCTGAGCTTGCTGTGGTCTGAAAAATACAATGGCTTACAATAGTTTCTTTGGCAGGGCCTATGGTTTTAGGGCTGCAGTGAGCAGAATATGCAAAATAAACATGGAATGTGCTACTGAGACACAAGTACAAGCAATGCTATTGCAAAGATCCAAGAAAGCAAAATGGTTCCTGGCCCCAGCAGTAAATATCCTGGACATGTAGAGAAGTAGCTTTTCAACAAAGCTCTTGGGCAGACATCAGATGGGGGAGCTCTGGGCTAGCACCCAGATGGCAGGCATCAATCACCCCTGAGGTAGAGTGTATAAAGGACTCAAGTCCTTCAGATGTCATAGCCAGGAAACGGTATTGTGTTCAACATGAACGACACAGATCTCAAATGTTATTTCTACAAGGACCAGGAACGTTACTATGGTTTTGATGTCAGAATCTATTGTTAGATAAACTGATGTCTGTGAAGTGCCTTTCAGTGCTTGAACAGTCAGGATCTGTATAATCAAGTGTCCCTCTTTCCACTAATCAATGATGGTAAAAGGAAGTTTCTTAAGACCCAAAGCTCCTGATTTCAAATTAAGACTACATTTGTATATGCATGCCATAGAATACAAGATCACCAAAATGTTAGTTTCTTCCCCTTCTCACTGTTTCCTGAAGCCTGCCTGTTATGCCATAAGCAGCAATTCCAGGGCTCTGGGAGGGCTCCTGGCTGATCTTTTAGTTCTGTTGGCCTCTACCCTGCCTCCTACTACCAGGGAATTTAAACCAAACAAACTGCTTTTGCCTGAATGACCCAAGTAACAGCCTACTTTAGCTTGAACTGCTTAGATATTTCAGCTAAAAATGGCTTATTTCCATGAGTCACCTGGATAATTGCCTTACTCTCCTGGCCCACATAGTGGGGTGGGCCTGCAGGTGTTAAGTGCAAGTGTCACTAAAACCTCATGGTTTTTGACTCTATAGAGAATGTTGTGACAGTTTTTTAGTGTCTGAAGAAATATATCTTAGATTCACTTTTATCCTTTGAACTTTTTTCTTTGAATGGATCATCTATGTCATGTGACAAAAAAGCCCCCCTTTCTGTCTTTCTGGAATTTTCAATTTTCTTGTGTGTGTGTAGCTGTGTGGTTTTGAAGAAGTAATAAATCAGCCAGGGCTTCTTAAATATTTACTGGCCTAGCACTGTGGAGGATGCAAAGGGAGAGAAAGACAAGATTTCTTCCTTAAGATGTGGCTGCTTAGGGAGATGGTACATATGAACCATTATGAAGCGTTAGAAAATGCTTATGTGTCTACTGTTGACCCGTTTGGAAGTGTAATCAGAGTTAAAGAAGGACAAATCAGAGTTGGAGAAGGACAAAATAGTTGGGAGAAATTTCCAGGAGGCTTTAGTTTAATTGCTTGAGGAATAGGTAAATTTGTCTTTTTCTTTCCTTTTCTTTCTCTCTCTCTCTTTTTTTTTTGTAAATGTATTATATTGCTTACTTTTACAAAATGTAGCCTATTATTATAGGATGGCACCACTTAAGAGAAAGCTGTCTGTCTTATTTAGAGGCTAACTCAGAGTCCATGGTTCTGTGAAGGAAAGAAACAGACAGCTTTGGCTAAAATAACATGAGGTATTTAGAAAAAACATCACTATATACTTTACTTTTATGACTGAGTTTTTCACATGCTTTTAAGAACACAAAATAAATGGAAAGCCCAAGAAAAAAATCCCTGCCTCATGTGGAATGGTCAACGTTGAAAAACTAAATCTTATATAATTTTTCTTGAAAAAGATAAATTTATTTTAGTAATTTAGTGCCCTAGCTTCAATTTTAAATTTTCATTTAAATGTAAATTATATAAAATTTTCATTTTATAATTTGATGTCATGAAGTAACAAAGCAAAACAAACAAAACATTTTCTGTCCTCCCCCTCCCCCCAGCCAGGATTTTAAAAACTGACCAAGATTTGTTTTGGTTTTTTTTTAAATAGAATTTGAACTTTGACGTAAGAGCTTGCTTTTTTTATGTTACTCAGTTTAAATTCTCTGGCATGAAACTTTTAGGCTTGAGATAAATGTCATGAACATGATTTTGAAGGTCAGGCTGGTGAACCACCAAAAATGTCTGACAGCTCCAAGAGGGAATATTTACATCTGGCGAATGGCATTGTGCTATCTGCTGTGATGAAGTCAGGTTGAATAAATGGAACAGTGGGAACTGAACCTTGATAGAATGTGGCATTTGACCCCAGAAGCCTTTATGCCTCCTTTTATCCTCCATCCCCTTCTGCCTCCCACCATGTGGGAAGAACAACCATAAAAATACACTGACTTTCTGCAGGAATACTTGGCCTGATTTTCCTGTAATACCTGTTTATACATGAATCAACCCAAAATTAACTTTGGGGACAGCAGGATATTCCTGACCTTGTAAATTCAAGTACAAAATGCACTAGAATATATGATTAACCAGACTTCTTGGTAAATGGGTTGTTCAATTAGTTGGGTTTCTGGATAAAAGCGAGTTCTATGACTATATTTTATTTCAGTCTTTGTTATTGAATAGGCATTCTAAAATATACTATTTAGCTTTCTTGCCATTGTAAGTATGGTTTTCAAATGCTACCTGAACTTTCTTGATGATTCTGATCTTGCAGTGTCCTTGGATCACCATTCCAAACATCAATAATCTAAATATAGTTGCTAAAGGCTAAGGCTGAGGCAACTGGGATGGGATGACCTGAACAAGGAACGGTTTTGTTTTAGTTAAGTAGGGTTATACTTCGGGATAATTTCCTGATACCTGACCACAAAGCTTTCAGTAATGAACGCTGTTATCATTTAAGCTGGATTTTAAGAGAAAACCTTAAAGAATTTGTCATAGTTTTGCATGCGATCACCTCTTTAATGAAGTAGAATAAGTTCCTTTCTGTTACTAAAGTCATTTTGATAAAAGGAAAATATACAAACTAGGTGAACAGAGTCTGGAAAATGATGATGAACTCATCTAAATGTTATATCTGGGGCATATAAAGCCCTTTCCTAAAGGTAGAAAAAAATGCCGCCATTTTTTTAAAGCCACATTTTGTTGGTTGCAGGCAGAAAAGATTAAGGAATTTGCAGTCTGAGTTACCCTCTTGTCACTAACCTTTAGTTTGTAGGTTGAAAGAGGCATTAAAATAAAGTTGCTGAACTGGGCTCTTTCAGCAGACAGAAATGGGTTGCTTCAGAGAACAGCAAAATGGATGCAGGGCACTCTTAAGAGATTATTTGTAAATCCAGATATATGTCAGACTATTAGAATAATTAAACTTTCAGTAAACCAGGGAGAGAAAAAAGGGAAGGCTCTGTTTGCATTTCTTGAAACATGGTGTACAACTCTTTGCAGAGTTTTAAATTTCATTCAGCAAGGGAGCCCATAGTGTCTACCAGGAATGAACATTGGGAAGGAATGTAATTTTTTTTAAAAATTGAGATACCTATCTGTGTTCCCTGTAACACAACCATTCCTTTGGTCTGTTAATTATAGGAAACAGCCCCTACCTCTTCTGAATGGCATGCTTTCTTTAAAGACACTGAAAAGCATCCAAAGTTACTAAAATTTAGGGTATTCTTTACCTAAATCAAGTGCAGATTGACAAGATGGAGTTCATACAGAGATAAAGAATTAGAAAAATAAAGAGAAGTAGTGTGACAGAGGGGTCAGAGCATTGATACTGGAGACACACACACCTGAGATTAAAAATCAGTTCTGCCACTTTCTCACTGTGTGACTTTCGGCCAGTTATTGTACATAGTTTTAGTGAATTTCAGTTTTCTTCCCATGTAAAATGGGATTAACGGGGGTTGTTGTAATGACTAAACTATATCTATTCATTATCTGTATATTTGCAGCTCTATATCTATTTTAAAATACCTGGTACCATATAAGTACCCACTATTTCTCTTCCTTTTTAAAACGTGCTCCTTTTTTAATTGAGGGATAATTGACAAATACAATTGTAAGATATTTAAAGTGTACAATGTGATGATTTGATATATGTATACATTATGAAAAGATTATCCCCATTGGATTATTTAACACATCTATTGCCTCATATATTCATCTTGTTTGTTGTTATTGAGAATATTTAAGTTCTAATTTTCAAGCAAATATCTATTATACAATACAGTGTCATCAACTACAGTCACCATGTTATATATTAGATCCTCAGACCTTATTCACCTTATAACTGAAAGTCGGTATCTCTGCCTATCTTCCCCACCCCACAGCCCCTGGCAACTACTTTTCTACTCTTTGTTTCTATGAATTCAACTTTTTTTTCTTTTTTTTTGATTCTACATATAAGTCTTACCATGCAGTATTCGTCTCTCTGTCTGGCTT
This sequence comes from Phocoena sinus, assembly GCF_008692025.1. Taxonomy (NCBI): domain Eukaryota; kingdom Metazoa; phylum Chordata; class Mammalia; order Artiodactyla; family Phocoenidae; genus Phocoena; species Phocoena sinus. The sequence continues at coordinate 30,375,611 of NC_045772.1, read as the reverse complement.
ATTTCATTTAGCATAGTGCCCCCCAGGTTCATCCATGTTGTTGCAAATGGCAGGATTTCCTTCTTTTTTAAGGCCGAATAATATTCCCTTGTGTATACGTACCACATTTTCTTTATCCATTCATCTGTTGGCAGATGCTAAGAGTGTTTCTATACCTTGTCTATTGTGAATAATGCTGTGATGAACACAGCATACAGATCTCTCTCTGAGATGATTTCATTTCTTTTGGATTATTTCTCTTAATTTTAAGATTATAGATTACAACACTCCTGTTATATAGATGAGGGAACCAAGTTTCCAAAATACTGTGTGATCTGTCCTAGGTAGATTAACAAATTGTGACATTCACTCATCAGACTATGAATATGGCACATACTGAGATCGTTATAGCATCAAGAAGACAGAAGCAAGACCTAACTGCCATCTTCTTGCTCCTAGTCCAATGTTTTTTCACTGTATTATCAAATAGTAAAATTTTTCTAAGGCTAGGGATAAAAGAAAAATAAATTTAGGATTGTATTTAGAGTATAATTAGGAAGAAAATGTGAAGATTATTCTGATTGCACATTCTGGTAAGAGTGGAGCCAATCAGAACAGCTATTTGCTGAGACAGCAGAATTTGGATAAAAAACTCTGAGGCTATAAGACATAAAGTCAAGAAAATGTGAATATAACATTAGGGAACAGGTGTGGTCACAAAAGTTTAGGACAGTTTGTCCTCATATATATGGTACACCAGAGAAGATGCTACAGCTTTTCTTCAGGCCATGTTCTATGTGCCGTGACTATGAGTGGTGATGGGTGGGGTGGCGGGGGCGAGGGACAAAGTAGGAATAAGAAGTAGTAGCAAATGCAGAGCAGATATAGACTATGACTTGGAGGAGCTCATCATCTAGTTGAGATAGTAAAACATTTGCAAAAGTAAGTCAAGAACATTTCCAAAGCTATTCATTAATTACACATGGATAAAGCATTAGATATAAAGGAGGCTGATAATCTGGGAGGCAATAAGCATTAACTCTCATCCGTTCATTTGTCCATGTTGTGCTGGGAAAGTCATTGAGGTTTCTGGACTTCATTCAACCCATTTAGAAATGGGTGAGAGGTGGCCAAGTTTTATCATTGTTATGGTTTGAGACACCTTTTAAGACACTACTTCTAATTTCTACCATTATCACCTCTCTATTTTCTTTCTGTCACCTTCAGTTCCTAACATACACACACACACACACACACCCCGTATGGGAAAAATGAACAACAATATTAACCAACAGGTAAATTACTGCAACCTTCATGTTGAATCCCAATGGAACTGAGATTCCTGTTTCCCTTTGAATCTCCCCTCTGCCATCACACATAGAATAAGCTAGGTCTATTTTACTGAGTTGCTAATATGTAGCAAAACAAGAGGGAAGGCACACTGACAACGAATTTTCTAATGTCAGTGTTGTTAAAGAGCTGGTGTGATTAGAGGCAATGATTAGACTCTTATAAACTACGGTATTCTGAGCCATATTTAGCCATTCTTTTAAACATTCAACCAAGATAAACATGCCCAAATCCCATTTTGCATTATGAAGTGGTGGTTAGGATTAGCAAAACAATGGGTGGAGATGTGAACTGCTGAGGCAATTTTCTTTTGAGAGTGCCATTTCTGCTTTGAGACTAGACTTATTAACACAAACATCCAAGCTGTGCCTTGGAGGCCCCTTGAGGTTTACCTGTCTGCAGCTATTTATTAGTTATTTAGTCACGAACCGGTAACATGTCAGGCATACAGAAGAAATTGGGTTGCTTTCTTGTTAAGATAGAAAAGCAAACTCTGTTAAATTCAGAGCCATAGGCATAAGAGTTATTTCCTATGGACTATTTCCTTTACAATATTAAAGAAACAGGTCAGTTATGGATGTTGAAAACTAAGTGTGTGTGTGTGGCTAATTAGTTCTCCCATCACCTGTTAATTTTTTCCTTAGAAACCCTCTTCTACTCCTCCTTCAGTATCACCACGCCTTTTCCTCCCGGAACAGAAACATAGGCAGACCCGTAAAATCTCACCGTTTTTTACCCCCTGTCAAAACCTGATCATTCTCTTGCCTGAGTTGAGTAGCCACTTACATAAGATGCTTTATAATGAGTTCTGTAATTTGGGAATATCATTTGACATTTTTTCCCTGGTTTTCTTGTGTGTTAATGGAAGGAGTTAGGTTAGATAACAGGTTCAGCACTCTATGCCTGCACAAAATGACAAATTCACTCATTCTGAATTCACTCATTTCAATGTGCCATAAATAGTGAGGGAATAGACAGCTATGAGAATGACCATTAAGGTACTGTGTTCAGCCTAATCATGTCCCTTGGCCTGTCATCACTGCAGTTGATGGGCAGAGAGCAGGTATTTAATTTCTTTTACATATTCTTTTGGTCTTAAACTCTGGTTATCTAGAAATGTGATCAGCACAGACTGTCTTAATTGCAGACTTCCTTAAATTTGAAAAAATCTGATTGAGTCACCCTTGTGGGCAGTGGAGTGAGAAGGATTGTTTTTCCAATGGTTTTAATCTGTGAATTTGGATGTGCACGCACTATTATTAGAATTGTCATATGATAAAAAGAAATCTGTTTCTTCTAACAATATTGTAGAAGGTGACGGTGATTTTGGAACTTGTTCAAAGTCACACAGCTGGTAAGTGTAAGACCCAGCACTGGCCCCCAGGCCTGTGATGCTGAAACGTCTGAAGCCTTCAATGACCTCGTCAAGGAAGTCATCATTCTTTTCTCTGTGTTCCTACGGTATTTTATTCTTAGTGCTAGTACTGCACTTCTGAGACTACATTGATTTTTGCATGCTAAGTTCCTAGGATGATGGCTGGTATGTAGTACTTACTTAAAAAAATAGCTTGTCAGTTGAATATTTGAACAAGTGTGTGTGTATATATATATATATATATATATATATATATATATATATATATATACACACATACACACAAACGTGTGTGACTACCTACCCCAAGGGGCTATGAGATCTTTAAAGAATGAATTGGATCTTGTATATTGTTATCTCTAGATCTTCCAACAGAGTCTACTACTTGATTGGTACTCAACAAATATTTGTTGAATTGAACTAGATTCTTACCAAATGTAGTTCAGGGCTGTTTGCACCTCATCACCCCTTACCACATCCTTCCTTTTACTTCTATGTCCTTCCTACTTCTTCTCCCTTTTTCTTCCTTTTCTTCTCTATCTCCGTTTCCTTTTTCTTCCTATTCACTTTAGTGACTTTTATATATTTTCTTTCCCATGCCTTTTCTATTTACTTGTTATCCTGAGGGGTTGGTGAAAATGTCTATAGACAAATCTCATGGTGGCAATTATAAAGTTGCTATGAGGTGAGGTAAGCTAAGCTTTATGCCAGACTCACCCATTTTGCATATGTATGTATAGTGTTGTTTAGGAAGCAAGGGGATATAATGGCTTACAACCTTGGGCTCAAGTGATGAGGAACGTGGTTGATTCCTTAATGCCTTTCAACGTTTGATTCCTGGCTGAGAAAGCAACATTCATAGGAAACATTCAAAACACCAGATGCTGTTTATTAGTGACTCAACATTAATGCCCATGACTAAGGTACATGCATTCCAAAGTCCAGGTCGACTTCAGACCCATTTTGTATGAATAAGCCTCATGGACGGTTGTGGCTATTTTTTAACTGGTGAGATGGTATTTAATTATGCCTAAAGGCCCAATTATTGTTTTATTGGGACTAAAGGATGCTGAATTTTTTTATGAACAGTTCTGCCCCATCATTAAGCAACTGAACGTGGTGTCATGGCATGGCTCTTAAGCTTGCCGTAAATTTGAAAATACAAAAATTGCATAGTGCTGTACTCCTCTCAGCATATCTGGTCTCCTCTTCATTTCTTAAAACTAGAATTTTTATTTTTCCTTTTCTCTCCCATGGGCTCAATCAGTTCCTCTGGAGGCATTAATTTATTATTTTCCAAATTATAAATCCATATGGAGTTCTGTCTCACTTATCTTTAGTTTATCTGCTCTTTTTTCCATTCTCTTCTTCTTTGGGCTGCTCCACTGAATATGCAAAAATGCTCTATTCATCTTAGCAGACCTTTCTTATTACTAGGTCCCAGGTTCTGTTTCTCTCTCCTTAAACATTCAGCTCTGTTTCATAGCTGTACCAATTTAGCAGCTCTCTGAAACTGTATGCTAGAGGGATCTTCTGGGAAGAAAAAGCATATAGGCTGCATACTAGTTTTAAAAATAATAAGCATCATAATTTTACATAATTTGTACTACAATGGCTTATATATTGTCTAAGATCACTAACTGGAATTGACTTTCAGTTCTTCCTGTCTTCTCTAGTTCATCACATAAGATAGTGCTGGAGTGATAAGCTCACTCACTTACTGGATTCCAATAGTGGAAGTATCATAATATTGGAAGACTTTGCATTTTGATGATTCATAAATATACATCAAGTTTCTAACTACTGACAAGATGAGATCTATGTAATTAATGACCTAGTTAGGTCATAAATTCCCTTACCCACTTTCAAACCTTTTGGAAACATTTGTTTTAATAGAAATTTCTTTGTATAGAAGTGAAGAATGACTGAAGGGACCTCAGGAATAATCTAGTCTTAGTTCTTTGCTTTACTGATAAAAGCCTGAGTGGAAAAAATTTATATATTTTTAAAGTCATTTAGTGGCTCAGAAGCAGAGGCCACAGTGGTTCTCAATTTTGGTTGCACATTAGAGTCGTCTGGAAAGCTTAAAACAATGCTCATTTCTGAGTCCTACCCCAGAGAGTTTGATTTAGTTGGTCTGGGGTGGGCCTGCACACTGGCATTTAAAAAACCCTTTGTATGTGAATCTAACTTGAATGGGCAGTGGGTTGGTGGTTCAGAGCTCAGGATTGGAAGGTAGAAATATCTAACTTATTACCCTATCTAAGCCTCATTTTGCTCATCTTTAAGATGGGATACTATGATATCCACCTTAATGCTTTATAGTGATAGCTGAATGACTTAATGCATCTAGAAGGCTAATCACAGGGGCGAGCATGTTGGCAGTGCTATAGTTTACAGTTGTAACACCCAGTGCCTAGCTCACCTGACTCCTAGATGAGTGCTTTTTTTTTTTTTTTTCGGTATGCAGGCCTCTCACTGTTGTGGCCTCTCCCATTGCGGGGCACAGGCTCTGGACGCGCAGGCTCAGTGGCCATGGCTCACGGGCCCAGCCGCTCCGCGGCATGTGGGATCCTCCCGGACCGGGGCACGAACCCATGTCTCCTGCATCGGCAGGCGGACTCTTAACCACTGCGCCACCAGGGAAGCCCGGTGAGTGCATTTTTATGTTGCTTCCACAATTCTTTCTGATCCTTTCCTTTCTGACTTGATGGTCCTCTGCTTCCTTCTCTCCATTACTTGGCTTCATTTCCTGTGCTTTTAGAGCTGTGGAGCCAAAAATGGGACAGGGCTTTTCCTGTGCACAGTGTAGGCCCACTTGAGTTTTCTAAAAATTCTGGTCAGAATCTTGTCCTCAGGGGTACTTTCTCTAGCTCCCAACACCCTGAGATACGCTCGCATGTTTTTGCATGGCTGATTCCATTTCTGGTGGTGATATGTTAGATGTCTTCTGCATTCCCCTCTCCTTTCCTTTTTGGACAAGACTAGGTGCTTATACTACATGTTCTTGTTACTCTGGAATATCTCTACTACCATCCTTTATATTGTTGCTGATTTGATTGTCTGTCTTTCTCACTACAATGTATGTTCCACCAGGACAGAGCCAATGTAGATTCTACTCATCGTTAGATTCTTGAAGACTAGTACATTGACAATCACACAGGAGACATGCATTTAATATTAAAAACATGTGAAAAGAAGTTGTAATATGCTAAGAATTGTGGTTATATCTTTTTTTGGTAGCAATTTTAGCTGGAAAAAAACGAGTGGAAGCTCTTGTTAGTTGTCTTTGGACCCACAAACAGAGAAGTCCCCATTATTGTAAAAATGTTTGACTAATATGCTCCACAGAGACTAGGGAACTGGTGTACAGGAGGCATACAGAGTAACACACACTCCAATTTTGTTTTTACTATTTCAAAATAGCTGGCTGTAGTCTATGTTACTTAGGAGTCTCCAGTCTTTACCTTTCTCTGTGCATTTCTAAGAGAATCTCTAACCTAAGTAATATGTGGAAAGTTCTGCTACATTGAAGATAATATCTATTACTCTTGGCCCTATTGCTAGGGAGAACTTGATTAGGTAAAGAGTTGTTATTCTTAGCTTACTAACATAAATGGAGTCCAAATGCTGTGGAGTTAAGTCATGCAACTTTTTTTTTTTTTTTTTTTTTTTTTTTTTTTTTTGCGGTACGCGGGCCTCTCACTGCTGTGGCCTCTCCCGTTGAGGAGCACAGGCTCCAGACGCACAGGCTCAGCGGCCGTGGCTCACGGGCCCAGCCACTCCGCGGCATATGGGATCCTCCCAGACCGGGACACGAACCCGTGTCCCCTGCATCGGCAGGCAGACTCTCAACCACTGCGCCACCAGGGAAGCCCAAGTCATGCAACTTTAAAGGGGATTTTGAAATTACTCTTTTGTTTCTGGAGAAACAGACATATTTAACATTTACCAATCTCAAGTTCTAATTCATAGCTGGCAGATGAACACATGGCATTTTGTTTTACTTTATTAAAACTTTGAGAAGGAAATTGCAAAATGATGAATTTGAAAATAAAATAGACCCAGGAAAAAAGTTGCAAATGGATAAAAAGTATTTCAATTAATGACAAGGGAAATGATTAGAGTAATAATCCCACTGGGATTAAAAGAAAAGTTGTTATATATTAATAAGATATTATTATATTAGAATGCCTTGGAGTGTCGAATTGCTTTGGTGTAGCCTCATTAAGGTGGAGATGGAAATCTTTATGTATTTACCTTTTCTGTTTTCAAAAACATTTGTGTTTATTTATCTCAGTTTAATAATATTCTTTAGACTACTGTTGATGAACTAAGAATAAGCTTTATTTTCTAACACTTGGTGTATACTGAATTTACTTTTTTCCTAGTGAAGATCTGGAGGGAAGAATATGCTTAATTTTATAGGCAAAACCTTTTTCTTATGAAAATATTCATATGATAGAAGCTAGAGGACAGCTTGGACTTTGAGTTCTGTTTATAACTCTGCCAGGATTTCATTAGGTTTACACTTAACTTTCATTCCCTTGACTGCTTTTAAGATGTGTAAAATTACTTTGAAGACATTTATTGAAAGTAAGCCTCCTTAAAAGATAAAAAGTGGAAGACCATGATATTTAACAACTTAGTAACCCAGTAGCATTGTATGGTATGTATTAGCTGGGATTGGCTAGGTTACGTTGCAGTAACAAACGACCCTCAAAAATCACTCACTCAGGGCTTCCCTGGTGGTGCGGTGGTTGAGAGTCCGCCTGCCGATGCAGGGGACACGAGTTCGTGCCCCGGTCTGGGAAGATCCCACATGCCGCAGAGCGGCTGGGCCCGTGAGCCATGGCCGCTGAGCCTGCGCGTCCAGAGCCTGTGTTCCGCAATGGGAAAGGCCACAGCAGTGAGAGGCCCACATACCGCAAAAACAAAACAAAACAAAACAAAAAATCACTCACTCAAAACAAAGGTTTATTGCTATCCACTGAGAGTTGACTGTGGTCTCTGTTCCCACATTGTTGTCCTTTCTTGGTGACTCAGCCTCTTCTCCGAAACACTGCCATTTATTGTGGGAGAGGCAACAGAGCATGTGACAATGTGTATGATGTCTCTTAAAGCTTCTGATTGGAAATGACATTCATAATATCTATTCACTGGCCAAAGAAAACCACATGGCCACACTTGAGTTCATCAGGATGAGGCAGTAACATCCTAATAGTAATTGACAGGAATGTGGAAATAAGTATTTGTGAATAGCCCTAAGACCTCAGGTACCCATAAGAGTCTCATTCACTCTCAATTCCGAATCTAGTATCAAATGTAATTATTAAAATATATTTATTAGCCTTTGCTCCATGCTAACCTAGAAGGCCTGGGTTTATAAAAGTGTTTACAAGGCTTGCCTGTTCAACCAGTATGTGGTGCCTTGCCAGACTCTGTCTCCAGGGCAGTGATTACCCCTCTTGATGGTGCGTGCAATCTTAGAACTGTAGGGCTGTCAACCAGAAAACCCAGGCAAGAAATGAGCCAGCAGAATTGGTGGATGGATATCATAAGCCTGCCTTAGCAGCGATGCAGAGATGAATTCAACTGGTGGAAGGGAAGAGGACATTTTATAAATAAAGACTTAAATTGACTGTATGTAATTTCTAATTGTGAAAATCCACAAAATTTCTGACAGTCAGGAAAAGAGAAGTCAAATTTATTCAAATACTGCCCTAGATTGGAGTTTAACATTTCTCTTAAAAGCTGACATTTCCCCTTTCCGTTTATCCCTCCTCTTGCTGCTGTACATCCTCCCCCCTCCCCCCCACCTTCTTCAGCAGTTTGCAACCAGTAATCCTGCTTCTATTTTTAGGGTTTTAAATCCTGGCTTCAAAGGTACTCAGGCAGTAGACTGAGAAGATTGTGGGAGTGTGGAGGATTAGCCTCAGGCAGCTGTATGACAAAGCAGTCTATTCACTCCAGATAAGAGTGAAGGAGGTTGAGATGTATAATTCATTTCACATACATCAGGTACCCCTCCATGAATATAAAGGGGAGATAGTTACTTTCCTCCCCCACACTCCCACCCTCCCATCCCCAATGCCTGCATTCTACCAGTCTCTTTGATTTCCGCCCTTGGGAAGTAGAGAGAGCCACTAATGAGTGCTGTGATCCTGACATGGGGTTGAATTTGGTCCACTCCAAGCAATTGCATTGCTGGAACTTTGCTTATGCTGCATCATAACCCAGCCTCACCCAGTGATGCATCAGCCATACAGCACTGCACCTACACCTAGTGGGTGGGAGAATGGCTTCCACATCCTTTAGCACCTTGGGAAACATCCTCAATTTCTCGACACATCACAAAGGAATGACTCAGATGAGACACTTCTACTTTATCAGCAGCCTTCAAAGATCTGTGTTCTCTGACTTTCTGCTTTTGGTGTCAAAACGCAAGGCACAGTGCTTTGATTGACTGAAAGGCAAGCCCTATCTTGGGCCCAGAATTTGACGTTTAACTGATTTAAGTTCACACCAATCGTCTGCTGGGATTTCTTCTCTTCCTGGGCACTGATTTGGTCAGGAGGGCACATGGGCTTAATTATGACTCTGGGTTATGTACTTATATTGAGTAATATTGAATCCTTCTGTATTTAATTTCTTTAAAGGAGCAAATTAACCAGTATATTAACCTTTTTTGACACTAAAACTTCATCAAGGGAACAGAACGGAACACATTTGCTTGGTCTCAGGTAGTGATGGCAGAAAAATAAATTCATTAGTAAACAAAGAATCTAAAATGAAGATAATCATGAAAACAAGGGGTCAAACTTTAATATGGGTAACATGGCTTATTTGTAATTAAAAGAAACTTAAAGCTTAAATACTCTAAAACACTATATATTCAATCACACACTGTTCACAGTGTGATAAAGGTGTGTTTAGTTATCTTTATCTCTTACTAGATTGTAAGCTTATGAGGGTATACATTTTTATTAATATTTTTATCCTAATTATTATCAGTGTCATCCCTAATAAATGTTTGATGAGGGAATACTTCTAAAAACAGTCTTCTGGGGTAGGACACACAGTCTTGAATATACTCTTAGTCTTTAAAGTTTATGGCTTATATCCTATGTGTAAATGCATATTTCAAAGACAATCAGGAATTCTATTCCTTCAGTTACATTACTAAGGTTTAGACATCAAGACCACAAGGTTCCCCCTCCGCCCCATGTAATTTTTTATCTCAGAAGAAGTATCTTAATCTACATTTAAGGTAAAATCTAAGAAAAAACTATGATAATAGTAAAAACCTACACAAAATTTTAGTATTAGTAGAAATATTTCTACACTCTGACAAATGGCATGCTTATTGAAATGACATATGGCAATAAAAATAGCAAACATTTATGGAGTGTTTCCTGAGTCAGGTGCTATTCCATATTTTAATGTATTAATCCTCAAAATATTCCCATTATGCAGATACTATAATACCCTTACTTTACAAATGAGAAAACTGAAGTAAGGGAAGTTTGGCTGATTTGACTATGGTCTCACAGCTGGTGGTTGGCAGGTCAGGAATTAAAATCCAGCAGTGTGACTTCTGATATACTAACATTACACTACCTCATCATTAATATATTATTTGAGAACAATCAAAGAAACGCAGACAATCTTTGATGCTCATTAAACATCAGTCACCTTTGATTTCCCTCATTACACTTGAATTTAGATCTTTGAAGGTTAAGATGCTGAAATATTAGGTTTGGCCCTAAGCAAAGAACATAGATAAAAATACAAGTTATCTTTTTGCCTTTCTGAGGCAATGCTCTTAGTGATAGGTGACACTGCGTAATTTTTTGTGGATATAGAGGTCCTTGAACATAATTTCATTGTGAATATAACTCCAGTGACCACCAACATGGCAAGGAAAATTCCTGATGTATAGAGACATTGGAAGTTGATGATCTACAGTTCAAAATGAGTGCTGGGTTTGTATCTTGATTTAACTAGTAACTTCAGTGCAAGGTTTCCCAAGTATTGGAGCATAAGGGCTCATTTTTCATGACTGAAATATTTTTAGGGCATATTATATACGATAATATTGAGTTTTTAAATTATTTGTGGGTTAAAAAATATAAAATCACAATTTCTACAATTTGTAAGAAAAGATAACTACTAATTTATGGAGAAAAATGATTATATGGTCAAAAAATGGATTTTATAGGAACTCTAGAGAGAAAGCTGGAAGAACTGGGGCATTGTGGTCAGGGTAAGGTGATTTCAATGCAGGCATAGGCTAGGCTGCTGCCAATTTCCAGAGTGGCCAGTGGAGAATGTGGTTGAGGTGCAGAAAATCACTGGAAAGAAGCAGGGATGGATTCGGCTCCTGTGGGGTCTGGAGCTTATACCACTGGGGGAGGATCCTCTTTAAAAAACAGAATACAGACTACAAATACAAATGACAAGGTAGCTCCTAAGGCCTTGGACAGGGCATATGCAAACAAGGGATGACCCTGTAGCTTCAGTTTTATTAGTTTCAAGGTAAATACACTCCCTGGAGATTAAAAGCTTGGAAATAAGTCTTCATTGAGGATGCCAAAGTCATCTATCATGGCTCCAGCCCATGAAGTAGAAAGGAAGCCTGAGAACCATGTGCCAAAGCCTTCTGTGAATGAGGGGGAATGAGTGAATGAGAGTTTTCTACAGGGAAACATCAAGGAAGGGAAAGAGGACAGTAATAGCTAAAGTTATTGTGTGCTTAATATGTGTCAGACACCATTCTAAGCACTTCATTAATTTATTTAATCTTCATAATAGACAATGAGCAGATGCTTTTATTTTATAAATCAGAAACAAGTATGAAGAGGAGATTTTGTAATTTTTCCATGACTACATAGCTAGGAAAATGCGGAGCAGGGCTCTGAACCCCAGCCTTCTGGGTTCTCTCTTTAACAACCATACATGCCAACCATTATATAAACGAAATGGACAAGCCTAGAAGAAAGAGAATATCGACCACGAAGGCAGGGGACTAAACTTGTGTAGACTGCAATGGGGAGCAAGAGGAAAATTACGAGGGTTTCCCTGGTGGCGCAGTGGTTGAGAGTCCGCCTGCTGATGCAGGGGACACGGGTTCGTGCCCCGGTCCGGGAGGATCCCACATGCCGCGGAGCGGCTGGGCCCATGAGCCATGGCAGCTGAGCCTGCGCGTCCGGAGCCTGTGCTCCGCAACGGGAGAGGCCGCAACAGTGAGAGGCCCGCGTACCGCAAAAAAAAAAAAAGAAAAAAAAAAAGAGGAAAATTACCTTAAAATATATCAGGGCCATCTCCACAGTCTGTTCTCTGATTTTGACACCACCTCACAGCACAGATTGGAACTTATTTATTTATTTATTCATTTTGGCATTGCACAAAGTTTTTTACTTGCTTTGCTTTAGTAAGAGAAAAGCTGAAGAGCCACCTTAGGTATCTTTGGATGGGTTAATAATCTCTGAGGCACTGGAAAAATCTGGTCATTTTCCTAAGATAGGAGTGCAAGCAGATGTAGACTTTCCCCAGGCTGTAAATATTGTGTACAACCCTATGATCAGTAGGACAGGCAGGCAGGAACACTTATTGTTGGGAAAGTGTATAATGATTTTATGCCTTCTGTGTTTTGAGGAGACATTGAGATGGGGAGATTATCCTGCATCATTCAGATGGGCCATAAATGCTATCACATTTGTTCTTCTGAGAGGATCCAGAGGGAGATTTCATCACACACACACACACACACACACACACACACAGAGGGAAGAAGAATAGGCGTTATGACCCCAGCCCAGGAGCAGAAAATGGAGAAAAGCAGCCATAAGCCAAAGTGCTGGCAGTCACTGGAAGCTGGAAAAAGCAGGGAATGGATTCTCCCTTAAAGCCTCTGCAGGGGGCACAGTCCTGCTGACTGATCCCGTGATTTCAGTTCAGTGAAACTGATTTCAGACTTCTGGCCCCAGAACTGAGACGATAAGATTCTATTGTTTTAAGTCACCAAGTCTCTGGTAATTTGTTACATCAGCCATGGGAAATTAATACACCACTGTCACCAAAGGCTCAGCCTTGGAGGAGGAAAGTCATTCTCCCAGCGTATCCACAATGGCCTGTTTAGAGACCTGGATCTATGGGGGTTTGCCTTATCTGTCAGACTGATAGAACTACTTGCCAATAGCCTTATCTGTCCAGTTCATAGGGCTACTTGTCCATAGTTGTACTGAGTGGCAAAAAAAATGGTGAGCAGAAGTTAAACAGACCCCTTGCTCTGACTGCTTGGATTTGGAAGCCAGGCCAGTCCACCTGACTGTAAATGTGTGATCTTGGGAAAGTCACCTCGTCTTCTTATGCTCCTCCAGATCACACAAAGACGTGAGGAGGGTATAGAGCCAAACTGGCCCCAGAGCCTGTGCTCCTTCCTGCTACACCGTGCTGTTTCTCTAATGCTCTTCCTGCCAATATGACAGGTGAAAGCTTAGGTTGGTTAATCAGGAGCTAAAAGATATACAACATATTTGCATTCCAAGATTAAGGAGACATTCCTAAGTGTTCCATTTGTAACTCTAATTTTGACTCAAATGGTGAAAAAAATTTCCTCAAAAAAATTATTTACATGTTGGGGTTGAATGATGCTGTGAACTTTTTGCTTAGTGCCCTGCCCTGCTTTTCATTTTCCATTACAAATGAATTTTCAGAGATACTCTGTTTCCTTCTTAAATTTCTCTTACTCAAAGATGTGTGCTCAAAGAGCTCCCTTTGCTACCAATTAACATCAATTGTGACTCAAAATAATATTACTTTAATCTGAGACTGAAGTGCTGGCTTTCAGCTTTAACTTGCCCTATCTGCCACTCAACCGAATACTCTTTCTAGAGGTCACTTAGCCTCCTTTTAACTATTTCTTTTTCTATTAATGTTACAGAATAGAAACTTGCTGATCTGTGTGGTGGGCATTTTGATTTGTGTAAGTTGAGATTTGGCAAATAAGACGCTGGCTAAAACTCAAGGTAAACATTTAGCTGATGCTTAAACCTTAGAACCAAAAATGTTTATACCCCCTGGTTTCCCTAGGGAGTGGGGATTGAGAAAACCACAGAAAATAGCTATTCTTGGAAACTCCGCTGCCAGGCAAATGCCACAGGGCCAGGGCCCAGAGAAGCTAGTTTCTCCTCCCATAGCTAAAGGGTGAGCTTGTTCTAACTAGAACTGCTTAGCCAGGTTTTAGAAACCTTGAGGCTGATTGAGAGGGTGAGGGGAGGCTGGGCAAAAAGGAAGATGACCTGAATGACTCTTGGAATTCAATCTTAGGATAGCTGCTCAGTTTAGGTCTGCTCTTGAACACAGTTGGCTTCCTGGAAGCTGTCTCTGCATCTGATGCTTGGTTATTTTTCTTGTGTACCCTTTTCTACCAGGAAATACAAAGACCACTTGAAGACTATATCTGTTCTGAAGTTTTTGCTTGAAACAGACTCTGGTGGTTTGGGATTAAAGACAATTTTTATTTCAGTTAACTTAGGATCTGGGATAAAAGTTGAATTGTTATAATTTACCTGATAATACTGAAAATATTAAGGAAGTGTAGTGTTATTCTCAGTAAGCACAAAGACACCTTTTCTTTTGAGCCCAGGGTGATGCAATGGCCATTTTCAGCGTCTTTGTCCTGTCTCAGGGGGATGTTACAGCGCAGGTTTATGTTCTGATTAGAAAAAAACTGCAGTTTACTAAGATGCTGTTTACTATTCAACGAGTCATACCAAAAGCCTCATGCTCTTACACGACGTGAAGAAGGGAGATCAAGGTAAAAATCATGACTGTAAATGTGCCAATTCTAAAAACCTAGAGTGGGACAAAAAGGTCAAGTATCCAAGTTCAAACCTTGTTTGGAATGGAACTGTAGCAGATTGCTTGACATGGACATTGATTTTCCCAGGCAGAGGAATAAGTTGTGGACAATGGATTGTCTACTATTGAAAAACTTCTCTAACATACTAGGTGCAGATGGGTTAGCCTTTAGTATCCAATATACAGCATCATATACACATACACAGCAAATGCACATTTTCACATTACCCTTAGCCATTTATCTTTGAATTACCACATCCCAAATCCAATATGGGATGTTTTAGAAATGTTTTAATTACATCATAAGTGAGAACATATTGATGTTCTCACTCAATATATATCTAAAAAATTTCCTTTAATGTACTCTATTGGTTTGCAGTTTCCCTTGATTCCTTTCCAAAGTGGACAAGTTCACTAAGGTTTTAGTGTGGAGCTGCAATGGATGGGAAAATGCCTGTTTTCAGATACTAAGGAACTGGACTGGGGGTATGAGAAAGAAGAAGGGAGATCATTGATGGAGCTATGTAGTTAGCCCTGGAAGGTAGAAAAATTGGGTTAAAAGTTAAAAGCCAAGCTGAGTGGAACCTTATAGGAAAAGGACCCATAACTTATGCATCTTAAAGTAACTCAGGTGGGAAGAAGACAAGGAATAGCTGAATGGGTTTAGTAAGGGTATAATTAAATAGTTATGGTAGAATTGATAAGGGTGGAAAAATGAAGGAGATAATACATTATATGTATCAGTGTGCTGTAGGTGGGCATTGTGGAATATTTAATGATATGTGAGCTTTATGAGATATAATACTAAAAGCATGTGGTATTACAACAAATTAGAAATAAAAAAGAAAAACAATCAAAAGGGGATGATTGTTGTTGATAAGTTTCTTTTTGAACTACAGATACTATGTTCAGGCTTATGAAATGAGAGAAGGCATCTCTGCTAACTGCACCAGTCTAGTAACTTCATGACGTCACATTGTATAATGGAGAAATCTAAAAGAAAGAGTAGTATCACTAACTACTCACTCTCCATTCCAGGAAAATTCCTGAAAAACAAGGTGGCACAAATTGCTCAGAAGAGGGGAAAGGGTTTCCCACAATCCAAACAGGATGAGTAAGAGGAAATGTGGGAGTAATTACTGAGTTAAGATTTACTGAAAGAGGGGGCTTTCCTTAAGGATGAGACTCTTGGTAAATTTTTAATGGGGGGAAAATTCTTAAATGGTTGCCAATAGCTAACCTTCAGGATGTAAAGTGCTTTATGGGAACCATATATCTGCTGGAAGGTGGGCCTGGGGGAATATTACTCTCAAATTCATCTCAACCCACCCACAATTACCTGAAGCCCTTCACTGCTCTAGATCAGGAAGGAGTT
The DNA here is from genome assembly GCF_008692025.1 of Phocoena sinus. Taxonomy (NCBI): domain Eukaryota; kingdom Metazoa; phylum Chordata; class Mammalia; order Artiodactyla; family Phocoenidae; genus Phocoena; species Phocoena sinus. Next base: position 30,359,667 of record NC_045772.1, on the reverse strand, counting down.
ACTTAGGGTCCCTGACTATCCTTTAAACTCTAAATCTGGGTCCTAAGGGTGAGAAATAAAGAGAGAGAGAGAAAGAGAGAGAGAGAGAGAGAGGCAGAGAGGAATTCTGGTATTTTCAAGTCTGATAGTTTAATATACAAAGGGAGATGCATAAAAGGAGGAACAAAAAAAGAAGAGTTGAAGACTGGAAGGACATACCCAGAGCTAGAAATACACTTGACCCTTTTCTCGCCCATATGGCATGGCTGCCATTTTAATCAATACTTGACTAAATGGTAGAAAGCAATTACAGTAAGTGCTCAATTTAATCACTTTGCATCCACATACAGACCCATGGGGTTTTTCTTACATATTTCATCACACAAAGTGTCCACAATTCTCTGCCTTGCAGAAGTACATGTTTCCTGAAAGGATATGTAGGTGGTTTTCCGACTCACTTTCTGGATAGTTAAACTAATTTCTGTTGTCCCACATTTCTGCTGTTTGATTTTAAAAAAGGGCAAAGCCAGGTCTGGTTTTGCATTCTATAGAAAGTTTGTTTTATCCATTTGGGAAATCAAGACTACATCTTTATGGGACTAGAAGTTATGGGGAACTCATTCCCTCCAGGTCCCGTTCTTGGTGATCTCATTTCAGTGAGTAAAACCTAAGGTCAGTTGATTGTAAAAAAAAAAAAAAAAAAATAATAATCCAGACTTTTATTGCTCTTATGTTCAGTGGCTTCATTTTGTGCCCAGCTCCAGATTGTGCACTTCTCCCATCCCATAGCAAGCTGATTTGCAAATTCACACACTTGGCCCAAAGTACAGAATAACTGATGACTGAGTATAAACTCATCACCACTCTTGGAAAATATAATTCATGAATGTATCCTTATTCAAATTTAGTAGCATTCTATAGAGAGGAGATCAGCATGTTATCTGAGAAAAGATTCATGCGATATTTTGTTTAAAAATCTGTTTCATTATTTCATAGTCACATTTCAGTAGACTAGGCTATATAATAGCTTCTTCTTGGTCCTTGAAGTGACTTCTTCACTTTTGCTTTATAGAGAATCAGAATGAATTATTCACAGATCCCAAGGAGCATTAAGGAAAACAAATGGTCTAATTCTTGAGTAAAGCTAGTGTTACCTTCTTAGTCACACCTGCACGAACGGCATATGCTCATCCTTTTCCCAGAAACACTTTTCTCAACTTTCTCTCCCCAACAATTCATCCAGTCAAACTTTCTCATACTTGGGTTTCAACCAACATATAACTTTATCTGGGATGATTTCCCTCTCTCCTTCCCATACCCAACAGTGAGTCAGTCACTTGATCCTATTTCATTCTAGAGAATTCTGTGTTTTTCCTCCTCCATCACCTTTACCATACTGTACTGTAATTATCTGATTACCTTATTTAAAAGTTACAGGGAACAGTTCCCATTTAATCTTTAGCCCCTGATCTAACACTTAAAAATAATAGGAGGTCTAAGGAAATCTTGAATAAATAATATGTATCATTAAAAATATTACTATATGCCAGTTACTGTTCTAAAAGTTTTATATATATTAACTCATTCAAACTTTAAATAACTCCATGAGGTATATATCATTAATATTTCCATTTTACAGATGGGAAAAACTAAGGCACAGTGAGATTTCATAATGAGTCTAAAGTTTCCTAGTTAGTAAATAGTTAGAGCAGGGCCAGTTTGAAAAAGAAAAAGGTATAGGTTAGACAAAAAGCAGCAGGTGTGCATTACATATTCAATAGAACACAAAGTGGGTTACTCAAATTATCTAATAATCAAGATTTGGAGATCTTGAAAGGTATGTTTGTATGAAATGCTCAAAATACATTCTACTTCACAAACTAAACAGTTGGATTGGTATTTTATGCATTATCACATTTATGTATTAAGTTCTTCAAATGTATTTCTTTTTTTTTTTCATGCAAATAAAGCCAATCAAGCAAACAATTTTTCTCCCCAGTTCAGGCTCAAATCAGCAGTCATAAACCCTTAACTGTTAAGTTATGTTATTTTTGAGAACTGATGTGACATGTCCTAGATTTCAAAAGTAGATGCTGCAGAGAACCAAACGAACTTTTGAATAAAAATCCATATATAGGGCATAAACATTAAGGAAGAAGGGGGAGGGGCACAGTCACCTGATTAGGATCAGATCTGGACTACTGCCACCTAGTGCTTTGAGTCAACCATCTGCCACCACACACTCACAGAAACATACTCATTAGAATAAATGTTTGCTGTGGTTTTACTCCCCCTAAATATCCTAGTTACAAATTGTTCCTGCAATATTTTAAGGCCACCCATCCATGTTTAAAAAAATAATAATAATAATAAAAAGTAAGACAGATGGTAGGATTGGGAAAGAGATAAAAGGGGGAAACAACAGAGGAAACATCAATAGAAGGCAGACACACCAGAACAGTCTGTAAATGAAATGGAGAGAAGTAAAGGGCAGATCAAAAGCAGTGGAAATTGAAAATGACGGGTAATAAGAGAAAATAGAAAAATTGTTACAAAGATAAGACAGCATGAAGAAGAAAAAAATTTCAGCAAGAAAAGAAGACAATAAAACTTTGAACTCTTTATGAAACCGTCAAACATAAAAGGACAGAGGGAAAACACTAGTAGAGATAAAGAATGGCAGATTAAAGAAAGCAGATGAACTAAGAGATTAGTCTTGGAGTAGGGGGGTTGAGTTTTTTAATAACAAAATTGGAATGCCATATTATTTTATTCAGGATAATCAAGGGAGTGTAAGGTTGGAATTTTTTTCTATCTAATGTAATTGGGAGTGTCCAGTATCCTAGATGTACAACTCATTTCTCTTTCCATTCTTTTCCTTCTGTGCAATACCTATGGTCTTTTTTGATATTTTTTTCTTGCTTCAGTAAAATAGTTTTAATTACCTCTGCTCCCTTGAGATGCTTTCGAACTTGCACCTGGAATTATGGGGATGTAGTGTGTCCCAAACTGAATATTTGTTTAGAGAATTTCATTATTACAGCATTCTTTGTAACCATATTGAGAAGCCACACCTTAGGGTTGTATATTCAGGTGATTATTGATATTCAGGTATCCTCATAATTCAAACCAGAGTTCCCCAGATATAAAACAATAACAAAAGCAGCACAAGCAATTATAATACCTAACACGTATCTCATTTCACGTTTTTTCTTTCAATTGAAGTATAGTTTACTTACAATATTACATTAGTTTCAAGTGTACAACACAGTGATTCAATATTTTTACAGATTATACTCCATACAAAGTCATTATAAAATATTGGCTATATTCCTTATGCTGTATATTACATCCTTGTAACTTATTTATTTTATACCTAGTAGTCTGTACCTCTTAATCCTCTTCACCTGTCTTGTCCCTCCCCTCTTCCCTCTCCCCACTGGTAACCACCAGTTTGTTCTCTATACCTGTGAGTCAGTTTTTGTTTTGTTATATTCACTCATTTCATTTTATAGATTCCACATGTAAGTGAAAACATACAGTATCTGTCTTTCTTGTCTGACTTATTTCACTAAGAATAATACCCTCCAGGTCCATTCATGTTGTCGCAAATGGCAAAATTTCATTTTTTATGGCTGAGTAATATTCAAATGTGTGTGTGTGTATGTGTGTATATATATATATGTATATATATACATATATATATATACACACATACACACACACACATATATACACACATACATACCACATCTTCTTTATCCATTTCATATTTTAAAAAGCACTTTAATACACATGATCTTCTTTTATTCTCTGAACAATGGTTTTCAGAGGACAGGATTTGATAGATATGTCATTTGAGCTACGAAATGTGTATGAACTTCCTCAAGGCACTCAGCTAGTGACTACCTTGTCATCTGACTCTAACTCTGGCAAACATCTTTTCACCAGTAATCTTCCTACTCTTGTTGAGAGAAGGAAGGGTTTCTTTTCTTTGTTCTAAAGTTTAACAATGGAGTGGTGAAAAGTTTGAATATGGTATGCACAAAGCTTGGAAGTTGTTATGACCTCCCTTCCTAATGGGAATTCCTTTGGAGAGGGATTGTTTGCTTCTCCCTGAGTGATCTCATATATTTAAATTTTTTCTGACCAGGTTGTAAAGGAATTTATTGAGAAGTCCTTACCTTAAAGGCTTGACAACTTCTTCTATGACTTCTTCTTCCATTTCCAGATTCTGTTATGTATTGCCATGCTGAGAGCAATACTTGCTTTGGTGATGTACATGAATGCACCTATAAATTTTTAAAAGAATCAAGATTTCAATCCTTTTGAATGTTTGACCTATGAAAAGTACTGCACAGTGTCTTGCTAGGTATAGAAAGATAAATAGGATACTGCCTCTGCTCTTAAGAAGCTTTCCATTTACAAGTCTTATCAAGTATTGGAATTGTACTCTGGAAAGACACTCATTCATTTATCTATTCAATAAATATCTGGTTTGAACTATGTATCAGGCCCTATGTCTAGACACCGAGGATACAAGGCAGATACCATCTTATTTTCATGGGGTTTATAGTTTGGGGGAGTATGCCATGCATATTACTTTTGCTTTGATACTATGGCAGCTGCCCATAATTGGTTATGGATAATTCCAACTATTTCTCAAGCTTAACTTTCTTCTATTTAAGATAAAAGCAGTCCTATAGCAACCTCTTTGATGGGTGTACATCTCTGTAACTTCTATATTTGAAATCTGGAACATTTACTTTTGGTTTTCAAAAGGAAGTATAGCTTGGCTTCTAACAATTTTTTTTCAACCTGAACTGGAAAAAAACTGACCTAGTTCATCAGATTTACCTAAAACAGAAGGAAACAATGATATAAATTGTAGGCAAATGCCTGGACCATTTAACTTGATTTTCATGGACTCAATGGCTTTTAGAGCTGCAAGACTTACTCCAGTATTCAAACTCTGTAGATCAAAAAATTGTTGTGTAGATGGAAGGTAAGGGGAGAGGCAAAAAGACAAATTAGGAGGACTTTTCAGCAATCTAGGCAAGAGTAATTAATGGTTGACCTTGGCTGGCATCTGTGAAATGGAGAAAGAAGGCGATAAAAACAAGAGAGATTATGGAGGTAAAATCTGCAGTAATTGGAACTGATTGTGAGAAACAAAAGAGGATGTGAGACTACTCTGAGTTTTTGAGCCTGGCACCATTACCAGAAATATAGACCACAGAATGAAAAGTTATTGAAAAGAAATTATAGGTAGATAGAAACTACATTGCTGTGGGGCCCAATAACTTAAAAAGAATATAAATAAGTCAACAGGATGTCCTGACTGAATCTAAGCAGGCATTGGGATTATAGGGCTAGGCACCTCTGCCCACCTGAGGTCCACAGGCATGTGTTGATAAGTATGTGAGCTTCTTGGGGTTTTGGCTGAAGAGCAAGGAGATGATGGTGAAAGTGTACTTGGAAAAGAGAAATGGAGGACATGATGGAGCTTCTTCCTCAGTGTTGCCGCTGGGCTAAGTCGATTATTGATAGAGAGAGGGCAAGCAAGACCATATATAAAGGGAAATAGGAAGAAAATACAGAGAAAAGAGGAAAAATATTCATTGCGGCAGAAACACTGATTTAGCCCATGTGAGACTGACCCTGGAGGCTCTCAGAAGTATTTGGGTGGGTAGAGGGAACTCTCTTGGGAGATGGAGGTCTTCCATTAGTGGATGGGGACAGGAAGTAGGAAATGCAAATTATTATTATCAGTATGACTTTTTTGGTGTAATAGGTTGACGAGGCCTAGAGAAAGCTGAGTTTTAGATAACAAGAGCCTCTGAAAGTTAAAACTATTAAACCAACACACAATGTATCAGAATAGAGACATAAAAAATGGATTCCCTGACCAATTGGACTGAGACACAACTTTACATATCTAAAGAAATAGGTTAATTTGAAAAGAGACTGATCATCTGTGGAAACCTGGGTGCGGGGAGGGGGGCAATAACTTCCAATTATCGAGTGCTCACTCAATGTGAGAAATTGTGCTAGGTATTTTATTAATCCTTATAACAGTCCCCAAAGGTAGATAATGATATATATTTTTTTCAGACTCAAATCTCTTACTCTTAAGGACTGTGCAAGGGAGAAGTATAACTCAACATATTTCAAGTATTATGACCCTATCATCAAAATTATCCTTATTATGAAGATGGATATGTTAGCATATCTGGACCTGGACACACTAAACACTGAATCATGTGAGTATGCCCCTTGTTCTGATTCTGTGGTCATCAAGTAACTTTTTGAATATAATTTGGCTTCCTAGCCCTTGACTAGTTGACACAACTCTTCCATATACTATGGTGTTTGTTTCTGTCTTTGAAAATTATTGGTGTATGGACATAGTGAATGTGGGAATTGATTCTACCTGGGAGTACCAACTCATTCTTCATCTGTTTTAAACATCGGGCAATACACTGAGGACCAAGCTAATGTCACCCCATGAGGACTTTGGGAAGTAAACCAAATGATATTTTTATTCATTCATTTATGTGTCCATTTGTTATTCTGAATGACTTCTATGTAGGAAGCACAGACATTGAACAAATCGTTGTACAGTTAAAACAAGTAAAACTTTTACAACTGTTGTAAGCCTGATGAAGAACTTCAGGGTATAATGAAGGTGTGTAAGGAGCGACCTTACCTGATAAGGGGAGTCAGAATTTCCCTGCTGAAATTTCTTTGAATTGCATTTTGAATTGTTTTCTTAGACCTCATTAGATTTTTGGAGTTCTTAATTGCTAGGATAGTCAATTAGAAATGATCAGCAAGTGGTCTAAAATATGTTCTTGGAAGTTAGAAGAGAGAATAAGTTAGAATATAGTGTTGGTAGTTAAAATGATGGGAGTGGATGATGCAGACACAAAGAGGAAAAGACAGAGCCCTTGGGGCACTTAATACTTAGAGGGTAGGAAGAAATTGAGGAACTGAGGAAAGTAGAAAAATTAGAAAAGTAATCAGAAAGGAAGAAGTGTAAGCATAGTTCAGTATCACAATAGTCAAGGGGAGGATAAGGTTTAAAAGAGCCAAGAAAAACTGTCAGGATCAAAAGCTACAGACACGTAAATAGATTGAGGGCAGGAACTAAAGGTTATGGCAGAGACTATTAATGAGCTGTAAAATATTCTGCCCTTCTTTTTTATAGACGAATGTATTCCTGGTTCTTAGCTGGACACAATGTTGCCCAGTTAAAGGATTACATATCCTCACCCTTTTTGCATCTCAGTGTGATCATGTGACTAGATCTGACCGATGAGATAATGAATCATTGCATGGAACCTCTGATAAGTATCCTTGAAAGAGAGGTAGCATTTCTTTCTTATTCTCTTTATTTACCTATTTGCTTGGGATGTTAGTGTGATGTTTGGAGATATAATAAACGTGTTGAGTCCTAGAAACCTGGGGCCACATCCTAGGCGGCCACATCTTAGGTGTTATAGGGAGCTTGAAGAGGTCCTGCATCTTTTCCTTATTTTCTCCATCCTGAGTGAAGGAGTTTGCTGTGGATAGAAGAGACGGCATTGGTGGAATCTTTGAGATGTGGGTAATGGTGAAATATTGTGGAAGATAATAACAACCGTTCCTCCATTTTTCTGACCAACTAATGATGACACTTTCTGTTTTCCTTGATTTCAGGAAAGATAATAGAGGTCATAAAAAAATACCTTTAGTCTTGCTCTGCAGCTTACTATTAAGTTTTTGAAAGTAAGTTTTCCCCTTTTCTCATCTCTTTATTTCTCCATAGTGTCTAGCAGAGGTCATATCAGATGGTATAAACTCATGTCTATTCCACATGACCATGACTCCTGGGGCTGAACAGACCATGTTGCGGTGTGGGGGGACACCTGACCCAAGTTGGTGCAATCTTATTGGCTCTTTCAGAACCTTGGAATTGGGATTCAGAGATGCCTGTTACTTGAATGAGTGTACTTGGGAGGTATAGGGCATCAACTGCCCTGTACACATGTAGACAAACAAAGACAGCAGATCTTGAGAGAGAGAATGATAAAGCAGCCATGCAGAAGAAAGACCATGTGTTCCTTGAGGTAGAAAGGGGGATAGAGATAGAGATAGATTGAGAAAGAGGGAGGGAGTGAGGGAGAGGGAGAGAGAAGGACAGAGAATGAGAATGGAAAACTGGCAAAGTAGCTGCTTTGCTTTCTGACAGCTTTTGCAATCTGGTTCCTCCAGGCCCTGAGACCTTCCTGCACTTGCAGACACACTTACTCAAGATATTCTGAAGAGTGTCTGTAACTTGCACAACAAAAAAATATCTTTATCCAGGATAATTATCCCCTGCCATTCCACAGAGATCTTCCAAGGGAAATCAATAAGCCCACTTAACCCAATCTCAGAATAGTCTGATTTTTGTTCTGTGACTGTTGATAATGGTCCAAAGGAGTGTTTTGAAGCTTCTAGGGGAGACATGGAGATGCAGAACTATGCACATAGTTGGAAACAGAAGTCTGGCACTTGAGCATGTGCCTGGTGCTGGAGTTAGATGTGATGATGGAAGTGGTGAGAGTGGATAAGATGATCAATTCCTAATTTTTCTAAGTGCAAACAAACAATCAAAGCATTGTGAAAAGAAAAAATAGGTGCATTTCTAACTTTCAAATAATTATAATCCAGGCAGAAAGAAGTAAAACACACACATGTACACCTAGGTTAAAATACAAGGCAGTAGTAGCAGAAGAGCTAAGTGAGTGTTATAGATTATAAGCATTATAAGATCCAAGGGAGATAGCTATTAGTGCTGGGCTATGGTTTTCAGGTATTAAGGAGGGCAGGTTTGATTTAGGCTGGGGAGGACAAGTTGGCATTCATAATGGAAAGTGGAGCCGACTTAAGGTCAGCTTTTCCACTGAGTAGTTATGTGATCATGGGCAGTCACTTTACATTTCCACCTCCACTGCAGTTTCTTCCTCTATAAAATGAGGGCTTTGTATTGAATTTGTTAATTCATTCCGAACATCCGTTTTAAGTGTCTGCTATAATGCACAGAGCTAGGAATAGTAAATAAATAAAAGACCTAGTCCTTATTCTCAAGGAATTTATAGCTTAGGAAGGGAGATTTAAGTGCAAATAAATAACAGTCTTCTAAAAAGATAATTGCTATAATGTAGCTATGAACGAAGAACTGTGGGAGGCACCTAAGTGGCCTACACGTAAGGAAACACTCCAATGAGACCATGTTTGGATGAACAAGAGTTGATAGATGATTCAGGTAATGATGGAACCTTCCAGAGAGGGAAGAATTGCCCCTATCTTTGCGTCTCTGGTAGCAATAATATTTTATATTTTTTGTCTCTGCCTTGTTTGGAAGAGTAGGAAGGGAGTGAAAAAGTGTAGGGTGGGAGTATGGGTATGAATTAATGAAGAGGAAATGGAAGGATGAAATTTCCTCGACTTCTTCAATCTCCTAATATGTATTCAAAGTTAATTCCATGAAGGAGAACACATAAGAACACAAGAGAAAGCAGGTAATTAAAACATTTGCCTCCTCTAAATTTCTGTCACACAAGTTCTTAGAGATGATGCAAAAATACTATATTCATGTCCTTTGTAGACATTTAGGAATTCCATTCAGAGGCAGTACGTGCAGTGTTTAAGAATTTGAGCTTTGAAGACAGATCACTCAAGTTTACGTCTCAACATTCCCACTTAGTAGTTGTAACATTCTAAAAAATTTCCACTGTTTGAGGACTTAGATTTTTTTAATCTACAAAATGGAAATAATAAAAACAGGTACTTCCTGTTGTGATAATCAAATGGGTAAAACATATAAAGTGCTTCGAACCAGCTCAGCACATAAAAGCATCAAAGTATTAGCTATTATGACCTGGTATTCCATAGGGTCCACTGAGGATGAAGTAAGGCACTGGTGATATGCCTTCTTGGTGAGTAACCTGATGATAATGATCAGTTTCCCTGCCTGTGGCCTTCAATGAGGACAGCTTAGAATCCATTTATTTAGTCATGAGACAAAGTGTGTTAAATGAGACCCTAATCTAGGCATTGTGGATCATATAGAAGGAAGAATAAGCAATACAGTTCAATATTTCTAAAACTGGGCAGTACATGTTAAATATCAAATGATGCCTAGGAGTTCAGAGGAGGCAGATGTTACTTCTGCCTGGAACATCCAGGGACTATTTCCTGGGTGGCATCGGAAGTGTATGATGACAGACATCACTACAGGGATGAAAGTTAGGATGTGCCTCAGCCTTTTTGTGTACTCCCTTTGCATTCACAAGCCTTTCCTCCTCCTCCTCTGTGCTTTTAGAGCAAAATCTGAGCCAACCGACCCAGGATGTTGGAGGAGAGTCAAGGCTGGGAAAGTACCGTGGACTGTGTTAGCAATCAACAGAAAAGATATTTTTAAACAAAAGTGGTTTTCCAAGCTTCCACGAAAAGAAACAAAAGACTTTTCTAAAATGAATCCCGGTTAGAAACTGTTCTTGTTCTGTTACTTTTATGTCACTGAGACTAGTCAGCACTTAGAAATGGTTATTCTCCTGTCTAAATCCCCGCATAGATACTTCCCCTTAGAATGACAACAGCATTAGTGTTCAATCCCATGCACTGCTCCCCCTCCAATGGCAGTGACTTGCAAAAACAATAAAGATATCTCCACTCTGTCTCGCTCTCTCTTGATTATACTGCAGGCACAACCTGTGTGGGGAAACAATCTCCTGGATCATACTGAAGGTTTGCACAGATGGAAGATTAGGGGGAGGAGTTGCCAGCTACTTCCCTGCCAACTTGTTAGTGCTGGAGACATTATCCTCTTGTTTTGCCAGTTTAATAGAGGATCAGTCGTAAAGATTCTCTGTAGGCTCAGCAACATAATTATTATCTATGGTCTCTGCATTAATTGTGAGAAAACATCATGGTCTGAATCTGCCCAATTTCAAATGCCAAACTGTGCCCACATTCAGCCCACAACTGAACCTGGAAACTCAATATGCCCTTAGTATTGCTACTGCTGTCATCATGGCGGGTGTTAAGTATACCTTTGCCTAAGCCACTATGTTTAACCCTTGCCATACTGCTTTTGTGCATAAGCGTTACTTCCTCTGTTTCCTGGACCCTTTCCAACACCAGTGTCCTTGCAATTCAAAATTATTAAAAAGGTAAAAATTTATGTCACACTTAGTTCTAATACTTGGTCCAGAAGTGCCAAGCCCCTGCAAATTTGGAAAACAAACTACTTAACAGATGGGCCACATACAGTTTACAACATGTGCAGTGTGGGAGGCAGTACGGCTCCGGGGGAGAAACAGAAGACTGGAAATTTGGGAGCTCAGGGTTTTTGAATTTGCTCTTGCTTTTTTCTCGTAGGCATATCACATAAGCTTATAGTTTTTGTTTCTCTCACATTACCTGATATCTGAACCTTTTAAGTGAGTGAGTAATAAAAAAATCAGGAAAATTTTCTCCTAATATGACACAGCATCAAAATGTTTATTGCTACTACTAGGATTATGTGCAACTAGTATCAAATTGTTAATAAAATATGGCTGTAGGATCTAGAAAAATCCACCATGTTATTTTAGATCTGAGATACAATTTTCTGTCACTGAGGACAGGCATATATACCTGGTGAGCTATTGTCACTGAAGAAAAGGATGTTGCCAGCCTTGGACAAATCACTGGCAAATGACTGGATTATGATTTCAAAAGCTGAATTTCCAACATGCCCCTTAAGTGGCCTCTGGAAACTTAAGAGATGGTAGAAGATTTCTATAACAAAGTTATTATGATATGAATTTGATAACAGTCTAATAACAAAGTTTCTCAAACATGGATGATCATCAATTTTGTTCAGGGGAACCATTAAAAATATAAAGGTCTAAGACCACCATATGCCTGCTGATTGGGAGTTTCTGGAGGTAAAGCTAAGAAATCTATATTTTGAAAAAGTTTCCAAAATAATTCCAGTGACCAGTCATACTTCAAATCTGTCACAATTCACAGAAGTATATGAATCAACAAAAAAGTTTTGACTACATTGAGGCTGACTGAAATTCCAAGACAGGAGAGAAATACAGGTGTTGTTAAGGACAGAGGATTGGCTTGGGAGAAGATGGAAGAGACACAGGAATGTCAAGAAGAGGAATCCATGGCTCAGCCACAGAGGAGGTAGAAAGGAAGTCATTGAGAGTAATAGTCCTGAAGGTGAAGGCAGAAAGAGAAATTCAGCAGTATAAGTAGAGAAAGATGTCTTCAGAGAGTTTAAATATATGTGCCACTTCTCTTATAGAACTTATTACATTTTGCTTCCATTTTTACAATGTCTCCTCTTTCTAATCCATTTTCCAACCTGAATTTAGAGTGCTCTTTTAAGAATTCAAATTTGAATCATGATCCTGCCCTGTTTAAAGCACTACAGCAGCACTCCATTTCTTTCAGGATCAAACACTAAGCGTTGTCCTGTCTAGAAGCTGATTTTGGCATACCACTTCAGCCAGTTTGCTCCTTCCGTCTGATTGCTGATTACGTTGCAGGCATACTGACCTTCTGTCATTCTTGAGACGCATCAAATTCCTTACCACTTTGGGGCCCTCATACATATTGTCCTTTTCCCGGAAAAAATTTCCCCTTTCTCCTACCAGCACTATTCACCTGGTAGATTTCTGGTCATCCCTTGTATCACAGATGACAGGTTACTTAATCAGAGAGGAATCCTCTGATAATTCAGTTTAAATTAGGTCCCTTAATTATACTGACATGGTGCCCTATATTTTCTTGATAGCACTAATCACAAATTATAACTTTATATTTACTTGCTTGACTACTTAATTCTACAATATAGACAGAGAGGTTCATATGGGCAGTCTATTGTATATGGTGTCAACCACACTGCCTAAAACATAATATGTGCTCAATAAATAATTGTTGAAATAATAAATGAGTGCATCACAAATGTTAAGAAGTCAAAAAAAATCAAAGAAAGAAAGATGGTTTTCTTTATTCTTTCAGTGTGCCATATATACAATGCCACACAACTGTCTAAGGGGACACAAAGATGAATCACATGGTTGGAAAAGATAGATAAGCAAAAGTGTATAATAAGAATGAATGAAGCGAATTGTATGACAGAGGTACAACATTCAGGAGTGACTAAATTTGGTTCATAGATCTGGGCAAGATTGGCCAGTGGAGGGCATTTAAACTGGGCCTGAAAGCTATATAAGATTTTAGTAGTAGAATGTAGCAAACATTGAAGTTTTTGACTTAGATCATAGTCTCTCTCTGTTAAACTAATTTCCTCTCTTTTCTGTTAGGCAAGACACTTATTAGGGGAGAGCAAAACAAAACAGATCTCCGCTTCAGCCCACCAATCACAATTGATTCGATTTGAATTGATATCCTGATCCAAGATGGTCAATCAGTTTCTCTCTCCCTGAGATTTGTAGTTGAGACTTTAAACTTCCTGGCAGTCAGCAGCAGGTGTTGGACCTGTTAGGACAGGTTAACTTAGAGTTTAAGGTGACTATATTATTATTTTGTCATGTTCATAGAGTGGCAGAAAAGGCTGGTCTAGGTGTAAATAAAGAGTGAAGATTTTATAAGAGGCAGAGATGAAAGGAAAGGTAAGGAGGGCGGAGGGGAGAGAGAAAGAAAGAGAGAGAGAGAGAGAGAGAGAGAGGGCTGCTATTTGCTATGGTTCTTTATGATTTTCCAGATTCCATTTTCAGTGCCTTGCAAGACCCCACTTCATCTCCTTTAATTAAGCTAGAGTTAATGTGTCTCTATTATTCCAACAATAGAGAGCCTTAATGAAGACAGATGAAAAGGTGGGGAAGGAAATTACAAAACAGAAAAAGTGACGAGCCAGTCTGTAAAAGAGATCACAGCATACGTGGAGACATGATCTACATGCTTTCCTATTTCATTGATCACATTTTGGGGATCAACAAATAAGTTGAATAAGAAGATAAGTTACTGACAGAAATCTGGTGACTAAACTACCACTTATGGAAAAATAAAAATTTAATACAAAATAATGCGGGAATTATATTTCCTAGCAGGAATTCATATGAAAGGGTGGAGAAAGCACTAAAATTGAAGTCATACGCATCAGCTGGGTGGTAGTCTTTGCTTTGCCCCTGATAAGTTACATAATGCTTGATGAGTTACTTGATCTCTCCAGGCCTTGGCTGATAAAGAACAAAAGTATGTGGGAACTCTGCGCCCATCTAACTTAAAAGAAGTAATGGATAGCAACCAAAAGCATTTTCACTCTCTGGCAACTTCTAGTTTCTCTACTCTCTTTTGTACTCTGAAGTTGAGGTCTCTTTTGTACTCTAATTTCAGGTCTTATTTTAGGGGCTATGACACCAAGATGCATAAGTCATGGTTCCTACTCTTGAAGTTATCACAGAAATAAATAAGTGGTTTATGAGAGTCATAGAAATAAATGATACAGAAAGATGTTTTTAATAATGATATGGACAACATTCCAAAGAATTAATTTTGCTTGGGATTAGGATGTGATGGTAGGAAAAGGCTTTAGAGAGGAGGCAACATTTGAACTGGCCCATAAGAGAGGGGCTTTCCATGTTGAGGAAAAAGTATGGCATGTGCCAGTTATCAAGTATGCCTCGTGGGTCCAAACTCACCCTTCCTTCATTGGAGATGGGTTCTTTAAAAATTTTTCTTTTCTAAGCTTTAGGATGCTAAGCTTTATCAGCAGTGGGTGCTGGGGAGACACTGCAAGAGGAAAAGGGTTTGGCTTCCTCATTCCAGGGTGCTTGCTCAACAGGTGCTCTTGTGGCTTTTCCAGCTTTCAGCTCCTGCAGTATGGGCACCTCCTCCAGCACACAGATCCTGCAGTGAACAGCAGCCAGCAGAACCCAGAAGCCAGCAGCTGCCCCATGAAACCCCCTAGGGTCATTTCATAGTGAAGTGCCTCTAATGAGACACCTTGCCATGAATAGTTTCCCTGGTAAGTTCCAGAGAATGAATTTCCAGCAAATTCCTCCACTGATTTATCTACCTTCAGTGAGCCATGGCCATGCCCTCCCCAGTGGGGTCTAGATCTTAGCCTTGGGAGGAGGTGGGTGTTGCTCATATGTGCTATCTCAGCCCTGGAGGGGACAATTACTTTTTATAGCTACTATTCCTATGTAATTTTGAGTTCACTTTACTTGTTTTTAGCCAATCTTTCATCACTGAAACCCCCTGTTATTGTTGATATTCTTTATATTAAACTTCCCCTGTTCAAATTTCTCTTTCTTGATGGGACCCTTCCTGATGCAAGGAAGAAGCAGAGAGGCATCAGAACATGCATCACATTCAGGAAAGGGTGAATACAGCAGTCCTGGGAAGTGCATTTGGTGAGTAGAAAAGCAGGATCCACTACAGGGTAGGTAGCCTGGAGCTGGAGAATGAAGAGGTGTGATTGCCATGATAAGAATTTCAAGCTGGGAGTGAGAGGTTTGCTTCTGTTTGTCAGAAGAAGTGACTGAAAGCAATGTGGAGGATGAATTATTGCACAGAGCAGAGATGGGAGCAAGGTGATCCTTTTGTGGAGGGTGGGGGTGTTATTACAATCCAGCAAACATGAGAGGGGCCTGAATGAAAACTCTGACAGTGACAGATGGAGAGGGAGTGAAGCACCCAGTGAGGGTGCAATTGACAAATCTTGATGGCCATTCTGATAGGGAGATGAAGAATAATTCTTTTCTTTTTTTTGCTGACTTTCTAGATTTAAGATTTCCAATTTGGATGACAGAAGGGATGTAGGTTCTATGACTGAGATAATAGTTAATAGGACCAACACGTTTGGGAGAACATGAAAGAAATACCTTTTTGCTTGTTTGTTTGGGGGTATGTTGATTTTAAAGAAACTGCTGTATTTGAGACAAGAACAAAACAATGAGTATTACTCTGTCTTCTTCAAAGACACGGAACAATAAGTTCTCTGTTCAGCTAGGCTGAGTAGTTATTCATCCAATTTCTAGAAGTTTAAAAGATTTAAGTGAGGTGTTTGCCCCTGAAGTATGTTCTCTGAACATATTTCCCGCATACATTCTCTACTTTGTATTGCTTCATAGGGTTTTGGAATTTCTTTTTGAAACATCTTGTAGATGACACCTGTAAAATACAGAAGGCAGTGAATATTTTTCTATTTTTTAACATTTGTATTTTAGTAGTGCAGATTAAAAATGAGAGGCCCAATGAATAAAGGGTCGGGACTAATACCCCTTTTCAGTTAAATACTCAGGCTTTGGATTTTGTCTCATGCCACTTCAATAAACAGTTCTCTGGGATGTATTAATTCTGCTAGGTATCTGCAGTTCCAGAAGGTTGTGTTCATTCCCTGAGTACTTTGTCTGGTAATGATCAGAACCACGGTAGCCTTCAAGGGATCGAAGACCCAGAGCAAAGCACTCAGAAAGAGCAGTGTGAGTGCACAGACTGTGGCCTGGAATGAGACACTTGCTGGAGCTGACAAATTCACCTATGCTGCCAGGGTGCTGGACACAGCCCTTTCCCTGAGGTGGGCAGCTCACAGGCAAGCAAAGAAGCCTTTAAAGACTGGTTTAGGATATTAACATCAGGCAGTTATAGAACTGCAAGGCAGCAGCTGCCTGTGGAACATACCAAAGTGGGGTGCGTGGAGCTTCATTTGAATGCCGTTTTCTCTGATGCATCCGGAACTTATAAGCAAGCATGTGGCTTGTGGTACATTAACTTGAGAAAAGTAACCAGTAATAAGTTTTATGAGAATGGCTTAACTGTGTTCTCTTCCCTTTTTCTCTATTATTTATTTAACTGCTTAACTGCTTAGCTATTTAATTCTTATAAAAGGCATACATGTGCACGTACACACACACACTCCAAATTGGGAAAAAACCCCAAATTTTAAAGTGGTAATTGTTAAAGACAGGAGGATTCACTCTCCTGTAATGAGGTGAGCACAATCCTGATACATGCTATCTTCTTTCTGCAAAACAGAATGAAAACAAATGATTTACAATGCGTCTGAGTACACTGTTTATTAAGATGGGAGTGGTGTGTGTATTACCAGTCTGATTACTTTTTTGTTCAATGCTGTGTGTGTAATCAATTCTGCCTGTTTGTGTGTATGTGTGTGTGTGTATGTGAGAGAGAGAGAGAGAGAGAGAGAGAGAGAGAGAGAGACTAAAAATAGTGTTCAATAAAATTTGCCACCAGTCAAACAAAAACATTTTAAGATGGTTTTAAAAAAACAGTGCATAGGGTAGTTTGAGTTAAGCTTTGCTTTTGCCATTCCTCTCCCTTTAGTCTTGAACTGATGAATGCCACACCTAGAATTCCAGTGAAAGGAATTTGAGGAAGAATTCAAAGCAGGCCCATCTAATGTGGGTTGTCAGTTCACTGAGAGCTACTTCTTTGACAGTTTGGATTTTTTCATCTATCATGATATCAACTCATTTTTGTTATGTCTTCAAATACTTTCTTTTAGAGGATATGTATATGTTTGATTGAGGGTCCCTGAAATATTTGCCCCATGCCAATATACCTCAGTTTCTTTGGAAGTAACTATCCTACACCCAATTTGAATAGCTTTTACATAATTGTAAAGCCAGATACAATCCACTCAGTCCCCTTAGAAATCCAAAGCCCAACAATTTTTCTCTAATTCCCTGATACAGTCAGTGGTGGGGACATGATTTAATCTTGCCCACTGGAAGCTTTCTTCTTCCAGGATTGTGAATGCAGAGCAAATGATGCAGGGACACAAAAAGAGTCATATAAATTCATCTCAGTGGCAATGTACAGGTCAGACTATTCTTGCTATGAGGTGTTTTATGTGTTTTCTGCTGCCCTGTCTCTCAGAACTGCCCAGATCTCACCAATTCCCAAGTCTAATCTTCTTAAAATGGTCACATATTTATATAGTGTACAGTTATCGCTGTGTACAGTTCATGTGTAACATGTGTACAGTTACCGTTGCTGCATAGCAAATTACCCAAAAGCTCAGCAGCTTAAGATAGCAACCCTTTATTATCTCCATATCTGTGGGTCAGAACTCAGAGCAAGTGTATTTGTTTCCCAGGGCTGCTATAACAAAATACCTTAAGCTGGGTGGCATAAAACAACAGAAATGTGTTCCCTCACAATTCTGGAGGCTAGGAGTCCAAGATCAAGGTGTTGGTAGGGGCATGCTTTCTCTAAAACCTAAAGAGGAATCCTTCCTTCCTTCTCCCTGGCTTTTGGTGGTTTGCTGGCAATCTTTGGTGCTCTTTGGCTTACAGCTGCGTAACTCCAGCCTCTGCCTTCACCACCACATTGTGTTCTCTGTTTCCTCTGTTTTCACATGACCATCCTTTTATAAGAACACCAGTCACATTGGAGTAGGGGCTCACCCTACTCCAGTGTGACCTCATCTTAACTAATTACATCTGCAATGACCCTATTTCCGAAAGAGGCCACATTCTAAGATACTGGGGATGAGGACTTCTTCAGTGTTTTTACAGAGAAGACAATGCAACCCATAACAGCAAGCAGGTGAGAAAATGTAACAGAGAGCCCAAGACAGAAGCCATAGTTTTTACAAAACTTAGGCTCAGGACTGAAATCCTATCACCTCAGCTACATTCTATTTACTAGATGCATGTCAGTAAATTCAGCCCACACTCACCGGAGGAGATTACAGGACCATGAACACCAGGAGGTGAAGCTCACTGGAGGCTATCTCAGAGCCTGCCTCCACATATTTGATTGTAATGGTTTTCAAGTTTTATAAAAATGGTATTTTAGGGGCTTCCCTGGTGGTGCAGTAGTTGAGAGTCCGCCTGCCGATGCAGGTAATACGGGTTCGTGCCCTGGTCTGGGAAGATCCCACATGCCGCGGAGTTGCTGGGCCTGTGAGCCATGGCCGCTGAGCCTGCGCGTCTGGAGCCCGTGCTCCACAACGGGAGAGGCCACAACAGTGTGAGGCCCGCGTACCGCGAAAAAAAAAAAAAAGGCATTTTATTGTCTTCATCTTTTGAGACTTGAGTTTCTATTCATTCAATATTGTGTTTCTAAGAGTCATCCATATTTTATGAATTATAATAAACTAATTAGAAATAAATTGCATTTATATTTATTTATAATAAATAAATTGCATTTATAATATTTATTTATAATTAATAAATTATTATTTATTTATTCAGTCAGTTCTCTATTGATGGACATTTGAATTGTTTTCAATATTCTGAAAATCTTTGTTCTTAACAACATTTCTAACAGTATAATCACTTATTAACTTGATTTTACTACATATAAAACTACAACGAAACTAGTGAAGTTTTTTTACAGTTCTATTTGTTCATAGAATTGATTCTATCAAGGATCTGCAATCAAAATACCGTGTTCCCAAGTCACAGAAAATAACTATTCTCTCTGTGTGGTTATGGCATCAACTTGATAGATGGTTAAGTTCATTTATTTCTATTTTCAGTTTTCAGAGTTTGCTTTTTTCCTTTTTTTTCATATTATTTTTGGAAGATGTCAACATTTTCTAAATTCCAAAATAGAATTATATAGCAAGGTATACTAAGAGAAGTCTTCATTACTATTCTTCATCTTTATCACCTCTTGTCCTTAGATGTAACCGTTTCAGTTTTGGGTTTTCCTAGGAGGAAATCCCTTTGCAAATATAAGCAACACAAACATATGCACACGGAAAATTGTGTTTCCTCATTTGCTTTCATAAAAGGTAGCATACTATATACACTGTTCTACATCTGGATATTTGCTTTTTTCACTTAATAATACACCCTGAGGTTCATGTCGTATCAGGGAATAAAGAATGACCTCATTACTTTTTACTGTAGTATAGAATATTATTGCATGGATGCACTGTAGTTTATTCAGCCAGTTCTCCACTGATGGACATCTGGATTGTTTCCAATATTCTGCTATTACAAATAATGCCACAATCAATAATTTTATGTAAAAGTTTTTTCTCTTTCTTTTTTTGTTCAGGATTGTTGAATGAAGCTGCACAAATACTACCAACTATGAAAGCTAAATATTATCAAATTCTCCTTCACAAGGGTTTTAGCATTTTATATTTTTATTAGAAATGGATGCCAACGACTGTTTTCCCATGGCCAACTCAGATATTGTTAAACTTGGATTTCTGCCGATCTGATGGTGACAAATAGGAACTTAGATACAGTTTAATTTGTATTTTGTTATGAATTAACCACCTTTTCAGATGTTTAAGAATCATTTTTTTCTTCTTTGAACTTTTTTGAAGATTATGTAAGCCGTGTGGCATGGCCAAAAAAAAATGCATAATAACATTTCAACATAACTACTAAAAGACAGAAATATTATGTACATATTTACACACACATACACACACATATTTGGAGAGGCAAGTAGGGTTAGAATGAGGTCATGAGGGTGGGGTCCTGGTCTGATGAGATTAGTACCCTTATAAGAAAAAGGGTACGTGTGTGTGTGTGTGTGTGTGTGTGTGTGTGTGTGTGTGTATTCTGACCTCTAAGGGAGAGGAATGATGTAATGACATCAAGAAAATTAATCAGCCAGATAGTATTTGGAGGGGGAAAGAAAAATTTCAATCCATATTTCACTCTAAATGCTAAAATTAATTCTAAATGGATTAGAGTTATGAAAGTGGGAGAAAAAGAAAACATACAGGTTCCTTAAGAAAAAGATGAACAATTTCTTCTATAATCCAAGATTGAAGAAAATCTTCCTAACTATAATTCAAACCCAGAAGCAAAAAAGGATTAATTACAAAAGCCAGCAATTTATTTTTATTGTCCATGAAAGAGAAAAAAAACATAAACAAAGCAAAAACAAAATAATTAAGGAAAAGTTTTCTGTAACTTGTGCCACAAACAGAACACTAATAACCCATTTTAGAAAGCTCCTAAAAATGAAGAAGAGAGAAATAAATTACCTGATATAAATATGGGGAGAAGATATGGGTGTTCAGTAGTTGTGGCGCATGGGCTTAGTTGTTCTGTGGCACGTGGGATCTTCCCGGACCAGGGCTCAAACCCACGTTCCCTGCGTTGGCAGGCAGATTCTTAACCACTGCGCCACCAGGGAAGTCCCCCTATGCATTTTTAAAATAACAAATTACATTAGAGTAAAACCCACATACAGAAAATTGCACAAATCAGGGACTTCCCTGGTGGTGCAGTGGTTAAGAATCCGCCTGCCAATGCAGGAGACACGAGTTCGAGCCCTGGTCCGGGAAGATCCCACATGCTGCGGAGCAACTAAGCCCGTGTGCCACAACTACTGAGCCTGTGCTCTAGAGCCCGCGAGCCACAACTACTGAGCCTACATGCCACAACTACTGAAGCCTGTGCACCTAGAGTCCATGCTCCGCAACAAGAGAAGCCACTACAATGAGAAGCCCATACACCACAATGAAGAGTGGCCCCTGCTTGCCACAACTAGAGAAAGCCCGCACACAGCAATGAAGACCCAAAACAGCCAAAAATAAATAAATTTATTAAAAACAAACAAAAAACAGAAAGAAAATTTCACAAATCAAAAGATTGTAGAAGTTTTCTAATTGCTCCAAATCATTGCCAACCATTAGTATTGTCACCCTTTTAAATTTTCACTATTTCTCTGGAGTTTAATATCTCTTTGTGATTTTAACTTATATTTCCTTGATGCCAAATGAGATGGATCAACCTTTCCCATGTTTACTGTTCTTTTGGAAATTGCTATTGTGTCTTTTGGGAAAGTCTTTTTTTTTTTTTTTTAACGGTACGCGGGCCTCTCACTGTTGTGGCCTCTCCTGTTGCGGAGCACAGGCTCCGGACGCGCAGGCTCAGAGGCCATGGCTCACGGGCCCAGCCGCTGCGCGGCACGTGGGATCCTCCCGGGCCGGGGCACGAACCCGTGTCCCCTGCATCGGCAGGCGGACTCCCAACCACTGCGCCACCAGGGAAGCCCTGGGAAAGTCTTTGTTTTCCTGATTTGTAGGCATTTTTCTCTTTTAAAAGTTTGCAGATGACATAATATTATATATAGAAAATCCTAAAGATGCTACCAGAAAATTACTAGAGCTCATCAATGAATTTGGTAAAGTTGCAGTATACAAAATGAATACACAGAAATCTCTTGCATTCCTATATACTAACAATGAAAGATCAGAAAGAGAAATTAAAGAAATGATATCATTTACCATTGCACCGAAAAGAATAAAATACCTAGGATAAACCTATGTAAGGAGGCAAAAGACCTGTGCTCAGAAAACTATAAGATACTGATGAAAGAAATCAAAGATGACACAAACAGATGGAGAGATATACTATGTTCTTAGATTGGAAGAATCGATATTATCAAAGTGACTATACTACCCAAAGCAACCTACAGATTCAGTGCAATCCCTATCAAATTACCAATGGCATTTTTCACAGAATTAGAAGAAAAAATTTTACAGTTTGTATGGAAACACAAACAACCCCAAATAGATAAAGAGAAAGAAAAACAGCTGGAGGAATCAGGCTCCCTTACTTCAGGTTATACTACAAAGCTACAGTAATCAAAACAGTATGGTACTGGTACCAAAACACAAATATAGATCAATGGAACAAGATAGAAAGTCCAGAGATAAACCCACACATCTAAAAATAAACTTTGGATATTAGTTTACTGTTGGTCACATGTATTGAAAATGTTTTCTCACACATTCTGTTGTCTGTGTTTTTATTCAGTGGTGTCTCTTGATAAAGTTTCTGATTATAATCAAATCAACTTTATTAATCTTATCATTTATGGTTAGTGCTTCTTGTGTTCTGTGTAAGGAATGTTTGTCTGCCCCAAAGTAGTGCAGGTATTACACCTTCAGGTGAATAAAAATGGAAAGGCTTCACTACCAATTCCTTGTCTTAAAATTTTTTTTAAAGAATATAAATTCAGAAAGAAGAGACAAAAGCCCAGAATGACAACCAGAAATGAAAGAATGATGACCAAATAAAACGGCCAATACGTAACTAAGCTTAACATACAATGCTAATGCTAATATAAAACGTGAATAATCTCTAGTATATAGGGTAAAAAGGAAAACTAAAATAATTAAAAACAATATTATATAAATATACAGGGAGTTGATCAGCTTTAAAATATTCTAAGATCTTTATATTGTGTGGCATAGGGATTAAAATAGTATTTAACTTTTTATTATGTTGAACTAAACATCCATGGTTAAAAAACAAAAGGCTGAGCAATAAAATGTAAGTCTCCACAATTTTTGAAGTCCTAAAATTAAACAAAGTATATGTTCTGACCACAGTGGAAGATTTAAAAATCAGGCAATATACTTTTTTTTTTTTTTTTTTTTGCGGTACGCGGGCCTCTCACCGTTGTGGCCTCTCCCGCTGCGGAGCACAGGCTCCGGACGCGCAGGCCCAGCGGCCATGGCTCACAGGCTCAACCGCTCCACGGCATGTGGGATCTTCCCAGACCGGGGCACGAACCCGCGTCCCCTGCATCGGCAGGCAGACTCCCAACCACTGCGCCACCAGGGAAGCCCCAGGCAATATACTTTTAAAGAACCCATTGAGCAAAGAGGGAATCAGTGGAATACTTTGAGCTGAATTAAATGAAAATATGACATCGGAACATGAGAGATACAGCTGAGAGGAACTTATAGACCTAAATGCAGTTATAAGAGAAAAAGAAAGGCCCAAAATAAATTATCTAAGCATCCAGCCCAAGAAATGAGGAAAAGAACAAAAACATAACTACCTTCCCCACAAAAAACAGAAGAAAGAAAATAATGATAAAGGAATAAATTGATGAAATAAAAAGCAATTGTACATTAGAGAGTACAAAAAAGCAAATATTCGTTTCTTTGAAAAGATTAACAAGTTTCTAAAATCCAAGCAAGACTCAAGAAGAAGAAAGAGTAGGCAAAAATAACCATTTTCAGTTATAAAATAGGAACACTAGTAGAGATTCTATAGGTATATAAAATATCTTTTTATATTTTAAAATGTTTTAATATGCACACTGTAGGACAACATATATTCTATACTGAAAGCCATTTTGGAATTAAATCTATTTAAGAAAATGCTTCAATGAGGAGAAAGTAAGAAAATAAAGATTTCCTTGAAAAGATTCTCTATTTAATAAAGAACAGCTTTACTTACCCAGCAATAAAGGAAAAGGAGTTACTCTACTTATTGAATTTTCAGAGATGTAAAATGTCTGCCTTAAGTGCCAAAATTAATATTTTATTTCTATTTTTATTTGAAATATTTAAAAATGTATTATTCCATTTCCTGTCCTCTTTGTTTCCCAAAAGTTAATATGAAAAATTTGAAATCTACAGCAATGTTGAAAGAATTTTGTATGAATTCAGTACCCATCCATATACACACCACATAGATTCTATTATTAATATTTTATGATAGGAACTATAGCATGTGTTGATCCATCTATTCCTCCTTCACCCAAGCCACTAAGGCATCTTCTATCTGGTTCACTTCAAAGTAAATTGCAGACATCAGTATACTTTCTATCAAATACTTTAGCTTTTATAACATTATCTACTGTACAGTTTATTTTTCTTTCATGGTAAAATTTATGTACAATAAAATGCACAAATCTCAAGTGTACATTTGCTGAGTTTTGACTAATGTATGTACCTATGTAACTCAAATGCCTATTAAGTTCTAGAATACTACCATTTCCCTGAAAGTTTCCTCATGTCCTTTCCTTTTCATTTTCTACCTTCACCCACCCAAAGGCAAATATTCTAATTGTTCTCCACCATATATGAGTTACATTTATCATTAAGCATGTTACACTACATTACATTATTTACATTTTTAAGGTTGCTTTGGAAATTTTAGGCCTTCTATATTTGTATCATACAATCAGTTCATCAATTTCTACAGAAAAATCTGCTGGGGACTTCACCAAATAATGGTCAAGAAACACATGAAAAAGTGCTCTACATTATTCATTGAGGAAAAATAAATTAAAACTACAACATGACCCAAGAGGTCCACTCAAAAAAGTGAAATGAAAACATATGTTCACAAAAAGATGTGTCCAAAGTTTGCATTGACTTTATTCACGATAGCCAGTAATCTAGAAATAGCTAGTGCATCCATTAATAGGATCATGGATAAACAATTGGTAGGTATTCATTTGATGAAATACTTCTCCACAATAAAAAGGAACAAATTATGGATACACACATCAACATATATGAATCTCAAAACATTATGTAAATCACAGAAGCCTTACACCAAGAATACATACCATATGGTTCTATTTCTATGCAAAACTTTATATGGTGCCATTAAATTTTTTTCTAATCTTTATGACTTTATCGCCATATTGCAGTTATTAGGACTTCTCGTATGATGTCAAATATAAGTGATGATGGCAGGCATTTTTGCATTACTACCAAATTTAAGAAGAAAACATTCAATCTTTTACCATTCAGTATGAGGTTAGCAGTAAGGTTTTTTCTTCCTAAAAAAAAAATGAGTTTGAGGAATCTCTCTTCCTTGCCTGGAGAGTTTTTATCATGGATGTATGTTCAATTTTGTCATTTTTTTTGCATTATTGAGATAATTATGTCTTTTTTCTCCTCTTAATATATTAACATGGTAAATTAAATTAGTGAATGTTAAAACATTATCTTCCTGGAATAAACTGTGGTCATGATGTATCCTTTCGTATGTTGCTACATTCAATTGCTACTATTTTGCTAATTGTTTTTGTATCTATTCATGAGGGGGTGTTGGTTAAAGAAAGAACTTTCTTTTTTATAATGTCTTTGTTGAGAAGTATAAACTTTTCTATTATTTGATAGTATTTTGTGTAAAATTGGTAATATTTCTTTCTTAAATGTTTGACAGAATTCAACACCTAAAGCACCTAAGACTGGAATTTTCTTTGTAGGAGAATTTCTGATAAAAATTCAATCTCTTTAATAGTTACAGGGATAATCAGATTTTCTGCTTCATGTTTATCAGCTGTATTTTTCAGGTAATTTGCTTGTTTCATCTAAGTTGTCAAATTTGTTGGCATAAAGGTGTTTATACTATTATTTTTCTTCTAATTTCTGTAGAATCTGCAGTGATAGTCCTTGTTTCATTCTTTATATGGGAATGCATTTTCCGTCTTTTTATTTGGATTTGTCAATTTTGTAGATCTTCTCAAATAATCTAATTTTGGATTTGTGTTTTTTTCTTTCTATTGTTAGTTATAAATTTCACTAATCATTGTTTTAGCTGCATCCCTCGATTTTTGATAGGTTGCATTTTTGTTGTTATCCTTACGTTCAAAATATTTTATAATTTTCTTTGATTACTTCTATGACCAATAGATTATTTGGAAGTATTTTAATTTTATCTATTTATTTATTTATTTTGTGGCACTGCATCTACTTTCTCACTGCTTCTGTGGATCAGGAGTCTGAGCGTAGCTTAACTGGATCCATTTCTTACTGTCTCATGAAGCTGCATTCTTGGTGTTGACTAGGGTTGATTTCTCACCAGAAGTTCAGGGACCTCTTCCAAACTCCAATGGCTATTTGGAATAATCAATTCTTTGTGGGTATCAGACAGGGAGCTTCTGTTTTTTGCCCAATGACTAGAGGCCGCCTGCAGTTCTCAGAGGTCATCCACGGTTCCTTGCCATGTGGGTCTCCCCATCATGGCAGCATACTCATTAAGCTACCTACGGGCATCTCTCTGGTCTCTCTACTGAGTCTATTAGTAAGATGGAGGGGTTTTTTAAAAATATATTTATTTTTTATTTTAGGACATTTCTTTTGCAAATCAAGATATTTTTATACAGACATTTCATTTACATTGAGGAAATGAGAACTAATTTAAATGAAGTTCACATATTTTCTTTAACATAATAGGATGTGTTATTCTTGTTTTTTTCTTAAATTAAACTTTAGCAAAAATAAAACATAATATTATCAAATAGCAATGAAATAAGAGGTTTTAGAAGAAACATTTATGAAATATTTGTTCATGACAAATGACATAATTGTTGGATTTTCCTTTTTTTAAAAATGTAAAGTTCTAGGAAGGAGCCATGAATATCTATGATGATTTTACTTTACAACTTATATGTACATAAAGATTGGATGAATAGATCTTTAGGAATAGAGATCACTACATTACTTTTATCACTGTCAACTTCACTCACATGAAGAGTGAAAGCCATCCTTCCTTCTTTCTCTTTGTTCCCTCATCCACTCAATCTCCTATGCCATTATTAGCTCCTTGGCCAGGTCCCAGCCCTACTGCCCATTAGAATCATGTGAAGAGGCTTTAAAAAACTCTGATACCAGGGTCCAACCGCCAAAGTAGAATTTTTTTTAAATTTCAAAATATTTGAGGTAATTCTCGATTTTAATATTAATTTTGCATTTAATTCCATTGTGGTGAAAAAACATACTCTCTATAAATTAAATGATTTTGTATCTATTGAGACTCGTTTTAATGATTCAACATATTTCTATCTCAATGAATGAACTATGTGTGTTTGAAAAGAAGGTATATTCTGCAATTCTAGGGTATGTACAGTGTTCTATAAATAACAATTAGGTCAAGCTGGTTAATGGCCTCATTCAGATTCCTCTATGTGTTTACTGAGTTTTGTTATTTTATCAATTGCTGAGAGAGGGTTGCTAAAATCTCCAGCAGTGCTGAATTATTTATTTTGCATTTTCTTTTTGTTCACTTTATAATCTGTACATTTTGAAGCTCTATTTATAGGTACTTACACATTTATAATGGTTATCTCCTTGATGAACTGACCATTTTATTATTATGAGGAGGCCTCTTTTTTTTTTTCCCCCTCAGATAATACTCTTTATCTTGAAGCTTATATTGTCTGGTATCATTTCAGCCAACACAGCCATCTTATGCTTACTGTTTTCAGGGTATATCTTTTTCCAATTATTAAATTTCATTTTATCTGTCTTTATATTTAAAGTGCATCTCTTATTGACAGCAGTTACTTGGCTCTTTCTATTTTGATCTATTCCAACAATTTCTGCTTTTTAATTGATGTGTTTATTCCATAATCATTTAATGCAATTATTGATATGATTTGATTTAGGTCTATATATTTTAAGTCCATCTGTACTTTTGCCTCCTTCTTTGTTATTTGTAATTTTTTTAAACTACATTTTAATATATCTATTGTCTTGTTTAGCTGTAACTTTTCATGTTATTTTTTTTAGTGGTTGCTTTAAGGATTGCAATATACAAACGTTTTTCAATCTACTGAAAGTTGATATTGTAACACTTCAGGAAGAAGTGCAGTTTTGAGAATTCATCTTCTCCCATCCTTGTTTATGTTATAGTTGCCCTGCATGCATTATGAACACAAAATAATTTTATGTTTTAGATTTAAATAGTTCTATATATTTTAAAGAAGTTAAAAGAAAAATGTTCTTTTACATTTTGCAGACATTTAACACTTCTGCTGTTAATTACTTCTTACTGATGATCCAAATTTCTATCCGGGATCATTTTATTTTAGCTTGAAATCTTTATTTTCTATAGTATAAGTCTGCTGGTGACAAATTTTCTTTGCTTTCTTTCATATGAAAATGTCTTTACTATCATTCTTGAAGAATATTATTACTTGATAAATAATTTTGGATTGCCTTTTCCACCCCATTTATTACTTTAAACATATTTATTTCACTTTCTTCTGGCCTCTACAGTTTTTCATAAGAAGTCAGAAATTTTTCATAGTTGCTTCTCTGCATGTAGAGTGTTATTTACCTCTGGTTATTTTCAAGATATTCTGTTTATCTTTAGTTATCAGCAAGTTGATAATCTCATGCTTGGTCATGATTTTCTTTGTATTTTTCCTGCTCGTGATTTATTGAATTTCTTAATCTGTAAATTGATGTCTTTCTCTAAATTTGAAAACCTTTACTTATTTTACCTTCAAATATTTGTTTTGTCACATTCTTTTATTTCTACTGCAACTCCAATTACACATATGTTAGATCGTCTGTTATTGTCCCACAAGCCACTGAGTTTCTCTAATTTTCTTTTTTTTTTTAATGTTTCTTATTGTATTCTTCAGGTGAACATTTTCTATGGATCTATCTTCATAGTTACTAACTCTTTTCTCTGTCATCTTTATTCCGCTATTAACTCCCTCCAGTTAATATTTTATTTCAGATGTTGTTTTTCAGTTCTAGAATTTGCACTTTTAATGTGATTTCTATTTCTCCTCAGAGATTTCTTCATTTCAAGCATATTTTCCTTTACCTCACTGAACATAGTTATAAGAGCTGCTTAATATACCTTGCCTTATAATTCTAAAACCTGAGTCATCTCAGGGTTGGTCTTGATTGTCCTTTCTTTAGAAAACAGATCACATTTTCCTGGATCATCTGATGTCAAATAATTTTGGATTGGAACAAACACAGTGTGACTGTCATATTACAGGGACTTTGGATTTTGTTATTTATTTTTCCACAGAGTGTTAAGGTTTTTGTCTTAGTGGGCAATTAACTTGTTAGGTCTCAATCTACAAACTTTATTTTGTAGATAACTCAAATTTCAATTCATAAAAAAAATCTTTACTTTACAAATCTTTACTGCTTTGAAGCTGTTTTGTGAATGCATAGCTCATAGGTCAGTCAGATAATTAAGTAAATTTAGAAACAAAATTTGAAACTCTGCCTGTCCAGAGCTCTCCTTTCTGGGATTTTCTCCTTATTTTCCAAGATTTTTTTTTGCCTCAAACTCTATGGTCTGAAACTTCAGGCCAGAAAGACTGCAGGTTTATCATTGGCATTTAAAAGCTAAATACCATAACAATAGGCAACTCACTTCCTGTGATCCATTCTTCCAAGTTTCAAATTCCCTCTAGAATTCGCCTGTTTGCTAACCCTCTTCAATGCTTCCAGGCTATTTTAAAAAAATATTTCTTGTCTAGAGTTTGAAGAGTTACCTTCAGGAGGGTCAAGTATTATGGGAACTTATTCAGCCATCTCAGGATATCACCTCATGTACTCTTCAACAGGACATATTTAGCACAATTTTTTGACAATTTTCTGATACCATATTATACAATTCAACCCAAGGTCAGTATTCTCATGAACTGAGAATGTCTACAATAATTGGGTCATTAGTTGCTTTTTTTTGTTTTTTTTTAGTTTGGGATTCATTTTTATAGATTTTCTCTTTTTTACTACCCTGACAACAGGAGCTGTCACTTAGCACCCTTTGAATTCTCCACAGCCTGTATAACATGAAAATCAATACGATTTAACCTGAGTTTGAAAATAGAGTACAGAACATTATGATCAAAGTACTAAAATGATCCCCTTTGAATGCAATATGTGGAATTAAATAAAAGAATTTTGTGACATCTAAGATACTTAATTTTTTCTCTTAAAAATTCCAAGTATATTCTGGACTTTTGTGTTATCAGATAAAAGAACTCTGGATAAGTCAAGGATCTTTTAAATTAACAAAGTTTGACTTTATTGACAAGTATATGTTTTTCTTCTAGGTTCTACGTCAACCTTCTCTCCCAGAGAGAAGCTTTTTCAATGATTAAGGCCTATTTACTGAATCTAACAACTGCATTAATCTGTTAGTTTTTTTTTTTTTCCAGAAAGAAAGACAAAAGAAATTACAAAAAGAAAGATAGGAAGGAAATATTTGTCACGCACTTCCTTAATTTATTTTTATTGAAATGTGTTCTTAAATAAATTTTGTTCAAAATCTAAGTTGATAAGAGTTTATTGAACTTCATAGTGACACATAAAAATTAGCAAACAAAAACAAAAACTCTTTGCTACTAGCAGTACTGTTGTCAAAATTTTTCTATAATATCAGCAAGTTTTTAGGGGAAAACTTATTCCCAGTAGTGGGCTAGTATTTTCCACAGGAAACAGTGGTTCAGGACTCATACTAATTTTGTCCATGGGAATTTAAAACAAGACACATTTTCGTGGTTTAGGTTGCACATAGTCATTTTGGGAGCCAAAGACACTATTTTAATATTCCCCAAAGAGCTGTGATTTGAAAGTATCTTTTTCTCAGGGCAGATACAGCTGTGAAAAAAGTATTACTTTTTTTAAAGAAATGAAAATTCTAATGAACACCAATACACTGAATTCCTTTAGAATTGTTCTAAAGAGAAACATTATATTCTAATTAATCTTTCATGTAAATTCTTTTACTGTTGCTCTTTAGTTCAGCCTAGCATTTTGTAATTTTGGAATAATAAATACCCATGATAAATGAGAGTCGTTATATGTTATTTTCTTAAGAAGTTGAATTGTCTTTGAATAGTACACTTTTAAAATGTAGGTTTCTAAAACAATTACAAGCTTTTATCTTTTTGGAATCCTGTCCATAATTTTCTTGATAATTGTAATAAAAATATCATTAATATTTCACCTTAATGATATAGTGCTCTGGAACAAAATTACAATAGAACAAAATTCCATGTGAAGAGCTGAACTGCACCCCACAATCATACTAAATGAATTCACTGTGATTAGTTTTATGAGCCTCAGACATGAAATTAGAGTTTGGGTCATTCTAGAAAAGGAAAGCATTTTTTCCTTTAAAAAAATTTTTTTTTGGCCTCACCACATGGCTAGCAGGATTGTAGTTCCCCAACCAGGGATCGAACACAGCCCCATGGAAGTGAAAGCACAGGCTCCTAATCACTCAACAGCCAGGGAATTCCCTCCTTTCTACTACTGTTATTACTCTAGGTTTATTTGGAAAATTTTAGATTGTTATCACATTGAGAGTGTTAACATGTTTTCTCATTCTTTCACTGGGAAGGTGTTAGAATAAAAAGCTTTGGGGTTAATCTTGTAAATAATTTCTTAGAGTCTTGTGACACTTGCTATTCTAATGAAACTACAAAATCCAGATAGATCGTATCTCAATTCTATTTCCCATATTATGCTTTACTTCTCTTGATCCCTTCTATTGTAGTGCATATCAGGAGAATAAAATCAGTCAGAATAAAAGGATCTACTCCACTGAGAAGTTAAGACGCAATTAGCCATGAATAAATATTCATGGAAACCTAAATCATGGGCCAGCACATCTGGAATGTTTTACCTGTATCCAAGGCAATGATTTGACAAAGTGGAGACCAACAACTACCACCCACTATCCTTACCCAACAGACAGGGAATTTTCTGGATAATTCCAGAAGCTGAGGAGAAGGTAAGATGTTCGTGAAGCAGCAGAAGAGACAGAAGCACAGATACAGAAATTGAAAGAAGACTGGTTGACTTCTTGGTAAAACCCAGCCTTGCATAAGCCTCTGGCACTTGTCTACATTTTCACACCTACCTGCTGGCTCTGGCAGAAGAGAGTATTTATTTATTTATTCATTTATTTATTTATTCTTTTTATGCCAAATTGGTTTTTTACCCCCTTGGGTCTGAGTTTATTTACAGGGTTGTCTAAAATATAGACAGAGTTTCCACAACCTCTCCAATGACTTAAAAACATTGATCGAGTGCCTAGTGTAGTCAAGCATAGTGCTGGCTGTGAAGAGGAAGGAGTCAAATATATGTATATATATGACAGACACTATTCTAAGTGCCTCCAAAAAATACCTTCCTGTGGCACAGTGTGACTGTCAGCATCCCCTTTTAATAGATGAGAAAACCAAGCCACAACATACCCAAAACATGGCAGTAACTGCTCAGTTATAGCCCACATATGCTCTCTCTCTCTCTAAAGTAGGTGTGCTAAACCACTACCTCCCTTGCAGCATAATCTCTGCTGTTAAGGATCTCAAATAGGAGAGACATTCAAAATGGCAGAGGAGTAAGATGTGGAGATCACCTTCCTCCCCACAAATACATCAAAAATACATCTACATGTGGAACAACTCCTACAGAACACCTATTGAAAGCTGGCAGAAGACCTCACACTTCCCCAAAGGCAAGAAAATCACCACAAACCTGGGCAGGGCAAAAGAAAAAAGAAAAAACAGAGACAAAAGAATAGGGATGGGACCTGCACCTCCACCTGTGAAGGAGGAAAAGTTTCCACACTCTAGGAAGCCCCTTCACTAGTGGAGATGGGGGGTGGCGGGGGTGGGGAAGCTTTGGAGCCACAGAGGAGAGCGCAGCAACAGGGGTGCAGAGGGCAAAACAGAGAGATTCCCGCACAGAGGATCGGTGCCAACCAGCACTCACCAATCTGAAAGGCTTGTCTGCTCACCTGCAAGATACGAGTGGGTGGGGGCTGGGAGCTGAGGCTTGGGCTTTGGATGTCAGATCTCTGGGAGAGAACTGGGGTTGGCTGTGTGAACACAACCTGAAGGGGGCTAGTACGCCACAGCTAGCCAGAAGGGAGTCCAGGAAAAAGTTGGAACCTGCTGGAGAAGCAAGAGACCACTGTTTCAGGATGCAGGAGGAGAGGGACTTCCTGCTTCATGTGCCCACAGATGGCAGAGCACTGCCTAAGTGAGCTCCAGAGACCAGTGCAAGCCATGGCTTTCATCTCAGACCCCAGAGGCGGGCACGGACTTCTATTGCTGCCGCTGCTGTCACCAAGGGTTCTGTGTGCAAGTGCAGGTCACTACCCCACCCTCCCAGAAGCCTGTGCAGCATGCCACTGCCAGGGTACCCTGATCCAGGGACAACTTCCCTGAGAGAACACACGGCATGCCTCAGGCTGTTGCAACATCACACTGGCCTTTGCCTCTGCAGGCTCGCCCTGCATTCCAATTATGACTACCACATCCCTCCCTCTCCCTGGCCTGAGTGAGCAAGAGGGCCCTAATCAGCTGCTGCTTTAACATCAGACACCTGAGGGTGGTGGCCTACATGCACAGGTGGGGCCAAAACCAAAGCTGAATGCCAGGAGCTGTGTGAAAAAGGAAAAGGAAATTTCTCCGTGCAGCCTCAAGAACAGTGGATTAAATCCACACAATCAACTTGATGAACCTTGCATCTGTGGAATACCTGAATAGACAAAAAATGTTCACAAAATTGAGGCGGTGGACTTTGGGAGCAAATGCTGACTTGGGGTTTGAATTCTGCTTCTGATTTGTTTTTGGTTATATCCTTATCTGAGTTTAGTTTTTAGTGCTTGTTATCATTGGTGGATTTGTTTATTGGTTTTGTTGTGTTCTTCCTTTTTTTTTCTTTTTGCTCTTTTTGTGAC
The DNA here is from genome assembly GCF_008692025.1 of Phocoena sinus. Lineage (NCBI taxonomy): Eukaryota > Metazoa > Chordata > Mammalia > Artiodactyla > Phocoenidae > Phocoena > Phocoena sinus. Next base: position 30,325,471 of record NC_045772.1, on the reverse strand, counting down.
TGTATGTTTGTGTGATTCTGTCTGTTGAGGTTTGCTTTTACCATTTGTCTTAGGGTTCTGTGGGTTCGTTTTGTTTGTTTGTTTTTGTTTTCTTGGTTTTTTTGTTTTTATTTTCTGAGTGTGTGTGTGTGGGGGGGTATGTTTCCTTGTGTGATTTTTATCTGTTTAGTTTGCTTTTACCATTTGTTTTGGGGTTCTGTCAGTTTTTGTTTTTTCCTTCCTTTTCTTCTGAGCCACATGGCTGGCAGGGTTTTCATGCTTTGGCCGGGTGTCAGGCCAGAGCCTCTGAGGTGGCAGAGCTGAGTCCAAGACTCGGCTGGTCCAAGACCACCAGAGACCTCCCAGCCCCACGTAATATTAATCGGCAAGAGCTCTCCCAGAGATCTCCATCTCAACACTAAGACCCAACTCCACCCAACGGCCTGCAAGCTCCAGTGCTGGATGCCCCATGACAAACAACTAGCAAGACAGGAACACAACCCCACCCATTAGCAGAGAGGCTGACTAAAGTCATACTAAGTTCACAAAAACCCCAAAACACACCACTGGACATGGTCCTGCCCACCAGAGGACAAGATCTAGCCCCACCCACCACAACACAGGCACCAGTCTCCCCCACCAGGAAGCCTAAACAAGCCACTGAACCAACCCCACCCACTGGGGGAAGACACCAAAAATAACAGGAACTATGAACTGGCAGCCTGTGAAAAAGTGACCCTAAACACAGTAAGGTAAACAAAATGAGAAGACAGAGAAATATGCAGCAGATGAAGGAGCAAGGTAAAAAAAAGTACCAGACGAAACAAATGAAGAGGAAATAGGCAGTCTACCTGATAAAGAATTTAGTAAAGATGATCCAAAATCTCAGAAGTAGAATGGAGAAAATACAAGAAACGTTTAACAAGGACCTAAAGAGTAAACAAACAATGATGAACAACACAATAAATGAAATTAAAAATTCTCTAGAAGGAATCAATAGCAGAATAACTGAGGCAGAAAAACAGATAAGTGACCTGGAAGATAGAATAGTGGAAATAACTCCCACAGAGCAGAATAATGAAAAAAGAATGAAAAGAATTGAGGACAGTCTCAGAGACCACTGGGACAACATTAAACACACCAACACTCAAAATATAGGGGTCCCAGAAGAAGAAGAAAAAAAGAAAGGGTCTGAGAAAATATTTGAAGGGATTATAGTCGAAAACTTCCCTAACATGGGAAAGGAAATAGTCAATCAAGTCCAGGAAGCGCAGAGTCCCATACAGGATAAATCCAAGGAGAAACATATTAAACTATCAAAAATTAAAAACAAAGGAAAAATATTAAAAGCAGCAAGGGAAAAGCAGCAAATAACATACAAGGGAATCCCCATAAGGTTAACAGCTGATCCTTCAGTAGAGACCCTGCAAGCCAGAAGGGACTGGCAAGACATATTTAAAGGGATGAAAGGGAAAAACCTAAAACCAAGATTACTCTACCAAGCAAGGATCTCATTCAGATTCAATGGAAAATTAAACCTTTACAGACAAGCAAAAGTTAAGAGAATTCAGCACCACCAAACCAGCTTTACAACAAATGCTAAAGGAACTTCTCTAGGCAGGAAACACAAGAGAAAGAAAAGACTCACAAAAAAATCCCCCAAAACAATTATGAAAATGGTAACAGGAACATACATATTGATAACTGCCTTAAGTGTAAATGGATTAAATGCTCCAACCAAAAGACACAGGCTAGCTGAATAGATACAAAAACAAGACCCGTATATATGCTGTCTACAAGAGACCCACTTCAGACCTAGAGGCACATACAGACTGAAAGTGAGGGGATGGAAAAAGATATTCCATTCAAATGGAAATCAAAAGAAAGCTGGAGTAGCAATACTCATATCGGACAAAATACACTTGAAAATAAAGACTATTACAAGAGACAAAGAAGGACACCACATAATGATCAAGGGATCAATCCAAGAAGAAGATAAAACACTTGTAAATATTTATGCACCCAACACAGGAGCACCTCAATACATAAGACAAATGCTAACAGCCATAAAAGAGGAAATCAACAGTAACATAATAATAGTAGGGAATTTTCACACCCCACTTTCACCAATGGGCAGATCATCCAAAATGAAAATAACTAAGGAAACACAAGATTTAAAAGACACATTAGGGCTTCCCTGCTGGCGCAGTGGTTAAGGATCCTCCTGCCAATGCAGGGGACACGGGTTTGAGCCCTGCTCTGGGAAGATCCCACATGCTGCTGAGCAACTAAGCCTGTGCACCACAACTACTGAGCCTGCGCTCTAGAGCCCGCATGCCACAACTACTGAGCCCGAGTGCCACGACTACCGAAGCCTGTGTGCCTAGAGCCTGTGCTCTGCAACAAGAGAAGCAACCCAATGAGAAGCCCACACACCGCAATGAAGAGTAGCCCCTGCTCGCTGCAATTATTTAAAAGGCCACACACAGCAACAAAGAACCAACACAGCCAAAAATAAAAAAATCAATAAATGAAAAAAAAAAAAGACACATTAAACCAGATGGACTTAATTGATATTTATAGGACATTCCATCCAAAAACAACAGAATACACTTTCTTCTCAAGTGCTCATGGAACATTCTCCAGGATAGACCATATCTTGGGTCAAAATCAAGCCTTCGTAAATTAAGAAAACTGAAATTGTTTCAAGCGTCTTTTCCAACCACAACACTATGAGACTAGATATCAATTACGGGAAAAAAAATCTGTAAAAACTACAAACACATGGAAGCTAAAAAATACGCTACTAAATAGCCAAGAGATCACTAAAGAAATCAAAAAGGAAATCAAAAGAACCTAGAAACCAATAACAATGAAACCACGATGACCCAAAACCTATGGGATGCAGCAAAAGCAGTTCTAAGAGGGGAGTTTATAGCAATACAATCCTACCTCAAGAAAAAAGAAAAATCTCAAATATACAACTTAACCTTACACCTAAGGCAACTAGAGAAAGAAGAACAAGAAAAACCCAAAGTTAGTAGAAGGAAGGAATCATAAAGATCAGATGAGAAATAAATGAAAAAGAAATGAAGGAAACAATAGCAAAGATCAATAAAACTAAAAGCTGGTTCTTTGAGAAGATAAACAAAATTGATAAACCATTAGCCACACTCATCAAGAAAAAAAGGGGGGAAGACTAAAATCAACAGAATTAGAAATGAAGATGGAGAAGGAACAACTGACACTACAGAAACACAAATGATCATGAGAGATTACTACAAGCAACTATATGACAATAAAATGGACAACCTGGAAGAAGTGGACAAATTCTTAGAAAAGCACAACCTTCTGAGACTGAACCAGGAAGAAACAGAAATTATGAACAACCCAATCACAAGCACTGAAATTGAAACTGTGATTTAAAATCTTCCAACAAACAAAAGCCCAGGACCAGATGGATTCACAGGTGAATTCTATCAAACATTTAGAGAAGAGCTAACACCTATCCTTCTCAAATGCTTCCAAAATATAGCAGAGAGAGGAACACTCCCAAAATCATTCTACAAGGCCACCAAAACCCTGATACCAAAACCAGAAAAAGATGTCATAAAAAAAAGAAAACTACAGGCTAATATCACTGATGAACAGGGATGCAAAATTCCCCAACAAAATACTAGCAAACAGAATCTAACAGCACATTAAAAGGATCATACACCATGATCAAGTGGGGTTTATCCCTGGAATGCAAGGATTCTTCAATATATGCAAATCAATCAATGTGATACACCATATTAACAAACTGAAGGATAAAAACCACACAAAAATCTCAATAGATGCAGAAAAAGCTTTCAACAAAATTCAACACCATTTATGATAAAACCTCTACAGAAAGTGGGCATAGAGGGAACCTACCTCAACATAATAAAGACCATATATGACAAACCCACAGTCAAAATCATCCTCAATGGTGAAAAAACTGAAACCATTTCCTCTAAGATCAGGAACAAGAGAATGTTGCCCACTCTCACCACTATTATTCAACACAGTTTTGGGAGTTATAGCCACAGAAGTCAGAGAAGAAAAATAAAAGGAATCCAAATTGAAAAATTAGAAGTGAAACTGTCACTATTTGCAGATGACATGCTACTATACACAGAGTATCCTAAAGATGCTACCAGAAAACTACTAGAGCTAATCAATGAATTTGGTAAAGTAGCAGGATACAAAATCGATGCACAGAAGTCTCTATCATTCCTATACACTAATGATGAAAAATCTGAAAGAGAAATAAAGTAAACACTCCCATTTACCATTGCAACAAAAAGAATAAAATATCTAGGAATAAACCTACCTAAGGAGACAAAAGACCTGTATGCAGAAAATTATAAGACACTGATGAAAGAAATTAAAGATGGTACAAACAGATGGAGAGATATTCCATGTTCTTGGGGTGGAAGAATCAACATTGTGAAAATGACTATTCTACCCAAAGCAATCTAGGGATTCAATGCAATCCCTATCAAACTACCAATGGCATTTTTCACAGAACAAGAACAAAATTTTTACAATTTGCATGGAAACACAAAAGACCCTGAAAAACCAAAGCAATCTTGAGAAGGAAAGACAGAGCTGGAGGAATCAGGCTCCCTGACTTCAGACTATACTCCAAGGCTACAGTAATCAAGACAGTATGGTACTAGCACAAAAACAGAACTAGAGATCAATGGCACAGGATAGAAAGCCCAGAGATAAATCCACACACATATGGTCACCTAATCTTTGAGAAGGAGGCAAGCATATACAATGGAGAAAAACTGCCTCTTCAATAAGTGGTGCTGGGAAAACTGGACAGCTACATGTAAAAGAATGAAATTAGAATATGTCCTAACACCATACACAAAAATAAACTCAAAATAGATTAAAGACCTAAATGTAAGGCCAGATGCTATAAAGCTCTTAGAGGAAAACATAGGAAGAACACTCTATGACATAAATCACAGAAAGATCCTTTTTGACCTACCTCCTAGAGAAATGGAAATAAAAACAAAAATATAGAAATGGGACCTAGTGATACTTAAAAGCGTTTGCACAGCAAAAGAAACAATAAACAAGATAAAAAGACAACCCTCAGAATGGGAGGAAATATTTGCAAATGAAGCAACTGACAAAGAATTAATCTCCAAAATATGCAAGCAGCTCATGCAGCTCAATATCAACAAAAACAAACAACTCAATAAAAAAATGGGCAGAAGACGTCAATAGACATTTCTCCAAAAAAGATATACAGATTGCCATCAAACACATAAAAGGATGCTCAACATCACTAATCATTAGAGAAATGCAAATCAATACCACAATGAGGTATCACCTCACACCTGTCAGAATGGCCATCATCAAAAAATCTACAAACAATAAATGCTGGAGAGGGTGTGGACAAAAGGCAACCCTCTTGCACTGTTGGTAGGAATGTAAATTGATACAGCTACTATGGAGAACAGTATGGAGGTTCCTTAAAAAACTAAAAATAGAAATACCATATGACCCGGCAATCCCACTGCTGGGCATATACCCTGAGAAAACCATAATACAAAAGAGACATGTACCACAATGTTCATTGCAGCACTATCTACAATAGACAGGACATGGAAGCAATGTAAGCGTCCATCAACAGATGAATGGATAAAGAAGATGTGGCACATATATACAATGGCATATTACTCAGCCATAAAAAGAAACGGAATTGAGTTATTTGTAGTGACGTGGATGGACCCAGAGTCTGTCATACAGAGTGAAATGTCAGAAAGAGAAAAACAAATACCGTATGCTAACACATATATATGGAATCTAAAAAAAAAAAAAAATGTGGTTGTGAAGAATCTACGGGCACGACAGGAATAAAGACGCAGATGTAGAGACTTGAGGACATGGTGGGTGGGGGAAGGGTAACCTGGGATGAAGTGAGAGAGTAGCATTGACATATATACACTACCAAATGTAGAATAGATAGCTAGTGGGAAGCAGCTGCATAGCACCGGGAGATCAGGTAGGTGCTTTGTGACCACTTAGAGGGGTGGGATAGCGAGGGTGGGAGGGAGGCGCAAGAGGGAGGGGATATGGATATATTTATACATATAGCTGATTCACTTTGTTATACAACAGAAGTTAACACAACATTGTAAAGCAATTATACTCCAATAAATATGTAAAAAAAAAAAAAGAGGATCTCACATATCTGAACCAAGTGGGAAAATGTGCTTTGATGTGAGCCATGAATACTGAATAACTGTCTCTGTGTTAAAGCTTCTGTCCCTGTTATCCCACAGACCTGCACTTCACTTACCCTATCTGTATTCCTCACTGGACTCTCAGCTCATTGAGTGCAGAGATTATATCTTATGCACTATTGCCTCTAGTGCCTGCACGAGGAGTAAGTTTCCAATGTTGATCTGGAGTTAGAGAGACCTGTGTGCCTTTGGACATGCTATAGAATTTCGTGTTTTACTTTATCTTTCTAAACTGAAAGTGATGCAAAGCTATCTTATTGGTTTGTAGTGAACAGTAAACAAGATGAGATATATAGAATGCATGTCATCTACACAATGTTAATAAAAAGACAGTTACTGTTGCCTTATAAGGATAAATTTATTCAACAAATACTTATTTACTCATTTTTGTGTGTGGTCTCCAGAGATTACTGCGGGTAAGATAATGACATTTTATTTCCCCCTTTTTTTGTTTCCCCTAGAGATCAGAGTAGGTCTCGACAATAATGAAATTCTCTTAACTTCAAAACCACCACTTTGGTGACCTCTTTACACATATGAAGAGGTAGTGACTTGGTAATAGTCATCATACATTGCAGAGACATTATAAAGCTGTAGGAAAAGCCAAGGTGCTCTATGCTTCCATCTGCTTCCCTGACTTTGCACATCACCATCATTCCCTTATCCATGTACAGGAAATCCTTTTCTCTATTTTCTCGTTTTGTTCTCCCAGTTTAGGAGGACCCAGACTTTTATGTTTTACTGCTCCATGACAGGTGGTTTGCCTTCTCTGTCATATATAGGCTCAGAGGAGACCACAGCCCTAAAAACAATAGCTACCATTTATTGAGAACTTATGTGGTAGGTCCTACGCTAAGCATTTTAAATACATTATCTCATTTAATCCTCACCATATATATGAGTTCATTACTAGTACTATTTCTGCTTTAGAGATGGAGCAAGCTAAGTTGCAGAGGTTGTACAAGGTCAAAAAGCTACTGAGTGGTGTAGCTTCTATTTTTCCTGTCTTCCATATGCTCCATTTCATTACTGTCAAAGGTGAGAACATTATCTTCTTTCTTCAGGTGCTTAGATGATGGAAAATGGGTCAATTGAAAAGATGCATTTCGAAGATAGAGAAAGGAAGCATTAATAATACCTTAATAAAGCATTCAGGATGGTCACTTGTACTCATGTAAATCAATATATAAAAGGAAGAATCAGAAACTTCAGGAATAAATAATTAGAAATGATTTTAAGTGTTCTCCTTTCAACTCCAAATGAAGCCAGTCCCAATATTTAGATAACCTGACCTTAAATAATCTCATCAATCTGTTCAGGATAAAAGGGGAGATCTTTATGTATCTTTCAAAGAAACGAGGGAGTTGAATTTAACCAAAGAAATAAAAAGGAGGTTTGAAAAGTTATGGCAAGGAGCATAATTTCTGGAATAAAGTAGAATATATGGCCATTGTCCTAACTGCTTATTTTAAAATAGATTTTAATTTAAAGACAGTTTCAGATTTACAGAATTATTGCAAAGCTAGTACAGAGAGCTTCTATATACCCTCCATCCAGTTTTCCTCTAATTAACATTTTATATTAGTATAGTACATTTGTCACAGTTAATGGGTCAATATTGATAATTATTATTTAACTGAAGTCCATCGTTTATTCACATTTCCTCATTTTTTCCCTAATGTCCTTTTTCTGTTTCAGAATCCCATCTGGGATACCACAATATATCTAATTGTCATGTCTCCTTAGGATCCTCTTGGTTGTGACCAGTTTCTGAGATTTCTCCTTATTTTTAATGATCTTGACAGTTTTGAGAAGTACTGGTTAAGTATTTTTAAAAATGTCTCTTAATTGGGATTTGTTTGATTTTTTTTTCTTATGGTTACATGGAGATGCTGATTATTTTACAGTATATAAACATAAACTAGTCAGCAATAACAAAGTCTGTGGTAACTAAAAGTCACAAAATGTCCAGGAAATGGAATGGGTTCTTGGTTAAAGGGAAAGGGATTGGACCTACTTTATAACTTTATTCCCCAAAGCTACCAGGTTAATAAAATGGATTGAGAGGTATTGCTGTTTAAAATGCTGGGAGTCACAGGTAGGTCATGGGGAGAGGGAATTATGGGCTTGCTTACAGGTATCTGGGGCTGTATAAAGAGACTGATTTGGGGTTGAAGAGTACAAAGTAACCAGAGTATCCAAACGGTGAATAGATATATGCAATCAGGGATAGCACTGTGATTTCACAGTGGTTTTTGAAGAAGGTCTTCTGAAAAAAATAAGGATACTCATGTGTAGAATCTGTAGTCCTCTGAGAGAAAGCTCAGGGGCCAGACTCTTTCCTTGCTACCTGGAGTTTGCAATACTTCTATCTCAGTAGGAGAAGCAAATGTAGTTGGGAAATCTAGACAGAGATCTTACTTTAGGGCCTACACAAACATGACGGGGATTAGAAATGAGTCTGAAACTCCACAGACACAAGAGTGCAAAGTTTGCCTCAGGAAAGCCAGACTCTCAGTTTAATGGCAGTCAGGTACATGGTACACGTCACCTACGTTTAATAACCTGCCAGGCTAGGTCAGGATTATGTGGTTGTCTCGGTGGAGCAGACCTGCCAGTCTATGGTATTCAGGTGTTCTGGGCAAGAGATGGTAATGTCCTATTTATAAGAAGTTGCCTGTAGGATGGCTATGGGATTAGGGATATGCTATACCATTTGCCTGTATATTCTCATTTTCTCTACCCCTTTCTAAGAGGTAGATTTGACTTGTGAATGAGAAACCTTTTTTTTTAAATAGCAATGAGCTGCCATTGTTCTTAGTCCAGACTCCTTATCAAGGCTTGGGTAAGGTTTGGATGCATGCTGATGAATTTCTCAGCCTCCCCAAATAGTCGCTCACCAACTTGCACCCAATAATTTAGTAATTCTTTAGGACCTGTACCTCCTTCAGGTCCCCATGCTTTCTATCAACTTTTTGCCTTTTTCTGTGGCATTTCTTCTGCCTGAAATGTGCATCTTCTTTTTGCCTCTTCCTGACTAATTTCATTGATGTCCCTACTTCCAATTTTTCTCTATTCAATCCATTTACTCATAGCAGTCAGTGTAATCTTTTTAAAAATAGATATCATGCACAGTACTCCCTGTGTAAACTCACTGACGATTTCCCATTACACTTAGAATAAAATCAAACTCTTACCAATGACTTTCAAAGCCCTCCATAATCGGTGACTTCCTAACTCTCCAACTTGTCTGCCACCCCTATGGCATGCTTCCATGCTCCAGACACACCTCCTGCCTTCAGTGCCCAAAGCACACTAGATTGTTCTGTTTAAGGCCTTTTCTACTTCCTTCAGCCTGGAACTTTCCTCGTCCATATCTTCTCAGTCTCAGTTTCTTCCTGTTATTCATATCTTAGCTAAAAGTCACATCCTCAGAGAGCCATTCCCAACCATCTATAATGTTGCTTACTTCTTCTTGTTATATTTTCTTCATGGCTTCCATCACTTTCTGGAATGGCCATATATCCATGGAGCTTATTTATAGTTCAGGCCCTTGAGCCCTACTGCTTGGTCTTATACCGTGGCTCAATCTCTTATTAGCTGGATGATCGTTGGGAGCCACTTAACCTCTTTGTGCCTAATTTACTTCTCTGGGGAGGCTGTAAAGACAAGATTCCTTAACATATGCAGAAGGTCTGTAGCCAAGAAAACATTGTGTTGTTAAGAGCTGAGCTGGAGGGACCTGAGCTGCCATGTATCCAGGTGGTTAAGACAAGCCAAAATGAAAGTCACAATCAAAACTCTAATCACTTAATTATGAGAGTATAAGCAAGAGACTAAAAATGCTAGCCCCTGTTATGTTCTATTGTTCCACATGGAACAGTGTCAAGCAAGGGTCAGATGTATTAGAACAGAAAAAGATGGGGAGTGGGGAAGGATCCCTTCATTGTAGAGGGAGCCCTGCAAAAAGGCTCTTGTTACTTTATGGTCCCAGAGAGCTAGCTGGGGTGGAGTAGAGGCAGTGGGAAGGGCTAGGAGTGGCAAAGTATTTAATACTGAGTCAGAGTGGAGAAGTGTTTTAAACCCACCCCGCCACCACCCGTCTGCTATAATGTGGTCTCAGCAAAGATGCCTAAGAAAGGCCATGGCTGATGGTCCCTCAATAAGCAGGCTTTGGAATGGAGGCTCCTGGGCTAAGAACACAGATATAAGGAAGAGCATGGCCACAACCAGGGGAGACTGTGTCCTTGACTGCAACCCCCTCTAGAGACTGCAATGTAGTGGCTTTGTACCAAGTCTGATGTGGGGAGGACAGCTTTCCCCCATGAAACCTGCTGGGTAAGACCTTTGGAATTGCCTGTGGTTGGGCTTGAAAGATCACATCGAGGATTCTGGGCTAGAGCTGAACTCCTCAACCATGTAGGTGTTGGTTTTAATTATTCTAGGTTTTATTGTTTCTTGATTATCTCATGCCACTCTTTGGTATTGATTCCATGAAAGCTGGAACTATGTCTATAACATTCACCCCTCTATCCCGAGGATCTAGTTTAGTGTCTGATGCTAGGTGTTCCACCTGGCGCTTGATAACTATTCATTGAAAATGTGAGTATATGTATGTACATTCATAAGAAATATTTACTGTTTTAATGTAAGAACATCTATGAAAGTAAAATCTACAAGAGTTGAGTGGTAAGGACACTTCCATTCCTCAACAGCTGAAATATATGATAAAATACCTAGTTATTGTGATCATGGTTGTGATCATAAAACCAGCATATCTGTTTTATTATGCTTTGTTTTATTGTGCTTTGCAGATAGAGTGTTTTTTACAAGTTAAATTTTGTGGCAACCCTGCATCAAGCAAGTCTATTGGCGCCATTTTTTCCCACAGCATTTGTTCACTTCATGTCTCTGTGTCACATTTTGGTAATTCTTATAATAATTCAAACTTTATTATTATTATTATATTTGTTATGGTGATCTGTGATCAGTAATCTTTGATGTTACTCGCTAAGGGCTCTGATGATGGTTAGTAATTTTTAGCAATAAAGTAGTTTTAAATTAAGATATGTACATTGTTTTTTTAGGCATAATGCTATTGCACATTTAAGAGACTATAGTATAAACATAACCTTTATCTTCCCTGGGAAGCAAAAAAAATTCATGAGACATTCACTTTATTGTGGTGGTCTGGAATATTGTGGACATGCAATATCACTGAAGCCTGCCTATAATGAATACTATATGATTTATGTATTATTTTAATACAGTAAATTAGGCTAAGTATTGAATATACACAATGAAAATGATTGTCAAAAATAACTTTTTACCTTGTAGTTTAGTTATCTTAACTTTCTCAGTAGACAGAAGAAACTGATTTTAATGTTGAGCAGAAAGATTTACTGATGGTGATTTGGCAAGGAATTTAGAAGGAACTTTTGCAGGAGATAGAGCAGGTTATTTTGATGTTGATTCAAGAGTGGTTTATTAACTCTTCTGGAAATCTGGGCAGGGATATTGAATATATGCCTTTACTTCTTGATATAGAGAATCAGTGATATGCTGTTATTTCTATTAAATTTCTGTGAACCTGTGAATGCCTTTCTTTTTGCTTTGTATAATAGAAACAGTTTAATGTTGATCTCTATACTTTTAGGTAGCTCTGCATTTTCTTTATTGTGATCCTTCAATTTCTTGACCTTATCTGCTTATCCTCCTACATGAGAGTTCATGTTTTAGCTACTATTTTTGATGTTATATATCCAGCATTGTTAATTTGTTTTTAAATTTGTTATTTTCTTTTAATGTTAGCACAGAGTGAACTAATATATAGCATATGAATGTCAGATTCATGCTAATGTTAGTGAGTTGATATGCTTCATCATTTTAGTCTTTCACTCAATTGTGTTATCACTGATATCAGTACTTTTACTTTCTCACTGTAAGTTAAAAAAATATTCAAAGAAATATTTTTAAAGTATGGTACTGATAGAGCTGGTGGACTTTATACACACACACACACACACACACACACACACACACACACACACACGCAAATTTCGCTGAGTGGGTAACTTTCCTTTGAGACAACATAGCATTGCGAGCTTAAATTTATGGTAATTTTTATTACATATTATTAAAATTGTTTACTTCTCTGATTAGCATTATCCCTGGACTCTGAGTGCTCCTTGAGTACCAGGGTGTTTGTTTTGTCTGTGCATTCATCACTAAATACCAATGACTGGTAATGTAATTCTTAAGTAAATTTTTAAAGTAACACTAATGACAGCCATTATCATTTATAAGATACCTAATATGTGCCAGGCATTGTGTTGGGTAAATACATTATACATATATCACGTGTTTTTGTAAATCAGTTCTAGCTAACACTCACAAAATCCCACAGTGTTGGTATTATATGTTTCAGATAAGAAAAAGTTCTCTCCATCTGCCATACTGCTCAATGAAAGACAGCTTGAATAAATGGTGTAGAACATGTTTGGCCCTTCAGGGATTTTAGGTCCTAGCTCTCTCTTCCTACTCACAATTTAAGAATTTAAGATATGCCTTTTCAAATGAAATCCATACTTTCTACATTTAGAACAAAATTTATGACTTATTAATTTGAAGCTGCTTTTCTTCTTGGTGGTTAAAACCCTTGTTTCATCTCACTGGCTAAGTCTTGATTTGGAGTGTATATATATATATATATATATATATATATATATACACACACACATATATATATATACACACACACACACATATATATATACACATATATATATATGCACATATATATATATATGGAGAGAGAAAACGAGAGAGAGAGAAAGGGAGAGAGAGAACACATAGATGAGCAGTCTCCATTTCCCCTTTTCTTTTGGTAATAGAATCTTTCAAGTTATTACAGACATATGACCACTGTGCTACAGACATTTTTTTTTTTTTTTTTTTTTTTTTGCGGTATGCGGGCCTCTCACTGTTGTGGCCTCTCCCACTGCGGAGCACAGGCTCCGGACGCGCAGGCCCAGCGGCCATGGCGCACGGGCCCAGCAGCTCCGCGGCATGTGGGATCCTCCCGGACCGGGACACGAACCAGTGTCCCCTGCATCGGCAGGCGGACTCTCAACCACTGCGCCACCAGGGAAGCCCCCAGACATTTTTTAGTCAGTGTTGCAGCTAGGTGAGGCTTGTGCCTGCATTTGGTATGTGCATGCATAACTGATGTTTACAACTTCCAATGAATCTGCTTAAAGATATGGTGTTTTTCTCCTGAAACTTCTCTTTCTCTTCTCATAGGGTAGAACAGGAATGTGAAGGTTGTCAGCTTCCAGTTTGCACTTTGCTTCCACTTTGTAAAGACAATGTCCATGATGATGGAGCCACAAGATAGAGGGACGGTGTCCCTGAAAACCTTGTGGAACTAAACTACACTCTGCACATCTCTGAACTACCATATGAGATAAAAATAAATATCTATCATATTTAAGCCACTCTGTTTTGGGGTATCTTATATTACAGAAGTATATATATAAAATTATATAATACATATACTTAAATATATTACATGTATATGTAACAGAAGTTTACATATACAGTATATACAGTATATGTGGTATGTACAGTTGTCCTCCCTTATCTGCAGTTTTGCTTTCTGTGTTTTCAGTTACCCTAGATCAACCACAGTCCAAAAATATTATATGGAAAATTCCAGAAACAAACAATTCATACATTTTAAAATTCAAGCTGTTCTGAGTACTGGCATGTAACCTCCAATGTCACGTTCCATCCTTCCTGGGATGTGAATCATCCCTTTGTCCAGCTTATCCCATCTTAGTCACTTATCAGATCAACTGTCACAGTATCTCAGTGCTTGTGCTCAAGTTTACTTAATAATGGTCCCAAAGTGCAAGAGTAGTGATGCTGGCAATTTGGGTGTGCCAAAGAGAAGCCATAAGAGAAGTCTTTAAGTGAAGAGGTGAAAGTTCTCTATTAACAAGGAAAGAAAAATATCCAATACTGAGTTGCAAAGATCTACATTAAGAACAAATCTTCTGTATGTGAAACTGTGAAAAAGAAAAAGAAATCTGTGCTAGTTTTGTGGTTGCACCTCAAACTACAAAAGTTACAGCCACAGTGCATAACAAGTGCTGAGTTAAGTTGGAAAAAAAGCATTAAACTTGTGAGTGGAGGACATGAACGAAAATCAGAGTTTAGTACTATCTGCAGTTTCAGGCATCCACTGGGTCTCTTGGAATGTATCCCCCACCAATAAGGGGGGACTACTGTATATAATATCTATTTAATATATAATAAATATAATACATGTATAAGTCTCAATCATTAAAATAAGAGTTTTGTTTATTGGCTGTCTGAAATGAAATGCAGATTTTCTTTACCTTTGCAACCAGAAACAAAAAGAAATATCTGGTTTGATTTATATCTGCAGTAGAGACCAAGATCCTCTGTTTTCATCCCTACCTATATGTCTCAGCTCAAGTAAATATTTGCTATAATAGGTTTCGACTTTTGTCTACCAAGACAGAATTTGTAAGTTTGGCTTTACTATTCATGATAATAAAGTATATTATAATACGGATATTTATGTGCAAAGGGACAATTCTAATGGAGACTTGCTGTAATAGCTGAAGTTAGGAGAATAAATTTTAATTTAGGGAGTATATGAAGATTTTGTAATTATGTTCTACTGTGAGCCTTGCTTTTTTCCATTCATCTTTTTCCCCCAAGTTACCTCTTTATAATTCATGTTTGTAGTTTATAATGCATTAGAATCATAGAGTAAACTACAGAAAATTATAAAGTCTATATAGCATGCACCAGAGGTCATAAACTCATTTTTAATTCTAAATAATTAAAAGATCATGGAAGTATTGACTAATTGGCATTTATTTCAGAATCAGCTAATCAAAGAGATTTTGATTGCAGAAAACATATGAGAAATAATATCATTTAAATGTCCATCAGCAGTTGCAAAATCTTTCTGAGGTCTGAAGAATACTTGCTATTTTTCTAGAAATTTTCTCAAATGTTCTTCATTCTGCATATTTTTTCTCATCATTTTAAATCATAGAAAAAGCTACATTATATCTAAAAAGAAAAAAATTATCCTGGTCACATTTGTTATGGTTACAAAATTGTGAAACTGTGAGTTTTTATCTTTTTAAGTATACTGGATACAAATATATGCTATGCTGCAAATTATTTGTCATATATTTTTCTACCTGTTGATAAATCATTTTGAACTAAATTTAAATTCCTTCCACTATAATGTGAGAAATAAAGAATGGATTTTATGAGATTCCAAAAGACCTATTTTTGTGTTCTCACTGGACAAACCTATAAGCAATGAATTAAAGATGTTAGAAATTGAGTGATTAAGAATTACAGAATTAGGAACTTTAGGATAAATACTAAGAAATAAAAATATGAGCTTAACTGACAACATTTCTGTTTTTATTCATTTACTTTAACCACAGGCTTGTAATCGTTGAAGCAAAATAGCCAGCCTTTCCTGAAATATAGTCTGTGACAACTGAAATGTAAGTATATATTATGTCCTGTGTGTGTATATGTGTGTGTGTGTTTGTGTGCTTGGGTATGTGGGTTTTAGGGAACAAAGTCAGGACTCAATTTATTGTTCACTTACTATGTTTCAGTCATTTGTTTTCTCAATTATTCTTATGAAAACTTTGAAAAATAATATTTTTAAAAGTGTGGAGAGATTAAAGGGGGTAATCCGAAAGTCACTGATGAGCATTTAAAATTTTATGTTTACACATTGATATTAAAAATTAACTAAGCATATTCTATAATATATACATATCTTATATTCAAATACATTGCACTTATGATGAAGACATTATTTGCTTTATTTCAACTGTCCGAGGCTAATGAGTAAAGAACCGAGGTCAACTTACAACATAGATGATGTATTTGCAATAACTGAAGGTCAAATTACCTCACAGACACCTGAATAGATAAGTTAACTTCAATTCAGAAGGAAAAATGAGCTAGCAGAACTGCATCTTCACACATAAAACAAATGGGAATGTCTCCCCCACCAAAATTAGATGCATTCCTAATACCTAGTATCAAGTAAATAGTGGTAATTAATATGAAGGAAAAAATGTAGGAGCATAAGGCAGAAGAAAATAATGGTGTGTTATGTTTATATAAAAGTCATAGGCTTCTTTGAGAAGTGATATTTGCACAGAGCCCAAATGAGTTATGAGAATATGTAGGGAAAGAGATTTCTCAAAGGGAGCAGCAAATGCATAGGACCTAAGATGGAGCACACTTGGAGTGTTCAAGTGAAAAACAGAAAGGTAAATGTAGATAGAGCAGATTAAGTGAGGGGGAAAGGCAGAAGAAGATGATGGGAAGTTGTACATTTGTGCTGGGTAAATGAGCATCAGTCCTAGAGGCAAGTGGGTGCTGAAATCCAACTCATGTGACACTAACCAAGTCATGTTTCTTGGAGAGAGGCTGGGTCAGCCTGGAGAAAAGAGGAACCTTTTTCTTTGCACAAAAGTGTTTTCTGCTCCTAGAACTGAGCTGCCCAGTGGAGACATCTTTTTTCTAGTTGGTCCACCTAGAGGACCTTTCAAATCACACAAATGTGCCATATCAACTAGCAAAAGCCCTGAGGGAAGGAGAGGTAAAAAGGGAGCATATCACTTAGACCTGTAGGATAGGATATAGCCTCAAAGAAAGATAGAAATTGTTGAATTTGTATATGCTTTTGATAGAATTCAATTCAGCTGCAAGAGTACCCAAAGTAAGTAGTGAGAGCCAGCCAGAACTGGGCTGAGATCCTGGCTTAGTTTTGTGCAAGTTGGAGTGACCTTGGGCAAGTGAATCCATCTCTCTCTGGCTTTGTTTCCTTATCTATACAATGGGGATGCTAATACTTGCTTCACAGGCTTGTAGGGACTGAGATGTTCGTGAAGTTCTTCCCCCAGTGCTCCCTTCACAGCAAGACCTTAATAAATGTAAGCTATTCATGTTATAATCATCAAGGCATTAAATTTCATCCTGGTGAAATACAGACTGAAACAGGCCAAAATAATAATGATGATTAGGTGAACAATTTTCAACAAATATTTACTGAGAGGTTTTTCAATGTCAAGCAGAGTTGTAGGTTCTAGGGATATAACAATAAACTAAACAGAAAAGTTCCTACCCTCTTAGATCTTTCACTTTAGAGTGAAGAGAAAGACAGATGAATAAACAAAACTATGCTATGGGTTGGGTACTGAATTCCCATATGAAGAAAAATAAAGCACGTGAAGCAATAAAGAAAGATGGGGTAGGCACAGAAATGGGGGGACTATTTTATACAGAATTACCAGGCAAGTGCTAAATGTAGAAGTGCCATTTACATAGAGATCTGAATTTAGGAATGTTCCAGGCATCTTTAACAGCAGATACAAAGGCCCTGAGGTAGGAGCCTGCTAGGTGTATTTGGAAAGAGCATAGAAGCTACTATGGCTGGCATTGATTAATTTCTGTTAGGAAAGGGAGCAGGCAATGACGCAGCAGTGGGGGCCAGATCACAGAAGCAGTATGAGAATCTTTAATTTCTTAATTTCTAACGATCTGCATGAGAAATTTAGGATGTCAGTCACATTATTAATTAATCTGTTGCTGACTTTACTGTTGATTTTTCTTCTAACAGCTTTCTTTCCAATCAGTCTTCTAATGGTGGGTTTTAATCCCTACAGCACTTGTCCCTGGAAAGACAGATTATATAATCAGAGATCACATTACTACCTTAAAAAAATCACCTCCTCTTCAATTAAGAAGACGATAAAGTGGATATAAATTTATAAGTTTCTACTTGCATGTGTCCAAAAGTTCTAGAGAATAGGAATTCATTTAACTCCAGGTAAATGTGACACCATCATATGCACATTTTAAAGTTTAATTTCTAGAATTAAAAGTAGGCTTTGCAAAGCTTTTTTTGTTCTTTTTTTTTAGTTTTGTGTTTCTATTACAGGTTAAGAATATAATTGAAAAAAACTGAATAAGTGGAAGTAATAAATGATGGTGCTCTTCCCTAGATATTACCCCATGTCTCTCAATTTCCTTCTCACATCTTCTCTGTCTGCTTTGTTTTTTGGAAGTATATTAACCTCTGAAAATCACAATTTGTCTGAACTTCAAAAACTATTGCCCCTAACACACCATTGTAAAGCAATTATACCCCAATAAAGATGTTTAAAAAAAAAACAAAAAACAAACTATTGCCCTAAACTGTTATATAAAGTAACAAAAAAGCGTTCTTCATTACTTCCTAATGAATTTGGGAACGAACATTGCTTTCTGCTTCTAGTGGCTTTTAATCTCTGTCACAACTTTTTATATTCCCTTTTAGTTTTGTGCAGATTGGAGGACATCCATCTCATCTGAATCTCTTACACAGAAACAAACACATTACCCTTCTACCTTGAAGCCATATGGGAAATCTAAAGAAAGCATTCCAAATTATTTCCATTTTAATATGACAATTAGGGTTACTTTGGATCATTACAGCAATGCAAAGAAATAGTTAAAATACATCTAGATCAACAAAATCCCTGATCATGTTTGGGTAACAGTAATTCCCCCAATCACCTTGGTTCTTGTTCTAGCTCTCTGGATGTTCCTTTGACACTCTCCCTCCACACCCAGCTGGCCATAAATATCCTGCTCTTCCTGTCCTGCATCCCCTCTCCAATCTGGCCAATAATGCTGATGTGCCCTATAGTACCATCTGGGACAGTTATTAAACTATTAAATATTGCCTCTCAGCTTCAAGCCCACCCTACTATCCCCAGCTGGGGTCATGACTTTGCAAGGCACATTTTGCTCTGCCAGTAGGGGGCACTAGGGAAGATTGGAAGGCTGATGTGAGGGGAAGGGACTTGCTTCTTTCCCTTGGATTCCTCTGCCTGTTTGCGTCCTGTTGCTGTTTACTTCCTGTTTTCTTGTTCTTCCCAGGGTCTCCCAGCAATACACCTTCTTCACTTAGAAGTGGTGGTTCCTCACAGAAGCAACAGTTGGCAGTTATTCTAACACTTTTGGTGTGGTTGGTAGAATTGTAAGTTGGCCTCTAAATTCCCAGCCCCTGATGTACCACACTTTCTCCCAATTATTCAAGCAAACATTAATCTAGGTACTGCTGTGAAGGGATTTTGCAAAAGTAATTAAGATCCCAAATCAGCTGCCCTTAAAATAGAGAGACTATTGTTGTTGGACCTGGTTTAATCAGGTGAATCTTTAAAAATATGACATGGTCCTCCCTGGCATGAAAGATTAGAAGCTTAAGAAGGATTTAATGCAATGGTGATTCTCTATTGATGGTCTCAAAGATAAAGGGGTCACATGGTAAAGAATAAAGGCAGTCCCTAGGATCTGAGAATGACTCCCAGTTGACGGCCTGCAAGGCAACAGGCACCTCCATCCTAGGACTGCAAGAAACTGAATTCTGACAGCAACCAATGAACTTGAAAGGCAACCCTCAGACTCAGATGAGATAACAGCTCTGGCCAACACCTTGTAGCCTTCTGAGCAGATACTTTAATCTACAGAACTGTAAGTTAATATATAGGGGCTGGTTTAAGCTGCTCATTTTGTGGTAATTTATTACACAGCAATAGAAATGAATACAATAATCCTATATATGCCCCTTTGGGATTCTAGCACCAACTCGTTGTTGCCCTCTCCTCAGAGGCCTAGAACTCTTCTTTGAGTTCAAGGCACCAGCAGTAATCAAGCAGTGCACCCTTGTGCAGAAAAGGGTTGACTCAGTTCTCTGGGCTCTTGGCAGCCCCTTCAGGAATGGTGGCTCTGCCCTTTAAGTCATTCTTCTGTTTTCTTGAAGGATATCACATTTGCAGCCCAGGAGGATTATCAGTCTGTTTTCCCTGTAGAATTCCAGAAATTTGATAGACTTTCTTCATTTCATCTCATCTCTGTCTCCTTCATTCTGAGCTGAAACTGTTTGTGGTAATACAGCATTCTCAGAAACCATGGCTCTCCCATGTGTGTCAGGGGATCCACACCGTGAGACAAGAGGTTCTTCCACAGATCTTTCCTGGATAACTCCATCTCTGTACCTGACTTCAGTTCAGTTGTATGATTGGATCCCTGAGCCCCACCCCTAATCTCCTTAGCAGAAATATGTCCAGCCATACCCTTGGTCCTGTCTCCAGAGCACACTTTAGCATCTTTTGCAATCTGGACAGGCTGAGAATTTTCCAAATCATCAAGTGCTGGTTCCTTTTTGCTTAAAAGTCCTTTCTCAATTTATCTTTTTCCTCTTGCATTTTACTTTAAGCAACAAGGAAAAATCAGGCTGTGTCTTCAACACTTTGCTTGGAAATTTACTCAGCTGTATACTCAAGTTCATTGCTTATCAGTTCTGCTTTCCACACAACAGCAGAATACAATTCAGCTACATTTTCTGCCACTTTGTTATAAGGATCACCTTTCCTCCAGTTTCCAGTATCATGTTCCTCATTTCCTTCTGAGATCTCACCAGAGACAGCTTTATATGCTCCTCACTTCTTCCTGAGCTCTCAGAGAAACACCTTTAATATATATATATTTCCACCAACTTTCTCTTTAAAGCAACGCAAGCTTTTTAAATCATGTACCTCAAAATTCTTCCAGTCTTTATCCATTACCATATCCCAAAGCCACCTTCCACATTTTTAGGTATTTGCTAAAGCAGCAACTCACTTCTTGGTGCCAAAATCTGTAAAAGCTTCCTTAGGCTGTTAAAAAAAAAATTACCAAAAATTGAGTGGTTTAAAACAACAGAAATTGATTCTCTCACAGTTCTGGAGGCCAGAAGTTTGAAATCAAGATGTTGGCAGGACCATGGTCCTTCCGAAGGCACCAGAGAAGAATCCTTCTTCAACTCTTCAACCTTCTGGTAGTTCCTGGCATTCCTTGGCTTGTGGTCTCCTAACTGCAAGCTCTGCCTCTGCCTTCACATGGCCTTCTTCCCTGTGTCCCTGTTCCCTCTCCTTTTCTTATAATGACACCAGTCATTGGTTTTAGGGCCTATCCTAAATCCAATATGGTATTATCTTGGAAGTCTTACTTATATCTGCAATGACCTTATTTCCAAATAAGGTCACATTCACAAGTACCAAGGGTTAGGCCTTAGACATTAACTTTTTAGGGGGCATTATTAAACCTACTAAAGACTCCCAGTAACCAATAATCCAATAACCCCAAGGTAAGATGAGCTTCTCTGGTTGTCAACACCTCACAGATGTTGTTGAATATCATAGCGGAGAGAATTAGTGCATCTGTGTGATTCTATATAGAGAGAACACCTGGAAATTTATACTTGGTTTTTCAGGGATTTCTCCTCATGCACCTTTTCCCTTTATCGATTTTAATTTGTATTACTTTGCTTTAATGAACCACAACTCTGAGTACTGAGTCCTGCGAGTCCTTCTAGTGAATTATGAAGGGTGAGGGTAGTTTTGGGGACATCAAACACACCCCTGCTCAGAGGCCTGAGAAGCAGCTCCTCAGGATCCCTTCTCTAAGCTTCTAAATTTTAATAATTCCCACTTATTCTCCTATCCTCACAGTCCTAGGGCTGGTAGATACTTTGTGCTTTTGCTACCTCCATATTACCATACTGTTCCACTTTGATATTTTCAGTTCTTCAATAGTAATTTAGGAATCTTTACATTAATTTCTCTCTGTTAAAAATAATAATAAAAACAACTGGTGTGATTTCTTTTTCCTGAGTAGAACCTGACAGATACATCATCCTTAATTTTATGTTTCTATCTGCTTTTCCTTAGGCAATGTTATTCTGTGTGATGTGAACACTCTAGCACAGGCCATTCTGCTAGTCTCCATATCAACTTCCAACTACACTGGGCATCTCCACTTGGTTTTTCCATGAGAACCTGCATTCATTTTATTGTCTGAATCACAAATCAAAGGCTCCTCTTTCATCCTCTCTCTAATGCGTCAGATTACTTTTTGCATTATTTTGACCTCCTAATTTCTCTTTCGCCTATATTAATTTCTTCATTCCCTCTGGCATTTAAGACAGTTCAGTGTGAAAAGACAGAGTTGAAATGAGGTAGACATGGGTTCTAATCCTATCTTATTTAATGTCAATGTGAGGTAGTAATTTTATCTTTCCACAGTAATTTTGAGGAATAAAAGGTAAATGGGTTTGAAGTGCTGATATCAGTCAACTCCATCACATATCAGATACTCAAATAATTTCATTCTTCCCACCCATGCCACTTGTATTAGTTTGCTCAGGTTGCTATAACAAATACCATAGACTAGGTGGCTTTAACAACAGAAATTTATTTCTCAGAGTTCTGGAGGCTGGGAAGTCCAAGAGCAAGTTCCTAGTGAGAACTCTCTTCCTGGCTTGCAGACAGTTACCTTCTTGCTGTATCTTCACATAGCAGAGAGAGAGAACCCCTCTCTCATGTCTCTTCTTATAGGGGCTAATTCCATTCATGAAGGCTCTATCCTTATGATTTAATTACCTCCCAAAGACCCCACTCCCAAATATCATCATATTGGACATTAGGGCTCCAACATATGAATTTTGGGAGAATACATTCAGTCCATAGCACCACTGTTCTCTTTTACCTAGGTTACCACAATTATCTCCTAGCTGTTCTCATTTTTCTCCTATTGATTGTCCATACAACTGTCAAAGACACTTTTTCAAGAGACTAGTTGATTATCTTTTTCTTTGGTTTAAATTCCTTCAATTGCTTCCTGCTGAATAAAATCCAAATATATTAGCATAACAACCAAACTTTTCTTGACCTGGACCCAGTCCCATCCAGCCTTACTATCTTCTACTCTATCTAAGTTGTATCACAGTTTTGCTGATGCTGTTTGCTCCACTCTCAAATGCTCTCCGTATGCTGCCTGTTCCAGCTACCTCCCACCCTCACCTCCTACCCCTTGCTTAGAAAATCCTCCTTATCATTTAAGACTCAGCTCAAGCTGTTTTGACAATGGAGTTTTGGGTGGTTTCATCCCTGAATCCAAACACCCACTTGTCCTCCTCCTTGACGTTCCCTATTAGAAAGTGAGAGAAAAAGAAATTATAGCCAAATGGGGAAATATGATTATTTTGATTTCTGGGAAATTACCCTCTATTGTTCCACTATCCATTCATCTCTAGTGACTTGTGACTAGCACATAGTTTAAGTCTAGATAAAAGGGGCTTCTGACTTCATTTGTGGAATCTAGAATATCTGAAGTATCAGAGTAGCTGTCTAGATGAGAGGGGTCATGTTCCCATGCTGACCTCACAGGAGCAGGAAGTGAGAGGAAGGAAATGGAAGAAAGAGTAGGCTATGAGTATGGTCTTATGTCTTTTACAACTCAGGAACTGCCCCACTAGAAAGCAGGTTCCAGTGAATATTCTGGGATTTGATTAATAAGGTTAATAGCTCTTTCCTTAAAAAGTTGCCAAGACAAGGGTAAAGAAAGACAGAAGATTGGGCATGATGTTTTTTCTTGCCTATGGATAGTGGAGAAAATACAAAGGGCCAAAAACTCCCCTCCCACAAAAATAGTCAATTATTACTTCTTCTGAAAAAAATTTTTGTTTCCCCAGTGCTTCAAGAGTACTTTGCTCCAGTGTTCATACTTGTCCCTACTTGTCACAGTTTGTTTCTAGCTGTGATCTTGCACCTGTCTGCTATAATTTTTTTGTGGTTCAATTTCACTACTAGATTAAGAGCTCATTTTTTTTTTAGTAAGAATGAATAGTTTTCCATTTTTCTAATTTTTATGATTCCAATTCTCTTGAAGTAAATGCTCAAGAAATATTTGTTGTATGCATCAATTAATTGTGATGCTTCAGGCAGGACTGTTTGAAATTACTCTCCCTTTTGTGTGTGTGTGCGCGCGCACGCGTGTGTGTGTGTGTATGTGTGTGTGCTTCCTTTTTCTTGGCAAGAGTAAAACGAACATTAAAAACTATTGTTTCAAATGCTGGAGAGGGTGTGAAGAAAAGGAAATTGTCCTACACCGTTGGAATGAATGTAAATTGGTACCACCACTATGGAGAACAGTATGAAGGTTCCTTAAAAATCTAAAAATAGAACTACCATATGATCCAGCAGTTCCACTCCTGGGCATATATCTGGAGAAAACCATAATTTGAAGACACATGCACCTCAATGTTCATTACAGCACCATTTACAATAGTGAAGACATGGAAGCTACCTAAATATTCATCAACAGAGGAATAGATAAAGAAGATGTGGTACATATATACAATGAAATATTACTCATCCATTAAAAAGAATGAAATATTGCCATTTGCAGCAACAAGGATGGACCTAGAGATTATCATACTAACTGAAGTAAGTCAGAGAGAGAAAGACAAATACCATATGATATCTCTCCTTTGTAAAATCTAATTTAGAAAATGATAAAAATGAACTTATTTACAAACAGAAACAGACTTACAGATCTCAAAAACAAACTTATGGTTACCCAAGGGGAAGTGGGGTGGGGGGGATAAATCAGGAGCTTGGGATTTAAGACAGATGGCCAACAAGGACCTACTGTATAGCACAGGGAACTCTATTCAGTGTTCTATGATCTATATGAGAAAATTGTCTAAGAAAGAATGAATATATATATATATATGTATAACTGAATCTGTTTGCTGTACACCTGAAACTAGCACAACATTGTAAATCAACTATACTCCAAAAAAATTAAAATAAAAAAACCCCTAAAAAAACCTATTGTTTCCAGGTCATTTGGGGGCTAAATTTAAATGTTTCACATGTCCTTATTATATGTGTTACAGGACCTCATAATATTCACTCTGAAATTATCCAAAAACTAGGCTATACTTAACTACCAAGAAGAAAGCCTAATACTTCAGAAGGTAGATACTTCATTTTCTATAATCTAGGTATCTTGCAGTCGAAGTTTTTTATAGGTAATTTTTAAAACTTTAAAGGATCAAGATTTCTGCATTCAGAAGTCTGTTCTTTCACATTCTAAGAGAAGGCTCTCAATAATTTGGAGAGGGGTATATTTTATCACAACTGCTAAATCTAGGAAGATGTTGCCACTTCTTTTATAAGAATTATGGTTGAAGGGTTACAGAATTATGGTTGAAGGGACTTACTACAAGGTTTGAGGCAGTCCACTTTTCTGAGCTGAGGGATATAGCAATGCTGATTGATTTCTCGAGTAGGTAAGTATTCAATCTTTCAAGGCAAGCATGCCTGAGGAGGAGCAGGGCTCAACAGGAAGCCTTGTAGCTGAGGAAATATTTATATACAGCTGGGGAGAGTGAAAGGGAATTTAGATGAGAGTTAGTCTGAATGACTAAGCATACATTTGGGAAGATATCTGAGAGGTGGGATGGAGTGTGACGTGGGTAGTTCTGTTTAGAAAAGGGTAAACTTGCTGAGCACTGTGTCAAGGAGGTAGGCTATTGATGAATTCTATGGAAAGGATCTACTGCCTATGTCTGGTTCTTTGTTCTTTTCCATTCTCCACTTATTTAAATCCTGATACTTTTCTAAGGCCCACTCTAATTACCTCTACTTCCCTAAAACTTTCCCATGACCTATCTAGGTGACAGTTCTCAAAGTACACTGTTCAAGCCTTAAATGATTCACATCACTTTTTGTGCATTCTAGTTATTTATGTCCAGGTCTCTCTATGAGACACGAACCCAACTACAACTAGGGAGGATCATTCAGTACAAGAGTTTTGTTTTTTTGTTCCTGATGTTTACATCATAATTTGTATTTTATGAGGTCTTAATTTTTGCCTTCTGTACATCCCTCATATGTATTTTCTGAAAGCCTTCTCAAATTCTTTGTGGAACGAATATGGAGAAGAGGTGGTGGTGGGGGTGAAATAGCTGGCTTTACTATATGACCTTATGATAATTACAAAACAATAATAAAAATAGCAAACATTTTAAAAAACAGGTTGTGCCAGACACTGTTTTAAGTGCTTTATTTAATTCTTATAAAAGTCCTGTGCATTATGGATGATTATCCTATTTGACACTCGAGAAAACTGAAACTTGGAGAGTTGGGTAGTTTTCAAGTCACACAACTAGACGATGGCTGACCCAGCATTTAAATCTAGGTAATTTAACCTCAAAGGACACCCCCTTAACACTCTACTTTGTGTTAGCTTCATACTGCTGCTGTATCAAATTGTCACAAATTTCATGTTTTAAAAAAACACAAATTTATTACCTTATAGCTTGGGGGTCAGAAGTCCAACACGGGTCATACTGGGCTACTATTCAGCCATAAAAAAGAATGAAATTTTGCCACTTACAACAACATGGATGGGCCTGGATGGTATTATGTTTAGTGAAATAAATCAGACAGACAAATACTTTGAGATAGCACTCATATGTGGAATCTAAAAAATAAAACAAACTAGTAAATATAACAAAAAAGAAACAGATTCACAGGTCCAGAGAACAAACTAGTGGTTACCAGTGGTGAGAGGGAAGGTGGGAGGGGCAAGATAGTGTAGGGGATTAAGAGGTACAAACTTCTACGTATAAAATAAATAAGTTATAAGGATATATTGTACAGCACAGGGAGTATAGCCAATATTTTATAAGAACTATAAATGGAGTACACCTTTAAAAACCATAAATCGCTGTGCTGTACACCTGAAACTTACATAATACTGTAAATCAACCATACCTCAATTAAAAAAATACAGAGAATTTATTTCCATTGCTTTTGTGAGTACCAGGTAAACATATATTTTTGTGTTTTGCATAGTTCTGTTGTCTCTCCAACAGAATGGCACTTTTTCATATTCTCGATATTGCCTAACAGAGTACTATACTCACAGAAGGTGCACTATAATGGTTTATTGAATATTAATTGCTATCAGATCTCCAGACTTCTCTCAAATCTGCATTCCCCATTTCTGCCACTGCAGAACCTAAAATACCAGGATACAATTTTCTTGAAGGGAAGGACAAAAGAAAGATGGTTAGTCTGGCAAATGAGATGTCTTCAGAACTGGGCCTTGTGAAGACACATGGCAGTATGCCAGAGATAAAGTCTACAATGGCCAAACCAACAAGGGTCAAAAGCAATAATAAACACTGGAGGGCATCTCCTAGGAACAGAGATTCAGGCATAAAGTAGTGGATTCAGAAATTAAAGTTAAGGTTGATTGTCATCGAATGCATGTTACACATACAACTGTTGGATTTGAGGTGCTTACTACCATTGTGCATGGAAATGCTGGCTACATTTAAAGGTCCAGGGCTACAGTTGATAGAGGGCAACTGTGAGATAATGGATATTGTGAGGAATAAATATTTGAGGGTTGAGTAAATAAGACTCCCTAGCTAGATGGCTTGAGAATATTCCTGGCAATCTTTGCACTTTTCTTGGTAGACCTAGCCAGGGTAAACTGGACTGAATTCATACTGATATTCATTCTCTCCCTCTAAAAATATTTAGCCATATGGCCAAATTACTTTCTCCTTTTTCTCCAGGACAGTAGCTCTTATTCCTGTGAAATATTCAAAGATTTTATCTCCTATTAACTTTAGTGCAATAGTTTGTGTAACATATTTTGAAGTTTGATATGTCTGAAAATTTCCACTTCTGTCTAATGTATATTGGTAAGCCCTCCAGACAGCCACTAAACCTCCTTTAACTCTCTGAATTGGGCTAGGAGAACTCTCGATGGGTGCTCGGCGGGTAACAAGTTCATTGAGCTCTACAGGATAAAAATATGGCCTTCGAACAAGAAATTTCCGTCACTTTCTCCAGCCAAATAATTTTATAGTACTTGATACATTGTCTTCTACTAGAAATATGTCTGTTTGGTTTAGGATATGCAGAATGAGGAAGGAATAAAAATAGTATCAAGATTTATGGTTTACTTTCTTATGAGCTGTGGTTTCTTTTTATGTTCAGTCAGGATGTGATGGAAGTACTGTCTAGCCATCTCTCTCAATGAGAAAAACTAACAACTGCCCCTGTAATTGGCAACTTTGAAAAAATAAAAAAGTTAAAAAATGAACCATATGATTCATAATGTCTGAGTGTGCAAACTCTTAGTTGTTTCCTAATAATCTCTTCCCTCTTTCTTTGGGCACATGGCTGTCCTGTAAAGCTATGTAACAGCCTTCTAAGCAGTTATGTAACTGCATAAATGAATTTTCCTTGGTGAAAAGTGAATGTAAGTGATGTATACAAATTCCACCTAATTTAAAAAATATATTGGTAATCTTTCCTCTTTTGCACTGGACATAAGACAGATTCACACTGATCTTCATGGCAGAAAGAACCATGACTGAGGCAAGCCTGGAGGCCACTTGTTGGTGATAGCAGAACTACTGCACCAGCCTGAGTCCCTGAATAACATTATGAAACAGAGTCTGCCTACCCTCTTGAACTGTTACAACATGGAAAAATAAATAGTTATGTATCTGAACTACTGTATTTTGAAGTATTTTTGTTACAGCAGCTTAGATGTTATTTTAATAACACATTGAGTGAAAATTAAGTGGGAACCATTCTTCCTAACTGCAAAATCTTGACTTCAACTAGAAATCTTGAAAGAGATGGAAATTAACTGAAGCCTTAAGATGCCAAACATTGAGAATTAGGACCAGGAGACTGATCTCTTTCTGAATGTGTAAAGACCAGAATTTCTGGAAATGTCAAGAGGAGCTCTAAGATGTCTCCACAACAAAATTCAATGTGTGTTTTGTGAAAATGGAAGAATGACAAAGCTGGGTTCTCTTTTATGAGCTGGACTTTCATTTCAGAGAAGGATGGGAAAGACATCTTTAGAATTTAGTCTTTGTAGAATGTTCCAAGGCAGATATAAAGGGAAGAGACCAATTCCATATGTATTTTTAAAATGTGTTTTTGTATAAGCCGTACAGCTGCAGTCTAGAGGACCTCACATTTGCTAGGTGTCTGTCACTGTTTATGAAGATGAGGTTGGTACAGCGTGTGGATTACTGAAAAGGATGGTAAGAAATACATAAAGACATTGCTTCTTAGGCTTTCATTTCCCATTGAAAGTGGTAAAAGAGATCTAAGAAATTGTAAGAGAAGAAAAACCAATATGACTTTAAACAAATTCCGTTGATTCTGCTTTGTGGTGTTATTTGCCATTTGTGTTTAATTTTTCCTGATTAGACTATATATTTCTTGAGGTCAGGATATAAAGTATCACATCCTAAATATTTCTAAGAGTTGCAGTCTCCTCCTCTTCCCATGGAAAACAATATTCTAAATATCAAATTTCTCATAAATCATTGGACAAATATACTAGGTAAATGCTTAAAAATATTTTATGCTTTAAATATTAATATAGACATCTTTGGGGAGAATTGATTTGTCAAAATGGTCTACATAAAAGCATCAAGGAAAAGTTCTTAGGCTACAGCCCTGTTTCCTGAAATAAGTTCTTGAAAGAATTTATTACACAGTTGCATGTTCATTTTGACAGCCTCACTGTATTTTTTAACATGTAGATTTCTTTCTCTGTGTAGGTGCTGTAAAGTATTCTGGGAGCTGCTTTGCTAAAAATAAGCCATCTGTGTCAATAATGAGTGCTCAATGTACAATCTACTATCATTTGTACCTGCAAAGTTCAAGAAGGTAACTTTAGGTGAAATTAAAAACTTTTATGCAATTGAATGGCATATCTTCCAAAAATCTTACTTATTAAGCTAGTTTGGTTCTTCTTAATGAGTTGCTGCCCTCCAACTCATAGATTCTTCACATAATAGGCACACTGACAGGATGCAGAAATGAGATTAGGTAGAATACTGGGATTTAATAATAATTTTATCTTCCTCAATCTACATGTTCTCTACAGGACTCCTACTGGCCATGAGTTACCTACCTGTAATATTTTGGCATTTGTACGGTAACTTTGGAACCAATATCTTTTCTAATCCCCATTATCCCTTACCACATGCAAATGACTTTTCTGTGCCACTTTCTGCCAACCCTACTAGCCAAGGATTAGATTCGCCAGGGTTCTCCCAATCTTGTTAGATTCCCATCTCCCCTCAGTGGAATGATTGTATTTTAGCCTTGGGCTATAGATTTCATCTGAGAAAACCAAATGCAGATCATCCTAGAAAATCTAACTGCAAGTCATTTGGGAAGTATAGGTAGGCCAAGAAAAAAGTGAACTTGCAGGATGATGCTTAGGAGGGTTGTGTCTCTAGGGCCACATCCTTTCTACCCCACTATATGTGCTGGTAAAAAAAAAAAAACAAATAAAAAGTAGAGACAGGAACAATCAGTGATTAACTTTTTTCAGGTACAACAATTATAAAATGTATTTTTTGGCTATTGTTTTCCATAGTACAAGACCTGATGGAGATCTTCATGTTGGAATGTACCATAATATGTCAGTAAGATATTTAAGACATTCCTATTTAGTCTTAACTAGTTTTTGGTAACTGAGCACAAGGAAATGATAAATCAAATTTTAAAAATTGCAGAAGGGCTTCCCTGGTGGTGCAGTGGTTAAGAGTCCGCCTGCTGAGGCAGGGGACACGGGTTCGTGCCCCGGTCTGGGAAGATCCCACATGCTGCGGAGCGGCTGGGCCCGTGAGCCATGGCCGCTGAGCCTGCGCGTCCGGAGCCTGTGCTCCGCAACGGGAGAGGCCGCGGCAGTGAGAGGCCCGCGTACCGCAAAAAAAAAAAAAAAAAAAAAAAAAAAAAAATTGCAGATGATTTAGGATGCCACTGCCATGCACTAATTATTTTTTAGCCATTAGCTATAAAAAAAGGTTTAATAGATTGTATAAAACGTTGAGAATGGCTACCTTGGCTTATATCCTTTTAAGGTATCATCATAAGAAAAAGAAAGCAGATGTCACAGGAAGAGGTCAAGATACCAAGCATCACAAATATGTGATGACTAAGTTACTGAAAGGAGCCATTAGTGACTCTAGAGGAAATCATACAATCATGCCTTTACCTTCTATTATGGTATGGGATGATCATTAATCAGAGTATGTGTTACAAAGGCAGTAAAATATATATTGATTTATGGAATAGTTTTACAATGATGGTGGTATGGACCTTGGAGACCCTGCAGTGGCTCATGTCTGTGAGATGACTGACTTGAGAGGGGTATGACCCAGTCATAAACTGTGATCTGATTCTTCTTTGTTAAGATAAGGAGCCTGCTCAGAGAATCAAATCCAAAACGATGTTCTACTCAACTGAGATCTCTTAGAGACTCACAACAGGACAGTTTTATAAACTGAAGATACAACAAATGTGCTGGAAAAATGCACAGAACTGAAAATATGAGGTACCTTCCTGATTCCTCTTTCTTGTCTTTGTACATCCTTGCTACTCTATGGATCAAAATGAAGTAAATCATGAGAATAATAAGCTATAAGAAATCTTTCTAGTCTCCACTCCCAAAGCCACTTTGACTTCTTACCTTAACAGCATTGGATGGGAGACAACCACCCGGTGTGAAGAATATTACTTTCCCTAACAGGGAAGCATACTTCAATTGGGTTGGAACCACTGTGTTTTCCTTAGATGGCTCTATAGCTTAGCTGGGTTAAGACTGTGTCCACTATTTCAGGCACACCACAGCTTGGTTAGTATCATGGTCAACTGAGGCCCTGGTCCCATTGCAAGCTCCCCCGCCCCATGACTTCATGAAGTAGTGCACACAATGGTGATAATGATTATTCATGATCATGATCATGACAACAAAGGAATCAGAGCTAATATATATTGAACACTGTCCTAGCTCAAATAAATTACCTTCTTTATTTTGTAAAGAAGGAAAATGAACCCTAGAGAAATTATATGTTGCTCATTATCACAGAATTAAATAAATGAGGAAGTTATACAGAATTTCTGCTCTTGATTTTCCCTCCTATTTCATCATGACCTCATTTTAGCCTCATAAGAATCTTTTTGCCCCACAAGGGCTTTATTTTTGAGTTAGTTTCCTAGGAATGTCACAAAATGGGTGGCTTGAAACAACAAAATTTTTTTTCTGTCACAAATCCAGAGGCTAGAAGTCTGTGATCAAGGAGTCAGCAAGCTTGGTTCCTTCTGGAGTCTCGAAGGGAGAATTTGTTCCATGACTCACTTCTAGCTTCTCCTGGTGATTGCTGGCAATCCTTGGTGTCCCCTGACTTGCAGCTGTATCACTACAGTTTTTAACCTCCTTTTTCATATGGTGTTCTCCCTGTGTGTCTCTGTGTTCCTGTGTCTTTACATAGCCTTTTTCTAAGGACATTAGCCATTGGATTTAATGCCCATCCTAATCCAGTATGACCTCACCTTAACCTGATTACTGCAAAGATCCTATTTCTGAATTAGGTTACATTCACAGGTATTGGGAGTTAGGGTTTCAACATGTCTTTTAGGGAGACAAAATTCAATGAGTGCTTTTATTCCCTGTTGCTCTTTAAATTGCTCACTAGTAATTTTTCCAGAAACTCAGTTGTAGGAATAAAGTCTAGGCAACCTCAGCTATCATCCTGATAACATGAAGTTTCCTTGAAGCAAGCATGTGTATGGGGACCTGACTACTCTCTTAAAATGGGCAGGAGAGCAAAACACAAACCAATACCACCAAGAATTACACTGCCACTCCAATGGGACTGTATCTTGAGTGACTGCTTTACACTGGCTTCACTGCAGCTCAGAGAGATGGTGCTTTCCTCTTAAGTCATGTAGCACAGACAACATAAAAGCTCATGCCAGATGTTTCTTCTGCTGCTTGTTGACAGAACCAAATTATTTATGAGCATATCACCTTTCCTTGGAGGATGGGTGCTGCTCAAACTCCCCATCTACAAATTTGTTCTCATATGATGAATGAGGAACAGAGTAGAATTGCTTGGAATCAGGTGTCCTAATCAGCTCAGAGCAAAGAGGGTTATAAGCGACAGGGTTAGAGGAATCAATTCAGAGAAAGAAAATAGAAATGCTAAGGTTATCAGTTTAAAAAAAAAAAAAGAAGTACAGAAACATTACTTCTAATTGCTACCCATGCAGTAAAACATAATCATTGATTAGGGAATCCAAGCAAGCGGTCTCTTTTGGGTCCAGATGGTGACAGTTAAGGCTATTATGTGTATTGCAATACCATTTGTATTTTTGAGAACACTGATACCAGATTCCAATATCCAAGTGGAACTTGTGTGGATTTCTGCTTGTTCTAATTTCTGCAGTACCTGAAACATATTCACAGCCTCTCCATCTGCATCACATTCCTGAAGCCTGCCATGCATCATTTGACAATCTACAGGCTCTGCTCTTTCCATGACCCCCGTCTTTCCCACTGCATCATTTAACTTGAATATGTTCAGCCACAGAGGCTCTCCAAATCACTTAGTGACCAAGGGCAGAGTTATGGACTACCCATGAGGGAATGAGTCGTATCATGAAGGCCATGGAAAAAAAGAGACATTTTTCAACATATTATGTGTGTTGTAGAAGATGAGTTCAAATGTAGGACACCACACAAATTTAGTGGTGCATAATAGATAAGTAAATTTTTTACAAGAAATGTCAAGCATATTCAGAATCTTTAACAATAAGAAAATGAAAAGTTAAATGCTTGTTGTCAAATAGGCACTGTGGGATCACAGTTTAATAAGCAAGGTCCTTTCCTCTGCTAATATTACTCGCAGAAAAATAAGAAACTGGACAAGGCTCTCAAGTTATTGGGGCATACTCTGTTTTTTTTCCAAACACCTAATTTTGAATATGTGCCATACACATAGTGAGTCTGTCACTCTTTTGCTTGGAACAAGAATGGAGATAAAACAGAGGTAAATATAAGGTATCTCTGTTCTCAAGATGCTCTTTTGAAAAGAGGTTCTTGTGTCTCCATTAATTTGCTTAATATAGAATGACTATATAATAGTAATAAACCACCATTTGTTAAATGTTTACATGCTCTAAACTCTTTACATATATAATTTCTAATCTACCCAAACCATTTGTCTATTTGTTAGATGTGAAAACTGAGGCCCAGACATTCAGTAACTTCAGCCTCTAACCAAATCTGCCAGACATCGGAGGCCATGCTTATTTACTACATGGTACTGCCTCTCATGAAAGTGTTTTAAATGCTGAGAAACTTGCTATAATTTAGACTTCTATGTTTTTGTTAATACTATTTTCTGAATTATAACACACTTATAGCGTTAGACAGATTTTACTGCAATAATGCTATATAACAAACCATCCCTAAATCTCAGTGGCTTACCATAACAAACATTTTTTCTTGCTTCTATGTCTGTGGGTCAACTGAAGTTTGGCTGGTCCTGGTTGAGCTTAACTGGGTTCAGTGAGTTCACCTGCGGGTCAGGTTGTATTTATTCCATATATTCCATTGTAGAACAAGTAGCTACACAGAGCATGCTCTTCTCATTGCAGGAACACAAGAATCCAAGGCAAATCACAAAACAGTATTTAAAATCTTTGCTTGTGTCACATTTGCTACTATTCCATTGGCATATGCAAGTCACATGGCCAAGCTCAAGAGCAACAGGCAAGGAGGGAAAATATATTGTCTACATTAAAGAGAGGTATGCCTACTTATCTTGGCAAAGGGCATGGATATACATTTCCATAATAGAAATGGAGATAAGAATGGACACAGTAATCCAATCTATCACCAACACCTCTCAGTTATTCATAAAATGTTGTAGGTTTTACAAATATATTTGGTAGAACTACTGGGAAATCAGTGTAGGTAGATTTTCATCTACTCAAACCAGAGAAGTTTGTTTTTATCAATTTTATATATTGGGCTTCTGTAAATTTATATCAATTTACTTTGAACAAAGGGTAAATAAAACAGTGCTTAGAAACCACTGGCTTAGGTGATTATAGCTAACAAAAAAGTCATGTATGTAACTTTGGGACAGTCTACATATTTTATAATTAATTTACTATTATCTTCTGCTTTAGGTGGATGAGATTAACCTGTGCTCATAAAAACAGATGTTATGGCAGAATGGTTAAAACTCTGATTTTGGCACTACCTAGCTGTGTGATTTTGAGCAAGTTACTTAACTTCCTTCTATACACTGTTTGTTTTTTTTCAACAGTCAAGTTGCAATAATAAAAATATCTACCACAGGATTATTGTGAATAATAAGAGAACAAAAGCACATAAAATGTTTAGGACAATGCCTAGTACTGGGAAATACACAATTAGTGATGCTTACAAGAGACCCACCATTAAGAAGAATGGTAGGGCAAAGCAGATCTAACCTAGTAAGATACTGAAAGCAGATATTCAGGTGACAGCCTAATTATCATCAAATTCTATTCATTCAAAAATATTTACATACATTTTGAAAGCACAAAATAATATGTATAATATGTATGAATGTTAAGGTAGAAATATTAAAATGCATACCTATCACTCAGCATTGGACCAAAAACTTAAATGTTACCAATTCCTTTGTATCAACCTGTGCACTCCTCCCCATCCCATCTCCCTGCTTTACACACATCTCCCAACTATCATATCTATGTAGTATAGCATAATCGTCAAGAATGCAGACTCTGAGTCAGACCAATTACTTCGGGCAAGTTACTTAACCCCTTTTTGCCACAGTTTCCAAATTACTACTTTGGGGATAATTATAATATCTATCTCATATAAGAATTATATTAATACATTTGTAGCATGCAGAAAGAGGCCTTGCATATAGTAAGCACTGTGCCAATCTTAATTTTTTATTATCATTATCGTCATTGTGATTAGTAACACACACATTACTAAATAATATTCTGTTTGGCTTTGCTTGGTTTTGAGCTTTACAAAAATTGAATCATTATGTCTAGTCCTCTCTTGCAGCTGACTTTTTAACCTAAGATTATACTTCTAAGTGTCATCGACATATTGTATAATTTTCCATTAAGTGAATACACTATGATTCATTTTCTTGTTGTTTTCATTTCACATTTCTATTATGAATGATGCTGTTATGATTTTTCGAAATAAAATCTATTGGTATACAAACTCAAGAATTTTCTCAGACTGATACCTTGAATAAAATTGCCAATTGTTTGGATTTTATGATCAACCATCTAAAATAGGACCAAATTGTTTCCAATGTGCTTCTATAAATTTATATTTCAACATGCTGATCCTTGACCTTGGCAGACTTCTTAATTTGTGGCCAAAGTAAATTCACTGGAATTTAATTTGCATTTCTGGATCATAAGACTGAACCTAATTTTTATGGGTATTGTCTCTTCATGTTTTCTCTTTTGTGATATGTCTACTCTTTTTTTTTTGCCATTTTCCCTGGATTATTTTATTTTTCTTATTGAGTTGTGTTACTTATTCTTTAGGTATCATTTCATTATTGGTTATGTATGTTAGAGATACTATCTACAACACAGAGTTAATTTGCACTTTCCTCATGGTACCTTTTTATAAATAGAATTTCTTAATTTTAAGATAGTTAAATTTATTAATCTTATCTTCTATGTTCAGTATTTTAAATCATTTCCTAACCCCAAATCAGAAATCGTTCTCATACAATTTCTACCAAAATTTTAAAGTTTTACCTCTTACGTTTAAGGGCATAGCCATCTGGCATATATTTTTGTGTATGGTGTGTGGTAAAGGTCCAACTTAATTTTATCCAAATTGATAAAAGCATCGCTTATTAAATTGTTCCTTCTTTTCCTCATGGTCTGCAAGGCTATTTCTGTCATACACTGAGTTTGCATATATGCGTGGCTCTATTTTGGGGCTCTCTCTTACCCTCTCCGAGTGTGTGTACGTGCACGTGCCGTGTGTTCCACAGGTCACTTTCCTGCAGAATTACACCACCACCTTAATTAAAACAGCATTATAATAAGATTTGATAAATGGTACATCAAGCAGTCCCTTTTTATTCTTCATCTTGAGTAATGTCTTGGCTACTCTCAGGCTTTTGGTATTCTATATAAATTTTAAAATCAGCTTGGTATTCTGAGGTTTAACTATGATGGATCTAGGTGTGAATTCCTTTTTATTTATTCTATTTGGGATTAATTTCATCTCTTGCATTTGTAGAGTGCTATTTCTCATCAGATCTGAAAAAAAATTACAGATATTATCTCTTCAAATATAACTTATTCTTCATACTATCTATCCGTTTTCCTGAGACTCTGGTAGAGTATACATTATACTAACTCATTCTGTTTTCTCCATTGTTCAGGCCATTTAAAAAATATCTTTCATTTTCTTTTCTCTTTATGCAGGAGTCTGTGTGTTTTACTTTTATCTTCCAATGTACTAATTCTCTCTTTTAGGTACTCTTAGTTGTACCTAATCTGCTTTTTAACTCTTTCACTGATCCTCTGATTTTAACAATTTTCATGAAAAATTTATTTTTAAAAATATGGCTTGTTATTTTTAGTGAGTTATTTTAAAAATAAAATCTCATTTTTTAATTTTTGTAATATTTAATTCAGTTTATAAACCATTTTTGATAATTTCAATATCTAAGTGCTATGGGGGCATAACTCTGCTGTTTCTTATTTTTACAGACTCTCATTCATTTAATTTTTCCTTAAGCATTTATTTGCATTTGTTGTAATAAACCCAAATTTCACTGATTTTATTATGTATGAGTGCTGGAAGCCTAAATTGAGAAGGTTATCATCCAGAGATGATTTTGAAATATAAATTGGTACAAGCTCTTTGTAACCAATATGATGCTCCTTATGTAGTTAAACATCTGAAAGACTCACTTACCTCCTTCCTTATGTCCTTACAAGAAGCCATATAGTGTATGGACAGTTGGTGATCCTTTTATGCCCTTTTGAGTTATTAGCTAAATGAAGGAACCTCAAGTTCCACCCTTTTCCATTTCATTGTCCTTAGAATCCTGATCAATATTAGTCTTATGGTGGACAGACTTTCAGATGGCCACATTGATTTCCACCTCCTGGTGTACATGCCCTCTCCTTGAGTATGGGCAGGACCTGTAACTTGCTTCCAACCACTATGGCAAAAGTGATCAGATACTATTCTGATCATTATGTTACATTATATAAGACTCCATTATCTTAGCTGACTTGCTCTAAAATCTTGTTCCCTTTGCTGACTTTGAAGAAAGAAGCTATCATGAGTCTCAAACTGCAAGAAAATGAATTCTTCCAACAACATTAGTGAACTTGGAAACAAACCCTCTCCAACAGGTTTTCAG
This sequence comes from Phocoena sinus, assembly GCF_008692025.1. Lineage (NCBI taxonomy): Eukaryota > Metazoa > Chordata > Mammalia > Artiodactyla > Phocoenidae > Phocoena > Phocoena sinus. The sequence goes on along the minus strand of NC_045772.1, from coordinate 30,286,963 downwards.
ATGAGAACCCGGACCTTGCTGATAGCTTGATTCAGCCTTGCAGACGACTCAGCTAATCTAAGACAACTAGTCCACAGAAACTGTGAGATAGTAAATGTATCTTGCTCTAAGTCACTAAGTTTATGGTAGTTTGTTACGCAGCATAAAAGAGAAACATAGCCTGATAGTACCATTTTCCTTCACAGAGAGACCACCTTTTAATGTTTTACTTTTCATTGCTCCCTGCCCTTGTTTCAGCGGTCTTTTTTTTTTTTTTCTTTCCCTCTCAAAGGGGTAGGGGCTAGTAGTGTTTAAGATGGAGAATTTGAGAGCTGTTTAGAAATTTTCTTTTATTTACTGTATACCTCAAAGTGCACTGAAGTTTTGTTTTATCAAGGACTTGGTTGTTAAATAGAAGGATGGTCTTCCAGTATCTGGTCTGCCTTACTTTTTAAAGCAAAAGTCCCCAAATTCAATTCTTATCACTGGAGTGAGGAAAAAACAATGTGTTTTATGACTGATACATAGAGTCTAAAGTGCATATCACTTTTTGTTGGAAGAAAAGACTTCATTTGCAAGGATGCAGTTTTCAGATGAGATAAAGGTGTGTGGTGAGTTATATTGATCTTATGTTTTTAATATATTGACTTCATATTGATTCACTATCCAATGAGAGAAATGGAAATAAAAAAGGGAGAAGGAGGTGAATTAAATGTTTAGCATTGTAGAAATAACATCTAATCAAATACTACCTGGAAAGAACTAAAAAGGTGTGCCCAGAGTGACTGCCAAAAGAATTCAGACACTCTTCCCAGATTCTTTGCATTTCCCTTTTTTTGGGCCAATTTGGGCCAACAGACAGGAAAAACAAACAAAAACAAAAAAATCTAATCCATTTTCTTTTTCCTCCTCTGCCTATCAGAAGCTAATGCCTACCTACGCCAGTAAGGCAAGGCTGTCACAACCAAGTCAAATGAATGATTCTTTTATAAGTTTGTCTATAGGGATTTATTAAGCAACCACTAATCACCTACTATCAGTCCTTTAAAATCCAACCATGGATCTTAATTTATCACTATTCTTCTACTTTCTAGTTGATATTCTCTATGAAAGTAATACTAATATGATTGCTACTAAAATCATCATTACCTTTTTCTCTTCAGTTATGTGAATAAGATTCAGTGGTTTCTGTCTACGTGCCAGAAAGTATGTTAATTGATTTACATACGTTGTCCCCAGTTAGTCTCAAAATAGGCCTTATCAAAATTACTTATGACATTATTCTGAAGAAAATTATTAAAATACTCATAGTAACATATGTTTTGCAAGTCAAACAGTACAGAAAGATATAGTGATAAACAGCAGGCCCCTTCATCCCTCCTCCTTATCCTCAACATTCCACTCTGCAGAGGCAAACTCTTTATTTTTAACAGTTTTATCTAATATTTAACTCTATATTTTAAAATAACTCACTTAACAGTCTGTTTATTGCCTTTAAAAATTTTACACATTATAGTCTGAACTCCTTTGATGAAGGCTGCTTTCCCCTTAAAATCAGGAATAAGGCAAGGATGTCCCTTCCCAGCACTTCTATTTGGCACTGTACTAGAATGCAATAACACAGGAAAGGAAATAAAGGGTATATAGATTGGGAACTAAAATTAAATTGTATTTGTTTGATGATGACATGATTATATACTTAGAAATCTCAGAGTTGACCAAAAAAGTCCCTGGAATTAATAAGCTATTATAGCAAGTTTGTAGAATACAAGGTTAATACACAAGTCCATTGCTTTCCTATATACTAGTAACAAAATATTGAAATCTGAAATTTAAAACACAATACCATTCACATTAGCATTATAAAATGAAATGTTTAGACATAAATCTAATGAAAATTGTACAGGAACTATATTTGAGGAAAACTATAAAATTCTGATGAAAGAAATCAAAGATCAAAATAAATGGAGAGATGTTCCATGTTCATGAAAAAGAGGACTCAATATTGTTAAAATACCTGTTCTCAACTTGATCTACAGATTCAATGCAATCCCAATCAAAATGCCAACATGTTATTTTGAATATATCAACAAACTGATTATAAAATTTATATAAAAAGATAAAAGATCCAGAATAGCCAACACACTTGGAAGAACAAAATTGGAGGAATGACATCACCGAATTCAAAGACTTACTTTAAAGCTACAGTAATCAAGACAGCACGGCATTGGAGAAGGAATGCACAAATAGATCAACAGAAAAGAGACACCAGAAATAGACCCACACAAATAGAGTCAACTGATCTTTGACAAAGGAACAAAGCAATTAAATGAAGAAAAAAAATATATTTTTTCAACAAATGGTGCTGGAACAACTGGATATCATTGTGGAAAAAGAAAGAAATTAGACAGATTTTAAATCTTTAGCAAAAATTAAATCAAAGTGAATCAGTGACCTAAATGGAAACACAAACTATAAAACTTCTAGAATAAAACAGGAGAAAATCTAAGTGAACTTGAGTTTTTAGATACAACACTGTAAGCATAATCCCTGAGGAAAAAAAATAGATGTTAGACTTTATTAAAATTAAAACTTCTGCTCTATAAAAACACCATTAAGAAAATTAAAATATGAGCAACAGACTGAGAAAAAATATTTGTAAAACACATAAAGGACTTGTCTCTAAAATAAACAAAGAACTCTTAAAGCTCAACAATAAGAAAACAATCCAATTTAGGAATGGGGAAAAGATGTGAGGAGACACGTCACCAAAGAAGATGTACAGATAGCAACTAAGCATATGAAAAGATGCTCAACATCATGTCATAAGGGAACTGAAAATTAAAACATCAATTAGATATGACTACTCATATATTAGAATGGTTAAAATGCAAAATATGACAATGGCCAATGCTGATAGGGATGCAGAATACCTGGAGGTTTCATTCATTGCTGGTAGGAATGCAAATGGTCCAGCCACTTTGGAAGACAGTTTGGCAGTTTCTTACAAAGCTTAACATAATCCTACCATATTATACAGCAGTCATTCTGCTAGGTACTAATCCAAATGAGCTGAAAGCATTTTGTCCATATAAGAATCTGTACATAAATGTTTCTAGCAGCTTTACTCATAATTACCCCAAACGAGAAGCAACCAAAATGTCATTTCATAGGTAAATGAATAAATAAACTAAGGTACATACCTACAATGAAATATTAATTGGCAATAAAAAGAAATGAGCTATTAAGCAACAAAAAGGCATGGAGGAAACTTAAATGTATATTGCTAAGTGAAAGAAGCCAGTCTGAACAGGCTAACTATTGTATTATTCCAACTATTTGACATTCTGAAAAAAGACAAAAATATAAAGACGGTATAAAGAGAAGTGACTGCTGGAGGTTTGGGTAATAGGGAAAGAGATGAATAAATGAAATACAGGGGAAATTTGGGGGTAGGGAAACTATTCTTATGATATTGTAATGGCAGATACATGACATTATGCATTTTATCCTCTTCCTTCATGCACAGGACTATATAACCAAAGTGTAAACTTTAATGTAAACTACGGACTTCAGGTAGTAATGATTATCAATATTAGTTCATTAATTATAACACATATATTATACTAATGCAAGATATGAATAATAGAGGAAACTGTATGTGTGTGGGAGGGGTTCTTGAGAATTCTGTACTATAAGCTCAATTTTTCTGTCAATGTAAAACTGTCCTAAAAATAATTAATTAAAAGAGCTTACACGCTATATTCTGACTCCCTACCATGAATAAGGTTGTTTTAGTTTTCTAATACTACCTTTCCTCCTCTCTCCATATATTTCTTCTTAATTTTTGTTGAATCGCCACTCAATGAAGAGATGATTATAATGATGTAAATACCATTAACAACTGAGCAGTGCAGAATGTTATGATTACACTTTGCTTCTTGTACATCTATTCTTTATTTTCCTGTAGTTTTAACTGCTTTCCAACAAGAACTCAAAAACACCTCTTATTGTAACCAAACACCTCAGTTAATCAGCTCACTTCAATTCACATTTTTCTTAAATCCAATTTCTTGGGGCCCTCTGTCCTCTTGCTCCAATATGGGTTGATTTCTTTCTAGGTATTTTGCTCAATTGTTTTTTCCTTGAACGTCCCTTTATTATCCTCAAAGTACTCTTACCTCATTCTTTTCTTGGCTCCCTTGTTTCCTGAATCTCAAATCTTTCTCTCTGTGGTTTTGCACTGTGTCAACTTAGACAAACTGGAATTACGTTTCCCAGGATGCTCCACCTGCTATGGTTCTCCATCAGCACTGGCTGCATGAGTCATTTTGCTCAAGGTTTGGAAGATGGAAGGGAAGCAGGAGCCATATTTCTTACACTTGGAAGGTTGGTGCAAGACACTAGCTGTTCTGAGTAGGAGAAGGAATCTGATACTTTATGCCCTAAATTTGTTTTCAGCCTCTCTACAGTTTTGCGATACAAATCAACTTTCTTCTCTGTGGGTTCTTTTATTTAAGTTCCAAAAGGGCAGAGTTTTTGCCTTTTTAATTCACTGCTCTATTGCTTCTCTCTAAACAGGGCCTGGTACGTAGTAGGTGTTGAATAAATATTTAGTAAATGATAAATGCAAGTACTTAGTTTCAGCTTTCATCACTCTGCTAAGTCAGTTACTATTTCCATCATCTAAATTTTTATTACCAACTTTCTTCTAATTTCTCCTCTCCTATTCTTTTTGATTATGAGGGCAGTAGCCTGCTCTGTAAAAATATTTTATTTATTGATATATTTATTTGTACTCATATTAGTGGAGTTTTAGGACAGAGTGGAATAAATATGCATTTTCATTTCCCCATGCTTACCACAATATCAAGCATTATTTTTTAACGATTTTAATATTTTAAAAAACAATTTTGTTTTCACTCTTTATCGAATTCTCCCAGTAAAACTGTAAAGCCTAGAGATGGGAACATTTGTATTTTGTTTTGAGAATTTTGTGACTTCTCTAACTTCTACTCTCATCCATTATGCTATTATGTTTAGTATTATTTTTTAAATTCAGTAGTAGCAGTTATCTGACCAGATATAATTTTTCCATGAGGTAAGTACACTACACTTCAGGAACTCTTGGGCTTTCTCTTTTCCCTGAACTTTAAATAAATTATGACACATTTATTTTACAGCAGAATTAGGTGCCAGGAAAGACAAAAAAATCAATCTTCCATTTCTCGGATAAAGGCTGATCATCCCAGCAGTCTTTGTGTAATGACTCACTCATTACTGATCAAGGGTCTAGAAAGTCTGGGGAATTTTGCATTTTGAGAATTTGGGAGTAATTTATGATAACAAGCAATAATAAGAAGAGAGTTATTCTGTATGTTTGTTGCTAACTGCAGCTGTCAAACCCAGATGCCAAGAGGTATAAATGTAAAGAATTTTGTCATAACACCTAGTGTTTCCTGAAGTAAAATAACTCAGTTGCATAGCACTGTATAGCTTAATGGCCTTTGGCTTATTTTCTCTTGGCTCTCTACAAATGTGAAAGTTATAAAATCTTATGTATTCAAGATTATGCTCTGTGTTTGTTATTAGCACCAAGATAGATGGCTTTCATCTCAAATTCATTTTTCAATTTGTTAAGCATTTCACCAGAGCTATAAGGCTGCTATCCACCTGTCAAAATAAAATTTTATAGATTGACATCTTTGGATGAACCACCTCTGATGACAGAGGACTGCTGAGTTTCTAGCATTTTCTCCCTCCTCCAAAAACAGTAATGGCATTATTGCTCTAAGGAGAGATAAAAATTATGTTACTTCAGTTTGAAATCTAAGTATTCTGTTGAATTCAATAAAGTATTAAGCAAAGACATAACCTGGTGTGGTAAAAAGCACCTGCCTGAAGAGTCACACCCAGGAGTGAAAATAAAAATATTTAGCAATTAGATGGCACAAGTCATACAATCAGAAAAGGAATGGCTAAAATACTAATTACCCCCTGCTACACCAGGCATTATCTATTCATTTCTAGCTGCTAAGGAAGTCCCCTGGGTCCTAAGCGAAGGGTCAGGGGCATACAGAGGACTCAAGGCAGTGGCTATTTACCAACCATTACAGAAATATTTCAATATTTCAACCACTAGTATTGATGTACTGCTGCCTTCTGGCCTGAGTCATACTAAATTTGAATTTCTCTCACAGAGTATCTTACAATGTGACCCAAGGACAGTTCCTTAACCTCTCTGAGCTAAATTTCTTCATCTGTTTTAACAGGCTACCTTGCCCAGGCTGTTGCTCCCATGTGTCATTTTGCAGCTCCTGTCCAGATTTTCTAGGTGTGTCTTGGGTGGACAAAGACTCCCTAAACCTGTGTTCTCTGGGAAGAAAGACTCTGTGGTAGAAATTATAAACTACAGAATCAGACCACTATGGGACCAGCAGCTCTGCCATGAGCAGGATGCTGCTGATGCAGTTAAGACGTCACTTCTACAACTATCAGCTCCAGAGTCTCACTACCATTGCTAAGGTTCCTCTGTCAAATTTTTCAGTAATTGGTATTGTTACTGTGATGCCTTGTAATGGATGGATGCCTTACCTTTTGTTCCAAATAACTCAGTTCTGAATTCAATTCAAATCTTGTACCAGTGCATCTGAATATATAAAGTTATAAATTAAATCCCATTTAGAGTGATGGCTACAAGGGAATTAGGAATTAGGAATTTTTTTTTTTTCTCACACCGTGCAGCTTGCGGGATCTCAGTTCCTGGGTCCCAACACTGAAAGCCCAGAATCCTAACCACTAGACCACCAAGGAACTCCCTGGGAAATAAGAAAATTTTTAGCTTTCTAGTCTCTGCAATACAAAAAGGCAACTGAAAGGCATAAGTGAATTTTTACCCCAGAGGCAAAGCTCATATGTAAATACATCATCTTAAATGCCACTTCTAAAGATTTCATGGTTGATTATAAGGTATCTGAATTCAGATTTGCACAAAAATGTTGCCCAAAGTTTTCATAAACACTTGCAAAGCATTACTACGATGTTTATGCTGACAATTTACAGATTATAAATTACTTTGACAGATGAAAAATATAAAAAGCACAGTATTAAAAGAAAAGTTCCCCCAAGACATACAGCTAAGATTTACATGCTTGTCTTTGAAGCCAAATGACTTATTGCTCAGATATCAAAATATCTGAATATATTTCACCTTAGTTTATCTACCATTTCAATAATGGGTAATTGAGTATTAACTTTAGTTAGTGAGGAAACTCCTTTTTAAGTAATTTTGTCTGTGATAGCTCGGAAATAAATTGGTGATAAAAGGTGGTAAAGATAATGTGCTATATAGACAGTCTTGAATGAATTATAATAATTATTTTTTGTATTTTTAACCATTGAATTCACTTTCCTGTGTATGAAAGGGCAAAAGCTCCAAAAATAAAACTCAAATTACTTTTTCATTCATTTATCCAGGATTACATAACTATGTAAAAATTGAGCCTTTTTTACTATAAACATAAATTGCCAAAATTTTCTGCTAAATAAATTTCATTCTTTTTTGATATAAGTTATAATCAATGGAGCCATATGTCAACTGAACTGTGGGGACTTTGCAATATTAATTGCAGTTACTAATGTATTCAATTTATAGATTTGGTTAAATTTATGATATGAAACTGTCATATTTTAAACATGTTTACATAGCTAGTATCTAATAATCTTACTGCTTCTAAAGTAGAGCGTTAGAAAATCCATGATGGTTAGGAAAGGCTATGGAAAAGGGATTAGAAAATACAATCTCTCTGTTATCTAGAAATATTAATTTTATAAATCAAGAAATGATTTAGGGTCATTTGTATACAGTCACATCCTGGAATTGATAACATGCTCTTAAAGGAAATAGTACTGAACTTGAAAATTTCTTGAGAATTGTAAGGCAGATATTAAACAATCACAATTTTCAAATCCAAGATATCCCTCAGAGGCAAAATAGGCATGGGTAGCATAGGGGTTATGGGGGTGGAGTAGGGGGACTGTATTATTGAGAAGAGTTGTGAGTTTTTACAGATTCTGTGTGTGTGTGTGTGTGTGCGTGTGTAAAATAATCCTAAGAACAAAATCATTGAAAGGAAAAGTAGTTCTTGAAATCTTTCACCTGCTGTCTCTCCTCGTCTCTCTTTGTCATTGTTTTACAGTATGTTTTACTTTTTCTATCTTTCCAGGCAAGGCGCAGGTGATTTAAAACAACCTCATGCTTCTCAAATTCTTTTACAACTAGTTTAACACATATCATTTTCAGAGACTTTAAGCAAATGACTTTATTTGCAAGAGTGAGGTAAATTATAAACCAATTTGGAAGTTATATATAATTTATGAAATCATGTAAGAAATATGAAGATTTACAGGCATGAAATTATGGAAATAAAGAGAAAACAATTGTCCTTTAAATTCCCCCATCAAGACACAGACGTAGAGAATGGACTTGAGGACAAAGGGAGGAGGAAGGGTAAGATGGGACGAAGTGAGACAGTAGCATGGACATATATACACTACCAAATGTGAAACAGATAGCTAGTGGGAAGCAGCTACATAGCACAGGGAGATCAGCTGGGTGCTTTGTGACCACCTAGAGGGGTGGAATAGGGAGGGTGGGAGGGAGGCGCAAGAGGGAGGAGATACGGGGATATATGTATACGTATAGCTGATTGACTTTGTTATAAAGCAGAAACTAACACACCATTGTAAAGCAACTATACTCCAATAAAGATGTTTAAAAAAAAAAAATTTCCCCATCAGTGGGGGAATTTGAATGATGAGGCTGAGTGAGCTCAGATAGGAGATTAGCTTAGCTCTCCATGAATTAAGCCCACATGTGTGTTCCTAGGCTATAAATTAGTGGAATGAACCCAGAAATAAAATGATAGTTGATTCCCAGGCAATTAAAGCAAAAAGGAAAAAGCTAATCTTAGACCAACTTCCCCTTGTCAACAGTATTCACAGCAAAAAACATTTTTTGTTAATTCTAGTGGGCTGATAACGGTAACAATAGCAGGCATTTTTTCCCCCCAGTAAACCTGATCAACTCTTGGATTATTTTTATACCATTGGCTTCCTGTTTTGATGTTCATGAAACCCCAATTTTCTTCAGATTGTTTATAATTGTTTCTTAATATGAGTTCATACATGCCATGTTCCCACACTGCTCTTTCCTGAGGAATATATAGTCTTATCCGATCTCCATCAAAATACCAAATGACTTCAGTAAACTTGAAACAGAATTTTTCTCAAGACTGGGAACAGTAGAGAGAATGCTTTTTTTTTTTTCTCTTTAAGTGTATGACTTAAAAGCTATGATCACAGTCAGGAAAACAGATTAGTAAAGTATTGTCATGCTTTGTAAAAAGCTGAAAAGAGCTTCAAGGAAAAATCATGCTGTACATCATCTTTTTCTTTTCCCACCCTCCTCTGGGCCAGGCCCCTTCAAACCATTACCCCAGAAAATACATTGCTCAATCTTTTTATTCTCTGAACAATGTTAGTTTTTCTGTTTTTATAAAGTGCACAGAAAAAAGTCAGCTACCTAATAGCTCTAACTATACCTGCTTTGAATCTATTTGGTAAATTAATTAAATATGGTTATTAAATCATATATTTTTCAATTTTTATGTTGATAACAGACCAGACTAGGAAGGCATGGGGTATGGTTGATGAGAGCCTGAGTTAAGGGTCAGAGTGTTTATACTGTTCCATGTACTCATATAACAAAGTAGTAAATGTTAGGACCACACAGGACTCCTAGTAATAATGAGACATCAATGGAAATCCAATCATGATTTTTGAGTCTTGATTTTTTTTTCCTTAGAAGAGAGGGTTTTGAATTGCAAAAAGCAAGTACCTTTCAACATGTGGACAGCTTTTCACATGATACTCCTAAAACTCACTTTGATTTTTATTGCTGTTCCTTCACACAACCAAGAGCCTATAAAGAACCATGATTTTGCTATGTTTGTGCAGCTGGGTCAAAGGTATTGCAATTGCTTGAAGGCGAAACAGGCAGTAGGAAAGAATTAATTCAAATCATGTTATTATGTGAAATAAGGCATACTTCTTATCATATCAGGTCAGGTGTTTGGAGACTGAAGCTACACAAATGAGCCAATTCTCATTTTGGTCTGTCTTATAAGTCTAAACCTTCACCATCGCCTCATTCCTGAATTTGATTTTATAGCCCACTTCCAACACTTTCTAAATCTAATTCAAGATACAGAACTGTATATATGTGTTTCTTTAAAAAAAACACACACTGCTGGAAACTCTCCAAGAAAATTAAACTGTTTGATAAATCAATGTTTTCATACGCAGGATTCTTCTATAAGTAGAGATACAGTATATAAAAATTTCAAACTGAAGACCATCAATCCCATATCTGTGAAATTAATCACTTTTATTCAACAGATCTCATAGTGACCACCATCTGGCTCTCATTCCTCCTCATTTTCTCCTGATGAAGAGATCATTCTACATCACCTTTTGAGTACATTTTAAGGTTATGAGCTAAATCTATTGTTGGATTCTGTTCCCTAAATAAAATACCCCTTCATGACTCAAAGAATTAATGCTTTGAAGACAAATGTTTGGATATTCATTTTCTTCATAAAAATAAAATCCACCAGATAGTTGATGTGTGAGGAAATATGTTAATGTTTAATACATGATTCTTGTGTTAAAGGTTTAATTCTATTTATACTATATTAGTTGTGGTTGACAATAGTCTGGTCTCTTTAAAAAGGCACCCATTCATCTGAGCTGCTGCAGTTGAGTTAGATTCATGGTGTGATGATATGATGATGAGATTCACGGTAGCAAGATAGGAAAGTGAGGACCTGGAACCAGCTGTTGGGCTTGGGGCAGAGTCCCATTTGCAATTGAAAAAAAAAAAAAGTACTTGATCGGTTTGTTGACAATATAGGCAAAGGTATTGACAGGTAAAGCTATCTGAAATATATAGCAAGAATGTAGGTAGACTGTGAGAACAAAAGGAAGAAATTAGAACTCCCACATGTATTAGAAGCTGATTAGCAATTGTTAAGTCCACTGCCACCTCCTAGAGGAACAGGATACCGGGCAGATTCCTCAGACAGAGGCTGATGCATCAAGGTAAGGCAGGCATGCAGTTAACTCATGAAGCATGAGGCAGAGAATGTGATCTTGGGAAGAAGGTAAAAATCCACTAACATAATTGGGACGAATAATTAGGGTCAGGCCAAACTAGTTGGGACAACAATTTGCTGCTAATTGCCCACATGGTGAACCATAACATTGAGTTCTCTTGCTTTGCAGAGCCTTTGATAGAAACGAATGTAGGTTTGAACCTAAACAAGAATAACAAGAATGACAAGTTTCAGCTAAGAGGAAAAGAAAATCAGAGGAGGGGAATTAGGTAGGACCCAACAGTACAACTTACGAAAAAAATAGCTTTGCTCACCTAAAAGATCTCATGTGAAATCCTCTTTTTTTTTTTTGCTTTCAGTGACCTAATGAAAGAGGTTGCAAGAGAGAAAGGGCTACTCAAGGCCTTTTTCAAAGACAAATTCGACTACATGTGATTTTTGTTTCACATGCTCTTCTTCAATATAAACTCTATGTGACTTCATTCTGGTCTGCTAATATAAAAGAAGAGCCAGGAAAAGAGTTTCTTTGGTTGCTGGAGGATGCTGCTTTAGGAAAACTAGAGAAACAAAGAACTCTTAGTAGATGTTATTGGAACTATGAAATAACTATTTGTCTTTTCAGCAAATACTCACTGAAGCCGAAATATATGCCACAGGAATTGAGAGCACAAAGAAGAATACGTATGTTGCCTGTCTTGGGAAAAGAGTACCGGAATGAAAAGCTGTGTAACTAGATAATTGCAAGACAAAATCATAAGGGCTGCAAGAGAGGCATTAACAACATACAGAGGGAGTTATAGCAGGTAATACCTACTTAAATCTGTGGTATGGAAGGCATCAGGCTGGTAGTGACTTGAGTTCACTGGAACAAGGAAGAGACAGGCATTCTTGACAACAAAAGTACCTTTCCTTTGCATAGCAAATTAGAGTTTTCAAGGAATTTTCAATATATCATCTTATCTGCTACACAAATAGTCCATTAATGCAGATATTGTTCCTATTTTACAGATGAGGAAACTGGCCCTGATCAGAAAAGTGACATAACCCAAGCCCCCCAAGAAGGTATGTGGGAGGGCTGGGTCTCAAGATCATTAGAGAGCTTCCTGGTACACCATGCATGGTTGCCTTTACAATCATACAAGCTGACTTGAAGATACTTTGACTCAACTATTTAGCAAAGCAGCATCAGTATAGTAACACTCTCTTTTTAACCAAACTTTAGACAAACTCCTCTGAGCTATCTTTTCAACAAGGCTTTGTCTTTAGGTCTTGTCTTTGGCTGCATAGTCTAGTTGTAGCAAAATTCCTGCTTGAATCAGTTTAATGAGAACCCCTCCACCCTCAATATAATCAAATTCCTTATCCCCCATGGTTGATATCTGATAATCCTGGCTTGCCTTCAGTAAGAATTTTAAGTCACGTTAGCAAGAATCTCCCTGCCCTTGATGTCTCCTCTCAGTAATTTTCCATCCACTAACCCCCTCACTCTGCTTGTTGGCTAAAAATCCCCAGCTGGCTTTGCTATATTTAGAGTTGAGCTTGATTTCTCTCCCCTATTGCAATAGTCTTGAATAAAGTCTTTCTTGCCATTTTTACAAGTGTCAGGATAATTTTTCTTTAACAATAGTATTGTTGAAAGATAAACTGAAGCATATTAAAGATTTTAAGAGTTTATCTGAGCAAAAATCAATTTGAATCAGGCAGCATCTAATCTAGCAGATAGAAAGGAGCTCTAAGGAGCTGTAAAAATGAAAGACTTTTATAGGCAGAAGGGAACAGGAACAAGGAAGTTATACCAGGCCAAAAAGTGGGTTGGTTATTGCAAAGCTACCTTCCTTTAGGGATGGCAAGGGTCTATTAGGCAGATCACCTAACTAGTGCTAATCAGGCAACTTCTGATTGACTGGTTTAAGATTCTATTTCTGGGAGAGATGAAAGTATAATTAATCCTCAGTTTGGTGATATGGGGTTTAACAAAAGCAATTCCATTTTGGGCCAATTGTCTTGTTTTTAAAAATTCCCCCCTTTTTATCAGCCTTTCAGGCTGAGAGATATGATCAACTTTTAAGGCATTAACTCTACTCCCGGCTACCACTCTGGAGTTCTCAGCTTTTGTAGGATCTCTGTGTGGTATTCACAGATCATGATGTTGAGTTTACATTCTTTAAGTTGGTCATTCTCTTTGTTTCTTTTCTGATGTTCTAGTCTTAGGGAGATTATTTACTTGGTGGTTAGAGGCTGTGAACATGCATTTTAAGCTTTTGAGAGGATACAGCACACCAGAGAGACTACTATGATTGTTATATGTAGGATAATTCCCAATTTCTGGAGTGCACTTCAGTACCATGGTCCCTAAGACTGAAACCAATCGGAACCAAATCAAAGAAAGACCCCACTGAAGGAGTTACTTTCTTTTTTCCTTTTTTTTTTCGGTACACAGGCCTCTCACTGTTGTGGCCTCTCCCGTTGCGGAGCACAGGCTCCGGACGCGCAGGCTCAGCAGCCATGGCTCACGGGCCCAGACGCTCTGCGGCATGTGGGATCCTCCCGGACCGGGGCACGAACCCGTGTCCCCTGCATCGGCAGGCAGACTCTCAACCACTGCACCACCAGGGAAGCCCTGAAGGAGTCACTTTCTTAAGCCAGCTGGCTTGTTCAGTGATCTTATGTAGCTGAGTCTCAACTTCCCCAGAAATCTCAGTCCAAGTGCAGCACAGTGTTGGCCACAGCACAAACACCTCCTTGCTCAGCTAAAAGATATCCTATTATCAGGGGCTATCCTACTATCAAGAACAACTTTGGTCAGAGAGTCTAGGGATTTTTATCAGGCATCTACTGCTTTAACAGAAGATTCTGCAATGAGAGTTAAGGAGAGATTCCTGATGACAGCCTCATTTGCACTTACTCCTAGCCAGGGCAGTAGGGATCTGCCAAAGGAAACTAATTTTGAATCTTATATGCCTCCTGGTAATTCCCATTTGAGACTGTGGCTCAGGACTGGAAAGGTGACTGCCATGGAGGCCAGTAAAATTTAAGGTCCTATAGGCTGCACAGGTGGTTTTATTCTGGTTACTTTTGCCTTGTGTCCCCTTCTTTGTACAGAGTCTGAATGAAATGTTCTGCTAGTTTGGAGTTGCTAACCAGAGACAAGGAAATAGATGCTAAGGATTAGGAGTCTGACATTATAGAGAGGGGGCTGAGTTTGTTCCAGAGACACTGAGACTTTGGATAACAGGGAGAAGTTTGTGATGGAAAGAACTACAGGATCACTAGCATTGTGGCAAATCCAACTATCATTTGGTGGTTAGATTATAGATTATTATTATTATCTTTCTAGGCCAGAGCAAGAAAAAAGGTGAAGAAAAGAATTATAAAGAGTTTCATGGTGTAAGAATTAGGAAAAGGATGGCAGAGAGGAAAGGAAGAATGTAAAGAAAGTCTTGAGAGGAAGTAGTCTAGCTTGATGTCAGCTACTTCTTTTCCTAGTCAACTTGATTTTGAGGCCTCCAGCATTTGCACAGGACCAAATGTCAGGTAGAACACATGTCTTCAGTTGTGAAATATGCATCCAAGTTTTGACTTGTAATTTGGTTGCAGTGTCATTGGTCAAAAGTACTCGGTAGAGTTCTTTCCACAAATCTCACTTTTGTGAAAGCATTAGGGTAAAACGATAACTCTCTGTAAATGACATAAGACTTAAAAATGTCCATGGTTAAAGATTTGATGAGTTCCTTATAACAGAACAGACAATGAAATTTGGTTATTTCTGTGACCTGCAATATGTTAAGACTGGAATGGTGATTGATAATATATCAGATTTTTAGAAATTTCATACTATTTCTAGAACACTTTTACTGATAACCTGCAACCATACAAATATAAATACAAATATGTAAGAAGGCTTATCATCACTTATTTGACAATTCTTCTTATGTCATTTAATGTACCAAGTAAACATAACATCTCTTACTTAGCATCTCTCTTTTACAAAGTGAGAAACAAATCCTTTGACATTCTCTAGGGGAATCTCAAAGTTAATTTCAGGTCAAAATACTCCATTTAGAATTTGATTTTGGGAAGTTGTCAAAACATCAAAAGGTTTGAGCATTTGAATGAATAGGGTCACAGATTATTATGAAATAACACTTAATTATCTATTTTACCAAAGTGGCAATAGATAATTTTAAAGGTAAATATAGAAGGTTACATAGTTGTGAACAAAATTTAGCTCTTTAAATATTGAAAAGACTAGGTTTTCTAAAGTAATGTAAAACCTGATAAAGACAAAGAGCTGACTAATACTCCAAGAAAAATGTATTCTTTTCAATGGGACCTAATTAAACGTAAAACTTTTGTACAGCAAAGAAAACCATCAAAAAAATGAAAAGACAATCTACTGAATTGCAGAAAATATTTGTAAATGATATGACCAATAAGAGGTTAATATCCAAAATATATAAACAGCCCATACAACTCAATATCCAAAAAACAACCTGATTAAAAAATGGGCAGAAGATCTGAATAGACATTTTTCCAAAGAAGATATGTAGATGGCCAACAGGAAAATGAAAAGATGCTCAACATTCACTAATCATCAGAGAAAGGCAAATCAAAACTGCAATGAGATATCACCTAACACCTGTCGGAATGGTTATTATTAAAGAGCCTACAAATAACAAATATTGGTGAGGATGTTTTGCCATTTGTGACGACATGGATAGATCTGGAGAGTATTATGCTTAGTGAAATATGTCAGACAGAGAAAGACAAATACTCTTTAACATATGTGGAATCTAAAAAATAAAACACAGAAATGAATATAACAAACAGAAACAGACTCACAGTTATAGAGAACAAACTAGTGGTTACCAGTGAGGAGAAGGAAGGGGGGAGGGGCAAGATGGTAGAAGATTATGAGATAAAAACTACTATGTATAAAATAAATAAGCAGGGCTTCCCTGGTGGCGCAGCGGTTAAGAATCCACCTGCCAATGCAGGTGACACGGGTTCGAGCCCTGGTCCAGGAAGATGCCACATGCCGCGGAGCAACTAAGCCTGTGCACAACTACCGAGCCTGCGCTCTAGAGCCTGCGAGCCACAACTATTGAAGGCCGCATGCCTAGAGCCTGTGCTCCGCAACAAGAGAAGCCACCGCAATGAGAAGCCCGTGCACTGCAATGAAGAGTAGCCCCCGCTCACCGCAAGTAGAGAAAGCCCGCATACAGCAACGAAGACCCAACGCAGCCAAAAATAAATAAATAAAATAAATAAATTTATTATAAATAAATAAGCAACAGGATATATTGTACGGCAGAGGGTAATGTAGCCAGTATTTTGGTATAACTTTAAATGGAGTATAATGTATAAACATTGAATCACCATGCTGTATATCTGAAACAAATACTATAAATCAACTATACTTCCATTTAAAAAAGGGAAAAACTTGTCCTTTTAAGAGAGAAAACTAAATTCTAATTTTGTACCAGTGTACTTTTGAAATGAAATTCATTTTTAAAAACTTAAATAAATCCATTCCAATATCAGTCACTTGACCACACATAAGATTCCTTTCCAAAGATTCCTTTCCCACAAACCTACAACTTTTTAATATCCATTCAGATTTTGTCCTTGGTTTTTTACTCTTTTGTTCTCATTCTGGAACAATCAGTTATTCTACTTTCCTTACCTACTTTTCATACACTGTTGTTTTCTTTCCCCCATATAATTTCTAAGTAATTTTAATTACATATACTGATTAGAATTCTTAAGCCTCAGAGTCCTTAACTGCTAGTGAAAACTAAGAAGTAAGCAATTGAGAGCTGTCTATTATAGCATTCTGTGGACTGGCAAACATAAATACATTTTATAATTTATAGAAGCATATTCTTCCTCATAGTAAATTTTCCAAAGTGGCACAAAATGTTTATCAATAAACCCAAATATCTTTATTTCCTCTGTAAAAGGAAACCAAAAGTTGATATATCTATGTTCAGTTAATATTTTAGTATTTTATCTTATTTGGAAATAATCTAGATATTCAATTAATATCCATCATTTAACTTACCTGACTATAACTTTAAGATTTGAAGTTACCAAAAAGATTTTGGAAACTCTTAAAGTAGACATACCAAAAGGCAGAATTATTGTTGAAAAGTTCATTTATAAACTTTTATAAATCTATTTACTTGTTCTTGACAATTATGTTTAGATTACTTATGAAAATCTGATGAGACATTAAACAGCTAACCATCACCTTAAATGATCTTTCTTGATGACAAATTTTGGAACAGAGACAGCATGAGCTTATTTGACTTTTACTAAACCTATGAAGAATAAAAGTTTCATATTTAATGCTGATAACTCTAAAGACGTGCCTGTTTTAATTAAACCAACAAACTTAAACTAGATTTTATTTTCTGAAGATTATCTTAGATCACATGAACTTGAAAAATATTTGGGTTAGTTTCTATATTTCTGAGAGTATACTTGATTTACATAAATGCTTGTTTGTCTTTAAGCCAATTAAATAGACCTCTTTATAAATTAACTTTGGTGATACCACTGGAGGTAGAAAAAAATCACACATCTATGACATATGAAGACATACATAAATATACAGAAACACATAGATCTTATAACTTTCGTTTTAAAATTTTATCTATATATGATCGGTACAATAATGCAAAACTCACTAGTTTATAAAAGCCAAATTGTGTTTCTGGCAGATGGAATAAGTGAATATTATTCACTCATAAAAAAAGAATGGAATCTTGCCATTTGCAACACCATGGATGGACTTTGGGGGTATTATACTAAATGAAATAAGTCAGAGAAAGCAAATACCATATGATCTCACTTATATATGGAATCTAAAAAAAAAAAAAAAAAACCCAAACAACAAGCAAACCCCTAGCTTAGATAGATACAGGGAACAGATTGGTGGTTTCCAGAAAAGGTGGGGTGGGTAGGTGGGTGAAAAAAGTTTTCAAGGGGATGTATTGTACAGCATTATGACTATAGTTAACACTATATTACATAAAAGTTCTCATCACATGAAAAAAAATCATAACTATGTATGGTGATGGATGTTAAGGAGACTTATTGATCATTTTGTAATGTATACAAATATTGAATCATTATGTTGTATACCTGAAACTAAAATAATGTTATATGCTAGTTATACGTCAATGAAAAAAGTTAGAAATAAAGGCTGTCTATCACCAAGTACTTGCCATGGACCAGGTTATCTCATTTAAATCTCAACACAACTGTGCAACGTAGAGATTATTCCCCATTTTGGAGGTGATAAAATTGATTCTCAAAGAGTAACTTGCCCACACTCACTTAGCTAGAAACTGAACCTCTGACTTCTCACAAAGTCTGTGATCTTTCCTGTATGCTATATTAACTAAAATAGGGATGTGGTTCTTTGTAAAATCAAATAGAGTATGGTGATGAATGCATGTAAGTTTTAACTAGTATAGGTTTTAAAATTGGGGGGTAGAGTGGTTAGAAAATCAGGTATTGAGAATAGTGATGTATTTCTGCTCCTATGGTACCTCTGTCCAGCCACTTCACAATGGGACTAAGTCCAAAAACAATGACTTGAGACTTTGGCTTGTCTCTCCAACCAACATCTAAGGGTGGGTCAAACTAGTTGTACTGATTTGGCTATATCAGGGAGTCAAAGTAAACTGATTAATGTTTTCTCTTAAAAAATCCTTCTGAATATTTTCATCAGGGACAAAAAGTAAATATTCTTGACAGTACTGAACAACTCCAAGGAGACAAGAGGCATCCCCAAAGATAGTGCCCTCCCAAGATCCAGAGCCACTCCCAAAGGCAACCAAGAAAAAGGTAATTCCTCTGAGTGTTGGCAACAGTAGGGCCCTAGCCACCAATGGAATGCAATCCACATTTCTGTCCAGCCATATTTTGGGGGTCCCCCAACCTAATAGTGGAGCTGCCTGAACACATAAGAACCCACGTGCCCCAGTCAGGCAGAAAGCCAAGTCAAGTTCTCAGGGCACAAAATGAGATAAACAAGAAGGCAATAGCTGTTCCCGGGAGAGAAAAGGTGGACAACCAGTGGGTATCCGAAAGCAAATTCACAAGTCATGCTTCAAATATTTAATTCTCACACATGCTTTTTGCCTGCCAATCTGAAAGGAAAGGACAACGTGAAGGTTTCCCTCCCTCTCACGACCAGGCACCACAGATAGAGGCCTAGGAGAGCTGACTTTGATAAGAATGCTTACCCTTTGCCGGCTTCTTCCAGTTTCCTCAGGATTCTGCAGGCTCCAGAGCGCGCGAGGCGTCCCAGCGGGTCTCAGGCTGGTCACAAGCAGCTGAAGAGGAGGGAAAATGGTTTTCCCTCTACGCTTTATAGTGAGCGCTTGGCTGAGACCCCTTTTTCTTTGAGGCGCCTCCTAAATGGATAAACTAATCTACATTAAAACTTCTCTGGGGCTTCCCTGGTGGCGCAGTGGTTGAGAGTCCGCCTGCCGATGCAGGAGACTCGGGTTCGTGCCCCGGTCCGGGAAAATCCCACATGCCGCGGAACGGATAGCCCCGTGAGCCATGGCCGCTGTCCGGAGCCTGCGCTCTGCAACGGGAGAGGCCACAACAGCGAGAGGCCCGCGTACCGCAAAAAAAAAAAAAGTTCTCTGTTGTGGTCGCTGTAATTCAGGATTATGTCGGGTAAGATTAACCTGCTTGTTCGGCCTTAAAAGAAAATTGTATTCACCTGACATCTCAGGCTAGGCCCAGTCCGGCTTAAATCAGTCCGACCCGGAACTAGTCCTGTTTCTAACTCCTTGGCTGTCCGACCCTCCACCCGGTCCGCCTTTTGAGTCGGACGCGGTCCAACCTTTGACCCGGAAGGGTTTCTAAGTCGCACCCGGCCCAACTCTGGCTGTTTCTAGACCCGGTCTGGAAAAGACGCTCAAATAAAGCCTGAAAGCTCCTCAGGCAGAAGCTGCCGAGGCTCCTCGAGGGACGGACCCAGCACCTCCTGAGGCGGGAGACGCAGCGAGCTCACGGCTCAGCAGGTACCGTGTCTGGTTGCTTGTTGCTCCTGGGGCCGTGGGGGGGTCTCCTTCGGTCCCCGCTTCTTACTGTTACTAACAGAACTGTTAAAAGATAAACTGAGGCATAGTAAACATTTTAAGAGTTTATTTGAGCAAAAGTCAATTTGAATCAGGCAGCATCCAGTCTAGAAGACAGAAAGGAGCTCCAGGAAGCTGTTGAAAATGAAAGACTTACAGGCAGAAGGGAGCAGGAAAAGGAAAGTAAACTAGGCCAAGAAGCGGTGGGTTAATGCAGTTACTTTCCTTCAGGGGATGGCAGGGGCCTGTCAGGCAGACAGCCCCACTAGTGCTGATCAGGTGGTTCCTGACTGACTGCTTTAAGGTTCCATTTCTGGGAGAACTGAAACTGAATTAAGTCTCAGTTTGGTGACATGGGGCTTAGAATGAGTAACTCCATTTTGGGCTTGTTGTCTTGCTTTAACAATATCTAAAATTGAAATTCTACTTATAAACCAGCTGAGACTAGGAAAATATAGAAAGAGTAAATATTTTTCTCCCATGGAAAAAAAATAACGTGTTTTTAGCTTCTTGAAAGTAAAAATGTTGTCTTCTTTATATCCCCACTAATTATGGTGCATTTATATAAATGTTTTAATAAATATTTAATAAATCCATGTGTCTGTATTTGACAGGTGAATTAATTAATGTTTGTCTTATTACTAAGAATTCATTTTCTTTTCATAAACAGTATATGCCTTGAACCAAGTCTTAGTTAATGATTTAATATTAGTCTTAGTAAATCCCTAACTATAGTCTTAAAGTTATTCATGACTAATCCATTTGGGGTTTTTTGTCACACAAATGAAGGGCAGCATTCACCACTGGGGGCAATGGCTAGAATAGGCAGCAGAAATGGCCAAACCAGGATAGGAGCATCACATACTACCCAGTATGGAAGAAAAACACTTTTCCTTCTGCAGCCTGTTTCTTAGATGAGATTATTTACTGATGGTAAATATCTAACACCTGAGTTCATTTTAACAAATTGAAAAGAAAAAGCAATTCACAATTTCCAAAACTATTTTTTAATCTTATATGTAATACTAGGTTTATATTTGCTTTAATTTCTGTGGGGAATTACATAAAAATTGCAGATCTAGTGCCTGCCCTGGAGGAACTTACAGTCTAAAAGTAGAAAGAGAGTAAACAAAAATGAAAGATACTTAGAGGCAAAACCAATTTATACTTTGCTATTTATAGAGGCTCCAGGGAGAGCAGAAATTTTCATTGCATACAGCACTCATGACTTCTGAAGAAAAAAATCAGTGCCTTTTTATATGTTGCCTGCTTAGTGGATTCTGTGATGTGAGCTCTAAAGCATGAAATTACGAGGTGAATAGAAAAGAACTCACAAGCTTGGAAGAGATTTTCAAAAAGAAAAGAAAAGAGACACAAACATTACATGGTACATTTTTGAGAACCAGGTAATGTACAAGTATTGTTCCCCTGGCAACCATTGTGTAGAGTTTGTGAGTTAGCACAGCAGTTTCTCCTATTTTCATATTGCAATCAAGAACTTGATTGTTTTCATTAATGTGATTATTTTGCATTTCCTCTCCTTTTTTTCTTTCCCCTTGTGCTTGTTTTACATCTAGGTCTAAACTCTGGTTGTTGTTCTCAATTTGTCAGAAGTGTTAAGTTCTTGGACGCTAAGTAAGAACTGAAGCAAAATGAAAAAGCTTTAAATATTTGAATTCCAGAAAGTGAATATGTTTGTAGAATCAGTTTTTCAGAGGGAGCCCAAAGAGGAATTTCTGAATAACAAGAACATTATCCAAATCCTATTATCTTAAAAGGTAGTTTAAATTATAAGCAGCCTGACTACTAGCACATAAATTATACTGCAAGTAAGCAGAGCTGTATCTGGGGGTAAAATTTAAAAAACACACTGTGCCTTTTGCCATCAATAATGTTACACAGTTAGTCTAGTTGATGTTTCTTCCAAATGAACTGTAAGTGAAAGATCACCCATTAACCTCTTCTTGGCTTCACTTACCTCCCTTCAGATTTCTACCTTGGCCTGGCTGTAACCTTTCTTATTACCTTTGGATCCAATGATTCTTTAATCTCCCATCATTCCAAATTTAATCAAACCCTATCACTCGTGTTTTGTTTTGCTTTGCTTTGTTTAACAACTCCGTTGATCTTGTTTTGCAAAGCACTGCTGGAGAAATTCAGGCGAGCTTGCCAGGTGAGTTCTGTGCAATTAGGGCCTTCATGCTGTTCTGCTATCCTTTTATTCACCCATAACTAAATTCCTAAAGCATTTTCTTCAGCAGTTGTTCTAATTTTTTTTTTAACATCTTTATTGTAGTCTAATTGCTTTACAATGGTGTGTCAGTTTTTGCTTTATAACAAAGTGAATCAGTTATACATATACATATGTCCCCATATCTCTTCCCTCTTGCATCTCCCTCCCTCCCACCCTCCCTATCCCACCCCTCTAGGTGGTCACAAAGCATGGAGCTGATCTCCCTGTGCTATGCGGCTGCTTCCCACTATCTGTTTCACATTTGATAGTGTACATATGTCCATGCCTCTCTCTCACTTTGTCCCAGCTAACCCTTCCCCCTCCCTGAATCCTCAAGTCCATTCTCTAGTAGGTCTGCATCTTTATTCCCGTCTTGCCCCTAGTTTCTTCGGACCGTTTTTCTTTTCTTTTTTTAGATTCCATATATATGTATTAGCATATGGTATTTGTTTTTCTCTTTCTGACTTCACTCTGTATGACAGTCTCTGGGTCCATCCATCTCACTACAAATAACTCAGTTTCGTTCCTTTTTATGTCTGAGTAATATTCCATTGTATATATGTGCCACATCTTCTTTATCCATTCATCTGTTGATGGACACTTAGGTTGCTTCCATGTCCTGGCTATTGTAAATAGAACTGCAATGAACATTTTGGTACATGACTCTTTCTTAATTATGGTTTTCTCAGGGTATATGCCCAGTAATGGGATTACTGGGTCATATGGTAGTTCTATTTTTAGTTTTTTAAGGAACCTCCATACTGTTCTCCATAGTGGCTGTATCAATTTATATTCCCACCAGCAGTGCAAGAGTGTTCCCTTTTCTCCACACCCTCTCCAGCGTTTATTGTTTGTAGATTTTTTTGACGATGGCCATTCTGACCGGTGTGAGATGATATCTCATTGTAGTTTTGATTTGCATTTCTGTAATGATTAATGATGTTGAGCATTCTTTCATGTGTCTGTTGGCAGTCTGTATATCATCTTTGGAGAAATGTCTGCTTAGGTTTTCTGCCCATTTTTGGATTGGGTTGTTTGTTTTTTTGATATTGAGCTGCATGGGTTGCTTGCATGTTTGGGAGATTAATACTTTGTCAGTTGCTTCATTTGCAAATATTTTTTCCCATTCTGAGGGCTGTCTTTTCGTCTTGTTTATGGTTTCCTTTGCTGTGCAAAAGCTTTTAAGTTTCATTAGGTCCCATTTTTTTTTGTTTGTTTTTATTTCCATTTCTCTAGGAGGTGAGTCAAAAAGGATCTTGCTGTGATTTATGTCATAGAGTGTTCTGCCTATGTTTTCCTCTAAGAGTTTGATGGTGTCTGGCCTTACATTTAGGTATTTAATCCATTTTGAGTTTATTTTTGTGTATGGTGTTAGGGAGTGTTCTAATTTCATTCTTTTACATGTAGCTGTCCAGTTATCCCAGCACCACTTATTGAAGAGGCTGTCTTTTCTGCACTGTATATTCTTGCCTCCTTTATCAAAGATAAGGTGACTGTATGTGCGTCGGTTTATCTCTGGGCTTTCTATCCTGTTCCATTGATCTATATTTCTGTTTTTGTGCCAGTACCATATTCTCTTGATTACTGTAGCTTTGTAGTATAGTCTGAAGTCAGGAAGCCTGATTCCTCCAGCTCTGTTTTTCTTTCTTAAGATTGCTTTGGCTATTCGGGGTCTTTTGTGTTTCCATACAAATTGTGAAATATTTTGTTCTAGTTCTGTGAAAAATGCCAGTGGTAGTTTGATAGGGATTGCATTGAATATGTAGATTGCTTTGGGTAGTAGACTCATTTTCCCAATGTTGATTCTTCCAACCCAAGAACATGGTATATCTCTCCATCTATTTGTATCATCTTTAATTTCTTTCATCAGTGTCTTATAATTTTCTGCATACAGGTCTTTTGTCTCCTTAGGTAGGTTTATTCCTAGATATTTTATTCTTTTTGTTGCAGTGGTAAATGGGAGTGTTTTCTTAATTTCACTTTCGGATTTTTCATGATTAGTGTATAGGAATGCAAGAGATTTCTGTGCATTAATTTTTTTTCCTGCTACTTTACCAAATTCATTGATTAGCTCTAGTAGTTTTTTGGTAGCATCTTTAGGATTCTCTATGTATAGTATCATGTCATCTGCAAACAGTGACAGCTTTACTTCTTCTTTTCCAATTTGGATTCCTTTTATTTCTTTTTCTTCTCTGATTGCTGTGGCTAAAACTTCCAAAACTATGTTGAATAAGAGTGGTGAGAGTGGGCAGTCTTGTCTTGTTCCTGATCTTAGTGGAAATGCTTTCAGTTTTTCACCATTGAGGATGATGTTGGCTGTGGGTTTGTCATATATGGCCTTTATTATGTTGAGGTAAGTTCCCTCTGTGCCTACTTTCTGGAGGGTTTTTATCATAAATGGGTGTTGAATTTTGTTGAAAGCTTTCTCTGCATCTATTGAGATGATCATATGGTTTTTATCCTTCGATTTGTTAATATGGTATATCACACTGATTGATTTGCGTATATTGGAGAATCCTTGCATTCCTGGAATAAACCCCACTTGATTATGGTGTATGATCCTTTTAATGTGCTGTTGGATTCTGTTTGCTAGTATTTTGTTGAGGATTTTTGCATCTATGTTCATCAGTGATATTGGCCTGTAGTTTTCTTTTTGTGTGCTTTCGGTATCAGGGTGTGATGGTGGCCTTGTAGCATGAGTTTGGGAGTGTTCCTCCCTCTGCTATATGTGGAAGAGTTTCAGAAGGCTAGGTGTTAGCTCTTCTCTAAATGTTTGATAGAATTCTGTGAATCCATCTGGTCCTGGGATTTTGTTTGTTGGAAGATTTTTAATCACAGTTTCAATTTCAGTGCTTGTGATTGGTCTGTTTATATTTTCTATTTCTCCCTGGTTCAGTCTCAGAAGGTTATGCTTTCTAAGAATTTTTCCATTTCTTCCAGGTTGTCCATTTTATTGTCATAAAGTTGCTTGTAGTAATCTCTCATGATCCTTTGTATTTCTGCAGTGTCAGTTGTTACCTCTCCTCTTTCATTTCTAATTCTGTTGATTTGACTCTTCTCCCTTTTTTTCTTGATGAGTCTGGCTAATGGTTTATCAATTTTGTTTATCTTCTCAAAGAACCAGCTTTTAGTTTTATTGATCTTTGCTATCATATCCTTCATTTCTTTTTCATTTATTTCTGATCTGATCTTTATGATTTCTTTCCTTCTGCTAACTTGGGGTTTTCTGATTCTTCTTTCTCTCATTGCTTTAGGTGTAAGGTTAGGTTGCTTATTTGTGATGTTTCTTGTTTCTTGAGGTTGGATTGTATTGCTATAAATTTCTATCTTAGAACTGCTTTTGCTGCATTCCACAGGTTTTGGGTCATCGTGTTTTCATTGTCATTTGTTTCTAAGTATTTTTTGATTTCCTCTGATTTCTTCAGTGATCTTTTGGTTATATAGTAGTGTATTGTTTAGTCTCCATGTGTTTGTATTTTTTACAGGTGTTTTCATGTAATTGATATCTAGTCTCATAGTGTTGTGGTCAGAAAAGATACTTGATACGTTTTCAATTTTCTTAAATTTACCAAGGCTTGATTTGTGACCTAGGATATGATCTATCCTGGAGAACGTTCTATGAGCACTCGAGAAGAAAGTATATTCTGTTGTTTTTGGGTGGAATGTGCTATAAGTATCAATTAAGTACATCTTGTTTAATGTGTCATTTAAAGTTTGTGTTTCCTTATTTTTTTTTGTTTTGGATGATCTGTATATTGGTGAAAGTGGGGTGTTAATGTTCTCTACTATTATTGTGTTACTGTCAATTCTGCCTTTTATGGCTGTTAGGATTTGCCTTATGTATTGAGGTGCTCCTATGTTGGGTGCATAAACATTTACAATTGTTATAGCTTCTTCTTGGATTGATCCCTTCATCATAATGTAGTGTCGTTCTTGGTCTCTTGTAATAGTCTTTATTTTAAAGTCTGTTTTGTCTAATATGACAATTGCTACTCCAGCTTTCTTTTGAGTTCCATTTGCATGGAATATCTTTTTCCATCCCCTTACTTTCAGACTATATGTGTCCCTAGGTCTGAAGTGGGTCTCCTGTAGACAGCATATATATGGGTCTTGTTTTTGTATCCATTCAGCTAGTCTATGTCTTTGGTTGGAGCATTTAATCCATTTATATTTAAGGTAGTTGTTGATATGTATATTCCTATTACCATTTTCTTAATTGTTTTGTGTTTGTTATTGTAGGTCTTTTCCTTCTCTTGTGTTTCCTGCCTAGAGAAGGTCCTTTAGCATTTGTTGTAAATATGGTTTGTTGGTGCTGAATTCTCTTAGCTTTTGCTTGTCAGTAAAGGTTTTGACCTCTGTCGAATCTGAATGAGATCCTTGCTGGGTACAGTAATCCTGATTGTAGGTTTTTCCGTTTCATCACTTTAAATATATAATCCCTTCTGGCTTGCAGAGTGTTTACTGAAAGATCAGCTGTTAACCTTACAGGGATTCCCTTGTATGTTATTTGTTGCTTTTCCCTTGCTGCTTTTAATATTTTTCTTTGTATTTAATTTTTGATAGTTTGATTAATATGTGTCTTGGCATGTTTCTCCTTGGATTTATCCTGTGTGGGACTCTCTGCACTTCCTGGACTTGATTGACTATTTCCTTTCCCATATTAGGGAATTTAGCTATAATTTCTTCAAATATTTTCTCAATCCCTTTTTTATTTTGTTCTTCTTCTGGGACCCCTATAATTTGAATGTTGGTGCATTTAGTATTGTCCCAGAGGTCTCTGAGACTGTCCTCAATTCTTTTCCTTCTTTTTTCTTTATTCTGCTCTGTGGTAGTTATTCCCAGTATTTTATCTTCCAGATCACTTATTCATTCTTCTGCCTCAATTATTCTGCTATTGATTCCTTCTAGAGGATTCTTAATTTCATTTAATGTGGTGTTCATCATTGTTTGTTTGCTCTTTAGTTCTTCTAGCTCCTTGTTAAACCTTTCTTGTATCTTCCTCATTCTGTTTCCAAGATTTTGGATCATCTTTACTATCATTACTCTGAATTCTTTTTCAGGTAGACTGCCTATTTCCTCTTCATTTGTTTGTTCTGGTGGGTTTTACCCTGCTCCTTCATCTGCTATGTGTTTCTCTGTCTTCTCA
Organism: Phocoena sinus; assembly: GCF_008692025.1. Lineage (NCBI taxonomy): Eukaryota > Metazoa > Chordata > Mammalia > Artiodactyla > Phocoenidae > Phocoena > Phocoena sinus. The sequence goes on along the minus strand of NC_045772.1, from coordinate 30,259,324 downwards.
TTTTTGCTTAACTTACTGTGTTTGGGGTTTCCTTTTTACAGCCTGCAGGTTCATAGTTCCCGTTGTTTTTGGTGTCTGCTGCCAGTGGGTAAGGTTGGTTAAATGGGTTGTGTTGGCTTCCTGGTGGAGGGGACTGGTGCCTGTGTTCTTGTGGATGAGGCTGGATCTTGTCTTTCTGGTGGGCAGGACTACATCCGGTGGTATGTTTTGGGGTGTCTGTGACATTATTATGACTTTAGGCAGCGTCTCTGCTAATGGGTGTGGTTGTGTTCCTGTCTTGATAGTTGTTTGGCATAGGGTGTCCAGCACTGTAGCTTCCTGGTCGTTGAGTGGAGCTGGGTGTTAGCGTTAAGATGGAGATCTCTGGGAGAGCTCTCCCTGATTGATATTACATGGGTCTGGGAGATCTCTGCTGGTCCAATGTCCTGAACTCAGCTCTCCCACCTCAGAGGCTCAGGCCTGACACCTGGCTGGAGCACCAAGACCCTCTCAGCCACATGGCAGAGGCATTGTCAGAGTGGCCCCTGCAGAAAAGCCTCTTAGAACAGGAACCATCTTCTCTCCAGTGGGTCAAGGCATGGAGACAGGAGAGATTTTCAGACCTGGCTCATTGTGCAGCTCAGGGAGTCCGGGCACATCAGAGCTTCCAGGGAAGACCTGTTATCTGTGCATACCTGGCTTGGCCGTGAGGACCCAAGGGATGCCGTGCCCAGCCCAGCCTGTAATACTTTTTCAATTTCCTCCAGGCTCCAACCACACTATTGTCTTCTTCAGGCTAAGTAAAGACTTTTCCTCTTACTTGATTGATGGGACAGAGCTTAAGGAGTTACTTTCCCAAATCTTATTCCCTTTATTTATTGTAAAAGTTTCCCAAGCTTTCAGCAGATGGCCCCAGCAAAGAAAGAAAAAGAAAAAAAAAAGGAAGAAAAGAAAGAAAGAAAAAAAAAGGGCATATTCAGTGTAGACTAATTCAAAGGGCAAGGGTTTCAAGGAAATCTACAAATGTAGGAGCTGCATAGTAACTTAGGGCTAGTAATCTTTAGGCCCAAATGGACAATTGAATAGAGCAGTTACTGGGTTTTGAAAGAGGAAGTTCCTGTACATTTGGCCACCTTGGGGAGCAATTAAGTCTAGGAAGGTAGCCAGCTCAAGATGACTCTAAGATGAGAGGGCCAGTACCTAACCCCTCTCTCCTCCCTTGCATCTTCCTCTCCCTTGTCTACTGATGGGATCCATGGATCAGCTTGCCAATGCGGACGGCAGGGTGAAGTTTGGAGAGACAAATAGAAATTATCTAGCATAGACTCCAACAAATGCTTTTGTTGTGTCTATTATGTAAAATGATCATTTTAGATTTTATAAAGAATAAATAATTGGCCCTATCCTCAACTTCTGCAGAATCTCAGAGCCTAGAAGTGAAGATGTATACACCTACAAGTATAAGCCATGTGCATAAGGCATGTAAACAATCATGTATAAAAATAAAATTCAAGAGAAAGATCAGTGTTATAAGGTAGCTACACATACAGTGCTGTAGCAGTAGAGGCAGGTGAGAGATTACTACTACATGGGAAAAATCACAGAATGTTTTCATGTGACTGGGACTTATAAGGGTGAGGAGAATTTACAAGTATGCAGATAGAGATGTCAGGGGAGCCATTCTTGTCAAAGGGAGCAGCAAGGGCTAAGGCAGTGAGATATGAAAACCAGGATTATGTAAAGAAACATATAATGAATGGGCAAGAAAGTTGTGAAGTTGGGCAGTCTGCAAAGGGAGTTTGGTTGAGAGCTCATGGTGATGAAAGCTAACTTTCCCAATGTTTACTGTGTAGTATCATCATACTAAATGAATAACATTCATTAATACTTTTCATGCAAGAGATGCATGAAGCGGATACTATTATCCCCATTTTACAAATGAGGTAACTGACTCTTAGGGTGAGGTTAAATAATTTCACCAGTTGCAAAACCAAAAAATGGCTTTCTTTTAGGATTTGATGACAAATAACATTTTAATAAAGGCAGACAGAGTGCCCAGCATGTAGCAGATATCTAGTATGTGTTAGTGAGCATTAGCCTCCTGAACCGTCTTGACCTTTGACCTGTAGTAAAATTAATCTGACAGCAGTGTTGGGTGATTTAGCAGGAGAGCAGTGCTGAGAGGGAGATAATAGGGGCATTAATGGGGATAGTGATGGCAGGAATAGATAAAATAGGGTGGGTTTGGGAAATACTACTGTGATCAGGCTTATGTAACTTGGCAACTGATAAGATGGGAGGCTAGAAAACAAGGGTGAAAGATAGGACAGTTCCCTAATAAATATGTTTGCTTCCTTCTGTTCCCTTTCTCTGCAGACAGCTTCCTGATCCCTCTAATCACCCCCCACTGGGCCTTTCCTCTCTTTCCTCTTTCTTGTTCCCACCTGGTAAACTAGAATAATTATTAACTGTTTTTTGATTACGTTATCTGAAACATCCTTTTAGTTAGTCTCAGTTCAAGTTCTCATTATTAGAGCTTACTTAGAATATTGTAATAATCTTCTATTTTCTTTATCTCCTATTTCTCTTTCAAAAATTTATCATCTCAACTTTTTTTCAGATTTTAAAAATTTATAATCATTTTCCCATTGAAACATTTCAATGTTTCCCAATTAGCTAAAGGGTAGGTGAGTAATACACCATACAATAAAATGTTATATTGCTGTTAAAAAAGATGAGATACATGTTTATATACTTTAATGAAAAGACGTCTACATAAAAAGACCAGTTGTAGAATTATATGTATAATGGGAACCTATTTTTATATTGAAACAATTTATATGCAGTATATATTTTACACCCATTTGTCTATGTATGTATAAAAGTTGGAAGAATATATACCAATTTATTCCTTCTTTAGTATTGAGGAGGTTTTCACTTTTCTATACATAGTTTTGGGTTTTTAAAAATCCTTTACAGCAAGCTTTATATTATTTCTGTAATTAGTGTTTAAAAAAAGAATAAAACACAAACCCCTTGCCTTGGAATTTAAGGCCCTTTAGATTCTGAGCTTCGGTTATTTTAACCATCTATCCTAACCTCTCACTATGCCTCGGATGTCTTATTCCCTAATTAGCAAATACGTTGGCCGTGGGCTGGCATTCCTCTCATCCTCACTCCTAGCAGCATGACTAAATTGCTCGTGGCACTTTTTCATATTGAACCTGCATATAGTCATAGAATCTTTTATAACTTCAGACATCTACTACCAATTAGTTATGGGGGATGGAAATTTTGCCAACTCAAGTATAATCTGATCAAATTGAACCCTTCAGTGTTTCCTGAGTGCATTCTGTTCTTTCTTAACTCAAGGACTTTGTTAATGTGATTTTTTTCCCAACTAGTAGACACTTAACCCCACTATCTATCTGGCACTGAAATCTGTTCCTTTATGAGGCTTTTCCATTCTCCACATTGGACATAAGCTCTTCTTCTTTTCTTTGTAGTCATTTAAAAATTAATTGTATTAATCCATTCACATGTGTGTTTTATATTAAATATTGGGGTATACATTTCAGGAAGCAATCATGTTTGTTAATGATTCAATGTCTGTCTTATAATACCTTGATAACTGAATGATCGGTCAGCACTTGTTGAATTGAAATGTGTTTGGATTTGTTTTTAGAACTTCCAAGAAAAAAATTAATATCTAGATCCTTACATCAATCATGCCGATCATTAGTATTTAAAACAAAGCTTATGCAATCTAGGTTTCATAATCAACATCTAGATTTCTTAAATTGCCTCCTATATTGTGCCCTTCCATAGTTCTATTACCAATATTTATATATGAAGAAGTATGATACTACCCATTCTTTAGACAATTGTTTTAAAACTTTCCACAGTTCCCTGTTGCTGAAGAAAGAACACATTTGTTATTAAAGAGCAGTGGATTTTAGCAAAGCTATAGACTTCTAAGAAATATCACAGCTCTACACAAACTACTTTAAAAAATTCTGTAAGGCAGGAAGAACGACACGGTCTTGAAAAAGAATGAAGGTGAAAATATTTTTATTTCTGAAAATACACATAAGACTATAATTACATTTTGGTGACATTGAGGTGGTGAATGTGTGAACTCTATAAATATAAGTATTATCCCCAAATTACGTGCATTAAAATAATATGGACAAAAGGCTTTTATGAGAAATTTTACAGTCTCACATGTCACCTCCTCTAGGAAGCTTTTTCCAGCTCCTTCTGGGAAGACAAAATTGTTCTTTGTTACGTTTGTGGTTCTTTGTCCAATCGTGTGTAAAATTTATTGTCTAATGAAATTTTAGGATTTCATTACTTATTCATGCACCTGTTTCTCAACACAGATTACAAGTTCCTTGATTTTAGGAACTGTTTTTGTTTCCTTTACATCTCTGGTACCTACCACAGTGTTTAGCACCTTAAACGTGCTTTAATAAATAATTTTTGAATCAAAGAATTGAGACTCGCTAGAATTGACCCCTCCAAGTTCCATCCTGCCTTCCGGGTTTAGCTCACATATCTCTCTGTGAAATCTCTGCTTCTTTTTCTTCTCTTTCTCCATCCCATGCAGAATTGATTTTTCCCTCTTTTGTCGTGCCTTTGTACCTGGACACACTTCTACTACAGTGTGTAACCCACTAAATTCTAATTATTTACAACTCTGTCATTTCTACTGTAGTCTTTGTGGGGACGCAAACTTATTTATGTAACCCCAGATTCTACCGTAACAACTGGTAAATAATGAGTTTGAATAAATAAATGGATGAATGAAAAAAATTGTTTTTTATTTTATATATTTATCACTTAAAATATCTCTTTGAAATAATGGTCTTATATTGTTAATATCTGTTCTTTCCTGTTATCAATATCTCTATCCATCATTTATTTATATCTGTCAATCTATCTATCATTTTTCTGTCTCCATCCTTTTATTTGTTCTCTCTCTTGTTCCTTAAAAGTAGGGAGAGAGTATCTAAGGCATATGGTATGCCTTGATTGGCTCAGATTCTGGTAGGAATCTAGGGAGCTGCTGTCCTAAAGGCCACATGAGGATACTAAGCACAGAAGAGAGGTCATTCAATAAACTAGGCCATTCAATAAAAACTTCCCACATCACTGAGTTCTCCTATTTTATACAATTGAAAATAATTTACTAGCATATTGAAGTCAGTTATTATACAAATTTATAAAAAGATTACCAATTGAATTGCAGGCATAGGAACAATGTAAGTTAATGATATTTTTGGTGATGATGATAATATTGTGAAATATAGAGGTCTTGAGCCACTTGCTTAGAGGTAAATAGCCAGCCAGAGTAGTAAAGTCAGAGATTGCTCCTGTGGATTCCCCCTTGTCCTTTTCTTTAATAATGAGATAACCTTATGTCAAAACATAATATCTCTACATAATTCAAGACAAACCAGAAGAATCTTGTTGTGGTTTTTGAGTCTCATCATCCAAGTTCATGAATAGTTCAGAGACTGCAAGGTACAGTATGAATATCTTATTTCTTGTCATGATAAAATATGACGATTTACATGTGTCCCTACTTGGTTCTTATGTATCTGTGGTGTTTTGGCTTTTACTCATAAAGTTGACCATTGCTTCTGTTGGATAAGAATGATCTAATTATCAATTAAAAATGAGAGGGTCTATCTCTGTTCATTTCTGAAATTTAGTGTCCCTTCCCTGGGAGAGGACATGAAGATCTGTCTAGTTATGACAGCGACACTTTCTTGTTGTATAATCCACAAGTCAGTTTGTTTTTCCTGGAGGACTAAATATTTGTTCAAAGAATTGTTGTCAAAGGAGTAGACTTTTTGTCATCAACATGTAAAGATAATTTTTTTTTTTTTTTTTTTTTTTTCGGTACGCAGGCCTCTCACTGTTGTGGCCTCTCCTGTTGCGGAGCACAGGCTCCGGACGTGCAGGCTCAGCGGCCATGGCTCACGGGCCCAGCCGCTCCACGGCATGTGGGATCTTCCCAGACCGGGGCACGAACCCATGTCCCCTGCATTGGCAGGCAGACTCTCAACCACTGCGCCACCAGGGAAGCCCTGTAAAGATAATATTTTTTTCATGGATACTTTGCATGAAGTATTGTTCTTTTAAAAAAGTTGGGTTTGGATAGCTCTTTGGTATTTGGAAGCCAAAGGGTACATGGACCAGGTGCAATCCAGAATCAAAAGAGTTTTCTAGAAATACTAGCAAAAGAGAGTAGATAGAAGAATGTTTCGGTCTAATAGGAAGAAATGTCCCCATGAACAAATAATGAATGCTTTGATAATGGTATTTAATCTGAAGATTGAGCTAAAGAAGACAGTGGCTAGGGACATGAATTGCATAAAGGGAGATAAGAATAAAAACACATAATGTAATTGAGTGGAATAGGTGATTTAATCTACTAATCACCAGAATTTTGCCTGGTCTATTAGGTAATGTCTAAGATGTGTTTCAACACTGGTTCTATAATTTTATTACACATATTGACTTTATGAAGTAAAAAAACTTGAGCCAATGCATATGATTCTTTAAAAAATAGATTTTATGATGTATTAACTATTATGTTAACTAGTTTGAAAGAGAATATTTGTAAAATATGTGTAAGGGATGAAAATAGCAAACGTACAAAGTACATACTCCTCAGTTTAAGAAATAGAATATTACCATTAGTTTTTGAAGTCCCTACATCAATTTTCCAAATCATCAATCCATACTCCCTTCAGAAATAGAGACCACTTGAGTTTATTGTTCTCTTCTATTTGTAATTTTACCACATGTTGGAATAACAATGTGTCATTTAGTTTTGCTGCATAACAACAATAACAAATCCCAAAATGTAGTGGCTTAAAATACTAAATGTTCACTATTTCATGCGATTCTCTGAGTTGTCTAGGCAGTTCTTTGGAAAGGCTCCGCCGTTCTCTTCTGGGTCATCTCACTTGCAGTCATCTGGTGGTTCAGCTGGGGGCTGGATTGTCCAGGATGGCCTCACTCACCTATCTGATAATAGATTCTATGTCAGCTGGGATCCTTGATCACATGTCTCTATCAAAGACCAGGCTAACCCAGATTTGTTCACATGATGATGGCAAGTTCCAAGAGCAGTGGGGGAACAAGTGCCAAAGCAAGGTGAGATGTTCAAGCCTCCAGCTGTGTCACATTTGCTTATGTCTGTTGACCAAAGTAAGTCACATGGCCAAGTCAAAATCCAAGGAGTAGAGAAATAGAGTCTATGTCTTGAAAAGAGCAGCTGTAAAGTCACATTGCAAAAGGGTGTGCAAATAGAGATGGGAAGAATTTGTGACTTTTGTTGCAGTCAACCACTCCTAAAAATAGCTTTTAGTTTTGTATGTTCTTAAATAGTATATAAATAGAATAATACTGAATAATTCTCTGTGACTTGCTTTTTCTACCCAGTATTATTTTTATCCAAATAGTTATTTTGTTTCATGTATTATTAATTCATTCATTTCACTGCTATTGTCAGTTTTTTAATGCCTTTTTCAAAATACTGTTTTTTAAAAATCTTTATATCAAATTCATAATTTATCACTCGTTTTTTGTGGTTTGCCTTTCTTCATATATTGTTAAAAATATCTTTCTATTCCCTGTTGTAAAAAAAGATATTCTTTTACCTTATATCCTAAAATTTTATAGTTTCACACTACTCTGTGAAATCTTTATTCCTTAGGAATTGATTTTTGAAAATTATATGATATCACCACATTTCTTACCAGATATTATTTAAATTTTCTACCACTCTCCAGTGATCTTCATGGTATTGAGTCTCCCAGTCCATAAATATGACTTATTTCAATATTTATTTCGGTTGTTTTCTATTTTTCAACAATATTTTATGTATTTTTCCTTTAAAAGTTTTACACATTTGTAGGTACTTCTTTTTGTGCTAAATATCTTTTTAATATTACCTTTTCTAAACGTTTGTTGATAGTGTATAAAATTGCACTTAATTTCTATATCTAGAACACTTGCTAAACTCTATTCTTATAATTTATCTGTACATTCATTTGCTTTTTTACTTAGATAATAATATTAACTTTGAATAGTGATGGCATTGTTTCCTTATTTCTAATTATTTTACTTTTAATTTACTTTTGATGCCTTATTGTGCTGATTAAGACTTCTACTAAAATGTTCAATACAAATGGCAATGGGGAGCAAGTTTTTCTTGAAATTATCATAAAAGGAAAGCATTAAATTTTGTTTTCTTCCTGGAGGTGACACATGGAGTGCCGTTGATCACATAATACGATTTCCTTTCTATTTCTAATTTTCTAAGAGTTCTTTTTTTCTCTTACCTAGGAAGGGATTTAGAGTTTTATCAGCTATTGAGATCGTATATTTTGAAATCTATAAATTAATGTGGTAAATTATTTCAATTTATTTTCTAATATTAAAAATGTTTGCATTCCTGAGCTAAACTAAATGTAGTCATTCTGTATTGTTTTTAATATGCATTGCTGGATTAAATTCTGTAATATTGTATTTAGGACTTTTGAATTTCTGATTATAAATGAGATTGTCCTATAATCCATTTTCTAATAGTATTCTTATATTTTAGTTTCACAATTTTTCTGGTTTCACAAATTGAGTTGAAAATTGTTTCTTCTCTTTCATTTACTTAAAATGTTAACTATTTGCTCCTTGAATATTTTAAAGAAACTGCAAGTAATCTAGTATAACCATTATCATTGTTATTATTTTTAGTGAAGATTTAGTCAAAGGATGGAATAAATCAGGTTGTTAGTTTTTCTTAATTTAGTTCTGCTACATCAGGGGTCCCCAGGCCCCAGTCCCCCCCCACCCCCACCCCCCGTGCCCCGTATGGGTCCACGGCCTGTTAGGAACCAGGCCGCACTGCAGGAGGTGAGCAGCAGGCTAGCAAGGGAAGCTTCATCTGGCGCTCCCCATTGCTCGCTCGGGTTACTGCCTGAACCATCCCTCTCCCACACCGTCCATGGAAAAATTGTCTTCCATGAAACTGGCCCCTGGTACCAAAAGGTTGGAGATCGCTGTGCTATATAATGTTTTTCTCAGAAATTGCCTATTGCATACAATTTAAAAAATATTACTCCCTTTTTATTCAGATTCTTTCTTTGAGTCTTATTTTTTTCTTGATCACTCACTTGATCACTCATTTTTTCTTGATCACTATTGTTAATTTTGTTAGGCTTAATTTTTTTTGGCTTTATTGGTCTCTATTTTATTTTTGTTTGCTATTTCATTATTTTTGGCTATTATATATATTACTTCAAATTCTATTGGGGTATATTTTATATTTCTTTATCTCACTTCTTAAATTGGAAGCTTAGCTAATTAATTTTGATTTTTTCTTTTCTTCTAATATGGTCATTTTACAGCTGTATAATTTTCTCTTAAGAACTGCTTTAGCTACAGGCTGCAATTTTGATATGTGTTACTTTCATTATCATTTAGTTTTATGTATTTTCTAATTTTCATCATTGAGTCCTTCTTTGACCCATGAATTATAGAAGTTTCTAACTTCTAAACACATGGGATTTTCTAGTCAGCTGTTGATTATTGATTTCTACCATAATTGCATTACAGACAGAGAGAGTAGTTTTTTTGATTCCTGTCTTTTGACATTTACCAAGATACGTTTTATAGGCCAGTATGTTGACAGTATTCAGAAATGTTGCAAGTCTGAAAGCAAAGATTGTATATTCTACAGTTATGTTCTTTATAGTGGCTTCATATCAGGCTGGTTTTTATGCTGTTAAATATTCCATATTCTTACTTTATTTTTATTAGGTGTATCTATTACTTAGAAAGGTATGTTGAGATCTTATGCTATGATGGCAAATCTGTCCATCTCTCTTTGTAGCTCTGTCAAAATGTATGTATAGCTATGTTGCTAAGAAGATATGTTTAGATTGTTTATAGCTTTGTGGTAAAAAAATCTTTTATCTTCTGCCACTAGACCATAAACTGTATAAGGGCAGAACTTTTTTTTTCTTGTATACACTCATACATCCTATTATGTTTGAATTATGCCACTGGTGCTATCATATATTGCACCATCCAGACCAGAAATGGCCACCGATAGAATGATAATTTCTATTGAAAGCACAACTGAAGTGCAAGCTCAGAAAAATTATCTGGTGAAGATGGGATGTTATACTATGGAGTGCAGCACACACTCCACATCAACGATGATTACGTGGTACAGTTTCCAACATATGCTGTGTGAATTTGGAAAACAAGGGGTGAGATTAAGAATGGCCTCATGTGCCGTCATTTACAGTGGCCCACTTGGGGGTATTTGTGCTTCCCATCGCACAGCTCTGGGCTTTGCATGTTTAAAAGTACTGGTTCCCAAAGCAAGACGGATTTCACCAAGGGGAAGCAGCAAGATTTCCATTGATTTTAAGCAATGCCTCCTTACTGGGCACTTTAAACTCCTTGGTCAGGGAGATCAGAGGATAAAAAGGAATAACATTCTTGGTGGAGGAAATTGACTTTAATAATCAGGAGAAAGAAGGCTGCTGTTACACAGTGTAGATGGGGAGATACATGTGACACCTAGGCAACCCTCTGGGGCATCTCTTGGCACTTGCTTCCTAGCTGTTGTCATAAGTGGTTGTGGTAGCAGTTACAACCTGAGAAAGATATGGTGAACAGGGTCTCAGACTCCTCAGAGCCCAGCAGAGGTGCTAGCTGTGAGTGAGGGGAATCTCAAATATATAAAGGAAAGATAAGCACCAGCTGCAAGCGTAAGGACTTCCTCTTGTGAGTTTCCCAGCAAAAAGACCCACCAGATTCCCAGAGGAACTACTCCAAGAACTTAAACAAAAGAATAGATCCAAGCAGTGCACAGAGAGGACTATAGAGGGCACTATGTTGTGCTACTCAGCTCCTTCTTTCAGTTTTGAAGGATGTATTTCTTCTGCTGCTGAGAGAGCTGCTGGCTGATGGATTCAATTTCAGCAACTTCCGGTAATTGCTCTTGACTGAAGAGAGTCACCTTTCTCAACATCATGCCCTCTTTCTAGGGTCTGTAATATGCATCTATGAAGACTGCCTGCATCTGTGACTGGCTGATGCACATTTATAGACACCTGACCCCTGCCTCAGTTTCAGAACTCCCCACGGAGTTTGTTGTGACTGATCATAACCCAGTTTCTCCTATGCCCAATCCTGTCTCTTCCCTTTCCCCACAGGTTTTAATCCTGAGACAACTCCTTTATGGCATGATAATATCCATTTCAGAGTAAACTTCCTGGGAACCTGACCTGAGACAGGAAATTTTTCTTTTCAAGTTTGGTAGACTACACCTGTAAAACTGTTTAAGACTATAGAGAGGTCACTAGTTAACATTTTAATTTCTTCAGTGGTTATATCTTTTAATAGAGGTTTAAAATTATAGCCATAAAAGCCTTATATACTTTTGATATGTTGAAATCTTAAAATCTTTATAAGTATTTCTATTACTTTGGGTAGGACTCTATTTGATTGTAATATAAGATGTAATATCAGATTATTCACTCCTTGTAGACAAGAAGTCTAATTTTTAAGTGGTTTTGCATCTTGAACACATTAAACTATTTATAAAACTTTAAGTTTTCTACACAGGTAATAAGTACAACAATATCTGCTAATAATTATAGTTTAAGCTCCTTTCTCTTCATTCTGATCATTCTTATATCAGCCTACATCTTATAACATTGACTAAGACATCATTACCATTTTGAACAATAGTATTGTTCTTATCTTTTCTGCATACTAAAAGAAATGCATTTAATACTTCTCTAGCAATGGTAATAGTAATAGTAGTAGTAATAATAATAATAAAAGTGCTAAATGCTTGTAGAACATCACTTTTATGAAGTTAGGCAACTTCCCTTCTATTTTTCCTTTTCTAAGAGTTTTCTTTCTTATCATAATTAGATATAAATTTAATTATTTATTTCTACATACATTGAGATACTTGTGTGACTTTTCTCCTATAGTTTATTACAGTAGTAATGTTAAGCTCTCCTTTTATTCTTGGGGTAAAACATATTTGATCATAATTTACTTTTTTACAAGCATATTGTTAGATTCAGTTAGCTAAAATTTTATTTATTTTTGCATTTCTGTTATGAATAAAATGGTTCTATAATTTTCTTTTTTCCTTTTCTTGTGCTGCCTTTTTCTGGCATTAATGATTTTCTGGACTTCTAAATTAAATAAGGCAAATTTCACTCTTTTTATTTTCTAGAAGAAACATGTTTCAGACATAGATTATCTCTTTAAGTTTTGGAATAACTGCTTCATAAAAATGTCTGTGACACAATTTTTCAGGGAGACAGTATTGATTACCAGTTCATTTTTTAATGGTTATTTGATTTATTTTTCTATTTTTCTTGCACAAATCTGGTATTTTGTGTCTTTTCCTATCATTACCCATTCCACTGAAATTTTAAAATTTATTATAGTTGTAATGTTATTTTATTATTGTAAAAATACATATGTGTTAATTAAAAATCTTAATTTTCTTGATTTTTTAGTCATATGTATTCTTTTTTAATAAATTAATTTCCAATTTCTGTCTATAGTATTAATATATACAAAGAATTAGATTTTAATTTTGTTAAAATTTTCTATTCTTTTTTGTTTATTTCATTATTTTCTGCTCTATTATTTTCTTAGTTTTCAATTTTATTTTTCATAGTCTCATCTTTATGATCTCTTTTTTTGAAGAGACAAAAAATTAATCAAGACATTTCTTGATTACTTTGTATGTATAAAATATGTATGACCATATTTTTTTCTTCTGTTCTTATTTTTTTAATTTTTTTCTATAGATATTGCACAGGTCATACTTACACTTCCTTACTTATCTTTTGACTCAGCTGATTTTATATCTAAGAGTTCTTTTAAAAAATCCAAAAGAGACTATGTAATAGTAGAAATGCTCTTCTTACCCCTTCAACTTGTTTTGAGGGAATTATTTGAATATTTTTCTCAAAACACAAATTTGAGAGGTTGATGTTTAGAAATTACTAGTCTACTAGTTATTTAGCTCTGGATATTAGCATAGGGCCAGGATGTTGGGCAGCCATACTGTGGATGGCTATTTTCATTCTCTGTAATTTTGGTTTAATCCTAATCCAAGTGAAAGTTTGAGAATTTGAAGTTCTTAACCTAGTCCCTTTACTTCCAGCCATTATCTCACCAAATTTGAAGATATTAGCAAGTCATCTTTTCCAGAATCTTGTATATATTTTTTTCTTCCAGACTACTGCACTACTCTCTCCAATGGGGAAATCCCATGTCAGTTGCCTACATCTTTCTGATTTGTCTATTAACCAGACACATATCTCAGAATTTGTGTTTGGAATCTTGGGACTACTCCCTGGTATCAGTGTTGGTGCTACTTTTTTATTGTTTTTATAGAATTTTAATTGCCAAATTAATGTGCCTTTTCTAGAGAAAATGAAATAATCTTGCTATTCTAAAACTATTAATTGTCAATCCCATCACATTGTCCATCCATGTCAATGTCTATCCCATTTATGGAATGGGAGAACTGTTAAGAAGAGTCAATCACCAGAATAGCTATATTTTCTCTATCAATTGTTAAATTTACGGACTTTGTTAAATAGGTATTATTGACATCGTACATCTTCCTCTAGTATCAATAATAGTGAAAAACCTCATTTAATGAGCCAATTAGCATGTAGTATTATGTCAAGACCAATTAGTGAAGGCATATAGTTTTACATAAATTTGATTGATCTCTTCCAGTAGACTGTCATTATTTCTGCATATTCTGATATCTGAGTTGACTCTTATGCCATTTTTTAGTGGCTTTACTTACTTGTAAAGGAATCCTTAATGTATGTCTCTGTAACATGATGCCAGAAGAAAATGGTCACGTATTTTTTATCAGCATATCTGCATTAAAACCTTTTGACTTATAAAATTCTAACCAGATAGACTACTTCTTAAAACACTCAGTAGGCTGAATGTGTTTGCAGTGTTAAACCCAGTATTGACGATGGATGGTGGTTATTTAAGGAAATAATAATAGGGAAATGGCTGTGCACATGGTGAATAGTTAAGATCAATAAATTTATCTTTTATTTAGAATATATCAGCCTATTTACATTTGAAAAAGAAAATATATGGATTGGGATTCTATATTTTTAGTTATGGTCTTCTGTTGGCATTCCATTCTCTAATATCTTCATTTAATGAACTCTACTTACTCTTCAATAGGTAGGAGTTTTACCTAACACTTATTTTTATTATGCATGCAGAAGAAATGTCTAGTTAATTTAGAAATATAATTATACTAGGCAAACTTGTTTTGCCGTAAGTGAAAACTCAAAATAATGATATTTAAACAAGACAAAATTCTGGATACTTGATCAAGAGTTAATATAGTGATATATAGTATAGTATACTATATAATATATAGTAACTGTCCCTCCACAGTTAGGGATCCTGGCTCTTTTGGTCTGCCATCCTCAATATTATCTTCCATTTGAGGGTCAGAGTGTCTGGTCTAGTTTCATTCATCATGTCTTAATTATAGCCAGCAGGAAGGAGAAAGGAGAGATGAAGGAAAGACCTGTTTCCTTCAAGGTTACTTTTTAGAAGCTGCATACTCCTCTTCCCTTTATGAAGCACCAGCAAAAACTTATAGTTATCTGCCATCCTAGCTGCAAAGGAAATTTAATCTTTATTTTAAATGTTTTCTAAGCTAAAGATTGACAAAGGAGAGAATGGACATTGGGGACAAACAGCATTCTTTGATGCAGTAAATACCCTTCAAGACACTATATCTGTATTAGTTTTCTATTGCTGCTCTAACAAATTACTACAAACTTTTGTGGCTCAAAACAGCACAAATTTGTCTTATAGTTCTGGAGGCCAGAAGGTCACGATGGGTTTCACTGGAGTGAAATCAAGGTGTTAGTAGGACCATATATCCTGTAGGAATGAATGTTTCCTTGCCTTTTCCAGCTTCTAAAGGCCACCCACATTCCTTGGCTCATAGCACCCTTCCATCAAGCAATCACATCACCATTCTGAACCTCAGCTTCTGACGTTACATCTTCTTATCTTCCTCTGCTTCCTTCACCACATCATTTCTCTCTTCTTCTAACTCTCCTGCCTCCCTCTTATAAGAACCCTTGTGATTACAGGGCCCATGAGGATAATCCAGGATAATCTTCCCATCACAAAATTTTAATTTTAATCACATCTTTTGCCATTTAAAGTAACAACATATTCACAGGTTCTGAGGATTAGAATGTGAATATCTTTGAAAGCCATTATTCAGTTTACCATAATATCAAAATTTAGAGAAAGTGTCAAATGACATTAAAGTTTTAAAGTATTATTTATTGTTTTCACCTCCATTTTCACATTTAATTTTTAAAAACTGTGATGAGTTAAGCAGGGCATGCACATGATCCTCATTTAAGAATCATTTTATGGTTCAAA
Source organism: Phocoena sinus (assembly GCF_008692025.1). Lineage (NCBI taxonomy): Eukaryota > Metazoa > Chordata > Mammalia > Artiodactyla > Phocoenidae > Phocoena > Phocoena sinus. Next base: position 30,243,826 of record NC_045772.1, on the reverse strand, counting down.
GAGATTAAATGAGTTTTTCAAAGTTACATAGTTATTAGTGAAGGTAGCACTGAGGTCTCAATCCTGCTACCCAAATGCCATCTCAATCTTGTGATCTCTTATCCTTTGATTTGCAAGCCATCTTTCCTTCTTAAGTTTCCCCACAGCATTTCAGTTAAATTCTTCTAGAGGGAGTAATTGCATGCTGCCTTGTATTTAAAGAGAAATATATTTTTTTAATCTTTTATTGAAGTATAGTTGATTTACAATATCGTATTACTTTCAGGTGTACAGCACAGTGATTCAGTTATATATATATATATATTATTCTTCAGATTCTCTTCCCTTATAGGTTATTACAAAATATTGAGTATAGTTCCCTGTGCTATACAGGAGGTCCTTGCTGGTTATCTATTTTATATACAGTGGTGTGTGTATGTTAATCCCAACTCCTAATTTATCCCTCCCCTACCCCCCTTTCCTCTTTGGTAACCATAAGTTTTCTATGTCTGTGAGTCTCTTTCTGTTTTGGAAATAAGTTTACTTGTATCTCTCTTTTTTTTTTTTTAAAGATTCCATCTGTAAGTGATACCATATGATAATTATCTTTCTCTGTCTGGCTTACTTCACTTAGTATAATAATCTCCAGGTCCATCCGTGTAAATGGCATTATTTCATTTTTTTTATAGCTAATATTCCACTGTACATACATAGATATATATATATGTATATATACCACATCTTCTTTATCCATTCATCTGTCGATGGACTTTAGGTTGCTTCCATGTCTTGGCTATTGTAAATAGTGCTGCAATGAACAGGAAATATCTTATTATATTTTTAATGAGCTTCTTGAAAAAAAGAGGCCATCTTTGCCTTCCCCTAAACAAATTACCACACCAGTTTTATGTGTTAACTTTACTAGGCTATAGTCCACAGTTTTCAGTCAAACACCAATCTATGTGTTTCTGTGAAGGTATTTTGTAGATGTGATTAAAAGTCCATAATCATTTGACTTTAAGTATGAAAGGGAGATTATCCTAAATAATATGAGTGGTCCTGATTCAGTCAATTGAAAGCCCTTAAGAGCAGAACTGAGGCTTCTCTGGAGAAGAAATTCCTCTTGTGGATAGCAGCTCCACCACGTGCTGAAGAGCCTGTGATTCAGATTTCAGACTTGTCTAGCCAACCCACACAATCATGCAAGCCATTTCAGTAAATCTTTTGATATATCTCCTACTGGATTTGTTTCTCTGTTTTGAACCTTGACGAATATACAGTAGGTAACGTGCGCATTCTAGGTCCTCAATATTTGTTGATCCAAAATAAATTTGAGGATTTTACTGTTATTTGGTGCTATATATTGAAATTAAATTGAACAAGCCCCAATAATTTCTAATGACTGTATAACAACTTACCATTTCAAAAAGCTTAGATTTTTTCACAGGGTCTTAAAGATCTTAAACTTACTTCTTTAATCAAAATCTATATTAGGATTGTATTTGTTTTGAATATGAGTCAATGTTTTATCTTTGAAGAGAACAATTTTACTTTCCACATAGCTACCAGCATTCCAGGAATTTCTGTAAGCATTGCAATATCAAAGTACTTATCCATTCATTCCACAAATAGATATTTATTTTCAATGTTCTAAAACTATGAAACTACAATAGTAGACAGGCAGAGATTCTTCCCCCCTCCCTCTCCCTCATGCTTACAGGTAGTGGAGATATAGCAATAAATAGGTGTTTTCCTAATTCCTTCAAGGATAGTGAAAGAGATCCAAGATTTCTTTCTGAGTACAACATTCTACTTTCTTAGAATTCATAGCTGAACACTGAAAGGGCCTCCATTTTAATTTTTTTTTTCAAGTGTTTTTTTTTTCCTGATGGGAGGGAGAGAGAGAAGCTGATAAGAAAAGCTACTTTCCTTGTTTCCTTCTCCACTATGGAAGTTATGCCCTGTTTTTCAGTTAAGAGAAGAGGGAGTCAAAAGATGATGGGAGACTTCTGACCACTAGGTCAGGAAATTCCTGGAGTTCCAGGCTGTTTCCAATAACAGTAGGTCATTGCTTTTATCAGCCTGTATTGCTGAAATGCAGTAAGCACTGATTATACAAGTACTAAATGCCAAGCAATGCTCATAAATCTTAGTAGGAACATGGACCTTAGGATTCAGGTCACAGGTTTTCTTTTTGTCTTGGTACTGAGTCAAAAAGAAAGATTTTTGAATCAGGGTCTTCTTCCGCCCCTAATAAGATGCTCTCTTAATTCTGTTTTTACAGTATTACTGATGGCTCCCCGTAGCCATTTCCCTGGCACTGTCTTCCACATTCTGTTTATTGCTCCACTTATTTCTGTGTTCGTATGTTCTAAGTCACAATTTTACTTTTTTTATAAAAGTATGACCATGTCCTCTGAATGTCTATGCTCCTTTAATAATTTATCTCATAACCTACTTTATTTGTGTCAGGCCTGTGGTCTTTTAATGAGTTAAAAATTCATGGTTCCTCTAAGAAATAAAACAGATGCTTAGAGAAATCAGATTTTCAATCAAATGACCCTGAACAAAGAAGGACACTCCTAGGAAAAGTTGGATACTATTTTGAGGAATTCTACACAAGATTTTCAAATAGATATTTTTTCACCATTATTTTTTTCTTTAATCCTTGCTGAGTGACTCAGAATTAGACTATTTTCAACATACGTAATTACCATGTTATCTGTGGCAATTTGCAGTAAAAATCAGCAAAAATGTTCTTGCTCCCAAAATGGGTTCTTCAAGTAGCTTTTCATAATGTATGTCTTAGAAAGAAAGTTCTAAATTTTTTTCCATACTCCTTGAAATTTTTATTTAGGACTCCTCTGGGCCATAGGACTCAGTATTTCCATTACTAATCCTTAAAGGCAGCTCAGTAATCTTCCCCCACCCCAAGTACAGGAAGCAGGCAGTTGAGAAGTTTGTGACCAAGACTATGAACCATTGACCAATTTAATTAGCCATGGCATGGAAAAATAAGAGCTGGGGACTAACTGCATCCTTGCAGCAGACATCCCTGAATTATTGCCTTTTATTTTATAAAAGTTAAAGCAGAGGAATCTAAATGCCCTTTTGGTTAAGTTAATAACCCCACAGATCTGGTGAGGTACTTACTTAGTTTAGGTAACAAAGAAGACCTTAGAAAAGCCAAACCATCTTGTTGACTAAATTTTTTCTCTTCTTGTGAGTAAAACCAGAAAACAGACTTCTTAACTTGAATATTAAACTTTAACCCTTGCTTCCAAGGAATATCCTTGCTTCTCTGTGATAGGAATTTCAGTTTACCTCTCTGGATATCTACAGATATTCTGGATATCTACAGAGAAATATTCACCCAGGGGACTGTACTATTATTAACTACTAACCAGTAGTGATTTAGAAACAGTTTCTATCAAACCAACAAGACTCAGTTAAGATGAAAGGCCTGAGAAAGGGCAGTGTAAAAAGGTCACAGTCATAAAAATGGCTACCATTTCATGCACAGCTGAGGCTCAACTTTATCCCTTCCAGAATTTGGTCTCCAGGGAGGTAGATTTCTACAAGAAAATTCAGGTAAACCATAAAAAGTACACTAAAATTTGTAACTTTTAAATTACTTTTGATCTGCCCTCTAAGCGCAGCCAGCAGCACATCAGTCTCATAATTACTTTTTGAATTATAAAAGAATTTTTCATATTTATGATAAAAAATCCAAACTGTGCATAAAGTTACAAAGTTAGAAGGAAAAGTCCTCTATTCTTCACTCATTTCTCACTTCCCTGAAGTAACCGCTGTTATAATTACTTGCGTATCTTTTTATACATTTTTCCTGCACCAATAAGCATAATGTTTATGTATTTTTTTCTTCGAAGGAATCATAATATCTTTGTGTATCTTTTTATACATTTTTACTGCATCAATAAGCATAATGTTTATGTATTTTTTTCTTTGAAGGAATCATAATATATGTAATATTCCATAAGTTACACTTTTCAGTTAGCAATATATTTTGAACATTTTCCCCATGCAAATACATACAGTTCTGTCATTTTCTTCTCAAAGTGTGCATTGTAGTCCATTGTTCCTCATTAATGAATAGTCACACTAACAAGAATATTAGCAATAATTTTAATTTGTACACAGTTTTTACAAGAGTCTAGTGTGGGTTTGAGAAGGAAGAAAAATACCAAAGGGAGAGAAACACGAGAGATTACGATAAAAACTAAAATAGAGGTGTATTTTGTACTTGAAGAGCAGGTTCATTCTAACATGAGAATTTAAAGGAAGCCTTAGAAAGGAGGCATACTTCAAGACAGATTTTAAAGAATGAGTAAGATATTTCCATAAAGAAATCAGGGAAAAAATCATTCCATCCATGAGCAAAAACATAGAGGTAAATAACGAAGGGCAGGATTGATGTAACTGTTTGGTAAGGGGTGTGTGCAGAAGGGGTGGGAAAATGATGGAAATGACAAGAGAGAAAGGTTATAGAAGATAATGTTAATACTATAGATTTTAGAGGATAAGATCAGAAATACAGGCTGGCCTAAGATAGTGCAGGCTTCTAATATTGGTTTTATGCTATAGACTGGTGATTTTCAATGGGGGATGACTTTGCCCTTCAGAAGATATTTGGCAATATCTGAAAACATTTTGCATTGTAACTATATGGGTGGGTGCTACTGGTACCTAGTAGGTAGAGACCAGAGATGCTGCTAAACATCCTGCTAGGCACAGGATAACCCCCTCCTTACACCAAAGATTTACTAGGCCCCAAAATATCAATAATGTAAAGGTTGAGAAACACAGATGAGACTCAAACTTGTTAAATTTTGAACCTCATCAGTAAAAAAAATGTTGAACATGCAGCTATATACATGTGTGTGTGTTTGTGTGTATACACATATGTCACTACATAAGATTAATTAATTAAATATTTAACTGCATTATTTTATTTTATTAGTCATATATGACCCATTTTTCTCTTATCAAAATCTTATTCACATTTTATTACATCATTAAATATTAACTATATTATTTAGTGAGAGTAATATGAATGAATTTTCTTCATTGCTTATAAAATCTTGGTTTGACCCATTATGTGATACAGCAACCCAAAAGTCTGGTTTATGGTTAAATTTGCTTTTACTTGGTTTTAACCACTGCTGAAGCTGAAATAACATCTCACAAAGTAATGTAGATAGCAATGGAAAAACATACCATTTTCTAGGTGTATTAAATCATGATATTCATAGTTAAATCCTATTTATCAATTTTGTGGAAATTTTTGTTGAATTGAGAAGTAAATTTCCATCTTTCTTAATACTGACCATTTATTCTTCTCAGTTTATCAGAAGGTGTTTTTTCTTACTCTATTAATAAGTAGTTCTAAGCCTAATAAAATTTTGAATTTTGAATGCATTTTAACACATTAGAATATCATTTTTCTGCTTCTTAAATTTTGCAAATAGGACAGTTTTTTTAGCAATGAAAATCATATATGGACAGATATATTTCCAAATATCCATTTGCAAAATGCCCTCTACATACCATGAGTTCTTTTGAACAGCAGTTACTTCTTAACTCATTGTTAATTCATAATCTTTACCTTGAGGGGATAGATTAAGTATATTTATTCTTTCAACATCTAATGGGCAACATACTTCTCAAAATGATTCATCATCACAGAGAGGAATAGTCTATTTGGAAATGAGTCTTCTTTATAAAAGAAAACTGCAAGTATCTTCCTTAAATTTTATACCTCTTGCAAATGCTCTGGCATGATAGCCAACAAACCTTTGTACTGTATGTATAATTTGCACAGCCCCTTGAATCTCATTATGAAGTGTTTTAAAGATTCTGCTGTTGGTCATTGAAAAAAAGAGTAACTACATACTATATACCCCCATGTAGTCTGCAATGTGCTGAAGTAAATGAAGGCGTGAGGGTGTCATCTGAACCCTATCACAAGGTCTCTCAGGATCATGTTGGGATATTGTAAATAATGGAATTTAATATTAGTAATGTTTAATATTTCTAAATGTTTTTTAAAAAACTAGGCATTTTCATAGCTTCTTTCTGAATGCCAATAAATTGCACTTTCTTTGGAGACTCCTCAAACAGAAGCCATGTAAGGTTTCTGAACTGCACTTAGACTTATATTGTAGAGAGTTAATGCATGTGGCAGTCTGTTAGCACGTTTATCCAGGTCACATATGGTATGGATTTTAGAGGGGAAAGAATAAGGCAGGGAACTGGTTAGGAGGCTTATACAATAGCATATTCTAGGTAGACTGAGGGACAAAACCAAGGTCAGGGTTTTAATTTGACAGGCTTTATGGAAATTGAATCAATAATTATGCGACAGTAGAAGTAAAATGAGTTGAGGAGGACTAAAAAGAGACAGAACAGGAGAGAGGGACAGAACAAGAAGCAGAGCCAGAGAAGGAGAGAATTGAACATCTTGGGAAAAAATAACATTATCAATGGATATAGAAAATGTAGGATAAGGACTAGGGCTTTGTTATATTTGGGGGCAGGAGGAGTTGGTGACCCTGTTAACTTTTGACAGTTTTGTCGCTAGTCGGTGATCTTTCCTGTAATAACAAAGAACCTTTCATTTTAATTTGTATTTCAAATTGGTATTGTTGCAGTGTTCTTTGCCTAGGTAAATAAACAATGGAGAAACTGAATGTTTACCAATATATTTTAGTTGTCCTCTCTCAGTCATTATTGTCTAACATTACAGCCGATAACATCAGTTTTGCCAAAAAATTGCAAAAGTCTTTCAAGAGAAAAGAACAAGTGTTTTATTTTAATAATACTGATATCTTACATCTTTATTTTTATTTATAATTAAAAGGTTAAATATTAACTAATTTCGACCATCATCATTGGATAGATGATGAGCATTGTAAACCTATCCCACACAATGAGAATGTACACTAACATTCCTTCAAAGCTCAGCTTCAGTGAGATTTTCTGAGAAATTATCACCCCTAAGATCTCCCTCATCCCAAATCATGCTATAATATAGTTTTTTAAAAAAATGCTGCCTTGACCCAGTTTTGAGGGCCTGGCTGGAGGCCAGTCAGTTTGCCTTCTTGAAAAGCTAATTAAGTCCATATTCCCAACAATCTCCCTTATTGAGCTACTATACACACACCCTAATTGTCCTAGGACCAGGTACCAGATAACCAAGGACAGCCCCAATTTTCCAGAGCCCTCTGGAATTACTCAAATTACCCAGTCCTAAGCCTGATTGCCTTGCTCTGCTCTTTCATTTTCTCCCTCCTTCTGCCATGTGACCAATTCAGGTCCTTCCCCTGAGTGACACTGAGTGGAGTGCTGTGTTCTCCCCAGGAAACTATGCATATAGCAAAACTGTAAAACTCTTTTCTGTTTTTCTTTATGTGCATCTGGCCTCACCATACCTCACCCAAGGTTACGCGAATAAATATAGGTCTGGTGTGGTTTAGATAGGCCTTATCGGCAACAGTACCTTTTGACACCTCTAGCAAAGCACTTGTCATATTGGCTTGCTATTATCTGTTCAGCTGTATTCTGTTTCAGTAGCCAGTGAGGTCCAGGAAACAGAACTATCTTTTATTGCTGTAACTCCCATATCTAGCACAATTGTGGCATGTAGTAAGTGCTCAATAAGTATAATAGAAATTTTTGAAATACAACATTGGTGAAGTGAATGGGCAATGCTTTAAGTATAAAATAGCACAAAGCCATTCTCTGGTCCTTATAAATAATTTCCCTACTGAAGACACTGAGCATTATTTCAGACAAAAACAATAAAAAATATCAACCTATTATGTTACTTTTTAAGTATATGAGGGACACTCACTTGAAAACTATAGCATTACACTACCTTCCACAGTGGAATGAAGATTTGGTTGGAAGTGTGGCATTTCTAAAATGAATCAAATTATCCCATCTCTTTTATTTAGTCATTCTCTTTCAATACAGTGGGTGGTATAGATCATGTGGTGCTCTGCGTGGATCTCCCTTCAGTGGCAAGACATTTATTCTCTCAGCAGCTTGGAGTGTTGGTTACTGAGAACTTCCCTGGGAACTACCCTCAGCCAAAAGGAACTGTCTCCCACAGTTGGTGTCTGCATCCAGTGACTGTTCAGTGTAGAAATGGGAGGGGAGACTGCAAAGACTCAACCCTCTTGTCTCCTTGTGAAACAGCGCTGAAGGATCAGATATATATATATATGTGTGTGTGTGTGACTAACCCTCTGCCTAAACCCTGCTTCCCTTACTCCCTTACAGGTATTGTTCCTGAGTTCTCCCCAGTGAACTCCTATAGGCATATGATTGTCTGAGAGTCTCAGTATGTTTCCCAGGGAAACCAACCTAAGACATCACTTGTAAAATAAAGTGATGCACAGCTAGTTTTAAATGTGAAATATAAATTTGTAAACTTCTTGCCCCAATATGTTAATTGAATTCACACTTTTGCGGAAGACTAGATTTTGTAATCTGTATCAATAAATAATAGATATTCTTGGGCATTATAAGGCGATTGATATTTTATTCCCTTCTTTCCCACATTCCCCCAATTTTGTGGTATTTTATAAAAAGTCATTTGGAATAATCACTGATACCTTCTCAAGAGAATAACTCTTTTATTCAAGTTACTCTTCGTAGTGAAATAGACTTTTAAGAAGTTGCCAAACCTTCTTTTGGAAAAAAACCAGAAACATTATTTAATCTATATGAAATATTCAAAATGTTTGACAATGCATTTGACCCATTTTAAATAAATAAATAAATAAATAAATAAAATCCCCCTATAAAGGGTTTGGAATCTAAGGATACTGAATGAAAAATTTTTTTCCAGAAATATTTTTAGTTGTCAGCAAGAGCTACGTATTACTATGTAGTTATTTTAATAGTATTAGCTAATGTTGTGCCAGTTTCCTTGTGACTATTTTAATAATCCTTAACCATGCATCATTTCCTATGGCAAATAACATACACTTATGAATTCCTTTTCATCCATTCCAGTTCAACTCCTCCTTACTTCTAAGGCTTAAGAAGTTAGTTTGATCATCTATAACAAATCTGCCAAAGAGAAAATAAAAAGTCTTAGTGATTTTGAGTAAAGTGATACTTTATCAGCATCAAAGGAACTTGTTTTCTTATGTTCTTATTTGAGATGACCACAAATATTGCAAAATTACTAAGAAAAGATGGTGGTAAGAAAGGGAAGAAGTTCTTGTATTTTCTTTCTAATAAGAGATAGTTAATTTGAGAAAGAACTTTCTAGAGTATCAGATATAAACTAAGCAGATGGGAAGGAAAGGAGAGAATTAAAATGGCCCCAAGTTATTTTGAGAATTAAAGTAATTCAAATTCATAATTCTTTGCCAAACATGTTTTTGTTTGCTTAGGTTAAAGTAGCTAAGCTAGTGTTTTGCCATTCTGGCAGAGAACAGACTAGCAAGGTATTCAGTCCCCCTGGTTTGAGGTCAGATCTCCTTATTTGATTGGAAAACATTTTATAAAAAATAGACAAGAGAACTCACAGATGAAATGATGCACAGATTCAAGCACTGTCACTCACCTGGCTGAAATGCATTGCAGATCATTTTATTTCTGCCTTCTACCTGGGCTGTGCTTTAGGGCTTACAAAACAGGTGACAATTTGATCTTGCTCATCTTTAAACCTAGAGAAAGCAGCCAGAATTCCAACTTTTAACCCAAAGGCAGGACAAGTTGTTAACTACTATAATCAAAGTAGTTGTCAGTCATTCTCCTTGAAATCGCTGCTTCCTCGTGATGATGTCCTCTTTAATAATGCCGTCTATTATTTTGTGAGGCCTGACTCAGGATGGACAGGTGTGCATTGATTTATTCCTTGGTTCTGCCTATAGCTCCTGCTAATTTTATTCTAGTGGGAATTTCAGTATAGTCATATAGCATAGTGGTTAAGGTTTGTAGCCCCAGAGTTGGATCTGGGTGTAAAGCCCAGCTCTGTCACCACAGTCTTGGGCAAGTGTGTTAACTTGTCTAAACTTGAGTTTCCTCTCCAAAATGGGAGCAGTCATTCCTTTATAATGCTGTTGTGAGGAATAAATGGGGATCATGCGTATAACACGCTTGTCTCAGTGTCTGGCGTGGGGTTCTCAATTTGCTTTGAACCCAGTCAGGGAAGAGGGGTATCATTTAGCAGTGGACTCAGCAACATCACATTTGGTGTTGTGGCTAAGAAAATCAAGTAAATAAGAAAAGGACTAAAGATAGAGGTCAAAATAACTTCTATGTTAATTATAAAGGCCAGGCTGGAAGGCCTATTTGAAAGCCAAATAAACTCTCTAACCAAACTCCAGAATGAGGCAGAGTTATCCATCCAGCCTCAGGCAGCACTTACTGTAGTCACATGCTCTCAGCAGAGTGGTCATGTGCTCTCTACCTGCAGCTCATGCTTCAGAGGAGGGTAGAGCTGGGTATGTCAATTATTCCTCCCAAATTTACAGTCTCAAAAGTGACTCCCCCTTCCCAGGGATACAGTGAGAAAGACTCAGAGAGAGACCCAAAGTTACATTCATTCTGCTACCTTCACAGGAAGGAAACATCAGACATGGGAAGGAGCATTGTGGAGTAAGTGCTCAATAAATGATAACTGTTTTCATTATGAACTGACAAGGATGTATTTCTTTACTTCGCCTAAAACATTAAAAATATAAGGATGGGCTTCCCTGGTGGCGCAGTGGTTGAGAGTCCGCCTGCCGATGCAGGGGACACAGGTTCGTGCCCCGGTCCGGGAAGATCCCACATGCCGCGGAGCGGCTGGACCCGTGAGCCATGGCCGCTGAGCCTGTGCGTCCGGAGCCTGTGCTCCGCAGCGGGAGAGGCCACAACAGTGAGAGGCCCGCGTACCGAAAAAAAAAAAAAAAAAAAAAATATATATATATAAGGAAATTATTTGATCTCTCATCTGTTTTTAATGTGTGTATAATGATTTTTTAAATAAAAGTAAAAACTAAATTTTAAAAAAATATATAGGGGAAAAATAGAACTGAGGTAAATTAAACTGCAGGAAATAAATCACTCCCAACAGGAAATAAATCTCTCCCAACATACCCAAAATACATGTAATATAGAATTCAGAAGTCTTTGTGATGTTATGGCTAGAATAATAAACTCTAGACATATGAAGAAAGGGCAAGTACAGCTTAAAAACATATTTTTAATCTTTAATGACGTACCTACACAGAAAAATTACAACTCAATCTGAAATATAGATCCTGAAACATATTTTCGTTTGCAGTATGTAAATTTCATTCATAAATGTGATATTGCTGGATGTTGTGCATGTCTCTATTTGATTCCCAGTGTGTAGTCTAGGAGATGAATTGCATGTTTATTAGTTTGTGACATTCTTGTATATTCCCTTCTCAGTACTCTCTGCTTCCTCTATACTATGCTAATACCTCTATTCCTTACTTTCTTTACCTGTGGGTAAGGAATACATGATAATGGGAATGGTATTTTAAAGTATTTAAAATTTTTGTTTCTACAATAGAGATAGTAGTCTCTAAGAGCCAAGGACATATATGAAGCAGAAATTTTATCAAATATCAGCAGATGAATAGGTAATAATGTTCTTAAACTAAAGGTTATTAAAATTTAACTCAGATTCACTGGATATAAGGAGAGCATTTTGGAGAACTATATTTTAAGCAATTATGATTATTTCACCAAATTTTAAAAAATATTGATGAACAGTGTTATACTGTATTTTATTAAGTTGCGTATATGGGTCTGTACAATAGATGGGCCATTTCAAGGACAAGAGACTTTATCTTTTGCCATCTGCTTTCCCAGTTCCTTGCATAGTGCTCACCACGTAATGATTTCCCAAAGGTTTGTTAAATTAGTATTTGCTGGAGATACCAGGCATTGGTTAAATAAATAACTTTAATTGAGAACATCAGTGTCAATGGGGAGGTCTTATTTACTAATGGCTACTTATTCATGAAACATTATTTGTATATCATAACATATATGTTTGAAGACATATACTTCAAAGCAATCTTTCAAGGTTATTTTTTATGTTTACCAGAGTGCTATGCTTATGACACCAGGTTTGATACCTCAGAAAAGCATATTCATGTTTTTTTTCATCAATTTTCAAGATAGCCCTCTGGCTTGCACTCAAATTCAGATAATTTAGAGGAGGAAAATCTGAGAAAACTGTCAAACATAATTATAGAGTGCAGCAGTCCTCCCAGTAATGGGATTGGTTCAGTGGTTATTTTTGAAACACGCCTGCACTAACACATAGTACTTGAGTTTTTTAAGTACTTCAAGATATTTGCTTTTTATGAACATGGGTGAAATTTTTCCACTTATGTTTTATATTAGATGAGCACAAAGTTGCTGACAAAAAGCCATAAAAATGTGGGATTCTAATTATGATCCTAAGATACTCCACATGCATTTAAATGAATGTTGTAACCCTTTCTCTGTTGCTTACTCCAATCGTTTTCCCAAGGTCTCCCTGAAAAATAATGTTGCTATTGAGTCATGTTTTGCCAGGTCTTTTGCAAAATGAGAGAAAGATTCAGTTGCAAATTGTGATTATTTCATGATGTGTCCACTAATGTTTTAGTGTCATATCATGATGATTTCATGATGTATCATTATTTCCAGTTCCAACTTGAGTGTTTATTATCTGACACTTAAATTCCAGGACATACCATAGCATTAATGGCTTTTGCAATAACAACATGTACAAAATAGTCCATACTGGAGAAGGCTTCATATTTGGAACATAGCTCTACATTTTTTTCCTGCCTAAAATTTATGATTTGTTCCTTCTCTTCTATTGTTTTTAATGTGTGTTTGCACAAGTTACGTTCATAAGGTTCAAAGACAGCTTGCCTCCTGACAGGATCACACCTAATTCATTTAAGGGAGAGAACTGTTGATGCTATTTTTAAATATCTTTTTTTAAAAAAATACCTTTAAGACCCTCAGGATAGAGTACATCATTATATTTTCCAGTCATGAAAGCTATTTCACATTGGCATTATTTTCTCATAATGCCTTTCAACTTCCACATGACCTGGAAAATTTTGTGCAGTGCTAGACTTTCTACCTAGTATGAACATGTCTTGCTATTATTAAAATGCTGCCTTTTTTTCTACATAGAGCTTATAGCTTTTTAAATTTTGAAAACACCCTTATTCATACAGGTAGCATGTTTTTAAAATTTAGGGGGCGTTAGAAGGAAGTGTTAACATCACTTGAGATGAGAGAGGGTACTTTAGCTTGTTTTGTATTTAATACTGTGGTTGAGTTATTAAATAAAGAGATAAAAAAGAAAAAAGTTGGGGAATTCTAAAATCAGCAGTTGCAAGGAAATTTTAATGATTTGTCTCAAAAGTTAGCTAATGATTTGCATAGGTGGAATAGATGGTAATACAGAGAAATATGTGTTTGAGGGGTGGTGAAATATCTCCCAACTGAAATTGAGCTCTGTAATTCATCCTGACGTGGCAGTGTCTCACATTACTCAGCCCTTGAGCTTTAGGCTCTGATGGTTTCTGATAAAACATACATGAATCAGGGAAGGGATACACGTGAAGTAATTCTGAGTCGTTAATACCACTTTCTTTTATTTGTTTATCAGCTTAGCTAGTCTGCTGAGAAAGAGAAAAGCAGATAGGCAGTTCTTCAGGAGAAAAGGAATTCACAGCATAGCTGAGTACTCAGTTCTTAAGCTCTTTCCATTGTGACATACTTAATAGATAATGTCTAAAAGCAAAACACTTTGCTGTGTGCCCGATGATAGTTGTGTGCAGATCCCTGCATCTTAACAGTGATTCATTCCATCCCTTCCTTGGAAAGGTAGCAGAATGTAGTATTTTTGATGCCGGCTCTGGAAATAGATGGTTAGGTTCAAACCCCAGCTCTACTACTTTCTAGCTGTGAGTTCTTGGGTAAATCACTTAGACTCTTTACATTATAGATTCCTTATTGGTAAAATAGGCATAGTCTTTGAACCTTCCTCATTCATTTATTGAGAGAATTAAATGAGTTAACCCATGTAACACACAGCACAATTCAGTAAACCCTCAACCAATAGCTGCTATTATTATTCCATCATATTTCATGGAAGAATGCAAATTGGAATGTAGGTCAGACAGATGAATATTATGTTTGTGCCGTATTGGTATAATACAGTGTCAGCTATAAAATGCAGTTGCTTTGTAAATAGTAAATATGATGCCAGAATTTAGCAGAAGTAAAGTCTAGTGTAAAATCACTTTCACTACCCTAAGCATCGCTGGGATTTGTGTTGGGATTTCTGAATAAGTATTTTCACTCCTAAAATTCTCTTGTTTTTAACATGTTGGTGTTGAGTTTGATATGTTTATATTCATGACATGAAATCTCTTGTAAAAAAAGCAAAAGGAATATTTTCCCCCTTCTTTGCCTTCCCCTGACAAGTCTGTCTCTGAAGCTCAGGGGCAGATCTGCTATAGGGTTTGAAGAAAGAGCTGTGATGTGTGTGTGTGAGTGTGTGTGTGTGTGTGTGTGTGTGTGTGTGTGTGTGTGTGTGTGTTTGCCCAGCTTGATGAAGTCTCTAGAGGAAAAAGAGATAGGAGACCTTTAGCCTATATTGCTGCTATTCTCTCAACCTTTATACTTTACATCCATAAACGTTTACTCCAAAATTTTCCAAAATAATAACAACATTTTTTAAAAAAAGGAAGACTGTTCAAACACCGAATTATCTGTGAGAGTCAGCCAAGTTACACCAGCTGCATTGGCTTGGTTCCTACATCTGGGCTCCAAGGCGGGTAACAAAAAAAATCTCCATGAACAGTATTTTAAGAATTTTGGCAATGCACAAGACAGGGAAATTAAAAATAATTCTTTGCTGAAAACAGAACTGGTGGAAAACAATTCTATTTGCTTGCCACAGTCCACCAAGCTATCTACTGGTCAGCTGTTAGCATACAAACAAGTATGCCCAGAGTGCTGTCTAAAGCCACATGTTCCTCTAGTAAAGACCAGTGGGCTCAGTGACTGAGTCCCAGGAATGAGAAGTGGCAGTGGCCTTAATAACAATACAAAGTGTAAAATGGATTCCCTATATTACTATTTTTTAGCCAAAGGGGTGACATTTCCTAACAGCCAGTATGACGTAGGATGTTTATGGGCTTGCAGGCAAGCTTTAACTTGTTTTATCCCTGATTTTCTTGTCCCTTTCTTTAAGTCATTAAGTATGGCTGATTAGTTTCTTTCCTTGGTTCTCTATGGAGTTTCATTTCTTCTTATATTGCTGCATTCATTTTGTATAAAAAGGCAAAGGAGGAACAGTTTAACAGAGCTGTATTGTATCTTATTTAGAAAAGACTCTTTAGAAGCAGACTAAAGTTTAGGACTTGAAATTAATGAATAAAATTTAATTATTGAACAGAAGGAGGACTGTAAAACAGTCCTACAGAGGCCTATTGAGGAAGGCCTCGATATAGTGATTTAGTTGTTTTTTAATTAGAAAGGACAGATAAGCGTGATCATTCCTAAATAATTATTATTAAATACTCGTTTTAATATGGTGCTGTATTGCACTATTTCAAGAATAAATTCAATAGGCCTCGACTTGGTCATCAAAAAGTGTATAATCTAAAGGATATTAAATAATAGAAAATAGGCAAAGCAGAATGCCATATTAAGGCATTGTTCAGTGTATTCAAGACATTTAGAAAACATGAAAAATAAAAATTAGGTGTTAGGGTGCAAGTTATCTAAGGAGATAACTATTTGAATTCCATGTAGATAGAGAAGGCCTACAGGAAAATATGAGGAGGGAGAGGTGTTTCTGGTTCAGAAGAATACACGGGATTAATGGCCTGTAAAAAGGAGGTGAAACTACTTTCCAGTGGATAAAAGTGCTGGAACATTATCTAGGATGGAGCATTATCTAGGATGGGCTGGGGACCATCATATAAAGATGTGATAGGTTGTAGAACTGTGGGCCTTCACTGAAACCTCTGTTTAGTCAGCCCAACGGTGCAATGAAGAGGGAAGTAAAAGCTCAGAAGTAGCTTTTTTTTTTACAAGTTGTTTTATAAGTGTTATGCAATTGGGTTATGTAACTGTGGCAAACAAGAAATCATAAATCTGGAAACCAGTCTTGGTTCCAGGTGACACAGCTTAAGTGAAACTTCATTATGATAATAATGAAGACGTGCACATGTTAACATTTCCCCCACTTGCTATTCCTCGGATTCAAGGAAAATGAAAAGCAAGAAACTCACATTTCTAGGCTTCTACAACATAGCGCAGAATCACATTCCTTACTATGTGAAAACTGTTTAGACTAATGAACTTGAAATGTACCACCAGTAGAAAAAGGGGAGACAAAAAAACTGCAACTTCTGTACCATCCTTTTGAGTTGACCAACAAATACCTCTTGTGTTACTTGTTTGCTGTAGTAGTGCCATGAGATCAAAGAACTGTTCATGAACAGCATCTCAGACCAGAGGAATGCTTTCAATGCTATCTATAGGCATGAATAGCATCTCAGACTAGAGAAATAGTTCATTCACTCATGTACTCATTCACTTTATTTATTTTCATGTTATTCATGCCAGTGCTTAGACCTGGAATTGGTCTTTGAGGTCTGACCTATTTTAAAATATTACAGGGTCTTCTGTTCAGGTCTTGAATTTGTTTTCTCAGACAAAAGTAATAGGGGTCATTCAAACAGCTCTTCTAATCCTCTCTCTTTCATGAACATTTTTTAGGCCAGTCAGAAAGTATCTTTTTCTGTTTTGCTATTTGAGCCTATTTCTTTCCTGGCTGAAAAAACACATTGTTGTCTGTTCCATTATTCATTGCTGTGTAGCAAACCCACCTAATCTTAATGGCATTAAACACTTATTTATCACTCATGATCCCAGGGATTGACTAGACTCAGGCTGGTGATTCTCACTCAGAATCTTCCGTACTGTTGTAGTTAGACAGTAGCTGGAGCTGGACTCATTTTGAAGGTTTCCTCTCTTACATGTCTGGCACCTAGGCTGGGAGCAGTTGGGCATCTCTCTCTCTCTCTCTCTCTCTTTAGGTGCTCTCCATGTGGTCTCTCCGTCATGGCAGTGTGAGGTAATCATGGCAAGTCAGTGCTCACAGGTGTGAGTCCTGAAAGAGAGGCAGACAGCAGCTGTATTACCTTCAATCTCCTAGTCTTGGAAGTCAAGCAGTAATACTTCCTCAGCAATCTGTTAGAAGCAAATAACTAAGGTCAATTCATATTCATAGGGAGGGGAATTAGACTTGTCTTTTGAGAGAGGAGTGTCAAAGAATTTGTGATTATTTGTTAAAACCTCCACAGTCTTCATTAATCTGGTCTTCTGCCTGTTCTTCATAGAGATGCTAATTCTTTCTCTAACTCACTACTACAACCACCATATTTCTTCTTTTCCACTACAAATATTTTATTAAGCATCTAATCACGGTTGTAAATGTTCTAGGAAGGTGAAAAGCACAGTTCAAGGATAAACGCATAGATGCTTTTTCTGCCTTTTAGAGGCACACCATAAGACGACAGAAAATAAAGCACTGATCAAAGCCAATATTCAACATTCAATATGTATTTATTGAAGATCTGGTACATGTTTGACACTGTCCTAAGTTCTAGGAATACAGAGATGAATAAGATCCATGTTCTACATTCCATGCACTCATGACCTAATCTGTATGATGGCTATAATGAAGCACTTTGATTAAGAGGCATGCACCATTCCACTGAGAACACTTTCCTCAAGATCTCTAGCAACTTCCATCTTGTCAAATCCAATGATACCCAAAGGCCAAATCTGCACTCCTCTTCTTAGTCTGTCTCTCAGCAACCAGGATTTGACACAGTGAACCTTCTTGATATACATTGTTCGACTGATTTTTTTGGACACCACTTTCTTGGTTACCTTCTTCACAATCTTCTCTTTCTTATTCTCCTTTGCTGCCTCCTTTTTCTCATAATGTTGGAATGTCCCAGGGCATAGCTCTGAATCCTCTCCTTTCGTTCTCTGCATTCTCTGCTTGCCATCTCATGGCTTTTAATGTTATCTATAGACAAGTGACCCTAAAAGTTATCTTTCTAACACTGGCCATCCCATTAGCCCCTTAGTAATCTCTCCAACTTCCTATTACATCCAACTGCCCACTGGAAAGCACAACAATCCAAGTATAACAGGCCCCAAACAGAACTTTTGATTTCCTCAAATGCTCAAAGCTACTCCTTTCTGGTATTCTCCATCTTAATTAATGAGACTGCCATCTACTCCTCCTGAATGATACCTAGAGGTCATTCTTGATGACTGTTAGTCACCATAAAAATTCAAGCCCTGCTGGTACTACAATCAAAATATATCATGATCAGTACACTATTTTCTTACTATTTCTGTTGCTACAATCACCATCTACATACTATGTGCAGCACCTGGAACGTAATAGGTGTGCAATAAGACTGGGTGAGTACATGAATAAGTGCATGAAGTACAAGAGTAACATAAGATAGTATTTGTTCCTATTATATATGGACATGTATTGTGAAGTAGAGAAGGCTATAGGATAACAATTCCAAGTAGAGAAGGATTAGGGAAGGCATCTATCTAGTCTCTGTTGGTCAGTACCTGAGACCTCGTGAAGGGTATTGGGCTATCTGAATCCCAAAAGGAATCTCTTTAAATACAAACCCTCAGTTGAGAAAAGTAGTAAAGAGACATTCTACTATGAAATAGGTCTTTTCAAAAAGTTACAGAAATATCAGGAAGGTTGATGTTAACAATTAAAGTCATCTTTTCCCCTTTGTCTGACAAATTCAAAATTACTTGAAGATTTAAACCTCACCCCATCCCTCCTCATTGCAAATCTTCATTCTTTCTCTTAAGGTAAAGGTTAGTATTCCTTTTTTCTTGGGTATTTTGGAGGAGCATTATTTTATTCTCACTTTCCAAAGAAAATGCTTTCTTTTCCAAAAAGTAAATATGGTTTTTAGCTTTAAAATATCTTTTTAGAAAAGTTCCCTGGAAGCTTAGTACAATGCTACCCAAAAGAAGTGAATATCTTTATGTGTCTTGTCACTTCCATAGGAAATAATAAAACTCCCCCATTTGTTAGAAGCATATGACTTGGTGTCCAATATCCAAAATTCTTTTGAAGGAAATTGTGTATTCAGGTTATTTTTATTTCTTACGTAGTGCTACAATCAGTTTTCAAGCTGCACTGTTAAGAACTTTTCTGTCTATTTTTACTTTTTTCCTTTCCTTATTTTGGTATGAGGCATTTTAGCTGCAAGTGCTTTCAAGAGCAGTTTACAAAGATGTATTAAAATTAGCTGGAGACCAAGATTTGACTTAGTTAAAAAGGTTCTTTCAATTTGCCTCCCCCAAGTGACCTACTCAAATTGCTTTAAAAAAAAAAAAAATGCTCTGGGCATGCCTGGCAACTATCTGATTGGAAACAGCTCTTCTTTAGGAGTGTGTGTCGGGAAGATTAGTCCTAGGGCAGGTTGATCAGCCTTTTCTGTGCCAAATAGCTCCTTTGCTTCTTACCTGAATAATCCAAATGAGTGAGGGTTAAATGAGGTGAAGAGAGGTCTAGAGACAGCAGAAAGAAACAGGGTAACTTTGAAATCTAAGAAACGTGGCATTTTATCCCTCTTCCCTCTTCATAGATGACATTACAAAAGTAAAAATAGCAGTGGCAACAAAAACTAATATTTATTGTTTCCTATCTATCAGCCACTGAAAAACACTCTGTGAAGCAGTTACTACTATACACACACTCTGCAACTAAGGAACCTAAGGTTCAGATGGGGATGTAATTTAATTAAAATTAGCAACCAGTAAACAGTGCAGCTGAAGTTTTAACTCATTTGTTTTATTCCCAGGCCTACAGACAGAGAGGGCCACTTTGTTTTCCTCCCCTTCTCCCCCTCCTAATCCCTTTTTATCTTGGCTGAGCCAACCCCCAGCCCCCTCATGGCTTTTCTTTTGGAAGTCTCTAGGGGCATAGGGCAGAGTGATTTTGCTGTCTAATGGGCTTAGGTAAGCCATCTAAATACAGAATGTGCTAAGGACAGGCCTGGCTACCCAATTATAGTCTCCTTTTAGCTTTGGCTAGAGAGAAATCCCCAGAGCAAGTGTTAAACTTGGTCACCCACGCTACTTCCTTTCTTGGCTGAGAGTCAGACAGA
The DNA here is from genome assembly GCF_008692025.1 of Phocoena sinus. Taxonomy (NCBI): domain Eukaryota; kingdom Metazoa; phylum Chordata; class Mammalia; order Artiodactyla; family Phocoenidae; genus Phocoena; species Phocoena sinus. The sequence goes on along the minus strand of NC_045772.1, from coordinate 30,223,592 downwards.
GTGAATTCTGGATCCGGCATAAAGTCTTATTCAGGAAATAATAACTGCCACAACCCAAGCACTCAGTGTCTCAGCTTTGGAACTGAATTCATGACCATTGCCCACTTTTATTGGCTTTGATAGGGTATGGGCCTGGCTTCAAAATAAACATACCAGTTTATTTGCTGTATTGGTAGTTTATAGCATGCTGCCTTTTAAAATTATAATAGCAACTCTATAAACTAGTAGCTCTTACATGGAAATATTTTCCAAATTAACTCCCTCCCCCAAATATTTAACAAATCTATATTAAAGAAATATATCGTTCATGGAATAATGGTTCTGCTGTCAGCCATATCTACATGATATTTTTTTAAAAAGAGCTGTATTCTCTTCTAGAAAACTTTAAAAAGTTGTTCATTTGGAAACAGTTTGGTTCAAGTAATTGTACTTATCTTCCCCCGGTCTATTTTGCTGTTGCTGTCACTTCTGGCATTTTGTTAAGAGATGTGAAGTTAATTTCTTGAAAACAGAAATTTTGAATCTTGATGCTTCTTAAAGTAAAATACTTTGTAATATATTGAATAGTTGCAAAAAGAAAGATGGAAGATGGCACAATATGAATACATTTAATTTGAAAAGCAAGAAATAGAAACAAAATTTCAAAATCAAAAGGCTCAGTGCCCCAGTTATTTGAAGATAAACCATCTTGAGAAGTATATCATTCAAATGTAGTTTACATGTTAACTGTAAGCATCATTGGATGCTCCTGTACACATAATTATGTCTTGAAGTATAGGAGGAATTAATACCCAGCACTAGCTCTACTTTTCTGTGAAACTTCCACGAAATAAACTTTATTCCTTCCCTCCTGGCCTCAGCGATCCCTCTCATTTCTAAAATCATAATTCTCCTGTTGATTTATATGACTCAATCCTTTTTCATTCCCTGACTTTTAAGAATAAATCAAATTTCTGTTATGACTTTTACTTCATAATGATCTTACATTTTACAATTAAATATTTATGTACAATTATTTAATTTGATGGTTTGATTGATAATGGTCTCCTGTACTGTGAGCTCCATGTGGTCAGTAATCAGGTACATTTTGTTCACTAACCTATCTGCATCTTTAAGGACTGTGTTGACAAAGTAGGTGCATAGTAAACATGGGTTGAATAAATTAATCAGTGAGAGAAAGAACGTAACTATGATCTCTTTATTTTTCATTATCTCCCACTAGACTGTGAATACAGTGTATTTCAAAATTAATCCAACAAATATTTAGTTACCACCTACTATGTCTCAGACACTGTTTTAGGCATTAAGCATAAAGCATTGAATACAACTGAATGCAACCGCTGTCCTCATGTAGCTCATAGGTGTGGGGTTGGGGTTGAGACACAGGTATTAAGGAATCCTCTACATAAATACTATATAGACAGTGATTGAAGCTAAAAGCAGTATAAAAGGTATGCGAGAGAATAGTAAGGGTCTACTTTAGACTGTAGGGTCAGGGTGCCTTTTCTTTGGCACATTTCATACAAGTTGGTATTTTTGTCATATTTTTATGCGTAGTCTTTGTATCTTGTTTATCTAATCTATATGAACACAAGGGATAGCATTGTATACCTCTTTGCCTTTTCCAGAGCTCTAAATTCAGTGCTGAGTATAGGAAGATCACTCATTATATCCTTAGTTGGAAATATACTCTGTTCAAATTCTTAAAAACTTAAGGCTTAAGTAAGAGGCTGGAGAAATTTCTGCTTGTAGGCTTTGCTAATAACTGAGCTTGGTCAATAATCTGACTCACAAAAGGTCATTTTAAAACCGAATCTCTTGGGACCTAAGGATAGCTCCACTGGATTTATTTCAAGTCAGCACATTACAGGTTGTCTAAATGAACTGTGTTATTTCCTGTTATTGATTCCATAAACTCTTAAAAGCAGTAACTTTTCCTCTAAGTTAAATTGACTCTTGGAAATAGAATCTGTTAGAGTTTTCTTTAAGAGAAACATATTTCCAGGTAGGACTGATATAAGGAATTGAAAATAATTATTTATTCTGTTTTCTTTGATTCTCTCCTGTGTCATCTGTCCAGCTGAAATTCACTTCTAGACCAATACTGGCTAAGACCAATACTGGCTAAGACCAATACTAGTTTGAGAGAGATGAGGGCAGAACAGTGAGTTGACTGGAAGGTGAGAGAGTCTGGGTAGGGAGATCAGGGGCAGGTTTTCCTGTACAGAAATCAAACTAAAGCTTTTTCTTGCCTCTCTCTTGGGGGAAAAAAAAAAAATTCACCACCCTTTCAGTCATATCCTAGATTCCATTGCCATTGTGCAAATATCTTTTAAGTAATTAGAGAGAATAAAATATCTAATAGCTCTTTATTTCCCCTTTTTAGTTTGAGTGCCTGGAAATCAAGAAGTGTGCATCTCATTAGCTGATCAAGAAAGACTGATACATAAATTTTTCACATTCTCCTTGAAATGAAATTTATTAGACATTTTTCCCTTTAGAAGGTTTCAGTTGGATAGCAATCTGTAATACTGTTGCTTACAGATATAATAATGTTGGGGCTGCAAAATCCTTTATTCATTGTTAACACATAAATTGTTATTAATGTATTATCTATTAACCGTACTTTCTCCACTAGAAGGTTTAGAGTAAAAATATTTCTCTGGGTAATTTGAATGATGTAAGATGGGGTAAAATTTCCATCCCCAAGGTTGGGAATACATGTCAACAATTCCAGATAGGCTTCCAAGTCCAGATGACCTAGTTAATTTTATTTCAGGGCAGTGAACAGATGGTGAGTGTTCTCTGTCTATCTGGCATTAATGTACACTCTGTCACCATCAGACTTAACGGTGGCAGATGGCAGTTGCGTTAGCAAACATTCAGTCCTTTCCCCTCAGTTCTCCCCTTTGGACTGAGGAAGGCCTGCCCGTGGCTTACAGCTGAGTCACACTGTGGCCACCTCTCCAGTAAAGCCTGAGGGAATAATGTCAAACCACCGGAAGCCCTCAGTAATGCGGGTTTTCCGGTTCACCCATGGCAACAGGCACAGCTGGGACCTCTTCAAAGGCGTGTGGTAGATATTATAGTCTCAGTGTGAAATCCTTCGGGGTTCAGTGCCACTTCAGGGTCAAGTTGAGTATTTCTATGGGAAGGATGGGTTTTTCTCACCCTCTTGTGAAAAAGTACCTGGGTACAAGATAGGGTAGCCTTTCTTGACCTCTGGTGAACTTTTCTGGGTAGAAAAGCAACCAGCCTTATTTAGCAGAGTTGTATCCAGCAACATGATATTTAACTACCTTGGTTGATCTTTAGAGCATCAAGACATCACTGTAAAAATATATATATATTTCTAAGTAAGTTCTCCCTCTTTGGGAATCTAGGTGGAAACATGTTACACATGCATTTGTGTATTTTGGATTTCTACAAAGGACTTAGTGACATCCTAATTGCTGCACACCTAGGAAAAGACCAGTGCTTAATTTATGAACCAGCTCTCTAAAATTATCCTATCAGAGTCAGTTGAGATTGTGAAGATGCTGTCCTGGGAAATGTAGGAAGTTTCAGAAAACCTAAAAGATAACCTTGTGTTTTATAGAATTTATAGGATCGAGGGAATAATGCAAGTGAAAGAATATGGGTTAGAGATTTATTAAATCATTTGTCCCTGTTTTATAGGCACATATTTTTCAACAGTCAAGATATTAAACTCTTAATGTTTTTAACATTCCATTTCAATTTTTATTTTAAGAAGACATGATTTTTTAGAGCAGTTTTAGATTCACAGCAAAATTGAGAGGAAAACATAGAGATTTCCCATATACCCCCTGCTCCCATGCATGCATAGCTTTTCCCATTATCAACATCTCCCACCAGTGTGGTACATTTGTTACAATTGATGAACATACATTGACACATCATAATCACCCAAAGTCCATTGTTTACATAGGTGTTGTACATTCTGTGCGTTTGGACAAATGAGTAATGACATGTATCCATCGTTATACAATCATACAGAGTATTTTCACTGTCTAAAAATCTTTTGTGCTCTGCCTGTTCATCCCTCGTCACTCCTAACCCCTGGCAACCACTAATATTTTTATGGTCTCCATAGTTTTGCCTTTTCCAGGATGTCACATAGCTGGCATCATATAATATGTAGCCTTTTTAGATTAGCTTTTTTCACCCTTTCAATTTTGATAACTCTTATCCTAAATTGATCATCAAAGTTCAAATCAAGAAAAATGTGATTGATAATATAAATTGCACATGTTCCATAATGCAGATTTGCTGTCATCAGAGCGGTGAACCATGCCTGAAAAGATGTTTTTGTAATTTATCTCTGAGTTAGGAATTGGAGATAATAAGCAATGTTGGTGGCTTATTATTTATTGCCACCTGAAATATGTATTTGGGATAAATTCCTTTGACATTATCCAGGGTGATTATTCACTAGCTGATATAAAATGCTTAATAGCAAGCCAAAAATCTCTTTTGGGCTCAGCCCTTGCATTGCTGATGAGTGATATACAACCACTTTGGCAGTTCAAATAGTAGTGGCCTCATTGGTTACACTGCTCAGGGTGCATTATAATCTGCATATTAGCTTTGAGGAACTACCAAATAGTTGCCTTAAGTGGGCTGGGAATATATCAATATAATTTAGAACATAGTGATGTCAATCTTTGAGCTAAAAAAAGAAAATTGGGGTACATTAGGTATATACTTTAGCACAAGCACTCTATTAAGGTTTAGGCTCATAAATATATTGATTAGGGCATCATACATTTAAAGAAACGATAGAATACAGTCATCTCATATGGTTGATTATTTCTAAAGATTCTTAAAAATCTTTTTTTTTTCCCCACACACATTTTATTTTATTTATTTATTTTTAAAAAAATCTTTATTGGAGTATAATTGTTTTAAGTTGTCGTTAGTTTCTTCTGTATAACAAAGTGAATCGGCTATACATATACATATATCCCCATATCTCCTCCCTCTTGAATATCCCTCCCACCCTCCCTATCCCACCCCTCTAGGTGGTCACAAAGCCTGAGGTGATCTCCCTGGGCTATGTGGCTGCTTCCCACTAGCTATCTGTTTTACATTTGGTAGTATATATATGTCCATGCCACTCTCTCACTTCGTCCCAGCTTACCCTTCCCCCTCCGCTTGTGCTCAAGTCCATTCTCTAGGTCTGTGTTTTATTGCTGTCCTGCCCTTAGGCTCATCAGAACCTTTTTTTTTTTAGATTCCATATATATGTGTTAGCATGCGGTATTTGTTTTTCTCTTTCTGACTTACTTCACTCTGTACAACAGACTCTAGGTCCATTCACCTCAATACAAATAACTGGATTTCGTTTCTTTTTATGGCTGAGTAATATGCCATTGTATATATGTGCCACATCCGCTTTATCCATTCATCTGTCGATGGACACTTCGGTTGCTTCCATGTTCTGAGTATTGTAAATAATGCTGCAATGAACATTGTGGTACATGACTCTTTTTGAATTATGATTTTCTCAGGGTATATGCCCAGTAGTGGGATTGCTGGGTCATATGGTAGTCCTATTTTTGGCATTTAAGGAACCTCCATACTGTTGGTGCCATACACCTCCATAGTGGCTATATCAATTTACATTCCCACCAACAGTGCAAGAGGGTTCCCTTTTGTCCACACCCTCTCCAGCATTTATTGTTTGTAGATTTTTTGCTGATGGCCATTCTGATGTCATTGTAGTTTTGATTTGCATTTCTCTAATGATTAGTGATGTTGAGCATCCTTTCATGTGTTTGGTGGCAATCTGTATATCTTCTTTGGAGAAATGTCTATTTAGGTCTGCTGCCCGTTTTAGGATTAGGTTGTTTGTTTTTTTGATATTGAGCTGCATGAGCTGTTTGTATATTTTGGAGATTAATCCTTTGTCAGTTGCTTCATTTGCAAATATTTTCTCCCATTCTGAGGGTTGTCTTTTCATCTTATTTATGGTTTCCTTTGCTGTGCAAAAGCTTTTAAGTATCATTATGTCCCATTTGTTTATCTTTGTTTTTATTTCCATTTCTCTAGGAGGTGGGTCAAAAAGGATCTTGCTGTGATTTATGTCATAGAGTGTTCTGCCTATATTTTGCACTAAGAGTTTCATAGTTTCTGGCCTTACATTTAGGTCGTTACTCCATTTTGAGCTTATTTTTGTGTATGGTGTTAGGGAGTGTTCTAATCTCATACTTTTACATGTACCTGTCCAGTTTTCCCAGAAGCACTTATTGAAGAGTCTGTCCTTTCTCCACTGTACATTCCTGCCTCCTTTATCAAAGATAAGGTGACCATATGTGCGTGGATTTATCTCTGGGCTTCCTATCCTGTTCCATTTATCTATATTTTTGTTTTTGTGCCAGTACCATACTGTCTTGATTACTGTAGCTTTGTAGTATAGTCTGATTCAGGGAGCCTGATTCCTCCAGTTCCGTTTTTTTTGTTCTCAAGATTGATTTGGCTATTCGGGGTCTTCTGTGTTTCCATACAAATTGTGAAATATTTTGTTCTTATTCTGTGAAAAATACCAGTGGGAGTTTGATAGGGATTGCATTGAATCTATAGATTGCTTTCGGTAGTAGAGTCATTTTCACAATGTTGATTCTTCCAATCCAAGAACATGGTATATCTCTCCATCTATTTGTATAATCTTTAATTTCTTTCATCAGTGTCTTATAGTTTTCTGCATACAAGACTTTTTCCTCCTTAAGTAGGTTTATTCCTAGATATTTTATTCTTTTTGTTGCAATGGTAAATGGGAGTGTTTTCTTAATTTCACTTTCAGAGTTTTCATCATTAGTGTATAGGAATGCCGGAGATTTCTGTGCATTAATTTTGTATCCTGCTACTTTACCAAATTCATTGATTAGCTCTAGTAGTTTTCTGGTAGCATCTTTAGGATTCTCTATGTATAGTATCATGTCATCTGCAAGCAGTGACAGTTTTACTTCTTCTTTTCCAATTTGGATTCCTTTTATTTCCTTTTCTTCTCTGATCGCTATGGCTAAAACTTCCAAAAACTATGTTGAATAAGAATGGTGAGAGTGGGCAACCTTGTCTTGTTCCTGATCTTAGTGGAAATGCTTTCAGTTTTTCACCATTGAGGATCATGTTGGCTGTGGGTTTGTCATATATGGCCTTTATTATGTTTAGGAAAGTTCCCTCTATGCTTACTTTCTGCAGGGTTTTTATCATAAATGGGTGTTGAATTTTGTTGAAAGCTTTTTCTGCATCTATTGAGATGATCATATGGTTTTTATTCTTCAATTTGTTAATATGGTGTATCACGTTGATTAATTTGTGTATATTGAAGAATCCTTGCATTCCTGGAATAAACCCCACTTGATCATGGTGTATGATCCTTTTAATGTGCTGTTGGATTCTGTTTGCTAGTATTTTGTTGAGGATTTTTGCATCTATGTTCATCAGTGATATTGGCCTGTAGTTTTCTTTCTTTGTGACATCCTTGTCTGGTTTTGGTATCAGGGTGATGGTGGCCTTGTAGAAGGAATTTGGGAGTGTTCCTCCCTCTGCTGTATTTTGGAAGAGTTTGAGAAGGATAGGTGTTAGCTCTTGTCTAAACATTAGATGGAATTCGCCTGTGAAGCCATCTAGTCCTGGGCTTTTGTTTGTTGGAAGATTTTTAATCACAGTTTCCATTTCAGTGCTTGTGATTGGTCTGTTCATATTTTCTATTTCTTCTTGATTCAGTCTTGGCAGGTTGTGCATTTCTAAGAATTTGTCCATTTCTTACAGGTTGTCCATTTTATTGGCATAGAGTTGCTTGTAGTAATCTCTCATGATCTTTTGTATTTCTGCAGTGTCAGTTGTTACTTCTCCTTTTTCATTTCTAATTCTATTGATTTGAGTCTTCTCCCTGTTTTACTTTTTTTTTTTTTGCAGTACGTGGACCTCTCACTGTTGTGGCCTCTCCATTGTGGAGCACAGCCTCTGGATGCGCAGGCTCAGTGGCCATGGCTCACAGGCCTAGCCGCTTCACGGCATGTGGCATCTTCCCAGGCTGGGGCACAAACCCGTGTCCACTGCATTGACAGATGGACTCTCAACCACTACGCCACCACGGAAGGCCTCCCTTTTTTTCTTGATGAGCCTGGCTAATGGTTTATCAATTTTGTTTATCTTCTCAAGGAACCAGCTTTTAGTTTTATTGATCTTGGCTATAATTTCCTTCATTTCTTTTTCATTTACTTCTTATCTGATTTTTTTGATTTCTTTCCTTATGCTAACTTTGTTTTTTTTTTGTTCTTCTTTCACTAATTGCTTTAGGTGCAGTTTAGGTTGTTTATTCGAGATGTTTCCTGTTTCTTAAGGTGGGATTGTATTGCTGTAAACTTCCGTCTTAGAACTGCTTTTGCTGCATCCCATAGATTTTGGGTCGTCGTGTCTCCATTGTCATTTGTTTCTAGGTAGTTTTTGAGTTCCTCTTTGATTTCTTCAGTGATGACTTCGTTCTTAAGTTGTGTATTGTTCAGCCTCCATGTGTTTGTATTTTTTACAAATCGTTTCCTGTAATTGATATCTAGTTTCATAGCGTTGTGGTTGGAAAAGGTACTTGATACAATTTCAATTTTCTTAAATTTACCAAGGCTTGATTTGTGACCCAAGATATGATCTATCCTGGAGAATGTTCCATGAGCACTTGAGAAAAATGTGTATTCTGTTGTTTTTGGTTGGAATGTCGTATAAATATCAATTAATTCCATCTTGTTTAATGTATCATTTAAAGCTTGTGTTTCCTTATTCATTTTCATTTTGGTGATCTGTCCATTGGTGAAGGTGGGGTGTTAGAAAGTCCCCTACTATGAATGTGTTACTGTCAATTTCCCCTTTTATGGCTGTTAGGATTTGCCTTATGTATTGAGGTGCTCCTATGTTGGGTGCATAACTATTTACAATTGTTATATCTTCTTCTTGGATTGATCCCTTGATCATTATGTAGTGTCCTTCTTTGTCTCTTCTAATTGTCTTTATTTTAAAGTCTATTTTGTCTGATATGAGAATTGTTACTCCAGCTTTCTTTTGAGTTCCATTTGCATGGAATATCTTTTTCCATCCCCTCACTTTTTGTCTATATGTGTCCCTAGGTCTGAAGTGGGTCTCTTGTAGACAGCATGTATATGGGTCTTGTTTTTGTATCCCTTCAGCCAGTCTGTGTCTTTTGGTGGGAGCATTTAATCCATTTACATTTAAGGTAATTAACGATATGTATGTTCCTATTCCCATTTTCTTAATTGTTTTGGGTTTGTTATTGTAGGTCTTTTCCTTCTCTTGTGTTTCGTGTCTAGAGAAGTTCCTTTAGCATTTGTTGTAGAGCTGGTTTGGTGGTGCTGAACTCTCTGTTTTTGCTTGTCTGTAAAGGTTTTAATTTCTCCATCAAATCTGAATGAGATCCTTGCTGGGTAGATTAATCTTGGTTGTAGGTTTTTCTCCTTCACTTTAAATGTGTCCTGCCAGTCCCTTCTGGCTTGCAGAGTTCCTGCTGAAAGATCAGCTGTTAACCTTATGGGGATTCCTTGTGTGTTATTTGTTGTTTTTCCCTTGCTGCTTTTAATATGTTTTCTTTGTATTTAATTTTTGACAGTTTGATTAATATGTGTCTTGGCATGTTTCTCCTTGGATTTATCCTGTATGGGACTCTGTGCTTCCTGTACTTAGTTAACTGTTTCCTTTCCCATATTAGGGAAGTTTTCAACTATAATCTCTTCAAATATTTTCTCAGTCCCTTTCTTTTTCTCTTCCTCTTCTGGGACCCCTATAATTCAAATGTTGGTGCGTTTCATGTTGTCCCAGAGGTCTCTGAGACTGTCCTCAGTTCTTTTCATTCTCTTTTCTTTATTCTGCTCTGCAGTAGTTATTTCCACTATTTTATCTTCCAGGTCACTTATCCATTTTTCTGCCTCAGTTATTCTGCTATTGATTCCTTCTAGAGAATTTGTAATTTCATTTATTGTGTTGTTCATCATTGTTCGTTTGCTCTTTAGTTCTTCTAGCTCCTTGTTAAAACTTTCTTGCATTTTCTCTATTTCCAAGATTTTGGATCATCTTTACTATCATTACTGTGAATTCTTTTTTAGGTAGACGGCCTATTTCCTCTTCATTTGTTTGGTGTGATTGGTTTTTACCTTGCTCCTTCATCTGCTGCATATTTCTCTGTCTTCTTATTTTGTTTAACTTACTGTGTTTGGAGTCTCCTTTTTGCAGGCTGCATGTTCATAGTTCCTGATGTTTTTGATGTCTGCCCCAGTGAGTAAGGTTGGTTCAGTGGGTTGTGTTGGCTTCCTGGTGGAGAGGACTGGTACCTGTGTTCTTGTGGATGAGGGTGGATCTTGTCCTTTAGGTGGCAAGACTGCGTCCGGTGGTGTGTTTTGGGGTGTCTGTGAACTTATTGTGATTTTAGGCAGCCTCTCTGCTAATGGGTGGGATTGTGTTCCTGTCTTTCTAGTTGTTTGGCATGGGGTGTCCAGCACTGGAGGTTGCTGGTCATTGAGTGGATGTGGGCCCTAGTGTTGACATGGAGATCTCTGGGAGATCTCTCACTGATTGATATTACGTGGGTCCGCGCGGTCTCTGGTGGTCCAATGTCCTGAACTCGGCTCTCCCACCTTAGAGACTCTGGCCTGACAGCTGGCCGGAGCATGAAGACCCTGTCAGCTACACAGCCAGGTACTTGGGGAGTTTTTTGCCTTTTGGGAAGTCTGTGGTCTTCTTCCAGCACTCAGTAGGTGTTCTATAGGAGTTGTTCCACGTGTAGATGTATTTTTGATGTATTTGTGGAGAAGAAGGTGATCTCCACGTCTTACTCCTCTGCCATCTTGAAGGCCCTCCCTTAAATATCTTTTAAAATTTGACGAAACTAGCAAGTGCACCTGGGTTGCTTTTACATGTTTTTGACTTGATATTGTTCTATAACATTCCTTTAGGCAGGTATTTGATACAGGATCTCTGAAAAATCTGAATTTAAAGGAAAATGCAACTTTGAGGACTTCTTGGATATAAATACAGAACACACTACAGTCTAGTGATTTCTGAATAGGAATGTAAGTGTATTCTGATACCTTTAGAGCCACAAGTTCTTATTTTGCTTTATTTTATTTTATTTTGTTTCTGAATAATTCATAGAATTTCCTCAATACTCTGCTTTGATTTGCTATAGTGACCTAAGTTTATTTATGTTAATCTCATGAGAATGGTGCCAAAAGTATGTTTTTTCTGTTGGCTTTGGAGGTGCTTTTGGAATTTATAAATACTTCATTAGGTAGAATCATTGAATTTTAGAGCAGGTATAGACTCTGAATTCATTCTAATGTGTTAAATCTCAAATTTTGGGACTTAAGTTCACAAAGGTAGAATCGAGCTATTACTAGAACTTGGATCTTTAATAGTCATTGAATAAAACTGTTCATGGTATTGATACAGCTAAACACTGAAGTGAGTTGTTCACAGGATTCTAGTGGATAGAAACTGACAGGTGGAGGCTAAGACTAAATTACCTACCTCAAATGGCTGCTTTTATAGAAAAATTACAAAATACTAAATATCAAGATAAAATACAATGGCAAGAAACTTCTGCAAACAGTTTTGAAGTCTTTCCTGTCATCAAGAAACCTTATTATGAAATAGTTACTAATACTTTAAGCCACTATTTCTTTTTATATCATATGTAAAAATATGTCTTATATCATTGAGTAATTTCTTTACCACATAAGAGAAAAAGATTTTTGTGTGGATCCTAGACAGCATTTTAGAGATAGAACGAGGCAGGAGACCTAACTCTCAAAAGACAAGATATTGAAAGGTACATGTTTCAAACTTCATAGCTTTCCCCAGCTCCTAGATAGGGCCTGTGGTGGGTGAGTAGATAAGTTAAAAATTGCTTCTAAATTACATCATCTAATATTCCAGGTATTTTGTTAAATGCTTTCTATTACATTATTTTATTTGATTCTTATAACAACACCCTGAGGTAGGGCTATTATGGGAGGCATCCCATGTTATAAATGGGATAACACAGGTACTATAGAGAAATTAAGAACTTTTCCTAAGACCATGTGGCTGATTTCTAAAGCAGAGATTTGAATCGAAGTCCATGTGAAGCCAAAGGTGCTACTCATAACCATAGCTCTACAATGGTTGAATTGGTCAGGGAGAACAGAAAGGCATGCCATGTAAGGGCCTAATGCATTTCAGAAGGTGAAGGTATTTGGGATAGAGCTGTGTTGAAGCCAGCTGGAACCAGCTCTTAAGAGCTGATGGTTAAATATTCAGGAGTTTTGCAAACTGGTTGTTAAATTATTGATAACATAAAATCAGCTGTGGTGAAAGTATTTACACCACAGAAATGAGCAAATTCTACAAATCAGGGCTTTGTTTTCACAAAATCAGTTTTCCAGCACAAAACTAGCTACTTGAATGTTGTAGTTAAAGCACAGTACGTATGAAGGAGAAATAGTGGGAGAAGAAGCTAGAGACATACATTAAGGTCAGTTTATAAAGAGCTCGGGTAAATGTGAGCATTGCCATGTTTTTGAAATGCAAATCAGATTCTGTCACCTCTCAATCTATAACCCGTAAATGGCTCCCAACTGGAATAAAAATCTAAACTACCTATCTGGGAGACTGGTCTGTGCTTTCCTCTTCAACTTCATCTCTGCAGTTTTCTCCCTCTCTCATTCTCACTCTCACATCAAGCTGCAGCCACCCTGGTCAACTTATTTTGGGTTCTTAATAAGCCAAGCATTTTCCAAATTTAGTCCTTTGCATTAATTGTTCCCTTAGCGTACTTCTGAAGTTTTTGCATGGTTGTATCCTTCAGAAAGGATATCCTGTCACTTCCTAAAAAGGCTTTTCTTAACTTCAAAATCTAAAGTAGCTGCCCAGTCTGTCTCTGTCACATCAGCCTATTTTAACACTCTGCTTAGCACTTAATGGTGTGGTACAAGGTTAAATGCTGCTCCTCTGAAGCCAGACTGCTGAGACCCATTCTTACTTCGCCATTACTAGCTGTGAGACTTCATACAGGTTGCTTATCTCCATGACTCAATTTCCTATTTGAAAAGTGGGATGCAATTATTTCCTTTTCATGGAGTTTCTGTGGGAATTAATATGCATAAAAGAACACAAACCACATAAGAGAAAGAACAGTGACTGGTCCATAAAGCATTCAAAATATTTTGGATATTATTGTCACTGATAACTGATACTTAATGATTTGTTTTCCAGTTTTCTCAACTAGAATATAAGTTCAATGGGAGGAGGCACCTCATTTTTTCTGTTTCCTTTTGATTCTTTCCGTCCCTGATTCCTAGAACAGCATCTGGCACATGGTAGGCAATGGGGCAGGGGGAGGAGGTGTGATAAGGAGCTGATCATTCAGGGTTTCTTGGTTGCCTTCCTGACTTCTCTCAGCATTCTGTGTCATTGCTGTATATGAACTGAGAACAATGGAAACAAGCATAGATGTGTGAAACAGCCCTTTGCAGGGGATGAAATGAAAGTAAGAGGCTCTGCCCTCTCTCCATAAGCAACATACTTCATCTCCAGCCCATGGTTGGCTCTTCAGGAATGTGGGCCCACATGTTGTCAGATCTTTCATTTATCAAGAGAAGCCAGAAATGTGGATATTATTTTTTTGGTGTGAAATCTCCCAAGTTTTAAATGTTTACAACAAATTCAAAATTTTATATATGACCTTTGGCCAAACAAATCATGTCTGCAGGCTGGACTTGGCCATGGGCCACCTGTTTACAACCTGTGATCTTGAACTCTTGTTTTTTGTTGTAAGGTCAGTATCCTCTGCTCACTGTCTGACACCTTGCAAGCAAACTACCTGATGACTGCATTCTGCAGTTACATTTTCCTGAGTCTCCGTACCTGGGATCTTCAACTCACTGAACAAACCCTCCCCGAGGTGATACCCTTGGTCTGAATCTTGTTCCTTGGGTTTACCAGATTATTCACTAGAGAGTTACATGGTTCATACCAGTGTAGGTACAGTATGCCATGGATATGAGGATGAGGAAGGTGGGCAGTCTGGGTCTTTTGTTTAAAGGTTTATTACTGAAGAAAGATGTCACCTGAGAAAAGAAACTTTCATTTCTTTTTTCTCCCCTCCCTTGTTTTTCCTTCCCTCTGCCCTATAGTGACATTAGTCTGATCACTATTCTAAATCAAAAAGTTTGCTCTGGATGACTTTTAGAGAGTTACTGTTACAGCAGTTCCTTCTCAATGTGCCTTATTTCTTCTGTTTGGCTGAGGGAAGGGAGTAATCTAGAACAGTGGTTTCTAACTTTTTTTAATTGTATGTGCCCCTACCAATTAAACAAAATTAAATACCTATTATGGTCTAAATGTTTGTGTCTCCCAAACATTCATTTGTTGAAATCCTAACCACCAGTGTATTGGTAATAGGAAGTGGAGTTTTGGGGAGGTAATTAGGACATTAGGGCAGAACCTCTGGAGTGGGATTAGTGTTCTTATAAAAGAGATCTATTCCACCACATGTGAGCTTTTAACCAAAAAATGGCCAACTAAGAAGCTGATGTTAGGGAACCGTTGACCGAAACCGCCTGCCTTGGCCAGGCATGATAACAACCACTTGCCTGAGTTGTCTCACAACAGGAGGTCCTGATAAGAAACATAGTGCTGCTGCCAAAAACTAACCAGGAGATTTAGGAGAGGCCAAAAAGAGGGAGGAGACGCCAGCCCATCATATGTCTTGCCAACCTCCCAGAATCCTTCGCGCTGGATTCCATCTTGGCTGAGAGTTGCACACACCACCAGGAAGGACCCTGAGTCAGACCAAATATGGGCCAACCAGGTGACTGGTCAGAGACAACCCAGAAACTAACCCCATTACTATGAAACCTGAGATTGTGAGCCACGTGGCATAGCAGTTCTCCTGGGTTCCCTTACCTGCTGCTCTCTACCTGGGCGCCCCTTCCCGTTAAAGGCTTTTGCTTCATCAGCATGTGTGTCTCCCTGGACAGTTCATTTCTGAGTGTTAGACAAGAGCCCATTCTTGGGCCCTGGAAGGGGTCCCCTTCCTGCAACACTTTGATCTTTGACTTCCCAGGCTCCATAACTGTGAGAAATAAATGTTTGGTGTTTATAGGCCACCCAGTTTATGATATTTTGTTATAGCAGCCCTAACAGGCATATAGCTCCATATATGTATATTTATTTATTATTTTATATTCAATCCCATGTTCTAGTGTATTATGTACATTTTATTTTATTATTTATTTATTTATTTATTTATTTATTTTTTGCGGTATGCGGGGCCTCTCACTGTTGTGGCCTCTCCGGTTGCGGAGCACAGGCTCCGGATGCACACCAGATGCACAGGCTCAGCACCCATGGCTCACGGGCCCAGCCGCTCCACGGCATGTGGGATCCTCCCGGACCTGGGCACGAACTCGTGTCCCCTGCATCGACAGGTGGACTCTCAACCACTGTGCCACCAGGGAAGCCCCTGTACATTTTAAAATGCACATAAAATATCAATTTAAAATACTGAGATTAAGAATAATGAGATAAGTTCCATTATTTTTTTATATTCCATGGGGGGATTACCAAGCATACTTCTTGGGTGGACACATCCCTGGTCTAAAGACACATCAGCCTTTAAAGAGGAAGCTTTACCAGACTGGGTGAGTGAGTAGCTGTCCTAATCTTCTTTTGTCAGTTTTGCTTTGGAATGCTGTTCAGGTTGGAAGTGCCCTGGCAAGGACATAGCCTGGGGCTCCTACCATCAGCACAACTGCTGGATCTAAACAGGCTCCTTGGCTCAAACAGCTGCTTGTTGAGGCTGTGCTCCCAAAACCAGGAGTTTATGTCTCTCTTCACTTTGGGTTTCTTTCTTCATTGTATCAGGGTTGTGCAGATTCTCAGATAGATCATAAAAATGATGGGAGCTGTGTACAAATCTCACTCGGGGCTGAAAAGATGGGTATCAATCCCAAAACACCAAGTCTGCTGGCTCCAGATAAACTGAGGACTTAATGTGCTTGTTGTTTTTTTTTTAATTAATTAATTAATTAATTTATTTTTGGCTGCATTGGGTTTTCATTGCACGCGGGCTTTTTTTCTCTAGTTGTGGTAGGCGGGGGCTACTCTTCGTTGTAGTGCGCAGGCTTCTTATTGCGGTGGCTTCTCTTGTTGCAGAGAATGGGCCCTAGGCACATGGGCTTCAGTAGTTGTGGCACGTGGGCTCAGTAGTTGTGGCTCTAGAGCACAGGCTCAGTAGTTGTGGTGCACAGGCTTAGTTGCTCTGCGCCATGTGGGATCTTCCTGGACCAGGGCTCGAACCTGTGTCTCCTGCATTGGCAGATGGATTCTTAACCACTGCGCCACCAGGGAAGTCCTGTGCTTGCTGTTAATATCCTCTTCTAACCTCAGCACCCATCTCCTGTCTCTCCCACCGCTTATGGGAAGAAGGGAGTTAGATTGGCTTTTCTCAACATTATCAGGGTGTTTATCATATTCTCTGGATTACTGAATTTATAATCTCTGACCTAAACCATGATGCCAGGAACGAAGTCAGAAGCTACAGTATCTGAGACCTCATTGTTCTCCCCAAAGCTCAAGGGCAGATTTATTTAACAGCTGTTCACTACCTGATTGGAATTAGGAGACTTGTGAAAAGGTCAAGGAAAAGAGCTAAACAGGACATCTGTTTCAGTCATAAAACTATATTTCTAGGAAGCTGGAAAAACAAAACATTTTATTGAAGAAAATCTCAACAGTCATTTTAAGCATGCTTTCACTATGATTGTAAAAGAAGGTATCCGTCTTCTTCCTTCTAAACTTTGCTTTTCCTAGGAATATAGTTTTATAGTGAAGCCCTTGTGTCTCATATATTCTTTTGAACCCTGGCAAAAAGCTGACCTGATTTTTTAATTTTACAAACATTAGTTTTTTTTACCCTCTCATTCTATGTTAATCATTGAAATTTTTATTTCTGTTTATATTTTTGATTGAAAATCAGTGATCAACAATCCTGAATGCTCTTTTGTTTTGTCATTCAAAATGCCTTCCACATTTATTTTTAGCTCTTTTCAAATTAAATTTTGTTAACCGAAATCATCCTCTTTCTAAAATAGAAAGGCATCCTGACTTAGACAAAGCTAATCTATGCACTTGTCTTAGTGAACTGTCAAACCTAATCCTTACTGTCCCTGCTGTTACTGCCTTAATTCCTCACCAACAACTGTGCGTCAGAGTGCTTTGAGAAGTGACAGCTGGTTGAACTGTCACATTTTGACAAATATTACCAATGGTTTAGTGTCAGTCTGGGGATACACAACAAATGGCATTCCATAGAGGTTACTTCTTGGGCCAGTTAACATTTCAATCAGTGGCTTAGATACTGGAATAGGAAATATGCTTAGAATGTCTTTGATGGACACTAATATTTATGATGAGAATAGACCCAGTTCCTGAGCTACTCTCGCTACCTTATAACCTTGCTGTAGCTTGAAGAAGCTGTGAATGATTTTATGCGAAGAAATGGAAATCCCAGTAACAATTGCCTTTGCCACCTAAATTGAATAAGTCATTTTTAAGGCAGGCCAAAGCCTCCAATCATGATCTACATACATCTTCTTTTTGCTTCCATGGGACTAAAGCATATTGATTATTTACTCTCATTCTTTGTTGTCAGTGACTGCCAATCAGCTTGGGTTTTCAACCCCTCCCCAGCTACACTTTCTGAAACAGAGCCTTATTTGTGATCCTTAATGATTTAACTGCAAACATAGAAGAGAAGATATTTTTAGAACTCCAAACAATATGAATGATTAGAAGCTAGAGAAACTCTTAAAATTTATACTAATAATAGGTTTTCTGGTCTACATTAAAATGCAAATGGAGCTAAGTCAGTCTAAGAATCCCCATCCTGACTCTTTCACTTTGTCTGAAAGTAAGACCTGCCAAGTCTAGAGTCTAGATCAAGCTGTTCAGAATCCAAGCTCAGTAGATTCCCAATTGCCCAATGGGATTGCTAATTCTTCTCAGATGAGGCTTCCTGGTCTTCTCTGTTTATCTTCTAACTCTTTTTCTCTGAATCCCAAGTGTATTATCCTTTCATCATAATTACTCTTGGCTCCCCTGGGCCCTTTCTTTCTTCCTGGCAATTCAAAAGAGAATGAAGTCCTGTACTAAAAATTATCCATTTTTTCCCTTTAGAATTCCTACCTTCCCCTTTCTCAAGGTTTATTTGGTTTTACTTATTTACTAGATAATTAACGAGCTTCATTCATTCAGTTTCTTACAGTGCTCTGAACACATGAGTAGGATTAATTCCCTACTGGCTATGAAACCTCAGTAGTGTGTTCCATCTAGATGTTAGCCTCTCTGTTCTTTGGTCTCACTAGGCCCCAGAAAGCAGAATTCCGTCCTACCTTTTTTAAAAAAAATTCTTACCTTTAATAGGTCCAAGCAACAATTTTTTTTTTCATATTTGAGAAAACCTCACATGTACAGAAACTGCACATTTATGGGGTACCTAAAATACCCTAATTTCAAATTACTATTAAGATTCTTCACTTGTTCTTTATTGATTATGTCCATATCCCTAGGTTTTTTTCTTCTTCTTCTTCTTCTTATGTCCCTCTCTTTTCTCCAGAAAGTGATTTTCCAGAATCTTATGATTATTTAAAAATATCAAACATGGTAAACATTACTAGTACTCAAAAATACCCAACTCTCCTTTCCTTTCCTGTTTAGGGGAGACTATACATCCCAACCTCCTTTAGGTAGGTGAGACCAGTAGGCTGGCGCTGGCCAATGAAATGTGCACGAATGTGATGTTTGAGCTTCAAGCTGAGGCAATAGAAAGCCTCTGAGTTTCTCTGTCTTTTTTTTCCTATCATGACTACCAGTGATGCTCTGAATGGAGGATCTTGTTAACCTCTCCTTACATCAGGTGATTATATGAAACAGAACTGCTAATCTGTTGACTCAGTTTGCACATGTAGTATGAGAGAGAAATATACTTTTGCTATGTTAAGTAACTGATATTTCAGGGTTAATTTGTTACCAAGGAATAACCTAGTTTATCCTGATTAATAAAATTATCACTGCATAAATAAACAGGGTCTAACAATAACAGGCTTTATTTACACTGGTAGAGGAAGGGTAGGATTCCCCAGAATTTTAAATCCATTTTGATGTCCATGAACTGTGGAAGAGATTTTTTTTAGGCCAGATTTATTAAACTTGGACTAATTCAGAGACTTCATTTATTTTTGGCATTTAAAGTTGCAAATTCCTTGTTTTTCTGAGAGAAAATTAGATTTCTTTTCATAGTGCTGTTTTCTGTGAAACACTTGTTTTATTCCTACTTTGTATTTCTACAACTTTCTTATCTAAGGAGGCAATTGAATACTTAGAGTTGTAAAAACAGCTTAGTTTTATGGTTCCCACCCCATCCACAGGATTGATTGTGGCACATTACATCCCATTATGTCCAGGAATCTTGTTTGTGCTTTGCCTACCACACCTGCCTTGACTCCCTTGTTTGTTCTTTGCCTGAGGCTTTTCTTCATACCTGGTCTCTGGACTCCACCCTCCATTTAGACCCAGTGTTTGAACTCTACTTGCTTCCCACACCCTCATCTGAGACCCAGGCATCAGTCTCTCTTTGTTCTTTAGCCAAAAGCTTATTTCCCCTCCCCCATTCCCACACTCTATCTCAGCTTTGGAACTGCTGGCTCCTCTGAGCCCAGGCTCCCCACATTCCTGGGGAAAGAGGTCAGCAATAGGAGGTCAGACAAAAAGTATGAAGTTCGTGTGGGTGGTAATAGAAGTTATTTTTGTGTGGTTTTAGGAAATCAATCTTACTGCTTCATACTTTTCCATGATCTTAATTATTTCTGGGCCCACTAGTTGTAGTTTACTTCTTAAGGACATTATAATCCATCACTGTTTAAATGTGTTGATGTCCCAGTGGTGAGAAAGAAAAGACAGAGGAGGGTCAGGCTGCAAAGTGCTTTGTAAAGAAGGACCATTTTCTCATTTTCCAGATGGGTCAGGGAGGCACAGCTGGAAAGAGAATCTGGGTTTTTATCCAAATCCTGTGCTTTCATTAGTCTGGGCAGCTGCATCATAAAAATTGTGAATTGTTGAGAGGATGCAGCACTCTGGACTGAGCTTCTGTGAAAGGTAGCATTTCAACAGCAGAGCTGTGCACATCGATACACACCTTATACCCTGTCTAGTTTATTTAAACCACTTCATAATTTCTACAGACACAAAGGGACACCTCTTACAAAATGTAGTTCAACATTTCTTTCATATCCATTTCAATCAGTATAATTTTGCTGAACTGAATTATTTCCCTCTAATTTTCAGAGCTCACATGATTACATCTGCCAGTATTACCACAGGAAGAAATAAATTTATCAAAATAATTTCTCTGAATGTATAATGACTTGTTCTCTCTCTTCCCCTGCCCTCAAGTATTCCAGGTCCCCTTTTGAGAGAAATCCAAGAATTGTTATTATTTTATTACTCATTATTATTATTGTTATTAATTACAAATTATTGATCCTTTATTGTTTTCCTTCCCTCTGGTCATGTAAAGTCAATGATGACGTCTAGCAAAGGCTTCTGATGATTTCAAGAATGTTAATCAGTTTTACAGCTTAATTCATATTTCTTTTACATTAAAGAACTTCCTCAATTAGGGAATAATTATTATGCAAAGCACAGTAGGTTTAATGTGATTAAGTTAAAAAAAGCAACACATCACATGCAGATCTTGCTACAGATGGGAAGATTTGTTAAGGTTGGAAAGGGAAAGTCTTCCCTTCTTGGCAGCTATCTAGCCTCTTCCCTCTTGTATTTCTATCTTTATCTTTCCCAGCTCCTCCTTTTTCTTTTTTCTTTTCCCTCTGTGCTACTTGGTTGGTATTGATCTACTGACTCTGAAAGGGCAGTGTTATCTCCTTGATATATATTTGAAACCATAATACACCTCAAACTTCCATTTCAGTATAGCACATTGGGACTGCAGTATCTACAAAATCTTTTAGTACTCAGACCAAAGATATTAAACCTAAAACTGAATCTTAAAAGGAAGGGAAAAATTTTAAACCATTTTCAATAATACTGTCAGTAACTTAGCTATCTTCATGTATTCTTTTACAGCCAAAACTAACCATACCTATTTTTTTTTCAGTTATCTAGATATTTTCTTTTTATAATGATTGAGGTACTGCAGGGACAAAAAAGACTTCCAAGAAAACAAGAAGCTGTATTTATGTCCTTAAATCTATCAGTACATCCCAATGAAACGGTATCATTTTAGGAACTATTCTGAGCAATTTTACCCACTTAGGGCATCTCAGTAGTGACTACAAAAAATCATCAAGGTTCACGCTGTTCACTTCTTCCCCTATCCAGCACTAAAGGTTTTTGTTTTTTTTTTTCTATTTAAGATGTACACACAAAATTTAGTTGAGAATGACATCTCAAACCATGAGATAAACTATATCTTGTTTGTTAAATAATTTGTATGTATAGCAAGTACAGTTAAAACAAAATGTAAACTGTAGGAGCAAGAAACATATCTATCTGTTAATTTTGGACCCTCAGCATCCTGATTATTGTTTGGAATATGGTCAACACTGAGTAGATATTTGTGAATTTAAAAATTAATTGATAATACTTTAGTGATATATGAGATTATTCTGGTTTAACCACCAATCCTTCCTCACTGAGTTTCTTAGTTCAGAATGGTTCTAGGATGATTAAGGAAATAACTGTGATATTCACCTCTGGGTTAGCATCTCTTTTGTTATGCTGGTTCTGCATTAGCATATTAGTTCTTTGTCCACTCATCTATTTTTGCATTCATTTCTGGTCTCTGATACAGCATGATTGACAAACTGCTTCCAAAATGCATATAGAGTGACAGACAGACAGACAGACACACACACACGTGCGCACGCACACACACACGTGCGCACGCACACACACACGCACAGAGTGAGAGAGAGAATAAGCAAGCTCTCTCCTGTTTCTTCTTACAAGGGCACTAAACCCATCATGAGGGCACCAGTCTCGTGACCTGATTACCTCCCAAAGGCCTCATCTCCAAGTACAATCACACTGGGAATTAGGGCTTCAACATATGACTTTTAAGGGGGGGACACAAACATTCAGTCCACAGCAGTAGGTAAATTTTACTATATTAAAAATTTTAAAGACGGAAATTTTCTGTCTGAACCCTTATAAAAAGTAAGAATGAAAAGTAAAAATGTTAAAACCAAGAATGAAATTCAGGTGTAACTGGGAAAACATAACTATATGAAATTTACTAGGTTTCACTAGTCTCAGTTTACCTCAATAGAATTAAAATATACATAAAAATGTATTATTCTCAGAAACATTCAAAAACTTAAAATTGTTTTAAATATTACCCTTGCCAGGTAAATGAAATTGCAAGGAATTTTAGTTTCTATTTTTTCACAGGAAAATCCTTCAGTAGCTACATCAGTGATGTATAAGAGGAGATTATGAAATAAAAAAGTGACATCAGACCTTGAGATAAATCTAATGATGGATTTAAGAAAAAGTAAGAATTTTAATGATCATAAATGACTTCATGGAAAGTTCTATCCGTAGAAGCCCTCTGTGGGTACTAATACCCCTATTTAAATTCAAAATCACATAGTAAAAACATGTCAATTCACCATCTCTAAAAATCATGTAACAGTTAAAAGCCATCAATCTTGTTTATTTCTCCTAGACAGCGTTTTTCATTCTTTACCCTTGGCACATGCAGTGGATAAATCTTTGCTGTGAAGGCTGTCCCATATGATGTAGGATATTTAGCAACATCTCTGGCTTCTACCCACTGGCCAGTAGCAACCCTCATACGGCTGTGATAACTAAAAATGCCTCCAAATATTGCCAAATGTCCCCTGTGAGCAAAATCTCCCCAGCTGACAATTGCTATGGAAGAATAAAGTTAGACTGTACCTGTGAATCCTCATAAAAGAAGAAAAAAGGGGGGAAAAATAATGCAAAAAGGGGAAAGAAATAAACTTTTGAGCTCCCTGGTGTTTTACTTGACACCTTTTAGTGTTACAGGGAAGCACATTTAGAGAAAATAGGGATTTAAAACAGCAGCAGACAAAAATGCATCATATTAGTGTAATTGAGGAGAACTGAATCCTTGCAATAGTCTCAGTAGAACAGAGAACAATTGAAAAGTGTATCTTTAGCAACTTATGTGCTTTTGAATGAATGGCAAAAAGTACTCTTACATTCTGACTGCTACTTATATGACTTCTGCACAGTTGGAAAGTCTATTTTAGGCAACTATAAATTTGATTTAAATGCAAACTATATTATGAGCCAAATGTATTCACTAGGGCTTAAACCAATCCATTTCTATTTGATGCTCTAGAAGGAAGAGCTAGGACACACACTAAAATAACTCCATCACTCCAGTACAACAGAAACCAAACGAGTCAACCTGGTTCCTTTGTTGTTCAACTATAGCATCTCCAAATAAAGTTGCAGCTTGTGTTCACTGTTGTTTGCTAGCTCCACCTTTTATCTTTTTCTGAGTTACTATGATGTCAAGCCTCCCACTCAGACCCCTGTGAATATCTACAGGTATAGTTATTTTATCTCAGCTGAAGCAGCATCATCAGGTCAGTGGCTTTGAGATAAAAGGCAGGAACAAAGGAAATGCAACTAACAAGCCTGTGGGGGCCTCTGTAACAATGAGAATCCTAGGGATGGCAGCCACTGATGGGCCAGGCTCCTGATTCCTTTAGGAGGCAGGGCTCACCCAAATAGGCAGAACCCCTGTGTCTGATTCCAGGGAACCTGCAGAGGAAAAGTGATACCAAACACCTTTCTCCTGTTTCTCTGAATGGTCTTTCCCCTACATTCAAGTGTTGCAGCAGAAGGAATCCTTATCTAGTTAAGAATATCTGTTTAGTAATTATGAGGTCAAGAAAAAAATGTTTCCTTTAAAAGGATTAAGTTTTCCCAGAGCACCTACCCCCACTGAGGTAGATCCAGTTAAGAAGATATTGTCTGGCTCCTTAAGATGGTGAGGCTGTCTGGAATAACTGGGCCTGGTTTACTCTCAAAGGAAGATATTTTCAGTCTTCGAACTGCAAGCAATGGCTGATCTGTTGGAAGCAATAGAGTCTTTCACCAGGACCACAGGCTGTTTGTGCATTTCATCACTTGTGCTGTATACCACAAATTATAGTTTATGGTTGTAGGGCACTGTTTGGAAACTGCTAGAATATATAATCTTGTTTAATTGATTTTTTTGGAGCACAGATATTGTTAACCAATACACTATAAGTAGTGCATATTTATGGCATTGTTTGTTTTGTTCCAATGCACACTGTCATCCTTGGGGCCCATGGAGAAGAAAGCACTATGACTGCAAGCTAAAAATGCACCATGTCATTAAAGCAGGCAGAAACAGAAGCAGCATTGATCTGTGTGCCCTGGGACAAAAAGGAAACAGGTCAAGTCTAGTGTAAACTAGGAAGTGATTCTAAGTAAAATACAAGAGCCAACTAAAAAGCCAAAACAATTCACTCATAAAACTGTTAGAACTAGTAGGAGCTCTGTAAATGACTGTGCATATAAAAAATATACAACAAATTAATACAGTTCCTATATACTAGTACAAATACAACAGAAAGTAAATGAGAAGGAATATAACTATTATCCTTAAAATAAAGCATGTGTGATCTGTATGTACAAACAACACAAAAACCAGCAAATATATTACTCAGACACATGCAAAAAAATACATAAGTATAGAGATATGCCACATTCCAGATGAGGAACAACAATTAATGCACAAATTTAATCCAAACCCAGTCAAAATGTCATTGATGTTTTCCTTTTAAATCTTGACAAGATTGTTTCAAAATTCACCTACATGAAAAAACAGTGGAAAACAGCTAAGAACAAGGAAAAAGAACAATGTTGAGTGCGATTAGCCCTCTCAGATATTAAAACATATCCTGAAACTATAATTATTAAATCAGTATGGAAGTGTGAACAGGTAATTTGACTAAAAAATAAATTCTTTTATGTAATTTAATATATAATAAAGTAAAAATATTAATCAGTGAGTCAAGGATAACTATAACTGTTCAGTACAAAGTTGTGGGACAGTTGGTTAGGTGTTTGGGAAAAAATATATTAGATCTTCTCAGATAAGACAACAAAACTGATTATAGATTATTAAAAGATTTTAATGTAAAAATTCAGACTAAAGAGAGGCAGAAGAAACTGCTTTGCCAAGAGGTGTAAAAGGCATATATTAAAATAATCTTAGTAAAATGGTTTTTATAACATAAGTTAAAACTGGGTAAAATTTTACATATAAAATATAATTTAAATTTTGTATAGCATTTTGCATGCAGAAACAAGTCAAAGCATTAATTTTTCTATAACTGATGACATGTCCACGGGACTCTCTTTTTCTGTTTTTTGGCAGAGAAAATAATAAACTTGCCAATTAAACATACTTCAGTTTCTTAAAGTTTAAAAGAGTTTCTTTAAGTCACTTTAGAGCCCTCACTCTTCATCAGGTCTCTGTCTTTCCCTTTAGCACTTAGGCTTCCCTTCCCTGGTCCTTCCTGAAACGGTGCCTGGATATAGAGGAGGGTTAAATACATTCTGGTCTCGAGAGGTGGAGCTTTGATCTGCCTGCTGGTCTGTATTTCTCTGCTGATCTCACTTGCCATCAGGTAGATTAGTCTTACTGCATTAATCTGCATACCTGTGCTTGCAGTCTCTGAGAATATAGCTAATTTAGGGTTATACTGGCAAATATTCCTAAAATTTTTCTGACATGCCATGGTCTCTGATCTCAAGGTCATCATAGTGTGAGGCTTCCTTCTCGCAAGCCCAGGCTTCTCCTGCTATACGTGTTGTCTCAACTCTTCTGAACTGGGCATCTAGAAACTTCTAGATTTTCCCCTTGTTCCATACCAGTCATGGAGAATGAGGGGTCCTATATCAGATTCGTATGCTAGACATCCTCTTAGCCATTTTTTATTTACTTTGGGCTTTCTCCTCATTGCTACAATGGGGCATGAAAGCTTCATCCTACAGGTGAGCTAAGGAAGGGGCAGTCAGGACCCCAGTGTTCCTGGGCTTTTATTGCCTGAAGTAGAGTTTCTTCTCTGTAAGTAGGTTCTGGGTAGGGAAATTGAATTTTAATTTTTTTAGTTTTAGTTTTTTTAGTTCCCACTGAGAACAGAGTTTTGCTACATGGAGCTAGGAGGCATGAGAAACACCAGTGAAGCTATAGTCATAGATCTAGAGCTGGAGGGAGAGGGAGCCCTGGACTTGGTTGTATGTGTCCAGAATAGAATTTCCATGAGTCCGAGCTGGTACAAGGTATAGGGAAAGGGAGAAAGTAACAACTGAAATGCCACTGACTCTTATTTTTCTTACTGAGATTTAGTAGATTTCCTTGAGTGAATATTTTTCTACTTTCTGTATTCCCTTAAGACAATATCCGGAGACTAAATTATTATTTTTTTAAATAATTTTCTCCAGGTAAATAGTTGTTTTGTAGGGCAAACAAAACAGAGGATCTGTCAAGCTCCTCACTTTGCTATTACAAATTTGGATGTTTTCTAATTACTTCTTTTCCAGTTTACTAATCTTCTGTTTTGCTTTATTTAGTCTGATATTAAGCCCATTTATTTATTTCTTAATTTCAGTTATTTTTATTTCTAAAACAGTGCTGCCCAATAGAACTTTCTGGGGTGATGGAAATATACTATAATCTGTACTGTTTAATATGGTAGCCACCCACGACATGTGGCTATTTAGCTCTTGAAATGTGGCTAGTGTGACAAAGGAACTGACTTTTAAATTTTATTTAACTACAATTAGTTTAAGTTTAGACAGTCACAAGTGGCTAATGTTTAACGTATTAGCACATTCTAGAATTGACTTTTTTTTAATGATTCTAAAAATGCTGGAATTTTCATTTGGCAGTCAGATACCTTCCTTTAGTACAAAAGACATTCGTTTTATTATCGGCTCTATCACTTGCTAACTCTGTAGCTTTATGTAAACCATGCAACAGCTCTGAACCCGTTTCCTCATCCTAAATAGGCCTAACATTCCTCTTGCTGAAAGCGAAAGCTGTAAAGGTGAATAACCAATTTCTGAAAATTTTGTGAAATCCACAAGGTAATACAAATATGAAATTCCTATTAACAATTCATTCTGCATATATTCAGCAATATTCTTACAGGTTGTTGGAAAAATAGAAACAGGATTTTGTTGGGTAGAAACTGTTCTTGCTGTTACAAACAAGTTACTTTGTATTTGTATGTTGTGACTGATTGTTTTTGAATGGTCCATGATAGAAAAAAGTACCTGCCTTCTGTAGGCAATGAATGGTTATAAAATCAGCTATTAATTAATGGTCTTACAATTGCAAAGTGGGAATAAAGTTAATACCCCTATTAGTTTGCGCACTCTCATGAAATTTCACAACATGAGAGTCTGAATGCTAGCCAGAATGCTAGGCCACCGTCAGGTTTTTCTGATATATGTTGAAATCTCAAGTCATCAAGAGAAACAAAGTTTTGTAGAATCAGTGGCATCGTTTTTGTTTATTCTCTTCAGAAAATAAAAGTCAGATTCTTTCTCAATGTTATTCATATTTTCTTATTCTAATCATTCCACTGCAGCACAAAAGAAAGACTGTTCCCTTATCTTGCATTTTACTAGCAAGGAAAAAAAAATCACCTTGTATTTAAAACATCATCTTCCTGTAAACAGAATGATTAACTTGATATTGTGCTAAATATTAATAACTTATGAGGGTCTAGATAAGATTAAAGGCATTTATTTTGCCAAATTCATGAGGTTACTCTTTTATTTTGCTCTCTATTACATAAGCCAAGAGGTTTTCACTACTCAAAAACTGTTACATTTCTGTCCTAAATTCCAGCAATCCTTTGAATGCTTTGACATTATGTGGTATCTGAATAATCCTATCTACAGTATTAAGTTTTCATTGTAAAACGATTTTTATTTTTCAAAAACAAAATTGTTTTCAAAATCAAGTGCCTATCATATGTTCTTTTCAACTCACATTCTGACAAATAACTGATACTGACCATCCATTGCTCTTCCAAAGAAAAATGATTCCCTGTTAGAAGACTTCCAGGTTAAAAATATCTTTAAAAACATGATTAAAGACTCATTTCCTTTCCTTTCTCCTCCACAATGTGTTAAATGTGCTTGATTTGGGTAATAACACCCAGCAGTCAGGGAAGGCAAAAACAGCTACCTTGATTACTCCCTTGGCATACTCCCTTGGCATGAACAGTCTTGATGCATGAGCAAAAACACTTCAAGGTCATACTTTTCATCTTAAGAGTAAACTATGATTCTTCCTCTCTTACCAGAAAGATAATTGAGATATTAAAACATGCTCTTTTCACGAAGACTAAACCCAAATAGCTATGTGTAGATAAAGATCTACAATGGGGCAGGTAGCTTTGGATAAATACACCAAGTATCCCAGGCAGCTTCTCTTAACAGCTGTTTAATTACTTCTCTTCATTAATTGCAGTTTCAGAAAAAATAAACAACAACAATCCTTTTTATAATGACATGCCTCTGTGTTAATACTTTACAGCATGGTACTTAGCAGAGAAATATACAAATTATTACAAATCAAATGTTTGGGCATTACAAATATCCTAGCAATAAATTTGATTTAAAATACTCTCCAACTATAGTTACTGCAACTGGAAAGACTCATTTCTTTCAGCTGTTATTTCTAATGCTGCTGAAGAGATGCATTTGGGGAAACACTTATCAGAAGTACTAAATCAGCATTACAGATATATGCCAGGGGACCAGATGAAGCTATAATTGCAACCAGTTTGTTTTTCAGATGAGGTTTGTTTATTTTTTTCAAAGTTGATGGATGGCCGCATTTTTAAAGACAATATGTATCTGTCATGGATTAACCCAGGAGAGTGACACAAATATACTCAAAAGCATGAGGAAGTGTTGGTGAGAAGTGGTGCATATTAGTATACACAGGAAGAAATGAAATAATCAAAACGTCTATTTCATGGTTGACACTTGCAGAACATCCCTTCAAAGTGACACAGTGACATAAATACCATACTTACACTAAGGAGGTTGGGACAGTGAGGAAATAAATGTCTTAAACCAGGCCTCTCAACTTTGGTACTATTGTCATTTTGGACTGGTAATTCTTTGTTGTGAGGGGCTGTCCTCTGTATTCTAGGATGTTTAGCAGCATCACTGTCCTCCACCCACTAGGTGCCACTAGCACCCACCCTCAGTTGTGACAATCAAAAATGTCTCCAGGGGAGACTTCCCTGGTGGTGCAGTGGTTAAGAATCCACCTGCCAATGCAGGGGACATGGATTCAAGCCCTGGTCCGGGAAGATTCCACATGCTGTGGAGCAGCTAAGCCCATGTGCCGCAACTACTGAGCCTGAGCTCTAGAGCCCGCAAGCCGCAACTACTGAATCCCGCGTGCCTGGAGCCCATGCTCCGCAACAAGAGAAGCCACTGCAATGAGGGGCCTGCGCACCGCAGCAAAGAGTAGCCCCCGCTCTCCGCAACTGGAGAAAGCCCACGTGCAGCGATGAGGCCCCAATGCAGCAGAAGGAAGGGAGGGAGGGAGGGAGGGAGGAAGGAAGGAAGGAAGGAATGAATGAATTTACCAAAAAAAAAAATTTCTCCAGACAGTTCCAAATGTTCTCTGAGGGAAAAATTGCCACTGGAGTTAAGACTGAGGAACAAAAACAGTCTGGTTAAGTTAGCATAATATTATCATATCACATCTGGGAAAGCTGTAGATTTTTGGGTCACCCATATGTTTCCTGGTTGCTCCTTTATCTATAGCAATAACCCAAACCTCAAATCTCTGAACTAGTACTTTCTTAACTCACAAGAAGTGCAGGTTTTTATTTCCTTTTTGCAACTTTCCTGAGTAATATCTTCTAAGAGTCCTTGGAGAGGCAAAATTCTGACATGAACAGAGCTATTTCTTGAAGTTATGGAGAACTTCTGTTCCAGTGTCCATTCCTGTGGTCATCCCTGACCTCTGTTGCTCAAGGGTTATTGCTCATGTAATTGCCAGTGTTGCCACACACAGTCTTCACTTGTGATGTTTTCTTCCCCTGACCATCAGGAAAAAAAAAAGTTTTTTCTTTACATAACTAGTCTTTTCACATGTTTTCTCATAGCAGGTAGGTTGGGCCTCTGATAGATTCTTACCTTCTCTTACATCATTCTCTTTCTTAGAACAAAGGGACCTCCCCAGGAGAAATGTTAGGGGATGGTGAAGCCTAATCTCATACTCACCCTGAAAACTATTGTTCTTTCCAACGAAGGCTCTGCTGCTCTATCAGACTTATTTTTTACTTGGATATTTTCCCATAGAGTCCATTGTCCCCTACAAATCAAGATCTATTACTTGAAATCTGTTTCTGTGCCCTAGAACATTCCAAAGCTATTAAGAAGCATGTTGATCAAATTATAATGGTTAGAAGATGACTCTGACCAACAGCAGAGAAAGAGCTTCCATGGATTAATGAGTTTTAACTTCCAATTCCATCAGATAGAGTTTTACATCTGACATAGCCTCAAATATACTGTTACATATTTTTGTTTTAGAGCTGGCAACTTTACTAAATATTTTTATTAAAATAGTTCTGATGAAGTATTAGAGATATGGCTATTATCTCCCAATTAATCTATGAGTTATATAATAATACTCTGTTTTTTAACTTGATACATTTCAAAATTTATCTAACAGAGTGTATGGATGAAAGATGGAGGAATACAGGTAGTTTCCTACCTGTGTAGTGTTAATTAAAACTTGTATATATCAGAACTGTGTCCTTACCTTGCATGATTTCATGGTAATTGAGAAATTGTGCATTTTGAGAATACATTTCTATCTGACCATTTTACAGTTAGCATAGTATTGTGAAAAATGAAGACTGCCTTCATCAATAAGATTGATGAAGGAAGACTTGTCTGGTACATGTTAAAACACATGATAAAGCATTAGAAATAAAACACAGTATTTCTTATATAAGAATAGATGGTGTTGAGGAAAAATAATAGAGTGGCATACCAGTAAAGATTCAAATTTAGTGTATTATAAACAATTTTTTTTCTTTCTTTCTGGATCTGGATCGTAGATTTTGTCATCTTCTATTACACAAATGACCCTCTTTTATCTTAATCACTTAATTCAATTATTTATTCATACTATAATAAATACCTAGGGAACTTTTATCTAAGCCAAGAATGAGAACAGTACAAAATTTTACATTTATCTAAATCATCTTTATCTACCACTCTTTCACTATACAGATTTAGCTATAATAAAGATATTTTGTGTCATTCCTTTGAAACTGATAATTTTTTTAGGTACATATGATGTATGTCTAAGCATTGTTTTATTTAGTTTTAGCTTACTTTCGAACTTTTAAAGAAAAGATACACCATTGTGGGCTCTGAACTTGCCTTTTTTTTAAATTAATTAATTTATTAATTTTTGGCTGTGTTGGGTCCTCGTTGCTGCATGCAGGCTTTCTTTTAGTTGTGATGAGGAGGGGCTACTCTTCATTGTGGTGTGCGAGCTTCTCATTGCGGTGGCTTCTCTTGTTGAGGAGCGTGGGCTTCAGTAGTTGTGGCACATGGGCTCAGTAGTTGTGGCTCATGGGCTCTAGAGAACAGGCTCAGTAGTTGTGATGCATGGGCTTAGTTTCTCCACGGCATGTGGGATCTTCCCGGACCAGGGCTTGAACCCATGTCCCCTGCATTGGCAGGGGGATTCTTTACCACTACACCACCAGGGAAGCCCCTGAACTTGCCTTTTCATTCAGCACTATGTATATTTAGTTGATGCGTACTGGATTGTAATCAGGTTTTTTTTCTTTTTCCTTGCTTTTAAGAACAGAGCTTCCAGGAAGCTATGAATATTCGTTCACACTTTTCCTGGTACACATATGCAATGTAAGAGTTTTTCTTAAAGATAAGTTTATTTATCCATCTAGAGTTGGTTTCTGTATGTTATGACATGGGGATCTGATTTTTTTTTTTAACTCTACTTTTCTCAGCTCCATTATTAAGCAGTCATTTCTTTTCTCTGTAATCTAGACATCTTCCAGTCTTTCCCTGAAAGGGGTCTATTTGCATAGACCCCTTTAAAAAAAGCTGCCTGAGGGTCTGTCTTCTGATCAAGTTGCATGTAGGTACTGACTGAGAGTCTAATATTTGTATGCAGCCACAAAAGACCCCAGACAGCCAAAGCAATCTTGAGAAAGAAGAACAAAGCTGGAGTCATCACACTTTCTGATTTCAAACTATATTACAAAGCTATGGTAATCAAAACAACATGATATTGACATAAAAAAGCCACATAGATCAGTGGAACAGAGTGGAGATGCCAGAAATAAACCCACACATATATGGTCAATTAATTTATGACAAAGGAACCAAGAATATAAAATGGGAAAAGGATAGTCTCTTCAGTAGATGGTGTTGGGAAAACGGGACAGCCACATACAAAAAAATGAAACTGGACTCCTATCCTACACCATAAATAAAAATCAACTCAAAATGGATTAAGACTTGAGTGTAAAATTTGAAACTATAAAGCTTCTAGAAGGAAACATAGGCAGTGGGCTCCTTGACATTAATTATGACAATAATTTTTTGGATTTGGCAAGAAAAGGAAAGGCATCAAAAGCAAAAATAAACTAGTGAAACTACATCAAACTAAAACACTTTGATCTTTTCTACATCAAAGGAAGCCAGCAAAAACAAAAATGAAAAGGCGGCTTATGGAATGAGAGAAAATATTTGCAAATTATATCTCTGATAAGAGGCTTATATCCAAAATATATCAAGAAATCATGTAACTCAATAAAAACAACAAAAAAAATCTGATTTAAAACTTGGCAAAACTGAATAGAAAAATTTTCAAAGAAGACATGTGAATGGCCAACAGATACATGAAAAGGTGCTCAACATCATTAATCATCAGGGAAATACAAATCAAAACCATAATGAAATATTACCTCACATCTGTTAGAACGGCTATCAACAAAAAAAAACGAGAGAACAAATGTTGGCAATGATATATAAAAAAAACAGAACCCTTGTATACGGTTGACGAGAATGTTAATTGGTGCAGCCACTATGGAAAATAGTATAGAGATTTCTCAAAAAAATTAAAAATCGAACTACCATATGATCCAGCAATGATACCATTCTGGGTATATATTCATAGGAAATGAAAACAGTTTCTCAAAGAGATATTCTGCAGTCCCATGTTCGTTGCAGCACTATTCACAATAACCAAGATACAGAAACAACCACAACCTAAGTGTCCATCAACAGATGAATAGATACACACACAATGGAATATTATTCAGCCTTACAAAAAGGAGGAAATTCTGTCATTTTTGATAACATGAGTGAAACTGGAGGACATTATGCTAAGTGAAATGTCAGAGACTGAAGACAGATACTCCGTGGTATCACTTATAAGTGGAATGTAAAAACAAAACCAAAAAACATCAAACTCAGGAACAGAGTAGAAAAGTGGTTGCTGGGGCTGAAGGGTGGAGGAAATAAAGGTTGACAAAGGCATACAAATTTTCAGCTATGAGATGAATAAGGTTCGAGGATCTAAAGTAGAACATGGTGACCATGGTTGATAATACTGTATTGCATAATTAAAATTTGCTAAAAGGGTAGAAATTAAATGTTCTCACCACAAAAAAAAAGATAAATATGTGAGGTGATGGATATGTTAATTAACTAGATAGGGGGAATCTTTTCACAATGTGTGTGTCTGTGTGTGTGTGTGTGTGTGTGTATATATATATATATATATAAAATCACCATGACATGCAGTTTAAATATCATACAAGTTTATATGTCAGTTATACCTCAGTAGAGCTGAAAAAAAGGAATACATATAATCTTTTAGAAATTCCATTAACAAGAACTAAAACATGCAAGATGACAACCAAAAGGAAGGATTCCAAAATATTAATAGAAGCTATCTTTGGGTGACTTTTTTTCCAAAATTTCGCTTTCTGCAATAATAATGTACTACTTTTATAAATAGAAAAATAAATATTGTATACTATTTAAAATGGCATAATGGGAGAGGATAATAGAAAGAGGCCTATGTAAATTTCACTTGCTTTCTCTCAGCTCCTGCTTCTATTCTGTCTGCCTCACCTGAGCTAAGGATCTGCTCGGGCTGATGGAAAGCCAAAAGCAAGTGAGCTCCTAGCCAGTTGAATTGTAATTTAACATCTCCGCCAGTAGATGGTTGAGGCAGACCTCTCCCATGAGCTTATACAAGAACCCAGATAGCAGTGTCCAGAGAGCCCATTGAGATTCACAGACCCTTGGGAGAAAATTCTGTATCAGCTTCACCTGGTGATGACTCTTCTTGATCTTCAATATCTTACTGTAGGAGGAGATGAATAGGTGGACTGGGGCCTCCCTACTCCGGAATCTGTGTTAATGTGAAGGGACTGGAAGCATGGAGATCCCATGGTGTGTGCTCAGGGGATAGCAGCTTGACGTCTACCACACTGCTGTACCATACATGCAGAGAACAGTTACTTTGACATCAATGTCATTTAGAGTACACCAACACTCAGACTTGAACCCTAGCATGTATAAGAGGAATCACCAAGTGGTAAGTTTGAGGGACAAGCTACCCTTGTGCTATAATTTAACATTTCTTGGGGCTGGGTAGGTAAGTCTTGCTAAAGCAGAGGTAACATTTAGCAAGCCCATGCCTTGGACTGAGCCTTACTCTGTGATAAAGCTGACATTTTCATCCATAGGTTTGGCTCCTGGTTACAACTCCCCTTTGGTTCTCATTGGAAAGGGAAAGAAGGGGAAGGCAGTGTTGTTTAGAAACTTCTTAAAATTCCAACAGTAGCCTCTCTTAATAGTTTAATGAAATTTTAAAGATCATAAATACTAGTTAAGAAACAGACTCCTAGATAACTCTAAGATCAAAGAAAAATTATAAATTCCCTATAAGAGGGCTTCCCTGGTGGCACAGTGGTTGAGAGTCCGCCTGCCAATGCAGGGGATGTGGGTTCGTGCCCCGGTCCGGGAAGATCCCACATGCCGCGGAGCAGCTGGGCCCATGAGCCATGGCCGCTGAGGCTGCGCGTCCGGAGCCTGTGCTCCACAAAGGGAGAGGCCACAACAGTGAGAGGCCCACATACCTCAAAAAAAAAAAAAAAAAAAAAAAAAAAAATCCCTATAAGGAAGAATACATAAACCTTTGGGAAACAGTGAGAACAGTACTCAGAAACATTTATGGACTTAGTTATCAAGAAAAATGAAAAGTAAAGTAAATCAGTAATCACCCAAAAAAAGTCAGAAAAGATAAATAAAATACTTCCAAGGAAACCAGTATGGGGGTGTGATCACCTTTTTTCTATGTCCTCACTTTGCCTGTGTGCTCCCTTCTCCTCCTTTCCACTTCCCCAACTCACAAAACTGCTTTTAAGATCCTCCAGGATCGAAGCACAGGGGTGGAGTAGGGCTAAGGGGAAGACAAGTTGGACAGTTGTATCTTGTGTTGGCATCTCTGGGAGAGGCAGATGTTCAAATGGCAGCTTTTTGTCTTGAGGGACATTGTGTGTGTTCTTTTTAGACCTGACACTGAGTATGTCCCATCTTAGGCAGTCAAGGCTTTCCCAAGTCAGATTGTGGCTCTTCATGGCCCATCCTCAGTTCATGTATTTTCACCTTTTAAAATACCTCGTCTAGATTTCTGACACAGGGACCCAGTTAGCTTGTAGGAAATCCCATTGTTGTCTCTGCTCTGCCCAGGAGGGGCATGCCATTCTAGCCAGTCTCTGCTTTAGACTTTTTGGTGTGAGTCACATCCTAATTTCTGCACCCCTCAAATTTCCAGGGATATATGTCTAGCTTCCCATGCTATTATCAAAGCTTCTTTGCTTGGCTTTAAGGGAAGGGGGAACACTTTTTCTCTAACACTTGCAATGTCCTCTATTGTTGGTCTCTCGAACTTTTAATACAGTTTTAGCTTTTATAGATCCTCGATGTGGATGATGGATTAATGTTTACTGAGCCAGTTTTTCATAATTCCTTTTTAAGTCCTGTATAGAAAAACTGGCCTTCTGATTTGGAATGTGAGGATAGCACCTACTGCTCTCAGAATTGCAGTCTCAATCAAAGCTATACACAGAAAGAGTCCCATGTGAACATCCTGTTATACTAACTCATAGGAAAGTATGCAAAAAAATTTAAGTAGATATTTGCAAAAGAACTTTGTTCAAAATTTCAGCAAAGTATGAAAATACATTCAAACTCATGAATAATGAGACATTTTCTACTAGTCAGACTTTTAAAATTTAACAAGTATAAAATATTACACTTTTAACAAGTGTAAGGATATTCTTATGCCTTGCTGATAGAAATGTGAATTCGACGTCCCTTTTGAAAAGTAATCTGCAACTTCTATTAATTTTTTTTTTTACTTATAAACCTGTTGACCCAGCAGTTCCACTTCAGGATTCTATCCTTTTATCCTGTCAAAACAAAAGTGCTGGTATATAACTGTATATCATCAAGCACATGTATTTGTACTTCAGCATTGTTCAGGGTGGCAAGGATATAAAATAACAATAATTAATAAAAAACTAGTAAGCAGTGGGCTTCCCTGGTGGCGCAGTGGTTGAGAGTCCGCCTGACGATTCTGGAGACACGGATTCGTGCCCCCGTCCGGGAAGATCCCACATGCCGCGGAGCGGCTGGGCCTGTGAGCCATGGCCGCTGAGCCTGCGTGTCCAGAGCCTGTGCTCCGCGACGGGAGAGTCCACAACAGTGAGAGGCCCACATACCGCAAAAAAACAAATAAACAAACAAAAAAACTAGTTAGCGGCAGTGACAATGCCCTTGATAAGATAATGAATAGGTTGAATAAACTTAAAATGTTATGCAACCCTTAAGAATGATTAATTAAAAATATACTCATTCCCTTGTTGGTATTCCCCATGGATAATTATTGAGTGAAACAAAAGGAAGATACAGAAAGATGTATGTATTATGGTCATACTTTTTTGAAAAAAAATTTGTACTCTTAAATGTATCTTTGTATTTATGTGTGTATAGGAGGTATATTATGGGAGCATGGAAATAAATATGAAGAATATATTAATTACTTGGGGCTATTGGGGAGGGAAATAGCGTGAATAGATTAAGGGGATAAAAAGCTGGAGGAGGCAAGCAGGAGAAGTTCACATGTATGAAATTACATTTATGAATGTATGTAAATTTTATATGCGTATGTAATAAAGTAAGGCGATAAAAGAAAAATAATAGCACAGGGCTCTGAATAGCAGCAAGAAAACAGATGAAACTAAAATCCTGAGGGAATGTTGGGAAAAACCTTGTTAGCTTATATTCTCATGCAGAAATTGAACTTCTATCATTCTTGTCAGTAAAACAAAAACAACCAAACAAAAAAAAACTTAATAATAAATGGATCCCAGGTATAGTCAATATCAGATTTAATCACTACACGTAATTATAACTGAAGATACGAAAATCAAATAATGAAACGTGTAGTATTAGCTTCAATTTTGAATCTTTCCTAGGCTCAAAATTTTCCAGAATAAACTTCCCATAGCAGAAGACTTATTTTTCCATAACTATCAAGCCAAAGAGAAAAAAGCTTTAATTAATCAAGCCTGATACCTTGGTGGTGTTTTCTTCCTTATTATTGACTCTTTCTTCATTAGACTGTCTCTCTGTTACATTGCTAGTGATTAGTTGATTTCTGAAGCTTGAGCGCTCAAGCTCAAAGGACATAAATAGCAAACAGGATATTCTTGCTTATTTCTATAGAAAGGAATTCTTGCTCTAATAAAGTGGTTCTCAAAGTGTGGTCCATGTACCTTTTGATACACAAAGACCTTTCGGGTGTACAGAATTAAAGATGTCTTTTGTAACACTGCTAAGTCATCATTTGCCCTTTTCACTGTCATTATCTCACCAGAGTATCATGGAGTTTTCCAGAGGCTACATGATACTTGATATCATGATACTGGATTCAGAAGCAGATACCAGAATTTAGCTGTTTTCTATATATTTTTTTAATATTACTGTTTTCATAAAAATCACTTATATTACTTATGAAGGGTTTAATATATTAAATAATTATTAATACATTTTTAGTATTTTTAGTGTGCTAAATACCACTAGATATAACCCACATAAGCACAAGCACTTTGGGATCTCAATAATTTTTAAGAATGTAAAAAAGGATCCTGAGGCAAAATGTTAGAGAACTACTCATAAATGCTAGTGTGTTAACCTCTCCCCTTTCACACAAGACTGCCACCATTTTGGAGGGCATGTATTATGGCAGGAAAAATCTGGGAATTGTATTCATATACCATTATCAGAATAGAAAAG
Source organism: Phocoena sinus (assembly GCF_008692025.1). NCBI lineage: Eukaryota > Metazoa > Chordata > Mammalia > Artiodactyla > Phocoenidae > Phocoena > Phocoena sinus. The sequence continues at coordinate 30,185,012 of NC_045772.1, read as the reverse complement.
CAATGAACAAATGATCAGCTTCATTCATAAAAAAAGACACACAAGAAAAGATAGCAATGTAATAGGTTGCCATTTTTTTAATCAACTATAAAATTGTCATTCTCCTACACTTTTCTTGGGGGTGTAAACCAGTCAAACTTTGTGGGAACAATGCCTATCAAGATACATAAGCTTTTTTACTTTAACTGAACCATGTCCCTTTTTTGTATGCCCCCTATGGATATATTAATGTTGACCCAAGTTTGCAATAATAGAGTCACAACCACATTCAGTGCAGCACTGTTTGTAACCAAAAAAATAAAAAAAGTAAAAATAAAGAGGGAAAAAATGAAGTCTTTTTAAGTAGGAGAATTCCGCAAGTTATGAAATACCCATTCAATGGAATTCTGTGAATGCAATTGAAATAAATAATGTAGATTCTGTATCCAATACACAACTATTATAATTGTCATATTTCAGATATTTAAGTTACAGAACAGTTATGAGTAGTATATACTATATGTATTTAAAAGAATAAATGTATATATGTCCAAATTCTAGTATGTGAACAAGTATGTGTGCAGGGAGTATGAAAATGTGTAAGACTGGAGCATATTTGTTTGTATAGCTATTTTCTGGAAGTATACATGAGAATTAATTAATGATTATTTCTTGCATTGATAAAGGTAGTATCATGAGGGTTTGGGGGGTTTATTTCATACCTCTGTCTTCCTTGAATTTTCTAAAATCGCAAGCATGTATTTTTCTAAATAAATTTTTTTTTTTTTTTTTTTTAAACATCTTTATTGGGGTATAATTGCTTTACAATGGTGTGTTAGTTTCTGCTTTATAACAAAGTGAATCAGCTATACATATACATATGTTCCCATATCTCTTCCCTCTTGCGTCTCCCTCCCTCCCACTCTCCCCATCCCACCCTTCCAGGCTGTCACAAAGCACCGAGCTAATATCCCTGTGCCTTGCGGCTGCTTCCCCCCAGCTATCTACCTTACTACGTTTGTTAGTGTGTATATGTCCATGACTCTCTCTCGCCCTGTCAAAACTCACCCCTCCCCCTCCCCATACCCTCAAGTCCGTTCTCCAGTAGGTCTGCGTCTTTATTCCTATCTTACCCCTAGGTTCTTCATGACATTTTTTTCCCTTAAATTCCATATATATGTGTTAGCATACGGTATTTGTCTTTTTCTTTCTGACTTACTTCACTCTGTATGACAGACTCTAGGTCTATCCATCTAATTACAAATAGCTCAATTTCATTTCTTTTCAAGGCTGAGTAATAATGCATTGTGTATATGTGCCACATCTTCTTTATCCATTCATCCGATGATGGGCGCTTAGGTTGTTTCCATGTCCTGGCTATTGTAAATAGAGCTGCAATGAACATTTTGGTACATGACTCTTTTTGAATTTTGGTTTTCTCAGGGTATATGCCAAGTAGTGGGATTACTGGGTCATATGGTAATTCTATTTGTAGTTTTCTAAGGAACCTCCATACTGTTCTCCACAGTGGCTGAACCAATTCACATTCCCACCAGCAGTGCAAGAGTGTCCCCTTTTCTCCACACCCTCTCCAGCATTTATTGTTTCTAGATTTTTTGATGATGGCCATTCTGACTGGTGTGAGATGATATCTCATTGTAGTTTTGATTTGCATTTCTCTAATGATTAATGATGTTGAGCATTCTTTCATGTGTTTGTTGGCATTCTGTATATCTTCTTTGGAGAAATGTCTATTTAGGTCTTCTGCCCATTTTTGGATGGGGTTGCTTGTTTTTTTGTTATTGAGCTGCATGAGCTGCTTGTAAATTTTGGAGATTAATCCTTTGTCAGTTGCTTCATTTGCAAATGTTTTCTCCCATTCTGAGGGTTGTCTTTTGGTCTTGGTTATGGTTTCCTTTGCTGTGCAAAAGCTTTGAAGTTTCATTAGGTCCCATTTGTTTATTTTTGTTTTTATTTCCATTACTCTAGGAGGTGGGTCAGAAAGAATCTTGCTGTGATTTATGTCATAGAGTGTTCTTCCTATGTTTTCTTCTAAGAGTTTGATAGTTTCTGGCCTTACATTTAGGTCTTTAATCCATTTTGAGCTTATTTTTGTGTATGGTGTTAGGGAGTGATCTAATCTCATACTTTTACATGTACCTGTCCAGTTTTCCCAGCACCATTTATTGAAGAGGCTGTCCTTTCTCCACTGTACATTCCTGCCTCCTTTATCAAAGATAAGGTGTCCATATGTGTGTGGGTTTATCTCTGGGCTTTCTATCCTGTTCCACTGATCTATCTTTGTGTTTTTGTGCCAGTACCATACTGTCTTGATTACTGTTGCTTTGTAATATAGTCTGAAGTCAGGGAGCCTTATTCCTCCAGCTCCTTTTTTCGTTCTCAAGATTGCTTTGGCTATTCGGGGTCTTTTGTGTTTCCATACAAATTGTGAAATTTTTTGTTCTAGTTCTGTGAAAAATGCCAGTGGTAGTTTGATAGGGATTGCATTGAATCTGTAGATTGCTTTGGGTAGTAGAGTCATTTTCACAATGTTGATTCTTCCCATCCAAGAACATGGTATATCTCTCCATCTATTTGTATCATCTTTAATTTCTTTCATCAGTGTCTTATAATTTTCTGCATACAGGTCTTTCGTATCCTTAGGTAGGTTTATTCCTAGATATTTTATTCTTTTTGTTGCAATGGTAAATGGGAGTGTTTTCTTGATTTCACTTTCAGATTTTTCATCATTAGTATATAGGAATGCCAGAGATTTCTGTGCATTAATTTTGTATCCTGCTACTTTACCAAATTCATTGATTAGCTCTAGTAGTTTTCTGGTAGCATCTTTAGGATTCTCTATGTATAGTATCATGTCATCTGCAAACGGTGACAGCTTTACTTCTTCTTTTCCGATTTGGATTCCTTTTATTTCCTTTTCTTCTCTGATTGCTGTGGCTAAAACTTCCAAAACTATGTTGAATAAGAGTGGTGAGAGTGGGCAACCTTGTCTTGTTCCTGATCTTAGTGGAAATGCTTTCAGTTTTTCACCATTGAGGATGATGTTTGCTGTGGGCTTGTCATATATGGCTTTTATTATGTTTAGGAAAGTTCCCTCTATGCCTACTTTCTGGAGGGTTTTTATCATAAATGGGTGTTGAATTTTGTCGATAGCTTTCTCTGCATCTATTGAGATGATCATATGGTTTTTCTCCTTCAATTTGTTAATATGGTTTATCACATTGATAGATTTGCGTATATTGAAGAATCCTTGCATTCCTGGAATAAACCCCACTTGATCATGGTGTATGATCCTTTTAATGTGCTGTTGGATTCTGTTTGCTAGTATTTTGTTGAGGATTTTTGCATCTATGTTCATCAGTGATATTGGCCTGTAGTTTTCTTTCTTTGTGACATCCTTGTCTGGTTTTGGTATCAAGGTGATGGTGGCTTCGTAGAAGGAATTTGGGAGTGTTCCTCCCTCTGCTATATTTTGGAAGAGTTTGAGAAGGATAGGTGTTAGCTCTTCTCTAAACGTTTGATAGAATTCACCTGTGAAGCCATCTGGTCCTGGGCTTTTGTTTGTTGGAAGGTTTTTAATCACAGTTTCAATTTCAGTGCTTGTGATTGGTCTGTTCATATTTTCTATTTCTTCCTGATTCAGTCTTGGCAGGTTGTGCATTTCTAAGAATTTGTCCATTTCTTCCAGATTGTCCATTTTATTGGCATAGAGTTGCTTGTAGTAATCTCTCATGATTTTTTTTATTTCTGCAGTGTCAGTTGTTACTTCTCCTTTTTCATTTCTAATTCTATTGATTTGAGTCTTCTCCCTTTTTTTCTTGATGAGTCTGGCTAGTGGTTTATCTATTTTGTTTATCTTCTCAAAGAACCAGCTTTTAGTTTTATTGATCTTTGCTATTGTTTTCTTCATTTCTTTTTCATTTATTTCTGATCTGATTTTTATGATTTCTTTCCTTCTGCTAGCTTTGGGGTTTTTTGTTCTTCTTTCTCTAATTGCTTGAGGTGCAAGGTTAGGTTGTTTATTCGAGATGTTTCCTGCTTCTTAAGGTGGGCTTGTATTGCTATAAACTTCCCCCTTAGAACTGCTTTTGCTGCATCCCATAGGTTTTGGGTCGTTGTGTCTCCATTGTCATTTGTTTCTAGGTATTTTTTTATTTCCTCTTTGATTTCTTCAGTGATCACTTCATTATTAAGTAGTGTATTGTTTAGCCTCCATGTGTTTGTATTTTTTAAAGATCTTTTCCTGTAATTGATATCTAGTCTCATGGCGTTGTGGTCGGAAAAGATACTTGATACAATTTCAGTTTTCTTAAATTTACCAAGGCTTGATTTGTGACCCAAGATATGATCTATCCTGGAGAATGTTCCATGAGCACTTGAGAAAAATGTGTATTCTGTTGTTTTTGGATGGAGTGTCCTATAAATATCAATTAAGTCCATCTTGTTTAATGTATCATTTAAAGCTTGTGTTTCCTTATTTATTTTCATTTTGGATGATCTGTCCATGGGTGAAAGTGGGGTGTTAAAGTCCCCTACTATGAATGTGTTACTGTTGATCTCCCCTTTTATGGTTGTTAGTATTTGCCTTATGTATTGAGGTGCTCCTATGTTGGGTGCATAAATATTTACAATTGTTATATCTTCTTCTTGGATCGATCCCTTGATCATTATGTAGTGTCCTTCTTTGTCCCTTTTAATAGTCCTTATTTTAAAGTCTATTTTGTCTGATATGAGAATTGCTACTCCAGCTTTCTTTTGGTTTCCATTTGCATGGAATATCTTTTTCCATCCCCTTACTTTCAGTCTGTATGTGTCTCTAGTTCTGAAGTGGGTCTCTTGTAGACAGCATATATAAGGGTCTTGTTTTTGTATCCATTCAGCCAATCTGTGTCTTTTGGTGGGAGCATTTAGTCCATTTACATTTAAGGTAATTATCGATATGTATGTTCCTATTTCCATTTTATATATTGTTTTGGGTTCGCTACTATAGGTCATTTCCTTCTCTTGTGTTTCGTGTCTAGAGAAGTTCCTTTAGCATTTGTTGTAAAGCTGGTTTGGTGGTGCTGAACTCTCTCAGCTTTTGCTTGTCTGTAAAGGTTTTAATTTCTCCATCAAATGTGAATGAGATCCTTGCTGGGTAGAGTAGTCTTGGTTGCAGGCTATTCTCCTTCATCACTTTCAGTATGTCCTGCCACTCCCTTCTGGCTTGTAGGGTTTCTGCTGAGAGATCAGCTGTTAACCTTATGGGGATTCCCTTGTGTGTTATTTGTTGTTTTTCCCTTGCTGCTTTTAATATGCTTTCTTTGTATTTAATTTTTGACAGTTTGATTAATATGTGTCTTGGCGTGTTTCTCCTTGTATTTATCCTGTATGGGACCCTCTGTGCTTCCTGGACTTGATTAACTATTTCCTTTCCCATATTAGGGAAGTTTTCAACTATAATCTCTTCAAATATTTTCTCAGTCCCTTTCTTTCTTTCTTCTTCTTCTGGAACCCCTATAATTCGAATGTTGGTGCGTTTCATGTTGTCCCAGAGGTCTCTGAGACTGTCCTCAGTTCTTTTCATTCTTTTTTCTTTATTCTGCTCTGCAGTAGTTATTTCCACTACTTTATCTTCCAGGTCACTTATCCGTTCTTCTGCCTCAGTTATTCTGCTATTGATCCTATCTAGAGTGATTTTAATTTCATTTATTGCATTGTTCATCGTTGCTTGTTTCGTCTTTAGTTCTTGTAGGTCCTTGTTAACTGTTTCTTGCATTTTGTCCATTCTACTTCCAAGATTTCGGATCATCCTTACTATCATTATTCTGAATTCTTTTTCAGGTAGATTGCCTATTTCCTCTTCATTTGTTAGGTCTGGTGGGTTTTTATCTTGCTCCTTCATCTGCTGTGTGTTTTTCTGTCTTCTCATTTTGCTTATCTTACTGTGTTTGGGGTCTCCTTTTTGCAGGCTGCACTTTCGTAGTTCCCGTTGTTTTTGATGTCTGTCTCCAGTGGCTAAGGTTGTTTCAGTGGGTTGTGTAGGCTTCCTGGTGGAGGGGACTAGTGCCTGTGTTGTGCTGGATGAGGCTGGATCTTGTCTCTCTAGTGGGCAGGTTCACGTCTGGTGGTGTGTTTTGGGGTGTCTGTGGCCTTATTATGATTTTAGGCAGCCTCTCTGCTAATGGGTGGGGTTGTGTTCCTGTTTTGCTAGTTGTTTGGCATAGGTTGTCCAGCACTGTGGCTTGCTGGTCGTTGAGTGAAGCTGGGTGCTGGTGTTAAGATGGAGGTCTCTGGGATATTTCCACCGTTTAATATTATGTGGAGCTGGGAGGTCTCTTGTTGACCAGTGTCCTGAAGTTGACTCTCCTACCTCAGAGGCAGAGCCCTGACTCCTGGCTGGAGCACCAAGAGCCTTTCATCCACACAGCTCAGAATAAAAGGGAGAAAAAGTAGGGAGAATTAGTAGAAGTATGAGTAAAGAAAGAAGGAAAGGAGGAAAGGAAGGAAGGAAGAAAGAAGCAAAGAAGGAAAGAAAGGAGGGAGGGAGGAAGGAAGGAAGGAGGGAAAGAAGGAAAAAAGACAGAAAGAAAGATGATACAGTAAAAATAAAATAAAGTATAATATAGTTATTGAATTAAAAAATATTTAGAAAAAAAAAAAAAAAGGGACGGATAGAACCTTAGGACAAATGTTGGAAGCAAAGCTATACAGAGAAACTCTTACACAGAAGCATACACATACACCTTCACAAAAAGAGGTAAAGGGGGAAAAATCATAGATCCTGCTCCCTGAGACCACCTCCTCAATTTGGGGTGATTCGTTGTCTAAAGGAGGGAAGGAAGGAAGGAAAGAAAGAAAGAAGGTAAAGTATAATAAAGTTATTACAATTAAACTTAATTATTAAGAAAAAGATTTTTTTAAAAAAAGTCATGGACGGATAGAGCCCTAGGACAAATGGTGGAAGCAAGAGTATACAGACAGGATCTCACACAGAAGCATACACGTACACATTCACAAAAAGAGGAAAAGGGAAAAAAATCATAGATCTCGCTCCTAAATTCCACCTCTTCAATTTGGGATCATTCCTTGTCTATTCAGGTATTCCACAGATGCAGGGTATATCAAGTTGATTGTGGAGCTTTAATCCGCTGCTTCTGTGGCTGCTGGGAGAGATTTCCCTTTCTCTTCTTTGTTCTCACAGCTCACAGGAGCTCAGCTTTGGATTTGGCCCTGCCTCTGCGTGTAGGTCGCTGGAGGGCGTCTGTTTTTTCGCTCAGACAGGACGGGGTTAAAGGAGCCGCTGATTCGGGGGCTCCGGCTCACTCAGGCCGGGGGTTGGGGGATGGGGGAAGGAGGGGCACTGCGTGCGGGGCGGGCCTGCGGCTGCAGAGGCAGCGTGACGTTGCGGCAGAGGCCGGCGTGATGTTGCACCAGCCTGAGACCCACCGTGCGTACTCCCGGGGAAGTTGTCCCTGGATCCCGGGAACCTGGCAGTGGCGGGCTGCACAGGCTCCGTGGAAGAGGGGTGTGGAGAGTGACCTGTGCTCGCACACAGGCCCCTTGGTGGCGGCAGCAGCAGCCTTAGCGTCTCCCGCCCGTCTCTGGGGTCCGCGGTTTTAGCCGCGGCTCGCGCCCGTCTCTGGGGTTTGCGCTTTCAGCCGCGGCTCGCGCCCGTCTCGGGGGCTCGCGCCCTCAGCCGCGGCTCGCACCCGTCTCTGGGGTTCGCGCTTTTAGCCGCGGCTCGCGCCCGTCTCTGGAGTTCCTTTAAGCAGCGCTCTTAAACCCCTCTCCTCGCGCACCAGGAAACAAAGAGGGAAGAAAAAGTCTCTTGCCTCTTCGGCCGGTGCAGGCTTTTCCCCGAACTCCCTCCGGGCTAGTCGTGGTGCACTAACCCCTTCAGGCTGTGTTCAAGCCGCCAACCCCAGTCCTCTCCCTGAGCTCCGTCCAAAACCAAAACCCGAGCCTCAGCTCGCAGCCCCGCCCGCCCCGGCGGGTGAGCAGACAAGCCACTCGGGCTGGTGAGTGCCGGTCAGCACCGATCGTCTGTGCAGGAATCTCCCCGCTTTGCCCTCCGCACCCGTCGCTGTGCACTACTCCGCGGTCCCGAAACTCCCCCCTCCGCCTCCCTCAGTCTCCGCCCGCGGAGGGGCTTCCTAGTGTGTGGAAACTTCCTCCTTCACAGCTCCCTCCCACTGGTGCAGGTGCCGTCCTTATTCTTTTGTCTCTGTTTTTTCTTTTGCCCTACCCAGTTACGTGGGGAGTTTCTTGCCTTTTGGGAGGTCTGAGGTCTTCTGCCAGCCTTCAGTAGGAGTTCTGTAGGAGTTGTTCCACGTGTGGATGTATTTCTGGTGTATCCGTGGGGAGGAAGGCGATCTCCGCGTCTTACTCTTCCGCCATCTTCCTCTAAATAAATTTTTAAAAATCATTTTTGTGTTACTCAAAAAATTTCAATGCAGAGAGTACTTCTTTTAGGAATTTGCCTTCAGGAAGATACAATTATATAAAACATAAAGAGCTTCTTGATAGAGCATGAAAAAGATAATATAGGTGAGTGTGTTCTATGATAAAGTTAAATTCTAACCAATAAGCATTTTTAAGCATGTAATGAATGCACAGCCTGTAATCTATGCCACTTCAGGGCATAGAAGAAGATGATCTAATATGGACTCTACCAATCCAACAATTTGCCAGCAGGAGTTCAAGAATCCTTAATCTAGGTCTGCAACATGAATAGGATAAGGTTGAGAAAAGAGTGATTCATAGGAGCTTGGAAAATTAGGTAGAAGAAAAGTTCTAGGAAAAACTTCCCCTCAGGGAGTTGATTAATATTTCATGGCTCTGACAGGACCTATGCCTCAGGACAGAAGTGGCAGGTAGAGAGGAAAATAAAGAAGACAGAGGAAGGAAGCAGCAACTTCACATCAGTGACAGTAACAGCATTTTCTCTGTCTAGAGAATGAGTCTTGATATTTATTGAGAGCTCACCCTGGGCTATAACCAAAAAATTAACAGATATTATAAAATGACAGTATAACACTATATGATATATCTATATATTTTATTTTTTAAAAATTTTTATTGGCATATAGTTGATTTACAATGATGTGTTAGTTTCAGGTGTAGAGCAAAGTGAATCAGTTACACATACACATATATCCCTTCTTCCCTTCTTTTTCAGATACTTTTCCCATATGGGTTATTACAGAATATTGAGTATAGTTCCCTGTGCTATATAGTAGGTCCTTATTAATTATATATTTTATATATGTAGCATATTATATGATATTATGCATATTGTATCTCATATATTCTCCATGTATATCATATAGTATTATCAAATGACTAATGTAATTTGATGATATCATCTTATTACAGCTTTCAATCTGCCCAAGCTATTATTACCTCTTTTTAATCCTTTCAGGGAGATGTGATTCCTTTTTGAGGAGAGGAAACAAAATCTCTGAGAGGTTGAGGATTTGTTCAAGGTCTCACAACCAGTAAACAGTAGAGCCAGATCCCTGACTTCAAACCCCTTAAAAATTTCACTACATATTTTATTTATCGATAGCATAACCTTTTACAGCTTATGTGACACAAAGACCAAATTCCCTATTTTATCCACAGAACTTGTACAACAATTTCTTATGGTCTCATTTGTTAAGAAACTCTTACGTCATCACCAGCAAATATTGACAGGGCACCTATTGTGTCCAGGGTGGTGTTTAGAGACTGTAGATATAAATTGAAATGAGAAATAATCTGTGCTTTAAAAGACTAATAATTGATTTCATGAGACAGGAAACATGTAGGAAAAAATAAAAGTACCATACAGCAAGAGATGGCAAGGGCTGGATAAAAACTGGTCAGAAAATGACATAGAAGTTCAGAGAAATGAAACTTTTATCAAGCTCTGTGGTATCAAGCAAATTGCTTAATTTTTCTTAGCTTCCGTTTCCTTATCTGTAAAGTGAGTTTGTCTTGAGGATTAAATCAGGTCATACATGTAAAGCACTAAGTGCCTGACACATAAAGAGCATTTAATAAACAGTAGCTGTTATTAATATTTTCTACTCTTCTTTCCTTCTTTTTTTTCCCTCCTCTTCCTCATCTTTCCTGAGATCTCAGACTAAATAACATGAAAGGCCTCACTGAGCCTTTTAAGGAAGGTACTGAGAAGTGAAAACTCATGAGGAAAAAAAAAATTGACATAGGGAAGGTAGCAAGTTCATGTATTTCTAATATTGAATTGTAGAATATAATAACATTTAAGAGAATGACTATTTATTTAAAATTTTTATGAACATATTCCATATGAGAGTTTATGTATTGCTATTTGGATCTCGAGAATGCTTGATAATTAGTACCCATCTTCCCAACCTTCTTCCATTCTGGCTCTGAACCAAGTGAGAAATCAAAAAACAAAATGAAAAAAAAAGCAAGACAGATGAAGGCCTTCATGATTGCCATTGTTACTGAAAAGGCTGAGTTAAAAGACTTAGTTCAGTGTAACAGTCAAAAGGGCTTGCTACCTAAACTCTCCAAGAAGATAGACATTCCTTACCTAATCATGGTCATGCTGCACAGGACAGAGCAGCTCCCCCTGCAGGGACAGCACCTCTAGCGCTGAGCTCACATCACAGCGCTGAGCTTAGGTCATAGCTGTAAAAAAGCAAGAGGCATATTCTGTGTGGGCTGGGACACCCAGAGAAGAGAAGGGAGGAAAGGACTGGGTTATGCAAGCCTCCGTCTTCTTCCAAACTTCCTACCTCTGCCTCAACAGATGGGACAGCAGAGGGAGAGCGGGGGACAACAAGGGGACAGAAAGACTTTAAGAAACTGTTTCTCAACAAAACCAGGGAGGCAGGGAAGAGGTATATTCATACATGCACACACACATACACATATGCACACTCTGAAGATAGCAATGTTGCCAGTCAACTTTTTTGTCCATTCCCCTTGGTCTCTCTGCCACCCCCACTTAGGCTGTCTACATTTTCTAGCTGATTATAAAAGGAATATATAAAGTCTGTATAGGAGCCCTCTGTCAGTCATTTGTGATATATATTTCTTCTCTCTGAGGCTTGTTGGTTTTTTTTTTTTCCCTACTTGCTTAATGGTGTGTCTTTGATAGACAAAATTTCTTTAATATAACATTCAGTTTAATAAAATATTCCTTTATGGTTAATGATTTTTATAACCTGCTTGAGAAATATTTCACTACAAATCTACAAACCACTAGTAAGTAATTTTTGTGTATGGTAAATGAACAGTTAGTTTTATTTATTTTTTTCTTGTGGATATCCAGTTGATCCAGTGCCATTTATTAAAAAGACAGATTTTTTTCCCCAAGAGAAATAAAAACTTATGTTCACACAAAACCATGCACATGAATGTTTATACCAGCTTTATTCATTATCTTCAAAAACTGGAAATAACTCAGTTATCTTTTAAGAGATAATAAAAAAAGACTGTGGTACATATATACCATAGAAAACTACACATCAATAAAAGGTGATGAATTATTGATAGATGCAGCAACATGGATAAATCACAAATGCATTTTGCTCAGGGAAAGAAGCCAGACACAAAAGGCAACATATTGTACGGTTCTATTTATATGGTATTCTGGCATGTACATTACCATTTATATCACAGAGGCAAAACTACAGGGATAGAAAACAGGTCAGTGGTTGCCAGGAGATAGATTGGGTTAAGGGAGAGCATGAGGGAATATTTTGGGGTGATGAAACTGTTTTATGGTTGTGGTGGTATATGTACAACTCTATGCACTTGTACAAAGCGTTCAAAGTGTACAAATGCACAAAGAATGGATTTTTCTGTTTGTAAATTTTTTTAATTCTAAAATCTAAAAAATTGTAAATATCTCATATAAAAAAAGACATTTTTCCCACTGCTCTGTAGTACCACCATTGTCATAACTTATTTGTATATGCATAAGGTACCTCTGCTTTGTGATATATTACTTATCTAACTTGTTACTTGATAATATTATCTCATTTCTTTTATAACTAATTTGGAACAGGTTGCATTGGGAGCCTAAATAATGATATTTATGGAATTAGAGACAAATTGAGTTACTTCTTTCCCACCACCACAAAGTTGTCTCCTTCCCATGCTGAGATGGATATGGATATATGGCCTTCAGATTCCTCTAGCTGCTGGGAGTGCTATCAGCAGTTTTCAGCTGTCACCTCTTTCAAAGATTGCTTCAGCTTCAGAGAGCTACCTCACCCAAAGCCATGCCTTCCAGGGGTAGCCCACATTCCAAAGACCAGCTGAGGCTGAGGAATAAAAAGGATTGGTCATACTAGCCTAAAGCATGACTACACTGATGAGCCTTTCCAGCTTCAGACCTTTCAGTAGAGTTATCTGAGGCTATTGAGCCTGCATTACAGTTTAACTTTTAAATTTGACTGTGCGATATTAAGTGATCATATATCGAGAAAACAGCCCATAATAAACTAGGTTTTCTCTGACCTACCATTGGATGTGGCAGTAAGCCATCACAGATGGAAGTGGTACATCCAAAGTCACTTATGAACAGGACTAGAGAGTACAAACAAGTGTATGAGCAGGTGGCCCAGACTCTCATCATCCACCACTGTTACATTCTTAGCTCCCCACTCTTAACTTCGACCTATTACAGTATGATGACTTCCTATGACCAGCTGAGAGAAAAAGGAGAAGCCAGAGTTTTGGTTTAGTTTGGTCAAACTGGTATGTGGGAACAAGTCAAAAATGGACAGCAGCTGCATTACAACCTTACTCAGCAGTGGTCTTGAAAGAGAGTAAAGAGGGAAAAATCATTTCAATGGGCAGAGTTTTAGGTGATGCACCTGGTTATCCACTTGGCCATTTGGGAAATAGTCCAAAGTTAGAAGACTTTACAGATTCATAGATAGCAGGTCAGGGACCTGGAAGAAAGATGGGAAGATTAGGGACAAGGGGATCTGAGATAGAGAAATATGGATGGATGAATGAGAGAAGCAACAAAGTGTGAATATCTTGGAATTACATGTTAGATTAGAGAGTATCCACCATAGAAGAACTATTAAAAAGTGAAGAAGACAGAATGACTCAGCCAGTTGGTGTCAGCCAGACTTTGACATTGGTCACCCCAGCAGTGGTATAATGGGTGTGTGAAGGAAGTGACCACAGTGGCAGAGACAGAGACTATTCACAGATTCACAAATATTGGTAAGCACCCATTTACCAAGGCTGATATAGCTCCTGCCAATGCCAAATGTGCAAACTGCCAGCAACAAAGATTAATGTTGATCTTCTAATATGGTACCATTTCTGAAGGAACCCAGCTGGCTGCTTGGTTGGGTCCCTTTGAACTTGGAGGGGACAGAGATCCATTCTAACAGAATAGACACATAGTCTCCACAAGAGTTTGCCTTTCCTTGACATATATACACTAATATGTGTAAAATAGATAACTAATAAGAACCTGCTGTATAAAAAATAAATTAAAAAAAAAATACATGCTACCCCAGTAAGACTGTTTATCACTGGGGAGAGCTCTGGGATTGTGGGTAGTGGTCAAGGGGAGTTTCAAAAAAAAAGTTTGGCTTTCCTGTATGCACAGCCTCAGCTAGACTGCTATTGAAGTTCTTAGAGAATGTTCTTAGAAAATTGATCTACTAGCACTGGTTCCCTTATAATATTGTTTCCCAATCAGTACTCACTTTACAACAAAATAGTGGGCTTCCTATCGTGGGGTTCACTGTTTATATCACGTTCTGTAACACCCAGATTCTACTGGCCTGATAAAGTGTGGGAATGGCCAACTCAAGGAAAAGTGCACATAGGTCATCGTCAACCCTTTGATAATGGTACACCATCCTCCAGTTTGCGGTATATACCTAGAGTCAAAGCATTTTATATGGTGTTGTGCCCCCAGTAGAGAGTTCCATGGACTTGGAAACCCAATACTAGAAACAGGAGTGGTTTTACTTATCATCACTCCCAATGACTCAGTGGGGCAATTTGGCTATCCCATTTCCATGAGTCTGATCTCTGCATGGTTAAAAGTTCCTGTTCCCAAAGAGGGACTTCTCTAGCCAGGGGGCACAAAGCTAGGCTTATTAAACTATATAACTGCCTGGATATTTTAGTCCCCTTCTGTACAAGGATCAGCAAGCGGGTTGGCCTGAGTAATTAAGCTGATCATCAGGAGGAGATAGCACTGCAGTTACTCAGTGGAGGCAGGGAAGAATATGTTTGGCATCTAGGATGTACTTGAACGCCTCTTGATATTTCCTTGCTCAGTTGTGCTGGTAAATAGACAAGTGTAACAGTTCTGGTTTGAGAAGGTCATGGTGACCGGGAATTCATACCCATAAGGGACGAGGAACTAAGTCGTATTACCAGGTAAGCCACTAAGACCAGCACCTGAAGGTGAAAGGAACATAGCATGGATGGAAAAATCGAGAGAAGAGGATTATCCATTGCAGCCTAAAGACCGACTGCAGTGGCCAGGACCATTATTGGTCTCTCTAGACTTCCTATTCTAAGTTTCCTCCAGGAAAAGAGACTCCCTGTAATTCTGCAGGAGCTTCTCTATGAATATATATATTAAAAAAGTGATCATAGAGATGTAAGGGGTGACCAGTTTGGCTCACTGAGATCCTCGAACTGCCAGGAGTGTTAATCAGCAGACAGCCTTCAAGTAGGAGCCTTGTCAGCTGCAGAGATCCATTTTTCCCAAGATCATGCCCTTCCAGGCATGGTCCACATCCAAAGACTGATTGAGGCAAGGGTAAAAAGTCCCAGGCCATTTAGCCCAAAGTAGAGCAACTCTCTTGGGCCCTTTCAGCTTTACAACTCCCCAGGGGTTTGGCTGGTACTGTTGGGTTGGCCTGGCAACCCTCCTTCTCTCTTTACTCAATCTTGTTTCTTTCCCTTTTCCATGGCTGTTAATCCCAAGAGCACTTCTTAATAAACATCTGTATACTAAACTTTGTCTCTAGAAGTCTCTAAGTTTCTGCTTCCTGTAAACCCCAACCTGCAACTCATGGTAACTACCTCAAAGCCTCTGAATTCTTGAGCATCTGCTATGTACCAGACAGCAAATCTTTTTCCATTCCAAGTCCACCAATCTGTAAAATCTGTCCTTTCCAAGGTGTCATCCTACACCCCTCAGGAGAAGAATACACTAGTTATTGTTTATGTCTTTGCTTTCTGTGGGCCCTCATCAAACTCCTGATTGTTTCATTCTCCAAAGTGTGATGCGAATCTATATAGTAGGTTCTTATTTATGAAATACCTAAACTATTAAAATGGAAATTGTCTTATCTCTAAGCCTTTCCTTATGAAGAAATTTATGAAGAAATCTATGTACACTATTAGTAAGCTACTTATCACCTTTTTCTTTTTCTTTTTTTTTTTCAGTTTTAAAATTTTTTAATTTGTTTCAAAGTTATACCCAAGACACATTGACTTCATAGGAAATCCACTGAGAAATGTTTTTCTGAGCTGAACACCTCTTTCCTTTTAGTCTCCCCAACAGAGCATGCACATGTTAATTACTTTCATTTTGTAATCACTGCTGTCCCACCACTATACCAAGATCACCTAAACTGTGTGCAGTATTCTGAATGTTCTTAGTTATACCCTGATTTCACTAACTGCAAAAGATTTTCTGGGATACCCTGTCACTTGAATTCTTTGGCTACTTTTGAAGATGAAGTCCAAAGAACTCTTAAATGATTCTCCTTTGAAGGGGGTATCACCTTTTTCTTACTGAAAGTAAATCAGGTGTTTTACAGGTGTCTAAAACCTTGCTTGCATCTCAGCAAAAATAACTTCAGTGACTTTGAAATGCCTTCTAAAAAGACGAAATTGGGCTTCCCTGGTGGCGCAGTGGTTGAGAGTCCGCCTGCCGATGCAGGGGACACGAGTTCGTGCCCCGGTCCGGGAAGATCCCACATGCCGCGGAGTGGCTAGGCCCATGAGCCATGGCCGCTGAGCCTGCGCGTCCAGAGCCTGTGCTCCACAACGGGAGAGGCCACAACAGTGAGAGGCCTGCGTACCGCAAAAAAAAAAAAAAAAGAAAAAATAGACAAAATTAGGTGTATTTATTCCTTTTTACGCTCAGGCTGGAAGAGGCTTGCTCTTCATAGTAGAAATAATATAAACACCTCTTTCAAGACGGTGATATTTATTAAGTGTCTCTTCTAAGTTCACATTGCATAATATTGTGGATTTTGGAGGAGTTTTGTTGTATTCCATTCCTACCTCATTCAAATTTATCACCAAATTTATTGCGATTTCTAGATTTATAAATGTTTTACTTTTTTAAAAAATTAGACACATGTATAGCTTAAATTTGATTTTAATTTAGCAGGAATACAGGAATAAGCAGGAATAGCTTATTATTTCAACAGGCTGTGAACCTTGAAGAGAAACAAATACTATAAAATAAAATAATTTTAAAAAATATTTGACACTTACCAGAATGGCCAAAATGCAAAAAAAACTGACAGTACAAAATATTGGTGAGAATGTGGAGTGACAGTAACTTTCATTCATTGCTGGTGGGAATGCAAAATGGCACAGCCATTTTGAAAAAAAGTTGGTGTTTCTTACAAAGCTAAATATCATCTTACCATATGGTCCAACAGTCACATTCCTAGGTGTTTACCCAAATAAATTGAAAACTTAGGTCCACCCAAAAACCTGCATATGAATGTTGATAGAAGCTTTATTCATAATTGTACCACAGTGGAAGCAACCAAGATGTCCTTCAAAAGGTGAATGGATAAACAAACTGGAGTATCTATATAATGAAATCTTATTCAACAATAAACAAAAATGCTATCAAGCCACAAAAAGGCATATAGGAACCTTAAATTGCATATTGCTTAACATAAGAAGTCAGTCTGAAAAGGCTATATACTGTATGATTCTAAGTATATGACATTCTGGAAAAGTCAAAACTATAGAGATAGTAAAAAGAGTAGTGATTGCCAGGGGTTCAGGAGAAGGGAGAAGGGTTGAATAGGTAAAGTGCTGGGGAATTTTAGGGCAGTAAGATATCCTGTAATGGTGGATACATGACATTCTGCATTTGTTGAAATCTGTAGAACTATAACGCAAAAAAGGAAGCTAAATGTGAACTGTGGACTTTAGTTAATGATAATGTTTCAATTTTGGTTCATCAGCTGTAGCAAATATACTACACTAATGCAAGATATTAATAATAGGGTAAATTGTGAGGAGGTAAAGAGGGGGTATACAGGAATTCTCTGTACTATCTGCTCAATTTTTGTAAATCTAAAACTGTTCTAAAAACATAGTTTGTTAATAAAAGAAAAATTATATTTCCTCAACATCTCAAAAAACAAAACATTTGCAACTGTTAAATTAATATTTTAAGACAGATAGATAAGATATATACATTTTTATTATCTTAGAAATCTGGAGATGAGGGCAAGGAAGAACAAATAGTAGAAATCAACTACAGCCCAATGTGGATGGCAAAGTTATTTTACTTATGATATTTGAAGGGAGTCAGAGCATTCTATATGTTCAATTTGGGTTTTTTAAAATAATTTTTTATAGATTTATTTATTTTTATTTATTTATTTTTGGCTGCATTGGGTCTTCATTGCTGGGCATGGGCTTTCCCTAGTTGCAGTGAGTGGGGGCTACTCTTCATTGCAGTACGCATACTTCTCATTGGGGTGGCTTCTCTTGTTGTGGAGCGTGGGCTCTAGGCATGCGGGCTTCAGTAATTGTGGCACGCAGGCTCAGTAGTTGTGGCACGCGGGCTCAGTAGTTGTGGCTTGCGGGCTTAGTTGCTCTGCAGCATGTGGGATCTTCCCGGACGAGGAATCGAACCCATGTCCCCTGCATTGGCAGGCAGATTCTTAACCACTGTGCCACCAGGGAAGTCCCTCAACTTGTTCTTTCATTCAATTTCTATCTGAATTTTTAAGTAAAATATCATTCTTGATTTTATTGGAAGGTTCTAGATCTGATGTAGTGAAAAGAAGGGTTATATATACCTTGTGGAGGTTGGATGGGTGTCAGGGAAAGGAGAGGGACTATTAGTTAGGTGGGACATAAAAATGGACATTCTAAGGTAGGTCCAACATGCAAGCCCAGGAGACATGCTAAATGGAGTAGGAAGCGTAAGTCACCCAACAATGAGAACTCAGGGCAAAACTGGCAATATTGCAATTACTTAGAATGCAAGTGTTGGATTTGGAAAACACACAGCTGTTACTTTATCAAGCTTTTGAAGGAGATGTCTTTTTGTGCAATCAGAGGGCTTAGAATATATGTATCAAGATGTATAAGGAATCCCTAAATTGTAGACTAATTAATAATAATATTACAACCTAGGATTTTAAGAAAAGGGTGTAAATTAGAGTTTGGGTTCACTCTGCAGGATTGCACCATGAGAGAGATGAGAAGAAAGGAAGGGCCTTTGTCTTCTAAAGCAGTGCTTGCCTAACTTTTCCCAAATAGTACCCCAACTTCAGAGGAAAGTAAATAAATACCCATGAAGCTTGGGGGCAGAATTCAAGAAACCACCAAAGTGAGAAATATGTTTGAAGTCTTCTCTTTTATTTTAATAATTCATTGGATTTTTTCCAGCTTATGATATATTTGTGATGGTGTTAGTGTAAAAAAAACTGTTATAGTGCCCAATACTGAATAAAATGCACACTCGGAAAAGATGTGTCCAGTTTATCCTGAATTTTCACACACTTCCTTAGACAGTGGTTCTGGGATATGAACACCCCAATTCAAATTTGGGAATAACGTACCTGGAAATCCCTAAGTTTCACTAGACTCTAGGAACTAGGAGCTGCATGAAGTGGAGACTCATGGTTCCAGTGCTCATTAGGTGTTCAATCTTACATAATAAGACTATTTCTCATCAGTGAAGTGTTAAAACCAACCATACAAAGCTCTTTTGCAAGGCTGGTTGTATGACCCAGACTGAGTCTCCTTAACTCTCTGGGATAATTTCTATGAGTCTGAGAATTATAAAATTCTAACATTCTTATTTTAAAATTAAGATTCTTTGGCTCTTAGTTCATGGAGATTCAATTTTAAAGGTGTCTTCAATGGATGAGTAAAAGCAATATTTCCTAGTGGAAAAAGACTTCAGAAAACTAATCATAAGCCTTGAATTTCATTCTTAGTTCTACCATTTAATAGCCATGAAACCTTGAACCAATAACAATGTTTTTGAGATTCAGTTTCTCATTTGCAAAACGCAGAGATGTCTCCTGCCTTAGTCACTCACAGGGAACTTAGGAAGGTGAAATGAAGTAATGGGTATAGAAGTACTTTTCCAAAGCTCGTTCCTCCATGCAACATTGCCCTAAATCCCCTGTTTCTAGAGTTTTACCATTTTTAAGGAAGTATTATAAAATTGCTTTCTGGAATTCTCATATTCATAAATTGCCTTATAACCAGTTAGTTATCAGAGGCTTCTTTCTCCTCAGGAAAAGAATTTTGATTGCTTACTATTTCCTCCTGCTCTGTTGTTTTCATCATTTCTACTTTGAAGTTGTGCTGCTGGTCATGAAGATAGGATGTAAGGTTGCACATAAGATCAACTCTCCATTATTCTCAGTTGCAAAAATGATAATATATAATAAGCAAAAAGGCAAAGAGACTAAAATCACTATATTTGGCTTAAATTTTTTTATACTTATATGTGAATGAAGATATCACTTCTATACTAGGAATTCCCCAAAATAATAAAGACAAATTCTAATGAACTCACAATCCACATTCCTATAGATATATTTCTTAGTTCCTCATCTCTCCCCACTTTTGAAACAACAAATAAATTCTACCACCTATTTGATCATTTCAAATAATCTCACCAAAGCAGAGCTGTCTCCTCTAGCATTTTGGGCTTTCCCCCTCAACACAGAGGTAATAAGTAATTTTTAATGTTATCTGTTTGAATTGATTGTTTTATTAAAGTTGATGCTGTATGACACTGAAAATTATATAAGTAGCAGATTAAGGAACTGACAAGTGTTTGAATGCAAGATGATTTACAGATAAGTCATGATTTTTGAGTAATGCATAATTAATTCACACACAATACAAGTATTTAACCCCAAGAAGATCAGTTACATATTGGAAAAGAGAGGTTATACAGAAATCCTCTTTGAGAATTGAAGGTTAGACTTATTTTCATTAACTTTCAGTTTCTTGTATAATGAAACAGTCATTTTACATAAACGTATCAGTACCACTACTCTTTTTTTGTTTGTTTTTAATTTATTTATTTTTGGCTGCATTGGGTCTTCATTGCTGCATGTGGGCTTTCTCTAGTTGTGGCGAGCGGGGGCTACTCTTTGTTCGGAGCGTGGGCTTCTCATTGCAGTGGCTTCTCTTGTTGAGGAGTACAGGCTCTAGGTGCACAGGCTTCAGTAGTTGTAGCACGTGGGCTCAGTAGTTGTGGCTCATGGGCTCTACAGCACAGGCTCAGTAGCTGTGGCACATGGGCTTAGTTGTTCCACGGCATGTGGGATCTTCCCGGACCAGGGCTCGAACCCGTGTCCCCTGCATTGGCAGGCAGATTCTTAACCACTGAGCCACCAGGTAAGTCCCACTGCCACTACTCTTAATTGCTGTCACTACTAAGTGATAAGCAAAAATGCATTACAAAGTGCATCTGTATGGAAACTTTTAACCCTGTTTGTTACAGAATTTCATTTAATGGGCATTCATTTTTAATTAAAAGAAAATATTTTATAATTTTCAGTATGAAAATTTTTAATTACTGTTGTGTTAGTAAGAATTTTGTTTTTTGATTTAGCTGTACGATTATTCTGCCTCTATATGTCTACTTTGACCTTAAGGATGGTATTATACTAAAACTTTTAAAAGGACAGCTTTGATTTAAGAGTTAGTGCCAATTCTGTGTCAATTTCCAAAATTGATTTTTGAGTATTGGGATTATATTCTAATTCTTTGTACTGTTTTTTCCTGTAACGTCTTTGTGTGAAACCCAAAGAGTATATCCTTACTTAATATAGTACTCTTTCAACATCTACTATCAGCAGAACTGGGATTTATGAATCAAGAAGAGAAGAGGGATGATAGTGTATATTTCTTCCCTGAATGTAAGTCATGCCAGTATAACCTCACTATAGTAGTTACCTATTGCTGTGTAATGAAACATCCCCAAATTAGCAACTTAATATAACAGACATATATTTTCTTACATGAGTCAGGAAATTGGGAGCAGCTTAGGTGGGTTGTTCTGACTTAGGGTCTCTGGAGGCAGAATTTTAAGATAAGCCCTCATGATTTCTGACCCCTGGTATCCACACCTTTATGCAATCCCTCCTAATCAATAGCATATGGCAAAAGTGAAGGGGATTTTCAGATGTAATTAAAGTTTTTAATATGTTGATTTTACATTCATTAGATGGAAATCATCCTGGATGGGCCTATTTAGGAGAACCCTTGTACAGTGAGTCTAGATGTTAGACAGGCTTTCCTGCTGACCTTGAAAACTCAAGCCACCGTGACTTCTATAGCTGCAAGGAAATTAATTTTGCCAACCAGCAGCTTTGAAGAGTACCCTAAGCTCCAGAAAAAAATTCAGCTTAGCCTTGATTCAGCTTTATGAAACCCTCAGCAGAAGGTCTTGATCCATAGAAACTCTCAGATAATGAACATGTATTATAACAATGTTTATTCTTCTGATCCATGAACACGAGATCTCTTTCCATTTATTTGTGTCTTCTTTGCTTCCTTTCAAAAAGTATTGTAGTTTTTGTTGTACAGATCTTTCATTTCCTTGGTTGAATTCATTCCTAGGTATTTTATTGTTTGTGATACTATTGTGAATGGGATAGTTTTCTTTAGTTCCTTTTTAGATGTTTCATTGTTAGTGTATACAAATGCAACTGATTTCTGTATATTGATTTTATATCCTGCAACTTTACTGAATTGGTTAATTAGTTCTAACAGTTTTTTGGTTGAGTCTTTGGGATTTTCTATATATAAAATTATATTGTTTACAAATAATGATAATTTTACTTCTTTTCTGATTTGGATGCCTTTTGTTTGTCTTGCCTAATTACTCTAGCTAGGACTTCCAATACTGTCTTAAATTAGAGTGGTAAGAGTGAGCATCTTTGCCTTTTTCCTGATCTTAGAGGAAAATCTTGCAGTTTTTCACCATTGAGCATAACATTAGATGTGAGTTTGTCATGTATGGCCTTTATTATGTTGAGGTATGTTCCTTCTGTACCCATCTGTTAAGGATGTTGTATTTTGTCAAATGCTTATTCTGTATCTATTGAGGTGATCATGTAATTTTTATCTGTCATTGTATTAATGTGGTGTATCTCATTTATTGATTTGCATATGTTGAACCATCCTTGCATCACAAGGATAAATCCTTTTTGATCATGATGTAGATCATGTGTTTTTGAATTTGGCTTGCTAATTATTTGTTAAACTGTGCTTACTATCCAAAGCGAGTTATAGATCCAACACAATCCTTAGCAGAGAGAAATACAGACAGAAAGACAGAGACAGAGAGATTGAAATTGAACATACATAAAATATAAGCTGAAATCCTTCTATAACCTAATCTTGGAAATGATGCCCATCCATCTACAGTTTTTTTTTTTTTGTTTTGTTCTGTTTTTTTTCCTGGAAGTGAATCAGTAAGTCTATCCCACTATCCCACACTAAAAGAGGAGGGAACTAAGGTCCAGTTCTCAAGGGGAGGAATATCAAAATATTAGTGGACATATTTTTAAAACCACCAAACTCATATTTAGCTTTCCAGCTTCTTGAATTTCAGATAGGTTTTGGAGAAGCAGCCATTTTAGCAGTATATACTGAATATTTTAATTTCTAAAATTAGTAAGGTTGAGGTCCATCAAAATTTTTTCATCATTTAAAGACTTTGTTTCATATGCTGTTCATTTATAAGTTATGTTTTTTCTGCATATACTTTCTATTCTTATAGCATGGCAACTTTTTTCTTTCCTTCTTATATTTTCTTTAGATTAACTTGACCCAAGTCGGTTCTAATAGAGTAATTTTCCCATTTCAAGTGACTCACTTGGCAGAGAAGACAAGTTCACCTGCCAATAAGAGTTGGGAGGGAGTAGGGTTTCAAGGGGTAATGGAGTTAGGAATGAGCATTATTTCATATTTTTTCAAGCTATAAGAATCAAAATCTCACTTTTTAAAAAAACAGAAAAGCCCTGCATGTACATAAATGAGTGATTAAATGTTATTAGGTTCATTAGTTTTCACAGAAAGGAAATTTATAGATATTAAAATATAAATATATTTATTGGGTTAAAAAATAAAGCATATCACTTGAATGAGGAATTTGCTAGTTTAATGTCTCTTAAACATGTTTTCACATTAGGAAATTAAATATTTTCTGTCCCTTAGAGTTCAAGGTATGTGACATTACAAAAAATAATGTTTTTTTTCCTCTCAGTGCAGAACTTTATGTCTCTGGGATAGAGAACAGTCTGATTACAATGCTAAATGTAAGAATTCAGGAACTCCCACTCATCTTTGGATGCCAGTTTGTTTTCTCTATATGCATTTATTCACCCATTCAGAAAATATTTAATAAGTACCTATTCAGGTAAGGCAGTATCAAAGGCACTAGCACTATCTTTAAGATATATGTAGTTTCTTCCTTCAAGGTCTGTGTTCACGGTGCAGTAAGAGCATAAGAAGTACCACCTTGATCTACCTATGTGAGTCAAGGAAAGGTTGGTTAGGGGATTGGCGCTTAACATGAGTCTCAGAAGCAGAGAAAAAACTTTATAAGCAAATCAATGCTGGAAGTTGTCATAAAAGAAGTAAATTTTTTTTTTGGTAATATTTATTTTGAAGGTAAAAAATGGCATAATTCTCATTTTTCTACAGAGCCTGGAGTTATTGTGTCATATGAAGAAAGGGTAGTCCACAGTCTGACACCATATTATGTTAATATAGAATGAAATAAAATAGAAACAACTGACTACATACTAATTTGAATAAGAATTGGTGATATTGACTTTACATAAATGAGCTTCACTATGCAGTATACCATCTTCTTTTTAGATATTGCGATGCACTTACCTATTATGGTTAAACTCAAATGCTTGCTTGATGATCACACCTGTCTGTCATCATTTCTCTACACTACTCAGATTTCATTTATTTATTCATTCACTGATTACTTATCCAGTATTTATAAAATGCTGAGCTCTATTCTTTGTTCTGTGGATGTAACAGTGAATTAAACAAAGTTCTCACCCTCATGGGACTTAAAATCTAGTGAAGGAAAATGACAAAAACAAATAAATACATTCTATATATTGACATTTGCCAGTAATATAAGTGTTCAAAAGGAGGGGGTGGCATCATTGGGTAAGATATTCTTTATACGGAGAGGTCAGGAAAGGCCTCATTGCAAAGGTGGCAGTTGATGAGTTAAGTAAGTACTTGAAGCAGAGGGAAAAGCATGTTCAAAGACCCTGAGATAGGATGCTTGGTGTAGCAGAGAAATAGTAAGTTTAGTCAGTGGGGCTGGAGTAAAGGAAGTGTCTGGGAGAGTAACAGAAAGTGAGGTCAGGAAGATAATGATTGCCAGATATCCAAGGACCTTATGGGACATTGCCTTTGTTTTGGTTGTTGTTTTGTGGTGTTTTTTGTTGTTCTTGTTGTTTATTGCTTTTTTTTTTTTTTTTTTTTCAAGAAGGGAAGGCACTAAAGGTTTTTGGGCAGAGGAGTGACATGACATATTTTAAAAGAATTGCCTATATACTCTGTCTACTTTGTCGAGAATAAGAGGCTAAAAGCCATAGCTGGGAATCTAGTTAAGCAGACAGTTTATCATGTTCAGCTTAGATTAAAGTGGTAGGCATGGAAGTGAGGGTTGGTTGGATTATGGAAATATTTTGGTGGTAGAAAGGAAGAAGTCCAGGCTGGAAATATAGATTTGGGAGCTGTCAGTATAGATGATAATTCAAGCCACACATCTGCGTTGGAACACCGAGGAAGTAAACGTAGATGGCAAAGAAAGAGGTCTAAGACTGGACTGTTTGTATTCAGTCTTTACTGTAGTCATTTCTTTCGGTAGAATCTAAAGGTAAGTTCCTTTCTTTTTGAACTTTGGAGCACTTGGAGTATCTACAGGCAAGAAGTAATAATGACGTTTTAATCAGGAAACAGAGGTCTTCAGCTTTTTCAACTTCTCTATCAGTTAATATGCTAGATAGTCTGCTGTTAACTTGGCATCAAACCACATTCTCATAGAAATACATTTTCCAGAATCTCCTTCCCTGAATGGTTCCAGGGTAGAGTCTGCCAATAAGAGACACTTACTTGAGTTAGACGGGAAGGAGAAACCATGATTCTGGAGGCATTTAGAGTAGACTTGCGGGAGGACAGTGGACTTAAGGTTTGCATCACTTCCAGGGGACCTCCTGGAAACCTTGCTTCAGTGCTGCCAGCACTGATCAAGTTGTTAATCTAATTTCAAGTTCATATATTGTGAATTTGCCAGGAAGCATGTTGAACTGATAAAAGGCTCCAAAGCAAATTCACAGCATGATTTGGTACTTTTCACAAGCAAAAAAATCACTCAAACTTTACACCATCACACTAGACTATCAAAATACAAACTGTATGTATCTTTTTTTTTTCATTTTTTTAAAAATAGATTTTATTTTTCAGAGCAGTTTTAGGTTCGCAGCAAAAGTGAGGGTAAGGTACAGAGAGTTCCCATGTGGACACCCCCCCCGCACCTCCCCCTCCCAGTATCCCCATAGAGAGTGCATTTGTTACAAACGAAGAACCTGCTCTCCTGCATCACCTGGGAGCCGTACATTCTGTGGGTTTGGACCCAGGCTTGATACATGTATTGCATATCCACCCTTGTAGTTCAGAGTATTTTCCCGCCCTAAAACTCCTCTGTGCTCTGCCTATATATCCCCCCTCCCCACTAACCCCTGGCGACCGCTGATCTTTTTACTGTCTCCATGGCTTTTGCCTTTCCCTGAATGTCCTAGAATTGGAATCACACAACATGTGGCCTTTTCACGTTGGCATCTTTCACTGAGAAATGTGTGCTGAGGTTTCCTCCATGTCTTTCCGTGGCTTGTCTGAAGCCATTTTTGAAAGGAAAATACCAACTTCTGGGAGTTAACCTTGGACTTTCACATCCTACCCCCTTCTTCTAATCATAGTCATGAGATGAAAAGAGCCTGGAAGTAAATACAGGAATTTTAAAAATTAATTATCTTTATATGTTTTTCAAATTTACTTTTTATACAGGGAAAGCTAGTAGATTTTATTTTTTAAAGGAATTTTATTTTTAAATATTTAAGATAAAAATATATATATATTTTAAATTTTATTTATTTATTTATTTTTGGCTGCGTTGAGTCTTCATTTCTGCATGCGGGCTTTCTCTAGTTGTGGCCAGCAGGGGCTACTCTTCGTTGCGGTGTGCGGGCTTCTCATTGCAGTGGCTTCTCTTTTTTTGCAGAGCACAGGCCCTAGAGTGCACGGGCTTCAGTAGTTGTGGCACGTGGGCTCAGTAGTTGTGGCTCATGGGCTCTGGAGCACAGGCTCAGTAGTTGTGGCACACAGACTTTGTTGCTCCGCAGCATGTGGGATCTTCCCAGACCAGGGCTCAAATCCATGTCCCCTGCATTGGCAGGCAGATTCTTAACCGCTGTGCCACCAGGGAAGTCCTCAAAAAATAATTTTGAAGATCTATTTACCAGATAAAACAATTTGCAAGAAACATATTTGAAAATGAAAGTAAATATGCTTAAGGCAAATGGGGGTATTTCCATTTCTACTCTACACTACTTAGAATGCTTTTTAAAATATATAGTTTACATCATTAATTTATGTTCTGTGCTTGAAGAAAGAATCTACTAAGAAAAGATTACATTCATCTTAGGCCATATCATTTGTGAAAAATGAGCGAAATATGAAGAGTAAGACTTTGCCCCCACCAAAAAAAAGTGAAATGTTTGGGGTAAAGTCAAAATGAGGTCTAAAGGATGATTCTCTTCAACTCACACACCTGTCTCATTAATATGCCAAATTTTTGGAAGCAGTAAGCACTGAATCAGGACCTGACTATCCCATTATGGGCAGAGGGTTTTGCTATTTTGTAGAAATTAAGTTGCCATTCATCACAACTACTCTAAGTTAACATCCTACTGAGATCTTTATTAAAACAAATAGACATTTTAGGCCTATTTTGAAAAATTAGTTTATAAAGTGATGCAGTGGAGGCCTCTGTTGTTCATCTCCCTTATAGAGTAAACAAAAGGAGTAAATATAAAATTTGGTCTTGCGGCTATATTCTGAACATCACTCATATCTTATCTCTAAATATAGCTTTCCTCAGGAAAGAAGCTCAACACTCTCTGAAACACTTCTGGAATATTTGCATGTAGTATTTGGGGCTAATTTAAGAAAAGCTGGTACTTGTTTCCATCACTACCATGGAACAGTTTTTATCAGCTCCTCAGTGGGAACACTTGGGGACACCGTGGGAGTCTTGAGAGACTGAGGACGGAAGATAAGACTCCCACTCACCATAGGAATACCTTGATCAATCAGTGTGGCCTCTCTTAATCTCAGTTCCCTCAACTATAAAATGGTGATGAAAATATTTCTTCATAGAAC
The DNA here is from genome assembly GCF_008692025.1 of Phocoena sinus. Classification (NCBI taxonomy): domain Eukaryota; kingdom Metazoa; phylum Chordata; class Mammalia; order Artiodactyla; family Phocoenidae; genus Phocoena; species Phocoena sinus. The sequence continues at coordinate 30,157,337 of NC_045772.1, read as the reverse complement.
TGTTGATGATTAGGAATTACATATACAAAGACTGCAGTGGTTCCTAGAACATTTTTGTGTTCATTAAATTGCTGGCGTGATTCTTCTAACTATTTGTAAGAGATTATAGGAGGCAGATACAATGCTCAAGGATGAAGGTGCTTTCTGCGAGACTGTTAAGTAACTCATTTGGAATTATCAAAAGAGGGATTATGCAAGGCAAGTAGGATAGATGAAGATATTGAGTACAGTGATTTACCTAATTCTCATTAGCTTAAAACTGCTTATTGATAGTACAAGGGTCTTCTAACAAAAGAAGTAAAAGTATGGCAGTAAACATAAAGTTATTCTTTATAGGTGGTCACACCCACAATTAGAACACCATCCTGGGCTTCTCTTGAGCTTAGTCTTTTGTACTCAACTGCTTACTCAACATCTGCATTTGTATGTGTTATACATACCTCAAACTCAACACACTGGATTAACTCTCTTTCCCATAAAAATCTTTCCTTCTCCTGTAATCTCTATAGTGGTATTTTATGACAGTACCCACTCAGTTCATGCCAGAAACAAGAAAGTCACTCTTATCTTCATTCTTAGCCCTCTGCCATCCAATTAGCCATTATATCCAGAGGCAACTTCCTCCTAAATACTTATCAAATCTGTCTACTTCTCTCCTCCTCCTCTGTTACCAGTGTATTTAATTCACCAACTTTTTTTTTTTAACTTGAACTACGACAATAATAATATCTTAACTAATAGTTGTGCTTCCTCTTTTCTTCCTCCAAACCATTTGTTTAAGTACTTCAGTTAGGGTGTTTTTCCTTTTATCCCAAAAGCCATTTGGTTATGGGGCACTTCCATTTACAAGTCTTCCATGGTTTCCAATGTTTTTGTGATAAGACCTAAAATCTCAGGACTGCCTGAAAGGACCAACATTATAGGCCTACTTCCCCAGCTTAATTGTGAACCACTTCTCCCAACCTTTATTAAACCTCAGCACCTTTACACATGCTGTTTCTCATGCCAGAATCTTTGCTCTCACTAGTCAACTGGCTAACTCACACTTATCTTTCAGAAGTCAGCACAAATGTCAAACTCTCACTGTTAAAATAATTCAATGAAAAAGGCCGTTAGAGACTAAGGTGGTTCTAACACCCTGGCACCTAAGTAAGCAAACCAAAACCTAAGCCAAAGTAAATTCCTGTAAATGCCTCAAGGTTAACAAAGTAAGCCTAAGAACAACGCATCACAAATAGCCAAACACGTTTTCTTAAATAAAGCAACAGTTTAAGCTAAAATCAATCAAATAATTTTCTTGCTTTGTTTCTGCATCTTCTCCATAAAAACTTTTAACCTAGCTTCTGTTGGCAGAATGCTCCGAACCAGTTTTGGTTTGCTACCACCCAACTGGAATTGACGTTTGCTCAAATAAACTCTTAAAAATTTTAATGTGCCTCAATTTACTTTTTAACATCTCCAAAGCCTTTGATCTCACAGATTGGAATAGACTTCTTTATTACGTATTATCACAGTAACATGTTACTTTTGTAGCATTTATCATAATTACAATAATTTTTCACTTAATTGTTTATTTGCCGTATCCAACAAACTAGACTGTAAGCTTCTTGGTAGTCGTCAGATCTTCAGTCCTTCATCCCTAGACAACACATTATCTGTTGATAGTAAGCTTTTAATAATACTTGATGAATGCTTAAATACCAACAAGCAGGAATGCAGTAGGAACTTATTTTCACATCTCAGGACACCGATGAGTCTAAGGGATAATTCTAGCCCTGCATTAAGCCCTTAAATATTACTTTGACAAGCGAATTTAACATTGAGGATTTCTGCTCTTAGTACTCTTTATTGAACATGGAATCAAAGGAAGTTATGTTATTTTATAGCTATAGGACCTTTAGTTTGTCGCTGGATGTAAAAGTTAAGGAAAGGGTTCAACTGCATGTGACAGATAATCCTAGAACAGTGGTTTAAGCAACATAGGTGTTGTATTACTCAAAGCAAGAAATTCAGAAGTAAGCAGTCTGATGTCTCAAGGATGTCAGGCTGATTTTCTTGGCTTTTCCCTGATAGTCTGCTCACAATGGCTGCTGGCGCTCTGCATATCTCAGGGGAAGAAGGGAAACATTCCCAGGGCAAAGCGGATACATGTGGTACTGTATTAGTCCATTTCCTCTTTAAGGTGCTTTCCCAGAAATCCTTCTTGATAAATCCACTTATATCTGTTGTCCAGAAATATTATTACGTGGCTACCCATATCAGCACAGGAGTCTGAAAAATACCTTTTAGGTGGGAACTTTTCCAAAACCAACATCAGTATTCTGCTAAATAAGAAAGAAGGAAAGCAGAGTTACTGGAGATGTTACAAGCAGACTGCCCAATGAAAACACTGAGTTTCAGTTTATTTTTCTGAAAATGAAGGATGCAAGTATATACTTTTTTTCAAGGTGTTTATTAACATTAACCAAGATAAAGTATATTACAGAGGCACTCTGCACATGTTGGGTGTAAAAATGACAACTCATTATCCAAATAATGTGGTATGTACGGAAACACCAGTTCACAGATGTTTATGAACTCAAGTCCACTGACATAGATTGTTCAAAATTAAAACAATCTTGACTCTCAAAATAGAGCCTGGATAATTTACCATGGAAATTGTCATTATTTTTGTGTTCTGAAAGGGGAAGTATGGACAGATGTCCTTCTAAGGCAGCTCAGCTTCAGGTTGGTTGCTGGAGAAAGGCTGATCTGAGATTTCCGAAATTATGAGGGAATGAATGATGTGACCTCATAGAAAAAGGAGTTTATTTGATTTAAATTTGATTGTCTATCCAGTAAGTACATGCTAATTACCTTCTATATCTCAAATGCTCTGGGGCACAGTAGAAGAAGAGACTTTTCCTTGCCCATAAAGAACTAAAAATATTTCTTCAACTAGCATCAGTTAGAAAATGAGAGTTTGTTGAGAAGCAAGAAGAATTACAATCCTGCAGCCTGTGGACCAAAAACCACATTCACAGAAATATAGACAAGATGAAAAGGCAGAGGGCTATGTATGAGATGAAGGAACAAGATAAAACCCCAGAAAAACAACTAAATAAAGTGGAGATAGGCAGCCTTCCAGAAAAAGAATTCAGAATAATGATAGTGAGGATAATCCAGGACCTCAGAAAAAGAATGGAGGCAAAGGTTGAGAAGATGCAAGGTATGTTTAACAAAGACCTATAAGAATGAAAGAACAAACAAACAGAGATGAACAATACAATAACTGAAATGAAAACTAGAGTAGAAGGAATCAGTAGGAGAATAACTGAGGCAGAAGAACGGATAAGTGACCTGGAAGACAGAATGGTGGAATTCACTGCTGTGGAACAGAATAAAGAACAAAATAAAGAAAAAAGAATGAAAAGAAATGAAGACAGCCTAAGAGACCTCTCGGACAACATTAAACACAACAACATTCACAATATAGGGGTCCCAGAAGGAGAAGAGAGAGGGAAAGACCCGAGAAATATTTGAGAGACTAGAGTCAAAAATTTCCCTAACATGGGAAAGGAAATAGCCACGCAACTCCAGGAAGCGCAGAGAGTACCAGGTAGCATAAACCCAAGGAGAAACATGCTGAGACACATAGTAATCGAATTGGCAAAAATTAAAGACAAAGAAAAATTATTGAAAGCAGCAGGGAAAATGGACAAATAACATACAAGGGAACTACCGTAAGATTAACAGCTGATTTCTCGGCAGAAACTCTACAAGCCAGAAGGGAGTGGCATGACATATTTAAAGTGATGAAAGGGAAGGACCTACAACCAAGATTACTCTACCCAGCAAGGATCTCATGCAGATTTGATGGAGAAATCAAAAGCTTTACAGAAAAGCAAATGCTAAGAGAACTCAGCACCACCAAACCAGCTCTACAACAAATGCTAAACAAACTGCTCTAAGTGAGAAACACAAGAGAAGAAAAGGACCTACAAAAACAAACCCAAAACAATTAAGAAAATGGTCCTAGGAACATACATATGGATAATTACCTTAAACGTGAATGGAATAAATGCTCCAACCAAAAGACACAAGCTTGCTGAATGGATACAAAAACAAGACCCGTATATATGCTGTCTACAAGAGACCCACTTCAGACCTAGGGACACATACAGACTGAAAGTGAGAAGATGGAAAAAGATACTCCAAGCAAATGGAAATCAAAAGAAAGCTGGAGTAGCAATACTCATATCAGATAAAATAGACTTTAAAATAAAGAATGTTACAAGAGACAAGGAAGGACACTACATAATGATCAAGGGATCAATCCAAGAAGAAGATATAACAATTATAAATGTATATGCACCCAACATAAGAGCACCTCATACATAAGGCAACTGCTAAAAGCTATAAAAGAGGAAATTGACAGTAACACAATAATAGTGGGGGACTTTAACACCTCACTTACACCAGTGGACAGACCATTCAAACAGAAAATTAATAAGGAAACACAATTTTAAATGACAAAATAAACCAGAAAGATTTAATTAATATTTATGGGACATTCCATCCAAAAACAGCAGGTTACACTTTCTTCTCAAGTGTGCATGGAACATTCTCCAAGATAGATCACATCTTGGGTCACAAATCAAGCCTCAGTAAATTTAAGAAAATTGAAATCATATCAAGCATCTTTTCTGACCACAACGCTAAGAGATTACAAATCAATTACAGGGAAAAAGAACATCAAAAACACAAACACATGGAGGCTAAACAATACATTACTAAATAACCAGAGACCACTGAAGAAATCAAAGAGGAAGTTAAAAAATACCTAGAGGGCTTCCCTGGTGGCGCAGTGGTTGAGAGTCCGCCTGCCGATGCAGGGGACAGGGGTTTGTGCCCCGGTCCGGGAGGATCCCGCGTGCCGCGGAGCGGCTGGGCCCGTGAGCCATGGCCGATGAGCCTGTGCGTCTGGAGCCTGTGCTCCGCAATGGGATAGGCCACAACCGTGAGAGGCCCGTACAGCAGGAGAAAAAAAAAAAAAAAAATACCTAGAGACAGATGACAATATAAACACAACGATCCAAAACCTATGGGATGCAGCGAAAGCAGTTCTAAGAGGGAAATTTATAGCAATAAAAGCCTACCTCAAGAAATAAGAAAAATCTAAAATATAAAGTCTAACCTTACACCTAAAGAAACTAGAGAAAGAAGAAAACAACACCCAAAGAAGGAAAGAAATCATAAAGATCAGAGCAGAAATAAATGAAATAGAAACAAAGAAAACAATAGCAAAGCTCGATAAAACTAAAAGCTGGTTCTTTGAGAAGGTAAACAAAATTGATAAACCATTAGCCAAACTCATCAAGAAGAAGAGGGAGAGGACTCACATCAATAAAATTAGAAATAAAAAAAGAGAGGGCTTCCCTGGTGGCACAGTGGTTGAGAGTCTGCCTGCCGAGGCAGGGGACATGGGTTTGCGACCCGGTCTGGGAAGATCCCACATGCCGTGGAGCAGCTGGGCCCATGAGCCATGGCCACTGAGCCTGCACGTCCAGAGCCTGTGCTATGCAACATGAGAAGCCACAACAGTGAGAGGCCCACGTACCACAAAAAAAAAAAAAATAGAAAAAAAGAAAAAGAAGTTACAGTGGACACTGCAGAAATACAAAGCATCCTAAGAGACTACTACAGGCAACTCTATGCCAATAAAATGGACAACCTGGAAGAAATGGACAGATTCTTAGAAAGGTATAACCTTCCAAGACTGAACCAGGAAGAAATGGAAAATATGAACAGACCGATCACAAGTAATGAAACTGAAACTGTGATTCAAAATCTTCCAACAAACAAAAGTCCAACACCAGATGGCTTCACAGGCGAATTCTATCAAACATTTAGAGAAGAGCTAACACCCATCCTTCTCAAACTCTTCCCAAAAATTGCAGAGGAAGGAACACTCCCAAACTAATTCTATGAGGCCACCATCACCCTGATACCAAAACCAGACAAAGATACTATAAAAAAAGAGAATTACAGACCAATATCACTGATGAATATAGATGAAAAAGTCCTCAACAAAATACTAGCAAACAGAATCCAACAACACATTAAAAGGATCATACACCATGATCAAGTGGGATTTATCCCAGGGATGCAAGGATTCTTCAGTATATGCAAATCAGTCAGTGTGATACACCATATTAACAAATTGAAGAATAAAAACCATATGATCATCTCAATGGATAAAGAAAAAGCTTTTGACAAAATTCAACACCCATTTATGATAAAAACTCTCCAGAAAGTGGGCATAGAGGGAACCTACCTCAACATAATAAAGGCCATATATGACAAACCTACAGCAAACATCATTCTCAATGGTGAAAACCTGAAAGCATTTCCTCTAAGATCAGGAACAAGACAAGGATGTCCAGTGTCACCCTTATTATTCAACATAGTCTTGGAAGTCCTAGCCATGGGAATCGGAGAAGAAAAAGAAATAAAAGGAATACAAATTGGAAAAGAAGAAGAAAAACTGTCACTGTTTGCAGATGACATGATACTATACATAGAAAATCCTAAAGATGCCACCAGGAAACTACTAGAGCTAATCTATGGATTTGGTAAAATTTCAGGATACAAAATTAATGCACAGAAGTCTGTTGCATTCCTATATACTAATGATGAAAAATCTGAAAGAGAAATTAAGGAAACACTCCCATTTACCACTGCAACAAAAAGAATAAAATACGTAGGAGTAAACAAACCTAGGGAGACAGAAGACCTGTATGCAGAAAACTATAAGACAGTGATGAAAGAAATTAAAGATGATACAAACAGATGGAGAGATATACCATGTTCTTGGATTGAAAGAATCAATATTGTGAAAATGACTATACTAGCCAAAGCAATCTGCAGATTCAATGCAATCCCTATCAAATTACCAATGGCATTTTTTACAGAACTAGAACAAAAAATCTTAAATTTGTATCACATACAAAACCCCAAATAGCCAAAGCAGCGTTGAGGGAGAAAAACGGGGTTGGAGGAGTCAGACTTCCTGACTTCAGACCATACTACAAAGCTACAGTAATCAAGAAAATATGGTACTGGCACAAAAACAGAAACATAGATCAATGGAACAGGATAGAAATCCCAGAGATAAACCCAGGCACCTATGTCAACTAATCTATGACAGAGGAGGCAAGGATATACAATGGAGAAAAGACAGACTATTCAATAAGTGGTGCTGGGAAAACTGGACAGCTACATGTAAAAGAATGAAATTAGAACACTACCTAACACCATACACAAAAATAAACTCAAAATGGATTAGAGACCTAAATGTAAGACAGGACACTATAAAACTCTTCGAGGGAAACATAGGAGGAACACTCTTTGACGTAAATCACAGCAAGATCTTTTTTGATCCACCTCCTAGAGTAATGGAAAGAAAAACAAAAATAAAGAAATGGGACCTAATGAAACTTAAAAGCTTTTGCACAGCAAAGGAAACCATAAACAAGACAAAAAGACAACCCTCAAAATGGGAGAAAATATTTGCAAATGAATCAACGGACAGAGGATTAATCTCCAAAATATATAAACAGCTCATGCAGCTCAATATTAAAAAAACAACGCAATCCAAAACTGGGCAGAAGACCTAAATAGACAGTTCTCCAGAGAAGATATACAGATGGCCAAGAAGCCCATGTAAAGCTGCTCAACGTCACTAATTATTAGAGAAATGCAAATCAAAACTACAATGAGTTATCACCTCATTGTAGTTAGAATGGGCATCATTAGAAAATCTACAAACAACAAATGCTGGAGAGGGTGTGGAGAAAATGGAACCCTTTTGCACTGTTGGTGGGAATGTAAAGTGATATAGTCACTATGGAGAACTGTATGGAGGTTCTTTAAAAAACTAAAAGTAGAATTACCATATGACCCAGCTATCTCACTACTGGACATATACCCAGAGAAAACCATAATTCAAAAAGACACATGTGCCCCAATGTTCACTGTAGCACTGTGTACAATAGCCAGGTCACGGAAGCGACCTAAGTGCCCATCGACATATGAATGGATAAAGAAGATGTGGTACATATATACAGTAGAGTATTACTCAGCCATAAAAAGGAACGAAATTGGGTCATTTGTAGAGACGTGGATGAATCTAGAGGCTGTCATACAGAGTGAAGTAAGTCAGAAAGAGAAGAGCAAATATCTATATTAATGCATATATGTGGAACCTAGAAACATGGTACAGATGAACCAGTTGCAGGGCAGAAATTGAAACACAGATGTAGAGAACAAACGTATGGACACCAAGGTGGGAAAGCAACGGGGGCGGGGTGTGATGAATTGGGAGATTGGGATTGACATGTATACACTAATATGTACAAAATGGATAACTAATAAGAACCTGCTGTATAAAACTATAAATAAAATTTAAAAGTTACAAAAAAAAAAAAAGAAAAGAACAGTTTGTTACCATGGGTTTTGTGTATGGCTACGCACATACCTTAATAATATATTCTGTGGCAAGCCCAGGAAGAGAGGGTAGGATTCCATCTTTGGGCAATGAGATCACATAAACTTCATCAGAGAAGAAAGGTGAGACTTTATCTTTTCTTTCTATTATGATTATTGCAAGACTCTGGAAATCTTGGAATCATCACGTTCTGGCTTGAATACCCCATGAAGCAGAGAAGTGACTTGCTACTTGTTCTTGGATCTTCAAGGTAAAATATGTCCCTAGTCTGTGTTTACAGAGCTTTTAATTAAAATGTTTCATAACTCTAATATTATGCCAAAGTTTTATAGAGATTTATTTTTCTCATAAAATTAGGATTATACTTATTATTTGTCTATATTTTCTGTCAGTCATACAATGTAGTATTTTTTTTATTCAGTAGTTTTCCTCATTATGTCTCATCTCTCTATCCCTTATGTCTCCCTTTTTTCAAAATCCTGTTTAATTTTACCTTTCTCCTTTATTCCCTATTTTCTAAGTTGCTAGAAGATAATGATTTTGAATTTTTTTGACAGGAAGTGGTTAAATTATTTTTTTAAGTTTTTTTTTCAATTAGAATTAATACTACAAGTTAAAGAAATATGTCCATGGACTTATTAACTTCACTATGTTCTTTGATAGACTTTTAAATATACACTTGGTAGAATGGTAAGAAATTTTAAGTGGTTACCAAAGGAAGATTTATCATTTCTGACTGTCTTCCTCCATGGTATAATCCCACCGAAATGTCTAGATGTGGCATTTAATTCAAACCATGTGTCCAGCCCTCTGGCTCACAGCTTTGTCCTCAACTAAAGGACATCCCAGGGTGTATTCTGTGTGCTGAAACATGATGGCTTAACAGAACTATACATGGCTTAACAGAAATCAAATCTTCTGAGTAAGAAAAGATGGAAAGGACAGCTTTTTTAAACTCTTTTGTGAAGTGCACTCTCCTACCTACCCAGCATCATGTGGCCACTGACAAATGAGACAATTAGGAAAACAACATGATAGAAAGTCAGTATTGGAAATACTAATTGGAAGTTTTGTTCGCATTCCATATACTCCACCTTGGCCATTCAGTAATGATTCTAAAAGTGTGTGTTAGTGTTCTCTGGGTTGCCTGGTAAAACCTCCATTCTTTAGATAACATGATTCTGTAGGGAGATAGAGACCTAGGAGGTACATTGGAAACATTGAGACATTGGCATTAAGGAAAGAGATATAGCTTAGTCAAAAGAAGAGTAATTTAAAACAAACAAAAAAAAACCACAAAGGTTTTGGGATTGCTTAGGGTCACTGAGATATGGAAGACTAAAAGAATTAGATCACTGTGTCCTAACAAACTTAAAATGGACTTATTTTGGGTGGGGTTAAATTTGTGTATTTTTGTGTATTGGAGAGAAAGTAGAAATCTTCTGGCTCCCGCAGATCTTTTAACAAACTGAATTAAGTGAACTAATAATAAAAGGTTATCACACATTTTTTTAGTCAAAAGCATCCAGTGACAGTGGGTAAAAGATTAATTGGGAGATAAGCATTCATCATTCAAAAATAATATATTTATATGCATACATATACACACATACATATGTACACACATACACACAATGCACATATATATATTTGACAATTCCCAAATTCCTGGCATTGTTCATGGGACTAGCATTCATAGATGTTGAGGTGAAAAACAAAAACAAAATCAAGCAAGGTTTTCACCCTCATGGAGCTTATGTCAAACAGGACACAAGCATGAAGTTTATAAAAAATTTTTTCATTGCATTCGTAAGAGGAGCCATGTAGGACAAATACAAAGGATTTTGAAATTACATAGTTAGGAACCTAATTTTGTCTGCAATGGAGACAGCAGATTTAAATCTTTGGAAACATATTTTCCTTATGATCTACAGTGTTTGTGTGTCAGGGAAGGAGTGAGTAGGTGGGTGGAGTGGGAAGGAGCAATAGTCTAGTGCCCGGAGCCAAGGGAGGAAACAACTTGGTTCACAATAAGCATCTTTAGGAAAGCCAAAGTACAATGACATCAGCGTCTACACATTTTCCATGATTTCTAAAAATATAATCAACTCATTAATATATAAACACTACAACATACAATTTTTTTAAATTAATGGATGATTTGTGCACTTGGCCTTGAGATTAAGTAGTGCTATTACGTTTAGAGGATGGCCTCCCATATTTCCCATGCCTTACACTGTTGAGAAAACACTATCCAGAAGAAAGGCCACATCTTCTATCTCAACCCCAACCATTTATTTCCTGCCTTTATCATTATTATTAATCAAAATGTTTGCAACTGTGAACTGTCCTACTTTTTATTTTTAGGCTTTTTTTTTTTTTTTTTTGCTAAGTTCAGGTATAAAGAGAACATATGATTCTCCTTGATGATCATCCCCCCCCCTTTCAATTATAGCAATAATTTTCCTGGAATGATGGTGTTAGTGATTGTCCAACTGAAATCAGTGTGCCAGAAATGCTTAATACTATCTTGTCATTCACAAACAGGGGATTTATTGCCTGTCAGATTTAATGACCAGAAGAACCAATAAAATATGACAGGAAAGACTTCCCACTCTTTAGGAATGGGATGGTTCCATCTGCACAAATGATAGTGTGTTGGAACATCCCTGTGGTTGTGAAAAGGTAGAAAATTACAATTACAGATTTCTACTCAAAAAAGAAAATGTGCATGGTGTCCATGTACAGAATGGAATGTCATGATTTAGGAAATTATTACTCCTAAGTCCCATGCTTTTCTAGGTTAGGATTTCTCAAAACTGAATTTTTAGGCTTCTGATTGGGATTGAAATTTTACATAACCAATTTTGGCCATCAGGGCATTCTAAAATCCTTCCATTGGTGAACCTACCACTTCTTTGTCAGACTTTGAATTCTCCCAAATTAGGTTCTGTGGTGGCAGGTCAAATGGATCAAGGAGATTGCAATGGAAGTGAAATCCTTCATCCACTTTGTATTGTTGCCCTTCCGTGGCCACCCCCCCCACCGCCTTCTGAAACTGACACTTATTGATACTGCCACCACAACCCCAGTAGCAGTCCTCAAACCATATCTTCCTCTTAGATCATTAAGCACTGGTTCTCAACGTATGCATAAGAATTCCCCGGAGTAACTGGAAAAATTTCTGCCTTCTGGGGATTGTGATTCTGTGGTCATGTCTAGGCCAAGGAACTGGTTTTTTTGTTGTTGTTTGTTTGTTTCAGTGACACCTGGTGAATCAGATACAGATGATCCAATGCCATACTGTATGGAACTCTGCATATACTCTATAATTAGACACTAGATAGCCATTGTCAGCTGCTTGAACTCATACTCTGGTTCTGCCAAATATGAGCTTGGAAATGGTCCTGGCCTATCACAGAAGGCCATTGTGAAGATAAAATAGAAAATCTTATAAACACCACCTGACGGTTAGAGGTACTCTATAATGTTTGCTAGTATTGTTTTGCTGGGTTTGTTGTTGTAGCTTCAGTTATTAACTACATCCTCAAATTAGCTTAATAATTAAATGGCAGTATATTATAAGGGATCAGTGGTACCCATGGGATCCACAATCTCAAAGTACAGTCAAGCACTGTTGATGAAGTACTGGAATCAGAAGCTAGAAATCCACCAAAGGGGACTTTGTCTTAATTGTTCATGAAAACCACACAGCCTCTCATTTCTGTTTTTCTCTGTATGTCTCCCTTTGTTGACTGTCTTTATTTCTCTCAAAGCATGGTGGATCTTGGATAGGACACACTTCCTGAGCTTACATTAACTCTTCCACTATCAGAGACTAACTAGCTCCATTAAATCCCATTTTTATATTCCTAGAAGAAAGATTCTAATTGATTCTTCTTAGGCCTATTATCTTCTTAGGCCTATTATCTGTCATTGGCTGTGGAGTGGTGTGCAGGATATGAAATGCAGGTATACTGCTAGGATCCAACTGCATGTAAGGGGGCAATTCAGAAATGGAGAATTTGGACTGGACAAGGACCCTTAAAAGTATATGCCATAAGAGTTTCTAATATTACCACAGTTAGGAGTAATTCAAGATTACCATATAATACAAGATTATATGTATTCAGGATTTCCATATAATACACTGTGAGTTCCAGTCAAAGACGTTTCTGGTATATAACCCAATTATTATTTGGATGTTTTCTGGACTTCTAAAAGTTAAGATCAGATGGTTTATCACTGGATGAAATGTAAACCAGCAGTCATTAGGGAAAATTGTGAAGGAAACAAATTGATCATTTCTGGTTTATCTCCCCTTTATGAACTTCTTTGTGCCTACTTTTTTCTGATGACTCATGTTCTTATTTGCCTCTTTTAAAGAAAAGAGGTAGCACTTGGCTTGTGTCTTAATATGTTACCCTCAGTGATATTTATATTTTAAAGTACCACAGACTAAACAGTACAAAACTTAACCAAAAGAAAGGCGTCAACAATAATGGCAAAGTTGGACAAGCATGGGAAAGCTATTTTTGAGTACTGGGGCTTTTGGCACCCCTCAAATGATGCTGAAGAGATAAACTACTGAGTACTCTATACTATGTTTCTGGTTAGCTGTGTCTATTAGCTGAATCCAGTTTATTTACAGAGTGCAGACATGTTGTGGTTGAACCCAGTCATTGAGTCATAGCAATGACTGAAAGTTACATCCTCAGTGTAGCTTGGATCTTTGCCATATCCCTGACCAGCATTTGAACTTCAATTTTGGCATGGAGCCAGGCTACAATGGTCACAGAACAAGGCCCCATCAACGGTTATGTGACTGACCTTCCAAGGTTTCCTCTAAAGCAACAAAACTCTGGAAATGAATGGACATCTTGATATTTTATCTACTCCTAGAACTTTAGTGTCTGTTTGTTTTAGATGAGTTTTCATGTTTAAACATCTTGTATGATGTTTCTGTAGGTAAACATGAAAAAGAATATATATTGGCATAAAAAGGGCTATTGCTTTGTTTTACTTGTGACTCTCATTACCACTGTGATTTAGGTTACAACTACTCATTTGAACCATATGATATTGCTGATATTTGACCACTTTAACCTATAAAACTGGCTATTTCATATAGTTTAGTCTAAATACTTGCGTGACATACTCTGGGAAGAAAGTGTATGAGCATGATATTCATATCATTATATTAAATTAGAAAAAAAGATATAACATTGGGCTTATAGAACAAGCATTTAAAAATGTTTTATTAAGCTGATTATGAATAGAAAAATGATCAGAAGAAAGTATAAAAATTGATCAGTGGATGCCTTTGAATGGTAAGGAGAACTATGAGATATTTTATTTACTATTCTTAGTTTATGTAGTAGGAATTATTATATTTATTTAATAACATTTGCTCTCTTTGTAGTTATTAAAGCAGCAAATGTTGTTTTTAGGATCTTGGAAATTAGGAAAAATGATAAAGAAAAAAACCCCTACCATGCAGAGATTTTGTGATGACTACCTATTATGTCATTTTTTTCATTAATAAGAACATTGTTGATATATCTTCCATTTTTTTTCTTATTGATGAAGGTGAACATTTTTACACGTTTATTGGTCATTTGTATTAATGGATCCCTTTTCTCTATTATTACTGGAGCCTGGGTCCACTGCTCATTCCAAGAATAACCTGAGTATCAAAAGACAGGGAGGACTTTGATCTGTTTGCCCTAATTTGACTATAGTGATATTATCAAAAGTAAGAATTTTTCAGAAAGATACAGAAATAGGCATTCCATACTTTGACAATAGGGCAAGTGAAACAAGGCAGCCAAGGAGGAAAAATCAAGCGCAGAAATGCAAGAAGTGCTAGAAGTATTCTAAGATTGTAGTTATAGTGTTAAAGATTGTAAGGAATGTCAGGTTGACTATGATCAGAAGACAGAGCTTTAGAAAGCTTGCATATAGAAAGTCGTGCAAATATCCTATAAAAACAGGAATCCATCCTCCACCCCTCCACCCCTCCACCCCCACGCCCCCATGGCTCAAACTGGCCTATCTTCCTTGGAATTCACAGAACTTTAGGGGAAAAAAGCATGGGCTATTTTCTTCTTTATATTTTTGCTTTCTTCTCCACACCTTCCTTCATCCCCAACAAGTGATGGGAATCTTGGAAATAAAATGAAATTTAGGTTGGATTTTGCTTCCAATGCTTTAAGAATTAATGTTACATATATGAACTTGGGGATGTCAGAGTGCTTGGCAAAACACACATCTAAAATAAATCTCCTAAAAAAGCAAATTCTGTAAAATAGCTAGTTTTGACCTAGAATTCTTGGTTAGGTAATTTTGATGCAATAATTATGTTATTTTGTGGCCAAAAAAACTTAATATACTTGAGAGGAGAGCCTCAGTAGAACCCAGATTTGTGTTAAAACAATTTCTTCCCCGAAACTGGTTATTTTCTTCTTTTCCTCCTGTTTAAAAATAACTAAGTCATCTTGTGATGATGACTCCTAAAGAAGTATGAGGTTTTATTTAAGGAAGCCCATGTTAGGTAGTCAGGAAAAAATCAAAGTAAAAAATTCTTAGAATTTAATCCCATACCGAGTTGGAGGAACATACTAAATCAATAAAGCATTTTTTTAAAATTAATGGAAGCCCTTCATTATATTCTTCCTGTTTCCCTCCATATTTGTTTAATTCTTTTGTGATAGTAATGGTCAAATTTTCCAATTTGGGAATACGTATTAATTCGTGAATGTATTATAAATGATAAAAAGATGAATGTTCTTTCTTTGATATCTTGTCATTTGAATCAAATGTGCTTTCCAAATATGGAATTTAATTAAATTGTTCTTAAATTAGTTTAAGGAACTTCTTAATGAAAAGTTTACAGCTATTCACAATCTGCAGATTGTAACCATCTTCTAGAAAAGATGCACTCTTCCCTCCCTCCTTCCCAACTTCCCTCTCTCCCTCCTCTTTTTCCCTCCTTCCCTTCCTTTTTTCTTTCCTATAAGAGAAAGGTACAATCCACTAAAATTGTTCATTTTATTTCATAGGAGCAAAGGCTTCATTTGGGTTAGACACTGCTGGTAAATAAAGATAATTTAAGTGTCATCATTTTACTGATTTTCTTGCTCTCTTAATTAGCAAGACAATTGATCTTTAATCTTTTGTGAACTACCTTTCAATGAAATCAATTTTGGCTCACATAAGATATTCAGCTCAGAAAGTCTGTTGAATGAAGAAAAGCTTAGGGAAAACTGTCATCAGGCATCTACTCCTAAAGCATGCAAACCAGGAATTTATTTTCCTTTATTGATTCTTTATAGAAGGCCACCTAGTACTTGTAGGGCAATGAGAGAAAAATCATTAGTTTTTCTGAGCTATTGCTCTTCCTTGATCTAGTATATTTTTTCCCCCAAAGGATGTTTTTTCCTTTGAAAGTTTAAATTAGGGTAATTTATGCAAAAGAATATCAGGCACAGTTTAGGACATTGAGGGAGCTGAGGCAGACACAATAGGAGAATGAAACAGCCAGACTAGAAGACTTTCAAATAAAATAAAGTCACATACATTCAAAAATAGAAGTTGCTATTATATCAAGAGAGACTGACGTATTATCTTTGAGTAGAAGGGGTAATTATGATATAATATCATGCTTAAGAGAGTAAATATTAAATATTTTTGAGAAGTTTACTTATATACTAAAATTTTGTTTTCTACATAGAGAATGGTGCTTATTTAAGCAGCTATTATGGCATGTAAAATACCAATCATTCTTTATCTATAGCAGGATTTTTGTTAGGTAATTATAGTTTTAAATACATAATTTAATTGAAATATATTTAAAATAGTCTATTACTAGCTCTTAATTTCTTTTTAAAGCTACCAACTGAGTGTATACTGTGATATACTCATTTATTATATGATCTTATTTAATTTATTCTTATGTATATAACCCCAGGAATTAATTCGTATGTCAGTGTCTCAGTCTATTTTTCACTCTCACCCTCATAAAGAGCTTTTTAAGACATTATTTTTTCTTAACTGTCCCCACCTATATTAGTTCTTTCAGGCTTCTGTAACACCTGTATACTGGGTAACTTATAAACAACAGACATTTATTTCTCACAGGTCTCGAGGCTGAGAATTCCAAGATCAAGGCACCAGCAGATTTGATGTCTGGTGAGAGTCTGTAATCCTGTGGCCATAACCTCACAAGGGGCAAGGAAGATATCTAGGGTCTCTTTTATAAAAGCAGCATTCCCAATAACAAAGACTCCACCCTCATGACCTAATGGCCTCCCAAAAGCCCCACCTTTAATTACCATCCCCACTGGGGATTGGGCATTTCAGCATAGGAACTGGCAGGGTGGGTGGGGGATGTAAACATTCAGTCTATGGCACCATACAATGAAAATTTAACATCACAGTTATACTTTAAATCTGTTTAGTACTATATGTATATCTCTGCTTTACACATAAAAAGACTAAGATATTTTTCAGCCCGAAGAACTATATTTTGCTCCCTTGAGGGAAATATTGTCCCTGTTGAGAATGTATGATATAAGTATACTTTTGCTGAATGCAAAATTTCTGAGTTGATGAAATACCTTTAGTGGACTATTCAGTTCATGTTTGTTTAGCTTTTTTTAAAAAAGGAAATTTAACAAGACTTGATATAGGAAATCCAAGTATCCTAGGTAGTATCCATAAACATTGTTCTGATGGTATATATCTTTAAATTCGCAAATGCCAGGGCATACTAATTTTCCAGGTTCTGAATTTCTCTTCTCTGCAAAGCCAGGAATATTTAAATTTGTTCCTAGGTCCCTAAAAACAACCCTAGTCTCAAGCAAGTGGTATATAAGCTTTGTTTTTTTACATCAACATCTTATGGCTCAGCAGGAATCACATGTGCTACTCTTTTAACTCTGCTGCAGTGTTCCAGTTTTGATTACTGGGTCTTTGCTTTGTTCCAGGTCTGTTGGGTACTGGTCTTCATTATTCCATTTCTCCCTTGGTCATTTTGCTTGAGTTTAGATACTTTACTTAATCTTTCTTCTCCAACTAGGTCCTTTCTTGTTCCTGCTATAGTTTTCTCCTTTTACTCTTTTCCTCTCAATCTGCATTGTATCACTGCTGCCTCTATCATTTATCATTGCCCCTAAATTGGATACTTGCCCCTGATTTCTAGCCTCACAATAATACATATTGGAATTAAAAGTATGTTTAAAATTATAGTGATGATAATTACTTGGTGGATGTAGGTGTTGGTGTGTTGTGATGTGTTGAAAAAGAGTGAACTGCAGATACCTCAATGCTTTTTGCATCTTAAATGCAAAGCAAAGTAACTCATAAGAATGAAATTAAGTTTTCTAGGTCTGCTGTAATATATTCTACCAAATGTATTGGCATCTGCTGTGAAAAACATAACTAATGGTCAGAAAAAATTCCTAAAACTGACTAGTGCTATTTCCTTAAATAATTAATTTACTACTTGCTTAAGGAATTGAACTGGGTAGATCTTTTAGGCAGGGAAATCACTACACAGGCTGACAAATGAAGAAATGTCTCAAAGAATCTGAGAAAAGACTGTAATTTATTTGTCTTTGTAGCATCTAAGTTTTGAGTTCTAAACCTCAGATTACTTTCTAATAAGTTAATGCTTAAAAACATAATTGAATTGAATTGATGCATATTTAAAATTTTTTTCTTCTACTTTTTATTTTATTTTTTTTTAATTTTTTTAAAACATCTTTATTGGGGTATAATTGCTTTACAATGGTGTGTTAGTTTCTGCTTTATAACAAAGTGAATCAGTTATACATATACATATGTTCCCATATGTCTTCCCTCTTGCGTCTCCCTCCCTCCCACCCTCCCTATCACACCCCTCCAGGCTGTCACAAAGCACCGAGCTAATATCCCTGTGCCATGCGGCTGCTTCCCACTAGCTATCTACCTTACTACGTTTGTTAGTGTGTATATGTCCATGACTCTCTCTCGCCCTGTCAAAGCTCACCCTTCCCCCTCCCCATATCCTCAAGTCCGTTCTCCAGTAGGTCTGCGTCTTTATTCCTGTCTTACCCCTAGGTACTTCATGACATTTTTTTTTCTTAAATTCCATATATATGTGTTAGCATACGGTATTTGTCTTTTTCTTTCTGACTTACTTCACTCTGTATGACAGACTCTAGGTCTATCCATCTCATTACAAATAGCTCAATTTCGTTTCTTTTTAAGGCTGAGTAATACTCCATTGTATATATGTGCCACATCTTCTTTATCCATTCATCCGATGATGGGCACTTAGGTTGTTTCCGTCTCCGGGCTATTGTAAATAGAGCTGCAATGAACATTTTGGTACATGACTCTTTTTGAATTTTGGTTTTCTCAGGGTATATGCCCAGTAGTGGGATTGCTGGGTCATATGGTAATTCTATTTGCAATTTTTTAAGGAACCTCCATACTGTTCTCCATAGTGGCTGAACCAATTCACATTCCCACCAGCAGTGCAAGAGTGTTCCCTTGTCTCCACACCCTCTCCAGCATTTATTGTTTCTAGATTCTTTGATGATGGCCATTCTGACTGGTGTGAGATGATATCTCATTGTAGTTTTGATTTGCATTTCTCTAATGATTAATGATGTTGAGCATTCTTTCATGTGTTTGTTGGCATTCTGTATATCTTCTTTGGAGAAATGTCTATTTAGGTTTTCTGCCCATGTTTGGATTGGGTTGTTTGTTTTTTTGTTATTGAGCTGCATGAGCTGCTTGTAAATTTTGGAGATTAATCCTTTGTCAGTTGCTTCATTTGCAAATATTTTCTCCCATTCTGAGGGTTGTCTTTTCGTCTTCTTTATGGTTTCCTTTGCTGTGCAAAAACTTTGAAGTTTCATTAGGTCCCATTTGTTTATTTTTGTTTTTATTTCCATTTCTCTAGGAGGTGGGTCAGAAAGGATCTTGCTGTGATTTATGTCATAGAGTGTTCTGCCTATGTTTTCCTCTAAGAGTTTGATAGTTTCTGGCCTTACATTTAGGTCTTCAATCCATTTTGAGCTTATTTTTGTGTATGGTGTTAGGGAGTGATCTAATCTCGTACTTTTACATGTACCTGTCCAGTTTTCCCAGCACCATTTAATGAAGAGGCTGTCCTTTCTCCACTGTACTTTCCTGCCACCTTTATCAAAGATAACGTGTCGGGCTTCCCTAGTGGCGCAGTGGTTGAGAGTCCGCCTGCCGATGCAGGGGACACGAGTTCGTGCCCCCGTCTGGGAAGATCCCACATGCCGCGGAGCGGCTGGGCCCGTGAGCCATGGCCACTGAGCCTGCGCGTCTGGAGCCTGTGCTCCGCAACGGGAGAGGCCACAACAGTGAGAGGCCCGCGTACCGCAAAAAAAAAAAAAAAAAAAAAGATAAGGTGTCCATACGTGCATGGGTTTATCTCTGGGCTTCCTATCCTGTTCCATTGATCTATCTTTCTGTTTTTGTGCCAGTACCATACTGTCTTGATTACTGTAGCTTTGTAGTATAGTCTGAAGTCAGGGAGCCTGATTCCTCCAGCTCCTTTTTTTGTTTTCAAGATTGCTTTGGCTATTCGGGGTCTTTTGTGTTTCCATACAAATTGCGAAATTTTTTGTTCTAGTCTGTGAAAAATGCCAGTGGTAGTTTGATAGGGATTGCATTGAATCTGTAGATTGCTTTGGATAGTAGAGTCATTTTCACAATGTTGATTCTTCCCATCCAAGAACATGGTATATCTCTCCATCTATTTGTATCATCTTTAATTTCTTTTATCAGTGTCTTATAATTTTCTGCATACAGATCTTTTGTCTCCTTAGGTAGGTTTATTCCTAGATATTTTATTCTTTTTGTTGCAGTGGTAAATGGGAGCGTTTTCTTGATTTCACTTTCAGATTTTTCATCATTAGTGTATAGGAATGCCGGAGATTTCTGTGCATTAATTTTGTATTCTGCTACTTTACCAAATTCATTGATTAGCTCTAGTAGTTTTCTGGTAGCATCTTTAGGATTCTCTATGTATAGTATCATGTCATCTGCAAACGGTGACAGCTTTACTTCTTCTTTTCCAATTTGGATTCCTTTTATTTCCTTTTCTTCTCTGATTGCTGTGGCTAAAACTTCCAAAACTATGTTGAATAAGAGTGGTGAGAGTGGGCAACTTTGTCTTGTTCCTGATCTTAGTGGAAATGCTTTCAGTTTTTCACCATTGAGGATGATGTTTGCTGTGGGCTTGTCATATATGGCCTTTATTATGTTGAGGAAAGTTCCCTGTATGCCTACTTTCTGGAGGGTTTTTATCATAAATGGGTGTTGAATTTTGTCAAAAGCTTTCTCTGCATCTATTGAGATGATCATATGGTTTTTCTCCTTCAATTTGTTAATATGGTTTATCACAGTGATAGATTTGCGTATATTGAAGAATCCTTGCATTCCTGGAATAAACCCCACTTGATCATGGTGTATGATTCTTTTAATGTGCTGTTGGATTCTGTTTGCTAGTATTTTGTTGAGGATTTTTGCATCTATGTTCATCAGTGATATTGGCCTGTAGTTTTCTTTCTTTGTGACATCCTTGTCTGGTTTTGGTATCAAGGTGATGGTGGCCTCGTAGAAGGAATTTGGGAGTGTTCCTCCCTCTGCTATATTTTGTAAGAGTTTGAGAAGGATAGGTGTTAGCTCTTCTCTAGACGTTTGATAGAATTCACTTGTGAAGCCATCTGGTCCTGGGGTTTTGTTTGTTGGAAGATTTTTAATCACAGTTTCAATTTCAGTGCTTGTGATTGGTCTGTTCATATTTTCTATTTCTTCCTGATTCAGTCTTGGCAGGTTGTGCATTTCTAAGAATTTGTCCATTTCTTCCAGATTGTCCATTTTATTGACATAGAGTTGCTTGTAGTAATCTCTCATGATTTTTTTTATTTCTGCAGTGTTAGTTTTTACTTCTCCTTTTCATTTCTAATTCTATTGATTTGAGTCTTCCCCTTTTTTTCTTGATGGATCTGGCTAGTGGTTTATCTATTTTGTTTATCTTCTCAAAGAACCAGCTTTTAGTTTTATTGATCTTTGCTATCGTTTCCTTCATTTCTTTTTCATTTATTTCTGATCTGCTTTTTATGATTTCTTTCCTTCTGCTAGCTTTGGGGTTTTTTTGTTCTTCTTTCTCTAATTGCTTGAGGTGCAAGGTTAGGTTGTTTATTCGAGATATTTTCTGCTTATTAAGGTGGGCTTGTATTGCTACAAACTTCCCCCTTAGAACTGCTTTTGCTGCATCCCATAGGTTTTGGGTCATTGTGTCTCCATTGTCATTTGTTTCTAGGTATTTTTTTATTTCCTCTTTGATTTCTTCAGTGATCACTTCATTATTAAGTACTGTATTGTTTAGCCTCCATGTGTTTGTATTTTTTACAGATCTTTTCCTGTAATTGATATCTAGTCTCATGGCGTTGTGATTTGAAAAGTTACTTGATACAATTTCAATTTTCTTAAATTTACCAAGGCTTGATTTGTGACCCAAAATGTGTTCTATCTGGAGAATGTTCCATGAGCACTTGAGAAAAATGTGTATTCTGTTGTTTTTGGATGGAGTGGCCTATAAATATCAATTAAGTCCATCTTGTTTAATGTATCATTTGAAGCTTGTGTTTTGTTATTTATTTTCATTTTGGATGATCTGTCCATGGGTGAAAGTGGGGTGTTAAAGTCCCCTACTATGAATGTGTTACTGTTGATCTCCCCTTTTATGGCTGTTAGCATTTGCCTTATGTATTGAGGTGCTCCTATGTTGGGTGCATAAATATTTACAATTGTTATATCTTCTTCTTGGATCGATCCCTTGATCATTATGTAGTGTCCTTCTTTGTCTCTTTTAATAGTCCTTATTTTAAAGTCTATTTTGTCTGATATGAGAATTGCTACTCCAGCTTTCTTTTGGTTTCAATTTGCATTCCATTTTCCATCCCCTTACTTTCAGTCTGTATGTGTCTCTAGGTCTGAAGTGGGTCTCTTGTAGACAGCATATATAAGGGTCTTGTTTTTGTATCCATTCAGCCAATCTGTGTCTTTTGGTGGGAGCATTTAGTCCATTTACATTTAAGGTAATTATCTATATGTATGTTCCTATTACCATTTTCTAAATTGTTTTGGGTTCGTTATTATAGGTCTTTTCCTTCTCTTGTGTTTCTTGTCTAGAGAAGTTCCTTTAGCATTTGTTGTAAAGCTGGTTTGGTGGTGCTGAACTCTCTCAGCTTTTACTTGTCTGTAAAGGTTTTAATTTCTCCATCAAATCTGAATGAGATCCTTGCTGGGTAGAGTAGTCTTGGTTGCAGGTTTTTGTCCTTCATCACTTTCAGTATGTCCTGCCACTCCCTTCTGGCTTGTAGGGTTTCTGCTGAGAGATCAGCTGTTAACCTTATGGGGATTCCCTTGTGTGTTATTTGTTGTTTTTCCCTTGCTGCTTTTAATATGCTTTCATTGTATTTAATTTTTGACAGTTTGATTAATATGTGTCTTGGCGTATTTCTCCTTGTATTTATCCTGTATGGGACTCTCTGTGCTTCCTGGACTTGACTAACTATTTCCTTTCCCATATTAGGGAAGTTTTCAACTCTAATGTCTTCAAATATTTTCTCAGTCCCTTTCTTTTTCTCTTCTTCTGGAACCCCTATAATTCGAATGGTGGTGCATTTAATGTTGTCCCAGAGGTCTCTGAGATTGTCCTCAGTTCTTTTCATTCTTTTTCTTTATTTTGCTCTGCAGTATTTATTTCCACTATTTTGTCTTCCAGGTCACTTATCCGTTCTTCTGCCTCAGTTATTCTGCTATTGATCCCATCTAGAGTACTTTTAATTTCATTTACTGCGTTGTTAATCGTTGCTTGTTTCATCTTTATTTCTTCTAGGTCCATGTTAACTGATTCTTGCATTTTGTCCATTCTCTTTCCAAGATTTCGGATCATCCTTACTATCATTATTGTGAATTCTTTTTCAGGTAGACTGCCTATTTCCTCTTCATTTGTTAGGTCTGGTGCATTTTTTTCTTGCTCCTTCATCTGCTGTGTGTTTTTCTGTCTTCTCATTTTGCTTATCTTACTGTGTTTGGCGTGTCCTTTTTGCCAGCTGCAGGTTTGTAGTTCCCGTTGTTTTTGATGTCTGTCTCCAGTGGCTAAGGTTGTTTCAGTGGGTTGTGTAGGGTTCCTGGTGGAGGGGATTAGTGCCTGTGTTGTGGTGGATGAGGCTGGATCTTGTCTCTGTAGTGGGCAGTTTCACGTCTGATGGTGTGTTTTGGCGTGTCTGTGGCTTATTATGATTTTAGGCAGCCTCTCTGCTAATGGGTTAGGTTGTGTTCCTATTTTCCTAGTTGTTTGGCATAGGTTGTCCAGCACTGTGGCTTGCTGGTCGTTGAGTGAAGCTGGGTGCTGGTGTTAAGATGGAGGTCTCTGGGAGATTTCTGCCGTTTAATATTAGGTGGAGCTGGGAGGTCTCTTGTTGACCAGTGTCCTGAAGTTGACTCTCCTACCTCAGAGGCAGAGCCCTGACTCCTGGCTGGAGCACCAAGAGCCTTTCATCCATACGGCTCAGAATAAAAGGGAGAAAAATAGAGAGAAGTAGTAGAAGTATGAGGAAAGAAAGAAGGAAAGGAGGAAAGGAAGGAAGGAAGAAAGAAGCAAAGAAGGAAAGAAAAGAGGGAGGGAGGGAGGGAGGAAGGAAAGAAGGAGGGAGGGTAAGAAGGAAAAAAGAAAGAAGATACAGTAAAAATAAAATAAAGTATAATATAGTTATTGAATTAAACAATATTTAGAAAAAAAAAAGGGACGGATAGAACCTTAGGACAAATGTTGGAAGCAAAGCTATACAGAGAAAATCTTACACAGAAGCATACACATACACCCTCACAAAAAGAGGTAAAGGCGGAAAAATCATACATCTTGCTCTCAGAGACCACCTCTTCAATTTGGGGTGATTCGTTGTCTAAAGGAGGGAAGCAAGGAAGGCAAGAAAGGAAGAAAGAATGAAGGTAAAGTATAATAAAGTTATAATTAAAATTAATTATTAAGAAAAAAAATTAAAAAAGAAAACCATGGATGGATAGAGCCCTAGGACAAATGGTGGAGGCAAGACTATACAGACAAGATCTCACACAGAAGCATACACGTACACATTCACAAAAAGAGGAAAAGGGAAAAAAATCATAGATCTCGCTCGTAAAGTCCACCTCTTCAATTTGGGATCATTCCTTGTCTATTCAGGTATTCCACAGTTGCAGGGTATATCAAGTTGATTGTGGAGCCTTAATCCGCTGCTTCTGAGGCTGCTGGGAGAGATTTCCCTTTGTTCTTCTACTTTTTAAATTGATCCTTCTTTTTCTCTTGATTTAGCCTACCATAAAAATAAATAGAAGTATGAAGATACCTTTATTTTACTTTAGCACAATTGTTTTAAAAAGATCTAACACAAGCATGTAACAAATCAAACAACAGCTTGAAATATTGTGCTATGTTGCCTGCATTTTTATTCACGTTACTCTCTCTGATGTGGATTTTAAAATTGGTAGTCAGCTTTGTATGATAATGGTGGTGGTGTGCAGAAATGTGGTGGGGGGCACATTTTGTGTTTTAAGTCAATAAGGAAAGTAAATCACTTCTCTCTTCATGTGAAACCTTACCTTTTGAAATTTGTTTATCAGTACTTGCTCTTTTAGATGTCTTGATCAAATAAACATCAACTGTTATTGATATCTTGATTCTTGATATCTCCATGATTTAAAATCCAATGCAAAAGCAGCTATTAACCATTTTTCTTGAATAAAACATTCTGCAGCTGTCATTCATAGAAACATATCTGAGCACATTCTGGTTTTCTGTCTTCCCAAGTCCAGATCACTCTGTCCTGAAATGATCAAAATGATGCCTTTGTTTTATGGGGCAGTCTTCCCTCTAGATTGAAGCAAAATATGTGAATTCAAAGTAGATGTTAATGAATTTATGGGTTATGAATCCCTAATCAGTTGCTAAGCGATGTAGCATACTTAAGTCTGTCCTTAATCTTTGGGGACTTTTAAAAAGTAGAATAGATTATAATGTAAAGTTATTATTCATGCTATGCCACCTTCCCACATTTAACTTGTTTCATGGGGACCTTTTTCACCTGTAGCTTCTACTATTGGCAAAGACTTTCAGTAGCTGTGTTGACTGCTCCTGTCCATGACTTGTTCGATATGACATTGCACTGGACCCAAGGGTTACCAATTTATATTCTAAAACCCCAAGTGAATCAGTGGATCATAGTTCTTTGTCTGAGAATTTGAAATAAAAATATGTAAAGAAATATTGGCTGATCAGCTGAACAACTATGATTTATCAAGACAGATTATGAGAGGCCAGACACCATGAGCAAGTACAAGAATGAAAGCAGGGGCTCTATCTTGTGCATTGCTCTAAACTGGTAATGGGTAGAGTGCCTGCCACATAGTAAGTGATCAGTTAATAAATATTTGATATATAATAAGAATCAGATTTGCTAGATGAATAAGAAAATGTGACCCAGTCAGGATATGGGAAGACTGACAAAATTGTTCATTTCTTGAGGTACTCAGTTTCTTGCAACTGAAAGAGGTGTCTGAAAAGAATGCAACAAACACAGTCCCAATTTGTTAAGAGAAATTGGTCATCTGACTTTGCAATAAAGAAAAATGAATTTGCAAAATATACTTTTTAAAATAAAAAACTCTGGATATGTTAAGCAGGATATAAGTAAAAAAAAAAAATCAGGACTTCCCTGGTGGCACAATGGTTAAGAATCCTCCTGCCAATGCAGGGGACCCAGGTTCGATTCCTGGTCTGGGAAGATCCCACATGCTGTGGAGCACCCAAGCCCGTGTGCCACAACTACTGAGCCTGTACTCTAGAGCCCACAAGCCATAACCTCTGAGCCTGTGTGCCACAACTACTGAGCCAACGCACTGCAACTACTGAGCCTGTGTGCTACAACTACTGAAGCCCACACACCTAGGGCCCATGCTCCACCAGAAGAGAAGCCACCACAATGAGAAGCCCATGTACCGCAATGAAGAGTAGCCCCCGCTCACCACAACTAGAGAAAGCCTGCACGCAGCAACAAAGACCCAACGCAGCCAAAAATAAATTAAATTTTTTAAAAAAATCAATGAATTTGAAGATTATTTTGAGGAATTCTCCAGGAAGGAGTCAGGAAGATGTAAAGAGAGAAAAAGGTTGAGATAGAAATTGAAATATGAAGAATGGATGTGGAAGAGTCAGAATCTGTCTAGTAGAAGCCTCAGAAGGAAAGAGAAGAAAAAACCATGTGCATGAAAAATTTGAATAAATAATGAACAGTTATTTTATGGAAGTACAGAGAGACAGGAATCTTCAGATTGAAAGGGATCAAAGTGGCAGGTAAGATCAGTAAGAAAACCTCACTGCTAGATCCATTAAAGTTAAATTTAAGAACATAAAAGGCAAATAAAAAATTCAGTAATTATCCAGGAATAAAAAGAGGATGAATCAAAATCAGTCTGACCTCAAACTTCTCATTAGTCACATTCAGTACAAGAAAACAATGGAGAATGTTCTTCAAAGTTTTAAAGAAATAAATTGCAATTTTCTACAAAGCTAAAAAAAGTATTTAAATGTGAAGGAAAATAAAAATATTTTTTAAGCATATAAGATATCCAGAAGTATCTTACTCTGATCTCCACCAAGAAAAGAGAACTTGCATGCAGGTGGTTTATTTTGGGAAGTGATCCAGGGAAAAGGAGGAAACTAGTGAAAGGGAAATGGGGCTGGAGGTAAAGCCAGTGTAAGGGTGCATACACTCTGGAGTTGGTCAACACTGGGCAACTGGGCTGGGTCTCAGGTAGAACCTCAGAGAAGCTGTGTAGAATGCACTTTAAAATTGCTCACCCAAAGGTTGGTTGAAAGAAACATTTGAATACTGACTTTATTCTCTTAATCAAAAATGGTTAACCAGTGGGTTGTTAGGTCTCTATCCCCTTCAGGCTGTACATGCAGAAGTGCCAGGTAGGTACCTGAACACATTGTACACTGAGATGTCAGAGAAACCCTCAGGCAGAGTGAGAGATATGTGGTGCAGCTGAGGTAAGCTACTGTTTAGTTTTACCTGCAAATAACTTGCTTTTGCTGTAAAGGTTGAGATATAGGAAGTGGACTGAGAGGATATTATGAGACATCTATTTCTAAAATTTACCAAACTGTTGGTACTGTTAGACAGAACTCTTAGAGCGTGTACTCCAGTAAGAAGAACAACTAATTCAGGAGAATTCATGGTTTAGTCTCTTTCTCTCTCTATTCATACTGCAGTACCCACCTCACACATCACTTCAGCTACACAAGCTCCTTGCTGTCTCTCATACTTCTTCATTCCACAAATATCTGAGTTCCTCAATCTTCAGATTTCTGCTTAAATGCCACCTTCTTGGAAAGGCACCCTATTAAAACAGTAGCACATCCTCCCTTCAACATGCTATAGCCCCCTTTTCCAGCATTATTTCTGTCTATAGCAATGATTTGTCCTGACATAATATGTATTCCTGAATTTACTTATTGTTATGTCTTCTCATTCTTGTCAGTCAGCTTTTTCAATCACTGATGTATTTCTAATGCCTAGATCAATACTTGGCATGTATAACTACGTAGCAAATATTTGTTGAAAAATAAATGCATATAAAATCTATAACTATAAAGCCAGCAGAAGAAAATCTATCTATACAATGGGAAGTAGGTAAGGATAAATAAATAAAAATAAAATATAGTAAATTTAAAAAATGTATATGAAATGAATGCTTGCAAAAATAAGCACTAATATAGCAGTAATTACAATAAATATAAATGAGTTAGAATTACTGAATAAATACAAAATTTTAAATGATTAAATGGATTAAAAATGATTAGTCAGTATATTTTTTTATAAGAAACCCTTGTAATACAAATAATTCCAAAATATTGAACATAAGTTGGTGGATAATGATATACTAAGAAACTGTAAGTACCCTTGACCCTTGAATAATGGGAAGGTTACAGGCTAATCTGCATGTAACTTACAGTCACTCGGCCCTCTGTATCTGACTTCCCTTTGCATCCATGAATTCAACCAACCATAGACCGTGTAGTACTGCAGTATTTACTATTGAAAATTATTTATGTCTGTAAGTGAAACTGCATAGTTCAAATCCACGTTGTTCAAGTGTCAACTGTAGATAATAAGCCAATGTAGCAATTTTAACTTTTTTAAAAATAGAATTTAAGTAAAAATCAACATAATTGAAAAATAATTATTGCTATTAGGGCTAATATAAACTCCAACCAAATAAAAAAACTGACAGAACTTACATATAATCTTTTCCTTCCTGTGTTATTTGATTGAATAAAGCAACCAGCACAATGCTAAGTTGTACTGATTGTTGTAGACATCTTTAACTCATTTCTGACATTTATGGGAATGCATTAACATTGGAAAGCAAGTAGATTTCATCTTGCGTATACCTGCGACCACTGGGAGAAAATGATAATTAGCTTTATATTATCCTAATTTTTCATTCTAACTTTAAGTGTGAAACTGATAGGTTTAAGAAAGATATATTAGTTTATTAGAAGAATGAATGGAAATTTAAGAAATGTTTAATAATCTATTGAAAGAATCACATGATTTTTACCTTATGACATATTAAGGTGATAAATTATTGTTCAAATATTTTAAAGTCCTTTTATATTTACTGTATTTGTCCACAGTGTAATAGTCTTATAATATAGTGATGGAGTTGAGGTGCTAGTATTTTAGCATCTGTATTAATATGTGAGATTTGGCTATAATCTTTTGGAGGTATGTTATGGACTGAAGGTGTCCCCCCAAAATTCATATGTTTAAATCCTAACCCCCAATTGTATGGAGATGGTATTAGGAGGTGAGGTCTTTGGGAGCTCATGAGAGTGGAAGCAACATAAATGTAATTAGTGCCCTTATAAAAAGAGACATGAGAAAATTGATTTTGCTCTCTATCATGTAAAGATATAAAAAGAAAACACCCAACTAGAAAGAGTGCTTTCATCAGATACCAGATCTGCCTGTGCCTTGGATTCTGGACTTTCTAGCCTCCAGAACTGTGAGAAATAAATGTTGTTTAAGCCAACTGCTCTATGGCATTTTTGTTATAGCAGCCTGAACTGACTAATACAAGGGGTGGGCTCTTTTTGTCAGATTTGGAATCCATGAATATGTACATGTCATAACATGAGTTGGGTAGCTTTCCATTTTTCTCAAGTTTAAGCACTAAAAAAAAAATCTCTAAATCATGTAGGTCTCATGCCTTTTTGGAAATAGTTTTTTGCAGCAACCCTAATTTTATATTCAGATCAATAACATTCTCTAGAAAATTGTCTATTTTAGTCACAGTTTAAAAATAAAAGCTTCATCTAGCATTTTCCCACTTTAAAATTCCCCTATATTCATAATTACATTGCTTAAGAAATCTTTTGAAAAGTAAATTGACAATGTTTGAGCCAGGTATTAAAGTAGGATGAGTAGGATCTATGATAGGATAAAGGTCATGGGCAGAAGAAATGAAAATGTTTTTTACTTGGAAAATCTTTTTTTTCACCAGAAACTTAACACATTTTACAAAGACTAAATTTAAAAAAACAAGCAAAGAAAAAAAAAAAACAACCCTAAGTTTAATTAAATTATGTCTGTAAAAGAATTGTTGGTGTGCCAATACATGTTCTTCAAGAAGAATGCCTCTGGATGTTTTGGGAAAATGTCTATTTTCGTAGTTCCTTTTGTGTTAGGCAGAATCTGGCACCTACTCACCTAAACCTGTGAATAGTTTCTTACCTGACAAAAGAGTCTTTGCTGATGTGATTAGGTTAAGGATTTTGGGATGGGGGAAATTATCTTGGATTATCTAGGTGGGGCTAATTTAATCACACGAGCCATTCAAAAGGAAGAGAGGTAGAATAGTAGGTCAGGAGATGTGAAGTGAGAAGGAATTGACTGTTACTGGCTTTTAAGATGAAGGAAGGTGGCCATGAGCCAAATAATGTGGGTGGTCTCTAGCAGCTGGGAACTGCCCTCAGCTGACACTTAGCAAGAACACAGGGACCTCAGACCTATAACTGAAAAAACAGTTTCTCCTCGTGAGCCTCCAAAAAGAAATGTAACCCTGCTGAAACCTCGACTTTAGCCCAGTGAAACCCATGTTAGGTTTTTGACCTACAGAACTGTAAGATAATACATGTGTCGTTTAACCCACTAGATTGTGGTAATTGTTACAGCAGCAATAGAAAACTAACACACCTTTAATACCAAGAGAATGAGAATAAAGCTTAGTGATGGTTCATGTAGAAAGCTATGATGCTTTTTAAGTAAAAGTTTTAGCACAACAAAAACTTGGTTTCTGTTTTGGCTTGTTTCATCTAAAGCAGTGTTTTATGTAATGGGTGTTTAATAAATGCTCATCAAAGGAGAACTTTGAATGAAAATCTATTGTGTGGCAGTTTAGTGGTTAGGACACCGTGCTTTCACTGCCAAGGGTGTGGGTTCAGTCCCTGATCGGGGAACTAAGATCCCACATCCCACAAGTGGCATGGCACAGCCAAAAAAAAATCTATGTGTATCAAATAATATTTGATCATCATTGTTTCTTTAGAGCTGTATCCTCCACTGAATAGTCAATTTAAAATATTCTGTTGAATGAAAGCACTTTTTAAATTCAGTTATGTCAAGAAAGCATTTAGAATCTGTATACTTTGTTTCAAATTTCCTGTCTTGTTAGGTCTCATAACCAATGTAATATCTTCAAAACTCTCCTGTTCCACACCTGACATCTACTCTTCTACATTATCTTTCTTGAGACCCTAATCCTTCTCCTTAATTTCCAAGAAGGTTAAATGATGTGCTGTGGTGGGCTAGTGGTTCTAGTTCTTTATTTAATATAAGCATCCTTACTCATTTTTGCTGGGTAGCTAAGACAGATGGGAAGAGTTAAAAGTAATTGTCAAGATTATAAAAGGGAGCTTTTGAAAGCTATAGTTACCTGCAGTAGTGAGTAGGTCATGCCAAATGCATTATTTCAAAATAAGAATTTAAAAGCCTGATTAGTATGGTAATTGTTTTGGCACATCGTCTTACCCTAGCATTTCATATCATAGGAAAAAAATTGATTCTGCTTAAATTAGTGTTTTACCATTTCAGTGTACAGGAGCCAGATGAAATGAAACAGAAGTCACCGAAAAGATTTGGAGTCAAACATTGCATTAAAGTAAAAAGTATTTTTTGCCTCTTCTAATGTGCAGTAAAAACCTCATTTGACATAATTGTTCTGGAATGATATTAAAAGTTCTGCTACAATCAGAATTTCTGCCAAATTACTTTGGAAAGGTCCTGTGCTTTGGGGAACTGTTTGGTACAGATGGGATGTGGCTTAGCTGTCCTGATCAAACCTGATCTTTATAGGCCTCACAGTCTTTTGAATTCTCTAGCATCTTTAGGCAATCTGAGTAACCTGAGTTCGGTGTAGACTTCGAAGTTACCCCAGTCTGGATTCAAATTAGTTGAGTTCATCATGGATGCAGGTATAGGTAGATCAACGCATTCTAATCTATACTACATGCTTCATCCATCCATCCATTCAGCCATCCAATGGGGAAGAATAAGAATTGCTGATCACAAGAAAAGACTGTAAGGAAGAAAAGTTACATACTTGGCGGTGCTATGTTAGCCATTTTGTTATTAGATATTTTGTGATTACATGTGCTAGTTTGTCTAGAGCAGCCTCAGTTAAAAAAAAAAAAATACAGTCTCCTTCTTAGCCTATATGTCCTAATCATTTGTCTGGACTTGGAGATGTTAATGATATAC
The DNA here is from genome assembly GCF_008692025.1 of Phocoena sinus. Taxonomy (NCBI): domain Eukaryota; kingdom Metazoa; phylum Chordata; class Mammalia; order Artiodactyla; family Phocoenidae; genus Phocoena; species Phocoena sinus. Next base: position 30,124,931 of record NC_045772.1, on the reverse strand, counting down.
TTTAACTTCGGTGGGATATCAAGCCCTGTATAAAGGGAGCACCAAAGTGGGTTAAGATCAAGCACACTATTAAGCAATAGATTAAAATCACTTAGAATATACTTCTTACACCTCCTTAGAGTCTGCTGCTTTTGTGTTACCTTTTTTTAAATATTTTTTTTTGTAAGGAGGAGAGAGATTCACTCTTTCTCTGTCTCTTAACCCTCTACAATTAGAGAAGTATGACAGTTTATTTATGTTTCTTTTCCTGTCCTGAAAAGACCAAAATATGAATAATTTAAGCTTTAGGGGATGCTTCTTTCTTTTCCTTGGGTTTTCCTTTTCCATTGGGATGTCTCTTTCCATGCTTTGTATGCTCCTCTTAACATCAGTGAATAGCTGGAGAGCCAAGATAAGAAGACTGGTTTAGGGGAAAATAGGGATTCCCTTAGTCTAGGCTTTTAGGCAGGAGACAGAAAGTACTGTATCTTTGGGTTCATTGCACCTAGGGGTTTCACGTTATAGTAATAAATAGTGTGCATTTGCCTTTGAATAGCCCCCTGCTGCACTTGAACAGTAGAATAATATCTTACCATGTCTAAGAACAGGAAAATAAAATGTTCATCCTAAATATTATAAATGTAACAAACATTTTGACACTTAAATACAGCTGAATGTATAGAAGGCTAACATAACTAAGGTTTTTTCAACTCCATTTGGTTTGGCACTATAGAGTTTTTAAGGAAAAGCATACATTTCTTATGTATTGATGATATAACTACAGATTAATCTGTACTATCTTAATATTCTTTTTCCTAAATTTATTTTCTGTTCTGCATATAACAAATGATGTATGTAACTCAGAATCAGCTTTGGAGAAAATTGGAAATTGGTGGCATTCATATTAGTTTTCACCTCCATGTAATTTTCTGGTATCCCCATTGTATACTGTGTGGTCCAGCATCTCCCACTGAAATTCTTCTAATATGGTAATCCATATGGAATTTAAGGATAGGATGTAGAGGAATTTATGGTGGTAAAAACTGGATTTTCCATAAATGAACCAGGAAGGTAACCATTTTCTCCATGTATGAACACTGTTAATCTTGTATATAAAAACAGAAATGTACTGAATATTGATTGAGCTCTTTGTTTTGCCTAAAAGAATGTAACGTCTTTACTATGAAAATAAGCTATCTCTGATGGGATTTTACTGTTCTAGGGGAGTTCAATTTTTTTATTTTATAACAAATTATTTTGTTCATCTGTGTACAAATTATTTACTGAATATGTGTAATTTTCTCTAATTTTTAAAATTTCCAATACTTAATGGCAGCCTTGTTTGTATATTTCAGAAAAAAAATACTAAAGCTCAGAAGTAGAAAGGCAGAGGGAAATGCCAGTGTAATTTTTCTGTTTACCAAAGGCAGTTTTCCTAAAATATCTCATATATCTGACAAGTAGCACCAAAAAAAAAAAAAAAAAACCTGCTTAATTGCTTGTCAGTCTTCATGTATTTATCTTGCACCCAAACTGATTTTTCTACAGATATAATCCTGAGCTTATCAGTTAACTGCTAATGGATTTTTTAAAATGTGGTGAGAAAGCATTTCATTCAAACTGAAGCCTTATGTTCAGCAATGGCTCATCACGTGAGACAGTCTTTGTGTGTAACCCACTGTGATGGATAATGCAATTCCTTGTGTGTGTGTGTGTGTGTGTGTGTGTGTGTGTGTGTGTGTGTGTTATGCAAAGATAATAAAGGGAGAAGGGGGGTGGTTGGTGCTGGGGAGGAAGAATGGGAAGAAGAAACCTATATCAACTTGAGATTTAGAGAAAATAAAAAGAGCTTAGGCTTGATGACTAAAATCCAAGACCGGAACTTGGCAATTATAAGCTGGAAGGTATTCATGCAGTTTATGAGTAACCCTATTTTTGGCTGAAACATAATTCAAAGGAATCACTCACTGCTTGAAAGAAGGCCCAGGTATATTGGCACAGTCACTGAAAAACAACATTTCTATAGTGCTTCCAGCAGCTGTTTATTACTGAAAGGAATATAAGTGGAAAATCTCCCTCATTTGGGGCTTCAAAGATAGCCACCTACAGGCATTTTACTTTCAAAGTGTTAAAAAGATGAAATAATTGTCCTTTTTTTCCCTATAAGATTTGTTATAGAACAGCTTATTAGCTTATGATACTTTCCTTATGGGTTAACTATTTCTAACATGTGCTTAAACGAAATTTTCATAAAAAGGTTTTTCTGAAGGTCAGAATGAAGCTACTCTGACTCTGCAGTTCTTTAAAATTCAGCAAGAAGCTGTTTGAATTAAAACATCATGTCTTTGATTCCTGATAAGCATCTCTCTGACATGGGAAATAGTCAAGACCTTCTGGTGAAAGCAGTTCCCTCATTGGCCTTGAGCATTATTGATGGCGACATGAGGCTGTTTGCTCATGGAATTTCAAGGATCTGTGGCATGTTTATGTTGAAGGATGAGGTCATTCTAATGCCATAAGAATCTGACACCCAGGACAGTGAGTGTCTGGGACATAAAACTTGTGTTTGATAACTTTTTATTGAAGCAATAAATGAAGGATTTTATGGAAGAATAAATGAGTTAATCAGTACAGATGTGTTGCAGGACCATGTATCCTTAATCCTAGTCAGGTCTCTTTGGAATGGGTGGGTTCTGTCACGAGAGTTACTATTCCATTGGAAAATCCAGAGCAGGTTCAGCAAGTATGCAGCACAACAACTATCATTCCCTGAAACATGGTTAATCTATCAGGGTACTCTTCTCAGCCAAAGCAATTTTAGAATGTTTTTCAGTAGAGTTCTCCAGGCAGTCATTTCCAATCAATCAGAGTTGGCAAAAGAAAGTCAAATGTCTGTCTTCATTCTAAACAAATTAGTACAACCCTAGGGGAAAAAGAAAGAGTCTCCCACTTTTCCATCTTTTTAAGTAGTACATTTTGCACAGCCCATTCATTTACTCATTATTTACTCAAATTGTCAAAAGGTGGGCTGAAAAATTCTATTAGAGTTTATGTTTATGAAGAAATAATTGTTTATGTTTATGAAGAAATAATTATTTATGAAAAATAATTTAATGCTAGGTACCAAGTTTAATACCAGGTACTATTCTTTATCCTAAGTCTTTAACTGGACCAATCACATAGGGATCACATGAGGATCTTGTAAAAATGTAGATTCAGATTCAGTAGGTCTGGAGAAGGTAATAAGTATCTGCATTTCTAATAAGGTCATTGCTAGATGTGCCAATCTTGCTGATTGGCCCTCCAACCACACTTAAATAGTGAGAGTAGATAATTGATTCTCAACCTGGGCTGCACATTAAAATTACTAGAGAGCTTTCAAAAATATTGAGACCAGGGTCCTTCCTCAGAGATTCCGACTTAATTTGACCAGGATGTGGCCTGGGCATTTGGATACTTACAGACTCCTCAGGTAATTATAATATGCAGTCAAAGTTGAGAATCACCAGTTTAAGATGACATAAGCCCTGCTTCTGGTATTTCATTCAGGCTAAAAATAACAATTGATTTCATGGAGCTCACTTAAAATACCCTTCTCACCCTCCCAGCCCTCACTCATTTTGATTCACTCTTAACTTTACTCTTGTTTTTATGACCTTTATCTCAATTTTTGTTCATGGTCTCCCATTTGACTTCTCTGATAGTCAAGCCTTGGCTTGTCTCAGAATATTTTTATATTAAACTATAATATTTAAAAAATTTTTTATTGACGTGTAGTTGATTTTCAATTGCATTAGTTTCAGGTGTACAGCAAAGTGAATCAGGTATACGTATATATATATCCGCTCTTTTTTTTAGATTCTTTTCCCATATAGGCCATTACAGCATATTAAGTACAGTTCCTTGTGCTATACATTAGGTTCTTATTAGTTATCTATTTTATGTATAGTAGTATGTATATGTCAATCCCAGTCTCCCAATTTATCCCTCCCCCCCATTATCCTCTGGTAACCATAAGTTTGTTTTCTACATCTGTGACTCTACTTCTGTTTTGTAAATAAGTTCATTTGTACCCTTTTTTAGATTCCACATATAAGTGATATCATATGATATTTGTCTTTCTGTGTCTGACTTACTTCACTCAGTATGACAATCTCTAAGTCCATCCATGTTGCTGCAAATTGCATTATTTTGTTCTTTTTTATGGCTGAGTAATATTCCATTGTATATGTTTACCACATCTTCTTTACCCATTCGTCTGTTGATGGACATTTAGGTTGCTTCCATGTTCTGGCTATTGTAACTAGTGCTGCAGTGAACATTGGGGTGCACGTATCTTTTCAAATTATTGTTTTCTCTGGGTATATGCCTAGGAGTGGGATTGCTGGATCATATGGTAGTTCTATTTTTAGTTTTTTAAGGAACCTCCATACTGTTCTCCATAGTGGTTATACCAATTTACACATTCCCACGAACAGTGTAGGAGAGTTCCCTTCTCTTCACACCCTCTCCAGCATTTACTGTTTGTAGATTTTTTGGTGAAGGCCATTCTGACCAATGTGAAGTGATATGTCATTGTGCTTTTGATTTGTATTTCTCTAATAATTAGTGATGTTGAGCATCTTTTCATGTGCCTCTTGGCCATCTGTATGTCTTCTTTGGAGAAATGTCTATTTATAATATATCTTCTGTCCATTTTTTGATTTGGCTTGTTCTTTTTCTCCTACAGCCCCTGGCTCTTTCTAATAGGAATCTCTTGCTTACATTTTGGTCCCATGAAAAATGGTACATACTGTGGCTCATTAGTTCTAGAACTGTAAGGAGGTCAGAGATTTTTCTAAACCTTAAGAGTTCAGAGCTTATAACTTACAAAATAAGAACCAGACAATTCTTAGTATTTCCTCAATAATCAGAGCTGGGAGAAAATCTAAAGATTATCTGGTTCAGTATCCTTGTGTCAGATGCATTGTCAGGTGACTCCTAATGAGTAATACCCTTGTGTGGTCCCCTCTCCTTGAATGAAGTGTAATCTGTGACTTGCCTGTAAGCAATAGAGAATGAGAATGGTGATGGGATGTCCCTCCCATGATTACATTTACATTTAGTTATATGACTCCATCTTAGCAGACCAGAGAGAGAGAAAAATCAACTTTCCAGGAAGAAACCAATAACCACATTGTGAACTGCCTGTAGAAAAGGTCACATGGTCAAGGAACTGTGGGCAGTTTCTGAACAGCCTCCAGTCAACAGCCAATACAAAGATGGGTCCCTCAGTCACACAGCCATAAGATAATAAATTCTATTAACCATCCCAATGACCTTGCAAGCAGATTCTTCCCTGGTTAAGCCTACAGAAGAGAATGCAGCCCACCCAGCACCATCATTGCAGCCTATTGAGATCCTGAGCAGAGGAACTAGCTAAGCTGTGATGAGATATACTTGACCTATGGAAATTAGAAGATAACAATGTGTATGTGTGCCCATGTAATAATTTGTTACACAGCACTAGAAAACTAATACAAGAGTCATTTTACAGATTAGGAAACAGAGGTCTGGAGCTTATATGACTTGTAAACAATACCCTGTAAATTACCAGCAGAGCTGAGCATAGAACTCAGGACTTATAACTCCTACTCTGGACTGAGCTTCTTTTTAATAAAGACTTTATTTTTTTAGAGCAGTTTGAGTTTCACAGCAAAATTAAGGAGAAGGTACAGAGATTTCCCATATCCTTCCCCAACACATCTATAGCTTCTGCCATTATCAACATCCCTATCCAGAGTAGTACATTTGTTACAATAGATGAACCTACCTTGACACATTCTTATCACTTAAAGTCTATAGATTACTTTACAGTTTACTCTTAGTGAGTGTTGTACATTCTGTAAGTTTGGACAAATTTGTAATATTATTTCTCTTCTTTTTAGGGTACTAAATGTGTGACTAAATCTGGAAGAACAGTCAAATAGAGTACAAACAGAACACATAAGATAAATAATGAATTACCATACAGAAAAACACTGTAGATTCTTCCCACCCATTATGTCTTCTTTATGGTGCTTTTTTTTGGATGTTTTATGAAATGTTAAATAAGAATTATGTTTTTGAATTTGATTCTTCTTCAATCAATCATTATTTGATAAGATATTACACTTACGAAAAATCATCAGCAAAATGCAGAGGCAGGGGAAAATATATCATTACTATATAGTTGTCAAGGAAAACAAAAGCATATCTTCCTATAATCAAGAAACATATTTGAACTGAAAATTAATTTTGTTTCAAAACCAAAAGAAAACAGACAAAATACTTGGAATATATGAATTTAGCCTCTTATAAAATAGATATTTAATGAATAGAATGAGATCCACTGATGATTCAGCAAACTTAAAATTAAGAACATTGTTTTTTAAATGTAATACATTTTTGCATAGTTGTCAGAAAAAATACCTATTAAAGGTTATTTTCACATTAATTTGAATAAGCAACTACATTCTTTCCCTGTTGTCTTAAACTCTGATGTCCAGTTCAGTTCATGGAACAAATATTGCATCCTTACTAAGAGCTAGGTGTGTCAATCATTGGAACTGCAAAGATAAATTAGGTACAAATTCCCTCAAAGAGCTCACAGTGAAGTTCATATCCTCCTGCATGCTGGCATCATTAACAGTGAGAAAAATGACAGTCATCATAGGTATTTGGTTCATATGATTGTAAAGAGTGTATGTTGATTACCTGATTGGTGTTTAGTATAATGCTAGGTTCTCTGGAGAGCAAAAGAAGCTGAAATACATTGTTCCTGCATCTTAAGCACCTTATTAAGGGCTTTAAAATAGTACGAAAAATAGAGGAATTGTGTTTTTTACCTTACTGGTAAAAGAATCACATTTCTTCTACTCTCCTTTTAATACTTAAATATTACAATGCTCTAGAAATGGGTCTTGCACAATGGAACTTACCAAGCAGATTATCATCTCTACATTTATTTGAGGGACAGGGTATCATGCTGGGAAGATCACAGATTTTATTTAGATTTAGATAGAGTATCATCTGATCCCTGGTCATATAACTTCTATGTAAACTTGGGAAAGTCATTTAACTCCTTTGAGTATCAGATACCTTATCTATTAAATGTGTGCTTTGCAGAGTCGTGAAAATCAAGTGAGATCTTGGCATACTGGCACCTGTTAGATACTAAAGATAATATTTTTGGATGTGAAAAGAGTCTGCACAATATTTCTTCACATTTTCCTCTTCAATAATTGATGCTTTAGCTGGTTACATGGCTAACCAGCTAAAGACTATATTTACAAGACTCTCTTGCAATTAGCTGTAGTCCTATGACAGATTCTGTACAATGAAATTTAAGCAGAAGTTACTGATGCAACTTCCAGATTATCTCTTGAAAGGGGCTTTGTCTCCCTCCACTTCTCATTCTCTCCCTCTCACAGGCAGAAATGTAGATTAGATAAGAAGCCATGTTCAATTTGGAGCAAGCCACTAGGGGTTGCAGAGAAACAGAAGTGGAAGGGAGTCTGGATCTCCGATGCCATCAATCTGTCATACCAGCAATGAACTACCTTCTCAGGTTATTTTGGGGAGAAATGAATAAATTACTCTTGGTGAGGAAAAAAAAAATCAACTATACTGTTGAGTGTCTAAATACAGAAGTCTAACCTTGACTGGGTGGAAAGTGAGCATAGATTTGTATGTTTTCAAAGAAGCACAATTTAGTTCCAACCAACTAGTATCCCACCTTCTATAATGTAGAATACCTTATAGGATAAATATGCAGATCTCAATGGTAACATTATTTTTAATCCTATGTTTCAGACCTTTTAGATGATGTTTTAAAAGAAGAGAAATATATCCCATTTTACTAATACAGAATGCTATACCTCAAAACAAAGCATGACGTTTCAAGAAATTCTGAAGGAAACAAACAAACCTGGAATGACTACCAATTATATCTTCAGTAATAATACGAATCTTTGAGTTTCTAAATGAGGATTGGTTCAAATATATATTAATATAAAATGAGAAAATTTTAATGCAGAATTATTTTTGTTACTGAAGAGTGAGACGAAAGAGAGAGGAGAGGTGTGCATATAATTTAAAATAGAATTTGTTTTATTAAGATTTTTCTGGAAAGGTTTTGCTAAACTTTAGTTCATTTTCTTGTTTCTCAGTATACAGGAAGGCAGCTAATTAAAAGAGAACAACTTAGAACCGTTTTCTAATATGAAGGGAATAGATAAATGAAAAAAAATTTTTAAATAAAAAAATGAAAGTTCAAGGCTGAGTAGCTTTAGTCCTACTGGCAGTAGCCTCATTTTTCAAGGCAACAGCAGCTGGTTGTATTATTGCTATCATAGAATCTATATACTTTAACAATTTTCATGTCGAAAGAGGGCACACAATATTAGGAATCCTAGCAATGGTCTAATACATTTTAGTAAGATTTTTCTGTCATGAGAATTTGGAAATGTATTTTGGGAATATATTTGGGTTTGGCTAAGAACCATCTATCTAATGGCTGTTCTACTCTAGAAAAAAGGAATAGTCATGAGCCTCAACCTGCAAATTGGATCCTACTTACTGAAGTGCAAACCTGGAGTCATTCAGGTAGTAAATGTTTTGACACAGTAAGCCAAAACTAAAAACTCTCCTGTGAATTTCAGAGTTTATACATAACACTGTTAAATGAAAAAGTAGCTTTCCTGTTGCCTCCAGCCACAAAGCGCATATTCATGACCAAACATTTAACAGCAATACTAACAATGCCAAAATTAAAGGAGGAGAGAGCAGGGAGAGGAAGGAAATGATCATTTATATGAAATGGAAATACAAAATGTTCCAAACAAAAATGAATTACATTATGAAGGTATTTTTTTCAAAGTCAAAATGTTTTCTAATGGGCCAAAAAAAGATGGAAAATACTTTTTACTTACAAACATAATTAAACTTGCAAATATTCTACCCATTAGCATTGTCTTTCCCCACAATGCTCTCTCTGTTTATTGGTAATTATTCTCTACTGCTCATTGTGTCCAGATGACTACATGTATAGTAATGTAAGCATAAGCATGTAACAAATACAGTCATTGGTTTTCCCCTAGTAGATTTTTATAGAAAACAAATTAAAAGCTCCTCGGAAGCTAGGTTTTAATGATTTCATGAAATGCTGATTTACTCACCATCCTAACCACAGGCTAGATCAGTCCTTTTGCTTCTTTAATACAGGCATACCAACATGCATAAGATGATAGTATATGAAAGTATTATCCAGCATTATCACAAAGATCAGAATGTAGCCAATCTATTAAGTGTATTTTATTTAATAAAAAAATTGTTGAAAAATTGATAGTACATGTGTCAGCTACATAGAATTATTTACATTTTCCTGAGTAAGCCATGTTCTCTCATGCATTCATACACCCATTGAATGGGATCTTTCCTTTACCATAAATGACCTCTTTTATTTGCCTGAGGAGCTCTTAACAATTTTTGTGTTAAATATTTCATTTATGCAAGAAACCATGCTCTCATGGTAATTTTGCCAGTATAGTAATGATTAAAATGTTAAACCAGTCTTGAATGTGATAAGAATAATTTACACAATGCTTAGAATTTCAGAAAGTGCTTTCTCATGTATTATCTCATTTAATCTTTTAGCAGCCCAGTGAGATAGCTCTATGTTAACCAGCTATGTAATTAACTGGAACAATGTAGTACTTAATCAATTTGGATAGCATAATAATAATTTCCAAACCTGGCAACAAACCAAACTCATCAGGAGAGATTTCTTTCAAATTAAAAACTAAACTAAAATAAATATCTCCATGGTATAAAATACAATGGGTACAGAGGGGCCTATGGGATATACACCACCACAAATAAGATCATCCTATACATTCTATTTTGTACTTTCCTTTTTTCCACCCACCAGTAGTTCGGAGGTGGCTTTCAATATTATCACATATAGATCCACTTCAGTCTTTTCAACGGTTCTGGCGTACGCCAATATTGAATGCACAGTTCATTTAACCAGGTCTCTATGTGGCTTTCTTGTTTCTCTGGGGATGGGTGTTGTGGTGTTTGTTTTGCTCTTATATAGAAAGCTCAATGGTCATGCTGATATATATCTTTATCTTTACATATATATTTTACATACTACTCTCAATATATTTAGAGATTATACAAGCATATGTGGATTATTGCTTCCAAAGATATATGCATTTTAAATTTTGATAGATGTTGCAGTTGGTTTCCAGATTTTTTGTATTGATTCGAATTCCCACCAAGGAGAATTGAGAGCTACTGATGCACTGCATGTTTGCTTACAGAGGTAATACCCAACTTTAATCTTGGCCCATCTTGATTGTGAAAATTAGCATCTTGTTTCTTATACTTAAGTTTCTTTCATTATGAGTAAGGTTGAGCATCTCTTCATATATTTATTGGCCATTTGTGTATGTTCACATGCGTGTGCCATCTGTTCATATTCTTGATCCATTTTCTTTCATATTGTTTGTTTTCTCTATATTTTTTGTAACAGCTCTGGTATGATAAGGAAATTAATCCTTTTATGTGATTTGCAAATACTGCCACCAGTTATCATGTTGGGAGAGTAGCTTAAACACATAAAGCATAGGCGCTTTCCCTCTTCCCTGCAACCTTGATCTGTTGAATTTTTGGAAGTGAGAACTAGGAATCTAAAATATTGGAAAACTTCACCCAGGTGATTCTACTATAGCTGAGCCAAGGACAGTGTTTGAGAACTACTGGATTATGTACTAGGCATGGCATAGTTAAGTTCAAAAACTTGTGTTGTTAGAGAAGATATTTTTGATAGTAACATGAAGGAAGAATCATGGAAGCCATGACTCTACCCAACTGGGAATCCTTTCTTCAAGAGTATTGATCTGCATGTCATTTTTCCTGACAAAAACATCATGGCTATAAAAATTCCTCATGGTATCATAGCATGGTAGAAATATAGAAACTTACCAAGAAATAGAGCTATAAATCTATTTCTGGGGAACCAGAAATAGTGAGAGAGAGAGAGAGAGAGAGAGAGAGAGATTTCTTTCCTCAGATTAGGAATCTCTCTCCAAGGATTTCCTAGGGCCAGCCCTGGCCATAAAAGTGAGAGAGAAATAATGATCAGACTTTGCTTTAGTATCTAGTCTTCTTGGTTTTCTGTTATTCCTCCTGCATCCTGTTTGTAAGCCAGGGTGAATTTAACTATTTTCCTACGGCAGTTAGAATTTGGAATGACAGAGGAGTAGTAAAGGTTATGCAAGCTTAAGAGAACTAAGTGGTGAAGAAGAGGAAAGTTTTGAGGAGAATACATGTAGCAAAGATCTCAATGGTCTCTGAAGGCATAGGCTTGTTGAGTGCTAACATCAAACTAGGGCCAAAGAAAAGTGTGGGCAGCTATGTAAGAATATCTGTTTAGATAATTACTCCTCGGCGGCCTTATAAGGGAAGCTCTATGGTAATAGCCACTATGTATGGTAAAATACACGTACATTGTCTAAAAATAATTTGTGATCTTAATGAGAATGAAGATAGAAGATACAGCAGCCATAGAATTTAAGGCATTCAGCTTAAACATTTTTTTTTCTATCATGATCATGGAGTGCCTGCTTCTAATGGAATTAGTGGAGTTCAGGGTCAATTCAAGTTGTAGGGCTAGAAATACAAAATTTAAAGGTGAGTATTGAAATGATGTTGTTTTGCTGTGTGGGGAGACAGCAAAGCAAGAAAGGAGCCTCAAGTAAGTCATGGAGACTGGGAGCACCACCATCGCAGCTGTCCATATTTTTCAAAGAAGATAGGAGAGGGTTAAATGCTACTGTGTGAAACAGGCTGATGCATAGGTGGCTTTCTGCGCTGGATGTGGGACATGCAGTGTCACAAAAATTTTCTCAAATGTGGTTAAATTTCCAGATTGTGGATTACAAACATATGGCTGAAATAAGTTTTTCTCTTTCTTTAATGCTTTCTTGCTTTCTTTCTCTCTATATATTCTGGTTTTGTCTTGCATCAGAAATATGTATATGGACTATATACTGGGTTTTGAAAGCTTGATTTTGCTATGAGCTAGCTCCCATAGACTAGATGACTACTTGTGCATTCTAAATTTTGTGAGGGATGGTGGTACTGTCATGCATCCTCTTACTACTTTGGAGTCTTCAAGAAAACTGGGACATATGAAAGAGCCAGAGTTTTGTTTTGTTAGCTCAACTTGGAAGCTCCAAAGGATCTACTCCCATTCCTGGGGATGAGGGTGGAGAGACAACCAGAGCGGCAACACGGATTCTATTCCAGTGTCCCAAATTAAAATCTTTGGCTAATAATGTATTTTTATCTTCATTTGGCTCTTTTTGTGTATTTTTTTAAATGGGTGGAGCACAGGACTGAGAGGATTGGTGAGTCATTCTCAATTAATACTTTTACTGTCATTTAAAAGTCACGATCAAAGAACCCATCAAAAGCAAGATACAAAATGTCACATATTATATGATTCCATTTATATGAATTATCCAGAAAGAGAACATCTATAGAGACAGGAGACAGATTAGTGGTTGTCTGGGGCTGAGTGTGAGAATGAGGAGTGACTACAGATGTGCACAAAGTTTATTTCTGGAGTCATGGGGATGTTCTAAAATTAGATGGTGGTGATGATTGCACAACTCTGTAAATTTACCACAAATCATTGAATGGTACATTTAAAGTGAGTGAATTATATGGTATGTAAATAAAGCTGCTTTAAAAATAGTAAACAAACAAAAACTCAGAACTTCTCAAGGAGTATTATAGATGAATATCTTAACCAGGTACAAATGAAAACTGCTGGTAAAGTGCTGGTTTCCAGGATGGCCAGACCAGATAAGCATCATTCTTCAAGTCAGGATTTTTCCTGAATGAATGTTATACATATTACTCCAGGATTCATTATAAAAAGAGTCTAAAAGCAGAAGTATAGGCTTTACCTTTCTTTTGTGTCCCATAGCAAAGACAAAACATGGAACATTTAGGACCTTTTTCTTCTTTGTGAATAACTGTGCAAATACCTCTTGGTAAATAGTAAAGGACTTTTTCAGTTGGATTTTATGACTAAGAATTTTGAACATATGTGCTAAGACTTATTTTTATAACTGTAATATATATATATTATTTGTTTACTCAAAAAATATAACAATTTTTCTAAGGTTTCTTTTTGCCTACATGAGTTATTGTTGCAGGTGCAGTTCCCTAAGCCCTTCAGGAAAAACAATCTGGACAGCACCCTGATCCCTACTTTGCTGTTTCATAGGTGGTATGAAGCCCAATTTTAAACGAAGTCATCTATATGCAAATTGGTCACCATGACCTGCCTAAATGTGTAGGATAATTTGAACTGGAGTTTTAAAGCACAGTTGAATTTAAAAGAAAAAAAAGTATCTGGTGATTCTATGAGTAGGTGAAAAATATGAGTTAATGAAGTTTGCTTCTATGCTTTGTAATGATTTTAACTACAATGGATTAGGAGGACATAGGCTTTTCCCTGCATTCTGCAGACGGAAAAGCAACAGTAACATCCATCTATGTAAGTTAAAAACATGAGTCGGATCCTGGTTTATCAAGAAAGAGTTAGAGTTATCTTTAGAGTTATCTCCATAAATGGAGACCTGGGGTGCCGATCTTTAAGTTACACTGAAATATTCTCCCGAAATGTGTATGTATTATGTGTATGTGTTGTAAATGGTCTGATTTCTGCATATTGGTTTTTAACACATAGAATAACAAATTCAGTGGTAGGAAAGGACAGTTTTAAGGAGAGAAGTTTCCAAGTTATCATTTCTTTATCACTAGCATTTGAATAACTTGAAACCTCACTTAAAAATATGAGTACTATTTATTGTTTTTCTCATAACATGTGTAAAACATTTAGAAATTATCTGTGAAAAGGTGCTGCTCCAATCATTGTGTGTAATACAGCTATATCTGGTGAGAAGTATTGTATGAAGAATCTTGGCTAGAGCTTCTCTAGCACCAAAAATTTATCTTTGGGTGGTCTTAACTATATAGGTACCCAGTCAATCATATTTTCTCAAACTTACTTGATGCCTTTCACAGCGCCTTTTCAAATCATAGATGAGAACTCAGACCTATTTTTCTGGATTCAGAAAAATTGTGAGGTTCAGCCCTCCAAACCTACTTTTAAACCTGGTTGCTCACTTGAAATTTTCATCTCTTCCCAGTTACTACATTGAATAGTTGGTGGAATTATACACTTGCCTTACATTTTCAGTTTCATCTGTAGGCAGTGTATTTTGTATTTTCCTTGTTTTTATCCTGTGTGGTTGGAGAATTCTAAATCAGTCTGGTTGCCCAGTCCAGCTCCCAGAGCCTCATCCAGATCCAGAGCTTTGAGCTTTAGCTCCTTTATGAGGGAGATGTTTAAAGACACAACCCAGCTACAGGTCAGAAATCAGGGGAAATAAGTAACCTAGGAGTTTATCTACCCACTGAGGCAGAGGACTAACCAGGAGACCTGATATTGCCACAAACCTTGGAATAATATGGTTGACAAGGCAGCATTCCTGTGAATGCCACTTTAGTTGGACATATTTCAGGCAGTCATTAACGTTTCATGTTGTATCAGGTAAGTGCTGCAAAGTGAGAGCAAATACAGCTTTGGCCGTACTTGGATATTTTAAAAATATATAAGCATCAGAGATCTTCGTCTTGATAATGAACATACCAGGTGATTATATATGGGCAAGCTGCTGGACTCATTCTAGAAGAACACCAGACAATGGAGAGATTACCAGAATTAAATCTCAGGATCAAAAAACAGTATGCAACTATGGTCACTTTAGGGCACGAAGAAGGAAAGCAGCTAGATCTTTTGTTTTTTTTTTTTTTTTACTTTAACAATAACAAGGTTATTTAGCATGTTCTTTATGGGGGATGGAAAATTGACAGAAAAATAGACATCGATATTATTCCATGTATTTAGCAACTGTGGAAGCAGATTAGATTTCTGGTAATACCTGACAAGGTACCCATGAGAACTTGGGTTCAAATCATACTTATATGTCAGTTCAAACTGGAACTGTCACCAGAAAATGGTGTTTCTTTTACCTATTTGACAAGAGATGAGATTTGTTTTACTTTATCGAAGTTCTAAATTGCCAAATTAAACAATGTAATTTTGTTCTCCTAATGCAATTATGCTTTCCCCTCACCCTACCCATGCAGCTACGTTTTTTGAATGAGATGGATCACAGTTACTAAATATTTATCAGTTTAGCAAACATAGACTTCATGTTTACTCTAGAATATGAGACTAAATTTGAAAGTATTAACTGTTGACTATTACCCATTTCTATCTTTACCATGCAGAACGCCCTACCTGCAGTTGTAGAGACTTAGTATAAGCTAGAAACAATGAGTCACTTGTTTCCTGAATTAATCCTTATTCTCTCATCTCTCTTTCCTTCAGTGATGACAACCTTGCTTGCTTTGTGTCCATTTTCTCATCTGGACTTGGCTTTGCTTTCAGTTAAAATTCTTCCAGTCCACAACCTTGGCTTCTAGACTTGGTTCTTGGACATGTTGTTTGCTTCATTCTGACATTATTTTTGTCTTTGGAGTTTGGTCAGAAATGATTCACTGCTCTCCTCAGTCCACCCTGAGTTATAGCTAGGTTAGGCAATTTCTCCCTTTGTTGTCCTTCATATTAGGACGTGAAATCAGTCATGTGTCTAAGTCTAGAGGTGAGCCGACAGAGAGATCTAATAACCATTTCTCTTACCCCCTGGCCCTGCCCCCACGTTCTCTGTGCATGAAGGAAAGTAGACCGAACGTCAGGAGTGGTAATAATAACTAACATTTATTGAGTGTTCACTTCATGCCAGATATCATCATATTTAATCTTCAACATTGTGGGGTCCATTGCTCCACATTTTTGAAATTTTGGTTCTGCCTGCCAGATCTTTGGAGATGTATCCTCTGGATTTAAGGAGTTTATAGAGTATGAAATGGAGAAAAAAGAAAGTTGCCTGGGAGATGAGATAGTTTAGTCTTAGCATATATAGATACCCAAAATATGCTGGAAATTTTATACAAAGCAAGTCCTTTTTTCCCGATACATTTGCATTTTAGTTCCTACTCAGCAATCTGCCTCTCATAGGATTATTCATCCTTCTTATGTATTTGATATATAGATAAAATAATTTTAAAATGTATAATCATTCATGTCAACCTTAGGAAGTTTTGAGAATAGTAATAAGTGGATCATTTTTGTTTGCTTAGAGCAAGCAGAATCTTTATATTTATTACGATCAATAACAATTTTTCCACTATGTATACCATAGTGGATTCAGGGTATCTAAATTTGGAATCAGAAGCTGAAAAGACCTAAATTATTTTGAAAAAGAAAGAGAAAGACTTGGAGAGTTTGGGCATGCACTACATATAAAGGAGGTCTAGTAGGTGACTGTGCAGGGAATTTTTTCTGAGTAAAATGTGCATTGTATATACTCCTCCTCTCCTCTTCAAAACCTTGAGTAAATGACACTTTGTTCACAGTTGCTTTAGGATGAGTGGATTCTCCACAATAAATAAAATACCTTTTAGCTCCGCATATACCAAATTGATTTACATAATAAAATTTATTGCCCACTGTGATAATTGCATTATAGTAAGAAATATATGCTTGGTCTTTGTCCCTGGATCCTGGCACAGAACTTTTAAGACCCTTGGAATCTTTGGATTGATAAGAGTGTCTTTTTGAATGCTAATGAGATGACTAATACCTGGGGTCCCTAGACAGGTTTAGAATGGGGGCTTATCACCAGAAAGACAAAGGCATGGTTAAAGGGTTGGAACCTTCAACCCCACCCTCCAACCTCTGGGGAGGGAAAAGGGGCTGGAGACTGGCTATCAACTAATTACCAACGATTTAATAATATATATGTAATAAAGCCTCCATAGAAACCCTAAACAATGGAGTTTTGAGAGCTTTCATGTTGGTGAACGCACTCATCTGCTGGGAAGGTGGTGCATCCCAACTTTGCGGAGACAGAAGCTCCTGCATTCAGGACCCTTCCAGATCTTGCCCAGTGTACCTCTTCATCACACACAGTGTGATGAAGTGTCCTTTGTAATATCCTTTATAATAAACTGATAAATGTCAGTAAATGTTTCCCTGAGCCCTGTGATCCATTATAGCAAATTATCAAACCCAATAGGCATTCAGTGATTTCAAGCAGGTGTGCAAAATTCTTTCTGCTTTAAATTCTCTGATAACATTCTTTTTAGTATGCTGTGGGATTTCCCGAAGGAATAGATATCTACCTTCTCGGTGTTTGGCCAAGCAAGAGGAACAATTTAAAGTAGCAATAAGGAGAGTATTAAATATTCTGCCGTTTACTTTGAAAGCCCTTAAATAAGGCACAGCACAAGGGGCATGTGTGTGTGTTTGTATGAATGTGTGTGTGTTTGTGTGAATGTGTGTGTGTGTGTATATATAAAAGAGAGAGAATATGTGTGGATGAGTGTGTAGGTGAATGTGTGTTTGGAATTAAACCTCTTAATAATGTATGAAATGCATGTAATACATGTGGGATATATTACACATATAATAATGTATATAACAATATAATGTAATATACTATATGCCAAGTATTGCTAAATTCATAGAGTAATACACTATGAGGATGTGTCAGACAACACAGTGTAGTTTAAAATGGAGCTGTGCTTAGATTGGAAGAATTAATACTGTTAAAATGGCCATACTACCCAAAGCAATCTACAGATTTAATGTGATCCCTATCAAATTACCCATGACATTTTTCACAGAACTAGAACAAATAGTCCTAAAACTTATATGGAACCATAAAAGACCCAGAATTGCCAAAGCAATCCTGAAGAAAAAGAACAAAGTAGGAGGCATAACCCTCCCAGACTTCAGACAATACTACAAAGCTACAGTAATCAAAACAGCATGCTATTGGCACAAAAACAAACATACGGATCAATGAAACAGAATAGAGAGCCCAGAAATAAACCCGCACACCTACGGTCAATTAATCTTTGACAAAGGAAGCAAGAACATACAATGGGAAAAAGACAGTCTCTTCAGCAAGTGGTATTGGGAGAGCTAATATTTAAAACTCTTGTAAATTTTCAGTTTGTTCCATCTGGATTTTAGATGCTGATTTGCCCATTCTTTCAGGTCAAAATTTGGAAATCCTAATCATGAGTAATCTTTAAATATTAGAGTAGAGTTATGTGCATGGTGGGGGCAGGCTCTGGAGTAAGTCAAGAGAGGAACCAGGTTGTGATATTTTGCATTGCCCAGCTATTGTGCCCTCTATTGAGGAATACTGGGGACACTGTCAAAGAAGCCAGCAGCTGCAATCCAAGAAAACACTGGGATTCAGAATGGCTCTGTAGGGTCTAGTCCCATAGACCATAGTTGGAAAAACTTGACTATAATGAACAGGAAGCATGGTGAAAGGACCATTCCAAACTACAGTTATTTTCAAGCTTCATTGTTATTACCACTGGTAGATCCCAAATCAGGAATGTAGCTTTGTAAACTCCTTTGTAAATCCTGAATCTTTACCTGTGACTTGTTGGAAAACTCAACTATTATACCTTCTCTCACTTTCTTCATGATATGAACTGAGTGAAGTATATAAGGATGTGAAACTTTGCCTTTTGTGAATATCAGTCTCAATTTGGTTAATTCTGTTTTTCCAGCTTTGCTTTCCTCCTAGGTCCTGTAAATTGTTCCATCCACCCTGACCAGCCACTTGCGATAGTGAATACCAATTTTGGTCATTTGCATCAACTGGAATTCATTATTAAATTTTTGAAGTCTCAGGAGAAGTCATAGGGAAAATCAGAACAAGTCAGAAGTATCAGGGCAGGTCTTCAGAGATAAAGCAGAAATGCCAAAGCCAAGTGAAAATATGGGAACAACTTGTTAAACTATGATAAAAACACAAAGGAAGTGCTCTTAAGTGACCTCAAGGCAAGAGGCTTAGAGGGTTTGTCAACCAGTGGAATAGAGGGCAGGACACTGGAGAGGTGTCAAAAATGAGCTGGATTCCTGGAACAGGGCTCAGTGATTTCCTCCATACCTCAAGTTGAGTCTGGTGATATAAAAATAGAGATAGTGTGGGGAAAACAAACAAATTGCCTCTGCAGATATCTGCAAAGGACTTGAAGAGTATCCAGCACAATTCAAAATTACAAAGTGGAGTGGAAAGAGAATGAGATTTAGAGCCAGAGCACTCAGATTAAAATCTCAGATCTGCCCCTTACCAGCTGTATTTCTAAAAGCCAGATTATAGCTCCGAGGTACAGTTCTGTCATTTTGATAAAATGGAGACTTTCTACCAAGTAGTTTATATAATGAGCTCATATGCTATTTTAAGAATAAAAGAATAAATGAGACAATTTAAACAAAAGTAATTTGTAAAGTGCCATGCACATTTAGTTTTTATTATTAATCATAATAATTTAAATATATGACATTAAAGTACTTGGCAATGTATCTTTTTAGGCGCTGAATAAATTTAAGTTTGTTATTAATGGCACTAATAAAATCATTAGTAAAACTATTCCCCTTCTCCATTCTTATTCCAAATGTAAAACACAGAAACAGGACATTAAAACTAGAATGGTGTGTCCTGATCCACTGAATTTTGATTATTTTAGAATTTACGTTTGTCAATATCACACTTCCAAAAACTGTGTCAGTGATCTTGAGATCAAACTTAAATAACTGGCAGAAATGCAAAATAACAAACAAAAATAGGCAAAGAATGTAAGAGAGGATGATACAATATAGATGACTATATTATTGAATCAATCAACAATTTGTTATTGAATCACATATTGTTGAAGGAAAATGTTGTGTCTGCCCAATGCATGATTTCTGAAAGTTAAAGGAAAATTTGTATGTCCTCCAAAAAATAAACAATTAAAAGAGTGACTTCTCTCAGGCATGTTAGTTTAAGAGAATATTGGACTGAGAGAATGATTTTCATGGTGGTAATGGTGAGACAACAGACTCGTGGAGGGGCATTATTCCATATCAGAATATTCTAAGGAGACATTTTCAATATAGATACCTTTTATTTCATACTCTTTCATCTCCCTCATCTTTATCTTCTGCCCCTCACACTTTAGAGACTATGCTAGAAACAGCTACAAGTTCACTGCTGTAGTACTCACTGTGCCCAAGCACTGAGTCAGGCTCTTTTCATATTATACAAATCAATGCCTATGCAGCTAACCCCTGCCCTAGGCAAAGACATTCCTATTATGTATAACACAGATTACCTCTTAGAAGCCATGGTCAAAGGCCAATCCTCAAATTATTACAAACTGATCATCCTGATCAACATTTTTTTTTTTTTTTTTTGGCGGTATGCGGGCCTCTCACTGTTGTGGCCTCTCCCGTTGCGAAGCACAGGCTCTGGACGCGCAGGCTCAGCAGCCATGGCTCACGGGCCCAGCCGCTCTGCGGCATGTGGGATACTGCCGGACCAGAGCACGAACCCATGTCCCCTGCATCGGCAGGCGGACTCTCAACCACTGCGCCACCAGGGAAGCCCCAACATTCATTTTTAATATTCTGAGTGCTGTTCTCTCTGTATCGAAAGCTCTTCCCCTAGCTCTTCACATTGCTGTCTTATTCTTATCCGTCAGGTTTTGGCTCAAGTCTCATGTCTGAGGAAGGCATTCTTTGACTACCATCATATAAAGAAGATTCTCCCACTCTACTTCATATTAGTTGCTTGCTATTGCATCATCAGTTTATTTCCTTCATACCAATTATCTATTGTCAGATTGTGACTTAAATTATCTATTGTCAGATTGTGACTTAAATTATCTATTGTCAGATTGTGACTTAAATTGTGACTACAACAAGAGCAGGAATTTGTCTTTTGTTTTCTGTTAGACTCTTTTAATTAAAACAGTATTAGGGACCTATTAGCACTCAATACATTGTTAAAATGTATCTACATTTTATAATACAGTAGTAATAAGAAGAGGCTGAGTTTCTTGAGTTTGAATCTTAGCTTCAATGCTTTCTAGCTATATGGCCTGCTTGAATTCTCTGTGCCTCAGCTTCTTCATCCATAGAATGGGACTAACAATGGTAACAATCTAACAGAGTAATTGTAAGATTTAAGTGAATTAATTCATATACAGTATTTTGAAGAGCCCCTGGTATATAATTAGTATTTTAATGTATGAATAAAAGTAAAAGAAAAAAATGGTATTGGGAAAATTTTATATCCACGTACAGAAGAATAAAGTTAGACCCTTCTCTTATACCATACATAACAATTAACCCAAAGTTAAATTAAATACATAGATGTAAGATCCAAAACCATAAAACTCCTAGGAAAAAAGTAGGAGAAAATCTTCATTACATTGGACTTGGCAATGATTTCATGAACATGGCACCAAAAGTACAGGCAACAAAAGTAAAAATAAACAAATGAGCCTATATCAAACTTAAAAACTTTAGTGCATCAAAGGACATAATCAACAGAGCTAAAAGGCAATTTATGGAGTGGGAGAAAATATTTTCAAATCATTTATCTGATAAGGCATTAATATCCAGAATATATAGATAGCTCCTATAACTCAACAACCAAAAATTCAAATAACCTGATTAAAAAATGGACAAAGGACTTGAATAGACATTTCTCCAAAGATGATATTCAAATGTCCATCAAGCATATGAAAACATTCTCAACATCACTAATCATCAAAGAAGTGCCAGTCCAGACAACAATGAGGTACAACCTCACACTGATTAGGATGACTACTATTAAAAAAAATAATGTGTTGGCAAAAATGTTGAAGAATTGGAAGGCTGTGCACTGTTTGTGGGATTGTAAAATCATGCAATTGCTATTTGAAACAGGGTGGAGGTTTGAAAGAAATTAAAAATAGAACTACCACATGATCCATCAATCCTCTGAATATATATCCTTCTGGGTATATATACAAAAGAACCGAAAGAAGGTTCTTGAAGAGATATTTGTACAAATGTTCATAGCAGCACTATTCACAAGAGCCAAGAAATGGAAGCAACCCAAATGTCCAACAGTGGATGAATGGATAAACAAAATGTGGCATATACATACAATGGAATATTATTCATCATTAAAAGGGATGGAAATCCTGTCACATGCTACAACGTGGATGAACCTTGAGAACATTTTGTTAAGTGAAATAAGCCAGTCACAAAAAGAAAAATACTGCATGATTTCACTAATATGTGGTATCTAAAGTAATCAAATTCATAGAAACAGAAAGTAGAATGGTGGTTACCAGGGTCTGGAAGGTTGAGGAAAGGGAAGCTATTGTTCAATGGATATAGAGTTTTAGATTTACAAGATAAAAAAATTCTGGAGCTCTGTTTCATAGCACATTAAGTTATGTTAATTTGTTAACATAATAAAACATTAATTAAATATATTTACTACTATTGAACTGTATACTTAAAATGATTAAAATGGTAAATTTTATGTTATATTTTTTTATCACAATAAAATAGGCAAAAATGTGCATAAAGAAAATTTTAAAATAATGATGAAAAAGACCAACAAGTCTATAGAAAAATGGGCTAAAGATATGAAAGGGAATTTCACAAGAAAGAAATACAAATCTCCTTTAATTCTCAATCTTACTAATAAAAGAAAAATATAAAATACAACTCTAATAACTTACCACTTCTTACCAATAAGTTTGTCAAAATCCCCTCCAAATTGACAATATACAATGTGGGCAGGACCATGTAAATACAAAACAGTCATTCTCATTCATTTCTGGTGGGCATGTAAAATGATAAAATCCTTTTTATGGGAATTTGACAATATATAGTAAAATTATATGTTCTTTTGCTCCTTGACCCAACAATCTACTTCTAACAATACATTCTAAAGATTACACTGGAAAAAACATGGAAAGATATTTTCTATACATGATTTATTACAGAACTTTCTCTAATAACAAAAGCTTGGTAAAAATTCAAATGTTTATCAACAGAAGGCTAGTTGAATAAGCTATGATACACACATGCACTATAAATGGGAGTAAGGAATATCTCCAAGATCCCACTAAGGATATTATTAAGTGAATTAAACAAGTTGGAGACGTGTGTATATACTATGCTACTGCTTATCTAAGACACACAAGCAGTATCTACACCTATCTATGTATCATCTATCATCTTACATTATATACTTATAATTTAAAAATGTAATCAACTATAAACTTTTTTAAATGCTTAGTTAATAAGATATTAGTTAGACTTCATTAAATATACCTTGTTTTGTAGATTTGACGTTGGAATCATAAGTATTTTAAGTAAACATAAGGCAAAAGTAAATAACGAAAAGCAATTGCTAAAATCCAAAACCAAAATGAACATATAAACCTAAATGGTTACTGGGTTGGTGGCACAGCCACACAGAAATGATTATTCCAATTGATTTTAAAACATTGTAATCTTTATATATATCCTTCTGGTCTATATCCAGGAGAAAAAGTAAAAAAAAAAAAACATTTTAACACATTTTCAGTAATTACATTGTGCTGGTATTATTATTCTGAAACTTTCTGTGTGTATTAAGTGACTCAACAAATGAGTAAATTATGATGATATTATTAAGAACATGGATTTTCAGCATTGGAGAAAAGATAGAAGATTGAAAAGATTAAATTCTTTGTAGTGCTGAATTTAATTTAAAATATCAGTATAAACTTATGATATTTTATCTCAAAAACAAATGCTAACAACAACAAAACAAATATACAAAAAAACATACTTCCTAGCTATCTCCATTATAAAGACATAGAAGTGAGGTCCAATCCAATAGCTGTGCGATGGTCAATTTTATGTCAACTTGACTGGGCCAGGGGGTGCCTAGATTAAACATTATTTCTGGGTATGTCTGTGAGAATGTTTATGTATGAGATTAGTATTTGAAGCAGTGGATTCAGTAAAGTAGATTTCCCTTTCTAGTGTGAGTGGGCATTATCCAATCTAAAAGGGCCTGAGTAAAACAAAAGACAGGAAGGAGGAATTTGCCCCTTTTTTTCTGTCTCACTTCTTGAACTGAGATATTTCATCTCATCACATCTTTTGCCCTCACACCTGGATTTATACCATGAGTGCCCCTGGTTCTCAGGCCTGTGGACTTGGACTGTATTACACCATCAGCTTTCCTGTACCTCCAACTTACAGACAGCAGATCATAGGACTTTTCAGGCTCCATAATTGTGTGAGCCAGTTCCTCATCATAAGTCTCTCTCTAGATCGATCTATAGATGCTGTAGATAAAGATATAGACATTCCTATTGGACTAATACAAGCAGTGAACAGCTGTAGTGCCCATTTGGGTTACCTTTAGCATCAGCAGTAAGGATAATAACTGCAATTAATTAAGGCACCTAAATAAAATTTAAATCCTTTCCTATAAAAAAAAAGAAAAAGCAAGAAAATATCTCTTTATTCATCTTTGGAAGATTCAAAGGAATCAACTTATTATTTTGAAAATTAGTAAACAAAGGAAAAGTGTTTCTAAAATTTCTCTAATAAGATTAACATATAAAATTATAGAATTAAAAGGGAAATGATGAGTCACTTGATCTAATTTTAAATGTGCTTTCTAAATGTGTATCTCATAGGGATGTGATTAAACAATTTTTTTAAAGGGAGATAGATACACCTATAATCAGCATGGAATAGTGCCTACTGCAACACATAATAGCCTATCGTTTTCTCCTTTTTTCTCAAATTATTGTTTTGCTATAAAATGCAATTTAGAAATTAAGGTTAAATGTTATATAAGGGAAATATTCCTGAAGCAGTAGCCAAAGGCTATGTGTTCTGATTTTATTTTCATTCACTTGTGGGTTATATGACTTTGGACAAGTCAAGTCACCACTTCTCTGAGCTTAGATGATCCAGTGATAACAAAGATAATGATCTTTTCATTTGCCTCATAGTTTAGTTGTGAGAAATAATATGTTTGTGAAAGCTCATTGTGAACTGTATAGATGGCTTTCAAATGGCAGTCACTTTGCTTTTTAGCATTTATTAACGTATTTATTTAGGCTGGTCATAATTCTTACTATACCTTGTCTTTGCAAGAGAATAACACCACAGAATGAGGCATTGAAAGCCCACCATAGGACACTAATCTGTACCTTTCAAGGAATAACTCATTAAAAAGTTATTATTGATCAATTAGGGTTGTGGAGTTCACGAAAAGAGGCAGAATTGTGATGAAACAATATGAACCATGCATTTTAATTGACTTTATCATCATGGGATACTAAAATTTAAGTAGAATAGATCAGGGCTAATCTCCACTTATCTGTCCACTTGAGTAGAAAACAATATTTTACAGATTATTTTCTACCATTTATTTTCAATTGATTGACTCCTCCCAATGTATCATTTGCAGGAGGTAAACAACTTATAAAATCAGATAAAAAGGGAAAGCTTATTAAATGCTATAAATGAGAACATTCATATGGAAATGTAAAAATTAATTGAATCCTGCTTGGCAATTGCAGTGCTAAAATGAGCAAAAGCATTATGACCCATCTGTCATCACCCAAAATGACTAATACCGTATTTCAGGTACTGTATATAAAGCAATTATCATGCAATTAGCTGTGCTCTCTCATTTAGTACATGCCCTCCTGTGTTAAAGCAACTTTATTCCTAACATTATTGTCAAAGATCCGTTAGAGTTTCTGATTAAAATGTACCTCCAGGTTGAAACATAGTAGTTAAGCTTTCAGCTCAAGATAATTTTCTTTGATTCTTTTAAACCTCAGCAATACAAATTATATGACTTTAAAACCATGTATACAAGTTCAAAAACCTTTCAGAAGTCATTAATAAGTTCCAAAATGAAAATAGCTTGTTTCTTAGGATAAAATTGGCAAACATACTGGACAGTTTTGTACAGAGTCTTAACTCTTAGCACAGCAAGAGCAGGTTTTATTCTAACGCAAGGAGGGCACATCTTTAAAATCTTGAGTTTAAAGATAAATAAAAGTGTTAAGTTTCCTCTTTTCCTCTGAAATACCTTCTCTTTGCCTTTCTACCCAACAACACTGGCAAGCTTATCCCTGGCCTTGGATCAGCATACTTGGTATCAGACAGAGGTGGATGACGCCAGAAAGCAAGTTTAAGGATAAAGAGCTTCTCAGCTTGTGCTGGGAGTATTGTGAGTGGGGTTGCATTGTGAGTAGAATCACCCCTTTTCTTTCTCATCTTTTGGATCCTCCCTCTTCTCAGGTCCTCAGGGTTTTTTGTTTTTTTGTTTCTGTTTTTGGTTTTTGTTTTTGATGAAGAGGTTTGTGGTGTGTGTGTGTGTGTGTGTGTGTGTGTGTGTGTTTAACTGCTTCCTCTAGAAGCAGGAAAAATAGCTTGTTATGTAAGACTCTTGTCATACCTGAAATTTTTTTGAAGATATAAAGATAGCCTCACCCAAACCAGTGCCCAACTAGTGGCATCATGCAAAAGGCAATTTGTTATTAAATTTTACCTATTTGAATCATAATGTTAAGTAAGATTTAAAAGCATTTTAAATTTTAAGTAGAAAGTTTCTTACATTGTTTTTCCTCCAATGATCCTCTGTTACTTGAATCATAGGTAAACATGTTTACAATGGTGATGATACCTTCTTACAAATGTGTTCACTCAAATTTTTAACATTTTCAAAGTATCTACATCATGAAGAGCTTATAGGATCCCCAAATTTAAAATTTGTAGGCTTTTTGGTTGGGCGATTCAGAGAAAAATATATAAGAAATATAGTTCTAGTGGCAGGTCTGTATTTTAAAATATACTTTCTCTAGCTATAAAAGATCTAAAATTTTAATTTGAAGTGAGCCACTGCATTAGTAAAAATCCTAAAATTATATACATATATTTATATTAAAATGTTATTTTCAGTATGTTTCTAAATCACTCTACATATCTTATAACTTTTATTTAATTTATACTATCATTGCCATCAGTTTATAAGCTCAGTTCTAAATATTTTTTGAGGACTTTGTGTATGTCAGATATTCTTCTGGAGATGTTATCAATAAGATAGGAGCTCACAGTCAAGTGGGGAGATCAAAGTTTAGTGTTCTTAAACATTTCTTTAAAAAGATAGAAATCAATACATCAAAATGTTAAGTGACCAAGATAACAAAATGAATCATGGTTGAAACTTAAAAATAAATCTTTATTCATTTGAAAATTTTAAAAGAATATTTATGATTAAAAAAATTACAGGGCTTCCCTGGTGGCACAGTGGTTAAGAATCCGCCTGCTAATGCAGGGGACACGGGTTCGAGCCCTGGTCTGGGAGGATCCCGCATGCTGCAGAGCAACTAAGCCTGCGTGCTGCAACTACTGAAGCCTGCATGCCTAGAGCCTGTACTCCGCAACAAGGGAATCCACCGCAATGAGAAGCCCATGCACCACAACGAAGAGTAGCCCCCGCTCACCTCAACCAGAGAAAAGCCTGCATGCAGCAACAAAGACCAACACAGCCAAAAATAAATAAATTTAAATAAATTTATTAAAAAAAGTTTTTTTAAATTACAAATAACTCAGGATGGCTCTAACCTCATCACTTGCTTATGGAGTCATATCCAAAAATTCATTGCCATGATCAGTGTCAGGGAGATTTTCCCTCTTTTCTTCTAGGAGTTTTATGGTTTCATGTTTTAACCATTTAAGTCTTTAATCCATTTTGAGTTTGTTTTTGTGAGTGGTGTTAGAGAGGAGGCCAGATTTATTCTTCGGCCTGTGAATATTGAATTTTATCAATGCCACTTAATGAAGAGACTGTCCTTTCCCCATTGTGTATTCTTGGTGCTTGTGTCAAAGATTAGTAAATCATATATGTCTGGGTTTATTTCTGGGCTCTGTATTCTGTTCTGCTGATCTATGTGTTTGTTTCTATGCCAGTACCATGCTGTTTATATTACTATAGCTTTATAATATAGTTTAAAATCTAGACGTGTGATGCCTCCAGCTTTGTTCTTCTTTGTCAAGATTGCTCTGACTATTCAAGATCTTTTGTGGTACCATACAAATTTTAGGATTGTTTTTTCTATTTCTGTGAAAAGTGCCAATGGAATTTTTGATAGAGACTTCTGTGAACCTGTAGATTTACTTGGGTAGTATGGACATTTTAATAATATTAATTTGTAATCCATGAACATGAATATCTTTCCATTTATTTGTCTTCAGTTTCTTTCATCAATGTCTTATAGTCTAGAGATTTTTTTACCTCCTTGGTTGAATCTATTTCTACACGTTTTTTTTTTTATGCTATTGTAAGTGGAATTATTTTCTTAATTTGTTTTTTAGATATTTAACTGTTAGTGTATAGAAATGCAACTGATTTTTGTATGTTGACTTTGTATCCTGCAACTGTACTGAATTTGCTTATTAGTTCTAACAGTATTTTCATGGTGCTTTTAGGGTTTTCTGCAAATAAGTTGACATCATCAGCAGAGACAATTTAACATCTTTGTATAACTTTATTTCTTCATCTTCCTAATTGCTTTGGGTAGAATGTCCAGTACTGTGTTGAATCAGAGTAGTGAGAGTGGGCACCCTTGTCTTGTTGCTGATATTAGAGGAAGAGCTTTCAGCTTTTCACCATTGAGTATGATGTTAGCTGTGGGCTTTTCATATGCCCTTTATTACATGGTGGTACATTTCTTCAATACTTAATTTGTTGGGAGTTCTTATCGCAAAAGAATGTTGTATTTTGTCAAATGCTTTTTCTGCATCTACTGAGCTTATCATACGTTTTTTATTCTTTTTTTTTAATATGGTGTACCACTTTTATTGATTTGTGTAAATTGCTAAATCCCATTTGATCATGGTGTATGATACTTTCAGTGTGCTGTTGAATTGAATTTGCTGGTATTTTGTTGACAATTTTTGCATCTATAGTCATCAGAGATATTAGCTTATAATTTTCTTTTCTTGTAGTGTCTTCTGGCTTCGTTAGAGGATAATGCTGATCTCATAAAATGAGTTTGGAAGTGTTTCTCTCTTTGATTTTTGGAAGAGTTTGAAAAGGATTGTCATTAATTCTTCTTTAAATGTTTGGTAACATTCACCTAGGAAGCCATCTGGTCCTGGGCTTTTCTTTTTTGAGAGATTTTGACTACTTCTTCAGTCTCCTTGTTATTAGTCTGTTCAGATTGTCTATTTATTCATGATTCGGTTTTGGTGGGTTGTAGGTTTCTAGGAATTTATCCATTTCTCAGTTATCAAGTTTGTTGTTATGTAGTTGTTGATAGTAATCTCATGATTTTTTGTATTTCTGTATATCATTTGTAAGCTTCCTCTTTAATTCTAATTTTACTTATTTGAGTCTCCTCACATTTTGTCTTAGTCTAGCTAAAAGATTGTCTATTTTGTTTATCTTAAAAAAAAACCCTTAGCTTTATTGATCTTTTCTAGTGTTTTTCTGGGCTCTATTTCATTTATTTTTGCTCAGTCTTCATTATTATATTTTTTCTGTTAACTTTGGGCTCAGTTTGTTCATTTTTTTCTAGTTCCTTGAGGTGTAAAACTAGGTTGTTTATTTGATATCTTTTATTTTTTCTTAATTTAAGCATTTATCACCATAAACTTCCTCTTAGAACTGCTTTAACTGCATCCTATAAGTTTTGGTACGTTGTGTTTCCATTTATGTTTGTCTTAAGATGCTTCTGAGTTTTCCTTTTGATTTCTTCTTTGACTCATTGGTTGTTCAGGAATGTCATGTTTATTTCCCAAATATTTGTAAAGTTTCCACATATTCCAAGTTTTTAATTTTAGGGTTAGTTAATAGATCTCTGCTGGTGTCCTTTGGTGGCGTCACATTTGCTTGATTCTTCATGATACTTGTAGCCTTGTGTTGATGTGAGCACCTGAAGGAATAAACACCTCTCCCAGTGTTTACAGACTGGTTTTAGCAAGTAGATTTCTTCTGTCAAGTCCCAGGATGATGGTACTGCTTCCAATCATGGTAGAGTTGGGTTGTAGCCAGTCATGTAACTGCTACTGGGTCTGTAGTAGGGTCTGCATTTGGCAGGCCTGTTACCAGAGGTTTGGGCTGGCATGGATTCTGTCTGGTCCTTGGGTAAATAGCACTCCCTCTAAAACCTTGGACAGTAGTGCTGGCACTGGGACAATGGTATGCTTTAGGGTTCACAGATGGTGGGCTTATTACCAAGTACATGGATGTGTGCAGCTCTTTCTGGGTCCCTGGGAGTGCTCTTAATAGGTCACTGGGCAGGAGTGGCCCCAGACAGCAGCTGAGAAAGACTAGAATTAAGTCACAAGGCTGCTTCAGCATCCATTGCTGAGACCAAAGTCTGAAAACCTGTCCCCCAGGACATGGATGGGTGTGCCTCCTGGCAGGTTCCTGGTTGGGCAGGACTGCCCCCAGACCATGGTTGATCAGGATTGCTGTGGGCCGCAGGGCTACTTCAGGATCCACAATCAGACTAATGTCAGTGAAGTTGCCTCTGGAGGCACATTAGGACATGTCTCCCTCTGGGTTCTGGAACATCAGAACCACTCCTGGAGGAGTGTAGCTGAGAGGGGTTGGAGCTGAAGGCTGTCAGGCTTCAAAGTCTGAGTCAGACTGAGATCTACGGATTTGCCTCCAGCAGCATGGTAGGGCTGGTTGGGCGTTTTTCACTTCAAGTCTCAAGGCCTCTGCCCCTTAGTTCTTAAATGTCTTTCCAATCCTGGAGGATTTTGTCTGGATATTATCAGACACCTCTGGATCCTCAATATCCCCGGAAAAAATAATGTTATGATTCATTTTATAAGCATATGGAGATCAACAGAGAGTACAGACTCCACTTCTGGTTCTATAATGTTATTTTGAAAAACTGGTTGAAGTCATAACATGATGTTCAAAATGTCCAAGAATGTGTACTTTTACAGGAAGACCCAATGCTAAGATGGAATCTGTTGGATAATATATGACTGCGACTGTGTCTGATACAGATCCTTTCTTTCCAACATCTGAAAATAAAAACAACTTTAAATGTCACATCCTTTTTTTAACCAATCTGAAGAAAATTTCAGAGAAGTATGGCTTATAGTGGTCTATAAAATCTTAGCAATAACTGACAGCTATTTCAAAGTTTGTCACAAGTTTTTCTTTTTTCAGATTGGAATAGTGAATTCAGCATATTTCTTTGCTGAAAGCTTGCTGACAACAACCTGTGTGAATCTGGTCTAAGAGAAGATGTATACACACACCTTCCCCCAGTGAGGGTAGAGACTGTCTTTTCTGGCCACTGTCAGTAAGAAAACAACTAACAAAAGATACAAAAGGATTTATGACATCAGGAAAGTTTGTGTCTAACCTACATATATATTTTGCTTCTTCCACCTATTTAACCAAAAATGGCACACTTTTAAAAATCAATATGCAATTATTAATATTAAAGGAAAACATATTGAGAATACTTGTTTGCGTTAAGAAAGATTTTCTACTTATTTTTAAAAAACTAAAATAGGTACTCTCCTTAGGGATTTAGGCATTTGTTTAGGACCACTGATTCGGTAACTGCATGTCCCTGTTGCCTGGCATAGTAGTCCTGGCATAAATATTAATAGTGCCACAATTTCAACAATAAATTATATGTTAACCTTTGTCACTGTTACCCTTGACTCTCCTGATTAAGGAGAGTCACGAGGTAAAAATTTTAAATGCAAATACAGTGGGATACTAACAATAAAAATCCATCCTCAGTGAGAAGAAAGGGATAGAGCATATTTGAAATGACATCATGAATCAACAGAAAAGTTTGATTAAATTGCAGTAAAATTAATTTACAACTTATTTTAAAATAATGCAACTATTACGTTAAAAGCATACATAGAAAATAGAATATAATTTAAAATTATATGCTTCCTTAGAGTTCATTTTTTCATCTTTTTATATTTTGCAATTAAATCAGTGAGATTAGATTCAGTATTTAATATTCAGACCTTGTGGGTATATCATACAGGCTAATTCTAGGCAGATATTAAAAGTCAACCGACTGCACAAAAGTTTATCAAAATCAAATTCTGTTTTAACATGGAATTTCATTCAGATACCTACCGTCGTATCAGGTACAAGAAAATTTTATGTAGGAACTTCTGTGGGGGGTTCATGGGAAAATGTCATTTAATGAAAATGTACATTCTTTATCATAAGCTAGACCAGTTATCCTCATCCTGGCTACACATCTGAATCATTTCCAGTGTTTTTTTTAAAAACTGAGCTGCTGGAGTCCAATTCTCAGATGACCTAATTCACTAGACCAAACTCAAGATTCTGGGTTTGTAAAAAAGGTGTATAGGCAATTCTGATAAATGGCTTTGTTTTTAGAACATTGCCCTATGGCTTTGGCTTTGACTCCCAAATTTCTGTGTGGTCTCTCGCTTCGGTGAGCCAGGCTGGACTTCTTTTACAGCTGTCACGTAAAGCTGAGGTTAGACTCAGGCTGAGTAGACTGATACTTTCTTGTCTAAATCCATGCTCTAGTCTTCACCTTCAGGACATTATGTAATACAATAACTGTTGGTGAAGGATGATAATCAATAGTACAAAAAGGAAAGGCCTCTCTTTAATGAGAAAAAACAGTTTCAATAACTTTCCTCTTTAATATGTTTTTTTTTTCTTAAAACACTACTCTGGCCTGCCTTGTTGTCCTAGGATGGAGGCTGTCATCTTCATAACCTTCTAACAGTATATGAGAAAAGAGGAGGCCCAAGGGAACAGCCCGCAAAAAAGAATAGTCCACACAAAGGATACATAGTCTGATACAAGAGAACACCAAGAGAAGATCCTCTTTACTTCAGTATAGTTCTCTTTATAGCATCTGTTAATTTTCTAGCTTCTCATATTTTAGTGTTCTTTTATTGGAAATTACGTAGAAAATATGGTTACTAATAAAATCTTTCTGAATTTAGAGTGACCTTGTATTGGTCCCATTTTTTGAGAAGGGTATCAAACTAAATACTCAGCAGGTATTATGATTCTGATGAAGAAAAAAGGTGAAAAAGTATAGATAATCTGCTACAGCTACAAAATAGTTCACCCAGATTTTAGTGAAACTTTATAGTCCATGACTTTAAAAATTTACTAATATAGAAGAGTATTTTCTGTCCTCCCAGAGCAGTTAGTCTAGTGGCTCTTTTTTTTTTTTTTAAACAGTTAGACTTATTCTGTTGCTTTACATTATGATCAATCTAAGTAGAAAATTTTCAAAGTAGATGACCATTTAAGCAGAAATACAATGTAAAAACCTTTGTTTACTCTGTGATACTTTTGAATCAAAGAGTAATTCTGACACCTGGGTTTAAAGAACATTGTAAAGTTCAGAAATAGTTTTCTATTCATAAATGTACAGGCAAATTTAATTCTGCGAAACAGTAGGTGTATTGAATTCTGCCAGATAGTGGAAGCATTTGTAATAGTTAAGTAAGTCTATTGTTGGCGCACTGTCAATATAAATTGACTGGGCAAAAGCAAAAAATATTCAATGATATGAAAAATCCAGGAAACTGGCAAAGAACCTTCAAGAACAGAGAGTAAGGAATGTTTGTTTTGTATTCTATTGAAAAGGAAATCGATAGTATTTTTGACACTATTCAGAAATGTGTGTTTTCACCAAATGCAAAATGTATTGTCATAGATTTAAAATACTTTGCATGAAATTATTCTGAGATTATAGATTATCTATAAAAAATATGGCAAGATGCCTCAAAGCAGGATAACACATTAATAGACTGACTCTTGGACTTGAGTCTTTAAAATTTTTGTGTAAATATACATACATACACATTATGTATATATAGGAATGTAAGGACTTTAGACTCTATTTTCTTCTACACTGATATAAGCCAAATATAGTTCCTTAAAGTACTATAGTCAACCTGTGGGTGGAAAGTTGGTTAACAGAGTGTACTGTTTTAGCTTTAGCTTTGTTTTCAATGGATTTAACGTCACACATTTCAATTAGGCTTATAAAAACTAAACATATTATTCAAAGACATCTTTACATCTTTGCATCTTTACAACTTAGACATGCAAAGGAAAATGGCAGAGCACTCTCAGAAGTCAGCAACTATGAGGAGAAAATGGAGGTATTGTGAAGAGAAATAAAAGGATATGTTGAATTCCATGACTGGGGAAACTGAGGCATGATTTGTTATACATGTTCAAGCTTTATACACAGGTTAGATGAATGCATTTTGAATCTGATGATCACTCAGTGATTCTCTGTAAGAAATCTACCATTTAAAATTGAAAATAAGTATTTAAAACTATTCTTTTTTAACTATATGGAATGTAATCTGTTTTGTACTTTAAATATTTCCAGTAATAATTGAAATCAGAAACTGTGCCCACCAATAATAATCCAGAATGCTTTTACATGGATTTAGGTGCAAAATATTTAATCAGCAAAAAAATATTGAATATCTATGCCAACTGTATTGTTGGCTCAGTTAACAACCTCTGTTAACAGAGAGTAACAGGTGTGTAAAGTGGTTGTCAACCAAAAAAAAAACAGCAGCAATTTAAAATGTCTAGAGAAAGAGCTGTGGAAGGCCAGATGACAGAATAACTGAGACTTTAATGAAAAATTTGGGAAGTGGAGAAATTTGTCCTTGGTTTTGAAAGCTACATAGATGTTTCCTATGAAATTAGAAAACAGTGGTAGAAATTAGTATTTAGTACATGATAAACAATGACAATCCAGGAAGAATATTTAATTTGGAAAATATTCAGCATTGTAATATTATTTTTCTCTTTTCTTCATTTAAGTTTATAACTGGAGTTTTAAATTTTTCTTTATCTAGGTCCCCTGAAAATTATATTAAATTTATTCTTAGGTCATTCATATTTTGGGCCTTTAATTTTTTTTGATATGTAATAGCACAAAGGATAACTAATAATTTAAAAATATATATTTATTATATACAGACATTTGTAACAAAGTACTCAGTATTTTGGGTATTTTTCAAGTGATTATCTTATGTTTCCTAGTTATAAAATTATATCATTGAAAGTAGTGGTTATAAAGTAATCATTAATTTCTAATTTACTAAAAGATTTTAAAAATCAAAATGGATGTTGAATTTTATGATTTGCTTTTTTGGAATCCTTAGAGATGATCATAAGTGTTTTCCCTTCTTTAAATTTTTAATGTCAAGAAAAGCATTAATGGATTTCCTAATGTTGAACTGTCCCTCTATTCCTGGAATAAACTCTCCCTCATCAAGCTCTATTATTTTACCATACTATTGGGATTGATTTACTAATAATTTGTTTACAATAAATACATCTATATTTATAGGTCAGTGTATACTATAGTTTACTCTTTTGTAAGTTATGTTAATCAGGTTTCAGTATAAGAGTCACACCAGCTTACTAAATTGAATTAGGAAATTTCTACTATTTTATACTCTCTATAAATTTATATAGCATGATAGTAATCTGTTCTTTGGAAGTTTTAAAGACTATGCCCATCTATTTGGGCCGGTGTTTCTTGTTGCATATTTTATACTATTATTTTTACACTGTTCTATCATTTTAAAGTAAAATTTTATTATTACTTTTGCCATATGGACTTTATTTTGTTTGCTTTTATTTTTCTAGTAACTTTTCAAACTATAATCTACTGAGCCTGTGTTATTCTCTAGGACTATTAGTTTGTATACTTTACCTACTTTTATTCTTAGAGCATCACGTGGAATAAGTATTAATATCCCTAGTTTGCATTTGTGGAAACTGCACCTTAGTAAGTCTCAATTACTGGCTGAATGTCCTAATGTCCTAGTTCTTCATTAGACTCTGTGCTTCTGAGGACACTGTGTCTTATGCATTATTATGTCTTGGATTTCTTGAATGATTCCAGGCAGATTGCAGACACCCAATAATTACTTGTAGGATTGAACAGAGCTATTTCTGCCTGACCCAGAGGTCTTTCCATGAGCCACTAGGTAATGAAGTATGGTTGCTTGTGTTTCTTACAATGATAATTGTGTCAAGGTAAAATAAACTAAGTTATTATGTCTGAGTTCAGAAAATTGCAAAAAGCACAAGTTTTGTATTTATTTTTGCTACTTTGTATAATTTACTTACAATGTAAGGTATACATTTTTAGTATAGAGCTGGATTAGTTGTGACAAATGTATGACTTCATGTAATCACTACCTGAGTAAAGATATACATTTCCATCACTCAGGAAAATCCCCCCTGGACACTTTGCAACCAGCCTCCCCCTCATCCTTGTCACTAGGCAACCATAGAACTACTTTCTGTCACTATGGGTTAGTTTTAACTATTTCAGAATATCATCTAAAGGAAATCATACAAAAATATGCTTTTCTTATATCTGCCTTCTTTCACTTAGCATAATGTTTTTGAGATTCACCCATGTTGTTATCAGAGTTAATTGTTCTTTATTGATGGGTATTATGCCACCTTATGGGTATACCACAATTTCTTTATCCATTTCCCTATTGTTGGGCATTTGGGTTGTTTCCAGATTTTGGCTAATATAGATAAAATGTCATAAACATTAATGCTTATGGGATTTCGTGGGCTTTTTTATTTTTCTTTAGTAAATACTGAGGAGTAAGGTTGCCTTGTTTCCTATCTTAGAGGGAGAGCATTCAGTAGTTTGCCATTAAGCATAAAGTTAGCTGTAGGTTCTTATTACATCCCTATTATCAGTTTGCAGAGGTTCCCTTTCATTTCTAGTTTCCCATACGTTTTTTCATGAGTAGATACTATTTTTTTTTAAATATATTTTTCTGCATCTACTGAGTGACAAAATAATTTTACCTTTTATTCTGTTAATATAATAATTTTTAACATTATAATGTTAAACCAACCTTGCTTTCCTGGGTAAACTCCACTTTATCTAGATGTATTACCCTACTTATATATTGTTCCCTTTTTCTCTGGTGCCCTTTCCCAAAGATTCCAGCTGCTTCAGCAGCACCAAATTCTAAAGTATGACTCCTCAGCTCAGCAGCTCATTGTCCTTTGCTTGATCTCTGACTTCTTGTGCAATCATTAGGAAATTGTCCCTATGTAAAGGTCCAGGGTGTTTACCAAGCTAATCATCTTGAGTTTCCTTTCTCTCAGGAATTCAGTCTTTTGCTGCCCATTGTTCAATGGCTGCTAACAGTTACCTCATACCCATGCAGGTTTATAGTTATGTATGAAAGGAAGGTAATTGTCCGTAAGTAGTTACCTTGTCATGGCCA
This sequence comes from Phocoena sinus, assembly GCF_008692025.1. Classification (NCBI taxonomy): domain Eukaryota; kingdom Metazoa; phylum Chordata; class Mammalia; order Artiodactyla; family Phocoenidae; genus Phocoena; species Phocoena sinus. Next base: position 30,087,598 of record NC_045772.1, on the reverse strand, counting down.
ATAATGGAGCCAGAGGCACATATAAATTTAATTTTTTCAGCTTAGAGGGAGAGGATCAACAGAATAAAATGCTTCATCAACTATAGAAATTACATTTGGGTTATTTATGGCTAGGAAACAAATACCCAGGGGAAGTCAGAAAGAAGGAAAAAGCTATAATTTTCCATACATTTATTATAAATTAAAAGAATACACGGAGTAATTTATGAGCTTTTTTTAAATCTTCCATTACCTGCATTTTATGACTTCATGTATTATCAAAAACATATTTCACAACACTTGACATGCATATAAAGCCTATCCATATTTATTTCAAAATGATAAAGGTAAGATTTTTAATAAATATGAGAAAGATCTTATTTTTCTGCATCCTGTGTTTCAGGAAACAGAGAAAAGATATAATCCATGAAGAAAAAAAAAGAGCATGACAAAATGTGTTCTGAATTGATCCCCTAATGTCCACCTTAATCTTCTGGGAGATGAGGCCCTGTAATTATATTTAATCTGAAAAAAATAAAGGTCCATAGATTACTATAATTTCTCTTTAATCACAAGCTTTCTTCTTAAAGAGAAAATATTCTCATGTTTTTGTTTTCATGTTTTTTATTCTTTGAGGGGAAACTTTTACTTTTCTGAACACACTTATTGAATTTTCACATCCAAGTATATTCGTTTACTCCTGTTTGAGTTGATAAAGTTGATGTTCCTTAATTTTCTCACTTCTTGAAGTATGTCTTTCTCTTTCCCTCTACCTGTAACACACACACACACGAACACACAATGTAAGTGTGCACACACCTGTACAAATACTCCATTTTAATTTTTTTGTAGTATTTAAAAGTTAAATATTCATTTTTAAATTATGACTTTACCCTAAAGCTCTTGTGGTTATAGATTATTTTGGGTAGTCTTTGACTTTGTAACAATGTTTATACACATTTTGTTAGACTTAACTCTCTATTTACCTGGTTTATTAATTCCTACACCACCAATCCTTCTTAATAAAACCTTCCTCTTCTTGAATTCCTAATGTGACACATCTATTAATTTGTTGGTGTGTCTCACACAGCAGTTTTTTCAAGATGAATTTGTAAATCTCACAATTTATGAAAGTTATGTATTTTAGATATTTATTTGGATATTTATTTAGATTTGTATTGCCATTTCATATAAACTCCAATTTGGCCAGGATTAAGATACAGGTTATAGAATTTTCACTTCTAAAACTTCTATTAATGGTGGAAAAACTCTGATACCAATGAGTAAATTGTTTCTTTACAAGTATCCACTATTCTAGTTAGCAGTATCCTTGGATTTTTCAACCAGAGGGATAGCTGTTAGGTAAGAAAGTAGGAAGTTTTGGGGCAGGTATGACTACACTATTTCAGGATAGTGTAGTGAAGCTTTAGTAAACCACAGATTGATTTTATCTATACAGTATCACTGGCTTAGAGCTGATGAAAATTTTCTTCAGCTCTTGTAATTCATTGCATTATAATCTTAACTGTTGGCATTGCAAGTTGTCCTCATTTTTCTGTGTATTCTTATATCTTTAAAAGAGTACCATAAAGAGTTTTAGGCTTTTAGTCATATGACATTTAGATTGGAACCATGGTAGCTGTTATAAAAATCTTTCCATGACCTGAGAAAGTTTCTTTGTGATCCATTCCCTTTCAATAGTCAGCTATGAAGGTTAAATTTATATTTCTATAACTTCAGTGAGTTTTCCTGATATTTGAACTCTGCATACATAGAATCATTAATCATTTATTCTTTTATGTGCTTTTTTGCACTTATGTATTTGTGAGATTCATCCATCACTGCATATAGCAGTAGCTTATTTATATATTTATTTTGATTCATAGAACTCCACTGGATAAAGATATCATAATTTGTTAATGCATTCTCGTGTTGGTAGATATTTGAAATTTTTTCTAGTTTAGGAGAAATTATGAATGAAGATTTTATTAAAATTATTGAAGAAGTCCTTTCCAAAACATATACAACCATTTTTCTTCCATATTCCACCTAGGAGTTAAATTGCTGTTATCATGGGGTAGGCATATGTTTACCTATGTTAAGAACTATTTAACAGTTTGGCAAGTTGGAGATATTATTGTACACTCCCACCAGCAATAAATGAAGATTCTAATCATTCCATATCCTCATCGTCAATCAATAGTTAGTCTTTTTAAATTTTATACATTATAGCTGGTGCCTTGTGGTATCGAATCATGGTTTTAAATTTCATTTTCCTTATGGTTAATGACATTGAGCATCTTTTCATATTCTTGGTTGTCATCCATATATCTTCTTTTGAGGAAGAATATTTTGTTGATTAAAATTTTTTATTGTGTTTTTAGTTTTCTTTATATATTGTGGATATAATTCTTTTATCAGTTATGTGATTTCTAAATATTTTTTCCCTGTCTGTATCTTTCAAAGAACAGAAGGTGTTAATTTGATGAAATCCAGTTCATCAAGTTTTCCTTTTATAGATCATGCTTTTAATGTTATATCCTATGTTTTCTCCTATTGCTATATAATTTTAGATTTCACATTTAGGTCAATTATCCATTTTAAATTAATTCTTGTATAACATGCAAGGTATGGATCAAAGTTAAATTCTTTTTCATATTGATATGCAATTTGTTGAAAAGACAATTCTTCAATAAATTTCATTTACACCCTTTAAAAAATAAAGTGGCTATCTATGTGTAAGTATATTTCTATATTCTGTCTAGAAACAATCTTTCTATCTTTATGTGGCTATGGCATTTTTTAACTACTGTAGCTTTATAGTAAGTCTTGAAGTCAAGTCATATTAGTTCTCCATTTTATTCTTTTACAAAGTTATTTGGCTATTCTAGTTTCTCTGCTTTTCCCCATGAATTTTAAAATAAACTTGCCAATATTTACCAAAACAAACAACTTTCTCAGGTTTTACTTGGGATCTCTTTGAATCTATAGCTCAATTAGCAGAGAACATCTAACATCTTAACAATATTCAATCTTCCAATCCACAAATATGTGTATTGCTCCATTTGTTTAGAACCTCTTTTATTCTTTCAGTAATGTTTTATATTATTTACTATTTAGGTCTTCCACATTTTTTCTAAATTGATCTATATTTCATATTTTTAACAGCTTCATTAGGATATAATGTATATAACATACAGTTCAGCCACTTAAAGTGTAAAATTCTGTGGGTTGACTTTCACTGTCTTGATGGTGTTCTTTGAAGCATGAAAGTTTTTGCTATTGCTGAAGTTAAATTTGTCTTTTTTTCTTTATTTGCTTATGCTCTTGGTGTCACATCAAAAAAAACCATTGCCTAATTCAAGATCATGAAGATGTATACCTATGTTTTCTTCTAGGGGTCTTATAGTTTTAGCTCTTACTTTTTAGGTCTTTGAATACATTTTAAGTTGATTTGTGTACTTGTCGTGAGGTCAGGGTCTAACTCATTCTTTTGTGTATAGATATCCAGTTTTCCCAGCACCATTTGTTGAAAACAATATGAGTATTAAGGATAAATGCTATATTGCTACAGATAAAAATAGCCCATGGTTTTACAATAGTGAGAAAAGTCAGTGAATTTCTACAACAGGTCAAGCACTGTACTAAGCCCTGGAATGGATTGATGAGTAAGACAGACATTGTCACTTTGGAGCTTATGGTGTAGCTCTAAAAAAGGGTGCTAGATGTCATTCCTGAATATTTAAAATATATATACCAAAAGTTACAAATCACATATGTTAGAAATATTGCATATGCATGCTTAGTATTCATTTCAGAATCCTTTCATCAGTTTTTGAGATGGTGTAAATTTTGCATAAACGTTGTGGTCTCATAAAATGCATGCAATTGGACACAAAATTTAATATTTATTTTTGTGATTCTGATTCCCTTAACTCACCAAAATGTTTCATAGGAGAAAAAAAAAAAGTTCCCCAAGCCTTACGAGATTATTTTAGGTCTATGCAAAGCTTGTTTTTTCCCCTGGAGAAATAGGAAGTCATGTCTGCCCAAGAGTAAACAAATTGTGCAAGGCAGTTTAAATTTGGTCGGAAACTGAGAATCCACAAGATTTGGTTTGGTTCTAAACATAGAGAAACATTATTGCTTCTTTCCTCATTCCCATCCTGACTAGCCCCCTACTGTTACATGATTACTAACCACATCAAATGCTTTGTTCAACCTAATTTTAAAGTGTTCAACTTCTAAAGGATTGTTATTCATTAACAAAGATTAAATTGTGTTATTTCCTAGTCTGTATCAATCAAATTATATGAACTCAGTCGCAATTCTCTATATGAAGACTAGATGGTATATGGAAGGAAAAGAATTTTTTTAACTTAATTGATACTCCAAGTTAGAAAAAAAATTAAAAAAACAAAACCCTCTCTAACTCAAAAGCAATATAAGGCTAAGCGAACATTGGAAAACTTGGAGAAGACTCAGAAACCAGACATTAGAAAAGCGTCTATCTGGAATGGCTTAACGATCCACATGCCGACACAGCAGGTCTGGGCCAAAGTGTTTCATGAGGTCTTTTGCAGCTCAGATAGGCAATGATTCTCTAAATCCATGTCGGAACATGTGATTGAGTGAAACTGCAAAAACCAGAATCCCATTATAATTCAATTTGAGATTGGCACCTGTCCCCACAGCAGGGCTAACCCCATATTTTACCCATTTGATCTTTTGCTCTCCACTAAAAAATGATGGAAGGATATTTATTGTGCAGTAATATAAATACACTTTGAAACTAGTGCTTGTGCATGAACCTCCCAGAAACTGAGGTTATTCTTGCTCAAAAACATGAAAGTGAAACACGGCTCAGTAAAAACACCGGATAATCTACACACACACTGAGACCCAGAAGTCAGGGCTACCTAACACTCTTCCCCAGACACTCTCTATCTTGGTTAGTGGAACTATCAACTTGAGATCCTGAGGTGGAAAACTCTTCTTTGTTTCCCATGTTAATGACCAAGTTGTGAAAATTTGATCTCCAAAGTATTTCTTACAGAGGAGTTCTCTTTTTGTCACTCCTAGGTCTATATCACAGTTCCAGCCCTTGGCATCTTTTACCTGTTCTAGTGCAATAGATTCTTACAGAAATAATAAAACCTTAAATGCATAGCAAAGAATATAAGGAATAGTATAAAATGCATGTGATAAATGTATCTAGCTTAAGAAATAAAGCAATATCCATACAGCTGAAGTAGCCTGTGTAGTACTATTCCCTGACCACCTGCCCCTGCTGCCACAAGTTCTGCAGAGGTAGCTTCAATCTTGAACTGGAAGTCTATCATTTCCATGCATGCTTTTATACTCTTCATGTGTGTGTGTATGTGTGTGTGTGCTCATATAAATACCACACACACTTATACTTGCTATTTTATTTTCTGTTTCTTTCTGTAACTTAATGTTTACCACTTAACACTTTTTGAAAGCTATCCTCGATGATTTGCAAAGTTTTAATTTGCTTATTTTCATAGTTTGCGTTAAATTGTGTGACCATATCACAGTTTATCCATTCTCTTGTTGATGGACAATTAGGCTGTTTCTAGCTTTTCATATAAATAAGGCTGCTATGAACATTCTTTGACCTGCCTTTTTGGGTAATATGCCTGCGTTCTTTAGATTGTGTAGCTGGGAGTGGTGCATAAAGGGGTATCACATCTTTAGCCAGTATTCTCTCTCAAGGGGCTATAACACTTTTCACCTCTGCTGGCAGTTTATGCATGCCTTCTGCTCTATGTCCTCTGTAATACATTTGACCCTTGAACAACATGGGTTTGAACAGTGGGGGTCCATTTATGAGGGTTTTTTCCAATAAATACATACTTCAGTACTGCACAGTCCTCTGCTAGTTGAATGCCTGGATGTGGAACCATGGATATGGAGGGTCAATTGTAAAGTTATATGTGGATTTTTGACTGCATAGGGATTAGTGCATTGTTCAAGGGTCTACTGTATTAGGTATTGCTGATTGTTAGAGGATCTAATCTAGAGGACTTGATCTCTAGTTGACTCAAGAGCTGGATCCAGGCAACTGGAGGCTCCTCACCCCTCTTCTATCCTTGGAATGTACATTTTGCCCACTGTTCCCATGATGAGAGTTGTTTTCAAGGACTCAGCCTTGGGAAAACAAGGTGTTGTTTAGACATATTCTGGACTGAATATGTGACTGAACCGTGTTAAGATCTCTATATATAAACTTTTAAGATTCTGGTGGGTGGATGTGGAGATCTACTTCTCTTGTGGTCGCCCAAGACAAGTGTAATGTGTAAGGCCCCTTGTTTATTAAATCTGCTATTTACTAATCGGCGTGATCTGCCTCTTTCTTCAGTCTCTCCTTGCCCTTTGTGCACAAGGGCCAGTTTCATATTATACCCAGGAAACTCTCAAGTTTGCAAACCAACACTGACTTCTTAATTTTTACAAAATTTTGAAGTATTGAATTATTCGCCACCTTGGTTTTGATTTGTTTTCACTTGAATTCAAGTGAGATACAGTATCTCTAAAGGTTTTTTGACTGCCTTGATTTCTTCTATGAATTGCCTCTTCATAGTATTTGCTGTTTTCTGTCAGGTCATTTTTGTTTTTCTTATTGATTTGTAGGTATTACTTACCTATTCTAAATACCAATTCTTTATCTCCTTTGCCTTGTGGCTTGGCTTTTCTCACTTTTTAAATGGGGTCTTGTGATAACAATAGTATTTTATTTTAGTGTAATAGAATTAACATTTTCCTTTATGAATTATGTGTTTGTCTAAAAATGTTTTATCCTAATCTGAGGGAAACATTTTCTTCTTACATTTTCAAATGTTGGTTTTCATATGTGGGAAAGTAATTCACCAGAATTGATTTTTATGTAGGCCATGAAGTAGAGAACTGATTTTTATTATTATTATTATTATATGGAAGGCTATTATTGAAGGGTTTATCCTTTTCCACTGATCTGTAGAGACCATGTTAAGTCAAGTTTTAATGATACATGGGACTGTCTGTTTTGTTTCATTAATCTGTTTTTCTATTTCTGTGAAATACCACATTGCCTTTATCAATTCAGCATTATAATCATTTTGATATCCAGTTCAGTAAATATCTCTCCTCATTCTCTTTTTCCTCTTCCTCTTTAGAAATGTCTTTAATCTCTTGGAAATTTTTATTTCCTTAAAACTTTTTAAGTCCTTCTTTTAAGTTCGATGAAAAAACCTTTGGATTTTGTTCAGCATTTCAGGAATTTGTATATGAAATGAGGAGAGAATTGTCATATGTATGATTTTAATCATCTTATCCACTGACCTGCTTTTTTGCTCTGTTTATTTTGTTGCTATCAGGAAGATTATATTTTTAAAGTTATACATTAGTGTTCCCAGTTGCTAAGATATAAAAATATGATTTTAAGAATAATTTATGTTTATTGATTTCTCTGCACTGTCATTAAATTTAATAATTTGGATTTAGATTCATTTTAGTTTTCTGAATAGACAACATTTTTTCTGAAAACAATGGTAATTTTATTGCTATCTTTGAATTTATTATTTTCCCTTATCTTATTTTGATAGGATCTCCAGTACATTGTTTAATATAAGGGGTGATAGTGAGTATGCTTGCTGATTTTATGGGGAATACTAAATTTTAGTACTAAGTATGGAAGTTTGCTGTATGTTTGTTCTTGTTGTGGTGGTTTTCTTTAAAGATATAAAGGAAGAAGTCAGCTGGCAAACGTGAGACAGTTGCCACATAAAGGGCTGTACTGGCATTTGGGTAATTGAGCCTTTGAACCACTTACTCCCACACCAGTGGCAGATGTCTGCTTCTTGCTCAGCCAAACCATTTTTCTGGCAGAGAAGACTGGACAATGGTGTGAGTTCCTTCAGTAGCAAATGTCCTGTCATGTTAATTCACTGCTGTTTTTGGAAAACTTTAAGTTTACTTTCATATCAGCTTATTTACTTATGAAATTCTGTATATAAATATTATGAGTAAATAATTACATAGCAATGGGGAACTAGAAATTCCATGCACGTCTTCTATAATTCTTAACATTTTTCTTCTATCCAGTAAAAATTATTAAATTATATCAAAAGAAAAAAATAGAACAAAGCCCTGATTTGAGGTTAGTCTTCAGTCTCACTTTTAAAGACTCTTTATTTTTATAACTAAGCAGATATCTGGCTTTTTCTGTAGGGGTTCCTTTCCCCTGCAGCCCAATCAAACAGTGGCTTCCAATCTATTATGTCCTCTTGCATGTTTGTACGCTTTGTTTATTTTTGATTCACCCTCTTCACCAGCCTTTCCTCCTTCCTTCCTTCTTGTTGTAATAATCTCCTGAACTCCTAAATATTCTCTATTTAGCAAAGACATTAATATCTGTCCAGCAGCATCCCTCTTCACCTCAACTTTGCCCTTTCCATTCAACCCTCTACTGTCATCGTGGCTGATTTCAACCTAACTAACCACTCAATGCTGTGCTCTCTTAGTTCCTTAGTGGTTCAAGTACCTCTGTTTCAGGGTTCCTTATTCTCAGTAGACCTTCAGTCCAGCACATTCTGTCTGTGTCAGCCTCCTCTTATCTCCATTGTGTGCATATGTGTAGATGTGTGTGTGTCCACTTAGAGTTATCATCAATATGATAAATACTCTATTGCAAATATCGCTTTTCTTCCTTGATATGCTTTCATTCTGAAACACTGATCTGGAAAATGTCCAACCCTTGATGAACCCAAACACCTGAATTCTCTGTGCTGTTTCTGATTTTCCTAAGCATCATCAAAGAAAAAAGTCTATTTGAATTTAAGTTGTTTTTCAATAAATATTTGAGAATACTTGAGAGCACTCAGTGTATATTTGAGCAGCTAATTTCTGTCAGGCATGGATACAGGTATTGGGGTACACATGGTAAATAAGAAAATAAAGTCTGTATCTCAAGTATAAATACACTGAATTTTATAGCCTATACGTGTGTGTGTACATATATATACACGTGTGTGTTTGTGTGTATGTACATATATATATATATATATAAACATGAGAGAGAGAGAGAAAGCAGCAACAAGAGAGTGGGGTGGACTTCCCTGGTGGTGCAGTGGTTAAGAATCTGCCTGACAATGCAGGGGGCACAGGTTTCATCCCTGATCCGGGAAGATCCCACATGCCGCAGAGCAACTAATCCCATGTGTCACAACTACTGAGCCTGCACTCTAGAGCCCACAAGCCACAACTACTGAGCCCACGTGCCACAACTACTGAAGCCCGTGCACCTAGGCCTCGAGCTCCACAACAAGAGAAGCCACCGCAATGAGAAGCCCACATACCACAATGAAGAGTAGCTCCTGCTCGCTGCAACTAGAGAAAGCCTGCACACAGCAACAAAGACCCAACACAGCCAAAAAAAAAAAAAAAAAAAAGAGAGTGGGGGCACTGGCACTACCAGATATTAGAATATCATATAAAGCCAAGTTCATCTCATTTATACTAACCCATCTCCTAGAGCCTCTAGTTTCCTAAACATCTTGACATTGTATGAGCCCTTCCTTCCCAACATAATATACAATGAATTTGTACACATGCATCCTTCATTCTATTTGTATGTGTATGTTTGTGTGTGTGTATAAGGATAAAAGAAGTATAGAATAACAATCATATTTTTCATAAATTTTGAAATTGTAAATTATTTGTTCTTTACATTCTTTTACGATTTTCTGTGCTTTCTAAATTTTCTGTAGCAATTAACTACTACTCTTATTAAAAATAAATAGCTTTCAAGTGTGTGAAACTAACAGCTATAAGAAATAAAAAGTGTTTTGGTAATTTTAGACATAAGCATAATATAATAATGTGGGCCTTTGTCATTCCCTTGATGAAGATAACCAAAAAAAACAACAACAAAAAAATCCAAACAAATTAGGCAGGGAATTTGTAGTGATACAAACTCTTCAATATGCAAACTGAAGAATAGACCAATTCAAGATTGACCTAGTTCAATAATCATTATCTATGAGTAGTTAACCATCCTATGGTCATAGAGATTGAAAACTTAAGTATGTATATATTTAAAAAATAGTAACTCTATAGTTCACATAATTAGAGAGCCTATACCCAAATAGTACTGAACACTAGATAACACTATTAACATTTTTGTAAGCTATCTGCATATTGACATAGGATTATCATTCTTTGTTCCCCATCTTAATTTGATAATTTGCTAAAAATTTACCTCTATTTCATATACAGTTGAAATACCTTAATGTTGGCTTTATAAAACTAAATTTAAAAATTGCAATCTACTTAGAAATCCTTAAAAAAGAGTCTCTCTCTCCCTCTCTCTCTCTCTCTCTCTCTCTCTCTCTCTATATATATATATATATATATATACACACACACACAAATATATACATACACACAATGCAAACTAGCCAATACTTCTTTTTGATACCCAATAGGCCCATAAGAATTATTTTTCACAATGAACAACACTGTTTTGTCCTGCTCAGAGAAATCTATCATTATTTCTATCTTGTTGTAGGCTAAAATAATCAAGCATATTATACAACAAAATCATAACAACATAATTTGAACCACTGAGACATAAAACATGATTTTACAAACATAACTTTGACAGTTGAACATGCAGAGTTATGGAAGTTTTACTGCAATTCTGTGGGCTGTGTATTGAAGTTTATCATTGTTTGACATCAGTTTTACCTTCTGTAGTTGCATCCTTCAAATATATCATGCTGTCTGGTAGCAAAGTGGATAATTTTGAACTCATGTTTATAGATAGATACCATGTCCATTATTTAGAGAGGTAAAGTGAATTCTCTTGTATAATGTATTGTTCAAGCATTATCAGTTACTAACATCCAGCTCTTTGCTACATCTACTTAAAAGAAATATACAGTACTTGCTGGCATTAGCAGTAAATGCAGTGGAATTCCTGATTTCAGTTATGGATTATCTTTATCTCAAGAAAATAGGTGATTAGGCAGGAAAACAGTTTCTTGTGTGATGGATTGGATTGTGATATTACTAAATGCAGTTTGGCAAAGACAGCATTAGAAACGCATAAAATGTCATTACAGAAGACTTGGCTGATACTGTCAGAACAGAGCTACACTGAAGTGTCAGTAACTTTAGTGTTTAAGTTTGGTACAGGCAAGCACCTGGCACAAAGAAAAGACAGCAAGTAAAAAGGAAGGAAAGGCTAAAAAAGAGAGGAAAAGAAGTCACATAACATAATGCTTATTTTCCTCTGAAGAGGTTATTATACTTCCGAAAAACATGTTGCTGCTTTTTACATTGAGACTAGTTATATATCCATCACAGGCTATGTAGCTACCACAGCTAACAGTATCATTAATAATTTCTTTTTTACAGATTTATTGAGGAATAAATGACAACTAAAATTGTGTATATTTAAAGTGTATGTGGTGATTTGATATACATGTACATGGTGAAATGATTACCACAATCAAGTTAATTATCACATCCATCACCTCATACAGTTCACACTCTCTCTGTCTCTGTCTCTGTCTCTGTCTCTTTTTCATTTTCTAGTAGTGAGAATGCTTAAAGTCTCCTCTCAATTAATTTCAAGTATATAATACCGAATTATTAACTATAGGCACCATGCTGTACATTAGATCCTCAGACCTTATTCGTCTTATAACTGAAAGTTTATATTCTTTGACCTGTATCTACCCATTTTCCCCATCTCCCAGCTCCTGGCAACCATCGTTCTACTCTCTGTTTCTATAAGATTGGGACTTTTTTTTTTATTCCACATATAAATGATACTATACAATATTTGTCTTTATCTGGCTTATTTCACTTAACATAATCTCCTCCATGTTCATCCATAGCAAATGGCAGGATCTCCTTCCTTTTTATGTCTGAATAATCTTTCTTTCTCTCTCTCTATCTATCTATCTATACACACACCATATTTTCCTTATCCATTCATCTGTCAATGGGAACTCTTAAGTTGATTGTGACCCATAGAACATAACAGAGAGCAAAGAAATAAACCCACGTTTACATGGTGAACTAAACTTTGACAAGGGCACTAAGAACATACCATGGGAAAAGGACAGTTGCTTCAATAAATGGTGTTGGAAAAAAATGGACATCCACAGGACGAAGAATTAAACTGGACCCCCATCTTACACCACTAACAAAAATTAACTTGAAATGTATTAAAGACTTAAATGTAAGACCTGCAACCCTAAAACTCCTTGAGGAAAAGATAGGGAAAAAGCTCCTTGACACTGGTTTTGTCAGTGAGTTTTTGGATGCAACAGCAAAAGCACAGGTATCAAAAGCTAAAATAAACAAGTTGGATTACATCAAACTGAAAAGCTTCTTTACAGCAAAGGAAATCATCAAAAAATTAGAAAGACAACTTACAGAATGAAAGAAAATATTTGCAAATCACATATTTGATATGGGGTTAATATTCCAAAATGTATAAGGAATTCATACAACTCAGTAGCAAAAAACCCCCAAATCATCCAATTAAAAAATGGACAAAGGATCCAAATAGAAAGTTTTGCAAAGAAGACATACCGATGGCCTACAGGAACATGAAAATATGCTCAACATCACTAATCATGAGGGACATGCACATCAAAACCACAGGGAGATATCATCTCACACCTGTTAGGGTAACTACTATGAAGACAAGATATAACAAGTCTTGACAAGGGTGTGAAGAAAAGGGAATTCTTTCTCACTATAGGTGGGAATGTAAATTTGTACAGTTATTATGGAAAACAGTATGGAGTTTTCTCAAAAAATCAAAAATCAAATTATCATGAATAGCATCTATTTCAAGAAATGCAGTCTTTTCAATACTTCCTTGCAAAGTTTTTCTCAAAAAATCAAAAATCAAATTATCATGAACAGCATCTATTTCAAGAAATCCAGTCTTTTCAATACTTTCTTGCAAATTTACCTAGTAATGCAAAGTTTAAAGTTCCTTAGGATGGGTCCTGCGTATAATTTAGTTTAGGGCTATTTTAGCTTCACTGCTAGGACTGTTTTGAGGACTGTATCTGAGATGTTTGAGACATTTCCACCCTGCCTCTTGGGAGTACAAACTCTTCTGAGCCCTCTGTGAGCCCTGGAAATATTTCAACTGCTTCTGTCAGGTGGTTCTTTTTCTGGCCTTAGATATTTTCTTCTCAAACGTATACAGATGAGTACTCTGCCAATGACTTGTTAGGCTTCCTCTGCCTATTTCTGTAAGTCTCTCTCTGAAGCCCCCTCCTTTTAGACACATTGGCCCCTCTGAATTGTAATTGCTCTCTCATGAGCAAGAATGCCTGGCTGTTTCTTCTTCTCCTTCCTGTGTTACATCCTGAAAATGTCATGCAAGCAATAAGCTGGTGCAATCATTTGGATCACCTTATTTGTTTCTGTTTTCTCAGGAATCACAGGCCTGAGCTGCCTGTTGTCAAATGTATGAAAACTAGTGTTTTATAGATCTAGCCCTGTTTTCAAATTAATTTTTTTCAAATTTTTCAAATTGTTAAATGGGGGAGTGTTTCTCCATCTTGGCTGGAAACAAACATTTTTTGTTTGGGGTATTTTACAATTTTGATTTTCAATTGAATTATTTTTTTCTGAAGCTCATATACTCTATGAATGCAGTTCCATATGATTTTTAATCTGAAACCTATGTGTTTGATTAAAGAGAAAAAAATATCTGAGGAGTAGAATTTGGAAGAATACAATTTTAATTTTTTTTTCAAATTTGCATACTTTTTGGTCTTTTGTGTGCTTCTAATACCAGTAAGAATAAACTATTTTTATGAACTGAATGTTTTTGTCCCTCCAAAATTCATATGTTGAAGGACTAACCCCAAGTTGTGATGGTATTTGGAGATGTGACCTTTGGAGGGTAATTAGAGTCAGATGAGGTCATGAGAGTGGTGTTCTCATGATGAGATAAACATCCTTGTAAGAAGAGACACCAGAGAGCTTGCTCACTCTCTCTCCCCGTGTGCACAGAAAGAAGAGTTCATAGGAACGCACAGTGATATGGTGGCTACTTTATAAGCCAAGACAAGAGGCCTCAGAATGAAATCTACCCTGCCCACACCTTGATCTTGGACTTCCTAGCCTCTACAACTGTGAAACATATTTTTTTGTTTGTTTGTTTTGTTTTGTTTTTTCTATTTAAGCTACCCAGTCTATGGTATTTTGTTAAGGCAGCCCAAGCTAACTAAGACAACTATTAATACCAAAATTTATGTAAAGAAGATTGAATTTTTTTCTATCATGAGTATATTAGAATGAGATTAACAGATTTAAAGCACAGAAATTATTCCCACTGAATGTGTATTTAGATGAGGTGTGTGTGTGTGTGTTTGTGTGTATTTAGATGGGAATTAATCCTTCCCTGGGTGAGGAGAAGTTGAAATCTGGATCTGTCATTTTTTAGCAAAAAATGTCAATCAAATGAGTAGGCTTTAGAATTTGGCTCTCTCAATTTAATCCTGACACTAGCACACATCAGTTGCAAGATCATGTACAAGTTAAAGTCTCTCATCTGTTAAAATGGAAAAATAATAAGAGTTTTTATCATGTAAGTTTTTTTTTTGAGTATTTAAATTGAAGAAAATAATCTAAAACACTTACTATAGACATGTTAATTTATCATTAATTTTAGTGATTATTTTTATCACTACTAACTATGCTACTTTGGACATGTAAGTTACATAACCTCTCTAAATTTGTTTTCTTATCTCTAAAATTGATAAGGATTCTTACTTTAAGAACTCAAAGAAAAAAGAATAATGTAGAACTACTGAACACAATTTGATTCAGAGTGTATGTTAATAAGTAATATTTTAATTTTTAAAAATACTTACAGTTCTATATTTGATATTTTAGAATTAACTTTATTGTTCCAAAAGTGTTCTCACCAAAAGTTCTTTAGTGTGTGCGTGTGTGTGTGTGCGTGTGCTTGTGTGTGTGTGTAGTATTCTTCCTTAGGAACGTACCGTTTCTTGTTTTCTTAGAATGCAATAGAAAAATGAACTGTATTTCAATACATTAATTTTTCATCCTGGTGAGAAAACTGGCAATAAATAACAATCTTATTTAAAGATCACAGGAGTAGGCCATTTGGAGTTTTTGTGTAGTGTCAATGTATCAGAAATCTTTGTTGAACCACTACATGAGTCCACACTAGACCAAAAAGCATAAAGATCACATCAAAGTTGTATTCCTTCTAGCAGCAGAATCATTGGGATGGAATGTTAAAAAAAAAAAAAAGACTATTTCAAATAGCACTGATTCTTGTTTAAATTAAAGTAAGTGGGAATTTCCCCAGTATCAATCTTAATTAACAGAAGACCTTTCTCCATAAATGGTGAACTACCATTATTTCTAATGACAGAAATAATCAAAATTTCAGGTTCAACAAACAGGACAGAATAATAGCCATATATTGGTTTTCTAAATTTTAACAGTCTATTAAATTTGTAGTTTGAAGCTGTTTAGAATAGCTCTCTTAAACTAATGTACTGCTAAGCCAGGACATGTGTTGGATATGGCAATTCTAGAAGCATCATTTATAGTATATTAAACTTTATTTTGAGATAATTGTAGTGCAGTGGAAAGGAATAATACAGAAAAATCCCATGTGCTCTTTACCCAGTTTCCCCCAATGATATCTTGCAAAACAGTTGTGCACTATTAGAATCAGTATATTGACAGTAATGTAGTCATGATTCAGAATATTTTCATTAGCATGAGGATCCTTCACATTGCTTTTGTAGAGCCTCACTTCTCTCTCACCTCCACCCTTCCTTCATCCCTAGCAACCAGTAATATGTTCTCTATTTCTATAATTTTGTCTTTTCAAGAGTTTTATGTAAATGGCCTATGCAGTATGTAATATACAGAAATTAACTCAGCATAGTTCTATGGAGATTTGTCCAGGTTCATTCCTTTTTCTTTTTTAAATTTTTTAATTCATTTTTTTATACACCAGGTTCTTATTAGTCATCAGTTTTATACACATCAGTGTATACATGTCAGTCCCAACCTCCCAATTCTTCACACCACCATCCCCACACCCCTGTGCCTTTCCCGCTTTGGTGTCCATACACTTGTTCTCTACATCTGTGTCTCAATTTCTGCCCTGCAAACTGGTTCATCTGTACCATTTTTCTGTGTTCCACATATATGCGTTAATGTAAGATATTTGTTTTTCTCTTTCTGACTAACTTCACTCTGTATGACACTCTCCAGATCCATCCACGTCTCAACAACTGACCCAATTTTGTTCCTTTTATGGCTGAGTAATATTCCAGTGTATATATGTCCCACATCTTCTTTATCCATTCATCTGTTGATGGGAATTTAGGTTGCTTCCATGACCTGGCTGTTGTAAATAGTGCTGCAGTGGACATTGGGGTGCATGTGTCTTTTTGAATTATGATTTTCTCTGGGTATATGCCCAGTAGTGGGACTGCTGGATCATATGATAACTCTATTTTTAGCTGTTTAAGGAACCTCCATACTGTTTTCCATAGTGGCTATATCAATGTACATTCCCACCAACAGTGCAAGAGGATGCCCTTTTCTACACACCCACTCCAGCATTTGTTGTTTGTAAATTTTCTGATGATGCCCATTCTAACTGGAGTGAGGTGATACCTCATTGTAGTTTTGATTTGCATTGCTCTAATTAGTGATGTTGAGCAGCTTTACATGGGCTTTTTGGTCATCTATATGTCTTCCTTGGAGAAATGTCTATTTAGGTCTTCTGCCCATTTTTGGATTGGGTTGTTTGTTTTTTTAATATTGAGCTGCATGAGCTGTTTATATATTTTGGAGATTAATCCTCTGTCCGTTGATTCGTTTGCAAATATTTTCTCCCATTCTTAGGGTTGTCTTTGTGTCTTCTTTATGGTTTCCTTTGCTGTGAAAAACCTTTTAAGTTTCATTAGGTGCCATTTGTTTATTTTTGTTTTTCTTTCCATTAATTTAGGAGGTGGATCAAAAAAGATCTTGCTGTGATTTATGACAAAGAATGTTCCTCCTATGTTTCCCTCGAAGAGTTTTATAGCGTCCTGTCTTACATTTAGGTCTCTAATGCATTTTGAATTTATTTTTGAGTATGGTGTTAGGCAGTGTTCAAATTTCATTCTTTTACATGTAGCTGTCTAGTTTTCCCAGCACCACTTATTGAACAGTCTGTCTTTTCTCCATTGTATATCCTTGCCTCCTCTGTCATAGATTAGTTGACCACAGGTGCCTGGGTTTATCTCTGGGCTTTCTATCCTATTCCATTGATCTATGTTTCTGTTTTTGTGCCAATACCATATTCTCTTGATTACTGTAGCTTTGTAGTATGGTCTGAAGTCAGGAAGTCTGACTCCTCCAGCTCCGTTTTTTTCCCTCAAGGCTGCTTTGGCTATTCGGGCTCTTTTGTGTCTCCACACAAATTTTAAGATTTTTGTTCTAGTTCCATAAAAAATGCCATTGCTAATTTGATAGGGATTGCATTGAATCTGCAGTTGCTTTGGGTAGTGTAGTCATTTTCACAGTATTCTTCCAATCCAAGAATATGGTATATCTCTCCATCTGTTGGTATCATCTTTAATTTCTTTCATCAGTGTCTTATAGTTTTCTTCATACAGGTCTTTTTTCTCCCTAGATAGGTTTATTCCTAGGTATTTTATTCTTTTTGTTGCAGTGGTAAATGGGAGTGTTTCCTTAATTTCTCTTTCAGATTTTTCATCAATAGTGTATAAGAATGCAAGAGATTTCTGTGCATTAATTTTGTATACTGCAACTTTACCAAATTCATTGATTAGCTCTAGTAGTTTTCTGGTAGCATCTTTAGGATTTTCTATGTATAGTATCATGTCACCTGCAAATAGTGACAGTTTTATTTCTTTTCCAATTTGTATTCCTTTTATTTCTTTTTCTTCTCTGATTGCCATGGCTAGGACTTCCAAAACTATGTTCAATAATAGTGGTGACACTGGACATCCTTGTCTTGTTCCTTATCTTAGAGGAAATGCTTTCAGTTTTTCACTGCTGAGAATGATGTTGGCTGTGGGTTTGTCATATACGGCCTTTATGATGTTGAGGTAGGTTCCCTCTATGCCCACTTTTTGGAGAGTTTTTAATCATAAATGGGTGTTGAATTTCTTCAAAAGATTTTTCTTCATCTATTCAGATGAGCATATGGTTTTTGTTCTTCAATTTGTTAATATGGTGTATCACATTGTTTGATTTGCATATATTGAAGCATCCTTGCATCCCTGGGATAAATCCTACTTGATCATGGTGTATGATCCTTTTAATGTTTGCTAGTATTTTTCTGTTTGCTAGTATTTTGTTGAGGATTTTTGCATCTATATTCATCAGTGATATTGGTCTGTAATTCTCATTTTTTGTAGTATCTGTGTCTCGTTTTCTTATCAGGGTGATGGTGGCCTCATAGAATTAGTTTGGGAGTGTTCCTTCCTCTGCAGTTTTTTGGAAGCATTTGAGAAGGATTGGTGTTAGCTCTTTTCTAAATGTTTGATAGAATTCACCTGTGAAGCCATCTGGTCCTGGACTTTTGTTTGTCGGAAGATGTTTAAGCACAGTTTCAATTTCATTACTTGTGATTGGTCTGTTCATAATTTCTATTTCTTCCTGGTTCAGTCTTGGAAGGTTATACCTTTCTAAGAATTTGTCCACTTCTTCCAGGTTGTCCTCTTTTTCTTGATGAGTCTGACTAATGGTTTATCAATTTTGTTTATCTGCTCAAAGAACCAGCTTTTAGTTTTAATGATCTTTGCTATTGTTTTCTTTGTTTCTATTTCATTTATTTCTGCTCTGATCTTTATGATTTCTTTCCTTCTGCTAACTTTGGATTTTGTTTTCTTCTTTCTCTAGTTCCTTTTGGTGTAAGGTTAGATTGTTTATTTGAGATTTTTCTTGTTTCTTGAGGTAGGCTTGTATAGCTATAAGCTTCGCTCTTATAACTGCTTTTGCTGCATCCCATAGGTTTTAGATTGTCGTGTTTCGTTGTCATTTGTCTCTAGGTATTTTTTGATTTCCTCTTTGATTTCTTCAGTGATCTCTTGGTTATTTAGCACCGTATTGTTTAGCCTCCATGTGTTTGTGTTTTTTACGTTTCTTTCCCTGTAATTCATTTCTAATCTCATAGTGTTGTGGTTAGAAAAGATGCTTGATATGATTTCAATTTTCTTAAATTTACTGAGGCTTGATTTGTGACCCAAGATGTGATCTATCCAGGAGAATGTTCCATGAGCACTTGAGCAGAAAGTGTAATCTGCTGTTTTTGGATGGAATGTGCTATAAATATTAATTAAATCTATCTGGTCTGTTGTTTCATTTAAAGCTTCTGTTTCCTTATTTATTTTCATGTTGGATGATCTGTCCATTGGTGTAAGTGAGGTATTAAAGTCCCCCACTATTATTGTGTTACTGTCGATTTCCTCTTTTATAGCTGTTAGCAGTTGTCTTATGTATTGAGGTGCTCCTGTGTTGGGTGCATAAATATTTACAATTGTTATATCTTCTTCTTGGATTGACCCCTTGATCATTATGTAGTGTCCTTCTTTGTCTCTTGCAATAGTCTTTATTTTAAAGTCTATTTTATCTGATATGAGAATTGCTACTCCAGCTTTCTTTTGATTTCCATTTGCATGGAATATGTTTTTCCTTCCCCTCACATTCAATCTGTGTGTGTCCCTAGGTCTAAAGTGTGTCTCTTGTAGACAGCATATAAATGGGTCTTGTTTTGGTATCCATTCAGGCAGTCTATGTCTTTTGGTTGGAGCATTTAATCCATTTACATTTAAGGTAATTATCGATATGTATGTTCCTATTACAATTTTATTAATTGTTTTGGGTTTGTTATTGTAGGTCTTTTCCTTCTCTTGTTTTTCCTGCCTAGGGAAGTTCCTTTAGCATTTGCTGTAAGTCTGGTTTGGTGGTGCTGAATTCTTTTAGCTTTTGCTTGTCTGTAAAGATTTTCATTTCTCCGTCGAATCTGAATAAGATCTTTGCTCAGTAGAGTAATCTTGGTTGTAGGTTTTTCCCTTTCATCACTTTTAATATGTCCTGCTACTGCCATCTGGCTTGCAGAGTTTCTGCTGAAAGGTCAGCTGTTAACCTTATGGGGACTCCCTTGTACATTATTTGTTGCTTTTCCTTTGCTGCTTTTAATATTTTTCTTTGTATTTAATTTTTGATAGTTTGATTAATGTGTGTCTTGATGTGTTTCTCCTTGGATTTATTCTGTATGGGACTGTCTGTGCTTCCTAGACTTTATTGACTATTTCCTTTCCCATATTAGGCATGTTTTCAACTATATCTCTTCAAATATTTTCTCAGTCCGTTTCTTTTTCTGTTCTTCATCTGGGACCCCTATAATTTGAATGTTGATGTGTTTAATGTTGTCCCAGAGGTCTCTGAGAATGTCCTCAATTCTTTTCATTCTCTTTTCTTTATTCTGCTCTGTGGTAGTTATTTCCACTATTTTATCTTCCAGGTCACTTATCCATTCTTCTGCCTCAGTTATTCTGCTATTGATTCCTTCTAGAGAATTTTTAATTTCATTTATTGTGTTCGTCATCATTGTTTGTTTGCTCTTTAGCTCTTCTAGGTCCTTGTCAAACATTTCTTGTATTTTTTTCATTCTATTTCCAACATTTTGGATCATCTTTACTATCATTACTCTGAATTCTTTTTCAGGTAGACTGCCTATTTCCTCTTCATTTGTTTGGTTGGTGGGTTTTTACCTTGCTCTTTCATCTGTTATGTGTTCTCTGTATTCTCATTTTGCTTAACTTACTGTGTTTGGGGACTTCCTTTTGCAAGCTGCAGGTTTGTAGTTCCCATTGTTTTTGGTGTCTGCCCCAGTGGGTAAGGTTGTTTCAGTGGATTGTGTTGGCTTCCTGGTGGAGGGGACTTGTTCCTGTCTTCTTGTGAATGTGGCTTTATTTTATCTTTCTGGTGGGGAGGACTGCATCCTGTGGTGTGTTTTGGGGTGTCTGTGACCTTATTATGATTTTAGGCAGCCTCTCTGCTAATGGGTGGGGTTGTGTTCCTGTCTTGTTAGTTGTTTGACATAGGGTGTCCAGCACTATAGCTTGCTGGTCATTGGATGGAACTGAGTCTTAGCGTTGAGATGGAGATCTCTGGGAGAGCTTTCGCTGTTTGATATTACATGGAGCCAGGAGGTCTCTGTTTGGCCCATGTACTGAATTTGGCTCTCCCACCTCAGAGGCACAGGCCTGACCCAAGGCTGGAGCACCAAGACCCTGTCAGCCACATGGCTCCCAAATCTACAGTTGCTCCAAAGTCCACTTCCTCAATTTTGGGATGATTCATTGTCTATTTAGGTATTCCAGAGATGCAGGGTACATCAAGTTGATTGTGGAGATTTAATCCACTGCTGATGCTGCTGGGAGAAATTTTCCTGTCTCTTCTTTGTTTCCACAGCTTCTGGAGTTCAGCTTTAGATTTGGCCCTGCCTCTGCATGTAGGTCACCTGAGGGCATCTGTTCTGTGCTCAGACAGGATGGATGGTGTTAAAGTAGCATCTGATAAGGGGGCTCTGGCTCACTCAGGCCATAGTGGGGTGGGTGGGTAGGGAGGGATATGGAATGCGGGGCAAGCCTGCTGAGGTAGAGTCCCGCATGATGTTGCAACAGCCTCAGGCATGCTGTGTGTTATCCTGGTGAAATTGTCCCTGTATCACAGGACCCTGGCAGTGGCGGGCTGCACAGGCTCCCAGTAGGGGAGGTGGGGATAGTGACCTGTGCTTGCACACAGACTTTTTGGTGGCTGCAGCAGCAGCCTTAGCATTTCATGGCCATCCCTGGTGTCCACACTGATAGCCACGGCTCACGCCTGTTTCTGGAGCTCCTTTAGGCACTGCTCTGAATCCCCTCTCCTTGCGCACCCCTAAACAATGGTCTCTTGCCTCTTAGGCAGGTCCGGATGTTTTCCAGGACTCCCTCCCAGCTAGCTGTGGCGTACTAGCCCCCTTCAGACTGTGTTCATGCAGCCAACCCCAGTCCTCTCCCTGGGATCTGACCTCTGAAGCCTGAACCTCAGCTCCCAGCCCCCACCTGTCCCAGCGGGTGAGCAGACAAGTCTCTCAGGCTGGTGAGTGCTGGTTGGCACCGATATTCTGTGAGGGAATCTCTCCGCTTTGCCCTCTGCACCTCTGTTGCTGTGCTCTCCTCCGTGGCTCCGAAGCTTCCCCCCCCACCATCCCCCTGTCTCCACCAGTGAAGGCGCTTCTTAGTGTGTGGAAACTTTTCCTCCTTCATGGCTCCCTCCCTAAGGTGCAGTTCCTGTCTCTATTCTTTTGTCTCTGTTTTTTCTTTTTTCTTTTGCCCTACCCAGGTACGTGGGGAGTTTCTTGCCTTTTGGGAAGTCTGAGGTCTTCTGCCAGCATTCAGTAGGTGTTCTGTAGGAGTTGTTCCACATGTAGATGTATTTCTGATGTATTTGTGGGGAAGAAGGCAATCTCCATGTCTTACTCCTCCACCATGTTGAAGATCTCCTGTCAATTAAATTTAAAGGTGTTAAAACTCAGATCAGCAGACATTGAATGCTAAATCCACCATGTTTCAAGAAAGTTTTTTTTTTTTAAACACTCTTTCCCCATATGATGATCATTTACAGATATTACAAACCAAACCAAATGAGTGGAACACATTCAAATGCAAAGAATGAAGCTAAGTAATCTAAACCCTGATAATAATTTTAAAAGCAGACTTGAGTTTTTTTTAAATGTTTTTGAATTTCAGTACGAGAATAATAAGCTCTAACAAAAATTAATTTAAAAAAAAGGAGCACTGTGCTTTTCTTCTCCCCAAAATAATCTTAAATTATCATAGAAAATTAATAAAACAGGGTTAACTTTAAGATTATAATTATCTGCTTCCCTTTCTGGTTTCCCACCATAATAGTTTGAGAACAGCCATTATTATTTCATAAATCACTTCTCAGCCAAGATACTCAGTGTTAATATCAATTTTTTTCTTATCTGGGATCAAATATTCGCTTATTGTTTTTTATTTTATATAGATTCTTGTTGAATTTGATAATAAATATTTTTTTTTTTTTTTTTTTTTTGGGTACGCGGGCCTCCCGCTGTTGTGGCCTCTCCCGTTGCGGAGCAGCAGGCTCAGCGGCCATGGCTCACGGGCGCAGCCACTCCGCGGCATGTGGGATCTTCCCGAACCAGGGCACGAACCCTTGTCCCCTGCGTCGGCAGGCGGACTCTCAACCACTGCGCCACCAGGGAAGCCCGATAATAAATATTTGAGAAAAGTTAAACAAAGGAAAATATACTTCTTAATTTATACCAAGGAAATAAGCCTTTTATGACAAATAAATCTGCATTACTGAACACTTAGACATTTCAAGGCACCATCCTATTAGAACCATCCAACATTTCAACTGAGAGTATAAAAACAGTTTAAAAAACAAAGTTCTTTAAAAAATTACTGTAATCTTAATGTAGATTTTTTAAATTGAGATTTCAAATTCAATTGGACTTTCCTTTCATCTCCCATTTTGATGGGAAAAAATATTTTTCTATCAATATTGAATTGATTAAACCAATTATGCGTCATCCATATAATAGAATACTATGCAAACTTCAGTAATTGGAAAGAGAATGTCTATGTCAGTGGTATTAAGGTGAAAATAAAGAAACAGTATGTAGGAGGTGATGCAATTTTAATTTACAGACATCAACCTATTGTTTCATCAATCTACTGACCTGCTTATCATCTACCTGTATGTAATGTATGCTAAGAAAAAAACCCACATATCCTTGAAGGAGATATACCAACGTGTTAATAATAGTTACCTAGACATGAGGGGTGGGGTTGCAGGAGTCTATGAAGAGAAAGAAACTTAAGGGGACTTTCATTTTCTACTTCCTATAGTTAAGTGCAATTTTAATACTTTATGATTTAGCGAGCATTTCTTTTATAATTAAAATTTTTTATTTTAGAAAACAGAATAAAGGATATTTATTGTAGCTTTGTGGGAATTAGCTTTATTTCTAGTGTCTGTAATCCTGGTGTTTGAATCAACTTCGTTTTTAAATGTTACTAACATCTGGAAATCATCAAAATGCTCTTTTTATTGTTATAAATGATATTAAACAATAAGTTGATCTGAATGCAGCATGAGGTAGTAAGAGGAATCAGAGCCACATGGAATTGATATATTTATTGTTTGTTTTCAAAGGTGTATCAGGGGAGTATTAAGTCAGTGAAGATAGGGAACTCTTCAGGAAGAGGATAAATTACTCTAAATAGAATAGAATCAAGTATGGTTTTCTCTAAGGGAATTATGGAGGCGAGATAAGATTAAGTAAACTTCAGGGTTTACTGTCTCCTCAAAGGCAGCATGCCAAGCCTACTTAATCTAATTGGCAAATTACCCAGCATAATGATACATTTTCATAAATGTGCATTAGGTTGGGATGGGGGAATCCCAATCAATGCAATTAGTGATGCCTTTCTCTATTTAGCAGTTCTGCCTGACACAATTTTATGTACAATCCAGAAGACTTTTCTAAACTCTGGATTTGTAGAAAATTATGGAAGTTTAATATTGAAGATGACTAATGTTCTTTACTTTGTTTTGTCCCAGATATTAAAGATAGCATTTTACTCATTGCCTTTGGAGGCTTTTTCAACGGCTATATAGGCTTTCTCCCCAAACACCTGACCCTGCATTTCTAGGTCTACTCTAGGCTCTTCTCTTGACTCCTTCACTTGTCTCTTCTCCTGATAATATTGACATGATCCTCCTCCAAGTCTCAGGACACTCCAAACCCTAAACTGAAGTTTGAGATATGCAGAATTTCTCTTTGTGCCCAGTCCCCCAATTCTGCATCTTAGAAGTGTCATCTTCCCTTTGCTTCCTGAAAACTCATGAACTGTAGAATTTTACCCCAAGATTCTATACCATATGTCACTAAATGGCAGAAGAAGTCCCATCCTTGGCTAGTAGGTATGCTTTTTAATGGCATGGAGAGTATTTTTGTTTGTTTGTTTGTTTGTTTAGTTGAGCCAACAAAAGATCAGGATATTTAACATAAAAAGTTTGCTAAATTCTTTGGAATATTGAGGAAAAACAAATAAGCAATCAAACAGAAAATGTGTCATCACTGGGTCCCAATCTTGGACCTAAAAATAATTGTGTGATACTGAGTAGCACCAACTCCCTTTACATAGTCCCATTCCACATAATGCCCATCATTCCCTTTTGTCTAACATCTATTCATTGTGCTCATTTGTGTGCTTATTTGGTACCTAAAAGTACTTGATTGAATTTGTGACCCATTTGCCATATACCAAAACCCTTTTCAAAACACTCCTTCTTATGGAGAAGTAAGAGACAGAAAAAGACATTGTCTTAGTTTTGCTATTTGTATTCTTCTCCTAGATCACAGGTTTAAGGTAAAGGAAGAAACACTAAGCTCTGGGCATGGCAGATTCAGTGAAGGTTATTGAGTTATAATCCTTTATGAAAGTTACTGAGTTCTGAAAGTCAGTCACATAAGAGACAGTCTTCTCTTAAAAATAAATTTTGACAACAATAAGGTTGTCAAAAATCAAGTTCCTATTTACAAAGTCAAATTGTCTCATAGGAAACCAGAGGCAAACCTTTAGATCACTAAAGGCAAACTTTCAGAAGGGTTTCTTGGCTCTCAAGTTCTTTGTTTATACATTCACCCGTTATGTTTACTCAGCTTTCCGTACTGAAAGGTCTATCTCATACATTTGAGCCCTTAATTATATGCTCATATCCTTCTCTAGCAAATTCACAGGAGTAGCTATACTTTCAAGTCATGTTAAAGAAAACCTAAGATCCACCTCTTTGTCATATTTGATAAATTTATACTTTTATTTTCTTTAATTGGATTAGGTACGTTTGCAGACAGTTCCTCTTTGAAGTCAGCTTTTGGCAGATAGATATTCAGTGCATCAGTAGTAGCTTTTCATGATGCATGCCAGTCGCTTCTTCGATTTGAACTTCTATAATCTACTCATAGTTTTGGAAATTTCGATTGTCTTTAATTGCTTTTCCTGGAGTGTGGCAGGCAATCTTTGTGAACCCAGTAACTTCTCATTTTAAAGCTGCATCTTAATGCAATCTTTTGAAAGACATTTTAATTGCTAGTTAAATTACAATTTTAGGTTAAATTACAATCTTATGTCATTCCATAGTACAAATAATTTAACTGAATTGATAGACATGACACATAGCCAATTTCATGCACAGGCAACGACCTGAAAGTCATGTTACCTCTAAACTTGGTGACTGTGAAATTTCTTTTGAGATCAATAATCCAATACATCTTAATTTTAAAACTGTTCAATAGTTTCAAAACTGTGAAAGTGTAGAAAAGCATGTTAGAAATGAATACATATGGACAATTTTTGACTCCCTCATCTTATAGTATAATCATACAGGAAATGGTTTCATAGACAGTTTGGGCACTGCTTTTGATTTCTAGTTCCATCTCTTTCTGTCTGTGTACTAGATACTTGGCTTTTCTTGAGCTTTAATTGTTTCATTATTAAAAGTAAAGAATAATAATATATTCTGAGGATTAACTGTTACAGTATATTTAAATCACTTTTATATTTAAATGCTTTTATATTAAAAGCACTTGGCACCTAGTAGGTTACAAAGCAACAAGTGCTATTACATTTTTCAAAATAGATTTTAGAAGAAGTTTTGTAAAATTTTTCTTTGTTGATGAAAAAGGGGTAAGAATTTCCTATTGAAACTCAGACTTTGCATTGGAAAAAATGGCTAATTTTTCATTCACAAAGAAATATTCATAGCTCTCTGTATGGTGATCCTCAGTCACATATTGCTTTTGTATAATACAGGTTTTTCTTCTTGAATCAGAACATTTATTTTTGACAGTGATAAAAACAGGACATTGCCACTTCCTGGAGGATAAATGTGTGGTCATGCTGAAAAAAGAAAGTTTATTTTTTTTTCCTCTAACCTAAAGCTTAAGAATATCAAAGAAGAAGAAGGAGGAAGAGGAATTGGAAGAGGGGGAGGGAGAGGGAGAAAGAGAAGAAGAGGAAATGAATCCTCCAAAATACTTTTATAATTCAAACCCTAAATTAAGATATCAATTTTTTTCCTGTCCTAGATTTTATAGGTTTTATTTATAGTTCTCTATAGAGAGTTTATCAAAAGCAGATGAGTCCCTTGCCTTTTGGTTATCATACAGTACCTTCCACTAAAAATGCAGATTGATATATACCAACCAGACCTAAGATACACAGCGAGAAGAATGTAGGATATTGTCTGATGCTCAGCAAATGCAATTTGAAACTGTTACTACGAAGCTATCATTGAAGATTTGAGCTCATTGAAGTTTAGAATTTTCTTTAAATGTCAGGGAAACTAGGATAACCAAAGTGACTTAAATTGAATTTCTTGATGTAGACTAATGGCAGTAAATCAATATGTAAGAAGTTTATCTATACTAGAAAATACATGGCTATTTATTCTGTCATATTCATTAGGCCTAACACAGAGCTTGGGTAAATCTACTTTCTACTTTGACATCAATACATTCTTTTAGAATAGAATGCCCTGTTTCATTGGAAGAATGGTGCTCATCTACTTCCACAGGTGACATCAGGAATCGACAGTGGGGATAAATGATTCTGAAAATGAGGTTACTGTACAAAGGCAATGTATGTGGTGGTTCAGAGAACTTACTCTGGAGCTGACTTCTTGATTTCAAATTCCAGCTCCATCTCTTATTAACTGCGTGTCCTTGAGCAAGTTATTCAAATTTCTAAACCTCAGTTTCTTCATTTGTAAAATGGGTATAATAGTACCAACTCTCTAAAATTGTTGGTAGAACTAAAGGAATAATAAAGCTTTTGGATTAGTGCTTACACATAGTAAGAACTATATGAACGTTAGCTACTACTGTGCTTTGCCCAGCTAGTTTGATTCCTCTCAGAAATACATATATGCAGCTGAAGGGTTGTATTCATCTAATCACTTCTATCTACTATCTACAGGGTAGAAAAAACCCTCAGACTTACTTTGGTACCTCCTTATTTCTCACTTACATATCCAGTGCATTACCAAGTCATATCAACAATAATTTTTTTTTTAAATTAGCAAAATCTGGGCTTCCCTGGTGGCGCAGTGGTTGAGAGTCCGCCTGATGATTCAGGGGACGCGGGTTCGTGCCCCGATCTGGGAGGATCCCACATGCCGCGGAGCGGCTGGGCGCGTGAGCCATGGCCGCTGAGCCTGCGCGTCCGGAGCCTGTGCTCCGCAACAGGAGAGGCCACAAGAGTGAGAGGCCTGCGTACAGCAAAAAAAAAAAAAATTAGCAAAATCTTAAATATGTCCTATTTTCTTATTTTTTTACTGTATACATTTTATTTATTTTTTAAAATTTATTTATTTTTAACATCTTTATTGGAGTATAATTGCTCTACAATGGTGTGTTAGTTTCTGCTTTATAACAAAGTGAATCACCCATACATATAACATATATCCCCATATCTCCTCCCTCTTGCGTCTCCCTTCCACCCTCCCTATCCCACCCCTCTAGGAGGTCACAAAGCACCAAGCTGATCTCCCTGTGCTATGTGGCTGCTTCCCACTAGCTATTGATTTTACATGTGGTAGTGTATATATGTCCATGTCACTCTCTCACTTCGTCCCAGCTTACCATTCCCCCTCCCCGTGTCCTCAATTCCATTCTCTATGTCTGCGTCTTTATTCCTGTCCTTCACCTAGGTACTTCAGAACCATTTTTTTTTTTGATTCTGTATATATGTATTAGCGTACAGTATTTGTTTTTCTCTTTCTGACTTACTTCACTCTGTATGACAGACTCTAGGTCCATCCACCTCACTACAAATAACTCAGTTTCGTTTCTTTTTATGGCTGAGAAATAGTCCATTGTATATATGTGCCACATCTTCTTTATCTGTTCATCTGTCAATGGACACTTAGGTTGCTTCTATGTCCTGGGTATTGTAAATGGAGCTGCAGTGAACACTGTGGTACATGACTCTTTTTGAATTATGGTTTTCTCTGGGTATATGCCCAGTAGTGGGATTGCTGGGTCTTATGGTAGTTCTATTTTTAGCTTTTTAAGGAAGCTTCATACTGTTTTCCATAGTGGCTATATCAATTTACATTCCCAACAACAGTGCAAGAGGGTTCCCTTTTCTCTACACCCTCTCCAGCATGAATTCTTCGTAGATTTTTTTATGATGGCCATTCTGACTGGTGTGAGGTGATACCTCATTGTAGTTCACATTTGCATTTCTCTGATGATTAGTGATGTTGAGCATCCTTTTGTGTGTTTGTTGGCAATCTGTATATCCTCTTTGGAGAAATGCCTATTTTGGTCTTCTGCCCATTTTTTGATTGGGTTGTTTGTTTTTCTTTTATATTGAGCTGTATGAGCTGCTTGTCAGTTTTTGAGATTAATCCTTGTCAGTTCCTTCATTTGAAAATATTTTCTCCCACTCTGAGGGAGCTCCTTAGGTCTTCTTTATGGTTTCCTTTGCTGTGCGAAAGCTTTTAAGTTTCATTAGGTCCCATTTGTTTATTTTTGTTTTTATTTCCATTTCTCTAAGAGGTGGGTCAAAAAGGATCTTGTTGTGATTTATGTTATAGATTGTTCTACTTATGTTTTCCTCTAAAAGTTTTATAGTATCTGGACTTACATTTAGGTCTTTAATCCATTTTGAGTTTATTTTTGTGTATGGTGTTAGGGAGTGTTCTAATTTCATTCTTTTCCATGTAGCTGTCCAGTTTTCCCAGCACCACTTATTGAAGAGGCTGTCTTTTCTCCATTGTATATTCTTGCCTTCTTTATCGAAAATAAGGTGAGCATATGTGCGTGCGTTTACCTCTGGGCTTTCTATCCTGTTCCACTGATCTATGTTTCTGTTTTTATGCCAGTACCATATTGTCTTGATTACTGTAGATTTTTAGTATAGTCTGGACTCTGGGAGCCTGATTCCTCCAGCTCCATTTTTCTTTCTCAAGATTGCTTTGGCTATTGAGGGTCTTTTGTGTTTCCATAAAAATTGTGAGAGTTTTTGTTCTAGTTCTGTGAAAAATGCCTTTGGTAGTTTGATAGGGATTGCAGTGAATCTGTAGATTGCTTTGAGTAGTAGACTCATTTTCACCTTGTTGATTCTTACAATCCAAGAACATGGTATATTTCTCCATCTGTTTGTAACATCTTTAATTTCTTACATCAGTGTGTTATAGTTTTGTGCATACAGGTCTTCTGTCTCCTTAGGTAGGTTTGTTCCTAGGTATTTTCTTCTTTTTGTTGTAGTGGTAAATTGGAGTGTTTCTTTAATTTCTCTTTCAGATTTTTTCATCATTAGTGTATAGGAATGCAAGAGATTTCTGTGCCTTAATTTTGTTTATTTATTTATTTATTTTAACACCTTTTTTGGAGTATAGTTCCTTTACAGTGGTGTTATTTTCTGCTTTATAACAAAGTGAATCAGCTATACATATACATATATCCCCATGTCTCTTCCCTCTTGCATCTCCCTCCTACCCTCCCTATGCCACCCCTCTAGGTGGTCACAAAGCACTGAGCTGATCTTCCTGTGCTATGCGGCTGCTTCCCACTAGCTATCCACTTTATTTTTGGTAGTATATATAAGTCCATACCACTCTCTCACTTTGTCCCAGCTTACTCTTCCCCCCCGCCGCCTCCTCAAGTCTGTTCTCTACGTCTCAGTCTTTATTTCTGTCCTCCAGCTAGGTTCTTCATAACCTTTTTTTAATTTTAGATTTAACACATATAACATATACATGTGTTAGCATATGGTATTTATTTTTCTCTTTCTGACTTACTTCACCCTGTATGACAGACTGTAGGTCCATCCACCTCACTACAAATAACCCAACTTTGTTTCTTTTTAAGGCTGAGTAATATTCCATTGTATATATGTGTCACATCTTTATCCATTCCTCTGTCTATGGACACTTAGGTTGTTTCCATGTCCTGGCTATTGTAAATAGAGCTGCAATGAACATTGTGGTACATGAGTCTTTTTGAATTTTGGTTTTCTCAGCGTATATGCCCAGTAATGGGATTGCTGGGTTGTGTGGTAGTTCTTTTGTAGTTTTTTCAGGAACCTCCATAATGTTCTCCATAGTGGCTGTATCAATTTATATTCCTACCAACAGTGCAAGACGGTTCCTTTTCTCCACACCCTCTCCAGCATGTATTGTTTGTAGAATTTTTCATTATGGCCATTCTGACTGATGTGAGGTGATACCTCATGTGCATTAATTTTGTATACTGCTAATTTACCAAGTTCATTGAAGCTCTAGTAGTTTTCTGGAGCATCTTTAGGATTCTCTATGTATAGTATCATGTCATCTGCAAACAGTGACAGTTTTACTTCTTTTCTGATTTGGATTCCTTTTATTTCTTTTTCTTCTCTGATTGTTGTGGCTAAAATTCCAAAACTGTGCTGAATAATAGTGGTGAAAGTGAACAACCCTGTCCTGTTCCTGATCTTAGTGGAAATGGTTTCAGTTTTTCACCATTGAAAATGATGTTGGCTGTGGGTTTGGCATATATGGCCTTTATTATGTTGAGGTAAGTTCTCTCTATGCCTACTTTCTGGACAGTTTTTATCATAAATGGGTGTTGAATTTTGTCAAAAGCTTTTCCTGCAGCTATTGAGAATATCATATGATTTTTATCCTTCTATTTTTTAATATGGTTTATCACATTGATTGATTTGCATATATTGAGAATCCTTACATTCCTGGGATAAACTCCACTTGATCATGGTGTATGATCCTTTTAATGTGCTTTTGGATTCTGTTTGCTAGTATTTTGTTAAGGATTTTTGCACCTGTGTTCATCAGTGATATTGGCCTGTAGTTTTCTTTCTTTTTGACTTCTTTGTCTGGTTTTGGTGTCAGGGTGATGATAACCTCGTAGAATGAGTTTGGGAGTGTTCCTCCCTATGCTATATTTTGGAAGAGTTTGAGAGGGATAGGTGTTAGCTCTTCTCTAAATGTTTGATAGAATTTGCCTTCGATGCCATCTGGTCCTGGACTTTTTGTTTGTTGGAAGATTTTTAATCACAGTTTCTATTTCAGTGCTTGTGATTGGCCTGTTTATATTTTCTATTTCTTCCTGGTTTAGTCTTGGAATGTTGTGCTTTTCTAAGAATTTGTCCATTTCTTCCAGATTGTACATTTTATTGACATAGAGTTGCTTGTAGTAATCTCTCATGATCCTTTGTATTTCTGTAGTGTCAGTTGTTATTTCTCCTTTTTCACCTCTAATTCTGTTGATTTGAGTCTTCTCCCTCTTTTTCCTGATGAATCTGGCTAATGGTTTATCAATTTCGTTTATTTTCTCAAAGAACCAGCATTTAGTTTATTGATCTTTGCTTCATTTCTTTTTCATTTATTTCTGATCTGCTCTTTATGATTTGTTTCCTTCTGCTAACTTTGGTGTTTTTTTGTTCTTTCTCTAATTGATTTAGGTGTAAGCTTAGGTTGTTTATTTGAAATGTTTCTTGTTTCTTAAGGTACGATTGAATTGCTATAAACTTCCCTCTTAGAACTGCCTTTGCTGCATCCCGTACATTTTGGATTGTCGTATTTTCATTTGTTTGTAGGTATTTTTTGATTTCCTCTTTGATTTCTTCAGTGATCTCTTGGTTATTTAATAGTGTATTGTTTAGCCTCCATGTGTTTGTGTTTTATATGTTCTTTTCCCTGTAATTGATTTCTAATCTCACAGAATTTTGGTCAGAAAAGATGCTTGATATGATTTGAGTTTTCTTAAATTTACCGAAGCTTGATTTGTGACCCAGGATGTAATCTATCCTGGAGAATATTCCAGAAGCACTTGAGAAGAAAGTGTATTCTGTTGTTTTTGGATGGAATGTCCTGTAAATATCAATTAAGTCCATCTTGTTTAATGTATCATGTAAAGCTTGTGTTTCCTTATTTATTTTCATTTTGGATGATTTGTCCATTGGTGAAAGTGCAGTGTTAAAGTCCCCTTCTATGAATGTATTACTGTCGATTTCCCCTTTTATGGTTGTTAGCATTTGCCTTATGTATTGAGATGCTCCTATGCTGGGTGCATAAATATTTACAATAGTTATATCTTCTTGGATTGATCCCTTGACCATTACATAGTGTCCTAGTTTGTCTCCTGTAATAGTCTTTGTTTTAAAGTCTATTTTGTCTGATTGGAGAATTGTTACTCCAGCTTTCTTTTGATTTCCATTTGCATGGAGTATCTTTTTACATTCCCTCACTTTAGGTCTGTATGTGTCCCTAGGTCGGCAGTGGGTCTCTTGTGGACAGCATATATATGGGTCTTGTTTTGGTATTCATTCAGCCAGTCCATGTGTTTTGGTTGGAGCATTTAATCCATTTACATTTAAGGCAGCTATCAATATATGTGTTCCTATTACCATTTTCTTAATTGTGTTGAGTTTGTTATTGTAGGGCTTTTCCTTCTCTTGTGTTTCCTGCCTGGAGAAGTTCCTTTAGCATTTGCTGTAAAGCTGCTTTGGTGGTGCTGAATACTCTTAGATTTGTTTGTCTGTAAAGATTTTAATTTCTCTGTCAAATCTGAATGAGTTCCTTGCTGGGTATAGTAATCTTGGTTATAGGTTTTTCCCTTTCATCACTTTAAATATGTCCTGCCACTCCCTTCTGGCTTGCAGAGTTTCTGCTGAAAGGTCAGCTGTTAACTTTATGGGGATTCCCTTGTATATTATTTGCTTTGTTTCCCTTGCTGCTTTTAATATTCCTTTTCTATTTAATATTTGATAATTTAATTACTATGTGTCTTGGCGTGTTTCTCCTTGGATTTATCCTGTAGGGGGTCTGTGCACTTCCTCGACTTGAGTGACTATTTCCTTTCCCATATTAGGGAAAATTTCAACTATAATCTCTTCAAATATTTTCTCAGTCCCTTTCTTTTTCTGTTCTACTTCTGGGACCCCTGTAATTCGAATGTTGGTGCATTTAATGTTTTCCCAGAGGTCTCTGAGACTGTCCTCAGTTCTTTTCATTCTCTTTTCTGTATCTGCTCTGCAGTAGTTACTTCCACTATTTTAGCTTCCCGGTCACTTATACGTTCTTCTGCCTTATTTATTCTGCTATTGATTCCTTCTGGAGAATTTTTAATTTCATTTATTGTGCTGTTCTTCGTTGTTTGTTTGCTCTTTAGTTCTTCTAGGTCCTTGTTAAACGTTTCTTGTATTTTCTCCATTCTATTTCCAAGAATTTGGCTTATCTTTACTCTCATTGTTCTGAATTCTTTTTCAGGTAGACTGCCTATTTCTTCTTCATTTGTTTGGTCTGGTGGGTTTTTGCCTTGCTCCTTCATCTCTGTGTTTCTCTGTCTTCTCATTTTGCTTAACTTGCTGTGTTTGTGGTCTCCTTTTCACAGTCTGTAGGTTCGTAGTTGCTGTTGTTTTTGGTGTTTCCCCCCAGTGGGTAAGGTTGGTTCAGTGGGTTGTGTAGGCTTCCTGGTGGAAGGGACGAGTGCCTGTGTTCTGTTGAATGAGGTTGGATCTTGTCTTTCTGGTGGGCAGGACAGCATCCAGTGGTCTGTTTTGGGGTGTCTGTGACCTTATTATGATTTTAGGCAGCCTCTCTGCTAATGGGTGGGGTTGTGTTCCTGTCTTACAAGCTGTTTGGCATGGGTTGTCCAGCACTGTAGCTTGCTGGTCATTGAGTGGAGCTGGGTCTTAGTGTTTATATGGAGATCTCTGGGAGAGATTTCACCGTTTGTTATTACATTGAGCTGGGAGGTCTCTGGTGGACCAGTGTCCTGAACTCAGCTTTCCCACTTCAGAGGCACAGGCCTGACACCTGCCCAGAGCACCAAGACCCTCTCAGCCACACGGCTCAGAAGAAATGGAGAAAAAAAGAAAGAAAGAAAGAAAAATAAATAAATAAAATAAAGTTATTCAAATAAGAAATTATTAAAAATTAAAAATTGAAAACTAATAAAAAAAAGAAAGAAGAGAGCAACCAAACCAAAAAACAAATCCACCAATGATAACAAGCACTAAAAGCTATACTAAAGAAAATAAAGAAAGAAAATAAATAAATAAAACGGACAGACAGAACCCTAGCGCAAATGGTAAAAGCAAAGCTATACAAACTCACACAAAGAAGCATACTCATGCACACTCACAAAAAGAAAAAAATATATGTATCTCTATATATATAAAAATAAAGGAAGAGAGCAACCAAATCAATAAATATATCTACCAATGATAATAAACTCTCAATACTAATCTAGGATAAACATAAAAGTAGAAACAAATTAGATGCAGAAAGCAAACCCCAAGTGTACAGTTGCTCCCAAAGTCCACCACCTCAATTTTGGGATGATTTGTTATCTATTCAGGTATTCCAGAGATTCAGGGTACATCAGGTTGATTATGGAGATTCAATCTGCTGCTCCTGAGGCTGCTGGGAGAAACTTCCCTTTCTCTTCTTTGTTCGCAAGGCTCCTGGTGTTCATCTTTGGATTTGGCCCTGCCTCTGCATGTAGGTCACCTGAGGGCATCTGTTCTTCTCTCAGACAGGATAGGGTTAAAGTAGCAGCTGGTAAGGGGGCTCTGGCTCACTCAGGCTGGGTGGGAGGAGGGAGGAGTAGGAATGCAGGGTGAGCCTGCTGCAGCAGAGGCTGTTGTGATGTTGCAACAGCCTGAGGCATGCCATGTGTTCTCCCAGTGAAGTTGTCCCTGGATCACAGGACCCTGGCAGTGGCAGGCTGCACAGGCTCCCAGGAGGGGAGGTGTGGATAGTGACCTGTGCTTGCACACAGGCTTCTTAGTGGCTGCAGCAGCAGTCTTAGCATTTCATGCCTGTCTCTGGTTTCTCCGCTGATCTGGATCCCCTCTACTCATGCACCTTGAAACAATCGTCTCTTGCCTCTTAGACAGTTCCAGACTTTTTCCCGGACTCCCTCCTGGCTAGCTGTGGTGCACTAGCCCTCTTCAGGCTGTGTTCACATAGCCAACCCCAGTCCTCTCCCTGGGATCTGACCTCTGAAGCC
Organism: Phocoena sinus; assembly: GCF_008692025.1. NCBI lineage: Eukaryota > Metazoa > Chordata > Mammalia > Artiodactyla > Phocoenidae > Phocoena > Phocoena sinus. Next base: position 30,051,450 of record NC_045772.1, on the reverse strand, counting down.
AGAGCCTCAGCTCCCAGCCTCCACTCACCATGATGGGTGAGCCGACAAGCCTCTTGGGCTGGTCAGTACTGGTCGGCACCAATCCTCTGTGTGGGAATCTCTCCACTTTGCCCTCTGCACCCCTGTTCCTGGCTCTCCTCCGTGGCTCTGAAGCTTCCCCACCACCACCCCCCGGCTCCGCCAATGAAGGGGTTTCCTCGTGTGTGGAAAATTTTCCTCTTTCACAACTCCCTCCCCAAGGTGCAGGTTCTGTCCCTATTCTTTTTCTTTTTCTCTGTTTTGTCTTTTTTCTTTTGCCCTACTCAGGTACATGGGCAGTTTCTTGCCTTTTGGGAAGTCTGAGGTCTTCTGCCAGTGTTCAGTAGGTGTTCTGTAGGAGTTGTTCCACATATTCATGTATTTCTGATGTATTTGTGGGGAGGAAGATGATCTCTACATCTTACTCCACCATCTTGAAAGTCTCCCCTCCACTTTTCTTTATTGCCATCAAAGCCATCTCTGTCTCAGTCTCTATCATATCTCACATAGATAAGTAGACTAGCCTGTTAAATGATCTCCCAAATCCATGCTAGGTCTTGTTATGTTTTTTCTCTACACTAAAGCCTGAATTACCTTTATAAAATACACATCATTTCATACATCCATTGGCCAATTTTTACTAGTCCACAATGGCTTCATGTTACCCCATGGAGAAAGATTTAAATCTTTCACATTGCCATCAAGACTCTGCATGTGTGGGCTCTACTTCTTCAGATTCATCTCAAGTCTTTCTTCCTCTTTTTCCTGTACTTCAGCCATCCTGGACTTTCAGTTCCTCAAATCATCTATGTTCTTTCCTTTCCCAGGGCATTCACACATATTATTTCCCCTCTGGAATAAATTCTTCTGCCTACCATCCATCTCACCTTCATTTTGGTGTTCTGTTGTACAGGTATCAGGATAAGTCGTCTTCAATAGCTTCTCTGCCTCTATCAATGCAGAAGCCTTCTTTACATTTCTCAAAGAATCCTATTCCTTTCCTTCTTAACACTTGGATCAGGTTGTAAATTGACATTTGTTAATGTAATTATTTAATTAATTCTGTCTCTTCTGGTGCAAATTTTGTTTTCATCACTATTTTATCTCCAAACTTTATTAGACATTGTGAACTATAGTGATAAGCTCAGTGAATGTTTAACTGTAACCTCTTGTCTTAGATCATACATTATACCTGGGGTCAGGGGACCTGTGTTCTCATTTGATATCTCTTATTATTTGGTGCATGATCTTTTCCGAATACTTGGCTTCTAAGTATTCATTTACTGCTTAACTTTGGGCAAGTTACTTTATGTGCCTTGAGGACTTTTTTTAATCTCCTAAAGAAGACTAACATTGCCACCTTATTTCACAGTTTTCATGAATATAAAATGAGATGATGTATATGAAAGTGCTGGATAGAAAACATTGTGGTTTTATAGAGTATAAGTTATTAACACAGTTAACATCTGGCTATGCCCTAAATTGTTCCAACCAGAGATAGCTCAGTACTCATTAAAGCTTGATGACATTCTCTTCCCTAAGAGTTTTTAAAAACTCTTTGTAACATTTCTCTAAAATAGATTTTTGAAAATAGTCCAAGGCCTCTGATAGTTGTAACCTAGAGTAATAACACTGCTATACTACAAAATTTGAGAGTTTGGAAGATATTATAGACATAAAATAATCAAAAATCTTTAATAATATACACCAACTGGGCATTTTCCTTAGTGAGTAGTGCCAGAATTGTCAGTTTATAGCTAATACTAGGTTAGGTGAAATGATCAATATATAACTAACAGTATCTTTGTAAGCCCGTAGGTATGCAGTTTGTTGGGCTTCCACATGTATGTGATCACAGTGCATCAGCAGTTGGCTAATGAGTGAACTGTTCTAATATCACCATTTTTGTTTTGAATTTTAAATGCTCTGTTTAATTTAGCTGTTTTCTAAGCCTTTGCCAAAATTTTATCCTGTTGGAATTTTACTCTCAAGTGTAATTATTTTTAGTAACATGTTGATGTTCCAAAGGCATCTAAAGATAATAGTTAAATAAACAAAACAACCATTAGGTAATAGGAAAGTGTCAATGTGAGCATAATGTATTATTTTATTAATCATTGATGTATGTCAGTTCACTTGATGACATTAACTACAATGTTCATTTCTCAAGATTTCTTAATCAGGAAGCAATTATAATTTATGTATGAAAAATCTGTAAAAATGATATTGGTCTAAATGGTTGATTTTGCTGACATATTATTCATCTATGATTGCCAAATTCTGAATCATGTAGATTAAAAGGACAGAAACTGGAAATCTGAAGGACAAAAAATATGAGTAGCGTTATCCAAGAGATAAACCCCAGATTGATGACATTAAGGATGATCACCCAGAGGGATGAGAGAGAGATTAAAAGGAACCTCAGGCATTTTCCTGTAATATCTTCAGAATGACAAATCACTGGAGCCTCCCAATTGAGTTTATTTGGCACCTAGAAAAGCTCTCTTTCACATAAAAAGGCAAAAAAAAAAAAAAAAAGACCCATTAAACCAGAAGACCAAATAAAATAGTTTCCTTTGGTTTCGCTAATTCAGTGGAGGATAATTATAGACAGTTACTTGGAAAAAGCACAAAACAATATTTGCAACAAAACTGAACTCCACATAAAGACGCTTCGGAGAAAAGCAATCATTACTTTGATTAGATACTTGCTAAAAGAAGTTATAATAGACCTTAGAAAACATATTTTTATGACAGAACCACATATTCTAATTTCTCTTCTCTCTGCTATATCACATATATTATATACTTACTAAAGTTGTTCTTGATGAGGATTTGGATGATGGTGACAAGTATGAGACAGCTGTCTTATATTTGGGATTCAAAGAGATGGTTTTATCAAAGCAAATTTTAAGAAAAAAATAGATGATTTCTACTTAACACTTTTTAAAATATCATTTCAGTTGCAAAGATGAGCTGTGTCCAGGTTGTGAGTTCTATTAGGTAAAGTTTAAAAAGCAAAATGGTATGATGATAGTCTTTACATTTTTTACCCCCACATTGTTTTTTTTTTAAATAAATTTATTTATTTATTTATTTTTGGCTGTGTCGGGTCTTCGTTGCTGCGTGTGGGCTTCCTCTAGTTGTGGCAAGCAAGGGCTACTCTTTGTTGCGGTAGTATGCTTCTCATTGTGGTGCCTTCTCTTTGTTGTAGAGCATGGGCTCTAGGCGTGCAGGCTTCAGTAGTTGTGGCTCACGGGTTTAGTTGCTCCACGACATGGGGAATCTTCCTGGACCGGGGCTCAAACCCATGTCTCCTTCATTGGCAAGCAGATTCTTAACCACTGTGCCCCCAGGGAAGTCCCCCGCACATTGGTTTTTATTTATGTTATTGGTTATTTTTACTGTTAACCTTCATACATCATTTCTTCAATTGCAGAAGTATACGTACACAACAATCAAATTTAGCTGGCACTTCAATTCTTTCATCTAACTTTGGCATCTACTTTCCCCATCACAAGGCTGCAATACTTTCTTCAAGCCCTCTGCTTAATACCTGCTTACTCACTTGAAGACGAATATCTGCTTCCTCTTTCAATCAAGATATGATTAGATTCCTTTAAATTTCAAACCTCCCTCCATATATAACAATACATTAATTTACAATGGTATACATGCTCACATTTTGTTCTCCAAGTTCATAGACTAATATATTCTATTCAAGGTCAAATCCTATACTTCTCTACTCCTCTCCCTGTAATGCCTTTCCTAAATTTGTGGCTAACTCCTACTTAGAGTCGTCATTTTGTTTGGTTGTCATCTCCTCTGGAAGCCCTTCTTGGATTCCTTTTTTTTTTTTTTTTTTTTTTGACACTGAGTTGTCTCCTTTTGGGTTTTATGTTATCTAGTGTATATTTGTATTGATTTGCCAATTTTTTTTTTACACTTAAGATATCCATAATTAAACTTCAAGCCATCTCTCCAATGCATATGTGCACTTCCCAAAACTTTAGATGTTCAGACCAAAAACACAGAAGCCATCCTTTCATCTATTCTTTTTTCCTAACCCCATATCTAATTCATCAGTAAATTCCAACAACTCTACCTTATATTATATCAAGGATATGACCTCATCTTTCTCTCCTTGGCTAGGATCTTGGTTCAAGGCACTAACATAGTCTGATAAATATTGATTCATCTTCTTCTTAACCAGTTTCCCTGTTTCTGTCCTTGCCTCTTATATTCTCACAGGGATCAGAGTAATCCTTTTAAATCCTAACTCAGATGATGCCGTGATTTCACTCAAAATCTTCCAATGTTTTCACATATCACTTAGAGTAAAACTCAAAGTCTTTTCATTGGCCTATAAGGCCTTGACCATGTTGTGGTCCTGACTACCCATCCAACTCATCTACCCTTCTTCACTTACTCTCTTTTCTTCAGCCACAATGGCCTAGTTGGTGACCTGTCAACATTCCCATAATCCTCTTGCTTCTGCTGCTTTGAACTTACTGTTCTCTGAAATCCTCTTCCTCCAGATATCTACATGGCCCACTCCTAGAGTCCTTCAGAGCTCTACTCAGTGTCACCTTATCAATGATGTCTACCCTAACTACCCGAGTTAAAATAGCTACTTCCTCTCACCTCTGGCACTTCCTATTTCTCTTAATTAGCCTTAATTTTTTCTTCATAGCACTTACCACTGTTTCACACAGTGCATATTTACGTATATATTTGTTTAATGACTGTGCTTCCAATTGGAAATTTCTGATATGGAAGAAACTCTTTTGTTCACTACTATATCCCTAAAAACTATAACGGTACCTGAGAAATAGCAAAAACTCGAAAAAGTACATGTTGCCTGAAAACATTTAAATGCAATTGTATTCTTATATATTAATTTCTCCTCTACTGGGAGATCCTTGAAGATAATAATTATTGATCATCTTTTTTCCCCCAGCACTGAGTATAGTAGATGTTCAATAAATATTTATTAAGTGGAATAAATTAGAAAGTATTTCTCAAACTCTTATGTGCTCTTGTGTCTACAAATGAGGACCATGTTCCAAGAGATCTGACATTTCTGCTGGCATTGATTGTAGGACTAGATTTGGAGTGCATGCTTAAAGCTCACATATAGAAAGTAGAAATTCTCAAAACAATGAGCTCCTGATACAAATCATTTTACTCCCAAATGATATACATTTATTTAAAAAGAATATTTATTGGGCATCTGTATTGTTCTGGAACTTTGGGATTCATCAGGAAATACAACAGGCTAAAATCCCTGACCTTCTAGGGCTATATTTTAATGGGAAGGCACAGAGAACAACAATCAAAATAATAAAGAAGTAAGTTTTATGTTATTATAAAGGTAATACATACTACAAAAAATAAATAAACCAGGAAAACTAGGGATTGGTCAAGAAGGTGAGGAGTGGTGGTTTTGATATACTTAACTTTAACAGTACTGGATATGGTGAGGTTTTGTGTATGATTATTACCTTTGGCTCTTTTGAGATAAGAGCCAAAGGAAATAATCATATGCAAAAGGGAGTGTGAAACAACACTATCTAGAAGGTCATCTTTTCCTTTCTAAAATTGGGAAAGGTTATGAAATCTCTTCACACTGCAACCATATAAGGCTAGGCTCAAAAACCTTATTGGATCACATGCAAATTTGGGAAAAGTAACCCATCCAGCTCATGACACATTTCATGCATCTCTGAAACAGTACATAGAGTGTTTTAGATAACGACGTTTACATCATTGCCAACACAGAGTTTCCATATTTGGATGCTTAATGCAGAACTGTTTCAAAACAGAAACACCGAGAACTCTCTATAACAAATATTTGTTAGTATACAAGGGAGACCAATAGAGTATGGACTAGTTTCAGTTGTGGGACAATTTGGGAACAAACTCTAATTGGAGATAAAATTAAGCATCTAATCACTAAGTCTGAAATAAGACAGAAGATGCCACCCTTTCTTTAGGCTACAAGTTTGTTTCGTTTTTAAAAAATAACAAAGATTAAGTTTTTAGTTAAGCATTAGTATTTGTTAATGACAGTTTAAATCATATATTTTGTTTAATAGAGAAATTGGTCTTTGCCTCAATTTGCCATATTATACATGTGTGAATTGATTATAAGTAGTTTTTTTTAAGATACTAAATTACATGCAATTCATTTCAAAGTGTGGGTTTAGCTTCTCACAACTAACTATATTATATGGGGGGTTAAAAGGATTCCTTCTGTTGCTTTTAAGTAGAAACACCTTGAATCTGGAAGGTCGTAATCTCTACTTGTAGCCACCCTTGTGTTTTTCTGAAGAAGACATCTAAAAAGCAAATTGTGAGCTGAATTGTGCCTATGAGCTGAATTTCTGTAGGAATAAGCCCATTCCTACACACAGAGTCTTTTTTCTTTCTCTACTCTCTAGTAATTATTTTATTTTCTATTCTTTCTCTTTTATGTTTTAATTTCCATTTATTTATTTTTTTATTTATTTATTGCGCTGCGTGGGCCTCTCACTGTTGTGGCCTCTCCCATTGCAGAGCACAGGCTCTGGATGCGCAGGCCCAGCGGCCATGGCTCACGGGCCCAGCCGCTCCACGGCATGTGGGATCTTCCCGGACCTGGGCACGAACCCATGTCCCCTGCATCGGCAGGCGGACTCCCAACCACTGCGCCACCAGGGAAGCCCTCCATTTATTTTTAAGATAAATTATCCAGGTTGAATAAATGGCATTACACGTAAAAGTTTTAGATATGGCTAAATGTAATAAGTTCTCTACTTCTCCTATTAAACACTGGTCATAAAAATTAATTAGAACTAAAATAAGACTTTGGTAGAAGCCACTCAGTTCTTGGATGACAGAAGGCTCTAAACAGAAGTAGTATATACACAGGAGATTGGTTCAAGATGGCAGAGTAGAAGGATGTGTGCTCACTCCCTCTTGCAAGAGCACCAGAATCAAAACTAACGGCTGAACAGTCATCAACAGGAAGACACGGAACTCACCAAAAAAGATACCCCACATCCAAAGACAAAGGAGAAGCCACAGTGAGACGGTAGGAGAGGCACAATCACAATAAAATCAAATTCCATACCTGAGGGTGGGTGACTCACAAACTGGTGTCCACCCACTGGAGTGAAGGTTCTGAGCCCCACATGAGGCTTCCCAACCTGGGGGTCCAGCAACAGGAGGATGAATTCCTAGAGAATCAGACTTTGAAGGCTAGTGGGACTTGATTGCAGGACTTCAGCAGGACTGGGGGAAACACAGACACCACTCTCGGAGGGCACACACAAAGTAATGTGCACATTGGAACCCAGGGGAAGGAGCAGAAACTGAACAAGACCTACCTGCTAGTACTGGAAGGTCTCCGGCAGAGGCGGGGGGTGGCTGTGGCTCACCGCAGGGACAAGGACACTGGCAGCAGAAGTTAGGGGAAGTAGTCCTTGGCATGAGCCCTCCCAGTGTCCACCATTAGCCCCAGCAAAGAGCCAGGTAGGCTTCAGTGTTGAGTCGTCTCAGGCCAAACAATCAACAGGGAGGGAACCCAGCACCATCAGCAGACAAGCAGATTAAAGTTTTACTGAGCTCTGCCCACCAGAGCAACACACAGCTCTACCCACAACCAGTCCCTGCCATCAAGAAGCTTGCACAAGCCTCCTAGGTAGCCTCATCCACCAGAGGGCAGACAGCAGAAGCAAAAAGAACTACAATTTTGCATCCTGTGGAATGAAAACCACATTCACAGAAAGATAGACAAAATGAAAAGGCAGAGGACTATGTACCAGATGAAGGAACAAGATAAAACCTTACAAAAACACCTAAATGAAGTAGAGATAGGCAACCTTCCAAAAAAAGAATTCAGAATAATGATAGTCAAGATGACCCAGGACCTTGGAAAAAGAATGGAGGCAAAGACTGAGAAGATGCAAGAAATGTTTAACAAAGACCTAGAAGAATTAGAGAACAAACAAACAGAGATGAACAATACAATAACTGAAATGAAAACTACACTAGAAGGAATCAATAGCAGAATAACTGAGGCAGAAGAACAGAAAAGTGACCTGGAAGACAGAATGGTGGAATTCACTGCTGCAGAACAGAATAAACAAAAAAGAATGAAAAGAAATGAAGACAGCCTAAGAGACCTCTCGGACAACATTAAACGCAACAACATTCCCATTACAGGGGTCCCAGGAGGAGAAGAGAGAGAGAGAGAGAGAGAGAGAGGACCAAAAAAAATATTTGAGAGATTAGAGTCAAAAATTTCCCTAACATGGGAAAGGAAATAGCCACCCAATTCCAGGAAGCGCAGAGACTCACAGATAGGATGAACCAAGGAGAAACATGCCGAGACACATAGTAATCAAATAGGCAAAAATTAAAGACAAAGAAAAATTATTGAAAGCAACAAGGGAAAAATGACAAATAACATACAAGGGAACTCCCATAAGGTCAACAGCTGATTTCTTGGCAGAAACTCTACAAGCCAGAAGGGAGTGACATAATATATTTAAAGTGATGAAAGAGAAAAATCTACAACCAAGATTACTATACCCAGCAAGGATCTCATTCAGATCGATGGAGAAATTAAAACCTTTACAGACAAGCAAAAACTAAGAGAATTCAGCATCACCAAACCAGCTATACAACAAATGCTGCAGGAACTTCTCTAGGTAGGAAACACAAGAAAAGGAAAAGACCTACAATAACAAACACAGAACAATTAAGGAAATGGTAATAGGAACATATATATCAATAATTACCTTAAATGTAAATGGATTAAATGCTCCAACCAAAAGACATAGACTGGCTGAATGGATACAAAAGCAAGACCCATATATATGCTGTCTACAAGAGAACCAGTTCCGACCAAGTGACACATACAGACTGAAAAGGGATGGAAAAATATATTCCATGCAAATAGAAATCAAAAGAAAGCTGGAGTAACAATTCTCATATCAGACAAAATAGACTTTAAAACAAAGACTATTACAGGAGACAAAGAAGGACACTACATAATGATGAAGGGATCAATCCAAGAAGATAAAACAATTGTAAATACTTATGCACCCAACATAGGAGCATCTCAATACATAAGGCAAATGCTAACAACCATAAAAGGGGAAATCGACAGTAACACAGTAGGGGACATTAACACCCCACTTTCACCAATGGACAGATCATCCAAAATGAAAATAAATAAGGAAACACAAGCTTTACATGATACATTAAACAAGATGGACTTAATTGATATTTACAGGACATTCCATCCAAAAACAACAGAATACACTTTCTTCTCAAGTGGTTATGGAACATTCTCCAGGATAGATTATATCCTGGGTCACAAATCAAGCCTCGGTAAATTTAAGAAAATTGAAATCATATCAAGCATCTTTTCTGACCAAAATTCTGTGAGATTAGAAATCAATTACAAGGAAAAGAACATAAAAAAACACAAACACATGGAGGCTAAACAATACACTCCTAAGTAACCAAGAGATCACTGAAGAAATCAAAAAGGAAATTAAAAAACACCTAGAGACAAATGGCAACGAAATCATGACAATCCAAAGCCTATGGGATGCAGCAAAAGCAGTTCTAAGAGGGAAGTTTATAGCAATAAAATCCTATCTGAAGAAACAAGAAAAAACTCAAATAAACAATCTACCCTTACACTTAAAGGAACTAGAGAAAGAAGAACAAACAACACCCAAAGTTAGCAGAAGGAAAGAAATCATAAAGATCAGAACAGAAATAAATGAAATAGAAACAAAGAAAACAGTAGCAAAGATCAATAAAACTAAAAGCTTGTTCTTTGAGAAGGTAAAATTGATAAACCATTAGCCAGACTCATGAAGAAAAAGAGGGAGAGTACTCAAATCAATAAAATTAGAAATGAAAAAGGCGAAGTTCAATGGACACTGCAGAAATGCAAAGCATCCTAAGAGACTCCTACAAGCAACTCTGTGCCAATAAAATGGACAACCTGGAAGAAATGGACAAATTCTTAGAAAAATGTAACCTTCCAAGACTGAACCAGGAAGAAATAGAAAACAGGCCAATCACAAGTAATGAAATTGAAACTGTGATTAAACCTTCCATCAAACAAAAGTCCAGGACCAGATGGCTTCAGAGGTGAATTCTATCAAACATTTAGAAAAGAGCTAACACCCATCCTTCTCAAACTCTTCCAAAAAACTGCAGAGGAAGGAAAACTCCCAAACTAATTCTATGAGGCCACCATCACCCTGATACCAAAACCAGACAGAGATACTACAAAAAAAGAGAATTACAGACCAATATCACTGATGAATATAGATGCAAAAATCCTCAACAAAATACTAGCAAACAGAATCCAACAACACATTAAAGGGTCATACACCACGATCAAGTGGGATTTATCCCAGGGATGTAAGGATTCTTCAATATATGCAAATCAACGTGATACACCATATTAACAAATTGAAGAATAAAAACCACATGATCATCTCAATAGATGCAGAAAAAGCTTTTGACAGTATTCAACACCTATTTATGATAAAAACTCTCCAGAAAGTGGGCATAGAGGGAACTTACCTCAACATAATAAAGGCCATATACAGCAAACCCACAGCAAACATCATTCTCAATGGTGAAAAACTGAAAGCATTTGTTCTAAGATCAGGAACAAGACCTGGATGTCCACTCTCGCCACTATTATTCAAAATAGTTTTGGAAGTCCTAGCCATGGCATTCAGAGAAGAAAAAGAAATAAAAGGAATACAAATTGGAAAAGAAGTAAAACTGTCACTGTTTGCAGTGACATGATACTATACATAGAAAATCCTAAAAATGCCACCAGAAAACTACTAGAACTCATCCATGAATTTGGTAAAGTTGCAGGATACAAAATTAACGCACAGAAATCTCTTGCATTCCTGTACACTAACAACAAAAGATCAGAAAGAGAAATTAGGAAACAATCGCATTCACCATTGCAACCAAAAGAATAAAATACCTAGGAATAAACCTACCTAAGGAGGTAAAAGACCTGTACTCAGAAACCTATAAGACACTGGTGAAAGACATCAAAGGTGACACAAACAGATGGAGAGATATACCATATTCTTGGATTGGAAGAATCAATATTGTGAAAATGACTATACTACCCAAAGCAATCTACAGATTCAGTGCAATCAAATTACCAGTGACATTTTTTATAGAACTAGAACAAAAAATCTTAAAATTTGTATGGAGACACAAAAGACCCTGAATAGCCAAAACAGTCTTGAGGGAAAAAAGCAGAGCTGGAGGAATTAGACTCCCTGACTTCAGACTATACTACAAAGCTACAGGCACAAATCAAGACAATATGGCACTGGCACAAAAACAGAAATATAGATCAATGGAACAGGATAGAAAGCCCAGAGATAAACCCGCACACATATGGTCAGCTAACCTATGACAAAGGAGGCAAGTATATATAATGGAGAAAAGGCAGCCTCTTCAATAAGTGGTGCTGGAAATACTGGACAGCTACATGTAAAAGAATGAAATTAGAACACTCGCTAACACCATACACAAAAATAAACTCAAAATGGATTAGAGACCTAAATGTAAGACCAGACACTATATAACTCTTAGAGGAAAACATAGGAAGAGCTTACTTTGACATAAATCACAGCAAGATCTTTTTTGATCGACCTCCTAGAGTAATAGAAATAAAAACATAAATAAACAAATGGGACCTAATCAGACTTAAAAGCTTTTGTCCAGCAAAGGAAACTACGGACAAAACAAAAAGACAATCCCCAGAATGGGAGAAAATATTTGCAAACAAATCAATGGACAAAGGATTAATCTCCAAAATATATGAACAGCTCATGCAACTCAATATTAAAAAAACAAAAACCCAGTCAAAAATGGGCAGAAGACCTAAATAGACATTTCTCCAAAGAAGACATACAGATGGCCAAGAAGCCTGTGAAAAGCTGCTCAACATCATTAATTATTAGAGAAATGCAAATCAAAACTACAATGAGGTATCATCTCACACCAGTTAGAATGGGCATCATCAGAAAATCTACAAACAACAAATGCTGGAGAAGGTGTGGAGAAAAGGGAACCCTCTTGCACTGTTGGTAGTAATGTAAAGTGATACAGCCTCTATGGAGAATAGTATGGAAGTTCCTTAAAAAACTAAAAATAGAATTACCATATGACCCAGCAATCCCACCACTGGGCATATACCCAGAGAAAATCATAATTCAAAAAGACACATGTACCCCAATTTTCATTGCAGCACTATTTACAATAGCCAGGTCATGGGTGCAACCTAAATGTTCATCAGCAGAGGAATGGATAAAGAAGATGTGGTACATATATACAATGAAATATTACTCAGCCATAAAAAGGAATGAAATTGGGTCATTTGTAGAGTCATGGATGGATCTAGAGACTGTCTTACAGAGTGAAGTAAGTCAGAAAGAGAAAAACAAATATCATATATTAACAAATATATGTGGAATCTAGAAAAATGGTACAGATGAACCAGTTTACAAGGCCGAAATAGAAACACAGATGTAAAGAACAAGCATATGGACACCAAGACGAGAAAGTGGTGGTGGTGGGGTGGTGCTGGTGGGATGAATTCGGAGATTGGGATTGACATATATACACTAATATGTATAAAATAGGTAACTACTAAGAAACTGCTGTATAGGAAATAAATAAATTTAATTTAATTTAAAAGAAATAGTGTATACAGTTAACATGGTGACTTTATTTACTCAGTATGATACCAGAAAGAAATGTATGCTTAGTAGCATCGTTTGGTCAAGATGATGAAGTCTAAGCTTAATTAGAGACTTCAGACATTTAAGTATGCTATCTTAAAAATTTTATTTATTATTACTTCTCTTACTACTACTACTATTATTGTTATTAGTATTAATACCATCACCACTACTACTACCATTACCGTTATTAATTCTACTTATGAAACTACTACCTCTATTCTTGTTGCTACTACCTTTAATGTTAACTCTACAACCATTATTACTACTGCTGCTGCTACTATGACTACTCCTCCTCTTCCTCCTATTACTACTGCTATCACCATGGTTGCTACTATTGCTGTTATTATTATTCCTACTATGACTGGTACTCAGTGAGCTCTTTATATGCTACTGGGGTACATGGCATTCCATTTTGTATAAAATATATTATTAAATCTTATATAATCTACCTATCCTTATTCCTACCTTTCAAGATGAGAAAAGAAAATCTCAGAGGGGATAACAACATATCAAGCTTACAGAAGACAACAGGTTAGAGAGTATGGAATCAAATCCAGGTGCATAAGATTCTAAATCCTGTGTATTTTTCACTACATTCTGTTGTATCATATGATGAGTTTCATGGTCAGAGAAGTTCACCTTCACAAGCCCCCTTATACAGGGAAGCTTTAACAGACAAACCAGGAGATGTAGTTGCTGCAAAATATATGTAATGTTTAGGGGAATCACTAAGTTTGCATGAATAGAAACTGTTTTATTGTGAGTGACATTTTTTATTGGGGTAAAAATCACAAAACATGAGATCTACCCTCAAAATTTTAAGTGTACATTACAGTATTCTTAACTGTAAGCAAACACTGTACAGCATATCTCTAGAACTTTTCATCTTGGAATTTTACAGCTATTGAACAGCATCTCCTCATTTCCCCCACCCTCAAAGCCCTGTAACCACATTCTACTTTCTGCTTCTATGAGTTTGACTTTGGATTCCTCATGTAGGTGGAGGCATTCAGTATCTATCCTTCTGTGACTGGCTTATTTCAGTTAGCATAATGTCCTCAAGATTTACCCATGTTTTAGCATATGACAAGATTTCCTTCTTTATGTGGTTGAATAATACTTCGTTGTGTATATATATATATCTCACATTTCTTTATTCATCTGTCAGTAGACATTTGGGATGATTTGACCTCTTGGCTCTTATGAACAATACTTCAGTGAACATAGTATAAATATCTATTTGAGACTCTGATTTCAATTCTTTTGAATAAATACCCAGAAATAGGATTGCTAGATCATATAGTAGGTTTATTTTTAATTTTTTGAGGAACCTCCATGTTGTTTTCCATAGTGGCTACACTATTTAACATTCCCACTAACAGTAGATAAGGGTTCCAATTTCTCTACATGCTTGCCAACACTTGTAATTTTCTGTTTTTTTTTTGTTCTGTTTTGTTTTGTTATTAATGATCTTCTTAACAGATGAAAACTGACATCTTGACATTATTTTGGCTTGCATTTCACTGATGATTAGCGGTGCTGGGCATCTTTTCATGTACCTGGTGGCCATTTGTATGTCTTTTTATATGAATCATATATTAAATAGTATATAATGCTATGGGAAAATATTTTAATAAATGAATAGTGGCTTTCATATGTGTTTGCAAATCATGATTATGCTACAGATATCAGTGAATTCTGCACATTTATGTGACATGATGATTAACTTATTTATTCTAACTCAATATTTTTCATTTTTTTGTCAGGTTTGAAAATGCTGGCTAATGTTATCATTATATATAAAATAAAGTTTTAATTTTGCCCATTGCTTAGTTATTTGAGAAAGCACACAAAAACATCATGCAATCATGTGTCATATTTTTGGAAACCGTTGAGGAAGAATAAAATTATTTCATTGAAATTGACAAGGTCTATACTTGGACCTTGAGGTAATATCTACTTAAATTGTTATTTTATTTTAACAAATAATATTTATTATTGATAGTTTAAGAAATCCAATTTTTTAACCCAGAAATTGGCCTCTGCCTTAACTCACTAATTAAAAAAAAAAAAAAAATGGAGTGAACTTCAAGTAGAAGCTCATTAATATTTCAGTATATTTATAAACATAAGTCTGAATAGACAAATTAAATCTAACATATAGCTGGAAAGAAACAAAACCCCTGGTTGAATTTCTGTTAGGAATTAGAAAAATATTAAACATTTAATTAAATTAAATCTGGGTATATATGTCAAAACAAGTACCCTACAATATAGAAAATCAACAGAAAAAGGACATAGAATAGCATGAAAATCCTTAGTGGTTCAAAGGCTACAGAATGTCAAGTTATAATTTTAACACTCAGGCAGATGTAATCCCAGAAATTTCTAAGTTGTTTTGGATGGTAATTTTGTGTATGACATTAATATGCATTTGTAACTGACTCACTTATGCCTGAGGCACATGCTTTTGGCACTTTCATATTCCTTCTCATCTACAACCTGCTTTATTCTTCTGTGGGCCAAGGACATATATAGCAGCCAAACAAACTAATTTATCATTGTATTATTGTTTTTGTACCTATATCTCCATGATTTCTCTTGAGTATATGTGCTCATGTAGACCCATATCAGTGCATATTTATGCATCAAAAAACAGACTAAGGCAGTGATGTTGAGTACAGTGGGCATGGGTTTTAGATGAAACAAACCTCAGTTTTAACCTCAGTTATGCCACTTGGTAGCTTTGACAAGTTAATTTACCCCTGTGAGTCTCAGTTAACTCATACATGTAATGGAATTAATAATCTTACGTTTAGGCTTGTTATAAGTAGTAAATGAGATAGCATATAATACACTTTGCATTTTCTTTGCACACAGTGGGTTTAAAACTCATAAGTATAAAAGCAAAATGATAACAAATTAGTCTAATGTGTTATGTTAGGAAAAAAGTAAATATTTATGGTCCAAATATATTTTATGTATTTTACTATTTAAATTACACTACTGAATTATATTGAAGAAGCACCAACAAATTTATTAAAACATATTCTATTCACTTGTTTAATCTTTATTGTTTTTTATAAATTACAAAAATAATACTACAGCACATTATGGTAACTAAAAATGTGCAGTTCTATAAATAAAAACTTAAATTTCTCTTTTTTATCTCCCCTCAATATTCCTGAACTGGAGTTCATTTATATTCCTTTTTGTTTAGAAAAATATGCATACAAATGTATACTTCTTCATTTTTTTCTTAGCTTTTTTAAAAATAATGCAGAAATGTTATGTATGTGACTTCCTAATTTCACTCCAGGACAGCATAAACATTTAATTCATTCTTTTTAATTGCTGCATAATATTCCATTTAATGTACTTTTCATAATTTAGTTAATCAAGTCTGTACTCATGGACATTCTACTTAAATATATGTCTTAAAGAAATATGCATTGTATATCAAAAATAATAGGAAAGGTAAGTGTAAAAATCAAACACACAGGAAATTAGTCATAAACGCGAACTGAAGAAAGTATGGTTTATTTCTAATGGGCTCATATCTTTAAGGTTATAGTAAATAAAACATTCAGTACAATTTTATGACATGAGAAAAATTACCAGTTTATATACTCTGTGTACTCTATCTCCCAAAGATAAAATGTCTTGGAAGAGTCTGAAGAAATAGTTGGTGGCAAGAAGTTGTTGACATAGACAAAGCTGTAATTTCCTAAATGGTATCAATAATAAATTTGTGACAAGTTAACTGGGGAAAAAAAAGTATTGATTAGACCTCTGGAACATAATCTTGGATTTCCCATCACTAAGTGCGTAATGAGTTTGAGTCGGGGTATAAATAATAAGCAACCTCCTTAGAAAGCGACTCATCCTGAGGTGTCATGGGCATTCCTGTTGCATTACCTCATAGCATATTTTAGCTGTAGTCAAAAACCCTAAATTACTCTTCAATTTGTGTGCCTTTCTCTAAGAAAAACAAAGAGGTATTTCTACTTTTTTGTGGAAATGGAGTGGGATAGGGAATTGTACAACAACTCAGGCATATCTATATTTCAAAGAAATTGAAAGGGACTCCATCTCCATGAGTAGGAAAAAAAAAATGAGGCAGTTGGGGTATTATTCTTTCCTTTCCTCTCCTCCTTATTTTTTTTTATTCTTCTTTTTTCCTTTGCCTTACCCATTTTCTTCTGCTGCTGCAGCTCTTTTTCTGTTTCCTTCTTGTTTTTCTCTTCCAGATTTTGCCTTGTCCTGCTTATGCTAATTTCTATCTAGGAGAATTTACACGTGTATCTCACTATTTCTGTGTTACATAGTGTCCGAGAATGGCTGACTCCAGAGGTGAGGTAAATTAAATTAGCAAGCGAACCGCTTGCTCCTAAAACAGGATGCATTTCTGGGAAAGTCCTCTAGATGTCTGACCTGCGCACGTATTCCGAGGTTGTGCCATTTACACACTCACCCTGAGAGCACACAATTTCAAGCTAACGATTCCCTTTTGAAAGAAAACATTTCATTCACAACATTCATCCATCTATCAAAGTTATTTTCCTTCTGAGATGCACGACAGTCCAGAAACTGTTGTGTCATGAGTCTGTCATTGCTCTTAAAATGACATTGGATATACTATAGGAAAGCATTTCAAATCAAGTCATGGAACAGCTCACATAAAATAGCAGCTGTTTTTGAGTCACTTTATAATACTATGTAAATAAAACAGTTCTGGCAGCTGGAAGAACAAAACGGTCTTTGATAACACTAATTATTTATTATGACTGCTTTGATGTAGCATTTATATGAACACAAGATATATTTTTAAAAGCCAGAAGGAAATTAAAAGTAAACAAAAGAATTGCACTCCTGACCAAATTCTTTGCCTCAAGGTTATTATAATCGGGCAGCTGCTAGATTTTTTTTCATATTCTTTCAATTTCATGGTTCTGGCTTCTCTATCAGATGTGCACAGAATTACTAGAATGTTTAAAATAACTTGATGTAGGAAAAATGTCATTTTTTTTCAGTAAAATTAAAATCAGACATTGATAACCAAATGTATATCGATTATGAAATTACCTCCAATCCTCATTCCTTAAGTTTTATTAATAGGGTTTTTTTTTCCCTAAGCACTTTCCTTGTTGAGTGTCTTTAAGGTAAATATTCTTTAATATTGGGACATGAATGGGAAAAGAAAGTAAGATCCTAGTAATGGAAGAAATGTGCTTAAACATTTAATTTTTTTTGATGAAATCGTTACAAGTGAGAACTCAAAATGTGGGAATAAGGTCTCCCTATTTTTACCACTTACATAGAGAAAACACATATACTCAAAGAAATGGTTGATTAAAGAAGAAATGTGTTGTTAATAATGGCTTGAGATGATATATGTTGTTTTATATTAATATATATGGCTGAAAATGGAAGTTCCTTAAGATCGGATAATCATCCCCATTTCCACACTTAGTTGCAGGTGATTTATTGAAATGGGTTTAATGGACAGTTGAACATGTCAGAGAAGTGTAAAATAACTCTCCCTGTGTCTAGTGAAATAGGTATTTAAAGAGGGAGGGAGTTCTTTATCTGTCTGCATTAAGCAAAGCATGGGGACTAGAGAATGGACGTATCTCTGAGAACTCTAGAGCTGTTGTATTTGTTACAGTCAGGCAAACCAAAGGGAGAAACTGTGGTTTTCCCGAAGGTAAATGGAATTGATGGTGGGGGTGGATTCCTGAAACCCCCTGCAACTAAGTGTGGAAATGGGGATGATTATCCGATCTTAAGGAACTTACATTTTCAGTCATATATATTAATATAAAACAAAATATATTAGGCATATATCATCTCAAGCCATTATTAGCAACACATTTCTTCTTTAATCAACTATTTCTTTGAGTATATGTTTTCTCTATGTAAGTGGTAAAAATAGGGAGACCTTATTCCCACATTTTGAGTTCTCACTTGTAAGGATTTCATCAAAAAAAATTAAATGTTTAAGCACATTTCTTCCATTACTAGGATCTTACTTTCTTTTCGCATTCATGTCCCAATATTAAAGAATATTTACCTTAAAGACACTCAGAGTCACATGACTAGATGCTCTGGTAAATGATCCAGGGCACAAGAGGAATGTGGAGAAGAAATGCAGACTAGATAATTACAAAAGATGGGAACACAAAACCCAAAGTGTGCTTCTCACTGTTTCCTGAACTCCCCTTCTGGGCTTTTCATTCTTTTATTATTGCTCTTTATATTAGCATTTCCCTCTCCCGTTTTTCTCATATATTATCTTGTGTCTGAAATACATGTCTCCCATTCTTGAAATGCAAAGTCTTTACACTCCCTTATCACTGTTGGCATTTTGGGCCTAATGATTCTTTGTTGGGAGGCTGTCCTGTGCATTGTACCATGTTTAGCAGCATCCCTAGCCACTACCTACTAGAAACCAGTAATAACCTCTTCTCCCCAAGTTGTGGCAACCAAAAATATCTCCGGACATTGCCAAATGTCCCCTGTGATTTTGGGAAAAATTCATCCACTGTTCTATGTAATTTATTGCCTCTTGCTTTGATTTGTAGTTAATATATGCTGATTTCAACTGAATTCTATAGATATTTTTGATTCCTCCTTAGTTGCTGGGGATGCAAAAAGGAATTAAAATATGTAAAACTTTCATCTAATATTGGAGTAGATTATTATTAGGTATCTTTGCACGTGTTTACCTTTAGTTTCTTAGAGGAAAATAATTAATGAAAACAACTGACATTTATTGATAGCTTTTTCTATGTATCCAGCTCTGTTCTAGGTGCTTTTAGATGTATTCACTCACTTAATTCTTATAACAACCTATGTATCAAACCATTACTATCTTATATTCCCTATCCTTCATTCTTTCTTTCAGCAGCCAGTACTGTATTTTATTTTGTTTGTTACTTAATGGATATTTACTGCTTGGTTAATGGGAATAGGGCTCTATACCTGGAAATCCACTATTCTTTAACTTGTGTGTGCATGTTTCTTTTCTCACCATCTTTTCTGCTTTCCTAAGGAATGGTAGCATATACCAGCACCCTTATAAATATATGATAGGCTAATTGTAAACTATTTTTAGGTTTTTGGAAAGAAAATCACTTATCAAGAACATGTCGTGCTTGTTTTTGTCCAAATTGAGAAAGTTTTTCATTGGCAATAAAAAAGTTCCTGCAAACTTGAGTAGTTATAATATCCTCCCCAATTGTTTCCTTCTGTCACATCAAATCAAATTCACTGCTTTTTCAATTATTCTTATTTTCCAAAATAGGCATCTCGTAACTTTGAAATGAAGAATAAGGTACAGGTTTACAGATGTGCAGAGACTGTAGCCAGGATGTTTGAACTTAAAATTGCCACATGGACTGAGATGGAAGTTGAAGTGAGAAGGGTGAACTCAGTTCTGACTATTGCCAGGAGACCTGCTAGAGCCCAGAGCTGCTGCTGCCTTAAAGCCCTCCTTTATCTGCAGTCAGCTTAGAGGTCACACAGAGATAAGGGAAGCTGCAGTTGTGCTGGGAGAGTGGGTAGCTCATAAACAAAGTCAGCACTTTGGCCACTTTATCGGTGTTGTGAGACAGGGCAGTAAGCTGTGCAGTGTTTAAATGGCTCCTAATTGTAATTGCCTTGACATTTGTCTAGTAGATACCCCCTTGGGATGTGGGAGGATATTTCCTCCCTGAGCAAGACTGACCAAAATGTTCTTTCTAAAATGTATGCCTCATTGCACTGATCCTACCACATGTTTTGAATTATGCTAGGTCAATATTCAGGTGAGAGGGAGCAGATATATCTACTACTTAAGAAGTGGAAGCTTTTCCCTCCATACTTGCTTATAAAAAGATACTCACTTGTATGTCTGCAAAAATACAGATATCTTCAGATGTCTGGGTTCCAGCCCAGACCTACAGATCAGAATTTTCAGGGGAGTGGCTTAGTAAAACAATTATAAGCAAGTAAACAATATTATTCATTTATCAGATATCACTGATGATCCCTATAATAATTTTTAAAATATTAATGGAAGGATAATGGTATAAAAATATTGTGAATTTCTTTAGAACTCTTTTCTTACCTACTCATTACTGAAGACTGTATCTCAGAGGTTAGCCTTGCTATACACTGATGTTATAAAAAGATTATACTGTTATATGCATTATATATAAATGCAATATACATGAAATATTATATATAATCTATTATACATGTATATAATATACTTATTATATACTATTATATTAACATATTATATATTAAAGAGAGAGGAAAAAGTGGTAGATTTCAGCTCTAATGTAATCATAATGTTTTGATCACAAGAAATAATTGGAAATTGAAAGAGCCTTTGAGCACAGATATTGAAATCAGGCAGGATAGCCTTCAAATTCTGTTCTGTTCACTTATAGACAAGCTATAATTATTGTTGTTGTTATTTTTAAAATTTATTTTGTTTATCTATTTATTTTGGCTGCATTGGGTCTTCTTTGCTGTGCGTGAGCTTTCTCTAGTTGCAGCAAGGTGGGGCCTGCTCTTCGTTTCGGTGCGTGGGCTTCTCATTGCGGTGGCTTCTCTTGTTGTGGAGCACGGGCTCTAGACGCATGGACTTCAGTTGTGGCACGTGGGCTCAGTAGTTGTGGCTCGTGGGCTCTAGAGCACAGGCTCAGTAGTTTTGGCACATGAACTTAGCTGCTCTGCAGCATGTGGGATCCTCCTGGACCAGAGCTTGAACCTGTGTCCCCTGCATTGTCAGGCAGATTCTTAACCACTGCACCACCAGGGAAGTCCCTTGTTTTGTTATTATTGTTGTTATTTTGTCTTGGCCCAAGGAGACAATAATAAAGTGCTTTAAGTAATGAATGTTTACATCTGGTATCATGACAACTGGAATATCTGAATAACCTCCATACCCTGCAACCTCTTCTAGCAAAGAGAGAGAGAAGGAAGGATGAAGGAAGAGAAAAGGGACAATAAAGATAAAAAGACCTCTTTAGGATGCTTGGACATGACATAAAGGAACAGAATACAAACCAAACACCAGCAGAAAATTTGGCACAGGGTATGACTAGGGAATTCACAGAAGGTACCAAGGTGCAGTGGATTTATGAAGACATGTTCAAACTCATTAAATGAGGGAAATACAAATCAAAGCAATAATGACATAATATTTCATATCCAGCTGACTGGCAAACATTTAAAAATCTGACTTCTGGTGAGATTTTATTTTATATAACAACTTTGGAGAAAAATTTGGCAATATCTAATAAAGCTTTTGAAGCAGTGCATGTTCTCAACAATTGCACTCTTTTTTTTTTTTTTTTTTTTTTGCGGTACGCGGGCCTCTCAATGCTGTGGCCTCTCCCATTGCAGAGCACAGGCTCCGGACGTGCAGGCTCAGCGGCCATGGCTCATGGGCCCAGCCGCTCTGCAGCATTGGGGATCTTCCTGGACCGGGGCACGAACCCGTGTCCCCTGAATCGGCAGGCTGACTCTCAACCACTGCGCCACAGGGAAGCCTGCACTCTTTTTATATACCTTAAAATAGTGCTTCTCAAACTCTTAACATGCTTCTGAATCACCTGGGGATATTGTTCCAGTGGAGAAATGCAGGTTCTGTTTATAAGGCCTGGAGTGAGGCCTGAGAGTCTACATTTCTAACAAGCTCCCTGTTGATGCCAATTCTGCTAAGCCATGGACTAGCAAGATTTAGGGAATCGCTTGCTGTGTACAGGTGGGAGCTGTACAAGAAATTTGATTGAAATATTAATTATAATACCAAGAAATTGGAATTATACATATACATATTTTGTAAGAGTTTGAGAGCAAGTACGGGGATAACATTCTCCAGATTTACGGCAATGGTTATCTTCAGAGAATAAGAGAAAATGATTCAATGAGGAGGGTTATGGAGGAGCTAAAATTGCGTGTTATCTATGTATGTGTATGAAATATTAGCTGGGTAGTAGGTATATGGGTTTTTGACATATGGGTTTTCATCACCATTTTTGCATGCTTTAGGATACTATATAACATTAAAAAAACCAGAAAGAGCCTAACCTATCCTAAACAGTAGCAGAGTGGTATTTTTTAAAATAATGTTAATTCTTTAAATTTATAGTCCATTTTTCAGCTTTCAGAGCTTTTTTTTTTCTTTTTTAACGTCTTTATTGCAGTATAATTGCTTTACAGTGTTGTGTTAGTTTCTGCTGTATAACAAAGTGAATCAGCTATACATATACATATATCCCTATATCCCCTCCCTCTTGTGTCTCCCTCCCACTATCCCTATCCCACCCCTCTAGGTGGTCACAAAGCACCCAGCTGATCTCCCTGTGCTATGTGGCTACTTCCCACTAACTATCTGTTTTATATTTGGTAGTGTATATATATCAATGCCACTCTCTCACTTCTTCCCAGCTTACCATTCCTCCTCCCCATGTCATCAAGTCTGTTCTGTACGTCTGCATTTTTATTCCTGTCCTGCCCCTAGGTTTATCAGAACCTTTTTTTTTTTTTTAGATTCCATATATATGTGTTAGCATACAATATTTGTTTTTCTCTTTCTGGTTTAACTTCACTCTGTATGACAGACTCTAGGTCCATCAACCTCACTACAAATGACTCAATTTCGTTTCTTTTTATGGCTGAGTAATATTCCATTGTATATATGTGCCACATCTTCTTTATCCATTCATCTGTTGATGGACACTTATGTTCGTTCCCTGTCCTGGCTGTTGTAAATAGTGCGGCAGTGCACATTGTGGTACATGACTCTTTTGAATTATGGTTTTCTCAGGGTTTATGCCCAGTAGTGGGATTGCTGGGTCGTATGGTAGCTCTACTTTTAGTTTTTAAAGGAACTTGCATACTGTTCTTCATAGTGGCTGTATCAATTTACATTCCCAACAACAGTGCAAGACGGTTCCCTTTTCTCCACACCCTCTCCAGCATTTATTGTTTGTAGATTTTTTGATGATGACCATTCTGACAGTGTGAGGTGATACCTCATTGTAGTTTTGATTTGCATTTCTCTAATGATTAGTGATGTTGAGCATCCTTTCATGTGTTTCTTGGCAATCTGTATATCTTCTTTGGAGAACTGTCTATTTAGGTCTTCTGCCCATTTTTGGATTGAGTGTTTTTTTTTGATATTGAGCTGCATGAGCTGCTTGTATATTTTGGAGATTACTCCTTTGTCAGTTGCTTCATTTGTAAATATTTTCTCCCGTTCTGAGGGTGGTCTTTTCGTTTTGTTTTTGGTTTCCTTTGCTGTGCAAAAGCTTTTACGTTTCATTAGGTCTCATTTATTTATTTATGTTTTTATTTCCATTTCTCTGGGAGGTGGGTCAAAAAGAGGCTTTCAGTGATCTATGTCATAGAGTGTTCTGCCTATGTTTTCCTCTTAGACTTTTAAGATGTCTGGCCTTACATTTAGGCCTTTAATCCATTTTGAGTTTCTTTTTGTGTATGGTATTAGGGAGTGTTCTAATTTCATTTTTTTTTCCATGTAGCTGTCCAGTTTTCCCAGCATCACATACTGAAGAGGCTATCTTTTTTCCATTGTATATTCTTGCCTCCTTTATCAAAGATAAGGTGACCATATGTGCGTGGTTTATCTCTGGGCTTTCTATCCTGTTCCATTCATCTGTATTTCTGTTTTTGTGCCAGTACCATACTGTCTTGATTACTGTAGCTTTGTAGTATAGTCTGAAGTCTGGGAGCCTGGTAACTCCAGCTCCGTTTTTCCTTCTCAAGATTGCCTTGGCTATTCGGGGTCTTTTGTGTTTCCATACAAACTGTGAATTTTTTTGTTCTAGTTCTGTGAAAAACGCCATTGGTAGTTTGATAAGGATTGCATTGAATCTGTACATTGCTTTGGACAGTATAGTCATTTTCACAATGTTGATTCTTCCAATCCAAGAACATGGTATATCTCTCCATCTGTTTGTATCATCTTTACTTTCTCTCATGTGTGTCTTATAGTTTTCTGCATACAGGTCTTTTGTCTCCTTAGTTAGGTTTATTTCTAGGTATTTTATTCTTTGTGTTGCAATGGTAAATGGGCGTGTTTCCTTAATTTCTCTTTCAGATTTTTCATCATTAGTGTATAGGAATGAAAGAGACTTCTGTGCATCGATTTTGTATCCTGCTACTTTACCAAATTCATTGATTAGCTCTAGTAATTTTCTGGTGGCATCTTTAGGATTCTCTATTTATACTATCATGTCATCTGCAAACAGTGATAGCTTTACTTCTGCTTTTCTGATTTGGATTCCCTTTATTTCTTTTCTGATTGCTGTGGCTAAAACTTCCAAAACTATGTTGAATAACAGTGGTGAGAGTGGGCAACCTTGTCTTGTTCCTGATGTTAGTGGAAATGCTTTCAGTTTTTCAACATTGAGGATGATGTTGGCTGTATTTTTGTCATATATGGCCTTTATTATGTTGAGGTAAGTTCCCTCTATGCCTACCTTCTGGAGGGTTTTTATCATAAATGGGTGTTGAATTTTGTCAAAAGCTTTTTCTGCATCTGTTGAGATTATCATATGGTTTTTTTCCTTAAATTTGTTAATATGGTATATCATATTGATTGGTTTGTATATATTGAAGAATCCTTGCATTCCTGGGATAAACCCCACTTGATCATGGTGTATGATCCTTTTAATGTGCTGCTGGATTCTGTTTGCTAATATTTTGTTGAGGATGTTCACATCTATGTTCATCGGTGATATTGGCCTGTAGTTTTCTTTTTTGTGACATCTTATTCTGTTTTTGGTAACAGGGTGGCCTCGTAGAATGAGTTTGGGAGTGTTCCTCCATCTACTATATTTTGGAAGAGTTTAAGAAGGATAGGTGTCAGCTCTTCTCTAAATGTTTGATAGAATTCGTCTGTGAACATATCTGCTCCTGGGCTTTGTTTTTGTTGGAAGATTTTTAATCACAGTTTCAATTTCAGTGCTTGTGATTAGTCTGTTAATATTTTTCTATTTCTTCCTGCTTCAGTCTTGGAACATTGTGTTTTCTAAGAATTTGTCCATTCTTCCAGGTTGTCCATTTTATTGGCATATAGTTGCTTGTAGTAATCTCTCTTGATCCTTTGTATTTCTGCAGTGTCAGTTGTTACTTCTCCTTTTTCATTTCTAATTCTGTTGATGTGAGTCTTCTCCCTTTATTTCTTTTGAGTCTGGCTAATGGTTTATCGATCTTCTCAAAGTACCAGCTTTTAGTTTTATTGATCTTTGCTATTGTTTCCTTCATTTCTTTTTCATTTATTTGTGATCTGATCTTTATGATTTCTTTCCATCTGCTACCTTTGGGGTTTTTTTGTTCTTCTTTCTCTAATTGATTTAGGTGTAAGGTTAGGTTGTTTATTTGAGATTTTTCTTGTTCTTGAGTAGGATTGTATTGCTATAAACTCCCCTCTTAGAACTGCTTTTGCTGCATCCCATAGGTTTTGCGTCATCGTGTTTTCATTGTCATTTGTTTCTAGGCATTTTTTGATTTCCTGTTTGATTTCTTCACTGGACTCTTGGTTACTTAGTAGCATATTGTTTAGCCTCCATGCGTTTGTATTTTTTACAGTGTTTTTCCTGTAATTGATATATAATCTTATATCATTGTGGTTGGAAAAGATACTTGATATGATTTCACTTTCCTTAAATTTATCAAGGCTTGATTTGTGATCCAAGGTATGATCTATCCTGGAGAATGTTCCATGAGCACTTGAGAAGAAGGTGTATTCTGTTGTTTTTGGATGGAATGTCCTATAAATATGAATTAAGTTCATCTTGCTTAATGTGTCATGTAAATCTTGTGTTTCCTTATTTATTTTCATTTTGGTTGATATGTCCATTGGTGAAAATGGGGTGTTAAAGTCCCCTACTATTTTTATGTTACTGTTGATTTCCCTTTTTATGGCTGTTAGCACTTGCCTTATGTATTGAGATGCTCCTTTTTTGGGTGCATAAATATTTACAATTGTTATATCTTCTTCTTGGATTGTTCCCTTGATCATTATGTAGTGTCCTTCTTTGTCTCTTGTCATAGTCTTTATTTTAAAGTCTATTTTGTGATATGAGAACTGTTACTCCAGCTTTCTTTTGATTTCCATTTGCATGGAATATCTTTTTCCATCCCCTCACTTTCAGTCTGTATGTGTCCCTAGGTGTGAAGTGGGTCTCTTCTAGACAGCATGTATACCATTTTCTTAATTGTTTTGAGTTTGTTATTGTAGGTCTTTTCCTTCTCTTGTGTTTCCTGCCTGGAAAAGTTCCTTTAGCATTTGCTGTAAATCTAGTTTGGTGTTGTTGAATTCTCTTAGTTTTTGCTTGCCTATAACGGTTTTAATTTCTCCATCGAATCTGAATGAGATCCTTGCTGGATAGAGTAATCTTGTTTGTAGGTTTTCTCCTTCTTCACTTTAAATATGTCCTACCCCTCTCTTGTGGCTTGCAGAGTTTCTGCTGAAAAATCAGCTGTTAACCTTATGGAAATTCCCTTGTGCGTTATTTGTTGCTTCTCCCTTGCTGCTTTTAATATTTTTTCTTTGTATTTAATTTTTGATAGTTTGATTTATATGTGTCTTGGCATGTTTCTCCTTGGATTTATTCTCTATGGGACTCTCTGCACTTCCTGGACTTGATTGACTATCTCCTTCCCATATTAAGGAAGTTTACAACTATAATCTCTTCAAATATTTTCGCAGTCCTTTCTTTTTCTCTTCTTCTTCTGGAAACCCTATAATTCGAATATGGTATGTTTAATGTTGTCCCAGAGGTCTCTGAGACTGTCCTCAATTCTTTTCATTCTTTTTTCTTTATTCTACTTTGTGGTACTTATTTCCACTATTTTATCTTCCAGGTCACTTTTCCATTCTTCTGCCTCAGTTATTCTGCTATTGATTCCTTCTAGAGAATTTTTTATTTCATTTATCGTGTGGATCATCATTTTTTTTCTCTTTAGTTCTTCTAGATCCCTGTTAAAAGCTTCTTGTATTTTCTCCTTTCTATTTCCAAGATTTTGGATATCATTACCCTGAATTCTTTTTCAGGTAGACTGCCTTTTTCCTCTTCATATTTTTTTTCTTGTGGGTTTTTACCTTGCTCCTTTTCTGCTGCGTATTTCTCTGTCTTCTCATTTTGCCTAACTTCCTGTGTTTGGGGTCCCCTTTCACAGGCTGTAGGTTCATAGGTCATGTTGTTTTTGGTGTCTGCCCCCTGTGGGTAAGTTTTTTTCAGGTGGTTTTGTAGGCTTCCTTGTGGAGGGGACTGGTGCCTGTGTTCTGGTGGATGAGGCTGGATATTGTCTTTCTGGTGGGCAAGACTGAGTCCGGTGGTGTGTTTTGGGGTGTCTGTGACCTTATTATGATTTTAGGCAGCCTATCTGCTAATGGGTGGGTTTGTGTTCCTGTCTTCCTAGTTGTTTGGCATGGGGTTTCCAGCACTGTAGCTTCCTGGTCGTTGAGTGGAGCTGGTTCTTAGCGTTGAGACAGAGATCTCTGGAAGAGCTCTTGCTGATTGACATTATGTGGGGCCAGGAGGTCTCTGGTGGAGCAGTGTCCTGAACTTGGCTCTCCCACCTCCGAGGGTCACGCCTGACACCCGGCTGGAGCACCAAGACCCTGTCAGCCAAATGGCTCAGGAGAAAAGGGAGAAAGAAAAAGAAAGAAAGTAAAATTATTAAAATAAAAAATTAAAACTATTATAAAGTTAAAAAGTGTAATAAATAAAAAGAGCAACCATACCAATAAACAAATCCATCAATGATAACAAGTGGTAAAAACTAAAGTAAGGTAAACATATAAATCAGAATCTAGTCAGTCACATACAGCAAACCGAAAGTCTACAGTTGCTCCCAAAATACACTGCCTCAGATTTGGGATGATTCCTTGTCTATTCAGGTATTCCCCATGCAGGGTACATCAAGTTGACTGTGGAGATTTAATCCGCTGCTCCTGAGGCTGCACAGAGAAATTTCCCTTTCTCTTCTTTGTTCACACAGCTCCTGGGGGTTTAGCTTTGGATTTGGCCCCACCTCTGAATTTAGGTTTCCCTCTGGTGTCTCTTTTTCAACCAGACAGGAGGGGTTTAAAGGAGTGGCTGATTAGGGGGTCTCTGGCTCATTCAGGCTGGGGTGAGGGAGGAGTACAGAGTGCGGGGCAAGCCTGCTGCGGCAGAGGCCAGGGTGATGTTGCAATAGCCTGAGGTATGCCGTGTGTTCTCCCGGGGAAGTTGTCCCTGGATCACGGGACCCTGACAGTGGTGGACTGCCCAGGCTCCCAGGAGTGGAGGTGTGCATTGTGACTTGTGCTTGCACACAGCATTCTTGGTGGCTGCAGCAGCAGTGTTAGCATTTCATGCCCATCTCTGGTGTCTGTGCTGATAGCCATGGCTCACGCCTGTCTCTGGAGCTCGTTTAGGCGGTGCTCTGAATCCCCTCTCCTCACACACCCCCAAACAATGGTCTCCTGCCTCTTAGGCAGGTCCAGAGTTTTTCCCGGACTCCCTTCCGGCTAGCTATGACACACGCGCCCCCTTCAGGCTGTGTTCACACAGCCAACTCCAGTCCTCTCCCTGGGATCTGACCTCCAAAGCCCGAGACTCAGCTTCCAGCCCCTACTCGCCCCAGCGGGTGAGCAGGCAAGCCTCTTGGGCTGGTGAGTGCTGGTCGGCACCGATCCTCTGTGCGGGCATCTCTCCGCTTTGCCCTCTGCACCCCTGTGGCTGCGCTCTCCTCCGCGGCTCCGAAGCTTCTCCCCCCACCGCCCGCAGTCTGCTCCTGCGAAGGGGCTTCCTAGTGTGTGGAAACCTTTCCTCCTTCACAGCTCCCTACCACTGGTGCAGGTTCCAACCCTATTCTTTCGTCTCTGTTTTTTCTTTTTTCTTTTGCCCTACCCAGGTACGTGGGGAGTTTCTTGCCTTTTGGGAAGTCTGAGGTCTTCTGCCAGCGTTCAGTAGGTGTTCTGTAGGAGTTGTTCCACATGTAGATGTATTTTTAATGTATTTGTGGGGAGGAAGGTGATCTCCATGTCTTACTCCTCCGCCATCTTCAGAGCTTTTTAATGCCTATTTTATATAATCCCCCTTTTAACATTGTAATGTAGGCAGATAATGACATCTTTTTTGAAGTCTTTTCCAAATGAAGAATCTTAAGGTCTTGCCCAAGTTCACAGAGCTAATAGTAGAGTCAAGATTTTAATCCAAGTCTGCTTATCTGGAGGTCTATTACATCACTCTATGTTTTCTTCCCTATAAATGCTTATCTTCCCACTAACAATAAATATTGCAAAATCAATCAATTACAGAATATACCCATTAGATAAACACATTTTCAAGGAAAGAAACATGAGCCTTCATGAACCAACTTCTCTCTTCTACTTTCTCATACATGGTAGGCTGAGTCACAAGATTCGTGTGTGAGAAATGTAAAGCCCTGCTTAGGACACAAGTTGATAACTAGGTCATCAAAAAAGTGACCAGATTGAAAGTGTTACAGCTTACCTTCATGACACAAAGGCTAATATCCTTATTCTTGGTCTTTGAAGTCCTAAAAATGTGTTTGGATATCAATATTAGGTTTTAAGTAGAGAGGACTACAGAATGTGCCATCCTGATCTTGGCTCCAAAACCCACGTTTAACATTTTCTAGCTGCATGGTCTTTAGCAAATCATCCATTTGTATCATAATATCTACTTTCTTAGTAACATGATAGACATGTGTGCAAAATGCCTAACACCCAATAAACATTTCAGAAAGAAGTCAAAGGAACACTCTTAAGAAATAAGAAAATTTTATAGGGACAGAGAATAATTTTAAAGTAGCAAATAAAGAGTAACATACAAAATGTTTCTGTTGCCTACATTAGTTAGTCAGGAGAGAATAAAAGCCTCAGGTAGCATTGCCAAATCAACCCTAACCACAGGTTTTTGTACAAATTATATATAATCATGCCATATTTTCAAAAGGATGAAAGGACTTTCACCTACATTTAAATAATCATCTTAACTGGATGAATCTGTACTGGGCAAGGGTTT
This sequence comes from Phocoena sinus, assembly GCF_008692025.1. Classification (NCBI taxonomy): domain Eukaryota; kingdom Metazoa; phylum Chordata; class Mammalia; order Artiodactyla; family Phocoenidae; genus Phocoena; species Phocoena sinus. The sequence goes on along the minus strand of NC_045772.1, from coordinate 30,020,570 downwards.
GCAGAAGGCACAAATTGGAGCTAGCAGTTGTCCAAGGCAAACTGGGACTAATTCCAGAAGAGGACAGGCTTTTTGTTGAACCACTATCTCTTTGGATATACTCTTATCCATTCCCTGTTAATATACTTAAGTGTTGGCAAAGGTTGGAAAGAGGAAAGGATCCTTATCTTGGAGAGAATTATCTGCTGAATATTTTCACTGTAAATCTATTTAAAACGTATTTCTCTAAGTGGGTACTAAGTGGGGTCAAGGTGATGGAGAGTTTTTCTCCCTCTCTTTCGTATCTTAGCCATTAAAAATAACAACAAATATATTGGGCTTCCCTGGTGGCGCAGTGGTTGAGAGTCTGCCTGCCAATGCAGGGGACACGGGTTCAAGCCCTGGTCTGGGAAGATCCCACGTGCCACGGAGCAGCTGGGCCCGTGAGCTACAAATACTGAGCTCTGCGCGTCTGGAGCCTGTGCTCCGCAGCAAGAGAGGCCGCGACAGTGAGAGGCCCGCGCACCGCGATGAAGAGTGGCCCCCGCTTGCCACAACTAGAGAAAGCCCTCGCACAGAAACGAAGACCCAACACAGCCAAAAATAAATAAATGAATAAATAAATTTATAAAAAAAAAAAACAACAAATATAAATACACAAACAAAACAGTAACATGGCTGGAAGCAGAGAGAGTAAGTTGTGGGCCCCTCCCCCTAAAAATTTTTCACAATTTTTCTTGAATAACAAAAATCTGTCATGAAGAAAGTCCTTTTTGTCTTTCTTTTCTTCCACACAGTGCATGCTCATGTGAACCATCTGAACCAAACTCTGCTTAATGTAATGCTACATAAAACAAAACACATAGGGGAAATCACCCTAGCATTCTGTAACTCATGGGAGCAATACAATAGTTGGATTTATTCCCTAGTGTATTTCCTTTCCAGAGTGCTTTACCAGGTTCATAGACTTCTCTCTGTGCTTGACTTCACTTTCAGTACCACACTTCATTACATAGGACTCCATGCCTTAGCACACTCAATGGGCCAGTGTCTTTAGGAACTTGAAGTAAGAGTAGGGGGAATGGATTGATTGCAAAAGCTCCAATCCCTCTTTCTGTTCACTACATTGTTTCTACAAAATTTACAATATTGCCAGATCAGATTCAACTAGTAAATGCACATTTCTTTATTGAAAAACCAGCTTAATTCCAGAATGTGTATGGCTCATAGGATAAAGGTATTGATTTGAGCTAATGTGGTTTTTCTTAAGTCTCCTGCTGGCCTGAAATAAACAGACTGCCAGATATTTCTTGAGCAAAAGTGAGTTTATTGAGGATCAGCAGAGAATTACAATTTGGGGTCTGCATCCACGGCAAGTCAAGTGTAATTCCCCACACATCAAGAGAAAGAAGTACTTTTCAGAGAGAAAAAAAAAGTTGGAACGGCTATAGCAAACAAAGAGTCCCTGGCTTTTCATTGGCTGCATCCTTGCTAGAAAAGAAGAATCGCTCTTCTTCCTCTTCTTCCTATTGGGCTCTGCTATTGTAGCAGGGCAAGAGAGCTCCCCCTTTTGGTTTCCCAACTCTGTTTAATTGAAGTTTCTGTTTATTAATTTTTGACAGATCTATGGATTGAAATTCATGGGGAGAAGGAACTCTCACATGAAATCTCATCTTTATGTTAACCTGAGTCTCCTAGCTTCAGCTTAACACATTCTTCATTTATCCTCTTTCTCAAATTTCTCTCTCTGAAAATTCTTCCCTCCCACCACAAAAACTTTACTTCATTCCCAAGTAGATACATTGGTTCTTGAAACTTTTCTGCAGCTCACACAATTTAAGTGTGAGTCAAGCAGCATCAGGTTTCAACTGAAGTGAAAACAATGGGGAAAGATACATTCTAATTTCCTTTTTAGTTTTCCCATTTGTGGGATCTATAGGCCTCTAGATTGCTTTCACACACTGAAGACTTGCTGTAAATACATTTGCTAAACTCAGTCCCAGAGTTTCTGATTCAGTAGGTCTAGGGCGAGGGTCAAGAACTTGCATTTCTAATTTCCAGGTGATGCTGGTGCTGCTGGACCCTGTGAGAACTTCTGCTTTAATATAAACACATTTACCAAGGGTAGTTTGTGACTGGTTGAAAGCTCAGACTCTCTGGTTTAAATTCTAGTGCCACAATTTATTAGCTATGTGACACTGGCCAAGTTACTTACCTTTTTGTGTTTCAGTTCCCTGTCTATAAAAGGGAGAAATGATAGATCTTCGAGAGAGAATTGTGACAATGATTAAATGAGATAATAAGTGTAAAGCACTGAGAACAATGCCTAGCACAATACTGTCATCACTAATACTGAGGGAAGATTCAATTCTCAAGTAGCAGGCCACTTCTCCTGCCCTTTGAAATTGGTGTGTTCCCATTTTTGTGGATTTTTGCCTATTCTACCATGGGGACTTCCATCTTCATAAAAATGCAATACTGGTTTTATTTTAGAAAAAAATTCAGGCTTACAAAGTACTTCAGAGACTAATGTGGGAAAGACTCATGAATGTAGGTACCATGCAGCTTTGTCAAATCTTAGCATTTAGCCATATTTACCCAGAGGGAGATGTGCTTACTTTACTGTTTATTGTTATCTTGCATAATTTGTGTCATTACTATACATGTGCCTAAACATAAACATGATATTATATTGTTTTGCCAATTTGTACACCTTTCTATAAATGGCATTAATCTATGCATATATATCCTCAACTTTGTTATTCACAAAATACTGTTTTGATATTTATCCATACTATTAAATATAATTGTAATTTATCACATCTAGTGAAAGTGGCACAATTCCTTTATCTTTTCTCTTTTAGCTTATGGTATTTTATTTTTCCAAATTATTACAAAAATTTTTGAAAAGCATATTCTTTATATCTTTTTTCCTTACTCTCTCTTCTTCTCCTTCTATAGCTATCTAATCTACTCTAATTTATCTATCTATCTTTGGAATTTATATGCCTAGATTATAACTGCAGAGTTGAAGAGTACACACATACTCTAATTCATACATCTTCTAATTTACTATATCATACCAAATTGCTCTTCACAGTAGTTGTATCAATTTATAGTCAGAGCAGCAGTGTATGAGTCTCTGTTGCTCACATCCTTGCTAACATTTGGTATTGTTACATTTTATTTTTTTATTATGTTGTCAATCAAATGTGTATAAAAGACAGTCTTAACTATAATTACTGTTATGTTTAAGATAACCTTTCTAGGTGAATGCAGCAAGAACATTTCAAGTTGTATAATGCATTAATTGCTCCTAGAATTGGAGTCTATACTAATCATATTAATGGCTATTCTCTGGTTGAGGAAAAAGACACTCATCTTGATTAAGTGCATTTGATTTAAAGAATTATTCTAATAGAAAGGATGTAGGAAGGGGTGGTGCTTTTTCTGATTGCTCCCATCATATATGCTTTATAGATCATAGAGTTGATTCTCATAACATTCACAAGAAACAGAAAAGAGTCAGTTCCTATTACTTATCACAAACAAACGTAAAGGTTGAGGGACTTGTCAAAAGGTACCCATTGATTGAATTGAGCTAGCTAAACAGCTAAGAAGTTATTCATTTCTTGAGCACCAATTATGACTAGGAACTTTTGCTTGGAGGGCACTTGCCTCATATATCCACCTGGCTCAGTCACTCACTTTCTTCAAGTCTTTGCTCAAATGTTCTCTTCTCTTAAACCTTCCTTGACAACACTTTCTGTGTGTGTGTGTGTGTTTGTGCACTTGATAATGTACTTAATGCTCTTATATAAAATATTAGATATTATTAGATATCTGTGTATAATTGCAAATACCATGAGAACCAAAGATGTTAGGAGATTTGTTAAAACAAATAATACATTAAATCACTTTGTGTTTATTACAGTATTTTCAACTTGAAAATCCTTTATATGTAGTAATTCTCTGGGTAAAGGAAAAAATCTCCAAATGCTTTATATAACTTTATTCTTTTAAGAAAAGAAATAAGCCTCTAGAATATCTTTTCATCACATGGTCAAATTGTGTTAATAAAAGTATTGTAGGATAGCTGTAGCTGTGATGTCAACTAAAATCGTTGGTATCAAAAGAGCAAAAATTAGAAAATGAGTATAGTAATATGAGAATAAAACCACTAAGCCTACACTGTATGTATGTACCTAAAAAGTGGTCCTGAATATGGACCATCTTTGGAGAATTCTGGAGTGCTCACAAACCATGTTTGCTCAAAGAATAATTAAATTAAGACTAGATGATGCTTTCTGCAGTGGCTTCCAAATGAGGTCTTCAGCAAATCAGCTGAATGAGAATGACATCTTTCAAGTCATTGCAGAGTATTACTAACAAGTGGGACTCAGAAAAATGTATTCATTATTATTTTTGTTATACATCTCATAGGTACTAGAATATACTTTTCTTCTCTCATCACAGTTCAGAATGCTTCTAATTTAGTTTACAATTAGTTAATTCTAACATGATTTTCAATATCTTTCTCCCTGGCTGTTATTTACCTTGGCAGTCTTTAAGAATCTGGGTCCTGTTTTCTATCCCTTGATGGATTGCCACTCTTAAGTAAAAGTCCTCATGCAGTGAAGGAAAGTGGTTAAAAATTGATGGTGCTGTTTTCTTTTTCTGTCGTTAATTTGCCAATTAAAGGAACAGGCAGTCTATCTTTTCTCTGTACCAGCCTCACAGATATTCTGCAGCTACCTTTCCATCACCTTAATGTACTCAGGTACACACCCAGGTAATGATAAAGCCCGATTACTACCACTTTGACTCTTTTATGTGCTGCTGGAAATCTTTCTCCTGAATTTCATAGTTCAGTGCCACTCTTTGGATTTAGTACTTTGAAATTTTCTCTCTAGTTTGTTTTCTGAAATATATTTTTTTTTACTTTCTATCCACAATAACTTCAGAAAATTGCCAGAACCTCTAATTTGTTTTCCTGAAATGCATCTCTTTTGACATTATCTCAGGTTGTATTTACTTAGCTCTTAACTTGCTTGTCTCTGCTTAATAGTTTCATACACATGTTTAAGCAAGTATCTATGGAGGGCCTGGACAGTGTGCTATGTATTTGCTTAACATTTAATTTTCCATCTCTATTGTTTAGTTCTGGTGAACAAAGTGACAGGTTTCCTGAAAATTTAAGAGGACCACCTATTATATATAATAAGTTCTTGGAAAATTAATTTAAATCCTTTGCTCAGGACAGTAACACTGAGCTAGAGGCCAGGGACTCAAGAGTTCTTGTCCTCACTCCAGACTCCTCTGTTATTTAGTTTTATGGGTGAGTCTGTTAGCACATCAGAGCCTCATCTGTCAAATAATAACGCTTGAATTTCTTATTAAAGAGTCTGTGTGGTGTCAAGTAAATCTATTATATTTTAAAAGTTTATTGTTAGGGGGCATTATTGTGATTAGTAATAGTGTTACAGATTCAAAATTTTAACTCACACTCCTCTGATGTGTAAGGAAGATGGCCCGCTTTGTTTTTGTAATTGATCTAAGCTTCTTCAAGAGCCTCTGTCTTGTTGGAAAGTGATTGGAAAGTGGAGGTGGCTGCAGTGATGAGCAAGGGGGGAAATAAATTCTAAACAAGGCAATCAATGGCATTTCTCTTAAGCCTTAGTCTCATTGGCATGGCTCATTCTCTTTTTGAGAAAGTCTGTTTTTTATATTACCTCCACATTTCCCTGTTTTTCTCCAAGGTGGTGTTTGGGTATGTAGGTTGGTTTAAAGATTTTTAAAAAGCAACAGCTCTGAGTTGGCAAAATAATTCCCACCTCCCCCCCAACCACCACCACCACCAAAATGTAATACCGAGAACCTATGAATGTACTCAGTTACAGTATAAGAGAGGCTTAAGATTGCAGATGGAATTAAGCTTGCTAATCAGCTGATTTTAAAATGGCGAGATTATTCAGGATTATCTAGGTGGACCCAATGTAATTGTAAAGGTCCTTATAAGTGAAAGAGAGGCAGGAGAGTCAGTGTCCAAGTGATACAGTGTAAAAAAAAGCCTGAAGATGGCAGGGGACCATGAGCCAAAGAATGCACATGGTGTCTTTAAGCTGGAATAGGCAAGGAAATGGACCCTCATCTAAAGCCTCCAGAGTAATGTAGTCCTGTCAATACTTTGATTTTAGCTCAGTAACACCCACTTTGGATATCTGACCTACAAAACTATAAGATAATATATTACTGTTGCTTAAGCCATTGTTTGTGGTCATTTGTTGCAGCAGCAATAGGACACTAATGCAGGTCCATGTCGTATCTTCTTGATCTTTACTACTCCCTGTAGTGAAACAATCTAGTCTGACTGATGACCACTGAAGTATACACATTTTCAGGCATCATGCTGGTTCTTATCACTGGAGTTTGTGGTCTTCACTGTTTGTCTCTGACACAAAGTTTCTGCCCTTTTGTCTCTGTGTCCTGGTCTACTGACCATCCAAAGACTTCTATTTTGTCTTAGTCAAGCATGAAATATCTGTGCTACATGCCGACTGTGGAGATCTAGGAGTGATGCTTCATACTCATCTACCTAAACACTTCTCTTGGCTGTGCTGGACCACAGACTTGGGCTGCTCCAGCTTACATGGTAGTTTCTCCCCAGAGTTTCAAGTAGAAAGCTAAGCAGACAGTCTTTTGGCTCTAGGTTCCCCATCAATTTATCCGACATGCTCAGGAAGGTCAGGCACGCAATTCTGTCTGCTTCCCATATCACTGTCTCCTTTCTTATTCTTATAATATTCTAAGCTTGAAGAAATGTGCTTCCCTCACCAATCTTTCTTTTTGTCATGATCTGGATTCCCTCCATCTCTAGTTTATAGATAGCAAAATCTATGATATACTGGGCAAGCTTAAATGTCATTGTATTATAGCAGTTAAAACCATTTATATTCTTTTTTTAACATAGCCAGATTTTCAAAATTATTGTTTTGATATGGGCTGAAGAATTTTTACTCCAGATGCCAAAACCACAATTTGACTCCCTCTTTCCCATTGCATACACGTTGCACAATTCTGATCGTTCATGAGACAGATGCATGCCTCTAGAATATTATTGATGAGGATGGCCAAATACAAGAAAATTAAAAGGGAACAGCCGTTGGATATCATTCCCATTATACCAAAATATGTCAGGGTTTTTGGTATGTGTATGTGATAATTATTTCAAAAGAAAATAGAGATTATATAAATGCAAGAAATAGTGTTGAGGGATATTACTTAAAATGCTTTCATATACTCAAAATATGTATTAGTTATTATGCTTGTTATTAATTTTTCATTAAATTAAACCACATGCTTCAGTTTTAAATTGGGAAATTCAAGAAAGCTTATTAAATTTGGGCTCTAAATATGATATTTATTATACCAAACCAGTGATAGACACATTCTTTAGGATTCTTGATTGAATTGGTTTTATGGAGTAATGGGATTAGTACAGACCATAAGAAATCACTTAATACATTTCCTTGAATCCCTGAAATACCATTTATAAACATGCTCAGAAAGGTTGCCCTCAATCCTATAGGCATCACCATCATGCCCTCAATGTCAGGAAGATATTTCTAAGTAAATGAAAGCTTGATCTCTTCTATCACTTGTATTTCTCCTATTATATAGTTGATAATTGTAGATCATTTTATCTCTGCTTCTTCTCCTCTCTAGTTTCTTCTTCTGTAGAAGAAATTTTTCTTTTTCTTGAAAGGTGAGTCAAATACATCTAATTTTGCAGAAAGACTATATGGTAACAAGAATGATCATTCAATCTCAATAATATTAAATGTTCCTTTCACGGACAGTCATTACTAGGTTACCTAAGGTACCAGAAGCAAAATACAGCAGAATTATTGGCCAATTTCAGAATGGTCCTGACTTCTGCTCTACATAGTCTCCATGAATGATATTACAAAAACCTATGGCTTTTGTTATTAATTTCCATGTCCCCATTTCTAGACGTTTTCTTTCTCTCAACCTCCAGACCCATATTTAAGTGCCTGTGACATATCTCTACCTATCTTACTTCAAATTTGATATGTCCCAATCAGCACTAATATTTTCACTCATTTTACCTCTCAAATTTTCTCCTTTCACTCTTGTTTTTGATATCTTAGTTCACGGTTGCTATCCCACTAGCCATTCAAAGTAGAAACCTCAGTGATCTCTATGGTGGCATCCCTGGATCTATGCTAAGGCTCCAGAGACAGGAGAAAGTCCAAGATCAGAAAAATTAACTCACAGCAGCTTGCCCGGTGAATGCAGACACATGAGTAAAATCCTGGTAAACCAAGCATCCCCCGTTACCCCGCCCCCCAGGGACCATGTAGATCGGAGAGCTAAATAACTGCTGTTCTTGAAAACCACTAAGATTTGAGTGTTTGCAATACAGCAGTAGATAACAATACAACTGTTTTGCTCTTCTCTCTTCTTTACTCTCCATAGCCAATAGGTTACCAGATCCTCCTTGTTTAACCTCTGCTGGTTATTTGAATCTGTACTCTTTTCTCTACTCCTATTGCCATAGCCTTAATTCAAAATATCGTGTAACAATTATTGATACCTCTACTTGTGGTATTTCCACCTCTGCTAAATCTGCTACAGTAATCTAAGTGGCAACATAATGTGATGGTTAGTTACATTTTCAAATTCTGGATTTGAATACGAGATCTGCTACTTAGTATCTCAGTAAATTGGGGCAAGTCAGGTTACTCCTCTTGCCTCAGTCCCCAGTTTTTTAATCTGTGCAATTGGTATAAAGATAGTACCTGCCTCATAGAGTAGTCATTAATATTTTCTGAGTTAGAACGATTCTGCCAATAATAATAGGCACTCAGTGAACATTATTATTAAACATTCATTGATCATGTTGTTGAGAATAAGTGTATTTCATGGAATACAGTTTGAATAAATTGTTCCCCCAAAGGATTACATAACCAAATAAGTTTACAAACCATTGCTAAAATATCACTTCTTGCGGAAAGTTGTAATGCTTGGAGCAACGAAGACCCAAAGCAGCCAATAAATAAATAAATAAATAATCTATTAAAAAAAAAGGCTAGAGCATTCTTTAAAAGTTATGCAACGGGGAGGAGGAAGGGTAAGCTGGGACGAAGTGAGAGAGTGACATAGACTTATACATACTACCAAATGTAAAATAGATAGCTAGTGGGAAGCAGCTGCATAGCACAGGGAGATAGCTTGGTGCTTTGTGACCAACTAGAGGGGTGGGATAGGGAGGGTGAGAGGGAGACGCAAGACAGAGGAGATATGGGGATATATGTATATGTATAACTGATTCATTTTGTTATAAAGCAGAAACTAACACACCATTGTAAAGCAATTATACTCCAATAAAGATGTTAAAAAAAATAAGAAAAAAAAAGTATGCAATTAGTTGTCATGATATAATGTGCATTTTCAATCTAACATGGGGGGAGTCCACAAATTATGGCCCTCACATCAGCTGAATCCAAGTGCCCCAGGCTTTTGTAAATAAAATTTCATTAAAACAGCCACATTCGTTTATGTATTGTCCATGGTGACTTTCAAGCTAAAATGGCTGAATTTAGAAGCAACAGAAAGTTTTTATGGCCCACAAAGCCCAAACTATTAATCTGACTGTTGCTGTGTAGGGAAGAAAAGCTTGCCACCCCCAAATGTCTCTTTGGCATGGGGATTAACTTAGCCTGATTGTTTTTAAGAAACAGAAGACTTCAGAAGCCTTTCTTTTTGCCTCCCCCTTAGCTGCCTAAAGAATGTAGAGAGAGGGCCTGTTGCAGGAAGGGAGCTATCACCATAGATTAATATGAGCCTGGTGTGGTAGACAGGGAGGAACCTAGCAAAATCTGTTTGTTAAAATTACTCTCTGTGTCTCTTGTCTCTGCCTGTCCAGCAGACATTTGTTATCAAACATTTGCTTTTCCACATTCATGTGCATTGCCTTCCTCCCCTTTGAAGTCCCAAACCACTGCTCATAACATCCTTTTATGTTTTTAGCTGAAAATGGTATTTAAGGTGAGGGTTTCCACCATTTTGGCGAGGTACTTAGTTTTCCTGGGTCTCTCTCATGTATACATGTTATCAAACTTTTGTTTGATTTTTTTCCTGTTAATCTGTCTTAAGTCAAATTAATTCTTTGATCAGCCAGAAGAACCTAGAAGGGTAGAGGAAAATTTCTTCTTCCCTGATAGCAGGAAAAATTTGCCTCCACAGATCTTTAATTACAAAGGCTTTATTAATATTAGATTCTACTCCCCCCCCCCCACCTCACCAGACTGAAACTTGCTGGATAATAGTAATTCTGGGAAATCAAGATGACTCTTTGAAAGCTGATCATCATTAGATGAATATTAGATGTGAATTCCCACAATTTCACAGACTTTCTCCTTCATTAATTTGCACTACTTCTACTTATATTTTTCTTTTCACAAATCTTTCTACCCATAATGAAGTGCTTTTATTTTTATTTAATAAGCAATTAATATGACCCAATTCTCTAGATCATAGGTTGTTATTATTATTATTCAAATCAAAACTAATTTAGCCCTCCTTTGTCCTTTTCTCCTCCAGTGGGTCAGCACTTCTGTAATAATCTCAGATCTCCAGGATATTTGCCGACATTATATCATCATTCACCCTCATGAATGGAACTAGAAGATGCTACAAGCACTGCCAGAAGTCAGTAGGATCAGCCACCACCCTGGTATGTTCCCCAAATGATGTAAGCAGCAGTTATCCGGCCTATCCAAAGTGATGCTCTACTCACTACTGTCATCATAATTGCCACTGGAATGTGAAGCCAGTGAAAATAACCTGAGAATTAGCCCTATGTGTACAGTAAGTCACACCTTGCCTTTACCTCCATAATTGTGTTCACCTTCCTAATGGTGGGGACTCCTCATTTGAGCTCTATGACACAGTACTCTTATCTGAAACACTTGTTTGGTCCAAAGTGTCAGCCTTGGTGCCAAGGACTCATTACAGAGAAAACACTAGAGAACCTGCATTTGTCATCAAACGAACATGGTCCGGTTCTGTTTCATGCATTGCTTCAATGATGATGTCATTGCCACCATGCTGGGCAGGCCTTGTGTTTTAACTATGGGCAGTGAAGGAAGAGAGGGCCTGTCCTTCAGCTCATTCGAGCCAAGGCAGGCCTGGATTCAGAAGCTCATGGCTCTTATTTACAGTCACACATGGTGTCTGAACCTCAGCAAACTCACAACACTATGATGGCCATGTCAGTAAAGGTGTGCAGATATAGCCATCCTCTTGCCCATTTAGCCATCCAGCTGCCCTCATAAAAATTTGGTCTTTGATGGTGGCAAATCTATGCTCTATACTTCCTCCATGGACTTGTCTTTTGGGTTTTTTTGCTTTCAGTTTCTTCCAGATAACCTTTTTCAGGACCAGTCTCAATCCATAAGAAATATTCTAATAACCCTAACTCCCCAAAGCAAGGAATTTTCTTTTCCTTTCTTTTTTTTTTAAAGATTTCTCTTTATCCCTTTTGCATGTTTGCTTACTATCTTTTCAACAGTTTTAGAGTCTTGCATATCATTTGGTAAAAGATGGGTCTCCCACTGTTAAGCCAAAACACTGTTTTATTATAATCTTTTTCTGGAACAGGGATACTACTTTTATATGCTGGAACCAATGGAGTGATTTCTCCTCAGACAAGATAAACTGCCCTGAACTAACTTGTTCTCTTGATCTCTTGGCATGGGAGGAAATAGAAATTTAAAATGGCAACTCTCAGACATATATACACTACTATGTATAAAATAGATAACTAATGAGAGCCTATCGTATAGCACAGGGAACTCTACTCAATGACCTGTGGTGACCTAAATGGGAGGAAATCTAAAAAAGAGTGGATCTATGTATACGTAAAACTGATTCACTTTGCTGTACAGCAGAAACTAACACAACATTGTAAAGCAGCTATACTCCAATAAATAAATAAATAGATAAATAAATAAAATGGCAATTCTCTGTAACAACAATCACAAAAATACAGATCATCCTCAACTTACATGGGGTTATGTCCCTATAAACCCATAGTAAGTTGAAAATATCCTAAGTCAAAAATGCATTTAATATACCTAACCTACTGAACATTGCAGCTTAGCTTAGCTTAGCTTAGCTTACCTTAAACATGCTCAGAATACTTGCATTAGCTTACAGTTAGGCAAAATCATCTAACACAAAGCCTGTTTTATAATAAAATGTTGAATAGTTCATGTAATTTATTGAATACTATACTGAAAGTGAAAAACAGAATGGTTGTAGGGCTACAGAATGGTTGTAAGTGTATTGGTTGTTTACCCTCATGATCACATGGCTGACTGGGAGTTGTGGCTTGCTGACCAGCATCAAGAGAGAATATTGTATTGCATATTGCTAGCCCAGGAAAAGATCAAAATTCAAGCTGTGGTTTCTACTGAATGCATATTTTTTTCACACCATCTTAAAGTTGAAAAATCATAAGTCAAATCATCAGAAGTTGGGGACCATCTATGTATATGCTCTGCCATTTCAGAAACACTGCTATATAAAGAAACTGAAACAAAATTCAGCAAAATATATGTGCCAAAGGTTACATGAAATATCCCTCTCTAAACAAACATATTTAGAATTAATTCACTGTATTTGGACAAATGTTTAGTAATGGGTTTTGAGCAACCAGTTGTTCTAATCCAATTCTATGGGCTTTGGCTTCTTTTAGTCATCCAATCTTTGGGATTCTTTTTTAGTTTCTACCTTTACTCCTGTCTGGGATTTGTTGGATTAGTTTTACAATTATTTCTACAAGTTCTGGACTTTGCTTGATATTATAAATACATGATTTTTAATCTAATTTTTATATTAAAAAGGTACTTGAAAAGTGTCTTAATGAATTTAGAATTTTGAACTGCCTACTTGTCCTCATCATTAATTGGTTTGTTATAGGCTCAAAGAGAATTCCTTGGGAATTGGGAAAAGAAAATCTAAATGGCAGTGTGCCTGCTCTGTCTGGTACAATCTGCTGGCAGGAATTGTTTGGAGGAGTAAAGAGCTGTTGCTGCCTAGAAACAGATTAAAACTGCACTATAAAAAGAATTCAGGTTTTGTGTTTTCCAACACATTTTTCTCCCTACACTATCTCTTTAAAATGAAGCACTTTCTATTATCCAAGGAAGTCACCTTTTTTAAAAAAATTTTTATTGGAGTAGAGTTGATTTACAATTTTGTGTTAGTTTCAGGTGTACAGCAGAGTGAATCAGTTATACATATGCATATATCCACTCTTTTTTAGATTCTTTTTTAAATTTTTAAATGTTTATTTATTGAATTACAGCTGATTTTATTACATTGATGGGCCTCTAAAATAATTCCATTAAACAGCGATGCAAAACTGTGGGAACATTAGGATAACAGATACACTAAAGGAAAATTTAATCTACATATTGATAATCTGAACATTAAAATAACATTAGCAGAATAATTATTTTGGTATCAATACATATTCACAAATTTTATCAGTTATTTAGCATACTTGATTTTAATATTAGGTCACTGATATTTTTCTGTACAATGTATTTTTAATATGGTCTTACTTTCTGTAATATTTTCAAAAAATTAATTGTAATACTACAAAGCTGCATTTTATGGTTAGTAAATTTGAAGTTGTTGATGTTCTTAATTGACTATTCTCTATAACCTTAGATTATTTTCCCATATAGTCCATTACAGAGTATTGAGTAGAGCTCCCTGTGCTATACAGTAGGTCTTTATTAGTTATCTATTTTATATATAGTAGTATGCATATGTCACCTTTTAAAAATCCATGTAGAAATGCTTTATGATGCATTAGCCTCTTCTCCAGGATCTTGGGCTTTTGCTAGTAGTCTGAGCCATGTGTGTTAAGATTAGTTTTTCTTTGTCCTTTCATTTTTTGATATTCTTTTTATTTAGTCTTAAAGGCATGAGAGATAGGTCATCAATCTATATAATTTGACAGATCACATAATTTTGGATTTCAGTTTTTCTTATCATTTGAATAAAGGAATTTTGTGGCCAGTAATTACTTATACCATTGATTGCCCAATAAAGTCCAGTGTACTTCTAAAATTATATGATTCTATGAGAATTAAAAGATATTGGAACTTCTTACTCATCACTCAAGAAACTAAAGTGGTAGGCTACTTAAAACATATGTAGCAGAAATGACAACTCCTAGAGAATTTAACCTTACCACTGCTTTGGAAGAAATTCATAACAGCACAGGTAAAATGCAGATAATCACTGGGCAAGAAAGCAGACCTGAACAGATGCTGTATAAATATCATCAAACTCCAAGGGAATGAAACAGGGAAAACTTGTGAAGCAAACAAACCTGTAAGGTCCAAAACTTTGAAAAAAATATATTAAATAGTAAAGTTAAGGAAAACTAGTAGAGAATATGTGCCTGGCACAGGAAGCATCACATAAATATTAGGAGATAACAACAAATGTGTTGATGAAATACTAGTCCAGGAACATGGTAGACCCATACTCCCTCTTAATCACTAATTGTCACCCGACCTCTACTCTGCATCTCATTTTAGCTTTCACATAATAGAAAAGAATGAACTATGCCATGAACTGTGCTTGGTGCTTTCAAGTATAATGTGATTCAATTTTCAGACCAACCATAGAATAAGGCTAAAATTATTTCCATTTTATACAAAAGAAAATCTTAGGCTCACTAAAAGCTTAAGAAACAGAGGGGTGTTATACAACTAACAAGAAACAGGTTAAGAATTTGAATCCAAGTGTGTCTGATGTCTACATTTATTTTTCCTGAATAATTTTAACACTAATGAAGATATTTAACTGTGTTCAGGTTAAATTGCATTTTCCAAATTAGTGAAATATAATTTTCAATTCTGAGATCCACATTTTTTTTTCATATTTTAACACAAATCATGATCTGTCTTGACAATTAATGGCATGTCGTAGTTTAATTAGAAATAACTTTAAATTTCTTAGTGGTACATATGGCAATTTTAAAAAAATTCATAATACAATTTCAGATGTATTGAGGTACCATAATTTCTTCCTTCGGATTGGTTCAAATGAAATAAACAGCAGCATTATTTTCTTAAATGTGACAAACTGAAAAGTTAAGGCACATGCTTCTGTGTTCACAGAAAAATAAGGAGTACAGAATCTATGACCCTGTTCTGCATTGTCTGATATTTATCAGCAACAGCAAATAAACAGGGAGCCTAACCCAAGGAAAACAAGGGCTTCTTAGGTCAAATTATTTAGGTTTAAGTTTCATACTAAATTATGACCCCTCATCAAAATCTTTTGATTTTAAGGTGAAAATATTAATGAAGTCTTTTAAGCTTTGCCCTGTGAAATTTGAGAATGACTCAAATGACTACTTACCTTAAACAAAAATTGAAAGAATATACATAAAATTATAATTTTCTTTAATAAACATTACTTTTCTACTCACATAAAAATATTGCATTTAAATTCAGGATAATATGGGTTATGGTTAACCTTACAAGTCAACTGAATTGTCTGTCCTACCTAACCCTGCTGGGTCCACTCTAGCACTCAGTAAATATCATGCTGACTCAAAAAAGAAATTTCAAAGACTCAGGTTTTCCCCTAGGTAGGTAGATGGATGGAAGTATACTATATAGAGAGCTTTGTCCTAAACACCACTAACTTTATACTACTGATGAAAAAATAATGAAACCAACACTGTAATGTATTGAGTACTTTCTGTGTGCATTGCACTGTACTAAGATGTTACCCTTGCTAAATCCTCTCAAAAATCCTGAGCAGTCATTGTTATCTCCATTTTACAAAAGAGAGAACTCCACTTAGAGACTTTAAGATAAATTGAAAAGATTCCTTCAACCCTAATCCACTCAACAATGATTTACTGAGTACACATGAAGAGCCAGGCACTGTGATGAGCACTTCATATCCAATGGTAAAGCAATTAGATGTAAGTCCTCTCCTCATGGAGCATACATGCCATGTGTCTTATAGACAGGAGTATAGCCATGTATATCTCACAGCATTTTCTGTGCCTAAAGAATAACCACTATTTGGTCATGCTGTTCTTACATTGGAAGCAAAGAGAGTGACCAGCAGAAACATGTGATACTATTGCTGGCTCTAACTGGAACCAGCATATGGCCCTTTCTCACATGTCTAAACTCAAAGGCAACAGGGCAAAGTGGCATACTTCAGCCACAGTGAGCCAGAACAAGGTTGGGGAAGGAAGAAAGAACTGTGAAGAAATAATACAGTCTATCACAGGCAATTTAATCACTAAAGATATTTCACTAATATCTCTTTGATATTGCTTAGAAGCCAATAAAATGTTGTCAATTCAGTTTTCTCCAAAATTACACAATTTACTAAGCCAAGAAATGATACCTTATATTTTATTTTCCATCTCAAATTTTACTTGTTTTTAATGGCCCTGTGCCCCCAAAGTGGAATCAATTTAGTAAAAATCAATAAATTACCAAATATATATAATGCAGCATTGCAGCATCTAAAAGGTCAATACTACTAATCTGTTTCTTTCATGCCTTATTCCACCACAGATAAATTGTATTTTCAAACAAAATGTCCTTTCCCTCCCTTGTTCCCAATGAGTATGTGAATTTCTAATATTTACATACAGACACTTGTGGAAGATAAGGTATTTTAGATTATCAGAGGCTGGAAAGCTACAATTTTCTGTTTCTCAGGTTCCCTTGTGCGACAGTTTTGGCCAGTTAAATGTAAGTGATGTCTGCTGGAAGGAGCTCCCATGAAAGATTTTAAAAAAGGAAAACTCAGCTGATAGAGCCTCTTTGGCCCATATTCCTGCCTGTGATAACAGTGTAATGCCTAAAGCTAAAGGATGATCAAGCAGGATGACAGAAGGGCCTTGTTTGTGATGACATCAGAAAACCATCACACCAGTCAAGAGCTGCTATCTCAAGATTTTATTTTGGATATCTCCTTCCATTCTTTAGTTCAACCTGGAGAGGAAAAATATTATCAGTGCCCAGGGAGAGTCAGGTTTCTTCAGAAGTTCCAAGTGAGGAATCTTTCTACTGCATCTTACGTTGCTACTTCAGCACCTCCAAGAACCCTGCCCCACTTTTCTGTAATTCTAAGTGAATATAAGGACTTACAAGAAATCCGAAGTTCTAGCTGCACAACAGAGAAATTTGGAATTACAACTAAACCCTCAACCATACATGAGCGCTGCAACAGATTCCAAACACCTTGACCCTTTTTTGGGTTTGCCTAGGCAAAAGAAAACCTTTGTTGCTATATTAATTATGACTCTGGTTGCTAATATGTTATTTCCCATTCTCCCCCATCTTGGTGCATGTGGCCAGACTATACTCCCTGGCTTGTGGTTGGCTGGGTCATATTACCAGTTCTGGACAAAGAA
Source organism: Phocoena sinus (assembly GCF_008692025.1). Taxonomy (NCBI): domain Eukaryota; kingdom Metazoa; phylum Chordata; class Mammalia; order Artiodactyla; family Phocoenidae; genus Phocoena; species Phocoena sinus. The sequence goes on along the minus strand of NC_045772.1, from coordinate 30,003,088 downwards.
TGGGGAATGGAAATGATGTGTATCACTTTCTGGCTTGGGTTGAAGGCATTTAATTACTACTGTGAGACCCTCTGAAGCTCTCTCTCTTCCCTCTGGCATGACAACTGGCTATATTATTTACTTGAGCTCCCAAATAGCTAGAGTTTTCCCTGCCAATCTCTGAGTGTCATATAAGAGAGAAATAAATCTTTTTTTTAAAGAAGTCATTACAATTGGGAGTTGTTTGTTACTAGACTATGATGTAGTCTATTTGGAATGAGTCAAGCCCAATCAAGGAAGCTTCAGCGCAATAGAATATAGATTAGCGCATGGATGCCACAGAGGCTTAAATAGTCAGACCATAGGAAGGGCAGTAATGAATCTAGGCCTCAGGAAGAGTCAGAACCAGGAATTGAATGCTGCAGAACTCTCTCTCTTTTTCCTTTGATTCTACTTTTCTTGGTCTACTTAGTGTTATTTTCTCTCATTGCAAACTTGCCCTCTTCACATGGAGAGAAATATGACCTTTGGCAGGCTCTGAGTTTTACAATTCACAGCTTCAGTGAACAGGGGAAAAATGACTGACATTCTCTGGTCTGAAATTTAAAAATCTTAGGAAATATATCCAATTTAATTAGCTATGTTCAGGGAAATGGGGTCATAGAGGAACATGACACTGAACTGTGTGAGTGAAGTAGAGGAGAAAATATTCCCAGGAAAAGACAGGAGTGTCATATGAGTAGCTCATAAATACTAAAGTGTAGAATATATATATGTATATATATATACATATATATATACATATATAGTCAAATAAATTTGTTCAGTAAGAATTTTTAGTATACTTCCATTAGACTATATAAAGTTGTCAGATTAGTTAATGCAGAATATGATATATCAAATAAAGAATGAACAATAGAAATTAAAGATAAATGAATTGTACTAGAGTTTTGTACTAGTAGGTAAGATTGAAAATTTGTATACGACTTGTAAAATACATGAAACACATTAGTTACATATTTACTAATATATGCTTAACTCTGTGCTAGAATCTATTATTTATTAATATATATTTAGTTCAGTCTGTGCTAGAGCTTGTCATTACTGCACTGTAAATGATTGTTTCTACTTGCTTGTTTCCTTGAGGCTATGTGGTTGTTAAATGTGACAGTTTTTTCCTATTTCTTACTATATTTTGATTATAAATTAAGAATTTGGAAAAAAGTCTTACTATAGGAATATTTTAATTTTTCCTATCAGTCAGGAAATGCCCAGTTTCAAAGGTGAAACTATGTTCATATTGCAGATAGTTTTTTTTCTGAGTTTAAAATTCTTAATGAATCTAAGGTGGCTGCCAAGATCGACATTTTGTCTTTTCCTGAAACTTAGCTGTTAGTGCATACAAAACCACATAAAAACTCTTCTAAATTTAGGCAGAATTATAGGAGCAAAATCAAGTTTTAATTAGTGCTGCTAATGGAAAGCAGGAAGAAACACATAATCTTTAAAAATTATAATAACTTGGCTTGGGAATTCATGCATCAGCCACACATGTGGAATTTTTTAAGAGTAAATCTGGTTGCAAGTGACAGAAAAACCCAAATAACGGTGACTTAAGTAAGATAAAAGTTAATTTTTCTATCATAACACAGTCTGGAGGTAGATGGTCCAAAGACAGATGGTATGTCCCTCCGTGGTATCAGGCATCCAGGCTCTTTTTTAGTCTGTTTTGCCTAGCCTCCATTCCTAAGTTCATTGCATTATCCAAGGTGGCCATACTTGGTCAAGCCATTCATTTGCATTTTACCAAGCAGGAGGAAGGAAAAAAGAAGGATAAGGGTGCACTTTCTCCTTTTAAGAACACTGTCTGGAAGTTGCACACACAGTTTTCATTTATGATGTCATTGGTGAGCACTTAGTTTAGCCAAACTCCAAGGAAAAGAGTCTAGGAAATATGTAATTTGTCCCAGATGGTCATTCACCCAACTAAAAATCAAGGGCTCTATCACATAGAAAAGAAAATGAAAAAGGATTTTGAGGTGACTAGCAATCTCTGCACACCTGGTATACCCAAACTGACAAGTGGACTTCTGCCTGTCCTCACAATATGCTCACATCTACTCTACCCATATTTCAGGTTTACTCTGGCCTGACCCCATAATGAACTCACACCTAGTGTACCTATGGTTACAACTTGACTCCTGCTTGTATCTGTGATGAACTTTGACTCTACACCAGTGATATTACATCACGTTCCTTCAAAGTTGGGGCTGAGGGCAAATGTTCTTTCAGGGGCATTCCCATTTTGGTAAAAACCAAGTTTACTCTGCTCTGGTAAACAGGGTCACTGTGGACAGTTGTACAGGTTGTGCATGCAGCTTGGAGACAATGAGGGGCTAAAATCCCAGTTGAAGAAGTACATTTGTGTAATTCAAATGCTCAGAAAAGTCAATCTGATTATAATTTTTATTTAAATTCTCCACCCAAATGGAATGTCTTTTCCTGATTTGTACAATTGGACTAAATGTACTGGTTGTAGTTTTAGTTAGGTTAGTTTAATTTAGTTAGTTATATACATATTATAAACCAGAATGACTTCCCAAAGTCTGGATTTGGGAACATTAATTCCTCAAGAAATATTAAGAGATGGTCAGTTGAGAAAATGTGTTTCTTAGTATATAGGTCAAACAAGGTTAAGACTTTGCTACCAGCAAGACTTTATTAAGAACCTTTATTATGCTAATCCTTGTTTGGAAATCCCCACAAAGGGGACTCTTGTATGCAATGATTGACAAGACAATTATTTTCTTGCAACATATCTTACAGGACGATGTAGTAACATATGGATTTCGTGCAGTGTGAAACTTGTCTAAAGAGAAAATATGCTCCTCACCCCCACTCCCAAATTCACTTAAATCAGATTCTTCAGATGAAGGTCCTGACAGCCTGTATTTTTAGCATGTGACCCAGACCATTCTTATCATTAAGCAATTTTGGAAACATTGATTTATAGAAATTTTTTTTCACTAGGAGTACACCAAAATCACCTGGGAAACTTTTCAAATACACATTTACTTGGTCCTTCCCAAATTTATGAATCAGAGGGAAGTGTGTTTTGTCTACAGCCATTTCTTACGTTAACTCTCGGTTAAGAACCATTGTTTTACACTTAACTTTCTTATCCTTCATAAGTTGCTATTCACTTATACACCAAGGTATGTCCACATAGACGTTTTCTTTCTTGGGCCCATTCCTTAATATTTATCAGGTTCTCCTTGGTATTAGCTATTTTTTTCACAGCAAATGAGAACAGCACTCCGAGCCATGCTTTATTTCAGGGCAGGATTGATAATAGGAAAAGAAAAGGCCTTGGCCTTTTATCTGCTAGCTGTATAACCAGCTAGCAGATAAAATATTTGAGAGTAATGAAAAGCTGATTGCTTAAGTATGAGACATTTTTATAGCTCATGTGCTTTTAAATGCATACAGTTGGCATGAACAGGGTGGCCAATTTTTAAAAAGAGCAACTGATTCAAGTAGATTCCCTGGTGTAAAATGCTGTTTGTGTGATCTGTTTTCCAGATGTTTCCATGGCAAATGTTTTCTTAATGTGAAACCTAACCATTAAAAGCACCTGGGTAGTGTGCAGCTCGTCCAGACACAAATCATCATCATTTCCTTTCTTTTTTTTTAATTCAGAGACTTATAGGGAGGAAACTTTAGTTATTTTGAACACAAGGAAGGATGAGCATATTTTATATTCATCTGGAAATATAGTGACAAAAATGCTTATTTAAACATCAATCTTAATATATAAAGAGTTTCATTCATGTCTGCAAACAACACAAGGGTATATACTTTCTACAAGGTCTGCAGAACTGCTTGGCAGCTATATTTGAAGCATGTATTTTTAATGTTAATTTTTTCTGTGTGAATTCTGACTGAACACAGGGGTAAAGACAATGTAGTGTGACAGTCAACCACTGAGGTTTCTGAGCGGGGCAATCTGAGTGTGGCTCCTTCTCCACCACTTACCAGCTATATAAATCTAGGCATTTTACTTCACCTTTATTATAATATAATAATAATTTCTTTATTATCCTTATGTAAAATAAGGATTATAATAGTACTTACCTTGGAAGATTGTTATGAAGATTAACTGTGTTTACACGTATAAATACTTGTGAGGGAGGAAAAATAATTTTCCCTCTACTTTTCTAGGTTCTTAGCTAAGACATCCATGTAACAAAAGACAGATTAACAGGAGAAAAACAAACAAAAATTTAATAGCATGTATGCCTCCTGTATACATGAGAGATACCCAGGAAAACTGAATGACTTCTCCAAATGGCCCAAGCTGCCATTTTAAATAACATCTCTAGAAAGACAAAGGAAGGTGTTGATTGGGGAGAGACCAGTTATGGAAGGTTACCAGGAAAAGCACTGTAAGCAAGAGTAAGGTTGTGCAGATTTATGTCATTGCCTTCTCCATGGATAAGAGTTTCTAGAGATTTAGTATCATCCTTCTCTTGATACAAAGAGGGAAGCGCCTTTAAAAATGGAAATTTCCCTTATAAATGCAAATGTCTCTTACAAAAGTGTAATTTGTACTTAGTTTTCAAGAGCTTTTTCTATGTTTGATGTTCTTAAAAGTAATCAGCCTAAAAGTATTCCTATGCCAAAGAGGCATATTTGGAGGTGACAAATTTCTGCTTCCCTTCACACTTAAGACATTTTTTTGGCCCATAGTAAATGTTCAGTTATGATTAGGGTCAATAAAGTAGATGTCAAAATTGAATATTTTCTTAAAGATTAAAAGAAAGAAATCTCCAGTGTCCTTGAGCTTCACATTTTACTTTGCTAGAGGATAAAAAATATGGTTCACAAAGGTTTCCTTGGACAAACGTAGTAGCTAGGAAACGGAATGATAAGTCAAAAACTTCCATTTTTCTTAAATGTGCTACTTGATTCATTAATGGAAATACTTGTCTCCTTAATTTAGTGTAATATATTAGAGGAAAAATAGCTAATATTTGTTATATGGTTTAATTGCAAATGTCATCAGAGAGATTGGACACTAGGAATTTCATTGGGCCAAGAAGTGACAGAAATACAAAGAAGAAACACATGGGGAAGACTTGTGGGTAGAGAAATAAAGAGAAAAGGGAAGATGAGTAAAAGAAGTAGGAGAAAAGTTTGCAGAACTGTTGGCAGAGAAAGAAGTATGCTGCCAGTTGGGTAATACTCTGAGCCAGCTGTACACAATGCCATAGATATTTTTTTTTAAATATAATAGGAACTTTTTCTCAACTATTAGCTAGTCATTAACATGATATTTCCTTTAAGAAAAAGGTACCATATTTCAAATGCTTTGTTCATTTGTAACTCCAGATGGGCAAATCTTTCTAAAAGACATTTAAATAAGCATTGATAGCTGGTGAAAGCTCTGTGGGTATCTCAAATTTGGAGCTAGAAGTTATTTTTCTTAAAAGAAGACAAGTCTCTCTGTTAGTTGTCATTCCTCAAATTAAAGGAAAGGTTGGAAAGACAAGATACACATTGAATTTCTCCAACCCACCTTTGCTTTTTCTTTGGATAAACCTTCAGTTCATGGTAGCTATGGATTTCTTTACTGGTTTTATTTTCAACATGAAATGGACATTCATACTTTTTCTTAAGGCATTTTCTTCAAAAGAGAAATATTCTTTCTGTTCAATGTGTAAAAGAAAAAAAAATGCATGTAAAGATTTTTACAAGTGATTATTAATACTTTGGAGTTTAAATATTCAAATCAACCCTTGATGAAATTTAAATTGCAGGCAGCCTCCTAATAATACTGTGAAAGTGAAAAAGCTAATTTATATTAATATTTAATTGCTATTAAAATCAAGCCTCCCTATAAAGCATACTCCTATCTTAATTTAAATATATTCAAGAAATATTTAAAATAGCAGATCTATAGTATAGATACTAACTATACTATAGTATCTTGAAGAGACAAAATCTTAAATATTCTTAAAAAACAAAATTCAGCTGAGTAATTTAAAGATTAAATTGGCTTTATTCAATAATTCATGCATCAGGTTACATTCCTAAGAGGGGCTGAAGCTACATTTAAGTTAGGTACTAAGTCTTGGTTTGGTGATGTGGGCCTAGCACACGTGACTCCATTGTGGGCCTGTTATTTCTTTTTAACAATTTCCCTTCTTGATCAGACTCTTAGCTTAACTGACGTGTGTGATCAAAATTTAAGGCATTAGCGCCACTCTCAGCTACCACTCTGTAGTTCTTGCAGCTTTTACTGATCCTCTGTGAGACATTCACAGGTCATGATGTTTTTTTGCTGAATCTCTGTAATATTCACAGGTCATGACATCAAGTTCACAATCGTTTTAGCAGGTCATTTTCTTTGTTCCTTCTTTGACATTTCAGTCTTAGGGAGATGATTTGCTTGGTGGTTAGCAGCTGTGAGCCTGCATTTAAAGCTTTTGAGAGAATACCACATACCAGGGAGACTACTATGATTATTATAAGTAGGATAATTCCAGATGCTTGGAGTGTACTTCAGAGCCACGGTCCCCAAGACCCAAATCAGTCAAAATCAAATAAGTCAAAGAAAGATCCTGTTGAAAGAGTTACCTTCTTAAGTAAAGTGGCTTATTCAGCGATCTTATGCAACTGAGTTTCAACTTCCTTAGAAGTGTTAATCCAGGTACAGCAGGTAGCAGTGGCCACAGCACAGCCACCTCCTTGCTCAGATAAAAGATAATCAAGGGCTCCCCTATTATTAAGAATAGCTTTGGCCAGAAAGTCTAAGGAATTTTGCTGGACAGCTATTGCTTTAGCAGCAGGTTCTGCAATATCTTTAAGGGTTAAGGAGAGAATATTGCTGGTAAATTTATTTGCACTTATTCCTAACCAGGGAAGTAGGGTCCTGTCAGAGGAAGCAAATTCTGAATCATGAGCCCATCCCCATAGGTCCTTTTTTAACTCATTGATGTAAATTCAGGGGAATCTACCAATAAGGGTTCTTTGTTTATGAATAATCAGGAGCACAGTTAGATTATCTGAGAGGTATTACCCAGTTATGCACCGTCCATTTAGGCATTCATAGGCCCACAGAGAGTGAGAACCACTCCAGACAAAAGTAAATCCTGTTGGGGCACAAACCACTGCTGCTAAGGTGGCACTGTTAATAGATTCTAGCATTATGGACAGATCCATTTGTCTGAAAGTTTATCCCCCTTAGCAATGACCTGGGAGTTACAGAATATGGTGTAGTCTTTCCAGGCCAATGCCAGAGTAAAGGAAAAAAAAAGAGAAGAAGAGAGAGTCTCTTATTTTAAGTATGAAGTCTTAATATAGTGTCCTGGGGGGGAGTAGTCTACATCTCTGTCAGCTACTTCTCCTTCTCATCAATTTGATTCAGAGGTCTCCAACATCTGCACAGGATCAGATGTCAGGTGGAGGCTTTTTCAGCTGTGAGACGTGTATCCAAGGTTCAAGTCCCTGAAGTTTGCCTGCTGCCTAGGTAGTGAGGAAGACCTGATACAGTCTCTTCTAAGGGGATACAGGGGCAGTCTTTGTTCTTAGTGATTACAAATCAAAGAGTGGGAGAAAATTGGAAATGTTAATTTAGAAAGTTGTAGCCAGATATTTAAGGAAACTAGAAAGACTCAGGATCTAGTCCAGTGTACATGTATATAACAAAACCTCAAAGACAATTAGCAAGATAAGAATCTAAAATAGACAAAAGTACAAACATAATTTTTCTCTCCACAGTTACTCCCATTTCTTTTTTCCAAGGATAATCACAGTAAAACTAATTTGTTTACATTAGATGTGGCTTGTTTATGTAAATGCAGCAAGAATAGTGATTGATCATATAAACTCTTTTTAAGACTGCTTTGGTAGAACCTTGTGAACAAGGTACTAGGTCATTTTTTTCCAAGGGGTTTTATTGGCTCCATAAAGGTAGTTGTAGTTCCTTAAAACTGTCTGGTCATGTCTGAGTCTATGCACATCTCTCTCTCAAATAGGACAATTCAGTGAAAGTCACAATATTTCCAATTGTGTCCTATTACCGACAGAATAGATTCTCATTTAACTTATGCAAATGGCTAACTCTGTTGCCATAAAAAGAAAACTTAAGGAGGAGGGATCAGGCAGGGAGAAAAAATAAAAGTTTTATCTTTGTTTACAAAGGTATGCTTTACCAAATTACTGTATGTCACAGATAGCTTAAGAGAAATGGTTTCCTTAAATCTGGAAAAATAAAACATTAAGGAGCCAGCAGTGTTTCAGACAAAACATCATAAAAATTATTATCATCCTTGTCAGTTCATTCTGTCCCAAGTATTAAATAAGTAATTAATACTTGTTTTGTTTGAATCCAGTTTTTCCATTTGTTCTGGAAATTCTTACCCAGTTCACTTTTATGATGTTAAAGTTATCAGAAACCTGTACTTTCCAAAAGTCCTTTCCTTGAATCTTCTTGAAGATAAAGTACTTTTGCAGGAACACTTTTGCAAAGTATCAGAGTAAAACAATAACTACATGTAAAAAGACTTAAAAAATGTTCATTATTAGAGATCTGTTGAGAGTTCATTATAATGGAATTGACAAGGGAATTTTGTTATTTTTGTGACACATAGCCCTTTAAGATAATAACTGGGATTATGACTGATAACATTATATCAGGACAAATCAGACTTTAGGAATTTCATATAATTTCTGGAAAACATATAATTATACAAATACAACATAAAAAGACTTAATATTACTTTTTACTTGACAATGCTTCACATGTAATTTAACATATCAAATAAGCCTAATTAGTTTAACATCTCCCTTTTTATAAAGACAGAGAACAAATCTTTTGAGATGTTCCACGGGTCCTCCGGAAAATCCCAGAGTTAGCTTGAGGTCAAAAAGACTTCACCTAGAATTAGATTTTGGGAGGTTTGTCAAAATATCAAAACGTTTTAAAACACTTGGTCAAATAAGATCACAGGTCACTGGAACAATACTTAGTTATCCACTTAACCATGATAACAATTAAAGACTTCACAGGCAAATAGAGAAAGTTAAGTAGTTGTAAAGTTTCTTATTAATAGTAGACTAATGATCGAAGAAAACTTGTTCTTTAATGGATGTATATAATACAATTAAGGGTTTTTTTCACATAAGTACACTATGATATTAAATCTTAATTTCATAACCCTTATAGTAAATGCATTTGATTTTAGACAACTTGATTACACAAGGTAAAATTCTCTCTCTCTCTCTTTCTCTCTCCCCAACTTTCTATTGAATTTGTTCTTTATTCTGTTTCCCATTCTGAAATAACCAATTTCACTTCAGGACAAAATTATTTTCTTTTCCCTCAACAAAAAATGTATCTCCAGTTTTCAGAACTTCTCTTACCGAAAACACATATCCTACTTTCCTTGCATACAGAGCTATTTCTCTTATTATTTCTAGCAGTTTTTTTAAATTTTTTTTTTTCTTTTTTTTGGCTACACTGTGTGGCATATGGGATCTTACTTCCCTGACCAGGGATTTAACCCATGCCCCCTGCATTGGAAGCTCGGAATCTTAACCATTGGACTGCCACGGAAGTCCCTCTCGTAGTTTTAATAACATATATTAGACTTTTTAACCCTTAAAACCTTAATTTTTTGGTGAAAATAAAGAAGTAAACAATTGTGAAGTATCTACACTATCATTCTGTGGCTTGACAAATTTATAAGTACCTTTTATAATTTCCAGAAACATATGCTTTCTCATAGTAAGTTTTTTAGTGTGGCACAAAACATGTTTAATAATAGATCCAAGTATATTTTAGTTTCTCTGTAAAAGGAAGCCCAAAGTGAATAAAGCCTGTTCCATAATTAATGTTTCAGTATTTCCTCTTATTTAGAAATTATCTATATATTTAATGACTATCCATCATTTAATTTAACTTAGGAAAATTTTAAAGTTTCAGGTTACCTGTAAGGTAAGTACAGTTGCTCTCAATTCCTCAAAGAATTGGGTTGAAGCCTAAATTACATCATAGATTGATTCATCCATAAATCCTTTTACAAGGAACTTAGAAGTTTTTTTTTCTTTCCCTCTGGTCACGTAGTTTTATTTTAACCTAGGAGAGAAAGTCTAAAGAATTTCCTATTATGCTCTAAATACCAGCTTCCAACTTCTGGACAATTTCTGACCACAAAACTACTTAAAAATCTTTTTAAATATCTTGTCAGTTTTCAGCCAGGACAAATGCTTAATACTTCTGCAGTATTGAATAACTCCTTGCACTTAGGAGGCATCCTCAAAGAGGATGTAAAAGATATTTTTTCTCTCTTTATCAGACACTACAGACAGAGATCTGGGTGAGCTGACTCTGGTAAGAATTCTCACCCTTAGCCGGCTTTTGTCAGTTTTCTCAGGATCCCATCTACAGGTTCCCGGTGAGATTTAAAATAGAGAGTGTAGCTCCAGTATCTACCAGAATTTGGTAAGGTTTTTCATTAGTTTCAATTTTATTTTTCCTTATCCGTTTAAGAGAATAACATAGCAATTTACCAGAAAATCCCTTGAAGTCTCATCAACTCTGGGAGCGGTTCATATGGGAGACCTACTTCGAAATTAGATATGGGGACATTCGAGTTGATGTTGAAGACTGTGCATAGGGTCTTTGAGGACAATCTCTTTTCCAGTGTTCCCATTGCTTATAACTGAGACATTGATTTCTTGGCCAGTGTTATGATGATTAACCCTTAAGTGGGTATCATGAGGGAGGCCTAGGTGTTGTTTTAGATATCTTTGATGTCTTTAATTTTTTATTACTCTTTTTCAATCAAACTTTTGATAAAACTATTTTGGAATCTTGAAGCCTTTTGGAAGCTTCTACATACCAATCAAAATAGGTATCCCCTCTGTTTAATTTAGGAATCCTTACTTTTGAGTACACTCTTAAATCAACAACCCTGTCTAATTGGAACATTCCCCATAATGACCATTGCAATTCAAGATTGTCTTTAGTAAGATTTTGCCATTTTTGTAGATATCCACAGCTTCCAGAACCTCTGTTCTTAAACATCATCAAAGGAGGTGTGCTGGAGGGTGGTGTACTTAACTCTTCAGATTTTAAAGATCCGATCTTTATTTATTTATTTTTTTAGCTAAGCCTCTGGGCCTCTCAGAGCCAAACTAATACTTAAAAGGAATGTGCTGAAAGCTTGGAGACTGTGTGGTGTTTTGCAGCATAACTTGTTGCCCAGAAATTTACTTGAGGTTGTCAGGTGATGTAGTGTCAATCTGACCTGTCCCATGACCAACCTACCTTAATACGAGATGCTTTGAGTTAGGTGGGGAATGCTCTCACAGCTTGTAAATGCTCAGTCTTCCAACCAATTTTTGTGGCTTTTGGCTTTGAGGTTCCCATTCGCAGTAGCCTTTACCTAATATGCATATTAACATACAAGCAGTAACCAGTGAAGTAGGGACTGGGGAAAGGACTGAACCAGCAGACCCCAATCAGTGGGGACTACAGGCTGATTACAAACAAATGGGGAGCTGCAGGTGCCACCAGCAGTTCCCAGTGGGAAATCTGGGGACAGAACCAAGGGCTAGGATTTAGATGTCACAGCAGACTGGCCAACTGAAGGCCTTGTTCATACCTCCAGCAATTTGCAGTGTAGAATTGGGGGACTGAGGAAATGGCTGAACCATCAGACTTCAACAAATAGGGACTGTGGAATGGGGGCCCCACATAAATAAGGAAGTGCAAACTGTCACTAACAGTTTCTTCTAGGACCTTGGGACAGAATCAGGGGCTGGGGTTTCCAATCAATTGGGAATTGTGGAGTAAAAAGCCAACTAGACCAGGAGCTCCACACAGAGAGCAGAGCTCAGAAGAAAGAGGAACTTACCCACCACTCTAAGAAATGGTGAGAAAGACAGTAAACTTAAAGGGTTTTCAGGATACAGCCTGTGTTTCTTGTCCCAAGTGCCATCAGAAGTGCACTTTGGATCCCACCACAGTCACTAAATCTGTTAAAAAGCAAAATTCAACTGAGTAAATTTAAAGATCAAATTGGCTTTGTTCAATGATTTATGAATTGGGCAGCATCCCATCTAGTATACAGAAAGGGGCTTCAAAGAGCTGTACAAAATAGAAGGCTTTTATAGGCAGAAAGGAGACGAGACAAGGAAGCGTGTATAATTCAAGCAAGGTCACCTCTCTTTGGGGGATGGAGGGAGTCTATTAGGCAGATTACCTCATTAGTGCTGACCAGGTAATTCCAGATTGACTGATTAGATGGTTACATTACTGGGAGGGGCTGAAACTGCAATTAAGTTAGGTATGAAGTCTCACTTTGGTGAGGTGGGCTTAGCACAAGTGACTCCATTTTGGACTGTTATTTCTTTATAACAATATCATACAAATGCATTTACTTTTACATGACAGACACTTTGATCCTATAGAGATGCTTCCATTCTGGGTGGAGGCATTCCAGCAAAGTTACAATGGTTTATCATATAAAATGTAGCACAATTTCCACTGATGTCTTCATTGTAAAAGAGAAGGTAGCATCTCATGGGAAAAACCTAGAAATAGTGAGACCTTTGAGAAGAAAAGAATTAAAATGGTAGCCCTACCCTTGTGATGTTGAAGTATTTACTTAGTATAGCTGTACTTTTCACATTTTCCCTCAATTGTTGATTACTTCAACTTGCCTAAGTAATAAGAATTTAAGCCATGGGGAGATTTTCTTTCTTTGTTCATTTTCTTCTCTTTTTGTTATAAGTATTTGTGATTGTGAAGAGTACTGGATGTTTGTCCGTAGTTGATCTTAACTAATACATGATGTACTTCAATGTGAAAATTCTCCTGAGACTTCATGGTTATTAAAATAAATTGGCATTCTGTTTTATTAATTTGGTCAGTTTGGGAATTTGTGTATTGAATTTATGTTAAATGAGTTGGAGAGATGTATTTTCTAATCCTAGACTCATCTCAGCTCTGCACAGAATATGATCCAAAGCTTTTTTCCTAGGCTTTCTGAGGAGTGGTGAATAACATACAGTGTCCCCCTTGGAAAACATGAAGTTAGAGTTGTCAAGTCCTTCCATGATGCTGGTGGCAGCTAGCATCCCTTCTCTTTGCACAACCTGCCTCCTGTCTGCCTGAATTCAAATCCTGGCTTTGTTTCTCACTTTAGCTATGTGACCTGGGCAATTTAATTGTCTTCTCTGTGTCTCAGTTTCTTTCATTTATAAAATGGAATAATTATTGTACCTGCCTCATAAATACGAAGGAGTGAATACAATCAATTAATAAAGATTCTATACAGCTTGGCAAATAAGTATGGAACAAATGTTAGTTAATATTATTATCATATTTATTATTAAAATTAAAAACTTCATTGAGAAGTCATGCCATATACTTGGCTCCCTTCTGCTTATATCTATGGATTCATGGGTGCCCATTTTTCCATCCAGTTAGCCCTTTTCCTAGGGTCGGGAACTGTTTTTTTACCTTCTCTTTTTAACCTTCTTTTTAAAATTCTATTTCATCATATATTCTACCTTCTGTCACAGCACCCATTGACTTTTATTTTGAGTTTCTCAAGTTTATCCATCAGTTTCCCTTTGAGGCTGACTTAAGATATAGATACTGACCTTCGTCTCACCTGGATTTGCCATACCCTTGCTTGGACTATACTCTTAGTTTTGTTTTCTTCCAAGCACTTCTATTTTGCCCTAAAGTAATTTTAGGGCAAATTTCTTGTTTTCTGAGGTCTTCCCTCTTTTACTTCTAACACTGTATGTGGTGAGGATAAAAAGGCATTATAGAGTAATGGATTCTTTTAACCTATCTTCCTTTGTGTTCAGATATAAACCATATATTCCTCCTCAAACACTCTGAACTTTTCAATATCTCTATCTTTTTGGCACACTACTCACACTGGGCCTTCATTCTTCCCTTGGTCTTAGATAAAACACTTCAAAGCATGGTATAAGTTCTGATTTCTTAGCCACAGCGGGCTGGAAATGCAGCCCACTTTTTTAGGAGATATATCTTTACCAATGAGGAGTGAAAGATAAAAGGAAATTGAGCAGATACATTTATTTCTCTCCCTTAGTTTGTTTGGTAGTAGTCTGAGTGGCAGTTCTTCCCTGCATCTCTTCTGTAGAAGACCCACATGCTGAACAAACAAGCCTGCTGCAAGATTCTCTCTGCCTTTTCCTGGCTTGTCAAGAAGCCGTGGTTGGAACAATGACACATCGCATCTCATGGTTTTGCATATTCCCATGTTACTCTTTGATTTCTCTTTTCTTGGCTTCACCTCCCTGGGCTGGTACCTCCCAAACATACCGGTATCAACTTAATCTTTATCTCTGCTTTCTAAAGGAGCTATGTAAGACATTCTAAATGGCTTTCTAGAGAAACTTTTAATTTTATTGCAGATAAACTTAGCATTGGAATTCTTTCTTTCCACTTAACTTGAGGGCAGATGCACAATGCACAGGGCTCAGATTCTATCCATATCAACTGGCAAGAGCATTGTTTTCTTCCAACTTTAATTTTACATGGGCTTCCTTCTATAAGACCCCATCACCCCTTCCCTCATCATTTGAACAATGGCCCAAGTTTTGATTTTCCTGGGTGTGGTATTGCCCCGTGTGGGTAGAGACAGAGTAAGAGCTCCTCATTGCAGATACACAGTCACTTCCCCAGGAGCTCCATATGTGTCCCCTGCCACACTTAAACCAGACTCTAACAGTTGTTTCTAGTCACTCTGTAGTTCAGCTCCTGAACAGTGGGCCCTAATTAAATCTGTGGATCATCCACCTACTTTTCCTACGACTCTATTCCTCACTCAATAACTGATTTATGAAGACTGCACACCCAATCTATTACTCTGTCTATAGAAATCTACACACATATTACTCATCTCTGCACAATTATCACATTTTTTTCCATTAAAAAAAAGACAACCATATTCGTTAAGAGTTTAGTTATTCTTCTCAGATTTTGATATAATTCTGGACTCTTCTGTTTGCTTTCTGTGTGATTTGGGGCAGGTGTCTTAACATCTCTAGCCTTAGATGTTGTATTCTGAAGAAGTTTAAAAAAGATTTCCTTCTGAGATGAAGGGGGAGACCTTCAAGAAGGCAGAGGAGTAAGATGTGGAGATCACCTTCCTCCCCACAAATACATCAGGAATACATCTACATGTGGAACAACTCCTATAGAACACCTACTGAACACTGGGAGAAGACCTCAGACTTCCCAAAAGGCAAGAAACCCCATATGTACCTGGGTAGGGCAAAAGAAAAAAGAGAGACAAAAAAATAGGGACAGAACCTACACCGCTGGAAGGGAGTTGTGAAGGAGGAAAAGTTTCCACACACTAGGAAGCCCCTTCACTGGTGGAGACGGAGGGTGCCAGGAGGAAGTTTTGGAGCCATGGAAGAGAGCACAGCAACAGGGGTGCAGAGGGCAAAGCGGAGAGATTCCCACACAGAGGATTGGTGCCGACCAGCACTCACCAGCCCGAGAGGCTTGTCTGCCCACCCACCGGGATGAGTGGGGCTGGGAGCTGAGGCTCAGGCTTTAGAGGTCATATCCCAGGGAGAGGACTGCGGTTGGCTGCGTGAACACAGCCTGAAGGGAGCTAGTATGCTGCAGCTACCTGGGAGGGAGTCCAGGAAAAAGTCTGGACCTGCCTAAGAGGCAAGAGATCATTGTTTTGGGGTGCATGAGGAGAGGGGATTCAGACCACCACCTAAACGAGCTCCAGAGACAGGCATGAGCCGCAGCTATCAGCACGGACACCAGAGACGGGTATGAAACACTAAGGCTGCTGCTGTAGCCACCAAGAAGCCTGTGTGCGAGCACAAGTCACTATCCACACCTCCCCTCCTGGGAGCCTGTGCAGCCTGCCACTACCAGGGTCCGATGATCTAGAGACAACTTCCCTGGGAGAACACACGGCACACCTCAGGCTGGTGCAATGTCATGGTGGCCTCTGCCGCTGCAGGCTTGCCCCGCATTCCGTACCCCTCCCTCCCCCCGGCCTGAGTGAGCCAGAGCCCCCTAATCAGTTGCTACTTTAACCCCGTCCTGTCCAGGCAGGAACAGACGCCCTCAGGTGACCTACACGCAGAGGCAGAGCCAAATCCAAAGCTGAACCCCAGGAGCTGTGCGAACAAAGAAGAGAAACGGAAATCTCTCCCAGCAGCCTCTGGAGCAGTGGTTTAAATCACAATCAACTTGATGTACCCTGCATCTGTGCAATACCTGAACAGACAATGAATGATCCCAAAATTCAGGCGGTGAACTTTGGGAGCAACTACAGACTTGGGGTTTGCTGTATGCAACTGGTTTCTGGTTTTATGTTTATCTTAGTTTAGTATTTAGAGTTTATTATCATTGGTAGATTGGTTTATTGATTTGGTTGCTCTCTTTCTTTTTTTTTTATATATAGACATATTTTTTTTTCCTTTTTCTCTTTTTGTGAGTGTGTACGTGTATGCTTCTTTCTGTGATTTTTGTCTCTATAGCTTTGCTTTTACCATTTGGCCTAGGGTTCTGTCTGTGTTTTGTTGTTGTTGTTGTTGTTTTTTTAGTATATATTTTAGTGATTGTTATCATTGGTCAATTTGTTTTCTGGTTCGGTTGCTCTCTTCTTTCTTTCCTTTTGTTTTTATTGCTTTTTAATTTATTTATTTTTAATACTGCACTGCATAATGATCAAAGGATCAATCCAAGAGAAAGATATAACAGTTGTAAATATTTATGCACCAAACATAGGAGCACCTCAATACAGAAGGCAAATGCTAACAGCCATAAAAAGGGAAATAGACAGTAACACAATCATAGTACGGGACTTTAACACCCCACTTTCACCAATTGACAGATCATCCAAAATGAAATTAAATAAGGAACACAAGCTTTAAATGATACATTCAACAGATATACTTAATTGATATTTATAGGACATTCCATCCAAAACAGAAGAATACACTTTCTTCTAAAGTGCTCATGGAACATTCTCCAGGATAGATCATATCTTGGGTCACAAATCAAGCCTCAGTAAATTTAAGAAAATTGAAGTTGTATCAAGTATCTTTTCCAACCACAACGCAATGAGACTAGATATCAATTACGGAAAAAAACACAAATACATGGAGGCTAAACAATACACTGCTTAATAACCAAGAGATCACTGAATAAGTCAAAGAGGAAATAAAAATATACATAGAAACAAATGAAATTGAAAACACGATGACCTCAAACCTATGGGATGCAGCAAAAGCAGTTATAAGAGGGAAGTTTATAGCAATACAATCCTACCTTAAGCAACAAGAATCATCTCAAATAAACAACCTAACCTTAAACCTAAAGAAATTACAGAAAGAAGAACAAAACAACCCCAAAGTTACTAGAAAGAAAGAAATCATAAAGATCAGATCACAAATAAGTGAAAAATGAGGAAATGATAGCAGAGATCAATAAAAACTAAAAGCTGGTTCTTTGAGAAGTTAAATAAAATTGATACACCATTGGCCAGATTCATCAAGGAAAAAAGGCTCAAATCAACAGAATTAGAAGACTCAAATCAACAAAATTAGAAATGAAAAACAAGTAACAGCTGACACTGCAGAAATAAAAAGTATCATGACAGATTACTATAGGCAACTCTATACCAATAAAATGGACAGCATGGAGGAAATGGACAATGTCTTAGAAAAACAAAACCTTCCAAGACTGAACCAGGAAGAAACAGAAAATATAAACAGACTAATCACAAGCACTGAAATTGAGACTACAATTAAAACTCTTCCAACAAACAAAAGCCCAGGACCAGATGGTTTCACAGCTGAATTCTATCCAACATTTAGAGAGGAGCTAACACCTATCCTTTTCAAACTCTTCCAAAATATAGCAGAGGCAAGAAGACTCCCAAACTCATTCTTCGAGGCCACAACCACCCTGATAGCAAAACCAGACAAAATGTCACAAAGAAAGAAAACTATAGGCCAATATCACTGACGAACAGAGATGCAAAAGTCCTCAACAAAATACTAGCAAACAGAATCCAACAGCACATTAAAAGTATCAAACACCATGACCAAGTGCGGTTTATCCCAAAAATGCAAGGATTCTTCAATATACACAAATGAATCAATGTGATAAACCATATAACAAATTGAAGGAGAAAAACCATATGATCATCTTAATAGATGCACAAAAATCTTTCCACAAAGTTCAACATCCATTTATGATAAAAACCCTCCAGAGTGTAGGGAACTTACCTCAACATAACAAAAGCCATATATGACAAGTCACAGCCCATATCGTTCTCAAAGGTGAAAAACTGAAATCATTTCCTCTAAGATCAGGAACAAGACAAGGTTGCCAACTCTTACCACTGTTATTCAACATAGTTTTGGGAGTTTTAGCCACAGCAATCAGAGAAGGAAAAGAAATAAAAGGAATCCAGACTGGAAGAAAAGAAGTAAAGCTGTCACTGTTTGCAGATGACATGATACTATACATAGAGAATCCTAAAGATGACCAGACAACTACTAGAACTAAACAATGAATTTGTTAAAGTAGCAGGATAAAAAATTAATGCACAGAAATGTCTTGCATTCCTATACACTATTGATGAAAAATCTCAAAGAGAACTTAAAGAAACACTCCCATGTACCACTGCAGCAAAAAGAATAAAATACCTAGGAAGAAACCTATCTAAGGAAACAAAAGACCTGTATGCAGAAAACTATAAGACACTGATGAAAGAAATTTAAGATGATACAAACAGATGGAGAGATATACCACGTTCTTGGATTGGAAGAATCAACATTGTGAAAATGACTATACTACACAAAGCAATCTACAGATTCAATGCAATCCCTAGCAAACTACCAATGGCACTTTTCACCGAACTAGAACAAAAAATTTCACAATTTGTATGGAAACACAAAAGACCCTGAATAGCCAAAACAATCTTGAGAAAGAAAACGGAGCTGGAGGTATCAGGCTCCCAGACTTCATACTGTATTAAATGCTACAGTAATCAAGACAGTATGGTAATGGCAAAAAACAGAAATTTAGATCAGTGGAACAGGATAGAAAGCCCAAAGATAAACCAACACACGTATGGTCACCTTATCTTTGATAGAGGAGGCAAGAGTATACAATGGAGAAAAGACAGCCTCTTCAATAAGTGGTGCTGCGAAAACTGGGCAGCTACATGTAAAAGAATGAAATTAGAATACTCCCTAACACCATACATAAAAATAAAATTAAAAAGGATTAAAGACTTAAATGTAAGGCCAGATGCTATAAAACACTTAGTGGGAAATATAGGCAGAACACTCTACAAGATAAATCAAAGCAAGATCCTTTTTGACCCACCTCCTCGAGAAATGGAAATAGAAACAGAAATTAAAAAATGGGACCTAATGAAACTTAAAAGCTTTTGCACAGCAAAGGAAACCATAAAGAAGACAGTAAGGCAACCCTCAGAATGGGAGAAAATATTTGCAAATGAAGCAACTGGCAAAGGAACTTTTTTTTATAGTTTCTTTTATATATATATATATATATATATAAGTATATATTTTTAACATCTTTATTGGAGTATAATTGCTTTGCAATGGTGTATTATTTTCTGCTTTATAACAAAGCGAATCAGCTATACATATACATATACATATACATACACCCCATATCTCCTCCCTCTTGCGTCTCCCTCCCACCCTCCCTATCCCACCCCTCTAGATGGCCACAAAGCACCGAGCTGATCTCTCTGTGCTATGTGACTGCTCCCCACTAGCTAGCTGTTTTACATTTGGTAGTGTATATATGTCTATGTCACACTCTCACTTCGTCCCAACTTACCCTTCCCCCTCCCCATGTCCTCAAGTCCATTCTCTACATCTGCATCTTTATTCCTGTCCTGTCGCTAGGTTCTTCATGACCTTTTTTTTTTTTTTTGATTCCATATATATGTGTTAGCATACAGTATATGTTTCTCTCTTTCTGACTTACTTCACTCTGTAAGACTGACTCTTTGGCCATCCACCTCAATATAAATAACTCAATTTTGTTTCTTTTTATAGCTGAGCAATATTCCATTGCATATATGTACCACATCTTCTTTATACAATTTTCTGTCAATGGGCACTTAGGTGGCTTCCATGTCCTACTAGCTATTGTAAACAGAGCTACAATGAACATTGCGGTATATGGTTCTTTTTGAATTATGGTTTTCTCAGGGTATATGCCCAGTAGTAGGATTGCTGGGTCATATGGTAGTTCTATTTTTAGTTTTTTAAGGAACCTCCATACTGTTCTCCATAGTGGCTGTATCAATTTACATTCCCACCAACAGTGCAAGAGGGTTCCCTTTTCTCCACACCCTCTCCAGCATGTATTGTCTGTAGATTTTTGATGATGGCCATTCCAACTGTTGTGAGGTGATACCTGATTGTAATTTTGATTTGCATTTCTCTAATGATTAGTTATGTTGAGCATCCTTTCATGTCTTTGTTCACAAGCTTTATATCTTCTTTGGAGAAATGTCTGTTTAGGTCTTCTGCCCATTTTTGGATTGGGTTGTTTGCTTTTTTGATATTGAGCTGCATGAGCTACTTGTAAATTTTGGAGATTACTCTTTTATCAGTTGCTTCATTTGCAAATATTTTCTCCCATTCTGAGGGTTGTCTTTTTGTCTTGTTTATGGTTTCCTTTGCTGTGCAAAAGCTTTTAAGTTTCATTAGGTCCCATTTGTTTATTTTTGTTTTCATTTCCATTTCTCTAGGAGGTGGGTCAAAAAGGATCTTGCTGTGATTTTATCTCGTAGAGGGTTCTGCCTATATTTCTTCTAAGAGTTTTATAGTGTCTGGCCTTATATTGAGGTCTTTAATCCATTTTGAGTTTATTTTTGTGTATGGTGTTAGGGAGTGTTTTAATTTCATTCTTTTACATGTAGCTGTGCAGTTTTCCCAGCACCGCTTATTGAAGAGGCTGTCTTTTCTCCATTGTATTTTCTTGCCTCTTTTATCAAAGATAAGGTGACCATATGTGCGTGGGTTTACCTCTGGACTTTCTATCCTCTTCCATTGATCTATATTTCTGTTTCTGTGCAAGTACCATACCATCTTGATTTCTGTAGCTTTGTAATATAGTCTGAAGCCTGGGATCCTGATTCCTCCAGCTCTGTTTTTCTTTCTGAAAATTGCTTTGGCTATTTGGGGGTTTTCTGTTTCCATACAAATTGTGAAATTTTTTGTTCTAGTTCAGTGAAAAATGCCTTTGGTAGTTTGATAGGGATTGCATTGAATCTGTAGATTGCTTTGTGTAGTATAATCATTTTCACAACGTTGATTCTTCCAATCCAAGGACGTGGTATATCTCTCCATCTGTTTGTATTATCTTTAATCTCTCTCATCAGTGTCTTATAGTTTTCTGCGTACAGGTCTTTTGTCTCCTTAGGTAGGTTTCTTCCTTGGTATTTTATTCTTTTTGTTGCAGTGGTAAATGCGAGTGTGTCCTTAAGTTCTCTTTGAGATTTTTCATCATTAGTGTATAGAAATGCAAGAGATTTCTGAGCATTAATTTTGTATTCTGCTACTTTACCAAGTTCATTGATTAACTCTAGTAATTTTCTGGTAGCATCTGTAGGATTCTCTATGTATAGTATCATGTCATCTGCAAACAGTGATAGCTTTACTTCTTCTTTTTGATTTGGATTCCTTTTATTTCTTTTTCTTCTCTGATTGCTGCAGCTTAAACTTCCAAAACTATGTTGAATAATATTGGTGAGCATGGACAACCTTGTCTTGTTCCTGATCTTAGAGGAAATGATCTCAGTATTTCACCATTGAGAACGATGTTGGCTGTGGGTGTGTCATATATGGCCTTTATTATGTTGAGGTAAGTTCTCTCTATGCCTGCTTTCTGGGGTTTTTTGTCATACATCGGTGTTGAATTTGGTCAAAAGCTTTTTCTTCAACTACTGAGATGATCATATGGTTTTTCTCCTTCAGTATGTTATATGGTTTATCACATTGATTGATTTGTGAATATTGAAGAATCCTTGCATTCCTGGGATAAACCCCACTTGGTCATGGTGTATGATCCTTTTAATGTGCTGTTGGATCCTGTTTGCTAGTATTTTGTTGGGGATTTTTACATCTATGTTCATCAGTGATATTGGCCTGTAGTTTTCTTTGTCACATCTTTGTCTGGTTTTGCTGTCAGGGCAATGGTCGCTTCGTAGAGTGAGTGTGGGAATGTTCATCCATCTGTTACATTTTCGAAGATTTTGAGAAGGATAGGTATTAACTCTTCTCTAAATGTTTGATAGAATTCACTGTGAAGCCATCTGGTCCTGGGTTTTGTTTGTTGGAAGATTTTTAATCACAGTCTCGATTTCAGTGCTTGTGCTCGGTCTCTTTATATTTTCTATTTCTTCCTGGTTCAGTCTTGGAAGGTTGTGCTTTCCTAAGAATTTGTCCATTTCTTTCAGGTTGTCCGTTTTATTGGCCTATAATTGCTTGTAGTAATCTGGCATGATACTTTGTATTTCTGCAGTGTCAGTTGTTACTTCTTTTTCATTTCTAATTCTATTGATTTGAATCTTCCTCCTTTTTTTCTTAATGAGTCTGGCTAATTGTGTATTGATTTTGTTTGCCTTCTCAGCGCAACAGCTTTTAGTTTTATTGATCTTTGCTATTGTTTCCTTCATTTCTTTTTCATTTATTTGTGATCTGATCTTTATGATTTCTTTTCTTCTTCTAACTTAGGGTTTTTTTTAATTCTTCTTTCTCTAATTACCTTCAGTGTAAGATTACATTGTTTATTTGAGATGTGTCTTGTTTCTTGAGGTAGGATTGTATTGCTATAAATTTCCCTCTTAGAAGTGCTTTTGCTGCATCCCATAGATTTTGGGTCATCGTGTTTTCTTTGTCATTTGTTTGTAGGTATTTTTGATTTCCTCTCTGATTTCTTCATTGATCTCTTGGTTATTTAGTGGTGTACTGTTTAGCTTTGATGTGTTTGTATTTTTTACAGATTTTTTCCTGTATTTGTTATCTAGTCTCATAGCATTGTGGTTGGAAAAGATACTTGATACAACCTCAGTTGTCTTAAGTTTAGCAAGGCTTGATTTGTGACCCAAGATATGATCTGTCCTGGAGAATGATCCATGAGCACTCGAGAAGAAAGTGTATTCTGTGTTTTTTGGATGGAATGTCCTATAAATAGCAACTAAGTCCATCTTGCTGAATGTATCATTTAAAGCTTGTGTCCATATTTATTTTCATTTGGATGATCTGTCCATTGGTGACAGTGATGCATTAAAGTCCCCTACTATGATTTTGTTACTTTCGATTTCCCCTTCTATGGCTGTTAGTATTTGCCTTATGTACTGAAGTGCTCCTATGGTGGGTGCATAAATATTTACAATTGTTATATCTTTCTCTTGGATTGATACTTTGATCATTATGTAGTGTCCTTTTTTGTCTCTTGTAATAGTCTTTATTTTAAAGTCTATTTTGTCTGATATGAGACTTGCTACTCCAGCTTTCTTTTGATTTCCATTTTCATGGAATAACTTTTTCCATCCCCTCACTTTCAGTCTGTATGTGCCCCTAGGTCTGAAATCGATCTCTTGTTGACAGCATATATATGGGTATTGTTTTGGTATCCATTCAGCCAGTCTGTGTCTTTTGGTTGGAGCATTTAATTCATTTACATTTGAGGTAATTATCAAAATGTATGTTCCTTTTATCATTTTTTTAATTGTTTTGGGTTTATTATTGTAGGTCTTTTCCTTCTCTTGTGTTTCCTGCCTAGAGAGGTTCCTTTAGCATTTGTTGTAAAGCTGGTTTGGTGGTGCTGAATTCTCTTAGCTTTTGCTTCTCTGTAAAATTTTAAATTTCTCCATTGTATCTGAATGAGATCCTTGCTGGATACAGTAATCTTGTTTGCAGGTTTTTCCCTTTCAGCACTTTAAATATGTCTTGCCACTCCCTTCTGGCTTGCAGGGTTTCTGCTGAAAGAGCAGCTGTTACCCTTATGGGGTTTCCCTTGTATGTAATTTGTTGTTTTTCCCTTGCTGCTTTTAATAGTTTTATTTAATTTTTGATAGTTTGATTAATATATGTCTTGGTGTGTTTCTCCTTCTGTTTAGCCTGTATGGGACTCTCTGCACTTCCTGGTCTTGATTGACTATTTCCTTTCCCATATTAGGGAAGTTTTCAACTATAATCTCTTCATATATTTTCTCAGTCCCTTTGTTTTTCTCTTCTTGTTCTGGGATCCCTATAATTTGAATGTTGGTGCATTTAATGATGTCCCAGGGGTCTCTGAGACTGTCCACAATTCTTTTCATTCTTTTTTCATCATTCTGCTCTGCAATAGTTATTTCCACTATTTTATCTTCCAGGTTACTTATCCATTCTTCTGCTGTAGTTATTCTGCTATTAATTCCTTCTAGAGAATTTTTAATTTCATTTATTGTGTTTTTCACCATTGTTTGTTTGCTCTTTAATTCTTCTAGGTCCTTCTTAAACGTTTCTTGTATTTTCTCCATTCTATTTCCATAATTTTTGATCATCTTTACTATCATTACTCTGAATTCTTTTTCAGGTAGACTACCTATTTCCTCTTCATCTGTTTGGAGTGGTGAATTTTTACCTTGCTCCTTTATCTGCTGTGTGTTTCTCTGTCTTCTCATTTTGCTTAACTCACTGTGTTTGGGGGTCTCCTTTTCGCAGGCTGCAGGTTCGTAGTTCCTGTTGTTTTGGTGTGTGCCCCTAGTGTGTAAGGTTGGTTCAGTGGGTTGTGTAGCCTTCCTGGTAGAGGGGCCTGGTGCCTGTGTTCTGGTGGATGAGGCTGGATCTTGTCTTTCTGGTGGGCAGGTCCACGTCTGGTGGTGTGTTTTGGGGTGTCTGTGACTTTATTATGATTTTGGCAGTCTCACTGCTAATGCGTGGGGTTGAGTTCCTGTCTTGCTAGTTGTTTGGCATAGGGTGTCCGGCACTGTCCTTGCTGGTCGTTGAGTGGAGCTGGATCTTAGCGTTGAGATGGGCATCTCTGGGAGTGCTTTCACTGTTTGATATTACGTGGAGTCGGGACGTCTTTGGTGGACCAATGTCCTGATCTCATCTCTCCCACCTCAGAGGCTCAGACCTGACAACCTGCTGGAGCACCAGGACCCTGTCAACCACACGACTCAGAAGAAAAGTGAGCAAGGAAAGGAAGGAAGGAAGAAATAAAGTTATTAAAATAAAAATTTTTTAAATATATAAAGTAAAACAAATTAAAAATTAATAAAAAAAGAAAGAAGTGAGCAACCAACACAAACAAACAAACATAAAAAACCAAAAAAATACAGGCAGACAGAACCCTAGGACAAATGGTAAAATAAAGCTATACTGACAAAATCACACAAAGTCCACTGCCTCAATTTTGGGATCATTCGTTGTCTATTCAGGTAATCCAGAGATGCAGGGTACATCAAGCTGATTGTGGAGATTTAATCCACTGCTCCTGAGGCTGCTGGGAGAGATTTCCCTTTCTCTTCTTTGTTTGCACAGCTCCTGGGGTTCAGCTTTGGATTTGGCTCCGCCTCTGCATGTAGGTCGCCCGAGGGCATCTGTTCTTTGCTCACACTGGACGGGGTTAAAGGAGTAGCTGATTCGGGGGCTCTGGCTCACTCAGACTGGCGGGGAGGGAGGGGTACAGAATGTGGGCGAGCCGGCAGTGGCAGAGGTTGGCATGATGTTGTACCAGCCTGAGGCATGCCGTGTTTTCTCCCAGGGAGGTTGTCTCTGGATCACTGGACCCTGGCAGTGGCAGGCTGCACAAGCTCCGAGGAGAGGAGGTGTGGATGTTGACCTGTGCTTACACACAGGCTTTTTGGTGGCTGCAGTAGCAGCCTTAGCATTTCATGCCGGTCTCTGGTGTCTGCATTAATCCCGTGGCTCGCGCCTGTCTCTGGAGCTCGCGTAGGCGGTGCTCGGAATCCCGTCTCCTCGCACACCCCGAAACAATGGTCTCTTGCCTCTTAGGCAGGTCCAGACTTTTTCTGGGACTGCCTCTCAGGTAGCTGTGTCACACTAGCCCCCTTCAGGCTATTTACACGCAGCCAACCCCAATCCTCTGCCTGGGATCTGAGCCCTGAAGCTGGAGTCTCAGCTCCCAGCCCTGACTCATCCTGGCAGACGAGCAGACAAGCCTCTCAGGCTGGTGAGAGCTGATCGGCACCGATCCTCTGTTCAGGAATCTCTCCGCTTTGCCCTCTGTACCCCAGTTGCTGCTCTCTCCTCCATGGCTCCGAAGCTTCCCACCCACCACCCACCCCCACGTGTCTGCCAGTGAAAGGGCTTCTTAGTGTGTGGAAACTTTTCCTCCTTCATAGCTCCTTCCCAGAGGTGCAGGTCCCATCCCTATTCTTTTGTCTGTTTTTCCTTTTTTCTTTTGCCCTAACCAGGTACGTTGGCAGTTTCTTGCCTTTTGGGAAGTCCAAGGTCTTCTGCCAGCGTTCAGTAGGTGTTCTGTAGGAGTTATTCCACATGTAGATGTATTTCTGATGTATTTGTGGGGAGGAAGGTGATGTCCATGTCTTACTCCTCCTTCCTCTTGAAGGTCTTTTTTTATCGCAACTGATGGAGGATTAGTCTCCAAAATTTACAAGCAGCTCATGCAGCTCAATATCTTAAAAACAAACAACTCAATCCAAAAATGGGCATAAGACCTAAATAGACATTTCTCCAAAGAACATATACAGTTTGCCAACAGCACATGGTTCTGAAGAACCTAGGGGCAGGACAGGAGTAAAGATGCAGATGTAGAGAATGGACTTGAGGACACGGGGAGGGGGAAGGGTAAGCTGGGACAACATGAGAGAGTGGCATGGACATATATACACTACCAAATATAAAATAGATTAGTGGGAAGCAGCCGCATAGCACAGGGAGATCAGCTCAGTGCTTTGTGACCACCTAGAGGGGTGGGATAGGGAGGGTGGGAGGGAGATGCAAGAGGGAGGAGATATAGGGATATATGTATATGTATAGCTGAGTCACTTTGTTACAAATCAGAAAGTAACACACCATTGTAAAGCAATTTTACTCCAATAAAGATGTTAAAAAAAAAATTCCCTCTTCATAAGATCGTTGAAAGACAAAATTCATTTCTTATAAACACTTACTAAGCATCTATTATATATCAATAATTCTTGTAGTTTCTAGAGATAAAAACACAATATCCATAAAAATACTTCTTTTCATTTATTGGCCCAAAGTAAACAATAAATGATAGTGATCCTATTGTTAACATCATCTTCAACTACCCCAAATTATTTTTATTTCTCTCTACTATCTAGTCCTTCATTGGGCACTGCCTTCTATTAGAGTCTTTCTTAGTAAATATAGCTATTCCAATGTAAAACCTTGGAGTATCTGATATCCAGAAACCGGTATCTGATATCTTTCTCTTTTGTTGTTCTTTGTGTCCTTTACAATGTACATATGTATCCAGTTTCCATGGCAGGGAATTTTCTTCCTCAGATTTCTTCATTTCTACAAATATAATAAGACATGATTATAAATGTTAGTCCACCTTTTTAATTAATCATGTACTTTATTGTGTGCCTATTATGTACTAAGCAAAGTTTTTTGTGCTTGGAATACCTCAGTGAATGACAACAATAAAAAGAAATCACAAACTTCATAGAGATTACATTGTAGTAGAGGGACATATATCATAAAAATAAGTATAATAAATAAATGTATGTCATAAATATTTTACTGTATCTCCCTAGGAATAAATTATAAATATACTCCTATGTATATCTACTATTTAAGAATCATTTCCATTTACTACTGTACTAACAGATACTCAAATTTTACACTAAAAAAGAAAAGATAAAATATTATATGAATATCTCATTTTTCCCCTGCATTCAATGGATTATTTTTCACACCATTTCTGGTTTGCACATGTTGCGTTAGAGATCAATTTGTAGTCTATTGAAGATAAAAACAAATATTTGTTTACTAAAAGATAAAAGAATCAGTAAGAAACATTTACAAGTCAATCTTAACATGATATACATGATACTTGTTTGGTTTACGAACAATTCTATCATAAACAATACCAAACAGAAGTACCACAGAAGTTAGTAGTTCAGAGTATTATAAGTGATGGGCTGTCAGGTTTTGAAACCAGTATCATTTTTAAAAACAAATTGCTAAAATTTTACAACCCAACTTTCACAGTTCTAAAGTTAATGTAAATAGATCCATACTCTGAGTTTCATTTTTGCTCCATTAATGGAAAATAAACCTGACTCTGCTTCATACGAATACCTTCCCTGAGAACTAGAATGTGGCTCAATTTGACTATGTCAGAATAACCTATGTTTAAATTGCTATGATGGGATTTTTTGCTGATGCACGTATCACCATGTGTGAAAGTGGCAGTTTTAAGTATTAAAATGTCTCTGAAGTGACATGACCATATTAATCTCAAATTTGTTAGACCTGAAGCAAAAGTCCATGTGAATCTTATAGGCTATATTATTATATGCTTAACCCAATACCTTGCGCTAAATATTTGAAAAAGTGAAGAATTAGTAAATAAAGACTGATATTCATTCTCGTAAATTACATTTAATTATCAGAGAGAATTATGTTGGTTATACCTTAAAATTTATCTCACTACCACCATCACCCAGGTCCAGGCCACCAAAACCTCTTGCCAAAATTGAAAAAAAAGAATTCTAACTGGTATCTCTGCATCTGCCCTAGCCCCTAATCTCAGTTGTGTGGCTCATATGGTCCTTTAGAAACAGAGCCGATCACATTACTCTTGCTCAAAATTATCTAACGTTTCCTTCTATCTCACTTAGAATATAAGCCAACGTCTTTGTACTAATGTAGAAGGTCATATGTGATCTGGTCCACATTACTTCTTTGTCCTCATCACTTAACATTCCTTTCCCTCTCCCCCATCATAACTCACTCAATTTCTACCTTGGTAATCTTACTGTTACCTGAATTTGTCAAGCACAGTCTTATTTCAGAGTTTTCACATTTGCTGTTTTTTTGTTTGTTAGTGTGTCTGCCTGCCTGGAATACTTGTGCTTTAGATATCCATGTGACCCACTATCTCTCCTCCTCCTGGTCTCTACTCAGAGGCCTCCTCAACCACTTTATATAAAGTAGCACTTTTCCCCAAACCATCAATCTCTAACCACTACCCAGCTTTATCCTTCTTTATAGCACTCATCAAGACATGACTTATTTTATGTGTGTGTGTGTGTATACAGTTACTGTCATTTATTGTTTATCTCCATTATGTTAAAGTATAGTGCTCCAAAGTTTATAAAACATGACTCTCAGACAAATATTAAAAGAAAACATTTCCAGAATGTTATCCTATTTCTTTAAAAATAAGGCAACCAATATAATGTTAAAATCATTTCAAAAGCTTGGGTGACACTAGGTACTTTAATAAAGAAATGTCAGGATAGGATTGCTGGGTTATGTACAGAACTGATTAATGTCTTACAAAGAAATAAAATGTAACCTTTGGCACTATCTATTTCATTGGACAGAAATTATTTGATCTCTTCTGGACAAAATTTACAAATTAACCTCTACTCCAACAGGGTTGAAAAATAATCTACTTTGATGGTAGGTCAAGCCCAGGACTGCACTGAAAGGACACTTAGTAATCAATTTTGCCTATTTCAAAGTTGCAAATAATTTTTCTGACACTTACAAGGTCAGGTAATTCTTTTTTTTTTTTTTTTTTGCTGCTATATCCCCAGATCTTTCAATAGTAATGGGCAGATAGTATTCTTTTGTCTTAGTTTAGGTTCTCCAAGAAACAGATCTTGAGGCAAGGATTTGAATGCCCATAGTTTGAGAAGTGATCCAGAAAAACTGATAGGAAAGTTAAGAATTGAAATAGGGAACAGAAGAAAGTCAAGAAGAGCATGACATCAGGCAGTTGTCAATCTGAAATATGAGAATTCAGTACCATGGTGTAACATGATACATAGTGCAGAACATGCCTCAGTTATTCCATCCAAACAATGAAGTGCTTGGGGGCATTTTGTCATCAACTCTGACTGTCATTTATTGAGGGCTGCTTCCAGGAAAGTTAACTGTATCCTATATCTAGTTTGCCCTGTGTGCAGGCTGATATGCTTCTGAGGCAAAACCAAAATAAAAATAAAATAAAAAACAAACAAAAAAACCTTTCTGGTAGAGAGGACAGAAATACCCAGTAGCAGTTTTTAGCAAGTGAGTTCCAAGGGGATATAGGTGGGTCATTGACAATGTCTGCTCTGGTGCTCCATTTTTTAAAAAAAGTATTGATTGAATGAATATACAAATAAAATGTTTTCAGAGATCTTGTGAATTGCATCCTTAGTTTTATAGGGCCCCATAGAATAAAAGAGATAAGGTAAACATCACAGGAAGTGATATGAAGATCTTGGAAACAAATCAGCTTTTTCTGCCCAGGTGATAGAGCAGGGAAAAAAAAAACATAAGATTTGTTATCAGACAGACTAGGTTTATTTATGCCATCTAACTATATGACCTCCATCAGGTGACAACTTCTCTAAGAATTAATTTTCTCACCTCTAAAATTCATATAATTAATCTCAATTCTCCAATTATGAAAACATCACCAAAGTTTGCATACATAGTTACCATAAAAAGACAGAACCTACACTTAAGAAAAGCTATACTCTATTTAAAGAGTTAAAATATCTTAAAAATATGATGAGCTGAATGTTTTGGTCCCTCATAAACACTGAACATTAATGGTTTAGTTGACAGCCCTGTTCCTCAAGTGGGGAAGATAACCTCATACCATTAAGATGAAGAACATTTTCTAAGATCATCTAACTTATTTCTTTGGTTTGACAGGAGACTCAGTTATTGTATTTCTGATTATAATTGTCTTCCAATGTAAATATTATCCCAATGAAAAGCTGTGAGTGTCGTTTTCAATAAGAGTATTTTATTCCTAGTGAAAGTCATATGTTTTATATATTAATAATTTTAAAAACTGCAGTTTTAGCTTGTCCATTAGTTTCTGTGGGTCTGTGAGAGCTATGAACATACAATGCTGAGGATAAGAGCTGAACTTTGTTAAATTTCACCTTGCAAGGACTTTTAGAAGACATTCAACCATTTTTGCCTTGTGCGTTCATTAAAAACTTCAACAATAAATAGACATGGTGCCCAAGAAATGAAGCATGTTCCCAATTTAGAAAAGAATTGGTGAAGGGGATATATAAGCATCCCAAGGAAAAGATGTAGAAAAACCACCAGCGTTATCTCACCTGAAATAAGACAAGTTGTGCTCAATAATCTGGACTTTCTTATTTTAGAGGAAAGCTGAAGAGAAAAGGAGAAAAAT
The DNA here is from genome assembly GCF_008692025.1 of Phocoena sinus. Lineage (NCBI taxonomy): Eukaryota > Metazoa > Chordata > Mammalia > Artiodactyla > Phocoenidae > Phocoena > Phocoena sinus. Next base: position 29,971,641 of record NC_045772.1, on the reverse strand, counting down.
CATAATCACCCAGAAGAATCTCTAGCAGCAAAGGAGGATCCTCTGCGGAAGGAGGAGCAAGAGGAGAAGGGCAGCCAAAATCTTAGTTGCAGTTTCTCTTCTCAGAGATGAATGAATCTTGGTGCAAGTTATTATTCAAGTATAAATATACTGGATATACATTCTCAAACATTCAAAACTACATACCCTAAAAATCCCTTGAGCTCTTCCCGACAAAATGAATAAACAAAACAAAAACAATAAACTACAGATTGACCATAGCCATGGTCTAATGGACTGATGGTGATCACTGGGTCTACTTAAATGGGGCACTAAGTCAAAATATAGGTAAATATGGTTACAGAAAATAAACATTATTAACGTAGATGATTTTTAAATAAAAAAAATAAAACCAAAACTCAGTATATTAAAGGCGGGAAGAGGGAAGACGATTCAGGACAATAATTTTCTAGTCTGACTTAGCAGAATTTAGCTGTAACCTGAAGTGAAAGTCAGGAAATACAGGCTAAGTTTGCTATTTAAAATCATCAGCAAAAAAACTGAATGAAAACGCTCTCTCATGGGGGTGACGGGGCTCATATTATCTAAAAAGAAAATAAATTGAGAGTCTTACATGTGCTACCCAAAGTTTGAAAGGTAACTACTATAAAATGGAAAAAATAGATTATATAACAATCCAAATTACCCTTGGAAAGTCACTCAGCTCCAGCGGAAAAGAAACTTTTGTCAGTTTAGTTAATTCTTAACATTGAAGCTCCTAAACTAGTATCACCCACAAAAAGTAGGTGCTTAATAAATAATGAATGGTGAGTAACAAGGCAAAATGTAAGCAATTCAGTTAGCAAAATGTAAAAATCAAGCTATTAAAAAAAGGAACTATAACATGCTAAAATGAAAGGTTTAGAAGCATCTTTTTTTAACATCTTTATTGGAGTATAATTGCTTTACAATGGTGTATTAGTTTCTGCTTTATAACAAAGTGAATCAGTTATACATATGCATATGTCCCCATATCTCTTCCCTCTTACATCTCCCTCCCTCCTAGCCTCCCTATCCCACCCCTCTAGGTGGTCACAAAGCACCCAGCTGATCTCCCTGTGCCATGCCGCTGCTTCCCACTAGCTATCTATTTTACATTTGGTAATGTATGTATGTCCATGCCACTCGCTCACTTTGTCCCAGTTTACCCTTCCCCCTCCCTGTATCCTCAAGTCCATTCTCTAGTAGGTCTGCATCTTTATTTCCATCTTACCCCTAGGTTCTTCATGACCTTTTTTTTTTAGATTCCATATATATGTGTCAGCATATGGTATTTGTTTTTCTCTTTCTAACTTACTTCACTCTGTAGGACAGTCTCTAGGTCCATCCACCTCACTACAAATAACTCAGTTTCATTCATTTTTATGGCTGAGTAATATTCCATTGTATATATGTGCCACATCTTCTTCATCGATTCATCTGTTGATGGACACTTAGGTTGCTTTCATCTCCTGGCTATTGTAAATAGAGCTGCAAAGAACATTTTGTTACATGACTCCTTTTGAATTATGGTTTTCTCAGGGTATATGCCCAGTAGTGGGATTGCTGGGTTGTATGGTAGCTCTATTTTTAGTTTTTTAAGGAACCTCCATACTGTTCTCCATAGTGGCTGTACCAATTTACATGCCCACCAGCAGTGCAGGAGGGTTCCCTTTTCTCCACACCCTCTCCAGCATTTACTGTTTGTAGATTTTTTGATGATGGCCATTCTGACTGGTGTGAGATGATATCTCATTGAAGTTTTGATTTGCATTTCTCTAATGATAATGATGTTGAGCATTCTTTCATGTGTCTGTTGGCAATCTGTATATCTTCTTTGGAGAAATGTCTATTTAGGTTTTCTGCCCATTTTTGGATTGGGTTGTTTGTTTTTTTGATATTGAGCTGCGTGAGCTGCTTGTAAATTTTGGAGATTACTCCTTTGTCAGTTGCTTCATTTGCAAATATTTTCTCCCATTCTGAGGGTTGTCTTTTTGTCTTGTTTATGGTTTCCTTTGCTGTGCAAAAGCTTTCAAGTTTCATTAGGTCCATTTGTTTATTTTTGTTTTTATTTCCATTTCTCTAGGAGGTGGGTCAAAAAGGATCTTGCTGTGATTTATGTCACAGAGTGTTCTGCCTATGTTTTCCTCTAAGAGTTTGATGGTCTCTGGCCTTACATTTAGAGTTCATTTTGAGTTTATTTTTCTGTATGGTGTTAGGGAGTGTTCTAATTTCATTCTTTTACATATAGTTGTCCAGTTTTCCCAGCAGCACTTATTTAAGAGGCTGTCTTTTCTGCACTGTGTATTCTTGCCTCCTTTATCAAAGATAAGGTGACCATATGTGTGTGGGTTTATCTCTGGACTTTCTATGCTGTTCCATTGATCTATATTTCTGTTTCTGTGCCAGTACCATACTGTCTGTTTTTTTTTTTACATCTTTATTGGAGTATAATTGCTTTACAATGGTGTGTTAGTTTCTGCTTTATAACAAAGTGAATCAGTTATACATATGTTCGCATATCTCTTCCCTCTCGCGTCTCCCTCCCTCGCACCCTCCCTATCCCACCCCTCTAGGTGGTCACAAAGCACTGAGCTGATCTCCCTGTGATATGCGGCTGCTACCCACTAGCTATCTATTTTACGTTTGGTAGTGTATATATGTCCATGCCACTCTTTCACTTTGTCACAGCTTACCCTTCTCCCTCCCCATATCCTCAGGTCCATTCTCTAGTAGGTCTGTGCCTTTATTCCTGTCTTACTCCTAGGTTCTTCATGGCATTTTTTTCTTAAATTCCATTTATATGTGTTAGCATACGGTATTTGTCTTTCTCTTTCTGAACTTCACTCTGTATGACACACTCTAGGTCCATTCACCTCATTACAAATAGCTCAATTTCATTTCTTTTTATGGCTGAGTAATATTCCATTGTATATATGTGCCACATCTTCTTTATCCATTCATCCGATGATGGACACTTAGGTTGTTTCCATCTCCTGGCCATCATCAAAAAATCTAGAAACAATAAATGCTGGAGAGGGTGTGGAGAAAAGGGAACACTCTTGCACTGCAGTTGGGAATATGAATTGGTATAGCCACAGACTGGGAGAAAGTATTTGCCAAAGACACATCTAATAAAGGACTGCCATCCAAAATACACAAAAAACTCTTAAATCTCAGCAGTGAGAAAGCAAGCTGATTAAAAAAGAAAAACTGGCTAAAGACCTTAAACAGACACCTCACTGAAAAAATAAAAATAAAAAGATATACAGATAGCAAATAAGCATATGAAAAGATATTCCATATCATATATCATCAGGGAAGTATAAATTAAAACAACAATGAGATACCATTACATATCTATTAGAATGACCAAAATCCAGAACATTCACAACACCAAATGCTGGTGATGATATGGAACAGCAGAAACTCATTCATTGATGGTGGGAATGAAAAATGGTCCAGACATTTTGGAAGACATTTTGGTGGTTTCTTACAAAACTAAACATATTATTAACATCCAATCCAGTAATTACAGTCCTTAGTATTTACTTAAAGGAGCTGAACATTTATATCCACACAAAAACCTGCACAAGGATGTTTATAGAAGATTTATTCATCATTGCCAAAACTTGGAAGCAGCCCAGATGTCCTTCAGTGTGTGATAAAACTGTGGTACATCCAAACAGTAGAAATATTATTCAACACTAAGAAGAAATGAACTATCAAGCCATGAAAAGATATGGAGGAACCATAAATACATAGTACTAAGTGAAGGAAGCCAATCTGAAAAGGACACATGCTATATGATTCCAACTATGTGACATTCTGATAAAGGCAAAACTATAAAGATAGTAAAAAGATCAGTGGTTTCCAGGCATTAGTGGGGAGGAAGGAATGAATAGGTAGAGCACAGAAGATTTGTCAGGCAGTGAAAATACTCTGAATGATGCTATAATGGTGGATACAAGTCATTATACATTTATCTGAATCCATAGAATGTACAACCCAAGAGTGAACAGTAATGTAAGTTGTGAACTTGGGGTGATAATGATATATCAATGTAGGCTCATCAGTTGAAACAAATGGACAACTCTGGTGGGGGATGTTGATAATGGGGAAGGCTGTGCATGTGTAGGGGCAGGGGGTATAGAGGATAGCCCTGTATTTTCCTCTCAATTTTGCTGCAAAACTAAAACTGCTTTAAAAAAGTGAAGTCTGTAATAAAAAATAAATATCATTTGATGTTTATCTGATATTTAAATACAGCCATGTGTCCTTTTTTTTGCTTTCATTTAACTGGCAACCTAAATATGGTTTATCTTGGTAAATGTTCTGTGTATGTTTGAAAAAAATGTTTCATATTCTGTTATTGTCTACTGGAGTTTTGGTAAAAATTAATCAACTTAAGTTTGGTTAATAGTGTTTTTCAGTCTATTATATTCTTACTGATTTTCTGCCTACTTGTCCTATTAATAATTGAAAGAGAGATATTGAAATCTCTCATTATATTTGTGGATTTGTGTATTTCTTCTTGAAGTCTATCACTTCTTGCTTTGAGTATTTGAAGCTCTGTTATAAGTGCATAAGTGTTTAGAATTGTTGGTTCCTCTTGATGAATTGACCCCTTTATCATTACAGCATGAAATTTTTTGCCCAGAGTAATATTTTTTCTCTGAAATCTACTTTGTTGTTGTTAATATAGTCTCTCCAGCTTTCTTTTGATGAGTTTGAGCATGGCATTTTTTGTATTCTTTTATTTTTATTCTTTTACTTTTGTCCTATTTGTATTTAAACTGAGTTTCCTCTAGTGTATAACTTGGTCTTGTTTGTTTATGTCCATTATGCCTATTTCTTCCTTATAATGGAGATGTTCAGACTATTTATATTTGATATGATTATTAATATGATTAGGTATAAGTCTATTATCTTGCTATTTGTTTCTGTTTATCTCAGCTGTTCTTTATTGTTTTTTTCCCATTGATACATTTTATCTTCTGTGTTCTGTGTTCCATGTCTTTAACTTATCATAGTCTACCTGTAAGTGATATTATACCATATCATGTAAAGTATAGGAATCTTAAAACAGTATACTTTCAGATTTTCCCTTTTCTTTTACTGCTATATATGTCATAAACCCAAAACTACATTCTCATTGTTTTTGTTTACCCTAAACTATAAACCCTCTGAAGACAGGTGTTATGTCTTCTGGGCTTACTAGTGAATGACCACTGCCTAGCATACAGCTTTATATGAAATAAGTACCCAATAAATATTTTGGGTATAAAGAATAACAGAATAAATAAAAAGACAATATTTTAATTTTAATTAATTTTTTGTACCCTTCCTCATATTCTGAAGGGTTTCATGGACACATTTTTGAGGATATAAAATTCAGTGACAAGAACTATTTTAATATCATTTTTTAATTCTTTCATCTATGTCAGTTCTGGGTCAGTTTCAATTCACTAATTTTTCTGTTCATTATGATTCATATTTTCCTGCTTCTTTGCATGTCTGAAAAACTTTGGTTGTATGCCAGGCATTGTGGACTTTACTTTGTTTGCCACTCCATAGTTTTGTGTATCTATATCTATGTCTATATCTATCTGTATCTCCTTGAGCTTTATACCGGGACACAGTTGGGTTACATGTTAACAGTTTGATCCTTTAGGTCTTTTAATATCTGTTTGGTGGGACCAGAGCAGCATTTAATCTAGGGCTAATTATTCCTCATTTTTTAAGCAAACCCCTTCTAAGTATTCTAACCAGTGACCATGAGTTGTGAAGTTTTCCCCTGTGGCATTTTGGAATGTACACTGTTCCCAGCCTTATATAAGCACTGGGTGCTCCTTCCTCTAACTCTTTTGGATGGTACTTTCCTCTACTTAAGGTAGTATTCTCAAATGCATGCACTGATTGGTATTCTGCTAATCACTTGAGAGAACCCTCTGTTGATCTCCAGAATTCTCTTTCTGTTAAGCTCTTTCTTTTTCATTACTCTGTCCTATGAACTATAGCTTCTTGGGCTTCCCTGGACCCTTAGTTCTGTCTCTTTCAACTCAGCCAAATCTGCCTGGTGCTGAGTTCCCTCTCAGAGCCCTTGCTTAGGAGTTCTCAAGGCAGTAATCTGGGGCAACCATAGGGCTCACTTTGTCTTGTGTATGTTCTGATATAATGGTGTCATCCATCCAGTATATGTCATTCAGTAATTTGCTTTCTTTACTGAATAATATAACTCCCAGTTTTTCCTACGTTGATATATGTGGAACTAACATAATATTTTAGTCACTGCATCATAGTCTATAAACTGACATAATATAGTCATTTTGCCATTATTTTTGATGAACAGTTTGTTTTTTCCTAATATTTTGCTATTGTAAGCTAGATATGATACATACCTGTATATATGCTTTCTTATGCAATTATGTGGGTATTTCTCTAGGGTAGATAATCATAAGTGTCACTCAAATTTTATAGATTCAAATTATCTGTCATGGTGGCTATATTAATTACACTCCCCCAGAAGAATATAGAAGTACCATTTATTCACAGCTTCATCTCCAATTAATATAATAATTAAGTTTTAAAACTTAGTTAAAATTATGCATAAAATATCATGTATATTTTCTCTCCAATTAAATATATATTCACCTATTTGCCCATTTTCAGTAGGGATGTTTTATTATGATTTTCAAAGGATATATCCTTTCTGTTTCTATATTTCTAAATATTCATGTGTGAAAATTGTTATATATTGCAAATATTTTCGTGCAGGATTTCACTTTTTGTGTCTGATTTAAGAAGGTTTTACTTGCTTAAAGTTCATAAACATATATTTATTTTCTTTTAGTATGTTTTGGGTTAAGATGTATACGTTTAAGTTTTGAATACACCTATAATTTACTTTTCTGAAAAGTATGAGCTAGGGCTCTAAATTCCTTTTTTTCCCTTTAAATGTATAGGTAATTGTCTAAATGAAATTAATTGAAAAAGGCATCCTTTCTTCACTGATGTGAAATGTCCCCTTTATTTATGCAAAATCCTCATAGACACAGCCACAGATTTTGAAGGTTTTCATTTACATTCTCTTTGTTTATCCTACCTGTGGTACTGTGAGGTGAGCTCAGTAGACAGTATTGGTGCCTCCCTTTTCTGTGTGAAGAAACTGAGGCTCAGAATTGTTTGCTTAAGGTCAAACAGCTCTCACCAAATTGAGGAAGAATTTAAATTACAATCTTTGAACTCCAAAGCTCATGCTCTATTCCCTACTCTAAGGTCACGTCCAGTTTGTTTCTCTGATCTCTTGGCTCAGTGATTTTTATATAGTTTCAAGCTCTGGACAGAGTTGTTCTATTTCCCCTTCTGAAAGTACCTAATCTCAGATAACTTTTGATAACATGTCAAAAAGTCTACCTTTCTCTTTAGATTCCACCAATTTCAGGGCATAAAGGCACAGACACAAATCAGTATACCAGGTTCCGAGTCCTATACATAGAAATTAAATAACAGTTACTCAGGGGTTCCTTATTTATGCACATTGTGGATTCTTTCCTTTTCTGTGAACGTTTATAGAACTTGAAAGATATAGCTAAAAGAAGTTGGAAGGAAGAATGAAACTGTTTAACTGCCTCTTAAGACCATAGTCCCAGAAGCTTTTTATCTTTAATGAAAGTGCACCTGTAAATGATTATGCATCACCATCCATTTTCACCCATATGTGGCTGATGAGTAAGTGAAATGGAGGTTCATTAAAAATAAAAGCAAAGCAATTAGAAGGACTGCAACACAAAGATCAACACCCATTATCAGACAGAGGATATGGTGTGCTGAAAGAGGTATTTGCTTTTCAACTAGTTTCAATCAACTGCAGGCTATGAAATGATAATCTCTGCTTATTTTTTTTGCCAGTAAATGTCAGCTATGTCATTTCTGTTTACAGATGAGTGTGTTTCAATCTTGAAATGTTTATTCTCCACCTCTATTATAGAAAGAAAAAGATTTTTCTAGCTTGCCTCTGGGAAAACAATACTGTCTGCATTTGAATTCTGAACTAGACTAAAGGAAGCATTGAAACAGGGAATTACTCTATGTGTCTGATTAGATTACAGCTTTGGGAGCTGCAAAGCAGGTTTCATGCTAATAAAAAAAAGAGCAAGCAAGCGAGAGAGATTATATACTTCTCTACTGTGGAAGAAAGGTAACATCCAAATTGTAAAATGCACGGATAAATTGTTTTCTGCACTGATTTGTGGCTTTCTATCTCAACCGCCATCCTACTACATTAAGTTGAATATCCAACTCTTGGATCCAGATATGGAAATATTTATTATTGTGCATTTTTGGACCTAGATTTTTAAGGTCTATCTATTAAATATCCAGTACTATATAGCTGAATTTGTAGAAAAAGAAAATTAACTACAATTATACTACTGAAATGAATTTTAGTATTGAAAAGATAGTTTTCTCCTGCTAAATGGTAACATAAGACACAAGCAAATAATAGCAGCCATATTGACAGTTATTTTGATATTGATAAATAATTAAAATTCTGGCAAATAAATGGAGATACACCTAATCTGAACTTATTTTAGTTTGCAAAACCCAACCTATGGTTAAATAGTTTCAGGTTTGTCAGGGTGTAGACAGATTACTTGCTTAAGTGTTTTTTATGGATAGACTTTGGATAATAGTATGAAGTATACATTTGCAGAAGGAAAAAATTGTTAGTAGTTAATTTTTTCCATTAATAAGTAATCCGTTTCACTTTAAAATGTGTTTAAACTACAGAAGAAAGAAAAATAAATGTATATGTGATACTATCTTTCAGAAATGAGCGCTGTATTGTGGTAAAACTGCTTTAAGTCTGTATTATATATTTATCACTTAGAGTTTCTTAGAAAACTATTTACAATGATAATACTTGCTTATTTTAGCTTGTTTTATAATATAAATATTTTCATGTCAATATAACTTTTTGTAAACCATAAAATATTTCTTTTGTAAACACATAAATATTTTAATGGCATTATGGTTTCTACCAGGAGGCTATACTATAATTTATTTGGTCCTTATTTTTGGACATTTAGTTTTTTTAAATAAGCCTCTAACTTATAAATGATGCTACAATAAACTTCCCTAATTATAAAAACTTGACAATTTTTTTTGAATTTTATTTATTTTTTTATACAGCAGGTTCTTATTAGTCATCAATTATATACACACCAGTGTATACGTCAATCCCAATCGCCCAATTCATCACACCACCACCACCACCCACCCGCCACTTTCCCCCCGTGGTGTCCATGTTTGTTCTCTACATCTGTGTCTCAATTACTGCCCTGCAAACCTGTTCATCTGTACCATTTTTCTAGGTTCCACTTATATGCATTAATATACGGTATTTGTTTTTCTCTTTCTGACTTACTTGACTCTGTACGACAGTTCCTAGATCCATACACGTCTCAACAAATGACCCAATTTCATTCCTTTTTATGGCTGAGTAATATTCCGTTGTATATAAGTACCACATCTTCTTTATCCATTCGTCTATCGATGGGCATCTAGGTTGCTTCCATTACCGGGCTACTGTAAATAGTGCTGCAATAAACATTGGGGTGCATGTGTCTTTTTGAATTATGGTTTTCTCTGGGTATATGCCCAGTAGTGGGATTGCTGGATCATATGGTAATTCTATTTTTAGTTTTTTAAGGAATCTCCATACTGTTCTCCATAGTGACTGTATCGATTTACATTCCCACCAACAGTGTAAGAGAGTTCCCTTTTCTCCACACCCTCTCCAGCATTTGTTGTTTGTACATTTTCTCATGATGCCCATTCTAACTTCTGTGAGGTGATACCTCATTATAGTTTTGATGTGCATTTCTCTAAAAATTAGTGATGTTGAGCAGCTTTTCATGGGTTTCTTGGCCATCTGTATGTCATCTGTGGGGAAATGTCAATTTAGGTCTTCTGCCCATTTTTGGATTGGGTTGTTTGCTTTTTTAATATTGAGCTGCATGAGCTGTTTATATATTTTGGAGATTAATCCTTTGTCCGTTGATTCGTTTGCAAATATTTTCTCCCATTCTGAGGATTGTCTTTTCGTCTTGTTTATGGTTTCCTTTGCTGTGCAAAGCTTTGAAGTTTCATTGGGTCCCATTTGTTTATTTTTGTTTTTATTTCCATTACTCTAGGAGGTGGATCAAAAAACATCTTGCTGTGATTTATGTCAGAGTGTTCTTCCTATGTTTTCCTCTGAGAGTTTTATAGTGTCCAGTCTTACATTTAGGTCTCGAATCCATTTTGAATTTATTTTTGTGTATGGTGTTAGGGAGTGTTCTATGTTCATTCTTTAAATGTAGCTGTCCAGTTTTCCCAGCACCACTTATTGAAGAGACTGTCTTTTCTCCATTGTATATCCTTGCATCCTTTGTCATAGATTAGTTGACCATAGGTGCGTGGGTTTACTTCTGGGTTCTCTTTCTTGTTCCATTGGTCTGTGTTTCTGTTTTTGTGGCAGTACGATATTGTCTTGATTACTATAGCTTTGTAGTATAGTCTGAAGTCAGGGAGTCTGATTCCTGACTTTTTTTCCTTCAAGACTGCTTTGGCTATTCAGGGTGTTTTGTGTCTCCATACAAATTTTAAGATCTTTTTTTCTAGTTCCGTAAAAAATGCCATTGGTAATTTGATAGGGATTGCATTGAATCTGCAGATTGCTTTGGGTAGTATAGTCATTTTCACAGTATTGATTCTTCCAGTCCAAGAACATGGTATATCTCTCCATATGTTGGTATCATCTTTACTTTCTTTCATCAGTGTCTTAGAGTTTTCTTCATACAGGTCTTTTTTCTCCCTAGATAGGTTTATTCCTAGGTATTTTATTCTTTTTGTTGCAGTGGTAAATGGGAGTGTTTCCTTAATTTCTATTTCGATTTCTCCTCATTAGTGTATAGGAATGCAAGAGATTTCTCTGCATTAATTTTGTATCCTGCAACTTTACGAAATTCATTGATTAGCTCTAGTAGTTTTCTGGTGGCATCTTTAGGATTCTCTATGTGTAGTATCATGTCATCTGCAAGCAGTGACAGTTTAACTTCTTCTTTTCCAATTTGTATTATTTTATTTCTTTTTCTTCTCTGATTGCCATGGCTAGGACTTCCAAAACTATGTTGAATAGTAGTGGTGAGAGTGGACATCCTTGTCTTGTTCCTGATCTTAGAGGAAATGCTTTCAGTTTTTCACCATTGAGAATGATGTTTGCTGTGGGTTTGTCCTATATGGCCTTTATTATGTTGAAGTAAGTTCCCTCTTTGCCCACTTTCTGGAGAGTTTTTATCATAAATCGGTGTTGAATTTTGTCAAAAGCATTTTCTACATCTATTGAGATGATCATATGGTTTTTTTCCTTCCATTTGTTAATATGGTGTATCACACTGATTGATTTGCATATATTGAAGAACCCTTGCATTCCTGGGATTAACCCCCACTTGATCATGGTGTAGGATCCTTTTAATGTCTTGTTGGATTCTGTTTGCTAGTATTTTGTTGAGGATGTTTTCATCTATATTCATCAGTGATATTGGTCTGTAATTTTCTTTTTTTATAGTATCTTTGTCTGGTTTTGGTATCAGGGTGATAGTGGCCTCATAGAATGAGTTTGGGAGTGTTCCTTATTCTGAAATTTTTTGGAAGAGTTTGAGAAGGATGGATATTAGCTCTTCCCTAAATGTTTGATAGAATTCACCTGTGAAGCCATCTGATCCTGGACTTTTGTTTGTTGGAAGATGTTTAAGCACAGTTTCAATTTCATTACTTGGGATCAGTCTGTTCATATTTTCTATTTCTTCCTGGTTCAGTCTTGGAAAGTTATACCTTTCTAAAAATTTGTCCACTTCTTCCAGGTTGTCCATTTTATTGGCATAGAGTTGTTTGTAGGAGTCTCTTAGGATGCTTTATATTTCTGCACTGTCTGCTGTAACTACTCCTTTTTCATTTCTAATTTTATTGATTTGAGTCCTCTCCCTCTTCTTCTTGATGAGTCTGGCTAATGGTTTATCAATTTTGTTTATCTTCTCAAAGAACCACCTTTTAGTTTTATTGATGTTTCCTATTGTTTTCTTTGTTTCTATTTCATTTATTTCTGCTCCGATGTTTATGATTTCTTTCCTTTTGCTAACTTTGGGTTTTGTTTGTTCTTCTTTCTCTAGTTCCTTTAGGTGTAAGGTTAGATTGTTTGAGATTTTTCTTGTTTCTTGAGGTAGGCTTTATAGCTATAAACTTCCCTCTTAGAACTGCTTTTGCTGCATCCCATAGGTTTTGGATCGTCATGTTTTCATTGTCATTTGTCTCTAGGTATTTTTTGATTTCCTTTTTGATTTCTTCAGTGATCTCTTGGTTATTTAGTAATGTATTGTTTAGCCTCCATGTGTTTGTGTTTTTTGTGTTTTTTTCCATGTAATTCATTTCTAATCTTATAGCGTTGTGGTCAGAAAAGTTGCTTGATATGATTTCAGTTTTCTTAAATTTACTGAGGCTTGATTTGTGACCCAAGATCTGATGATCCTGGAGAATGTTCCATGCACAGTTGAGGAAAAAGTGTAATCTGCTGTTTTTGGATGGAATGTCCTATAGATATCACTTAAATATATCTGGTCTATTGTGTCATTTAGAGCTTGTGTTTACTTATTTATTTTCATTTTGGATGGTCTGTATTGGTGTAAGTGAGGTGTTAAGGTCCCCCACTATTTTTGTGTTAGTGTCAATTTCCTCCTTTATAGCTGTTAGCAGTTGCCTTATGTATTGAGGTGCTCCTGTGTTGGGTGCATATATATTTATAATTGTTATAACTTCTTCTTGGATTGATCCCTTGATCATTATGTACTGTCCTTCCTTGTCTCTTGTAACATTCTTTATTTTAAAGTCTATTTTATCTGAAATCAGTATTGCTACTCCAGCTTCCTTTTAATTTCCATTTGCATGGAATATCTTTCTCCATTCCCTCACTTTCAGTCTGTATGTGTCCCTAGGTCTGAACTGTGTCTCTTTTAGACAGCATATATACGGGTCTTATGTTTGTTTCCATTCAGCAAGCCTGTGTCTTTTGGATGGAGCATTTAATCCATTCAAGTTTAAGGTAATTATCAATATGGATGTTCCTATGACCATTTTCTTAATTGTTTTGGGTTCGTTTTTGTAGGTCCTTTTCTTCTCTTGTGTTTCCCACTTAGAGAAGTTCCTTTAGCATTTGTGGTAGAGCTGGTTTAGTGGTGCTGAATTCTCTTAGCTTTTGCTTGTCTATAAAGCTTTTGATTTCTCCATGGAATCTGAATGAGTTCCTTTCTGGGTAGAGTAAACTTGGTTGTAGGTCCTTCCCTTTCATCACTTTAAGTATATCATGCCACTCCCTTCTGGCTTGTAGAGTTTCTGCTGAGAAATCAGCTGTTAACCTTATGGGAGCTCCCTTGTATGTTATTTGTTGTTTTTCCCTTGCTGCTTTCAATAATTTTTCTTTGTCTTTAATTTTTGCCAATTTGATTAGTATGTGTCGTGGCGTGTTTCTCCTTGGGTTTTTCCTGTATGAAACTCTCTGCACTTCCTGGACTTGGGTGGCTATTTCCTTCCCCATGTTAGGTAAGTTTTCAACTATAATCTCTTCAGATATTTTCTCTGATCCTTTCTCTCTCTCTTCTCCTTCTGGGACCCCCATAATGCAATTGTTGTTGCGCTTAATGTTGTCCGAGAGGTCTCTTAGGCTGTCTTCATTTCTTTTCATTCTTTTTTGTTTATTCTGTTCTGCAGCAGTGAATTCCACCATTCTGTCTTCCAGGTCACTTATCCATTCTTCTGCCTCAGTTATTCTGCTATTGATTCCTTCTAGTGTAGTTTTCATTTCAGTTATTGTATTGTTCATCTCTGTTTGTTTGTTCTTTAATTCTTCTAGGTCTTTGTTAAACATTTCTTGCAACTTCTCGATCTTTGCCTCCATTCTTTTTCCAAGGTCCTGGATCATCTTCACTATCGTTATTCTGAATTCTTTTTCTGGAAAGTTGCTTCTCTCCACTTCATTTAGTTGTTTTTCTGGGGTTTTATCTTGTTCCTTCATCTGATATGTAGCCCTCTGCCTCTTCATTTTGTCTGTCTGTAAATGTGGTTTTTGTTCCACAGGCTGCAGAATTGTAGTACTTCTTGCTTCTGCTGTCTGCTGTCTGGTGGATGATGCTATCTAGAGGCTTGTGCAAGTTTCCTGACGGGAGGGACTGGTGGTGGGTAGAGCTGTGTGTTGCTCTGATGGACAGAGCTCAGTAAAACTTTAATCCGCTTGAGTTCTGATGGCTGAGGCTGGGTTCCCTCCCTGTTGGGTGTTTGGCCTGAGGCAACGTAACACTGGAGACTTCTTGGGCTCTTTGCTGGGGCTAATGGTGGACTCTGGGAGGGCTCACGCCAAGGAGTACTTCCCAGAACTTCTGCTGCCAGTGTCCCTGTCCCCACAGTGAGCCACAGCCACCCCCCGCCTCTGCAGTAGTCCCTCCAACACTAGCAGGTAGGTCTGGTTTATTTTCCCCTGGGATCACTGCTCCTTACCCTGGGTCCCAGTGCGCACACTACTTTGTGTGTGCCCTCCGAGTGTGGAGTCTCTGTTTTCCCCAGTCCTGTCGAAATCCTGCAATCACATCCCACTAGCCTTCAAAATCTGATTCTCTAGGAATTCCTCCTCCTGTTGCTCTACCCCCAGGTTGGGAAGCCTGATGTGGGCCTCAGAACCTTCACTCCAGTGAGTAGACTTCTGTAGTATAAGTGTTCTCCAGTCTGTGAGTCACCCACCCAGCAGTTATGGGATTTGATTTTACTGTGATTGCACCTCTCCTACCGTCTCATTGTGGCTTCTCCTTTGTCTTTGCACATGGGGTATCTTTTTTGGTGAGTTCCAGTGTCTTCCTTTCGATGATTGTCCAACAGCTAATTGTGATTCGGGTGTTCCGTAAGAGGGAGTGAGAGCACGTCCTTCTACTCTGCCATCTTTGTTCAGGGCCCCGCAGACAAATTTTGAGAAATAAAATTACTGGGCATGAGGTCATTGGAATTTTTAAGGTCCTTGATACACAGTAACAATCGAATTCTACTATAGTTGCCACAAGTGGTGTCCGCTGTGGCCTTGATCGTATGACAGCATGAAACTGAGTTTATCCCTGTTGGTCCTCCCACACGTACTCAGAAGCATCCTTGCTGGAGAAACAGACTGATAGGAAAGTGTATTCTTTGACTTTTCAAAATAACTTTTAAAAGCTATCAATGATTATAGTATTGAAAGCCAAAACCTTTCATTTTCAAGTCATGTTTTTTCAGAGAAGGAAATAATTCAAAACAGAACAAAAACTCAGACTCTGGAAAAATAACCTGTAGTTTCCACATATAATACACAAACTACCCAGTCATATATGCGAGCAGGTCCTAGGATGCATATCATCTTACACACACCTCCCTAAATTCTATGTCCTTTTCTAATTATTTTTCTTTGCATTATATAGGTTTTAATCCAGTTTTAATTTTATATTTAACCCAATTTTACCTCTAAGGAAGAGTAGAAGAGGCTCATAAGAATATTGTCCTTGGGCCATTCTCTTTCTCAGGGAGACATTTCCAGGGTAGAAAACCTGTGATATGAAATGCCTTGCTCAAGACATCAAGGCATTTGCTCAGATAATAATTTATCAGTACATACTATGAAATAGCATTTTTTTACAAAAGCAGCTGGTATCAAGGCAGTGTGTTTATGCACCCAAAAACTGAAGCAGGGGATTTAATTTAATAAAGTAGCCCATGAACATTTCCACCTTTAATTGCTAGAGACAGGGGCAAAATTTCTATTTGTGCCTTATGGTTCTGCTACATTGTAAGTGCTCAACCAGCAGAAAATTGTAACAGGATGGAAAACCTCTTTATGACGATGTGGTATAAGTATGAATTTGTTGTTTAAAAAAATGTTCATATCAACGAAAACTCTCATGTGTCTAAATATATCTCCCTTTATTTTTTTCAAAATGAAATCTTTACACAATCTCTCTTTTTTGAATCACATGAATCAGCTTAAACAATAAATGATGTTCATTTCACATATCCAAATATAAAAAACTAAGCTTCGATACTACCATGCATTGGATAACTGGAGATGTCTTATTGGAGATTGTTTCTGTTAAACTGTTGTTAGCATAGTGATTACTAACTTTAAATTTTTCTATAGAAAAAAATATATTTTCATTTGAAAATGTAAAGTTTGAAAGACTAGTATACTGAAACATGACTTAACATTATTGTTGAACTATGGTAATTAAACCAGGGTGGCAGAACCTATGTTGAAATGGATAGAAATTGGAAACTTTGGTTCCTACTTAGAAAATGTTCCAGAAAGCTTATCTGTCTTTATGGTGAATTGACTCTTAGTGAAAACCTTTTGAAGTTTGTTACTGTGTGAATGGCTTGAGAATGCGCAAATTTGACAGTATGTCCCAAACTGAATATTTTTGTCCACCTTATCCACAAAACCTGTTTGTTTTCCATTGTTTTCCAACTCAGTTAGCTTTAGCAGTCTACCTTTAATAGCTCCTGCCTGCAATTTGACAGGCATTCTGTGCACCTCCATTTCCCTTCCTTCCCACAGGCAAATACCAGTCTTACATTTCCACGAGGGATTCACATCCATCCACTTATTTATATCCTTGAAATCCCTCTGCTTGACCAGGTCATCTGAATTACTGCATGCCTCCTGCCTCTAATTGATGTTCCTCTCTCCCATTTGTGAAATATGACCAGAGCTATTCTGTAACATGCAAACATGATCATATCTTCCTGCTTAAAACTATTTGGCACCAAACTACTGCTCTGAAAATATGCAAACTTCATGTCATGGCTTGTAAAATATTTGATAGCTACTTTCTACCCTGAATTAAGCCCCATCCCTGCCTGGTGTTTCATGCAGCCAACAAACCCCACTTCCTCCACACCTAACTTTTCCAGCTTTTCTGAACTTCTTTCAGCTTCTACAATTACATAAACTTTCATGCCTCTGAGCATTTGCACATGCTTTTCTCTGCCAGCAAAACTACCGGTCCTGCCAGGAAAATTCTTAATCCTCATTTTTGATTACCTAATTTCCATTCATCCTTTTGGCTAGTGGATTTCAAACACATTTTTGGTCATGACCCATCTTAAAAAATATATTTTACATCCAACCCAGATCTCTCTCACACATAGACACAAACTCAACTGAAAAGTATTTCATGAAACAATATTCATACATTTTATTGCAATTCTACTCTCTTCTACTCTAATTGATTTTCTAAATTGATTTTCCAACCTCAGGTTGAAAAAACACAGCTCAAATTCTCTTTCAGAATTTTCATCATTAGTGTATAAGAATGCCACAGATTTTTCAGCATTAATTTTTTATCCTGCTAATTTACCAAATTCATTGATTAGCTCTAGTAGTTTTCTGGTAATGTCTTCAGGATTCTCTATGTATAGGATCATGTCTTCTGAAAACAGTGACAGCTTTACTTCTTGTTTTCTAATTTGGATTCCTTTTATTTCTTTTTCTTCTCTGATTGCTGTGGCTAAAATTTCCAAAACTATGTTGAATAATAGTGGTGAGAGTGGGCAACCTTGTCTTGTTCCTGATCTTAGTGGAAATGGTTTCAGTTTTTCACCATGGAGAATGATGTTGGCTGTGGGTTTGTCATATATGGCCTTTATTATGTTGATGTAAGTTCCCTCTTTGCCTATTTTCTGGAGGGATTTTATCATAAATTGGTGTTGAATTTTGTCGAAAGCTTTTCCTGCATCTACTGAGATGATCATATGGTTTTTCTCCTTCAATTTATTAATATGGTGTATCACATTGATTGATTTGCGTATACTGAAGAATCCTTGCATTCCTGGGATAAACCCCAGGAAGCACTCCCATGTACCATTGCAACAAAAAGAATAAAATACCTAGGAATAAACCTACCTAAGGAGACAAAAGACCTGTATGCAGAAAACTATAAGACACTGATGAAAGACAATAAAAATGATACAAAACAGATGGAGAGATATACTATGTTCTTGGATTGGAAGAATCAACATTGTGAAAATGACTATACTACCCAAAGCAATGTACAGATTCAGTGCAATCCCTATCAAACTACCTATGGAATGCTTCACAGAAGTAGAACAAAAAATTTCACAATTTGTATTGAAACACAAAAGACCCCAAATAGCCAAAGCAATCTTGAGAAAGAAAAACAGAGCTGAAGGAATCAGGCTCCCAGACTTCAGACTATACTACAAAGCTACAGTAATCAAGACAATATGATACTGGCACAAAAACAGAAACACAGATGAATGGAACAGGATAGAAAGCCTAGAGATAAACCCACACACCTATGGTTACCTTATTTTTGATAAAGTAGGAAAGAATATACAATGGAGAAGAGACATCCTCTTCAGTAAGTGGTGCTGGGAAAACTGGACAGCTACATGTAAAAGAATGAAATTAGAACACTCCCTAACACCGTACACAAAAATAAACTCAAAATGGATTAAAGACCTAAATGTAAGGCCAAGCACTATAAAACTCTTAGAGGACAACATAGGCCAAACACTCTATGACATAAATCACAGCAAGATCCTTTTTGACCCACCTCCTAGAGAAATGGAAATGAAAACAAAAATAAACAAATGGGACCTAATGAAACTTCAAAGCTTTTGCACAGCAAAGGAAACCATAAAGAAGATCAAAAAATAACTCTCAGAATGGGAGAAAATATTTGCAAATGAAGCTACTGACAAAGGATTAATCTCCAAAATTTACAAGCTGCTTATGAAGCTCAATATCAAAAAAACGAACAATCCAAAAATGGGCAGAGGACATAAATAGGCATTTCTCCAAAGAATATATACAGATAGCCAACAAACACATGAAAGAATGCTCAACATCACTAATTATTAGAGAAATGCAAATCAAAACTACAGTGATGTATCACCTCACACCAGTCAGAATGGCCATCATTAAAAAATCTGCAAACAATAAATGCTGGAAAGGGTGTGGTGAAAAAGGAACCCTCTTGCAGTGTTGGTGGGAATGTAAATTGATACAGCCACTATGGAGACCAGTATGGAGATTCCTTAAAAAACTAAAAATAGAACTACCATACGACCCAGCAATCCCACTACTGGGCATATACCCTGAGAAAACCATAATTCAAAAAGAGTCATGTACCACAATGTTCATTGCAGCTCTATTTATACTAGCCAGGACAAGGAAGCAACCTAAGTGTCCGTCAACAGATGAATGGATAAAGATGTGGCACATATATACAATGGAATATTACTCAGCCATAAAAAGAAATGAAATTGAGTTATTTGTAGTGAGGTGGATGGACCTAGAGTCTGTCATACAGAGTGAAGTAAGTCAGAGAGATAAAAACAAATACCGTATGCTAACACATATATATGGAATCTTAAAAAAAAAGGTTCTGAAGAACCTAGGGGCAGGACAGGAATAAAGACACAGATGTAGAAAATGGACTTGAGGACATAGGGAGGGGGAAGGGTAAGCTGGGATGAAATGAGAGCATGGCATGGACTTATATATACTACCAAATGTAAAATAGATAGCTAGTAGGAAGCAGCCACATAGCACAGGGAGATCAGCTCGGTGCTTTGTGACCACCTAGAGGGGTGGGATAGGGAGGGTGGGAGGGAGACGCAAGAGGTAGGAGATATATGCATATGTATAGCTGATTCACTTTGTTATAAAGCAGAAACTAACACACCATTGTAAAGCAATGATACTCCAATAAAGATGTTAAAAAGAAAAATAAACACAGCTTAAATACCATTTCCTCTAAGAGGTCTTCCATCTCTTTTTTTAACTTTTTATTTTTCATTGGAGTATAGTTGATTAACAATATTGTGTTAGTTACAGGAGTAGAGCAAAGTGATTCAATTATACATATACATATATGTATTCTTTTTCAAATTCTTTTCCCAACTAAGTTGTTACAGAATATTGAGCAGTGTTCCCTGTGCTATACAGAAGGTCCTTGTTGGTTATCCATTTTAAATATATCAGTGTGTATATGTCAATCCCAAACTCCCTAACTATCCCTCCCCCTGCACTTTTCCCCCCTGGTACCTATAAGTTCATTCTTTAAGTCTGTGAGTCTGTTTCTGCTTTGTAAACAAGTTCATTTATATCATTTTTTTAGCTTCTGCATATAAGCAATATCATATGATATTTCTCTTTTTCTATCTGACTTAGTTCACTCAGTATGACAATCTCTAAGTCCATCCATGTTGCTGCAAATGGCATTATTTCATTCTTTTTAATGGCTGAGTAATATTCCATTGTATTTATGTACCACATCTTCTTTATCCATCTACTGTCTGTGGACATTTAGGTCGCTTCCATGTCTTGGGAGAGACATAAGGCTGAACACTCTTGGGGCCGAGAGGATTGGTGAGGTTGGGTGAGCAAATGCAGACCCTTAAAAGTAATACTGGGCTTCCCTGGTGGCGCAGTGGTTGGGAGTCCGCCTGCTGATGCAGGGGACACGGGTTCGTGCCCTGGTCTGGGAGGATCCCACATGCCGCGGAGTGGCTGTGCCCTTGAGCCATGGCCGCTGGGCCTGCGCGTCTGGAGCCTGTGCTCCACAACGGGAGAGGCCACAACAGTGAGAGGCCCGCGTACCACAAAAAAAAAAAAAAAAAAAAAAAAAGTAATACTGCGGGCTACCCATTCCATGGGTCCCAAATCTCCAGGTTCAAGGGAATCTTCCTACAGCTAAAACATGCATAGGTAACACAGAGGATGGTACACCGTGTGATTGGGAAAGGTTTCTAAAACGCACCTCATTTTCATCTCCTGGTGCTCGGGTTCGCCATTCCAGCCACTTAACTAACAATCTCCCCACTTGGAGAATCAGCACCTTTAACCTCCTGTTTCGTACAGTTTGCAATTTGTCCAGAGGGTGAATGGGAAGAGTGGGGACCAATGAGAGACCAGCTGTAGTTGTTTGGACAGGCACTTGTCACTCTAATTTCCAGTCAGGAAGAAGAATTAACCAAAGGCTCAGCCTCCCCCCAGAACGAGCATAGGGCCTGAAGCAATCCTGCGATTTTACGGCCAGCTCCCAAAGAGGCTAGTTGAAAAATAGAGCTCAGGGACGGATCAAAAAAGACATTGCTGTGATTTATGTCAGAGTGTGTTCTGCCTATGTTTTCCTCTAAGTACTTTATACTTTTCAGTTTCATATTTAGGTCTTTAATTTTGAGTTTAGTTTTGGAAGTCTTAGCTATGGCAATCAAAAAAGAAAAAGAAATAAAAGGAATCCAAATTGGAAAAGAAGAAGTTAAACTGTCACTGTTTACAGAGGACATGATACTATACATAGAAAATCCTAAAGATGCTACCAGAAAACTACTAGAGCTCATCAGTGAATTTGGTAAAGTTGCAGGTTACAAAATTAATACACAGAAATCTGTTTCATTTCTATACACTAACAATGAAAGATCAGACAGAGAATTTCAAGAAACAATCCCATTTACGCATCAGAAAGAATAAAATACCTAGGAATAAACCGACCTAAGGAGACAAAAGACCTGTACTCTGAAAACTGTAAGACATCGAGTAAAGAAATCAAAGACAACACAAATAGATGGAAAGATATACTATGTTCTTGGATTGGAAGAATCAGTATTGTCAAAATGACTATACTACCTAAGGCAATCTACAGATTCAATGCCATCTCTGTCAAATTACCAATGGCATTTTTTACAGATGTAGAACCAAAAATCTTAAAATTTGTGTGGAGACACAAAAGACCCCGAATAGCCAAAGCAATCTTGAGAAAGAAAAACGGAGCTGGAGGAATCAGGCTTCCTGACTTCAGAGTATACTACAAAGCTATAGTAATCAAAACATTATGGTACTGGCACAAAAACAGAAACATAGATTGATGGAACAGGATAGAAGTCCAGAAATAAACCCACACACCTATGGTCAATTAATCTATGACAAAGGAGGCAAGACTATACAATGGAGGAAAGATAGTCTCTTCAATAAATGGTGCTGGGAAAACTGGACAGCTACATGTAAAAAAAAAATGAAATTAGAACATTCTTTAACACCATACACAAAAATAAGACGTCTTCCTTGAACCTTTAAGCTAGCTTGATGCTCCTGCTCTATGATCCTGTTGGAACTTGTACTTCCCATATTACAGCCCTAGACATAGTTTTCTGTCTTTCTCAATGACAGAATGTATAATGAGGGCAGTCATAGTGTCTGTCTTGCTCCACATCATGCAATCTGCATGATTTCAGTACCTGTCATATGTTAAGTGCTTACAGAATTCAAGTTGAATGATTCAGTAAATAAATAATTAAAATTCTGATCTATTTGGATTAACCACACTAACAAATCAAGTTATTTTTTAAAAATTCTAAGTAAGAAATCTAGAGGTGAGTGATTTCCAACGTGTCTTTAAGAAAAGAAAGAAGCACAAGAAAGTTTTAATGAAACATTTTTAAATTATAGGCATGAAAATAGAAAACATGTCTTTTTGGCAATTCTAAAGATAGCTATATTTCATCTTGTTTATACTGTCATGTGTGGGCTATGAACTGCAAAATGCCAGCCTACACTTTGAAGATATCCTGAGAGCAATATATTTTCTCTACCTATTGTTCTGCTGGAATGTGTCCCAAGAGAAATAAGGCATGTACTTTAACATTTAAAAGTTAAGACAATTAGTCTTTCTTTTTGTACAAACATCTCAAAACAGCTACATTCCAAATTTATGAGTCAGAGGGTGATCATAAATTTGCTTACTTTTAATTCTGAGTATGAGGAGAAGTATGGCTCTTTACCCAGGCTCACTCTATATTTTGATGTGACCTGCCAAGATTTTTCATATACATTTGTGACCTTGATTTTAGCTATTTATAGCTCCTTCTTAAATTTCTTAAATTTAATAGGGAATTGACTAAGATTAGAAAACAGTTGGGGATATCTTCAGTAACATTTTTGGATATCTCTTTTTTTATTAAAACAATATTTTCTAATCACTTTTATTAGTTTAAACACTAATTTATGGTAAATTTAATCCATATGTTTTTACTTCATATCTCACCAAAATATTGTTGAAAAAGAACTTTACAAACAGCTGTCTCTGCAAATAATACAGTTTACAAGCAGCTTTACAAACAGCTGTCTCTGCAAATAATACAGTCAGGTTTGAAAAACCAATTTTTTGAGTTAAAATTTTTTGCCACACACCAGGTGCATAGTCAGATAAATCAATACAGTGAAATGGATACAGTCCTATGCTATATATTTCTTGAAATCACCATGTACAACAATACATGTTATTAATACAAATTTATTTCTTCATATAAAGAAATAATTTGCTTGAGGCCAATTCATATGGAAGATGTATATATATTAAGTAAAATTCTTTAACTTTCAGCTAACTAATAATTTTCCGATCTGTATCACTTGGAACAGTGTCTTCTTAAAGAAATGAAAACTTTGCTGAAACTTGCATAAACAACATGGAAATGTGTTTATCTCACATAACAGAAATTCAGAGATAGGTTGTTTAAAGAAGAAATTCAATGATGTTGCAAAATCTTTTCTTTCCTCTCTCACATCTGCTATCTTCCTTCTTTAGACTGGTAGCAAGATGGCTACAGCAGTTCATTCTATGATAATGCCCAGAAAAAGAAGACTCCATCACCAGTTGTACATCTCTCTTAGTAGTGAAGAAACTTCTTCTTAGCATCCCCTCTGCCCCCGCAAATTTTTCCTCAGATCTCACTGGTGGCAATTGGGTACCATGTTCTTTTGTGAATCAAGAGCTGGCAAGGAGAATGAGATTGCCTTTAGACTAATAAGACATACTTTGGTTGTAGATGAAGTAGGCTTTCTCCAAGGGTTATGGCCAACACAAGAGTAGATATCTGAATAAAGCTGGAGATTTGGGGGAAGGAATATTGGGAATAAATGCTGGGTAGGCAAAAGAAGCACACATACACACAAATAAGATGCCTGCAATATTGTTCCTTATATACATATCTAAGGGCAGATGAATGTCATTAAGGCTTCAGGTAATATTAATTACACACAGACTATTTTTTGTAAAATGCCATGAGTTTTATTAAGTTAAGGAAATTATTATCTCCATGTGTGTTTCTTTCTGCACCCTCAAGCCAGTTTTTCTGGGCTGTGAGCAGTCAGTTACAAGCGAGAAAGGAGAATAATTAGGTAAGTTGAGAAAAAAAATTGGTGAAGGCACTCAAAGCCCATGGTTAGAAGTTCAGAGTTTATTGCAGAACCGTGACTAAAGGGTATTTGGAGTGGGCATAGACCCATGAAATAGGGAATTTTATGAACTAAACATGTGACTAAGGTGACTTTTGCCATGCTTCCTCAGTAGAGAGACTCATCTTGTCTAATCCACCCATCTGAATCCATTTTTGGCGTCAGTTGTTGATTTTCATCTTCTAATAAAAAAATGAGAACTTTTTGGATGACTTTCTGATTCCACTTTCCTCTCTCCCACTCACTTGGCTAAAAGGATAATTGAAAGTATAAAATGAGAGGGTATTTGCAAGTGTACTGGAATGTTCTTCCTTGTCCTATTAGATTTTTAAGACTATTTTGAATGTCATAGCAATAATAACCTGTTTCTATAAAATAAAAGGTAAATATAAATTTCTTCAACACCATTCATTAGTCCACCGATAGAGACTAAAGCCTATGAAAGAATGGGGGAAGAAAAAAACAGAACTTTAAAAATAGAATGGTCACATCTGTAAAATGTGGAGATTTGATCAAATGATCTCTGTTCTCTTTCAGGTGTAAAATTTGATGATTCCACCTGAGTAGGTCTGTTTTAAAGAAAGAAGGAATATTATGTATTTTCTATCACTTTTATTCTATCTAGAAAAGTTTTTCAAGTCAAATTTGAAATTCACTAGATGATTCACACTTTACATGAAAAAAAAAAGATTTTAGCCTAGTTTCAGTGAATTAAAACTTTACCTAAGAAATGGGAAAAAAATACCTGCTATTTTCAAATTCATAAGATTGTCCCAGTTTCCAAAAGAACTCAGTATAAATAATAGAGTTTTATCTGATTAATCATACTTACAATTACATATAGGAAAATACATATTTAACATCTGATTAACATCTATCATAATTTAAAATAAAAAATGCAAAGTGTACTAAGTAAAAATTACTATTCATATTTATAGCCTCATTGTTCTGGAATTGTATCTGTGTATGTGTTTTTGCATGTACATGTGTGTATTTTAAACAGGGCTTTAAAAAGTAATTATAAATTATTTCGGTTTTTTTCTTTTATTCTTTATTGTTTATTAATAGTAAAGTCAAGTCAAAATGACCAAGGCATTTGCAGGGATATGCCAAATTATCTAAGCATAGAGGGTGCTCGTCACCAGTAGGATTCTCAGTTCACCATTGCAACAGTGTTATGCAACTATTGGAAGTAAGAGGAGAAATGTATTTTGCCTGGAGTGCTCTTTACTTCTTATTTCACCCAGGTAAATCCTTATCATCTTCAGATTTCTCATCATGAGTCTAATTCTGAAGGTTTACACTTATTTGGGAGCTTAACTGCCCCTAACAAAATATCTATGGAGCCATTTTCTTTTTCTTAGCAATTCCTTCTTTGCTTATTTAATTGTTTGGGTGGAATCTGTTTGACCCACTAAGCTCTGAGACAAGCACTACATCTACTGTGCTTACTATTTTACATACATTGACTAGCATACAGCTTAATATGAAATAAATGCCGCCCCCCCCCCCCAATTTTTGTAGGTGAGGTAAATGAGTGAAAGAGAATATTTTCACTTTTTAAATTAATAATGTCTTTGTGCTGTTCTTCACAAAAATAATCTGAAGCAGCTGATGCACTGTTTACCCCATAAGGCTATAATAGATGTTTTCTAACATTTGAAATCTTAATGTTCCAGCACCCTTAATGCCAAACACAGATATGCTAGTATAAAATAATCTATCAATTTAATATTTTATAAATAAACAAAACTAGTTACCGACTTCATACCTTCCTTTTCACCTTTTATGTATTTCCTCCCTACACTTACCCACTGGGAGTATTCAATCTTTATTATTTCTTTATTTCATCCATCCCCTGCCTTCTCTATTCTGGCTTGCTTTGCTTCTAATCTGGACTCAAAACAAGAACAGATTATCTGATCTCT
The DNA here is from genome assembly GCF_008692025.1 of Phocoena sinus. Classification (NCBI taxonomy): domain Eukaryota; kingdom Metazoa; phylum Chordata; class Mammalia; order Artiodactyla; family Phocoenidae; genus Phocoena; species Phocoena sinus. Next base: position 29,945,331 of record NC_045772.1, on the reverse strand, counting down.
GTATCTCATTTATCTCTCCTTAATGATCTTGAAATTATTTTACTAAGACATATATCTGTTCAGTATTTTCCCTTGTCTTGCCCACAATTCAGCATGATACTCATAACTGGAATGATTTAAAGACTAATCATAATTTAAATATCTTTTCACCCTCCTCGCTCTCCTGCAAATTTCACATTCTACATTTTAGCTCAAACTTTTCTTTTATTCCCAGATCCTCTTCATTCTTCCAGAACTGTTCTTTCTCCCCTTAACTTTGTTCCTAATACAAACTCCTTATTCCTTAATGCTTTGTTTAATGGTATTTCCTCATTGAAGAGTTCTTTAGAGCAACAAATGACAGGAATAGTGAAGCAAAAATCATATGACATTTCAAACTCTGTACCTATGTGATTGAATCTTAGAAGATTTTTTCTGCAATATGAAACCCAGTTTCCTCACATGTAAAATGGATACTTAAATACAAAAACAGTTATGAAAAATAAATGGTAATTTCACTTTTCTTCTCTGATGTGCTCCAAAGAGAAAAAATCAATCCCTTCTGTCTCTAAGGTATTTTATTCAATATCTCTCTAAAGTTTTTGTTACATGTGTAATTTTTTTTTTTTCTTTTTCTTTTTTTTTGCGGTATGTGGGCCTCTCACTGTTGTGGCCTCTCCTGTTGTGGAGCACAGGCTCCGGACGCGCAGGCTCAGCGGCCATGACTCACGGGCCCAGCCACTCCACGGCATGTGAGATCTTCCCGGACCGGGGCACGAACCCGTATCCCCTGCATCGGCAGGCAGACTCTCAACCACTGCGCCACCAGGGAAACCCCAACATGTGTATTTTAAAGCCAGTTATTTGTCTGACTTCATGAGATACCTTGTGAAGAAAATCTGTATCTCACACTTGTTTAACTTTTCATTATATGAGACACATAGCAGATATTTAATAAATTATTGCTCAATTAAAAAATGAACAATATCACTAATAATTTGTCCAATCAAAATATTAATACATATTGATACATGCCAAGATGAAGGTAGTCAAACATTTTATTGATTCTAAATTCATTTATATTAAATCACTTTACCATGTATTTTTTAACGAATTACAAACACCTTTATGAGTTGCAAAGATTTAGGATACTAAATATGCCTTCAACATTATGTTTATTTGTTCTGTTAATGTCAACTCTAAAATCTTCCAAAACTTTCAAAAAATATATTGTTAAATTCATCTGCATAATATTTTCTGAAAAACATTGTCCCCAGAATGATATTCTATAAAAATTTATTTGATTTCATGAAATGTATATTGTTTGACTTCATAATTAATGCAGTTTAAAATAGTCTCTAACATAATGCAATATACTTTTCAAATTACAAAGAATAGTGCACAGAGGATTCTCTGTGCTCCAACATAAGTGGAATTATAAAAGTAAAAATAAATATGATTGTTCTGTAAATCAGAAAGAGCAAAAACATCACAAACCTCAAGAAATGGCATTAAAGGGCTTCCCTGATGGCGCAGTGGTTGAGAGTCCGCCTGCCGATGCAGGGGACACGGGTTCGTGCCCTGGTCTGGGAAGATCCCACATGCCGTGGAGCGGCGGGGCCTGTGAGCCATGGCCGCTGAGCCAGCGCGTCCGGAGCCTGTTGCTCCGCAACGGGAGAGGCCACAACAGTGAAAGGCCCGCGTACCGCAAAAAAAAAAAAAAAAAACCAACAAACAAAAACAAAAAACAGTAAGAAATGGCATTGAAGATAGACTTTTAAAAAATTTAGGCCTTCAGGAGACAAAACAAATGCAAGATTTAGATTAATTTTACAATCGCTATAATCTACTATTTTAGCTACTGGAAAAAAAATTAAAACCATGATTGAATTTGGCTGAATATGTACAGTCATGTTGGGTATAATAATAACAATAAGAAATGTTTCTCTCTGAAATGAAGCTGTACTAATTATTAAACAGTGCTCTAAATTGCAACACTGAGAATCTCCTGTATTGCTATTTCTATAACATAAATCATTTTTTCTGACTTTTGTTTGGATGTCAAGGCCAATATAATTTTATGGTCAGTTTAATATATATTATTCTAATATGTGCATTGCCAGCTTACACTGGAGAATTCCTAAACTGACCTGTGCCAACACCCCTAGTTCCTTAGTGTGGGCTGGAGTTATAAATAGAAGCCAGGAAGTATACAGGGAAAATAAAAGAAGAAACACAGAATTTCTGACAAATAACCAGTGTCTGGTTTCAGTTTTTCTTAGTTCTAGTTATATGCCTGTCTTTGGCCTACATTAGCCACTTCTGTATCCTTACAATAACTACTCTAGTTTTCTTAACCTAGATCAAGTTGCTTTCTATTACTTGCAGCCAGTCATAACTAACATATTCTCTGTGTCAGTTTTTAAAAGGATTAGAGATAATCTATTTAAAATGTTTTTCACATAGTAGATATTCTTCCTTACTGTGGTAATTATTCATATTTTAGAATGTCTACTTTGTGGAAAAGATTAAAGCTAGACTAGAGTTCTGTCTGGATGTCTGTCCTAAAATTACCAGCGGTAAAATAAATTGTTGGTTGCTAGACATTCCATGATCCATTAAACTTGGCATTAAAATACTTGTAGAGAAGCAAATGGCAATAGCTCTACCTAGTTTTCCTCAATAACCCTTCTCCTCTTGGATGGCTTGTCTTTCTCTCAGTTTTATGCTGCTACTAAGGGATTTTATGAGAAAAGAAGACAATGATTTTATTTTGTATATTTCCCTTTGCAGTATACAAACCTGAAGTACTTTTAGGATCCCAGGGTTCCAGCAATAAGACAGTAAATGTTAGTGTAGTGACTCTCTGTGTGGGCTTCATGCCTCTGAAACCTAAAAGAATTATAGGTCCTCAAAGAGTCTAGTACAATAGCAAATGAGTACACAACATAAAACAGATAACATCTAAAATTATTAAAATTTGATTTAGTTAAATATTTGTTAGGAACTTACTATGTGGCAGATGTTTGCTTAGAAAATATGTACAGCTTTAAATATGAATATTAAGAATATTTAAGGACTTCATGGTCTAAATGAGAAGAAAGCTGATAAAAATGATTAGAACGCAATGCAACAATTCTATAATAGAGCTCTGGTCAATAGGTAGTGAAAACAGATACAAAGAAATCAATTTCTTGTAGCCAACAGTAAGTTGATGTTTAAGTAAAAGAATTAACACTTTCCTTACCTATTACTATTTAATTGTATGCTTATGACCTGCCCTCTAGGATGTCTGTTTGTGGGAATACAGGGCTTTCTATATAGGACTGTTGCCTTCAACTGATATATAAATAAATATCAAAAGTATAAGCCAGAACACTTGAAGTTGTCACAGGGGAGCAATAATTGGGTTTGAGTGTACAGGGGTTACTATTTTTTTATATAAATGTCTTGTAAAAGTATTTGTCTAATTAAACTAGATGCATAAATAACTGATAAAATTACAAATAAAAATTTTTAAAGGAGAGAGAGCCAGTGAACTGAGAATTGAGGGGTGAAGTAGGAAATCAGAACAAGAGGTGACAAGTGAAAACTAAGAAAAAGTAAGAACTATTCTTTGCCATCCTCAAAATGTTGATGATGATATTGACTTCCCATATGGAATGAGAAATCAACTCATTTTATTTATCAAAAGAAAGGCAATTTCAAAAAGCTATAGGACTCAGGTTGGACTTGCTTACAGTAGTACTTTTCTATAATCAACATATGTCAGGATTTCAATGAATAGAAGTCATCCAAGTTAGATGATTTTTTTAAAAAATCGATTCGGGCTTCCCTGGTGGCGCAGTGGTTGAGAGTCCGCCTGCCGATGCAGGGGACGCGGGTTCGTGCCCCGGTCCGGGAGGATCCCACATGCCGCGGAGCGGCTGGGCCCGTGACCCATGGCCGCTGGGCCTGCGCGTCCGGAGCCTGTGCTCCGCAACAGGAAAGGCCGCAGCAGTGAGAGGCCCGCGTACCACAAAAAAAAAAAAAAAAAAAATCGATTCAAGTGATTCATGAAAAGTTAAAAGTCTAATTATATGTTTCATTATTAATTTTTTAAAACTTAAAGCCAAAATATCTAGCAACCAGAAACATGGTGAAAAGCAGACACTGTATGGTGAATTAAAAACAAATTTAAGTAATGCAATTAGACTGATTCAAGCAGATTCTGTGATTTTTTTTCTTGTGTTTTTGACTCCATTTAAAATTAGAGGGAGAATTATTTTTTGACACTGGTATCTGGTAGATTCAGATGAACGTAACTTACCAAACTAAGATTCACCTATAGGAAAGAATCTACACAGAATTATGTATTAGTTCTGCTCAAGAAAGAAATACAAAATGTCAAAGTTATTCGAATAGTTTGTGTACCAAAATTAATGAGAGATGAAAAGCATTAATGTGGTGTGTTATAAAATAATTTTGGTAAGATTGACATACTTTCATTTAATAAAAATAATTTAGATAGCCATCAAAGTTGATAGTTTTTTATGGTATAAATAATATGTTACTAGTTTCTTTTTTTTTTTTTTTTTTTTTTTTGGGTACGCGGGCCTCTCACTGTCGTGGCCTCTCCTGTTGCGGAGCACAGGATCCGGACGCGCAGGCTCAGCGGCCATGGCTCACAGGCCCAGCCGCTCCGCGGCATGTGGGATCTTCCCGGACCGGGGCACGAACCCGTGTCCCCTGCATCAGCAGGCGGACTCTCAACCACTGCGCCACCAGGGAAGCCCCACTAGTTTCTTCTTATACGTTAATTCTGTTTATATCCTACCCCAAAAAAGATACTGGAAAATCTAGTAAAATAAAACTTTTCTAATAGATTAGAAGTAAAACTTGTATTAAAATTAGTAAAAGAGCTTTACCCTATCGGTTGAGTTTTTAAAACTTCCTTATATCTGTTTTTAAAGAATCATTGCTTATTTCCTATTTATGGAGGTAATGCACTGAGAGATGTACTTTAATCTAAGGATTAAGAAATTATTTCTGTGCAATTCATGAATAATCATTTTTTAAAGTGCTATAAAGATAACTTGTCTAGTAAAAGAATGCTGACCATGTGAAATAATTTTAATGTTGATCTTTAATCTCATTGTCTCAGTTGTGGTAAGGAAGATAAGAATGGAGCTATCAGTTCATGCCTGTGGTGGACATACCCTAGGGTGGTCTCCATGATTTTTGAAACCTAGTATCCACCCTTGAGATTTGGCAGAAACTGTGATCTGCTTCTGACCAGTAGACTATGACAAGGGTGACTGGCTATCACTCCTGTAATTGTGACAAGTTGTAATGCCAAGGTAAAGGGATTCTTTTAGATATAAAAGTTGATTTTGAGGTAATCAAAGAGATTATTCTAAGTGGGGCTCACCTAATCAGGTGAGTCTTAAAAAGAGGACCTAGGCTTTTCCTGAAGGCAGAGATGCCAAATGAGAGATATCTTCTCTTTTTATGGTTTTGAAGAAGTAAGCAGCCAGGAATTTCATAGTCTCAAGGAAATGAATTCTGGCCCAAACTGAGAGAGCTTGGAAACCGATCTGTTCCTAGTCCAGACTCCTAATAAGAACATACTCCAGCTGACACTTTGAGAGACCCTGACAGGGGACCCTGCTAAGCTGTGCCCAGACTTCTGACCTACAGACACTGTGAGATAATAAAATGAGTGTTGTTTTAAGTTGCTAAGTTTTTAGTAATTTGTTACATAGCATAAAAAACTAATACAAAGCCTCTTTTAAAAAAACTAAAAAAAACCCAGATGGCCTTACATTTCCAAAGCAACCCTAAGCTTCTAAAATGAACTATTTTAATGTTTCATCAATCCTCATTATAATGTCAAAACAGTGTATTTTTGCTGCTAGGCAACCACTTTCCTCAGTAATTTATGCTTAAAAATGTTTAATGCTTTTCAGCTCTTTCTCATTATTTAACGCATATTGGCAAAAAAAAAAAAAAAGTCCAGAAAAATTTAAGGAGGAAGCTATGGGCAGAACCTCATGGTTTTTGTTTCTGTTCCTTTCCTCTTGCCTAGATAAATTCATTTCTAGATATTTCTAGATATTCTCTTGTTATTCACCTCAGATTCCCAGCACATCCCACAGGCCATTTCATCTTGATTTTCACTCAGTTTCTGCCAAGTCATTTAGACTCTAATGGAGAGATCTAGGTAATATTATTTTTCTGCTTGTCAATATAAACGAATTCCCATCCATCAATCAATCCTGGGAAGGCCTATATGCTGATTAATCAGACTGACATGATTTTGCGTACTATGCTGGTTTCTAGCCATGTGACCTTGGAGAAATTGTTTAAATTTTTCAAATCTGCATTGGGATAATAACACCAATATCATACTGGTGTTGTGATTAAAATTCACAAAATATTTACCAGTGCCTGACACATATTGAGCTCAATATAGAATAACCATTGCTGAATACTATTTATCAGTCACTGGGCTTGGCTCCCCTCTCCCTCTCCTGCTCTCTCAGTAAAGATGCACTTTTAATTATCACAGTAATTATCATATTAAGGATGCCAGATGAACCTTATATAGATGAAGAAATTGAATCTAAGAAAATGAAGGATCCTTCCAAGTTGACATGAATAGTGAAGGTCACAACTAAGAAATGAAACTTTTTCATTCCATTTTCATTACAACTGCTTCATGCATGTCCTCTCAACATTTTGAGTTTATACCTCTGAAACAACCTATTTCCAAACAATATTCAATTCTTTTTTTAAAAAAGTACATATCCTAATAAAAACTTCCCCAGGTAACTTTTAAACCTAAAATAAATTTATTTGGAACCATATGTGTAACCACTTATTATTGGGTTCTGTTAATTGAGAAACAAGTTAAATATATTGAAGAGACTAATTCAGATCATGAAATCATCTAATGTTTATTTGCTATTAATACATCAGCAGTATTGCTATTAATACATCAGCAGTATTGCTGTTAATACATCATGGTTTGATAGTTTCATCATTCCTGCCTTATCTGGGTCTGGCTCTGATGCGCTTTCTCTGTCTCTTAAAATTGTAGGGTTTTTTGCCTTTTAGTATGCCTTGTAATTTTTTGCTGAAAGGTGAACTTGATATATTATGTAAAGGGAACTGTGGTAAATAGAACTTTTGTGATGTAGTGGTAAGGTGTGGGGAAGGGGAGTGCCCCGGTCTGGGACGATCCCACATGCCGCGGAGATTAAGTGTGTAATCTTTTGATGAGCCTGTGACCCTGTTCTGTGAACTTCACTGGTGCTTCTCAGTATGTCCCTCCTCCCATTAGGTGGGAAAGGATGGCTAGAGGGGGCTCGAGTTGGGTATTTCTCTCTTCCCAAGTGGAAGGCTAGATAGAGCTGGGTGTTTCCCTTCCCTCAGGTCACGTAGGTTCTGATAAAACTCCAGCAGGTTATTTTCTCCCACGGGCAGGTATCCTAAAAAACACAGAATGCTCTGGTGTATTTCAAAATGGTTATATTTCCTCTCCTCCTCCCAGAAGCATGAGGAGATTTTCCCTCTGTCTTCACTGTGAGAACAGGTAGAGTTCCTGGAGATAAAACTCACAACAGTGTAAGTCACTCCTCACCCCTGTGACTGGGATCTCCCTGGAGCTTTAAATTCTCAGAATTGTCCACACTGAGCCTCTGGCAATTTGTCAGTTACAGTGCAGGCTTTCTTACCCTGGAATTGGTTGTTATCTGCTTGTGGGTTTCTGCTACAGTAAGTTATGGTTCTCTGTGTTTGCTTATTTGTCTCTCCAGTTTTGGGGGTAGTGATTTGACTTGTGGCTTCACTTCTCTGACAGATCTAAGAAGTGTTGTTCATTTTTCAGTTTTTTCAGCTTTTCGCTTATCGTTAGAATATAGTGGCAACTTCTAAGTTCCTTAAATGCCAGATCAGAAACTGGAAGTCAACATTTACTAATGTTTAATAAATCAATACTTTTAAAATAATTTCTACCATTAAAATGAGTAACAGTGATAATTTATATATATATATATATATATATATATATATATATATATATATATATAAAATCTCACATGCAGAATGGGTTCCTCACTAACATCAGGAATTTAGAGTCACCCAATTTCAGTCTTTCACATTTCACTGTTTCCAGGATATTTACAGTTTTTAACAAAGAAATATACACTTAGCTCAAGGGGTTAAAAAAGTAGTAGACAAACAGAAAAGATGCTAAGGTATCCAGTGTTCCCATTTGTAATCTCCCACCTGTTATTCTGAAGTGGAAGAATCTCAAGATCTGAGCCTTTCTATCTGGGATAAATAAGGTTAACAATGGACTCAATGTTGATAATTCTGTTGGACCTATTCTTGGCTGCATATGGACCCCCCATTTTCAGTTGCTAGCTCATAGCAGTTCCAGTAACATCATTTAAATTCCCTAGAGATAACTTAGCATCCCTTATGGTTAGGAACATTAGCCTCCCCCCCATAAGCTGTCCGTGGCACATTCTTCCTACCCGTCTCCATCAGAGTAAGGCTACTCTTTGGGGAATAAGAGTGGGAGATATTTATCTTTGCAGTCTCACTTCAGGATGTTAGATTTGACATAACTAAAAACCAAATATTTCTCTAAGACAGCTCATGAAAACTAATACAGAATGGTCTGGTCTTCATTGTGCCCTTGAAGACACAACATACTCTTTGAATCCAGCACATTAATATCATTATGACTCCCATTTTCAAGACTTTCATGAAGGGGGAGAATGAATTTAATAAGTTTGTTTAAAGGAAAAAACCCAGGTCATAAACATAATATCTCCTTCACTTCATCCCAACCAGAATTAAGTAGCAAGAAACAGACTGTAGGTAATTTTATCTATAAATTATTATCGATATCTTAGTATGATAACTTGAGTAGATGTTACTACTTTTTTAAAAACAATATAACAAATAAGTGACACAAATTACTTTACAGCTTTCTTAAGGTCATACAATAGGTGGTGAAGTTGGTACTCAAATCCAGGTATTATGAATCTAAATTTCGTGTAATTCTACTGACTTCCTAACACCATTAGTATCTTCTCTTCAAAGTGTAATGGTCAAAATGCACGTTAGTAGATGGCTGTAAATATAGGTGAAAAGGTAGGTTCATTTAAATATAACATTTACACAATATACTCTGGTCCATGTCATCACAGTACTCTATGCATACATCTCTTATTGTACTTCTTATGTTTAATTATATCTTTATGAGATAGTTTTTCTCACATACTGTCAGCTTCTCCATGCAGTAATTGCATCTTATTCTGGCACTTTTCATAGAGGCTTGCACAGAGCAAATGTTCAATAAATATTTGTTAGACCACTTAAATTGTAATTGTCATGACCTATATGGCCACACATCCAAAGTCTAGTTAATGGAATCAAAAGACTTACAGAATAATCTTGACTTTCCTTTTGAGTCGAATAATACTGCCTTCTTTCTCATAAGATGAACAATGTTCATGAGTTGAGTTAGATATTTGTACATTTTCAGGTTAAGAAATTAAGACACATAGACTTTGATTTAAATGCATTTATGTACGGAGTTCAAACACTTTTTGGCACCTCAGTCTTTGTTCTGGACCAGAAAAACTTGGCATATTAAACTCACAAAAGTCATTAAACTATAAAAGCTAAGGAATTAAAATACCTCTCTACAGATTTTCAGAAATGACCAAAAACATATGGTAATATTCAATTTGACAAATATATTTGAACAGTTATTTTTTATTTTTTTTCGGTACGCGGGCCTCTCACTGTCGCGGCCTCTCCCATTGCGGAGCACAGGCTCCGGACGCGCAGCCTCAGCGGCCATGGCTCACGGGCCCAGCCGCTCCGCGGCATGTGGGATCTTCCCAGACCGGGGCACAAACCCGTGTCCCCTGCATCGGCAGGCGGACTCTCAACCACTGCGCCACCAGGGAAGCCCCTGAACAGTTATTTTATATGTAAATAATTTATAATTTATAACTGTTAATTTATAATTTATAACTGTTAATAATTTAACAGTTATTTTATATGGTTGCTGAAAGAAGCCTTTGTCTTTATGGAGTCTATAAGTTCATTGAGAAATGTGGACTCAGAAAATACACGCATTACAAAACAGTGTATAATACAATGCCCAAAGGCACTAATCTATATAATAATAATCTAGTACCCAAAGCTACAAATATAAATTCTATAGAAGATCAAAGACATAAGAGATGAGCATGGGATGGAGAAATCAGGGAGAAATTTTGGAGGTTAGAAGGAGAATTAATTTTGTAAGGATACATATTGACAGGGAAAGAAGACATTTTAAGTAAAAATCCAGCAGTAGTAAGAGGTGCAGACAAAACGTGGAAATAGAAATGAATGAGATATTTGCAAAAGAAAATAAGAACTTTGAACTTGTTAGGCTGGAAGATTATGTAGGAAGCTTAGCTGGATGTATATTTATAGAAAAACCATGAGGGCAGTTTGTAGAGATCCTCAGAATCTGGCTAAGGCTTTCAGTTTAAATCTTTGAGATATTTGTCTTTTTGCAGCCTGATTGCGAGCTTAGTTCATGGGCTTGCTCTGAGGGACAGAGAGGAAAGGAAAAGATGAGGCAGTGATCATAGTCGTCAGGCCTCCTAGTGGGAGGGAAGGTACCTGGATTGTCCCCAAAGGAAATTAGCCTTCACTGAGGAACAGGGAATTGATGGCAGATGCTAATAATTAATACCCATCCACTAAAATGACATTCTGCCTGTATACCTTTCAAGTGTTAGCTTTTAAAGATTGTATTTTTAATTGAGAATATGGATTAATTAATAAAAGACAGTAATTTGAACTATTTGCCTACAACCTGATGAAAGTGTTCAAGATAATGAGGGATATTTGTAATAACCCCAAATCATTTGTAGTTATTAAAGGTATGACATTGTCTACAATGAGGACAGCACCACAACTGGCCAATTAGAAGTAAGCTGCTGCCATCAGTCTGTGAAAGCACAGGCAGCTCTGAGATTGCTCCTTAAAATATGTTTGGGCCCAAACATTGTTTTTTCTTTCTTGATAATTGAATGACATGATCAAAAATCAGTTATAGAAATATTTAAGAAAAACAGCCAGAGTGTTTTCACCTTAAAACTGCATAACACTCTGGGCAAGGAACGCATAAAATATATATGTATAAAAAAGTAATAAGTGTCACCAGAAACATCCTCCAAATTCTCTTTAAGGATTACCTTAGAAAATGACACTCATATAATTAGAAGAGATGGGCATAAAGAATCAATTATATTTAAGGTTAAAAAGAAGAAGCCAAATGTAAAATATTCTTCTATCAACTGATGTGCAAATAATGGGCTCTATTTAAGATATAAATAATATATTTTACAATACATTAGTAGTTACAATTTGGTCTATGCCTTTTGTTGGAGGAGATCATTGAGAGGACTTGACCGCCGGTTGACCTGAGAGCTGGGCTCAGGCAGTGGGAGGCTCCTCACCTCCCTCCCCTGCTCTGCCCATCATTCCCACCCTCGAGAGAGCAATGTGTTGTTGAGACCATCTGGACAGTCTACATGACTGAACCCAGTCAAGGCCTCTACATGGATTTTAAAGATTCTGGCAGGCAGGTGTCGAGATCTGCATGTTTTGTAGCCACCCAAGACGAGCTGTGTATATAAATCCTCTTGCTCATTAAACCTGCCACCTGTCAGTCTGGAGTCATCTGCTTCTGTCTTCAGTCTCTCCTTACCTTCTGTGTACAAGGGCCAATTTCAGATTTCACCAGGGAAACTCCCGAGGTTTCGAACATCTTCTTTGTAAGAGTTAGAAGAAGAAATAGGGCTTTGCAGCATTCTTGTTCATCAATTGCAGTATTTTTAAAGATATTTTCTATGAAGATAAACCTATTATTCAATCCCTTGATCGCCAAATGAGTAATGTGTCAGAGGGAATCTCTGCAATTAAATTTGTGGCTTCAAATCCCAGCTATGCACTTATTAGCAGAGAAGAGATGGGAATGTTACTTAACCACTTTGTGGTAAATAGAAAAATGTCTGATGTCCAATGTTAGATTTTAAGGTGTTTATTATTATTTGTTTTTATGTCTTGGTGTATGTAGGGGGAGAGTATAAATGAAATAAAGCAGGTGAAATGTTAGGTACAATGGCTCACAAATAAAAAATGTTAAAATTGTAGCTCTCATTACCATTGAAAGATATTTTAAACAGCCTATGAATTTATCAATGTGCCTGGTATAAAGTAGAAAAAAAATTGTGGATAAATGGTTATATGGGGCTAAATATATGACAATCACAGTGGAGAAACTGCTAGTGTGTCCAACCTCTTACCTGGCAGTGTTAGAGTCACTGCAAGTTACTTCATCATTCCCTGAGATATCTCTTCTCCAAAGCTCTGCCTCTTGATTTTCTCAAGGTATACATGAGATGACAAAATAATAAATTTCATAAAAGAAATTGTATGAATATATATCTCTTCTAAGCAGATTTGTAAAGAAATGGAGCAGGAATTTAAAAACTTGGCTTACTTCACAACACACGAATATATGCTTACTTTGTTGGAAAAGGTACTGGTCATAGCTTTCAAATTCAGAGTTACATTGTCAATTTTCTTAAATGAAGAAAAAATTCTTCAAAACAAATGGTAAACAACTGGTTATGTGAATTAACTCATTGTTTATCTTAATGACATGAGCAATTAATTTAGTAAATTTTCTTTCATTTTTGATCATCCTCTATCAACAGCTACAAGGCACAATGTGAAATTTTTGTACTTGACAAAATTATGATAATGAAATAAAGTTGGATAGTTGGATATACTGCTATGGTCTTCAAGCCTATGAGTTACCTAAAACTCTTTATGTGTGATGATAATTAAAGCACCCATGATAGAGTAAAAATCATCAATCCACCTTCATCACTAAAAATGTCCCTAAGAGAGAAAATCAAACTGATCAGTGGATCAGAGACATTTTTAGCTTATTATACTATATAGGCAATATTGTGTCAAACCACTGTATTAGCATCATTCTGGACATCTCTCCTTGGTAGGTGCTCTGACAAACTTGAAAAATTATAATGTTTCACTTAATGCCGTATTTATAAGGCTCTGGTTTCACAAAATATTGTAAAATTAAAGCAAAGATAAGAAATTCCTGGATAATGGACTTGGTAGGCCATATCAGCATACTTCAGTTAAGTCTTTTTCTTTCTCCAGAATGAATGCACTGGAAGCTACAGCATCACATCTAATGATGAAGAAGAAAAGTAGAATATGTTTACTTTTTGCAAGTAAGTAAAAGATTTAAATTAATATAAACACTTGTAACCCAATTGTTTCCTGGGCTCACTACTTTTATGGCCATACATGCTTATCAGGGCCTGATAATGAAACAACCTGTTGTACAGAAGACTAAAGAGGGAATGATCTTTGTAACTTCAGTAATGAGAAAAGTTTTCAAACAGCAACAGGTACTTAAGGTAAACTTTATCACATCAAAAGATTTAAGGGAAAGTGCATTTAATATAGAAAAGAATGTGTGTTGCTGTGGGGCCATAAACTCTCCACTCTAGTCGGGGGTGGGGGAGGGTCTGTTGAGGATACATGGGAAATAGAGACAGAAAGGTGTGTGATCATGGACAGGAAAGAGTCACATGATGCCCTATTGGGTAATCTGGACCAGAGACTAGGACAATTTGTCAAGGCTGATGATTAACGTAAGTCTGAACAGGTAAATATATCCTCCCTCGAGCTTTCTGGTATACAGTTCATTTTATTTCCTTCTGAGTGTGACTATAATATTATTTTTAAGCTATAAATATAATACTACTAGAATATGTCTTGGGTGTGGAATCCAATGAAGATATAAAATGATTATTTCTCTCCTCAAATAATTTTCATTGCATCTTTCATCATAAATAAATTATTATACATTATTAAATATTTCTTTAGAAGAAAACAGAGCAAAGAAAATATAGGCAATAAGCAAACTTTTTTTTTTTTTTTTTTGCCAGAAGAAATCTGTCCCAGAACATTAGGGAAAAACAACAACAACAAAAATGAAAAGGAAAAGTTTCTAGGTCTAGAAACTAAAAGCCTTAACTTGTTCTAGGATAAATGAATAAAAGCAGTATCTATCTTGAAACACATCTGAAATTTTTAAATGTCAAAAGTAGGGAAATAATTCTGAATGCATCCAAGCAAGAAAAATAAATTACCCACCAAGAACTAAAATCAGGTTAGAAAAGACTTCAGTAAAACAAATTTCATAAGACAGAGAAACAATGTCTATAGAGTTTTAAGGGGGAAAATATTTTAACCCAATAATTCTCTAGCTACAAAGTTATCTTTTCTGAAAAGTTAGAAGTTTCTATTAGGCAAGTTGTAGAAGAAAAGGACTGGTAGTGAATGTGGAAATCTATTAAACTTGAAAAGATCATGTGTCAAAAGCATATACTACACATAAGAAACTGCTGATATTGATAAACTCAAATGTGAAAATTTATTTGCTTATTCAATAGAAATTTAATGAATGCTTACTATATGTACTATATGCTAGATTATTTTATTATTATATATATCTTGGTGTTGCATGGTTGAGCCAGGGATGTTTGATTTATGAATACATAATTAGTAAATTATTATATATTTATTCTATGACATTAATTTTCTTGCCTCCATTATAACAAAATCAATCATATTTTTATTATCAAGACTGTCACATAATCTGTGTTCTATTGATAATGTCAAATTAATCTTCCTTGACTTTGTAATTCTTTGATAATTTTTAAAACTTAATTTAAATTTAGAGAAACTTTGAGACTTCTCTGGCAGTCTAGTGGTTAAGACTCCACACTTCCGCTGCAAGGGGCGCGGGTTCGACCCCTGGCTGGGGAACTAAGACCCCACATGCTGTGCGGCATGGCCAAAAAAAAAAAATTTAGAGAAACTTTGGACCGCTAGAGATGAATAAATTCTCAAATAAAACTTGGAAATGAACCAGGACTTTTACATACTGTTTTTAAACATTAAAATGAGGTTGCATAAATTATTTTTATCAGAGCATATGTTGCAAAATGTTAATCTTATCACATAAACTACTACCATTTATATAACAATTTTTACTGCCTGGTAAAGCAACACCGAGATCTAAAAACCATTGTAAAGTATAGGTATCATGTTTCATGCATATTGCCTCTGGAACAACACATATTCTATTTTAAGAGAAATATGAATTGTTTAATATTATAAAATATTCCTCAGGCACCATGTGCACCTATTGAAAGTATCACATTAATTTTTGAGTACTCCTAGAATTGTAAATTAGAAGAGAAAGAAAAATAGTCAACACTACTGTAAAATGATACTTCATTTTATGCAAAATGTATTGCATTCATGTAATCTGAGAGGAAGAATTTTGAGTTAATTAATCTGATTATGAGTTAATTAATCAATCTCTACCCAAAGATTTTCATCACTCAAATTTTCCTCACATTCCAAAGCAATGTCTATTACTGATGAAGGAAGAAACCCAATCCACACATTGTCACAGTCCTGGGATGCAGTTGCCTTTTTCTCAAAGACATAGAGCAAGAGATACGGAGAAGCATTTTTCTGGGTCCTAAACTATACTGGTCATGACAGTGTAAATTGAGTGCTAGTCTCTACTACTAGAATAAAAGCTCTGTTCAGTAAGACTTATTTTGTTCACTGCTGTCAGCATCACCCATTGATCCAGACAAGAGAGGCCTCTGCTTTGTGCTCTGTACATCAATGTATGTCTATTGCTTTAAAAAGTCTGACGTAGTTGTTACTCTACTCTTTGAATATTTATTAAGTGAATAAACAAATAGAGAACCAAAGGTAAAAAAAAAAACAACCTTGATTCTCTCTAAGAAATACAAGCAGTTACAATAGAATGTCATAGGAGGTAGATGCACCAAGGGGGAGTCCTTTAATTTATCACAATTAATTGTGATATAAATAATTCTTTAATCATTGAAGACACATCCCTTTTCCTCCCTTGAAATGCATAATTGTTGGTTACAATGGGCCCTAAGAAGAATGTGGCTGGATCAATGACCACCAGTCATAAAGGAAAGCAAGAGAAAGTACCTTCCATTGAAAGTGAGACTCTAGATTGGGAAAAGCCAGCAGATAGATTTGTAATGTAATTTGTATGATTTACAATTCACCATAATCTGAGCTCTGTTCGCAATTTTACAATCATTCATCTGTAAGTCTGTTGCTTCCTCTATACCTCTCAAAAATCTTTTCTCTTGGAATTTAAAGAATCTAAGTCTCACCACAAAGCCATATTCTGCACATCTTCCCTTAACTCCCCCTGAGACAAAAGAGAGTGCTCCTTCTGCAGTTGTTTTATAGCCAATGCAACACATAGCAACATGAATGACACTTGATCTATGTAATACTTTATCTCCCAATATTAGTCTGAAATGTTGTTTTCATATTTCTACCATTGCAATCCTTTTTCAGTGTATAAATATTAGTAAAACATTTATCACATTGGATTAGAAGACAATGGTCTTGTAATTCCAATATTCTCCAGAGGTTTCTGGTTAAAAGTAAGTTGGAACAAGTGTCAGGATTCCAATAACATGACTATCCAAGAGCTATGTAATTGTTGTAATGTAGGGAAATGAAAACCTCTAGAGAGAATGTATATTTTGGTTGTAATAATGAACCATAAAATCTAGGGGGAAAGGGTCATTGAGGATTTTAATACCCTCTTTCTATAGATATGGAAACTGAGGTCATAAAGGTAGGGAATAGGCTAAGACTCCAGGGATCCTGACCCTGTAATCAGTGGTTTTCTCATCCTACTTGGTCAAGTTATGTGTGTAAATTACTGACAAGGCCCCCAGTTTTAAATTAGCTATTTAATAGTTTGGTCTACTTTGAATTTATTTCATATTATGATTATATTCTCTAACTTTAATTGATTAAAGTCATTGTCTTCAGATGCCTTATTTAGATTTTGCAACCACAGAACTTTGTCACTTCTGTATGATCATGACATTCTAAATTTGCTGGGAGAGTTATGGCATTGGACAATAGGATATCTTAAAAATCCATCAAAATTCAACAGCTTTTATTTTTATTCATGTTTTTAAACTGTTCTATTATGTCTAGTTATGAGGAGATTAAAAAACAAAAGGCATATTGCAAAATAGTTTTAAAGAGTCAAAATAACCTACTGTTAATTATGTTAAAAATACCAAGCATTTGTTAGCATCTCATTAACATCTTATGGAAAGGAGAACAAGCTCTATTTGCTTTAATACAAAAGACTTTTAAAAATCAGGTATGTGTTTTTGGCACCTTTAGAATAACAAATATTGGTATTAATTAAAATCTTGCTACAACATTCTCTAAATATTAGCAATTCTTAAATGAAGTAATGCTCTCTGCTAATAAACTCTTCTGCTTATATCTTAGAAAAGATCGATTTCACAATAGGGCCTTAAATTAATATACATCAGAATACTAGATCTGTTGGACAGCCATGATATGGGGTCAATTTATTTAATGTCACATATAAATTTCTCTTAATACTCATTCATTTTTTAGACTTGTTTCAGTCTCTATTCAGAGGTAGAACTTACAGAGCTGGAGGTAATGTATAGGAAAAAATAAATGTGTTAAAAACAATTTCTCTATGGAAATTTTCAGTAAGTAGTGGTATTCAAAGTGATGAAACAAAAGAAGGGAAATAAGAAAATTTGCTCTATCTGAGCATGACAATGGCCCAACATAATTGAAACTAAAAAGAGGGCATGGCCACTAAACAAATATTTGTTTCTCTAGCAAAAAGATCACAATTTTCTACCTTATTCAAATATATAGAACTTATGGCATTTTTTCTCTCTTTTGAAAGTGACTTACAAATATTTCCTCATTTTTTAGTCATAGAGAAATCCTGAATTTATAACCTAAGCTGCAGTTGATAAAGTAGAACAAAAATGTCACACAACATATTACATACTTAAAATTTAATATTTTAATTTAATCATTCATTCATTCACTCATTCTCCACAAAGTTATGTAAAGTATTTAAGACTGCTGATTTTTCTGTTTTTTGTTATCTTTACTCATGATCTGATACCTGTGATACTTTCTCTTCAAACTCAAAAAAGATTTTAACCTAAAAGAAATTTTAGTAATCACTTAACAACTTTGTCAGTTCATATTCTGCTAACATATTTAGGTGAATATACAGAAAGTAAAAACCAGAATTTAATTAATATAATTTTTGCTTATTTTTTTACTCAGTGTTAATATTAACACAACTGTTATCCCTTTTTATGAGCTGTTTTCTCCTCTAAAAACCCATGAGCCAAAATATGTACTGTGTCCCAAGGAAAGTTTATCAATCAAGTGGCATTATAACATTTAAATACTATAAGAAGTTAACTTTTTGTGGTCATCCAAGCATAATTGTTTTATCTTCAGTCTTCTAGTATTCTAGAGCTATCCTTCCTTTTATTATTTGGATAAAATAACTTGCGAAGTCTCCCATTTAAAATTGTGAGAAGTCCACCATCCTTCCCAATATTTCCATGGATACTAGGGAGAATTTGCTCTTACAGTTTACCTATTATATGTTGCTTCTTCATCCTTATTTATTTCAGACTGCCATGTAATTGGAACCAGGTTGTTCCAGATATCTTGGTTCTCTTTCATCTTTTTTTTTAATAGCTCTTTTGTGATGTGACTCATATACCATACAATTCTCCCATCTCTTAGTTCTCTTTTGATAACAAAAACATGAGAACAATCTTCTCTTTCCCTGGGGCAGCAATTTCTTGAGGTATAATAGACAGTGATAGAAATTACTGAATAATTTAAAGTACAGTGTAAGATGCCAATTTGCTTAAATATCTGTGGGTATTCCTGCTCTAGAAGAATCCAGTTTGGGCCTCATTTTTTCTGGAAGTTCTAGCTTCCAATCCTGTTAATAATATATGTGTCTTCAGAGAGTCTTAGTTCAAAGAGTCTGTGAGTCTGTTTTGTTGTTTTTGTTATATTCACTAGTTTGTTGTATTTTTTAGATTCCACATATAAGTGATATCATACAGTGTTTGTCTTTCTGTTTGACTTATTTCAGTTAGCATAATACCTTTCTACGTCTAGGTCTATCCACATTGCTGCAAATGGCAAAAGTTCATTCTTTTTTTAAGGCTCAGTAGTATTCCTGTGTGTGTGTGTGTGTGTGTATACAAATCTTCTTTATCCATTCATCTGCTGCTGGACACTTAGGTTGCTTTCATATCTTGGTAATTGTAAATAATGCTTCTATGAATATTGGGTGCATGTATCTTTTCAAATTACTGTTTTCATTTTTTTTTTCAAATATATACCCAGGAGTGAAATTGCTGGCTCATATGGTAAGTCTATTTTTAGTTTGTTGAGAAACCTCTGTACTGTTCTTCACGGTGGTTACACCAAATTACATTCCCAACAACAGTGTAGGGGGGTTCCCTTTTCTCCATATCCTTGCCAACATTTGTTAGTGTGTTCTTTTGATGATAGTGATTCTGACAGGTGTGAAGTGATAACTCATTGTGGTTTTGATTTGCATTTCTCTGATGATTAGCTATGTTGAGCATCTTTCCATGTGCCTGTTGGCCATCTGCATGTCCTCTTTGGAAAAATGTCTATTCAGTTCTTCTGCCCATTTTTTAAACCAGGTTGTTTGTTTTCTGATGTTGAGTTGTATGAGCTGTCTATATATTTTGGATATTAACCCCTTGATCATATAATTTGTGAATATTTTCTGCCATTCAGTAGGTTGTCTTTTCATTTTGTCAGTGGTTTCCTTTGTTGTGCAAAATCTTTTAAGTTTAATTAGGTCCTGTTTGTTTATTTTTACTTTTATTTCCTTTGCTTCCAAAAAAAATATTGCTACGATTTATGTCAGAGAGTTCTCTGCCTATGTTTTCTCATAGGAATTTTATTGTTTCTGGTCTTACATTTAGGTCTTTAATCAATTTAATCCTATTTTTTAAATGTATGACTCAGCAATTAATTAATTCTCATTGCTATGTATTTCATTGTGTAATTACTTGGTATTTTGAGCTACATTTATTCACTTATCTTAATTTTTGAAAGAATATATATAGAAAGCTATACATGTAAATATAAACTTACATGTTTGAATTTCCAAAAAGAATGAAAAATTATGAAAAGTAAATTTCCTTACCACTCTTGATACCATGGTAGTGTATGTTTTATTTTAACTCTCTAAATCTAATTTCTCTGAGTTGTCTCCCTATATATGTGTTGACTAATAAATGAAAATGACAGGAATTAGGAATATTTTTTATATGACTTATTAACCTGTTACTCCTATATCTGTAACTAAGAATTAGTATTTATGGTTCTTTTTTTTTTAAACATCTTTATTGGAGTATAATTGCTTTACAATGGTGTGTTATTTTCTGCTTTATAACAAAGTGAATCAGCTATACCTATACATATATCCCCATATCTTCCTCCCTCTTGTGTCTCCCTCCCACTATCCCTATCCCACCCCTCTAGGTGAACTCAAAGCACTGAGCTGATCTCCCTGCAATGTGGCTGCTTCCCACTAGCTATCTGTTTTACATTTGGTTGTATGTATAACTCCATGCCACTCTCTCACTTCCTCCCAGCTTACCCTTCCCCCTCCCCGTGTCCTCAAGTCGGTATTTATGGTTCTTGATGTGTATGTTTAACTCATTATATTTTACCCAATGTACTAACACATTGCAGTTAACCACAGTACATTTTAAGGATTTCATTTTAATCTGTTGGCTTTTTACATACATCTCTTTGCATTATTTACTATAGTGCCTACTCTAGAGGTTAGAGTATGCATCTTAAACTTTTCACAATCTACTCAGAGTTAATTTTGGACCACTTCATAGAAATGTGAGCATTTTGTATCTATTTACGTCTATTTACCGTTTCTCTTGTACTTTATCATAAGTATTTTCTTTTTATATTTTAATTGAACCACACAATAAGCTTGGTTTTCTCTGTATTTTTCCTGTTTGCAATTTGGTGTGTTACTTGAAAAGGTAAATTTATTTTTTTCACCAAATTTGAGAAATTTTTGAGCATGAATTTTTCTAGTATTTGTTCTTTTTTTTTGGTCCAATCCATCTTTGACTCCATTGTACTTATATTAGACCTTTTGATATTGTGTTTCAAGTTTCTGAAATACTGTTTATCTTCTAATGTTTTTCTCTGTTATTCAAATTGGACAGTTTCTATTGATTTTTTAAATTTCATTGATTTTTTTCTGTCATTTCCATTCTGCTTTCAAGTCCATCTGATGAATCTCTTACTTTTCTGCTCAAATTTACTGTTTTTGCATTCATTTCAAGCTTATTTTCCTTTCCTTAGTTATAAAAGCTCTTTTAAAGTCCTTGTCTGATAAGGACTTTATCCAACATGTGGGTACCTTGGTGTCTCCTTCTGTTGATTATATTTGATATTTAGAATAAGTCACATTTTCCTTCTTCATATTTGAAGAAACTTTTGATTATGAAGGTAAAATTGTGAGAACTTTGTATTACACTCTATTTTTCTGAAGCTTGCTTATATTTTTGTTTTAGTAGGTAATTAATTTGAATAAATACAAATTGCAAAACTAGTCTTTAGAGAATCTGCTCCAAACTTGGTTTAGGTCTTTTATCTTTAGCAGAATCCTTTTGATTATGTTCTGAGTATGTCTAGTTCAGGATTCAACTAGAGAGTTGGCTGACTTTATGCTGAAGCTCCTATTCTGGCTGTTTTATACCTAGGATTGACCCTCACTTTCTGGTAACTGTGGCTACCCTGTTCTTTGTCCTATGGTTTCTCAGGCCAGAAAGACAGCAGAATTTCTTTGGAATTTCAGTCACCTTGACAACCATAACTTGTCCTCAGACCAAAGCTTACAAAACATGGTACTTACCAGATGTCAGTTCCTTCTTCCAAGTAGCAACTGCCCTTCAAGATATTCTTTCATTCATTTTTGGTGAAATTATCCACTTTAAAGGCCTTTGTTATTAGACAATTTGGTAGTATAAAATAAAATGTATACTATATATATTGTAGCATTCCAAGTTCTAATTAAACTTAGGAATTAGTATTTATAAAGATAAAAGATTTCATCATTGTAGCATTTTAATATTAATTAATTGGAAACAAACCAAATTCAGTATAGGATTGGTAAACTATTATCATCCACACTTAAAATTGAAAACTATGCAGCCATTAAAGTTTAGATAACAGACCTATATTTATTGATGTTTTAAAAATCCCTGATATATTGCTGAGCAAAAAACAAAAATTAATAAATACTAGGTATCATGTAATTCAAATTATGTAAAAGAGCATATATAATTACACATATATTGATGCTCTGAGAGATGAAGAATTTTAAGTGTTAACAGTGGATATATTTGGTTGGTGAAATATCGTATTATTTTTTATCTCCTTTCAAACTTCTCTAAACTATATTTGTTATATCCTTTTACAAAAACTATACAGCTCATAAAAACTTTTCTCTTCTTACCTCTACCTTTTAAATACAATTCCCAATTCTAAGAGTACCCTGTTTCTATGTCAACCTATTTGAAGGCCATCTCAAGTAACACTTCCTCTAGGAAGCTTGCCTTATTTAGGACCACTATAAAAAATTATTCTTATGCCTTGCTTCTTAGCTTTGACCATCTCTTCTAAGTCTTTTGAGTACCTAGGCTAAATACTACTTACCTTTTCTTTCCTTATAGATCTAAGTACCATTTATATGATAGACAAATTCCTAATGAAGTAGATTAAAAGTATCATCATGGGGCTTCCCTGGTGGCGCAGTGGTTGAGAGTCCGCCTGCCGATGCAGGGGACACGGGTTCATGCCCCGGTCCGGGAAGATCCCACATGCCATGGAGCGGCTGGGCCCGTGAGCCATGGCCGCTGAGCCTGTGCGTCCGGAGCCTGTGCTCCACAACGGCAGAGGCCACAACAGTGAGAGGCCCGCGTACCGCAAAAAAAAAGTATCATCATGATTTTACTTTGATAAAATAAGCACAGAGAAGAATGCTTTTCTCAATGTCAATAATACAATTGAAAGACCACTAGCAATGGTCTTATATCACAATAAGCCACAAATGAAGGACAACAAAAATAAACTTTATAAGATTCAAAACACACGAGATTCTTAATTTGTAAAACATAGATAAAGGTTGTGTGTGTGTGTGTGTATATATATATATATCAGGTTAATTTAATAAAGACACTGGTGAAATTAATTAAGAGGTATATAGTTTAATCATTAGTACAGTTAAAATGGTTTGGGAAACTCCACATATAATAGTTGCAGTTAGTAACTTAGGAGATATGGGGAGGAATGAAGCTTATCTTTATTATTATATCAAATATAATCATTTCCCTACCCACATTGTGTCATTTAAACATATTAAAACACAGATTGAAACCATCCTAGAGATGATTTTATGATTTTTAAAAGGAAATAACACATTTAGTTGCCAGAGAATAACTATTTCCAGTTGAAGATGGTTCATTTGTTTTGTCAGTTTGAGGTTGCACTTGATAGTCATAGAATCTAATTTTAGTGCCCTGTAATTCTTTACCAGTTGGGGTTCCGGGTTGCAAAAACAGAAACTAAAGCTGATTAGATTCAATATAAAAATATTTATAACTGGGTTCAAAGATTTATTAAAAATAGCCATATAACAGAGCTAAGAAAATGGCCTTGGAAGAAAATGACCCCAGATAGCCAAGAACATAGACTTATTACCCCAGGAGAGTGTCAGTGACAGTTAGACTGTTTCTCTGGTGTCACTACCATCGGACACTTTTATCCTTGTGGCTAGACTCCCAGTTCCACTACCTACCATCACTGCTACACCAAATATACTAGATTTCTCCACTGGAATAAACCTTAAACTTTCCTTGTTTTTATGACTTCTGTTTAGAACTGAAGTTTGGGGTGGAGCATTCCACTGACAAAACCTATGTAATATGTTTATATTGTTCATGCCAGGGGTTGTGGAGAACAAACAGTTTTCTAATCAAGACTCAAAGGAATGCAGATTCATTTTTCAATCAAGAGGAATTTAATCTTTGGTAGAAAAAAATATGTCATAATAATTTTTCATTTTCAAGGTGACATTGTGCTTAAATATTTCAACACACAAATATCTTCATTTTACAATATGCAAACTTATTTTAAGGCCCCCTAAAATAAATTTATTTTGAAAATTTAAAGGTAAGATTTTTTTTCTGTTTAAATTTATATGTAAGCCATTTCTGATAAAATGTTACATGAATGACTAAGATTGCAAAATTTTAAAACGTAAAAATAACACATTAAAATATTATTTGCAACAAGTATTAAGTGGTTGTGTTTGAGTCATCAAACTAGGCATTATATATTCTTCTGCACATTTTAATTTTCCGAGTTATATACATATGCCGTATACCTACATTGTTTTAATAAAATATAAAATAAATTTTATTTCATTTAAAAAGTATTGAGGGGGCTTCCCTGGTGGCGCAGTGGTTGAGAGTCCACCTGCCGATGCAGGAGACACGGGTTCGTGCCCCGGTCTGGGAAGATCCCACATGCCGCGGAGCGGCTGGGCCCGTGAGCCATGGCCGCTGAGCCTGCGCGTCTGGAGCCTGTGCTCCGCAACGGGAGAGGCCACAACAGTGAGAGGCCCGCGTACGGCAAAAAAAAAAAAAAAAAAAAATGTATTGAGGGAAAAAATGAGATAAATCTGATAAAAATACTTCTTCAACATTTCTAAGCAAAATAACTTCATAAGATATTAGGAAAAAAGGTATTTTTAAAAATCACTTCTAAATTAACAGAGCGTGTAACTAAATGAGATAAAATAGAAGGAGGCGGGAGGACTGTGCTTTAAAGGAAGCATGAGATTATGCTATTCTATGAGAAGTAAAATTGTTTCGTAATACCAAATGTATGGATTGGGTTGTTTGTTTTTGTGGCATTGAGCTGCATGAGCTGCTTGTATATTTTGGAGATTAATCCTTTGTGAGTTGATTCATTTGTAAATATTTTCTCCCATTCTGAGGGTTATCTTTTCATCTTGTTTATGGTTTCCTTTGCTATGCAAAAGCTTTTAAGTTTCATTAGATCCCGTTTATTTATTTTTATTTTTATTTTCATTACTCTAGGAGGGGGATCAAAAAAGGTCTTGCTGTGATTTATGTCAAAGAGTATTCTGCCTATGTTTTCCTCTAGGAGTTTTATAATGTCCACCCTTACATTTTGGTCTTAAATCCATTTTGAGTTTATTTTTGTGTATGGTGTTAGGGAGTGTTCTAATTTCATTCTTTTACATGTAGCTGTCCAGTTTTCTCAGCACCACTTACTGAAGAGACTGTCTTTTCTCCATTGTATATTCTTGCCTCCTTTGTTATAGATTAGTTGACCATAGGTGTGTGGGTTTATCTCTGGACTTTCTATCCTGTTCCATTGATCTATATTTCTGTTTTTGTGCCAGTAACATACTGTCTTGATTACTGTAGCTTTGTAGTGTAGTCTGAAGTCAGGGAGCCTCATTCCTCCAGCTCCATTTTTCTTTCTCAAGATTGCTTTGGCTATTCAGGGTCTTCTGTATTTCCATACAATTTGTAAACTGTTTTGTTCTAATTCTGTGAAAAATACCATTGATAATTTGATGGGGATTGCATTGAATCTGTAGATTGCTTTGAGTAGTATAGTCATTTTCACAATATTGATTCTTCCAATCCAAGAACATGGTATGTCTTTCTATCTGTTTGTGTCATCTTGATTTCCTTTTTCAGTATCAGAGTTTTCTGAGTACAGCTCTTTTACCTCTTTAGGTAGGTTTATTCCTAGGTATTTTATTCTTTTGGTTGCAATGGTAAATGAGATTGTTTCCTTAACTTCTTTTTCTGATCTTTCATTGTTAGTGTATACGAATGCAAGAGATTTCTGTGTATTAATTTTGTATCCTGAAACTTTACTAAATTCATTGATGAGCTCTAGTAATTTTCTGGTGGCATCTTTAGGACTTTCTACATATAGTATCATGTCATCTGCAAACAGTGATAGTTTTACTTCTTTTCCAATTTATATTCCTTTTATTTCTTTTCCTTCTCTAATCGCCATGACTAGGACTTCCAAAACTATGTCGAACAATAGTGGTGAGAGTGGACATCCTTGTCTTCTTCCTTATCTTAGAGGAAATGCTTTCAGTTTTTCATCATTGAGAATAATGTTTGCTGTGGGTTTGTCATATGTGGCCTTTATTATGTAGAGGTAGGTTCCCTCTATGCCCACTTTTTGGAGAGCTTTTTATAATAAATGAGTGTTGAATTTTGTCAAAAGCTTTTTCTGAACCTATTGAGATGATCATATGGTTTTTATTCTTCAATTTTTTAATGTGGTTTATCACATTGATTGATTTGCGTATATTGAAGAATGCCTGCATCCCTGGGATAAATCCCACTTGATCATGGTGTACAATCCTTTTAATGTGCTGTTAGATTCTGTTTGCCAGCATTTTGTTGAGGATTTTTGTGTGTATGTTCATCAGTGATATTGATCTGTAATATTCTTTCTCTGTGATATCTTTGTCTGGTTTCAGTATCAGGGTGATGGTGGCCTTATAGAATGAGCTTGGGAGTGTTCCTCCCTCTGAAATTTTTTGGGAAGGCTTGAGAAGGATGAGTGTTAGCTCTTCTCTAAATATTTGATAGATTTCGCCTCTGAAGCCCTCTGGTCCTGGACTTTTGTTTGTTGGACAATTTTTAATCACAGTTTCAATTTTGTTACTTCTGATTGGTCTGTTCATATTTTCTGTTTATTCCAGGTTCAGTCTTGGAAGGTTGTACCTTCCTAAGAATTTGTTCATTTCTTCCAGTTTGTCCATTTTATTGGCATACAATTGCTTAGTCTCTTATGATCCTTTGTATTTGTGCAGTGTCAGTTGTAACTTCTCCTTTTTGATTTCTACTTTTATTGAATTGAATTCTCTCCCTTTTTTTCTTGGTGAGTCTGGCTAAAGATTTATTGATTTTGTTTATCTTCTCAAAGAAGCAGCTTTGAGTTTCTTTGATCTTAACAATTGTTTATTGCATTTCTATTTCATTTATTTCAGCTCTGATTTTTATGATTTCTGTCCTTATGCTAGCTTTGGGTTTTGTTTGTTCTTCTTTCTCTAGTTGCTTTTCGTGCAAGGTGTTTATTTGAGATTTTTCTTGTTTCCTGAAATAGGATCGTATTACCTGTTAGAACTTTGTTTGCTGCATCCTATAGGTTTTGGGTCATCTTTTTTTCGTTGTCATTTGTTTCTAGGTATTTTTTGATTTCCTCTTCGATTTCTTCAGTGATCTCATGTTTATTTAGTAGCATATTGTTTAGTCTCCATGTGTTTGTTTTTTACATTTTTTTTCAATTCAATTTTTTTTTCAATTTCTAAATCAATTAGTAATTGATTTCTAATCTCAGAGCATTGTTGTCAGAAATGATGCCCGATATGATTTCAATTCTCTTTAATTTACCAAGGCTTGATTTGTGACCTAAAATTTGATCTATCCTGGAGAACGTTCCATGTTAACTTGAGAAGAAATTTTATTCTGCTCCTTTTGGATGTAATGTCCTATAAATATCGATTAAGTCTATCTGGTCTGATGTGTCATTTAAAGCTTGTGTTTCTTTATTAAGTTTCTGTCTGGATGATCTGTCCATTGCTGTAAGTTGGGTGTTAAAGTCTCCCACTATTATTGTGTTACTGTTGATTTCCCCATTTATGGCTGTTAGCATTTGCCTTATGTATTGAGTTGCTTCTATTTTAGGTGTGTAAATATTTACAATTCTTACATCTTCTTGGATTGATCCCTTGAGCACTATGTAGTGTCCTTCCTTGTCTCTTGTAACATTCTTTATTTTAAAGTCTATTTTGTCTGACATGAGTATTGCTACTCCAGCTTTCTTTTGATATCCATTTGCATGGAATATCTTTTTCCACCCCCGCACTTTCAGTCTGTATGTGTCCCTAGGTCTGAAGTGGGTCTCTTGTAGACAGCATATATACAGGTCTTGTTTTTGTATCCATTCAGCCAGTCTGTGTCTTTTGGTTGGAGCATTTAATCCACTTACATTTAAGCTAATTATCGAATGTTCCTATTGCCATTCTCTTAATTGTTTGGGGTTTGTTATTGTAAGTCTTTTTCTTCTCTTGTGTTTCCCATGTAGAGAAGTTCCTTTAGCATTTGTTATAAAGCTGAATTATTGGTGCTGAATTCCCTTAGCTTTTGCCTGTCTGTAAAGCCTTTAATTTCTCCACTGAATCTGAATGAGATCCTTGCTGGGCAGAGTAATCTTGGTTGTAGCTTTTTCCCTTTCATCACTTTAAATGTATCCTGCTGCTCCCTTTTGGCCTGCAGTGTTTCTGCTGAAAATTCAGCTGATAACCTCATGGGAATTCCCTTGTATGTTATTTGTTGGTCTTCCCTTGCTGCTTTTATTTTTTTTTTAATTTAATTTTTGTTAGCTTGACAATATGAGTCTTGGCATGTTTCTCCTTGGGTTTACCCTGTATGGGACTCTCTGTGCTTCCTGGACTTTGGTGGCTATTTCTTTTTCTCTGTTTGGGAAGTTTTCAAGTATAATCTTTTCAAATATTTTCTCGGGTTCTTTCTCTCTCTCTTCTCCTTCTGGGACCCCTATAACGCAAATGTTGTTGCATTTAATGTTGTCCCCGAAGGCTCTTAGGTTGTCTTCATTTCTTTTCATTCTTTTTTCTTCATTCTGTTCTGTGGCAGACAGTTCCACCATTCTGTCTTCCAGGTCACTTATCCATTCTTCTGCCTCAGTTATTCTCCTGTTGATTCCCTCTAGTGTATTTTTCACTTCAGTTATAGTGTTGTTTATAACTGTTTGTTTGTTGTTTAGTTCTTCTAAGTCCTTATTAAGCATTTCTTGTATTTTCTCAATCCAAGCCTCCATTCTGTTTTGAAGATTTTGGATCATCTTTACTATCATTACTCTGAGTTATTTTTCAGATTACCTATTTCCTCCTCATTTATTTGGTCTTGTAGGTTTTTACGTTGCTCTTTCATCTGTAACATATTTCTCTGTCTTCTCATCTTTCTTGATGGGTGGGACTGTGTTCCTGTCTCGCTGGTTGCTTGGCCTGAGGCATCCAGTACTGGAGCTAGCAGGCAGTTGGGTGCTTGGGTTTGGTGCCAAGATGAGGACCTCCAGGAGATCTCACACTGATTAGTATTCCCATGAAGTTCTCTGGTAATCCAGTGGCTCACACTTGGTGCTCCCACCACAGGGACTCAGGCCACATGGCCCGAATGGCAAAAAACAAACAAACAAAAGACAAACAAAGCCCAAGGCAAATAATAAAAACAAAACTGAACAAACAGACAAAAAAAAAAAAAAAAAGAAATGAAAATAAACAGAAAAAAAAAACCCCAAGACAAATTAAAAAAAACAAATCCAAGCAAACCAGCAAGCAAACAACAACAAAACCAACAAGGAAAGCAAAAATCAAAAAGACACCCAAACAAACAAGAGAGCGTAAAAGCCAAAACCAATAATAATAACGAAACGAACTTAAACAGAAAACAAAACAAAAATTAAAAAAAACAAACTAAAAGTAAAGCTAAGTGAACAAAAGCCCAACACATAAAAATGACAAAAAGAAAAACAAAAAATATAAAAAGGAGATAAAAACAAAATAAAAACAAAATGACACAAAACAAAGCAGAAATGTCAAAAGAACAAACCAAAAACAATAAGAAAAACAGACAACAAACAAAAAAGAACAGAACAATAACAAGAAATTAAATAAAAGTAGAAAAAGAAAAAATATATTAGCAAAAATAAAAATGAAACAAAACAGAACAACAGCAAAAATAAATAAATTAAAATAAATTAAAAATAAAATAAAGAAAAGCTCTCTAGTGCCTCCACTATCAATGTCCTTGCCCCCACGGTAATCTACAGCCAGCCGCCGCCTCCCCAGGAGGCCCTCCAAGACCCCTGGGTAGCTCCCTGGACCCACTTTGTCAGCCCCACCTTTTCATGTGTTCCTCTCACCATCATCTGCTCCTGAAGCTGGCCCAGAGCACACATGCCCACGTAGGCCAGCTGGGGCTCAGCAGGCCATCTGGGGCTCCTTAGGTGTGGCCACAGGGCCCAGGGCAGCCAGAGGAGGCTTTGCTGGGAGCAGAACATAGGCCCAGGACCTCTGCAGGCTTGCCAGGGGCTGAGTGGGTTGGGAAGAACCTGGCTTGAGGTGTGGGCAAGCCTTACCAAGAAGGCTGGGCCTGCAGTTGGGGTAGGGCATTGCAGTGGTGGCTCTGCCCTTTGCAAGCCACTCAACAATGGGGCCTCAGCTCCATGGTGGCCTGGGCTTCCTCCACAAACTTCTTGTCTGTGGAGGCCTTCCCTCCTGCTGCCTCAGGCTGTCTCCTCACCGCCAACAGCCGCCCCCTTCCTGGGTCCACTCTCCAAACCCCACTCTCCAGCACCCAGCCCTCCTCTGCACCAGGAGACACACAGTTCAGGCTGGGGTGCACAGGGCTGCAACACGGACTATGCACATAGGTCTTATTCTGTCCTGCCTTCTACAGACCAGTTGCTGCATTCCCCTCTGATCCCCTGATCTCCTGAAGGTCCTTCTGTGTCTCCACTGATCCCCCCCACCATGAGTGGGCTTTTTGGAATGTGGGAACCTCTGCTCTCCTTTAGCTCCCCCTCAGGGGTTCTGATCCCAGCCCATTTCTACTTTTCTTCCCTCGTTCCTTCTTTCTTTCATCCTACCCAGTTGCATGGGGATTTTTCTTGTCCCCGAGGTGTCTGAGGACCTCCACTAGTGTTCAGTAGGTGCTCTGTGGGAATTGCTCTGATACATTCTCAGTGTACTTGTGAGGAGATGTGAACTCCATGTCCTCCTATTGCACCATCTTGACTCTGCCCCCAGATCTAACCATTTCTAATCCTCAAAGGTTTACCATTTAGTTGAGGAGATAGATCATATAAAAACTTCATTTCCTAAGTTGAAAATTTGGTGTTACTTTTAAAATTCACACAAAAGAGTGGTTAGTCTGCATTGGGATAGTCAAGGAAAATTTCTCCTGAAAAGCATTAACTTGATCCAAAACTGGAAAAAACAGGGACAAAAATATTCTGTGAGGAAGGAAGATAACATTCATTGAAGGAAAGAATCATAAGCAAGGGTGCAGAAGATAAATGGTTTATCTAAAAGCAGAGTATACAGTTTTTTCTATAACATAAAAAAAGTACACTAGAGGGACTGCTTCAAGATGGTGGACTACAAGGAGGTGTGCTCACTCCCTCTTGCGAGAGCACCAGAATCACAACTAACTGCTGAACAGTCACTGACAGGAAGACACTGGAACTCACCAAAAAAGATACCGCACATCCAAAGACAAAGGAGAAGCCACAATGAGATGGTAGGAGGGGCACAATCACAATAAAATAAAATCCCATAAACTCTGGGCGGATGACTTACAAACTGGAAAACAATTATACCACAGAAGTTCACCCACTGGAGTGAAGGTTCTGAGCCCCAGGTCAGGCTTCCCAATCTGGGGGTCTGGCAATGGGAGGAGGAATTGCCAGAGAGCAGTGACCCTATAGGAGACTGAACTAGACTTACCTGCTAGTGTTGGAGGGTCTCCTGCAGAGTCAGGAGGTGGCTGTGGCTCACTGTGGGGACAAGGACACTGGCAGCAGAAGTTCTGGAAAGTACTCCTTGGCATGAGCCCTCCCAGAGTCTGCCATTAGCCCCACCTGTAGCCACCAATGCTAGGTCGCCTCAGGCCAAAAAACCAACAGGGAGGGAACTCAGCCCCACCCATCAGCAGACAAGCAGATTAAAGTTTTACTGATATCTGCCCACTAGAGCAACACTCAGCTCTACTGACCACCAGTCCCTCCCATCAGGCAGCTTGCATAAGCCTCTTAGGAAGCCTCATTACCAGAGGGCAGACAGCAGAGGCAAGAAGAACTAAAATCCTGCAGCCTATTTGAGTGAAAACGACATTCACAGAAAGGTAGACAAAATGAAAAGGCAGGGGACTATGTACCAGATGAAGGAAAAAGATGAAACCCCAGGAAAACAACTAAATGAAGTGTGGTAGACAGCCTTCCAGAAAAAGAACTCAGAATAACGATAGTGAAGTGATCCAGGACCTCGGAAAAAGAATGGAGGCAAAGATGGAGAAGATGCAAGAAATGTTTAACAAAGACCTAGAAGAATTAAAGAAAAAACACCTAGAAGAATTCAGGAACAGAGATGAACAATGCAATAAATGAAATGAAAACTACACTAGAAGTAATCAATAGCAGAATAACTGAGGCAGAAGAACGGATAAGTGACCTGGAAGATAGAATGGTGGAAATCACAGCTACAGAACAGAATGAAGAAAAAAGAATGAAAATAAATGAACACAGCCTAAGAGACCTCTGGGACAACATTAAATGCAACAACATTCACATTATAGGGGTCCCAGAAGGAGAAGAGAGAGAGAAAGAACCCGAAAAAATATTTGAAGAGATTATAGATGAAAACGTCCCTAACATGGTAAAGGAAATAGCCATCCAAGTCCAGAAAACGCAGAGAGTCCCAGGCAGGATAAACCCAAGGAGAAACACACCCAGACACGTAGTAATCAAATTTACGAAAATTAAAGACACAGAAAACTTGTTAAAAGCAAAAGGGAAAAATCACAAATAACATACAAGGGAACTTGCATAAGGTAAACAGCTGATTTCTCAGCAGAACTCGACAAACCAGAAGGGAGTGACACGATATATTTAAAGTGATGAAAGGGAAGAACCTACAACTAAAATGACTCTACCCAGCAAGGATCTCATTCAGATTCCATGGAGAAATCAAAAGCTTTACAGACAAAAGCTAAGAGAATTCAGCACCAAAAAACCAGCTCTACAACAAATGCTAAAGGAACATCTCTAAGTGGGAAACACAGAAAAGAAAAAGGTCTACAAAAACAAACACACAACAATTAAGAAAATGGTAATAGGAACATACATATTGATAATTACCTTAAATGTGAATGGATTAAATGCTCCAACCAAAAGACACAGGCTCTCTGAAGGGATACAAAAACAAGACCCATAAATATGCTGTCTACTAGAGACCCACATTAGACATAGGGACACATACAGACTGAAAGTGAGGGGATGGAAAAAGATATTCCATGCAAATGGAAATCAAAAGAAAGCTGGAGTAGCAAAACTGATTTCAAATAAAATAGACTTTAAAATAAAGAATGTTACAAGAGACAAGGAAGAACACTGCATAATGATCAAAGGATCAATCCAAGAAGATATAACAATTACAAATATATATGCACCCAACATAGGAGCACCTCAATACATAAGGCAAATGCTAAAGCTATAAAAGAGGAAATAGACAGTAACACAGTAATAGTGGGGGACTTTAACACCTCAATTACAACAATGGACAGATCATCCAGACAGAAAATTAATGAGGAAACAAAAGCTTAAATGACACAATATACGGGAGAGATTTAATTGATATTAATAGGACATTCCATCTGGAAACAGCAGGTTACACTTTCTTCTCAAGTGCTCATGGAACATTCTCCAGAATATATCACATCTTGGGTCACAAATAAAGCCTCGGTAAATTTAAGAAAATTGAAATCATATCAAGAATCTTTTCTGACCAAAATTCTGTGAGATTCGAAATCAATTACAGGGAAAAAAATGTAAAAAACACAAACACATGGAGGCTACACAATACATTACTAAATAACCAAGAGATCACTGTAGAAATCAAAGAGGAAATCAGAAAATGCCTAGAGACAAAAGACAATGAAAACACGACGACCCAAAACCTATGAGATGTGGCAAAAGCAGTTCTAACAGGGAAGTTAATAGCCATACAATCCTACCTCAAGAAACAAAAATCTCAAATAAACAACCTAAATTTACATGTAAAGCAACTAGAGAAGGAAAAACAAACAAAACCCAAAGCTAGAACAAGGAAAAAAATCATAAAGATCAGAGCAGAAATAAATGAAATAGAAACAAAGAAAACAATAGCAAAGATCAATAAAACTAAAAGCTGGTTCTTTGAGAGATAAAATTGATAAACCTTAGCCAGAGTCATCAAGAAAAAGAGAGAGAGGACTCAAATCAATAAAATTAGAAATGAAATAGGAGAAGTTACAACAGACACTGCAGAAATACAAAGGATCAAATGAGACTACTGTAAGCAACTGTATGCCAATAAAATGGACAACCTGGAAGAAATGGACAAATTCTTAGAAAGATGTAACCTTACAAGACTGAAGGAGGAAGAAATAGAAAATATGGACAGACCAACGTAAGTAATAAAATTGAAACTGTGATTAAAAATCTTCAAACAAACAAAAGTCCAGGACCAGATGGCTTCACAGGTGAATTCTATGAAACATTTAGGGAATAGCTAACACCCATCCTTCTCAAACTCTTCCAAATAATTACAGAGGAAAGAACACTCCCACACTCATTCTACAAGGCCACCATCACCCTGACATCAAAACCAGACAAAGATACTACAGACCAATATCACTGGTGAATATAGATGCAAAAATCCTTAACAAAATACTAGCAAACAGAATCCAACAACACATTAATAGGATCATACACCATGATCAAGTGGGATTTATCCCAGGATGCAATGATTCTTCAATATATGCAAATCAATCAATGTGATACACCATATTAAGAAATCTAAGAATAAAAACCATATGATCCTCTCAATAGATGCAGAATAATCTTTTGACAAAATTCAACACCCATTTATGATAAAAACCTCTCCAGAAAGTGGACATAGTGGAAACCTACCTCAACATAATAAAGGGCATATATGACAAACCCACAGAAAACATCATTCTCAGTGGTGAAAAGCTGAAAGCATTTCCTCTATGATCAGGAACAAGACAAGGATGTCCACTCTCACCACTATTGTTCAACATAGTTTTGGAAGTCCTAGCCATGGCAATCAGAGAAGAAAAAGAAATAAAAGGAATACAAGTTGGAAATGAAGAAGTCAAACTGTCACTGTTTGCAGATGACATGATGCTATACATAGAAAATCCTAAACATGACACCAGAAAACTACTAGAGCTAATCAATGAATTTGGTAAAACTGTAGGATACAAAATTAATGCAAAGAAATCTCTTGCATTACTCTACACTAACAATGAAAATCAGAAAGAGAAATTAAGGAAACAATCCCATTTACCATTGCAACAAAAAAATAAAATACCTAGGAATGAACCTACCTAATGAGGTAAAAACCTCTTCTCAGAAAACTAAAAGACACTGATGAAAGAAATCAAAGATGACACAAACAGATGGAGAGATACCGTGTTCTTGGATTGGAAGAATCAACATTGTGAAAATGACTATACTACCCAAAGCAATCTACACATTCAATGCAATCCCTATCAAATTACCAATGGCATTCTTCATAGAATTAGAACAAAAAATTTTACAATTTGTATAGAAATGCAAAAGACCCTGAATAGCCAAAGTAATCTTGAGAAAGAAAAATGGAGCTGGAGGAATCAGCCTCCCTGACTTCAGACTATACTACAGAGCTACAGTAATCAAGAGAATATGGTACTGACTCAAAAACAGAAATATAGATCAATGAAACAGGATAGAAAGCTCAGAGATAAACCCATGCACCTATGTTCAACTAATCTATGTTAAAGGAGGCAAGAATATACAGTGGAGAAAAGACAGTCTCTTCAATAAGTGGTGCTGGGAAAACTGGACAGCTACATGTAAAAGAATGAAATTAGAACACTCCCTAACACCATACACAAAAATAAACTCAAAATGGATTTAAGACCAAAATATAAGCCCGGACACCATAAAACTCTTAGAGGAAAACATAGGCCGAACACTCTTTGACATAAATCACAGAAAGATCTTTTTTGACCCACCTCCTAGAATAATGGGAATAAAAACAAAAATAAACAAATGGGACATAATTAAACTTAAAAGCTTTTGCACAGCAAAGGAGACTATAAACAAGATGAAAAGACAACCCTGAGAATGGGAGAAAATACTTTCAAACGAATCAATGGACAATGGATTAATCTCCAAAATATATAAACAGCTCATGCAGCTCACTATTGAAAAAACTATGCAATCAAAAAATGGGCAAAAGAAGCCCTAAATAGACATTTCTCCAAAGAAGACACACAGATGACCAAGAGGCATGTGAAAAGATGCTCAACATCACTAATTATTAGAGAAATGCAAGTCAAAACTACAATGAGGTATTACCTCACACCAGTTAGTATGGGCATCATCTGAAAATCTACAAACAACAAATGCTGGAGAGGGTGTGGAGAAAAGGGAACCCTCTTGGAGGGGATATGGGGGTATATGTATACGTATAGCTGATTCACTTTGTTATACAGAAGAATCTAACACAACAATGTAATTATAGTCCAATAAAGACATTAAAAAAAAAAAAAGAATAGGGAACCCTCTTGCACTGTGGGTTGGAAGGTAAATTGACACAGCCACTATGGAGAACAGTATGGAGGTTCTTTAAAAAACTAGAAGTAGAGCTGCCATACGACCCAGCAATCCCACTACTGGGCATATACCCAGAGAAAACCATAATTCAAAAAGACACATGCATGCTAATGTTCATTACAGCACTATTTACAATAACCAGGTCATGGATACAACCTAAATGCCCATTAACAGATGAATGGATAAAGAAGATGTGGCACATATATACAATGGAATATTACTCAGCCATAAAAAGGAATGAAATTGGACCATTTGTAGAGATGTGATGGACCTAGAGACTGTCATACAGAGTGAAATAAGTCAGAAGGAGAAAAACAAATATTGTATATTAATGCATATATGTGGAATCTAGAAAAATGGTACAGGTGAACCAGTTTGCAAGGCAGAAATAGAGACACAGATGTAGAGAACAAACGTATGGACACCAGGGGGCTAAAGTGCAGGCAGTGGTGGGATGAACTGGGAGACTGGGATTGATATATATACACTGATATATATAAAATAGATAACTAATAAAACCTGCTGTATACAAATAAATAAAATAGGGCTTCCCTGGTGGCGCGGTGGTTGGGAGTGTGCCTGCTGATGCAGGGGGCGTGGGTTTGTGCCCCAGTCCGGGAAGATCCTGTGTGCCGTGGAGTGGCTGGGCCCGTGAGCCATGGCTGCTGGGCCTGCGCGTCCGGAGCCTGTGCTCCGCGGCGGGAGAGGCCACGACAGTGAGAGGCCTAGGTACCGTAAAATAAATAAATAAATAAATAAAAATAAATAAAATAAAATTCTAAATAAATAAATAAAAAGTACACTAGTGGTAAAAAAGTAAAATTAAAGTGAAAAAATTATTTTTCTGATTTATTTATGGTTTTGCAGATTTGTATGAGCTGTCCATTGATAACAGATGAATTCACTGCTAAGTGTTCTATGATTATTCATTAATTATACAATCATAGGTTTTATGCTTTCAATTTAAGCATCATATATTTTGAAGTATAGAATATCAGGGATAAATATTGAAAACAAATCAATAATGAGAAACAAATTCCAATTTTTAATGATGTATTTAATTACCTGTTATGTTACTATACACTGTTAATAATCTACCTATGTATCACCTAAAGAGAATACCTTATAACTATGCTCCTTGTTCACACTAACCCTTCTGATACTTACCATTCTGAACCCCCTCACCTGTTCTCACCGTGCATCTTGCTCACACATACCTATGTTCTTCTAGCTCTTGACTTCTATCTTGGATTCTTATTTTTAACCTCTCAGATTTTGTATATGTTAAAATATCATGCTACTGATCCTTAATTATCTTCCAGTATCATATTTTTAATCTTGCTCTAATGTCATTTTCATGATACACCTCACTCTGATCCAGCCTTATAATCTGGGCCGCTATTTTTCTCTGTCCTTTGCAGATGAAGTATCAGAAAATTATAAAATTGGGGTTTCCCTGGCAGTCCAGCGGTTAAGACTCCACGCTTCCACTGCAAGGGGCACTGGTTTGATCCCTGGTCAGGGAACTGAGATCCAGACTGCCATGTGGCATGACCAAAAATAAATAAATTTTTAAAAAATGCCCCCCCAAAAGAAAACTATAAAATTCACACTATGCTTCCCTGACCATGTAGTTCTTAAATTCCATGCACAGTAATATGAAGAAGTGCCTTGGGCTTGAATTCTGGAGTCAGCCTGAGTTTGATAGCAACTGTGCTACCTGTAAACTGTGCATCCTTGGACAAGCTACTTAATGTCTCTTTGTCGCTCTCCTTCAGTAAAATGGATTTAGTGATATTACTGATCTCATAGGGTTATTGTGGTATTAATTGAAAAATTCAACATAAATTTCTTATTAGAGGAGCCTGACACTTTCACATTATCAGCCATTCAATAGGATCAAGATTACCAGTCTTGACCAAGTTCTTTTAAAGAAAAGACAAGCTCATTTGTAGTTTTGAAAGAATTCGTCACAGAAGAAAAATTTATGGGATCCACTTAGAGCAATACATCTTTGTCTTTGATCCATGCTGATACTTTAAAATCTCAGTACATTAGAACTTGACAGAAGATCTAGTTTCTGTGCCTTGGTAACTAGAACTTTATAAATCCAAGGGATTTTTCAAAAATATTGTTCTTTTTAAGGGATTGTACATTGTGAAAATTCAAAACTCCCTGCAGAAGAAGGTTTAAGAACAAACAGTTCTGGAAAGTTTCTTGTCCAGCTGATTAGCTTTGCCCTTTAATAATTTTTCTCTTACATGTGTATTCACACACTCATGAATCGTCCCTCACTGATCGCTTTTTATGCACTAATTTTCTAAATTACTAAAATAACAGCCAGCATTAACACAATTACATATGTTCATGGTGCTTCAGATGATTACAATAATCATTTTTTCATCCTTCTAAAATATTAATAATCCAACGATTATAATCATCATTAATTACTACTAACTTCATAGTCTACCACATAACCCCAGATAATGCAACACAGAAAGATGACAAAGAGAAGACTGCTCTGGATTCTTTTCTTCTCCAGAAGCTTATTTTAGTGGTTTAGAAGGAAAACATATGCATGCTAACTGAACTGAAGCTAACTGTTCAAGTTCTCCTAGGGAGGTAATTTTTTCATGCAACAATATATCTATTATTAGTTCTTAAACATTAGCCCTTAGTAAATAGTATTTATTCTGTCTGCGTATCTTGACAATGACTTCTCACTACATTTGCAGCCACCCACTGAGACAATCATTGCCACCATTCAGGCACACAACAAACTAAGGTTTTATTACTTTAATTTTCCCAACAAATTGCACCATGCTAAATTACAACACATGGAAATAATTTTTAAAAGACAAAGAGAGCAGCAGACTTTGCATTTTTATTAACTGAGCTATCTGTAATTTCAAATAATGGCATATATTAAGTATTGTCCAAATGTGCACACACATATATGTGTGCTGAGTGAGTGTTTTAACAAGCCTTAAAATTTCCTGAACCCTTTTGAAACTAAATGGAGAGAACTGTATAAATTATTCTTATTCTGGTATTTTTATAGCTCAATAAATTTGAACTTAAGTAACAGCTGGTAATCTCAAGGTGTGTGCATGCTCCAATAGTATATTTGTGTTTGGCAATTTAGAATCCATATATACATACATATATGCATATACATTACACACACACACACACACACACACACACACACACAAACATATTAGTAAAATCCCTAACTTCAAACGATAGGATGCACTTTTTATTTTTTACTGCTAGAGCTGTAAAATAGTCTCACAAAGACTAATAGAATTGGTCCTGAAGGATTATTTGATATTTGAATTGCTACAGAACAATGTTAGATTAAGAGTTCAGATGTACTCTGAAGATTAACAGTGGGAGATTACACTAATATCAAAGAGCTCAAAACAGAAAATGTCCTTTAACAAAGTTTCTACATTTCTCCAGTACTTTTAAGAGAACAGCCCAAATCTAGGGTAAGATGACTAAGTATAGCATATACTTTTAGGTTGGAGGAATTAGGAAAATGTTGTCTAACCATTATCATTCCAGTCACACTAATTTTCACGGTGTTTTAAGAACAAGACTCAGCTTTGGAAACAAAACAGTGGGAACTTTTTAGGATACTAATTCAAATGCCTCCCAGCTGAGTAATGATCTGGTTGTTGTTACCAAACTTATTATTTCAGGGCTGCTCTGTGAATAATGTCACTTGAAATTACTATATCCTTCAGTTCACTCCCATATGGACAAATGCCACCATTCAAACATCATCATCATGTTACCAGTTTGTCCTGAGAAGCTATTGAATACTTCAGTGTTCTCTTCATGTTTAATGAAAGATTGAAAGAAAGAGGGTTTCTGATGTTATTATTTATGCCCCATGAGAGCAACTGATTATTGCTAATTTTCATGCCCCTGTAGTGTCCATTCAGTGGTTGATTTCAGGAGAACTTAGAGCAGCTGGTCCCAATTCTGGCCCGTATCTGGAACCACCTAGGGAGATTTTAAAAATATATTTTACTGGGCTTTAACCCAAAGCTACTGAATAAGAATCTCCAGGGGTTATTCCCATCAAGTTATATTTAAACATGTTCTCTAAATAATTTTATTGAAGCTGTCCATGGACTGACCTTTGGGATCCATTGACTGAATTTTGAAATCAGCCTCAGATTTTAGTTCTGATGTTTTTAGCTGAATGATCCTGATCAAATCCAAATAATCTTGAACTTCTGCATCTATAAAATGGAGATTTTATAAAATGGACATTTATTAAATGTCCATTTTAAGTTGTAAGGACTATATAAGAAACAGATTCTGTCTAGCACAGTTCATAGCACACAGTAGGCCTACAGTAGGCTGTGGAAGAGACCAAAATCCATTGTCTCTTATTTCTGGACATGCAACTAGCTTGCATTTCTCAGCACATCTTGTGGTTAGTTGTGTTCATGTGACTAAGTCCAAGCAAAAGGAAGGCAGCAAAAGAAATGTGAACCACTTCCAGATTTAGACCATAAAGACCTCCACAGTGAACCTATAGTGATTGTTTCCCCTCTGGAAAACTGAATAAGATGACCTACAAAGTGACATTGGAATCTGAATGTTGATCATGGGAATTCCACAAAATGGACAAACCAGGGTTCCTGAATGCTCATGTAGAAGGCTATCCACCAATAAACTTCATTCTGGCATCTGTGATTTGGGGTTTACCTATTATAGCAGTTAGTACCCTATGTTTGCTGTTCAATTATTTTAGTTTTCTTTTTAAAATAACAGTAACATTTGAAAGATTTTTTTTCTCTCTTTACTTATCTATTGTGGTATTGTCCTAATTTATCAATTGTGGAAACTGCCAGGAATTTCAATGTTCATGAGATACAATGAGCACTTTCCAGATTCCTGCAGCAACAATAAGAACCCTCTGTGTCAAGGGATTGTCCTGTCCTTTAAAGATGATCATGTGCCACCGGGCACCATGCTGCGTGATCCCAGTGCATCTCTCCTTCACCTTTTAGAAAGAGCAAGAAAAATACACATAGTAGATTATATTTAGGGAATTTATTAAAATTAATAAAGGATACTATACTTGTTTGGGTTCCAAGCCACTACAAGCACTCATCATCATCTATGTGTCATTTATCTATGAACGACTATTCATGAAAAGTTGATCCTAAGACCACAGTGATTACATTCCTCTCTTCACCATTGCTTTTTGGTGTTTCTTTCCCTTCTCCTCTACCTACTACTTCTAAGGTAGCCCCTACGTTTATATCAACTCTAATATCCTAATATTACACAGGGCTGGTCAAGAAGGATGTTACTTTGGGAAGAACAGGAATGACTTGGAAGAGAGTGTATAGGGGAGAATAAAAATAAACTTAAAAAATATATTCTCAACGCCTCTCCTCCCCACCTCCAATTTCTCAGGGTAGCATCATCAATTCCCTATACTATTTTTTCTCAGTTCACTTATACTCCCTCAACATTCTTCTACATCCTGCATTCCCTCATATTTGGCTCATTTGATGCCTTAGGAAGACAGGGCCTCTGTTCTTCTTCTTCTTCTTAGAGTTAATTAAATCTTCAGTCCTTGGTATACTCGAAAACTCATTTTCGTGAATTTCTTGATTTGATTTTTCCCATAGGATCTCTGTTGGAGGTCGCAAGTATAGTTCACCTCACTTGCTACCTGAGAAATCATTAGTGACTCCTTGGAATGCTATGTTTAGAAAGGCTTGACACCAGGGCACAAGAAAGAGCATCCTCATCAATTAGGGATGTCTTTCCCAGTTGCAGGAGGAGAAGCAGTGGCATTCATGCAGGAGTGTCTTTCAAAAAAATAAAATGAGGAGGATGAACATTATTACTACATAAGGAAAGTTAAAAGGAGCAATTTTTCTTGTTTTTAGGAGTGGTGGGGTATGGGCATGCCTTCTCAGAGTTAAGAAAAAATCAGTCCTCATGCATACTTTTGAGATCCAAGTATGTTAAAAACCAAGGAAGTACAAGACAATATTAAAAATATGATGATATTTTAAATGCTTAAATTTAACAAGTAAAGGTTTCTCAGTGCCATCTTTCAGTCCTTTCAGTGTGTTCTCATGACTGTATGCATAAACTTATTTGGTGATAAAAGTAGAAGTCAAAATTTGAGGTCTTTCATTCATGGAGACTTGGCCAAATGGCCCTTGAATTTGACTCTGAAAATGGGCTATATAATCAGATTGATTTCTTTCCTCCATTGAAAGAGAGAATGAGAAACATTTGTCAGAAGGAAGAGTGAAAGAATGAAATAGGGAACATCAGGCCAATGCCTAAAGGAAGTGAAATAAGAGAAAGGAGGTGACTGCTAAACTATTTCAAGATGTAGACACATGGTATCAGGGGTCCCTGAGACTCATAATTCCTTAGGCCTTTTCTCCTATAGCCTTCTTCTTTGATGTTTTCCTTAGGTCCTCTTTCATCAAAGGGTTGACCACTCAAGCTGCTAATTCTTAAGTTACTTGCTGGATTCTTAACCCCAGGTGTTGTCAGTCACTACCAGAATCTGTAACTGGAGATATCTTTCTCCTGGTGCTTGATAGAGACAGAGGCTGTGGACAGAAGTTCTTGACCCATTGCTGCAGGCGTGTTTAAGTGTGCCCCAAAACTAAAATTGATATAATATGGCATTGATTTTCTGGTAGCACTTTCATAATTTGAACAGAGGTCTAAACTTTGGACCCAAGATATGAATTTAATAGACTTTCCTGTGCTGAATGGGTAATAACCATTGCATATAACATTGTGTCTATGGAAACATATCTGTCAAATTCCAAATAACTGACTTCCAAAGAACATTTGCATTGTACCAATTTGTAATTGGTAAGCTCATTTCCCTGCTTTCCTTTTTTCAGTTATATAATGAAATTGAATGAAACAGATGTCAGATCCACATCTCCCCAAACACTCATTTTTACCAGTTCAGAGAATAAATAAAGAAATGAATTTAATGATGCAAAAGCACTGACTTAGTTACACGTGTCCTATCGGATCCTAATAATTTCTCACACTAATGCATTTCTTTATCACCTTCATATTGCTTAAGAAGAGACAGAGCCAAGGAGTGAGTAATTGCTTACTAGATCGTGAAAGCTACAAGTTTGGCTACAGGTAACTAACACAAATTGTGAATTTATATTAACCTTTCTTGTTTCATATTCTCAAATATCTTTTTAATGAAAAGGTGACAAAAAGGGAGCTTTTCTCTAAATGTACTCTATGAATAGGCCTAGCTAACCTTGTCATCTGACTTTATTGTGATTTTACTTATGATTTTGGAGAACTGAGGAAGTGAAGTGCTGTGTATGATATAAAGTTACTAATTTAAAGCACATACAACACAACGTGGTTATGAATGGTATAGATATATGTGGTAACAGTATAAAAAAAATCCACAGGAAAGGTACATGTTGATATCAGACTATAGTTCCCTCTGACAAGGCAAAAGAATGGAGTGCTGGGAGAGGCTTTTGTTGTTAGCTGTATTTAGTTTTTAAAGATGAGATGCAAGTATGAAATAT
Source organism: Phocoena sinus (assembly GCF_008692025.1). NCBI lineage: Eukaryota > Metazoa > Chordata > Mammalia > Artiodactyla > Phocoenidae > Phocoena > Phocoena sinus. Next base: position 29,901,094 of record NC_045772.1, on the reverse strand, counting down.
ATTAACATTTTGTCTGTTATATTTTTTGTATATTTAAATATTTTAAGTAAGATTTTAAAAATATATTTTAAAAATGAATTATAAGATTGCAAATATTAACAAGTTCTATTAACTTCTTAAAAACTTTCAGGCAGTAACTATTATATGTGAACTGAATCACTCAGTTACTTAATTTAGGTTTAAAAAATCCTACTCACTTTTTGGAGCTAATTGTGAGTTGAATAATCTAACTTTCACACTGTCTTACTATTTTGACTCCACTTCATCTCCCTTAATAGGGTTACATTTGTTACTTCATGTAAATTTATAAATTTTAAATATGAATTTTAATACTAATTGTCTTAGTATTTTTTAATTTAGAAATAAATTATTTCACTGTGAAATATACATATTAGGGCTCTTTTTCATGTTAAGTTATATCAACTAAGATGATACTGAGGGTGATAAAAGTGGATTGGCACAGTTATATCACTGCATCATTGTAGAATAGCTCTTATTTCAGTTAGATTCCATAAAGGCATTATGGTTATTTAGGAAAAAACTTGGAAAATCCATGAAATGTTTTTCAATTTCTTTCCTTTAGAATAGGGTTTAGGTAGTTTAGAAAATTCTCTTAAAGTATGAGAAACACATTAAAAATTGGTACCTGACCTTTTGAGGACAAAAATTATAACAGAAAATAAAATTAATACAAATGTTAGCTTTTTCATTCATATAAATGATGATCTTTAATAGAAAGTCTCCAAACTTCCAGTTAGCCAAAAACATTCAAGGACTAAATAAAAAATCTTTCAGAATTAAAATGAATCATACTCTATCTTGAGATCTAATAAAATGGTGTTTTCTTTTAATTTTAGTCTAGGTGTAACAAAAATTGTTCAAATGCAGATTTGGAACTTACCAGTGTTCATATAACTTAAATGAAAGTTATAATCAGAATTCCACTGATTTAGTACATTGCTATAAGCAACTGATTAACATCTACACTGATTTAAGAAGAGCTTTAATTGCATATGTGGCTGCATGAGATAAAACAGAAAGAAAAGCAATTAGAGCAATTACCAGCATCTTCATCATTATGCTCATCTTTATCATAATGATGAGTAACATTTTTTTAACTCTTCACAGATTGCAAAGTGCTTTCATTGCCAGTACCTCTCAAACCTTGTAGACGCCTTGAGAGTGGGTAGAACATGTGTGATTTATTCTCCCTAGAGTTGGAAAGCCTGAAAAAATACAGAAAAATGAAAACCAATAATAAGAAGATGTTTATGTTTTTTCTATGTCAGGTAGCATTTTTAAGAGATGAATGCAGAAGGGTCCATTATGGGGGAAGAAAGTCAGGGAGATGTGTTGTGAGCTCAACAATTGAATTATGCTTAACTTAAGATAATTCCCCAGAGATCTCTAATGTTTGGTTAGAAATAGCCCAGATGACATTAAAATACACGGAAAACTATATATTTTAACTCATTATTATGAAAACATATGAATTGTTATAAAAGAGAATGTTATAAAAAATTCACATATATCCATCACCGATCTTCTTTCCTCTACATCCCCACACTCTCCCCACGTAACCCATATTATTTTTTTGAAGCAAGTCTAAGACATCATATCATTTCATTTAGGAAAACACAAATATACTTTATAAAAGAAAACTGAGTCCATTTGAAGTGAATATGACTTTAAATTATTATTTGATTGACTCAAAATTGTTGTTTTTCTTTGGAGATTTATTTATTTTCAAACTCCTGGATGAATTTAACCCTTCTTCTGTGTGAATAACACATTCTGCCTGAAATTTCATAGTCTTGTGAACTCTCCCTGGGACCAACCAAAAATCTTGTACATTTTTATTTATCTGACATAACCTCGAGTAAAAGGGGTTCAGATAAATGTCCACTGGATGACTGATTACATGGATAAATTGATTTAAACATGGCTAATTTTTGGTAGATCATAACAGTAAACAGATGGTCATCTTACAGTTTCAATGGAAAGGATTCCTATTAGCAAAGACACCCAGTTTTTAACACTGCCTGACAGAATGTGCTTTGTGATCTTGAGCAGGTCAGATAGCTTTTATGGATCCTTTGCTCTCACTAATAAAATAAAGGGGTTGTATGTTAGATTACCTCTAAAATATATAGATAACATGCTATTAAACTGTCAGTTGTGTTATTCTATCTCTGAAGTACTTCATTTCTTACTTCCATTATACACATTCATCATTTTGAGGCCAGGAATCCATGTTCAACAGTGACTCTTACCTTATTTAAACCCTATGCAAGATAGGGCTGCCAAATCTAGAAAAGGAACAATGATGAACAGAAAGTTGGCAGTCATTATAGTGGCAAATCAATCTTCAAGGACAAAACTTGAACACTGAAAGCAAAACCATTATATTGATCCAGTCTGTGGAGTTACATAATTTGAGCTTTCTTGAAATGTTGGGTAAAAATTGACCCTTATTAATTTATTTGGTAATAACTCATTGTAAACATCTGTATCAGTTTATTAATATTAAACTATAAATTTTTGAGGTTGATAAGTGAGCTTTTTATCTTTTTTTTTTTGAGTAGACATTTTCCAGTTATTCTCACTGCTGAAATCCAATGTGAAATATAGACATTAAAAATATGGAGAGATTGGATTTTAGAATTATTTTTAGAGATTGTTTTTAGGACATATTGTTTTTGAAGAATCTATTCAGTTTTTGAAGAATCTATTCAGGAGGAGAAGCCACCTATTGCCTGAAAGTTACTTTTAGGAAAGAGGCTCAGCAATACTGAGTTACATCATTGCCTTTGATAATGAAAGCCATAATGCTTCCTGAAGGACTTTGAGCATCCATTTATTAAATATTATTTAACGTATATTAAAACATTTAAAAGAAATAGGAAAATGCTTTCAGTGCCCTAAATAACATTAGCTTTCATCCATGTTAGTTTTACCTGACCTAGTAATCAGTTACTGCAAAAATCATTACACTTTGCCATATTTTCCTGTATGGCTAAGAGTCCTAACACCAAACCTCATTTCCCAAGAGTTGAGAATAGAGGATGTAAAAATTAGTGAAGCCAGAACTCCTGAAAATACTTTATACACCTACAACCAAAAACCCCAGAAAGGAAATGTTTCCCCTTTGGAAACAACAAAACAGATGCATACGTGTACTCAAATACACACGTGGAAACGCACACAAACACACAGACACATATATTTCTAACTGCAATTCAGCTGGACATGCTTTTGTCTATAAAGAGAGAGAAAAGATATAATTTGATAAAAATATTCTTGGTCTCTGACTTTAGTGTGTCTCTACCATGCAGACATGATACATTGTGCTAAAAAGTATCACTAGGTAACTTTTGAGGGATTTGAGCGTGTACTAAAACAGTTATTGTGGGCAAATATAATATTTTGAACTCCTTTAATGTAATTTAAATTATAGAGATGTAAGACATGGCCTTAACATTTTAGCATTCAAGGTGTAATCTTAGGCCTCTCGAACTTCTGTAGTAAAGACTTAAAAGACCTAAAATGTCTTAAACTTGAATGTAAAGACTTGAAGAAAAAGACTTTTGCATCAGGTAGGTTTTATCAGTCAGCTGTCTTAATGAGTTGCATCTTTGATATTATTTCTTGTATTATTTATAAAATTATTTTAGCCTTGTGTAGAAAATTACTCTTATCCAAAAAAATAGCTTTAGACTGAATATCCTATATGTAACAAAAGTGAGGAATTACTTTTAAGAAAATTATGAAACCATCTTTTTTAAAAGAAAGAGTGATGTGGGCTTATATTTAGGAGATAAACTTTTAAGGAAACATTTTATCCCAGTTATTTCCTTTTCAATTATTTAAGGTTAGGTTGTATTTCATAACTCAAGTTTGAAACTTCTCCCTGAACTTTAACCCAAATTTTCAGGTAATAGTGCATTAAGGCTCTCTGAGTACTACAAGAATACTTAATCACCTTATCATTGAAATAACTTGAGGGAAACATCAAAAATCCTTTTGAGAATGACATAATAAACTGTGGTAAACAAATGACATCTTTTATGATATATGTGAAAATCCTAAAATGTTTATTTTATGAGAATAGTGAGAGAATTAGTAGATGACAGTGTTGAGGTATCTGCCTCCGTACCTGAACTCACAACACTTGTCTAAGAAGTCTGAGTTACTAAAGATACATCTTTATTGAAAATCCATTGTGTACAGAGCTTTGTAAGAAAAAAAAACCTATGATATTAAGTGCTTGCTGAAGTCATAGCAATGCATTTATGGTGGCTATATGAGTAAGGGCTAAATGACAAAGCTAAAATCTGCTCAAACCCTCTGCGTCTATCAAACATCTAGAAATGAAAAACTGGATGTTGTCAGCTAATGGCAAATTGCTTTGAGTAAATAAATTAAAGCCACATCTTGGTGACTGCGTTTCTCTCTCATGGGGCTTACAAGACCCTGTGTCTATCAAGTTTTTCTTCAAGCTTAATCCTATTTACACCATTTTCCGTCTACCCCCAATATTTTCTTACCTCCGAAACCTGGTTAAAATAAATGTGAATAGCCAACTTCAATCCAATAACCAAAAGGCAGTAAGTAGCCTGAGCGAAGTGTTTTCTGGGTAAAACAACCTCATTCCCTTGGACTTGATTACCGTCATAAACCATGCATCCTAGTAGAACTATCTAGTACTACTAACAGTAGAGCTAACTACTGACTTCATTTATTTCATTAAGTCCTTGAGTTAATTCAATTTCCTGGCCCTGGAAATGGCTTCAGTTGACCATGGACTGGTGGACAGGCATAACATGCTTTCAGCAAAATGTTCACTTAAAGAAGACTACCTATATAGCTTCAAAAGAAAATAGTTAAAATAATAAGAAAAAACTTTAACTTGTAGCCACATTATGAAATAATTGAAAAAGGATAAGGGAGGTATAAATCCTCTTTACTAGAGCTTCCCCCTCCTTCCACTGACACAGTTACTTAAACCTGTCCAACTCTTGTGTGCATATGGACACTCCTTAGAAAGGAATAAGGAAAACACACTCACATACACTAGATAATACAGTCTTTCTTAGCAGTGATATTCCTTTCTCAGGAAAGGGGAATAAGAGCCAAGATAATGAAACTACAAAAGGGTAAATGGCATTGTAATATCATTTATAAGAAATATCTATTTGGTCTTCATCCACAGTTCATTTTTCTTAGCTCCCAAAAACCTTTGAATATCCTAGGTGTCAAAAGTGATAAAGGTGTCTTTGTCACATTTGTCTGCAGCACTTTATGTTAGCCAGGTGACTTTTGAAAAGCACCTATGGATGGGGGCTCGTTGCCAGAACCAACTTTCAGTTCCAGCCCCAGATAGCCAGGGAAGGGAGAGGGCCTGGAGGTTGAATCAATTGCCAATAGGCAATGGTTTAATCAGTCATAACTATGTAATGAAGCCTCTGTAAAAAACCCAAGAGGACAGAGTTTGGGGAGCTTCTGGGTTGGTGAACATTTAGAGGTGCTGGGACAGTGGCTCCTGGAGAGGGCATGGAATCTCCGTGTCTTTTTCCAGTGCCTTGCCCTGTGCCTCTCTTCCATCTAATTGTTCCTGAGTAATATCTTTTTATTATAAACTGGTGACCTAGTAAGTACAATGTCTCTTTGAGTTGTGAGCCACTCTAGCAAATTAGTCAAACCCGAGGAAGGGGGCATGGGAACCTCTGATTTATAGCCAGTGATCAGAAGTACAGGTAACAACATGGGCTTGCAACTGGCATCTGAAGTGCAGGGCGAGTGTGGGGGGCAGTCTTGTAGAACTGAACCCTTAACCTGTAGAACCAGCTGCTAACTCCGAGAGATAGTGTCAGATTTGACTTGAGTTGTAGGATATGCAACTTGTGTTTGAGAATTGCATGTTGGTATGGGGAAACCTCCACACATGCACACGCACACACATTGGAGTTGGGTCCAAGAACCTAATTTAGTTATGCTAGATCAGGTCAGTGATTTTCACCTAGCCCTCGTATTTTTTAAATGTGGGATGCGTATTCTTGGTTGTATCTGAAATTGACAACAAAAGACATGGCATTAAATAACGTTGACTCACATAGTGAGGAATATTCAATTTTCTATTCTCTTAATCCTTCGGTTGACTTCATAAGTAGACCGTGTATTTTTTATATTTTGGGAATATATAGTTAATACCTCTTTGTTTAATATTTCCTAATTGTCCTTTATAATAATGAGAGACCTCAGCTCAGAATCTCCTTCAGGCAACAGCAACAGTTAAAATTTAATGCTTCAAAAAATAACTAGTTACAGTTTTCTATTTATTTTACTGACTATACACAATCTTCTTCAAAATAAATAAGTTGGATACAGAGGAACTGGATAATAAGTCAAGACTATATTGACTCTTCCAAAATGCTGACTTTTGAGGATATGAAATATGAATAGTATCCTGACTTTACTGGAAAGATAATAAAAAATAGAAGCTACCTTAACCAATACTAATTATTTCTTAGCTAGAAATCCTATCTTATATTATTTTTTCAGGCTAGAAATGAATATTTTTTAAAGTCTCGTTCTAGTTAAAAACTTCAAGATTTGTAACTTGTATATCCAAGGTCCTAAATTTATACCTATCTGGTATTGAATACTTAAAAGTCATCCCTCATTTGCTTTCTTCATCTTCTGTAGCACCTCCCAGTGTGTCAACTAATAGCTGAAATGTCTATGGGAAGAATCAGAAAGCTGGGACTACTGGAGATCAGGAATAATCCCATTCATCTAGTCAGTCATTTTTTTTTCAATCAGTCAGTATTTATAAAGCCCTCTTATGTGCCAGTTCTATGTTATAAAATTAACTCTAAGTAAAATATGATATGTGATCCCAAGGCTGTAGTTGTTGTAAAACAAACTCATTTGACTTACAAATATATTTTGTTTGTCAAGGAAAGCTATAAGAAAAACTGAGTATCAGAGTTTTCCCTGAAGGATGTGCCATGTCTAAGTCCATAGCTCTCCACCATTTCCTGTTTACTACACCTGAACTTCTACTAGTTGTATCCCCTTCTTGTCCCCCTAAAGGCAATGAACTGATTATTCCCAGTTTAGAATATATTGGAGAGTCTTTATTTTTGGACACTTCGTTTAATTAAACAAATTGAATAAATTGGTCTGCACAGAGCACTGGGTACTGTGGGAACATGCAGAAGGGCATCCTAGCGATCTTGGTGTAAATTAAGACTGAGATAAATTTTGAGAAGCAAGTAACTGTTATCCCAGTGAAAAAGAAAATAAAGAGAAAAATGTTCCCCAGGCAAAGGGAAGAACACATGAAAAGATGTAGCAGCTAGAGGCAGATAATGTTGCAGCAGAGCACATAATAAAGTTTTATGAGAAAGAGAGGCAAAAAATGAGATGAAGTCTGAAGGAGAGAGTCTGAAGCCAGATTAAGAAAGGCCTTTTACACCATAATAAGAAATTTGGAACTTATCTTTAAAATAGAGGGTTGGTACAAGTGGTAACTCATATCTTCCCAGGTAACAGCTAGCTTGAAGATAATCAAGGGTTTGATGATGACAATGTCTACTGCTCTGGGTCCAATCCTATTTGGTTTGCAGGACCAAGTTCCCCTAGTCCTTCATTTACTTGTAGATCCTGAGTTAATTTCATACTCCCCCTGAGCATATGCTCTCTTGGGCTTCTTTCTCTGGCATCCTTCAAGTGATTCATCCTTAAAGTGGCATCCATCCCACGGGAGGGGAGCACTCCAAATAACTGAATCAGATATCTTGGCCTCTAAGTTGCTTTTTCACACCAAAGCCCTGGAAGCACATTGAAAATTAGATAAATTAAGGTTCAAGGTGACTGTGATTCCCACTCATTTCTTCCTTCTCTTTCTCTATTTTTCTTCATATTTTCTATCTACCTACTATTCATGGAGGACTAGAAGGGTTTTTACTCTATTTTTGTAATCAGCTGAGTGCTCTTCCAAGGTACAGCATTTCAAAAATTGAATTGGAAAAAAAAAAGAGCATGCTGCCAAAACCGAAAGAGATGATATGCTCCATTATAAAATAAAATATTCAGAGTATCATTTATATGTTTAAATTATTCATTACAATGACAGAAAATTAAGATGATTATTTTCTTCCTGTGATGCATGTCATGTTTCTCACAACAAGTGGAAAATAAGACAGTCAGTCCTTTCTGTGTCAGGCCTGAATTGTTTCTTCTCTTAATGGGTTTAGTGAAATTTTATAAGCAGTTACACTGATTTTAAGCACCCTGAATAAAAGATTAATAAGAATTAGGAAAACTGTCACTTATGAGTGCACCGTCACAGCTCCAGAAAGTCTTCAAGAAACTCACAAAATGTATGGGCTTCTTTGTCATTTTAGAATAATATTTCATTTGTGTTCATTTAATCTCAAATTTCCACCCCCTGGCTTGAAATCTGTCATTGGTTCCTCATAAACTTCAAGATAGACATAAACTCTAACCACGGCATATAAAGGTGTAATGACTCATTCATTCATTGATTTAGCCATCACTCAACAAGTATTCATTGAGCAACTATTATATGTCATACTCTTTACTAGTTGTATTGCCCATCTGGTTTCTAGTTAGCTTTTAGGCTTTTATGCTACCATGTTCCCTCTTACACTGTTTATGACGGCCATCCTGACCTGCTTGCAATTCCCAGAACAGGCTCAGCCTAGTCACACTTCCACATCTTCCCTATCCTATTTCCATGCCAAGAATGCCCTTTACCTCTCATCTTTCTAGTTCAGTGTTTCAACAACACAGCTCGTCTTCAAAATCACATGGGAGATTTAAAAAATACATTACAGGTACCCAACCTCAAAGATTTGGATTCAGTAGATCTCCAGTGGGAACTGAAAATCTCATATTTACAACAGAATCACAGGGGATTGAGATAATCAGGGTGATTTTGAAACACTTGACCAATTAATATCACCTTACTGTTTATGGTTTGACTTAGGTGCCATCTCCATTAACAATAGTAGTTGACCTCATCTGTTTACTTATGTGATCCTATCATGTATTCACTAAACAGCATTTGTATTCCTCAAATTATACTCAAGTTATTCATATTTTAGGGTTGTTTTTCCTAGACTGTCAGCAATTAGAGTATCTTTTTCATTCTTTATTCTCAGTCATAAGCAGTGTCAGGCATGCAGAAGCCTGGACCAATGTTTGTTCAATAAGTGAATGAGTTTAAAATCAATTATTTTTATTTACATTAAGGATGCCTTGAAAATAGGGAAGACTTTGCAGTACCTAGACAAATATTACTGACTTTTGTGGCTTAGAAGTACAATTCCCATTGAGCCATACCATTTAATACACTGTAAAATTTTATATATATATATATATAATTATGTTATATATAACAGAATATATAAAGAATTACAAATCAACAAGAAAAAGGCAATCATCTTAAGACCAATGGTAATAAGAGAAATTACACATTAAAAAAATCACAATGAGGGCTTCCCTGGTGGCGCAGTGGTTGAGAACCCGCCTGCCGATGCAGGGGACACGGGTTCATGCCCCGGTCCGGGAGGATCCCACATGCCAAGAGCGGCTGGGCCTGTGGGCCATGGCCGCTGAGCCTGCGCGTCCAGAGCCTGTGCTCCGCAACGGGAGAGGACACAGCAGTGAGAGGCCCAAGTACCGCAAAAAAAAAAAAATATCACAATGAGATATCAGTTCACACATTTAAATTAAAAGTCAGAATATCCAGCAATGTCAATTGTTGGGCGGTAATGTGGACCCCATGGGACAGCTGTACTCTTTGGATGGGTGGAAAGTAACTTGTCACAATGATTTTGGGGAACAATTTGGCAATGTCTAGAATACTTGAATATGTTTCTCTCTTATAACTGCATTTCCACAGCTAGACAAAATTTTGCATGAGTACATAAGGCGATATAAAAAAATATTTATAACAGAGTTGCTTATAACAGCAAATTTTGAAACAATATGAATAAAAGAATGCATAAGCCATTTAAAATATATTATATAAGATGGGACACTTTAAAATAGTTACAGAAATTAATGTCACCCATGTGACATCAATTTGTACAAACTTCACAAACATAATCCTGAATAAACAAAAGTAAATTGCAAAAAAGTTCACATTAAGAAAAAAATATGTACAAATGATAATGACTTTACATGCAGAGAAGAAAATGAAAATACTTTTCAGCAGTATATATAACAGAATGTCAGATGGACTTTAAATCTCCTTATACATTTAATTACATGGACATAAGCCAAATAATTTTTTGTGACGCCTCCAACTCATCCGTACTATGTTTTTGGCAGCACTAATGGGAGCTGTTTTATGAAGAATCCCATCAAAGCTATATTTTTTTTTTTGGTTCTCTCTCAGGTTTGTTGTGAAAAGCAGAAGTCTCCAAGCCAGGAAACTTTTTATTACAATTTTCATCTTTGGAATGCCTAAATTGTTCAAGAAAATTAAAACCAAAATATTGTCAAGTAATTCACAGTAAAAATAAAGAAAAACATTATTAATGTGGAGAAACTTTTCCTTTTTTCAGAAGTTAACTACCTATTTTTATTTCTGCAAAAACTCAATATAAAACTTATGATTATCTCTTCTCTTTTAGTATTTACATTTTAAAAATTAAACAGTGAGAATACTATGCTTCCAGACACTTTCATGATTTTATTCATCTTTATGATAGATTAAATAAAACCACAAATTCTTTGTAGCAACTAGCATCAAGAGATGAAGTCTAATTCCTCATGCCTTGAATATTGGCTGGCCTTGTGACACCCTTTAACCAATAAAATATGCTGGAAATTATGTTGTGTGAGTTCAGTAGCTATGACCTCAAGAGGATTTACAGTATTTGCCTTTGCTCTATTAAATTACTGCTCTAAGATCATTGTATAAGGAAGCTGGTCTAGCCCAAAGAAAGACAAGAGACAACTGGGAGAACCAAGTTGTCACAGAGGAGAGACAGCACCAACTTTTGGATAGGTGAGTGAAGCCATCTTGTACCTTATAGCTGAAGGGTAGCAGAATACACCACCCCCAAATATACTACTTTGGCGTATTGATTATTTTGAACTACAGGCACTTGAAAAACAGCAAATGCAGAGATAGCCTTACTATGAACTCCCCTGTCTAAAGACATATGTTTTAAAAGGAGCTCAGTTTTCTTAAATTCCCTCCCTAGGAGTTTAATCAACCAGAAAAGATTGCTTCTTATCACACCAGAGGAGACTAGAAGTCTACACCACACCCAGAAAAACTGTCACAAACTATCATGTCTTCCATTTGTTCTTCTAAGGGTCCATTTATGTTTCCAAAAAGTCATTTACTCTCCCCTAAGAGGCCTACATATCTCCTTTCCTTTCTCTCTTAAAATGACATTTAAGTCTAAATTCTAAGCTACCTCTTTGAATTATTTATTTTTTCTGGGTATCTCCCAGGTATTCATGATGTATACATTTTCATAACTTTATATTCATTTTTCCCTTTTTAATCTGTCTTTTATTACAGGGACTCAGTAATAACTAGAAGGGTAGGTGGAAAATTATTTTTTCTCCCTTACACAGCCCAGTTTATCCTCCAGTATCCATTGAGGTCAGCCAGGTAAATCAGCAGGGAGATCACCTGCCAACCCACAGGTTGATGAGAAATGATAAATATTTGTGGTTTATGCCACTCACTGAGTTTTGGTGTGGTTTGCTTTGTACCAATAGTTAATAGTTATAGAAACTAGTACCTAGAAGTTGGGATCTACTATAACAAAATCTTGAAATAATTGTGCCATTGATTTTAGGACTGGGTGACAGGAGAACCTGGAAAAGCAGTGAGAAATCTGCAAGCAAAGATAGGGAAGATGGCTGGAAAAGGTACTGTTGGAGGCTAGAGAAAGGGTAATCCAATGTGTTGTTGTGGAAGAACAATTAACAAAAATATTGACTACAGGAACTGAAGGTAGAATATATACATAATAAACAGAAAACGATAGAGGACAAATACAGACAGAAAGTTGAGAATGCAGATTGGTTTAGAGTGCATAAGATATTGAAAGACAAAAAGAGCTGAGGGAGGAAATGATTTGCAATTAAAATTTAGAAACAATATAGAAGTCCCAGAGAGTGTGCTGGGTTGGAAGTAGCTGCTTCCATTCTGCCTAGCAGTAAAAAATCCTCAACATAAAATGAGCCCAAGGGACAAAGAAGTCACCATGGCTGTGCCTATAAGATTTTTAAGACCTCTGAGAGATTTAAATCGGTGCCTCATTTACCTTCTCAGTCTGCCAAAAGTGTTTCTAAGGATCTTGAGGACATTGTATCTCAGCAGTTTCAGACCCTTGAACAATGGGCTAACCTTCTGACTTGCTTTGGCCAATAGAAAATGATTCCAAGGCCTGGGCCTTAAGAGTGTTTGCGGCTGCCATGAGAATCACCATTTAGAAGCCAGTCAAAAATACTGTAGGATGGAAGGCTACATGGAGAAGAACTAAAATGACCCAACCAAAAGTCAGCTCTGACTGCCTAAAAATTGAGTTAGGCCATCTTGCATATTGTAGCCACAGCTAACCGTCCACCTGAATGCAGTTGCTTAAGAGAGCCTGGGTGAAATATCAAAGGAGCCACCAGCCAATTTACATATTACTGCAAAATAATAAAGTGCCTTTTTTTTGGTATGCAACTCAGGATTGGAGGGGTTTGTTACAGAGTACTAATTGATAGTTAATAGTCTAATGTGATCTTCATCCCAGAAATCAGTGCAATGACTGCAAATGCAAATGCTAATAAGTTAACACAACTGGTACTGCTACCGACACATTTTTCTTTTTGCCTTTTTTTTTAACATCTTTATTGGAGTATAATTGCTTTACAATGGTGTGTTAGTTTCTGCTGTATCACAAAGTGAATCAGCTTTACGTATACATATATCCCCATATCTCCTCCCTCTTGCATCTCCCTCCCACCCTCCCTATCACACCCATCTACGTGGTCACAAAGCACCGAGCTGATCTCCCTGTGCTATGTGGTTACTTCCCACTAACTATTTAACATTTGGTAGTGTATATATGTCCATGCCACCCTCTCACTTCATCTCAGCTTACCCTTCTCCCTCCCCATGTCCTCTAGTCCATTCTCTACTGCTGCATCTTTATCCCTGTCCTGCCCCAGGTTCTTCAGAACCTTTTTTTTTGGATTCCATACATATATGTGTTAGCAAACGATATTTGTTTTACTCTTTCTGACTTACTTCACTGTGTATGACTGACTCTAGGTCCATCCACCTCACTACAAATAACTCACTTTCTTTTCCTTTTATGGCTGAGTGATATTCCATTGTATATATGTGCCACATCTTCTTTATCCATTCATCTGTCAATGGACATTTAGGTTGCTTCCATGTCCTGGCTATTGTAAATAGTGCTGCAGTGAACATTGTGGTACATGAATTTTTGAATTATGATTTTCTCAGGGCATATGCTGAGTAGTGGGATGGCTGGGTCGTATGGTAGTTCTATTTTTAGTTTTTGGGTTTTTTTTTTTGTTTTTTTTTTTTGCGGTACATGGGCCTCTCACTGCTGTGGCCTCTCCCGTTGCAGCTCTGGATGCGCAGACTCAGCGACCATGGCTCACGGGCCCAGCCGCTCCGCGGCATGTGGGATCCTCCTGGACCAGGGCACAAACCCGTGTCCCCTGCATTGGCAGGCGGACTCTCAACCACTGCACCACCAGGGAAGCCCCTATTTTTAGTTTTTTAAGGAACCTCCATACTGTTCTCCATAGTGGCTGTATCAATTTACATTCCCACCAACAGTGCAAGAGGGTCCCCTTTTCTTCACACCCTCTCCATCATTTATTATTTGTAGATCTTTTGATGATGGCCATTCTGACTGGTGTGAGGTGATACCTCACTGTAGTTTTGATATGCATTTCTCTAATGATTAGTGATGCTGAGCATCCTTTCATGTGTTTGTTGGCAATCTATATATCTTCTTTGGAGAAATGTCTGTTTAGGTCTTCTGCCCATTTTTGGATTGGGTTGTTTGTGTTTTGATATTGAGCTGCATGAGGTACTTATATATTTTGGAGATTAATCCTTTGTCAGCTGCTTTGTTTGCAAATATTTTCTCCCATTCTGAGGGTCATCTTTTCGTCTTGTTTATGGTTTCCTTTGGTGTGCAAAGGTTTTAAGTTCCATTAGGTCCTGTCTATGTTTTTTTTTTTTTCCATTTCTCTAGGGGGTGGGTCAAAAGGATCTTGCAGTGATTTATGTCATAGAGTATTTTGCCTATGTTTTCCTCTAAGAGTTTTATAGTGTCTGGCCTTACATTTAGGTCTTTAATCCATTTTGAGTTTATTTTTGTGTTTGGTGTTAGGGTGTATTCTAATTTCATTCTTTTACAGCTAATATAGCTGTCCAGTTTTCCCAGGACCACATTTTGAAGAAGCTGTCTTTTCTCCATTGTATATCCTTGCTTCCTTTATCAAAGATAAGGTGAGTGTATGTGTATGGGTTTATCTCTGGGCTTTCTATCCTGTTCCATTGATCTATATTTCTGTTTTTGTGCCAGTACCATATTGTCTTGATTACTGTAGCTTTGTAGTATAGTCTGAAGTAGGGAGCCTGGTTCCTGCAGTTCTGTTTTTCTTTCTCAAGGTTGCTTTGGCTCCTCCAGGTCTTTTGTGTTTCCATATAAATTGTGAAATTTTTTTCTTCTAATTCTGTGAAAAATGCCGTTAGTATTTTGATAGGGGTTGCATTGAATTTGTAGATTGGTTTGGGTAGTATAGTCATTTTCACAATGTTGCTTCTTCCAATCCAAGAATGTGGTATATCTCTCCATCTGTTTGTATCATCTTTAATTTCTTGCATCAGTGTCTTATATGTTTCTGCATCCAGGTCTTTTGCCTCCTTAGGTAGGTTTATTCCTAGGTGTTTTATTCTTTTTGTTGCAGTGGTAAATGGGAGTGTTTCCCTAATTTCCCTTTCAGATTTTTCATCGTTATCGTATAGGAATGCAAGAGATTTCTGTACATTAATTTTTTATGCTGCTACTTTACCAGATTCATTGATTAGCTCTGGTAGTTTTCTGATAGGGTATTTAGGATTCTCTATGTGTAGTATCAAGTCATCTGCAAACAGTGACAGTTTTTTGTTTTTTTTTTTTTTTTTTTTGCGGTACGCGGGCCTCTCACTGTTGTGGCCTCTCCCGTTGCAGAGAACAGGCTCTGGACGCGCAGACCCAGCGGCCATGGCTCACGGGCCCAGCCGCTCCGCGGCATGTGGGATCCTCCCGGACCGGGGCACGAACCCATGTCCCCTGCATCAGCAGGCGGACTCTCAACCATTGCGCCACCAGGGAAGCCCAACAGTGACAGTTTTATTTCTACTTTTCCAATCTGGATTCCTTTTATTTCTTTTTCATCTCTGACTGCTGTGGCTAAAACTTTCAGAACTATGTTGAAAAATAGTGGTGTGAGTGGACAATCCTGTCTTCTCCCTGATCTTAGTGGAAATGGTTTCAGTTTTTCACCATGGAGAACGATATTGGCTGCGGGTTTGTCATATATGACTTTTATTATGTGGAGGTAAGTTCCCTCTATGCCTACTTTCTGGAGGGTTTTTATCATAAATTGGTGTTGAATATTGTCAAAAGCTTTTTCTACATCTATTGAGCTTATCATGTGGTTTTTATCCTTCAATTTGCTAATATGATGTACTACATTGATTGATTTCCAAATACTGAAGAATCCTTGTATTCCTGGGATAAACCCCACTTGATCATGTTGTATGATCCTTTTAATGTGCTGTTGGATTCTGTTTGCTGGTACTTTGTTGAGGATTTTTGCATCTATGTTCATCGGTGATATTGACCTGTAGTTTTCTTTTTTTTGACATCTTTGTCTGGTTTTGGTATCAGGATGGTGGTGGCCTCATACAGTGAGTTTGGGAGTGTTCTTTCCTCTGCTATATTTTGGAAGAGTTTGAGAAGGATAGGTGTTAGCTCTTCTGTAAAGGTTTGATAGAATTCAACTGTGAAGCCATCTGGTCCTGGGCTTTTGTTTGTTGAAAGATGTTTAATCACAGTGTCAATTTTAGTGTTTCTGATCGGTCTGTTCATATGATTTGTTTCTTCCTGGTTCAGGCTTGGAAGGTTGTACTTTTCTAAGAATTTGTCCATTTCTTCCAGGGTGTCCATTTTATTGGCATATAGTTGCTTGTAGTAATAATCTCTTATAATCTTTTGTATTTCTGCAGTGTCAGTTGTTACCTCTCCTTTTTCATTTCTAATTCTGTTGATTTCAGTCTTCTCCCTTTTTTTCTTGATGAGTCTGGCTAACGGTTAATCAATTTCCTTCATCTTCTCAACGAACAAGCTTTTAGTTTTATTGATCTTTGCTATCATTTCCTTCATTTCTTTTTCATTTATTTCTTTTCTTATGATTTTTATGATTTCTTTCATTCTGCTAACTTTGGGTTATTTTTGTTCTTTTTCTTATTGCTTAAGTGTAAGGTTAGGTTGTTTATTTGAGATGTTTCTTGTTTCTTGAGGTAGGATTATGTTGCTAGAATCTTTCCTCTTAGAACTACTTTTGCGGCATCCCATAGGTTTTATGTCATCATGTTTTCATTTTCATTGTTTCTAAGTATTTTTTGATTTCCTCTTTGATTTCTTCAGTGATGTCTTGATTACCTAGTAGTATATTGTTTAGCCTCCGTGTGTTTGTATTTTTACAGATATTCCTATAATTGATATCTAGTCTCATAGCATTGTGGTTGGAAAAGATACTTGAGATGATTTCAATTTTCTTAAATTTACCAAGGCTTGATTTTTGACTCAAGATATGATCTATCCTGGAGAATGTTCCATGATCACTTGAGAAGAAAGTGTATTCTGTTGATTTTACATGGAATGTCTTATGAATATCATTCAGTCCATCCTGTTTAATGTGTCATTTAAAGTTTGTGTTTCCTTATTTATTTTCATTTGAATATTCTGTCCACTTGTGAAAGTGGGGTGATAAAGTCCCCCACCATGATTGTGTAACTGTTGTTTTCCCCTTTTATTGCTGTTAGCATTTGCCCTATGTATTGAGGTGCTCCTATGTTGGGTGCATAAATATTTACAATTGTTATACCTTCTTCTTGATTGATCCCTTGAACGTTATGTAGTGTCCTTCTTTGTCGCTTTTAAGCAACTTTATTTTAAAGTCTCTTTTGTCTGATATGAGAATTGCTACTCCAGCTTTTTTTGATTTCCATTTGAATGGAATATCTTTTTCCATCCCCTCATTTCAGTCTGTATGTGTCCCTAGGTCTGAAGTGGTCTCTTGTGGACAGCATATATATGGGTCTTATTTTGGTATCCATTTAGCCATTCTATGTCTTGTTTGGAGCATTTAATCCATATACACTTAAGGTAATTATCGATGTGTATGTTCCTATTACCATTTTCTTAAGTGTTTTGGGTTTGTTATTGTAGGTCTTTTCCTTCTCTTGTGTTTCCTGCCTGGAAAAGTTCCTTTAGCATTTGTAGTAAAGCTGGTTTGGTGGTGCTGAATTCTCTTAGCTTTTGCTTGCCTCTAAAGGTTTTAATATCCCCGTTGAATCAGAATGAAATCCTTGCTGAGTAGAGTAATCTTGGTTGTTGGTTTTTCCCTTTCATCACTTTAGATATATTGTGCCACTCCCTTCTGGCTTGCAGAGTCTCTGCTGAAATATCAGCTGTTAACCTTATGAGGATTCCCTTGTATATTATGTGTTGCTTTTCTCTTGCTGCCTTTAATATTTTTTCTTTGTATTTAAGTTTTGATAGTTTGATTAATATGTGCTGGCATGTTTCACCTTGGATTTGTCTTGTATGGGACTCTCTGTGCTTCCTGGTCTTGATTGACTATTTCCTTTCCCATATTAGAGAAGTTTTCCAATATAATCTCTTCAAATATTTTCTCAGTCCCTTTCTTTTTCTATTCTTCTTCTGGGACCTCTATAGTTCGAATGTCGGTGTGTTTAATGATGTCCCAGAGTTCACTGACTGTATCCTCAATTCTTTTTATTCTTTTTTCTTTATTCTGCTCTGTGGAAGTTGTTTCCACTATTTTATCTTCCAGGTCACTTATCTGTTCTTCTGCCTCAGTCATTTTCTGCAACTGATTCCTTCTAGAGAATTTTTATTTCATTTTTGTGTTGTTCATCATTGTTTGTTTGCTCTTTCATTCTTCTAGGTCCTTGATAAACATTTCTTGTATTTTTTCCATTCTATTCCAAGACTTAGGATCCTCTTTACTATAATTACTCTGAATTCTTTTTCAGGTATACTGCTTATTTCCTCTTCATTTGTTTGGTCGGGTGGGTTTTTACCTTGCTCCTTCATCTGCTGTGTGTTTCTCTGTCTTCTCATTTTGCTTGCCTTACTGTGTTTGGGGTCTCCTTTTTGCAGGCTGAGATTCGTAGTTCCTGTTATTTTTAGTGTCTGCCCCCAGAGGGTAACGTCGGTTCAGTGGGTTGTGTAGGCTTCCTGGTGGAGGGGACTGGTGCCTGTGTCTGATGGATGAGGATGGATCTTGTCTTTCTGGTGGGCAGGGCTGCATCTGGTGATGTGTTTTGGGGTATCTGTGAACTTATGACTGCTCAGGGGTGTGGTTGTGTTCCTGTCTTGCTAATTGTTTGGCACGCGGTGTCCAGTACTGGAGCTTGCTGGTCGTTGAGTCGAGCTGTGTCTTAGCTTTGCGTTGGAGATCTCTGGGGGAGCTCTCTCCGATTGATATTATGAGGGGCCACGAGGTCTCTGGTGGACCAGTCCTGGACTCAGCTCTCCCACCTCAGAGGCTCAGGCCTGACATCTGGTCAGAGCACCAAGACCCGGTCAACCACACGGCTCAGAAGGAAATGGAGAAAAGAAAAATAAATAAAATAAAGTTATTAAAATAAAAAAATAAAAAAGAATTATTAAAATAAAAAAATAAAAGTAATTTTAAAAAAGGAAAAAAGAAGAGAGCAACCAAACCAGGAAACAAATCCACCAATGATAACAAGTGCTAAAAACTATAGTAAAAAACATGTGCAGATGGAAACCTAGGACAAATGGTGAAAGCAAACCTATACAGACAATATCACACAAAGAAGCATACACATGTACACTGACAAAAAGAGAAGAAGGAAAAAAGAATATATGTGTATATATATTAGAAAAAGGATGAAAGCCACCAAATCAGTAACCAAATCTACCAATGATAATAAGGTCTAAATACTAAACTAAGATAAACATATAAATCAGAAAGTAGTCAGTTGCATACAGCAAACCCCAAGTCTACAGTTGCTCCCAAAGTTCACTGTCTCAATTTTAGGATGATTTGTTGTCTATTGACATATTTCCCAGATGCAGGGACCATCAAGTTGACTGTGGATATTTAATCCGCTGCTCCTGAGGGTGCATGGAGAGATTTCCCTTTCTCTTTGTTCACATAGCTCCTGGAGTTCAGCTCTGGATTTGGCCCTGCCTCTGCATGTAGGTCGCCCTCTGGCATCTGTTGTTCACCCAGACAGGAGGGGGTTAAAGGAGTGGCTGAATAGGGTCTCTGGCTCACTCAGTCCAGGGGAAGGGAGGGGTATGGAATGTTGGGTGTGCCTGTGGCGGCAGAGGCCTGCATGAGCCTGCAACAGCCTGAGGCGTGCCGGGGAAGTTGTCCCTGGATCACAGGACCCTGGCAGTGGCGGGCTGCATAGGCTTCCAGGAGGGGAGGTGTGGACAGTGACCTGTGTTTGCACACAAGATTCTTGGTGGCTGCAGCAGCAGCCTTAGCATTTCACGCCCATCTCTGGTGTCTGAGCTGATAGCCGTGGCTCGTGCCCATCTCAGGATCTCATTTAGGTGGTGTTCTGAATCCCCTCTCCTGGTGCACCCCGAAACAATGGTCTCTTGCCTCTTAGGCAGTTCCAGGCTTTTCCCCGGACTCTCTCCTGGCTAGCTGTGGCACACTAGCCTCCTTTAGGCTGTGTTCACGCAGCCAACCCCAGTCCTCTCCCTGGGATCTGACTTCCCAAGCCTGAGCCTCAGCTCCCAGCCCCCACGTGCCCCGGCAGGTGAGCAGACAAGCCTCTCAGGCTGGTGAGTGCTGGTCAGCACCAGTCCTCTGTGCGTGAATCTCTCTGCTTTGCTCTCTGCACCCCTGCTGCTGCACTCTCCTCTGTGGCTCCGAAGCTTCCCGCCCACCCAACCCCCGTCTCCACGAGTAAAGGGGCTTCCTAGTGTGTGGAAACTTTTCCTCCTTCACAGCTCCCTCCCAGAGGTGCAGGTCCCACTCCTATTCTTTTTTCTCTGTTTTTCCTTTTTTCTTTTGCCCTACCCAAGTACATGGGGTGTTTCTTGCCATTTGGGAGGTCTGAGGTCTTCTGCCAGCATTCAGTAGGTGTTCTGTAGGAGTTGTTCCACATGTAGATATATTTTTGATGTATTTGTGGGTAGGAAGGTGATGTCCACATCTTACTCCTCAGCCATCTTGAAGGTCCTCCCTCATGACACTTTCAAGTCGGGCCCCAACAAGTGTCCTCTTGCCCTGTGTTGTTGGAGCCAGTAGAACAAGACTGAGTTTGGTTTAGAAGCAGAGGAAGGCTTTATTCTTTGAACAAAAACTGAAGAGGCTGGATCTGAGCTCTAGAGCACACACTCCCCTGACAGGCAGGGAAGGGGCAGAGTTCTTGGGGGGAAGGCTAGCTGTGCTGCTTACACTGCCCCTGCACACGGCCCCACCCCCAGCGCCATCGCCATCTGGAATTGAGTGTCGTGTGCAGCTCTTCTGCACATGGTCCCGAACTGACACATCAGCACGGTCATTTCTCACCAGGAATTCTGGTCTGAAGTGTCAGTGCAAGGCCTCTGCCCATGGCAACCTATGAGCAAGTGAAACTAGACAAAGCACAAAGGAAAACAAAAGGTTAGGCTTTATTTTATTACCCGGATTCTATTTTTACTTCCCAGAAATTGTTAATGGGCTTTGTTGGTGACAGTAGTTCTCAGAGTAGAATCAAACATATCTCCAACATTTAGATTTCTAATGATGAATTATACTATTTAAGTGATTAACATAAAGTATTTTACATTACTAAAAGTACTACAGACCCGCCTCTTTACCCTGGAGGCACACTTGCAGCCTGTTTCTCCAGGCCTTCAGACTTGGGTCATGGACTGGAAGTATACCACCGGCTTTCCTGGACCTCCAGCTTCCAGAGGTACTCCTCAGCCTCCAGAATTGACCGTGTGGCTGACAGGGTGTAGGTACTCTGGCCAGGTGTCAGGCCTGAGCCTCTGAGGTGGGAGAGCTGAGTTCAGGACATTGGACAACCGGAGATTTCCAGCCCCTCATAATATAAATCGGCAAGAGCTCTCCCAGAGATCTCTGTCTCAACGCTAAGACTCAGCTCCACTCAATGACTAGCAACCTCCAGTGCTGGACACCCTAGGCCAAACAACTAACAAGACAGGAACACAACCACACCCATTAGTAGAGAGGCTGCCTAAATCATAATAAGGTCAAGGACACTCCAAAACACACCACCTGATGCAGTCCTTTCCACCAGAAAGACAAGATCCATCCTCATCCACCAGAACACAGGCACCAGTCCCCTCCACCAGGAAGCCAACACAACCCATTGAACCAACCTTACCCATGGGGGGCGGACACCAAAAACAACAGGAACTAGGAATCTGCAGACTGTGAAAAGGAGACCCCAAATGTAGTAAGATAAGCAAAATGAGAAGACAGAGAAATACACAGCAAATGAAGGAACAAGATAAAAACCCACCAGACCAAACAAATAAAGAGGAAATAGACTACCTGAAAAAGAATTGAGAATAATTATAGTAAAGATAGTCCAACATCTTGGAAATAGAATGGAGAATATACAAGAAACATTTATCAAGGACCTAGAAGAACTAAAGAGCAAACAAACAATGGTGAACAACACAATAAATGAAATTAAAAATTCTCTAGAAGGAATCAATAACAGAATAACTGAGGCAGAAGAACAGATAAGTGACCTAGAAAATGAAATAGTGGAAATAACTACCACAGAGCAGAATAAAGAAAAAAGAATGAAAACTAATTGAGAACAGACTCAGAGACCTCTTGGACAACATTAAACATACCAACATTTGAATTATAGGGTGCCAGAAGAAGAAGAGAAAATGAAAGGGAGAGAAAATATTTGAAGAGATTATATTGGAAAACTTCTTTAATATGGGAAAGGAAATAGTCAACTAAGTCCAGGAAGCACAGAGATTCCCATACAGGATAAATCCAAGGAGAAACATCCCAAGACACATACTAATCAAACTATCAAAAAGTAAATGCAAAGAAAAAATATTAAAAGCAGCAAGGGAAAAGCAACAAATAACATACTAGGGAATCCCCATAAGGTTAACAGCTGATCTTTCAGCAGACACTCTGCAAGCCAGAAGGGAGTGGCAGGACATATTTAAAGTGATGAAAGGGGAAAACCTACAACCAAGATTACTCTACCCAGCAAGGATCTCATTCAGATTTGACGGAGAAATTAAAACCTTTAGAGGCAAGCAAAAGCTAAGAGAATTCAGCACCACCAAACCAGCTTTACAACAAATGCTAAAGGAACTTCTCTAGGCAGGAAACACAAGAGAAGAAAAAGACCTACAATAACAAACCCAAAACACTTAAGAAAATGGTAATAGGAACATATATATCAATAATTACCTTAAATGTAAATGGATTAAATGCTCCAACCAAAAGACATAGACTGGCTGAATGGATATAAAAAGAAGATCCATATACATGCTGTCCACAAGAGACCCACTTCAGACCTAGGGACACATATAGACTGAAAGTGAGGGGATGGAAAAAGATATTCCATGTAAATGGAAATCAAAAGAAAGCTGGAGTAGCAATTCTCATATCAGACAAAATAGACTTTAAAATAAAGACTATTACAAGAGACAAAGAAAGACACTACATAATCATCCAGGGATGAATCCAAGAAGAAGATACAACAATTGTAAAAATTTATGCACCCAACTCAATACGTAAGGCAAATGCTAACAGCCATAAAAGGGGAAATCGACAGCAACACAATAATAGTAGGGGAGTTTAACACCCCACTTTCACCAATGGAGAGATCATCCAAAATGAAAATAAATAAGGAAACACAAGCTTTAAATGATACATTAAACAAAATGGATTTAAGTGCCCCAAAATGGGGAGATGACCTAAATAGACATTCTCCAAAGAAGATATACAGATTGCCAACAAACACATGAAAGGATGCTCAACATCACTAATCATTAGAGAAATGCAAATCGAAACTACAATGAGGGGCTTCCCTGGTGGCGCAGTGGTTGAGAGTCCGCCTGCCGATGCAGGGGATGCGGGTTCGTGCCCCGGTTCGGGAGGATCCCACATGCCGCGGAGTGGCTGGGCCCGTGAGCCATGGCCACTGAGCCTGCACGTCCGGAGCCTGTGCTCTGCAACGGGAGCGGCCACAGCAGTGAGAGGCCCACGTACCGCAAAAAGAAAACTACAGTGAGGTATCACCTCACACCAGTCCGAATGGCCATCATCAAAAAAATCTACAAACAATAAATGCTGGAGAGGGTGTGGAGAAAAGGGTACCCTCTTGCATTGTTGGTGGGAATATAAATTGACACATCCACTATGGAGAACAGTATGGAGGTTCCTTAAAAAACTAAAAATTGAACTACCATATGACCCAGTAATCCCACTACTGGGCATATACCCTGAGAAAGCCATAGTTCAAAAAGAGTCATGTACCACCATGGTCATTGGAGCACTATTTACAATAGCCAGGACATGGAAGCAACCTAAGTGTCCATCGACAGATGAATGGATAAAGAAACTGTGGCACATATATACAATGGAATATTACTGAGGGATAGAAAGAAACAAAACTGAGTTATTTGTAGTGAGGTGGATGGACCTAGAGACTGTCATACAGAGTGAAGTAAGTCAGAAAGAGGAAAACAAATACTGTATGCTAACACATATATATGGAATCTAAAAATAAAAAATGGTCTGAAGAACCTAGGTACAGGGCAGGAATAAAGACGCAGATGTAGAAAATGGACTTGAGGACACATGGAGGGGGAAGTGTAAGCTGGGACGAAGTGAGAGAGTGGCATGGACATATATACACTACCAAATGTAAAATAGATAGCTAGTGGGGAGCAGCCACATAGCACAGGGAGATCAGCTCGGTGCTTTGTGTCCATCTAGGGTGGTGGCATAGGGAGGGTGGGAGGGAGGCTCAAGAGGGAGGGGATTAGGGGATATATGTATACATATAGCTGATTCACTTTGTTATACAGAAGAAACTATGACAACATCTTAATGCAATTATACTCCAATAAAGATGTTAAAAAATATAAAATAAAATAAACATTTCCCCCCCAAAAAATAAAAAATAAAATGGTACTACAAACAAAAATGAGCTTTTTGAAAACAGGGCTTATATCACATATTTACAGTTGGATTTCTCTGACCACTCTTCAAGATTTAAATAGTCGTGAAGGACTGAAAAAGTCTTCCACTTCTGTGTTTTTCTGCTACTTCTTTGTATTTCCTGCTAATTTTTTTCATGTAAATGATGATAACTTATTGAGGGAGTAAAATTCCTTTACTATATACTCTTGTAATTCTGATGATATATCCATTGTGATACAGTAACTTTGATTTCATGCATTTGGCTTTGATTTTGATTGCATTCATGCTTGTAAGGCAGAAATCACACCTTCACCAAATTACACTTGCAACCCCCCTAAATTGTCCATGTATTTCATGTACATAATTTTATTTTGTATATAAAGTAAGCACAGTAATTCTTATGCACACTGAAGTTTGATAAACAGTAATCTGAGAAAGGAACAAATTATCTCTTTGCAGATGTTCAAGTAATCAAACCATTCTGCATTCAGAATAACCTTCAAATTGCAAAGGAGTATGAGGATGGGTGGAGGACTTCAAAATGTTTCTGTGTGCCTACAGGGTGAATTTTATGCTGTTTCAGTGTTAATCCTATATAAATATTTTTTTAAATCAACAGCTTTTTTTAATGAGACATTGGAGTACACCTTATGGGAGGTTAGCATCTAAAGGTGTCTCCTGAGTTAAATGCTCTTATGATAAAACTCCATGGAATTGTGATCCCCGCATTCTTTTTGTTAGCTTTTTCCTATTGTATTTTTGTCCAACCTTTTTTAGAGAGATTTATTATGAATTTACACTAAAAACAGTATTATATTTAAAGTGTTAACTTAGATACATATATACATATATAAAACTTATGAAAGGATCACCACCATCCAAAGAATTTATATATCAATCACCCAAAAAGTTTCAACACCCTTCCCTCTTCCTCTCCACATAGCCGGGCAACCACTGCTCTGACTCTGTCACTATCATGTTTACATCTCCTGTTATAACATGTACTTAATTTTGTCTGTCATTTTTCATTCAGCATAATCACTTTAAGTGATTGTCATTTCATAATTTTTACCAGTTTCACTGGGAAATACGTCATCAGAGCTCCTCACACTGTCAACCAGAAATGGAGCTCTTTCCTTCACTGCTTAAAGCATGGTTTCCTTTGGTTTTTTGAACATATTTATAGTTGCCTTGAAGGCTGTCTCCTGAATCAGACATCTGGCCCTCTCACATGCTCTTTCTGTTACTTGCTTGTTTTTCTCCTATGTATGGGTCACATTTCCCATTTCTTCGTGTGCCTCATAATTTTTTGTTGAAAACTGGCTGTTCAGATATCATGTTGTAGTAACTCTGGATGCTGATCTCCCTTGTTTAGGACTTCTTGTTGCCCTGCTTGCTTGTTCATTTGATTAGTGTTTTGGCTGGATGATTTTAGTGAAGTCCGTTTCCCTGCAATGTGATACCTCTGATATCACATCTCAGAGAGTGCAGGCTTGGATACGTACAGTCAAAAATGACAGCGTCTTAGCAGAGCTCTCTTTGACTCTTCTCCAGTTCTCTGTGTTAAGCTATCTGCCTCTTTTGATATTACACCCAGTGGTTAGGCTCCCTAATTGCCCGCTGATTGCTCTAAATTTTTGGCAATGCCTTACAGTATAAATTGCTCCATGGTCTGATCCAATTAAAAGCAGGCCCCTTTTCAGGAGTAGTTTTTAAAGGCAATTTTGAGGTTTGTTCTGAAACTAGAAGAGATCATTTTAGCTGTTTCTTTCCCTGATAAATAACTGGCCTATGTTTTACCAGATTGCTCCCTTAGAGCCTCCAGCCTCCTTTTATATGCTAGAACTCCAAATTCCCATTGATTTTAAGAGTGTAATTAGGCTTGAACTTTCTCATACTCTACTCCCAATAAAGTCAGTTCACCTGAAGAGAGCTTTGGAGCCTTCTGGTCTTATGGCTTGCCTCTCCCCATGGGCAAACTCTGAGTCATTGCCCCAGAACTGGGGGAGAGGACAGTGGACCACTTCTCTTGGGGTGACTCTTCTACTTTATGAGCAGGATGCTCAGTGAGGATGGTAGCCTCTGTTTTTCTCAGCTTTCCTCTACCAGCATGGAATCTCTGCCCCATGAGCAAGCTGGGGCAAGGACTTATATTTACAGTATTAACATATGGGGTCCCATTATTCTTAATCTGCCTTGCCTGGGTAGGGCCTCCACCCTATGAGCGAGAGCTGAATGGGGGAACAGAGCCCTCTACCTCTTGGCTGCATTTGTTCAGAATTCAGCTTCTGCATGACAGAACTTGGAAGGATGAGAAATGCTTGCTGCCTTCTCCTCCAGGGGAGATACTGTAGTTTCTGATAAAGATCTGGAGCAAGATAAAGCCCCATCATCTTGGCCACACCTGACCAGAATGGAGTTTCTGTTATGCTGAGCTGGGATTGGAGAAAGAGGAAACAGGACATGACTCAAGTGCCACCAATGCTCATTGTTCTTACTGACATTTAGATTTTATTAAATAAGTATTTATTTAGTTTCTGTATATCCTTAAGACAGTTTCCAGTGAATTTTAAAAGATTGAGGTTTTTTGGCTTTTATAATTTTTACCATTAACAGGTGTTTCATTGAGGAACAGGTTCACAAAGCTGTCATTCTGGAAGTCCTGTTTCCAGTTTTTGACTATTACATAGAAAGCTATAAGAAATTATTGTACAAGTCTTTTGTTTGGGCATATGCTTTTTCTTCACCTTGGGCAAATATCTAAGAGTGGAATGACTGGGTTATAGTCAGATTGTAAAGCAGGTCTGTGTTTAACTTTTTAAGAGACTATCAAACTATTTAAGGTGTCTGCAATATTTTACATTCTCATCTGAAGAGATTAAGTGTACTAGCTGCCTCACAGTGTCTTCCACACTTGGCATGGTGAGTCTAGTAGTATCTCACTGTGGCTTTAATTTGAATTTTCCTAATGAGTAATGGTGATGAGCATTTTTTCATGTGCTTACTTATTATCTTTATATCTTTGGTTAAATGTCTTTTCAGATCTTTGGTATTTTTTTTTAAACTGGGTATTTGTTTTCTTATTAATATGTTTTTAGAGTTCAGAGTCTTATTTTTTTGTTCCTGTATTTTTATGTTAGTTAGGTACGTTGCTTTACATTGTGAATTCTTGCATGCATCATGTAGTTCAAATTTTATTTTAGTTTAATTAAAACTTTCTTCTTTCAATAGCTGAGCTTAGTTCATTTTCTTATAAAAAATAAAAATAATACACAAAAAGCAAGTAGGAAATGCAGTTGTACAAGTTTGTACAAAAGTACTTGTGATGAAAGCCAATTTCCCCTGTCCTTCCTAACCCTCTGCATTCTCAGGCCTTTTTTGTAAGAGGCAATCCCTTTAAACATTTATGACTTTAGTTGTAATGAGGGGTCCACACGTATAGAGGATTTAGATGAAGCTTTATTTTTATTGACTTATCTTTCCTTTTGATCTTATCTATCCACTTTCTGTTGTGCTAGTTGAGTATTTAGCTAACTTTCAAAACACATTCACAAATATTGACAATTAAGTACCTTTGATTTGACATGGTTATAGTTACAATACACTTAAATTTCTATTTCTTGATTTCTTAAGTTCTTATTTATAAATATTTCCCAAATGAAGAATTTTCCACCTCTAGACTTTTGTCAATTTTACCAAAAATTTGTGTTAGTATCAGTAACACATTTAGCTTCTGGCAATATTGGCAAATGAATCCTCCTCTTCTATATTCCACCAACTTCCTCAAGTAATGTCTTTTCTAGTTTGCATCAGCTAAAAGTGATGACTTTCTTGTATAATTATTTGTGGTAGAGTTGGATATTTCTTACTGCCTTTCTTTTATCTTACTGGGAGAATAAAAGGAAAATAAAGCATGCACATTCTTTACTCTGTTACTAATGTCTTCCAGTTTCTTAATCATTTTTCTGTTGCTTGGGACACATTTTTGAAGAAATCCTTCTTAGATTCTTGAAGGCAATTTTTTTCCCACCATGTGACCAGTTACTTCACAAAATACACATCTGTTTCCTTGAACTTCACTGTTTCATAGAGTTTTATGCTTTTTTTTTTAATTCAAGCTTTTGCTCTTTCTTGATTTACTCATTTTACTTGAGTACCTCATCAAATGAAAAAAAAGGTGAATGGGAGCTACAGTAATACACGTTACTTTGGCTATGAGTAAACGTTAATTTAACTCAAATTGTCTAAATCATAAAGGAGAGTTATGTATTAGTTCAAGAAAAGTCCAGGAAGACCATATTTGTGTCCAAGGTTTTAATAATTTCATATAGCTCAGTCTCAATTTCACTTTCAAGTTTGGCCTTTTTAAAACAGTCTGTCTTCTCATGATGGCCACTGAAAGATCTAGACTTATAGCTATCCAGGGTTAAGTCCAGAGAAAGCTTTTCTCAGTAGCAACCATGTGAATATGTAAAAGCTACTAAATATGTCTCATGGCTGATAACGGTCATGTACCCACTGCTGATCGAATCAGTATGGGCAAAGAACATTAGCCCCACCTCATGGAGTTGGGACTTGTGCATAGAATCACCCAAACCATTTGAATGGAGCTTGGAAAAAGAGTAGTTCCCAGATGAAAATCTCTTTGCTAATAATAGAACAAAGCGGAAGTGAATGCTGAGATTACAATAAATTTCCTCCTCATGGCGTAAAAGTCCTTTTTATGTATGTTCAGTTTTGCTATGGTAATAAACAGTCAAAATCTCAGTGACTTACAACAGCATATATTTATTTCTGTCTCACATCATATGAGGGCTGTGGATCAACTTCAGCTCTGCTTGACTCAGCGTGGCTCAACATGGCTCAGCAGCTCAAATCTTACCATTCAGGGCCTCAGCCTGATAGAGTATCCCCTGTTTAGGATGTGCATTCTCACAGCAGAGGGCAGGGATGCAAGGGTGATGTGAAACCAAATCACACAGTAACATTTAAAGCTTCCAACTGAGATCTGGCAAATACCATGTCCATTCACATCTCAGTTGCCAAAGCACATCTACCTGGTCAAAATCTGTGGTCAGTGCCATAGCAACATATGCTCAGAAAAATCACAGGTCGATTGATAGGGATGTATAATCCTATTACGAGGAGAGAGTGAATATTTTTCAGTCACTATACAATCTACCACAAGAGTATAGAATTCTAGATTACAAACTATTTCCCTATAATTTTTGAAGGTGTTTCACTTTTTTGGCATCTGTTTTTACTGATGAAAAATATGAAGTTGATCTGATTATTATTCTTTATAGCTTATTGTATTTCCTTTAGAAGTTTTCAGGATAGACTCTATCTCAGTTTGGTGAAGTTTTCATTTGCATTCTTATCAGATGTTTTGTTCTACTTCGAGTATCTAAGTCTAAACATTTTATGTGTGTGTGCGATTTAATGTGTGTATCCTTTATTTTAATTGTTTTTGCTATTCTTTCCCTTCTATCTTTGCTAATTTGGAAGGAATATAGTGTATTCAATTGTTCTTTTCTAAATGTGAGTATCTCCATATCTTTAAGTTACATTGCCTAAACTTTTCTAGTTATCAGCTACAGAGAGTAAACGATATCCTTTGACTCCCTGCTGTGGAAAATTAAGGACTATTGTACCCTTCACTGTCTGGCCAACTCTCCCAGTTTTTGGTACACTCTGGGATATTTTTGCCTATTATTTTCCAATGTATTAACTTTTATTTCTATAATTAAAACACATTCCGTTTTGCAACTAGTTTTTATAATTTTTAAGATTTAATGGTATGCTTACATGGATTCAGAATTCTCTTCTAATCCTTTCATTCTTTGACTTGTTGATTTATTGTTTTTAATTTTGATTCATTATGTATTTGACTGCATTGCATTTTCATATAGACTTTTCCAAAAATGCTATATATATTAAATTCATTTATATTTAAAAATGTCTTTTCATTTTCTTTTTATGTGAATGCTGCCCTTGTTTAGAACATATTTAAAATATTTCCCCTGAACATTAATTAGATAGTGATCTTTGTTCTAAGTACTTTAATGTGCTGGAACAGCCTGGGTGCCAAATGATAACTGCATATTATTTTATGTTTAGAACATATACCAGTTTATGTCTTATTCTCAGGGGTTCTGTATTTCTTTCTTGTTTTTTTTTTTACATATGATAAACTCTCCATCCACATAACCAAGATTTGCTTTGCAGCAAATAGCTCCTTCTGTGCTTTCTATTCTGTTTGTTCTAATTGCTTTATTAGGGATATCTCCCTTTATATTTGCTCCTCCTCTTTTCAGTATGTTTTAATTCTAGCAAAATTTTGCCAAAAGTTATTCTTTTCTTTTAAAGTGTTAATTTTTCACATGTTTGAAAAATCAATCTTCTTTGCTTCTGATAATTCCATAGGCATTATATTTCTTTGGATACCACAAGAATATAACATAGTAATTCAGTGTTACATTAGAAAGGATCTTAGAAGCTACATAGACACAGTTCTCCCTTTATAACTAGGACCAGGAGGAGTTCAGAATGAAGAAGTTATTTACATATGGCCCCGCAGTCTACTACCTCCTAGTTGGGTTCAGACTACAAAGACACAAACCAGAAATCAACCAATGAGGAAAGGAGAGTGGTTCTTTATTACTCCCTTCTGTTTGTTCCTTGTCTTCAATTATCAATATTTATCATAGTTTTAATTGATTGGGAAGCATGGCATCATGATAGCCACTCCTTATATACATAGTACCTCAAAGAACCAAGTGAATTTTATGGAATAACTATAGCAAATTTTATTTCCTCAAATCCTTTCCATATAAATACAAGTTATCCTGAGTGAATATTGTTAAGAGCTTCCCTGAATTCATTATGTTTCAAAATGGAAAATATAATCGAAGTTATAGCAAAAAGCCAGGAAACTTAGATGACTTAGGCTTAAGCCACAATTTCTCCAGCATATTGTAAACAATTGGTTCTCTAGTCTATCTCTGATATTTATTAACAAGATAATAAAAATGGGGAAAGACGTGGTTTGAGAAAATGCTTTGCTTCATATTAAAGAATTTTAGTCATACATGTGCCAGTTCAGTCTCCTCAGAAGGAAATTAGCCACGTAAGTTTCCATAAGGAAGATTCAACATTTTTTAAAACGTGGGACCAAGAACCTTTTTTCATTCTTCAGTTTATGGAGCCAAACTGACACATTAAATAGTTATCCTGAAATTGTTTCTTCTTTCTCTGTTCATCAGCCAATCCTCCACTGGCTCACTTTAGTGGTAATCCTGGATAAATCTTTGCAACACAGCAACAAAAAAGGAAATGAAGTACAGATATGGCAAATCTTTCATAATTTAACATCTATCTATGCTGTTTCCTGTATATATATATATATATATATATATATATATATATATATATAAAACATGTGATATGTGTGTGTGTTTCCTCCAAAACATTTATTAAAATGTCAATAATAGAAAATTCAGTTTATGGAATTATGGATCATTAGATTTTACTTTTTCTTCTCTGATAAACCCTAGGAATTATTAAAAGTGCAAATAATTATATTATGAATTAAGCTTATGCCACATAAAATCACTTAAAGAATTATTAATAATTACTGTTACGAGAGTACACAGCTTATAAAACTTAAGTTTATAAGAAAGCACCCAAACTTACTTTTTTTTTGCTTTCTTTTACTTTTAAAAACAAGGGTTGGCTTAGATATTTGGCTTATACTCAAATATGTCCCTCTTAAAAAAATGACTGTATTATACTACTTTATTTTCTTTGCTGGATAAAATACTATTTTATTGGAGAAAATGATTTGATTCTTATGATTGCTGGAAAATAAATTTGAATTATATGTGAAGATATTTTGGACTATTTCAAAAATATTTTAACATCATTCTAAGCTTCTTATTTAAATGGTTATGGTGATTTACAAAATAAACATCCAGTCAAATATGTTTCAAGAACATTATTTATCCATTCTCCCAAACACTATATATCAAAATGTCCTATACACCCATGTATTTACCACAGTCTTGGTGATCAGCTTTTCCACAGCAAAACATTGCTGTTGCCAAGATGTTGGATTAATGACTGTGTTTACCTTCACAGTAATGGAAAATATTAAACAATGCAACATCTTAAGCCTGGAGGTCTGACTAATGCTGTAGAGCTAGTTGAAATTTGCTTAACTCATGCAGTGTGTATGAGAAGAATAACAACTCTGAGTCTTGTTCTTTGCCAGTCGGTGTCAGTAAACATATTTTGTACCAGCATGACTATTTTCATCCTTCTTTGTATACATTAATTCTATATTTTTGGGGGGATATGCAACGTAAAATACAGGATTTCTTTAGATATGATCATAATGTGAGCATGTTTAGATATGCCGAGTTCTCAGTAACATGAGCAGTGGGGTGGGAGAGAGAGATTATTGGGTTTGTACAGTATCTAAAATAAATGTGTCCTCCCTTAGCTGGCTTGTTTAAGGGCAGGTTGTTATGACAGTGAGGCATGTACAAAGGGATGAAAGTTCAGACCTAGTCTAGGCAGGTTTTGATGCATGAGAGAAAGATCTATTAACCAATTAAAGTTGGCTTTTCAGATTATGGCTAACACTCAAAGTCAGTCCTTCAAGGAGGACCCTAGTCAGGCATTGGATAATGGAAATAGGCCTCAGTTCCTGGGAGTGACAATTTCTTCTGGTTACATGGTTTTAGGACAGAGTTCTATTCCTAGCATATCATTAAAGGATCAGGTAGAAACACGGAAGAAAAAGTAATAGTCATATAGATATGTCCACCCAGTTGGTGAGGGAAGGAAGGAGAGAGAAGAAGAGAAAGAGAATTTCTGGAGATATTTGCAAAGCTAAATAAGAAGCTCATAGGTAACAAGAATTTACCTAAGATATTGGCCTCATTGTAGAAAGACTAATCCTAGGCTATGTCCTCTAACAGAGGTTGCTAATTTCCTTTTGTCTTGCTCAGAATTGACTTAAGAATTAAGAAAGACTAATTGGGTAAGGGCTGATTTGAGCAATTCTAACTATGATGAACCTAGGAAGTCAGGGGGAAAAATCAATAAAAATATCCCATCTACTCTTGTGATATCTCATTAGGAGTGGGAACATGATGATTTATGATTTATAAAACAGCTAAATCTATTTTATAGGCAATGCATATGTGGGTTTGTTAGGAGTTAATGAATTGTGAGATAATATTCCAAAGTTTGCATTTAAACTCTGCTGTAAAAAATAGATTCTGAACTCTACTCAATGTTCTGTAATAACTGATATAGGAAAAGAATCTGAAAAGGAATAGATATATGTATGTGTGTAACTGAATCACTTTGCTATACACCTGAAACTAACACAAGATTGTAAATCAACTATACTCCAATATAAAATAAAAATTAAAAAAAATAGATTCTGTAGGGAAAAAAGCTTTGTTATAAAGTATCAGTTTCTTTTTTGTGTGTTTTTTTGGTTTGTTTGTTTTGTTTTGTTTAGTATCTATCAAGTCTCAGTAACTTTCTGTATTTGTGCATCTCACTGCCATCACTAAGCACGATCTCCATGAAAGCCTGTCTTTTTCAACTGGATACTCAAAACCAAGAACTGGTTCAGAAAAAAGCCTCAAGCAAGATGTGTTGAATCAACAATATCCCATTACATGCTTAGGATGACTTAGAGTAATGGGACTTCTAGGCATTCATCAAATGCAAGTATCTACATTAAAATTTATGGTTGCAGCACTCTCTTGGGTATGCATAGATATCCACCTCTCCTAGCCCCCTTGCCTTTAGTATAGTACTTAAAATTTCTTTCTTTATCCCTATGAATAGTATTTCTCAAGGCGTTAAAACTTTGTTTTTCATTCAGACTTCTTCACTCCTTCTCTTACTTACATGCTCTAAGGCATAAATAAATTTAAAACTTAAAGTGTATTTGGAAACAGAATTATTTTCTCTTTTCTGTATTTGTCATTCTTGTTCACAAATAAATGGAGAAGTAGATAGATAGAAACTATGAGCTTTCTGTATTGGAGATATATTATTTTCTTCATCACTCACACACACGCAAATGGAGAATTCATTAGTCTTATATTAAGTAATATGCTTTGTTCTGGGAAGAGTGATATGTTCTGGGAATCCCAACATTAATTAAAATCCACTTTCTTTAATCAAAGAACTCACAGCCTGGTCGGTGAAACAGAATTGTAAAGAGTAAACAATAAGATAATCAGATAAAAACTGAAATAGAAGGTTAAAAAGTGTTAAGAAAGAACTGATTCTGTTATCTAATGTTCCACAGTCCTACTGCACCTTCTATAAATTTCCATTTTGTGATTTGGTCATTCATGATCAAAGACTCCCTTATTAGTCAGTAACAATGGAATTCAAAAGAAAAAAGTCAGTTTGCTATGCAAATATTACTTGTTTGATTTTCTTTGGCAAGTTGTCAATAAGTTATAACACACTTTTAAATAAAAGCAGTTAACCCTCCCCTTTCCTTATTTCTTTAAGAAGTCACTAAAAATGATCATCAGACCCGAAGTGGGAGAGTTGATTATCCATATGATGCTAAGCTCTTATTGTAATTACTGCACAGCATGTGAGAAGTCTTTAGACCAAGTTATTGAAATTCCCAGGTCAGTGACTGCAATAAATATGTACATACTACACACGTTGTTAAGAGAAGCACTAATTACCCACTTCTGCCTCAATAGAGTTTCACCGCATTGCCCAGGTATAAAAATATTAAAAAAACACCTCTGGGTCATTCTTCCAGCCCTTACTTGACCATACCACAGACAAATCAGTAAATTATCTAGCTGGTAGAATTAATAAAGTCTCATCTCTCTTACTCTCAATGTCTCTCTTTCATTCTCTGAACCCATCTCTTGAACTAGTCTTCCTTAAAGAACATAAGATCTCTCTATTCCTATACTCCATGCAAAAAGCAACCAAGCAAGATCTAATTGTTTAAAGCTGTAGTCGTGTGATTTCTTTGCCTGAGGTAAAATTATGAAGTAATTGGGCCTTCAGTCCAAGCTGGGTTTTCATACTCCAGTCCAGCTTTCCAGGTTATTATATTACTCCTGTGTTTCTATCATAATTGGTTTTGAATTCAGAAGAGAGTAAGTTATGATTTGTCATCTAAACATCAACACACTTTGATATGAAAAAAAAGTTAAACACTGAAATGTATACAAAGGTTAATTCAATATGTGCCTTTTCAGAGTCTGATCTAAATAGGTATAAAATTTTTATCCACAGTTATTACCCAAATAGCTGCAATATCAGGACAAAAATGTCTAAAAGCAGAGAATATAGGTTGTTACAGAGACTGCAAGTTGCCTGCTCCAGTTTCCAATCTTCCCTTTTGGAATGTTGACTGTCAAGAAGGAAGTTTACATTTACCGACATCCTTTCGGCCAGGTGGTGTCATTTGCCTAAATACATACTAATCAATGAGTTGGAAGTTGCAGTACTATGTAGATCTTTCAGGTAATTTGTTTAAAAGAGAACCAGAATGTGTCTTTTGTCTTTCCTCTTTTCTCCATCTTACTATTTAGGATGCTCCTTATGTAAGTGAGTCTATTTTGGTATATGGGGACCTGGGTCACACCCTAGTTTTAGTGAAACATGAAGCTAGAAAGTCATCATTCCCACCCTAGAGACTGCTCAGATCTAGACTTCTTACGAGAAAGGTTTAAACTTTTATCTTTGTAAAGCACTGTTTCTATGATTTCTGTTAGGCACGGCCAAACTGACCTTTAGATAATAAATTATGAAGTAAAGGAGAGACATTTTGAGGATGATGACATATGAGATAAGAATGAATGATGGGTAGGAATTATATATGATGCTAAATTGCTGGCAGGAGAGTGTGTTGTGTTTCGGATTAAGGAGAGAGCATGTGCTAGAGAGCAAAGTGGCTTTTCAGGAATTTTAAGAAATAAAAATCATCTAGCTTTATGGGAGTGGAGATGTGAAGAGGGCCAGGGTCTGGAGGGCCTTGAACCCAGACTGAAAAATAATAGATGATTGAGTAAGCAGAGGCTGTTAACAGGTTTTCGGATCAGGAGAGACCTAATTATTCCATGCTTTAAGAATATAAATATGGAAATCACGAGTGGATGGATGTAGAAAGGGAGACTCAGCAGAAATGTGACAAACAGATGTGGGATGGTTGCACAACTAGGTGAATATACTAAGTCCACTGACTTGTATACATTAAAAGAGTGAATTCTGTGAAGAGTTTGGGGGCACGTGAAAAGGAGTCCAGGCAGCCTGTAGGAAAAGAGAACAGCTCCCAGCTCCCAGCCAGCCTGGAAAGAGGACCTTGGAGCCATAGCCACAAGAAACTGGATTCTGCTAACAATCTGAATGAGTTTAGAAGCAGGTTCTTCCCAAGAGCCTCCAGTTGGCGCTATGTGGCTGTGAGATCTTAGTTCCCTGACCAGGAATCAAACCTGCTCCCTTGGGACTGAAAGCTCAGATTCTTAAACACTGGACCATCAGGGAATTCCCCAGAGTCCTCCACTTCTTACCACCTCTGCCACGCTTGTCCAAACCACCATCATCTCAGGTTTATCCACTGAGAGGGACTGGGGGTGGCAACATACCAAAGCAAGGAGCCCACTTAGCAACCGGATCTTAGATTCTGAGTGCTAAGAAATCTAGCAGAGACCATCTTCATCAAATGAATCAACTAAACAAAGTTAACATCACAAGGAATGCAACAAATTGAAATTGTGCATGCCCCGATAGGATGCAGTAGGAAGAACACAGCATCATTGCGTGATATTCCTGACAAAGTGCATCACTTGAGACCTGTGACTTGCACGAGTGCCACCTCCAGTAGAATCCTGTGGGACAAAATTCATTTCGCATGTGGATAGGAATTATCAAAGCAAAAACTGCACTGGACAAAGTTATAGAGCCATGTGGCTGACAGGGTCTTGGTGTTATGGGGGGGTATCAGGCCTGAGCCTCTGAGGTGGGAGAGCCAAGTTCATGACATTGGCCCACCAGAGGCCTCCTGGCCCAATGTAATATCAATCGGCGAGAGCTCTCCCAGAGATCTCCATCTCAATACTAAGACCTAGCTCCACTCAATGACCAGCATGCTCCAGTGCTGGACACCACATGCCAAACAAGCAAGACAGAAACACAGCCACACCCATTAGCAGAGAGGCTGCTTAAAATCATAATAAGTTCACAGACACCCCAAAACACACCACAAGACGTGGTCCTGCCCACCAGAAAAACAAGATCCATCCTCAACCACCAGAACACAGGCACCAGTCCCCTGTACCAAGAAGCCAAAACAACCCACTGAACCAAAATTACCCTCTGGGGGCAAACACCAAAAACAATGGGAACTATGAACCTGCAGCCTGCGAAAAGGAGACCCCCAAACACAGTAAGGTAGGCAAAATGAGAAGACAGAGAAATACACAGCAGATGAAAGAGCAAGGTAAAAACCCACCAGTGCAAAAAAATGAAGAGGAAATAGGCAGTCTACCCAAAAAAGAATTGAGAGTAATGATAGTAAAGATGATCCAAAATCTTGGAAAAGAATGGAGAAGATATAAGAAATGTTTAACAAGGACCTAGAAGAACTAAAGAGCAAAGAAAGAATGATGAACAACACAATAAATGAAAATAAAAATTCTCTAGAGGGAATCAATAGCAAAATAACTGAGGCAGAAGAACGGATAAGTGACCTGGAAGATAAAATAGTGGAAATAACTACCACAGCGCAGAATAAAGAAAAAAGAGTGAAAAGAATTGAGGAAAGACTCAGAGTTCTGGGACATTAAATGCACCAACATTCGAATCGTAGGGGTCCCAGAAGAATAATAGAAAAAGAAAGGGACTGAGAAAATATTTGAAGAGATTATAGTGGAAAACTTCCCTAATGTGGGAAAGGAAATAGACAACCACGTCCAGGAAGCACAGAGATTCCCATACAGGATAAATCCAAGGAGAAACACGCCAAGACACATATTAATCAAACTATA
Source organism: Phocoena sinus (assembly GCF_008692025.1). Classification (NCBI taxonomy): domain Eukaryota; kingdom Metazoa; phylum Chordata; class Mammalia; order Artiodactyla; family Phocoenidae; genus Phocoena; species Phocoena sinus. The sequence goes on along the minus strand of NC_045772.1, from coordinate 29,862,518 downwards.
AAAAAGTAAATAACAAAGAAAAAATATTAAAAGCAGCAAGAGAAAAGCAGCAAATAATATACAAGGGAATCCTCATAAGGTTAACAGCTGATCTTTCAGCAGAAACTTTGCAAGCCAGAAGGGTGTGGCAGGATGTATATAAAGTGATGAAAGGGGAAAACCTACAACCAAGATTACTCTACCCAGCAGGGATCTCATTCAGATTTGACAGAGAAATTAAAACCTTTAGAGGCAAGCAAAAGCTAAGAGAATTCAGCACCACCAAACCAGCTTTACAACAAATGCTAAAGGAACTTTTCTAGGCAGGAAACACAAGAGAAGGAAAAGACCTAGAATAACAAACCCAAAACAATTAAGAAAATGGTAATAGAAACATACATATAGATAATTACTTTAAATGTAAATTGATTAAATGCTCCAAACAAAACACATAGAGTGGCTGAATGAATACCAAAACAAGACCCATATATATGCTGTCCACAAGAGACCCACTTCAGGCCTAGGGACACATATAGACTAAAAGTGAGTGATGGAAAAAGATATTCCATGCAAATGGAAATCAAAAGAAAGGTGGAGTAGCAATTCTCATATCAGACAAAATAGACTTTAAAATAAAGACTATGACAAGATAATGAAGGACACTACATAATGATCAAGGGATCAGTCCAAGAAGAAGATATAATAATTGTAAATATTTATGCACCCAACATAGGAGCACCTCAATACATAAGGCAAATCCTAATAGCCAGAAATGGGGAAATCAACATTAACACAATCATAGTAGGGGACTTTAACACCCCACTTTCCCCAATGGACAGATCATCCAAAATGAAAATAAATAAGGAAAAACAAGCTTTAAATGACACATTAAATAAGATGGACTTAATTGATATTTATAGGACATTCCATCCAAAAACAACAGAATACACTTTCTTCTCAAGTGCTCATGGAACATTCTCCAGGACAGATCATATCTTGGGTCACAAATCAAGCCTTGGTAAATTAAAGAAAATTGAAATCATATCAAGTATCTTTCTGACCACAATGTGCTATGAGACTAGATATCAATTACAGGAAAAAATATGTAAAAAATACAAACACATGGAGGCTAACCAACATGCTACTAAATAACCGAGATCACTGAAGAAATCAAAGAGGAAATCAAAAATTACCCAGAAACAAATGACAAAGAAAACACGACAACCCAAAACCTATGGATGCAGCAAAAGCAATTCTAAGAGACAAACATATAGCAAGACAACCCTACCTTAAGAAACAAGAAACATCTCAAATAAACAACCTACCCATACACCTAAAGCAATTAAGGAAAGAACAAAAAAAAAAAACCCAAGTTAGCAAGGAATCATGAAGATCAAATCAGAAATAAATGAAAAAAAAATGAAGGGAATTATAGCAAAGATCAAGAAAACTAAAAGCTGGTTCTTTGAGAAGATAAACAAAATTGATAAACTATTAGCCAGACTCATCAAGAAAAAAAGGGAGAAGACTCAAATCAACAGAATTAGAATGGAAGAAGGAGAGGTAACAACTGACACTGCAGAAACACAAATGATCATGAGAGATTACTACAAGCAATTATATGCCAATAAAATGGACACCCTGGAAGAAATGGACAAATTCTTAGAAAAGCACAACCTTCCAAGCCTGAACCAGGAAGAAATAAATAATATGAACAGACCAATCACAAGCACTAAAATTGACATTTTGATGAAAAAATCTTCCAACAAACAAAAGCCCAGGACCAGATGGCTTCTCAGTCGAATTCTATCAGACATTTACAGAAGAGCTAACACCTATCCTTCTCAAACTCTTCCATAATATAGCAGAGGAAAGAACACTCCCAAACTCATTGTATGAGGCCACCATCATCCTGATGCCAAAACCAGACAAAGATGTCACAAAAAAAGAAAACTACAGGCCAATATCACTGATGAACACAGATGCAAAAATCCTCAACAAAATACTAGCAAACAGAATCGAACAGCACATTAAAAGGTTCATACACCACGACTGAGTGGGGTTTATCCCAGGAATGCAAGAATTGTTCAATATATGTAAATCAATCAATGTGATACACCATATTAACAAATTGAAGGATAAAAACCATACGTTAATCTCAATAGATGCAGAAAAAGCTTTCAACAAAATTCAACACCCATTTATGATAAAAACCCTCCAGAAAGTAGGCACAGAGGGAACTTACCTCCACATAATAAAAGCCATATATGACAAACCCACCGCCAACATTGTTCTCTATGGTGAAAAACTGAAACCATTTCCACTAATATCAGGAACAAGACAAGGTTGCCCACTCTCGCCACTGTTATTCAACATAGGTATGGAAGTTTTAGCCACAGCAATCAGAGAAGAAAAAGAAACAAAAGGAATCTGAAACAGAAAAGAAGTAAAGCTGTCACTGTTTGTACATGACATGATGCTATATATAGAGTATCCTAAAGATGCTACCAGAAAACTACTGGAGCTAATCAATGAATTTGGTTAAGTAGCAGGATACAAAATTAATGCACAGTAATCTCTCACATTCCTATACAATAATGATGAAAAATCTGAAACAGAAATTAAGGAAACACTCGCATTTACCACTGCAACAAAAAGGATAAAATACCTAGGAATAAAACTACCTAAGGAGACAAGAAACCTGTATGCAGAAAACTATAAGACACTGATTAAAGAAATTAAAGATGATACAAACAGATGGAGAGATATACCATGTTCTTGGATTGGAAGAATCAACATTGTGGAAATGACTATACTCCCCAAAGCAATCTACAGATTCAATGCAATCCCTATGAAACTACCAATGGCTTTTTCACAGAACTAGAACAAAAAATTTCACAATTTGTAATGAAACACAGAAGACCTTGAATAGCCAAATCAACCTTGAGAAAGAAAATTGAGCTGGAAGAATCAGGCTCCCTAACTTCAGACTATACTACAAAGCTACAGTAATCAAGACAGTATGGTACTGGCACAAAAACAGAAATATAGATCAATGGAACAGGATAGAAAGCACAGAGGTAAACCCACACACTTATGGTCACCTTATCTTTGACAAAGGAGGCAGGAATATACAGTGGAGGAAGGAAGGCTCTTCAATAAATGGTGCTGGGGAAACTGGACAGGTACATGTAAAAGTATGAGATTAGATCACTCCCTAACACCATGCACAAAAATAAATTCAAAATGGATTAAAGACCTAAATGTAAGGCCAGACACTATAAAACGCTTAGAGAAAAACATAGGCAGAACACTCTATGACATGAATCACAGCAAGATCCTTTTTGACCCACCCCCTAGAGAAAGGAAAAAAACACAAAATAAACAAATGGGACCTAATGAAACTTAAAAGCTTTTGCACAGCAAACGAAACTATAAACAAGACGAAAAGACAACCCTCAGAATGAGAGAAAATATTTGCAAACAAAGCAACTGACAAAGGATTAGTCTCCAAACTATACAAGCAGCTCATGCAGCTCAGTATCAAAAAAACAAAAAACCCAATCCAAAAATGGGCAGAAGACCTAAATAGAAATTTGTCCAAAAAGATATACAGATTTCCAACAAACACATGAAAGGATCAACATCACTAATCATTAGATAAATGCAAATCAAAACTATAGTGAGGTATCACCTCACACTGGTCAGAATGGCCATCATCAAAAAATCTACAAACAGTAAATGCTGGAGAGGGTGTGAAGAAAAGGGGACCCTCTTGCACTGTTGGTGGGAATGTAAATTGATACAGCCACTATGGAGAACGGTATGGAGCTTCCTTAAAAAACTAAAAATAGAACTACCATATGCCCCAGAAATCCCACTACTGGGCATATACCCTGAGAAAACCATAATTCAAAAAGAGTCGTGTACCACAATGTTCATTGCATCACTATGTACAGTAGCCAGGGCATGGAAGCAACCTAAGTGTCCATTGACAGATGAATGAATAAAGAAGATGTGACACATATATACAATGGGATATTACTAAGCCATAAAGAGAAACGAAATTGAGTTATTTGTAGTGAGGTTGATGGACCTAGAGTCTGTCATACAGAGTGAACTAAGTCAGAAAGAGAAAAACGAAAGAGAACGATTACCGTATGGAATCTAAAAAAAAAATTGGTTCTGAAGAACCTAGGGGCAGGATTGCAGTAAAAATGTAGACGTAGAGAATTGACTTGAGGACACATGGAGGGAGAAGGGTAAGCTGGGATGAAGTGAGAGAATGGCTTGGACACATATACACTACCAAATGTAAAAATAGATAGCTAGTGGGAAGCAGCCACATAGCACAGGGAGACCAGCTCGGTGCTTTGTGACCACTTAGAGGGGTGGGATAGGGTGGGTGGGAGGGAGATGCAAGTGGTAGGGGATATGGGGATATATGTGTACGTATAGCTGATTCACTTTGTTATACAGCAGAAACTAACACACCATTGTAAAGCAATTATACTCCTATAAAGATGTTAAAATAAACAAAAACAGATTAAAACAAAACAAGGAAGTGCATCACTTGAATCTAGACATAAGATAAACCCAGATCAAGGGACATTCTACTAAATAACTGGCCTGTTATCATCAAAAGTGGTCATGAAGGTCAAGGAAAGACTGAGGGTATGTTCCAGGCTAAAGGTAACTAAAGAGGGATAAAAAATCAAAAGCAAGGTATAATCCTGGGTTGGATTCTTTTGCAAGGACATTGTTGGGACAATTGTCAAAACTTGAATGGGCTCTGTAGGTTAGATTGTAGTGAAGTGTCATTGTCAATGTCCTTGTTCTGATGGTTGTGTTGTACTTCTTGCAAGAGAATATTGTGGTTTGTAGGAAATACACACCATAAAGTATTTGTATAGGTGACAGGGCATATTGCTGGCAACCTACTCTTAAATAGCTCAGGACAAAAAAAGTTCTGTGTGCTAGTCTTGTAATTTTTCTGTAAGTTTAAAATTAGTTTAAAATTAAAAGAAAGGTAAAAATCTTGTTTTAACCCCTGATACAATGGGGGGTAAAAAAAAAAAAAGAAAACCATAAAACAAAACTGCACAGGTAAAAATAAATAAATAAATAAAAGAGTGAATTTCATGGTATGTGAATTATATATGAATAAAGCTGTTATTTAAAACAAAACAGAGGGTGGTAGACTACAAAATGGGAGAAGAGCTTTAACTTGGGGATTGGCAGTGAGAATGGAAAGCAGATACACATACAATAATATCTAACATTATCAAATGTATTGAAAGTGTTTTCTAAGGTAATATTTCCAATCCTCATAATCACCCACTCTTTAACCCTTTACAGTTTTGTTCCAGCATGCCACTGGAACTCCTCTTGTTTAAGTTACCATTGATGAAAGATTATTATTCACTGGTCTCTTCTCTGTTGCAAAATGTAGGGCTTTCTGTAGCATTTGACATTGTTGAACACCTAATACGTCTTGAAACTCCATCAATGACCTGGAAGGTAATCTCTCCTGGGTTTGTTACTACCTTTTTTAACTATTTTTATTAGACTGTATTAGGGTTCTCTAGAAAATCAAAACGATTAGGATATGTGTGTGTGTGTGTGTGTGTGTGAGAGAGTGTGTGTTGTAGCTTGAGTCTGAAGGCAGTCTGGAGGTAGAATTCCCTTGTCCTCAGGAAACCTCAATCTGGTTTCTCTTAAGACCTTCAACTGATTAGATAAGGCCCACCCATATTATGGGGGATAATCTGCTTTATTCAAAGTCTAGTAATTTAAGTGTTAATCTCATCTTAAAAAATATCTTCACAGAGATATTTGATTGGTGTTTGACCAAATATCTGGGTCATAGCCTAGCTAAGTTGATACAAAACATTAACCATCACAGACTCCCTCAATAAATATGCTTTTGCCCACCCATCAAAGTAAGTCTATTCTAGTTTTTACTCTTTAGTTCTCTTTGTTAACTAAATAATATTTACCTTTTATTTAGAAATCATTTGTATATGTAACCCTTTAATCAGCAACTGCTTGTATAATCACATATCTGCTATGTTAAAGTTGATTTCTGTGTTATCTGCATTGAAGAGAGAGATGAGGTTAAGATGTCGATAATATGATTATAGAGAAGTAAAGAGCTTCAAAAACAAAATCATGGAGGGAAGCCAAATTTGGAGAATAGGAAGATAAAAATAGCCATAACAAGCAAGAAAGAAAGGGAATAAAGGCTGATGAGTCAGATGGTGACACTAATAAAATGAGCCAACTGTAGTGTAACTGGGGATAGTCTCAGGAGTAATGAATCAGAAAACTCAGAGAAGACGAAAACTGAGATAAAGGTAATCAGATTTGGTGACTAGAAGATAATTGGGGATATTATTGGAGGGAGGAATGGATGCATTGAAATAGAGATGTATAGGGAAAAAAATGGCTTCAAAATTTAAAAACTGCAACAGTAGTTGCAAGGGTGGAAAACTTCTAAAATTATAGTGCTTGGATGACATACAAGTTAAATCATTCTGCTTAAGAGCTATAAGAACTTGAGCAAACTAACAAACCACTCTTCCTCAGTTTCCTCCTGAGTAAAATTAGTATATATACATATGTATATATACTTATATATATTAAGGTGGGTATTTAATATACATATAATTTGTATAAATGCATATTAAAGGATTGTAGTAAATAATAAAATAAGGTCCATCAATTGTTTGATACATAGTGGGACTACCTAGTCTATTGGCCACTTGGGATGATGGGATTTCCTATGCAGTAATTTTCTTCCCAGAAATACAAGTGAACTTTCTCCACACTGTCCCTATTCTTTCTGTCACTGAAGCTAAAAACAGCAGTCAGCTGTTTTACTAGTCATAGAGATATGTATTAGGTGAAAAATATCTGTGTATAATGTGAAGTGAAGGTAGGATCTTCTTCCATCCAGAAGACTGTGCTTGTCTCAGTCTTCTATGTACGAACTTGGGCTGGTGCATGTTTGTTTCTCAGATCAGGACTTGATGATGTATAGTTAGGATCACATTGGTTGAACACCTCACAACAGGATACCTCAGTTTGTAAGCTATTGACATTTTGGGTTAGATAATTCTTTCTGGGGGAAGGGGAGGCTGCTCTGTACATTATTTAGCAGCATACCTGCCTTTACTAACTAGATATAAGTAGCAACCCCCTTTAATGTGACAATCTGAAATGTCTCCAGACATGGCCAAATGTCCCTAGAGGTAGGTATAAAATCTCTCCTCCCCCTCAGTTCAGAACCACTGCTCTGTAACCACTCAAATGCAGTGCAAAACTATTCTTTGCATGGCTTCATTTTATGGGTGCTTGTATGCATGTATGTATGTATGTATGTAGCCAGTAGAAAGCATTTTGCCTTTGGTTTACTCAAAATTCTCTGTGTCTTTTTCATTGACTTGTCTGGCTAGTTACTAAGAATATCAGTCCATAGGTAGTGATGGGGATCGTAGTACCATTTTTATTTTAGTAAAGCATTCCATTAGCAAGAACAAATTAAGATTTTCAATTGTGTGAATAATCTCTTGCGTCTCAAATAACTATATTCAGTAAATAATCCCTGAGTAGCATTCCCAGAACCATTTATATTACCATCTAATGGTAGTTGCCAGAAATACAGGAAACTCTTTCTTAGGGAATCCCAGACTATGGTAGGACCAAACATATCCTACTGTGTTTAGTGATGGTGAGTCTCACACTCTGTGATATTTCTGTAATAGAAAGACTGAAGGTGTTGAAAGTCCTTTAACAAAATGGCAAAGGATGCCCAACAGGTTCACAAATACTTCAGCTTGTATCCAAGCATGCCCATGTCCAAGCATATCAGCTTCTCTATACCCTCCAAAAACTCTTGAGATATTTTTGTAAATTTTTTTTTTAACAAAACAACCTGTAATAGAAGAGGTTATTCTATTCAACTTCCTAATTCTAAATGCTTTCCTTTAGGAGCCTTGAATTTTAAAGTCTAGATTCTTACAGGGATTGGATATTAATTCTTTCAAAATAATTTAAAACCCATAAAAAACTAAAAAGAAGATTATTTTTAAAAAATCAATTTACCTTCTTCAGAACCTATTGTTCAGTGTAAGTTGAAAACCTGGCAAGTGCTGAAATGGTAGCAGGATTACTTTCTGTTCTTTAATAGTATTAGAGCAGGCAGTCATGCAATTACCCTGGCTGAAAATCCTTCTCTGACTATTCTCCTTCAAGATCAAACCCATACACCGTTCTTGGGGCTCGTAATGACGTGCCCTCTATTTGCCACATTTCCATTCTCACTTCCCTTACTCACCACACTTCCTTTATATGTTACACTCAAGCCACCTACTCTACATGGTTCCCTGAACCTACGGTGCACCCCATGCCTCAGTGCCTTCCCAGTTTATGTCTTCCCTTTCTTCTTCATGGAACGAGCTCGATACAGATTCATGACACAACTCAAGTGTGAGTTACACTGGAGAGTCCTCCCTTGTTTCAGTTCAACTCTGGATCCAGTGTGCTCCTACTGGGTGGCAGCCCTGAGGCTGTGTCTGGCAGACCTCCCACTGCAGGGAGCATCCTTGACTTAGAATCCAGCTGCTGTGCTCTATAATTCATAGCTGCATCTGTGCCAAGGCCACACCTCTCATAGGCCATGTCCAGTCAATGACTGAGCAAGGTAAGATGACGGCAGACCCATCCTGGCAGACACAGGACCCTTCAGATTCTGGCTTTGCCTCAATGACTCTTGTGCCTTGTTGGACCTTCCTTGGACAACACAGAAGTCCAGGAAACTTTCACCCACTCGTCCCTTCCTCTCTTCTTCGCTCAGGGTCAGACTTGCATCATGATCTGACTGCTTCTCAAATTTCTCTGCTTTCTCCTTGTGTTCTCTCACAGGCATTCCCCTTAGGGAAATCTTTGCACGTTTAATCTTGTCTTAGCATCTGCTTCTTGGAGGACCCAGAGTAACACATCCACGCCCCTGTGTATATCTCTAACTAGGCACCCATTAGGCTGTATGGCACTTGCACATTTACCAGTTGGTCTTCTGCACTAGACTGTCATCTTTTTGTCGCTGGAGATTGGGCCTTTTTTTTCCCTCTATCCTCAGGGCAATATTTAGTAAGTATTCAATATGTGTTTGTCAAATGAAAGACTAAATCACTCCCTTTACTGAACTTTCAATCCTACAGACAAATATGACTAAATTCATTTTAAAAATTGACTTACTGCAAGGCACTCTGGTTGCTATAGGATACAGAAAGTTATTAAGAGTTCTCCATTTCTCAGCTTATAATTTTAGATCTGGAGATAGAAAAATATAAATACATTATGTTCATATAAAGGCATGTGTGTGTGTGTGAGAGAGAGAGAGAGAGAGAGAGAGAAATGGTGCTCTAAGAGGTTCAAAGAAAAGAAAATTCATTGTGGGTTGGGAAAATTGCATGTTTCCTCAGGGATAGTATTTTACTTGGCAATGTACAGATTGGTAACCTAGGTGAAGAAAAGAGTATAAAATAGACAAGGAGAATGAAAAGAAAAAAATCTTGAAGATGAGAGTGCTATGGAATCTTTTGGCATGAGCATAGTGTTAATTGACAGAGTGTTTGTAGAGGGTGATTAGACTAAGGATACCTTTAAATGCCAGGCTAAGGAGTTATTTTATAAAATCTTTCCCCTCATTTTCTGTACAGTAGCCACCCACACTGTCTTTCTTGCTGTTCCAGGAACGTTAAGCATGCTTCTGCCTCATGGCCTTTTCACTTGCTTAGCCTTTAGAATCATTAACTTTCTTTTTTTCCAGTTTTTACTCAAGAGTCACTTTCTCAATATCTCCTTCCCTGGTCATTCTACCCGAGGGTTCAAACCTCTTACAACATTTTCTCTCATGCTCCATTAGCCTCATCACTAATATTCTATATATTGAACTGATTTAATATTTTTATATATTTTTAAAATTTGTTATATCTCCATTAAAACGTAAGCTCAATGGAAATGGAATTTTGTCTCTTTTGTTCACTATTATATTTTCACTCTCTGGATTTGTAACTAGTACATACTAGGCATTCAGGGAATATTTTATGAATAATGAAAATCAAGGAATTTCTAAAGATTTCTAAATGAGGGTGGGAATATCATGTACAATATTGTGAAGCAATGGCTGAAAAAATTCCATGAAGCTAAAATTAACAGACATTTGGGGAGACTTGACATGTGAAAAAATAGTAGTTCCATTGAAAGAAATAGGGAAATATTGAAAAATAATTAGAAGGGAAAAGATAATATTGTAAAATCATATGATCACCAGCTTATCTATCTCTATTCTTATGTATACACACATTTATTTGTTAAAATTTTTTTAGTGTTGTACAAGTTTTTCCAATTAAATTTATTGTGTTTGATCTATTTGTTGAAAATCAAAGTGACAAGTGATGCAGATCAGAATATTTGAATACTTCAGGGCCTCCTGTCATTAATTTCCCAAAACTTAGTGATATTTAAAATCATCTGAAGCCTAGTAATAGCTTTTGTCAGAGCTCCATGATCTTCATAAGATATTTGGTATTATCTTAGATCTGAATTTTTAAAGATGAGAAAGATATCCGTGAAGAATATCTAAACCAAGATATCTAGTATAATATCTAAATGACAATATTTTACCAAGAATCAGGGAACTAAGGTGTACTCTCAACAAATATTTAAAGAGAAAAAGGATTTGAGTAGAAAAAATATCTGTTGCATTTTCCATTATAGACAGAAGCTAAGAGAAAAAAACAGTAAGAATCCCATTGGTATTTTTTCCAAGTTTGAGGATATTGCTGTCAAAAATATTTATAGAAATTAATGGAATTCCACAGGCTCAAGATTGTTTGGCATTACCAATGGGAAAATCAGCCAGAAAAAAAAAAGGCCTTTCTGTACTCTGAGTTTGTTATTTCCTCTATGATTCTTCTGAACCTTAATCAATACTTCAAACCTCAAACTTCAGTAGAATCTTGTCTCCTTATCTTGACTCACCATTTCTATAGATGTACATAATAACAGTTATTTTAGGGACCATTCTTTCTAAATGCTCATGCTGCTAAATTACCATGGAAATAATTTAATTCAAAGAGTGGTTTCACTTAGAAAAGACAGAGTGCTCAGCTGGCACTTACTCAAAAGCCTACTGTAGTAACTGCTTCCTTTAGTTCCCATTGTAATCCCAGGCTCCTCACATATTTTAATGGATACTGGAAGTAAAATAGATATAGGTTTATTTGATGAGTGCCTGCTTGGAATTTTCAAATGAAAAGAACAAAAAACATCCTAGTTTTCATTTCCTCATCAACTATTTCAAAAAACATACAGTGAATGAGATGGATGAACATGATTCTTTTTATTGCAAAACTGAGCCATTATTGTTTTTGGAATATTAGCTTTCCTTTCTCATAATGAGTTTTCACACTGAATTAAAGAGGAGCATTTCAATTCAATTTCATTGATTTATTTAGCAGGTGATTTTTGTAGTCCCAGAAAATTGCACTCTTATATTCTGACTCCCCCAATCTTTTTTTTTTTTTTAAGGATCAAGTATTCTGAGAAAAAAGTTTTGCTTTATATGCCTAACTAAGCCTCCTCCAAGAAACCTTCAGAGTCATTTTCCTTTTATCAGTACTTAAAGAACCAAGCACAGAAACAAGTTCTGCAAATCTTCAGCCCTTAATATACCAGGTTATAGGGAAAAAAAAAACCAGACTCGCATGTCTGTGCTCAAACGTATAGACAAGTGTGCTCACTAAGAGCAAGTCACCCCATCTAAGGACAATTTTCAGTCATTCTATTATCTTATATCATTTTGAATCCCAGGCAACAGCCTTAATTATATATATATTGTTTCAGTAATGAGAAAGGAGATTTGAGAAGAGAACAGATAAAATGCTTCTTCTCAGAGATATCATCAGCCCCGGTTGCTAAGAGACATTCAGTTTTTCTTAAACTACCAAATTAAGTGAAGTCTTGGCCAGTTATAATCTTTACAACTAAAACAATTTAAAATAAAAACACAATTCTGACACATAAATGAAAAGTTTCCCAATGGATCAAACAGGACTAGACATAAAAATAAATTTGCCATTGTTAGACATGAATAATTATGACATTAAATTTTGTTTTTAATTTTTGCCTGATTTCTCTTCCCATATCTATTATCTAATAATCCTAACCTTTACTGAGTGCTTCCTTGTGCCAGCATATATGCTAAGGACTTAATGTACAAAATTTTACTTGATATACAAAATTATCTAGTGAAGTAGGTACTATTATGATTGTCACTTTACAGTTTAATTTTTGCCTAAAATCACACAGTTATTACAGAGGGACGCTTTAATTCAAAGGGAGCAGTCTATTTCCAGAATTCAAACTCTTAATTACTTCATTATATTGATCAGCCTTGTGAAGATATACAGAATTTTATAGTAACTTTATTTGAGGGTGATAAAATGATATAATTATTAAATAAAAGTTATTAAATTGCAAGAGAGCTGCTAAATAATAGATATTATTTTACCTTTGTATTATGCATTTTAAATTAAATTATGTCTTTTCCTTTAAAAAATTAAAACATTGCTATGATGAAAAAGCCTTCTTTGACCATGCTTCCCGGAACACGTTTAGGGTAAACAGTTTATCTGGCCAAAGGTCTTGTTAGTAGGAATTCTGGAGACACCTGTGAAATTTAGGAATGTACCCACACTGAATTGTCCTAGCTTGGTTCTTTCTTGGTTTTATTGTGTCTCCTGTCTTGCTGTATACATTGTGTACAAGGGCACACCATCAAGTACTCTTGACCAATGTGAGGTGGTCTCTGGTAAATATCTAGGCTAGACTAAGTACAGGGCTACTTTTACTTTACCTGGCTTGGAGGCAGAGATTTATACTTCTGAAGGTCTGGAGTTACTCTAAGTCATTCAAACATTATCATTTGCAATTGTGTACTTGCTGGTGAGGTGTTGCAACAAGCAATTATCCTGACTATGCTAATGTCATAAGTTATAAAATTTACTAATATCCTACTATATAGCTGATATGTGCTTTCCAAACACACAGGAAAAGATGACATTTATCATCATTAAATCTAAGAAGTTTTTATCAGAAGAAACTGACAAAAGTCAAGTATCAAGAATGTGTAAATAATTCTCACAAATAAATAAGCTTCAAGAAAGTGGCATTCATTAATCAAAATGCAATAAAATTAGAAACAAACCTCAAAAAATAGAATTAATTTATGTAATTGATAATTTTAAAAAATCTAGATAACTCTTTGGTTACTAAAAAATGATGTTTTGATAATTTAATTATAATGAAAGAAATATTTCTTAAAAAGTCTGCAGGTTGTAGTCAAAGAGTTAATCAGACAGAAATACAGAATTCTAAATATAATTATTAAAATAATTGAAAAAAACTATATTTTGACATAAATAACTGGAGCAATACAATAAAAGTGTTAGCACATGTGAGATTATCAGTGAAAAACATAAAGTTGAAATCAGAAATTAAGACAAAATAAAGTTGATTGATAAATTTAAAAGGTATAAATTTTAAATTGATAAATTTCAACTTCTTTGAAAAGACCAGAAAATACATATGTTCATCTCAATAAAAGCAGAAAAAGTCAGCATCCATTTATTAAATAAATAAATAAAACTCTTAGAAACTGAACAGCTCACTTCTAAATAATCCATGGGTCAAAGAAGAAGACTCATGGGTAATTAAAAAACAATACATTAAATTGAAGCAAAATTTAAAAGGAAATACATCATAACAAAGTTTGTGTGACACAGTTAAAACTACTTAGAGGGAAATTTATAGAACTAAATGCATACACTAGAAAAAAGGGAAGTCTCAAATCAGTAATCTCAACTCCCACTGCAAAAACCTAGAAAAAGAAGCTCAAAATAAACCCTCCCAAGGAAAAGGAAGAAAATAATAAATATAAGAGTTGAAAACAATGGAGTCAAAAAGAGATATACAAAGTAAAAATCACTAAAACAAATAGCTTGTTCTTTGAAACAATTAATAAAATTGACAAACTTTTATCAACATCGATAGAGAACAATAGAGGACACAAATTACTAATATCAGTAATAAAACAGCGAATATCTATACACACTGCAGACATCACAAGAATAATCAGGAGTTATTATAAACTCAACACATAAATTTAACAACATAGAGGAAATGGACCAAAGCAACACAACTCATTGAACTGAAATGAATAATTTGAATACCATAATAATTAAGGTCATTGAATTTATAATTTATGAACTCAAAAACAAAAGGGAAAATATCCGGGTTCAGATGATTTCAGTGCAGAATTCCACTAAAGGTTTAAAACATAATTAACACCAGTTTTATGTAAACTCTTGTAGAAAATCTATTGGGAGAAATCCTTCCCAATTCATTCTGTGAAGCAGGTATTACCCTCATACCAAAACTAGCACTAAAGCAAATAAATTACAGACCAATATTTCTCATGAATATATACACAAAAAATCTTTAAGAAAATAGCAAATAGAATTCAGCAATATATAAAAAGACTTATACATCATGACCAAGCGGGGTTTATTCCAGTGACACAAACATAGCTGGCTCAATATTTGAAAATTAATCAATACAACCTACTGTATTAACAGACCAAAAAAGAAAAATTACACAATTGCAACACTTAATGCAGAAAAAGTATTTGATAAAATTTAACACCCATTCATGATAAAAACTCTCAGAGGCTTCCGTGGTGGCGCAGTGGTTGAGTGTCCGCCTGCTAATGCAGGGGACATGGGTTCGTGCTCCGGTCCGGGAAGATCCCACATGCCGTGAAGCGGCTGGGCCTGTGAGCCATGGCTGCTGAGGCTGCGTGTCCGGAGCCTGTGCTCCGCAACAGGAGAGGCCACAATAGTGAGAGGCCCACGTACAGCAAAAAAAAAAAACCCAAAATCTCTCAGAAAAAAATAGAAATAGTAGATAACCTCCATTCTTGATAAAAAAAAAAACATTTACAAAAAGTCTACAGGTAACACCATATTTAGTAGTAAAAGACTAAATTCTTTCCCTTTTAGATCAGGAACAAAACAAGGATGCCCACTCTCACCACTCTTATTCAACATAACTCTGGAATTTCTGGCCAGTGCAATCAGGCAAGAAAAGGAAATAAAAGCTACGAAGATAGAAAAGAAGAAATAAAGTTCTCCCTATTTGCAGGAGACAGTAATTCACAGAGAAAATCCCAAAGCATCTACAAAAATGTACTTAGAATTAGTAAATGAATTTAACAAGGTCACAGGATAAAAGGTAAACATACAAAAATCAATTGTATCTATAAACTAGCCATAAACACAGGGAACTCAAATTTATTTAATTAATTTATTTATGACTGCGTTGGGTCTTCATTGCTGTGTGCGCGGGCTTTCTCTAGTTGTGGGGAGCACTGGCTACTCTTCATTGCAGTGTGTGGTCTTCTCACTGTCGTGATTTCTCTTGTTGCAGAGCACAGTTTCTCTAGGTGTGTGGGCTCAGTAGTTGTGGCTTGTGGGCTCTAGAGCATAGGCTCAGTAGTTGTGGCAAACGGGCTTAGTTGCTCTGCAGCATGTGGGATCTTCCCGGACCAGGGCTTGAACCCGTGTCCCCTGTATTGGCAGGTGGATTCTTAACCATTGCACCACCAGGGAAGTCCAGAAACCCCAGTTTAAAACGCAATGCCATTTACAACCACTGGAAGATGAGAGAGAGTGAGAGAGAGGAAGGGAGAGGGAGAGGGAAAGAAAGAGGAAAAGGAAGAGGGAGAGGAAGGAGGAAAGGAAGGACGGGAGGAAGGAAGGGGGAAAAAGACTTAGATGTAAGTCTAACAAAATATATATAGTGCATTGATGCAGAAAACTATATAATAGATGAAAAAATCAAATAAGACCTAAAAAAATAGTCATATTGTGTTCGTGGAAGATTTAACATAGTAAAGATCTCAATTATCCCCCAATTAATACACAGGTTTAACATGATTCCTATCGCAATCCAGGAAGTTTTTCTTTCTTTCTTTTTTTTTTTTTTTTTGTGGACAAAGAAAAGATTATTATCAACTTTATATGGAAAGGCAAAGCAATTCTGAAAATGAATAAAGTTCAAGGAATCAGCCAACTGATTTCAAGGCCCATTTGTTATATAGCTATAGTATCAAATTATTAGCATGGGGATAGAAACATAAATCAATAGAAAAGGATATAGAAGCAGAAATATACCACACAAATGAGCCTAACTTATTATTGAAGGCAAACGTGCTAAAGCAATACAGTGAAGGAAGGATAGTCCTTTCATAAATCTTGTGGATCAGTTAGACATCCATAGGCAAAAATGGGCCAAAACTTAAGTCTCACACTTTATAAAATGATTACCTCAAAAGGGATCACACCCTTAAATATAAAATGTAAAACTATAAAGCTTTTAGAAAAAATCAGAAGAGAAAGTCGTTGGGATCTAGGGCTAGGAAAGTATGCTTGGCTGTCAGACAACACCAGCAGCACAATCCACAATAGGAAAAATTGATAATTTAAACTTAATCAAAATTAAAAATTTTGGTTCTATGAAAGATCCTGTTAGTAGTATAAAAAAAGACAAGCTACAAAGTGAGAGAAAATATTTGCAAACCACATATCAAACAACACCAAGTATCTAGAATATGTAAAATCTCTCAAAACTCAGCAGTCAATTTTTTTTTAAATCTCACTAGGAAATGTACAAAAGACATGAAGAAACATTTTACCAAAGAGAATATACAGATTTCATATACAGATAAGAGAATATACAGATAAGCACATAAAAATATATTCAACATTATTAGCTATTAGAAAAATGCACATTAAAACTGTAGTAAGGTATCACTACACAGTTACTACAATAACTAGAAGGAAAAGAACACAGCGACAACACCAGATGTTAGCCAGGATGTGTAGAAACCAGGTCACTCATACATTGCTGGATATACAGGATTTACCGTGGGATGTAAATGCCAGAGGTACTCTAGAAAACACTTAGGCAGCTTCTTAAAAAGCTAAACATGCAACCACCATGTGACCCAGGAATTGTACTCCTAGGCATTTATCCCAGAGAACTGAAAACTTACATTCACACAAAAACCTGTACACAAATATTTATAGCAGCTTTATACATGATAGCCACAAACAATACAACCCAGATGTCCTTCAACAAGTAAAAATACCCATAACCATGTGACAACCTGGATTAACCTTGAAAGGATTATGCTGAGTGGAAAAAGTCAATCCCAAAAGATTACATAGTGTTTTATTATATTTATATTATGTTATTGACATAACAAATATAGAAATTGAAGATAGATTAGTGGTTGCCAGGGATTGGGGGGGAGGGAAGTGGGTGTGGCCATAAAAGGGCAGTATGAGGGATCCTTGTAGTGATGGGAATTTCTGTATCATAACTATACAAATATCAATATCCTAGTTGTGATATTGGACTATAATTTTTTAAGATGCTACCACGTAAGGAGACTAGATAAGTGTATACAGGATTTCTCTGTAAAATTTCTTAGATCTGTGTGCAAATCTACAATTATATCAAAATTAAAAGTGTAATAAAATATAAAGATATAATCCTCTCAAAATTATTAGTGACATTGAGCACTAAGATTAATCAATGTGTCTTAGAATAATATGGTTATAAAACACAATGAAACATAAATCTTTATAAAAGCAGAGCAATACCATGAAATAATTGATAATGTAATAATAATTCTATAAACATAAGATTCTAGAATTATTAACAGAGCATTAATTGTAGTAAGGATGGTGATGGAGGAGGACAGAATGCTCTGAGTTCCTTATCTCAGGTAAGACTCAGTAGAAGATTCTCCCTCCCATAATTCTAAGAATAAAATTTCAGAAAGTAAATATAATATTGAAAATCTTAACAGTATTCGCTGGTTGAATGAAAAATAAGACATATGCATATTAAATACCGAGTAATATAAAATCAGATAAAGTGAACCATATAGAAAAAGGTGTAAACATTGTAAATGAGAATAAAATAAAAAACAAAAATCATAATAACTGTTAAATGATATTTATTCTGTTCTAAATGCTTTACATATAATAATTCATTTAAATCTCACAATATCTGTATGATATAGGTGTTGTTACTCACCTCATTTTACAAATGGTAAAATGTACAGTTTCATTTACTTACCTGAGATCATACACTAGTAAGTGTTATAGATAGGATTCAAATCTAGACAGTTCATATTTTGATACAGCCTCCCTCTCTATTATAGAACAAGATGATGGACATTAACTTAAACACTTTATGCTGATTATAATAAAAATGCTAATAATAAGCTTTTCCAATTAAACTAAAGCCTCTTAGCTATAATTACAAAGCATAACTAAACAAAATCATAGGAAGAACAAAAATTATAAATATAAAACAGCATGTAAAATGATTTAAGGCAAATGTAAACAAAATGGTCAGACAATGATTACAATAGTTATACTAAGCAAAATGTAGTCAAGGCAAAAAATAAAGATGATTGTGAATAATATTTTATAATAATAAACAGTAAAAATCACAACAGGGAAATAATTGCCAGAGACTTTTCCAATGTAAAGAACATGTCTTTGAATCATATAAACCATAATTAGTGGAAATACAAGAACTGAACAAAAAAATTGTAAAGCTGGAAGATATTGCATCATATAAATAGGCAAAAATAAATAATGGTATAAACCACTGCTTTCCTACGTTTTAATTCAGAAAGATCCCAATATTCTGTTGCTCTCGAGGAAAATGTCATAGTTGAGCTGATGCAAACATCTGTTCTCCTTAAAAAAATTACATTTTAGTAAAATAATGGGAATTTTGGTTACACACTTCAGTTTTAATGACTGTAAATCAGTCTCTCCAACTTAAATCTACCATGGAAAGTAGTTAAACAACATTTATGAATCTGCACAGGGAAGTACAAGTACAAGTAGCTAAGGTACTAATGGTCTCACCATTATGCTATTGTGTGACCAGCCAGTTACTCCTCACTGCCTGCTTCTCAACTTCTGTAGAGCATATTTAATTAAAAGCTTCTAGGAGTTGTAAGAAAGACTTATCCCAATAGAGAATTTCAGAATAAATTTTTTACCTATATTTCCTTATTTATCATAGGATATTCAATCAGTTCCTTTACTGTTAGGCTTTGTTTTGTTTTCAGACTTCAACATCTATAAATAGTGCTGTATTGATTAACCCTGAACACACATTGTTTTATATTTTTCCAATATCTTTAGTATGACATTCTTTCAAATTTCTGGAATTTGCTGGGTTTTATTAGAAATTTAGAATACATTTCAAAGGTATTTAAGATAACCTGTTTAAGATAACCTGTTTTTGTTTGTTGTAACATTTCCTCTTAAATGTTATACTTCTTTTTCTTGATGGCCTGGATAAAAAGGAATTGAGTCCAAATAAGTAGATTGACGATAGTTAGGTAGATAGATAGATAGATGGATAAATAGGTTCATTATTCCACTCAAGAGCCTGTGGAAGGCAAAAATAACAATATGAACTGTCACCTATGGAAGAGGTCATCAGCTACTTATAAAAACCGATTTATGGGCTTCCCTGGTGGTGCAGTGGTTGAGAGTCCGCCTGCCGATGCAGGCGACACAGGTTCGTGCCCCGGTCTGGGAAGATCCCACATGCCGTGGAGTGGCTGGGCCCGTGAGCCATGGCCACTGAGCTTGCGCATCCGGAGCCTGTGCTCCGCAACGGGAGAGGCCACAACAGTGAGAGGTCCGCGTACCAAAAAAAACAAAACAAAACAAAAAACATTTATTCTTCTTACAGGACATAAAATTAAACCGTATTTTCCAGCCCTCCTTGCAGGAAGATAAGACCTCTTGCCTGAGTGATGTTTAATGAGATAAGTAAAAGTATTATGTGCTATTTCCAGGACTGGGCCATAAAATCCTTTCAAGTGTGATCACCATGTTTAATCTCCACTTCAGTGGTTCTCAAATCTGGTCCCCAGATGAGCAACAGTATCACCGAGACATTGTTGGAAATGCAGATTCTTGGACTTCACCCCAGATCTGTGGAATCAGAAACTCTCAGGGTAGACTGAGTGATTTTGTTTTAACATACCCTGTGAATGATCCTGATAAACACTAGTTTGAGAATCATGGCTCTCTCATGGGCTGAATGCAGAGGACTATGGGGACCCTAAAGGAAGGCAGATCCACAATATGGAAGGTACCTATTTCTGAATAGTATACAGAAGACCTTGCTCTAATCAGGAACATCTTTATCTGTCTTCAATCTTGGCAAGAGATATTGTATGACTTCTAACAAAAACACTTGTAACAACAGGAATATATTAGTAATCAAAGGTCCTCAGCCTTTTGTTAACATGCCTAATCTCTTATTGTCTGTCAACAATGTCCCTTTTTGATATCACAGTATAGTTATAGATGGGGAACAGCCATCTTAAGTAAAAGAACAAAAATGGCTAAATCTCTGAAGATTAGTTGACATGACAGACAGAGCAACATAGGGTCTTAGTGATCCAACTATTTTTTCATTTGCTAATTTTCTTTTTCTTGTTTTGAAAGTTATTTCTGTGTAAATGGAAAGCTTCTCCTAGCTACTATATATTGGTCACTCCAGGCAGATGATGTAATGTCCCTGCTATTGGTAGGGAGATGTAATGATGTCAGCTTTCCATCAGACTGAGTAGCAGGCTGTTGCCATTTTTAACATTGATTGACATTACAAGGATGCCTGATGATATAAACCAAAAATAATAATGATAACAATTATTAGGGAGCAATACAACTCTGTTCTTTATTTTTTGCTAAAATATACTTTGGACCAAACCCCGGGTATATTTCTCTGAGTATAAATACCAATTTATGCTATGAAAAGTGAGATAGACATGCCATCAAATAATTTACAAAGGCAAATACCAAACTTTGTTAGGTGTGTGCAAACTTATATATTCCCTCTTGCACGTGGTTATTTTTTACTTGACTATCTCAAAAATATTGGTATTGTAGGTACAATTTCTTCTTTAATAAAAGGCTTTCATCTGTCATTGAGTCAGAAAGTTCTGTACAGGACTGATTATCATGGATATTTAAGTATTGGATTCAAATTATTTTTGGTTCAATAATTACCTTCTTCTGGGGACATTTGGTAGAACATGTCATTCGTATAGTTAATGGCCATTTCATACAATCCGGTGAGTTTAGTCGTGTTTTTCATGATGATGTACTAATCACTTTTAATCAGTGACTCAGGAATATACTGTCTTATTATGTGCTAAGTGAGACACACTACCTCTCACTTAAAAGTAATTATCGTTAATCTTCTATTCAAATCAGAAGGGGAAAGGCCATTGCCATAGAGTTGAGAACATTTAAAATAAAAATGAACAACTGAACTATATTAAACAAAGAACTGTTGAATGTTCATTGTAGGGTGTATTGTTTGGCTTGGTTGCCAGGAAATAAACTCTTGAGAAGTAATACATTACAATTAGCTTGTTAATCCAAGGAGCTCTAATATGCTCTGCTATGATTTATATAATTACATTAATTAAAGCCAAATTTATGTAGAACTAACTGCACTAAATACCCAATATCATTATTTTAAAGAAGTCTCCTGAAATATCTGCATTCCTCACAACTGAAGACAAACATTTCTATAGTGGAATTTGAACCTGCTATGTGTTTGATAATTGTCAAAGACAAAATTAGAACAAGACTGTTAAGATAAGAAAGGCTAAAGACCTTCCCTCTAAGCACCACCTGCTTTGAAATAGAAAAAAAATCTGTATATTTTTCTAAGGCCAGCTTGAGAAAATAGTACTCCAGGGTCGTGTTTGCAAGGAAATTCTAAATTTTCTTTTCAGACACCTACAAGCAAAATGAACAAAGTGGTCTTCTTAACTTGGATGAGATAAAACTCAGTAGGGTATATATGTCCATCCCACTCTCTCACTTCTTTCCAGCTTACCCTTCCCCCTCCCACCCCCGTGTCCTCAAGTCTATCCTCTACATCTGTATCTTTATTCCTGTCCTGCCCCTAGGTTCTTCAGAACCATTTTTTTTTTTTAGATTCCATATATATATGTTAGTATATGGTATTTGTTTTTCTCTTTCTGACTTCCTTCACTCTGTATGACAGTAAAATAGATAGCTAGTGGGAAGCAGCCGCATAGCACAGGGAGATCAGCTCGGTGTTTTGTGACCACCTAGAGGGGTGGGATAGGGAGGGTGGCAGACACAAGAGGGAGGGGATATGGGGATATATGTATAGGTATAGCTGATTCACTTTGTTATACAGCAGAAACTAACACAACAATGTAAAACAATTATACTCCAATAAAGATGTTTGAAAAAAAAAAACGGATATGGGATAAAAAAAAAAACTCAGTAGGAAGATCTTTGTACTTTTGAAACTTACTACATTTGCCTAGTATCCATTCTAGGTAAACTTTCTTCACAACATTGAATTTGGAACCAAGTGTTCTTCAAAGAGACATTGTTTTTTGTACTCAGTGTTTTCTAGATGTCTTGTACATCTTAAAAATTATTATAAAGTGCTTCGATATTTCACTAATGAAAAACCAAAATCCTTCAGCACCTAAAGAGCTTGCTTGCTTTCTTATATTAGGATCTGGTATTTGGCTTAAGTCTCTCTAAATTCTGTGTAAATCTGGATGGGAATCATTAAATCATAAAACAATTCTTGAAGGCATATTGCAAGATGATTGTCTATGATGGTACATTGCATCAAAAAATAAAACACAAGACAACTGTCAACCCATCAATTGTTTTTTTGTTTTGTTTTTTGCTAAATGCTTTGCATTTCATGGAGACATGTTATTAAGAATTATTCATTAAACAAAATTAAAAGTTGATAAAATTTGAGGCAGAAAGCTGGTGTTCTCTGTTTTATTAGTAGGATTCAAAACACGTAATACACTGAAATGGCGAAATTGCTAACTGAAATAAATTCAACAGAAAACAATGAAGGAAGCAACAGAAGGAGGGAAAAAACCCTAAAACTATACGGAAGAAAAGCCTCAGGAGTAATTAAGTAAAAGAAACACAAGTAGTTCATTAGTAGGCAATAATTTTGGAAAAATTTTTCTCATTTGTAGACTATTGAGAACCTCCTTTAATTTATGTCATGCATTTCGCTTTGTGCACATCTTTTCATTCCAATAGTGTAAGTAGCTTTTTAGTACAACAGATATTTTTTTTTAAATAACAATCCCTTATATTTTTATAGCAGGTTACCCAGTTCTTTCATATGCCTAACTTCATCCAATCCCCATATAGCCATGACTGAAAAAATGATGAACTTTTATTGAAATGTTTGTTATTGTTTTTAAATTAATATTCAGTTTTCATCCTGACTGATGACTGTTTTTATCTCCCTAAACACTCAGATCCTACCAATAACAAATACAAAATGACTGATAAGAATAGGAAATTTTTCCTAGCGTCTTGTTCTAATCTTACATTTCTAACTTAGTATATCCATGTATATATAGCTAAGAAATGTCATTTTATCTTCTTTAATTAGAAAATTTCAGAATATGCCTTCCTTAGTTTTCGTTAAAACACTGATAAATTATTTATATATTTAGCAGGTAACAAGCACATTATTTTTCTGTTTGTTAATTACCTCATCACATTTTTTCTTTCTCTTTTCTTTTTTTTTGCATTTCAGTTCTTATGGTTCTGAACTCTTTGAGTCAGACTTGGATTAATTTAGATGAACAGACAAAGGGTATAGGAAGATTGTAGTATGCAATACACTTCCCTTGCTAATCTGATAATATTTTAGATCTCTGTGAAAAGATTTGTGTTAATGCACAAGCAGTCAACTCCTTTTTACATTTCTCATCAACATTTCTCCCTTATAGACATGAGTAGAACATCATCATAAGGATCAGTTCTTTCTCCTGTTTTAGGTATTAAGAAATAAAACTATTTCTGTTCACAGATGATATGTATGTCTATGTAGAAAATCCCAAAGGATCTACAAAAAACTCCCAGGATTAATAAGTAAATGTAGCAAGGTTACAGGATACAAGTTCAATATATAAAAGTCAATTATATTCCTGTATACCTAAATAACTACATTCCTGTATGCCAACGGAGGGCAGTGGCATAAATGTGAGAAAATGCATATTACTCTGTAATTTCTTTTTACTTCATGAAGTATGCCTCGCATAAAAAATTATGGAGACTAATGTGATAAACACTGGTGTAACCCCTCAATTCAGCTCAAGATAAAGTATATTACAGATTCAGCTGAATTTCAAGGTGTACTCCTCCTATATTAACCTGTCTCAGAGTTTATCACTATTTTAAATTTAGAGTGTGCCATTCCCACATTTTTAAAAATAATTGTACACGTTTCTTCACAAATAACTCTTTGTGTTATTTTACCTGTTACAAAACATATATAAATAATATAATTTATCCTTTTGAAAATAAATTTTTTTTAATTCACTATTATGTTGATGAGTTTTACTGATATTTATACAGGTGGATTTTGTTCACTTATTTTAATCAGTCTATAGTATTTATTTGTATAAGTACACTACAAGTTGTGTACCTATTCTAGAAATGACCTTTAAGTTTGTTTCCAATTTTTCACTATTGTAAATAGTGCTGCAGCAAACAGTCTTTCACATATCTCATTTGTACATAGGTAAGAGTTTCTCTAGAGCAGTGCTTCTCAAAGTGTGGGCCCTGGACCAGCAGCATCAGTAACACCTGGGAACTTTTTAGAAATGGAAATTCTTGGAGCTAACCCCAGCCTTACTGAACTAGAAACACAGGTGGTAGAGACAACAATCTGTGTTTTAGTAAGCCCTCGAATTGATTCCGATGCAGGCTAAAGTTTGCTGACTCCTGCTTGAGAGAATATATCTAGGTATGAAGTTACTTCATCAAGCATGCGTACTTACTCATTTTATTAAATATATATTCTGTAGTTCTTATTGATATTACACATTTACACTCTAACCAGTTATATATGAGAGCCTCTTTTGCTCCATATCATCTCTAACACTAGTGTTTTCATATTATAAAAATTACCACTTTTTTTTTTTTTCGGTATGTGGGCCTCTCACTGTTGTGGCCTCTCCCGTTGCGGAGCACAAGCTCCGGATGCGCAGGCTCAGCGGCCATGGCTCACGGGCCCAGCCGCTCTGCGGCATGTGGGATCTTCCCGGACCGGGGCACGAACCCGTGTCCCCTGCATCGGCAGGTGGACTCTCAACCACTGCGCCACCAGGGAAGCCCTAAAAATTACCACTTTGATGTGTGTGTGAAATGGCATTCCTTTTAATGTACATATCCCTGGTTATAAGTAAAATAGAGCATTCTCTTATGTATTTGTCATACATGTGTGTCACATATTAGTCTTTTGATGCTTTCTCTTATGTGAATAATTAGCTCATATTATTTGTCATATATTTTAAAAACTAGGGTTTTTGTGTTTTTCTAATTGATTTGTAAAGATCTCATATAATTTGGATACTAATGTGTATTCAGTTATTTGTGTTATACTTATCTTAGTGTGCTGTCTTTTGTCTTTGTTGGTGATTTTCTTTGTTGGTGGTTCTCTTTTCTCATATTTTGCTATTACATTTGGTCTCTTATTCTTCATTATATTACACACATTTCTTTAAGCTAAAACATACAGATCTAGCGTACTTTATGGGTACAGCTATGTTAAAATTTATTGAACCATTTCCTTATTGATAGATGTATCAGTCAAGATCCCAGCTGGAAGTAGATGGCACACACTCAAGATGAAGATAATTTAATAAAGGGGCTATTTTTAAAGGTGTTAGGAAAAAAAAATAAGGTGCTAGTAGCAACAGGGAGCTAGAAACACCAGGGAACCACTGATATCAGAGAGCTTGAATGGACAAGAAAAGGGAGCAGATATTAGAATTCAGAGAAATAGCAGGAGGAAGAGTGATTCTTGACAGGAATCACTGGACCTGTGGCCTTTGGTCAAGGGAACTAACCAGTCCATGGCAATCTGGTGGGGAATGAATCTGTGAATAAATATTCTGGGTTTATGCTCCTCTTTTCCTTCCCCTCACTATCTAAACCCAACTAGAAACTTCTCTCAGAATGCAAGGGAATTCCTGATGCAATTTGTACACATCAGCCTCCCAGGTCAACGAGCAAGTAAAAAGATTGGTGAAAGGCACTGGTGTTCAAATGACCACCAGTCTTTAATTTCTATTCTTCGTTATACAAACAACGGTGCAATGTGCATTCTTGTTCATTTATACAATGTATTGGTACTCTTATATTGCATGATTGATCCCCAAATTTAGGATTGTGAGGTCAAAATATATTATTTTTCTCTGTGTCTAAAGACGTAATGCCAAGTTTCTTCCCCAAAACACAGGAATTCATACCCCATAAGCAATGTATGAGAATGTTCTAAATCTTTGTGATATTTCAAATTTTACTAATCTAAATAAAGACTATAGGCACCTCATTTTTAAAATTTATACATACATAGTTTATTGGCTATTCACATTTCTTCTGTATTTACTATTTCTCCTCTGTAAAGATTCTGCCTAGATACTGTTTTCAGTATTTTTTTTATTGCTGAGATACACATTTTAAAGTAATAACTAGAATTATGACTTATAACATTATAGCAGAACATATAAGATTTTTAGAAATTTCACGTAATGTCTGAAACATTTATATCAACATATTTCCATACAAATAACCCAAAGAAAGTTTAGTATTAGTTGTTTTTTGTTTGTTTGTTTGTTTGTTTATACTGCAGGTTCTTATTAGTCATCAATTTTATACACATCAGTATATACATGTCAATCCCAATCGCCCAATTCAGCACACCAGCATCCCCACCCCACCGTGGTTTTCCCCCCTTGGTGTCCATACGTTTGTTCTCTACATCTGTATTTCAATTTCTGCCCTGCAAACCAGTTCATTTGTACCATTTTTCTAGGTTCCATATATATGCGTTAATATACGATATTTGTTTTTCTCTTTCTGACTTACTTCACACTGTATGACAGTCTCTAGCTCCATCCACGTCTCAACAAATGACTCAGTTTTGTTCCTTTTTATGGCTGAGTAATATTCCATTGTATATATGTGCCACATCTTCTTCATCCATTCATCTGTCAATGGGCATTTAGGTTGCTTCCATGACCTGGCTATTGTAAATAGTGCTGCAATGAACATTGGGGTGCATGTGACTTTTTGAATTATGGTTTTCTCTGGGTATATGCCCAGTAGTGGGATTGCTGGATCATATGGTAATTCTATTTTTAGTTTTTTAAGGGACCTGCATGCTGTTCTTCATAGTGGCTCTATCAATTTACATTCCCACCCACAGTGCAAGAGCGTTCCCTTTTCTCCACACTCTCTCCAGCATTTGTTGTTTGTAGATTTTCTGATGATGCCCATTCTAACTGGTGTGAGGTGATTCCTCATTGAAGTTTTGATTTCCATTTCTCTAATAATTTGTGATGTTGAGCAGCTTTTCATGTGCTTCTTGGCCATCTGTATGTCTTCTTTGGAGAAATGTCTATTTAGGTCTTCTGCCCATTTTTGGATTGGGTTGTTTGTTTCTTTAATATTGAGCTGCATGAGCTGTGTATATATTTTGGAGATTAATCTTTTGTCCGTTGATTCATTTGCAAATATTTTCTCCCATTCTGAGGGTTGTCTTTTCATCTTGTTTATGGTTTCCTTTGCTGTGCAAAAGCTTTGAAGTTTCATTAGGTCCCATTTGTTTATTTTTGGTTTTATTTCCATTACTCTAGGAGGTGGATCAAAAAAGATCTTGCTGTGGTTTATGTCAAAGAGTGTTCTTCCTATGTTTTCCTCTAAGAGTTTTGTAGTGTCTGGTCTTACATTTAGGTCTCGAATCCATTTTGAGTTTATCTTTGTGTACGGTGTTAGGGAGTGTTCTACTTTCATTCTTTTACATGAAGCTGTCCAGTTTTCCCAGCACCACTTATTGAAGAGACTGTCTTTTCTCCATTGTATATCTTTGTCTCCTTTGTCATAGATTAGTTGACCTTAGGTGCGTGGGTTTATCTCTGGGCTTTCTCTCTTGTTCCATCGATCTATGTTTCTTTTTTTGTGCCAGTACCATATTGTCTTGATTACTGTAGCTTTGTAGTATAGTCTGAAGTCAGGGAGTCTGATTCCTCCAGCTCCGTTTTTTTCCCTCGAGACTGCTTTGGCTATTCGGGGTCTTTTGTGTCTCACTGTTTTCATTTTTACATTGGATTTTTTTCTTATAATTTGGTGGATGTGTAGGTGTATTATTGATAGTAACACAGTTTGATTGCCTTAAGAGGTGCATATATATCTCCTAGTTTATTGTTTTGCTTTATTTATGGTGATGAATGTGTGCAAGTGCAATACTGAGAAAGAATATTTACTATGAATATTTTAGGTGATTTTTTTATCACTTGGACTTCAGTTATATATACGCTTCAGTGGTTTAGTCCAACTCTGGCCTACATTACTGAGCACAATAAAGCTTTGTAATATTAATGAATGACACCAATTCAAACTTCATTAGTAGTGTAGTCTTATGCCAAGAAAAATAATGTTGGGTTCTTCTTGAAATGAATAACTGACATGATAAAGAAACTCACAGAAATTTTCATGTATGTCAAGAGGAAAGCATTATTAGTATACATTTTTTTTGCATTCTGAGGGCATGAATACCAGAGTAATTTGTTCTATAAATTAGACTTCAAACTAATTCTTTCAAAATGCAATTAACAATTGACAGCTTAATATGGAACTATGAAGAAATTTTATATTATTTGTGGTATATTTCTTGTTTCATTGTCTTACCTGTAATTTTCACTGGTGTCAACAGGAGCTATTAGTTTATTGATGTGGAAAGAGACTTAAATGTCTTCACTCACTAAGTTCTCCAGATCTTGAAATTGTCATTAATTTACTGAATGTATTAATATTTTCCCCTCTCCAAAGCATTGAGTCAGTTTATAACAAAGTATAACAATAAGGTTAGTTTAAATAGAAATTATGCTAAAAATCAGAGGTAGTGCATAGATGTGAATATATTTTGTTATAGCTAACACACTCCCCTGTATGTTTGCTTTTGAGATTCCTGATAACCAGGGCAAACCAGAAAATACAATTAATGTAAGGCACTTAGCATATGCTTTGGAAAGAAAAGGATTTTCCTGTGAGATAATTCTAAATAACTATGAGATGGACTTTTTCTAGCCAGATTGAACATTTAGCACTGGCCCAAAAAACTATTTCCATTTTCATTTTATGCCTCAATAAAACTGTGGAAATATTTAAAAATCCCAAAGCCCGTCTTTTATTTATCTAACAAACGTTAGGATGCCATTGGTTTTTTTTTCCTGAGTTCCTATTAAGCTAGGTCAGTAATACTGAGAAGGAGACAAGATTAGGTAATGTCAGAAATGCATTATGCTTATATAGTTGTTGAGAAGATAGCAGAAGTAGAACAAAGTACAAAACAATAATGATTTAATGCTGTAAATAAATTTTTAAGTAAAATGTATTTGTCTTAATGAAAGTATGTTGCAGTATTATGCTCTTTATTTGATTCATTTTTCAGCTTTTTAGACAATTTCAATGTCTGCATTTATAAAGAGATATTTGGAAGCTCTAATTGGTATTTCTTAACAGACAGCCCAATAAGCATACAGGAAAGCATTAAAAGATCACAGAAGAATGAGTTTAATGTTGAGTTAAATTACATGGCAAGAGGTGAAATGAAAATAAAAAGACAAACACATATGGATGAGGTGGGACGATTAAGCATTAGTCAGAGTAAAGGTGTTTATAAGCCAAAAACAGAACAGGAACAGAATATTTGTAAATAGTAGCAACCTATTCACGCTGTATTTTTAGGTGGCATTGTCTTTGATCATTATTTTCATAATACTCCTTAGAATAAGTAAAGAAAGCAATGAATAATAAAGGGTGATATTATCTTAGTTATTATGTGTCAAACACTTTTCTTGGTGATTTACATGCAGTTACCACACAATCTTAAAAAATCCCTATGAACTGGGTGCTATTATTATACTAATTTCATAGAAAAAGAAATTTAGGATCAGAGAGATTAAACCACTTGTTCAAGATTGCACAGATAGTAAGTGGTAGAGCATGAATTTGAACTAAGTGTACCTGATTCCAGAGCCTGGGCAGTTACTCACAATGCTATATAGGTTTTGCAAGCAACTTTTCCTGGCCAGAGACTGTACTCCACATTTCAATCATATTATCTTATTTAATGCTCACAACGCTGGCAATTGCACATTTCTCTCAATTTTATAGAAGAGAAAATTGAATATGGGTCCTTTCTTTCATGACATAAATCATGCTAGATAAGCTATAAACCCCACTTATATCATAGAATAACTATGGAATATATGTCCATTGTTCTATGCTCACATGGAGATAACAAAATGAAGCAAGATGTGAGAGGGACTTTACTTGCTATTTCTAATTTGGACTAAATGACTAAATAGGGAAAGTTGACCCAAGCCAAATAAGTTCTTCTTCCTTTGAGCTCCCATAGCAATTCTCTATATATTACAAATATAGCAATTAAACAGAATTGCAGTGGTTTATTTATGAGTCTGGTATCATGTAAAAAAAATAATGGGAAGTACCATACTTTTTCCAGTTGTAAATTCCAGAATACGGTAAAATGCCTTGTATGTATCAGATTCTCTGTAGTGTTGCCTATATACATTCAGCTCAATAAATTAATGAATGACAACCTCTGGGGTAAATATATTGTTGAGAAGCAAAATAAGAGAAAGAAACTGACATTCTCCGTGATGTCCCTATTGGATATGTAAGGTTTTTATACTATATTATCAAAAACTAGGACTGGATAAGCTGATGAGACTCTTAGTGGGTAAACTTAATGCAAGCTTTAGTGTTTACAAAGTGTTCCAGTAAGATCAAGAAACAACCTGGGTACATTTTAGGCAATAGAAATTAAAGCAAATTTTAGATAGGAGTTCCCAAGATGGCAGAGTAGAACGACCCTGAGTTTACCTCCTCTCAAGATCACACCAAAATTACAAATACTTACAGAACAACTGTTGATGAAAAAGACTGGAGCCTACCAGAAAAGATCTTCTACAACTAATGATATAAAGAAAGAACCACAATGAGATGGGTAGGAAGGGGGTCGCTATATATTCAAGACCCATATGCCCAGGTGGATGACCCACAAATGGGAGAGTAATTACAATTGCAGAGGTTCTTCCCAAGAAATGAGGGGTCTGAGCTCCACATGGGACTCCCCACCTGGGGGTCCTGCACCGGGAATATGAGATCCCAGAACATTTGGCTTTGAAGGCCAGTGGAGCTTACTTTTGGGAGTTGCAGAAGGCTGGGAGAAAAAGGGGCCCCACTTTTAAAGGATACACACAAAATCTCACATGCTCTTGGACCATGGGAAGAAGCAGTAATTTGAAAGGAGCCTGGATCAGAGCTACTGGCTGATCTTGGAGAGTCTCTCGGAGAGGCAGAAGGCAATTGGAGCTCAATCTGGGGACATAATACTGGCAGCAACCATTTTGAGAAACTCAGTCTACTGCGTGAACACTGGTGCTGGAAAATGCCATTTTGGAGTCCTCCTTCTACCTTATTAGCCTCAGGACCCAGCTCTGCCCCCACCCACCAGCCTGTAAGAACCAGTACTGGAATGCCTCAGGCCAAACCACTAACTGGGCAGGGATACAGCTCCACCTACCAGCAGACAGGCTGCCTTAAGAATCCCTGAGCTCACAGCTGCCCCTGGACACAGTCTGGTCCACCAGGGGGCCCAGGACTTGGCCCTACACACCAGTGTATGGGTACTGAACTTGGAACTCCCAAGGCCCTGCAGCCAGAGACCCTGGGACCCAGCTCTGTCCATCAGCAAGCCTACTCTAGCCTTGAGACCAGCTTTGACCCACTGGCCAGCAGACAGCAGTCCCAGGACAACTGTAGCCATGGCAGGACCCAGTCCACCCACCAGTAGTCCAGCACCAGCCCTATGACTGGCTTGGCCAGCCCCACCCACCAAAAGTTGAATGCCAGCTCTGGGACCCCTGGGCCCTGCAGCCAGACCCCAGGACCAGGCTTTGCCCACCAGTGGGCCAGCATTAGCCTTATGACCTGGCTTGACCCACTGGTGAGTGGGCATCAACCTCAGGATCTGCTGGACCCTGACTTCACACCAGTGAGCCAGAAGTAGCCCTGGGACACCACCCCCCCACAGGGTTCCACAGCCACTCACCTTATGACCTGCCCCACCAACCAGCAGCCAGCAGCCTCCACACAAGGCAGAACCTCGCAACAAACTGGACCACGGATGAGTCATGCCTACTAGACTGCCCACAGTAATCAGCCTGCCACAACAGAAGGACCCACACAGCCCACATTGGGGCACTACTAGAGCACTGGGGGCACCACTAAAGCATATAGTTCTGGTGACCAGAGCGGAGTATGCTGCTGGGATGCACAGTATGTCTCCTACAAAAGGCCACTTCTCCAAGGGTGGGAAATGAAACCTACCTACCAGATACATAGAAATAAAAACAAGTTAGGCAAAATGTAGAAACAGAGGAACATATTCCAAAGGAATAAGATAAAATTCCAGAAGAAGAACTAAGTGAAGTGGAGATAAGCAATCTACCCAAGAAAGTGTTCAAGGTAATGATAATAAAGATGATCAAAGAACTTGGGAAAAAAATAAATGAACAGAGTGAGAAGTTTTCAACAAAGAGTTAAAAAATATAAAGAATAACCAAACAGAGATGAATACAATAATGGAAATAAAAAATACACCAGAAGAAATCAATAGTAGACTAAATAATACAGAGGAATGTATAAGGGAGCTGGAAGAGTAGTGGAAATCACTGAAGCTGAACATAATAAAGGAAAAAGGAATAAAAAGAAATGAGGACAGTTTAAGAGACCTCTGGGACAACATCAACCATACTAACATTTGCCTTTTAAAAGTCCCAGAAGGAAAAGAGAGAGAGAAAGGGACAGAGAACATATTTGAAGACATAATCATTGAAAACTTCCCTAACTTGGGAAAGGAAACAGACATCTAAGTCCAGGAGGTGCAGAGAGATCCAAACACGATCAACCCAAAGAAGACCACACAAGACACATTGTAATTAAAATGTCAAAAATTAAAGATACAGAGAGAATATTAAAAGCAGCAAAGGAAAAGCAACAAGTTACATGCAAGGAAACTCCCATAAGTCTATCAGCTGACTTTTCAGCAGAAACTCTGCAGGCCAAAAGGAAGTGGCATGATATATTTAAAGTGACAAAAGGGAATAACCTACAACCAAGAGTGCTCTACCTGGCAAGGCTCTCATTCAGATTTGATAGAGAAATCAAAAGCTTTACAGATAAGCAAAAGCTAAAAGAGTTCAGCACCATCAAACCAGCTTTACAAGAAAAGTTAAAAGGACTTCTCTAAGGAAAAAAGAAAAGGCCACAACTGGAAACATGAAATTTATGAAAGGAAAAATCTTATTAGTAAAGGCAAATATACAGTAAAGGTGATAAAT
This sequence comes from Phocoena sinus, assembly GCF_008692025.1. Taxonomy (NCBI): domain Eukaryota; kingdom Metazoa; phylum Chordata; class Mammalia; order Artiodactyla; family Phocoenidae; genus Phocoena; species Phocoena sinus. Next base: position 29,828,821 of record NC_045772.1, on the reverse strand, counting down.
CAACCACAGACAATGCTAGTAAATTAAAGATGTTAGAGATGGAAGATATACCGTGTTCATGGATTGGAAGAATTAATATTGTAAAAATGACCATACTACCCAAAGCACTCTACAGATTCAATTCAATCCCTATCAAAATACCAATGGCATTTTTCACAGAACTAGAACAAATAATTTTAAAATTTGTATGGAAACACCCCGAATAGCCAAAACAGTCGTCAGAAAGAAGAGCAGAGCTGGAGGTATCACAAAAAGACAGCCTACTGAATTAGAGAAAATATTTGTAAATGATATGACCAATAAGGGGTTTATATCCAAACTATATAAACAGTTCGTACAACTCAATATACATATATAAAAAAAGAGTAAAAAAATGGGCAGGGGGCTTCCCTGGTGGCGCAGTGGTTGAGAGTCCGCCTACCGATGCAGGGGACGTGGGTTCGTGCCCCGGTCTGGGAAGATCCCACTTGCCGCGAAGCGGCTGGGCCTGTGAGCCATGGCCGCTGAGCCTGCGCGTCCGGGGCCTGTGCTCCACAACGGGAGAGGCCACAACAGTGTGAGGCCTGCGTACCGCAAAAAAAAAAAAAAAATTGGGCAGGACCTGAGCAGACATTTTTCCAAAGAAGACATAGAGATGGCCAACAAGCACATGAAAAGATTCTCAACATCATTAATCATCAGAGAAATGCAAATCGAAACTACAGTAATGTATCAGTTCACACCTGTCAGAATTGCTATTATCAAAAAGATCACAAATAACGAAAATCAGAAAGATGTGGATAAAAAGAACCCTTGCACACTGTTGGAAGGACTGTAAATTGGTGCAGCCACTGTGGAAAACTGTGGAGGTTCCCTAAGAAACTAAAAATAGAGCTAAAATATGATCCAGCAATTCCACTCCTGGGTATATATCAAAGAAAATGAAAACACTAATTTGAAAAGATACATAAACCCCAGTATTCCTAGCAGCATTATTTGCAATAGCCACGATATGGAAGCAACCTACTTGTCCATCATCAGATGAATGGGTAAATAAGATGTGGCATATATATATATATATATATATATATATATCAAAGAATGAAATTTTTCCATTTGCAACAACATGGATGGGCCTGGAGGGTCTTATGCTTAGTGAAAAAAGTCAGACAAAGACAAATACTGTACTGTATGGTATCACTTATATGTGGAATCTAAACAATAAAACAGGTGAATATAACAAAAAAGAAGCAGACTCACAGATATAGAGAACAAACTAGTGGTTACAAGTGGGAAGAGGGGAGGGAGTGGGTAAGATAAGGGTAAGGAATTAACAGGTACAAACTACTATGTATAAAATACATTAGCTACAAGGATATATTGTACATCATAGGAAATATAGCCAATATTTTACAACTATAAATAGAGTATAATCTATAAAAATTTTGACAACCAATATTTTACAACTATAAATAGAGTATAATCTATAAAAATTTTGAATCATTATGTTGTGCACCTGAAACTAATATAAGTCAACTATACCTCAATAAAAATAAATAAAGTGTTGTCTCAGAATGAAGGAACTATAAATAAGGGAAAGCGGAGAAAGGGTGCAATTCTCATGATTAAAACAAAGAAATCTGGTTAGCAGACATTTGGTCCGGTTCAATACTTCCAGGTTCTTTTAGCATGAACCAAATATATTATGGACATTTTGGGTAAGACCAACTGTCCTGCAAGGAGAAACAGTCTGCTAACCAGATGGAAGAGGCATTCAGGAAAAATAATGTCCAAATGAATGCATACCAAATGAGATGATATTGTTTAGTACAATTACTGTGTGGAAATGGATTTGAAATGATCTCATATATAGGATATAAAGGAAGAATTAGATAGAGAGTTATAGCTAATGTGGTTTATAATATAATTTCTGAATGATTATTTTGTTCATTCATTCATTCAATAAACATTTAATTGAAGGACTACTTTGTCCCAGATACTATTCAAAATGTGAGGGATATAACAGTGGACAAAATAGCAAAAAAAGAGAATGTCTCATGGTTTTAATTCTAGCAGGGAGAGATGCACAATAAAAACATGTGTAAGGAAAATATTGGTATGTTAGGTCATGATGGATGATATGGAGAGAAATAAAGTAGAAGAAGTAGATAGGGAGTATTGGAAAGGTGATTCTAATATAAATAAGATGTTTAGGAAAGGCTTCAGAGAGGACACTTGTGAACAAACCTGAATAAAAAAGAGAAAGCTAGCTGTACAGATATTTGGGAAGACTTACCAGGTAAAAGTTTAGTAAGTGCAAAAGTCCTGAAACAGAAGTTTGGTATCTTTGAGGACAGGAAAGGAGTCTGGGCTGACTGAGGTGGAAAGAACTTGGAAAAGATAAGGGGGAGATGAAGCTATCAGAAAAATGAAAGACAAATCCTGTAAAAGCCTGGGAAAAATTGGATAAGAGGCAGGCTTGTTATCCATTCTCTCCTTTTATCAGGGAGCACCGGTGGGGAATAAAAAAGATGAGCCAATCAAATATGATTGTAAACCTGCCAATAACAAACTTTCTGGCAAAGAAACTATCTGTATTTGCTGATGGGACAGTCTTTGTTTATGGAATCCTTCAGCAGGATATAACTGGTCTACTTAAGATTGCATATGATAAATTCGGAATTGATGGGTTTATAGGACAGAGGTCTGGGGAAAATGTCATAAACTTGAGAATAAAGGAGATATTTCATTACCAAAAATATAAGCCTTTGAGTAAATATTATATTATAGCTACTTATAGTACTTACAGATTTCGTACGTTAATCTGTACCAGATCAAATCCTGATGCAGGGCATTGTATCCTAAACCACCCACTCTTTTCTTTGCCTGTCCCTCATGATTACTTTTATCCTTGAAATTATTAGTAAAGCTTGGTACTAAGAACTTTTATTCACGTGAGTCTGATTTGGCAATTATCTAAGGACCTTATAGCAGACTACTACTCTTTCTCTGAATGAGATGTGATCACTGGACAGTTTTAAACAATGGCATAATATAATATAACTTGAATTTTAAAATGAATAATAGATTGATTGCAGAGGAGCAAATACAGAAGCAGGAAAAGAATATTGCAGGTGAGAGCCCATAGTGGTTTGGATCAGACTTATAGCAGCGTAGATGGTAAGGAGTGGTTGGTTTTTGGATACTATGACATCAAGAATGACAACACTCAAATTATAGCTCCTTAGGAGAAGTCTATAGGAACTGTTATTAGGTGATTCCAGAGAAGCACACAGATGTAATGGCTAGGTAGTTAAATCATTAAGGTATGGATGACAATAGATGATGTCGCTAAAGATAGCTAATTTAAAATATAAGTAAATTCTAAAGCTCTGCATTGGCAAAGCTCAAATAGCATAATTGAGCAGCAGATATGAAGGTAAATTCTGATTCTACGATAGGTTCGCTTTCTCTTTGCCCACTTTCTTTATGTGTGTGTGGAGGGATGGCATAAGGCAGGTTGGTACATGTGAGCTTAAAATTAGAAGAAGCAGAACTATATTTAAGTGAAGGGAATTTCTTTTTATTGCTGAATATGCCATTGTATGGATATACCATAATTTGATTATCCATTCATCTGTTGATAGACATTTATGATACTTTCAATTTTTAACATTATAAATAAAGCTACTGTTAACATTCATGTACAAGGTTTTTCTGTGTGTGTGTGTGTGTGTAGACATATAGGATTTATATCCCTTTTCAAAATAAGTGTTCTAATCTATGACTCCTTTTCGGTATTTTTTTCACTTAAGGTAGACTTTCATTGTTTGTAGCTGTTTTAGATCAATCTTAGGCTAAGTCTCCTTTTCTCTCTTCTATGCTTTTTTTCCCTAAGCTGCACTGCCTCTCCATGTGGGAGAGGGTTTCATGCATAATTTGAAAATTCGGTGTTCTCTTTCTCTTAGTTATGCTGTGGGTGTGGGCTTTGCTTCATTTCTTCTTCTTCCTCATGTTTTTAAGGAGTTGTTGGAAGATTTGAATTAAATGGTCAGTATTACTTTGGCTACCATCAAGATGTAAAGAGGAAGAGTGTGACAGGCAAAATAATGCTCCCTCAAAGATATCAGGTCCACATAGAGGAGAAGGTGATGTGAAAATAAAGCCAAAAGAAATTTCAGGATGTTGGCCTGGAAGACTGGAGTCCAGGGAATGTCACAATCCAAGGAATGCCACCAGCCACCAGAAGCTGGAAGAGTAAGGAATAGACTCTTCCCTTAGAGCCTCTGGAGGGACTGTGTTCCTGCTGATACTTTGATTTTGACCCAGTTATACTGATATGGGATATCTGGCCTCCAGAACTGTGAAAGAATGCATTTCTGTTGTTTTAAGCCACCCAGGTGCAGTAATTTGATACAGCAGCCACAGGAAACTAATACAGAGATTTTTTTCTTTAACTTTACTGTGGGTTGAAGATAGTAAAGTCTAACTATAAAGCAAAAAAGAAAGACTTAAAACATAACATCAGATACAGCTCCACTAAATGGCCAGTAGATGCGTCCATTCACAGGGCAGTTATTATCGGCAATTTTTCTCTTTAGTCTATATGTTGAAATTATGTTTCCAGGACCCTGTTCTACCCAACAATAGAAGATCAACATGTATTTGAAGGATGTAAAATGGGTCTGTGCTCTTCTGGTATAGTCTCTAACTTCTATTCCTGCAGTTCAACATTACCTCATTGATTACTCACATTATCAAACTGCACCCCCCAGAAAAAACAAGTTTGCATGATAGTAATCTCTTCAAAGAGATACCATTTTACCAGTGAAGTGAGCTATTAACATCATCATGTAGAATGATGGATTTACTAATCTGAAAAAGCCATACTTGGATTATTTTACTGACTCAGGTCTTCTTCAAGTAATGAGTAATGGGGTGGTATTATTATTATTATTATTATTATTTTGGGTTATGCGGGCCTCTCACTGTTGTGGCCTCTCCCGTCGCGGAGCACAGGCTCCGGACGCGCAGGCTCAGCAGCCATGGCTCATGGGCCCAGCCACTCCGCGGCATGTGGGATCTTCCCGGACCAGGGCACGAACCCGTGTCCCCTGCATTGGCAGGTGGACTCTCAACCACTGCGCCACCAGGGAAGCCCAGGTGGTATATTTTTAGGCTTAATAAATCAGCCTCCACGAGGATAAAATAAAGAGTCTATTTCAAAGACAAATTTTAGTTCCCACTCTTAGAACTAATAAGAGATCAGGAATGTTCTAGTCTAGCTCCACAAAAATCACAAAAACATAATGAAACATAATGAAAGCAAACAAATTGTAGCTAACATGCAAGCAATTGATCAGTAGTTCCAAATTACTTTAAAAATATGGGAAAATGTAATCATCTAGTATTTAAAAATAATTTCCCTGTAGATAGTGTTTTAAGTTTATCCTTTGATTATCCTGAAAACTCTCCAAAGGATACAGGACTGTTCATAGGACAGTAATTTCATAGATGGAAAAAAAAATGAAGCTCAGAGTAGTTTGGCCTGAGATCACAGAGTGGTGTAGCTCCCTTAATATTTACATGTCTAATGTTCTTTGCACTTATAACATCTTTTTGTGACAGGTCAAATTTAGCCATACTAACACTATGAACTCACTTGAGAAGAGAGGAAATAATTCTAAAACAATTTAAAATTAGTATCTGTGCATTGACTAATGTATTAAAATTATCAATCATTTTTAAATTGGACTAAAACTACCATTTTTGGAAAATCTACAGCTTTCAAATTTTAACATAGCTTCTGAATATTTGATCCTATAAAAAATTATTCAATGTGAACTCATTTTTTTTTAAATTAATTTATTTATGGCTGTGTTGGGTCTTGGTTGCTGTGCGTGGGCTTTCTCTAGTTGTGGCGAGCGGGGGCTACTCTTCTACTCTTTGTTGCCGTGTGCGGGCTTCTCTTTGCAGTGGCTTCTCTTGTTGAGGAGCATGGGCTGTAGGCACGAGGACTTCAGTAGTTGTGGCTTGCCGGCTCTAGAGCGCAGGCTCAGTAGTTGGGGCTCACGGGCTTAGTTGCTGTGCGGCATGTAGTATTTTCCCTGACCAGGGCTTGAACCCCTGTCCCCTGCATTAGCAGGTGGATTCTTAACAACTGCGCCACCAGGGAAGCCCGTGAACTCATTTTAATAAGAGTTCAAGTGTGTCTAATCATGACAATTAGTGGAAGTAGTATTTTCTTTATTAATATTATAAAGCAATATATTTTATGAAATTAATTTTTTCTAGGTCTAATGGCTTTGCTATAAACTAAGCATTCGCTTACTTTTTTTCATCTTTTCTCACAAAATGAATTAAATTCAAAATATAGGCTTATAAAATGGACACTAAGATTTGGTAACCGTAGAGAATCTGCAGAAAACTTTTCTGTTTCTTCTTTGCTTAGGAAACCCACAAAACCGATATGAGCACTAGCTACTCTGTGATTTACATTCATACTGCAGTGCAATGACTTTAACTGTTAATTGAAGTTTCTCTTCCTGAGCTATAGAATAGTAGACTGGAAAGATGTCTTTTGCCAATTGTATTGTGTAATGCAGAGTTGCTCTTGAATGCAATAGTACACGTTTTACTACTTGGCGTTTCTCCTATTTTTTTCTTTAGCATTTCTAAACAAATAAGAAAGAATATCATAGCAGCTATTGTATGCATAAATGGGATATATGTTCTGAATATTCTTGATGCCAACAATGGAAAGGTTTATTTATTCATTTAGTTTCATTTTTGTGTGGTCTGGCATGAAATCAAATGAATCTATATCTTCACTGAATATGAGAATATTCATCCACTTATTTATTCAATAATTCACTTATTTCCAATATTTTATTCAATTACCAGTTAGTGATTGCCTACAAGTACCAAGCAGCCTTCAAAGTGCTAGAAATATAAATGAACAATTTACAGCCCCAATTCTCAGGAGACTGAGTTTATTAGGCAGTTAAGGGGACCTAATTCTATCACATAGAGTGCCATGTCAGAGGCATGTTTTGTTTGATAAAAGGGTGCTGAGGAGAAGCTTCCAACTTAACCTGAGTGTTTCAGGAAAAGTCTCTGAGAAGTAGTGTTTGACAATTCCTTAATGGTATTGATTTTGACATCAACACCACCTGAGGCTTATTTTATAGGCAATCTCATTTCATGAAATTCTTCCGTAAACAAAGAGCTGATATCCTTTGAATGCTCTTTCCGGAGGATATTTTTCTTGTCCTATGTTCATGCTTTAGGATGATATGAGAATTGAGAGGTGGAATTACTAACAGAATGAATACCTGTCTACCTGTGTTCCCAGATGGGCTTAACAGATGAAGACAGGGGAGGGCCCCATGTAAGTGACTATACAGTTCAAGCATTTTTTTTAAATTATAAGGTAAATATGTTTATATATACGGTCAATAGAAAAGGTAGCTCAGTAATGACAGTGTTCATCATAAAATATCATCATATTTAAACCCCCTAGGCACTACCAAATAATTGATTTTAGAAACTGAAGTCTAACACTTGAATTAATCATTATAATTTGGAAAGTTCATACCAATTATTGTCCTTGGCTTTTAGGTAAAAATAGATAATTTTCAGTACTCTGTATAGATCTTTTTATTTGTCCTTGGTTACAGTGTTTTGGTGCCCTCAATGACCACTCTATACATGCATTTTCCAGCACCTTGTTCAGTATCTTTGTTTGTTTCTTCTAGAGAAGATAGAGGAAATTGGGTACGAACTATCTCACCTTTCTGCTATACATGCATACAGACATTGATGCTGGAGCTCCCTACTTCCTTTCCTCTAGTCTCTGATGATAATGTTTCCTTCATGTCCTATTCAAGTTAACCCACCACCAATTTGGATGTTGATTCCACTCCTCTCCTACTCCTGAGACTTTGCTATGTCAGTTATCTCTTCCTCCTGCAGAATCTTTAAGCTCCCTTTTTTTCTCTTCTGACTTTTTCCCTTTGGCACTTGAACCACCTTTTTCATCCTAACAAAAATCAACAATAAAAATCACTTAACCCTAAATAAATACCTCTGGCTAAGATCCAGGTATTTTTCTTTTTTCATTACATGATCAGAAATCTTGTCTACTTTTGCAGTCTCTGTTTCCTCACTTCTCGTCATGTTTAACGCCCCCCCTCCACCCGCGGTATGGCTAAAGTCCCTGTTGATTGTCATATTGCCAAACTCCATATTATGAAAATGAAGCTCTCTCTTGTATTTGGCAACCTTGATCATTCTCTCCATTAACTGTATTTTCTGTCCTTGAAACTTTACTTACTTTGTTTCCAAGACAACTTTGTATTAACCATAAACACTGCTGTAGTAGCCTCTCAACTCTTCTCTAATTTTTAAGGCCCATACATGTCATTTCCTGAGGTACAGGAGTAATCTAACTGAAATGCAAAGCTTACCAAATCACTCCTCTGATTAAATCAATCAGAGACTTCCCATCACCTAAAGAGTAAAATTCTTATACCTTAAAAGGTAAAAGTCAAGTCCCTCTAGATTTTACTTTGACTCTCTCTCCAGCTTCAGCTCCTTGTTTTTCTTATATTTCTGACTCCTAACTTTTGGTGCTCCAAGAATTTCATCCTTTATTTCCTATTTTTCTTAGTCAACCACTTTCCTGAATGACCTTATCTACTCTTACAATTTTTACCTTTTTGATAATCACTTCATAATTATTTAAAATTCACCATGTCAAACTGAAATGATCCTTTTCCATCTAAATATGTTCATTGTGGTTCATTTTTTCATTTATGTAAGTTATGTAGGTTAATTACTGTTATTAAAAACAAACAACTAATTAAATATAATAAAGTTCAATACAGATCAGTAGTGAAGCTTTGCTTCTTAGGGTAATTCAGGGATGCAGTCTCCTTCTATCAAGTGCTGGGGTCTTGGAATACTTTCTCAGAAACCTGTGCATCCAAAAGAGTGAGAGAAATAACAGCAAGATTACAAAAGGTTTGGATGAGCCAGGACCAGAAGTAGCAAATAGCAATTCTAGCTATAGTCCACTGGTCAGTACCAAGGCATAAGGGCACCTTAACTGCAGTAAGGGCTGGAAAATGTAGTCTGTCCATAAGCCTAGGAGGAAAAGTAAAGCGGTATGCTGAACACACAGCATCTTCTCTGCCATAATGGCTGCCTGCCAAATTTTTTTTTTTCCTCCTTTACTTCTTGAATAAATTTCAAGTCTGCTACCACCTCTATCTTTAACCCAACTAAACCCATTCTCATGGGTCTGACCTCATCATTTCTCAAAAGAACTACTGCAGTAGCCTTCAAACTGCCTTCTGGTTGAACCCTTCCTATGTATCATCTACACAGCTACAGGAATAATCAAGTAAAATGAAAATTTTACCTATAAAACTCCCCTGATTAAATCCCCTTAGTGACTTCCCATTATGTACGGAGTAGAAATATCATAGAATAGAAAAATAAGGTCCTCCTGACTTGGAATCTGCCTATTTCACCAGCTTCAACTCTGGATACTCATTGACTTTTACTTTACACTTGGCCAAGACTGAAACATTTCTTGTACGCTGAGCGCTCTATTTAGTGTCTTTGCTCATTCTACTTTCTAATCTGGAACACCTTTCACCTCCCTACTCCATAATCCCTCAGGATTAATTAGCTGCCTCTCATCAAAACCTGCATAATCCTGGTACTTTTATCAATCAGTAATGTACTTGATTATACACAACCATCTGTGCATTAAACTATGAGATACTTGAGAACAGGGGCTGTGTCTGACTTTTCATTCCCAGATCTAGCAGATACTTGGCTAATAGTAATCATCTATAAGTATGTCTCAAATGAACAAACTGATTGCGTTGAAGTAAGAGAGACTTACCTTGAAACTCAGTTCCTTTTCCTGTATCCCTTGAACCCTACTTATGTCTTGCCATTCACCTGCATAAGACTAGTTCCAGACCTTCCCTAGGCTGCTGACTGGAGTTTGGTTTTGTATGACCAGATGATACAAGATAATAATTATCACTCTATTAAATTCCCCACTCTTGTACCCTGCTCATATGATTGGATATCCTGGCACTACATAAACATATGACACTTGGGCAATATGTTATAAGCTGAGGGAAGCCCATCAACCTATTTGGAATTGGTCCCTCAAACCAAATCACTTCTTTTAGCCCATAATTATCTTGAACAATAGATTCCTGCTTGTAACCCCAGCAACCACTCTGCTCATTCAAGTAACAAATGATGTCTCACAACCAAGGCTGTTTCATATTCTAACGATAGACACTTAAAAGATGTGCATTTCTATTACACAGTGGGATCAAGAGTGTAACTATGATAATAGTGCAAAACAATACAAAGCAATTCAATTGGAGAAACAGAAGAATGTGGGCAGCAATCTAAGTGGAATTTCCTTTTCTTCTCTGAATTCTAAAATCATTGGCACCAATTGTGAATTGTATTTTACAAAGACAAAACTGAGTGGAAAGTGCTCTCCACTCAATCTTCCTCCATTAAGTTTTAGTCTCATTTCAAAATGGTAGTGCCAGGGCTGCTTCCTCCAGTACCTTGATTGATAGCTTTCAAATTATGATTCAGGACCAAGTACATTAGTAGTACTTGTACCTCATAAATAGTACATCATTTTTCATTAATTAATGCCATTGAATTAACTTGAATTATTGGAAAAAAGGAACACAAGTACATGACTTAAAATGTCCATATGTTTAAGTAAATACTGTTTAGAGGTTAAGTATCTAGAATTCTTGAATTTGAAGTAAATTTGATACCTTTTCTGATATGTAAAGAATGGATAGAAATTATTAAAATATCTAAATTTAGGAATATTTTGGGAAAATATTATTTACTTCGTGATTCACTTTTAAAGGAATGTTTATACAGTTCAGTTGAGGTATTTTTCATAATAGACAACAAAATAAAACAAAAGAATGTATATATATGTACATACATATATATAATATATATGATATTATACAGATATTTGATATATATTATACCTATACTACTTCATATATGTCTTTGGAGACTTGAAAAATATTTTTTCTTAATCCTATTTGATTATTTAAGAATACATATGGATATAATTATACTTTTCTTTTTCAAGTTATGAATTTAATAATTCAATATTTGTTAAGATATAATAAATAACTCTACACTGGGGCAAACAAATAGTATGTGCTTCATATCAAAGACCAACAAATCCATTTACCAGGCTATGCATCACACTTTGGTCAGTTCTGCCACAGATTCTAACATTGGCCATTAATCTTCTGTCAATTATTTTTATAAACACCGTCTCTTCCGGGATTTATAAACAAATCATTTAAAACCAAAATAACCCAAGATTCATTAATTCTGTCTTGTACATTATAAACTACCAAAGGTAAATAATCATTCTTGAATTAACTCAGAAAAATAGAATATAAGAAAAAACATACTGTTTGATTCTACAGGAAAAGATCTTGCTTAATGATAACTCCGAGTATTAGGAAATAATTTGTCAATGTCAGTGTTTTTAAATCCCAAATTCCCCTAAGAATTTAGAAAGTGTTCCATCATGTTTATTTTTGTACCCTCTAAACACACACAACTCCCCCCACACACACACAAACACACCCTAAATTATTCAAGGCAGTTAGTCAGAACTCAGAAGACATATACTCATGCAAATCGTTCTAGACTGCCCAACACAAGATCATTTTATCCATACAATAACTAAACAAGAATTAGTTGAGAACCATAGAGCCACTTTGAGCTCTGTGAGTTCTTGGGAAATGGAAGGAAGATGGAAGCAGTGCTGAACCTCCAGAAATTTTATCCTGAAGAGGAGGGAAAGAGGATGGGGAGGCCCCAGAGTGTCTGGTTGCTTCCATAACAAAGGGAAGGAGTAGTTTCAAAAAAAGGAAGCATCAGAAAACTGTGAACATTGTTATTATTTTTACAGACATTAAATACTTACTTATAAGGCTTCATAAAATTCTTCAGAGTATAGTCCAGGTGTCATCTCCTCTGTAAAAGGGCCCTAAATCTTCCAACCTGAGTATGAATTGACATTGATCTCCTGTGTATTTCTATAACAATAATATTTTAGGAACATGCTGCTTTAGAACACTTATCACTTCACTGAATTAAAATTCTGTGAAATCTGTCTTCAGAGATTCTGGGATCCTTGAGAGTAGGAACTGTGCTTTTTTCACCCTTGTATCACCTTTACTGGTGCCACCACCACTATTCCAGTTTGTAGCACCATGACTGGCATTCAATAAAACAGACACTAAATGAATGACTGAGACACAATCAGAGGACGTTAAACGCATGTCAGGCTGAGTAATTTAATCATGGACTGTGAATAATGGGAAGCCAAAAAAGCAGGTGTCACAAATTCAGATTCCTAGTAGGTTCCCAAGAAGGTGACAAAAGTGTTACAAATTTTAAAAAAGAAAAGAAATTTTTTTCTAGTATTAAAAAGTGCTACAAGATAAACTATAAGGTTGATGACAAACCCCAATCAATAGTTGGTCCCAGTATCAGGGACACAAGAGGGAATAATGTGTACTGTGGGAATGCATTCCCTGGATCAAGAATATGTCTCTCTCATTTCCAACCTATTGTGGCAACAAGGAAATCTGGGTTCAGTATTGCTAGATGTACCAATTTATAAGAAAAGCCAGAAATTAAGTGTTTATATTTACTATTATATGACATATCACAGTATTAACATGTTGGCTTTTTTTTTTTTTTAAAGATAAAGTGTGAGCCAAACCAAACACACTCTGTGAATGTGAAACAGAGACCACCAGAGTTTTAATGCCCTCTAAGTGCTCTTTGCAGGATTGACAAATCTCCAAAAGTATTTTAGGAAGCTTAGTTACATGCCAGGCTGTCTCAGCAGTCCAGGCTAACACATAAGCATATTCAAATCTGGTTCCCAAGGTGGTGAGCCAGAAGCATGGTGGCAATAGCTTATATAAAATAATTTTATAATCTTCCACTTTGTTTCCTGTATTTGACTCTCCTGAGTGAGCACAACAATGGCACAGCCAAATCAGTTTAGATACTAGGATCTCTACATTTCACATGTTATTGTCCCTTCCTTTTTTCTTTTATTTCTGGTATTGAATTACTATTTCCTACTACATTTCCCATAATTCTTCAGCACGTTCATTCTACCCAGCCAGCTCTTTTTTTTTCAAACTTCCTAGATTCTGACAAGCCACAGAAATACCTGATTTCAAAGAGATGCTTGCATTCTATACTGATACCATCTAGGAGTGTAAATGCCTAATGTCACACTGCTGAGAAAGGTAAGAAAAATCATTACAGGTCTTTATATCTTCTAATCTTTTAACATTTTTTTTGAAGAGACAGAAATGTTTTATTTTTCAACCAGTATCTTAGTTACTTATTTTTGTTACATCTGTGCAAATCAAAATGCAATAAAATTTTTGAACGATAGAGCTGGAATGTGGACTCAAAATGTGACCCAATAAGATTGCAAGGACTATTTAAAGAAGTCTTCCATAAATCTGACAATGACTCTGACTCCAACAGCGTGGATTTGAATATAAATTTTGCACAAATAAATGAACTACTAAGAAAACAATTAAGCTGCTATCCTGTCTGATTGATATGCCATTATAGCAATGCAAGGACAAATTCATTTAAGTTAGGCTAGAGGCTTAATTAATTTTTTCACAACTATCATCAGAAACACATATTAAGTTTCTACTCTCAAATCATTTCATGATATGATTTTTTTCTCAGATTTTGCAAATAGGGAGTCAACATTTAAGACAAAAATAAACCCCAGAATATACAAAGAAAATTTGAATTGGCTAAAGCAAAATTTAGTTACTCTGGTGGTAATAGGATTTTTTTTTTTTTAACTAAATGTGAGTGTAATCTGATAAGCCTATTTTCCAACTAGTGGATATCATGGTTCTGTATTAAATGTATGCAGTTGAAGAATATGTTTGATTGTTTACTGCCCGGGATTTATATAAAACTGGTATATTACAATATGCCATGTGTGTGGTTAACCCAGTTGCAAATCATTAAACCATTATGTAGTAATTAGCAGTGTTATAAAAAGAATGAGATATACGCATCATTTATTTTCAATACAGCTTTGCATAATTGGAATAATATGCAATTTGATCTATTAAGATACTAATTAAATTCAAAACACTTAATATGTACCAGAATGTAGTGCTCTGAAATTGCATAATTGTCCATTGTGTGGTCATTTTCTTCACTATCCCTTTCTCCAAAGCATGTGAGAGTAATCCATAAATTACATTCAGGGAAAAGGTAATATTAAGAAACAATGAGAACCACAAAGAAGTCTTGGTCGAAAGTGTTATACTTCTCCAGGCAAGTAGAAAAATCTAATTTGTTTTATACCTCCATTCTAAGCCCCTATTCTGTGCCTTTGAAGATGTGTATACTTAATAAAATGGCCCCAAAAAGAAAAAAGGGGAGCATTTTAAGTGCATAAGTAATTGAAAATTTTAAATAAAGTATTTCTGAAAAACCAAGAGGTGGTTTTTCTCCAACTTCTAATTAAGGAGTCTGTCTTTATGAAGATTCACATCCTGGCAAGATATCAAAGTCATATATTCTTATTATTCTTTTTCAATTTAGCTTCAGTGTACTATCAGATGAAATCTTATCACTGTATTCAGAATTTATCACTTAGCTGAAGCATTTAGCACTGTCTACAATATCAAATCCAACCTCAAACATTTCCCAAGGCCTTCACATATTAGCCCTTGCTACTTTTAGAATAGTAAGGATGATGGTGACAAAAATAAAAGCTAATCTTTTTCCTAGGTATTGTGCTAAAAATGTGCCACATTATCTCATTTAATTCATAGAGGATAAAATATATGAGCAAACTCAGGCTGTGAGAGGTAACTTAAACTTGGTTTGAGTCTTACTGTTTCTGTGTTCCAAAGTTGAGTGAAATCTGAGGTTATGTGATTCAGAAGCACTGTTCTTAACCTTTCACTGTGCTACAAACTTCACAATATTCCAACACTCCTCAAAACCTCTTCTGTACTTGCTCTAAATGAATCAGACCAGACTCTTCCACATACTTAGTATTGCCTTATTCTTTTCTCAATGCCTTAGTTTATGCTGTTTCCTCCCTTAAAGTGTGTACTTTGTCACTTAGCCAAACATCCCTCCTCTTTCAAGGCATGAATCACATGCCTCCTCCTCCATAGCTCTTTCACCTCAAATGCATACCTCAGATCTCATTTGTATTCCCAAAGTGCCTAGTATAGAGATACAAAGGTGATTATCTCTCAATAAATATATTTTCTGAAAGCATTAATAGCAAAGACATAAATAATCCATTATAAAACAAAGAATGTTGTCATGCACATTTGATTCCTTGTTATAAAAGATAGATTTACTGCCAGACGTATTTCCTGTGCCAGATTTTCCATCATCAACAAAATTTTCAAAAAGATTTTCATTCACTTTCTGACTGCCCTTGGCCTGTGTCCAATTTTTTTTTTTTTTTTTTAGAGCTTCCAAATTTAATTTTAAATTCAAGTGCTACTGCTGAATGCAAGCAGTATAGAGCCAGAGAAGGAGTTTTCCTTGAAGAGAAATGGGATCCATTTTAATTTAGAGGCAAATAAGGGAAGTATCCTGAGGTTGCCCCCATTACCAGGAATGGTCAGCTCCATTCCTCTGCTTTTTCACCCTGGTTTTCCTGCTCCCTTTACCCTTAGACTCAGGTCCATTCACACTCTTGGGGTAAGTCCTGGCTTGCCCGTGATGATAAAGGAGAGCTCTTCTTGAGAATGTGGTGGATTCACTAAAGCTCCAGCCAGTTTTGTCACATGTTATTCTGATGTCTTTACCAAAATCCTAACCTCATGATGGCCAAACCTCCTTTTGTCTCTCTGGTATTATTGGCAGGGCATGGATGTCTGCCAAATCGTCAGGCTAGTGGCAGGAAGGGTGGCTGCTTTGGACCCTAGGCTGGCAGGACCAGGAGGCACAGTTGCCATTTCTTTAAGCTAGCCAACATTAGACATATAGGTATCATTTCAAGGGTGATAATTTAGATTTGTGACGTAACTGTACTTACTGAAAAGGCAGTATGGTGTAGTGATTGAGTGACTCTGGAGCCAAACTGCTTAAGGTCAAGTTCTAATTCCGGCACTTGTAAGTTGTGTGTGACCTTGAACAACCTTGGACAACTTATTTGATCTCTTAATAACTCAGCTTTTTTCAACTGTAAAACAGTGATAATGATAAGTCCTACCTAACAGTGTGTTTGTGAGGATTAAAAAGAATTAATATATGTCAAACATATAGAGCAATGATAACACTCAACAGTGTTAGCTATTATTGTTTAATATTTCTTCAGTAAGTAAATGAATAAAAATAATAATTTTATTGTATAGTAAAGTTTTTTTGCTTGTCTCTTTCTTCCTCAAGACCAAAAACTCCTGGAGGGCAGAGAGCAGTTATTAATCGTCTTTGTACAGCCTCAGCATTTTCCAGGACGATGATTCATTATTTGCACACAATGACTATTTGTTGAATGAATGCAAGTTGTAGTCATTAGAGAGAAAAGGTAAAGTGAAGTAGAGCTTACCATTGTAAGAGTCCAAATTATTTAGGAATAATGAGACTATGATGTTTGTAGTTTTGTCCCCTTCAGTGTTGAAGTCACACCCATAGTAATGGCAATAAAGTGGAGAGGGGAATTGTGAATCAGATGTCAAAGTTCTCAAGAGAGAAAAAAGTATGCACCTACCTATAGAAGGAAAGGAGAACTGTAAGGCTATGAATCAGATATGAGACTGAGGTTTTAAACTGGAAAAAGCTAACATTTAATAAACAATATTTACCGGAGAAATATGGAATCTTCCCAAGAAAGGATTAATTTACAAAAAACAAATTCAACAGAAAGCAGATAAGAAAAATATTCATATTTTTTTTTTTATTCTTTTTTTTTATTCTTTTTTTTATTCATATTTTTATACCATACATTTGAGATTTTTAATACACAAGTTACAGCTTATTAGTTTAATGTGTATGATCCATGTACTCGTGTGTTACCTCTGTATCCACAACGCTTACAACAGTATCTTTAATAGAGTACAGATGACTGTGGGACTCTGCATTTTGGGTGGTAGTTGAGAATAATGAAATGAAAAGAATAGAGGAAGATGCTAACTTTGATGTTATAGGCATATTCAGTCTGAAAATCAAGTATTCAGCACCTGGTATGATTAATCTATACAGCAGTCTACTCAAAGTCCTAAAAGAGGTTTTTCAGAGAAGTTCTTCTGCCCAAGAGTTCTTAGGATAAACATTTGAATAACTGACTAGCACTGAGGATGCTTCTTTCCAGTGGAGTCAACAGTGACCTCTATTGGTTTGGAGGCCTCAGGCTTCAATGCTAAAACTGTATTGTGATCAGGAGTAAATGAGCCTTGAAGACAACTCTGCTCAGGTGATTGAAGGGAGAGTTGTACCAAGAAGCTCCCTCCTCAGAATAATTGACAGTGAAGCTTTCTGAAAAAGGACCAACCAAGATGCTGTATAAAACGTAAAGCTCAAACAATATGTGAGGCAGTAATAAGTGTATATTATCATTTTGGTGCCTCCTTTACCTTCCATGCTTCCCTTTAGCGGCAATATGAACTGATTTCTCCTGTGTGGAAATGTGAGGGGAAAGAAGACAAGGGTAGATAGATGAAGTAGTGATAAAGACTGAGGGTCACCTCAAGGGAGTGACCCTCACAAGTGCTTACAGGAGCCAGTGACCATTCACCTGCTGCGTAGGCCAGTGGCCATGGCCAATCACGGTTACCAGCAGTAACACCAACAATCAACAGAGAACTATACCAATGGCCAGTTAAGAAAAGAGATGCCTGCCTCTCCCCACATTGATTTTCCTCAGATTCTTCTGCTCTTCAATAGAAATGTTTCTGACTAGTGAAAACAGAGAGGGAAGATGATGAGGGATGCACCTGTGAACACAATTGATCTTTCACTCAAACACCTTTTCTATTCAAAGTCTTTTGATTTAAAAAAATCCCGTTTCACAGTGCCAACTTTTCTAATATACAAAGACTAACTACAAACTTTGATGTCTCCAGTTGAAATGTATAGCATAACTTTTTTCTTTATTTTTAATAGCTTTCAGTGGTCTCATTTTTTTTCAGCAATCCCTTTTATGTGTTACATAGAAATACAGCCAGATAAATGAAAGGCAACTTTTCCCCCAGAGACATAACAGGAAGGCTCTAATTTAAAGAGAATGTTAGGGTATGTACTCATGTAATTGACAAACAGAGAATCTACTCTAAGATGTGGCTTTTAGTATAAAGTCTATTAGGCAGCATCATGGAGGAAAATGCTTTCATCTGTGATATCGGAGATTTCCATTCTAATCCCAGCTGAGCTGACTATTTTTTTACATAAATTCTGGCATGTGTTATATCTTCTCTGGGCCTAAGACATATAGAATGAGGAGGTTCATCTAGAAAGTATTTAACATCCTTTCCAAATATGAATGTCTATGACCACTTAGTGTTGGGAATGACCCCAGACTATTAACAGAAGTAAAGAGCCCTCTGACCATTGGGCAATTTCTCAGTCCATTGTGAAATCCCTCTAAAGGCATTTCATGTCAGATTGAAATATAAAAATGTTTCAAGATAGAACAAGCATCAACCTAAAAGGAGTATTTTAAACTTTTATTCCATATAGGAAAATACGTTACAGAGAAAGGGCAAGGACTGAGTCTATCTTATTTATTGCTCTCTTTCCAGTGCCTGGCTCAGAGGAACATGTAAGCAGCAATCAAATAACTATTGGTTGAATGAATGAATGCAGATAATTTGCTACAGTGAAAAAAAAAGTGTTTTTTAAAAAAAAAGGAAAAAAAAAAAGGATAAAATACTTCGCTAGCTTCCTTTGATCCCATGTCATCTCTACCTTGTGAGGATGTAAGCCAGTGCAGTTATAAGGCAGAATGGATGTACCAATGCAGTCTCTACCTCAAAATCTCGACAGCCCAAGGCACTACATCCATGAGTGACCACTGCATTCCTACATTGGATCCCCAGTCATTGAGTAGGGGCATTTAATCCCTGTGCTGACTACTAGGTTTCTGCATTAACCAAAGCTTAGCCTCTTTTGCTGATAATTCCCTCTAATGCCTTATTTCAGAGCCCGAGTCTTCTATCTTCCTATTATTATGAGCATCACTCAGATTCAGATTTCTGCCTTGGTCACTGCTATAAATTCTGATTTCAGTAAGTTGCCAGCTTCCACCATGTCCCAGTTGTAATTGGGGACAGGAGTAGCGTTTTCAGATTCCTATAACTGTATAGAAGCCCATCACTTAAATTCCAATTCAAAGCAAGGCCCTGTTATCCATGGTCATCAGTTTCTTCCTTCTAATATTTATCTTATCAACCTAGAATTCTGAATATTACATACCTGCCTTTTCCATCCTGTGGCTGTCTTTGGAACTCCTTCCTATACATCTCCACTTATAGATAGGCCTGACATGAAAACCAGCTTAAAACTTCCATAGCTTGGTATAAATAAATCATCACATCTGCCATGTTGTCCTGAGTTATAACATTGGTTTCACCTACTGAAGCAATTAACAATGCTTTCCATTTTTGGATCTATGAGAACATGATCTAACAAGAATAATAAATAATAAACAATACCCTAAATTTTGAAATTAACAACACTGAGGAAAATGTTATTAGAACTTCTGATTTTACCACAAAGAAGTTTTGCATCATACTATTTTTGAAACAAAAAAAGAAAGGAAAATAAAATTCATCCATGATCTCATTCTTTAAAATGGTGTGAAAAAGAACTGAAAGTTTTTCCCTCTACTATTGGCTATTGCCTGGAGAAAATGATTGTTAGTATTTATCAAGCACCTATCATGTGCTAGGAACTGTTATAAGCCCTGAAGATATAGAAGTAAAAAAACAAACAACAAAAACATTGCCTTCATGAAGCTTATATTTTGATTGGGAAAAAATACAAATAAAAAAAGTGAAAAAAATAATGACAAGTGGTAAGAAGAAAAATAACGTTAGGATGGAGAATAGGAAGTGTTAGGGAAGTACATACTGAAATTTTAGATTGTGTAGCTGGGAAAATTTGACAGAGGAATTGATATGTAAAGCCATGCAAACCTCTGGAAAAGAACATTCCAGGCAGATGAAGTAGCAAGAATGAACGCTTTGAGTTGAGAGTGTGACTTTAATTTTTGAGGACAGCAAGAAGACCTGTGTGGATGGAGTGGAGGGTAAAGGTAAAACAGAAATGATATTATAAGCAGGTGGGAGTGGGGTGGGGGAGGACAAAGGATATATGTCAAAGTACTTTTGAGTTTTATCTGAGGCCGGTGAAAGATATTTTGGAAGACTTTGAAAAAAGAGTGACATAATCTCAGTCTAGTTTTAAAGGGTCATGATGGCTGTGTTGAAAAAATACTAAATGAGGCAAAGGGTGAATGAGAGAGACAACAAAAATTTACAGTAATTAAGGCCAGAAATGGGTTCAGACTAGTGTAGTCCTAGGAATCCTAGTCACTGAATTTATTTTTTAATAGATCTTTATTGGAGTATAATTGCTTCACAATCTGTGTTAGTTTCTGTTGTACAACAAAGTGAGTCAGCCATATGCATACATATATCCCCATATCCCCTCCCTCTTCAGCCTCCCTCCTACCCTCCTTATCCCACCCCTCTAGGTCGTCGGAAAGCACTGAGCTGATCTCTCTGTGCTATGCTGCTTCCCACTAGCTATTTTACATTTGGTAGTGTATATATGTCAATGCTACTCTCACTTCACCCCAGCTTCCCCCTCTTGCCCCCACCATGTCCTCAAGTCCATTCTCTATGTCTATGCCTTTATTCCTGCCCTGCCACTAGGTTCATCAGTACCATTTTTCTTTCTTTTTTTTTTTTTTAATTCCATATATATGTGTTAGCATACAGTATTTTTCTCTTTCTGACTTACTTCACTCTGTATGACAGACTCTAGGTCCATCCAACTCCTTACCAATAACTCAATTTCATTTCTTTTTATGGTTGAGTAATATTCCTATGTGCCTCGTCTTCTTTATCCATTCATCTGTCGATGGACATTTAGGTTACTTCCATGTCCTGGCTATTACAAATAGTGCTGCAATGAACATTGTGGTACATGTCTCTTTTTTTTTTTTTTTTTTTTTTTTGTGGTACACAGGCCTCTCACCACTGTGGCCTCTCCCATCGTGGAGCACAGGCTCCGGACACACAGGCTCAGCAGCCATGGCTAACAGGCCCAGCCACCCCGCGGCATGTGGGATCCTCCCAGACCGGGGCACGAACCCGCGTCCCTTGCATCGACAGGCAGACTCCCAACCACTGCACCACCAGGGAAGCCCCATATCTCTTTTTGAATTATGGTTTTCTCAGGATATATGCCCAGTAGTGGGATTGCTGGGTCATATGGTAGTTCTATTTTAGTTTTTTAAGGAACCTCCATACTGTTCTCCATAGTGGTTGTATCAATTTACATTCCCATCAACAATGCAAGAGGGTTCCCTTTTCACCACATCCTTTCCAGAATTCATTGTTTGTAGATTTTTTGATGATGGCCATTCTGACAGGTGTGAGGTGATACCTCATTGTAGTTTTGATTTGCATTTCTCTAATAATTAGTGATGCTAATCATCGTTTCACGTGCCTCTTGTCCATCTGTATGTGTTCTTTGGATAAAAGTCTATTTAGGTCTTCCACCCATTTTTTAATTGGGTTGTTTTTTTTTTGATATTGAGCTCCATGAGCTGTTTGTATATATTGGAGATTAATCCTTTGTCTGTTATTTCATTTGCAAATATTTTCTCCCATTCTGAGGACTGTCTTTTCATCTTGTTTATGGTTTCCTTTGTTGTGCAAAAGCTTTTAAGTTTAATTAGGTCCCATTTGTTTATTTTTGTTTTTACTTTCATTACTCTAGGAGGTAGGTCAAAAAAGATCTTGCTGTGGTTTATGTTATACAGTGTTTTTCCTATGTTTTCCTCTAAGAGTTTTATAGTGTCTGGTCTTACATTTAGGTCTTTAATCCATTTTGAGTTTATTTTTGTGTATGGTGTTAGGGAGTGTTCTACTTTCATTGTTTTACATGTAGCTGTCCAGTTTTCCCAGTACCACTTATTGAAGATGCTGTCTTTTCTCCATTGTATGTTCTTGCCTCCTTTGTCATAAATTCAGTGACCATATGTGCATGGGTTTATCTCTGTGTTTTCTACCCTGTTCCATTGATCTATATTTCTGTTTTTGTGCCAGTAACATACTGTCTTGATTACTGTAGCTTTGTAGTATAGTCTGAAGTCAGGGAACCTGATTCTTCCAACTCCATTTTTCTTTCTCAAGATTGCTTTGGCTATTTGGGGTCTTTGTGTTTCTGTACGAATTGTAAAATTTTTTGTTCTAATTCTGTGAAGAATGCCATTGGTAGTTTGATAGGGATTGCATTGAATCTGTAGATGCTTTGTGTAGTATAGTCATTTGCACAATATTGATTCTTCCAATCCAAGAACATGGTATATTTCTCCATCTATTTATGTCATTTTTAAATTTCTTTTTTCAGTGTTTTATAGTTTTCTGAGTACAAGTCTTTCACCTCCTTAGGTAGGTTTATTCCTTGGTGTTTTATTCTGTTTGTTGTGATGATAATTTGAAGGTAAAGCCAGCAGGATTTGTTAATAGTTTAGATGTGGGGTATGGAACAAATAGGGGATTCAAGGATGCCCCCAAATTTTTGAGTCTAAAGAACTGGAAAGACAGAGTTGTCATAAAGTGAGATGGGAAGACTGTTAGAGCAAGATTGGGATGGTTTAAGAATCAGAAATTCAATTTTAGACATATTAACTTTGAGATGATAATGTGTTGTTCAAGTGGAGATGTAAGTAAGCAGTTGGATATGAGTTTTGAGTCAGGGAAGAAGAGATTCAGAATGGAGCTACAAGTCTGGGTGTCATAAGAATTTAGATGGTATTTAAAGATAGAGAGCGGACTCAGTCACCAAAGAAGTGATTGTAGATGACATGAGAATTGATTAAGGACAGACTTTGAAGTTTAGATAACTGGAAGGAGTAGAGAAACTAAGAAAGGAAAACAAGAATAAGCAACCAGAGATTTAAGAACAATACTAGGTGAATATGGTATCCTGTAAGTTAAGAGTAAAAAGTGATTTAAGGAATTGATCCTATAATTATATAGATCATATATGTGTAATCAAATATATATAGTTTTATATATGCATATGTGTGTGTCTACATGGGAGGTGGTTTTTATTTCATAAAATGAGATCATGCTGTACCTAATCATCCAAAATCTGCTTTTTAAAAAATCAATTCATTATGGAACAACTTTTTTGTATCATCTTTACTCTGAAGATTAAAGATGTTTTATTTTCAAATGTTTGACTTTCCAGCATTATTAAAACAGAATATCATGATGAACTTTAAAAATAGACATATACACAGTACAGTGAAAATATTAGCTGTGAATTTTTAAAGTAACACTTGTTCTTTTCTATTTAGCAAAAATTCCCTTTGTAAAATTGAGAAACCAAAGGGAAAAAAAAAAAAAAAACAAGGATAAGGGAGTAGGAGCCAAATGGGAAAAATGTCAAATTGTTCTTATTTCTTCCAATTTCTATTAGTTCATATCAGTGCATGCTGATTCTCTCTTATTAGAATGAGGAAGTAAGCTTTGAATAGAGCAGAAAGTTTCATGAAAAAAAAAAAAACAACGAAACAGCTGTTTCCGCTCATTCTTACCAGAGATAAAAGTAATGTTTTTTCTAAGATTCTAACATCATTTGGTTTCACAAACTCTATGGCAAATCACCTATGTAGGGGCAGCATGATTTTCATTAGACAGGAGAGATGAAAAAGGAGTAAATTAACAGTAGTTACAATGTGTTACTATTTGCACATTTAAGACAGGAACAATATGGTGCATTATGTCACTCCATCTGGAAAACAATGAATGAGTTGAAGACATTCTATTAGAAGATCTGAATAGAGTAATCCCTCAAAGACTTCTCAATAACACCCAGATTTCCCCCATATGAGGGCAATTTTCAAAAATGAATTGACTATGTCACAAGATATTTCGTCTACTAAAACACAAATGATAATTAAACAAACAATTACTGATCATTGACTACATACCAGAAACTGTGGTGGGTACTTAATATTCTGTATAATATTTCAAATAATTCACTGTTGCTCAGAGAGTGGTGTATAGAAATATCCATTTTAAAGTAATTCTCTCAAAGAGAAAACAGAAATCTTATAGTACATATTTTGACTTTATTAGTTGGAAGTAAGTACACTGGCCAATACAGTTTTTCAATCAACAATTCATATGATTCAACTGTTATAATAAATTAGACATGTCATTTACAAATTTCTGAGTATTTACAGCAGACATAAGAACAATGTTAAATTTTCCGGTATGTAAAACTATCACTGAATAAAAGCCACCAAGGGGGGAAAAGTTCGTCTTTTTGTTATCAACCGCCTACTAAATGCAGTTCTCCTTCTTCTTCATTTATATTTTTTATTTTGGGAAAATCAGCTGGGTTAAAGTAGATTTCATATCCAAAATTGTTTGTTGAGCAGATTTGGAATAAACAAGTAAGAAAGGATTGCATACTGTGGAAAAATTTCTGAACGAACATTCATTTGGACCAGACATATAATCTCTGCTCTGCTTCTGATTGACTATTTAAACTTGTCATTTAGGTATGCCCTCTGTTCCACTCTTCGTAAAATAAAGAAAGCAAACCATGACTATGCTTTCACTCATGAGAACAAGGCAATGGGATGCTGAGATGCAACTTCTAGATGTGTGTAAATACAGAATATTTTTCGGTAGCCTTAAAATTAAGAAAGAAAGTTATCAGGATATGTGAGCCTTGTTTCTGTTTTTAGGAATTATAGTTACTGTGTATAGACTTTTTTTTTCTTTTTTTTTCCTACAGAAGTAGTTTTTCTTTTTTTTTCTGTTTCATCTAAGGATTTATGTTTGTTTTCTGATTATACTTTGCAAATATTTGAATTAAGATTGCTATTGGTTTCCATTCTCTTTCCTTGCTTTTATATTTTTGTCCTTTCCCTTTATACTTCCTTGGAATTGACTCTCTGCAGCATCAATTGTGCCCTTTAGCAACAATTACATATTTTAATTTCTTATATTATTTTTGGAAATAACTCTGAAATTTTTGGAATCAAGTTGTGTGTGTGTGTATCTCCTACATCACAATAAATATTTGTTGAATATTTATTCAACTTTCAGCCCTGTCTCCACTGGTTGATTTATGTTTCTTTTCTATAGATGCCAATCTTTCCCATGCAATTGGTATTCTAAATTGTCATTCTAAATGTCCTTTTCCTTTCAGAAAACAATTTTCAAAATTAAGCTCTTACTCTCATTATTCATGAGAGTTCTTGCCTTTTCTAGGGCCTCATTTCATTTGTGTGCTTGGTTTTTTTTGCTTGTTTGTTCAATATTTAGAAACCCTTGGATGGGTTGTGATGAGTTTGGATCTAGAATTTGAGGGAGCTGAGAATTTCAGCCCCTTCACTGTGTACTTATTCTGCTCTAGGGTACTACAGATGTCCCCACTCAGATCTAGACCAGGAGGCCAGGTTGATGCAGAAGGATCCTAACTCACTTTGTGATATCCAGTAGAGATTTATTGAAAGTGGTGCCGGTAGACTGAGGTAGACTGAGGTTCAATCTCATGCTGGTTTTTCTGACCTGGGAGATTTCCTGTTCTTTTCTATTGAATTATTTTGTGCTGGTCTCAGCCTGTCTATAGCTAATGTTGTGGCTGAACCAGCCCTTGTGGTTCTTACTATGATTGCAAGATGCCCTCAGTGATAGCCATTAGGAAACCTTGAAAGAGACAAGCTTTATTGCTTACAAGTCCTGAAATTACATGGTACACCTGGGGCCACATAGTGAGATTGTGGGGAGAGAGAGTGAGAAAGTGTGCCTATGGGCCTGGGGTTCTGCGTTTATTAGAGTCAAGGATGAGGGCCTAGGTTTTCAACGGCTCACTCTTTGTTGATGAATTTAAAACATAAGAACGGGAATTTAAAGTGCAAGAAGAGAAACAACAAGTGGTCCAAATGGTCAGCTATTGAAATCAACAAAGGTCTCTCAAATAAAGGTGCTTGTAGGGGGTGGTGTGGGATTGTGGCTGACTCTTTATCTAGACATGCGGCTGGCAATGTATTTATTCAGGATAGACATTTCTGAAGTGGATGCCTCTTTGAAGTGGATGCCTTAGTAATTAAAGCTTAAGTCAGGCACTTTTATGAAAATAAAACAACTGTTAGAGCATACACTACAAGAATAAAGATATGAAACACTATACCCCAAGCCGTTGCAGTGCTTCTGATGCTCTTCCTATCTGTCTTTCCTCACAGCAGTTACTTCTTTGGCAATTTAGTATCACATGTTACGATGTGTTTCTATGTCTTATATCCTAATTTCCATCATGTCACCCTACTAGGTGTTATATCATTGAAGGAGTCCAGGCAGAAAACGGCTAATAGAAATGGATGAAAGTGACTGGCTCTGTCTGCAAAAATATGTGAACAAAAAAGGAACAAAGAGGGCTGCTCATTATTCAGTTCTACAAGGGTTAAGTTGCAACCTACTGCAGTTGCCCGCAACAGTGTACCTAGAGGAGAATTCAGGAGGAAAAAAACAAGAGGAGGTACTCTGTGCTTTGTATAAAACATCCCTAGATAGTTAGATGCATATCTCAGGAAGAATTTCAATGATCTCAGATTCTTGCATCTTCCCATACGTAGAAAAGCACTAAAATCATTAACTTGAAATATGTGTTCTTTGTGATTAGCTGTAATCTTTTACCAAAATGTGTGCTTGACTACATGTATTTCCTATCCCTCAAAATTCGTATGTATACTGGCTCCTCCCCTACCTCTTCAGAGCAGTTCCTCAGAGCTGTCTCCCTGGCTATTTTCCTCAGTAAGACCCTGAATAAAATAAAATCACAGCACTTAGGTTTTGTATTTTTCTTTAGGTCGACAGTTTGTCCCCTCCTGTTTGGGAGTATGAACAATTTTGTGTGTCATAGAACTAGAGGGGTCAACAGGCAAATATCAGCAAATTGTGCTGAGATCAATATCTTTTTCAGTCTCTCTCTTTTTTTAGGTTTGGGGAGGCGGGTAGGGGTGAGAAGAGAGGTGGTTCTCTGTTGTGTTCTATTTCAGGGGATGGTGGTGTGGTGAGTATTCCAAGGATATTTTTCTCAACACATAACCATTGATATGCACTAAATAGGAATAGATCCCTAGACTTTGCCAAATTGTTTTCTTTTACATTCAGTTTACTCTGCTGTTTTCAGTTCTTGACATTTTAGTCTTTTTGTATATTTTCACAAATATTTACTGTGAAGTTGCGAGAAGGCTCATCATGCACTACATAATGTTTATATGTGAACAAAAGAGCATTTGAAGCTCATCTGAAATCAAAGCCGCTATTACAGTTTGCTGGTTATATATGCCCATATTTCCTCTAAGCTTTCTGTGACAGTTATTAGATTGGGCTGTAAAAATTTGAGAGTATATTGAAAAACACATAAAAGAAGCACTTTCATAGAGAAATGCAAGGTCATAGCTATAAAGAATCCAGGTCTCAACTTTTATACTAGTCTACTTCTAAGTTCTTAAACAAAAATATACCATTCCTTCTCTATAAAAGTTAAAAGACAATGAGAATTAAAGAAATTCCTTATTTAAATTCTCAAGGAATGATTTCCAAATTTTCACATAATCCCATTATGTTCTGAATCCAACTATAAATAAAGCCTTATATTATTATAAATAAATACATAAATATACTAGGCAGAGAAAAGAACTTTGAGCTTGAAATCAAGAATTTTCCAACTCCATCACCAACTACATTGTGATACTGATCATGATCATTAATTACAAAACTATAGAACTTTAAAAGTTCCTTAAAAATCAGTTAGAATAGGGGACTTCTCTGGAAGTCCCGCTGCAGGGAAGACTCCGCACTTCCACTGCAGGGGGCAGGGGTTCAATCCCTGGTTAGGTCCCTCATGCCGTGAGGTGCAGCCAAAAAAAAAAAAAAAAACAGTTAGAATAATGGTTCAGTGTACTATAAGCTTTGTCTTCTTTTGATGAATTTGAAAATGTGATGTTCTCTCACAGAGTATGATAACTCTTCGATGGGATATTTCCTGCTTTATATTGATAATTACTGGAATATATTTTCCTATTTAAACTACTGTAGAGGTAGTCAAGTTTTAATACACATAATTTATCTTTGGAACTGTGAGAACATAATATTGAACATACAGTATAAAACTACAATCTAGAAATTTTGACATTCCATCCTCTCAGTTAAAAATATATTGTTTAGATTAACCTCTTGATTTTAGACATAATAAAAGTTGTGGCTTGATGCACAAAATTATAAAACTGATTATAAAAATGATATATGATGAACTATGAATTATGCATCCACACAGTGTTTTGTAGGAAGATTTCTAAATTCTGGGAAACAGTAATTTCTCCCAATATTTAAAATTGTTTCATGAAAGAGATGCCCAAAATAGTATGGAGGATGAGCTATGGTTTGCTAGAATAAATCTGATGAACTGATGTTCAAACTGACAGACCATGATATCCTTCAATTCAGTAATCACAGTGGTTGCAATAGGAAAGAAGGAACTATAGTAATTTTTTACCAACATTAGTATACTTATACAGATATATAGTAAATTTATATGATATATTGCATATGACCAATAAAATTTTAAATAAAAATAAAGTGAAAAAATAAAATTGAATTTCTAGAATAGCAATATTTTCTAAGATGGGTAAAGTATTTAAGAACACAGACTCAAAACTTCGATTACACAGATTCACCTCCAGCTTCTTTCTCTTACTAGCTGTCATCTGGTAAGGCTGCTTGTGTGATACCAGAGGGTAAAATTTACATTCTATTGAATATTGTATTCTTAGGAATGTGAATGTCACTTCCAGGCATTGTAAATAACTGAGGCTTACGTGTTCTGTGTCTCAGTATTGTCAACTGTAAAATGGGTGTAATCATAATACTTTATCTTATGAGTTTGTTGTGGGGATTAAATGACATAATACATGTGAGGAGTTTGTTAAAGTACCTGGTATATAGTATGTGTTTACTTATTAAGTGGTATTAGTAAGTGCTTCCTCCATTAGTAAAATAAATATAGACCGCTAGGTTCAACATTTCCCAATTTGTTTCCATACCATCTCTAGCCTTTCCTTCATCTTTTTTTATTCAAGCTTTCATAGGAAAAACTTTTCTCTGAATTTCCATTTGAGACCAGACATGAATCCATTATAAATATCATTTTATGTGGTATTATAAACCACCCTCCTCTATTTTATGGAACTTCCATTTTAACTATATCTGCCATGAAAAGTCAAAGTTATGGCAACCTGTTTTGGTATACATGAAATACTTGGGAACACCTAAACCCCAACCTAAATCCTTGACACTTGTAGGTAAAGCACACACACACACACATACACACACACACACCTGCACGTGCACACACACAGGTATGTATACACACATACACACTGCTTGGAAAACACTTTTAACAAAAAATAAATTAAGTTGACAGAAAATAATAACAGATGGCTCATGTGCAGTAAAAATGGGTCATGCTATCAATACTATAAGTATACTCCACCTAAATTGTACTGGTTAAACAGGTAAAGAGTTTGCCTGCTAAAATTTTAACCTAAAATTAAGATTTTTAGTATCCTACTAATATCCCCCCAAATAATCCAATCTTTACTCCACGGCTTCAGCTATATGCTATACATCTAGTTCTTCTAGGCTACCCCTAAAACTGGTCCATTTTTTAGTCAAATGTTAGGATATCAAGTGAACAGATTGATGAAAAATAGGAAAATATAAAATGGGCTCTTATATTTGTTAAGTTTTGACATTATTACCTTTCTTAAATGTAACTATTAAATAATTTCAGAGAATTAAGAGCTGTCTTCTATGTATAAAATTATATTTATATATATTATGTATACAATATCTATACATAAAGATTGTGGAAAAAACATAGCTGAAAAAATTAATTTTCTTCATGTGCTTTATTATTATCTCAGAAAAATGACAATTTTATCTATTGTAGTCACACAATCTCAGAAAAGAGAGCAATGCAGCCATTGGGATATTTGAGCATTAGTTTTTCATTGCATGCAGTAATGAAGTAATACAGTAATGCAATTGTGCAATGTCTTAATGTAATTTTTCATTACATTATTAACATCATTTTTCCTATTCACACTTAACTATAAAAACTTGAATTTCATTGCTCTGACAAAATATTGATTTCATGTATTAAATTAACAGTAGCTGGTATTAACCAAGAGCACATACATTTTCTGATCATTTTTAATGGTGATTCTTTTGACTACAGAAAGAATGTCAATATTTTCATCAATGTTTTAGAGATGCTAGAAATATTATAAATGAATGGCTCTTAAAATTCTTAAGTTCTCTCTCCAAAATAACTGAAACAGCTTTAGCAAACTACATTTCTTGAAATTGTGCATCACTACTTAGAGTAGAAGGGAAATAAGGAAACATAATCTTAAATTGGTAGTAAGAAAGTTAATGAACCTCTTTTCTTTTCTAAATTATGCTGATAGTATGAATTAAAATTAGTTTAACAGTCTGTGCAGAATATGTAGATACAAACTCATAAAATCTATTATTAAAAATCCTATAGCTCATTAAAATTAGTCATTGAATAAGGAAACCAGGGTTTACAAATCTGGCAGTGGTCAAAAACAACAAAGATGAGCATATAATGCAATTGCTATTAGTACTCCAAAATACTAAAATGTGTGTGGAGGGACCTTGACCTAATGCTAGATCATCCAACCAGTTCAAGAAATCTCACATCAATAGATGTAGTAGGCATATCATATCTCTTTAGAATAGTTGTTGTAACTATAAACAATTTTTATATATCAAATCATATACTGTTTTAAACATTTTTAATCAAAAAAACCTTTTTCAGTAAATCTAAGAATATTAAGCCCAACATTTTTTCAACAATTTCAAAAATATAAAGCATAAGTTAAATCTGTTTTTCTCACATAATATTTGCTGACAATAATATAAAATATTAAAATAACCTGATTAAAAATAGAATTTTCCAACTAATTATTCGGTTTTCAACTAATCATACCATTTAGGAATGACTCAGTGTGGGAAAAGCAAATGTTAAATACCTAATGTGGAAAAAGGAATGTGCTGATGCAATAAATAACTACACATGGAGTGAGAGAGATGCAATTTTTTTTGTTTGCATGAAGCAGTATTTTAAAATACAATGTATTCTATCAGTACTGAGAGTTTGGTCCTGGTGTTAAATTAATTACTTAAATGTCATGGCTCTAAAACTAGTATTTTCATCTAAAAGGCAAACTGATTTAAGTGAATACATATTCCTGAGTACTGTTCTAAATTATCAGTTTTATTTTTCCTGTTATACAATCCAATATGCTACTGAAAACAAAGCATGAAGTATAGCTGATCAAAAAGTTAATCTTAAAGTTAGAAATAAGACTTGATTCTTGAGTGCTAAAGAGTAAGGAAAGAAGGAAATGAGGCATATAAATGAGCTCATATGCCAAGTTCTTTCTCAGACATTGCAAAGCCTCTATTGAATAACTGGGCACCTAAGCATAATAACATCACCACTAAAATCTTTATTAAAATTGAATGGCATTCTGTTCTTCTGAAAAATAGGACGCCACCAAAGTTCAATTCTATCTGCTGTACTGAACAGAGAAACCATTTACAAGATATAATGAAGCAAGAATCTCTTTAAAAATACATGAAGGGCAAATGTGTTTTCTTTATGAGCTTCACAAATTTGATGCACGTTCTAATTTCTTTCTGTTGTAGCTCCCAGGGTTCCATTGATCTTGTGGCGTGGGAGGACTGTTGCGGTATGAGTCTGTTACCAGGAGCTATATGACAGCAGTAATTAAGTTGTGCTTTGGGAAAATGAAAGCAAGCAAGATGAATATTTGCCTTTCTGCCAATAAATGCTTAAGTATAGCAATATGCAGGAATTCCTGGTACATTAATCAATTTGATTTTTCTTCTTCTTTTATTGTGTCTTTTATTCTTTCTTTTTTTCCCCCCTCTCTTTCTTCCTTCTTTACTTCTTTTACTTTAGTGATGGCTTCTACTTTTGTAATACAAGGGCAGTTAGAGGGGATATATATTAGACACGGATGTGCTACAATCCTAAATTCATAGAGAATTTTAAGAAAAACACATATAATAAAATTGAGTTTCAAGAACCACTGGGTCCAGGAGAAACTTTCTTAAATACTCTGAATTTGTTATATGTGTATGGTGTTTTGTTTGCTTGTGTTTTGTTGGAAGGAGAGAAGCTGTTCTTTATACAGGAGTATGTCTCTATGAAGGATCATTTAGTCACTATTTTGAGGAAGGTGATCCCTCTTACCATGATCATCTGTCTAAATGTCTTTCTTCTATTCTTACTTTTATTTCAATGAGAGCTTTAACTTCATTTGCCAAGTTGCTGTTCTTTGGGAATATCTTCCACAATCTTTTTTTTTTTTTATAAGTTCAGAGGTTTTTAGAAAGAACTGTATTTGTGCAGAGGGACAAAGCATAAGGTTTAAACTTCTTCTCTGTGCTGGCTTAGTCCTCATTTAACCCCCTCCCCAATTTTGTGTCCAGCCCTTCCTCTACACTAATTACTTATATACTGTGCTGTTTACCTGTGATGTTCCTCTTGATATGCTGTTTTCTTTGCCACATTCCATCCTCAACCTCCTTGGGGAGTCTTTTTCAAGTATCATTTTCAAGTTTTATTACATGTGTCTCTCTTCCTCAGTCAACTCAGCCTCTCTCAAGTGAATTAACCTTTCCTTTTATTTTTGGCTATTATAATTTGTTAATGCCAGCATCATAGAACTTATCATATTTTATTTTTTCAATTATTAATATATGTCTCTAGTTGGGCTGTGAGTTGCATAAGGGTAGGGTCCATGTTCTGTTTAACTTTTAAAATAGATATTCTTGTTGTAATTGTTGTCATTTTACCAAGGAATACTTGCAAAAGATTATTTCCTACATTTTTCTCCATCTCCCTTGCCTTATACTTCT
This sequence comes from Phocoena sinus, assembly GCF_008692025.1. NCBI lineage: Eukaryota > Metazoa > Chordata > Mammalia > Artiodactyla > Phocoenidae > Phocoena > Phocoena sinus. The sequence continues at coordinate 29,795,477 of NC_045772.1, read as the reverse complement.
ATCAAAGTGAAAAACAGACATGTTCTGTCCTATGATTGTATCAAGAAATATTTATTGAGTGCCTGTTGTTTGTCAGGGCAGGCACTGCTCTTGGTGATATCCACAGAGCAGTGAAAGAGACTTTCTGTCCTCCAAGAACTTCCAATTTGGTGGGGTAAGTCTTCCTCACTTGGGGATAAGTTAATTATTAAGTATGAAAATAGTTTTTGCAATATCGGGTATATCCAATATTGAACTTCTGCACAACTAGTGGAGTGCATTTGAAGAGAAGAGAAATCTCCCTTGATATATCTATGTCATTTAAATGAGATACTTTAGTTATTAAAACCAAATGCATTATATTTTCCTATATTTAATCAATTTACTAAAAATAATGATACTTTTTTTTACTTCTTATTTGGATCATGACTTTCCAAAATAGTTGTTTATTTTTCCTGGAATTACTAATTCCCCTTGGTTTTCTTTTGTTTCCTGATTGTTTATAGAATAAGAAATAATTACCTTCAATAAATCACTAAGTTGACCCATTGCTTAATAATATGTTTGTTAAAAAGGACAATAATAGGAAGACTTCTTAGGCTTCAGTAAGTCTATAATCCAGAAATTTTCTTTAATTGCAGTTTTGAGACCTTTCCAAAATTTATTGATAAGTTGAGTTATTTTTGGCTTTGCTAAAGTGTTTCTTCAAATAACAATTTTTAGAAGTGTACAGACTTTCTTATTCTTCAAATTCTAAAACTGTTGTTATTTTGCTCAAACTTGATAGTATAGCTGGAAATGGAATTCAAGATTCAAAGCAGTTTCAGTGAAGACACTGAATGTATTTCTGCATTTTCTTTAAGTGTTCAGTTTTGCTGGAGAGAAATCTGTTGCCCTTTTCTCCCATACCTGCCTAAATATTAATTAAATCCCCCCACATATTCTTACCTCTAGGAAAGAAGGAATTATATAGCTCATACATTTTCTCTTAATGGTGCCTATCATGGTATTTGTGTTGGAATAGGTGCTCCAAAGAGTGTTATTGATAAGAAGATGATGATAATAATATGTATGATTTCTTATCAGTGTTTAAGATATAAGCACAAACCTTTTCCTCATCCACTCCTCCCTAATTTAAAAATTGCATCCACTCAGAAACCTGTTAATCATTCTACATCTTGCTTACACATATATCAGTTCACTTAATTTGTTAACATTGATTAAGTACCTTCTCTTGTGTGTCAGGCACAATCTAAGAGCTGGGAATAAAGTGGGTAAAGGAAAAACTCCTTACCTCATTTGAGCTTACTTTCCAGTATCCTAGCAATAATAATGCAAAAGCATCTTGAATTATATACTTCTCTGCATCTCTATAGCTGCTATGGGCTTAATGTTTGTGTCCCTCCCTCCCAAATTCATATAATGAGACCCTAACCCCCAAAGTGATAGTATTTAGAGGTGGGGGCTTTTGCAAGGTAATTATATCATGAGGGTAGAGCCATCGTGAATGGGATTAGTGACCTTATAAGAAGAGACAGACAGACAGACATGATCTCTTTTATTGCCTCATGAAGAAAAAGCAAAAAGTCATCCATCTACCAACAAGGAAGAGCGCTCTCACCAAAAATTAACCTTGCTGGCGCCCAGATCTTGGGCTTCTAGTCTCCAGAACTCTGGGAAATAAATATCTGTTAAGTCACCCTTTCTATGGTATTTGTTATAGCAGCCCGAGCTGATTAAGACAATAGCTGTTGTCATCTCTCACCGATAGTACTAAAGTAGCCTTCCTACATATTCCCTCCAACAATCTTCAGATCTCACTAGAACTTACAACTCACTAATCTTACCGTCCTCTCACTATTCCTCTTTTACCTCCCTACCTCCATTATTCATAGTTCTTAGTTTGCTTAACTTCAGTGGTGATCCTGTTACTAACCCAAAGCGTATATCCTCTTCTCCTGATGTGACAAACTTCTGGCTAAGTCACAACTCTGGTTAAAGTTCACCTATCCACAATTCTCCTGGTACACCCATGCAGCTGAGCATGGCCAGAGACTAACACACAACTCTCGACCTTGCCACACTCATTGTCTTTCTCTACTGCCCATAACTTTCACGATATTTTCTTACTGTTTTGGGATCTTTGTCCTATTCCCTTGACCTGGCATCTCTTCCCTCACTTTTTTGTACTACTCATTGCTCTTCATTCTATAGCTCTCAGTTCAAATATCCACTTCCTGCACAGCCCCTCTCTGGCTGACATTTTAAAAATAATATATATATATATTCCTTTATATTGATATATTTTCATTTCATATAACCATTCTCTTTCATTTTATTCTTTGATTTCACAAAATGAAAGACATGGGATTATAAAGGAAACAAAGTATATCAAAATGATTTTATTACGGTATTTAAAAGAAATGTTGATGGAGTAATATATGTGATTCTTTATTAATGCATTTAATGGAATGATCTTGCTATGGATCTAATAATTATCATAATTGCTTGGGACTAAATGACAGCTTGAAATATCCATAACAACTACTATATAATACAAAAATACCTGTGATTTTTATTGGTGAAAAACTCAGAGGTAGTGCTGATATGATTATCAGTTTATTCACAATTGAAGGAAAAGCTAAAATTCAATTAGAGGTTTTGGAAAATAAAGATAATTTTTCTCATTTAATTTCATAATTTCCATGAAATTTTCCTGAAGACTCTGTAGGATTCTATGGTGCCCTGGTTAAAAACCCTGACAAGTCCAAACCCCTCATTTTGTGGATAAAAAACACTTTTTACATCCTATGGATTTGTCTATGTAAGTTAGGTGAGAAGGGAAACGTACTCTCCCTACCCTTATTCCAGTGCTGAAAGGCCAAAACACAGTCTCTGAAGAAGGTCACACAGTAGGTACAGGAAGGGCTATACATTGAAATACTGTTGGACAACATTACATATAGTAGTGCTTTATTAGGTCCTTAAAGGAAGGTCCTAAAAATTGCAAGTAACAAAACTACTTGTACCTGATCCCACCACTGTTATACTCCATCCCTCTCCTTCTACTTATCTCCTTGGGCCACTTATCACTAACTGAAAAAAATGCAGTATCTCTAATATACTAAATATCTTATTTCGTGTTTTTGTTAACTGTTTTTACTGTGTCCCCTACTAGACTATAGGCTTCATAAAAGCAAGGACTTTCAGTCTCTCATACCATTGTATTTCTTGCACAAACAATGTTGCCTGGCACTTAGTAGGTGCCAAAAAATGTTTGTTGAATAAATTAATGACTGAATTGACCAGAGTATAAAATCCACTTTATACAAAATGTCCTTTAATTTGCATTAAAACTGTTTTAGGGCTTCCCTGGTGACGCAGTGGTTGGGAGTCCGCCTGCCGATGCAGGGGACGCGGGTTCGTGCCCCGGTCCGGGAGGATCCCACGTGCCGCAGAGTGGCTGGGCCCGTGGGCCGTGGCTGCTGGACCTGCGCGTCCAGAGCCTGTGCTCTGCAGCGGGAGAGGCCACAGCAGTGAGAGGCCTGCGTACCGCAAAAAAAAAAAAAAAAAAAAAAGTTTTAGAAATTCAAAAATAATATAGAATGACATATCAATGAGTAAAATTTAAGGATTCTTCATTGCTAGCTAATAAGGGGGTAATGCAAAAATCGTGAACTATCCTAAAGCTACTAATACAAAAATACGGTAGTAGAATTTTTATTCTTAATTATAAAAGATGAAGATTAAACTAACAAATCATCATTATATTAAATGATAAGAAGAGTTTCATGATTTATTAACACTCAATTAGGAAGTGTATTCATTTATTACTTGCATTTAGAAGAATATATATAGAATATTGGTCTTATACTTGACTGGAAAAGCAAACTTACCACTTTTCAGAGTAAGTTGGCCTGGGAAAAAATATATCTATTTATGTACTAGTAGTTAGAATTCTCTAAGGGAATTTTCAAATCTTCATGGAGGTAGGTGGAAGATGCACTTGTTTAAAATGAAGGGAGACATTAGAAAAGCATGTAGGAGGAATGAGTGAAATGACACAGGCAGGAGCAAAAGCACAGCAGTGGGAAAGAGAGATACTCGACCTTGATGTGGGTGGTGAGGAGTAGGCAGTGAAATGTGTTATGGGAATTAAAAATAAGAGGTACTTGGAAGAAAACTGAGTTTTAAAAGACCCAGGAATGTCAAACACATGAGGAAACGGCACTAGTCCTTGTTCCCAGCTCTGTGAGAAGTGCTGCACACCCGTTGACCTCATAGCAGGCATGAAGAATTTGTCTGCCATTGTAATTTAGGGCAATGAGTTCATGGACCTCTCCTTCCATGATGGGCACTTTATGAAATGTAGAATTATTTGATAAAGACTAAAAAACCATGCTAGAGAAAAAATCTCTCTTCCTTCTATTGTTTCTTATTAAAACTCCCTCTTGATTCTAATGATAATGATTAGAGTGGTTAAAAGAATAGACACTGACCTATATGGGAAAAGAATTTGAAAAAGAATTGATATATGTATATGTATAACTGAATCACTATGTTGTACACCTAAAATTAACACAACCTTGTAAATCAACTGTACTGTAATATAAAATAAAAATTAAACAAAAAAGAATAGACGTTGAAATTAGATAATCTTGGCTCCAGTTGTAGGTGTCCCATTTACCAGCTATGTATCACTGTCCAAGTACTTAGCTTCCCTGAATCTCAGTTTTTGCTGGGATAAAATGAGTCAATGTAAAAGCAAGCAGGGCTAGCATCAGGCCCAGCACATAGATATAATCCCCCAATAAACATTGTGAATTATTATTCTTTTTATTTCTATTATTTTTATTATTATTCTGTGCCAGATGCAAATCTACTTGATTTGATTTGGTACAGTTTTTCTATTTTATTCTAAAAAATATTTGCATAAACTCCATGATTTTTTTGTTCAAATACCAAGAAACTAATATTTTATATAATGCTATTTTACTTCATAACTTGTATTTACGTCAGGATGGCCAAATATGTCTTTATTTACCCGAAATTCAATAATATAGAGGTTGAAATTAGTTTACTAAAAATGTAGAAACAGGGCTTCCCTGGTGGCACAGTGGTTGAGAGTCCACCTGCCGATGCAGGGGACATGGGTTCGTGACCCGATCTGGGAAGATGCCACATGCCGCGGAGCGGCTGGGCCTGTGAGCCATGGCCACTGAGCCTGCGTGTCCGGAGCCTGTGCTCCGCAACAGGAGAGGCCACAACAGTGAGAGGCCCACGTACCGCAAAAAAAAAAAAAAAAAAAAAAATGTAGAAACAATATTACTGAGTATACAGTGATTCAGGCATGTAAAATGACGGTTAAGCAATATTAAGTTGGCTGAATTTTCCCTATACTTAATCAATTACTGGTAGTTTCTTCCTAATCTCCATTATATTTCTAACATGACTCTTAGACACAGAAATATCTTGAAGATGCAGACTTAATTTCCAGGACTTGATTTTCCAAAAACTTCATGTGATTTCAAGCAAGTAATTTCATATTTTAAAGAGATAAGTATGCTAAAATAATGATAAAGTATAATGTCAAAACAACTGATCCCATTCCAAATAAAAATCCCTGCTGCTCAGAAGATGAAAGAAACAATCTCTGAATCATGAATTAATCTCAGGTGTCCAATATCCAATCTATTTTGTGTAAGAGTACCTACTTTTTTCCTGAAGATGCTCTATAAAGGGTTAGAAACTACGATTTAGTTGTTCCACCTAAATTATTGTAGGCCTTGCAGAAAAAGTATATCAACATTTTTCAGACAGTCTGTTTGTATGACTAATTTATTTATTTATAAGTCACCTTGTTCCAAAAGAGCAAAGTCTATAATTAGGTGGGACCAAAATACTATCACTGAAATTTATACTGATAGATAGGGTTTTTTCTGCAAAACTATGAAAACAATAAATTAAAGATTGACTGAGAATCAATTGAAGATTGAGGGTGCTCCTGAAATGGCCTCTCAACTATCAGGTGACTGCCAATTGATACCATGTATATATGAGCAGAAAATAAAATAAGTGAATACATGGATGTGTGTAAAAACAAATTCATGGTAGAAGAGGCTACAGTAAAAAGTGTAAAATGTTTATCAGTATACTCAAGGCATTAAACTGCCCTGTTTAATCTGGTGGGGAAAAGAAGTTCCTTTTAAAAGGACTTAATTTATTTAAAATAACTTTTTAAAATAAAATGAGGTTTTGAAAGTCTACACTAGGAAAATGCATAAATTCCTAAAAGACAGGTACAAAATTTTTCATAATCTTACACACAATGGCCCCAAACTAGAAACAGCCTAATGTCATCAAGAGTAGTGTTTTAAAGAATGGGGTTGTGATTTGCGTCCTCTCCCGTTTTTTCTTGATGAGTCTGGCTAAAGGTTTATCAATTTTGTTTATCTTCTCAAAGAACCAGGTTTTAGTTTTATTGATCTTTGCTATTGTTTTCTTCATTCCTATTTCACTTATTTCTGCCCTGATCTTTATGATTTCTTTCCTTCTACTGACTTTGGGTTTTCTTTCTTCTTCTTTCTCTAGTTGCTTTAGGTGTAAGGTTAGATTGTTTATTTGAGATTTTTCTTGTTTCTTGAGGTGAGAATGAATTGCCATAAACTTCCGTCTTAGAACTGCTTTTGCTGCGTCACATAGGTTTTGAGTCTTTGTGTTTTCACTGTCATTTGTTTATAGGTATTTTTTTAATTTCCTCTTTGTTTTCTTCAGCGTTCTGTTGGCTATGTAGTAGCACACTGTTTAGCCTCCATGTATTTGTGTTTTTTACAGTTTTTTTCCTGTAACTGATTTCGAATCTCATAGCATTGTGGTTAAAAAGATGCTTGGTACGATTCCAATTTTCTTAAATTTTCTGAGGCTTGATTTGTGACTGAAGACATGATCTATCCTGGAGAATGTTCTGTGTGCACTTGAGAAGAAAGTTTATCTGCCACTTTCAGGTGGAATCTCCTATAATATCAATTAAATCTATCTGATCTGTTGTGTCATTTAAAGCTTATGTTTCCTTATTTATTTTCTGTTTGGATGATCTGTCCATTGGTGTAAGTGGGGTGTTAAAGTCCCCTACTATTATTGTGTTGCTGTCAATTTCCCCTTTTATGGTTGTTAGCATTTGCCTTATGTATTGAGGTGCTCCTATGTTGAGTGCATAAATATTTATAATTGTTACATCATCTTCTTGGATTGATACCTTGATCATTATGTAGTGTCCTTCCTTATCTCTTGTAACAGTCTTTATTTTAAAGTCTATTTTATCTGGTACGAGTATTGCTACTCCAGCCTTCTTTTGATTTCCATTTGCATGGAATATCTTTTTCCATCCCCTCACTTTCAGTCTGTATGTATCCCTGGGTCTGAAGTGGGTCTCTTGCAGACAACATATATATGGGTCTTGTTTTTATATCCATTCAGCCAGTCTGTGTCTTTTGGTTGGGGCATTTAATGCATTTAGCCAGACTCATCAAGAAAAAAAAGGAGAGGATGTAAATCAATAAAATTAGAAATGAAAAAGGAGAAGTCACAACTGACACCGCAGAAATACAAAGGATTATAAGAGACTACTGCAAACAACTATATGCCAATAAAATGGACAACCTCAAAGAAATGGACAAATTCTTGGAAAGGTACAATTTTCCAAGATTGAACCAGGACGAATTAGAAAATATAAGCAGACATATCACAAGTAATGAAATTGAAACTGTAACTGAAAATCTTCCAAAAAACAAAAGTCCAGGACCAGATGGCTTCACAGGCAAATTCTATCAAACATTTAGAGAAGAGCTAACACTTATCCTTATCAAACTTCCAAAAAATTGCAGAGGGAGGAATGTTCCCAAATTCATTCTATGAGGGCACCATCACTCTGATACCAAAACTAGATAAAGATATCACAAGAAAAGAAAATTATAGACCAATATCACTGATGAACATAGACGTAAAAATTCTCAACAAAAAAATAGGAAACAGAATCCAACAACACATTAAAAGGATTATACACCATGATCAAGTGGGATTTATCCCAGGAATGCAAGGATTCTTCAATATATGCAAATCAATCAATGTGGTACACCATATTAACAGATTAAGGAATAAAAAACATATGATTATCTCAATAGATGCAGAAAAGGCTTTGGACAAAATTCAACACCAATTTATGATAAAAACTCTCCAGAAAATGGACATAGAGGGAACCTACCTCAACATAATAAAGGGCGTATATGACAAACCCTCAGCAAACATCATTCTCAATGGTGAAAACTGAAAGCATTTCCACTAAGATCAGGAACAAGACAAGGATGTCCACACTTTCCGTTTTTATTCAACATAGTGTTGGAAGTCCTAGCCACGGCAATCAGGGAAGGAAAAGAAATAAAAGGAATACAAATTGGAAATAAAGAAGTAAAACTATCACTGTTTGCAGATGACATGATGCTATACATAGAAAATCCTAAAGATGCCACCAGAAAACTATTAGAACTAATCAATGAATTTGGTAAGGTTGCAGGATACAAAATTAATGCACAGAAATCTCTTGCATTCCTATACACTAATAACAAAAGATTAGAAAGAGAGATTAAGGAAACAATCCCATTTACCATTGCAACAAAAAGAATAAAATACCTATGAATAAACCTACCTAAGGAGGCAAAAACCTGTACTCAGAAAACTATAAAACACTGATGAAAGAAATCAAAGATGACACAAACATGTGGAAAGATATACCATGTTCTTGGATTAGAAGAATCAACATTGTGAAAATGGCTATACTACCCAAAGCAATCTACAGATTCAGTGCAATCCCTATCAAATTACCAATGGCATTCTTCATAGAATTAGAACAAAAAATTTTACAATTTGTATAGAAATTCAAAAGACCCTGAATAGCCAAAGTAATCTTGAGAAAGAAAAATGGAGCTGGAGGAATCAGGCTCCCCAACTTCAGACTACAGTACAAAGCTACAGTAATCAAGACAGTATGTTAGTAACATTAAAAACAGAAATATAGATCAATGAAACAGGGTAGAAAGCCCAGAGATAAACTCATGCACATATGGTCACCAAATTTATGACTAAGGAGGCAAGAACATACAATGGAGAAAAGACAGCATCTTCAATAAGTGTTGCTGGGAAAACTGGACAGCTACATGTAAAAGAATGAAGTTAGAACACTACCTAACACCATACACAAAAATAAACTCAAAATGGATTAAAGACCTAAATGTAAGACCAGACACTATAAAACTCTTAGAGGAAAACATAGGAAACACATACTTTAACATAAACCACAGCAAGATATTTTTGACCCACCTCCTAGAGTAATGAAAAGAAAAAGAAACAAATGGACCCTAAATTAAACTTAAAATCTTTTGCACAGCCAAGGAAACTATAAACAAGGCGAAAAGACCACCCTCAGAATGGGAGAAAATATTTGCAAATGAAGCAATAGACAAAGGATTAATCTCCAAAATATACAAACAGCTCATGGAGCTCAATATCAAAAAAACAAACAACCCAATTAAAAAATGGATGGAAGACCTAAATAGACATTTCACCGAAGAAGACATACAGATGGCTAAGAGGCACATGAAAAGATGCTCAACATCACTAATTATTAGAGAAATGCAAATCAAAACTACAGTGAGGTATCACCTCACACCAGTCAGGATGGCCATCATCAAAAAATCTACAAACAATAAATGCTGGAGAGGGTGTGAAGAACAGGGAACCCTCTTGCACTGTTGGTGGGAATGTAAATTGATACAGCCACTGTGGAGAGCAGTATGGAGGTTCCTTAAAAAACTAAAATAGAACTACCATATGACCCAGCAATCCCACTACTGAACATACACCCTTAGAAAACCATAATTCAAAAGGACACATGTACCACCGTATTCACTGCAACACTATTTACAATAGCCAGGACATGGAAACAACCTAAATGTCCAATAACAGATGAATGGATAAAGAAGATGTGGTAAGTGTATACAATGTAATATTACTCAGCCATAAAAAGGAACGAAACTGGGTCATTTGTAGAGATGTAGATGGACCTAGAATCTGTCATACAGAGTGAAGTAAGCCAGAAAGAGAGAAGCAGATATCATATATTAACGCATATATGTGGAATCTAGAAAAATGGTACACATGAACCTATTTGCAGGGCAGGAATAGAGATGTAGATGTAGAGAATGGACATCTGGACATGGGGGTGGGGAAGGGGAGGGTGGGACAAATTGGGGGATCAGGATTGACATATATACACTACTGTGTGTGAAATAGCTAGCTAGTGGGAACATGCTATAAAGCACAGGAAGCTCAGCTCAGTATTCTGTGATGACCTATACGGGTGGGATGTGGGGTTGGGAGGGAGGTCCAAGAGGAGGGGATATAGGTATACATATAGCTGATTCACTTCATTGTACAGCAGAAACTAACACGTCATTGTAAAGCAATTATACTCCAAAAAATATATATATGCAAAACAAACAAAAACCAAAAAATGGGTTTTGAAATTTACAACAATTTAAAAAAGAGTAGTATAGATAAGTGAATTGTAGTTTATTTTTACAATGGAATACATACAGGATTGAGAATATTAAAAACTACTAATACTCAAAACAATTTGAATAAATCTCATGAAAATAAGATTTAATGAAATAAATAGGTTGCAAAAAGCATGTGTGATTTATATAAAGCTCAGAAACCTGCACATGATAACATGCATTTAGAAAGTCTGTGTTCTTAGAAGTTACACCATAGGTTACCCGTTACTCTGAGGGTAAGAAGGTAGTAGCTGACAGGGGACAGGAGAGGGCTTCCAGGTTGCTGCTTATGTTTTGTTTATAATCTGGGTTACATAGATCTGTCCACTTTGTAAAAATTCACACAGCTACACTTATAATTTGTGCATTTTTCTATATGTGCATAATAAAAAGTACTTCAACATGAAAAAGGCAGTGTAGGGTTATTAATGCTTCCCACTGAAACACCCACCAGTGTAATATGCATTATTGCCTGTGGAAAAACTGAAGGGCTCCAGACTTCTAAATGTCTAGCCTGTTCAGAGTAAGATGACCAGATCATCTAAACTAGAACTGGTTGACATCCTAAACAAAATTGGCATCTTCAATTGACTCCTTTCTGATGATTATAATATTTTAATTGACAAAATTACTTCCTCTATAGGTGCTGAGATAACTAGCAATATCAGAACAAATTCTGTGCAATGAAAGTTCTTTTCAATTCTTAATTGTTTTCTTTTCAATTGAATGGGTGAACATTCTAGCTCATGAGTTTTCATAGGTACTGTATTTTTGACTCACTGAGTGCCTTTCTTAGACAAATAATTTAGCAAGATAAAGTTCATCAGATAATATCTCTATTATGTTTATTTTAATTAGTTTACCAAATTTAGGTGCTGTGAAATTGTAAGGCTTCTTAATTTCAGTTCTTCCCTTTACAGTATATAAATTTATCAAATTAAAAATAGGAATGCAATCAAAAGAGACTTGTACAAGTGGAACTATTCTAAAGTACAATTCTGAAATTAAATCTTAAGCACCGTGTAAGCTCTCATCATCTAATTTGTTCAGTTTCTCCCTTGATATTTTGGATATACATTTTAATGTTTGCCTGTTTTATTTTAAATAAAGTTTTGATTGAATAAAAGCTTTAAAAGGCAAAGTTATTTGGTGCTCTATTTGTTAAATATTTTGATTAAAGATTTCAAAGAACTCTTATACACAATGTAGAGGCCTGATATACCAAGAAAATTAAAAATTATTACAGTACATGTAGGTTGATTTACAAAGTCAATTTCAAAAGCTCATATATGTTTAAAACCAAATTGATGAAAGGAATTTAAGTCAGAAAGCATACAACATAAAGCTGAAGTATTCTTTTGTGTTCAACATCAATTTCACTTCAACAAAGTTATTTTCACCCTGTATAGATAAAAATTGTTGTATATTTTGTCACTTCAACTTCTTTTTGGATTGGTATATTACAGCTAGTTTCTACACAATTACAAATTAGGTGTTCATCAACATCAATTTTAACTGCATTCCTAATTTTTAGATTTTTCTTAATTAATAAGAACCTGGTTTTGCTTTACAATGTACTCCACCCAAAATTGTATCCACACTGTCACCTCAAAAAGAAAAAATCATTTTTGATTTCGAGCATTAATTGAGTTTATGTTAGCATTCAAAATAATGTCATATTTCACCTTTGAACTAATGAATACCCTAAAACTTTACTTAGATTACATGAATTGTGTGAAACAATATCACATTTATCAGAATTAATTTTTTTGACATTCTGTTTGAAGTATCTGATGACACATAAAAATTATATTTTTTGAGTGTTTGTGAAATTCTGTTACTGGAACTAACATAATAACAGCTATTGCTTCAGTTTCCATATGTGCACAAGAAATCTTGGAATTGAAAGCAAGAAATTTGATCTAAATTCAAAATCAACCTTCACAAAATAAATTGTAAACATACTTGCTGAAGTTGTCTGGGTTTTTAAAATAACTCCTAACTTTTGAAGTAGAATGCTGAGGCTTTGCAGCAGTTTCTGGTCTTCATATGTTCAGCAATATCACTGTGGGTCCCATAGTAATTGGTCAACATCAGCAAACATTTTGTGAAAGTTACATTTTTATTATCAACTTTCTGGAAAATTAAAATGCAGTAGACATTTCACTAGACATTGACTTTTGTTTGCTTCACATTCATTGTTGCCAAAAGAATTTACTGTAAAATAAAGATATGAGTGTTGCCAAACCAAAAATGAATAAGTATTTGTGAATTAAGAAAAATTGAGAAAATCACTGCAGCAAGGGCATCAAGCTTTTTCTCTATAGACTGTAGGACAGGGACTGCTCAACCTCTAACCTCTACATATATTCAATATACAATTCAAAAGTATAGTTTTCCCGCATTTCCCATTGGCTTCACTGACTAGTGACCAAGTGACTTAGTGAATCTCATAGGGTACAACAGAAGCCACAGCTAAACTGGTTTGTATACAGCAGGGGCAGTGGAGTCAAGAATTCCTAATCCAACCTAGACTGGAAGGAATTAATTTTATCTGGCTGCTTAATTTTGAGAGCACTTCATTTATCAGCTCACACCCTAAACACTGATCTTAAAAAGGAGATGTTAGCTACTTCACTTTTCCCTAACTTAGAAAAGTTTCTCTGGTCATCTTTCAGGTTTACCTAGTTAAAATAAAAACTGTTCACTGTACATGTATCTCATGCCACTAACTCAGACCATGACCAAAGCTGCAGATACGTATTGTTGATCTATACAACACATCCTGTCTTATCTTAATACAACAACTAATAATAATATTTCATTGAAAAATAAAAACTCTGGGACAGATGTTAAAGTGCATGGGATCCTGGAACACCAAATATCAAGTTAAGATCTCTTTAAAGTTCTTATGTTGGAATACACATTAAGGAATGAAATTTTCTTGATAAGAGCCTTTATACACCAAAATGTATCCCAATGGTCTCTATCAATCTCATTTTTAGCCATTGTAGCAAATTTTTACTGTTTCACAGTTCTACTCAATATGAAAGTGAAAGAAAATAAGACACTTGAAAAGATAAATAGCAGTCCCTGAAGAAACATATGCAGATCCATCTTAAAGTCAGCCAAAAATTCTAAGTGGGTGGTAGGATAATTAGAAGGCTAATGAACTTATTATACTTTTTTTCTATTGGATGATAGATGCCATATTGCTTTATTCTATTAAAATTGACAGAAATTAATATCTTTACTATTTGATAAATGGTTCTCCAGACTGCTTTCATGGATAATTCAATGATTCTTTGGTCTCCACTTGGATCTGGTAGCTTTTCCATTGATTTAATACTTGGTGTTCAGTTATACAGACTTATGTTCCTTAGGGATATTCTATAGTGTAATATCCTGACTATGTCTCTTGTACCTTTGATTTGTAGGGTCAGCATAACCAACCACCTGTTGACATCTTACTTAATCTGACTGTCTGTATAGTAAAATAGACATGTGGCAAAGCTAATTGTCTTCTAATAGAATGGCTCAACTATCAGTTATGATTTTTCCCCTGTGACCTCAACAATCTTATTAGTAATAAAAGCCTTTTTCTCGGCAGTGGTTTTGAGACCAATAAAAAATGCCCTATAGTATTCTAAAATATTACAAATAAACAAAAATTATAGTCTTATATTGTCTTCTGTAGAAAGAACAAACCTGATTCCCAAACTAGACAACTCTTCAAAATATATTAAGACAGTTTTTACGTTTTCAGACAGCCATTGCTTATTACTCTCATTTCCTCAGCCTGGTCCCCTCCGTATATGTTCGCTACTGAAATTTAATTTAAGCACTTAAACCAGTACATATCCTGTGTCTACCTTTATTTTTCAAAATGATTTTTATTTCACAGCTGTCGTTATAACATGTGCGAATTAAACTGTGAATAATTGAGCATTTTGTATTGTAAAAATGGCAATAATATTGGCTGATCATCACATAATCATTTGGCTTGTTCAATGAAGTCTAGCTATTAAGATGGGGAAAATAATTCACAAAATCAGTTAATTATTATTTTTTCCAGCAACCTAGAAAACTAACTAGGGCCAAATATTTTTAAATTACTGCTTTAAACATATATTTTAAATAAAGTTTTAGTATGCTTTTTCAACATGTAAGTTGCTTAAGTTTTCTATAGGAATTGGTGGAGGAGTCACGCAGTAGGGATTTACTGGGGAACTTCAGGGGAATAGATGGTCACAAGAGCCTTGGGTCAACGTTCTGATTATGCAGTTAATTTATTCTATCATTTGAAGTAAGTCATGTCAAGACTGAGTCTCAACCATAAAATGAGGTGTTGACTACGCTCTCCAAAGTACATTCCAGATTGACATTTATCAACTAAGGTCTGAATGAGAAATTGATGTATAACTGAAGAAACTCTTAAAGTCTTAGCGTGCTCTTTCCACCCAATATAATTCCTCTTTAACTGACTAATTCTTTCTCAACCTCCAGGTCTTAGCTAAAATACTATGTCCTCCCCTTTGCCTCCTCTGTTACTTCCAAATGAGATTGGTGTGCCTCCTATGTGCTCCTATAGCCTTCTGTGCTTACTCCCATCACAGAAATCATCGGTCTCAATTAACTGCCTTTTTACTTATATATTGTCTTGAGGGCAGGACCACGCCACGTCTTATTCATATTGTGTCTCCAACATCTAGCATAATGTTCAGCATTAATAACTGCACAATAACTGTGGTGAATGAATGAAATATTAAAGTCTTTATTTGTAAAAGCAGTTTTTACAAGTTCTACTTTAGAATGAGTACCAAGTGCAATCCAAGTGAGTAATTTTGTACCAAATGCAATTGAAAAATTTGAATGTTACTCTTATACAGTAAAATAAAACTAGTAAATGTTGCTACTTAAGTATGCTTTCCTTCAGTTTTTTGGTTGTTTATATTGAATATATGCGGCAAAGATAAGTGAGCAGAAATTTTGTTATATTTGGGTATATCGAATGGATGCTTTCTTAGGATATTTCAAATGAACAAAACATACTTATTATCAAAAATGACTTGAAGTTATTTTCAATTAGGAGATTTAAATGCATACATGCAATGCTTATATATTCAGCCTGAAGAGTAAACTAAATATATTAGAAGTACATAGCAACAAAATTACTTGTTTAATTATTCTTATCTTCTGAATAATAATTAAGATGACCAGAAGAATATATAAAAACAATAAGAATGAAAAATCATGCTATTTATCTTTGTAGTAATCTAAAAATTACATAAGGCATTTACTGTAATCTATCCATAAATAAATCTGCTGGGAAGAAGATGTGCTATGAACCTAAATATATATTTTGTTCAATTGTATGCATGCTCACAATGTTTCTAAAAATTTTTTTTCAATGTATAAAAGATGACAAGGCACCATAATTTCCCTTGCTCGATCTTTCTTGAAGTACATTCTTTATATATCAAAGGTCAAATTCACTGGCTTGCTCAGCACAGGAAATGAAAAGCAAGTTCAAAGAAAATAGGTTACAAATGTTAAATGCCTCAGGACATGAGGCATGCCCCAAAGGAATTTCCTAACAAGATTCAAGTACAGAAACAAAGAAGGAGACAATGTAAATAAAGTAACCTTAATCAGAAACATTTCTGAAGGAGTCTTCCCTTGTATGATGTAAAAGCCTCACATCTAGAATTATAATAAATTCCTTTTTTTCTGAGAACAAAATATAAGAAAATAATATTCTCTTTATACCCTATATTTAATCTATATCTACTTTCTCAGGCTCGAATCAAATATATAATTTGCCAAAATTTGAAAAAACTTTGTATTACTATAAAGCAGACCTAGTTATTGAGTTTTCCATATTATCTGAACTTGTTATCAAATAATACTAGGAAATTCTGCTGTGCAACTCCACTATAACAAGACTCGTAAGCAATTTCTATTCTTAAACTGTCTTCAAAAGGTAAAGATAGTTATTCTAAGTGAAATGTGTAGTCAAAGTCTTAATACCAGCCTAGTTTAAACCATTTAAGACAATTTAAATTTATTAATTAATAACCATATACTTTCTTAATCTTTAAGAAACGTAATATGCAAAGAGGAGCTAAAGACTTTTAACTCCTGACTACTCAAACACACCCCTGTAACATAGGTGAAAGCATTGAAGCAAATTTGAGTTTCTTTTGGAAAACAAGCACAGTCATTGACTTTTGAGAGTAACTGCTGTATAATGGAAGGAGATTGGTGTTGGGAAGCAATTCCCGACTTTGCATCGCAGTCCCTCAATTTACTAGTTGTGTGATCCTGAACAAGTTACAAGATGTTCTTTTCTAAATATTCCCTATCTGAAAATGAGGATAAAACAAATGAAGCAACATATAGCAAAAGTCCTCATTCAATTTCCTTTCTTTCCTTTCATGTGCAAAAACACTACATGATTTAAATTTCTATTACTGAGGCATTAAACCAAAGAGTATTATAAATTTTAGTGTTGTAAATGTTTTTAAAGTTCTACGAATCCAACTCCATCCTTTCATATATGGCATAATACAAACCCAGGATAATTAAGTGGCTTGGCTAAGGTCACAAGTAGTGTAACCAGGAATAAAACTTGTTTCACTAAACTTACAGTCCCATGTGTTTCCCAGTTGTACCTTCTTCTGAGTTTGTATTGTCTTTGTAAAACTCCTGCATACAGCTTCCTACTTAAGCAATTAGTCTATCCAACAACACTGTCTTGAAAATACTGTTTGGATTTTTATTTTCATCCTCTCACGGGTTTATCCAGCAATCAAGTTCAATCAAGTTCAGTCAAAATTATTTATGACCATCTCTTCTTCTCTAAAATAGAAATAAAAATGTTGGCTTTTATAAGAATTCATTCAAGTTTTGTATTCTAGAGCTATGCACTGCATGCATCCCCAACATGGTAATGACTGGGAAAAAAATGAAAAGAGAATAAATGAACTTCAAGATTGAAATTAGAAATGTCAATGGACTGAAAAAGGACACATTAAGGAAATTCTTTTGGACGAAAGAGAAAAAATAAATAGAAAATATTATGCAACCAACCTAAGAACTTTTTTCTTAAAATCCCAAAGGCATTGACAACACCCTGACATTAAGCTCTTTTTGCCTAAAATCCAGTTTTGAACTACTGCTTTGAAACTACTTATTAGAATATTGAGTATTATGTAGGACACAGCATGCAGTCTTTTTATTTTTCATGCAACTTGGGGATAAATTCTCTTCAAGCTGATTTATAGAGTCTACTAGATTAAAACTTTCCCTAAATTAAAAAAAATTTTATTTTAGAAAATTCTATCAATTATAACACACATGGTAAAGTTTCCATGGGGTATTTCTTTGCGCAAGATCGCCTCAGTTTTTCCTATATAGAATGCCCTTCCATAAACAAGACATCATTTTCTTAAAATGTACCTCTCTCCACAATATTTCATTAAAAAAATAAATCATGAACCAAGTTAAAATATTTAAGATCTAAAAAGAATAATACAGAGTCAATCATAAGAGGGAAGAATGTGTGAAGAACATATTACAAAACACAGAATGCCCTCCACTTCTCTAAGTTTCTGGATTTAAAGCTGAATTCAAAAAATATATCCAGTTTTATGGTGATTAAATGCCAATTTTAATCTGCTAGTATGATTAGAAATGTGTGTGTTCTGTTCCAGACAAACTCTAAAGCTTGTTGAGAAGTGGGAATAAATACAATAAAGCACCTTAAAACACAACAGAAATACCAAAATTTTGAGGTCTCACAGTTGAAATTATAAGTTGAAACTCAGGAGGACAAGTTTATTCATTTTCCATGTTACTTTGGGCAAGTGGTTCCTCTCTAAACATGTGAATTTATAAGTCTTTTTTTTTTTTAACGTCTTTATTGGAGTCTAATTGCTTTACAGTGGTGTGTTAGTTTCTGCTGTATAACAAAGTGAATCAGTTATAGATATACATATATCCCCATATCTCTTCCCTCTTGCGTCTCCCTCCCTCCCACTCTCCCTATCCCACCCCTCTAGGTGGTCACAAAGCAGCGAGCTGATCTCCCTGTGCTATGCAGCTGCTTGTAAATCTTAATCCAACACTAACGTGTTTCCATTATAATGACATTCTTTTAACAAGTAATAATGATTAGGAATTGCATTCTCTACTAATTGTCAGGCATGTTTTTTACATTTATTTAATTTTCATCCTCAGAACAGTCCTATGAGATTTGTATCATTATTTATATTTTATAAAGGAGGAAATCAAAGCTGAGTGATAAGTGAATTATTAATATTTGCAGAACAGAGTTGGGATGATACCCAGTTCTATTGTTTTGATTCTTTTTTATGAGTTATTTAAATTGTAATTTATTTCATATGGACATATTAATTTAACAAATGTTCATTTAAGTATTTTCAGTATAGTTAAAAAGCAATCTAGTATTTATAACATGTGTATTTTCTTTTTTCACTCATTTTATTGAGATATAATTGACATATAACATTGTGTAAGTTTAAGGTGTACAACCTGTTGATCTGATACATTTATATAGTCCAATATGATTACCATCAGAGCTTTAGCTAACACCTCCACAGTGTCACATAATTCGATTTCATTTTGAGGTGAGAACACTTAAGATCTACTCTCTTAGCAACTTTCAAGTATATTGTATGGTGTTGTTAACTATTTTCCCAATGCTGTATATTAGATTCCCAGAACTTACTCATCTTCTAACTGGAAGTTTGTACACTTGGACCAACCTTTCCACATTTTTCCCATCTCTAGCTCCATGTTACCACAATTCTACGCTATTTCTATGAGTCTGGCTCTTTTGGATTCCACATATAAGTGAGATCATACAATATTTGCCTTTCTCTAACTTATTTCACGTAGCTTAATACCTTCAATCCATCCATTTATCTCAAATGGCAGGATTTTCTTCTTCCTTCTGGCTGAATGATATTCTATTGTATATACATACCGTATCTTCTTTATCCATTCATCTATTGGCAGACTGTTAGGTTGTTTGCTTATCTTAACTATTATAAATAATACTGCAAGGAACATGGGAATGCAGATATCTCTTTAAGATCCTGTTTTCATTTCATTTAGGTATATACCCAGAAGTGGGATTGCTAGATCATATGGTAATTCTATTTTCAAGTTTTTGAGAAACCTCCATACTATTCTCCATTGTGGCTGTACCAATTCACTATGCACAAGCATTCCCCTTTCTCCATATCTTCACCAACACTTGTTACCTCTTGTCATCTTGATGACAGCCATTCCAACAGGTGTGATGTGAGATCTCCTTGTGGTTATAATTTGTATTTCCCTGATAATTAGTAGTGTTGAGCATCTGAGCACCTTTTCATGTATCCTGTTGCCATTTGTATGTCTTCTTTGGAAAAATGTCTAATTCCACCATCCATTTTTAAATCAGATTGTTTGCTTATTTGTTATTGAGCTATATAAGTACTTTATATATTTTGGATATTAATCCCTTATCAGATATATGGTTTGCAAATATTTTCTAACATTCCATAGGTTGCTTCTTAATATTGTTGATTGTTTCTTTTGATCCCTATGCCTTAATTGTAGATGTTAGAGACTACTTTACTAAAAATCTCGTTCCCAAAAAGTGAGAACAGAGCTAATTTCAAATTCTTGTGAGTAAATTGGCAAGTGTAATTGATGACCTGTTTCTAACAGGATAAGTGGATGGTGATACTTAGTATTCCTCCCATCCTTCTTTCTTCATTGTTGTTAAGACGTATCTTTTAGTAACACTGCAGAATCTTAGAGCTGAAAGAGATTACAGATTCACCCAATCCAATCTTCCAAGCAATGTGAGGAATCTTCTCTTCAATCCCTTTTTGCTTTAGTTTAGTCATCTGAAAAAATGAAGAAAATATAATAATACCTACTTAGATTATTTTAGAATGATTGAGTTGTTTATGTAAAATGCTTAGAATAATTTCCGTTATGTAGTATGTACTTTAAAGGGTTATTTTTCTCTAGTTTAGAAATATAAATAGCCTTCTCCAAGTTGGGATAAAATTTTTAGTAATGCTGACTAAATAAAATTGGAAATTAATTCAGTTTTTTTCAATGAACAAACCAGTTGAATAGAGCTAACCTTAACACTTCTAATATATTTAAGTGGTTTTCTACTGAAAATTATCATTGCTTGGTTCAAGGCCTGTAATGTCAAAATATTGATTTTTGACAAAATTCAGACCTTATCTTTCCAGAATTAAACCATGTTTGGCTATGTACCCAAATCAGGAAATATACAGAAATTTTTAATATACAGAAAGTTCTGCCATTTATTGATTATACTGATGTGAACTGAATAGCTTCAATCTGAATGATTGTTTTATAATAGCATACTTTCAACATTGCAGGTTAAATAGTTTTCAATTTTGAAAACTACAAAAGAGAAATGATCAAAAATATAATCAAATGAAAGTTTAAAGTTCAGGAATGGGGATTTTTAAAAGCAAATTATGATCTTATTGGTGATTTTACAGTTAATTCTGGACATTTAAATTGCAATGATATAAACTCCTGGCACCAGTTAAGAGTTTTCTGCCTCAGGTGTTCCAACCAGAGAACAGCCAAGAGAAGCTGGCCTTCCCAAAAGCACATCGTGAAGTTCTCTTAAAATAAATGAATAACCTGGCCTCATTGACTAATCTGAGCAGTGCCTCTATCAGCAGCTTTTATGTATTTCAATTTCCATAAGGAATTCTTGCTTGTCTTCTGATGATTTTTTAAATGAGGATATATTTTATATTTTAATATATTTTATTGTTTTGTAAACTAGATTCTATTCAGTGTGGATTGTACTTTTATTCTTCTTTCTATTCTTTTGACTAGAGTGAGCTAGCCTAAAAATGGCAGTTTCTGTATTAGATATGTTCACATAAAGGAAGATAGGATTTCTTTTTTTTCTTCCCATGGAATAACTCATAGAATTTTCTTTTACTCCCCAGAAAAAAGTCTTCTATTCCACTCCTAATTTGTGACTATAAACATAAAGATTGACAACTACACAGAAACATGTTAAAACTTCTCCTAAGGAAGCATCAATAAATAATTAAATGGAAGAATAAATTAATATAAATAAAATTAAAGACTAAAGAGTTAAAATATGAATATAGTCTGTCATTTAGTTAATAGTATTGTACCAATCTCCCGATTCTGATTATTTTATTATGACCATGTAAGATGTTATCATTGAGGAAAGATAGGTGAAGTGTACATGGAAGTCTGTACTAATTTTCAGCTTCCATGAAGAGTCTAAAATTACTTCAGAATAGAAAGTTTTTGTATTCAATATTAATAAGGGGCCCTACACTTGAAACTGGAATATTTTGCCCTCAGGATGATTTAGTCTACATGTTAAGAAATAAGGTCATGGATCACTGTAATATTCATGATTTTCAACACATGTCTCTCATTAGAGCCACCCCCCGATCAATACTGTAATTAACTGAGATGGAGGTAGGTAAAATATGGTATACCTGAAAACTATGTGAGTAATATGTTGTTGTCTTTAGTTCTAGAAAATAACCAGGTAGTCCAGAATATCTCACTGAAATATTTGGAGAGTGTAGCACGATGATGTTTCTTTAACTAAGCTCTTAGGCCTAGTTTTATTTTTCTGCCTCAAAATAAACCTAATTATATTACACTCACTTCCATTGAGAAGGCATCAAAAGGATTCCTCTAGTGCATCATTTTTTTTACAAAACACTTTTATCAATGTGAATATCAAGAACAAGAGTTAAGGATCACATAATATGTATAGATGAAAACACTTTACAAATTCTAACGCAAAATATACCTTAAGGGGCTTCCCTGGTGGCGCAGTGTTTGAGAGTCTGCCTGCCGATGCAGGGGACACGGGTTCGTGCCCCGGTCCGGGAAGATCCTACATTCTGCAGAGCAGCTGAGCGCGTGAGCCATGGCTGCTGAGCCTGCGCGTCCGGAGCCTGTGCTCCGCAATGGGAGAGGCTACAATAGTGAGAGACCCGCGTACTGCAAAAAAAAAAAAAAAAAATATATATATATATATATATATATATATATATCAAGATGCTATAATCCTTTCTGTTTGAATCATTCTAACATTGTCTTCAGAATGATTCTGAATGTGATAAAATGAAAAGTACACGGTCTCCTAGAGGAGATAGACAAGGCTTTGCAGTAGCTAGATAAAATCTGACAAACTTCAATATGCTTAAATCTCAGTTTCCTGTGAAAACAGGGATAAAGTATCTGGAATTGTTGTGAAGACTACATTACATAATTATGCTAAATTACTAGGTCAATTTTAGAGCATATAAGGGACTTGCTTATAGCGAGTTTCACTCCCTGTCTTCCCTACAAACTGCAGAAATTAAATTATTCATTGAAAAATGACTGCAACATTCCTTGACAGAATGTGTTCTGTCCATTATTAAGCTCCAGTTTCTTGATCAGTTTAAAGATGGTATTTTGATTATTTCTGCACTGACTACCTAAGGATTAACAGGAGCCCTGAAGTTCTGGAGACGAAATAAATAGACCATAAGTAAACCAGAAAGCCTTATAACTACACAATGATGCATTATATTTATTTGAATTTTCACTATTCTAAATTGTTTTGAGCATAACATAGCTTTCATTGAGTAACAAATCTCTACTAGGTTCTACTAACTTCTGATTATTTCAGCACTTTGCACAGTGCCTGACACATAATGCTCAGCAAATGTTTGTGAGATGAATAAATGCTAAACGAGTGAAATATATTTCTAATGATATTTTCTAATGTATTTGTGAAAAATAAATGATTCAATGCATTTCTTTTATGCAACTATAAGAACAAGCAAAACATAATTATTAAGATATGTTGTAGAGTTTTATAGAAAACTTTCAAAGATCATCACTGAACAGGTCATCATTTAAATCTAGACCATATCTGTTTAAATTTATAGTCAACTTCATTTGTATGGTTCTAAGTTATTAATTTATACATACAGAAGACTGATAGCAGAAGCATGTGCTAACAGCATTAAAAAGGAAACAATTTGCTCAAAGTTATAAATGAATCTTTTTTAAAAATGACAGAATTAGATTGATTTATGTAAGACCTTAGAATTCAACACCAAATGCTTGCTAGAGAAATGAACTTTCATGTGAGTAAGTAATGAAATATTGATTCATCCATTCTTTCCCAAGATTTCCATCATCAGTCTTCTATTTATACTTGCTCCTGGCTGCCACAACTGTAAAACCAACACTCCTGTTCCAACTGTAAAACCAATGCCTGGCTCTTCAGGATTTGCCCACTGAGATCTTCAGTTGCTGCTTGCTCAGGTGTCAGCATCTCCATCAGAGGACGGAATAGCTGTCCTCAGGTATATAGTAACCAAGTGACTAGCCAGGCTAACCAAGAAGAAAAGAGAGAGGACCCCACCAAAAAAATGAATCAATAACTAATGAAAGAGGAGAAATAACAACTGATACCATAGAAATACAATAAAAAAATCCTAGAAGAATACTATGAACAGTTATATACCAACAAATTGGATGACCTATAAGAAATGGACAAGTTTCTGGAAACATACAGCCTGCCAAAAAGTAGTCAAGAAGAAACACAATTTGAACAAACCAAACACTAGAAGTGAAATAGAATCTGCAATTTAAAAAATATTCCCTTCAAACAAAAGTCCAGGAATGGACAGCTTCACAATTCTATCAAACATGCAAAGAAGAACATATACCTATCCTGCTTAAACTATTCCAAAAAATTAAAGAGGAGGAAACACTCCCAAATTCACTCCATGAAACCACCATCACCCTGATATCAAAACAAGACAAAGACACTACAAAAAAAAGGGAAGAAGGCTACAGGCCAATATGTTTGATGAATATAGATGCAAAAATCTTCAAAAAAATTAGCAAACTGAATCCAGCAACATATATAAAGGATCATACACAATGATCAAGTTGGATTCATTCTAAGGTCACAAGGATGGTTCAGCATACACAAATCAACCAATGTGATATACCCCATAAACAAAAGGAAAGACAAAAACTACATGATCATCTCAATAGATGCAGAAAAAGCATTTGACAAAATTCAACATCCATTCATGATACAAACTCTCACCAAAGTGGGTATAGAGGGAACATGTCTCAACATAATAAAAGCCATTTATGACATACCTACAGCCAACATAATATTCAACAGTGAAAAGCTGAAAGCCTTCACACTAAATTCAGGAATGGGACAAAGATGCTCACTCTCACCACTTCTATTCAGCATAGTATTGGAAGTCCTAGCCACAGCAATCAAGCAAGAAAAAGAAATAAAAGGTGTATAAATTAGAAGAGAAGAGGTAAAACTGTCACTATTTGCAGATGACATGATACTGTATATAGAGAACCTGAAACTCTCCACACAAAAACTATTAGAACTAATGAACTAATTTAGCAACATAGCAAGATACAAGATTAATATACAGAAACCTGTTGCATTTCTTTACACTTATAATGAAATATCAGAAAGAGAAAATTTTTTAAAAATCCTGTTTAAAATCATGTCAAAAAAAAAATACCTAGGAAAAACCTTAACCAAGGAGGTGAAAGACCTGTATGCTGAAGACTATGAAAAATTGATAAAGGAAATTGAGGATGAGTCAAAGAAATGGAAAGGTATCCCGTGCTCTTGGATTAGAAGAATTAATATTGTTAAAATGGCCATACTACCCAAGGCAATCTACAGATTTAATACAATCCCTATCAAAATACCCATGACGTTTTTCACAGAACTAGAACAAATAATCTTAAAATTTATATGGAACCACAAAAGGCCCAGAATTGCCAAAACAATTCTGAGGAAAAAGAACAAAGCTGGAGGCATAACCTTTCCAGACTTCAGACTATACTATAAAGCTACAGTAATCAAAACAGTGTGGTATTGGCACAAAAACAAACACATAGATCATTGGAAAAGAACAGAAAGCCCAGAAATAAACCCAACACCTGTAGTCAATTAATCTATGACAAAGGACATAAGAATACACAATGGAGAAAAGACAGTCTCTTCAACAAGTGGTGTTGGGAAAGCTGGACAGCTACATGTAAGTCAATGAAATTAGAACACTCCCTCACATCATATACAAAAATAAACTCAAAATGGTTTAAAGACCTAAATATAAGATATGACACCATAAAACTCCTGGGAGAGAACATAGGCAAAATGTTCTCTGACATAAATTGTAGCAATATTTTCTTAGATCAGTGTCCCAAGGCAAAAGAAATAAAACAAAAATGAACAAATGGGATCAAATCAAACTTAAAAGCTTTTGCACAGCAAAAGAAATCATCAACAAAATGAAAAGACTACCTATGGAATGGGAGAAAATATTTGCAAGTGATGCAACCAACAAGGGGTTAATATCCAAAATACACAAACAGCTCATAGAGCTTAATATAAAAAAAAAAGAAAAATAACCCAATCAAAAAGTGGACAGAAGATCTAAATGGACATTTTTCAAAAGAAGACATACAGATGGCCAAAAAGCACATGAAAAGTTGCTTAACATTGCTAATTATTAGAGAAATGCAAATCAAACCCACAATGAGGTGCCATCTCATATTGGTCAGAATGCCTCTCATCAAAAAGTCTATAAGTGGGCTTCCCTGGTGGCGCAGTGGTTGAGAGTCTGCCTGCCGATGCAGGGGATGAGGGTTCGTGCCCCGGTGTGGGAAGATCCCACATGCCGTGGAGCGGCTGGGCCCGTGAGCCATGGCTGCTGAGCCTGCGCATCCGGAGCCTGTGCTCTGCAACGGGAGAGGCCACAACAGTGAGAGGCCCGCGTACCGCAAAAAAAAAAAAAAAAAAAAAAAAAAAAAGTCTATAAGTAATAAATGCTGGAGAGGGTGTGGAGAAAAGGGAACCCTCTTACACTGTTGGCGAGAATGTAAATTGATGCCACCACTAAGGGAAACAGTATGAAGTTTCGATACAAAACTAAAAACAGAGCTACCGTATGATCCAGAAATCCCATTTCTGTGTATATATCTAGAAAAAACAAAAACTCTAATTTGAAAAGATACATACACCCCAATATTCATAGCAACACTACTTACAATAGCCAAGGCATGGAAACAATCCAAGTGCCCATCAACAGATGATTGGCTTAAGAAGTTGTGGTAGTATTTATATATATTTTCTTATTAGGTCTAGCATTATTTTTATAGATTTCCTAGGAGTTTCTTTGGAAGCAATTATTATCAACTATGAATAAAGACATTTTTCATTCATTCATTTCAATCTATATCCTAGTATGGTAATTTGTATCTTCTCTCCTTTTTTGTAGGTAACTATGGAAAACATAGATTTTTAAAAAGAACCAAATTTTGGCTTTTAAACATTTTGTCTACTGTTTTTATGCTTTCTATTTCATTGATTTTTGCTCTTATTTTATTATTTATTACCTTTTATATTTACTCTGGGATTAATTTGCTCTTCTTTTCCTGGCTTCTTAAATTAAAAACTTAGATCATTGATTTAGTCCTTTCTTGCCTTCAATACAGGCATTTAAAAGTATAAATTTCTAAGAAATGCTTTAGCTATATCCACTAAATCATAATGTTTTATGTTTTCATCATTGTTCAGTGAAAATAATACTACTTTTGGGTGGGTTTTTTTGATGCATGGTTTACATACAAGTGTATTACTTAATTTCTAAATATTTCCGTATTTCCTAGATATTTTATTGTTATTGATGTTTAATTTAATCCTATGGTTGTCTTCAGATCAGAATCTGTAAGATTTTAATCTTTGAATTAAATTTATTTTATGGCTGAGCAGATGGTTTATCTTGGGGAATCTTTCACATGCACATGTAAAGTTTATATAGTTTGTACTTGTTGAGTTAGTGTTCTAATAATGTCATTAGATCAAGATGTTTGACAGTGATGTTCAAATTTTCGAAACTGGTACTTATTTTTTCTAGTAGACGTTCCCCTGATTCATAGATTTCTATATCCAAATGACTGTTACACATATTAACTTCATTGTCTAAAGTATATTTTAGACTCAACAGGAAACTGCTCAAATATGTCCCCCACCAAGCCTCCACTATTTCAGTAAGTTTTAACACTATTCATACATTTGTCCTTTGCTCAAGTCAAACACTAAGATTAATTTTCTTTACTTCTTTTTTTTTTCTTACACACTACTTCCAACCCTGTCCTACCTCCAAACATATTAAATATGACAATTTATGAACATTTCTATGGATAAATCTATAGTCCAACCATGATATCTTTCACTGACTGCCCTTTTTGCCCCCTTCCTCCCCTCATAACTTCACATCCCAGTTGTCAAAGAAGAGACAGAAAGATCTTATTAAATCCTCCATTGGCTCTCATGTGACCAGAAAAACATATAACTCCATATCACGGCCCACTGGCCCCTGCATGTGTCTCAAACTTACCTCAAGCCACTCTTCCCCTTCTTCATTATTCTCCACACACAGTGGCTTTTGTTTTCCCCTTCATATGTGAAGTCTGAGGGTTTAGCACTTCCTGTGTCTTCTACTTAAAACAGTCTTCCCCCAGATTATCTGATTCTCTCAAGGGTGCTTCCTCTCTCTGCAGAAATCTTAACACAAATATCAACTTTTCTTATGGGACTTCCTTGACTTCCCAAATGCATGTACTACCCACCATCACTTCCTCAATATTATGCTATTTTATCTTCTTCACTACTGCTTTTATTACTTGAAACTATTTATTTGTTTATGCATTTATTATCTCTTTCATTCCTGGAATGTGATATTGTAAGAGGAGGAATTAGGTAAATTGCGTTCAGTGTAAATTGAGTTCAGTGTTTCTGTTGTATATCCTGTCTCTAATACAGTGCCTGATACACATTACCCACCTAATAAATATTGATTAATTGGTTGACTGATTGAATAACTGCATTTCTCTCAGTTTAGAAAAGAGACCTAAGTGTTTAGCTTAATTATCAATGATACATATTCACAGATTTCATTAGGTACGTGACTTTCTCATGGAAAGTCATGAAGGGGATGCTTTCCATAAGTTATTCACTTTTTTAATAATTCCCACTTTTTCTGTTTAACCTAAATCCCTCCATTGTATTTTAAATCAGTTCCTCCTGTCTCTACCCAGTATGTGATGAAAAACAGCTGGTTGCCTCTCTTTGAATCCTTTCTGTCATTCAAGACCATCATGAGACCAGGTCTCTTTCTTCTTTCCAGGCTAAATAATTCTGCCATTTTTAACACTTCCTGAAATTCTGAGTGCCTACCCCTGAAATCCTTTCCAGGACTCTTGATTTACAGTCTTGCCCAATAGAACTTTCTGCCACATGGAAACGTTCTAAATCTGTGCTGTCCAATGCAGCAACCATTAGCCATATGTGCGTAAGGAATACATGAAATGTGAGGAACTAAGGGACTGAATTTTTAAATTTTATGTAATTTTAATTAATTGAAATTTAAATATCCACATGAGATTAGTGGCTACCAAACTAGCACAGCTCTTTTGGAAGCTGTGGAATATGCTATATGCTCCTATGCAGAAGCCTATTTTATTTACTAGTTGAAGACTCATATTAAACATGAAACAGGATATTATTTTTAAAGTTTGTTGTTAAAAAAGTTCCAACACAGTATTTAAAGCAAATTTTGGATCTAAGTTGTCTTAAACTTGACTTTAATTATAAAATTGACGTTAGAGCATTAGTTAGCTACGTAAAAATCTTTTTATTTATGGAAGAAGCTAACTTTAAGAACCTTAATTTATGGTATGGCAGATTTATTGTAACAACTTCTATGATTTTCCTCATATATGACATTTCTTTCTGATGAAATGAAACGTACAAAACTATTTGATTTTTCTAACTTTTTAAGGTATATGCCATTTAGACTAGATTTTCCTCAGATACTATATATGATGCTATGTTTAAATTTCTTAATACTGATGACACCCTCTGATATTAAATTTATTTTCAGATTTTAAGGTGAGAGACGTGTATTAATTAGGGACAGCAGGTAGTATTTGAAAGTCAGCCTCACATATCTGGGTCATGGTTATGTCATGACATCTAGTGCACTTTCTGATTGAAATAACTGTGTTCATTAGACAAGTAGGTGAGATTTATGCCAAATTTAGCTATCAAACATGTTTTTATTTCTGAATTTATATGTCATCTTTCGCTTCTGATTTGGGGGATTAAAAAGAGTGTTCGCCTTTATTTTGTTTTTTACAAATGAGAAATATCTTGACTTAAGAAATGGATGTCAATTTTTTTAGCTTATTTAGTTGAGCTCTCCTTAATACATTTGAGACTCCAAATCTCATTTATGCTGAATTAATTGAATATCAAATATAAAACCAATGTGCTTTATATTGAAATTTTAGTACTGCTGCTAGTCACAAAGCATACTTATACATTTCTATTGATATATCACTTCTAATATTTCAGCTTTATTTAAAGCAGGAATTTTTTAAAAATTAAGGGGAGGAAAAGCCTTCCAGATGTCATCTGTGCTATATCTCCCCTAGACAGGAAAGCCGAACATATGGTTCAAGACTGAAGGGAATAATGGATCATCATATTTTTAGGATTCCTTGAATATACCATCTCAAGACTTCTTTTATTTTTCCTTCTTTCTTCTTCATAGAATCTAGCTATTTCTGACTCAATGTGAAAAGGTTTGACTTTTTAAAA
This sequence comes from Phocoena sinus, assembly GCF_008692025.1. Classification (NCBI taxonomy): domain Eukaryota; kingdom Metazoa; phylum Chordata; class Mammalia; order Artiodactyla; family Phocoenidae; genus Phocoena; species Phocoena sinus. The sequence goes on along the minus strand of NC_045772.1, from coordinate 29,765,099 downwards.
AAACTAGCAGTAAAGGAGATAATTCTTCAATAACATTGAAATATCATTTTGAATTCATCACATGCTCTGAAATCTTAATGAGCTAAGGGTCACATATTTTACAACCATTTCTCTTTGAATCTCTGTCTGTCGCTCTCTCACACACACACACACACACACACACACACACACACAATGTGCCTATCAGCTTTTACAAAAGTCAGTCTATTTACTTAATATCTAATATGTTCTTCATTTTTTGATGGTAGAGAAGAAAAACTAAAATCTCAATAAAATAAACATGTTATGTGGTTTTCGTAAGGCAGGAGTCTTCATATAAGTGATTTCCCCCCCACTCCCCAGTACAGAAGAGTGTACTGCTTAAAGGCCACAAATTTCATTAGTGGAAGGATAATTGAAAATTGTGACTTCAGTGCTCATAAACTGTGAGACATTTTTCACCTCCCTTCTTTAATGGTGCATGCAAATGCTAAATTTCATATATCGTGATGAATGCAATCGTGATGAATTTCATATATCATTAAGCATGCGAATGACTATGTTTGCTACTATCAAAGGTAAAATTAAGAGATTTATTAGAAAACTTTCCCCATGAAAGTTCCAAATTTAATTACATGCAATTCATTAGAAAGTATGGCAAGTCCCCCCCAGACCCATTTCCCACCAGTTATGTCTAACCCATTATCTGTGCTTTGTTTATATGTCCAGTTATGCTGTTTAACACACGGAAGTATGCTTTTGACATCTCTTTATCGAACACTTAATGAATAAACAAAATAAGTAAGAAAAATGATAAAGAAAAAGAAAGTATGCCAAAGACATTACAGAAAAAAGGAGCAACTAGTGATATATATACATATAGTTGGTGAGAAGAAGAAATAACCATATATGTAACCACACATGCACACTTTTTTAAACTTTTAAAAAAAATCTGAGACTTGAGAATTCACAAACGTCAGTATCATCCTTTGCATGTACTAATATATGGCATGGCATAATCTTTGTTTTATCCTGATACTCTACACATATATAAATACACACACGCGCACATACACACGCACACACACATACACACACAGAGCTTCATCTTTTTCTTGCTGTAGTTCTTACATTTTTCGACTCATAGAATTCTCATATGGAAAAAAATCTGAGGGCTTCACATCTTTCTTGAAGTTTGACAAGGGACCTCTCCTTAGGAACTTGAGAGAAAGAGCTTTCAAGCATTTCACTATAACTGGCACCCTCAGAAAAGGTTTATTGAGCTGAAATTTTTTATCTCCCAAATAAATCAAGCTAATGCATTTTCCTCTAGACAGTTTTAAACTTAAGAGGTCTAAGGAGCAGAAATCTAAAGATAATTTTTCTTTTTTGGGGGCAAATTTTATTCTATAAAATTTAGCTTCCATATTGTTAGTCTCAATTATATCTTTAAATGCAGAATATATCTGGACCCCATGATATGTTTACATTTTATTGAGCAGAAACAGTTGTTAAATGTTTCCATATTAAGAATTGAAAGAATATAGATATTAGCTAGTAAAGCCCAGTGCAGTATTTAAATTACTCCCTAAAGGTGTATCTGTTTCTTAAAATTTAGGGTGATTTTAAGTCTTTATTATTCTTGCCAAAAGTTTATTGATCTTATTTGTCTTTTTAGTGAGCCAACTTTTGACTTTGTTAAAAATCTCTATTCTACTTGCTTTCTGTATCATAAAGTCTGTTCAAAACTTTATATGTCATTTATTTTATGTGTATTGTGATTTTTCTAACTTTTTAAAGTAAATTTTACTTCATTAATTTTCAAAAAATGTTGCCTCATTCTTATTTCACCTTTTCACAAATTAATATTTTTAGCACAATAAAAATAAAGACAGAAGCTAAAATTTACTTGTTATAAGAATTTTGGAAGGAGAGAAAAATATTAAACAGACACAAGAAACTTAAAACATAGTATTCCAAAACAGTTCAATAATTAGACATAGACTTGTGCAAATGTAGATGAATTTCTACAAACACCCAATTAAGAAAACAAAAAGACATCTTCAAAAACCAAAATTTAAAAGGGCCTCAGATTTTTCTTCCAAAATAATAAATACCAAAACACAACAAATAAAATATCTTCAGGCATTTGGGAATCTCTTTATCCATTTTATAATCAGAAAAAAAACTAAGATGAAATGTAATAAAACAGAGAATGATGACAATGAGCAGAATGAATAGTATAAAGAAATAGCAAAGATGTAGTGATACAAAATAAATCAATCTACTAATTTAAGTTGGAGATAATAAGATCTAAACTATATAAATAGTAGACATAGGAAGAAGAAAACAACTTTGAGAGTCACTGTATATCATGAAATAGTGTCATATGGAATAAAAGGGTTAGCATAAATTCTGAATTATAAATCATTTAACTCAGCCTTGGCATATCCATCTGTTAAATGCGACCAAACTCACAGGATTATCATGAGGTAATACTGCATCTTATTTACATATCCATTTCCTCTCCATTTAATGAGATAATGTGTGGGAGGAAGCATTATAAACGTCTAAGCTATATTCCAAAGTCAGGTGTTATTTACTATTGCTTTTTTTTTACTAAGCTAAGTCTGGAGTATTTGAAAACTTCTTTTATCTGGTAGGTGAGGAAGAAACCCAAAAATTATTCCAGGATTCTAGGTCTGAATGATTGGAACAATGGAAATATTTTTAAAAAAATAACAGAATAACTGGGCTTATCATTTATTTCCCAAATAGACTTTGCTTGCCCTTGAATTCAGGTTTATGTTCAAGGTATTTGTAATAAAAAATGTGGATATATGAAAGACAGGCTGGATTAGAGAAGGAAAACAATTCATTAAACTATGGATGTGTTAACACTAAGAGCGTTTTATGCTAGAACATTTTAGTAGAGATAGAAATGCTAAAGTAAGCAAGCAACTATAAATTTAAATGTGGAACTTGAAAGACAAGTTGGATTTGTTATTCCACTGCCATAGAATTTTTAAAGGTCATGATTACTTAAAGATTTAATCTACCTTCTCACTTCATAGGTACAAAGCTTAGGTAAAAGAGCAGACTTAAGAAAAGAGGCTTCGTGAATAAATAAAACAAGATGAATGAAATATAGTTCTGTGTGAATTTGTCTTGAAGTTGGATGTTTTTCTTATTGTTGTTTGTTTGTTTTGATTTTGGAAGACACTGAAAAGTGAGGATAGGAGATCTAGATCAAATATTAGACAACTTAGCTAGGTGAGTCAGTCAAATAACACCAAGGAAAATAAAATGAAGCAGTTGTAAAGGCTGGAGTACAATCAGTACATTATAATAAACAAGGCAAGGTGGCAGAGTTGCAAGGGCATGCTCAAAAGAACCAAAAGTAAGAGGAAAGTCAAGGAGAAAGAGAATATTAAAAATTTTGAAACAACTACTTAATTTTGGAATGAGGAAACCACTGGCAACCTTTGAGAGAACAATTCCAGTAGAGCAGTGATGATGGAAACCAGCTGGCAGAAGGCTATGACAGTAGAAAGTGGAGAGGAAACAAAGGCATCAATCCTTGAAGAAAAGTGGATAATTTTTCAGGTTTGTGTTCTAAGGGCTTATCACATTCCCTGGCATTTAGTGGAAATACCAAAAGCATCTGTTGAAATGAAATGTATTTGAATGTGAGAGTTCAAGATGAAGAAACTGGCTAAAGGCTAGGAATGCAGAAAAAAATTAGGGAACAGAGTGGGAAAGGGCCATAGAAATGGCAGGAGTCATATTTGACATAGACCTGGGATCTTGAACCAAGTGTTGATATATCAGAGTATTATTGCACAAGGAATGTCAGAGAATGAGGTTAAAGGTGACGTAAAGACCAAAGGTTCCAGCAAGAATCTGGACAACAAGTAGAGGGATCCCCCCAAAGTGGTGTTATGCTAAACTTCTCCATCTAGTAAATTCTTTATATCCTTCTTCTGTACTGGAGCCATTCCTTACACAGTAATAGACAAGACTTTTAGAGACTTAGAGATAAGAACAGATAAATGGTATGCTTCTCAGAAAATTGAGTTTAAAGAGAAAAAAGACAAACAAAATTTGGATTTAGTAGAAGAAAAATGGTTCTAGGAAGGGGATTTATGAATGGTACTCAGATCCACAGAAAATCAGAAAGAAATGGAATAAATATATGAAATGAAGCACTAGCCCTAGAGAGAATTTTCTTTTTCCTAGAGCCTAATGGGGAAAGAGAGGGGATAGGTAAAGAAAAAAAGTTGTCGAGTTGATGATGAGAAAAAATGCTGAATTCATGTCCGAGAACTTAAATCTTTTTTTTAATTGAACTATAGTTGATTTACAATATTGTGTTAGTTTCAGGTGTACAGCATTGTGATTCAGTTATTTTTTCAGATTATATTCCATTATAGGTTATTACAAGATATTGAATATAATTCCCTGTGCTATACACAGAGAAGTTAAATCTTCCTGTGGAAGTAAACTACTGAGTCTTCTGATAAAGGTAGGTCAATGGAAAGTGACAGAATTGAAGATATCAGATCAGAGTTGATCTTGTGGAAGATTCATGAAGTAAACAGTAAAAGAAAAACTAAATGTTTTTCCACCATTAAGATAATGAGCAAGGAACTATTTTGTATCATGTATACATAGTGGACTAAAGCTATAGTGTTTTGCATCTCCTTAGATTATGGCAAGTGAACAAAGCAAGCAGTGCAAATGATCCAAGAAGGAGATAGTAAAGAAACATATTGTATTTGTGTTAGCCATGTCAAATTAGGTCATAAATAGCTAAGTATATCCAGTATCTAAGGTTTTCATATTGGTGTCTAACTGTACCATTGTCAGTTAAGCTTCCCACATAAAACCTATTTACGGGATAGAGACTTCCAAATATGAAACTGTTGCTCTCTGGTAGTTCTCAACAAATCAACTTTTCAAAAAGAAGAGAATGGTAAAATATTCCCAGTCATCCCCTGGACAAAACTATATGATATAGATCTTCATTTCAAAAAAGTCTTACTATGACATTTGTCTTACACAGAAGTTCTACATCTATAAAGTGATGCTATAATTTTTTTTTTTTTTTTTTTTTTTTTTTTTTGCGGTACGCGGGCCTCTCACTGTTGTGGCCTCTCCCGTTGCGGAGCACAGGCTCCGGACGCGCAGGCTCAGCGGCCATGGCTCACAGGCTCAACCGCTCCACGGCATGTGGGATCTTCCCAGACCGGGGCACGAACCCGCGTCCCCTGCATCGGCAGGCAGACTCCCAACCACTGCGCCACCAGGGAAGCCCGTGATGCTATAATTTTAATCAAAGTGACTCCTATTTTAAATTTTATTTCAAACTTTCAATTTTCTTTCTAAGCTCTTAATTGTTTTCTTCATTGATATTAGGTTTCTTACAATAAAGTTTTGGTGTACTAGCTCTCAATAACTGTTAACTAAGAATTGGCATGATTTTGTTACTTTGCTTTTCCAGTTTTTTAGTTCTATGTATCTTATGGTTTGGCCTTCTTTTAAAAAATAGATTTCATAATATTTGTGCCTTAGTTCTATGTGCAAGAGATCAATAGTACATAAAAATACATAGAATTCCAGACCTCATGGACCTGTCTTGTAGGAAAGACAAATATTAATGGCTTAATAATATAGTCCTATTTACATTGAATAATTAAAGGAAGGGATATCAAAATTTTCTTTTTTGATCTCCTGAAAAGATGATAAAAAGAACATATGAACTGTTAACTACAATGGCTAATCATGTCATAAATTGCACATATGATATTTAAGATCTAAAGTGATTTATATACATAAATAGCTATAATACAGTTAATAATTATATATGTGATATGTGATAGATAAATTAATTTTATATGTACATGGGTAATTGTACATATAGCTATAATGTATCATATAAGTAACACAATAGATAAAATAATGTTATCTTCTGTATGGGTATGTGCATTATTTATATAGACATACATGACATTAATTTAGTCTAAACTGTGAATCTTTATCTTTATCTCTGTATAAATACTTTCAGTGTAAATATCCATTTCTACCTTTTACTCAAATTGAAATATTTAATACGCAAACCTCGACAATAGCCTGAATCTTTTTTTTTTTTTTTTTTTGCGGTACGCGGACCTCTCACTGCCGTGGCCTCTCCCGTTGCGGAGCACAGGCTCCGGACGCGCAGGCCCAGCGGCCATGGCTCACGCTCTGCGGCACGTGGGATCCTCCCAGATCGGGGCACGAACCCGTGTCCCCTGCACCGGCAGGCGGACTCTCAACCACTGCGCCACCAGGGAAGCCCTAGCCTGAATCTTAATCAGGTTATTCTTATCCAAGGTCTCAAGGCACTGTCTCCTGTTCCTTATATCATTATTACCCAGCTAAATTGCTACCCTTATTGTCATTTATTTTAAAACCAGCTGCTTTAGCATATGTTGCTTATTCAGAAAGCGCCCTGCACAATTTCACCCACAGTTATAAAAACCAAGATGTCACTCATTTGTGTAGATTCGTAAATAAATGTAACAGTTTGGCAGAACAGGCCCACCTGTTCTGGTAGGTCCCAATCCCACCTCATATCTTCTGCAGCTTCTTCTTTTATAATATATTCCAATACATTCCCACCTTTTTTTCTTTAATTCTTTTAAAATGTAGGCACTTTATTAACACTATTATTTTTAAATTGCTGACTTTATCTCTCTTTATTTTATCTTCTTGTCAATTCTTAAGAATATTGACCTTAGAAGATATTTACCTTGAAAGAGTCACTTAACTTCTCTGAATCCCAGATCCCTCGACCTGTAAAATGTGAATAGACACATCTACTTTGGAGGAATATCTTGAGAATTAAGTTAAGTAATGTGTGTAAGGTGCTTAGTATAATGCTCAACATTATGGCCGTGGTAACTATCTGGTTTTTATATTTCAAAGTGGAGCTTCTTCTAGACTTCCAAGCTGTGTCCCCCTTCTCTTTGCCGTTTCATGTAAACTGCCTACAGCATTTCAGCTATTCTCCATTAAGTATTTCTTGTAGGACCTGACTTGTATTTTGTCCTGTATTTTGGAATCTTTAGTGTTTTCTTTCTGGGATTTTGGCCTGAATAAATATTGCCATAGCAAAATATCATCATGAACCTGATTATTTTCTTCTTGGGCATAAACTAGTGTTTCCTTAGTTTATTGACTTAGCACCTACACTGGTTATCTTGTTGTGTTAGAGTAAGGGCTAAACAAGGCAAAGACCAGGAGTTCCTTCCCTGTTTAGACCAGTTGGGGTTGCACTGAAAACACATTTCTTTCATGGCCACAGATGTGCCCCTAACCCTGACCATCTGCTTAGCAAATGAGCAGGAGGGGCAGGGTAAGTAACAGTGGTCTGTATTATACAACCCAGTCCCAGCACTAACATTGTATGCCACTAATCGCAGCACCATCATATTTAAAGACTAGAGCACAGCTGAGCAGATGTCTTGGGTGTGATCCAGGAACAACACCAATGAGGGGGGAGAGTGAGAAAAATGAAATCCTTAGACAAAGTGACATCCAACAGGGACCCTGAATACACTGATTTAGATGTACCTGTTATTACAAATTATTTTAAAAGAGTGAGCAATTTTTATCTTTAATGATTCTTCAGTTATCCTCTACAAGAGGTTCAGGCGAACATCTACTTGAAATTTTTATCCTCAAGCCAATTTTACATTGTAAAATATTATATATACATAATACATATAGATTATATTATTTAATATATATATGTGTGTGTATATATATATATATATATATATGTGTATGTATTTGGCTACAATTTGAGTTTCAAAGTGGTGTGTTCTTAGTTGCCTTGTCATGATTTGTCTGATTTGGGTAATTTTAAATAAAATTTCCATTGAATTAAAGAATTAATTATAGCCATGAAAGGGAGATTTTGGCAAACAGTTTAAAAGATCTCCAACCTCTCATTGCCTTCTGAATTCTAATTAGGCAAATATAAATTGGTTCTCTGTCAGAGCAAGCTGCCCAAAAGACAAAGCTGCACTATTAAAATCAAATGGCACAAATGTCAGCAGTACGCTGAGACATTGGGATTTCCAATGAGAAAAAACTTCATTAAAAGAATGGTGCTTTCCTCAGAGTTCTATTTTTATCCCCTGTCAGAGAAAATGATGAGAATCTCTGTTTTTTCAAAGGGAGAAAAAGGTGTTCACAGATGAATAGCATTTATATATTGGACACTTTATCTTCCGGGGACAGTTTGATCAAGTTACTGGTTTATTATCTTTGAAATACTAATGAGATTTTTCCTTACAGAGGAAAGTAGTCTTTGTTCATAAGAAAAAAGAAATGATTCATTTATCAAAGCATTTGCTCCAGATGCTTACCTTTTTTTTTTTTCATTTTTTTCATAAAAGCACATACTGCTTTTAACATTTAACAATTAAATCAATAGTCAGTGACCTTTGGGTGTGACATTCCAAGTCTTTATTTGTTCACTCTAATTTCAGATTTCATGAGCCAGCAATGTACTTTAATGATTAGGAGATCTATTTATATAGTGTAAATATTATTGCAGACAAGCAGTAATGATTTAAAAGAATTGCTTATGAAGGTTTTTTTCTTAATTAAATGAGAGTAAAGCAGTCCACATGATCCTTGATTTTGCTTTTCTTTATAGAAGTTGCAGGAGAAAGATCACCTCTTGTGGGAGTCATTATGAGTCATAATTCTCTGCTCTGTTATTCCTAGGACAGCTGTTGGGAGCAGAGACTGTCAAAAGGGAGCATAATGCTGTATTTGTTGGAGGCAGGGACTGTTTTATTTCATCTTTGCATCCTCTGTGCCTGGTACATAGGAGGTTTTAATAATGGCTGTTCAATAAATAAATCCAGTTTGGAAGTATCCTTTTCAGATATGTTTGTATTGAGGTACTATTGTACTGAATTACATTATTCTTTCATTTCACTATTGGCCTATTTATCTTTGCAGTCCCACCTCCATGGACATATGAGTGAGGCCACCAATCATAGCTTCATTTCATAAAACATCTTTAATCTAACCTAATGTCTAATCATCTGCTAAAGCTCATGGATATGTCTTTAATTAGAAATACAAAATATTAACCTTCCAGACACTCACCCTAAAAATAAACCATAACTCTCAAATGTCTAGTACGTATGGAAATTCTAAATGTGAAATAAGTACTTGGGAAAGATGTGTATATTAAATTTTATTTTCTGATCAAAACAGATAACTAAAAGAATTTTTTCATGGTTTTGGCCCCAATATCTAGAAAAGCTGTAATCCTTAAAAATATTAAGGGCATTATAATTTTTAACTGTATCTTTCTGTTACTTTTATTCCAATTTTAAAATCATTTTTGAATTTAGATTACTTCAAAAGAATTTAAAAAATTACTTCAAAGATTATTCTTTGTATTATATATGAATTTTGTGACATATCTCAGATCCTATGGGCAATGAAGATGCTATAAATGTTCGTATAGAATTATTGAATTTTCCTTTTTGCTGACTCTGTATGTAGAACAGTGCCTAGCACATAAGTGTTCAATAAATGGTTTATAGTAGATCTGAACTAACTCAGGAATTCTATTTCTGAAAATAGAATAGAAGGGCAATTAAGTGTTGGAAATACTTATTCATAGACTACAATAAGTAAATGAGGGCCTCAGTACATAAACTCTTGCATTAAAGTATAATCCAATGGTGAAAAAGGACAGGTAAGTGTACTTTCATTTGTATGACCATCTCATTTTGAACTGAAATGAAAGAAATAATGTATTAAGGTAGCCATATCTTGCTTTAGAAGCAAAGTTGGAATTAAAATCCCATTTTATTTGGAAGATAAAAGTAAGTGAATTAATTCATGAATTCTAAAGGAATAAATTAGTTAAGCATTTCTATATTGTAAAATATTCTGGTAAAATTTTTTACCTTGAGTTCTTCCATAGCTGGGTGATGATGTATTATTTAATCATCATAGTTTAATTTTGAGTCATAAATTCTGACTGTATCAGGCATGATTCACTAATAAAATCAAGTTAGAGTAAAAGGAGATCTTCCAGCTTTAATGGAACCATGTCTCAGGCTCTACAGGTAGTTCAAGGAAGTTTCCAAGTCAATATAAGATTTTGTTGTATAATTTTTTATGTTTAACTTTTCAATTATTGATATTTTCAGAAGAAAATAATTTAAACTGAAAATATATTGCCTTTTTGTAATACTCTTGAGTCTATAAGCTAGAGAAATATTTGATTCTTTCCAAATATTCATGATTAAATAAATTGATAAATGTTGTCCTACTTAGTTTAAGGTTAATATTTTGCAGCATAGGCAAAGAAGGTAAGGAAGTCTTAGTTTAACAGAACCCCAGTTGAAACCATTATCTCAAAGAGACATCTGCATTCCCATATTCATTGCAGCATTATTCACAATAGCCAAAGTATGGAAACAACCTAAGTGTTTATGAACAGATGAATGGATGAAGAAATGTGATTATGTATATATGTATACACACATACACAATGCAATATTATTTAACCTTAAAAAAAAAGGAAATCCTGCCATGTGCAACAACATGGATGCAACTGAAGGGCATTATACTAAGTGAAATAAGCCAGAGAAAGACAAACTCTGCATGGTATCACTTACATGTGGAACCAAAAAAAAAAAAAGAAAGAAAGAAAAAAACAAAAGTTCAATTCGGGGTACAGGAAATAGGGAGAGGCTGGAAAATGATGTTGATTCATAACCTCAGGAGTTTCCTGGTGAAATCTAAAACAGGCTCCAATGCACAGAGAGCAAGGAGAGACCAAAGAGAGAGCAGACCACTCCAGATTGGTAGGTCACGGGTTTAACAAGCAAGGGAACTTATATATGAGGCTTATCTTGGGCAGCTGCAAGATAAACAGATCTCTGCACCTACCTGCCAGAATCTTAAAAGTTTATATAGAGGTCTTAACTGGGTTCAGTCATGTATACCATCCAGATAACCTCAACACACATTGCTCTCTCAAGGTTATGTCCCTGAAAACGACTCCCACTGTGGGAACAACATGTACACATTCCAAGGACAGGGGAGGGGTGAGGTGCCCTTGACTGCCTGGGTCCAGCTCTCAAGTCTACCAGCACGCAGGTTCTGTCCTCTCAATGACCTCCTCTAACAAAAGTGTACAAACTTTGTTATAAGATGAGTAAGGTGAGAATCTAATTTACAACACAGTAACTGTAGTTCATAACACTGTATTGTATAATTGAAATTTGCTTAGACAGTAGAATTAAATGTTCTCACACACACACACAAAAGGTAAATATGGGAAGTGATGGATGTATTAATTAACTTGATGGGGAGAATCCTTTCATAGTGTATATATATATCAAATCATTATGTTGTATGCTTTAAATATCTTACAATTTATTTGTCAATTATATCTCAGTAAAGCTTAAAAAAACCTCACAGAATCCCATGATCTACTTGATAAACCTCAGAAATATGTCACTCAGCAGTACAAACAAAGCAATTACAAAGGAAAAACAAACCAATGTCCACTTGATACTTTTACAGTTTTTATATGGTAATTAAGTCGTTCTTATACATTAATATGAATTAAGACTCTGGATCCGTGGGGCTCTGTTAGAGTACAGCATATTTTCAGAAACATTTATTTACAAAGTCACCACGCTAAATGAACATCTAATTGTGAAACTGAAATGATCCTTTATTTCTGAAAGCCTTCTTTTATCTCATAGTCTCTTAGCAGGAACAGAATTAAAATAAGTGTGTAACATCTTCTTTTTCCAATAGAGGATGTTTGTTCAAATGGTTAGAAGTGGGATGACACTGACACTGTCACAGTTTTGAGTTTCTCTTGAATCAACCAGGTTTGCTTTAAATTAAGTAATCACAGTCTCCATCCCTACCTAGGAAGCCAAGATCCCCGTCATTGAGGTCTTATAATAATAATGTTAAAACTAAAAATTATAATATAATTAAATAATAAATAATTATTATAGGCAAATCTTTTGCTTCATTTAATCCTCATAGTAATCGTATGAAAATTTCATACCCATTTTGCAGATGTAGAAATTGAGGCTTAGAGAAGTTAACTGCCAGCTGTTATGGGGCTAGAAAGTATCAGAACCAGGATTTAAACCGAGTCTTCAACATCCAAAGGCCATGAAATTAAGCTGTATGCCAGTGTTTCTGCTATTTAAAAGTTTGCAAGTATATTCTCATGAGTCTGAGAATTCTATCTGAGTAAGCTTGTATGACTGCCATTAGTTCAGTATTTTCTAGTGAATAAAGCAGCAGCTGGCCCCCATCTGACACTGTAGTAAAGATGAATTATTTTACTTTTACTATTCTCCAAGATATTGATTGATCAGAATATGCTAGTCACTCTGTGGGGAACTGAGGATAGAGGAGAAATTTAGCACACAAAAATGCCTGCGCTTGAAGTGTGCATTTTGGTGAGGAAAGACAGATAAGAAATAATGAATAAATAAAAATGCATAGAACGTAAAATGGTGATAAGTGATAGTGAACAAAATACAGCAGTGCACAGAGAGGAGATGAGGCAATCTCTGAGGTTATAGGGTTACAATTTAAAAGTGGGTGGTAAGTAAAGGCATCATTGAGAAGGTAATAGTTAATCCTAGAATTGATTGGCATAATCAAATAGAACAGAGTAATCCCTGAAATTATCTGGGAAAAGAACAATCCGGGAAGAGTCAGTCTAAGTAGAGAGCCTGAGCTGCAGGGTACCTGCTGTACTCAAGGACCAACAAAATGGTCAGTGTGCTGGGGCACATAGACTGAGCAAGGGGAAAGTAGTAGGACAGAAAAGGCATAGAACCAGATTAGGTAGAAATAAGGAGGCCACCATATAGATTTAGATTTATTTTGAATATGATGGGAACCACATGGGCTCTGAGTAGAGGATTAAAGAGATGTGAGATATCTGGGGGAAAAAAATCACTACTTGCACTGTCAAAAACAGTGAAGGTCCAAGATAAGAACAATGGTCAGTTAGGAGGCTATTGCAACAATCTAAGTAAGAGATAGGCAGTCATGCCATATCTGACAGCATGACTGTGGAAGAAGAGACTGAAATTCTGAATAGTGGTTATAGATAGGAAAGAGTATAGAGATGACTGATCCCTAGAGCTCTAATTTTAGAGGTCAGGGAAATTAGGTAAATCAACAAAAGAAAGTGAAAAGGAGCTGCAAGAGAGTTGGGAGGAAAAACAAGAAGAGTGTGGTATATGGAAAGCCAAGTAACAAGTATGTTTCAAGAAAGGCAGTCAACTGTGGTAGATATTGCTGGTTATTAAATACGATCAAGGTTAACAACTGACCACTAGATTCGCAATTTGGGGGTCACTGTTAACCTCAACAAGCAGTTTCAGTTGAGTGGTGGCTTCCAAGCCTGATAGAAAGACCTTTATGTAGTGTAACATATTCATTTCTTCATTTATCTAATAAAACAAAAATGTGATTTGTTATCACAGACACATTTTGTGTGTGAATTTTTATTTGCTTCAAGGAAGAAATTTTCATTAGGTAATAACTTTAAAATCTTCCTGGGTTACATTTTGGGGCACACTATTAGATTGATGGACTTGTCAAAATAGCAATTATCATATTTAAAAATTATCCATTGTACAACAAGCACAATACAGCTTTAATAATTTTATAGATTTGTTCATTTTTAATTGGAAAATCTGGTTTTACAGTTTTATTAGATCTGTAAACAAAGAGTTTATACCTAGTTTGACCATATTTACTTAAAATTACAATTAAAGAAAATTAAGTCAATATGAATGAGTATCTGAGAATTGTTTTCTGTGGGAAGAGAGCAGAACATTGCTCAATAGTGATAAACTCTGTACCATAATATACTGCCTCTAAACAGGCACCAATCTAGGTTGGAAGGAGAGGAAACTATTATTAATGTCAACTGCAAAACTTTACAGGCCTAGTAATAAGTTAATATAAGTTTTTAGAACATAGCCTGACCATATGACAAATGTCATATGTTTGCTATTATTATTACTGAGAATTTTGGAGATATTGAGTATTCAGAGGACTTCAAAAATTATTTTACATTTAATTATTTAATAATATAATCCTAACCCTGTCTTAAACTTTTACTTCCCCTTCTTATTTTTTTTATAAGCAAAGTAAAACAAGTAGATCCTTGAACAAAATTGTGGGGTATAACAGATCCTGAACTCACTTTACAAAAAATTATATATGTGTATTCTAAGCTTGGGACTCTTAACATTTTAATTTTTATCTTGATTTCTGACTATTCAGGTTAATGAATTTTCATGACTATCTTAGTTCTTTCTGTTTTATATTTCATGCCATTATATGAAGAAATTGTTTTTGTGTGTCTTAAAGTGTAAGAAATTGGCATCTGTTAGTAAAATATACATGTATTATATATGTATATTTTATAGACTTATAGAACATATATGTGCACATGTAACATAATATATAATATTATGTGTATATTTATGCACATATATGCATAATGCATAGTATATGTATATATATATATATACACACACACACAAATTGTGAGTGTGGTGTGGGAGGATATGATTTTGAGTATGAATATATTGTATGTTTATTTATAATCCATGTGTCTATTTATATATAAAGTATTTAGCTTTTAGTATTATATGAAGTACAATCTTTTAATATAATTTTTTTGTGTAGATTAATGGTAAAACTTAAAAATTATAATTTAAAAAAAACGCATTATCTGTGGTCTCTACTAGAGATTCCATTAATGATATCTGATTTTTGCCACTGTGATATGTTTCCCTTAGAATATAAGGTGAAGTATTTTAGATCATATAATCTATAGCATGTTTTCAGTTGTGAGTCTGAATATTTACATGGGATTCCATTTCTCTTCCCCTACAACCAGGCTTTCCTAATTATACCTTTAATGTATTTTATTTGCATATTGAAGGATAGTGTAGATTGAGGTCTTTGAAACAACTTCAGCTTCAACTCTCTGTCTCTACATTCTCTGTATTTCATGGACTGCTTGAGGCCAATTGTATGTGAAAGACTCCCAACTGTTATTACTTTGTTGGAAGAAGCAAGGGGAAAAAAGAATGTCTTAAATTAATTTTTCAGATCATACTTAGTCCAGATTTTCTTTCTTTTCATATTCTCTTCTGCTTTTTGGTATTATTGAGGTTCTTTAAACAAGGCCTTGAGCTATTCACTGCTAGTGATTCAGTAAGTGATTAACTAAAATTACATTTTGTTAAAGGATTTCATTTTGGTTCAAGGAAAAGGAATCTATGAAACTGGCCATTCTCTTTGGAAACACCGTGATACCACTGAAAAACCAACAAATGCAGGTTTTAAACATTAAAAAAGTTTAGGTAAGAAAACATATTGCATAAAAACTTTTTTGTTTGAAGAGTTTTCAGCCTCCAAGTCACTATGCTTTTTAGGTAAAAATGTATTTCATTTCCCATGCTTTCCTATTCAATCTTTGGGATTTTCCCTGTACAAACTTGGTTTTGTAAAAATTGTGTTACTTTAATATATATTTCCTTCAAATTAAATATTTAACAATTCCAAATCCCCATTCTGTTTTTTATATATATTTCAATTTCAAAATATGTTCTTACTCAACACAATTGTGTATTTTCTTTTGGATATCTCATATTAAAAATCTCAAACTAGCACATATACTTTTAACCTGTTTTGTATCCTGTTTCATTTGGTCTTGTTTTCTGAGCTGAGCTCTGGCACAAGCACAGGGCAGTTCTTGTCTCACATGCTTCGTACATGTGTACTGCTTTATTCCCATAAATGTAGCAGAAATGTGCAGTCAGTGTTTTAGCCCTTCGGGCACTCATCAAGCACCGATTGTTTACAGAAGTGAACTGAGTAGAGAGAATTTAAACTGCCTTGAAATCTTTCGATGATTAGCTTTCCCTTGAGTTCCATGTTACTCTGAACAGGCTTTCTGAAGGGCCCATTATATTCTTCTTCCCCTGGTACTGATCAAGGAAAACAAAAATAGAAACATCATTGAGTGCAATGTTGATTTTGAGACAGGCATTGTTTAAAAAGAGAATGGTAGGAAACTGCTATAAAGTACAAACATTTATCCAGGCATAATAGACAATGCTAATTGTTTTGCCTGAAAGTCCAGAGCTTTTTAAAAAGTCCCTTTTTTCAGTGAATAAAATCTCAAGAGAAATTGCTGAGATTATTTCTCTAAATGATAAGCACATGGATGTAAACTAGTAAACTCACTTTTTCATGTGAAAAATGTTGAACGTGTTGCTAAATGATGGCAATACTGGTTTTATGAAGCAAATAAAACTGCATGTGAATAAAGGCTGATTTAAAATTTTTATCAGTAAGAGTCTACTATCAATATAAAAAATGACCAGGCCCGTGTAACCAGTCAAAGCTAGAAATAGGATCAACACTCATTGAAAAAAGGTCATAAATACAATGTGGACATTTATCATTTATTGCAATAGTCTCTGAATATATGCGTACTGATTATTGGATGTAAAATACAAAAAGAGAAATTTTAACTACTTACTGTAATGTTGGGCTTGTATTTGGAGTTGGGGGCTTGGATAATTAAGCTGATATTACAGTACCATTAAATGGAATCTTTTTTTCTCATTTGTAAAACAGGTGTTCAAAGATCATCAATCATTTTTTTCCCAGTAGTACTTATATTAAAGTCACTTTTTTTTTTTTTTTTTTTTTTTTTTTTTGTGGTACGTGAGCCTCTCACTGCTGTGGCCTCTCCCATTGCGGAGCACAGGCTCCAGACGCGCAGGCCCAGCGGTCGTGGCTCACGGGCCCAGCCGCTCCGCGGCATGTGGGATCCTCCCGGACCGGGGCACGAACCCGTGTCCCCTGCATCGGCAGGCGGACTCTCAACCACTGCGCCACCAGGGAAGCCCCTAAAGTCACTTTTAATACAGCTTCTTCTCAGTGTTATCCTTACAAATGAGAAAAATGCCCTTCAACCACCCAAATCTTAGAAAATATACAGAAAGAAATATATATTTGTTGTCCAAGAAATGAGAATGTGCTGCTGTTGTCTGTTGCTTAGGGTGGAATAGTAAGGAACGGTGGTTGTTAAGAGCTATTGTCATTTACACAAATGCTATAGATCACAGAGACTTCCCAGAGCCTTTTATAGGGCTTATATGTCATTTAAATATTTAATATTTTACAATGCGATAGAAGTCTTATTTCTAAATGAAGTCCGTGATCATTCCGGATACTCAGTGTAATTCTACCAGCTCAGTCTTTAGTAGAGAATGAGAACAAATGGGACCAAGCAAAATAATAGTCTCGTAAATTTTAGCCAAAAAATGTTTTTTTATGATTGTGTTTGTGGTTATGATTATTGTCATTTTTGTTGAGCACCCACTCATGTGGCAGCTCTAAAAAGATTCTACTTTGGGACCAGATTTCAAATTATGACAGTATTTAATTCAGTGATACTTGAGCTTATCCCACCCGTAAATTCAGTTTTCTTCCACGGGGTAAAAACTAGTTCCAATGGCTTTTGCATTTTTTGACAAATGTACTTCAATGCCTGTGAATTTCAGCCAAAAGTCATAGTCTGCCCAGCTTGTTAACTGCCAGATTAACTGAGAGCTCCAAAATCCTGTCCCTGAAATGGGAACTTGCACTTAAATTAACTAATCTGTTTATTAGTTTGTCTATTTGCTGCAAGAGTAATGGGATGAAATTTAGCTGATGTTTCCCATTCTGTCAGGTGCTAGTAATTTACCAAGTGGCATTTTTGAGGTCTATTAGAATGATATGGAGAATAGCTAAGAATTGGGACAAAAGTAGATGTTACAGCCTGACTAGCTGCTTCCCTTTTTCAGTCATTGCCTCCCAATCACGCAAATAACCAAAAAATAACCAAAATTATGTGTATTGTTGGGGAGGAAGAAAATTTCCTCTACCCTTCTAGATTCTCTGGCTAATCTAAGAATTAACGTGAGACAGATTAGCAGGAGAAAATCAAACAAAGTGTAATAACATGTATATATGGGAGAGACCCAGGAAAACTGAGTAACTTGCCAAAATGACTGAAACCCTCACTTTATATACCACCTTCAGCTAAAGACATAAGAGGATGTTTTGAGTGGGACTTTGAAGGGAAGGAAAACAATTCACATGAAGATTGAAAGGCAAATGTTTGGTAAACAAATGTTTGTTGGGCAGGCAGAGACAATGGCACACAGAGAAGGATTTTAACAGACTTTGCTAAGTTCCTCCCTGTCTACCACACTGTGTTCATACTATAGTTATCTGTGGTGATAGCTCCCTTCCTGGAACAGGTCTTCTATCTATATTCTTTTATTATTATTATTATTATTATTATTTTCGGTACGCGGGCCTCTCACTGCCGTGGCCTCTCCCGCTGCGGAGCACAGGCTCCGGACACGCAGGCTCAGCGGCCATGGCCCACGGGCCCAGCCTCTCAGCGGCATGTGGGATCTTCCCGGACCGGGGCACGAACCCGCGTCCCCTGCGTCGGCAGGCGGACTCTCAACCACTGCGCCACCAGGGAAGCCCTCTATCTATATTCTTTAGTCAGTTAGAGGGAAATTCAAAGGTTCTTCCTGAGTTTTTTGGGCCTTAAAAATAATCAACCTAAATTAATCCTCCTGCCAAAGAGACATTTTGGGGTGGCAAGTTTTATTCCCTTACAGTATAACATTAGGAAACTGTCATAAATCTTAGTCTATAAGAAGAATTTTCTAATTGGGCTTTGAGAAATCCTAATGTTTCTGAAGAACGTTTTTTTCCAGCTTGGGTAGAAAGAGCAGGAACCAAGAGACAAACAGGCAGCCCTCATTTCAACCCAAGCAAGTCTACTTCCTTCTTTTACACCTCAAGCTATAGCTGCTTCAAATATTTGTTTGTTTGTTATGAAGTTAGAGAGAGAGAGAAAGAAAGAGAAAGAGAGAAAGAGAGAGAGAGAGAGAGGGAGAGAGGGAGAGAGGGAGGGAGGGAGGAAGGAAGGAAGGAAGGAAGGAAGGAAGGGAGGGAGGGAGGGAGGAAGGAAGGGAGAGAGGAAGGATGGGGCTCCTAGTCCCAAACCAGTTGTCTAATATATGCTTTAAAATTTTTATTGATTAATTTTATTGGAAGTTTAAATTAATTGGCATACTTGGATCTAAAATCTAGCTTGTGTTATTTTTTACACATTTGATCTTTGTGTTTGTCCAAGAGCCACAGCTCACCATCTGAAAAAAGAAATTAAAGAATCCACTTACAGGGCTTCCCTGGTGACGCAGTGGTTGAGAGTCCACCTGGCGATGCAGGGGACACGGGTTCGTGCCCCGGTCCGGGAAGATTCCATGTGCCACGGAGCAGCTGGACCCATGAGCCATGGCTGCTGAGCCTGCGCGTCCGGAGCCTGTGCTCCGCAACGGGAGAGGCCATAACAGTGAGAGGCCCGCATACCGTAAAAAAAAAAAAAAGTGAATCCTTGGATGGTGAATGAAACATTTTGTGTAATCCCAAGGACTATATCAAACCCTAGACAGTGAAAGAGTCAGTCACTGTGTACTTTAGAGAGAAAGTTAGCCCATTAGTGCTTTTAAACTAACATTGTTTTGAAAGTACATTAATGTAATTTTCTATTTTTAAAAGTTATACAGAAAAAAGCTGAATTGGAGAAAATCATAAAAATGAATAAGCAAACAAATATTACTGTTGCAGGAAGTGGGACCCCTTCCAGGTCCTGAGAGTGGGCTCTTGTCTAACACTCAGAAATGAATTGTCCGAGGAGACACACGTACAGACAAAAACAAAGACTTTATTGGGAAGGGGTGCCCAGGCAGACAGCAGCAGGGTAAGGGAACCCAGGAGGACTGCTCCGCCATGTGGCTCATAATCTCAGGTTTATGGTAATGGGGTTAGTGTCCAGGTTGTCTCTGGCCAATCATCTGGCTTCGTCCATATTTCATCTGACCCAGGGTCCTCTGTGGTGTTGTGTGCATCTCTCAGCCAGGATGGATTCCAGCGTGAGGGTTTCTGGGAGGTTGGCAGGACATATCATCTCCTCCCTCTTCCTTTTGACCCCTCCCAAATTCTTCTAGCTTAGCTTTACAAGACATACTATGGGCTGGCATGTCCTCCCTCCTTTCAGCCCTTCCTGAATCTTCCCAGTTAGTTTCGGCAGCAGCATGGTGTTCTTTATCAGGACTTCCTGCTGTGAGACAACTCACGCAAGCAGTTATCATTGTGCCCAGTCAATGATTCCCTAACATCACCGTATGAATATACTAATATTAGATTTCCTAAAAGCAAAACTATATTCTAAATAAAATCATAGAAGCAGAAACTTGTTTACTAGTCACCCAAATTTTTTATTATCTGCTTATAAAGAAATAATTTTTATCCATACTTGAAAGAACTTTATAAAATTCAAGAACTATCTTGAACTTTATAAAATTTATCTTTTTGAAATCAGGAATGGAGAAGAAATAAACTTTCAGCGGCCTTTTTTGGCCTACCAACTTATCAAAACATTCCAACAGAAACACCCAGACTCTTTTCTGCTGTAATCAGGTTCCAGTCTAGCACATGTCTTTACTACTTGTAAAAGTGATATTGCCAGGAAGGAAGAAAAGTTTCCTCTGCCCTTCAAAATTCCTCTGGCTGGTCTAAGAATTAAGTTGACGTAGACAGATTAACAACAGGAAATCAAATTTAATGACATATGTACAGGAACCCCACATGCATGAGCAAGTTAGAAACCCTACTTATATGAGAGGTTTAAAGACAGAAAGGTAAAATGAGGTATATATGCCATCCTGAGCTAAGGAATGGTATAGGGGCCTGGGGCTTCCAAGGACAGGAGGGTCATTCACAGGACAAGAAGAAGTAAAGATGTTTGGTAGTTAGATATTTGCCCTGCCATATAGATGGGGACACAGATAAAATTTATATCCAGTAGTAATTCTTTTTCTAAGAAAAATTCCCAATTTAAATTCTTCTAGGTAGTCAAGGGAGCGGGGAGCAGTATTTTCTCTTGAGCCAACAGGATCTCCATTGTCTTTAGCTCAAAATAATCCACATGCCCAAATGGCACATCTTCTGGAGGCCTGTTCTGAACCCCTACAATACTTATAGAAAATCTGGAAAACATAGAAAGGCATAAATAAGAAAATTAAAACCCACGGATCACAGTACTTGCCAATATTTTGGCTTATTTACTTTTTCTAAGTCATTCTACTGTGCATATGTTTTCAGTATATGTACGGACATAAATATAACTTGATTTTTGAGTTAATCACTCCTTAGTGAAGACAGGCTTAAACTGAAAATTCTTGTCAGCTGAAAACTTGGCCTCTGTGCATCGGTGCCAAATCAAATCTCAGAGACAGAGTTTTGGGTAAAGTAGAAAAGAATAGCTTTATTGCTTTGCCAGGCAAAGGGAGATACATGTGTTCCTGCCCTCAAAACTGTGTGTCCCAGACATAGAGAATAAACATATGGATACCAAGGGGGAAATGGGGGATGGGATGAATTGGGAAATTGGGATTGACATATATACACTATTGATACTATGTATAAAATAGATAACTAATGAAAACCTACTGTATAACACAGGGAACTCTACTCAAAGCTACGTGGTGACCTAAATGAGAAGGAAATACCAGAAAGAGGGGATAAATGTATATGTATAGCTGATTCACTTTGCTGTACAGTATAAACTAACACAATATTGTAAAGCAACTATACTCCAATTTAAAAAAAAGCAAAACTGTGTGTCCCAACCTGGGGGGATTTAATAAGGAATTTTATAGCGATGGTTCAAGGGCGGGTTTGCTGATAAGGATCAGTGTGTGTGCAGGGCCTCTATTCCTTTAATCTGGCTTTAGGTGGTCTCCTGATGAGCTTCTGTGGTTCTCAAGGTTATCAAACTGTAACCTCTCTGGAATGAAGAATGCTTCATCAAGTAGTAAACATCTTCCATCTGTTGGGGGTTTTAGTTCTACAGAAGAGTCCAAAGATATTGTTATGTGTATCTCTTGAGGTGGCACCAGGACCCTGCCCCAAGGCTGCACTATTGTTTTTGTTTTGTTTTGTTTTTGTTTTTTTTGCGGTATGCGGGCCTCTCACTGTTGTGGCCTCTCCCGTTGCGGAGCACAGGCTCCGGATGCGCAGGCTCAGCGGCCATGGCTCACGGGCCCAGCTGCTCCGCGGCATGCGGCATCTTCCCAGACCGGGGCACGAACCCATGCCCCCTGCATCGGCAGGCGGACTCTCAACCACTGCGCCACCAGGGAAGCCCTGCACTATTGTTTCTTGACTGCTCCTCCCACTGTCTCTGCATCCCCACCCTCCCCTGATTGGCAACGATTTGAACCTGCCCTTTGGAACTCAGAGAAGGTAATGGAGACTGAAGCCTGTTCCCTATAAACAAGAAATGGGGGCCATAGAAAGACTTTCATGCCCCGGAGCCTCACAGGGTCCTGCTCGGTTTTACTGTTACTATTTTGAACCATTTCACATCTCATAAAACATTAAGGATTCATTCCCAAGAATACATCTCAAAGCAGACATACTGTACGGAAGGAAAGCAGCCATGATTATACATGAATGTATCAATGCCTACAAGCTAGAGACTCTTGTTCTTAGAGACTCTGTGAACAAGAAACAGAGGGCTTAGGCATAAGAGATTTGCAAAGTGACAGAAAATTTGTTCTTACATTTTATTTCCTTCAACTTCTGGCTTAGGTTGAAGTTAGCTCATGTCCTTCAGAATTGTCACTGCTGCTTTCATACCCGATGGACCTTTAACTTCCTGATCATTAGAGTGCTCATCGGAATTCTTGACTCAATTATAAAGTTTATCATATCTTGTGGGGAGTTAGCATTACCCAAAAACTGGGTTTGCCTCTTGATGAGTGTCAAACCAAAAGACACAGCCAAGCCAAAGAGCAGGAGGAGGAAGAATTTATTACTTGCAGCAAGTAGGAGAACACAGGGGATCTTTCCCAAAGCAGTCTACCCGAATAGCAAAATTGGGGAAATTTTAAGCTAAGGGTACGTGCATATTCCTAAAGGGGCTTGGGCGGAGAAGAATTCAGCAGAGAATTGGATCAAAGGTTGACAGAGTCCAAGCTTTAGGTGATTGAAGTCTCAACGATCAGAAAAAGTCAACATCATCATCCTTTAAGTTCCAGTTGATCTGGTGGTTTAGTGCTTGAGGGGGTTTAAATTCTGCAAAACAGCTCAAGAAAGTGCTTTAAGTTAAATAATTCTGTTAACAGAACTGGGGGTCTTTATAACTGATTCATCATCTTTGCTATTGTTACTTCTCTTGCCTGATAACAGTTGTCTGTTCTTCTGTTCCTTTAAGATGTTATTGCTGAGACCTGTTCAAAGGCAAGCATTGTGGCCAGGCTTAGATCACAAAATGGCTTAGACTTAAAATGGCTTCTCTTATGTCAAAAAGCTATGCTTCGTTCTTTTCCTCCGGGGACTCCCTACCTTATCTGCTTACAGTAGGGTAGATATTAAAATCTTCATGAAACATTTAGGCATCACCTAAAGTTCAGTCTGGAACGCAAGTATCCCAACACCAAAGTGTGTGCACGCTTTACTTTTTTGTGTTACCTCTTTTATAGGAAGAACCAAAGTCTCCCAATAGATAGCACATCTGCTTATGTGCTAAACCAAATAAAATTAATTTAACATAAACTCACTTCAAAAGGTACATTCCTTGAGCGTGTTTATTTCACCAGGAAAAGAAAACTGATATAATTTTCTAACAATTTTTACAATAGACTTCAAATATTTTAGAGTGATAGATATTTCAATTGGTGTTACATGACTATGGAACACAAAACAATTTCCTTATTTTTATTTAGTTTATATTACTAGCACAGATATTGAATAGTCAGAAGTGTCAGAGGAAGCTTTTAATTTGTCTCTTGTGTACCAAATCAAAAATAAAGATGCTTTAGCAAGATAGACCATTTCTCTCAAAATATTGCTATGCATAGGGAATCATTCTGTTTAATTTCTGATTAGCCTGATAAATCCTATTTGAGGGTGTTATGTTCTTAAACTAAATTGGAAATGTTGATTCCTGAAGGGGAGTAGAATATGCTTCCCCAAAATATGCCTCTTTGGCATAAGGATTATTTTGAACTGGGTATTTTTAAAAAAAGAGCAGTCATGAAAACGGAACATGTTACTTTTTGTAGGAGACATTTACATGTATAAGGAAAATCATTATTTGTAAGGGTATCTCCTCTCTGTGCCAAAAAGAGGAGGAAGACAATCTCTAGAAACTTAACAGAGAAGGCATGGACTTAAATCTACATGACAACCATATCCTTGTTTGCTGTGCTTTGCCTGATAACCTCCCATAACTGACTCTCCCCACCCCCAACATATTTCTTGTGTCTTTAGCTGGAGATAGTATTTAAGGTGATGGCTTCGGCCATTTCCAGGAGTTAGTTTTCCTGGGTATCTCCCATGTATAAAGGAGGTATATAAGTTATTAAACTTCTGTTTTGTTTTTCTCCTGTTAATCAGTCTTTGATTACAGGTTGTTCTCAGCCAAGAACCTAGAAGGGTAGAGGAAAAATTATTTTTCTTCCCTGACAACCCTGACCCTTGGATTCTCCATGGTTTGTTGCAGATACTTATAAATCTCCTCAAGCCCTCTCACTCTGATTAGATAAGTTTCCCTCACAGTTTCACAGAGTCTGAGGCCATGGGAAGATTAGGTCTATAGTCCCTCCACTTTTTCAAGACACATATTTTCATCAACACTCCTTCTCTTAGCTATAGTGGAAGTCTCCTTCTTTCTCCAGGATTATTCCATAAATATCGTATTTTTCCTATTTTAATCTCTATTTTTTTACCTTTTACCTTCAGCTTAGATTGTCCAAAGTCCTCTTTTGATTATCAGTGCTTCATTCTCTCTGTGTTCTTCTCCATTTTCTATATCTTCTCTCTGTTACTTGAAGTCAGTCTTTTCTAGATCACCTTATCATCTGTTTTACCTTGCCTTCAACTGACATGGTAAAACATGTCTGGTGTCTTTTCCTAATTGAAATTATATACTTGTCTTTAAAAAGTTGTCAAGTAGGATCAGGGTGGGCCTCTGGGAAAGGGGATATGGATCAGATTCCTTAAACCTGTAGAGGAAAGAATCTATTACTCAACTCTCTTATTATCACACTCAGTTTCCGTGCATGTTTAGAGCCAAGTCTGAGCTAATAAGTTTGATTCCATAACCCCTATGATTAACTACTATGCTATACTCTCTGAGCACCTAATTAAGGATGTTGAGATTCTGGCCATCTTTATTCACTTTCTTTTCTTTCTTTCTTTCTTTTTTTAATTGAGCATCTAGTGTGCTTTTGCCATTTAAAATAAAAATATATCCAGGGAACTAGGTATTTGGGCAAATTTGCTGAGCTAGGTATTTCAGCAAATGCAGAAACCTCAAACTAAAAGAACAGTTGTATTTATTGAATACTAGTACCCTACACTCAGAGCATGTCTTTAACATTGAGAAAAGATCTTGATCTCTAGTGATATTTTGGTATTAACCTGAATAGAACTTACTCTGGAGTTAAAGTCCCGATTGACAACTCCATGCTCTAACAGGTTCCACTTATCCTGGAAAAAGTAATCCTCTCATGTAGGGAGAGAACAGCATTTGCATTGGCATAAAATCTTAATCAGCAATTGTTTTGGAGCCAAATTCTTAGCTAATAAATATATATATATTTGCTTAAAAAATACTCTATGCTTATATAGAAAGAAATATGCAATAATAATCTCATAATAAAATAATTAACACACATTGAGTATTATTATGTGCCAGATGTAACAAACAAGTGAGATAGGAATAATCATTTCCTTTAACTTTATATGTAAATGAACTGAGGTGCCGACTGGTTAAGTGATATTTGAACACAAGATGCCTAACTCCAAAATCACACCCTTAACCATTAATATACACTGTCTCCTTGACAATAGAAAAACTGGATCCAGAATCCAGTCCTGATATCCTCTTTTATTAACAATATACCTCCCTCCATAAAACAAAATCAACTCATAATTGATAAATCAATTACAAAAATCCCTTTCCCTTTACACCAACTCCTTTTCAAGCTACTATATTTTTTATTCTATTATATTTTTAGACAAACCTTCTGAAACATGGAAGTACATTTTCTGTGTTCTTCCTCAACATCTATTTATTACTTAATGCATAAAAACTTGAATTTTTCTTCAACCACATGCCAGAATATTATATTAAGGTTAACAGTGTCCTTCAGTTTTCTTTGAGAATCTTTTTCATTTTTCTCATCTACCAATATCACTGGAGCATTTGGCTCTCTTGTCTGCACCCACTTTCCCTCTTCTTTTTCTTAAAACTCTCTTTTCATTAATTATTGCACTACTTTCCTTTACTCTGTGACTTTCTTCCTCAGAATCCTTTGTTGGTGTCTCATCTTCAGGCTCTCTGCCATCTTTTAAATTAAAATCTTTTAAAAAACATTTTGTCTTCTTCTATGACTTGAACCAAGTTGATGATTTCACATATTTATTTACAGTCTAGATCTTGCTCTTGAGCACCTGAATCATATTTATAACTGTCATGTTGGCATGTATCCTTGGATATCCCACAAATACCTTGAAGATGAACATATCCAAATTTCACTCATTATCTTCCCTGCCATACCCATCCCACTTATAAGACATACTTTAGTTAATGGTACAGCTAATTACACAGTTTCCAAAACCAGAATTTTTAGCTCCTCCTCATTCCTCTCCACACTGGTCTTAATCACATACTGTCAATATTACTTTAGAAGTATTTCTAAGAACAGTTTTACTACCACCAATCGCCCCATGGATGATCTTACTTCTAAGTCAGTATATTATTCTTAACTGTTCTCCCTTTCACCTGTCGACAGCAGCCCCATCCTCTTTTCTATCTGTTGACCTTGATGCAGTCAGAATAGTTATTTGCAAAAACTAATTTAACTGTCATATTTTTTTCTGAAAATATCCTCATTGCCTACAAGGTAAAATCCAAGATTTTTATCAAATATTAATGCTCAGATCAGTTTTCCTGGTTAAGATTTCTCAAATTTAATGAAAATGTTAGCAGTTGAGTCCAAAAATGCTAATATCTCAGAAACAACAACAACAACTATTTTCCCATTTGGTCTATGTCTGGAAGAAGGAGTAAGCTGCAAAGCACTTCTGGAGTCAACCAAATGACTTAAAGAAGTCTGTAGACTATTTCATTCCCCTCTGTAAGGGAGGGAAACTTCCTTCTATCTTCTTAGGTTCTACAGTGGGCCTAAGAATCCAACTGACATAAGACAAATTAATAGGAGAAAAAATACACATTTTATTTAATTATTTAATGTGCACACAGGGGTCTTCAGAGGGAAAATAAAGATCCAAAAAAGTTGTTAGGGCCAATGTTTGTACACCTTTTTACACAAAGAACAGTGGATTGCAGGGATGTTACAAGATAAAAGGTCTCGAATGAGGGGTGGTAATCTGTGGGACAGTGACCAGGAAACATATTGTGTCAGGGTTGTTGGTACTAATGGACGATAAGGGTTATTTTAGCAAGTTTGCTCACACAGGTTCATTCTGGTGTCAACTCCCAGTCTCTGGTGATAGGAATGTTCTTCTCTTCCTAGCAGAGAAAGGGTGTCTTTCTCATGGGAAAATTTATAACCTGCTTTTAGATAGAAAGGGGGAGGTCAGAGAGCCCTTTATGCATTTGCTGTTTCTCCAGCACCTTCGGGAAGTTGTAT
Source organism: Phocoena sinus (assembly GCF_008692025.1). Lineage (NCBI taxonomy): Eukaryota > Metazoa > Chordata > Mammalia > Artiodactyla > Phocoenidae > Phocoena > Phocoena sinus. Next base: position 29,737,212 of record NC_045772.1, on the reverse strand, counting down.
ATGCATACCTTGCCTCCATGTCTCCCTATCAGTTCCTCTCAGATTGGGTTGAAATTTTCATAAGACTTTGCAGTTTAGCATGAAAATCCCTCTTGAAGACAGCATATACATGGATATTCCGGTAGCCCTAGATTGTTGGTTCCCATGCTCTCTACAGTGAGACTGGATGTCAGTCATCTTCTAAAAGCATAAAATTATGTGATTGAATTCATTACTCTGAACCATTCAGAGGTCTGTTATTGATGACTGTTACTGGTTTACCCAGCTTAGAGCCTGTGTAGCAATCTTGCCTAAGGTGCAAATTCTTCATGCAAAACCTCAGTGCAAATAATAGTCTACCAAGCCTTCCATCCCCAGAACTCAACTAAAATATTGAACTTCACCCCTATTGTCTTACCCCAAATCAAACTTCTGATTACAATAAACTACCAAAACTCACCTCTTATTGCCTTTGCTACGAAGCCTTTCTCTTGCACAGAGTTATTAGACTCTTCTGTTTCTTCAGCATTTGGTTATTATGTCTGTTATGGCCATTATGACTTTGTATTTTAATTAGCTGCTTACATTTCTGTCTCCCAACCTAGATAGACTTTGAGTGCCTGAGGATAAACTCTGTGTCCTTTAATCTCTTCATCTCTAGCACGTAGAATAATCCCTGGCATACAGGAGACACTTATTATTTGTTTAGTAAGGAAAAAAAGAGGTTGAATTATTGACTACATGAATGAATAAAAATGACCTTGTATGTTATATTTACTATTATTCCACTTTGGAGCTGAGCACATCTTCTGTTTACAGATGGCCTTACACTGTTTAAAGCTCTTTCAAAATCACTTGGTATTCATAACCTCACTATGGAGCAGACAGACCTGATATTATTTGTCTTATTTTAGAGATGAGGGCATTGCATTTCAGAGCAAAAGAGACTAACTTCTCTGATATAAAACTAGACCAGAACTCAGGTTTCCTGACTTCATGAATAGCAAAATATAAAGTGGGGGCTTCCCTGGTGGCGCAGTGGTTGGGAGTCCGCCTGCCGATACAGGGGACACGGGTTCGTGCCCCGGTCCAAGATCCCACATGCCGCGGAGCGGCTGGGCCCGTGAGCCATGACCGCTGAGCCTGCGCGTCCGGAGCCTGTGCTCCGCAACGGGAGAGGCCCCAACAGTGAGAGGCCCGCGTACCGCAAAAAAAAAAAAAACAGAAAGAAAAAAAGAAATACATATATATATATATAAAGTGACCTTACATTTTATACTATCTATCACATATGGATGAGGAGAAATTGAGAGGTCTACTATGAAATAAGGTGAATTATCCATCTTGAATTCACAGTAGAGAAAGAAGAAATACAAAATAATATGGAATATATCCCTGCAAGTGAGACTCAAATTGTAAATATAACAGTGAACTTTCAAGAGAATAAATTTTAAACTTTTTTGAACAGTCTGTTATCTGTGGGCAACATATCTTCAGAAAATCATTAAAATGATAAAATCATTTTAATCCATATTTGCTTCATCCTACACAATTACCTGTTGTTTCAGAAGAATTCTTTCTAAAATAGAATAGAAGTAGGACATTAAATCTATAAACATAATTATTAGTTATGTTCATATCTCTATATTAAGCCTTATTTTGTTTGTCTCTGATGATCTTCCTTGAAACCACAGAATTTAACAAGCCCCTGCTCCAGATAAATGTTGGAAGACCTAAGTCAGGATAAATCTGTGCTAAACTAGAGCTGAGAGTTCATAGAATGGGCTATAAGGAAGAATGGATAAGGTTTCAGGATAACAACAATTGATAGCTGTTGTTCTTGATTTTTTTTTTTTCTGGCTGTGCCAGGTCTTAGTTGTGGCATGCAGGATCTTAAATTGCAGGCTGTGGACTTCTTAGTTGTGGCCTGTGAACTCTCAGCTGCAGCATGCATGTGGGATCTAGTCCCTGACCAGGGATGGAACGCAGAGTCTTACCCACTGGACCACCAGGAAAGTCCCGTTCTTGATTTTTTTAAATTTAGCCTCATAATTTTAGTAGATCCAAATTTCCTAAATAAGCAAATTGCATTGAATGTTGAATTCCAAAAATAATGGAAAGGATTTTTAGAATATCAGTGAGCTACACCATCAACTCTTCCAGCTGCATCATAATACACTGGGAAATAATAACAAGTAAACTGCAATACAGCAAAGGTCAGGTGGGGGGGTTATACACTAAGAAGTTTCCTTCTGGTGTTCTAGAAGGAAACTAGAACTTTCCAATTAACTTCCCAATTAATTTGCTGTCCAATCCCACTTAATTTATTGTTTAACTGCTCAATCCATCAATCAAAGCATTAATGTGTGTCCCCCAGAAATGCCTGGCTCTCACTGGTTGCCCAGTGTAAACTGTTATCTTGCCTGAAGAAGGTAAGCTTTTCTATATATAGTCCTACTTTTGCTGTCTACGTTTTTGAAAGCTATGTGGCCCATATCCCATTTCAAAGAGCATGCTTTCTTTTCTGGCACTTACCTAATCAATAAACATATTTCTATCACTGTCTTAAGGGCTAACAATTCTTACTACTGGAAAGGATTAAAATATGAAAATGATTAAGAATGAATTTGAATTGATATTTTCACTAGAGATACAATTCCTTTTTTTTTTTCTTCCAGTTTTATTGAGATGCTATTGACATACACCACTGGATAAGTTTAAGAAATACAGTGTAATTATTTGGTTTACATGCATTATGAAGTGATTATCACAATAAGTTTAGTGAACATCCATCATCTCATTTAGGTACAAAATTTTAAAAATAGAAAAAAAATTTGCTTTCTTGTGGTGAAAACTAAGGATTTATTCTCTTAGCAACTTTCATATATAACGTACAGCAATTTTAATTACATTGATCATGTTGTATGTGACATCCTAGTACTTATTTATCTTATAACTAGAAGTTTGTACCTATTGACACATCTTCATCCAATTCTTCCTCTCCGCACCCCCACACCCACTGCCCCACCTCTGGTAACCACAAATCTGATCTCTTTTTCTATGAGTCTGTTTGTTTATGAAGTACAATTAACCTACAGCACTGTGTTACTTCTTATTACACAATAGAGTGGTTTGATATTTCTGTAGTTTCAAACTGATCATCATGGTAAGTCTAGTTAAGATGTGTCACCATACAAAGATGTTACATAGTTATTGACTATATTCCCTACATTGTAGAATTATAATTCTTAATTACAATAGATTTCATTGTTAATTTTTAAGCTTTGTTTATTTATTTACAAAGAATAAAACTCTCCCATTTAGATGTACAGTTTTATGAGTTTTGGTGATTGTGTACAATTGTGTAACCACTACCACAATCAATATACATAACATTTCTATCTCCCCCTAAATTTCCGCTTCCTCTTTTGCTGTCTGTTCTCAGCTGCTGGCCTTGGGCACCACCAATGTGCTTTCTGCCATTATAATTTTGTCTTTTCTAGTATTCCATATAAACAAAATCAAACAGTATATTTTCTTTTCCATTTACTTTACTTACAGCAATGCTTTTGAGAGTTATGCATGTTGTTGAAAGTATCAATATTTTTCCCTTTTCCATTACTGTTATATAAATGAACCAAAGACAGACCGTGTGTATTGGCTCCTAAGTTGTTTGTTTCTTCACAGCATTCTGAAATCTATGAGCTCAAAAGCCCACTGGCAGCAAACTCAAATTTTCACACATTCAATTGTTTTAAAAACAACCATGCTAGCAGGTTTTTAGCCATTTAAAGAGTCTGCTTGTATTATGTACCCTGGGAAACTACACCCAGCATCTGCTGACCATTAATAAGATAGAGCCTATGTTTATAAGAACCCAAGACCCTATTGTCATTCAGAGGTCACTGGTCACTGATCCAGAGACTGCTCACTGTGCTGCTGAGAGACGTCACCTAGTTGGGGGAGACCTGTCTCTGATCCTCTGTCCCCTTGCAGTTCCTTGCCCTCCTCCCCTTCTGGATGGTAGACCCATCACTGCATGCCTCAGGACAGTCTCGTGCTGGGAAGGATTTCTCACACACAACCCTTTTAAAGAGCTACCCAATAAAGATTGTTGTGGTCATATATTTACTGTCAGATTTTTTACCTTGATCAACTCCCAAATCCTTTAAACCTCCTAAAATTACAAAGTACTGAATATTATAGATATTACCACATTTTATTCGTTAACCAGTTGACGGACCTTTGATTTGTTTCCAGTTTTGGCTATTATTCACAATCCTGCTGTTAACATTTACATACAAGTCTTTATGTGAGCATATGTTTCCATTTCTAGTGGGAAAATACTGAGAGTATGCCTGAATCATCTGGAAGGTATATGTTTAACTTTAAAAGAAACTGCCACATCTTTTCCCGAAGTGGCTGTATGCTTTGTATTTCAGCAAGAATGCAAGTTTTAAGTGTTCTACATTGTTTCCAGCACATGCCATTGTCAGTTTTGTTTTTGGTTTTGTTTCAACTTTAACAATTCTTGTAAGTGAGAAGTGGGATCTTATTAAGATTTCTATTTGCATTTCCCTGATGACTAGTGATATTGAGTATATTTTCATAAGCTTATTGGCTATTCAGAGATCTTCTTTTGCAAAGTGCCTATTCAGATAATTTGCCCTTTTCAAAATGTGTTGTTTTATTATTGAGTTGTATAAACTTTTTGGTTTTGTTTTTGATTTTTGTAAATATATTCTGGATGCAAACTGTCAAATATGTATTTTACATTATTTATTTTCTTATAATACCTCGCATGCATTTTCATTGTCTTAACTGTATCTTTTGAAGAGTATACGTTTTTAATTTTAATGAAGACCATTTCATCAAATGTTTTCTGTCACATTTTGTGTTGTGTTCTTTTAATGTCCTGTTTAAGAAATTTGTGCCTTACTCAATAGCACAAATATTTTCTACCATGTTTTCTTTTAGAAATTTAATAGTTTGAGGTCTTATGTTAGGCCTATGACGTATTTTAAGTTAGTTTTTGTGTGTGGTGTTAAGTAAGGGTCTAAGTTCATTTATTTTTTATAAAGATAGCCAATTGTTCTAGCCCCATTAGTTGAGATGACAATCTTTTTCCTAATGAATTTCCTTGGCACATTTGTCAGAAATTAATTGGCAACATAAGTATGGTTTGTAATTTTTAAGTGCCTTTTCTGACTTGACCTTAGCAATCCATTCTGTCACACTTATCCAAATAAAAGACAGTATTATCGTATGAAGGGTTTCAGAAACTGACACCCCAAATATTTTATTTTGGCATGTTGATTATTTTGAACTGAAGGTACTTGAGAAATAGCAGATACAGGAAGAGCTCTCTGAGTTCCCCTTTTCTAGCTAAAAGCAGGTCATAAAATTTCCCTCGAGAAAGGTGCCCTTCCTGTACCAAGAAGGGGAGAACATTTTCAGAGACTGGGAGCCAGCACCAGAATGGGCCTGTGCAAACAAACTCACTAAAATATTCTTATTATCCATTAGTCACACTCCCTGTTCTCCATATATTTCCTAGTCCCTGCTCACAATTTACTGCCCCAGGCCCTTTTGTTTTGTAACATCCCTACGATTTGTCCTTCTTTGTTTAAAAGGGTATTTAAGTTTTGGGGCATAACAGCTTCTTTGGGTTTTTGTTTTTCTTCATTTTCGTTTTGAAGACCCCCACATACACTTAAAAATATTAAGTAAAATTTGTATGTTTTTTCCTGTTAATCTCTTATGTTAGTTTAATTCTTAGGTTCAGACCTAGGAAGGCAGTGGGAAGAGTTCCTCCCTTACATATGTCATTTTCCTACTTTTAATTCTTCAAGATTCTCTACTCACCATGGAATAAATCTGACACATTCACATTCTTTACTACTTTTTACAATTTTGACAGATAAAGGAGGGCAGAAAAATAAACATAAAAGTATGATGTGCAAGGATGTAGAAAGTTTTAAAAAGTATGATAATTTCAGAGATCTCCAAGTACTTTTGTATTACTGTAATATAGACCATGAAGTCTGATGTATATTCATCCAATTAATAAATTTCTCTCTCTTTATTGTTTGTAATTACTTTTCTCTTTTACAAGTTTCCTCTGTACATCTTTGTAGTTTTATCTTAGTGCTGTGGTCTAGTTCAGTCCAACTCAAAATATTATTCTCTTGACAGGCATTATCAGCACTGCTTGGTAGACTGTTAGAAACACAAATCTCTGGCCACACTCCAGACCTACTTAATCAGAATTTTTGAGAGTGAAGTCAAGGATCCATGTTTTAACAAGCCCTCCTATTTATTCTTATACGTGGTCATTGTTTTTGTAAAAACAAAACAAAAACAAAACAAAACAGAAACTTCAATTAAAATAGAGTTGGGGGACCAGCTGGGGGAGAATTCACATCCTCAATGATAGTAGAGCCCAACAGGAAGAAGAAAGACTTCCTCTTCTTGCCTGCAAGAGCTCAGCTAGTGAGAGACTGTCACAATTCAGCCAATGAAAAGCCACTATACTTTAAACTCTCAATTCCTCCAATGGACCCTTTGTTTACTATAGCCCTCCCAATTTTAAAAGTCCTTATTTCCTTGTTGTATAGGTACTTTCACAAGACTAACCCAAATTGCAATTCTTTGTTGATCTGAATAAACCCATTTTTTTGGTGGAGAAAAAACTGGCAGTTTCTTTGCTTTAGATCAATATTTTGTAAGACATGTCTTCTGTTTCTTTAGTGTTTTTTCTATGATTTCTAAGATTTCTTACACGTGGTCAGCCGTTTTTACATCTCTTAAAATAATTAATACCTTCAGAAAATGTGCATTCAGGGAATATTCAGAAATTTTTATCTATAGTTATGAACTCTCCAGTATTAACTTTGCTAAATTAATGTGTAGTTTTCATTCAAGTGCTGGATGCTTGACTGTTAATTTACTAGAGTTGGAAAACCATACTGTATGAATTCTTGAGGAAACACAGAGAAGAAAGAAAATGATAACAGCTGTGTTTTAAAAATGAGTATCATGTTCTAATACACCCTTCTTTATTTTTGAAACTTTGACAATAATGATACAAATTTTCTACTTTAAAATGTTACCCTGTGAATTACATTAGCGTATTTTCTAATGTTAAATGATTCCTAGATGAGCTTTTCTTGGCTACAATCTATTGCTACTTTTTTCTATTATTCTGTTGAATTTTATTAATTTAATATATGTAAAGTTTATGATTGGTTAGTATATTTATGTGATCCAAAGACAAAACTTTTAAAAATTTATACTGAGAAACCTCACTCCCCTCTTTGTCCCACCAACTCTTTTCACCATTTTTATTAGTTTCTTATTCATTTTTTATGTAAGTAAAAACTTGTTTATACTTATCACCTCCCTATCTTACAAATGGTAGCATAAAATATACACAGTAATGCATCTTAATTTTTTCCTTCTCTTTACAGAAATATTCTCAAAATCTCTCCCTATTTGTACTTAGAAATTTTCTGATTTTTTTTTTTAACTGTATCTCTTTGCAGTAAAGAAGATAGTTTCTTTAGTTGCTTATTGCTGGATACTTAAATTGTTTCCAATTTGTTATTCTAAAGAATGCCACACTTAACAACATTGTATATATATTAGAATACTCCATTTGTTACTTAGATGACATGAGATGGGATTCTTAGGTCAAAGGGTAAATGCATCTGTAATTTTGGTAGATATTGCCCGATATTTACTTCCTTCAGAGAAGCTATTCCACTGTTTATGTGCTGGCCTCACAGATACAGTAATTTTCAAATTTTTGGATAATTTGTCCATTGATATTTTAGAATAAGTGCATTCCTCTTAATATAAGTAAATTTTTATATCTTTTCATACATTTGCCCAATGAACTATCATATTCTTTGCCTAATTTTGAAATGGGTTGTTTGTGGTTTTTTCCACATAGATTTCTAGGAGTGTTTAAAATTTGAGTGAGACTAACCCAGGTCTTTGACTTAAACAACTCAGCAGAGAAAGTTTGAGGAACATGAAGGTTTAGGGAAAAGGGAGATAGAAATTAAGAGTTTGATTTTTGACATATTAAATTTGAGATATCTGTGAGACATTCAAAGTAGATGTAAATTAGGCAGTTGGGTGTTCCAATTTTGAACTCAATGGAGAGAAGTGGGTTGCTGATATAAATTTGGCAGTCATTAGCATATAGATGGTAATTAGGGTTCTGGGAATGGATGAGATCATCTAGGAAGAAAACGTAAAAGAGAAGGGAAAAGAGACTAGGGCTATTCTCTAAGATATTCAGAAATTTAGAGTAGCCAGAGCAAAGCTTCACTGATTCCCTCCCGTATTGGATTAGCCAGACTGGGCCTGGGTCTGCTGTTTCCCCTAGGCTGTTGCCTCTAAGAGGATGAAACCACATTAGGGACTCCTCCAATGGGAGTTAGACTAGAGTGGGGTCTGATAGCCCACTCCACAGTCTATACAACTGGGAAGCGTTGTGAAATTGTATGGAATTACTGATCCACCATAAAGGCTGAAAGCAGTTAAGGAGAGGCTTGACTACCCGGATATCTATCATGGCAGCTAGTTGCAGTTTATAACATTGTCCCTAGTTTGGGCAGGGTATCAGCAGCGTTCCTAGAGTAGTTCATGTTCCAGTGCCCAAGGAGCCAGATGCATAAACCAAACTTTGATTACTCACTATACTACATCTTAACAATCTCTCTCTCTCTCTCTCCATATATATACATTTTTTACTTTCTATATGCTCAACATGTTCTTAACCAACTTGATAATACCACAGATAACAGCATAAATTCTTAAAAAACCTAAAAAATAAATACTTAGAGCCTCTGGAGAGTAAACAAAACCAGGCAGATTCCAGAGGAGAGCTGAAATTTGGAAGGAGGAAACACAAATAGCACAAGGTGTGAAATTTTTTTTCTTTTCTTCTTCTAATTTTAGCCTAAGGGAAGGAGGTCATGGAGTCTCAGATGTGGCTAAAACTGGTAAGCCATAGTCTTTCTGGATTGAAGAACAAAACGATTCCAGAACAATCACATCTATTAGAAAGTGAGGGAAAAAAAGAAATCCAGAGAGGAGGTGCCCCTGTGTTTTAAATTCTTTCCAACACTTTGGTTGAACCCTGAACTACATAAGCATGAGGCGGATTGAAAAAAAGCCCAGCTAAGGTCTGGAGAGAGGGACTGAATGTTTAAGCTGTCACCAAAGGGTTAGAGTTCACAACTTGAATTCAATCAAATTAATTGCCTGCTTGAAAAAATATCAGTATCCTTCAGAGTAGTATAACAGGATCCAGAGTCTCCACCATATGACATTCAAAATGTCTAGTTATCAATGCAAAATTACTCAATATAAAAACAACCAGGAAGGGCTTCCCTGGTGGTGCAGTGGTTGAGAGTCTGCCTGCCGATGCAGGGGACATGAGTTCGTGCCCCGGTCCGGGAAGATCCCACATGCCGCGGAGCGGCTGGGCCCGTGAGCCATGGCCGCTGAGCCTGCGCGTCCGGAGCCTGTGCTCCGCAACGGGAGAGGCCACAACAGTGAGAGACCCGCGTACCTCAAAAAAAAAAAAAAAAAAAAAAACCAGGAAAATGTAACCCATTCTCAAGGTAAGATAATCAGTGGAGACAACACAAAGTTGATACAGATGTTGAAATGATCAGACAAGGACTTGAAAGATGCACCTTTAAAAATAAGGTGCATCTAATTGTAACTAAGCTCAATTAGATTAAAAAATACACTCATAATGAGTTAAAAGACAGAAAATCTTGGTTGAGAAATAGAAAGTGTAGTCAAAGTGTCAGATGGAAATTTTTAAATGAAAAAGTACAATATCAAATCAAATTTATAATAAAAACATGCATTTTGATCTCTTTCACAGAAAATAAACAAGTAAGCAAATGACGACAACCATAGAACCAAGTAATAATCTAAAGTTACATAACTACTTCAAAATTTAAACTTCCTTCTGACACCACAGTCCTTGCTACCAACATTTTGAAGAGTGTGATTTATTTAATAGAGCAGTACAATGAAGTTAATTTACAAATATTCAGGAAATAAACTTGTATCTAGATGAAAATATATGCCAAAGTTTTAACAGCAGTTTTCTTGGTTGAATGGAATGTGATTTTCATTTTCCTCTTTTTGGTTATCTGTATATTCTTTTCTTTTTCTAGTTGAAAGAAACTAGAATATGTGACCCTAAAATATGCCTCTTTGACATAAAAATCATTTGAGCTGAAGGCAATTAAGAAACAACCAACCCAGCAAAAGCTCCCCCTTTTCTGCTCAAAGCCAGGATACAAATTTCATTTAACTGGAGACAGACTTATCAACACAGAAATGGCACCGAAGGAACCTGTAAACAAAACTTACTCCCTTAGTTTCCTCCCATATATTTACCTTCCCACAGCTTGCTGCCCTTGGGAGCTTGAAACGGCTTTCCTCTGTCCTGTCATTTCTCTACAAACATATTGTTCTTTGTTAAAGTTACTATAGAAGCTGGAATTCTAAGTCATCATTTTGAATAACTTTTGGTTTAGGTTTTTCCTGAGCCATGGACAATAAGTAAACAAATGTGTACAACTGTGTTACCATAAAACTTACTCTATGAATGCTGAGTTTCCTATACGTTTTACATGTCACAAAATATTCTGCGTTTTGGACATTTTCCCCAGTCATTTAGCAATGTATTCTGTGATGTGTTCTGCATGCATTAAAAATTACTTGTTTTTCTCTTGTTAAATCTTTTTTGTATAAGAATTCGAGCTGAAAACCTAAGATGGGTAGAGGTAGTTTTGTCTCCTCTGTGTAGTAATAAGCATATATTACACATGTAAAGATAGGTTATTTTTCTTTACTTAAGCTGGCTGAAAAAGAGAATTCAAAGTGATGTTTACTCTCTGTAAATATGATTATTTCCCAGACTTAAAATAAGTTATAAACAAAGTGAATAACTTAGATTTAACTACTCTATTAGCCTAATTTGTGTCTCACGATTATAAGTTTTGCTATTGGAATCTTTTAAAATATTTTTTGTTAAGGTAAGATTTTTCTTCTTAATTTGACTCAGTAGAAATAGCTTGCTGTTTTTATTTTGTTTTCCATTATTGGCTGTGACATTTGGATCCATTTGCTATTTAAATGCAAAAAAAAATTCACACAGAATTACCTTAGTTAAAGCACAGCTTTAATTAATTCAATTTTATTAGCCACCTCTTGACCAAATCACCTTACCCTACTAGGAGGTGATATTACAGAAATGTAAATAATTTTCCAAAGCACAAAGATCATAAAGTGATTTGCTGGGGGCAAAGCAAGGAGCATGCTGGAGTTGTGAGGGTGGGAAGAGCTTTTCCTAGTGGTTATATAAAATAACAAGGATCAAAATGTGCTTCCTTATGCTTGGCTGCAGTTCTTCTTTCTTAAAATCTAACTTTTCTAAGGCTTAGGCACCTCATTATAATTCTTATATATGGTTCTCCAATTGCCTCTCTTTTGAACCATCTCATTACTTCTCTTCATTTATATATTTAACTATATCCCCATAAATTATGTACATTTCATTAGGTTGTAGTCAAGCTTGACCTTAACACCTCTGCACCTCATTTGGCTTGCAATATGTAACTCCTGTTAATAATTCCTTTCCATCTGTGTCATTTATTAAACATTTAAAGGCATAACTACATATAAAATTTGCCTTCATTTTATAGGTTTGCCTTTTCAAATGTAATAATGAAAAGCCTGTTTATTTACACCTGAGTATTTTGTCTACAACTTGAGTGAGCTACCAGCATGTGGTGTTTCACTAGATAGTATACCAGTAAATTTGCCTGAGTCATAAGCTGATGCATAAAATGTATGGATTGTCCAGTTACTAACATGAATAGGATAGATCCAGGCTGATGTTAGTCCATAAAATGATTAAGATTAAAATTCGTTCCCTCACTGCAAGATGACTTATAGTTGTTGAAGAGTAGGGAATGTGTAAACATTTAAATGGATAATTAGGGGACAATGAAGGTAATGCACTAATGGAGGTTTCTTATATACTATATTATCCCATAAACACCAGTATACCACGTTTACAATCTAACTTCTCAAAATACCACACATATGGCTTCTTTAACTACAAAATTAGAACACACTGGACTGTAACTTTAAACTTCATTAAAACAGATACATTCCAAATGTTAAAAGGGATATAAAATTATTTCTTTATGCTCCTTATTCCAATAAGGTGTCCTTAAGGATTAAAAATATATGTTATATCAATAGGTAGTCACTTTGTTTCTCATTAAAATTCAATTATTAACATTGTATAAGCATTCTCTAAGGCATCCTTTGAGAGATTACGAGTGTCTCCTTGAAGAAACTTTTTCCTAAAATTCAGACATAAAAGTAGTTAATGATTGGATTCACATGATCTCCTGAATGGAAGTTTCATTGGAATGTACTTGATAGATCTCTATTAATTACTGATCTGGGTGGGTGTTTTGCAATAGCACCATCTCCAGCTTAGCTCCAGAAATGTGTATTATTGGGTACTGATAGTTAATAGGAGGAATTCCTGCTTAACCAAGGCATCAACATGATATTGGTAGTCCCATCTGGAGAGCCCTGCACATTCAATGCTATTCAGAGCTTCCTGAGGTTCCATGGTTATTGTCAACCCCTCTCATACTCCATTTTTCTGTCCCATGCTCCTCAATAACTGTATCAGAAAAGATAAGTGAAATGTCAGGCTTTTTGTCAATTCCTAGTCTTGTATCCACCACATCCCTTTCACTTCTGCCCCCAATAATGGCTTTCCCTGATCCTTGGTTTTAAACCATCAAAACAGATTTTTCCAAACAATGGGAAAGGCTCTTTTCCATAGTATGATCCAGGCATCAGCTTCCTAAATCTCTGCGTGTGCTTTTGCAGGTAATTAGCTCTGGTTAAGGTAAATTAACCCATATGGTGTTGAGTGTTATTTACAATTATGACTGAAACATCAGGTGCTATTTTGGGTAGTCCTTAGGACACTCAATATTACGTTTGGACTACCATATCCTGGAGCAGCAAACGTAGAGCCAGGCATGTAATTCTTGCCAGAGAATTTAGTCTACTTTCTTTAAGAAATTCAGTAATTCAGGTTCATAACATATGCATTAAGAGCTAACTCAAAGAGTAGATAGCTTATCCCAGATCTAATTTTGGAATAAGAGAGGCTGACCCAGTCTACAAAATTCTCCAATCTGAGAACTTTATGAATCTATAACCACATCTAGAATTAAATATGATGATCTAAGACCAGTAGTAAGAAGAGTCCTCTGTGATACAACTGAGCAAGATCCAGAGCCATTCAGAGATAACCCCATGATGGGGAGAGAGCAGAGAGCTGTTCTACTGACTAGCATGCTGGTAGTAATGCCACCCTGGCAGGACACTAGGCTGTGTTCTAAATTTTAAACATAGTTTACATTGACTATTAATAGCTCCTATATCAGACCTGTGAGTTTCAACTTTCTGAAGATAATGGACATTGACTAGTTCACTGTTATATACACAATTTTAGACCACTGTTTAGACCAGATATTAATGATATTTATTGGCTGATAGTATACACACCTGTGATACACACTCCCAGGGCAAAGACTTCCCAGTAGACTGAAATACTACTACATTTAATCATAAACCCAAACACCCCAGAGCCAACCAGTATATATTTCATTAGAATATCTTCTTACAGCTCTACCATACTCTTAGTAAACAAATGTTTTCAGTGAAGTGATGGAATTACTGTCATCAAATTCTCATTTTCTCCTGTAAAGATGTTCTTCTTTTTAAAAGAATGTTCCTCTCTGCCAAGCCAAGCACTTAAAACACAACCAATATTCTCAATTTGTATTTGATTTAGAAGATAACACTGAGAACTTTTCATATCTAAATATACCACTGGACACCCACAGATCAATGGCCAAAAGGAATGTTGCATCTAAATACCAGAATATGTGAATAACTAAGAACTCTTACAGTTTACTCTTATAAACTCTACCTGGTGTAACGTTTGTCCACGTGTACCTCATTTCCTATGCCTTCCATAGTTAATACAACTACTCCATCTACTCGACCAAGGCTAAATTTGAATTAAAAGGGGGATAAAGCTCACTGAAACCCCCCATCCAGAATGCCTTATTTCTCAACCTTGGGATTATTCTTCAATATGTTTCCAAAACTTTCAGCCCTCAGTCAGTCCCTCAAGAGGAGAATCAGAACAAATACTATGGCAGTGTACAATGACCTCACCCTCCATCCATAAAACCAGTGTTCAGTCTCCATAATTATGGATAAGGAGCTTGAGAACATCCATAAAGTGCTTTAAGATTCATACTGACATGATAGTCACTTCTGGTGCTTTGTGCACTGCGAAAGAACTAAACCTGGAGAAAGTTCCCACTTCAAAACATTCCAGTACATATGAAGTTCTCAGGCCTGAGGAGGTTAAAGAAGTTTGGTGTCATCCACATCCTTCCTGGCTCTTTTATCATAGTTGACAAGCCCAAGCATTAAAGTTCATGGAGCTTTTAAGAGCAGTTGAAATTCTTGGATATCTGAAGCTATCCTCCTATTTGTCTGTTTGATGTAGTCAACACTTTGGCTTTGCATTCCAGATCCTTGTATCTGTCTAAGGCACCTTTATTTTCTTACAATTTTACTGGATTTTTTTTGTTGTTGTTCTATCCATATTATATATTCATTCTCTACCCAGCTTCACTCTTGATATCATGTACTTTCTTAATGCCAATAGCACCTGTACTTCTGGGTAGCACATATCTTCTACACTGGCTTCTTTTATACATAATGAGCTTACCTCATTCAACTTACCTTACTTCCTATTCTCACCAGAAAACAGAGAATGAAATAATTATAGCTAAGCTGTCAAAGCCACTGGAAGGTCAGTAGGAATTTTCAACTGTGTGTTGACTTCTTTCATTTTACAGAAACCTAAAAGTCATAACCTGAGCACATTTTAAATTTTGCTGGAAAAAGGAATATCATCTTAAGGATCTTTCCTTTACTCACAGTTGCTATCTTTCCTCCATCCAGTATATTCCTCCATTCTCTCCACTGCTCCCTCTCTACTGCTGCCCTGTGTAAAGCACACAGCATTTTCTCCAGAGCTAAGTGACTCTTAGCTTTCCTCGGAGGGCTTCACTTTTGAACGAGTTCTCAGGGTACCTGCTGTCTTTCCTCTGATATGTCAAGCAAATTGTACGTTTGCTGAGTCCTGTCAGTTTATTATCAAATTATAGGATTATAAAGCCAAACATGATCATGATTCATTAGCATGCTTAGATTTTAAATTCTAGACATTAATAAAGACTGGAAAAAAAATTGGGAAAACATGTACTTATAGAAATACTGTTACTATTCAAATGTAAAAGATGTTTTCAGAAAAAAATATTTTCATAAGGCAAATATTTCATTTTAATTATACTAAGAGAAATTATGTTAATTATCATTGTGTTATTAAACATTAAGCTAATGATAAGAAAAAGTAAAATATTATTGTATTTATATATTCTCATAAATATAGTAATCTATTTAAATTAGCACCAAATACAGATGTTTGTTCATATGTATTAACTTTTCAATGTTGCTAATGTACTGTATTCCCAAAAATGGTACCATACTTTCCAAAAATGACCATTTCTTGTAACTCATTAGTTACTATTCCCATAAATTACTCCCAAATGGTCTTTAAGATTGGATGTGATAATAAAGAAAGCTCACAATAATAATTCCAGATGGAACCTTTTTTTCCAGTATTATTATACTTCTAATTGACAATTTATTTTTCATATAATTTCTGTTTAAATTTATACTGAGAAGAAAATTATAAGTCAATATCCTGTTGATGACCTAAATAAAATTATTTTATTTAAAGCTTGCATGGACTTTAGTTTTGACATTATGAGAAAAAAAAAATAACACCTCCCTTGATTTATAAACTCTATTTAATATACACATTACTATTTTATGAATCTTTTACCCCCATTTATACAATATTACAAAAGTGATTTTTTAATGTATCTCCACATTACCAGTAAACTTTAATACTAGAAAAGAAGAAATTAGTGGGCTTTAAAAGATATTTTACCTAAGGCTAGCATAATTTAAAGTATAAAATCCGTTTTTTATTTTTTATCATTTCTGACAAGTAAACTTTAGGAGGGCAAAACAATTTTTAACAAGTGAAAAAGCTATTTATACAATATTAAGAGGGAAAAAATTCTGAGATATTTTGTTTATTCTTCAGTTTGTAAAGTGTCATTATCGTTAAGCTTGATAGACTTGAAGCAAGCAATATTTTTAAAGGGCATATTTCAGTGCTTCCTAAACATATAAATGAACTTCTGGAAGGGATTACTTGTTCTACAGATAAAGGACTTTCCTATGTGAGATACAGAGTAACTTACCTAAACATTCCCCTTTATTCCTTTCCAGATAGAAATGGTTAATTTTCTAAGCTTCACTGATGAGAAGTCATTAATTCTAGCCATCATAATATATTTATTTGCTTAATGACATATAAGATAAAAATTCACCGCCACTTTCCTTGTCCTTGAAAGAATGCCTGGTCTCTTTAAAGCAGTATTTCAAAAGTAATTAGTCTGCTTTTTGACAAGACACACATGCATTTATTCTGAATAAAAGTTTCAAATGAGATTTTAAAAAATGAGTTATTTAGAATTCTTCTTGTACTTTCTATATCCTGGCAACATTGATGACATTCAAGACTAAATCTCCAGCCATAGTTATAAACAAAGACAGGGCCCCTGTTATTTTTAGTATTTTTAACATTAAATCTGTTATTGTATCTTAGTGTGTGACTGTGAACCTTTCCATATTGTCTAACTTGAACTTAATATTTAGTAATTAAAATCAATCATTATTCATTTAACTTTTTATGCATACCAGTATACATAGACTGATAATCAATATAAAATAGTACTTAAGGCCATTTCTGAGTTCCTCAAAAGGCTCAACATTAAATACATTGGATTGTGTTATACAGGAATCATGTTAATGAGTCTTAAAAAATTAAATGTCTTAATGGAATTTGGTAAATATAGTGTAGTCCCTTAAATCAGTTATTAAAGAAATACTTGTAAAGGATGCTTAGGAACTAGTAGAAATTATTATTATTCACCAACTGTTTATGTTTTGCCCCAATCATATCTATTAATCTGCATGTCTGCCTATTTATCATCTATCTATCTATCTATCTAAGCATGTATATCATGAACATATATACTCACCCTCAAATTATTTAGAAAAGTTTATATTCTTTGCAATATATATTCTATACATTTATATTTTCAAATATGGATAAAATTGATAAAACTTTAATTAGACTGACAAAGAAAAAAAAAGAAAAGATAAAAACCACCAATATCAGAAGTTAAAGAGGTGTAACACCACAGACCCTACAGATAATGAAAAATAAGGGAATAATATGAAGAACTTAAACACATAAATCCAAAAACTTAGACAAAATAAAGCATTTCTTTGAAAGTCCCAAGGTATGAAAATTCACACATGAAGAAATATGTAAACTGAATAGTAATAATTAAAGAAATTTAAAATAAAATAATTTATTTATTTGTTGCTGAGCACAGGCTTTCTCTATTTGCAGCGAGCGGGGGCTACTATTTGTTGCAGTGCATGGACTTCTCAGCGTGGTGGCTTCTCTTGTTGCAGAGCATGGGCTCTAGGCATGCGGACTTCAGTAGTTGTGGCTTGCGGGCTCTAGAGCACGGGCTCAGTAGTTGTGGAGCAGAGGCTTAGTTGCTCCGCAGCATGTGGGATCTTTCCAGACCAGGGCTCGAACCCCTGTCCCCTGCATTGGCAGGTGGATTCTTAACCACTGTGCCACCAGGGAAGTCCCAAGAAATTTTAATTTGTAGTTCAAAACCTTCTAAAAAAGATGGTTTGTATTCCCAAATAGTTTTACTGGAAAATTTCATAAAACATTTTAAGTAAGATATGACACCAAGGCTACACAATCTCTCCCAGATAATAGGAGAGAATACTTTACAATTCATTTTATGAGGTCAGAATTACCTTGCTGTCAAAACCCCACAAAGATAGCACAAGAAAAGAGAACTACAGACAAATACTCTTTGTGAACATAGATTCAAATAATTTTCAGCCTAATACTAGTGTGCATCAAATTCAGAAACATGTAAAAGGAATAACACCACAACCAAGTGCAGTTTATCCTGGAAATACAAGATTGGTTAAATATTTGAAAATTATTCAGTGTAATCAATTGTACTTGCAGACTAACACAACAACAACAACAACAAAAACCCCATAGGATCACATCTACTGATACAAGGAAGGCATTTGCCAAAATTCAACATCCATTTATAAAAACAAAAAACTCAGCACAGTAGAAGCAAAAAGAAACTTCCTTATACCATTTGCAAAGACATGGGTGAAACTTGAGGGCATTATAGAGGAAGACAAATCAGACAGAGGAAGACAAATACGGTAGTATCTCACTAATATGTGGAATTTAAAAAAGCTGAACTTATAGAAATGGTACTAGATTGGTGAATTCCAGGGGCTGGGGTGAGGGCTGGTGATGAGGAGATTTTGGTCAAAGGGTACAAACTTCAGTTATAAGAGGAATAAGTTCTGGGGATCTAATATATAGCATGGAGTAATAAAACAATTGCATACCCTGTGATTGTGATAGTAGTTATATGAAGCGATGCATGTGTTAAAGCTCATAAAATTTCATGTTAAAAACAACAAAAAATAAATTTTAATGTATGTTAATTTAAAAAATACAAACACATTCAGAGATACTGTTACCTGTCTTTCATGATTATGTACTCACTCTAACTCAGTAATTTTTTTTAATAAATAAGAGGACTCTCTATGCTTTCCCTTACCTCATTTATTTTTCTAAATATCTTTAGCCAAAAATATTAATAACAAGGTTCATCATGACTTTTTTATTTAAGCAAGTTTCCAATTTCTCTTTTCATTCATAGATATTGTGTTACAAAAATTAAATCTAGTTTGGTAGTGCTGAATTCTTTTAAGTTTTGCTTGTCTGTAAAGGTTTTAATTTCTCCGTCAAATCTGAATGAGATCCTTGCTAGGTAGAGTAATCTTGGTTGTAGGTTTTTCTGCTTCATCACTTTAAATATGTCCTGCCACTCCCTTCTGGCTTACAGAGTTTCTGCTGAAAGATCAGCTGTTAACCTTATGGGGATTCCCGTGTATGTTATTTGTTGCTTTTCCTTTGCTGCTTTCAGTATATTTTCTTTGTATTTAATTTTTGTAGTTTGATTAATATGTGTCTTGGCATGTTTCTCCTTGGATTTATACTGTATGTGACTCTGCACTTCCTGGACTTGATTGACTATTTCCTTTCCCATATTAGGGAAGTTTTCAACTATAATCTCTTCATATATTTTCTCAGTGCCTTTATTTTTCTCTTCTTCTGGGACCCCTATAATTTGAATATTTTTCCATTTAATGTTGTCTCAGAGGTCTCTGAGACTATCCTCAATTCTTTTCTTTCCTTTTTCTTTATTCTTCTCTGTGGTAGTTATTTCCATTATTTTATCTTCCAGGTCACTTCTCCATTCTTCTGCCTTATTTATTCTGCTACTGTTTCCTTCTAGAGAATTTTTAATTTCCTTTATTGTGTTGTTCATCATTGTTTATTTGCTCTTTAGTTCTTTTAGGTCCTTGTTAAACCTATCTTGTATATTCTCCATTCTGTTTCCAAGATTTTGGATCATCTTTACTATCATTACTCTGAATTCTTTTCAGGTAGACTGCCTATTTCCTCTTCATATGTTTGGTCTGCTGGGTTTTTACCTTGCTTCTCCATCTGCTTTGTGTTTCTCTGTCTTCTCATTTTGCTTCACTTACTGTGTTTGGGGTCCCCTTTTTGCAGTCTGCAGGTTCATAGTTCCCAAAGTTTTTGGTGTCTGCCCCTAGTGAGTAAGTTTGGTTCAGTGGCTTGTGTAGGCTTCCTGGTGGAGGGGGCTGGTGCCTGTGTTCTGGTGAATGAGGCTGGATGTTGTCTTTATGGTGGGCAGGACTGAGTCCAGTGGTGTGTTTTGGGCTGCCTGTGAACTTATTATGATTTTAGGCACCCTCTCTGCTAATGGGTGGGCTTGTGTTCCTTTCTTGCTAGTTGTTTGGCATGGGGCGTCCAGCTCTGGAGCTTGCTGACCATTGTGTGTAGCTGGGTCTTAGCGCTGAGTTGGAGGTCTCTGGGAGAGCTCTCACCGATCGATATTATGTGGGCCCAGGAAATATCTGGTGGTCCAACGTCGTGAACTCGGCTCTTCCACCTAAGATGCTCAGGCTTGACACCTGGCTGGAGCACTAAGACCCTGTCAGCCACATGGCTCAGAAAGGGAGAAAAAAATGAAGAAAAAATGATTAAAAAAATAATTAAAATAAAAAAAATTTTAAGAATTATTAAAATACAAAAATAAAAAAGTAAAAAAAAGAAGGGAGCAACCCAACCAATAAACAAATCCACCAGTGATAACAAGTGCTAAAAACTATACTAAGGTAAACATAAATCAGGAGCAAGTCATTCGCAGACAGCAAACCCCAAGACTACAGTTTTTCCCAAAGTCCACCACCTCAATTTTAGGTTGATTCATTGTCTATTCAGGTATTCCACAGATGCAGGGTACCTCAAGTTGACTATGAGGATTTAATCCGCTGCTCCTGAGGCTGCATGGAGAAATTTCCCTTTCTCTTCTTTGTTCGCACTGCTCTAGGGTTTCAGCTTTGGATTTGGCCCCCCCTCTGCGTGTAGGTTGCCCTCAGGCTTCTGTTCCCACCCGGACAGGACGGAGTTAAAGCAGTGGCTGATTAGGTGGCTCTGGATCACTTATGCCAGGGGAGGGAGGGGTATGGTAGTTATAATTGGAATGTGGCGCAAGCTTGTGGTGGCAGAGGCCCGTGTGACGTTGCAACAGCCTGAGGTGCGCTGTGTGTTCTCCCAGGGAAGTTGTCCCTGGATCACGGGACCCTGCCAGTGGCGGCTGCAGAGGCTCTGGAGGTGGGTGTGGATAGTGACCTCTGCTTCCACACAGGATTCTTGGTGGCTGCAGCAGCAGCATTAGCATTTCATGCCCGTCTCTGGTGTCAGAGCTGATAGCCACAGCTCACCCCCGTATCTGGAGCTCGTTTAGGCAGTACTCTGCCTTCTGTGGGCAGAGAAGGAATCCCTTCTCTTCACGCACCCCGAAACAATGGTCTCTTGCCTCTTACGCAGGTCCAGACTTTCTCTCGGACTCCCTCCCAGCTAGCTGTAGTGCACTAGCCCCATTCAAGCTGTGTTCACGCAGCCAACCCCAGTCCTCTCCCTGGGATCTGACCTCCCAAGCCTGAGCCTCAGCTCCCAGCCCTCACCCGCCCCGGCGGGTGAGCAGACAAGCCTCTCAGGCTTGTGAGTGCTGGTCGGCACCGATCCTTTGTTCAGTAAACTCTCCGCTTTGCCCTCTGCATCCCTGTTGCTGCACTCTCCTCCGTGGCTCTGAATCTTCCTCCCCCCTGCCCACTCCCCATCTCTGCCAGTGAAGGGGCTTGCTAGTGCGTGGAAACTTTTCCTCCTTCGCAGCTCCCTCCCAGAAGTGCAGGTCCCATCCCTAGTCTTTTGTCTCTGTTTTTTCTTTTTTCTTTTGCCCTACCCAGGTGTGTCGGGATTTTCTTGCCTTTTGGGAAGTCTGAGGTGTTCTGCCAGCATTTGGTAGGTGTTCTGTAGGAGTTGTTCCACATGTGGATGTATTTTTAATGTGTTTGTGGGGAGGAAGGTGATCTCCACGTATTACTCCTCCACCGTCTTAAAGATCCCAATATGTAGATTTTTTTAGGATGTTCATTCTAATTAGTGTGAGATGATACCTCATTGTAGTTTTGATTTGCATTTATCTAATAATTAGTGATGTTGAGCATCTTTTCATGTGCACTGTGGCCATCTGTATGCCTTCTCTGGAGACGTGTCTATTTAGATCTTCTGCCCAAATTTTGTTTGGGTTGTTTGTTTTTTTCATATTGAGCTGCATGAGCTTGCATTTACCATCGCATCAAAAAGAATACAATACCTAGGATTAAACCTACCTAAGGAGACAAAAGACCTGTACTGAGAAAACTATAAAACACTGATGAAAGAAATCAAAGATGACACAAACAGATGGGGAGATATACCATGTTCTTGGATTGGAAGAACCTATATTGTCAAAATGATTATACTACCCAAAGTAATCTACCGATTTAATGCAATTCCTATCAAATTGCTAATAGAATTTTTCACAGAATTAGAACAAAAAATTTTACATTTTGTGTGGAAACACAATAGACCCTGAATAGCCAAAGCAATCTTGAGAAAGAAAAACAGAGCTAGAGGAATCAGGCTCCCTGACTTCAGACTAAACTACAAAGCTACAGTCATCAAAACAGTATGGTACTGGCACAAAAAACAGAAAGATAGATCAAAGGAACAGGACAGAGAGTCCAGAGATAAACCCAAGCACCTATGGTCACCTAATCTATGACAAAGGAGGCAAGAATGTACAATGGAGAAAAGACTGTCTCTTTAATAAGTGGTTCTGGGAAAACTGGACAGCTACATGTAAAAGAATGAAATCAGAAAATTCTCTAACACATACACAAAAATAAACTCAAAATGGATTAAAGACCTAAATTTAAGACCATATACTATAAAACTCTTAGAGGAAAATATAAGCAGAACACTCTCTGACATAAATCTCAGCAAGGTCTTTTTTGATTCACCTCCTATAGTCATGAAAATAAAAACAAAATTAACAAATGGGAGCTAATTAAACATAAAAGCTTTTGTGCAGCACAGGAAACTATAGACAAAACAAAAAGATAACTCACAGAATGGGAGAAAGTATTTGCAAATGAAGCATCAAACTTTTCACAGTACAGAATAAAAACTCTAAAAATATAGGGTTTTATAATATATTAAAATTGTGGCATATACATCACTTTCCAGTAAGATAGATAGCTATAGAGATAGAGATAAACATAGTGCGTCTAAATTAATGTGTTCTACAATTATTATTTTAAAATTTTAATGTCTTTAATAATGAAAACATAAGGCATGAAACCATAAAGTTAATGAGTCCCTTTCCCCATATTTTCCTTCATATATTTGTACTTCTTCCCCAGCACAAGCATCTTTAGTCCTCACCCTGTCTCTCATGGACCTCCTTTAAGCCAGTGTAGCTCCCATGGCCAAGTCCCTTGCTCTAGATATTTCTTGACTCACTCTTTACATCAAATCATACTTATTGTGTGATTTACTCTCTCCCAGCACTTGATCCCAGCTTGCTGATAGGTAGTAAGTTAAAAAAAAAAAAAAAAAGCAAACAATGATTGAATGTTTGTGTCTACTACTTAACACTGTTATACTGTTTTTTGTTTTTTAACTACCAGTTTAATCTTTGCCAGCACACCTGCAATCTTATCAACTGCAATTTTATCATGCAATCAATACATACTCATTAATGATTGCCTAGTACCCTAGCTTTATTTATGTTCCCCACCTGGCATTGAACATTTTCCCATCTTATCTTAGGATTGGTGGCTCCTGACCCGTTATCACATCTTGGGAATAATATTTACTTGAGGTGTTTGATCTACCTATTAAAGATTATTTTACTACATTGAGTATTTCATTTACCTTTTCTATTGTGTTCTACACTGTACTCCAGGTTGGGTCTACTTCTAGTGCTCTAAGAAACACCAATCCAATTAATCCCCAATGTGTACTTTAGGAAGTAATATTTTGGTGTGAAATGGAATCAAATGGGAAGATTTCTATTTTCTCTTTTTAAAATCAGGTTTATTAAGGTATATTATACATATGATAAAGGTCATCCTTTTAAAGTGTACAGTTGGATGAATTTTGACAATTGTACATAGTTGTGCAACTACTACCAAAATCAAAATATAAAATATCCAATGGCTCTGAAAAGTTTCCATGGGTCCCTTTGCAGTTAATCTTCTCTCCCCACTTTAGCCTCTGGCAATCATTAATCTGCTTTTATCCCTATACTTTCATCTTTTCTCAAACGTCACATACATGGTATCATAGTATACAAAACTTTGTGTTTGACTTCTTTCACTTAGCATAATGCTTTTAACATTCATCCATTTTGTTGAATACCTCAGTATTCATTCCTTTCCATTGTTGAGTGGTACACCATTGTATGGATGTGCCACAGTTTATCCATTCACTAGCTGATGGAATTTGGTGTCTCTTCTTGTGTTTGGCTATTATAAAAACAAACTTGCTGTGAACATTAGCATATTTACTTGTGTGAACATATAATTTATCTTGGATAAATACCTCAGCTGGGTTTATTTTAAGTGTATTTATAATGTTAAAAGACACTGCCAAACTGCTCTCCAAAGTGGCTATATCATTTTACATTTCCTCCATCAATGTGTGTTTTAGTTGCTCCACATCCTTACCAATACTTGGTGTTATCAGTTTGTTTGCCTGTTTG
Source organism: Phocoena sinus (assembly GCF_008692025.1). NCBI lineage: Eukaryota > Metazoa > Chordata > Mammalia > Artiodactyla > Phocoenidae > Phocoena > Phocoena sinus. Next base: position 29,712,625 of record NC_045772.1, on the reverse strand, counting down.
TTTGTTTCAGCCATTCTAGTGTTTATACAGGAATACCTTTGTGCGGTTTTAATATTTATTTTACTAATGACTAGTGATGTTGAGCATCATTTCTTATTTATTATCCATATATCTTCTCTGAGGAATTTCCTGTTGAGATATTTCTACCCATTTTTAAGTTGTACTTTTTGTGTTCTTCTTGTTAAAATTTAAAAGTCTTTAAGTATTCTAGATTCGTGTTTTTTTATTATATATAGAAGAATTTTTTGCCAATATTTTCTTCTAGTCTGTGCCTTGCCTTTTCATTCTCTTAGCAGTGTGTTCCAAGAGCAGAAGATTTAATTTTAATGAAATCACATTTATCTTTTTTTTCCTTTATGGTTTGTGGTCTTTATTTCTTATTTAAGAAATCTTTGCCTACCCAATGTCACAAATGTTTGGGATTTTTTTTTGTTTCCTTCTTAAAGTTTTATAAAAGTTTCATCTCCTATCTTTAAACCTGTGATATGTTTTGAGTTTCATTTTATGTATTATAAAGTTTAAGGTTTTACTTTTCTGCATATGAATTTCCAAGAGGAACAATTGACTATCAAATTGTGAATAACTTTCTATTGACCATATAAATTCTGTACTCTATTTTGTGCTACATTGATCTGTTTGCCAACACAACACTGTCTTGATTTCTGTAGCCTCAGATTAAGTCTTGAAATCAGATGAATCCTCCAACTTCATTTATCTTTTAAAAATATTGTATTATCTGTTCTAACTTGTTTGCTTTCCATATATATTTTTGCATTAGCTTTCAAGTTTCTAAAAGCTGCCTGGAGTTTGACTGAACTTTTGTTGGTTTACAGAAGAGTTCAAACACGGCCTCAATCCAAAGAAATGCCTTTAGTGATAAAAATTCAAGGAATTACCTAATTAGAGAGCATAAGGGACTACCCTATTAGAGACGTATGAGAAACATGTGGGAATTATGTGGGCTTTTCATTAACTGTAACTAACAATAGAGTCAGCTTTTGTGTAAAGGTTAAGGTAGAGTACAAACCTGACATTTATAATCAATTAAAGAAGCTTGTCTTAGGAAATGCTAACTTTCAACAAGGTAGTTTGGTTTGCATGTTTATTCCAGCATAATTGTTAAAGAGACTACCTGTTCCATTATGGACCATGTGTTTATGTAGCCTCCAGATACCATTACATATATTGGCAAATCCCTAAAATGTTTTTAGAAAATGGAAGGTTTATTGATTCTACAAGCAAAATTTATTACTAAATAGGAATATCTTTAACATTTCTGTTAGCATGACTATTGATGAAACAACCTTGAATTTTTGTTTTGTTTTGTTTTGCAGTACGTGGGCCTATCACTGTTGTGGCCTCTCCCGTTGCGGAGCACAGGCTCTAGACATACAGGCCCAGTGGCCATGGCTCATGGGCCTAGCTGCTCCGCGGCATGTGGGATCTTCCCGGACCAGGGCACGAACCTGTGTCCTCTGCATCAGCAGTTGGACTCTCAACCACTGCACCACCAGGGAAGCCCACATCCTTGAATTTTTATGCTCTTTTTCTAGTAGTGACAATTCATGAAACAAAGAGGAAGTGCACAAAGTTCTACTTTTGCAAAAATGTTTGATTTTTTAATAATAGGAGAATTACGGAAATGTTATTTTTTGTATGCTTAAGAATCTTTTGAGTAATTATTATTACATTGTTTCTTAGCAATATATAGTGCTGATGTCTCCAGTGGGATCAAAGACTAATTTTCTACCTTTATTCAAATATCCAAGTAATTGTGCCAAAATAACATATTTTAATAATAGAATAAAGTGACAGGGTCAGTAATGTATTATGCTAGTGGAAGGGAATGGTGATGGTAGTGGTGGTGGTTATAATTAGCCATGCCAAGTATTAAAATTATAAACAAATATATTAGAGTAATAATTCATTGTAAAATAAATGGTTAGAAGTTAGATACTAACAATTTCAGAGTTTTCATCAATTTGTTTATTGATGGATAAAGAGACTCTGAGTTTAAAAAATTTTAAATTCATATTTCAGTACTCTTAAGTTCTTTTTCCTAATAAGATATATTGTGGGGTAAAAAATAGAATGATTTGACATTTGCCTATATAGGTATCTTCACTTTTGGAAAGTTCACTTTATGCCACTTGTCTTTTGCAAAAGACCTACGTTAGTACCTTTTTTGCTAGCTGAAAGAAATCCAAAGGGGGGTTTAGGTTTTACCAAAAAAAAAAAAAAAAAGTCAAAAAGCAAAAATAACGTTCAGCAGCAAGCCTTTATAGAGGCAGCACCAAGCACCTTCCTTGGGATCTACAGTTAGCGTCTCAATATCAAGCTGCCATAGGTTTGGAAAGTGTCTGTGACCATCTGTGTTTTACCTCAATTTGTTTTGTGCATCCATTAGCAAGATGTGTTTTAAGGTAATTGCTTCTTTGCTTTACAGACATTTCAGCTTACAAAAGTTTTCATAGAAATGCTCTACTTTGGGGTAGCAGGGTAAACCTGTATTCCAGACATCTATAATTTGCATTTACATTTAGCAGGTGTTAACTGGACTCATATAAATCAATATTCTTTTTGTCAAGGATCCTATCTAATCATCTCATAAGATAGTTCTCTTCGTGAAAGATTCAACCCAACCAACTTGGTTCCCAATTCTCCTAAAGCATGAAGTAATTGTATGATTTTTTTGTCATTAAATGCCATTTGACAAATATTTCTACTTCTCATACAACTGAAATGATGCTGAGGATGACTCTTTGTGAAGTTGCTTCAGAATTTCTAATTTCAGCATCTAGTTGTTCTGATATTGGTTGAATTCTCTGGTTTTATGAGGAATTATTATTTTTTAAAATTGTGTTAACAGTATATAAGGAGACAATGACCTAAGCAAGTGGACTGGAAAAACACTTTTAGTCATCCTGACTATAGTAACAACTCTTTTTTGTCAGAAACAACAGATTTAGCCATTTTTATATATCATATTTTTGTGTTGTTGTTTGATTGTTTGGTTTTCTGTTTTTAAATGGCTTGTTTGGTCATCAGTTTTCCCATACAAAGCCAAGTGATGCTTTCCACTTTCTTTTTTAGTTCTCTACATCAGTTTGTCCAAAGTGTGTCTCAACTTTAATTGTTCAGCCAAATACTGGCATTTTGATGTTGAGAATGCAGGGAAAGAAAATGATGAGCTATTATCACATTAGTGAATTAGTTCATTTAACTGAAAAATAAAAGTTTCTACATTACATTATTCTTTACTTGATTCCTTTGGCATTTTAGATATTCATCATAAATCAGAAAGAAAATCAATTTCCAAAATAATTTTGTAACATGGCAGAGCTCTTTCATCTTAGTAAACATTATCCATACGAGGTTTTCTAACAACCGGTTGGACTCAAATTACAGCTTTGTAATAAGACTTGTTCTATTGGATTTGCCTGTAACATTATTTTTATCCACTGCTATATATAAAAAGAACAATTTGACACTAGGTAATTGATTTGTATGATTTATATAATAAAATTATTGTTCAGAGGAATGTGACTAGGTTATTTAAAAATACCTTTTAGTTTAAAAAAAAACAAATTTATTTAATGAAATTCAAGATAAAGAACAAATGTATTTGATGTTTAAATTCAAAAAGGAAAATATCCCATGTGCTAAATGCAAGTTTCAAGAGAGTTGATTAAAATGTTAATAAAATGCCTACTAGTTAGTAAGAGGGTAAAGCTGTCAAGTGATATTTATTTTAAAATAATTTGAAAAAAAAAGAATATGGCAATTTACCAAGTGCTTCACGATGTTGTGGGATATATGATTACTTAAAAAAAAAAAATCTGTAACAGGGCTTCCCTGGTGGCGCAGTTGTTGAGAGTCTGCCTGCCGATGCAGGAGACACGGGTTCGTGCCCCGGTCCAGGAAGATCCCACATGCCACGGAGCGGCTAGGCCCGTGAGCCATGGCCACTGAGCCTGCGTGTCTGGAGCCTGTGCTCCACATCGGGAGAGGCCACACAGTGAGAGGCTCGCGTACTGCAAAAAAAAAAAAAAATCTGTAACATAACATTTTTGTTTATTCATAGTTTAAGAAATAAGGATACAGATACACCCCAGTTCAAACTTTTCATACTTCCTTGGAACCATTCTGTATAATGTTTTTGAAATCTCCATGTAGTATCTGTTGGACTGACTTATTAGTTAACTATTATCTGAGAAGGACCATTTAACATGGAGACAAATAAGCATTCCGAAAGAACACAAGACTGAAGTGCCAGTTCTGAGTTCCATTATAGCTCTTCCCACTCACTCACCAAGTGACTTAGGAAGTTTATTTCAATGAAAGTAAAGTTGACATTTAGGAGGTAATTGCTATGTTCTAGACACTGTGCTGGGTTCTTTGTGTTTTTTATTTGATTAAATATTAATAAATATCCTGAAATATGGATTATTCCTATCAGTTTACAGATAAAGAGGTCATGGCTAAAGATCAGAAAGCTAGTAAGTGGCAGAGTCAGGAATCAGCTTCAGATCTGTCTGACGCACATTCATGTTCTCAACTACTAAGCCATACTGACCCTTAAGTTGTATATTTCAATTTGTACATCTTTAAAATGAGGACATAATTTCTACTGTATCTACTCATAGAATTTTGTTGTAGATTTTAATTTTGTGAAAATGTATCCTTCCTTTCCACCCCAGTGGTAGCAGGTTTGTCTTGTGATATACTTTGATTAATGGCTTTTGAGTGGATATGACAGCATACCACAAATGTACAAAAGCTTTAATGCAAATTCAGCTTGGTCTGTTTTGTGCTTTTGCCCTCTGCCACAAGAATAGAATATCCCAGATAGCAGCTGTTCCTTTAGCCTGCATCATAGAATGAAATGTCAAGTGGAGCATACCTTCAGTTAAACCCACAGACCTATAGCAGAGACAAGAGACAAACTGCAAGCTTCATGAAATGTGAGAAGGAAATAGATATTTGCTTATGTAAACCACTTTGATTTATTGGGTTGATTGTTATCCAGCCAAAGCTGACTAAAATAGGTTGATATAATGATCAACTGTTAAAATGAATATAATATTATTATTTAAGTAGATGGTTATTTTCTCCTTGAGAAGCATCCACCTGAACAACTGCAAAAGTTTGGTTTTTAATGGATGACAAAACAGTGTCATTTATTATCACAGTTGGGAAGGAATAATTTTCTTAATTCATTATTGAGTCTTAAAATGTCAACATCCTAAGTATCTATGTTTATTACCATAAATAATATATTTATAAAAAATTCCCAAAGAGTTTCAAATAAAATTACTGCTGCATCTGAAAAACATTATTACATCCTGAAATGATATCTGCAGAATGATGCAATTTAAAGGTATTCTTTTTCTGGTCATTTCCCTCAGAATTGATTTGGGAAGAGTTTATATTTGCTTATGACAAGATTTAGTTATAATTATTAACTAAAGACTTAATGAGGGCTTCCTTGGTGGCGTAGTGGTTGAGAGTCCACCTGCCAATGCAGGGGACACGGGTTCGTGCCCCGGTCCGGCCCGGGAAGATCCCACATGCCGCGGAGCAGCTAGGCCCGTGAGCCATGGCCACTGAGCCTGCGCGTCTGGAGCCTGTGCTCCGCAATGGGAGAGGCCACAACAGTGAGAGGCCCGCATACCACAAAAAAAAAAAAAAAGACTTAATGAGATGATCTGATATTAGACCTTTGAAACTTTCCTCAATTTTATTAAATGTCTAGTTGTACTACAATTTTATCCATAAACTTTCAGTGACATGAAGGAAAGGTTTGTGTGTTTTTCATCTTCATATTTCCTGTTTGTTGCAAAAGCTGATCCAGAGAAAGCATTTAATAAATGGTAAAAATAGGTATTATTACAATTCAGAAATCCTAATTTATTAAAGCAAGTATCAAGGCATTAGAGAACCTTGCCCATCTATGTTTTTGTGCCTTTTCAGTAACCTAGTAGTCATAAACTCTATTTCTATATCACTTGGCAATTTACAAAGCACTTCATATGCCTCATCTTATCCAGGTTTTACAACTATGTGAGCTGTATCTACTTCTGATTTACATATAGGGACTCAGAGTTATTGCCCAAAATCACATTTAGTAGGTGTTAAAATCAGGATTGATCAACTTCTTACTCCATAGCTTATGCTCTTTCTTCTCAGTCATTCTGCTTAGAAAGTGAATACTGAGGCAGGAAAACAAATCAGAAAAAATAGAAATATTTCTGTCTTATGACCTTTTTCATTATCTAGAAAATTGAGAAATTTATGGTTCGAAAATATACTCATAGACTAGCTCTAATTTTGTAAACTCTACAGATTATACTTCTAATATGAAACAAAAATTGAGTATATTTTACAGGAATTCTAGAGAATCTCAAAGTAAATGCCAATGTTATTTGTATAAGCTTTACAAGTGTTAGAAAATTTAAGGATAAAATAAACCTAAGAGAAGAACAAATATCTTAAAGAATTTCAAATCAAAGTATTCAGTTAGGAAGGACAAAATCCTATTAGCATAATCTTGTTAAAATGAAGTATCACCTAATTTTGCTTATCATACATCCAAATTATATTTAACTCCTTGAAGACGTGTCAAAATATGTTAATGCCACTAATATACTAAATAATACAAAACTTTCTGAAGATAAGTATGACTTTTTCTAAAATTAGATTGTTAGGTTAAACTCTGATAAAATATTTCATTTCTTTATAGAGGTATCATTAATTTTAAAGAAGTACTTGTCAATTTACAAGTATTTATTGAGACTTCCTTCTGTTCATTACTTTGTAGATAGATGAGATGTCCAGATTGTGGTAGGAAACCTTACGTTGGTCCCCAATGATTCCTGCTTCCTGGTGTCTGTATCCCTGTGTTATCCCTTTCTCTCAAATATAAGTGGGACCTAGTGACTTTCTTCTCACAAATAGAATAGTGAAGAAACCTTGGGTTGTCACTTCCAAGATTAAATTACAGAGACTCTGGCTTCCATCTTTGGCATCATCTCTTACTCAGTTTTTCTCAGAGCCCTCACTCTGGGGAAGACAGCTGCCATGTTGCAAGCTGCCCTATGGAAAGGCCCAACTGGCAAGAAACTGATGTGTGTGGTCAATCAGTGATTACACGAGACCTGGCAACAGCCCTGGGTATAAGTTTGGATGCAAATCTTCCCATAATTGAGGCTTGATATGACCAATGACTCCAGCCCCAGCTGACACTTTGGAGACTGCAGCCTCATGAGAGACTCTGAGCCATGAGAAAACCTGAGCTGAGCCAGAGGCACCCAGCAAAGCCAAATTCAGATACTTGACAGACAGACACTGTGAGATAATAAATGTTTGTTACTTAAGCCACTAAGTTTGGGGGTAATTTTTTATGCAACAATGGAAAACTAATACATAGGGCATATTCCATCCTCACAAGATCTTAATAATAAATTAAGATTTTAATGAAACATTACACAGAAGTCCAAAAACTGATGACATAAAATGGGTGGATAAATGCAAAGGAGGTAGGACTATAGTCAAGCCTCAACAACTAAATTCTTTAATTGATTATTTACTTGTTCCTGAAATTGGAGAAAAGGATTTTATGTAATGTTTTAAACTTTCATCTTTATGCATATTATTATGTCATTAATGATAATAATCACTTTCTGTTAACCACTGGAACATGCTGGTATATGAATAGGGCTCATGTTAGAATTAGTTTGGAAGACCAGCATGTCCTTTGTGATTTCATAGTATCTGGCCTCGCACAGGAGATAAAATTAAGATCTACAGATTTAAGGTAGTACAAATTCCTCTTTTAAGTGAACATCTGCTATTATTTTATTGGTCTGGATCTATTTTTTCTTGTCATAAAATATGAATTGAATTCTCTTGGGCAACTAGCTCTAGAAGTGGGCTCTGATTGCCTAATTAGTCAATTATCATATTCCTTCTCCTTGGCCTTATTAGTTCACTCAGTTTGGGCCAATAGGAACCAGGCCCAAGACCCTCTTAACTGAAGGAGAGAATCAATTTCTTTCCTCTGTCTCAACCTCTCTCTCTCAATTTCTTTCTGTCGTCTTGAATCCAAAAGTGCATACACTGGAGCTATTCCCCATGTCATTTCACTACATGAAGTCTGAGAATGAAGCCAACACAGCAAAGAGAGCAGAATTGATAGGAGAGGGAGAGAAATCAGGCCCTGGTGCTCTTGCAGTGTCAAGAGGCCAACTCAGATTTTGGGATTCCTAATGAAAAAGCCAATGGATTTCCACTCTGCTTAAGACAGTGTCTTTGAGTATTTATTTATTTACATTGCATTCACTCAGTTTATTCATTTTTTCAACAGAATTTACTCTGAGTGCTTATTCTTTGCAAGTAAGTATCCCAATTGTTATAAGAATTAAATGTGTGTAGGACTAAGTACCCATACTCAAGATCCAATAGGGAAAGAAGATGTGCCCGCAAATATTTCTTTTATCTGGAAGTGTGCAATAAATACCATATATTTTCCTCCTTCTTTACTTCTAATGTTTTCAGTTTTGGTTATAATCCTTACCTGTTGATAAACTCTGCTGCAAACTGCCTGCCCCCTCGCTATACCTCCCTTACCATCTCTCTTATTTCATGTCCTACCACTCTGCCCTTGGCTGACTCCACTCCAGCTCTTACTGGAACACGCCCATCAAACCACAGTCTCAAGGTCTTTGCACCTGATCTTTCCTCAGTCTGGAATTCTCTCTCCACACAGATCCACAGGGCTTGCTGCCTCATATCTTTTAGGTTATTTCTCAAATGTCACATTTAAATAAGGCATTACTTGTCCCCTTTCAAAATTGATTGCCCCCTCATACACACTACATATCTCTTTTCCTTGGCTTTTATTCCATCGCATTAATCACCATTTGACTATGTTATATAGTCTATATTTCCTCTCCACTTTGATTTTATTTTATGACCTCCACCAGAAAATAAGCTTCATGAGGGCAGGGATTTCGAGGAGATTGACACAGAAGCAGACACTATGCGTGGGTGTAAGGATAGAATATGATAGAAAAACAACTAATATAACCCAAAGAATTGGGGGAATTTCTGAAAAAGCCTGAGCCTGAATACTAAAGAATGAATTTCAGAGAGCCAATCAAATGGACAGAATATAACAACTGCAGCACTGGTCTGTCAACAGAGCTCAACGTTTCTATCATGCCTTCCATCAACCAGCATTTTCACTGGTATCCTTTTCCCAAATATATGAAATCAGAAGTAAAAACCTATCAAGTTTTATTATCTCATAAGACTCAAAGAAGAGGATGGTCTCATTCCTTTTGGCTTAATGCTTTACCTCTTCTAGGAATACAAATTCATTTAAGCCTGAGATATTTCTTTCAACCCCATATTATTTTGATTATTGGCTTTTCAATATGAAATAAAACTTATTTATGAATACAGAGAAAAATTTTAAGCAAGACAATATAGTTAATTTAGAAATAAGAGTCGGGCTTCTCTGGTGGCGCAGTGGTTGAGAGTCCGCCTGCCGATGCAGGGGACACGGGTTCGTGTCCCGGTCCGTGAAATTCCCACATGCCTCGGAGCGGCTGGGCCCGTGAGCCACGGCCGCTGAGCCTGCGCATCCGGAGCCTGTGCTCTGCAACGGGAGAGGCCACGACAGTGAGAGGCCCGTGTACCACAAAAGGAATAAAATAAAATAAAAAGTAAGAGTCGGGACTTCCCTGGTGGCGCAGTGGTTGGGAGTCCACCTGCCAATACAGGGGACACAGGTTCGATCCCTGGTCCAGGAGGATCCCACATGCCGCCGAGCCACTAAGCCCATGTACCACAACTACTGAAGCCCACTTGCCTAGAGCCCATGCTCCACAACAAAGAGAAGCCACCACAATGAGAAGCCCACACACCGCAATGAAAAGTAGCCCCCTCTCACCACAACTAGAGAGAGTCTGCATGCAGCAACGAAGACCCAACACAGTCAAAAATAAATAAAATAAATAAATTTTAAAAAAAGATAAACTGAGGCATATTAAACATTAAAAAAAATTTAGAAAAATAAGTCATACTTGTTTGTCATAAATTCATAGGACTGCTAGTTTTTAATTTCAATTATTTTTGCAAATTGGAGTTTTAAAATTACGTTAGCAAAACTATGCAACTCAAACGTCTGGTTTCCATCTCCATATGTAAGGATTTTGGAAGTTGCCACTCCATCCTAACAGCAAGGAAAAAACTGAACAGACTGAAAAATCAACAACTCTTCTTGGATCTATAAGAGAGGGGAGAACACAGGCAAACTATATATATGTATATATATATGTGTATCTCCTCTCTCCTCACCCAGTTCCTCTTAGTTCTATCATCTTGATTAGTGTGGTACATTTTTTACAATTGATGAGCAAATATTGGCACATGATTATCAACAAAAGTTCATAGTTTATGTTAGGGTTCACTCTCTGTGTAATACATTCTATGGGTTTTAACAAACATATGATGTTATATATCCACCATTAGAGTACAATATAGAATATTTTCACTGCCATAAAAATCCCCTGTGTCCCCTCCTATAGTCTTACTTAAGGGAAAAAAATCCGTATATCCTTTTAATAAGTTTTCCAGGCAGTTATTAAATATTTGCTTTTACCAACACCCTTCTTCCGACTGCCTCTGGAAAAGCCAACCAGATATGATATATATAGAAAAGAGTATGTGTGTCACCTGGTGGAGTGTGGGGAGAGAGTGTTTGTTTGTTTGCTCTCTTACAACTGGACAATTAAAGAGCCAAATGAAAAATAAGCAAAACTTATTAACTGGTCATAAAAGTATGAAAGTATTAACTACGAATAAAGTATTATGGAGGTTCACTAAGCCAGGTAGAAGCTAGAAATGACATCCGGGAAATACTATGCAAGTTTAACATAATTTTATAGGAATAGAGCAGTGACTCAGGTTATTAGGTTATATGTTTAAAACAGCAGTTCTCTATCTTTATTGTGCATCAAAATCACGTTAGGTACTTTTTTTTTTTTTTTTGCGGTACCCGGGCCTCTCACTGTTGTGGCCTCTCCCGTTGCGGAGCACAGGCTCTGGACGCGCAGGCTCAGCGGCCACGGCTCACGGGCCCAGCCGCTCCGCGGCACATGGGATCTTCCCGGACCGGGGCACGAACTCGTGTCCCCTGCATCGGCAGGTGGACTCTCAACCACTGCGCCACCAGGGAAGCCTGGTACTTATTAAATTTAAACTTTGTGTTCAACTCTCAGAGAATCTAAGTATTGCTGATGTGGTGGCATCCAGAAATCTGCTATTGTTAACAAGAAAGTAATGATTCTGATTGAAGTAGTCCACAGACCAGACCAGGAGAAATAATCTTGAAAATGGGCCAAACTTGAGCTCTCAGGCAGCTCTGCATAATTGCCCTGTGTAAAGGAACATATTTGTGCTCACTGTCAAAACAGACAGGTAGACATCACCTCACCAATTGACCCTGGCCTACCCATTCACTGTGTATATGAATTCTAGATTATTTTACTGATGGTTTCCAGGAAAGTAAAGCTTCCTCTCGAAAGCTGTTCCAGTATATAATTGTCATTGTATTCAAGAAGTTTTCATGCTTATGTGAACTCTATTGTAATTTCTATGATTTGTCAATGTGTGCCTATTCTGTTTTGTTTATGACTCAGTGATGACTAACAAGTGACCTCCATTCTCCATGTGAAAACAATGATGGAACCAATTCCAATCATTTTCTTCTTTCAGATTAACTCTCTCCCACCACTTTAACCTTTCTTCAGAGTGCTTCTTCTCCATCCCTTGACTCATTTTTATTATCCACCAGATTCTTTTCATCATCTTAAAGCTATTGAAAACTGACACAATAATCTGATTGTTACTAATGTAGAATATAGTAGAATGATTCTAGAACTCTGTAAGGGCAACTTTCAGACTGCTACTACTAGTGGTATTTAAATAGGGCTGTGTGGTTTACAAAATGTTTCCAGGTGCATTATTCTACTTATTAGATAACTCTGTGAGGTGGGTTTTAGTACCTTAATTTTATAGATGAAAAATATCTAGTCTTAGAAGTGGTAAAGGGCTCGACTCCAACTTATACAACAAATATGTAACATGCAAAATGTTTACTCAAATTCCCTGCACTCATTACTACTCCTGTATATTTCATTTTAATATGGGATAGCAGGAAATCAGTGAAATGGCAGATCTGACTGTGAGCGTCAAGAACAGTAGTTAAGTTTCATACCTGTCCACGAATTATTCTAGAATGCAAGCCAACAACTCTATTCTCACCACAGTCCTCCAGATGAAGTTTTGTTCAAGACTGGACTTGATCTTGTGCTATACTACTGCAATGGAATCACCTCCAACTCCCAACCAGGCTGCAGATTTATATTCTTGCTGGTCATCTGTCTTTTTATTTTAATTAATTAATTAATTTATTTATTTATTTTTGACTGCGTAGGGTCTTCGTTGCTGCGCACGGGCTTTCTCTAGTTGCGGGGAGTGGGGGCTACTCTTTGTTGTGGTGCACGGGCTTCTCATTGTTGTGGCTTCTCTTGTTGTGGAGCATGGGCTCTAGGTGAGCAGGCTTCAGTAGTTGTGGCTCACAGGCTCTAGAGCACAGTCTCGGTATTTGTGGCGCACGGGCTTAGTTGCTCCACGGCATGTGGGATCTTCCCAGACCAGGGCTCGAACCAATGTCCCCTGCATTGTTAGGAGGATTCTTTTTTTTTTTTTTTTTGCTGTACGTGGGCCTCTCACTGTTGTGGCCTCTCCCATTGCGGAGCACAGGCTCCGGACGCGCAGGCTCAGCGGCCGTGGCTCACGGGCCCAGCCGCTCCGCGGCATGTGGGATCTTCCCGGACCGGGGCACGAACCCGCGTCCCCTGCATCGGCAGGCGGACTCTCAACCACTGTGCCACCAGGGAAGCCCGTTAGGAGGATTCTTAATCACTGTGCCACCAGGGAAGTCCCTGGTCATCTCTTTGAATGCACTAGATAACAGAGAATTTTAAAGTTGTGTCTGAATTCAGTTCCACAGTGATGCACACTTTTTTCCTTCTCTGAGTCACTGTTTTCATTGTTTTAGTGAGATTTACCCAGATAGAATTTACATACATAAAATTGTACTAAAATTCACCTTTCTTTGTGTGGCCTCCAATTAGTTTTGACAAATGCATGTAATAATCTAACCACCACAACAATCAAATGTAGAATATTTCCATCATCTCCCCCCACATCCTCATATAACCCTTAATTGTCAAACCTCTGCTTTACCTCCACCTCTTGGAAACTAGTGATCTGATTTTAGCTATTATACTTTTACTTTTTTCAGATGTTACACAAATAAAATATGAAGTCTAATTTTTGAGTCTAATTTCTTTCACTTACCATAATGCTTTGGAGATTTGTTTGTATTATTGGGTTTAGTGGTAGTTTGTTTTTTTTAACTTCTGAGTAATATTCCTTTACTGATGGACACGGGTTATTTCTGGTTTTTGATGTTATGAATAAAGATGCTATAAACATTCATGTATAGGTGTTTGTGTAGACATATATTTCTTTCTTGTTCAAAAATAACTATGAGTGGTTTTGTAGGATTATCTGGTAAGTGTATGCTTAACTTTATAAAAAGCTGCCAAACTGTTTTCCAAAGTATTTGTACCACTTTGCATTCCTACCAGCGATGTAAATGAGCTCCAGTCTCTCATCACCTTCACCAACACTTGTATGGTTCGTTTTTCTGTTTTTAACTTTAGCCATTCCAGTAGATCTGTAGTAAACTTTGGTTTTAATTTGCATTCCCTTAATGATATGTGACGTTGGGCATATTTTCATGAGCTTATATGACATCTATCTCATCTTTGGTGAAGTGACTTTTCAAAACTATTGTCCCTTCTTTAGTTGAGATTTTTTTCTGAGTTTAGAGTTTTAAAAGTTTTTATACTAAATACAAGTATTTGTATCAAATATGTATGGCAAGTATTTTATCTCAGTATATGGTGTAACTTTTTTACTTTCTTAATATCTTTCAAGGAGAATTTTTTTTTTTTAGTTTTGTGAAGTTAAATTTATCAAAAAAATTTTTGGCAGTTCGTGATTTTTGTTCTCTAATATATGATTATGTTTTCTTCTAAAAGTTTTATTGTATTAGTGTAGCTTTGTGATATATTTCAAATTACCTTTGTTTTGGCATATAGATATCCAGTTTTTCCAGCATCATTTTTTGAAAAGACTATTCTCTCTCCATTACCATGACATCTTTATTGAAAATCAAGTGATCATTGTGTAGCGGGGTGGCCCTTATTTCTGGATGCTCTCTTTAGATTTATTGATCTACATGAATAGCCTCTCACTAATACAACACTATCTTGATTACTATAGCTTTATAGTATATCTTAAAATCGGATAATGTGAGTTCTTTCATGTTTTGACTATTTTTTATTAGTTCATATGAATAAATTGAACGTGGTGAAAGAAAAAGCACAGAACAAAAGTGCAATGCAAAAAAAAAGTAAAAATGAAACAAAGGAAAGACTGTTAGACAAGAAATACATCCTCCCATTCAGTTGAATCATATTATGTCAGCTGTTCCCCCCTGATTTCCAAGGGTCCTGATACTTAATCTGTATTATTTTCTGATAAATGCCTCTGGACAGTTATTTTATCTTAGTAACTTGGAACATCTTAATAAAGCTAAGTTTAAGAACTTAGATGGGATTAAAAGTGCACAGTTTATATAAAGCAAAAGTATACCTTTTATTTCAAATACAAAATATATAGAATGTTCACGCATTAACACTGTCAACCTGTAAGACACCAGTATTCTTCATTACTGCATGTTCTTCTATTTACCTGCTATCTGTGTACGACATGTCAGGACTATGCTACCAGGACACTGTTACTTAACGGTCAAGATAAATACAACAAAGATGGTGACATTCTGACAATCTGAAAACAGTCTTACTGATGGAGGAAAGGAATCCTATGTACCTTTTCAGTATTTGGGAATTATTTTACACATTTGGGGAAGAGGTGGTCAGAGCAGAGAGGAGAAATCACTAGTGTCCTGTAGTTATTCTTCAATGGTACAAGTGGGACTTCTTAATGTCTTTGAGGATGTTTCTGATCATCAGTTAGGTTTGAGAACTATAGACCCTCTGCTAAGGCCCCATTACCCTTCCCATCTTGCCAGTCTTGTAATGTATTCACTTATTTATTTTTATTCAAAGAAAAACAAAATTATATAAACAAATATATGTTAATGCAACATTATGTGAAAATATGCTCATAGCTCTTTGGATTCTAAATACAGATAATGCAGCGTGAATATTCATGGTGTAGTTAACTGGACTGCATATTCTTATTTGCACTGAAAATTGATGGGGATAAATGAAACAGCCTTGCATACAAATTCTTTTGACTACTTGCTTTCAACATCCTATTGCTTTCCAGCCCTATTTAGCTCCATTTATACTGCCTTTTGCATACAAGTGAAAATCATCCACAATATTGTAAATACATGTTAGAGATATAATCCATTAGTCCATGCCACAAGTGAGGAAGAGGAAAACAGATCACAAACTAAAAAAATGCATCAGTGGACATGAATCCATTAGGAAGGAGGGTGGGGTCTTCTTATGACTGTGAAATGTACAAAATCAATGTCATTTTTCTTAAGACTACGTAGTCAAAATGACGTAACTCTGATGCATTATAAAGATGAAGTCCAAGGTGACCAAAATGTAACCAAAAAAAAAAAAATCTTTGCCAGTAACCAAACTAAAAGCTAAGTAAGAACTATTTAGTCTTTTCTTTTAAAACATGAACTTTGTCTGTTTTATTTGTTCTTACATTCCCACATCCAGAGCAGTGCCTTGCATACAGAAGGTGCACAATAAGTGTTTTTCTAAATGAATCCAGACCTGTTTTATTGCAGATAATGCTTCTTTTCATTGCCTCCAGTTATTCCATTTACGAAGTATTTTCCCAAGATCTCTCCATAACTCTCAGAGATGTCATTTTCATTTTAGAGTTAAAGTTCAGAAGAGGAGAAGTGACTTACCCCAGGTCATTCAGTCAGTGGCAGAGCTGAACTTCAAACCTAGATCTCCAGGGCCAGAAAGCCTCAATGTCCACAGCACTCCCAATAACCTGTCCCACAGTAGGAAAGCAGTGAAGAAGCCAGTCCCCACAACGCAGAGCAGGCCGGTTCCCAGAAGAGTTACTCTGCATGGACACCAGGTGGCGCCCATCCACCGAGTAGTTACCCTAGTCTTTGATAGCAACTTGATAAGGTAAAAAAAGTTTATCAGAAACCAAAGTTTGAACCATCAGTTTCATTTGCTTCCAACTGCCCTGCTTTTCCTTCATTGACCACTCGCTCTTTGGGTCTCAGTTTCCCTTCTGTCAAATGTAAATATTAACAGGTACTTCCTAACCAGGCGATACGTTATGGTGCCCATGCACAGCCCATATTCAACAAGCATGCATCCTACTTCTTCCGATAGGGCCCAGGGTAATCTCCAGCTGTACAAAATTCTTCTTAGCCCTGCACATTGCCAGAGAATGATTTCCAGCAGGAGTGAGAAGGAAATTCCTTTTTGTTGATCACCTACTGTGGTAGGTGGGAAAATGACCCCTACATCCTAATCCCTGGAGCTTGTGAATGTTACTTTATGTGGCAAAGTGGGGGGGGGGGGTGGCTCCTTTGCAGATGTGATTAAATTAAGGATCTTGAGATGGGGAGATTATCCTGGATTATCAGGTGGACCCTAAATACAATTGCCTGTATCCTCAGTAAGAGGAAGACAAAGGGAGATTTTACACAGACAGAGCAGAAGGCACAGGTGTGGCTTCAAATCAAAGAATACCAGCAGCCACCAGAAGCTAGACAAGGTCAGGAACAGATTATCCCCTAGAGCTTCCAAAGGGAGTGCAGCCTGGCCCACACCTTGATTTTGGTCCAGTGAAACAGGAGCAGAACTGCGACCTTGGGGCCGAGGCAGGGCAGAAATCCCACCTATGAACTGGGTTCAAGATATGCTGGAGGCAGGGAAGGGAGCACACTACTGGGGACACCCAGACTTTAGGTCTGCTCACCAACCATGGTGATTCCAGAGGGTGCTGTCTAGAGATGTCTTTGAGTTCCTTTCACACACACAGAGACTGTCTTGCCCCAGACTCTGCCAGAAGGAGTGGAGGGGCTGGTAGGGGGGCAGGTGAACCCAGCATCTCTGCATCGTCTTTCCCGCGGCACCCCTCCCTCCACTGCTGCAGATCGGAAGAGCACCATCATGCTGTGGGTCAGAGGTCTGCTTAGGCAGGAGATAGATCTGAAATATACTCAGTGTGTTATTTTGGGCTACTTAAGGAACTATTTAGTCTTGATCTTTTATTTATTTATTATTTATTTATTTATTTATTTATTTTTGCGGTACACGGGCCTCTCACTGTTGTAGCCTCTCCCGTTGCGGAGCACAGGCTCCGGACGCGCAGGCTCAGTGGCCATAGCTCACGGGCTGCCGTCCCGGACCGGACCGGACCGGGGCACTAACCCCTCGGCAGGCGGCCTCTCAACCACTGCGCCACCACCGGGGAAGCCCGTGATCTTTTATATTTAATACCTAGGTAGTTGAAACCCAAATGTTCTTTTAATGGTTTCTTTTATAATTCATGGACTTTAACCTTGGATTGATCCTTCTGAGTCAGAGAAACAATTTTTTATAAATTTTGATTTAAAAAATCATCCTTAAATAACCTTCTCTTAATTCATTTCCTTCCTATGGTTTGTTACATTGACTTTAAGATTATTCTAAATTATTTTTATAAGAAAAGGTTTCAGATTGATTACATTTCCCTCAGTATTTCATATTTTTGCTTTAAGAGTCTAAATATTGTATATCTTTGATTATCTTCTTGCAACCAAGTCAAGTCCTACCCTAGCTGGCTTAGTATGCATTATAGTGATGGAAACGTAGTCCAGGATTTTGTTAAAAAACAACCTATTGCTGTCACCTACGGCAAGTATCAAATAAGCAAATGTTTTTCAGTGTCTTCAAGAACCACATACTACTGGAGTCACATACACATTACTGGACAGAGCAACATGAAAAAGAGGTAGGCCATTCAGCCTTTGAAAGTCAGAATGACTTTCATCATGAACCATATGGTTACTGAATTTCAGCATATCACATTTTCCTTTCAAAATGATTTCTAAGTATTTCTCTAAATGGAAGTAATGATGATTCCAAATTGAAATTCTGTAAAATAAATTAGAGCTTTAAATAAATTTATTGGACTTTGGAACTTATGATAATGGCTTGGCTCAGGTTTAAGATAAAAATAAGAATCTGTCCTTTAAGCTATGATCTTTGAATTTCTGTTTTATTTAGATGTGTTCAATTTTCACTCCAAAAGTAAATTTAAAGGTGCTTGATTTTTCTAATGTCTTCCTGCTTAAAGATTACTAGCATTTTCAGCTGAGGAAAACACACTGGATTTTTCAGTTTTTCGCCATCTATATTATTTTTTAAATGAAAACCTTAAAATGGAAGAGCAAAACAAAGCAACAACAAAAAAAGACTTATTATTAGATGGGTGATTTAGCCAAAGGTTTGAGTAGAATCTTAAGGTTGATGGATGATCTTTAGACTATTTTTCCTTAGATATTTCATAATCTGGGACTATATTCAGGCCTAACTGCCCTACCTAACTTCCATACCATTGACGCAAATATTCTAACTAAGAAAAAAATGAAATCAGCTGCTAAAAACACATTTTAAGAGCAAGAAAAACAGTTTCTTCTCCCTTTACTGAAAATGTAGTTGGAGCCCACAAAATCCCTGGCTTAATAAATAATAAGGGAACTTCAGCAATTCTACAGGACTAGTGTCAGTAAGGACACAGTGAATGACCTTTATCACTGACTCTTGAATTCAGGCCTACAAGGTCATAGATAAAACTTTCTTTTCACCTTCCCAACATTCTAGAGCACTCTTATCTGTACCCAGTACTCTCTATCTTCCCTCTTGCCTTTTCAAAGTCCCTATGGTAAGGTATCATCTAGGATTTCTTTGTACTACGTATTTCCCATTAATGTTTCTTCTTTCTACTTCCCCTTAAAATTGAAATGCTAGTTTTTGTAATAATTTTTTCACTCTTTGGTGGTATTACTAAACCCGGTCTATGCATTTTTCTATCATCCTATCTCATTGATTCTAACATGCATATTTTTTTCATTTAGTAGCTTCTGAATTTACATCTTATATTTGATGTGTATAATTGACATAGTAATGTTTTGTTTTGCTCCCCTAAATGACGTTACTGTGTCAGTTGTGTTTCTTTCAATGGTGTTATGGAATAAAAGAAATACGTTTACCTAAATATTATTTCTGTAACACTAGTGGTATACGAGTGATTCTAGATGAGGCATTAATGAGCATTCTATTTCATGTTAATAACTGTGTGTGTATTTTAATGTAGGATAGGAAAAGTAAAAGATTCACTTGAAACCCTTGACTTTACAGGTATTACTACTTAGGGTAAAACTAAGTTAAAAATTGATTGGATTGCTATAAACTTCCCCCTTAGAACTGCTTTTGCTGCATCCCATAGGTTTTGGGTCGTTGTGTCTCCATTGTCATTTGTTTCTAGGTATTTTTTTATTTCCTCTTTGATTTCTTCACTGCTGGTGGGAATGTGAATTGGTTCAGCCACTGTGGAGAACAGTATGGAGGTTCCTTAAAAAACTACAAATAGAATTACCATATGACCCAGCAATCCCACTACTTGGCATATACCCTGAGAAAACCAAAATTCAAAAAGAGTCATGTACCAAAATGTTCATTGCAGCTCTATTTACAATAGCCAGGACATGGAAACAACCTAAGCGCCCATCATCGGATGAATGGATAAAGAAGATGTGGCACATATACACAATGGAATATTACTCAGCCTTAAAAAGAAATGAAATTGAGCTATTTGTAATGAGATGGATAGACCTAGAGTCTGTCATACAGAGTGAAGTAAGTCAGAAAGAAAAAGACAAATACCGTATGCTAACACATATATATGGAATTTAAGGGAAAAAAATGTCATGAAGAACCTAGGGGTAAGATAGGAATAAAGACGCAGACCTACTGGAGAACGGACTTGAGGGTATGGGGAGGGGGAGGGGTGAGTTTTGACAGGGCGAGAGAGAGTCATGGACATATACACACTAACAAACGTAGTAAGGTAGATAGCTGGGGGGAAGCAGCCGCAAGGCACAGGGATATTAGCTCGGTGCTTTGTGACAGCCTGGAAGGGTGGGATGGGGAGAGTGGGAGGGAGGGAGACGCAAGAGGGAAGACATATGGGAACATATGTATATGTATAGCTGATTCACTTTGTTATAAAGCAGAAACTAACACACCATTGTAAAGCAATTATACCCCAATAAAGATGTTTAAAAAAAAAAAAAAAATTGATTGGATTCAAAGAAAAACCCAAAGTAAGTAATACTACAGAAACTACAGATGAGTCAGGAAAATCATGTCTCATAAGGACAAGGGATGTGCCTTATTCATCTTTGGATCCCTGGGGCTTCATAATTAGCACAAGCTTATTGAATTTCTTTGAAGACTGAATATTTATCTCATTGAAGTTAGATTATGTGACAAAAGATTTACCCCAAAGACTGAGGTATTTAACCTATGAAAATTGTTTTTCAGGAATAGATGTGTTCTAAAGCAGAAGCTTATGATTCTGAATGATTTTAATTAGTAGATAAAATAGATATGTGATCTCTGTGTGTGTGGAAGGTGTTGACTGTTTCCACCACCACCACCAGCTTTGCCCATTCATTCCTCTGCAAACCTGAAGACAGAAGTCATTCTCATTATACTCCTTCTGTAGAAGGCCTGCTCACCCCTATTTTAAAAACTTGAGAATTAGAGTAAAGCAGAAGTGTCTAAACTGTTATGTTTCATAAATACCTTTTCACTATGTGATACATAGAGTAGAATACAGGTTTAACACTTGGGTTGTTTGTTAGGGTTAGGGGTTTGATTTCCCTCTACCTTGGCACTTGTCTCTCCTCACTCTGTATATAGGGTTTAATGCCAAGGGTTTGAGCTCCAGGAGGATGACATCATGGGTTGGTATGTTTTTCTATCCTTTTGGGAATCTTGGCAAGGGACTATAAGAACGGATTCTGGAAATACTCCCCATGCATCTGCAAATTTCAAGAATACAGAGAGAGCCCAGTCTCAGACCTGGGTGTAGAGAAGGGCTTTATATTATACCCGTGTGGTGAGAAATTATTGTAAGCAATAAAATAAGCACTAGACTGGAAGTCAAATGTCCTGTTCTCATTTATACCATCACTGTTTTGTTCTAATTTGTTCCTCCTTTCTTCGTAGCTCAGTTTTTCTTTGTTGTAAGAATAGGGGCTTGATCCAGATAGATGATTTCCGAGGCTCCTTCCATCATGAAGTTTCCTTGATTCTATCACAGTTAGCATAGTTAGACTATCGATGGGATAAAGAAGGAATATAAAGTTAACGAGCTTAACTGTCATTACCCACCTGCATGAATGTTTATTAGAAAAAGAACAACCCCCTGCATGTCATCAAAACAGATGATTCACTGTTAATTCCTTTGTTGACCTCTCCCACTTCCCTCCAAAATGATTTATTCCTGTTTTATAAACAGACTTAGATTATGAATAAAAATAACCAGAGTGATGGCCTCCATAGGTTCCCTGAGTGGCCTGAGTGTTTATATGGAATTACAAAGAATCCTTACAACAAAGGGCATGTTAACCATAAAGAGTACCAGTGTGCAGTACATGTTGTATGAGTGTGTGTGTGTGTGTTTATCACAAAGTTGTTACAATTTACAGAAAAAAAGAATATGTGAAACATGTTCCCCTTTCAGATGAATCCTTTAAAGTAAACTTTCAAGTAAAACTCCCAAATGGATCTAGATTACAGCCAACTGCCTCCACCCTATCCCCAGTGACAAATACAAGACAGCTGCTAAATTTAACGTGCCTTTACTGGAACACGGGTGCCTCCTTCACAATAGCAGGCTATGTGCTGCCAATCCACAGGATGTACTCAGTTTCTGAATTGCTGTACAGCAGCCCTGCTGATCCTTAATCCTTGTGAATACAGCACTGGCATGTGGCCAGGACCTTCAGAGAATTCATTTTTAAAGGAACAAAAGCAAAGAAAAAAGCTCAAAGCAACATATTAAGACACATCCTGTGAGGGAAAAATTTTGAGATGAGGAAAAAATTATTCAATAAATACATTTAAAGACAGGCATCTCCAACAGACAGATAATTTGTATCCTAAAAGTTCATTTGCAGACCAGCTGTTAGGAACACATTCTCTGTAGAAACAATGTTTTACTTGTCAGCTGTGTTCTCAGGTAAGGCCATATAGTCCTATTTAATTAAGAGTGTTTCTGATGTAGGTAATATACAAATGATATTGAATCCACGACTTATATCAATATGTCTGTCGAAAAGGTAATCAGATATGCATCGTGTCTGCTGTCAGCCTGGTTCATTCATTTGTTCGTTCATGCAGTTGTTCACCGAGAATTAATATGTTGCAGGTGGGAATAATGTGGCTAACAAAACAGGTGTCATCCCTACCTTCATGGAGCTTTTAAAATCATGATTGATGTTGCTTAGATACTGGCTACATGCAAAAAAGGCAAATGGATTTTCCAATATACAGTATTCACAATTATGACTCAGTCATGGGACCTATATTTACAGGTAGGACAAATGGGATGGGAAAGGGGGGGAGTCAATTCAATGAGTGACATAATATATCAGATATGGGTGTCAGCAACTTGGGTCTGAGTGGTCATGTTAGCAGCTAGTATCTACGGCTTGGGAAAAACTGTCAAAAGGTAAATAGGTTAGAGTATCATCAGTGGGAGAGATATTTACCTGCATGGTAGTCATCTATCTCTAAATTAGAAATATAACCTTCCAGTACTGATATATCAATAACTTCTTATGCCTGTCTTAAGGGGTTAAGGGATTAGGCCCTGAAACTCATTTATGTCTGTGTGTCTTGGACCTGTTGAATTTGTCTGAAGCATAGTCATTAGCTAAGATAAGGATGATCCTTTCTTTAGATGAGACTTCATTTCTTTACCTATTTTCTTCAGCATCTGGGTCCAGCATCTGGGTCCAGTCTCACCTGCGATCATGTGGCAGGCACCATCATCACTGGAGCCCATTTGCTTTTTTTTTTTTTTTTTTTTTTTTTTTTTTTTTTTTTTTTGCGGTACGCGGGCCTCTCACTGTTGTGGCCTCTCCCGTTGCGGAGCACAGGCTCCAGACGCGCAGGCTCAGCGGCCATGGCTCACCGGCCCAGCCACTCCGCAGCATGTGGGATCCTCCCAGACCAGGGCACGAACCTGCGTCCCCCGCATCAGCAGGCGGACTCCCAACCACTGCGCCACCAGGGAAGCCCCCCATTTGCTTTTTATCAGCAGTTCCAACATCCTTCAGTAGACAGGATATGCTTCAGAGTCTTCTGTTAGACCTCCCCCTAAGTTCCTGTAGAAGGCTCTGAACCTGTAAACAGTCAAGCCCTCTGTGCTTGACCTACCTTCTCTGCCTACTTGTCTAAGTTTCCACAGATGACTGAAACCCTTTCCATCTCCGCGTCTCAACCCCTACCATGACAGTGAACTTTTAAAGTATTCTGGCAACTTTTTCATGATAGAAAAACGTTCTGCACATAAAAAAACAATACAGTAGAAGTAGACATCTACTCAAGCAGAGTTGTTTGTTCAAAAGGCTCAGAAGAATTTAGGAGTGTGGTTGCGTGTGGAAGGTCTGGACTTCCTGTCAGTGTGACTTCATAAGCTGACTCCTACTAAGCCATGGCTCCCTATTACCACCTTCATGCATCACAGGAAGCAGCCTGCATGATTGATTGCTCTTTTCAATTCTGTGTCTTTCCTTCTCTGTCTTATTGCTGGTGCCAAGAATAATCTTGGAGCTTTCTTCCTACTCTGTAATCCCCAAATTGATCATTTTGGAAAATTTAAAGGACGTTTCTGCAACAGTAAGATAAATAACTGGGAGTTTAAAGGTCCCTACATGTGTACTTCTTCTAATTTTCTTTTTTTTTTTACTTTGTTTTTAATTGAAGTATAGTTGATTTACAATATTGTGTTAGCTTCAGGTATACAGCCCAGAAATTCAGATATGTGTCTGTGTATATATATATACATATATATATATATATATATATATATGCATATCAGATTCTCTTCCCTTATAGGTTATTACAAAATATTGAGTATAGTTCCCTGTGCTATACAATAGCTCCTCGTTGGTTATCTATTTTTTTTATAGTAGTGTGTATGTGTTAATCCCAACCTCCTAAGTGAATATAGCCTTGTAGATATCACTTTTGGAGAAATTTTATCAACAAAGGGGATCCGAGAAGTTGGTTTACACTTGAGAGGTTCAGATTCAGTATTTTCTTAAGATGAAGGAAGTAGAACATGTTTATATGTTCATTGTAAATGATTTGCTAAATAGAAATACCATATTTCTTCAATTCTAGGATCACATTTTAATGATTTCGTGAACATGTCTCGTAACCCATTAATTGAAGTATAGAATATTTGCATTTGCTTCTACGAGTTACCTTGTGTCCATATTCACCAAACTCCTCTTTAGGTTAAATTTTTTACTTGAGGTCTTTAAATATCAGTGATAGCATGAATTTAGACTGGCAACTTGCTTGAAGACTGGCTTGTGTTCAATTCTTGGGCCAATTTTTTTTCTCTTCTTTACATTCTGTGTCAAGGTTGAGACTGACTCATTCTATTGCCGTCCCTTTCTGCCTAATGGACTTTTGTCTTCACATATCCTTATACTGAGGATGCAGGCCTTTGTTGTCCCAGTGTTTGGGAGTTTCCTGATAAGATTTCCTGTCTAAGCATATATAATTTTCCTTAAAATTGTACGTAAAGGCTATTACAAAAAAAGAAAAAAGAAAGGAAGAAAAGAAAAGAAAGAAAAGAACAAGTGTTGACAAGAATGTGGAGAAATTAGAATACTTGCGCGTTGCTGATGGATAGGTGAAATTTTGCAGGTGCTATGGAAAGTGGTATGGTTGTTCCTTAAAAGATTAAACGTAGAATATGATCCAGCAATTCCACTTCCAAGTATGTTACTGAAAAAGTTGAAAGCAGAGACTTGAATAGATATTTGTTCACCCATGTTTACAGCAGCATTATTCACAATAGTCAAAAAGTGGAATCATGTCCACCAGTAGATGAACAGATAAACAAAATGTGGTATTTTCATGCAATAGAATGTTATTCAGTCTTAAGAAAGGAAGCAAATTCTGACCCATGCTACAACATGGATGACCCTAGAAGACATTATGCTAGGTGAAATAATCCAGTCACAAAAGGACAAATATTGTATGATTTCACTTATAGAAGGTACCTAGAGCAGTCAGATTTATAGAGACAGACAGTAAAGTAGTGGTTGCCAAGGCCAGGATTGAGGTAGGGGCAGAGAGTGAGGAGTTATTGTTTCAATTTGGAAGGATGATAAAAGTTCTGTAGGTGATGGTGGTAATGGTTGCACAACAATGTGAATGTACTTCATGCCACTGAATTGTACATTCAAAAATGGTAAGTGTTAAAATGGTAAATGTTATTTATGTGTGCTTTACTACAATTAAAGAAAACAATATAAAGTACACAAAATAATGGTGCAACCTACAGTTTATGCTGTTTTTATTAATAGATTTGATGAAATGTTAATAATTCCAAAGGAGGAAGGGGCTAAAATCTTTGAAAGGCTGAGATGGGGCTGGGATTTAGTTCAGAAGCACAAGGCCCAGTTTTTTATTGGAAGAACAAAGAGTCTATCACTGTGCGGGGGAGAGGGAGGTCAGAAAGCTTCAGGGGCAGTCATGGTCACAAATTTATGTGTGTGAAAATAAGGGAGTTTCCTTTCTGGATGGCATCTTACTTCTAAATGATGTTTGAAGGGAAGTCATCAGGTGAGAGAGAAGTGAGGAAAGGGAGGTGTGGGAGATGAAATAGTTCTCTTGAAGAGTGGGAAGTTAGCCCTGGTCAGCAGTCCAGAGTTGCCCACTTGAGAACATAAACTAATTGAAAGTGAAATCAGTCTAAATAGTTGCACTGTTTATTCCCACGATGTTTGCCTGTTTGGGTGCCATAGGGAGAAGACATATGCCTGGGTTCCTCCAATGTCAGGGCCATGCAGGGTAGAACAATGGTGAAAAGGAAGCAGGTATGGGTATTGAGGATCATTTGCAAAAAGTAATTAATAAAAAGTGATTTAAACGACTGACCTTGTGAAATGGGAATAATAATAGACTGTATCTCATAAGGTTGTGGTGAGTTGAATGTAACACATGTAAAACACTGAGTAGTGTGCCTGGCACTGAGAAAGTACTCAACAAATGTTAACTTCGATACCATCATATTACTTTCTATGGATTATAACATCTCTGTTAGACAATGCAGGAAGTGAAGACAGGTGAGAACTGGTGAATAATAAGAAAGTAGTGGATTAGAGATTTTGGTGAGAACAAAAAATAATTATTCTAAGGACTCTTGAGCAAATAAAGCAGAGCTAAAGCTTTGAATGAATGGAGGGTTTAACAAGAGATTGGTGGGTAAAGCAATGAGGTGAGGGAGTGGGCGTTGTAATCTGATAGCACATGCTTCAGATGAGCAAGGTGTTGGCAGAAGGAAGAGGTTGTTATCTTTGGAAGCCATCAATGTAGAGCAAGGAGGATGTCCCCTTCTCCTCCTGGCCCTGAGGAATATGAGATGAGAGAGAAAAGAAAAACAGCTTTGATTCCATTTGAAGAGAAGCAGTTTCCTCAGGGGACAGCTCAGTTTCAATAAAAACACAGATGTGAAGGGAACAATCAGAGAAGAGACTAAGAATTTAAATAAGCTCACTGATTATGGATTTAGAGTTCAAAAGGGCAAAGTGGTGGGGTTTTAAGAGAAGGACTTTTCCTTTTCTTTTTGAGAGGTTGAGTTCAGATCAGAAGAGGTACATCAGAGTATGGAGTAATTTGGACTAAGAAGATAAGGATCTCTTGTTTTGACTACTGTATATGGGAATGTGATAGAGGCACTTAGTTTTGCTCTCTAGACAGGGTTAAATACTCAAAACTGATGGAAATACTCAGGAGTCTGGGGCTGCTCACTGGAGTCAGAGTAATTATCAATTCAACCACACACTACTTTGTGCTATATATGTTTTGCCTATTATATTATTTTTAAATTCTGCTTGTATTCATGTCTGGTCTTCTTGAATAGACTCATACTTCCTGGGGAAAGATGCTTTCCTTTTAAGGTCATCATACTTCATTAACTAAATTACTGTATCTTGTAAAGGGTAGGTGCGCACTTTTTTTCATAAATTAATTTTTTAAATTACTTGAACCATAGAAGACCTGTTATTATCTGGTTTAAATTTATACTTAACTGTGTATAGACAAATAGTAGTTTTAGGACAAGAGCCCAATATTCTCTATTCTTAATCTTGGTACGACAATATTTTATGTTCAATGGGGAATATGGGATAGAAGAAAATCCACGTATCAGACTACAGATGTTAGTTGAAATGAAATATAGAGTATATTGTGGTACCTGCCATGTATAGTTGTCTTTTTTTTCTTGCTCTTTTTGAATACTTTACACAGTCCATAGATGTTGGAGAGGGAAGCAAAAAAACAAGATTACCTGGAGATTGTTTTCTTCTCTAACCAAATGGTTCCTATCAGACCTTTTAGCAGCTAAGGTACTGCAAACAATTTTGTATAAATGTCTTTGCCACTAGATTTTCCACAAATCAAATACATTCTTGGATCCAAAAAGAAATAAGAAGGAAGAAGCATGTGGCAAAGTGGAAAAACCATTTGTTTCATCACAGGAATTGAACTTGATACATAGGTCAGAGATAATTTATTCATGAATGATTCTTCCTAATGTCCCAAGTAACTTTTTGTCCCAACTTTAGCCCCTGGATTACTTCTAATTCAAATCTTTTGGAACTCTATCCCCTTAACCTCTCCTGAGCAAGGAATATAAGCATTGATGAGCACAGCACAATAAATGGACAAAATGTGTAAAATTCTTAATATAAATATTCCTAGAATGATTTAACAATTGTATGTCAGAACACCCTGTTCACTTATCTTTGCACAAGAGAAATATTAATAAGAGCCTTTTACAAACAGATTTGATCACTTTATAAACCTTATCTGAATATCTGGAGTATTTTTGACATTTGTCTCTTTGTTCTCTTTTCTTTAATATTAAAATAGTATGTATCAAAATCTTATGATTGACATTTTATCTTTCTCTCTATCAAAAGAACTTGAATATAACATCTAGCAATCTTTATTATTGCCTTCATTTTTAAGAACACTTTGTTACTGATTGCTAGCAAATTTTACTTAAATACCACATATACCCTTATTCTCAGTGGGTATAAAATGTATTATTTGAAGGAACAGTTATATTTCTATTTCCAGAGTACAATAAAAAAGTATTAACATCAACTACCAGACACTTTATTTTTTTAAACTATAACAAAAATAATCTAAAATAATTGAATTACTGTCTTTAAAAAAAAATTACCTTAACCCAGGACTGGCAAAATCATTGATACTTTAAATCAAATCATAGTAAAATTTCACCACAGATTTCACTTCATAAAATAGTAGTTTAAGAAAATTAACTGTATAACTTCAAGTCTTTTAAGTCTTATGAAATTATTATACATTAAGGATTTCATTTTAGGGTAGCAGTAAACCAAGTAGTTCATGTTATGTATTTTATAGATAAATAACCCAAATTTTCTGCTAGAAATAAATGATAATTAATAAATACTTCCCCAAGCTGTCAAATTTTCTGCCATTTAGAATCTAAAATCTGTATTAAAACCTCAGTGCGAAAATGGCTATGAACCAGCTATGATTCTGTGAGCTTAATTCGGAAGTATAGTAGTCCCCCCTTATCTGTGGGGAATACGTTCCAAGACCCCCAGTGGATGCCTAAAACCATGGATAGTACTGTCATATATATTTAAAAACGCATATAAAAACATTATTTTATCTCTCTATATGATGTTTTTACCTATACATACATACTTATGATGAAGTTTAATTTATGAATTAGGCATAGTGAGAGATTAACAACAATAATAATAAAATAGAACAATTATGACAATATACCGTAATAAGTTATGTGAATGTGGTCTCTCTCTCCCTCAAAATATCTTGTACAAATTTAATGCCTTTTCCATCTTACCCAAGCAGTTATTATGCACTGTGGTCATAACTTTTGCAGTTTGAGGTACAATGGCAAAAGTAGCATGGATTTCTGTTTCTTCACAATTTCATGGATAGAGGATTTGTTCTTACCATAGATGTTAGCAACTTCAGCATATGGTTGTTTTCTTTTTTTATTAAGTCCAGGACTTTCACCTTTTCACTTAAAGGAAGCACTTTACAGCTTCTCTTTGGCACATTCAAATCGCTAGCCTCTCTCCTCTTGTGATTGGGGCAACTTTTAAGTAAAATAAGGGTACTTGAACACAAGCACTGCCATACTACCATAGGCAATCAGATAACGGAGGTGCCTACTAAGTGACTATCAGGTAGGATATGCTGGACGAAGGGCTGGTTCACATCCCAGGCAAGGTGGAACTAGACAGCATCAGATGTCATCACTCTACTGAGAACACTGTAATTTTAAGCTCACAAACTGTTTGTCTCTGGAATTTTCCATTTAATATTTTTGTGCCATGGTTGACTGCTGGTAACTGAAACCCTGGGAAGTGAAACCACAGATAAGGTGGGACTACTGTACCTTCATGAAGTGCCATGAACATTTGATTTTGTTATTTTACTTAGTGAATATTTAAATGGGTTTTTAAACGGCTGAATAGCTTTGGGGAAAAACTGAGGCTCTTTTATTTTCAAAAGCAAAATGCTTTTCCTTCACTTTAATAGACACTCATACAACTGAAAAGCAAGCTAAACCCTCAAGATGAGCATTCAGAAGCAAAGGGAAACATTATTACAAAATTGCTATTTATTAAAACATAATTATATTTTAGACTGACTTTCTGAAAGCTCTGCTACAAGATTACAGGCAAGACTGAAGGGAAAAATCTTTGGGATATTGAAAAAGAAAATGCCTGTTACCCATAGACAGAGTTGAGTTGCAGTAACTTTTCCAAAGCCACACAGCTAGGAAATAGCAAAGCTGTATCACAGGTTTAGTTCTGACTCCTGATGCCCTTGTTTCTTTGCTACTACGCTGAGTCCCTTTCTATAAAACCTACCAATGTAGAACATGCAGCAAGCTACACACTGTCTGAACATGGAGCACTGTGATCAACAGAGAATCCAGTAACCAAATTGTGAAGATTAGAATTTCATTGCATAAGTGTTGGATAGTGAGGCTATTGACACTGTTCTTGTGTGTCATCATATGGTTCCTCTACATGCCTATCAGCAAGAATGTTATCTGAAGTCAGCAGTTCAGCACTGCACAGAGCCAGTGGAAGAAAACCTGCCCTGTCTCAACAAGTCTGCTCTCTAGACTTTCTGTTTGACAGTATTTACTTGAAAGTGACCTCTGCCAGATATACAACAGGACTTGTTCAATGATAGGAAACTCGACATTAGACTCATCTCAGAAAAAGTTACAACAGTGGTACCAGTCCCACACAGACTGTATTTCCCCAACTCTTTCCAATAAAGCAAACCTCTGACTAATGTAAATTTTCTTAATTGTTTATGTATTTTTCTTATCATGTCTATAAATATGGCCTGTAATTTAAAATTTTTATGAATTGAACACAATTCTTACCCTTAGTAGAATTCAAAATCTATCTTATATTTTTTTGCATAACACACTAGGCCAGACCTTAGTGATAAAACAACCACTACCACCATTTTATCAGATATTACTATTTTGGATGGGGAATTCAATTAGACCTGGCTGGGTGATCTGGTGCCACATGACATTGATTGAAGATATGTATGCAGTGAATGTGTGGTCTGGTCTGCAGCGTCATGATGTTTTTACTGAAATGCCTGGCACCTTGCTGGAGAAAAGCAGAAAACCGGGTTCAGTTGGGTCCTTCTATCTTTCCATGTGGTCTCAGAATCTCTCCATCTGCACTCTCCAATCAGGGAGTCAAACTTCTTCCAGAGAAGTTAAAGACTCCAAAGAGGGAATGTTCCAAGGGCTGTACGTAGGAAGCTGAAAGCCTTGTCTATCTCTTTTGCAACACTTCTAACAACTGTAATTAAATTATTGCTGATTAATTGTTTAATGTCTGTTCTCCTGCTGTATTATAAGGTCCATAGAACAAGGATCATGTTTGACTTGATTCTACTGTGTCCCAAATACTTACTGGCACACAGTAATAATAAATATCTGATGAATGAATGAATTCAATATGAATGTATTAACAATGGTAATGGGAAAGTCTTTCACTAGCTATTGATTGTCCTTTGAACAGGGTCACTTTTGAGACAGAATGAAGCAATTATTAGTTTTTTTCATGATAGAAGTAATAATTTTTACTAAGGGTCTGCTATGTGCCAGGTTTGTTACAACAGGCCATCTCATTTATTCCTAACAATAACCCTAAAGGTTAGGTATTATTACCTTTGTTATATAAATAAGGAAACTGTGACTCGGGAAGGTTAAAGTGACTTGTTTAAAGGTAAATAGATAGAGCTATTCAAAGTAACAGATTCTGGACTTCTACCTGGATATAAGATATTGAGGGTGCATTAGAGGTGGGTTTTAACATTCTACAGTCCAAATAGAGTGCAGATCCTGGAGGCTTTGCTTTCTATATCCCCAACAGCTCTCTGCATCAAGAACCCAAACCACCAATTTTAGAAGTTTTTGAGTGCCCTTGTTCATTGAAAGTGTAGTAGATAGTTTTTTATAGGGCAGGTAGAAGAGGTTTGACATAGTCTCAGGGCATAAGGAGGTGCTCATCTGGTGGACGTTCCCCAAGACAGCTTTCAGTAGAAGACCCACATCCAGAGAGAAGACAGGAGGAGCCCAACAGCCAGATGACTTATTCTGGTCCCTAAGTTGGTTAACAAATGATCTACAGGCACTGGCTTAGCTCCTTCAAGTTTGCTGGCACAGCCTGCCCCAGTGCTGAGCAGTCATTGATGTTAACTTGGTTCCTCTCTATGTGGTCCCCTGCTCTGACCTTGTCTAACATCATGTCTCACCCCTGTGGCCCACTCCAATCCCTAGCTCTCCAGTACTGGTCACCATCTTCCAGGAGTAAGAACTGAGGTAGTTACAGCTTCCTTCTCATCTCTGTCCAGTGTTACAGTTATAATGTAGAATGTATGCTCTTCTTTTCTCAGGCCATCTCTTCTGTGTCTCAAAAGCCTATTTTAGACATCAAAGAGTATTGGCTGTTTCTTTATATTTTCATTCCTACTATAATAATTCTACCTCTCTGCCAGGCAATGTGGATATTGCTAACTGGATAAGAGAAAGGCTTTATACAAGAAAATGAGGAAAAGCTAAGTATCACTATTCCAAGATACTATCTGGAAATATGTATACAACCCTTTCCACAATCTGACAAGTATGACTCTGAATGTTATTTTCTAACCCCTGACTGCCATCTGCTTAGTAATATTTTTCTAGGCTTTTGCTACCTTTTAATTTAATAAAACTGCAATTGTTTTCTTTTCATCACAAAATTCCGGGCTACCTTTTTTTTGTACTAAATGTTTAAGTTTGTTTGGAGCTGTAAATGCTAATAAAAAGCAGTTCAGTTGACTATAATATAAAGGAGAATGTATCAATTTCCTTGCTTCTTTTCCTTTCCTACCTTGTTCTGTTTCTGTCTAGAAAAAATGATGTCTTCAGACATTAGGTAAGGTATAGAAAAGTAGGTGTCCAAGCTGGTGATGGAAAGGGTGTGGAGGGCAGAGTTATAGTAGTCTTGAATGGGGTGTCAAAGCCCAAGTGACTTGAGGATCCTTCTACGTAGGAGGGCTGCTTGACATGGAGTGTGAGAGTCTGTGCAGAGTGATGAGGTATCCATGTGAAGCAGAGAGTCATCGCCTGAACAAGGGATGACTGTGTCTACATGGGGCTCTGGGTCAGTGCAAGATGTTAGAGCTCAAGCTGAGACAGGAGGTCATCTATGTGAGAGAGGAAGTGGAAGTGGAAATGTAAATTACATATAGATAGATTGATCAAATAAATAAATAGATTAAGGATGATGAGAGCCATGTTACTTATGGTCAGAGAAGAAAGTTACAGGTGTAGATAGGGAGCAAACTAGAATACACCCTGTGGTTTGGGTTTAGAATTCATGGTATTGTAATAATCTCCTAGGGCTGCCATAACAAAAATAGTGTAGCAGGTGACTTAAACAATAGAAATGTACCTCAAGATTGAGGTGTAGGCAGGTTTGAAGTCTTCTGAGGTCTCTCTCCTCAGCTTGCAGATGGCTGCTTTCTCACTGTGTCCTCACAGCATGGTCACTCCTCAGTCTGTGGGCTGTTTGTGTCCTAATCTCTTCTAAGGACACCAGTCAAATTGGATTAGGGCTCATCTATATGACAACTTTTTTCTTCATTACCTCTTTAAAGTCCTGATCTCTAAATACAGTCCCATTCTGAGAGACTAGGGATTAGGACTTCAACATATGAAACTGAGGGAGACACACTTCTTCAGCACACAACAGCTATCAGGTGTCAATATAAACTCATCCTCTCTCTCTCTCTCTCATATATATATATATGACGTTGTTCATTGAAAGGACATGGAATCAGTGATACTTCAAAAGCTATGAGCACACCTAGCACCGTATGTTTGTTGCTAAATACCATTCTGCACTTAAAGGAACCTGGATTCTTTGGATTAATGGGTCATTTAAGATCTGGAACAAAGACAAATTATGTTTCTGGTATGGCAGAGTAAGCATCTTCTAAACCGGTGGTTCCAAAGATAACTGTAAATTCTGGAAAAAATAAAAATAAGCCAACCAACCAAAAAAAAATTTTTTTTAATTAAAAATCTGACATGAGATTCTAGAGGAGAGTCAAGCCTTGGAAGAAGGGTAAATTTCTTGATTTAGTGGTGTAGATCAGTCAGGCTTCATGAAATCAGTGCCACATGAGGCAGCTAAAACTTCAGTAGAAAACCATAGACTTTTTGGATTGCAGTACAGAGTTTGGACAACCAGACCTGTTAGAAAGTAGGGGGTAAAGAGGTAGAACTTTGAAAATTAAAATGTTAAGAAGAGGAAGCCCCAAATTAATTAAACAAACTGCCAAAACCTCTAGCTGATGCTTAACAAATATAAGGACAAATTCCAGCTTAATATTTAAAAAAAACTAAAATTTGAGCTGCCTCTTCAAAAACAGTTTACAGTTTCAGTGCAGTCAAGCTAATTGCCTATTAAAACAACAACAACAAAAAAACCAAACAAACAAAAGTCAGTGCTCTTTGCAAAAATATAACAGAATCCACAACATAATACCTGCAATCTAAAATTAACCAACACAAAGAATCGGGAAAATCTGACACATTCTCAAGAGAGAAGATAATCAACAGATGTCAACCCTGAAATAATACAGATGTTTTAGTGAATATGCAAGGATTTTTAAAGATATTATAACTATGCTTAATCAGGTAAAGTTAAATATTCTCATAATGAATGAAAAGGTAGGAGATTTTGGCCGAGAAATAGAAACTATAAAAGAGAATCAAATGAAAATTCTATAACTTAACAATACCAAAAACCAAAACCAAAAAAAAAAAAAAATCACTGAATACACCTAAGGAAATAAAAGAAGAAAATATCTATGAACTTGAACACTGATCAATAAAAATGATCCAATTTAAAGAACAGAGAAAAATGGAAAGAATAAATAATAAATACTCATGGACTTGAGAAATAATATCAAATTGTCCAATATACACTTATTTGGAGTTCTGGGAAGAGAAGAGATAATGGGGCACACTAAATAACTGAGGAAATAATAGCCTAAAACTTCCTAAAACTAATGTGAGGCATAAATTTACAAATTAAAGAAGCTTTCCCAAATAGAATAGATACAAAGAAAATTGCATCTATCCATATCATAGTCAAAATGCTAATTAGCCAAGAAACAGAGAAAAACTTTAAGGTAGACTTTCATCATTGTTGCATTACATACAGGAGAGGAGCAATTTAAAGGACTGCTAATTCTTCACCAGAAACTATAAAACTACAGAGGCCAAGAAACAGTAGGATATGTTTAAGGGGCTGAAAATAAAAGAGAAAAAAAAAAAAACTTTCTACCCAGAAATCTATATCCGGCAAAATACCCTTTAGAATTATATTAGTCCGCTCAAGCTGTCATAACAAAATGCCACATACTGCATGTTTTAAACAACAGAAAATTATTTTCTTTCGGTTCTGGAGACTGGAAATAACATTACAACTTTCACCACCAAAATACAGTCAGGAGAGCCTACTATGAACATTTATACACCAATAAATTGAATAACCTAGGAGAAATGGATAAATCCTACAAATATGCAACTTATGATTCTAGACTGAATCATGAAGAAATAAAAAAAAGAAAATTGAACAGACCAATAATGAGCAAGAAGTTTGAATCAGTAATAAAAAAACCTCCCAACAAACAAATGCCCAGACCAGATGGCTTTGCTGGTGAATTCTACCAAACACTTAAAGAAAAATTAATGTCAATCCTTCTAAAACTCTTCCAAAAAATCAAAGAGGAAGGAACACTTCCAAACTTATTTTAGGAGATCAGAATTACCCTGATACAAAAACCATAAAGACATTACCAGAAAAGACAATTACAGGTCAACATACATGATAAACAGAAATGCAAAAATCCTCAACAAAATATTGGCAAACCAAATTCAAGAGCACGTTAAAAAGATCATACTGTGATCATGCAGAATTTATCTCTGGGATGCAAGGATGGTTCAACATACACAAATCAATACACTTGTTACACAACATACACAAATCAATACACTTGTTACACCACATTAACTGAATGAAAGATAAAACTCGTATGGTCATCTCATCTCAATAGATGCAGAAAAGGTGCTTGATAAAATTAAACATCCTTCCATGATAAAAACTCTCAACAGATTAGAATAGAAGAAATGTACTGAGCACAATAAAGGCTATATATGACACACCCACAGCTAACATTGTACTCAACAGTGAAAAGCTGAAAGCTTTTCCTCTAAGATCAAGAAAAAGACAAGGATGTCCACTCTCGCAGCTTCTATTCAACAACATGATACTTGGAAGTCCTAGCCAGAGCAGTTAGGCAAGGAAAAGAAGTAAAAGGAATCCAAACTGGAAAGGAAGAATTTAAATGGTCTCAGTTTGCAAATGACATATTTTTATACAGAGAGAAATCCTAAAGACTCTATCAAAAAATGGTTTCAGCTAATAAACAAATTCAGTAAAGTTGCAGGATACAAAATAAACATGCAAAAGTCAGTTGTTTCTATACACTAACTATCAGAAAGGGAAATTAAGAAAACAATCCCATTTACAATAGCATAAAAAAAATAAAATTCTTAGGAATATGTTAGGCCAAGGAGGTGAAAGACCTGTACACTGAAAATTATAAGACAATGATGAAAAAAATTAAAGAAGAAACAAATAAATGTAAAGGCATTCCACGTTCATAGAGTGGAAGAGCTAATATTGTTAAAGTGTCCATACAACCCAAAGCAACACAACGCAATTCCTATCAAAATTCCAATGGCATTTTTTACAGAAATGGAAAAATCCTAAAATTTGTATGGAACCACAAAAGACCTTGAGTGGCTAAAGCAATATTAAGAAAGAACAATAAATCTGGAAGCATCACACTTCCTGATTTTAAACCATATTAAAAAGGTATATAATCAAAACAACCTGGTACTGCCATAAAAATTGACTCATAGACCAATGGAACAGAATAGGCAGCCCAGAAACAACCTCCCACAGATGTGTTCAATTAATCTTTGGCAATGGTGCCAAGAATACACACTGGAGAAAAGATAGTATTTTCAATAAATGGTGTTGGGGAAAATGGATATCCAGATGCCAAAGAAAGAAATTGGCCCCTTATCTTTCACCCTACACAAAAATCAGCTAAACTGAATTAAAGATTTAAGTGTTAGACCTGAAACTATAAAACTCCTAGAAGAAAATATAGGAAATAATCTCTTTGACATTGGTATTGGCAAAGATTTTTCTGGACCAAAAACCGCCAAAAAGCACAGGCGATGAAAGCAACCTTCAACAAGTGGAACTATATAAAACTAAAAAGCTTCTGCAGAGCAAAGTAAACAATCAACAAAATGAAAAGATAATCTACAGAATGAGAAAAAATATTTGCAAATCATGTATCTGATAATTAATTAATATCCAAAGTATATAAAAACAAATAATTCAATAGCAAAAAAGCAAATGAACCAATTTAAAAATGGGCAAAGGAAGTAAATAGACATCTCTCAAAAGAAGACATACAGATGGTCAAAAGTTACATGAAAAGGTTATCACTAATGAATGATCACGGAAATGCAAATGGAAACCACAATGAGATATTTATCTCACACCTGTTAGAATGGCTATTATTTTTTTTTTTTTTTGCGGTACGCGGGCCTCTCACTGTTGTGGCTTCTCCCGTTGCGGAGCACAGGCTCCGGACGCGCAGGCTCAGCGGCCATGGCTCACGGGCCCAGCCGCTCTGCGGCATGTGGGATCTTCCCGGACCGGGGCACGAACCTGTGTCCCCTGCTTCCGCAGGCGGACTCTCAACCACTGCGCCACCAGGGAAGCCCAGAATGGCTATTATTAAAAAGACAAAATTATTGGTAAAGATGTGGAGAAATGGGAACCTTCATGCACTGTTTGAAGGAATGTAAATTAGTATGGCCATCATGGAACATAGGATGATTTTCTTAAAAACTTACAAACACAGCTACCATATGATCCAGCAATGCCATTTCTGAGTATATATCCAAAGGAAATGAAGTCTATCTCAAAAAGATCTCTGAACTCCTGTGTTCACTGCAGCATTATTCACAATAGCCAAGATATGGAAACAAGCTCAGGGTCCATCAGTGGATGAATGGGTAAAAAAGGATGATATATCTTTATATGTATAGGTATACAATGGAATTTTTTACAGCCTTAAAAAGAAAGAAATTATGACATTCATCACAATGTGGATGAATTTAGAGGATATAATGCTGAGTGAATAAGCCAGACACAGAAAGACAAATATTGCATAATATCCATATTATATGTGAAATCTGAAAAAGTTGAACTTAGATAAACAGTAGAAGAGTAGTTGCTAGGAGCTGGAGAGTGGGGGAAATGGGGAGGTGTTGATCAAAGGGCACAAACTCTCAGGTATAAGATGAATAAATTTAGAGATCAAATGTACATATGTACAAATGCATAATTATAGCTACTAAAAATGCATTGTATACTTGAAATTTGCTAAGAAATGAATTGTGTTCTCACCACAAAAATTGTAAATATGTGAAGTGTTGGATATGTTAGTTTGGTTGTGCTAATCATTACACAAGGTATACTGATATCAAAACACTGTACACCTTAACTATACACAATTTTTGTTTGTCCATTATTCCTCAATAAAGCTGAGTGGGGGGAGAAGTAGAATCCAAACCTTCAGGTCTCAGAGACATACAATTCTACTAGCAGACTGTGGGAGGGGGAAAGGGCATTCTGATGGAAAATTAGGAGTCAGGCGAGATCTTCCCAGTGATCATTGCAATCATCTATACCCTAAAATAAATCTCTACCATCCATTCCCACTCCTAACACAAACACAGTTTCTGAGCCAAAACAAGTAACATGCATAGCTCTTTGTCTAAAGAGGACTTCTCATTTTAAAACAAGCTGAAATGATTAAGCTTTTAATATTTTATTCAAAAAGTTCTTGTGGCATATTTTTATTAAGTAACCACAATGTACCAGACACACTTCTAGGTCCTAGAAATCCAACTGAAAGCAAAACTGACAAAGTCATTGACCCATGCAGCTTAGAAAGTAGTAAGGGGAGGTAGATCATAAACCAGCAGACAAATAATAATAATAATTTAAAACCCATGGGTTATATATTGTGAAGTGTTGAGACCATAACACCAAATGATGTCTTATTAAAAAATATTTTGGTGCAAATGTTATTAGCGAACACTTCTACAATGCTCACTGTGTGCCAGGCACTATTCTCAGCACTTTATATGCATATTTGATGTGTGACACGAAGTATGTGAAGGAGCAAGTCAAAGCAGAATTTTGGAGAAAAGTTTCTAAACTCAAGGATCAGCAAGGGCAAAACGTCAAAGGCAGAAAGGAGCTTAGCATGTTTAAGGGTCTGAAAGAGAAGGTGGCAGGGCTGGGAGTTTGTGGGGTGTAGTGAGGAATTTGGACTGCATTTTCAGTGCAATGAGAAACAAGGAGAGAGTTTTAAGCAAAGCAGTGATATAATTGGATTTACATGACAAAAGTCAATCTGGGTGCTTGGAAAGAAGGGATTAAAGGAAAATAGGTGTGAAATCAGAGTGACGAGTCAGGAGGCTATTGCTTTGGTCCAAACAGTAATTGATAGCTGCTTGGAATAGGATGGTTGTGGTAGAATTTCAGGCTGACTGAGATCTATTTCTTCTCTGAACTCATAAAATTTTGTTTATACCCCTGCTTTGTGCTATAATAATCCTGTACTTCAATTTTAGACTCTTTTGGTGGCAGGGAGGAAATCTTACTCATCTCTATTTTTTCTCCTGGTTTTGGGCCCTTCCTTTAGAGCATGTAGTCAATGATTATTTTATTTAATTCAAGTAAACAAAATTATAATATTCTCTTTGTGCACCTGTACTTTTACATAATGTATTTGGATAACAAAAATTCAGGACAAAATACTTATGTTTTAAGCTTTAGAATGTATAAACTTTTTAAAAATTTGGCTAGATTTTCCCCCCCTCTTATAATACTGCCAAATGTGAAGTTTAAATCTACTTTTTTGTTAAACCAGTTCAAATAAAGCTTCAAGCAATTTTTAAGGGGAGGAAAAAAAATTTTTTTGCTGTCTCATAACTCAAAAATAACTGAGCTAATTTAATTTACTCTTTCTAAAGTGGGGGTGTTGGGGGGAGAAATGGTGGCCAGAAAGTGGAACAGAAAGTGGAACAAATAAAAAATAACATCTCTCATTAAGACTAAGGCTGTAAAATTTCAAATCCAAACAAATTTCTTGGGATGTTGTAACAAGTAAAGATGGAAGTTGAAATGGAAATTCCTTTCACCTTTAAAGGAAAGCTTCTGCAGTTTGACATCAAAGGTCCTAGACTGAAATAAATCTTTTTGGTTTTTGAAAGGAAGAACATTTCAGGAAAACACTGCTTGAGGAAGACTTGTGAATATATCTAATACACCCTTGGCAAGAAAAGATTGTGAGAACATATTGTGAAAAAAGAAATATAAAAGAAGAGGTTGAATTTAATGATCTGTGCTTATTTTTCTTCTCTACTGATTATAACTTCTCATCATATTTCCTATCCCCTTCCACTAAACCTATCATATATAATAAGGTTACTTTTTCTTGTGTGATAAGTATCACTCCATTATACACACATGGACAAAACCAGAAAAAAAATCACATAGATTCCTTAGAAACACTCAACCTTTTTCAATTTCAGACGGAAGGAACTAATAAAAAGATGGAATATAGAGGAAATAGTCATGAGACCTGAAACCTCCTGAAGAGATCTCTGCAGAAAAAAAGACACTTCATAAGGATGTGAGCTAACTCTTGGCCAAGTGGGAGAAACAGGAAGGAAGTGCTTATGTGAGATTTGTGTGAGGACATCTGGCCAGCAGCAGCTGAAACAAACCCCAAAGAGATATTTAATACTGTATTATCAAAATAGTCTCTTCATCTCCCATCAAAGTCATCTTATCATCCCAGATGATAACTTACCATCTTGAGCCCATTTTGAGAACCACTACTCTAAGTTAAGCAAATTTCTGCTCTGAAATTTAGTTACACCAGAATGTATCTCCCGTTTATTCTTCAGGTATTGCTCAGCAGAGCTTTACTGACCAGGAGAGCTTTCTTTGTTATATGCTCTCTTGGAACTGTCCATCTGAGGATATGTCTCAGGTTTTTACATTCCCTACCGTGACCTTTGATTGATGCCTGTCCCACTCACCAAAGTGGTAGATTTTGGGTCACAGTGGTATCCTCAAGGCCTAGTAGTAGGCACTTTAGAAATGGTTGTTGAATGGGTGAATAAAGTGAGTTTGTGACTTGAATATCTTAGCTAACAGCAATATTAGGATTTTTAAAAAATTGATTAGTTAATTTATTATTTAGTTTTGGCTGCGTTGGGTCTTCGTTGCTGTGCGTGGGCTTTCTCTAGTTGCGGCGAGCAGGGGCTACTCTTCATTGCAGTGCATGGGCTTCTCATTGCGGTGGCTTCTTTTGTTGTGGAGCACAGGCTCTAGGTGCGTGGCCTTCAGTAGTTGTGGCTTGCGGGCTCTAGAGCGCAGGCTCAGTAGTTGCAGCACACAGGCTTAGTTGCTCTGAGGCATGTGGGATCTTCCCAGACCAGGGCTCGCACCCGTGTCCCCTGCATTGGCAGGAGGCTTCTTAACCACTGTGCCACCAGGGAAGTCCCAGGATTTTTAATTAATTCTTTTTCTACCATAAAACCACCAAAAACAGAAGAAATAAAATAAACAGAGATTCTGATAAAATATATTTATGTTCGTATTCATTGTGTTGAGTTGGGCTTACAAAAAGAACAGTGTAGGGAACTTGGGAGCCAGTCAAGTGCCTGTGTAATATATCAAGATAGACCATACACTGGGTCATAGAACAATCTTCAACAAATAAAAAAATCGAAATCATACAGAGTGTGTCTTCCAAACACAACGGAATCAAATTAAAATTAATAACAGAAAGAAAATTTTAAAATCTCTAAATTCTTTGAAACTAAGAATACATTTCTAAATAATCCATGGATCAAAGAGGAAGTTTCAAGAGAAGTTAAAAAAAAGCAACAACAAAAAACATGTGGATCTCAAAATGGATTATAAACTTAACTATAAAATGTAAAACTATAAAACTTTTAAACATGAGTAAAAATCTTTGCAATGTGGGACTAGACAAAAAATTATTAGACTTGATGCTAAAAGCACGACCCCTCACAGAGAATTTCATAAACTGGACCTCAACACAATTTAAAAGTTTTGTTATGTGAAGCAGTCTGTTAAAAGTATGAAAAGATGAGCTATCAACTTGGAGAACATATTTGCAGACCACGTATATGAAAAAGGACTAGTATTTAAAAAAATATAAAGAATTCTCAAAACTCAACAGTAAAAAAAAAAAAATCCAATTAGAAAATAGGCAAAGATATGAAGACACATTTCACCAAATGATATACACAGATGGCAAATTAGCACATAAAAAGATGTTAAACATTATTAGCCATCAGAGGAATGCAAATTAAAACCCAATGAGATACTATGACACACCTATCTGAATGACTAAAGAAAACAACAAAAAATACTGACAACATTAAATGCTGGTGAAGATGTTAAAAAGGTGAATCTCTTATACATTGCTGGTGGAAATGTAATGGCCAGTCTGGAAAACGGTTTGGCAATGTCTTTTTTTTTTTTTTTTTTTTTGGCAGTACGCGGGCCTCTCACTGCTGTGGCCTCTCCTGTTGCGGAGCACAGGCTCCGGACACGCAGGCTCAGCGGCCATGGCTCACGGGCCTAGCCGCTCCATGGTATGTAGGATCTTCCCGGACAGGGGCACGAACCTGTGTCCCCTGCATCGGCAGCCGGACTCTCAACCACTGCACCACCAGGGAAGCCCTGGCAATTTCCTTTAAAAAAAATAAATAAGCAAGTACCATATGACCTAGACGTTGCCTTCCGGACATTTATTCCAGAGAAATGAAAACATATATTCATACAAAAACCTGTTTACAAATGTTTATAGCAGTTTTATTAGTAATAGTCCTGAACTGGAAAAAAAAATGCAAATATCTTTTATTTTTAAATTAATTTTTATTGGAGTATAGTTGCCTTACAATGTTGTGCTAGCTTCTACTGCACAGCAAAATGAATCAGCCATACATATACATATATCCCCTCCATTTAGGGCACTACAGTGCATTAAGTAGAGTTCCCTGTGCTATACAGTATGTTTCCATCAGTTGTCTATTATATACATAGTATCAATAATATATATGTGTCAATCCCAATCTCCCAATTCCTCCCACTGCACCCCATTCCCCCTTGGTATCCATACGTTTGCTCTCTACATCTGTGTCTCTGTTTTTGCTTGGCAATTAAGGTCATCTATACCATTTTTCTAGATTCCACATATATGCGTTAATATACGATATTTGTTTTTCTCTTTCTGACTTACTTCAATCTGTCTGACACTCTCTAGGTCTATCCACATCTCTACAAATGACCCAATTTCATTCCTTTGTATGGCTGAGTAATATTCCATTGTATATATGTACCACATCTTCTTTATCCATTCTTCTGTAATGGGCAAATATTTAAAACTGTAGTACACCTATACGATAGAATACTAATAAGCAATCAAAAGCAGAAGCTATTGATAGTCAACTACCTAACTCAGTCTCC
This sequence comes from Phocoena sinus, assembly GCF_008692025.1. Lineage (NCBI taxonomy): Eukaryota > Metazoa > Chordata > Mammalia > Artiodactyla > Phocoenidae > Phocoena > Phocoena sinus. The sequence goes on along the minus strand of NC_045772.1, from coordinate 29,668,806 downwards.
AGAGAATTATGCTGAGTGAAAAAATTCAATGCAAAAAGTTTACATACTGTATGATTTCATGTATGTACCATCCTTGAAATGACAGAATTATAGAAATTAAGAACTGATTAGTGATAGGGATTAAAGAAGGTGTGGAAGTAAGAGGGAAATGAATGTGGCTATAAAAATGTAACACGACGGGTCCTGACTCCTCGAAAATGTTCCGTATCTTGACTGTATCAATATCAATATCCTGGTTGTGATAGAGTGCTATGTTTTGCAAGACATTATTTTTGAGAGAAACTGATTAGAGTACATGGGGTTACTCTGTATTATTTCTTACTACTACATGTGAATCTATAATTATCTCAAAAAATTTTTTAAAGTTTAATTAAAAAAAACTATGAGATGGGTATAATCATTATTCCCATTTTTAAATAAGGCAATCGAGGCAGAATGAGTTTAAGTAACTTGCTCATTGTGAGATGATTATTAAATGATAGAGCTGGGATTTGAACTACCTGGATTTTGAGACCAGAATCCTCACTTTTAACCATGAAGCTTTATTGCTTTTACTTTTTTCTGGCTGTATGTGGCCCACAACTAAGCAGGCATTTGCCTATGATTAAACAAATTATATTTCACAATATAATCCTGTAACATTCCAAGATAACCAAAATTGAACACAAAAAGCGAGCTTTCTTATCCATACTTCATTGTAGATTATTTTACGTAACATAGTAAAGGCCAGTATTCAAAGGCTCATAAATAATGATTATGACCATAACAAATATACATGACCTAATATATACGTGCAAAAGTAAATTGTTTTATAAACTAAATTAAGGGGCTATTCTAATTTAAATTGTGTGTAATATCTTATAATGATTAATCACCTAATTATGAATGATTCCGGAAAAGCCCACGTTTTTCAAAGAACTGCTTAGAAATCAATAAAGTTCATACAGGTCTTATTAATTCGTCAAAGAAACTTTCTTTATTAAAAAGTGTCATCATATGAAATCTATCTTAATTCTTAGATCTTTAACAGGATTTTGTTGTTGTTGTTTTAAGACAGCAGCCCTACATTAGAACTATTGTGACCTAACATGGTAAAAGACTGTGTAACTTTTCTGTGAATTAAGATTTAAAGATATTCTTAATGTAATATAAATGATCATAATTATTTGAAGTTATTTTCTTCTCAACTGTTTTTTTCCCATTTTATTCTCATAGCCCTATGAGAGGAGAGAATATGATCAACTATACGTGAAAGATGCAGAAACTGAGGCAGAGGGAGGAAATTTAATTTGTTCATGCCCTTCTAATTAATAATCCAAGTGATTCTAACAATTTCATATGAAAATAGTATTGCCAAAGACCAGTGACAAAATAATGATTCAATGATAAAATAATACTATAATCTAAGTAGAAAGTTATCAGTGTAAAAATCTGGTCCAGAACTTATTTATTGAAGTATACCAAAAATGAGAAGTTTTGATCAGTGATAAACTGTGTATTTGTGGATTTAGGAAACAGATAATGTAGAGGGTAGGCACACACCAGTCTTCTGTATCAGACTGTTACTCTGAATTCCAACATGATTATTTTCAATAGGCAAGTTACATAATCTTTCTCTGCCTCACTTTCCTAGAGTATTGAGTGGAGAAAATGCTAGCTACCACTTATGTTTATTGTAAAAATGAAATAAGGTACTTTACATAAAACATCTAGTGGAATTCCTGGCTCAGTGCAAGTGCTCAAGCGGTGGTAGAGCAGTGAATGATGGATTCATGACCATCACTGAACAAGAAGAGCTTTATTAATGGAAAGAGGGGAGGGAAACTATTATCAGTAGGAAACTCAATTGTGACAGGTGTTTATACTCAGCATGTCATTAATGCCAGACAAGGACAAACTTCAAGTTTACAAATGAAGAATGGGCATTTTGCCCAATTTTAGCAAGGCATTGAATGAGTTAAAGCATGTAGAAGGTGTTTCCAGGAGCTCCTGACTTGCAGTAACTGCTCAGTAAGTGTTAGCTGTTGTTAACATCACTGTTACTATAAAGGAGTGAAGAAAAATTAGAACGTGTTCTGTCAGACACAAGAGCATTTATACATCATAGGGTCATTATAAATTAGCAGTGCTTTTGTATTTAGGTTATAAACTATCTCCAAAGAATAATAAACATCTATACACAAGTGGAAGCTTCTGTGTAAAATGTAAGGCTCTTTAAGCTTTTTAAGCTTTCTTTAGTAAGTAGGATGAAGAAAGACAGCATGAAAGGCATGCCTGCTTCTCAGTGGAAAGCAGCCCTGATGTGGCATTACTGGGGCACATTGCCAGCATGTGATGGATAAATGACCTGCTCTCTATGTGAGAGTGTGACTTTCTAGGTGACTGGAAAACAGGCATCCTTCAAGGACACTGAGGGAAAAAGATTAAGTCTATACCACTAGTCTTAAATTTACCATCATTAAAAGAAGTCCAATTAACTTTACTAAGTTAAGGGCTGATGGAAGACATTTTCATATATTGAAGTATGGGGAAGTCATTCTACCTTATACATGATTTAACTTCAACTTTATGCTAACTAGGACAGCCTGTTTTGTGGCCTATTAAGCATACATTGTACATCTGCTTTAAACTATTAAAGAAAACCATACATTGCCCAGAAGTAAAAAAATGTTCATTTTGAAGATAGAGATAAATGTCTCCCTTCCTGGGATGTAAGTGCTAGTATTCCTTTGAAGATGAGGCTCCCTTCCCAGGTACCCAAGTGGGAGGCCATACTAACTCTCTTTGTACATGCTGATCTGCCTTTTTTGAAACCTTAAGGGAATATACCTGTCATGTTTGATGTTCTTTGTTCTGACAAGATATAAAACGGTGCTGAAAACCATGCTTCTTTGGAACAGTTCCTCAGAGCTATATGAGGGGCTGTCTCCCAGGCCATAGTCCTCAGTTTAGCTAGAATAACATTCTCTTCTGTTCTTATTATAGACTGGTTATTGGTCATTTCCGTCAATAGGACCACACCACAAATGGGTATGGAGATTCAGAGATTAATGTCTGCTCCCTCAAGAAGCTCATGAGTCCATAGGGGAAACCATCATGTAAACAATCTAAAACAATGCTGCAATTACATTAAAATAGGTATAAAGGATGACGAGATAGTATATAATTGATTAATTCTTCCAGAAATCAAAGAAGAAAAACTGCAAGGAAAATATTATAATGAAAGGCATTTCTTTGCTTCTTTATTTATTCATTTTAAGTGTACTTGCAAGTCAGGCCATCACATTGTTAAGTAAAATAATTATTATATATTATGTATATTATAAATATTTTATATTTTATATTATGTACATATAATACATACATAATATACATTATAAAATATATGTAATAATTACTTTACTTGACCCAGGTGTTTAGTTAGAAATCAAACCAAATGAAATTTGATACAACCCAGAAATTAATCTGGGTCTTTCATATTGGGGTTATCTCTGACATATTTGTTACACTTAGAAAGATGAATAATATTCCTTAAGGTTAAAAGACTGAATTTAACTGCAAAGTTTATATTAGAAAATTATCATCATTCATCTTATCTCTATAGAGTATTATTAATAAGAATTAGTCCATGAAAGCAGAAATGTCATTGTCTTAAGTTTCTTAAAGTCGACTTGTTACCTAGAATTAGACATAGTATAGTAATAAATGTATGAGAACATTTTCTACTGAGTGCTTTTAGTAGCATTATGTTTGAGATGTTTATATTTGTCTCTATAAAGTTTAATTTCTGAATATGTCAAAGAACTTTATTACAAGGCATTCTCATCCATAAAGTTGTACCATGGAAGTTACTCCATTCCTTACAATGAAAGGAATGCCTTTTTTCAATCACTGTTACACTGAGTAGGTTTTAATACTTTTTCTCTTTACCTTCACACATCAAATGCCATTGTAACAACTATGTTGCGTAATAATTTAAATAACTGTATGGAAAAATTATGCGGCTTGAGATGGTGGAGTCTTCTAAGGCAATAGTTTTATCTGTGGAAGAAAAATTTTTTAATTGGACCTGGCTCAGTGCATGAAAAAAATGAACATATTGTTCAACTCAATAAACAAAGTGACAAGGCAAAAAAAATATATATATAATTTAAAATAATAAACCAGTCAACTGAAAAAGATAAAGATGCAAAGTAAAGAGAGAGATAGAAGCTCTGTGCCCTTTCCCTATACCTTACCTTCTGCTTCTCTTCCATCTGGCTGTTCTTGAGTTATATCTTTTAATAATAAACTGGTGATCTATTTTAAAAAAAAGGATGCAAAGTAAATTCAGATGTTTGTTTACTGCTCCTTCACCACCACCATTTACCAAATTAAGGTGCATTCCATTGGCCCTCTAGTGGTGATATATTAGGATTATAGATTCTTAAACTCAAAGGGTAAAAATGCTCTCTTCTTCCAGAGCTACAAAAGTGAAACATGTTCCTGTAAATGCCAAATTCTAGGAATATATTTTTAAATCTCCGTGTGGGATGTAAGTAGAAAAATTTTCCTCAGCCAGTGTGGGGTTTCTTCTTGTACCCCTCAATAAAAGATATGTCAAGTGAAGATGACAAATCAGGATACCACATGGTACATCATAATGCAGTGCTTTTGCCACATCAAAATTTGCAAAATGTTGCAGATGAGTCATAGAACAAAGTTCTGCAAGAGCTGCCGCATCTCTGTCTATTGCACCTTAATTCTTTTCAGCAAGCCTCCTCTTACTGGAGCCCTGGCATTTTCTTCAAAAGGACTGCCAATTGTTTTAATGTTTCTAAAATGTACAGAAATGACTCTGAAGTTTCATACCGAAAAGCAAGTGCAGTCACCTCCTGCATTGCCTTCCTCCTAGCAAAGAAAGCTTCCTGATTTCTCCTACAGAATTGCTCCTGAAAAAGTCCTCCCTCCCAACACTGAATGTATTACAAAGAATACATTTAATTTAATTTAATTTATTTATTTATTTTGCCGTACGTGGGCCTCTCACTGCTGTGGCCTCTCCCATTGCGGAGCACAGGCTCCGGATGCGCAGGCTTAGCGGCCATGGCTCACGGGCCCAACCGCTCCGTGGAATGTGGGATCTTCCCGGACCAGGGCACGAACCCGTGTCCCCTGCACCGGCAGGCGGACTCTCAACCACTGCACCACAAGGGAAGCCCCAAAGAATACATTTTAAATTATCTGACATTATTTGGTTCTTTTCCATAACAAACTGTGGTCCTTAAGGGGGAGGATGCTGCAGCTCCTTTGGCACAATGAGAGACTTGATGAACTTAGTTTTACAAGTTAATGCCCAAATGTCCAAAAATGAATCATCAGCATTTAGAAGCTTTACCATCATTTGTCTTAAAAAACAAAAACAAAATCAAACAAACAAAAATCTTTGCTACAGAAGAAGAAATCTATGATCAGTATTTAATCAATTCAGCTTCCAGCTAAAAGATGGTCCCGGAGCTCTGAAATCAATGGTACTGAGAAGGAGTGAGAAGTTAGACATCGTGTGTGCTTATTCACTCCACAGCTTCCTACTGTACAAACCATGGCGGTTACTGTGGACAGTATCGGTTCACAATAAACAAGTTAGTACTATTGAAAAGAAGGAAGAATGAGGGGATGAATGGAGAGAGGGTGAGAGGGAGGAAAGAGTCAGTTGGTCCTGTTTACATGAAAACCTTATAGAGCACAATACTTCTTCAAGACAAACAAGAAAAAACAAGTCACTTTCCTGTAATTTACTCTGAGGTGCTAAGGTCTTTTCTTTTTTCTTCTTTTCTTTTTTAAGGTAAAAATCCAGATTGATAATCAAGGTTAAAACGCCATGAGATTGTAACAGTCAAATATAAAATCAGATGATTTTTTACAACCAAAATTTCCTTTACTGTATACAATTAAGAGAGTTGTGGTAATTATTCTGCTTCACTGTAAAAACAAATAAATGTCACTCGATATCAGCAGTTAGGGACAAATTGTGTTCACTTTAAATTCATGGTTCTAGCATCTTTCTTTCAATTTCGTTTTTTAGAATTTATTTTACTCTATTTTAATACCTAGGACTGTACTAAAGAATATTGATTTTCTAATTTTTATAATATTTAATGCTTTTTTGCATTTAAAAAAAGTTCCTTAAAGAAAATGATACTACATATATGCAATAGGTAGGTTTGTAAATGTGTATGTACATTATTTATATGCATGCGATATGTATGTGTGAAAATATGTGCTCATACACACACACATGAATCTTGAGATATTTAAGTTCTTTCTCAGTATAAACTTTATTATATATTTTAGAAATGTGATGAAGTTTGAAGAGAGAAATTTGAAAGAGAGAAAATGCACTATATCCCAAAGCTAACTAATAAAGATTTTTCTTGCTATCTAATGTAATATAATTGTACAATAAGACTACTTTTGTACTTAAAAGTTTTAGTAAAATCATCAATGTCATGCATACAAATAGGGCTACAATTAACCACACTCAGACTGATACAAAAAAATGCTTTGAATAGAAGAAAACTGCATTCTTATAGGGTGTGAAATTTTAAGTTGGGTATTTTGTCTAATTTTTTAGGTCCTTTGAGTCCTGAGTCTTCAGAGATGATGAAGCAGACAGACCTACCTAAGCTGAATCCTAGCTCTGCTATTTAGTACATGTGCTTTTAATTCAGATAGTTCAGTTTCTCTGAAACTCTTTTCCTAATTGTAAAATACTACCTAACTTCAGGGTTATTCAAAGGATTAGAAGAGACAAAATATGCCGAGTGCTTTATTTTGTAAGTTGAAGTACAGTTGATTTACCATGTTTCAGGTGTACAGCAATGTGATTCAGTTACACATACATACATATATATATAATCTTTTTCATATCCTTTTCCATTATAAGTTATTAAAAGATATTGAATATAGTTTGAATATGGTTCCCTGTGCTATACAGTAGTTCCTTGTTGTTCATCTATTTTATATATAGTAGTGTGTATATGTTAATCCCAAATTCCCAATTTATCCCTCCCCGCCCTTTTCTCCTTTGGTAACCATAAGTTTGTTTTCTATGTCTGTGAGTCTATTTCTGTTTTGTAGATAAGTTTATTTGTATCATTTTTTTAGATTCCACATATAAGTTATATCATATGATGTTTGTCCTTCTCTGTCTGATTTACTTCACTTAGTATGGTAATCTCTAGGTCTATCCATGTTGGCGCAAATGGCATTAGTTCATTCTTTTCAATGGAATTAGTTCATTCTTTTCATAGTATTCCATTATTGTGTGTGTGTGTATATATATATATACGACACCTCCTCTATCCATTCATCTGTCAGTGGAAACATAGGTTGTTTCCATGTCTTTGTTCTTGTACATAGTGCTGCTATAAACATTGGGGTGTATGTATCTTTTCGAATTAATGTTTTTATCTTTTCCAGATATATGCCCAAGAGTGGGATTGCTGGATCATATGGTAACTCTTGTTTCAGTTTTTTAAGGACCCTCCTTACTGTTTTCCATAGTGGCTGCACCAATTTACATTCCCACAAACAGTGTAGGAGGGTTCCCGTTTTTCCACACCCTCTCCAGCATTTATTATTTGTAGACTTTATGATGACGGCCATTCTGACTAGTGTGAGATGATACCTCATTGTAGTTTTGATTTGCATTTCTCTAATAATCAGTGATGTTGAGCATCTTTTCATGTGCCTGTTGGCCATCTGTATGTCTTCTTTGGAGAAACTCCTATTTAGGCCTTCTGCCCATTTTTTGATTGGGTTGTTTGTTGTTTTGCTATTGAGCTCTATGAGCTATTTTAATGTTTTGGAGATTAACCCCTTGTCAGTCTCATCTTTTGCAAAATGCCAAGTGCTTTTGCACAGAAGATTTTATATAATACGAGCTTGGTAGATGGTGATACATCATCATCATCATCATTACATCAGAAGAATGAGTATGGCAACAAGATAATTTGGTGCAAAGATGGGGGAGGGAGATGGAAGGTCAGGGGAAAAGAGGGCAGGAAGACTATCTGCTTTGTGAAGAAATGGTATATTGGAGGGATTGAACTCATTGAATAATTTCTCAACTCTCCATTTCACTTTGTTATATTTGGTCACAGCCTCTATGAGTTTTGTTTTGTTCATGGACTTTTTATTCTCGAAAGATTCTATGGTGAGGGAGCTATAAATGTAGATAAAATGATTGAAAGGGCATTCAAAAATTGTTTGCAGTCTTATGCACTCGAACAAGAGAGACATGGAATCTGACTTGAAAAGTAATGTACTAGATTCATTAGCAAATTCAAGTGTTAAGTGTATGCATGCAAAATGAATTATAGTTATCAGCTTCTGGAATGAAGCAAACATTTGGTTCTAGAATGATTCTGCCAAAATGATACAAAAGATGAAAAGGCTCAGTTATCTCCCTGCTACTGCATCCCTTTAGCAACATCAACCTGCTTTTCAGTACACAAAGTAGAATTGATTTCTAAAATCTTTAAATTTCTCCACTTCTTAGATCAAGCAGCTTCCAGAAATGAGCAGTATTGCAAGCTGATTTCATCAAACATAGGAAACCGCTAAACAGCAGCTTGGAATCCCGCAACCCAGGAATTGTCCACAATTCCCCCTCCCTGCTTCCATAGCATTTTGGCAATCAATTGAAATTCACAAATTAAATTAAGATGGAAGACTCCAGTCTAAACTGAGAACTAAAATATGCAATAATCATAAAATGATTTCCAAGGTGATAATGTTTTACCCTGAGAGTGTTACATATATACTGAAAGCAAAACCTTAACTTTAGGAGCACCATCAAGTTTGGGGGAAAGAAATAAATTCCAAGGCTTGGTTGAGTCCACAAGCTAAAGGTCAAACGTGACATGAAGTGAATGTTTGCAACACTGCCTTGCACTGAAATAATTATGCAGAGATTAACCTGGTAGTGATTTTCTAAAGATAAAATTATATTCAAATGCATTATTTCAGTAATAGTGCTAATTGATGGCTTATTCATGAATTCTGTAGAAACTAGCTGTGTTACAAAATGAAATTTTGCAAGTGAATGTTGCTTTTAAGCGTTTAGTAAGGTTTTTTTCTTCTAATTTTTTGAGTTTCTGTGAAACTGTTATTTTCTAAGTCTATTTATTACCTTTTCCTCTAACCTTAATTTACACTCATCTAATACTTTAATAACCTTTTTTTGCTCAGGTGCAATGAAGGACTATGTCAGAATAAGAAAAGCATAAATTACATCATCTGTAGACAGAAATTTTGCTCTATTTGTTTTATTATCTGCATATGGACAAACAAAAACTGGGAAGAGAAAAATAGTAAAAGTTGTGTTACAACTACTGCCGATGGAAGAATTTCAGTGAGTACATTAGAAAGGTCATAAATTATGCAAATCAATTAGAGATATTGGTAATCTCTAGCAACTGTACGAAATTGCCTTACACACAGCAGGAAATATGTAACAGATTAATCTCTTGGAAGATGGTAGTGGAGAATAGAGTTTAGGCTTGAACAGTTGGAGAATTGATATCCTAAATGTCTTGCTTATCTTTATTACCCTTTCCCCTATAATCAGTCACCAAGGCCTGACAATTCTACCTCCTAAACATGGCTTAAATTAGTTTCCTTCTGTCTGTTCTCACTGACACTGCTCTGGTTCAGGCCATTATCTCCTTTTCCTTGCAATATTCATTCATTCACATTTTCTTTCAGTCATTTATGTATTCAAGTATTCGATAATGCTACAGACCATTATTGAATACACATCACATGTTCTAGATAAGTGAGTGGAAATAAAATCAAAACACAATTCTTACTCTCAATGAATCTTCAGTGTAATGGAAAGAAAAAAATAGATACTGGAAATTACAATTCTAAAGTTGCCCCTAATGACAAATATAGGTATGCACAGGCAACTAGGGAAGCACCTCAGAGCACCAAAAGCCAACTTAGAGTCAGTGAGGGTATCTGGAAGAGGCGATGGCTGAAATGAAACCTATAGGACCAGCAGGCAAGGCAAGGAGTGATGTACTGTAGATAGCATTACTGGCCACAGCAGTCCTCCCTATGTTCACACCTTTTGCCATATGACTTTGCCATTCCTTCCACAAAAGAGACAGAGTATATTTACCCTCCTCTTGACTCTGGATACCTACATGTAATTTGCTTTGGCCAATTATTAGGCAGAATTTATGGTAGTCCAGTTCTGAGACTGTGCTATAAGGGGTCTTACATGCTTCCACATTCCCTCTTGCACCTCTCCCATCACCGTGGAAAGAACATGCCCACAGGATAGCCCACAAGCCCCAAGAGGAGGAAGAGAGACACAGAGGGAAAAGCCCAGCCTAAATAAGCCAAATCCTAGCTGAATCCCAGATGTGTAAATAAATACCACTCAGATTTTGTGGTTGTCCAATAACTAGTGGAGCAAACTGATGCAGGAAGTTTGGTGGTGGAGATGGTATTTCAGACGCATAGAAGAATATGTGTAAAGGATTGAGTGGCACTTGGAGAACTATAAGTTCTTTAAATTTATTGGCGCTTAACTAAAGTTGGAAGCTTAATTAAAATGATGGAATCATTAATACGGGGTAGATTATTAAGGGCACTATACACCACATAAAAGATGTAAGTATCCATCCTTAAGGACATAGGTGAACAAAAAAAGTGCTTTAAGTTAGGAGAGTGACAAGCTGAGATGTTCATTTCAAAAAAGTCATGCAGACTGCAGTACGGGGAACGGATTGGAGAAAGTGATTGATTAGACTAAGGATGACAAGCTAGGAGCTGATGATGTTGGTAAACACTGCATAAACAAACAAATAAACAAAAAATACTTAAATTAAGGTAATGGCAATGGATCTGGAGAGGAGGTGAGAAATCCAAAAGATGCTAAGTATGTATATATCTGTATGCTCTAGGGAAAAGACAAATATGGGTGAGAAAAATGTTAGAAATTATTTCTACACTTTTGACTTGGGCACCTGAGTGTATATACCTTCAGTGATACCATTCACTGTGTTTTGTTTTGTGTTTGATTTTGAGGGGAAGGAGGAGGAGAAATTAATCCATATTAAGCTATCTTGAGTTTCAAAGCCTATGGACATTAAATGTAGATATTCAGCAGAGTTGAAAATATGGATCTGCTACTTAGAAGGCTGGATTTAAACTGAACATTTGTCAGATGGTTTAGAGAAAGATAAGAAAGTCAAAGAAAGATAGCATCAAGATTTAAGGTGGTGATTGGGACACAAAGAGAAAGGGACAGGGCTTAGAAGGAGCTGTCAGAGAGGAAGAAGGAGAAACAGATAAAATGGTATAACAGGATATAAATAGAAGACAGATATATAGTGATAATTATGTGACAGGCACTATTCTAAACATCTGATCTTTACAACAGCCTTATGAAGTAGATACAATGATTATCACCATTTTACAGACTGGAAATCGAGGCACAGAGAGACCAAGTGAAGTGCCTGAGGTCTCGCAGTTCATCAGTAATAGAGACAGGACTTGAGTCTGAGTTCATTATCCATCACCCTGGCAAGGGAAGATACAGTTCTGAGAATGGGAATGGTCAGCAGGTTAAATACAGGGCTGAAAGAATCTCATTAGTTTCAGCAACAAGGGTATAATTAATAACTTTTATCAGAACAGTGTCAATGAGGAGATGAAGACTTTAAGCAGGCTTTGGTGTTGCCCATTGACATCCTCTGTGGCAAATTTTCTGACTTCAGATCCCCCAGTCCTTCTACACAGGTAGGGATTTTCCAGAATCAAACACTGAGACCATATTTAGGATGTGAGCTGTATATCACAGATCTGCTGTGCAAGAAAGAGGGAAGAAGCAATATAGGAAAAAATAAAAGAAGTCAAACTGCGATGCAGACCTGAAACAGTTTTAGCCAATCTGATAGGGAGATCTAGAGGAATTGCTGAGTATTAAATTTGTTCTACATTGGGTTAAAATAGTTCAGCTTTATAACCACTCTTTTTAAAAATTTTAATTTTATATTGGAGCACAGTTGATTAACATTGTTGTGTTAGTTTCAGGTGTACAGCAAAGTGATTCAGTTATACATATACATGTATCTATTTTTTTCAAATTGTTTTCCTGTGTAGGTATAACCATTCTTGGCTCAGTTATCAGAGATGGCTGTTCCAGGAATAGCATGACCTTGGATGGGGGTGTAGATGGTGCTCGAAACTGAAACAGTCCTTAGAATGATGACAGCCTGAAGCTGTTTGCCCACCCAAATATCTGCAGAACTTCTTTGAAAGAGAATGTCTACCACTCCTCCCAATAACTTTCTAAGCTTCTGTTTCCTTATATTAAGTGTTCATATTTGGGTAATTAAAAGTGGCTTTTTCCACTGACTGATACATAAACCTCAAGCAATTTTTGCATTATATTTTAATTATTTCCTTGATATCTGTCTCTTTAATAGAACAGTAGCATCTTAAGGTCAAGGAACTTATATTTTCATCTTAGTTTTTTCAACATCTAACACATCAATATGACTCATAATAAAATGTGTTGACAGTTGAATAGGAGGGGCATTTAGGATGGGTCTTAAAGGATGACTAAGAGTTTGTTAGAGCACGGGACCAAAGGCTAAACAGCTTGTGTGCCAATTAAACTTGCAGTCACTATTCTATTTTTCTGTGTGTATTTTTTAAATATATAAATGAATAGTTTCCATTTATTCACTGCATTGTAAAAGCTTACGCACTTCCCTGAGCAGAAGTGTCTCCAAAAACAATTGGAAGAATAAGTGAAACACACTTATTTTCAGTAGTTTATTTAAATGTAATTGTTTCAGTGTGTGAACCATTCAGTGAATTTTTGAAATGCTTAAATTGCATTTGTAAATTTTATACGTTTAAATTCAATATAAGATGAGAAAATTAATGTGATTTTTTTCAAAGACTTTTAAAAAATACAAAACCACTTTTCTGTTTGTATTATATAAGATGTACATTATTTTCTGCCTAATTTTGTGTGAGTTTTACTCTATGTTAGGTACTGTTTCAGTTCTTCTCCTATAAATGGGATAATAATTTATAGATTTTTATCAGAATTAAATTAAATAAGATCTAAGTTATCTTGGGTATAATAGATCATAAAAGATGCCTTATTTTTTGTACCTTAATTATCTCCTTATATGGGGAAGCAATTGCCTTTCAGCTCCATATTTTCAGTATCTAGTACAATGTTTGTTCTAGAGTATGAGCTAAATATTTCCTGAATCAATAGAAAAACCAATGAAAGCAGGAACAAAATTATGAATAAGAATTTTAAACAATTAGAAATCAAAGAAAAAACTAGTCTGAAGAATATAAAGTAAGCATTTAGAATTTCTATTGCATTGTTCTTTCTTCAACCATGAGCTTACTTATAATGTTTCTGCATCACCCAAACAAATTTTCATTCATAAAGTCTGAATGATGACTCAGAAAGGAAATCTGAGATTATCTACCCCTCCTTTTCAGATGATAATATTAAGCTTGTACAACTGCATTTGTGGTAGACTGAGGGATGGAAATTCAATCTCCAAACATACAATTCACAATCATTCTTTCTCAGTCAAAAATATTGATGGTAAGGCTACTAATGTTTCTGGCATCTACTCTTATAGGTTTGTAAAGGATAAAAGCACAAAGTAGGTTTCTTTGCATGGTCAAATTATCTTCATGTTGTAATCCAACAAATATTTATTTGGTGGCTCTGCAATGTGTTAAAGTTCTTTTTGCATCAGTAAAACTTTAAATCGGTAAAACTACTTGCATAATAGATCCATTGATGCAATGCAATATAGTCAGTCCATAAAACACTTCTATTGACAGTTTACCCCACCGCTTACCTAAAATACTCATTCCTCTTGTCATGTAAAGCCTGCCCATCCTTCACTACCAAGATCAGTTTTGTTAGGTGCCTAGGATATTGAAAATTATGATTCTCATTCTGGGTCACTTCTAACTTAAGCTGCATTATGAGCTTGAACTCTCTTTGTGTATAAAACAAGGGTTTATGTAGATGATTTCTAAGTTCGTTTCCTGTTTAGAAATTGTATGGGCCACAGAGCTCTTTGCCTTTTCTTACCCTTTCTTTTCTGATTTCCTACAACATTCTAGACATACTATCATATAACTTGGTGCTTGGAGGTTACATGTATGTATGTTTGTCTTTTTTTAGAAAAGAAGATTGCAAATTCTTCAAGAAGATATTGTACTTAATCTCCTTTAGTCTCTCTCTCACTTATTGATTAGTAATACCAAGAACACACTTGATACTTTCTGGTTCCTTTAATAAAGCCAACATTTAAACACTAAAGCTTGGGAAACAGTTAGGTGATGATTATTACTATTATTGTATAAAAGGAATCCATTGCTTTACTTCATTCATTGCAAAGTTCACTGCAAAATGATCCATTGCAAAGAACTGATATTTGAGAGATGTATGGAACTGTCAGAACTTTCCATAGCTTTTTCCAGGTAGACAGACTTGACCAGAGAAGGTTCCTAAATATGTCCATCATGCTTCTCTGCCTTCTGCCTTTTTTTTTTTTTTTTTTGCGATACGCGGGCCTCTCACTGCTGTGGCCTCTCCCGCTGCAGAGCACAGGCTCCGGACGCGCAGGCTCAGCTGCCATGGCTCACGGGCCCAGCCGCTCCGCGGCATATGGGATCTTCCCGGACCGGGGCACGAACCCGTGTCCCCTGCATCAGCAGGCGGACTCTCAACCACTGCGCCACCAGGGAAGCCCTGCCTTCTGTCTTTAAGAACTACATTTACCCACACCTACCCTCCAGGAAATGAATAAACGAAGTTTGGACTACCAGTGCACACTCCTGCGGGAGGAAGAAAGAAGAAACCAGTTGGGAAAATGGCACTTTGATGACAAATGGTGTGTAAGAATTCTTTTCTTTATTCCATCTCTCCTTCCCCCACCAATTAATCTGGAACAGTCTCCTTGTTCTGAATATGTCTTTCTCTCTTATTTCTTCCCCTACCTGAGCATAAGACTCGAGAAATGATTTTTCATGTGCAGTCTGAATGGCACTTCAGAGTTACAGTCTCATTTGATCTGCCTAAGAACCTTGTGAAGGTTCTATAGAATTCTATAGAATTTAGCATCTAAATGGTGCAGAGTGAAGAAATTGAGCATTGAGGTGAATGAAAGTGATGGAGATGGGTTCAGAATCTAGACTTTCTGAAACAAATTTCTTCAAGTAACTATATAAAACCAGGAGGCAAATAATAATAACATATCTCATTTCTCTAGTTTTTGTATCCTAATTTTCTTTCTTTTTAATTTTAGTCCTTAAATTTCCTTTCTACTACACTGAGGTTGTTTAAATATTAAGTAATAAATAGAAGACACTAAACACTCTGAAGATAAAAGCTGAGGCATAGAGCAGTTTTCTTTTTTAAAAAAATCATTATATCCTTCATTATGTGAATAAAATGAATAGATGGATTATATACTGTAATGTGAACAATACCTTAATATAGGATATATGTGAATTACATTAATACAAACAGTTCTTAGATGGGTAAAATTCAGAGGGAGGGAGCTTATTTTTGAAATGTTAGGGCCAGTTTTCTCTCTTGCCTCTGTCTTGGTAAGTGGTTTTCATGGGGATTATCCCGGAACCAGTAGGGGAGTATGGTGAACTCTCATTTCTTCCATATTCTTGACTTTGGCTTCTTGGAGTATCAGATTTTCTTTTTAAACACTCTGCAATAAATCAAGTATCACCAATTTAAATTAAAAAAATATATGCTAAATATTTCCCATAAAAATTTTTGTGATGTTATTACTGTGATCTACAAACTGATCAACTTTGCCCTTTTCCTTTTCTTGTGAAAGCCTGCAGGTAGGTACCAGTCCATTCCAATTAATATCTAATGATGATGATAAACTAAAGACAAAATCCCAGCTAACAGCTTCCATCTGTGGTTATGCATAAAATATCTGCTTCTGGCAAGTGACGCTATATGCAAATTTTAAAATTTCAGTGCTGCCGTAGTTATATAATGTATTCATATATACCTAAAATAGAGATTTTTCCCCCTTTTCGCCACCTTTCCTTTCTTTAATGTTCAGGAACTCTATAAACACAGTTAGAAATACATTTTCATCTTTATTTCTTTTTGTTAGTATGTTTCTTTTAAAATATTCTCTTGTCATGGTTGCCAATACCAATGAATGCGTAATATTTTGGCTCTCACATTAAAAAAAATATTTTGTAAAATATGTTCGATTTAACTAGTATTAATATTAAAAAATTGGCATTGCTTTTGGCATCACTGTAACATTCTTAAGGCTGGTGGCCATATGTAACTAGTACTGTGTTCCCCTAGGACCTAATATTTAGCATATATTTGCTGCCTTAAGGCCTCTCTGTATTTGCTACCAGCAAAATTGTCCATCCTTATGAGTTACTGTACTCAGACTTAAAAATGGATGTAAGCAATATATTCCATATGCAGCTATACAGAGTATTAACTCCTGTATTTCAGAAAGGAAATTGTCTCGTCCCCCTCATCTTTCTCCCTTTCTCTCTCTCTGTAGGAAGTTCCTGGTTGGTTTTAAGTTGTTCCAGTTTTGATGACCATATATTTATGTATTAGTCTAATATTAATTTCAAGACAGCATCAGCCTTAGGGAACCCTGTCCCTAAGAATGAATTGTAAAATTAATAAATTAACGTGACATTAAATGGATGATTCTTGATGGTATCCAAGGGCTCAGAAGGAATGTTAGCAACTTAGGAAGTCTCAATGACAAAACCTCTTAAAGCCAACGTGCTCTTTATGAATGTATTACTGTGACTGTATGCTTGATGTCAAGAAGCATGTGTGACTTAACAGTACAGCTCTGTTGTCTGCTAATAAGTATGCCATCTTACATGACTTGGAACCAGGTAAACTCTAGAAATTAAAGAAAGAATAGATGTAAAAAGTGAGGAGAAAAAAAAAAAGTGAGGAGATCTCTTTTTAGGCATATAAGAACACATTATATAACCTCTACAGCACTTGATTTTTTTTTAAGTCAAGTGGGAGATAGGAAGATAAGATTCCATTATCTTTTGATGGGCCAGAACAAAGTAGTTTTGGTTTTTTTTTTAATCTTCCTGTGGAAAAGTATGTGTTCCTCACATTTCATTAACTCCTGAAGCAGGTACTTTAATTTGTAAACCACGCAGGCTAATTCTTCTCTCACTTGCGGGATTCAATCACAAAACATAGTGAGAAAAGGAATTCTTAAGGTGTCGTTACATAGGTATTGTGCAGTGTTTGTGTTGACTTTTATTTTGTTCTTTTTAGATATTCACTGAGTTTAGCTGGGCTCTCTCCAAGGTATTAGAATGATGGCTATTTCATGATCAGTAAATGGTCTAGGAGTAGAACATCTTGAGTTTTGAGAAGCATGGAAAAGCAGGGATGTTTATCCTTTGGGATAAGACACATAATGAGGAATCACACCGGGCAATTTTTTTAGTCTATGAGAACTCTGAGAGGAACAATTCTCACAGCCAGATAGATGTTTGGGGGTAGCGATTCTCTGAATGTGGAGAGGGTGGCCCTGGATATGACTAATCAAGAATGAATGAATATAATGTTACAGGGATTAAACAAAAAGATATTGGAAAAAAATAACATACCAGAGAAATGGTTTAGGCAATATACCTACTAACCTTCAGAAGGTAGAAATCAACCAATCATTTTGACCTAGGCAGAAGTGCTACTTTATTGGTGAACAGAACTCCACGTTCAATGTCTTATTAAGCTTTGTAGCAGATGCTTTTGGAAATACTGCCCAGTTACAACCACAATTTCTTCATCCTGTTTCCTCCACAATGACCAACCTTGGCACCCATTTAGATCAGTACATCCCTTCTGCTTATAGTCTTGATTGATTAAAACAGAAGCCACTGAGAGTCTGACTGAGAATATGTACATAGAAGAGACTGTTGTTTTGGGTAACTAACACAGTAAAGTACAAGTACAGGAAGCATAAAATGACCATATTTTATCAGACATATGAACTAGAGAAGCCAAGAGGGAAAAATAAAGAAGGTACACAGAGAATAACAGAGATGTGAAACCAAAGTCAAGATGGCATGGCAGTCCCTTATTTCAGCATGTTCCTGAGGCCTGCCTGAGTTCCTCCCTTGAGTTCCCATGAGACAGCCCTAATCTAAACCACTTCTGCATTTTTTTCCCCATAAACTAGTTTATATAGGTCACTGATAGCTAAATCCTAAAGCTTAACTCAAGTATTTCATCTGTTAGGCAGTGAACTACTCACATTTTTACATTTCCTAATGAATTACATTATTTCTATTAATAAGTAGAGTCTGCAGAAGCAGACAATATCACCTAATTACATTCAAAGTGAGAAGTCTATTACCTGTTATTAACAAACAGAGATGAAATGCAGCAAACAAAAAAATTATTGTGGTTGTTGCTATGACTATTTACTTCCCTTTTATTACTGATTAATTTCAAAATTAAAGCTAATATAAATTACATTTAATTTTAATGCTTAGTATTAAATATTTAAATACAAAAAAATCAAAATTATGATTTTAAGAAGACATATTTTTTAATCTTATAAAAGAAGAAAAAAGTATGGATAATTAGATTCAGAAATTATTTATTCAGTGTGGTTAACCCATCATCACTTTGATGTGTAGAAGCACTGGAAAAGCTTGCTAAAAAATGTAGAGTGTGGGAGTAAGGTTAACAATTCTGATACTGCTATAAATGAACACTGGAGTTGAACAATTAAATAAATGGATGGTGGGTGGTAAGATTCAGGTTTCTCACTGTTGAAGTGAGAATTTACAGGTAAGCAAGGAGAAAAAGAATGATTCATGTAGTGATGGAATCGAGTTGAAGACATCAGGAAAAGCTCATGTTTAGTTTAATATAGTTAGCTTAATAGCTTAAACACAGATGGTTACATACTGAAATACTTATAGATATGTGTATGTACACAGGTTAGTATAAACATATATATCTTCTTATTCTGTCAGCTGAGAGTACCTATAAAAAGTGAGACCCCAGATGTAATGAGCACACCTAGCACAGAGATCTTGGTGTCTAATGCCATTCTGCAATAAAATAAAACATGGCACCTCAGAGAAATGGCTGATTCTACACTTGGGACAGGAAAAGTGAGCCCAAGAGCATCTCACACTGCCAGAAAGTAAGAAAGTGCTAAAACCGAACCCTTCTTAATAGAGACTATCAAAGGGGCTTAGAAGACAACTGAAAGAGCTCCCAATGGCCAACACTGGAATAATTTGATCAAACAGAATAAAGTCATATAAGATTATAGCCCAAAGTATAAAATAAATGTTCATGAATACATAGTGATATAAATAAATGGTTGAATAAAGTATTAAAATCGGAGAGAACAGACAAATCTCCCATGTATAACAATTACAAATAATTTATGTAGATACTCTGCCCTAAAAGGAGTTGTGGGCTTAAGGGTGGTGTGAGTATAGAAACTTCCTTCCAAAGAGTACAGTATGAAAAAGGGGAAAAAAGAGTAACGTAATAAACCTGATAAACACTGCCTCAGCCAGGTGATCAAGGTCAATATCAACAATCATAAAGCATGTTGATAGTATGTACCCTTGATCTGTGACGTAAATGGAAATTTATCTCTTCCATTTTCTTCCCCCAAACCCATAACCTTAATCTACTTATGGGAACAACATCAAATAAATCCCCAAACTGCCAATGTTGGTACACTGTACATAATACTTTACCAGTATGCCTTAAATTTGTGAAGGTCATCAAAAATAAAGAAAGTCTAAGAAACATTCACTGACAAGAGGAGCCTAAGGAGATGTGACTATTAAATGTAATAGGATCCTGGAACAGATGAAGGACATGAGGTTTGAAAGACTAAAGAAATCTGAATAAAGTATGAACTTAATAACAATGCATCAACATTGGTTCATTAGTAGTAACAAGCATATCATACTAATGTAAGATGTTAATAATAGGGGAAAAATATGTGAGGTGTATACAGAGACTTTCTGTACTATCTTCCTAATTTTTCTGTATACCTGAATCAATTGTTAAAAGATAAAGTCCATTTTTAGGGGAAAAAAGTAGATTCTGAGACCTCCCCAAAAGATTCTTATGTAAGAGGGCTGAAGTGGATTACTGATGATTCTGGTTCCTTATAACCACATTTGAAGGAATATTGCCCTAATGTGTGGTGTTTTTTTCATGGTAGGAACAGTCTTGTTCATTGTTGTAGCTCCAGGCATCAGGTGTAAGTATGTATTAGGCAACCAGTAAATATAGTGTCTGCTGACTGTTGATTTAATTTGTCATTAGTAAATATATTTCAGTTACATCTCTGTTTAAGACAAAACCAGATAACTACCTTACTGTGATCATCACTGTTTTGCAAGCTTCTCTTTATAGTTTTCTTATCATTTTCTTTTCCTATATGGCTCTTCATTTCAGGTACATCTCTATAATGCTCATGTATATTAAATTTTAATTTCTTCCCATAAACATTCATGGAACTATTGATAAAATTTGTCACATTTATACTATGTACATTAATATAAAAATAAGAATATTTAATAGATATCTAAATATAAAAATTTCTATTCAAGGAATCTATATTCTCAGATTACGTCCCTTTCTTTTGAGGATATGTGTGGTCCAACATGTAATCCAGGATAACTTCTCCATCTTGAGATGCTTAACTTAATTCTATCTGCAAAGTCATTTTTGCCTTATAAGGTAACATTCACAGGTTCCAGAGATTAGGACATGGATATATTTTGTAATGGTATTATTCAGCTGCAATCAGTTATGAATCCGAAAATCCCTCCATAGTCTTTCTTGCTGATATCATGACATTATATCCTATCTCTTAACTTCAGGTATCACATCTTGGTTGAGAGCACCAACATCTTCATATTTTACCCTTTTCTCTCTTCCAAATTCTGCTCTCTCTACTCCAACTGCCTACTAATACATTGCTACAAAACTTATTTTATATCTTGTAAAATTCAACTAGCTAAAATCAAAGGCATCAATCATCCTTCAAATGTGCCCACCTACATAATTCAATGTTTTTCTTAGTGTTATTATAATCACAACCTACTTATGCTTCAAACCTTACCCATTTTTGGAATCACAATATATCCAATAAGGCATCCGTCAAGTATATCATTTCTGTAAATTCTATAATGTTCAATTTACATTATATCCAGTCCCCTGGCTTTAAATACCATCTGTATGCAAATGACTGTGAAATGTACACTTTCATCTCTCATGTTTCTCCTGAACTCCAAACTAGTAATCTAACTGCCTAGGCAATATCTCCATTTGAATGTCCAAGAAATGTGATGAGAAAACAGCTGTTTTTAGTTGCTGCCTAGGCATTTTACAGTACGACAACCCTGATTTACCCAGAGTTTGGATAGTTAAATAAGGACCTGAGCTTAGGATTCCCACCACAAGTTCCTTTTTGTTTTTCCTGAGGCACCTTTTAAAATAACCTCTTAGAGGCGTGTCCACAAAAAGTTAGTGACCTCCACCCAAACATCTTATAAGTAATAGGTACTTGTTACCCTGCTCCCTCTCTTCTGCTCGATCGTGACTTGGGATGGAAGACTGCCCTTCCACTAGCTCGTTGGATGCCCCCAGCCCGTTTTCTGGAATCTGTAAGTAACAAATCTGGTGACTTGACTTCTTTTGTGTGGGTGTATTGAAACTGCACCTTCAATCAAAATGACCAAGGGGTTTTTACTTCCCAAAAGTGAGAGCTCAGAAGCTGAGGGAGCTGTCTGCCAACCCTATGTGAGGGGCTTATGCTTCCTCACTTAAAAGTTATAATCTGCATAATCTTAATTTAATACACAAGTTATGCCCTTCCCCCCTGCCTAACACACCAACTCAAAAGGAATTAAGATCTCACCACATTTTCATAAATGCTCTTCATCAGGTTAAGAAAGTTCAGGTTAAGAAAATCCTTTCATTCCTAATTTGTTGAGTGTTTTTATCACGTGTTTTATCAAATACTCTTTTTGAATCTATTGGGTTAATCATGAAGCTTTTATCCTTTATTATATTAATATTGTAACATTGATTGATTTTAGGGTGTTAAATCAACTTTGTATTCCTCAGAAAAATCCCACTTGGTCATGGTATAAAAACATTGTTATATGCTAATGGATTTGGTTTGCTAGTATTTTGTTGAGGATATTGGTATCGATATTAATAAAGAATATTGGTCTATAATTTTCTTTTCTCACGTTGTATTTTTCCAGTTTTAGTGTCAGATTAATACTGGCCTCATAGAATGAGCTGAGATAACTTCTCTTTTCTTCCATGCTGTAAAGGAGTTTGGGAAGGATTGATATTAATTCCCTTTAAAGTTTTGGTAGAATTCACTGGTTAAACCATCAGGTCCTGAACTTTTCTTTGTGGGAAAAATTTTAAATTACTAACTCAACATTTTTAATTATTATTGGCCCATTTAGACATTCTATGTATTCTCGAGTCAGTTATGGTAGTTTGCGTGCTTCTAAAAATTTGCTCATTTCACCTACATCAACTAATTTCTCAGTTGTTCACAGTATTTCTTTATAAGCCCTTTTATTTCTATAAGATCAGTAGTAATGGATCCCTTTCCTTCTCAATTTAACTTATTTGAGTCTTCTCTGGTTTTTAATTGGTCAGTATTGCTTCAAATTTGTCAACTCTATTATTTTCTCAAAGAAATATATTTGATTTGATAGATTTTCTCTTCTGCATTCTTTTTATCTCTACTCTAAACTTTAGTATTTTTTTCTGTCTTCTTCTTTTAGGTTTAGTTTGTTCTTTACAATGAATTTTTAAATTCCAAACCCAGCAACATTTGACACTGCATAACACTCCATCCTTTATACTATACTCCCTTTCTTAGCATCTCCTACCCAACGTATCATTTATCTTTTTAATTATCTGGCCTCCCCTCCCCTTCTAATTCTATTTTCCTGGCTTATCTTCACATCCTGGAACTTTAAAAGTTAGAGGTGTTCAAGGGTTGGTTGTAGCATCCTTTCTTTCACTTGTGGTGGATGCTTCTCAAATTCAGCATGGTCGGGCCCATTCTCTGGGAATATCTGTCAGAGAGCCCTTGTCTGTTAGTAGAGGATTCATTCAATGACTGGTCTACATAGGACTGTAAAGGCCTGAAACCTTCCCTTAACTTTGAACAATTCTGAAATTCTGTTCTGGTTTCAGGTTCTCTGAGGCCTTTTATATTGCATCATAGTGCAACTTCTCTCACTGCCCTATCCTGACTCTTTTTTTTTTTTCATATTTTTTTGATCCTAAGAATACCCTCTAATAAACTGCCTACATGCTAATTCACATCACAGAGTTTGTTTCCTGTGAAACTCAAAGTGCAACATTATTGTATACTCTCTCCATTGGTGATTTCATCTATATCAATAGTTTCCTTTCCCATCTATATGCTAACAGTCATTAATTTCTATCTCTATCCCAGACCTCCTCCAAAAGCCAGACAATATATCTCACAGATGTCTCAAAATATTCACTTTAATACCTCATAGTCAGCTAAAAATAAGCATACCACAAATGGAAGTCATGATTTCTGTTCTGAAACTTTATCCTCCTGCAGCCCTGCTTAGTTTAGCTGGAATATATTCTAAGAAAATCTTTGATTTAGACTTTTCCAAGATCTAGTGACATGTATAGGACTCAATACAGTCACCACAACACTGAAAAGATAAGTAGAGACCAGTAATTCTAACATAAGGCATTTTCTTAAGCACTTTACATGTATTAACTCATTTACTTCTCACAACAACTCTATGAAATAAGTTTTATTATAATATTTTTTTATTTTTATAGAAAAGTACTATACAAAGAGTATATAAATTATTCAAGATCCTAATATCAAAACAAGGTTTTGTATGTCAATAATATGTGTCCTAAAATCCCCATGCTAATTAGTTTCTTACACTGCCTCATTGATGCAACTGTTGGTTTGAGCTTTGAATCTATTTGGTTGAGATGGATGGGTAAAAGACACAGCTGTTCATATACTTATGTGTTTGGTAAGAACCACAGTGGGCAGCAACATGTGATTTGACAGTGCTATCATTTTTTACATCTTTTGGGATTGTTGAAAAGAATATCAGCTTCCCATGACCAGAAGGGAAGAGTCCTGATCCTAGGGTGCCCAAAGTCTTCCTGAATAAGCTCATACTATGTTCCTTTCTGTTAGTATGTTTGGAGTAATACTACACAAAATGTAAAACCTATCTAACTATCTAGCGTTTATCTGTATATCCTCATGTGTGTATACCAGAATCAAAGTTTTATCCACACATCAGCTGAGCAAGCTAGAAGCCAAAACTTGATGTTAACTGAAATCTCTATATCTCTCTCACTCCTCCCATGTAATCAATGGTTGAGTCATATTATATTAAAAATGCTTCTAAAAGTTACTTGCTTCTCTGCATCCAAGGCATGACTCTTACCACTACCCCTATAAATGCCCTTAGGACAACCTTTACCTCTACCCTTGAAGTTAGCTTCTTACTCATGAATTCTGCAAGGACTCCATCCCTGGTCTCCCTCTATCTACTTTTGCCTTTCTAATCGCAGTAGCTTAGAGTAGTTTTTTATTTTTTAATACAAGTCTGATCGTGTCAATTTCCTGCTTAAAACCTTTCAGTAACTTTCTTCGCTCTTAAAAGAAAAACCAAAATCTACGATAAGACTTGCAAGGCTGCATATGCTGGTACTTCTTGCCTATCTTTTCAGTATCAACACTCAATTATTACTCTTCTGCCCAACTTCTTTCAGGTCATTCGGTAGGCACTATGCCCTTTCCCACACCAGGACCATGTACATAATGCTTTTTCCCTGCAGGAAGTTCCCAACTCTGTATCTGAGTTAACTCATATTTCAGATTTCCATTCAATCAACAATTCCTTGAGAAGGCTTGTGTAACTTCCAAAAGTAGATCAGTGATCCCTATTACAAACTCTCATAGCACAGTGTTTTTCTTCCTTCATAGCTAAGTTGTTCGGTAGTTGACCATTAAATACTTTTAAAATTATGGCCTAACCACATATAAGAACAACATGAGAAAACATGCTTAAATATATTTTGGACATCTTTATGTATTATATTCACAAACAACTAAACCCTTTCTAAACTTTTATTCGATTTAATGACTTCCACTGGTTAAAACATTTTATTTCAACTACATTTGGCTGGGTTCAAGGGGAAAAGCTAGCATCTCAATCAGTTTACAAAGACACCTCTGGATCCAAACTTTCTCTCCATAAAATCAGCCTTGTTAAAAATAAATCATTAATCATGTGAGAAATGTATTTCAGGCTTTAAAAATCTAAGAAAAAAACCAACCAATGAATGCATTGCCAAGATTCCGTTTGTTGATAGAATTGTTGGACATTTGATTTGTAAAGTATTTTATTTGAAACCAATATACCTTCCCTACCTATGGAGGCGACTGTGGACTGAGACAAATGTATAAAATAGTTATTAAAACCAAGGGAAAGGGACAAAGTGTTCATGGATCTGGGTACAGGAAAAGTCATTTAGCTGATATCCTAGATGAGGATCACGAAAGTCAGGGAATCAAAAAGTAAGTGGGACAGGAGTGTAAAAAAAAAAAAAAAAAAAAGATTGGTGAGACTGGCCTTTAAAAATGACTGAGTCAGGACCTTTGTCCTAAATTGGCTATCTCATATTTCCTATCTCATATTTCCTGGTTCCATAAGAACCAGGTCATGTTGCTAATGCCTGGGAGTAGGTTCTTTTTAAAGTGTCAGTCATATCATTCCCACCTGCCGTTTCCATTGCTGTTGCCTGGCGTATCTTGAGCAAAATGTGAAGATTTTAAGGTGTGATTACATCTTATTCTTCTCTACATTCTAAACCATTTGTCTCCTCTTGAGAATAAAATATTCCTCAAATCCAGGAAAGAGAAGAGAAATATTTTTCATTGAGCACCTTGGAGTGCCCCAGGACAATATTGTCACATTTAATCCATGCAGCAATCCTGATGCTGGTGGTAACAATCTCCATTTCATAGGTTGGGAAACTGAGGGTTCAAAAGAATCAATGTCTTTTCTACATTATAAGATTTCAGAGTTGAATCCATGTCTCATCCTCATGTCCACTTTGTCCCCATTATACCGTGTTAGTCATCTATTGCCTTCCAGGTCTCTTTACTGCCCCCTGCCGCTGTCAAAATGCAAGCCCATTTCTATTTATTTCACACAATCTAATTCATACTTTGACTAAAATTACTTCACAACAGTTGGTTGCCTAAAACAGGACATATTTATTTTAAACAGGTCCTGTCTCCTTGTGATCTGAAAGAGTCAAAGAATTCCACTTTACTGAAAACAAGCTTCAGACTGCAGATGAGCTGTGAGGGATTGGAAAGCCCTATTAGGATCAGCTGGTTGGCTTTGAAGGTAAAGCTCACTTAACCTCTTTTGAGGGTGACTGCAGGCTGAAAGGAGGTTCCTGCTTCCCAACAGGCTGAGCTGCTCTTTGGTGGAGAATGACCTGAGGGCGGGAGAGGCTGCAACTGCTCTAATTGCCTATTTCGGGCCACTCCTGGCTATTGGCTAGCTGAGGTTCCTTCTTCACTGGCTTCTTCCAAAGGGCTTTAGAGTAATATTTTTATAGTTACAGAGCAGATATTTTTTCAGAAACAAAATAATTCCTAAAGTTAGGGTCCAGATATCTGCCTTTTTATCAAGCCCTTAATTTCATTTTGGTAGTGGTGGCCCAAGAATCATGCTTTGAGAAACACTAACTTGCCGACGGTCCTTTCTGACTGTACACCTGCTGATGTGGGCTCTGTGCAGATTTCCCTGCATCTCTACTGCTTTTTGCTAAACTTCCACCCACTTTCCTTTCCCCTCTTTCACCAACCCATTGATGTTATTTGAGTTAGTAATTTATCATTTATTTGTGAATTGTCATTTATGTTTTTCTGCTCTACAGATTACATATTTTTTTCTGTCTCTGATGATACAGCTCTTGACAACAACGTAGTCAATAGGAGAGTAGATTTTCTTCATTAAAAGAAGTGTTACTCTTTTGGAAAAGCCTATCCTCATGCTATTAATACTGAGACGGGTTCTAAAGTTGATATCAGCTGTCATATTAGGATGGCAAAGAAACAGAAAGCAAGTATGTTGGCCAAGAGAAGAGAAAAACAATTTTGGTGTGTGTGTGGCGGTGGGGGGGGGGGGGAGTCAGGCTTGACCTTTATCAAGATGATGGATTGAAATGACCCAAAATGTTGACAGGCTGCTTGTGCTGAGATGACCAGATACCACAGTCACCGAAGTAATTACAGCTCGGAAACAAGGTCAGTTGAAGTTAAGCCATTTGCCTAATAACGGTGGAAAGGGAGGCAAGTTGTTGTATTTATTTTATCTTATATGGATCAATTTTGGCAGAATGGTTGAATTAGAGATAAATTATAGGTTCCTTCTTTTGTTAGCCAGGTTCTCAAATAACAACATTACTGTGTATGGCATTTTAAGGATAATCTCTGAACAGATTCTCTCTCAAAACCTTTGGCTATAAACTCTCAGGAACATTACCTAATCTCATTTTTTCATGTATCACAATTATAAAAGTGTCTCTCAAACCTATATCTCAGGTCCTTATTCTTTTTTAGGATATAGCCCTGAATTCCCAACACAAATTCAAATGTCCCACAAAAAAATTATCATCTCCTCACAATAGCTCTCTCCACCACTTTTTCCTTGTTTCTTCCCTATTCAGCAAATTCTGGACTCTACCATCGGATTACTATTCTAAATGATAGATCTCATCTTGTGACTCTAATTTTCAGTGGTTTACCAATATCTATAAAATAAATTATTAACTTTGTGCCCAGGTATTGAAAGCCACTTCTTACTTTTCTAAGTCTATTATAAAGCTCCCCTTTATATACTTTTAAATTCTTACAAATAGTTGCATTAGCTTAAATGATGGCCCCCTAAAAGATATGTCTACCTGGGACCTGTAAGTGTGATCTTATTTGGAAGAGGCTATCCTAGATCGGGGTGGGCCCTAAATTCAATTACATGTGTCCTTACAAGAGAAGAGAAGGAGAGAAGACATAGAGAAGAAGGTCATGTGAAGATGGAGGGAGAGATTGAAGTTATCTAAGCCAAGAAACACCAAGAGTCATCAGAGGCTGGAAGAAGTAAGGAAGGATTCTCCCCTAAAGCCTCTGCAGGGAGTGTGGCCCTGCTGACACCTTGATTTCAGACTCATGGCCTCTAGAACTGTGAGAGAATAAATGTCTCTTGTTTTAAGTCACCCAGTTTGTGGTACTGAGTTGTCGCAGTCCTAGGAAATGAACACAGTAGACTTAATCAAGTCTTCCTGAAGATGTCTGTTCCTGTGGTTTCCCTTGATGCTCACCATACCTCTCCACCTACTAAAATGATAGGTAGAATTTTTAAGCTCATATAACATGAGAGACACTGTTTTAAGACTTTCCACATATTAAATTCTTTAAGTATTTTATCAGCTCTATAAAATAGGTATTATTATGTCTACAAATAAGTAGGCATACATTCTAGATGAGCTGAAGTTTAACAGAAGTAGTCTTACTCTAGAATCCATGCTCTTAATGCCTTCAAAAATGTCTAGGTCAAAGCTCAAAACATATCCCCTCTGTGAAATCTTTCTCTATTACTTGACTAAAGGAGATCTTTATGATTTCCTGTAGTTATTTTGGTAAGTACCACTCATGAAACGTAGCATACACTATCTCACATAGACTTTATTTATTTACTCAGCTAGATTGTAAAATAAGTGACTATACCATATATATACATACATATATACATATATATGTATGTATATATATAAATTTTCTTCTACAGAGGCTGGCATAACATTTTTTTCTAGGTTCAAAATAAATAAACTATTGAACGAGTACATCTGGTAGAAGACAAATCGAATGACCATATTTAAAACAAACAGAGGGTGAAACCATTTGTCTGAGGTTATTTTTTTTTAAAAAATACAGAAAGAGACTGACCTTCAGATTTCTGAATCACCAAGGCATTATTCTCTAACCACTGGGTCTCCTCTTACTTTATCTAACAAACATACAATACAGAAATATGTTCAAAATATTTGGTTTTGGGTTCCCTGGTGGCGCAGTGGTTAAGAATCCCCCTGCCAAGACAGGGGACACGGGTTCGAGCCCTGGGCCGGGAAGATCCCACATGCCGCGGAGCAACAAAGCCCGTGTGCCACAACTACTGAGCCTGCGCTCTAGAGCCTACGAGCCACAACTACGGAGCCCACGCACCACAACTACTGAAGCCCGCGCGCCTAGAGCCTGTGCTCCGCAACAAGAGAAGCCACTGCAATGAGAAGCCCACGCACCGCAACGAAGAGTAGCCCCCGCTCGCCGCAACCAGAGGAAAGCCCACATGCAGCAACAAAGACCCACACAGCCAAAAATAAAATAAATAAAAATTTTTAAAAAATTGGTTTTAGTAACCTTTATTCACAATAATCTCCATATAGAAGAAATATAAAAAAAATTAAATCTGATAAAAATGAGATTTTCAAAATCTTTTAAATAATGTAATAGGTGAAATGAAAATATTTGTTAATATAATTGGTTATTTGGTTTTATTTTCAAATTTAAATACAAGAAAAATCTAAGAAAGTCAATGCTTTGGGAAAACCAAATCAAGATGCTAAATTCAGTGACTTATTTATTCTGTGCAGGGATGGAAAAAAATGACTCACCTCCCTCTTTCCTTTCTAGACTCAGTCATCCTTCTTGAACAGCAATTTGTGTGAAAGCAGAATCATCGCAAGAAAGATGAGAACCACAAAGTAAAGTATTATTTCATGAATTCTAGAGAAAGGTTTTTCCCAGCTCCAATTCTATAATCTATCAAATTTTGAAAGATGATAAAATTGTATGTTTCAGTTCTAAGCTAATCAATACTACACCTATGGAAAAATATCTAAAATAAGCATGATTCTTATTTTTTTTTCTTTTAGAATAAATGGACATGAAGGAAAGACTTTAACAACACAATTTAAAAATCATTCATAAAGAAACAGTATTAACCATAAAATCTGAGTATACATGAAAAGCATAAAACTAAATATTTTCCCCTAAGCTTTAGTTCCCCATCACTGAAGAAAAAAATTAATGGAAGTAAGGGCATAAGCAAGGAGGAATGAATAGATGTCACAACAAAGTGACCAAGTGAACACACGTGCTTGTATCAGTGAGCCATGTTTCAGCTGCTAGTAACATAATATGCAAATAGTAACACTTTCAATAAAGGTTTATTTGTTTATGCATAATATGAAATCTGAAGGTTGACAGCTACTGGTGATGGTTCCTTAGCTTAGCAATATCCAGAATCTCCATGATCCTCTTGGTTTTTTCCCATGTTTCTCATCTTAAAGAACAGGAGGCTTTAGTTATCTGTCTAAAAGAGTACAGAACAGATGAGTAAAAGACACTTTATCAGAAAAGCACAGAGCTTCTAGGAAGCCCCATTCAATTTGCTCCCTTTGACATTCTATTGGCCAGAGCTGTGTCAGATGGTCACCTCCGGGAACGAGGCCATGAAGGGTAGGAGTTGGATCATCCAAACATCCAAAATAGTATCTGCTACACGATCACAATGGGAAATGACAGTGATAAAATTGAGAATTTTATAATCATAGTCTGAGGATATGTTTTTCTTGGAAGATAATTTGATTCTATATATTTACTTAAAGACTTTGGAAGCATTTGATTGTTGAAACTTCCTCAGTGCAGTGATATCTGTAACTGCAGTCTGGGTTGTGCATCTTCCCTTTTTTGGAATCATTCTTCTTGGAATTATCCTCATGACTGAACCCTTTTCAACCTTTAGGTCCCATCATGGGATCCAAACACTTTGTGGCACAATGGTATTCTGAGATAATCCTGACCTACAGGAAAGGATGTCCAAGGCTCTCCTGAGAGCACAGACACCTAGACTTATGGTGCAGACTTAACCACTAAGGCCTAGATTATCTTGAGTGGGGTGGGACTTTGTCCTGGAAAAGTTTCTTGATGGACAGCTCTGCCCCAGTCCTCCCAATGGGGAATGGGAATGATATAGTGCTCTTTAAGGCAGTAACGAAGATAACTCAGTTCTTGACCAGACATCTAGAGTGGTGCTACTGGAACAGAATGGCAGGAGCAATGGCTGTGGTATGGTGACTCAGTAGAAGCTGAGACGGTCTTGCTGCAAGGGGCACACCTGATGACTAATGCTACCATGAGCCTGGAGTGGTGGAGTCAGGACAGAATCTTTCATATGAGAAGCAGTGTGTCACACAGGCAAGAGAGGAGGTCACAGGATTAGCAGATGGAGTATTCGTTGTACCGTCCATCTTGCAGTTGTGGCTTATTTTACCTCTAAGTGTGATTTCGATATCTGTTAGCCTTAGGTCAATGAATCTGAGACCTGGAGTAAATGTTGAGGCGGGAGGGGTTAAGACTGAAGTGTGAGCCTGAACACTGGGACTTGTAATTCTCTTATGAAAGCTCCCTGAATGGTAGAAAACAAATCTGGTTCATAATATAGCCTATTAGCTTTTAAATTAGGAATACTTTAATACTTGGATGACGTACATAATCACAAATCCAGTCAATAGAAACAACTATTTGATACAAAATGTGATGCCCTTTAAACAATCACTTATGGAAGGTTCAGTGGCTGAGTGACTGTGCTGGGTCCTTGGGGCAGCGTGCTTTTTCACGACAGTACTCATTCTGCTCGGGCAAAAAGGTTGCCTCAAACCTTTTGGCTGTTCCTCCAACTCATGAGGGCGCTCCTGCCCTAGGGCCTATTGTCTATACCTGAAGCACTCTGCCCCCGATAGATGGCTTTTGCTGCTTCACATTACTCAAGTCTTTGCTCTTGTGTCACCTTCTAAATGAGGTGAACCATCTCCCTGAAGTTCCACTTTGAAAATGGCAATCTTCCCTCCCACACCCTGCTATTCCTTATTCACCCCTCCGTTGCATTACCTTTCTTCATATCACTGATCCCCTGATGTGCTGCTTAATTTGTTTATTGAATGGACACCCTGACCCCATCAACAAGAATATAAACTCTATTACAGCAGAAATTTTTATATGTTTTGTTTATTGACATATGCACAAAGCCTGGCAATAAACGTTAAATGAATATTGGCAGATGAATGAACAAATGATTACGTGAATGAATGAAGGTGAGAATGGGGGAGAACCACTGTAGCATGAAACCTGAATTAATAGGAACCAGGAAGAAGGTAAACTCTAAGTTATGGGGCTACAGCAGAGAAAGTGATTGTAACGCAGCAGTGAATTGTTGGGGAGGCATGACAGGGAAGGAAAATTCTACGCTGGTCCACGTAAGAGGAAGTGTTAGAAATGAGTAAATTGTTACATGTGTAGAAGCGAAGGATTGAGCTAAAGCACAGATGAACAGTTAGCTGGACATCTGGAGTCTTGATGTATCTAAAAATCAGGTGTACGGGATTGTGTAGTGAGAAGAGCTAGAAAAGGTACATGCATCAGCCAGATTGTTCCTGGCTGTGAGGACTAAAACCGTGAATGAAATTTTACCCATAAAAACACTGGCATAGGGCTTCCCTGGTGGCGCAGTGGTTGAGAGTCCGCCTGCCGATGCAGGGGACACGGGTTCGTGCCCCGGTCCGGGAAGATCCCACATGTCGCGGAGCGGCTGGGCCCGTGAGCCATGGCCACTGAGCCTGTGCGTCCGGAGCCTGTGCTCCGCCGCGGGAGAGGCCACAGCAGTGAGAGGCCCGCGTACCGCAAAACAAAACAAAACAAAAAAAAAACATTGGCATAAACAGTTAGACATTTACTCCCTCTCACAATTGAAAACCCCTAGAAGGGGTGCCTCAGACTGAGATGAGTCAGCAGCTCAGTAATATCATCAAGGACCCAAGTTCTTTCCATCTCTCCATGCCCTTCAGTTGTTACATAGGCTTCCTCCTCAGGTTGATTCCAAAATGACTGCTACAATTCCAGGCCTCACATTTTCAACATTAACACATCCAGAGGAAGAAGAGAGATTCTTGTCTCTTCCTGTGGGTCTAGCTTAGAAATAATCAACCTTCTCAGAAGACATTAAGAAATAATCAACCTTCTCAGAAGACACTTAACACACTTACCCTCACATGTCATAGACCAGAGTTGGACCACGTGCCCATTTCTGAGTAGCTTCTTCATTTAACAAATGCTTAGTGAGCCCATCTAATGTCACCAAGCACTGTCCTAGGCATCTTTAAATACTACAGCATTAAAAAAAGTAAAACCCTTGCCTCCGTGGAATTTATATTCTGGTTGGAGAAACCAAAAATGCACAAATTAACAGAACATACAATGTCAGGTTATAAATTCTGTGAACAAAAACACAGTAGTGTAATAGAGAAAGAAGAATAGATATACACCAGGGGAAGAGTTTGGGCTTGGGTGGGCAGAGAAAGAGTCTCTGAGGAAGTGGCTTTTAAGCAGAGACCTGAGTGAACTGAAGGAGGGAGCCATGTGAATATCTGAGAAAAGCTGTTTCTATACAGAGAGAACAGCAAGTCCAGAGCCCTGAGCCAAGAATGAGTTTGGCAATGCTCAAGAAACACTGTGGAAGGTAAAGTGTCTAGAACAGGATAAAAAAACTAGAATATGTAAGGAATATGTGAGGTCAGAAAGTTAGCAATGGGGGAAGATCACAATGGGTCCTAGGCCTTGATAAGGATGTTGGATTTTATTCTAAGGGGGATAGGAAGGCATTGAATGATTTTGAAGAGAAGAGTGGTGTGATGTGATTTACATTTTGAAAAGGATCACTCTGCCCACAGAGAATCGATTGTAGGGGGGCAAGTGCAGAATCAGAGATAGGAGACTAGAACAGAAGTACAGGTGAAAAGAACATTGTGGCTTGGAAAAGGATGATAGTGGTGAAGATCAGAAGTGGTTCGGATTGAGAATACATTGTGAAACTAGTGAAATGGCTAACCTCCAGCCAGCTGAGTGGATTACCCCTCATTGTTTAAACTGATCTTCTGGAAGGCATTCATATGGAGGAGTTGAGCATAATGTCCGCTGCAGAGTATATCAGCATCGGATTATGAAGAAACTTTAGCTTTGTGCATCTCAACAAATGTTGGCTGAGTAGCTAGTAAACATGTAGCAGGTTGATTTGTCTGAGAGGCAGACACTAAGATAGAGCCGGGGTGCAGGATGATTATTAGGCCATCCCACAGGCTCTATACTCAGAGCAGCTGGAGTTGCTCAGTGCCTTTCACAGGTATTACCAATGGTCTATCAGGCTGCAGTTTCGGAGTGGTCTGGTATGTACTGTGACTAGTAGTTCCCATAGTTATAAGCCTACTCCCACTTCTCCTTTGATGTAAAGTGTATCATCCTGGTCTGATTTAATGATATGTGGGAACCTGGTCTGGTTTATCAAGTGTTTGATGATAAACTAGAGATCTATTGTTGTTTTACTATCTTGGAGAGGGAAATTTTCAGAGGGTTCTTCTTGGCTGTCCCTAATATGATAGCTCTTACCTCACAGGAGCAGGACCTGATGTGAGAGTTATCCCAATTACCAAGTATGCCTATTCCAATTACACGTTCAGAGAATGATAAAATAACCACCATCTGTGTCTATAAGCTCAGTGGATCCCTTGTGGTCTTATATTGGCCAGAACCCCATTTATTACCTGGTCCCATATATACACACTCAAACAGGAAGGCCATGATTGGTAAGTTCAATAGTCCTCCAAATGTACAAGCATCACCCTTTCCTCAGTGCAGTTGCCAGAATAAATGGCCATAGTTACCTCTGGGAATAAATGGGGAAGATGGTTACCATGTTCATTTGTCAAAGTATTGCAAGATATTTCCTGCTGGGAAAGATCAATAAGATTGGGCCTGAAAACTGATTCATATACAGGAACTAGACAAACATGAAAGATAGAATGGACCCCTAAAAATGTCCAAACCCTAATTCCTGGAGCCTGCGAATATGTTATGTTAAATGGCAGAGGGGACTTTGCCATTGTAATTAAGGTTACAGACCTGCGCCTTAGAATTGGGAGGTTGTCTTGCATTATCTGGGTGGGCCCAATCTAATCACAAGAGACTTTTCAAGTGGAGAACATTCGCAGGTGGAGTCAGAGAGATGTGCAAGAAGAGGAAGGAAAGGGAGGTACAGAAAAAGGGAATGTCCAAGAGAGTCTACAAGGGATAAGGATTCAGTGCTGGCTCTGAGATGTGGGAGCCCACATGCAAGGCTCCTACAAGAAAATGCGAGAACAGAAAGTGACTTTGGGAGCTAGGGGTGACCCCCAGCTGACAGCCAGCAAATAAATGACAACTTCAACCATACAACCACAAAGAACTGAATTTGGCCAACAACTTGAATGACCTTGAATGTAGAGTCTATGGAAAGAAGTGGGGTGAAATGAAAGTCTATAATTCTAGGCTAGCTCATGAAAGATCTGAGAAGATAGGCTTAGACTGTTTACAGGCTCCTCAGAGCAAGACAGTCTTAAAGAGAAGACCATGCCAGGAGCCAGAAGCAAAGAGGGAAAGGAACTAAGAGATGTCCAGCTGAGAAATCACCAATTAAGGGGATCATCTTGGGAAAGGTCAACCAAATACTCCACCTCTGTGGTGAAAAGAGTTTTTCAGACTTCTAGCAAGAGGCCATTTGACAAGGGTCATCAGCAGAGTGCTGGGAAGGTGGTGCTATTACCAGCAGTAAGACAGCAGGTTTAAAAGGCTTTAGCTCTAACTATAGAGGGAAGGCCTTTGGCATGATGAGGAAACTGATAAGACTCTGAATACTGTTGGGAACAAGAGGAACCTGGTAGAGAATGACCCAGAAAGGATCAATGACTATTTAAAATATATCAAAAAGGAGCTGAGTTTTTAAAATCAAAACTGGTTGAGAGTACATATCCTGTTATATAAAGAAAGACATGCATATACTGTAAGCGGAAAGCCATAAAAAGCTCATTATGGCGATCACCTATTTTCTCCTCCCTCGGGTTGTATCTGCTTCTCTACACCACATCAGCTTTCTCATTATTTTATGCTCCTCATCATTTGAGTTTGTATATCAATTTGTTGGACCTTTTCTCTATATCATAACTTTTCACCTTAAACTCACACTGCTCACTGGAAAGCATTTCATGTGTTTCTCATTCCAAATTTAAGTTCATAGAAGCAAGAACTAGACAGAACTGAGTCATCTTTTCAAGTCAGGCCATAGGGCTTATTGTTGCCTGGCCAGCCTATAGTCAAGGGACCATTTGTGAGATACATGACAGCTCAAGCAGCCACTGTTGTCACAGAGGTAGGCTTGTTTAGAAGTGAGTGTGGTCAGGGAAGGTGCTACAGCCAATGTCTATGTAGCACACTGGCTGATGTTTTCCTATAGTGCACTCAGAACCCTTTGATAGTATATTCAGGCCATCCATGGCTTCCTTTGTTCACACACTGGGCATGGAAGGTAGAAAAGCCCATTGGTTAGATCTTAGGAATAAAAAGTATTTCTCCAAAGGGGGAGTTTATATTGAATCCATTCCCTACTCCTAAACACCCTCCTCACCTTTTCTGGAACTCTTTCTAGAATAAGCCATCTGATTAAAACCACCTGAGAGCCTGACACTCTCCAAATATACCAAGCAACTGTCTTTAGGAAGATTGAGCTTTCACTGCCCTCTAGTGGGAGTGGAAGAAGTAGTTCCCTTGCTAATAATTGGGGTGCAAGCTTGAATGGATGAGCAGGATCCATCCTATTGGCCAAAAAGAACCATTGTTTTTTTATATGGAGGAGTAAGAAAGGAGTATGTATAAAATGCCAAAGCAGTCCGGGAAGAAAGGAAGAGCAAGGAGGAAAGCCTGAATGCCGGGAGGCCCAAGCTTGGAGAGCAAACATAAGTGAAGATGAGACCCAGAAAGTACTAACCAGGGAATGAAGAATTGTCTGAATGACAGGAGCTGTGTGGGAGCAAAGTCTTCATTAGAGGACTGCCTGCATAGCCTCACCTGAAGGGGATCATCTATGCAGAAGTCATCCATTTTCAGCATTTTCAGGCTTTGAACCACCTGCACCCAAGTATGTGTCTAGAATAATGTCAAACCCAAGTCACCTCTGAACTCTCCCATGGGATGCTTCTCCACAATATGCCTTCAGCTCTGAAATTAATGCCTGGAACATAATTAAGTGCTCAGAAGCTGGTTTCATGAACTGTGACATCAACAGGGAAGACTAGACCCTAAGTAGAATGTTGAAAGGAACTTCTGCATAATTATTTGAATGATGCAATAAAAACAGTATGGCATCCCACCTAAGATATTGGAAAATGGATTCCTATGTTATACTTAAAACAAATCTTTTTCTTGAAATCACTCAACTAAATATTATTTGTAACCGAAATAGCTGGATGTAGGTAGACCTCTGTACAGACCCAGTGCAAATATGAGGCATACGCTTGTCCTTTACAGCAGAAAAGTATATACTGTTGAATAGCTTACCTGCAAATTGTCAAGCTATTAAGCTACTTAGGTGAGTAAGTATGGATTCATTCTTAAAACTAGAGAGTAAATGCATAGTGATGTATAACTTTAACTGTTGTAACCAAGATAACCCTACTTAAACCAGGAAGACCTATTTGTCTTCCATGGGGCTTGTGGTATATTGATTCTAAGCTGAGTACACTGTGTCAATGGAAGACTGTAAGCTAGTTATTGTGGGTGATGATCTAGCTGGTTATTACAAAAGCCTCTACTTTAGATCATCTTATATCATCCACTAGGAGGTGTCTAGCCTGTGAGAGTCAACCAAATATTTATGAATAATATGCTGGAGACATATTGTAGGAAAAATGATAAATTGTCCAGAGTAGTCACTAAAAATGACTCTCAATAACCTGTTCTACTGTTCGAATGTTTGCAGTTTACATGGGCCATGCAAAGAGACTCTGGGAACTTCACCCAGTGAGAAATCAAACTGCATCCCATTGAATTTATGGATTAAAAAGAATCCCATTGAACTTATAGATCAGTCATCAAAGCAGACCATAACATTCCCCAAAGGGATAAACACCTTGTACCATAAACAAGACATGGGGAACATAGTATTCATGTCAAATTAGAGT
The DNA here is from genome assembly GCF_008692025.1 of Phocoena sinus. Taxonomy (NCBI): domain Eukaryota; kingdom Metazoa; phylum Chordata; class Mammalia; order Artiodactyla; family Phocoenidae; genus Phocoena; species Phocoena sinus. The sequence goes on along the minus strand of NC_045772.1, from coordinate 29,630,492 downwards.
GTTGTTGGCAAGCACCAAATAGCTAAGACAAGAAATATTTTCTCAATTTGGTGTTGGAGAACTAGCCTTACCTTCTGTGTTTGGGAAGAGAATAATATGGGATGGAGCGTGTTAAATATATGGCATAAATTTCTGTTTAGTACTAATTAGTAAATGCAATCTCTTATCCCCGAGGCCAGGTAAGGAGGCCCTGCAAAAGAAAAAGTCCCTATGCCCATGGTTCTTGTCAGTGTACAGCAGCTTTACCTGGAAGGCTTGTTCAAACACAGATTGCTGGGACCCCTTGTCCTGAGTTTCTGACGCAGCAGTCTGGGATGGAGCTCCAGTATTTGCATTTCTAAGTGCCCAGGTAATGCTGATCTGAGAAACCACATTCTGCAATCACCCTTTGCAGCATGTTGGACTTAGTAGTTCTGAGAACTTTAGGACCAAGAATGTGGAGGTGACACACATCAAGTTAGAAGCTGAAAAAGAGGAATGCAGATGACTGATTCTTCCTCTCCCCATTTCTAACCTTATAAGAAAGGGAAAGAGCCTATGCTAATTTTTTCTTATGTTCTATGTTCTTTACATACATTACTTCATTTAATAGGCACAGTAGTCTTGAGCAAACATAATGTTATAAATTATATATAAATGGTAAAATGTATAAAGCCCAAGCATCCCGTGGCTCTTTTTGTCATTTTCCATTCAAAGAAACGTTAGTCTGATATCTAGAATAATTGGGGGAAAATGCAACTTTACGCTAAATTTTTTTCAAAACACCAAAAAGTGAACAATGCTCATAAGGCATACCAAAAGTCTTTTCTTCCCATCTCTTTTCCTTTCAATGTCTTTCAGAGGCATATGTAATATACAAATATTTTTCTGGAAGACCATGAAAGATTTGGGGCCATAAAAACTTCTATAACCAGACCAGAAGATCTTGTGTCAGCCCAATTAACTGAGAACCCAGGGAATGTGATTGGGTTTCTCTTTGGCTCTTAAAATTTGCATTTGAATTACATTCACCAGAAAAAAGAGAAATCCCAGTGAATTGAGGTGAGTTTTTTCCTCAGAGTCCTCAATTCTCATTTAGCCCAATCCACATTCTACTTTAAAGATGGCTATATTTAAAATTATAGGGATATCCTAATATCTATCTTGAAGTGGTTTTTGTAGAATCGATTTTGATCAGTTAAAGTGTTGTCCCATGACTGAAACCCAGTCAATCACAGTACCACATTTTCCTTGGCTACAGTGACTGAGCTAGACTGATTAAATTCCCTCCTGGAGCTTTTCACCTGCTAGTAAAGTTTCTATCCTTCCATCAGGATTGCCAGTGACCATTTTGGAAAAAGGGAGATAGCATGTTAATCAAGCTAAGAAGAGACAAGCAGAGCTGGGAAATAGACAGAAATAGAGGATCCTTAGAAGAGACATAGGAATGTATCCTTAGAAGCAAAACTCATGGGAAACACTGCTGTATTTGAATTCCAAATTTTCCACATACCTTGGGATAGTTACTTAACCTTTTTGAACCTTAGGTTATTCATCTCAAAAACAGGTATCTTGTAGGGTTGTTGTGAGGACTGAATGAATATATATATATATATATATATATATATATATATATATATATATACACATACATACGTACATATATATGTATATATAGTGCTTAGGATAGTGTCTGACACATAGTAAGTACTGTATACATGTTGGATATTTTTATGACATCCTTTGGTCTCCCGTTCTACCCAGTAAAGTGAGTAAATAGGTCAAAATACCTTATATTAGCCTCTACCATAATTAATAAGCACAAAAGATATACACATTTCTCAAACTGGAACTTTAGTGCAACAGTTACTGGATGTATTAAATCCCAGATACCTTGAAAAAGAGTATAATATTTGTACAATGTATTCTACTATATGTACTTAAAGAGCTGTACTTCATTTTCTTAAAAATAAGATATACAGATCCCTATTTAGTCCTTCACCTAGAATATATTGATGTTATGAATTGGGAAAGTATAAATCTGTGAAGAAAAACTATATTATTCAAGCATATACTATATCCTAAACAATAATTAATTTCTTCTTTGTAAAATGGGGAGTTCAACTAAGTTATCTTTTATAGTTTTTAGTTCTAAAAATTCTCTAAAACTGTAGCTCTTTAAAAACTTATGTTTTCAGAATCATAAGACTTTGTTACAAGAAAACATTTAAGAATCATTGGCTAGACTTTTTTATATTAAAGAGAGAGGTCCACATGACATTACAATTTCTTCAATATCGTTCTAACAATGGCAGGTGCTTGACTTAAAAGCTGCCAGGAAAAAGAAAAGAGAGAGTTAAAATGAAAATACAGTCAAGTAGAAAAAAAATTTAATTTTTTATAAGGCAAAGAGTAGAGAAAATTGAAGGCAGGTCAGGAACCCATATGAGACTGCTAGAGAGAACACTATAAGAATACATTTCTAGAAGGAAGTAGAAAGAGATTGCTTTACAATCCAGGTGGAATGGTGACCTTTACTTTTTATTAGTAGACTATTATGGATTTTGCAAGTACTGGCTGTTGGGGGCCTCAGCTGTTAGAGACTCAGGAACATCCTATAATTTTGTTCCTTTTTTTTTGTTGCTATTAATTAACCTTCAAATAAGCCTCTCTAGTTTTGCAGAGTGATTTCCATATTCTAATCCAAGTGAATGGTGTGAAGTATTAAAAATACAACAAATAAAAAGAGAAACTCATATGAAACCACAGCTATTTATAGGCTAAGAACTATTCAATGAATCTAAATTGAGACTCTTGTTCACTCATCCTAGGTCAATAAAATGTTAATATAATAATAAGTTCCTTGTTATCTTCTTTTTCCCTTAACCATGCATGGATAACTAAAATCATGAGTCTGTCCTGGTGTAAAACACAGCTTTTAAGTAGAGAATATTAAAATATTTCAAGAAATCCTCCATGGACTCTTCAAGATCAAACGCCCCGTCTGCAAAAAAAAAAAAAAAAAAAAAAAAAACCAGTTAGTTAAATAGCTATCTTTGGAGAAATTTTCTCTTGTGAATCTGAAGAAAATTTTAAAAAGATATAAATATATGTTGATGCAAAGACATGAGGGAAGAGGGATGAGAGAACCTATGCCAAGATGCTGTTTGGCTTATTCTCTTCACTTCTTCATTCTTATCCTTATCCCTATTCCCTCCCACCATAGGGTTATTTCTACTCTTAGTGGATCCAGTTTACCTCCTGCCTCCTAGAACTGGTTTAGCTCTAGGCTCCTGACCTCATAAGACATTATTTGGCATCAAGATCATTCTTGCTCCTGGGCTCTACACCTACTGCTCAGGCTGTGCTTAATAATGCTCCCACTTTCTTTGGATCTGAGTGGTGAGAGTTCTTTTCCTTTGTCCCTCTCCCATGTTCCCAGCCTATATTTTAGATCCTATGTTATGGCTTTTCAGATATTCACCAAGTCCCTCAAGGAGGATCTGTTTTACCACCCTAAACCTCCTTCCTTATGCTGATGGCTTAGAATACTCTATACTCTTATTCCTCAAGTGGAAAGTTCTCAAACTCTTTGCCTTTAGGGACTGCATGCCAATCATCCTCCCTTTTGTATACCCTCTGATTATGTGTTAGAATCATCTGGTATAGTAATTGTTTTCCAGTCCTAGTGTCCTTCAGTTTCATGCAGTAACATCCGAAGCCCTAGTGTTGATTGTTTGTGACGAATAGTCTCAACTCTATAAAATAAATCTAAATGTCAACTATAAGGATTGAAGGAATCATGAACAAAAGATGAAATAGAATTTCTATTAAGGTCCGAAGTTGTGACCTTTTCCTAATGCTTATTAAAATTTCTTCAGTGTTCACTAGTATTTTAATTAACTTGTTTTTTGCAAAGTTTATTTCCCCAAACCATAATGTTTTTTAATATTTCCCAGTTCTGTAACAACAACAACAATAAAACTGTCTTGGAAAAATTCTTAGAAAGTGCAACATGCAAATTATCTTCAGTAGATTAACTTTTTTAAATACACATTTGCATTACAGTTTAGCTAGCACACAGAACTCTTGCTTTATAGTGGAGCTTAGAAAGTTGTGTTGACTCTGATGTGACATGGTATATGCTGGAGCTCATATACCATTTTGTCCATTTTAAAAAGGACAAAAGTGAAATGTAATGTTAATGGCTCGGAGCTCTGAAAATTTCTCTTGCTTCTGCTGTGTCTCCATTAATGTAACATTCTTTTATCCACTTTGAGAATTCAATTCATAGGCAGTTAGACCACTGATTTTAGGATCACACCTATTGAGTAATATTTAGAAGTTGAATATGGGCTTCCTGCCTATTGAGTCATGTCCCAAAGGAATCAAACTAAACATTTTTATTATTTTATAAATCATACCCTTACAGATGTGATCAAAATTCAAATATAACCTTGTGGACAATGTTTATAATCTGACTGTGTATGTAATGAAGAGAGTCTGACTGAAAGACCATACAATCTTTTCCAAAACAGACAGACATTAAAGCAGACCCTGGTTTACAGCAAATATTTGCTGAAGTTGCCATTTATCATGACACTCTTCATGTCTGAGCAGGTGTATGTTGTACAAAATGCAAAGAATACTGGTTGCACTTTGATTTCATATATACCCAGTGCCAGTTTCAATTAAATCTATTCTGATAATATTAACATAGGTATAGCTTCAAATTTGCAAGTGTCCTAAAACGTTTGCTAAAAGCAAAGAAACAAACAAACCTAGAGTTATACCATGTCCGTTTGCTAAATTTTATGCAATGAGGTACCCTCAAAGGACTCAGTCCTGACAGGCTTTTATGAGCACAGAGATTTAGCTCAAGTTGTTAATCCAACATCAGCCTGGTCTGGCTACTTGGGCAACACAGGACTAAACTTTTGCTTGGGGTATGGAAATCAGAAAATGGTCTCAGGGTATTACATTTGATCTGGAACTTGTAGGCTAAGTAAGATTCTGCTAGGAGTATCCGGGAGGAAGGAGGTTTGTGGGCAGAAACGGCAACACCAGAAAAGTGTCACAGATTTGAACGTACATGGCTGGGTCTGGGAAATGCTGAGTGCCCCAGAGTGAGCTTGGAGCTAAGGATGGTGGGAATGAGACGGGAGGGGACTTTAATGTTGTAATAAAAAAGAAGGGTCCACTGGAGGTGTTTAAGCAGAGGGCCAAAATATTATAGCCGAAATTTTAAAGATTAGCCTGGCAGATGAAGGGAGCATGAATGAATTATAAGGCAGGAAAACCCAGTAAGAATCCTCTCCTAACAATCCAGGTGAGAGGTAATAGGCACCTGGACTAAGACAAAAGCAAGGAAAGGTCTTTGACATATAAAAGCCATTTCTACCACCCTCCAGCCTCATTTTCATCCTTCTCATTCTTTTTTGGTGGGTAGGGGGGAGGTGGGGGGAGCATTTAAAAAATATTTTTTCTCGATTTCTAAATGAAAGACTTTTCCCCCTCCTTTTCATTCTGTAACAACTGTCCCACAGAATTACGCTGAGGATTCAATAAAGCAGCACATCTGAACACATAATTAACAACATACATATGCTATGTATTTTGCAAACATGTTTCTACATTTACAACATACATTGATTGCTTTCACTTTATAGCACAAGGATTTTTACTTTAAAGGACTTAAGATTGTTTCTTGAAGATGTCTTCCAAATAATCAACCCTATTCCAATTTCCTGCATGATCCATACCCAATTTACCAACTTCCCACTCTTACATTTCCACTTAAATGTCTGTTGGCACATATATCTGGTAGGAAAAGGAATTTAGTTGGTTGCTTCTCCTGAATTTCCTATGACCATGAATGGCTCACATGTTTTTTTAGTAACTCAGGCTGTAAGGCTTAGCTTTCTAGGTGTGAAACCTCTGCAAAGCTTCACGTGCCTGTCCTCCTTTCTGTTTCTCCTGCTCTCACCCTTTCATAGGCCTCAAAATTGCTCAGGAACTATATCCAAATCTGCTGACCTGCTCCATGGGCTTCCTCCAGCACACTGCTGTAGGATGACCCTTCCTAAAGTGGACGCTCCTCATAATATTCCTCTGATCAAAAACCTCCAATTACATTTACAAGCACAGCCTGGTTTTCAGTCACATTTCCTATCTCTTACCTTCACAAAGTCTTAGTATGCCTCATATTTTTCGGACTTGGAATGTGTTCTTTCCAGGAACATCATCTCCCTTATGAAGCTTTTTTCTGATATCTTTTTCCCCATTACCAACTATGGTCTCAATCACCATTAAAACTCCATAGCATGTTTTTAAGAGAAATTATTTAATTTGATAAAATGTATCTTTGGGTCTTCTTTTTTTTCTTAAACATCTTTATTAGAGTATAATTGCTTTAAAATGGTGTGTCAGTTTCTGCTTTATAACCAAGTGAATCAGTTATACATATACATATGTTCCCATATCTCTTCCCTCTTGCGTCTCCCTCCCTCCCACCCTCCCTATCCCAGCCCTCTAGGTGGTCACAAAGCACCGAGCTGATCTCCCTATGCTATGCGGCTACTTCCCACTAGCTGTCTATTTTACGTTTGGTAGTGTATGTATGTCCATGCCACTCTCTCACTTTGTCACAGCTTACCCTTCCCCCTCCCCGTATCCTCAAGTCCATTCTCTAGTAGGTCTGCATATTTATGACAGTCTCTAGGTCCATCCACCTCATTACAGATAACTCAGTTTCGTTCCTTTTTATGGCTGAGTAATATTCCATTGTATATATGTGCCCCATCTTCTTTTTCCATTCATCTGTTGATGGACACTTAGGTTGCTTCTACGTCCTGGCTATTGTAAATAGAGCTGCAATGAACATTTTGGTACATGACTCTTTTTGAATTATGGTTTTCTCAGGGTATATGCCCAGTAGTGGGATTGCTGGGTTGTGTGGTAGTTCTATTTTTAAAACTCCATAGCATTTTAATCCCCTCTTTCTATGCGTCTTTAATGTACATTATAGTAAATAATTGTCTTACCCTCAGAAATGCACTGATTTTAAACTTCTTGTGGGCAGAGGCTATGCTGTCCATATCTGATGCTACTGCAGAGTCATGCATGCAGAAGCAGTTCACTAAGCATCAGATTTATTTAATTTTATTGAACGTACCCTCAAAGCATGTATTTTCCTAATGTGGGTACAGCTGTTCCATTTTAGGTGAATGTGAAAGATTTTCTCAGGCACCTTTCTGCTTTTGGTTATCAACATCACCACCAGTATATTCATTATCAAGAAAGAGCCATTGAATGTCTGCAATTTCAAGGCATGCCCAGTTTGGTAGAACTGAGTGTTGTCAGCACAGACCCAATGCGGATTTTACTCCCTGATTTCACTGGTGGTGATGGTCAAAGTTAAGCAAGTCTTGGTGACAATGTCAATGCATTTAAATAATGAAATGAGACAGCTACGGCTACTCTTCACATTGATAAAATGCAGACGTTTAGGCACTGCCATGATGTTGTTGGGAGATGGAGCTCACTTCTTGTTAATTAAGTCTTATTAACTGTGAAGCTTATCAGACACACATATCTTCACCATAAAGCACATCACATCCTTCTTTCACTTTAGAAACTCCAGATAGCATTTCAGCACTATGCTTTGGGGCCATTTTAAGTAGCGAAACCACTAACACAAAGCACATGGCAAAAACACATGGCACTAAGTAGACCTCGAACAGGATACTTGTTTACGGTATGAGAGCTGAAAGTAGAAGATGGAGGAGTTGCCTTGTTTGACCTCAGCTGGGAATGTGCAGGTTGGGTGACTTAAACTTGTCATCACTCTGCACGTGTCTAGGTAAAAGCACCCAGGTGTTGATATGGGAGTTTCAGATAAATTTTAGCATGTAGAGGAATTCACAAATATGGAATCTGCAAATTATGAGGTTCATTTGTACTAAGGACAATTCAACCACCAGGCAGCCAAAGATTATATAATCTTTTTTTAGTTCTTACTGAAGTTGAAATGATGTTTATTAAGTTTCTCACAGTTCCTCAGCTCACATTTGATACTAAAGGTAAGGAACTGTTTATAGTTGCCACATATATTCACTGTTTTAAGCCTCTAAACTTTTAACTATATAGTTCCCTCTGCCTGCAATGCTCTACTATCTTCTTCATTACTTAATTCCCATTTAATCCTAACAGCTCAAGTTAGTATATCTCCACCAGGAAGCCTACTAAGTGATCTCCTGAAAGTATGCATTCCTCTATCTTGGCACATGGAATTTAATACACTTTCTGTCTCCTCTATATTGAGAACTTCTTAATAAGGCTTACATTTACCCATTTTGTAGCCTTAATATCTAGCACAGTGCCTGGAACATAATAGGTGCCAAATATTGCATTGAATTGAACTGAACTGGGAAGGGTGTAGGAAGAAGAGCTAATTTTAAAAACGATGAGAATGTAACTTGAATATGTAGAAAAACAACTTTAAAAAATAGGACTGAATTTAATCAGTTTGAGTGAAAGATAGTACAGTGAGGAACAAAAAAAACAAACTCAATTGGTTTAAGAAAGACTTTGTGTGCTCAAGTACTGTGGAGGTGGGGGGATGGCTTAATCCTCGTCATAGAACACAAGTTGATGGCTCAGCAGCATAAAGCAATTATTTAAAAAGCTAACATTAGGCTGGAATATATTTTAATAGGAGTATGTCAAGCTTATCACAAGTAGTAGTCTTTCTCCCATATTTGGCAATAATCAAGGCTTTCCTGAAGTATTTATGAGAGTTGTAGAGAAATTGGAGCTCATTCAAAGAAGATCAACAAAAATGAAAATGAGACCATTAGAAAAGATGAAAGGGCCTCTGGGGACTCCAGGGAGGTCAGAGAACAGCGAAGAGGATCATGAATTAGAACTTGTTGTTAAGCTCAGCCCCATACTTGGCACGAGGCTCAGTAAATAGCTCATTGATTAATTAAAGTACTCAAGTTGAGGCTCAAAGGACAGATACCAGTGGTCCTGCATTAGTATGCTAGCCAAAACTGGGTAAAAGAGATTAAAATTCTAGAAGTAGATGAAAAGTTATTTGAAGGAGAATCTGATGATCCAGTGATTAAACACTGGAACAAACTTCAGCAAAAGATCTTGAAATATTCTTTCATACCTATCTATCAGAATCATTTAGATGACAAACCGCTAAGTCCAGCCTAGGAACAGTGGGCTGGACTCATTGCCTTTTTAACCACTATAACAGAATTATAATACTTACTGGTATATTATATTATTTTTCGGATCTAGAAATCTATGACTATAGTTTTATTTAATCTATTTAACCTGTGTCCATCATGCCTAGTTTCATATTTCTCACTTTCACTCTCACACGTATTTTCCTAGGGAAGGTGAAGAAAAGTGTCTCCATTTCTTTCCTTCTTAATATTCTCACCTGGTAATAGATCTGAACCAAGCTATGGGAAGAAGGACTCTTGATTTAGAAAGTTGACTACATCTCTTGCATAAATAGTAACAGTAATAATTATTTTTATATTATCTACTAAGAACTTAAAATGTTCCAGGGACCAGGATGGGGTTTACATGCTTTATCTCATTTAATCCTAACAAAAATTCTCTGAGAAAGGTACTATTGTAATCCCTTTTATGGATGAGGCCTGGGATACAAACAGTGTAAAGATACGTAAGACTACCTACCCTCATGGTGCTTATTTAGTGGTTAAATGGGAGAAACTGTCAACGTAATAATTTTTTTCCCTGTGGCAGATGGTGATATGCTGTAAGAAAAAAAAGTAAAGCAAGGGAGAGGGAGTTCAAGGGGGAGGGTTGCGTATGAGGCAATTTGGGTAAAGCTTCATTAAGATTTCGAGACATTTGAGCAAAGGTTGGAAAGAGACGAGGAGGAGATACATGAGCACAGCTGGGGAAAGAGAATTTATGTTGGAGAAAATAGTCCTGTGCAAAAGCCCCAAGTAGGGGCATGACTGCAATGTTTGAGGAATTGCCAGGTGAGGGGAGGGCGTGGAGCTGGCCAGTGTGGCCGAGTCACAGCCTGCAAAGAACAGAATGGTAAGAGATCAAAGCCAAAGAAATAATAGGACATTGGAGCCCACATAATGCAGGAGCTCTGTGACTCATTAAGGACTTTGGCATTTATTCTGAATGAGTTTGGAAGTTAGCTGAGGGTTTTGAGCAGAGGTGTGAATGATCTGACAAAATGTAAAAGGCTCCCTCTTGGGCTTCCCTGGTGGCGCAGTGGTTGAGAGTCCGCCTGCCGATGCAGGGGACACGGGTTCGTGCCCCGGTCCGGGAAGATCCCACATGCTGCGGAGTGGCTGGGCCCGTGAGCCATGGCCGCTGGGCCTGCGCGTCCGGAGCCTGTGCTCCGCAACGGGAGAGGCCACGGCAGTGAGAGGCCCGCGTACCGCAAAAAAAAAAAACAAAAAAAAACAAAAAAAAAAACAAAAAAAAAGGCTCCCTCTTATGTGTTAAGAACAGACTGCAGGGAGACAGAGACAAAAATAGGAGAAGAGTTAAGCTATTGCAATCATCCAGAAGAGAACTGGTGATAGCTTGGACTACGGTGGTAAGAGTGAAGGTGGTGAGAGGTGGTTGGATTCTTGATACATTTGGAAGGTGGAACTAAAAGAATTCGCTAATCAAGGCTCCACAACTTACTATTTGGCCTTAAGCAAACTACTTAATTTCTTAGAGCCTTAATATTCTTTCCTTAAAATATGGGCCAATATGTCTACTCCAGTGAGCAGATTGTGAGAATTAAGTGAAAAAAATATACGTGATGTGCTTGGCATAATGATTAGAACACAATGGACACCTAATAAACACTACTTCTTCTCCCCTCTCTTGTCTCCTATCTTTATCCATGGGCTTTTACTTTCATCACTTCATTCGGTCTTAAAAAATGTACTCTAAGGTAACACGGCAAACATTATCTTTAATTTATAAGTGAAGACATATAATACCATTAATCTAAATGTTTTAGATGAAACTGCAGCAAAAGTTAAAATATCTCTGGACTTAACTTCTATTACAGTGTACCTTCAAGTGGAGAGTGAAGCTTCTTACATGTTGATGTTTGAATCCTTCCAGACATCTCATGTCTCATAAGAAGGAAAATTCACCCTACTTTTGGTGGCTTTTAAAAGTGTGCTCTCCAAATTTTAATTTTAAAGGTTTCTTTTAAAGAAACATATGCTATCCCAGCTGTCTACATCTAATAAAGCAGCCACTGACATAAGGGGAAAAAAAGGAATGGAATATAACATTTCAAGGGTTCTTCAGATACACTGCAGACTTTTGAACAAAGTGAATGCAGTTAAATCAGGTTGACATGCAAGTGTAGGGATTGTGGAAGAGTGAAACTCCCTATAGTGCACATAGAATCCCAGACTTTCAAAGCCAATACTGTTTATTACACATACATTATTAACAACAGCAAAAAATCACAGGTTATTAAACAAAAACAAAATGCTGGATGTTTCTACTATTGACATATTTAAAATCACGACATGTTTATCTGTAGGATGTTTATGTAAAACTTCATTATAATAGTATTTATAACATTTCTCTAACTCATAGCACTATGCAAATAATTATACAGAGAAGTCAGTGCATATCTCCACGTGTTTTACTTTCTCATGGTCAGAACAAGAAGTGCTGCAACAGTTTATGGATACTGTTGAAAAAAATTTTAAACTCACAATAGAGAAAAACAGTTTTAAACAAAGGAAAAAAGCATTATGCTTACTAATAAATAATACTGCAATTTCAAGTTGAGTCAATAATTTAAATAAAATTATTTTTCATATGATTGGTAGTGAGAGTTGATATTTTATGGTATTCATTGCATGATTTATTTTTAAAAGTCAGTTTGGTTTTGGACACAGATCATTCTAATCTCACTTTGCTCTCAAGAGGGCAATAGTAATAGGACAGCCGTGGTCCAAAAGTAAAAATGAGGGTTCCCCAAGCTGCCATCCCCCTCTGGATAAGTCTCCCCTTCACCAAAAGTGTCCAAACAAACACCTACAGGAAAGATAGTTATGGGAGTCCAAAGTGAGTGTCACAGTCAGAGTCACTGGGGGAGCTTATGAAACATGCAGAAATCCCATACCACGTGCAAACTTTCCCAAATGAGAATTTCCATGGCAGGACCCAGAAACCCTACTTAACAAGAACTCCAGATGATATTTTCATATACTGAAGTTTGAGAACCACAAATTCTAACTTTAGAAATAACATGAATAAGTTACTGAGCCTCACTGACCCTTAGTTTCTTTATCTGTAAATTGGGGATAATTATATTCACCTCATTCAATCATTGTGAAGATTAAATTAGATAAAATCAAGACAATACATGTAAAGCATGTGATGTTTTGTACTATTTTTGATCATTGTTGACCTAGGGTTCAACCAGTTTTCTGGGCTGGTTCAATGGAAAAGCAAAGGATTTGAGGATATTTTCAAGAAAGCAGTTCAAGTAATAGATCGTGAAATTTAGACATATTACTGATTAACGTGAAGCCAGAAAAGACTTGGCAGAGTGAAAGAAAAATGAGTGTTGGAGGGTCTGAGAGTCTCAAAGAAGTCAAAGAAAAATGTGTAGTGAGTCTACATGGAGAGTTGGCAGGATGGAGAGTGGAGAAGGAAGTGTGTTCCCTTTCCTCTAATTTCTGGAATGGAAGTGTGTGTGTGTGTGTGTGTGTGTGTGTGTGTGTGTGTGTGTGTCTGTAATAGTTTGAAATGTGATAACATTATCAAAAGCACATGATATCAACTACAAAAGTTGTGAAATATATGACACAGGATAATTTGATATGGGACAATTTAAAACCCTCAAGACAAAATCAAAAGCTCATTTTGACTGCATCCAAAGAATTGGTTCCTCTCACTCTTTATGAGCATAAGGGGTTAGAGAACAGAATAAGAGAAGAAAGTTGCCAAAGTACAGGAGGTTAAAATTTAAGATTTCATTGGCCTGGTGGCTCTCAATTACGGCAAGTCTGAGGATATGACAACAAATTAAGTGACTAGGTGGGGTTGAAGGACAATGGGGTTGAGGCCAAGAGCTCATGAAATAGGGACTGGTGCATGGTTTCTAACCTGGCTAGGAAGATGGCAGGGTTTGGGGTGGAAAGGAAGATTGTGATCTAGAGGCAGTAAATGATCAATGGAAGATGGACAGCGTACAGGAGGCTGATGGATGAAGAGAAAGTGTATGGTGGCTACCATCATGCTGTGCACCTCGTTTACATTAGGTTGGAAGAGTAATGGTTTCTGAGTGAGGCAGCATCATGGAGCTGGGAGCTGTGTCTCCCACCCCAACCCCAGTTCCCATGGGCATGTGAGAGTAAGCGGTGCGTGCTCAGGCAGCTTCAAAAGACGCCAAGTTCCTCGAGGGAGCACCAGATTTCAGGAGGACAGAAGGCTCTGTCTGAGAAAACGCTGGGAATGCTGGGAAAGCTGCTCACCATGGCGGGGTCCACTGGGCTTCCTATGTGTGCTCCTAGGGCCCACAAACAGGATCTCGCTCTCGAAAGGGACTCTGCACTCTGGATATCACCTTGAAATTCTTCTCAATTGTATTCCTGAATTTGTGTTTTGCAAGTGAAATCTGATCTGGTGGGATGATGGAGAATGCATAGGGGGCTTAGAACCTCAGCTCACCTGTTATCTTGCCTCCCTGGGCAAGACCTCAGCCACCTGCTCCCCCGGCTCCCACCCCATTGTCCAGTGATGCTGCCACCTCCAGGGGATCTGGCCAGGGGCTTGTGGAGGGATGGGGATTAGCAATACAAGCCCCACACTCAGACTTGTGCCGGGCTCCTGGGCAAGTCTATACTCACCCCTCGCCTGAGGGAGCTTGACACAGAATGATAATAATAAAACCCACCAGAATGGGTTTAGAGAGAGATCACAAAAGAAAGGAAAAAATAGGTTTTTTCCCCTTGTTTTTTTGCACAAGGAGACCTACATTTTCATTTGCGCTGGGTCCTGCAAATTATGTAGCAGGTCCTGACTGGAGGTTTCCAAACGTAACGGGAAAGAAGATAGGAGAGCAATAGTGAGTAGAGGGATTGGTGAGAAGGGGCATCAGTGAGACCTTAGGGGAGGAGGAGGATGGATTGATTAAACTGAGACAACAGGGGATGGTGGACGTTGTATTTTGAGCAGTGGCTGAGGAACAGAAAGACATGGAAGTTACCCTGTCACAGATCTAAATGGAACTCTAGGACAAGTCTAATGTAAGTGGACTGAACTCTAATGCTCAGCTTTATTGCTGATGGCTTCCGCTCAGGGTACCAAACAGAAAGTTGAGAGGTTCTTACAAGCTCGTTCAATAAATCCTTTCCCAGGGGTCATTTAGCTAGCGAAACTGCACTTCATACTGGAAACAGCTCCTCTCATGGAATATAACAGTAAACTCATGGTATGTGTGGGCAGGTAGAGGCCAGTGGGCAGGTAGAGGCAGTGGGGACAGAATTTGGGTCTCATTGTAAAGAGCTGGATACAACCCAAACCACTGAGCTTACAGAGGAAAAAAGAACAGGCTTTGAGTGCTTAAAAAAAATCCCCAATTTTTAACTCTGATTACAGACCTTAATTTCTTTGAAGTTTATCTGTAAAATGGGGATAGTGATAATTCCTGCTTTCTGACTGCTCAGGATTGTTTAAGCATTAAAGTATTTAATAAATGTGAAATTGCCTTGCAAACAGCTACATAAATATTAATATGTACTTTAATTCTATATTCTTTTCTTTTTCTTTTGAAGGATTATGGGATACTTCAAATTACTCTGTAACGGCATTTAGGAGAGAGATGCTGGAGTCATGCTTCATCATTGCCAGCCCTATGTCTCTTGAAGGTTAAACCTCTCGATGACGAAATGAAAAATTTAAACACAAACCAAGCAAAAACAAAAGGTAAGTTCCAAATCAGATGAAAGCTAAGTTTATATATATATGAATGTCAATTGTGAATGAGTGACTGTCCTAGAAGATATATATCAGGGTAAAAAGAATGTGGGAAGAGAAAAAAAGGTTGTATCTTTGTGAATTTTAGAATATTTTTCACTCCATATCATGTTCTTACATCTAAGTAGTCTCTCTTTTTCTGTGTTATTCTCTCTCTCTCTTTTTTAATATAGTATGGAAGAGTCTAAAATGCAAGGGGGCTTAGCCCTACTTACTCACCTTCTCTCACTCACCAGTGGTATACCCACAAAAGAGCAACTGTGGACAGTGTAAAAGAAAAAAATAAATTTACCAATCTAAAGAGATCGATGAAAGTTTCATTAAATAATAATGTCAGGATTTTAGAAAAGGAGTTTTAGACAGTTCAGAAACTAAAATTTGAGTAAAATGCTTCAGTCATCACCTTAGTTAATTAAAACCCCAGCTTAATTCAAGCTAATGATTTTGAAACATCTTTTCTCAAACATATATTTAAAATTTAAAGTAGATAACATTCATCTCTTCAATCTATTGAGATTTTGGAGACAAAATTCAAAATCATATTGTGTCCCCAAATTGTATCTTCTTTTTCTCCCGGTGGAGATGAAAATAGCAACTAGATTCGGGTATAAATACTAGGTGCTGATAACAGCTCAGTTCTTTTAGGTGCAGGTGCAGGCAACGCTTCTTTGAAAAGATCGCCACCTAGGGGAAATTATAAGTCAAAGCAACATCTGCAATGCACCACACATGCTGCATAATACCTGGTGACATACCTAAGAATAAAAACATGTAAAATGTTCTCATATTTCAGTAAATGAGGTGGACCACCTACAAAACCCATACTAACTGGTGGCCCTAGAATATTTGTTTGTGTCTAATTTTATGTTTATCTGTAAGTAACATTAGAACTGCATATAGGTTTGCTTATGCATTAGGGCTTGACTTCTAATTTTTTCCTCAATATCTAGAAATACTTTTAGAAAATAGGTATCCTAACATTTGATTACATTGGGGGCAAATTCTTCAACTTAAAATTTAAAATGAGGAGGAATTTTAATTAAGACCCTGAAAATGTTTGAGCCTAACATGTCAAAGATTTCTATGTCAATTTAGTCTTAGAAATTAACAAAAACATTTTCTCCTTAAACTCATTTGCTTCTGAGCATTTCTGCCTAAGTCCCAAATCAGAACAAGTAGAGTGAGAGATAATTTAGTTGGTTGATTCAGGTAAATATAGGCTATTTTTCTTTGCTTCAATTTCTGTTTTTGAATCACTGCATTTTCTGAAAGCAATTCAACATGAAATATGATCCATGTGGTAATCTTTATAATCTTTGTAATCTTTATATTCAAATAACGGAACTTGAAAGCAAAAAATCTTCAAGGTAGTTTTGAATGGATGATTTAGCAGCCGTGAGAAATTTATGTCCTGTTTAAAGAAAAAAAAAAAACTGCTACCTTCAAAAGTTAGCTCTCTCAAAAAAAAAAAAAAACTCTTAAAAGTAATTTCGAGTTAAATCACATGTTCTGAAGATAATTTTTTGTTAATTAGATGCCTCAGGATTGTGAATTTTTAATGCATCAAGTATTATCAAATAGGCAAAATTATAAGCAGGGAGAAAACAACTTTATGGATTATTTGAAGAAGTTTTACTGTCCTGTGTTTACCTTCATTAGATCAGCTGTCATACTGTTTAGTGACTGGCTATTAACTCCTCAATCTTCCCCATTAAATGGTAAGATCCTTGGAGGCAGAGACTCTGTTTTGTATGCAGTCATTTCCAGGGTGTTATTGAGCCAGTGTCTGTTCTGATTAATTGGTACCGATAGTAAATACCAGTGGTTAAATATTTTGAATATAACCCATACATGTATCTATACCACTTAGAATGTATATAGTGCCTGACATTTAGGAGGGATACAAAGCATAATGGGTGAGTGAATGGCCTCCAAAACTGGACCTACCCACTGCTATGTGTATGTTTACCGAATGTACCACTTTCCCACAAAAAAATAGAAGAACATAATTAAGAAGTTAGTCTACTGTAGAAAGCATAATTAACATTTGTAAAGGCAAAGGCAAATATAAATTATTCTCATCCCTTTTTTAGGCTATCACTAGACTAAGCATCTTTATAGGTAATCAAAAGATAATGGTCACCAAAGGGAACTATTTTATCATACAAAATTGTATTTATATGTAAACATGTATAATCATATAATGATATGTATATATATAAATAATCACATAATTATATATATACACAAATAAATATAATCTTAGGAAGGAGTAGTAACTTTGGTAATAGAATAGAAAAGATTCTTAAATATATTAAGATGGATTATAAATTTATCTACCTAGATAACTAAACTTGACATTTGATCACTGCCTAGTAAAATTATTTAAATTACTTGGCAGTTCACGTGTAACACCCCTAAGATATGTTAAATCCATCTAGTACTGATTAACTTCTGTCTGCAGAGTAGATGTGTTATGAGTCTAAACTTTATTGTGCTATATTTTTTTTTGTAAAAATGGCTAATTGTAATGAACACCCTAAATGCTGAAAAATTCTGCATTCTAAAACATACTTGACTTCCAAGATTTTATCCAAATCCTGTGGCTCTGTCTTGTATATGTAATCTAGACCAATCAGCTTTCTCCTCCTATCCTTCAACAATGCATCACCACATTTGAATCCCCATCAGATCTTATTCTCTTCTACTCCCTATGGTCTCTCTTTCCCTCAAAGCAACAACTTTACCAAACTGAATAAACAAATCCATACTAATATACTAATATATTCACCAGGAATTATTAATTGCCAACTCTCTCCTGATATATACAGAATCTAATAATTGACTTATAAGGATAAAATTTGTCTTAGGCTAAAGGAGTGGCGACGTTTAAGGTGAGATGTTTAAGCTAGAGAGAATATGAATATGCCAGTGACCAGTAGAAACTATTTTAAAGAAAATAGAGTTTTAAAGTACAATGAGATGTAAACACCCTGTCTTTTGCCTATACTTATGGCTGGGTCTGTTGGTAATCTTAGGAACGTAGGACTTGTAATACCTTACATGACATTATTCCTAGATAAATTCTTATTTCTTTTTATGTTTCATCCACATCTCCTATTTAGATTCTTACTCTAATTCCTGATACTTTCCTTATGGCGAAACTTTCTCAGCTTTTACACTTGGATTCTTCATTAGACCCAGATGCTTTCAACTGACTTCCTGATATTGGTGACTGCTTTTACTTTTCATACTGTATTTAATTTTTTCCCCTAACTGTAACTGCCATGTGTCAGCCCTTAGGCTCTTCTCCTGCCAGTAGCTAGCAACTTTTCATTTCCACCCACTTCCATTAGTGACAGCTGATTCCTAATTTAGAGAATTAAGAATTCTGCAATAAGAGTGAGTTTTATACTTTCACCTTAGAAGAAAGAGGAAAGGGGCCAGGAAACCTCTCTAATGATGTGAATATTCCAGCAGTTTTGCACTCTGCTTCTTTTCTCTCTTTGAAATCTCTCATCTCATAAGTAATTTATCACAGAACATTTGGACATCAATTACTGAGGCTCAGCATTTTTCCAGGACTGTATTACAATATGCAGTATGACTGCAAAAATTTGACTTGGAATATTGACTCAGAACTATATACTTGAATAATCTGAACTGAATTTAAAATTTCATCATACTCCCATCCATTTCACAGAGCAGAGTTAATGATATAAGGAAACAGACTGTGTGGCTTCCAGCCTCTGTCACCTATTAGCTGTGTGACTTTAGGTAAGTTGCTCAGTAGCTGTTAGCATCAGCTTTCTCATTGGTAAACTATGCACGTGTGCTTAGCCCAGGCCCTGGTAAAGGGTAAGTGCTCAGCAAATGCTAGTTTAAACATGGAATAAAATGTGTTGGCTGTTTTCAATTTCCAAGCCAGGTACTTTAAACTGTAGAATACATTTAAAGTTTATTATAATGTGCACCTAAGAGGAGAATCGTTGTTGTGGGCATTATCAAGGAGGTTCATACTCATGAATCTGTGGCCCAGCAAGTCAGAGCCAAGAGCTTCCCTATTACATCAAAGGATTTTGTGTTCTGTTCCTATAAGGATCTGTCTGTCCATGAGGACCAGTCTGTTGTATAACAGAGAATTCAGGCTGCAAGAGATGTGGTCGGGTACCTGCTACTCTAACAGCTCCTTCCTTGCTCACCCTTCTTTATGCTTTCCTACTGAAAGTGGTTTTAGTACACACATCATGAATAAGTCACTATGCTTCCCTGTTAGAGCTACCTGATAATCATAGTTCATTGCATATGATTTAGTTATACCTATTTTTTCATAATATTAAAAATGTTTATTGAGGGCTTCTTATATGCAAGACTCTGCACTGGAAGTAGAAAATCAGTTCCTTGCCCTCTAGGATTTTCTAGACAGAAAAGAGCCACAGTCAACTATAATTGTAAAATGATAATGGAATTATTAACGGAGTGAGTGTGAAGGAAGTACAAAGCAGGAGTACCTACTCTGGGACAGTTGATGAATGCATTCTTAAGAAAGTTGTAAATGTGGAAACTAACTGTCTAAGGCAGAGCCGGTCCTTAGCACTGATTTATGCTTCCAATAGAAGTGGTTAAGCAGCTGGAAAGAGCTGGAAATAGAGCAGTAATACAAATACAAATTATACCAGACCAACAAATAAACAGGTTTGTCTCTTTCCTTAACAACTTGTGCTCTAATAAGTGGCTGTGATCATTAATAAATTAAATGATGCTCAAGTCCTAGGAGGTAATTGACTTTCACAAGTCTTGCATTTAAAACTAGGCCAAGGGGGCTTCCCTGGTGGCGCAGTGGTTGAGAGTCCGCCTGCCAATGCAGGGGACACGGGTTCGTGCCCCGGTCCGGGAAGATCCCACATGCTGCGGAGCGGCTAGGCCCGTGAGCCATGGCCGCTGAGCCTGCGCGTCCGGAGCCTGTGTTCCGCAACGGGAGAGGCCACAACAGTGAGAGGCCTGCATACTGCAAAAAAAAAAAAAAAAAAAAAAAACTAGGCCAAGGGACATATACCCTCATTTTATCTATCAGGATTAAGATATTAAGTTTTATTTAGTTCAGGAATTTGGATTTAAAATGTAAACATATAAATTCCAGATTTGTTCATTTTCTTCTCTGTTGTCAGTATTAAAAGCAAGACAGATACAATTGCAGATTGCTAATGTTAATTAGTGGAGTTAATGTCAAAGGGAATCCAAAATAGATAGTTTTGGAATAATGCCTTTAAACTCTTATTAACAGTGAAATTTATTATAAGTATAAAAAGAATGATCCATGGAAATCCAAGGCCTCTTGTGGGTCTATGTTTTCCCTCTTTCCTTTACAAACTTTGATAGTTTATTTTTGTGGCTTAGTCTCATTGGGCAAAAAGATACTATTATTAAACAACACAACGTATGGCAACACATTCAAACAAACAATATAAATATTTTAATATGACCCTTTGTGCCAACACATTTGCAATACTCCTTTTATATGTGTCAATGTATTATGTGTCACCAAAAATGCATCTGTAAATACGACAGGAACACCATGACCATTAATACTTTTATTTAAAGGTTGGCCAAAACGTTCGTTCAGGTTTTTCTGTAAGATGTTACAAAACCCCGAATGAACTTTTCGGCCAATCCAATACCTTTGCCACTAGGTGGCACCTAAATATTAATAGTTGGTGAGCATATGTTCTGCCTAAGAAGGCAAAATAGAAAGTAAATGAGAGAAAGATAGTTTTATTAACTTTGTTTTGTATCTAAATATTTGTGCTAGTGTATATTTTGAGGTCATGGGTTTATTGCAGGAAATAGTGTGGGATTCATAAAACTTTTTTTTAAGAAAAAGAAAAACATAAACTACTTTAAGGAAAAATAAAAAATCAAGCTTGACTTTGGAAAATCCACTGGGAGCAAGGGAAAATGTACAGCCATTTAGTCTTGACCTCAGCTTGTTATTTTATATTATAATCTCTCAGTTCAAGGGAATGCTACAATCAATAGAAAATCACAAAAAAATACAGTTATATATAGCAGCATTCTATATTCCATTTGCATTTGGTAGTGCTATTTAATGATAAATGCCATATGAATTATCAAATCTACTAGTGATTTTTGTGAGAATTGATAAATTAACATCAGTTAAAAGTCTTAAATTACTAGAACTAAAAGTAACATGCTAAAATCTAAATATATTCATAGGAGGGAATGTTCAAATATTTCATGATAACAGAGTATCAATCATAAAAGTTCAAATGCCATATGAAAACATCAGAAGATGCTAATATCAATAGTTTATCTTTAGGTGTAGCACAAGGCAGAACCTTCAATAATGTGGTAATATTATGAACGTTAACCAGTTATCTTATACACTTATAAAATTACCTACAAATTTTATGAATATTTTCCTACAGTAAAATTTTGATTTTACTTTAATTGTAGATGAACAGCACCATAACAGTATCTTAGGCTAATTTATTCCACTCAGGTATTTTTTTTCCCACCAAATATGTGTATGTTGGTACACATATACATAAAAATATTAATCAACAATTAATACTTTAATTGTTAATCAACAATTTGTTAGATGGTCATTATATGAATTATATAAGCTATCAAACTACTACTAACAATTATAATTGAGACGGAGATATCAGCATATCTTCCTTACGTACCGTTGTTACCGACCTCACACTGAAGAGACTATATTTTTTTCTACCCTCTTTGGAACTCAGGTTAAGCTTATTAAAGGAAATTTTGTTCCTAGAAAGGTTGTTTTAAATAAGACAACAGGGAGACATGTTCCAATAATACTGTACAGTGGACCCACAACTTTAAACTCAGAATAGAGGACTTTAAGTCCCGAAACAATTTACTTCTTTAAATTGCAGGTCCTTGATCTGTAAAAGGAAAATAAAGCATTAGTTCATAGTGTGTTTATATGTGATAATGCATGTTAAAATCTTGCATTTGCTTAAATGTTTTTTGAATTCTTAGATCTCTGTTCTGAATAGCTTCTGTGTTCTGCATAAGTGGCTTATAGTAGGTATTTAATATTTATTGAAATTTTCACTATCTTCAGGTATAGCATAAGACAGAACCTTCCTCTTTAAGCATTATGATACATGCATTTTGATTTTGAAAAGATGCATTGCCTGTATGGGAAGGGATGATCTTGACTTGAGTGGATAATTCTTAGCTCTAGCTATCAGAGTATTAATGTCAGCCATAAAAAGAAGGGAAATATCATGACCTGGTAGTAAGGGGAGGAGATAAAGGACAGAAAGTGCACTTGGGGAATGAGTTCAGCTCTAGAGATTTAAGTGGTTTTCACAGTTCTGCACAATGAAATATGCAGCTCAAAGTAATGTATCTGACTACAGTTATCCAAGAGAAAACAAGACAGTTAGTGAATCGTTTTGTTAGTTATCTTGTTAGATATTACATTTATACTTGCTCTAATTACTAGCAGGTGACTTTTAGATACCAGATGTCAGTGGTATCATCTGTGCATGTATTAAATACTTATTATTATAACTGGTAGATATTGAATATATCACTGTTCTGAGTGTGTGGTAAGCACTGACCCATTTAATCATCATAATCTCACTTACCACCATGAGGTAGATACTATAGATGAGGAAAATGAGAAGCTGAAATTTCAAGAATATGCCTTAGGTCACACAAGTAGTAAATAACAGAAGTTTTGAACCCATAAGCCACAGTCTCAATCATTAAATTCCCAAGAGGGCTCTACGATGGATCAAAAACCCACAGAGCTTCTAGGTTTTTAATGTGTATGCACATCACTTAGACGTCTTTATACAAAGCAGATTCTAATTCAGTAGGTCTGAGTGATTGGCATTTCTAACAAGCTCTCAGGTGGTGCCCCTAATGCTGGTCCATGGACCACAGCTTCAATAGCAAGGTGCCAGGGTATGGCATTTGCACACTTTTTTTTTTTTTTTTTTTTTTTTACCAGAAATCAAAACCGAATTTCCAGGACAAGCTGGTTCATGCTTAGTTCAGTTAGTAACAACTATAATACCTAGATATCTCAGTCCAACAAAGCTACAATGAGATGAGGTTTCCTGAGCCTTGTTAATGGATCGAGACTGACCTAATGTTCAGAAATTGAGATGATGTAAATTTTGGAGACTAATCCCTTGTCGGTCACATCATCAGTTAATATTTTCTCCCATTCTGTGGGTTGTCTTTTCATTTTGTTTATGGTTTCCTTTGCTGTGCAAAAGCTTTTGAGTCCCATTTGTTTAGTTTTATTTCCATTACTCCAGGAGATGGATCAAAAAAAATATTGCTGCGAATAATGCCATTTGCAGCAACATGGATGGACCTAGAGATTGTCATACTGAGTGAAGTAAGTCAGAGAAAGAGAAATGTCTTATATCACTTATATGTGGAATGTGAAAAAAAAAGTTATACAAATGAACTTATTTACGAAACAGAAACAGACTCACAGACTTAGAGAACGAATTTATGGCTATAGGGAGGGATAGCCTATATCCCTCCCTGGCGGAGGGATAGTTAGGGAGTTTGGGACTGAAATGTACACACTGCTCTATTTAAAATGGACAACCAACAAGGGCCTACTGTATAGAACAGGGAATTCTACTCAATATTATGTAACAACCTAAATGGGAAAAGAATATGGAAAAGAATAGATACATGTATATGTATAACTGAATCACTTTGCTGTACAACTGAAACTAACACAACATTGTTAATCAACTATACTCCAATATAAAATAAAACGATTTAAAAAAGGAAAAAATAAAATAATACATAAATAAAAGAAATTGAGATGTGGCTTTGATTATAAAATGTAATTTTGTGGACAATAACAGTGATTTAACAGTATATAATGAAGTTGTTCCTAAATATTTGGTTATTTGGTCTTCACAATCGTTGTGAGTGGTAATAAGGTAGGACAATTATGCCTGAGGAAACAGAGACCCAAGACTACCACCACCGCTCTCAGGCAGCAGTGACAACATACAGGTGCCCAAACTCTTCTCTTCCATCGCTGACCCTGAGGTCGAGCTATGTTCCATTAACTGGCTGAAAGTTAAATAGATGTAGAAAAATGTTAATACTGAAACAGCTAAGATACAGTCACATTCTGATTTTGCTTTAAATACACAGATAATCAAGGCCAAAATGATTCAGAAGCATTAATATTAAGAGTAATTTTCAATTGTGATTACGTTAATTTGAACCTGTAAAAATACAAACAATTTAGCCACGTACATCATTTTATTACGCTGTTAAAATCGAAATTAAACTGAAGAAGCTATTTTCTCATCCTATTCACTCCCTTGCCCCAAGACGACCTAACGGGTGATATTCATATCATATTCTTCCCAGACTCTGTGGGTTTGGTATAGCTGGGTTATTTAACCTCTTGTGTTTATTTTCATGGAACTAAATATGTTGGAATAACGCTTGTCCTCGTTGCAGATGTTATAAAATTTTATGAAACCATACTCAGAATTCGAGTTGATCTCTAAATGTCAAGTGTATTTACCATCCTTAGAAGACTAATATTTTCACAGAAAAAAAAAATCCCTTTAGGTTACTGTGGAGACAAAGTAATGAAGATAAATCAAGAAACGCTGTCAGTCACTGGAAAGGAAAATACCAGAATCTCTCACATAAAAACACCTGACAAGAGACAGCAAACCTAGGCCTTCTAAATATATTTATGATTTATTAAGTTATTTTTCCAACAGTTGACAAAGGAAATAATACTTTCATTCTTGAAAGACATGGATAAGTGGCACCTCATTAGCATTGTGTCCACTCAAGGTTGAAATGATTTTGAGAATGAGAATTTTTTAAAAATTGTGAATTTTCTTCAAGCATACTTACCTCTAAAACTAAAGACGGGGTTTATTCTGAGCCATAGTAACACTGATACTCCCGAATCATCGCCAGGTGGTGTGGAGCATCTCCAGGGAGCTACAGTCATGCTGAGCAGCAATGCCTAGGACCCTGTCATTACATGGTAGTGGGTGGGTAGGTCTCTGAAAAGTGTAATAGGTGTACTGGGATGTCTAACCCTCCCATCCCCCGACTTGATTTAATCACTTCACATCAGCCTTCAGGGTTAGTAAAGGGATCATCACAGTATCTGGCTAATAAAAAGAAATGAGTTCAGGTAGGGAATCATCAGTGACTAATTGTTTTCTCCTTTCATTAATTTTTTGCTGGTGTCTATTCAGAAGATATGGATAGTGCAGAAACGAGCAGGTAATATGGTTTCTGCCTACCGCTCTCACTTCTCATTGGCCACTCCTCCAGGACACTGTTGTCCTTCTGTCCTCAGTTCCTCAAAGGCACGAAGCTCCTCCCAGCTCTCAGCGGTCTTTAGCCTCAAGGCTCCCTCTGTCCACAGGAAACATCCCCAGCTTCACTCTTGGGTTCCCTTGTCATATATACTTTCATGATAGTGTGTTTCCTTTAGAATTCTTGCAGTGACTAATTTGTCCAACTTCATTTAGTGTCTGTCCTTTCAACTAAACTACAAGCAGCATGAGAGTGGGGATTTGCTTACTCACCACTGTATCCTTATCACTATCCACTGTGCTTGGCCCCTAGTAGTTCCATAATTATTTGTTACATAATGGTTCCTGAACGAAACTCTCGAGGCACTCCTCATATCTGCATCCTTTCCAATGACTACTGGGTAATGTCTTGCGTATGTGGAGACAGTTAATGTGTGCTGAATTTTGTAATGTAAAAGTGAAATCTTTTATAAGAATAACTTGAGGATTGTTCTGATATGATTGTGAAGAAATTCAGTCCTAAATGAAAGTGTTTCTTTAATGAGAACTTAGAGATTGAGGATCATGGGTAAAGTATTTTGGGACTATGACTTGTAAGGATTTATTGATCAATATCAGCAGCAGGATTCTTCTGTGCATTAGAAATGCATAATGGGTGGTCAGTTTTATACTACTTTTATAGGTCACTCAAAAATTGCATCTTGTAGAAAATAGTGATTTCTTAAGAGTATAATAAATGTTTGGTTATTCACTGCTGTAGCTTGGAGGGTTTGGTTTGATTTTAAAAATCCCACAATGTTTGTGTTAGTTTTTCTTCTTATGTTCATCCTGTTGGCCACTGAAGTATTGCTGAATAAGAGGTCTGATATTTAAAAAATAAGAAGTGAGGTGCAGAGTAGTTTCATTCAACACTTTTCTTATTTATTTTTTAACAGTTTAAGCTTATCACCCCTGAAAGCTGCAATAAGATCAGCATCCAGACAAGATATCACCCTACAGTCTTCTCTTCACTAAATACTGAATTCTGGTTCAAACTATACTTATAAGTATAGTTTGTCAAAAGATGTAATTTTTGAGAAGTGGGGCTCAAATTCTTCATCTAAGAAAATATGCTATGGCTGGAACCTTTATTAAGTTATGAGTATTAAGGGTCCAAGAAGAACGGTATCACTTCCTAAAAATGTTTGAATAAAGCTGTTATTCTGAGTGATGAATTCTCCGTAGGTAATTGTTTACACATTAGAAACTAGCTCACGCAGGCTTGCACTTAAACATATTTGTTTTACTCTCCTTTATAAGGAAGACAACTAGGAAAGAAATTTAAAAAAAAGATACTCCACCCCCAAAAGGCCAATCATCTTTTTTTTTTTTTTTTTTTTTTTGCGGTATGTGGGCCTCTCACTGCTGTGGCCTCTCCTGTTGCGGAGCACAGACTCCGGACGCGCAGGCTCAGCGGCCATGGCTCACGGGCCCAGCCGCTCTGCGGCATGTGGGATCTTCCTAGACCGGGGCACGAACCCATGTCCCCTGCATTGGCAGGCGGACTCTCAACCAGTGCGCCACCAGGGAAGCCCAAGGCCAATCGTCTCTAAAAAAAAAAAATCCATTCTGCAAAAACTATTTTTATTATTCCTGTGAACGTATGACAAGGAATGTATCCAGGAACAAGGCTTCAAAATCTAAGCTATGTTCCACTGTTTGCAGTTTGCTTGGATTTTAACTAGATGTGCAAGTTGACTTCTGACCATGGGGAATCCTCTACATTCATGGATTTATGGATTGTTGAGGCCATGGCAGATAACCAGTTCCACAGAAGCAACTTCACGCTCTTCTGAGGAAGATCCATAGTACTGTGGAACAAGGAATATAAATGAGCGATGCCACAAGAGACTGCAAATGTGGTTACCAAGATACAACCCTCAAAAATGAACTCTGAAGGTGGAAAAACTACAAGAAAAAAATATTAAAATAGGCGTTTTAAAAAAGTTTCAGCTATCATGTTAAGAGCACTGATGGACATTCAATAGACACGGCACATGCTTCTTAGGCATGGAATGTATAAATCTGTTATAAAAAGAAACATTTTCAGCACTGCCAGAATTTAAAAACAAAAAATGAAAAACTCAAGCATCTAGAGGGGAAAACACCAAATGAAAAGATTCAAACTGTAGTAATGACTATTTGGCCTTTAACCATTTCCAGTTAAATTATATTTGAAAGCTCTCCCTCCCCCACTCATAGCCATACACAAGCACACCAACTTTTAAACGTCTTATAATGGCCAAAGAAGGGGTTTACATAGATATATTTGTTAATGGAACTCATTTTTAATTAGTTTTTAATAAGTTGCTAATTCACTTTAGCCTCACATCAGTTCCATCTCATTCCCCAGTCCCTTTCCTGATGTCTAACAGTGAATGTCCTGTACCATGAGGTCAGCTTCCTGTGGCACTTTGGGAATTATCTGTTTGAGGTTTAAATAAGTACAGTTTATAAAGTTCTCTGTCTCTTCTTCAGCCCCCACTAGGGTTGATAAAGGCATTCCCAGAGGCAAACGGTTCTCTTCCTCCCTCTGCTCTTCCTCCTCCAGCCCCTCCCCTTCCTCTTCATGCTCCTCCCCCTCCACCCCCTCCTCCACGGAGTCAGGTTCTTCGGAGTCCTCTTCATCCTCGGCCTCTGCGTCCTCCTCCTCGCTCTCCAACTCCTTGCAATCACACTCCTCCTCGCCACACTTCTCCTCCTCCTCCTCATTTCTCTCCTCTTCCTCTACCGGCTGTGGGCTTGGAGACCGGTTTTCCTCATCCGGCTCCGGACTGAAGGCTAGAGAGGGATTCTGCCCAAAGCTATACAAAGTTGCCCGCAGCTCCGCGTCTTCCTCGCCACCGCTGGGGGGCGCATCGTTTCCAAAGGAACCGGCCGCGGATGCGGTGCCGCCCGCCTGGGCCTGCTGCTCCCGCAGTGCCTCCTGCTGCCGCATATCCTCGTAGATCTGGTTCATGATGAACTGGGTGGTGTTCCGCGGTGCCCGCAGGCCGGGTTCCCGCCACCTGCACAGGTTGACCGGCCGCAGCAGCGTGCTCAGATCCTCTGAAGGGCTCCTCTGGAAGGAGCGGCGAGGGTCGCGGCGCAGGCCGCGGCCCCGGCGGCCCCAGTGCTTCTTCCTGGCCGGGGGCCTCGCCCAGCAGGGGTTCCAGGGCCTGCGCCAGCAGGAGCAGCAGCAAAGGCAGAATGGGTGCAGGCCGTACACCCGGATCGCTTGCACCCGGCCAGGGGGCTTCCGGAATCCCTCCGGAGGTGGGTGCCAGGGTCCTCCCCAGCGCCCCCAATTAGAATACACGGCCCAAGAGGGACGTCTGGGTGGCTGGAACCAAGGTCCTGAGCCGTGCTGTTGCTTCGGCTGTTTCCTCGGGGGCTCATACTCGGCCTTGGGACCATAGCGATGCCACTGCCTGTAAACCGGAGTGCCCCTGAGCCTTCGATGGCAGGAAGACCAGGTGCTTAATGGGGCAGAGGACGCCCCCCCGTGGCCCAGGTTAAGAGGATCCTCTTTTCTATCGAGGGGCTGGGTCATGATTCAGGGAGCTCTGAGAGGTCTAAACGGAAGCGTCCTAGAAGCTGCCGTCAAGTTTGGCCAGATCTGACGGTCTGAAGAGCCTCGTGTCTCTCTCTCTCTCTCTCTGCGCAGCACCACGTGCCTGCCGTTGGGATCACGCCTTTCTCTCCAAAAGGACCCCTCTTCTCTGCTCGCTCGATCGTTCTTCCACGTAACCTCTGCCCCTTGGCACCCGGGTTGTCTCGTCCAGGTGAGTTTGGGTGGGACTGGGGCTGGGTAAGGATGGTGGGGGAGGAAGGTGTTGGTGGGCGATGCGCAGTGAGACCCGCTCCCGGGTCCCACACACCCCAGCCTCACAGGAGGCTCGGGCTGGGGACGGGAGAGGCAGGGGTTGCGCGTTACCTTGTGGCTCCTTCTCAACCCAGGTGCTTCCCCATCGCCGTCCTGACCAGACTGAGGCTGGGTGGGCAGCGGCAGCCTTTAAAAAGTGGCCAGGGGCCCCACGCGCCCACCGCATCCTTGGTTGCCCCGGGAGACAGCCAATTGGGGTTGAGGTCGTTGCCCCTGGGCGTGGAGTTGGGGTTCCGCCCAGAACGAGGTTACCCGAGAACATTCGCAGGGGACTTGTGACGCAGTTTTTGAGGGAGGTGGCGAGGGGCCGGAGGCTGGGTTTGTGCCGCCCACGTTAGGAAACGCTTGAGGCAGTTTATTTGAACCCTTAAACCACCTTGAGGTGCGAGGTTGTAGAAGATGGACCTTCGGCTGAACGCAGAGGTGGGGGTTGGGGAAGAATTTGTGTATCGAAAAGCAATATACTACACCTTTGGGACAGCCCAGGGGGTAAAGAGAAAGCCCTCGGAGTCAGAAAACTGGGCCCCACTTCTTACCTTGTGGCCTGTGCCCACTCTTCTAAATCCTAGGAGCTCTGTGTCAACGTACCTGAAACAAGACGGCAAACGTTTATTGCGTGTGCTTACTGCGGGCAGGTGGGCTCATGGCACATAATCCTCACGCCTACTCAGGGAGGTAAGCATTGTTACCACATCTCATAGATTAGGAAACGAAATTAATCTACCTAAGGCTGTGGGACTGATGAATTTCAGGGCTAGTGTTTAAACCTGAGCCTGTTTGACCTCAGAGTCCAAATTCTCCATGAGATTACTATACTACACTGCCCAGGCACCTTAAATAGGACTCTGGTGATGAGTACAAGGAGTCTGTATGGACAAGCAGTTTACTAATTGTAGCATATGCAAAACATATGTCCGTTGATTAAACATTATTACCAGGATGTATACCATGGGTTTGTACCTAAAAATGCTAGTATGCCAATTACGTTTTTCCTTTTGTTAACCAGACAGTGTGGTACCTTGGGAGCTTTTATAGTATTAAGGTTAAGAATATGGGCTTTGATTTAAATAGACAAGAGCCTACCCTGAATGATACTATATGGTGGATACAAGTCATTATACATTTATCCAAATCTGTAGAATGTACAACATCAAGAGTGACCCCTAATGTAAACTATGGACTTTTGGTGATAATGATGTGTCAATGTAGGTTCATTATTAACAAATGTACCACTCTGGTGGAGGATGTTTATGATGGAGGAGGCTATGTATAAGTAGGGGGAGAGAGTGTATGAGGAATCGCTGTACCTTCTTCTCAGTTTTGCTGTGAATCTAAAACTGCTCTAAAAAACAAGGTCTATTTAAAAGTAGAGGTGTTTCCACTTCAACTCACCAATTAACCTCTGGAAGCCTCCAGTTCCTTACCCATACCATGAGTATAGTTATAGTGCCTGTCCCAGAGTTATGTTAAGGATTAAGTAAGGTATTGATTAAAGCACTTAGCACAGGTACCCTGTGAGCACTCAGTAACTGTGAACTATCATCAGTACCATATTTACATGCTTTAGGACTTGTAAAGAAATTGATACAGTATACGTAAAGATAACTAACCCTGTGCCTGATGCAAAAATAGACACCCCATCCTTGGGTCCTTTTCTCGTCCCACTTTTGAGAAACATCAAGAAAGTGCTACCAGCCTTGATCCTACAGAAAACCACTGAGTATATCTCCTTATCACCTTCCTGTGTTGAGTGGAATTGTGCAAAAATGGAACACTGCCCACTGGGAACCTGAGTCCATACAAGCTTCCATTGAATGATAGAGAAGCAAAATTAGGGGAAGCCCTGATGCTTGCAAAGGTCATTTATGCCTTCCTGCTTGAAAATTGAGAACAGTACGTGGATTCCTGGTTCAGCCCTCCACCCTTTGCTGTGGGACCTAGAGATTCCACAGCCATCATTCAAGTTCATTTGCTCTGTGGTTTGCTGAGGAGACAAGCCTGCTTGACTCACAGTGCAGAATGCTGACATTTTTAGCCTCCAATGTCTCTTTTTGGATGGAGACTCACACACTTGGCCTCAGCCTCTGATCTGCTTAACTTGAAAAGGAATGGTGATAATCCAGATTTATTTTTCTAAGAATATACTTGGTATATGATATTGAGTTTTAATTAAGAGCTTTAGAAATTGAACATGTTGCTTAGTGGAATTCCCATCAGTTTCTTCTTTTTTTAAAGAAAAATTAACTCACAGGTAATTAAGGACATCATTTATTTGAACAGTTGATGTGAACTTTATACCAATAATACTGGCTTTATATACTTTTTTCATGGTGAAATATATATCTTTCATATTCATCCTCCCTATTAAAAAACATTAATGCAGGATTGTTTTGTGCTACTCATTCTTAAGAGAAGCAGCAAATTACAATTTATGATTATTGTTTTTTTCAATAGATTGACATTATAATACACGTACTGGTAAATCACCCAAGAAAATTAGCACAAGAACACGTTAAAAACCACTGTCAGAAATGCAACTAAGAAATTTTAAAGACTTTTAAAATTGACCCATACTCTTTAAATGCTGCAAAATGAATTATTTTGGTTCAACATTAAAATATAACACACCGTGTTTTTATATATTGTATTCATTTATATTGCTACATAAAAAGTTCCCACAAACTTAGTTACTTAAAACAACATACATTTGTTATCTCAGAGTTTCCAAGGATCCTGGAACAGCTTAGTTGTGTCCTCTGCTCAGGGTCTTACCAGGGCTGTGATCAAAGCATTTGGTCATTTGGGTTCTCATCCTGCTGCTCAATTCGGGAAAATCTGCTCCCAAGATTATTCATGTTCTTGGCAGAATTTGTTTCCTTGTGGCTGTATAACTGAGGGCCATACCCTTTAGCTATATATTGGCTGAAGGAAGCCTTCAGGCTTCGAGGCAACCTACAGGTCCTCGAGGACAGCAGTGGTTCTAGCGGCTGCCCATGGTTCCTTTCCATGGGCTTCCTCAACATGGCTGGTCATCAAGCCAGCCAAGAGCATCTCCTTAGTGCTTCCTAGCACAATGAACACACACACACACACACACACACACACACACACACACACACGTATTATAATCATGGAGCTTGACTTTTGTGACATCACTCACCTTTGCCATATCCTATTGGTCAGAAACAAGGCCCAGGTCCTACCAGCACTCAAGGAGAGAGGATTACACAAAGGCATGAACACCAAGAGGCAGGAAATCATTGGGGATCAACTTAGAGTCTTTTTGCCACACATTTCAAGTCAATGCAGTAAAATATGTCCTTCGTATTAACTAGTTACAACTTTATTTGGGAGATTTTAATGATATTGTTGCATTTTGAAATTCTGATAAGTGCCATGTGACAGCATGGGTTTTGCTATGTATTATGTTATTCAGAGCATTATGTTGTTAAGTTGAAAACACTGCAGTCTTGGTGTTGATTTTTGTGCATTTGGGTGACTTGAAAAGAATGAATCCTAACACTTGATGGCAGTAGTAACTCGTTCAAAATTCAGTCAGTGAAAGTCCTTATATGAAAGAAACTACGTGAAGTTAGACCCTTTATAAATATATTTTATCATGAATACCTTATTTAAATTACTCCAGGTTGCCAATATTAATTATTATTTATTCTAGTGTGGTGGCATTGGGTATATTTATTAGAGTTTAGTATTTTTTGACAGGCTTTTGGAACTCAAACCTCAGCTAATTAAACTTGTAAATAAAATTCTTTAGAGAAAAGTTGGATATACCTGATACATTTGGTCAGAGAAATGAAATACAACAAGTATTTCAGATTTATCTTTGTAACCAATGCATTGCTATGTTATACGAAAAATAATGTCAATAGAACTCATTTTATGCACTCTCAAAAACGTGCCTTTTTCCACCGTGAATATAATCATGTAATTTGAAACCATCTAGCAGTTCCAGAGGCTAAATATAAGATATTAAGCCTTTCTGACTTTTTGAAAGTGAGAAAAAAGGGATTTAAAATAACTCATTGCTTTCTCTTCATAATTTGGGAAGTTGTGGGGTTAGTTTGCAAATTGGTGAGGCATGTTGTGTATCAGGGAATACCACTGCAGTATTTTCGAAACATTTATGAATTCTCATATTATTTAAGTAAATTAGGAAGGGAAAATTAACTTTGTAATGAGATAACTACAAAGACAGTGTTGCTACAGATTTAAAGAGAAGTAAGGATGTGAATTTCACACTCATAATAGTACTATGTGTAGGTATTATTTGCTATCATCCTTTGAAAATATTACTGACCCTATAATAACTCAGGGTTTTCAGACGATTAACACAACACATTTTAGGCCTGTCATCTGAAAAACCTGTGTATTCAGTAAGAATTAATTAGGAATTTTTTTTTTTTTTTTTTTTTTGCGGTACGTGGGCCTCTCGCTGCTGCGGCCTCTCCCGTTGCGGAGCACAGGCTCCGGACGCGCAGGCTCAGCGGCCATGGCTCACGGGCCCAGCCGCTCCGCGGCATGTGGGATCCTCCCGGACCGGGGCACGAACCCGCGTCCTCCGCATCGGCAGGCGGACTCTCAACCACTGCGCCACCAGGGAAGCCCCTAATTAGGAATTTTAAATGGAAATGTTTGCTTATAAATAGTTTTAAAGTACACAGTAATACGGGGTAATAAAAGCAGTGTCCTCCCTTTTGGAAAATAACCTGTAATATTTAGAGAAAAGTAAATGTGTGTAGCAAATTCATAAAGAAAAAACGTTGTCATTAAAAAAAGGATTGTATTTAATCAGGGATCAGTTTTAGAGTTTTGGAGGCTAGGATGTCCAAGATCAAAGTCTCAGCTAATTTGGTTTCTAATGGGAGCTCTCTCCCTGGCTTGCACATGGCTGACTTCTCATTATGTCCTCACATGGCTTTTCCTTAGTGCATGTGCACATACATAAACACGCACACACACACAAACACACACACAGAGTAATCTCTTTTTCTTTCTCTTCTTATAAGGGCACAAATCCCATCATGAGGACCCTATCTCATGACCTCATCTAACCCTAATTAAACTTCCAAAGGCCCCGTCTCCAAACACCATCACATTGAGGGTTAGAGCTTCAACATATGAATTCTGAGGGTAAACATTCAGTTCATAACAACTTCTCTGTCCAGCCTATACACCACTTTCTTGTATTATAAAACAGGGAAAAGTCACACTCATAGTATTTGAGGCGGGACAGTGGGGTGGAATAGGATAGGCCTTTGGAGTCAGCCCTTAATCCAGGGCAAATTATTTAAGCTCTGTCTCTGTTCTGTGACTTGGAATAGTCATTACTATGTCCAGCTCCTAAGATGTTGTGAATTAATACATGCAGAACACCTCAGTAGATGCCTGGTACGTATTTTGTGTCCGAGAATTGGCTCCTATTATAACAATGTATATCCATGTAATGGGCTGATATGTGTTGTTCAGAATCAGTAGAGCTGTATGTGCCGATATGACAAACATCACCAAGAAATAGTTTTAAGTGAAACAAGCAAGGTGCAGAATAGTGATTATCTTTTGTGCTTAAAAATCCACGATTACATGTACTGATACATACATATTGGTGGTATATATATACATGTAGCAAACGCATACACTTTTCTGTAAAAAAGGGGAAATTATTTATGTGCAAGTTTTTGTTTCTTATGGAAAACTTAATAAAAGTATGCAAGAAACCATTGACTGTTTCTAAGGAGTGGAGCTTAGGGTTTGCTGCTAGAAGGAAACTCACATTTCATTGTATACTCTTTTGTTATCTTTCAGTTTTTAAGCAAGTGCCTGTATTATTATCATACATTTCAGAAAGATCAACTTTTTCTAGAAGGTACTCCTCAATTTCTTCCCTACTGTGATTTTCGTATCATTGTTTATGTTTTCCATTTTGTATATTTTATTTTTTTCACAGGCACAGAAATATGCCAATGTCAGTTTAGGAAAGGTCTAAAATGAGTTGGCATGTCTTTAAGATGATAAAATATTTTTCAAATACTGAAGCTATGTGTATTATTATGGTTATTTGCATGTTGTGATTATAATGAATATTTTTCCACAAAGCCATTATAATTTTCAAATATTTTTATTCTTTTCTTCATTTTCTTTAATGAATTTGAAAAAAGAAACATGTTTTAGTGAAAAAAAAAGGAGAGAAAAGTTTAATTAAAAACATTTAAATCTTGGCAATATACCTAAAATGTTAATTTTTAATTTTTATTATATGATTAATTTAAAATTATAGAGGATATGAATCCCTAAAACTTGCAAATTACATGTGACATATAAGAATATCTGTGAAATATTTTCTATCTTTTAGTTTTGCTCTTTCTGTACATCTTTTAGTTTATTCCTGATTCATCTCGTGTTTTCTTAGATTCCTAAATTGCTATCATATGTTAAAACTTTTAGCTGTATTTTATGTAATTATCTTTCAGAACACATTCTGAAAGTATCATGCTGAGTTTTCTTTTGGAAGAGAGCGGTAAGAATTGTTTTGTTATAGCAGGCATCATAACGCTGACCATTATCTGCAATTAGACAAGATTCCCAATAGGCAAACGAGGTAGGCATATGTAGGCTTGAGGAGTTTTGCTGAGATTGATAGGGTTTCCATCCAATCGAATATCCTCTAGTGCCTTACGAATATAAGTCAAATTTTTAACATTGCAGAAGGTATCTTCACGCATCTCCAGAATGTTGTTATTCTAAAAAAGATTAAAATAAATGATTAGACATGATATAACATATTCTTGGTATTGATTAATAATATAGTCCATTTTGCTTCACCCCTGTTTTTTACTCTCTCATTCCTTCTCTCATCCAAAAATGCACGTTATGTGATTATTATACATCAAGCACTTTCTAAGCAGTGGGGATAAATCAATTAACATAATACACAAGTACGGAGCTTGTACTTCAGTAATGGGAATATACAATAAGGAGATGAAAAAACAAATTTAAAGAAAACAAGTTATTTCCAAAAACGATGTGAACTCAGAAGAAAGGATGGTGACTGTGACAAGTTATCTTAAGAGGCAACAGTGGAGCCGAGCATGGCGTGACAAGGAGACATGGGCATGGAAAGAGCTGAGGCAAGAATATCCCAGGCAGAGAGAACACCAAGTTCCAATTCTGAGTAGTTAGTATGGAAAGTTTAAGAATGGGAAAAAAAGTCAACATGGCTGAAGTGAAGTGAGGGAGAGAGTGAGCAAATGTCAGGAAGATATAGGGCTGGGCAGGGCCCAGAACTAGTTTTTTTTTTTTTTTCTGTACGCGGGCCTCTCACTGTTGTGGCCTCTCCCGTTGCGGAGCACAGGCTCCGGACGCGCAGGCTCAGTGGCCATGGCTCACGGGCCCAGCCGCTCCGCGGCATGTGGGATCTTCCCGGACCGGGGCATGAACCCGTGTCCCCTGCATCGGCAGGCGGACTCTTAACCACTGCGCCACCAGGGAAGCCCTAGATTTTTAAAAATAGCTTTATTGAGTACATTTCACATACCATAAAATTCGCCCATTTTAAGTGTACAGTTCAGTGGTTTTCAGTATAGTCACAGACTTGTATAAGGATCACAACAGTTTAATTTCAGAGCATTTTAAACATCCCCCAAAGAAACCCCATAGATATTAGAAATAACTCCCCATTTTCCCCAACCTCTAGGCCCTGACAACTTCTAAACTACTTTCTGTTTCTATGGATTTTCCTATTCTAGACACTTCACAAAGGGAATCAAACAATATATCATCTTTTGTGACTGGGTTCTTCCTCTCAGAATTGTATTTTCAAGATTCGTACATGCTGCAGCATGTATCAGTACTTTTTCTTTTATTGCTCAATAATATTCTTCTCTATGGATATGCCACATTTTTGTTTATCCATTTATCAGATAATGGGAATTTGGATTGTTTCCACTTTTTGGCTCTCATGCATAATGCTTCTATGAACATTTGTGTACAAATTTTGTGTGGACATACGTTTTCAGTTCTTTTGCATATGTACGTAGGAGTTAAATTGCTGGGTGATATGATAACTCTGTGTTTAATATTCTGAGGAAGTATTAAATTGCTTTTTAAAATAGCTGCACTCTTTTACACCTCTACCAGCAATGTATGAGGGTTCCATTTTTCTCTGCATCCTAAGCAACACTTGTAATTGTCTGTCTCTTTTATTTTAGCCAACCAAGTGGGTGTAAAGTGGTATCCCATTGTGGTTTAGTTCATTGCTAGCATAGAAATACAATTGATATTTTATGTTGATTTTATAACCTTCCACATTGCTGAACTCATTGATTAGTTCAAATAATTTAATAAATTACTTGTGAGTTTCTACTTAAAATATTTGTAGATCAATTTGGGGGGTATTTCCATCTTAAGACTTCCAAACCATGAATATGGGGATATCTTTCCTTTATTTAGCTCTCTTTCCCCCCAGGTTTATTGAGGTATCTTTGACAAATAAAACTGTAGATATTTAAGGTATACAGCATTATGTTTTGGTTTATGTATACATTGTGAAATGGTTACCACAATCAAGCTAATTAACATTTCCATCACCTTACATAGTTACCTTTTGTGTATGTGTCTGGTGAGAACACTAGAGATCTACTCTCAACAAATTTCAAGTATACGGTATAGTGTTATTAACTACAGTCACCATGCTGTATGTTACACCTCCAGAACTTATTTATCGTGAATAACTAAAACTTTATACCCTTTGACCAACGTCTCCCTCTATCCCCCACCCCCCAGTCCCTGGTAACCACCATTCTATGAGCTTGACTTTTTTAGATTTTACACATGGGAGAGATCATATAATATTTTTCTTTCTATAGCTGACTTATTTCTCAAGGTTCATCCATGTTATTGCAAATGGCAGGATTTCCTTCTTTTCTAAGGCTTAATAATATTCCATTGTATACATAGACCACAATTTCTTTATCCATTCATCCATTGATAGACATTTAGGTTGTTTCCATATCTTGGCTATTGTGACAAGTGACACCATGAACATGGAAGTGCAGATAACTTCAAGATACTTATTTCATTTCCTTTGGACATATACCCAGAAGTGGGATTGTTGAATCATATGGTAGTTCTGTTTTTAATTTTTTTTGAAGAAACATCATACTGTTCCCCATATCTGTATCACCTTACATTCCCACCAACAGTGTACAGAGGTTACCTTTTCTCCACATCCTTGCCAACACTTAACTTTGGTCTTTTTGATAATAGCCCTTCCAACAGGTGTGAGGTGACATCTCTTTCTGGTTTTGATTTGCATTTCCCTGATAATTAGTCTTGTTGAGCTCCTTTTCACATACTTATTGGCGATTTGTATGTCTTCTTTAGACAAATGTCTAATCAACTCCTTTGCCAATATTTTAATTAGCTTATTTGTTTTTTCCTATTGAGTTGTTTGAGTTCTCTATATATTTTGGGTATTAACCCCTTCTCAAATGTATGATTTGCAAATATTTTCTCCCATTCCATAGGTTGTCTCTTCTCCCTGTTAATTGTTTCCTTTGCTGTGCAGAAGTCTTTCAACAATATGTCGTAGTTTTCAGTATACAAATTTTGCATTCTTTTATTAATATTATTCTTAGGTAATTTATTATTTTGTGACTATTATAAATAAGCTTGTTTTCTTATTTTAAATATTTTCTTATTATAAATAAGCTTGTTTTCTTAATTTTATTTTCAGATTTTTCATTTCTAGTATATACATATACATTAGTATTTATATATTGATTTTGTGAACTGTCATATTGCTGAACTAATTTATTAGATTTCTATTCTGATCCATGGCTTATTAATGAAGGTGTTGTTTAATATCTACATATTTGTGAATTTCCTGTTTTCTTTGTTGTTGATTTTTATTTTAATTTCATTGTAATCAGAAAAATGCTTTGTATGATTTCAATTATTTTCAGTTTGTTGAGGCCTGTTTTGGGGCTTCGTATATTATATATCCTGGAGATGTTCCTTGTCACTTGAGAAGAATGTATACCTGCTGTTGTTGGGTTGAATGTTATATAGATGACTGTTAGGGCTAGTTGGTATATAATGTTGCTCAAGTCTTGTGTTTCTTAGTTGATCTTATGGCTAGTTGTTCTATCCACTATTAAAAGTGGAGTATTGAGGAATCCAATTATTATTGTTGAATTGTCTATTTCCCCGTTTAATTCCGATAGTGTAGTCTTTATAAATTCTGAGGCTCTGTTGTTAGGTGCACATGTGTTTATAAGCATTACATCTTTCTGATGGATTGACTCTCTATGATTACAAAGTGCCCATGAGGAATAATACAGATTTAGTGCCTATGCACTGCACTATTTTCTTTGCTAGGTAATAGATACACATTGTTAATAATTATCATGCCTCACCTTTAAGTGATACTTATCATGGATCAGTCAATGCAGGACCCACTTTATAAACTAAAACTGAGATGCAGGGAGGTTTAGATATTTGTCCAATCATTAAATAGTGTCAAGTAGAATTTCAGCCCAGGGAGTCTGATTTTGCCAGAGTTGTCATTCTTAATTACTATACCATATGTTGAAAAGCATTTTTCAAATGAATCAAAAAAGGAGATTTTTATATGAGCATTAAAATGAATATAAAATGAAGATAATTTAAATTAAAAACAGCTTTATACTGGATATTGGTGAGGTGATTGTGAAAGAGAAATATTTTAAAAGGTTCACATAATGACTTTTTAAACCTTAGAATAGGGACTGTAAAGCCAATTACTTCAAAAAAATCTTATATTGTATATACAAGCGCATTCAGTTTAAATATAACATCAGAGACCTGGTTACTCTGTAGAAGTCAATATCATCAAAGACAGTAATAATAAAATTTAATTCAGAATTGGAAAAAAATTCCAAAATTTCCCTGAGGATGCCCTTGAAAATCCTCTTCCAATCCTAAACAAGACAAGAAATCCTCATATTTATAGAAATTCACCCCCAGAAAAAGAGAGACCAACAGAGAGCCATAGAGAAACAGGACGAGCACCAGAAAGGGAATACACATTAAGGAAGTTAACACAGCCAGAAAAACTCTCAAAAGTGACAGACTCAGACAAGACTCATAGACAGATATTCACAAAAAGACACCAAAAAGAAGTATGGAAAGATATAAATAGGAATAAAAGAAAATTCACAGAGGTAAATAATTACAGGGTCCACAGAGAAAAAAGAATCAGACTTGCTCTCACATAGCAAAATCACTTCTTGTGATGGTCTATACTTTATTTTTTGCTAAATGATTGTAATATTACACCATGATATCGTATCTTTGAGCACATAATGGTTGTGTTCCCTACAGATTTATTCCACAGATGAAATTATTACATTGATTACAGCTGTAGAACAAAAGTTACTCATATCTGAAATAAATAATTTATCTTTCTTTGTTTCAACAACCAAAAACATTTGTTTTAATTGATCGTATTTTTAATATATTTAGAAAATATTAGATCATAACATTTTGAAAATGTGTTTTCACTCATTATTTCAGAGATAAAATGTAGCTTAAAGGGATTTAAAATAATGCAAGCTTTCAAATATGTTTGTTTAGAAAAAACTGCATTTTCTTAATCCAGAGAGATGGAAGTCTGTCATCTCTCAGCAGATAGGAATGAATTTTCCTCAGTACATGGAACCTAAAATCAAGAGCTAAAACTGACATTTTTTCCCCCCCTGAAAGCTAGAAATCAAATCAGATTTTTCTTTCCCTCTTTTTCTCTTCCATTTCTAATCTTTACACATTTCTTCAGCAGATGAAGCTCTCATTTTTTTAAAAGAAGCTTTGTATGTCAAAAAGATGCATTATGACTTGGCAAAGAATGAAAATAAAGACTAAACTTATCAGAAATAAATCAGTAGAGATAAGAGTCATGAATGTACAATTACCTTGTACTCAGATTGAGAGAATGAATTAAAGACAGGAGAAAAAAAAGAAAAATTGTCACAGTGTATCAACATGCCATTATAAATAGCTTTTGCATCCCACCTTCACCTGTTTGCTTCTGTTTTCCATGGAGGTGTTGGGGATAACTTACTAGTAGAAGCCTACCTGGAGGTGAAGGGCCCGTAGATTTTCTGGGAGTGGCAGAGGGATGTGTTCCAAGTTGTTATCGGAGAGGTAG
This sequence comes from Phocoena sinus, assembly GCF_008692025.1. Classification (NCBI taxonomy): domain Eukaryota; kingdom Metazoa; phylum Chordata; class Mammalia; order Artiodactyla; family Phocoenidae; genus Phocoena; species Phocoena sinus. The sequence goes on along the minus strand of NC_045772.1, from coordinate 29,589,055 downwards.
AGATGATGGAGATCATACATATCCTGTAAACATTCCAAATGTAGGGTCTTAATAAAAATTAGTGGTGCTACAGTTGTATTTTTAATTCCCTGTCTGTGAAACTATTTGTGAAATAATACATGCCTGTTCAGGTCTTGTTTTGTAAAATTGAGGCAAATTAGTTTTCTATGTTACTGGACAGTTCAAATGAGTTTTGGAAGAATTGATAGCAAGCAAATATCTCTCTATGCAAATGAAACATGTTTCTCAATCTCTAGGCAGAAGCTTTCTTTGCCCACTCTAACTTTCTCTAAGCAAGGCAGCGACTTCCCACATAAGACACTCTGCAATAGGATTTTGAGGATTTTGGTGAGACATAGCAAGAATTTCCTTCATGTTACAGGAATGGAGAAATGAAAAGTTCTCCCCCACAAAATCTTGCTCGCTCCAGCCCAAGTACCAGGTAAAGGGCAGCCTAGCAAGACAGAATAAGTTTAGACAATAACAGGTCTACTCTAGCCAAACATCACAGGACAAACTGTGACTCACTACCACCCATGCCAACAAAATCTGAGTGGAGAGACTAGATTTTGACCTTTGCCAGGCTCTAATGAGGTGCCCTAACTTCCTTGCCCACCAGGGTGGTGTCACAGGAGAGCTAGTGGAGAGACAGGGTTTCCATCATTGCTCAGTGCTAACGGGTCCATGTAACCCCCTGTAGCCTCCATGGAAGTAATGTGATGTCCCTTCAAACAGTAGTTTAAATTTGTTTGTTCAACATATATTTAGAGGAGCAGATTGAATGGAGTAAGAATGGGTAAGAAAGCCAATCTGGTTACTATTCTCAGATTCTATGCTGTTATTCCAAGCAAGTCACTCTAACCCCAAACTTGTTTCCTTCACTTAAAAAACAAACTGCATAAGATTAACTGAATCCATTCTCCTTACAAAATAATTTAGGTTTCTACCCTCAAAGGCACCACCCACACTCTGTACAAGTAGTTGTCCTTCCAACCACATAAGATACTCTTGTTAAGTGGCATTTTTAGTAAATACAATTCATCCAGCTTACAGCATTTCCAGGTGCAATTTATAGAGTGGTGCTCCAGATAGCCACGCACTTCTTACTCCAGCTCTGCTTTCTGTTCTTTGGTGTTTGAGCTGCCTCAGAATGTACCAGAACACAGTATTTCCCCAAAGCATGATACATAGTGCTGTAAAGTTTATTTTAGGAGTTAAAATCTCATCAAATTGAATCCCTTTGTGGAAATAAAAAGGCTAGTCATTGATAGCAAAGGGAATGGGAAGATGCAAGTCTTTCATATTCAAACTCAAAACTCACTTTAAATGCTTCTTGCTTTATTCCTTTCCTTCCAAGTCTATTGTTGCTAATATCAATAAATGTTAAAGTGGTTGGCAATTCTGGGAGCTGCCTTATCTTGTTGTCACGCAGGACAAGCTCTCGGAGTCGAGGTAGCTTTCTGAATGCATCTTCATCAATCTCAGATATTAAATTTGAGGTCAGATCAATCTTCCTTAGATCATCTGGAAAAAAAAAAGAGGGAAGTAGTTAAATATTCTTGAATATGTTTTGCTCACATAAAAATAGGAATATAAACTTCCCCATATACAAGCAAATATAAATATGAATTTAATTAACAATGGACAACTAATGAAACAATTATTTCTAGCAACTTCATAAAAATTCAGTTGTTTCCCCCAAATACTATTCATATTTATGCTCTTATAAGAAAGTGTAACTTTAGCAAAGAAATTGACTCATTATATTTAACTGGTCTTTTCCCTATATTCTTCATAAACTTTGTCTGGATTTTCTATTTAAAACATTTTTCTCATTGAAGGCAGATTATTGTATTTTCTAATAGTAATAGATGCATTAGCATTAAAATACAGAAGCATTAAAAAGAAACTTTCGAATGATTAAAACACTTAATGAAGACAAGTACCAAAATTCTTCAAAGTTGACAACAATTATAAAGTCAGAATTTAGGTTTGCATTCATCAGTCATAAAGCAATTGTGCTTTACTGGAAGTCTATTCAGACAAGCCAGATCCTAGTAAATATATGACCATGACTTTCTACTCTTATTGTTACAACATGATAATGAACTTTAACCTATAAAATAGAATTATTTGTGATTTTTCTTTAGTTGAAAATAGTTTGAGAATATCAACAACTATATAGTTTCATAAACACCTTTATAGTTTTCATAACAACCATTTTTTCTTATCATAAAACAAACCTTCAAAAGTAAAAATAATTGATTTGAGTCATATTTTGATATTCAAGTTTCACTTTCAGTACCAGCATTTCACAGTGCAAACATTTTAGGAAAAGTCTGTAAAGAGCAGGGTATTAGTGCCATCATCCTTACTTAGGCTTGCAAAATCATTTCTGTTGATCTTTTTAATTCTGTTAAAGCGGGAATAGAAATAAGCAGTGTTCTTGGGCAGCGGAGGAATAGCATCAAGTTCATGGTCATCACAGTATACAGTGGTACTTATACAAGTACACAGAAGGCAGGTTGGAAAGTCTAAAAGAAAGAGGCAAACAATATATGTAAGCAACAAAAGCAACTTCTAACAAATTATGTGATTACGAATATTTATTAAACAAGATTCGCGTCTCAGACTATTCTGGCATATTTAATATTTTCTCATATAGTTTTCTTTAAATGGAATATTAAAGTCAAATATACCAACTAAGGCTACCCCAATAATTAGTATATTCTTTGTAATGCTTTAAAATTTTATTTTAAATTACTGAGTGAATATTGCATGGTTGTTGCTCTTATATTTACTGGAAATTCTATTTTCAAATGTAAATATTAAGATTGTGGTTTTTATAAATTTAAAACATCACATATAATATTTTTATTAGGTCTTTCATTCAATATTTAAATAACCCACTGAAACAAAATCAAGAAAAAGATAGGGCAATAATCATTAATATTAATTCACTCACTGTGCATTTATTAAATCTTTTCTTTGTAAATGGCACTGGGCACTGTGCTAGCTGATGAAACAGTGGTGAGCCAAAGAGACAGTTCTGTTTTATAATCTGCTATGTAAGATGAATGTTAATCACAAATAAATAAAATGACGACTGTGGTAAATGTCAAGAAATATCATAGGAGCATAAACTACAGGAATTTGATTCAGTCTGAGAGTCATCGTTTTCTGAGGAGGTGATAATTGAGTTGAAATCTGCAGGAAGAACAAGACTTGATTATGCAGGTGACAGGGAAGCGCATGCAGGCAGAGGAAGCAGCAGGTGCTAAGTCCCTTCACTTTGGAGGAACCAAAAGATGGTCCCTGTAGCTCCAGTACAGCGAGCATTGCAGTGTTTAAGACATAACACACATGGGCCTTACAGGCTGTGTTATAGGTTTTGTTCTGTATCTTAAGGATGGGCAGGGGTATTACATGATCAGATTTGCATGTTAAGATGTCACGCTGATTGAAGGTAAGCTGGAAGACTGAGGGAGGGCCAGTAGGCAGAGAGGAGATGAGTTATCTAGATAAAAGATGATGGTTGCTTGGCTAGGGTAATGGTGATAGAAAAGACAACAGATCCAAAAGAGTTGTCAGGCTGGATTATATCTCCATTTATTAATCTATTTTTTTCTATCACCCCCGTACATACACACTCCTACCCGTCCTTCGCACTCTGTTTATTGGTCATGTAGAGGACAGTGAGCTTCAAGGGAGATAGAGAAGAAATGGCCGGAAGAAAAGAAGGACAATAGGATGGATGATGTTACGGAGGCCAAGTGGAGAGTTAGTTTGAAGGAATAGGGAATAGAAAATAATCTAAGCCTCCTGAGATGTCAGTTAAGGACTGAAAAATGTCTCTTGGATTAGTTACTGTGGGGATTATAGGAAACTTCAGTAAACACTGTGGAGTGATGAGGTTGGAAGCTGGATTACAGCCACTGAAGGAGGAAGTTAGAGGTGAGGAAATAGTTACAGCACGTACAAACCATGCTACTGAGATGTTTGACTGTAAAGAAAAAGGAAAGAAAGATGGTGATAACTATAAGAAGATGTATTTGTGGTGTGTATGATGAGGAAATGGACTAACGTGGGAGAGATTTGAAGAAAAGAATCCAGAGGAAGAGAGACTGAATATAAAACGGATACTGAGAGGGCAGCAGGAAATGGGACTCAAAACACAATGGGAAGAATGAAGATTTCAGTTTAATTTAAAATCTGTGTTGTGAAGGACGCATCTGTGAAACCAAGGTTCCTAGCTCAATCCCTGTATGTATCATTTAGTTCATTGAGAGAAAGTTTGTTCTATAATTTGTCAGTTTTCCTAGTTGCTTCTGGTCACTAGTCATACCCTGGAAAAATTATGAATTAATGTAATTCTACCACTGTTACTGGAAAAAGAATGCAAAATTCTGATAATAAATCATAGGTGTAGTAGGGGAAAAAAAACACAATCAGAAGAATTTACATCCCACATGTGGGAGGACAGACAGTTCCTCTGTTGTAATAGGAGTAGATGCATGGATGTAGATGTAGGTAAATTATATGTCTGCAAACAGAAAGACCAAAGAACTGCTGACCAGAAGACTGCATTTTCTTTGTGAAGGAGGAGGCTAAGCTCTCTGATGAGTTTGAGGGGTTTAGGGAGGAGGAGAAAAAAGCTGTGAGACATGAGATGGATGGGGAAAGTGAACTAGCCATGAGAGATAGAAGAAGAAAGTGATGGAAGACCTTCTTGGGATTGCTCAGTGTCAATTCATCCCCATTTAGCTGAGACTTTGCTAGTTTTAGCACTGGAAGCCTCTGGTCTTGGGATCCCTTCACTCCCAGGCAAATCGGGACAATTGGTTGCCTTCGTTGAAGGAGCTATTCGTGGTTTGAGATCAAGAACTGGTAATGCACCTACTAAGGTCTTATTACTGTTGTTAAATAGAAAAATCACTTATAATAACAACTTCAGGAGTGAAAACTATTTTAGGAATGTAAATCTAGGAAAAAATTTTAAGGGAGAGCTATGCATTATTTAATACTTGCTAATTTTTCTAATCACTGTAAATGAATATTTGCTACTTATCACAGTTTTTAGAAAGTAAAGCATTTTGTTCTATATATTCATGGTCATGCTAGTTCAATAATCACTTAGGGTAATTATATATAGTCACACCAGTTATTATTTAATTCTAGTTTTTTCCACTCATAACTCAAGCCTACTTTATGTGGCTTCAGAATACTATTTCTAGAAATTGATATTCATAGTAACAAATAATATTTTGATTTTTAATGTTTTAAATATTTCCAAACTATTTGCCTTTGATAAATTTATAAGATTTAAATTTAATTTTAAAGTTTAGAATTTCGAGAGATGCTTCCTCTTTGGAAAGTAAAATGTGAATTAAAATTTTAACTTCATTATTTATTCTCAGACTCCTTTAGAGACAAAAAGTTTTTTTAAGTCATACTTTTTCTTTTATTCTTTCAAAACTGACATTATTGAGCCATAAGTTTTACTAAAGCTTTTAAAAAGATTGGACATTCTGCTCTTCTATTGTTCCTGGCTTATTAGGTAATGATGCCAGATCAGTCAACTTTTGAAAGATTTGAAATTACTTAAAAGTAAGTAATGTTCTAGAGATATTTAATTTCCCTATTTTGAGGACTTTCTGCTGGATATGTACATTTCCTTCTCACTGTGTGTGTATCTCCCTGGTTCTGTCTGTAGCATGTTCTGCTACTTCATAGAAAGTTGACTATGTGGAAAGAATATGGTGTCTTCATTAAAGAAAGGACTTAGTGGCTTCTGTTTTCATGCCAGCGCCGCTACGTACCACTTCCATGACCTTGGACAACTTTTATAGTATTTTGGAATTTTAATTTTCCTGTTTATAAAGCAAAGATAACAGTAACTAGTACTTAGTATTGTTGTATCTCTTCAAAGAGCTAATATACATAAAACACTTTAGTGGCTGGCGTATAGGTAGCATTTCACAAAAGACAACATTTTTACACTACTTACTGGTGAAGAGTTAAAAACTCACAGAAGCAGAGGGTAGATTGGTGGTTACCAGGGACTGGAAGGAGGGGGAAAGAGCTGTTCAACAGGTATAAAGTTTCAGTTATGTAAGATGAATTAAGTTCTAGACATTTGCTTATAACACAGTTCCTATAGTTAACAATGCTGTATTGCACACTGAAAAGTTTGTTGAGAGTAAACAAAAAAGATATACTCTTTGGGCTTCCCTGGTGGCGCAGTGGTTGAGAGTCCACCTGCCGATGCAGGGGACATGAGTTCGTGCCCCGGTCCGGGAAGATCCCACATGCTGCGGAGCGGCTGGGCCCGTGAGCCATGGCCGCTGAGCCTGTGCGTCTGGAGCCTGTGCTCCGCAATGGGAGAGGCCACAACAGTGAGAGGCCCACGTACCGCAAAACAAAAACAAAAACAAAAACAAAAGATATACTCTTCTATCAAGAATAGACCATTGAGAATAACTAACATTTATGATGTTTACTGTGGGCCAGGCACTAACTTCATTCAGTTAATCCTTATAACAACTCTATGAGGTAAGATCTATTATTTATTATCCCATTTTTTAGATGAGGAAACAAAGGCATAAAAATATTGACTGCTTTGCTCAAGACTGTATATCTAGCAAAGTCTCAAAGCTGGGATTTGAATGCTCTCTCCTCTCCTGTTCTCTCAGTGTGTTCTGTACAAACTTTTCTTATATTACCTATAACATATCACTGTCTCTAAGTTGGTTTACATGTCTGTCTCTCTGTACTAGACAGAAATATCTGTGAAAACAGTAGTCATTTTAAGACAAGTCTTGTATCTCCAGAATTTCTAGTACAGAGACTCTTGATACTAACCAAACCTTTGCAATGGGAACTCTGTACCCCCTCACAACACCATTCTCCATGTGTGTAATAGTGTTCTGGTGTGAGTCCACTTGAACAGCCCCCAAGGTTGACACTGACAAATTCTAACATGAAATACCAACAAATCATAGAATCAGGCTCAGCACCAGGAATTCCTTCTCATGACCTAAATAAAAGGCCATGGTTTACATCAACTTCAGGCCCTACTAGATGGAGTCCGATGTTATGAAATACTTTCTTCTCTTTTCCTTTTCCTGCTGCTTCCCAGGACTGAGTGAAAAGAAGCCTGTTTTCCAATAAGTACGCAGACAAGAATCAGAACAGGCTTGCTTCAAACCCAGTGTGTGAACCTAATATGTGATCTCTGGAAAGTTCCTACGCTTTCTGAGCTAGTTTCCTTGGTAATAATGAACAAAATTAATGCTAATACCTTCACAAGGAGGTTGCAATAGTCAAACGAGATAATGTGAAGTGCTGAGCATTGTGGCCCACAGAAAGCATGTGCTCAATCAATGTAAAATAATATTACCATCATCACCATCATCATCATCATCATCATCATCCATCATCACTTGATCTCCTTGAACTGCTGGGGTCTGATCTCTCAGACACAGACTCTGATCTTGCTGATAGTGTATCGTTTGTTCTAGAAATGCATTCCACCACAAAGCTTTCTGAGTAATGATGCCAGACAAATATTTTGACCCCAAATCTTTTGTTATTTGATCATTTCCATCATGCCAAAGCGGAATTATTAAAACAGCTTTATATTTTAATACCAAATACATGTATATCTCCTGCTTCAAACCTAGCCTATAACAAAGTTTACTCCTTGGGTCATGGGGGCTCCCTGCAGAGTTGGAGCTTGGCAGTTTTGAGGAATGAACAAGTGGACTTCATTACAATCCAGCTTTGATGGACCTGACCTTCATTGGTGTGTGGGCCCAGAACCCCAGGGAATTCAGGCTCCTGTGGAGAAGAGCCGTCAATCAGTCTGGGGGTGGACTCCTCTTCCTCTTCCTCTTCAGCATCCTTTGGCTGTGGTGGCGGGGTGAGGAGCTCTCTGTTCCCCGAAGGTATCGCTGTCGCTATTTCAATCTGAAAAAGAAGCAGAATTTCATCAGGCAACCTTCTCAATCACCCTCTGTGGCAGTTACACAAATTTAAAATGTATCCATCTTTGCCGCAAGAGGTCGCTGGTGTTCTGAAGTTGAACAAGGTGGGACGCCTGCTTGCCTGGGAAGGTACATGCGGTTCCAGTTACTGTTATTGTTTTTAATTAATTTTGTTTCTCAAATCTTAGTAATAGTTTCCAATGCCTTTTTAATTTTGGTCTTACTGCTTTTTACAACATTAAAAATAACCTCGTTTATTGTTTTCTAAATACCTACCATTACAAGAATATATTATTGTTGTGAAAGATTCAAATGAATCCACAAGTGTGCAGAGTAAAATCCAAAGTCCCCTTCATCCTGCAGCCCCAGTTCTACTCCTCTTGTAGACAATAACCAATAAGAAATTGATGTGTATTTTCAAGTCCTTTTAATCCTTGGTTTTCTAGATTGAAATATTCTGTTCCTTTACAATGACTTACACTTCCTTCAATTGCATTTTTAGTGAAAAGTATCCTTTGTACTAAAATAAAATATATGGAGACAAGAAAACTACATGATTTGATTATGGAATGCTATTTCTCATATATTTTCATTATTATTTGAATAACAAATATTACCAATAATATTTGGGTATTAAAATTGACCTTTTTGAGAGCTTTGACAATAGGAGGCACTTTTGTAAAATTTGAAAAGCTTCTCAAAGGTTTTTTTCATGGCTTCTATTTTAGATTACACTTGCTTTTCTCTTCTTACTTGCATATTTTATGTAGTGAGTTGTTGCTTCTAAGAACACTGTTTGCATTTAAAACAACCCGTTACTCTCAACTTTCTTCCCTTATCTCAGTCTGTTCCTTTGTATCCCTTAGTAAATCCCTACCTCCCTACCCTACATTCCTGCCGACCTTGTAACTTTGGGCAGGAAATCTGTTCAAGACAATTAGTTATCAACATGTAGGAACCACCCTTTGAGGCCTAGTTCTTTCATGGCATCCCAAAAATTCCAAATTCTCGCTTTATCACCTTGATATGGCCTCCTGATTCTTTCCATCCTTTATTTGGTTTCATTAAAAAAGCAAAACAGGGCTTCCCTAGTGGCGCAGTGGTTGAGAGTCTGCCTGCCGATGCAGGAGACACGGGTTTGTGCCCCGGTCTGGGAAGATCCCACATGCCGCAGAGCGGCTGGGCCCGTGAGCCATGGCCGCTGAGCCTGCACGTCCGGAGCCTGTGCTCCGCAACAGGAGAGGCCCGCGTACCGCAAAAAAGAAAAAAAAAAAAAAAAAGCAAAGCAAAACACACACACAAATTGCTTTCTAAAGTATTTAATGTCAAAATGATATGCAAGCTATTACTTTCATGTGTAAAATAAGTACATAATTAGGCTAGATATTTTCTGAATATTTTAGATAGATGTTTCCGTTAACCATAAAATTTTAAGATAGACTTATGATTTAATGTCACTTTTATACACTTGAATACATTCCATCACAAATGAAAATTATCCTTTTAAGGAACGCTAAACTTTTTTTGTCAGTTTACTTTTCTGGATGTGTCTCTCCTTCTATGCTTCTGTAGTTTCTCCATTTCAGCCCTTCCTACATTGTATGGGATTGATTCCATTAGGTTTCTGCCAACCCAAGCCTACTTGATGGTACGCTTTGAGTTATGTCTTTTATCTTTGTACCTCAAGGCTGTAGCATAGTAGGTGATCGACACGTACTTACTGAAAATAATAAAAAAATTTTGCTTGTCCAAAATAAATCTAATTCACAGCTCTATGCTTAATTTTAGAGATTTTGCTGAGAAAAAATCAACGAATGTATTAATGCGTTGAAAGCAAACCAAAAGCAAATTACAGTGTATTTGGTGTATTAGGAAGCCATACATGAAGATATTATAAAACGTGTCCAGAAATCTCTGCTTGAGAAGATTAGGCACACTTCCCTAAACAGAGAAACATACGGTTTCCATCTGCAGGGTCGGAAGGAGGCAGATTCAGAAGGAATGGATTTGCAGAGACCAAAAGGAGGCTCTGGGAAGAGCGGAAATTGAGACAGATCTTTCACGGAATGGAGGCAGCCTAAAGGGAGAAACACATTCCAGACACGTTGCCTTGAATCTTTAGCTTTGTAGAAAAATGTTTGCACATACTTTTTACAGATAATTATTTTTCACTGATTTGACGTGAAGCTGTAAGGTCTCACTTGTCATTCAGTATAATGAGGCAAAATAACTTTTGTGTTTATCAAAAGCTGTTTTGTTCATGCTTACTTGCTAATAAAATGTGAATGTTGAATAAATTTTAAGACCAAAGGAAAGGGATTTTTTTTCAGTTCAGCAAAATTACAGAACTGTAACCTCAAAGTACTGTGTCTGGAGAGCCTTTTGTATTGCAGACACCATTTATTCTCACATTGAATAGAAGTGATTTAGGCTTCTGTCGTCTTTTCCTCTTTAACAATTTCCATACCATGATGTGAAGCTGTGAGGCAATGCACGCAGAGAAATGCGGCCAGGGAAACGTGACCACCTGGCTCTCTGTGTGGCAGACTTTTATGCTTATGCTGCAGAAACCTAAATTTGGGAATAAACACAAATGGCCAGAAAATATCCCTGCCCCCCTTTCTCAGGCTACAATTGGTAACACTCAAATGCAAACATATCTGAGCCTCTGATATAAGTATTCATTCTTTTGGAGTTTTTCTCCACTCTTTTTCGTTTTGCCGCCTTATTTTACTGACTTGCTCCCTACTGAATTGACTTTTTGATCTAATCATTATATTTCCCTAAAGTTTAAAAACACAATACAGAGTCACTCCCACATGTGACCTTGAGCTTAGCTATCACTGTACTTGCTTATCTTCTTGACCCAGTACCAGCAGGGTAATCTTTGAGTTGTCATCTCTTTCTATTCTCTTGTTTACTGTCCTTTAGATGACTGATGTCATGCGGACTGTGTTTAGAAGCACTTTCCGTGTCCACGAGAGAGGTATATCTCTACCAGGGATGACAAATGCATAGCGCATAGACAGTGACCTGGGTAGAGTGACGTCTCAGCAGACGTCAGGCTGGAGAGATCATAGTGCCAAGAGGAGTCCTCCACCCTGCCTCAGCCTCCACACCCAGCACAGACTTGACTCCACAGAAGCAACCCAGCACCTCAGTGCAATCTCAGGAAAATCAGGGCTGAAATGATCCCGAGGTGTCTTACATGAAGTTTCTGCTCCTGGAGAAATAAGGAATCTCAATAGAAAGTCAGTTACAGTTTTTTGTACCAGATGATGTGTACTCAGACTTTTACCAGCAATATTTATATTGTTATTAATAATACTGCAAAAGATTTGAGACTTTTATTCTCCAATAGTCAGCAAAGTTGCCCATAGAAGAATCTTCCTATAAAAGTACTCAGCAACATTTTAAGTGACAATAACATAAAGGGGGGGGGGTGGGTGGATAAATTGGGAGATTGGGATTGACATATACACACTATATATAATAGATAACTAATAAGGACCTACTATATAGCACAGGGAACTCTACTCAATACTCTGTAATGACCTATATGGGAAAAGAATCTAAAAAAGAGTAGATATATGTATATGTATAACTGATTCACTTTGCTGGACACCTGAAACTAACACAACATTGTAAATCAACTATGCTCCAATAAAAATTAACTTAAAAAAAAAAACAAATTTCAATCATATCTCCATTTGTCCCTTAGCAAAAAGCACATATAAATGATCCATACAGCCATATTAACCATATTACTACCGTTAAGCCTCTTATTTATCTTAATTTCAGAGTAAAAATATGAAAAATTAGTATGTTCAGAAACAGCAGTCACACTTCTTCCTAACTGGCTCATTCACCACTGATTCCTTCCGTAGAGACCTCTTGTTGAGATGCGGCTCACACGTGTTCAGAGCAGTCACAAACCATTTGCTGCTGTTAAGCATTGTGTTTGAATTAATAAAAACGAATGTATTTTGTTTTTTGATATTTTAATATTTTTTCATCTCTGCATTTAATCTGCACTGTTTCCAATGAGGAACTCAATGAAAATGTAATACATGTGTGATGGAAAGAATGCTATGAAAGAATTTGTTACTCAGATTTGATTCCTATCTTTATGAATGAGTGAAAGGATCACTAAATGAATAAGTGAATTTGTAAATGATGGAAGGTTCACCAGTCTTTATAATTGTCTAATCAACCAGACTGAATGTCTGTGCCAAACATTACACTTAAGTAACTGTCCATTTTACCCATCATTAATATTTTCTAAACATCTATAAATACCATTGTTTTTTTCTCCCTATTATCTTCACCATAATCTAAGTTACTTTGTTCTCTTGCCTGAAATACAGTCATAGTCTACTTACAGGAAGTTGGGATCTCCTCTCCTATATATTCAACTTTCAGTGAGAATCAACTCTTAAAAATACAAAATTGATCATGTCCACCCCTGTTTGAAAGCCTTCAGTGGCTTTTTATTGCTCTTGATAACCAACAGAACAATGGCCTTGAAGAAGCACTGCAACATATTGATTATGAGGAAGGATCCAGACTAGATGAGTTTGAATCTAGCCTCACTGTTTAGGCAGTTACTTTACCTCCCTGAACTTCAGATTCTTTATTTGTAAAATCCTGATATAAATATTACAGCGGTGTTAGGATGAAAACGTTAATACACATAAAACACTTAGAATAATGTCAGACACATAGTAAGTGCCATGGAAAGGTTTGCTATTATTATTAAAATAAATTTAAAACTCTGATTCACAGAGTCCTGCATGGTTTGCCCTTCAAGTGTCCTCTGCCTTCAACTCCTGCCAATTGTTTTCTTTTGCTACACTGGCCATCTTTTGTTTCTTATACTCTCCATGTTCCTTCTTCTATAGGACATTTGAATGCACTGGTCATCTGCTTGGAACTCCCTCCACTCCCCAGCTTTTTTCCCCTTACTTTATTTTTAACAGCTTTATTGAAAGTATAACTGCTATACAAAGAACTTCACATATTTAATGTGTACAGTGTGATGAGTTTGGATATATGCAAACATCTGTGATGCCATCATCACAATCAAGATATTAGATAATATCCACCACCTCCCACAGTTGCCTTGTAATCGCTTATTTGCCCCTCATATCTAGTTCAGGTCTTACTTCCTCAAGGAAACATCTCATGATCTTTGTGACTTAGACAAACATGTTTGATGAGTGGCTCTCAGAGCTTTGTGTACTTCTTTTGGCACATCCACCACTGATTTCATGGTAGATTTGTGTGGTTTTTTTGGATTCTTGCAATTATTCCTTTTCTAAGATCCTTTGCAACATGACTTTTCAACTCCTGCAATCAAGAAGTAGAGGGTAATTTCTCATCCCTTGAATTTTGAATTTAGACTGGCCTTCTGATTTGCTTCAGTCAACAGGATGTATTGTTGTGTCCATTTTGAGGGTAGTTCTCCAGAAATATTGCATGTTTTCATTTGATCTCTAGGAACCCTGCCCAGTCATCATATGAATGAGCTGGCTCCAGCCTGTTGGAAAATGACAGAGCATATGGAGTACAGGAAAGCCATGTAAGCTGAGGCCAACCTAGTCCATCCATCCCTGAACCAACCCAACAGCTGGTTGGGGATATATGAGTGAGCCCAGTGCAAACTAGAAGCATAGCACAGCCCAAACTGATGAACTGCAGAATTGTGAGCTAAATAAATGGTTGTTTTAAGCCACCAAATATAATGATGAAAAAACGACAATAAGGTATATAACATTAACCCTCATGGGGAAATAGATATTAATTAAATAGCCACATATACAGCACAAAAATCTGTACCAATAATTGTGCACATTTAATAGATTTGTAAACTGAGGATGGAAGGAGGGAGGGTTAAATAAACTGCCTGAGGTCACATAGCTTCTGTGTAGTAAGGCCAGGATGTGAACTTGATTATCATTGCCACAGAACTGCACAACGCCCTTAACATTTACTGATTCTGTACTCAGCCAAAAAAAAATCATGCTGAATAATCTAACTTCTTAAATATCTTCATTCTGAGGAAGAGGAGCTCTGGATAGGAAAAGTGAGCATTGTCATCGCTGGGAATGACTTCACATTATAAATTCATAAATGGACTTTCTTGTACATATTTTAAGCCTCACGTGATTTTTTTTTCTTGGTGTCATTTATCAACCTACCATCAGCTCTGATGGTGACTGATTATGTTAGTCAGTTGCTGAACCTGAAGGCTGAACACCCTACCAAGGCCATGTTGCCGGGTGGTAGCACTTGGCAGCCAGTCATTCCCTGAAATTGATAAGTATAAAAAGAAATCACATAACAGGGATGTAGGTAGAGTGTAAAATTCAAGCCGCATTTATTATAATTTTCTCTCACTTTTGTGAGAAATAAGTATTATGTAGAATGAAACTCTAGTCTGGTTAAGCATGATGGCTAAGACAATTTCATATATTCACCAAATCATCTCGTTTTGCTCCTGGGCATTCAGTTAAAATAAAGTTTCCAATTTATTTGACTCTAGCTTGGGTCATTTGGCTAGTTCTAGCCAACTGACAGGCAAAGAAGGTCATGTGCAGCATCTGGTCAAATTCAGTGAAGAATAAGCATACTTTCTTCATATTCTTTCTCTTCCCTTAATCTGTCAACAGAAGATCCACTGTGACAAAGGTGAGGATGGTGACATTCTAGCATGAAAGATGTTCGAATCCCTGAATAACTACTTGGAAGACAGTAAACTCATTGACCTGCATTGGGTAGTCATGTCAGCAAGATATAAATTTTTATTGTGTTAAGCCATTGGGATTTTGAATTATTTGTTACAGCTGATAATGTAACTTGCCCTAATGTAGACCTTTTCAATTTTTGTTTTCTTATGTGTTTCCTAATTAAACTGATGGAACAGTTTCTAATATTTTGGGGGTTGAGCTATCTAGCACATATCATTGACATTAGAAAAAAATAAATGCACATTTTTTTGTCTCTCTATCCTCTCTGATTTCTCTTTTACAAACAACTGTTCTTTGATCTTGGTTATTTGATATAGTACTTACTGAAATATTATATCACTTAATTTTAGTGAATTCACCATTGTTTCAATTTATTTTTAAATCTCAGTATTTTATTAAGTCAAAATTAATAAATCTATATAATGAATAAATATCTGCAAGTCAAAATCAAAATTAGTCAATGGCTTTTTGTTTAATCAAAATAGCATATAATAATCATAACATTTGATATTGACTTGCTAAGATATGTATGTATTGACAAAAACATGTAAATGCTTCCTTTTCTTTTAATCTATCCTAACGTATGGTTACTCTTCATAAATAACTCTAAATGGTAATGCTTCTTTGTATTCAGTGCAATGTTTAAGTGAAAAATTTAATGCAAAAGAAACAAAAGCTGATGATTTAAAGTTTCCGTTTAATCATACCCTCCCTAATCTGTGTCTCTTCTGGGACCTCAGCATGTTTTTCTTTGTTCACATGTTTATTTTCTCATTTCCTTTCCTTGTTGTCAGAAGATGGCAATATTTCATTTTTACTTGCCAGAAAGATTTTTTACTTCAGTTTTATCCCAGTTTATTCAGGACTGTTCACCATCATCCCCTTAGACTCCAGAAACTTAATAGGTTTCCAATATCTTAGTTCTCACAAAATGTATCATCTAGTTCTAATTGAATATCTCCAAATAATATTGGTAGGGAACTTTGGCAAAGGCTGTAGAAACATTATTTAATAGCAAAGTCAGTTCATGTTCCCTTTCCCCTTACTGCCCTTGTTCCCCAAGTAAGGATGCCAGGACAATTTAGTGTAGGCTGAAATCAGTAATCTCATGAGGATGGGGGTAGGGAGAGACAGTCAATCACAGTAATTGAAAACAAAGAAGTTGGACTGAAAACCAAGATATTTAGAACCTTTCAAATGCTAGCTCTTTATTTTATGATGAAGTAATTTAGTATTTTTTTTAAGTTTCAATCTTTCCCATCCTAACACAAAGCAAATTGTTCCTTCTAACACAGACTTTATTGAGGCACAAACTATAACAAGCTGTGCCTTTTAATATGTAGAACTTCTCTGCATACAACTGCTATTCATTGATGATGATGTATTTATCAGACGTAATTATAGACATTTTGAATAAGAAAATGTGCATTTTGGAGGATGTCCCAGGGAGGAGCAGCTAGTAGCCAATTGCCTTCAAAATAGATAGTTATTACATTATTTTTTTTACTCATGTACAGTCTCAGTGGTAAAGGCTTGAAAAATTTTACAAATTTAGAAACCTGACTTTATCTCTCAGGGGAAGAATTACTTTAAGCAAATTCCAAAGACTGTACTAAACCAGGATGCTAACCTGAACCCTGTTAGTGCCACCAATATGTTCTCTGTAGCTTCACTTGGGGGCCTGATTATAATCAGAAGTTTGTAGGAGCAGAACATGGGTATATCAGCTCTATAATAGCATAATGTAAAGGAAGGGCTGTCTTTCAAGGGTTCGAAATCCTTAGATTTGCTGACTATCGTTAAGTTTCTGCAGTCTAACATGATAGATATCCTCCTGCCAATAGGAGAAGGCTGCTGAATAACAGTTAATTGGCTTTGGCAATATTTCACTCTGTGACCTTCCTTTTTTTTTTTTTTTTTGCGGTACGCGGGCCTGACACTGTTGTGGCCTCTCTCGTTGTGGAGCACAGGCTCCAGATGCGCAGGCTCAGCGGCCATGGCTCACGGGCCCAGCTGCTCCGCGGCATGTGGGATCCTCCCAGACTGGGGCACGAACCTGTGTCCCCTGCATTGGCAGGTGGACTCTCAACCACTGCGCCACCAGGGAAGCCCTGATCTTCCTTTTTAATCTCAGTACAAAAATGTACGGATCCCCTTCAATTTCCATTCTATATATGTTATAGATTCAATATAGTTATTGTGAAGGATTTTTATCTTAAATGTTCTGTATTTGATTTCTTTCATGTTTATGTCTTTGATCAGAGTTTTGATATCATAACTCCAGAGAAAACACACTTAAAAAAGAGTTGATCAATCCTCAGTATCTTTTAGATATATTTTATTTGCTTTTCTCCTTATATGAATTAAGAAATGGAGTGTTTAATATATTTGCATATATACCATTTACCTCTTTAAAGCCCGTATTGAATGTTAACAAAGATATTGATATGCTGTCACTGTGATTATCCTTTGGGGCCCGCCAATCTGCATCTTATGTGGAGTACACTGACATCACAAGCCAATAATTGTACAACCTGATGGATGACAACATTGCCAAGTGGTAATTCTTGAATTATTTCAGTGCGTGTGTGTACGTGTACCTTAACAGTGGAAGCCTCTCTGTTCCTAGCAAACTCAAGACAAGGTTTACCATAACTTGGCCTAGGAGTGTTAGAATGAGAAATCTGTGGAATTAGGGAGGGTCTAATGAAAATTAGGCATTTAAGAAAAAGGCTATGTAGGGCAATAAGAGGTCAGGTCCCATCTGGGGTTAGAAATTAGTATGGTAGGAGAACATGTCCAGGATAGGATTATCCAACTCAGAAATGTGAAGATTTCCAAAGATTTTTTGAACAATGTTGTTTACTTTTGGCAGATTGTAATTTACTGATTTTTTAATGTCTTTGTGGAAGATGCCACAAGACAAAATCTGGAGGACTATGTCAGTAAAACAAAAATCTGGACCAGAAAGAAAAGAGAAAAAGGCTCTCATTTAGCACACAGTACTAGAGAAGTAAAGGGACCAAATTGAAAAGCATATTAAACTGGTTAAAAAAATAGTACCTGACACACTAAAAGAATAGCTGAAGGACGTCAAATACCCCACCTGGGTCCTACCCCCAGAGATTCTGATTTTAATAGTCTAGGGTGTGGTCTAGGCATTGAAATGTTTTAAAACTCTAGAGATGATTGAAACATATGGCCGAGGTCAAGAACCACTACACTAGAGGGGAAATTAATTCCGCAGAATAGGATGTGGGAGACAGAAATGCTAATTAAGTCCTGGAACTTTGAAATGTTGAGTAAGATCTTGATGAGAATATGGTAGAAGGATTGTTTTTTACTAGCCTCCCAAGGACCACAGGCATCAGAAACATCAACAGCAGTTTCAGTTCAGGAATCTGCTGAGGTTGATTCTCCAGCTGAAAAACAAAACAAAACAAAACAAAAACATGGGGAAGAAGTGGAAACTCTCTGGGAGGCGGATTTCTTGAATTCCACAGCCTGAAGCAAGAGTAAAAGCCCCTGCCCTGGGGCACACAGTTTCCAGACTAGAGAAACCCCTGGCTGAAAATCCTTGCTTACAACAGAATCTGTCACTTGACAGAACACATACTCAGTGCAACACCAGGTACCAGAATACCAGGGCTTAGCAGGAAAATGGGAATTCAAAGGCAGTATGCAGAAAAAAAGAGAAGCCTAAGATGGACCTGGTAATTGGGCCTGCCGGCAGTCACCTGTGCTAGATAACAGGCTGTATAAAGACTGTGCTAAGAAACAGGAATATCTCCAATAATACTCTGAGAAAAGAGCTTGTGTTTGGGGATGTTGTGCTGCTCCTACCGTAGGTGCATCAGAATGACATGGAGAGTTTGTTAAATCATTGATCACTGGGCCCCCCTCTCGAGTTTCTGATTCGTTAGGTTTGGAATGGGACCTGAGAATTCGCCTTCCTGACCAGCTCCCAGGAGATGCTGACGCTTTGAGAACAGCTGCTCTAATAATGGTAAAACAGTGCCATAATTTAACTCCTGGTGGGAGATTTCTCCCAATTGTACTTGAGCTCTAACTATGCAGACTAGAGACAATGAACGTATGCTGACCAACATCTGGATGAGGTCAAACCAAGATTTCTTCCATGTTCCAACTTCTCAGGGTACCATCAACTCTCCTCTTGGTCTCTGGACAGTATGTACTGGTTTGGGGAATATACTCTTGCCTAGAATAACTATTTTAGGGACTCAGGATTATCTGGTTTTTAAAAATTTGATGGGGGTTAAGGTCAATAATGTGATAATATTGTATGTGCAATTAATGCTTCATTCTCTTTAAATATCAAAGTCATGGGAGACTTGGTAATGAACAAATAGCAATTTATGTGCCTCTGAAGAACTACATCTGTATCTAGTAGAGGCTACTCAGGTTGTAGTTACTGAAAGAAGCCAGCTTGACCCAAGCAAAAAGAATTCATCTAGCTGGGATGAAGCAAAAGAAATTGAGAAAGGGGAGTTTGGGACTGCATATTCTTTGGACTTTTAGATCACAAGACAAGTAATTCTGACTTTGTACAGCAATATCTTTGGATTTAAACAAGTTTAGACTTTAATATGTAAGAGACATTAACGTGCAGTTTTTAATTTTTCCTCAAAAACTTTATAGAGGTAGGAGAGCTATATGCTAATCTGTGTCCTCTCTGTTTCTGGAATTGTCTTATTGGAGTGTATTTACTTAGCATTTCATTTCATTGCAGAAACTCTCATAAACTCTGATATTAGATAATGTGGCTTGATATAATTTGAGGTAGAGCGTAGAACTGAGAGTGAAATTTCAATCTTAGGTGCAGAGAGGCCTTTGAGATAAATTCACTGATGTTCTTGGATCCACTTCAGAGTTTTCTGGGGTCAAAATCTACAGACTTCCAGAGGACATCTAAGAGTGCCAGCTGGCATGAGGGCAGGCCTCATGAAGGTAGGAGTGACTGTCCTAAGAAATGGGCTGCTTTTCTCTCTCGACATGGAAAGCTATACTGAACCTAACGGGCAAGGCTGATGGCTTGAGAGGCCACCGTGTTGGGGAGTGGGTGTATCCTCTGTGGGCCCCTTTACTCCTCCTATGAGAGGAAGAAGGATGAAGGTAGTTGGTGAGTGAGAGAAGGAGCTTGGCCTGAGTGGTTCATCTTCTTCTTTAGGGGAGTCGCCTGCCTGTCAGGAGCATAAGTTCTGGTTTGCCCCTCTGTGCATGCACGAAGGTTTACTGTATTCTGAGGCCTGTGGTTGGCCAGCATTGCCTGTGACTGATGACCTAGTCTATTTCTGAAGTTTTGTATTAAGAAGCCCATAGTTGCTTCACGCCTAAGTCATATATTACAACCTAGCCTTTATCAGTAATAAAGGGGATACTTTGAATGTTATTTGTCTGAGTCCCATTTCTGTCCCTCAGTTGATTCTAAAGTTAGGTAGGGCATAGCAGAAGCACATATGAGGTTCCTTAAAACCTAACACTATTGCCCAGAAAACTTCAATATTATAAGTCTCTATATGTATCATAATACAAAATGGTATGCATTTTCAAATATGTACTTGGCCCCTGGCTTCATATTATTTTCTCAACTATTATTTTTTCTTTGCCTCACTCTCCTAATTTATATTTTTATACTATAATGTAATATAACACATAATTAATAATATACAATATGAGATGTGATATGGAGAATATAATATACTCTATTATATATAATAAACCATTTTATGAGATAATATTGTATGTAGCTTATATTTAATCTTTTATCTATATTTATATTTATTATATATATTTATATATCTATTTCTGTATTATAGCTTTTATTCATGTAAGTAGACTTACATACTGTTCAAAAAAGGTGGTAGATAAACATATAAGTAAAATAATGGCAGGTTTGGAGACATAATTTCTCAGCATATGTATATATTTTGTGACTGAACTCATAGAAACCTTGTGTCCCAATAACTACTGATCTTGTTTATTCTTATTTTTTCACTTCCTTTATTGTGTTGAAATTGTGTGTTTATAAGATAACTAGCCTGAGGGATACTGAGGGACAGGGAAGGACTTGGTCTGATTTACCTGCTTCTGTTCCTGGCTCTCAGCAAGAGATTGGGAAGTGGATGCAAGGTGAACGCATGCCCAGTAGAGTTAGTCTTCATTATAGCGCAAATCCCACCCCTTCCCTGACGGCTTCTCTGATCACCAGTGCATAAGCTTCTGTGGCTGTTGATTCAATGACTGATTCCATGGTAAAAGTAACATTTATTGAATATTTGCTATGTGCCAGGCTCTAAGTTAAACCGTTAAGTTTTTAATTTAATTCTCACGAGTTATCTTATAAAGAGGAAGTTGTATGACTGTCCAAGGCCACACAGTTGGTGTGATGGACTTGGGACTCACACATGAGGAGACTCCATAGCCCACGTCACTCAACACTGTGAAAAACTGGCTCTCAAGGATGAATGGGGTGTGCACATGAACAGCACCCAAAGCTAGTGGTTTCTCCCACCATTCTTTGCAGTGTGTGTGGTAATGATTTAAGTGCCCAGGCAAAGCCAGAGTGAGAAGCAAAAGTCCTCATCTGTCTATTTGCTTAGTTTAGGGTCGCCACCCTGCCAGTCTATACCTAACCAATAAGCTCAGTTCCTCAGCACATAATATTTAAATCATAGGCCCATCTCCCTTTTTGTTAAAGTCTTCGAAATCCAGAATGCTATTTGGATTTTTACTCTAACACTAAGTAAGATATTTGTAAAACAAAACAATTTAAAATTTATCTTTCTCCCAAATTATCCCACCACTTGCTACTCAGTCTTGAAAGTGTTCTATGTTGTTATCATTATATCAGAAATTGGTTTCTGAACATGTTAAAAGGCCCTGGGGCATTCGGCCTGAGTAACTAAAGAATATTCTTGTGGGTTCCACATGCTGGCATGTAGGTATGCTAAGTGCAGTGAAATTCTGCTCTAAGCATAAGTCTGGTACTCAAACTGATTTAAATGATTCATGTTAATTATCTAAAAGAATGTGACCATGAACATTGGCAGTGAAAGCTGTATCTTATTTTCTACTTTATCTTGAAAATGAATGAGGAAGAAATGTGTTTGGCAAAGATTGCTCAGTCCCCATATTTTTGACAAAGCTGCTTTCAGTTCAGAAGGATCATCTGTCCTGTCTCTCCCTTAAATACTTTGACAGCTAACAGAGATGCTTAGATAGTGTGTTAATTGCAATCACTTGAAAAATTTTTTCTGATCCCTAATAATCAAATTACTTAATTTCAGAGAAAATAAACCTCAATATTGGACACAGCTAAAAGAAGTAAAGATGAAAGAGAAGGAACAGGAAAATAATGGAGGTTTTAGTGCCAGGGTCTCTCTAGTTTGACGTTAAAAGAACCTGGTTTAAATTTTACTCTGAAACTTACTAGTTGAATAACCTTGGGCAACATTCTGATCCTTAGTTGTTTTTAATAATAATGATAATAGTAGTAACAAGTCTCATTTCAAGGGACAGTTATGATAATTAACTTATATTTGTGGTCTCATAAATAATGTATAATACAGATACAAACACAAACAAATCACTGGCAAATACTATGAATAATTTTCTTTTCCTGTGAGCCTGCATGATTGTACATTTTTGTTGCTTCATTTTTTTTAAGGTTTTCAAATAGCTTACCATAAGAATCAAATGGTTTAATGCTGCTTTTGAAAGAAGCTTATGGAAAGTCAGTCAGACAACCATATTAAAAGATCATCAGCAAAATTCTTTCCTCTCATCCTCCAGAGCATCTTCAGTGAAAAGGGAGGGTAAAGAGAAAGATTAGCTTTTATTTTTTGCCATATCCTGAAAAGAATATTTACTTCAGGCTGACTGACACTTTAACAAGTTACTTCTTCCAGTAAGAGGTATTTTATATGCCAACCATATATTTGAAACTTTAAAACATATTGTATAAATTGGCCAAAGTGAGACATAATTCCAAATATAAAGATAAAAGTATTGCAAGCCTTTTTCACCAGAGGACATAAATTGTAGAAATATCTGTAATTTAATTACTTTTTGTTCAGAAGATATAAAGATGAGTTTTGAGACAAACTATCCTCTAGCATTAGCAAAGTTCTATACCAATTTATTATACTTAGATAACCTAATTTTAAGATCCTTCTTATATATCATTATCTAAAGTGGATGTTGATTTCTATAAGTAGCCCTAAATTAGTTTGATTCTACTTAAGTAATTTCAGGTGTTACAGACCATCAATATGTATTCTAAAAGAATAATAACATGTGTTGCATAACACCCTGTTATGACAAGAGAAAAGAAATCATTGCTCCATTGTTACTTGATACAACTGCCTTCACTGAGTTCTCTCCCAGTCCTGTAACTTCACTAAGTTTAATTTTCATCCCTTTGATGAGCTTATACCTTCTTCATCCATAAATGCTATTTTTGAAGCTGAATGTGTTTATTTCAATGGGAGTTTTCTTTATAGGGTTAATTTTAAACAATCTAGCCACTTGTTCTTTCTGTGAAAGAGAAAAAATGGCCTTCATTTTAAGATCAATGGAGAGTAATAGCAAGAAAAGCATTCCTCATTCAAGAAATTTTCTATTGGCCAATTGCTACTGATGTGGTTTTTAAAAATTAGTTGTTAATGTTATTTACTTATGAATGCGTACCTTATCTCATTCCAGAAAGTATATAAGGCATTTTTTTTAACATCTTTATTGGAGTATAATTGCTTTACAATGGTGTGTTAGTTTCTGCTTTACAACAAAATTAATCAGTTATATATATACATATGTTCCCATATCTCTTCCCTCTTGCATCTCCCTCCCTCCCACCCTCCCTATCCCACCCCTCCAG
Source organism: Phocoena sinus (assembly GCF_008692025.1). NCBI lineage: Eukaryota > Metazoa > Chordata > Mammalia > Artiodactyla > Phocoenidae > Phocoena > Phocoena sinus. The sequence goes on along the minus strand of NC_045772.1, from coordinate 29,565,425 downwards.
GCGGTCACAAAGCACCCAGCTGATCTCCCTGTGCTATGCGGCTGCTTCCCACTAGCTATCTACCTTACTTTTGGTAGTGTATATATGTCCATGCCTCTCTCTCGCTTTGTCACAGCTTACCCTTCCCCCTCCCCATATCCTCAAGTCCATTCTCTAGTAGGTCTGGGTCTTTATTCCTGTCTTACCCCTAGGCTCTTCTTTTTTTTTTTTTTTTTCTTAAATTCCATATATATGTGTTAGCATATGGTATTTGTCTCTCTCTTTCTGACTTGCTTCACTCTGTATGACAGACTCTAGGTCTATCCACCTCATTACAAATAGTTCAATTTCGTTTCTTTTTATGGCTGAGTAATATTCCATTGTATATATGTGCCACATCTTCTTTATCCATTCATCCGATGATGGGTTGTTTCCATCTCCGGGCTATTGTAAATAGAGCTGCAATGAACATTTTGGTACATGACTCTTTTTGAATTTTGGTTTTCTCAGGGTGTATGCCCAGTAGTGGGATTGCTGGGTCATATGGTAGTTCTATTTGTAGTTTTTTAAGGAACCTCCGTACTGTTCTCCACAGTGGCTGTATCAATTTACATTCCCACCAACAGTTTTTAAAGCGTGTATGGTAATACTTCAAAAAAAATCTCCATGAGGAGATTAGGAAGATAGGAAAATAAAGGTGTGGGAAATAATATGACACCAGGGAAGAATGAGGCAACAATCAAGAGCCATTTTTCTGAGCAAAATGATAAGCACACTTAGTTACAAGGTATATGGCCCAGAGAATCAACAAATTCCTTAAAAATTGCAACCTGTTCCTTCACATTCTCACGGAAGAGCATTGTGTGGCGTTGAAAATGCCCTCACGCCACCCTACAGCGAACACAATCAAGTGCTTCATGGGACCACAGGGTATAACATTCCTGGTATTTATTGAAGATGCAGGAACAGTGCAGTCTCACTTAAGTAGAGGTAATTATGTAAGACTGAATAATGTGATATAGGTGAGGAGAAGTCTAATTATCTGATTGGAGCCAAGGAGAACTTCCTGGAGGAATGGAAGTTCATATCTTTCAGCAGAACTTCCATAAATATTAATATAGTCACTGAGTACTTTTCTGGGCAAAATAAATTACCCATGGTCAGGACCAATGTTTTTTTAGACCTAAGAGGAATGGAAAATCAATAACCCAAAAACTATAGCATGAAAATGGAAACAAATAACTGCCTTGGTCAAAAACGCAGTCTCAACTTAAGCCACTCAAAGAATACAGAATTTTGAACTATTTAGTTTTTTGGTGAACCCTTTAAGGAAAATAGGGAAATGTTTCCCTGGATCCTAGACTCCCAAATATATCTGTATATGTATATATATGTGTATATATGCATATATTCAGGTCATTACTCATAACTTAGATATATGTTGGCAAATACATATTCACAATTATTCTTTCAAGTATAGACTAAGTAGTTAGTCTAAGCCATTTTTTTCTTACAGTAATTAGATAACAGTCAGTTGTCTATACATGTTACTTCTAGTTCACATTATTCACCCATAGAAGAATGCTTTTCTTTCTAAGAGTGCAGTATAGAATGCACCTGGCATTCAGCTCAACCAAAACCAGTTCAAGTTAAAAGGACAATTAGAAAGTGGTAAAAAATGGAGGGAGGATAATATAATCTTTCATTAGTCTGTTGGAAATTATTTTCTGATATGAGAACATCACTATGATTATACATTACGAATAACTGTAATCTTAGTCAAGTTACTTAACTGCTCTTTGTCTCAATATCCTTCCTCATCTATATTCAATGGGAATAATAATGACACTTCATTATTTTTTGGGGAGGAATAAATGAGATAATACATGTGATATTCCTAGAACACTACTGACACATAAGAAGTGCTCAGGGTTAGCTAGTATTCATCAGTAAGCAAAACGTCTGCATTTTGGTCTTATGGCTTATAACCAGTTCCTATCCATATCATTAAAAGTAAAATGAAAGCTCAGTAAAAATTGCAACAACTTTACGTTACGCCAGCAAAGTTATCCACTGGCTAATATAGAACATTATGATGGAATTGTTGGGCCTAAAATCTTTTTCTAACATAGTATCCAGTGGATCCTGGATATTCTAGATCATCAGAAATCACATAAGTCATGAGTCTGAAATACTATTGCTGCATATAATTTTCAAAACAGAAATACTTTCAATTACCCTTTTCCAGCCACTGAGGAGATAATGAATATACTACCACCAATAGAAATCAATAAAGCTCTATTGAGATTCTAACCCTGGGAATCAGGGGTGGTTTGGTTCACTGACTAGATAAATTGTTGGACTCATAAATGGAAGCCTTGCAGCCTTATAGTAATTCAAATTTGGCTTTCAGAAAAAAAAGTTTAAATCATTACATTGTAGTAGTTTTCTGTTGCTGCATTGCAAATTGCTATAAACTTCGCAGTTTGAAACTATACCCATTTTTAAACGGATAGTTTCTGTGGATCAGAAGTCCAAGGATGGCTTGACTGGGTTCTCTGCTTAGGGTCTCATAAGGCCAAAATAAAGTGATGGCCAGGGCTGTAACCTCATGAAGTACTTGAAGTACTTGAAGTTTCTTGTATCTTTAGGACTGAGTTTCTTGTATCCTTATATGCTTGCTGACTGTCAGCTTCTCCTCAGCATCTAGAGAATTCCTGCATTCTTGTTATGAACATAGACCCATCTATTGATATCTTTAAAGCCAGAAACATTTTCCCTTGCATTGAATTTCTCTCATGCTTCAAATTTTGTCCCTAACCTCAAGACACTGATTTAAGGGGCTCATGACTTTAGGTCAGGCAGACCAAGATAATCTCCCTTTTTAAATTTCAACTGTGCCATATAACATAACCTATTACAGGAGTGATATCCCAATATATTCATGATGGTAACAATTACAAAGATCATGGACACATCAGGGGATGGGCCACTTAGGGCACATCTTAGAATTCTACCTACCACATATATCAAAGGCCTTAAGTATTAATCATTCCAAGTTTAGACCAAAGGGTCTACTCTATTGGCATAAGATGCCAAGTCTTCGACTTTAAAAGAAAGAAATTGGCATTTAGAAGCAGTTATCCTATAAATTTACAACTTTAGAATATAAAGTTGTCTTCTGTACAGTTGAAATAAATTCTAGACTAAATTATGCAGAACCATACTCTTGGCATCAAGGACAAAAAACTGAAGAATCTCATCCCATCATTCCCTATGTCTATCATTTACTATGAACTTTTTCATCAACTGGACCTTATATGGGTGTGTTATCAGTGTTCGCTCAAAAAGTGTCACATAAGATCAAGAACATGTGCAACCACTGCCTTTAATTTATAAAGACGAGATAAATAAGTTTATTTGACCTTCCAGAATCTGAACTTACAAGACTGCATTCAAGAAATTCATGCCATGTTAACCAAATTCTAGAATCCATTCACATGACTGGAAGTATTGGCTTTATTTCATATTTTCCCATAGGGAATTATATGCTAGTTGTTTGTTTGTAAGGAATTTATAGTAATAAGTTGTTGAGATCTGAGTTAAATTTCTGAATTTTTTTCCTTAGGTCATCTTATTTTCTTTATCATATTGATTTTGTTTGTTTTGGGATTTTTTTCCAAAAATGGTGGGTGGTGGGTGAGTACGTTGGTTGATTGATTTTTGCTGTTGGAACAACTTTGTAAATATCTTTTAAAAATTATGTATATTTGATGTTTTCACAAATGTGTTATAGTTTTATTATAGCACATGTATATATCTATATCTATATCTGTATCCATATCTATCATCTACCTAAAACCAGTTTGCTGATGATGACTTCACCACAAAGGATTGTTAAATCAGGGCTGACTTGTATATTTCAGTCAACTACAAGGGATTATCAGTGGCTTTCTGGAACCCTCAGTTGTTAGGGTTTCTGAGTCTGGCTTAGCCAGTAAGAAAATTAGAAATGTTTGCATGAAGTAAGGGCTAGGGTGTGTAAGGATACAATGCCACATATTCAGTACCTTACAGGAAGGTTATTATTCCAGAATAAGCAAATACTGAGGAAAGGTTGTATAATAAATCATCTTTATATATATATATGTGTATATATATATATATATATATATATATACACACACACACACACATATGTATATATATGTATATATATATAAATAAAATTAAGCTAATATATAATATATATAATTATATATATTATATATATAATTAAACTAATATGTATATATTAGCTTAATTTTCCTTGATGGCAGGAAGAACTTCAGACTCTCATGAGAATGTCTAGGGCCTCCTGGGCAACAGAAAGGATCCTGACAGCAAGGAATAGCTTAAAAGCAGTCTGCAGATAAAATTCACTTCCTTCACAGTTTTGCCTAGGGTAGGCTTGATCTCAAATGGTAGTCCCTCTATTATGCATTTGGTCTTCTGAAGTGAATAAATAAACCCTTGAATCCAAATTCCCTAGCCCTACTTAAAATAAAGAATTCACTATGGTACTCACCAATCCAATGAAATATTTTTTGGAAGAATGACAAATAAGTTTAAATTAAAATATTTAATTTGGTAGATAACTGCAGATATGCACTGAGTTTTTTTTTTAATATTTCTGCAAGATGGAAAAAGGAACAGGGCAGATGAGTTAAGCACTGAAAAACTTTCTTCTTATACTCTACATTGATGCATTAGATTAGAGATACAGAGATCACATATAGCAAGATTGGTATTAATGACTATAAATTCTCAACAGAAAATCCCCTTCACATAATAGAAGCCACACAGTGAAATGAATCAAGCACTGAATGTTGATAAAGACTTAAAAACAGAGTCATAACTAAATGTTCAGAAGAAAAGTGGCCTGCTGTCAAGCCTGAAACTTTACTAAAAAGTGGGGAAGAGAAAGATAGAGAGAGAGAGACAGATGGCAAAAGAGAGAAAGACAGGAAAAGAATAGTGCAGGGGGAGAATACATAAAAACTACTGTACTGTGAAAATCTAATTCTTGTATTTTAGAAGGCAACATAAACAATAATGAGAATGTTTACTATTTTAATAAAGATGTATCTAAGTCCTATACAATTTAAATACATGCTTTTGTCTAAATATTTCATTTCCCTAGTTGTCAAAAGTAGCTATTCTAAGAAAATTTACACTTGAATGACTGCCCCAAATATGTTCTGATCTTGTAAAGGTGATGTAATTTCCCTTTCGGTTTATTTGTACTTAATTAGTTTTTGTCAATGTTGTACATTCATTAGACTCCAGCATTTCAAGATCTGCTTGTTTTCTGATTCAGAAAAATTAGTCTGTATCCTTTAGTTATGTAAAAAGCCTACCATTTAATTAGGAACTTGTCATATCAGATTTAGGTAATGGTCTGTAACCTTGCCAATGCCTACATTACTGCTGAGGGTAATCAGTCATTTAGGGAAGCGTATTTGCGCTTGGAATACAGTAAAGTTTCAAATCATTGTCCTTTTTCTGCATTCTTTTAGTTTTCTTCTATTACATTTTAATCTCATGTCTTTTTTCTTTACTTCAAACTTCCCAAACTTCCTTATCATTTTATGTGTACTATTTGAATTCACCTTTTCCTCATTGATTGCCTCTTCCCCTAATTTTCTCTGTTCTAACTTGATAGAAACTTTTATTTTTCAATTTTATGAGGAAATATAAAGAAAACAAAGTGAAGTATAAAGAAAGCAAAAGAGTTTCCCAATGTTAACCTCCATCACATTGAACATGTTCTGGAGAAAAAGTTAATATGAAATTATTGATGGAACATCTCCACTTATAAGTAAACAAAAATCTATTTAAAGAGAAGAAACCCTAATAATTCCTCATACAATGCTTTAAAAAGTCTCAGGAGTGGGAGGAATCAGTTACCTCAGCTTGACCCATTGGTATGTTTTCATAGTTGTATAGATTATCCAGGTCTTCTAAGGTGGCATCATAGGTTTCTGAGTCATAGTTGATGGATTCTAGAGTTGGGGCGGTCACAGCAGCATCCAAGATGACAAGTCCCAGAACGAGTCTTGCTAATGTTTTCATTTTTCAAACTTTCCTAATCATAAAATATTAAAACACATACATATTTAATTGATAATAACTTATGAATAGTTTTCACTAAATAGGAATGATAAATCACTGTCAATACTGAGAAACTCAAGCTGGTAGCTTTCTTTCCATGGATAATTTATAAACATAGCACATGAAATTGTGTGGCTACCGAGGACTATTGATGCCAGATGCTCAAATGAATTCACAAACCTATCCACATTTTTACAGTAGATATTGGAATTATGGTGAAATTGATTTTAGTTTATAGAGAAACATGGAGAAAATGGTATGCAGAAAGACTGTGGTATACTTATTCACAAAAGCCTTCACATTATCTAAGAGTTTTACCACTTACTAGGCATTAAGATTCTTTCATCAACTCTGGGATGTAGGGATGATGAGGATGAGGATGCTAATCACTATAACTGTCACACCACTTTACAAATGAGGAAACCAAGACAGAGTTGGCTAGTAATACAGCTAGGACTGTTTCTTGTACATTTAAGTCTAGGACTTTTTCCAGACAAAATAATGAAGGTTTGTTTTTTCTTTCTTTTACTTCTTTGTTGCCTCTGGGTGTCTTTAATGCATACATAATTTAATATTTACACACATAAAATTAATGTTTCATGCAATATTTTCAAAGCTTGTCTTAACTAAATGGAGCAGACAAGAAAATTATTTTTTTCCTTAGTCCTTTTCCTTTTTAGTCCTTAGTGTTTTATTTCAATCCTTAGTGGCTATCTAAAGTTTAAACTCAGAATCAATAGGAATACATGTCTGAAAGTCACCATTTAGCAAGATTTCCTTAGAGGAGGATTTGCACACACATGGGATTAGAGCAATCTTTTGTTTTGTAATTCTTTAATAAACGCTATTCTTAGTTTCCATGGTAACATCATGCTTTGGGGAGATTCAGTCAAGATCTTATAATTTTAATTATTTTAATTCTGTAGGTACTCCTTTGCATACATTTTAGTTTAGAAGAAAATCTCTTATGTTTAATTTTAAACATTTAAATTAGGCCTATGAAAAGTGTTACCTAGTGATCATTCATTGAGGAAGCAAAGTATTTGTAAAATTTTGATCAAGCATATCTAATTTTAAAGGTTTTGTATTTTGGGTACACTTCTTGGGTTTACTTTGAGAACAGTACATGTGGTGTTTGTACCTATGCACACATACAAAAAGGAATTCATGATAAATACTACTTTCAAACTTGAATGCACTGGCAGACAAACTGACCTTCAGTTACTTGAAAGAAAGTCTTTATGAAGCAGGTTTAGGCAGAAGGATATGAAATTCCTCTGAGAATAGGAAGTAGTACAAGGAGCTCCTTTTTATCCTTTCCTATGCTTTCTTCAAATAAGTTTTTTATTCATACTGGATAAACTAAGCCTCTATTTTACTTGCCTTTGCAGAGGTCTTTGCAGGATCTCAGATTTGGAACAGTTTTATGCAATTATCAACAAAGTCCTACTTAATAAAACAGTGTGATTTGCAAATCTTTCAGAAACCATTCTCCCATATTCAGATGGGAAGCATTAACAGTGGCCACCACTAACCTAAAAAATATATAGATTTCCTTGTACAGTTCTGGCAACATTCATTGTTCAAAAAAATTATGCACTTGCTTATTCTTTTTCTCACTTCATACTCTATGTTTGATTATATATATCTGCATATTAGAGTTTACTTGCATTTGACATATCCCCTAAAGCTATCATCAATAAGGCAGTCTGTGAACCTTAGAAATATGAAGAACACATATCCATGTATAGTTTAAAAAAGCATGTTCCTTCCTTCGAATACTTACATTGGTATTTAATGTAATGTCTTTGTTGAAACTTTAAACATATTGTCCGCTCTATACCATTTAATGACATTTTAATAGCTTATACTTATATAAAAATTTAAAATATATAGCTTAAAAAGACATTGTAAATGGAAAATTGTAATATAATCAGTATATTTTAAACACCTGAAATCTTATCATTTTCTTCTTTTGCATAATATTTCAATCAATAACAATCAATAGTGCCTGTCAATACTGGCAAAAAACGTGTTCCATGTCAGGGCACCTGACTTAAGGAATATATTGGAAACTACTATAATTTTATTGGCATCTAATTTTATTCTCCTGGCTATTAAGATCAACTATTTTTCTGTATGTTATGAATTCCTAAGCTAATTCAGAATTTTGGATTTTCCAAGAATAATATAAATATAAAAAGAGCAAAAGTAAACCCAGCTGATTGAATCAAAGTTCACCACAAAATATTAAAGCAAGTTGAATTATTTTTTTAAAGGTTATTATAGTAGGGAAAAAAGTGTATAACCTGAGAAGAAAGCAAGTGTAAAAACTTACCTTTGGCTCCTACTTGGTGAAATGGCACACAGTGACTGAGGACGCAGAGCCAGTGGTGTTTGCCCCTGACCAATAGTTGTGAATTCTGGTCTGTGGGAGGTGGAATTTATAATACTCAATTTTCTGTTTGGAAAAGCTAACCTTGGGAAATGCTTCTCAGTCTCTAAAAACTCCAAATTATTTTATAATCACTCAAATTAAGCAGTAGAATTCAAACTACAGAGTATATGAAGCTTTTGAAATTATGTTAAAGGAGGTATAATTGCAAATGTGTCACCTTAAAAATTTTAAATGGAAAAAGTTGGTTTTAACATATCTCATCTATAACCAATTCACCAATTAAGACATTAATGTAAACAGTGATACTGTAGATGGATATTTCAGAAATGTTCTAATAAGAAATAATTTTCCCAAACCTTGCATATCTTGAATTGTTTTCTTCAATTTTCACTAATGTTAACTGAAGTTTAGTAAATGTTGCGAAAACCTTACCTGTATAATGTTGGGTAAGTAAAAGCAAAAAACAAAACAGAACCAAAAAAATATTTTGATTGCTTGGAAAGCTTCAAGAGCAATCAAACCATGAACCTCTTGCATGAATATTTATGAAAAATTATGCCCAGAAATAATGCATAAATATGATCTGAGTGTTTTGAAAAGAAGGCTCCTTTTCTTCTCTTTTATCTATCAGAGCCAAACAAATCAAATTACATTAAAAAAAATTTTCTCCCAGAGTACAAGATTTGTTTTAGGCTTTTGGTACCTGACATGGTTTGTGAAACTGAGATTTATTATAGGTATGGAGAGAAAATGTATTTGTATTAAATCTCCGTTCTTCATTTCCACTCACACTGCAGAAGTTCTAGAGAAAGATAAAACTTGCATTTTGTATTCTGGTATGTGTTATGTAAATCTAGCTCTCACCTGTGCATCAGGAATCTTTCCTCATGACCAGAGGTGAACAGCTTTATGTACTAGACTTCAGAAACAGGTTTGGTCCTGGACAAACTGACGGAGGAGATGGCGTGTCTTCAGAACGCTCTTCCCCTTTCTGCTTCCCTCCCATCTTTCCTCCCTCAGACTGCTTTGTCCGTCTATTCAGGGCACTCTCAGTCATTACTCCCATCATCTATACCTGCTTCCAAATAATTTGTTCACAGTGTGAATTATTTTTCTTGGGACGAGCTTTACTTGTAATGGGAGCAGTGATACAAGGTAAAGTATGAAATCTACCAAGACCTCTCAAGCAGTAGAGAGGCCATCTTGGAGGCAGCGATCTCCTCCTGGCAGTCCTGCATGCTGGCAGTCTTGCCACATCATGTAGAGGCTGCTTTCAGAAGCATTTCTGGAAAGAGGCCTGAATCTGAATTCCTGTACTGGCTCTGTTAAGCAGCAATGTCCCACACTGTGTGTTAGATGATTTTATATGTTGTTAATTCTTTTAACACATTCTCAATCAGAGTGATCATCACTCTTTAGAGAGGTTAAATTATCCAGTGTCACATGTGACACAAACAAAGAGAAAATCGATTGGGACAAGTTCCCAGATGTTACTGGGCCCATCTAAGGGATATCAGTGAACGTCAAAAGGCAGATATCTCTCAGTTACTTAGATTCGAAAGCTGCTTACCTGTCACTAGTGTTTCAGATCTTTCAAATGCTTTAGAATAAAAATAGGTGAATAAAATATCCATGAAAATATCTAATATTTCTTCCTCTTCCTGCATTATTTAGTCTAGTACTCTGCACACATTGTCAGGTGACGGTGAGGTGGGATCTACCTAGTTCCTTGCTTTCTGGAAGGCTCTGGCTGACTTTGTAAGACTATTTCCGGAAATATATAGTCTTATATATACATATATATGTCTTATATATAGAAGTAATACTATATACAGAATTAACATTATATTAAGACAAGTACAAGTCTTAATATAGAATTGAAAGCAGAAATGATCATTTGTCAGTATTCTCTTCTTCCAAATTCTCTTTCCTTATAAAAATGGAGATTGTCATACTGAGTGAAGTAAGTCAGACACAGAAAGACAAATATCATATGATATCGCTTATATGTGGAATCTAAAAAGACAAAAAGGGTACAAATAAACTTATTTACAAAACAGAAGTAGAGTCACAGATGTAGAAAGCAAACTTACGGTTAGCAGGGGTTAAGGGGGATGGGGAGGGATAAATTGAGAGATTGGAACCGACATATACACACTACTACATATAAAATAGATAACCGATAGGAACTTGCTGTATAGCACAGGGAATGCTACTCATTACTCTGCAATGGCCTATATGGGAAAAGAATCTAAAAAAAAAAAAAAGTTTGGATATATGTGTAGGTATAACTAATTCATTTTGTTGTACACCTGAAACTAACACAACTTTGTAAATCAACCATACTCCAATAAAAATTTTTTTTAAATGGACAATTTAAAAAATAATTTATCTTATTCTTATTTGGACTCTCTCCAATATTTCAAAATCTGTTTTGAACTGTGGGAGCTCAAATTTGTAACCACCTCATGAGGCTCTAATCTCCATTGAACAGTGAGGGAGGATTAATTACCAGTTCTAGCCTTTCATATCCCTGGTAAATATCTTCTAGTTTCATGATAATTTTCTTAATAGAGCCTGAACTTTGTTATCAGACACCCTTGGGAGATCAGTTATTATGACAAGTTGTATTACCTAGTAACAGAGGCCTTATGCCTTTATCCCTTTAAGTCCCCAAACATTTTACAAATCCTTTTGGCTATAGCTCTCTACAAAATTAATTAAATACCATCCTACTTGCTGAGACAGAATTCATTTTAAACAGAACGGTCTTCTGTTAATGATTGCATTCTCTCTGTTCTGTAACAGCGGTGAGCGGAGAGGAGCAGTCGCTCTGAGGACAGTCCACTGCTCTCTGCCCTTGTCCCCAGCCCCCAAAGGCCACATCAGTAAGACCTGCAGGACGGTATAGATATCCCGCTCCACTGATTATAAGGAATAAAACCATTGCCTGAAATGATTAGCTACCCCACTATGAAGAATTCCCTTGTTGCCTCAGATACCTAATTATCAGCAGAAGTCCAAAGCTCCAGGTCTTCCAGCATCACCATAAACTCATATACAATGTGCTGCTTGTATTCCCTAATCTTACCCAGTCTCCTCTTCCAGAAACTTTCAAGCCTGATCCGCAACCCAAAAACTCTCCTTTGTCCTCGCGGGCCTCTCACTGCTGTGGCCTCTCCCGTTGCGGAGCACAGACTCTGGACGCGCAGGCTCAGTGGCCATGGCTCACGGGCCCAGCCGCTCCGTGGCATGTGGGATCTTCCCGGACCGGGGCACGAACCCGTGTCCCCTGCGTCGGCAGGTGGACTCTCAACCGCTGCGCCACCAGGGAAGCCCTCCCTTTGCTTTTCTTAATCTTAAAAGTATCTGGCTATCTCCTGACACAGGTTTTGCACTGCAGTCCTTTAAAGTAGTGGCTGTGTTTTCTTCTTCACTCACATAACTCAAAGAACACACTACTGTTCCTTGCTCTACATTTTCTCTTCCAAACAATTTCTTCTTTTTACTCTTTCAAAAAACTCCATCCATTCTGAAACTCATGACATCTGGTTTAATTATCCACAACCTCTTCCCCGTCCCCAGCTGCTGGACCTCCTAGTCGAGCCTCTCCTTGTCAATGACTTTTGCTCCTGCCTCACTCATACTCTCTACCGATGCCTGGTCATCATGTCTGGTGACGTGCTTCCATGTGCCTAATCCACGTACCGTGGTGGCCTAGGAGTTGCCTTATCTCCTCATGTGTAGTAAAGTTACCCACTATTATTGTCATACCCTCCAGCTTATTATCACCGGGCATTATATAACCCTACTACTGGGGTGTTGTTAATCATTTTTCCTTTCACCTCGTGAGAACTTCATTCCACAGACTCCATCTCTTTTTCACTATTTATTAAATCTCCTATCTTCAAATCCTTCCTTAACTTTAGTTTTGATGGACCATTATCATAACTCCCTTTCAAGCACTTTCTGCTTTCCTTCTTTTTTTCCTTTTATCATACTCATTTATGAAGACTTAAATTTCGGTTGAACACAACACCCAACTCTCTTCTCTCCTGCATCTGAGCAGCTGTATATTCCTAGTAAAAATCATGTACAACAATTGGTGTTACTTTAAGTTCTCAAAGATAAGCATCAACCCTAGCCAGCAGATCTGCTGTGTTTCTGATGTTGATTCCCTTTCCAACACTCTAAGATGACTACATTATAACATTTTCTTTGTCCTTAAAGTCTCATATTCCTTTTCTCCTCACGGAACATCAACAGAGTAATGATAGAAGTCATCAGAGAAGTGTTCAATTAACTTTCCACTGTAAAATCCACCTGCACTTGTATGTGTCGTCTTTGTTTTCCCTTCTGTGACAGTGCAAGAATTTAAAAGTAAATTTCCCCAAATGATGCCCAGGATCTAATTCCCTTTCTTCTTCTCAAGGTCTACACTTCTTTAATTATCTCCTCCCCCTCAGTATCTCCCCTCCCTACTAGGTCAGTTCTATGTACAAACATACATGGTCTGTGCACAGTCAGGCAGGCATTCTACGTAACACAAGTGAACTGAATGAAAATACAAAATACAATGGGTACAGTAGTAGCCGTGAGAACACATGCCATTTCCAAAATAAAATTCAAAATCAAATTATTTTAAAACGCTCCAGAGTCTAAAAATGTATCTACAGACTTGAGTCATCCTATGAATTCTTCAATGATAACTTCAGATATTATGTCTTATCTTTAGAAAATAATGGCTCTCAGACTCCACATTTTCCTCCTCCTACTATCCCATTTTATGACCCCTTTTACAGAAAAAATTCTCAAAAAATATGGTATGCATTTGCTATTTCTTCTTGCTGTGTTCCCATTCACTCTTCATTGTACTGCAGTTTGGGGTTCTGTATGGGTAATTTCCTGGCTTTGCCTTTACTGCTGTCCTGGCAGCCCACCTTGGTTTCCATACCTCATTGGCTATACCTTCTCAATTCCTTTCTCAGCCATCTCTTTCTCTACCGGGCCTATAAATGTTGGAGTACCTCAGGTTCTAGTCTTTGGGTGACTTCGTCTGTTTCCACTCTAAAATTACAACAAAAACAAAAGTAATTTTAATAATAACTACCATTTTGAATGCTCACTGTGAGCCTGGCATTTTTTATCATCCTCACTTATCGGAGAGGTAACCAAGGTCCAGGGAGATTAAGTGACTTCAGCTAGTAAGAGGCAGAGCCAAAATCAGAGCTGAAGCCATCTGGCAGCAAAGCCCAAGTTCTTAACCACAACAATGAACCACCGCCTTATGTTTAAGTTTCCCAGCATTACAGCTCCAGTCTGCACAGTTCACTCTGAGCTGCTGACTCTTTTATGCCATTGACTACTTAGAACTTGACATCTTCACTTGGATGTCTAATTGGAAAATCATAATATGCCTGAAATAATGGCCTTTGGACCCCCCCTAAACTGTGTTCCTCTACTCTGCATCTTATTAAATGATACCACATCTCTCTAGTTGACTCCAGCCCAAAGCTTACAATTATTGTAGATTTCTTCCATTTCCTTAATGTGTCTCTTCCATCCAATCTATCGAAGAGATCAGTTCTACTTAAAATATATTTTATTCCACCATCCTCTCTCCCATGGACTACCAAAAAAGCAGACTTTTGGATCTCCTTGCTTCCTCTTTTGTGCTTCTATCATTTACTCTCCAAAGACCAGCAAGAGGTCATTTAAAATGTAAATATATAAAGCTCCACGTTTTTTCATTGAATACATTCAGTAGCTTTATATTTCTCTTTGAACAAAAATCTAAAGCCATGTCCTGGAAAGCTCCCCATCAGCTGGGACCTACCTGCTTCTCTAAGCTTAGATCAAACACCTCTCCCTCAGTCACTCTGCTGCAGTCATATGACCTTTCTGTTCTTGAATCACGCCCAATCATTGTTTCCTCCAAGTATTGCACTTAATATCATTGCCCCTCATTTTAGAATGACTGGCTCACTTTTTAAATAGTTTACATTTCTGCATAAATGTCACTTCAAAGGGCCTTTCCCTGTCCCCCTCACCATCAGAGCAGACCCACTTCCTTCATGGTGATGCCTCACCACAGTTGTTTTTCATAGCACTTGCTACAAACCTGTTATTATATTTTTCTGTTCTTATATATGTCTCTCTCAGGTGAATACAAACTCCACAGTGCATTATCTTTACTGGTGATATTCACAGTTGCATCCTTAATGTCTAAAGTAGTCCTTGGCCCACAGTTTTTGCCCAGTGTTTTTTGAATGAATCAATCAATTAATGATTGACTGTATGAATCAAATGCAAAGTAATTCAAAATAATAAACAATCACTTAATAAACTGTAATGATGTCCTTGGGCTATTCTAAGATATATAGGATTACTTCCACTTACGATAACTGGTTCTTGGTTACATGCTAAATTTATTTCTTTCTCTGTTTTTTTTTGTTTTTTTTTTTTAAATTGCATTTTTCTGTTCTAGCTAACTGTCAATCTGTCTGGTTGGGGACACTTTTCAAGCCATTGCTCATGGGCCTCATGCAGCAAGCCTTTATGTTTATTTGCTAAAGACTTTCTTGTGTTACATACGAAGATATATAGTACAGACTTTTGATGAGAATCTGAGAGAGATCCATACCACTTAGGACTGCTGGATAGAAGTATAGACAACTCCAAATCAAACTGACTTAGAGAAAAGGTAATTGGGGATTTCCATGGTGGCACAGTGGTTAAGAATCCTCCTGCCAGTGCAGGGAACATGGTTCAAGCGCTGGTCTGGGAAGATCCCACATGCCACGGAGCAACTAAGCCTGCATGCCACAACTACTGAAGCCTGTGCATCTAGAGCTGTGCTCTGCAACAGGAGAAGCCACCGCAATGAGAAGCCCACGCACCACAGCACAGAGTAGCCCCTGCTCGCCTCAACTAGAGAAAGCCTGCGAGCAGCAATAAAGACAGAACACAGCCATAAATAAATAAATAAATAAATTTATTTAAAAAAGAAAAAGAAAAAAGGTAATTGACCCAAGTAACTGAAAAGTACAAGTTTCTCTCTTTCCAGAGAACTTCATTTTGGTTAATGTCATAATTGGTGGTCTTCCACATGGAGGTGTTGGCTACATCTGCTCCATATCTTATATCTTTTTAGGTTAAAATCAAATGAGAAGGTGGCAATTTTTTATTCTCATAACCCAAGAAAATATTTCCATTTGTGCTATTGATTCTGATCAAATCATAGGCTCATCACTCAAAAAACAAACACCAAAAAAATAACAATAGATTTGGGAGAATTTGGTGTCTATTTGGTTGAATCTGTACCTCATTTGAGGCTCTGCTTAAATGTTACCTTTCAGTTACTCCTTTCCTGACCACTCCATATAAAAGAGCACCAAATTCTTCATAACGCTTATAACTATATGACCATGCATAAATTATTAGTTTATTTATTTTTTCCACCAGAATGTTATCTCCACAAAACATGGTTTATCTGTTATGTTTATTGCTGTACTTCTAGTACACTGCACTTATTAGGCATTCAATAAATATTTGTTGAATAAATTAATGAGCTGACTTGGACCTTTGGCCAAATGCTTGAGCTTGCAACAGACTGAAAAGGGAGTGAAGAGTAATTCCTAGAAAAAACTAGTGAAAGAAGGGTGAACTAGTCATGCATCGCAAATTCTTTTAATTTTTGTGCATGGACTTTCTGAAAACTATCTTGGCTGTTTCTTTTGCTAAATTTCTGATTCTTATCTGTCTTGCAAATGAATTGGATGTAAGATATATACAAATCATTGATGAACAAGATGTTATGGTAGTATCATTAAATCTCTGCTTCATGCATAGTTTATGGTATACTATATTTTCCTTGTCATTTTCACATTACTCATGCTTAATCAGTAAAAATTAAAATAACAATTTTAGATACTGTTAATGCTTATTTTATCATAATTGAGACTCTGAATGGTTACATTTTACTTGTCTTTTTTATGTTGAATTTTTATAAAAAGCTTATTATTTTGGTAGAAATTATACATATTCATCATTATGAAAATTCAAGGACTATAATTAAGTTTTGAGAAAAAGGCAAAATAGTCATCCACATGCTTACCACCCAAAATGTTATTATCTCTGCATATTTACAGATAAAAAGGGATGAAAGAAGTAGGTGTAAATAATATTACAAGATATAATACTATGATATATTTTATTTAAAAGATTTAACTTTACTTATATTTAATATGAGAAAAATTTACTGAACTTTAAGGAATTGGTAAAAGTTTGATAGACATTTTATCCAGAAAATATCCAAAATTATCCATTTAAAGATGAAAAATTATGAAAGTTATTGAGTTAAATCTTTTAAAAGTATTTCTAGTTTATATGCACTCATTTACATTTGCACTTCTTTTCACTTTCCAATTTTGTTATATTTTACTTATCAGAGATTGATAATTTTTCTTTTTGTCTGAATACACGTTTGCTTCCTTTAGCTAACACATTTTGAGGGGTTCTAATGTCTCCTTCACTTTTATTTACATATTATAACACATTTAATCTTCACAACGGCCTCCTGAAATCTTTCTTGTTATTAATTTGCCCAAGATTATACACCTAAAATGCATCAGAGTTGAAACTATAAGAATCTGGACCCAGACCAATTATTTGTCCCATTATACAATTATGTGTCTTATGTTTGACCTTAGATATATACACAATAGTATTTAATACCAATGACCTATTCTTTTTTTTTCACATCTGCTTCAGTTTTGAATGTACAATTTTGATACAACTCTTTTTAAGCTATATTCCTTTCCATCCCTTATGTGCTATGTTCCCTGAGTCCTTGCATTTTTAAAAATGTCTGTGAACATTTTACTCTAAGGACAAATAGTTTGGTGGGATATTCTTAGGTAACATTTTTCTTAGAACATTGAGACATTGCTTCATTGTCTTCTTGCACTAAAGGTTGCAGTGGAAAAGTCTGAAACCAGCCTAATTATTTTCCACTTTTTAGGTCACTTACGTTTCCTCTCTGGAGGCTCACAAGATGTTTTCTAGACTTTGAACCTTGGTAACATCACAAATGGTGGTTTGCCCTTTACAGTTTCAATCTTTCCAGAAGAAGAAGGTCCATTTTTCACTTGCAGGTTAATTACTATTGTTAATTTCAGGACAAATCTCTTCTAGCATACCTTTGAATTTTTATTTCTGTTTAATTAACTAATCATTTTTCTGGAATAATAATTATGTTGTATTGAAATTCATTTTGCTATGTTCCATCACCGTCGTTTTTCACTCAGTCAATTTGTTTATTATTTCACTCTTTTTGTATATTTTCTTAACTCTGCCACTATTCTACAGATTTTAGTAAATATTTAAAAGTAGGCCCAAAGGAAACTTAACAACACCCTCCATAGGAAGGTACTCTACCCTACCTGACTTGAGAAAAGGGCAATCAAACAAATCCAGGCCCTGCTAGACTTGTCTCTCATAAAGAATGAGAAAAAAAGGCTAAGGAATGTTCTGAAGATCACATCCCAGGGACTATTAAAAATCTGATATTTAATTATAAGAATATAGAATTCTTACCCTTCCCAGCACCTTACTGCCACACCAACAGGGCATCAATATAAAAACAGATTACAAGTGAGAGTCACAGACTCTATTTAAGAAGTTCCAAGGGAAACCCAAAGGCAACAGGAGGAAAACAGTCTGACAAGGAAACTAGAAGCTTCTGGCACCTACATTTATGTCAAATTTTAAACACAACCCAACTCTTAGCCAGATTAACATAAAGCCTCACACTAAAAGCTTAATTACCTCAGTGCCTATTAACCCCATCATGTCCAGCTTTCAACAAAAAATTACAAGGCATTCTAAAGACAAAACAAATAAACAGTCTGAAGAGACAGAGCAAACAAAGTAACAACACAACTAAGGTATGGCATGAATTTTGAAATTATCAGATAGAGAATTTAAAACAATTATGTTTAAGATGTTAAAGACTCTATAGGAAAATGTAGACAACTTTCAAGAACAGATGGGTAATGTAAGCAGAGGGATAGAAACTCCAAGAAAGAGTCAAAAGGAAATTCTAAAAATCACAGACACTGTAATAGAAATGAAGAATGCTTTTGATGGCCTCATCAGTAGACTAAACATGGCAAAGGAAATAATAAGTGAACCTGAAGATATGCCAATAGAAACTGCCAAAAGTGAAATGCAAAAAGTAAAAAAAAATAAAAAAAATTAATGGAATATCCAAGAAATGTGGGAAAATGACAAAACATGTACCATATGTATAATAGAAACATGAGAAAGAAAAGAAGGACAGGAAGGAGCAGAAGAAATATTTGAAGCACTAATAATAGAATTTTCCAAAATTATTTATAGACACCAAAATACAGATTCAGAAAACTTAGAGAACAACAAGCAGGATAAATACCAAAAAAAACGACACCTAGGCATATCATATGCAAACACCAGAAAACCAAAGACAAAGAGGAAATCTTGAAAAAGTTATTATATGGTAGAGGAAACTTATCTTTAGAGGAATAAGAATAAGAATTACATTGGACTTCTAGTCAGAAACCATGCAAGCAAGAAGAGAATGGAGTGAAATGTTTAAAGTGTGGAGGGGAAAAAACCCCCAAATCCTAATGTATTATGTATTCGTTTAACATGCTTTCAAAAGCGAAGGAGAAATACTCTTAGACAAATGTAAACTGAGGAAATCTGTTGCCAGCAGATCTTCCTTGCAAGAAATGTTAAAAGAAATCTAGAGAGAAGAATGATATGGGTCAGGAACTTAGATCTACATAAAGACAGGAAGAGCATAAGGGAAGGAATAAATGATGATAAAATAAAACCTTTTCTCTTATTCTTAATTTAATAAATAATTGTTTAAATAATCATAGCAATAATGTTTTAGGTGATTATAGCATATGGACAAATAAAATAAATAACAGCAATATTATAAAGGATGGAAGGAAGAGGTTGGGAATACTCTGTTTATGGCAGTTTTATTTATGATCACCAAAAACTGGAAGGAATCAAGGTATCCTTCAAAGGTGAATGAATGTACAGTGGTATGTCCACACAATGGAGCATTCCTAAAACAATTTTTTAAAATGAGCTATCAAACCATAAAACAACTTGTAAGAAATTTGAATACATGTTACTAAGTGAAAGAAGCCAATCTTAAAAGTCTACATATTGGGGCTTCCCTGGTGGCGCAGTGGTTGAGAGTCCGCCTGCCGATGCAGGGGACCCGGGTTCGTGCCCCGGTCTGGGAAGATCCCACATGCCCAGAGCGGCTGGGCCCGTGAGCCATGGCCGCTGAGTCTGCGTGTCCGGAGCCTGTGCTCCGCAATGGGAGAGGCCACAACAGTGAGAGGCCTGCATACCGCAAAAAAAAAAAAAAAAAAAAAAGTCTACATATTGTATGATTCCAAACATATGACATTCTGGAAAAGGGAAACTATGGAGACAGTAAAAAGATCTGTGGTTGCCAGGAGTGTAGAGGGAGTGAGTAGGGATTAAGAGGTGAGGCAGAGTGAATTATTAGGGCAGGGAAACTAATCTGTATGATACTGTAATGGTAGATACCTGACATTATGCATTTGCCAAAACCTATAGCACTGTACATCACAAGTGGCAAACCTTAATATAAACTATGGAATTTAGTTAATAATAATGTATTAATATTGGTTCATTTATTATAACAAATGTTCCACGTTAATGCAAGATAGTAATAATAGAGGAAATGTGTGCAGGGGTTGGGAGAGAGTAAGATGAAAATCTCTGTACCATCAGTTCAATTTTTCTGTAAATCCAAAACTGTTCTAAAAAAATTAAATATCCAGTCTTTTCATTTCAGACCAATAAAAAGATTATATATTAATGTACTCCCTAATTTGCCTCATTTTTTATGTGCCTATTATATATCAGGCACAGTACTTGGGGTATATGGCTTTACAGAATTCTCCTAATGTAGAAAGAACCTAGACTAAATATATGTATTATACCAGATTAAAGATTGACCACGTTTCATAATGAGGTGAATATTATTATGGGTACTACCTCTCCCACTGTTACTACTTTAATTATGGATGTGTTCCTACATTAATCTTCAGGGATAACCCACATACTGTGTACATTATATACCTATTTGAGAAATTTTGTCTCCTTTAGCAAATATTTGCTAAAGAAAAACATTTGAAATCAAAAGAGGCTTTTATCAGAGCAGGAAACCGTATCACACAGTACATTTATGATGTTCTTACTAGAAAATATTTTCTGACGTCTGACTTAAGGTCTGCACAGACATATAAATGCCAGCAGTCTTAACACTTCATTCCCAAGTTTTCCAAGTCTGATGTTTGTTGGCTCTTGTTACCATTAATATCTAGTCTTCTCTTGGCTGAAGTTACTTTGTGTTGTCTAACTTGGTTAAATCACTTGTTCTGGATTGAATAAGTTAATTCAGGTACTTGTTTACAAGATATTATGTTTTTCATCTTGGCCTTCACAGCGGGTGTAGGTGAATAGGCTTTTTGCTTCAAGCTTGATTCTGATCCCAAAATATCATCCAATTTTCACTCTTTCTGTTTCAAATGTTGATTTTTACTCTGGTGTTTGCTGCTTCAGATAGCATTCAGTACAGGTTTTATAAGTTGCTACTAAGATTTTCTCTCCTATTCTCACAGGTTCCCCAGTTATAATCATTTTTTAGACTTTGTTTTTTAATTATTTAATACCAAAATCATTAACAAAAAGATAGATAATAAAAAAGAAAACAAATATACCTAAGACAGAGAGCTAGAATGGGGTTTTAGGAAGTTTATTAATAATTGATGAAAAAATTTAAAAGCAACTGTATAGTATACTAGGTGGTATGGACAGCAAACCTAAAGATTTAATTCTACTTAGTCGTTTTTATTATGATTTAAAATACCAAGTAAATGTCTCAAAGAATCATAAATGCTTCTCTTTACAAGAGAAAGTATAGACAAACTGTTTACAACAACTAAGGAACTTTTCCATTTGAAGGACTACTAAATTTGTATTTCTAATTAATGCATTGGTCTGAGTTTCT
The DNA here is from genome assembly GCF_008692025.1 of Phocoena sinus. Classification (NCBI taxonomy): domain Eukaryota; kingdom Metazoa; phylum Chordata; class Mammalia; order Artiodactyla; family Phocoenidae; genus Phocoena; species Phocoena sinus. The sequence goes on along the minus strand of NC_045772.1, from coordinate 29,543,790 downwards.
TTAAGTTGTCTGCAGTGCATCGTTTTACACCGGAGTTACTAAGATAACCCTCTGATAATACGGTTGATATCCAAAATGAAGCAATGACTCTTTCTTATGCTTAGAATTAAATAGAAAAACACAAATATAGCTGAAATATGTTTTCTGATATGGTCTAGTGCCTTTCCAACTTGATCTTGTCCTGCTGTGTTCCTTGCTCATCAGAGATTCAGCCACATCAGTCCTCTTTGCCTCCAGTACACCAAGTTCATTCCCGTTTCAAGTGCTTCTTCTTCTCCATAGCAACCTGCTTTATTTTACCATATTTCTTATCAAATATTTTGTGTTTACGTACTATCAAATTTAACTTCCACAAAACTGAAATGAGGTAAATATTGTTATGGGTACTACCTCTCCCACTGTTACTTCTTTAATGGCGGCAAAAATTATGTTTTATTTTCCCACCTTTGGATACCCATTATCTAGCTCTTTCTCTGAAACAAAGGAGGGCTCCAATCAATGTTTGTGGAATAAATAAGATATAATTTCAAAATTTAAATTATAAGGCTCTTCAGGCCATTCAGCTTTATTGAGTCAAGTTAGTATAGAAATACAATACTAATACAAATTAGTACAGAAATACATAGGATCCAAGTAAAGACCACCTGGATCACTGTTTCCTCATATGGTCAAAGTGTCTATTTTGGAAACAGTACTTGGTACTGGTGATTATTCAGTACATCTTGTGTCAGTCCTTGAGCTGACACTTGGTTGAAAGACGCACCATTCTAGCCACTCAGTGGGTAATTACTGTTGGGTTTTCCTAACTTCTACTCACCGTTTCATAAGAGCCCTTTTTCATTCAAAAAGTCTATCAGTCATGATATACCAGTCACCCAAAAGTCATAGGGAATAAAAATTAATAAACATGATAAACTTTAGAGCTGGAGAGGTTGACAGGAGGCAGTAGAGAGACTATGATACCAATTCTTCACTCTGCCTGTGCACATCTAGACCACGTTCTGGGTAAATATACATACACACACGCACACACACACACACACAAAGACTGGAGGGAAATATACCAAGTTATAGATGTTTGTCTATATGGTTTAAACTTACAGACAATACCATTTTTTCTTTATCCTTTATACAACTTTCATTTTTCAAAATTATCATTTAAGTTGAAGAAGTGTTATCTGTCATTAACCTCCATCAGCTCTGAGCAAAATGTCAATTGAACTATGCTACCTGGAAAAGTCAAAACTCTTTAATCAGTTTTTATGATTATAATTTGTTATAGTATTCTTATGAAAATTAAAGTAAAATCTCTGGCAATTATTAATTATTTTGCCAATATTACTGATTATTATATCAATAGCAAGTGTTACGTTTTACTCTCCTGTTTGGTTAACTCTGTAATTATATCTCTCAACTACTAGTGAGTGTTGCCAGATCTAGGAAATAAAAATACAACAAACACAGTGAAATTTGAACTTCAAGTGAGTGACATGTTTTAAAGGTATAAGTATGTCTTGTGCAATATTTGAGACATATTTATACTAAAAAAGTCATTTATTATTTACTTGAAATTTAAATTAACTAAGTGTCCTGTATTTTATGGTCAACTCTAATTAGTTCAGAACTTGAGCGAGAAAAAGTAAGAGCGGATCTCTTCAAACCCAGCAAGTCATTGCAAAGATCCCACATAGAACCTCAAAATCTCTAAAATGACAGGGAATTTAAAGGTCTTCTAGGACTGTAAAACGTACAATATGTAAATGCCTCTCCTGGGGTATTCAAATGTTTCATTGAAGGCAATCAAGAAGAATTTGGGAGCAAGTGTGTGGAGCCTGGGGGCAGTAGGAATGGGCCAAGGGAGGTTTATTTATCGTTTGAAATCTAAGGTGATATCCTTGAAGTTGCCTGAAATCTTAAAGTCACGTATAGTTTCAAAGCAGTGTGTAGGATTTCTGAAAGTATGCATGGAAAAATGCCTTTGATTTATAATGGCCAGCATGAGTCAGCATGTAACATAAGATGGTGCCATTTATGGGTTCTGTTATAACAGTCTAATTTAAGCAGGTTTTTAACCAACACCTTTCCTTGTCAGCGATGTACATGATGCAAGTTAGGGTAGGTGCAAATGCCCTCTATATCTGTCAAGATTCTCCAGAGAAGCAGAACCAATAGAATCTATGTATATTCTATAGAGATTCATTTTAAGGGGTTAGCTGAAACAGTTGTGAGGGCTTGGCAAGCCCAGAGTTCCTAGGGCAGGCCAGCAAGCTGGAAGTTCAGGCAGCAGTTGAGGTAGCCTTGAATCTGAAATTTATAGGGGCGAATGAAAGTTGAAATCTGAGGCAGGATTTCTATATTACAATCTTGAAGCCAAATTTCTTCTTCCCCTCAAAACCTTAGTTTTTCCTTTACGGGCCTTCAACTGATTGGGGAGCCCGTCCACATAATCAAGGGTAATCTCTTTGACTTAAGGTCAACTGACTATCGATCTTAATCACATCTACAAAATACCTTCACAGCAACATCTAGACTAGTGTTTGACCAAACAACTGGGCACATTGGCCTAGACAAGTTGACACACAAAATTAACTATCACACTACTTTATAACTGGTATTTATTTACAGGTTTCAGAGCATTTTATTCCTAATACAAGGTAAGGAACATTGGCTCTGGAGTTAGATGGCCTGGTAATGTCATGCTTAAATATATGAATCAATACGGTATTTTCCAAACTTCCCTTATTCTCAGACTACTCAAATGAATTTTGTCATATCCCTATGAACCCATTAAGTTTTTTTTTTTTTTTTTTTTTTGGCTGCATTGGGTCTTCGTTGCTGTGCGTGGGCTCTCTCCAGTTGCAGTGAGTGGGGGGCCACTCCTCGCTGTGGTGCGCGGGCCTCTCAGTGCGGTGGCCTCTCTTGTTGTGGAGCACAGGCTCCAGGCACGTGGGCTTCAGTAGTTGTGGCTCGCAGGCTCTGGAGCACAGGCTCAATAGTTGTGGTGCACGGGCTTAGTTGCTCCGTGGTATGTGGGATCTTCCCGGACCAGGGCTCGAACCCGTGTCTCCTGCATTGGCAGGTGGATTCTTAACCACTGCGCCACTAGGGAAGCCCCCCATTAAGTTTTAAATATAAAAACTTAATAGTTTTTCAAATCAAATGCAACTTGATTTCTTTAAAAGTTTAACCTCATACTATCTCATGATTTCTGTGAAATCATGTTTTTGTTATTGTTGTGTGCATATCACATTAAAAATAAATTAACTCCCTATGTAAACTGCCAATATATGTATCTCATAAACCACTTGGAAGTGTATCATGCTTTGGGGAAAAATTAGTTTTATGTAGGTAAAAATATAGCTTTTAAAAAGATATTTATGTTTGGGATTGACATGTACACACTGCTATATTTAAAATGGATAACCAACGAGGACCTACTATACAGCACAGGGAATGAGGACCTACTGTGTAGCGTAGGGGACTCTGCTCCATATTATGTAAGAACCTAAATGGGAAAATGTATAATTGAATCACTTTGCTGTACACCTGAAACTATCTCAATGTTGTTAATCAACTGTACTCCAATATAAAATAAAAACTTGGAAAAAAAGATGTTTCCTGGATTCCTATTGCTTCAACAAATATTTATGAATTATGATGTCAGGAGTTGTTCTATGCACTGCAGATACAGAAACAATCTAGGCAGTCAAAACTGCTGCTTTTGTTGAGTCTACTGTCAAGTGGAGGTGACAAACAAAAAGAAAAAATAAATAAATTTTAAATACTGATATGTGTTACAAAGGAAATAAAACAGGTTAAAAGAGGAAAGTTCCTGGGAAGGTGAAACTTTTATTTTAATATGGACAAGTATAATCAACATCCCCCCTCTCCTTCTTGGCAATCATCCAGAGGCAACGAGGAGGATAAGAAATAGAATCATGAAGTCCATTAGAAACTATATATGAATAAAATCTCAGATGTATCAACAAGCAACACTGAATTCCTAAATAGGAGAGAGGACTGTCCAAACCATGAAGACCAACAGGGTTATACAGAGAGGATCCTTATGGTTGCAGAACTCAATGAAAAAGCCATAAACATGTTTATTCTTAAGTAGGTGGTACAGCTTGAGATTCAAAAGCAACAGTTTCTTGTTTGCAAAAATGGGAACAGGGTGCCTGAAGCACATGGGGAGCTTCCTTGGAACTGGCTCTGTTTTGAGAAAAGAAGATGGAAAAGGATGAGTGTGAAATCACACAGACAACCTACATTGCAGGTCAGTCCAAGGAGAGATGAGAGGCACGTCACATCATTGTGAGTTGCCTGCCAGTTGCTAACCGTAATATTTTTGGATCAGTAAAAGCTAATAAACTTCTCATGCACGCCAACCTAGAGCATGAAAACATTTCTCACCAGCCTGGAATATAATACTGGCCCATTCTTCAGGAAAACCTCCTTCAAGTAATCAGGCTAGAAAAAATCATTTTATTCAAACATGAGTTATCAGAATGGAACCAGCAACAATATAAAATCTGAATAGACTAAGAACATTCCAGGATGAATATTCTAATCCTAAAGTAATTCTAAAAACATAACAAAAAGGGATATATACAACTGAAAAGTAAATATATAAGTTAAATTCAAAAACATACTCAAATAATCAAAAAAAGAAGAAAAAGGGAATAGAGGATCAAAAAACAAAGAGAGTATAAACAGAAAACAAATAGTAAGATAATAGACCCAAAACTATAGTATCAATAATTCCATTAAAGGTTTGTAAACTAAACAAATAAAAGCAAAGGCAAATGTTATCAAAATAGGTAAAATACAAAAGAATACTACATAGCAATTAAAAGGAATGGACTTTTAATTAACACACAATGTAAAGGAATTTCAAAAACATTACTATGAGTGAAAGAAGATTTACACAAAGTGTACGTACACTTTAGTATCAAATTCGAAAACATGCAAATGAATCTATAATGGAAAAAAATTAGAACAGTTGCCACTTCAGAATTTAAAAATAAAATATTGGATACATGAAGGAATCACCCAACATTTTATGTATTTACTCATCAGAGTTGAGTACTATTCTGGCCTTTGGATACAACAAATTCTTCAACTCAAGACTCTTTGCCTTTAACACATCATTGAAGTTACAAAAACTCAAAGATTTTTACAAATTATAACAACAGGACAGGACAGGGTTAGAATATTGGAGCTCAAGGTATAAAACATACCCCCCACCCACCCACCATCAGCATTTATACTGATCTTTCAGTCCTAATTAAAATAAAATCTATGGTCCTTATTTGTGCACTGTTAAATCATTAATGCAGTATAAGTTGTCTGGTAAATGTGTTTGCTCTTTCATGGAGGGAATTTTTTTTCATTTAGAACAAATTCACCTCTTTAGTAAAAGTCACTGTTTGCAATACATTTCTTTGAAAAGTGTTGATGGTTTTTGATTAAAAAACAAAAAAGCTAATAATCCAAGAATTCGGCAGCTTAAAATATCAGCTGTTTATTCCCGTGGATCTGAGGTTGCCTGAGGTAAGAGATTGCTGTAAGTGCAATTGTTCTGCTCTACCTTGGGACCAGTAGGTTAACTGGGGTCTGTTCACCTAAAGAATGGATATTGGTTGGGTAACTAACACTACCATAGGGGTTAAGTTTATAATTGAATTTAGCAACAAGTATGACCCCGGTGACACTGGTAAAAAACTGCTTCAGTGGATCAGGAGACAAATTAGAGTTACTGGAGGTAAAGAGAAATGAAAAAGTAGGAAAAGAATGCGAGGACGAAATTTTCATGAAATTTGACTCTAAAAAAAAAGAATAGCTAAAGAAAGACAGTATTGGGTGAGCTTTAAACACTACACAATTGTATCAACGTGCAATGCTTTATTTTTATTAAATTTCTTTAGGTTTACAAAAATTTGAATTAAATTTTATATCAAATTCTTAAAATATGTTTACATATATATTCTCAATTATGAAAATGAATATAAATGTGTATATGTATAGACATTCATGACTCAAGTTGTAAGATCTCATATTTCTTAACTTGCACAATTAGAGGAAGAGTCTCATAAAATGATATGAATAGAAGATCATGGTTTAATTGAAAACCAATTTACCACAAATATTACATTGGAGAACTCCAATTCCACAGTGGTCACTGGCCTACCTGTGGAGGAACGTGGTCCATCCTGGAATCACTTTTTATTTCTCATTTGTGGAAGCCTAGTTCAGTACTTTGCAAATATTATACCCAAGAAACCAAATGACAAATTTGGCACTACTGCCGTTGTTTTAAAAGACTTGTATTGGATACAGCAAAGTTAAAAATCACTGTGAGGAAAGTTTGTAGTGATAGATTTGTCTGTTGCTATTTCTCAAAGAAGGTAAGGGTTGTGGAATATTTCAGACATGTGGAGTTGGGAAGTAGGGTGAACTTGTTTTCAACTTTATGGAAAAATTGTATTTATACAAGTGTTTATGATAGGTGAGTAGATAAGTAAAATCATATCTCTTCCTGTGAGGAATGCAGAAGGAATTTTTAGTCGAGGAAAGAGAATTACCTTTTAATTTCATTGAGAAAGCTTTAGAATTATTGAATACCAAATTTAGAATTTGCATTTCAAAGTTAAGCCTTTTCCTAGGTTGAGAGATGAAAAGGAAAGGAACATTGATTCTCTTTTGTGTTTTGTTTTCTGAATGAAATATTACTTTTTATTCAGTTTGGTATTCAAATTGTGTATGCTCCAATTGTTTTACTGAAAATACTTAAAGATATGAAACATATTTGAGCCCAGTTGGTATCCTACTTTATATTTAAACCAGACAATTTTATAAGGTGATTTGTCTCCTTCTTTAATTTTTCTATACATTTTTTTCTAGACACAGTGTGCTTTGAATACTAAACCATTAAGTTATGAGAACATTCAGAATTTAAGCACATACTAGAGTTTAGTACAAATAATAACATAGACATCATTCTGTATGAAATTTGTTCTACCCCTTTCCATGTCTAAATGTTCATTTTTGCATAAACATTATCTTTGGCTTCAATAAAGCTTTATAACCCCTGGAATTGTTTAACTTTATGAAATGAACCACAGTCAAACCAGGGCTTCAAACAGTTCCTTTATAAGAGACAATTTTCTGGTTATAACTCTATTCTTGCCTCTCTAGTCAACCTAAATATTAGACTTAATCAAAATTGGTATATGCCAGTATATCTACAAAAATGTCGGGATTTTATAATATTTGTCATTTAATAAGAGTTAAGGCATAGATTTATAGACATATTAGATGGAAATTATGAGAGAATAATAATGAATCTTGGTGTTTTTAAAAGTAATGTAACCAACTGACTTCCTTCATCTGAAATAATAGCTAAATGATGATTACGATGTCTTCCAAGCCCACAAACACTTCTAAGGGAAAACAGTTCCACTCAGAGCTTTTATCACAGGATTGCTCTGTACACCTAGTTTTGTACCGTGTGATACTGCTCAAAAGCACCTCTGACTAGACAATGACTGAATCCAAGAAGTGTATCCATGCCAGACTATGAGAGTGGCCAGTGGAAAATGCTCTGAATGGCAACATAATCATTGTCGGAAATCTGAACTAGGAACTATTTAGTATGCTAGCCTTCTTTGCATTTATGTCCAATAATTCTTTTCATATTTCTTCTAGGAATATAATAATTTTACCTATTAGAAACTTACTGGATGTGGTTTGGGAGGGGCTGGCATTCTCCCTGCTTCTACTGCCATAGGTATGAAACAAAGATTGGTTCAGAGATGGGCACATAATATGTTATGTTAATTAGAGTCAATCAGAATACTCCTTGTGGATATTATGTTAAAGCTGTTGGAATACACACTCTCTTTCATCCAGGTCACTAAGAAGATATGATGTAACTCTAGGTCTGGTAATGTCAATATGGCCACCATATGGAGCAATCTGGTGTAATATATATGTATATATCTTTATCTGTATTTATCTATCTATCTATCTACCTACCTATCTAGAGAGATTGAGAGAGAGAAATATTATTCAGTCCCTGTATCAACCATTCCTGAATGCAATGGTAAACCTTTACTTATCTGTTATATACAACAATAAATTGTTTTACATTAATGGTAATTTGCTTTGCATTTTTATTAATTGCAATTGAAAGTATCCCAATTAATACAGAGAAAATTTACTCGTAGGCAAAGAAATCTGAGGCTAAAAAGAAACAGAGATAGAGGTCACCCATAAGGCAGAGAAAAGGAATCATAAAAAAATCAAAGTTATGAGGAAGCAAAAGCTATAAAGAAATAGATTGGTTTGGGGAAAAGAATGAAAAGCAGATGTTTGTAAAAATTCATTAAAGGTTAGTCACAGTTTCAGCCTTTGTGATACCAGGCACTGCTATGGTTTCCATTATACCTCAGATCTGATTGCATACCTGAGTGTCATGCTTCATTATATCCACTTGTATCCTTACAGTAAGCTTCCCATTATTTGGTGATAACTTGAATAATTCTGTTTTAATTGCATCCACAAGGGACTAAATAAAGTAAATTATTTTAAACTTTTTAATGAAATAGTGGAAATTTTCACACTCCTCTTGTACAACCACAGATTGATGCCAGTTATGGGACCATTTGAAATTGAAATGAGGAAATTGTCATTTTCATCTGGAAGATTTTATATGATGGCAATATATAAATAAAGTGAATTTTTAATGTAAAAAATTCTGGATCTTGACAATTTAATTCATATCAATATTTACTAAATTCTTACTCTTTAGTCAAGATGCTTTCAGATAAAAAAATCTGAATCAAATTTATGATATTATAAGGTAATATTGCATAATCAACAACTCAAAATCCAGAGGCAAAGTAAGCACCAGACTCTATGGTATATCACTCAATAACATAACTAAGAAACCCGGGATCTCTACCAATAAATTTCACAAAACTATATGAAATAAACAAGTACTTACAAAAGACAAATTACTAAAGATGACCAAAAGAGAGAGAGAGAGGGAAAGAGAGAGCGAGAGCAAAGAAAAAAAAAATCTGATGTGTCCAATAGCTATTTTAAAAATGTGAACTATTACTAAAAGCCTTCCTATAAATTCTTATCCCCATAATGGTAGAGTAGATGATACATTACTAATCCTAATTCAGATAAAAATTATAAACACTGGGTAAAATATTTGAAGAAATAGTGAACAAAGTAGACAGAAACTGGAAGGAGTTGACCCATGAAAGAAGGGAAACTACACTAGCTTTTCTCTTGATGGGACTCTCAAGTTAGTATACAAGCCGTATTTTTACTGGGTTGAGGAGAGTAAGGAGGAAGATTCAATAAAGGAGGGACTAACAGAGGAGAGAGCCCACATCTGTCTATAAACTTTTATCCAAATTATTTGCTAACCACTGAACCTCACATGTGTGGAGAGTTCAGATTTCTCAGTGAAAAACACAGCCAGAAGACTGAGATAAATGAGTCATTTCATTGATACCCACTTTCAGGGGAGCTGAAACTTTGAGTTTGTGTCAAATCGATTTAATTAACTACTAGAATAATAATCAATCATCTTTAGAACGAGATAACAGAATCCAGTTTCTACAGTGGTCATCCACAATGTCCACTATGCAATAAACAATTAGTAGACAATGAGAAGGAACAAGAAATTATGACCCACACTCAAGAGGAAAAGCAGTCAACAGAAAACAATCATAAAATACTATGAACATGGAAATTAGAATACAAGGACTTTAAATAAACGATTATAATAAATAAGTATGGGAACTTGAAGTAAAATATGATGATGATGAATAGGCAGATAGGGGATCTCAGAAGAGAACTGGAAACTCTAGAGAATAACCCAGTGGAAATTCTACAACTGAGCAAAACAATGTGTAGTGTTAAGAATGTCAGATATGGTAAAATAAGTGGTTACTAAGCTTGAGGAAAGATCAATAGAAAATATCCAATTTTAATAGAGAACAGAGAGAAGAAAGGTTGAAAATAAATCAGTAGATTCTTATGATCTGTGAGATTATATCAAAAGGTCTAAGATATGTGTAATTGGAGTCCATGAAGGAGAGGAGAGAAAGAAAGGGAAATAAGAAATATTTGTAAGATATATTAGTCTTCTTGGGCTGATGTAATAGAATATCACAGACTGTGTGGCTTAAAGAGCAGAAATTTATTTTCTCATAAATTTTGGAGGCAAGTCCAAGGTCAAGGTGCCATTAGGGTCAGTTTCTTGTGAGTCTTCTCTGTCTGTCTTGTGGACTGATGACTTTTCACTGTGTCCCCACCTGGCCTTTCCTCTGTGGGCATGCAGAGAGAGAGAGAGCTAGCGTCTCTTTCTCTTCTACAAGGACACCAGTTCTAATGAATTAAGGCCTCATCCTTATGATCTCATTTAACCTCTGCTACCTCCTGATAGGTCCTATCTCCAAACACAGTCAAGTAGGGCATTAGGACTTCAACATACAAATTTCACAGGACTTAATTCAGTCCATAACAGAGGAATAATGGCTAAAATTTTCTCAAATGTGGTAACAAATATCTACTAACAGACCCAAGCAAGACAAATACAAAGAAAACACTCCTATTTTTATAATAATAAAACTTGAAAATCAAAAATAAGGAGACTCTTTTAAAAGTAGGCAGAGAGAAACACATTACCTATAGGGCATTATGGAGGGCAGATGACAGTGAAGTGACATCTTTAAAATGATGAAAGGGTGTCTACCATGAAGTTTATATTCCGAAAAAAAAATGTTCAAAAATAAAATTTAAAAGAGAGTAAAATAAAGACATTGTCAATAAATAAAAACTAAGAGTATTTGTATCCAGTAGAACTGGATAAACTCTTATGGGAACTATGACATACGTAGATGTTATATATATATGTATATGTAGATATATATACATACACAAAAATAGCAATACAAAGGATGAGGGATAAATGGAATTATACTTTTTGAAATATGAATCTAAATTTTAGGCATGCTATCATTTTTTTATTTCCCTCTCCTTTTTGACTTGGGTTATGCTGTACCACTGCCTTTCTGTGTACCCTGGAAAATTTTACTCAGCATTCAAAATTCAACTGATTCTCTCTGAGGAAACTTCTTGACAATTACAGAGTAAAGAAGGGCTTAGGATTTCATTAACAGCAACTATAGAATTACTCCATTTTATTATAATTATCCTGTATGATACTGCCCTGGTAGACCCCTCAAGAGCAGGCTGTATTTTATTGTTCTTTATATCTGCCTTAGCTTCTGCCAACATATCAATCCCTTGTTTGTTGAGTGAAGAGATAATAAATAAATGAAGCAATGCTTGAATGAATGAACTCGTTGAATGAAAAGGAAATCAGCCTGAGGAAAGAACTTTTAGAGGAAAGAAGTTTGGACATACTAAGGGATCAAACACTATGGGGACTCTGGTGCTAAAGCAGTAATCAGGTAAAGATGTTACAAAAGCTGTGAAATGTGGATTTGGACTATAAGAGAAAGGCAGGATTTGGAGACATAGCTAGTGACCATAAATGAGACTCTAAACTCATTGTAGAAAAACAAAATACAGAAAAAGGGAAAAGGTCCCCCAAATCTCTCAAATGTAACTTTTTGTGCATTTGTCACATGGCCACTAACCTCCACAAGTCTAAGACTTTTATCCAAAAAAATTATGTATTTTGTCCTGTAAAAAAGATTTTGACTATACAAACTATGGTTCATTTTAATAAGTTACAGAGGCTTATTGGCTAATCTGACTTACCCTGACTCATTACTTTCATAAGTTAATGTCCTACTGTTTAAAATGGAAATTTCTCTCTGCATAAGTTCTTTATCTTGTTTTCATGATTAACATCTGGCATCAATAATATGGTAGTTTAGGAAACAATTTTAATCATAAAGGGTTTTTTTGAAGATTTGGTTTGTTTGGGATTCTAGCTTTATTACTAACACCTAATACCATTCTCTTTAAAATTCAAAATTAAACATTGACTAATTTCAAGTCTTGAGGTAACATTGCTTGTACATGGACTATTATGAAAATTTGTGTGAGCTATGTTCAGTCACTTTAACAGATAATTTGGTTTCTCCTGAAAAGAGATTTTGTTTTAGCCATGTTAATTTATTCACAATACAGAGGGCTTTCTGACATTGGAAAGGCATTCTATTTAGTGAAAAACCTTCATGCGGCAATGAAAATTTTTAGGATCTGACAAAGAAAAGAGTAAAGTTATTCTAAACATCATAAAAATGCATTTAATCCAAGATTCTTGGGACTTAGAACTGGAAAAACAATTAGTTTCATCAGCAATCCAACCTTATCATATCTCAAATAACAAAACTCTAAGGCCCAGTCAGAGAGGCAACTCCATTTTGTTATCAGCTAGTGGCAAAGCCAGAACCAGATAAAACCCAGGTCTCTGATCAAATTCTGTACTCTTCCTACTACCAAGACAAATTTGTAATACTGCACAGCACATATTTTTAATATAACTTTTTAAAACTATGCCTGTGTGTCCAATTACTCACGGTGCAGTCATGTTCACTTGTCCATTTTACAGAGGTGGAAAGTTGAATTGGTAAGAATGGGAGTAGTTATACAAGAACCCCCAGCTTCCTCATCTCTCACTGGATAATTTTGGGAGATCTTCTCCATAGTTTCTCAGAGTCCACATAGTGTTGGATCCCTATTTGCCTCCATGGTAATTACTTATTAATGCATCCTTTACTGGCTTTTCTATTTCACTTCCTTCTAAATTATTTTCTTTTCTTTCACATCCAGATCTTTGTCTCAGAATGTGCTTTGGGGACAACTGAAATTAGGACAAAGGGAGAATTGGAAAGTAAGTGTTTAGCCTTTCCAATGTCTATAGAGAAGTGGAAAATAGAAAATGGGAATCAGCAGAGGCTGTTGACATAAGCGACCATTTTGCTGTAGCACCTATTATTAATCTCATTAAAAATTAAGAAAATTAAAGTCTAGATAGGTTGTAGTTGCCTGAAATCATACAAGAAGTCAGTGGTGTGATGAACAAGTGTAATCTGTTGTTTACTTGCCACCAATTACAGGATGTGAGAGCATGTTCCCTGTGGCTGGAGTCAACCAGAAATAGAAGTGAGCTGAGCTTCTTTTGCTTTAGTTGATTCTGCAATCTCTTTCTTTCCAGACTGAGAGATAACATCTTTGATTTTTGATTTTGTTGTTGTTAAATTTTGTTGATTTGTTTGTGCAGTTGAAACTTCTACTATTTATTGCTCAATACATATTAGATATTGTATATTCATAACATTATAAATATATATAGCAATTTACTTTTGCTGGTTAAAAACAGCAGCCATTTGTTTCTTTATGTGTATTTTTCATCTTAATCTCAGCCGTAACCTCATGGACTAAATTATCTTCTCTGAGCTGATGGGCTAATAGATTACAGGAAACTGATTCTATCAGGACCTAAGACTCTGCTAGGACTTCTAATTCTACTTTCTAATTAAAATAAAATCTCATATAGACATAGCATAATATTTTTGACACATTATCTTCCAGTCAAATTGGACTGATTAGTTTCTTTGCTGTGTAAAGTTTCTTAGTTTTTGTTTGTTTGATTGTTTGTTTGCTTTTTCACTTTAGTTTACTCTACTGCAGAGCCCTTCTTCAGACTTCCCTAGACAAAGTACATAGCTTAAGAAATGCTTATTAAAAGAATCATGACTAAAGGCTAACTTTTCACTTAGAAAAGAATAGTTCATGGTGTCTGAATCTTTGTTGCTTTTCAAAGGTACTGTTAGGTGTCACACTCCCAGAAATTAATACTGCTGTCTCTTGCAAAAAATGGGAGGGGAGAAAGAAATAGAAACAACAACCCAAAAAGAAAGGAACTGTAGAGCAGTTACTTTCTTGCAAAAGGGTCTTATGTGCTTGGAATCACACAGCTTTCAATGAATGATATTGTGTAATATGTACCATCTGGAATTAAAATACTTATCATTTAGTAAAGTAGATAAAGAAAGAACATTTGGACATTTTTACAATATGTTCGTAGAATAAGCAATTTATGCAATAAAGATATATAGAAACCATTTTTTGCCGTCATTTACTTTTTCATATTTCTTGCATGAAATATGAGAAATTAAATGTAAAACTAGTTTTCTTGTGAACTTTTCCTTTGGGTTTGCCAGTAAAGAGATGATATAATTATTTCCAGATTTGCATTGGTTTAATTCTGTTGTGCATGTGTATGTGTCTGTGTGTGTGAAAATGTTAAATGAGCTATCGTTTTGGAATGTTTATTCTCATTTACCACTATGCACAATTTAAATTTAGTAGAATTACAACATACTTTTGGCATGAAGTCCCTGAACTAATTATGTGGTATTTAATTGCAAAGTGGACCAGTATATATTTACATAGCATCTGTAAAGATCATTTCAAATGGGTGTGGGCTTATTTTATTTTCTTGTGAACATGTTCAAATTCATAATTCCAATTCAGAAAGATAACTTGGAATATTAATTCAGTGCCCTCAGTCACAGCTGTTTTCTATTATAAACACAGAATTGACTTGGCAATTCTCAGTTTATTCTGTTGAGATCTTTTTCCAAATATTTGGAGAAATACTGGAATATTTGGAATTATTATTTAGGACCAAAAGATTCTGTCAGATAACTTAGGAACTGTTGAACTATCTTGGCCATTTAGTATTGCTAATAATTTAGATTGAGTATTCATTGTTCGTAAGGTTTATTTGCTTAGATTCTGAGAGTACCAGTTTTCATCTTCCTAAGCAATGAACTGCTTTCAGAGAACACTAATTAGTTTTATTTCTATCAGAAATTATGCATGTATATATTTAAAGTTTGATGTATTTTGTAGGGCTGATAACTGAGGGTCGAATCTAGTAGCGATTGATGCATTTTCCTTTTTCTGGGCTCTCTTATATGCAAAGATTTTTATAGCAATAGCTACTAATGCAGTCAGATTTTCCTTTAAGCACTAAGCACCTAGCAGATATACCTGTGTATATTAGTGAACAGTAACAGTTAGTCTGATAAAATGTGGGAGAAACACGCACACAATCTATTATTGTGTACCTTTACTAGTTGTTCAGTAAAATACTTAGTCAAGAAAAGAAAATATTAAATTTTCTGAGGACTACTGTTATAGAATGATTTGTGCCCCCAAAATTTATACGTTAAAGCCATAATCCCCAGTACCTCAGAATGGACTGTATTTGGAGATAAATTCTTTTAAAAGGTGAGTTTTTTAAGGTAAATTCTTATCGAATCTGACTGGTGTATTTCTATGAAGAGGAAATTTGAACATCCTGAGTGATACCAGGATTTCATGTGCACAGAAAAAGGACCATGTGAGGACACAGGGACAAAACGGCCACCTGAAAGCCAAGGAGAGAGGCCTCGGGAGAAACCAAACCTGCCAACACCTTGATCTTGGACTTCTAGCTTTCAAAATGGTAGAAAAGAAACTTTTGCTGTCTAAGCTACCCTATCTGTGCTATTTCATTTTGGTAGCCCTAGCAGACTAATACAACTGTCACTCATAAGAATATAAAGATTTTAATGTTTTAAAAAGAGAAGCACATTTAAGTGAAAATTTAGAAAGAATGATAATCAACCATAAGTTGTTTGGAGTTCCATAAATTAAAAAAGAAAGAGAGAGGAGGAAGCTACATGGTAATTTCAATATTTAACTGAAGAACAAAATCTTGTAATTAGAGAAAACAGGAATCCTACTAATATCAGGCATACAGGGAGTGAAAGTGTATGGAGACGAGGTGTTGTTGGATTACTAACAGTGGAACATTTGAGCAAAGCTGTTTATATAAGCCTAATAGAGCAAGGCAATTTTACTAAAAGCATATACAGTATTTACTCTCAAAATGAAATAAGTGCCTACCTCTACATTTGAAAGCCTAAATATTGTCAAAGGTCATTCAGATTCAGTCACCGCAGTCACGTAACCCAGGGGACCATGCATAATTCCTTCCCCTTCCTGTTGTGGCTCCCTTATGACACCCTATCCTATACACCTTTACCTTTAACTCCCCACTTCCTGACACTTTCCCTAAAACTTCTCCTTCCTGCTTCAAACATTTATCTCATCCCAAGACTCATATACACTCCAGGTAGAAGGTTTCAAACAGCTACATGACATTAAATCTTTAGTAGCATAATGATGGACAGGGAAGATGCTGTCTAAGCACACTTGTCTCATGTTTTCCCAGGATCCCATTGAAATCATTGCACAGAATTTTTAAAA
This sequence comes from Phocoena sinus, assembly GCF_008692025.1. NCBI lineage: Eukaryota > Metazoa > Chordata > Mammalia > Artiodactyla > Phocoenidae > Phocoena > Phocoena sinus. Next base: position 29,527,467 of record NC_045772.1, on the reverse strand, counting down.
GGACTAAATTTATTACAGCAAAGAGGATTCAGGAGGAGGTCAACTGTGGATGGCAGATTTCAACATCTCTTTGGATGATAGTGGAAAGAAAATGAACATGTGTCAACTAGCGTGTCAGAGAGGACAAAGTTACATTTCAGTATTTGCTGAAGGATGGATACAGAAAAGAAGCCCATCTCTTATCCTAACCTTGGAAAAAATGATATTTATATACTCACTATACACTAAACTGTCATTTTTAAACTTTCACATTTTAGAATCAGTTTATAGGCAATGCATGGAAAACGTAGTTAATGTTTAAGAAAAGGTAAACTTGAACAACTTTGAACATGAAATTAAAGAATATTTCACAGAAGATGATGGAAGAATAGAGGAAGGGTTCTCTTTTCACATAGGGAAAATTTGAGATAATTTTCTAGAGTTGTTGAAACTAGAAATAGAACTGTAAGGTTTTATTTAAGTTTATTGCCTAAGTTAAGAAATACAGATAATAAGATAGCTATCAAAATCTAGGAATGAGGGAGTGGATAGGTGTGAGTATGCTAAATGGTTCTCTATATCAGAGTCAATAAAGCATGCATAAACTTGCTAAATCAGGAACGATAAAAACATGTTCTCAGCAGTATGGAGAAAACTACAAAAAATTAAACCAATAAACATTTAAAATGTCACTTCTAGAGAACTGGACTGGGTTGAAAGGGTGGGGCAGGAAATCACTGATTTTTATTGGAAGCTTTTCTTCGTTATTTGATTTTTTACTAAGCTCATGTATCATTTAGTTATAAATAACTTAAATGGAAAATATTAAACTGATTATATAGCACTGTTTTCAAACTTTACCAGTTGACATCACTGAAAAGATATGCAAAATATGAATGAATTATTAAGGATAGGCTGTAATGCCATAATAACAAATAACCACAAATTCCAGCGGCTTAATACCCACCCATCCAAGTTACTTTCCCTCAAATGCTATCTGTCCCTATGGCAGTTAGCAGGGCAGCTCTGTCCCATATAATCCACCAGAGAGCTACAGAGAGAGCTGACAGAGTGGCAGAAAAGACTCACTACCACGGGAACCTGGAGCATGTGTACATTTCTCTCCCTCGCAACAGTGGAATGGAAAAGAGGATTGCACCTCAGCAATGAAATCCTCTGACCTGGAAGTGATACCTATCACATCCACTCCTTGCCCAGTGGCCAGAACTTATCATATGGCTTCTCTTCTTTCTTTCAAGGAGACGGGAAAGTTTAATCCTTCAGTGTGCCAAGAAAGAGTAGAAAATAGTGTGGGTGAACACTGGATTTCTCCGATACAATAAAGAAATACGCATTTAAAGATTTTGATAGGTTCAATAATATAATTAGTATTTTGGAGCCTCTACAAACCATTAGATTATGAGTGAAAAAAGCCTAACACATTTTCAAGTCCTTTTTCTACCTCTAGGTATTTTTTTCTAAAATTTTATGATAAAAATTTTCAAGCAACAGCATTGAAAGAATTTTACAGTGAGCACCTATATTCTAGGCCTTTTGACTTTATCATTATCACTTTGCTATATTTGCTTTATCACGTATTTCTTCCAGTTATATTACTGTCTAAAACTTCTTTAGCATAACTTTGCTTAAGGAATTCAAATAATAATAATACCAATAATACTAATGATAATAATATTTATTGAATAATCAACAAGGTCCTACTGTATAACACAAGGAACTATACTCAATATTTTCTAGTAACCTATAAGGGAAGAGAATCTGAAGAATATATATATATGTACATATATATACACACACACACACATATATACACATATATGTGTGTGTGTGTGTATATATATATATATATATATATATAAAACTGAATTGCTGTGCTGTACACCTGAAACTAACATGATATTGTAAATCAACTATACTTCAATTAAGAAGATATTTACCAAGCACCTACTGTAGTCTAGGCATCTTAAATACACTATTTCTTATCCTCAGAGGACTGTCATGTAAAGTACATATTATTCTCTGACTACTTTAATTAAAGAACCAATGATCAAAGAGTTTGAGTAACTTGCTCACGTTCCCTTAGCAGATCTAGGATTCAAATCATTTGTATCTGACTCTACATCCTTAATGCTCTTACTACTGTATCTCATCAGCCTTGATTTTAATACATCAGAAACTACTGTCACCTAAATCACTTTCTCTTTCCTCCTAAACAAACAGTGTATAAAAACTGTGTGTTTGATCCTAGTTTGCTAATCTTGTATAGAAAATATGTTTGCTCCATCTCTGTTTCCATCTTTCTGAAGTCAATGTTTCTACTTCTCAACCTGGATAGTGTTCCTGGTCTATATTCCCACTAACCAACAGCTTTGTTATGTCACTTTTAATGCAGGCTGGAGGCCAGCAAATGGAATATATGGCAGGGCTCTTGCCCTGTTGGAAACAAACCCTGGCACCATTATATACACTATAGATAACTTTTCCTGTGAGTTTTGCAAAAGGCACTCCTGCTAGTGATTGTACTGTTCTGATCTTTTTTCCAGGATAATTTTAACTTGTCTTAAGAAATCTTTAAGAACTGACAACGAGTCTCTTTTTTACACTTGAATTGTGTTTACTCAGCTGAATGTCACAAAGAAAGTGATATTTTTCCAAAGGTAGAACAATAAATTCAAAATTCAAGATAATAGTCCTGTGATTTTTATAAATTACATGTTATATTTACTTAACAATTTTGAATTCTACAATATGCTGATATTATATATCAGCTATATCAACTATATCAGCTATATCAACTATATCATTTTCCTTCTTTTCCCAGTACAGAAATATTCTGAGCAAAGTATTCCTGAGATCTGTCTCAGATGCATAAAGAACAAAAATTTCCTAGAGTTTTTTGGTAAATATGACATTTTATTGTTTTGCTAAATTATAAATTGCCTTCAATACATGCAATGCTTCAGATATTGTGGAAAATATAATTTCATAGTACACAAACTTTTAAACTGGTATTTTAATAATCAATTACTATAAGTATATATGTAATATCTTAGAATAATTTTGTTAATTTTTTTCAACCATAATGGCATATTTTATCATGAGAGGTGGTATAACATAGTGATTGAAAGCAGGAGCTCTGAAGCCAGACTACGTGGGTTTAAATCCTGTACCTGCCATTCGGCAGCTCCATGACACTGAACAAAGATACTTAAAACTATTTGTATTGTTTGAAAGTTTTCTCATTTTGTGCTGACTCTTCTCTGATTCCAGGATGCTAAAATAAACTGGAAGCACTTGCATCTGAGATTCTTACAAATTCAAAGCCCTTTGGTCTCTTTGACCCCAGTGACATTCACTTCCTCATTTTAGTGGTTCCTTTCCATAGCCACACCGAGAATCTCATGTCTTAGCATTGGGACTCAAGACATTTTAAGGTGTAGTCTCCCAAGCTCAGATCACTCATTTTCTTCCAGGTCTTGTATTCTGTAATTCCCCTCAAACCTGTACTTCAGTCTTTTTTTTTTTTTTTTTTTTTTGTGCTGTACGCGGGCCTCTCACTGTTGTGGCCTCTCCCATTGTGGAGCACAGGCTCCGGACGCACAGGCTCAGCGGCCATGGCTCACGGGCCCAGCCGCTCCGTGGCATGGGGGATCTTCCCGGACCGGGGCATGAACCCGCGTCCCCTGCATCGGCAGGCGGACTCTCAACCACTGCGCCACCAGGGAAGCCCTGTACTTCAGTCTTATTTCTTCCAATTTTCTTGTCCCCTCCTGATTTCATCTCTTTCACTATCAACTTCAGTCTCATTGTTCACTGGCCCCACTCCTTAACCCTCAACTCCATTTCATTGTTTACCCTCCCAATGCACTAAAACTTAAAACTTATAACTTGGATCAGTTCAATCATTTTTCTCAGTTCCTTATTTGTAAAATGGTCTGGTTTGGAGAAAATGTGTGCAATTTTGTGTACTGGAGTCCCTACTTATAATAAACTTTCTACCTATCAGTTATCGGGTACTTTTTATGTGTCAGGTGACAAGAACTGCACATCTGTTCTCTCTCTTTTCTCCATAGCAAAAGTGTAAGATCGTAGATATTGTTTTCTATTTTGCAGATGAGGATCCAAAGCTTAGAAATGTTAAGACATTTTCCAAAGATCAAATAGTTAGTAAATGTCACAGGCAGAATTTGAAGCTCAATCTTTTTCCTCTAAAGCACAAGCTCCTAACCACTGTACCATGTAATTACCAATATACATGCTAATACATGGCTTCAAATACACTACTTTTTTAGATGCATTCTATTGTCCTTTTATTACTTTTCTCTTCTTGCCTTCTTTTGGACCCAATAAATACTCTTTGTCGTTCTATTTTTCTCTATATTAGTTTGACAGTTATACATTTTTTACCTATATATTGTGGTTAAGTTTATTTTAAAAATTATTCCTTATATATTATATACAATCCTAACTTTAACCAATAAACTTTATACTCCTCCTTGCCAATGCATGGTTCCTAGAACATTTTAAGTTTTAAGTATCTACATATATTCATCTCTCATCTATCTATCTATCTATCTATCAGTATACACACACACACACATTTACATTCAACCATTTGGGAAAATTCATTGGATTCTTTGACACCAGTTTTGTCAAAGATGTCATCTGGGAATTTTCTTCCTCCATGCCAGTTGTTCTGTCTAGTTTTGTTTTTTTTTTTTTAAGGAAATCAAATAAAAAATTCTGTTACAAAGTTCTTACTACCAAAAGTCCATCATTTTTTTTTTTGGCGGTGCGCGGGCCTCTCACCATTGTGGCCTCTCCCGTTGTGGAGCACAGGCTCCGGACTGCGCAAGCTCAGCAGCCATGGCTCACGGGCTCAGCCGCTCTGCGGCATGTGGGATCTTTCCGGACCGGGGCACGAACCCGTGTCCCCTGGATCGGCAGGCGGACTCTCAACCACTGCGCCACCAGGGAAGCCCCCCATCTTTATTTTTTTAAACATTATTGTTTGCAAATACATTTCTCATTATCATTGGACACTGCCTTTTCTCTTTTTTTTGCCTGTATGTTCATGATATTTACATGCAGAGATCATGGATAATGTTGTTTTGTTTTGTTCTGTGTTTTAGTTAGGGCCATAAATGAGGGACTGAGAGTTTATTATGATCCCATCCCATATTATAATCCCATCTCCTATTCTTCTTGATTTTCTTAATAGTCACAATGTATACATCAAGATTCGTAAATTTTAGGGACATTCTAGTAACTTTGTGCATATATTAAAAAATTAAAAATGAAGGAATTGATTTTAGAAAGCTCATTCTATTCCTCATAACTTCATGTGTCAATGCTTAGAGTTATGCGTGCATTCTCCTAATCCATCCTCTGTCCCTGACTCAGTCTTACCTCATGGGAGCATGGATATTTAAATGCAGAATTCTTCCAAAATTATTGGAAATATCAATAAAATTTAGAAAATTTCTCCTACATGTTTATATATCTATTCAGGCCTCTCATAGACCTCACTTAACAACTTACATGACATCTCCTCTTGGATAAATAAAAATAATTTCAAACTAACAACGTCTAAAATCAGACTCATGATCTTCTCTTCTAAATGTGTTCTCCTTAGGAAATGTACTGCCATCTATTCAATTATGCATGTCAGAAAACATCTCACCTCCTTGCTCTCTTCCCATCTGTCCAATCAGCCATCAGATCCTAATAATTTTACCTCCTGATTTTCTCAGTGTCCACTGCTCTCTACTTCTACCACCACGATCAGTGAACTTACACTTCGAGATACCATTTTTTTCTAATTTGTATTAAAATCCTTACTGATCTCCTCACGTCTAGTCTTAGTTTCCTCCAAATTGTTTCACTCACTGAGCCAAGAAGAAACTTTTGTGTATGTGGATAAATATATTGTATATATCTATCTAGTACATATCTCTATCTATATTATATACATATGCACCCAATGATAATAAAAAACACTTATTTATCACTTACCATGTGTTAAGCACTCTTCTAGGCACTTTACATATTGTAACTCATTTAATTCTCACCATAAGGTAGGTATTATTATTTGTCCTCATTTTATAGATTAGGAGAAACTGAGACACAGAAAATTTAAAGATTCTGCCCAGGACCACAGGACAGTGAAGCTGGCATTTGAACTCAGCAATTTTAGCTTCAGTATTAATATTCTTTACCACTACGTGATATTACCTCAATGAATGTAATCTCCTACGACTTAAAACTCTTCAGTGACTTCCAGATTGTTCTTAGGACTATAGACTCTTTAAACATGGCATGGAACATTCTCCCCTTTCGGTCTGTGTGGTTAAGTACTTCTCATGCTTTATGTGTTTCCTTAACCATTATTTCTTTAGGGAATCCTCCTTTCAAATTCCTTTGCACCATGCAGCTCTCTGTTAATATAACTTACCACAGATGAAATTTTACATATTTTTGTGATTATGTAGCTAATTTGTGTCTCACCCACTGTAGTATAAATCGTGCACACTGTTATATTCCCTGTGTGTAGTATAGTCTAGTACAGCGGTCCCCAACCTTTCTTGCACCAAAGACCGGTTTCGTGGAAGACAACTTTTCCATGGGCCAGGTGTTGAGGCGGGGAGGGGACGGGGGTGGTTCAGGAGGTAATATGAGCGATAGGGAGCGGAGGATGAAGCTTCGCTCGCTCACTCACCACCGCTCACCTCATGCTGTGCGGCCCCGTTCCTAACAGGCCAAGGACCAGCTGGGGACCCCTGGTCTCTTATATATATGGCACTCAATATATATTTTATGAAATAAAGAAAAAAGACAGGAAGGAAAGACAGAAAGAAAAAAAGGAAGGCTGAAAATTCTTAGAGTTCAAAAGGTCTAAAAAGAACATTTTACAATTTTGCTTTCAGATCAGGAATTCTTTTCACATCCTTTCTCTCATTTTTTTAAATTGAAGTATAGATGATTTACAATATTGCGTTAGTTTCAGGTGTACAGCATAGTGATTCAGTATTTTTGCAGATTATATTCCATTATAGGTTATTACAAGGTAATGGGAATAATTCCCTGTGCTATATCCTTTCTCTTGAATCGTCTCTCTGAACAGTTTCAGTGGTAGGTAACTGTACCTTAGGAAGAGCTGCTTCCATCGCTGGGTGACTCTGATCAAATATTAGAAAATTCTTCCTTAGCTAGCTATGAAATATGGCTCCTTATAAATTTCACTCATATGTTCTACTTACTTTCATTTTGGAGCTTCCTGGAATATGTGTCATCCCCCTTTTCACATAGCAAGTTTTCAAATATTTAAAGTTATTATGTTTCTGTTAACATATTCTTTTCCCCCAGCCTAACAATATCTGATTACCTGTATTTTTATGACATAATTTTATATGACATTATTTTCATAATTTTCTTTATGTGCTTTGAAGTATTTTAAACTTATTCTTTTTCTTAATGTCTTGCCTTCAGCCAGCATTAAAAACCTGTTCAATGTATGTTCATTGTTCTTTCCTCCCACCCCCAAATAAATTTTGGTATGAAAATACATAGGCAATCCTGCACGTTATTTTTTCTTCTTGGGAATTCACTTAACAGAGTAACATATGAATTTTCTGAGAAGCCTTGGATTAAAGTAACATGTTGGGCTTTCATTAATGTGGTGATTCACAAATGTATATGATCCTTTTTCTAAGGAAATATATTTATAGAATTTTTCAGAATAATGTCTGGAAATATATATATAAATAGATGTATTAATCTGCATGGAATATTTATTGTTAATAACATATACCTAACAAAATCAGAAATATAAGAAAACTGTACTTTGTTACTTAACAAAATCCTGTTTTGTTTTGTTTTTGACTCATGAGAAACAGGTATATTATGTCAAGTGATTAGAATATAAATTTTTTCTCGTGTTCACTAGAGAAAAGAGGAAAACGGGTAGGAGAAAATATATTTTAATGTACTCATGCTAGAAAAATGGAACTAATTGTTACTATAACACTTTTTATTAAAAATATATTCTTAATAAGACTTGTGAATAAGCCTCCTGAAATAAATATTTTACTTCTGTTTTGCTGGAAAGCATTCACTCTTTTTATTTCAGAAATCCAAAAAGCACTGGCAAATATAAGGACTGAACAATTTGCAATTCAAGTGGATTTCAAGTGTTAAAACACTAAGATTCTGTCAGAAATGTGTTACAATAAATGTAGAACTTTAATTACTAGAGTACACTGTACTATATCTAAGAACAGCAGATATAAGAAATAGGTATAATGAACTAAAAATGACTATTGCTCTGTTATTTGATATTAAATGACTAGAATTTTCTTGTTATAAAGTATCTGATGCATTTCATACCCATTCGTGAGCCAAATACCAGACTTATACTTACAAATATTACTTAACAATCTGAATTTAATTATTTCTTTATAATTATGATAAAGAAATATCTCAATTTTTCATTTTCTCTAGAAATTCCTACCTCCTGTTAGATGTTGTGTTTATACTGTGAATATAATATCTGCATAAGCAATTTTGAACATTTGCAAACAAATATATCCTTCCTATTGAATCACAATGTATTTGTATTATTTGGTATTAATAAGCTGTGAGAGAGACGAAAAGGAACTATCTTTGAGTTGATAAACTATCTTAACTCTGTGTCTGTTTTATTAATTAAAGAAAAGCAGTCTGTGCTACATATCATGGGGAAAGCAATTTGAATAGAAAAAAAGTAAGCTATACAAATTAAAATGGTGGCCATAAGCAATTAGAAAAGTGATTTTTATCTTAAACCTATGAATGGCAACCAAATTTCAGGTCAGAAATATGAACTCATTAAATGAATTTTAGACTGTTGAAGACATGTTTAAATAATGACAGCCTGAAGGAGCCTGAAGCAGGTCATTAAATCCATTGGGATTGGTGGTTTGATTTCATTTCCATCCAGACGGAGGTAGCGAAGATGAGGTCCATAACTGAAGGAATCGTGTTCTGCAGGCAATGTGATAGGAGTGGTAGGACATATTACAGAGACGTTCACATCTACGGAGACAAAGAAAGCATGGATAAATGAACTGGAATACAAGAGACTAAGGATGGGAAGACCAAGAGCTATTATAACAGTCCTGTGGAGGGTCTAGTGGCCTGGTCTATGAAAGTGGCAGAGAGACAAACCTTTTTCATGTAAGCTGGAAGTTATGCATATCTGTTTTATAGAAGTAACCCTGAAAAAATGTGCAACGTACACATAGTCATCTCAGTCCATACTTTGCTATGCTTAATACAGAGCACTAGAAAGGACATATTGTTAAAAGTTGTGATGGAAAAAAGTTGTATAAGATATATCACTTGTCTTATTCCTTTAGCAAGCCAGATAAGGCATGATTTGATTACTGTAGAATGAGAAAGGTAGTATTTGGGCATTAGAGGTGGAAACAATGGTTCAGAGCTGGTACTGAAAGAATGGGTAGGTGCATGGTCGAATGGAGGAATAGATGGATGCAAAGGAAGGAAGCCAGTCTATTATTAGAGAAGGTGCTTGAAAGTTACCTTAAAAAAATGCAAACACTCAAACTAGTTGTACATGATGATAAGTTTTTTATAAAGTGCAATTAATATAACTTTATATATGTGATATTTGCAGAAAACAACCTTGAATCTCCATACTTAAGTGTATTTAATTGGAAATGAAACATTTGCCAAGAACTGAATTACAAAAATTCAAACCAGGAACTATCCCGTCAGCCTTTTCATATGGTTAAGATGTGAGAAATCATGCACCTGCCTTGGATCAGAGCCCTTGGCATCAATGTCTATACTGAAGTTTAGGAGCATTGAGGAGAGAAAGCCTCTTAAACCAGCGAAATTCTGACAAGTGTGCATAATAGCTGATCTCAACCATGAATTCACGTACTCCTTTTAAATCCTATTTTGAAACTGTTTTGAGGAAGAGATCTTCCCTTAGAAGATAAGACCCAACTAACTTTGGCAATGACCTTCCTTTTGTGTCCTGACTTGTTCTGAAGGATTTTATGCTTACAGTGAGGGTGCTTTGTTCTGATCTTATGCCATTTTGTGAATTCAACTTGCTAAAAATAATGACTCTGTATAGCAGATTTATATTCATCAAGGTATTTTTTCTTACATATATTATAACCTTATCATGACACAACCTGTATTGGGCAACATTATTATTCTCCCCACCTGGGCATTGCTGAAATAGTGGTTCAGACGGGTAAGGCAATGTGCACCAGGCATTTCAGCAAGTAAGTGGCAGAGCGGAGTCCCAGCCTCTTCCCTTTCCTACTACACAGGGTCCCTTGCCTGCTGGAGAGATTATGTCCTTTCTGATGTGTTATCTCCTATCCTTATCACCCTTATGACCCATAACCCATGCATGTGTGAATAAATAGAATGTAAAAACAAGCATTCTAAATTTAATTATATTTTCATAAATTAATTATAATGTTTCTGAGAGTACCAAGAAGTAACTTGTTCGAATAGATAACATTTTTGTCAAATTTAAAGTCCCCTAAGGTGTTCAGAAGAAATAAGTATTTCCATCATTTTGGATAAGAAAAGTTCACTGTCCTATAAATTCTGAGAACTCTTCATATAAGAGGTATGTTTCTTGGCAACCACTTCATTAACAACTAGACTAGATTATGAGGTAAGAAGAAGTAAGTACTTTAGCAGTTATTATAATGCATTGTGATACAATGGTGAGCCAAGAACTCTTGCCAGGGAAATTCTTCTTTTCCATTTCTTTTCTTGGAATATAGAAATGACCATGCTTGATATCTACATTAAGCAGCAAGTAAATCAATTTCTCTTTGTTGATGTTGTTGCTGTGAAAACGATTTTTACCTCTATTGATAGAAATTTCTCTTAAGTCTCATATTCTAGGCATTGAAGAAAAATGTGCTATGATAATAATGTTGGAGTGGGGGAAAAAACACCTAATATGGGAAACCTTAGGTTCAGGTCCTGGCTATTATACTTATCCTTTGTCCTTGGAAAAATAGCCTCACTTAGTTGAGCCTCAGTTTTTCTTTCTTCAGAAATTCCTAGTAATAGCACACAAGGTTCTTTTGATGATTAATTTGTGGTTCTTAAAGTGTGGTCCCCGGACCAGCAGCATCCATACTACCTGAGAACTGCGTGGCTAGACCCCACCCCATACCTGTTAGGTGGGAAACCCAGAGGCTGGAGCCCAGCAGCCTGTGTTTTATAAGCCCTCCAGGTGGTTCTGATGCACATTAAGGTATGAGAATGATTGGAAAATAGAAATATATGAGAAAACTTTGAAAAAAACTCTCTAAAATAAAAGTGGAGAAAGAACAGAGTCCTCTTCTTTGTGTAACTTTGTAAAACTATGTAAGTACCTAGCATAGGTGCCCAACTATGTGTTGAATTTTGCTCTCTCACTCCTGAACACTCTCATTCTCAAGGTCCCACTTCAGGGGAATTCCCAATTCACAAATAGTGCTCTGTGTGGAATCCCTTTAAATTAACTTCCTACATCAAACGTCTATGGGACTTTTGTTGTCAGGTAAGGAATGCACCTGTAGAAGCACAGAACTTTCATCAGGAAAAAATTACATTTATTTAGGTTGATATTAGCTGCTGTACTATTTGGTTCAGTGCACAGATTCAGCTATTAACATTTTTTTTTCTGTTGCATCTTTTGCTTTAACTACAAGATGAAACAGTGTGTCTCATCACCATGGAAAAAAACCACTGCGGTGGGAGCTGCCTGCTCATGAGTTCCTGGATTTTATGCTCAAGTATGCTGTTAGAAAAAAACCAAAAAATATTGAAAAACTGAAGAATACCCAGTGCAAAATAGTCTATTCTTATAGGTTGGATGTTTATGTAATTATTTGCTTAATGAAAAGTTTAGTGAGTAATAAGCAGGCAGCACAACCTTCTGACAATTATCTGTGTCATTTTCCTGCAAACTATCCAATTGATTCTCATTTTAGGAATGTATTTTATAAGGTTGTTCAGAAACCTCTTCAAGATTAGCTTTCTAAAGGGCTTATGCTAGGGTGGAGCATGCATGGATACTTGCCAGGCTGGTATCATCCCCTGTAGCTGGACCAAGATATCGTCTACATCTACACCTGAGTCATCCTGGCCTCAGGCATAATTGTGAAGATGCTAAGTTTGCCTTTAACGTCTCCAGCCCCTTCTTTCTATAACCACTTCTTCCCTTCATGGCACCTCTGCCTCCAAGACACTTTGCACTCATCTCTCACACGGGGAGGAGGAAGGGTACGCTGGGACGAAGTGAGAGAGTAGCATTGACATATATACACTACCAAATGTAAAATAGATAGCTCGTGGGAAGCAGCTGCATGGCACAGGGAGATCAGCTGGGTGCTTTGCGACCACCTAGAGGGGTGGGATAAGGAGGGTGGGAGGGAGACGCAAGAGGGAAGGGATATGGTGATATACGTATGCATATAGCTGATTCACTTTGTTATACAGCAGAAACTAACACAACACTGTAAAGCAATTGTACTCCAATAAGGATGTTAAAAAAAAAAGCTATTTTCAGGAAAGGAGTGTGTATTCTACCTTGTTGACTGCCATTAGTCCTAAGGAGTTGCCAACTTCCAGGGACATTTATTTCAATTTCAATTGAGCAAAGCCTTAAAGTACAATATTGGTTTCCCATGTATGGTCCCCAGAACATCAATCTCAGCATCCCTAGGAAACTTGCTAGAAATGAAAAGTCTCAGGTCCCACCAGACCTACTCAATCAGAAACTCTGTGATGGGGCCACCCATTTGTGTACTCTGAAGTTTGAGAAACCCACTGATCGAAAGCAGAAATTCTGACTAGGGTGATTGTAGGCATCAGCTGTCCTGTAGGTTTTAGGACAGAGGTCCCTTTCTGATACCTCCTAAATCATATTCCTTCTATTACTATTCATGAGGTTGCTTGTGGCTGGGGTACACTTTCTTCAATAAGTCTTCCCACTGAGGCAGAAATATCAGAATCTCCTCAGAGTAAAAGAAGATAGAGACATTTAGTTTCTCCAACAGGTAATAGCCCTCTGTAGATTACTAAAATCCACTTTTCAATTTGCAATTTGAACATTTGAACTTCTTGGTTCATTGACACTGTCTGTGAATAGACAAAACTTGAAAATACACTAAAAAAATATCTAAGGGCATGAGAGCTGGAGAGAAAATGAACATTATCGATGTTCTTAAAGAAGATATAGAATAAATTTAATAACCATGAATATCTTAGTCAAAGGCACACCCTGATGGTTACTTACTTTTAATTTTGTTATGATCGAGGTGAAGGTGCTGCAGATGAGCACTGATTTTGGGGACCTTTGTGAGTTGATTGTGAGACAGTTGAAGATCTAGAATTGATGATACATTAAAACCACTAGAAGGGAGGCCAGCATCTGATAATTTGTTGTGGTTGAGTCTCAGGAAGGCCACTTTAGGAATCACATTAAAATAATTTTCTGGTATTCCTTCAATGGAATTGTTGTCTAAAAACAGCTGCATAGTATTGGCTGGTAATCTTGGTGGCATATTCCTCAGGGAGTTCTTAGCCATATTTAGCTGCATGAGGTTCTTGAGTCCTTTAAAGGTGTCTCTTTGAAAGGCATTGTCTAATAGTTTATTGTGCTGCAGGTCAAGAAGGGTCAGGTTCTCCAGATTGCTGAAGGTCCCTTGAGGAATTCTGGACACCTTGTTTCTAGCTAATTGTAATTGTTCTAAACTTCTTGGCAATGGAGAAGGTACCTCCTCTAGCTCATTATCTTCCAGGAATAAGAAAAGCAGCTTCTTCAGTTGGCTCAGGGCTCCTTTTTCAATTCCATAGTTGGTTATTTTGTTCTTGTTTAGATTTATCCATCTCAGCTGGGTGGCATTCTCGAATGGCTTCTCAGGAATGGTTTCTATCAGGTTGTTTTCAAGATAAAGATACCAGATCCTTGATGGTATAGCAGGGATTGCTTTGAGAGCCCGGTTTTCACAGTACAAAGCGGTAGGGAAACTGGGGGGACAGAAACATTCCCTGGGACAATGGAAGTCATGCACCATCCAGTCCTCTGGATCATTTGCCTCATAGACCTGTCTCACACTTCGAGTCCATACAGTATCTGTTATGAATAACACCCAGATGATGAAACAGATTGTGGTTGCCATTTTAGTACCTAGAGTAAGGGATACAATTGTCATGTTTAAGGATCTTGACCTTTAGATAACTGCATGCACCAAAATGATCCATAAACATTGCTTCTTCAAGGGGGGTGGGGAGGTAAAGACATGTCAGCATTTTATACATATTTATCAACCAATACCCATCTATTAAAGACATGTCAGCATTTTATACATATTTATCAACGAATACCCATCTATTTAGTAGGCACTATATGCAAAGCATTTTTGCAAACACTGAAACTGACTCACCAACTTGTAACTTTCTGGTTTTAACCCAATCACAATGAAAACCAAGAAAGAAAAAGCAAATTTTAGGAACTCTTAAGTGCTTTTCCATTTCAAGCTATTTAATGCAAGGAAGTTAACTGAAATCCAGAGTTGAACACACGAGTACAAAAAAGTGACCTTTTAATAACTCAGATTTAGAGTCTATGTTGTTCCTAAGAAGTTGGCATATGCTTTCACTTTTACTCCTAAATGAGCAGAACATCTGGATGAGATTTCCCAGGCTCTTTGGCCCTTCAACCAAAGAAATAGAGAGATCAAAGAACATTTTAGCAACTTTTTGTGAAGGAAAATTTTAGGATTTGAAGAAAAATGTGTGATTAATCTCTTGCTCTGTTGCTCAAGTTCTCAGGTAAGTTTTATTTTGGGGGTTTAGGGAAAGACTTCTGATATTTTAAGTAGAGGATCAAGTTGTTTAGCCAAGAAATTTGGATTATGAAACTCTATATATAGATATAGCTATAGATGTTGATACAGATATATATCACACTTACATAAGTAAGCGGTGTTACTATGGTTGATAAAAAACAAAACGAAACAAAGAACATGCTCAGGATACAGGTGGATCTCCATATTTTCAGTATGGATGCTAACAGAGCAAAGGTTAACACTTACTGATATGTGATACATTTAAAAGACATAAATCCTCCCCGTTGAGTTTCAACAAGGTTATGGGAACAAAGAACTATCCCAACAGGAAAATAATATGTATCTATATAACAATAACGGTCTTATCAATGTACATTTAGTTCAAACACTTGGTAATAAAGACCAAATAAATTTCACTGATTCCTTAGGAAGAGATAAAATCAGCATCATTTAGAAATGCTGATCTTTCAATTTTGCCCCTAAATCGAGGGAAATGACAAGCACAGGGCAGCTTCTGCAAGCTGTCAAATTTCTTGAGATTGCAGAATACTGCTCTGGTCACCTTCCAACAGAGACACATTAAAACATTTTTTTTTTTCAGAATAGGGATTTGCTTTAGTTATTGAAGCAGTAACCCTGCCTCTGATGAATCATAACTTTGAATTCTTAACTTTAAGAGTTTTGAAAAGCGTAAAATAGTTTACCTTGCTGTCCAGGAATGTATCGCTGAGTCCTGTGTCTGGATCTGAAGTTTGCTAAAATCAGTTAAGAAAAAAAAAAAAAAAACTTTGACTAGAAGAATTTGTTTTTATTTTATGCTGTCTAGCCTCCTACGAGAAAAAATAAAACCTCCTCTGACCAGTCACCATGAACACCTTTGATCTATTGTTTCCACTTTGACAGAGCTTCAGAACACCGCTTACCTCAGTTTTCTTGGCTCTTCCTCGTCCCTTTCTATTGGTCACTGCTCATTCAAAGTAATGGATTGACCCAGGCTCCACTGTCGTGTTTTGGTGAATCCTCCCTAATATATATGCATCCATGGCTCCAGCTTTAACCCCTCCAACAACCACAGCACCTCAGTACCTACGTAGCCCAGCACAGGAAATTCTGACTTTAATCTCAAGAACCTATAACAAAATTCAGTGCAACTTTCACTCTGAGTTCACAGTCCCAAAGATACTGTAATGCACTGATCTGGAGGCCTGATCTAACAGCAAGAAACTAAAAGCAGTTTTGATTTCAACTACAACAAAAAGATTTTAAAGCATTTTTCTCTAGATGATCTTTTTGAAAAATTGGATACAAAGACATAAAGACCAATGTTTTCTGTTTATATGGAAATATTTTATTCATTTTTTTGTATAAAACAGATGCTGGGATTCTATTTAGATATATTGTTTTTGGTCAAGGGGAAAAGATAAAAAATGTATTTGAAAAATTTAAAAGTGAAATCAGGAAAGCTCTACCTGATGTTGGCACTAAATATGGTGTATAGAAATAACTGTTTTCTAGAAATAATTTTTGTGTCTCTATTTCACATTGGGAGCTTTATTCCAAATAATTATTAAAATGAGATTTTTCTTTCCTGCATTATAAAAGATGTTTTGCATTTAGGCCATTATAGGACATTCTGCTGCACTGTTTTGTTTTTCTTTAACATACAAGTTTAGGATAATATGTCTTCCAGTTCTTGTAATTTGAGGGAAAAAAAATGGTATGCCTCTTAAGGAAAGACAGAAAGTTTTGAAAATCTCATTTTCAGATATTACCCTGCTGATTGATTGTAATCATTTTGTTTTTCAAAATCTATCGTATTCTGGGAAAAGGGAGTTGTATTGATATCACTCATTCAACACTGCCCACATAAATATTATCAAAGATAGAACACAGTAAAGAGGGGAGAGCACTGGACTCAAAAATTTTTTTCTGAACCACTTACTTCCTTTCTCCTAAACACAGTTTTGTCATCTACAACATACCGCTGGGGGCTTCCCTGGTGGTGCAGTGGTTGAGAGTCCGCCTGCCGATACAGGGGACACGGGCTCGTGCCCCGGTCCGGGAAGATCCCACATGCTGCAGAGCGGCTAGGCCCGTGAGCCGTGGCCGCTGGGCCTGCGCGTCCGGAGCCTGTGCTCCGCAACGAGAGAGGCCACAACAGTGAGAGGCCCGCGTACCGCAAAAAAACAAAACAACAAAAAAAACATACTGCTGGACTACCTCGCAAGGTTGGCCCTAATTTGTTGTAAATGATTAGGAAATGTTAGCCTTTCTGTAGCATTAGCCCTACACTCTCAACTGAAAAATACCTTTAATTTTCAGAGCCTTGATAGCTTAACATCAAATTCAGACATGATCTCTTAGTAGCCCAACAGGTACACTCCTATCATATTTTAAGAAAAAAATCAAGTGTTAATTTGCTTTTGTCACAACAATGATCTCCTCTCTCTACTGCACTTTTCCTTTTCTCTTTCTTCTTTTTCTAAACCCTCAGTATAAAACAACAGATGATGTCTGAATCTGCACGGCCCGCTTTAGCTACTCTCTTATTTCTTAATTTTCTTTTTTAGCCAAACTTATTTTAGTCATTTCTTAATTCTATTACACAAATTTTGCTATGTGTCCATTGTAGGAAAATTAGTTGTACATTGGCTGCCTCCAATTTCTGTTTCTTATTCACCATTCCACCCATGATTCACCCATCAAAATAAGGTTTCTAATCCCTCTGCTTCCCTCACATTGCTCTAACAACAACAACAAAAAAGCAATAACCTTCATATTTACTAATCTGTTGAAGTCTTTTAGTGTTTCGCCTACTTGACTTGTGACTTTTGGCAATGCAGACCCACCCCTTTAATAAAATGTTTCTTGGACTACATTCTCTCCTAGTTTTTCCTCCCCTTTCATTGTGACTTCTCTCTATCTATGTTCTGAAGCTCTCTGTTTCCTCTAACAGTTTTTTAAAAAGCTTTTCTAGCATTTAAGTCTCTTTGAGATTCTAAGATCTCAAAGATTTTTAAACGATTCCAAGGTTTTAACCATTCCCTTTATTATGATGACTCCTGGGGCTCTTTCTTCAATCTAGCCTACGGAAGAAAAACTGCACTCCAATGTGTGTATCCACTTGCTTTCTAGACATCTCCTGTTGCAGATCTCACAGCCATATATCTAAAATGAAATTCACTATCTCCCTTTAACTGCTCTTGTCACTTTATACTTTTGAGTGACGCTATCATCTTATTCAGTCCCCTAAACCAGAAATCTGGAAATCATTCTCAACTCTTCCTTCTTATTTTGTGAGCATATGATAGCAATCACATTTTAAGGACCCTGAGAGACATGATATAAATAAAAATGATCATCTACAATGCTTGCCAGGTTTGGTATCATTGTTTCCAGACTAAAATATAGGATGTCTTCTGCTGTTAGTATAATCTCTGTTTGTCTATGTCTTAATTTTTCCCATTACAATTCAATCTACCCTTCTTTGATTACTGATTCCTGAAGGATGGGGACTTAACTCTTCATTAGGACTGCTTAAGTGGAAGTTCAATAAATTAAATTAAGACAATGGTGCGAACCTCTGAGTCATGCTAGTTGTTATAAGAATTAATGGAAGACTCTGCCCAGTCTTATCTGACTGTGCTAAGAGGGAAAAATGAAGCCTAATGTGTAACGATGTGGCTTTGAAATTGTCCTTCTAATGACAGACTAATATTTTAGAAGTCCTTGGGGCTTTGGACATGGTAGGTATCCAATAACTATTTACCAAATGAGCAAATGAACAAATAAACGCATAAGGCACATGTATCATTTTGATAGTTATGATTTTTTTGATCAGCATAACTACTATGTGTATAGGAATATGGTGAAGAACCTTCAAAATATGGTTAAAAAAATGTGAGTTAGAGTCTTCCTGTTGCATCTTACTAGCTGTTTGTGCGGGCACAGGTTATTTAACCATCGTAAGCCTAAGTCTACCCATAATGCACCTGTTCTGACTACTATGAAGGGTTGTTTGAAAATCAAAGAAGATAATGAAGGTGAACATGTCAGAAGGCCCAGAAATTTCTTTCAGCAGAGAATGTGATAGTTGGTATCTTGGCCTTCCTGAGAGAAGTCCTAGAAACTTGAGATGGAGTTAAAGTCTTGGTGGCTTAACCTCTTTTCCTTCTGTTAGCACGTTTTGATGTTTCCTGTTTGCTTATCTTGCTTGCTTCTACTTCTTAGTAAAAGGGAGGATGCTTTGCTAAACTGTCTTAGACTGGGGAATTTGTCTTGTTGCATTCCTAAAGATCGTTGACATTTAAAAAAAGAAGGCGATGCATAAAGGTATAAAAGACACGAAACTCTAGTAGGATTTCAAATTTGTTGGCATCTATGTTAGCAATAGTTGGACTGTTAGGTGCTCCCAGGACCTATGTTTATGTCCAACTGACTTTACGTTTACTAAGAGAAATAATTTTCTCTTCATAGATCAATTTTAGCCTGTTTAACTAAATTCTGTCAAAAAATTTAGAAATATAAAAGGAATTCACTAAAATATATAGCTGACACACATGCATATACATGTGTATTTAAATTTTTTCAAAATAATACATTTAAAATATAGCAATGACACATTTAAAAGGTCAAAATTACTACAAAACTGATAATGAACCAAGCAATCCCCCATCCCACACTTCAGTGTAAGTCCCGCTCCCAAGAGGCCATTGTTTTCAACTCTATTCTGGATTTCTTTTAATATTTACTTCAATATCCTTGCTTGTACTTTTTGTTTGACTTATCAATTTTAAACATCAACTATTTTATTATTTTTTTTATTGGAGTATAATTACTTTACAATGTTGTGCTAGTTTCTGCTGTACAATGAAGTGAATCAGTTATATGTATACATATAACTCCTCCCTCTTGGACCTCCCTTCCACCACCCCCAATTAGATAAAGATTTAGCACATTTGCTCATTCCCACTCTTACCCCACCTGCAACCATTATTCCTTTCAATAACTCCTAATGTATGTATACCACAAACTTTGATTAAATATTTACTGCATGTTATTACATAATATAAATATTGTTTACTGCTGAAGAAAACAGTGCAAAATTAGTTTAATTCCTTCATTGTATTGCACTTAATTGCCATATATATATATATATACACACATACATATATATGTGATGTTATCTATACATATATATCTATGTCACTAATATTTTCCAAAACAGAATTATTTCTCAAACAGAATTATAAAACCATTTTGGAAATATTTTGCACCCAGAGGGTAGGGTAACATAGTATGCTGGTTAAAAGTCAGGTCTGCTTCGGCTTGAATAAATCTCTCTTATTTACTAGCTGTGAAATATTGAACAATTATTTATCTTTGCCTTAGTCTTCTCATCTGTAAATTAAGGATAATAATAATATAAATAATCATAGCAATAATACCGCCTCATAGGATTGTTATGAAAATTAAATGAGTTAGTATTTTTAAAGCACCTAGAACATGGTAAAAGTGTTCATAAAAAAAAAACAAACCCAGAAATATTAAGTTCACTTTTTTCTCCTGGGAGATATTTCTTCTGGAATTACATATCCTCCTACTTCAATCTAGTTTGCTTGCTGTTGTAAACCAACCTAAGCAAATTTGGTAAATGACAATTTTTAAGTTCTTTATGGTACATTTCAGTTGACTCATAATTAATGAGGGCTATAGGAATCTTCCCCTACAACCTACAAAGAGGTGTTAAGTTTGATGAAAATAAGTTCAACTGTATGTTACATAACAGGCCTTTATTTTGCACCAAATATTTAAAAAATTCATGAAGTGAGTCTCCATTATAAGATTTCTTCAAATGTTAACTAAGCTTACCTAAGGCGTCAAAACTAATGCAAATTCAATATCTTATAATAACCTATAATGGAAAAGAATAGATATATGTATGTATAACTGAATCACTTTGCTATACCTCTGAAACTAACACAACATAGTAAATCAACGATATGTCAAAGAAAAAAAACCAAACAACAAAATCAGCTGTCTCTGACAAAGTACTGTCTTTTAAAGTACATTTATGAATAATAGAATCCTTGGTCTCTGGTCCAGTGAGATTGTTGTGGTCCTGGACTTCCTTCACCCATCTCCTGGGTTAGATCCCTTGTTACTTTCTGAATCTTGTGTTCTGTTCTTTCTTGGTTAACTCCACAGCATTGGGGGAACACAGCTTCTGATCACTTCCTGTGCACGTGAGTTACCTCTCTTTTTTTGTGTGTGTGTGAAGTCACGTTTACAAAAATGTGTTTACTCAGCCCATCCGCTTAACTGACATTTCGACTAGATACAATTCTAATTTGAAATAGTGGTCCTTCCAAATTTTGAAGATACTCGAGAAAGTGATTGTCTTGTTGCTTCTTGAGTTGAAATAGAAAAGGTTAATAAAATTTTAATTTTCAGTTTTTAGAATGTGACCTTTTCTGCTCTCATTAAACTTTTGAGATTTTCCTTTCATCTTCAGTTTCTGAACTATTACAACAATATGCCTTGAGAGGGTGTATTTCACTCACTCACTGGGTACCCAGGGAGTCCTTTCAATCTGGAAATTCACGTCCATATGGTCCATCCATTTTTTTTCTATTTTCTCTTTTTGAAAGTCTTAGATGGTGCACCTCCTTGTTACACTGTCTAAATCTTTGATCTCTTCTTTTCTGTTTCCATTATCAAAAGATTTTTATGCTTTCCAACAGATTTCCTTAATTTTGTCTTCTTTAAAATTTCTAAATAGGAAATAACCTTCCATGCATAGTTTAGCCTTTGTATATGAAGCGTCCTGAGGCTATGCTGTCCAAAATTTATCTGAAACTAGTAGCACACCCTGTCACTTATAAGCTATTTATGTTTTGATTCAATTTTGATATTTATGACTCTCTCTGGTGCGGGTTCCTCCAAGGCTCTACAAGAAGACTTTGAATACCTAATCAAAAGATAAAAATAAAAATATCTCTGTGATTCTTGGGTGAGCTGTGTTACCAACTATCCAGAACCAATATGCTCTAGGATTGTTCTCCTCCAGCTTCTCAAGCTCCCTCCATTTCTACAAATGTTCCACCTTAGCACTATTGGCTTTCAGAGGATACTAAGATAACAGGAAGTGAGCAACTTGAAAGCCAATTAGTTTAAAGCTCGCTTCCAAAGCACTTCAGAAGGGGTCTCTTACAAGAAGTCATTTCATCAGAATAGTGAGAATTAGACTCATAATGTCTCCAGAATGTTGAGGAGATCCATTGAGTCAAATATGTATTCTTGTTCTCCTTAGCTTCTTATCAAACTGCCTTCCAGGGCATCCCAATCAGTCCTATGCTGTTGCAGCATTTCACTCTCAATTTCTTCCTACATGTCGTATAATTTTGATTATAATTTATATAATTATAATTGTATTTATACTCTTCTTAGTCAGCTGACCGTAGAGAAAGCCCCCATGAGCCCCCGTGTACTTGATGAATCAGCACTGCTGAGCAATTGAGATTAGGCTAGATAGATCAGGTAATACTAGGTTTATGAGTAGTTAATGTCAAATTGTTGTTTAGCTTCCCCTTGGGTCCAGTTTCTTAAAAGGATAGTAATTATTTGCTAAGTATAAGCATATCCTTGCTTTGGAAAGCTAGGGTTTTAATTCTCTTACTAAGGCTTACCACACACTACATATAGCAGCCTGACCTACTATGAACCCTTTAAATATCATTTAATCTGATGAGTGATAAGTAGCAGGATCACTGTGACCTCAGCTGTCTGGAGAGCCTTCTCTTGCCATGGGACAAACTCAAATCTTACAGCTTCTCAGCACCAGACTCACATGCAGTAATATGTGGCTTCCAAAATTCAAAGAGACTATTCATGTTCCTAGTGGTCATAGAGACATGGTTCAGCAAACTGTCTTCACTTTAGAGAGCTAGCCCAACTTTTCTTAGACCTCTTAACCTATAAAATAAATCAATAACTTGACAGCCCTATAGTCTTCCATTGTATTTGGCTCCAATGTGTTGGCATTCAAGTGTCTAATTAATGTATCTAGCTAATAAAGTTTACCCTCTAGGTTGTATCACATGATGTTCTGTGAGATGGTATTTCTGCAGGCTATAATGTGGTACAAAGCCAAGGAGTTAACACAATCCAGAAACAGTATGGCAAAATTATATTACTGTTCCTGCCTGGTGAAATAAAACAGACTGCTTCTAGTAATTTTGTTTATTGGAATAGAGGAGAAAGACATTATTCAGATCAGTTGCTTTATACAAAGTACTAAGAGCTATAATGATTTGGACCCCATATGGAACAGCAGTTGCAACAGAAGTTGCCATCTAATTAAACTTTGGAAAATCCAATTTTATCTTCTCAAACTATCCTTCCACTACTAAACACAAATGAGAATCCGCTGAGGATCATTAGCCCTGCACTTTTAAGTCACTAAAGATGGCACTAATATTTCTGATTTTTATTGAAGCATTATTGCTATTAGTTTGATATTTTTGTAGGAGTAGGAAGCTCTGCAATTTTCAACTTGGTATTTCCAATCAAAATGTTCCTTTTGCATGGGTTACAGAGCTGATATAAGAATCCATCATATTTTGAAGTCATCTATTCCAGCTGTCCAAGAACTTGGGTAATAAATATGGGAAGGATAAAGGTAGCTTCTCCACTTGTCATTTTAACATCAAAATACCCTCACTAGTGGACTGCAGAAGTGTCCTGTGTCCCCGGGAATTAGTGTGTTTCAAAACCATGTTTTCTTTCACAGGGCACAGTTACTTTGGTAACGAACTCTGGTTCTTTTAGGCGAAGACTAGGTAAAAAAAAAAAAAAAAAATAGTAGTACACACTTGAGATATCATTGCAAAGTACTTATTTAAGACAAGATGGCCTCTCTTTCATTCTGGTGACTCGAGGTCCATGATTTACCTATGTTTTAAAAATTCAGTGGAGGGCAGAAGTTCCATATCATATGTCATAATGACACACCCAAGGCTCTGATGAGCAGTTCTGGAGGGTTATTAATTTCACAAATCAAATAGCTCTACAGAGGACTTCACACCTCTTTCATTCCCAGAAATCTAATTCTCCATTGGCTGTTAAGTTCTTTTTGGATCAGACTATTTTGACTTTGTACTGATCCTGATATCTATTAATGGAAAATGTATCTGTTTTACTCATTGGGAGTTAAATGACACTACGTTATCTCTTCCACTCCAGATTTGCCCTTCCTCACTGAAATCAGGGAATCAATTTTCATTGCTATGCCTTCCACCAACAATTCATGGACATCACTAAAGTCTTTTTAAAGATACTGGTATTCCCATCTCCAATATATGTCTCAATTGGTGAAGATGGATGGGTGGATTATACATGATAAAAACCCATTTTATCATATAGTATAAGAATTCCATTTTGTGAAAATTTTTATTTTGTGCTTCTATACTATGCCAAGGAATCAACTTCATTTAATGTATGCTTCCGTTGAGTTCCATTTTGCAGTGTTTCAGCAAACTAACAGACTCCCAGCTCCTTAAACTATGTTAATGGATCCACAGTCTCTGAAAGTACACTCATATAACTAATTCAGCTTTATCTAATGTTATCATTCTCTCTCCTTGGTTGAGTACCCTCAGAATCCATCCATCTTTTCCAATATTTAGCCAATATAAGTTAGGCCATTCCTGTAGTTCATTTATAACAGTATTTCCATCTCTAGATTTTACTTTCTAATTGATACCCTGTTGCTCCTTCTTATTATAGGTGGGCATCATTGAAGGCTAAGGGGAATGGGGCATGAAAAGAATAAACTCCCTCCTAAAGTTAATGCCTTGAGTTGAGGAACTAGTTGCATCTTCAAAAAGGAAGGAATTGCTTTACAAATCAAGTAGTGTGGGGCTCTTTCAGCAAACAAAGGAGGCTCGGTGGGGCTGAGAACCATGACCACTCCTTCTCATCTGTATCTTATTGTCTAATCCCTATGCCAATTCTTGGGTGGCCCTCTATTTCCACATCAGTGGCTAACTTTGTTGGACTTATGAACAAATTGGACTTACTAATGTGCTCTTGGAAGGAACTCGTTTGTACGTAGGGGACTTACTGTATGGTTTTTCAAAGCCTTACCCTCAGGAAATGTGTCATTTCCGGTAACTATACAGGGCCCGTGTCCCATTTTTGTGGGTCACTGTCATCCAGACTCTTACCTCTGAATAATTTCAGGGTTCTGACTGCCTTTTACCTAAGCTATGCAGATAACCAATGTGAATTCCCCAATATTTCCCAACAGTCTGATGTCAATAATGGATTTCTGGTATTGATATCTTTTTCTACTAGACTCCTTGGCTATAAATAACAGAGAATAATTCCGGGTGTTTCAACAAAAAAAGGGTTTCTTTGAAAATGATAGGTGGAATCACGTAAATGAGAAGAGGGTGGAAGAGTGAACCTGGAAAACAGGCAGAAGATAAGGAAGCTTTTAAAAACTAGATAGAAATCATCTGGCTGGGAAACATTGCCATTACTGCTGAATATCACTGGAACCAGAGGGTCTTACCAACAGCCTTCACTGGGGGCCACTGCAGATGAATTCTAAGCCAAGACCACGCCTCTCCTTGGCTAAGCCTGCCATAAGCTCCACCCTGGCTTTATGAGGCTGGGAAGAGAAGAGATACTTAGGGGCTACTGAGCCCTACTAAGATTACAATCAAGGGCAGTTTTCTACATATAAGAAAAATGTCTGGAGGTGGGACAGATGAAAAAGTGCCAGACCTTTACTCAGGAATATGTAATTGCCTGATTAAAAGCATGAACTGGACACTTTTCGGCACAGAAGCCTTCATGATCGTCCCTTGCTTACTCCAGGACTCTGTCTTGATGTGTCCCCCACCCTGCATCCACAAGCTCTCTGCTATATCCTTACCCAGATTTTTGCAGTTTTCTGAATTTACTGTTATATCTTCACTCCAAGCGTTGCTTGTGATGCTTGCTCAACCAAAATCCCCTTACCACCCATCCATCTGTAGAACACAACAAATACAGCATCAACGAAGGCATTCAATACTACTCTCCTTTAGAAATAAGTACATGCTCCTGTTAGAACCTACTTACCCAATGTAGACTCAATTCCAGCTAACAATTTGTGATTGTTTCTCTGTCTTCTACGCTACAAGTTTCTTGATGACAGGCAATTCTTTTTTTGTTTGTCGTTTTGGCCTTGGAACCCGATTGAAATTCCCGACAGATATTTATTGCAAAAACATTTCTCTTTATATAACAATTTAATCAGGCTGAGGTGTGATAAGCGGGAAGGCAGCCATTAAACAAGGCTGTCAATGCGGCAGGATCGTCTCCTCCTGCTGATGGGTGTGGCGTAGTCATGGCCGTTCATTAGAAATTAAAGCGGAACTGAAATCCATTTACTGCCTGATGGCGTGGAGCGCTGTTGTTACAGCTTAACCCAGCGTCTCCCGTATGCTGTGAGGCCGGCATATGTCAAGCAGCCTCCAGCTGTAATTCCAAGAAGGATCACTTTCATATGCTTTCCCTATGGCCCTGGACAGTTAGTTGAGCTCAGATACACTTGATTTTCCTGGAGCCACAGATTGGAGGCAGCAGGAAGAAGGAGTGGAGAGGTGACAGGGAGAAGGGCAGGCAATTCTTTTTCTGCCTTTTTCCCCCATTGACTAACAGCATTGTGCTGGTATATCATAGGGGCTCAACGGATGCTTATAGGATGAGGAAGATAAATTGAATTTGGTCAATAGTTCTCATAGCCCTTTTAGTCCAATTTTAACTCCCTAACAAAATAATTTTAAGCTACCTGTCCCCTTGAATTTTAAGCATTTAATTCTTAACTCTTCTCTCCATTGTGAGAGAAGAGTTATTGGTTATAAAATATTTAATATTATTAATAATTAGCATATTTATCGTTTATCTCAATAGGAATTTTCAGTTCTACTGATTGTAACTACTCTCTGGGATTGAATAGTCCAATTAATTTCTTCCCTGTGTATAGGTTTTTCCTTTTTTTTCTTTTTTTTTTTTTACTAAATACTTTAGGCATTTAGTAAAACTTTTAGGGCAAAAATCACCTATGAATATGGGCTTTTTTATTTTCCTCAAATTTTAAAATATGTTAGAGAAAAATAGTTTTAAATAAAAACATTGCTGTAGTAGTTTCCTCACTGGAAGGTAAATTATTTTTTTAAAGGATAGCTAAAGATAGTATGTAATTAAATGCTAAACACTGACTTCAACTATACACAAGAATTCAGTGAGAACTGGATTATAATGGTTAAGAAAGTCTCCAGAGTCAGGAACCTAACTAGCTGTGACTTTGGGTCACTGACTCAGCCCTTTCCATTAGTAAAATAGAGGCAATGATGACATTACCTCATTGGTTGTTTTGAAAATTAGGTATAAATCAATATATAAAACACATAGAACATTGGCAATCATCAAAGTTTAGCTGTTAACATCACTGCTATTTTAAGGAATAAGAGCGTCAGAACGCTAAAGGGAAAGGTCTAACTGGAATTGTAGTGAAAAGCTGGTTCAAGAAATGTCCGTCGGGGGACTTCCCTGGTGGTCCAGTGGGTAAGGCTCTGCGTTCCCAATGCAGGGGGCCCAGGTTCGATCCCTGGTCGAGGAGCTATATCCGACGTGCATGCTGCAACTAAGAGTTCGCATGCCGCAACTAAGAGCTTGCATGCCACAACTAAAGATCCTGCAGGTGGCAACTAAGACCTGGTGCAGCCAAACAAATAAGTATAAAAAAAGAAAAAGAAGTGCCTTTTTTTAAAAAGTAAGAAATGTGCCTCAAACACACCTTAATGAATCAGGAAACTGGCATTCTGTTTGTTTATTTAGCCAGACTTCAAGTGTGGCTGATTGTGTTAATTGTCCATATAGGCCTCTCTTGTGTTTTGTTAATATTTTGCAGTTTTTACCATTTGCTTTTCTTGTGCCCCTCCTTATGAACAATACTTTTAATCTAATATACACCTTTTGGTTTGTATTTGTTCCTTTAAAATATGTATCTTTATATTAACGCATTTTTAATTTATATAAATGTTATTGGTTATATCTCACTGTTTCTTACTTTTTAAACCAGCAAGTTCTTTTTACGATTCAACCTTACAATGTGTACCTCTTGTCCACGACCTGCAATTGAAAGTCTGACTTTTTCTTTAGCAGATCTTTTAAAAACTGCTAGGATGTTGTATGACAATGTTCTTTCCGTGTTCTTGTTGGAATAATCTTTCATGTTCCTGGCTAGAAACCACATCCATATTTTCCATATTCCTAACTTTGGATAAGATGCCTTCTTTTTCTACTAAAATGATGCCATTCCTAATTGAGGCATCAAAAAAAAATTTTTAAACTCTAAAGAAAAAAATGTTTGGTGCTATTGTTTGACTACCATAGCTAAAGTACTGAAGAAGTGTAATATAAACCTACTTTTCTTGAATAAAACCAAATAAAATGTGTTTTTTATTCTATGCTTGGTGCCAGTGTACAGTAATGGAAATTCCAGAAACCACTGTGAATTTCATTTATTGAATCTGAAGAAATAAACTGCACTGGTGGTAATACAGCCAACCTTTCTTCACTCTCTATCTGCTAAGTTAGGGAAGCAGAAATAAAGTGATTGCAGTTGTGCTGTGAAAACCTCAAACAAATGCCTTTTGTTCTTTGTCCAATTTTTTTTATAAAGATACCTTCTAGTAGTCTGAAGAAAAATTTATTAACTAATTAACTATTTTTGCATTAAAAAATCTCATCACTAATTTTGTACCTCTCAGGACCATACTATTTTTTACAATTTTGTATACAGTGCAATTTCAGTTTTTTCCCGGTGAAAATACAAACAAAGTAGTATTTAAATGAACAAAAGAGAAAACAGGAAAAAGAAGCTGTGTGATTCAAGATCAATAATAAAAAGAATCTTCATCTATTTAAATTTTATTACTAATTACCTATCAGTGTTCAGTGCTTCAGAAAGTTCAAGGAGGATAAAGATTTTGAAATGGTCATTGTCTTTGGTCACTTACTTCACTTGTAATTAATTTAGAATTTGATGGCAGTAACTGATGGCCTTAACATGAGCTGTTTTTTGTGTGTAAAGAAAAACAATGTGAAAGGTATAAATAGAAAGTTAATATTGGGGAAAGTTTTTGATTATGTGGCTGCTGGATCAAGGTTTTAAGCCAAGAAATGTCACACTATTTCAGATTTAGATCATATCAAATCAAGTTTACCATCATTTACCTTGCTAAATGCTATAAAAGGTACAAACAATATAGAAGAGATAGTTTACCCCACAATTCTTAAGAACTGAGATGTCAAACTACTTCCCCATCCATTTGCCAGTCCCCATCCATTTGCCAGTTATTGAGTCTCCCAAAGACTAATTTGTTAAAACAAACCCACTCGAAGTCTCTGTACCATAATTTGTGTTTAAGGCTATTATGAAATAATCATACGCAATAAGTACAAAATGTGTGCTAGGGTATTAGAGGAGCCTGGAATAAATCCTTTCTGCAACAGTTCTTACGTTTTATAATGGAAATGTGGCACAATCAGAACTTTTCCGCAAATCCAATTCAAATAGCTGTGTTTCCTCATATTTGGCTTTTCTACTATGAAGATTCTAGGGAATGCTATCTACCATATCATTTTAACTGTGTCTATTGATTCTGAAGACCTTATTTCTAGAATCCTTAATATTTCAGTCTCTCTGTGCTTGTGAGAGAGAATGTATGTGTGTGATTGCTATTAGTAAAGATGGATTTACCTTATTAAACCAGTAAGGAAAAACCAATATCAAATTAAAATTTTATAAAAACTTACACTTTCTAATTCTGCCTGGGGAAACATGATCAGCTGGGCCACCTGAGCTATCAGTGTCAAATGACTGTCTGAAGCCCTTTGGAATTGTCTTTGCACTGTCTGCACACTTAAATCAGACTTAACACCTCAGCGAGAGGACCGATAGACATTGGATTTTCAAAATATCCTTTTCCTTCCCTCCTCAAACTACAAAATAGTTTCTCCACATTTACCTGAAAGTTCGTAGTGAGCTTAAGCATTTTGTTTATAAAGAGATCTGTATCCAATAAAATAAATTTTTAAAAAAGTAAAAATTTACACATTATAAATCAACCATACTTTAATAAAAAAAATTTTTAATAAAAAAATTTTTTTTATAAAAAAAAATTTTTTTAAAGAGATCTGTACCCAAAATGAAATAATTGTTATTATTCTCACATTTGTATATTTTCCATTATAATCAAAGTTATTCTTACATCTGCTTGGAATTTAGCTAAAGAGGATTGTTAGAGAAAAAGAAAAATCCGAGGGGAAAGTTGAACAAGGATACACATTTTATAGAAAAGAATTCTTGTGGGCGTCCCTGGTGGCGCAGTGGTTGAGAGTCCGCCTGCCGATGCAGGGGGCACGGGTTCATGCCCCGGTCCGGGAAATCCCACACGCCGCGGAGCGGCTGGGCTCGTGAGCCATGGCCACTGAGCCTGCGCGTCCAGAGCCTGTACTCCGCAATGGGAGAGGCCACAACGGTGAGTAGGCCCGTGTACCACAGGAAAAAAAAAAATTCTTGTAAAGTAAAGGAAAGTTATTGGAATCTAAAGTGACTTTGCTGGGAGTACTTGCTACTAAGGATTTTTCCCCTCAGGTAGAATATTGCAGATTGTATTTGAAATATTATAAATCTAAAAAGAACTGGCCCCATAATCCACTATACATTCACAAATTTCTCCCAAGCCAAACATATTCATTTCAAATAACGTTTTCAGCCAAAGGACAACAAATATTTTCACTGTTAAATTCATTTTCAATTGCTCAAAAAGCCTCCAAGCTGTTGGCTTCATAAGTTGACAGCTCACTCCCTATAATCATTTCTAGGATTTTATCTCAAATTCATAAACTTTATGCAAGAATACGTGATTTTTTTTTGGCTTTTTAAGTCCTTTAATGGCCACCTAATTGCATTGCTTTTAACTTATTCAATCTATGAATATTAGGGAAAGTACCTCAAAGTAATTTTAAATATACCTCTTACCCTTCTCTAAATTCTTAGAAGAACAATGATCTAAATTCAGATTTTAAAAATAATGCCTTCCAGGGGTGGGGACACGGATGTAGAGAACAAACGTATGGACACCAAGGGGGGAAAGCTGGGGGCGGTGGTGTGGGTGTGTGGTGGTGGTGGGATGAACTGGGAGATTGGCATTGACATATATACACTGATATGTATAGAATAGATAACTGATAAGAACCTGCTGTATAACAAATAAATAAAATTCAAAAAACAAATCATGCCTTCTATAAATGACCCAAAAAGAAGCACATTTTAAAATGAAGATTCCTTCTAGAAACTTTCAATATTCTTTCCATACCCTTACCTAAGGGATTCTTAAAATTTAGAATCATCCAGGGAACTTGTCCAATTTTCACATTACAAAGCTTTAGTATCAGAGACTCTGACTTAGTAAATTTGAGATGGAGCCCAGGAATCTGTACTTTTATCATGACTTCATGGTGATACTGATTCAGATTGTTCAAACAAAACACTCTGAAAATTTTTGCTGTCTATTTTTAATTAAATTGTGATTACTGATCTCAACCATTTTCTTTTTCCTTGTGTCTCCTGGAAGACCAGGGCCTACAGCAGAAGTTTTCAAAGCTGGGGAATTTCCTTTAGCTATATTATAATCGGTTATTAAAGAGTTACTTAAGCTTGAGGTAGAGAGAACAGCATAGAATTTCACTCTGGCACCTCTGAAATATAGCCTTGTTCTTTAAAATTTAGAACTTTCCATAGCTTATGAGAAGGGAGAGAAAAATAGAGAAACCTTGAAAGCACACCCTGCCAGTTGGCCATTATGCCAATGTGGGGACTGTAATGAAAAACCTGCATGGTTTTCTTTCCATTTTCACCAGATGGAATCTATCATAACAATCCATTTTAAAAGCCGCTCAGGCTGGGAGGGGTGTGCTGTAGACAGACTGTCAGCTCCAGCACTGACAGGATCCCTATTTCTAGGCACTGAATCTATCTCTTGGGAAACTTATAAACATCTTTGCAAAAGATATTAATTAGTCTTTAGCATTAATTCCTTTTGCTGGCTTCTTTGTTATCATGAGCTTATTCCCTGGCTGTAGAGAAAGGAAACTTTCCTCTTTTCCCACTGGTCCAGCACAAGAGATGCTTTGGCACGTTTAGCAGACATCAGTTACAGGTGGGAAGCCACCTTGTGTCCGTCCCCCAAGCCAAGAACACTTTTTGGTGAAAGTATTACCCTAGTAATCATTTGAATAAATGGAGATAAACACCTCTTCCATAGAACTCATCTTCCAGACAGGTGGAGAAGAGGTGTGTAAACAAGCTTAACACAAGGTATAAAATGGTATGTGGCATGAGACAGTAGGGACTGTCATAGAGCTCACCTGAAGCAAAGAAAGAATTAGAGGTGTGGGGAGAGGGACAGACAGGCAGGAGGTTCAGGGAAAGAGACTGTGATTTGATTTCATGATGGGAGGCAATAATGACTTTACAGAAAAAGTGGCATTTAAATCCCCCGTAAAAGTGTTTGGACATCGAGGTGGGAAAGCATGATGTATTAAGAGCATTGAGTGGTCAGACTAGGTCTTTAAAGGAGTGTTAGAATTATTGCTGAGGACACCTTCCCAGATACTACATTCAGTCGATCAGTATTTAGCCAGGGATGTTCTCCAGGGCATGAAATATGGGTTGGAGGGAGCTAGAGAGAATGAAAACAGTTTTCATTGAGCACCTGAGAACTTCTCTTTATCCTTTAACATTTAG
The DNA here is from genome assembly GCF_008692025.1 of Phocoena sinus. NCBI lineage: Eukaryota > Metazoa > Chordata > Mammalia > Artiodactyla > Phocoenidae > Phocoena > Phocoena sinus. The sequence continues at coordinate 29,494,722 of NC_045772.1, read as the reverse complement.
AGTACATGATGATAAGGACTCAAAATTCTTAGCCGTGGTTGGTTTTTTCATGAGATTATGCTCAAAGTTCATCCTTGTCAATAATGTTGATTTTTATTAAAAATGCGTAATCTTCACAATGTCTGAGAACAACTAGACCTGCATCACGTTTTACAACTTAAGTAGATGAATTCATGTACTTTTATTTCTATCAGATTTCTTTAAGTGATATTTTGTCCCCTGTAGGAGGATTCTGCAAGGATTCGTTCCTCAGAGACTAGGGGGAGAGCTGGGGGAGAGAACGGAGAGGTGGTGCAAAGAAATCAAAGATTTCAGTTCAGAAGGAGTAAACTAATAAAAAGAAATGCGCTTTAGATCAGAAAGAACTTGTAAGAAACTATGGGCCCTTGGTAACACCTGAATGTATTTCTCATATTTCTCTTACCTAATCAAGACACTAGATCACAAATTTTTCTTTACTCCCTATCGAAAACATAAAGAGCAAGGCCAGTTAATCTCTGAAAAAGAAGGTTTTTAAAAGAGATTTTGCAGGTGTTCCATTTTTCTCCTGTAATCAGTAAAATTGATTTAAATGTCACAATTTGCTGACCCTATTGTGGTTCCTGTCGGAAAGGAAAAAAAGCATTACAGAGGATCTCCCAAAACAAAGGAAAAAGTTTTGTGTCATCTTCTAGAATTTGTGCATATTTATTTTATACTATAAATGAACTTATTTTATATCTTTGAATGGAATGTCCTAGCACTTTTTAAAAAATAATGTAAGAAAACCTGATGGATTACATGTGGAATAAGGAATCTGGTCTTCATCAAGTTGTTTCTGTTTATTGTATTTTCTAAGCATTTGTCTTTTCTTTTAACTTTTCAATTTCCCGTATCCAAGGAGAAAAAGATATTGAATGATGGCCAAGACCAAGGACTCATCATGTCTCTATTCTGTCCTGCATTCCACTCTTCTTCTCTGCCCCAGGCATCTGGAGAATAAATGCACAGAAGTCAAGGCCATACAGATGCACATTTCTTTGAGATGATTTTTTACTCCCAATGTTACTCCGTAACACTGTTGGCCCAAATGGAAAACACTCTTTTTCTAGATGACGGTCAGACATTAGAGGCCAGCAACACTGGAGACCCCAAGCTCACAACTAAATCTTACTTTTCTATTCTATATTATTAGATAGGTGAGAATGGTGAGCTGTATGTATAAGTCTGGTAGGGAAAATTTTATACTGTGTCATCCTACAAATCTGTCAACTAGAAAACAGGCAAACTAACAAGCAATTTGGCCTTGTGGAAAAAAGAGAGAGAGACAGACAGCGAAAGAAAGAGAGAGAGAAAGGAGAGAAGGGAAGAGAAGAGAAGGGAGAAGAGTTTATTATTAGGGGACTCAAAGTCCTGAGAGAGAGATAAACGATACCCCAACAATTTAGTCCCGTAAATGCCTATGCATTCAACAAATATTTACTAAGTGACTTATATGTGCCAGGAGCTAATGCTCCAGTAGGCCCTGGAGAGAGAGCATTAGAAGTAAAAGACTAAAATATATGCCTCCATGGAACTTATATTCTATTAGGGGTAAAACAATTAATAAGAGAATGTAAATAAATAAAATATACATATTAGGTGGTGACAAGTGTGGAGGAATGGGATAGGATGTGTGAAGAGATTTCAAAAATTAGTTAAGGGAATTTGAGCAAGGTGACATTTTATAAGGATCTGAAGGAAGCAAACCATTCTGAATCAATTTAGGTTCTTTGAGTTACTACCAAAAGCAACTCTGGCTAGTTTAAACATAGAGGCAGATTCATTAGAAAGATACCAGGGTTACATGCATAAGTAAGGAAGAGAAAACAAATAAGCAAACATGTAACAAACAAACAAACAAAGCAAACAAATAAATACTTTATAGTTTTAGAAGGAAACTAACAAAGAGCTTCTGCGCCAGGAGTTGATGGATTTCATCTTTAGCTACCTTGCAATGACCACATTCTTTTCTGTGTCTCCTTTGGACTTTTTATATTCTTAAGGGAAAGAACATTACTGACTCATCTCAGGTTGTAGTAAAAGCAGAATAACCATAGAAGGCAGAGGAAGCTTATTACAGGGGTGGGAAAGTTCTGCAGAGGTGAGGTCATGGAAAAGGGTAAGTAGTATGGAGTAGGCCTTTGAATTAATGAAAGAGAGGAACCAATTTGTATCTATCTACAAAACTGAGTAACCTGTTTCTTCTTAAGAGTATAAGAATCAAGAAGAGCCCATGGGTTATTTTCTGCCTGGGGTGTCCTTCTTAGTGTCTCTCAGCAGCCTCCAGGTAGGATAAGGCTACTGGAGATTGAGTGGACAGTCTGGAAACCATAAGCTGTAGAGAGACAGCGAAAGAGGCGACAACCCAGGATGAGCCAAAGTCCAGCTTCACCTCCTTTGTAGGATGGCACATGTCTAGCCCTGCTCCCTGCAATTGCCTGGGTAACCTGTGTCATCAAGGGGACCAATAGGAAGAATACTGAGATAGTCAAGACACATGGTGATCCCAAAGTCTTGCTCTGTGGCCTTGAATCAGTTAAAACTCATAGACACTTACAGCTCAGTAGACTGTGGGCTCATTTATTCCAGTCTTCTTGATTTATGTATGAAGATAACAAAGATCAAAGAAGTAATCACTCAGCCAGATACTTAGTGGCATAACCAATATATAACCCAGGCCTCTCCATTCCCACTGAGTGTTCTTTCTGCTTTATAAAACCACCTACTTGGCCAGGAAACTTTGCTTCATTTTCTTCTTTTCAAAAATGGGTGTGAATGTCTACAGAATAGTTCACAGTCTTTAGGATGAGACAGATCTGTGTTGAAACCTCAGCTTCAGATCTCACCATCGGTATGAAATTTGGCTAGTTAATATAAATTCCCTGAGCCTCAAATTCCTAGTGTGTAAAATAAGGGCAAGGTTTACCTCATGGAACTCTTTTTTGCGGTACGCGGGCCTCTCACTGCTGTGGCCTCTCCCGTTGCGGAGTACAGGCTCCGGACACGCAGGCTCAGCGGCCATGGCTCACGAACCCAGCCGCTCCACGGCATGTGGGATCTTCCCGGACCGGGGCACGAACCCGCGTCCCCTGCATCGGCAGGCGGACTCTCAACCACTGCGCCACCAGGGAAGCCCCCTCTTTTGATTTTTAAAGGAGGTAATTATATTAGGGTTTTGCATAAAACTGTTAATGATTTTAAAAAATAGCCTATTTGGGTTGTTTGTACAAACTGAATCGTTTATCAGTGTTGTTTGTTTGTTGCCACAGCTTACATACTTACATTATCTTGTCTTCGGTGGAGAAGAAGAAGGAGGAGGGGGAGGGGGAGGAAGGAGAAGAAAGAAGAAGAGGAGGAGGAAGAGAGAGAGGAGACAGCATAACAGCTTACTTTCCAAGTGAATAACCAAACCTTCAAGTTTTGTCCTCACTCTAAACTCGACATGGAAAAGGTACAAGTGAGAGAGAATTCTTTTATCATAAGCTAAACATTCTCATCCTCTCAAGGAGGGAGATCTTGGACTCATGCTATTGGAATTTGTGTATCTAATACTTCAGCTCAGCAGGTGCTAGATGGGTTTACTTGGGAAACAAAGGAAGCATTTTACTTCTACGGTAAAAGAATTAATTGGAACCTGGCTGACTGCTGCCTGATACTTCATCTCTGAAGCGAGAATTAGATACACTTTAGAAAAAAAAGTACATAAATGAAAGGCTTCTCTAGTACTGAGTGTGGTGACATCTATCATGGTTACAAATAGCCCTGAAGTGTGTCTCCAGTTACTTTTTCAAGGTCTAAGTGAAATCTAATTCCACTTGTTTCTTGTCTGAGGAAGGGTAAAGAAAGGCTAGAGATAAGGCAAACTTAGAATGGTTGCCCTGTTTGAAATTGAGAATATTTAAAAATATACCTATTGCAAAAAGATAAGCTAAAATTGCTCTAGAGTTACTTTCTGGCATTCATTAGGCTTACCTTCTTTTTTCTTTTTTTTTTTTTTTTTTTTACAGTATTACCTTTTCAGCTGTTGCTAAAATAGTGGAATGAGGTAAAGTACAACCCTGGAATAGCTAAAACTATGCTAGCAGTCGTCGAGGAAACTCCAACCTTAGCAATAGCCTAAACAGCTATGAGAATGGTGGTGAACTGGGAGTTAGAAGTAGTTCTCGAGATTGTAATAGTCAAGAAACTCTCCCCCAAGGGCTTTTCAAAATACATATCTGGAAAATAATTTAAGTGGGTACATCCACTTCTGAGAGTGTGGTGATTTATTTGCATCGTTGGCAGTCTTTCCTGATAAAATCTGGATGTCTATTTACCAGGCAATGTCTCTTATTGAAATGATCTAAATTGTGATATCTAAGTCATGATCAAAAAGTTTAGCAAATGGCATTAGATTTCCCATTCTTTTAATTTTAAAATAATCCTTTTCTAAGCAAGTCTTTGTTAAGAATTTGGACAAAGCCATTTTCAAGGCTAAAACATCTGAACACCTCTTTATACATCCTAATAGCCATGAAGTCATAGTACTTGTAATTTCCATCTTAGACAAATAAAGGTTATTGTTTTCTTAGAACAATAAAATTTTAATAATAAACCTAGAATTAAGAAGATTGTGCTCAGGACTAAAGGCCATTTAAAAAAATTGAAATGGAACCTTCCTCCCAGAATTTTTCTGGGAAAATGCCAAGGAATAGAAATGAGAAAACAGATGGAATTTTTTTTTTTTTTTTTTTTTTTTTTGCCAGTGAGTTGACAAATTGGAAAAGTGATTGCAAAATCTTGGAAAGCTTTAGTCTTTCTAACTAAAGAGAAGAAAAGCCATGTTCCTATCAACAAAATGCTCAGGTCCCATAAAAATGGCCCCGATTTTTAGACTATGTATTTGTCTGGGGAATAGAAATACTCAAAGGAGTGTCAATCCTTGGCCAATGTTAACTGGCCAAGTGTAATTAGCAGAACAAATGATCTCTCCAGTCCTCTCCCTCATCTTTTAACAGTAATATTTAAAACTGAATTGATGTAGAATGGGAATCTGCATAACACCTAAGGGAGAATAGAATACCAGACAATCTCTGAATAGGTTATTTCGAGCCAAGGAATCTGCTAGTCTATGAGGGACTTTAGAATAAAAGTTTCTTTGGGTATTACCTAGCCCGAATCTTTCAGTGATGTATGGGCCCTTGAAGCAAAGCAACTTAACTCTGGAAACCTGACAGGAACAATGTCTGAAGTGGTTAAAAATACAGGCTTTGGCCCCTGTCTTTATAGAGACCTCCAAATATGGTTATTCTGAGGTACTGGGGGTTAGTATTTCAACATATGAATATTTGGGGGGCTTAAAGTCAACCCGTAACAGGAAGTAAGAGAGGGAGCAGAAAGATTAGCTAGAAACATTGCAGTAGTTCAGGCCAGATCAACTGAAGCTTGCACTAGGGTGGTAGAAGTGGAGATGGGGAGAAATGGACAAATTTGATCTACATTTTGGTGGCCTATTCATTAGAAATTGCTGATAAACTGGATGTGAGGTACAAGAGTAAGAGAAGAAGCAAGGATGCTCTCTAGTTTGCTGTCTTGAGAAATCTCTGGATATCATTTATTATACTGGAAAGTTACCTTACCTCTCTTTTCCTCAGTTTCTTCATTGTAATTTTATGATATATCAAATGCATAGGAACGTTGAGAGGATAAATTCTAAGATATAAAATATATATGAAGTACTGAAATATATACTATTAGATATTATTTTCTCTTGATTTTGATGTATTTTTGAAATTCATTTTTTAATAACATAATGATACCCATCGGTAAAGCATCCATTCCAAGAAGTAGAGTGTTACCTGTCACTTCCATGAGCCTGTTACCTTCGTGCCTATGTTACCCTTCTAATGGCCACTCCCACCATGAAAACCATTGTCCTGAATTTTGTGTTTATCATTTTTTGATTTTGCTTTCATAATTATAATTGTTTCATATATATTTATACATAAATAATATACTGTCTTATTTTACTTAATATTGAACTTTATAAAAAATATATCAGTCTTCTCAGATTTGCTTTTTCACTCAATGTTCTATTACCAAGATTCATTCATGTTATTCTGTTTAGCCATAGTTGATTATTTTTACCACTGTATAATATACCATTTGATACTACATTAACTTTTTTATTGATGCACATTTGGGTTTTGCTACTCTTTTGCTATTTTTTAAAGGACCATTATGGATATTCTATACACATCTCTCTTTGCACATATGCAAAGTTTGTGTTGGGTTTGTCTTGCTATTCAAAGTGTGAGCTGACTGGCTGTGTGGGCATCACCCGGGACCTTGCTAAAAACATGGAATCTTGGCACATTCTTGAAAATTTGCAATTTACCAAGATCTCTGTTTTATGTATATGCATATTGAGGTTTGAGAAACACTGTAGAAAAGGAATTGCTGGGTTACAGGATAAATGAATTTTCAACTTTACAAGATGATGCCAAATTGTTTGCCTAAGTAGTTGTACCAACTTACATTCACATCATTAATAAATAAGAAAACTTATGTCTCCTCCAATGCTTTAAATTGTCATACTTAATTTTTGACAATTGAAGAGGCAAAAATTATGTCTTTTTGTGGTTTTAATTTACATTTCCCTAATTTCTAATGAGTTGAACATCCTTTCTTTTTTGGAGGTGGGGAAACTAAAGGGTCACAGTGTTTTCTGTCAAATCTCTATTCAGCATTTTTCCCATTTTAAAATAAGAATGTCGGCCTTTTTCTCATTGATTTAGTGAGGTTCTTTACATATTATTGTTATTAATCCTCTACAGGTTATATATGTTGCAATTATCTTCTCTTAGTTTCTGTCTTTTCATTCACTCCCTTTTACAGTATTTCTTGATAAACAGGAAGTCTTAATAATAATATAATCCAATTCATCAATCTCTTCCTTAATGATTTGTCTTAAGAAATCACTCCTGGGCTTCACTGGTGGCGCAGTGGTTGAGAGTCCGCCTGCTAATGCAGGGAACACAGGTTCATGCCCTGGTCCAGAAGATCCCACATGCCGCGGAGCGGCTGGGCCCATGAGCCATGGCCGCTGAGCCTGTGCGTCCGGAGCCTGTGCTCCGTGATGGGAGAGGCCACAACAGTGAGAGGCCCGCGTACCGCAAAAAAAAAAAAAGAAATCACTCCTGACTTCACATCAGAAATATATTCAACTATCTTTTCTTCTAAGCATTTTAAAGTTTGTGCTTGACATTTAGGTTTTTAATCTATTTGGAACTGATTTTTGAGTGTGAGATGAAGAATCCAAGTTCATCTTTTTTCCTTGTGGATTACCAATATTTCCAGTTATTTTTGTTGACTTGTTCCTACTCTCCCTAGTGATATGAAACATTGTCTCTCATATATCAAATTTCCATACAAATAGGAATATGGTTATACATTTTGTAGTCTATCCTATGGGTCAATTTTTCTGTGCTTTGCCAATACCATACTATCTTAGTTATAACTTTATATAGTCTTGTAGTTGGACAAGTCCTCCTTTATTTTCAGGTGTGTCTTGCTTATTCTTTTTTTTTTTTTAACATCTTTATTGGAGTATAATTGCTTTACATTGTTGTGCTAACTTCTGTTGTATAACAAAGTGAACTGGCTATACGTATACTTATATCCCCATATCCCCTCCCTCTTGCATCTCCCTCCCACCCTCCCTATCCCACCCCTCTAGGTGGTTACAAAGCACCGAGATGATATCCCTGTGCTATGCGGCTGCTTCCCACAAGCTATCTATTTTATATTTGGCAGTGTATATATGTCAGTGCCACTCTCTCACTTCATCCCAGCTTAGCCTTCCCCCTCCCCGTGTCCTTAAGTCCATTCTCTATGTCTGTGTCTTTATTCCTGTCCTGACCCTAGGTTCATCAGAACCATTCTTTTTTTTAAATTCCATATACATGTGTTAGCATACAGTGTTTGTTTTTCTCTTTCTGGCTTACTTCACTCTGTATGACAGACTCTAGGTCCATCCACCTCACTACAAATAACTCAATTTTTTTTTTATGGCTGAGTAATATTCCATTGTATATATGTGCCCCATCTTCTTTATCCATTTATCTGTTGATGGACACTTAGGTTGCTTCCATGTCCTGGATATTGTAAATAGTGCTGCAGTGAACATTGTGGTACATGACTCTTTTTGAATTATGGTTTTCCCGGGGTATATGCCCAGTAGTGGGATTGCTGGGTCATATGGTAGTTCTATTTTTAGTTTTTTAAGGAACTTCCATACAGTTCTCCATAGTGGCTGCATCAATTTACATTCCCACCAACAGTGCAAGATGGTTCCCTTTTCTCTACACCCTCTCCAGGTTTTACTGTTTGTAGATTTTTTGATGATGGCCATTTTGACCAGTGTGATGTGATACTTCATTGTGGTTTTGATTTGCATTTTTCTTATGATTAGTGATGTTGAGCATCCTTTCATGTGTTAGTTGGCAATCTGTATATCTTCTTTGGAGAAATGTCCATTTAGGTCTTCCACCCATTTTTGGATTGGGTTGTTTGTTTTCTTTGGTATTGAGCTGCATGAGCTGCTTATATATTTTGGAGATTAATCCTTTGTCCTTTGCTTCATTTGCAAATATTTTCTCCCATTCTAAGGGTTGTCTTTTCCTCTTGTTTATGGTTTTCTTTGCTGTGCAAAAGCTTTTAAGTTTCATTAGGTTCCATTTATTTATTTTTGTTTTTATTTCCACTTCTCTAGGAGGTGGGTCAAATAGGATCTTGCTGTGATTTATGTAATAGAGTGTTCTGCCTGTGTTTTCCTCTAAGCATTTTATAGTGTCTGGCCTTACATTTAGATCTTTAATCCATTTTGAGTTATTTTTGTGTATTGTGTTAGGGAGTGTTCTAATTTCATTCTTTTACATGTAGCTGTCCAGTTTTTCCAGCACCACTTATTGAAGAGGCTGTCTTTTCTCCAGTGTATATTCTTGCCTCCTTTATGAAACATAAGGTGACCATATGTGTGTGAGTTTATCTCTGGGCTTTCTAACCTGTTCCATTGTCTATATTTCTGTTTTTGTGCCAGTACCATACTGTCTTGATTACTGTAGCTTTGTAGTATAGTCTGAAGTGAGGGAGCCTGATTCTTCCAGCTCCATTTTTCTTTCTCAAGATTGCTTTGGCTATTTGGGGTCCTTTGTGTTTCCATAAAAATTGTGAAATTTTTTGTTCTAGTTCTGTGAAAAATGCTATCAGTAGTTTGATAGGGATTGCACTGAATCTGTAGATTGCTTTGGGTAGTATAGTGATTTTCACAATGTTGATTCTTCCAATCCAAGACCATGGTATATCTCTCCATCTGTTTGTATCATCTTTAATTTCTTTCATCAGTGTCTTATAGTTTTCTGCATACACGTCTTTTATCTCTACTTAGGTAGGTTTATTCCTAGGTATTTTATTCTTTTTGTTGCAGTGGTGAGTGGGAGTGTTTCCTTAATTTCTCTTTTAGATTTTTCATTATTCGTGTATAGGAATGCAAGAGATTTCTGTGCATTAATTTTGTATCCTGCTACTTCAGAAAATTCATTGATTAGCTCTAGTAGTTTTCTGGTAGCATCTTTAGGATTCTCTATGTATAGTATAATGTCATCTTCAAACAGTGACAATTTTACTTCTTCTTTTCCGATTTGGATTCCATTTATTTCTTTTTCTTCTCAGACTTCTGTGGCTAAAAATTCCAAAACTATGTTGAATAATAGTGGTGAGAGTGGACAACCTCATCTTGTTCCTGATCATAGTGGAAATAGTTTCAGTTTTTCACCATTGAAAATGATGTTGGCTATGGGTTTGTCATATATGGCCTTCTTTATGTTGTGGTAGGTTCCCTCTATGCCTACTTTCTGGAGACTTTTTATCATAAATGGATGTTGAATTTTGTTGAAAGCTTTTTCTGCATCTATTGAGATGATCATATGGTTTTTATTCTTCAATTTTTTAATATGGTGTATCACATTGATTGATTTACGTATAATGAAGAATTCTTGCATTCCTGGGATAAACTCCACTTGATCATGGTGTATGATCCTTTTAATGCGTTGTTGGATTCTATTTGTTGTATTTTGTTGAGGATTTTTGCATCTGTGTTCATCAGTGATAATGGCCTGTAGTTTTCCTTTTTGTGACATCTTTGTCTGGTTTTGGTATCAGGGTGATGGTGGCCTCGTAGATGAGTTTGGGAGTATTCCTCCCTCTGCTATATTTTGGAAGAGTTTGAGAAAGATAGGTGTTAGCTCTTCTGTGAATATTTGATAGAATTCACCTGTGAAGCCATCTGGTCCTGAGCTTTTGTTTGTTGGAAGATTTTTAGTCACAGTTTCAATTTCAGTGCTTGTGATTGGTCTGTTTATATTTTCTATTTCTTCCTGGTTCACTCTCGGAAGGTTCTACTTCTCTAAGAATTTGTCCATTTCTTCCAGGTTGTCCATTTTATTGACATGTATTGCTTGTAGTAATCTCTCAGGATCCTTTGTATTTCTGCAATATCAGTTGTTACTTCTTTTTCATTTCTAATTCTATTGATTTGAGTCTTCTCCCTTTTTTTCTTGATGAATCTGGCTAATGGTTTATCAATTTTGCTTATCTTCTCAAAGAACCAGCTTTAGGTTTGTTGATCTTTGCTATTGTTTCCTTTATTTCTTTATCATTTATTTCTGATCTGATCTTTATGATTTCTTTCTTTCTGCTAACTTTGGGCGTTTTTTTTTTTTGTTTTCTTTCTCTAATTGCTTTAGGTGTAAGGTTAGGTTGCTTATTTGAGATTTTTCTGGTTTCTTGAGGTAGGATTGTATTGCTATAAACTTCCCTCTTAGAACTGCTTTTGCTGCATCACATAGGTTTTGGGTCATCGTGTTTTCATTGTCATTTGTTTCTAGGTATTTTTTGATTTCCTTTTTGATTTCTTCAATGATCTCTTGGTTATTTAGTAGCATTTTGTTTAGCCTACATGTGTTTGTAATTTTTACAGTTTTTTTCCTGTAATTGGTATCTAGTCTCATAACTTTGTGGTCAGAGAAGATACCTGATATGATTTCAATTTTCTTAAATTTACCAATTTTCACAACTTTACTTGATTTTTGACCCAAGATACGATCTATCCTGGAGAATGTTCCATGAGCACTTGAGAAGAAAGTGTATTCTGTTGTTTTTGGATTCAATGTCCTATAAATATCATTTAAGTCCATCTTGTTTAATGTATCATTTAAAGCTTGTGTTTCCTTATTTATTTTCATTTTGGATGACCTGTCCATTGGTGAAAGTGGGGTGTTAAAGTTCCCTACTATGATTGTGTTGCTGTTGATTTCCCCTTTTATGGCTGTTAGCATTTGCCTTTTGTATTGAACTGCTCTTATGTTAGGTGCATAAGTATTTACAATTGTTATATCTTCTTCTTGGATTGATCCCTTGATCATTATGTATTGTCTTTCTTTGTCTCTTGTAATAGTCTTTATTTTAAAATCTATTTTGTCTGATATGAGAATTGCTACTCCAGCTTTCTTTTGATTTCCATTTGCATGGAATATCATTTTCCATCCCCTCACTTTCAGTCTGTATGTGTCCCTACGTGTGATGTGGGTCTCTTTAGACAGCATATATACGGGTGTTTTTGTATCCATTCCGAATTCTATGTCTTTTGGTTGGAGCATTTAATCCATTTACATTTAAGGTAATTGTCAATATGTATGCTCCTATTACCATCTACTTAACTGTTTTGGGTTTGTTTTTGTAGTTCTTTCCCTTCTCTTGTGTTTCCTGCCTAGAGAAGTTCCTTTAGCATTTGTTGTAAAGCTGGTTTGGTGGTGCTGAATTCTCTTAGCTTTTGCTTGTCTGTTAAGGTTTTAATTTCTCCATCGAATTTGAATTAGATCCTTGCTGGATAGAGTAATCTTGGTGTAGGTTTCTCCTTTTCATCACTTTAAATATGTCCTGCCCCTCCCTTCTGGCTGGCAGATTTTCTTCAGAAAGATCAGCTGCTAACCTTTTGAGGATTCCCTTGTATGTTATTTGTTGCTTTTCCCTTGCTGCTTTCAATATTTTTTCTTTGTATTTAAATTTTGGTAGTTTGATTAATATGTGTCCTAGAGTGTTTCTCCTTGGATTTATCCTGTATAAGACTCTGTGCTTCCTGGACTTGACTGATTATTTCCTTTCCCATAGTAGGTAATTTTTCAACTATAATCTCTTCAAGTAGTTTCTCAGTCCCCTTCTTTTGCTCTTTTTCTTCTGGGACCCCTATAATTCGAATGTTGGTGAGTTTAGTGTTGTCCCAGAGGTCTCTGAGAGTGTCCTCAATTCTTTTCAATTTTTCTTTATTCTGCTCTGCAGTAGTTATTTCCACTATCTTATCTTCCAGGTTACTCACTTATCCATTCTTCTGCCTCAGTTATTTTGCTATTGATTCCTCCTAGAGAATTTTTAATTTCATTTATTGTGTTGTTCATCATTGTCTGCTCTTTAGTTCTTCTACTTCCTTCTTAAACGTTTTTTTGTATTTTCTCCATTCTCTTTCCAATACTTTGGATCATCTTTACTATTATTACTCTGGATTCTATTTCAAGTAGACTGCCTATATACTCTTCATTTGTTTGGTCTGGTGGGTTTTTACCTTGCTCCTTCATCTGTGGCATATTTCTCTGTCTTCTCATTTTGCCTAACTTTCTGTGTTTGGGGTCTCCTTTCCACAAGCTGCACGTTCACATTTCCCATTGTTTTTGGTGTCTGCCCCCAGTGAGTGAGGTTGGTTCAGTGGGTTGTCTAGACTTCCTGGTGGAGGGGACTGGTGCTTGTGTTCTGGTGGATGAGGCTGGATCTTGTCTTTCTGGTGGGCAGGACCATGTCCAGTGGTGTGTTTTGGGGTGTCTGTGAACTTATTATGACTTTAATCGCCTCTCTGCTAATGGATGCGGTTGTGTTGTGTCTTGCTAGTTGTTTGGTATGGGGTGTCCAGTACTGTAGCTTGCTGGTCATTGAGTGGAGCTCAGTCTTGGCACTGAGATGGAGATCTCTGGGAGAGCTCTCACTGATTGATATTACATGGGGCATGGAGGTCTCTGGTGGTCCAACGTCCTGAACTCGGCTCTTCTACGTCAGAGGCTCAGGCCTGACAGCTGGCTGCAGCACCACAACCCTGTCAGCCACATGGCTTTTGGGAAGTCTGAGGTCTTCTGCCAGTGTTCAGTAAGTGTTCTGTAGGAGTTGTTCCATATGTTGATGTATTTGTGGGGAGGATGGTGGTCTCCATTTCTTAGTCCTCTGCCATCTTGAAGGTCCTTCCTTGCCCATTCTTGATTCATTGCTTTCCCACATAAATTTTAGAATCAGAGTTGAAGTTCACACACACACAAAACTACACTGGAAGTCCATTTTCTTCTTCCATCTATCAATTTTCCTCTAGTGTCTCCCCTGACAAACCTCTACAGGCAAAGCCATCTAGGAACTAGTTTCCAGAGTCCCATATCCAGCATTACAGAATATAAAGAAATGGCACTGGATCTCAGATTCAATAAGCAAATAAATGGTACTTTCTCTTACTATTTCTAATAATGTATCCATAGACTCTTTCATGTTTTCTAAGCAGTCATATAATCTGCAGAAATTTAGAGTTTTATAATCTTCCAATTCTTAATGCATTCCATTCTTTTTCTATTATGCTGGCAAGTTCTGCCAAGAAACTGTTGAATAGAAGTAATGATAGTGAATATCTTTTCTTTATCCCATATTTTAAAGGAAATCATCATTATTCAAATTGAATATTTATTACACTAATTTTCAATTCAATAACATGATTAAAGGCTATAAATTATTCTTAAGTTACTAATATCACAGATTCAAACTCATTCTGATATACAATATTTTCACTATTATTTGTATTATATTTTTAGGTCTTTATTCAGATTTCTTCTTTTTGACTCATAAGTGCTTTAGAATTGTTTTCTTAGTTTCCAAATAAATGTGAATTATCTTCTTCATGGTCAACTTCTGATATATTTTGTGAATTGAGAATGGGACCTGTAGTCTACCTATTCTTTGAAACTTGTTAAAACAAACTTGGCTTTGTGGCCAAATATGAAATCAATTTTTATAAATGCTCTCTTTGAACTTGAAAAAGGTATTAATTCTCTAATTTTTGGTTATAGAATATCATGTATGTCCATTAAATCAAGGTTGGAAGTTCTAATCTTCTATATCTTTGCTGATTTTTTAATCTTCTTGAATATTAATAAAGGAGTGTTCAAATCTACCACAGTGCTATTAAAGTTTTTCTCTACCCTTCTTTAGTTATATTAATTTTCTATGTTTATTTTGATACTGTTCATTAGTTGCAAATATATTTAAAATTTTATATATTTTTATATTACATTAAACTTTAGGTTGTGATGTTGTGAACCTTCATTGCTAATGACGCATTTTGTCTTCAAGTGTATTTTGTCTGATATGATTAGAGCTATACCAGATCTTTTCCTAATATTTACCCCATATATTTTCCTACCCTTTTACATTTTCCTTTTCTCTTATGGCTAACCATATTTTTTAACTAAAACATTTGGTGTTATTGTGAAAGTTGATATATTGACACAATTCTACCATCTTAACTTTCGATTTCTATCAGTCTCATTTTTTAAAAACTCTTTCTCCTTTGTGTTTTTAAATTTTGATTTATTGAATCTTTGGGTTTTTTAAGTCAATTTTTAAAATACATATTGTTTTTTTAATTTATAGACTCTACTGATTTTTCTTGCTCTTAAATTTTTACCGTACAAAGTTACCTTAGGAACAATAAAATAAAATAATATGTTGACCTCCTTCTTTAATGATAAAAGGGCTTAAAACATGTTCACCTACCTTACTCTTCCTAATTTACATATGTTTCCTTCTCAACTATATATTTCTACGTCCTTTTAAAAAATTACACAAATTCAACAAGATCATTATAATTTGACACCATATTTTATTTCTCTAATATTTGTCATTTAATTTGTTTAATTTTTTTCTTGCTCTTTAAAAAGTTTTTCTGAGATCAGTTTCCTCCTTGAAGATCATTTTTTGGAATATCCTAAGTGGTAAACTGTACACATCTTTATTTTAAAATAGGTTTTTGAAAACAATTTTCACAAATATATATTATCAGTTATTTACTCTAACTGCTTGAATATATTATGCCATTATCTTCTGGCTTCCATTTTTCTCTTTTTTGTGGAGAAATCTGCTATAATTCTAACTGATGTTCCTTTGTAAGTAGTTTTTCCTTTCTAGATTAATGGATTTATATTTTTTATTACCTCTGAAAAATTCCCTGGTATTATCTTTTAAAATATTTTCTCTCTGCATTTTCTCAATTCTTTCTTTACAGGTCTTCTTTTAGACCTATATTAAAAATAATTATTCTAGCTTCCTTAATTCTAAAACTCACATTTTTTGTTTTCTCTTTATCTCCTTTTGCAGCATTCTATAAACTTTTCCACTTATGTATCTTAAAAGTCATTAATTCTCTCTCTAACTGTATTTAATCTGTTCTTTATTCATGGAAGCTGTTTTTATCAAGTATATCTTTTATTGCTAAAATTCCTTTTTTTTTCAATGATTATATTTTGCATTTCTAAAGTGCACGCTTCTACTTTCTGTTTCTATGATTTTGACTATTTTAGATATTTCCTATGAGTGGAATCATACTGCATATGTCCTTTTGTGTCTGGCTTATTTTACTTAACATAATATCCTCAAGGTTCATCCATGTTGTAGCATGTGATAGAATGATCTTCCTTTTTAAGGCTGCAGAATAATCCATTGTATGTATACACCACATTTTCGTAAACCATTCATCTATTGATGAACATTTGCGTTGCTTCCACATTTTGGCTATTGTGAACAGTGCTGCAATGAATGTGAGTGTGCAAATATCTCTTCAAAATCCTGCTTTGAGTTCTTCTGGATATATACCGCGAGGTAGGATTACTGGATCACATGGTAACCTTATCTTCAATTGTATGAGGATCCTCCATCCTTTTATCCATAGTGACTGCACCAGCTTACATTTCCATGGACATTGCACAAGGGTTGCAACTTCTCAGCATCTTCAATGACTTTTTTTTCTCTTCTTTTGAAAGTGACCATCCTGATGGATATAAAGTAGTATATCATTGTGGTTTTGGTTTTGTATTTCTCTGATGATTAGTGATGTTGAGCATCTTTTAATGTGCTTATTGGTTACTTTGTATGTCTTCATTGGAGAAATGTCTATTCTTCTGACCATTTTTAATCAGGTTATTTGGAGTTTTGTTGTTGTTATTGTTGAGTTATAGAAGTTCCTTTTGTATTCTGTGTATTAACCCCTTATCAGATATATGATTTGCAATTATTTTCTTCCATTCCATAGATTGCCTTTTCACTCTGTTGATTGTTTCTTTAGACATGCAAAAGCTTTTAATTAGATGTAGTCCCATTGTCTATTTTTAAATCTTGTTATCTGCTTTTATTTCAGAATCAAAAATCATTGCCAAATCTAATTACCTTGAAGTTTTTCCCTATGATTTTTCCAGGAGTTTAACAGTTTTAGATTTTATATTTAATCTTTAATCCATTTTCAGTTAAATCTTATATGTGGTGTAAGATAAGAGTACAACTTCATTATTTACCATGTGGATATTCAGTTTTTTTCAGCACGTTTTGTTGAAGAGACTGTTTTTTCCCCTATTGTGCAGTCTTGGCACCCTTGTCAAAAACTATTTAGCCACTTGTGCAAAGGTTTATTTCTGAGCTCTCTATTCTGTTCCATTGGGCTGTATATCTATTTTTATGGTAGTACCATATAGTTTTAATTACTGTTGCTTTGTAGTATATTTTAAAATCAGAGAGTGTGAGGCCTAAAACTTTGTTCCCCTTCAAAATTGCTTTCATGAGTTGAGTCCCTTGAGGAGTCCATACAAAATTTTCATATGTGGTGATTAGTAAAGGCCACTCTAAGCAGATGTCTTTTTTGACAGAGATCAGAGCTAAGTAAGGAAATAAACTGTGTCTATAGCTGGATCACAGGTAGAGACAAATTCAAGAAACCTGGGCCAAGAATAAATTCGGCATGTTCAATGAACAGGGAGACCAGTGTGTTTGGAGAGGAGTGGGTAAGAAGAGTGATAAGGCAACCAGACCTTGAAGGTCATGATAAGGGCTTCAGATTTTAAGTGTGATGAGAAAATATTTCAGCTATCTAAGCTGGGGTAGAACGTAATCTGATTAATATTTTTTCAAGACTCATCCTGACTGGTTTGAGAGTAAACCGTAAGATTCCACTCTTGAGTACACTTTGAAATGCATTAGGAGGTTATTGCCTTAGTTCAAAAGAGAGATGACAGTGGCCTGGACCATTCTTGGCAAACAGTCAGATTTGTGATATATTTTGAAGATGAAGCCAGAAATTATGTTGACAAATTCACTATGAAGAAATAGATTGATATTCCTATATCCATTATCCCAAGTTTTGAAATAGAGAATGTTCTGTTAAAAATAGACTTTATAGAGAGAACTGGATGAACCAAATGAATTAAAATAAACTGAAATATTTTGCGTAAAGTTAAAGAGACCAAAACAGAAGCAATTGTACTGGAGCTTGCCAGAAAAGGGCTGGGTCAAGATTGACCTCCATGACTTATCCCCTTGTCACTGCAGTGTGATTCCAGTAATCCTATCCAACAATCATATCTTCAGAACTTACCACCAGGCACTGTGTTTTGTCAGGGTGGGAAGAGGGAATTTACAGACACACATATAAACATATCTAAGCTCCTTTTAATTCCATGGGCATCTACCAAGTCAGAACATGTACTCTGACAGTAGAAGTCTGGTCTCCAATGAGGGTTACAGCACTTAAAATATGTCTGACCTTACATCTTGGTTTTTCTCCCCTGTTAAGTAGGAATGTACCATATAGGTATTATTTGAGCTAAAATAATACATAAAAAGCATTCCCTAAGTTATCAATACACAATATAATTTAAATAAATATTATTATTACAATTAAGTCTCTTCCGCAGAAAGACTTTCCTTATCACTCAATCAAAAATCACCACTTCCTCCCCTCCCTCTTATCCCTTCAGGTACTTTATTTTTCTTCATAGCATGTATCACTACCTAACATCAAGTCACAAAGTATGAATTTATCTTCTCTATTGTTTGAATTCCTTATGAACGTCAACTTTGTTAGGGGAATAATTTGTTGGTCTTGTTCACTACTGAATTCCTGACACTGACGCCATTCCTGGAGTATAGTGGGAGCTCAATAAATATCTATTGAATGAATTAACGGAAAACTTACAGACAGAGGCACAATAGAGGGAACTGTTAATTCTACCTCAGAACTTTGATAAAGAATTTTTATTTTTATGATACAGGATTTTCCTATTATGATAAAGTATATTAATTCTGAGGAGGTAAAGAGGGATTTATGGCAAAAGGACAGAGTAGCTTAAGGTGAGTTTGAAAGAGTTTGTGTCAGTGTTTCCAAGTAGAAGGAGCATAAAGAGATCCCAGGAAGAAAAGACAGAGTTTTCATAGACACCAGAGCAAAACCAGCTGCAAAATGGTAAATATGGTTGCGGCATCAAGTGATTTAGCACGGTGCCAGTGGGACCTGGCAAGCCTGGTTAGAGATGAGGCTGTAAAGGTAACCAAGGACCAGATCAAACAGGACATTTGATGTACTAGGTGATTAGTATGCTGTCTTGTGGAGCCTGAGTCTCATCCTGAAAATGATGGTGCATCACTGAATCATTTTAAGCAAGTGAATAATAAAGGACCAGGTTTATATATTAGAAAAACACACTCTGGTAACATTGTGGATGATGAAGTTAAGCAAAACATGAGAATCTTTAGAAATCGAGATGAAAATTGAGCAAATTATAAAGTAAAGCAGTGGTAGTGGGAATAGAGAGGGGTTTATTTGAGACATAATTCATAGATAAGGTAGCTAAAGCTCTTGAATATTTTTAAAACATGGAATGTATTCTCTTTTATAGAACAGCAGTTACACTTTAAGGGGACAAGACAAACATATAGGTGATACTCTTTAGGTCAATCAAAATGTGAAAGAGGAGTTACTACACAGAAAAATGCAGACCAGGGGTTAACAAAGTGAGCTAAAAATGCATGGGACCTCACTCTTTTTATGTTGCCTAAATTTCTACTTTTTCCTACATGTGTTGTAGTTCAATTTTTTATATCTTATTAGGAAACAAAATCTACTGAATGCATGAGTGAATGAATAAAAATATCTAGCTAGATATTTTAAAGATTCATTTCTGTTTATTTCATATACTTATAGCATGTCTACTTTAAATTTTATAACATTGTTATTTTATATACACTTTATTTCCTGGTAGTAAAGTTGCTTTAGAGTTCACTTTAACACAAATGAGAATTTTCTTTTACTTGAGAGTAAAATGTTAAACAAGTTTACATGGTTGTTGCAAAATCCAACCAAAGAAAAATCTAAGGCCATCATTATGATAAAATTACTGCTATAGAAAAAACCGGAACCCAAACTTAAAAAATCACAAGGAAAAAAATTCACAGTCCTTTGTAAAACCAACCTTTTAAACTCTCCAGTATTTCTGAAAACAGCTATTACCAGTTGGAGAAATTTTAACTAAGAAATCAACATTCCTCTGGCTCATTTAGTGGTCTGTCTTCCATCTGTAGTTTTGTACTTATTAGGGCATGATAATTCCTCACAAACCTCAAAACCCAAGGACATCATAGTTCTCCTTCAACATAAAAGCATAACTTAGCCTTGATTTTCAAATGGAGATGTTGAAGGACTTTCTCATTTTCCATTCCCCCTGCTCCCCACGTCCCTGCGCCAAATCAGAGTCAATAGTTAAATCTCCAGTGAATCAATCTTAGTAAAAACTAATAATCCACATGCATCAGTGCTTTAATCCATTCATGGGGTTGTTTATCCAGAAGGAGACAAAAATCAGAATCGTTGTTAGTGAGATAGTCAAGAGAAGTTCTTGCTTTAAATTCACCCTGTTTTGACCATTTTCCCTAGGTACCTTCTTGAACATTTAATCAAAGTAAATCCTAAGCCGTCTCTCTTGATGGAGTACCTTTTCTTGGAGAGAAAGGAGCATAGACAGGCAAGAAGTATCTGTGAAGCAACTCTTGAGTTAGTTGGGTGGCAGAAGTGGTACATGTTATCTTCATGAAGTTAGCTTAAATAAATTAGAATACAGGAAAAATATTTTTTCTCATGTACATGTACTGCAAATGACATGCTTCTTTCTATTCTGCTTCCCTAAAGAAAAGGACGTTTCTGCTTTTTAACTGTTTGGGATTCCAATGGCTGGATCACACTAAGTCGGTGTTTTTAAAAATGTGTATTGTTGACCACCAGTATAAGAATCACTTATTCTTACATTCTTTAAAAATGTGGAATCCTATGTTGCATAACTTTTCGGGTCTGTATATCTGGGGTACTGTGTTTGGTAATCTGAATTTAGAAAATCATTTCAACATGCTGATTATACACTTGAAATGTTGGAAAACGTTACCATAGCTGGGGTGGGAGTGGGAGGGATGAGAGAAGAGCAGATAAACAATCTTCAATATCCTTTCCTCCCTAAGGCTGTCACAATGAGTGAAAGAGCAAACAGTATCTTCTCTTCTCCAGCTCTGCCCTGGAGAGATGGGGTCTGGCCGCTAGAAAGAGGAGCTGTCCCCAAACAGTATCTAACTAGTGTCTTCCTCAGATGCTTCTGCAAGAAGTGTGACTTTGTGCTTAATTTGGTCCTTGTCAACCAAACATTAACTACAAGGGAAATTGCTGTTTTCAGAATTACATAATATACATGTCACACATCATCCAGTCAGTGCTGTCTTAACTGATAATGGTCCTTTGATGATAGGCCATTTTACCACAAGATAGAGTTCACTAAAAATGTTCTGTTAATGTTTTAATTATACTTGAGAGAGATGATGCCCTTCTTTTAGACACATTTGAGACTATATATACGCTCATACAGGGATGAGTATATTTGACTGAACAACATTTGGCTCCAAACATATGCTTTATTGTTAACTAGGTAGGTAGAAGTTATAAATTATATGCCTTACTATTTCCCATTGTATGGAATCATGGATATACTTTTTCTGTATTATAAATTCTAATGTTATGTTACAAATATAGTGGTTTCAATGTAAAGTGATATTTTAAATCTCATTTTCTGAAAATTTTATATACATTCAACATTTTCAGTCCTGGGAGTTATCTGCCGTTTTTGCTTACAACCAACTAGTGACTGCTGAGATCTTATAGCTGCTTTTTATTTGATATAATATCATTGCATATAAATCTGTAAAACCAACAGGAATGGAAATAATGACAAATATCCAAGGAAGTTGTGAGATTTAAATACTGTAATATTGTGATTTATAAGAAATATATATTTGGTTATTCAGATGATCAAAATATATTTCTTATATATATATTTGGTCTTTGTCCAAGGTTTCTGGCTCACAACTCCTAAAGCCTTTGGAACTTCCTGAATAAGAGCAATAAGGTGTCTTTTATTATGTTAATGAGGTGATTTTGGAAAGCTCTTAGGTAACCTAAGGATGGGGGGCTTGTTGCCAAGAGATCCAACACATGATTAGAGTGTCTGAACTTTCATTCGCTCTCCCTCACCTCCTGGGAGGGCAGAGGTACTGGAGATTGAGTTCAATTGCCAATGGCCAACGACTGTTTAATCAGTCATGGCTATGAAATGAAGCCTCCATAAAAACCCAAAGGACAAGATTCAGAGAGCTTTCTGATTGGTGAACCTGTGGAGATTTGGGGAGGGTGGCATGCTTGGAGAGGGCATGGAAGCTCAGCACCCTTTCCCCATACCTTGCCTTGCATCTCTTCAATCTGGCTGTTCCTGAGTTGTATCATTTTATTTCATTTATTTATTTTGGGGGGAGTGCTGCTTTGAGACTTAGTTGCGGCAAGCGGGATCTTTCATTGTGACACATGGGCTTCTCTCTAGTTGTGGTGTGCGCGTTTTTTTTCTCTTCTCTAGCTGTGACACGCAGGCTCCAGGGCATGTGGGCTCTGTAGTTTGCGGCACGCAGGCTCTCTAGTTGAGGCGCGTGGGCTCAGCAGTTGTGGCGCGTGGGCTTAGTTGCACAGCAGCATGTGGGAATCTTAGTTCCCCGACCAGGGATCGAACCTGTGTCCCCTGCATTGCAAGGTGGATTCTTCACCACGGGGCCACCAAGGAAGTCCCCCGTGAGTTGTATCATTTTATAATAAACGAATAATCTAGTGAGTAAAGAGTTTTCCTGTTCTGTGAGCTGCTCCAGCAAATTCCTCAAGTCCAGGACAGGGTCTTGGGAACCCCTGATGTATAGCTTGTTGGTCAGAAGTGGAGGTAACAATCTGGACTTTCAACTGGCATCTGAAGTGGGGAGGGAGGGCAGTCCTGTAGGACTGAACCCTTAGCCTGTGCAATCCGACACTATCTCCAGGCACATACTGTCAGAACTGAGTTGAACTGTAGGACACAATTGGGATCTGCACACTTTTAAGTACATATTGTAAGATGTGTTTAAAAACTCCTTACAGGTGGATGCTAGAAGCAGATAATTTAGTTAATTAAAAATTCTATTTAACATAAGTAAAATATTTCAGGCTAGAGATCTTTTTTGAATTCTAATCTATTATTTTATCTATTTTTATAGGAGAGTTATGAATTTCACAAGAAGTCAAACACAGTGATGCCATTTGCTATGTTTTATTTTGCTATTAGCTTGTTAAACATAACATGCAAATAATCAAAAAGAAACATACATATGACTTAGAGTGAAAAATAATTCTAGAAAAGAAAAGTTTCACTAGGTAAATATATATTCCTAACACTAAAAATATTGCTTTAATTGTATGTGGTTTCATGAATTTTGTCTAATTTGCAAGATCATTTGTCTCAAAATTTACCATCTATTTTTCAGCTAAACAAATTTGAACATTGAGATAATTTGCTTCAAGACAGTAAACATCCATATGCATGTAATCCATGCTTTTTGGCACATTAAGTTAAGGTTTAGAAATTATAAAACTTGGCTGACTTCCACGAAACCAGTAGAAAGCTTTTCACATCATTTGACAGGAGATAGGAAAAAACCCACTAAATTTACAAATAAAGCATTAATTTTATTGTCTATGTGTGTGTGTGTGTGTGTCTGTATTTGTGATGAAACAGGCCTGCCTTTCATCTTTTCTTTTAAAAAAGTAGTAAAATGTTTACAAAACATTTTCCCTCAGAATTTGAAATTTATGGAAGTAATAAACAGCAACAAAAAATGAATACTATAAAAACTGACACACAAATAAACATAACCATAAACTGCTGTTCCAGGATATATCTCAATATAATTGGAATTAGTAGATATCAGTTAACGGTGATCTCATTTGCTACACGTAGACATTCATACATATCAGGTGGCAGACTGGTTTGGGTGATGCGATTGCCATCCAAACGCAAATGTTTGATCTTGGAGTAGGATAATGGTCCCAGGATCTTACAGAAGCTCTTTACTTCAAACTCTGGAAAATTAAAGAATGAAACACTTCAATCGTTTTTTTTTTCTTTTTAGTACATGGGCTTGAAACCATCATTTTAAAAAACTTTCAAATCTATAATAATATCCAATAAAACTTTTTCCCACTTATTTGATGTACCTTTGAATTTGGAACTACTAAAGGAATATTTCAGACTACCAAATAGCCCAGCAATATTTAGTAAAGAATACTTATGGTAGGTCAGAAGATATAATGAAATGTTTCAAGGAAGAGAACTTATTTAAGTTCTTGATTTAGAAATACTTGCTTATAGAAGGACACTCAGTGAATGTGTCATATTGTCTAAGCTTTAGTTTGAAATATTAAGTCTAGCCTGAGGAAACCTAAAATTGGTGCTGTTATATGAGCAATCTCACCAGTGTAAGTATTCTGGGTTTTTGCCTCTTAAAATAAAAGGGGTTAAATAAATGAACTCTAAACAGTTTTCCAACAACCGCACTTCATGACAAAGATTCAAAACTCCAAAGCAAAAACCAGATCATGGAATGTCCTACATCTCAGCTCATACCCTTTTCTTCTGTGGTCAAAAAGCTGCCACAAATGAACAACTGATTTAATTTTTAATGGACACTAAGATGGTTACTGGATAGCATGGTCTGTGTATGTATATAGAAACTGCCTATGGTTGCCCAAGTGTATTTCAGATTAACCTTATCTGGTCCTGTATCGTGTTATTTTCTTTCATTCTTCAACTCTAGCTAACAAAGATTTCAGTGGAAGCCCAAACACACTGCAGTCCTTTCCTCTAAGATGTTGTCTTAAATAACTCATCTGTCAAATGCCAGGGTTCTTGGTTATGGTATCTGCCTCTGAAGTATGGAACAATGGAAAAAACATGGGTTTAGGTCTATATTAGTTTTTTACCTCTGTTGTTTACCATCTGAGACATTTATCAGATCTTCTTTTTAGATATATCTATCACACTGTGTGGCATGAAGATTACATTAATTAAGGTATGTAAAGCACTTCACACAGTGCTAGCACATACTATGTACTAAATAATTATTGGCGTCCTTTTAATTTTTTCTGTTTTCTAAATTGCTTTACACTAGGAAGATCTGTGACTAGCTTAACGCTTAAAGTTGCAAGTTTGAAATATGACAAATTGTTTTTGGCTGGGTATTTCCTAGTATTGGAAAAACATTAAGGGACTCTTATTACCTTAAGAGAAGGTGGGCAGTTGGTATGCATAATTATTATGCGGCAAGATAAACTAAGTTGAAGACACACATGCAAAGTCACACAGCAAGAATTCCTGAAATATGTAAACCTAAGTGTCAAGGATAAGGAAGGGAGAAAGGTAACTACTCACTTTCAAATGACTATATGAGCTGGGCATTGGGATTTCAGTCTCAGCTAGGCACCGAGCAGCTGCTGGCATTTCTCGCAGAGTCCATCTGTCCCATCTCCTACATTGGCTCTTCCCTTTTCACTCATACAATGAAAACTGTTTTTTCCACCTTCAAATGCCCCTGTATCTATATCTCTCCCCTTTCTTGTCTCAGAGTAGGAGGTAGTCTTGCTTCTGCAGCTAACCTCCACCCACAAAATCTAATGGATTTCTTCAGCCCTCAAACATCTTACGTCCCATTAGCATTTTGGCCTGTCTGAGTATCCTTCCTCCTGACCACAAATGTTTATAATGTGGGACCATATATTGCCACATAGTGAATTTTGCCCTGGAAACAGCTGTAAGGGATTAGCTCTGATAGCTTGACTGTGTATTATATGACAAACAAACTTTGCAGACACAAGAAAGAACACATGGCATTGCAGAGTTGGCAATCATGGACTCCTTCATGAGAAGGAAGGAGTTACTACTAGGAGCCCTACTAGTAGCCCCAGCCCTACTAGGAGTTACATGAAACTATTGCAGAACTACAGAACTACTATTGCAGAATTATATTAATAAGGCACACTGACATTTTTTTTTCAGATGAGTGCCAATATCCTTACCCAGTATGACAAGGGAACCAACTTTTATAATATAAAGATGTTCAATTTCAATAGATTATTTTAAAATTTCAATAAATTATTATAAAATCATTTACTATGTGAATCAGTGTTTCCCACCTGAGTTTTCATTTTAAAAACTTCATCTGTGAATTATAGGTTTTTTTCTGCTTCCAACTTCCACTAAAGAATAAGGTAGGGATTGGTGAATGTCAATTTCCCATATGAATCTTTATAGCTTAAATTGAAAAATGTCCCAGGAGACCAGAAGAGTACATAAGCAGCTCAAGTGGAATAGGTCAAACTCCCACCCAGTAGATAAATGAAAAATAAACTCTGGAAGTAAGAGAAAGGAAGGAGAAACTGTGGGAAAATCAAATGAGGTGAAGGGTTGTGTATAAGAGAAGGGGCTTTGTAATTCTAGTAAAAAATATTCCAAACCCTTATCATATTCCTCCTTAAACTTTCTCACAGTCCTCATAAGAACACCATGAAGACCATACACACCAACCATAACAGTGATAACAGAGATAGATGATGGTCATGATAGCGGAGTAACATGTTGAGTCCCAAGTAAAGATGTCAGAGGAGACCGTGAGTGTACACGGGCTGCTCTGGGGACAAGCAGAGGCTCTGTAAAAGCCTCTGCTGGTTGTGGACTTGTTGATTTCTCCCTCAGCTACATCTTGTCAAGAAATAAATGTAGACACAAATCGAAGTCATGAAGGAGGCAAATAATAAACAGATAAAAATCAAGAGATAACACAGCAGGATTAATTAGCCCAGAGTATTACATTTGAAGAAATGAGTGCTTAAATTCTATGACCTTAATGGTTTCTTATCTGGACACTCCAAAGCAAAACCAGATATTGGATAAATAACTAAGCTAGAATTCCATATTCTAGAGAAATATTTTGTTGGCATTTTCATTTTTTTTAACTGGAGCCAGATGCAGTACTTGTGTCACACAACTTAGGCATTTAAAACCTTGAGGAAACATCAATCAATCATAGGCACAGCTTTCTACTTACTTTCAAGTTCATTGACCTCCAGGTAATAGTTTTCAAGGTTTTCACTGACAGTCGGTATGTTTTTAAGTTTATTATAGGAGAGGTCCAGCTCCAGCAAGGATGATACATTAAAAGAATTTCCAGGTATTCCACTATCAGCCAGTTCATTATGAGACAAACGCAGATACTGCAATCCATTAAAACGCTTGAAATACTCATCAGGGATGTTGCTGATCTTATTGTTGTCTAAGTAGAGAGTTAGAAGAGATACTGGGAGACCAGAAGGCATTTTGGTCATCTGATTGGAGCTCAAGTCAAGGTATTCAAGTGACTTAAGACCTTTAAAAGCAGCTGAAACAGCATCCTCTTTCAGCTGATTGTGTTGAAGGTGGATAAATGTCAGGTTAACCAGTCCATCAAAGGAGCCAAGCTTCGAGATCTTGTTGTTAGTGAGCTGCAGGTCCACCAGAGATTTGGGAAGTGGGCCCACAGATTCTGTCAGATTGTTGTAATTTATATGCAGCTTCTTCAGTTGCTTCAGTTTAGAGAAAACTTTTCCTTTTATCTTGGAATTTTCTAGAAGGTTATGATCTAGAATGAGCCACTGCAGATCGGTTACATTTTCAAAGGCCTTATCATCAATATGGTCAATCTGGTTATTCCTAAGGTAAAGGTACTTGATTCCAACAGGCACCATTGGCACACTTTTCAATTTCAGCTCATCGCAGTACATGGCCGTTGGGTAGCTTTCAGGGCAGTTACATTCTGGTGCACAGTTTGGTGATGATCTCCCATAAATCGATAGGGGGAAATCATAATCCTCATAGTAGTAGCTGCCGCTGGCACAGCCAATTAATGTCAAGAGGAGAGGAAACATACCTAGATTCATTTTGGCAAATGCTTTGAATCCTAAATAAAGTGGAAACATGTATTATTATAAAATAGTATCCTTTCAGGAAAAGTATACTAAGAAGAAAGAAAATGCATTAGCAAATGTGAATTTTATTACTTTATAGTGCTTTTTTTTTTTTTTTACTGCACTAATGATGCCTTGTTAATTTGCATTTGAGGAGTAGGTTAAGGATGTATGTTTACAACGGATGGGGAAGTGAACAGATTCCAGGGCAGATTGCATTCACATGCGCCCCCTTCTGGGCGAGCCAGGCCTAACTATCCCAGTCAACCTCTCTAGGTCCTTCCTTAATTAAATATCTTCCTGCAAGAGGTTTCTGGGAGGTGCCCATTAACCACCATGTTAGAACACTGCTTCAGAATACCTTCAAAACCAGAAGAAATGAAAACGAGAAGACAATTGTAAATTGTACCCTCTACCCCACCATTCAACATCATTGAAATGTCTCATTAAGTAGATCCTTACTGAAAACGTGGGCAATCTGTGATGCTGTCTGGAGGAAAGCTGGTCTTCTGTGTGTGTGGAGGGGGTGTGGTGGCAGTCGTGGCACGTTCCTTTAAAAATGTCTTTATGGTTGTTGATTCTGAGGAAGGTGAACAGAAGTCTTGGTGGGGGTGTGTGCATATTATTTCACCTTTTGTTTTAACATTCTATGCTTTTAAGCAAATTACAAAACTGTGTTTGAAAATTAATATTTAGTATATTAGGTTTAGTAAAATTAATGTTTATTCATCAAGGAAATGTCACAAACTCTAAACATTTTTTAAACCTAGAAAGAGATCTAACTGGTAGAGAATGATATTCTTTTCAAAGATTTGAATGAATGTTTTTCTTTCAATCACTCACAATTTGTCTACGTTCTTCACGTCAAAATTTAAGAAGGCAGGGTTTGCTTATCTGGATTTTAGTGTTTTCACTGAATGGAAGTGGGAGAGATGTGGAACTGAGGAAAGTCTGTATTAAACAGTGGCATTAAGAGCCATGTAGGAAAGGATAAATTTGAGAATATAAATTAAAAACAATTTGTAACAGTGATCTTCTCATATGAACTTTTTCTAAGGAGAGCTTCAAAGAAGTACATTTCAATCTCTTGGGGAAGCACCGGGTCAGCAATTTAGGTAAAGGCAAATAGGATATAACAGTTGGGCATTTGTAGAATGAGGAGTTATAGCTGAGCAATTGGTAACTCTGGGAGGGAAATTGTTAATGTGAAGCAGTATCCACATTCCAATGGATACCATAAAATAAAATCTCTTCCTGTGAAAAACATGGTACAAGCTTTTGGATCTAGATAGTTTGGGATAAGCAGGATTTTCTACTATCAGGAATTTTAAACATCTATGCTTTGCTTTAACTTGGAATTATAAAGCACTTTATTTTAGCAGATGAAACACTCAAAAACGTTGTTAGAGTCACTCTTATAACTGAAATAACATAGCAAGATTCTTTGTAAATTATTCTCTAAGATTATGATGGAGTCATTTAATTTAGTTGACGGGACTTGGCCATGAGATCTATTACATAGTGCTAATGTAATTATAGGATTCTTTACGAGTTACAATCATGTTAATGTTGTAAAGATTTTTCTTACTTCATTAATAAGCTTCCACCTTAGTTTAATTCAGTATACACTAAACTACACATGGGAACTATAGTGCGAATAGTAATGGAAAATGCTTCCATATTTTTTGGCAGAGTCAAAACAAGGGCTCTGAATTCAAAGAGAATCTGTAACCGTATAATGACTCCACTATGAAGCAAAACCACGCTTTACTGTCCCCCAGTTTTTTCAAATACCTGTGGCTATGAAGAAAATGCTTTTTTTTCCAAAAGTAAATCGTATTTACCAGAATTTCTTTAAAACATGTTCCTGTTTCTTAAGACATACATCCACAATCCAAATCTTTAAAATTAACAAAATAGAAATAAATAATCCTTTAGCTCACATTTTATAACAGCATAAAACGTTTATGGCAAATTATAACAAATTATAACAACATACTTGTGGCAAAATATTTTGATGACTGATTGAAATGGCCCTTCTTTGCTCCAAAATTAGGTTCTAACAATCCTAACATATTTAACTAATTAGCATGAAATAGCAAACATTTTAAATGCCATACTTTTTCACTGTGTCTAATTTTCTCATTCCAACCTTGAAACTTTTTATAACTTCCTTAGCTAAGTAAGGCATTATAGACTGTATAAAATGTATCTCAAATCCATAAATCATGGAAAGTATATTAAGCAAAATGTGAAAGTAAATGCTCAAAACTGTGGATTTGCTGTTGAATAGCAATTGGCAAAGTTGCTCTGGAATTTTTTCTGTTCCTGTTACAATAAACACCGTCCCAAACAGTCAGCATCCCCAGTGCTATAGTTAAAACAGCACTTACCTTACTGTCTCGACACTGCTTTCGTTAATTCTTAAAGCAGATGCTCTGCTTGGTGGACAAGAATCCACCAATATATGCTGTAAACTCTGTCAGGACGGAACTGGCTGCCAGATTCTTAGTGATACAAGAGCTGAGTGGGGGAAACCCAGCCCAGTCACGCCAGTCTCTGAATGGAGTTATGTCATTGTGGGGATCTTGTGGTGTGGCATGCAAACATTCTGCTCTCTAACGAGGTGCAGGTGGACTTGGTGAGCAAGGACAGCCCAGCTCGCTCCCTATGGAATAAGAGAGAGATACATGCTGAACCAGCCCCAATACCATAGCTTTTAATCCCAAATTAAGTACTGCTGCAAATGAGGCATCTCCAGTGATAACATTTCTCTTACAAAGCCCTTTTCTTCTATAGCTGTGACAACAATTAAATGCAATTCTCTCAGCTAACTATCATGTTCATCTAAAGGTCTCATAAATCAACAGAGTAAACCATTTCAGGAAAATGCAAATGAGCAGACTCAGAAGACTTGAATCACTTTTGCTCATTACTCGTGAAATCTATACTGATTTACTTGGACTCAATTTTTAGCCAAGGGGGAAGCTTACATTAGTTTCTAAAATATTTAAATGCTTCATTTGTACTCTGATACAAGTGATAAGCAACAACATTTCCAGTTTACTTATGTTAAACAGACTCGTTTTATGCTCTTCAGGTCTGGAATCAATCAGTAATATTCTGCCTGTTTCTTATTTTGTGGATTTAATTTAGGAATTCATCCAAAACCTTACTTGGGGAGAGTATTCTATGGCTTATTGCCAAAAAACATAAAAGAACATGAAAGAAATAAATGTGTACTAAAAATATCACAAAGTAATTATTTTTCACTCTGTCTTTGCATGCTAGCAATATTTTTTCAAAACTAAAAATTATGCTAAGTTGTAATCTCCTAAAGGCCTGGTTTGGTATATCTTTCCTTATCATTTCCTGATGCATGCTTCTAGAAAATGAGAGATCTACTCAATATCTTGTCTATTGCATTTTGTGATTGTATCAGCTTTATTTATATGATTTTTTCCCTCCAAAATTTTCATTTCCTCACGTTCATAAGAACTCTTAGAATCGGATACTTTAAGTTGCCACATTGTAAGATTTTTCCCTTTTAAAATAGCTTAAATATGTCACTTTTTAGCTGTGAGACCTGTTGAAAGTTATTTAATCTCTGTGGTCACTGATGCATTTGCCTGAAAAATTAAATTAGTGTAAATGTCTCATTTTTGTCAGAGAACTGTTAAAAAAACAAAAGATAATCTTATTGAAAGTAATTCATAGAATGGTAAGGTGATTCATAGCATACCATTTTAAGAAAATTTTAGAAAGGCCTCAGTTTTACAATAGAGGACATGAATAAACTTAGAAGAAATCAAGAAGAGAAAGACAAATAGACCAATCACATATAATTAGTGGCTCATTGTAAGAGACAGCTAAAACAATTCTAAGCATTAACCTTGTGTGTCAAATTCTATAATCTGAGATTTTGTGTGTAAAGTTCCAGCTATATATTCCAAGGATTTTTCTTTATGAGCAATAAATGTGTTGTGGTATCTGTAATAAAGTTTAAATGCACTAAGTTGGATTTGCCTCATTGTGAAACTGATATTGTCCACATATACCTTTTTCTATAAAATTAGTTCTGTGAGACCAATAATTGGATAACGTTGCACATTTTAAAGCATATTGCTTGGGCCCACTAGAAAGAAATGAAATGAATATTTATGGTGTATCTCCTTTATTCTATGCTTTATTCTCAGAATTTTCACATATTTCTGTTTAAATTTCATGCTTTAAAATCCATATAAGTATTATTTTCACATTTTCAAAGAAGTAAAAATGGAGACTCAGAAAGTCTAAATAATTTGCTAAAAGTCACCTAACAACTAAATGGAAGAACAAAGTCATGAGCATCTTCACCCACTGGGAAGAGGGTGGACAGGATGGAGCTGAGACAAGGTAGTTAATCAGTTTAAAATATTTTCTAGGCAATATTATTAGCAGTTTAGAAAAGACTTAAATATAAACCAGCCAATAGTTTTCAAATGGCAAAAAAGTTAGCTAAGCATCACTTCTTCCTTTGTATACCACATGCACATTCCCACACATGCCCGTGTGCACAGGTTAGAGCTTCTGGGTGAGGTTGGAGCTTTCCATCCTGGTGAATGGAAATCAGGTCCTTTGTGGTAATGGATGTTGGAGATTTCATCAGAATCCATGTTAAAATGATTAAGTTGCCCCCTCAGCCCATCAACTGGATTCCCACTGTTACTTGAGACCAGCAAGGATGATGAGGAACATTATGACTGTTTCACCTACCTGGTCTGAATCCAACCTTGGACTTCTCAAAGCCCCCAGGCTCACTGCAACTTGACTGTTCCCTCTGTCATAAGCATTCTGAAAAGTAGGACAGAAAAGTAGTAGTCGGAAAGTAGTAAACAGCCCAGACTTTGTGGAAAGATAGATATAGATTAGAAACTTTCTCAAGCAACCTATCAGGAGTGAAAATGAAAAAAGTATGTAATTTTGATAGCTTTAGTGTCTTCGTCTTTAAAATGGCTGTGATGATTTCTGTAGGAAAACATATGAGCATCAAAGGACACATGTATAAAGCCATTGATGTAGGACTTGGCTTAAAATAAGTGATTAATACATTTAAATGCATAATATTTTATAGCTATTATTAGTTATTTTTCGTAGAGTCATAGAACCACAGAATTGGGATGAATCTCAGAGATCATCTAATGATGGGTTCTATGAAACCAGTTCCACAAGTTCTGCTGCTGGTCTTTTTTTCTCATATGAAGAGCTAAAGATAATGTGGTAAGAGTACTCCATCCAAATGAGCTGCAATATTGTTTTCCTTTTGTGGTGGTTGGATTGCATGCCATGTTCCCCAGAGCTCTGTGTATGCAGTGAGATACAACTGTGCATCTATGAAAGTGAAGTCATCCCAGAGCATAGAATAGGATGAGCTATAATGACAATTCCCTGCTAATAGAGGAGAAAGTTCTATTTTTATCATTCTATACATTGAGGTTTCAGACTCAACTCTCTTCTTATTATATGTGACATAAAAGTAGTGTGTTTTGGCATATTTAGAAAATGCAGAGGAAGATAAGACAATAAGAATTTTAGCCCATTTGGAGAATACTTAGAGGGGAAAAATAAAAATATATATTCTAGCCCAGAGATAACTGTCTTTGGGTGATTTTCCTTAGGGTGTGACTATGTACACACACAAACCAACAGACATCGGTTTTCACAAAAATATTACAACATTATGTTTATAGTTTTATAATCTTTTTCACAAAACAGTAAGTTGTGGATACTTTTCTATATATATATTATTAACTATTATTCTCTAATGTCATTTTAATTAACTGCATTAAATTCTATTATATAGAGGTACCATAATGTAGTTGTTATTTTTTAATATTACAACGAACACTTCCTTTCTTTTATAATTTGCAAAGCACTGTCACATGCAATGGAATTTTATTCTTCACATTGGTTGTACCTAATCTGTCTGTTCTGCTTATCTCAATAGACACATTTTAAATGAAAATGCCATTTTAGTAGGTGGCTTATGTTTTCGAATTAGACAATAAAGGAGTGGATTTGAAGTTTATTTTTTCCCCTCACATCAATCTTTTTACCATTCTTAATTTTAGCATTCCTGTTTTTCTTTCTTTTTTTTTTTTCTGTACACGGGCCTCTCTCACTGTTGTGGCCTCTCCCGTTACGGAGCACAGGCTCCGGACGCGCAGGCTCAGTGGCCATGGCTCACGGGCCTACTCGCTCCGCGGCATGTGGGATCTTTCCGGACCAGGGCGCGAACCCGTGTCCCCTGCATCGGCAGGCGGATTCTCAACCACTGCGCCACCAGGGAAGCCCAATTTTAGCATTTCTTATGAGCCATAGAACTATCTTTCGTCTGCAGAGTCCTTACATATGGATGTGTATATATATATATATATTTTTTTCATGTAATGTCTGAAACATTTATATGAACATATTTCCATACAAATAACCCAAAGAAAGTTTAGTATTAGTTGTTTTTTTGGTTTGTTTGTTTGTTTCTTTATACTGCAAGTCCTTATTAATCATCAATTTTATACACATCAGTGTATACATGTCAATCTCAATCGCCCAATTCAGCACACCACCATCCCTACCCCACCGCGGTTTTCCCCCTTGATGTCCATAGGTTTGTTCTCTACAACTGTGTCTCAACTTCTGCCCTGCAAACTGTTTCATCTGTACCATTTTTCTAGGTTCCACATACATGCATTAATATACGATATTTGTCTTTCTCTTTCTGACTTACTTCACTCTGTATGACAGTCTCTAGATCCATCCACGTCCCAACAAATGACTCAATTTCATTCCTTTTTATGGCTGAGTAATATTCCATTGTATATATGTACCACATCTTCTTTATCCATTTGTCTGTTGATGGGCATTTAGGTTGCTTCCATGACATGGTTACTGTAAATAGTGCTGCAATGAACATTGGGGTGCATGTGTCTTTTTGAATTATGGTTTTCTCTGGGTATATGCTCAGTAGTGGGATTGATGGATCATATGGTAATGCTATATTTAGTTTTTTAAGGAACCTCCATACTGTTCTCCATAGTGGCTCTATCAATTTGCATTCCCACCAACAGTGCAAGAGGGTTCCCTTTTCTCCACACCCCCTCCAGCATTTGTTGTTTGTAGATTTTCTGATGATGCCCATTCTAACTGGTGTGAGGTGATACCTCATTGTAGTTTTGATTTGCATTTCTCTAATAATTAGTGATGTTGAGCAGCTTTTCATGTGCTTCTTGGCCATCTGTATGTCTTCTTTGGAGAAATGTCTATTTGGGTCTTCTGTCCATTTTTGGATTGGGTTGTTTGTTTCTTTAATATTGAGCTCCATGAACTGTTTATATAGTTTGGAGATTAATCCTTTGTCCATTAATTCATTTGCAAATATTTTCTCCCATTCTGAGAGTTGTCTTTTCATCTTGTTTATGGTTTCCTTTGCTGTGCAAAAGCTTTGAAGTTTCATTAGGTCCCATTTATTTTTGTTTTTATTTCCATTACTCTAGGAGGTGGATCAAAAAAGATCTTGCTGTGATTTATGTCAAAGAGTGTTCTTCCTATGTTTTCCTTTAAGAGTTTTATAGTGTCCGGACTTACGTTTAGGTGTTGAATCCATTTTGAGTACATTTTTGTGTATGGTGTTAGGGAGTGTTCTAATTTCATTCGTTTTTTTTTTTTTTTTTTTTTTTTCTCGGTATGGGGGCCTCTCACTGTTGTGGTCTCTCCCGTTGCGGAGCACAGGCTCTGGACGCGCAGGCTCAGCGGCCATGGCTCACGCGCCCAGCCGCTCCGCGGCATGTGGAATCTTCCCGGACCGGGGCACGAACCCGTGTCCCCTGCATTGGCAGGCGGACTCTCAACCACTGTGCCACCAGGGAAGCCCCTAATTTCATTCTTTTACATATAGCTGTCCAGCTTTCCCAGCACCACTTGTTGAAGAGACTGTCTTTTCTCCATTGTATATCTTTGCCTCCTTTGTCATAGATTAGTTGACCATATGTGTGTGGGTTTATCTCTGGGCTTTCTATCTTGTTCCATTAATCTATGTTTCTGTTTTTGTGCCAGTACCATATTGTCTTTTTTTTTTTTTTAACATCTTTATTGGGGTATAATTGCTTTACAATGGTGTGTTAGTTTCTGCTTTATAACAAAGTGAATCAGTTATACATATACATATGTTCCCATATCTCTTCCCTCTTGCGTCTCCCTCCCTCCTACCCTCCCTACATATTGTCTTGATTACTGTAGCTTTGTAGTATAGTCTGAAGTCAGGGAGTCTGATTCCTCCAGCTCTGTTTTTTTCCCTCAAGACTGCTTTGGCTATTCGGGGTCTTTTGTGTCTCCATACATATTTTAAGATGATTTGTTCTAGTTCTGTAAAAAATGCTATTGGTAATTTGATAAGGATTGCATTGAATCTGTAGATTGCTTTGGGTAGTATAGTCATTTTCACAATATTGATTCTTCCAATCCAAGAACATGGTATATCTCTCTATCTGTTGGTATCATCTTTAATTGCTTTCATCAGTGTCTTATAGTTTTCTGCATACAGGTCTTTTGTCTTCCTAGGTAGATTTATTCCTAGGTATTTTATTCTTTTTGTTGCAATGGTAGATGGCAGTGTTTCCATAATTTCTCTTTCAGATTTTTCATCATTATTGTACAGGAATGCAAGAGATTTCTGTGCATTAATTTTGTATCTTGCAACTTTACCAAATTCATTGATTAGCTCTAGTAGTTTTCTGGTGGCATTTTTAGGATTCTCTATGTATAGTATCATGTCATCAGAAAACAGTGACAGTTTTACTTCTTCTTTTCCAATTTGTATTATTTTACCTAAATGTCCATCGACATAGTAATGGATAAAGATGTGGCACATATACATAATGGAACATTACTCAGCTGTTAAAAAGAATGAAATAATGCCATTTGCAGCAACATGGATGGACCTGGGGATTATCATACTAAGTGAGTAAGTCAGACAGAGAAAGACAAACATCATATGATATCGATTATATGCAAAATCTTTAAGAAAATGATACAAATGAACTTATTTACAAAACAGAAATAGACTCACAGACTTAGAGAACAAACTTATGGTTATGGGGGGGGAAGGTGGGGGAAGGGACATATTGGGAGTTTGGGATTGACATGTGCAATCCCAGGAAGAATATATTGATTTTTATTGCATCATAGAATAAAACATTTCAAAATACTAATAATTTTAGACAAAATTTTAAAATTTAGAAACATTTTTGAAAAACAATATTTTTAAGTATTATTGCAAAACAAGACCACAAAGTATAATTACTTTCTTTTTGTTCACTTTTATAGACACACAATTTGAGGATTTCAAAATATTTACTGAATAACAGCTACATAGAGAAAGGATAGCAGGTGTAAACAAAGAGAAATAGCAGGAGAACAGTATTGTTAGTGAGAACAAACTAGATTAATCTCTAAAAATACATTCACACGGGCTTCCCTGGTGGCGCAGTGGTTGAGAGTAGTCTGCCTGCCGGTGCTGGGGACACGGGTTCATGCCCCGATCCGGGAGGATCCCACATGCCGCGGAGCGGCTGGGCCAGTGAGCCATGGTCGCTGGGCCTGCGCATCTGGGGCCTGTGCTCCGCGGTTGGGGCGGGGGGCACGGCAGTGAGAGGCCCGCGTACTGGAAAAAAAAAAAAAAACATTCATACTCTATCCGTATGACTATAGAAAATTCTAGAAAGCACAAGTAAACACAAGCAAGTAGTCTATTAGCCACCAGAACGACAATACCACATGTCATGTTGCCTCTGAAAAAATGCTTTTCACTTCTGAGATAATTAATGTGAGACATGCAAGTAACATCTTAATGTTATCATAAAAATAATTTTTACACTGTGAACTCTCTGAAAGTCTTGAGGTTCATGATCCACACTTTGAGAACTACTGCCTGAGACCTTTTCCTTGTGGGCTGCTCATCACTTAGGTCTCAGCTGCCTCAGACAGGCTTTCTACCACCCAAACTGAGGGGGTCAGGGACTTGCCTTCACTTATTCTCTATTGCTTTAACATATCATCGTTTGTTGCATTTACCACTCTCTGGAATTATCTTAGGTTGTTTGTTGATTTTTTAGCAATGTATTTTATAACTATCATTTCCACAAGAATAAAGACTTTATTGGTCCCTTAGGGTTGGCACAGGTCCTCCATATATGTTTGTTGAGTGAATGAAATACTTTTCAAGAATACTCCTTGTTGTTCTCAACTTGTCTATTTTTTCAGTTGGATTCTCATTTACATTTTTATAGCAAAAACAATACTGTTGGATTTTAATGAGGTCACACTGATTTTTATAACTCAACCGAGGAGAAGTTGACATCTTTACAATATTGTATTTTGACATCCAAGGATAGATTGTCTTAGCATTTATCTAAGTGGTTTTTTGTAACTGTGAATCTCTAGCTTTTAACTGAATCTGTACAGTAAATTAATTAACTTTTGAAAACTCCATGCCATGACAGAATCATGGTGGAATATGATTCCACTCTAACCACTGGAGAACTTTAAATAGTTTATTTTTAATCTTTTTTTCAGGTCTAGTTTTCTCCAGATTATCTTTTCTCTATTACTGAACCAACCGAACCTAGAAGATACAAAAATACTATCATTTACAGTGCTGATATGGATTTCGATTTTTTTGTACAGGATAAGCAAGAATTTAACTTCCCTTTATTTTTCATGAAAGTAGGTAAAGCACAAGGAATGTGCTCATGACATTATAGTTTTTTTTTAAGTTCAAAGTTTCAACCTAGAAGTTTCTCTGACATGTCCTTTAAAGCTCACAAGACAGATACAAGCCACTGTATGTGAAGCATGTCTGCCAGCTGTTACAGTTTATATATGTCTAATATAATGTATATCATGATTATAGATATTAATTGGATTTAAGTGGAGTGAAATAGGAAGAAGTGTAATAATCATTTCAAATACAAAAATTTTTAAAAATACATCAAGATTATATTATGACAACTAAGCATAAAAACGTGATGACATCAGGCATTCTGCCGCCTTCTATCCCTTATTAATCTGTGTGTGTGTGTGTGTTTACCCAATACGTTCTAGCAGTTAAGAGTGTTCTATAACATATCTGCTGATTCATTTTGAGCAATTCATTTCGCCTCAGTTTGCTTATCTTTAAAATTGGAAAGGTCATGGTGCCTATTTTGCAAAGCTTTACTCATGACCTTAAATGAGTTATGCATGTATAACTTTTAGAAAAATTTCTTGCAGACAGTAAACACTCAATGATTGTTAGCTATTATTACTGTTATGGAGGTCCACCACTTCCAGCATGTACGAAAGAGAGTGACATAGAAGGTGGTGCATAGTGTAGGAGCAGCAAATTCCCTGAGATGGGAATCTTTGCTTCTGTCTCTTCTGTTGTCTGCTTTGCAACTAACTCTGTGTATATAAACTCTATGTATTTAAACTCTTTAAATCTCATTTTCCCTTTTTGTAGAATAGAATTAATTACCACCATCACGGGCGATGGTAAAAGGATTAAATGAGTTAATACATTACTTAGAACATTGTAAGCATACAGTGGTTTATTTTGGTAAGCTAAAACATATAAAAATAGACATAAATTATTAATATTTATACTAATATTTACATTAAACATGCAAAAACAAATTAAAAATACAACTTATCAAAAGTATTATAAGGTAAACTAGTAAGATGTAATGAAAGAGACTACAAGCATTGGAAAGCAGAGAAAGACTGCCTGTTGGATAAACAAATATTTAAACTGGGTAGGAAAATATGAAGAAGTGGAGCAAAGAGTGTTTAGTGCAGAGATTTCAGAATTTTTTAACGAGGGGTCGATGATAAAAGCTGGGTAGTTTAGTGGCATGGAAATTGCAATTGGTTATGTAATGATGACCAGGTTATGTAGGTTGTCAGTCCATACTATACATTTTAGATTTTCATTCAAGTGCTTTGGGATGCTAATAATTGTAGGTAATTGAGTGACAAGAGGAACCCGAAAGGCCAAATTGGACACAGCAGCATTAGTCCAGACAAGAATTGAAGATGATGACTTGAACTACAGAGGTGGCCATGGAAATGGATAGAACTTAGTACATATAATTTCAGTATAATCAAAGAATGAGTTAACTGCATAAAAATATTTCCTTCTAATGTCTGTAGCTGGAACTTAATTAAGAACTTTAAAGACTGTAAGCACTGAAAAAAAATCTTATGGAGCTACTCTTCAATATGCAATTCAAATTAAAATCAATACAAACCTATACAATGAGTGTAAGACAGAAAAATTCTGATTTGCCTCTTGAGGGAAAACCAAATTATTCATTTATTGGTCCACACATAAATACCAACCAAATTATTAATGTATTGGTCCACACATAAATATCTATAAAGACTTAGGCACCATATTGCACTACAGACCAGCCCCCTGTCCTCAAGAAGCACAGAGTCGAGGTGGAAAAGACGCAAATAAGCATGCAGTTATGACGCTGTATGGCAAATGCTTCTACAGAGGGAAGAATAAGAGAGAGTAGCAGCAGCTGAACCAGGCCTGATTGATTGAAGAAGATTTTACATTGGGAAGTGAAAATCAAGATGAACCTTTACAGTGAAGGATGAGCTGGGGTTAGCCAAGGGGAGAATAGTTCACATAATTCCGGACAGAGGGAAAGCTTTTGAAAGGTATGAAGGGTGGAAGAAGCCTATAATTTTGGGAATCAACTGCTTTCCCATGACGGAATTCATGAATAGAAGGTCTGTATATACACTGAAAGTTCAAAATAAATTCCTTTTTCTTCTGATTAACTCTATGATGGTTCAGAACATATCGTTTTCCAAGGAGCTAAATTAAACAAGGGTTTAACTATGCACAAATAGCATAAAAGATTAAAAATATTTTTGTCTTAACCTTTTTAAAAATGAACACTTTCCTAGGAGTCCAGGAGGCATATTGTATGAGAGGCATATTGTATGACTATAAAGTTTTTGAAAACTTAAATAATCCTGAAGTGTATTTTTAGTACCAAAGTCATGTTTTGAAAATGACATCATATTGACTCATTATAAAACAGGTTCCACTAAAAACAAATTGACTTCTAACAGCAGATGGTATAAGTACTCATTATTTTAATGTTGAAAGCTTTGGTCATGAAATTTAATATCTACCCTTCATTCCAAATATCCTTCCTCTATTACATGTGCAAGGAAATGGTTGACCTGTAAGATTAAGTAGTTAATAGACTTTCAGATGATACACATTTTCCAAGGCTATATGGTTTCCCCTAAGATTCAGAAGAGAATTTTAGAAAATAGCTCTGGGGTTTTAAAATATAAGTTGTAGTTGACTTATTCATAAACCACAAAGTTTTTTAGGATAATTACTTCAATATTGAAAACTCTAGTGTACTTCTAAGCTTCCCATCTGCAGAATATATATTTTTAGATACTCATCCAAACCTATTATATTCCAACCGATGCCCAATTTCTTCCTTTGCACAACAATGAAATTACCATGTTAATAAAAGTCTTTCTAAAGTTTCCAAGAAGAAAATGGGGCAGATCCATTACAGTAATCTTGGCAATGATTTGTTGATTTAAATATTTCTGTATTAAAAAAATCATGTTTTTTGCCTTCTCTAGTTAGATTTGTCCATAACTCAAATTTTGAAATAAATTAATGATTTCCAAAGTTGGTTGTTGATTGAAATCATTCAAGGAACTTTAAAAAAAAATACAGATTCCCAAGAAATGTCTCTTGGAGATCCTAATTGAATGTGTGTACTATGACATTTACATTTTTAACAAACATCGAAAGTAATTACGATAATCAGATGAAAGTAAGTTATGTTCTATTCATTCCTCTATTTTTGCTTCTCTATGTTTGCTTCTCTGTATAGTGGAAGATACCATCACCCTAAGTTTGGAGGCCTTAGGCTAATATCAGGCATTTGTACTATTTTGTGCTATTGTACAATAAGTGTAGGACAGTTATAAATATTCTGATTGTATTATTTGTACTTTGTACCATTGAAATGATCTTCTCCTCAGGACCTTAGATTCCAAAAGCCTGATTTCTTATATTCCCCTGTGCTAATTAAACAGCCCCTTCGAAATTCCTGTGCCTTATCAGTTGTCTTAGGGAGAGAATGTCTCTGCCTTTTTTTTTTTTTTAAGTGAAAAACGTGTGACTCCAATGGAGGAAGTTCAGGATTAGTTAATCAGAAAGACCCATAGAGGAAGCGAAGACGTCATCATAGCTTTCTTCATGACTATCTATTCAGTCTATTAATAATGCAAATTTGAGGAGAGAAGATGTTAAAAGACTCAGGGTCTTCAGGAATATTCCTATTGGTCCAGACATAGGCCCTGGCAAATCTAGAAGCTAGTTAGTCATGGAATATTTATTCATTTTGTGTTGATTGAAAATTGACGCATGGAATTCAGATGGACAAAGAAAATTACAATACTTATTTTTTAAATTTTTTGTTTAATCTCCCTTCCACCAACACTAGATGGTAGGACATCTGAGCTTAGTAGTTGACATTTTGTTAGTCTCTATCTATTTAAATAGTCTCTTTCAATTTAGATTGTCTCTTTAGCTTTCCAGAGTTTAACTCCCTCAACATTATCTTCTACAGGATGGAATCTGGGTGTGGAACTTAATATATCTTCCTGGTTACAGGGGCTGATGAAGGGAAGGAGCAGCTACTAGGATTGGTATGGTGGTTCTTTTGTTCCTTGGTATCTTCACTGATGAACTCCTGCACTGGAGATTGTGGCTCCTGAGTTTGTGGCCTCTTATCTCTGGGGTGGATTGTGTGCCCATCAATCCTCTATGATGCTCATCTCTTACCATCTCTGGCTGGCTTTGAGTAACTTCCTGATGTTTGGCTATGACTCCCAAACAAATCCCTGCTTGGGTGGTTGTCTCTGCAATCACTGCAGTAATAGAACCAAGGCCAGAGAAGAGTGAGGGCGGTCAAGAAGGGACTTAGATGAGTTTCAGAATCCGTTTTCCTGTTGCTGCTGTAATAAATGATCACACACTCTGTGCCTTAAAACAGCACAAATATATTATCTTTCAGTTCTGAAGCTCAGAAATCCAAAATGAGTTTCACTGGGTTAAAATCAAGGCGTCAGCAAGACTACATTTTGGGGGGGCTCTAAGAGAGAATTCATTTCCTTGCCTTTTCCAGCTTCTGGAGACATCACTTTTTTTGGTCTCTTAAGTCCACCATCTTCAAAGCCGGCAGTGGTCAGTTGTGTCTTTCTCACATCACATCACAGTCACATCATGTTACATCACTCTGACATTAACTTTTCTGACTCCTTCTTCCACTTTTAAGGACCCTGTGATTCCATGAGGCCCACCCAGATAAACAAGGGCAATCTTCTATTTTAAGGTCAACTGAGTAGTGTTCTTAATTCTGTCAACTACCTTAAATCCTCATTGCCATTCCATGGAAAGGAATATGTTCACAGTTTCTGGGAATGAGGATGTCTACATCCTTGAGAAACCACTATTTTGCCTACAACAG
Organism: Phocoena sinus; assembly: GCF_008692025.1. NCBI lineage: Eukaryota > Metazoa > Chordata > Mammalia > Artiodactyla > Phocoenidae > Phocoena > Phocoena sinus. The sequence goes on along the minus strand of NC_045772.1, from coordinate 29,451,567 downwards.
CTTCTAAAACATTTTGGGGAACTATGGGTTCATTTAAATTAAATCTCCAAGGATGTTTGATTAGAAGAAATTTGTGCTCTTTAGATCCATGACTTCTAATATGTTTGATCATAATTTTTAAAAAATCAATTATAGCCACATCACGTAGTATCTCCTAATTTATACTCTAACATTAGACAATTAGACTTTTTATTTTTTAGCTTTTATTATCCAGCTAGGAAGGTGAGTTGAGATATGACTTTTAGTAGCATGATTCAGCTGTTATACATTGCCAAATTGTGTATTTAATACTCCCTTGGAATCAGGGAAAATAAAATTATAATAAATTTATTCCTGGTCTGCTTAATGTCCTTTCTGGGAATAGACTTGGGAGTAACTTAAAAAGTACACTGAGACATTTCCTTGTGGGCATGTGGGTTGTTCTTCCCAGAAGTGTTGTTGTATACTAGTCTGGGCGACCAGTCTCAGAAAGGAGGGTGTGAGGACTCACAAGTCTGCATTTATTTCTGTGATCACCACAGTCATGACTCAGAGTAGAGTCCCTAAATGAGTCATATCTCACTTTGCCACTTTGGAAAAAAAAAGATGAATATCTAAGAAAAAAACAGTTATGTGGTTGTGCTGGATCATGGATCACAACCACTGAAAATACTAATCCCAATATGAGTACCAAATTTCTAATATCATTTTGTCCATGAATTTTATCAGAATCCTTCCTAACACCGACTCCTTCCTTCCCCATTTTCCTGCCTACTTCCCAGTTATATTTCCCTTTACTTCTCCTATGATTACTTTGTGATAAACGCAACACCTGCTTTTGTTTTATATATAACGTAAATATATACATAATGTGAATATATATTAATATATATTTACATATCTTATAATTATGTTATTTTACATATATAAATATAAATAATGTAAAGTAAATGTGTATATGTATATATGTAATGTATGTATATATAAAAACATGTTCAGTAATTCCCCTACATACGGACCTTCAAGTTGTGAACTTTCAAAGATGTCCCTGTATGCCCCTGTATGCCAGCTGTTGTGCTGTACTACTGCACTTTTCAAGGTACTGTACTGTAAGATTAAAAATGTTTTCTTTATTTTTTGTTTGTTTTTTATGTATTATTTGTGTGAAAAATATTATAATATTACAGTATAGTACTGTATAGCCAATTGTGTTAGTTGGGTATCTAGGCTAACTTTGTTGGACTTACAAATAAATTGGACTTACAAACGAGTTCTCAGAATGGAACTCATTGGCATGTAGGGGACTTACTGTATATACATTTAATTAATATGGTTTCCACACAGAAGAAGACTAAATAGAACAAGAAAGTAAACAAAGGAAGGGAGTGTACCATTACTTTTAGATTCACTACTTCAATTTTATTAGCTTTTATATACGATACTTCTTAAGGAATACCATTATAGTATATATTTGGAGAACATTCCTTAGAAAAAGAAAAGAAAGGCAGAGTAAGCATTTTTCAAATAGGGCTAACATGTGGTTGAATTTGAGCCCTCTGCTTCCCTTCCTCAATTCCAAATGTTACTTTCTTCCTAAATGAAATTCCAAGGTCTCCCTCTTCCACTAATATAGGAATCTTTACAACTGAAGTGGTGAAATATGTCTAAGACATTATTATGTGTTTGAAGACGGTCACTCTAAAACACCAGATCTAATCAGGTCTCTCTAAATACATCTCGTTATATATGCAGAGCTCCATAAGCAGTTTGTTTTAATTCCTTATTTCTTAAAAGAGTCTTTCATGGTAGTGGTATCTAGAGAAATTCACCATTTACCATTCTTGACAAAGGTAATAAAGATCATTAACGTTTTAGTTATTTACAATATAGAGAGCCCTTTCATGTATATTATTTGAACTGATCCTTGTTAAAACTCAGTGAAATACAAATTATTAAGTCTGTGTTAAAGATGAAGAAAATCAGGCCTCAGAAACAGGACATCTGCCTCCAAATTCCTTGACTTTTCAGCTCCACCATCCCTGAAAGAGGAGATACTGTCTCATGTTTTCCATTTCCCTTTGGATACTCATTCTCTCACCACCCCTCACGACCACCCCCAACTCAATTTGGATTCTTCCACTGTACATGGTACATGTAAGCCCTAGGGCTTTTCTCTCAGCAGGCTGTCTGTCTCAGTTACTCTTTTGTTTCTGTCATAATGTTATTGAAAGTGGGATTTGGCTGCTCATTGTTCTAAAGCCAATACAGCGGCAAAGTTGGTCAAAAGGAAAGTTTGCTTTACTTTGGAGGCCAGCAACCAGGAGGGAGGGCAGACTCCTGTCCAAAGGCCAACTCCCCCAATGACAATCAGTGGGCAAGAGGTTTTGTAGGCAGAGGCAGTGTCTACATGCAGAAACGGCACAGTCAGCTCTGACAGTCCTCTTGATGTTGGTCATGCAGTGTTCAGATCAGTGTCATCTTGATTGTTTTAAGTACCGTTAATCTTCAGTTCCAGGATCTATTTGTTCCCATTTCTTTGAGGCCAGCTCTCGGAATTGTGGCAGCTTATGTCATGGCTATAGTCTGGTCATCATGTAGTTAACTTCCTCCTGGTGGGGGTTTTAGTATCTATAAGACAGCTCACAGGACATGGCTCAGAATATTATCTATAGCCCTTGAGGAGGAACTAAAAGTCTTTGACTATGCTTAATGACTAAACTATTAATATTTGGTCTTCTTTGACTGCTTTCCTTTGCTTCTGTTCTGCATTTTCTCATTTTTCTGATTAAACTTATTAAAGTTTTTCTGCAGACAAAGACCATAGTGTCCTGCTCTGCTTCAATAGCACCTATTACAATTTGCCTTTTATTTATTTTTCTGCTTACTCTGTGTGTGTGTGTGTGAGTGTGTGTGTGTGTGTGTGTGTGTGTATTCCTCAATGGAGTGAGATCATACTTGCTTTTTATGTTGTTTTTTTCACCGTAAAATCTCCAGCATCTATCACAAAGTTCTGCACAGAGTAAGAGTTTAAATATTTGTTGAATGAATGAACAAATACATGAAGATCATGGTTTAATCTACTCACAGCTAAAATATTATATATGCCAAAGGATTCTGAATTCGATTTGGAGTCTGATGAATATCGTTTAAGAATTAAACCATAATGGAGGTAGTTCCGGGATTATGTGAGGTCTTCCAAAAGTCTGGGAGATATCCGAATCTCCCCACACTTCTTAGGCTGTGTCATGAAAGCATTTAAGTTTGTTCCTTTTGCCTCACAGTAGAGTCTTTAAACTTTCACTTCTCAATCAATTTGTGCTTCAGAAATATTCATACTATGAGTCTCACAGATTTAACAGTCTCTCACTGCCAATTTAAAACATGCCATCAACACTAAGTTGGCGTGCAAATGATAAAGAATACAGAACTTGTGGACAGGTGGTGGGATTAGTTCTTTCACTGATTTGCTGTTTTTTTTTCTCCCTGGGGCAGTTTTTTAACTTCTTTGGACTTTACAATCTTTATCATTATAATGAAGTCAGTAAAGTATAACTAGGTAAAAAAACAACAACAAAAGTAATAGTAAGCAGAGAAAATCAGTTACCATTTTAGACCTATGAAATAACATTAAGAAAATTTTTTTCATTGGCAAATGTAATGAACTGTTCAAAGCCATTGATCCAGTAATCCCCATAGAAATGTTCAAAGCCATTGATCCAGTAATCCCCATATCTAGATATCAAAATATTAAGTGATTTATAATCAGAACAATAAGTTTTTCAACCCTACATAATTTTTTCAATGTTATGTATTATTTTAGAGTCATAGAAAGTTGGACAAAATTCTAAATTAGAGGAGCAAAAAGCATGTGTAAGTGATTATATGGTAAACTCATGTAATGAAATATAATACATTACTAAAATTATACCAATATTATGTAATAAAGAGGAAACACTTTTATTCAGATAAATCAGTAAAAGTGCAATATATAATTTCCTAATCTCTCTTTGCAGTGATATAGAGCTGTATGGTCTTGCATCAGCATACATACCTAACAATGAAATATTAAAGTGAAATCACTGACACAATTATCTCCTTGAACAAAGATATCTTTATCTCTAGTCTCATAATTTTACACAACTTAATATCAAAATAATCATCTTACTAAGAAGCAATTCCTAATAATGAATAATTCCTAAATGCAGATGCAGAATTCATTATTTTATGGGTATTTTTTGTAATTATGATCTTATTTATGTATTCTTATCCCAACCAGAAATAAAGTGAAGAGTTTGACTGTCAAACATATGTGGGCATTTTGGATAAAAGCTTGAAAACTTTTCGTTTAATTTTTATACTTTGACAATTATAATAGCTTTTTGAAATGAAATTTGTATTTCAAATTTGAGAAAAGATAAAATAAAAATTTAAATTATATATGTTATGAATTTATTCACATTTTTATTATAAATAATGTGAAAAATATTATGATACATTTTGTCAAGAACATCTTCCCTCATTTTATGCCCGTATTTGTTTTGCGGTACGCGGGCCTCTCACTGTTGTGGCCTCTCCCACCGTGGAGCACAGGCTCCGGACGCGCAGGCCCAGCGGCCATGGCTCACGGGCCCAGCCGCTCCGCGGCATGCGGGATCCTCCTGGACCGGGGCACGAACCCATGTCCCCTGCATCGGCAGGCGGACTCTCAACCACTGCACCACCAGGGAAGCCCCCCGTATTTGTTTTGAAGAAAGTACTCTGGGTACTCAGAAAGCATTGCCTCACCTCAAAAATATAGTTTTAAATAAATGTACCGTCTGACGACCAAAGGAGGCTTTTCAGACATTATGCTTCATGTAAACACAAGCCAACCTCAAAAAAAACCCTGGCTCAGTTTGCAAAAAGGAATCTTTTAGGTGACTGTTCTTAAACTTCATTAACTCTAATTTTCTGTTTCATCAGTAACGATCAGAATTCCTGAGGCCTGTCCCCTAAGGTATAGGTCTAACTCACCAACATCTATAGAACCCAGTACAACAGATGTGATTTTCCCTCATTTTGCTTGCTGAAAATAATGTGGTGTTTTACCACAACTGCAGTTTTCTGGTTTCAGAACCCAACCCATAGAATTTCATTTGGTTTTCTAATTTGATCCAGCTGTTGAAATAGAACTTTTCTTTTCTCTTTTCTCCTTCTCTTCTCTTCTCACCTCCCTTCTTTCCTTCCTTCCTTCCTTTCCTTTCTTCTTCTACTTCTCCTCTCCTCTTTCTTCCTCTCTCTCTCTCTCTCCAGTCAATTATTCTTTGGAAACTTATGGCTAAATGGAAGTAACATTGTTAAAAAGAAGTGAATTTTCAGCATCACAAATGCTACCAGCACACACCTGTTTCATAAGGCAGATACGAGAAGTAATGAAGACTTTACTAAATGTGCTCATCTTGTGTCACCTTGAACCTATCCCCTGCCTCCGCCTTCTAGAATCCAAGTTACTCCTTCAGGTTCTTCTGGCAGAACCCCTGTTATAACCCCTGAACACTAAAAATTAAGAAAAAGAAGGTAAATAAAAGAAGCTAGTTTGCATTTTTGAATAATACTTTCAAACCTTCTGAGTAGCTGGCTGTGAGTATGAGTATAGAGTCTAACCAAATGGTCTCCTTTGCTCTGACATTCGTTCATTCATTTAGTCCTTCATTCATTCACTCAAGATATATGGAATGTCCAACTGTGTGTTTAGAATTAGCCTTTGTTCTTGACAGATAGCAGTGGATAAGATGGACAAGGCCCCTGCTCTCAAGGAGTTTTTTTGGGGGAAAGATAATAAACAAGACACTGTCCAAAAATAGTTTAAGTACTATGAAAAATAAAATAAGGTAAAGGGATGGAAAGTGATGGGAATATATGCTGTTTTATAAATGGTGGTCATGGAAATGGAATTTGAGCATAGATCAAAGTGTCCCAGACAGAGGAAAGAGCAAATGTAAATGTCCTGAGGTAGGACCAAATTAGCATGTTACAGGTGAGAGTTAAGTGCAGAGGTATGGGCAAGGAAGTGTTTGTGTAAAGCCTTATAGATTGTGATGTGGGGTTGTGTAGGAGTGGGGTAAAGAGAGAGGGTGAGTGGAAGCAGGAAAATCACTCAGAATATTTCACATCCCAGGTGAGAGATGATGGTGTTGAATTGGTTGATAGCAGAGTTGATGAAAAGGGAACTTATTGAGGATATACTTTGGATGTTATGTTAGTAGTATTTAACTGATGGGTTATCAAAAAACTTCCCAGATTTTGGGTGAACTAATCAATGACTGTAGCATACTGACAAGAAACAACGTTTGATTATTTCAATAACATGAATGGAATGAAAATCATATTACATTCTTTTGGACAACAAAAAGCTAAGAATATTAATAACGATTAGTTGAAAAACAGGTGCACTAATTACTACCTAATAGTAAAACTCATATTTCTTGTTTAAAATTCAGTGGGTTTATTACAGTACACTAGTGATTTGAAAAGGCTTTCTCTACTATTCCTTCTTTCTTTTTTGGCTTTCTAAAACTTATAGATTTCTTTTTAACATCTTTATTGCAGTATAATTGCTTTACAATGGTGGGTTAGTTTCTGCTTTATAAAAAAGTGAGTCAGTTATACATATACATATATCCCCATATCTCTTCCCTCTTGCGTCTCCCTCCCACCCTCCCTATCCCACCCCTCTAGGTGGTCACAAAGCACCAAGCTGATCTCCTTGTGCTATGCGGCTGCTTCCCACTAGCTATCTATTTTACATTTGGTAGTGTATATATGTCCATGCCACTCTCTCTCTTTGTCCCAGCTTCCCCTTCCCCCTCCCTGTATCCTCAAGTCCTTATCTGGTAGGTCTGCATCTTTATTTCCACCTTGCCCCTAGGTTCTTCATGACCATTTTTTTTTTTTTTTAGATTCCATATATATGTGTTAGCATGCAGTATTTGTTTTTCTCTTTCTGACTTACTTCACTCTGTTTGACAGACTATAGGTCCACCCACCTCACTACAAATAACTCAATTTCATTTCTTTTTATGGCTCAATAATACTCCATTGTATATATGTGCCACACCTTCTTTATCCATTCATCTGTTGATGGACACTTAGGTTGCTTCCATGTCCTTGCTATGGTAAATAGAGCTGCAATGAACATTGGGGTGCATGTGTCTTTTTGAATTATGGTTTTCTCAGGGTATATGCCCAGTAGTAGGATTGCTGGGTTGTATGGTAGTTCTATTTTTAGTGTTTTAAGGAACCTCCATAATGTTCTCCATAGTGGCTGTGTCAATTTACATTCCCACCAACAGTGCAAGAGGGTACCCTTTTCTCCATACCCTCTCCAGCATTTATTGTTTGTAGATTTTTTGATGATGGCCATTCTGACCGGTGTAAAATGATATCTCATTGTAGTTTTGATTTGAGTTTCTCTAATGGTTAATGATGTTGAGCATTCTTTCATGTGTTTGTTGGCAATCTGTATATCTTCTTCGGAGAAATGTCTATTTAGGTCTTCTACCCATTTTTGGATTGGGTTGTTTGTTTTTCTGATATTGCCTCTTAATTCAATTAACAAATATTTATTAATTGCTTACTATAAGCCAGGTCTTAGGGAAATAACACAAAAGAGTGCATGGACATAGTCACAAAACTTTCTGTCAAAATACTGAAACGTTTGCTCCATGTTCTTCTGGAGTTTAGTGCTGTAGAGAAGTCCAAGGCAGGTGTAATTATTTTCCTCCTGTGGATAGACTCTTTTATTTATTATTGTTTGTCCCACATTATACCTGTGTGATGTTTTTGTGGTTGGTGTTATGTTCATTTTTGATATCCAAGTACATTACCAGGTTTCATTAAGACTGTTTTCTTTCCATTAATACTTCATGAGCCCCCTTGTAAGCTGCAGATTCCAGTCTTCAACTCAGAATGTTTCTCCTATTTTGCCTTTGATTATTTGTTTCGCACAATTTGAATTAGTTTCTTTTTAAAGAACACCAATTACCCATGGGATGGTTTTCTCCTTCTGTTTTTATTTGTCATCACATTGAAGTATTCACACCTTTGTCTTTTTCCTTTGCCTTCTCTCTGCAGTGTTGATTTACCTCTTTATTGTTTCTGAAACGACCTTATTTTTCTCATAATGTATTTTCATTTCTTTAAACTCTGCCTATCACCCAGATCTCTCTTTCCCTCTATCTCAGTATCTCTTGTGTCATAAATGCTACTTTTTCAATATGTATTTAGAACTTTTCAAAATTTCTGTTTTCTAGATAAATGATTTTCAAAGCAGTGATTTCGCCCCCCCCCCAATGCCAGTTCAGTTCTCCTTTTTATTGTATGTTGCAGAATATTTTCCTAAAGTTCTAGCTGTTTTAACAATGTTTTCTCATCCTTGAGCGAGCTCTACTCAGGCTGGCATTTTGCCCATCAACAAACACTTCAGATTCTTCTTGTCTTTTTCTCTCTTTCGATTTTTAAAAAATAATCCTTTTATATATTAAGCAAGGAAACTAAGTGGTGTGCAGCATTCTGGTCTTCCACAATGATTTTTAGACTGTGAATTTGCTGAGCTAAGGAGGAAATTCCTGGTTCTATCACCTGGTCATCTTATCTTTCCAGATACAATGAAAAGAGGAAAGTTTCAAAAATAGCATAGAAAAGCAAAAGTGCATCATTTCTGTGGCTCTGCCAAGAAACATAAAAACAAAAAGCCTGTATAAGATGTTATAAAAATGAATTGCCTATTTCCAAACTTACGCTGTTGCACATGGAATACCATTTTATTTTTTTTGGAATACCATTTGTGTCCATTTTGCATGTAACTTATTGAAACTCCAATCCCAAAATTAGTGCAAAAAATATTAATTAAGGCATAAGATTAAAGAATATAAAAGCTCTTGTTCTTTCAGAAATTGACTCTAGATAAATAGTAGTGTTGGCTCTTTGACAATGGTCTCAGCAATATTTTTTTTAGATCTGTCTCCTCAGGCAAAGGAAACAAGAGCAAAAATAAAGAAATGAGATCTGATCACACTTAAAAGCTTTTGCACAGTGAAGGAAACTGTCAACAAAATTAAAAGGTTACCTACGGAATGGGAAGAAATATTTGCAGATGATATGTCTGATAAGGGGTTAATATCCAAGATATATAAATAACTCATACCACTCATATAAAAAAAAAACACAGCCCAATTAAAAAATGAGCAAAGGATCTGAAAAGACATTTTTCCAGAGACATAGAGATGGCCATCAGACACCTGAAAAGATGCTCAACATCACTAATCATCAGGCAAATACAAATCAAAACCACGATAAGATATCACTTCACACCTATCAGAATGGCTATCATCAAAAAGATAACAAATAAGAAGCGTTGGCAAGGATGTGAAGAAATGGGAAACTTGTACACTGTTGGTGGGAAGTAAATTGGTATAGCAACTATGGAAAACAGTATGGAGGGTCCTCAAAAAATTAAAAATAAAACTACCATATGATCTAGCAATTCTACTCCTGCATATATATTCAAAGAAAATGAAAACACTAATTTGAAAAGATATATGCACCTCAGTGTTCATAGTGCCATTATTTACAATAGCTAAGATATGGAAGAAATCTAAGTGTCTATCAACAAATGAATAAATAAAGAAGACGTGTGTGTGTGCATGTGTGTGTGTGTGTGTGTGTGTGTGTGTGTGTGTGTGTGTGATGGAATATTACTCAGCCATAAAAAAGAATTAAAAATTGCCACTTGCAACAACCTGGATGGACCTGGAGGATATTATGCTTAGTGAAATAAGGCCAACAGAGAAAGACAAATACCGTACGTTAACACTTATATGTGGAAACTAAAAGATAAGACAAATGAATGAATATTAAAAAAAAAAAAGAAACAGATTCACAGATACAGTGAACAAACTAGTGGTTACCAGTAGTAAGAGGAATGGGGGAAGGGCAAGATAGGTGAAGGGGATTAAGAGGTATAAACTACTAGGTATAAAATAAAAAAGACACAAGGATGTAATATACAGCACAGGGAATATAACCAATATTTTATAGTAACTTTATGTGGAGTATAATCTGTAAAAGTATCAAATTGCTATGTTGTAACCTGATACCTACATGTACTGTAAGTCAACTATACTTCAGTTAAAGAACTACCAAACCAATACATTGTACACCTTAAACTTAAACAATGTTATATATCAATTATGTCTTAATAAGAACAACCTGCCCCCCCAAAAATAGTAGTGTTGGTTTCCTTACTCTGACCGACAAAGAACCAGTATTTTTTGGTAGGATAATTATACCTTGCCACCAACCAAATATGACCATTCCATATTTGAAGAGTTTGTATTAGAAGTCTTTTTACTTTTAGCCATTGTCATAGGTATAGGGTAGCATCTTATTGTGTTTTGTTTGTTTTGTTTTGCTTTCTGTTCTTTAAATAAAAATTTTATATATATATATATATATATTAAAAGTGTACAACATGATGATTAGATAGACATGTAAATAGTGAAATGATTACTACAGTCAAGCTAACTAATGTATCTTCTCACAGAGTCACCATTTTCTTTCCTTTGTGGTAAAAGCATCTGAAATCTACTCTCTTAGCAAATTTCCAGTATTCAAAACAGTATTATTAACAATAGTCATCATGAGCTTTTAAACAGCATTTCCATGAGGACTACGTGATCTGTACATGTTGTACATCGTTGATCTTACCATACATTTTTTGGGTTATTTACATATTTTCTTTCATGAAATGTCTGTTCAAAAGTTTGTCCATTTTTTGAAGGTTGTTTGGTCTTACTGAAGTTAAGTTTATGTGTGTATACACACACAAACACACACACACACACTCTAGATAGAAGTTCTTTGTTAAATATATGTATTGGAAGTGTTATCTCTCAGTCTGTAGCATTCTTTATTTTTCTTAAAATGTCTTTTGAAGAGTAAAAATTTTAATTTTATTAAAGTCCAACTTAGAAACTTTTTTATTACGGTTCATGTTTTATGTATCATATCTAGGAAATTTTTGCTTACCTCAAGTTCACAAAGACTTTCTCCTATGTTTTCTTCTAGAAATTTTATAGTTTTAATTTTTACATTATATTTATGATCCCTTTTGAATTAATTTAATTTTTATGTAGAGTATAAGGTAATGGTCAATTTGAATTGTTTTTCATACCAATATCTAGTTGTTCCAGGACCATTTGTTAAAGTGCCTTTCTGTCCCGTTTCAATTGCCTTGTCACTGTCATTGAAAATCACTTGACTGTATATGTATGGGCTCATTTCTGGGCTCATCTCTCTTTTGTTCAATTGATTTTTATATCTATCCCTTGACTAATGCCACACTATCTTCACAGAACTTTTTTAAAAGTGTAAATGATCAATTTTTTTCTTGGAAAAAGAGCTTTGTATCTACTCAGTTGTTTGCATTTTCATGTAAAATTTAGAATCAGCTTGTCAATTTCTATATAAAGTCTTATTAGAAATATGATTGAAATTGTGATGAATCTATAGGTCAATTATCTTACAATAATGAATTGTCAAATGATGAGCACTGTATATGTCTCCACTGTTAAGGTCTCCTTTGACTTCTTTTTTTTTTAATATCTTTATTGGAGTATAATTGCTTTACAATGGTGTGTTAGTTTCTGCTTTATAACAAAGTGAATCAGCTATACATATACATATATCCCCATATCTCCTCCCTTTTGCATCTCCCTCCCACCCTCCCTATCCCACCCCTCTAGGTGGTCACAAAGCACCGAGCTGATCTCCCTGTGCTATGTGGCTGCTTCCCACTAGCTATCCTTTGATTTCTATAAGGGATATTTTATAGTTTTTTATGTATATGTCTTACATGTCTCCTGTTAAATTTATTCATAAGTTTTCAAACATGCATTTTATAATTCTAAGATAAACGGAATAAAAATAAATCCAGGTTTTTGCTACTGGTAAGCAAAAACAAACCTGATTCTTGTATATTAACCTTGCATTCTGTGGTCTTGCTAAACTGACTTATTAATTTTAGTAGGTATCTTTTATTGTTATCTTGGTATTTTTATGACTATATCCATGTCATTTTCAAATGAAGATGGTTTTACATCTTCTAATCTTCATTCTTTTCATTTATGTTTCCTGTCTACTGCATTATCTAGCACTTTCTGTACAATGTTTAATAGAAGTGGTAAGATTAGTCATTTTTGTTTTTTCCTGATCTTAGGGAAAAATGCCCCACTTTCTAATACCGTCATATTGAGGGATAGGGTTTCAACAGATGAATTTTGGAATGTCACAGACATCCAGGCCATAACAGAAAGGGAATGGATAAATGAGAGAATGAGGAAGTAAGCCAGGGAAGAGGTGGAGGAGATACCAATAAGAATATTGAAGGAAAAAAGATATTTTTCTTCCCCAGTCTGTTAGCAATGTAACTCCTTGTCCCCTAGCTAATGGATTAGGCCTATGTTTAATTTCATTTCTCTATCAAAGCCTTTTAAAATTACTTATACCTTGTCTCTTTCAGAATATAAACAATTCCACTGTTGGTCCTAAAACAGCAATGAGATTATATCAGTGAATACACTTGTCAACCAAAAGCTGTCATATCAATGCAAAGTACTGCTATTGTTATTATTACTACTGAAAGAAAACCCAGTGAAAGGATATAAACTGAGGGATGTTAACTAAACTTATTGTGGTGATCGTTTCACCACTATATATATAGTATGTGTGTAAACACCAAATTATTATGTTGTATAGTCGTCCCTCGGTATCCATTGCAGATTGGTTCCAGGACTTCCCACAGATACCAAAATCCATGGATGCTCAAGTCCCAGTCAGTCCTCTGTATCTGTGGATCTGCACCCATGGATTCCATTAACTGCGTATCACTACATGTGTTCATTGAAAAACATACGTGTATAAGTGGACCTGCACAGTTCAGACTGGTGTTGTTCAAGGGCTAATTGTACACCTTAAAGATAATGTTATTATTTATAGTATTTGTAATAATATTTGTAATTATATCTCAGTAAAACTGGGAAAAAATACGTGCTTGCCCATGTGAAAAAATAAGCCAAAACAACTTCAAATCAATTTGCTGTTTTCAGAGTCAAAAAGGACCAAGGTCAAGGAGTCCTAGCAACCTATGAAAAGACTCTGTTTACATTATTACCTGGTTTCCTGTTTTTGCCCACTAGGGCCAAAGGCATTCTTTCTCAGAAAGGAGTTTAAAGTGGACCCTAGATATCTGAGAAAATGTAGGCTTTGTGAATGTGACAGCAACTTTTATATCCCAGCTGTGTTCTACAGCCCACTCATGAGTAGCTGAGTTTTCTGCACTAACTTTCCCTTTCAGAAACTACGAACTCTATCATCACTCATCTTAGGTAAATAGATTTCTAGTATATTTATCAATGAGAGTTGCTGAAGCTAGGAAGCTATACCAGAGGAAAAAAATCCATCTATCAGTCCAGATGTTATGAAAAGGGTCTTAATCAAAATAACAGCATTCATGAACAGCTGGTCTCATAAGCTTTATTTATCATTTCCTAGACCTCAGAAAAAGCTTTGTGAGTTGTAGGTGGCCTGGTATTTCTCACAGTGTTCCAGATGTTTTTCCTGAAGTCAAAGACAGCCACAGGAAATTTGTTTAGCATTATAATTTTTAATCAGGAACAGGGACACAATACTTTTGACTTTCATTTCCTCTCAGAATCTTCTCAGGTATTACCATTTCATTCATTTTTAAAGTTGATTGAAATAATATCTCACTTTCACATCCCACTGTTATTAACTACAGGAAATCAAATATACATTTTTTTGTTTTTATTTTCTCCAGACCTAGCATAGCTCCTGTCATATTCTATGTCTTCAATCAATGTGTGAATTAAATAAATACGTGAATGAATGATCAAATTAATTAGAATTTTACTTTTTCTCTTATGAGCATGTTAAGATTACAAGAAGATACCCCCTCCATACACAACCCCCACATACATGGTTTTGTGAGAAGATAAGAAAAAGTAAATTATTTCAAGAGAAATGTTTTATATTTTTTTACATATCGATGCCAGATCAGGTGGCCTCATGGATTCTTCATAAACTGGTGATCAATAGAAGTTATAACAGAATTGGCTATGCTGGAATTCCATGAAATAATGATCAGCTATGGAATTTATACGTGTTTCCGTGGTTTTCTAGTTAAATGTGTTGGTACAGTGCCTGAGGCCCACCGAGACCTCCTGCAGTTTGAGGAATATGCTTTCTTTATGGTACAGGACTGTTTATTCATAACTGTCAAACCACCAGCAAGTTATCAATCCACATTCAAGGCAGACACCAAGCTGTATTTTTGTTAATGTGAACTCTTGAGAGAAACAGAAACTAGACTGTGTTTTTATATAATTTTTAACTCATAAGAGAAAACACAGGGATTTTTTCAAAAACCATAAAATGCTTTCTCCTCAAGAGGTTTCTTTTCCTGGTATTGTTCAAGCAAGGACTGTTTTGGAAATGCTGACAGGATCTTAGCAAAGGCATCCAGAGGGAAACATATGTTTATTTATCTAAGAAACCACAAGAACATTGCAAAAGGCCAGAATTGGCCCTGTAAAATGTGTTGCTAGCATTACGGTATGACTGCTTAGTTTTGATAAAGTCAAGCCATTTCTGTGCTGATAAAGAAGGGCAATCTATACTCTGACATCTCCCAAACTTATGTCTACAGCCCAACCCTCTCCCTGAGCTCCAGACTCCTAGATCGAGAGCCTCTTGTATACCTCTTTATAGAAACTGAATAAGCATCTTATTTTATTTATTTATTTATTTATTTATTTTGCGGTACGCGGGCCTCTCACTGCTGTGGCCTCTCCCATTGCGGAGCACAGACTCCGGACGTGCAGGCTCAGCGGCCATGGCTCACGGGCCCAGCCGCTCTGCGGCATGTGGGATCTTCCCGGACCGGGGCACGAACCCGTGTTCCCTGCATCGGCAGGCGGACTCTCAACCACTGCACCACCAGGGAAGCCCTGAATAGGCATCTTAAAAGGAACAAATCCAAAACCAGACTTTTGATTTCAGCGCTCTCCACCACAGCCTCCTCAGCGCTTCCCAACTCAGTCAAGGGTGACTTCATCCTCCCAGTGGCTCAGACTAAAATTTGTCGAGTTGTCTCTGTCCCTCTTCTTTCTCTCTCACACCCCATTTGATCTCTCAGCCATCCTTGCCCTCTGTATTTTCAAAACACTTCCATACTGTGACCCATTCTCACCATCTTCTCTGTCACTAACCAGGTCAAAAAAAATCATCATCTATTGTTTATTACAATCGCAACCTAAATACCCCTCCTGGGTCCATTTCTGTTTCTGGGTCCATGCAACCTGAGGTACCCTTTCATAGACAGTTTAATCAAGTCATTCCTCTGCTGAAAACCCTTCAATAGCTTCCTGTCTTGCTCAGGGGAAAAGATAGTCTTTAAAATTGCCTAAAAAAGTCCTACAGGATTTAGGTTCCCATTACCTCTCTGACCTCATGCCATATCTTCCCTCTTCTTTATTCATTTTACCTGTTCACATTTGATCTCTTTCTTATGAGAACCTGCCATGCATCTTCCTGACAGTGGGCTCCTTTTTTGGCTTGCTTCCTTCCATCCTTCATATCTCTGCTCAAATGTCACTTTATCTGAAGGTCTTTTTCTGACCATCCTATATAAAATAGCAAGTCCCATCCTCTCATTTGCCTTATTCCCTTATCCCTTTCTTTCCTCTGTTTTATCATGCCCCAGAAGGTCTCCTCCCACTGTGATGTCTGCTGCACGAGGGTGAGACACTTCATTGCTCTATCTCCGCCACCAGGGCAACGTCCGACACACAGTAGGTCTTTAATAAATATGTGTTGAATGAAGAAAGTGATATGTGCTAGTAGATATGTCAGGCCTAGATAGGAGGGTTAGATTATTTTGATGTTTGAGTAGATTTAAAACTTGATTTGTGTTCCTACGTTTGTCTGTGAAGGCCTGGGAGCATGAATTTAGCTCTCATAATCCTTACTGGAATAAGGAGCCTGGAGGGCAAGTCTCCTAACCATCGATGGCTAATCAATGGTTGGGAGTCATGTACTCAGGGGGGCATTTCATCTAGTCCTTCTCTGGCTATTGTGCCCTGGGGGGGAAATATGGACTTTCTCTTACTTCAAATTTAACTCCATTTGCAGGTTGTTTTACATTCCTGGACGTTTATGTTTGATTTTAATAAGTTTAGTGTTTTCCCTCTCTTGATTTTCCTTTGTTTTCCACCGTTACAGTTTGTAGTGTGAAACTGACAGTCTGTCACAGACCTGTGACTTGAAGTAACTGTGACAGATGGTGCACTAGAATATATAAACAGATCTCTTAAAAGAAATTACTTAGCAATAAGTGTGGGAATTAAAAAATGAGCAGCAAAATCAGAAATGAAATAACTCAGCCACCTGTAACACTTGTTCTGCAGGAGATGAGAGTCTGAAGGGCGATGAAGCCTTCTAAAGAGTTAACAGTGTGGGCTTCCCTGGTGGTGCCATGGTTAAAAATCCACCTGCGGATGCAGGGGACATGGGTTCGTGCCCCGGTCCGGGAAAATCCCATATGCCGCAGAGCGGCTGGGCCTGTGAGCCATGGCCGCTGAGCCTGCGCGTCTGGAGCCTGTGCTCCGCAACGGGAGAGGCCACAGCAGTGAGAGGCCCGTGTACCGCAAAAAAAATAATAATAATAAATTTAAAGAAAAGAGTTAATAGTGTGCATTGAGGGGCAGTCTTAGAACAGGCCTCGCTGGAACTCTGGATGAATGAGAAAGTGTTCTGTATATGTTTTCAGTTTTTAGTTTACTTAAGGATCAGGCATCTCTTTGTTTGCCTGGAAGATAAGGGAATGAGATCCTGCATCAGCAGCTGCAATAAACCGTGGAATGAGGAATTGTATTATGGAGAAGGAGGAAGGAAAAAAGAAAAGGAAGGTATGGAGATGATTCAGTAAAATGAGTGAACCAGGAGAAAAAGCGTACACCCAGGTTACGCCTGATTTATGTGATGAGAATGACATAGTAACTTTCATTGCCAGGTCAAGGTCATTGAAGAGGAATGCATGAAAAGAACATAAATACTGTGTTCTGGAAAATTTGGGTCACTTGAATATGGTAAGATGATAGCTCTTAAGACCAAAATGTGTACAGCCTAGGCTAGCTTGAATGTATGAAAGGGTCTTACCCAGCCACAAAGGGTCAGGGCCAAATTCATACTTTCCAACCCGTTATGTAAACCACATACAGTCAAACAAAAGTGTTAATAAAAAGGAAAACAAAAAATAAATAAGCATTCTAATAAAGATAGAAAGAAGTGAGTGTTAATGGTTGAATTATGTCCCCTCAAAAGATAGGTTCAAGATCTAACCCCTAGTACCTGTGAGTGTGACCTTGGCCGATGTAATCAAGTTAAGACGAGGTCATACTGAATTGGAGTAGGGCTTAATCCAATATAACTGCTGTCCTTATAAAAGAGGAGAAAAGATAGACACACAAGAGAAGGAGGCCATCTGGAGACGGAGGCAGAGATTAGAGTTATGCTGACTCAAACCAAAAACATCTGGAGCTACCTGGGACCTAGAAGCAGCATGGAGGTGTCTCCCTTGGAGCCTTCGGAGGGAGCATGGCCCTGCCAACACCTTGATCTTGGACTTCTAGCCTCCAGAACTGTGAGAGAATAAGTTTCTGTTATTTTAAGCCAGCCAGTTTGTGGTACTTTGTTACAGCAGCACTAGGACACTAATACAGTGTGTGGCAAGGGGGCAGGGGGGGTTGTTCACAGGAGCCAAGCAGTGGGAGACAAGAGACAGACATGGTCCAATAGGAAATGAGAGGACCCTATTGCTTTGTCCCTCAAAGTACAGACCGAGGAACAGCAACATTCCTGGGAGCTTTTTTGAAATGAACAATCTCAGACCCCACCCTAGACTTGAGACATAATTTCCCTTGAGATGATTGCAGCCCAAACTATGCAGCCTGGGGAAAAACAGCAACAGCAATCGACATATTTAAACCCATTTCATGTATTAGGCTCTGATCTGAGAGTTACACTCTAAGTTAACCCACTTAATTCACACACCAATCTATAAGGTATGCACTATTATTATTCCCATTTCACAGACAGGGAAATGCGTCACAGAAAGGTAAAGTAACTCTCCTAAGTATGTGAATATCGAATGTTGAAGTCAAGGAAATGAGCCGCATTTATCTTTATTTCAAAAGAAAATATACAAGAAAAAGTTGTGCTGATACCTAAGAGTGGGATGCTGAAGGGTTAGTCCTCTCTCTCCTATGGATCTGAACAAAATTAGAAACCGTTTTACTGCTGGAAAAGGTGTGCTGGCATATCTACCTTGCAGAGGAAACTCCAAAATCTTCCCCATCATTCTATCTCTATCCATTCCTCACCCAGCTGTAGATTAAGCAGCAGGGTAGCTGCACTTTTTCCCCTACAAGAGGAAGCTACAGCATGAAGGAGGCAAGACTAGAGGGGAGAATGCAGCATTCAAGGTCCAGCTCTGAAAAGATTGTCTAGAGATGACGTAGACCTTGAACACCAAATGCCTTCCCATAGAGGTTACCATTTCACTGTAGTCATGAGAGTGGGATCTCTTGAGAGGTGTGAGAGAGAAGATACACGTTTCCTCCTTCCTATTGAACATTCTGGGAAATTGATATTTTGTGGGCCAGCAAGACTGTGGAAAGAGAAAAAAGGCCACTTCTGCTAATGTTATCCTCAGCTCCGTGTATATCAAATGTACATATAAACCACTGCTTCTGCTTCAGAAGAAAGTAAAGGAGCAAATCCTCCTTTATGCCAGTGGATCAGAGATGACGTGCTATGTACACTTCTTTTTTCTTTCTTTCTTTTTTTTTTTTTGCGGTACGTGGGCCTCTCACTGCTGTGGCCTCTCCCGTTGTGGAGCACAGGCTCCAGACGCGCAGGCTCAGCGGCCGTGGCTCACGGGCCCAGCCGCTCCTTAGCATGTGGGATCTTTCCGGACTGAGGCACGAACCCGTGTCCCATGCGTCGGCAGGTGGACCCCCAACCACTGCGCCACCAGGGAAGCCCTTATGTACACTTCTGAGTGGTCGAACTTAGTCCCCACCAAATCTCCCTGTTGAACCTTCACACATTCATCAAAATCCACTTCAACACTTATCTGCTCAGTGAAGTCTTCCATGTTCCTCTGTGCTTATTCTCCTACCCTTGGAAGATCCTCTGAATTACTGCTGTAACTTGTATATACTCCTATGATAAAATTTATCCCTCTGTATTTCTATTGTTGGGTTAAATGATTGTGTCCTTTGTTAAACTCTGATCACCTTAAAGTCAAAGTTGGCATCTTATTCATTCTTATATCCCCAGTGCCTGGCACAGACCTAGTAAATACTTTTCCATGAATAAAAATCCACTCTGTACCATGAAAATCATATTTAAAGTCATTGGGAGTATTTAGAATATGATACCCACCAGTTACATACGGCTATTAACTTAAAATTCATTAAAATTAAATAAAATTTAAAAGTTCTTCAATTCTATCACATTTCTAGTACTCCATAGCCATATTTGGCTAGTGGATACAGTACTGAACAGTATCGATATAGAACATTTTCAAAGTTGAACAGTTTTTGTACAATATTTTCCATTTTTATGAGCAAATTTATCTTTTTTGAAATGTGAAAACACTAATTTGGACTGGTGGGATGCCCATTATTTTATAGCCCTGCACACTATTGCAAAGAAGATGGAAGATGCTATGGATGCTCAGTGATTCTTCATTGTTGGGCACATTCTTTTCTAAAGCAGCAGAAAGCAACACATTGAAGTGACAGAAAGTTTGCCTTTCTTACTTACAGGCTGTGTATCCATGGGAAAATTACTTGACCTCTCTGCAGCTCCATCTGCTCATCTGTAAAAGGGATATTAAATAACCACACAGGGACTTCCCTGGTGGCTCAGTGGATGAGACTCTGCGTTCCCAGTGCAAGGGGCCTGGGTTCGATCCCTGGCCAAGGAACTAGATCCCACATGCATGCCGCAACTGAGAGTTAGCATGCCACAACTAAGGAGCCGGCGAGCTGCAACTAAGGAGCCTGCCTGCCGCAACTAAGACCTGGTGCAACCAAATAATAAATAAATATTAAAAAAAAAAAAGAAATAACCACACAGAGCCCACAGGGCTGTTGTAAACATTAAATAAGATACTTTATATACAGTTAAGACATAGTATTCAATAAATAATAGTGATTATCTTTATGGCACCTGCACCTCAACACTCTAACCTATTAACACTATGTGGAGGAACTGCTGAGAACCATGGATAGACTCCCTTCATAATTTTTAAGACTATCACCTTTGGTCTTGACATGCCATGAATTGCATAAACTGTTGCATAAGCAAGGGCTGACCCTAACTGGATCAGGGCTATGATTCTGAGTCTGCATTTCCTATATCTCAATTTCATCATCTGTGAAATGGAAATAGGACATTCTTATGGAATTTTTGTGATAAGTAGACATGGTCCAAAAAGAGCCAAACACAGAAGCTGGTAATTTGTTGTATGCATTGAATAAACTCTAGAAATAAATATCTATTGTTGCTACTGTTGCTGTTGTTGTTTTTATCTTTCTACCAGGAATTATCTCATGTCTGCAATATATTCAGTGCTAGTTTATTGAATGAATGAACAAATGAATGGAGTATGCTAAAGCAATAAATAGCATTTTCCATTTATTGGCTGATAATAGACTATGAATAAATATCACTAACATGATCACTTGATAATTAAATAGCTCGTACAGAGCTTTGTACATTCCAGGCAGTAACTGGTATGAGGAGAATATGACTTTAACTGCAACAGTTTAGAGCCCTGTGTTCTGACTCTCATGATTCTTGTTTTTTAAATTTATTTTTTAATTAATTTATTTTATTTTTGGCTGTATTGTGTCTTTGTTGCGGTGCGCGCGGTTCTCACTGCCGTGGCTTCTCTTGTTGCGGAGCTCTGGTTCTAGGCATGCACGCGGGCTCAGTAGTTGTGGCGCAAGGGCTTAGGTGCTCCACGGCACATGGGATCTTCCCGGACCAGGGCTTGAACCCGTGTCCCTTGCATTGGCAGGCGGATTCTTAACCACTGCACTACCAGGGAAGCCCCCTCATGATTCTTATAATTATCCAAATATTATCTTGGTTTTCTGCCAAATTTATGTACAAAACATAATTGACTGCCCATTAATATTGACAGTGTGCATCTTCTGTTTACTCTTCGATTTTTAATACTAACCGTATTTCTTTCAATAAGTGAACTCTGTTTTAGTCAGAGCCATTATAAAAACAGTCTGCTGTTTCATAATGGAAAACCAGATTTAGCTAATCATTTGACAAAATTTCATCAACTGTTTTTGTATTTATTAGCACCTCTGATCAATGCAGAAAAGTGTAAAATAATTGGGGTCATAAAAAGTGCCTGGGATGACAAACAATGTAAATGTAATGCTTAGCTGAGGCTGGTGGAATTTGTTCAATCATCCTACGGATACTGTTATAGTGTTTGGGCTAGTTACTCTTTGAGTGTCCTGACCAGATCCATTCCCCTCCCTTCTCTGCTCTGCCCCAGGAAGAGGCTTAATCTTCCTGGTTTCCTTGATGGTTATCTTCCCTTTAGGTTTGATCAGTGAAAGGATGTTAAGTAGAAGGAAAGAAAGGTTGATACCCTGCTTCAGTACTTCACCTCTGGTAGATGTTGCAATCCTTCCAGGGACATGGCTGCCTGGGCATGGAAACCTTCCATGGCTGTCCTCTCACTTAGTCCCAAAAACTCCATTTCTTCTGCTGTCCATTTAGCCACATGGGTGAGAATGCCTTTCCTCCATTGCCCATTCCTAGGTGCCTCACCATCCCTAATTTCATGCCATAAACTCTGCACACACTCTAAAATAGTCCCTTCATTAAATTATCCTCATTTAAATTTTCTGGGGTAAATTCTGTTTTCTACCAGACCCTGACTTGTACAAAAGTTAAAAGAGAAAGCTCTATTGCCAGGTATTTACCAGGTATTTAACTATAAGAAAGTTATTAAACTTCTCCTAACTTCAGTTTACTTTTCTACAAAATGGGAATAACAATAGTATCTACTCATTTACTCTATAGGGTTATGAAATTTGTATGTAATGATGAGAGAGAATCTCATGACTTTTCCTGAAATTTTGTGTTAATATGCTTTTGTATGTGGGTAAATGAGGGAGGAGATTCATATTTTCCAACCATACAGGAAGCCAGCCTGAAAATGTAATGAAGGAAGGCAAAGCTGAAAGAATTGCAGAGAAACTCCACTAGAGGCTCATCTAATAGCAGGACTGTTTTGTATTTCCCTTTATCGTTACCAGTTTGGATCTGGGTCTCAGTATTTACAATCAGAAAACACCCAAGGTTATAAAAGAAATAAACTGTTTTCTCATGTTTACTTATTAGATGGTGATAGCATAAATGTATTTTTTGATAAATATTTACTCTTGGTAAATCAGCCCATTCCCCAGGCTTATTGAATGGTCTTCTTTGATAGCTATTTCTAAATCCTGCAGAAAAAAAATTTTAAATTGAAGGTTTAACTAAATGCAGGAAATATTTCTAATACATCTAGTAAGTACAGAAATGCTCAGCCTGATTACACACATAATAGTTTTAAAATTGGTTTAGTATTTAGTAACTAAAAATATTGGTTTTTTAGACCAATAAGAGAAAGTCAGTTTTGTGCCTTATCAGCTTAATACTGAATATAGATAAAGTAAGTTATAATGCACAAATGTCAAAGGACAGAGGTAGAATACATACCTAAGAACTTGAAAAGGTGTGCTGTTTTTATCAAGAAAGCGATGTTTACTCTCTTCAGAAAATTGAGGTTAGGGAAGATTTACAATTACGCTTTTATACAATAGTAATTTAAAATGTACTTGTGAATTTATTTTTTTTTCAAAATAATGACATTAGCAAAAATTTTACATAGCCTGTATTGAATTTACACACTCAAATGAGGCTTAATCAGTAATAATGGGGATGAATACATTATTGCTAGACTATGTTAAAGGCGCTAACCCCCCCTATGAGTTACAGAAGATTGATACCATTTTTATTGATTTCTTCTGGAAATTAAAAGCTCTACTAAATTGTTTACTCCAAATTTTACATTTAGTGAAATAAGAATATCTGCAATAGCTCAGTTAACATCAATAATAAACTTCAAAACAGGATTCTGAAAATGGCAGGCAAAATATTTTTTTTTTATTGTAGGCATTATTTAAACTGCATATTTGGCTTTACGCATAATAAGTCATGTGGGGAAAACATCCACATTGCAGTTAGGTTTCCAGTATCTAGCTTTCTTTTTTTTTTTTTTTTTTTTTTTTGAGTAGTGACGTTAACGGGATTTTGCCAGGTTATAAAAACGAGGGTTTTCTTCGGAACTACTTGTAGTTTCCGAGCTGAATGGCAGAGCGCACATAGACACATCGGAAGGTGGATGGCTGGATCTCCCAGTACTGGACTGGGTTGCTGAAAAGGCTCACCCCGGAATAAGAAGCCTTTTTGGTGTTGTATCCAGGTGGGCAGAAGTCGTTAGGGCCGATTGCAGAGATGTTGTTGTTATGAAGGTAGACAACCTACAACCCAAAATAATGGCACATGGTTATTTTCCTCTAAATATATTGAGACCATACACGTATATACTTTATTCTTTTTTAGTACACTCATCCTTCACTTTAAATACCTTAATACTTCTCAAACCAAACTTTTGATTTCTCTCTCTCTTTTTTTTTTTTTTTTTTTTTGCGGTACGCGGGCCTCTCACCATTGTGGCCTCTCCCGTTGCGGAGCACAGGCTCCAGACATGCAGGCTCAGCGGCCATGGCTCATGGGCCCAGCCACTCTGCGGCATGTGGGATCTTCCCGGACTGGGGCACGAACCCGTGTTCCCTGCATCGGCAGGTGACAACCACTGCGCCACCAGGGAAGCCCTCTCTCTCTCTTTAATCTTGCTTTTCCCTCCCTTATTCTTCCTCATCTCAGTATATGACATTTCAGTCTTTCCAGATGACTCAGGCTAAAAACATTGACATTATCTTTGACTCTCCCTGTCTCTTATACTCTCTGCCCAACCATCAACAAATCCCGCTAGTGCAACCTTCAAAATGCACATATAATCTAGTTCTGCCCCATATCTACTCCTACAGCCTTATCCAAAGCCACCATTATTTCCTTCTGGATTATTGAAGTTGCCCTTATTGTTCTTCCTGCTTCCTCTTTTGCCTTCTGGAAATCTGTTCTTTCTTTCTTTCTCTTTTTCTCCCTTCCTTCCTTCCCTCCTGCCTGCCTCCCTCCCTTCCTTCCTTCCTTTCACCAATTATTTTAAAATGTAAGCAAGTTATATCATCTTTGCCTCAATACCCTGGCAGCTTCCCATCTTATGCAGAGTAAAATCCAAAGTTCTCACAGTGGCTGACAAATCCTACATGATCTGGCATCCTTCTACTCTGAGCTCATCTCTCCTCACTGTTCAATCCAACCACCCTAACCTACTTGTTTCTCTTCTCTAGAGGATGGTCCCTCCTCAGGTTGACACACACTGTTTCCTCCTTCTGGCATAAACTTCTCCAAGATGTCTCCAAGTCTTACTGACTCATGTAATTCATTTATCCTTACCAAAGAAGTCTTTCTTGACTATCCCATTCTGCCATTTTCTGTTCCAATTATATTTATTTATTTTTATTCAGTGTAATGATCACTATATAACACATATTTGCTTTTTGTCTGTTTTCCTCCTCTAGAATAAAAGCTCTATGAGGTAGGAAACCTGTTCAGTTTTGTTCGTGACTGTATCTCCAGTGTCTACTAGAACAGAGTAGGTGTTCAACAAATATATGTTGAATGAATAAATGAATGAATTCATGGTTATTTCATAAATTGTGTCTACATGGAATGTTATGTTTTCAGGGCAAAGATAAAATGGTAGACCTTTTAATGAATTATATAAAATAAGGAAGTAATATATAGTGAAGTAAGAGAGGGTATAGAGTATTAGAATCAAAATTAAAAATCACAAACTCTAAGAAAAGCTTGAATGTCACTGCATTTGGAATATATAGACCAAGAAATTTTTAACAAAAATGTATTCTATGTTACAAACTCAGCTCAATGAATATAATGTTATAGTTCATCAGAAATTTTTTCTGAAATATATTTTATGGTTATGTTTAAGATAATGGTAATTTGTTCATAGATTTTCTTAGGGAAATTAATATCAGACTTAAAAAGAATTATAGAAATGAGTTTTTACTCCCATTATTTATATGTGAATTCTGAAGAATAAGAAGTGAATTGATCATAAAACCAAGGCTAAAATATAATGCTAAGGCAATAATTTCTAAAGCAAGCTATAAAACCTATGAGGTACTCCCTTAAAATAATTGATTTGACGGCTTCCCTGGTGGTGCAGTGGTTGAGAGTCCGCCTGCCGATGCAGGGGACACGGGTTCGTGCCCCGGTCCGGGAAGATCCCACATGCTGCGGAGCAGCTGGGCCCGTGAGCCATGGCCACTGAGCCTGTGCGTCCGGAGCCTGTGCTCTGCAACAGGAGAGGCCACAACAGTGAAAGGCTCACGTACCGCAAAAAAAAATAATAATAATAATTGACTTGAAATATTGTTCCACCTACCAGAACACTTGCACTCATATGCTGGTGAAAAGGGTCTTGATTAAGAAAGGGTTTAGAAGGAGAACAATAGATGTATTACAAAAATAGAAACAAGGAATATTAAAATCAAAACAGTATCTTTGAGGTTCGTGTGTGTGTGTGTGTGATTCTCAAACTTTGAAAATTTCTTCTTGTCATTGACCATTCTCCATTTCTCAGAAGTGATTAACAAGAAAGGAGAGAGGTGTTTGGTGAGAGTTTATGGCTAATAGTGAAAACGAGAGAAGGAAATATCAAGACATAAAGAAAGTATTAGTCTGTGTAAAAAGGAAAGTAAATTTCCAACCTGTTCTATGAGGTCAATATTTTCTTAAAGCCAAACAAAAATCATCACAAAAAAGAAAACTACAATTAAATATCTCCTATATAGACAAAAAAATTAACAAAATATTAGGAAACTGTCTGTATCTCACAACATTATAAAAGGACTATTCACCATGGCCAAGACCAAGCATGATTTATCTCAAGGGTGTAAAAACTTATTTAACTGGAAATCAATTAATTTAATATAGCATATTAAAGGAATAAAGGACAAAATCACATGATAATCTCAATAGAAAAGAGAAAGCATTTGAAAAAACGCTTTCATGATAAAAAATTTCAGTAAACTAGAAATCAAAGGGAATGTTTTTAACTTGATAAAGAGCATCTACAAAAGACCTATAGCTAGCATCATGCTGAATGGCAAAAGGTTGGTTGCCCTTTAAAACTAGGGACCAGGCAAAGATATCTAATTTTATCACTTCTATTCAACCTTGTACTGGAGATTCTAGCCAATGCAATGAAGTAAGGAAAAGAAATTAAAGGAATTCAGATAAAAAAGAATACTTAAAATTCTCTTTATTTACAAATTACATGATCCTGAATGTAGAATATCCAAAAGAATTCACAAAAAATTACTGCAACTAAAAACAATTTCAGCACAGCACTAGGGTAGAAGAAAGATACACAGAAATCAACTGAATTTCTATAAACTAACAACAAAAAATTCAAAAATAAAATTATGGTAAACAATTCATTCACAACAGCATCAAAAATAATACAAAATTTAGGAACAAACAATAAAAAATTGTAAAACTTGCACACTAAAAATGCCAAAATACTGCCGTGAGAAAATAAAGACAAAATAGAGAGATATCCCATGCTTGTGCATTGGAAGACTCAATGTTATTACAAGGAAAATTCTCCCCTAATTGATCTACAGATTCAACACAACTCCTATCAAAGCCCTAGCAATCTATCTGAGAAGAAATGAACAAGCTGGTTCTAAAATCTAAATGGAATGCAAAGAAACAAGAATAGCCAAAATTTTGAAAAATAAGAACAACGTTAGAGGGCCTTCATTTCTAATTTCTAAACATAATCAAGACCTACAGTTATCAAAAGGTGTAGTACTAGCAAACAAAATGTGGTATATCCATACAATGAAATGCGATTCATCAATAAAAATGAATGAATTACTGACACACGCTATGATATGGGTGACCTAAAATTACTATGATAAGTGAAAGAAGCCAGCCACAAAAGCCATACATTGTATGATTACATTTATATGAAATGTCTAGAAAAGGCAAATCCATAGAGACAGAAAGTAGATTAATGGTTCCCTGTGGCTGGGGATGAGATTAAGAACAAGTAGAAATATATAAAAGGGATATTTTGGAGGTAATCAAAATGTTCTAAAACTGGATTGTGGTGATGGTTGAATAATTACATGATTTTGCTAAAAATAATTGGACTATATAGATATAGAAAAGAAAGTAGAGTAGGTGAAACCCCTGGGACCCTCTAGAAGTGCAGGTAAAATGGGTACATGGATGCCAATTAGAGATGGAAAACCAAGAGTGAGGTCCTTCTGAATGTGGGGCTCTGTGTGAATGCCCATGAGATTTGCTGATATTCAACAAAGATTTCAAAATGGCATGTTTTAGAATTTTTTCTCTGTGATCCACAGTAAGACACACACTATATATTGAGCTTTAGTATATATGGATCTATGCATATGAAACAAAAATTTTATAAAATACTTGCAATTACAGTGACATTTTCTATTCTATTCAACTTATTCCATCCCATCCCATGGGATGTTCCAAATGAAACTATTAAACTGATTTTATGAACTCAGTAATATGTCCAGACTAAAATTTGAAAAACAGTAATCAAGAAGATGAAAATTATTATTGTGAAATCTAAAAACAAAACCCAAACCAACCAAACAAGAAAGCCCACCACCAACAAAAACCTTAATAATGACAACATTAGTTATTTTTATTAGGTCTTCCAAGCATCTTGGTTTTACTTGTGGCTCCAAGCTATGCATACTCACCACTCTACCACCACCACCAAAGACCCACTGAAAATGAACCAGCATGAAATAAAACGTCTTTAATTTCATCTTCATATGTAGAATTCTTACACTTTACTGAAAGCTAGCAAATGTAAATTTTGATCTGTAAACTTACTTTGGAGTTTTTGGCACAACTCAATAAAATAAAAGAGATCAGAAGTTTATTGACACTGTTGACAGCAGAGTAAAGGAAAAACCCATTTTGAATCCCAAACAAAGAAGTTGAGATACTAGATTACCAAAAGTTCAACTTTATATAATGGTTTTATCTGTAAAAGAGTGTCAGTTTAAGACACAGTTTCGGAATCACCATAATTTCACTAAGTACCTACTGAAATTTCTGAAAGAAACAATTTAAATACAATCTTTAAAAAAACTGAAAAATTAGAAGAAATATACAAATATGTAAAATCTGTCGATGACCACATTATTGATCTTTTAAAAATATATAATTTAAATAATGAGTTTGTTTAATTTCCTCAAGGTAACAATGGAAATCTTATATTGTTATATATGAAATTACTATGATTATTTAAGGTAATAAGCACGCTTTACATTTATAGATTTATGGACTGTAAAGCTATATTACCGTAGTAGGCCACTGAACCATATCTTCTTATCTTTAAGAATACACTATAACTTGATAATTTATATAAAGTTAATTCAGTCAGTCACACTACTATCAATAGATAAACACTGTCTTTTGACCTATATGACATCTGCTGAAGCTAAAGGTTATAATTACTATTTTATTCCATATCTACGCACTACAGATGATATCATCTTTTCCAACAAGTATGTATTTGTTACACTGATCTGTGACTTGAAACTACCCTGCTTTATAAAAAAAAAATATTACATTCTGGAAGCAAGCATTATAGTACGTTCAAGGCAGTAGTCCTAATTTTAAAAAAGTAATACTAATTTAAACCTATAGATTTCACAAAACCAGAATGAATATGTAGAAACATTAAAAATATCTCTGCAAAAGAATTTCTAAGCAGAGCTTCCTGCCTCCTAGCATCCCAGTAGGGAGGATTTTCTCCCTAGATATTCCTCACAATAGTTAGTGGCATTGCATTACCTGGATGTACTTATGATCCGCCAGCCCACCAGGCACTTTGATAAGCTTGTTGTTGTTCAAATGAAGTTCCCTCAAGTGAGGAGTGTTGGCCAGAGAGTCATTGTCGACAGCAGAGATGCTGTTGAAACCCAGTCCCAACCTGCAACAGAAAACAGAAACGAATGGATACACTACACGTGGATGCCTTCTTACAGGCATTGTGTGATTAATCAAGTCAATAGGAAAAGAATTTTGTTTTGCTTTTGTACTTACTGTTACCTCTGCCTAATGTGATTTTTCCAAACTTTCTGAGTTGGATAGAGCCCATTGGTTCTTAAGGTTTCAGCTCAGAGTTACCCTCTTTAAAACTCCTCTGACAGTACCAGACTGGATACGGTGTACCCCTAGTGAATGCTCATGTAGCATCCTGTTATTACCCTCTTGTAAAACTCTAAGGATTGTGTACTTGTGCATCTTGCCTTGAGAAAAGTGACTGTCTTGTGGTATATCCAGTACTAACACAGAGCTTGATATGATCGATGAATAGCTGCTGAATTGACTGCATAATGAATACAGTGAATTCATTTGAGAGAAAAATGAAAGGAACGTTATCATTTCTGGCACTTTCTAAACCAAGCAATTGTATATTTATTACGCAAATTTATTTGTTGTAAATAAAAAGTGAAAGGTTCTAATGAGTCAATAAACCTACCTGCCACAAAGGTTAACAGAATTAGCATTTTACATTTGTTTGAGTTTATCAGTGACCATCTGTTAACTGTCAGAATATGCCTGGTGCCAACATTCTTGGCCTCTAGAGCCCTGATCTCTGACCCTGATCTTGGCCCCTCTGACATTTCTTATACAATGCCACTCAAGGTTTTGGGTTGTATTTTTTTTAAATTAGATGTTTAACAAGTGAGAGTCTGCAGCTGTGATGTCCCCTCACAGTAAATGGGATTCAAAAGTCAGGAGAAGTTGACTTGAAGACAAAACTTGTGTACCAAACATTCTAGGAATAAATCTCCGTCAGAACTGGGTTCTGTCAATCCAAAAGGGCAGAGAGAGATGAGGCAACAAGGCTGTGGAAGAGAACCAGAAAGTTCCAAGGAAGAGAAAGGGGAAGAAACTATTGGATTCCTTCAAATTTAGTGGAAAAGACTTGGGTCCTTTTTGTAGGATGATTCCTGCTTGCTTTCAGCTAGTTGAGATCTTTGAGCCCTTTTGGGATTTAGATGTTGGTTTAGGTAACCAAAGTCTTCCAATTTTAATCATGACTTGGTATTTGAAATAACTGAGATTAAAGTGTACTGATTTTAGGCTATTAATAGCACAGTTGGTTTGTCTTACCTATTGATTATCAACCTGGCATCTTGACTCATAATCTTTTGTTTTTTCCCAGTCTTAAACTTCCATCTCTTGTTTCTGGTCTTTCCTTTTCTATTTCAGAATCATGTCTCTATTTCTTATAGCACTCTAAATCCCACATCCAATTTGGGCTAACACATTTCTTAGAATATAATAATCTTAATTATCTATTGAAGTAAACTACATTTTCAATGATTAATTTATATTCACTCATCAAATGTTTTGAGAACCTATTTTGTTAAAGACTTTTATCTTAGGCTTGTGAGGGCAGAGGAGACATGGCTCAAAAACCACCATGATTCTTTCTATCGAAGAATATTCCACCTATTAGGGGAGATGATGATATATATGCTTAATAAGAAAAGGGAAGTTTGCCTGATTAAAACACTTTATTTTTTTGCAGAGGGACATACAGTATTTTCTCTTCACTTGTTCTTAGTAACTAATCAGAATATTTGCACTGCAACAATATTCTGAGATCAGTGGCTGCTTTTTTCTCCTTTCCTCAGTTTTGATTTTCATCACCAAAATACCCTTCATGTTCCAAAATCAGTGAGAAGCAAAAAACATAAGGATTTGATGGTTTAATAGATGGATTTTTCTGGACTTGATTTCAAAGAGAAATGTATTTAGTCAATTCAAGAGTTGGGAAAGTTTGTTGGCCAATGAGGTATTTTCCTCTGATTTAATGAATGGAATTCAAAATCCATTTAAACAGAAATCTTCATTTCTATTGACCTTTTCAAAGTTTATTAGCTCTTTATACTTCTACGCTTCTATTTGATACAAAGCATATGATTGTATATTAAAGAGAGGAAACTCAAAATCTCCATACCACTTTCAGTACAAAAAAACTTACTTTTCTAAAATGGCACAAATATTACGACTGATTTACCATATTTTGAATTTTATACTATGGTCAATCCCAACTTCTACTCTTCCTCTTCCTCCTCCTAATAATAATAATAATCCAATAATAATAGCTGTCCAAAAGACAGCTCTACACAATGCAGACTAAACAATGCAATTGTTCTACACAATAAACAATGCAACTTATCTTCCTACAGTTTTCTCCAGCTAGAGAGACCTAATCAACATAGAAAGGTAGGTAATGCATAACAGTATTTTGAAAAATATCTTCTTCATTAGAGAGTGTAATTAAAATAGCTTTAGATAAAGGATTTCTTATCATTTGAGACACCAGGGTTATATATTGCAGCTACAGTCACATGCATATGACACCTTCAGGCCTCACGCTCCACTGGGTCACTGGGGGATACCCACAGAAATGGGAAAAACTGCATTATATATCCATCTGCTCTTAGGTATTCCTCAGAGACAAATGATATGCTTTATATTTATTTATCCACTATGAAATGTATATGCAAAAAAAGGAGTGAGCCAATTTGGTACAACCCTGTGCTTCTCGGTAAGGACATTCAGCAATACGTGTGGATGAAGAGCAGAGTGTTCCTTGAAGACAGCTGAAAGGGTCTGCCAGCACTCGTTTTTTATTGCTTCACCACATTGCAAATACAGAAAGACTGAAGTTAGGTTAGAAAGCAGGATGGGCACTAGTGATCATCTATAAGGAAAGAAAAAGTTAAGAAGGCTCAGAAAAAAAGTTTTTTTAGAGTACATTAAATGTCCAGAGACATTTTAAACTCTTTAGAGAACAGGAATTAGAGAATCTCATGATAACTATTCTGTACTGTAGTGTGAGATGCCCAATATTCCCATGTCCGGTAGCTTTCATTTTAATACATTTTCAAATTCTGAATACTATGTTATAATTTACTTAGCCTTCTGTTTCATACAGTCAAGTTAGAACAGATTGAATGAATATACTGATTTAATCAAATATCTTGTACATATATCTAAATTAATCTAAAAACAATATGGTATTCATAAAAAATAAGGGTGATTTTGGCGGGGTTATGATAAGAACACTATTTCATTAGTTTTTTTTAATATTAATAATTGGGCAAGCTGAAGTTTGAGGTTTGTAGAAACAACAATAAAAAATGTGGTTTAGGCAAAAGAATCAATCATCACGTTTCTAATTCTGAGCATATAGGCACAATATACCTAGCCATTTTACTGATAGAATGTTATGAAAGAATATTATTACTTAGCCAAATTATTCAGTCCTTTCAGGCTAGCTGCATCAACTTTGGTGATTTTGTTGCCATCAAGATGTAATTCAGTAAGGGAAGGAGGAAGACCTGCAATATGGAAATATAAGAAGTTAAATTAGCAGATAAATGTAATTAGAGAATGTACGAAGACTTAATGAGAACATGTGCCATCAATTTTCCAAAAGACATACAGTTTCAAAGGATTTTCTTTGCATCTGATTCATCAGTTTTGCTTTTCATCTTTTTCCTTCATCCCTTTTATACAATACTATATCTTTTGGGAAGTAGTACAAGCCCTTTCTGCTTTTCTCCTAGATTTATTATGACAAAAACATGGACTGGGTTTATCATGTAGTAGATTTTTGTCTTAGCTACTGCCAGGATACAGTTGTAGAACTGAAGAAAAACCCTGAATCTCATTAGTTTCTTACAGCTTTGTTAATGGGCTAGCACTGCCATTGACAAAGGATAATAACTGTAAACTGAGGAGATGGGCATTTGCACTACAATAAAGCGATTATGTATAAGTTCAACCTATAAACAAACTTAACCAGGTATTTTATTAATGAGCATAATTAATAACTAACACTTATATACTGTGCTGCCTTTAGTTTTAATCAAGTTTTCCATGAAAACATCAAATGCCTCTGTAATACAGTGTGTAGCAAGAGCTAACACTGACTTGTTTCTTTAAAATCAAAACTGTTTCTTTATACAAGACGAGTACAGAGACCTATAATCAAGTGATCTGCCATATGTGGGGCACCTGGGGAAAATATTTTAAATCCAAAGTATCCACTAAACCTCTGGATAGTACTTCGTGAATGGCTACGACTTCTAAAAATTTAGTAATGTAAATTTAAAAGTTTAAATCTTTTATTTTCATTTCATCCTGCCATCTGTGGCTCTATTAGGTTTTTATACAGCTTTTTAAATGGCATATTGTTCCATTTACAAGAACAGCAATAACTACAAAGAAAATAGCAAATGGGTCACATGTAGAACTAACATCTGCTTAGCAGATATCGGGTTGGCCAAAAAGTTCGTTCGGGTTCTTCCATAAGATGTTTCAGGAAAATCCGAAAGAACTTTTTGGCCAACCCAATAGTATTGGTTGGTTGTCCATAAAGAATAAAACTGGAAAATCACAGGTTATGTTTGGTCTGAAATTTTCATTGCAACCCACTGAATTCTGTCAAGATCGTCTATTTAATGTAAAAGTTTATTCCCTATTTGATTTGAAAATGACTATTAGTTTCTCAATAGTAGTATGATTTGTGTGGGAGATACTAAGGAAAGGAACTTCTACTTACTAAATGTCTGTTATGTGCTGAACACTGAGATTAGCATTTTCGTAACTTAGCTCATGTAATTTTTTTCAATGTATAAATTATTTTTCATTAACCTCGTTTCATTGATGAGGAAACAGAGATTCACAATTACCCATTTTGTAGGCTATCTAGCTACTAAGTGGGGAAAGTAATATGCTCCCAGATGGCCAAAGAGAGTTAAAATAACATGTTCTTAAATGGAGGAAATGGAATAACAATGGCATTATTCTTATGAGTAAATGTCAGGAAATCAGTCACTCTCGGAATAAGGGATTTCAACCACTTGAGTCTCCTTAGAATAAATAAACGTGGATTTTTAAAATACTTCTGTAAAGAAAGCAAGTGAATATATAACAAAGCAATGAGTGTATGTCCTTTTTTCCCTATCACTATGAAAAGACATTAAAAAAAATGTAGTGTCTCTGGAACACCAATTATCATCTCATCCATCATTCTTACCTTGTTTCTAAGTGTCTTCCCTTGTGGGACATCAGTTTCCAAAAAAAAAGTTATGGGAAGTTTGACTGTGGAAGGAAATTTTGCAATGGGATGGAGAGAGGCAAATTTATAAAGAATATCATTAGCCTTTGCCACTATAGCATTTAGCCAAATTACTTTTTTTTTCTTTTCCTTTTCCATGT
The DNA here is from genome assembly GCF_008692025.1 of Phocoena sinus. NCBI lineage: Eukaryota > Metazoa > Chordata > Mammalia > Artiodactyla > Phocoenidae > Phocoena > Phocoena sinus. The sequence continues at coordinate 29,416,866 of NC_045772.1, read as the reverse complement.
TTAAGATAAAATATATTGAGAGCTTACTTTGGGCCAAGTACTCTATATATATTACAAGTCTTATTTATTGACACATCTATTAATCCTCACAAATATCCTAGAAGATAGGAGTCACTAATACCTTCATTTTATAGGTAACAAAACTGAGGTTTTAGAGATGTGGAATAACTAGCCTGAAGTCACAAAACAGCTAAATGATTGAGTCAAGCCTCTCACCCAGGTTGGTCTAACTCCAGAGTGTGAATTTATAATCTCTCTACTCCTCCATGGTCTTTTCATGTCCCTCAGTGATGGGACATAATATATGGAAATTAAGACTCCTGGAAAGTGGTGGCATCCAGGCATAAGGGTCCCAGCCTAGGAAAGGTAGACTCATACATGACACAGGCATAAATATTCACAGGAAGAAGGACTTAAGATGGCAGCAGAGTGAAATGGTCAAACACATGAGCTCTGATGTCAGCCCAGCACAACCCAGCTGTGCCACTTCCTAGCTCTAAGGCCTTGGTCACAATTTACTATCTCTTTAAGACTTATTTTCCTCATTTATAAGACAGGTGTGATAATATTACTATAAAGGATTGTTTTGAGATTCATATAACAGAAGCTATGAAAAGCATTGGGCACAAGTGCTTAATAAAACTTACTATGATTTTAATATTATTAAGAGTTTAGTAAATAAAAGCAAGCTAGAGAAGATGAGAAAAGAGCACCTAGCATAGGGATAGACACATATAAGAAATCAAGGAAAACTGATCACTAAGTGATGAAATGTGTTACTGAGGTATATTTAGGAGATGTAATTAGAAGGACAGTAAAATCAAAGATTGTACTTAATGCAAGTCATCTGGCAGCATCAAGTAGTGAAAAATACCTGGACTTTAACTTCTAGCTACTTTACTTCACCTCCTACAGCTCTAAGGCTTTAGGCAAGATAATATAGAAAATTATATGTATATGTATATATATATAATAAAATATACTATTGTGAATATAAATTAAAAATATATTTACAAATATAAAATCCTTGTACTTGGGATTAAAAAATTACTTGTTACATGTAACAAGTCAGAGACTCAATATGAAAGTACTTTGTGAACTATAAATCAATCTCCATCTATCTATCTATCTATCTATCATCTGCACCAGTACTTGCTATTAATGGGCATCAAAAACATACTTTGTAGCAAAAAGACTGTGGAGAGGGCAAGGGGTAGTAAGGAAGCATTCTATGGACTCCGTACTCTCTAGACTTGAAGTTTCTGTGGAAGCACAGTAAAGGGAAGTTGTTTTCTGTGGGCAAGTACCTATATTTTCTACCCAATTCAAGAACAAGACATCCAAGTTGAGGAAGGGCCAGACTAAGGGGAAAATTTGAGAATACAGAGGCAGTTTTGTGAGACTGAAAAACCTGGGACCAGAAAAATGTAAAACTTAGAGAAACTTATTTTTGGTGATTTGATGCCTTTTCTGTCACAAGGATTGGCTTATGCGCCTCTCCTGGCTAAGCCTTAGCATGATGAGCTTACCCCTGTGACTGTATGATGATTGCTGTTTATTTGCCTGTCTTTGTTCTATGCAATAAGATCCTTGAAGGCAGGTCTACATCCTATTCACTGCCCTGTCTCCAGTGTTTGTACTTTGCCTAGGCAAAAGGAGTGTTTAAAACACTTTTAATGAATAATAGAAGGTAATATTAATCCACTACTTATCTACAGGCCAGATATTTCTCTATTTATTTAGTTTTAAAACAACCCAATGAAGTGGATGTTAATATTATTACCACTTTACAGATTTAAAAAATGTGCCATACATGTTGAATAACTGGTCCAAGATCGTAGAGCCAATTAGTTACAGTCTGAACTCATGCAAATGACACCCAAAATCCACACTCTTTACAGCACACACCACCACTCTTAAATAAGAATGTGACCACTGTGAGTCCTGTTATTCAGATAGTAATGACTAGAATGTCCTAAGATGGAAAGGATTTCACTAAGGGATTAGAGACTCAAAGTAAAAATTGGCTCAATATCAGAGGTACTTCCACATATCATTTTTTTTTAACAAAGTACCACTAAAGCACTCTATTTTTTAAATAACTGTACTTTTTCCCTGTGATATCACAATTCCATAATATAAAATCATTGTGTGTTAACCTACATTTTATGTTAGATTTAAGAGACTTTATAGGTGAAAGAGTAGGCAGCTCTACTGTGAGCCTAGAGAGCCCAGTGGTCAGCTAGGTTCAGTAGAAACACTTCGAGGGATAGAGAATGGCCGCTTGAGTCACCATTCAAATTTCCAAAACCATTTTTCAGTGCCAAAGCCTTTGGATTTAGATATTCAAATTGCTTTGGAGAATTTTCGTCACCTTGAGGGATGGTGGTTATGTTGGTGTCAGCAATGCGGATGTAGGAGAGCTTCTTCATTCCCTGGAAGGCTCCATTTTCAATGCCTGAGCTCTTCAGAGGGTTGGTGCCAAGTTCTACAAATGCAATAAGTGCAAAGCCTTTAGAGGACAATTTGAGGATATTGCAAGTCAGAGTACTGTCTGTTCAACAAGAAGAAATTTGGGTTAATAACAACTTGCCTGAAAAACAAAAGAGAAATTAAAGGACATGCTTCTCAAAGGAATGGCAAATAGGGTAAAAATTTCCCTTATTAAAACAATCAGAAAACGAACAACAACAAAAAACCCCAAAGATGTATGAGAAAGCAATAGTAGCAAAAATGATAACAACAAAATTATTTAAGGTCCATACACAGGTCTGCCTAGAAATCAATAAAAGTAAGTGTTTACAAATCACACTTATTACGGGGCAATTACTTTACTAAGATATATTAAAATGTTGTTAAAATAATTTGAATCTAGGATTTTTTAAGCCAATTATAAAATTACAAATATTTTACCACACATAGAGAAAAGCTTTAGAACACATTTTTTTAAAGCAAATGATTTATAGATGTTCAGACTAGAACAAATTCCCACAACAGAAAGGTATCCTCCAAATATCTCTAATAAGCACTACTTAATTCCATCCTGTACCTTGGGCATGCGGCAGCTAGTGTAGCATCTGCCCTAGAGCTTTCTTCCACATTCTCAGATCCTCAAGGACAAGAATAAAAACGTCTTAAGGCACAGATTCAAAATCCCATTTCTCCTGGCCCGGCTACTGTTATTTTTATAGTATTAAGACATGTAAGTTCTAGCTAATTTACCTTCCTGTAGCTAAAGCTTACTTGTAATCTCTTAAGGTGAACCTTGAATCCTGCCTGGTCTTAGAGTTATAAGAATATCTGTACCTACGACAATCAACTGGTTCAATCCATTGAGCACAGACTTTCGCACTTTGGTGATCTCGTTCTCATGGACACGCAGCTCCTGAAGAGTTTTGGGCATTTTCTCTGGCAATTCCTTCAGTTGATTCTTGGACAGATAAAGTCGTTCCAATTTCACCAAAGGTGCAAATGCCCCAGGGCTGATTTTGCTAATTTTGTTGTTGATAAGAATCAACGTCTGTAGGCAGTGAACAAAAGCAACATCTTAATTCCAAAACCTTCCACACATAAATATGTATGTAAAGCAAGTGTGTGGTTTATTCATTCCATTCATGGGACTAGCAGAGAAATCTGCAAAATTGGAAGAAATCAGAAAAAAATTAAACTGATCTGCTTCCTTTACTTGAAAACATATGTGGACCTGAACATCAGGAGTAAAGGGGAGAGAAATTTGATAAAATACAGATTATAGATAGATAGAGATACTTAATTTTTAAACAATAAATACTCCAAAATATTGAAATTACTAGAGTGACCTGTAAAGAATCGTGTGCCACAGGCATCCATTCTCCAGTCAGCTTTTCAACCTAAAAGTCCATCTTCATTGGTTGTTGTCATGGATTCCACTACAAAGGGGTGGCGCTAATTTATAACATCACAAACAATGCAAGAGAGTAACATTTTCTTGCAGCCTCACAGAGTTAGATATAATCGTCTTCTAAAAGTTTGCCAAATTAGCACATTATGTTGCAGCTCATTGCTTTACTTTGCATTTCCTTGTCACTTGAGAGGTTAAACAAATTTCCTTTTTTATTTTGCTACCGTTTATTGTTTGGAGGAGAAGGATTGCTTGCTCACAAAACTTCACATTTTTCTTAAGTTTTTTTTTTTTTTTTTTTTTTTTTGCAGTACGCAGGCCTCTCACCATTGTGGCCTCTCCCGTTGCGGAGCACAGACTCCGGATGCACAGGCCCAGCGGCCATGGCTCACGGGCCCAGCCGCTCCGCGGCATGTGGGACCCTCCCAGACCAGGGCACGAACCCGCGTCCCCTGCATCGGCAGGCGGACTCCCAACCACTGCGCCACCAGGGAAGCCCATTTTCTTAAGTTTTAATGTATTTTAATAACTGGTTTACAGAATAAAGGTATAGATAATAGGATATGCAGAGACAATATATTTTTCTTCTGTTTTTGCCCTTTTTACATATAAGGGCTTTATGTAGTCAAATATGTTATTTTTGGGGTAATTTAAAAATGTTTCTGAGTTCCATTCATATAGGAAGTTACTTGTATCCATTATTGTTATACTATAGATATTGCTACACCTACTTTTGGACTACCTCATTCTCTTCCAATGATCTATATGTATACAGAACAACACTGATATTATTTTAAGTCAATTTATCAACTAATCCTAAGGAATTTAGGATAATTTTATCAAGGTTTAAGAAACTTGTATTTTCAATTGTAGTACATTTTTAGGAGCATATGAAAATGGAGAGAGGCAAAATAGGAACTAGAGTAATAGAACAGTGAGAACTTTCTGTCTCAGAAATGCAGGACTACTTTCTGAAGGTAACAGCTGGTTTAATGACCCATGTACATCCTCATATAGTTCACATTATTTGACTAATTAAAACTTATTACAAGTAACATAATCTTTTAACTAATCCTAACAGGTACATTGGTTGATTAAAACAAAATCCTAGGAAATTTCAAAGACTATTACAGAAAGTTCAAAAACCCATGAGGGTTAAAGTCATAGGAAATTGATATTAACAAGCAAAATGTCCAGAAAATCAGTAAAAGCCAGAGCTAGAGGAGAGAAGAGAGAACTTGCATCATTAAAAGGCAGCCAAAATGGTGGATGTTTAATTATAAAGGCAAAGAAATCCTTTCTACTTTAATCCTTGGTAAATTTTTATTTCTCTCCCTTCTCATTCAAGGGTGGCTTTCCTGGCTGAAATTATGATGTTTACTTGCATAATAACAGGGATAGAAATGGTCATGAATGAAAGAGTAAGAGAAAAATAGCTGTTTAACACCCTCTAAATGGTTAGAAACTCTAATGAACTCTGTCTTCCTCCAGTGTATACTTTAAAGCAGAAAGAAAGAGATTGCCAAGATGATAAGTTGCCTAAAAACATACTTAGCAGGAGACGGGGAAAAGAAAGAACACATTGTTACAAACACCAGATTTAGTGAGAATGTCACAGAAACTAGGTATCTCTTATTTAAGGTATGAGGAGTTTAAAAAAATTATTGAGATTATACTTAAACATACAGGAAGTTGGGTATAAGAGAACTTTCCTTCCTTAAAAAAGTAGCTTTAGGCTAAAGTTATGCCAAAAAATGAAGCTTTTTCATATTTTAGTTTATTGAAACTAATATATTCATTTTTTATTATCACCTCTTTTAACTTATTCCAATGATAGTTTAAATACTCACTGACAAACTTTGTTGGTACCTCCAGCATTTCACTCCCAGTGAAATCATAACATGAAAGCAGAGAGAAGGTGAGTAGGGGCCCATGTCCAGTAGCCTATCAGTGGAGAAGGATCTCATTGGTCCAGGGCTCGAGATCTCCAGCACAAGCCTTACCTTCCACTACTTTGGAGCCTGTATCTTTCACTTTAGCCATCTTCTCTTTTTGTCTGCTGCTCATTTTCTTCTGCCTTTCCTTTCCTCTTGCACAGAAAACTCTCTTCCCTTCCTTTCAAAATTCTGCTAATCCTCTATGTCGCCTTTGTTCCATATTCTCCAATAACATTAACTGGGTAACCTGATATGAGAGCATGTCTTTTTCTTCTCTTACTTAGTGCCTGAAATATTCACTACTTATATCGTAATGTGCTTATATTGTTGGATACTTCAGTAATTTGATGATGCCATTTTATTACTTGCTATTATTTTTGTTAATTGTTCCATGGGCAATCTTAAAATCTCAAGGAAAAATTCTTTGCTTCCTTTTAAAAATCTGGTAAATTGGGCTTCCCTGGTGGCACAGTGGTTGACAGTCCGCCTGCTGATGCAGGGGACATGGGTTCGTGGCCCGGTCCGGGAGGATCCCACATGCCGCGGAGCGGCTGGGCCAGTGAGCTATGGCTGCTGAGCCTGCGCATCCGGAGACTGTGCTCCGCAACGGGAAAAAATCTGGTAAATTTTCTCCTAATGGATAAATGTTTATTGCTTTTCTCATCTTGGCTGTCAGAAAGTTGATAACTAAATCTTGCCTTGATCATGCCATCTCTTTTCTACTGGAATCCTGACTGGTAGACTGGATGTGTTACATTACAATAGAGTAGAAGTAAGTGAAAAAGCAGAATAAAAACACAGATACAGATAAGGATGCAGCATGCATAATCTTAAATACAAAGCAAAATATATAGCTATATAGACATTTATTTTTTTTCTCTTGGTGCCAGTCTTTGAGCCTTTACAAAGCCATTTGCATGTCCTAGAAAATGAATGAAAGAAAACAAAAAAAACAATGAAATAAAATAATACTAAGATCAGTCCATTTTGTGTTTTGTTCCACTATTGAAGTACATTCTGATTGGGAAGATAAAGATTTTTATTGATAAAATGTGTGAGAAGATTAAGATATAACATATCTTTTAGAAAGCCAATACTAAAGTTATATGAGGTATATGTAAGAAAATTGGATGTTTTTTTAGGGGTTAATGAATATAGTGCTTTGCTCCTTTATCACCCCCTAAAAAGAGAATTTAATAAACACTTACGTGCTTATTTATTACCGTATGGTAATCTTGGCCTTACCTAAGTTTTGTTTTCAAAAATACTTTGAGTAAGATCTTGTTATAACTCAAATAAATAATAATTCTTACGTGAAGGTTCTTCAGGTTCTTAAAGTCTCCATCTTTGATTTCAGTTATTTTGTTGTTTTGCAGGTCCAGCAGTGCAGTGTCAGGGGGAAGATCTTTTGGCACTTTTTCCAGACCTAGCATGAGAGTAAAAGCAATGTGCACTCAGTGAAAAGGGACACATGACTACAGAATCACAAAGGATGGTTTACAGAGAAATCAATGTTTCAATGATAGTTTTACTGCTACCATATTTTTCTTCTTCTAGGAATTATATCAACTGTAGTTTAAAATATCTGTTCTATCTTTTCCAACGAAGTCAAATGATTTTTTAAAAAATCATAAACAGGTACATTATTTACCCCATGTAATTACTCTTCTGCATAATAGGAAAATTAATATTTTGTAAAGTATGGTTCAGATGTCTCAGTACACAGTGTGTTTTACCTCATTGTTCTTGTTTTAGAAAATCATTCCTTTGATAAGTGTTAAGTGGGAGTGATTTGTAAACCTGTATTTTTCTACATAGATATCCTTTCAGTAGAGAAGAGCTTTAGCCAAATCATCAAAGATCCTTTTGATAAACCTAACGCTGTCACAGATCTACATATAAAATTAAAATTATGTGAATATGCAACCACGCTGATGTGTCAAAAACTTGAAAGTTTATCCAAACTTTTAGGAGAATGGTTCTTTCAGTTTTAATTGGAACATTAAAACAATATCAATTTTATGACCAATAGATATGTAGCTAATCAGAATAAAATGAACAAAATTTGTTAATATAACTTCTCTAAAATTTATTATATGAGGGCTTCCCTGGTGGCGCAGTGGTTGAGAGTTCGCCTGCCGATGCAGGGGACACGAGTTCGTGACCCGGTCTGGGAAGATGCCACATGACGCGGAGCGGCTGGGCCCGTGAGCCATGGCCGCTGAGCCTCTGCGTCTGGAGCCTGTGCTCCGCAGCGGGAGAGGCCACAACAGTGAGACGCCCGCGTACCGCAAAAAAAAAAAAAAAAAAAAAAAAAAAATTATTATATGAAGCTTTACTTTTGGACTTTAAATTTAGATATAAATAACTGAGTTATTGTTTTTAGTTTATAAATGTAAACACATTGAAAAACCAAATGCTCTATGGCATTAAAAAAAGACAGTTCAATAGTCATTCAACTAGATGTATAAGGATCAACTGCTTTTATTCAAAAGGTATGGAATTTAAAATAAATTATCGGGCTTCCCTGGTGGCGCAGTGGTTGAGAGTCTGCCTGCCGATGCAGGGGAGGCGGGTTCGTGCCCCGGTCCAGGAAGATTCCACATGCCGCAGAGCGGCTGGGCCAGTGAGCCATGGCCTCTGAGCCTGCGCATCCAAAGCCTGTGCTCCGCAACGGGAGAGGCCACAACAGTGAGAAGCCCGCGTATTGCAAAAAAAATAAAAAATTAAAAAATAAAAAGTAAATAAAATAAATTATCATTATGAATGTTAACGAAGAAAATATTAAATTATATAGCCTTTTTCCTTTCTTTCTTCCATTGGCTTTGTTCCATATTGATGTAAGCAAAAATTTGATATTTTATTAACTCAAATTCCTATGGTCATTTTCATATTTTAAGATTGCATAACGTAAATCAAAAATGCTTTTCAACCTCTCCATCATATCTTAGACTTAAAGTGCTGAAGATCATTCTTTCATTCATTCAATAACATCTTATTGAATACCTTTTAGACACCATTAATTTATTAGGCTCTGGGGATATAGCAGGAACAAAACAGAAATTGCCCACATCCTCATGGAAAAAAGGGTTCAGTCTACAGTTTTCAATTAAAAGGAAAATTGAAACAGGGTATATAATAACTGCTATGTTGGGAAGATATCTTTTCAATTTTCAATCTTATGTAAGCATACAGGTAAATTATCATGCTAACCATATTCCTATTTTCATATTGCCATGAAAATTACACAAAATGTATCTGAAATACCAACTTTTGATTTCTTTCCCCCCCAAATTTTTTTGTTCACATTATCACTGTTCTGTTGATAATGGCAAAAAGTCTAGTTCCCAATTCAGTGATCAGCTATGGTTATAAACTTGAATATCAAAGTGCAGGTAATTCTGTACATGCATAAATATATTCCAAGAACTCACTACAGAAATAGTTCACAGAGAAATAACAAAAATGAAGTGTTTTCAGCGATGAACAGCAAACCACCAGAACAGCTACCTTGTAGGAGGATATTTAACTGCGCTATATACTCATGATCACTGCCATTTTCAGAAATGTCAGTTTGCTAATTTCATGCAATTAAGAGTGGTAGACTTCTGCCAAATCTTTGGTAATTAGTGTTCTTCAACGCAGAAAAGGCACATTTCCTTTCATTTGGAGAAAAGTTACTGCCTACATTTCATCATTACTTCGTGGGCTTCTTTGTCAAAGTCTTAATTCCCACTTATGCTTAGTTTTATACATTGTTGAACTTATATTATAGTGGCCCCTTAACAATTGTTCAGTGCCAAAGTGAAGATACATTTCAGATGTGAAGAGAAAATGATATATCTGGATGGCTGACAATTTTGATTATGTCATCCTAGAATTTTATAGTAATAGGAACTGCTTGGGGTGAATTATTTACATCTTTTCCCTGAAGATTTAGCATAAAAAAAACCAGGCTTGTGGTTCCTGCAGCTTAGTTCTTAGAGAGTTGTTATAATGATAAAAAAAAATCATAACCCTACAATCTTCTCTGAATTACTAGAAAATTCATATTCATTTGAGGGACATCACATATCAGCACTTTACTATTAAAACTTTATTTAGCTTTAAATTTATAAGAAAATTGAAAATATGTTATCTCATTTACCTCACAGCAATCCAATGAGACAGGTAAGGCAGTATGATAATATCATTTTTTCAGATGATTTTTAGAAAAAGTTCAGTGACATAAACAAGCTCATGTAGCTAGGAGCAACAAAATGCAGATGAAAAGCCTAATGTCCTGGCTTCCAACAGGATATATTTTTTCCTATCATACCTATTTGTATCCCCAACAAGAATTATTCTGACATCAGACCCAATAACATGCTGTACATTTAAGGGCTAGACAAGGTATTGAGGTATTAACTAGCTCACTCAAAAAGTATAGGCAGAATACAAAGGGGAAATTATCCTAGCTATGAGTTCTTAGAATGTCACAAAGGGAAGGACCATTGAGTATCAGCTAATCTATGGTTTCCAAATTCTGATCAGGTAGACTCTATGATGAGGTTCTTATCAGTCTATATCATAATCAGAAAACTATGAGGGCAATTTGGTTAGTTTTAATGTAAATTATTAGACACACATACACATGTACACACACACATTTCTGAGACTAGCTCCTGCCTCCATTTTAAATATACCTTCTTTAAAAAAATGATTCTGATAGCAGATGCCAGGTTGTTGTTATTTTGTTGGATTTGGTTTTGACCTTCATAAGAAAGTAACTTGTTCAACATTCAAAAAATTTTACTTGTCCCAGAAATCAGGAACTTTCAAGCCAGTCTAATACTCTCTTTTCATAGGTAAAGAAACAGAAACCTAATGAAGTTAAGTGGCTTCTCCACAGTGCCTCATGGCTAAACTAAACCAAGAACAAGATGCATGAGTCCTCACTCTAGAACTACCTGATATGCCATGGATGCATGGAAACGATGTACATATTTTTAAAAGATGCTGATCTACACTGTCCCCTGAACATACTGTGCTTATTCCCAGCTACTCATTTTGTTCATATAATTTGTTTTATGGAATACTCCACCCACTCATTTTCTTCCACTTCCGTTCTAACAGTCCTTTAAAGTGCACCCACTATCCCAACCCCCCTCTATAATATTTGTCATAACCACTCCAGAAAACAAACTCCTCCAAAATTCTGATCTATCAACTTATTATGTATTAGACCACATTTTAGTTTTCTTTCTTTTCTGTAAGTTCTGGGTAAGTAAGGACAAATGACTATTTTTCATGAGAGCTTTGATCTTACTGCCCTATGTACAGAAATACATTTTTGACTGATTAGTTTTAAAATCATAGTGTATTCTGCTGTCCCATTGTGAAAAGTTCATGGCCATGGCTTCAAGATCTTTTCTTCTATGTTTTGTTACAACCATCTCTTCACATCCTTCTTTCATAAAGGTACATATTCTCATAGTAAATCTCCCAAATTGTTAGGATGCAACTGGGTCAGAATTCAACAAGCTATTCTAGAAAATAATTTCCTACTATAGTGCATAGCAGGATCCCAACTCCTGGTACCTGTAATTATTATCAATAATGAGAAGAGAGGGTAAAACTCTAACTTGCTGATTATTAGTCTGTAAGTCTGTGACAAATGATTGTTTTTTTAATTTTCTGTACAATACAATTATAATGCATATTATCCTGAAAGCTGCAATCTATTTTTCAGTTGTTATCGCACACAGATTTTTCACCTAACGCACTTGATTCTGAGTTGGTTTTTCTTGTCATTTTGTGGGCTTGTTATAGTCATCATTTTTCCCATGAAGTTCAAGACCTTTGGACAACTCGTCTACCAAGCCCCCCACTTTTGGATGATAACCCCTCAGTTTAGTAGGCACATATTCCCAAAAAACAATTAGACCCCCCAAAAAGCTGTTCATGGTCAATTTAACCCTAGTTCAATTATGGCAAATCCTACAGGCTTGCAAATCTGTAAAGTATCAGTCTTTGTTTATATTAGGATATTCTTTCCTTTCTTTTCCTCCCTCCCTCCCTCCCTCCCTCCCTCCCTTTTTTCCTCCCTCCCTTCCTCCCTCCCATCCTTTCTGCCTTCCTTGGCATTAATTATATCTCCCATCTTACATGTTCTTATCCAATACACACTTGTACAACCCCATCAAAAGATGGAGTCAAATTCCTATCCCTTCAAATGTGGCATGGCCTTATGATGTCTCTCTGACCTAATGGAACGTGGTGAAGGTGACAGAGCATGACTTCCGGAGCTAGGTCAGAAAAGGTTGTTCAGCTGCTACCCAGTTCTTCTGGGATGCTTGCTCTGGGGGCATCGAGGGGTCATGTAAGAAGTCTTTCTACACTGAGACCACTATGCTGGAGAGGCCATGTGAGACACTCCAGATGACAGAAGAGCTGAGCTCCTAGGCAACAGCAGAACACACTGCCAGTCATGAGAGTGAGCTGTCTTAGGTCCAGTCTGGGCCATCCTCCCCATGGCTATGGCCTCAGCCAACACCTGACTACAAATGCGTGAGAGACCCCGAGTGAGAGCAGCCCTTCTAAGCCCTGCTCAAATTCCCTGTAGCTTAAATCATGAGCAAAATAAAATGATTTTTTAAGTCACTAAGTTTTGAGGTAATATTTATTCAGCAATAGTAACAGGAAAAAAAGTGGTTTCCTAAATTTAATTATTTTTCAATGAGCATTCTTTAATATAATTCTAAATCTCCCATCAAAATGCAATTATTTTCAAGGCTAGACTGAATTATTTAGTTGCTCTTCCAAATTCAGTAAAGGAAACTTTATCTTCTTTAAAATAGGGTTATTAATTAAAGTAAATAAAACTCTATTTAAGACATTACCAAAAAGTCATTTCTGAAATAAAGGCTAATAAGAATTGTACTTTTTTTTTCTAGTTGTCTCAGTGATGAATGAATGGTATTGTTGTGCTAGCAAATTTCATCAATCTGGTAAACATCATGTTGGACAAAGGCCAGGTCGTCCTAAAACATCATGCCTTTTTTTGTTGTTTTCTGCCCTGTGGCAGGGGTCCAAACTCCAAGATTTATTCTTGTTGATTTCCAAAATGTTTTTATATTTCTGTCTTCAATTTAATAATTAGGTCAGTGGTGATACACTTTAGTTTTGGCATATGATCAAAATAATATGTAGGAGTCCCAGCTCCACCAAAAACCATTTCTTCCAAAGGCAGGAATGTTTCCCCCTTTTCCTCATAAAAAATAGCAATTCGACTCTGATGGCAGTTGGATTCAGAAATAATAGAACATCATTTTAATTCGACTCTCTTTCCAAATAACTTAAGGAAGGTTTAAGCTTCCTGGTTCTATAGTCATCCTCAAAAAGAATAAGAAAGGATATGCTACACTTCCATGACTCCTAATTTCCAGTCAGCCATGTTCCACCCTGTTTCCAGCTTGAGAGAATCAAGAATATTGTAGAACTATGCACTCATTCAAGCACTAAGCCATGCATATGTTCATTTATTCACTTATCAAGCATTTATTGATGTTTGAGAACCTACCAAGTATAAGGCATTTTTTGGAGTGGAAGACCAAAAGATAAATTATCACCATGCTCTTCTTCTGGTAGAGAAAGTAAATATTTAAATAAGTAATTAAAGATAATGAATAATTATTATCTATGTACATATAATTGATTATTGCAGAATCATCAAAGCAAATATAGATTACAGTGAAAGCACAGAAGTAGACAAGCTTCAGAATTTGCCTCAAAACCATCTTCAGACTGAGTCAAGGGTTAATTGAATCTTGAGTGTTACACTGTAGCTGCTACAGGGCTTCTTCCTTCTGTTAAGACTAGATTGCAAACTGGGTTAATTCTTCTTTATCCTTATTTTCAAGGAAATATATAATTTTCTTGCTACTCTTTTGAAGGAGAAAATTTAAGATTAGAGGGTCTCCTGCATTTCCTCTTTCATCCAGGAAATTGATATTCTGACTAACCTATTCCCATCCTGTCCTCTGGAGCCAGAAATGATCTTCCAGAGGAGAATACATCGCAGCTGCAGTCTAACCAAATGCCTTGATCCCACACAGCTGCCTCTTTCTCCCTCCTGGGACTAAGAAGGAAACCAGGGAAATGTCAGTTGTCAGTCAGGTCAAGGAGACAGATGCTTCCTTTGGCCTTCTCTGACCCCTCTCTTCCTCCTTCTCACCTTTAGCCCCTTGAGTCAGGGCTTTGGTTATCTGGATCACACCTGAGCATTCCTCTTGCTGCATCTGAGATCTGTCATACTCTATCCCTACCCAAAACTATTTTAGGCAACCCATGGGCATGCTCTGTGCACAGCCTCCTTCTTGCACCACATCTTAGAGATACCCTTTTGATGCATCTGAAACACTGAATGAGAGTCACCCCACATCCCTGCTGCTGTAAAGCTAGATATAAACAATGAAAGCAACTAAGCTTCCAGCATTCTCTGCCCCTTTACAAATAGTCCTAATTTATTCTTCTAGGATGATTTCACGGAAGAAGTCTAATGGTTCATTTACTTCATGCATGAGATTTGCTTCTGGAAAACCAGTTTCCCCAAACAAGAGACAAGCTCTGGCATCTGTGTCCCAAGTGGTGACCACTAACAAAATTTCCACCTATTGAGGCAAAATGATTAAAAAGAAGAAAACTAACTTTATGCAATTTAAAGGGTTGTACATTTTCCTGAGATTTTTAAAAAGTAAAACATTCTTTGCATTATGAGGTACATTTCAGGGACCATTAGTTATTTACAATGCTTTTGCTTGGCAAAATAAAATGTTTCATCTTCTGGCATCATGTCTAGAGGGCTAACTATGCAGGCTATGAATCATCTGTGATTATTAAATAGCCAAAAGCTTTATTGTTCTCTCTACTCAACCAAACCAATTTTGTTCAAAGGAATAGTATTTGGAGAATACTATTTTGATAATTATACAGTTTTCTAATTTTTGTCTATTTTGTGATGTGGCCTTCTTTGGGGGGAGGGGAGAGAGGGTACTATTTTGTATCCAGCTTGACAAGCCATATACTTAGTGTTTCTCAATTTCACATAAAAGTAAAGAACATGATGAGAAATAACTTCGTGTTATTAGCTGACTTTGTCTGAAATGGTCAACTGAATATAACAGTTACTATGAAAAATTTTTTTTTTTTTATTAATTAATTTATTTATGGCTGCGTTGGGTCTTCGTTTCTGTGCGAGGGCCTTCTCTAGTTGTGGCAAGCGGGGGCCACTCTTCATCGCAGTGCGTGGGCCTCTCACTATCGCGGCCTCTCTTGTTGCGGAGCACAGGCTCCAGACGCGCAGGCTCAGTAATTGTGGCACATGGGCCCAGTTGCCCCACGGCATGTGGGATCTTCCCAGACCAGGGCGCGAACCCGCGTCCCCTGCATTGGCAGGCAGACTCCCAACCACTGCGCCACCAGGGAAGCCCGAAAAATGTTTTTATAAATATTTTCTATTCTTACCTAATAAGGTAAGAGATATTCCCATTTATCCAGTGAGGAAACAGGTTTTGAAAGTTTCAAAGTTACAGGTAATAAATGGTAACTCAGGACTTGAGTTCAGAGGTGTTGAACTGCATGACCCAAGATCTTTCCACTATTAAATGTTTTTAATAGTATTTCAATTCTTTTGAAAGTTGTTTATAAGAAATATATCAATAAATATTGCTTTAATTTGGAAGAACAGTTAAAAAACCATACTTATGCTTATTGCACCTGGCAGGGCTGATGCGCCTTTAATAAATGAGATGAAGGTCGGTACCAAATAATGCTTCTTGGTGACACTTGATCCACAGATGAATGGTTGAGCCAAAGAGTACATAAGTAAGGGAACTGTCTTCCTTTAAGATACTAAGTACATAAAACAAAGCATCCAATCACAGGATTAATATTAGGGCATTCAGACAAGAATGAGTAACATCGTGGGATTATTATTTTAAGGAAACCCATAGGGTTTTGAATTTGCTAATCCTACGTTGACTTTTATATTGTTATTTTTATAAATGCTATAATTATGAGTGGATTTTTTATGTCTTAAGAGGATAGATAAAGAAAGACAAGAAGATATGGGTCTCATAAAATTCTGGTTCAAATTACAAGTTCAGCCAAATAATTTGGCCAATATCAATGGAGAATTCATTACTTTCTTAGACAGGCTAAAATATGTGTTTACTTTTTCAATCCCCCATGCTCTAGAAAAACATATTATAATGTTATTCTGATAAGTTGGAACTAGGGACTAAAACAGTCAATGGATCTTCTTGAACACCTCAAGTTTCCCATGGACTGATTATTCAATTTTAATTTCACAGTTTTTATATCTTAGGTTTGAAAGAACTGTTTAAAATTTTGATGCTGTTTAACTTTGTCAGAAATACTTCTTACTGGCAAAAATAGTCAGACATTTGAATAAGACATGTTTGCTTATATTAAACATTATGTAGATAATAAGATGACAAAGCTCTATTGTCCTTCAACACTGAAGCTCCGCTCTGCTCATTAAAAGCTCTAGCAAGAATAATCCTTAAGAAAATATTAGTCCTTGGTATAAACAGGCATTCACATTTCTCACCCCAAAGTGCATTGCATTTTTTCTTTGCTATAATAATTCAAGCTTCACGTTCAGATTACTAGAGAACTTAAAACAAAAAATAAAATAAACTGCATTGCCTTTACTATGAGTGAGGTTGCCCGTTTCCCCTTCTCTGCTTTTTCCTATGCTTCTTTCATCTTTTACTCCACATAATCATCATATAGAAAAAATGTATGGAGGCTCTACTATGGGTCAGGTACCTTACACAGATAATCGAATCTCTAAGACTGACTGTGATTTCTCTACAGATGAAAATGTCAAGGCTCTGAACAGCTTGCTGGGATCATAAAGGGAGCAGAGGCTATGCAGTAGTTGAAAATGTGAATACAGTGTTTTCTTTAAAGGCAGTGGATTGCTTTTCCTTTTAAGAAATGTATTTTCTGTTTCAGAAATATCTGACTGATTTTTTGGACAATATATTTAAATATGCACATGTGAAAAAAAAAATAAAAGTAACTTGGTTGAGGCCATTGCTCATTGGAACTCAGTACTCCCCTTTAAACATGGTTCCCCAAAACGAATCATTATTACAATCTTAGCTACTACTTCTGTATACAAGATCAGTAAGCCCAAAGGAATGATGTACACTCTGGGCTCTTAGAGAAAAAGATAACTTGGAAAACGTTCTCATCTGAAAACAACATAAAATAAACAAAGCAAAACAATAGCAAGGACAACCAAAAAACTGTATCATGAGACATCCACATCAGTGAACTTGATGTTCCCTAAGGCTACATTTTTCTGTTTCGTTTTGAGCAATAGGCTTGGGAGTTTTTTTGTGATAGACAATTAGAAAACTGTCCCAATGCTTTAATCAGAGTCAAGCTTTATGAGTTATTTATCATGAAAGCAAAGTAAAACCATATTTTTGGAAGAATAAAACTTCAGTGAAGTGACTGGACAAGGCTTCCTGAAAAATATCAACTCTTTATTGTTGATAATATGTGTAGTGGGGGGTAGTTATGGATCCTTTTAAACTTGTTCTCAGGCAAAGTGAGATTCAATTTGCATCACATTTCTTAGGAACTCGGCCATTTTTGCAATATTTGAAAAACTTTACCACTAGTATATCCATCATAGGGTGATTCCCTTCTTCAGATATTTTTAACACCATTATTTTCCTGTCTAAACCAGTAATGGAGGTAATCTCTAGATGCCATAAAAGTTTCTGTAGAATTTGCTAGTAATATAATTCCCCTTGTCTCTAATACACAATTCAAAAAAGGAATAACCACCACCAGTAGAATATCAGACCCACAAGAACTAGGACCATATTTGTCTTCCTCATCCCTTTCTCCCCAGGGCCCAGAACAGATCTGACCCGTTATGGGATCTCAATATATTTTCTGAGTTAATGAGTCAATTAATTAATCTAGTGGAAGTATCCTGGAGCCTTTTTAAAGCCTTTATTTACACGTCTTATTTGGGTTTAAATGGCTATACAGTACATGCCAGCATCAAAGAACCTATCTCAAAGTGTTTGTTTTTCAGTTGTCACTATTTAACATGTTTTACATTTTCCTGGGTTCCTGTATGTAGTTTATTCCAATTCTAGGAGTTAGTAGCAAATTTTCCTGCAAAATACTCCTGGAAAGCATATTCTGAATAAATATAGGATTTCAAAAGTAAGTGCTCTACAAAGCTATGGGGTTTATTCTATAAGGAAATGCACCATGGCAGAATCATTCTGTGTGGATTTTTTTTTTCTTTCCAGTAAGAAAAATGAACCCAAAAAAAAGAGGAATGTGAATCAGCTGCCATGTAAACTAAATTCATTCCCTTTTGGCCCATCTGCTGGGGCTTCGAACTTTCTGGAGATTTATCTTCTGAGTATATTGCTTTTGGAATTCCCAGGCCAAATTTTTCTTGAAAGCTAATAAATCAAACTGTATTTACAGTGTTAGGATAAAGATATATGCTTCACGATTATGTTGAATATTTATACCACAACTTAGTTATAAAGATTTCCTTTGAAACTTTCTAAAGAATATAAACAGCTAGATTACAAAACGCCAAAGGCAGAGGCAAAACTAAGACCCAGGGATTAAGGGAGTCTTTTGGTACTTGAAAGATAAATTTCTGTTCTAAAAGTTTACTTGTTTTGCTCTTGATAACTCTGCATACTTTACAATTTAGTAATGTTCAAACTTTTATCTGGGCTAAGCCAAGAGTAGAGAGATCACCCAGGTTTTCTTAATATCTAAGATTTCATGAGAGCAAATCATCAAATTAAAATAAGCTATCACCCTGGAATCATAGAACATAAGATATTATTTTGTTCAAAATTTTATTTTACAGAATGGGAGCCATGAAGCTCAGAAAGATGATTTTTCTTTTTAAGTGACTCTTCCAAGATTGCAAAGTGATGGAGCCCTGACTTAGAAGAAAGTCCCCTAACTTCAAAGCTAATTTTCTCTCCTGCTCTGCTTCCCTTACTCCTCATTAGGTGGCACTGTCTCTCACATTTGGAATTGCAGAAATTAAAACTGAAAATGTTAAACTCCCACAGAAGCCATTCCCATGAATAAAGCAGACAAGGTAGGTGAAGAGAGCCTGCACCCCACTCACCCAAATCAGAACACTGGACAACTCGAAGATGGCATTGACAGCGGAAGGGGCACACTGGCACCTGAGGCTCTAATTCAGGAACTTCGTGAAAGCGGTCGTCCGGGCCTATCCCAGAAGCCTCATCTTCCAGCATAAAGTCAAATAAGCCTTTCTGCTGAAATGGTCCAGCCCAGGAAACTTGTGCAAGCAAGAGGAAGACGAAAGTTGCCTTCATGATTTATCTCATGTATTTTCACAACCAAGGAACCTAGGAAACAAATGAAAGGTTTAGAAGAGTAGCCTTGCCTAGTGTATGTGGTTACTCTTAAGTAACACCTGACAGTGGAATGAGCATAGAGAAAAGCATAAAAAGTAATATTTTATTTATTGTTAGGAGCAGAGCGTTAGAAATATATTTGGAAGGTAACAAGGTACATTAGAAATTAACTCGCACAGCTATTTACTTATGAAGAAAAATTTGAATAGTATTTGAATCTGCTTGGTTTAATTTGGGTCTGAATTAAGACCATGGGTTACATAGTCAAGCCACCTGCAAAACTGTTATGATGATAAACCACATTGGAATTTTCAATGCTCACTCAACACAAGCCATGCCACAGTTAAATAAAGTTCTGTCTGTACACATGAGAGGTCTCCAATTACTGCTTCAGAAATATCTCTGGAAGCCAATCTCATTTCTCCACCCCACTGTATTTATCTTGGTCCAGACCCTTCTCATCACTCCCTGAACAAGAGCTTCCAAATGGACTCAGCCTTGAATATTTCTTCTGCTCCAGGCCATCTTCCATTCTGCTGCCCAAGTCATCTTCTAAAAATTAAATTTCATTGTATTAATTTTCTACCGCAAACCCTTTGTTGACTTCTCACAGCTTGCCAATAAAGTCTACATCCCCTTTGTTGCATATAAGACCATACATAATTTGATACCAACTGATATTTCTAGCCATATTTCTCTCCATTTTCTCTCTACTCCCAGTCTCCACCTCAAACCTGACACTCAAAGCTAATCACCATTTAAAATACCTACCTTGTAAGAGTGTTGTAAAGACTAGATGAGATAATGGGATTCCCTTGCGTATTCCCTGGCTCATTCAGGCAGGATGCTGCTCTCTCTTCTATGCTCCCAAAGCATGTTGCTTACCTCTTTTAAAGATCTTATCACATTATATTGTAATTTGTTTCGCATGCTTGGCCTGCCCGCCCCCCCACTAGAAGATGTACTCCTTCAGGGCGTGTCTTAATCTTTGTTGTGTACCAGGGCCTTGCACAATATTTTGCACATAAATGACTCAATTGACCGTCAATTTATTAACAATACACGTTATTCAATTTGTTCTAGGCAACAAACTACCCTGATTTTTAAAAATATGATTATCTTTTTTCAATATCAAATTTCTAGCATAAGAAAGATATCAAATTGATAACCTCAACTTGGTATAAGCAAGATTCAGTTTTTTAAATAAATCTATTGGCTAGTTTCTCAAACTAATCATTTTTAATAAACTAATAAACATATATGGAAAATCCTATCTGATTTTTATATGACTTATATGTTATCTGATTTTACCAACAGGACTATTTTGTAAACAAATCGACAAACAGAAAGTATGATTTCGACAAATCCAGACAGTTTTAATCCATTCATTCAACAAGCCCTTATAGATATGTACATCCATGTTATTAAGTCGGTTGTTTAGTTGGCTGAAGTGAACTAAATGTATCTGAATAACAAAATCTTAATAAATCTGAATAACAAAAAGTAGTTGATCATGGGCGAACAGTCTATTTTTGAGTTCTTGTATTTTCAAACCCCACTGAAACTGCTCAAAATATTCCCAGAACACATTGTAGATATTATCTTTAGTCTCATCATCTTTAATTGTACATTTATAAGGGTTCACATTAAAGTTGTACATTCATAATTAGAATTAGAGAATTATTTTCAGTCATTATCCAATTATAGCATATACAGAAAAGAAAAAGTCTTTGTATGCTCTAACCTTAATGTAACTTCTGGAAATGTTTGCCTAGATCTACTAGAGGCGAAAAAAATGTTTTAAAATTTCTTACAATTTTATTCTTAGTTTGTATTTATTACTGACGCACATCTCAGGCAGCGCGTATGCAATACAGAATAGTGACTTTTCATTTAAATAATACCACGAAGATTATTATTCACACTGCCCCTTTAAATTCAGTATCAGGTTTCCTTTAGAAACCCATTCCCACTCAGTTACTGCATTGCCTTTTAAAGGAGACCCTATTGTTTTGGCAGTGTTCCCTGGGACTGGATCTAAGGGAGTGGTTTTCTGTCTGTTTCACATTAAAATGCAATGTTTATGGTTTGCCACAAGTTTGCTAGCCTTGCATATTTAATGTCTTACAATTTTTGAGAAAAATGAAGCAAACTAATTGCAGATTTAATAAATAGCAACGAGAATTAATGCAGATGTCACTTTCTGATCTTTCTCCAGAGGAGAAAATGCCTGGTTCACAAATCCAAAAAAAGGAAATGCTAAACATTAGCTCAGAGGAATATTATCATTTACACTTGTTTACTCTTGTTAAAATGGTACAAATTCTCTACACAATATTCTTTTTGGTTGAAGCTGAACTCAGACAGCATTTAAGCTTCCATTACCTATCATTTTGTGTGTGTGTGTGTGTGTGTGTGCACACACGTGTGCATGCATTTTAACCCTGAATGTCCTGGGGAAGAATAATATGTGTCCAGATACTTTATACAAAGTCCTCCATGAAATAACTTCTTTAAATTAGTGTCATAGTACTTAAAAACTCAGCATCTTAAAACAATTAATGTGGGCTGTTGATACTGATGATTTCTTTAATCATTTCCTTCCTTTCTTAATAAATCAGAAAAATAAACAAAAAAACCCCAGCAGTTGCCCATGTAGACAGCAAGGAGACTATTCTTGAGACGATATGCTATTAAAATTTCATTTCAACTGTTTTAAGTATTCTTAGAATGTATGCCTCTTTTTAAAATGCTGATTGCTAAGAATGTCACTACTTTACTAAAGCTCATTGCCATAATTTATGTGTTCTATCAAAAATAATGATTTCTGGTCTCTTAAACTACTTCATTTCATTATACCATTCAGATCAACATTTGTATGATGTCATTTAAGCCTTTGGTGTGATTTTCGAAGTCAAAATTTAACCCTCACGAGATAAGGGAAGCTGTAAATGCAGAGCAAATTAAATCCCCCAGCACTAGGTGAATTAAAACCTCAATAATAATAGAAATAAGTTAAAAATAAACAGTAAAAACGGTATCCATCCATAAATAAAGGCTACTATAGGAGGCATTTGGTTCTTTTTCTGGTCAAAATAGCAATTTGAAGAAAAAGCCACAGGTATTTACATCACTGGGAGTCCATTTAACCAGTGGTCATCATGTTACCCTGTTTTGAAATTAGAAAGAAAAATAACCCACACTTTCATTTTATAGTGAATGTATCTTATAGTAAAATTTTACTTGCAGTGAAAATTCTGGCAGGGTCTCTTCTTTACATTTAAGAAATTATGTAGCTAACTGTGAGATTATCTTAGTTCAGTCCTTAATAATCAGCATAAATATATTCAGCGTTTATTTTCACCTCTCTGGTGATAATTTCTATTATTTTCTAGTATACATTAGACTTCTATAAGTTATCACTAGAGTTCACTTCTCTGAGGTTTTAAAGTTCTTAAAATATACAAGAATTCAGGAGGAGAATAAATCCTTAAATATATAATCCAACTACGAATAATACGCCAGTCTAGAATACTTTTCTATAAACATTTCCCAAAGAGCTAAACATTTAATTAGCACAAATAAAAAATATATCAATAAAGATAGTCATGATGTTAGGTTATAGTTTCTTAAGAAAGATCTTTGCAAGAACAGAGAGAAAGAACTAAAGCAATGCATTCAACCATTTTACCAAATATTTACTTTCTGTTTTCAAGCAATACTTGTTTAAAATGCTGCATAAAGGTTACTAAAAGTTTAGCACACATTGTTTGCTTTTTTCCTCTTACCAAATAATCCCTTTTTTCTCAACTTGATCAAAGTTTTATTAGTCTGTAGCAGAGTTCAGGACAATTATTGAAAACCATACCTTTTAATCCGGGGATCTGCCACAGGAGCCCTCAAAGCTGAGATGTAATTACACTAAATATTCAGCCCAGGCAAAAGAGTTTGCAGGTGTGGAAAGGAGGAGGGGGCAGGTGCTGCTCTGTGACTGTCACTAGGTTGAAAACCTCCTGCTTCTACTCCATAGCACAGTTAAAAAATAAGGTTTCCCTCAATGAACACAATCCGGCTGACACCCACATTAGATCATATGGTAATGATATGTCTCTTGTATTGTAGCCAGAAATTTTATCGGCCTTTTTTTCTCCCCATTTAAATGCTTTATTCCTTTTTCATCTGCTTAAGATTCTAAACTTCTTCTGTAGTATAGCAGTGGAGCAACTTGACTTGGAATTTGTTTTACCGTGTGGATTCATTTCCCTAAAATTGTAACTAAAGGGTTTATTTCCCCACCCCCAACCCTACTCCTTTATCCACCCTTTCTAGTCTTGTTTATAAGTCACATTTATCATATTACCGAAATGACAGTTTTTCTTGCTTTCAGGATGTGTAAGTCCAGCAAATGGAATGAAATTATTTTAAGTGTGGTCTGTGAAAATAAATGAGTAGTCATTCGGATTCTTACTTGCCTTGGGCTGTTTGTGCAAGTTCAAGTACTACGCTGTGGAGGTTTTCTATGTATTTTGAACGTATTTCTAAAGTGTCCTGGAAGAAAGCCATGGTTTTATATGAAAAGCATGTCATTTATTACTTTCCTTACTCATAGTTTAAAACCTTTCTTGTTGTCTGCCAGCTGTGTGTGTGTTTTTCTTAAATGAAACACATAGATATTAGAAGTTGATCACAATTTAATTTAACCTGTATATGAAAAATTTTATTTTCATAGGCTACACTTTTATATAATTCAGAACTTTGAAAACGGCAATAAAGTCTATGGCTCTTTCCAAATTCAGTAAATAGAAAGTGCAAATTCAAGGAAAGATATTTATTCAGCCAGTGGAAGCTTTTTTGAGTTTTTGTAATTCCCTTGCTGGATGCTGTCAGTTCTCTGTGTGTGTCTCTATGTTTTGACTTGTATCTTTATGTCCTGGCCCCTAGGCTGTTACCAGGTAGAAACTTGAAATCAACATCTGTGAAACATGAGGATAACCTTCCCATCCTCCACCCTCCCTCCCTCCCTCCTCTAGCTATCTAAGTGCACAATTCTACAGTAAATATACTTTTGCCTTGATGAAATGTGAAGAAATTAAAATTTTGAGTGTGCATCTAAAGAAGGGAGGAAGGGTACTATCACATGCTATTTTGTCTTATTTTCCAAGCCCAGTCTCCATAATTTTAACACCTTACCCCACTCCTTTTCTCCTTGGCATTTAATAAACCCATGCCCAGTTAGTCTGATGGTTTAGGAAAAGGTAAATATTTTCCCTGGACACTGGTGCAAAATCCATGCTCCCCTTACCTGGAATCAATTAACTTCTCCACTTGAACTCCTCTTGCATTTATCTCATTCTTATAACATGCAATCACTTCTTCATATTATGGTTTTTTATGTACATCTCTTACCCCAAGGAATAAAGCACATCCTCTTCATATTTGTAAGAGTCCCCACACTCAGCACAAAGTATATAGTAAATTCTCAAGAAACACTTGATGAATGACTATTACATGAAGATAGATCATTAGCTATGGATCATACCATGATTATTGTTTTGCTCAGGTCTGGTTTGCTCCTTATCAAAGCCCAATCTACTATAGTGCTATAGTGTATATGATGAATAACAGTAGTAATTGTTACCAGAGAGAGAAAGAGGGAAGGGGGATTGGAAGAAGAAGAAGAAGAAGAAGAAGAAGAAGGAGGAGGAGGAGGAGGAGGAGGAGGAGGAGGAAGAGGAGGAGAGGGAGGAGGAGGAGGAGGAGGAGAAGGAGAAGGAGGAGAAGAAGAAGAAGAAGAAGAAGGAGGAGGAGGAGGAGGAGGAGGGGGAGGGGGAGGAGGGGGAGGAGGGGGAGGAGGGGAAGGGGGAGGAGGGGAGGGGGAGGAGAAGGAGGAGGAGAAGAAGAAGAAGAAGAAGAAGAAGAAGATGTAGGACAGGAAGAGAAGAAGACACATTATCTTGATATGTAGATCATCTTACTTTTATAAAGCAGAACCATTTTGGCTAAGTTTCACATCCAGGTTCTTCCCTCTGATAGTAAGCTATATGAACTCAGCATTCTTACCCTCTCTGAGTCTCAGTTCCCATATCTGTAAAATACCTGAAAAGCATTACCTAATACATAATGTTGAAATAAAGATGAAATGAGGCAAAAGGTATAATAAGGCATATAATTCAGAGCATGGCTGGGATAAATTAAGCTCCCTGTAAATGTTAGTCTTTATTGTTTTCTGATGTATATCATAGCAATCCTTTGAGTTGGGCAAGGGAAATCATCTTTACTCTTTCCAGTTTATAGATGAGAAAACTGAAGTCCAATGCTCTACCCAAGCTCACAGAGCTAGTAAGAAGCCCAACAGAAATGAATACCCAAACCTTCTCATACCTAATCTAGTTTACCATTACTATACTGCATTTTAAGAAAGATCAAACTCTTAAGTTATAGGAAATCAATAATAAAAATTCTTGGGTAACATGTCTTTGCAGACTAGTTTAAAAGCTGTGACCAAGTTTTACAATTCTTTTTAAACTTTATCTTTGTGCAGGAAAAAATATTTCTATCTTTTAAGTTTTAGTAAGAACCTCACCTCCAAAATCCCAAGGATTTTACTGAATATCATATTATTTAAAATTTGTACCTTTAATCAGATGTTATTACATATGTTGTCATATCCACTTTTAGATGGAAAAAATTAAGTCACAACAAAGTCATATACAGCAAGTCACAAAGAAGCCATAAGGACCATTGTCAGAATCCTAGGTCACTTGCAATCAAATGGGAAATGAAACAGTTTTGAGGCTAGAAGCCATGCTTGTGCAAAGGAGGCTGAAATTTATCCTGGCTTGGAATGTTTGGGGGTAGGGTTCACTGAAATCTTGGCTGCTGTATAGATATTTGAAATATTCAAATACAGAGCAGATACCAAATCTGCTGTTAAAACCACTTAAACTGTGATTTCTACTGACAAGCCACTAGTTAACAGGGTGACTATATTCTGCATGTTATCAAAGTTCATTTCAAGGCTAGTCACTCTTTCTCACCGACATCAAATACAAGTGATGTAAATTGTACCTGCATACTAAGATGTAAAGAATGCCAGAGCTTAGGAAGGTCTCCTTCTGACACCCTTTTATTTTCAAAGAGGTCTGGAAGTAAGTGATTATCTTCACAAACCTGATGTGACTGTTTTATTCTCAGACTGACTCTTCAAAGTAAGGTCAGCAGCTGGAATGGGTTGTTTGGCTCTTTCTTTTGCCACCCTAGACAGATTTTCTTCTTTAGCCAAGAAAGAAGGCTAGGGTGGAATTCAGGGTGGCCTAGAATGCAAGTTTGAAACAAAATTGGTAGAAAACGATTACCTTGGCCGTCTTCTTTCTTCCCCATATGCCTCTACTCCCTCAACCTATTGCCACTGTGTTCAGTGTCCTTGTGCCTTGCATAAGTAACGTAACCTTCTGTTTTTCAGGTTTCTAATCTATAAAATGTGTCTAAACATAGTACTACCTACATTATAGTTTTGTGATAAGGTTTAGAAAAAGATTAATACATAAAGCATCTAGAACTGCACCTGACACATCTCAAACAATATATACGTGTTTGTCGTTGCTTCTGCTGCTGCCACTCTTGTGGGCGTGGTTGTTACAAACCTTTCCTTGGACACTCCAGTCCAGTAAGCAGACTGCACCCCTGTCCTAGCCTAAGGTGTTGTCTACCTAGCAACGCAAAATATCACCTAAACTTTGATATAGTTGGAAAAACAGGGACTTTGCAGTTAGATAAGCTTGTGTTTAAACCTCTACTTTGTACTTGTAAAATAACTGTCTGGCTTTCTTCATGCATGATGTTTTAGTGGGTTCCAAGCCCTGCTGAAATCCATTCATAGACTTTATAAGGATCCAGAGACTCCAGGTAAAGAATCTCTACTCTGAACAATGAAGGAGAAGTGGGAATAGAAACAAGGACAGGGTAAGTTATGAATTAAGATAAAGGTATGGAGATACGTGGCTCTCTTTCATGACAAGGAGGTATTCAGTTCCTTAATTCTCTGACTCTTGAATGTTCAGGAGCCTCTCTTTTGTCAGGTGCAGTCAAGAGATTTATTATTCTTTTCACAGAATTGATCAGTAGGTTGTACTGGGACACCAAGCCAAGATTTATTGAATATCTAGTAACCTATCAAGCAATCAATCAATCAGCAAATATTGACTGATGAAGCACTCTGGAAGAAAATGTTAATACTAGGCCCTGTGGAGGATACTAATAAACAGAAAATATAAAGTGAAGGGCACGACCTCAAAGGACTTACACTGCAGTAAGGAGATAGGGCATAAGCTATATATATATATCTATATAAAATAACATTTTAGAGTTGTAGTACCATAGAACTTACAATGTACTATACAATTATAACTCCTGGCCAAAGTATGATGTAATTAAAAATAATTGTCTTAGCAAGTCAGAAGAGGAACAGGGGAGAGATCACCTTACATATGGGTGGTT
Source organism: Phocoena sinus (assembly GCF_008692025.1). Taxonomy (NCBI): domain Eukaryota; kingdom Metazoa; phylum Chordata; class Mammalia; order Artiodactyla; family Phocoenidae; genus Phocoena; species Phocoena sinus. The sequence goes on along the minus strand of NC_045772.1, from coordinate 29,389,096 downwards.
AGCTAAGTGTTTTTGCAAAACAAGGTACAGTTTGAGCTGAATCCTGAAGGATAAAAAGAGTGTGAAAGAAGAGGGACAGCTCTTTTAGGCTGGCAGAACAGCACTATCAAAACCTTGGCAATGAGAAAGGAAGAGATAATAAATAAATAAATTTGGCATAAAAGGACAGTTTTCAAAGAAGCTGTGAGCTCTTTTCTCATCCTTGAACATTCAACAACTACAGTGGTGTCTGACATGTGGATATCACACAATAAATAAATGTTCCATGTTTATGATAATAACTAGAGACAAGGAAAGAGATGAGGGTAGAGTATGACTGTGGAAGGACTTGAAAGTCTCCCATGGGGCACTTATTTACTCATTCATTTGTTCAGCAAATATTCACTTGATGATTAATATGTGTCAGTTCCCGTGCTACCATCTGGATGTCATCAAAGGTACTTGAAGGAGGTAATAACATGATACAATTTTATTTTAACAAATCAAATCTAGCAAGTATATGCAGGGTGGTGAAACTGGAATCAAGGAAATTAGGAGGCTATTGCTTTAGTCTTGAAGTATGAATACCTTAGTAAAAAGAAGATGATCATGGCCAAAAATTGGGCCACTGCTCAGGAAGCTGGTGTGATATATTAAAGATAAATGTTTAGCGCACCTATGCTGTGCCAGGCACTGTGATGTGTTCTTGAAATTCATTATCTCAATTAAGACTCATGTTAACCATATCAGTTATGCACTATCATAATTAATGTTCGTAATCAATTTTAAAAGCCTGGAACTAAGGCTTGAAGAAGCTCTGTACCCCACCCACTGGTCTCTTTACCACTCCAACCAGCTGCGTTTGTCACGTAAGCAATGGCAGGAAAATAGTTAACTTCTTTGCTTGCATCTCTATCTCCAAGGAGAACATTGTTTAAATGGAAAAGAGCATCAAACAGACATGATTAATTAAAGCTCTTGATGTCTGCAAGAGTCGTAAGAAATTAATAGTTAACTTCTTTGCTTGCATCTCTATCTCCAAGGAGAACATTGTTTAAGTGGAAAAGAGCATCAAACAGAGATGATTAATTAAAGCTCTTGATGTCTGCAAAAGTCATAAGAAATTAATAGTTAACTTCTTTGTTTGCATCTCTATCTCCAAGGAGAACATTGTTTAAATGGAAAAGAGCATCAAACAGAGATGATTCATTAAAGCTCTTGATGTCTTCAAAAGTCATAAGAAATTAACTATTTTATGTGAGGTCAATTTTTAAGGCACTAAAATAATCAGTCTTTTTTTTTTTTTTTTTTTTTTTTTTGCGGTACGCGGGCCTCTCACTGTCGTGGCCTCTCCCGTTGCGGAACACAGGCTCTGGACGCGCAGGCCCAGTGGCCATGGCTCACGGGCCCAGCCGCTCCGCGGCATGTGGGATCTTCCCGGACCGGGCGGGGCACGAACCCGTGTTCCCTGCATCGGCAGGCGGACTCTCAACCACTGCGCCCCCAGGGAAGCCAATCAGTCATCTTGATAGTGACTCTAGTGTGAGTAATTATGGAGAAATCATGCAATCTAAATTATGGAATAAAAAAAAGAAATGAAGGATTTACATAGAAGCTTTCTCTGTGAATTCTCACATGGGAAAAGCCCTTGGGTTGCATGAAGGCTTGCTTCCCACCTTGAGTGATGGAAGAAATGTTGACATTTTACAGACAAGACCACCTTTGGAGATGTGCCTATCGAAAGTGAGTGGAAGCTACAAAAGAAAGAGATAAAAGCCAGACGTTATCTGAAAGACCACCTCCTAGCCATGCTCCTGCCTGTTTACTTATTAGCTAACTAGTGCCGCCGGAAATGAAACCTGCTACCACAAACCCACCAAAGTTTGGCAATGCTATACTTCCTTCTCAAATGAAGAAAAACATTCTGTGTGAAGATGAAAGTTGAAGCCAAGCAGATGAGATAGACCACAATAACGTGCAATGCCTGCATTGTGAGTTGAGCACACACACCCTGAGGCCAGAACGCTCAGGTTTGATTCTTGGCTCTGCCGCTGATTATGTGTGTGACCTCGGGCAGTTTCCCCATTAACGATCACACCTTACTACACAGGAATAATAATCACACTTTACTACACAGAAGGATAAAATGAGTCTGTATTTGCAAAGGGTTTAGAACAGAACCTGTCCTGGAGGATAACCTATGTAAGTTTCTGTCAAGTAACGCAAGTTTCAGAACAAATTGAGAATTTTAAGCGATTATTTGCTTCTTCGTCTTGCCTTTTATTCATACTCTCGCCTGAAAGTTATGTCCTGTTTAGTTTGGAGCATGCAAATGCAGGTCATGTCTGTGCAGTGTACTTACTGCAGGGCACCTATTTGGTCTGTAAATATTCTCCTTTCAGTTTACCCTGTGTCCTAGGAAAAAATAAATGCTCCACCACAGAATACAGTCCTCCGGAATTTAAGTAGGCAAATGAATGAAAAGTTCGATTCTAATGTCCGTACCGTAAAATAATGGCTTTGTTTAGGAAATTTTTCTGAGATAGTTATAGCCCCCTGAGAATTATTTGACTTGATTCAAGTTGTCCCTTCAATAGTAGTAATTCATCCCTTGTAGTTTTTTCTTGTTTAAGTTATTTCTTTAATAATTCATGAGATGAAAGTTTTGATGCAGATAGATATTAACATGACAACAAAGTGAACCACGTTTTCCCATTTAAATCACATTAGTGTTTTTATTTTTGGAAACAAGCCTCTATTTTGAATAAAACCATTTTAACTTCTTGAAGAAATATTACTGTTTAGAAATAATTTATGTGCCCATTTTTTTGTAGAATGATGTCTGAGCATATTATTTATAAAAGCATTAAATCACCAATGTGTGAGCTTACTTTATAATTATGAGTCTCTGGGGAAAAAACAGAAAATGGAGGCCTGATCACTATGGTGCTTCAGGTTTAAACTCTCTTTGGGGCTTTTTTCATCAAAAGGTTGGCTTCTCATGAAACATCTTCATTCCTTGAGGCCAGTTTCAATAATTTCTCTGGCATTCCTCATGGTCTGAGACAATACAAAATCCAACTAGAAATTAAGTATTTAATTCTTCCCATAGGCCAAGAATCATACAAGTTGGTGCTATCAAGAAAGCTCTTAAAGATTTGTTGCCTTCTGAATGATAAGAACATTATGTGCTTGTCTGAGAAGAGTAAAACCACGTAGTGAAAGCTGCTGAGAGATGACAGGAAATACGGGGAAGATTTTTTTTGTTTTTAATCCATGTAGTTGCAAACCCCAGTGGTTGCTAGCTGGCAATTAAAATGTAATGGCACCAATATTACATTAACAAGTACTTAATGATGCTGTTGCAAATCTGGTGGTGTCAAGGGCTTTTTTGGGTATGTTTTCACTGTAGTAAAAATATACATAACATATATTTTATCATTTTACATTTTGTGTTCAATTTAGTGTCATTAAGTACATTTACAGCGTTGTGCAACCATCACTACTATCCATTTCCAGAACTTTTTCATCATCTCAAACAGGAACTCTGTACCCATTTAACAACTCCACATTTCCTTCTCCTCTCAGTCCTCAGTGACCTCTACTTTGCTCTCTCCATGAATTTGCCTATTCTAGATACCTCACATAAAGTGGAATCATACAACAAAATTTTAATTTAGGGAAAAAAATAAGCTTTCCTTTCTTTTTTTTTTTTTTTTTTTAGTTTTTTTTAAAAAAAGAATGTATTTAAGTGGAGGGAGAGTGGAATGCAAAGAAACTATCGGACAATGAAAGAGCTGGAACCATGTTGCTCTAAGGGAAGGGTTTCTTCCAGGAGGAAAACCCTGGCCTCAGTCATTAAACCTGATAGATGGGCCTGGGCGCTCACTCACTCTTGTTTATGTCAAAGATGTAATTTGAAGGCACCTAACATTCCTTATTAAAATCAGCACCAAACAAAAATGTAACAATTAAGATATATTAATTTTCTGTAGAAAATAATTCACCAAGGAAACTTTCTTATCACCAAATGTTTGTTTATAAACATTGAGAATATAATTTTCAGGCCAGCTAATGCATTTGGAATGAGGGTATTGACACTCCTTACTGGTAGGCATTTATTTTCAGTTCTTTGCTCAGTGCTGGTAACTGAGCTATAGTAAGTATGTGTGTCTTGTCACAGCAGTTCTGTGAAATAAGGAACAAAAGGGTATGTTTTGTGACTATAAAATACACTTAAACTAACGTGGCATAGCCAAATAAAACCTTTAATCTTGGTCTTATGAGAAATACTTTCTGAACCAACTATTTTTATGAAAGTACTAAAGAAAATATTTTCCTGAAAGAATAGCATCTATTTCTATAAAGTGCTTTTAATATTTCTTTTAAAAATATTGAGTATGTTAAAATTAAAAACAAACTTCTTAAATGTTTAATTCCAAACAACAGAAATAATTTAAGCACCGTGCAAAGATTTTTAGAAAAAGATATCAGTACCAGACAAAAGCTACCCTGGGAGAAGTGAAGTTACTTTCATCCATAATTTAAAAATCAAAATTCAGTTCCCTCCAAATTTAATTTATACTAAGGCATCCTAGATGTGGGTGCCAGAATGAAAGTTCCATCAAAGCGGGGATATTTGCCTTTTGTTTCACTGCTATATTTCTTGTGCTTAAACAAGCATGGCACGTGGTTGGCCAATGTAAATAGTTGTGGAGCACTAGCCCTCTAGGGTCTGAGGTTCCCCAAATTCAGGGCATACAACATTCAATTCTTCCATGTTACATCCCTTAAACACCTAGAAGAACCTATCTTCACTGTTAAGACCTCTTAGATTGGCACAGGATCAAGTCCAAGTTCCTCCTTCAGACTGGTAATTTTGAAGATAGTCCTTCCAGCTTTTCCTGCCACATTCCCAAGTTCAGACTGCACCATCCCTAATTGCTCTTCAAAGCACCACAAATGATCCCCAGGTACCCACACATAGAATTGCAAAACCTCATCTGTCTAAACTTCCTTATGTGCCTCTTTACTTCCATTTCCGTATCCCAAGTTTTATTCACCCTGCATCCTTTCACTCACAGCTGTCATTTCCCCCATAACTCAGTGATCTTCAAAATTCGTTGATTACCAACATCATAACTTTTTATCTTCTCTGTCTTACCTAATGATTATTAGTTTTACTTCATAATTATTTACTTAATGACTATTATTCTAAATAAAGTCTGAAAAACCATATCTCTATATAGTAGTTATATTTCCTATTATATGTTTAAATAAATAATTATAATAATAAAACTATTTATCAATGAACCCCCTAAAATTTCATTGCCTACTATCAATGAGAGAGGTTTTACTTTTTGGAAAATATTTAATAATCCTTAACCCAATGCTCTTAAAACCAAATTCCAATATTTTATATTTGACAATGTTAGTAATGATTAATCCATAATAGATATCAGGCATGTAGATATTTGAGGGCTTCCTATCTGATGCCCCTTTATTTTGCTGGGGTCAGGTCAGAAACATATCCCTAGTTCTCCATGTCTGTGAGGTCATTCAAACCTCTTTCCCAAGTGTCACAGAGATTCCCAATAACAGCAATCTAAAGGCTACACTACTCTTATTTTCTTTGTGTTAAATCTACTCTGTATGGATCCTGGGCTGGTTACCCATAATGCTTTTGCTGGGTGAAGTTACCTGGAACAACAGTATCTAGACCAAATCTCACAGACCTTCTAACGCCCTATCAATCCAGTGTTAGATCTTCCCTAATAGATTCCCTTATTATTGCTTTATCCTATTTCCAGACTTGCCCCTCAATATTTTCTTTGACAGTTAAGACTCTTACATATACATATACTCAGAGATGCCTTAGGTCAGGTTCATCAGAAAGTAGATCCTGAGACAAAGTTTTCTTGCAGGAGGTTGATTGATAAAAGCTCTCAGAGACAACACTTGTAAGGGAGAGAGGGAAGCAGGGGTTAGACAGAAGGAGAAGTTGAACTGTGTTGAGGTCACAGCTACAACCTTGGTGAATCCGGTGGAAAGCTTTGAAGATGAGTGGACTTTAGACTTGATTCGAATTCAGCAAGACAGCTGAACTCCTATACCCCAACATCAGCCAGATACAGTGTGTGAGTCGCCTCTGAGAAGGGACTTAACCTTGTGCAATGTAGCTCCCTTCACCAAGGGACCATGATGTGAACTGTCAGATGACAAAAATTCTGGCAGTTAGAGAAATAATTGCCTTAATACTGAAGAGGAGATCTGAGCAATGACCCACATCCACCACAAGAACTTCCTATCCTATAGTATAGGAAAACACAAACCAAATTTTTATATGAATCAAGTTCACAGTATTTTCCATTATTTTGAAAATGCCTTTGTAATTGTTTATCTCACTGAACTATGAGTTGGTTGAAGGTCAGGGCCAAGACTTTTCCACTTTTAATTCCTGACATCTGGCACAATAGGTATATAATTGCTCAAAGATTGTTAAAACATTGAAACTAAAAAACTGGACATTTGACACAAGTCCATAAGCAAGCAAATTACAACAGATTAATAATACAGTTGACCCTTGAAAAACGCTGGTGTTACTGGGCCCTCCACATACTTGGATCCTCTGTACACACAGTCCTTTTACATCTGTGGATTCAATGAACCACAGATAGTGTGGTTCTGTAATATGTATTTATTGAAAAAAAAATCCATGTATAAGCGGACCCTCCAAATTCAAACCTGTGTTGTTCAAGGGACAACTGTATATAAAAATCACAAATTTAGCTAACAGACTTATACATGACTTTATATATTATAGCATTTTGTTATAAAAGTATGATGAATTGTAATCTAATCCAGGGGTTTCAAACACACTAGCGCTTGAGGTTTGAGGAAAGAAATGGCTGATTCTTCCCCAAACCTCCTCTGCAACTAGAACAATGCTGACATTTTATGTCCACATCACCCCATCACTGAAAAGAAGTCCATAAAAAGCTAATAGTTCTCAACAGTTATTTCATACAATATCTATGAAGAAGACACAGTGTTTTAGTCTGTGGAGGCTGCTATAACGAAATATCAGAGATATAAATATCAGAGATATAAACCACAGATATTATATCAGAGATATAAACCACAGATATTTATTTTTCACTGTTCTGGTGGCTGGGATGTCCAGCATCAAGGTTCCAGAGATCCTGTATTTGGTGAGAGGGTGCTTCCTGGTTCATAGAGGGTTGTGTGTTTGCTATAACCTACATGGCAGAAGGGGCAAGAGATCTTCTCTGGGGCCTCTTTTATAAGAGCACTAATCCCAATCATGAGGGCTTCACCCTCATAACCTAATCACCTCTCAGAGGCCCCACCTCCTAACACCATCACATTGGGGATTAGATTTCAATATATGAATTTCGAGGGGCTGTAAACATTGAGTCTATAATATACTACTTTACTACAATTTCTCATATTTACAACCAGCTCTAAAGTAAAATAATTATAAGAATATACAAATTAGATATATGGTGTCATTTTTTTTTAATTTGGCTATTCATAAGATTCAAAAACATTTTTTTAAAAATTTGTCTATTTTCCTAAGATAGCCTCCTAAGTTGAGGCTACGGATTTTAGATCTTTCTTCTTTTGTAATGTATGCACTTAATGCTATAAATTTCTTCTTACCACTGCTTTTTTACTGCATTCCACAAATTTGATAAGCTGTCTTTACATTTTCATTCACTTCAAGTATTTTCAAAAAATTCTCTTCAAACATTTGTCTTCTTTCACTTAAAAGTTATTTAGAAGTGTGTTGTCTAACTTCAAATATTTGGGAATTTGCCAGCTATCTTTCTGTTTGATTTGTATTATAATTCCTTTGGGTCTGAGAGCATACTATGTGTGTTTTCTATTCTACTAAATTTGTAAAGGCACATTTTATATCCCAGAGTGTGGTCAATCTTGGTGAATGCTCTATGTGAGCTTGAGAAGGATGTTGTTGGCTGGAATAGTCCATAAATATCAATTAGTTCAAACTGATTAAATTTGGTTAAATATATCCTGATTTTCTGTCTGATGATCTATCAGTTGCTGAAAGAACAGTGTTGAAGCCTCCCACTATAGTAGTGAATTTGTCTGTTTCTCCCTTCAGTTTTATCAGTTTTTGCCTCATTTTTTTGAACACTCTATTGTTAGGAACACACATTTAAGAGAAATTAAAATTGACTCTTTTATCATTATGTAATGCCCATTTATCCATGATAAATTTCCTTTTTCTGAAGTATGCTTTGTTTGAAATTAATACAACTACTTCAGTTTTCATTTGATTATTGTTAGCATAATGTCCATTGCTCTATCCCTTTTAACCAATCTGAGATTTTTTTTTAAAGTTGGTTTCCATCAGACAACATAGATTGAGTCTTGCTTTTTTATCTACTCTGACAATCTTTGAATTTTAATTGGTGCTTTGACTACTCACATTTAGAGTAATTCTTGATATAGTTGGATTAATATCTAACGTTTGTAACTTTGCTCTATTTGTTGAATTTGGGGTTTTTTTTTTCCCTTTTCTGCCTTGTCTGGCTGCTAAATGAACATCTTATATGATTCCCTTTTACTTCACGTCTTAGCACATAAATTAGTTTTTAATAATGTAGTGCTCGCCTTAGGTTTTCCAATATACATTTTTAATTAGTCTAATTGTTATTAAAATGATACTATATCACTTCACTTGTAGTGCAGGAGCCTTATAACAGAATATCCCCAATTCCTTTTTCCTCTCCCTGTGATATTGCTGCCGTTCATTATTTATCCACAGGCTATGCTCACACAGAATATTATTACTATTATTACTTTAAACAAAGTTATTGTTTATATCAAATAAGAATAAGAAAAATAGGGCTTCCCTGGTGGCGCAGTGGTTGGGAGTCCGCCTGACGATGCGGGAGATGCAGGTTCGTGCCCCGGTCCGGGAAGATCCCACATGCTGCGGAGCGGCTGGGCCCGTGAGCCATGGCCGCTGGGCCTGCGAGTCTGCAGCCTGTGCTCTGCAGCGGGAGAGGCCACAACAGTGAGAGGCCCGTGTGCCGCAAAAAAAAAAAAAAAAAAAAGAATAAGAAAAATAATTTTTTTTAATCTTTATTTTTTTCTCTGACATTTTTCTTTCCTTTAAATAGATTCAAGTTTGTGGCTTATATCATCTTCCTTCTGCTTAAAGAAATCTTTTAACATATTTTGCATACAGGTATGCTGGTAATTAATTCCTTCAGTTTTTGTTTGTCTTAGAAAGTTTTTATTTCTCCTTCACTTTAGAGAGTAATCTTTCTCGATATAGAATTCTTGCCTAGTGCTTTTTATTTTTCTTTCAACACTTTGAAGATTTATCTTACCTTCTTTCTTTCATAATTTCTGACAAGAAGTCCACAGTATCTTTGTTTCTTTGTAGGTAAGGTGCATTTTTCCCCTCTTGGATTCTTTTAATTTTTTTTTTCTGTCTGTCTGTCTGTCTCTCTCACTCTCTTTATTTTGGAGGGAAAGGGTTTCTAAATACTATGTGCCCAGAAGTAGTGTTTTGGTATTTATTTTTGGTATTTATCCTACTTACTGTTCTCTGACTTTCCTGCATCTGTGGTTTGGTGTCTATCATAAAGTTTGGAAGCTTCTCAGCCATTATTACTTCAAATATTCCTTTCTTCTTCTAGTATTCCATTTATGTGTATGTTATATCTTTTGACATTATTCCACAATTTTTGGATGTTCTGGGTTTTTTTTTTTTTTTTTCCCATTCTTTTTTCTCTTTGAATTTCATTTTGGGAGGTTTATATTGACCTATCTTCAAGCTCACTGACTCCTTCCTCAGATTTATCTAGTCTACTGATAAACAAATCACAGCATTCTTAATATCTATTATAGGGTTTGGGATTTCTAGCATTTCTTTTGGATTCTTCCTCAGAGTCTCCACCTCTCTGCTTACTTTACCCAAGTGTTCTTGAGTGTTATCTACTTTTTCCATTAGAGCTCATAATGTTTTGTCAAAGTTTTTTAAAAATCCCCTGTGAAAATTTCAACATCTGTGTCACATTTGAGTCTGGTTCTAATGCTTACTTTGTCTCTAGACTATTTTTCCCTTACCTTGCATCATGCTTTGTAATTTTTTGTTGAAAGCCAGGCATGTGTATCAGGTAATGGGAACTGAGGTAAATAGGCCTTTAGTATGAGGACTTAATGCTAATTTGCTTAGGAACTGGACTGTATTTGTATTTGCTCTGGCTTTAGGTAACAAAAGTTTCAAATTCCTTTAGTGTCCTTGGTTTGTCTCCCCACTTAGCTTTTGGCTTCCCTAAGTACTCTTCCTCAGAAAAGGTTTGTACCTTGCAGCTCTTTCAGCTTTAATCCACTGTTACTGCACTAGAGCCTTATTGTGTGACGATAAGGAAAGGGGGAGGGAGAGCATTCTCTAATCTTACGATTAAATCTTATTCTTTTAGTGGGCCTATGAGTCTGGACAATGGCCTTCACAACTATTTCTCTCCTGGTGTATCTTCCCACCACCCCACCCCCACCTTGCTTTGGTAAAACAGGAAGTTTAGAGGAGCTGGATAAGGATCAGCTGGGATAAGGCTCTGGTTAAAGTCCTTTCCCCAGGATAGTAGATCTTTGTTACAGAGAGTACTCTGGGTGTGTTACACAATGATTATACAGCTCCTCCCCATTCCGGAGCTCTGAGGGGATCTTCCTCGGGTCTTCAGTTGAAACCTGGTAGAGTTTCTAGAGGTAAAACCCATAAGTTTGGGGTTCCCCTAAGACCTCAGAACCCAAGAGTTTCTCATTTTCATGCTAAACCACAAAATGATCATTTAAGTGTTTCTACCAGTTTATGGCTACCTTGGCTTCTGCTCCAGTTAGCAGATTCCAACTATGAGTCTCTGAATTCAACTGTCTAGCCAGTATAGTGTTTTGCCCTGAAACCGCCATTTTCTGGTGAGTTCAAGAAAAGTCATTGATATTTGTGGTTTCTGGGTTTTTTGTTTTCGTTTTGTTTATAAATTATAGCAGCAGTTACTTCCAAGCTCTTCACATATTATTGCTGCAATTGGAAATGTCTTAGTTCTTTTAGGTCAGTGACATTTGTCTTTCTAGCTTCTAAAATTCTAATGCTGTAATCGTTTTTTATTTTTATTTTTTTTTTGCGGTACGCGGACCTCTCACTGTTGTGGCCTCTCCCGTTGTGGAGCACAGGCTCTGGACGCGCAGGCTCAGCAGCCGTGGCTCATGGGCCCAGCCACTCCACGGCATGTGGGATCTTCCCGGACCAGGGCACAAACCCGTGTCCCCTGCATCGGCAGGTGGACTAGCAACCTCTGCGCCACCAGGGAAGCCCTGTAATCTTATTTTTTCTTTTCATTGTCCTTTTTGATGTTAAGACCTTTTTTTGACATTTTTATGGGATTTGGTGAAGAAGTAGAGGTTAATACATTTGTTCAATTTCCCACTCAATTAGTTAAACTTTACCATTGTATTCCCTCAGAACTCCATGAGACATAGTTTCCTCAGCTAGGTTAATATCTATATTGGCTCCTACAATCATTATTTTGTTCACTTTTATATCTTCAAGGCCAAAACAGTACTTGGTAAGTAATAGGTACCTCAAAAATATGTGCTAAGTAAATGGGTAGATGAATGAATGACTGAATGAATGAATGGTCACTTACATTACTGGAGTTGTAGGTATGCCGAGAAGGGCCTTCTCTTCAAACCACCTCATCATTGGTCTGCTTAGGCTGGAAGTTCCTTTGGAGTTTCATAGATTTTCTTCTTTCTGGAGTTGTGTGTTGATGTTGAATGACTCTGGGAGAAATGACAGAGAAGCCAATATCACCTAACGTTATGGTAGAAAATTTGCATGAACCTAAACAAATTGTTTGCAGACTGTCAAAACTGGCAGAACTCACATATTTGTGTTGGTAAGATACTCTTCTTTGTAACACCTTGAGAGGAAAATAAAATATCTTTAATATTAATTCTTTTTCCTTATCACAATTATATCTGCATATATTTTTTTAAATGCTGAATTATTACTTTTTTAAAAAAATTTATTTATTTTATTTTATTTACTTTGGCTGTGTTGGGTCTTTTTTGCTGTGCGTGGGCTTTCTCTAGTTGCGTCAAGCGGAGGCTATCTTTGTTGCGGTGCGCAGGCTTCTCATTGCGGTGGCTTCTCTTGTTGCGGAGCACAAGCTCTAGATGCGTGGACTTCAGTTGTTGTGGCTTGCGGGCTCAGTAGATGTGGTGCACGGGCTTAGTTGCTCCATGGCATGTGGGATCTTCCCGGACTAGGGCTTGAACCCATGTCCCCTGCATTGGCAGGTGGATTCTTAGCCACTGCGCCACCAGAGAAGCCCCTGAATTATTACTTTTACTAAAGAATTTCCATGTATCATTTGTTAGTCTAATGCCTGGCACATAGGGAGTTTTTAATAAATAATAATTTCTAATTGATCAAACAAATTGAATGAATTCATTCACACATTGGGTTGAGGGATGTGTGTTTATTATAGAATTCTGCTCTAGAGTAGAAGTCAACAAATGTTTTCTAGGTAAAGGGCCAGGAATTAAATATTTTTGGTTTGTGAGCCATAAATCCCTGTTATAACTATTTAGCTCTGGCATTGTAGAGCAAAATCAGCTACAGACATATGTAAATGAATAGGCATGACTGCGTGCAAATAAAACTTTATTTACAAAACTAGGAAGTGGGCTGGATTTGAGCCGTGCACCCTGGCTTGGCAAACCCTACACTAGAGTCCAGGCATTTGACCTGTACTCTGTAATTTTTTATTCCTCTTTCTACTGAACATTCCCTTTGGTATGTACCATAGGCCCCTCAATCTCAGCATGTTGAAAACTGAGTTTATCATTATTCACCAACTTAAGTGTTCCCTGTGTATTTTCTACCTCAGGAAATGCCAAAACCTTCTCCCCAACTAATCAACAGTCTAAAATTGCCTATCTCCACTTCACTTAGTTGTTCCAGGGTTTTATCTTGTTCCTTCATCTGGAACATATTCCTTTGCTGTCTCATTTTGTTTAATAGGGACCAATATCCCTTTCATTTTATAGGATAACATTTTAAAAAGTAACATACATGAAAAGAGGATTTGAAATCAGTTGTGTTTTTAAAGACATGTTATCATGGTTTCTTTTAAATTCCATCAGTGTATTTCTACAACAGTGCACATCTATGACTATATCTCTACTTGGAAATAGTATTAAAGGTCAAAATTCAAAAAGTTGTAAACATCAAATTTAGAGCCAAATGGTCCTACTATATACCTTAACCCCATGATGAGTTTTGATTTTTATGTATGAAAACATAAAGAGAGGGAATATATTTATTTATGCACATGTAAAATTCTTATTTTTGAAATTTTTACAAGTTTTCATTGAGGGAATGTAAAAATTGATGGGTTAAGATATTTTATACTACTGTTTTGAGCATAATATACATATTATTTAAACTGTTAACTCAAGATTTCCATATTTCTTACCAATCAGTTGTCTTTTTTTTCCCTTGTTGCTTTATTTTGTAAGTAATTATTGACCAAACCTGGTTGTTCTCTAAAAGAAATTCATTTCCCCATAATGTTTGTGTGGACTCTGGGGCTATGAATCATGGAGACACATAATTTATGTATTTGTAGGGATACATTAATGCATATTTTTTACTTGAAATTACATTTAAACCCTGAATATAACAGTAAATATTACTCAGCTGCTTTTTTTAACATACAAAGTTTGTAAAGTAAGGCTTTTAAAGCATGCAATTCATGTTAAAAGACCTAAAACACCCATCAGCCTGATCTGGAGTGAGATGTCCCTGGAGTCAGGGGAACATCCATATCCAAATTTCAGTTCTTCAGAAATAGCTATAAATCTGTGCAAACAACGTCTCTTATTTATTAATACCACCTCTATTTACACTGTATGTGTTTTTCCTGGAAGATTACTCAAAATTTTGCAAGTTAGTCTGTGAATGAATATGTAAGAAAATATTTATCACTAATCACATGCATTCACTCACTTCAGGGAATTTCCATTTCATAGAAGAGTGTGTTCCAGATGTGTTTTATAAGTTGCTTCTCCTAGAGACATTGATAGAGAAAGAGAACTCAGATCCTTAAATTGCCATTCCAGAACTCCACGTTTTGCCTGAGAGCAGAAGCAGTGGCCTTAGGGGGCAGAAGTCCTTTGAAATTCTTTTCAAATTTTAGCCTCCAGGCAGCAAGGAGAGGCAATGGTGGCCAGCGAAGGGTGAGTGAGCGAAAGAAAATGTGATCTCAGGATCCAGAATTCTGGGTCAATGCATGGCCAAACATCTTCCACAACCTGGTTTTTAAGAAGCAGTGAAAAAAATCGTGCACAGATGAACTTCTGTAAAGTTCTGATGCATTACTGTAAATTGCTATGAAAAGACCAAGATTTATTAATATAATGTACAGTTTCCTAATGCTATCCCACCTGAAGCCCATGGCACTTTATGTCCTCTGGTTGGTGTTGGTTCCTTTCCAGGTAGAACCCAAATCAAAGGTCCAATTTCAACTCAGTGGAATGAATGAGCAGCTCTACTTCAAAAGGTCAACTTGTGTCCTAAAAATGACATAATTAACCTGAACTATTAGGTTCAGGTTAACCTAACCTGAACTATTAATAGCCATTTTTACTAGTTTCCAAAAAAGAACACGTTCTTCTTACTGTTAGGTTTTTTTCACCAAAGGTTTTGGTTTAGTGCTAGATTAAAAGGTAAATTTAAGTGGACATGATACATTGTTTTGGAGTTCTTTTGCTTTGGAGTAATCTGTATTTTGGTAACCAGTTTTTACTGACAGAGCCACAGAATGACAATGTGGTTTAAAATTGCCTGTGGGGGGCTTCCCTGGTGGCGCAGTGGTTGCGAGTCCGCCTGCCGATGCAGGGGACACGGGTTCGTGCCCCGGTCCGGGAAGATCCCACATGCCGTGGAGCGGCTGGGCCCGTGAGCCATGGCCGCTGAGCCTACGCGCTCGGAACCTGTTTCCCGTAGCGGGAGAGACCACAACAGTGAAAGGGCCGCCTACCGCAAAAAAAAAAAAAAATTGCCTATGAAGCACAATGTGTTCATGAAAAAATGTTATAGAAATGCTCTGTCTTTGCCATTTTATTCAGTGTCCCCAAAAGCGGTCATGTCACTGAGGTGAGAGGGTTGACTCTTCCATACTCTTTTCACAAAAATCTCCTATATAGTATTTCTCAAAGTATATTAGTGGCAAATAACCCATTTACATCAAGATATCTTTCTTGCCACTCCTGCACAACTGGAATTCATGCCACCTCACCTTCTAACCCAGCCCTTATATCTCAGCCTGTGGTTCAGTCCTTCTCCAGTTAGGAACAGGGAGAGTGTGTTGTGGGGAAGAAAGGTTTGTATTAGTGCTCTATTGCTGCCGTAACAAATTACCACAAATTGAGTGGCTTGAAACAACACAAATTTATTATCTTACAGTTCTGGAGGTCAGAAATCTGAAATGGTCTCACTGGTCTAAAATGAAGATACCAGGGGGGCCACATTCCTCTCTGGAGACTCTAGGTTAGAATAAAAAAATCAGAACATTTGTGCTGTGCCTGGCATTGTGCTCAACTAGATGGAACTAAATGGCTCTCAGTTTATAGGCACTGGGGAGTGCTTCTCTATTCATTTGGCTTCCTTCTATTTTTATTCCAGAACTGTGAGTGACAGCAGTTACTGGTAGGTGGGTTTGCCCTCAGTAGACCTCAAATTTTCCTTCAGTGGTCTATTCTAATCTCTCAAGTGGGGTTGAGGGTGGATAAAAAGAACAGAGAGCATTCCCAAATCTATTTGGCCTTTAACCTAAGCCACGTTTTCCAATATAGGTTTCACTGGCAATAAAGTTGACATATTCATCCTATCACTTTGAATTTTATTTGTGACCCCCTAAAAATTCAGTATCCCTTCTATACAGTAGTTCTGGATTTACTCATATCACCAGTTTGGACTCAAACACAGATCTGACCCCAAAGGTCTTATTCTTAACCATTAATCATCTTTGCCTACATGCTACAATTATCGATATTTTAAAGTTTAAATAATTTCATTAGCCATATCTCACACATAAAAGATGTTCAATAATTGTGAGATTTTCTCCCTCTGCTTTATGAGTAGAAGGAGAATCAAGTAAAGTAGAAATTTGTAAATATTGTATAAGGTAATTTTTACATTAATCAGCTCTCAACATGTAGGGCAAATAATTTTCAATCTAATGGTTGGTTTTTCATTCATTGATTGGTCTCTTCATTCATACATTCAATTAGTTTTTACTTTTTAGAGAAAAATATAAGGCAAAATGAGTAAGTCCAAATTTAGTTTTGAGCATAGCATTCATGTTTTTAAATGAACAATATAGAAGAATGAAATTCAACTGTTTCCCTGTAACTCTCAAAGCTAATATTTCTTTTTTTTCCTGATATAGAATAACATAACCAAAGAAGATGAACTGCCTGGAACTTATAATAAATAATACCAATTCAGCTGTGTAGCCATAATTTTTGCTTTTGTGACCCCAGCATGAATTCATGCTTGTATCTTCTGACAGTAACATAACCTTGGCATACCTCTAACAGACAGTCTGAATATCACATCCCCTATAATAATTATAGGAAAGGTTGAGACAAATTTTTACTTGATTTAAAAAAAATTTGTGGACAGGATACTCTCCAGTATTATTATGCTTCCATGGAAAAGCCAACTACTAACACTTACTAAACAACTAACAACAGATTTTCTCTGTTGCAGCTGGCGATAAGTTTTATAGATCAGTAGATATTTCTCGGGACATCAAATGCAGGATGAGATCAGTCTGTCTCTATGGGATTAGGCTGCAAAGCTATTGGTGTTTTTGAGGAAAAACAGTGACAGATGGTGTATCATTTACTTTTGTTGTTGGGCAGATTTATATAAGCATCGCGCTACCACATAGCTAATGTTAAAAGCAGAATTTCCACTCGTGAAAATATACACTGTTGCTTTAGGAAGTATGAATACCTGCTCTATCATCTTATGCTCTAATAGTTAAGCAGAATGTGGAAGTTTCACCCTTTTGGAAATACAATTTGGAAAGACAGATTTCATTTGATTTTTTCAACTACAAAATTTTCTAAGGCTCTTTTGATACTTGCTTGAGGGTGTGATGATTTGCAATGTGTAAGATCAAATATTAAATAAAACACTAAACTCTGAAGTCAGAAAATCAGAGCTTGAGTCCTGGTTCATTCATTTGAAATGCATGACCTTGGGGAGACTATTCAACTTTTCTAATATTTATTTGTAAATAACGTGTATCAGCCTCAGACATTTATTATGAAATTTTATAGGTCATTTTCACTTCTAAATATAATATTTGGTATGTAGTAATACTTATTAGCTATTATTATTACTTTATGTTAGTTAGGGTTTGAGCAGAAACAACACATTCAAAGTATCGAATTGAAAAGACTTTATAATGAAGGACATATACAGAGGCGTGTTCAGGCGGTAAAGAAAGTAGAGAGAATGGTTGATTATCCATAACAAGCAACAGTTGCAAACAATGACCAGCCTGTAAGAAAGAGGGAAGGGACTGGTATTATCAGAATGCAGGGAAATCTGTAGGCTTAGGAGGCTGGGATCCCTGAATAAATGTGGCAGCAGAAGCAGAGTCACACAGCCATTGACACAATCACAGCTGGTGGGGAGGGATGTGAGGCAAATCAATTCTCCACTGCCCTACAAATTACTCTCATATATCAGACCCAGTGGAAGCCAGAGACTAAGGAAGCACCATAATGAGGTCCGTAGAGGTCAGCCCTCTGGGGCACAGGACAGGGTAGAGATGGTAAACAGAGTGTAGCCAGCATGGCATTAGATTTGACAGTCTCCTCCTGAGGTCCCATATCCTCTCCTGCGTGAATTATGACAATCTGGGCCTGTTTGCCAAGCAAACACTTGCACTGTCTCATCCAGGATACAGCTGTGGCCTCCTTGGAGGCTCCACTGCTCTGGACGCCAGTTATTCTCTCTCAGCCACATGGACTTCTTTCTTCAAATGCAAGGGTCTTGAGGTCACAAGTCCACAGAACTTCCCTGTACTGGAAGCCTTCTCATCCTGGTCTCCTAATGGAAAACCATTGCCAAGGGCACTTTGATGTGAAGACAAAGTGTAGGCGTAGTGGTGTTATTCTATTGAGTCATTTCCAATATCGGTAACTCTGAGGAGCTAGACCACCACCACATTTTCCTCTCCCAAAGACACACTTTTTTTTTTTTTTTTTTTTTTTTTTTGCGGTATGCGGGCCTCTCACTGTTGTGGCCTCTCCTGTTGCGGAGCACAGGCTCCGGACGTGCAGGCCCAGTGGCCATGGCTCACAGGCCCAGCAGCTCCGCGGCATGTGGGTTCTTCCCGGACCGGGGCACGAACCCGTGTCCCCTGCATCGGCAGGCGAACTCTCAACCACTGCGCCACCAGGGAAGCCCCAAAGACACACTTTTGAACACAAGTAGTATTTAATCTTTTTCTGAATAGAAGAAGGTAAATTTATTAAATATAAGATACTTGTCAATAGTTGCCCTTTATATCAGTACATTTAATTTTGGAACTCCTTTCATGTGAAATAGTTGGTACTTTTAAACTGTTCCACAACAGTATTTCAGGGGAATAAGATACTGGCTTGGTGTGTGATTAAACGGAAAACATGTTTTCATAATGTCTTTTCTCTATTGCTTTAAAGTAGCTAGATATAATTTAAAGCAGAAGATTGAGGTAAATTTCTGACTGCACCAGCTCAGAGAGCTCACTTAACCTCAGTGGGTGGCCATGCTTTCATCTTTGACATTAGGATGTGAATATTTGCCCTGCTCTAGGGTAGAAATCACATAACAGATATGAGAATCTTTATGTAAATTATGGTTTATTTGAGAAACTAATTCTTTTTTCTTTTCTCTCTCTCTGTCTCTGTCTCTTTCTCTTTCTCTCTCTCTCTCTTTTTCTGGCAACATGAACTCTGCTATCCTCTAACTCAGGGAAAGCCTAGGGTTTTGGTCAAGAGTTATATAATGACTAGCTCTGAGACTTTGAAGAAGTCCCATGACACTAGACAGATAATAGATACTTTAAAGATATATTATTTTAAAAGCCTATTGAATAAAGTATATTTAATTTTATCTTTAATTCTCAACTTTGTACAAAGTTATTTAGCTATAATCATATTCAAATATTAATTCTTTTTTGAGATATAGTTGGTTTTGCAGTTCCTTGCTAAGTTAATAAAGAATAACATTATTTCGTATAATTGATCGATAATGTTTAATTCAGTTATGATGTTAGTATAACTTTAAAAAGTGCTTGCCCTCATCATAGAAGAAGAATGATATAATATACCAGATGGAAATCCACTTACTCCTTAGGGGTCAGGAATGCAAATAAAATAACTATGTAATAATATGGTCCAGCTGCACTTTTGGATTTAGCAGAGGCCCTAGTCGTGATATGACATCTGAAAGATTTTTCACAACATATTTTTCCAGATGAAATTTGTCATGTCCAGATACAGGATTTGCCAAATTACAAAAATCTACACAGATGCTAGATTTTAAAAAAGAAGGGACTTGGGCTTCCCTGGTGGCGCAGTGGTTGAGAGTCCGCCTGCCGATGCAGGAGACATGGGTTCGTGCCCCAGTCTGGGAAGATCCCCCACATGCCGCGGAGCGGCTGGGCCCGTGAGCCATGGCCGCTGAGCCTGCGCTTCCGGAGCCTGTGCTCCACAACGAGAGAGGCCACAACA
This sequence comes from Phocoena sinus, assembly GCF_008692025.1. Taxonomy (NCBI): domain Eukaryota; kingdom Metazoa; phylum Chordata; class Mammalia; order Artiodactyla; family Phocoenidae; genus Phocoena; species Phocoena sinus. Next base: position 29,369,251 of record NC_045772.1, on the reverse strand, counting down.
GTGAGAGGCCCGCGTACCGCAAAAAAAAAAAAAAAAAAAAAGAGACTTACACGAGTTAGGAATTGTTCGGTAACTACTCCTTCTCCTCCTCTCATCCCCAAAAATGCAATCCAACAACTCAAATACCGTTCAATAAATCTATAAAATAAGCAGGTTCTACCTTGCTCTGAGTTTATTTCTTTATATGAAACACATCAAAAGCCCCCGATAGAGGGTGTTTGTATATATGAGTGTGTTTGTGTGTGCATGTTTTTAAAATATGGACCATTATTGGAAATCCCAAAAAGCACATAGGAAATGTATACTTACATTTTCACTGCTGTTCAAAAGACCTCATGCTTTGGTCTGTATCCTTGACCCTTTCACAGTACAGTCAGTTGGTGTAGTGAGGAATGTTATGAGCTGTAAGTCAAGTAAACAAGGCTTTATAAGTCAAGTAAAATCAGTCCAAATTCAGGTTCTCCCATTTTCATGCTTTGTGGCCATCGTGACAGTCATTAAACTTTCTGAGACTGAGGTTCTAAAATGAACAAAGTCATGCTTCAACTAGAGAATCTCCAGGTTCCCTCTAAATTCTGAAATGTATTGAAACTTATGCTTCTAATTTTAGAATTCAGTTATCTGTGGCCTATGTTGCCCCCAAATGGCCTCTAAATAAATGTTTTATTTTATATTTTAATAGATTTTATTTTTTAGGGCAGTTTTAGATTTTCAGAAAAAAAGTGTTCAGAAAGTACAAGGAATGCCTGTACACTCTCTGCTCCCTTCTCACTGTTTCCCCTATTATTAACATCTTGCATTACTGTGGTACATTTGTTACAATTGATAAACCAATATATTCAGTACACTAACTGAATTCCATAGTTTGCATCAGGGTTCACCCTTTATGTTGTAGTTTTGACAAATGCATAATGTTATGTGTCCACCATTATAGTATCATACAGAATAGTTTCAACAACCCTAAAAGTGTCCTGTGCTCCACCTATTCATCTCCGTTTCCCTCCTCCTGAACTTGGGAAACCACTGATTTTTTTTCTATCGTTATAGTTTTGCCTTTTCCATAATATCATATGGTTAGAATCATACAGTGTGTAGCTTTTTCAGGTTGGCTATTTTCTCTTAATAACATGCATTTAAAGTTCCTCCAAGTTTTTCTGTGGCTTGATAGTTTATTTTTATCAGTGAATAATATTTATCGCATAATTGTATTATTATTTGTTTATCCATTATCCTATTGAAAGACATTTCGTTGCTTCCAATTTTTGGCAATTATGAATAAAGCAGCTATAAACATTCATGGGCAGGTTTTTGTGTGGACATAAAATTTTAACTCATTTGGGTAAATACCTAGGAGCATGATTGTTGGCTATATTGTGAGACTATGTTTAACTTGTAAGAGAATGCCAAACTGTCTTACAAAGTGGTTGTATCATTTTGTATTCCCACCAACAAAGAATAAGTTTTTATAAACAAATGTTTTTATTTTAAGAAATACAATCTAAATAAAATCAGTCCAAATAGCTCCTGAGTATGAATATTTTAATAACTAAACATCAGTTAGCTTATACTTCATATAATAGGAATTCTTGTTTATACAAGATAAAAAAATTTGATATATGTTTAATAGTATTGTTTTACAGACTTTGCCATCATTTAAACTATATATCTAAAATGTTCCATATACATGAAAAAAATGTGTTTTTGTATAATATCCTTTAAGAACACTTTTAGCTACCTGTGATAATGTCCACTACACTTCATGTGTATTTATATTACTGTAAGTCAGGTATACAACTGATGAGTCTGAGGAATTTCTACAACACTTCTGAGCTAATCACAAGTCACGTTGGTTTTACTGAATCTCAGTACTTGGCCTCTGGTTGTTGCAGATGTTTTCTGGTGATCAGTTACGTCTTGGTGAGATCCAAGATTATAACATTTAGAAACCCACTGTATAAGAAATTAAATTTTCAGGCCTAAAATATAAGCTTTGGAGCATGAGACCCTTTAATAATATAACTCCTGATTTCCTCTCTACTTTCACTTATTTCCACTGCTGGTCTTATCCAATGCTCCAGATATAAAGAAATATTTGACATGAAAATGTTTGCTTTAGTCCACAAATTCTGGAAGCCAGTAATATATAGTGGGTTCAGATGTGGGTCCTAAAGCCAAAGTGTTGGTTCAATTCCCATATCTGCAACTTCTTAGCTATTTGAAAATGGGTTGTCATTTAACTTTTATTAGCCTCAGTTTACTTCATTGCGTTGTTGTAAGAATTAGATGAGACAATATCTGCAAATATTTGAGCACAGCAGAGAGATAGCAGACCAGAAAGTTTAATGAGTACTATCATTAAGAGTGTTGGACTTGTTTCTTTCCACTGACTCTCCTTTTCTCTGCCTCACTTATTTATTAAAATCATTCAGGGATCATCTCCAATAAATCTTCCTTGGCAACCTGTCACTGTCGCCCACCAACAAGCTGAATGAGTTCTTCTTGCTAGATGGAGCCTTCTCTTTCCTTTTATCCTAAAACTCATCACTCTATCTAATTTGTTACTTTTCTGTTTGTTACTAACATGTAAACCCCTTGAGGTCCCAGACTCTGTGTTACCCCATTGTTATCGCCAGCACTGGGCACTTAGGAATCCTTTGGTTGAAGTAACGGAAAACTTGACTCAAAATCAGGCTTGAACAACAGAGGAACTTAATGGGCTACATAACTGATGACCAGAGGTATGTCCGAATTTAGGCGAGGTTTGATCAAATGTTCTTTTTTTTTTTTTTTTTTTTTTTTTTTTTTTTTATGCGTTACGCGGGCCTCTCACTGCTGTGGCCTCTCCCGCTGCGGAGGACAGGCTCCGGACGCGCAGGCCCAGCGGCCATGGCTCACGGGCCCAGCCGCTCCGCGGCACGTGGGATCCTCCCAGACCGGGGCACGAACCCGTGTCCCCTGCATCGGCAGGCGGACTCTCAACCACTGCGCCACCAGGGAAGCCCTGATCAAATGTTCTTGATATCAAAAAAGACCCTTCGTTTCCATGCCTCCTTGCCACCATTCTCAGTGCTGTTTCAACCTAAGGCTGCTCTTTCTTGGGGTTACAGATGGCTGCCAGGGTCTGCTAGTGGCTACCAGTGACTCAATTACTGTCAGCAGACGGAGAGAACATTGGTCTGAGGAGTTCTCCTGGGAGAACACGACAGCTTCTTTCTTTCTCAGAAGCCCTCGAAACATCTCTTCTTGTCTCATTGACCTGAATTGGATCGCGTGCTCATCCCTGAAGGCCAACAGCATGGGTTGTGCCTATTGGCTTAGTCAGTTGGGTCATACCTAGGCTGGGTTTGGGCTATTTCCACCCCCCTTCCCTGCCCCCCGTCCCACATCCATTCACATGAGCTGCGCAGAAAGAGAGGAAAATAAAATAAAATTAGCAGACTGTTACCAAGAAAAAGGAGGAACATATGTGATAGACTCAATTACACCCTCCCTTTTCAAAAGCACAAAACTGGATCAGAAAATAATCTTGTGATCGTTAATGCTATGGCATCTATGAAAGAAAGTGATATGCTTAAGTATGATTTCCAGCGTCTACCTCTTTGAAATGAAATTCAAATTATGTGTATGGGAGCTAACCTCCAATATATACATTGTGAGTTGCATATACTGTTTGATATGAGCTTCATGAGAACAGGGTCCTGATTTATTTGGTTTACTACTAAATCCCCCAGTCATAGAATAGTACCTGACACATAGTAGGCATACAATAAATATTTGTTTAATTAGTTCATTCAATTAATTAATATTTCTAATGTTTGAGGTTTACCAATAGAAAGACCAAAAATGCACATGCTGGAGTAAAACAAATCACATTTTTTCTGTCTAGATTATTAAAGTGCCCAAATCTCTTCATTAATGACTAATTTACATGGCATTGGAAAAAAAGGAGCAAATAAAAACAATGTGCTCCGAAGAACTTGTTCAAATCATGTGAGCAGCTGCATCATAAGGTGACTGATGAAAAAATTCAAGGCAGTGAGGCAGGGACTCAAGATTTGTATGCTAGGGGAGAGCAGGGTTAACCCATTCCAGGTTATTCTCAGTACAGCAATCTGAGTGAGGAGTTAAAATCTAATTCACAACATACAACTTCTCTTTACAAAACTGTACAGTGGCTCTGCATTTCCATTTTAAAAAATCAGCCAAAAATTTAAAAAGCCTATGAGACTTCAGAAACAACCCCTCTCCCCTAGTTACCGCTATAACTTAGATTAATCTTGTGATACTCTCTCCCTCACTCACTCCCCTCCCACTATTGTTAATACTTTGTTGTTGCTCAAATAATCCAGGTAGTGTTTCGCCTTAAAGCCTTGGCACCAGTAATTCCCTTTGCCTGAAAAACTCTTCCCTTACATTGTACGAGTCTGCTCAGTTATCTCTCTATGATAGCTAACATGGTACCCTATTTAACACTGTACCCTGTTCCTCCCTTATACCTTGACACCAAAACCCTATATCATGCTCTACCTTTATTATTTCCATAGTATGTTTTACCTTCTCACATGCAATGTATTCTTATCATTATTATTTGTTTTTTATCTCCATCATCAGAATGTAAACTCCATGAAAGTAGAGATTATTATTTTGTTCACTGATTGATTGTGAGGCATAGAATAAGACTTGGCACATAATATAGCTCAATACATATTTAGTAAATAAATGATTGAATAAGCTTCTACTGTATTAACCATATATTCAAGTCAGTAGTTCAGGCTTATACTATACAGAACAGTAACCCAAAAGGGCAAATTGATTGTCTGTCTTTATTTTCCCATATGCTGACTATTATTTATCTAGGCCTTCTCCATGTTAGAAAATATTCTTGCCAAACAAAATGTACTTTGAGCATATTTAATACCCTAAATTTTTTCTGTGTTTTAATAAAACCCAACTCTCAAATGAAACTAAATAATGGTATAATAGACATAACAGTGACTAGTTCACAGCAAGTTTTGGGTTTCTGAGCATTTGCCCAAGGTCCAAGTATGTAACAAAATTTTGAGCAGAAACTCAAAGGTATAAATATATACTTTATTGATTTATTGTGTGACCCATTTTGGTTGAAATTTGAGTTTTTCCAGCAGGACACTGCTAGGTATAAGGATTGTACATTTTCCACAAAGTGGCACATATCTTTATCTGGAGAACAGAAATTTCTAAAAAATTTTATGATTCTACTTTTAAGCTTTTTTAAAAGAGCTAGCCAATAAATAATCTCTATTTTAGTGAAATCTTAATTGTACAGAAACAAACACATATATAAGAGAGATAAGTTCTTGGTATTTTTTTTTCCTGATTGGAGTCTTTCTTTCTAAACATAATTAATTTATACTAGTGACATCCTCTTACTTGGAAATTAGTCAGCAATTATTATGGATGTGATTGTCTCAGTTCATTTGGACTGCTATAACACAAATACCATAAACTGGGTGGCTTATGTATATTTATTTCTCACAATCTGGAGACAGGAAAATTCAAGATCATGGCACCTGAATATTCAGTGTCTGGTGAGAGCCTGCTTTCTCATTGACAGCTGTCTTCTCCTTGTAACCTCACATGAAGGAAAGGGTGAGGGATCTCTGTGGGACCTCTTTCATAAGGGCACTAATCTTATTCATGAGGGCTCCACCCTCATGACCAATGAATCACCTCCTAAAGGACTCACCTTCTAATACCATCTCTTTGGGGGTTAGAATGTTAACGTTAACTTTGAAGTGACACAAACATTCAATCTATAGCAGTGATTATTTAGCACTTTTTTTTTCTTAATTGAGCTGATAATAGAACAATTTAAAGCAGTGATTATTTGGCATTATTTTGTTCTGCAGAGCTTCATTCCTTGAAGATGTTAGTGTTTTTGTTTTTCTCTTTCAGAATTCTTGCTTCATTTATATCTGTTTACCATGTATTGAGAAAGAATAATGGTTGAAAGGTCAAATGTTATAACTTCAAACTGCTTAAATAGCTTGATTTTCTTTAGACTGGGCCATGTATTTTCCTTGCATCAGACTTCCTGACAGCTTCTTGTCTTCCCTATGACATCCAGCATCTCTCAGAAATCTCTCACCGGAATTCATCTGAGCTTTGCTCTTCAAAATTGGAAATTTTTCATCATCTTATGACAGCCTTCTCTTTAATTCTTCCCTTCCTTAGTCAACCAAAATTTTTCTTATTCCTCATATAATTTATCCTTTCCTTTACTCAATAATTTCAATACATATTTTTAGTCCCTAGTATGAACCAGGCACTGGTCTAAAGAAAGGAAATGTAGTGGTGGACAATATAGACAGGTTCTCTGCCCTCATAGAACTACTGGATGTGGCCTCTTTCCCCAAGAAACAATGCCTCTCTGTATTCCCAGTCTTGTGAAGTCCTTCTCCCTAAACCTGAGTTGGTCCTGTGACCTGCTTTAACCAGTAGAATGCAGAGAAAGTCATGCTATGCAAGTGGTGGCCTAAAGGTTAAGAAGGATGGGAGATTCAGCAATTTCATTCTGGAGAAACCTCCCCATAATGTAAGGCTCTGACTACTCTGAAACCAGTATGCTGTGAGGAAGACAACCTAGCTACATAAAGAAGCCATGTGACTGAGGTCATCTTTGAAGTGGATGCTTAAGTGGTGTCCCGCAGATGAGCTGCCCTAGCTGGAATCATCTTGACCAGAAACAAACTGCACTGACCCTGGCCCAAATTGCCAAACTGTGCTCAAGTAGACAAAAGAATTGGTGTTTTAAGGCACTAAGTATAGAGGTCAATTGTCATTTGGCAACAGATAACCAAAGCACAAGGTATTTTCAGGTAAGGTTGATTGGAAAAAAGTCAAAATTCACCAAACGTCACCGCACCCAAATGTTATCTACAGATTTGTAGAAAAAAAAATGCATCTAACAGGAATCATACAAGCAATAACTATATTTTAAAATATTATCCTCTTCCATGATACTTTATTCATTTAGTTATATATATATGTATATGCATATACTCACACATACTTTTATTATTTCATTCGTTTATATTTATTTTAATAATAATCGAGCACCTAGTGCCAGGCACTAGACACATGAAATATGTTACTGAATAAAAGTGATATATTTCACAGAAACTGTGAAAGATAATAAATATTTGCAGCATTAAGCCACTATTTTTTGGGTAATTTAGCTACAGAGCAATAGATAACTAATTGGGGAGCTCTACTTCAGACTATTTGTCCCCACTCCCCAAAGTCATATTCCTGAGAGCCCCGGGACCCATAACATTGTTGCTTACAAAACGTGGATTCTGAAATAAGATAGACCTAATTACAGATCCATAACTTCCTACTCATGTGTCTTTGAACAAGTCACTTGACTGTTTTGAGTGATCACTTTCTGCACCTTAAGAAAATTGGACTGTAACATTTATTTCATTGGATGTTGCAAGGATCTAAAGAGACAAACATAAATATAAGCCCTGTTGTCATTTCTGCTCACATCACAAGTTCCTTTAGAAGAAATTCTCTAACTGCTAAGTTGGTAGTGCATTTGGAGAGTAGGGATCAAGAACTGATGTGGGGGGCCCAGGCAAAGCATGATGGTGGCTCAGAGAGAGTCCCATCAAAATAAGACATAATGAGAAAGTAAAAGGAACAGAAATTCTTCTTGATGATATCCATTAATTTTTAAAACTTTTATGTTCCTCTTAATAAGGTTCCATATCTTTAGGCTAAATTTTTCTACTTCCTTTAAATATTTCTCATATACCATTTTAGTCATTCATCTATGAAAGTATTTTACTCTAAATTGTTCTAAATAAAGGTACCCAGAACTGAAAGAAATAGTCCAAGCATTGACTAATCAGTACAAACCTGAATTTTTGCCTCCCTAGTTTTAACTACAGTGCTCTTCCCTTAATAAAGTTTGAAATGGTATTATCTTCTTGATGATGAAATCACTCCTTTACTTGATATTGAATGTACTGATAACCATAAAGCTGCTAAGTCATGGTCTCCTTATTTTGTACCAGTGAATTCTGTTGATTGCACATGTGTGAAAGTCTCATATTTATCTTTGGTAAATTTCACCTTGTAACACTTCCCATCTCCTCAGTCCATCACTTTTTGTAGACACATTTGTCCAGAGATAGTTGTTCTCTTCCTCACAGCTCATCAGTAATTTCAATTTACTTAATTTTACCAAAATTATAGCTAAATGCATGTAGGCTTTTATCCATGTGAGGTGAGGAGATATAAATAACTATAATCAGCATCAAAATGTATTTGAATATATCTAAAAATCATCTCAATGAGTATTAACCAAATAACTAGATGTGCATGATTCATATGTATTATGTTTATATTTCTTCCATAGAATACACTGATTAGAAATTTATTTATTTACTCATAATTTTTTTGTGTGCCATGTACTTTGCTAGGTGCTGAGGATATAGCGGTGAACAAGACAAGCCAGGTCTGTGCATTACAGAATTAATGACAAGCAAACAATGGCAACACATGACATGGAGTCGATTCTATTTCACTTAATCTTTGTATGAATTCTGCATGTGTAATCAATTTTAATTGTCAGATTAATTGCAACCTCACCACGTTAAAATAAATTTTAGAACACTCTGTTCTACTGCTGAGATAAAACTACTTAGTTTATAATTTGGGGCTGCTTTGGAAATGCCATCAGCCTATTTCAGAATGTTTTATTTTTACAACATATTTATGGTATCAGTTTTTGTTTTTCATTGATTGCATGTGTATATTCAAGATATATCTAGCCTGCACCTCTACTTTGGTACATCAGCCTTTTTTAAGAGTTGACATCATTATAATCATTGAATAGCTATGGTTAAAAGAACTATTCCACTGTAAGTTCTATTTTCTTTTTTTTAAGCTAGTTATCATTTTGCCTTTGTGGTATAGGTAGATTACACCCAAGTGTCTATTTAGAAAGAGAAAGGTCACTGAAGATGCAGAGTGCATTCAGTGGACTATACTGACCCAACATATACTGGTACAGCCTAGTGTGTAAAACAAGATCGTGAAGAAAGCTTAAAGATATTTGGTTATATATGCCTCATGTTGTGAGTTACGGAGAAACTAGATGTTTCTGAGGGTAGAGCAAAGACTTGGACCCAGATTTTCTGCCTTCCATTCAGTGGTGTTTCCACCACACCATGTTTCATGCTTATACTGGGAATGCTAGGGATGTTTATACTAGGGCAGATATAGAGGAAATGAGATTGGCTGTGTCTTATTCTTGGGTCATAGGTTCATGGGGTTCATTATGGCATTCTCAACTTTTGTCTTTGTTTGAAATTTTCCATATAAGAAGTTTAAAGGTAAGTAGAAAGAGCTCATCTCTTTATTTATTTATTTCATTTTTTCATCTCTCATTTAGTATGTCACTATAATTTATAATGTAGAGGTAACTGAATGTAATATAATTTTTGAGGAAAGTAAGTACAGATTACAAAATATTTGCCATTTTTGGGGCACACATCTGCACATAATCATGCTAGCAAGAAGAAACTAGAAGCTATCCTAGGAAATAAGCATGCTATAGAGTCACCATTTCTGCTATGGTAGAAAGTTGTTCTTGGTTTCAGGCTGATTGAATTTCAGTACTGTTGATAAATTATTGTTTCTATGATGTCCAAAATGTGAGCACTTGTGACATCTTATGTAGCATATTGGTTCATTTTATACTCAACCTAGTAAAACATTAATCCAACAGAATTCAACTAATTGGGACCGTACATTAATATCTTGTCCAATTATCTGTGCAAGAGTAGAATGAACACAAATAGATTGATAGGGAAGATATAATCATTGAAAAATAAATTCTGGGATATGTCTTGTGATTTCTACAGACTTGGACTTACAGGATCTTATTGCATGTAAGATGGTCCTAAGATACATAAAGATACAACATCTGTAAAGGAAGATTGGGTTGGTAATTACACTAAATTAACTCAGGCCACAAAGTATGTTAAATACATCTTAGAAAGTTGTAAAACAGGGATAAAAAGAAAAAAGAGACTTCCTTTGCACATTTTCGCTAACTAGAAAATTTAATAAACAGAACTAATCATATTCTATGAGTTAGGGTTATTCAGTGAGCTTCAGGGTAGTAATACTGTAGAACAAAATGCATGACTCAAACAAATGCAGTGCTGATAACAGTCTCAAATGTCAAGAATGCTCACTGAATTGTCCTCATGTCTTATCTGATGTTCATGGCAGAGAAGGAAGGAATGAAAAATTTTTGCCAACGACTCTAAATACAGTGGATTGCTAAACTGTCTCTTCCCCAGAACCAGGACTATTCTTGCTGTTTAAGACACCACAATTCATATTCTTTTAATTACTCATTCTTAAGAGTCTGGTGTGTCACAAAACTTGTGGCTGTAACTTTGAAGATTTACTTTTTCCAGAGTTTACAAAATGAGCAAAAATATTATAGTAAGCCACTGAACTTTCCAGACTTCTTCAGAACCACAAACTGCTAGCCCTCTGTATGTCATGTGAAATGATTCAAAGATTGCTCACCCAGTACACATCCCCAAATTCCCAGTTCGAGAAAGCATAGATATTTGATAAGGAGCCAAACCCAGGGGAGCATGCCTGGGCTTTTTTGTACATGGAATTCCTTAGAATTAAGACTAATTCATTCAGGGATCCCAGGGTGGGAAACAGTTCTTTTGCTCTTTGAACTCTGCCACATACAGGAGCGCTATTGTATTCCTTCATTTATTCAACGTTCATTCATTTAACAAGTACTTATTGGTAGAAATCAACCCCTCTTGTCCTCATGAGACTTGCATTCTGGTGAGTGTGACAGACAATAGTATGTGAAAAAAATAAATGAGATGATTTCAATAGCAATAGATGAAAATTTAATCCCAGCTCCTTTCTTCTTAATAGTTATGTGAATTTGGTAATGTTTCTTAACGTTTTTGATATATTAATTTTTTTAAGTTAAATTTTTTTTTTTTTTTTTTTTTTGGTTGCATTGGGTCTTTGTTGCTGTGTGTGGGCTTTCTCTAGTTGAGGCGAGTGGGGGCTACTCTTCATTGTGGTGTGTGGGCTTCTCATTGCGGTGGCTTCTCTTGTTGCAGAGCACGGGCCCTAGGCGTGCAGGCTTCAGTAGTTGTGGCACATGGGCTCTAGAGCGCAGGCTCTGAAGTTGTGGCACAGGGGCTTAGCCGCTCCGCGGCATGTGGGATCCTCCCGGACCAGGGCTCGAACCTGTGTCCCCTGCACTGGCAGGTGGATTAATAACCACTGTGCCACCAGGGAAGCCTGAAATATTAATTTTTAAGATGTTAATGAAATAACATTTCTCCTAGGGTTTGTATGAAGATTAAATTAGATTATGTAGCAAAGTTCTTGGAAAATAATATGTGCTTCATTTGCATAGGATATATGCTAGGATGTCTGCAGTGCTATTTGTAATGTTGGAAAAGATGGAAGCAAGCCAAATTTCCTCAGAGGAAAATGGAATGGATAAATAATATGTATTATATTCATCTGGTGCAATGCTGCCCAGCTATTGAAAGGCACGTAGTACTCAATTTAAACAAAATAGACCTTAAAATATAATTTGAATAAAAATTGTGGCATAAAAATATGTATATAAAACATTCATTAACATATACGTATGTATGCAGCAATATATATATATATATTTTTTTTTTTACCGTACGCGGGCCTCTCACTGTTGTGGCCTCTCCCATTGCGGAGCACAGGTTCTGGCGCGCAGTCTCAGCGGCCATGGCTCACGGGCCTAGTCGCTCCGCGGCATGTGGGATCCTCCCGGACCGGGGCACGAACCCGTGTCCCCAGCATCGGCAGGCGGACTCTCAACCACTGCGCCACCAGGGAAGCCCAGCAATATTTTAAAAGGAAAGGAAACATACATATCAAATTCATGATGGTAAATGTACCCAGAAAGAAGGAAAGGACACTATAACTAGGAAGAGGATAGCAGAATTCAAAGAGTTCTGTACTTTATTATCTATTATTTATTTTAGTTTACAAATAAGGCACATAATAAATGGCATTAAAAATAGTAAGAGGAAATATGGTGGAGGAAATAAAATCAATTGTATGAATAATTGAGATAATATATGAAAAAAATGGTCTGTGAAAGGGAAGTTCTTTGCATATTTGTGACCATCCTTTGCACAGGGAAGTTACTTTAAGTTTGAAAGTTCATTTTCTCTGACTTAGCAAGGTTTTGTGAAATGAATGTGCTATTGGTTTTTCATTAACTCCCGTTTTTGAGGTAAAGCATATTTACTTAGGATAATGAAGAAGATTTTTTTTTAGTATTTCATTTATTATTATTATTTTTTAACTTAATGTTTTGTTTGTACATTGTTTTTAGCCAGGGACTTCAGCACATCTGGGTTACAACACAAAATCAGGAGACTTCTATTCTTGAGCTTAAGTTAAAAAGTCAGGGTGTTTCAGTGCACTGTCACAGAACAGCTGGCACACAATTTCTCCCTGCCCCACATATTACAAAGACTTGATTGGCTTTTACAGATTCCAAGTGGTCATTCTTCATGGCCTCTTTGTATTACTAAATATACACATTTGTCTACGGTTGCCAGCCTAAATTCTTTCCAGCTCTGATGGCTTTTAACTTTCACTGAGTACTAACAGTCCACTCACAGAGTCACTGAGGTTGTTAAGTTTCCATTTATCATCTCACATAAATAGCTGCTCAAGCAGATGTGGATTGGGATGGGGAAGCCCTAAACCAAAGCTGTTTGGCAAAGATTTGTCTCTCCTTACACAAGAGAGGAAAGGATTTTGGTAGCTAACATCTTCATTCACTGCATGAAAACCAGTGAAAACAAATCTCAAAACTAATTTTAGGGGGACTCAGGATAGGGAGAAATTCCTTCTAGACGGGGATCAAGACATACTACATGAAGAAAGTAGAATTTAACTTGAGAGAAGTTTTAATGCATTCATTTAATGCATGTTTTTTCAAGTAGCTAAAATTCACCAGGCATTGTGACTAATACTGTGCTGAATAAAATTTTACTAGGTGAAGAGAAAGGAATAAAAGTCTGAGCAGACGAGTAGTTTGAGTAGTTACAAGGACGCTTGAGCAATAGTAACGGGTCAGTCTAGGGTTCATTTATCTGTTAATACATTCAGCAAACAGTTATACTATTTCTACGTAGTTGATATTGGGTTAAGTTCTGGGACTACAGAAACAACACAGAACAACACTGTCCTTTTCCAAGAATTCAAAATGTAGTGAGACAAGTAAAAATTTTCAGAAAAAAAAAATGTGATAATCAGTGTAACAGACACACATAAGTAAGCCATGCTCCCAGAACTAAGCAACATTGAAAAATAAGATAAAGTTCCTGCCCTTAGTGAGAGACAGACAAGTAGTATAACTGATATACAAATATTGGGATTAAGAATATACACAGGTCCTTTGTGCTTTGGGGGATTTGCAAAAAAGTTGGGAAAACTAGATTACAGGAGAAAGAGAGTGTGGCTAGATATTGGATTAAAGAAAAACATGAGGTCCAGATCAGTGAGGCCCAGGTAATCTGAACTTTAGGTTACAACAAGTGGAAATCTTTGAAGAATTTTAGCCAGAGATGTGATCAGAATGACCAATTTCAATGGTCAGCTTTACCCTTGACATAGAGCAAAAGAAGGATGGGACAGTTAGAAGTCCAAGATTCCAAAGGTTGGTTTAAAAATGAGGCTATAATATAACGGAGGGTACCACAAACATTAGAATAAGCAGAGGAATCAATAAAAACTTGCTGAATAAATGATTCAACAATTCCTTCCTGGTTTTTTGCCTGAGAGAAGAAAAGCATGAAACTTGGAAGTTTACACTTTTGTGTCTTAGTCCAAATTCCGCTGGAGATGAGCAGTGACACAGGAGGCAGGAAAGCCTCTGGGCCACACCACATGGGCCACGGCTGTCTGCACATCTGTGTCCATCTGGTCAAAGGGGAAATTGGTTGGCCCAAGGTGACTATAAAGGGGCCTGGGGACCATTTATTCAGAGTTAAGTAACAATTTTCTTTTGAGAAATTTACCTGTTATACTAACTAAAAAGTAAATTTCCACACACAATGGCTCATAACTTCACAGCAGGAAGATCTGTTCAACATTCCAGAAAGTTCTGCTTTGCTTTTCCAGTTCCTCTCTTACTGAAAGTATTTGGAGGTAATTGAGAGTTGGGAAATCTGCCTTCCAAAATTCCCTCTACCTATGACTTTCTGTGAAAACACTGGCATCTCAAACTCTGTGGTCCCTTTCTTCACTTGAAAATGTATTTCTATGTCCCTTATAGTTTGAATATTTTATAACTCTCTTACAATAATCTATGACAATCATTTTATTTGAGAAATCGAGTAATCCTAAATACTTTTAACATCTCCTTTGAATCCTTACTATTTTATCATCTTGACTTTACTCAACTTACCAGTCTTTTTTTTTTTTATTGGAGTATAATTGCTTTACAATGTTGTGTTAGTTTCTGCTGTACAATGAAGTGAATCAGCTATATGCATACCTATATCCCCTCTTTCTTGGACCTCCCTCCCACCCCACTCCGAACTCCATTAGACTCCTAACATTTGACTTTGACTATCTTCCTTTTGTTTCTTTGCTTTGTTTTGTTTTTCTAATACTGACTTACCTTCATCACTGACAACTTTTCTAATAACTTTTAATATATCACACCTTGAGTCCCAAATCATTCTTTTCTTGCCATTTAAGTCTTAGTGAAATTTTGTCCTGTTAAATAGGTTGTCCTTAATTTTTGTATGATCATGCAAAACTACCTACCAAAACATTCCATCTGAATTTATTCAACTTGAATGAGTTAGTTAGGCTAAATGTATTACGCAATTAATCATATAATCAAAGCTACACACACACACACATACACCCACACCCCTCTGACACATTAGTACTCGTTGGTCTTGTTTATCTATTGCACTATTAAATGCTTGAGGACAGATATCCACCTAACATAATTCTGTTAAAATAAAGTAGCATTAATATAGATCCATATTTCTTGTAGGTGTGAACTAAATATGGGGCAATGATGATGTCATACTTAGTTACAAGATTTGTGTCCAATTATGTTATTGAACTGGCTAAGGTTTGGTCAAATTTCTTGTGTAAACATGAATAAACAGAATTTCATTTTTAGAGGGAAAATGTACACCCAAAGAAATCCATACAAATATACAAAAAATTATCCTCATATCCTTACGCAATTTTTTCTAAGAATAATATAAGTTTAAGGAAATATCTGAAGGATATACAACGAATGAGATAAAAACATGAAATTAAGCATTTAAATACAGGTATTATAGCACTAAAGAGCTACATAAAAATTTAAATATAATATTCATTTGAAAAAACTGTTTTATATTGTTGTTCCTTGTTAATGTCTGATGGAGTTGATATATATCTGCAAGAGTGGGAATAAATATTAAAATTTTGTACCAAAACCAGACTTTATCACTAACAATGGGTCAGTGGAATTCTTGACATGTCAGCAAGTATCCCCAGCTACAGATTCAATTCATTTTATCTGTCTCTTTTTGTTTTTTCAGAACATGAGGTTGTCATTGGCCCTGGGATAAGTATACATTATTGGGGTTTGGTTTATCCAAAACAGCATATGCTAAACTATGTTAAGTAGAGGTTTAAACTTGAAAATGATGTTGAAATGCTACTTTGGTTGTAGACACGTGGGAGGAAAAAGAAGAATTTGCCTTTCCATTGCCAATGTCTTCCACATCAAGGAGACTGGGATAGAGTTGTCACTGTTGTGTTTCCTTTTTTATTTTGCACCTCAGAAGCCCTTTCTCCCTTTTTTTCCCTCAAGCATAACAAGGGTCAAAAGGCCACAAATGTTTATCATTTTAGATTGAGTAACCATGGGCTTCTTTTGTAAGTCAAGGAAGAGATGTAGTAACTGGAGAGACCCTCTGCTTAGCCCTGACTTACTAATGACTATCACGGTAGAGTCGTAGGTTAATCTGCTGAGATAGCAATTTATGTTTTGTTTTTGTTCTGTATTCCCTCTATTTGAACAAGGCAGGCAGACACTTTGTACTCCTTTAACCCCCAGGAAAGTCTGTGTAGTGTATTCTGCCTCAAATTTTCCTTTCTATTTTTCTTTTTTAGAAAATTAAGCTATTTAAAAATAAGAGTATAGGGATGAGAGGAAAGAGGGAGAAGTGGTCAAAGGGGAGAAAAGTTTGCCTCATTCCAAAGTAGGGGCTAGAGGTTCACTGTCTCTGTGAACAGTGCAGACCAAAAGCCTTGAAGCATCCATGGAAATGGGAGGAGGACACTTTAGGGGAGGCAGCCCTTGACTTCCACAATGATCAAATTATCCTTTGCCCATGAAACACAGACATAAACACAGCATTGCTGCTCAGCAAGGTACCTTGAGATCTTGGACAATGGATATCTAAGTGGTAGTCCACTGTGAACAAAAGGCCCTTGGAGCTTAAATAATCTGAATTGGAAATAGGAACACTCCCAAACTCATTCTATGAGGCCACCATCACCCTGATACAAAAATCAGACAAAGATACTACAAAAAAAGAAAATTACAGACCAATATCACTGTTGAATATAGATACAAAAATCCTCAACAAAATACTAGCAAACAGAATCCAACAATACATTAAAAGGATCATACACGATGATCAAGTGGGATTAATCCCAAGGATGAAAGGATTCTTCAATATACACAAACCAATCAATGTGATACACCATATTAACAAATTGAAGTATAAAAACCATATGGTCATCTCAATAGATGCAGAAAAAGCTTTTGACAAAATTCAACACCATTTAAGATAAAAAATCTCCAGAAAGTGGGCATAGAGGGAACTTACCTCAACATAATAAAGGCCATGTATGACAAACCCACAGCAAACATCATTTTCAATGGTGAAAAACTGAAAGCATTTACTTTAACATCAGGAACAAGCCAAGGATGCTCACTCTCACCACTATTATTCAACATAGTTTTGGAAGTCCTAGCCATGGCAATCAGAGCAGAAAAAGAAATAAAAGGAATACAAATTAGAAAAGAAGAAGTAAAACTGTCACTTTGCAGATGACATGATACTATACATAGAAAATCCTAAAGATGCTACCAGAAAACTACTAGAGCTAATCAATGAATTTACTACAGTGGCAGGATACAAAATTAATGCACAGAAATCTTGCATTCCTATATACTAACAATGAAAGATCAGAAAGAGAAATTAAAGAAACAATCCCATTCACCATTGCAACAAAAATAATAAAATACCTAGGAATAAACCTACCTACGGAGGTAAAAGACCTGTACTCAGAAAACTATAAGACTGATGAAAGAAATTAAAGATGATACCAACAGATGGAGAGATATACCATGTTCTTGGATTGGAAGAATCAATATTGTGAAAATGACTATACTACCCAAAGCAATCTACAGATTAAATGCAATCCCTATCAAATTACCAACGGCCTTTTTTACAGAACTAGAACAAAAAATCTTAAAATTTGTATGGAGACACAAAAGACCCCGAATAGACAAAGCAATCTTGAGGGAAAAAAACAGAGCTGGAGGAATCAGATTCCCTGACTTCAGGCTATACTACAAAGCTACAGTAATCAAGAAAAGATGGTACTGGCACAAAAACAGAAATATAGATCAATAGAACAGGATAGAAAGCCCAGAGATAAACCCATGCACCTATGGTCAACTAATCTATGACAAAGGAGGCAAGAATATACAATGGAGAAAAGACAGCATCTTCAATAACTGGTGCTGGGAAAACTGGACAGATACATGGAAAAGAATGAAATTAGAACACTCCCTAACACCATATACAAAAATAAACTCAAAATGGATTAAAGACCTAAATGTAAGACCAGACACTATAAAACTCTTAGAGGAAAACATAGGAGGAACACAATTTGACATAAATCATAGCAAGATCTTTTTTGACCCACCTCCTAGAGTAATGGAAATAAAAACAAAAATAAACAAATGGGACCTAATGAAACTTAAAAGCTTTTGCACAGCATTGGAAACTATAAACAAGACGAAAAGACAACCCTCAGAATGGGAGAAAATATTTGCAAATGAATCAATGGACAAAGGATTAATCTCCAAAATATATAAACAACTCATGCAGCTCAATATTAATAAAACAAACAACCCAATTCAGAAATGGGCAGAAGACCTAAATAGACATTTCTACAAAGACATACAGATGGCCAAGAAGCACATGAAAAGCTGCTCAACATCACTAATTATTAGAGAAATGCAAATCAAAACTACAATGAGGTACCCCATCACACCAGTTAGGATGGCCATCATCAAAAAATCCAGACAGGGCTTCCCTGGTGGCGCAGTGGTTGAGAGTCCGCCTGCCGATGCAGGGGACACGGGTTTGTGCCCCAGTCCGGGAAGATCCCACATGAGCCATGGCCTCCGAGCCTGCGCGTTCGGAGCCTGTGCTCCGCAACGGGAGAGGCCACAACAGTGAGAGGCCCGCATACCGCAAAATAACCACGGAACAAACAAACAAAAAAAAAAAAAAAAAAAAAAAATCCAGACAATAATGTTGGAAAGAGTGTGGAGAAAAGGGAACCCTCTTGCACTCTTGGTGGGAATGTCAATTGATACAGCCACTATAGAGAACAGTATGGAGGTTCCTTAAAAACCTAAAAATAGAATTACCATATGACCCAGCAATCCCACTACTGGGCATATACCCAGAGAAAACCATAATTCAAAAAGACACATGCACCCCAATGTTCAGTGCAGCACTATTTACAATAGCCAGGTCATGGAAGCAACCTAAATGCCCATTGACAGATGAATGGATAAAGAAGATATGGTACATATATACAATAGAATATTACTCAGCCATAAAAAGGAAAGAACTTGGGTCATTTGCAGAGACGTGGATAGACCTAGAGACTGTCACACAGAGTGAAGTAAGTGAGAAAGAGAAAGACAAATATTGTATATTAAAGCATTTATGTGGAATCTAGAGAAATGGTACAGATGAACTGGTTTGCAAGGCAGAAATAGAGACACAGATGTAGTGAACAAACGTATGGACGCAAAGGGGGGAAAGTGTTGGGGGTGGTGGTGGTGGGATTAATTGGGAGATTGTGATTTACATATATACACTAATATGTATGAAATAGATAAGTAATAAGAACCTGCTGTATAAAAAATAAATTAAATTAAATTTTAAAAAATTCATGATCTGGAATACAGTTTAATGGATTTGTCAAACCTGTGAAGTAGAAGAATTGATATCTGGACTAATATATCAAACAACTCATTAGAGAAATAATGTTGTCAGATGAAATATAATTATAGGAAAATCTCATTGGAATCTGTAGAGGGAAATCTATAATACTATGGAGGAAGTCTGGATCTTTGTCGAATTTTTGAAAAATATTCTTGATATTTTAATTTGGCACTGACAAAATCATTGTATTCTCAATTACCTTAGAATAATGCAATGAAAGATGTAAATCATGTTAACTCCTTAAATGAAAAAAAGTTGTATATGTATTTACTATCATACATCAAATAAACAGCAGGGAAGTGAAATAGTATATCTAAAGAGATGGGAATTGAAATAATGAAAATTGGAAGAATATTAAAATCTGACCCTCAATGATCTCTTGCTCTCCCAAATTCTGCCGTTTGCCATATATTCAGTACTAGTAGTCATTTACTATCTTGCATAACACAAAATGCATAACGTCTTTGTTCATTTTATTTCTTAATGCCAGTGGATTAAAGTACAAATTATAATAGAAAGTGTCCTTTTATCTCTTCTATATAGTACTTTTTCAACCTGCACCAGGGTCCTTGCAGAAAATGTTTACAGGCATTATTTTTAACTCAATAGAAGATGAGAGTCATCATACATCCTGGAAAAAGTCATCTAGAAAGTATATATTTCATGCAGATAGTCTTCTACTTGATAGAAAATGAGGAGAAGCTCTTCATTTCAAAGACAGTCATAATATTTAATATAAATTGGGAACAATAAACATTTTCAACAGCAGGGTTTGGGTAAAGAAAATTATGATAAATCTATGCAATAGAATATTAGACATGTAACAAGAATATTTTATAGAAGTTTTAATGACTTGAGAAAATACTGTGACTCTTGCTACTCTGATGTTAAATGAAAGAAAGATACAAAATGAATATATATACAATATGAGCTTTCTCATATGTATACGTGTGTGTATATATTATATATAAATATATAATTACAGAAAAAGGTTAAAATGTTAATACTGGTTGACTGTAGATGGCAGTTATAAATGATTGCATTATAATATTTTCCTACTTATCTATTCCTTTGTTGTCTACATTTTCTACAATGCATATATGTAATTTCTAATTCAAAAACTATGCATTCATTGATTATGTACTCTACTCTTTCACACACTTATTAACAATAATGGAAAATTAGATGTTATGATAGGATACTCCAGGAGAATCCAACCAACAGACCAAGTTTATAGTTAGTTATAACCAACTATAAACTACCAACTACCAACCATTAGCACCAATCATTATTCTATTACCAATAAAGAAAAATATTTTATCTAGTTCTAAATGTCTTCATGGGATATGGGGGTTTGGTATTGTAGTCTCAAAAGTCGGTATGTATTTCTCTTATTGTTGGTGGTAGCTGGAATCTTACCCTATATATATGATAATAAACATACTAATAAAGGTGTTGAAAAAATTAAATAAGATAATATAAGAAATGCACATAGCCAGTGGCTGCCTCATGGTGGGTAGTTAGCTAATCATTGTTTGTCTGACATTCAGATATAATTGCAGAAAGTTGTCTGATCCTTTAAAGGACTAGTTTCTGGGCCTTAAATAGATAATATATTAAGTACCTTGTCCATTTCCTTTAATATGACCTTGGAGTTCCACTGGATGGTAAATGTCAAGCCTGAATGCTGGCTAACAGCCTTGAGATTTTGTCTTTTAAGGGTATTTTAGCACAAATCTAACAGATTGTATATCTCCTGGGGAGAACTGAGTAGTGGAATTTCCAAGTAGCCTCCATAGAGTAAGGCGAACTGTAGGCAAAAGTTGAAGTAAAACTTCTAGCAAAATAACACAGCAGCTTGCACAGCTATGGACTGTGAAACTTAAATACCCATAGCATACTTTAGCTCTTCATTTATTCATTAATTAATCATAGTTTATTTAATCATTAATTAAACATCTATTTAATGAGTCCCTATTAAAGGACAGGAACATTTGTAATATATTACTGAACAAGATAAGTAGTATTCCTGACCTTTTGGAACAACCATAAGAACATTTAATATTAAGTGTAAGTTTAACTAGAAATGGCAATCTCTGAAATGGCAAAGAAGATGAGAGTCTGTCCTGAATAATGTGTGGTTGTCTGGAACTGGAATTTTGAGCTGCATCCACATGCATAAAGGAAACTTAGCATTCATTCTACAAATCTTTATTAGACCCTGATAGACCATGTGCTAGCTGTTGCAAACACAAAGAGAAAAAGATATGTCCCTGCAGTATAGACCTAATGGCTCACGAGATAAACATTATTGTCACCGTTAGTTTTGAAGATAATAAAGATGGTGTAGAAAAGAAAGGAAAAGAGAAAAATAGGGAAGTCCCTGTTTATGGATCACATACTTCAGGTCTGATATTATGCTCAATACTTTACAGATTATTTCACTTAATATCTATAACAGCCAAAAAGTATATTATTATTCCATATCCATGATGAGAAAGCTGAAGGTCAGAAGATATGTAACTTGCTAAAAGCTATTAATTTAATTAGTGGGAAAGCTAGAATTTGAAACCCAGTCAGCATTACTTTTTCACCTGTATTTTAAATCATAGCAATAGTACCATTTTCTATGTGTCGTGAAAATCTTTTAAAATGTCTAGTGCATTGGAGTAACAAACTAGGTACAATGTGAAATCCATGGGTGAAAATTGCCATATATATTCAATTTCAAAATATTATCGCGGAAGATCTGCTATAAATGAATGAATACATACATAAATCAATCCAGAAGTTCAGGAAATTTAAAAATGTATCAGCATTTCCCAGCTTAGTTTTATATGGATTGTCTAGTTTTCACATAATTTTATGTTGTAGTAAGGCAAAGATTTTTAAAATTAACTTAATCTACCTCAGGGCAAATTAAGTATTGCTTAATGATCAAGGAAAGAGTTATATCTTAAAATCTAAATAAAAAGTATAACTTTTTATAATTTTTATTATCTTTTTTTATTTTATAAAAGTAAAACTTTTTGTTATCATTTTCCTTGGGGGAAAAGGAATCATGTTAATTTCAATATGAATAAAATATTTTATAGTTAGCTTATCATTTCCATGTATTACTTTTTCTAATATTTGAGTTTTTAACTGGATATATGAAAATGCATCAGCGTTTGAGAGCTTGAAAAAAAATATAAAATTTTAGTCTCTTGCTAGCTTAGGCGTAGAGCTGTGCAAAATACTTTTCACTTCTGGCAAAAACAACAGGAAAAAAGCATTAGTCTCTCCAGGGTAATTTGGTACTTCCTACTCTAGGGTAGTCCAGAAAAACTAAATGAGATCAGAATTTTTCACTAATTTCTGGCCTTCTGTTTCTCCCCATTCTGGCAATGAAATATGGAAAGCATATTTGTTTGAGGGCAATGTGAACTTTTTCTGAACCTATCAAGACATCCACTCTTAGTCATAGAAAAATAGAACTTTTTGGTTCTTTCTTAACTTCAACTACTGAAGCCACTAATGAATCATACAGTGGCTTCTCCCAGCCTCTACCCAATCAGAATTCATTTTCCTTTCTTTACTTATCATATTATTATGCCAAGGTGTTGATTTATAGAATGCTTGATCAAAGTCATGAAATCAGTTTTGTTGTCAGAGTGACATAGCCGATATTCTTTAAAATTTCCCCTTTCTGCCTCCCAAGGCTATTTAAGCCAAAACTACTATTGAAATAAAATGATGGTTAATTGACTGAGTAGGATGAATTCTTTTTTAAAAGGTCAGAGTTTATTATCATGTTTATCTTTATTAGCCTCCAGAGTTATTTGCTCATTTGAGGGTGGTCATGGAAAGGACTTCGTTTAGATTGTTTATTTTATTTTATGAATGGAAAAATAATATCAAGATAAGAGGCAATATTTGTTTGAATAAGTGTTACACTGTGTTTGCTAGAGTCCCAAGAGTTTTTTCAAATATTAAATGCTTCTTCTAACACAGTGATTCTCAAAGCTTAGTTTTTTTTTTTTTTTTTTTTTTTTTTTTTTTTTTTTTTTTTTTTTTTTTTTTATGCGTTACGCGGGCCTCTCACTGTTGTGGCCTCTCCCGTTGCGGAGGACAGGCTCCGGACGCGCAGGCCCAGCGGCCATGGCTCACGGGCCCAGCCGCTCCGCGGCATGTGGGATCCTCCCAGACCGGGGCACGAACCCGTGTCCCCTGCATCGGCAGGCGGACTCTCAACCACTGCGCCACCAGGGAAGCCCCTCAAAGCTTAGTTTGATTAATAAAAATGAGAATCTGCACAATGTCTAACTGCAAAAGAATTTACCTGCATATAAACTAAAGAGTAGGAGCCCTCTAGGAAGAGAGAAATATGCCAAAGGGAAAGTCAACAGCATCTCTGAAATGAAGAAAAGAGCAGAGAAAGTAAAGAGGAATTACCTTTCCATCCATCTTCCCCAAAATCATCTGCTTCACCACTTGAAGGGGTGTTGAGTAACTTTCAGAGATGGTTATAACGACTACTCAGATGAGGGTATCATTACGGGTTGTGAAAGAGAGCCTTAGATATAAGAACTTTCAGTTCCTTTCACTCATTTCTTCGGTAGAAGTCGTCAATATTTTATTTTAAGAAAATAATGCACTGATAGCATTACTGTTAATAAATTTATTTAAATTCTTTTCAGAAATATCAACCTGAGGTTTATATTTTTGTTTGACTTTTTAAAAGTGAATTTAGAGCTTAATATTATAGAACATAAAAGGTGAACTACATGATTTGGGAACACACTGATCCAGACCATATATTCTATCCAGTTTAAACGTCATGTTCATTGCTGTTTCCATTGTGCTGTTTGATCATAATGAGAATTCTACCAGTTATGGTTCAACTTTTGGCAAAATAAAACCCTCTTTATCTTCATTTTTATAAGCACAACAATTTCTATTTAAAAACATATGGGTTAAGTAAATTTAAGTTCTTATTGTGTACTCACTGAAGTAGCTTCATTATTGGGCTATAATTTTTTCAAGTAGAGAAGTAAACCTGCGTCACCCTGCTTCAACCTCTATATAAACAAACGATAGCCAACTCCTATCACTGGCAAATAACGTTTTGCAAAACTTATAGCTTCTTCATGTCATGCTCTTTCCTACCTCAAACATGCTGATTCTTCCAGATTTAACTTAGAGATATTTTTCTTCCAATTATTTACTCGTGTTCTGAACATTTTTTAAACACTCTGAAATGATTAATAATCCTCTGAAATTTTGATGTCAAGAATGGACTGAATTTTACGACTAAATATGCAGCCCTATTCAAAGTCCTTGCATAACCACATGAAACATTTCCGGAAGAAGAATCGCTGGTTGGTATTTTCTGAAAATTTAAGTTGCATATCTAATGCTTTTTCTTTCCAGAAAGAGTAAGGTATGTTATATATTATTAAGAATTCATTTTGCTACTTATATTGCAGCAGTATTTGCTGTTTTTGTATGAATTCAATGTCTTGTTGATGTTTCAAAGGATATCTTGTTTGATTTCTTATTTCTTCAACTAGTTACCTCAGTAGTGCTCTTAAGACTTGTCTTTTACCTTTATTTCCTCTCTATTATTTAAAATATAACTACAAATTGTCATATCAAGGATACTTCTGGTTGTACTTACATAATAACACCTACCTTCTCCTACCCTCTGGCATCCATAATGCCTGACAACCACTAATCTTTTCTCCCTCTCTATAATTTTGTCAGCAAGAATGTTATACAAATGGAATCATACAATATGCAACATTTTTCATCTCCATTTTCAGTGAGCATAATTCCTGTGAGATTTATCTGCGTTATGGTGTAGCGTAGCTTGCTTCTTTTTTTATTGCTGAGTAGTGTTCCAAGGTATGAAGGTACCACAGTTGTTTATCCATTCACTAGCTGAAGAACCCCTGAATTGCTTCCAGTTTTGAGCTATTATGAATAAAGCTACTGTGAACATTTTACATAGGTTTTTTGTGACTACTACTTCTCGTTTCTCAAGGATATATGCCCAAGAATTCAACGTGCTGAGTAATAAAATAACTGCATGTTTAGTTTTATAAGAAACTGCTAAACTGTTTTCCAGAGTAGTTGTATCATTTCACATTCCCACCAGCAATGTATGAGTGATCCACTTTCCTCCCACCTTTACCAGCATTTGGTTTTGTCACTACTTTCTAATTTTAGCCATTCTGATACTTGTGTAGTAGTAAGTTCACTGTAGTTTTAAATGATGTTGAATATTTCTCATGTGTACCTTCATCAATAAAGTGTCTGTTCATGTCTTTTGCCCATTTTCTATTTGAATTGTTTCCTTTTTAATGTTGAGTTTTGAGAGTTTATTATAAGTTCTAGACGCAGTGTTTTGTCAGACATATGGCTTGCAAGTGTTTTCTCCAAGTCTGTGGCTTGTCTTTTTATCCTTTTAACAGGGTCTTTCACAGAGCAAAAGTTTTAAATTTCGATGAGGTTCAATTTAATCAATGTTTTATGTTTTACATTTAAGTCTGTGATCCATTCTGAGTTCATTATTTTGTATAATGTGTGATGCTTAGGTCAAGATTAATTTTATTCCATGGATATACAGTTGCTCCAGTACCATTTATTGAAAAGTCTAACCTTCTTCTATTAGGTTGCTTTTGAACCTTTGTCAAAAATCAGTTGGCCTGATTCCTCCAGATCCGTTTTTCTTTCTCAAGATTGCTTTGGTTATTCAGGATCTTTTGTGTTTCCGTACAAATTAAGAAATTTTTTGTTCTAGTTCTGTGAAAAATGCCAGTGGTAGTTTGATAGGGATTACATTGAAGCTGTAGATTGCTTTGGATAGTATAGTCGTTTTCACAATGTTGATTCTTCCAATCTAAGAACATGGTATATCTCTCCATCTCTTTGTATCATCTTTAATTGCTTTCATCAGTGTCTTATAGTTTTCTGCATACAGGTCTTTTGTCTCCTTAGGTAAGTTTATTCCTAGGTATTTTATTCTTTTTGTTGCAATGGTAAATGGGAGTGTTTCCTTAATTTCACTTACAGATTTTTCATCATTAGTGTATAGGAATGCAAGAGATTTCTGTGCATTAATTTTGTATCCTGCAACTTTACCAAATTCATTGATTAGCTCTAGTAGTTACTTGTAGTGAGGTGGATGGACCTAGAGTCTGTCATACAGAGTGAAGTAAGTCAGAAAGAGAAAAACAAATACCGTATGCTAACACATATATATGGAATCTTAAAAACAAAAAAAATGGTCATGAAGAACCTAGAGGCAGGACGGCAATAAAGACGCAGACCTACTAGAGAATGGACTTGAGGATACAGGGAGGGGGAAGGATAAGCTGGAACAAAGTGAGAGATTGGCATGGACATATATACACTACCAAATGTAAATCCGATAGCTAGTGGGAAGCAGCTGCATAGCACAGGGAGATCAGCTCAGTGCTTTGTGACCACCTAGAGGGGTGGAATAGGGAGGGAGACGCAAGAGATATGGGGATATATGTATATGTATAGCTGATTCACTTTGTTATAAAGCAGAAACTAACACACCATTGTAAAGCAATTATACTCCAATAAAATAAATAAACACTCAAGGAAAAAAAATCAGTTGGCCATATTTATATGGGCCTATTTCTGGATTTTCCACTCTTTTCCATTTATCTGTGGTTGTATCTCTATAATATACTTTTTTTTTAGTATAGCTTGGTAGTAAGCCTTAATATTGCATAGAATAATTCTTTCCATTGTATTCTCCTTGTCAAGATTGTTTTAGCTATTCTTGACTCTGGGTGTTTCCATATTATCTTAGAATAGGTTTGACTACATATCTACAAAAAAAAAACCTTGCTGGGAATTAACACTCATCAGATACATCAATTTGGGGATAAATGACATCTTCAGTCTTCCAACCCATGAACACAGTACATCTCTCTGCTTATTTAGGTCTTCTTTGATTCCTTTCAACAGTATTTTGTAAACTTCAGCAGAAAATCTGGTATGCATTTTATTAAGTTTTTATGTTACATTTTATTTGAGTTTTTGTAGATAGCATTTTGTTTTTAAATTCAGTTCCCACATACACTTTGTTAATACATAAAAATGAGATGTTTTGTGTTGGTTTGGTATCTTACAAATCACTGAAATAGCTTAATAGTTCTAGGAGATTTTTGGAAATCCCTTAGGATTTTCTTCATAGACAATCATGTCATCTTCAAACAGGGACAATTTTATTTCTTGCATTTCAATCTGTATACCTTTGTCTAATTTTGCTATCAGGGTAATTCTGGCTTCATAAAATGAATTAAGAAGTTTCTCCTCCTTTTTCTTTTTCTGAAAGAGAATGGATAGAATTAGTGTTCATTCGTCTTTAAATGATTGGTAGAATTCTCCAGTGAAGCTATTTGGGCATAGAAATTTATTCTTCAGGAAACTTAATTATGAATTCAATTTCTTTAATGGTTACAGGACTGTTCAAATGATTGAGTTCACTTTTGTTGAGTTTTTATATTATTTGCCTTAAAATGAATTGGTCCATTCATTAACCTAGATTGAATTTATGAGCGTAAGTTATTCATAGTATTCCCTTCTTATACTTTTAATGGCTGTAGGAACTGTAGTTATATCACATATATATGTAATTTGTGTTTTTTCTCATCTTATTTTTGTCAGTTCTGCTAGAAGTTCATCAATTTAATTTTATTTTCAAAGAAAGAACTTTTTTATTTCATTGTTTTTCTGTATTATTTTCTGATTTTCAGTATCATTGATTTCTGCTCTTGTCCCTATTATTCTACTCTTTACCTGCTTTGCATTTATTTTACTATTAGTTTTCTAGTTTCTCAAGTTAAAATTTAGATTTGCTCTTTTTTCAATGTAAATATATTGTGCTATAAATTTTTCTCTCAGAACAGTTTTACCTGCATCCCACATATTTTGATATTTTGTATTTTCCTTTTTATTCAGTTCTATGAATTTTATTTCCTCTGAGAATTTCTCTTCAGACCATGATTATTAAGAAGTGTATTGTTTAACTTCAAAGTGCATGGAGATTTTCTTGTTGTCTCTCTGTTATTAATTTTTAGTTTAATTTCATTATGGTCATTATGATTTCAATTCTTTTAAAGTTGTTGAGGTTTGTTTTATCACCTAGTATTTGGTCTGTCTTGAAGAATGTTTCATGAGTCCTTGAAAAAATGTGTATCTAGCTATTGTGTAGTGTTCTATAAATGTCAATTATATTATTGTGGTTAATTGTGTTCTTCAGATCTTGCATATCCTTGCTGATTTTCTCCTTAGTAGGTCTATCTGTTTCTGAGAGGGGGATTGCTGAATTCCCTAACTATAATTATGATTTTGTGATTTCCAAAAGAAATTTATTTATTTGTCTGCTTCAGGTCTTAGTTGCAACATGCGGGGTCCTTGTTGTGGCATGCGGGATCCTTCATTGTGGTGCTTGGGCTCTTCGTTGTGGTGCATGGGCTTCTCTCTAGTTGTGACGCATGGGATCCAGAGTGCACAGGCTCAGTAGTTGCGGCACATGGACTCTCTACATGTGGCACACAGGCTTAGTTGTCCTGTGGCATGTGGGATCTTAGTTCCCCAACCAGGGATCAAACCTGAGTCCCCTGCATTGGAAGGCAGATTCTTAACCACTGGGCCATAAGGGAAATCCCGATTTTGTCATTTTTTTGAAGAGCATTTAGATGTCAACTTAATCACTTTATAATTCTTAGAATTATGGTGGAATGTGATCTTTTTCAAAAATTGAGGTAAAATTGACATATAACATTGTGTAAGTTGAAGGTGTACAATATGTTGATTTGATACATTTACATATTATAGTATGATTACCACCTAGAATTAGCTAACACCTCTATCATGTCACATAATTATCATTTCTTTTTTGTGGTGAGAACATTTAAGATCTAGTCTCTTGGCAACTTCGAAGTATATAATACAGTATTGTTGACCATAATCACTACACTGTGCATTAGATCTCCAGAAGAATGTGATCTTGAGAGTTCTTCTTTTGCCACTACAAATTTCTTCCTCAGAAAGTACAGAGAGATAAAATAACAGAAATTTGAAATATTCCATATAGGTAGTGACAAAACACACACATTTGGCATTGGAAAAAGTAGCAAATCGTAACCAGTTGGTCTCTAGAAGTCCAAGTAGATGCCGAAGAATTAAGTTCTGTGTAGGTCTTCTGGTCTTCTATAATATGCTCAAATCATGTGAAAATTGCACAGCATTTCTTAATAGGCAAAGTTGACTTGACTTTTTGTGATAAGTAAATATTGAGTAATAGTAGTTGTACTAGGGCATATAGCAAAGCAATCACTAACAAAGTTGTGAATAGAACCAAGTTTATCTCACTTTCATGCTCTGCTTAATAGACTCACTGGCCTTACATATGTAAATCTATTTTACCATCTCAGTACAGAGACTTCTATTAAATTTGAAATGAGAAGGCTTTTTTCTTAGTTTGGGCCTTTGTATTCCACAGTCACCAAAGACCTATAACTAAGGGAGAATTTAGGAACAGTCTTCCTGGTAGTGCTATTATCTAATGAATCACATCTGATTTTGTTGGCTAGATAGTCTCAGAAGAAAGTAGTATACTGTATCCAGAGTTCAATAATTGCTGATTCAGTACATCTTTATGTAACAGGAAAATAAGAAAACTCTGCAGTAAGCATGTTGAACAAGGTTTTAATTAAAAGCAGTTCTACAACTGGCAGCAGACTCTGTCCTGTTTTTACAAAATTCTTCAAAATATTTTAAAATAATTTCTACCTTTACTTATTATAAAGGCAGTTACATTCTTCTGACTGATATGAATAAGAATTATTTTCAGCTTATATAATTAATAGGGTAACGAATTTACTTATATATTATATTCAGCCAGCACTGGGTGTGTGTGAAATAAAAAAACCCACCCCTATCTCCCTAGTGTATGACCTCAACTTTGGAGAAGATAATAGAAATGGCTTATGTAAGAGATTAGTTCCTGATGTTTACAGACTTAAAATCCACAGAATGTGCTCTTTGTTCAAAAGCAGAAATGGGAGCTTGGTCATGTAGTCATTGACTTATTTACATATCATGTTTTTAAATATGTCCCCAAGTATAAATTCTATTAGTAACTTCCAACTTACATCTCTTTCTGGAAGTTGCTAATAGAATTGTGACAGCAGTTTCTTTCTCATCCTCCCTTACTCTTATTTATGCCAAGTAGCAATCTGACTTTATAAGGAAAAGGCTAATCAAAAAAGCCTGCAGCTTTTTCAATTTTCAAAAAGAGCACTGTGTTTGAGGTTTTATAAGCCATGTTAAATGTCCTCAGTTCTCCAGTGACTTTGATAAATTACTTTAAAGAAATTGTGTTATAATGAAACAAATCCCCAGGATATACATTTCTTTCATTGCCTCATCTCCTTATTTTTCTCATGATTGCCCTGGGACTCTTTGAGAACATCTGGGAGAGTTCTGATTACAAAATCTGAACTGTTTTGAGCACAAAGCAGTTTGTAATTCTGATTTTCTTTGTTTGTAATGCTGAATCTTGTTGTGTTCTCATCCCTTCTTCAGTCTTTTCAGATAGATACCAGGTTCCAAAATCTCTTTTAAACGGGTTAAGTAAACTTAAGTTCCAGAGAGTTAGGATTTCTCATCACTTGAGGGAAATCTGATATAACAGGTTTCATTACATCTCAGTTGATATCATGTAGGATGAAACAATTTAATATAAAGAGGGACAAGGGCTATACTACAGGGATCTTGGGTTGCAAAGCCAAATTTCTTAATTTCAGTAAGATAGCGCCAGGTACAGTTCCTGTAGGAACTGGCTCATACACTCATTAGGACCTTTTACTCAAAATGTCAAATTGAAATTCATTGAAGTTAGAGACTGGATTATGCTTCATTCCTGTGTGAATCCCCAATACCTAACACAGAGCCTTGCACACAATATTCACCAACCGTTTCTTGAATTGAATTTAAATACAATTGATAAATAGGTAAGAAGATAGGTTAACTGATAAATAATCATGTTTTAGATCATGGGTCCCATTACCATTTTAAAGATACTTAGTAAAAGTTAAAGCACCAAAAGCTAAATTGGTAAGCATAATTTTTAAGAATCTGTTTTTTTCTGTTATATGTGATATTAAGATAAAATTACCATTATCATATATCAGCTTGATATATTACCATTATCATATATCAGCTTGGTATATTGCAGCCCTTGTACTGAATGGTATAGTAATCATCATAACTATCACTTATTTGGTTTTCTATGTTCCTAGGATTTTACAGCTATTATTTAATAACCTCAAAACAAGGTATGAGTTAAGGTATTGTTATTTCATTATGTTAAAAAAAATACAAAAATGAAAATTTTAAATAACTTTCCCAAAACTCTATGGCTGAGATTTGAATTCAGATATACTTGACTCTAAAACCTGCATTCTTAACCGTTTTTGATGGAATCAGTGCTGGATTAAGAATGAGATCAAATTTTATACTAAGCTTTGGTAATAGCTCTGTGTCATCTTGGGCAAGTGATTTACAATTCTTTGACCTCTTTCTCATTTTGAAAATAAAAGTGGAACAGTTAATGTATAAAGTCCCTTTAGTTTTAAATGTAATTATTCAATGATCATGGATAGTTGTTAATTTCAGTCACTGTTACTTCTTTTCTACCAAGAACAGCAGAGTTGTGACCAGGGCAATGGGGCAGCAGCCATTCCTGTGCACTCTCACTTGTGATTATATAAGAAATAAGTAACTTATGAATTAAGTCACTTCTGGCTATAGAGGAAAATAAAATCAATTTAAGGTGGGAAGGAACTTAAGAATGCATCTAGTTAAAGGCCCTGATTTTCCAAATAAGGAAATTTGAAACTTAAGAATTTATGATTTGCCTAAGTTACATAATTACTTTGTCAGAGACTGGACTACATCCAAAATCTTAGTATATTATTCTTTCTACTATAGTATGATGTTGATTTCATTCATGAAGATCTTAAAATTCAGAGGTAAGAATCGAAGCGTAAATGGAGTTACACAAAATCATAAAAAAACACTGAGAAATCTGCATCTAAAACAAATCAGTTCATCTGTGCATTCAGTCAAAAAACATTCATCAACAACCTCTGTCTCAAGACTGCGTACATAAGGCCTGATATCTGACAACAAAGAGCTTCCTGCTCAGGGGAGGAAGCAGAGAAGTAAATAGACTGTTACAAAAGACTGTAGTAAATTCTATGATGGAAGAAAGCACAAGCTACTCCAAACTAGCACTTCTTACTCAGATTGGGTGGGTTAAGGCACTGATCTCCAGGTACTTTTCTCATTTACCCTCTAAAAAGATTTTTAAAACTCATGTACTCTCTTACCAATTTTAAGTTGATATTTAAAATTTTTCATCAGCAATGTACATAGTTCCAAAGGATTTCATTTACAGCATATCATAAATATTGATTTTTAAAAATAAAACTGTCTCTCTTTTAAGTGTATCATATCCAATGAAATTTAAACTGCAAAGCAATATGTCACTCACCACCATCCGTTAAAGTATACATGAACAAGCTCTTCTTTGGCAGCCAGAAAGTTTCCATCATTCCTTTTAATATGAACTCATATTTCCATTTCAATTCTTCTATTGAAGTTTTTCAAGTGTAATAGACTTACACTTAAAAATATTTTCTTGATTGTTCTAATATCATTTCTACAACAAAAATATTTACATAGATTATATAAATTGTAAATATAATTCTAATGTACATTATATATAACAAAATTTGTTATAATTATGTAATATAATTAAATTTAAATGAAATAATTTATATTAATAATATAAATGAATTATATAAATTTTAGCTTATATATATGTTTCACTTTCCTGGAATCTTAGGGCTCTAACTGCTAAAATATTTTGTCTAGAGTCATCACTGTAATGTTTATTACTGACAACTGATAAAACAACAGAAACCTGTGACTAATTTAATGAGATGGATAAGACTTATTTTCAATTAGTATTTCATGTGTTTGCCATGGAATATTAATTAATGCTTGAATAAAGCAGGTTACAAAACAATATTAGTATTTGTCTTTATGATTGACAGCAATTATGTTCATAATTATGCCTTTGACAGAATTTATATGGTTTATATCAACTGAGGGGGAAGGAACTTGATCCTAATTGAATTAAACTGATTTTTAAGGTTCAGGACAAATTTAGGTATGGATAATTTTTGTCATAATGCACTATGTGAAAATTGATACCAAGGAAAAAAACCAAGATACTGGACCCGTAGTAATTATGCAGCTTGCAAAAGTGTATTAATAATTATTGTTAATTGTTTATTAATTGTTGATTTTATTTGTAGAATCCACAATATTCTACAAATAATTAATAGGAATAAATAATGAACAGATACATATGTGATTGCAAGGCATCTTGGAAATATGAAAAATTGCCTAAATTTAAAAAAGGATATAATAAGTGAATGTTTAACTTTATAAGAAGTCACCACATATTTTTTTTTCCAAGGGATTGTATCATTTTGCATTCCCACTGAAAGTGCATAGAAGTGTCCATTGTTTCAACTCTTTGCCAATACTTGGTATCACTAGCTTTTTAAATTAGCCACTCATAGGTGCATAGTGTTTTATATCATTGTGGTTTAATCTGATTTCCCTGAAAACTTATGATGTTGAGCATACCTTCATGATTTATTTTTTATTCATATGTCTTGTTTGGCCATATATCTGTTTAATTCTTTTGCCTTAAAAAAAAATCTTATTATTGTGTTGTAAGAGTTCCTCATATATTTTGGACCAAAGTCTTTTTCTTTTCTTTTTTTAATCAGAAGTGAGTTTTGCTAAATTTTCTCTTTTCATTTTCTTAATAGTATCTTTTAAAAAGCAAAATATTTAAAATTTTATATAGTCAAATTTATCATCTTTTAGCAGTTCACCCTTAGATGTCTACCCAAGTTTAGAAAATATATGTCCCTACAATAACTTTTACAATGACTTGTACTTGTTTTATTCATAATAGCCCCAAAATGGAAACAACTCATATGTCTATCGAATAGTAAATGGATAAACAAAATATTGCATATCCATACAATGGAATACTAACTAGCAATAAAAATAACTGAGATACACATACCATAAATGAAAATCAAATTTATTATGCTAAATGAAAAATGCCAGAAATGACTATATGTTATATGATTCTATTTATGTGAAATCCTACAAAAGAAAAAACTCTTCAACAGAAAGCAAATCATTGTTCCTAGGGTTCTGGGGGGAGGGGAAGGGGGTTGACTACAAAATGGCACAAGGGAACTTTTGGAAGTGTTGCAAATGTTCAGTATCATGACTGTGGAGGTTGTTAAACAAATGTATATATCTGTCAAAACATTGAATTGTATACTTAAAATTGGTGAATTTTATTACTTATAAATTACAAATCAGTTTTAAGATTTACTAAACATCTAACATGTGTAAGGCTCTGGGCTAAATGTTGTCCAGGGTATAAAGGTAAATAAGATGAAATTCTAATCTTCAAAAGGACATCTCGTAAGAGATGGAGGAAACCTCAAAAAGATTCTAACACAATGTATAATGTGATGTATGTAGTAAGAGAGATGTAAAATGCTATGAAAACACCTAAGAGGAAGATATTATAGAATAAAGATATTTTATATATATGAGGGACCTTGGAGATCATCTAGTCTAGTTGTTCTCAAACCTTAGCAGGAATTAGAATTACCTAGAATCTGTGTTAAAACAGATTGCTTGGTCCCATCTTCAGAATTCTTGATTTATTAAAGCTCAGGTGTGCACCGAGAATTTGCATTTCTAAGTTCCCAGGTGATGCTGATGCTGCTGGTCCAGGGACCACACTCTGAGGATCACTGATCTAGTTCACATATTCTCAGCCTACACATGAGAAAACTGAGTCTGAGAGAGGTGAAAACTAGCCCAAATGTGTATAGATCATTAGTGACAGAACTGGGGTGAAGATCCAAGTCCCCTGGTTACAGTTGAGTTTTCCTTTTCTGAATGCATGCTTCTTTGGAGCAAGATGTGAAAGGAGGAGAAAGATTTCTAAAGATTAATAACTAGGGCTTCCCACACCTAAGGAGCAGGGGCCCAGGTAAAAGGGTACAGCAAGTACAATACTTCAGTTTGGCTAAAGGGTTGAGTGCAGGAAATGTGACAGAATTGTTCGCTTAAGTGGTTATGTATTGAGTGGCCTGAGGGAGAAAGCCAACTGACAGCTAGGATGCTGTAAAATCTAGTTGAGAGGTTAAAAAAAAGGCCACCAGTTAACATTAAGGGAATAACAATGAAGTAACAAATTGTCTATTTACAGTTCAGAAGGTAATCAGTTATCTCTTTTTGAACTAGAAAGGATCCCTAATAATAAATTCAGAGTAACAAGCTGAAATTCAGTTACAGAGTTTCTGTAAATTCAATACAATACAATACAATTCTGAAATTCAGTATACAGAAGACCTTGGGTGTAAAGGAAAAAAAATCATAGGCAATTGAATTTTAAATATCAGGATTAACTCTCTAATGTAGCGTGAGAAATATACTCTGAATATTTCAGATTTATGAGTTTGAATGATCAATAATTTGAAAAGCAACATTAATTTCCTAAGCCAGGTCTAAATTTTTTTTATTAATAACTCAAAATAAATAGAAACCATATTCATGTCTTCTGGCTCCTGCCATCCATTTTAGTAAATTAAAATAAAATAAAATAAATGGAAAAGATAAGGAAATTTAATAAATTCTAAGTTTAGAGAACTAAATATATTTTGTTTAAGGGGTTGAAAATTTTTAACTTTAGAGTCAGTTTTTAGTGAATATATTCTTCAAGATTATGCTTTGTACAAAACTACATGAAGGGTTTTATTTGAAGGGAAATTAAAGGAGGATTTAGCTCATGAATTTAATTTCCTAAATCTGACTTCTATTCTTTTTTTTTTTTTTACCCACAGAAAGTCAGCACAAAATTTCACAATTAGATTCATCTGGCATTATTTTCTACAGGAAGACTAAAAACTAAAGGATTTTTTGTGTAGCTAAAAGACTATGTATTTATTGGGGTTTCAATTCATGCTTGTGGGGTGGTACCTTAATATTTTATCCAGTATTTTGAGAGACATCAAGAAGCCAGGGGAAATCATGAGGTTGGAATAAGTATCTCTGATGTTCCTTGAATTAATGGATTCTTTTCAACTCTTCTGAAAAATCAGAAAAATTAGTACCATTTCCACTTGCTGCAAGGATTAGACTGTGCCATTAGTCATCCATCCCAATGCTCTGTCAGGACAGCTGCTTCTACACAGTCTGGTATGTGATGCAATTCACACCATGTGAGTCCCATGGTCATTCCTGCACCCACTTTGCTGTGAAGTGGGTCCCTTAGTCGACCGCTATTGTATGTGAGAGTCCCTGTTTGTAGATCTGCAGTATATAAGCCGCTGAATAGGCATGCCGTTTGAGACTCTGCAGAGAGAAAGAGCAAACCAATATCTCCAATATGTATACGTCTCTGTGAAGATAAACACTGGCCCTTCTAGAATGAAGGGGGTCCAAAGTAGATGACTTGCCATCAGTGGTCAGTTGCTTTCCTTGAGGAACAGCGCCACACTAAGATCTCAGCAACGGTTTCTGTGGCTGCCGGGTTGGACATCCAGAGATGTCTGTAGCCTTACTAAATGGAAGCCCATTGAATCATTTTATCTACTCAGTTTTCAGTGCCTCTCCAGGGTGAATGTTTTCTCGTGGATATTATTAATACTATGCAATAACAAAAATCTTCACACCAGCCCCATTTCCTTATGTTCATTCACATGTCTCCACTGCAGACATCCATGTCTCTGATCCTCTACTCCTCTTCCTTCCAGTATGCCTGTAATGCTGCCCCTGTTCATTAGTGTTTTGTACCCATGCATCATGCTGATACCTCCATATACCAAACTTAGGCTTTTTCCTTCTCTTTGATCCGGATGTGCAAAATCCTCATGTGGCCACGGGAAAATGAAAACCGAAGGAAGGTCACAGGAGCAACTCTGGTGGGGGATATGGGGATATGGGCCATGCATCTTATTCAGGCCCTTGATCTTCCTCAAACTCGATTACATTTTCTTCTTATGATGGACTGTCCTGGGCGCTTCTGACATTATGCTTGACTGGTCTGATGGAACACAGCTTAGAATGAGCAGTTTCAGAGACATGGTTATTTGGTACCTGGCGGAAATTATTCTCCATCTTCCAGGGCTCAGTAACTTACAAGAAGCTGTTTCTCAAAAGGAGTATAATTCTCCTCTGCTGGTAGCATGGCCATGGTCCAGAACCCGACGGGCCTGTGCTAGGATTCTCCCTCCGGGGCTTGTCTTTAACGCCGCACTGCACCTTTTTAACCACTTACTCGTCAGACACAACGGGGATGGATCATTTGGCCCAACTGGCAGGGCTGTTTGCAGCCTAAATTTTCTGCAGCGCCCTTTACTGCTTTTGACTCTACTCAGAGCTGGCAGCCTTTTGTGTCACCGGGTGTATCAGCCAGAGAAGTAGACTTACATGTAAAATCTGTTGCCTCTAGAACCCAACAACCCCTCCAAGCATGATACTTCCTTCTCTGTGATAAGGGGCCAAGATTCAGGAGTTTATCTTTTACTTTGTAGGGGTTATATCAGCATACTCCTACCACAGGCCCTTTTAAAATTCACTGAAGTGTCATGTCCTTGAAACTTCATAGGGATTATCTTACTGCCTCTGAAGTGCATGTGTCTTACCAAAGCCTCCAGAATCTTAATAAACTCTTGCTTATTCTGATTGAACTGTAAAATGTCATCAATGTGACGAATCAATGTGATGTTCTGTGGGGTACTTCTCGCACATGGTCTGTGTCTCTTTGGACTACATCATGACAGAGGTTACTAGAGTTAACATATTTCTGGGGTAAAACTATAAATAAATATTATTGTTTGTCTCCCATGAAAGTGTACAGGGTATGTTGTTTTTTATGAATTGGATACAAAAGAATGCAGTTGCCATATAATTGGCCACATACCATACACCTGAGATGTTATTAGTCGCCTCATGCAAGCATACCATGTTCATCACGGCAGCTCTGATTGGGGCTTTGTGTAGACCACAGTCATTCTCCAAGATCTGTCCAGTTTGCACAGGGACCAGAGTAGCATACTAAATGAATATATGATGAGAACCATCACCATTGCATCCTTGAAGGTCATAGCACTTATTCCCCAGGCCTGAGGCCCCAAGTGGGATCACTCCAGTTGCCAAGTATGGCAGTCCCCATTATGCATTCAATGACCAGAAAATGAACTCAGTGGTCCTATTGAAAGCTAGACTATATCAAGACTCTCCATTTATTATCTGGCCTATAGGTCACCCTTTTGATGAGAGAGGTCACAATGATGATTCAAGTTTCCAGGCATCACATCCACTCATACCAAATGTCCAATGGTCTTTGAAATATCTGAATAGTATATTTACTCCAATTTATAGACACCTGAGTAAATGGCTACAGTTCCCTTTTCAGATAAATAAGAAACAGAAAGCATACATAACAAACAGCTAATAACTATCCTGCTATAAATGGAATCATAGCTCATGTTACTTATGCCAGTTACCTTAGTGATTCATTCATGCCTACTAAAAACACTAAGGGCCTATTTTGGGACTCTGTACTAGATGCTTGGGTTCATATAAAAAAGAGTTCAGATACAAGGCTAGGAGGTTCTGAAATCTGTCAAACTTCTCATTTGACAGAGCATATGAATTTAAGAAACAGTTTTTAAAGACAGTTGTTGGTAAGTTAAAGGGATATAAGCATATTTTATTTATGATATTTAATGATGATATTTATGCTATTCCTTTAAGGAGTTCTAAGCTCCTACTTACGCAATTATTCTATTATTCATTTTCTAAAATGGCTCTAGACCCTTTAAAAAGATTGAGAGAAAAACATTTAAGTTAATGGATTAAAATAATGTAGATATTGACTTGTAGTTATCACATACCACACTGCACAACTACAGGAAGCACCATTCACAGGGACTATGATATGATTGACACCTCCTATGGTGTGCAGCACACAGCCAATACAATTGCATGTAAAGGCCCTGTAATTCTGTTACCTGCAATCATGGCGTAGGCAGAGACTATCACGCAGGAATTAGTAGGAACGTTTTGCCTCATTCTCACACTTGAGAGCCTTGAATTTAACATTTGGATAAATCCAAATGAGGTTATATACCCCATTATTATAATGTTTATGTGCTATAAAGTTTTAATTTGGTAAATGTAAATATTTAAAATGTACAAAGAATTTTTAAAACATTGCTATTTTGTTCTTTAGCAAACAGCATTAAAAAGCAATTGAGCAAGCAACAATAAACAAACAAAAACAGAGTGGTCCAGGATTCAGTACATGCCAGCAAGGTACAGAGATTATTACCATTACCATTTCCATCTATCTTTAAAAAAAAAAGTGAATTGCACAAGACCATATGTTGAATCACAAATGTAGCTTCTTTAATGTTAGTTGATGTTGAGTTTCATCTCTGCAAGATGAGGAAAGAAAACAAAAGAATTGTCTATCATGGCAAGGCAGGTGCTAGCACTTTGCATC
Organism: Phocoena sinus; assembly: GCF_008692025.1. Taxonomy (NCBI): domain Eukaryota; kingdom Metazoa; phylum Chordata; class Mammalia; order Artiodactyla; family Phocoenidae; genus Phocoena; species Phocoena sinus. The sequence goes on along the minus strand of NC_045772.1, from coordinate 29,329,147 downwards.
CTTGGGAAGATAACCTCTGTTTCGTTACCATTCATTGCACTCAGTCCTAGGGATAGAAAAAGGAATATATCTCCCTTCTCTTACAATTTAGACTTGGGGAGAAAGACCAAAGATTTGATCATTATTTCTATGTACCCTGTACATAATATACTATGTGTTGTATACTCTGTGTAGTAAATGGTAATTGTGTGCAGCTACATAGGTCTCATACACGTGAAATGAGCCTACATGGGGTGATTTTTCTCTGGAGACAGATTGAAGATGAGCACTACTGAACCTAGAGTAGTAAGCATTTTATTGACTCCCTGGCATCCATTCCATCCCATCCCATCCCTATTATATACGATTCATTTGGTTAAGGTGGAATTGACCCCCACCCTCAAATCCAAGTGGCTCCTAATTGATATGAACCAATCAGTGCAATCTTATCCCCTTCACCTCAGTAACACATGCAGTAAACCCAGGTTTAGGCCAAACAGTCTGAAGCCTAGATTCTAGACCAAAGTGATCTGTTCAGATTGGTCCAATCTTATTGAAGTTCAGAACTATTATTTGACTGGAAAACAAGGTCTTTCTCTTGGTGGTATGATATGCAGAAATGAGGTTGAAACCTCTGTATGCCATTTCTCCACAACGAAGGAAGCCAGACTGAGGAGATAGCTCTCAGATACCTGCATGTGTAACTCCTTCAAGTCTTTGTTTTTAAGCCACTAAAAGTCATGGCTCCTAAGCATGAGGAGAGAAGTAGATTGGACTATGACAGGCTTTAAAACAGCATTTCAGGGCTTCCCTGGTGGCGCAGTGGTTGAGAGTCCGCCTGCCGATGCAGGGGACGCTGGTTCGTGTCCCGGTCCGGGAAGATCCCACATGCCGCGGAGCGTCTGGGCCCATGAGCCATGGCCGCTGGGCCTGCGCGTCCGGAGCCTGTGCTCCGCAACGGGAGAGGCCACGGCAGTGAGAGGCCCGCGTACCACAAAAAAAAAAAAAAAAAAAACAGCATTTCAAAATTCCAGAAAAAAAGGAAAAAGGAGATTACTGAATGGGCAATGTAGGCACAAACCATGCAGATGTAGTAGTAGAAGAAAAAAATGCTGTAAGAACAAAACAGGAAGGGTGAGACGGTAATCTGGCTGTTCTCAAGCCTGAATGTTCCCCTTTGGCCCAAATGTCAATTGTCAGCTGCAAATAGGAATTTTGAAGAGGAAATACTAAAAGTTTGAGGCAGTTTGGAAGAAGAGAGAGGAAAAAGAAGAAAGAATACAATTAAGAAAGAAAATGACAAACAAGAGACTATTGAGTTATTTAATTATACTTCTGAGATGGAAAATGACATAAGAAATAAAGATAGAAAATTTTATAATGAATATGGCAAGAACACTTGCTCTACTCCACTTTGATACACCTCCTCTTACATTTTCTCCAGCAGCTATTTCAAATCTGTACCACCTCCAAAAGCCCCATCCAGTCCCTGAATGGCTCACTCTATTAATTTAAATTATTCTCCTACCACAAAAATGTGAGACCATCAGGGACCAAATGACTCAGCATTCTACCATTATAATGACAATAGCATCTCCATCCCCAAGAATCTTTTTTTTCCTTCTCTCAAGTCTCCAAAAAGAAGGTTCCACATATCTATGTTGAGGCTAAAAAACTCCATTTGTACTCTTCATCTCATCTCTAAACTTTGGTTTATCTGTTTTCCCTTCAAACTCTTATTTTCTACAGAATCCTTCCTTTCAGCTCAGATATATGCTTAATCTCTATCTTTGAGAAATTTCTCCAATACAGTATATTGCTTTCTAGCTAGCTTTTCAAAAAAATAAAATAACATAAAAGTTTCCACTTGCTTCTTCCACTCATACAATATTATGGAAGCCGCACTGACAGAGAATAAATGATTTGAATATCAAATCCAAAGAACTTGGTCTCACTATGACATTTTATTATTTAATTATTCCTTCTTTGTAGAAACTCTACGCCCTTTGTTTCTCTGACATTTTCTTTTGGTTCTCTTCCTACATATAGGATTCATTTGCTGGAAACATTTTTCCCTGCTATTTAAATTTCTATGTTTCTGACTATATATCTCTTCTCAGTCTCTATCTTCTTCCCTAGGGAACCTAATTCCCAAACCTACATGCTGGTACCTTTCAACTTTATATCTCTACTTAGGCTTCTCTGCAAATTGTCTGACCATAGAAACTATTGCCTACTAGGTATTTGCACTAAAATATCTCACTAGAAGTTACGTTTTCTCCACTCATCACTGAGCTCTTGTTTCTGATTTCCTGGCTTGGTTAGAGACAGATAGTCTCCCAAGCAAGAAATACGGGAATCAAGTCAACAGCTACCCTTCATTAGTCGCTAAGCTTATAACCATCTTGTGTGCACTGCTACAATAGCTTCCTATTAAATTAGCCTTCTTACTTCCAATCTCACTCTCTTCCATCCTTTCCTCCACATGCTGCCAAGAGGGATATCTCTAATCATGTCACTTTCTTGTTCAAAATTCCCTCAACATCTTCCCATCACCTGCAGCATTAAAGCTAAATTATTGCTAAATGTCTTCAGTAGGCGTATAAGAACCTGCATGTTTTTGTTCCTATATACTTGTCCAGCCACATCTAGCTTGTTAATTAACTGCTTAAAATTCTCTACTTAATGCTGCTTCAAGTTCTTGAACTTTTGTGCATGCTATTCCCTCTGCTCTGACTGGTCGTCTCTTTCTCTTTTCAACTCTGAAACGTTCCTATGTATCTTTCAAAACCTAGCTAAACATCATCTACTCAAAAAAATGTGACCTCTGTCCCCAGACAAAAATCCATCCCCCCCCCACTATATTATCACTGTAAATATCTTAAACCTACTTCTTGTACTTTTCACAAAATACTGCCATTTTTGTTCACCATCTCTCTCTCCTGTTAGTCCATAACCACTTGAAGGTAGAGGCTTTGTCTTACTTATATAGTTTCTATTCCCATAACCTAGAACAGTCTGATTCATATTTTATCTCAATAAAGGCTGGTTCAAATAAATTAAATTTCAATACATACAAGATTTTTAAAGAGAATGTATGTTATATGAATGCACTCAACTTAGTAAAGCAACGAGAGGAGCTGTTAGTAATGGGTCATTTAGGAGCCTTGATTATTATGTCTTATTTGTGGCCTATAGAATATTTTATGTAAGCTTCCAAAGAAGCTTTTATATAAGTTTCAGATAATGGGAGAACATGGATTTATTTTGGAGACCATACAATTACAAAAGGATTAGGACTTCTTCCACATAGCAGATCAAGAATAAAGACTTCTGTTCCTCATTTTCAGTAATGCAACAGTGGATGAAGGCCCAGCTGGGTCCTGGTAAAAGGATATCAGTATATATCAATGGTTTCAGGAAAAGTAGCAGATGGATTAAGAGTTTTAGCTGGAAAATGAGTGAAGGAAAGGGAGCTGTTGTAAGGGCAAGATGATGCATATAGCCTAGATACCAAGTATTGTTTTAGTCAACTGACGTGAGCAATTTTGGTGGAAAAAGACATTCTACAGATGTGGCTGAAGACGTATACATACAGTAAGTTCAGCGTGGGGCATTTTATTTTATACAAAAAAAGCATTGGATTTGGGAGTGAATTTTAACTAAATCTTATACGTAGAGGCACTGAAAGTAAACAAATCATTGACGAGGCAAAAAGAAATTAAGGATTTTCTTTCAGAGTTGAGAAAGTGAAGATTTGGACATTTCAATAAATATAAATTGTGACAGCACTGAAAGTAAACAAATCATATACAGTAAGGTAAAAAAAGATTAAGGATTTTCTTTCAGAGATGAGAAAATGAAGAGTTGCAGATTACAATAAATATAAATTGTGAAATGTTGAATTAAAAATGACACCTGTAATCAAGTTCTTTCTTTCTTTTCTTTCTTTCCTTCTTTCTTTCTTTCTTTCTTTCTTTCTTCCTTTATGGCTGTGTTGGGTCTTCATTTCTGTGAGAGGGCTTTCTCTAGTGTGGCAAGTGGGGGCCACTCTTCATTGCGGTGCACGGGCCTCTCACTATCGCGGCCTCTCTTGTTGCGGAGCACAGGTTCCAGACGTGCAGGCTCAGTAATTGTGGCTCACGGGCTCAGTTGCTCCGCGGCGTGTGAGATCTTCCCAGACCAGGGCTCGAACCCGTGTCTGCTGCATTGGCAGGCAGATTCTCAACCACTGAGCCACCAGGGAAGCCCCTCAAGTTCATTTTTGACATTTGGCCTCTAAAACCTTTTTCTCTTTTAGGTAACTTCTCTACCTGGTGAGTCTTGGTAGGGACAGAGATGGCCTCCAGGAGAAGTGAAAACTCATTTTCTCAGACACAATCTCCCCAGATTCTAACACTTCAACTCAAAGATATTTAATGCAAAGAAACAGGACTAATGAGATATCCATGCAGGCAAGAGCAGGGCAGCAAATAAAGATGCATCAAGTTCCAAAGCAGCCAATGGTTGTGATTCTGTCAGCCTGCCCAAGCAGTAGCATTCATGGTTTCCACAGTACAATAGCTGCACCGGTGCACAGTGGTGGTTGCATAGAGGTCTGTATGGAACCAATTCTCTGACATCACTTTAGAGATTGTTCCTGATAGTGTAGTCTCTAAGCACAACTTCTAAATATTCTTTTAAAAATTCCTTTTCTCTTTACAGTGGCCTGGGTTGGTTTATGATATCTAAAATGAAGAAGCTTAACTGGTCATCTACCTTTCTAACTAATTCAGAACTGTAATCTCCTATTGAACATTTACTGTGTGCACAGGGAACTACATTATGTCCTGGGGTGAGCAGGTTCGGAAGAGGTGAATACTGAAATGTAAGACACAGGTCGGCTCTCAGGGGCAAGCAGCATAAAACAACCATAAACTGGGGCAGGATGATGTAAGTCCTATGATGAAGTACAGGCTGTTCAGTACAGAAGAAGTAACAATCATTTCTGACTGATGGAATCATGGGGGGCTTCATAGATGAGATAGGTTTTTAATTAAGTCTAGAAGAATGAGTAAGTTTTTTTGTTTTGCGGTACGCGGGCCTCTCACTGTTGTGGCCTCTCCCGTTGCGCAGCACAGGCTCTGGATGCACAGGCTCAGCGGCCATGGCTCACGGGCCTAGCCGCTCTGTGGCATGTGGGATCTTCCCAGACTGGGGCACGAACCTGTGTCCCCTGCATTGGCAGGTGGACTCTCAACCACTGCGCCACCAGGGAAGCCCCCATGAGTAAGATTTTTGATAGGGAAATGCCTGGAGTGAAGAAGGTAGGGGTTCCTACTGAGGGATGCTAGGCTTAAGGAACATTATATTCAAAAGCAAAGAAGAGGAAGTAGAAAATATAATGGATCAAGATGTAGGCCATTGTTTCATTCAACTGTAATCAAGTACTGAGGAACATGGTCCACTTTCAAGATGGTCTAATTATTTTTAGAAACAAGAGAGTTCCCAGGCACACACATGGGAGGACCTGGGGTTCTCCCACAAGCCTGAGGTCTGAGGGTCACATTTCCAGGTGTCTGGGAAGTGTGAACAGTTCAGTGTCTTGTAGACCCAAGTTCCTCGAGTAGCATCAGGTATACTAAGCCTACCTGAACCTGGTGCTTGTCTCGTGCTATACAGAGTTGCACAAATCATTGAGTCAAACAATAATTTTCAATTTTTTTTGGAGTAGAAATAATTTCTTCAAAATAAATACTATTCAGAAGTCTAATATTTAAAAGAGATAAAGAGGATCTTCTCTGGCAGATGGAAACAAGGGTGATGTCACAGCCCTGCTCTCTGCCCCTTTCCCCCTCCTCACCATATCATATGCTTTGACACTTCACGTTGGAACTTCTAAGAATTTGGAGAATTAAAGTTTCTAAACCACCAGGTTATGCAGAAATGGAATTCTATAGAAAAAGTCAGAGACTGCCTTAGGAGGAGATGTGATGGAGGGAGTCATACTGACATCTGATTTCTAAATGAGCTATATCAAAGTCTCTTTGAATCACCTAATCTATATTGTGATATAGAGAGGAGAAAATGAACAAATAAGCTACATGTAAAGAGTTTATGAGAGCTCACTAAAATTATGAGAAAAAGAGAAAAAATACATGTTATAATTTGGGAGATAAAGACATTATTGGATACAAAATGATAATAATAATAAAGACCAAGATACTACTGTGGAAAACTTGTTGTCAATGGCTATAGAAGAATTAAAAACATGGGCATAAATATGTATTTATTGCTTTTATAATAAAATCATCTGTGATAATTATAACTGAAGTTATGCTTTTTAATGCTAACAATGTATAAAATAATATAATGAGTGAATCTTTGATTTCTTTGGGTTCAAGACATTATGAAGAATACACTAAGCTGTCAACGTGAGGATTCTTGTGCCAGACCACCCAGGAGCTAATTAGACTCAATAACGGGTGTCTTCTGTTTGCATGGTCGTGTGTCTGTATTCCCGGAGAAAGAAGTTTTCAGAATGTGTTATATTAAACTATACACATATGCCCTGAAGCATGTAGTGAGTTCAAGCATGTTTATTCACTCTTCCATGCCAAACCAGGCAGGGAGAGATGTTTCTAAATCTCCTTTAAAGCAACAAATCAAAGTGCTTTCCTGGCAAGGATTCTTTGGGGAATGGTGATCTAGGGTCCCAGATTACCACCTAGGAGTAACACAAAACTAGTTACAGATTAACCCACTTTTTTCCTTTGCAGTAAGTCTCAGTTGTGCTTCTCCTCAATTATAGAAGAAGTAAGAAGACTAAAATAAGAGTTAAAAAAGAAAGTCAACTAAGGTGTCACTGAGGATAGATAGGAGAAATTGGTTATTGCACAATGTTAGGAATAATTTCCATTTATAAAAATAGGTATGGGTATGTGTATATTTATATAAAGCTCACACCATGTTGCCAAGCAATGTTTTAGGTACGGTTGAGGTCCCTACCTTCTAGTAGGGTAAGATAGTCAATGAACAGGGAAACAAAAAGGTAAACTTGGAATGCAATAAGTGGTATAGAGAAAATACACTGGGTGATATAATAATAACAAGGAAACGGTTTTATTTCTTTAAGTGTTTTAATTAATTTAATTTATTAGCTTCATTATAGAGAGTGTTGCCAAGGGAAGGCCTTTCTGAAAAGATGCTGCTAGAGCACGGTGCTAAGTGAAGTGAAGTTTGGTGTCACGTGAAAGTTCTAGGGAATGAATAGTTCAGGCAGAGGATCAGCATATGTAAATCTCTGAGCACAAAATGGATTGGTATTTTTGAGGGAAGAGTATGAAGTGCAATGAGTTAGGTAGATAATGGTGTGAGGAGGGTAGAGAGCTAAGCAGAGTTCAGAACATGCACAGCCTTTTAGGTCATGATAAAGAGCTGAATTTAACTCCAAGAAAATGTGGAAGACACTTTAGGGTGTTAGTAGGGAAAAGTGACCTAGACTGGTTGGTTTTATAAAAGAACCCTTTGGTTGCTGCCGGGAGAATGAAACATGCTAGTGGAATGTATGGGAGAAAGGAGATTAACTAGAGCCTACTGGAAGAAGGTATATTCCAGAAGAACTTTGGAGGTGAGATTGGTGGATTTTCAGACTGTTTAAATGTGGCAAATGGGGTCGGGGCTCCTAAGGGGAAAGGGAAGGCTCTAGAACAATCACGATTTTGACTTAAACAACTGTATGCATTTGCCTTCCATTTACTGAAATGGGGATGGGTATGGAGGAGAATCAGGTTTGTGGAAGAAACCAAGAGTTCTCTGTTGAGTCTGAGATGTTTCTGAAACATCTAAGTCAAAATGCCAAGTATACAGATAGACATACCAGCAGGGCTCCCTCATACAGCACTTGTGCAGCTAATTTCATTACACAAAGGCACTCAGTGGCATATCCCCAGAAGTGGCACTTTTTAAAAACTCTACACAATGACCCAGGATACACACTAGATGTGTCACTGGTCACTGCTATGATGTGGGTCCAGATTCTAAGCCTCAATACCCAAAATGTCTTCCAAATCTAAAATTAATTTATAGTATGCAGGACTTATAAACATTAGAATTTTCCTCCCTTTAAGCATTCTAATCTATAACATGCAGTATATTTCCATTATGTCCAATTGGAGATATTTTATTACTTAGACTTTACCTTAGGTGGCCTGCCTGCTCTTATTTTCAAATGATTAATCCTAGGGGTTATATTGCAGAAGACTGTTCTTTATTTGACCTGAAGCATTCCTTCACTCCTAAAAGACAGACAGGATGTGGCCTAATAGGAAAGGGTTCACGAAGCTCCAGCTGCAGTACAGCTGGCATCCATTCTCTGCCTATTGCTGGCAACAAGGCCGGGAGATGGCTGCTCTCCTGGGCATGTCAGACTCTGCAGCTGGGAAGGTGCATTTCTCTGGGAATAGCCTCTAGTTGGGGCCCCAAAGTGGGTGGTATGTTTATCTTTCCCCTTGAAAGACAAAAGGTCAACTAAGAACACATGTTTCTATGACAACAATAAATTCAAAGGAGATGCTAAGTCCCAGCAAGTGTGGACATGGGGGAATAAGGAGAGAGAAGTTGGCCTAATTCTGGAGTATAGGTCTTGATAGTACCTTGAGTTTCTTTTTATTTCAACTTAATTTCCTTCTGAATTTATACAGGATGAAAGGCTTTGGTGAAGCAAATATGTGAAGAAATGAATAATGCCCCAAAGAATGTAGTCTGCTCACCACTTAAGAGGTCTTAATTTGGTAAAACAAACTAGTGATCTTACATCGGTAAGTGATGTTATTGATTCTCAATGGGTATGTTACTTGTCAGTATTAGAAATGACTTAATTTAGTTTACCTTCTGCCTCTATTGAAAAAACACTTCGTAAATGTGTTATTTTTATTTTGTCCTTTGTGTTTTCAATGGTCCAACATATTTTATCCTGCCATGATTTTGCTGGTTTTCAGTGCATGGGCACCAATACATGAAATGTGGAATACTTCATCGACATTGCATAGTAAGATAAGAGGAGAAAAACAATGGGAAAATCAAATGGAAGGAAAATTCTATTCAGAATTCTTACTATTTAACAGGAACAGAGAGAGTAGAAGTGGTAATCATGTAGAAAAATAACACCTCCAGAAGAGCATTATGTGTCATTTCTTTCAACGTATAAAAATGGAAAGAAATACGCCACCGAGTATTACAAAATGTTCTCTCCAATTATTTTAGAAATAGATAAAAAGAGACACCAAATAGAATTTATTTATTTTAAAAATCACAAATCCAATGCATACTTCTTATGAATTCCTCAAAAAAGTCAGAGGAATATGGAGAAAAGGTAAATTCTTTTCACTGCTGTCTCTTCATTCCCACTGTAAAAAAGCAACCTGGGTTAGAAGTTTGTTGTGTAGTCTTCCAGAGCTGTTCCAATTGCACTTTAGGGGACTTGGAGAGGAGGCAGCTTGAGGTAGTGGAAAAGCACCAAGATGGAAAAGTCACTTCCCAGGTCTGCCTCTCTGTGGCTTTTGGAGGATCAATTAACTTCCCTGGGACTCTGTGATTCCTGAGGTGCAAAATGAAGCGGCTCCTGGGAAGATGGAGTGGGATTTACCACCAGCTATGGTGTACTGGAAGTCTGTAAAGATATTTTGGCGATTTTGTCAAAATGACTAGGAGAGACGCCTCACGTCTGTTTCCCTGAGAACAGGGATGCCAAGCATTTCCAAACACAATAAAGAATTTTCTTAGTCTGAATCTCAGTAGTAGCCTCTACCCCAGGAAAAAACTAGACTATTTCGGAAGTCTCTTCCAACTGCCAAGGCCTGACATAGAACAGTTATTGGTGATATCGACCAATACCAACACTTATTGGCTTACCAAGTGAATCTCCTACCTAGAAACAAAATTTTTGTACATATCATAAACGTTATATTTACATTAAAATGGTTTTCTTTGTTTTCTAAGCCAATATGAAAGGTCATTTATCAGTCTAGATTTATTCTTTATTTTGGTGATCTCTCAGCTTGCATTTTGCTCTTATTTACATTATTAAGATACTCTGTTATCTGGAAGCACTTGTTTTGATTATTCTTTTCCTTCCTTTTTTCTTTTGGTATTATGTGCATCTCATTAGTTTTTTTTTCATTTTTCGTAGAAGTTTCCCTCTTTTATCACACACGCAAATATCAAGAAAACTTATTATATGTATTAAATGTGCACTGCAGCCTAGAAGCCTCAAAGCTAAGCTGCATCTAAGTGATTTTTAAATGATTATTTAATATTCAGTTATTTTCTAAAATGCTCCATGAGGGTCCAGTAGTCAAACCCTCCTATTAACTGTATTTCAATAAAGCAAGTTTTATAAACTGGCCTAATAACAATAACGATAATAGTCAGGAGGTACAGAGCAATACTTTACATCTGTAGAATGTAAATGGAAACCTATAGCTCATTTCTTCTAATGCCATCAGAAGAATCATCTTATGAGAGCCTCACAACAAATTCAAGAGGCTGGGTAGGCTAAGTACCACTATTTTCATTTTGTATTGAAGAAAGGAAAGGAACAGCACATAGTTAGCTTGACGTCCAAAGCTGCTTCTTATAACAAACTCATTTTCTTCAAGGGTTTAAAAAATGCCAACGTGAACCTTTTTTATTGCAAATACACTTCATCTGGCAAGATTCTTTCACACAGCAATAAATACCATTTGTTATCTTTGAGGGAAAGCCAGCAGGTCTCCTTCCTAGTCTTGGGGTAAACAGAAGGCTGCCTGCTTGCCTTGGGTATGCTCTTGGTAATTAGAGAATTTGTGGTCTGTTTCACTTTAAGGACTTTCTGCAAAATAGTAGTTCCTTTTTTCCTCAGCTTTCTACAGAGCTCTGTGTTGGAAGCATCTCGTTGAGTATTCTTCTCTCTTCCATGGGGATACTACTGAGAAAATCCCTAAGATCTAGGGATCTTAGTGAGCTGGAGCAAAAGAATGTCTGGATAAGGAATTAATCCATATACTGAATGAAAGCCTTGAGTTTTTATCTCTATTCCAATTTGAACTAAAACAAAGATCAAGCAAAATCCTTTGACTTAATGTAAATACATCTTACAAGATTTTCAGTTGAAAATCTTAAAGATCAAGTAAAAAATTTCTTTTTCTCACCCCCTTCTACTCAAGCCTGCACTACAATTTATTTGGCCAAGAGTAAGATATTAAAGCTTGAGTTTTCACAGCCCAGTTTTCTTCCCACTTCAGCTAAAGAATATTTTGTCTTGCTAACAGACTTCTGGGTCCTTCTATGTAAATGAAGACTGTAGCAGATCAGGGGGTAGAATAAAGGAAATGGAGGAAAAAATATAACATAAGCAAAGGTGAAGGGAGAGTTTGAGGTAGATCAGAAAGATGAGACATTTAGGAGAGCAACTTCTTTGTGGGAGATGTTTTAAAGTAAGAAATATGATGAAAGGACATATATTAGAAGTTTTTTCTAGGTGTTAAGAATATACTCTCCATCTCCCCCTTTTTGGTAATTTCAAGAGAGAACTCAGTAAAAATGCAATATGTTTTGAACTGCTTCTTGGTTGACAGGGCTGTCGTTTGTTTGAAAGTGATGTTGGTACAAGACAGTGAGAAAGCAGGTTTTTATATACATTTAAAAGTTGACATTTTCTTTATGGAAAAGTCATGAGTGCGCTCATCATACATTCGAAAAAGTCAACTGTCTACTCCCCAGAGTTGAAATTTTTTCACATAACTACTATCAAGCAACACTAAGAAGAAAGAGAAATGACAATGAATTACAAACGCTAATCACAAATATTTCTATATCCATTTTTGTTTATTTTTACTTAACTCTCTTAAGTATTTTTTTCTTTTCTCCATTTTATTGAGATATTATTAACATATATGTATGTTTAAGGTATACAACATGGTGATTTGATACACGTGTATATTGTGAAACAATAACCACAATCCCCTCAAAGAATTATCTCTTTTTTTTTTTTTGGTGTTGATGGCATTTAATATTTACTCTCTTAACAACTTTGAATTATATAATCTTTGAATATTTTTACTTAATCTTTATTTTTTTATTCTTTTTACGCTCTGAAACTATCCCTGATATTGGTACTCACTCATGTTGTGAAAAATGCAAAATTTGGAAAATTAGAACTATTCATGTTTTTCAAGTTGATTCAATATTTGAATATCCACTCTGTTTCCAGAATGTGGGGGATATAAAGGCAAACATGAGACATTCACTGCCTTTACTAAGGAAATATTATAAAATACACTGGCACACATCCTATACAATAAAATAACTATTTCACACACTAATCTAAGTCTGGACAAACAGAGTGGAAACAAGCTCCCCTAAAATTATGTTGTTACCTCCATTTACTATTCACTGAGTCCTGAAAGAGTTTGTGAAGACAAGACATATGTCCATTTCCTGCTTACTTTATGACTTTATTAAAGACTCACCTTTAGTTAATTATTTTTTCTAAAATGTGAATTATTTATTTCTCCCTAAAGTCACATATGCTGACCAGAAGTCTCTACTATCCTAGGAATGATGTGTTTTTCAAGCATCACCATTTCTCCTAAGAAAACTTCCTGGAACTTAGGGAAATTGGGTAGAAACTCTATAAAATCCTCTTAGTTTCATTTCTTGTCCTGTCCAGGTGGTTGTTTTTCATCATCGTTTTTCACATCTTACCCTTCAGGCAGTTTGATAAATTGTTACTTTTATGCCTGCTTAGGACCCCTCTTCTGAAAAATGAAATTAAATTCAAAAAGATGTTTACAATAGTGATTTCTATAACCGGAACCAAGCCAAGGTTCTGTGTGTTTTATATTCAGACTAGTTATGAAAACTTGGCATCACTTGTGTCTCTACCTCCAAATCTGTGAACACATATGATAACTGATTTGTGTATGTGGTTTTAAAAATAAAACCTTGGAGGCCAAACCACAAAACATCTTTTGTGAAGTTAACAAATCATTGGGTATTTTGTAACTGACTCACTGTCAGTCATCAACAAAAGCTCCTACCTTTAATTTTGACCCTCTGCCTTTGTTTTATTACTTTAGTTGAATTACATCTTTCCCCCAAGGTCACTGCTTACTTGGCAGCCCTCATAAGTGGTGGCTGTTTTTTCTCCCACATCCTTCATAAACCTAGACTGGCTCTTTTCTATCCCAAACACTCCAACCAGGTGTCTTCTCTCCTCTTTCAGAAGCTGCTCATTCCAGGCCACTCTCCATCGAATGTCTTATTATCAGAATACTAAACCAATTTTTTATTTTTCTCTTCTACCAAGCCCTAGATCACTCTATTCATTTCTTAAAGAGTTTCCTACCCTATTCATTCTTTCCACCATTACTTATGTGATCATTCATGATGACTTCAATAGCCACATAAATAATCCTTCCAATTGTTCGCCTCTCTGTTCCCTGACATCTATTTTTTTCCTTGTCCTTGTCCTTCACCCTATCCCATTCAACTATTCTCACAGTCATACTTTAGACTTGGTCATTATCAATAAATGCCACTCCTTTTTCTTGATTTCAGTTAGCCCACTTTTGACCTCCATTTCCCTAGTATCCCATCTCTGGCAATCCTATAACTACTAGCCCTGTGAACTTTTCACTGTTTCTACCATGTCCATACTTTTCATTTAGTTTAGATTTCATTATCTACATTATAATCATTACTTGACACATATTTTCAATCACATTGTCCTCTCCTTTCATCTCACCTGGCTAGCTATACCCATAACCTTGGTTAAATCCCCTTTTCATCTACTCAGAACCTGGATCCACATAAACTAAATATGCTGGAGAAAAACAGAAACATCCATGTTGGGCTTCCCTGGTGGCGCAGTGGCTGAGAGTCCGCCTGCCGATGCAGGGGACACGGGTTCATGCCCCGGTCCGGGAAGATCCCACATGCCGCGGAGCGGCTGATCCCGTGAGCCATGGCCGCTGAGCCTGTGCGTCCAGAGCCTGTGCTCCGCAACAGGAGCGGCCACAACAGTGAGAGGCCCATGTACCACAAAAAAAAAACCAAAAAAACCAAAAAACAAAAAACATCCATGTCACTAACCCTAAGTGAGTCTTTGATGATAATAGCAATTATATCACAATCCCCTAGTCCAGTCACTTTCTGATCTCCCCCAACTTACACAATTTTCCTTCACCCTCATTCTTAGTTGATGCCTTTGGGTCCGATTCCACTGAGACAATAGAGGCAATCAAAAGCCTACACCCACATGTTCTCACCACCTCATCTCCCCATATACCTGCTTGTATTTGCTTTTATTATTATGGAGGTTCTATTATTGTTCTCAAGACAAACCCCTCAGTTTACTGCCCATTCAGGGCATTTCTCCAGCATGTAACCCTTATCTCTTCAATACCTTCATTTTTACCTTCTCTACTGGGACATTCCATTTGACTTAAAAAATATGCTATAGACCTTCACACCTTAAAAGTCCTTTTTGATTTCACATTCTCTTCCAGCTATCACCCCGTTTTTCTGTTTCTCTTTATAACTTTACTCCTCAAAAAAACCGTCAATATTTGCTATCCTTATATATTTTCTTCTTTCTCTTATTGAATCCATTCACCCACCACCACCACCACTACTCCACTAAATATTTTCTTGATATTTTGGCCAGTGATCTTCTTTTCCTCACTAGGACATTTTATCATGATTTTCAAAGCAACTATACACCCAAATTTTAGCTCTAGCCTGGACCTGTCTCTCAAAACCCAGACTCATATAACCAGTTGTTCTCTTGACACTCCTTTTCTTCAAAGCCCTCACAAGGATACACAATTTCATTAGAGTAAATGCTAGTTGCTTACAGGCCCTATAAAATTAGGCTCCTTCTATCTCACTGACCATATCTCCTAAAACAATTAAGCAACTCCAGGCACACTGGCTTCCTCCCCATTTCCCAAACACATTAAGTACAGCCTCATACGTGGGTCTTTGCACTTGCTCTTCTGTGCCCTTGGAAATGCTCTTCCTCTAGATATCTGATAGCAACCTTCTTACCACCTTCAGGTCTCATCTACCTTCTCAGAAGCCACCCTTATGTTCTTTCTCAAACAGCAACTCTCCCCTACTCCTTGCACTTCCACTCCCCCCACCCATCCTACTTATTTTTTCAGAGCACTCAAGACTCTGACATATTATATGATTTATTTGTACATTAGTTTATTAATTTCTCCACTCATATTAGACTAGAACTGAAGAAAGGTGGAGATGCTTTTGTTTACTGCTATATCCTCAGCTACTAAAATATATAGTATACATATTATATGTGTACAGCACATATGTACCACATAGTAAACATGCAGTATATATTTGATGAATGAATTACTGATTTCCTCCCCTTTGAAAAGTGGGTTATAAGATATATGCAGGATGAAGTCAATTCAGTATTTTGAAATTGATTATATAAAACTATGATATAGAAACAGCTCTAACCTGGAAATGTGACTAGCTAAGGTATTATTTACTTGAATTCAACTGAATATGTCTTTGCCCTTTACCATGTAAATCCTGATACCAGATTTTAAATGAAGTGCTACTTTAATGGTGTCAGATATACAGGAGAATGATTATAGCCTTTTTGCCAATTTACCCTGTTGATAATGTTACTAAAATTTTGTCAGGTTTTTGTTTGTTTCAGGCCTTGTCTCCTTAAAGAAAATAAGACTGATTGCCTCAGAAGAAAACCAAGCATGTATCATTGTTCCTAAGAGGGTATCTCTTGTCAAAGTCACTAAAAAGGGTTTTGCTTTGAAGGCGTCCCCTCAAGTGAAGAAAAGCATGGATTCAAGGATAAAGTACTCACTCTGTAATCAAGCCATCACTGTCTGTGTAACCACCTCCCTCCTGCATTTGTGTGATTTCAAAGGAACACACCAGTGCCTCTCTCTGTTTCTGAGCACCAGGACATGTGCATCACTAGGGGGCTTGTCAATCATCGCAAACTCCCAATCAATAATAAATACCTGGTGCAACAACTATCAGCCACCATTACAAAATGATAATAATAATAAATCAACTTTAACATCAATTTTATTAATTCCATCAACAGAAATACTGCTTGTATACTTTTAATTATGAGTTAGATTTGGCTTAAAACTAGTAGCCATTTGGTTATTATAATGCTATTAAAATTCAACTCTAAAAATCAGAGCTTAGTAATAAATTCTAGGAGGAAATAAAACATATTTCCCCTCATGTCTCTGAGTATTATATAAAAACAAAAACAACCACAACAGTAATAGCATTTATTATTTTATGAACTGACACAGTGCCCCAAGAGCAGTGTTATTTTTAAATCTATTTATTGCTATAATGCTAATCTACACTAGTATATGGAAAGACTTCAGAAAGTAGCAAGATCTAAGCTGAGACACAAAATTTAGTAGGAAACAGTTTAAAAAAATGATTTGGGCTTTGGGTAGGTAGGAATGAGTAATAGAAGCATAAGGAACAGCAATTCAAAGGCCTAGTGGTCAGAGAGAATATAGCAAATAATGCAGATTATCCATATGGAATTCATGCATGTAGTTTTTCAGGCCTATAGGTGCAAAAATGTCTTGGAGTGAGGATGGACAAATGGTCAGAAGAGAACTTCAAACTTAGTTAAGAGGTAAACCATTAAGAGGTTTGTAAGCCACAGATACCTTAAAGATTTTGGATTTTATTTAGAACAAAAGGTAATTATTGCTCATTTCCTTTCACTTCTTTTTTTTTCTACCCCACTTTTTCTTTCTCTTCTCTGCTTTTTTTCTCCTCCTTTCTTTCCCCTCATGTCTTCCCCTCCCATATTTTATTTAAGCACAAGAAGTATCATTTCTTCATTCAAGAAATCTTTATTGCACACCTTGTACATATAAGAAATCTGCTAGATCCTGAGAAAATTTTCTGAGCAAGACAGGCCTAAATCCATCTCTCATGAAACTAGAGTCTGGTGAACAAGCTTGACATGTTCAGGGAACTGAAATAAACCTAGTGTCACTTAAAGTTAGAAGTAGGGAAGTATCATGAAATGAGGTTAGAAAAGAAAGCAGGAACACATCACAGGGGGTGTTGTAAATTAGGTAAGGAATTTTAGTCTTTATGCTAAGAGCAGCGGAAAGCCATCAAAGTGTTTTAAGCTTTGAGATGATATGATTTATGTTTATGAAAGATCATTGGCTTTGTGTAAAGAATCTATTGCTAGAGGAGAGGAATGGTTAAGGACACATCAATAAGATGCTATTGCTATATTCTTTGTAAAAAAGGTGGTAACTTGGAACCAGAAGGTAGTGGTGGTGGTAGGAGAGGGTAGTATTGCTGGTGGTGGTAGAGGTGGATCAGAAGAGGAGACAGAGACCTGGTATTGTTTGAAAGAAATGTAAATGATAAACACATCAGAAATTGTGGTCTAACTGTACCCATAAAAACATAATTAAATAAACAAGCTTCCTTCTCTGGCTTTCAGTAAAGTAGCTGATATATTTTTTATTTTTAAATTTCCTCTCTTCTTATTTACCTTCTTTAATGTGGTTTCCATTCCTCTATGTCACTAAAATGGTTTTTAATATGGACTCAAATATCCTCAGTAACATTCAAACTCCTGCTTATTTTCCAATCTTGACTGCTTAGGACATCATTAAATTGCCTCTTTCCAGAGCACTGTATTCTGTTGACTACCATGACAATAGTATCTCCTTTTACCTCTATGGCTACTTTTTTCCCTGTCTCTTGGTTATCTTCTGGTCGTTAAATATTGAAGCTAGTCATTGTTCAATCCTAGGCCCTCTCCTGTTCTCACACTATAGTCTATCCCCATGACATCTTAATTAAGGTCATGCCTCTAAAGTTTATATCTCCAATCCATACAACTTTTCTGAATTCCAGACTCAAATCTAACTGTATATGTTAGATTCCCATTTTAATTCTTCACTAATACCTCAAACTTAATGTGCCCATTCACAGACAGGGAAGAATAGAGAAGGACAAGGTTGGGGCCCAGGCAGATATGTGTGATTGAAGGTATCAGTGACTTATTGAAGGAGATTGAAGGAGAAAGTCTTTGGAAATAAAGTCAAGAAACTGAGAAGCCAGGAAATTGGATCTGTTTCCCATAAGAACACTGAAGGTGTCTAGAAAAATAGCAAAAATCCTTAACAAAATACTTGCAAACTAAATTCAACAGCGTTAAGGATTATGCACCATGACCACGTGGGATTTATTCCTGGAAAGCAAGGAACGTTCAACATACGAAAATTGATCAATTTAGTACATCACATTACCAGGATGAAGAGAAAAAAATACATGATTATCTCATTTGATGCAGAAAGAAGCATTTGACACAATTCAACAACTTTTCATGATATAAAGACAAAAAAGAAATAGAAGAAAACTACCCCAACATAATAAAAGCTATGCATGAAAAATCCACAGTGAACATTATACTCAATAGTAAAATACTGAAAGCTTTTCTTCTAAAATCAGGAACAAGGCAAGGATGCTTGCTTTCACCACTTTTATTTAACATAGTACTGGATATCCTAAACAGCAACTGAGCAAGAAAAAATAAATAAAATGCATCCAAATTAAAAATAAAGAAGTAAAATGATCTCTGTTCACAGATGATATGATCTTATATACAAGAGTCCCTAAAGACTCCAAAAATTTTGTTTGAGCTAATAAAACAAATTTATCAAAGTAGTGGAATACAAAGTCAACACACAAAAGTCAGTTGCATTTCTATACACTAACAATGAACAATCTGAAAAGGAAATTAAGAAAACAATCCCATTTACAATAGCATCAAAAAAATTAAAACTGAGTAATTAGCCAAGGAGGCGAAAGACACAATGAACACTATAAAGCATTACTGAAAGAAAGTAAAGGCATAAATAAATGGAAAGACAACCCATGTTCACAGACTGGAAGATTTAATATTTTTAAGATGTCAATACTTATCAAAAAGATCTACAGATTCAATGCAATCCCAATCAAAATTTTAACAACACTTTTTGCAGAAATAGAAAAATCCATCTAAAATTCATATGTAATTTCAAGGGACCCCAAATTGCCAAAAGAATTTTGAAAAAGAACAAAGTTGGAGGATTCATACTTTCAGATTTCAAAACTTACTACAAAGTCACAAACTTCCTACAAAGATAATCAAAATAGTGTGGTGCTGGCATAAATACAGACCTATAGACCTATGGAATAGAATAGAGAGCCCAGAAATAAATCTTTACATATATGGTTAAATTAGTTTCAACAAGGCTCCTAAGATCATTCAAAATTGGATATCCGCATGCAAAAGAATGAATTTGGACCCTTACCTAACACATATGCAAAAGCTGACTCAAAATGGATCAAATACCTAAATGTAAGATCAGAAACAATAAAACCCTTAGAAGATACCACAGGGCAAAACTTCACAACATTGGATTTGGCAATGATTTTTTTGATCTGACACAAAAGACAAGGCAATAAAAGCAAAATTAAACAAATTGAACATCATAAAATTTACAAACATTTGTACATCAAAGAACACTATCAACAGAGTAAAAAGCTGACCTATGAAATGCGAAAATATTTGCAAATCATTTCTCTGATAAGAGATTAATATCCAATATATAGAGAAGTCCTAAAATTCAACAGCAACACGAAACAACCTTATTCAAAAATGGGCAAAAGAGTTGATATTTGTCCAAAGAAGACACGACTGGCTAATAAGCAGACAAAAAAATGTTCAACACCACTAATCATTAGGTAAATGCAGATGAAAATCACAATAACTGCATACGTAATAATCCCAAACTGAAAACAATCTTTATGTCCATTAACAATAGAATGGATATACAGCACAGTGACAATAAAGTATCTAAATATACATACTATGAATCTGAAATACATAATGCTGCCCCCACATAGTCAGACACAACAGAATAGACATTGTATTATTCTTTGTGTATATGGTTCAATAAAAAAAAAAGCAAAATATATAATATTCAAAGTTAAGAAAGGGGTGACCTTTTGGGAGAAGGAGAGATAGAAATTTGGAGGTGGCACAGCAGAGAACATCTTGGGTGCTAGTGATAGCCTATTTTCTGATCTAAAAGTGCTAAAAATTGTTACTTAGATGTGTGCTGGGTATTGCTTCATTGAAGTGTACATTTATATTTTCTTGCACTTTGCTATAGAGTGCTCTACTTCTTAATTAAAAAGACAAAAAAAATTCTAAATATGACAAAACTATAAATACCTAGTGACAAAATTCGTAACATAAGTAAGTTGCCTATATGAAATAAACTATAAAATAAAACCTAAATAAATTAGGAGACAACCTAAGTTTCAGAATATATAAAGGCATCCTACAAATTGATACAAAACAACTAAAAAGGAAAGAGTCAGTTGGTAAAAGAGATGGACAGGCAATTCACAGGAGAGACAATTCGAAGACTGAAAAAATTAATTTCAAAGGTGTCAACCAGAGTTCAGAAGAAAATGCAAGTTTAAACAATAGTAAAATACCTGTAACATTCAGGTCTAATAATGTGAGAAAACTGAAACTTTCTTAGCCATATTACTAGTGGGAGGGTGTTAACTGAAACTTTTCTTCAAAATAGTCTGGTAATATCTATTATAATTAAAATTTTATAAGCCCTTTGGCTCTACCAAAATGATAGTACCACATATAAAAATATATGTATTGGGTTGGCCAAAAAGTGCCTTCAGTTTTTAAGCAAAAATAAAAGACACATTTTTCATTTTCACCAAGAACTTTATTGAACAACATATTCACCCTTTTGTTCCACTACCTTCTGCCATTTTTCAGGCAATTTCATAATTCCATCTTCCCAAAACTCTTTATCTTTTTGAGCAAAGAACTGTTCCAGGTGCATTTTACAGTCTTCCAGGGAATTGAAATTTTTTCCATTAAGCAACTTTTATAAAGACCGAAATAAATGGCAATCCGAAGTTTCAATGTCTGGTGAATACGGCGGATGAATCAGAACTTCACAGCCAGGCTGTAACAGTTTTTGCCTGGTCATCAAAAAATATGTGGTCTTGTGTTATCCTGATGGACGATTATGCGTTTTCTGTTGACTAATTCTGGATGCTTTTCATGGAGTGCTGCTTTCAGTTGGTCTACTTGGGAGCAGTACTTGTTGGAATTAATCATTTGGTTTTCCGGAAGGAGCTCATAATAGAGAACTCCCCTCCAATCCCACCATATACACAACATCACCTTCTTTGGATGAAGACCGGCCTTTGGTGTGGTTGGTAGTGGTTTATTTCACTTGCCCCATGATCTCTTCCATTCCACATTATTGTACAGTATCTGCTTTACATCGCCCATCACAATTTGTTTTAAAACTGGAACGTTTTCATTAAGTAGAGAATCGCTTGCATAAATACAGTCAAGAA
This sequence comes from Phocoena sinus, assembly GCF_008692025.1. NCBI lineage: Eukaryota > Metazoa > Chordata > Mammalia > Artiodactyla > Phocoenidae > Phocoena > Phocoena sinus. Next base: position 29,307,700 of record NC_045772.1, on the reverse strand, counting down.
GGTTTTTTTTTTTTTTCTTCCGTTTATGTGGAACCCAAACATCAAAGCAACTAACATAACCAAGCTGATGCAAATGATTTTCAGTGCTTGATTTGGATATTTTGAGTATGTTGGCTATCTCCTGCATGGTATAACATTGATTGTTCTCAGTTAATGTCTCAATTTGATCACTATCAACTTCAATTGGTCTACCAGAACGTGGAGCATCGTCCAGCGAGCAATCTCTAGCACAAAACTTTGCAAACCACTTTTGACACATTCAGTCGGTCACAGCGCCTTCTCCATACACTGCACAAATCCTTTTTTGTGTTTCAGTTGTGTTTTTACCTTTCTTGAAATAATAAAGCATAATATGCTGAAAATGTTGCTTTTTTTCTTCCATCTTCAATATTAAAATGGTTACACAAACGTTCATCAATTTTGATAAATCTTTTTTTAAACACACGTTGATACGACAGCTGTCACATACAATCTAACAAAATTGTTTAGAATGAAGTTAAAGACAACTAAGTGCTACTAGAGCCATCTTATGGAAAAAACTGAACAACCTTTTGGCCAACCCCATATGATGATGTTGTTTGTTTGTTTGCCTCACTGCTTATAATGGCAACATTGGGAACAAGCTGAGTGTTCATCATGGATGAAATAAATCTTTGCCTACTCAACTAAAGGGCTGCCCATAATCCATTGCAAAGTGAAAAAACTTGCAGAAAAATATGGATATATCTTGGTTGCAGAAAAATGTGGTTATATCTTGGTTCTGTAAAAACATTGCCACACAAACCCTATTTTTTTTGCTGGGTTTTCCATTTATGTGAGCATTTTAATATTTTCTGGGGTTGATTCCTAAAGGAACAAGTGGACTGATTCCTTTATGTACTGACAATTATTGCTGAATATAGATTACAGCATACCCTGTATTTAGAAGATAATTAACATTTTGTATTAAACATTTTAATCTAAACAAAACTCTAACTTCTCATTTGAAGACTTGCTTGTTTGTAAAAGTCATTGTTAATCTATTACTCCCAGAAGTGTGGAAGTGGAGGAGCTGGGGGTCAGCTGGAGATGTTTTTATCTTGTTTTTATTCCTCTTTTATTGTTTCATTTGTTATAATGAGCATGTATTTGTACTTTTTAAAATCAGAATATTTATAAAGTAAAATATTTTCTTCACTGATCAAACATGGCGCTTTTCTTTCTTTTCCATGTAACCTCATACTTTCAGCTTCACCCATTGAGAGCTCCCAATACCAGTTGTTTCTTGCCCATTTTCATTTACTTCCCTTGAAATTGGTCTGGCTATGCCAGCTTTTCTTTTATTATAACAGTTATTTACATTCTACAAGTATTTATAGCTTGTTAAGATGGCTCTGTGGCCTAGTTTAAAAGGGGATTCTGGTAAATCCCTTCCACTTACAACACTTTTATCTATTAATTTGCTGTAGTTCATTGCTCTACTTTTGTTTACTTAAAGATTTCATCTAGGCTCTTGATGCTTTGCCAGCACCCAAAGGCACACTTTTCTCTTCATGCATTCCAGTTTCCATAGTACTATTTACTGGCTTGATTCTCTAAGAGACAATCCTTTTATTGAATTTCAAAGACTCTAGATTTAACCCAAGATAAATGTTGAATATTGCTTGGGGTCCTGGAAAGCATTAGACACTCAGTGAAAGAGTGGCCCTACCTCTAAGTTAAAAGCAGCCTGTTTGAAGTTCCAAATGCACATTCTGTGTCAGTGTACACTGTCACCATGAGATTTCTGTACCCTGGGCTCACCTTGACAACCCAAATCCTATTCTTACTGGATAAGTTTCTTTCCTCTGGGAATTCATGTAGAACACAGACTCTAAGATCACTCCGTTTTCCCTCTCGGAAAGCATTATTCTTACTTTAAATTCCAGGCTTTAAAAGTCACAACGGCCCCAAACATCCTCATGGTCAAGACTCTTTTTATGACTCTCAGATGCTACAGAGAAAGCTTAAGCTAGTAAAATCCCATCGAAAAAGCTCAAACCAACCAGTTGTCTAAACAAATCTGCCTCATACCACTCCCACCTCAACATTCAATGGTCCAAGAGTCTGACAGAAAATATCCAGTCTAAACCCTGCTCTCCTCCTCCTTCTCAATGACCACTAGCTTGCTTTGATTTTTTTCATGTGTCTCCTGATCAATATAGTAGCTTCACTCTGAGCTTCTTACCTCTAGTCTCCCTCAGCATATTAATCTTTCCAACATATGTCCGTCGAGGTTATTTTTTCAAAAACAAGAACCCAAGCTTCTCAATTCCTTCCCTAAAGAAATTTGATGTTTCCTTAATACCTAAAAGAAAAAGACTAAAAGGCCTTAACATGTTAAGGAAGTCTCCGAATTCGTTTCTGCTCATCTTTCTGATCTTGACACCAATATTCTGCCAGCATTGCTCTCCCGCAAAAATGACAGGCTTTGTCATGCCTTCTTGCATTTGGATATACTGTTTCCTTTATGGGACTACTTTTCTGACCCTGTTCTGCTTGGTGGAGTCTAACTGATCCTTACAAACTCTACTCAAGTGTCATAAGCTCTGAAGCCTTCCAAACTCCTTTGGGCAAATAGCTGTTCTTCATTTTTGTCTCCATAGTACTGTTCAGAATTCTATTTTAGCATGTATCAAATTGTACTTCAACCATATGGCTCCATATCTTACCTGACTCACTCCTTAAATCAAGAGTTCCTCAAGGGCAGGGATGATAACCTTATACCCACAATATTGGGTTCAGTTCCTGACGTGGGGAAGGAGTCCAGTGTGTGTCTATTTGAGGATTGCAGGAATGACAGAATAAATGGAGTTCTTTCACAGAAATCAGGAGTCTCAATATTCCACAAAGACTCTTGTTAAAACTTGCACAAGTAGGATGAGGAAATGAATCAGGGAGACATCTCTGTTATTTTGTTTAAAGAACATCCTCCCATAAACTTCTGTTAAGATTCAGTGGAAAATGACATCAATTTTCCTCATTTCAACTGTGGGCTAAATAATATTACCAAAACATTCTACTCTTAAAAACTGAAAATTTGGTTTCCAGGCTGCAAAATGTCTCAAACCCTTGTCTCCTTGCACTATTACTAAATCAAGTTTGCCTTTTGTTTTCCACTCAAAATTTGATTTTACGCTGAGTTCTTAGAGCAAACTCTTGTGTTAATGAATTTGTGCTCAAAGTGCAAATTCTGCTGATCGATTGGTGATGTTTTTCTCCTCCATTATAACTATGATTTATCTATTACAATCATTGTATATAACCTGCTAAAGAATTAATTTTTATAGACATTGTGGTAGAATATATATATATATATATATGAAGAGAGAAAAAAAGATTACAATCTTGTCTCATATGTATAGATTTCAGGTAAAGGATCTGATACTTAGAAAGCCTAAGTCACTTACTAGCATGAACAACCATCCTAGTTTGCCCAAGATAAAGAGGGTTCCTTGGATACTGGACTTTCAATTTTAAAACCAGGAAAGCCCCAAGCAAATCAGTAGTTCACTCTGTCACTTATCCAAGGTTATACAATAAGTTGCAGATACAAAGTTCAAGTTCAGTCCTTCATATGCTCCCAAATTTTACATTCATTTTAAATGCTGCCTCTTTGATTTGGATTTCATCCATAATATTTATTTCCACATTGTAAATCATATGGTGTCAATAATTAAGGTTTCCAAGAGTAATAGAGAAATGAAAAAAATTCTAGTGAGGTATTTTAATAGAATTTTAAATTATGTAGTGGTAGCATATTTTGATTTCAGCTGCAGATGTTCCTCTTCTAATTGCATGCCAAAATTACTAGCTAATAGATTTATCTTGCATACTGCTACATTATAAAACTTATCTAATTATTTATGGACTAGTTGTTGAGACTCTCAAATTAGACTATCACTCTACTTTCACTGTGAAAATAGTAGTTCTTCATTTTTTGTGAATGTTCATAAAGCTTTTAATGTCCCTCAATGTGACTCCATTTCTTCCCTCAAACCATGCTTCTCCAATATCAATATTAGAGAGATTTACAATATATGAGGAAGAGTCAAAATGATAACATTTGCATTATATTAAAGAGAAAGGAAACAAGCTAATGGGTGGGTTTTGGGGGATGGGGAAGTATGTTAAGACAAACTGTATGAAGGGACAGTAAAAGTTTAAGAAGGATGGCACATACCATAGAATAGTTCTAGTAATCTCCAAAAGATATCTGAGATTAATAAATTTTTCCTGGTGAAATTTCATCACCAACCTCTGTGCATTTCTAAGCAAATCTGCACCTTTTCCTGCATATAATTTCTAAAGCTTCAATTACTTTTGATTACTTTCTCTCAAGGTATACTTAAATAGAATGTTATAGACATGATTATATTTCCAAATGTGTCTTTAACAAGAATCTAAAACTTGCATATTAATATTAAAAAACATTGAGATAAATGGGAAAAATAACATTTATAGCATTGTATATTTCCTCAACAAACAACAGCATGGTAATGGTACAAATTTTAGACCAAGGGTTAAGGATTTTGAGTATGTGTTTTCATTCTACTTGTGATTAGTTGGGTAACCTTGAGAAAAATCAGGTAATTTCTCTTTTCAGTTTTCTATTAGTAAAATGGGGAATAAAATAATTGTCTTACTTTGCCCATGGGCATGGAAAGAAGTTCATCTAGGTGACCATGATGCATGCTGGGAAGGAGCATGTTTGGTAAATTTCAATAAGGAGAAGGAGTAATAGTAACTGCAATAGCTATATGTAAACCTAAAGAGAAACTAGGCGGCTTTGAGGCAATATGATTTGGGTACAAATCACAAGATACTTGAGCTCACTCAGTTAATTCCTATGCACTCTCAAGTTTGTGAATATTGTAGCACACTGACATTTCTTAAACTTCAGTGTGAGTACGTATAACCTAGAGAATCTTGTTAAAATGCAGATTATAATTCAGAAGGCCTGTGGTGAAGCTTGAGCATTTGCATTTCTAACAAGCTCCCAGGTGATGTTAATAGTACTTGGAGCAGGTACCACATTTGAGCAGCAAGGTAGAAGGCTATTTGGTTTCCCAAGTGCTTAGAGAGATGATGAAGATAAGTGGCACTGTGATGTATAAGCAGGAGTCATTCTGATGTACTAGACATTAAAATATGAGTCTGATTTGGAATTTGGATAAAGGGATATGAATTTGAAGTAGTAATATGACAGGGGAGACCTCCCCAAAGGGTAAAGTATACCCAAGAACAGACTGGAAAAAGCTTCCAGAAATCTATGGTTGAAAAAATTTGGGTATCTAGACTACAGAGGCAACTTGTTTAAAAACAAAACAAACTCAAACAAAACAACAAGGCAGACAGTGGGATGTAAAAAGTTTGTGCAGAGAAGAACAAATTTGAGCAAACTTCTTAATAATAAATCAAAATAAATGGAGACGGATGCAGCTGGGTCAGCTTCAAGGTTTCAGAATGAAAGGGGAATTTAAAAAACTGAGGGGTAACATCTGCCCAATGCAGGGAAGACCTAAAAGCCATTAAGAGAAAGGGATAGAGGATGAAGAGGCTTTTCAGGAGAAAAGAAAAATTAAGATGCTTTTCAGGTGGTGGCAAGACAGAAGGGCAACCAGAGTCATGATGGATGTTGCAAGTCATCTCCTTGGGGAATGCAACCCTTGCCGTGAAGCGTGGACAGAAGAGGGAAGTCCATCTGAACCCATTGGGAAGGAAAGAAGAAATGAGAGAAGTTATCTAAAGAAGCAATTAGGGAGAGAGGCTATAGAAAACGGGATGATGCCTGCTGTGCTTCGAGCTAAGGTGACCAAAGAAGTCAGTGTAGAAGTTGAGAAGGAACAGATCCTGAATCAAGGGAGAAGGGCAGAGGAAAAGAGAAAAGTCACAAGAGAAAGAAAAAAATTGCACTCAAAGTGTGTTTTTACAAATTAAAATCACAAAATGGATTATTTTTATGATTCACTATTAAGAAGGGAAAAGATGACATCAGTTCAAGTTTTGACAAATTCTAACTAGCCAAATTAAAGACTGATGGAAATGGATTGCATCACAAGAGAAATTACTTTTAAAAGCTGGAAAGAGCAACATGATTTAAGAACATGGTGAAATAAAGTAGCAGGGCAAAAAGTAAAGACCAGTGACCAACTGGTTGGAAAGCATGATACAGAGAGCAGAGCAAAGGAAAAGACTGCAGATGTAAACATAAGAACTCTATTCATCTGGAGGAAGTTGGGAAGTTTCTGCTCATCTATGACACAGACACATTGGAGTGTATTTGACCGTTGGTGAGCCCCAATAGGGCTTCCTCTCTCTGGTTCTTCTCCCACCTTCTCACCCTTACTCGTTTATGAACAACCTATTGTCCCACCTGCTTCCCAGACTTTGCTCAGGAACTACTGCAATAGAGGGAAAGAGACCTTGGTACAGAACTGGGCTCAATTCCAAATACAGCAAGGACCAGTGGAAATTTACAGGCAAGAAGCAGGTTGTGGGGAGGGGTGGATAGAAAATTACTAAGAGGAGACGTCAAGGGTAGGGGGAATTCTTGCTGAATAGACCTAACAGGATCCTTGCTGAAGGCAGGCCAGGATAATCAGCTACTACCTGGATGGGTGGGAGAATGAGGGTTTTGATCAGATATCGAGAACGATCAGATACTGAGGGTGAGTGTTGGGGATTCTCACTAAACTGACTTGTAGGATTCTTGCTAAAACTGGTTTATGCAGGTCTAAGGACAAAGCCCAAGGATGAGGCCTAGTGAGAAAAGGGATTAGAGGAGGCTGACTAAAGTGGTCAAAAAGAGTCTTTGACGGGAATTCCCTAGTGGTCCAGTAGTTGAGACATGGGCTTTCACTGCCTTGGGCCAAGGTTCAATCCCTGGTCAGGGAACCACAAGCAGCGTGGTGCGCCAAAAAAAAAGGCTTCACCATTTTCTGAAGATCTTTATTTTTTTATCACTGCCAACAAAATACCAAAGCTTTTCTCTTTTCCCTTTTTCCTTCAGGTCCTGGGAGATAACTGATTGGGCATTTGATAAATAAATTCGAGTTATGAAAAGTAATGCTTAATAGTAGTTTCTATCTCATTGCTTCCAGATATGTTGGTAAGACTAAGTAAGTGATGTCTACATGGGGATTATAGGACCAGAAAGTGGATAACTTCATTTTGAGGGTATTTTTAGCTGCATGTACTCCCTGGAAAGATCAATCCTCTGTGATAGGCACAGCACTATAATTTTTAAACATCTAATCGGACTTGGTCCACACCCAATCTGCCATTAGTCAATGTTCTCAAATGTATTTTAGAATTTATCACAGGAAGGGAGGGGAAATTATGCAGAAACAAATAACCACATGAATAATTACTGATTATGATGTGTCATTAAAGAAACCTTTGAGATGTGCAGAAAAGTAGGCCAGACGTACAATTAATGGCTATCATGTTAAGGACAAAAGGAAAAATGATCAAGCATTGAAAATAATTTTAAAACATAATCATTTTAGCATAAGACACACATAGAAATAGCTGCTGTCTTTCATAATAACCATCATAAGAGATACCATATGACGATACTTCTATTGCTCAATACATTTTTGAAACACTTCCTGGTAATTTTCATCAGGATCATTTTCTAAGTCATACAAGAAAATTATTCCCATAAAATTATGGTCATTGCCTGCATATTCACCATAGCATCTGGATCTTTATTTTTAAAGGCAAACCAACAAAAAATACTTATTGTTGAAAGTTATCTGAGCGACTGTAAGTGAAAGGATCAATGTGGCATGTTGGAATAAAAACCTAGGTAACGCTGAACTTAGTTTTCAATTTGAATTGCTTCGAGGACCAAATTTCCTTACTTCTTACTGGTGGTGCTTTCTACTGCCATTTGTTTTCCAAGGCAAGAAAGAAAATAAATCTTGATTCATAATTTCTTTGGAATAAACAAGATGACATTTTCCCTTTGTGATTTCTTTAGTCATGAAAAGGAAATAGTTCTGCAAAAGATTAACTTGGAACAATATATTGACATTAATAAACTCACCATTGTCAAAGCAGCAAGTTGTGTAGTAAACTAAATATTTGGCAATTTTAAAGAGTCATTTTCAAAATGGAAATTACAGTGTGTTTCTCTCCCAGCATGAACAAGATGGAATCCCTACAAAGGCATATCATGCCGATATCCAGTTTAGTAGAATTGGGGGATTACATTGCATATCAATTGTTGTGTTACATATTAACATAATATTTTTGTGTTCTTTCCTCCCAGTGTGAATCAAAACCATTTGATATGAAAATATTTCTTCTATAAGAGAAAGATTGATCATAACCACATGTATAAATGATTCTTTTTCTTTGGTATGAATTTTTTAAATTAAAAGTTCCCTGATTAGAAATTACATATAACAAGGTCAAATTAAGAAGATGTCAATAAAAAGTTTATTTCTTTAAAAAAATTCCCTTTAAACACTCACAACAAATGTCCTCCTTCCTTTCCATAGTTAAGTGCCGTTTGGTAATCGCTTTGGGACAAGCCAAGGAGAAATAGAATAGTCACTAGGTTTTGAATGAAACTGCTGTCTTTGCCGTCCATCTACGAACACAGAGTTTATAATAATGTTAAGTCCTGGCATATTTAAAGTAGTTTATATTCTTTGAAAGAGAAAAAAATGTGGGTGTGTATATAATTAGTAGGAATAATAAAGTGTATACATCATCTTTTCAAGGAGGTAGAAAAGTCACATGGTTAAGGCTGTGGGCTTTGGAATACACACCTGGTATTAGATCAACCCTTTCCCATTAACCAGCACTGTAACTTTGAGTAAATTACTTAACCTCTCTGAGCCTTGTTTCTCAAATATCAAATGCAGATGATAGCACCTTCTTAAGACTCTCATTTTAAAAAATTATTAAGATAATATGTGAAAAGTGCCCACCAAAGTATTATGCCTAACACATTGTAAGTAATTCAGAAAATATTGGCTGCTTATTATATATTACATTAGTCAAGTCCACCTAAGAGCTGATTTCAAGGCTTCCTGAGGGAGGGGAGAATATAATGTTATTTTTTGCCTCCATATCTACTTTAATAAAAAATGAACATACTAATAGCCACCTGCAAGAGCTATTGTAAAGCCCAAACATTTCTATTGATACTATAGGATTCATTCATTCAACAGAGACCAGCTTAGATAAAGGTTTTTAGCCTATGCAAAGGAGAAGTTGGATTGCATTTTGTTTGGAAACCAATAAAGGCTTTTAAGCAAAGTGGCATGATATGTTTAAAATAATTATTTCACTGCCATATGTAGAAAGCCTTGAAGGAAAGCAAGACTGGAAATAGCAAGATTAGTTAGGAAGTTATCACAATGACTTAGGCAAAACATCATGGTAGTGAGTGGGGAGGGACTTGGATCTCCATCCGTGGAGAAGACAGAATGCATTGATAATTAGATATCAGGAAAAGGAAAGCATGAACACTCTAGGATAATTCCTCAATTTTTAGCTTGATCAGTTGCAATAAATAACAGTGCTATTTTATAAAATGGAGATGACAGAGAGAGAGAAACAGGTTGAAGAAGAAATGAATCAAGCATTCTCAGTTAGCCATGTTAAGTCTGAGATGCTTACTAGGTACCCAAAAGGAGATGTTCAGGAGACAGTTGAACATACAGGTATGACACTAAGAAGAAGGGAAGCAAAAAACATAAGAATCGGGCTTCCCTGGTGGTGCAGTGGTTGAGAGTCCGCCTCCCGATGCAGGGGACATGGGTTCGTGCCCCGGTCCGGGAAGATCCCACATGCCGCGGAGCGGCTGGGCCCGTGAGCCATGGCCGTTGAGCCTGCGGGTCCGGAGCCTGTGCTCCGCAGCGGGAGAGGCCACGACAGTGAGAGGCCCGCGTACAGCAAAAAAAAATAAATAAATAAGAATCTGCAGATCATTGGCATAAGCCACTTAATTAGATGAGTTTAGCAAGGAAGAATAGAAGCAAGAAAGGAACTCAAAACATTCCCACATTTAAAGGTTGAATAGACAAGAACAAGCAAAGAAAAGGAAAATGAGAGAAAAATCATAGCAGCATGTGGTGTCAGAGAAAACCAGAAAGGAAACTGTTCCTCAAAACAGAGAATGGATGACAGTGTCAAGTGCTTCTGAAAGGGCAATAAATGAGATAGCACATATGAAAGCATCTAGTACACTTCCTGGCACATAGTAGGTACTTAATAGATGCTTAGTAGTTAAGAGCATAGGCTTAGGAACTAGTCTGACTCAGTTCAAATCCTTCCTCTGCCATCCCATAGCTGTGTGACCTTACACAAGTCATTTCACCTTTCAATAGTTTGGTTCTTATATTTTAAAATGGGGGCAATGGCAATGCCTACTTCATAGAGATGCAGTTAATACATTGCTATCAATCAGTAAGATTAATTACTATTTTCTTTCCTATTTACTTTTTTCCATGTTATGTATTTTCAAAAATTATCCAATAATAAATGTGAATTACTTTTTGATTTCCATAATGAATACTTGGCTGAGTGACAATAATTAATTCTATTTCCATAGCCAGTGAGACAATGAACAAATCCCACCCTTCCTTCCCACATAGTGTACATATCTGCCTTTAAAGAATAGAGTTATTTTTATTGATTGGAGTCCTGACTATGTGTGGGCACAGCAAAGGGAGCAAAAAAGGGTTGGCAGGGCACCCAGAGACTAGCAACAGTGGAAAGTCATTTCCACCCATAGGACCAAAGGGACAAGAGGAAGAAATGGTGTTACCAGAATTCACAGAGAACTGGAATTGCAAAAGAGTGGTTTCCTGTTGGGAAAGAGGAATCTGGTTATTACCAGGGACAGGGTGCTGACAAGGGAGGGAATGGGGACGAAATGTATCTTTCTCTTTTTTCACCTTCTTATCTCAGGCCACTGGGACCAATGGATGATTCTAAGCAGAAGCCAGCTGGCAAGGGAGCCCAGGTGAGGCAGTCTTCATCAATTTCCTTCTAAGGCCCAGAATGGGGAGAAAAGCATGGAGCATAGACTAAGAAGGCAAAGAGAGAACAACCAAGCACCTTTTGCTATTCTCTAGTGTTATGTTCCTAGCCAAGTCCCAGTAAATGATGCCCAAATAAGGGTGATTCCTCCCCATCTCAATACCTTCCTCCCACCCTGGTAGCCAAAACACCATCAACTTCTCAGTTGCATTTGATGTCAACCAGGTTTTCACAGCTATCAAACAATATGGGATCTCCTTAGCACTTTGTTTCTAATTTTAAGAACTACACACACACACACACACACACACACACACACACACACACATCAGTTGAAGAATGTAAATTATAAAAATGAAAAGCTTATCTAAACTTTTTTGAAACATAAGCCAAATACTTTGTTTGTTTCAAAGATTTGGACAGAATTCCTTGACTTGACGAAATCCCACAAGAATGCCTTCATTCCTGGTTTTTATTGGAAACTTCTAAACTGTTGACGCCATGGATTTTAAAAAATAAACAGATGGGCAGGTCTCTACGACTTCATTTTATGTTGAGAATATAAATATTCAGAGAGATAAAAGACAAGGTCCCTATTTTTCAATGTTTATAAATAGAAGAATTTGCCAATGTCATTTTATCCATCCATCCATTGCCTGCTTGTTGATGTTTGTCTATGGCTATGGTGGGAAATTCTTCAATCATCACTCATTCTAGGTAATTTAGAGTGTTTTTTTTAAAAATATAAAGGAAAGAAAAAAAATTTTTAAAGGCTCAGAGGTCAAGATACCTAAAATGTGAGATTAGTGAAAATTGCTTTATAATCATGACAAGATGAATGAAAAATCCTTTTCAATGAAAATAACTTTTCTTTATAAAGAACCCCCTTTTTTCATTTTACAGGCAAAAAAGAAGGTATTTGGCATGGAGTAGTACTGGTCTTCAGCCAGAAGAGAGTTTGTTTAGAAATTTGTCCCTCCTTTAATCTGGGCAAGTTCAAGCTACAGCAAAATTATAGTTTCCAGTATCCCTTGAATTTCCAATTAGTTCTGTTGAGACAGAACCTCAGAAGATAGTGACTCAACACTGTTAAGTTCAAAACAGGGCAGCATAAAGATCTTTGCTGTTTAAATGATATCAGAAAAGCAGTTTGCTGCCTCTCTTGGTATCACATTTGAGATTAACAGACCTTAACCCACAGATGCAAAAAGTCACCATCTTCCTAGTTAAAGACACTTTGTAAAATAATGGAAACTATTTACTTTCACATAATAAGCTGGTATACACTACCCTGTCCCTTTCAAACAAGATAAATTCTTACATAGTTCTTTTGTTTGAGTGGATACTCTACTATCACATAATGGATGGTAACTATAAGTTGCATTTTGCCAAAGAGAATCAGAGAGAAGCAAAGGTCTTTCACGACAAATCAATAAGTAGTTATTACAGACCAGCTAAGTACAAAGGCATGTAGTCAAAATTAATAAAAGCAAATAGTTTATGTTAATATGTTCCTCTTCTCTCTTTTTTCTCAGTGTTTTTCTTTTTGTTCAAGAGTAGTTTGTCCAAATTTATGATCTCTGGTTAGACCTTTGCTCATGTCAAAGATGTATAATAAATAGATCATGCACTTCAGGATCTAACATTTTTTCTGTCAAGAGTAGAGCCATATTAAAGAGAAAAGTAATGAGGGAAAGAGCAGTATGATAACAGCCAACAGGTGCTTTATTCATAGATTAACGGGAGCCCAAATATTCAGCAAGTTGCAAGATTTGAGCTGGTATCACAGCAAGATAGAGTATAGCCCACATAAGTAACTTTTACTTGGAAGTAAAGCCTACAAAGTGGTGGTCTGGCTATTTTGGTTTCTGAAATATTTTACAAGAAACAACTCAGAATTTCTCTATTGTACATAAAATTTTTCTTTTCGTATGAAGAGCTGCATGTCTCAGTGTGATCAAGGTAAATACTTTTTTTAAAATGCCAAGTTGGCTAGTTGAAATGTATTGTGGCTATGAGAGAGGCACGTGTATTGGAGCCTTGACTAGTAGAAAGTTGGCTCTGTGCTCCTTACTTGATGGCGAGATTCCCAGGCCACAGAACAAATACAAATTATTCCAGCTGAAACAGGCACAAATGCCATTTAAGTATGCATCCAATTTCTAGGTGTGGATTATTAAAGAATATTGTGGCATTTTTTAATGCTATGTAATATAAACTGGAATATATTTTAATGGTACAAATTCACTCTTCAGCTAAACATATACTGATTTTTCCTTATTTTTGTAGCTAGTGTTAGAGTATATTTTGCAAAATATCCAACTCTAGTCTTTTAGCAGAGAGTCATACAAATCCTCAAGAAAATAAATTTTATCTTTGACCAAAAGTTTTTGTTTTCCAAAATTACTTTCACTAGTGATAACATTCTAGAAGAGAATTTTTGAGTTATACTGTCACACAATCTATAGGAAAAAAAAACCATTTACTAGCTACTATGTTTTTTTATACTAGACTTTTAAAAGAAAACAGAAAAATAGAATACGAACAATAAAATTTCTTTTTATTATTTTTTTAACATCTTTATTGGAGAATAATTGTTTTACATTGTTGTGTTAGTTGCTGCTGTATAACAAAGTGAATCAGCTATACATATACATATAACACCATATCCTCTCCCTCTTGCGTCTCCCTCCCACCCTCCCTATCCCACCCCTCTAGGTAGTCACAAAGCACCGAGCTGGGCTGATCTCCCTGTGCTATGCGGCTGTTTCCCACTAGCTACCTATTTTATATTTGGTAGTGTATATAAGTCAATGCCACCCTCTCACTTCGTCTCAGCTTACCCTTCCACCTCCCCATGTCCTCTAGCGTTTTCTTCAATTAATCTTTTTAGATGAGAGCATTGGAATCCAAAATGATAAAGTCATTTGCCCAATGCCACATAGGTAGAGAGTGCCTGCTCTGAAAAAGTTATTGTGTTTCATTACACTGGGCAGCATATATATTATTCAATGCATGAATACACTTTTGTTATGCAGGAAGAGTGTATTGAAAAATGCATGGGGCTTCCCTGATGGCGCAGTGGTTGAGAGTCCGCCTGCCGATGCAGGGGACACGGGTTCGTGCCCCGGTCCGGGAAGATCCCACGTGCCGCGGAGCGGCTGGGCCCGTGAGCCATGGCCGCTGAGTCTGTGCATCCGGAGCCTGTGCTCCGCAACGGGAGAGCCCACAGCAGTGAAAGGCCCGTGTACCGCAAAAAAAAAAAAAAAAAAAAAAAAAAAAAGAAAATGCATGAACAGTACTGTTGGTTATGAGAACCTTTACATTCTAAGAAAGTAAAGGAAAACCCCGAAAGAGAGGAACAAATGAATTGTAGATAGGAAGAGGAAGATTATGGGTTGGGAAGAAAAGAGTATGAGCCACTAAAATATAGAAGAGTCATTCTGAAGAGGATTTTGGCTGGTTTGTTTGTTTTGTTTTCTTTGTTTTGGTAGGAGAGTATGACAAAGTGAAAAAGATGATGGAATCAGGGAAGTACTCTATGAAGGACTGGGAAAAAGTTTCAGTCAATTAAATCCTCTATAGCAAATTTGATGAATAAGATAAGAAAACATGGTAGGTTTATTGGAGGTTTCTATTTGATGAAGATAAGGACAATCTCTATTTAGGTTTCTTTTATAAATAAATGCAGTACCATCTCACTATCATGCAATTTGTGATTAAAATAATTGCAAGTAACACAGCATATCCTAAGACCCATCAAAAAATAAAAATTAACATTTGACTGGTAACGAATGTGTCAGGGAAAGTCATTATACTAATCTTCATACTGAGTGGCATGTGATATAGGTGGAGCATTTCCAAATACTGTGCTGCAGAGATGCTTACTAATGTGTTGTTACAGCCCATTGCCAAGCCACTTCAATGATGGGATGGTGGTGCCACGTTTCCAAGTAAGGACTGCTGGAAAGAGAAAATCTACATAAGACCTAGATTTTGGATAACATCTGGATTAGGTGTGCCTAACTGAATCACTCTTTTATGCAGAAAGGCATGGGAAGTACGAAATTTCAAACGTTGTATGCTATTGATGCTGCCCTGATCGCCTGCAAATGGTGTAATTTTATTCAACTAATAAAACTAATAGGAATTAGTTACTCTTAACTAATTCTGCCAACTGCCAATAAGAATTATATCTATTCTTTTTTTCGTAATAGAAAGAACATTTTTGTAAATTTACATTTAGGCTCTGTCAATGCCCTATGAGTTCTAAGTATTAATAGAATGCCAAGCACAGGTCAGTTCAACACAAGAACCTTCTACAAGCACTTAGCTGAGAGTTCCAAAGAGAACCCTTGTAAAAAACACAAATATAATTCTGTCTTTATTCAAAGAAATTCAAAAACTGGACTTAAAAAAAGAAAATGTTGATGTATGGAAGGCACAACTTATTTGATGTTTCATTGGCAGAAGTCAGAAAAAATTAGGAAGTTGGCATAAACCAATCTCTACTCTGAGTTGGTAATAGATTAGAAAAAGCACTGGACTTGGTATAAAAAGACATGAATTCCAGTCTGAGGATACCTTTTATACCACCTGTATTATTTTGGACAAGTCACTAAACCTCTCATAATAAGCTTCCATCTCTTAATCCACGTAATTATTCTAATAATACTTCTTTTGCTAATTCAAATGGTTAGAAGAGCTCATTCTATACCCTGAATCGGTTCTGGAAACATGTGTTTTCCTCCTGCCTGATTCATTATCACAGAGCATCTAATTCTTCCTTTTTGGTTACCTAGTGCAATGTTTGTCACACAGTAGATGTTCAATAAACATTGTGAAATGTAATGGAATAATGCACAGAAGAGGAAATAAATAAGGTACTCGCAAAGATTTATTTATTTATTTATTTTTGGCTGTGTTGGGTCTTCGTTGCTGCCCGCGGGCTTTCTCTAGTTGCGGCAAGCGGGGGCTACTCTTAATTGCCGTGCGCGGGTTTCTCACTGCGGTGGCTTCTCTTATTGCAGAGCACAGGCTCTAGGCACACGGGCTTCAGTAGTTGTGGCACGTGGGCTCAATAGTTGTGTCGCACGGGCTTAGTGGCTCTGAGGCATGTGGGATCTTCCCGGACCAGGGCTCGAACCCATGTCCCCTGCATTGGCAGGTGGACTCTTAACCACTGTGCCACCATGGAAGTCCCCACAAAGACTTGCTGAACACTCAAAAGTGAAGAATATTAGAGAAGGCAAAAGTATAATGAAAAAGGGAGGGGCAGAAGGCCTAAAAAGACATAAACCTGCTAATTTTCCAGAGTTGGTTGTAAATTTGCTTATAAACCCACATAACAAATGCCTTTAGCCATTACACACTGAATTACCCCACGACACTGTATACCTGATTTTGTGTTGTACTTTTCCCATACTCTCTACAGTTGATGATCTAAGTGAGTGTTGCCCAAGAGAACTTTCAGCAAGGATGGAAATTCTATGTGTACCCTGCCCAGTATAGCAGCCACTCGCCACATGTAGCTGTTGAGCACTTGAAATGTGGCTAGTGTAACTAGAAGCTAAATTTTAAATTTTATTTAATTTTCATTAATTTAAAATTCAATTAAGTAGTCACATGTGGCTATTGGCTACTGTATTAGACAACACAGATCTAATGACTTACATGGTTAATGAATGACCATATCCCTATTTGGAGCAGAAGAGGGCTTCTAAGACAGCATAGTGGCTCAAAATAATCTGTACCTGAAGAATCATGGTTAAACAGATTCCAATTTTCAAAACTATCTGAGATTTTGATTTCTATAACTTGTGACTTAACACCTCTCTTTGACAGATCATTGCATTCTTCCACCAGATGTAGAAACAGAATTCAGTTGCATTCCATTGAACACACTCTTTAGCTTTCTGGGACTCAATTTCCTCATCTGTAAAATGAAGTGGTTGGACTTCATTAGATATTTAAAATTCTTTTCAGCTGTAGGGATTGGGAGGAAATTTACGTGAATTGCTGGAAAGAAACTGCTAGTTTGATTTAAGTCTCATCTGTTCCTTCCTGTCTCATCATCAGAATCTCTCCAACATGTTTTCCTTTCCCTCTATGCCTTTCACTCTTCTTGTCTGTTCACAGTTCAAAAGATTTCTCCTGTCTGAATGATTTATCCTTCTAGATTTATGCTGTCAGAAAGCTTTGTTTATATAGAGTCTAGACATACTCATGTGTTGCTTATGCATTCTAATTAAGAAGGACAACTTCAAATGGATCAAGGTTATCTTAAAAAAGGAATTAGAACTTTAGTCAAAGATCAGAAGGGAAGAAGAACATTATAAAATAAACTTGGGATAAAGAACTCCAAAGTTTAAACCAAACTAAGACGGAAGGCATGTTTTTCTTTCTCAGAATCAGACTAATTCTTATTTGAAGGGTTCTTAAGAGCATAAGGTAGCTGCAGTTGCAGAAATGCAGATTTCTGACATGGCTATTTGGAATCTGTTAAAGGAAAACAATTCTGAAAATTCACTCCGGTCCCTCTGGCTCCCCTGGTTCTCTGCACCCTGAGAAAGAAAAAGATTACACAAGTGCCACCTTTTGGGGAAAACAGCAATAGCAGCAGAGGCTAGATTTAAACATTAACTCTATTGAACTCTCAAAGGGAAAAATGAAGTGGTAAATATCATTTTAATCTTATTATAATGTTATATCCCAGAGAAGTTTATAAATCATTTGACTTAAAAATATAAGTAAAAGCTGAATTAAAATATGGCCTTGGTTTTCTTCATCTTTTATATTATAGTAATAAAGTATAACTGATTTTGTTTTAAAACAATGTTTGAAATAACCACAAAAGAACAACATGCTACCCCAAATCCTAATGTCATGATTTTCTTTTAGCCTTGATCATGGATAGAGATCTATTGGGGATATTAATTGTTACTCTTCCCTAGGTTGGATAATCTGTAACTTCACTCACATAGTGTCTTGTTTTTAACATTTAGAATGGAAAACCAGAGAGGCAGATCCCTTTGTTTTGCTAGAGAAGAGAATTTTTCTTTATTTAATCCAAAACAAGGAAAAAATGGTGCCAGCAATCTGCTAAGTTTCTTGGACTTGGATGGTCAAGGCTTTCGAAATCCTACAAAGCTTGGTAGAGGATGTGAGCAAAATTATTGTTTAATATGTGCAAACACTTTTCACATGTCCTGGGCATTCTGGGTGTGCCCTCCACTGTTACTATGACTGCTGAGCACAAGATTCTGCAACTTAAACAGATGAGGATGATCTTTAAAATACTTCAGAGATGGAAATTAGGGGATGTCTGAATTTTGTTTTAAGCCATGTTGAGATACCAAAAACTTTGACTTAGAAATAGTTTTCATTGGACTGACACATTGAAATCATAAGTATAAAACAGCCCTCTTCCTTATATGTCCTCTTCTCTCTCTGAGGAACCTTTCAAACATAAGCAATTAAAGGCGTAGAAGCAAATGTGATATGCGGCTGATTGCTTCCATGTTTCTCTGAGTTCATTCTCCCAAACTATTTTCTTGGTACAACCACCTACACGTACACATTCAAAGTGTTTTTTAATGTTTACCTTAAATTGTACTCCAGATCAGATTCTACATTATTCCCAAAACCAAATGTGGCAAAAGCTGCTTTGATTTTAAAGTAAGAAATGAAAGCTGCCCATAAAAACAGCCCTAACGTTTTGAAGAACAATCTTTACTGAATACATGTACTATACTGATTTTTTATATCACTTTCTTCCCCACTCTACCCTGTAAATTTTAACAAAATTATTCTCCCTGAAAATAAATAGTAAATAAATTACTAAAACAGCATTTTTTTTGTTTCATGCCCTGCCAACATGGGGCTGTTAGGGGCTGGAGTTAAAATTCTTCAGCACGCCCTGCTGTGTTTGTCACTCATATCTCTCTCCCTTTCCAAAAACCTCAAAATAGCTTATAATGCCACGTACCATATGTGGAGTAATAATTAGGCTTACCAGGGTGCTTTCTGTTGGACAATCTCTTTGGCATAGACAAAGCCATAAAATCCAGCTTTTTATACAATGTTATCCAGATTATTTTACAATGTTATCCAGCTTTTTTTGAAATGCTTTAAAGACCATAACTGCAATATCACTTGACAACTTTGGCATGCTCAGAGCTAACTAATGGGCACTTTTGGATCTGGGCTATTTTTATGCATTTTTTTTTCCTACTGGGACAACTACCAGAATTTGGGAATCGAATCAATAGGACACATCCACAATGCTTGAACTCTGAAAATTGAAGGGAAGGCAGACATTTAATAGTATCACTCAGAACAGACTTTTGCAAAAATTACTTGGAATTTCACATGAAAAGTCAATGTGAAGACCTTCCAAGGAAATGTAACATTTTGAATGAGCTTCTGGGAGCAATATATATTTATTATTTTCCTAATTAGAATCCCTATATCTGGTCTCTCCCTATGGGTTCATAAACCTCTGAAATTTGGCCACACAAACTTTATTTGGGGTTTGCACTCTTACATTTAATTTGCATCCCAAACAGTCACAAAGCACATGCATCTAAAACACGTGTCCTCTGATTCTGTCACATCGTCAGTAAAGTCAAAGAATTATCAAAAATGACTAGAAAAAATAAAAGAAGATTTAAATACTTAGAGAGTAAGATCAGGATGGCTGAAACTTGATTTTTTGAGGTTAAGAAAAGGGGATGGGTCTTAAAAGTCTGTGCTCTACCTCTTCAGACATACACACACACACACAAGCACACACATCAAGGCATATTTGCATATATAAGCACGTCTGAGATAGGGTTCTTTAGGACTTCAAGACTATGATAATGCCCTGAATAAAATAAGAAAAAACGACTTGTAACTATTTGATAAATGCATTTTCTCTAAACTATAGCTTCCATCAAATTCTTGTTTCTTCTGATATATGTTTTATTAAAATTCATAGAGGACATGGCAATAAAACAGAAACAAGCATTGCACATTCCACCAATATATTCAGAATGTTCCTGATTGTTTTCACCTTAGCTTACAAACTGGTCAATTTTGTAGTTAATTTTCATGTACTTCAGCCTACAGTACTCAAGTAAGAAAGCATTCAAACATGATGTTTAAGATTTCTTCTTAAAATTCTGTAATTAAAAAAGTAAAAAGGTATAAATATACACGCACATATATAGATTCATATATATGCACATATATATGTATGTATGCATGTGCGTGTCTACTGTGTATATGGAGTGTCTGTATGTATATGCGTTCCTCATATTTTACCACGTTGCATGTAGGAAGTGTGGGATTTAGACACAGTTTAGGGACCATTACCAGGAAATATATAGCCTTTTATGAGCCCAGTAGAAAATGTTATAAAATGAATGCATATAATTAAAAATTATTCATTTTCTCAACAGGGAAATGATTAAAATAGAGAGATTCTTTGTCTACTCATACTTTTATAAAATGCAAAAAAATAATATTTTGTTACTTAAAATTATATAGTAAGCGAACATGGGTATTAAATCAGAAAGTTTGGGGTTTGAAACTTATTTGCAATATCTTGTGTAATATCCAAGATCTTGTGATCTTGGGCAGTTATTAAGCTCCTGAAGCCCCAGTTGTCCAGTAAAAAAAACCTGACTTTGTGGGTTATGGTGAGAATTTAGCACAATTTCCTGTGCCTTTTCCACAGGACTCTTAGTAATTATTAACTTTGCTTATTTTAAAAGCCCAAATACTTTTCAGTGAAACCACCCTGGTGTACAAGGTGAATGAGCACCATTGGTATGCTAATGTTGGAATGGAAATGAACAACAAAATGCCCTTTAGAAGGCTTTCTTGTTGCTTTTATCCTTCCTTCCAAAGCTTTGCAAAAAGGATCTTCCTCCAGGAGATCCTTACAGATAAACTCCACCCAACTCAATTAATCACATTCTTCCCAGCCTAAAGTTAATCAGTTTAAAATCTTCAAAAGAACAAGTCACTTCTGAGGTTCTGCCCAATCATATCTGATGATAGCAACAGGTGGGCCAAGAATGTTTCATTTTTTCCCTCACCCATTCACTCATTTTTTCATCATTCAATCAGTCATATAATCAACAAATACTAAGGTCTGAGTGCGTTGCAGTGTTGAATTTCTCTAGAAAAGTTGAAGAGCAGAGGACACAAGTGTGCATAGTTGTCCTACTGAGTATCTCACAATCTTGAGCCGTTTTCTCTGTTCACTTCACGCCCTCACATATGAAGTAGGTAATCAGAGGTGAAGAGGATGATAGCCTCCATAACCATAGGGTGTTTCACTGTTTATGAAGGATTGTTGGCTTATTTGATCTTTACAACCCCTTGAGACCATTATTCTCAACTCAGAAAGGCCCAGAAACATGTCCAGGCTGACAAGAAATGAAGCTGGCCTCAATGTTTAAACCACAGAAGCTGATTTACTCTGAAGACACTGTATACAATTTTCTACTTCTAATTGTTTTATTTTATTCCATAAAGATGACTCCCGACATGTGTGGGTTTCAAGCCACATAAAGCTGATTTGCCTCGCTAGGTCTGTGCTGCTTTTTGTTTTGCTTTCACTAATATTATGAAGCTACTGCTTTTAGCAACTGTCTTTTAAATATCCAAACTAGTGGTTCTCAACTATACTGTACTTAATAGCTATCTGAAGAAATTTGTTTAAATGTGATTCCAAAATTCCTACTCTACAGAGCTTCTACTTCAGTAGTCTAGTTTGCAACTTTAAGAAAACAGATCTTCCTCAACTTATGATGGGATCCCAACTGGAAATATCCTAAGTTAAAAACGCACTTAATACGTGAACCTACCAAACAGCAAATCTTAGCCTAGCCTACCTTAAATGTGCTCAGAAATCTTACTTTAGCCTACAGTTGGGCAAAATCATCTAACACAAAGTCTATTTTAGAATAAAGTATTGAATAGCTCATGAAATTTATTGCATACTGAAAATGAAAGACAATGGCTGTCTGGGTACAGAATGGTTATAAGCATATTGGTTGTTCACCCTTGGGATTGTATGGCTTACTGGGAGCTGTGGCTCAATGCCTCTACCCGGCTTCACAAGAGAGTATCTTACCACATATCACAGACCAGGAAAGGATCAAAATTCAAAATTTGAAGTACTGTTTCTACTAAATGTATATCACCTTTGCACAATCATAAAGTTGAAAAATCATTAAGTTGAACCATCACAAGTTGAAGACCATCTATATTTATACTGCATATTATATATATGATATATATGCAATATATGTATCTATTGCATATATATTACATAAATGATGTATATGCAACATATTTGTGTGTATAATATGATTATATATTATATATCATACTATATACAATATATTTGTGTATATATATATATAAAACCTATATATCTACACCCCAACTAAGTCTGCTAGTCTTTGGATCACATGTTGAGAATAAAATATTAGACAAGAATTTCAAAATTGAAAGGAGCCTTAGAATTTGGCTGCTAGTGACATTTTTCATTTTAAAATAAGCTGAAATTTTTGCTTCTCTGTTGGGTGGCTTCCTATTTAGGAATGATGAAAACCATAAGGTGCTAGGGAGGGGACAGAAGTTTCCATTTTTAAGCACTCTCTTTCAAAGTAGCCCTTTGAGCACACATTTGGAGGTATTGATTCTACTCATATCAACTCTGTCAGAGATACAGCTGATCATTTAGAACACTTTGGTAATGACTTCACCACTAAATTCCAGTTCCAATTTCACAGTGGCCACAATAAAATTGTTGAAGTCATATAGATTGACCCTAAAATAAAATGTAAATTGTCCCCATATCTCCACTTTGTAGCCTCTGCTATACAGCGCTTTTAGTCCTAATTCACCTTATTTCTCTTTAACTACTGTCTCTATTTTAACCCCTGTTCCTTCCACAGGACCCCTAATTCCTGCCAACCATCTGGTTCCACCTTATTCCAACAGTCCCCAGCCACTGCCTCTCCACTCCTCCATTCCATCTGCCATGAAGCAGGCACTGCAAAATAGTCATTAAAATTTTTAGAGATGCCATCTGCTACCTAATATTGCCTATGAATCATCCAAGGTTATGAATATTATCTTTGCATTGTATGACATGGGACCTCTGAGATACTGGCGCAAATAATTTAAGATCATAATGATCATCATGGCCTAGTGAACTACAACATTTAAATATTTTTTCACCAGTAAAAGCAATAGCTTTTTAAAAAGTACAATACTCTCCTTTTTCCTTATGTGTTTCCCACCATCCAACCAACTCCAGTGCTGGATCGAAGACTGGAAAAATACCAACCCCTTTAAGCTTCACTAAAGACCAATAAAGAACTGAAATGTAGCCAAGACTCAAAATAAATTATTTAAAGATATTAAATATAGTGGAATGGGAATATAGATTGATGAGTAATATAAAATATATAGTAAATTATAGGGTTGGTTGAAAGTGATTAAAAGTAATCATTATACTCAACTAGGAATTAATTAAAGGAGACAAAGCTTTATTTTTCCACCCACTCTTTTACTAAATGAAAAGAATTTATTTAGTCTTTACCATTTAGCACCATTATTTTTATAATAATTACAAATTTAAAGTATATTTAATATAGTTAATTCCCAATATTAAATCATATTTATTACCAAAAAAAGTTAAAATCATTTAAATAATTGTATGACATAATAAACCATTTAAATGATTTAAATAATGTTATATATATATACACATTTCCTTTCTTCTAAAGGATTTATGTATATGCAAATTTTTCTAGTAATATAAGACCTCATCATGTATATTATTTTATAAAGTAAATCTTAACATGATGATGTTCTGAAACCAAAATATATATTACATGTTACTTTCATCAACACTGCAATATCTATAATTAAGTACTTAAACGTAATAGAATAACCCAGTACCACCACCTGCTGTTTGAAACAGAAAATTCAATTTAGTGAGGTCAACTTACAGTCACAGAAATGGGAGCTCAAAGCTTGGTCTAGTTATATTTCATCATGAGGATAAAGTGCCATTATTATCATTATCTCTCAGATTTTAAGATTTTTAAATAATGTATTTTTTGAGCATGTGTGCAGATCTTTAAATATACTGATATTATGGAGAAGGAAAGAGATAAGTGGAACAAAACAAGTAAAGCCAAGTCAAATAAATAAATATTTTTGACTTGAGTACTCTGCTACAGTCTAAAAATAAGAGAATTTGATTTTTCTGCCACACAACCTCACCAGCTTTTATTTTTACTGATTTCATAGACAATACATGTTTATTCCTCTGTATATTTATTACTGGTAACAGGTATATTATCAGTGTAATGCATGGCCTTTTCAGTAAGGACAGACTTGGATTTGTATTCCAGCCCTTCTACTTGTTAGCTCTGAACTCAGTCTAATTATGTAGCTTCTTCAAAACCCCCGTTGCAGATTTTTTTAATTGTGATATCAACATGGACTTTGTAGAGTTTTATTAGACTTTCAAATGGTATACGAAAGGCACTGGGGATGCATATTAGGCACTGCATATATGACATCTCTGGCTGTATTTTCCCCACAATTTTTGTATTTAAAAAAAATATGAAAAACTATGCATCTTCTATAGTTTCAAATAAAAGTTTATTAGCACTTCCATTTCTGAAATGTGTTGCCATGTGCTTAGGTTAAATTGACTTAATTGATTTCATTTGCAGTTGTTTGAATTCCCAATCTGTACCTTGACAACCTGGTGGAGCACTGTCACTAAAATCCCAAATTTGGGAAGTTCAATGGACAGATGTCAGGGATGTCATGAGAGGATGTAAGATGTCTTAATCTTTTCAGTAAGTGTAAAGCATGGGACTAGAGTCAGACAACCTGAGAGAAACAGCAAATTTACAGTAGTCAACCCTTATGGTTTCAGCCTAAAATCCAAGCAGGGATTATCTTTTGACAAGGAGACTAGGAGAGGAGTACAGACAGTCTAAATGTATGTTCATGAATATATTTGGATTCATCTGATGATGTGAGGTCACTTTGGAAAGTACTAATCTCTCCCTTATAGACAAGCCTCCAACAGATTTTTAAGAATGGGCTTTTATCCCATTTTCTGATGTAATCCCATGAAAAAGTATTAATTTTTAAAAAATTCATGAATACTTAGTTATCCTTAGGGACATAATATTTTGAGTAGGACCATCACTGTGAGTTTTCTGTGAAAATTCAGTTAGATGAGAAAAATGAAACAGGTCTATACCATGGAGCTCTTTGGTACTACATAGAATGATGCAATGGGTGGATAAAAAGTAAATAGAGAGATAGATGGATAGATATATGGATGAACAGATGGGGAGAACTCAGAAAAGAAGTTTACCAGGGGAGAAAGGACAGCTCTTCCTTACAGTAGAATTACAACTAATAAAGGTGGAAGGAATGATAGAAATAGAAAAATCACTATTTGGAAACCACCATAGTACCCCAGTAATAATCATATCTGGTAAGAATCATCAATGGATTTCTAGCTAAAAGTATAGTGAGAAGCAGGATGATTATATAATGTCAAAGTAGCTCTCAACAAGACAGTTATTAATTACAAAAGGAAAAGTGGTAACTTTACATTGGAGAAAATTGGCAGGTACCACACTTACCATGTGGACAAAGTTAAATTACCATCCCAGTAATGGTACATCACGATGCATTGAGAAAGACACATCATCCCTGTGGTATTCCTTCCAAAAAGGCATAACTTAAATCTAACAATAAGGAAACATCAGACAAACCCAAACAGAGGAACATTTTACAAAATACTTGTTCTGTATTCCTCAAAAATACCTGTTATGAAAGACAACACACACACACACACACACACACACACACACACACACACACACACACACACACACTGAGGATCTGTTCCAGATTAAAGGAAGAAAAAGAGACATGACAACAATACACTACATGTGATCCTGGACTGGTTAAGAACATTAGTGGTACAAATAGCTGAATTTGAATATAGCTTATAGATTAGATACTAGCAGTATTGTTAGTTTCTTTAAAAAAATTTTTGCAGTTTTATTGAGAAATAATTGACATACATCACTGTATACATTTAAGGTATATAGCATGATGGTTTGATTTACACATATTGGGAAATAATTACCACCATAGGTTTAGTTAACATCTATCATCTCATATAGATACAATAAAAAAAGAAAAAATATTTCTCCTTGTGATGAGAACTTTTGGTATCTACTCTCTTAAAAATTTTCCTATATTATCACACAGCAATGTTAATGATAGTCATCATGCTGTATGTTACATCCCTAGTACTTATTTATCTTAAAACTGGAAGCTGGTACTTTTTAACTCCCTTTCTCCATGCCTTCTCCCCCTCTCCTCTGATAACCACAAATCTGATCTCTTTTTCTATGTTTTAATTAGATTCCACATATAAGTGAGATCATACAGTATTTGTCTTTCTCTGTCTGACTTATTTCACTTAGCATAATGCCTCAAGGTCCATCCATGTTGTTGCAAATGGCAAGATTTCTTCATTTTTTATGGCTAAATAATATTCATATATATGTGTGTATATCTATATATATGATGGAATTGTTAGTTTCTTGATTATATTCATTGAGATGTGGTTAAGTAGCAAAAAATGTATACTAATATATTTAGATGTACAGGGTATCATGTCTGCAACTTACTCTGAAATATTTCAGAAAAAATATTTAGATATAGCTGTATTTTTATCTACATTTATATCTATATCCATAGCCATAGCCATGGGGGGAGAGAGAGGGAGAGAAAGAGAGAGAGAGGGTGCAAGCAATGGTGGTAAAAAGTTGAGAAATCTGGGTTGGGGTATATGAGAATCCTTTGTACTAATTTTGAAAATTTTGGGGGCATCTGAAATTATTTCAAAATTAAAAACTGAAAATGGTAAAAGAAGGGGGAATGAAAACAAAGAGAAAAAGAAGGAAGAAGAGAAAAGGGGGAAAGGGAGATGACAAGAGGGGTTTACCTTCTTAGAAGATCTTGTTCCAAAATCCTCTCACTCCTAGCTGTTCCATAACCTCAGTAATATAAGTGTGAATTTACTTAATTAAAATAATTTGAATGGACATGAGTAATAAAGAACCAGGAGCTGGAATAAATTGCACATCTACTTGAATGCATTTCCTGTACTATAAGCTATTTAAGAGCAAAAAACAGATAAGTTTTTGCTCACTATTGTTCATCCAGCTCCAATATGATGCCTGACACATAGGAAATGCTTGATGAATATGTATTAAAGGAATAATGCACAATACCTACTTTGTGATTTGTTTAACGCTTATTCTCCTCTTTTGCAATTGTTCTAATGCCTTCTTAAAATCTGTCCACTAAACATCTAAGGTTAGTAAGTACATAATTATTCACCTGAGTAGCCTTTTTAAGAAAGGAAAACCAAAATGTGTGAGACAGAGAAAGACGAAATCTGAGTATTGATTAGCAATAAAACACAGGCATCTCTTTGCTGACCAAGGAGAAGGTTTTTGGTCAACTTATACCTGGTGGCACAGTGGTTGAGAGTCCGCCTGCCAATGCAGGAGACACAGGTTCGTGCCCCGGTCCGGGAAGATCCCACATGCCGCGGAGTGGCTGGGCCCGTGAGCTATGGCCGCTGAGCCTGCACGTCCAGAGCCTGTGCTCCGCAACGGGAGAGGCCACAGCAGTGAGAGGCCCGCGTACCGTAAGATGGCTAGTAGAGTGCAGCATTACATTTCAAACCAAAGTCCAAAGTCTCAGCAACGTCTACTTTTTTGGAATGTGGATTGTGAAGTTTGAAATTACCAGAATAAATGGAAGTGCTAGAGAAGTTTAACGAGGTCACTACAAAACTGGACCTGCAAACCAGCCTGAGGGACATTGAGCAGTAAGACATGTTTCAAACCTACCTCACTAGTTTCATATTTATTCTTGGTGATACTTGCATGCTCCTTTATATTAGATGGTGTGCTAAACAGACCAAGTCTCAGAATGCCTGCAACCCTTCAACCTAAGGCAATTTCTTAAACAGAAATTTTCAGGATGACAAAAGATGGACACCACATCTCCACTCTCTACCCATAGCTGGTAAATCCAACAATGAGCCCCTGATCCAATGCCAACCAATCCACACAACAAATGACACCTATGCAGCAGCCTAGAGCAAAAGATTGAGGTACATGGATGATGGTCTTTATATTGCTTTGTTTTTTAAAAGAATCATTGAGACATAATTGACGTAAAATATTTGTACACATTTATTGTGTAAAATGTGATGCTTTAACATATATCTATATATCTGTATCTATATCTATATATCTATATCTGTATCTATCTCCAGGAAGCCATCGCCACAATTGAGATATTGAATGAAACTGTCACTTCTAAAAGTTTCCTCCTGTTCCTTTGTAATCCCCTCACTCTTGCCCTGCCTCACCTTTCTCCCATAGAAGGCAGCCACTTACCATCTTTCTACACTATATGTTAATTTTCATTTGCTAGAATAGGTAGAACTCTACATTATGTCCTTTCTTATATGGCTTCTTTTACTTAACATAATTATTTTGCTGACATTTACATCCATGTTTTAGGATAAATTCCTTTCTATTAGTGACTAACTAGTACTCTATTTTATAAATATACAGCAGATTGTTTATCCATTCATTTGCTGATGAACATTTGGGTTGTTTCCAATTTTTAACTATTACAAATAGGGCTAATATTAACATTCATGTAAAAGTTTTTGTAAAAACATAGGGCTTTTATTTCTCTTGAGTAAGTAACTAGGAGTAAAATAGCTGAGTTTATATTTAACTGTTTAAGAAACAGCCAAACTATTTTCCACAGTGTTTGTACCATTTCACATTCTTCCCAAGAATACATGACAGTTCTACTTCCCCAGCAACCTTGCCAACGCTGAGTACAGTAGGTCTGTTTTATTTTAGCCATTCTAATAGGTATATAGTGTTAGCTCATTGTGGTATTTTATCAATTTGTATTTCCAAAATAATGAGTGGTGTTGAGTATCTTTTAACATGTTCACTTGTCATCAGCATATGTTCTTTAGTGAATTATTTATTCAAATATATTGCCCATTTTAGTTGCATTGTTCATTTTCATTATTATTCTGTTGTAAGAGTCCTTTATATATTCTGAAGACATATCCTTTAACAAATATCCTAAATCATATATATCACATGCATATATATGCTTTGCAAATCTTTTCTCCCAGACTGTGACTTGCGTTTTCATTCCCTCAACAGTGTCTTGTGAAGAGTAGATGTTTTTAATTTTAATGAAATCCAATTTATCACTTTATTCTTTTATAGACCATGCTTTTGTTTTGTTATGTGATGGTGATGGGATAGATGTGGATTAGGAGGGCATATGAAAGGTGCTAAAAAGTGAGGAAAGGTTTAGTTCAACTAAAATTAATGAAAACTTTCTACCATAAATTGCACTTAGGACCCAAAACATATTCCCTTGATATGAACACACAGCGAGAGGTCAAAAAAGCTTCTAAGATTTACACCCTAGATTGGTCACTATTAGTCTTCATTATGCTATGTGGGTGACTCCAGGGAGACCATAAGTACTGGGGGGCATGAATGGCAGCTGGTATCACCTACAACCAAATGTGTCAGGAAGATCAGAATACTAATATAAGATTGATCTGTCAAAACCTGCATCAGGCAGAAGGGCTCCTGGACAGCATAGTTGCTTTGAGATGCTCATTGATTATAAAGCACAGTAGATCCCCAAACAGTATGCT
The DNA here is from genome assembly GCF_008692025.1 of Phocoena sinus. Classification (NCBI taxonomy): domain Eukaryota; kingdom Metazoa; phylum Chordata; class Mammalia; order Artiodactyla; family Phocoenidae; genus Phocoena; species Phocoena sinus. Next base: position 29,277,834 of record NC_045772.1, on the reverse strand, counting down.
CGGAAACAAAGAGGAAATTGTAGTAAGAATATCAGGACACATCACAAGGACCTAATGAAATACACTATGAAGACACAAAAGATTGGGCTTCCCGGGTGGCGCAGTGGTTGAGAGTCTGCCTGCCGATGTTAGGGAACACGGGTTCGTGCCCCGGTCCGGGAAGATCCCACATGCCGTGGAGCGGCTAGGCCCGTGAGCCGTGGCCACTGAGCTTGCGCGTCCGGAGCCTGTGGTCCGCAACGGGAGAGGCCACAACAGTGAGAGGTCCGCGTACCGCAAAAAAAAAAAAGATAGAAAAAAGTTCATCAGAATTCTCTAAGTCGGAACATTTTTGGATTACACAATAGAATGAACTATATAACAAGCAGAAAGATACCATTGTCTTTTTGAAGAGAGAAATCTTCAAAAAAAATTTGGGGGTGCTTTTTAAGACCTGGATCAAATATCCTTCAAAACCACTCTATTCCATTTAATCTAATGACCTACTTAGCAGGTATCGTAATATTTGAGGTACACTGAAAAGATTTCACTGAATGATAGATATAATTGTTTAAATTATTTCTCTATTCAATATATATAAATTGAGGCCCTGTAGAGTTCCAGGCACTGTTGTAGGCCTTGGGGATACAGCAGAGAACAAATTATATATTAGGTGGTGATAAATGCTATTCAGAAAAGATTAGCAAAGAAGGAAGTTAGAGGTTGATAGGCACGTGCTGTTTAAATAAGAGGATAGAAATTTTATCTCTACTAAGGTAACATTTGAACAAACATCTAAACAAACTGATGGAGTGGACCATGTGACTATCTGGGAGAAGAATTTTCCAGATATGGAGAATGGCAAATACCAAAAATCCGAAGCAGTAGCATGTTTGGGTATATTCAAGAAATAGCAAGGTGGCCAGTGTGAGCTGGAGTAGAGCATGCCAAAAATTCAACTTAGATTGTAGGGATCCCTCAACCTCCTACCTCCCATCAAGTTTACCTTATCTCTCATTAAATTCAATAACCTCCTTGCAGAATAAGTTAGTTCAAAAATTCTGATTTTTTTCAAGTTCCTGTCATCAGTTGCTTTTCACATATACTTTATGAATTTCAACACGTCTTTAATCTTTGGATATATTTAATACCACAGGAAAAATTCCTTTGTATTTAGCACAGGCTTTCTTTTTTTAAAAAAAATTATTTATTTATTCGCTTATTTATTTTTGGCTGTGTTGGGTTTTTGTTGCTGCTCGTGGGCTTTTCTCTAGTTGCAGTGAGCGGGGGCTATTCTTCGTTGCGGTGCATGGGCTTCTCATTGCGGTGGCTTCTCTTGTTGCAGAGCACGGGCTCTAGGCGTGCAGGCTTCAGTAGTTGTGGCATGAGGGCTCAATAGCTGTGGCTCGCGGGCGCTAGAGCGCAGGCTCAGTAATTGTGGCGCATGGGCTTAGTTGCTCCGGGGTATATGGGATTTCCCCAGACTAGGGCTAGAACCCATGTCCCCTGCATTGGCAGGCAGATTCTTAACCACTGTGCCACCAAGGAAATCCCGTTTCTGTTTTTTTTTTTAATTAATTAATTTATTTATTTATTTTTGGCTGGCCACAGGGTTTTTTCTTTCTGTTTTTTGATGTCTATATGGACATGTCCATTTAGGAAAGGCAGTGGCAGGTGTAGCTAATAGAAATGAGCTCTGATCTGTTCAGATTCAATCTGTAAAATTTCAAGAGGGCTTATAGTTCAACTTCCCATCATCCACCAAAAAATATAAAAAGGATAAAAGGAAAGAGCTGGATTTCAACATAAGAAAGATGGAGAAAAGCTGTATATTTGGAAACTTTTCCTGGGAGCCAGTTTAGAATTACTGGCAGTACTTGTCTTTGAAAGAATAAATAGAAAAATAAAATTTGTACCTAATCACTTCTGTTAATTACTGTGAAAACTAAATGGTAAAAAACATAGTCAAGAATTTCCTTCCTATAAACTTGTTGTCTACAATACACTTAGCTTTTTTCTGTTTGTAAGAGCTCTTGCAATATTTTGTTCTTGGTGTTTTTCAAGGAAAAGAGGAAACAAAACAAACACATCATACAAATGATTTATATTGGCTAAGCAGGGTAGATGTTTGTGTATGCAAAACAACCAGCAACTACAAAGATAAAACGACAATTTATAAACATTATTTTGGTAACATTAGGTTTTGACCAAATTGAAAAACTAAATTTCCTCTGTTTCTGTGACACATCAAACAATTCATTGGTTGTGTGGGGGCCTTACCTATGGTGACTTTATATCTCCAGTTGGAAAGGAATGCTTGCAATTTAGTTCAGATCAATTCCACGGTAAGTAATATGGACCTATCTCCTTACGATATTTCATCCTCCTTGGTCATGAGTTTTCAGAGAAAAAGAGAAGATCAAGAAGAGTTTAGGCGCAAATGCTGGAGAAGGTGTGGGGTAAAGGGAACCCTCTCACACTGCTGGTGAGAATGTAAATTGGTGCAGCCACTATGGAAAACAGTAGGAAGGTTCCTCAAAAAACTAAAAATAGAGTTGCCATATGATCTAGCAATCCCACTCCTGGGCATATTCTCAAACAAAACTATAATTCAAAAAGATACATTCACCCCTATGTTCATAGCAGCACTATTTACAATAACCAGGACATGGAAACAACCTAAATATCCATTGACAGATGAATGGATAAAGAAGATGTGGCATATATATATATACCACATAATATTCATACTTATATGAATATTACTCAGCCATAAAAAGAATGAAATAATGCTATTTGCAGCAACATAGATGGACCTAGAGATTATCATACTAAGCAAAGTAAGTCAGAAAGAGAAAGACAAATACCATATGGTATCACTTATATGTGGAATCTAAAGTACGACACAAATGAACATATCTGCAAAACAAAAACAGTCTCACAGATATAGAGAACAGATTTGTGGTTGCCAAGGGGTGGTAGGGGTGGGAAGGATTGGGAGTTTGGGATTAGCAGAAGCAACTATTATATATAGTATGGATAAACAATGTCCTATTGTATAGTGCAGGGAGCTACATTCAATATCTAGTGACAAGCCATAACGGAAAAGAACATGAAAAAGAATATATATATATTATATATAATGTATATATATAATATATATATAATATATATAAATATTATATATATGTATATATATAACTGAGTAACTTTACTATACAGCAGAAATTAACACAACACTGCAAATCAACTATACTTCAATAAAATTAAAAAAAACAAAAACAAAAGGAAACTCTTTAAATACAAAAAAAAAAAATAGAAGAGGTTAAGGGAAGTAAGGCAAATCTCTACTCAGAGAAAAAGCCAGCAGAATAAAGGGGTGGACAGGATTAATTACGCGGATGGGTTTTTCTTCATGAAGAAACCTTGCTCTAGGGCACTTTCCATTTAGGGAACTCATAATAAAAACCAGTGATTCAAAGTACATTTGGGAGATAAGCTCATTAAAAACACTAGGGATTCCTGACCCAGACAATAAAAGACTACTAATACATGGCCTTCAGGTCAACATGGTGTTTACCATTCTACATTAAAAGGGGCAAATGTTTATATTAGCTTCACTTAGAAGGTATAGCTTAGGATATTGAATCATGTGGCTTAACTCACAAAATTAAAGATAAAGTCATTTCAACATGATCTTTAAATAAATATAATTCATTTAGAATTCAGTTTTCTCAAGGTAACAAAGAAAAAGCATACCTAGAATTGTCTTCTCATCTACCAAGTTGCAAGGATATATATTTCCTTAAGAAAAACACTTCTTTTGGATTCTCCATGCCCAAGCATTTTCTCTGCTTTCTTATTGCAGATGATAATTCAGGTCTTTGGGGAAATTCATGGATCAAGAAAAATACTACATTCTTTCCGTATTATAGAATATTTCTATCATTATGTAAAACAATGCCAGTTTCTGCAGCATCCATCTATATTACAAAAGGCCTAATAAACACTGGAGTTGGGAACATTTTTAGATTTTTGAGAGATTTCTGAGGCTTCGCTGGCAAAAGTCACAAAGCGTTGAAATTGTGTCAAAGATTCTGATATTTCACAGAAGTGGAATGAACTTTAACCATGCCTTTCTGGCATGAGTAAATAAAAAAATATTTTTCTTCTTTTCTTCTTTCTGTTTTAACAGTGACTTATACGTAGATTATTTCTTTATGTTGCAATCCAAGTTTTATCTTAATATTGGGGCATATAATACTTCAACGAGTTTTCTATGATGCTTTTATTGTTGTTATGGTTGTTTTCCCTTGTCCACAGTTTTGCCAAATATTTTCTTTTTCTTATTGCTCCACTAGCATTATTTTAAATCTATATGTTACTTGTTCCTTTCACATGTGCCTTTGTTATCCCATTTCTGGGCATTTCCCAGTGCACCAACCTCCCATGTCTTATTAGGCTTTTATCACATAACTGAACTATAGAGACAGTCTTGACGGTTATATTGTATTCAATGCCTGAGCTATGCTTTACTATTAACTGATAAATATTTTGTAGAAGTCCCTCAATTTAGTAATAAATTATTTAATCAGCAAGGCCTAGAAGAGATTGAAGAATAGTAATAAAGGAAGTAAGACATCACAGTGGTTTTTGGAGGGCTATTTGCTGCTCCCATCCCCACAAGTCCTATGGGATCCTTAATACTATGCATTTCCCAGAAGTGGAAACATTCCCCCATGAGGTATAAATTGCAAGATAATCTTGGTAAATGATATAATGACTCTGACTTTCAGGGTTCCAGAAAAGAATCTAAGTGTGCGTTAAAGGTGCTTCTCTTTTTCACTGTCTTAAAAAACACACACACACATTTTCCAGGCACAGGAACAATTTCAATTGTCTACAAAGACAGTGTTTGCAATTATAAATCATGCTCAGTGTTGACTAAAACCCAGCTGAAAAACCAATGTGAGACTATGAAATAGAAATGATAAAAAAAAGAAAGAAAAAGTATATGATTCTAAATATTTTTCATCACCATGAATGTATTCCTACCTATCTTCTTTTTTACACTCAGAAAAAAAGAAAAGACTCATATTTAAGAAAGATCTAATATAAATTAAAACATCTAACATAAATTGAAACTCGTAGATATAAAACTAAAAAAAAAAGCAAAAGGTGTATCCTACTTTCTACTCAGAGGCAAATGGTGAACATACTTGAGATACATTTTATAAGAAATAAATATCATTTCAACTGTTTTTAAAACTCAAAGTCTGGAAGATATGGCATATAGATACTTTATGCTTCATCTTGATTCCTTAGGATTTGGTCCATAATTTGCCAAGAATTGAAGTTGCCTAGGCAAGGAGCAGCCAAAAACCCAGGCAACCCTTAAGTGAGTTTAATTTCTTAGATCAAAAGTATTCCTCTTAGTCTTGTTTCTGAAATTGTCAACGTTGCAGATTGGGGCAAATGGAAAGATGCAAATTTGTTGACAACTTACCACGTACATTTCACATAAAATTTTCATGTAGTGCTCACACCAGGCTCTGAGCTGGGATACACCAGGCCTGTTCAAGAGGAAGGAGGCAGCAGCTTATAGAGAGATTAGATCATTGCCCCAAATCCTCCAGCAAGCAAGTGACAGAACCAAGATTCATCCTCAGGTCTATGTGATTCTGAAGTCAGCAGTTTTCTCTTAAATTCTATCGCTTTGCATTTGATAGACAGGTACTCGGTACCTTGAAAGACTGATCTTGAAGATCAGGATGCCTGTGAGACAGGAAAGACTAAATAAACATTCCAAAGGGAGGGAGGAAGAGAATAGGCAGGTTCCTGCAGAGCAGACTCTGGACAGTGGGTATCGATATGGTCCCTGAAGCAGCACTGCTATTTTAGGATAGAGTAGAAAATTGGGGTAAGGAGAGTCTGCTCAGAATGGAGAATGACTGAAGAGGTGGGGGAATCTAAGGGTAATAAATAAATAAATAAACAAACAAACAACTCTACTAGAGTCTAATTTATTCAAGTCAGGCCTGGTTTTGTATCTGTTTGTCTCTGCCGTGCCTTATATTTACTGGGTGGTTGTCTGAAGTAACCTCTCTTAGGCAGAAGTCAAAGCCAGAGTCTTCCTTTTTCTCTGAAGTTCCTCGGGGGGCACAGTGGTCAGATAAAGCCGGCCAGATGACTGAAACTTCAAGGCCAAAGAAAGAAATGGTTTGCTGGTGCGTTCGTTAGTGGCACAACAAGAATGTCCTTTTATGGAAATAAGGCCTCCCACGCATGCTGATGTATACAACCTCCCCTCCCCATCCCTCCAGGAAAAACGACAGATGAAAGACAGGAATCCTGTAGTCCTGGGGTGCTCTGTTTTGGTAGATTCCCCACTCCTTGAGGGTTGCTGGATCTGATTTTGTAGCACAGGGCACACCTCTGTGAAGGCAAATGGAGGGACCCTGGAGTCAGGGCCACTCGGTAGCATCACTGACCACGTGTTTATTCTATGCATTGTATGTTTGCTGATTCACCAGTAACACAGATCTATTCCAAGTCATCATTCTCTCTAATGCTCAAATTCAGACCACCTTTAGTGGTCTAGCCTAGTTAAGGCAGGATGTGGTAATTGCTGCTATCTGTTATAAAGCACTTTATAATTATCAAGCTCTAATACGTATCTAATTTTATTATTCAATACTGTCATTTAGAACTGAGATGCTATTATTTCCCAGTTTTCAAGATGTGAAAACTGAGGGCCAGAGCTGTTACATCTCTTTTCATAACACCTCACTGATGAATTTGGGGCCAGAATCTTTGTATCTTCTCTACTAGCCTGTATTACCCACATGACTTTATCAATATGACCTATGAGAGTATTACATAGGTTCCCCCCCACCTTTTTTTTTTTTTTTTTTTTTTGCGTTACGCGGGCCTTTCACTGTTGTGGCCTCTCCCATTGCAGAGCACAGGCTCTGGATGTGCAGGCTCAGCGGCCATGGCTCACGGGCCTAGCTGCTCCGTGCCATGTGGGATCTTCCCGGACCGGGGCACGAACCCGTGTCCCCTGCATTGGCAGGCGGACTCTCAACCACAGCGCCACCAAGGAAGCCCAGGTCCCCCTTTTTAAGTGGAAATTTCCCCAATATTGGGAACTTTGGGATTCCCATTATGTTTCAGCACCTTCAAAAGCAAATGTAAAAGGAGATAAAATCTGACTGGTGGAAATAATAACAAACTTGAATTGATTTCTTTTCATGTTTAAAAATGCAAGTAACCCAGAACACAGTCTTGGAAGATATTCTAAATGGGGAGTTTGAAGACAAAGTTGATCTAATTAGGAAAGTGTGAAGAAAATATCTGAAAAACAAACCATATGTCATGTAATAGTCTGGAGGTAAGTAAAGAAAAGCTACCTTGGTGTTTATAAATCATAATTACATAACAATCAGCACCAAAATATTCACCACTTTAACTCATAAAACAGATTTAGCCTATTCTGGCTGGGGAAAAATGTAGGTTAGGGAATATGGACATGGACCTGGCACATAGTCAAAGCTTCATCAATGTTTATTGGATGTATGAATGAATGTATGGATGGAATTATTGCCATAGACATGGTGACAAAAGGAGAATAAGAGGTGCTTCCCCCAAATACAGATCTCATTCTGTGCCATCCAACAATTTATTCTTCAAATGTTTTTTTTTTAATTTCTACTTTTCTCCAGCTCATGGATCTATAGTTCTCACCTAGCTCTACATAGACTGGACAAATGTCAGTTGCAGAAAATTTAGGTATATGATGATGGTAGTAGAACAGAGCTGAGAGAAAGTATTTGCAGAGAGAGGTACAACATTAGACCTGCAGTGATATTAGCTGCCACTATTTCCCTGTGTGCTAGCAGCTTTATCTCTGCTAACTCACGTAATTCTCCCAAATCTTGGAGGTAGATATTCCTACCCCCAGCTTATTTATCAAAAACTAAAGACAGAAGTACCATGCAGAAAAGGAAGCAAAGCTGAAATTCTAGCATATGTCTATCTGAATTCAACGCTCCCTGCTCTCTTCACTAAACCATTCTAAGACCATAGGACTAACCCAACTTCTACATTTTGCGCATAAGTAATGAAAGATAATTCAACTGATGCCTGAGGATTGCAAAATAGTAATGGATCCAGGTACCTTAAATCTTTTTTGGTCCTTTGTACATTATACCAAAGCTAGCCATTGTTTTATTAGTTGAAGACAAATCTAAAAAGCATATCAGATACACAGATTCAGCATTCTTAATAAAACTGCTAGTTGTGTAAGTAAAAGACAAATGAGTTGCTCCTACAGAGTCCTTGCCTCCAATGTCACATCATCAGGGTTAACTGCTGCTGCTCTTCTAAAAATCTCTGTGGCAACCAGTCCTGGTGAACTTGGCTAGAGGCTCTCGGCTCCCGGTGTCCCTTATCTTGGTAGCTGGGTACGTTAGGATTGAGCCACCAGTTTAAGAAGTTTGCGATTCATGTACATATCTTGCATTTCCTTTTTATTTTAGGTGGCATAAAATGTAGATAATGGTTTATAATTCTTGAATTAATCAAAATCACAAAATTAAACTGCATCAAATTTAATTTCCTTCTTCCCTGTTTCTAAAGCTATAGTATTACAGTAAAAGCCATCTAGAATTGCATTTAAAATACTCTATCCAGCATTTAAATCCATCCAAAATGTAAAATTCAATAATTTTTTAAAATATTTCTTCAAACTACATAATTCTGGTCTTTGTAAGTTTTCACATATTTCCTAGTATAAATTTGATCTCAAGAGGGTAGATATTTTGATTTATTTAGTGCATAAAAAACATTTTCTGATTAGTTATTTAAATAATTTTGACAACGCTGCTGTGAAAATAACTGTAAAAAAACCAAAAGTGATTTTGGAATACTGATTTGGGGTTTTCCAATTTAAAATAAAAAGGAAAAATAGAAACTTGCATATGCCTAGAAACACTAATTGTAGGCTTGGGTTGCTGAATATTCCCCTAAAAGCAATAGAACATTCTTTCCTTTGAAATAACCAAATAATGGCATTAACAGTCCGTAGTTACAATGAAAAACTGGAATAAGAAGACTGTGGGAAGAAATTCCAAGATGAATGCCAAAATTCCAAGGTGAAATGCAAAGAATGATGATGGTTCCCTACTTTTCAAAGATGAGCTTCCCAGCTCTTCTGGGAATAAGTATGGAAGTGCATTACACTGGTAGAATGCCATACTTAGCCATATGTAAAGCTTGCTGAGAAGAACAATTACAAAATCCTAAGTAGTGGTTATTCTTGAACGTTTGCTCTCAAATCTCATTACTTACCAACTCAGGGTGAGGACACTGCTGTTAGCTGCTAAAATGGAAGTGTTTCCTGGTCCTGGAAAATGTCTGTGAAATCTCAGATCCTTGGAACTCAAATAGATGGTACTCATGGGAAATCAAACACAGATCTATCCTTGTCAGTAGGAAGAGGTGGATGTACCTGGTTGGCTTTGTGAAGATGGTGGAGTTGTTGACTTTACACCAGCCTTCTTGTATGCTGGGAAATTTTACCTTAAGGCTCACTCTCTCTTAAAAGTGTACAGATTCACCAAAAGTGTAGGAAGGTTCCCTTTTCTCTACACTTTCTCTAGCATTTATTGTTTGAAGATTTAAAAAAAAAATATTGGACTGTAGTTGATTTACAATGTTGTGTTAATTTCAGGTGTACAGCAAAGTGAATCAGTTATACATATATCTTCTTTTTTTTTTTTTCAGATTCCTTTTACCACATAGGCCATTACAAGTATTGAGTAGAGTTCCCTGTGCTATATAGCAGGTTCTTATTAGTTACCTATTTTATATATAGTAGTGTGTATATGTCAGTCCCAATCTTGATGATGGCCATTTTGACTGGTGCGAGGCAATACCTCATTGTAGTCTTGATTTGCATTTCTCTGGAAATTAGTGATGCTGAGCATCTTTTCATGTGCCTCTTGGTTGTCTGTATACCTTCTTTGGAGAAATGTTTATTTAGACCTTCCACCCATATTTTGATTGGGTTGTTTGTTTTTTGATACTGTGCTGCATGAGCTGTTTGTATATTTTGGAGATTAATCCCTTGTTGGTGGCTTCATTTGCAAGTATTTTTTCCCATTCTGTGGGTTCCCTTTTCGTTTTGCTTATGGTTTCATTAGAAGCTTTTAAGTTTAATTAAGTCCCATTTGTTTATTTTTGTTTTTATTTCCATTACTCTAGGAGGTGGATCAAAAAAGATCTTGCTGTGATTTATGTCAGAGAGAGTTCTGCCTATGTTTCCCTCTAAGAGTTTTATAGTATCCAGTCTTACATTTAGGTATTTAATCCATTGTGAGTTTCTTTTTGTGTATGGTGTTAGACAATATTCTAATTTCATTGTTTTACATATAACTGTCCAGTTTTCCCAGCACCACTTATTGAAGAGACTGTCTTTTCTCCATTTTATATTCTTTGTCATAGATTAGGTGACCATAGGTGCATGGGTTTCTCTCTGGACTTTCTATCCTGTTCCATTGATCTATATTTCTGTTTTTGTGCCAGTAAATTGGTACAGCCACTATGGATAACAGTATGGAGGTTGCTTAAAAAACTAAAAATAGAGCTACCATAAGATCCAGCAATCCCACTCCTGGGCATATATCTGCAGAAAACCATAATTCACAAAGATACATTTACCCCAATGTTCACTGCAGCACTATTTACAATAGCCAGGACATGGAAGCAACCTAAATGTCCATTGATGGAGGAATGGATTAAGAAGCTGTGGTACATATACACAATGGAATATTACTCAGCCATAAAAAAGAACATTTGCAGCAACATGGATAGACCTAGAGATCATCATACTGAGTGAAGTAAGTCAGACAGAGAAAGACAAATATCATACGATATCGCTTATATGTGGAATCTAAAAAAATGGTACAAATGAACCTATTTACAGAACAGACACAGCATCATAGATGTATAGAAAACAAACTTATGATTACCAAGGGGGAAAGGGTGGGGGGATAAATTGGGAGATTGGGATTGACATATACACACTAATATATATAAAATAGGTAACTAATAACGACCTACTGTATAGTACAGGGAACTTTACTCAATACTCTATAATGGCCTATATGGGAATAGAATCTAAAATGAATGGATATATGCATATGTATAACTGATTCACTCTGCTGTACAGCAGAAACTAACACATCATTGTTAATCAACTATACTCCAATAAAAATTAATTTTAAAAAAATGTACCTATTCAATGTAAATTCTCCTGGACCCGCCACAAGCCAAATAGGTTTAATCTCCTATCTTATGCTGACTCTGTAGTAAGTAGAGCTGCCTAGAGGATGGGTTGAGGATGATTTTGAGAATAAATGGAGGCTTATGTGAAATAGTGCTATGATGAAAAAGTCATGTCTGTTGACTGATGGCAAAGATAAGGGGGAGAGGGATTGGAGAAGCCTTGATGGAGGTTAGGGAAGCAAAGGCACTTACAATGCTCATTTTCCAGCTCTGTTCAAATAAATATTAGTTGACAACTAACAGGATGTCATGAATGAGAAGTTGTTAAATCTAATTTTATCTATTAACATCCCCAGAGAACATATCTTTATATTTATGATGCTAATGAAATAAGAAAACATTCATCTAACAGACAGTGATGTAATATTTGCATATCTTATGGGAATTCAATTTAGTTTAACTGAAGTGAAGCTGAACACCCATTAGAAGAGCATAGATTAGAGATAACTTCTTGTCGTGGGGATCAGGGCACCTCCTTCTGTATTTAGCTAAATGAACAATAAACCCGAGACTTAAGTTCTGGTTCATCCATATGAATCTGGAGAAGTCACTTCTCTTTTTCTTCAGCTGTTCCCTTGGAACATGGAATGTTCCCTTGGAACTAGAGAAATACTGGTGGTATACCAGAGAAATAAATGGGGATAGGTGAGAAGTGGAAATTCTAGATGTGGAATGTGACAACACTGAAAAAAAAAAAACAACTTAAAATAATATCATCCTATAGTTATGAAAATATTCCAGTTCTGGTACATATGTCTTCATAACCCATGGCTGGCATTCCAAACAAATGACAAATTCATCCAGTTTGGAGCCAATATTTCATAACATAACAAAATTTGATATTTTGTTTGTAATTATGAAAACTAAGATTACTTTTAATTGTGGAATAGTATATAATCTAAAAAGCCAAGAGAAAATGATGAGAATTGAATGATTTCATGAAAGCTCATCTAGACTAATCATTCCACTGATTTCTATGTTCTATGCCCAGGAGTTAGCTACATGCTTTGGAGGCAAAAGATCTGCCTCAAATATCACAGGCAATACTTTTACCAGACGTTTTGCCACAGTACTGGTCTCTGGGTTGGAACAACTATTTGTTTATCATTCACTGCTGGATTGGTAATCAATAGCCACGTGTTTTTTGTTATAATAATGACTAACATCCAGACACTAATTTCTGTAGTAGCTAATTGTTGTAACAAAGTATTTTTAAATGCAGTAGATGTTATAAGACAAGAGTCTATAAGTCACTCTCATAATCAGAGATGAGTTGAGAAGGGCTGGAGGAAGCTGCTATCAACACTTGTCTTGTAGTCCTTGTATCCAAGGAAAGAGGGTGACTTGGAAGCTGGGCATGTTACTTGTACTCATGTTCCATTGGGGGTTAAGGAATTCAGTCACAAGGTTTCACTTAAAATTAAGGGCTTTTATTACTAAGAGGAATTAATTAAGGAAGAAGAAACACTGAAAGATCATTGGCAATCTCTCCCACAGTGGGCTTCAAGTCAACAAGCAAAGCTAAAATTGCATATTTACAATCTTTGAGAATATCTGTCTCCTAGACACTGACCCTGTGCTCTGCCCAACCTCTGTCCCTCACTTAATGTTTTCTACTTTGAGGTCATTTGAAAGAATTAGCCTAGGAGATAGGGGCACAACTCTAATGAGCAATCTCTGCTACCCATGTGTACATAAAAAGTGCCATTCTTTGTTGGGTGAAGGCTGTTTCATTGGATTTATTCCTCCTATCATTGTAGCTTGTGATTAAAAAAACTTGGGTTTTCAGTTCTTTAATGTTTCATGTTATGGGACTCTTGTCAATATTAGATTACAAGCCAGGGGCAAAAAGACTTCTCCTTGTTTTCTTCCTCCTTTGTTTCCAGAAATGTTTCCTTTGGTCTAAGAATATAGGAAATATATATATATATATATATATATTTCCATATATGTGATGATATATATCAACAAAAGAAAGCATTCAAATTGAGGTCAAATTTATAAGTAATCTATGCAACTTGGTAAAAGGAATATAAACTTTTAAAAATTACTGTTTTAATACTGATCCAAATCAAGCCTGTGATGAGAGAATCTTATTACATCACCTTGAGAACTTGTCTCTTTGGCCTTTCTCTAGCCTCTGCATAGGCTGGATAAGTCTTGCCAATGAAATAATATTTCCCAGGGTACAGGCACAGTATCAAGCTTTGCAACTGAGGTAATAAAATTTTCTGGATTTAGGATCACCAAATGAGCCAGCTTAAGACCATACAGGTATGAAGAAATTGGTGGACAACGGCTATTGTGAGACAAATCAGAAATCCTGCCTTTTCCTTATTCTGAACCAAAGGAAGTGAATTTCAAAAACCAACGCCAAGAATAAGGATTGTGATCTGAAAGTGCACATCTAGCTACTCTCTGGAGTAATATCTGTTGGATTTGTTGGCACGTGTCTCACATTCACTGGTATCCTCCTAGTCTTCCTATTATTGTAAAAACTGGAGTCGGACCTTAGCAAATTTCCTTAATCTCTTTGAGTTTCCCTTTCATTCTCTGTAAAAGGGGGATAAAAACCCTTAATATGCAGTGCTGTCATAAGGATTTAAGGAGTTAATCATTAGAGGGCTGAGCAGAGTCCCTGGCAATCAATAAACAATAGTAGCCGTTATTACCACTATTTCCTTGAGACCTGGCACATAGAACGTGTTCAGTAAGTGCTTATTAAATATATGATTTGGGCTTCCCTGGTGGCGCAGTGGTTGAGAGTCCGCCTGCCAATGCAGGGGACACGGGTTCGTGCCCCGGTCCGGGAAGATCCCACATGCCACGGAGCGGCTGGGCCCGTGAGCCATGGCCGCTGAGCCTGTGCGTCCGGAGCCTGTGCTCCGCAACGGGAGATGTCACAGCAGTGAGAGGCCTGTGTACCGCAAAAAATAATAATAAAAAATAAATATATGATTCTGACTGTGAACCCTTACTGAAGTGACAACTTCTTCCCCAGCCTCTCGCACATGGATTTACTCCGAGTTGATGCTTAGTACATTTATTCTCTCTGTACCTATTTACTGGGAATTCAACAGTGAACAAACCCATTGTCTGCAGTAATGAAGTTTAGAGCCTGATGAGGAACCACAGTCTTTAATTTTGCCTTTTACAGTTGGTAATGTTGTCCTGGCATGGCTATCATACTTTGCTTTTAGTGACTTAACATGAGCCCCTTTCTTGATCTGTGTTCCTGCACTGGCCTCAAGTTGCCTGGTCCTCTTCCTTAAGCTTATGGATGGCTGGCAACCTAAAACACTTTCTCCACAAGGGAAATCCAGGAAGTCACATTTGGAAAAGGATGTGGTGAATTCTTAACTATAATACAATATCTATCTTTCAAAAACTTCTGACTGTGGGAAATTGCCTTGGGCGCAGCTTTCCTCAGATGCTAGGATTGCAGCACAGAGTTGAGCTGTATCGCCATCTAGCGCTCAGATAATGTGGTGCCCAGATGCAAAGTTTTTAATAAGCAGCGTTCGTTAAGTAAGGGAGAGTTGAAGGGAACTCTTGCCTACTTCCCTTATTTCTACATAAGAAAAATGAATAATAAAAATAGAAATGACCCAAACTTTATGTTAAAAGAGTTGTCTGCAGAACTGCCATCCCATTTAGTTGCTATTTCCCTCAACAGTGTGGAATATGGGGTGTGGGGCCGTGACCGAATGTTTGCATTTTATTTCACGCAGCTGTATAATCTCCTGTGAACATGAGTGTTCTTACTTTAAAAATGGGGATGATGTGGTTGTCCTAAGTATCAGCTGAATGATAGGGTATATATAAGGGCTTCATAAATAATGCGCTATTTAAAAGAAATCTAAGTTAATATATTTTTTCAATTTTTTGTATGGAAACAGATGCATCTCATTCAAAGCTGCACTTGCAGTTGAAAGCCACTCACACATGTATGCATCACTTACTTCCGTGAGTATGTATTGGGTGGCTACTACGTCATCATCATAGGATGAGAGGACATAAAGACCAAGGAAACACAGACTTTATCCTAGAGGAAATCACAGTCTAATATAGTGAAGACAGACATCAATACATGCAATGTGTTGTGATAATGTATTGGAGTAGAGACTGGTACCAACTTCAGTGCTTGCTCATAAAAGGAGAACTTTCAGTTCCACCAAGTTGGAGTGGAAAGGGGTTGCAGAGACAGAAAACACTTTATATAGGAAAAAATAAACTTGAATTAAATTTCAGAGAAATACTAGTGGTATACCAGAGAAATAAATGGGGATAGATGAGAGGGGGAAATTCTAGATGTGGAATGTGACAACACTGAAAAAAAAAAACAATTTAAAATAATATCATCCTATAGTTATGAACCAGTTTTGGTACATATGTCTTCATAACTCATGGCTGGCATTCCAAACAAATGACAAATTAATCCAGTTTGGAGCCAATATTTCATAACATAACAAAATTTGATATTTTGTTTGTAGTTATGAAAACTAAGATTTGTTGTTTTTTTTTTTTTTTTTTTTTTTTTTTTGGTACGCGGGCCTCTCACTGCTGTGGCCTCTCCCGTTGTGGAGCACAGGCTCCGGACGCACAGGCTCAGCGGCCATGGCTCACGGGCCCGGCCGCTCCGCGGCATGCAGGATCCTCCCCGAGCGGGGCACGAACCCATGTCCCCTGCATCGGGAGGCAGACTCCCAACCACTGCGCCACCAGGGAAGCCCTAAGATTATTTTTAATTGTGGAATAGTATATAATCTAAAGAACCAAGAGAAAATGATGAGAACTGAATGATTTCATGAAAGCTCATCTAGACTAATCATTCCACTGATTTCTATATTACATATCTGCCTTTCAGTTCTATGTGTTCACAGCGGTTGGAGTTTTTTTTTCTCCCTGTCTCTCATCATACTGAGTATTTGAAAAAAATCTTAATGGCCTAGGAGTCATATGTTCTCATTTCAAATCCCTTCTAGTCTTCCTCACCATCCTCTGACATTCAGAGAATTGCTTTTTAGACAGATTGATTGATGGTCATCTATCCACACATCATTCATTCCACATGGCTCCCTTCTGGGACATCTCAGGGTAAAAAGTGTGCATTAGTCCTTCAAAACATATCAGTAAGGACAACTCTGTCAAAAAGACATTTCCACGTACAGTGAAAGTCTACAATTACATCCTCCCAAGGTGTGTTTTCCTATGCTTCTGCACGTCAAGGAGAACAGAAAAAAACCATGATTTTTATCAAGCAAACAACAAGGTGACAAAATAATCAAAACAGAAAGAAAGCAATTTCCTTCGATTAAGGGAATAGGACATTTCCAAACTGCACAAAAAAACTGACTGTGTTTTAAAAACTTGTTTTGAGCCTCCCTCCTTTACTTGCCCAGCATATATAGTATCATTTTCAAAAAGGTCTTGTGACCTTCAAGGTGACGGAGGAGTAAGAGATCACCTTCCTCCCAACAAATACATCAGAAATACATCTACATGTGGAACAGCTCTTACAGAACACCTACTGAACAGTGGAAGAAGAACTCAGACTTCCCAAAAGGCAAGAAACTTCCCATGTACCTGGGTAGGGCAAAAGAAAAAAGAAAAGAACAGACACAAAAGAATAGGGACGGGACCTGCACCTCGGGGAGGGAGCTGTGAAGGAGGAAAGGTTTCCACACACTAGGAAGCCCGTTCACTGGCGGAGACGGGGTGTGGCTGGGTGGGGGGAAGCTTCAGAGCCGTGGAGGAGAGCCCAGCAATAGGGGTGCAGAGGGCAAATCGGAGAGATTCCCGCACAGAGGATCAGTGCCGACCAGCACTCACCAGCCCCAGAGGCTTGTCTGCTCACCCACTGGGGTGGGCGGGGCTGGGAGCTGAGGCTCAGGCTTTGGAGGTCAGATCCCAGGGAGAGGACTGGGGTTGGCTGTGTGAACACAGCCTGAAGGGGGCTAGTGCACCACAGCTAGCCAGGGCAGAGTCTGGGAAAAAGTCTGGACCTGCCTAAGAGGCAAGAGACCATTGTTTCGGGGTGTGCAAGGAGAGGGGATACAGAGCACTGCTTAAATGAGCTCCAGAGATGGGCGTGAAATGCTAATGCTCTTGCTGCAGCCACCAAGAAGCCTGTGTGCAAGCACAGGTCATTATCCACACCTCCCCTCCCAGGAGCCTGTGCAGCCCGCCACTGCCAGGGTCCCATGATTCAGGGCCAACCTCTCTGGGAGAACACACAGCACGCCTCAGGCTGGTGTGATGTCACACCATTCTCTGCCACCACAGGCTCAACCCGCGTGCCATACCTCTCCCTCCCCCAGGCCTGAGTGAGCCAGAGCCCCCTAATCAGCTGCTCCTTTAACACCCGTCCTGTCTGGGCAAAGAACAGATGCCCTCAGGCAACCTACACGCAGAGGCAGGGCCACATCCAAAGCTGAACCCCAGGAGCTGTGTGAACAAAGAAGAGAAAGGGAAATCTTCCCCAGCAGCCTCAGGAGTAGTGGATTAAACCTCCACAATCAACTTGATGTACCCAGCATCTGTGGAATACTTGAATAGAGAATGAATCATCCCAAAATTGAGGCAGTGGACTTTGGGATCAACTGTAGACTTGGGGTTTGCTTTCTGCATCTAATTTGTTTCTGGTTTTATGTTTATCTTAGTTTAGAATTTACAGCTTATTATCATTGGTAGATTTGTTTATTGATTTGGTTGCTCTTTTCCTATTTTATATATATATATATATTTTTTTTTTCCTTTTTCTCTTTTTGTTAGTGTGTATGTGTATGTTTATTTGTGTGATTTTGTCTGTATAGCTTTTCTTTTACCATTTGTCCTAGGGTTCTGTCTGTCCTTTTTTTTAGTATACTGTTTAGTGCTTGTTATCATTGGTAGATTTGTTTTTTACTTTTGTTACTCTCTTCTTTCTTTCTTTTTTTATTACTTTAAATTTTTTTTATTTTTAATAATATTTTTTTATTTTAGTAGCTTTATGTATTTTATCTTTTCTTTCTTCCTTTCTCCCTTTCTTTCTTTCTTTCTTTCTTTCTTCCTTTCTTTCTTTCTTTCTTTTCCTACCTTTTCTTCTGAGCTGTGTGGCTGATAGGGTCTTGGTGCTCTAGCCGGGTGTCAGGCCTGAGCCTCTGAGGTGGGAGAGTCGAGTTCAGGACATTGGACCACCAGAGACCTCCCAGCCCCACGTAATATCAATCGGCGAGAGCTCTCCCAGGTATCTCCATCTCAATGCTAAGACCCAGCTCCACTCAACAGCCAGCAAGCTACAGTGCTGGACACCCTATGTCAAAAAACTAGCAAGACAGTAACACAACCCCACCCATTAGCAGAGAGGCTGCCTATAATCATAACAAGTTCACAGACATCCCAAAACACACCAACAGATGTGGTCCTGCCCACCAGAAAGACAAGACGCAGCCTCATCCACTAGAACACAGGCACTGGTCCCTCCACCAGGCAGTCTCCACAACCCACTGAAACAACCTTACCCACTGGGGGCAGACACCAAAAACAACGGGAAATACAAACCTGCAGCCTGCAAAAAGAAGACCCCAAACACACGAAGTTAAGCAAAATGAGAGAAATACACAGCAGATGAAGGAGCAAGGTAAAAACCTACCAGACCAAACAAAGGAAGAGGAAATAGGCAGTCTACCTGAAAAATAATTCAGAGTAATAATAGTAAAGATGATCCAAAATCTTGGAAATAGAATGGAGAAAATACAAGAAATATTTAATACATTTAAACCTAGAAGAACTGAAGAGAAAACAAACAACGATGAACAGCACAATAAATGAAATTGAAATTCTCTAGAAGGAATCAATAACAGAATAACTGAGGCAGAAGAATGGACAAGTTACCTGGAAGATAAAATAGTGGAAATAACTACCACAGAGCTGAATAAAGAAAAAAGAATGAAAAGAATTGAGGACAGTCTCAGAGACCTCTGGGACATTAAATGCACCAACACTCGAATTGTAGGGGTCCCAAAAGAAGAAGAGCAAAAGACAGGGACTGAAAAAATATTTGAAGAGATTATAGTTGAAAACTTCCATAATATGGGAAAGGAAATAATCAAGTCCAGGAAGCACAGAGAGTCCCATACAGGATAAATCCAAGGAGAAACATGCCAAGACACATATTAATCAAACTATCAAAAATTAAATAAAAAGAAAAAATATAAAAGCAGCAAGGGAAAAACAACAAATAACGTACAAGGGAATCCTGATAAGGTTAAGAGCTGATTTTTCAGCAGAAACTCTGCAAGCCAGAAGGGAGTGGCAGGACATATTTAAAGTGATGAAAGGGAAAAACCTACAGCCAAGATTACTCTACCCAGCAAGGATCTCATTCAGATTCGACGGAGAATTTAAAACCTTTACAGACAAGCAAAAGCTAAGAGAATTCAGCACCACCAAACCAGCTTTACAGCAAATGCTAAAGAACTTCGCTAGGCAAGAAACACAAGAGAAGGAAAAGATCTACAATAAAAAACCCAAAACAATTAAGAAAATGGTAATAGGAACATACATATCAATAACTAACTTAAATGTAAATGGATTAAATGCTCCAACCAAAAGACATAGACAGGCTGAATGGATACAAAAACAAGACCCAAACATTGCTGTCTACAAGAGACCCACTTCAGACCTAGGGACACATACAGACTGAAATTGAAGGGATGGAAAAAGATATTCCGTGCAAATGGAAATCAAAAGAAAGCTGGAGTAGTAATTCTCATATCAGACAAAATAGACTTTAAAATAAAGACTATTGCAAGAGAAAAAGAAGGACACTAGATAATGATCAAGGAATCAATCCAAGAGAAGATACAATTGTAAATATTTATGCACCCAACATAGGAGCACCTCAATGCATAAGACAAATGCTAACAGCCATAAAAGGGGAAATCAATGGTGACATAATCATAGTAGGGGACTTTAACAACCCACTTTCACCAATGGACAGATCATGCAAAATGAAAATAAATAAGGAGACACAAGCTTTAAAAGATGTATTAAACAAGATGGACTTAGTTGATATTTATAGGACATTCTACCCAAAAACAACAGAATACACTTTCTTCTCAAGTGCTCATGGAACATTCTGCAGGATAGATCATATCATGGGTCACAAGTCAAGCCTTGGTAAATTCAAGAAAATTGAAATCGAATCAGGTACCTTTTCTGACCACAACACTATGAGACTAGATATCAATTACAGGAAGAAATCTAGATATCAATTACAGGAAGAAATACAAACACATGGAGGCTAAACAATACACTACTTAATAACCAAGAGATCACTGAAAAACTCAAAGAGGAAATCAAAAAATACCTAGAAACAAATGACAGTGAAAACACGATGACCCAAAACCTCTCATATGCAGCAAAAGCAGTTCAAAGAGGGAAGTTTATAGCAATACAATCATACCTCAAGAAACAAGAAACATCTCAAATAATCAACCTAACCTTACACCAAAAGCAATTACAGAAAGAGGAACAAAAAAACCCAAAGTTAGCAGAAGGAAAGAAATCATAAGATCAGACCAGAAATAAATGAAAAAGAAATGAAGGAAATAATAGCAAAGATCAATAAAAGTAAAAGCTGGTGTTTGAGAAGATAAAGAAAATTGATAAACCATTATCCAGACTCATCAAGAAAAAAAGAGAGAAGACTCAAATCAATAGAATTAGAAATGAAAAAGGAGAAGTAACAACTGACACTGCAGAAATACAGAAGATCATGAGAGATTACTGCAAGCAACTATATGCCACTAAAATGGACAACCTTGGAGAACTGGAAAAATTCTTAGAAAAGCACAAGCTTCCGAGACTGAACCAGGAAGAAATAGAAAATATGAACAGACCAGTCACAAGCACTGACATTGAAACTGCGATTAAAAATCTTCCAACAAACAAAAGTCCAGGACCAGATGGCTTCACAGGTGAATTCTATCAAACATTTAGAGAAGAGATAACACCTATCCTTCTCAAACTCTTCCAAAATATAGCAGAGGGAAGAACAATCCCAAACTCATTCTACGAGGCCACCATCACCCTGATACCAAAACCAGACAAAGATGTAACAAAGAAAGAACACTACAGGCCAATATCACTGATGAACATAGATGCAAAAATCCTCAACAAAATACTAGCAAACAGAATCCAACAGCACATTAAAATGATCATACACCATGGTCAAGTGGGAGTTTATCCCAGGAATGCAAGGATTCTTCAATATATGCAAATCAATCAACGTGATACACCATTAACAAATTGAAGGAGAAAAACCATATGATCATCTCAATAGATGCAGAAAAAGCTTTCAACAAAATTCAACACCCATTTATGATAAAATCCCTCCAGAAAGTAGGAATAGAGGGAACTTATCTCAACATAATAAAGGCCATATATGACAAACCCACAGCCAACATTGTTCTCAGTGGTGAATAACTGAAACCATTTCCACTACCATCAGGAACAAGACAAGGTTGCCCACTCTCACCATTTTGGAAGTTTTAGCCACAGCAATCAGAGAAGAAAAAGAAATAAAAGGAAACCAAATTGGAAAAGAAGAAATAAAGCTATCACTGTTTGCAGATGACATGATACTATACATAGAGAATCCTAAAGATGCTACCAGAAAACTACTAGAGCTAATCAATGAATTTGGTAAAGTAGCAGGATACAAATTTAATGCACAGAAATCTCTTGCATTCTTATACACTAACGATGAAAAACCTGAAAGAGAAATTAAGGAAATACTCCCATTTACCATTGCAGCAAAAAGAATAAAATACCTAGGAATAAACCTACCTAAGGAGACAAAAGACCTGTATGCAGAAAACTATAAGACACTGATGAAAGACATTAAAGATGATACAAACAGATGGAGAGATATACCATGTTTTTGGATTTGAAGAATCAATATTGTGGAAATGGCTATACTACACGAAGCAACCTACAGATTCAGTGCAATCCCTATCAAACTACCAATGGCATTTTTCACAGATCTAGAACAAAAAATTTCACAATTTGTATGGAAACACAAAAGACCCCGAATAGCCAGAGCAACCTTAAGAAAGAAAAACGGAGCTGGAGGAATCAGGCTCCCTGACTTCAGACTATACTACAAACCTACAGTAGTCAAGACAGTACAGTACTGGCACAAAAATAGAAATATAGATCAGTGGAACAGGATAGAAAGCCCAGAGATAAACCCACACAATATGGTCACCTTATCTTTGACAAAGGAGGCAAGAATATACAATGGAGAAAAGACTGCCTCTTCAATAAGCAGTGCTGGGAAAACTGGACAGCTACATGTAAAAGAATGAAATTAGAACACTCTCTAACACCATACAAAAAAATAAACCAAAATGGATTAAAGACCTAAATGCAAGGCCAGACACTATAAAACTCTTAGAGGAATACATAGGCAGAACACTGTATGACATAAATCATAGCAAGATCCTTTTTCACCCACCTCCTAAATAAATGGTAATAAAAACAAAAATAAACAAAGGGGACCTAATGAAACTTAAAAGCTCTTGCACAGCAAAGGAAACCATAAACAAGACAAAAAGACAACCCTCAAAATGGGAGGAAATATTAGCAAATGAAGCATCTGACAGAGGATTAATCTCCAAATTATACAAGCAGCTCATGTAGCTCAATATCAAAAAAAACAAACAACCCAATCCAAAAATGGGCAGAAGACCTAAATAGACATTTCTCCAAAGAAGATATACAGATTGCCAACAAACATATGAAAGGATGCTCAACATCACTAATCATTAGAGAAATGAAAATCAAAACTACAATGAGGTATCACCTCACACCGGTCAGATGGCCATCATCAAAAAATGTACAAACAATAAACGCTGGAGAGGGTGTGGAGAAAAGGGAACGCTCTTGCACTGTTGGTGGGAATGTAAATTGATACAGCCACTATGGAGAACAGTATGTAAGTTCCTTAAAATACTAAAAATAGAACTACCACATGCCCCAGCAATTCCACTACTGGGCATATACCCTGAGAATGAATGAATGGATAAAGAAGATGTGGCACATATATACAATGGAATATTACTCAGCCATGAAAAGAAACGAAACTGAGTTATTTGTAGTAAGATGGATGGACCTAGAGACTGTCATACAGAGTGAAGTAAGTCAGAAAGCAAAAAACAAATGCTGTATGCTAACATATACATATGGAACCTAAAAAAGAATGGTTCTGAAGAACCTAGGGGCAGGACAGGTATAAAGATGCAGATGTAGAGAATGAAGTTGAGGACACGGGGAGGGGGAAGGGTAAGCTGGGATGAAGTGAGAGAGTGGCAATGACATATATACACTACCAAATGTAAAATAGATAGCTAGTGGAAAGCAGCCGCATAGCACAGGGAGATCAGCTTGGTGCTTTGTGTCCACCTAGAGGGGTGGGATAGGGAGGGTGGGAGGGAGATGCAAGAGGGAGGAGATACGGGGATAAACGTGTATATATATAGCTGATTCATTGTGTTATACAGCAGAAACTAACACACCATTGTAACACAATTATACTCCAATAAAGATATTTTTAAAAAAATGTTGTTGTGTCCTGATTTCATGCTTGTGTAGGCTACTCCTTCTGCCTTGAAGTGCCATATTCTCCCCTGATTTTATCTTCACTTTTTCAATGACAACTCTCATTCCAGATGAATCCTGGAAATCGCATCCTCTGGGAAATGTCTCCTGACTTCTTTTCCTGAAATAGATGCACTTTCTCTCCACTCTCTTGGCTCTGGGTGCCGTCTCACTGTGGTAGATCGATTGCAGGCACGGCCCCAGTTGTTCATGCTACCCTCTTTCATATTATTTGCAGTGTAACTTTGGACCTCTTCCCAACAAGTCTATTTCCCTATCCGTTGAATCTGTGTTAGCTCTGTGACTTGCTTTGTCCAATAGAATGCAGAAGAACAACGGTTTGTCAGTTCCAAGCTAGATCTCAGAAAGACTGCATTGCTTGGAATCAAGGACTTGAGAGATCCTAATCAGAAGACAGTGATTCAGTGCCTGGTTTCTCCATTCAGGCATCTACCCTCATGGTGGTTCATAAGAAAGATGACAAAATACAGATATATTGAGACCATGCTACACTGAAGAATTTCACTGACGTTGACCGGTAACTGTACCCTGAGGCTAAGTGGTCTTGGACAGCACCTTTGTGACCAACTGTTTATCAGGCTGATTCTGAGAACTGGGTATTATCAAATATGTATGACTGATGAGGGCAAAACAAAAGCAAACAAATTGTTTACATATATACCCTATAGGATTCTCTCAGTCTTAAAAGGATGCTCATAATGATTTCTTTGACCACTGTCAGTGTTCATTAATTAACAGAAAAGATTACTGGGGAATATGAGTTACTTTGTAGTGTTTGTCTATTTAGTGACATAATTTGTCTTGGCAGAACTCTGAAAGGACACAAATAACAACATCTCAAGTTGCCAGGTGCCTTGAAATTGAAGGCTTTTTTCTTGGTGACTGACAATTCTGGCAAAGCTCTGTGAAAAACACTGGACATATAATGTCCCAAGAAGGAGAAATCACCACATCTGAGAAAAACATCAGTGTGCTTGGATCCATGAATCAAAGGGAACAAAATGCTTTTGGGGGGTGGCAGTTGTGGCTCCAATAGGAGGTTTCAGATTTCTCGATTATCAGAGTCGAGCCGGGGTATTTGGTTCTCGGAAGGAAAAAAGGTGAAGTGCAGATGGAGCTCATTCCTCCTTCTCTACCACCTTTCCTGAAGCCTCTGTATTAATCCTCCTATGCTCTTCAGATGCCTTCACTCCAGAGGCCAAGCATGGGCATGCCAGTAGCGTTCATCATCTGGGATTTTTCTTAACATCAGACATACTATCCTCTTCTCAGGTTACTATTTCTGGCCTAAAAATTTTCCAACACAGAAAAGGATGTGGAGGTAGCTTTTGAATTATAGCACAACAATTCATATGCATGCATACATACCAATGGTTAATTTTCCAAATGGCAATGATAGACAGTCATAGTAGCAGCCTATAATTCTAGTATTTAATATAGAAATTCAGGTGCACCTTCCTGCAAACACCACATTCAGGATAGTGAAATTATTCCCAGGGAGGAGGTCAGGAAAATCTAGGATTCCAAAGGGACAGTATATATTTCTGAGAGTGAAAAGTGGCTCAATCTAGTTTTGTAAGCAAAAGCTTGAGGTGCCTCCCCTCATACCCTGCATTAGATCATGTTCCACTCTCTCACTCGCATAAGTTAAGAATTGTGGTGGTAGCTTGAAACAGAGACTACAAACAGTAGCTCTCTATGAATAAAGAAAGTTAATTCTTCTTTATGTAAAATAAATCCAGAGCAAAATTATCTCCATGGAGTCTTCTGCTATCTTTCCATTTACCGTCTTCTGCATGAGGCTTCTGTCCTCAAGGTCACCTGCTAGTTCAAAATAGCTACTGAATGCCCAGGCATCACAAATACGTTCCAACATGGAAAGAAAGAACGTGGAAGAGAAAATCAGATTTTTTCTTAGTTGCATGCCATTTTGTTAAAAAGAAGCTACCCTGAAAATCCTTACCAAAAATTTCTACTTAATACTATCGGCCAGAATGTAGCCACTTGTCTATCTGTCTGACAGGTATGCTGGGAAATGTAGTCTTTCAGCTGGACACATTAGTGGCTTGAATTAGTTTGGGGTTCTATTACTAAGAAATGAGTACAGAATGGATATTCAGAGGACAACTAGCCAAATCTGTTCTCCTAGGTTAGGGATATAAGAAAGGAAGGTGTCAAAATAAGCTGACTGTGAACAAATGGAGGTGATAAAGGGAAGGGGCAGGAGGGCCAGTTTAGTCACCAAGATCCTAAAATTTTGGCTGAAGACTGGAGCAGTCCAGAAGTCACTAGTGGAATCCCATTTTAAGAAGCTCAGGGTTTAGGACAAGAAAAGTAGAAAGCTATGCTGTTCTGTAAATACCACTTCCTGGTTTGGGTACCCTGTCCAGGAAGAGAGCTTTAGGATAAATTTAGGTCAAGATTTTTGGGCCCAAATGGCAGACACTCTCAGTCAACAGCAAATGCAAGATTTACGCCTCCACATCCAGCTGAAGATCTTGTTCTCAGAGTCTTTACCTTGTCTGAAATCTATTCATTGCAATGAACCCCTGGAGTTACACATCTCTAATCCTTGGAACCAAAGAGTTAGAAACTTTCAATGATGGAATAAATCAAATGTTAAAAGCAAATTCTACTAGACATGTAGACACTTCCTCCTCGGCACCTGGCTCTCCTAGCATATGTTCACAAGGACCCCAGGAATGATGCCACTAGATTTCCTTCTTATAATTTACCATTCAGGAAGATCCTGGTTTGCTTTTGATCTCTGCTTCAAGGTGGGTGACAGAAGAGTGATGTGTGAGCATCTTTTTCAGTGTTCAGTTTGCTTTAAAAATGTGTTATGGAAACTGAACTTTCTAAGCTATAACATAGCTTAGTGCAATGCAGACCACAATAGGCAACGCTATTATGTCAAGGTAAAGTGTCGGGTTCTGCAAGGAGAGGACGGAGAGTATTGCTCTACACTGAGAACTTCTGGATTAGAGAAAAAGAGGTGCGGTGGGAATCCCACCCCTTTTTAAAATTCTAACGGAGAGTCAAAGTGCAGGAGAAAAATAGATCTGATCAAGTAAAGGAACTTCACTGCAGTGGGGGTGGATTTTCCTGTATAGGAAGATTTAGAAGGAGAACTATTCTCATTGAGAGAGTTGAACTAGGATATTAACAGCTTTCTGGGAAGAATACAGGAATCTTTGACTCTCATGCACCAAGGAATTAGTAAACCAAGTAAAGTGGGAGATGGGGGTATGACCTATAAAGAGGTGCCATGTGCCAGATCTCAAATCCCACTGCAGAGACGCTGATCTGCAAGACAAGGCAGAGATAACTAAAACCAAAAGAATGAGGAAAACCAACTTTGGGAGAAGGTTCTCTACCCCAGGAATATGTCTGAGGAAAGGGGGTGATTTACATTCACTCACTTGACTCTTGGAGAACTTGGGGGAAATATGGCTCACGCTGTCTTAAGTTGCTTTGAGAGAGGAAATCATTGTCTTGGAGAAACCGATTCAAGACACTTTCCTACCTTCTGTGAAAACTGAACATCTAGAGAACTCTGTATTATTTTGCAGGGGTGCAGTTTTTCCAAGAGATATGGAGGGATGATATTTTGAGATACCTCATAATATTTGTTTGTTTCTTTCTAATTCTTTTCCAGGCTCTTCTCTCCTCCATGAGGCGTTGAGCCCAGTGCATCTGGAGAGAAGTGTGATCAGGCAGAAACTAGAGGAAAAAAGAGGTGTCTTTTTAACATAAGAAAGACACCTAGCATTTCTTTCTAGCATTACAGGGAGCACTTGGTTAGAAAAAATTCTCCCAGATAGTAGAAGAAAAGGAAAGACAAAGAGGGTAGAGATAAGAGGAGTGAAGATGTTGGGGTTCTGTTTATGGGACTGGATGTGAAGGGGCCACATGGACGAGAATGAAAAGTGCCACAGAATAGGGCCACCCATGAAAGACACTGCTTGTATTCCCAGAGGTTGCAGGGTAATTGAGTCAGCCTATGGCAACTACCCAGCCTCAGCCCCAGTAAGGACCATACACAGAGGTTGCCCTGGATCTATACTAACTTTTCTTTCCCCCAACATTGGAGGACAACTTCCCTTTGCAATAGCTAGATGCAGATGGAGAGTTCCTGTGTCATGATGTTGGTGAAAATACATTGCATCATAAACAAATCTTCAGAGTAGTCATCCCTCTTATCTACCTACTTCTCTACTTCCCCAGTCATATTTGATACCACGCTATTTCTTTTCTCTCTTCCCTGACCAGAGGGCATTTGCACATGCTGTCCCTGCTATCTGGAATACTCCTCTCACCTGCCCACTTGCCCCTGCCACTCCCTCCTTAAAACACACACATGTTCAAGGTACTTATTCTTCAGATCTCAGCTGAAACAGTGTATCCTTGGGGAAACCCTTTTTGAACTTTCAAGAGCAGTTAGATTCTTATGTATATGCACACATACTTGAATTGTCATTCCTAATAAAGTGTAGTCTAGATTATAATTGTGCATACAGGGACTTCCCTAGTGGTGCAGTGGTTAAGAATCTGCCTGCCAGTGCAGGGGATGCGGGTTCGAGCCCTGGTCTGGGAAGATCTCACATGCCATGGAGCAACTAAGCCCATGCGCCACAACTACTGAGCCTCAGCTCTAGAGCCTGTGAGCCACAACTACTGAGCCCACGTGCCACAACTACTGAAGCCCACGTGCCACAACTACTGAAGCCCACGCACCTAGAGCCCATGCTCTGCGATAAGAGAAGCCACCACAATGAGAAGCCCACGCACTGCAACAAAGAGTAGCCTCCGCTCACTGCAATTAGAGCAAGACCGCACACAGCAACGAAGACCCAATGCAGCCAAAAATCAATTAATTTTAAAAAATTGTGCATACATTATTATTAGTGTGATTATGTGATTAATGTCCCTCTACTCTATTTGGCCCTAAACACACTGAGGACAGGGATCACATCTTTTTTTGCCAACCATTGTATTGTCAGCACAACATAATGCATGGCAAATAGTAGCTGCTCAATAAATATTTTGTGAATGAATAGATGCACCTTTATCTAATACTGCCCCTGTCATGCATATAATAGTTAATACACACACATACACATTTATATACAAATATATATACATATACATCTTAAATAAATATATAAAACAGGATAATATATGTTAAATAAATAAATTTATGAATGACTTGTTTAAGATGCTGTATGGTAAAGCAGAATAAACTTGAACCTTTCAGCCAAGCAGGTTAGGATTGAACTGCAGTTCTTCAACTAACTGACTAAGTTTGGGCAAAATATCTTAGCTTTTTGAGCCCCAGTTTCCTCACTTGAGGAAAAGCATAAAAATTCTGAACTTGGTTGTCAATTTCAAATGTAATAATGTACAAAAACTGCCTAGCCCCATGCTTAGTATATAGTAAGCTCTCAATAAATCATGGCTGTTGACATGATTGAATTCATGTAAATCAGGATAAAGAGCTCAGTTTAGTTGAGTTCCCCACAAGACAGTGCTGGATAGATAAAATGAGTTCAATAAATAGTTGTAGGATAAACAAGTGAATAAATGCATGCTTAAAATGACTTGAAATCTCTATTGTGTGAACAACTTACTTTTCGAGTATGCTAGAACAATGAAAAATCCTGCCGCTAGGTGTCGATAAATATACACTGGAAGAACAGGGCCTAGGATTCCTAGATTCTGATACTGATGTAAAATTTTCTTGTAAAATTCAGGCACTACAACTATTTACATAAACAAAGTGATGTGCCCAGTCAGTTATTCAAAAGTTCTGAACTATCTAGCAGTATCTATCAAGTAAATCACATATTCACTCTCTTCATTTTCCTTCCTCTCTTCCTCCCTCCCTTCCTTCCTTCTTCTCTCCCTCCTACTCTCTCTCTCTCTCTCTCTCTCTCTCTCTCTCTCCTTCTTCTCTCATACCAGGAAACAAAGAAAAAAGCCTTTACTTTAATTCTTACCATAACTTTATAAGGCATGCCCATGCATAAACGAGGAAGGTAAGGCTCTATAGCTGGCCAAGGACTGAGCTGGGACCATGAACTTTCCACTCTAGCTCAACTATCTTCAGTGTGCACCAACTCCCATAACTGTTTAAAGGTCACTCCCCCTCTTTCTCACTGTGGTTGAACTTCCTTGACCTTTTTCCAAGTTCATCCATGATTCAGGTTTCTTCTATTTTCTTCTATTTACGTCTGGGTAAAGACTTATTTCTTCTTTGGGTCTCTATTTAGAAGGCACTCTCAAAAATGTCTGATTTTAGCCATTCCTTACTAGATATGGATTCTGTGTTACATACTATATTAGTTTGCTACAGCAGCCATAACAAAGTATCACAGACTGGGTGGCTTAAACAACAGAGATTAATTTTCTCATATCTCTGCAAATTACAAATTCAAGAGCAAGATATCAACAGGGCTGGTTTCTTCTGGACCTCTTTCCTTGACTGATAGATGGTCGTCTTCTTCCTGTATCTTCACATCATCTTTTCTCTGTACATGTCTGTATCCAAATTTCCTCTTCTTGTAAGAACACCAGTCATATTGGATTAGGGTCCACCCTAATGACCTCATTTTAACCTATTTTCTTCTTTAAATATTTTTCTCCAAATACAGTCACATTCTGAGGTACAGAGGGTTAGGACCTCAACATACGAATTTTGAAGGGACACAATTCATCTCATAACATAAACCCTCATAGCACTCCAAAATTTCTTAGTAGCACTTACCATAACTATAATTATTTACATGTAGAAGTCATTTTTTTTTTTTTGCAGTATGCGGGCCTCTCACTGTTGTGGCCTCTCCTGTTGCGAAGCACAGGCTTCAGACGCGCAGGCTCACGGGCCCAGCCGCTTCGCGGCACGTGGGATCTTTCCAGACCGGGGCATGAACCCATGTCCCCTGCATCGGCAGGCGGACTCTCAACCACTGCGCCACCAGGGAAGCCCCATACAGAAGTCATTTTAAAATGTCTATTACATACTTGTAGGCTGCAAGTTTCCATAAAGGCAGGAATCAGGTATGTTTGGTAACCTTGGTATCTACAAATGTACCTGTGGGGCCTTTAGGGACTTTCCACCCCCTCACTTGTTCCCGTAAACCAATTCTTCTCCCTATCGTGCGCCACTCCTTCTCCCTATCGAAACCAATTCTTGGAGTTTTTCAGTTGACGGGGACTTGCCAGACAGCGGGTAATTTTCCAGTTGCCCGTAACAGGTATACGCCCTAACCGCCACAATGAACAGACAACTATAACGGCCAGAAGGTGGGACAAAAGTTCCTAAGCCAATGAATTCAAAAGTCACCACATTTACCCAATCATTGTGAGAATATACCCGCCCTATGAGTAAATAAACCTATAAAAAGTATGTGATTCCGCTTTTAGGGGTTCCCCATCGGCCTCCTGCGTGAGGTTCAGGGAACCCCGGTGCATCGGCTCCTAATAAACCTCTTGCGTGTTGCAGCGGCTCTCGACTCTTGGCGGTTCTTGGGCGAGTTGGAATCCCTCGTAGACCGTTTGGGTCTAACATACCCAGGGCCTAGTACACAGTATGTTATCTTCTTTACATTGCTATTAGTATCACCCTCTTTATTATTATTTCCTACATAACTCCAGTTTCCAGCACAAAGTGGCTGAGTAAATATTTAATTAAAAACATTTAACAACTAGCAGCTGAACAGAAGGCTCTGGACACTTTTTTTTTTTAAACTAACTGCTTACTCTCTTTAGAACGTCAACCCACTGATGTGGCCATCCTGTCCTGGCCACATATTTGCATTAGCAGAGGAAGGACATTTCATACAGTCAGGTGTGCTTCATAATAGCAAATTAGTCACAGCTCAGGTTTAACACACTGTGCTTTTGATGGTTCGCTAATTACACAAGCTGTGCTAGTTTGTGGTCACAGGTGTCCTACAGTGACAAATTCAATACTGCCCTTGGGGCCACACACTGGAGCCTCCCGCCTGGCTTGCACTGCTGCCCTGCTAGCTGTACTTCTCTCTGTAAGAGAGAAGTTTATGCAGTAAAGGTACATGAGACATCTGTTACCCACATTCCCCATCTTTCTAGACTTTCTTCTCATTACTTAGGCCCCTGAATTTTCCCGCTAAGATTCCCTGAGATTGCTTCTGGGATTTGCATAGACCCCTTTCCCAGACCCATCCTATTGAGAGTACCCCAGGCCCAAGAAATGGCCAGAGATTCCTCAGAGTGTAGAATAGAGCCAGTTGTGGAATGAAAGGGGGGACAGGGCATGAGTCAGAGGTCCCCATTTGATCTTAGTTCCAACTCTCAAAATATAGGGGCAGGCCTGGATGTCTTTGCATATTTTATACTCTGATGTCTCACCTAACAATTTATACTAAAATCCACAGAAGAATTTCCCAAGACTCAACCCCAGGAAATGATATGCCTCTCTGGAGTCACAGGTATTGAGCGTGTGTGTTGCCTAGAGCCAGTCAGGCCTAACTTGAATACCAAATCTACCACCACCATCTGTGTGACTTTAAACAAACTGCTTAAACTTTCTGAGCTTCAGTGGGGATTTGGGGGAAGTTAAATATGATAATGTATTTATGGCAAAATTCTGTGATGTTTTCTATTGCCTTGGAGTTGATTGCTAGGAACCAAAGCTGAGGAAAAAGAGGTATTATGTATGGTACATTTGAAGAACACATCAGTTAATTATGCACCAACTACTGGGGTCAGATACCTCCCACGGGACATATAAAGAGACAGCCAAGCCCTGTCTGCTCCCTACATCATCACCCCAACCCTCTTCCTCAGCATAATCCTGGCAAGAATAATTAAAGAGGTATGAGGAATGTGCAAAGAAGTAAAATACAGCAACTGAAATCTGCATACAAAATAGAAAAGCAGTAAGAGAAACACTGGTAATGAAATATGGAAAATAACAGACCTGGTACTCTTTATGAGTCATAAAGTAAATGGCAGCAAGAGGCAATGTTTGCATTTCAAGCAGAATTCTTTTTGGGCTGTTGTACCATGTCTTTCTTTTTAATCATGCTGGGCACATGCACTAAGAGAAATGAGGTTCCATTTTTAGTCCCTGACATTGAGAACCCAGAGAAAAGGTGAGAGATCATCAACCAACTGGGGAATAAAAGGACTTTAAAAAAAAGCCAATTCAATGAAGAAGGAGACCAGGTATAGAAACAACTTCCTTCTCTTCTTCAAGTACCTGAAAGTATGAATTTTTAGGGTTCTGTTGCCCAGTCTTTAAAAAAGACAACATTGGAGGGACTGACTTTCTAGAGAGTATTAGGATTCGGGCCAATGATACACAATTATTAACCAGAAGTATGCTCTGAACATCTGAAAGAACTTTTACCATTATACTCCTCTGACACCTTCTGTAAGAACATAAGCTAAGGTACATGACAAACTATCTTGTCATCAAGATGAATTTGCCCAGAAAATATTCTCATTATAAATTAAGAAGGTAGTTTACTGATTGGAATACTGAAAAAAAGCAAGATGCCTGATTCTAGTGGGAATATTTCAGCTTTGTGTTCAAATCTTAGCTCTTCCTACTAGCTGAGAGATTTCAAGGTGAGTCACTCAAAATTTCTGGGCCTCAATTTCCCTCTTAGAACAGGGGATCACAATCTCTACTTAGCAGATACGTTGAGAGTGTTAAAAGTGATTTCAAATGCAAAAAACCAAGTGTATGTCTTGCACAATGCAAATGCTCCATTTATGCCACTCATTCCTGCTCCAGTAGTTTTGATTTTCTGTCCCATGAATAAAATGGAGACTATCTCAGTACCATTTACAGAACTGACTGGTAAATTTTGAAATGTTAATATCTCTTCATGTTTAAGGAGATCAAAGTGCTGATTCTATTTATTTTTATTTTTTGGAGGTCTCCAAACTTCCAGGTATAAAATAAATGTCATGGGCATATAATGTACAGTATGAGAAGTACAGTCAATAATATTGTATATTAACTTTGTAAAGTGACAGATGGTAATTAGACTTACTGTGGTGACCATTTTGCAATGTATACAAATGTCGAATCACCATGTTGCACACCTGAAACATATTGCACATTCTTATACTTTTGAAAATTGATATAATTTTACTTATATATTGGAAGAATGAAGTATAGGAAAGTCAAGTTACTGATTTTCTTGGCCCTATAGAAAGAACTAGGAATCAAATCTAGCTCCATTCTGTCAGGCAAAGGTGAGCTCTTCTTTTTTTTTTTTTTTTTTTTTCGGTACACGGGCCTCTCACTGTTGTGGCCTCTCCCGTTGCGGGGCACAGGCTCTGGATGCACAGGCTCAGCGGCCATGGCTCACGGGCCCAGCTGCTCCGCGGCATGTGGGATCTTCCCGGACCGGGGCACGAACCCGTGTCCCCTGCATCGGCAGGCGGACTCTCAACCACTGCGCCACCAGGGAAGCCCGTGAGCTCTTCTTTTAATTTGATTAATAAATAACTAATAATAAATAATTAAAGATAAAAAATAGCTTTGTCATAAATACTCTATTAAACTGATCAAATAGTTACTTTTTATTTAGCCGAGAACAAGTAAGAGTTCTATTTATCCGAGTAGATGGTGGTGGTGTTGCCACAGCCTGATCCCCTTTGCCAATGGTGGCACCAGCCCCCCAGTTCCTGAGATGATAGCTGTTCACAGGTATCCCCTTCTCGGGAGAATTTCTCTCTTTAATTCAGTACCGCCTAGCCTGAGAGGTTATGCTCACCCCACTCTACCCTTCTATAACCCATAGCTGATGACAGACTAATCAGGGATAAAAATGGTAGAGCACATGCCTCATTGAGGGACCCAATGTGCGGTACAATTTATGCTTCAAAGCCCCCCCCCGCCATAGGATCAGAGGCTGGAGCATCTCCAGCTGAGGCTTCATCCTAGCTTAGCTCCTCCTCCTGCCTGTCCTGCTTCCCCCACTCCCGTCTCTTAAAGGCTCTTCGTTGATTAAATAGCTCCATTTGATTCCCGGTCTCCAATTCTGCTCCTGGGAAACCCAATCTAAGATACTGGAAAAAGGAGATTGTTAACGATTAATTTTATTTTTGAAAGAAAAAAAATTCAAAGAATGAAAATTAAGATCCAGTTGCAATGCCAGAGGGAAAAGCATTTAAAACTTGGAGTCCTAAAACAACTTTAAAATCTTCTTGTCATTTGAAAATAGACAAATTGTAAAAGACTAAGAATGTGATTTTAAAATGTTTAAAGTATTCCCATTGCATTTATCCCAGATCGATGATGGCATAGAATGGGAATTTGCAATATAAAATAACCCATCAAATTGCTCAGTGTTTTTATGGTTTAGGGAAAATACTTACTATATCTCCTCTCCCTTAATCCCCAAACTTGAAACCTCAAGTTTCCCAAGTTTGGAGAAAGCATTAGTGCCTTCAAGTGGCCAAAAAGGCCAATTTTGGTCAAAACTCCCAAATAAAAGTGACAGAGATATCTGCCATCCTAGTGTATACAGGTTTTCCATTTTTGGAGCATCTGTGGTTTGCACACTGTGTCAACCTCTGCTGATACACTGTATAAGATTTCAGAGCTCAAATATCCCCCTTTTATTATGAGACTAAGATTAATAATTGCTTAGAATGTCATTCAAAGTCTTAAGGATGTCTGAGATCATTCCAAAGAGGTGTGGGATTTCAAAACTAAAAAATGAGAGAATTAAATAAGAGAAATTAAGGTTTTAGTTTACTAAATTACATGATCTCCAGCTTCTATGCTGTTTTGTCATTAGGTAAAAATATGTTTTTAAAAAAATTCTACCCTATAACCAAACATTCAGAATGGCTCTGCTAAATACTGACCTAAAGTACTATGTTTGTCTATGTTCTTCTAACCAAAGCATTTTGCAACTGCAACTAGTGTTCTTATAAGATGCATCATCACAGTTCTTCCACAAATTTAGACAGACATCTATATAAACAAGTTTTGAAGTTACTAGTGAACCTGAAAATCATATCTAAGAAGAAACTTCAAATAAGAACTCAGAAGAGAGTGTGGGAGTGAATAACAACTTTAGCCTCAACTGGTCACAGTGAGGTTAATCAATACTGATGAAGGACACCTCAGGTCTTAAGACACTTGCCGAAGGTAGAGTGACCATACCTCCTTACTTGCCCTGGATAATCCCTGGAATGTCTCTTCAATATTCTCAACAGTTCTCAGATAGCCTAAACTCATGAAGAGAAAAGCAGCAGAGGAGCAGATAAATTGGCTAGCCCCAAATCAGATTTTGCTGTGGGAGAAACTTCTTCCTTCTCTGGTTTTAGATAGTTGAGGAAGCCAACAAATATCTGCTGTAAGATATCAGGGTCAAAGAAGTTCATCCAAACTGAAACGAATGGGTTACTTCTCTTTTCAGAGTCTATTCTTACCTCATCAGTGAAGAGAGACTGTATTATTGTTGAAAAGAGTTGTGGGAGAAGAAATTATTTTATACACTAAAGGATTTTGTATGATTTTCTGTTAGAAAATATCTGATCAGTTGATTGTCTTCAGACTCCGGATTTCCACTGGCCAAATATTGTTTATCTTCTTGGAAGACTTTGGCAGGTTTTCTCTTCTTAGGAAATGAGTCAGGAAACAACAGTGAGACTTCAAAGCAAGGCTCAGGGTTATCTTCTGATTAATGAAATGACTAATTCCATCACTTATCAGAACACTGGGTCCTTCCTGTGGAACTGCAATCCTAGTATGTACATAGAATGGGGGAACTGCAGGTTATCATTGTCATCATAAGAAACAACTCTACCGAAAGCTCCATACCAAAATGATAGAGTCCTAAAAGCTACGTGAGGTACAGCTGAACGTTTGGTGAACATAAAATTTTGGAGATAGGGAAACAACATTGTTTCCCTTAATTTATGCTCAGTGTTACACTTTTACAAATTAGGGCATTAACTTTCTCTCTAAAGTTTCTGTTGATTTCCACCATTTCTCAATTCCCTTGCTCTCAATAACTGAAAGTCAAGAGTAGTGGATGGCATTCTGATTGTGCCTCTATCTTGTTATCTGAGCTTGAGAAAGTTATAGAACCTCAATAGTCCTTAATTTTACCACCCCTTAAATGGAAATCATAGGCCAGGAAAGCTCATAGTAATAAAAATAAATAAAATAGAAGTCCGGATGCTGCCCCCAGAGATTCTGACGTAGGAGATCTTGGTGAGCTTGGAAAAAAATAGAGATAAATATAGAGAGAGAGAAGTAAATAAATATATAGAGAGCTGTCTAGATGACTTTGACCATGAGCCAGTTTCAGGCACCACTGGACAATATTAGATTACCTCTGAGGACTTTTACAGACTTATGAATATGAAATCTATTCTATGATAATAGAAAATTTTGATGTGAAATAATTTCCTCACTTCAAGGCGGCCAATTCTTTAAATGGTAACTTTGGAATCATTCTGCATATCCTTGGTAATATTAAATAACCACTTATCTCGGTGAGAATGGAGAGACGAGAGAACAGAGGGAAAAATAAAATCAATAAAACCTGGCTTTGGGGGACTGCACCAGCAACTCTGGGCAGAATGAACTTTTGACTTTTCCTCAGTTATTTTGTTATGTAAATGTATCAATCAGGATATCATTAGAATATAGTTGTAGTGCTTAAGTGGGATAAGTGAGGGAAGTTTTACAAAGGGACCCTCTTCTCAAATGTGGACAGTGGGAAGGGAACCCTCATATCAATGGCTCTGTAAAGAATGGGGAGGGAACCATTACCAGCATCTAGAGATTTGAGGTTGCCCAGCAAGAAGTGTGGCCTTTAGTAGAGGGATAAAACCAACCTGCAGTAATGTGGCAGGGAGAAGGTCGGGGGACTGAAACCCTGGCCTCAATTTCCTCCCTTCTTCCACTGTGCTACTGGTGTCTACTGCCACCCACTGACTGATCCCAAATAGGAGAGGAAGGCAAGGATGATGCAATGCCTACTCATGCCAGTCTCCTGGGATACAAAGCAAGATATAGAGGGATGCTGAAGGACAAAATGTGATTAACCTGCACAAAGACCTAACTCTTCCCCAGTGGTTTCAAACTTACATAATGTGCTCTATTGCTCTTTTCACGTCATGTTTTAGGCCCATACTTAAATTATTTTGGGGGCTTCCCTGGTGGCGCAGTGGTTGAGAGTCCGCCTGCCGATGCAGGGGACACGGATTGGTGCACCGGTCTGGGAAGATCCCACATGCCACGGGGCGGCTGGGCCCATGAGCCATGGCCGCTGAGCCTGCGCATCCAGAGCCTGTGCTCCGCAACGGGAGAGGCCACAACAGTGAGAGGCCCGCGTACCGCAAAAAAAAATTATTTTTGAATCCCTCATATTTTGAATAATCTATGTCAAAGTGTCCTTGTGATGTTTGGTTGAATCAAATTGAGGGGTCTGATAGAGTAGACTGTCATTTGGTCTTCATTGACATATAACAACATTCATGGCTGGTTTGTTCTTTCTCCCTTTGTCGAAATACCCACCTGAGAAATCACATACCGTGGGAATATTGCTTTGTGTGTACAGAAAGCTAGATAGACCTTGTAGAACAGCCTTCATGGCTGGTGCTCCCAGCTCTGATATACTGATACACTCACCTCCACTATACAGGTGGGTTAGCCAGAGAAAGTCGATTAAACATATCAAATGATTTTCACCTCTTTTCACCTCTGGCTCACCATCATTTTTCTAATCTCCATGGAAACTTAATCTCCATGTCACTGAATTATTTGAAATAAGACAATTCTATGTAAAGGAAATATTGCTTACTTTCCGTATACTACATCTCTTGTCATGGTTCCTGTGGAATTCTGATCATTTGTGTTGAACTTGGAAAGCACCTTACTAACTAATACTGGTAAATTATTTCTTAGAAAGGATTATTTTGAATACATATACTTTTTTTGTTCTCTTGAACATTTATTTTAGATACTTTCAAATGAGCTTACTTACAGATTATAGTTAAATGAGATCATGTATATAAAGGCATTAGTGTAAACATATGATTTATAGAAAACTCTCAATAAAAAGGTAACCATTATTATGTTTGGAGTTGCTAACAGTAGCTTACATTTGTAAAACCGTTGCATTTTTTTGGTCCTTTAATACATATTATCTCATTTACTTCTATGAAGTAGGTATCAGTAGGACTCCTTCATTTTGAGAAAATTAAGACTGAGTGGCTACCTGAGTTTCTCAAACAAGATCACACAAGAGAAAAGCAGCAAATCCCACATTTAAATTCAGCTTTTCTGATTTCCAAATCTGGTGATAGTTTACTATACAATTTCCCTCTGTGGCAATCAGTTTGTCTCTCTGCACACTTACTATGTCATATTATCACATTTTCATTTCCCACACCTGTGAGTTCATGATGCTTCAAATATGAAACCAATCTCTTTCCTCAGCCTAGGGAACTTTGAGGAGCCCCATGTAGGGACTTGATGTGTTGTTGTGACAAACCAGATTATTTTCTTACATGGACCCATTGCTCTAGGTACAAGACTCCTGAATTCTCTTGGCAAACACCACCTTCCTGGGTCCATGACTTAATTAACTACCAAGGATTCCATTTCTTCTGAGCTTTGAGTCTTGCCTGTTATTGCCCTCTGTTATGGGCTGAACTGTGTCCTTCCAAAATGCACATGTTGAAGCCCTAACCCCTAGTGTATCAGAGAGTGACTGTATGTAGATATTGGTCTTTAAAGAGGTAATTACATTAAAATCAGGCCATTAGGGTAAGCCCTAATCCAATATGACTGGTGTCCTTATAAGAAGAGGAAATTCGGACTCAAAAAGGGACACTAGGATGTAAGTGCCCAGAGGAAAGATCCTGTGAGGACACAGCAAGAAGATGGCCATCTGCAAGCCAAGGAGAGAGGCCTCAAAGAAACCAACCCTGCCAACACTATGATCTTGGACTTCTAGCCTCCAAAACTGTGGGAAAACAAATTTCTGTTGGTTAAGGCACCCTGTTTGTGGTATTTTGTTATGGCAACCATAGCAAACTAAGATGCCATCCTCCTGAGGAGGAGTCCTAATTGGAGCTCACACATATTTTCTGGATCATCCTTCCTACTGACTTTCCACCTGTCTGCTTAGAGAGATCCCAGAGGCTTCCTAACTCCACACTCCCAGCTGTGACTCCTTCTGGCTTTATTCTGACTGACTTTTCTGGTGTGAAAAACCTACCTGTCACCTCTGACAGCAGCTGTGGTTTTTCACTATACTGTTGTCTGTAGATGCAATAGTAGGCTTTGCCTGCCCTTGGATAAGAGATGTAAACAGTCCCCACCCATCACTATCGGAAGTGCCAGCGTCTCTGAATTCCTCCTGAATAAACTCTGATATTTTTCACCTCTAGCCTGCTTCAGGATATCATCTCCTTGGACTTGATTTCTGCCCACTCCCAACTTCCCTTTGCCTGTCCAGTTCCTACCAATCCTTCAATTCTCCATTTAGAAATAACTTCTATGAGAAGCTTTCCTTGACCCCATGCAAGTGAGTCAGCCCCTTTGCACATGTTCTCCCATGCCATCCAACATTCACATCTTAATATATTATAGTTTGGCGGTTCTCAAACGAGTGAGCCTCAGAGTCAAGAATGGGCTTGTTAAAGCAAAGACTGCTGGGCCCCAACCCAGAGTTTCTGGTTCAACAGATTTGGGACGGGCTCAATAATTTGCATTTTTAACAAGTTCCCTGGTGATACAGATGCTGCTGGGCCTCAGACCACCCTTTGAGAATGACTGCTACAGAGAAATAGCCTGTATTTATGGTTCCTTCCACTAACCTCCCCCATTTTACCTACAATAAATTATACATTCTGTAAGAGTAAGGATTTTGTCTTTCAAATAGCTGTGAGCCCAGGATTTTGTACAGTGCTAAGGGCATGACAGATATGCAACAAATAACTGTTTAATATATGAAAGAATGGAAATGGGAATTCTTTACATGGATAGAATTCTTTTTAGAGTAACAGCATGATCAAAAAATTTTGTTGTACCAAGGATCATTTAAAATACACAAAGAAGAGAATCAGTACTCATTTAGAAAGGGCTAAGGGTCTAAAAGCATAATGTTATTTATACTGGTCTGGTATGTACACAAAACTGTTTTATAAGAACTCTAACTAGGGTTATTTTGCCTCAGGGAAATGTAAAATGTATAGCTCAAAAAAAGAAATGTAAAATACAATGTGAAAATGAGTCATTAGGAAAACTAGTCATTATCTAAGGAACACAGAAGGGAACCGGAAAGCAAATACAAACCAGAGGAGCTTCGAAGACCCAGGATTCCTCCACTGGTAAAACTTCAAGTGGCAAATCGGAGTCTAGAAGACAGAAGAAATAAAGCCAAAAGTTTGACTCTGAAAACATCGTATGCAGAAGCAAAAACAGCTACATTCCCTCCAGGCCCAGTCACTTTTACAAGAGTGATTTTCTTGAAGTTTTAATGTGCCCTGCAGCCCAACCCCCCAACCCCCGGCCTCCCTCTCGGCCACCTTTCATGGTCCCACCAACCCATTAAGGCCAAGAGCATTGTACAGGGTCCAGCGAGCTGCACATCACTGACTCAGCTGAGCTACGTAAATATTAGTGCTCTGGGAACAGTGAGAAAGAAAGAGTAGTAGCGATTCACCAGCTCCTCAGCCCTTTTTCTAATATTTTTCTTTGAATAAAATGTCAAGACAAGCAGGTAGAGAGCCTCGCTTTGCTGACTAGCTAGCTCACTAGCAATTTATGTTTCTGTGGACTCAAAAGTGCAAAGCAACATCACTTCTTGAACATCTGAGGGGGTGAAAAGGGTCACCTCATGCATTCGCTGACCCAGTTGAGTTTCTCTTTAGCCATCCAGGAAAAGGTGGGCCCTCAGGTTCATGCCGCTAGCAAAAAGTCCCTTCTAAGCTAGTTCTCAATGTCCAGAAATTTAATCCAGCCTTCACGCTGGTATCAGAGTGTTGTCAGTATAGCAGTTACATCTTATATCACCATTTCCTCTTCAGAATCCTGTAGTGGTACCCTTTGCCTATAGCTAGGGTAATCATAAGTCTCAGTTCAGCAAAGATATTCCTGGTTTACGCTCTCATCAGGGGAATTATTAATAGCACCCCTCTATGTCTCTCAAAAGGGTCCCAATTTAGACTATAAGTTACCTGGTCATCCTAACTATAGCATCACGTATAAGACATTTTAGGATGTGGAGCCACCTTAAAGTCTGGTTTCATTTAATGCCATTTCTACCCCCGGTCACCAGCTATTCCTAATTAATTATTTTCTCTGAATATTTTTCATCTATGACTTTCCACAAGCAGTTCCTTTTGCCTGGATGTCCTTTCTGTCTCCCCTCAACCGAATCATCCCCTTGTGAAATACCTACTTTTCCTCCAGGTCTTAGTTTAAAGGCTTCACAATATCTTCTCTTGCTTAAGTATTCCTGTTCAATGCCCATTTTGTATAGCAAACACATTTACTGTCCATTAAAGCACTGGGTACCTTATTTTGTAAATGTCTCCACAATAATCTATATCCTAGCCATAGGTAATTCTCAAAGATAGCAGTTATGCCTTTTCATCTTTACATGATATTGCAATGTTGAATGAATGAATGAATACACAGGGTGTACCTAAAGTAACCAAAGGGAAGTCAGAAATAGTTTGGAAGGAAC
This sequence comes from Phocoena sinus, assembly GCF_008692025.1. Classification (NCBI taxonomy): domain Eukaryota; kingdom Metazoa; phylum Chordata; class Mammalia; order Artiodactyla; family Phocoenidae; genus Phocoena; species Phocoena sinus. The sequence continues at coordinate 29,235,115 of NC_045772.1, read as the reverse complement.
ATTTACTTCTGAGTGTTCTCCAAGTCCCCTCATTTTAGTCCAAGTGCCTAAACCAATCTGGAGCAACAAATGCACCCCAGGGCTCTGTTTAGAAGGATCTTCATATGTCCGTCTCTTGCAGGAAATGGGATATCTTTCTTAATCAGGGAAAGCTCTGTGATCACTTCCTTGCATGGTCTCTGTGATTCACCATCTTTCTTACTGCCCAAGTTAGCTAACTTAACCTTATCAGGAACTATGCCAGTAGTCTGGTGGACCTGGCCTTTTCTTCCTCTTAGAAAGAAAGCCAAAAGAAAAATCCCTTCTAAGTGTTAGGGATGACTCTCTGAGCAGGCTTCCTCTCTTGTTCTACAAGTTGGATGGACTGCATTAGCCTTGGGCTATGCCTATACTGTGTAGTGTGAGTATAGTTCACGAAATTCAAATTGCAAAAGTACTACATTACTCCTGATACTCCTGAGAAATGATATTAAATGAAGAAAGATAAACTGGCAAGAGGGGAGCTCTAAAATGGATTGGATTAGAGGTTTTTTATTTCTCTTCCAGCTTCCTTAGTTCTAAGTGTGTTCAACAAATTCTAGCATAGGGTGAAAGGTTGGAGATCAACACGAATATCTTGCATTTCTCAGCCTTTAGCATGTGGAGTGCCCACATCTTATATATTTTCTGCCAGGAAATGCTTCAGTGTCCAGTTTCCCATGTTGTCTCATTGCCTTTTGATACCAGTGGCTACAGTTAAAGCAAAATCTGCACAAAGTCTGGGATGATTTTAATGAAGAAGATTTAGTCCCAAAGGTTAATGGGGTTGCCCATTGTGTAAAGAGTAATGCCTTTCAATGGTGACAAAGTAATACTCATTAGCTTTCAAGACACCTCATCCATCATCAGTTTGAATTGTGTTTTGCTCCTGATGTAAAGTTTAATATAGAGTCCATCACAAAGTATCATGACTCCTTTTCCCAAGCTGACCCCAGGGGCATATGTCAGCCAACATCTGGGCACTACAACTGTGAGGTTTTCAAGAAGCCTGTGCCTATGCCTCTTTTCAGGAGTAATTTGCTGAATCGCTCATGTGCTCATTTGAAGCATGCACTCTGGCTCCACAGGCACCAGTCCTAGTGTGATGGGTCCTATAAAATATTCAATCATGCATTCTATTATTTTAATCAAAGGAAGCATAGCATTGACATTTCAGTAAGTAAACGAAGGAACAAAGCAAGAACTTGTCATGGATGTTAGTACTCACACCCAAATGGAAAACAGATAGATTAACAAAGGGTCTTTTCAAAACAAATCTAAGTCATTATGTGTCAAGAAAAACTACAGTTGTCCTTCTACTTTTAGTGACTCCTCGGATGGACAGTGGTGTTCCAGTCAAAACAAAATCCCCAAAATGAAAAAATAAATAAAAGAAAAAAAATGGTTAAGTGATTTTCACAGCATTTTCCCAACAGTCTGTGTTTGACATGGGCTTTTAAAAGCATTCTTTTGTTAGTTCTGTCAGTAGTAACCAACAAATCTCCTCCCTTAGAAATTACAAAGGCTTTCAAAATGCAAGAAAGAGGAAAGAACCACCATTGGAAGGGTCAGCAGTAAATAAGACCCTTAGGCATACAGCTATGATGAACGCTATTAATGGTGCCACTTCACATTGCTGCTTTCTGCTCATTTATTCTGGACAAATTCTAAAGCCGCAGGGGGACCTCACCGAGGAGCTCTAAAATGTTTGAGGTTCATAAAATTCATAGTTATGGGTGACTATCTAATTATATGATGAATCTTCACATGATTAATAATCTTGGATGTCAATGAAAAAGAATGTTTAACTACTATTTACAGATTCTTTCAAATTGTTAAAATAATTTGCTTTACTTATACATTATTTCAAAATTGTTTACATTTTTTTGCTCCCACCTAAGTTTTTCCTCACCTTCTTTACCTATATTCTTCCAATATTTTTCCTTAGTGTAAAAGCCATAATGATAAGCTCTGTTTTATTAAAAACACAAGGAATATTGGGATTTTGTTCCATTATTCTGAGGTCTATTTTTATACTCTCCAATAACTACTTTTGAAACATAATATACAATATAATGTAAATACAATTATTTTCTCATTTGGGAAATATATTTTAGAGTAAATACTAGCAATATACAATATATCTTTTGATAAAATCCAGAAGATTAAGGCAGGACAAATTCCTATTACATGTCCTATTTTTATTTTAAACTTCATATTTCGTTTGTTTCCATGATTAGTGATTTTTTTTCTTCTTTTCAGAGTTGTAAAAATTTTAATGACATCTACTTGCTCTTAAATCACTTGTCACAATAAAATCATTTTCCCCACAGCATTTACCTCATTCTAGTTAAAAGGTTGATTTAGACAGTTTGTTTTAAAATTGTTGTTTCAATTTGTAGGCTTTGTTGCATGGTAAATTTCTAAAATTTACAAATGTCAGTCATCCTTGCATGGAGTTGCACTTCAACTTAAATCTTTTCCCCTGAACTTCCCCTGATCCCAACTTGGGATACCCTCATGTCACTAAAGATCCCGATTTCCTACAACACCCTCAGAATTTTGTAGAAAGTTACCTCACAACTAATCTACTAAATTAAACATGATTCTAATTTTCTTCTCATGTTTTACGGTTTTCATTTTAATATTGCAAAATTATCTGCCCAACCATTCACAAGATTTTTTTAAAGGCTGAGCGACAAGTGACAGGCAGCTACTAAGCCTATTAAGGTGAAACTGTTAAGCCTGGAAGAATATTTATACAGACTGACTTCCTGCACAATGGGCTCAACAAAGCTAATGTAATTCACACAGATTTTCTATGAGAACACAAATTAATCAGAATGAAAGGATGACAACCCAGGAGCACAATGAATGTGTTCTGTGGCACACACACACACACTTGTGTTCCACAAACTTGTATTCAATGACACACACACACACACAACTGATAATGAATAATTTTAGAAGCAGCTACTATGTTTTCAATTGAATCTAAACAGAGAGGAAAAAAGGCTTTTCTATTTGCTCCTATCTGCAAATTTGGAAGATGGGGGAGGAGTGTTTGGGGGCATGAGGTAGTTTTGGCCTTTGGTAAGGCTACACAGAAGGGAGAATTAAAACAAGACTTGAAGGCACTGAATTCACGAGGTGAGAAGAAAGCAGGAGATTCCAGAAGTACCCATGAGGAACTTGGCTTACTTCACAGTTTTGCCAAAACACAGGAAACTCTGTTACTCTAAGAAAATATCTACTTCATTGTAAGGAGAGCTAGAATTTGACCTGTTATAATTGTGTCTGGCTTATTGGCTCTATACATTTGTAGATATGAGTGGTAAAATCCAGTAATTTAAACATTTCACAATTAATGTTAGAACAATTATCTATCAATTAGTAATCGTGCACTTTTTACAACGACTATCACAGGTAACAGAATCATGTGTAGGTACAGAAAAATGAAATAAGCAATGTTAAATTTTGGTGTCTCCAGTCAGTCCATATCTCCTCTATCCTTTAGGTATCTAGCAAGACCCTATCCCTTTTCTGCTCACCACCCCCATGGAGAAGAAGTTAAGTGCAAATTTGCCTGTTTCTCCTCCCACAGGTGCCTCAATTCCCACAGAAAACAAAATGCATACCTCCCCAGTTTAAGACTAACTAAATGCTAGGTAGAGAGGTTAAGATACAAAAGGAGTAGCAAATGCTTTTTATTTTATTTATTTTTGCCTTCAAGGAGTTTAAATACAAATACATAGAGAAAACTAGAAATCAACATGATTCTAAAATTATTAGTTATTATTATGTATTTAATTTTTAAGCAGACAAGTATAAAACTAAGGAATTTCTCAGATGGCCAAGTCTGGAGCCAAAACACCTGGCACAGGAAAGTGAGAAAATAAAATGTAAGCCTTGAATAGAAAATGGCAATGGGTTAATTTCTGCTAGGGTTCAACATGTTATGCCATGGCAAACAAATAAGAATCTTGCTGGGTCTCAATTGATCAGATTCCTTTAATTTACTAAGACTGCATAGTAAACTAAATTGTTAGCTGCTGGTTGGCTACAAAAACCCAGCTGAACTCCTGGGAGCTACTGTACAGCCGCCTTCTTAAAACCTGTCCCAATGTGCACCAAACTGATGTTGAAAAAAGAAGATAACTCTTCCCAAAGTGCCTTATTTCAGCTATTCAAATTCATCTTCAGAAACCCAGGGGACGTTTCCCCTCAACACTGTATTCTGTACCGCTTAAAGTGAGGAAAGTTTCCTTCCAAAATTTCTTTGTGCTCCATTCACTCTGGTAGAATTCTTCATGAATTTCTTGGCCTATACCTGCCATATATTTGGCCATCCTTGCTCATAGAAGACCACTGTAAACCACTTCTGCAATGCCAGGCTTGGATCTTGAAGCTTTTCTCTTTCTCGAAGTCTTCCAGTTTAACCGATATACTCACGTTACAGATTCCCTGTTATTATATGTCTAAACTGCATTCTGATCTCTTGCAACCAGAAGTAAAAAGGGATTTTTCTTAAAACAAGCAAGCAAGCAAGCGACAGCAAATGAGGTCACATTCCAAGCCCGAGTAATAAATATTGGGAAGTCTAAAACCTAAACATGGGCTTCCCTGGTGGCGCAGTGGTTGAGAGTCTGCCTGCCAATGCAGGGGACACGGGTTCAAGCCCTGGTCTGGGAAGATCCCACGTGCCACGGAGCAGCTGGGCCCGTGAGCTACAAATACTGAGCTCTGCGCGTCTGGAGCCTGTGCTCCGCAGCAAGAGAGGCCGCGACAGTGAGAGGCCCGCGCACCGCGATGAAGAGTGGCCCCCGCTTGCCACAACTAGAGAAAGCCCTCGTACAGAAACGAAGACCCAACACAGCCAAAAATAAATAAATGAATAAATAAATTAAAAAAAAAAAAAAAACCTAAACATATTTTAAAGAATTAGAATTAGACACAGATTTGCTCTTTTTCCCCCCCTCAAGAAGAGGTTTCCCTTCCTGCTAATAAAATTGCTTTATGTTATGAAATTTTGGTTCAGCTCGGCTCTGCCTCCTTCTTGCCCAGCTAAATAGATGGCTGATGGAAAACAAAAGTTTAGGGCCTGATTTTTCCCATTTGGCAACTTTCATTTCCTGATAATATTAGATAATTAACAAATTGTGTGTTCTAATGCTTTGTCACTTCAAGTGCATTTGGGGAAAATACTTCTTGTGCCTACTGAGTAATGGCTCAAATGAAAGAACACGATCAAAAGAATGCTTTATCACCACGCATAGAACACACTGAATATTTATGTTTTTAATTGTTACACACCATGTGCATAGTCGTTTGGACAATTATATACACCTTTTAAGGTCAAGGGAAGAGGATGATTTGATGACTATGACTTTATAATTCATGATGAGCAAGTCCTTTAAAATTTCTATTAACTCAAAATGAAAATTTATAAAAATTCTTTGAAAAAAAACCCCACCTCAGTATTCTCTATATGGTAACTGGTATTTTTGTGTATTTGTGAAATAACTAGATGCTTTTGGATTAAAAAAAAAAAGGAATATTGACTACTTCTTAGACTTCCTACCTCTTTACTAAAAGGATAATTTGGAACTGGGAAATGCAGTTCTATTCCTAAATTTATTGTTTACAAAAACACATGCTAATGTAACAGCGTATAAGTATTTAAAGGAAAAATGCCAAACACGCCGTGACAGGCAAAATGTATTTAGCTGTTTGCTTCAACTACGCTATTCTCATTCTGCAGCCTACCCTCTCCAAGACCAAGTATTTTTGAGAGTGAGGCTAAAAATAGCCAGCCAAGCCTAACAACTAGCTTCTGATTGGCTCGGTGCAAAGACCATTCAGCCAATGAGAGCTTCTGGGAACAAAAGCAATTCTTTTGTGTGTGAGATGCTCAACCCACGTCAAAACAGCTTCAGGCTGTAGAAATGATTTTGGTTGAGATTTAACAAGGTAATAATGCATTTCAGCCCTCTGAAAGGTTTGAAGCAGAACAAAGGGGGTAGTGAAATCTACAAAACAAATGGAGCGCTCAGGCTTTCAGGGGATGAATCATTCGGGCTCTTGAGCTACATAACATTTGCAAACCCAGAAAAGTAAGAGCGCTAGGATTCTTTTTTTCTTTCTCCCTGATACTTTAAATTATTTTCCAAGCGTTTTCTCTGACCAAGGAAAAAGCAAATCAAAGGCGTAGTGTCCCGACTATGCACAAATGTGTTATTACGCTGATTGGCTGATGAACAGAAAGCAACTCACCCACGATTCCCTTAAATCGCACAAAGAGAAGACAAAAATTTATGTGCCGTGGAGGGTAGGTAGTAAAGCTCCCGAAACTTTGGACTTGGGTTTCTGGGCATCAAAAATATCTCTTGTTGTCAAAATAAAGGCAGTTCTGGATTAACGCTGTGATAGCTCGCCCGATAAACACAGTACAGCAGGACCTGATATGAGGCAGAAGCATTGAGCTTTGGGAGGTTTTGGTCATCGTCAAGGCATTTCGCCTTTAGGGGTCGCTGTTGCACAGCTGACGAACCTCTTCAGTATGCTTCCCCCTTTAATCTTACATGAAAGGAGAAAATGGGCTTGGTAGGTGCCTTCCAGGTAGGACAAAAGGAAGTGGGGGAGTCAGCGTTTGAAACCCTTAAGCATGGTTTGCGGTGATCACCATGGGACAAAGCATCCCATAACAATACAGATTACTTCACATGGAACTGAAATGTTGTACAGGACAAAATGTTGCTATAGTAACCATTAGAAATGTTACATAACACGTAGGTGCTCATAAGCCATTTCATGGTTTTAAACTGGCTTTATTGATCAGGTGATAACTGAAAGACAGTGTGACGCTTTGTAGGCTCCACGCTGTAGGAAATACACAAGGACGCACACTTTAATCTCTTGTGTAGAAAACCTGTACAGGTTACTGCTGACAAGGAAATACAGATTGCAAATACATTATTTACATGTTCTCTTCCCAGAAAACTACAGGTTCAATGCATTTTGTCTTCAATATAGCTTTTCTGATAAATGACTATCAAATGAAGCCTTAATTAACTTTTATTCTTGGTGTGACATAAAAGACCTAAGTAAATCAAACATCTCAGTAAAATGCAATTATAATTTTATTATGTGACTAGGTGTAAGCAAAGAGCAATATTTCTTTAAAAGTTACCTGTTTAAGGAAATGCATAGTCAAAAAATATCACACTTGCTAATTATTGGTCCCAACTGCATTTATGAGCCCTAATAGACCTTTTGCCATAAAACATGGATGGGAGAAAGGGTGTTTGCTGAGAGGAGTATCCTATTCTCCTAAAAAGTAATACAAAAACTAGAGAGGTGATATACCTTTTTTTTGCATTCACTTTAAAATAGTTTCCTGTGGGGAAAAATCAACCTAGGAATTATATTCCTAAACAACTAAATCCTCAGAGGATTGTATATATGTAGTTTTTAACATTCCGTGTCTAGAAAGAATGTGGGTACTGTTCTCTTGAAGTACTTTTGTGAGTTTTATAGTTTTGGTTTTATCATGTTGGCCCAGAGCCAGTTAAAGGAATTCTCACCAACTGTGTAGTTACACTACCCATGAGGGAGTAACCAGCGCTTAGTTTAGGACAGGTGGTTTCAGTGGAAGAGGCTGCGAGAGCTATCCGTTCCTTATCTCCTGGTGCCTTCAGCTGCTGAGTTGCTCAAGGCCCAGCCCTGACAGCTGTCCCTGTGCCATCATCAGGGTGCTCTGTAAGAGGAGAATAGAGAAGAAGGAACTCAAAAATCTTCTCCTATCTGCCAGTGCAACTCTGAAGCTGGAGTCAAAAGCACAGAGTAACCTCCTTTCCTCCTCTTCTTAGAGGCCAAAAGTATTCCTCACAGGAAATAAAGGTGCTTTCTTTTCTCAACTGGTCATCAGTATGAAGCCTTATATGAACGTCTGCATAAAATGTATGTTTTAAAAATATTATTTTCCCCATTTCCCCCTTGTTTCCTTTCTGTTTTGCACCCATGCTTTCCATTCTAAGGGGTAATAGATTCTGTGGCTCAGGTTCATCCCTTCAGAGACAAATGTGGTAAAGCAAAAAGCAGAAGACTGAAAGCCTTCCTGGCTTTGGTTTCCAGGCCTATACCAATAATTAAGGAGAGAGTCTTATTGACAGTGGGCCCCAGAGCAGTGGAACCAGAGCCCTGGTCCCCAGACGAATGCTGGAGAGGCAGGATGACTCCAGAGTTGAACACTAGACCTTGGAAACCCAAAAGAGTGAGGTGGATACAGGGAAGGATGACTACACCCAGGCTCCCACCTCTCCAAAGAGTCCCACCTGAGAATGTCAGACAAGCATGTGAGAGCTAGCAGACCTCAAGGGGATCTCTTGGATAGTGAAAAAATCAGAAGTGACCATGTTAGCTGGGACATGATGGTCCCTGTGTTCCTTGTGTTCAGGAAGATTTAAGTGTCCCAGTCTCTGATACTATTTTGGGAGGGCTACAGGAATTCTTGTCACTATGGTGGAATTGGGTCTTGGAGTTAAAAGTAGGTTAAGAAAAATAATACAAAAGCCATTTCTTGCATACCTGAGATTTAAATCATACAAAAACCATACTTTATACTTTCTAACGACTATGTTATTCATTACTTCCTCTCTTCAGTATGATCCTATAAAGGAGTTAGGTGTTTATCATTTAGCATCAATAAAGCAAGCCATTTTCATTTAAATGTTATTCTTCAAAACACTCACTAGAATTTGTCATTATTATAATCTCCATCTAATAAACATTTGAGGGATTTGGCAAAGACCATTCAGGCTGTGTCTTCTGTGCCAAAACAAAACTGATAATTGGGGTACTCTCCTGGGTAATTTTTATTTTCAAGTTCTCTTTTTTTTCAAAATTACCTGTATCACTCATGTTTTATTGTTCATTTTGGAAACGGAACCACAGTCTCTGGAAAGAGCACTGACTTGGAAGTTAGATTTTGAGATTAACTGCTACATAAGTACTTAGGATTTAGTCAGTTATAGGTGCCAGGGAGAAACTGGTCATAGCTGGGAAGCTAGGAGTTGAAGGCAAAAGGATACAAAAGACAAGAAACCATAGCTATGCACTGCATGGAGAGGTCTGGTCAAAGACCAAAAGCCTAGTAATTCTACAATTAGTAGAGTTACTTCTCTACAATTAGTAGAATTGCTGCTACAAAATTGTAGAAGTAACTCTACAAAGAAGTCCACAATGATGACATTATGGATAGACAAAGAATCTAGATCCTGAGAAACACAGCTAGAACTAGAAGCAGTAGGCAACAAATCTGAAGTCCAGAGAATCACAGGTAGGGCTACAGGGTTAGCAGGACATCTTGGTTAACAGTGGATCAGAGCATCCTTTTCTGTGAAGCCCAGAAGCAGCCTGAGAAGCCATCTCAATAGTGCCTTAAGAAACCATAGATAATCCATTGGAAATTACAATTACAATAGGTCTATATAAAGCAAATACATCAATATATCATATTGGAGAATGAGAATAATGGTTCTACAGGGTAGGGTAACTATACATCCCAGATTTCCCAGAATGGTCCTGGTTTACATCCCCTGTTGCTGCATAATTATTAATATTTGTTGCTGCATAATTATTAATATCACCCCATTCATTCTCAAATGTGTTCCAGTATGAACTACAAATTATATGGTTCCTCTACTGGGCAAATATCGAAGCATCTAAGCCCTATTTCTGACTGGTCATGTCATCTTCAGGTTGTGTAAAATCTGTTAGTCAAGTCAGTGAAGAAAGCAGACTCCCTGAGTATTTGATACTACGGAGATAGCATTTGTCTTATGAAAACCTATCATGTCTGTATGGACTCTGAGCCTCAGATTCCCTTCTAAGGGAAATTAATACCTATATCCAAACTTACACAAAAGTAAGTAGTGACATAAGATGTACTCAATGTGTTATGTATCCTTTAAATCAGAGGCTCTGAGAGTTGGTAAAGCATATTTTATCTAAAACTGCTGGATAAATTCCAGGTGCTGTTACTGTTTGTTTTACTTATGTATTCATTCTCTGAACAGTTACAGAATGCCTAGGTAAAGAAGCAAATGTGAGGCACATGTACTGCCACTTCCAGTTTCCAGCTCCCGTGGCAGACATCACCAATTGATTATGGAATTCTTTTCCTCTTAGAACAGGCTCAACATCAGAATCCTCCTTCATAAGTGCTCCTGGCACCCACACCAGTAAAATAGAATTGATACTAGAGCTGAAACTAACTTTCTGTCTATCCCTGGCCTCCTGTATGTTGGACACTGTATTAGGAAGCATAAGAATTTGTCATTGCTTTGAGGTTCCTCACCTATCGGTGGAAGGAAACAAATAAACCATTCGTTGTAGTGATAGAAGGACTCAGCGATGCTTGTACAACAGATACCAATCACATCACTGTCTACTGATAATGGACCTATATACAAAATCTAGAAGTATTATAGATGAAAACCTGGGACAGTCCAAGGAAAGCTTTGCAGTTAGAAGTTACATAAGTTGAAACTTGAAGGTTACTTAGGAATAATCAGACTAAGAAGAGGGAAGGGAGTTCAAAGCAGAAGGAACAGCATGTGCAAAGTCATTGCAAACAGGATGAGTGGGAATAGAATGAGGTGGGACATGGAGGTGGTGACAGAGAGGGTGGCATGCTGATACAGAAGTGTTTGGTTTTAAGGAGTTAGTGCAAACTAGAAGTTAGAGCTATGTCCACATTGAAAACAACTCATGAAGAATTTTTAAAATTCACCAATTAATTGATAGTTCTGAAACTATTTTGATAGAATCTATTTTTTTTTAATATCTTTATTGGAGTATAATTGCTTTACAATGGTGTGTTAGTTTCTGCTTTATAACAAAGTGAATCAGTTATACATATACATATGTTCCCATATCTCTTCCCTCTTGCATCTCCCTCCCTCCCACCATCCCTATCCCACCCCTCTAAGTGGTCAAAAAGCACCAAGCTGATCTCCCTGTGCTATGCGGCTGCTTCCCACTAGCTAGCTATTTTACGTTTGGTAGCGTATATATGTCCATGCCACTCTCTCACTTTGTCACAGCTTACCCTTCCCCCTCCCCATATCCTCAAGTCCATTCTCTAGTAGGTCTGTGTCTTTATTCCTGTCTTGCCCCTAGGTTCTTCATGACCTATTTTTTTTTTCTTAGATTCCATATATATGTGTTAGCATACGGTATTTGTTTTTCTCTTTCTGACTTACTTCACTCTGTATGACAGATTCTAGGTCCATCCACCTCACTACAAATAACTCAATTTCGTTTCTTTTTATGGCTGAATAATATTCCATTGTATATATGTGTCACATCTTCTTTATCCATAGAATCATTTTTAAATTAATTAGACAATAAAGAATTTATTAAATCAACTGCTCCCTCCCACCATCACCACCACTTTGGTTTAATGTAGCCACAGATGCAGATTCCATCATTTCTCGTTTGGTCTTTTGCTTCTTTCTCCTCAAACTTCCATCTTAAATAAAGAACAGACAGCATTGTCTTCCCTAATACATTAGTCAGAGTCATAATGTTTGTTTGTTGTTTATGGTTTTCAACCTAAGTTCAGGCCAACTTTAGCTATGATATCTGCATTTAAATCTAAAACATGTATTTGCTGAAGACAAAGTAAAAAATCATGGTGGTATTTTATTTTAGTATGTGGAAGGTTCAGTTAATGGACCTTCAAATATTATTAGAGATGTAACTTGTAAATTTTCTTACCCATAAGCCCACAGGCCCTCCAGACCAATCTTCAGAGTATTTAATCAAGCTCCATTCTTTGGACTCTCTCTCTAGTTGTGCCTGCCTTACTCAGTAAAATTTATTTTGCTTTGTGCACTCGACCTCCACTAATTTTAAGCCATATTTGTCATTATGTGTATCTATCTTATACAGCTAGCTTTGGGTTCTAAGCTACCCACTGCTCTAGTCTACCATTAGAATTATTCAGAATTATCTTCTAGAGCACCTGGAAAACTTCTCTCTATTTCCAATATCCCCAGTTCCATCCCAAGTACCCTGGGGTTTCCTCTGTTACTTAAAAATTGTGTTCTCTTCAGAAATTAAAAAATTTTTTTAGATTATAAATGTCCTGAAATAATTGAATGAATACCTTTAAGGGGACTATTCATTATTCTGCCCAAGTTTCACTGAAGCAAAATAATTTTTGAATCTATCCATACATGTGATATAGTTTGTAAATTCAGAGGTAGTTTTTCTCAAGATAAATATTAAAAGTAAATTATAGTTGGGTTTTTTGGTAGAAGGTTTTTTTCTTTTTTATAGTTCTCTGATGGTTATGACTGATATGAAAACCTCAAAATATTTTGGGTTTGGTTCAGATAAGCATCTGTGACTTTGAATGTTATTCCAAACTCTTGAGTCCATAAATTAAAAATGCATGAGCAAATGGCTTATGCCAGATTTTTACGCTCAGATAAAATCAGCTTCAGCAACAAAGCATGAGAATGACAAGTGCAATATAAATTGTACCTGATCTACAGGCAATCTCATGCTTATGAGCAGGTTCTTTCCCAAGAGTTTATGTGTAAGTTGCTTAGAACCCAGAATCAGTTCCTCACTGAAACACTGCTATATGGTGGTGAGGTACGTAGGCCCACCCATCAGAGCCTGGCATAGAGTGCTAAAGCTTCTGACTACCTTTTGTCTTGATCTCTGAGTTGGAGAAGAGTAATATCAATAATATAGTGAATTACTCAGCTGTACATGTATTAACTTCTTTAGCAACAACTCAGAGATAGGCATTACTTTCATCCAGAGTTTATGAGGACAAAGAAGAGATCAAGTGACCTGCACACAGCACTCATCTGATAGAGGCATAATTTGGACCCAGGCATTCTGGCTTCAAGGCTAATGTCCTCAACCACCTCTTCCAGAAAGGGCTGGAAGAGGGGTGGGGTTGGATGGGGAGGGGTGGGCAGAAGAAGCTCTTAGATCAAATGTATAAGTGAGGGGAGAAGATAATGGGAATGTGGAGTTGAGAACAGCTAGCTGTTCAGGAAAGGGTACTCATCTTTAACAGGGTGGAATTCTTCCTTCATTCCTTCCTCCTATTCCTAATTCCTTTTTAATCTTCTCTATTATTTTCATTCTCATATCCTCGCTTATTTTTTCCTTCTTTTCCTTCTTACACCACCGCAGATTTACTATTAAAGGTCAATTGGGTAAGAGGAAAAACAGGATTGGAGTTGGACTGGATAAGGGTGACCCACTGTTTTGATGTGCCCACGCCACAGAGGTTTCTGAAGATACCGGATTTTTGGATTTTTCGTTCTAAAACTAGGAAAGTCCCTGGCAAACTAGGACTAATTTGGTGACTTACTGTGTGTACGACAGGAAGAAGACTCTATAGAGAGACAAGGAGAAGGAAAATAAGGACCAAAAAGAATTCCTCAGGAGCACTGACCATGGGAAATCTCTATGAGCTGAATTTTAAGTAGCTGGGGTGGACTTTAAGCTTTAAACTCAAAGTACATTGGGAACATTAAGCAAAAGGTTTTGCTTGATAGTTTCTCCCCAGTTCTTAAATAGTATTTAGACATGTTAAATTTGGCCTCAATTTAGGTCAAAAGATTTTGAAAGAGTATAGGGCAGAGTGGGAAGAAGCTTTAATCTGACGAAAGCAACTGGAAAAACAACTCTGTTAAAAGTTTCCTTGTCCCTAGAGGAAAGAAATATTCAGATTACTCAATGGTATTTTATGTTGTTTTTCTTATTTGGTGATTGAAGGAATAAGTAACATTGCTATTCACTTAAATTTCATACATAATGAATAGTTTCTGCGATGATTATTAAATTATATCTTATTAAGAAGTAGGTTGAAATACTCTATAAAACTCTATGCTATCTACTGTATTTTGGTTTGCTCTAAAGTACAGATTTATTAGCTATCACTTGAATGACTGTCTTTATCTTCTTAAAATTATAATTGGTTGAGTTTATTTTTTTAGTATTTTAAAATATTAAATGAATAAAAATTTGTTTACCATTATTGACTTTAAATGAGTATTTTCTTTCATGAAAATGAATTTTGAAGAGGATTACAATGAAAACCAAATTCCCAAGTCTGCAAAAATAACCTCTGAAATGCTTTATTGATTGTTCAAAGGTCCTTATATATTTTAAATTTGTTTTTAGAGACGGCATGTTTTAAATAGATAAACTTCCTAGAATACTCTTTATGAAATACTTTTCAAGTTAGAAATATCATGGAATAGTAATGCAGTCTTTCTAGGTAAACCTATAAAAAGCAGCTAAATAGAAATTTTAAATGCCCATTATTCATGATTTTTATAATGAAAATTCTATACTATTTTGAATATCAAAGGTGAACCTTCTATTATTTTCTTCCTTCTGGCACTAAAAAGAAAAAACAGAAAAAGATTTTAAGAAATCTATACAACACCCTCAACTCAAACCTTGGTTAATATATCAGTCAATTCTGGGTGAAATAACAAACAACTCTAAAATATCAGTGGCTTATGACATAAATATTTAGTTTTTGTTTATATTACATGAGGACTAGGGCTCAACTGGATCTCGCTCCTCGTGTCTTCTCATTCTAGACCTAGACTAAAGAAGCAGCCGCTCTCCTCTGGGACTTGCTATTTTCATGGCAGAGAGGAGGAACTCAAGTGCGAACTGAGTTTGATGCAAACACCTGGTATCACATATTATATCACCTGAACCCATGTAAAGAGAACCTGCACAAGTCCCGTGTCTCTCCTTTATTCTCACATTATTACCAAACTCACAACACTTTTGACACCAGATGGGTGGGGGTTTTATACCCCCCAAGCAATTCCGGGACACCAGTTGGGTGTTCTACAATTTAACTCAGTTCTGACAGTGTCTACCTGTAGATAGTGTCACTTCCCACAGGTTAAGGAAGGGCTCAGTCTCACGAGACTGCCCCCGCCCCTTCAGATGCCAATTGCAAGTCCAGGTTGTCACCTGTGCTTCTGACTCATAGGCACTAAATCAGAGGCTCACACCACCCCCTTCTCAGATTCGATTAATTTGCTAAAGCTGCTCACAGAACTCAGGAAAACAGTCTACTTTCTGTTTGCCAGTTTATTATATAAAGACCTGGCAAAGCATGCATATGAAAACCCAGATGGAAGGGATGCATAAGGCAAGGTATGGGGGGAGGGACAGTGAGTTCTCACAGCACCTTCCTGAAACTCTTCAAACCCTGTACAGTACTTTTGGGATTTTTATGGAGGCTTCATCACATAGGAATGATTGATCACTAACTCCATTTCTAACCCCTCTCCCCTCTGTGGAAAATGAGGAATGGGCTGAAAATTTCAAGCTTCTAATCATGGTTTGGACTTTCTGGTGACCAGCCCCCATTCAGGAGCCCCCAGTAGTCCTCTCATTTGAACAAAGGATACTCCTATCACTCAGGAAATTCCAAGGGATTTAGGAGCTCTATATTAGGAATGAGGGTCAAAGGCCAAATATTTAAACAAAAGACGCTCCTGTGTACGTTCTCATTACTTAGGAAATTAAAAGAATTTTAAGAGTTCTGTGCCAGGAACTGGGGGCAGAGACCAATGTATATATATTTTCTATTATCTCAAAGCCCACCTTTGACTCTGGCAGTTTTGAGGATGCTGACAGCATCACAACTCAAGCACTAGACGTGCTACCCTCAGACTTTCTGCCTCTGGGCTTTCTCTGTCGCATCAGTAGTCAGTTCAGCCTGCACACAGTCTTTGCACAGCACTGCCTCCAAGCTGGTGCTTCACCTTCAGCCTTCAGCAGGTCATTCCGGTGCTCTACCTTTCAGGCTGGCAGCATCTAGATAGTGTGGTATGCAATACAACCAGGGACCCCATTTTCATGGCTCACCTCTGTAGCCCTTTCACTGTGAAGTGGACTTTCACTGCAGAGATTTGTGCATAATTCCAACTCAGTAGATCAGATACTCCTTAAGCCTCCTGATAGTAGTGCTAGCCAATGATCTGCAGCCAGGAGAGGCAAATCCACCTAGAATGGGTATCTCTTCCTAGAGTAACAAACCAGTCTCTTCTAGGAAGGAAGGGTCCCAACCTAATCAACTTTCAGTCAAGTGGCCAGTTGATCTTCTCAAGGAATAATGCTATGCAAGGGCTCATTGTTGGTCTCTATTGCTGATATGTTGGCTATTTAGAGGTGGCAGTAGTCAGAATGGCTTTATTAAACAGGAATTCATACTGTGGAGCCCAGGCTTCGCATCCATGTTGGCCAATGTGGCAACTCTGTTGATGTGCCCATTGTGCCTGTTTTGGAGTGACCAGTGATGGACACTGGCTAATATCAACTAACATAGCCATTTTTTTAAAAACTTGGTTGTTCACTGCCTCTTCTGTATTGAATGCTTTCTAATAGAAATTAATATGGGATAAAATAAAGCTTATACTTTTGCCTGCTGCCATATATCCATCAACATCTTTCTACCTCACCTTTCCACATCTGTTATCATTTAACCCAATCTTTTGATCCTTTTCTATCTAGATCTCTCACCAGTTGGCCAGGCTACTGGCCCCTTTCCATGAATCCATATATCTTTTTACCTCAAGCTACTTCTCATCCCGCACAAAGTATATGACCAAATGTACCATTTTAAGTTGAACTTAGCTGCATGGTGAGGGAAGAACACTGGTTCAACCAGATGGGATCACTTGGGAGCCTGGATTTCCTGTACATGAAGCTTATTCACACTTTCTAGTTGGCTAGATTCAGATGTGTCATTTCTATTTTATGATGGACTGCTACTGGGTTCACTTGAATTGGGAAGCTAAGGGTTCACGGTCACTTGTTTGACTTGATAGTCAAATATTGCATCTCTACAAGTACCCCAGAGCACTCCAGGAGATGTTTCTTAAAAGATTTATAATTCTCCATTATAGATAGTATGATCTTGATCCGGAAATCCCATAAGTCAATGTTGTGATTCTCTCACTGGCTCTTGGTATATACATCAAACTGCACCTTTCTTCATAACTGACACCTCCAATAGTACAGGGTCTTCCAGATAGTATGGTCCAAGCAGCAGGGCTGCTTGCACTGCAGCCTAGACCAGCTACAGAGCCTTTTCCTACTCCAAACTGCACTCAAGCCTGGCAGCCTTTTGTGTTACACCATATACGGGCCAGACACTATTCTTAGGTGTGGAATGGGTTGTCCACAGAGCTCAAAGAGGACTATCAACTTTTGTGCCTCCTTCTTTGTGGTGGGGATACAAAACAAAAATACATCAATTTGTCTTTTACTTTGACAGGGATAACCCAGTACATTATAGACACAGGACACCTAAAATCTGACTACAAGTGGCAAGTCCTGACACTTTGTAGATTTTATCCCATTTTGGAGCCTGTATGTCTTACCTAGGCTTTGAGCTCATTAGCCACTGCTTTCTTAGTCTGTCTTGATCAACTTGAGTATAATGGAACAATGTCATGTTCTGTGAAATTTCCTGATGTTTCTGATATCTTTGGACTATATTATGACAGAGGGCAGGAGAGTTGACATAGTCAAAATTTAGAAAAAAATGTTCATTATATTGCTGAGGGTTCCTTGTGAATGCAGACTGTTTCTAATCTTCTTTTCTGACGGCCTATAAACTCTCTGCAGATGAAGGCTTTTTGGTTGCCCCTCCGACCTTGCTAGCTGTTATGGTCATTGCAGCCTCCTGATTACAGCAGTTAAGCACAGCCATCTGGACCCAGAGACTTCAGGCCTCCCATCATCTCCATCGCTATTAACACACTAACCTATGTAACAGTTTCCCCACTGTCAGCCCTGATCCTCAGAAAAGAGCCATGATGGAGCAAATTAATGATTCTGGTGTCTCACCAGCACATTCCCCATGGCTTTGGTGAATTATGTGCCCTATGGGTTCTTCCATGGAAAAAATTACTCTGATAGGTCTCTTGACATGACGTGATATATCCATTCCATCATATCCGCTTCCCAGAGACTTTTACCCATTTTATGCCTCCACCATCTTACGTGGCAATTCAGGAATTTCAATATTATTAAGACTTTCTCCAGATTTCTAAGACCCATTCTTCTGGCAAATTTTTTCCATGCCCTGGGATCCTTACCAGAACATTAAATCCCATGTTTCAAGAAAATGCCCCCACATCAATAAATTCTTACTTTTCTAGTCATAACTTCCAGGCCTATTAACCACATACTCTGAAAATCCAATCCCACAGATACTTTCCTGACTCCTGATAATACATGCTGGTTAATTCTTGAGGATTCATGGGGTGATTATCTCTTTTCTTGTTTATCAATACCAGTATGTTTTCATTCCACAGCTGGGTTATGTTGGAATTTAACAATACTTTTCAGCCTAGAAGCCAGGAGAGAAGATAGAGGCAACTCCTGAGGGATGTCTCTTTTACATTGTGTGGGATCAGCCTCTAAACTATCTTCCTGCAAGGGAAAATGTCTAGCTCTTCGGAGAGGTGTTTGGGCTAACTCTGCAGGTGCTCAGGTTGTAGCTCTGTGGGGGAATTCACCCACATGTGCCCATCCTATGTTTCTATGCCCCAACTTTTGCTAAGCAGAGCTCTGACCTTATCATAAGAACACTCCTCAACTGAACATTTAATCATCTTTGCAGTTCAGTGGCCCTAAATACCAGATTCTGAATTTTCTCTCCAACTATGTACACTCTCCTTTTGCAAAAGATACGAAACTGTTTAAAAGCTACCCAAGAAGTCTTCCTGCTTTCATACTTACATTTAAGCTACTTCTTAACCATGTTCAGTTTCTCATTAACTGTCTTTAGGTCTACAGTATAACTTACTAATAATCAGGTAATTCCACTGTTTTTCTGTTGGTTCTTTGCTCCATATTTCTCAAATACCTGAATATTGTCCTAGCTAGGGAATTCACACTCAACAAGACATTCTCCAAAGTCACCACTGATGAAATGTTTATCAGCTGGACTGCTGTTTTGTGCCAGAAACTATCCATGATCCATACACCACTTGGGAAGGGATCCTCATTTTCTGGTAGGTGGCAAATGATCCAGTGGCCAAACTCTATCTTATTCACTGATATCCTAAACCACTTCCACTGTCAATCATGTCAACTGGTTCTTTCGGGAAGCAGAAGCCACTGAGTTAAAAGTGAAAAAAAAAAAAAAAAAAAAACCAAACCAAAACAAAACAAGACAAAACCCCAAAAAATGTATTGGAAAAAAAATATCTGTGAAACATAAAAAGGTAAAGGGGGCAAGAACATCCAAGGAAAGCCTTCCAACTGTGATAAAGTTCTGGCTCCTGTGAAAGAGGGAAGGAAGGCCAGAGAATTGGGTAGGGTAAGCCTCACACAGCAGTGCAGCTCAGAAAATCTCAGCTGACCTCATGGGAAGCTTCATTAGAAAGACTGCTTTTTGAGGAGTCCTGTTCTGCCTCAGAACTGAGGCTCTTTTGCCACTGCCACGCTCTCTGGCTGAGCACTGTGCAAGAAACATGAAGCCCTGGCTCATGTTCACGTTTGCCATATTTTGAAGGCACCTGCACCTGGAGGCTGTGATTTAACTGTACTTCTTTTGACAGGTTTTCTTTTGAAAGGAAGTCTGTGCATCATACCTCCATGGCCACCCTAAACACTTCTGACTAACATAAAGTCCTTTCGACAATTGATTCAAACAGCTAAAACTTTCATCACAACACAAAATAACTCCAAACATTACAATATTAAAGAAAACCACCAACACCTGTTTTACAATAAACTCCTTTGCACAGTTTGCTACCTTTTTCACTCTTCTTCTACTCATTATCTCTTAATATCCTCCTCATTTTATCCCGTTATGACAAAAATGTGCCTTCCATCTTTATATTTCCTTGAAATAAAACTTGTCATTCATTATATTTCTTTTTTTCTCATAGCTGTGATACTGTTTTTATGTAAAATCTATGCTTTTTGTTCATCTTTTTAGGGAGTAAAACCTAATGGCCAATATGAAAGAAGGTTTAATACACACACACACACACACACACACACACAAAACACACATATACCTCTACCTTCTGCAAGGCATTGAATTATAGGAAATAAAAGAAACTCATTATTTGTTGTTTTACTTCAAGAAGCTCATAGTTAGTTAATCAAAGGGCAGAATTAGGTTGTCTTTTCTCACCCTTGCTTCCTTCCATCTCTCATATCACAAAAATAACACTGCCCTTTGTGGAAGATAAAGACAGTATCCTCTTTCCAGTTCCTGCTAAGAGAGATTAATTTGCCAGGATGTGAAGATGTTGATCTTCATGAAAGCTAGTCTCTTGCCTAATTAGGAAAAGTTTTCTTATCCATATTACTAGCTGGGTTCCTGCTTCTCTTTAATGATACATAATTTTTTTTCTGGGTGAAATAAATTACTCATTCAATTGTTACCAGGGTAAGCATTCCAGTCAGAAAATATAGAACATGATAAAGAATTTATCTTTTCTAAAGCCTTAACTCTATAGCCCATCTCAAAGTACAAAACTCAAATGACCACGTCACAACATTTTAAAACACATTTAATCAGAAGTTATTAAACATTTTCAAGAAAGTGATTCCAAGTGTGTGTTTTAAAAATTTTTAAATAGACACTCAAAACCTTTTTCTAGGTGGATGATGCTATTTTAGGGGCCCCAACTTGCTTCCTAACAAAATGTTCTTATTCAAACATGCAATGGCTCCAAATCATGAAATACATTTATTTTTGTAATTATATGTTTGTTTAGTTATTTATGCCAAACATGAAGCTAAACACTCTGAAATTTATACATCAAAAATATAAACTGGATCTATGTCCCCATACTATGCACTAGATGCTACTCATTCATCCTTTCGAAGAGGAAAACCACACAACTAAACTAAAAACTGCTGATATTTTAGAATAAAAATGAACAATTAATTTTGTACTATGTAGGTGGCCATTATATATGGCTGGTCATGAAAAATGCAAAAACCAAAGGACATGTTCTTCAGATGAAAACACATTCATTCACCTTGTTTCCACTTTGCACCTTTGCTTTATGTATATCACACAGAACAAATTAGTGGTTCAATCACTCCACTTGTTTTTCTCACCTACCCCAAACCTGGCTCTCCTTCTAAAATAGAACATGACTAATGTGCTTTAGTTGAGAACATGTGTAATTACATTGGTCCTCCTAGTTTGACTGCTGTCTAGAATGCTGCTTAATAAAAGACTATTCACAGTGAACTTGTCTTCCCTTTGAAATATGAAATAAACTTCTTCCATTAAAGTCCTGAAATGATCAATAGTCAGTAGAAGTTTCATCAGAATCTCTTCCTTTTATGGGTGCTAATTCTTTGGCCAATTTTGCATGTAACCAAAGCAAGAGATGACCCAGTGTGATGAATTGGGTGATTGGGATTGACATGTATTGACACTGATGTGTATAAAATTGATGACTAATAAGGACCTGCTGTATAAAAAAATAAATTAAATTAAAAAAAAAAGAGATGACCCAAAATTTAGGTCAAACCATGAGTGGAAATTGCAAGAAAAAGTTATAACATTAACATCTGTTTGGAATGTTAGCTTCTTGAGAACAAAGGAATTTTAAATGTGGTGAGGTGATATAGAACAGAAGTTAAGATGAAGGACCTTTGGGGTCATATTGACAGTGGGGCTTTGTATAGTTTACTTAACTCTCCTGAACTTCAACTTCAACTGTTTAAAGTGTCAATAATACCTTCAGAATGGAGTTGTTTTAAAGATCAAATTAAATTATGTCAGCACTTGACACACTGCTTTGCACACAGTAAGTGCTCAGTAAATTGTTATTAATTATTAATAGTATAACATACAGCTCCAGAATATTACATTTATTAACACAAAAATATTTGGCACAAAGGGAACCCTTGCTTTTAATATCCTACCAAAATATATCAAATTCTATAAAAGATATTAAAAATAGATCACACTACAAATATGCTCAAATATATATATATATGTTAGAATCCTAGGGTCTATTTGGTAACTTAAATAAAATGATAATTAAATAACATTAAGATCAGCCAAACGGAATAAAGGCATTTCTACATTATTGTATGGAGTGAAAGGAAATGAGAAGAAAACTCCCCAAAGTCCTGGAAACATGTGAATATCTTTTTATCTATTTTTCTATGTGAAGATGTACATGAGAAGCTTTACAAGTTTGAAATTCATGGCACGCATACTTTGTTTAAAATGTTTTGGAGCAGAGGCCAGTTAAAAGACACATATAGGGTTTGGGGTGGGCTAGTGTGCTCACCCTGAACAGTCAATTCTTACTTGATAACATGGTTATTTACTTGGTACCAAGGGATCTTGTCTTTGGCCTAGAGAAGAACTTTGGGAGAGAATTAGGCCTTATTATCTAGATGCAAAGTTTCTGTCCCTGGAGATCAGGATGATCCCTCAATGTATCTGGGTCACTTGTGGGATCAGTTTCAATTTTTATGACATGGCCTAAAGTTAATACTGGCTTATATGAACTTAATATCCAGCAATCTGACCTGATTTGGAGTAAAAAAAAAACCCGTCTAAGTATAGAAGCCTTATCCTTACACCCCCAAATGCTGACGACAGATTGTAAACTCAGAGTTCAGAGACTATGTCTGTTCTGTAAAGGACTGTACATACTCCCCTGTCTGCTGATGCCAAGGACAGAGTAGGTATTAAGACCAACTCAGTTGGCCAGTTGGCCCCTTTGCTTCTATTGATGGGGTTTTCAGAACACTGTAGAAACAAATTCACAGGTTTCTCTCTGCATCTAATCCTTGGCCCTTTCCCTTTAAGCCCTGGGCTGCATGATATTTCCAAGATAAATGGTTCCAATGTATAATTAGACCATTTCCTTTTGAGGTTAACAGCTCAACATAATTTCTTGACTCTCCCTCTAATTTGTTATTCAAGAAGCACTCCTCTCCATCCCATCCCCTCTATCTCTACCATGGGAATGGCCTTTGTAGTTTTACAACTAAGAAACATTATAAACAAACTGCAAAAGCAGCAGAGAAAATTTATATCTTCCCAGAGCAAATACTGAATCAATCTTTATGCTTAGCTAAACCAAATAATTCCTGACTTTGCATGTTGCTACCACCAACATAAGACCATGAATAAAGACAACCAAAGACGGTAGCAGGAAGGGCTCACCTGTAATTTCACATATGCCCACAGTTTAATTAATTCTGGTTCCAACTTGGAAGAGCCAATTCAAATTGCTAAATTAAATAATCCTTACCCAGTAACAACTTCCTTACAGGCTTTACTTTCTAAATTTATTATTATTTCATCACTATCATAATTATTATTTTCCTCTTCTGCTTATTTGTCTACCATGTATCTTCTTTGGAGAAGAGTCTGTTCAAACCTTCTGCTGTTAAAAAAAAAATCATATTGTTTGCTTCCTAATCACTGAATTTTGAAAGTTCTTTATATATTATGGATATAAGTACTTTCTCATGTATGTGATTCACAAGTACTTTCTTCCAGTCTATGGCTTGTCTTTTCATTCTTTTAAGAGACTGGACCTCAATACCTTTGGTATCCTCTCCACAGAGGAAAGTCACCTCTGTGACTTTCAGAGAGCAAAAGTTGTTTACTTATATTTTTTAAATTTTGGTAAAGTCCAATTTATGGTTTGTTTAAATTGATCATGCGTTTTGCATTGTATCTAAGAAATATTTACCTAAAAGAACTTTTATGGTTTTAGATTTTATACTTAGGTCTATGATTCATTTGGTGTTAATTTCTGTGTAAGTGGCAAGGTATGGACAGTGCTTTCTTTTGCATATGGATATCCATTGTTTCAGCATCATTTGTTGAAAAGATTATCCTTTCTCCACTGAACTGCTTTTGAACTTTGGTTCAAAATCACTTGAGAATATATGTGTGGATCCATTTCTAGACTCCATCCTATTATATTGATCTATGTGTCTACCTTTATGTAAATGCCACAGTCTTGTTGACTACAGATTTATAAGTCTTGAAGTCATGTACTATAGATTTTTCTAGCTTTTACTATTTTATAAGTTTTTTGAACTATTTTTTTTTTTCATTTCTCTATGGATTTTAGAATTATTTCATCATGGGTATGTATCATTAAGTATTCCTTCCTCTTCAATTGTCTGGAAGATTTAATGTTGAATTAGTATTTTTCATTTCTTCCCTAAATGTTTGGTAGAAATCATAAGTGAAACTATCTGGGCTTAGAGTTAACTTTTCATTTTGAGGGTGTTTGACCAAGGAGGGCAAGAATTCATTGACTTGGAGACACTCTCTGAGGACAAAGGGCATAAAACCTTGCCAATGACCCCTGAGGTAGGAAGCATGGAAAATGATGGCCAATCCACAGAGCAAAGTGGATTTCTTGATGCCTTGGCAGAGAGTAGAAGAAGGAATAAAGAGAGTGAGGAAAGTGGGCCTGCTGGAATGGATATGTGTGGTCATAAGGCTCATCAGAAGATTATATTTTATGGGTGGTCCCAGAGAACACCATGCACCATGACTATAAGAAATGTACTGATGATTATAACACCGTCATGACTTATGAGGTCAATATAGGTCCTTCTCTGCAAACTAGCTCTGAGCATGTAATGTCACTGGGGACAATGGGACTGCAAAGAAATAGAGGCCAGGTGGTAGCTCTTAACCACCAGAAGCTTGGGGACCACAATGATCATTAATACCAGCAAGGTCAGAAGGGCTGTGAAGGGGGTATGACCTCCAGGGAGTTATGGAGACAGTTGAGCATGGTATCCCTAAGAGCGGAATACACAGGCAACCAAAAAGATGGCTGACTAATATCTACAACAAGAAATAGTCAAGAATGGAGGAATAGGAAGTTGAGGACAGTCTTCCAGATAAAAAGTCACAATTCCCTGTTTAGTTGCTGAAATCATTTTCAGATCTGGAACCCATCGACTGAAAATATAACTAGGTCTCTCGTATGAAGGACTCTGCAACACTGAAGCAAGTAAATAATGTAATGGTTCTCTCAGTCCTCTCCTAAAGGGACTTATGGCCACCTACACACTGGGAAAGATAATTCAAGAAGTACTGGACACAGGGTCTGAGCTGACACTGATAGCCAGAGATTCGAAGCATTCTCATGGCCCTTCTGTTAGAGTGGGGGCTTGTGGAAGCCAGGTAATAAGTGAAGTCCTGACTAAAGCCCAGCTCACAGTGCACCATTGGGTCTGTGGACCAACATAGTCATCATTTCCTCAGATTCTGAGTATACAATTGGAACTGATACAGTGGGTATTGGAGTAACCCCCATACTGGGTTCTTGGCTGGTATGGTAAGAGCTATTATTGTGGGAGAAGGTAATTGGAAACCTCTGAATCTGACTCCACTGGCCCAGATGGCAAATTAAAAACCATATCACATTGTGCAGTAGGAATAAGGTAGCAAAGATTAGTGACATAAATAAAAAACTAGAATGATGATCATTATCATATTTCCTTTTCATTCACAGTCTGGCCCCAGCAGAAACAAGATGGATCCTAGAGATACCACAAGCTCAACCAATTACTAGTACTATCACATCTGGTGTGTGGAATGTGGAAACATTGCTAGAGCAAATTAATAAGGCCTCAGGTCTATGGCACAGAGCCACTGATTTGGCAAATGGATTCTTTTGTATTCCCATTGGAAAAGAAGATGATGAACAGTTTGTTTTCACATGCAACAGTATTCATTTACAGTTTTGCAGCAGGGTTATATTAATCACACTCCCTCCCATGACATAATATAATGTGAAGAGCTCTGGACCATTGGGACATCCCACAGAACATCACATGGATCCATTGTACTGACAGCATCATGCTGATTGGACAGGAAGAGTGAGATGTGGCTAGCATACTGGAAATCTTGGCAAGACAATGTGTGCTTCAGAGAGTAGGAGATAAACCCTACAAAGAATCTCAGACCTGTCACTTCAGTATAGTTTTAGGGGTTTAGTGGTCATGGCTGTACTGGGATATTACCTCAAATTTGAAAGACAGATTGCTGCATTTTGTGTCTCCTACAACAAAGAAAATAGCACAGTGTCTGATAGGCCTGTTAGGGTTATAGTGCCAACACTATATTTAGAGAGAGAGAGAGACAGAGAGACAGAGAGAGAGAGAGAGATTTGTGCAGTGACCAATTACTTAGCCATCTGGTTAAGGGTCTGGAAGGAAAGGGGTTAGAAGATTGAAGTCAAGGAAGTCTGGCACAGAAGCAGGTGGCTGGACATTACTGGAGTGGAAATAAAATGTGAAGAGTTTTGTATCATACAGTAATGGCTATGAGAAAACATCCAACATGGAAAAGGCACTGAATTAACCATGTAAACAAAGTGACTCGGCCAGTTGACATTAGATGGCCTTCATCACTGGCTTCCCTGGAACTTGCACAATGGGCAAATGAATGGAACAGACATGATGGGAGAGATGAAGATTATATATGGTCCCAAGGGCATGGACTTCAACTTACCAAGGCCATTCTACCTACTGTTACCTTTGTGTAGCCAGCAGAGACCAACACTGAGCACATGATCTGGCACTGTTCCTTGAAGAAACCAACCAGGGACGTAGCTGTAAGTTGACTACATCATACCTTTTCTATGGTTCATCCTGATAGGGATAGATACCTATTACAAGTATTGGTTTACCTTTTGAGCTTCAGTCATCTCAACTGTCCAGAGTTTATGGAATGCCTGATCCACAAACATTAAATCCCAAACAATAAAAAAATCTAACCAATGGGCCCACTTCACAGCAGAGAAGGTGCAGCATCATATATCACAATATCCAAAAGTAACTGGACTCAGAGAGCTGGAACATGCTTCTAAAGACCCAGCTGAAGCACCAGCTCAGCATAAACAGTCTGAAAGAATGGCATGCCATCCTTCATAATGTGATATTGACATTAAATCAGAGGTCACTATACTGCTTTGTGTCGCAAATAGGAAGAATATATGGGATCTGAAATCCAAGGGATGGAAACAAGGGTGGCCCCACTTACCATAACTAATGGGTAGGGAAATACTGGCATCTACTGTGTGGAAGCCAGTGATGATGCTAAAATATTCTACAACGTGCAGGACAACCCTCCTGCCAAATGTCAATAGTGTTAAAGTTGAGAAACCCTGCCTTAAAGGATGCACATTTACCAGGGGAACAGCAAGGGTAGTATCGAACTACACACTGCTGCTGTTACCAGGGCACTTAGGATTCCTTGTGGCAAGAGAAAGAGTTGCCGTCATACCAGAGGAATTGACCCTCAACAGTAGAAGGAGGAGTATGTGTGGAACCTGGTCACTTCCTCATACTCCCTTGTCCCACTCTAATTATGAATTGACAGGAGCAACAACTCCTGCTAAGAATGGTTGCCAAGAGCTCAGATCCATCAGCAATGAAGGTTTAGGTCAAACCACCAGGTAAGATAACTAGAACTGCTAGAATCTGGAATGGATAGCGGAGGAGAGACTGGGTGAGCATCAGTTGCTGCCCCAAGACCAACTGTGGCGATGGCGATTGCAGTTTACCCCATTAACCTCCTTCTAGCTTTTCTCTCAGGAAGAGAGTCCCATGGAGACCACTGAGGAGCTGCTCCCCAGCATACAGGAAGACGTGGCACAAGGTGAGGCTGTGATAGCTATGAATGTGCTCCTGTGAGACTTGCCTTCAAGAAAGAACTTGCCACAAAGGTGCAGTTAACTGACTGCCACTGGTTGCCATGTTGGAAGGATCTGCCTCAGCTGCTGGTTGCTGGCTTTGCTTTCTCTGTACTTAATATAAAGTGCTATGAATACATGTAAAGTTGAAAAAAACAGGCTGATTATTAACATGAATTATAATACATAATTGGTAGTGGCTTGTCAGATGTCTATGGTTCCTGTTACCGTACAGCTTCCTTGTTAACGTTTATTTTCCCCTCCAGGAAAGGGTAATTCATTTGCATTTCATTTTATAGTTCTTTTTGTACACTCCATAATGGATAGGAAATGCGTATTTAATTGTAACTTTCACCTGTAGAATTTCATTGGTTAACCAAGGGAGATAAAATTTATAAAAATAATAATTTAGAGAGAGATATTTCTGCATTTTGCTTACAGTCCTCATAGGCCTGACATACTCTGTCCCTTTGCATACTGGTTTTATTAGACTTCTATTTAATGTTGATCATTGACCATTTCCTAGTTGTTTCTTATTTTTAAATTACTATGGCATCTTAGCAAACTTGATTTGTGATACACAGTTTATGCACTTGGATATCTATATTTAAAATCTGGAATATCTCCTTTCCAAATGATTCATTCCTTTTATTTAAAAACTTTTTGTTATTTTTGTTGATCATGTTTCAACACATCTTTTTAAAGAATGATTTTCTTTTTTAATAGTTTTAAAAATTTTACTTATCTCCCTCCTTCCCTCCCTTCCTTCCTCCTTCCCTAACGATATTTATTTAGCTTCTGCCTAGAATGCTTACATTCTTTTTTACTTGATACGTAGTTAGGTGGATCCTTATGGCTATTCATCTTAGGGCTTTATCTGCTTGCTCAGGTACAATTGTATAATTGTTTTTCTTTTCTTTATTTGGTGAGTAAAAGTGAAACCCTAAGAAGTAGATCAGCAGCAGCATGAAAAAAACGGAATTATCTCCCAACTAATTTACCGTGAAAAGGTAGAAAATTGAAAAAAATAATTAATAAATAAAAGGCACAGATATATCCAAACTGAAAAAGACTAGGGGACATTTAGCTTTGGCAAGTGACTTAGCCCAGCTGACACAACATTACAAGATAGTAAAATTCTAGTGCATAGGTGAATAAACAAACACTTGCACTTTATAAGATAGAGGTGTTAACAAAGTTGCCACAAATTAAAAATGCTATACAAAGGCTGCAGATAAAGTTAATCAATGATAAGTTAAGTTGGTGGCCTGAGTAACATTGTTTAACCTAATAAATTTTTGAAATTTTCAATCTGCATACAACTTACCTGATTAGAGGATTAACATACGAAAGGGGGTTTTTAGAAAAGAAATAGTCTTGGGAATGAGAATAAGCACAAGTATAATCCATCACTGTCTGATTTCAGAATTGAACCCACCTACATCCAATAGGAATGAGAACTAAGCCCACCTGTGTCAACATGACTTAAGTGTTTGTTTCAGAAAAGTTCTCACCCAGGAAGATAAGAATATAACCAATAAATAATTTCACTCTTGGCTTTAGGAAATTTGTGCAAACCAATTTGGGCAAATAGTTTGCTCAACTAGGCAAACAGCTCTCCTATTAGGACAATAGATTGCTCACCTGGCCAACAGTTCACTTATCAAACAATATTTTACTTAACTGGAGCTGCTTCAAAACTCTTGCCTCACTGCGTCCACCAGTTTTATGCCACCAACTGTGTCTAATCTCATTCAGTCTTCTGTCTTGAAAAAGCCACTTCAAACCAGTTGTGACCAGATCTCAACACTGATAGATATCCCTCTCTGACTTTCCCTTCAGAGACCTAACTAAAACTATCCAGGTAATGTTCCCTCTTACTGCAATAGGTCTGATGAACAGCTTTGCCTAACTGACATATATTTCGTGTTTTGAGGGGGAGTTGATGAGGATATCCATAGTACCCCATCCCTCCCCGCTGCTGCTACCAACACCATTCACATACCACCATCAGCTCCATCAAACTTAACTGATTCCAGCTGAACTAATACAAACAAAACAAAACTGAAAGCCCACACACTAAAATTAAGAAAAATTCTCCTATAAGAGAATGAGGCTTATTTGAGCAAGGAGATGCTTAAAGTACAGACCTTGTTAATTCTACACTTACATGAATGCATTTGGATATGAACAAAACGTGGGCAATAATGATAACTGGACTGTGTGGCCGTGGGAAAATTATCTAACCTAAGTCTCATCTATAAAATAATGATAATTTTAAAAAATAATGAAAATTGGTAATACATATTTAGCCCTTACTACATCTGATGTGAAACTGAAATCAACACACTTTCCTGTTGTTGTGCTAAACAGTTCTGGGACTGGGCAAAAAATTAACAGCTACGTGGACCAGGAAATTGTTCCTAGAAGACACACTAAAACAACTCATTTAGCAAGACTAACTGCTTCTGCATCAATACTCGAACCAAACCCCTTGCCCCACTGTGCCCACCAATCCATAACTCTCACATCAAAAATGGCCTAACCTGCTCTGCAAGACTCCTCCCAAAATCATCAGTCCAAATTCTAATACCATACACAACACACATATAAACATATATATACACACATAAAAATACATATATGTGGTATTACATATACATATTTTTATATATTTTATATATATATATATATATATATATTTTTTTTTTTTTCCTCTTGACTTCCCTCTTCTGAGACTCTCCTAAGACTATGGATTGGTACTCCCCTTTACCACAGTAGGTTAAATTGAGTTCTGCTGGCTCAACTGGCTTTTGGGGGCTCCTTATGGGGGCTGACAGATAACTTAGGCCTTCTCCTAAATATCATACATGTATTAAATTCTTTATTCTTCCAAATAGCTTTGTGAGGTAGGTAATATTATTATCCATATTTTACAAAAGAAGAAGAGTTTAAACAACTTAGGAAAGTGCTTTTGTGAGGATTAAATATAATAATGCAGGAAAAAGCATAGCATAGGTGTTAGCACAAAGTAAGGTTTATGAAATATGACTATTATTTTTCTGTTATATTAATGATAGAAGGAAAAAAAATTAATCACCTCACCAAACAGATCTCTACCATGAATACTTTAGTGCTGGGAGAACTGTATACATTTTTCAAATCCCCAGAATGTTTGGCCATAGAGAAGCTAGAAGTTGGGAAATTTTCAGCAAATGTTCATTTCTGTCATATGAAAAATAACTTATATTCATAACATATGTTTGTTTTCTAATAATACCTTCTTTTTAAAAAAAAATATCCTCCTAATCCTTGATCTAGAGAGAATATGACACTGAGAGAATTTCTGTATTATGGCCAGAGCTGAGAGGCTAAGGGTTATTATTATTATTAATAATAACCTTATAATAATATTATAATCTTATTATTATAAGATCAGGATTCAGCAATATTTTTCTGTAAAAATCCAGGTAGTAAATATTTTAGACTTTACCCTTCATACGGTCTCTGTCACGACTACTCAACTTAGCCATCATAGCACAAAAGCAACCATAGATCATATATGGAGGAATGGGTGTGTTCTAATAAAATTTTATTTACAAAAACGGCGGGCTCTTTTTAGTCTATGGGCTATAGCTTGTCTACAGCTCTTCTAGGTGCAACTTTGAAAGCATGTATGGAGTCCTGTGCTTTTTGATTTCCTTGATTTCCTATTCAGGTCTGACAATCCTGAAAGGCACTGATTCACAGATGCAGCATTGCTTATCCATTCACATACCCTATCACTAACTTTTCTGGGTTGTCATGACATTTAATATCGTACTTTGGTGGCTTCTGTGACAAAATAAAGATATCATAAGTAAACCCTGGCTGGGAAACAACTCAGTTGGCTGCTGTTCTGTGTGAGAGCTGAAAGTGAATAGTACAATGCTGGCGTCACCTGGGCTGTGCTTTAGAGAAGGCAGTTTCTGTATGAGCTTACACAAAACTTCACTAGGGACAAACGAACTATTTTGTTAAATTCAGCACCCAATCTGGTTTCATTATTTTAGAATATAAAACTGTTTGGTGATTAGCTTTGTTTACACTTGGCAAAGTATTGCTTCCTTTTCTGAAGGAGGGAAAAAAGGCAAAAAAGCTCATAAAAATTTCAAAATGCTTTTCACTTCAAATAGTTCTTGCAAAACTGCATTTGGATGAGTTAAGTGTAAAGGAATCAAAACCATATGGATTGTACTTCTTTTAAAATAAACACTGATTTAAAAATTGAGGGAAAATTCTTGGAAATCTAGGCTTTAGTCTTCATAGACCCCAAATAGTCAAAAACAACGTTGAGAAATTTGATAAACCCAAAGCACATCTGGGTTTACCCATTCCTAATTACAGTGTTTTCACTGTATATCATGTAAAAATAAACAGCCTCCTTCAGTTATTTTAGAAGAGCATGGGGATTTTCATGTATCTCTAGAGTAACCTTTGCCTAAATCCTGGATTTTAGGTAAATCACATTATAGCATTTGAAATGTTAAAATGTTAAGCATTTGTGACTCATCATATTTTATTTTCAAATGTCTTTGCTCTAAATCAGAATTAACAAAATGTTGAGAAAGGCCTATACACAATTCTCATAAGGTGACTTACTCTGATTAAATCTATACACCTAGATATGTAGTCATCAAAAAATGAGAACATGGTGCTCTTAACTAAATGACATTTCTGGATGGGAATTAATGCTCATCACAAATAATCAAAACCAAGTTTTCTCAACCACAGTCTTAATTCAAATGAAATCAATTTCAACTAACCATTAATTCATTCCCTACCATGTTGCAGGACCTTTGCTATGCACTGAAGGCTCAAAAACAAGAAGACGTGGTATCTTAGAGGAAAAAAAGGTGAAATGCAGTTAGGCAAATTATTACAATACAATGTACTGTTCTTTGTAACACATGTAAATATAAATCATTATGACTCCAGAGGAGAGCTGACCAGTTTACCGGAGTAAAAAGTAAAGACGTCTTAGGTGAAGGGACATTTAAATGAGCCCATAACAGGTGAATAGGAGTTTGCCTGATGAAAAAAGGAAGTAAAGCATTCTGTGTAAAGGAAACAGCACATACAAAAGATAGGATACTTTGGGAGAACTTGGAGCATCTCTGCATGGCTGGAGTACAGGCATACCTCGGAGATATTGTGGATTTGGTTCCAAACCACCACAATAAAGTGTGTATCACGATAAAGTGAGTCACACAAATTGTTTTGGTTTCCCAGTGCATATAAAAGTTATGTTAACACTATATTGTAGTCTATCAAGTGTGTGATAACATTATGTCTAAAAAAAAATGTGTATACCTGAATTAAAAATACTTTATTGCTAGAAATGCTAACCATCATCTGAGCCTTCAGCAAACTGTAATCGTTTTGCAACCATTACATCAAAGATCACTAATCACAGGTCACCATAAAAAATATAATAATGATGAAAAAGTTTGAAAGATTGTAAGAATTACCAAAATGTGACACAGAGACACAAAGTGAGCAAATACTGTTGGGAAATAGACTTGCTTAATTCAGGGTTGGAACAAACCACCAATTTGTAAGAAACACAGTATCTGTGAAGCACAATTAAGCAAACTGCTATAAAACAAGGTATACCTATATAAGGTAGGTGGGGAATAAAGAGAGATAAAGCTGGAATGTCAGGCTAAGCCACATAGAAAAACATTATGTGTGTCATGCTATGAAGTTTGGAGTTAATGGACAGCTATGGATGGTTTTTAAGGTCAGATACATTGAGAAAGACAATTCTGATAGCTGGAGGATAATTTTGGGTGTGTGTGTATGTGTAAGTGTAGGGAAGGATGGGAGACTCTATTCAATAATAGGGAAGCTTGTTAGGAGTCTCCAAACATGCATACTGGTTACTGCAACACAGCTAGTTTTGGCAAGTGCAACTGCTACCCTGTCACTTAATTAAAAGTAGGTTCTGTGAAGGTAGGGACTACATCTGGCCTACTTACTGCAAAATTCGTAGCTGCTAGTATAGTACCTTCCACATAGGAAATGAGCAGTAAGAACTTGACAATGAATAAGTGACAAATGGAAAGGCAGGGTGGTCACTTTCAGCACCCTGCTCATTTAGGAAGGAGAGGAAAAAGACCTGAGAAACTTTTGTGAAGTTCACAGTTCAGAAGCACAGACTCACTAAAAGACTGGGACTTAATCATAGGACTATAGAATTTTCCCCCATCCCCACACATCACTACCACATTACTAAAGACCTGTTTACATCATGTCCACCAACAAGAAAAAAATTACAAGTCATACCAAAAGTAAAATCAACAACAACAAAAAACAAACAACCCCCCAAAAAAGTTTGAAGAGACAGAGCAAGCATAGAATCAGGCATAGCAGGGATGTTGGAATTATCACACTAGGAATTTAAAACAATTATGGTTAATATGCTAAGGGCTCTAATGGATAAACAACATGCTAGAATGGATGGGGAATGTAAGAAGAGATGGAAATCCTAAGAAGGAGGCAAAAAAGAAATGCTAGAGATAAAACGAACACTGTAAGAGAAGCAAAGAATTCCTTTGATGGACTTATTAATAGGTTGAACACACCTGGGGAAAGAATCTCTGAGGACACATCAATAGAATCCTCAAAAGCTGAAAAACAAAGAGAACACACAGAACGAAAGAAAACCAGAACAATATTCAAGAACTGGGACAACTACAAAAGGTGTAACATGTATAATGCTAGTACCAGAAGGAGAAGAAAGATAGAAAGGAACAGAAGAAATATTTGAAAAAAGATATCACTGAGAATTTCCTCAAATTTCTTCAAACAACAGATCCAGAGAGCTAAGAGAACACCATGCAGATAAATATTTTTAAAAAGAAGAAAAAGTACTGTACCTAGGCATTCATTGTCAAATTACAAAACTCAAAGATAAAGGAAAAATTCTGAAAGAAGCCGGGGGTGAGGTGAGGAAGGAAACACCTTATCTATAGAGAAACAAAGATAAGGATTACATCTGACTTATCCTCAGAAATCATCCAAGCAAGAAGAGAGTGAAGTGAAATATGTAACGTGTTCAGTGGAAAAAAACACCAACCTAGAATTCTGTACCCTGCAAAATTACACTTCAAAGTGAGGAAGAGATAAAGACATTTTCAAGCTAATAAAAACTGAGAGAACTTTTTGTCAGTAGACTTGCACTGCAAGAAATGTTGAAAGAAATTTTTTGGCAAGATGGAAAATAATATAGGTCAGAACTCAGATCTACAAAGTAAGAAAGAGTAATAAAAAAAGAATAAGTGAAAGTAAAGTGAAACTTTTCTTTTTCTTAATTGATCTAACAGATACCAGTTTGTTAAAAATCAGAATACCAACAATATGTATTTGATTATGAATGTTTATATCTTATATACAAATACATGCTTATATATGCTTATATATAAGTGAAATGAATAATGGCAATGATAAAAGGAACAGGAGGAAGAAATTAGAATAATTTTGTAATTATAAGGTACTCACACCATCCATAAAGTGGTATGGTGTTATTTTAAAGTGAACTTAGATTAGCTGTAAATGTCTAGTGCAAACTCTAGAGCAACCTCTAAAAACAATAAAATAACAGTAATAATGAGAAGAAGAAGTATAAGTATAATTAATACACTAAGAAAGGACAAAATGGAATCATATAAAATGCTCATTTAAAACCACAAAAGTGGTTAGCATGCTTGGGGAACAGAGAGGGCTTTCTTTTACTATCCACCACATCTTTTTATGGTTTTGTGCTGAAAAGGCAAGCACTCACACCCAAACCTATTTAAAGACAGAAAGAGAGAAAAGCCACCCTGCAAGCAGGCATCTAAAAGCAATCACTGAGACAGTTATAACTGGCAACAATTCCCTGGCCCTCTTGCCCATCCACTCATCTCTGCCTTAAAAAAAATGAAAAAATAAAAAAATAAACCCACAAAAGCAGAGAAAGTAGAAATAAGAACAAAAAATGAGGGCAACAAATAGAAAACAGCAACAAATATGGCGGACAGTAATCTATGTCAACAATCACTTTGAATGCCAATGGTCTAAATGCACCAATTAAATGACAGAAATTGTTAGAGTGGATTAAAAAAACAACACAAAACTAAATGTTGTCTATGAGAAACCCACTTCAAATAGAAATACAAGTATAGATTAAAAATAAATGGATAGAAGAAAATATACAAGGTTAAGACTAATCAAAAGAAAGCAGAAGTTACTATATTAATTTCAGACAGAGCATCTGTAAATAGGTGTTCACTATAAAATAATTTTGACTTTGCTGTATGAAAAGTTTTATAATAAAATGTTGGAGAAAAGATTCAATAAGTAATGTATTTAATAATATGAGAATATCAAAGAAATGAGAATGCAGACGGATATTTGATGATATTAAGGAACTGTTATGTTTATTTTGGTGGGTGATAATGGTATTGCGGTTATAGTCTTTAAAGAGATCTTATCTTTTAGAGATACATTCCAAAATATGAAAACCAGATTTTTGAGACCCTTGCCAAGTTTTTCTTCATTTGTTCTCCAAAATCATATTTTTAATTCATGTAATTGACCTTATGGGCTTCCAAGTTCTCCTCTTTTTTCCTCTGGTTGTGACATATTGACCCTGAAAACAACATCTTTATTAAATCGTGTGGCAAAAATAGAGCAAAGGAGTGATTGTTAGTGTAGGAATTTAAAAGTTAAAGCATATGAGCTCAAAGGATGTCCCCTCTTAACACTCCTTTTCAACATTGTATGGAAATTCAAGTTTATGCAATAAGACAAGAAAAGGAGATATAAGGTATACACATTGGGAAAAAAAGAAATAAAACTGTCTTTGTTTGCAGATGACATAATCATCTATGTAAAAGATATAAAATAATCAATTCTCAAAACTCAACAATAAGAGAACAAACTATCTGATTTTAAAAATGGGTCGGGCTTCCCCGGTGGCACAGTGGTTGAGAGTCCGCCTGCCGATGCAGGGGACACGGGTTCGTGCCCTGGTCCAGGAAGATCCCACATGCCGCGGAGCGGCTGGGCCCGTGAACCATGGCCACTGAGCCTGCGCGTCTGGAGCCTGTGCTCCGCAACGGGAGAGGCCACAACAGTGAGAGGCCCGCGTACCACCAAAAAAAATTTTTAAATGGGTCAAAGAGGTTAACAGACATCTCACCAAAGAAGATATACAGATGTCAAATAAACATATGAAAACATGTTCCACATCATGCGTCATCAGGGAACTTCAAGTTAAAGCAATGACATAGCACTACAGGCCTGTTAGAATGGCCAAAATCCAGAACACTGACAACACCAAATGCTGACAAAGATGTGGAGCAACAGGAACTCTCATTCATTACTGATAGGATTGCAAAATGGTATAGCTACTTTGGAAGACAGTTTGTCAATTTCTTATAAAACGATATGATCCAGCAATTTCACTTCTTGGTATTTACCCAAAGGAATGAAAAGTTATGTCCACACAAAATCCAGTACACAGATGTTTACTGAAGACTTATTCATAATTGCCAAAACTTGGAAGCAACCAAGATGTCATTCAGTAGCTGAATGGATAAACAGTAGTATATCCAAACAACCAAATATTATTAAGCATGAAAAAGAAATGAGCTATCAGGTTATGAAAATACATGGAGGAAACTTAAATTCATATTAATAAGTGAAAGAAGCCAATCTGAAAAGGCTACACACTGTATACTTTTAACTATACAACATTCTGGGAAAGGCAAAACAAAGGAGACAGTTAAATTGTCAGTGGCTGCTATGGGTATGGAAGGGAGATGAAAATGTTAAGGCCTGTGAAAATTCTCTCTATGATACCATAATGATAGAGATAAGTCATTATGTATTTATCCAAACTCATAGAATGTACAACACCAAGAGTGAACATTAATGTGAACGATGGACTTGGGGGGGATTATCAATGTGTCAGTGTAGGTTCATCAATTGTAACAAGGGTACCACTCTGGTGGGGGATGTTGGTTATGGGGGAGGCTATGCGTGTGTGGGGTCAGGGGCTATA
Organism: Phocoena sinus; assembly: GCF_008692025.1. Classification (NCBI taxonomy): domain Eukaryota; kingdom Metazoa; phylum Chordata; class Mammalia; order Artiodactyla; family Phocoenidae; genus Phocoena; species Phocoena sinus. Next base: position 29,197,252 of record NC_045772.1, on the reverse strand, counting down.
CGGGGAATCTCTGTACCTTCCTCCTCTCAATTTTGCTGTGAACCTAAAACTGCTCTAAAAAATAAAGTTTTAAAAAAGAAAAAAGCAGCATGGAACAGAGAAATGGATACAACCTTGATTGACTTTGTAGTTGTGTGAGGTTCACTAAGCCTCAGTTTCTACAGTAGGAAAATGGATATAAAATTAATGGCTAATATAAAAATATTTATTTTCATATATATGAAATAATATGTTAGTTCTCTACTATACATTTTTTTCTTTCCCATCCCATAGCCTGCTATTTGCCAGCTCATGTCTTCCTTTTAAAATAGAAGCGATGTATCTTCAGTTACAGGCATTTAAGTGGAAACCTGACCTCAGTGGTTCACATTTAGAGGACTTTGTGTCTAATTGTGAAATAAATTTTTCTTATTTTTGTTGAAAAATAATTGTACCAAACATCACCCATCTCTCCCTAAAGTAAATAATACTTTTCAGGGAGACTATAGTCTAAAGCCCTAATTAGGACAAAAAGAAATCTTTAATTCTGTAGGGCACAGGCTAGCTGAAGTATGTAACTAAAGACTGACTCACAGACTCCAGCTATAGGCAGCACCACTCATCAAGGGTTCAGAAGCTGTGCCACACCTCCCACAGGCCACACCCAGTCAATTACTGAGCATAACGGGGAGAACAACGTCAGGCCATTCCTGGAGACAAGGAACTCCTGAGATAGTTTACTTAACTCAAAAACTCCTGATGGCCGATAGTTTACTTCACTCAAAAACTCCTGATGGCCTTGCTGAACATTCCTGATATTGTTGGACAGTTAGGGATGCTTCTGCTGAATCTCCCCTCTCTCTCTCCTTCAGTCGGGATCCAGTCAGCATCATCTTCAGGCAGCTCTTCTAGTCTCTTCTAGCTCCCTCTCCATTTTATTTCACACAGTTGTGGTCCCTAATAAAATCTTCGCAAATTTAATTATATCTTGTTATTTGTTTCTTAGGGGACAGGAATAACACCCTAAAAGGGCCCAGTGAAAGATTCCTTCTAGTCCATAGTTATTAATGTCTCCACGATCAAAACTCAAACTTGTTAACAATCTTTAAATCACAGTTGACATTTTCAAAATGAAACAAACACACAAAGCATGACCTAGCATGGCTGTTACAACTACATACAGGATTAAGTCCAGCCTTCAAGTCCATTTCACATGTGGTCTCCTATCTGTTCCTGACACCCACATACCTCCTACTCTAAAGTGACTTGAATTGTCACCACTCCTCATTCAACCTTCAACTGCTTGTGTCTTTGCCAATTTTGCCTCTTGTGTTTAAACTGATCTTCTTCACAGTTCCAACCCCGCCACTCAAGGCCCATCTGAATGGCTTCTTTAGCTCTGAGGCCTCTTCCCAATCTCAAGCAGAAGTACCACAACAGTTGCTTCATCTGCAGGTATGCACGTGGCTAAGTAATAGAGCGAATTGTATACCTGATCACACTGTGTGTAATTCCTTCTTGTGTTCTCCACAGTGCTTAACTGACAGCCTGATATACTGTAGATGCTAAGTTTAATAAAAAGCCATATCAGTCAATGTTACACAAAGGAAATAATATAGATTTGGAAATAGAACAATTTGGGTTTATATCTCAGATTCCTCACTTACTAGTTGTGTGACTTGAGGTAAATCACTTAATTTCTCTGAGGTTTGTAAAATGGGCATAATAGACCTCACATTACAGAGACTTTATGAGGATTAAATGAGATAATTCAATTATTTTCATTCATCCAACAAAATGAGCACCTACTATGAGCCAGGCACTGTGTTGAGTCTAAAGGACACATTACTGGAAGAAAGAGGGTGCCTTACCTCAGAAAATTTTATTTTAGTGTAGAAAGGCAGTAAAAAAAATTAAACAATTAAAAAATTTGCAGATCATTATAACTTTTATGAGGAAAATAGGCATGATGCTGTGCTAAATAATGATGGGAAAGGGAGGGTACGAAACTTTGGATGACCAGGATATGTCTCTCTGGGGAACAGCTGGACAGTGCATAGTATGTGCTCTGTATCAATCAGGGTTCCACCAGCGGAACAGAACTAGTGGGACATACATACTCACACACGCACACGCACGCACACACATGTACAATTATATTGTGCAATTAGTCCTCAACAAAAAATACATATTATTTACAATTAGACACAAAATCCTCTAACCAAAAACACACTTACATAGTGTGTGAGTGTGTGTATGTATGCTTATATGAATATATATATCTATATTCATATATAATCTATATGATTTATTGCAAGGATCTGGCTTATGGGATAGGCTAGCTTGGCAAGTCCAAAACCCATGTGGCAGGCTGGAAACTCTAGAGCAGAAGCTGAAGTTGCAGTCACAGGTGGAATTTCTTCTTTTTCAGTGAAATCTCAGGGGTTTTGGGGGGATACATTTTCAACTGATTGGATCAGGCCCACCCAAATTATCAAAGATAATCTCCTTTACTTAAAGGCAACTGATTGTAGAGTTAATCACATTTACCAAAAACCTTCACACCAACACCAAGATTAATATTTAATTGAATAGTTGGGGACTTTAGGCTATCTAAGTTGATATAACATTGACTATCACACGATCTAAGATGTTAATTTTGCCAGAAATTGCTTAACTTAAAGTACACTTTGGAGAACTGGATATGCAATCACCTTTCCAATGAAAATCATTCTCCCAAGGCTTTTAGAAGTATCTCTCATACCAAAACCACAGTAAATAAGGATTTTAAGAAAAAAGATGTTTCATTTTCTGAAATGAGACAACACATTAGTCAATCTTCCCTGTTGTAAGGTTCTATACCATGACAGCTGAACAGGGTGAATTCTAATCTGTTCATTATTCTTAAATATGAAAAAAATAGAAGAAAAGATTTCATTGCTCCAAAAGACCCAGCAGGCAGCACAACTATCAAATATCTTTAAATGATTAATGGCAAAAACTATACTTCCTTCCTTGTGGTACTTCATATTTTTGATTCTAGATAAATATGTTTTTAATATTCATTTAATATTGATCAAATACCCACGACTTCATATTAAAACAAAATTGAAAGCACATTTATTTTGCAACTTAATATTATATAACGTGAGTTGGAAAATCCAAGTTAAAAATCAGTAGAGAAAGTCTGTTAAAATAAATCACATGTAAAATGAACTCAAAAATATATATCCTTATCCTTCTTCATTTATCAAGCATGAATGCTCTTGTGCTTTTTTTCTTTACATGAAATAAAAAAATTTAAATTAATGGATGCTTGTTTACATTTTTTTCCCCTCCTTGGTTCTTAAATTCCAAAGAATATAGTCTAAGCTCTTGGTTTCATAAACGTGGACAGACCTTGGTACTTCTTGCCAACTTTTCCGCTGGAAGTCAGGGAACATCACTTTTTGCAGAGCTCCAGAAAGATGGCAGATGCCATATTAACCAAAGAAGGTAAAATAGCCCCTAAACTCATTGCAGTTTATTACTGATTAGGCCATTCTGTCACATTGACTGGAAACTTATGCTTTTACTAGAGTTTGAAATCATTCTTCTTTTGGGCGTGAGGGAGCTTGGTTTAGTCCAACTGTTGAAACTTTTTTAAGTGCATATCTTCCTCCTAGTCTGACCACAGTGTTCTGTATTCTGATGCAGAGTACTTCTAGTCATCTTGAACATACTAGCTATAACCCATAATTGGTACTTTGAGATCCAGTTTTTCCCTCTGACCACAGAATGGAAGATTGGAATATTTTTATAATTCAGAGCTATGCTCTCCTCCAAGATGATTTTGTTTTTTCAACACCATTTCCACCCCTGTTCTCTCCCTCAAAATTATTTTTAAAATACCTGTCAAACTAAAAGTAATTCTACTCGCTGCTAGGAGAAAGCTATCTCTCAAGTTAAGGAATATTGTGCTGAAATTTTAGGATCATTATAACTGTTATAATGATAAAAAGTTAAAGAAAAAATCATGAATTGATATTTTGAGTAATAAAATCTATGCTTTGTCACAAGAGAGTGGCATGGACATATATACACTACCAAATGTAAAATAGATAGCTAGTGGGAAGCAGCCGCATAGCACAGGGAGACCAGCTCGGTGCTTTGTGACCACCTAGAGGGGTGGGATAAGGAGGGTGGGAGGGAGGGAGACGCAAGAGGGAGGAGATATGGGAACATATGTATATGTATAACTGATTCACTTTGTTATAAAGCAGAAACTAACACACCATGGTAAAGCAATTATACTCCAATAAAGATGTAAAAAATTAAAAAAAAATAAAATAAATCTATGCTAAATTTCGAAGATGAGACTGGAAAATTGTATATGAATAAAACAGATGAGGAAACTAAGGAATGGGAAGATACCTGAATTACTCAGGTTCCCCTGCTAGGCATGGCAATTTTTAACGCCCTGTTACTTGCTCAGAGCTTATATCACGAGGCTTGCAGGTTTGGTAAATGCCATATGTTGTAACATCTTCCATGTGATACATGATGCGCATTAGCATATTAAAGGCTTCAAACTGAAGAACTCTAAGCTTGTGTTGCCTAAACTTACAGTTGTCCCTTGGTATCCGTAGGGGACTGGTTCCACCCTGCTGATGCCAAAATCCGGAAATGCTCAAGTCCCTTGTATAAAATGACGTAGTATTTGCATATAGCCTATGCATACTCCCCCATATACTTTAAATAACTTCTAGATTACTTATAATACCTAATACAAGGTAAATGCTACGTAAATAGTTGCCTGCAAGTGGCAAGTTCAAGTTTTACTTTTTGGAACTTTCTGGAATTAAAAAAAAATATTTTCTACCTGTGGTTGTCTGAATCCACAGATGTGGAAACTGTAAATGGAGGGCTGACTATATTTAATTATATTTCTTTTTGTTTCTTTTTTTTTGCTGCTCAATATCCTGAGGAGCTGGTGCTTTCTGGAATATGTTTTAGAAAATATTACACACTAGATCTAATAGCTGGTGTAAAGTATAGTCAAAGATTTGGGGATCAGAACCAGAAATATACAGTCCCTAGGATTCAATGAGGAAAGGGAGGTTTACAGAGAGGCAAGGCAGTGGTGAAATACACCAAAAGATCAGGAAGAAAAGGACTAGGAAAAGGAATATTAGTGTTTGATCAGGATGGGAACACTAGTGACTTGGTGGTGTAAAGTTGTAGGCCAAACTAGATCTCAGAAATGTTAGTAATGAAAATGTATTAACAGCAATTTGACTCCATTGATCTAGTTGTGAAAGAAAATAGAGAACTTGTGAGAAAAGATAACTGTGTTAAGTGAATTGAGCTTGTTTATTTTAGCAACAGTTGAAACGTTCTATGTTAGAAGTTAGAAGGGGAAGACTGATTGTGGAAAAAAAAATGAAAGATCATAAACAAACCTTCCAGTAAAGAGATTAGATAAAAGCACATGAGTTTATCTTTTCTCTTACAAAATCCAGTATTATTAAGATGGGGATTGTAAGATTCATTATTGTTAAGATGTCAGTTCTTCTCATATTGATCTATAGATTCAATGCAATCCCCATCAAAATCTGAGCAGACATTTTTGTAAAAACTGGCAAGCTGATTTTAAAATTCATATGGAAATGCAGAGGACCTAGAATAGTCAAGAAAATTCTGAAAAAGGACGAAGTTGGAGGAATAACACTACGGGATTTCTGGAGTTATTATAAAAGTACAGTAATCAAGACAGTACCATGTAAGTATCATAAAAGGCAAATAAGTCAATATTCCAGAGATGGTAAAGAATTTGAATCTTTATATTGAGAAATATCCCTGAATATCCAGCATAATCCACATTTATGTAAAAATTGCAAAATTTTAGAATATTTCAACCCAAATTCCTAATAGCTGAGTACAACATCCAGACCCTAATTCCTATTTGACAATAATATCTGGGGGTTCTAAAATTTCCTATATTTTTTCTATAAATCCTTTCAGGAAGTAGGATTATTTAAAATAAGAACACCAGTGCAAAAATAATAAAAACTCTTTTTCTTTCAGGGCTGCAGAAAAAAATATAGGATTAATGACGTGTAGAGAAATGGGGATAAGCTAAGTGCTTCCTCTTTCCCCGCATAAAAGGGGAAGATTCAATAGAGGATTTCATGTTGGGTGATATCAATTTCAGTAGAAGAGTATAAGATCCCTAGGTTCAAGTAGGAATGTTAAAATGGAAATTCAGAGAAAAGATGTCTCCTGGTACAGCCATCATGGGAAGAGAGTCAAATCAATTACTCCAAATACAAATAATCTTGGATTAGCCATAATGTGTTTCATTTGTGACACACTATTTTGCTCAGCTGTTGTAGTATCTAAGTTAGATGAACACTGCATATCACCCTGTGAGGAAATGCAACCAAATAAATGGTTCGTTTTCAGGTCCTAGTTCCCTTGGGCTTTGCTTGGTGATATTGGCAGAGAGCAGTGAAACTGGGCAGGGAAGGATGGCAGTTCAGGGAAGTCCTGCATTTTGTTCTCTTGACAGCAAAAAATAACCTAGAGAAAGGTCCTGGGCTCCAGGAAGAATGTGCTATAAAGAAATCAGGCTCAGCCCTATATGCAAACAGGGCCTGGGTGGCTTCTTTGTCACTGGTTTTTAAGACATCATATGTTCTAAAAATCATGTGCAATATTGAAGAAAGTCAATTTAGCACATGTGTTTGGTATTCTCATAATCCTTCATCGTCGACATTTACTACAACTTGGATTACTCTTCATCTCCATTCTTTATCACATATCAGAGGATTTTTAGGAACTTGATTGTTGAGAAAGATCTGCAAATCTCATGAACACAGATGATGTTATTTTCACAGACATTGCATGATGTTTTGCCTCATCATAGCATAAGTTGGGTTCAAAATGAAAAATATTTATTTCTTCAGTTAAAAAATCCATGGATTTCTGTATTATTGGAGTGGAGTTTTCTTATTAAGTATGTCATGAACTGACCCCTCCTCAAAAGAAATTTGTTAACAAATCCATGAAACATTCATCTATTTTTATTTAATCAAGGTACATTTACAGGGCACCAAAAATATGCTTGGTGGGGCTTCCCTGGTGGCGCAGTGGTTGAGAGTCCGCCTGCCAACGCAGGGACATGGGTTCGTGCCCCGGTCCGGGAGGATCCCACATGCTGTGGAGCGGCTGGGCCCGTGAGCCATGGCCGCTGAGCCTGCGCACCCGGAGCCTGTGCTCCTCAGCGGGAGAGGCCACAGCAGTGAGAGGCCCGCATACCGCAAAAAAAAAACCAAAAAAACAAAAAAATCAAAATATGCTTGGCAATATGAGATGTTCTGGAAAGACACAGAAAGATTAAGAAGAGATAGAAATAACACAGAATACTTAAAATGACATTGACAAAGTGCTATAACAGAAGGATGTAAAAAGTGTTATAAAAGTGCAAAGGGAGATCGTTAGGAAATTTCCCTCAGATGACATTTAAACTGCTTCCTGGGAGATGTATATGAGTTTGCTTGAGAAGCAGTGGAGTGTATCACAAACAAAAAGACAAGAATGTACAATGGTATAATACAAGATCAAGGTTTTGGTATTTTTAGAACAGCATGGAGTTTGCTGAAGTTGAAGCACAGGTATACTTGGGGCAGGTGAGGAAGGAAGACACTTGAAGCCAGAGAAGTAAATTCAGAATAATAGTAACACACATACAAAATAATTTTTCTTACACTAAAGGTAAAAGGGAACCAAAGGCGGTTTCTAAGAAAAGAACCAACATGATTGAACAGTTGAATGGCTTAGACACATTACTATGACAGGGTGAGAGATGGCCTGGAAGGAGTGGTAAACAGTAGGGGGCAAACAAAAAATGCAAATCTCTGAATTAACATTTCCCCTCCTAAATATTTATAATTTCTAAAATATAAGAGCTTTGATGTTCAGAGGAAATTCATGAAGCATTCTCTAGATCCAGAGCTGATGATAAATGCATTTCTGGAATATTCACTTTCTAAAAGAATATGCCTGGCAGCTATGGGGTTTGGAGAGTGCTGGTAGCCCAGAACCAAGGAGAGGGGCATCTCTGCAGAGTCAGTCAAAAAACAGGGCAAGATAATTGTTTTCACAAGTAAATGGTGAATATTCTAGATGCCTAATCTGTTTTGTGTTAAACCAAGAAAGACTTAACTCTTTGAGATTCATTCCAAGGATTACTTTTTCTTGGTGGAATTGCATTACATATTATGATAACTTTTGGTATATTTCAGATCTGATACTGTTTGGACAAATACCCTCAAATGCTAATTAGAAAGGATTGCTGTGGTTTAATGACGATATGAGATAGGAAAAACGCCATAGTATTCTTAAGAAAAAATAATAATAATTAGATTTCAGCTGATGAGGTTTATATTTATAGTGAAACTTTGCCAGCCTCTGTGCTAGAAGAATCCTGTATCCTGAACTGTCAATAAGCTCCTAGCATGCTCACTGTAAAGGTATGAGAAACACTTCTAACACATTTTATATTTGGCCGTTTAAACTCCTAAACTGGACTAACTCTGTGTTTGATCTGTAACTGACTGCATACAGCTTGGTCATTTAAATACTTGGGGGTCCTAATGCCTTGGGAAATGCAGATCTTGTTTAGTTTAGCCTTACTCAAACCAAAACCAAATTACAGCATCTGAGAAAACCCCATATTTTTGTTATTCAATTTACTTCCAAGTGACTGCTCACTGAACATTCCCCAGAGGGTGTTATTTTGGTTCTTCTTCTCGATGGTAATATTTTGCTTAAATAATTCAATTAAAAAATTAATACTCACTATGAGTTAGACACCATGCTGGATACTAATTCAAGGATGATAAAGACCTGCCAAGAAATCATCTATAAATGCTGGTGGGAGTATGAACTGGTGTGCCATCTTGGAGAGCTATTAGGCAATAGAGGTGCATAATCCCTTAACTACATCTGAAATGCAGAAATCACCAAAAACAGGTTTTTTGGCAAGACTTGCCCTGAAATGATGGAAATGAGATTATGTTCTTTATTCTATTTAATGGGAATATTCATACATTTTGCTGTGTAGATACTAACATGTTTAATTATTGGGCATTACCCCAGACACTCCTAGTGATGTTACATGATATATGTCATATATCTTGTTATTACCTCATTAAATTATGAAACATTCTCAATTCTGAAACACATCTGACTTTGAAAATTTTATATAAGGGATTATGGATCTATATTTCTCTCTTCCAATGTTATTAAACACTTTGACATGTGAAATCAACTGTGTAAATAAAACTATTAGCATTTATCCCAAATCTTTTGTTTTATAGACTATATTTAAACAGTAAAGACTCCTCAGACCTCCTACACAGTTTACTTCATAATGCTAAAAAATTAAAAAAAGACAGAAAAAAGAAAAGCCTCATTATGATGTTTTAAAATGTTTATTTTTTAACGTTACTTTTTCTATAGCCCGAGTCCTGTTTTTCACCTGTCTTTTTACCTTTGTTATTTGTATTTGGTACTGTTATGCAGATGGCTGTGGAGGACTTTCATGGAACTCCAGCGAGCCAGAAGACCCACGTTGAAAACCACCATTTGAAAGGACTATTTTAGATGGTATATTAAATAGTACAAAAGCAACACAGAATGCTGCCCCTCACTTTTGTATATGGCACAGAACCAAGACCTTCCTTCATTCTTTTTTTTTTTTTTTAAACATCTTTATTGGGGTATAATTGCTTTACAATGGTGTGTTAGTTTCTGATTTACAACAAAGTGAATCAGCTATACATATACATATGTTCCCATATGTCTTCCCTCTTGCGTCTCCCTCCCTCCCACTCTCCCCATCCCACCCTTCCAGGCTGTCACAAAGCACCGAGCTAATATCCCTGTGCCTTGCGGCTGCTTCCCCCCAGATATCTACCTTACTACGTTTGTTAGTGTGTATATGTCCATGACTCTCTCTCGCCCTGTCAAAACTCACCCTTCCCCCTCCCCATATCCTTAAGTCCGTTCTCCAGTAGGTCTGCGTCTTTATTCCTATCTTACCCCTAGGTTCTTCATGACATTTTTTTCCCTTAAATTCCATATATATGTGTTAGCATACGGTATTTGTCTTTTTCTTTCTGACTTACTTCACTCTGTATGACAGATTCTAGGTCTATCCATCTCATTACAAATAGCTCAATTTCATTTCTTTTTAAGGCTGAGTAATATTCCATTGTGTATATGTGCCACATCTTCTTTATCCATTCATCCGATGATGGGCGCTTAGGTTGTTTCCATGTCCTGGCTATTGTAAATAGAGCTGCAATGAACATTTTGGTACATGACTCTCTTTGAATTTTGGTTTTCTCAGGGTATATGCCAAGTAGTGGGATTGCTGGGTCATATGGTAATTCTATTTGTAGTTTTTTAAGGAACCTCCATACTGTTCTCCACAGTGGCTGAACCAATTCACATTCCCACCAGCAGTGCAAGAGTGTCCCCTTTTCTCCACACCCTCTCCAGCATTTATTGTTTCTTGATTTTTTTTTTTTTTTTTTGCGGTATGCGGGCCTCTCACTGCCGTGGCCTCTCCCATCGCGGAGCACAGGCCCCGGACGCGCAGGCTCAGCGGCCATGGCCCACAGGCCCAGCCGCTCCGCGGCACGTGGGATCTTCCCGGACCGGGACACGAACCCGTGTCCCCTGCATCGGCAGGCGGACTCTCAACCACTGCGCCACCAGGGAAGCCCTGTTTCTTGATTTTTTGATGATGGCCATTCTGACTGGTGTGAGATGATATCTCATTGTAGTTTTGATTTGCATTTCTCTAATGATTAATGATGTTGAGCATTCTTTCATGTGTTTGTTGGCATTCTGTATATCTTCTTTGGAGAAATGTCTATTTAGGTCTTCTGCCCATTTTTGGATGGGGTTGTTTGTATTTTTGTTATTGAGCTGCATGAGCTGCTTGTAAATTTTGGAGATTAATCCTTTGTCAGTTGCTTCATTTGCAAATGTTTTCTCCCATTCTGAGGGTTGTCTTTTGGTCTTGGTTATGGTTTCCTTTGCTGTGCAAAAGCTTTGAAGTTTCATTAGGTCCCATTTGTTTATTTTTGTTTTTATTTCCATTACTCTAGGAGGTGGGTCAGAAAGGATCTTGCTGTGATTTATGTCATAGAGTGTTCTTCCTATGTTTTCTTCTAAGAGTTTGATAGTTTCTGGCCTTACATTTAGGTCTTTAATCCATTTTGAGCTTATTTTTGTGTATGGTGTTAGGGAGTGATCTAATCTCATACTTTTACATGTACCTGTCCAGTTTTCCCAGCACCATTTATTGAAGAGGCTGTCCTTTCTCCACTGTATATTCCTGCCTCCTTTATCAAAGATAAGGTGTCCATATGTGCGTGGGTTTATCTCTGGGCTTTCTATCCTGTTCCACTGATCTATCTTTCTGTTTTTGTGCCAGTACCATACTGTCTTGATTACTGTTGCTTTGTAATATAGTCTGAAGTCAGGGAGCCTTATTCCTCCAGCTCCTTTTTTCGTTCTCAAGATTGCTTTGGCTATTCGGGGTCTTTTGTGTTTCCATACAAATTGCGAAATTTTTTGTTCTAGTTCTGTGAAAAATGCCAGTGGTAGTTTGATAGGGATTGCATTGAATCTGTAGATTGCTTTGGGTAGTAGAGTCATTTTCACAATGTTGATTCTTCCCATCCAAGAACATGGTATATCTCTCCATCTATTTGTATCATCTTTAATTTCTTTCATCAGTGTCTTATAATTTTCTGCATACAGGTCTTTTGTCTCCTTAGGTAGGTTTATTCCTAGATATTTTATTCTTTTTGTTGCAATGGTAAATGGGAGTGTTTTCTTGATTTCACTTTCAGATTTTTCATCATTAGTATATAGGAATGCCAGAGATTTCTGTGCATTAATTTTGTATCCTGCTACTTTACCAAATTCATTGATTAGCTCTAGTAGTTTTCTGGTAGCATCTTTAGGATTCTCTATGTATAGTATCATGTCATCTGCAAACAGTGACAGCTTTACTTCTTCTTTTCCAATTTGGATTCCTTTTATTTCCTTTTCTTCTCTGATTGCTGTGGCTAAAACTTCCAAAACTATGTTGAATAAGAGTGGTGAGAGTGGGCAACCTTGTCTTGTTCCTGATTTTAGTGGAAATGCTTTCAGTTTTTCACCATTGAGGATGATGTTTGCTGTCGGCTTGTCATATATGGCTTTTATTATGTTTAGGAAAGTTCCCTCTATGCCTACTTTCTGGAGGGTTTTTATCATAAATGGGTGTTGAATTTTGTCGAAAGCTTTCTCTGCATCTATTGAGATGATCATATGGTTTTTCTCCTTCAATTTGTTAATATAGTTTATCACATTGATAGATTTGCGTATATTGAAGAATCCTTGCATTCCTGGAATAAACCCCACTTGATCATGGTGTATGATCCTTTTAATGTGCTGTTGGATTCTGTTTGCTAGTATTTTGTTGAGGATTTTTGCATCTATGTTCATCAGTGATATTGGCCTGTAGTTTTCTTTGTGACATCCTTGTCTGGTTTTGGTATCAAGGTGATGGTGGCTTCCTAGAAGGAATTTGGGAGTGTTCCTCCCTCTGCTATATTTTGGAAGAGTTTGAGAAGGATAGGTGTTAGCTCTTCTCTAAACGTTTGATAGAATTCACCTGTGAAGCCATCTGGTCCTGGGCTTTTGTTTGTTGGAAGGTTTTTAATCACAGTTTCAATTTCAGTGCTTGTGATTGGTCTGTTCATATTTTCTATTTCTTCCTGATTCAGTCTTGGCAGGTTGTGCATTTCTAAGAATTTGTCCATTTCTTCCAGATTGTCCATTTTATTGGCATAGAGTTGCTTGTAGTGATCTCTCATGTTTTTTTTATTTCTGCAGTGTCAGTTGTTACTTCTCCTTTTTCATTTCTAATTCTATTGATTTGAGTCTTCTCCCTTTTTTTCTTGATGAGTCTGGCTAGTGGTTTATCTATTTTGTTTATCTTCTCAAAGAACCAGCTTTTAGTTTTATTGATCTTTGCTATTGTTTCCTTCATTTCTTTTTCATTTATTTCTGATCTGATTTTTATGATTTCTTTCCTTCTGCTAGCTTTGGGGTTTTTTTGTTCTTCTTTCTCTAATTGCTTGAGGTGCAAGGTTAGGTTGTTTATTCGAGATGTTTCCTGCTTCTTAAGGTGGGCTTGTATTGCTATAAACTTCCCCCTTAGAACTGCTTTTGCTGCATCCCATAGGTTTTGGGTCGTTGTGTCTCCATTGTCATTTGTTTCTAGGTATTTTTTTATTTCCTCTTTGATTTCTTCAGTGATCACTTCATTATTAAGTAGTGTATTGTTTAGCCTCCATGTGTTTGTATTTTTTACAGATCTTTTCCTGTAATTGATATCTAGTCTCATGGCGTTGTGGTCCTTCCTTCATTCTTAACTGGGACCCAAGTTAAATTAGTTCCTTACGTGCCTGGTGTTTTTCAGTTCATCTTGTGCCGTCATAGAAATGAATAATAAAAGCTGCACTAAGTCTAACAAGAAAAAAACACAACAGGATTCAAAAGAAGATAATTAAATCCCTCAACTGCTGTAAGGCCAACATTAAAAAATATGAAGAAATTGGTCTTCCTTTTATATTTTAGCATGCCTGTTCTACCATCTGCACAAATGTAGCTTCTTAGCCAGAACAGGTACTTAATCAAATGGCAAAACGACTTAGAGGCTCGGTTCAAGGGCTTAGTCATAGTTTTGAATTCAAGCCACATGAGGAATAAAACAAACAAACAAACTTACAGGAAAATCTGCTTGCCACTGAATCTAAGTCTATGATTTTCAAGACTGGACCCCTCTTAAAATAACTAATTTGTATATGGATGAGTGTTGAAGATAATATCCCTAATTGAGCATTCTCTTCCCCTAAGAAAACATATTCATGGAAAAATTAAAAGATTGACATCCTTGAGTACCATAACCAAGGATTAAAATAAACACCAATCTTAACCTCAGCATAGGTTTTATGTGTTGTTTTACTTTTAACTTTAACCATATTCTTTGTTTTATACAAATTGTCTGTTCCAAATGATATTCCTACCTTTGGTATGGCCCATTATGAGCTATTGGCTTAGGACTTTCCGTTATTTCTCTACAACCCCAGGATCAAAACATATTTGATATGTGTCAAACAGATATCTTTAGGGTAGGTATTGGCTACAGATTGTTTAGAGAAGTGTGTGTGTGTGTGCATGCGCTCACACGTGTACATGAGTGAGTGTGAAAGTGTGTTTTTGTGTATTTATCTTCCCTGATGCTTGCCAACTGTCTGATGTGAAGATCTACAGCTTAGGCAGAGTTTAGAAAGGATTACAGTGCTCAAAAAAAGGGGGTTAGTTGTGGACGTGCTGTTTTGAGAGGTGATTTTCACAGTTTTCTATGGACCCTTAGTTCTTAAAGGTGTCTTGAAAGGTTTATTGATATTTGATTCCAATTTAGTATTTTAACTAATAAATTGTTAAGACACACATTCAAATGTGTTATATATACATTTTAACACACTGTAGTCCACAAGCATACTGATTTCTGCTGCCAGGTGAATTCATTTTTGTGCAGGCCCTAACTTAAAATCTTTCTTACCATCTCTGGGAGTATATTTGAACTTTCAGACATGTGTCCTTGATTAAGATGGTTATAGCTGTACTGGGTTTTTTTGTAACTCATATCTGTGCATGCTTGTGTGTGCGCGCACACACACACACATATATATATACACACAAATACAAGGTCATACCCTCTTGCTGGTCTGTAAGAGTCAAGATGTTCTATTTCCTAAACAACCCAGTAAATTAGAAAAATAAATTGAATGCCAAGGTTGATGGGACTTCAGCAGTCACCTAAATTACTATCTGAAAGTTTTGTGTTTGTCAAACAGAATTTTCACTTCTTTTCATGCTGTGCATTTCCATGCTGTTTGAATGTTTACAATGTATACACATTATTGTTGTCAAAAAGAAAAATAAATATTACATGACAAAATGCAGTCAATCTCTTTTGCATTAGATTTTTTTAGGAAAAGAATATTTCACTGTTAAAGTATTTGAAAACACTACTTTAGATGAACTGATTTTAAAACTGTACTTACAGTCATGCTAATTTGTAACTGATAAGTACTCAGGCAATTGATTTATATTGTTGTTCTATCTCTTTTATTAGCTTTGTGTACCTGGGTAAGAAAAAAAGATTATTTCTAAGCTACTTCCTCAATAGTAAAATGTAGTTAATAATAGTTACCTCTGTGGTTGTTGTAGGGTTAAATTAGAACATTTAATACTGTTCCTAGCTCATAGTAAGTCTTCAATGTATGGTGCCTTTATTATAAAATATTTTTAAAGAATTAAATGTGTTAAAATTATTTTTAAACTATGCAATTTAAAATGCATAAAGTTTGGTCACTTGATACTGTAATGTGGGAAAAAAACAAACAAGCAGACAAAAAACCGTATTATTTGGGTTTTCCACAGCATTTATTCAAATAGATATAAAATGGTTAAGTACTGGGTCCTACTGGAAATATGCTAAGATCAATTATATTTCACATTTTCTCAACTTCTCTAAATTGAATTTCCCACTTTGCAGATGGCATTAAGCTTTCTCTGAGTAGTGAAATGCCAGAGCGGGGGTGGGGGTGGGGGATGCCCAAAGTTACTGTGAGTGGGTGGAAAAGGGCTTGGATGAGTTCCAGGGGAAAAGGTAACCAGTTGAAAGGGGAAAAAAAAGTGTACCATAGGATGTCCATGAAATGATTCTTCTAAGCAATCCCTCACAAAACAGTAGTGAAGAGGTTGCCGTTATGGGAGTGTCCCCTGTGAAATGAGCTCTCAATGCCGCTGACAATTAAATGATAGGCGTCAACAAGTTTCCTGGAAACCAACCAAAGAATTTACTTTTACCTGTATTCAAAACCATGGTGTATCTATACATCTAGGGCAGCATTTGCAAAACTGACCACTACAGTAACGAAAAAACAAGCAAACAAATAAATCCAAGGAAATGATGACTAAAATAATCACTTGCTTAAGGAGATATTTATTTGACTGTAAAATTGAAATTCTCTCCCATTTAAAATGGTGTATCTATACTTACAATCATCACAAGAGCTATCTAGAGGCAAAATCATGATATAAACAGAATTTGTTTCAGGTTGATTTTCAGAGAAAACCTAGCAATGACCTACCATGAAGCAAAACAAGTGGTGACATATGCCTAGCATGTGACTATTCACTATGCAATTGTTTATCTGTTACCTCATTTATTGTCAAAAGAGTTGCTAGGAGCTCCTGATGGGATGAAAGACTGGCTGACAGGCAGGGTTCTGTGTGTTCTCAGCCATTTATAGTATGGAGCATCTTCAATAATGACAGCATTCTGAGGAGAAACAGAGGCCTCTAAGACAAGAAAATATTTTTTATAGCTAGATCTTTGAGTTCTTTGAGTCATTTTACAGGATTGTTTTAAAAAATATTTTTCTCCTAAGTCCATGTCATTGGGGGCTTCCTGCAGATATTTTAATTACTTTTAGTTTGTTAAATACAAACCTAAATTAATTTCTTATTGTATATGATTACATATTCTTTCAGCTATTTTTTGGGAGGGGATTGAAATTTGTATTTGGGAAACGAACATTGTCATCTCCCTCTCCCATTCCAGTTTTTTTTTTTTTTTTTTGCGGTACGCGGGCCTCTCACTGTTGTGGCCCCTCCCGTTGCGGAGCACAGGCTCCGAACGCGCAGGCTCAGCGGCCATGGCTCACGGGCCTAGCTGCTCCGCGGCATGTGAGATCCTCTCGGACCGGGGCACGAACCCGTGTCCCCTGCATCGGCAGGTGGACTCTCAACCACTGCGCCACCTGGGAAGCCCCCATTCCAGTTTTAAGTTAAACAAATAAAATGCCATATATCTAAGGTCATCCATTTCTTTATATTGTCAAAGATCATTCAAAATGGCCAGTAATAAAATTTTCCATTATATCCATTCATTTTGATATTTTGTTTTTGGTGATTCTGAGCGATGAGATCCAAACTGAGATTAAAACCAATTAACCCTGTAATGCAAAACAGAACTTTCCAAGACTGGGCAGGTGGCCTGAACTTCTTGTTTACTTGGTTTTAAATGATCTCTGAACATTCATTTTTGTATCAGATTGGTATAGTACAGGTGGAACCAAATGGTCTGATTAAAAACATTTGATTTTTATTCAAAACTGTCATACTATGAGGACAAAAAATGGATATTCCTTGGCATAAAATAACTCCAGGAATGTTTTTATCAGGAGACAGGAATGCCTGGAGTATTAACCTATGTAAAGATGGGACTTAAATATACCCCTCTCTCTGGGGACTGCCTTTCAAAGTCCTCCTCTCAATTGTCAGAATTTTACCAGAAATGGACCAGAAATGCTCTTTGTTTTCCACTGGCTGATGCAGCAATTGCAACAAAACAATGCTTAATGGTGGTTAAAAAGTGCCAGTAAGCACACAAACATACAAACATACCAAGAATGGCGACAACAAAATCTAGTTTAAGAATGTCAGATGCAACGTTTTTAAATCCAAGAAATTTACTTCCTTCTTTTGTTTGTTTTGCCTCAATTTTCCCTCATTTTTATGTGTGATTAGCATGCCTATTTTCAAAAATTGTGACACAATTCTTCTGATTAGAAGCTCAACATATTTTATTCAGTGTTCAAAGCATTTCAGATGACCAGCAAGCCATGAGAAATAGATTTCAAACAGAAGAATAAAAAATTTATTATAAAGGTAAGAAAAAAAGGAGACTCTGAGAACAGGCAACTGATATATTCTATACTGGGGATTTTGGAAGCACTGAATTTGGTACTTTGATGATGAAGTGGCCTGTGGAATTAGGTAGCTCCCTAATGCTTTCAGCTCATGTTAAGCATATAAGGATGGAACCTGGTAAAGGAAAACCAAAACTAGTTCTGTGGTACTGAGAATATTTAATTCTTTTCATTCTTGAAATCAGGCCCAGCAATAAATAATGCACACACACTTTTGAACAAAGCACAATTTAATTAGGAAAAAAGTGATTTTTGTGCCATTCTCTAAATGAGGAATATTCTATGTAATGTACATAATATACATTATTAATTGCTCATTTTGGGATAAAATTAATTCCATTTGGAAAGTTTCCTTTTCCCCTCAAGTCAGCAGAAAGTATAATTACGCACATTTTAATGAAGGTATATATTTTTTATTCATGCCAGAGTACGTTAGGAATTATGAAATATTCACATAAAAGTAAGATGGATAACAGCATGAAAGTATGGATAAAAGTATTGAAAATGCCCTGCTTGAATAAGCAACCATTTATGAAAAGTGTGAATATAGAGATAGGAAATACCACTGAGGAGGAGGCTGGAGCTGAACCTGATCACACATGTAAAAACCTGGCTGAAATAGGCAAAAGGACTGTTTTAGGTTTGGAGATGGAAATAGAGATGAAATATGGAGGGAGTTGTGAATAAGAACTTTTATATAACTAACCTGCCTATTTCCCATTTTCTGAGCATTCCTCGTGTATCCCGCCTCTGCACCTTTGCTGGATACAAGCCAGTGAGCCTTGGATGCTTACCTATTATCTTCTAGAGATTTCCCATGTGGAAATTCTATGTAGATGTTAAAATCAAGCTTAAATGCCACATTCCTCACAAAGATTTTCTAATCCCTCAAGCTATGATCTCTACCATCTCTAAACTCTTCTAGCAGTTTATAAAACACCCCACATTAGTTAGTCATTACCCTACACTAGGCAAGACCTTTACACATGTACATTACCTCACTGAATTTTTGCCCAAAGCCTTATACACCTATTATTCTCTTTTTAAAGATAGGGGAATATGCCTAGAGAATTTAATAACTTGTTGCAAATTCCATAGTTAGGAAGTAGAGGATTTAGATTCAAACAAAGGTCAATTTAAAAAAATTTTTATTGAATTCTCTTTTATGTAACAATTTGTTGTGAATCCTGTAATTTTTTTTTTTTACTAAGTAAAACATTTTGAGTTGCAAGTAACGGAAATCCCTTCCAAATTAAATCAAACTTAAGGTTGTTATGACAGTACCATATAGGGGGTTATATCACAGAATTTAAGGGCAGGGAGGGCAATGGAACTTCATGAGGGAGTGACATGAAAGTTGACCAATCATGAGATGGATTGGGACCTGGAGTCCCAGGTCCCAGATCTGGGGTTGGCTCCTTGTATTTCTTCTGGCCCTGCCACAGTATGGTTTGGGTGGCATCAACATCAATCTCTGATTCAGGGTGCAGCATGTTGGTCTAAGTCACCCAGAGCTCATTGCAACTGTAGGTCTCAGACAATCAATGTTTGGCCTTTCCTGGCCACAGTGATGATTTCTGGTTTGAGCATGTGACTCAAGTGGCCCCAATGAAAATGAAACCCAAATCTTTTTGATAATGGTTGGAAGAAGAGAGTTCTCTTCTTTTGATGGATGATTTCTGGATATGAGACCGAGAATGATTATCAGTTTACTACTACGAAGAACAATGATCTGAGGTCAAACCAGTAAATGAAGGAGGGTAGTCACTCAGGGAAATGGAGCTGAGCCCTGACCAAACTGCATGTGATCTGCATTCTCAGTGGCAGGTTACATAATTATTTCAGAATATTCATTGCCTGTCCCTCTAAGAATTATATTTATCCACCCCATTGACATCAGCCTTTGCCATGCAACCTACTTTGTGAGTTGGCAAAAGCATGTGATTTTTGAGAAGAAGCTTTAGAGCCAATATATAATCCCACCATTTCTTTGTATTATTCCATGAGATATACTAGGTAGGGGCTGCCCTTCAGCCCTGCTTACAAGGATAAAAGTAGACCTTTGTATATCAGTAGCCTGCTTCAAAGAAACATTTAATATAAGCTACTGCAATTTTGGAATTCTTTCTATAGCATAACCTTGTGAAAAATGATTACTACTATCTATCATCTCTGATCTTTGCCATTGAAAAAGCCAGTGCATGTCCTCCATTGCTGAAGCCGGTATGAGTTTTTTGTTATTTTGTATTTAAAATATCTTAACTGACAAACCCATTTTAGTCAATTGAATAATGTTAACCCTCAGTGGTAGTAGGAAAGCCTTTTAACCTGCAAACTTCCCAAAGGTACACTGCTATATAGTCTTGCATCTATAATACCCAATACTTAGTTTGGGGTGGTTGTGGCTACCAGGAGGGAGGATACCATCTCTGTGGACACCCACATGAAACAGAAGGGGACTTTCCAGTGTCTTTAATGATCTTAATGAAATCATGTAGCTCGAACTTAATGTAATGTATAGAATTTTACCATTTGTATTACCAAGATTTTTTTTTCCCCCATGCAAAATATGTTCTTCCTCACTAACAAATAAAATCAAAGCTGAAGCACATAAGTGAATCTCTTTGATGCTTATTTCAAAGCATTTCAGAAGAATTAATTAAAGCAATACACTGAGAAATATTTAAGTGTTATTATTTCTCTTCCATACATGAAAAGGTGGAACCCCTGAAAGTTTAAATATCTTTCCTGGAGACCACACAGGAAGTCACTGGCAGAACTCAGTGTTCCTAACCTCATTGACCTCCACAATCTCAGTGTGGTCTGTAACTTTTTACATCAGAACATTCACAGGGGGAGGAGATTTTTACCAAAACATTCTACCAACAGTAACCACAGAACTTGTTTTAGTGCTTATTGCCATTTATAGCCTTTTTTGAGTCCACCCTTAGGATCAGCAAGATATTTGAATTAAGTTACTGCAAATTCTGCAAACCAGCCAATGCCTGTTCTAAATGCCTTTTGGGCATCAACATAAACAGGAAAATGCATTGTTCAAGTCTCCTTTGGATACATTCTCTCCCCTTCCTCTAATTCAATTGAATTGTCAGGGTAGAGTTTGGAGAATGAGAGAGAAAAAAAAAGACCCACTGAGAAAAAAAAAAAATTCTTTTCCCAAAAGAATGCATTACCTCTACCAAAATAATAATAATGTTAATAATAAGTTATTGCCATACCTGGTCAACATTACCTGAATTTTAGCAATTTTAATGACTATATCAGATATATTACTTAATTGTTCAAATAGACTATGGAAACAGTTGGGATTTAGTTATCAAAAAAAAAATGGATTCAATAGAACATGATGGTTCACCAGCCATTTACAGAGCTGCATCCTAAGCCTCAGGGTTGTAACTAAAGCTTGCAAACTTTCACAGTGAGCTTTGAGCTCATCTTGCAAACTATATCATTTCTTTTAGACTATACAGCAAAACACAATGTAAATCTAAAAATACATACTATTTTGCTTTGGCAACTTTTCCCAAGACTATGGATACTCTACATAAGCATAATATATTTAATGCTTAGTTGTCATAATTGTACATGTATTTAAGCCAAAAGACTATTAGTTACAGTATTTTAAAATTTGAGATTTTAATCTTAACAGAGAAAATATGTTTATTGTTGTTTTAGTTTAATTTTTTAACTATCTAAAACATTCCAAAATTGTACTACTGAGTCTACTTTCAGACATGCTTCCCTCCTCCCACTCCCCCCAAAAAAAGGTAAAATTTTACTTAATTAATCAAGGAAAATAGAACAGTTCTTAGATCCTTAGATCTACTGAGGGAAACTAGCACTCTGCCTCAACTCTCATTAATTCCATGGAATATTTCATGCAACTTATTTGTGTCTTACTTTATTTTTCCCACTGTGCTAATTTTACAATAGCCTAACTAAATTTTGTCAACAACATTATAGGAGCCACAGAGGTCTGCTAGAGATGCAAAATCAGAGAACCTACATATATGTATATAAAAATGGAAGCCCAAACTTTCAAAAAACAGTATAAATATCAATCTGAAGACAAACAGCTTAAATTTCATAAATTTTTTGATGCCAACATCTGGTAAGCAAATCAGGAATAGTGGACACAAATAATCACATTTTGCTGTGTTATTAAATGTCAATTTTTATGATCTATATTTTAAAAATCAATCCATTCACATGTACAAACATTTTATACCATGAAAAATTGTCTGAATATAAGCTCTTGCCTTTAAAATGTCACTTTTGTGAGAGCTAGATATTACATAATACCTTGTTCACTTCAATTAACTCATCCATTATTTATCTTCTTTTAAATAAAATTCCAAGCAAAGAGCTCTAGCCTTGTGGAAGTGAGGACTAAGTAACAATGGTGAATTTTAGAAGAGATAGGAGGCCTGCTTGCTGTCCCACAGCATTGTCAATAGATGCTTATCTTTGATTTTTGAGAATTTACAGTGTTATGAACTTAGACTTTTGTTTACACATTCTGTGAATTGTATGAAACTGAGTAAATTATGGAACGGGTTTATGGTAAGAAGACAATGCCCTGACAGCAGAAGCCAGGAGAAAACACTGGCCTTTAAGTTGGAAAAAAAAAATAATCTTGTGATATTTGTAAAAGACACTGCCAAAATTCCATGTGTATTTTGTCAAAATATAATAGTGGCTATAGCAATCGTGGATGCAGCTGGGGATAGCGTTCTTTCAGTTCATTTGAAATATTTACCACTGCAAAGAATGAAATTTTCTAACATTTACCTTTCACCACAGCTCTGACATCCTACTATTTATATTTGAAAACAAAGATCATAACATATTCTCTTGGAAAAAAATTCATGACGTGTAATGCAATTTCAAAATAACATCCTGTGAACACTGAGGAATTTAAAGAGAGCAGGGAGGGAGAGGGAGCAAGATTTTATATGCACGCATGCACACACACACACACACACACACACACACACACACTCATAACTTTATTGAAGTTACTGATTCTTCCAAAGCCTAAACTGGAAATTATTTAACATTTTAAAGACCTTTTCCATAATGCTCTAGGAAAGATGAAGGGATGATAATGATATACATTGTTCATTCATGCATTCATTCATTCATTCATCAAACCTTAATTTAGCTCATGCTATGTGCTACGTTCTGAAGATACAAAATCAAGCACACATGGTCCTTGCCTTTGGGGAATTCATAATCCATTTGAGAGAGAGACAGATAACCCATTATAAAGATTACAGCATGAAAAGTGCTAACTCAGGGCTTTCGAAAGATCACTGAAAGAGACTAGAACAGGGACACTTTTAATCAAATCTGAGTATTTGGGAAATATTCAAAGAAAGGTAATTTTTATGCTGGTTTTTCAAGGATTACCCATATGCATTAAAGAGGCCCAGGAGGATTAGCAGGAGGGCATTTCAGCCAGAGGGAATGGCATGCGGGAAGTGTGGAATGCCATAATATGGTTGGGGAGGTACAGTGTAACATTAGCTGGAGTGGCTAGAGAGTAGACTGAAAGACAGGCTGAAACCAAATGAAGGAAGCCATTGCATGCAAAGCTAAGGGGACTGAAGTCTGTGGAGAGCACTGACAGACTGTCAGCCCTGTGTTTCAGGTAAGATTTGCCTTTTAGAAAGGTTATCCTGGGAGAAGAATAGGAGATATACCATGAGAGGATCAGTCAGCAGGTACTTCTGTTATTCTGATTCTTCTCCTGTCACATTAAGTAGCACACTCAGTTAATGACCTACTCTGCAAAGGAGATTTTTATTTACTCAGATTCTGCCTTCTGTGGTATAAAAAACTACCTGTGTACACAAAATAGCCAAGTCCCTCCTTTCTTAAATCCCCTTCATCAATGCCAATGGAGAAGGTTAATTTTCAGAACCTGAGTTAAGCTATCATGATATCTAGAAGAGCTATAAATGAATTATGAGCACATTTCTGGCCTTGCCAGATCTCAGAGATCTGAATGTGTAAGGAACAGAATTTGTAGTTCAGTTTTTGAGTTGGAGTTGCCAAGTGCTGAAGAGGGAGAGGTAGAAGAGAACAGTAGGGAAAGAAGAGAGTTAGGTATCATGAAGTCTCCCAACTGATGGAGAAAGATAGAGGGCAGGGTAGAGAAACTCCAATGTGTGGGCCCTAAATGAAGAGTTGAGGCAGGCTCCAAAGGAATACTCAAGTGGTATGGTGGGAAAAGCTG
Source organism: Phocoena sinus (assembly GCF_008692025.1). Lineage (NCBI taxonomy): Eukaryota > Metazoa > Chordata > Mammalia > Artiodactyla > Phocoenidae > Phocoena > Phocoena sinus. Next base: position 29,173,117 of record NC_045772.1, on the reverse strand, counting down.
AGAAACTTGAATTTTCATTCCAATTTGAGAGTTAATTTTCTTTTCTACAGGTAAAGCACTTAATTCTCCTGACCTATTTGTTTTGAAAGAAAAATAACATAAGAGTAGAGAATCTCTGAAATCTCTTCAAGTTCTAATATTCAACTACAGACAGTCCCTGACTTACAATGGTTTGACTTAGATTTTTTGATTTTATGGTGGTTTGAAAGCAATACGCATTCAGTAGCAATTTTAATTTTTGAATTTTGATCTTTTCCCAGGCTAGCTATATGTGGTACAATATTCTTTCATGTTGCTGGGCAGTGGCAGCGAGCTGCAGCTCCCAGTCAGTCATCCAATCACGAAGGTAAACAACCTATACGCTTACAGCCATTTTGTTTTTCACTTTCAGTACAGTATTCCATAAATTACATGAGATATTGAATATTTTAATTATAAAACAGACTGTGTTAGATGACTTTGCCAACTGTAGGATAATGTAAGTGTTCTGAGCACATTTAAGGCAGGTTAGGCTAAGCTCTGATGTTCAGTGGTGAGGTGTATTAAATGCATTTCCTACTTAATATTTTCAATTCACAATAGTTTTATCAGGACATAACCCCATCATAAGTGGAGGAAGATCTATATTTCACAATTTCACCGAAGCCTACTCCTAACACGTATATTCTATTCTTGGTTCTTTTTTCCCCCCAAACTTCTTTTATGCTCTTCCTGAAAAGTACAGTAATAGATAAAAAGCACCAAACTCACTTAGTGAATATCTCAGTGATGTATAAATTGAGTTTAATTTAGAGGGAGGATTGTTGTATACTAAAAAACTTGTCTGGTCTTTGTCCCAGATTCCTGGGAGAAAGCTTCTAAGTCCTTGGAATTTACTGAGTGATGGGAGTATCTTTGTTTTTCACGGTGGGCCCCTGGGGCCACACCTGAGTTTTTGCAAATAAGATGACTCATGGTAGGTACCCAGGTAGTTTCAAAATGGGAGCTTGCCACATCAGAAAGATCAGTCAGGTGATTAAAAGGTTTGAGGTTTGAGCTGAATGATATAAGCCTGATTTCTTATCTCCAGGGAGTGGGTAGGAGCTTAAGATTGAGTTCAATGATTCAACAATCAATCATGCCTATGTAATAAAACCCCAATAAAAACTCTGGACTCTGGTGCTCAGGTGAGCATCCCTGGTTGATAATCATCCATCCAAGGGCCAGGAGAGTGATGTGTCCTGAGGACAAGGAAGCTTCACATTTGGGACCCTCACAGGCTTCACCCTATGTGTCTCTCTCTTTGGCTGGTTCAGATTTGTACCCATTTGCTAAAATAAAAGTATAATCATATACAAAAATATTTCACATTTTCCTAAGTTCTGTGAGTTGCTTCAGTGAATTATTGAATATGAGGGGATAGTGGAAGCCCCCAAATTTGGCAGCCAGTTCATCAGAAGTATAAGTGGCCTGGGCACCCCTAAACTTGGAGCTGATGTCTGATGTAAGGGGAGTTCTAATGGGGACTGTTTCTTTAACCTGAGAATTCTGTGCTAGATTTGGGTAGTTAGCATCAAAATTGCATTGTAAGGGCTTATTGAATATTTTATCAGATTTTTAAAATTAGATTTTTAAGAAAAATTTACTGACATATTATTACAATTAAAGTTTCTGGAGTGCCACTGGTTCAGTACAATATCCATGAAAGAATTAAATGTGGATGCAACAGAAGTAGCCTCTTGAAAAGAAAGAAGTAACATTATTCAACTTCTACTAGATGAAAAGATTACATGAAGAGAGGATCTTCTGCAACTATCAAACAAGAAAAAAGGACAGAGAATAAAGTTTTTAAGCAAGGGATCAAACTTCTTACAATTTTTTTTAAAAAAACAGACTCAGTGGTGTATAGTAAGAAAATAAATAAATAAGAAAAGTCGATACCAGGATTCATCAGCATGTTATATAAGGTCAAATATGAGAGAAGTTTAGAGTACAGCTCACTGGAAAAACGCAATTATATTTGAAAAATCTGGTAAAAGGTAAGCATGGTAAGGTTTCGTGAGAAATTTCACTGATTTAGTATAAAGAATGTTGGAATTCATTTATAGTGAGATGTAATCATGACCCACTTTCAAAATGTGATATGGCTTTTTCCCATATGAGAGAATAAAAATTTCTAGCAAAAAATGATGCTAGGTCAACTCAATTGCTTTTTCAGATAATTTTTTCATTAATGCAAATAAGCTGACATCATGCATATTGATTTTCATGAGACAGTCTGAGTTCAGTTTAACTTAAGAAAATTGATTTGAATCATCATGTCAATTATGATGTGAGTTTGTTTCCTGGATGGCAGTGTTTTAGAGTGCAGCATTTAATTCAGAGGAGAGGGCAATCCATGTGATATACAATCACAGTCACTGGAAAACAGAGGAAGAAAACTTAGATGAATCATTAAAAGCACCATCATATTCTGTTAAAGGTTGTTTCAGAGACTCTTGATGCAGAAAAGAAAAGAAAACCTAGAACTCTTTTAATCAAAACACATAGTGTTCACGTAAGTCAGCTGTGCTAAAGCACCTGTCACTTCTAGAAGTCCGGTGATTTTTGTTTTTTTTTTAACATCTTTATTGGAGTATAATTGCTTTACAATGGTGTGTTAGTTTCTGCTTTATAACAAAGTGAATCAGTTATACATGTACATATGTCCCCATATCTCTTCCCTCTTGCATCTCCCTCCCTACAACCCTCCCTATCCCACCCCTCTAGGTGGTCACAAAGCACCAAGCTGATCTCCCTGTGTTATGCTGCTACTTCCTACTAGCTATCTATTTTACGTTTGGTAGTGTATATGTGTCCATACCACTCTCTCACTTTGTCCCAGCTTACCCTTCCCCCTCACCGTATCCTAAAGTCCATTCTCTAGTAGGTCTGCATCTTTATTCCCGTCTTGCCCCTAGGTTCTTCTGACCATTTTCTTTCTTTTTTTTTTTTGATTCCATATATATGTGTTAGCATACAGTATTTGTTTTTCTCTTTCTGACTTATTTCACTCTGTATGACAGTCTCTAGGTCCTTCCACCTCACTACAAATAACTCAATTTCATTTCTCTTTATGCCTGAGGAATATTCCATTGTATATATGTGCCATGTCTTCTTTATCCATTCATCTGTTGATGGCTTTCATATCCTGGCTATTGTAAACAGAGCTGCAGTGAACACTGGGGTACATGACTCTTTTTGAATTATGGTTTTCTCAGGGTATATGCCCAGTAGTGGGATTGCTGGGTCGTATGGTAGTTCTACTTTTAGTTTTTTAAGGAACCTCCATACTGTTCTCCACAGTGGCTGTATCAATTTACATTCCCACCAACAGTGCAAGAGGATTCCCTCTTCTCCACACCCTTTCCAGTATTTATTCTTTGTAGATGTTTTGATGATGGCCATTCTGACTGGTGTGAGATGATACCTCACTGTAGTTTTTATCTGCATTTCTCTAATGATCAGTGATGTTGAGCATCGTTTCATGTGTTTGTTGGCAATCTGTATAATCTTCTTTGGAGAAATGGCTATTTACGTCTTCTGCCCATTTTTGGATTGGGTTTTTTTTTTTTTTTTTTGATGTTGGGGGTAGGAGTTTATTAATTAATTTATTTTTGCTGTGTTGTGTCTTCGTTTCTGTGCGAGGGCTTTCTCTAGTTGCAGCGAGTGGGGGCCACTCTTCATCACGGTGCGCGGGCCTCTCACTATCGCGGCCTCTCTTGTTGTGGAGCCCAGGCTCCAGACGTGCAGGCTCAGTACTTGTGGCTCACGGGCCCAGTTGCTCCGCGGCATGTGGGATCTTCCCAGACCAGGGCTCGAACCCGTGTCCCCTGCATTAGCAGGCGGATTCTCAAGGGTTGTTTTTTTGATATTGAGCTGCATGAGCTGCTTGTAAATTTTGGAGATGAACCCTTTGTCAGTTGCTTCATTTGCAAATATTTTCTCCCATTCTGAGGGTTGTCTTTTCGTCTTGTTTATGTTTTCCTTTGCTGTGTTGGTTATCTATTTTATATATAGTAGTGTGTATATGTTAATCCCAGCCATCTAATTTATCCTTCCTAGTCCCAATTTTAATATATTCCATGAAAACAATTTTCTTGTGAGAGTTTATCCTGTTTTTCTGTTACATTTTTTGATTTTTGTAGCATATTTTTATCAATCATTTCTGGGTTATATTTTGAGTACTTAACTTTGAAGTTATTGTGTATTTTCTGTACCATTTATTTTTAGGGGTTCATGATGAGAAACCGTAATTTGCCTAAGTTTCTCTAAAACTCAGGATTTTGGGTAAAAGTTTGTTTACTTTATACTTGACCCAATGGGGATGATAACTGTGGTATTTCTCTCTCTCTCTCTCTCTCTCTCTCTCTCTATATATATATATATATATATATATATATTTTATCTTTTGTTTCCAGGATACAGACTATTTCTTTCAACAACAGCATTATCATTTAGCCTCCCTCTACTTCTTTTTCTTTTTTTTTTTTAACATCTTTATTGGAGTATAATTGCTTTACAATGGTGTGTTAGTTTCTGCTTTATAACAAAGTGAATCAGTTATACATATACATATGTTCCCATATCTCTTCCCTCTTACGTCTCCCTCCCTCCCCCGCTCCCTATCCCACCCCTCCAGGTGGTCACAAAGCACCGAGCTGATCTCCCTGCGCTATGCGGCTGCTTCCCACTAGCTATCTACCTTACATTTGGTAGTGTATATGTCCGTGCCTCTCTCTCACTTTGTCACAGCTTACCCTTCCCCCTCCCCATATCCTCAAGTCCATTCTCTAGTAGGTCTGTGTCTTTATTCCCGTCTTACCCCTAGGTTCTTCATGACATATTTTTTTCTTAAATTCCATATATATGTGTTAGCATACGATATTTGTCTTTCTCTTTCTGACTTACTTCACTCTGTATGACAGACTCTAGGTCTATCCACCTCATTACAAATGGCTCAATTTCATTTCCTTTTATGGCTGAGTAATATTCCATTGTATATATGTGCCACATCTTCCTTATCCATTCATCTGATGATGGACACTTAGGTTGTTTCCATCTCTGGGCTATTGTAAATAGAGTTGCAATGAACATTTTGGTACATGACTCTTTTTGAATTATGGTTTTCTCAGGGTATATGCCCAGTAGTGGGATTGCTGGGTCATATGGTAGTTCTATTTGTAGTTTTTTAAGGAACCTCCATACTGTTCTCCACAGTGGCTGTATCAATTATATTCCCACCAGCAGTGCAAGAGTGTTCCCTTTCCTCCACACCCTCTCCAGCATTTATTGTTTCTAGATTTTTTGATAATGGCCATTCTGACTGGTGTGTGGTGATACCTCATTGTAGTTTTGATTTGCATTTCTCTAATGAATAGTGATGTTGAGCATTCTTACATGTGTTTGTTGGCAGTCTGTATATCTTCTTTGGAGAAATGTCTATTTAGGTCTTTGGCCCATTTTTGGATTGGGTTGTTGTTTTTTTTTTTGTTATTGAGCTGCATGAGCTGCTTATAAATTTTGGAGATTAATCCTTTGTCAGTTGCTTCATTTGCAAATATTTTCTCCCATTCTGAGGGTTGTCTTTTGGTTTTGTTTATGGTTTCCTTTGCTGTGCAAAGGCTTTGAAGTTTCATTAGGTCCTGTTTGTCTATTTTTGTTTTTATTTCCATTTCCCTAGGAGGTGGGTCAAAAGAGATCTTGCTGTGATTTATGTCATAGAGTGTTCTGCCTATGTTTTCTTCTAAGAGTTTTATAGTGTCTGGCCTTACATTTAGGTCTTTAATCCATTTTGAGCTTATTTTTGTGTATGGTATTAGGGAGTGATCTAATCTCATACTTTTATATGTACCTGTCCAGTTTTCCCAGCACCACTTACTGAAGAGGCTGTCCTTTCTGCACTGTACATTCCTGCCTCCTTTATCAAAGAAAAGGTGACCATATGTGCGTGGGTTTATCTCTGGGCTTTCTATCCTGTTCCATTGATCTATCTTTCTGTTTTTGTACCAGTACCATACTGTCTTGATTACTGTAGCTTTGTAGTATAGTCTGAAGTCAGGGAGCCTGATTCCTTCAGCTCCGTTTCTCATTCTCAAGATTGCTTTGGCTATTCAGGGTCTTTTGTGTTTCCATACAAATTGTGAAATTTTTTGTTCTAGTTCTATAAAAAATACCAGTGGTAGATTGATAGGGATTGCATTGAATCTGTAGATTGCTTTGGGTAGTAGAGTCATTTCACAATGTTGATTCTTCCAATCCAAGAACATGGTTTATCTCTCCATCTATTTGTATCATCTTTAATTTCTTTCATCGGTGCCTTATAATTTTCTGCATACAGGTCTTTTGTCTCCTTAGGTAGGTTTATTCCTAGATATTTTATTCTTTTTGTTGCAATGGTTAATGGGAGTGTTTTCTTGATTTCCCTTTCAGATTTTTCACCATTAGTGTATAGGAATGCCAGAGATTTCTGTGCATTAATTTTGTATCCTGCTACTTTACCAAATTCATTGATTAGCTCTAGTAGTTTTCTGGTAGCATCTTTAGGATTCTCTACGTATAGTATCATGTCATCTGCAAACAGTGACAGCTTTACTTCTTCTTTTCCAATTTGGATTCCTTTTATTTCCTTTTCTTCTCTGATTGTTGTGACTAAAACTTCCAAAACTATGTTGAATAATAGTGGTGAGAGTGGGCAACCTTGTCTTGTTCCTGATGGTAGTGGAAATGGTTTCAGTTATTCACCACTGAGAACAATGTTGGCTGTCGTTTTGTCATATATGGCTTTTATTATGTTGAGGAAAGTTCCCTCTATGCCTACTTTCTGGAGAGTTTTTATCATAAATGGGTGTTGAATTTTGTTGAAAGCTTTCTCTGCATCTATTGAGATGATCATATGGTTTTTCTCCTTCAATTTGTTAATACGGTGTATCACATTGCTTGATTTGCCTATATTGAAGAATCCTTGCATTCCTGGGATAAACCCCACTCAACCATAGTGTATGATCCTTTTAATGTGCTATTGGATTCTGTTTGCTAGTATTTTGTTGAGGATTTTTGTATCTATGTTTATCAGTGATATTGACCTGTAGTTTTCTTTCTTTCTGACATCTTTCTCTGGTTTTGGTATCAGAGCAATGGTGGCCTCGTAGAATGAGTTTGGGAGTGTTGCTACCTGTGCTATATTTTGAAAGAGTTTGAGAAGGATAGGTGTTGGCTCTTCTCTAAATGTTTGATAGAATTCGCCTGTGAAGCCATTGGGTCCTGGGCTTTTGTTTGTTGGAAGATTTTTAATCAGTTTCAATTTCAGTGCTTGCGATTGGTATGTTCATATTTTCTATTTCTTCCTGGTTCAGTCTCGGAAGGTTCTGCATTTCTAAGAATTTGTCCATTTCTTCCAGGTTGTCCATTTTTATTGGTATAGAGTTGCTTGTAGTAATCTCTCATGAACCTTTGTATTTCTGCAGTGTCAGTTGTTACTTCTCCTTTTTCATTTCTAATTCTATTGATTTGAATCTTCCCCCTTTTTTCTTGATGAGTCTGGCTAATGGTTTATCAATTTTGTTTATCTTCTCAAAGAACCAGCTTTTAGTTTTATTGATCTTTGCTATTGTTTCCTTCATTTCTTTTTCATTTATTTCTGATCTGGTATTTATGATTTCTTTCCTTCTGCTAACTATGGGTTTTTTGGTTCTTCTTTCTCTAATTGCTTTAGGTGTAGGGTTAGGTTGTTTATTTCAGATGTTTCTTGTTTCTTAAAGTAGTCTTGTATTGCTATAAACTTCCCTCTTAGAACTGTCTTTGCTGCATCCCACAGGTTTTGGGTCGTTGTGTTTTCGTTGTCATTTGTTTCTAGGTATTTTTTGATTTCCTCTTTGATTTCTTCAGTAATCTCTTGGTTATTAAGTACTGTGTTGTTTAGCCTCCATGTGTTTGTATTTCTTACAGATTTTTTCCTGTAATTGATATCTAGTCTCATAGCATTGTGATGAGAAAAGATATTTGATACAATTACAATTTTCTTAAATTTACCAAGGCTTGATTTGTGACCCAAGACATGATTTGTCTTGGAGAATGTTCCATGAATACTTGAGAAGAATGTGTATTCTCTTGTTTTTGGATGGAATGTCCTATAAATATCAATTAAGTCCACCTTGTTTAATGTATCATTTAAAGTTTGTGTTTCCTTATTTATTTTCATTTTGGATGATCTGTCCATTTGTGAAAGTAGGGTGTTAAAGTCACCTACTATGATTGTGTTACTGTTGATTTCCCCTTTTATGGCTGTTAGTGTTTGCCTTATGTATTGAGGTGCTCCTATGTTGGGTGCATAAATATTTACAATTGTTATATCTTCTTCTTGGGTTGACTCCTTGATCACTATGTAGCGTCCTTCTTTGTGTCTTGTAATAGTCTTTGTTTTAAAGACTGATATGTGTCTTGTAATAGTCTTTGTTTTAAAGACTGATATGTTTTAAATTCTGATATGAGGATTGCTACTCCAGCTTTCTTTTGATTTCCATTTGCATGGAATATCTTTTTCCATCCCCTCACTATCAGTCTGTATGTGTCCCTAGGTCTGAAGTGGGTCTCTTGTAGACAGCATATATACAGGTCTTGTTTTTGTATCCATTCAGCCAGTCTATTTCTTTTGGTTGGAGCATTTATTCCATTCACATTTAAGGTAATTATCAATATGTATGTTCCTATCACATTTTTCTTAATTGTTTTGGGTTTATTATTGTAGGTCTTTTCCTTCCCTTGTGTTTCCTGCCTAGAGAAGTTCCTTTAGCGTTTGTTGTAAAGCTGGTTTGGTGGTGCTGAATTCTCTTTTGCTTGTCTGTAAAGGTTTTAATTTCGCCGTCGAATCTGAATGAGATCCTTGCTGGGTAGAGTAATCTTGGTTGTAGCTTTTTCTCTTTCATCACTTTAAATATGTCCTGCCACTCCCTTATGGCTTGCAGAGTTTCTGCAATATTTTAAACAAAAGAACAATATTTGTTCTTTGTATTTATTTTTTGATAGTTTGATTAATATGTGTCTTGGCATGTTTCTCCTCGAATTTATCCTGTATGGGACCTTCTGTGCTTCCTGGACTTGATTAACTATTTCCTTTCCCATATTAGGGAAGTTTTCAACTATAATCTCTTCAAGTATTTTCTCAGTCCCTTTCTTTTTCTCTTCTTCTTCTGGGACCCCTATAATTTGAATGTTGGTGTGTTTAATGTTTTCCCAGAGGTCTCTGAGAGTGTCCTCAATTCTTTTCATTCTTTTTTCTTTATTCTGCTCTGCAGTAGTTATTTCCACTATTTTATCTTCCAGGTCACTTATCTGTTCTTCTGCCTTAGTTATTCTGCTATTGCTCCCTTCTAGAGTATTTTTAATTTCATTTATTGTGTTGTTCATCTGTGCTTGTTTGCTCTTTAGTTCTTCTAGGTCCTTATTAAACGTTTCTTGTATTTTCTCCATTCTATTTCCAAGATTTTGGATCATCTTTACTATCATTATTCTGAATTCTTTTTCAGATAGACTGCCTATTTCCTCTTCATTTGTTAGGTCTGGTGGGTTTTTATCTTGCTCCTTCATCTGCTGTGTGTTTCTCTGTCTTCTCATTTTGCTTAACTTACTGTGTTTGGGGTCTCCTTTTCGCAGGCTGCACATTCGTAGTTTCTGTTGTTTTTGGTGTCTGTCCCCAGTGGCTAAGGTTGGTTCAGTGGGTTGTGTAGGCTTCTTGGTGGAGGGGACTACTGCCTGTGTTCTGGTGGATGAGGCTGGATCTTGTCTTTCTGGTGGGGAGATCCACGTCTGTTGGTGTGTTTTGGGGTGTCTGTGGCCGTAGTATGATTTTGGGCAGCCTCTGTGCTAGTGGATGGGTTGTGTTCCTGTCTTGCTAGTTGTTTGGCATAGGGTGTCCTGCACTATGTCCTATGTCCTGCATAGGGTGTTGAGATGGAGATCTCTGGGAGATTTTCACCATTTGATATTACATGGAGCTGGGAGGTCTCTTGTGGACCAGTGTCCTGAACTTGGGTCTCCCACCTCAGTGGCACAGCCCTGTCCCCTGGCTGGAGCACCAACAGCCTGTCCTCCACACAGCTCAGAATAAAAGGGAGAAAAGGAAAGAAAAGAAAAGAGAAAAGGAAAGAAAGGAAGGAAGGAAGGAATAAAATAAAGTAAAATAAAATAAAGCTATTGAAATAAAAAACAAGTATTAAGAAAAAATAATTATTTTAAGTAATAAAAAAAATGGACAGACAGAACCCTAGGACAAATGGTAGAAGCAAAGGTATACAGACAAAATCACACACAGAAACATACACATACACACTCACAAAAAGAGAAAAAGGGGGAAAAAATATATACCTTTGCTCCCAAAGTCCACCTCCTCAATTTGGGATGATTCCTTGTCTATTCAGGTGTTCCACAGATGCAGGGTACATCAAGTTGATTGTGGAGATTTAATCCGCTGCTCTTGAGGCTGCTGGGAGAAATTTCCCTTTTTCTTCTTTGTTCGCACAGCTCCTGGGGTTCAGCTTTGGATTTGGCCCTGCCTCTGTGTGTAGATCGCCTGAGGGCGTCTGTTCTTCGTTCAGACAGGACCGGGTTAAATGAGCAGCTGATTAGGGGGCTCTGGCTCACTCAGTCCGGAGGGGAGGAAGGCATACGGATGTGGGGCAAGCCTGTGGTGGCAGAGGCCAGCGTGATGTTGCACCAGCCTGAGGCGCGCCATATGTTCTCCCAGGGAAGTTGTCCTTGGATCACAGGACCCTGGCAGTGACGGGCTGCACAGGCTCCCAGGAGGGGAGGTGTGGATAGTGACCTGTGCTTGCACACAGGCTTCTTGGTGGCTGCAGCAGCAGCCTTAGCATCTCACGCCTGTCTCTGGGGTCCACGCTGTTAGCCGTGGCTCACACCGGTCTCTGGAGCTCCTTTAAGCAGCGCTCTTAATCCCTTCTCCTTGCGCACCAGGAAACAAAGAGGCAAGAAAAAGTCTCTTGTCTCTTCGGCAGGTCCAGACATTTTCCCGGTCTCCCTCCTGGCTAGCCGTGGTGCACTAACCCCCAGCAGGCTGTGTTCACGCCGCCAACCCCAGTCCTCTCCCTGCGCTCTGACCAAAGCCCGAGACTCAGCTGCCAGCCCCCGCCCACCCCGGTGGGTGAGCAGACAAGCCTCTTGGGCTGGTGAGTGCCGGTCGGCACCGATCCTCTGTGTGGGAATCTCTCCGCTTTGCCCTCTGCACCCCTGTTGCTGCGCTCTCCTCCGCGGCTCTGAAGCTTCCCCACCGCCACCCACAGTCTCCGCCCGCGAATGGGCTTCCTAGTGTGTGGAAACCTTTCCTACTTCACAGCTCCCTCCCACTGGTGCAGGTCCCATCCCTATTCTTTTGTCTCTGTTTATTCATTTTTCTTTTGCCCTGCCCAGGTATGTGGGGCGTTTCTTGCCTTTTGGGAGGTCTGAGGTCTTCTGCCAGCGTTCAGTAGGTGTTCTGTAGGAGTTGTTCCACGTGTAGATGTATTTCTGATGTATCTGTGGGGAGGAAGGTGATCTCCACGTCCTAGTCCTCTGCCATCTTGAAGCTCCTCCAAGTCTGGTGATCAACCTGGTGTGAGGTAGGAGTGCAGCTAAGTGATTCGACTAAAAGAGAGCATCCATCAGTGACTTGGCTGAACACTGCTGCTTTATGTAGAGCTACCATTAGCTCTTTCTGGATGAGAGCCTTTCAAGTTGTGAAATTAGAGAACAGCCCTTCATTGGTTCATTAATCTTTCTGACAAACTCTTATTCATCATTTAAGGCCCAGAAACCACATTGGCAGAATTAATTACTCCATTAGCTAAGGTTCCTATAGCTTTTTATATTTATATTCTAATATGTACATGTACATACTTATATATTCCCTCTTTATTAACTTTTTGCCTGACCAGAATGTTGCACACTGATCATACGTGTGTATGCATATGTATAAATATTAATGTGCATTGACTCATATATATATTCTATATCTGTTACAATTCTAACAGATAGGATCTGAGAGGCTAAGTTTCTATAGCAAAGAGACGCCAGAACACAGTGGCTTAAATAAAGAAGAAGTCTTTAAGCATCTCCAGGCGGGTGGTTGAGGCTGATGACACTGTTCTGTTCCACAAATTCAGCGAAACTGTCACTGACCAAGTTATTCCATCCTCTTGTTTTCCTGTCCTCTAGGGCATTGCCTTTCTTACATTGCTGAAGCTAGCTCACCTCTGTCCACGATCCAGCTCACAGTAAAATGGAAAGGAAAAGTATAAAAATTTGTCCTTTAATGCCAATGCTTAGAAGTACCACTAATCACTCCAGTAATTTAGTTACTAAGCTTAGTCACACATCCACACCAATCTGCAAAGGAAGCTGTGATATGTAGTCTCTAATGGAGTGGCCATGTGCACCCACTGCCATGGAGAAAGGAGAGAATGGTTTTCAGGGGAAGTCCATCAATTTGCCAGTTTTACTGCATATACAACATAAAATAACAAAGGCTGATATAGCAAAAATCCAGAGTAGCTGAGAAGAAAAAAAAGAACCTGAATGCTCTATGGCAGTGTTCCTCAACTAGGCACATTTTGTCCCCCCAGGGAACACCTGACAATGTCTAGGGATATTTTCAGTTGTTACAAATGGGGGTGGGTTGCTACTGGCATTTATTGCATAAGAGTCCAAGGATGCTACTAATCATCCCACAATACATAAGGGAAGAGTCTACATCACAAAAAATTATCTGGCTCAAAATGTCAAGTTGAGAAACTCCACTTCATATAATAATCTTCATATCTCCAAAATATTGCATGCCATTTGGAATAAATTGGCAACACAAAATTTATATGAGGATAATGTGTTAGAGATACTCATGTTTCTTCTGCTGGTTTACTTGTCTCAACTCTACTTGACTTTAAGCAATTTGAAATTAGAAATCTTGTTCTTGTTTTCATTACAGGCACCAGGGCAAACAATTCATGCTTTTGGATGAATGATGATGAACATGGAGCATCTTTTCTGTGCAATGCTGTGTACCAGACTCTGTGGCGATTGCTACAAAATGCATGGACCCTGTTCTCAAGGTCCTTGCCATTGACAGCCATTGCTTTTTATAGTTCTCCTTTCTTATTCTCCCCTAATATCAGCGGTATCTCTACTCATTTCTGTCACATTTGCAGAGATGTCTGTGTTTGACTGTTGCTTTCAACACCATGGCCATCTCACTTGGAAAGTCCAAGTTAGTGACCCATAGCCATGCCCATCACATTAAGAAGTACCTTACCTCAAATGTTTTCTGTCAAACAGTAACCCAGGCAAAGCAGGAAATAGCTCTAAATTATTAACTTTTTAACAACTCAGCTCAGATGGAAACAGAATTAATATTTATAGGACAATAAAGGAGGTGGTTGTTATTTAACTATTCAAAATGGGAAATAGAAAGAAAACCTCAGGCTTTATAAAGATGCTGTGGCATAACCAGCACACTCAAAAAGCTAAGAGGAATGAATTAGGGAAATGAGCAGAGCATTTGATGAATTTCATATGAACTTCTAACCTTTTCAAGGGTTGCAAAATTGCTTTTATCCCATGATCCAGTCTCCCAAGCAACTTCTATTTTTTCAGTTCTTCTCTGTTTCTCTTTTTCTCTCTTCTTCTCCCTCTCTTTCTCTTCCAATTTTTCTCCCTCCCTCACTTTTCAAACTGTCCCAGTCTTCATTTCTAAGGCCATCAATTCAGCCTTGCCTCCACCTAACCTAGTGCCTTATGCAAATTTTCTTAATCCAGGTCAGAGATCATAAAATATGAAGGCTCATCTCTCTTAATCTTCATATATCCTCTAACTTGCACACAGACCAAGTTTAATTCTGCAGCATTGCCTCAGTGTTCTCCATTAAGGAAAAAAATGTATTAAGATCATGATCAACCACACCATAAGGAATCATATAAAAGGCAACACAGTGCATGGAGCTTATTGAATTGCAAACAGCTTTCGCTGAAATCAAGGCTGCCCCCTGATGCAAATCAGATGCTTACCTAATGTTACTTCCTTGGAGGGTAATGAGGGAGTGATGGGATTAAGACGCCCCTTTGTGGTGTGGCAAAGCTTTTCTGTCTTCTTGCTTAAAGCAGAACATTTTGACATATTAACTGGATAGGCAGAAAATGTATCTAAAGCTATTGAATGCACCTATTTTTCTTGATATAATTTATACCAAACCTCTTTCCAAGGGAGTTGAAGCAGCTGGAAACTATGATATTTCTGCCCTTTTTCCCCTCTTCTTGTCTGTCTCTCCATATCCCTCTCCACCCTTTCCATAATCCTTAGATATGCATGTTTGAAAAGAAAACTGGTCACAGCATGAATAAAAAAAAAGATCCATCTTGTTCTCACTAGATTTTGTAATTTAACATCATTTCATAATATCAATTGTACACACATGTGCTACAGCGCTTTTTTTTTTTAAAGAATGGCACACCGAATCAGGACCATTGATCCAGCAGTCGTTTTGCATAAAACTAGATTCCAGCTTGACAGGTGCTATGCATCATCACACATCCTTAAGAAAAATTCTCTGCTGTGTTTACATGTGTCTTCCCAGCAGCTGATTTCTGAATTTGGGCTCTGATGCATGGCGTGTATTAGAGATTGGAATATACCTCCTATTAGGCAATCCAAATGAAGCCAACTGCATTTCCTACAAGATTATCCTGCCTTGTTTTCTTTTCTCATTTTACCATCTCTCCACTTTCTCTTCCCTATTTTCTTCTTTCCTTCTTTTCTGCCTCATCATTCCTTCCCTTAATATTTTCTTCTTTTGACCATATTTTCCCCTTTTCTACTAGTCTAGAAACTCCTTGAAAATAGCATTATATACATTTATACATTCAGGGTCTGGCCATGAAAGGCTATCAATAAATATTTATGAAATAAACTGTTGATGCTATATTTCTAAGAGTTAAAAGCATATTTATCTAAGATGATGGCATAATGCTGATGCATGGAAATTTTATCTTTGTCATTGCTGTCACCATCACCACTTGTCATCATCTTTGACATCATCATCATCATTACCATATTGAGTGCCTACTCTCCACACAGAGTACTATAAGCACTATTTCATTTTATTCTATTGTGTCATTAGCATCTCATCTGTGAAATGGAGGTAATAATACCACCTTCTCCATAGACTTCTTGTGAAGACTAAATGGAATGATATGCATAAAGTTCCTAATATATTACTTGAATAAGAAGTAGTCTATAAATGTTAGCTATAGATATAACGATTATTTTAATCCCCATCTTACATCTGAAGAAATAGGAACAGAGAGGTTAGATGGTTCACCAAAGGTCACTCAGCTGCTAAGTAACAGAAGCTGGAAACAAACTCCCAGTTATGGCTCCATAGACACGGCCATACCAATACTGCCTTTCAGTCTCCACAGTTCTTGACAAGAGTGGCAATGAAAAGTCAAAAGAATGACTGTGACAAGTTAGACAAAGAAATACTTTTCTTAAAAAAAATGGTGAAGATTGAACAAAATTCTAAATGAAAATAAATAATGTCAAAAGGTTTTACGCTGACCATGAAAGTCTTTATAACAGTTTGGGAGCACAGTGCAATTATACTTATGTCAGAAATTTATCTATGAAGTTACTCTTTCTGCTAAAGCCACAATAATCCATTTGTATAATTTTTATATCTTGGTATCAAACAAAGTTTTGAATAGTTGATAAATATCATTTCTATGGCAATGTCTAAATAATGAAATCTGCCCTAAATGATTAAATTTTATTTTGTCACATAGGCAAAATACCTAGATGACTATAAGTAAAACAACATATTTAAAGATTTAAGTGAATATTTACATGGGGAATGAGGGAATTAACACATTTTTAAAAATTGTAGTAAAATATTTGTTTAGAAGAAAAAGAGAATTCACAAAAGGTAAACAAATGAGTTTAAAAACTAATTGTTAAAAATTATTACATATAAACGAACATTTATCAATGATCATATTTTAGTGAATCTCATACCATTGCTTATATGTTGCATCTTATTTTCTGTACAGCAAAAAAAGAAAAAAATTCAGCCAATCAAGTGACATAATGTCTTATCACTTAGACTTTTTAACTTCAAATACTAAAGTGCTTTTTTAGACATTTAAACATTAATTTTGATATTTGTCTTACATCTACATATAATAAATCAGGAAATGATATTCATTATGGTATTCCTAAAATGTCTTTCCTTTCAGAGTCTGAGTCTTCTGAAGCGTTTTTTGAGTCAGAGACATTATTGTCCATGTTTCCCCACACGATATCATCTTCTATACAAAAGAATATTGGTGATGCAGCATTTCTTAACAGAGTCTATGTAGAAAATTAAAGCTATTGGTGTTTGGTTTCTAAGCCATATTGCAATTATGTAGGATTGCTTTGCTTCTGATTTCAATTTCAGAATGCTGCTACACACTTCTGTTTTATCCCTCCCACTGCTCCCACCACATTATGTACTAAGTGTTTAAAAAATGTTCCACTAGTATGTTGTACCCAGGTTTGGGGTTTAGTTTTTTTGTTTGTTTTTTCAAAATCACTGACATTGATTCTGGTTTTCCTAACAGTAGTTTTAATGCTTGACCATGCTCAGGCAATGATAATTACATCTTTACTGAGGCAATAATAAAAAAGATTGCCTGACCAAACATGATTGAAAAAGGAGATTAGGGCTTCCCTGGTGGCGCAGTGGTTGAGAGTCTGCCTGCCAATGCAGGGGACACGGGTTCGTGCCCCGGTCCGGGAATATCCCACATGCTGTGGAGCGGCTAGGCCCGTGAGCCATGGCCACTGAGCCTGCGCGTCTGGAGCCTGTGCTCCACAACGGGAGAGGCCACAACAGTGAGAGGTCTGCGTACCGCAAAGAAAAAAAAAAGAGATTAGTTGTAAAACACAACTTAATTTCAATGTTAAAATAAGAATAAAAAAATGGCTTAGAGTCAATGAAGTGGACACTTTTTTTTAACATATTAAGTGAAAGCAGAACATTGGTTTAACTATTATTTGCCTGTATTTTATTCCTCCTAGAAAAGTTGAATCTTTTCTATATATTTATTAACTAGTCTATTTCATTGAATCATTGACCCTTGAAAATTAATCAACACCTTTCTAAGTAATACAAGGGACAAAGACGTCTTAAGAGATATTTAAAAATCAAATGAAAACAAAACAAAAAATTATCAAAATTTGTGGGATGCAGCAAAAGCAGTGTTTAAGAGAAATTTAACACACAGAATTCACAGATTAGAAATGAAGAAAAATCTCAATGCAATAACCAAAGCATCCACTCTAGTAAACTGGAAAGAGAAGAGTAAATTAAGCTTAAGACAAGTAGAAGAAAGCTAATATTAAAGACAAAGACTTATTCAAACAAACAAAAGCTTACAGAACTCATTGCCAGCATATTTATACTATGAAAAACGTTAAAGCATGCACTTCAGGCAGAATAAAATTAGAATACTATATGAAAATTTGAAATTACATAAAAAATTAAGCCCAGAAATCATATAAATTAAATTAAGTGTAAGGGTTTTTCTTATTTTATTAGATTAACAAGATAAGTATCTGTTTATGTAAAAAATAGTAACAAAATATCATGGCATGTTTAACATATATAGTAGCAAATGTAGCACAAAAATAGCAAAATGGTTGGAAGTGAGGAAATGGAAGTATCTGGACGTATACAGTCGTAAAATGAAGTGGAATAATATAATTTGCAGTGAGACAATATAATCTGAAGGTAGAATATATTGTAAACCACAGAAAAATAACAAAGGGGGAAATGTAACAGAACAGGTGATACAAACAGAAAATAACAGCAATTAGTAGATTTAAATTTATACATTTTAATAGTTACATTTAATATATATGGTCTAAACCCCTCAACCAAAAGGCAGAGAGTGTAAGATTGGATAAAAAATTAAGATCAAATGCCTCCCACAAAAAAGCCCTTTTAAATATAAAGATACTGGTAGGTTAAAAGTAAAAAAAATGGAAAAATGTATGACAAGAAAATACTGATCAAAAGGAAGGGCGAGTGGCTATATACATACACAAAGTAGAATATAGAAAGAGAAAGACCTCCAGGCATAAGAAAGGATATATCTGGGAAACAATTCTCCATGTGTCTCTAACATATCCTCACATATTGTGATTTCATTTATTATGGATAATCCTTTTAAGAATGTGTAGTGAAGAGCCTAGAAAGATATTGTATCTTCCTTCATATCTAGGGCATAGGGTATATTTGTTTGCTGTCTAGGATAATAATGTCCTCTAGGGAAAATGCTGGGCAGGCTTCCTAGTAGCTTTCTTCATAGGACTGCGGTTGACTAAGTTCAGGGTTTCTCAACTGGACATAAACCCACTGTGTGTACAGCATCTATCTGGGCTTACACTTTATTCTGCATTCACAAGAGTTAGGGGAAAGGAAGAGTTGATATAAACATGAAGTTCAGCTATTTTCTGTGCTGTGAGTAATAAAAGGCTTTCTCTCTGACCCAGGGGTATTGTGTCTTCTTCCAGAATCTATGAAACTATGGCACTGTGCTGGTAAAGGAATGAATTTGTCAAGAAGATATAACAATACAAAACATATATTCACATTACAGATTATCAAAATATATGAAACAGAAAATGACAGACCTAAAAGGAGGAGACAAGCCAACCATTATAGTTGGAGACTACAAAATTTCTTTATCAATAATGAAAGCAACACCCAGCTCTACTCACCACCACTCCCTCCCATCAGGAAGCCTGCACAAGCCTCTTAGATAGCCTCATTCACCACAGAGCAGACAGCAGAAGCAAGAAGAACTACAGTCCTGCAGCCTGTAGAATGAAAATCACATTCACAGACAAAATGAAAAGGCAGAGGACTATGTACTAGATGAAGAAATAAGATAAAACCACAGAAAAAGAAGTAAATGAAGCAGAGATAGGCAACCTTCCAGAAAAAGAATTCAGAACAATGATGGGGAAGATGATCCAGGACCTCGGAAAAAGAATGGAGCCAAAGATTGAGACAATGCAAGAAATGTTTAAGAAAGATCTAGAAGAATTAAAGAACAGAGATGAACAATACAATAACTGAAATGAAAAATACACTAGAAGGAATCAATAGCAGAATAACTGAAGCAGAAGAACAGATAAGTGACCTGGAAGACAGAATGGTGGAATTCACTACCATGGAACAGAATAAAGAAAAAAGAATGAAAAGAAGTGAAGACAGCCTAAAAGACCTCTGGGACAACATTAAACACACCAACATTCATATTACAGAGGTCCCAGAAAGAGAAGAGAGAGAGAATGGACCTGAGAAAACATTTGAAGAGATTATAGTGGAAAATTTCCATAACACGGGAAAGGGAATAGCCACCCAAGTCCAGGATGTGCAGAGAGTCCCAGACAGAATAAACCCAATGAGAAACATGCTGAGACACATAGTAATCAAACTGGCAAAAATTAAAGACAAAGAAAAATTATTAAAAGCAACAAGAGAAAAGTGACAAATACCATACAAGGGAACTCCCATAAGGGTAAGAGCTGATTTCTCATCAGAAACTCTACAAGCCAGAATGGAGTGGCATGATATATTTAAAGTGATGAAGGGGAAGAACCTACAACCAAGATTACTCTACACAGCAAGGATCTCATTCAGATTCGATGGAGAAATCAAAAGTTTTACAGACAAGCAAAAGCTAAGAGAATTCAGCACCACAAAACCAGCTCTACAACAAATGCTAAAGGAAGTTCTCTAAGTGGGAAACACAAGAGAAGAAAAGGACCTACAAAAACAAACCCAAAAGAATTAAGAAAATGGTAATAGGAATACACATATCGATAACTACTTTAAATGTGAATGGATTAAATGCTCCAACCAAAAGACACAGGCTCACTGAATGGATGCAAAACAAGACCTGTATATATGCTGTCTACAAGAGATCCACTTCAGACCTAGGGTCACATACAGACTGAAAGTGAGGGGATGGAAAAAATATTCCATGCAAATGGAAATCTAAAAGCTGGAGTAGCAATACTCATCTCAGATAAAATAGACTTTAAAATAAAGAATGTCACAAGAGACAAGGAAGGACACTACATAATGATCAAAGGATCAATCCAAGAAGAGGATATAAAAATTAAAAATATATATGCATCCAACAAAGGAGCAACTCAATGCATAAGGCAAATGCTAACAGCTATAAAAGAGGAAATCAACAGTAACACAATAATAGTGGGGGACTTTAACACCTCACTTACACCAATGGACAGATCATCCAGACAGAAAATTAATAAGGAAACACAAGCTTTAAATGACACAATAGACCAGATAGATTTAGTTGATATTTATAGGACATTCCATCCAAAAACAGCAGATTACACTTTCTTCTCAAGTGCACATGGAACATTCTCCGGGATATACCACATCTTGGGTAACAAATCAAGCCTTGGTAAATTTAAGAAAATTGAAATCATGTCAAGCATCTTTTCCAACCACAATGCTATGAGATTAGAAATCAATTACAGGGAAAAGAAGGTAAAAAACACAAACACATGGAGGCTAAACAATACGTTACTAAATGACCAAGAGATCACTGAAGAAATTAAAGAGGAAATCACAAAATACCTAGAGACAAATGACAACCAAACCACGACGATCCAAAATCTATGGGATGCAGCAAAAGTAGTTCTACGAGGGAAGATTATGGCAATACAATTCTACCTCAAGAAAGATGAAAAATCTCATAAACAATCTAACCTTACACCTAAAGAAACTAGAGAAAGAAAAACAAACAAAACCAAAGTCAGTAGAAGGAAAGAAATCATAAAGATCAGAGTAGAAATAAATGAAATAGAAATAAAGAAAACAATAGCAACAATCAATAAAACTAGAACTGGTTCTTTGAGAAGATAAACAAGATTGATAAACTTTTAGCCAGACTCATCAAGAAAAAGAGGGAGAGGACTCAAATCAATAAAATTAAAAATGAAACAGGAGAAGTTACAGAGGACACCACAAAAATACAGAGCATCATAAGACACTCCTAGAAGCAAATCTATGACAATAAAATGGACAACCTGGAAGATATGGACAAATTCTTAGAAAGGTATAACCTTCCAAGACTGAACCAGGAAGAAATAGAAAATATGAACAGACCAATCACAGGTAATGAAATTCAAACTGTGATAAAAAATCTTCCAAAAAACAGAAGTCCAGGACCAGATGGCTTCAGAGGTGAATTCTATCAAACATTTAGAGAAGAGCTAACACCCACCCTTCTCAAACTCTTCCAAAAAATTGCAGAGGAGGGAACACTCCGAAACTCATTCTATGAGGCCACCATCACCCTGATGCCAAAACCAGACAAATAAACTACTAAAAAAAGTAAATTACAGCACAATATCACTGTTGAATATAGATACAAAAATCCTCAACAAAATACTAGCAAACAGAATCCAGCAACACATTAAAAAGATCATACACCATGATCAAATGGGATTTATCCCAGGGATGCAAGGATTCTTCAAGATATGCAAATCAATCAATGTGATACACCATATTAACAAATTGAAGAATAAAAACCATATGAGCATCTCAATGGATGCATAAAAAGGTTTTGACCAAATTCAACACCCATTTATGATAAGAACTCTCCAGAGAGTGGGCACAGAGGGAACCTATCTCAACATAATAAAGGCCATATATGACAAACCCACAGAAAACGTCATTCTCAATGGTGAAAAACTGAAAGCATTTCCTCTAAGATCAGGAAAAAGAAAAGGATGTCTCCTCTCACTACCATCATTCAACATAGTTTTGGAAGTCTTAGTGACGGCAATCAGAGAAGAAAAAGAAATAAAAGGAATATAAATTGGAAAAGAAGAAGTAAAACTGTCACTGTTTGGAGATGACATGATACTATACATAAAGAATCCTAAAGATGCCACCAGAAAACTACTAGAGCTAATCAGTGAATTTGGTAAAGTTGCAGGATACAAAATTGATGCACATAAATCTCTTGCATTCATATACACTAACAACGAAAAATCAGAAAGTGAAATTAAGGAAACAATCCCATTCACCACTGCAACAAAAAGAATAAAATACCTAGGAATAAGTCTACTTAACGGGGTAAAAGACCTGTACTGAGAAAACTATAAGACACTGATGAAAGAAATCAAAGATGACACAAACAGATGGAGAGATATACCATGTTCTTCAATTGGAAGAATCAATATTGTGAAAATGACTATTCTACCCAAAGCAATCTACAGATTCAATGCAATCCTTATCAAATTACCAATGGTATATTTTACAGAACTAGAACAAAAAATCTTAAAATTTGTATGGAGACACAAAAGACCCCGAATAGCCAAAGCAGTCTTGAGGGAGAAAAAACAGAGCTGAAGGAATCAGACTCCCTGACTTCAGACTATACTACAAAGCTACAGTAATCAAGACAGTATGGTTCTGGCACAGAAACAGAAATATAGATCAATGGAATAGGATAGAAAGTCCAGGGATAAACCCACATACCTACGGTCAACTAGTCTATGACAAAGGAGGAAAGGATATACAATGGAGAAAAGACAGTCTCTTCAATAAGTGGTTCTGGGAAAGCTGGACAGCTACACGGAAAAGAAGGAAGTTAGAACACTCCCTAACACCATACACAAAAATAAACTCAAAATGGATTAAAGACCTAAATGTAAGACTGGACACTATAAAACTCTTAGAATAAAACACAGGAAGACACTCTTTGACATAAAGCACAGAAAGATCTTTTTTGACCCACCTCCCAGAGTAATGGAAACAAAACAAAACAAAAATAAAATAAAAACAGAAATATACAAATGGGACCTAATGAAACTTAAAAGCTTTTGCACAGCAAAGGACACCATAAACAAGATGAAAAGACAACCCTCAGAATGGGAGAAAATATTTGCAAACAAATCAACGGACAACGGATCAATCTCCAAAATGTATAAACAGCTAATGCAGCTTAATATTAAAAAAACAAACAACCCAATCCAAATATTGGCAGAAGACCTAAATAGACATTTCTCCAAAGAAGACTTACAGATGCCAAGAGGCACATGAAAAGCTGCTCAATATCACTAATCATGAGAGAAACACAAATCAAAACTACAATGAGGTATCACCTGACACCGGTTAGAAGGGGAATCATCAGAAAATCTACAAACAACAAATGTTGGTGAGGGTGTGGAGAAAAGGGAACCCTCTTGTACTGCTGGTGGGAATGTAAATTGATACAGCCACTATAGAGAATAGTATGGAGGTTCCTTAAAAAACTAAAAATAGAATTACCACATGACCCAGCAATCCTACTACTGGGCATATTTCCAGAGAAAACCATAATTCAAAAAGACACTTGCACTCCAATGTTCACTGAAGCACTATTTACAACAGCCAGGTCATGGAAGCAACCTAAATGTTCATTGACATACAAATGGATAAAGATGTGTTACATATATACAATGGACTATTACTCAGCCATAAAAAGAAACGAAATTGGGTCATTTGTAGAGATGTGGAAGTAAGTCAGAAAGAGAAAAACAAATATATATTAACACATATATATGGAATCTGGCAAAATGGTACAGATGGACCGGTTTGCAAGGCAGAAATAGAGACACCGATGTAGAGAACAAACGTATGGACACCAAGGGGGCAAAGCGGTGGTGGTGGGGGGAGGTTGGGATGAATTGGGATATTGGGATTGACATATGTACACTAATAAGTATAAAAGAGATAACTAATAAGAACCTACTGTATAAAAAAAATAAAAATCAAAAAAATTTTTACCAATAAAACAAGACAGAAAATACGTAAGGATAGGATATAAAAGAATAACAGTATCACACAATTTTATCTAATTGTCATTCATAGAACACTACACCGCAAAACAACAGAATATACATGCTTTTAATGTACACAGAGAATAGTCACCAAGAGAGTCTATATTCTGGTTCATAAAACAAACATCTACATATTAAATGAATTAAATCAAACAAAGTAATTTATCCAGCTACAGTGGAATCAAAATAGATACTGATGTAGGAAAATTTGGAAAATCCCCAAATATTTAGATTTAAGCAATATAATTCTAAATAACCCATGATTCAAAGGGAGGAATGATAAAATATTTTTTCAATAAAAATGAAAATACAATATTTTGAATTTGGGGGACATAGCTGAAGTGGTACTTGGAGAAAATTATAACAAATAATTACAGTAAATGTTTCAAATCAATAAACTAAGCCATCACCTTAAAAACTATAAAAAGAAGAGAAAATTATAACCAATACAATCAAAAGAAAGAAAATAATAAAGAGATTAATAAAAAAATTCAATGCAATCCCTATCAAAATACTGATAGCATTTTTCAGAACTATGGAAACACATAAGACCCTGAAGAGCCAAAGCAATCTTGAGAAAGAACAAGAGAGCTGGAAGAATCATGCTCCCTGACTTCAGACTATACTACAAAGTTACAGTAATCAAAACAGTATGGTACTGACACAGAAACAGATCAATGGAACAGGATAGAAAGGCAAGAAATAAACCCATGCACTATGGTCAATTAATATATGACAAAGGAGACAAGAATACAATGAAGAAAAGACAGTCTCTTCAATAAGTGGTGCTGGGAAAATTGGACAACTACATGTAAGAGAATGAAATTAGAACATTCTCTAACACCATATACATAAATAAACTCAAAATGAATTAAAGACCTAAATGTAAGACCAGATACTATAAAACTCCTAGAGGAAAACATAGGCAGAACACTCTTTGACATAAATCGTAGCAATATTTTTTTGGATTCATCTCCCAAAGCAAAGGAAATAAAAACAAAAATAAACAAATGAGACCTAATTAAAGTTAAAAGCTTTTGCAAAGCAAGACACCATTGACAAAGTGAAAAGACAACCTACTTAATGGGAGAAAATATTTGCAGATGATATGAATATGATTAATATTCAACATATATAAATAGCTCAAACAACTCAACAACAAAAAAACAAACAACCTGATTAAAAAATGGGCAAAAGAACTGAATAGATATTTTTTGAAAGAGGAAGTGCAGATGGCCAACAGGCACATGAAAAGATGCTCAACATCACTAATCATCAGGGAAATGCAAATCAAAAGCACAATGAGACATCACCTCACATTTGTCAGAACGACTGTAATAAAAAAGAACACAAATAACAAATATTGGTGAGGATGTGGAAAAAAGGGAACCCTCGTACACTGTTGGTGGGAATGTAAATTGGTACAGCTACTGTGGGAAACAGTATGGAGGTTTCTCAAAAAACTAAAAATAGAACTACCCTTTGACCCAGCAATTCCACTCCTGAGCATATATCCGAAAAAAAAGAAAAACACTAACTCAAAATGATACATACATCCCAATATTCATGGCAGCATTATTTACAATTTCCAAGACATGAAAGCCACCCAACTGTCCATCAACAGATGAATGGATAAACAAGATGTAGTACATACATATGTAATGGAACACACTACTCAGCCATAAAAAAAGAATGAAAATTTGCCATTTGCAGCAACATGGGTGGACTTGGAGGGCATTATGCTGAGTGAAATGAGTCAGGCAAAGAAAGACAAATACTGTATGATATCATTTATATGTGTAATTTAAAATATACAACAAACTTGTGAATATAACAAAAAAGAAGCAGATTCACAGATATGGAGAAACAAACTGGTGGTTACCAGTGGGGAGAGGAAGGTATAAACTATTACATATAAATAAGGTACAAGGAAGTGTTGTACAACATGAGGAATACAGCCAATTTTATAATAACTAAAGTGAAGTATAACCTATAAAGTTTGTGAATCACTGTGTTGTCCACTTGTAACTTGTATAATATTGTACAGCAACTACATTTCAATTAAAAAAAGAAGTAAAAAATAAAATCAATGAATCTAAAAACTGGTTCTTTCAGAAGTTCAATCAAATTATTAAAGTTTTACCCAGAGTGCTGAAGAAAAAAAGTATGTAGGTAAAATTACAAATATCAAGAATGAAAGAGAGTACATAACTACAGATTTCAAAAGGATAATAATAGAATATTATGAACAGCATTATGCCAATACATTTTAAAACTTAGGTAAAATGGATACATTTCTGGAAATACACAAACTACTGAAGATCACTCATGAAGAAGGAGACAACCAAAACAGCCTGGTTTCTATTAAGTAATATTAATTTAGAGCTTAAAATCTTCCCCAAAAGTAAACTCCAAGCCCAGGTGACAGCATTGTAAGTTTTATGAAACTTTTAAAGAATTATGCCAATCATACACAAACTCCTTTAGAAAACAGAAGATGAGAGAATACTTTCCAGCTCATTTTACAAGGCCTGCTGGTACCAAAACCAGAGAAAAACAAAAATAGACCAACACAAAAACAGTATTTAAAAAAAAACCTTAGCATTATCCAATATTTTCACCTGAAAATAGATGCAAAATTCTTTAAAAAATTACTAGCATATCAAATTTAGAAACAATAACAAAAAAGAATGATACAATAAGAATCAGTGACATCTATTTAAAATAAAAAATATCTCAGCCATCTAATAGAAAGAAACTTCCTTAACCTGATAAAGGACATCTACAGAACCCATAACTGACAGCATATTTAACTGTAAAATAATAGTACTTTCTCCATAATATAGTGAATAATAGGATGTCCAATCTCACCACTTCTAGGCAACATTGTATAGGAGGTCACAGCCAGTGTGATAGACAAATAAATTAAAAGGCATTACAGACTTGAAAGGAAAAAACAGGACTATAATTACCTTCAGAGAACCATAGTCATCTATGAATACAACCCCAAAGAATCTGCAAAATACCTCATAGAAACTGTTAATGAGTTTAGAAATGTCACTGGATACATGGTCAACTTATAAAAATCAATTATATTTTTATATAGTAATACTGAAAATTTGGATATTGATATAAAATTTTAAATCTTCATTATTTATAATAGCTTAAGAAAAGAAACATGAAACATCTAGAGCTAACTATTCTAATATGTGCAATAATTTATGCTGAGAATAAAAAAACACTGATGAAAGAACCTTAAAATGATTTAATAAATTGAGAAGTATATTATGTTCATGGATTGGAAAACTCAACATTGTTATCAATTCCTTCTAAATTGATATATAGATTCAAAAAAATACTAATCACAATCCAAGGAAGCTTAGTTTTAGAAATTGAGATGACTCTATAATTTATATGGAGAGGTAATAGCCTAGATACCCCAACAAATTTTGAAGCAGAAGAACAAATTTCGAAGACACCCAAAGTCTGATTTCAAGGCTTACTATAAATTCTCAGTAGTCAAGAGAATGTGATTTTAGTGATATTGACTGATGGAACAGAATAGAGAGTCCAAAAATAGACCCACATGTCTATGTCAATTTATATTTGACAAATGTAGTGTCCCAAGGGAATTGTAGAAAGTATACTCTTTTCAACAAATTGTGTGCTGGGGGGGAAAAAAAACTTCATCTCTTCTCTTCACTCATGTCATATACAAAGAAAACAACATAAAATTGATCATAGACATACATGTGAAATTTAGAAATATAAAACTCCTAGAAGAAAATATAGGAGAAAATCTTTGTGATCTTGGGGCAGGCGAATATTCTTATCTAGCACACAAAAGTGCAAACCACAAAACAAACATGGATAATTTATACTCCAAAATTAAAATTTTCTGCTCTCAAAGGAGCTCTTAAACCACAATATTCATAAGACACACAATCCAATATAAGTGGATGAAAGTTTTAAAGATAAACTTCATATACACACAAAGAAACTATAGATGTTAAACGTATGAAAAGATGTTTGGTATCGTTAATCATTGGGAAAATTCTAATTTAAATCACAATGAGATATCACTATATATCTACTAGATTGGCTAAAATTTCACACCTCCCCTACCACTAAAAAAAAGAAAAAAAGAAAAGAAAATTACTGGTAAGGATGCAAAGGGAATGGAAAATTGTATAGCCCATTCAGTAAACAATTTGGCAATGAGGTACAAAGTTAAATATATACTTACCATATGAACCAACTATCCTACTCCAAAGTATTTTTACAAGTGTTGAAAATATCTCCACACAAATACTTGTACCTGAATGTTCATAATCACCAAAAATGGCAAACAATTCAAATTCTATCAACTGGTGAATGGATGCACAAATTGTGGTTCATCCTCTTATAGAACACTACTAAACAAAAAAGGAACAAACTAATGATACATCAACAACGTGATGTTCTTAGGATTAAACTAAGTAAAAGAAGCCAGTCAAAAAAGGTCACATATCCTATATTTCCATTTATATGATATACTGGAAAAAGAAAACTATAGCAACAAAAATCAAATTAGTGGTTTGTAGGGGTGAAGATAGGTGGAACCTACCTCACTACATAGATTCACAAGATAACTTCTTAGGGTGATAGAAATATCTACTATATAAATTGATTGTTGTGGTTACACAGAGTATACATTTGTCAAAGTTAACAAATTGTACAACTACAAAAGGTAATTTCTGCTGTATATTAATTATATTTCAACTAACAATAATGAAAAAAATAAACAACAAAAAAAAGAGGAAAATCAACATGATAATGCTATTGGGTTTACAGACTTCAGCTATGACTGCCAGAAACTTTGGGGGAAATAATTTGGCAATATGTGTCAAGAGTCTTAAATATGTGCCTACATTTCACCCACACAACCCCATTCTAGCATCCAAAGAAAATAATCTAACATTAAAAAAATTATACCCATAAAGATATTTACTACAGAATTATTTATAATAGTGAAAGCATAGAAGATCTAACAACCTATGAATGATTAAGATTTAGTCAACATCTTGATTCAGACTTTAAATAAATATGAAACTTACCAAATACAATAAAAAAGGTCCTGATATAATGTAAATTAAAGGAATTGGGAAGTAATACCCAATTTTATTTAAGTTATTCTATTAAATAATGGCTGACCAAACATACACGTACTGCCCAGTCCCCAGAAGTTGGTATAGTTGAAAGTATGGAATTAGGAATAAAATCTTATGTAAATGGTCTCCCACTTTTATTGATTCTTTTTTCTGCTTCAACCTACTTCCCAATGCCTGTTCCACATTTGAGGCATCCACTCACAAACCAACATTCTATGAACCGAGTTTTAAAATCACCAGGGTAAAATATTTTCCTCAGTTCTTTTTTTTTGTCTGTTGTAAATTTAAATAATGTCTAAGGTCATGGCTATACAAATGAACCATACAAAAAAAACTTAGCCAACACACAATAATGAGCCAAACAAACACAAACACAAAAATGCTCAATTGGGTTAAAAGTAATTTTATCATGAATAAAAAGATCTCTCTGATTGTTACATTGATTTGATTTGATATAAATTGATCAGCTATTGATAATTAAAAATGGCTAAGCAATCCCACTACTGGGCATATACCCTGAGAAAACCATAATTCAAAAAGAGACATGTACCACAATGTTCACTGCAGCACTATTTACAATAGCCAGGACATGGAACCAACCTAAATGTCCATCAACAGATGAATGGATAAAGAAGATGTGGCACATATATACAATGAAATATTACTCAGCCATAAAAAGAAATGAAATCGAGTTATTTGTAGTGAGGTGGATGCACCTAGAGTCTGTCATACAGAGTGAAGTAAGTCAGAAAGAGAAAAACAAATACTGTATGCTAACACATATATGTGGAATCTTAAAAAAAAAAAAGGTTCTGAAGAATCTAGGGGCAGGACAGGAATAAAGAGGTAAAGATAGAGAATGGACTTGAGGACATTGGACTTCAGGACATGGGGTGAGAGGGTGAAGTGAGAGTAGCATCAACATATATACAATGTAAAATAGTTGGCTGGTGGGAAGCAGCAGCATAGCACAGGGAGATCGGCTCAGTGCTTTGCGATGACCTAGAGGGGTGGGACAGGGAGAATGGGAGGGAGGCTCAACAGGGAGGGGATATGGGGACATGTGTATGCATGTGGCTGATTCGCTTTGTTGTGCAACAGAGACTAACACAGTATTGTGAAGCAATTATACTCCAAAAAACGTCTATTAACAAAAATGACTAAAAATTGTTGATGTAGTAAGTATGTATACATGCACCTTAAATAAAATGTCATTTTGAATTTAAATTAAAGAAATGATTTTCAAGGGGAAAGTTGTCTTTTTGTTGTAAACATTGTATTTTAAGGATTAAATAACTGGAGTACCAAAAAACACTTAGAATTCCAAACCAATTCCTTTTCTTTTCAACTTTATTGAGGTATAATTGACAAATAGAATTGTAAGATATTTAAAGTTTACAATATGATCATTTTTTAACATCTTTATTGGAGTATAATTGCTTCACAATGGTGTGTTAGTTTCTGCTTTATAACAAAGTTAATCAGCTATACATATACATATATCCCCATATTTCTTCCCTCTTGCGTCTCCCTCCCTCTCACCCTCCCTATCCCACCCCTCTAGGTGGTCACAAACCAACGAGCTGATCTCCCTGTGCTATGCGGCTGCTTCCCACTAGCTATCTATTTTACATTTGGTAGTGTTTACAATATGATCATTTGATATACCACATACATTGTGAAACAAGTCCCATGATTGAGTTAATTTACAAATTTATTACCTTTTATATTTACCTTTTTTTTCTTTTGGTGAAAACACTTAAGTTCTACTCTCAGCAAGTTCTAATTATAATACAGTATTCTCAACTATAGTCACCTTGCTATACGTCAGAGCCTCAGACCTTATTCATCTCATAACTGAAACTTTGAACGCTTTTCCAATCTCTCCCTATTTTCCCTCAGTTCCTCGCAACCACCATTCTACTCTCTGTTTCTAGGAGTTCAATATTTTTTTTTAGATTCCACATATAAGTGATACCATGCACTATTTGTCTCTCTGTCTGGCTTATTTGACTTAGCATAGTGCTATTCAGGTTCATCCATGTTGTTGCAAATGGGAGGATTTCCTTCATTTTTAAGGCTAAAAAATATTTCATTGTGTCTACAGTTGACCCCTGAACAACAATGGAGTTAGAGGCACCAACCCCTGAGCAGTAGAAAATCTGAGTATAAATTTACTGCCAGCCCTCCATATCTGTAGCTCCACATCAGTGGATTCAACCAAACATGGATGCTGTACTACTGTAGTATTAATTGAAAAAAATCTTTGTATGAGTGAACCTGCACAGTTGAAACGCATGTTGTTCAAGGATCAACTGTGTATACATCTTCTTTATCTAGTCATCTGTCAACAGACACTGAGGTTGTCTCCATGTTTTGCCTGTTGTGAATAATGCTGCAATGAGCATGGCAGTAAAGATATCTCTTCTAGATACAAGGGCATAATGTACAGCACAGGGAATACATCCAATATTCTATAATAACTTTACATGGAGTATAATCTATAAAAATATTAAATCACTATGTTGTACACCTGAAACTAAAATAACATTGTAAGTCAATTATACTTCAATAAAAATACAGTACAGAAGTCAAAAGCATAAAAACCAGAAACAAAATAAAACAAAGAACAAATGCCTCATGGCTTTTCTATCACGGTTAATAACCTTGCCCTAAAATGAGCTTTCCTTATATGACCTGAAGAGTTCTACACTTTCAACCTTAGCAGTTATATGAAACACTCCATGGAGAAAGCTTCAGGATAATCTACTTTTTAGAGTTTTAATTGAGAACACTCTGTCAATGACTTGGTAGGACTACATAAAATTGTTCCAGCATATTTCCTGTGTAAAAATTATACTAGTTTAAAATAATCTTTTTTTTTCTTTTTTTCTAACAATTACCATTTTATTCCCCTCTCCACAGCCCCTTAAAGTATAAAAGATTTCAGGATTTAACATGTGCCCTTGCCATGAACCACTTCAAAGTATAAGAAATCAAGTGAACTCAGGTGATGTTTTACAGAGTAATTGCCTTCTTTTCATACCAATACAAGTGGTCTCTCATGCCGACTTTCACTGGTTAGTCCATATAATATAATCAAATCTGTCAACATCTAGCAACCTTAAATTAAGCCAGACACTAACATGCACATAATAAATGTTTCTGTACTCAATAACCAACTTATAAATGGTTCTGTGTTCAATGTGCATATTAAATGTCTATTTTCTCTCCCAACAATGATGTGTTGAAAAATAGATAAATACTGAATATCTGTTACGTATGTTGGCAAATGATAAAATGTTAAATAGAATGCTTTAAATAAAATCTAATGAAAGGACCATTTCACAACAAGTTCTTTCCACCATCAGCATGCTCTAACCCTCATTCTGTAAAGATACAACCTCTGGGTATAAAAGAAAAACATCACAGTTGGAATATGATGGGAAAAAGAATCTGTAAAGAAAGAGACTGAGGGCATTCATTTAAAAATGTATATATAAATGGTACTTTTCTCCCTTGCCATTTTAAAATTAGAGAATATGTATCAAAAGGTGATGGTAGACTCTAGTAGTAAAGGTAATTCAGTGGTATACAGAGCCATTTATTTTGGTGGGAGAGAAGGCTATCATTTCCATAATTTTAAGGGCGGTAAATGCTCTTGGCTTAAAAAAAATCAATCAATACTGGAATGTATAAAACAGAAAGTGAACGTTTTTCCTTTCAATACCACTATTTTTGAGTCAGCTAAGTACTTTTCTAGAATTGTATATATATGAACACATATACATAGGCATATATTTACATGTGTGTGAGTGTATGAGAGTGTGTGTGCGTGTGTATGTGTGTGAAAAGTATCCTATATAGAAATTCTAATGGCTTCCATAAATTTGGTAGTGCCTTTCTGGCAGTATGTAATAGAGATACTCATATCACTTGAAGGGAGAACAGAGAAGCTCCTAATTGCCTATCACATTACTTTTGGAGCTAAATGGATGTTACATTATTCAGGATTAAGAGAGATATTTCCAAAGCACCAAGCAAGATGGATGCCTCAGAATCCCTCATTTGCTCCAAAAGCTCTTCATTGTTTGCCTTTTCATTGCTTTGTCATTGCCACGGTGAGGGATACCCTTGGTGCACAATGTTGTTTGCAGGACAATTTTTGCCACAAAAAAAAAGATTAATTTTTTTCTGCCATTCTCCATTTTCATCACCAATTTCCAACTGTCATGAAAGTGAGCTCTGTTTTTACACGACATTCCATTCTTATTACCATCTTCGTCCCAAGAATGAAAGTCTGTAATGAGAGCAAAGCCATAGCTGGCATCAGAGGGCTGTTATAATTCACTCTCATGACAAAGATAGTAATGAGAAATGACAGTGGCACAAAATGAATCCCTTCCCATCCCAGCCCCTTGGATGATAATGAAAACAGAAGATGGCACCACCTTTATTCATCTTCATGACACCAATTGTGACAGGATTGAAAGCTGCAGCAACAAACCTATCCGAAGTTACAATTTCCCAGTCTTATTCCCATCATGTTTAAAAAGCAACAACAAACAAACAAAACCAAACAAAACAAACCTCCATACCACCATTTCTCCTGAGAATCCAGTTACAGGGTAGCTTTCAGAGGCTGCAGAATTTTCTTTACTATCTACAGCTGAAAGCATTTCAGAGAGGATTAAATGATTCCATCTCCTAAAATTATGTTTTCTTTTTTTTATTATGAAATCATCCTATTAATACCTCTGAAAGAAGTGATGGGAAAGAGGAGGAAGAATATAAAGACACTTTTTGGAGTTCTAATTCCCTGACTCTCCTGAAAAAATACAAATTTAAGGTGTAAAATATTTAACTAATACAACTAATACAGAATCTTACTCTTCCACATCTTTCCCCTCCCCTCCGCTTCCCTCCTCTCTCCTCCCTTCCTCTCCTCTCTTCTCCTCTCTGTCTTTCTGAGCTATAATTATATTATAAAATCTAAAAGGGAATTTAGAGCTAAATTGATCCAAACTCTGCATTCTGTAAATGAGAAAAATGGCTTAGGTAAATGAAGCAACTTATCCACATCACCTAGGTAGTGCCAGAATACTTATTCACAATTTTTCAGTCTGATTTTTCTAAGATGTAAGTTGAAAATGCCAAAGAGAAAAGTATCACAGAGTATTATGCTCAATTTCTTTGCAACCTCTCTAATAAAGGAAGGTGGCATTCTCTCAAGGAATTTGAGGTTACTGGTTTTGTCACTTCCAACCTCTGTGCTTTTGGGCAAATTATCTTTCTGATTTTCAGTTTCCTCTACTGTAAAACAAATTTAGAAATGTATAAGTGGTGTACTAAACAGTCTATCTTAAATAGGGTAAATAAGATGATCACATTATTCTTTCTTCTCCCTACTGACTTCAAATAGAACTTTCTTTCACCTCCTCCTCACTCTGCTTCTAACTATTCTATGGTCAGGAGCTAGGGAGGGGTGCACAATAAAATGGCAAAGACTCTAATCCCTTGCTGGGTATCTCTGCACCACACGATTTCATGGCATTGGTAATAGACTCTTTGGATGACTTCTTAACAACTTGCCTTCCATTCCTGGTGGCGGTAAAGCAAAATGGTCCATTTTTCTCTTGGCAGACACCCGAGTCCTTTCAAAAATATTCAAGCCTGGCTACTTTTCTGGGTATCCAGGTGGTCCATGTGAAAATGCATACCACCTGGCCCTGGCATGCTCCAGGAGTGAGGCCAATTCACTGCACGCTTTATCCTTGCTCTGCAATGGGACCTGCTCTAGGCAACCTCCAGTATTTGGAATTCTTCAGGCAAGAGACAAGCACAAACTTGTGTGCACAAACTCCAGCAAACACATGCCAAGCTGGAGATGCCTGTTCCATACCAGCATGAGCAAACCTATGCATTTTTAGTGGCTAACAAGCATTTGGCAAGGATTTGGGAGTGTGTTAGTGTGTCTCTTTTGACAGACATTCCAATCTCTGAGTGGTTACTAGGAGGTACCCTTACTTGACTCGAGGGAAGAGGGAATGTGATAGTCTTATATATACCTATAAAATGTCTTCATTGATTTTGCTCTCCAGCAAATCTCTGAACTTCTCTTACACTAGCTATTGGGAATGACGATGGTTGGACCAGTCTGGCCATGTGGGCATGAGTTTGTTGCTTCTTTTTAGAGAAGTAACAAAACTTGCCCTTCATTGTCTCAGCTTTCAGACTTTAGATGAAATTCTGAGACCCAGCAAAAGTCTCAATGCATTCTCTACAGATTTCTCATGTTTGTTGTAATAAGCATAACTGTTTGATATTGTGATAATTTATTTTGTATTTCTATGAAATGCTGATATAACTCCTGAGTTATGGGGCACCTGAAGTGTAGAGAGGGGAAGTGCCTTCTTCTGATGCAAAAAATTAGTGCTTTGGTTAAATCAAATATTTTAACTAATATAAAGTGAGAATGTATGTCACAACACACATTTTAAGCAATCAGAATATCTAGGAGTCCTAGAGCTTCCCGTGCCTTATGATTTCTGTGACATAATAAAACTCATCTATAATCTACATTTTAGATCCTCTACACTGAGAATCCAACATGCCTTCAACCCTATCCAGAGTTGGCCAGAGTTCCCGTTCTTAGGAAATTACTTCCCTGTAAATACCTCTCTGAACAGAATGAAGCATTCATGGTTCCAGTAGCAACTGGGTCCCACCAGACCTGTGCAGCAGTGGTACTTGAACTGAATATTTTGTTGTTCCCTCAGGATAACATGCTGAGATCTCTTCCATATTTTTTGTATATTCCTTGACCTACCCATAGACTTTTTGGGGTTGATTTTCATAATGAACATTTTCCTTTTACACTTTCCTTTGAACACTTCCAGACAAATGAAGAACTTTCAGAAAAACGAAAAAGAAAAACAAACCACAAAACCTTTCTATTAAACAGCAGTAATTTTGGTGGAAAAAATACTCCCGATTTTTAGGTCTGCCTCTTTCACTGACTAATATAGCACCCACCATGGTAACTTATATTTTGAGACCTAATGTGTGCAAGGCTTTGTGTTTTCTAACCTCGGACAAGTAACTTCATTTCTTTAGGCTTTTGTTGACTTGTCTGTAACATGAGAGAGATTGGAATTAGATCTGTGGTTTGCCATCTGTCCTGACGACCTCTTGTGTTCTGCTGGGATGCTCAGCAGCTCCCACATAGAAAGAAGGGATAAGACAAGTGAATTGTAAGGGCTCCACAGCAGCCTCTCACTCAGTGGAGGAATTCTGCTTATATCATTCTATGTATTTGGCTTCTACACAAGATTGATATTTGAAAAAGGGGTTAAACTCTAAAGCCACTGGATTAGAATTTCCTTCTGACTCCACATGAAATAGTTCATGATTGTAAAAACCCAGAGCAGCAAAAGTTAATTCACATTCCCTTCCACAGCATATGGTGAGGTTGGAGTCATATGAAATTGCTCTGATACTCAGCTTGACATCACCTGCTCAATTTTGTTTACTGAAGTGTCACAAGATTTGTGACAGTGAGCAAATAATAGCATAAAACAGGAAGTTTGCTTGCCATAGTCATGCAGGCAAGAAAAGTCTTCATTTGAAATGTATATCATGGGGTTCAAAATCAACTTGGAAATTGTTATAAACTTGCCAAAAGGGCAAACAGACCTTACCACAGGAAGACATAGAAAGAAGTCAGCCATTATGTAACCATATAGCTATCGTGTTTTAATGGGAGCTATCTCCACGGTTCCTGATCTCAGCACCTTTAAGAAAGGGATGTTATTGTGTAATTTATTTCTAAATAAATTTATTTTAGTTTAAAGATAACTGGATTGTTTTTAGTAATGCAGGTAAAAATAAAAGTTACGCTAACTTAAAGTGCTATGGATATTTTCTATAGTCATTCAAACTAAATAGAGTTAATATTAGAGGACAATATTAGGAAAAACAAAGATTAAATGCATATAAAATCTTTAATTCTATGTATAGACCTATTCTGTAGTCAAGTAAGACGTGCAAGAAAAAGTACTTAGTTTTTAATTCTCATATTTTCATATTTTCCCCTATTTGTAGTCTAGAAGATTTGTTAGAGAGTATGTAACATCTTCACATACTTTTGACAAATTAATCTTAATTTTGGCAGTTAAGGCATCTGGAAGGTTAAAAAGATGACTCGAAATTCCATTCCTGATGACTTAAGAGTGAAATTACAATTACCGCTTTGTTTTCTGCTTGGTTAAATGCAGTGTTCCCACTACACTTGGATTGCTATAATAAGTCAAGCTTAAGAAAAATGCATATATGAAACTTGCTTGCAATTACTTTGCCTGACAGTGATGCAAAATGTAATTAAAAGGTTTAAATTGTACAGGTGCTAAAAAGAAGTGTATTACAAAATAAGCAAACCATAATGTTAAGAACTCCACTTGGGTTATTAACATGTTATGATCTTAATTATGACATTCCAGTATTATAATCCCAGGTCTATTGCTAAAGAGAGGAGGTTATAAAAGTAGGTTGTCAAAATCTTTATCAGAGGAGTTATTTTAACATCATTTTTAAAGGAAATTTATTGTTTAATTATAAAAGTAATATAACTACAATCTAGGAAATATGTAAAACGGTAAAAAGAAAAATAATTGCCTATTATTCCTGTACTCAAACTACCATTATTATTATTTTGGTGGAGTTCCTTCCAGGCTTTCTTCATATGCTTTTATTAATTTTTTTGTTTACAATTCTAATGTGTGCACGTAACATTTTGCATGCTGTCTTTTCACTTTATTGTATATATTTAATAAAGTTTTGTATTTTCAAAATGAGTCTCGTTTGTATTTTAGGGAATTACTTGGTAACAGAAAGTGATCAGCATGGCACTGAGCCTCAGGTCCAGTCCAGAGGTAATTCCGCTTCACTGTGGGGCTTGCAATAACTAGGGCCTTTTCATTCCCTGGAACCATTTCATGAAAAACGCTTTGCTCTATGCTGAATACTAAATACAGGACAAAGTCTCCATCAATTAAGGCTTGGAATGAGGCCAGACCTAAATCACTGGGGTAGGATCTTTGCATCTCAGCTTCATAGGGATAACCGTATAAAGAGACCAGATGATACAAGACACCATAATTGCTGCCCATGGAAGCCAAGGGAGGGCATTTGAACCCACAGAGATGAAAGCACTTCTTTCAAGGACACCTGAAGGCATGTTATGAAACCAAGAACCGCAATAAAATCAAAATTACTTAGGAAAATAACTGCAATGTATAAACTATTCTATGAGTGAGTATAACTCAAATTTTTTTAAAACAACAATATGTAAGTAATGCAAACACTAAGAGCCCCTGCAGTTTTGTTATTTGAGACCGAAAAGAGTGAATATTGGAAAACTATAAAACCTATAAAACATCAAACTTATGTACATATGTGTAGGAAAAATTTGGCATAAGTATGCATGGAAACACTATCTTAGTCATATCTAAATTATAAACTGCACTTTAATCCAAAAAGACCAAAGTTCACAAATAGTTTCAGAAGAGCTGAATCTCTCCAAAACTTCCAACAACTTCATTCATCATTCAGAAACCACAACAGATTAAAGAGTTTTAAAGACTTTACTACTTAGAATGCCAAAGTCATACCAAGATTTGTGATAGTATTGTCAAGGATGTGGGGAAAAGGTGCACAATTTCTAGAGAGCAGATTGAAAGTTCACAACAAAACCTTTAAAAAAAATCTCAAAAAATTTTGACTCTATAATTGTACTTCTTTTTTTTTTTTTTTTTTTTTGCTGTACATGGGCCTCTCACTGTTGTGGCCTCTCCCGTTGTGGAGCACAGGCTCCGGGCACGCAGGCTCAGCGGCCATGGCTCACGGGCCTAGTCGCTCCGCGGCATGCAGGATCTTCCCGGACCGGGGCACGAACCCGTGTCCCCTGCATCGGCAGGCGGACTCTCAACCACTGCGCCACCAGGGAAGCCCTAATTGTACTTCTTGAACTCCCCCCATGCCCGGCAACCTTTTAAGATTTCACTCTTTGTTTTTCTGTTTTTTCTTCCACTTTTATTGAGATATAATTGATATGCAGCGCTGTATAATGTATACAACATAATAATATGACTCACATATATTATGAAATGATTATCACAATTTTAGTGAACATTCATCATCTCATACAGATACAAAATTTAAAAAATAGAAAAAACTTTGTGATGAGAACTCAGAATTTACTCTCAACAACTTTCCTATATAACATACAACAGTGTTAATTATATCTATCATGTTTTACATTACATCCCTAGTAATTACTGATCTTTAAACTGGAAGTTTGTACCTTTTCACTCTACAGATTTCACTTTATCTTTGGTTTTCAGTAGTTTAATTAGGATGTCTCTAAGTGTAATTTTCTTTCTGTTTATACTCTGTGGGGTTTGTAGACCTTCTTGTCTGTGGCTTGGTGTCTAGTCATGTCTAGGAAATTCTCAGCCACTATTTCTTCAACTATTGCCCCTCTGATTAGACATGTTAAACATTTTCCCTATGTCTTAACAGTCTCGTATGCTTTTTACTGCATATGTTTTTTCTCCCTGTGCATTGCTCTCAATACTCTCTACTGCCCTATGATCTGATTTACTGATTTTTTTTTTTTTTTGGCTATTTCTAAACTGCTAACAAACTACTCTGGTAAATTTTTCATATTAGTCACTATATTCTTCAGATGTAGAATTTCCATTTGACAGGTTTTATGTGTGTGTGCGTTCGTACTCTAGGCATTTACTGAAGTTTCCCATTCTTTCCTCTATTTTCTTGAATTATATCAATCATCTCTGATAATTCCAATATCAGATTCACCCATAGATCTATTTCAATTGTTTTTTTTTCTTTCTTTCTTTCTTTATATAGTTTTGGCTGCATTGGGTCTTC
Source organism: Phocoena sinus (assembly GCF_008692025.1). NCBI lineage: Eukaryota > Metazoa > Chordata > Mammalia > Artiodactyla > Phocoenidae > Phocoena > Phocoena sinus. The sequence continues at coordinate 29,133,049 of NC_045772.1, read as the reverse complement.
ATTGCTGTATGCAGGCTTTCTCTAGTTGCAGTGAGCAGGGGTTGCTCTTTGTTGCGGTGCACAGGCTTCTCACTGCAGTGGCTTCTCTTGTTGTGGAGCATGGGCTCTAGGTGTGCAGACTCAGTAATTGTGGCTTGCAGGCTCTAGAGCGCAGGCTCAGTAATTGTGGAGCATGGGCTTAGTTGCTCCACGGCATGTGAGATCTTCCCAGACTAGGGCTCGAACCTGTGTCCCCTGCACTGGCAGGCAGATTCTTAACCACTGTGCCACCAGGTAAGTCCCCTGTTTGGTTTTTTTCTTGGTTTTGTTCAAGTGGTTGTATTTTTTAACATACCTTTAATTTTAATTTGATATTGGAAATGAAACATTAAAAAATTATATACTCTATGAATGATATATCTTCTTCGAAAGACAATATCTCTCTTTTGTTGTTGTTTTTTTGTGGAACACAGATAGAGTATCAGATATCAGAGGATAACTTTAATCCTTTCATGAGTTCTTAGTTTTGTTTTTTTTTTAAGATTATTTTGTTTCCATTTTGTCCTTGTTATTTCATCATGGCTTTCCTGGAAACTCAGTGAAAAGCCCTGGGTATTTAGTAGGTTCTTCTGATTTGGTGGAACTTGAAGTTCAATCTTGTTCCTTAGAAGCAGGCAGATACTGAAATCTGCTCTGTTTTTTTTCCCCTCCCAGCTGCTGCTTTCCTTTGGTTTTCTTGCCTGCATAATCAGGAGTCCATCAATATCCTGAAGAGAATCAGTAGGAGATTTTGGTACTCCTCTGAAGTCTCCAACCTGAGACACTTTGAGATACTGCCACTCTATTTGTACCCTCTCTCACAATCTTAAACTTTGATTTCTGTCTCCTTAGTCCTATAAGATTCTTGTTTCCCGCTTTGGTTCTATTGCCTCTCAGAGCAGAAAATTTCTAAGTACCTTCAGAAGAGAAGCCAGCTAAATGTGGAACTCACCTTACGTTCTTTCCTTCTTAAAATGATTGTAGTCCCTCCTGTCTCTAACTACTTTGGTTGTATTCCAGTGCCTTCAAACAGTTGTATTTTACAACTTGCTCAGCTTTAATAATTATAACAACAGAAATGTTAGCCAATTCAAGTCACTTATTCATAATTGGAATCAGAACTCTACTTCTAGAAAATAAATTAACTGAAGGAAATAATTATAAATGTGGCAAAGATTCAGCTACTTGGATAACCTATAACAACAACTTTTCTATTGGTAAAAAATTGGAAACAATCTATAGGTCTGACAATATGAAATTATTTAAATCAATTATAATTTATCCACTGTAAAACAGAATTGCTCACACCATCAGGGGCACAACTGAGGTGATAAATTCAAGTGTGACCAAGCAGTGCATGTGTATGTGTGTGTGTATCTTCTTCCAGTCACGTTTACTCCACAGGTACAAGCATAACTAGGTCAAGAGTTGGACTTAACGTGACCATACTTACTCCAGAACCCTAACCAAGGCCTATTTCTGTCTAATTTAAGAGAAACAGAATGGATTAAAGTGCGTAGATGGCTCACAGAATCCAGGGGGCTAGAGGGGTAGGGATGGGGGATATCCTTCTAGGCAGAGTTTCAAAAATCATATGTAGAATTGCTCCCATGAAGACACCACTGCTGACATCTCTCAGCAGAGATACTACTGCTGGTTCCTTTGATATCATAGATATTTGCCCTGGAAGTTACTGCTGGAAACATCATCAGTGGTGCTTTAGAAAACTAGAAACGGCTTTTTTTTTCATTTATTTTTTATTTTTTTATTGGAGTATAGTTGCTTTACAATGTTGTATTAGTTTCTACTGTACAGCAAAGTGCATCAGCTATATGTATACATATATCCCCTCTTTTTTGGATTTCCTTCCCGTTTAAGTTACTATAGAACATCCCTGGTGCTATACAGTAGGTTCTCATTAGTCTTCTATTTTATACATACTATCAATAGTGTATATATGTCAATATATATTGACACCCCCCCTTCCCCCTTGGTATCCATACGCTTGTTCTCTACATCTGTGTAGTACATCTATACAATGAAATATTACTCAGACATTAAAAAGAACAAAACTGGGTCATTTGTAGAGACGCGGATGGACCTAAAGACTGTCATACAGAGTGAAGTAAGTCAGAAAGAGAAAAACAAATATCGTATACTAACACATATATGTGGAATCTAAAAAATGGTACAGATGAACCAGTTTGCAAGGCAGAAATAGAGACACAGATGTAGAGAACAAATGTATGGACACCACAGGGGGAAAGTGGCAGGTGGTGGTGGTGGTGGGATGAATTGGGAGATTGGGATTGACATATATACACTAATATGTATAAAATAGGTAATAAGAACTTGCTGTATAAAAAATAAAATTAAAAAATTAAAAAAAGAATAAAAGGATGAAACTGCCCTCTTTGTTATTTTTAAAACCACACAAATAGCCAGTTAGTGTTTATTGAACTGAACTAGTAGATATGTAATAACGATGCTAAATGCCATCTGTAGGATAAGTCTAGGGGAAATCTCATTTATGTATCTAACCAAAAATTAATGTCATTGATTATTAAATAATCCATTTTGCTTTACTCGTACCCATCCTAAGGAGGAAAAGGAAGTGAACATCCAGTACTCTTAGAGAGATGCAAATCAAAACTACAATGAGGTACCACCTCACACTGGTGAGAATGGCCATCATCAAAAAATCTAGAAACAGTAAATACTGGAGAGGGTGTGGAGAAAAGGGAACCGTCTTGCACTGTTGGTAGGAATGTAAACTGATACAGCCACTATGGAGAACAGTATGGAGGTTCCTTAAAAAATTAAAAGTAGAACTACCATATGACCCAGCAATCCCACTACTGGGCATATACCCTGAGAAAACCATAGATCAAAAAGAGACATGTACCACAATGTTCATTGCAGAACTATTTACAGTAGCCAGGACATGGAAGCAACTTAAGAGTCCATCGACAGATGAATGGATAAGGAAGACATGGCACATATATACAATGGAATATTACCCAGCCGTAAAAGGAAACAAAACTGAACTATTTGTAGTGAGGTGGATAGACCTAGAGTCTGTTATTCAGAGTGAAGTAAGTCAGAAAGAGGAAAACAAATACCGTATGCTAACACATATATATGGAATCTAAAAAAAAAAAAAAAGGTTCTGATGAACCTAGGGGCAGGACAGGAATAAAGACCCAGACGTAGAGAATGGACTTGAGGACACAGGGAGGGGGAAGGGTAAGCTGGGACAAAGTGAGAGAGTGGCATGGACATATATACACTACCAAACGTAAAATAGATAGCTAGTAGGAAGCAGCCGCATAGCACCGGGAGATCAACTCGGTGCTTTGTGTCCACCTAGAGCGGTGGGATAGGGAGGGTGGGAGGGAGATGCAAGAGGGAGGGGATATGGGGATATATGTATACATATAGCTGATTCACTTCGTTATACAGCAGAAACTAACACAATATTGTAAAGCAATTATACTCCAATAAAGATGTTAAAAAAAAACTCTGTTGAATGTTGCTGACTAATGAGATTGTAGGGATAAGAAGGTTAAGTCAAAATCTCTCTACTCTACACAATTTGTATTTTGGGGACATGCTTTTCATCTAAATATATAACAACAAATTGTCAGACTAAAACCATTATGGAGCAATGTGGAAACTCTGCCTCTAGTTTTGTAAAGTCTAATAGGAGCCAGAAAGAAGCAAATGAACAAAAATAATCAAATAAACCTGGAGTTGTTCATAAGATAAGACTTGTACAGAATTTAGATGAAATCACAATCATGGTTATGGAATAAATATACTGTTAACAAGTTGTCCATTAAAAAAGATGCCTGTTAGAAAACTATTGAAAGATCATGGCGTAGCCATTAGACTCAAAAACAAATTGGTATTTGGAGACAGTATCATATTTGCCTTCAGCAAGAGGCAACAAAGAACAAATATCTCAAATTTATAGTCCAAGTGGCTCTACTTTCGTCAACATTTGGAATTATACTTCAAATCTAGTCTTTCTGGTGAGTTTGTAGCAATATTTCATTATGGCTTTAATTTGCACTTCCTTGATTACTGAAGAAATTGAGGTCCTTTTTATCTGCTTATTTTACTACCTTCTCTCTTAAAGTATTTGTTCTAATACAAATACTTACATATTTTTCCATTTGGTTATCTTTCTCCTATTGATATGTAGGAGTTCTTTATGATTCCCAAATACAAGATCTTTGAAAGCTAAATATTTTGCAATATCTTTGTCTGCTCTTGAGTTTACTATTTTGCTTTCTAAATAATATCTTTACTAAGCTGAAACCCTTAATTTTGATGGACAATTGAAACTATTTTCTTTTGTTATTCTTTTTATATCTGTAAAAACACACTATATTGTTTTTCTTTACACTACACACAATACTCTGAACACTGCTGTATAGTACTCCCATCACCACATATGTGTGTGGGGGGAGGGCAGGGGGGTTCACATACAAGACAATTCTACGACACCAACTGGGTGTCCTAGAATTTAACTCCATTCTGATTCTATCTAATCAGAAATTAGATAATACTGTGTGGAAATAGAGTCATATTCTGCACATTAAGGATTCAGTCCTACAAGACTGCCTCTGCTCCCACTTCAGATACCAACTGCAAGTCCAGGTTGTTACCTGTGGTTCTGACCACTGGCTATAGATTCGCACAGCCACCTCCTTGAGTTCAATTAATTTGCTACAGCAACTCAAAGAATTCATGAAAACATTTTACTTACTAATTACTGGTTTATTATAAAAGGATGTAATTCAGGAACAGCCAGATGTAAAAGGTGCGTGGGGCAAGGGACTTGGGAAGGGGTGTAGGGTTTCCATGCCGTCTTAGGGCAGAGCACACAACCAGCACCTCCACCAAATCAGAAGCTCACCACACCCCGCTCTTTGGGGTTTTTATGGAGGGTTCATTACATAGGCATAATTGAGTAAACCAATGACCACTGGTGATTAAATTCAACCCCAGCCCCTCTCCACTTTTGGGAGGTGAGGGGAGGGGCGGGTAAAACTGAAAGTTCCAACTCTCTAATCATGTTTGGTTCCCCTGGCAACCAGTCCACATCCTTAGAGGCTTTCTAAAAGTCACCTCAATAACAAACTCAGGTGTGGTGGAAAGGGAACTGTTAGGAATCACAAAAGATGCTCCTTTCATCTTTATCTCTCTAAAGCCATTTCGGGAGCTAAGAACAGAAACAAAATATTTTAAGGAACGACACCACTGTTGCTCTAATCACTTAGGAAATTATGAGGGTTTGGGGATCTATGTGCCAGGGAGTGGTGGAAGACCAAATATATGTTTCTTATTATAAATCACAATATCACAGTATCCTGTTTAAGAATTTTTCTCTTCAAGGCCTTTAACGTAGTGTCTTATGTCTTTTTTTCTAGACGCATTATTATTCTGCCTTTTATATTTAGAAATCTAAATATACCTGATATAAATTTTTGTGATGCTGTAAGTGCTAATTTATAAAAATACAGATATCTAAAGGCTTCAGCAGCGTTTATTGAAAAGAGAAATGTAATGTTAGCTTTGTAACAAATCGTGTCTGAATATGTGTGGTTGTGTTTCTGGATTTTTTTTCTTCCTTTGGTCAGTTGTATTTTTGGCACCAGTATCATACTGTATTGATAAACTTTATAAATCTTGTTAAAAACCATAGTCCCAAAATGGAGTTGCTTATGCTAAGTCCCCCCTCACCAAACTGAGACCTAATTACAGTTTCAGTTCTCCCAGAAATGTAACCTTAAACCAGTCAGTCAGAATCTTCTGATCAGCACTAGTGGGGTCGTCTGTCTCACAGGCCCCTGCCATCCCCCGAAGCAAAGTGACTTTGCATTAACCCCACCGCTTCTCTCCCTACTTTATTTTTCCTCATTCCTGATCCCTTCTGCCAGTAAAAGACTTTTAAGTCTTTCATTTCGAACAGCTCCTCGAGCTCCTTTCTATCTATTAGACTGGATGCTGCCCAATTTGAAGCGAGTTTTGCTCAAATAAAATCTTAAACATTTTAACAAACCTCAGCTTATCTTTTAACAGTTCTGTTACTAACAGTAAGAAGCGGGGACCGAAGGAGACCCCCCCACGGCCCCAGGAGCAACAAGCAACCACACGTGGTACCTGCTGAGCCCTGAGTTCGCTGCCTCTCCCGCCTCAGGAGGTGCTGGGTCCGTCCCTCGCGGAGCCTCTGCAGCTTCTGCCTGAGGCGCTTTCAGGCTTTTCCCGACCGGGCCTAGAAACAACCGGAGTTGAACCAGGTGCGACTTAGAAACCCTTCCGGGTCTAAGGTTGGACTGCGTCCCATTTAGAAGGCGGACCGCGTGGAGGGTCGGACAACCAAGGAGTTGGAAACAGGACTGGTTCCGGGCCGGACTGGCTCTGAACGATTTAAGCCGGACTGGGCCTGGCATGAGGTGTCAGGTGAATACAATTTTCTTTTAAGGCTGAACAAGCAGGTTAATCTTACCCAAGATAATCCTGAATTACTGTGGCCACAGGAGAGAACCTTTAACCTAGATTAGTTTATCCATTTAGGAGGCGCCTCAAAGAAAATGGGTCTCAGCCAAGCGCTCACTATAAAGCGTAGAGGGAAAACCATTTTCCCTCCTCTTCAGCTCCTTGTGACAAGCATAAGACCCGCTGGGACGCCCCGCGCGCTCCGGAGCCTGCAGAATCCTGGGGAAACTGGAAGAAGCCGGCAAAGGGTAAGAATTCTTATCAAAGTCAGCTCTCCTAGGCCTCTATCTGTGGTGCCTGGGCGCGAGAGGGAGGGAAACCTTCACGTTGTCCGTTCCTTTCAGATTGGCAGGCAAAAAGCATGTGTAAGAATTAAATCTTTGGCTCTGGACTCCTGAATTTGCTTTTGGATACCCACTGGTTGTCGACCTTTTCTCTCCACCTATCAATAACTGTTTAATTCTTCTAAACCTTCATACAGATGAGTTTGTTCATTTTTTTCTAGGTTTTCTAGTGTTTCCTCGATAGGAGGATTGTTTTGAATTATTCCGTAATTACTGGAAACAAACATTATTCTCAAGCACTTAAGAGATATTTTTCCAAACATACCAAGTTTCTCCTTGAAAATAATTGTTGTTCTGAGTTCAGGTGTGAACAGATACTTCCACCTCATTAGTGAGAAAGTCCCTGATTGATGGACACTAGTTTCTACTTCTGCCTCCTGCTAGCTTCTTTCTTAGAATTATGTGAGATGGGGAATTATTATGTAAAAGTTCATGATGCCTTAAGCAGGGAAAATGGACAAAATTTGACTTTGTCAGTGGAACACATAGGCGGCCTTGCAGAGAAGGTGGCAGAATGTAGGTCCTAGCAATGTTTGAGGTGACGGCATAGATTACACAATTCATAGGAAGATGTTGGGGCTTCAGAACAAGAATCAGGAGCAACTGTAACAACTTACTTAATATATTAAGATATAATATATTCTGCCTTCTCAGGGGCAGAGGAGACTGCCCTTGCTGTGTCCCTGGAATATTTTGTGGGGAGGATGGGAAGTGATGGTGAACTGTTGAGATGTAGCATCAAATTCTGCCTGTATTTTAGAAATGGGTGGTTAAGCTAATGGCTTTTCCCATTAGTTAGGAAACTTCGGCAGTTAGGAAAGCACAGAGTCCTAACGACTGGACCGCCAGGGAATTCCCCAGGAAACTTATGTTTAAATACACCGATAAATACAGTAATCTTCCCAAAGATGTTTGCGTTTTAAGGCTGGTGATTCTGTTAGCAGTTCGGGGTTACCTTACAAGAGAGGATCATAGGAGGTGGGAGGGCTCAGAAACTGGAGTAACAAAGAGCATTAGTGAGCCCTGTGGTCCTCTATGGATGTCTAGAAGTAACTGGTGAGAATGGAAGGAATTATGGTGGGGAGGGGTCAGTCATACCTATTGATTTTGTTGCGGTAAAAGGGATACCCACATCTGCTCTATTATCCTTAGCTGAGCTAGTGGGCTGGGACAAAACTTTTAACAATAATGCAAATGGATACATACTATAAAAGAAGTAAATGATAAGCTCTAATGAGGGGAGAAGGGTCATGCCTGACTTTGCTCACAAAGGAACTGTGCCATGCACTGTGCCCGTTGTAGTAGGTACTAAAGAAAGAAGAAAGGAAAGAGGGAGCAAAGGAAAGTTTGTGTGTTCAGGGGTTCCACTAAATTTAAAGCATCTGATCTAACATTTATTTCTGGGAAAGGACAAATGAAAAGAGAATCTGTGAATTGCAGGTCTTTGTTCTTGTTAAAGTGTTCAATTCAGTTAAATGCATTTTGCCTATTACTAATAAGATATTTTTGTTTGTTTCAAAAGCAGCTATTCTATTACTTCAGGGTTACTCTGTGGTAGTTTTCTGGTCATGGCAATAAATTACTAATTTGTATTCTTTCAAGTTATATAATAAAAGCAGTATTTCAGAACTTAATTTCCTCTTCCATACTTTATAGCATGGAATGCTCAGATATCTGAGTGTTTTATACAAACATTTGGACAAACTTGAAGGTCCTATTTTACTCCCCCTTTCCTGCTTCCTCCTCAAATCCCTCCACCCTGCCCACACACAGACACATACCTATCTTCCTGTGTCTCACCATTATGCTTCTGGAAGTTATATAGCTTTCTATCTGGGTGAGAAGGCAAAACAGACTCCAAACATTCCAGAAGATTTTATAAACTCTGCCATTTGCACATCTGGTATGTAAGATATCCATAGTGCTCTTTAATCAGCAACACAGATATCTGTGCTTCGGGCACTTGTCAGAGTTACACCACAAATTGACTGCAAATAGCCAGGTCTTGTCAAAATTTACTTGAACTTGGGCAAGCTAACCAGCCACTCTTACCTGTTCGCCAAACTCTTACCTGTTCGCCAAGCTCTGACCTATGTTAAGAAATATAATCAGGACACAACATGGCTGAATAATGTCATTCATCTTCCTGAAGTTAAAATTGGAATATGTGTAATATAAGAGAAATTCAGCTCAACAAAGATTCTTTGTGGTTGTCGGTAGCTTCCCCATGTATATATAAGTTGTTTGGGGTTCAGAACAATTGAGGGTAAGGTACACAGATTCCCCGTGTACCCCTCCCCCTCTCCCATGCACAGCCTCCTGCGTTTTCAACATCCCCCACAAGAGTGGTCCATTTGTAATAATATGAAACCTTTTCAAACTGGCTTCTTGCACTTGGGTGTTTAAGGTTCCCCCATGTCCTTTTAGGGCTTTGTCATTTCTTTTTAACACTGAATAATATCTCATTGTCTGGATGTACCAGTTGATTTATCCATTCAGCTACTGGAGAACATATTGGTTGCTTCCAAGTTTTGGCAATTAATAATAAATCTGCTATAAACATCCATGTGCAGGTTTTTGTGTGAACATAAGTTTTCAACCCTTTGGGTAAATATCAAGAAGCACTGTTTTTGGATCATACAGTAAGAGTATATTTAGTTTTATAAGAAAACACCATACTGTCTTCCAAAACGTCTGTACCATTTTGCATTCCCACCAGCAATGAATGAGAGTTGCTGTTGCTCTAGCTCCTCACCAGCATTTGGTGCTATCAGCATTCTGGATTTTGACCATTCTAATAGGTGTGTAGTGGTGTGTGTTTTGATTTGAATTTCTTTGCTGACATATGATATGGAACATCTTTATTTTTACGTGTCTGCCATCTGTATATCTTCTTTGGTGAGGTGTTTGTTAAGATCTTTGGCTCATTCTTCAATCAGGTTGCTTTCTTACAGTTGACTTTTAAGAGTTCTTTATATATTTTGGATAATAGTCTTTTATCAAATGGGTCTTTTGTAAATATTTTCTCTCAGTCTGTGTTTTGTTTTCTTATTCTCTTGACACTATCTTTAGCAGAGAAGAAGATTTTAATTTTAATCAAGTCCAGCTTATCAAGTATTTCTTTCATGGGTTGTGCCTTTGGTGTTGTATCTAAAAAGTCATCACCATACACATGGTCATCTAGGTTTTCTCCTATGTTATCTTTTTAGAAGTTTTGTAGTTTTTCATTTTACATTTAGGTCTGTGATTCATTTTAAGTTTTGTGAAGAGTATAAGGTCTGTGTCTAGATTCATTTTTTTGCTTGTGGATGTCTAGTTTTAACAAAGATTTTTTAATCTTTTGGAGAACTGTTTCCACTTATTGTCCACTTACCATGTAAATAACTTAATATCATGATCTATGAGATACATTAATCCTAGAGATCAGAATAAAATATATAGTTATTCCAAATGACTTTACCATGCTTTATTTAATGGACAACTAAATTATTCTGTTTTTCCCCTCAGTTGTCAGGAAACTTAGAGAATAATTTTGTATTATATTTCCATTTAGTACAACTTAACTAATAGATAATGAACAACAAAAAAGGGAAGAAGCTATAATGGGTGTTTCAGAGGAGACAGAGTAAATGGCCCCATCCACATTTTAGCCAGGATTACTGCCCAGCATACTTGTCAGCAGGAAAAGAGAAGCTAAGACTAGTGAACAAATAAGGTTGAGTAGGATGATATTACTGGTGGTTCTTAAAGACTGAATTAGAGGAGGCCAAGGAGGAAAAGAAAATATTTGGATCAGGGACTCTGCAGTCTGTATGGAGAAGATTAGCATTTGCCTTGGCTTTTATTGAAGGTTTGGAGAAGAGGAAAAAGTATTTCAGGTAGAAAAAAAGTAAATGAGCTATATAGGAATTATTAAGAAGTCTTATTTGATTGGAGCAAATGATGCTTGATATTACAAAATGTGAACGAAACATGGAAAGATAGGTTTTTCTTTTTATGGAGTATGGCTATGAAAGCTGCGGTGAAGAATTTCAGTTATTAATTCGTATCATTCATTTTCTTATCTTTCCAGTGAGATGTATTCTGTATGTTAATTTAAATTTTTCTTCGTAATTGTGTTTCCTGTTTTTAATAATTTAAGTTGCCTCAAATTCATTTTGATGGTAGCAAAACATAAACAACACAATGTACATATGTTGGTAAGGAAAAAAGACTCCAATAACATTAATTTTTAAAAATATAATTTAAAGCATCTGATGTAGAATAGAATGGGAACAAAATAACTAAATTTGTCTAGAGCCTCTATGAGCAAGGCTCTATGCAGAGTATTTTTCTATATTTTATTTATTCATCATAGAAATTTGGTTATTTGGCATTTTTTTCTCAGTTTTTATAAGAGATATTCTAAAGCCCAAATAAATTAAATGAGTTTCCCAGAGACCCACAACTCATAGGTGCTCAAAATCAGATTGAAAGGCTGAACTCTAACACTTATTTTCTTCCCATGACACTGCCATAATGAATATAACCTAGTGATTAATTCACCTAATTTTCACATTTAAGCTGAATGTCTGACATAAAGTTGATGCACTTTCATATAAATGTAACTTAATTAATACATATTCAGATTTTACATAAATACATAAAACTAACAGAAGAATCTAGAACAGCAGTCCATTTTTGTTTTGTCCACAACAGTGTTTAGTATAGATATAATTTGTCAACAAGTCAGCTGGTACAAAATGGAAACTTGGATGATGGTTGTATTTACTATTTCATTTTTTGAAAATTTTTGAGACAATTCATTTTGAGAATAGAAGTTGCATAGGTACACTTTCTGTACCTATTGAGGTTGTTCTGCGATTGTTCTCTGCAGATGTTGATTGACTACAGTCATCCTGGAAGTAGCCAAACAGCCTGATCTTGTTGCCTAAGACATCCTAGCATTTAGCAAATTCCAGACTTCAGGGACACATACCTAGAAAGACGTGGGAATTTGAGGTTCTCTGGACTGTAGAGAACCTCAAATTCCCTGCAGAGTCAATTCTCTGCTTGACTCTCTAAAGCTCCATTCTGTTCACCAAGACAAAGTAGGCTCATTGACATTAGTTCTTCCCGGGGTGCATACCTATGACTCGAAGGAAAAGGTAGTATCTCTCAATGTAGTATATTCATAATGACTGAAATACTCAATTCCTTCTCCTGTGCATTTATTTACATTTCAATGTGGAATGAAACAAGACATATTCTCTAAGAGGTGGTAGATGGACGGAAACCAGCCCTCCTCCATCATCTGCCAGTTCAACACCTTCAAGAGTTAGCAATTACTGCAGAATAAAGCTCAACTCCTTACCTTGACATTTACCATTTTCCATGTTTTGTCTCCATCTGTTCATTCTAATATTATCCCCACTGCAATTTTCCATGTATCTAGTATACACCTAAATGGAAATATTTATTTCCCAAAACATCCCTGTATCTTCTGGGTATGTGATTATAAACAAGAATGTCTGGGACCTTGCTCTTTCGGAACTTACCTTTAATCTTCTGGGTATATAAAGCAGTTCTTACAAGGCTTCACAGCCTGTGCATGTAGAAGGGACCACACCAGTAGCAGTAATAATCACATCACGCATTCCTCTAACTAGCAGACTGTTGTGATCCCTTCAGTCTTGCCTAGTTCTATCTGAGAAGTTCCAGAAGTTTCTCACTTGAACTCACAAATTGTCATTTTCACTATCATATGGCACTGACCATATTCTGTTTTGGATCCAGTGTTGACTCCTCCAAAGCTGTAAATCATTCACGTGCTAAAACAGCACTGATTTCCCCAAATCATTCGTGGTCCAAACAGAAGCAGGATAACATCCCTATTGCCCAGGTCACACTTTTCCACATAGGCACGAAAGTAGGTGGCTTGCCAACACGCATCTCGTAGAATCTCTCATAAAATACAGCTTCTTCCTTTCCTGCTTATAGCTCCTTGTCTCCATATAGCTGAAGTGATTACCTTTTAACAGTAAGTAATGAAGATATTTTCACAAGAAACCTACATTTCTGATTCTGTTTGAACAATATTAAATGGAGATATTTTCTTTAAAGTTATTCTGTACTTTGGTTACAAGTGGTCTGTTTATCTTTTAAATCTAGTATGTTAGTGTGTCAGGCAAATTATTTCATTTTTCTTACCTAATTTGAGAACAACTGTAGAAGAACCTAAACCAGAAAGACTTCCCTGTATTGAGAGGATTTAGTAGAATGCATATGAAATCATTTGAATATTAATAAAGTAAAATGGTCACTTATTGGATTTTGTCTTAAAGTCCATGGGGCCAGTCTAGGAGACAAATCTTTGAAATAGAGTCCAAGCTGCTCTTCCCAGCCCATCCTCCTTCATCTCCACCTAATACAATGTGAGAACCTATGTTGGTTCCTTCCTACCCCTTTGATCCCAATCCCTCAAGTCAAATGGTGCAAAATAAGTTATGTTGATTCATTCTATCAAAGGAACTCCGAAACACATCAGTAAGGAGAGGCTAGGCCATAGCTGGTACTCTTATTTTGGTTTTTTACATACATAACTTTTTATCCTTTTTAGCTTTATATTCTTTAGAAAAAAGAACTTGGTTTTATTCATCACTGTATCTCCAAGGATTCCTTGCACATAGAACACACTTGAAAAATGATTGTTGAATTGACTCCTTTTGGCCATATTTTGCTCACTAAACCCAATTATCTTAAATTAATTGCTACCATGTATATTTTATACCTAACCTCAGATTACTTAGGAAGGTATATAAACTCATACATGATTCCAAAACATAAAACTGGTTAGTTTTTGTTTTATAATAATTTTCCTACTCTTTAATCAAATGTATGATGTTGTGTAGACACTGCCTTAAAAGCAGATACTGAAAGCACTAGTATTATATTACAAGGCCATCTGATAGAAAAACAATTATATTAGTGTAACTCACATGATATTGGACAAGGAATGATTAAGCCATCAATTCCCTGGAGCTACTTCTGAGCTACTGCTGCTATAGGGATACAAAGGAAATATTATGGTGGCTATATTTTGCACAATGGGGGGATTCATTTTTGGAGGGAACTCTTCCAGGCAAAGTAGATTTAAAATAGCATTCTCAACAGAAGTAATAAACCTACAAGAGAATGCAGCCGGCGAAGGAAACATACTCAGAATTCTCAGAGAAACAGAAAGCTGAAGCCTCACAGTCTTTGCAACATTTTGCAGAATATATTGGAAGGAAGTGAAGCTTCCAGTAGACAACAAAACATACAACTTTTGCATTTAAAGTAGGTACTTTGAGACTAGGCATAAAAAAAATTAGACTTGGTAAGAGATACCCTGAAACAGCAAGTAGACATCCCAAGAAAAAGTAAGTTGGGACAAAGTAAGCTTCATTCACAGGCTGATTCTCCCAACTTAAATGAAAATATCCAGGGCTTCCCTGGTGGCGCAGTGGTTGGGAGTCCGCCTGCCAATGCAGGGGACGGGGGTTCGTGCCCCGGACCGGGAGGATCCCACATGCCGCGGAGCGGCTGGGCCCATGAGTCATGGCCGCTGAGCCTGTGCGTCTGGAGCCTGTGCTCCGCATTGGGAGAGGCCGCAACAGTGAGAGGCCCGCGTACCGCAAAAAAAAAAAACAAAAAAAAAAAACAAAGAAAATACCCATAGCCAATCTGGTCACATGTTATCCTCCTCTATTTATTGAAGAGGAATTGGAGGATGGTCTCAGAAAACCAGGCATGTATTTTAGAGCATTCCATATTGTAAACTACATATATTCCTCATTACAGCGTACAAGTTCATTTCTCTTAATGAATCCTTTCGTTGCCCGCATAAAGCCCTAAGGCAATGAATACCTTTGGTTATTATTATAAATATATAACAGCTGACAAACACCTCTGGTTATTATTATAAATATATAACAGACTGAATGGAACTATGGAAATTTCTAGTCAATATCAGTATGGGTGGAGTTAAATAGTGCCCCTTAAAGAATTCTGTCTGAATGAGGCTTCTTTCTCTCTGAATATGTCATGTTTTAAATGAATATAGGTCAGAAAAAAACTGTTTTGCAAAGAGTCTGAAGAAGCAGCAAATGTAAAATTATTGTATAAAGCCAAAAAGAAAAGTTATATAAGGTATTACACAGAGGGAGTGCGCTGTGGAGAAAGAAAATCTGCAAGGAAGACAAAACATGAGTTCTAGTCTTGGCTTATCTCTAACTAGTTCTTTGGCTTTGGTTAAATTCCTAAACCCAGAGTGAATCCTCGTTTACCCCTTATAAGTCAGAACAGACCACTACTGCAAGCTTATAAAGCCCTCTTTTCACCTTAAAAGCCATACTGTAGACCGTTTTCGTCGTCATTGGCATCTGGGGACCAATTCTTCCCCATTGTGCACAGATGACCCCCACACTGCTGTCAGAGCTGAGCTAATTCAGTAAGCTGCTCTTGACTAATACTATCCTACCTCAGTCTTTCACTGAGCACCACCCCATATGAGGGTAAACAAGGTAAGATGCACTTTTAAAAGTAAAACATTATTCATATAGCACCTTTGAGTCTTTAGCTGGTCTCCTGATGACTGATTTGAAATTGTTAAAAAGCATTTCAGGTAGAAACACACTGGTGACACTTTGAAAAGGACACTGTTGAAATGATTATTCATATTCTAAGAATATGGAATTAGTAGTGGTTCCAAAATGGGTAAACAAGTATTATCTTAAAATATTTTTGCTTGCACTTTAAAATGCATTCAGCTGTGTGCTATGTAAAAACAATTTTTGTTTTTCTAAAATAAAGACTTTTTCCCCAAGTAGACCCTGGATAACAACATATTTGAATATATTTTATCTATAAAACTAAAAGTTAGATATCTGCATATTTTAAAACATCTGTTTATAAATATTTAAATTTTAGGCTGTCAATAAAAATTTAAAAGCTCTTAACATACATATATATAGACTCAATAGTGCATATCTGAGGAAGAAGGGACTAAAAGATGATCTTATAGATATTTGATCTTATAAATGAGCAAACACAGATGAGAAAAAAATATTCTGATGTCCTCCCTGAAAGTTTTTTATACTAAATACCTAAAAAGTGTTGGTCTTTTGACTTACCAAACATATTTTTTTAAGTTTAACATAATAATTGCAGTTATTTCAGAGAACATTTGTTGTGTAACCTCAACTAACTGAAACAGAATTGAGAATTGGTAATTTAAAATCTGGAGTCAAAAAGTACAAACTTCCAATTATAAAATAAGTCAGTCCTGGGCATGTAATGTAAGAATGATGACTACAGTTTATAATACTGTATTGCATACTTGAAAGTTACTAAATGAGTAGATCTTAAAAATTCTCATCACAAGAAGAAAAATTGTAACTATGAATGGTGGCTGATGTTAATTAGACTTATTGTAATGATCATTTGGCAATATATACAAATATTGATCATTATGATTTACACCTGAAACAAATATAATGTTATATGTCAACTATACCTCAAAAAAAAGTAGAACAAAGAATCCTTAATGAACCAAAATGAGCTCATTAAATACTGACATTAAACTTCTTCACTTTATCCATAGGTGATCCCTCCGTCATTCCCTCAAGAAATATTTGCCATTGTTTCAGGCCGTTACAATAGTCTCACTTCTCATATTTTGCAATCATATCAAATTCAAAACAACAAATACAAAAATACTAATTAAACATATACTATAAGAAAGTCATTCAGTGAGTGTGTGGAGGTGATTTTTTTTTTTTTAAAAAGCTATTGCTTCTGCTTTTATGGAGGAATTGAGAACATCTGAAAGAGAAAGGACACTAACAGGATGTAGAGTACCTGCAGAATGACAGGATGAATGAGAAAAGAAAATTGTAGAAAAGTAGATGCAAGATCCTAAGTAGCATCATTTTCTGGGCTCTTTTGGTTTAATTTAACACTGCCTTGTACGTTTCGGAGTTCCTGAGCACATTTTCCAATACAATGTTTTGTAGTATTTGACGTTATAAATGATGGACTTGGCCATCAAGAAAATACACAATAAACTCTGTCCTCTGAAAAGGCAGAAAAATGTGGACATGTGGTAGACGTCTCTAACAGGGATCTCATCTTGAGCCAGGTCTGAGTCTAAATATAGAGGTTCAAGGATATTTGATTATGTCTGGGGAATGCTAGAGGGATCCCACAGTGTCAACCCACTAAAAGATCTCATGTAAGGGAGCTTTAAACAAAGGAAGATGTAGCCAAGTACAATACATTGACTCAATAATAAGCCTCACATGGCCACTCAGGTACCAACGCTCATGTCACTTCTGTGCATGTTCCATTGCTCAGTGCAAGTCACATAGCTACATCTAACTTGAAATGGTATGAAAGTACAACACTACCTTATGTCCAGAAAGAGGAGAATAAGAAATATTGGTGAACATCTGTACTTTGCCAGATAATTCCAAGTGTTAGCATAGTGTAGATGTAGAGAGAAATCCTCATGTGGTGGCGGGAGTGTAGACTGGTGCTGCTATTCTGTAGGACAACCTGGAAACACATACTTAAATTCAGTGTGTATATTGTCCAGCAGTTCTTCTAGGTATGTGGCTCAAACAAATCCTCACACAGGACCACAAGGGGATATGATCCCTCCTGTAAATTGCAGCATTAGTTGAGATGGTGATGAGTTGGCTACAATCTGGGTGTCTATCACTGGAACTGGATAGTCAACATGCTATGGCTGCACATGCTGGGGTACCATGCAACAGTCAGAAACCACAGACTAGATGTACATATAGCAAACTTGAAAGCATAGTAACGAGAGAAAAAAAATAGTTGTAATATATGGTCCAGAATGACATTTGTTCAAAAACACAACATATATTTCAAAATCATAGTTATAAGATCAAAAAGTTGTTCATTAAATACATTAGAGTTATTGACTATGAAGAGGGAATAGAAGTGAGTAATGGAGATAAAGGAGTATATATAGACATGAATAAATTTGAAAGGGACTTTGTGATGGAAGTGATTAAATCGATGACCTGGAATTAAGATACAACAAAACAAAATAAACAAGCAAAGCAAACAAATAAAACTTGAGGAAGTTATTTCAACTAAACCATGTACAAATCTCAACCCAAATATCATTGTTTTAGGGTTTCCCTCTCTGTTGTAGGATAACCTGGGGCTTTGGCACAATGAATACTCGGGCAGCTATCCATGAGCCCCTGGAAGGGCGGCATTAAAGATTTTAATACTCAAAAAAACAGAATGGAATAACCAGCAGGACCCTCAGAACCTAGTGGAGTGGGAATATCTAGCAGGGGCTGGGGCTAAGGAGAGGGGAGAAGGCAAAGTTCGTTTTGTGCCGTAGGGACAATGGCATAGTGGTGTCGCCATCTGGCAAAAATGTTGGAGCCCAGTGGAGCAGGGTCAGGGGCCATGCATCCAGGGGCAGGAGAAATGGGACTTTCCAGTAGAGTTCAAGGGAGAATGCAGCGTCCACTGGAGCAGTATGAAAACTATGTTAAATGTCTCTGCAGATACCTAGAAATAATTGGCAAAAACTAAGGGAGTGGAGGTTAGAACTACAGGACATCAGCAGAAGGGGATAAAGGAGTCTGTAAAACTCAGGTATCTCATTGTCTTGGGGAAATGTGGGTTACAAATAGTTAAAACAAAAATGTTGGTGTTAAAAAGAATATACTTAAGGTAACCAGAAAACCTCCTTACGTAAAATGTCTCATTTTATGACGATGTTCTGAGGATAAATGCAATTGGTTAAATGATTCAATTAATTCATCCTGACTTTTTCAATGAGATGCGAAAGTGTGGCCATTACAAGAGAAACTCTTAACAGTCAGCTTGTTGGAGATTACACTAATGGGAGAGGAAGGGATGTGTCTTTTCCTGAGAGCATAAATATATGCAAGCTGGGTATCTGTCTGCAGATTAGCACTTCAGAAAGGTAAGAGGGAGAGACAGCATCAGACAACTCTGTAAAAAAAAAAAAAAGGATTGGATTAATCCATTCTGTATGTCAAAGGGAATTAAGAAAGTATCTCAAAATCACACTGAGGCTGGCATCTTCAGTGACAGGAAGAATAGGTCCATTATTAATACTAAGATGGCACAAAGAAGAAAGGATGCTTGGAGAAAAATAATATAATTTCAGCTTTTGAAAAAAAATCATGAGTATTGAGGCTTAAAACATCCATAAGTCAAGGAGATAATTGAAAACACAGGGAGGGATGTCAAAGGGAAAAGGTATTACTTTGAAATGATGAGCTTGATTCCTTGGATACTTTTTGCTGCCACAAATCTTGATACTAGAAAGTTGGCGAAAAATGTCTCCAATTTGCCAAATATGTAATTACACATGTAGTTAAATATATAGCACACTCTTCTACAAATTCAGTATAACAGGCTCTAGTGTATATATGAAGAGTAGTGGAGTGATGGAAGGAAAATAAGAAATGGAACAGAAGACAAAGATTTCACCATAGATCAACTATCGGATGTCCTTTGGCAAAGAACTTTACCTCTGACCTTTAATATCTTGGGCTATAAAATGGAAATAATGACACTATATCTGACAAGAGTTGTTAACTACTCAAATGAAATCACATATTTAAAATTTTTTTTCTCAGTCTTAATGTGAGATAAAACATTAATTATTGATATTCTAAAATGTTCTTATAGTATTTCTTTTCCTATAAACTGTATTTAGTGAGACTAGCAAATTCTAGGATTGTCCACTGCAAAGCCCAGAGAATATTCAAGAAGCTTAATCTCAGATAATATACTATAACTGATGTTTCCTATAACAGTTACAAACATTGTTCCTGTTAAAGGGATCGCTAGAAAGAAGAGAAAGGTAAAGTTAGGAAAAGTGTTTACACCAGGCATCCATAGGCAAATCAAAGACGAAATGTCTCAATTATTGAGCCAAAATATAATCATCAAAGGGAGCTATAAATACATTTTAAAAAAATCTGAGATGTATTTAATTTTTGACTTTTCACACGAAACTTTAAAATCATATTAACACTTAAAGTTACATTTACATTTCAACTTTTACATTTCAACAGATTTTTGTATATTTTGGATATGAAGGAAAGCATCATATTTTAAAAATGTATATGTTTGCCAAAGTTGCACTTTTTTTTTAACCAGACCATATCTTAGATAATCAGTATGTCCCAAGATGAAAATCAGTAGAACAAGTGGTCTTGACAACCACAAACAGCAGAATTAACTGCAAGGACCATCTGGCAGATTGTAGAGAAATTTATAATAATAATAATAGTAATAAGAACAACAATGACAGCAATTTAATTAAAGCTAGTTGAATTGGTTGGCATATTAATTACACATTTCAAAGAAAGCAAGATGTGATTGAAACCCCTTGACCCACAGCATTAACCCACTGCATTCCACCTATGTAAAATTCTCATTATGACCCACAAGATCCCATTGGGTCTCATCTCTGTTCTTGCCCAATTGTCATCACACATCAATGTCACCTTTTCTCTCTTAATTCCAGCCACAAGGGCCTACACTCAGCCTCTTCGTGTACTATACTCTTTTTGTTTTCCAGAGACTTTGAGCACTCTGTCTACCATGTTCTTCCTCCTATGCTTTACCTAACTCTGACTTATTCTCATTTTATCTCAAAGTCACTTCATTGAAACTATCCCTATCCCTCCAAATTTGGCTGGATTCTCCTCTTCTCTCATGCTGTTCCATATGTTTCTTGCTAGCACTTATTTTTATGCTTATTAATGCCAGTTTCTCCAACAAAATAATAAATTCCTTAAGAGTAAGTCCACATATATTTTTCTCATTATTTTATCCCTAATACCTATTGATATGCTCGCATATAATAGGCAATTTATACATATTTATACATACACTACATTTATACATACATATATACATACACTATTAAGTGAAGGACTAAATATTTAGTGTCTAAATGGTAGAGACCCCATTTGATTCTCAACTCACAAGTAAATTAATTCATCCATTCCTTCTGGTAAATCCAAATGCTAAAAACTATTATGTAATATTTATTTTGTTGGTTGTGTTGAACTAGTTATATGAAATCCATGGTAGAAGGGAAATGACAAGGTTTATGTTCAAGGGAACACTTTCACTCAGTGTGTGGAGCACTTAAGGACAGGCTGCTTCATTTTCTGTTTATACTTACTCCCCATTTTTGTTACCTGTGGTGGGAGAGTATTCTTGTACATAAGCTGAGGATAAAGTTGCCCAAGTGTTTCAGTTTTTATATTTTTGTTTGTGTATGGTGTGTGTGCATGTACATGTATATATGTGTGTGAGAGAGACATCTGATCGATCGATCAATAGATAGATAAATCATCTGTAAAAGGTCTTGCAACGATTTCCAAAAAACAATTTGTACTTTCATTTGTGTGAAACTCAGAAATTCCCATAGCAGTCAGCACATAAGAACTAATCAATACCTGGCTTCCCTCCCAAGATCTGCTCCTGAGTTTTATTATACTGTGGAGCCACTGTGCTCAGACTAAAGTAAGATGCCCATTTTAAGGGTGCGCTCTAGATTTCAGGTCACACCAGCCACGCTGGTAAGATCTCCTTCAGAGAAAGGAGTGATAATAATACAGCTCCAGTACCATGTTTCATCATGATTAATCATTAGAAGTGTTTAGATCTATGGAGTTTTTAAAAACATCATGAATGAAGCAAAGTTGAAAAACTCTTCAACTGAGCCCCCTCCTTTATGGTTTGAAAATAAATAAGGGAAAGCAGCATGGTGAAGCAGGATTTACTTAAGAGATGAAATGCCTTTTTTTTATACCAGTGTTTTAACTAACACAACATCACACAGCTTATTAGTGGCAGGGTCAGTAATAAAAATTCTGCCTCCTGACACAGCCTGGTGCTCTCCTAATACACTACATGGCCCTGCATAAATCAGTTGGAGGTAGCATATTTTTCTAAAATGCTTTAGCATGAGAGAGAATGTATAAAATATATTAAGAATTTATCTGACTGTTCCTTCAATTTGAGACATAAGGACAATGTCTTCAGTGAACCAATGCAATAATCAATGTGTATTATATATCCTGAAGTTTCCTCTTGGTACTCTGCACAAAAAAGCTTTGAGATGGTATCTACATATTAGTAACCCTGCCTCTTCTCTAGTGGAAAAGCCACTGCCTAGCTGAAGACTTTTGTCATTGGTCCTTTCACCATCCAGGACACATGCTGAATAACAATTGCCCAGCAGATGATCCCGTAGCAGTTCCCAAGGTTTAGGTTTTTCATAATCAAAGTATTCCAAAAATTCAAGGATTGTAACAATTTAAAGTTCTTAGTCTCTTCTGGAATGTTTCAAGTAATTAGAAAATGTTTCTGACAATAATTACATTTTTAATGAGAACATTTTTTCATATATCATATTTTTAAAGTACTCAAACTCATATGAACATACACATGTCCCTTCACATTTCCTCTCCTACTCCTGTTCCAGGAGTACTTTGTTACAGCTGTCCTAGAAAACTAATACAATGACCCTGTCAAGATTTGTTTGATTAGGTGGATCCATATTAAATGCCATTTTTTAAATCAAAGGTAGTCAAATAATGGCAATTTCATATGACTAGCCTATACACATTAGTTATATACTAGACATTTCTATGACTTGTTATCTAGAAAAGAGGTTTCACAACTCGAGGAGAGAGAGAAATTAGCAAACTTTAAATCATAATATCAATACTGTAGTCCTTCTTACATGAGGGCATGTTGAGAATGTAAAAACATGTTCTACTATCTGACTTGTTCAGCACCACAGAAATGCATCTATAACTTTATTACTTACAGATTTATTTCTGAGATACTTGCTTGACCAATTCCATATGAGGTAAACAGTCTTTTCACTTTTCTGGATCTGACCTCATAATTCATTTTTCTGATCATTGATCTTACTCCTTTACCCCCTGAACCCGAAATACTCGTAGTCTTTTTTTTTAATCTGGAAATATCTTCATTTATGGGTGTCTAGTATACTGAGTTGTTTAACTATTTAGAACTGTGTAGTATACAAAATGACATCACATAGTACACTGAGTGGTAGATATGTAATTTTCTAAGGATGAAGTGTTCAAGATGTAACTACCATAGAAGGGTTTCTATGTGAGAGTAAGATTGATAATACAAAATCAGTTGTAACTTTCAAAGGTAGAATGAGCAATGTTTATACAGACCATATTGTTATGGTTCCAAACATGTTACTGCTCCCAGTAGTGATGCAATGACAGTTTGTAATAGCATTCACAGTAACTGGGTGCAAATTAAAGTGGGCTTTGAATAAACGAAAGTAATTGGGGCATTCCTTCATCAATATTTATTATTTCCTGATGAAAATGTGGAATATCTAGGCCATTTTCCCAAGATTTGCTGGAATACTGTTCAGAAAGTGACACATCCTTTAAAACCTATTACAAAGACTAACCAAACTTAATGTTAAAGGATGTTTTCTTTGTCTCGTCTAATTTCCTCCAGCTATTTAAGCTTCTTTTAGTCAGCCTGTTCTTTCTCATATTTTAATTGGTTCTCACAAAGGATATTCTTAACATGGATTTTCAAGGAACCAAAGTTCCACTTAAGAAAGTTTGGAGGCCAAGTTTCAAGGCCTGAATGTTAAAGGAGAACTCGAAAGCAACAGTAAAAACAGCAAGATTGCATTTGGATTACAAGATGATCAGAAAGAAGAACAAATAAACATCTGACGGGAGAATCATAACATTCCTTTTGAACTTTGCATAAAATGTTTTCTATTTTTCTCCATGATATCTTAGCAAAGGGAACAATTTAAAATTTTGTGTCTATGGATAAAATCTGAAAAATGCTGAGCTTCCAAATACAGTATTTTTTATAGGCTTTTTTTTTTTTTTTTTTTTGCGGTACGCAGGCCTCTCCCGTTGCGGAGCACAGGCTCCGGACGTGCAGGCTCAGCGGCTTTGGCTCACGGGCCCAGCCGCTCTGCAGCATGCGGGATGCGGGATGAGGGATGCGGGATCCTCCCAGACTGGGGCACAAACCCGTGTGCCCTGCATCGGCAGGCGGACTCTTAACCACTTTGCCACCAGGGAAGCCCTAAAGGCTCTTTGAAAGCAGAAGTGATTGAGATTCTACAGCTTACCAGGGAAGGATTTACCTTTCTGGTGTCTTCAGCATTCTTAAGATTTGGGAGTTTTTTGTATGTCTCATATTGCGCTTCCTAAATCTAGTTGGAACTTGGACAAGTACTGAATTCTTCAGAGTCCAAGGAATTAAACAGAACAGGAATTAAGGGTTTTGATCATATAACAGGCAAAATTAACCTACTGTCTTTAAGAATGTTTCAGGAATTAGAATTTTTGAAGAACAAATGTTTCTAAATTTTTTAATCTATGAAATAATAATTTTCCTTAAAGAAGGTTTCCTCAGTGTTTTATCATGAAAAACCGTGCTTTTATTACCTCACAAAAATTGTTTCATATACAAAATCACTATTGTGAATACTTACTATGTCTGAGAAATATATACATGGATTTTTTTATCTTACCCTTCAAATAGCTCTGGGAAGTAGGTATTCTCTTATTCATTTAAAGGATGAGAAATTGCAGGATAATAGAAATTAAGTAACTTGATGATGGTTATAAAGACAATGAGTGACCAAACCACAATTCAAGTCCCATGAATTTATCTCACTCCCACTCTATGAGAGCAAGCATACTTTGAATTAGGTGTCCAGAAATAATCTTCTGATATTTATAAATGCAATTAAAATAATTAGCCTGTGGGTAGGAACATATTAGTCTTGTCCCTTGAATCCTTTATTAAGGGGTTCTGTTTTACAATAAATGAGAGTATTTTCACTGTCAATATTCCAAAACTTTAATTTAATTCACATTATACTAATTTACATAGCAATTTTATTCCAATTCCTATTTTGCTTATTTGACAAAAAAATTCTAGTAACTAGTAAAATTTACTTTAGGATTCATCTAGGAATACAACTCACCCTATTGATAGTCTTAGGCATCCACTGATATGTTGAAGCATAGCTTTAAACAAATATTAGATATAAAATCTACGATGTATATCATAGTGAAGGACGGTAAGAGGCTTTGTTCATTTATTGATAGGAAATATCAATTGTGTTGTGGAGGCTAAATATTAGAAGGGAAAATAAGAGTGATGTAGTAACTTGAGTAAATTAGCCCCAAAATTATTCTCATTAGAGCATGTGTGTGTTTGCACGCATGTACGTGTGTATGTAAGATGAAAATATCATCTCTGGTAAGGGAATAGTAAGATGAATATTTTAAATACTGTCAGTGAGAATAATTGTTGCTTCCGTGTCAATAAGAAAGTATGTTGCTTCACTATATATACGTGTGCTTAAAAATATTTGCCAATTGTCTTAAAATATTAAAAATTTTTGACCACATAATTGAATTTCTAGAAATCTCTTAGAATAAAAATAATCAAAGGTGCAGACAAAACTATGTACAATTTCTGATTGTGGTATTATTTTATATAGCAAAATGTTGGAAACAATTTTATGTCCCACGATAAGATAATGGCTAAAAATTATGCTAGCTTCATATTATGGATAATTATAGAAAAATTGAAAATTATATTTTCAAAAATGTTTGATGGTATGATTAAGAGTAAATTATAAGAGTACCTACAGTATGAACCCATATGTATACTTGCTCATAGAGAAAATGGAAAAAAATTCCCCAATATTAATAGTGCTCATCTCTAATACATTTTATTTTCTTCTTTGTTTTTATTTCAAAGAATTGGGGGATTAAGTACTGAATTTTTAACAAAAATAAATTATCTTTAAAAATAGATAAGTTTTTGGGAGGAGGTGCCCTTAGGGGTTAGAATGGAGACCTCAATAGGATGATTCCCAAAAAAAAAAAAACAACACCCACCATAAATGCACATCACCATGTGGATATAGCTGCTCATATCCACATTCAGTGGCATTGCTTTATGCCATTCAGGTGGTGCCTGAGCACTTTGCACATGCCTCTGTTTGGAGAACTTCTAAAGGAAGTGATGCTACAGAAAGTGTGATGATTATTTTTTTTCTCATTTATCTGACAACAATTTTAGATTTAAGTATTGTATCTCAGTGGAGCTAATGCACTGGGCAGAGTGGTTCTAAGAGAACATTTCCTGAGTTTCTAGTTTGAGAGAAATATCTTACATACATTATTCTTTTAAGCAGCGCAATAACTCATTTTACAGCTTAGAAAGCTGAAGCTCTTGGAGACTATGTAATTTGCCTGTATAAGCATGGTGAGTGAGAGGCAGAATTAGAAGGCTGTATTGTTTCTACTAATATACTGCGGTACTGCCTTAACAGAATTTTCCATAGCATTTAAGCTGTATTTGTACTTGATATCAGAAATATAATTGTCCTGGTGTATAATTTTAGAGAGAAATTGAACTGACAGACACACCTATAAAGTAAAATTGGGCCAACCTATGCTTTTCTAAGATAGTCCTCACACTCTAGATGGAGAACATAGCCTGTGTCATTAAATTTGCATATATAATAGAAAAGTTTCTGAACTAACTCATTCTTGAATGAATACAGGCAGGCCCACACTGCACTTTCTTTTGTTTCATACACGAAAATAAAAGTAAAATATATTTAGACTTAAATCAGTAATTACTCAAACCTATTGCATTTTACCTCTGTAAATCCCGATAGCCCTTAATATAAAACTATATACAGATATTGTTTATTTTTATCTATTTATGCCCACAAATTTATGATAAAAATACAGATAAATTCTATACCACTAGATTCAAAGAGAAATGAAACACAAGATTGACAGCAAAGGGGAAGATTTTATTCCATCTGTTAGAAATATGCTTTGAAGAGATCTGCCTATTTTTCAATTCACAGTGGGACTCTTTCAAGGTAGCAATTCAAAGCTGTATTTATCATTTTGGAAAAATCACAGCAAAATCCCTGCTTGCTGATTTGTTGTTGTTGAAAACTCAGTTCTTTTTTTTTTTTTGTACTAAATACTTGAATATACAGCACATTAAAGAGCTGCTAAGTCTAAATCCACTATTTTAATTAATGCTGAATAGCAACACTGAGCTGTCAACTATTGCTATAGTTGACATCCTTCTCCAACTACTCCAGAATGTTATATTAAAGGCCTCAGGAATTACAATGAAAACAAATGCCATAAGGCTTTTCAAAACTCTGTCCCAGAAAATTAAAGCCACGCGCCTGCTCTTCAGAGCATTACGGAGAGATGCATTGGCTGAGATGGAGAATATATCTCTTTAATGTGAGCGGCTAGAAAAACTACGGTTGAACTATGCTAAATAACCCTCCTCTGAAGATTGAAAAACAAATTTAGGGTTATTTAATCATCAAAACCTATTCTAAAACAGAAAATGACGCTTGTAGATTTAAAATCATTATGCATTACTTTAAAATATAATTTGGCACAAATAGCATTATGAATAAGTAAAATTAAGTCTCCAGTTCTCCTTTAATACTCTTTTAATAGAACAAAACAAAGCAAAACATAACCCATCTCAACTAGCTTCTTTTTCCAAAGCTATAGTTTAGAAAGGAAAGCTGTAGAAAGGTTGCTTCCCTTTGATGGAATTCTGTTCATTTAGATAAGTACAAATGATGATATTTTGGTATTTAAGGAGTAACATAACTAAAATTTTAAATGCTCAATATAAATAAAAAATGAGTTACCTTAATGTTCTCAGATATTTTTTCCAATTTTATATTTCAATAATTTTTAAAAATTAGATTTAAAATATATTTATTTGAGAACTGACTGTAAAGTTTTGAATAACTGTGATAACCTTTCCCAATAAAATTATGAGTGGAAATGATTTGGACCAGGAAATCCAAAATGGATTATCCTAGTCTAACCCAGTGCTTTAGAGATGATTAAACTGATGCTCCATTATTGACAATTCTGAGAATGTGACACCAAGGTCCTACCTCTCCACCTAGTACTCTTTCCGCTCTCCCACATTGCCTCCACCTACGCAATAAATACGAAAGAAAATATTATTTATTTAACTTGACTCCCTTTTTTGAAAGTAAATGCTCTAAAACTTCAAAAGGGTAAGCTTTTTGTTTGTTTCCTTAACACCTCCCTCCTTGCCCAGTAGCTATGAGCCAAAAAGAAAATTTTGTAATGCATGCTCATTAGGCATGTTATAGACCAAAAGTGAGTAAAATATGCATTGTTTCTTTTCAGGATTTGAGTTCAAGACAAAACTCAATAAGGCACCAATCTGCTTTTAACTCTTTATTCATTACAATGATGTACTGAAATAACAGAGGTCAAAATGGTAACATTTCCATAAAAGGCTCCTCAGTGGGATGCATTAAATTGATATTTCAAGGCTAGAAAATATGAAGTTGTTCTTGTTCATATAGGGAACTATAATATTTCAACAATGTTTTTAGGAAACTAGATAGGAAATAAGTCAAGGTAACTAACTCAATAGAGGACCTAGGAAATTACTTAGTGGTCATAACTATTCCATTATAATTAGTGAGACTTTTCTATTGCAATTAGACATTTGTCAGTGGTTGTCATGCCAATACAAATATTACCCTATATCCTCTGCTCTATTACCTATCTGATCAAGTAACAATGGCTTAGCTACACATAAAGCTTTCAGAGGGAGAGATATGGGATATTACTTGTTTTTATATTTCACTCTCAAAGAATAAAATGGAAAATTAACTTTGTGTTTTTGTTTGGAGAGGACTAAGAGAGAATGATTGGAGCCCTTAACAGAGGAAGCTCCATTTGACTTTTTTATTTTCTTCTAATTTTTTCATGAATTGGGGATAATTGTAGGAAGTTGAAAATAGTGGCACAGAACTTCAGAGATTTCTGATTTTTAAATGCATTTTAAGCTGTTGAACTTTTTTCCCAAAGAAAATCTTAAGCAGAGCTCTGATATATAAAAAGGTAAGTGTTGAGCTTTTTTCTCTGAAGTGGATTGGGAGAGCTCAGAGTCCAGGAAAAGCTAACCCCTTGTCTCTGTCCGACATTGGCATCTTTGCAGAATCCCAGGGCTCTGCAGAATGCAGCTTTAAAAGTGTGGTTTAGAATCATACAAAAGACTAAGAGAACAAGTGAAGGACTTAGTCTACAAGTGTCATTTCTTTGTGAGGCTAATAAAGGTTATTTATGGTAGAGAAATAAGTCCTCAGGAAGTCTGATGCATAGAGATAGAAATTTGAGCTCAAATGGCCTAGAGCTTTTGACTAAACCTAGAAATGAAAATGAACTTTCAAGAAACATTCTAAATGAAGTAGTACATATCATAGCTGGATTAAGTTTAGAAAGAATGATTAATGAGAATAGGAATCACTAGCTACTTTAACAGCTGTTCCTCTAGTAATCAAATAATATACATCCTTTTAAAAATTATTTATGTGTTTGGAAATTTCTGTGTCTGAAAATAATTGTCCAGGACAAAAAATAAAATAAAAGCCTAAGCTCTTAACATTGGCCAATACTTTGTAGACCAATAAAAGACCAAGATATAAAACTAAAAATAATATGTATCAATGAAGAATCAATCTTAACATCCATATTAAATCATTGAGGGAAGTATGAAGTCCTTCCTGGAGTCTTTTCCACATTAGGAATGAGTTATATTAATGGAAATTATTAATATACTTAGTAGATTGGTCAGGGTATTGGCATATTATTAGCCCATATATTTAGGTCTTAGGAAGATCTTTATTATGTTTCTTTTCTCCAAAAAAGAAAATGGTGGAAGAGAAGCTGTGTTCCATAGTATCCATTCTCCTTTTTTCTAAGTTTTTTTATTTTTCTTTTTAATTTAATTTGGTGACCAGGACACATGGCCGTTTAGCTAGAGACTGTATTTTCTATTCTCTCTTGGCAGTCAGTGACTGTGTTTGGGCCAGTGGGGAACTGCAAAAATATGTGCACCTTCTAGATTATTGCCTTGAAGATAAAGCTGCTCTCCCAATACATCCTTGTTTCTCTTATTCTTGGCCAAGAACAGCAGCTAGAGCAGATCTTAGACCTGAAGATGGAAGCCACATTTTGATGATGATATAGCCACCTGACCAATCAGAGTTCTTATGGATCACACTCTTATCACAAGAGAGAATATTCTTCTATCTAATTCAAGACCTTGTATTTTGAGGTTTCTTTGTAATAAATTTTCAGCCTATGCCTTAGCTAATAAAGAACTTGGTGTCATAAGAGGTGTGCTGCCATAAAAAATATGTGGCATTGTTTTAGCCATTGAGTTGTAGGCTACAACTTATACAAATACTGCAGGTTGGAAAGCTAATGACCTTTCTTATGGCATGGCAACCTATTTACTAAAACTGTCAATTGTAAAGAAAAAAAAGGTCATATCTACAAATTTGGTTATAGTAAGTGAGATTAAGAAAAGGCTAAATATTTGTCTGTGTTAGCTGCCTCTTGATACTTTTAGCCAAATACAAGAGAGAAAAGCTTGTGTAAGGATTGCCAGTGTTTGTGTAGAGATAAAAAGGAATAGACCTTGCTAAGAGAGTGTCTGACCAAAGTCTAAACATTAACTCGACCATATATCGGTATCTTTTATAAAAGGGAAATCCCTTGCTTGTATGTCCCAGTTAGCAGAAGATAAGACTTTGCTATAGACTGAATGTTTGTGTCCATCAGAAATCCATATGTTGAAACCTAACCCTCAATGTGATGGTATTATGAGGGGGGAGGAGGGTCTTTGGGAAATGATTAGATCATGAGGGTGGAGCCCTAGACAGTGAAAAGAGAGACCCCCAGAGAGCTCCCTTGCTTCTTCCATCATGTGATGACTCAGTGAGAAGATGGCTGTCTATGAACCAGTAAGCTCTCACCAGACACCGAATCTGCTGGTGCCTTGATCTTGGACTTTCCACCTTCCAGAACTGTGAGAAATAGATGTTTTTGGTTTAAGCCATCTAATCTATGACATTTTTGTTATGGTAGCCTGAGCAGTCTAAAACTTGCTCAGAGCCCTTCTCAAAAACCTCCCATTTGTATTCCACAGTCAGACAACAGCAGCTCTGCCCACTTAAAAAGATCAGATAAAATCACAGTAACTTCTCACCAAAACTTATAGTCTCAGAAAGATAGTCCTTAGAACAGAAACTGGAAAATAGAAGTGAGGAATCTTCAGGTCTAAGAACTGTTTAAGAAAGATCATCAAGTATGAGAATTTTTATATGGAATCTGATTGGAAAGCAAATAGAAGCTTCACTAAAGTTTTGAGGGGATGAATATGGCTTAAAAATATAAAAGCCACAAGTCTGGCCAACAAGCAAGACCTTAGGTTTCCAAATGTGTATCAGCCAGAAGTGAAAATTATATAGCCTCCAAAGAAAGCATACTCTCCAAAACTTACTTTGGTTTTGGCCACAATGTATAATATTAAAGGGAAAACTTCAGAGGGATCCAGATGTTATGAAAGAAAATGGCCAAGAGAATGATCCGAAGGAACAAAAGCAGGGAGAGCTAAGCAAGGAATGGGATATTTCAAAGTTCCTACACACCAGGATCTAGCAGTTATAGACCACTAAGTGCTTTATGTTTTCTATTTTTATCTCCATGAATGAGTTATTTTTTACTCCATTATTGTGTATTAGATGATGGGCCTGAGTGAGGCTTATCTCTTAGTTTATAGATGAGGTATCACAAGAAGAGAATGGCACATTAGTAAGAGATTGTGGGCTTCAAACTGGACACAGAAAGTGCCATGTGGTGACTCCACTGAGGATGATGAATATGTTCTGTGTGTCCAGAAAAAGGGGCAGACTTCTGTCAACAATCCCCAAATATCTATTCTGCTTTTATCTCCTTTAGCAGTTGATGTATGTTTAAGGCACAGGGGCAGACAGAAGGATACCCAGAGATTATGCTTCGTAACAGTGTTAGCAACTAGGGTAGCCATGTGATTAAGTTTGCGCCAATGGAATATGAATGAATATTAGATATGAATGAATGAATGAACATTGAAAACTTCCCCTAAATACAGAGGGGAAATGCTAAAACTAAAAAAAGGAAAGTGTATGAATTAGAATTATGATATAATGAGAAGAATCACAGTTCCCCACTTAAGCTTTGAATTATACCATAAAATTCTCTCTAAAATGTCATCACATCTCCCCAGTGAACTAACAATCGGTTGATAATTTAGATTAGTTCATATAATTTGAGTTATTACTGATTTCTAACTTTAATCCAATTAGAAGGAAAAGTATTTTATTTGGAATTAAGCATTTTTATTCTTTTTGTTTCTTCATGCTTTGCAAATTGAGCATAAATTAGAAAAAAGGCATGCTAACAATTTGGTAGCAGACCCAAATTAGTTTTTGCTAGTTCAAATTTTGAACATATACTCTAGGTATTAAATTCTTTGTTTTTACTGATATTTAGAAGTTATCAATATAATTTTCATTCTAGTTGACATGGTTTATTTAATTATGTTTCAGCATTTAAAATTGCAAGATTTTCTCAGTATGTTCTTTTTAAATTTCATAGAAAAGCACAGGTGCAGATGGTCCATTAATAGCAATAAAAGGGCAAATTAAAATTATGCAAAACCCTTTGGAAAGCAGTTCATTCCACAGCTATCTCAAGGAAAGTGTGTTTAAAATCTAATGTAATAAGACTTCCTACTGATATGACAAGTCACCCTAAAAGAAGTGTTGTATCATCTGAATTATCTGCTTTTGGCAAGAAGGACAGACTACCTAATTGATTTTAATAAACAATAGCTATGAATAGTATTTCAATCTGTCATGATTAAATTTTAATTCCTTATATGATTTGATAGACAATAACATTCAAAACCACAAGTTTCTGAATCCTCTGTCTACTATCTACTAATGTCTCCCTACTGATATGATAGAATTTTTCTATTATCTAGGATTA
The DNA here is from genome assembly GCF_008692025.1 of Phocoena sinus. Lineage (NCBI taxonomy): Eukaryota > Metazoa > Chordata > Mammalia > Artiodactyla > Phocoenidae > Phocoena > Phocoena sinus. The sequence continues at coordinate 29,100,144 of NC_045772.1, read as the reverse complement.
TTATGCCCATTAATATTTCTGTAGGAGTGGTGGTTTAAGAAGTTTTTGGTTGAATCAGGCACTGTGATGCAATGGATACCAATAAACTTTGGAACGAAAATACACAAGGGTTCAAATCTCTCCTCTACTCTTTGTTATTTGTGTCTGTTTGGGTATATCTCAATCTTATTTTTCACATATAAAATGAAAATAATTCGTAATAAGCCTTTAAAGAGTTGTAAAGATTACAATTATAGATGTGAAAATAATTCAAATATTTTAAAGTCCAAGCAAATATTAATTAGTATGATATATCCAGATTAGGACGAGAGGAGGCAAGGTAAACTAGAAGACTTTAGGTTAGAATCTGACCCAAGTGACTGTCTTCGAGTTAATTTTCTTAGAGGTATGAGGAATGAGATGAAGAAAAGCTTGTGTCAATGGCAGAAAGGAAGAACAATGACAACAAATTTCTGAAGAGGAATAGAAGAGATGAATGGAGAAGCAAATTGGAGAAAGAGCCAGTGAAGCAAAAATGGAAGAGCATGCTTAAGGAAAGATATTTGAGCAAATGAATAAAACCTTTTCTACTGATGCCTTGTCAGAATATTAACACGGGAGAGGAAAGACTGTGGCACAGTAAAGAACCCTGATAGATTACTCTCTGGCAGAAATTTATTCTGTCGATACCCCCAGCTGTGACCTTATCTACATGACTAAAAGGATTAGGTTAAAACTATACAAGACAAATCCCATTCTTAAAGTAATTAGCCAGTAGATGTGGAAATGTCATACTTCAATGAGAATTTATTTTTGGAGATGGAGGACCAGAGATACTTCAAGCAAGGAGCAAAATCAGATTATATCTGATCAACAAAGAAGATAGCTGTGTACCTTCAAGTTTCTGGAGCAGGTGTGCAGTAATTATAACATAATTAATTTCCATTGTCTGTGTGTGTGCGTGCATATGTGTGTGTTCTCAGGATTTTTTCTTCATTTTATTCAACAATTTAAAAGAACCTTAATTTCCTGGAAGTTGTTTAGAGTTTATTATACACCAGGATGCTGAGATGCTGTTTAGAGTAACTTCCTTTGTTGTTTCTTATAATGCTGCAGTTGAATTGCATTCCTTGTACAAAATGTATTTAAGATTTTTCTAAAAATAAGGGAAAACGAGTCTGTAGTCATAGCACAAAAGGAGCTGTATAGTGAGCAGTCTCATTTCTGATATGACTATAGAATTCTGATATGAAGTCAATCCAAAGATGGGTGTTTTTCCTAGGGCCCATTTTCTCTTAGCTTATCACTTAAAACCCTTTGAAAGATTTCACAGGGATTAATGGGCAGCACCCAGGGAGGAATTGGGTCTGTTTCAGCACTTCTGAGCTTGGCTGGCACAGACTTCATTCTTCAGTGTTCTGGGGTACTAAGCACACATTTTTAGCCTTCATCACCATCCTAAAGAGATGAAAGCCCCTTGAAGTCAGTGGGAGATTCATTTTAAAATTAGTTCTGTAGGAAGCAGAGTAATTTGAGAAACTAGGCTGCAGATAGTATTTGAATAAGGCAGACACACACAATGCCAACTTTGTTATTTGAATTCTAGTTTTGGTGTGGGTGGCTGTGTGTGTGTACAGGACACATTGTGGGAAATGTGCTTTTGAGCTATTACATTGCTTCAGAAACTTCAATAATTCAGTAAGACTCTCAGCATTTATTTATACAATACCTGTATGCACATAATTTTGCATAAATATCAAACCTGATGCCCATTAAGAACAGACTCAGAGTAAGCTCTCTGTATGCTTGTGTGTATTTTTATCCTCAAAGTATGGTTTGTTTATGTTAGTTTATGGTATGGTTCTCATTGGAAGCAACTGATATATCAAAAGAAGATATTCAAGACAAGATTTTAAGAACCTAAACTGAAGCAAAAATAAGGAGTACCATGTATTAGGAAGAAACCAGGACATGTTGTTCATCTCATACCTCAAACTTCCAGCAGTAGCTAAGTTGAGAGAAGATATTAAGAGTCCACACAATGTAATTCTCCTTTTACTGCATGGCAGGAAGGAAAGAGAAAAACAATTTTTGAAACTCCCTCAGTAATTGACATGTCATAGAAAAGATGAGAACACACTATTTCAGTCTTGCATTCCACATTGGATCAGTCGACTTTCACAAAAGTGTGTAACCCTTCCTGTCCATTTCCTTCTTGGAACCAGTTTAGTAATAGCAGTGGAACAGCTCCAAAGGGTAAGTTATTGAGGGAGCTGTAATCAGCAAGACAGACCCTGGGAAAGAATTGTAGAAGAGACATTTTCATAGATGCCTATGAACAGAGCTAACAAAGGCAGCTATGAGGAGGAAAACGTGTAGGTCTTCACTAATCAGATTAGAAAACTGAAGATCGAAGATAAAGAAAATTGATAAACGTTTAACCAGACTCATCAAGAAAAAAGGGAGAGGATTCAAATTAATAAAATTAGAAACGAAAAAGGATAAAGTGCAACTGACAACACAGAAATACAAAGGATCATAAGATACTACTACAAGCAACTATATGCCAACAAAATGGACTACCTGGAAGGAATGGACAAATTCTTAGAAAGGTACAACTTACCAAGACTGAACCAGGAAGAATCAGAAAATATAAACAGACCAATTGCAAGTAATGAAATTGAAACTGTAATTAAAAATCTTCCAGCAAATAAAAGTCCAGGACCAGATGGCTTCACAGGCAAATTCTATCAAACATTTAGAGAAGAGGTAACAACTGTCCTTCTCACACTCTTCCAAAAAATTGCAGAGGGAGGAACACTCCCAAATTCATTTTATGAGGCCACCATCACCCTGATACCAAAACCAGACAAAGATATCACAAAATAAGAAAATTACAGACCAATATCACTGATGAACACAGACACAAAAATCCTCAAAAAAATTCTAGCAAACAGAATCCAGCAACACATTAAAAGATTCATACACCATAATCAAGTGGGATTTATCCCAGGGATGCAAGGATTCTTCAATATATGCAAATCAATCAATGTGATACACCATATTAACAAATTAAAGAATAAAAACCATATGATCATCTTAATAGATGCAAAAAACGTTTTTAGCAAAATTCAACACCCATTTATGATAAAAACTCTCCAGAAAGTGGGCATAGAGGGAAGCTACCTCAAAGTAATAAAGGCCATATATGACAAACTGACAGCAAACATCATTCTCAATGGTGAAAAACTGAAAACATTTCCTCTAAGATCAGGAACAAGACAAGGACGTCCACTCTCACCACTATTATTCAACATAGTTTTGGAAGTCCTAGCCACAGCAATCAGAGAAGAAAAAGAAATAAAAGGAACACAAATTGGAAAAGAAGATGTAAAACTGTCACTGTTTGCAGATGACATGATACTATATGTAGAAAATCCTAAAGATGCCACCAGAAAACTACTAGAGCTCATCAGTGAATTTAGTAAAGTTCAGGATACAAAATTAATGGACAGAAATCTCTTGCATTCCTATACACTAACAATGAAATATCAGAAAGAGAAGTTAAAGGAACAATCCCATTCACCATTGCCACAAAAAGAATAAAATACCTAGGAATAAACCCTACCTAAGGAGACAAAAGACCTGTACTCAGTAAACTATAAAACACTGATGAAAGAAATTAAAGATGATACAAACAGATGGAGAGATATACCGTGTTCTTGGATTGGAAGAATCAATATTATGAAAATGACTATACTACCCAAAGCCATCTACAGATTCAATGCAATCCCTATCAAATTACCAATGGCATTTTTTGCAGAATTAGAGCAAAATAATTTACAATTTGTATGGAAGCACAAAAGATCCTGAATAGCCAAAGCAACCTTGAGAAAGAACAGAACTGGAGGAATCAGGCTCCCTGACTTCCGACTATACTACAAAGCTACAGTAATCAAGACAGTATGGTGCTTGCACAAAAACAGAAATATAGATCAATGGTACAGGATAGCAAGCCCAGAGATAAACCCATGCACCCATTGTCACCTAATCTATGACAAAGGAGGCAAGAATATACAATAGAGAAAAGACAGTCTCTTCAATAAGTGATGCTGGGAAAACTGAACAACTACATGTTAAAGAATGAAATTAGACCACTCCCTAACACCATACACAAAAATAAACTTAAAATGGATTAAAGACCTAAATGTAAGACCAGACACTATAAAACTCTTAGAGGAAAACATAGGAAGAACACTCTTTGACATAAACCACAGCAAGATCTTCTTTGACCCACCTCCTAGAGTAAAGAAAATAAAAACAAAATTAACAAATGGGACTTAAAAGCTTTTGCACAGCAAAGAAAACCATAAACAAGATGAGAAGACAACCCTCAGAATGGGAGAAAATATTTGCAAACGAAGCAACTGGCAAAGGATTAATCTCCAAAGTATACAAACAGCTCATGCAGCCCAATATCAACAAAAAACAACCCAATCCAAAAATGGGCAGAAGACCTAAATAGACATTTCTCCAAAGAAGACATACAGATGGCCAAGAGGCACATGAAAAGATGCTCAACATCACTAATTACTAGAGAAATGAAAATCAAAACTACAATGTGGTATCACCTCACATGGGTCAGAATGGCCATCATCAAAAAATCTACAAACAACAAATGCTGGAGAGGGTGTGGAGAAAAGGGAACCCTCTTGCACTGTTGGTGGGAATGTAAATTGATACAGCCACTATGGAGAACAGTATGGAGGTTCCTTAAAAAATTAAAAATAGAACTACCATATGACCCAGCAATCTCACTACTGGGTATATACCCTGAGAAAACCATAATTCAGAAAGACACATGTACCCCAGTTTTCACTGCAGCACTATTTACAATAGCCAGGACATGGAAACAACCTAAATGTCCATTGACAGGTGAATGGATAAAGATATGGTACATATATCTAATGGAATATTATTCAGCCATAAAAAGGAATGAAATTGGGTCATTTGTAGAGATGTGGATGGACCTAGAGACTGTCATACAGAGTGAAGTAAGTCATAAAGAGAAACACAAATATTGTTTATTAATGCATAAATGTGGAAACTAGAAAAATGGTACAGATGAACCAGTTTGCAGGGCAGGAATAGAGATGCAGACGTAGAGAACAGACATGTAGACACGGAGGGGAAGGAGAAGGTGGGATGAATTGGGAGATTAGGATTGACATATATACACTACCATGTGTAAAATAGATAGCTAGTGGGAACCTGCTGTATAGCACAGGGAGCTCAGCTCAGTGCTCTGTGATGACCTAGATGGGTGGCATGGGGGAGAGGAGTGGGAGTTCCAAGAGGGAAGGGATATATGTATACATGTAGCTGATTCACTTTGTTGTACAGCAGAAACTAACCCAACATTGTAAAGCAACTATACTCCAATTAAAAAAAAAAAAAATCTAACCCAACATCTCTGGGTATGACTAGCTCGCTCTGAAGAGAGGAACAAAATAAAACTCAAGGACTTATGTGACTGTGTGTCAGTGTATTTCCTCAGCTAGGCTTCTTGGAGGGTTTGAGTCCAGGGAGGAGTATTAAAGGATAGGAGAGAGTTACTCTGAGAGGAATGGGTCATTGTGAAGGGCTTTGGAGTTAGAGTGAATGGGATGTGTGTCACCGAGGCAGGAAATAGAGCAACAAGCAGTTCAGTGTTACTGCCTGGGTGTGGCAAGAGATTAAGCTGGAGAGTCAGAAGTCTGATTAGCTATCATATGTATATTTATAAAAATGCATGGTTACATGTCTATACATATGAGAGACTCACATATGTGTGCATATACAAGTAAACATAGCTCCTATAAACCTTTATTTTTGTTTTCACTTTCTCTTGCATCCTCGTCTCTCCAAGCACAAGAGCTGCGTAATTTACTTACTCTTTAGCATTTCTTTCAAGCTCTTTGCATAATATTTTGCCCACAGTGGGCTCTCCATCAAGATATGTTTACTCGCCCTGTGACCAATGTGTTTCCAAATATTTTGGATTTCAACTTTGAGGACAACAATGCAGTTGACATTCAGAGGCACAACAAATTGTTAAAGACAAATCAGAGTTCTTGACCACTCCAATCAGACACATTTACAATTAGCCAAGACTCCTACAAGGGGTCAAGGACGTGGGTGGGTGCTCACATCATCCTCACATTTACTATTCATTAGTTCATTATTTGCAGTACCACCTAACTTGTTTGTAGAAGCAAATGAATACATTTAGGATAATAAGTAGAGAACATACCTTAAGGGAAAAAAAATTTAAAAAAGGTATGAAAGCTTGCTTCAAGGAGTGATCCACGTTTGGGGGGAGCAGAGTGTTTGTGAATACAGCATGAATATATGTTGAATAGAAGTAAATGTGTGTTACCACCTCAGTCAATCTAGTTTTCTCTAATGGGGTGCTGTGCACTGGGACCACTGAATTACGTATATCAGTGTAATCAAAACCTTTGAGAAAAATTATATTATGATAATATTTCTGTCATGTTAGGTATGCCTTTCCCTGGAGAAGTTAATTCCCAAAACATCTTCATTGATTTACTCTTTAAGTAAAGGTGGCAAGATAAATAAGATTGTAATGTTAACAGCTGGCTCAGAGTTCCCCTTAGGGAGAAAAGTATCTTTGTTTAGGAAAACACCTTGATATTCTGCTTTAGATGTGTAGGCCCTAAGGGCATGTTCTGGAAGGATCCCAGAAGAAAAAAAAAAGATAAATTTCTCTGTCTAAAAATTTAATAGAATTTTAGAAGAAAACAAGAAATAGGGGAAGGCAGAAAAGCAGACCTTATTCCTCTGAAGGAGAGAGAGAGACAGAGAGAGAGTGAGTCAGAGAGTGAGCGAGAGAAACAAAGTAACATGGTAGGAAGCTAGAGATATTGAAACTCTGTTATTACTAAGAAATCCCTGATACCTACCTTTGAGCTGGTAGCCCAAAGACAAAAAAATAAGGCTATCTAATATTCAGTATTAAACAGTTTGGGAATTTTTGCTACTATGCAACCCTCTTCTGTTGCCCTAATTCTTGGTTAAATCTGCTGAACCTACAAATGTCTTGTGTGGATGGCCTTTTGGAGAAATTAGAGATGGATATTCCAGCTTTAGGTTAGCATGGGCAGAGTCATAAACAAATAGAAGATGTGAGACACTCACGAGAATAACAGTTCAGTGGGAAGAGGAATTCAACAGCAGAAGTAACCATGAGAATGTCAGTCATTGAAATCTTGTTGAGAACCTCAGACTTAGCATCTAGAGAGATTGAGGCAATTTTAAGAAAACTCAGAACTATTGGACACAATAGTTTGAATTCAAACAATTGCTTGTTATTGAAGAGGTTACTTCTCAGAGCTTCAGTTTCCTCATCTCTATAATAATAATATTTGTTTCTCAGGGTGCCTTGAAGAATAAATGAGATTATTCCTGGCATATAGTAATGCTTAGTGCATGTCAGCTATTATTAGTTCTAAGACAATGATTTGCCTTCAAGAATGGGGTTCAGTGAGATCAGACATCCAGCCAGGTCCAGAAGAGCCCAGTTGTGGGCTCTTAGACAAAAGTATAAAGGCATAGTGGTAACCCTACTGCTGATCCTACAAGAGCAATTCGGAGGGTAGACCTGCTAATGGGGTGCTCTGGCTCCCCCTAAGCGTCTAGCAAAAGAGATATATTTGCTGTTAACATTGGAAGGGCCAGACAATTATCAGGTGGGTTTACAATGGTCTGAACTAGAGATGTGAAACATACGATGATTATTTGTCTTGGGCATATGTACACTGATGTGAAAAACTTAGGGGGGTGGGTGGGAGGGATCAGAAACAGTTTAATTTATTGCCTTTCATCCATTTCTAATTTTTAATAAAATTTTTAGAATTTTCCATTTTGCTTTCACATTTTTAGATTTTTTTTCTTGGGAATATAGTTATTTATCTGAAATCTTAATATTTATTCTTAGATGATTCATCTAACAAATATGTGTTAAATGCTTCTTACATTCCCGTCTCTATGTTAGATGTGGAAATACATCAGTATTTCCACAATATGAAAGATGTGGTTCTTGTCATCTGGGAATTTTTACTTTAGTTAGGAAAACAGAGGAATGAATAGGAAATTATTATACAGTGTTATATGTGTTGCAAAAGGGGAACTATATGTTGCTATTGAAGTGCAAAGAAAAGGCATATGACTCCAACATGGGTATCAGGGAAAGTGTAACCCACGTGAGAGCTATAGGATGAATAAGAGCAAGCAAAGAAGAGAAGCTATTGGACATGGTGAAAAGGAAATGTACAAAAAGAATCCACCAGAGGCAAGGAGGCACAGCACATCTGACATGTAGGTGAAGAAGAGACATCTCTGTGGCCAAAGAAACAATTGCAGAGATTCCTGAAGGCTAAATCACAAAAAGTCTTATAAACCTTATCATGAAGCCCCGTCTTTATCTGGACCTCCTAATGGATTTTGAACAGGTAAATATATCTTTAAGTAATCACTCTGCGGGGTGGAGAATGGTTTGGAGGAGAAGCAAAAGAAAAACCTGGGAATTGGGAGCTCTACTAAGAATCTGCCTCGGGTTCTAATTGAGGGTCCTACACCAGGGCTCCCTTTAAGGCACTGAGTGGAGACACGGAAAGGTGGATGGATTAGTGAGTTATTTATAATGTAGACACCATAGAACTTGTTGCTTAATTAGATGTGAGGCATAACAGAGACAGAAAAAATCAAATTTCAGGCTTGAGCAACTATACAAATAGTGACATTATTTCATGATATACTGAATATAGAAGCAACAGAGGAGAAATGGGTGTCCAGGATACGATGACTAATTTATTTTTGAATCTGAGGACATCCAAGTGTAGGTGTCCTGCATGCAATTGATTACAGTGGTCTGGCTTTCAGGAAAAGATTTGGCCCCAAGAAGTGGAAAACATTTACTCAGTTATCCAGATGTTTTCTTCTGATGATCATTTATTTTAAAATTGGCATTAGAGAGTCCCAATATCTGGATATTCAAATGAACTTTTTCTCTTCTTGCATGAGTTGTGTAATTCAAAGCCTGTAGACCTCACTTCTAAACACAGCCTCCAAATCAGATTTTCAGCTGACAAGTGTTGATAGTTTACCTTATCTTTTATTTAACCTGTGTATTTCAGAACCAGAATATATATGGAAATTTTTCAAAGTAATCAAAAAAAAAAAACTTGGTTCCTTATTTTTAAATTCTTAAATGTAACTCATTTTAAATAATGGGCGAATGAATTGTTTGAGCAAGTTGATTCTCAGTTGGCAAAACTTCTTGTTCATCATTGTTAATCATCTAGTATTTGAACCAGTTTGGAGTAACATTATAGACAATGCAGATGTAAGGTCAGCAATCCTACCTAGAAGATATGAGGGGTGTTTTTCAATAACCGAAGCTTTGCTATAATCAAGTTGGCAGTTTGTTTTTCACGATGAGATCATTTGCAAGGACAAACTGCAGGTGAAGAAAATTGGCTGACTAAGACATTTCTGTAGCACAGAGACACTTTTCATGAGTGAGGAAAATAAAGTTCATTCCTTGTGTTTAAAATGAATTATTTACCAAAAAATTGCAAAGAGTAACATCTAAGTAGAGGTGAAATGAGAAGCTTCTAGGATGATTTAGAGAGGGGAGAAGAGAATTCACACATGTTCATGGTTAGAAGTCAGTATCATAGCAAGGAGCCTTGGACAACAAAGTTACATAGCTGGTTCAATGCCTCCGCCAGTTTTTAAAACACTTGAAGAAGAAAAAGTAACATATATTGTATTAGCAGATACAGAAATTTAGATGTACAGCCTTTGATTTTAATTGCTGGGAGAATTTTGTTCTGCCCTCATACAGTTATCAGTATCATTGAACTGGTTCTATCAGTGAGCCCCCTGGAAAATTCTAAGAGTGACATTTGGAAAAGTGCCTTATGTCAAAGCTTATCTTATTTGATTTAGCAGGTACAGGAAGTATGAGAACTTAGAATGTCATTCTCACAAATGATTAATCACAATTCTCCCCTTGAAATTTCACCTAAAGTAAATTTCCAGAGTTCTTTTAGATGAAAGCTATTTAAATAATGAGCTGTTTACAACTAAAGAAATATTTATGATCCTAGACTTTAGGAAAGAAACAGAAAAAAATAGAGAAGGTGAAGAGGGATTAAGAAAGTGGTGATGTCAGTGAAATGAAATAGATTTATGAGACGTGCATTCATTGAGGCTTGGCTTACCTTTCTAAAAATACCAAGGATGCTCCAGATAATGGCAGAACTCTTTTATGAGCTGTAGGCCAAGAAATTAAATACCTTCAAATATTGTATTGAAGTCCTTGTCTAGGAAAATGGAACTCATGATCAAAATAAAATGTGTAATTGTGCACACACCAGCTCTGTAATTGTAGGCAAAATATCTAACTTCTCTGAATCAATTTCCTCACCTTAAAAATGGAAGTAGTAATGCCTGCATCACAGGGTTATTGCCAGTATTAATTTAATCATTTTGTCTACACTTCTTTTTTTTAAATTAATTTTTATTGGAGTATAGTTGCTTTACAATATTGTGTTAGTTTCTGCTGTACAGCAAAGTGAATCAGTTATACATATATTCACTTTTTTTTAGATTCTTTTCTAATACAGGTCATTATAGAGTATTGAGTAGAGTTCCCTTTGCTATATAGTAGGTTCTTATTAGTTATCTATTTTATATATAGTAGTGTGTATATGTCAATTCCAATCTCCCAATTTATCCCTCCCTCTCCCTTTCCGCCTTGGTAACCATAAGTTTGTTTTCTATATCTGTGACTCTATTTCTATTTTGTAAATAAGTTCATTTGTACCATTTTTTTTAGATTCCACATATAATGGATATCTTATGATAATTGTCTTTCTCTGTTTGACTTACTTCACTCAGTATGACAATCTCTAGGTCCATCCATGTTGCTGCAAACGGCATTATTTCATTCTTTTTTATGGCTGAGTAATATTCCATTGTATATATCCATATATCTATATATATCTATATAGATATCTATGTGTGTGTGTATGTGTGTGTGTATATATATATATATATACACACACACACACACTTCTTAAAGTATGGTAGTGAGCTATGTATTTGGCACTACTTACAGCCACCAAATAAACGTGGCACATTATTCAATGGTAAATAATTTGAAATACATTTGAAGCATGTATAGTTGGAGTAATATTCAAGATAAAGCCTGAAAGTATAAAGATATTAGGCTTGCAGTGGTCTTGTCAGGCTACACATAACCCCTTCCCAAATCTTTAGGGATGTGGAATAAGTATTCTTTCTTTTTAAGGTAATTTTAGGTGGAAAAAATGAGGAGTATTGTTTTATGTGCACCTACTACACAGAAGACTTTCCATAAACTTTTAAAATAATAGTAAAAGCTCAATTATTAAAAGGTAAATATTCAGTACATAATAAGGACATGTAAGTATACTTAACTGTGTATGGGTTATCTCATCGAACTTTTGTAACAATCCATGAGGTAGGTACAATTATCATCACTACTTGATAAAGAAATGGAGAGGGAAAAAAGGGTAAAATAATGTGTCTAAGTCCAGATAGCTAATGAGTAGGAAAAGCAGGATTCAAACTCAGGCCATTTGACCCCCAAGTTTATGCACTTAGCAACTGTGTTGTACTAAAAAGTAAAATCATGGGTCCACAAACTCCCAGAAATCAGGGATTCATGTAATGGACTGAATACCTGCAGGAACAAATAAGCCTAGGAAACAACACAGTGACTTTCATAACCCAGAAAATGTCCTGTGAGAATGACCTACAAGACCAAAATCACTGCTAGGACTCTTTTCTGCCTCACTCAAGGCAATTTCTAGGAATATTTGAAAGCCTTCTCTACATTTCTGTATTTAATGTATTGAGTCCTTGGAAGACATATTATGATTATCTGAGCCTGAGTTACACATCTGATTCTTGGCTTTCTCAGGCTTTCAGAAAGTTTTTCATCATTTGGGATTCAGTCACGGGAAGCTGAATCCTACCTTCTATTGAATAATTTGTGTTATTTCTCTAAAAGAGGAAGGAGCATTTGATGCTGAGAAGTTAAAAACAATCTGCAATTTTTCCACCTAACATGATGAAAATATTCTTTGTATAGCTAAATAGAGACCCACTGGTTTCTCAAGGGAGATAATCCAAGTCTTTAAGTCAATATTACCACATAATATATGTTTGTCCTTTAGTCTTTCACATCTCTGAATATTCTGAAACCTCTAGACCTGCCTTTTCCAATATGGTAACCACTAGTCCCATGAGGCTAGCTCTTAAGCATTTGAAATGGGCCTAGTGTGTATTGAGATGAGCTGTAAACATAAAATATACAATGGAGTTTGAATTCATGTACCTTAAAATGGTAATATTTTAAATATATTTAATTTTAATTAAGTAAAGTATATTATTGTAATTCTGCCTGTTACTTTTTACTTTCCTAATGTGAGTACTTGAAATTTTAAAATTCCATATGTGATTCATATATTTATATTGGGCAGCACTACTCCAGACTAAATGAAATAGTTAATACAAGCACTAATGCCAACATGTCCTGCACACTGTATTTGGAGAGGCAATTACTTAAAATGTATAAGTGTATATGATACATCTACCAGTGACCATTGTGAAGTGTCTAGTTTAAACTAACATACCCACAGAGAACGACTATGTATGTTAGATTAAACCCTTAATAGAACAGATTGAAAACATCAGTGAAACTAAAATTGCAGGGATTTGAAAAGCCAAGATCTTAGAGGGAAGTAAAATTCACTGAGATAAACTCAATATTCTCATGGGCAATTTTCCCTCAAGTCCTGGCTCTTAAGTTGCAAATGTGCAGAGTGAGACACTGAGGAAAAAAACAGAAAGCAGCTGCTAAGAAGCTAAGTAGACAAGCAGAAGATATAGAGGTGTTTTTTAAGTTGCCTCCTGAGGCTGGAGACATTTGAGGCACCATGCTGTATATTAGATCCCCAGAACTTATTCATCTGATACCTGGAAGTTTGCACCTTTTAATCAATATCTCCCCATTTCTCCCACACCCCAACCCCTGCCAACCACCAATCTGCATTTTGTTTCTGTGAGTTTGGCTTTATTTAGATTCTACATATAAGTGAGATTATACAGAATTTGTCCTTCTCTGATTTATTTCACTTAGCATAATGCTTTCAAGTTTCATCCATGTTCTCACAAATAGTAGGATTTCCTTTTTTTAATGGCTGAATAATATTCCATTGACTATACATCTTCCATATTTTCTCTATCCATTCATCTATCATGGAACCATCTGTTGTTTCCACCTCTTGGCTATTGTAAATAATGCTACAGTGAATATAAGCATGCAGATGTCTTTGAGATAGTGGTTTCATTTAAAGGCTTTCCTTTTAATATTTTCTTGTACCTCAGGTCTTCTAGTATTGAATTCTTTCAGCTTTTGCATGTCTGAAAAACTCTTCATTTCACTTTTATGTTTGAAAGTAATTTTTTTCCGAGTTAAGGATTAGCTTGATCGTTTCTATCTTTCGGTACTTTAAAGTACATTCAGTTGCTCTTCTGTATTCTAGCTTGCATATTTCCAAAAGAAATATTCAGTATTCCTTACCTTTGTTCCTCCACATAGTGTCTTTTTCCCTCTTTTTTTAAGATTTTCTCTTTTACGATTATAAACAATTTGATTATTTTATGCTTTGATGTTTTCTTCATATTTCTTGTGCTTCTAGTAACTGTGGCTTTATAGTTTTCACCATTTCGGGGAAATTTTCATCTATTATCTTTTCACACATTTTTCCTCTCAGACTCCCCCAACCCCAACCCCTGCCACCACAAGAAAAGGCAAGAATTTGTGGTTTTTTATTTTTTCCAATTTGAATAAAATAAACTTTTTAAACCAAAGTGAAGAATGAAGAAAATATGATCCTTCCCCCGCTCAGTTCTTTCTTGGAAACTGGATAACCTCCAGTTCCTTCCATCCCATCCCCCTAACCAAGGGACCCAGCCAGGCAGCTGGGCTGGTATAGCAACCTGGTAAGAATTTAAAAGACTTAAGTTCTTATTTTGTACTTAAAAGCAGTGATTTAACTTCCCTGAACTTCTACCTCTAAAAGAGAGAGTTGGGCAAGTTGATGTTTCTCATCTGTAGCCCAAAAGTAAAGTTCAGTCCTGAAATCAATTTATCTAAACTGGAAACAATAATCATTTTTAAAAGTCATCAATTAACACCCTTAGGAATCCCCTCTTTCAGTGGATCCCAGTGGTTATAATGTATTTATAGTTATTGTTTTAGTCTGGAGCCAATGTCTAACAATCCCCCAAGGTCTGTGTGGATCTCCTTTCCTAGAGTGCAGTTTCCTAAATAAGTACTTGCACATTCCTTTGGGAAAGGCTACTTCCCAGACATATTTGTGATGTTATTTCAAAGGCCCTTCATGAAGTATGCCCATTCATACCTCAATTTGAGACTCAGGTCTTAGATTTGGGGAAGGGCCATGATTCTCTAAAATTGTGACATAAACTAGCCTCTCTTCAAGTCAGGGTGGTTGTCCATTTTACATGTCAAGCAGGACCTTAGCAGGCTGCCTACATATTCATCTCCTGGGAATGTCATAATCACTAATCATCAACAAATCTCTCTGAAGACTATATTCAGCCTACCACATAGGCTTTGTTGATTATTATAGGAAACATGCCCAATTTGCTTTAGTCAGCTAAATGCCATGACATGGTCTTAGCCATCTCAGAATCCTCCTAGCTGCAGTAGAATTTTACTTGTAGAGTCTCCCACCTCTTACCTGCGTGGCAGTGCTTCCCTTACCAATGTAGATCTCAAGGTTATGGTGAAGAGAGTGAGTTGGACTCCCTAAGAAAATATAAGTGCGTGATGGTCAAGCATGATAAATCCTTGTATTTCATCTGGCATATTATTCTAGAAGAATTTCTTTAATTTTAACTTCATCTAGGTTGGGTTACCACTGAATCACCATTTCTATCATTTAGAATCTCAAAATCAAATTCAGAATCTCTAATAAGTTCATCAGGTATCGGTAAATTTAGCCAGATCCTTAGCTGAGAATCCTAGAAATCCATTCCCACATCCATTACTGAAATTTTTACCAGTAAAATTAGTGAACTCAAAACCCTGTGTATACATGCCTTCTTTTTCTGGGTTTAAATTTGTCATTTGTCTTTCAGGTCATGCTGATATTTTCCTCCAACTAAAATATAAGCCACATAAAAATAGGACCTTTGTCCTATTCATTGCTGAGCGAAGATGGTATTTACTGAATATTTAATGAATGAAATAATAGATTAATATTTTCATTCACAGATCTGGAAGTAATGACAGGTGGTAGGATAAGAGGAAAGTTGACTCCTCCTTCAGCACACTTAAAGAGACACTGCAAGGTGTTAGCACTTTGCAGAATTTATATGCTGAATTCTTTTTGTGTTGAATCCTAGTTGTCACCTAGAATATGTATAATATAGCTTTTCTTATTAGTAGAGGTTGCTCAGCCATTCTATTTGTTAGTTTTACTCCCCATGGCTTTTGTTCTCTGTGAGAAGTAGATTAAGCAATAATTTTCTTTAAAAATGTAGCATTATAAGTATCTAAATAAATGCAATATTGGTATTCAGAGCAATAGATCTAAAAATTAGAATGACATATTCTCAAGCAAGAGCCTTTCTGTTGAGAGTGTCCTTAAACAAGTTTTCTGATGCACACTCCAAGATGTAAGTAGCGTACATTGAACAACTTCTTTGGATTATATGTTAAGATGCTCTTTTTAGCTCCTTCTGCTCCCTGTAAGATGCTGCAATTTTTCCCAAAGCTAAGATCTGCAGAAAGTAAACCTTGACCTCATTTAGTCAGTTGCTATACATTTTAACTTGGAACTGCTTAGATAAAAGAAGTTGCAAAGTTTCTATTTTTCCACGTAGCTCTTTTACTAAATTAAATTAAAACTGAACTATAAAGAATAATACTTTCACTGCTCCCTTTTCTACAAAATAGACGCATGCACTATGAACTGGGAGAAGGCTAACCAACCAACCAGACTTAGGTCAATCTCTTATAACATTTCTTGGAAGGTTGCCTGGGCTTGTCCTAGCTATTTAGTGATAAAGGGGAATTAATCTTTCATTTCACTTCATCTGAAACCAATAAAGCAAAGCACTCTAGTTCCCTATACTAGCGTTCTTTTTTTATATCAAATAAATATGAAAATGCTTATTGTAAATTAAGCAGTGTTTCTCCCTGAAGCCTCTTTCTGGAAACTCCCCTGTTTAGAAGATGATAGATAGTATCTTCAAAAGCATCATACTCCATGAAATTCCTTTTCCAATCTGGAAAATCTTCCCTGTGATTTCTCATTGCCTAAATTGCTTTTAATTACATTCCTGTTTGCTTTTTGTCTCATCTTCTGAATTAAATTTAGCATTAATGTGATGTGTTCCAGCAAGCTATGTAGCTTTATTACTTTTGCTATCTGGATTTTTTTTTTAACAGAAATTTTCATGGCCCATATTTCTTCCTACCTTCATCCCCATCAATGAACATTTCAAACCTGGCTTGAATATGTAAAAGAGAATGATGTATGAGCATTCAGAAAAGTTTCCCACATTAGCTAAAAGTTAAAACATTTTAAACTGGTATTAAAATAAAAAATACTCCTCAAAATTGATGCTACCCAAAAAACAGAAAAAGACGATTTTTAGCATACAAAACAAGTAGTTAATTTAGAATATTCAGTGCTAATTAGCTCAGGCCTTTTTTTGGAGGAAAAGGGGTATATTAGTTTTCTATTGCTGTGTAATAAAGTACTTCAAATTTAGCAGTGTAAAACAGCACCTCACAGCTCTGTAGTTCAGAAATATGATATGATATAGCTAGTACTATTTTCAGAGTATCGCAAAGCTAAACTCATGATGATGTTACAGGGCTGATTTCTTGTGTAGATGTTCTCTAGGAAAATCTGCTTTCAAATTCATTCTTGCTGTTGGCATAATTCAGTTTTTTTCAGTTTCTAAGGCTGAGGTCCGTGTTTCCTTGCTGGCTGTCATCCAAGTGCTGCTTTCAGATCATAGAGGCCTCCCACATTCATTCTTTGGTATGTGGTCCTCTCTGTCTTCAAATCAGCAATTACATGTTGAATTCTTCTTGTGCTTTAAATCTCTGAGTTCCTCCATCTCTGTCCTTGAGACCCAGATTTAAAAGGCTAATGTGATCAGATAAGGTCTACCTGGATAATCTTGCTATCTTAAGATCAACTGATTTGGAAACTTAATTACATCTGCAGAATCCCATTTGACATATAATGTAAAATAACTATGGGAATTATATCTAATAACCACAGGTTCCACACACACTCAAAGAGAGATTATACAAGATCTAGTGTCATTGGAAGTCATCTTAGAATTCTGCCTACCATAGGGGGCATTGTATTAATTTGATGAAGCTTACTGAAATTTTCCGCTTTCAACTAGATTTTTTAGGCAATGCCAAAGTGATTATTTAATACAAAGCATTATTGGATAATACAGAAATTTACATGGCTATTGAAAACTAACGTGAAATTTTTGTTTTATTTTGTTATGTAATTGAAGTAAAAATCAAATTCACAAAAATATTCATAGATGTGTTGCCAAAATAGATCTCAAGAATCAACTTATTTTTGTTTTATTATCTATTTATTTATTTTAATTTTTTTCTTGAATGATTCCATTTACATAAACTATACGGAAGAGATAGAAAGCAGATTATTGGGATGTCAGAAGCTGGGAGGAAGGAATATGGAAGTGACTGCTAATGGGTATGGAATTTCTTTTTTTTTAATTGAAACATAGTTTATATACAAATATTACATTAGTTTTAGGTGTATTACATAATGATTTGACATTTGCATACAATACAAAATGATTACCACAATAAGTCTAGCAACTATCTGTTCCCATACAAAGTTATTACAGTATTATTGACCATATTCCTTATGCTTTATATTACATCCCTATGACTTAGTTAATATATAACTGGGGGTTTGTACCTCTTAATCCCCTTCACCTATATCACCCATGTCCCAGACTCCTCCCTTTGGATAAACCCATTTATTGTGTGTATCTAGGAGTGTATTTTCATTTTCTTTTATTTGTCTTGTTTTTTAGATTCTACATATAAGCGAGATCATATGGTATTTGTCTTTCTCTGTCTGACTTATTTCACTTAGCATAATACACTCTAGATTCATCCATGTTGTTGCAAGTAGATGGGTTTTCTTTTTTTTAATGTCTCAGTGATATTTCATTATGTGTGTATATATATGTGTGTATTTATATACCACATCTTTATCCATTCGTCTATTGATAAACACTTAAGTTGCTTCCATATTTTGGCTACTGTAAATAAAGCTACAAAAAACATTGGAGTTCATATATCTTTTTGAATTAGTGTTTTTGTTTTCTTCAGGTAAATACCCAGAAGAGAAATTGCTGGATGGTATGATAGTTGTATTTTTAATATTTTGAGAAACCACCATACTGTTTTTTATAGTGGTTGCACCAATTTGTAGTGCACTTGTTATTTGTTGTCTTCTTGATGATAGCCATTCTGAGAGATATGAGATGGTGTCTCACTGTGGTTTGATTTGTATTCCCCCTATGATTAGTGATGTTGAACATCTTTTCATGTCTGTTAGCCATCTATATGTCTTTGGAAGAATGACTATTCAGGTCCTCTGTCCAGTTTTTGGTTGGGTTGTTTTTCATGTTGAGTTATATGTGTTCTTTGTATAATTTGCATATTAACCCTTATCTGATAAGTCATTTGCAAATATCTTGTCCCATTCAGTAGGCTGCCTTTTCATTTTTTGTGTGTGTTTTTTGTTCTTTTTTTGTGTGGTTTTTTTTTTTTCATTTTATTGATAGCTTCCTTCATTTGTGCAAAAGCCTTTCAGTTTAATTAAGTCCCATTTGTTTATTTTTGCTTTTGTTTCCCTTGTCTGAGGAGGTGTATCCAAAAAAATATTGCTAAGATCGATGGCAAAGAGTGTACTGCCTGTGTTTTCTTCTTGGAGTTTTATGGTTTCAGGGCTTACATTTAATTTTGTAATCACTTGGACTTATTTTGGTATATGGTGTGGGAAAGTAGATCAATTTGATTCTTTTGTGAGTAGCTGTCCAGTTTTTCCAACACTATTTAAGAAGCTGTCTTTTCCTCATTGTATATTCTTGCCTCCTTTGCTGTAGATTAATTGAACATATAAATGTGGGTTCATTTGTGGGTTCTCTATTCTGTTCCATTTATTTATATGTCTATTTTTGTGCCAGTACCATACTGTTTTGATTACTGTAGCTTTGTAGTATAGTTTGAAATCAGGGAGCATGATAACTCCAGCCTTGTTCTTTCTCAGCATTGTTTTGGCTAACTCCAGCTTTGTTCTTTCTCAACATTGTTTTGGTTATTTGGGGTCTTTTGTGTTTCCATACAAATTTGAGAATGATTTGTTCTAGTTCTGTCAAAAAGGCATTAGTATTTTAATAGGGATTGCACTGAATTGGTAGATTGCTTGGGTAGTATGGTCATTTTAGCAAAATTAATTCTCCCACAGTATAGCTTTCCATTTGTGTCATCTTCAGTTTCTTTCATCAATATCTTATACTTTTCCAAGCACACATCTTTTACCCCTTGGTTAGATTTATTCCTAGGTATTTTACTCTTTTTGATGCAGTTACAAGTGGGATTGTTTTCTTAATTTCTCTTTCTGATGGTTTGTTGTTATATATAGAAATGCAACAGATTTATATGTTAATTTTGTATTCTGCAACTTTACTGAATTCATTGATGAGTTTTAATAGTTTTTTGTGTCATCTTTAAGATTTTCTATATATAATATCATGTAATCTACAAACAGTGACAGTTCTACTTCTTCCTTTCTAGTTTGAATTCCTTTTATTTCTTTTTCTTGTCTTATTACTGTGGCCAGGACTTCCAATCCTATGTTGAATAAAAGTGGTCAGTGTGGGCATCCTTGTCTTATTCCTGATTTTAGAAAATATGCTTTCAGCTTCTCACAGTTGAGTATGATGTTGGTTGTAGGTTTGTCACATATGGCCTTTATTATGTTGAAGAATGTTGCCTCTATATCCACTTTGTTGAGAGTTTTTATAATAAATGGATGTTGAATTTTGTCAAAAGCTTTTTCACATCTATTGAGATGATAATATGGTTCCTTTTTTTTTTAATTTTTATTTTTTTGCGGTACGCGGGCCTCTCACTGTTGTGGCCTCTCCCGTTGCAGAGCACAGGCTCTGGACGCACAGGCTCAGTGGCCATGGCTTACAGGCCCAACTGCTCCGCGGCACGTGGGATCTTCCCGGACCGGGGCACAAACCTGTGTCCCCTGCATTGGCAGGCGGACTCTCAACCACTTCGCCACCAGGGAAGCCCTATAATATGGTTCTTATTATTAAATTTGTCAATATAGTGTATCACATTGATTGAGTTGTGGATATCAAACCATGCTTGCATCACTGGAATACATCCCACGTGATCGTGATATATGATTCTTTTAAGGTATTGTAGAATTCACTTTACTAATATTTTGTTGAACATTTTGCATCTATGCTCATCAGTGATATTAGCCTGTAATTTTCTTTTTTGTAGTGGCTTGGTTTGGTTTTGGTATAAAGATGATGCTGGCCTTGTAGAAAGAAGGGATCCCTTGCTACACAAAGTTTTGGAATAGTTTGAGAAGTATAGGTGTTAACAGTTCTTTAAAAGTTTGGTAGAATTCACCAATGATGCTGTCTGGTTATGGACTTTTGTTTTTTGGGAGTTTTTTGATTACTGATTCAGTTTCATTGCTGGTAATTGGTCTGTTCATATATTTCTATTTCTTCCTAATTCAGTCTTGGGAGATTGTACTTTTCTAGGAGTTGATCCATTTCTTCTAGGTTGTCCATTTTATTGGCATACAGTTGTTCATGGTAATCTCTTATGATCCTTTGTATTTCTCTGGTGTCAGTTGTAACTTTTCTTTTTTTTACTGATTTTATGTGGGCTCTCTCTCTTTTTTTTTCTTGGCTAAAGGTTTATTAATTTGTATTATGTTTTCAAAAAACCAGCTCTTAGTTTCATCAATCTTTTCTACTATATTTTTACTATTTCATTTATTTCTGCTCTGATCTTTATTTATTTTTTTCTACTAACTGTCAATTTTGATTGTTCTTCTTGTTTTAGTTCTTTTAGGTGTAAGGTTAGATTGGTGGGGTTTTTTTTTAAGATTTTTCTTATTTCCTGAGGTAGGCCTATATCTCTACAAACATTGCTCTTAAACTGACTTTGCTTCATCCCATAGATTTTGGAATATTGTATTTTACTTTTCATTTATCTCCAGGTATTTTTTATTTCCTCTTTGATTTCTTCAGTGACCCATTGATTGGTTAGTGGCATATGGTTTAGCATCCATGTGTTTGTGATTTTTGCACTTTCTTTTTCTTGTAGTTGATTTAGTCTCATACCTTTGTGGTCAGAAAAGATTTTTGGTATGATTTCAGTGTTCTTAAATTTATGGAGACTTGTCTTGTGGCCTAGAATGTGATCTGTTCTGGAGAATGTTTCATATGCACTCCAAAAGAATGTGTGTTCTCCTGCTTTTGGATGGAATGTTTTACATGTATCCATTAAGTCTATCTGGTCCAATATGTCATTTATAGCTAGTGTTTCCTTATTGATTTTCTGTCTGGATAATCTGTCAATAGATGTAAGTGGGGTGTTAAAATTCTCTGCTATTATTGTGTTACTGGCAATTTCACTTTATGTTTGTTAATATTTTCTTTTTGTACTTAGGTGCTCCTATGTTGGGTACATATATATTTAGAATTGCTATATCTTCTTCTCAAATTCATCCTTTGATCATTATGTAATGCCATTCTTTTTCTCTTGTTACAGTCTTTGTTTTAAAGGCTATTTTGTCTGGTATAAGTGTTACTCCCTTAGCTTTCTTTTTGTTTCCATTTGCATGGAATATCTTTTTCTATCCCCTCACTTTCAGTCTGTGTGTGTCTTTAGATCTGAAGTGATTCTCTTGTAGGCAGCATATATACGGGTCTTGTTGTTTTTGTTTTTAATCCATTCAGCCACTCTATGTCTTTTAATTGGAGCATTTAGTCCATTTACATTTAAATTAGTTATTGATAGGTATGAACTTATTGCCATTTTGTTCATTCTTTTTAAGCTTTATTGGCAGTTCTTTTTTGTTCCTTTTTTCTTCTTTTTTCTCTCTCTCCTTGTAATTTGATGACTATCTTAAGTGTTATGTTTGTATTCCTTTCTCTTTTTCATGTGTGTATCTATTATAGGTTTGTGGTTACAGTGACGTTCATATGTAACATCATAAATATATATATGTCTATATATATATGTCTTTATATATGATCATTTTAAGTTGATGATCTTTTAAGTTTGAATGCATTCTAACAACCCTACACTTTTACCCCCTGCATGTTCAATGTTTTTGATATTATATTTTACATCCTTTGTTTTGTGGATATAGATAATTTTGTCTTTTAACCTTCCTACCAGCTTTATAAGTTGTTGTTCTACTACCTTTACTGCATGTTTGCCTTTACCAATGAGATATTTCCTTTTGGAATTTTCATATTTTTGTAGTCCTTTCTGCTTAGAGATAGTCTTTTAATATTTCTGGTAAAGCCGATTCAGTGGTGCTGAACTCTTCTGGGTTTTGCTTTGTAAAACCCTTTATCTCTCCTTCAAATATGAATGATAGCCTTGCTGGGTAGAGTATTATTGGATGTAGGGTTTTTTCCTTTTATCATTTTGAATATATCATGCCACCCCCCTTCTGTCCTATAAAGTTTCTGCTGAAAAGTCAGCTGATTGTCTTATGGGAGTTCCTTTGTATGTAACTAGTTGCTTTTCACTTGCTGCTTTTAAGACTCTCTCTATCTTTAATTTGCCATTTTAATTATAATATGTCTTGGTGTGGACCTCTGGGTTCATCTTGTTTAGGACTCTCTGTGCTTCCTGAACCTAGATGTCTGTTTCCTTTCCCAAGGTAGGGAAGTTTCAGCTATCATTTTTCAAATAAGTTCTCTGCTCCTTTTTCTCTGTCTTCTACTTCTGGGACCCCCTATAATGTGAATGTTAGTATTCTTGATGTTGTCCCAGAGGTCTCTTAAACTATCCTATTTTTTTTCCTGTTCAGCTTCAGTGATTTTTACTACTCTGTCTTCCAGTTTGTTGATCCAGTCCTCTGTATCATCCAATCAACTGTTGATTCTTTGTAGTGTATTTTTATTTCAGTTATTGTATTCTTCAGCTCTGTTTGGTTCTTCTTTGTATTTTCTAACTCTTTATTAAACTTCTCATTGTGTTTCTATATTCTTCTCCTGAGTTTGTTGAGCATCTTTAAGATCACTACCTTGAACTATTTACCAGTAGGTTGCTTATTTCCCCTTCACTTAGCTTTTCTTCTGGGGTTTTATCTTCTTTTTTCATTTGGAACATATTCCTCTGTCCCCTCATTTTGCTAATTCTCTGTGTTTATATGTATTAGGTAGGTTGCTTATTTACATTTACCAAACTTGGAGAAGTAGCCTTATGTAGAAGACATCCTATAGGGCGTAGCAGAACACTCTCCTTTGGACCTCAGACCTATATGCTCTAGGAGTCCCCTATATGGGTTGCTTGGGGTTCTATTGTGGTGAGGCTGAGTACTGTGGGTGCACTGGTAGGCCAGGCTGGCCCCCAGACCAGTTGGCCACCAGGCCCTGTCATGTGCAGTGGCTGCCAGCCCACTGGTGGATGGAGCCAGGTCCTGGTGTACTGGCTGTGCAACAGTGGGTGGGGGCAAGGCTGATTCTAGCCCACTGGTGGCACTAAATCCCAGGGTAGCTACCTGCAGTATCCAGGGGGAACCAGGGCTGGTGTCGGCCTACTGGAAGAATCAACTTCTTTTTTATTTTTGTTTATAAAATATTTTCAACATATTTAAATCATACTAGCTTTACAGTCTCATATAAAGACCTTGACAGCTAAAGAGCTAATTCATGCAACAGAATTTTCAGCACCTTGTCATTTGCTGCCATCTCTGCAACCACCTCTGCACACTAGGGCAGTAGCTATTTGAAGAAGGGTCAGAGGGCCTGAAATGGTGTTGGAGCTTGCATGTGAAATGACACCATCTTGACTCAATGTTAAATGTGCTGGAAAAGAGTAAATAGCCAGAAGTAACTGGCAGTTCAAAATAATAAATTTGAAAAAAAGCAACATGTGATAAGTGCAATTTAAAGATGCAAGAACGTAGTACTCTAGCACTGTAAGATTACCTTGAAAGAATAAGAAAATTTCAGACAAATTAGAAATACTTCCATGTAAATTTCTAATTTTACTTCATAAAAATTATTATGCCGGGCTTCCCTGGTGCCACAGTGGTTGAGAGTCCGCCTGCCGATGCAGGGGACACGGGTTCGTGCCCCGGTCTGGGAAGATCCCACATGCCACAGAGCGGCTGGGCCCGTGAGCCATGGCCGCTGAGCCTGCATGTCCGGAGTCTGTGCTCCACAACGGGAGAGGCCGCAACAGTGAGAGGCCCACGTACCGCAAAAAAAAAAAAAAAAAAAAAATTATTATGCCAACTACATTTTATTGTTTTCATTTTGATAATTTAGTGAGAAGATATTTGAGTCCTTTTAAATCACATTTTCTGTGTGGATATTTTGAACTCTCTCTCCTATTTCCAAATTTCTTATAATTACTATGTCATGAGAATCTGATATCGAACTGAAATTTCTCATTTGACTAAAATAGTATAGACATCTCAACAGGCAAGTGCTACTATGGAAATAAAGCTAAAATAAATAATATTCTCTCTATATCTTTTACATTTCTTATGGTGTATCTGTAAAGAGTTGCTACTGCAAGAATTTTTATGTTACAAACTGTTAAAAACATTTTCTCCTTTACATCAGAAATTGGATTCTTTCCTCCTTGGATTCTGAGGAAACTGCTCAGTAGCCTGGAGTTGTTGGTACTTAGTTCTTGGTCCAGGTACTATAATAGTAGCTGCTACTGAATGACTATTATTCTGTACCACGGATGGTGCTCAAAGTTTTCCTCTCTGAAACCATAAAAGTATTATCATTCTGATGTAACAAATGAAAAACAGATTAGAAACATTTGACAATTTGCCCAAAGTAGTAAGTGGCAGAGTAGAAATTATCTGAATTCAAAACTCTTTAAATTCTTAACAATAACCAATTACATAGAAAACATGAAGGCCTAAAACAGAAGAAAAAATAAAATCAACTCATCTTTCTCAATATGGTAGTCAGCATTCTTTTTTAATGAAAACATTTTAGGCTTCTCAATCACCACTCCATGTATACCACAGTTTTTATTTTTCAAAACATTTGTTTTATAGCTACTGTCTTACTAAGTAGAGTATATTTCAGATCTTAGAATGGAAAACTCTCTAGAGTAATCAACATTTTTTAAATGAATGAATTAATTTATTTTTAAATATTAAACCCATTGCCTTTTTTAATTGAAATATAGTTGATGTACAGTATTATGTTAGTTTCAGGTGTACAACATAGTGATTTGACATTTAAATACATTAAAAAATGATCACCATGATAAATCTAGTAACCATCTGTCACCATACAAAGTTAGTACAGTGTTATTGACTATATTTTTTATGCTGTATATTACACCTTCATGACATTCATTTTATAAGAGAAAGTTTATATCTCTTAATCCCCTTCACCTATTTTTAATTTTTTATACAATTTTAAAGGTTACACTCCAATTACAGTTACTACAAAATATTGGCTATATTCCCCATGTTGTACAATACACCCTTGTAACCTGTCTTACACCCAATAGTTTGTACCTCCCACTCACCCATCCCTGTAGAGTAATCAACATTTGAGAATTGTTCCTTAAAATAAGATTAGAGCGCTCTACTAGCAAGAGGCACAACAATTAGTCTCTACGGCAGCTGGTTATTAGGCAGAGAATGGTGAATATGAAGGAGGATTTGAGAAGAGGTAGAAACAATCTGTGTAAATTGTGAAGAGTCCTAGAAGAGAACTAGATTGCACTTGGGATCTCTTTGGGGGCAAGGAGAGATTAATGAAGATGCAGATAATGAGGATTCTACTTAGCAGTAAAATGTTTATAAAAATAAGGTCATGGTGGAAAGCCTGCAAAGGAGGGTTATTAAACCCATGAAGGTCATTGAAGGGAAACTTCAGATGTGTAAATTTTGAATAGTTTAATCCAAGAGAAAATTATTTAAAATAACTTTCAATATAAAAAAAGGAAGTCAATACATTGACAAATTGATGTTGAATAAAAGTTTTTGAATGAATGGTATGTGTTCCCCATTTCTACAGTAAGTTAGTATTTTGACTGTGGCTATTTAAATAGCACCAAATAGCTAACTACAACAACCATTGAGAATCATTATTTGACTTCATGAGTCATGATTAATATAAACCATCTTTCCTGTTTTAAAGGAAACATATGGCCTCCTTCTACTAAGAATACTTGTATCTTTCATGAAACTCTTGTTAATGAATTTTCATATGTATAATTGTCTTTCAAATTCTTATATTTTAAATGTAGTTTTAGCTACATTAGCTTGCTCATGTACAACCCAGTAATGAAAACAAATGGGAAACTTAATAGGAAAAATAATCATAAATGGTAAAACTCTTTTATATAAATCTATAATTACCTTGTACCATGTGTCATTTAGAAGTTCAGAATTCCAATTATACTGGCCTAAAGTACCTGGTAGATTTTGGCCTCCTGCTTCAGTCATGGGCTGATGATGATCAGGATCATGATTAATATTATTTTACCATTTTATTCCAGGGAAGATTTAGGTAACTCCCTCAGGTTAACAAATTATTATATTTTATGATGGTAATATCTACATGATTTGGTCTTCTACATGACTTTGCTTCTCTAACTTTCTGTGGACATTAGCATGCAGTTATACGGAATATGATAGATTTAACAAGGAGGTAAAATCATGGAGCTTAAGTGATCTTTTTTACATTGGTTTTTGTTTCCAAATACAATAAAATATTGTTAAGGTTGGTTTATTGTTTTAAGTAAAAACCCACTTGTAGAATAAAGTGTAACTTTTATATTACTCAATAGCATGTATAGAAGTAACATTCACAGTAACAGCTCTTTCCAGAGGAGGCAAATCTGTATCTCTACTCCTGTTCCTGTCTGAATCAGCAAACTTTTCTTGTAAGACTTGATTAATCAAGAAGCTGTACATAAATTTTCAGCATGATGATGATTTTCTATGCAAAATAAGGACTTTTTAGAACAATAAAATATTCCTTTTCAAGTTAAATTTTAGTACAAAACAAATATGTGGGTATATAGTTATTTTTTAGCATATTCTATGTGTTATAATTTGGAAGAAGGCATAGATCTCTGTGTAGTAGTGGAGTCTTTTGTCTGTAATTATATCTAATATTAGAGTCAGAAGTGTTAGCAAAATATTTTTAGTTGCCATTTGCCCTGCCTTTGCTCACTTGATTTCAATGAATAACATAGAAATGTTAACTAGAAAGTTAAGAAAATTGCATATGGGCAATTCTTTCAAATGGCATATGGGCAATACTATATTTCTTTCATAAGATTAGGTAAAATTTTTAAGATTTGTAAAACTCAGTCTTGGCAATGTCGTGGGGAAATGAAAAGTGACATGTCATATATTGGAAGAAATATTTTTTTCGATTTAACAACATTTAAAACATTAAAAGGATATATGGGTTTTACTCCAACAATTTTATCCTAGCGAACTGTTTGCACTTCTGATGTAATACATGTAAAGATGATCATTACAACACTGTTTGTAACTTATAAAAAGCTGTTAGATAAAAACTTATCAAAAGAGCAAATATTTAAAAAGTTATCATGTATCTCTATGAGTAAATGCCTTGCAATCATAAAGACTTAAATACTTTGCAATCATTATAAGGGAAAAGGAACATCTATTGGTACTGACATGAAAAGTTTTTCAAGTACATGTTGTGTGAATCAAAGCAAGATACAGAAAAGAATGCATAGCATGACCTCATGTACTTAAAATGTTGCAACTGCATTTATTTGCAAATGTAGAGAATAAAAACAGGAAGAATCACTCTAAGCAGGAAACAGTGGTCATATCCCATGTGGGACTTCGGAAGGAGAGGAAGGAAAATGAGGAATTTCACTTTTCAAATTATACACTCCAATACTGTTTGACTTTTTACAGCTAGAATGTATGCCTTTTGTAATTTAAAATATGTATTTAATAATTATATATATGGTTTCTATGTGTAGTTTCCAATTGTAAATGGTAAAGTTTATAGATTCAATAGGGTCATGTGATTGATTTCATCTGGCTTTGTAATTAAGTACTGATGTTTCAACATAAGTAATGTCCCTGAGATATTTTACTCTCCTCCCTCAGCCACAATTTATATGAGAAACTAATTTGTCTGGTCAATTATGCAATTTTTCTTTTTTCAAGTGAAGTGGTTGATGTTGATTGATAGTCCTCAAAAATCAGTTAAAAGCCATATTTATAGTTTGTCTGTTTTCAGGTAGCTACAGGTGTTTCAAATTTTTAAATTATAAGTACAAATAATACTTTTGAATATTATCAAATTTATAATTGTTTAGATAGGATTTTAAAAAAACATTATGAAATTGTCCTTTAATGTAAGATAAAGCAATTATTTAGTGAAATAATCAAACCACATGGGTTTAGGCTTTAGTTTTAGCTTATAAAATATTTGCATTAAGTTCTTTATAACAGATGTTTCATGATATATTCACTGGCATTTACCCAGAAGAAAGCACAGTACCAGGCACATTGTAGACTCTGAATAAATATTTCTTGATTTATTCATTTTTATTGACCATCAATAGGAAAGTGCCTTTTGACATCTTTGTATTAACAAAAACCTACTTCATTAGAGAAAATAAAGCATTATGTTCAAAATAATAAAAATAGAAACCTCTGCTTGTGTTAAGACACAAGATTATGGAACTGATTTAGATTTATTCTGTCCTCACCTAATCTCTCATAACTATTACATAGAACTCAAAAAACATTAAATGAGTAGTATATCAGGACTTTATATCATCAATGTCTCATATCTCTTTTCTGCTTGTAATTTCTAAATTTTCATTGACTTCCTTCTGTCATGCATAAAGTCAAAATCCTTGGCCTATTAACCAGAATACATTCATGGTGTGGACTTGCCAAACCCTTGGACTCACTTCATATCCACATCATCCTAGCTGCCTTCTACCCTGCTGATTTGCCGTATTATTCCCCTAGGAATTAGGGTCCCAGAAAAATAAATCAAGCCTACACCCATCCCATTCCACATCCCTCAAGTGATAGGAGATGAGTTTGGGTAAATATATCCAGAATTTTGCCATCAGAAAATCTAGAAAGAAGCTATTTTAATCTCAGCATGCATGCATATTTTGTGTCATTTTTAAAAATAGCACTTTATTTTTAATTTCTTTCTCAAAGTCTTCATCTAGGCCTGTCCCACCAGTTTCACTTGTGTTTTTCTCTCTTCTTAAAGTCTGTTTTCTTGATCTATCTCACCATATCTCAGCCTACCCAGGCTATTCTTCATTTTACCCTTTGCCTGGCTGACTCTAATTTATTCACCAGGATATAGCTGCTGGCATCATCTCTGCCAGGGAGACTTTCCTGATATCAGCCCCTTGGGTTAGGTGTCCTTTCTTTATGCTCCCTTGTGTGCATCATAAGCTTATATCTATTATTACATGTACTCATTCTATTCTAATCATCTATGTGCCTCTTTTCACTAAACATGAGATGGTTTATTGAATGAATGAATGAATGAATAAGTGAGTAGAAGAATATTTATTTCAACTTTTTGCATATTTCAAATTCTTAAAACAATCCAGTTCTCATTTGCATGTATATAATATGTACTGTTCATACAATAAAACACTAGTTGGTGAACTACAGAACCAAATAGAATAAATTATGTTCACCTATCTGGTAGAAGGCTATTAATTTATCTTTTTGGCCATTGACAAGGCCAAAAATGCCAAAAGGAAGAGTGGCATTGAACAATGCTCACCACTAAGCAGTCTTTATTTAATTGGCATTTCGTCAAAGAGATGTATAGTAGCCTTATGCTGAGCACTATTTAATTATTCCAGTCCTCATCTGTCACATTAGCACTCTCCTGTCTCATTTCCAGTGCCCCCAAAGCAATGCAGTTGATGGATTATGGAAAATAAATCTAGTGTGGAAATACTGATAATTTGCTCAAGGTCAAAAAAAAAAAAACAGGCAAGAGTAATTTGCAACTACTAAACTACTAGATGTAGTGCTTTGGCTTGCTGCTCTGTAAAAGGTGGGAGGGAGAGTTGACAAGAGTCAAGACTCTTTAGAGAAATATGCAAATCAAAAATTTACCCCCTTTCTAAATCCTTTTAATCCATCACTTAATCTCAAAAATGACCTAGTTTTCAGAACGTTGAATATGCTTAGCTACCTAATCACATTATCTCACTTCCCTTCTGCAAACTTTGAAGTGGGAAAGATATAATGTATAAATGAAAACAATTGATAAAGCATAGCTGTCTGTCATATTTCCAGTCTTCTCAGAAAAACAAGTGATTTATAGCATGATGAGATCAAATCTTCCTCCATGGCATGTTGATGGCTATATTTTAAAACTCAGTTAGCAGAACTTATGCAATAGGCCAGACTGATAACATTAACATCAGATCTTTGAACAAATCTAGTTAATGTGAAAGCAGAAGAGAAAGATGATCTCATTTTGGAAACAACAATAAAAATGATGCTGTTCGGTGAGAAATTGAGACCATGACAGTTTAGTGTTACATCTTTGAGCTTGTCTTTTATTAGCCAACTTTCCATTATAAAATATATTTAAAATTTATTTAGGAGGAATATAGCTCAGAACTGTCATAATTGGGTACTTTGCTGAGAGAAGATCAGCACATGGTTAGCTTGTTTCTGTCTTTATATACAGAAGTGTTTACTGAAGGCCTACTATGTTCGTCGTATAATGCAAGGGGTTATAAAAAGACTACAAAGATAAGGAAGAACATAGCTTGCCTGCCAGGATTGGTAAGTGGGGAATAAAAGATATATAAACATATCTTACTTAACGTACATGTATGTTAAATATAAACATATACATATTATTTAATAATGTGGTATTGAATGTCTTAGTTCAGGTTCCCCAGAAGCAGAAGCTAATACATGGATTTTTATTCAGTTAATTTATTGGGAACCTCTCTCAGGAGAAAGGTGATAGAAGCAGCATAGAGCAGGGGGAAAACAAAGCAAGGATACAGTCTCAGATGGAGACTAGTTTTAGTCTGATCACAGGGGCAAGTTTTGGAAAAAGATTGCACTACAGAATTGTTCCCACTTTGAGAGAAGGGGGCCAATTTTTTGTATCCCATTCCAGTCAATCATAGGCACGCTCTGAGTTCAGGGATGTAGAAGTGGGCAGCAGTGCCTTCTGGGCAAGGTACCTTCATTTGGCTGAAGGCAAATCTGTAGCAAAGGGGAAAGCTGTGAGTTGTCATCGGTCAATTCAACAATAGGGAACAGTGTACAGGCTGTTAATGGAGGACCAGGATGGGGCACCCACAGCAGCAGTTCTAGTTCACCACTTCCACCACTCAGATTTACTACTTTGCACAGTGAGTTCACTCCATCCAGGCTCAGCTTCTTTGAGCTATTTTTTGGTCACAATTCTAGGAAGTTTTTCAAGAGAAGACTTACTGGGACAAATTCCAGACTGTACTGCTACAGTTGATCCTCAGGCCATAACGGACACTACTCATTATATCCCTCCTTTATCACCCATTCTGAATTGCCCTCCTCCTCATCTAGGATTTCTGTTGGTCTGGATATCTTGCCTATTGGGTTTACGCATATCCTCATCCCTGAGAGCCCTGACTTCCTATTTACTGCACCCCAAAACACCATGGTTGATGTGCTTATACATTTCAAATTGTCACTGGGCCAGGGAATACCATGAACCCACCAGTGTATCACCTAAGTGCTATAGATACTTAGTTGTCTTTGCCCTCTTTATGAAGAACGCTTCCACTTCTCCATCATGATCATGGTCAATTACCTATGCCAATGCAGCAGCTATTTTCTTTGCTTCCTGGTCTGCTGGCACAAAGATCCCGAAGTAATCAGGTAATAGTCAAAACTTTTTATTTACTGTGACTCTTTCTGTGTCACCTGGTGGAATCCTATTTTCTTTGTGATCCAAAAGTTCTAGACCCACAGAACTTAGAGTAGCAGAGAGAAGTGAAAGTGAATGTTGGCACTTCCTTGCCCCCAGACCCATATATTCTGTCTGTTGGTGGCACAGCAATACAGTGTTGGTTAGGATGTGTACTGCTCTATGAAGGATAGAGCTCTATCTCTGCACTACCTCATCTCCAAAACGAAGCTTCAGCTGCTCCTTCAGGGGTCATTTCATCACTCTATCAGGCCAGTAGCTTCTGCTTCTGGATAGTACAACGTGTGGTAGGATGAACGGATCCTGTGTTTATATGCCCACTCTCACAATTCTTTGGCTGTAAGGTGGCTACCTTAATTTGAAATGATGTTGGAAAGAATCCCATGTCAATGGCTAAGATATTCCGAGGCCTTGGATAGTTGTGCTGTGTGAAGAGTTGTAAGCAAGCAAGGCAAAGCCACATATAGATTATATGTCAATCCCATTGTGACAGCTACCCCCCTCTAAAGATGTCTGTGTTCTACTCTGTAGAACCTGTTGTAACGGTTAATTTTATGTATTAACTTGACTGACCATGGGATGTTCAGATTAGACATTATTTCTAGGTGTGTCTGTGAGGGTGTTTCCAGAAGAGAAATATATCCTGTCCATAGAGCCAGCCCACCAGAAGCAGTTTGCTTTCAGCTGGCAAGGCCAGTAATATACCTTCACTGTCCTACCTCAGGGGTGTATCAACTGTCCAGTCATACATCATAATTTACTTTGCAGGGATCTTGGTCACCTTTCCCTTCCACAAGATATAACACTGGTCCATTACATTGATGGCACTATGCTAACTGGACCTAGTGAGCAAGAACTAACAGCTACTCTAGATTTGTCGGGAAGGCATTTGTATGTCAGAAAAGAGAAATGCATCTGACTAAAATTCAGGGGCTTCTACTGCAGTGAAATTTCTAGTGGTCTGTGGTGGGGGGCATGTTGACTTTTTTTCTGATGTGAAGAGCAAGATATTGTGTCTGGCCCCTCCTACAACCCAGAAAGAGGCACAATGCCTAGTGAGCCTCTTTGGATTTTAGAGTCAACACATTCGCCATTTAGGTGTGTTACTTCAGCCTATTTACCAAGTGACCCTAAAAGCTGCTGGGGGGCTTCCCTGGTGGCGCAGTGGTTGAGAGTCCGCCTGCCGATGCAGGGGACATGGGTTCGTGCCCCGGTTCTGGAGGATCCCACATGCCGTGGGGCGGCTGGGCCCGTGAGCCATGGCCGCTGAGCCTGCGTGTCCAGAGCCTGTGCTCCACAACGGGAGAGGCCACAACATTAAGAGGCCTGCATACCGAAAAAAAAAAAAAAAAAGCTGCTGGGTTTGTGTGGGACCCCAGAAAAAGAGAAGCCTCTGCACCAGGTTCATGTTGCTGTGCAGGATGCTCTGCCACTTGGGCTGTGTGATCCAACAGATCCAACGATACTTGAAGTGGCAGTGGCAGGCAGGGATGGTGGTTGGACCCTTTGGTAGGCCCCTACACGTGAATCACACCACGCAGGCCTTTAGAATTTTGGAACAAGGCCCTGCCATCATCTGCAGATAACTACTTTCTTCTTAAGAAATAGTCTTGGTCTACTGCTGTGCCTTAGTGGAGACCAAATGCTTAACCATGTGCCACCAAATTACCATGCAGCCTGAGCTGCCATCATGAGCTGGTTATTATCTGACCCACCAAACTATAAAGTTGGGTGTGCATGGCAATGCTCCACCATCAAATGGAAGGGGCCTGAGCAGGCCCTGAAGGCACAAGTAAGTTATATGAAGGTGTGGCCCAAATGCCCATGGTCCCCACTCCTGCTTCACTACCTTCTCTCTCTCAGCCTGCAACTATGGCCTCACGTAATCAGTTGGCAGAGGAAGAGAACCCTCGAATCTGGTTTACAGATGGTCTGGTACATGATGTAGGCACTACCCAAGAGTGGACAGCTGCAG
Source organism: Phocoena sinus (assembly GCF_008692025.1). Taxonomy (NCBI): domain Eukaryota; kingdom Metazoa; phylum Chordata; class Mammalia; order Artiodactyla; family Phocoenidae; genus Phocoena; species Phocoena sinus. The sequence continues at coordinate 29,065,772 of NC_045772.1, read as the reverse complement.
CACTACAGCCCCTCTCAGGAATCCCTGGTGGACAGCGGTGAAGGGGAATCCTCCCAGTGTGCAGAGTATCTGCTTGTTCACTTTGCATAGGAGAAATGGTCAGAGATGCAATTATATAGTGATTGGATAAAATTGGTTAGAAGAACCAAACCCAACTATGTGCTGCTTACTAGAAACACATTTTAAATATAACACACATGTAGGTTAAAATGGAAATGATAACAACAATAAGCACAAGAAAGCTAGTGTAGCTAAATTCATACTGGACAAAAAATATGGAAAGGAATATTACCAGAGATAAAAAGGGATATTTTGTAATGATAAAAGAGTAATAGTCAAGAAGTTACGAAAAACCTAAATGTGTATGCACCTAATAAAAGAGCTTCAAAATATATGGAGCATGATAGTTGGAGATTTTAGTAACCCTTTATAAGTAATTTTTAGAAAAAATATCAGCAAAAATATTTAAAAAATTAAAAACTGACCTAATAGACATTTTGAGAACACAACACTTAACTGAAGAATACATGATTGCAAGTAATAAATGTGGAAGAAAACCCTAAAATGGGGAAAGTCTTAAGAGACTGAACATATAGTTTACATCAAGATAAAGTACTTGTATTTAACCCAAAGGACAATGAGAAGACATTGAAGAATTTTAGCAGGGATGTGAATGAAATAAACAAACTGTGTATTGTCTGTTCACTCACATCCACCCCAAACATCCTCATGTGAGTGTTAAGCAGAACATTTAAACAGGTTTGGGCCATAAAGAAGATGATTTGAAAAACAAAATGAAACAAAAAGTATGTTATCAACACCAAATTATTTTTAACATGTAAAAATGAAATTCATAGAATGAAGGAGATTTTTGATAATGCTAAGATATCCATTAAACCCAAGAATGAATGAGCAATAAGGAAAGAGATTCAAGCTTAGTGTCACTCCCCAAACACATGTGTACAGGCATGCTTGTGCGTGCACACACACACACAGCTGAGTCAGCAGGAAGAACTTGTCCTGCCTCAGAATCTTCTAAGATATTCTTGTAGGATAGATGAAGTTTCCTATTTTTTTTGGTCTCCCTTGACCACAAGCTCCACAATTCAGTCTCGTGATTTTGCGAAATTTTAGTCATCTTGAGAGTAAAGAACTGTAGAGACAGTGTATTTCAGGCATTACATGTGCTTTGAGATATCTCTTTTTAAGAACTCAGTGTTTCTAGGCCACCAGTCAGATGGATAACCTCGCAGGCCACTACCTAACCTAGAGGCACATATTTGGACCAAGTACAGTTAGAAAATAAGGGCTGAACACAGAGATTTAACAATGACAAGTTCAAGTGAATTTTATTATCCTTTTGGTCTTATAAATTTAAGGGCAGACTTAGATCCCAGAAAACATTATGCCTTCCCTATTATTTTTTTTCTCTATTTGGGTCTTACAGTTTCATGGGGCTACCTAGAAGGATCCATTTCTTGGCTGGCTTACCCCATGCCTGCAATAATCTTTTAACCTTTAGATTTCCAGTCCAAAGAAATTGACAAAGCAAGATCTAACCTGACTTGAAATGTAAATGTTGACCCAGTTTCCTCTTTCATGTTGCTCCCTCAGTACTGATTTGTGTGAAATAAGAACAGATGGCAATGTGTTACTTGTGGGGGAAAAAAAATCTTTACTTCTAAAATGCTCCCCTTCACTCAATAACATATTGCTGTCGATAAAATGTTTCATTTGCTTCATTTAATTACTCTGGCCCAGATTCCTTTGGCCACACAAGTCTAATAAAAACTCATAGATGATATTGCTCTAGAAGGAAAGTGGAAATATAATGATAATATAAACTATTTTGATAGAGAAATATTAGAGATTAAAATCTTTGTGTCTCAGACTGAAGGGCAGTTGAAGAGGTGGTCTCAGGGGCAAGTTTCAAAATAAGCTGTGGAATTAATAACATACAACTCTGTATGTTCAGCAGTCAGCACAAAGCAGGCTTGAAGCAAACCAAGGAATGAAGTACACAAGAGAGCTTCAGTAGACTGAAAGTGTGCAAATGTTGGCCGACCAACACAGACCTCAGAGTGGATATAAGCATACAAAATAGTTCATTGAAAAACAAACCCCAATATTTCAAATTCTCAAATAGAATTGAAAAACAATATTGAACTGAAAAATGCGAGAGTTCTTTTGGAATAAGAGAAGAGTTCCTACAGGGATGGAGTAAAGGTAATACTCAGCTGCTTCTGTTTGAAATCTCCCTTGTGTGTATGCTTTTCCCTTAAAGGAAGGGCATGGAGAAATGTTTTAAAACCTTCAGTTCCCCAGTGGTCACAGCAGGGTAGGAAATTGGTTCTCTTCCTTTTATTTTTCCCTTCTTCCCTTCCCACCTTTTTTTCCTTCTTTCCTTCCTTCCTTCTTTGCTTCCTTTCTTCCTTCCTCCCTTCCTCAACACCTTTGAGGCTAAAAAATAACTCCCTTGACTTGAGGCATCACATTACAAAACAGTATTTCTCCCTGTACTATAGGACCTCATGGACAAAAGTTCTAGATGACTCATACATTGGTGTCAGTCCAGATCATGGTGGAAACAGATGGTTCAAATGAAGGGAGTTTACAGAAAAGACTACTCTTAAAAGTTCCCAAAATTGAATTTCCTGATCATGGCCCCAAGATTCAATTTCTAAAACTTGGGTGGCTATATAATGAGCTGAAAATGTGGCAGATCAATTGTACCAATCAGATCATTGTCAACCCAGTACTCTCCTGGCATCAATTTGAATACTTTTTCTCACATGTTTGCTGATCTGATTCAGGCTGCTCTGGGTGAATTATGACAAAGGACACTGGTTGCATAAAGGATAGGATGATATTTGGGATATGAGAAGGCCTAGGCTTGTTTCCTCTCCTTAAAAACGTCATTTAAACTTCTCTGGGCCTCGATTTATTTATTTATAAAATAGGGATAGCAACAGTCCATCCAGAAAAATAGTCTGAGTATTAAATGAGATAAAATATGTGAAAGTGCTATGAAAGGAACAAGACCCTTTGCCTATATTAAGTATTGTTACTATTTGTCAAATAGAGCTAGAATAAAAGTATTGATTTTAATCTAACGTTCATAAGGCAGCCTTTAGATGCTCACTACCTGGTCTTTTTGAATTCTGACTTTACCACTTACTAACTATAATCTTTGACACGTTATTTAACCTTCCTACTCTTAGTTTCCTCATCCATCAATGGAGGGGTTTGTGAAAAATTAATGAGATAATACATTGAAAGTTTTTAGAATAGTGCCTAGCTCATATTTAATCTATAGAAAATTCATATACAGAAATCTATATAAAAATGAGTCCTGCAAACGTGAAGACGCAAACTCAATATGCATGTTTAGATTTCCATTTTAACTGTTCACAACTGTTCATAAATTTAAATTCCTTTGCTGCAAAATATTTACTAACAAATTCTGTTGCAAAATGCTCAGAGTATCTCAAAAATTTTATGCTCGAGAATTGAAATTATGCTGGCACAGTGCAAGGTCTGGTTGTATACATCTAGTTCAGCTGGTGTGGAGGTGGATGTTATGTATTTATGTGTTGTGTGTGAATTCTCCATTTTCCAGACTTCATAGCTAACAAATTCTCTCTTATAGTTTTCATGTTTTCTTTTATTTATAGACTCAGAACTCCTTTCTTTTTAAGTTTTGTTTTTCCTATATTTCACATATTTCTGAGAATTTGATGTTATGCTTTATTTTTTCGAATGCTAATTTTAATTCTGCTGCTTTAAAAGTCCTTATAACGTTTCCTTGCCTCACAAAACTTTAAGATTTTTGTTGGAGTCTGCCAATTTTTCAGCTAATATTTTTCAACTGACTCCTTTTATATTATCTTATTTTAACTCTTCTATTATAATTCATTATCTTAGAATTTAATTGAGAGCATATAGCAATTGTTTTCAACTTTGCTAAGAGCTCAGACTCTGGAATCAGGCTACCTGAGTTTGAACCCCAGCTTTGCCTTTTACAAAGCCACATGGCTGTGAGCATGTTACCAACCTTTTGTAAAAAGGGAATGATATCATAATGTTTATGTGAATTGTAAGAAGCAATATACATTAAATATTTAGAACTCTGTTGAACAATAACTGTCAATAAGTAACTATCATTTTTTAAATTGGTTCATTTCTCCGTAGTAAATATCTATATTTATATGGGAAAATACACATATACATACATATTTATGTACCTATGTATATATGTGCACACACATAAATAGTTTCTCTTCTGCATTATCGAGTGTTATATTTTCAGTATTTTTTATGTTGTAGATTAAAAAAATTTTTTTTCTGTATTCTCCTCCTTTAAGGAGGAGTCTATTCAGTTCTGATGTTTGCTCATAAACACAGTATGTTGATTCTCCTTGGTTGCCTTCATGGACCACCTGCCACTATGAGAACGCTTCTCTCTATCATAACTTGGGTGCTGTTTGATTTCCAGGCACCAGACACTCTCTGATGTTTCAGGCTTTGATGTGAGGTATATTTGTTGGCCTAAAAGGGGTTCTCCTGATGTTGCTGTTTGCTTGTCTTACTAGAAAGAATAGTATTTCCCCCTGGTTACTATATAGGATTTCCCACATAAATAAGAGTAAATTAAAAATTTAAACCTGTCACCTGGAAGAGTACAGGTCACTATCGTTATGAGCATCTCCTGCTCAGCCCATTTCTACTGCTGCATCCCCACCCCCACCTTTTCTGATTTAGGACTTTAATTTGGCTTTTGATAGAGAAAATGTCTATTGGTATCTTGAAGATGGTTGACTATTTGTGACTATTAGTGCTTTTCAAGGTACTACAATGTCCTAGACATTTTTCTAGGTTTGTGAATACAAAGCTTAAAAATAAAGGCAGTTCCTGGCTCCCAGATGTTGATAATTCTTTTAAAAATTTTATGGTGATAAAATACATGTAACATAAAATTTACTATTTTAGCCTTTTTTTTTTTTTTTTTTTTTTTGCGGTACGCGGGCCTCTCGGTGTTGCGGCCTCTCCCGTTGCAGAGCACAGGCTCCAGACGTGCAGGCTCAGCAGCCATGGCTCAGGGCCCAGCCGCTCCGCGGCATGTGGGATCTTCCCAGACCGGGTCACGAACCCGTGTCCCCTGCATCGGCAGGCGGACTCTCAACCACTGCGCCACCAGGGAAGCCCATATTTTAACCATTTTTAAGTGTACAGTTCATTTTTAAGTAACATAAAATTTACCATCTTAACCACTTTTAACTGTACATTTTTAAGTGTACAGGTATTAAATACATTCACATCATTGAGCAACCACCACCCATTCCTGTAACTTTTTTCATCTTGTAAAACTGAAACCCTATATCCATTAATAATTCGCCATTCTTCCCTCTCCCCAACCTCCGGTAACTACCGTTGTACTTTCTGTCTTTATGATTTTGACTGCTCTAAGTACCTTGTATAAGTAGAATCATACAGTATTTGTCTTTTTGTGACTGTCTTATTTCACTTAGCATAATGTCCTCAATGTTCATCCATGTTGTAGCATGGGTCAGAATTTCCTTCCTTTTTAAGCCTGAGTAATATTCCATTGTATGTATATACCACATTTTCCTTAACCATTCATCCATTGATGGACACTTAAGTTGTTTTCATGAATAATGCTGCTATAAACATGGGTGTACAGATATCTCTTCAAGACCCTACTTTCAATCTTTTAGGTATATACCCAGAAGTGGAATCGCTAGATCATATGGTAATTCTGTTTTTAATATTTTGAGGAACACAGTCAAACTTTACATAGGATAGGGAGCTATGTGAAAATATGAAGAACAATTTTATGCTAATAAATTCAACACCTAAGTGAAATGATCACAGTTTTTAAAAGACACAAACTACCAAAACTCATTTTAAAATGATAACCTAAATATCCCTATATTTATTTAAGAAATTGAGTCTAGAGTTTAAAACTTACCCAAAGATATTACAAAAATACTGCAGATAGATTTCCCTCATGAAAATATGTGATGCATTTTTATAAAATATGCAAATAAAACCCATATATGTATTTTATACATATATATATATTTGTATAGCTTTGTGTGAGGGATAGAGAAGAGAGTAAAACAATATTGTTAACTCGGTTAATGTGGGGAGATTACCGTGGTGAGGAAATTGTTGAGTTTTAATCTCTGTATTGCTTAAATTTTATAGTATACACTAGTTTTTGTGGTTTTTTTAAATTAAAAAATGTAACTTTTTTGACAGGTGTAAGATATATAAAGTACTCAGAATAAGGCTTGGTACATAGTTTTGCTTTATTAACTATTAGTTATTACCTTGGGTATTAATATAAACCACCTGCTCTGCAATCTCTTTATAAATAAATAATAACATTTAAAGCAAAGAAAAAAGAATGTAACTTTTTAAAAAAGAAACCCTCAAGGTACTCCACTTTGTTATTTATGGCAAAAGGGAAATTTGAAATCAGCACATCTATTTAATGCCTACTAGGTCCCAGCCCCCATGTGTGGTACTGGCGACCTAACAATGAAAAAAGTAAAATACGAACACGGTATCAGTCTCAGTGATCCTTAATATAATAGAGTGAGAAGGACAGTAAGGAATTAAGTTCATGTCTTAACTACACATATTACTAGCTTTCGTTGTCATTGAGAGCATGAATCTCCTCCCTCAGCATGACAGCACCTAGCACAGTGTCTGGCACATAATAAATGTTACTTAATAAGTGTTCAGTGAGAAAAATGAATGAATGATTTGTGTGGTACAGCAGGGCACACAAAGAAAGTGAACAATTCTAGCTGGAGTGGGAGAGGAGAAAGTAAGAACACATACAGGCGATGTTTAAGTTAGCCTTTCTGAGTTGCAAGACTGCTAAGGAATAGAGGTAGGAAGTTGCAGACAAAGCAAGATGCATATGAAAAGGTGAGAAACACATGGCATAATTAAGGAATGGATGTTACTCAACACAACTGCTGCCCACAGTAAAGAGAGATGGTTGGGGCTTCCCTGGTGGTGCAGTGGTTGAGAGTCCGCCTGCCGATGCAGGGGACATGGGTTTGTGCCCCGGTCTGGGAAGATCCCACATGCCGCGGAGCGGCTGGGCCCGTGAGCCATGGCCGCTGAGCCTGCGTGTCCAGAGCCTGTGCTCCGCAACGGGAGAGGCCACAACAGTGAGAGGCCCGCGTACCGCAAAAAAAAAAAAAAAAAAAAATAGATGGTTGGGTTTGGAAATAAAGCAGTAAGAGGGGTAAGAAATAGCGTCATTTGCCATGATAAAGAATTTAGATTGGAGTTAAGGAGATCAGAGAGAGCACAGGAGGAGGGGCCTCAGAGACAAAAGAGTATTTCTCTGATTGTGTATGTGGGGACTAAAATTAGTCACACTTTTTCTATGAAATAGTGAAATAAAAGATAGGAGGAGGGACCTCTACCAATGAATAAATGTGGGGATAGCATAAGTTAGGATGCTTGAAGAGAATAGAAAGGATTTGTTATTACTGTATTCATTATATGATTCTCTTGGGTCTTCAAGAGGTGATACCAAAAAAGTCAACCCCAAATATCCTTATCATGTTGTCTCATCATGAAGGGAGTGATACAGCTATTGCCTGACAAAGCAATGTCATGACTCCCTCTCTGAACTTCAGGCTTGTATTATAAACAGCCTCACCCTTTCCATTGAATTGGAAACTGTTTCCTACAAGCCACTCTCATGAGTCAACATGAACTTGCAAATAGTAGTATCCAGAATTCATTTTTATTTATCTTAGAAACTTTCACCTAACTCCAAATGGGACTTACTTTGACACTGATAATCTAGGGCTAAATTCTATTGACTTTAGAGTTTCAGGTTGAGAGATGAGAAACTTAGTGAATGGTGTTGAATTATTTCTCTCTTTTCATTTCAAAGTAAACTGTTGGTTCAACTACCTCCTCATTCCTTATATTTGTTTAGAGGTATTAAGATTCAACAGTGGAATTTCTGAAACAAGTATGAATCCCAGTCCATAAATACAATTGTCTAAGTAACAAATTGTGGCTTCTTTTCTATAATTTGACTTAATTTCTTACACAGAACCTACATTACACCACCGATGGGAACCTTAACCTCCTAAACTTTTAGGATTTCTTCCTTGGTCATATTACAACTTTAGGTCCAGGATATCACACAGGCCAGGTAGAGGGAAGCGTGGAAAATGCAGGTGGAGGAGGGAAGCAATCTGTTTTTTAGTCACTTGTCCACATTGATTTTCACTGAAACATTCGTTATCCCCAGCTGCCTGGTTCCCTTGAGATCCAGGGATACTCTGCTGTTCTGAGCCATGATTCTGGCATGGAATTTTTTTTTCAGACTGTATGGGGCTATCTGTCTTGTGTGCCCCATAGCTATTTCCTTCTTGGGTTTTGTGGCCTTCCCAGCAGCACTACAGTGTGTAGTTTCCCTCTGCTTTGGGAACACATAGACCTCTCTATTTAGCTTACCCTTTCTCCCCCACCGTTAACTCAGAGGTCTTTTAATAAGGATATTTGGTGAGGATTATTTTTTGTGTGCTAGTTTATTGCAAAATTATCCATCTATCCTTTAAAATTCCTTCTTGCATTAGACATTTTGTAATCCAAAACCCAGAAAGACTTGTGGGAAATTATAGGAAGAGAAAAAGATAATATCTCAAAATGTTTACCCACCATGTTTTTATATATCGTAGTCATTCCTTCTGTTAGACAACAGTAAAATTGGCAAAGTTGGGCTTTGTCATCCATAAATATCCTTTTGGTAGGGGAGGAAAAAAAATCATATCATACACCTATGGATTCAAGTTCAGTTTTATTTAACCAATGTTTACTGCACATTTGCTGTTTGTAAGGTACTTTGCATAACATGAAGTTGAAGAAAAACAAGATTCCTGTCCTAGAGGAATTTGCAGTCTAGTGAAGAAGGAAGACTAGAACATAAATAACAGTAATGCAAAAACCTAACTTGGTTAATCTGCCTGCATGAGTCATAAACAAAGAGTTTTGGGAGTACTGAGAAGATGATTAATTTTAATCAGGGGATTGGAGAAAACTTCAGACCTAGCACTGACTCATAGCCTACCAGTAAACAGAATGTTAACAACTCTCTGGGCAATTTGGGGTGGAGGTGCAGAGGATTACTCACTGCTTCTTCAGCCCCTGGACAAGCTTATTTGTGTGTCTTGGAGGGTCCAGAACTTTTTGTTAAGGGATTCTTCACACCCATCCTCACTCAGTGCTAGAGCCGTCTCTCTGCTTCTACTTTTCTAAAGCTTATGCATTCTGGGTCAGTCATTCTCTGGCCTCCTTGTCTTTTGGTTGTGGTGGCGACGGTGGCAGTGTTTGTGAGTTTTCTCTGTTTTTTTGTAATATTTCCTTTCTCTTTTTTTTTCACTTGAGAAGTTGATTTCAAATTCTGAACTACTTTGTGCTTGGCATTTTCTAACTAGCTAAACTAGAAGAATCAGAAGCTTTAGGAAAATGAAGTGATCAATATGGCAGAAGAGAAAAATGGAATTTCCTTTTCTTTAAGAAATGCTAAAAGTTTAAAAAGCATATTACTAAGTGAAAGAAGCCAATCTGGAAACGCTACATATTATACGATTCCAGCAATTGACATTATGGAAAAGGCAAAACTATGGAGACAGTAAAGAGATCAGTGGCTGCTAGAGGTTGGGAGGGTGGTGGGAGGGATGAAGAGGCAGAACACAGAGGATTTTTAGGGCAGTGAAAATACTCTGTATGGCACTACTGTGGTGGATATAAGTCATTATACATTTGTCCAAACCCACTGAGTGTACAACACCGAGAGTGAACACTAATATATGGACTTTCAGGGATAAGGATGTGTCAGTGTAAGTTCATTAATTATTATAAAAATATCACTTTGGTAGGGGATATTGGTAGTGGGGGAGTCTCTGCATTTGTGGGGCCAGGGGGTATATAGGAATTCTCTGTACTTTCTACTCATTTTTGTTCTGAACCTAAAACTGTTCTAAAAAATAAAGTCCATTAAAAAAAAATACTATGCCTGTCCTGCCCCTAGGTTCTTCAGAACAATTTTTTTTTTTTTTTAGATTCCATACATATGTGTTAGCATATTGGTATTTGTTTTTCTATTTCTGACTTACTTCACTTTGTATGACAGACTCTAGGTCCATCCACAGGAATAAAGACACAGATGTAGAGAATGGACTTAAGGACACGGGAAGGGGGAAGGGTAAGCTGGGATGAAGTGAGAGAGTGGCATGGACTTATATATACTACCAAACGTAAAATAAATAGCTAGTGGGAAGCAGCCACATAGCACCGGGAGGTCAGCTCCGTGCTTTGTGACCACCTAGAGGGGTGGGATAGGGAGGGACTGACAGAGGGAGATGCAAGAGGGAGGAGATATGGGGATATATGTATATGTATAGCTGATTCACTTTGTTATAAAGCAGAAACTAACACACAGTTGTAAAGCAATTATACTCCAATAAAGATGTTAAAAAAATAGTATGTATTGTTTCCTCTGTCCCACCAATTAGGGACTGCTCTTATGTTCATTGAGCCACAGAAGTGTCTTCTGATTGTCTGTACTAGTCTCATTGTTTGTCAGCCTCGGTGAGTGAAACTGTCTTTCAGTTTAACAGAACATAAGTCTTAGGTGAATCTTTCACTATCCCGGTCCTTTTTTTTTTTTTCTTTTTAAGATTCACTGTATCTTTGCTTCTTGTAATAAGCATGGGGCCTTGATGTATACTTCAAAGAGATATGGCACAGATAAGAAAGGACAAAAAGAAAGGAAAAAAATCAATATGGGGAAATATCATTTATGATTGCTGTGAACAATTTCAATGTACCCTATTTGTTTTATCGCTCAAAGAAAAACTGATGGTATACAAGGATACAAGGCTTATTTAGCGCCATACAAAATGTGTTTTTGATGCTGAGAGAAGATAGTCTGTCCTGGCCAGTCACCATGGTAACCTCTAAAAGCAAAGATTATGTCTGATTAGGTTGCCCTTCTCAGGAAGAATGACCAGAAAAAAATCTTTTGAAAAGTTTAAAATGGAGGGTAGGAGGATACTGGTACTAATTTTGCACAGCTGCTCTCCACGCTGCCTCTCCTAATAAGAGTGACTCAGACTATTTTCTAGAACCTTTTCCCAGTCCCATAGAAAGCTTCCAGTGACGTCTTCCCCTTGTTAAAAATGTACCTCAGCTCAGTTCTTTGTGGTTATTGTCTTCACAGCCCATAATCAGAATTCCAGATATCTTTGTGATTGCTTGTAAAGAGATGAATGAATGTTCTTAAAAAAATAAATAAATACAAAAGTGAAACATACTCTGCTCTAAAGAAGTTGTAAGAGGAAGCAAAAATTCAATCATGTTTGTCCTATAATGATTTGGGAGGCAGGCAGCAGTAAGGTGGAAACACTGAAGAAGCCAGAAGACTACTTTATGTTAGAATTATTTTTTTGGAAGCTCTTAATGCTCTCTGCCTTGGAAAAAAAATCCTTTTAAGCAAGATTTGATATTTTTTTCTAAGTTTCTGTTGCCAGTACTCGTGCCTGTAAAGCACAATGTGTATGTGTATCAATTATTCTGATTTTCCTATTTCATTTCCTAAATAATGTAATAATCAAGTGACTTTATTGGAGGCTAATGTAAAGAGGAGCATCAAATAGAGGAAATGATAGTTTTATTCCTACTTAACTGAGAGGGTAAAATCTTATTGGGGTGATAATTTACTCTGTATTGGTGGGCTAGGAGAGAATTCATATAATCTGCAAAATATTTGCAAACCTGTTAGTGCTTTGTAAACCTAAACATTGGGTGGCATAAAATGTCATTCTAATGTCACTTACACTGACATAGTGAACAATAAAGGGATCATTTATTCAACCTAATGTAGGAAAAAAATTTTTTTCTTTGCATCTGAGCGAAAGGTAAGAACTAAGAGTCATTATTTTCTCTCTCTTTATGGAAAGGAAATATCTTTTTCCCTCCTGGCTATAAATGATTATTATAACAAATCCTGGAGAGAAATGTGGTAATATACATCAAAATTAAAAATGCATAATTCCTTTGCCTAGAGATAGATTTCCACATATGCACGTGGAATTACGTTCCAAGATTCTTAGTGAAGCAAAAGATAGGAAGTTATCTAAAAGTATTCTGTGGGCAAGAGGTTAAAAAATGATGGTATAGCCATGCAATGTATTACTATTTTGTTTTTAAAAAGAATGAGGTCACACTGTATGGGCCAATAATGAATAATCCCCCAAATATACTCTTAAATGATGACAGAGCAAATAGGCATGTCCTAAGTGCTTTTTGCATATTAACTTATCTGATCCTCATAGCTACCACCTTATGTAGGACTCCTTATAATTCCCATATTATAGATTAGCTTAACAGAGGCACAGAAAGGTTAGGTAACCTGCTCAAGGTCACACAGCTAGTAAAACTTAATGTCAGGATTTGATCCCAGACAGTCTAACTTCAGGGTCTGTGCTATTAAATACTGAGCAATACTACAAAGCAATGTTCAGAAAAACATATGTAATATATTGCTAGTGTGTGATAAAGGAGATATATGCATATATCCATATATGTGCATACACAGCACACAGACACATATAACAGTCAATCCTCATTATTTGTAGATTTGTCTACTTGCTAAAATTTGTTTATAACCCCAAACTCAGTACTCACATAACTTCGTAGATTAAACAAGACAATGCTCTGCCTTCTTGTTTCTGCTCCCATACTGTAAAAAAAGTGTCTCTTTTGTGATCTGTTAAATGCCTGGTTTTTCTCATTTTTGTGCCTTTTGTTGGTGATTTTGCTGTTTAAAATGTCCCCAAGCATAATGCTGAAATTCTGTCTAGTATTCCTAAGCAGAAAAATGCTGTGATGTGCTTTACTGAGAAAATATGTGTGTTAGATAACTTTTGTTCAGGCATGAGTTATAGTGCTGTTGGCTGTAAGTTTGAATAAGTAAGATGTCTTCAAATAGAAACACACATAAGACAAAGTTACATATTGATCGACTGATGACAATATTGTGACCAGAGGCTCACAGGAACCTAACTCTGTACTTCCCCTAGGAGTAATGATACAGTAGGTGCTAATTCAATATTCACAGAGAGATATGGAACATGACTACTGTGAATAACAAGAATCAATTATATACATATATATGTGCATATGTGTGCTTATTTATGTATCATGCGTGGAAAAAAATCTTTAAAAGATCATAAAATAAACTGTGTACAGTGGTTGTTTGGGGGAGTGAAACTAAGATACTGGAGTTCAGAAGTGGGAGAAAGACTTACTTATCTCCTTATGGAATTTTACCACGTATATTATCTATTGAAATATTTTCATGCATGCAGTACAGAAGGGAAAATAAAAAGGTTCCCAAAGTTCTGCATAATTCCACTTTCCTGAAAACAGTTTCATAAATAATTTTCTAGGCTTTTAAAATGCAAATATAATATACATGATCATATTCTACTGTAGCTTGCTTTTTAAAACTTTATGTGCTGAACTTCTTTCTAGGGCAGAATATACGGAGCTACCTGTTCCTCCTTTTCCTTCTATATTCCACCACAAACACAGCCCCATATGAAACACATACATCACAGATTTCTGTCTTTCCAGACTGCCCTCGCATGACTGGCATTTCTGCAAGAACAAGGCAGCAACATTTTGAAGACAAAATCACGCCATTACTCTGAAATTTAAAGTAAGAGCATAGAAGAGGGTATATCAAAAATGAGGAAACTCTCCTAAAAAGTTTTACAATTTTTATGTTTTTACTTCACAGACTGAGTCAGAATTTTTATTTAAAAAAAAAATGGAAGAGAAAAGGAATTTTCTCTGAGTCAGTCACATACTAGGCAATGAACATATATTTTTTGATCCTCACACTACAGGAGATAGATATAATTAAACCCAGTTTACAGATAGAAAAAATAGGTTTCCCCAAATCAGGCTATTCATGTCTCTAGAAAGAAGAGAAAGGAGCCCTTTTCTATACTCATCTTCAGTTGAAAGACGGGTATTTTTGTCTAAATCCTAATATTTTACTGTCCTATAGTCAGGGTACTGGGCCACTTTTAATTGTTGTATTCAATTTATACAACTGCCATTAAATGGCAGCCAGTGCCCTCAAAGATGTAATGTGAATCCCAGAACACAATAATCAGACGGATGGAATCACAAATGCACAACACTCATTGGATCAGACACTGAAATTCTAACATTTACAGTGCATCCACCTTTCCTCATGAAACTACTCTTGACCAGGGTTAAGAGTTTGGTTTTGCTATTAAAAAGCAAACAAACAAACCCAAATCAAAAAACCTTAAGATACTGACACTCTGCCTTAAAGAAAGAGATGCTGAAGACTTAGAGCTACTTAAGATAATGACTTCTAGGACTAAGTTAAATATAAATGAAGTCAAGGAATTATTCTTACGATTGTGTTTCATTTAAGCCTGCTGCTATATTAGATTTTAAAGTTTGAATTGTAATACCACTAATTTCCTCTAGAGGGAGAATGAAACAAGAATAGACAGAGTGTTAAAAAGTGGATAACGTAGAATGAACCTGAAGATTGCCCCTTAACAGAGAAGACATTTTGCTAAAGCTGTCATAGCAAAACCAGAGTGGTTGGTTTCATTGTGGTGTATTTTCTAAGTTTAGCTGAATCAACCTCTAAAATAAAATGGATCATATTTTTAGTTTCCTTTTAATTTTGAATTAATAGAAAAAACTGCATGCACACACACACACATAATTTCAATCACTTAACTCTTTATAAATTGCAACAATATCTATATTATAAAAGAGATGATGAGCTGCTTAAAATATATTTTTAAAACTGTACATCTCTTAGTATTCATGAAATAAATACAAATTCATCTACTTAAATATTACAAAACAAAGCAGTCTCAGAAAGAAGGCATCCTGCAAAGCAAATTACCCAATGCTATAAAAAAATACAGCATAAAATTAAATATCGAGATGCTTATCCCTCCTCCTCTGACAATTTCCTTAGGATGTCAATGTTTTGCTAAAATGATCCAATCTTTTAAAATTTGGAGACCCATAGAAAAAGTACTGAAATAAGTGTTTATGTGCATTGTACAAGAACTGAAATCCAGGTAGCTTCACTGTTATTACAGAATCTGAAGAAATAAACATCAAAGGGAAGTGAGATCACTATCTTCAGAAATAAAGGTTTCCACAAGAGAAACAATTGTGGAAGAAAATTATCCTCTTTGCGAACAACATGGTGATCAGCCTTTCCTGCTTTCTCCTGATGATGAGGTGATGTCACTGGTCAGAAGTGCTGGCCTATTTTCTGTTCTGCCTATGGTGGGTTGGATTGGATGAAAATAAACATCTTACATAACAGGCCGGCTGTGCACTTCTTCTTTTTTTTCCCAAGGAGATTTTCCCAGCATGAATTCTGCATGTACAATTAACACTGGCAAAATTTCAGCTAAAAAATCTGTTAAATTTATAAGCAGATTAACAAATACAGTCTATGTATGCTGCCTCCCACTCCCCCTCACCCACCCTACCTCTTTTATACACACACACACACACACACACACACACACACACCATCACCATCACCATCACCATCATCTTCTCCTTCTCTATCACCACCTCCACCACCACCATCATCATTGTCTCCATCACCTCCACCCCTCTTGTAATCAAAACAGCTTTGTACTGAGAGAGGAGGGAAAACAGACAAGTTAAAATTGAAATTAGTCTTCAAATAGCTGTAACAAAATAGAAGATTGCAGATTAGAGCTATTGTCTTATTCCAGTGATGGAAAACAGACCCTCTTCAGGGCTTGTTTTCTCAAAATTGAAGGTGAATCAAAGATTATGAGCCTAACGAACAAGATGAATCCCTACATTAGTGGCCTTTATACTCAAAAGAGCACACACAGCAGAAAGAATTTTCAATTGTAATTTTTAATAATTTACAAAAATTCTGGAGTTTTCTGTCACATTTCCTGTTTTGTAGGGAGGGGTTTATGAATCTGTAAGCTTTGGCATTTATTGTAGAGGCTACTTATGGAGTGAATATATGAAACTGAGCATTCAACTTGATTTTCCTAATTCCTGAAGGTACAATAAAATTAGAGATGCCAAAGAGCTGAAGGAAACATGTACTTGAACAGCCTGGATGAAAGCTCATTTGAAATCAGCAGTATAATTCACAGTGATTTATAGGGGCCCCATCAACTGACCTAGTGGTCTTAGTTTCAGAAAAAATCATCACATAGTTTTCGCTCAGTAAAGTAAATATTTGAATATCTATCATATGCTTATCACAGGACAAATATTGAATAACAGAAACAGTATAGAGTTGAATTTAGACTATGAGTTTTTTTTCTGTATTGCTAAGCAATAGATGTAAACATAGTTCAAGAGAGGAAGATCATTTAAAGAGAAGGTAAAAGAGTAGATAATGAATTAAGATTAGCTGATTGTTCCTGTCATAAAAATAATCACCATTTATCTGTCCTAAGGACAAGCCATGTTGGAAAGGGCCAAAATGAAACTCTCTTTTACTCAGTGCTGATATCTAATGTCAAATCAGAAAGCAAGCCGGTGTGGGCATTACTGTGTAACCATTTAGAGGTCCTTACCTATGCCTGGAGGCTACTCTGTCTTATATAATATGCACTAGCCTAGTATATACACAATATACACTAGTGATACTTGCTTGTTTGAATGGAGAGTATGTATGTAATAAGTCAACTGTGTTACTTTGGAAAGATAATTGAATTTGTATTCTAAAGATTTGCACTGAACTATCAACTTTGATTTTTACTGCCAGTAAGACTTTAGACAATTAGTTATAGTTTTCTAATCCTTAGCTTTATCATCTAAGATGTGAAGATATTGATGCTTTTAAGGGGTATTGTAAGGAATAAGAAAGAAAAATGTACCAAAATATCCAAAACAGTGCATAGCAAATAATTGTATATACATATGTATGTATCTTTGAATGTATATGAATGATCAAAGTCAGAGGTATTCATTCAGTATTTTCACAAAGAAACAAGATAAAATTATTTCATATTTACCAAGAAATGAAAAAATAAGATTTTTGACTACTTAGAACAATTATTTACTTACTTGACTTAAAGAATGATAATGGTTCATACTTTTTGGGTAAGTAGGCACAACAATTTACATTGAATGAGTAGTATTTAAGTTAATTTATAATTGTTGAACCAATCAAATGTATTTTGAATATCTATTTTATGTTTAATAATAGAAGTGAGTAATGATAAATTTTTTCGGTAGTTTATTGTCTTTCAGGAGGTTTCAAAATTCTTGGGGAGATGATAAATTAAAGGAACAATTAGAAGACATTATGTAATTGTTATATTACATAAGATATAAGTGCTCTAGAAGCTAAGTGGATATTTTAGTGAATTAAAAAGTTATTGCATTCATATGTATTTCCTAGATGGCAAAATATCTTTACACGTGGAAGAAAATTCTTCACAAGAGTTTAATACAGAATTATGATCTCTTCAAATATTTCCACAAATTTTTGGAGAAAAAATATTTCTTGAAGTAGTGTTTTTGGCCAGTGTTAAAGAATTCAAATCTAGGAAGGTTTACTGCCGATAATACTTTAAAATTTTTTTTAAAAATGAACATCTCAGATAAATATAGTTGTAACAAGTGTATATCTTTTAAAAATACATATACAAAGTAAGAATTTTGAGGTTTATTGAAATATTGTCATGTTATAGCTATGTAAGAGAATTTTTTAAAAACTATGGAATTGTGGTCCTTCTGTATAAGCTTTGAATCATGAATGTAAAAATTGTTGGTGAAGGCTTATTGACTTTACAGTTTAGGGTTTTATTTTGCTGTTTCTGAGGAGATTTTAACTGAAGAAAATTTAGGTTTCATAGGCTCTGGAAAAGGAGGAGGAAACCCAGCTTTTTCCTTTGTGTAGAATCTCAAGTCCAGATGCTGGCTTTTTTCTTCATGAAAATTCATAATGTATCTATTATAGCTTCCTAATTAAAGTCACACATGTATGAATAATGTTTTGAAAATCAGTTACTATCCACTTTACATATGTTAACATATATTATGTTTTAGAGTCATTTTCTGCCAAATAGCTCAGTGTGCTACATAACTTACAATGAAGTGGTAGTACCATTATTTTTTTACCCATTGACTGGGTTCAGGGATTTTATAATGTTGAAAAGTGAAGAAAGCTAGACTAACTTATTTTCTAAAACTCAAACTTGGTGACTAATTGTGTGTTTTGTTTTATTTTCTTATGCTTCCAAAGAGCTGTAACTTTTAATTCATTCAACACATAATTTTTTAAACATTTACTTAATGCCAGTCACTCTGCAAAGCATCTGGAATATATCTGTGAACAAAGCAGAAAATATATCTCTACTATAGCTCATATTCTGAATCAACAGTAAACTAAAATAAAACAATTACATCTAATTCTATAACATATTAGGTGATAATAAGTGCTGTGGAAAGCAATAGAACCAGGGGGATGTTCAGAGAAGGAAGTGTGGTTTTGAATGAAGTGGTCAGGGTTAGCCGTATTGAGAAATTGTCATTTGAACAAAGATGTGAAGGAGGTGAGGGAGTGAGAATTCAGTGCCTTACTGTCATAGAACAGAGCATAGTACCAAGTATCAGGAATCTGTCTCTATCGGTTATTTAACTTCGTGTTCATGGCCAAGTATCTTGCTTCTTTACCTATAAAGTAAAAATAGGGAAAATATCTACACAGGATTGTGGTGAGGAAAAGTAAGACCATTTATTTCACAAATACATCGTTCAGTGCCAACTGGGGGGTAGGCACTCAAAGTGAACAGCACGTAATCTTGAGCCCTGGAGGAACCTGCATTCTAATAATGTTTATATTCTAGCAGTGAACAGTGACAGTGTATTTCAGAGCTTTTTGGAGATTGCCATGTATTCTGTAATTGAATAGAAACTGAAAAACAGAATTGCCTTTCTCATGTGTCATCCTCTTAGACCTCTGCATCATCCATCTTGCTGAAGCCTCTCCTTTGCTGTCTCTAACTCTCTACTCTCCTGTAGCTTCTCATACCTCTCAATCGCTCATTCTCCATTTAATTAACTGACTCCTTTTCTTTTTTCAGATTCTTTATAAATAATATGTTTTTAAGAATTCTTTCTCAGTCCTCTTTGTTTTTATCTATTCGTTCTTTTCATGGACAATTTAAATATTACTGATTTTAAATATCAGTTCTAAAGAAACATTTCCCTCTCTGCCTTACCCACATTCTGAGCTGAGATATAAAACAGGAGTCTGCAGAAGGAGAACAAAAGAACTTTTTTATGGCTTAAGGCTAAGAAAAAAGATGCAGCTTTACATGGGAACCCAGTGGGCTGGCTAACTGAACTTCATAATTCCTTGCCAGTAGGCAAGGCAAAACTTTACTTCTACCCTCTTAGGATCTCTGCTTGTCCTGAAAATTAAAACTGACATAGATATATTAATAGGAGAAAAGCATACAGATTTTTACATGTACATGTGGGGGGTCCCGATAGGAAAATGAAAACCCAAAGAAGTGGCAGAAACCTAAATGCTTATATACCAAGTTGAACAAAGAGAGACAGTTGTGGAAAATAACTAAAATAAATGGGGAGACTAAAGGAAAATGAGTTATTTTAACAAGTTCTGTGTGAACAGCATTCTCTTGGCCTGATGCCGCACCTCTGGTGATAAGACCGTTTCTTTCTTCCTTGTGTAAGGAGAGCATCTTTCACTTGGGAGTTTTATCTCCTGATTTCAGGAAGAAAAGGGGAGGTCAGATAATCAATCCTTCTCGCACCTGCTATTTCTCAAGTGCCTTTAGCCCAAAATAATCCTTACGCCACTCTTCACAGCTGTAGACCATGGAAACGCTCCTCACTTTGAGTATCTTCCTGGGACTTTTGTAGGCCGTGTATTTTTTTTTTTTTTTTTTTTTTGTGGTACGCGGGCCTCTCACTGTTGTGGCCTCTCCCGTTGCGGAGCACAGGCTCCGGATGCGCAGGCTCAGCGGCCATGGCTCACGGGCCTATCCGCTCCGCAGCATGTGGGATCTTCCCGGACCGGTGCACGAACCCGTGTCCCCTGCATCGGCAGGCAGATTCTCAACCACTGCACCACCAGGGAAGCCCTGTGTAAAGTTTGATCAGAAGGTTCTGTAGGTAAAACTGAAATTTTCTCCCTATTCCTTTTCCATCCTAAATTATGTACAGCTATATTGTCTAACATAGTATGGCAGAGGTTCTCCAATAAAATTAAAATACAACATTAGAATACTCATATAATAAAGATTCTCCAGTTTTAAAAAATCACAATAGATCGATGTCCCAAATGTGAATATAAACTCCCCAACATTATCAAATTTCCAGATAAAAGTTAAAAATTATATGGACTTTCAAGTTGAATTCTAACAATCAATGGCATTGAATTCAAAATAAAATTCCACATGAATTACAAGTTTGCAGAAAAACGAGTCAAAAATTCATTTTCAGCATTTCTTAATCTTCTCAGCATTGGCTAGAGAAGTTCTTGATACCTGGGCAGAGTTGAGGCTCCTTCAGCAGCTCAAACCTAACCTGTTGTTTGCTAGAATGTTTCTAGTTCTTTCAAAGCTCAGAACTTTATGCCTCAATTTTAAAGCAGAGGTTTTAAAATTTATTATTCATGCTTTTATTGAGGCATAATTGACAAATAGTGAAATGTACAAATCTTCAGCATACAGTTCAATTAGTTTTGATAAATATATACACCATACCTCTATCAAGAAATGGAATATTTCTTGTCACTCCAGGAATTGCCCTTGTGCAACTTCCCAGTAAATTCCTGTCCCTCAAGAACGAATCGTACTGATTTCTCTCATCATACATCAGTTTTGCCTGATCTACAGGTGCATATACAAAGAATCATAAAGGATGTACTCTCTAGTGTCCGGCTTCTTTCACTCAGCATATTTTTGAAATTCACCTATGTTGTGTATCAATAGTGCATTCCTTTTTATTACTGTGGGAGAGGGTGTGTTAAATGTAGGAATATGCCACAGTTTTTTTTTTTAAGTCTGTTTTCCTATTGATGGATACATGAGCTATTTCCAGCTTTTGGGATGTTATGAATGACATATGGACATTATTACACAAAGAGTTTTGTGGATATATCTTCATTTTTCTTGGATAACTACCTAGGAGAATTCCTAGGCTGTAGGTTAGAAGAATATTTAATTTTATAAGAAACTACCAATTTTTTTCCAAAGTAGATATATCATTGTATAATTCCATGGCAGTATTTGAGAGTTCTGGTTTCTCCACAACCCTCCAACATTAGACAGTCTTTTTTCATTTTATCCATTTTTAGGTGTTTTATTGTGGTTTTAATTTTTTGCCTCACAGTAATGGAGTCCAGACATCCAAGATTATTACAGAACTGGCCTCACACCAATGTTTTTCTTCAGATAATTCAGTCCACAGCTCCAGTTTTTTTCCTAGGCAAAATTATAAACCCAGTGTTCAGCAATATTTTTAAAAAATAGCATAAACTTTTTGGTATTTGAGTGGAGGAAAAGGTAGATGCAGAAATTCTGCTTGTTTTTAACCTCGTTAGGATGCCAGTCTAATCTACCCATAACCCATAAACTATCGATTTAATCTCAACTGGAAGAAATCTATCAGCAAGAAGTTAAAATCCTGAGCATTTATTGTTTCTGGAGAGGCAGGATCTACACATATGTTACATCTTAATTTTAATTTTACTCTTTAGTCCCGGCATCTTCACCAGGTGGTTTCCAAGGTTTCTTGTTCATCTGGCCAAGCTGGGGAAGGTAAATAAAGCAGAGAGGATGATATGAGGAAGGTTTACAAGAGGCAAGCCTAAAAATGGTACACCATCATTTCCACTCATATTCTATTGGCTAAAACTCAATCACACAGGCATAATGAACTACAAGACTGGAAAATGAGATCTAGTTGTTCTCTGGAAGAAGAGAAAATGGATTGAGACTCAGTAGCATCTCTTCAGTGCCAGGTTATCCGGTGCTGGATAGCAATCTGCAGTGGCGCACACACTGAAACTGCTTGTGACTCTTAAAACAGCCAGCAGTTTGCCAGAGTCTGCTTGGCTGGAGTCCTCTGACACTGTCTAAAACATCCTCTGACCTTTATTGAGCCTCCTGTATACACCTTCACTACCAAAGCCTCCTGTATACACCTTCACTACCACTTGGGTCTGCCAGGACCCAAGGGCCTATGCTGTGGTGTAAATGCCTTTTTTTTTTTTTTTTTTAAGGCCCATGTTTTCTTAGATCCCTGCCTCTATGGAAACACTCAGTAGAAACATGCCTGTTCACAAAGCCAACATAGTCTGAGGTCACACACCAATGTCAAAATACCTTTGACCCAAAGTTTTAAGCTTTTGTTCAAATCTGGCTCAATATTAAGCTTCCAAAAGTGACCGAGGTGAAAACATTTAACTCACACATAAAATTCAAAGCCTAGAACCATATGCCCTGGCCACATCGGACACTCCATCACTTCACGTGTGTATTTTGCTCCCCTGAATTTCTCTTGTTTAATTTTCTAGTGTTCCCAGACAACATGAAAAAAAATGCAGGATCTTGATGATGTTCCTTCAAAAGGTGTAGTTCCCAATCCCTCCCCTGTAGCAACAGAGGCTACCTCAGCACAAGTACCAGTATATGGGAAAATAATGGAAAGCATGTACTGACTTCCAAGGATGAAAAAGGGCAAGACACAGCCATGTTTCTTCCTTTCACATTTAACAATCAGATAAACTACTCACATCCCTTGGTACTGAGTGAGTGAAAGGGTGGCAGAGCCTAAGAGTTTTAGTATTTGAGCTCCCATCATATGGAAGTAAACAACATTTAAGAATAAGAAGTGGTTCCCCTCCCTTTAAAACAATAGCAGTGTCTGTTTCCCTAGCCCTTATGTTCTCCTGACCTCAAGAAAGTAATTTCCACCTACTTGGTGGATATCTTCATTTGAACATCCCAAGAGCATCTCAAAAATGTTCAAAATTTCTGTTACTGGTTCCCCCATTCTCATAGTCACCCAAGCTTGGAAACTTAGAGCCAACTATGATCTTTCCCATTTTAAAAGTTTGATGTAGATACTGTAGCCCAAATTGTTTCTCATGTATGTCATGTTTTTTCTACTTCCAGTTCTCTAGTCATGACACTACCTCATTAAAACTTTGCAAAAGCCTCCTATCAAGTTTCTCCTGCACATGCATTAACCTACATATGATTGCCAAAATTTATTTTCCTAAAATATAGCTCTTAATTGTGGGTTTCTTTTGCTCACAGATTTTAATGACTTCTACAAAATTGAATATAGCCCTTTTAATGGACATTTACATCCTTTTGGTTATCCAAGAACTTCAAATGCTTTCTTTGTATCTGAGGAATTTCCCATCTTAAAAATTCATGTTTCCCTAAGATATGTGACCAATCAGACACACCCCTGGAGATTTTAATTTAGAAAGCAGTGACATAAAGAAGGAAGATTCATTCTGAAGAGAAAGAAGAACAGGGGAGGCAGGCAGAGGCAGCTCCTGTTGAAGTCTTACTAGCAGCATCCTGTAGCCAGCATAAGTGGTGAAATCTGAGGCCCCTTTTCCTAGCAGCAAGGGTGGCAGTAGGGTCTGTAATGGAGCAACCCTGTAGCCTCTGGCTGTGTATGCTAATTCTCTTATCCTAATCTTTTTCAATAATTTCAGTTTCTCTTTAAACTACTTCATACCTTTTATTCAATTTTTCTGTTAAAATTTAGTTTTATCTTCATAGAAATTTTTCTGTTTAAACTATACCTGCCCCGGGACCTTTGAACATACTAATTCCTGTCTGGCACAACCACTGTGTCCCCCATTCTCCGCTGTCCAACTTTCCAAATTCTCTTTACTCAGTTAATGTCTGCATATCTTTCAGGCCTCAGCTTAAATGTTAACTTTCTCAGAAACACCTTCTTTGACTCCTTAAAAGACGTCAGGCTTCTCTGTTATACACTTAAACATCATTTTTATTTTCCTAAAGGAACATATCACAACTAAAACTAATCACTTGTATGATTTTTTGTTTACTGTTTCTTTTCCACTAAAATGTAGCTTCATGATGGTAGAGAATTGATCTGTTTTATTCATTCACTGTTTCCCTCACAACTCAAGAGAATACCCAGCATTTAGTAGATGTTCACCAAATACTTGTTGAATGAATGTACCTAACCTTCAAGATTCCCCACAGTATGACCCCCAACCTACATTACCAGCTTAGTATTTCAAAAGACTAGTTAAGTTTTCTCGAACCCACTTCACAGTTCTACTATAATAATGTGACTCATAATTAATCTAGTCCTTGGAATATTCTTGACATTTTGTCTAGGTCTGAAAGTGCTCTAACTATCCTTGTATGTCAACTTATGAAATTACCATTTTATCCAAAAATCCATTTCTGATGTCCTTCATGAATGGTCATGTTTCCCTTCTTCCTTTAAACTCAAACAGGACAACGTAGTTCAATACATTCTTTATTGTAGTGCAGTGATTTGTGTTCCTGCCTTGAGCCTCAGTAAGACTAGATTTCTTTAGGGCAGAGGAAGCTGCCACAGTACCTAGGACAAAGCTATTGTTCAACCAATGCTATCTGAATTTAACACCGCAGGAAATAAAGATAAATATCACTCAGTCAAGACTTCAAAACTAATTAAGGAGACCAAGATAGAAAGCCATTAGCCTCAAGATTGGATTTATATCATTCCATTGACTGTGAGCTGAGCCCCCTGCCCCAATTCTTTTGTAAAGTCTCTTCTTTCCTTTCCTTTTCCTTATTTTTTCTCATATTCTTTAGAATATAGACAATGATAGTGCAATTAAACAAGCACTTTACTTGAAGTAAGAAAAGTCTGTATTGGATGTTAGCTTTGTTCCTGACCAGGAGCTGACAGTTCCAACTAGATACTTTAAATTCAATATCTTGCATTTCTAAAGCACTCTAGAGGTGATACACCCTTCTCATTGACATTTAATGAATTCTTCCCTGCATCCTATGAGGATGCTTTAAAAAGATCAAATTGTCTTTACCTCAAAACCAGCTGCCTGTACTTATTAACCTATTTTCTTTTTCAATTATTTCATTGTCTCTCAGGCACTAAAGAAGAAAAACTTGTGTCTCACAGCTAATGAGTACTCAAGTCCTAGAAACTGCTTCTTCATAATTTCTCTTATTTCCACTTTTACTGCCACCCCTCCTGTTTGAGGTCTTTGTGCATTCAAATCTGAATTGATATGAACAGTCTCAACCAAACTTTTCTCTGTATCTCCTGGGAGAAAATTCTAGTGCAGTCACTTTAATATCCTAAAATGCAATCTTCATTTGACCACTCCAAATGGAAAAGTATTTAGTGACTCTCCTCTGAGAATAATCTACAACTTGTGCTATCTAATATGGAAGCCATTGGTCACAGGTGATTATTTAAATTAATTAAAATTAAGTACAATTAATTCAGTTCCTCAGTTGCACTAGTAACCACATTTGAAGTACACCATAGTCACGTGTGACTAATGGCTACCATATTACACAGTGCGATATAGAATATTTCTGTCATGGTAGAAAATTCTATTGGACAGTGATTATTTTCTCATCTGTAAACAGCTTTAGAATGTATGATTGTCTTTTCAGGCACTTGATAACCTTGACTTTGTACTGTTATTTGATCAGTTGTGTGATGTCATGGAAAAAAACATACAATCTTCATTCAGAAAATATGCTTTTGCATCTTGGCTCTACCACTTCCTAACCACATGGCCTTGGGAAAATCACTCTGGTTTCCACATCTGTAAGATGGAGTTAAAAGAAGCACCAAAACTATTTATTTCAATGAGTTTTTCTAAAGTTTAAATGCATATGTCTCTGAATGTTGTAACACCCAGTACAAATAGTGGTGGTAATAGAAATCATAAATGTTGCTGTTGTTCCCAGTATGATATCATTTGCTTCTTATGATTTTCAGTAAGACCGTGTGGAATTGTGCATTCTACCTCCAGCAGCACCATGCAGAAAGCAAGCTTTTAATACCATGAATATTTGTCGAATTTGAATATTACAGTGTTTCTATACAGAGTATATTAAATATGTATATCTGTGTGCAAACATATTAGTACATACTACATGTATATTTTCCCTTTTTTCTTCAGCTAAAATAAAGAATGTAAATATTTTAAGTGTCAACTATTAAGAAGCAAATTGTAATTTAGAGTAAATGATTAGTGAACTATGAGTTTTTTATCTCTGTGATGATAAGAAAATGTAAAAACTTATCTGGAAAATTCTATCAGTTCTCCCCCACTCTGTCCTTATTGCAAAATTTCTAAACTAACCAGATGTGAGGAAAAACTGAACCCAAAATAGTTTGGGGAGGAGTTAGCCAAATATTCAGTTCCAGGTATCTTTCTGTTCATTTAAATTCATTCTATTCATTAATCTGAAATGGTCAAGATTATTGCAATTTTTCCTTCCTTTTCTGAATTTTGAAAGATTAGACTTAAAGCTGATGGTTAAAAACACTACAGCTTCCTTACCAGCTGTTCCTTTTTGGTTGCAGGGACTTAGGAAAGTGTTAAAACCACCTCCCGTAGGGTCAGAGCCAAAGGGCATATTGTGTTGTGCAGGTGCTCAAGGAAACGTGTGGTCTGCTTCAGCAACCTGACTGGACTTTATGAGACTCTTCTGGCAGGCAGGAGAGCCCACGCACACACAGCAAGCCAGGGAGGAATTTGAGAGTTGAGAGTAATTTTCAGATTAAATAACAATCATCTCCTGTGAAAGATGAGGATTGAAATCAACTCTGAGAGAGCCCTCATGGGACTTGGCAAAAGTTTGCCTCATACTTCCTCTTTGACTCACAGGGCTGTGGAAAACAAAAGGAGAAAGATGTATCTCTATGCTCCAGAAGGGAGAGAATGACCTGGTTGGTGTCTTTTACCTTCAAAGTACTGTACATTGGCTCAGCATCAAGCATTAAGCCACTATCCTTTTCCTTAGCAGAAAACAAAATTTTGAGAACCAGAGGGGGTAAAGATTCTAAGGGTAATTGAGTATGCTAAAAAAGACTCCTAGGGCAGAACAATTACAAAACCTCACCTTTTTGTCTTTTGACATAAACTCCTTTTTGATGAATATTTAGTTGGCAACATGATTTCATGATTGAGGGATAAGTAATGACCAGAAAAAGGAAAAGAGTTAGGCCCTCAAGAAATCCCTAATCTGTTGGCTCCAAGGCAGCCAGCTGAGCTCACAGAGAGCTATAAATTGCTGCCTTTGTGAAGTGAGTGAAGTCTGTTGTGTCTGGTGTTACAGCTCCTCCTCAAAGGAAGCTTCCTGTAAAAATGGAGGTCTGGGAATCAGTTTTGAAGGTGAGGGAAGTGCAGTTCAATAGCTCTATAGATTTATGAAAAGAGAGAAGTAAGTATAATTCTTCCCAGAAGTGGAGGGAAGAAATGAAACTATCTTTCCTTGTCTCTGGGGAAAATGTTCTTTTTAATTCCTGGGAGTAAGTGACACAAAAGCTGAAGTAGAGTTTAGTTTGTCCTAAGTGGTGATCCCAAAAATATCTCAGAATTGCTTGACATGTTGGTAAATGAATGATTGAGAAGCAAATTATCTAGAGCTTGTAGATATGTCTGGTAGATTCTTAACAATGTGGTTAGCTCCAGGTAAACAAAATGTTCCGAGATGAAGTTAAGAGAGTGATCTAGCCAAGCAATGGTTTGCAAATGCTCCCCCATAGGGAAAGGAAACACCAAACATTTTCCTCCAGTAGTTGTCCCATAATTTGATTTCTTTGGCTACATAGACACATACATAAAGGATATATATACACATATGTATGTTTGTGCATCTATACACATGTATATACACGTAGTGTGTATGTATATATGTACATCTGTGTTTGTATTTATTACGTACTTGAGTGTATACCTTTTTGTAGATACTTTAAACACAGATCATGTAAACAATACAGTGCTGCTATATCTGGTGATGATTTCTTAGAGTGGGTAAAAAAAGAATTTAACGTGTGATGTATCTGAGTTGTAACAACAAACTAAAATTTAGTCTCTTCCCTGAGAAATGTACAAGTCTTACACTGGAGAAACAGGTAGAAGATGAATTAATCACTTAAATAAGCCATAGATATTATTCATGTTTCTGTGTTTACATATAATGTACATGTGTACATATCATGTATGCATGTATACATATAACACACATATATAAAACTGGATATATGTGTGTGTCTATGTGTTTATACACACACAGAGGCATGTTATTAGTAAAAGCAGTTTTAACAACCATGGCAAACAAAACCTCTATCCTTGGAATTTCAATTTAGTGCATCAAGAACATTTTTTTTCCCAAAGAATTTGCTCTACTTACCATCACCACTTGCTTGATTCTTTTTTTTTTTTTTTTTTTGTCCTGTTTGGCATCTATTTCCCCTCTTCTGATGGAAATATCCCCCATTCAGCACATGTGATTTGGACCCTAATCCTAACTTCTGGGAAGATAATACGACATAAGGCATAGTCTGTGTCATTAGCAACAGTGATTGGCTCAAAGATGGGCCTAGAATCCCACTTGGTTGGACAAAGAATTTCAAGCCCAAGATTTAGGTCAAAGTATTGATATCAGAGAATGCCTCTTTGTGCTTGTCTTTAACTATGAAAATACAAACCTGGAGCTTCCTGAAGCCATTTTTCCTCCACAAAGAAAGAAACTGGAAATGGCATCAGTGTAGAGGAAAGCCGAGCCAAGGACTGGAGAGATCCAAGGTGCCAGTGCATAGACTTTAGAGTGGGTGCCCACAGACAAGTGAGGGGAGAAGTCACAGTCAGTAATGGAAGGTTATCAAGCCAATACAATGCAAATAATATGGACCATTTACATGCCATTGGTGAGAGGTGGTTCAGAACTGTATCACTGACTGGGTTGGAGTCAATATATATCTTAATGCCTCAGTGCATATCGGGTGTGACATAATGATGAGGTGACTGATTTTTTTAAGGGACTGGGAAATAATTAGTATTGTTTCTATCCTTTTATACCTAAACCTTCCTCCACAGGCAGGACCCCCTTAAATGCCATATAATGAAGCTGTCAAAGAAATAAAAAAGCTCGGAAGGGATAATACAGTTTCACCATCTTTCTTCCTGTCTAAGCTGTAGCAGAGCCTGAAGGAGCTGAACCTCCCAGGAGGAAGGAGGTAGGGAGGGGTTATAAAAGCCCTTCTTGCCCTAGGACCTCTGCAATTGTGGGCAGCATTAAAGAGGCAGCACTATCAAATCTGCCATTTGGGGTATGGAGCCTTCTTCTTGGGAGGGACATGGTCTTTGAGACACAATAGGGGCCAGAGTATCATGGACCTGGGGTTTAGGATTTACTGTAGACCTGGGGCTTTAAAGGAAGACAGTAAAAAGGAAAGGAGGTTGCCTTTCTGTTTGGTTCCACACAGCAGGATAGGAAACTATATCAAGAATCAGTTGATGCATTATTTTAGATGTATTTGTTTCCAAGTAATTAAAAGAGATGATGACTAACTTAAACCACGAAAAGGAATATATTGGAAGCAATTTTAGATAGCCCATGGAATTTAAACAAATACTGAACTAAATCACTGGGAGAGTATAAACTAATATAGTTCAAGAGGTCTCAGTAATGGAATGTTGTGAAACTCCCCTCTAGGGAGCTGGCATTAAGACAGATTAGTTGTTGCTTTTCCATTCAAGATTCTAAATTCTTGGGAGAAAGAACTTCCTTCGCCTTACAGCTATAGATGGAAGTCACAGTCACTTTGGACCTACCTTTGGGCATCAGGGATGTTTGCATAGGTGAGAAATTGTAAACAGGGCCAAAATGGCTTAGATTCCAAGGGATAAGATTTGATTTAAAAAATAAAGAAAGAACGTACATTTGGCCAGAACAATCCTATGTTATATCTGGGAAGCCTGAGCAAAGTGGTAGATGGCTGGATGGGTTGCAAAACCAGTTAGAAAGGAACAGCACCCTGCCACCCCCTGCTTTCCCACTGAAAGGGAAAATTAAAATGCTCATGTGCTGGTCTTCATGTCACAAATGAATAGAGACACCCTGGGTTGATCATAACTTACTCCATAGGCGTTCATGAGCGGAGAAGGTATACAAATTATAGAAAAGTGTTTAATGAGGAAAGGAAAACAACCTTAGTCTTTGAGTGTAGGCAGAGGTAAAAGAAAGGCACAGGATGTATCAGAGGCTTTGAAT
The DNA here is from genome assembly GCF_008692025.1 of Phocoena sinus. Taxonomy (NCBI): domain Eukaryota; kingdom Metazoa; phylum Chordata; class Mammalia; order Artiodactyla; family Phocoenidae; genus Phocoena; species Phocoena sinus. The sequence continues at coordinate 29,035,341 of NC_045772.1, read as the reverse complement.
CAATCTGGGATTTAATAAACTGAAAGTTTCTGATTTAATTATGCTTATGTGGACAACAGCTTAAGACATAGAGCAAGCCACAGGGATTTTACAGACATCTTGGTTGCATCACCCCTCATGATCATCTGGATCTCTTTGTTGTATTCCTATGTAGACCTCAAAACATCAAATGACTAGTTTTCTCTCTCTTGCAGAATAGAGACAAGGGCCTTTTAATACAAACCAGATGAATTCTGCTCTGAATTGTATTAATTGCTTGAGGATTCAATGAGATAACAAATGCAGAAATTCTGGAAACAGAGCAGGTTCTCAGCATGTAAAATTTTCTTTTCCGTGACTTTCCCCTGGTACTGTGAAAGAGATGCCAGGAGAACAGATACTAGTATTCTCTATCTGGAAAGGTACATGGTCTATTGTATACTAGCAAATCTGGAGGTAAGTTTATAGGGAAATCTTTCCAGAATTTGCTTACTGTGGGTCAGTCTTAAAGAATATCTGAGCAATTAATTTCTTTTTTTAAAAATTTTTATTGGAGTACAGTTGATTTACACTGTTGTGTTAGTTTCAGGTGTACAGTAAAGTGAATCAGTTATACATATACATATATACACTCTTTTTAAAATTCTTTTCCCATATAGGTCATTACAGAGTATTGAGTAGAGTTCTCTGTGCTATACAATAGGTCCTTATTAGTTATCTGTTTTATATATAGTAGTGTGTATATGTCAATCCCAATCTCCCAATTTATCCCTCCCCCATGCTTTCCCCCTGGTAACCATAAGTTTGTTTTCTACATTTGTGACTCTATTTCTGTCTTGTAAATAAGTTCATTTATATCATTTTTTTTTAGATTCCACATATAAGCCATATCATATGATATTTGTCTTTGTCTGACTTACTTCACTCAGTATGACAATGTCTAGGTCCATCCATGTTGCTGCAAATGGCATTATTTTATTCCTTTTTATGGCTGAATAATATTGCATTGTATATATATACCTCCACACTGTTCTCCATAATGGTTGTACCAATTTACATTCCCACCAGCAGTGTAGGAGGGTTCCCTTTTCTCCACACCCTCTCCAGTATTTATTGTTTGTAGATTTATTTGATGATGGCCATTCTGACTGGTGTGTGGTGATACCTCATTGTAGTTTTGATTTGCATTTCTCTAATAATTAATGATGTTGAGCATTTTTTTCATATTTTTGTTGGCCACCTGTGTGTCTTCTTTGGAGAAATGTCTATTTAGATCTTCCACCCATTTTTTGATTGGGTTGTTTGGTTTTTGGTGGTTTTTTTTCTGATATTGATCTGTGTGAGCTGTTTGTATATTTTGGAGATTAATCCCTTGTTGGTTGCTTCATTTGCAAATATTTTCTCCCATTCTGTGGGTTGTCTTTTCATTTTGTTTATAGTTTCCTTTGCTGTGCAAAAGCTTTTAAGTTTCATTAGGTCCCATTTGTTTATTTTTGTTTTTATTTCCATTACTCTAGGAGGTGGATCAAAAAAGATATTGTTGCGATTTATGTCAGAGAGTGTTCTGCCTATGTTTTCCTCTAAGAGTTTTATAGTGTCCAGACTTACATTTGAGTCTTTAATCCGTTTTGAGTTTATTTTTGTGTATGGTGTTAGACTGTGTTCTAATTTCATTCATTTACAGGTAGCTGTCCAGTTTTCCTAGCACCACTTATTGAAGAGACTGTCTTTTCTCCATTTTATATTCTTGCCTCCTTTGTCATAGATTAGTTGACCATAGGTGCGTGGGTTTATCTCTGGAGTTTCTATCCTGTTCCATTGATCTATATTTCTCTTTTTGTGCCAATTCCAAACTGTTTTGATTACTGTAGCTTTGTAGTATAGTCTGAGCAATTAATTTCTGGATGCTTAGCACAACTAAGATCATCCCTCATCTTTCATGGTTGCAGAAAGGTATTGCTGATAAAACAAGCAGCAAGGTACTACCCATCTTTAAACACCTTTTAATATGACACTGTCCATGTATCAAGAGGCATTCCCACTCCTGGATCATTTATTCATTTCAACCATTGATGAGATCACTTGAAAGTTAAGGAAGGTAGCTCTTTAGTATGTATTCTGATTGTTCTTCACTCAAGTCAAAGTAATTTGACTTCTTTCAAATAGTTAGTTGTAAGCAATATTGCAGGGATTCCTAAGTACTAGAGGTACCCAAATATGCATATGTGTGTACGCACAGTACACAGCTGATGTGTACTTAAATTTTTGGTAGTAAAATTGTGTTGGGGAGGTGCAGGCGATAAATCAACTCTTTTAAAATGCACTGGGGAAGTTTATCATTTGAAGCCACCCACAAAAATAGCGCTTTGTCAAATGATGCTTGTAAATATTGATTTTTTAAAATATTGGGTTTGCTAAAATACATAATTCATGCTATATGTGAATCTATAAAACCTAATATTAGAGGGAGAGGGGCTCTCTAGTGACCATCAGTATGTGTGCACACACACACATACACACGCACACACACTCATTCACTCTCCCAAAATACCCATATATAATTAGCCTCATGAATGAATTTAAAGCTCAGGCAGTTTGTGTGGCCACTGGTGAAGAAGCTCATTCTGCTACTTCAAATAAACACAACTAAATGCCTGCCAGGGACTGTAGCAGACAAACAATATCAACACTGTCTCTTGACTATAGACACTGCCAGGCCTTGAGACTTTAAGAGCCAAGCAGAAGGAATTCTTCACCAAGCCATGGCTCAGCCCCCAGAAAGCATCTTTGTTATGACAAATGGCAGCTTGTATTCATTTATCCCCACTACTGGTGGGAAGGGAAACAGATCGTCCTCACCACTGGAAAAATTAAAAATTAAAACTGGAAAGAATTCTATAGATTGTCCACCCAGTGCTTTTCAGACCTTTGAATTTCATGAACCAGCAACATTTAAAAATATAAATAAATTTTTTAGAAAACAAAATAACTAGGGAGAAAGAGGGCGGATACTGACATAGGATTTTTATATAGTGAAAAAACATTTTAACAAATACCACTGCCAGTTTGAAAATGCCAGCTTAAATTAGCATCTTCCTCTTTTTTGTTAAAACTCATTGAAAGCAGAAAGGAGACCAGGAGACGACAGCACAAAATATGCTTTCAATAAAACCAGGAGATAGCTGGAACCCCAAATTTTGGAGTAGATGAAGAGTTTCCAAGAACAGTGGCAATGGAACAGAGGTGTGACAGAGAACACAGAAGCCACACCTCTCGGAATATCAGAGTACTTTTATGGAGCCACTTTCTGAAGTAAACTTCTGTTTGCAGCATCAGAAGTGGGTGTACATAACAACAGTACTAGCTCACATGATCTCAGTTTTGTTTTAAGAAGTAGAGGGAGGCTAAATGATAATGCTGTAGTTGAAAGAAATAGTCTGTATCCTGGAAACAAAAGAGAAAAAATATATATATAGAGAGAGAGAGAGAGAAAGAGAAATACCACAGTTATCATCCCCATTGGGTCAAGTATAGAGTAAACAAACTTTCACCCAAAATCCTGGGTCTTAGAAAAACTTGGGCAAATTCCAGTTTCCCATCATGAACCCCTAAAAATAAATGGTACAGAAAATACACAATAACTTCAAAGTTAAGTACTCAAAATATAACCCAGAAATGATTGATTAAAAAAATATGCTACAAAAATCAAAAAAAGTAACAGAAAAACAGGTTAACGCTCACAAGAAAATTGTTTTCATGGAATATATTAAAATTGAGACTAGGAAGGATAAATTAGGAGGCTGCGATTAACATATACACACTACTATATATAAAATAGATAACCAGCACAGCAAAGGAAAACATAAACAAGACAAAAAGACAACCCTCAGAATGGGAGAAAATATTTGCAAATGAAGCAACTGACAAAGGATTAATCTCCAAAATTTACAAGCAGCTCATGCAGCTCAATATCAGAAAAACAACCCAATCCAAAAATGGGCAGAAAACCTAAATAGCCATTTCTCCAAAGAAGATTATACAGATTGCCAACAAACACATGAAACAATGCTCAACATCACTGATCATTAGAGAAATGCAAATCAAAACTACAGTGAGGTATCATCTCACACCAGTCAGAATGGCCATCATCAAAACATCTACAAACGATAAATGCTGGAGAGGGTGTGGAGGAAAGGGAACCCTCTTGCACTGTTGGTGGGAATGTAAATTGATACAGCCACTGTGGAGAAGAGTATGGAGGTTCCTTAAAAAACTAAAAGTAGAACTACCATACAACCCAGCAATCCCACTACTGGGCATATACCCTGCGAAAACCATAATTCAAAAAGAGTCATGTACCCCAATGTTCATTGCAGCTCTGTTTACAATAGCCAGGACATGAAAGCCATCGACAGATGAATGGATAAAGAAGACATGGCACATATATACAATGGAATATTACCCAGCCATAAAAAGAAATGAAATTGAGTTATTTTTAGTGAGGTGGAAGGACCTAGAGACTGTCATACAGAGTGAAGTAAGTCAGAAAGAGAAAAACAAATACCCTATGCTAGCACATATATATGGAATCTAAAAAAAAAAACAAAAGGTTCTGAAGAACCTGGGGCAGGACAGGAATAAAGATGCAGACGTAGAGAATGGACTTGAGGACACAGGAAGGGAAAGGGTAAGCTGGGACAGAGTGAGAGAGTGGCATGGACATATATACACTACCAAACGTAAAATAGATAGCTAGTGGGAAGCAGCTGCATAGCACAGGGAGATGCAGTCAGTGCTTTGTGACCACCTAGAGGGGTGGGATAGGGAGGATGGGAGGAAGACGCAAGAGGAAAGAGGTAGGATATATGTATATGTAAAGCTGATTCACTTTGTTATAAAGCAGAACCTAACACACCATTGTAAAGCAATTATACTCCAATAAAGATGTTTAAGAAAAAAAGATAATCAACAAGGACCTACGGTATAGCACAGGGAACTATACTCAATATTATGTAATAAGCTGCATGGGAAAAGAATCTGAAGAAGATTCTGAAGAAGATTTTATATGTGTGTGTGTGTGTGTATATATACATATATATATGTATAACTGAATCGCAGTGCTGTACACCTGAAACTTACATGATATTGTAAATCAACTATACTTCAATAAAAAAAATTTTTTTAATTGAGACTAGGTATTTTGCCATTGTTAAAAAAGATACTGAAGTATTTTTTTTTTTGCAAAATAAGAATACAAAGAAGAGATGTAATAGCTTAAGGAGAATATGCCAATAAAAGAAGAGGATGTAAAATATGAGTTAGTAGAACTTCAGAAAGAAGTGAAATTAAAAAAATAGAAACAAAAATAAAGATGCATTTGGAAGATGGGATACATACATGGTTGAAGCAGTGAAGAAAATATAGTTGTAGACAGAACAAGTATGAAAAATAATTTTTAATCTGGCACATGAAAAAGTACCCAGAATCATTAGTTAGCAGGAAAATAAAAGTTCAAATCTCAACCAGATACCACTACGCACACATTAGGTTGGCTAAAATTTGAAGACACACAACTCCAAATACTGGGAGGATGGAACATCCTGACTCTCATACATTGCTGGTGTGAATGTAAATGATCCAACCACTTTGGAAAAAAGTTCGGTAGTTTCCTATAAAGATAAACATACATGTTCCTTAGACACAGAAATTCTACTTCTGGATACTTATCCAATAGAAATTTAAACAAATGTCCATTAAAATGGTATTTGTAGAAGAATATTTATACCAGCTTTATTCATGATAACCAGAAGCTGGAAACAGTTCAAATATACATTCACAGAAAAAAAGGATATACAAAGAATATTTATTCTGTGAAATGATACTAAGCCATCAAAAGGAACACATTGCTAGCATGTCCATTATTGTAGATGAGATATCCAGATAACGCTGAGTGAAAGAAGCTGGATGTAAGGTAACATATACTGTATGATTTGATGTATGTGAAGTTCTAGAACAGGCAAACCTAACTATATGTTTTTTTTAATTGAAATAGTGGTTGTCTATGGGGGGTGGGGGGGTATGGATTTAAAAAGGCATAGGAGAACTTTCTGGAATGATAGAAATATTTTATATCTTGATGTGATGTGAGTTAAAGAAGTGCATCCATTTGTCAAAATTATATAGTCAAGATTTGTGAATTTAAATGTAATACATGTATTAACTAAAATAATACAATAAATAATAATGAAATGAGATTTGGGGAGTGGATATAAGGACAAATAAAATAAAAATGACAGATGTTGATAATTGTTGACGCTGAGAGATGGCTGCAAGGAAATTCATTTAGTCATTCTGCTTTCTTCATAGAGATTTGGATTCTTCCCAAATAGTTGAAATTCTGAAATGAGTCGACTTCATTCTACATATAAAATTGGCATAATGCTCCAAAGAAAGCTGCTTTTTTTGGGCTGAATTCTATTTTATCTGTTATTAACATCATGACTCATGTTTTCTTTGTACTTATACTTGCCTGTTATTTCTTTGCCAGTTCTTTTCACTTTAACCATCTAAATTTCTTTAAGTGTATTTCTTTACATAGTCTTGAGTTGGATTTTGCTTTGTTAGCCAAACTAAAAAAAATTTTTCTTGTAATTTGTGTAATAAGCTCACATTACTGATGCGACTGATGGATTTAGTCTTAGTTCTGCAATATTGTTTCATGTTTTTTTTAATTTAATTTTTATTTTATATTGGAGTATAATTGTAATTTTTTTAATGTCTTTTACTTTGTCATTTCATTCTCTATGTTTTTTTTCATTTCTGTTGATATTTAAAAGGTATATATTTTTGCTCCAGTAGTTACCTTTATATTAATAATTTATATAATACCTTTAGTTACCTATTTCTTTGGAAACTTAGTTTTTACTATGAGTAATATTGAAATTAGACAATACCTGCTTCTTTCCCCATTTCTCTTTCTTCTTTCCTCTTTCTCATTCTTCAATTTTAATCACTGGTATAATTTTAGTTTTGATGTTTTTATTACTAAGTGTGCTTAACTTCTACTTGATTTGTGATTTTCAAGTTACACTATTATACTCCCTATTAATAGTTATGAAAATATCAGGGACCTACTGCTACTTTCTATTAATTCCCTCCCTTCTCATATTTTTGTTAGTTGTGGAATATCTCTTTTCTTAGAGTGTGTTACATTTACATACTATTCTGTCAAGATTTTTTTTTTCTTTTTGTCTTGGTTCTACAGTTAAGTATATTCAGTTTGCACCCCCATGAATTTTATGATGGAATATCTCTAGTCCTAGTCATTTTATAGTGGAAGAAAATCATTCTCTAGTAGATTCCTAAGGAAGGGCTCATGGGAATGATATTTCCAGATGTCTGGTTTGTTCATAACTTCATTTGATTGGTTGTCAATGGCCTTACCTTTGAAGGAGATAAAAATCTGTCTCATATTTCTTTCCTTGAGTGTCATAAAAAATATTCTATCACTTTCTAAGCCTAAACATATATTTTTCCCTGTTTTGTGTTTATTGAGGTAAAATTTACCTACATTAAATTTCACTCTTTTTAGTGTATGGTTCTGAAGCTTCCAAATGCATTCAGGTAGTTGTCAGAGTTTAGCTCCTTGTGGATGTAGGACCAAGGTCCTCATTTCCTTGCCGGCTGTGAGCTAAGGGTTTTTCTCAGCTTCTAAATTCCATCTATATTACTTGACTCATGCCCTCTTTCTCCATCTCCAAGGCCAGTAATGGTGGGTTGAGTCCTTGTGCTTTGATTCTCTCTGACCTCCTCTTTTGCTTCATTTATCCTGCCTCTTTGGCTGCATTTCTCTGGAGAATTCTTCGGTCTTCCTCTTCTTTTTTCAAGGACTTGTGTGATATTGGGCCCACCCAGATAATCCAGGACAATCTCCCTTTTTTAAAGTCCATTGATTAGTAACTAATTATATCTGCAAAGTCTATCCACAAAAGTAAGGTTATCTTTATGACAGGAATGAGAATTTTAGGGAGACATCTTTAGAATTCTACCTAACACATACGTACATGAAAAAAAATCACTCGATTTCACTCATAAGGGAAATAAAAATTAAGCGTATACTGAGACACAATTTTTCACTACTACATAGGCAAAGGTCAAATAGTATAACATACTAATGAAGAAGAGGGGTAACAGGAACTTGGATATATTGCTAGAAGGAGTTATAATTGATATGACACCTGCAGAGGTAACATGGCAAAATCTATCAAAGTTACATGCATTGATATCTATTTATTCAGAAATTCTACTTCTAGAAAATGTTTCTATATCACATATGTATAAAATGACCTATGTACAAGGTTGGTACTGCACATTGATTTTTGTAGCAAAATATTGAAAGACACCTGAAGACCCAGAGGACTTAATAAGTTACTGTAACTTGATATCAATGGAATGCAATACATAGAATACAATAGAATAAATACAAACAATGATGAACCTCTTCGTATACTGTTATGAAATGACAAGCAGGATATATTATTTTAAAGAGAAGTTCTAGACCAGTGGATATTCTATGCAACCAGCTGTGCAAAAAGAGGAGAAGCAGAATTATACATACCTATATGGATGCCTTCAGGAAAGAGAGTTTGGTGGCAACTGGTGTCAAGGATGGGACCTTTTGGAACTGTTTGAATCTTGGATCATATGAGTGTATGGTCTCTTCAATAGGTAAATGAATAAACTGTGTAAAGTTCTTTCTACTAACACTATCATTTCTTAAAAGGAAATATTTTTACTGGAGAAGCAGGCATTTAATGAGCACTTACTATGTACCAAACAGTCTGCAGAGCACTTTTCGGGCATCATCTCTTTCCATCCTTAGAACAGCCTATATGGTTAGTAGTATTCTCCTCATTTTACAGTTGAGAATACTGAGGCTCAAAATGTATAGTTGTCCAAGACTGCACAGATGCTAGGACATCTGGCCAGGGTTTAACCCAGGGAAATTTTATATCACAAATTTAACCACCAAATAATAATAATAATATACAACTAAAAAAGAAAGAAAAATATAACCTTAAAATAAAGAATATCCTTTTAAATAAAATATTTATTTTTACATAAAATTAAATGCATTGCCTTTCTAGTTTCCATTTTGGATACACAGTGACATGAATCCTAAATTAGAGGTTAAAAAATACTGACAGAGCCCAGTCTTCAGTCAGATGCTGAAGTATCCTATATTACACCTCCCACAGAGAGACTCCTTGAAAAACTTTACTGACAATGAACATTTCTATGAAGTGACTTTCTCACAAAGCAGTCCACTCATGTATTAAGGCAAGTTACAGTGCTAGAAAGTTGGTCTGAAATATGCTCTCCTTATACCCTCCATGCCTTTGTCCTGAGTCTGCCCTGTGGAACCACCATGAAAGTTCTAATTGATCCCTCTTGCTTATGACAGCTCTTCAAACATTCAAAGTATTTCCCTTTCGATGTCAAACTCTCCAAGATTCTCTCTTTCTCATACAAGATTTCACTTTTTTCATCTGCATGACATAATTCTCCTCAGGTTGCCCCAGTTTGTCCATGTTTTTGGAAGAATATTTTACCAGGGAAGATGAACAGAAAGTAGACAGGGATTATCACCTCCCATTGCTGAATATTATCCTAATAACACAGAAGAAAATAGATTATGACAAGAGGATCGGCCTGCTAACTTGTATTGAGCAGACAAGCATATAAAACCTTTAATTATTTTTCATATTTGCAACTCATAGGTTTCCCATGAGTTGAAAGACTGAGAGACAGAGACAGAGAGCAATAGAGACACAGAGAGAGACAGAGAAGAAAATGAATATTCCTTGCCTTATGGACAAGACTTTAATATTATACCTATTCCATTTAATTTCTTTTAAGAGAGTCTAAATTCAGAAGGATATAGTGGAGAAAGTAGGGAGAAGTTAAAAATGAAAACAGAAACGTTAGAAAAAGCTAAAAATATACACCAGTATGAATTAAGGTATTTGTTTTCATTAATGAAATATCCAGTGAAGCTTCAGGATTTTCATACTAAATATCTGAAATACTTTATTAGTGCCTAGATTTCAGACCATTAATAAAAGTACATCAGTAAATTATATAAATAGCTAACATTTATAGAAGCTTATGGTATACCAGTAACTATTAATAGGGCTTTTAGTGAAATACATTCTTTTGTTTCATAAAAACCTTGTAGTATAGATACTATATTATCTCCATTTTTGAAGGTGAGGAAACTGAGGCCTGAAGGAGTTAACTAATTTGCCCAAGATCACAGAACAAATGATCAATGAAGCTGATCATTGAACTTCAAATCAAGAAATTCAGTTTTGAAATAAATGACATATGGATAATTATATAGTCATTCTTTACAGGGCCAAGCTTGCTTGAGTTTCTTCTCAAAATAGGTAAAAATATTGAATTTCAGAAATATGTAGAATAATTCAATAATAGCTATAGACCAGGGAAAAGTTACATTAGAAATAGAAATAGATACCAAGCAGGACCCTGTGGGGCTCTGGGAAACAAAGCCTTTCTGTGTCCCCCATTTCTTTGATTACAGGAAATAGCCTTCATTCAGCTGCCATGACCTTCCCTGAGTTCCAACTGGGCAGATTCAAGCAGTTGTTAATTAGAGAAGGGAGGGGATTCCAGACCAGGGAGAAACAGTCAAGAGAAACAATAGTGTGGCCTTGGGGCAAGGTCCTGGTTCCCCATCAACTGATAAACACAACAGTATCTTTGAGCTGTTTTGCAGATACCGAAACCCTTTCCAGGTGCGAGAAATTAACGATTAACGATGGTATGTTGCCCACAAGCACAGTAGACCCCAGACCAGTTGGAACCTGAAGGTTGATGATGCTGACTCCTACTCACCTCACCATCAACATATCAGAAGAATGTTCACGAGCTGATCATGCCCTCTTTGAGCCATTGCTATAAAACTTCGCACTATCTTCTCCAAGGGGGGACACACAGTTTTTTGAGGCAGGAGCCCACTGTGTCCCCCCTTTGCCTGGCAAAGTAATAAAGCTATCTTTTTCTGCTTCAAAAAAGAAAAAGAAAAAGAAAAAAGAAATAGAAATTCAATCATAGAAAGGAAGCAATAGGTGCAGTGGTTGGGTGTATATGCTGTCAAATCCCACAGACTAGGTTTAAATTCAACTCTGCTACTCACCAGGTGTGATGATGTGAGCAAACGACCTAACCTGGGTGAACCCCAGTGTCCTCATCTACAAAATGAAGGTAATAATATCTCCTTCAAAGGGCTCTTAACAAGAACAAATGAGATAATATGCAAATACTTCCCAGTGCTGGACACATAGTATGCACTTAATAAATGATGGCTATTATATTATTATTATAGTCAAGTTTGAGTCATGGCACCGGAGGGAGATTATGCCTGGTAAGTTCAATTTTCTCCCTCAGTGAAGTTGCTCGTGTCTCTAACCTCCAGTAGTGTCTAATTCAGGAATGTGTGCTCAATAATTAATCATATATTATATTTTATTGCATTAGATAATGTTGCTTTCCACTTTTAGCTGTTTCAAAACTTCATGGGGAATTTGTCATTTTTTTCATTAACTGAAAGAAACTGTAAAATAAGAAATCTAGAGAATATTTTTTTCTACTATTTCTAAATTAAACAGTACTTTTCCTTCCATGGTAAAACATTTATCTTTTATTATAAAGTCCATCAAAATGTCTCTAACAATGGTAGTTTCTATGACTGGACAGCAGATATAGTTTAGGATCAAAATTTAACAGAGTATGTAGCTGAGAGCCTGGGACAGTCACAGGACTTTTATCAATGCAGAATCATTATACGTGGAAGGGAAATAATTTTGTTCAAAATAGAGTTATTTACTTAGATTTTAGTGCTCACTTATTTTTCACACTATTTGCAACATTGTTAATTGTTAACATTTTTAGGCACAATCCTCAGAATCTTTTCAGGTTTCCAAGGACTTATCTTCTCCCAGGAAAAGTCCTTCCAGGCACAAATGACCAAGGACCCTAGAAACGATCAATTCATAGCCAGTTTCACTTCTCTTCAAGTAGAAGATGGATACAATTATAGTTAATATTTTTAAAGTTATAACACAACACAATTTTACCAGTGGAAGCTATATCACTGGATAGTGAAGTCAAAATTAAAAACCAGATCCTGTGACTTTTCTACATTAAACTGGATTATCTTCCATCAAATTTAGAATATGATCCACACTTCTTACCAAAATCTTTAAGTCCCTCTTGTCCCTTTAAGTCCCTAGGCTTGTTCTTGCCTAGCTCTAAGACCAGCTGTCTTATGCACCCTCCCCTTGCATACTCTCCTCTGGCCACACTGTCATTCTTCATGGCTCTGAATGTCCCTGTCTTTCTGTGTTTGCCAGAACTTCTGTAAACCCCTCCTCTCCCCATGCCTTTACTTGTAGACCCTTCTTGTCATTCTAGTCTCAGCTCAAAGGCCTTCATCTCAGAGATCCCTACCTTGATCATCCAATCTAAAAAACTCAATACCCTGCTCCAATCACACAATGGAAGAACTCTTTTTTATTTATAAAGATTAATATTTGAAATTATATTTACTTGTTTATGAGTTTATTGTCTGCTCTCCCAGCTATAATACAAACAACATGAGGGCAGTAAAGGTGTCTCTTTTGATCACTGCTGAATCCTCAGGGCCTGTAGGACTACCTGGTTCATAGTATATACTCAAAATATATTTGTGCAATAGATAAATTACAGAGGATTTAAATTGTGGTTTTCTATGTGTTCAAATTAGCACAACATCATGGTGGCTCCACCTACTCTGGAATTAGGCTGTCTAGGTTTTGAAACTCTAGCTCTGCCACTTTAACTGCTCTTTATTATGTTCATCTGCCAAACAGTACCTATCTCACAGGGTCATTGAAAGGATTTCCTGCACTTATGAATGTTAAGTACTCAGTACAGTAAGCTCTCAATAAATATCATCTATGATTATGTATTTCCCTTGTATCACAAAGTCTAGTTGTTTTAAAGATTTTATCACAAATCTTAATAGAATTGTTAAGATTATCCTGGCTAATGAACATGTTTCCTACTATTATCAATTCGTGTTTGCTTTATTCTACGTTTAGCAACCTCTTTTCTCTTTGCAATTGTCATATTCTAGAGGGGCTCATCCACTCCCTGGATGTAACTTTCATTTTTTTGCCAGTGATTCTTGATGCTCCATTCATATCCCAAATATGTAAATTTTTCTATGGAATAGTATTGTGCTAGAAACTAGAGATATGACCCCAAGCTACTTAGAAGAGTAGATAAATATTAAACACATTAAGAAATTATATAATTACAATCTAAGGTTAAGTTCTATGAAGGAAATATAAAGGGGCTATGAAAGTATATCATAACAAGACCCAATTTAGTTTGGGAGGTGGGGAACTGTGAGGGAAGGCATTCTGAAAGAAATGATATTTGAACCAAAGTTAAAGGCAAAGTACATGTTAGCTGAACAGAAACTGGAAGGGACTGTGTTCTGCAGAAAGGAAATGAAGTTTGCAAAGTTCCTAAGAAGTAAAGCAGTTGAAAATTTAAAGGAAAAGAAAAATATTTGGTGTAGTATGATGAGTGGGGAGCAGAGAGTTAGAGATGAGATCGTAGAGAAGATTGAGGGCAAATTCTGAGTATTTTGTGGACAATGTTAGGCATTTGGGATTTTGTCTTTTAAGCAATGCAAATCCAGGAAGATTTTATAGAGATGAGTATCCAGATCATATGTGCTTATTTGGAAGGTCACTTTGACTGTATTGTTGAAGATGAGTAGGAAGGAAGGCAGAGGAGGTTAGCTCATTAGTCTCTAGGAGAAAGAGAGTGGCTTAGGGCAGGGAAGAGGTGATGTAAGAAAGAAGTGAATGGATTCAAGAAATATTCAAGACACTTTCAGTCTTGACATATCAGAAGTCGGCATGAAGCCTGTTGTGTGTCAACGGCCTTTAATTGAACAACTATAGTACTGAAAAATCACCAAGCTAAAATCACTAACTAGTCAATCCACAAATAGTTATTATAGTAATTGACTGTTAGGTGTGAACTAGACAATGGCAACCCTCATTAACGCCAGGTAAAACAAGTGTGGGAAAGTCACATTAAGTAGCTGACCTCTTTGAAAGTGTTTTAACTTAAATCTAAAATATGTGTTCTGATTGGTACTTTTTCCTAGATATGAAATACGGTTATTATGTTTGAAAGCTATTTCTTTCCAATTTATATATAAATAAATTGCCATCACTGTTACATTAATTGAATGTGTATTCTCTAGCTGTAAGATATAGGATGACAGTTCATGTCAACAAACACTGCATCAACACTGCCTATATGCCAGCCACTGTGATATGTAGTAGCAATACAAGGGTCACAAGACAGCTCTACTAAGGAATGCAGCAGATGTGCCTCCATCCTGGTACTTGTAATTTACTATCTTAAACTCATTTTAAGGAATAGTTAACTCTGCTGGCTATTGCCAGAATAACATTTTTTTTTTTTTTTTGTGGTACGCGGGCCTCTCACTGTGTGGCCTCTCCCGTTGCGGAGCACAGGCTCCGGACGCGCAGGCTCAGCGGCCATGGCTCACGGGCCCAGCTGTTCCGCGGCATGTGGGATCTTCCCGGACCGGGGCACGAACCCATGTCCCCTGCATCGGCAGGCGGACTCTCAACCACTGCGCCACCAGGGAAGCCCAGAATAACATTTTGATAGCAACTGTGCTAACAATAAAACTCATATTTCTTGAATATTCTCCAAAACTCACGTGAACAAACTAAAAGATAAATATGGATTCAGATCAAATACTGTTGAGTTCCTTGAGAGTAGGTGCTGTGTCCATTTTATTCAATACTGTATTCTCAAAATTTAGCTCATGTCTAGGACATAGTACTTATCTGGTAAATTAATGAATGGCAGAATAAATGAATACCTGAATTCTTCTCTGTGAGTAGAATTTGAAACCCCTACTTCTGAAAGGGGCCATTAGGATACCTACGTATTTGAAATCATATCTTTCACAGGAGTTAATTAATTGGTAAGAGTTTCCCTTTCCTTTTTTCCAGAGAAAATTCCCTTTCTATTCTTTTCAGACCAAACTTCTAGGTTCTTAACTGGAGTTCATTGAAATTATCAGCAGATACAAAAAAAAAAAAAAAAGAGGCAAATGTCCTGCTCATTGGTTTTGCAAAGGCCCACTTCTATGTAGGAATTAACTTTCTATCTGGGAAAGGCTTAAGTCAGACCTAAGCTTTAACAAAACTGCCCCTCTCCTAAGTCTAGTTTTTAAGTCAACTCAGTGGCAAAAGTATATTAGCTACTCTGCTTGCTGGAAAACAAAAATGAATAAAATGTAGACTGAACTCAAATATGTCACAATTTATTTGGGGGAGAATGAGAAGTAAACAAACAATTATAATGCAGTGGGCTAAAGGTTATGATACAGTAAAAGAAAGGATGCCATCAGAGCCCTGGAAAGGCATATGTTAGTCAACTCAAACTGCTGTGAACAAAATACTATAGACTGGATGGATTAAACAACAGAAATTAAGTTTCTCACAGCTCTAGAGGCTAGAAAATCCAAGATCAAGTTTCTGGCAGGGTTCAGACTCTCTTCCTGACTTGCTGACAGCTGCCTTCTCGCCATGTCCTAACATGGTAGAGAGAGAGAGAGAGACCTCTGGACTTTCTTCCTCTTCTTATAAGCACTACAATTCTATTGAATTAGGGCCTCACCCCTATGACTTTGTTACCTCCTTTAAACCCTATCTCCAAATATAGTCCTATTGCAAGATAGGGTTTCAACAAAACAATTTTAAGGGGACAGAATTCAGACCATAGCAAGTCATCTAAGGCAAAAGGAGGCTGAAAGGCACTGTGGAGAAAACAACCAGGGAACAGTCCTATACATTAGTCAGGGAAATTGTTAGGACCTTTCAGGTAGAGGGGACAGTGCAAGCACATATGGGAGCAAGAAATTAAATGATGAGAGTGGGGACCTTCAAGATGGCGGAGGAGTAAGACGTGGAGATCACCTTTCTCCCCACAAATACATCAAAAATATATCTACATGTGGAACAGCTCCTACAGAACACCTACTGAACACTGGCAGAAGACCTCAGACTTCCCAAAAGGCAAGAAAATCCCCACGTACCTGGGTAGGGCAAAAGAAAAAAGGAAAAACAGAGACAAAAGAATAGGGATGGGGCCTGCACCTCTGGGAGGGAGCTGTGAAAGAGCAAACGTTTCCACACACTAGGAAGGCCCTTCACTGGTGGAGACGGGGGGTGGCCAGGGGGGAAGCTTCAGAGCCATGGAGGAGAGCGCAGCAACAGGGGTGCAGAGGGCAAAGTGGAGAGATTCCCTCACAAAAGTTCGGTGCTGACCAGCACTCACCAGTCTGAGAGGCTTGTCTGCTCACCTGCCGGGGAGGGTGGGGGCTCGGAGCTGAGGCTCAGGCTTTGGAGGTCAGATCCCAGGGGTAGGACTGGGGTTGGCTGCGTGAACACAGCCTAAAGGGGGCTAGTGCGCCACAGCTAGCCAGGAGGGAGTCTGGGGAAAAGCCTGGAACTGTCTAAGAGGCAAGAGACCATTGTTTCGGGGTGCATGAAGACAGAGGATTCCTTCCTTATCTGCCCACAGAAGGCAGAGCACCACCTAAATGAGCTCCAGAGATGGGTGCGAGCCACAGCTATCGGCTCGGACACCAGAGACAGGCATGAAGTGCTAACGCTGCTGCTGCAGCCCCCAAGAATCCTGTGTGCAGGTCATTATCCACATGCCCCCCCCTTCCCTCCCACCAGGAGCCTGTGCAGCCTGCCACTGCCAGGGTCCCGTAATCCAGGGACAACTTCCCTGGGAGAATACACTGTGCGCCTCAGGCTGTTGCAATGTCATGCTGGTCTCCGCCGCATTCCGTACCCCTCCCACCCCCCCGGCCTGAGTGAGCCAGAGCCCCCTAATCAACTGCT
The DNA here is from genome assembly GCF_008692025.1 of Phocoena sinus. Taxonomy (NCBI): domain Eukaryota; kingdom Metazoa; phylum Chordata; class Mammalia; order Artiodactyla; family Phocoenidae; genus Phocoena; species Phocoena sinus. The sequence continues at coordinate 29,018,323 of NC_045772.1, read as the reverse complement.
GCTTTAACCCCATCCTGTCTGGGCAAGAACAGAAGCCTGAGGGCAACCTACACGCAGAGGTGGGGCCAAAACCCAGGTAACGCATGAACAAAGAAGAGAAAGGGAAATTTCTCCGTGCAGCCTCAGGAGCAGCAGATTAAATCCCCACAGTCAACTTGAGGTACCCTGAATCTGTGGAATACCTGAATAGTCAACGAATCAACCCAAAATTGAGGCAGTGGACTTTGGGAGCAACTGTAGACTTCTGGTTTGCTGTCTGCGACTGACTTATTTCTGATTTTTATGTTTATCTTAATATAGTTTTTAGTGCTTCTTATAATTGGTGGATTTCTTTATTGGTTTAACTGCTCTCTTTTTTTTTTTTGCTCTTTTTTTTCTATTTTTAACTATTTTCTTTTTAATAATTCTTTTTTAACTTTAATTATTTTATTAAATTTTTTTTTCTTTCTTTTTTTTTTTTCCCTTTTTCTCCCTTTTCTTCTGAGCCATGTGGCTGACAAGGTCTTGGTGCTCCAACCTGGTGTGAGGCCTGAGCCTTTGAGGTGGGAGAGCTGAGTTCAGGACATTGGACCACCAGAGACCTCCTGGCCCCACGTAATATCAATCAGTGAGAGATCTCCCAGAGATCTCCACCTCAATGCTAAGACCCAGCTCCACCCAACAGCCAGCGAGCTCCAGTGCTGGACGCCCCATGCCAAAAAACTAGGAAGACAGGAACACAATGCCACTGATTAGCAGAAAGGCTGCCTAAAGTCATACTAAGTTCACAGACACCCAAAAACACACCACTGGACCTGGCCCTGCCCAAAAGAAGGACAAGATCCAACCCCACCCACCAGAACACAGGCACCGGTCCCCTCCACCAGGAAGCCTACACAAGCCACTGAAACAACCTTACCCACTGGGGGCAGACGCCAAAAACTATGGGAACTACAACCCTGCAGCCTGTGAAAAGGAGACCGCAAACACATTAAGTGAAACAAAATGGGAAGACAGAGAAATATGCAACAGATGAAGGAGCAAGGTAAAAACCCACCAAAATAGAGAAATGAATAGGAAACAGGCAGTCTACCTGAAAAAGAATTCAGAGTAATGATAGTAAAGATGTTCCAAAATCTTGGAAATGGAATGGAGAAAATACAAGAAACATTTAATAAGGATCTAGAAGAACTAAAGAGCAAACAAACAATGATGAACACATAATAAATGAAATTTAAAATTCTCTAGAAGGAATCAATAGCAGAATAACAGAGACAGAAGAATGGATAAGTGACCTGGAAGGTAAAATAGTGGAAATAGCTACTGCAGAGCAGAATAAAGAAAAAAGAATGAAAAGAATGAGAGAGGACACTCTCAGAGACCTCTGGGACAACATTAAATGCACCAACATTTGAATTACAGGGGTCCCAGAAGAAGAAGAGAAAAAGAAAGGGTGTGAGAAAATATTTGAAGAGATTATAGTTGAAAACTTCCCTAATATGGGAAAGGAAATAGTTAATCAAGTCCAGGAAGCACAGAGAGTCCCATACAGGATAAATCCAAGGAGAAACATGCCAAGACACATATTAATCAAACTATCAAAAATTAAATACAAAGAAAAAATATTAAAACCAGCAAGGGAAAAGCAACAAATAACACACAAGGGAATCCCCAAATGGTTAACAGCTGATCTTTCAGCAGAAGCTCTGCAAGCCAGAAGGGAGTGGCAGGACATATTTAAACTGATGAAAGGGAGACAACTACAATCAAGACTACTCTACCCAGCAAGGATCTGATTCAGATTCGGCATAGAAATTAAAACCTTTACAGACAAGAAAAAGTTAAGAGAATTCAGCACCACCAAACCAGCTTTACAGCAAATGCTAAAGGAACTTCTCTAGGCAGGAAACACAAGAGAAGGAAAAGACCTACAAAAACAAACCCAAAGCAATTAAGAAAATGATAATAGGAACATACATATTGATAATTACCTTAAACGAGAATGGATTAAATGCTCCAACCAAAAGACATAGACAGGCTGAATGTATACAAAAACAAGACCCATATATATGCTGTCTACAGGAGACCCACTTCAGACCAAGGGACACATACAGACTGAAAGTGAGGGGATGGAAAAAGATATTCCTTGCAAATGGAAATCAAAAGAAAACTGGAGTAGCAATTCTCGTATCAGACAAAATGGACTTTAAAATAAAGACTATTACAAGAGAAAAAGAAGGACACTACATAATGATAAAGGGATCAATCCAAGAAGAAGATATAACAATTGTAAATATGTATGCACCCAGCATAGGAGCACCTCAGTACATAAGGCAAATGCTAACAGCTATAAAAGGGGAAATCGACAGTAACACAATCATAGTAAGGGACTTTAACACCCCACTTTCACCAATGGATAGATCATCCAAAATGAAAATAAATAAGGAAACACAAGCTCTAAATGACACATATAAACAAGATGGACTTAATTGATATTTATAGGACATTCCATCCAAAAACAACAGAATACACTTTCTTCTCAAGTGCTCATGGAACATTCTCCAGGATAGATCATATCTTGAGTAACAAATCAAGCCTTGGTAAATTTAAGAAAATTGAAACTGTACCAAGTATCTTTTCTGACCACCATGCTATGAGACTAGATATCAATTACAAGAAAAGATCTGTAAAAAATACAAACACATGGAGGCTAAACAATCTACCACTAAATAACCAAGAGATCACTGAAGAAATCAAAGAAGAAATCCAAAAATACCTAGAAACAAATGACAATGAAAACACGACCACCCAAAATCTATGGGATGAATCAAAAGCAGTTCTAAGGAGGGAGTATATAGCAATACAATCCTACCTCAGGAAACAACAAACATCTCAAACAACCTAAACTTACATCTAAAGCAATTAAAGAAAGAAGAACCAAAAAACCCCAAGGTTAGCAGAAGGAAAGAAATCATAAAGATCAGATCAGAAATAAATGAAAAAGAAATGAAGAAAACAATAACAAAGATCAATAAAACTAAAAGCTGGTTCTTTGAGAAGATAAACAAAATTGATAAACCACTAGCCAGACTCATCCAAAAAAAAAGGGAGAAGACTTAAATCAACAGAATTAGAAAGGAAAAAGGAGAAGTAAGAACTGACCCTGAAGAAATACAAAGAATCATGAGGGATTACTACAAGAAACTATATGCCAATAAAATAGACAACTTGGATATAATGGACAAATTCTTAGAAAAGCACTACCTTCTGAGACTGAAGCAGGAAGAAATAGAAAATATAAACAGACCAATCACAAGCACTGAAATGGAAACTGTGATTAAAAATCTTCTGACAAAAGTCCAGGACCAGATGGCTTCACAGGTGAATTCAATCAAACATTTAGAGAAGTGCTAACAACTATCCTTTCAAACTCTTCCAAAATGTAGCAGAGGGAGGAACACACCCAAACTCATTCTATGAGGCCACCATCACCCTGATACCAAACCAGACAAAGATGTCACACAAAAAAACTACAGACCAGTATCACTGATGAACATAGATGCAGAAATCCTCAACAAAATACTAACAAACAGAATCCAACAGCACTTTAAAAGGTTCATACACCATGATCAAGTGTGGTTTATTCAGGAATGCAAGGATTCTTCAATATATGCAAATCAATCAGTGTGATGCACCATGTTAACAAACTGAAGGATAAAAACCATATGATCATCTCAATAGATGCAGAAAAAGTTTTCGACAAAATTCAACACCCATTTATGATAAAAAGCTCTCCAGAAAGTAGGCATAGAGGGAGCCTACCTCAATGGTATAAAGGCCATATATGACAAACCCACAGCCAATGTTGTTCTCAATGGTGAAAAACTGAAAGCATTTCCTCTAAAATCAGGAACAAGGCAAGGATGTCTACTGTCACCACTATCATTCAACATAGTTTTGGAAGTTTTAGCCACAGCAATCAGAGAAGAAAAAGAAATAAACTGAATCCAAATCAGAAAAGAAGAAGTAAAACTGTCAGTATTTGCAGATGACATGATACTGTACATAAAAGATGCTACCAGAAAACTACTAGAGCTAATCAATGAATTTGGTAAAGTAGCAGGAAACAAAATTAATGCACAGAACTCTCTTGTATTCCTATACACTAATGATGAAAAATCTGAAAGACACAGACATACAGAATGGACTTGAGGACACAGGACCCTTACCCAGCTTACCCAGTGAGAGGGTCACATTGACATATATACACTACCAAATGTAAAATAGATAACTAGTGGGAAGCAGCTGCATAGCACAAGGAGATGAGCTCAGTGCTTTGTGACCACCTAGAGCGGTGGGATAGGGAGGGTAGGAGGGAGACGCAAGAGGGAGGGAATATGGGGATATATGTATACATATAGCTGATTCACTTTGTTATACAGCAGAAACTAACACAACATTGTAAAGCAATTATACTCCAATAAAGATGTTTAAAAAAAGAAATTAAATGATATGAGTATCAGTGTCATTTAATATGTGAATCAGGGAGTGGGGCCACTGTTGGGGCCTGGAAGTCTCAATTCAAGAGTTACCAGCATGTCCGAATAAATGAGCTGACCAAAGTAGTGAGTATAGATATAGGGAAGGTCAAGGGATTAAGCCCTGTGTGGCACACCAACAGGTCGAATTTGCTTAAAGCGGGAGGATCCAGCAGAGGAGACTGAGAAGGAGTGACCAGTAAGGTAGGGGGAAGGAAACCCATCATGTGTGTCCTAGATACCAAGTAACAGCCATGTTTCAAGAAGGAGGGAGTGAGCAAGAGTGTTGAATACTGATGATAGGTCTAGTAAGATGAGCTGAAGACTGACATTAGATTAGCAAAATAGAGGTTGTTATTAGTATTTTGGACCAGAACAGTTTGCTTGCATTTGTGGAATAAAGGCCTGGTTGAAGTGGGTTCAAGGAAAAAGGGGATAAGCATTGGAGATAGCAGGTATAGATAAGCCTTCAGGGAATTTTGCTATGAAGGGAAAATGAGGAAGGATGTATTGTATGTGGGCAGCTCCAGATAAAAATAGAGCCCCTCGGGACTCCCCAAAACACCTCCCTTCTCTAAAATCCACACTCTGTTCTGCCCGTAAAAGTTTATGTTTATGTCTTAACACCACCTGGAATGTGTTTGGCTATTTTAAAAAAGCAAAAAGGTTAACTGAAAACAACTGAACAAGCCCACACTTTGAAATATGAACTATATATAGTTTACTAAACAGCTTTCTAAATATATATATTTGGCTGATAGAAAATTACATATTTTTGGTTTTGATTTTCCATTCCTCTTCTAGATAAAAATCAGTAAACCCCTTAGCTGTATCTCTGGCTCTACTAAAATCTACTTTTTTTTTTTTTTTTAATATTTGGAGGCTCCAGTCTACTCTTTTTCTATTTTTATTATTTTCCCCCTTACTTTATGAATTAAAATGGTCACCTTTTTTAGAAATTGCCACTTTTTTCTTTTTTTTTAATTGACTGTGGATAATTCTTATCACTTTGAGTATTGTGCAAACGTTTAACTAAATACTACATCTTCATCAAGTGTATAGCCTATGATTTTTGTTTTCCATTCGTATGCTCTCTCATAAATCATAAGTTTCCCTCGGTATGGCTTCCTTTGATCTGCATGTAGTTCTTGTGACTTTGTGATTTCTTATTTCCAAGTGTAGCAGAGACATCCTAAGGTGATCCCCAATGATCCACAGTCTTGTGTGATTCTTTCCTCTCAGATGCAGGAGGAACCTGTGACTTGCTTCTATTCAATAGAATATGGCAGAGGTGATAGGATGTCACCCCTATGATTGTTACTGTCAGACTGTAGAGAGATTCTCCTGATGCCCTTGAATAAACCAGCAGCCATGGTGGGAACTGCCTGTGGAGAAGTCCACACAGCAAGGAACTGTGGGTGGCTCCTAGCACCTGAGAGTGGCTCCAGCCACAGTCAGGACGAAGCCAGAACCCTCAGTCATACTGTCACAAGGAAATGAATTCTTTCAACAGCCAGATTGAGCTTGGAAGTGGATCTTCCTTGATCAAACATCAAGGCAGGCTTGTGAGACCCTGATACGAGGAACCAGTTACAACATGCCCAGACTCCTGACCCACATAAACTGTGAGATAAAAGATGTGTGATGTTTTAAGCCACTAAGTTTGAGGTAATTTGTTATGAAGCAATAGAAAAAAATACACAAAGCTTTCTGTGTTTTTTTTTTTTATTAAGAGTGTGTCTCTTTTTATATACACATCACTGGCTGTTTTTTAGATGCAATCTGATAGTGTCTGTCATTAAGGAGTAGTTACAAAAATCTAAATGTATTATATCTATATATTATATCAAATTATTTCTATTATCATATTTTAAATTATTTATGGTACTTTCTTTTGGTCTCTTTTTTTCTCACTTCTTATTTTTTATTAAACAGATTGAGCATGCTTTTGTTTGCTTAAAAATGACATATTTCTATTTTTGTCCTTTTAAAGGTTGCTCTTACTATCTGTACTTAAAATTATTTAACCCTATTTATTTCTTTTTTTGTTTGGTTTTTTGGGTTTTTTTGTGGTACGCGGGCCTCTCACTGTTCTGGCCTCTCCCATTGTGGAGCACAGGCTCCGGACATGCAGGCTCAGCGGCCATGGCTCACAGGCCTAGCCGCTCCACGGCACGTGGGATGTTCCTGGACCGGGGCACAAACCCGTGTCCCCTGCATTGACAGGCGGACTCCCAACCACTGCACCACCAGGGAATCCCCCTATTTATTTCTTAAACCTACTAATATCTATGTGTGCTCCTAACAAGACAAGTATTTTAGAATACTGCAGTATAAATTTGGTTTCCCCTCTTTTATTATATCGATATTACCTAGAATTTTAATTAGCAATAACTGTACCACCACAAGTTTACATGCCTCTAAAACATCTCCTGGACTGGTTTCTTAATGAGAATTTCCCTAGAAAGTGTTTTGATTTGGGTCTTTGGCAAAGCCTATGAGGTCTTATATACCTAAGAATATTTTTATTGTGCCTTCACCTTGGAATGAAAAGAAAATTTTGGTGGTAACAAATTTGGTTCCTGGCTTCTTTGCCCTTAAAACTTAAACTTGTTCCATTATTGTCTAAGTTTCATTGCTTCTGTGGAGAGATCTGATCGACTCTAATTCTTATTCTTTCACAGGCAGTGTGCTTTTCCTCTCTGAAAGCTAATAGATTTTCTTTGGACTTTGATATTCTCTAATGTCATATTCCCTAATGTCACTCTCATGTATCTAGATTTAGGTTTTGTCATTTGTCCTTTCTACTTAAGCACTCCAGGAACTCTCTCAATTAACGTCTTTTATCTCATTAATTCTGAATTTATCTCCAGTATTTCCAAATATTTCCTTCTCTTCATTTTTATTTTTCTCTCCTTCAATTCCAATTATTTAAAATGTTAGTACTGCTATTCCTTCTAGCCATATTTTTTAGTTTTCATTGATCCTTTCCTGCTGTGCTTCAATATTCCAACTCACCACTTCTTTCTCCGGTTAGATTCACCTTCTTCTTAAAGTCTCATCTACTGGTTTCTCTATTTCAACTATTACAGTGTTCAAACATAACATTTGCACTTACTTATAATTTTTTTACTTGCTTGATATTGCTAATATCATCCTTTATATTCTTCAATATATTTGTCATAACGATTTAAAATTTTTGGTCCATCTATTTCAATAGCTCTGCTTCAGAAAGTGTGCTAATTCTATTTTAGATAGTTTAGAAATATATGTTGTTCAGTTTTTGCCTTTCTTTTATAATAATATTATTCCTCAAGACTCAATTTATTTTGTTCTATGACTTCACGTTTAGCTTTTCTTTTGGGATCCTGAATGTTGGGGAAGGACCTAAGCCTAATACTCAGCAGACTTTAGTCTATAATGACGGCGGTAAGTTTAGAAAGATGAGGGATGATGAAGCTTAATGCAGAGAGCTCCTAACACCACAGACCCGCTCTCCCAGGGAAATCACCTAGCCTCAGCTTTACCTGTAAAGACTTTAGAAGAAGTAGTATGGCGAGATGAAATCTCCCTAGGTTATAACCCATCAGCCTAGGAGGTTTGGAAGGCAGGGAGGATAAAAGGAAATGCTCAGGTCAGTTTTTAATTTTGCAATTGTTTTTTATCAACTCCTTGCCCTGGAAAGGCTTTGCAGTGCCCATATACCCTGTGGACACCAGCAGCAGCAGCAGCAGAGTGGTCCACGGGGTCTAAGATTATGATGTAGTCAATATCCATGGCAGGCACCTGTGTCAGACACCAAGCAGCAAAAGCAGATCCTCCAACCAAAGTTTTGTCTGTGGCCTGAAACTGCCTTTTCCTCCTCCACTTTTACCATTGTCTCTCATCCTCCCCCTACACCTTCAAAAAGCACCAGCTCAAATAGCTTTCAGAGCTGGCTTTTAGGGATAGACAGAAGCTCATGCTAGCTCACCATTTCATTACATTATTTTTCTCTATGCGGTCTCAGGTCTGTCCTTACATCATCTATGAGCTTTAGCAGAGAGATGACATTTTTATCAAAAAAGAGAAAATCGTCTAGGTTCAATAAAACTGAAAAGTACTACCAATCCCATGAAGCTCAGAAACTCAAATATTTGGTGTATCAAACATCAAACCCCTTTTGGTAGCTGTAGCCACGTGGGATGCCATTGTTTAATTAGTTAATGCATTTGTGCAATGATTTAATACAACTGAGCATTTCTACCCACTCCCAATAACCTATATGAGAACTAAAAAGTCCTAGAAAATGGTGACATTACTCACGTATTCAGTTAGTCAAAAAACATTCATTGAACAATTTCCATGTGTCAGTCTCTAGGCTATGGAAACAAAAGTAATTAAGTACTTGTCTTCAAGGGGATCTTCACTAAAAGAATTATGAGTGGGATAAACAGAGTGTTAAATAATTAAATGCATTCATAGGGTTTGTACAAAGTCCTAATAGAACGTAGAGAAGGGAGCTCCTAACTTATCAGGGAAAGGTACAAAGAATTTCCAGAGACACGTCACCTAATACTGTGGCACAAGATCAAGATCACGGTGTTCTGGACTCTCAGCAAACCTCTTACTAACCAGATCTAACCTCAACTACTCCAAAATCTCTACACAAGACTCTTCCTGCCTTTGCAGAAAAACAAAATCAAAAGAATCTGATCTGTTACTGCCTGAGTCTAGTTAAACATCTGCTAAACCGGTTTGGCATATACTGGTTCTAGATTCTTGAAAGTGTGGTTGTGTGGTAAGCCAGCAGCTACCTATCCGGAGGTGGGCGAACTTGCACATATACCAAGGGGTGAGCATCTGTGCTTTTGAAACGCTGACATCTGGTCATATATATAGTCCAGATGAGGATGTGAAAACCGTGAGAAGTTTATCACCTTTTCGTTACTACTTAATTTTTATTATATCCTTTATCTAGAACCACTGAATAAATCAGTTCTGTGAGCAGAGTTAGAAGTCACAGCTCTTGAACCTCCAGTATGTACCTTAATATCAAATCTGTATGAGTCCTACAACAATGTATCAATTATCTCACCTCCCCCGTCCCTTACTCTGACTCTATATGAAAAGATTTTGCAAATAAAATGTACCGATTATTTATTTAACAAAAGTGTATTTGGTGTCACTGTTTCCTAAGTACTGGGGTAGATGCTACGGATATAGAAGTAACCAACACAAAGATTCCCTACTTTGTGGAATTTACAGTTATGTGGGGCAGACAGACTTTAAACAAGTATTTATAAATACGATGAATGCTATGAAAGGGAAGTACAGAGTACTGTGGAAGTGTCGAAAGGGCATTTGAAAAGGTGGCTTCCTCTGAAAAACCAATGTGGGAAAGTGAGATTTCACATTAAAATGAATAGGGCTAGAATTGTACGCTTCATTTTTTAGAGGTCATGTTGTGAACGGCTGTGCTTCTTACACCAGGATACCCAGGAGGGATCTAGAAAGCCACAGGATAAACACAATGCATATTTCTGGGGCTTGAGTTTCACTTAAAGATTTGGGAAAACAAATATATTTTATATTAAAACAAATATAGATATATTAAGGAGTAGACTATATGCATGTTAAAGATAAAAGATGAAACTTCAAAGAAATTTCACGCTTGCTGTGATTCCCTTTGAACTACACCCCCAGACTCCCTAAGGGTATATATTCATTCTCCTCTGCCTTTAGGGATACTTTATTTTATTTTTCCTTTATTTATTTTTTTTTTTTTGCGGTACGTGGGCCTCTCACTGCTGTGGCCTCTCCCGTTGTGGAGCACAGGCTCCGGACACGCAGTCTCAGCGGCCATGGCTCACGGGCCCAGCCGCTCCGTGGCATGTGGGATCCTCCCGGACCAGGGCACGAACCCACGTCCCCTGCATCGGCAGGCGGACCCTCCACCACTGTGCCACCAGGGAAGCCCGGGATACTTTATTTTTTAAAAAATGTTTAGCAAGCTGTAGAAAGAGCATGGAGTCAAACTTGGATTTGGGGCCTGGTGCCATTGAGAATAGCTGAGTAGCCTTCACTAAGCTAGGTATACTCTGTGACTCAGTTTCCTTGGGGATAACATAGAGATAATGTCTACCTCAACATTGCTGTGAAGATTTAATCAGATAGCAAATGGAAAATTTTCAGGGCTCTGTTTGCTACAAAATAGGCACTCAATAAATATTAGTTACCTTTTCCCAGTATCAGTGAAATAGTTTCCTAACATTCTCATTGCTTAAACTCAGCACAGCTAGAATCACAGAAGGAACAACCAAAGGAAGCAGGTTTTAGAAAGCCCCATGTTATGTTCCCATCTGTTTATCCATCAGCATAATAGCTACTGTAATAACAACTAACAAATGTGAGTGTATGTGTGGTGAATCTGAAATGCTTGTAAACTGTAATTTAAGGAAACCAAACAAACCTACCCATTTTCCATATGTTGGTATATTTTTACTCTGTTGCTATATTTAACTATTTTGTATTGATTATGACAGCAAAAAAAAAAATGCCAAAAAACAGGACTGCATTCACTCCCCTTCCAAATGGAGTATAGGATTAAATAGTATAAGAGCTCTTGGTAAATTCTAAATCAGTATACAGTTGTAAAGTAATTATTTTATTATTATAAGGATATGCTAGTAAAGGGTTCTGTGGTTCTCAAAACTAGGTACTCCCGTATCCAAGCAGTTGGCATATTCATGGTTTTTTTTGTTGTGGTGGTATGCGGGCCTCTCACTGTTGTGGCCTCTCCCGTGGCGGAGCACAGGCTCCGGACGCGCAGGCTCAGCTGCCATGGCTCATGGGCCCAGCCGCTCCGCGGCATGTGGGATCCTCCCGGACCGGGGCTCGAACCCGTGTCCCCTGCATCGGCAGGCGGACTCTCAACCACTGCGCCGCCAGGGAAGCCCTTGTGTTTTCTTAAACTGAGTTTTGACTGAATTTTGCTCTCTCCTTCAGTACCCTAAGTCCAAATAATGAGGCAAACTGAAAAGTTTAAGAAATTAGCTATGGATAAGAGAGGAAAATCTGATTATATCTTGCTATTTTTCAAATAAGAAGATAGATAGATATAAGATTCATTGAATTTTTTCCCAAATATTTCATATCTAAAGTAGAATTGAATGTCTTAATATTGCAGCAGAATAATTAGTTTGCACTTGTTGCACCTAATGGGACGAAGGAAAAAGAAAATATATTAGGGTTGTGTTTGTTCTCAAATCTCTATTTGTTACTTAACATATATTATTTTATAATTAAAATGCTATGACATGAACTTGAGTTGTTGAGTAAAAGACTGCTTATCAGTATCTAATGAAGCAAATAGGAGAACGCTCACTAGGAACATGGTAGGTCTAAGCCATTGTCAACGGTGAGGATCAAGGTTGGTTCACCAGGTGTTAATCACACAGGCCCATTACCTGCATCAGAGAAGGTCCAGGGAGGTGATTCCCAGTGTAGATGAACACAGCTGCCTGCCAAGTTCTAAAAGATACAAAGGGAGGCTTCATCAGTTCCTTACAGTCCTCAAGATTGGAATCATAGAATTAAGATTTTTTTCATTGTCAAAAGAATCAAGAATTCTAAGTGCCCTAAGGCAAGATAGTAAGTAACTGTCTTTGAATTATTATAAATGGATAGATGCCTGATGTTTACTTAAGGTCTCTGATAATGGTTATTCCACATTATTGCTTACTCGAAGGACTGAATTACTCTAGTAGCTAGATGTGGGACTGAAGTCATTGTCCACTTACCACAAGGGCAATCATAACAAATACATTAACTTCTGACCCTGACTTAGCCAATGTAAACAGAAGCTAATGCCTGTATTTCCCTCATTACAATGTCGTCTGGCCAGCCTTCTCTGCTGAGGTTTTTCTTTTATGCCAGCCTCATGGGAAGATGTCATCTCACCACACGCCCCACCGATTTCAGTACTTGCAGTGGATCATGCATTCTTGCAGCAAATATCTGGCTGTTCCCCCGACTGGAAAGCTTCCCACTGAGTCCTCAGACCCATGGAGAAAGGCAGAACTTCTTTAGTAGAAAGTGAGAAAGAAATGCTACACCTCAAGCTTCCACAGCTGTTTTCTCTACCCATTCTTTTTCATGGATATGTAAAGAACCAAGTTCTTTTACATGACTTTTGGGGTTTCTGGAAGCTCTTGAATTCATTTGGCAACTTCAGGAGTTTAAAACGAATACTGGAAGTTTCACTGTAGGTGCTTAATTTATATCTTTAATAATACTAAGATTCTTGGTTAATGTGCCTGTATTTTCTGCACAAAAATACAGAAGAGATCTTTCCATTATTCTGTATCTTTGAGTACTTTTTAAAGTGAAATTGGTCTCCAAGGATAAAAAATAAGTGTGCTCTAATTCTGAAGCCTCAATACTAAATCCACACCTCTCTGGAAGACTTAGTATAAAAATCAGTTAGTGTTCTTTGGTTGTAAACAACAGAAACTGACTGTAGGTAACATAAGCTAAAAAGAACATCAGGGACCTAACAAAAACTGAACAACAAACCTTTAGAAATAACAACAGACAGGCAGCTCATTGAGATATAAAGTACCTGGATATGTCATCACACCAAAGGAATTTCCTGATAGAAACCAGGAAGCAAGAATGAATAATAGGTTAGTCATACATAGTCTGCTTTTTCGTTAGAGAATATAATATTCCTGACAGATTGTGTTGTAGATTTATTTGCACCCTCAATCATTCCACAAAATTTTGTGCTGAGTAGTTATTAATAGTGATCAAGATTTCTTAAGCATTAACCTCTAAATGCAGTTTTTTACCACCATTGAGATTTTGGATGTCTATGGCATGCCATATCACCCTCTCCTTTATGAAGTCCCTACTTTCTTTACCAGAGTAATACTACCAAGTTAACAATTATTATGAGGAGAACCAAGAATCTTGCTTTCTCACAACCATAGGAATAAATCAATTAAAGCCAAGATTTTGATCACAGATATTCATTAAAATAGTGAATTAAATGAATGCCTCCTTGTGATTTTAACTCAGAGATTGATATAAAGTTTCATCAAAGTTTCTGAAGTGAATAACCTGCAACATGTATAAATCCAAAAGCTCTAACAGCATCTTTCCTTTATATAACATAGTTCTCTATTCTTGCAGTAACAACTAATGACTTCTTTCCTGAATGCCCATAGTCTCCAGGCTCTGAAATTCTCCAGAAGTGATTGGCATCTGCCTACATTTTCGATTACACTTGCTGTGTGTCCCAGATGAAGGCTTCTCCTTTTCACTTACATTTTCTTCTAATTTATTTTCTCATTTAGGAAAGGGCTCTGGAGAATAGCACAACTGAAATTATGTCCAGTTAACTTACAGTTCTCATGTTGTCCTTATTCTGCATTGGCAGTAATAAATCTTCAAGTCTTTATCATCATGTAGTTTGATCTCTGAGGCATGTGGAAAGTTGACTTCTTTTTAAGGTAGGTTAGGACTGTATTGATTGATACAGTTTAATTTGAACATCAGTCCAACTGTCTACTCACTGTGGAGAAACTTTTGAGAGGTATGAACCTAGAAATTGTCAAGAGTCCTGGGTTTAACCAGATATGATTTTAGAGAGATAATTTTACAGCCCTGAAATTTCAGTGACGGTGCCACTCATCTTACAAGGTGGTTGTGCAAATTATATGATATGATCTATTCACTCATTCATTCATTTATTCAACAATTATTATTCAAGCTCCTACTAAGCAGCAATCCCCATGCTAGGCACTGGGAACACAGCAGTAAATAAAACAGACAGATCTTGCCTCAGGAAGCTTATATCTTATTGACAGAAGAAACATTAAACACATAAATACATATATAAATAGGATAATTTCAGATAATAATAGGTTATTTGATGAAAATAAAAACAGGGTAAAGGAAAGGGGGTGATGATAGCTAATTTAATTAGGATGGTTAAAGAAGACATCTGTGAGTAGATAACATTCGGATAGAGATGTGGATGATGGAAAGAAGCTGGCCAGGTAAAGGTCTGGGGAAACTGCTTTCTGACGTAAAGAAGAGCTAGTGAAAGGCTTAGGATAAAGAGCTTGGCGTGTTGCAAGGTTATGTGCCTGGAGCAGGATGGGCAAGACAGTGAGCGGTAAGAGGTAACATGGGAGACATAAGCAGAGACCAGACATTGAAGGGTAATAAGAAATTTGGATTTTATTCTGATTGCAGTAGAAAACCATTGAAGGATTTCAGTCAGGGGAATAATAAGATTGAAGTATTAAGATCCTATTTTCTGCTGTTTTAGAACTGGGTGTAGAAGGCGAGAGTGGAAACTGGGAAACAAATTAGGATGATTTTGTCCCACTCTGGATTGCCCAGGGATTTAAATGTATGGCCATGTAAATAGTGAGAAGTGGTGTGATTTGGTATATATTTTGGAGGTAGAGTTGATAGGATTTTCTGATTAATTGGATACTGAGAAATTGTGTTGAACTGGGAAACTAATTGGTTGAATAGTGTTGCTAACTGTTACGTGGGATATTAGGGAAGAAGTAAGTTGGGAGGGTGGTGGGACTGGAGGAAAATAAACAAGTAGAATAAAAAAAAAAGAATTTTTGGACATGTTAAGCATGAGACACCTTTTAACTATCCAAATGGAAATACCTGTATGAATCTAGGGCTCAGGGTAAGAAATGAGAGTTGGAAATACAATCAATAGTCATTGATATACATATAATGAGTACTAAATCCAGCCAGCCAGCCAGCCAGCTATCTGTCTATAATTTTTTTCTAAGTATTTACCTTCTTACCACCTACCTATATAATTATTTGTTATTATAGATATTCAGTAAATGTGAGTGGAATCTGAATCACAAAATTGTATGAAATATAGATTCCACCATTTTTTTTTACATGTAATCCTTCAACCTTATGACATCTGAAGCCAAAAATGTAAGGTATAAATCTTTCTTAATATTTCTAAGAGAATCCATATTTGAACAACAACTGAGAAATAGCCATAATCTGGACTTCATTTTAAAGAACTGATTTATCTGAAGAATGTGTAGGGTTAGTGGTCTTACTATTAGCTTAAATTTGTTTCTTTCTGTCAGGCTTTCTTTAATTTATCTTTAGGAGTAACATTTTGGAAAATAAACTTGGAGACCTGCTGAGGAAAGAGGAGAGAAAAAATTCAAAAATAATTGTCATTTTTTTTAATAATTGCCATTTACAAGAAGAAAAGACTGCTTGAAAAACTTAAAGGCGATTCGCCATAAGGTTCACATTATAGATGTACATGTAGAGAGACAGAAAGAGAGAGAATGAGAGCGTTGATGGCACTGTACAATAAACACTTGGTGCTTTGGTTTGAAATACCTTTTATTTCTGAGACTGAGAACTGGAGGCTGGGAACGAGCAAGTGTGAACTGACTGAAAAGTAACCAGAAGGCTACAACTACAAAAAGAATAATACCATACTGATGAGCTGGGGAGATTTTTGTTAAGAAAACATGTAGTCGTTGGTGGAATTTTATTCAACTACAAAATTTCAGGCTTCTTGGATTCAGAGAATATAATGCTTGCTAATCATTTGGACCATAAGATAACATTTTAATGAGGATTACATGATTTCACTGGAAGGGAAAATGTTCTAAATCCTTCCACTCAAAATTGACGGCTTGTATTTAAAACTGTCTGACACATTCTAAAGTCTTAATATAGATTTAACACTAAGCAAGCAAAGCTGGGTCCGGTTTTGTCAGAATTATTCTAGAACCACATTGTTTGATGTTAGAAATCTAGATTTTTGTGGTAGTTCCCCTTCGTCGCGCTAGGGAAGGAGATTCTAAATCATTGTAAGTAATGGAATCAGAAATAATCTTTCACACTTTGTTCCCAGCCTGAGCCCTATGGGCAAAAATTTTTCCCATGCTGCCTGCACAGCATTTCCCAGGCTGCCTATCAGACTGTGAAAGCTTTTCCAGAAGAGAGGGCATAAGAGAAGAGCATCATAGGATAAGTATGCATAGGACAAGTCACATCAGGGCAAAAATCTAGACCAACATACAGCTGAAGAAAGGGACAAAGTATGGTTAAAAGGAGTCAGTCATAACTGAGGCAGTGAATATGAAAAACAAAGACATGCTCAGGGGCAGTAAGTGGCAAAAATTAAGAGCTCAGGCTTTGGGACCAGATTGCCTCCCTCTTCCCTGGCTCTGTCCCTGAGTGGCTGTGTGACCTTGGACAAGTGGCTTAACACCTCTGTGTCTTGATTCCCCAACAATATAATGAAGATAATAGTAGCACCTACCTCATAAGCTACTGTGAGATTTAAAGGAGTTAGTACGTTATATAGATTTAAAATAGTACCAGGCAAGTAATACGCCCTTAATATTTAGCTTTCATTTTCAAAACCTAGGAAAGCTTAAGAATGAGTTAAAAATTTATGTGAGGTGAAGTTTAAAGTGATATTCACAGTTAGTCTTTATCCTTACCCAAGGACATTCTTAGTAGGAAAATACACACACACATAGAGTCAATCCAATCATGGGGCATGGGTGAGGTGGGGTGAGGAATACACTTAAGGAGTAGCCTCGTGTGCTTCAACCTAAAAATAATAACCAGAGATTAAAGAACTTAGTTATGACTCCAGAGGAAAAAGGAAAAGTAGAACTTTCTTCAGGACATGTTATTGATATTTTATGAGAATTTGATAAGGCAGAGCATTAGAGAGTGAATGCTAAATGTGTACAGGTTAATAAAGACTTCACAAGGTAATAAGAATCCTGGACCCTGCACACACAGGTGCTCTAAGAGGCTTAGTAATTACTTAAATGAAAGGACACTGCTATTTCCACAATCACAATTCACATCTGGGGGATCACTTACGGTCGATAATGTTATTGATGCCATTCCATCTTCTGTAGCATGTTAAAAGCATCTTAGCTTTTAAAATGAAGATGCTTACAGCAGTTTCCTGTATCTTGTTCATTTCACCATCATTTCAATGAGATGTTTTAACCTTGTGTTTAAAACATTTTAAATACTAGAGCCTTCTCACGGAAAAGCTTTGTGGTCTAAATATAACATCAAAAATACAAATGCTAAGGCTTCCCTGGTGGCGAAGTGGTTGAGAGTCCGCCTGCCGATGCAGGGGACACGGGTTCGTGCCCCGGTCGGGGAAGATCCCACATGCCGCGGAGCGGCTGGGCCCGTGAACCATGGCTGCTGAGCCTGCATGTCCAGAGCCTGGGCTCCGCAACGGGAGAGGCCACAGCAGTGGGAGGCCCGCGTACCGCAAAAAAAGAAAAAAAAATGCTAGTAACAAAGAAATTTTAATAAAAACAAGGTAGGACTTAAGTTAGTGATTTTTTATTTTCATACTACTGAGGATGTTCGCATGCAAAATTATGACGTCTTGTATTGTCATCTTCAGGTGAATCTGGCAAATTTATGCTAAGTATACTAAGATATACTAATAATAAAATACTCCTTTATACTTGAAATTTTTCTAAATAATCTCCGCCAAAATTACATGACAAAATCATTACTCCCATGAGTTAATATATCGATAATTCATGCCCAATATCTCTTCATAGAAATAACTTAGGTAATAGCAAGGTAATTTTCCCCAATAATTTACTGTGTCAGGGGTCCCCAAGACCACCCCAGGTTTGATGTTTCCCTATAAGGACTTGTAGGACTCAACCTATAGTCACACTCATGAAGATTTATTACAGTGAAGATTTATTACAGTAAAAGGATAGAAAGCAAAATTCAGCAAAAGGAAAAGGCACATGGGGTGAAATTCAGTGGAAACCAGACACAAACTACCAAGAGCCAGTGGAGTCACAAAGAATGCAAGCGCTTAATTTCCTCATCCAAAGTGCTTAATTTTCCTCATCCTTAATTTCCAACAATGTGTGTGAAATTTTATCTACTAGGGAAGCTTGTTAGACACTCAGTGCCTGGAATTTTACTGGGGACTTGTCACATGGGTACCCTCTGCACAGCATGTACCAAAATTTCAGACTCCCAAAAGGAAAGCAGGTGTTCAGTGTAAACCATATTGTTTATATGAACAGTTTAGGCACAGTGAGCCTCTCTTATCATTTAGGGAAATTTTTATGTCAGTGTAGGGAGCTATTTGCCAGCCAAGTTGCTAGACACCAGCCCAGGAACAACTTTGCAACCAGAGCTTTCTAAGGATAGCAGTCTCAGGCTCTCTTCTGCACATGCACCAAGATAAATTTTTCGACCAGTTTTTAAGACTGAGAAGGGAGTTTAGCTTTCCTGACGACTCTGAACTTGACTTGCCTAATGAAACTGTCAGAAATGGTAGCACGGCTCCATGATATAGGTCACTGCCAACTGACAAGTGTATAGGCTCTGCTAACGCATTTTATCACTGCCACCTAACCATTGCTTTTCTAATTTTTTTTTTTTCCTCTAAGGAACCATTACTCCCCATGACCCATTTTAAAGAAAAGAATCTGTTGGAGCACTTAGAAAGATCAGAATCCTAGCTACCAAAAGTATGTCTATCTAATTCTACTAAAGGGCATCTTCACAAATATAAAAATAAAGCGACAAATTTCTGTCAGATTTGTGAATCTTAAAGAAATTACAATCAATTCTTGTTTTTCTTCAAAATGTTGAGTTCCAAAACGGGAGATAAGAAGTGTAGAGATCATTTTTGACACTCCCCCTTCTCACATTTATATTGTAAATTATTAAAGTTTGTCAGTGTCTGTTCCTAAAACATTTCCCAGATTGTCTACTGCTCTCCCCATCCACTCTGCAACTCCTGTCCAAGCTACCTTTATTGCATGATGCTATAGTGATATAGACTCCTAACTGACCTTCGTGTATCCCATTTTGATCCTGCCCTAGACATTTTCCATCTTACAGGCAGATTGATCTTTTAAAAACATGATCATCTCAGGTTTCCCTTCAACATCTTTCCATATATTGATAACAAAAAACACCCAAATTATTATCAGGTTCTGCATTATCTGGCCCAGACCAACCTTAGCAGCCTGACTTCATGCCTTGATGTCTCTTGTTTTCTGAGTTACAGCTATAGAGGCCCTGTACAACCAAGGGCCTGCCCACCAGCTACTCTTGCCACCTCTTCCTTCTTTATTAGTTGATTTCTACTCATTTTCCTAGTCTTGACTCACAGTATTACCTCCTTGGGGGATTCTTTCCTATGTTGCATATCTCTATTTCTAAAATATAAGCTACCCGACAAAGGCAGGGATTCCTTTCATCTTGTTTATTGCTCTATCCCCAGTATCTATCACAGTGCCTTACACTTACTAAATGCTGAATAAATATAGGTTGAACGAATGACTCCATCAATATCCTTTATTCCCTATGCTTCACAGTCCTTAGTATGTCACTAAGCATAATCAAAACAGACCTAACAAATACAGGCAGATTACTTACTATGTACATGGGTGCAATCTCATGGGATTTCAAGTTTCTGCTCAGAATGCAGTATTTTCTATTTGTTGTTGTTTTTGTGTCAGTTTTGTGTTTTAGTGTTTATAAAGAAAGACTTCTCAGAGACACCTAAAAGAGATGATAGAATATAATGATTAGAAAAAAAGGGAGGAAGTACCTTTTTTATCACCTGCATCCTGCTGTGTGCAAAGCCTAAAGTATGTGTGTGTTTTTCCACATTTTCTACCAAATGTTTAGATAAGTTTTATCTCTCTTCCTCAATGAGCCACTTCTACCACCTGAGCCAGATATATAGTATGCACCTGTGGGTCCTTCTTAGTTCCCATCTAAAAGGACATAAAAGACATAATTATTTCCTTTGATTATCAATTGCAATCTCATTTCACTTAGGACTTACTCATAGATGTTGAACTATGAATGTTGCCTTTATTTCTCTGTCTGTATCATCTTCCTGCTTATTCATTTTGAAGACCAAGGTGTTTAGAAATTCTCTTCCTATTGTCTTGGATAAAGCTGAATTAGAAATTTTTGAGTTTAGTCTTTATACAAGTATAATTCATAAATCAAAATATTGCTAACTGTAAAGCATAAGTTTTCATATATGTTGACATTAGAACAGTGTATTAGCTAGTGTTCTCCAGAGAAACATAACCGGTAGGATATATATCTATATAGAGATAGATAGATAGGCAGATGATAAATAGATAGGCAGATGATAGATAGATAGAGAGATAGAGAGATTTATTATAAGAAATTGGTACACACAATTATGGAGGCTGAGAAGTCCCCACAATCTGAAGTAGGCAAGCTGAAAACCCAGGAGAGCTGGGGGTGTGCTTCCAGTCTGAAGGCAGGAGAAGACCAGAGTCCCAGTTCAAAGATAGTATTGCTGAGAGAGAGCAAATTCTTCCTTACTCTGCCTTTTTGTTCTATTCAGGCCCTCAATGGTGTCCACCTACATAGGGGAGAGCAATCTGCTTTATTCAGTCTACCAATTAAAATGCTAATTGCATCCAGAGACATCCTCACAGACACACCCAGAAATAATGTTTGACCAACTACCTGGGCAAGTCAAGACAAAACATAAAATTAACCATCACAAATAGCATCTTCCTAGATGTTCTAGTTACAAAAATATAAAGTCTTGCCCTTCCTTTCTCTTTCTGCCAAATAAGAAGCACATAATTAGTTTGTTCAATTATGTAATACAGCATTGGTTATAACCCTGAAAATCTACCATACCTATTACCCAAAGCACACTTCCCAGGACTTTTCTTACCTGACATATAAAATCCAACCACAATGTTATGCTTACACAGCATTTTCAAAGGTTTTTCTTGGGGCTTTAGTTTTCATTTCATGTATGTGACAATTAGCTCAATACCATGGCCACTTGTTTCTCATGATTGGAAACCTTTTGATATGTTAAATGATATGACTGACCTATTTCCTAACTGTAATAATACTGGTTATTACAAGGTGATGGGTAGGAATTATTCACTGATCACACCATAACAATAGATGGATATAAACACCTATACTTATTCTCCTCTCTCAATTATTTTGTACTTTGTTGCTATGCTTGAACCTGACAAATTACTCAGAGCATAAATTACATCATTTTCTGGTCATTACTGGAGCAGTACAGCTGTACTGGAAATACCTCTAAATATTTGTATGGTAAAGAACTTGGCCTCACCCAAAGAGGTCTAGCATTTGTCCTTAGCTCTTGGGAGGCAGTCTGTAAACCCTTGAAATTTCCTGTGTGATTGCAGTGTCTTTGTTATTCATGATTTGCCCCTCTACCCACATATGATAGTTTGTGCTAAGGAGGTGACTCATGGTGAAGCACTCTGGCCAGCTGATATCGACCTGACCTCTGAGGAAAGGGATGGCTGAAGACTGAGGCCAATCACATGGGCAATCAATCAGTCAATTATGCCTATGTAAGGAAGCTTCAATAAAAACTCTGGACACCAAAGCTTGAATGAGCTTCCCAGATTAACAATACTCTGCATGTTGTCAAATGTTGAAGCTAGGAGAGTAAAGTGTCCTGAGAACAATAGAAGCTTCATATGGGGAGCATTCCTAGACTCTGCCTTATGCATGTCTTCCTTTGGCTGGTTCTAGTTTGTATCCTTTCCCTATAATGAACCATAACCATGAGTATAATAGTTTTCAGTGAGTTCTGTGAGTCCTTCTAATGAATTGTCCAACTTGAAGGTGAGTTTTGGGAATCCCACCAAACTTGTAGTTGCTGTCAGAAGTGAGTCTTGAGAACTGTGCACTCAGAATTTGCAGTTTGCTACAAATGGCATTAAACTGCAAATTCTGAATGCACAGTTCTCAAGAGATTCTCATACTAAGTCATGACAGAGAAAGACAAATATCATATGATATCACTTATATGTGTAATCTAAAAAAAGGCAACAAGTGAACTTACCTACAAAACTGAAATAGAGTTACAGATGTAGAAAATAAACTGATGGTTACTGAGGGATAAGAGAGGGGGAGGGATAAATTAAAAGATTGGGATTGACACATACACACTACTATGTATAAGACAGAGAACTAATAAGGACCTACTGTATAGCACAGGGAACTCTACCCAATACTCTGTAACAGCCTATATGGGAAAAGAATCTAAAAAAGAGTGGACATATGTATATGTGAATTTGCAGTTTGCCTGATGCCAGGTAATATCTAAAAGCAAAACAAAACAGAAAAACGTTGTCCTGCATAAATAGTACAAATATGGGGAAGCATGTATTATGAGTCACACATCAAGGAATGAAAAAAAATTCCTTAATATCACAAATTAGTAAGTGTTATAGCCACAGGTTGCCCCACAAAGAAATCCATGCCATGCAGCCTTTTCTGATATATACTTTTAATTGCCATCTGTTAATTTGCTTCTCTTTGTCTCACAGTATTTTTTAAACAAAATTTCATAAACATTTACAGGAGGCTGTGAAGCAAAGATTTATTGCCTAAAAGTTTGAAAAAAATCAGTATCTATTAACATCTTTACCCCAATACCTTGGTTATATTCATCACCATTGTCTATTTCTCAACACATATTCTGGCCCTAACTGACTATATAGTGTTTTCTCATTCCAGGGCTTGACATACATTTTCATTTCTTTCTGAAATGATTGCCTTTCCCATTCTTTGTCAGATTGACAGATACCCATCTTTCGGGTTTAAATTTAATTTAGGTTTTTATATATTTATTTATTATAATTTGTAATTATATTTCTGTATATGTATATGATTTATATCTGTATATATATATATATTTGACTACTTAACTATAAACCTTTGTCTGTTTTATTCTCCATTATATCTTAATGTGTTTTATATAATACATGAACCATAAGAGATGCTATTAAAAAAAAACTTACCTGTCTTAACTGTGATCTTTGCAAACTGGTTTTGGGGATGTAAGGTATTTGGTTGACAGGACATAAGGAATAATGAGTTGGAAAGCTTACCAATTGTTTGTCTCCAGAGTTGGAGAGATGGGTGAAACAGCAAGCAGAAAATGCCTGCAGAAGATAATGAAGAAAAGGGTTTGGGAGTCTATACATTCTTTTGAGGTAAGACGACTAGAAATCCAGCACTAGGTCCAATTTGACTGAGACAGACAGAGGGTGCTTAAAGAGCTTCTGGGCAAAAGATTCATAATAAAACAGCAAAAAGCTCAATGTGAGGCAATTGCTGTTGGAATCAGTCCATTTGGATCCAGACTGTAGTGGGTAGATTGGGTACATTGTTCTTTCCCAAGGCCTGGAGCTGAGAAAAAGAGCCTGTCTTGGGCACAAATCCAGGTAAAACTATGAAATAAGACTTCAGTGTTAAACCAGAACAAGCTAAATTCTGTGACAAGATGTGTGCACTTATCCTTTACCACCTGTTTATAACTTGTGCCCCAAGATTAATCATGCAAAAGGCAATTTTTTAACTCACTCAGACCGTCTCTCAGTTTCCTTATAGCACCAAGCTCATAACCACCCAGGAAATTGCACATGCTCTTTCCTGTCTGGAACATCCCCCTACCTGTCTGCTTAACTCTTATTCATCCTTTATGCCCCACATTCAATACACTCCTTTTAAAAGACTTTCTCCATTTCACCCACTTTAAACCAGTGCACTGCTGACTTTATAACAGAAAGTCCTGATTAGGCATTTATATGCACTATTCTTATATAAATTCACGACAATTTATATACATTTCTGTGTTCGTTTGTTGAACAGCTTGTCTCCCTACTAGATTATTAAGGTTAGTATTACAAGGTTAGAGTTTATGTTTATTTTGTTTACAACTGTATCTCTAGCACTTAGCACATTGACTGATACACTGAGTAATAAATACTGACTGAATGAATGAATCCCAGTCATGAATGTGTACTGGGCTAATAATCCCATATGGAGAAGGAATGAAAAATTGTCAGAGGCTGTGGGTACAAAGTCTCAAACACATATGGAAAATTCCTACTAAATCTGAAGTGATAAGATAGACAGTCAAGCATGGCTACTTTTCTGCCGTGGGCACCTTGACAGTTTCAATATAGCTTAACTATGCTATGTTTTCTTTAAATATAATCATATTTTTTAGACTGTGAGTTCATGTTAATTGGTCTGGTTGCAAATTAGTAAGTGCATTATGTCATTTTTATAGTGTACTATCCAAAGAAGAGAGTCTGTCAGATGGAAATAGAATAAATTTAATTAATCCCACTAAACAAAATCAGATGATCCAGAAAAAGGCATATTTTGAAAGAGGTTTCACTTATGCTGATAAGTAAATTGCCCTGTCAGTGTCCATTAATTTTAGAAAAGAAGAAAAATAAAAGACCCCATGAGTGCATATTAAGTTAGATGATTTTTTTAATCATGTTTTTCAAAAGAAATAGGCTAAAGGTGTGGAATAAACTTGACCCTCTTGATTTTTTTCTTGAATAACCATATACCAAATATCTGCTTTAGTTACCTGTTGTCATAAAGCCCACATTGATTTCTGCCAACATTGGTGAACAGCCAATAGTGGGTGGAACTAATGGGGCCCTACCTTCTGTAATTAGAGATGCCATCTAACTTTGTTACTGCCTTAGATTAGTTCTTAACTGAAATCGCTTACATGTGATTGTTACTGTTAATGGGAAAGGATATTAAATACGGATTATATCTTTCATAGTCTAGCTAGCTGGGCATCTTGGACTTAATACTCCCCATCTGTGACCCTTTACAATACATTAAGCACACCTTTTCAGCAGCAGCCCTATTACAGTTAATCATGCTGGGGAAGAGATTACCCTGAAAGTATTAGCAAGACACTGACATTAACCAAATGCTAGTCAGATGTGTCAAGGAACAAAGAGCTAAGTCTAGACTCTGTATTTTGAATGGACTTTGAGCTTTTAAGTCAATGGTGCATGAGTCTTTCCATCCATCAATATGGGGATTGCCGGACTCTCAAATTACAGTGATATGTAGCCTCATGTTTTGTTAGTAAAACTACAGTAGTCAACTCATCTACCTGCTTAGGAAATTTAAATGCAAATTTTTCTGTTTATTTCTCTGTAATGTGCATATCCTTTCAATAAAAAGCAATATGCAGTACATACATGGAGTTGCAAGTAATAAAAAAAGGCTTTAAAATTCTTCAGGAAAAAAATAAGTCAAATAGTAAGTATAATGATAATCTTAGCAACATATAGAATGCACTGTAATACTACTTTCCGTTTTTGGAAACCCCATTGCCTCCTGTAAAAATTAGGTAGATGATATATAGCCTTAGGCATGAAAAATGTAAATGTTAATGGGAGATAATCAAATGTCTGGGAAGATCATGTTTCTCAGAGCCCAGAAACAGAAAAGAGAGGAGACAAAGTTACTGTGTAAGAACCGGGGAACTGGGACATGCCTGTGTCATGGATGATTGTTAAGTTGAATCATTCTTGCTTAGCTTTATACAGTAAAATGATGAAAGGTCTGAAGGGTGGGGCTGATGAGCAAGTCTGCCTTATGTTGAGGTTAGCCCGAGGTTTCAGAAAGTGAGCTTTGTAACAAAGAATAAATGTTCCTGTGGTTCAGTGTCGGACATAGGCCAGAGTGTAGAGGGGAAGTTGATTTATGGAGATTGTAGATTTGGGACTATTTACAAAGAACATGTTACTGAAAAGATTCTAACCTATCTACATGTAGCTTAGAGCTTCATCAGTTCTCTATACTTCATTAGTAAACTGTGCAGAGCCTATTCCATAGAGTAACTTTAGTTCTTCTCAGGGAATCCTTTATTACATTTGTAGGGTCCTAAATTTTAAAAATACATTCCATCGTTGCTTTGTGTATTTAAAACCTTAATATTTAGATAACCTTTTTCTCAAAATTTCTACTCCTAGTAATTATTATTTTTATTCATAATTTATTAGATAACACATATATGGTATTTACCATGAATCAAAGCCTACATACTTTATATACATCTAAAACCTCAATTAATTCTCTTTTAAAAAAATTTTATCGAAGTATAGTTGCTGTACAATATTATATGTTACAGGTATACAGTATAGTGGTTCACAATTTTAAAGGTCATACTCCATTTATAGTTATTATAAAATATTGGCTATATTCCCCATGTTATATAATATATCCTTGTAGCTTATTTTATATATAATAGTTTATACCTCTTACTCCCCTACCTCTATATTGCCCCTCCCTCCTTCTCTCTTCCCGCTGGTAACCATTAGTTGGCTCTCTATATCTGTGAGTCTGCTTCTTTTTTGTTATATTCATTAGTTTGTTGTGTTTTTTAGCTTCCACATAAAAGTGATATCATACAGTATTTGTCTTTCTCTGTCTGACTTCTTTCACTTCGCATATTGCCCTTCAAGCCTATCCATGTTGCTGCAATTGGGAAAATTTTGTTCTTTTTAATGGCTGAGTAGTATTCCATTGCATATATATATACCACATCTTCTTTACCCATTCATCTGTTGATGGACACTTAGGTTGCTTCCATACCTTGGCAATTGTAAATAATGCTGCTATGAACATTGGGGTGCGTGTATCTTTTTGAATTAGTGCTTTCGTTTTTTTCAGATATATACCCAGAAGTGAAATTGCTGGGTCATATGGTAGTTCTGTTTTTACCTTTTTGAGAAACCTCCATACTGTTTTCTGCAGTGGCTACACCAATTTATACTCCCGCCAGCAGTATACAAGGGTTCCCTTTTCTCCATGCCCTTGCCAACATTTGTTATTTGTATTCTTTTTGCTGATAGCCATTCTGACAGGTGTGAGGTGACATGATGATTTTGACTTGCATTTCCTGATGATTAGCATTTTTGAGCATCTTTCATGTGCCTGTCGGCCATCTGCATTTCCTCTTTGGAATAAAACCTCAATTAATTCTCATAGCAACCCTATGAAATGGTCACAGTTACATTTCTTTCAGGTAAAGAAACTGAGACATGGAAAATTCAGGTAGCTTACCTAAGATCACATAGCTACTGGCACACAAGGCTGTGAACCCAGAGGTTCTGGTTCCTGGGGACTGTGCTCTTATGCACTAGAGAATATTGCTTCTTATGAGGATGGGTATACCAGCTAACTAAAATGATGAAACCATCTTAGATGCAACGGCTGGGGCTTTGTTAAGAAAGTTATGGCATATCTACATAATAGATGAAATAACATTATTTTATGCTATGGAACATGCTCACATTATATTGATTAACCAGAAAAGTGACTTTCGTCATGGAGTACAGTTACTATGGAGCAGAATCCCTAGCTAACCAGCAAAGAACATGTAGCATGAACAAGAAATAAGTCTGTATTGTTTTAAGCCATTGAGATTGTGGATTGCTTGTTACTGCAGCATAATATAGCCCATCCTAACTAATAGAATGAAAAACAGCAATGCTCTAAATACAAAACAGAATCTGAGGAAACAACCTAAGTGTAGTGGTGAAGATGGATCCTAACCACCCAAATGGATTATACTGGAACAGAAAAGGGCACAAATGCACTTTAATTCAGTTGTCTACCTTTGGAATTACACACCTCCATTTTTAAGCACCACCTTTTAACTGTTACTGATACTTAAGCTTCAGTCTTCTTGTCTGAAAAAGTGAATAATTTACTGTGAGAATTCAATGGAACAAAATATGTAAGGCTCTTAGCACAAAGTCTAGCACACAATAATAACTCAAACCATAGTAGCTTTTTTCATTCATGGGGTACCATCCTAGCAACATGATAGAGCAACAGGTTAGACCTAAAATTGTCCTGAGAGATCAAATTTCTATTGCCAGACAAGGACTCACTTGTTTTCACTTCTTTTAGTTACTTTTAGATTCTGGACAAAAAAGGTGAGAGCTGGAGAGGCTTGCTCTCATTGTTTAAGGTAAAGCGACTGCAGCCTTTCACATAATCCATATTTCACAAAGAAACCAAAGTTCTTTAGACAAAGTCAAATGCCAGTAAGCCAGAACTCCTAATTTCTTTTTGTTAAATATTCACATTATGAGACATTTTAATTTAATACCTAATCTCATCAATTCCAGAGAGTTATAACTTGCCTGAGTGGATAGCATCCCTAAGATGTTACAGAAAAAATCATGAAAAGTATCTGCAGTCCATGGAGCTTCACCAGGTGGCCACAGATGGTTCTGACCATCAGAAAATAACTGGTGTTGAAGAATAAACTGCCTTCTTTGATTGAGCTCTCCCATATTGTGTGTGTAATAGATGAGATTAAGCTTAGTCTGAACAATACTAAATTCTGGAATCCTTGTTGGCTTCATTATACCTTATAACTAAAAACAAACAAGCAAACAGAATAACTTACGCTAACAAGATCGGGAAGTCTGAGGAGGGCTATATGTTGTGTATAACAAAAAACAAAGCAGTAGCAAAGAAATGAGAACCTGTGTTAATAAGGTAAAATGAATCAAGTCTTAACATGAACTCTGAACAATCTGATAGAGATGTCTTTAAAGGCTATACGGCAAGGAACAAAATTCCATTGGCAAATTCTGCTTTTCCCAAGGTTTATATTACCATCCTTCCTAATGAAATGTTTTATCTCGAGAGTTTATTTCTCATTAAATATTAGTGAGGAAAACATTTATATCTTATAATTTTGAGATAAATTTGCTTGGAGTATTTAGGTAGATCCTATACATATTTAAGAGAAGAAATGAGATCAATATCTATATACATTCCTATCTTCTAAAAAGAAAATGCCTTCTTACTTCTCAAGGGGTCCTTTACAACTGCTATTTTAAGCTTAGTAGCTTGAACTCCTATAAAACAAAATTAACTCTGCCACTGGAAATTTAAAGAGATCATGTCCTTACTTTGCTTATTTATAAAGCACACCCAGGTATTCCTAGTGTCTTTTTTATTTCTTTTGAGTTTATACACACAAAAAAAGATTGTTGCAAAATAAATTTAAAACTTAGATATTAAAATTATTGTGCAAGGTAACACAAGTTAGTTGCTTTCTCTTATTTTCACACTGAAGTCAAATTCAATTTTACGTGTGTAATTCTCATGTTATTATAAGTCTAGTTCTTGTTTATTACAGAAAAGAGATCTCATGAGCAGCATTATTTAGATTTTTATTCACATATTAAAATGCACAGATTCTTCCCTACTATCTACAATTTTGAATAATCTAATATTTTTCTATGTCGTGTGAGTTCTAAGCTTTGCTTTTTGAAACCCTTGAGTTTCAAAGAAATATAAATTTCCTGAAGAGGGATTATTAAAATATTGTGATATTGCCTAATTTTCATCACTTTTATCTCCTTTATACTATAGGTTACGGGGGTAGATTCTATCCTATGGGGTTTGTTCCTCAAATTGATCACCCTAATAGATAGTAGATAGATAGATAGATAGATAGGTCACTTGGCTCTGATTTTATATATTTCACTTGTCTCTGATTATTCTATTGAAATAATATTTTTAGGAAGTAGAAATAAACAAGAAATCAATCCCAGATATTGCTTATTTTTATACCCCATTATGTTCTAATTTTTGAGAATGCCTCATAATTAAATATCTAATTCTGTTATGTTTATAAATTTTTGTAATATCATAAGACTTTTTCCTCTTTCTACTTAATATGTATGATGTAACATAGAGTATTTTTTAAATCCATTATTTTGGTTTAAAACATCGTTTAGAATGAAGCAATGAAAGTCTAACATTTGTTTTACTCATATCATTTCAGAAAGGTTAGTAATATAATTACTTAAGAGAACTTGCAGATGTAATTTAGAGTTCATTGATTATATTATAAATCATTTATTTAAATAAAAGCATTTATATTTTTCCTAACAGAGTATCTTTTCTGGCATTGTGGACATGTTAATGATTGGTATGCAGCCTTAAACGTTTATTCGAAACAGAAAATAAGTGCACATGTGTGTATAACACAGGCAGAAACAAGATTCCTATGAAGTAGATATTTCCAAATCAATTATTACCAGTGTTTTTTTATCTGCAGCCATATATTTCATTACATAGGAAAAGGGAGAGTAGTAAAGATAACACAGAAATGGAAATTCAATCACACAGTTAAGATATATAATTCTAGTTTGAAAAACTTGCTTCTTGGTCACAGTATTTTGGAAAATAATAGCAGGAAGAGTAAGGCTGTTTCCAGGATGGCTTCTGTGTGTTTCTCCTCTGTGTTTCTCCTTTATTCTCACACTACTACCACGCTCACAACACTTCTAAAACCAGACCACACCAAGCAATTCTCTGTGATACCAACTAGGTGTCCTACAATATAATTCAGTTTGGACACTGTCAACTTGGAGATAGCATCAGATCCCACAGGTTAAAAGTACTCAGTCCCATAAGACTTCCTGCCACCCCCCAAATACTTCAGAGGCCAAACGCAAGCCCCAGGTTGTCTCCTGTATTTCTGACCAAACAGCTATAAGTCAGAGTTCCCACAATCCCCTTCTTGAGTGCTAGAATGACTCACAGAACTCAGGAAAACACTTACTGGCTTATTATATAATAAAGAATATGATAAAGGTTACAGATGAACATCCAAATGGAAAAGATGCATTGGGCAAGGTATGGTGACAGGGCTTGGAGTTCCATGCCCTTGCCAGGCGTGACACCCTCCCAGCACCTCCACATGTTCAGCAACACAAAGCCCATACTATTGGGATTTTTTATGGCAGTTTCATCATGTAGCCATGATCAATTATAAACTCCATTTCCGGCCCCTCAACCCTTTCTGGAGAGCAGAGATAAACCTTCCAAGCTTCTAATCATAGCTTGGTCTTTCTGGTGACCAACCCCATCCAGGAGCCCACCAAGAGTCATCTCATTAGAACAAAAGATTCTCCTATCACCCAGGAAATTCCAAGGATTTTGGAACTCTGTGTCAAGAACCAGGGTAAAAGACCAAATTTAGAATAAAAGATGCTCCTAGTATTCTTATCACTTGGGAAATTATAAGGGTTTTAGGAGCTCTGCAATGGGAACTAGGGACAGAGACCAATATATATATTTTCTATTATTTCACAACCTCCTTCCAAGAAATTTGTTGAGAATTTTAAGCTCTCAGTACATGGGTCTGGAACAATTTTAAAGGAACAACATTTATGTTTTTGTCTTTTCTCTGTTTCAACAGAGTGCTGCATACATATCTCTAAGATCTGGTGCAGTATTGTTATTACTTATTCTGATGTCCATTTGACTTACTATATTTTATAGCCCTTAAGCCCAGAAATGCATTTTGATTGTGCTTTTAATCAGTGGTATACCTAGCATATTTGACACCTGGAGCAATAATTGTTTAACACCTTCCCCCGCATTCGACAAAATTATTTTCAGTAACATTCACAAAATGCAACAAATATATATTTTTTCTGTAAACTAAATTTTCCACTTACCAACCAAAAATATTATACCTGGCAATTTGCCCTCTATTTCACTGATTTAAATTTTAAGAACAAATAAAAAGTGGCCATATAGGAAAAGAAGATTTTAATCTGTGCTAACTCAAGTTCTGTTTCTTCATTTTTACAGTGTGCTGTCTTTATTTAGAAACAGTAGTTTAAATGAAGGAATATATAGTATCAACAAAGCTTAGAGATTCAACTGAGTGGAGTTTCCCAAATTAAATTCTACATAGATTAGAATGTCAGTCAAAGGATAAGTAATAGAAATGTTCTAATTTGAAGAATATATGTTTGTAATTGTACTACACACACACACACACACACACACACACATATACGTAATTTATATATATAAATTACTTATATAAATTTATATATATAATTAATTAATTATATATATAAATTCAACAGTAGTTACAGCCCTAACAGAGCTCAGAGAAGCCTGCTTAGACCAGAAAAACTGTCCAGCTCACCCAGGGAACTGTGAGCTACATAAAGTGATTGTTGTATTGTGCCACTAAGTTTAGAAGTAGTTTGTTACACAGTAAAAGCTAACAAATACAATATTTTTAGGAAATTTCCAAATGCCTAGCCAATACTGGTAGAGCTAACAATTCCATTCAAAGAGGAAGTTTGTTTTAAACTTAAAAATACTGACATATAGGCACAGCTTGTTCTTCCACTACTACCTCTAATTGCTGTTTTTTTTCTAATAAAACTGCAGAAACCATACACTGTTTGGCAATGTGATGAGCACAGTTATGGTCAAATTCTATCAGGAATCTTTGGGAAAATATGACACATGGGAACACAAGGGCACATTGATTGAATTTTTAAGTGCTGGGCATTGAGCTAAGTACCTCCCATGCATTACCTCATTTACCATTCAAAGAATGTCTTATT
The DNA here is from genome assembly GCF_008692025.1 of Phocoena sinus. Taxonomy (NCBI): domain Eukaryota; kingdom Metazoa; phylum Chordata; class Mammalia; order Artiodactyla; family Phocoenidae; genus Phocoena; species Phocoena sinus. Next base: position 28,985,481 of record NC_045772.1, on the reverse strand, counting down.
TTTAACCTCCACTTTAAAGAAAAAAAAAATGAGACACAAACAGTCTAAGTTACTAACCTAAGATAACCCAACCAGTAAGTTAATGAACTGGGATCCAAATGCATATTTGTCTGACTCAGAAAATATTTAAATATTTTGCAACCTGCAAAACATCTTACAGTTTGTGTAAATACCTAAGGCTACTGGAGCTTAAAGAGATTTTTAAACTATGTAACAACATTTTTAAAGTTGAAGAAACAATAGAGAAGTTAAATTCAAGATTTTATAGCTAGGGAGTGGCACAGCAGGAACTAGAAGGTTCATTATAGGAAATTAGATTCTCGAGTCTAACATGGTTAAATATGATTCCTATATACGGTGTACTTTGGGTCTCAGCTTTTGTGTAACCAGGACGGAAGGTGAGAGAGGGTTGAATTACAGGTGAGGGTGGCAGTGATACAGAAAATACTCCATCAAAACTTTTGAGGCTGACAATTACCAATTTCCCTGCTAATATTCCAGCATCAGGTCATTGTTTATCTAAGGAAATCTCAAATTCCTTGGGTTTCTAACTTAAAGAATTTTCAAGGAGACAATGATATGAGCAGTTCCCTAAACCTAGCAATACACTTTCTCTCTTTTCCTTTTTTGGGATGAAAACACAGTTGATATTTTGACTTGCAAGGTTAAAGCAAATTCAAACAAGATTTTCTTTAATCAGTTCAAGAAGAACTAGAACCAGAATTAACTATTTTAAAGAAAACATTTGAAAAGACTCCTTTAGTGTTTGGGAAAATGAAATGTCAGTACCAGTGTTTTGGCACCAGAATGTCTCTGATTAAAGAGCAAATAGAAGCTTTCTTATCTGACTTTCAATCACCTATCCCAGATTTCTAGATTACCTCTGATATTATGTTCTTAAATTTTTCTCTCATGGTCTGATCCCTATTTAAAATATTATGTTTGGTAGTATAATTCATTTCAAGTAGGAGGAAGAATTGTATGATTTAGAAGTTTAATATTTAGAAGAGAATTTTCTTCCTGATCTTATCCACTACTTAAATTATTTTACATGTTGTGTTGAATATACCATGAATAAGGCAATGTTGTAATCAAAAGGTTACGTTGTCTTTGGAATCATAAATATGTAAAAAACACATGCTATGCTTAGGCACTGGAGGATCAAGTATCCACCAGCCATATTTTTCCAGACTTTGGTTTGATAAACCTATCAGTCCCTTTCACACTGAGAACCTCCTTGATAGAAAATAACATGGCTTGTCCCACCCTGCTAACCCTGTTCTATTTTCTTCTTTGCGGCATCTATCATCATCTCATATACCATGTATTTACTTGTTTATTTGTTAACTCCTTATGTATGTTCTATGAGGTCAGCAATATTATCTGAGGTCAGCTCTTAGGATAACTTCTCTTCTAGAAGACATCTAGTGCAGCAGTTATTATCTGATATCACTATATTCTCAATGTCTAAAAAGGTACCTAACACATGTCTAAAACAGTGATCAACAAATATATTTGAATGATGAATTAATACCTTTCTACTTTTCCTAGTTACATATATAAAACCTTGTAACGTTACTTAAACTTTTAAAACTTCAGTTTCTGGAATAACAGATGAAAAGTGCAAACTGTGTTCCCCGCTTCTGTTGCATGATATCTAGTCCTACTTATGGCTTTTTCATGATACGTGTTTAATATGTATAAGTCTACTGCATGCATCTTCTATGTTCTTTCCCTTCACTTGCCTTCCCTTGCCTTTCCTCGCCTTCCTTTCTGTCCCTCTCTCTCTCTAATCTCAGTTGTTGCCTTTAGTACTGGCAGATGAGCTGCTCCCAGTAGGTTTCTATCTCCCACCAGGCCGGCCCCTGCTATTCTGAGAATAGCCCCCAGCTCCCAACATGCAACTAAAGTTTTGTGTCTGGACTCTTAGGATGACTTCTCTTCTAGAGGACATCTAGTGAACAAGTTCAAATACAATCCTAGCAACTTTGATCCATCTTCTTATCAAAAATCCTTGAAACTAAGTGAGCGATACAATTTAGGGTGACCATCCCCCACTCCATTTTCCTGAAACTCCTGGGAGATTGTAGGTAGCAAATGAATGTTAGTTTCTGCCCAGAATCTAGAATGGAAGTATAGTTACCTTGGATCTAAAGAGGATTTGAAAATTATTTATTCTCAGTTAATATGTGATAAAACTGAAACAAAAGCCAAGGGACAAGCTTAAAGTCAATCAGTGAGTAGTGGGAGCAGTGACATTTGAGACTAAATAAGGTAAGTGTAGAGGGATAGAGATTTTGAATTATTGATGTGAGTATGTGTGTGTATGTGTAGTGTGAGTGTGTATACTTTATTGGAGTTTCCTTCTACCCTCTGATTCTCCCCTCTATTTGGTCAGCAGCGTGTTCAATAAGGGAGGAAATTACATAGCAGAAAACAAAAAGGGAACAGATTTATAGCTCTTGTGTTTTAGAAGCCTAAAGTTTAGGCCTAGGAAATGGGAGACATGGGTGGGTGCTTAGGCAAGAGACTTGGGAGAATGTGCATTGTGTAAGAGAACAGTCACCTCTCCTAAAACTAGAGAGACATCTTTGGTTTCACAGGAAGGTTGAGAGACAGAAGAGAATCTGCCTGAGGATGGAGAGGTCAGTGGTGCCCAGGATGTGGCAACAGGAACTGCTGGGACCACATGAACAGGACCAAAATCAGCATCCAGAGGTGGAGAGAGCACTACCTCGCCCACCCTCATATCCCAGGAGCTCTGTGGAGGAAATGCTGCAAACTCCCAACGGGCATCAAAAGTGTTTGGGCTCAGGACCCACCTTGACTGCCTTCCCATTGGTATCTAGATTCAACTGTGGACTTTGCATATTCATCATTACGAGTTATGGCCACCCCTGAGTCTGCTCTTTCCCTGAATGTCGACACACAAGCATTCAGTAAAAATATCAGCTCCAGCTCCCAAGCTCATCCCCACTTATGTCCCCTTTCTCCATCTTATAGTACAATTACTTCTGCCCAGTCCACCCTCATATCTCACCCTGGAATCCTATAAAACTTCCTAATTAGTTTCTCAGGGACCTGTTTTTCCTCTTATCCTTCTACCATCCATATTTCACATAGCAGCCAGGATAATTGAAAAAAAAAAAAAATCGAAAAGTAAATCAGATCATTTTATTCCTTCAGTAATATCTAACTATCTTATCCTGGTTTATCAAGCTCTCTTTAATCTGGCCCCCACCTACTTCTCTGAACTTATTTCCTACCTCTGTCCTCTTTGTCTACTAGCCTCCGCCATACTGGTTTTTCTTTTTTTCAGTTTCTTGAAAATTCCAAGTCCATCCCATGTTAGAGTATTTTCTCTAACTCTTCTCTCTTCCCAGAATGTACTTTTCTCTCATCTTTCCATAGCTACTTTTTTTCTGTCACTCAAATCTGAACTTAAATGTTCAAAGGGGTCTTTCCTAGTACTAGATTTAAAGTAACCACCCAGTTATTCTCCGTCACACACAATCTAGCTCTTACACTAATAAAAATTTGTAATATATTCATCTGCTTGACTGTTGTCTGTCTTCTCCATTCAGTAGTAAGCTCCATGAGAGCGGAGAAAACCTTTTTTTTTGTCTTTTTCAGTGCTGTTCCTTTTGTCTGGAGCACTGTCTGGTACATAATAGGCACTCAGTTTGGTAATGAATGGATGAATGAATGGGTCTTTGTCTTTGAACATTGCTTGGATCCTATCTGGCTTACCATTTTCAGTGTCCTGGGTTGCTCACAAGTACTTGCATTGGAAAAAATGATGCTGGAGGGGTAGTGAAGGTTTGAAAGGAAAAGTCTCGCCCTCCCCCCAGCCCCACCCCACCCCCCTGCCACCCACACATATGCACGTATTAAGTGATGCTAAAAGAAACCAGGTGAAAATCTGCTCCAAGATGGCTCAGTGGGGAAGCACCGTCCCAACACAGGACAGAGACTCTAATAAAACAGGGAAGAAGCTCAATAAATGCTGGTTGCCTTTTTAAATTTGTTTTTGAATTACGTGCCTACCTTCAGAGGTATAAACACGTAATGCCTCACACTTTAGAGTTAGACAACTTCTGGCCAGTACTGCCAATTATTGATCATATAATATCAGGCATTTTTTTTTTCTTTTTGGGCTTTGTATGGCAAAGCATCTGTATAAAGGGAAATGGATAAAGTTAAGAAGATTTTTGTGAAATTAGAAAAGATATTGCTTAAAGTAATAAAAATGATGTATTATCATTAGTCATAATTATCAGTAACTATAAGTTGTCACTAATAATAATTAAAATAGTTATTAATGCTAAGAGTTATTAGAAATGATAATAGCTATTAGTAGCATAGTTATCAATGATGATAATAGTTATTTTTTTAAGTACTTAGGATGTGTAGACAATATTCTAAGCACTGTACATGTACTAACTCTTCACAGCAGCTCTAAGCAATTGGTTTTATAGTCATTTTAAGAAACTAAGACCCAGAGACTTGAAGTAACTTCTGTAAAGTTCTGCAACTAGTAATTTGCCAGAGCTAGAATTTGAACCCAGAAATTCTTTCTCCAAAGTCTGTACTCTCAGTAGAGAGCCTGGCATATAATAACCATTAAGGCAGTTTTACATGCTTTCTATCCTTTTGTGATGAATTTAGGTTATTTTTATTATTTGTATGAGCTTTTTACATACCTTTTGTCATATTTGTTACCAGGCAAGATTTTTTTTAATATCACAACAAAATGTAAAACTGCAGCATCTAAAGAAATGTATGAAGTCCTTTAGTTTTTAAATCTACAAAGAAGCAATCCTTTGTGTGGGGGACAATGAAGAGTGAGAGAGTTTAAATCTGAACCTTCAGCAAGCATGTGAACACTTTAACCTGCATAAGTATTGATAACTAGCCTCCCTCAGTTCTGCCATTCATGAGCAAAGCCACATGCCACTCAAAGCTCTAAAATGGCTGTTTTCATTTTGGAATATAATTTTTGATCTGTGTATTGGCATTTCCTAAATCTGAGAGGCCCGATGATCCAGGTCACGAAGTGAGGGAAGCTAAACGAAGGCTGCAGCCTCTGGCCAAATTAATTCTCTTCAACAAGTGGCCTCTGTCAGAAGCATGTTGTGTCCAGCATTTGTCTCACTATCTTCAAATTGTGCTTTAGAAACACATCTGGGGGTGATACAGCTCCTCATAAGGGGAAAAGATATAATTTGCTGGGCTGATGAGACACAGTGGGAAGACGGGACACATTCTCTTCCAGTTTCAAAGGACGATGGCAATAAAGCTCTTTATGAGCTTCAGTTATGCTGCACTGCAATGATCTGCTTCCATCCCAGTAAAGACTATCACTGCATATGGTTCTAATCAAAAATAAGAACTAGAGATAGTTCAAGGTCGGGTGGGGGTGGGGTTCCTGAAGAGAAGAGAGACAATTTTCTGAATTTAACTGATAACAGTTGAAACGTGAAACCCTAAAAGAGAAAACTAAAAGCTTTACCTTTATCCAAGAGTGTAATTAGGCATGTGGACATTTAGTGAACCTCAGGATTGTGGCTGATTTTCCAGGATACACTGGTTTTAAATAGTCAAATATTCTCTCCAAGTGTCTCCATCTATTTTAACCACATCTTGATTTTTTGTTCCAAAAATATTTCTATAAGACATACTGGTTTGTGAACATCGCCGTTTTGCTTCTAATTGAAAGACCAAACATATATAGCAATAAGCCTATATTTATAATGTGAAAATGAAGAATCAAAATGTGAATATTATTTGCCTTCTTGAATATTGTTCTTTGAAAACAAAGACAGGACTCTAAGACATTGGAGGGTGGGAGGGATAAAGTAATTTCAGTTTGCAGCCTATCAGGAGAAAAAGCAAAAATAAGATTCTTAAACTATGCAATACATATTTCAATACAATATGAGCTGACATAGAATACACAGAATTTAACAAAACAGGAAGTATGCTTGACCTTTTATGTAATTATTATATCTTTAAAAGCAGAAAATTATTTTTCAATAATTTAAATATATTAAATTTCTCTCTAATGAATTCTTTATGTAATTCCCTATCTTCAGTTTTCAGACATTGGTGTACTACTGATGACTTGAGGTATTTGTTTAAAATGTAAATTCGTGGATCCTTGTTCTAGAGTATCTAACCTAGTAGGTCTGGGGAAAAGCATGGGAATCTGCTTTTTAAACAAGTATTTAGGGAAATATTACCCATATCTATATTTTCTATAGATTGAAAAACAATCTCACTTTCACTGAATGCCTACTGTGTGCCGCTTTTACAGACAATTTATTTCTTTACTCTTTACACCAGTCTTTTGAGTTAAATATTATTATCCACATTTTATTGACAGGCTAACTGAGGTGGAAGAAAGATACATTCCTCATGATGGTACAACATATAAAGAATGAAGTCAAAATTCAGAGACTGATAAGACCAAAGACTTGCTCTTTCCGATTTACTATCTATCATGATAAAGACACATTCATAATCAATACTAGGAATAAAGGGTTATTTATAATATATTTTGGAGAAAAAACATTAGATAAAGGATAAAACAAAATGTCAAGAAGATGACAACCTATTTAATATCTTCTGAATTCTCAGAAAACCACAAACCATTGGAAGGAAAAGATAAAATAAGCATTGGATTAAGAAAGTAGTTTAAGAGGAGAAACATTTTCAGTTTTCTAATTGAAGGCTAGTTAGGTGTGAACAAGCATGTCTATACACTGGTGACCAAATTCTGGTTAGTCATTCATGAGTCTAACAAAGATGGCTGCTCAAAATTTAGTAATGGGAAGATATATATGGCTTTAGATTAAAACAAAGAAACCACAACAAACAATGCTTCTTAGTACAAACTAATTAAATACTTCTTTAATGTCTTCACTTTTGCGATTTCAGAAATTTGTTGCAAATGTGGAGTGGCACCACTTTATAAATTCAGAATTTATTGAGTATATAACCCCCAAGATACCCGCCTCCCGGGGTGCACAACCTGCATAATACTCTCTCATGGTGTGTGGGGGGGCCTGACCTAATCAGGGGATGGTGGTCAGCAACAGAAGAAGTCAGAGAAGTTCAAAGTATGAAAGGTTCAATAGAGAAGGCCATGGGGCAAGGAACTGTGTAGGGCCTCTAGGAGCTGAAAGCAGCCCCTGTTCAACAGCCAGCTAAAAACCAGGGGCCTCAGTGCTAGAACAACATCAAACTTAATTCTGCCAATAGCCAAGTAAATTTGTAAAAAGATCCCCAGCTTCAGAAAATAACACAGTCCAGGTGACAGCTTGATTCCAGCCTGATGAAGGCCTAAGGAGAGAATCTAGCTTAGCCAGGCCTGGACTTCTGACCTTCAAAACCCTGAGGTAATAAATTTGAGTTGTTTTAATTTCTATTGCAATTTGTCTGTGGCTCTTTGTTGCATAGGGATAAAAAAAAACTAATGCAAGCACCTCCTATATGCCAGTGCTGAACCATGCATACAGGTAAAACGATGTACGTGACAGATGAAAAGCTCTACCTTAATGGACCTAAGATTATAATAGGGTAAAAATGACAATATGATAATACACACAGAAAATAGGATAAATGTATATATAGATTTTCAAGAGAGGCATGTTCTACAAAGAAAAATAAAACAGGGCAAGAGTTAGAGATTGGCTTGATGGGGATTTGGTTGCTACTTTAACCAAGGTGATCAGGGAACAACTGTCAGGAAAGATGAGAGTTGTGTCAAGGCTAACATGACAGAAAGGAAGCACCATATAACAATGAGAGTTTGGATCTTGTTCTAAACCTTTTGAAGAGTTGTAGGCATGGGGAGGTGTTTATCTGAATTACTCTTTGTGAAAATGTCTCCGTGGAGAATTAACTGAGGGGGGTGGGGGTAGGGAGGCAACAGTGGAATTGTATCCAAGAGAATCTTGTTCATTACAAAGATTTTGCCATCACCCATGAAAGATCCTGAAGGATCAGACTGAAGAGATAATCCTCAGGCTTGAAAGAGGGACTTCCCATAATGTTGTCATGAATCACATAGTATAGAGCTTTTCTTCCCTGATTTATAGTAAAGAATTTTTTCTCTGGGGTATTTCCAAATCCAGATAATGCAGACCTTTATCCCACTAAGAATGGAAGGAAGGCAAGACAGGGGAAGAAAGATGAAGGCAGAAATTTTGGTAACCTAGTTAGAAAGCAAAAAAATGACCTGATATTTTTCAGCAAATTAGTACATCAGAGGAAACTGGACTTTAAACTTTTACATACTTAAAATATTTCTTAAGATTATCCAAAGTCACATTCAAAGCCTAACAATATTTTTTCCTAGTAACAGATCATAGGAATTCAGTTAAGATTCTTTGTTTTGCTAAGGACATAAATGTCAAAACTATGAGGTGAATGCTGCTTTTTTCAAAATATACTTAAAATCAGAATAAGTGTTAGACTTTCAAAATACTAGAAACTTCTTCATATGCATTTTTCTTAATAACATGAACAATGTTCTGTGATGAAAAAATGTAGGTATGGTATATATTTGCGCGTATTTTTAAATGCGAGCATTTTTCTCTGCATGTCTAACTGTCAGACTAATAGAAAAGAATAACACTATGCACAGAAAAGTAAACCTAAAGAATTTTCTCCAGAGTTAATTAACTACAACATACAAAATTTAAAACAGCTTTCCAATAAAATTGCCAGCTCTAATTAGTCCCAAAGAGAGAAAGCGATTACAATGGAGTAGAATACAATTTTCTTCTCTCACTCCTTGCTTTCATCTATCTTTCTATTTTCATCCCTTGAGCATGCTTGTTATAGATTGAATTGTGACCCTCCAAAATTCATGCAGAAGCCGTAACTCTCAGTGTGACTGTATTTAGAGATAGGGCCTCTAAGGAGGTAATTAAGGTTAAATGAGATCATAAGGGTGGGGCCCTAATCCAATAGGACTTGTGTCCTTCTAAGAGGAAAGGCCATGTGAAGACATATTAAGAAGTCAGGAAGAGAGTTCTCAATAGAAACCAACCCTAACAACACTTTGATCTTGGACTTCTAGCCTCCAGGACTGTGACAAAATTAATTTCTGTTGTTTAAGCCCCTCAGTCTGTCAAATTTTGTTATGGCAGCTAGAGCAGACAAATACACAAGCTGAACTCAAAAAGTAGAAAAAAAAACATATAACCTCATATTTAGAACATCAGTGGTATCAATAACTTCAAAGAAGTTGAATTTTACACAAATAACTCATCTTTAATCCACCAGCCAGTGAACATGTTTGCTTCTGTTTAGAAATATGGGGTCCCTGACCCTTGGGAATGTTAATGCTGAATTGGCCATTGAATAGCACTTTTGTTTTTAATACCTAAGATTCTGACCAGCTTTGGTGGTATTCTTAACAAAATTGACTTTGCCTTGTTCTGAATTGAAGATTAGTTTAATAAACATGTTATCCATAGGAAGTGATTTTTATATTAAAGCAGTAGACATTGATTAAATTCCCCTTACTCCAGAGAGTTGCTTTGATAATTATCTGAGAAGGAATTACAGATAAATAAAAATAGACAAATTAAAAAATAAACAACACCAATAATGAAAAAGGAAAGACTATACCTACATTACACTACTCAGGAAGAGGAGGAAGAGTACTAGTAGCAATGGTAGTAGCAGTAGTAGTAGTAGTAAGAGTTTAGTTTTTTTGCTTTAGCATTATTGACATTCCGGTCTACTTCTTTGTTGTGGGGCCTCCCTGTGCATTAAAGGGTGTTTAGCAGTGTGTCTGGCCTCTACTCACTAGGTTCCAGTAGCATTCCCCCAGTTGTGACAAACAGAACCACCTCCAGACAATGACCAATGTCCTCTGAGGGGCAAAATCAACCCCCTTCCCCATTGGAGAACCACCAATAATAGTGATCTTTATTGAGCACTTCCTATATGCTAAGCAATGCTTAGGCATTTTACAAGTATCGATTTATTTAATCCTCAAAACAACCTTAAATGTAAATATTGTTATTAACCCTTTGTTACAAATGTGGAAATCATGGCACAGGGGTTAATAATAAGTTGCATAGCTAGTAAGCATCTTTTATTTTTTTTTTATTTATTTATTTTGGCTTTTGAATCACACTTTATTTTTGGCAGGAAGCATGATGGAAATATTTTAAAATAAATATTCTTAAATCTCTGAGACTTTCTGTTTAATATATAATTGGATTCTTTTTTAAAGTGTGCAACATGATGATTTAATATAATATTGTGAAAGAATTCTCCCCATCAAGTTAATTAACACACTCATCATCTCATATATTTATCTTTTTTTTTAGTGAGAACATTTTATTTCTACTCTCTTAGAAAATTTCAATTATACAGTACAGTGTTATCAACTTTAGTCAGCATGTTGTAATTAGATCCTCAGACCTCATTCATCTTGTAACTGAAATTTTGTGCCTTTTTACCATCCTCTCTCTATTTCCCTCACCCCCAAGCATTATAATTGATACCATACAGTATTTATCTTTCTCTGTTTGGCTTATTTCAGTTAGGATAATGCCAAGTTCATCCATGTTGTCTCAAAGGACAGGATTTTTCTTCTTTTTTAAGGCTGAATAATATTCCATTGTACAAATATACCACATTCTCTTTATCCATTCACCTGTCAATGAACACTAAGGTTGTTTCCACACCTTGGCTATTATGAATAATGAGTTATCTTTCAGAGCTCAGATTTAGACATGGATGATCTGGTACACTTTGTAGAGGGGAGCTGTAATCATTCATTTATTTAACAAATAAAATTTTATACGAGTTTAACATGTAGAATGTGAAGAAGGAAAGTAAGAAAAAAGTAAATAAGACTTGATTCTTTTTTTTTTTGTCTGCATTGGGTCGTTGAGGCTCGCGGGCTGCTCTCTAGTTGTGGCATGTGGGTTTTCTCTCTCTAGTTATGGCGTATGGGCTCCAGGGCACATGGGCTCTGTAGTTTGTGGCACGTGGGCTCTCTCGTTAAGGCACGTGAGCTCAGTAGTTATAGTGCTGGTGCTTATTTGCCCCGTGGCATGTGGGATCTTAGTTTTCCGACCAGGGATCAAACCCGCGTCTCCTGCATTGGAAGGTGGATTCTTTACCACTGGACCACCAGGGAAGTCCCAAGCCTTGATTCTTGATCTCGAATTCCTCATCACTTAATAGCAAAAGTTAGAGGAAGTTGTTGGCATTTGAGGAAAGGATAACAATGGGGTTATCCTTTAGGTCACTGCGTCTCTCTTACCTTCCTCACTCTCCAGCCTCTTCCCTTGACATAACTATCTTCTTGGTCATTGTCCAGCCCCAGCCTAACTATGTGGTAGTATACCCCTGAGTAGGTGCTGTCTGGTGGCTCAAACATGAGGGGAATGGAGGTTAATTATAGCATTCCCTGCTAGCAGTGTTTGCCATTCAATAAGGAACTTATAAGCAACAAACTACTTTCACAACTCTACAAGAATTGAGTTTTATACTAGTGGGATGAGTGGTAATGTTTTGGGCAGAACATTTGCTGGAAGCCCTCATGAAGAGAAGTAGTGAAATTTGCACTTCATAAGTCTTTAAACTGAGTTTTAATTTCAGTCCTTCTCCCACCTAATTGGATAACCGAGGATATCTAGGCATCTGTCTCAGGCAGTAAATTTAGAGGGCTGGACTAAATAATATCTAAGATCTATTCCAGTTTTAACTTTCTATGAACCTCTGAATTTTACAACTATGAAGCATACTTATTTGGATTTTCCCGTAACATTTATCTGAAATTAAATAGGTAAATCAGTGTTGGAGTTGGTTTTAGGATTTACTGTTTTGAAGAATTTGTTTTAAAATTTAAAGATTTGAAAACCCTGCTATGACCATTCATCATTCTTCTTCTATGGGCCAATAAGAACATATGTTGAGGACACATAGTTAATGACAACTCATTGTTAATTTCATTAGCTTCTGTGGGTATGTTATATAGTCTATGAAGCAATTTACATGCATGGGATATTTTAGCAAGTCCTTTACAGCTTGTTTTATAAGCAATTTGATATCCTCCTTATGTTTTGTTTGAGGGAACAATAGAGGAACAACAACTTCAGTGACTAGCATGAGGTCAACTGACATAATAGCGAGAACAATGGAATCAAATATACAGACCTGGCACGTTTCAATGGTCATTTCACCAATAACAATAGGAGAAAAAAATTTTATTCTCTAGACTTCGTTTTATCCAACCTATGAAACCAATTGATTTGCCAATTTAAATCCATTTTGTTAAGCCCTCTAAAATTTATTATAAGCATAATCACCATAAGAAAAGAAAATATGAAACAAATCCATTTACTTATTTTTAGTAACTTCTTTAGAAAAATTAAATTTAAAATTCTCCATGTACCATTTTTAGACACTCATCTAAAGAATAAATACAATCCTCTAATTCTTTCAAGTCTCCTCTCATGCATTGAAAACTTATATTTGAATGAAGGCTGACAAACAAAATATATCATAGGGTAGCAGAGCTCTAAATCTATAGAAAATTCTATATGAAAAGACTTTCCTTTAAAAATATGTGAACTCAGCTTCTCAAGTATATTTAGATTGTGGTCAAGGTTCTTGAACAGCCCACAATAAAGATTTTTATAAAGATAAAAAGAGAAACTTTTATTTAAAGCTTGAGTAATGCTATCATGTATATTCCCATTTCATTTTTTTCTAAGATAATTGTACACACAGTTTCATACACAGTTCTCTAAAGTAAAATAACATGTAAAGCAATTTTATTATGGCATATACCTCTTGACAAATATATATATAGAGAGAGAGGTTTGATATTTGACAAAATATATTTTTGGCAAAATGTTTTTTTCTTGATAATAACTTTCCAGTTCTCTAATATAATAGGTACTAAATATGAAAAAGATACCTGTATTAGTTTCCTGTTGCTGCTGTAACAAATTACCAGAAACTTAGTGAATTAAAACAACACAAGTTTATTTTCTTATATTTCTGGAGGTCGGAAGTTCAAAAATGGATCTTATAGGCTGAAAGCAAGGTGTCAGGAGGTTGGTGTTTATTCTGGAGACTCTGGAGAATAATCCGTTCCTTGCCTTTTACAGCTTCTAGAAACTACCTCCATGTTTTGGCTTATGGTTCTTTCCAGTAATGTTGTCCTTCTGACTCTGCTTCCCTCACCACATCTCCTTTTCTGACTCTGATCCCTCACCTCACTCTTATAAACAACTCTTGCGATTACATTGGACCTACCCAGATAATCCAGGATAATCTTCCCATCGCAAGATCCTTACCTTAATCACATCAGCAAAGTGTCATGTAAGGTAATATATTTGGAGGAAATGGACATCTTGGGTGATAGACAGTACTTTGCCAACCACAACACAACTGCTCTAGTATTTTCTATTTATTGTGCATGTTGGCAGGTAGAATTTGAACACATACAGTGTGTAGTTCATGTTAAAGGAGGCAATATGAAAACCTTAAATATGGTGATGAAGAAAATTAACATGGAAATTCTTAAGGCTTTTTTGTACTTTTTGTGAAAAATGACATTGTTCTAGAAAAGGTACCATCTCACACAGAGTATATTGTAACCCTCTAATTTGTTAAGGTCATCATAAAAGTACCTTGCCAATATTTATACCTTTCAAAAGAGAAGTTCTTAAAATATTGATGTGAGATGTATCAGCAAAGAACTAGAATAATTTAGGAGAAGTCTCTTTTTATTTGCAAAAAGTATTATTGTGCTCTGAGCTGTTAGGTATCAATATTTCTGGAGTTGGTGTATTAATAAAAAAATAATTAATGGGTGCTTACTATGTGCTAACTGCTGCATTATACCCTTTACATGCATTTTCTCATTGTGTGAGATACGCACTATTATGATTCCACTTTACCAACATAGAAACTGAGGTTTTAGAAAAGCAAGTGTTCTTGCCCATTATTGCACAAGTGGAACTGGCATTCTGCCTCAAGTCTGCTCACTATTAGGTGATGGGACAAGATGATTTCAGTTACCACTAAGTTTTCATCATAAAAGGCACTAATATTTCTGAACCACCCTGTACGTATTGTTTTTAATTTATCCTTCATACTACCCCTGGGAAAATTTACATTATATATCCCATCTTTTAGAGTAAGAACCCAAGGTCTAGTAACTTTATTTCAATCATGCTTCCATTTTTTAACTTTCTGAGTAGTAGCATATAATACGTGAAAATAATTAAACTTCACATCAGACCTTTATATCAAAATGTGGTTTTTCTTTGAACCTATGATAGATACATTTTTTTTTTATTTTGAAATTGACCACTTGTTATTCCGGAAAAAACACTGGCTTTGGAAAAAACATGAATTGGATTTGAATTTGTATTTTGCAATTTTTTCTCTATGTGGGAAATAATTAACTTCCCAGAGCTTTAGATTCCCTATCTTTAAAACGGAGGAAATAATACAGGCCTCATGAGATTGTTATATAAGCTCTCAAAACTAGATTCCTTCTCTCATGGAGTATTATTTTTCTAGCATTCTCAAAAGGCAGAACTCTTCCCCTTTCCCTGATTATTTTGCTTCTTAATAAAGATATTCTAAAGCCTTGGGATTGGGGATGGAAGAAACCACTTTTTCACTTATCGTGTTCAGTAAATCATTTCCCAAATACTGTTTGTTCTTATTTATTTTTTAAACTATATTTTCAGTTGCTCTGAGCTAGACTAGTCATTATTCCACTTTAAATGATTCTTGAGCATTTTCACAATGACGAATCGCAGTGGGATTCATTAGGAATTTTCAAGTTGCCACTTTTCCTTTCATTCTTTCTTTCTGCCTCTGCAGAGATGCAAACATACTTAGTTTGCATAAAAAACCAAAGATGCCTCTGTTTGTTGACCCAGCACTGTGCAGAACATATGAAAAACCAACAATAAGTAACTTTTGTAACAATGCGCTTTTGCAATAATGAGTTTCATGTTTGAATGAACCCAAGCCAGAGTAATAAAAGGTCTCTTCTGACACCCAAGGCCACAGTAACTTGACTCTCTAGAGGTCAGCTCTGACTGAACTTTGAGACAGGAAAGACACCACTAAAAACAGTGTTTTTGGAAACATTTATTGACTTCCAAACCCTTTTAGACACCATTTACTTCATCTTCCACTTGCTTGGTGTGGAAAAGCATTACTCTGTAGTGATAGTGCACTCAAATCTGTAAATAGTTACTACATTTCAATTAGAGCTGCATGAAACTCTGTATGTTTTGTTTGGAGGGAATTAATGCAATCTTTTTGATGTTTCAATTCACAAGGGGTCCTACCCAACGCATTTGGCTCTGAGCAACACTCAGACCCATTCAAACATCAAAGACTGTTTTTTCAGCATAAAGCATTTGGCCTGGGGTTAAATTCTCCTAAAGTATCGGTCTGTATTCAAACTCCCAAGTCTTCTGACTACACTAAAAGTTTTGACAAGAGAAGTCAATTTAGACTGACTTTCTAGTATGAAAGAAAAAATTCTGGTAAATCTTTTGCTATAAAACATGTACTTGATCACACTTATGGTCTTGGCTGAATGCCCATAAGTCACTGAAACATAAACAAAAATGTTTCATTATTGTTAACAAGGAAACTAATATTTATTAAATACCTATGATGTTCCAGTCACTTTTCTTGGATTATCTCTTTGAATTTTTCCGTCAACACTGTGAAGTAGGTATCACATACCACTGTTCTCCAGATGGGAAAATTTAAAGTCAGATTAAGAAACTTGCCCAGATCTGCTAGGTAGTTGGTGGTGCTGGGAACAAACCCAGATTTCTTTGTCTCCAAAGTCCTTGATAATTCTTTTGTCTCCCACTGTGCAGAGAATTGGAGAATATGCTTACAGTTCATCTGTCTTTTTTGTCTTTTTTTTCCATTGCCCATCATTTCTCTCAAATGCCTTTCAGAGTAGCTTGGTTGGTTTGTCCACGCTTCGTATTAGTAACACTGATTCTCTTTGAAAATTTTATGTTTCTCGAGGAAAAATGCAAGCAACAAAGTCAGTGATGAAGGAATAATTCTCCACACTCTCAAAATGTGTTACATATGGTGGTGGGGAAGGGACAGCAAGACCTCAAGCAGAATTTACTGAGGGGGACTTCACACTTCCATCACTTACCATGAAAGATAACATATGGACTGAACATTTATTCCAAGCAACAGATTTGTTTCTAGTTACTCTCCAGCAGTTGAATAAAAAAGAAAAAGAAAGAAAGAAAAAAAAAACTCTTTTAACACTCATCTGAAAATACTCCCAAATGAGAGAAATATAGTTGATCTTTTTTCAGACTACAGAATTAAATTTTTTAAAATTAATTTTTTAAACTTGAACAATTTGAGTAATAATGATTCAATTTAAATGCATTTATTGAGCTACTATCCTCATGCATCTACCTTCCTGTTGGAGATAACATGTTGCCTCTTTTCAAATGTTTAGGTTCTTCTGGGGGAGGAAGGACATCCTTGCTATAATTGACTTACTGAACTTTTTTTCCTTTGGTACTGTTTTTAAATTATTTATTTTTATTTATTTTAATTTTTATCTCATATGTAATCAGCCTTTTCAATATGATGAATATACAAATTTGTGTCAATAAATAGGGACACTTTTCTGTTTTCTATCATTTTGTTTGTGATCAATCATTTGCTTCATGTCACCCAAGTTATTGGTTAAATCTGGAAGGATAACTTTTGGCATTGCAAAATTCTTCAGGCTGAGAAAAAAAGGTGTTAGGAAAACAAAATTAAAAAGTTAAGTTTAAAATTGTTTCTGCCCTCCAGGCTCCTAACATATAAAAGTATTAACAACATATGTCTAGGTTAGATTTTTAAACCACAGGAGAGTTAAGTAGGAAGAGCCTCTTCGAAATATTGTGCTTTGAAAATAGAAAGCAAAAGAAAATGAAAGAGAAAGCCTTGCCTTCAAAAAATACACATATGAACTTTTCTCATGCATTCAGGCAAAACAATCTTATAAACAGACCCTATTCTGTTCCTGGACCTTTCTTTGTCAGCCGTTACTTCTTTGAAAGCTAACACCTTCAAGAAGCAGTCTCTGACAAACTCATTCCTTCTCCCCTTTAAGACTTTCTCCTTTTTTTAATCATTGTCAGGGTGCATACCTGAGGTTCTATCTTGCTTTGTACTTGCTCCTTTAAATAGCTATTTATCTGACCTTCTGAAGAAAGAAATTTCTTTTGGAAATTCTTTCAGTGAGGCTGATCATAGGAAAAAAGTTGATAAAATGTATACCTTTACAGTCTGAAAAGACAAACAAAACAAAGTAGGTTTAGAATGAATGTGAAATTATCATCAAATTCTGTTGTTAAGAAAAATAAAAGAAGTGTTCTTTTAAACAGCAGAAATGGGGGAAGATAAAAATTACATTTTTAGGATACAAATAAATTTAGAGTTGAAGAATCCAGTGTGGATTTTCAAGTGCTGGTAAATATTTTGGAAACATTCCCTAATCTTGACATTGCTATTTTTCCAAGAAACCCAGCCTTCCTATGCCATATCTTTGCTTCCCTGAGACTAGATCAGGGCTCTAATCCTCTGTGCTATGCTCAGTCTTAGAAGATGTCTTAGTTTACTGGAGGCTCAGATTTTCTCCAGCCTCATTTCATCTTACATCATGCAAATCATCTATAAACATTCCAAACATATAGACAATCTAACATGTCCAAAGTTGAACTTCTGATCTTCCACCCTAAAACAGAAAAACTCAGTTTTCCACATTCCTGAGTAGGGAAAAGCCCAGTTCTTCCCTACTATGACTTTCTTCCTTGTGAGTCTCTTTTACCATTCACTCAGAACCCTTCCCTTCCAACACTCTGGTCGCCAAATGTGGAAGTTTTTTTCCCCCACAACAAGCAATTCTCTGTGATGCCACCTGAGTGTCCTACAAGTTAACTCAATTCTGACACTGTCAACCTGCAAATGACCTCAGGCCCCGCAAGTTAAGTGTTCAGTCCCACATGGCTGAGACCCCATACCACTGCATACACCTAAGACACCAGTCGCCAGTCCAGGTTATTGCCTGTGCTTCTGACCCAATGGCCGCACATCAGATGTTCCCATGACCCCCTCCTCAGGTAGGATAATTTGCCAGGGTGGCTCACAAAACCCAGGGGAACACTTACTTTTGTTTACCAGTTTATTAAAGGATGTGACAAAGGATACAGATGAAGAGACACTTAGGGCAAAGTCTGGCAGGATCCTGAGCACAGGAGCTTCTGTGCCATGGAGTTGGGGGTGTGTCACCCTCCTAGTGTGCATGCCTGGAAGCTCCCCAAACCTTATACTATTGGGATCTTATGGAGGCTTCCTCATGTAGGCATGATCTATTTTTAACCCCTCTAGTGTCTCTCCCCTCTCTGGAGGACGGGGGTGATACTGAAAATTCCAAGCTTCTAATCATGGTTTGGTCTTCCTGGTGACCAGCCCCCATCCAGGAGCCATCCAGAAGCCCATTCAGAGTCACCTTGTTAGAACAAAAGGTGCTCCTCATGTTCTTATCACTTAGGAAATTACAAGTGTTTTAGGACCTCTGTGCCAGTAACCAGCGGCAGAGACCAATGCATATATTTTCTATTATCTCACACACCCTACACTTCTTCCCACACTGAAATGGCAACTTCCTCTTTCCAGCCACTCATACTAAAATATTGGGAGTCCTGACTGACTCCTCTCTTTCATTCATACTACTTATGCTATGACTAAGAAAATTCTCTTGGCTCAACTTGTAAATATCACTAATATCTGACAGTCTTTCACCATCTCCATGCAGATCCAAACCATGGCTGAGTCTCACTGGGCCACCCTCTAACTGTACTCCCAGCTTCTACCTTTGTTGCTACTCTTTTCCCTACAGTAGACAGAGTGGTCGTTTTGAAATGTAAGTAAGTCATATAATGTCACTCCTCAGCTCAAAACATTCTAAAGTCTCCCATCCCATTCAGAGGAAAGGCCAAAGCTCCTATAATGGCCTAATAAGTTCTATATGACCTATGCTTTCATGCCACAACACCCTCTCCTATTCCACTGCTTTCCTATGCTCATTTGGCTCAAGTCAAAGTGACGTTCTATATGTTCTTCAAGCACAACATGCACAGTTCTGGTTCAGGGCCTTTGAATTGACTTTTGGAAGCCTGGAATGTTCTTTACCCATAAATGCATGTAGACCTCACAGCTCCCGTAAGTCTTTGATCAATTGTCACCTCATCAGAGAAGCCCATGCCCATCACCCTGTTTAAAAGTTCAACCTCTTCTCATCCCCTTTCTTGCTTTATTTCTCCATATCACTTTCAAATAAACTATAGAATTTACTTATTTTATTGTATTTTTCATTTGTTTTTCTTCCACACTGGCTAAGGAGCTCCATGAAAATAGACCTTTTTATCTATTTTGTTCACCATTATATCCCAGCATCTAGAATTGATCCTGGTACATCATAATAATAATATTTGTTGAAATGGTGAATGAAAAATTGCAGTGCTATACACTTGGTGAAGGAAATCTCTTGGTGTATCCCATCCAAATCCTTGTGAAAGCAAAAATTTAAGCTAAAAACTATTTTAAAGGCCACAGTAGTTCCACTATCAAGACTCAACTCATTAAATATACATCTTATTTCTCTATTGCTATGATGGAAATAAGGGGAGGAAAACAAAATAGGAAGGAAAAATAAGGAGAGAAAGATTGAAAGAGGGACATATAAAGGGAGAGTACATAGGTAGCTATTTAGGCTGATTTAAAGAAAAGGAGATATGATTTGGAGTCCACCAACCTGACTTCTAGTTTGGGCTCTTTTTCCTCCTTGTTCTCATTTACTTGGAATCTATTACTTTTCTTGTAAAAACAAGGTTAATAAAACCTACTTCACAGAGTTGCAGTTAGGACAAAATGAAATGAGGGATATAAAATGCCTCGTATGGTGCGTGACACATGGAAGACACTCAAAAATAAAAGCTAACCTGGTTCAACGTATATACTTACATTTCCTGGCTCTGTCTGCAGAGAGAGCCTAGAAGCAGTGACACCCCAGAACCAATGAGCACAACTAATGCTCAGGTCCTGGTTTCTAAATATCATTTTCCAATAGAATGAACCAGAGTTCCTTGGAGGAAAAGAAATAATTCTAGGGCTGAGGCAGGGAAATTTCAGGATAAGACTGGAATATTTTGTGATACCAAAAGGTAAGAAAGTAGGTAAAAAGAGACAGGGGTGGGAGTGGGAGTGAGGAGACCATGCAGAAAGGACACTGGCCTTTACATGATGCAGCCCCTTTACATGCCTTGTCTGCAATCTCAAGAGAGACCCTGAGACAGCTAAGCCATGCTGGAATCTTGGCCCAAAGAAACTTTGAAAAAATAAATGCTATTGTCTTAAGTCACTAAGCTATGGGGTAATTGTCATGTGGCAATAGAAGGAGGTTAGAATCAATGCCATTTAAATACACCAAGAACAACTTTGACAGGACATGCCTTTAGCAGGAAAGATTAGCGATAAGGGTGGACTTCTCTCTGCTGGTGATCTTTTGGTTGCTGCTATTTTGTCTCTTTGTTCTTTGTAGTCATCAAAATATCAGGTACCTTTCTGGGAAAATTTTTCAGGAGCCACAAACTTGAAGTTTCTCCACTGAGAATGTGAGCGGAAAGAGTATAGATTTGAAATTAAAGATTCTGGCTTCTGCTTTGCCACTTCCAGACATATGGTTTGAGAGAATTTGAAATTCTTCTAAGTGTTTTCACTTGTAAAATGAAAGGGTAATGCAGATGCTGTTTCAGCTTCCTGGAGCTTCCTAAGGTCTTGGAACTATTTTTTTTTTTTTAACAAGGTAGAATATTTTATTTATTGTTTTATATTTAACATACATATATATTAAAAGCATAATAATGCAATGAGCACCCATGAATTTACCACCCAACTAAAAAAAGTAGGAGATTATTAACACTGGTGAATTTCTTATGAGATGGATTGTTTCCCGAATCAGTAGATTCATGCTTTTCATTAACATTTGTTCAATGGCATTTGCATTTCCTCTGCTCTCCCTGCTTTTTCTTTTTTCTCACTTTGGTTTCCACTTTTCTTTTTATTGTTGTTGTTAGTTTCTAACAAAGTGAATCAGCTATACATATACATATATCCCCATATCTCCTACCTCTTGCCTCTCCCTCCCACACTCGCTATCCCACCCCTCTAGATGGTCACAAAGCACCAAGCTGATCTCCCTGTTCTATGAAGCTGCTTCCAACTAGCTATCTATTTTACATTTGGAAGTGTATATATGTCCATGCCACTCT
Organism: Phocoena sinus; assembly: GCF_008692025.1. NCBI lineage: Eukaryota > Metazoa > Chordata > Mammalia > Artiodactyla > Phocoenidae > Phocoena > Phocoena sinus. The sequence goes on along the minus strand of NC_045772.1, from coordinate 28,964,095 downwards.
CTCACTTCATCCCAGCTTACCCTTCCCCTCCCTGTGTCCTCAAGTCCATTCTCTCTGTCTGCATCTTTATTCCTGTCCTACCTCTATATTCTTCAGAACCTTTTTTTTTTTTTAGATTCCATATATGTTAGCATATGGTATTTGTTTTTCTCTTTCTGACTTACTTCACTGTGTATGACAGTCTCTAGGTCCATCCACCTCACTACAAATAACTCAGCTTCGTTTCTTTTTATGGCTGAGTAATATTCCGTTGTATATATGTGCCACATCTTCTCTATACGTTCGTCTGTTGATGGACACGTAGGTTGCTTCCATGTCCTGGCTGTGGTAAATAGAGCTGCAATGAATATTTTGGTACATGACTCTTTTTGAATTATGGTTTCTCAGGGTATATGCCCAGTAGTGGGATTGCTGGGTCGTATGGTAGGTCTATTTTTAGTTTTTTAAGGAACCTCCATACTGTTCTCCATGGTGGCTGTATCAGTTTACATTCCCACTAACAGTGCAAGAGATTCCCTTTTCTCCACACCCTCTCCAGCATTTATTGTTTGTACATTTTTTGATGGTGGCCATTCTGACCAGTGTGAGGTGATACCTCATTGTAGTTTTGATTTGCATTTCTCTAATGATTAGTGATGTTGAGCATCCTTTCATGTGTCTATTGGCAATCTGTATATCGTCTTTGGAGAAATGTCTCTTTAGGGCTTCTGCCCATTTTTGGATTGGGTTCTTTGTTTTTTTGATATTGAGTTGTATAAGCTGCTTGTAAATTTTGGAGATTAATCTTTGTCAGTTGTTTCATTTGCAAATACTTTCTCCCATTCTGAGGGTTCTCTTTTCATCTGGTTTATGTTTTCCTTTGCTGTGCATAAGCTTTTAAGTTTCATTAGGTCACATTTGTTTATTTTTGTTTTTATTTCCATTCCTCTAGGAGGTGGGTCAAAGAGGATCCTGCTGTGGTTTATTTCATACAGTGTTCTGCCTATGTTTCCCTCTAAAAGTTTTATAGTGTCTGGCCTTACATTTAGGTCTTTAATCCATTTTGAGTTTATTTTTGTACGGTGTTAGGGAGTGTTCTAATTTCATTCTTCTACTCATAGCTGTCCAGTTTTCCCAGCACCACTTATTGAAGAGGCTGTATTTTCTCCATTGTATACTCTTGCCTCCTTTATCAAAAATAAGGTGACCATATGTGTGTTGGTTTATTTCTGGGCTTTCTATCCTGTTCCATTGATCTATATTTCTGTTTTTGTGTCAGTACCATACTGTCTTGATTACTGTAGCTTTGTACTGTAGTCTGAAGTCTGGGAGACTGATTCCTCCAGCTCCGTTTTTCTTTCTCAAGATTGCTTTGGCTATTCAGGGTCTTTTTTGTTTCCATACAAATTGTGAAATTTTTTGTTCTAGTTCTGTGAAAAATGCATCGGTAGTTTGATAGGGATTGCATTGAATCTGTAAATTGCTTTGGGTAGTAGAGTAATTTTTACAATGTTGATTCTTCCAATCCAAGCACTTGGTACATCTCTCCATCTGTTTGTATCATCTTTAATTTCTTTCATCAGTGTCTTACAAGTCTTTTATCTCTGTAGGCAGGTTTATTCCTAGGTATTTTATTCTTTTTGTTGCAATGGTAAATGGGAGTGTTTCCTTAATTTCTCTTTCAGATTTGTCATCATTAGTATATAGGAGTGCAAGAGATATCTGTTCATTAATTTTGTATCCTGCTACTTTACCAAATTCTTTGATTAGCTCCAGTAGCTTTCTGGTGGCATTTTTAGGATTCTCTATGTATAGTATCATGTCATCTGCAAACAGTGACAACTTTACTTCTTTTCCAATTTCAATTCCTTTTATTTCTTTTTCTTTCTGATTGCTGTGGCTAAAACTTCCAAAACTATGTTGAATAATAGTGGTGGGAGTGGACAACTGTGTCTTGTTCCTGATCTTAGTGGAAACAGTTTCAGTTTTTCACCATTGAGAATGATGCTGGCTGGGGTTTGTCATATATGACCTTTATTATGTTGAGGTAAGTTCCCTCTATGCCTACTTTCTGGAGGATTTCTATCATATATGGGTGTTAAGTTTTGTTGAAAGCTTTTTCTGCTTCTGTTGAGATGATCATATGGTTTTTATCCTTCAGTTTGTTAATATGGTGCATCACATTCATTGATTTGCATATATTGAAGAATCCTTGCATTCCTGAGATAAACCATACTTAATCATGGTGTATGATCCTTTTAATGTGCTGTTGGATTCTGTTTGCTAGTATTTTCTTGTGGATATTTGTATCTATGTTCATCAGTGATATTGGCCTTTAGTTTTCTTTTCTTGTGACATCTTTGACTGGTTTTAGTATCAGGGTGATGGTGCTCTCATAGAATGAGTTTGGGAGTGTTCCTCCCTCTGCTATATTTTGGAAGAGCTTGAGAAGGAAGTTTGAGAAGGGTAAGTATTAGCTCTTCTGTAAATGTTTGATAGAATTCTCCTGTGAAGCCATCTGGTTCTGGGGTTTTGTTTGTTGGAAGATTTTTAATCACAGGCTGAATTTCAGTGCTAGTGATTGGTCTGTTTATATTTTCTATTTCTTCCTGGTTCAGTGTCAGAAGGTTGTGCTTTTCTAAGAATTTGTCCATTTCTTCCAGGTTGTCCATTTTATTGGCATATAGCTGGTTATAGTAATCTCTCATGATCCTTTGTATTTCTGCAGTGTCAGTTGTTACTTCTCCTTTTTCATTTCTAAGTGTATTGATTTGAGTTTTCTCCCTTTTTTTCTTGATGAGTCTGGCTAATTGTTTATCAATTTTGTTTATCTTCTCAAAGAACCAGCTTTTAGTTTTATTGATCTTTGCTATTGTTTCCTTCATTTCTTTTTCATTTATTTCTGATCTGATCTTTATGATTTCTTTCCTTCTGCTAACTTTGGGGATTTTTTGTTCTGTCTGTAATTGCTTTAGGTGTAAGTTTTGGTTGTTTATTTGAGATGTTTCTTGTTTTTTGAGGTAGGATTGTATTGCTATAGACTTCCCTCTTAGAACCCCTTTTGCTGCATCCCATAGGCTTTGGGTTTTCGTGTTTCCATTGTCATTTGTTTCTAAGTATTTTTTGATTTCCTCTTTGATTTCTTCAGAGATCTCTTAGTTACTTAGTAGTGTATTGTTTAGCCTCCATGTGTTTCTATTTTTTACAGACTTTTTCCTGTAATGGCTATTTAGTCTCATAGCGTTATGGTCGGAAAAGATGCTTGATACGATTTCAATTTTCTTAAATTTACCAGGGATTGATTTGGTAAATTTCATAGATAGATCATACCCAAGATATGATGTCTCCTGGAGAATGTTCCATGAGCACTTGAGAAGAAATTGTATTCTGTTGTTTTGGGTGGAATGTCCTATAAATATCAGTTAAGTCCATCTTGTATAATGTGTCATTTGAAGCTTGTGTTTCCTTATTTATTTTCATTTTAGATGATCTGTCCATTGGTGAAAGTGGGGTGTTAAAGTCCCCTAGTATGATTGTGTTACTGTTGATTTCCCCTTTTATGGCTGTTAACATTTGCCTTATGTATTGAGGTGCTCCTATGTTGGGTGCATAAATATTTACAGTTGCTATTTTTTCTTCTTGGATTGATCCCTTAATCATTATGTAGTGTCCTTCTTTGTCTCTTGTAATAGTCTTTATTTTAAAGTCTATTTTGTCTGATATGAGAATTGCTACTCCAGCTTTCTTTTGATTTCCATTTGCATGGAATATCTTTTTTCATTCCCTCACTTTCAGTCTGTATGTGTCCCTAGGTCTGAAGTGGGTCTCTTGTGGACAGTATATATACCGGTCTTATTTTTGTATCCATTCAGCCAGTGTATGTCTTTTGGTTGGAGTATTTAATCCATTTGCATTTAAGGTAGTTATTGATATGTATGTTCCTATTACCATTTTCTTCATTGTTTTGGGTTTGTTATTGCAGGTCTTTTCCTTCTCTTGTGCTTCTTGCCTAGAGAAGTTCCTTTAGCATTTGCTGTAAAGCTGGTTTGGTGGTGCTGAATTCTCTTAGCTTTGTCTGTAAAGATTTTAATTTTTCCTTCGAATCTGAATGAGATCCTCGCTGGTAGAGTAATCTTGGTTGTAGGTTTTTCCCTTTCATCACTTTAAATATGTCCTGCCACTCCCTTCTGGCTTGCAGAGTTTCTGCTGAAAGATCAGCTGTTAATCTTATGGGCATTCCCTTGTATGTTATTTGTTGTTTTCTCCTTGCTGCTTTCAATAGTTTTTCTTTGTATTTAGTTTTTGATAATTTGATTAATATGTATCTTGACGTGTTTCTCCTTGGATTTATCCTGTATGGGACTCTCTGCACTTCCTGGACTTGGCTAACTATTTCCTTTCCCATATTAGGGAAGTTTTCAACTATAATCCCTTCAAATATTTTCTCAGTCCCTTTCTTTTTCTCTTCTTCTTCTGGGACCCCTTTAATTCGAATGTTGGTGCATTTAATATTGTCCCAGAGGTCTCTGAGACTGTCCTCAATTCTTTTCATTCTTTTTCTTTATTGTTCTCTGCAGTAGTTATTTCCTCTATTTTATCTTCCAGGTCACTTATCAGTTCTTCTGCCTCAGTTATTCTGCTATTGATTCCTTCTAGAGAATTTTTACTTTCATGTGTTGTGTTGTTCATCATTGTTTGTTTGCTCTTTCATTCTTCTAAGTCCTCATTAAATGTTGTTTGTATTTTCTCCATTCTATTTCCAACGTTTTGGATCATCTTTACTCTCATTATCCTGAATTCTTTTTCAGGTAGACTGCCTATTTCCTCTTCATTTGTTTGGTCTGGTTGGTTTTTACCTTGCCCCTTCATCTGCTGTGTGTTTCTCTGTCTTCTCATTTTGCTTAACTTACTGTGTTTGGGGTCTCTGTTTCACAGGATGCAGGTTCATAGTCCCCGTTGTTTTTGGGGTCTGCCCCCAGTGGCTAAGGTTGGTTCAGTGGGTTGTGTAGGGTTCCTGGTGGAGTGGACTGGTGCCTGTGTTCTGGTGGATGAGGCTGGATCTTTTCTTTCTGGTGGGCAGGACCACATCTGGTGGTTGTTTTGGGGTGTCTGTGACCTTATTATGATTTTAGGCAGCCTCTCTGCTAATGGGTGGGATTGTGTTCCTCTCTTGCTAGTTTGGCATAGGGTGTCTAGCACTGTAGGTTGTTGGTCGTTGAGTGGAGCTGGCTCTTAGCATTGAGACGGAGCTCTCTGGGAGAGCTTTTGCCATTTGATATTACATGGAGCCGGGAGGTCTCTGGTGGACCAATGTCGTGAACTCGGCCCTCCCACCTCAGAGGCACAGGCCTCACGCCCGGCTGGAGCACGAAGACCATGTCAGCCACATGACTTGGAAGAAAAGGGAGAAAGAAAGAGAGAGAGAGAGAGGGGGCGAGGGAGGGAGGAAAGAAATGAAAGTTATTAAAGTAAAAAATTTTTTTAATTATTAAAAGTAAAAAAAAGTAAAAAAAAAAATCCAAAAAGGAAAGAAGAGAGCATCCAAACCAAAAAACAAATCCACCAGTGATAGCAAGCACTAAAAACTATACAAAAATAAATAATAAATAAATGGACAGACAGAATCCTAGGACCAATGGTAAAAGCAAAGCTATACACATACTCACAAAAAGAGAAAAAGGAAAAATATATATATATCTACATATATAAAAAAAAGGGAGAGAGCAACCAAATCAACTCTAAATACGAAACTAAGGTAAATGTAAAACCAGAAACCAGTCAGTCGCATACAGCAAACCCCAAGTCTACAGTTGCTTCCAAAGTCCACCGCTTGATTTTGGGATGATTCGTTGTCTATTCAGGTATTCCACAGATGCAGGGTACATCAAGTTGATTATGGAGATTTAATCCACTGCTCCTGAGGCTGCTGGGAGAGATTTCCCTTTCTCTTCTTTGTTCTCACAACTCCTGGGGTTCAGCTTTGGATTTGGCCCTGCCTCTGCATGTAGGTTGCCTGAGGGCATCTGTTCTCCTGCCCAAACAGGCTGGGGTTAAAGTAGCAGGTGATTAGGGGGACTTTGGCTCGCTCAGGCCTGGCAGAGAGAGGGGTGCTGAATGCGGGCAGAGCCTGTGGTGGCAGAGGCCGGCCTGACGTTGCAGCAGCCTGAGGCATGCATGTGTTCTCCTGGGGAAGTTGTCCCTGGATCACGGGACCCTGGCAGCGGCGGGCTGCACAGGCTCCTGGGAGGAGAGGTGTGGATAGTGACCTGTGCTCGCACACAGGCTTCTTGGTGGCGGCAGCAGCAGCCTTAGCGTCTCATGCTCATCCCTGGAGTCCGCACTGATAGCCGTGGCTCGCGCCTGTCTCTGGAGCTCGTTTAGGCAGTGCTCTGAATCCCCTCTCCTTGAGCACCCTGAAACAATGGTCTCTTGCCTCTTCGGCAGGTCCAGACTTTTCCCCGGACTCCCTCCTGGCTAGCCGTGGCGCACTAGCCCCTTCAGGCTGTGTTCACACCGCCAACCCCAGTCCTCTCCCTGCGCTCTGACCGAAGCCCGAGCCTCAGCTCCCAGCCCTCGCCCGCCCCGGCGAGTGAGCAGACAAGCTTCTAGGTCTGGTGAGTGCTGGTCGGCCCCGATCCTCTGTGCGGGAATCTCTTCGCTTTGCCCTCCGCACCCCTGTGGCTGCGCTCTCCTCTGCGGCACCGAAGCTGCCCCTCCTCCGCCACCCGCAGTCTCCGCCTAAGAGGGGGCTTCTAGTGTGTGGAAACCTTTCCTCCTTCACAGCTCCCTCCCACTGGTGCAGGTCCCTTCCCTATTCTTTTGTCTCTGTTTTTTCTTGTTTCTTTTGCCCTACCCGGGTACGTGGGGGGTTTCTTGCCTTTTGGGAAGTCTGAGGTCTTCTGCCAGCGTTCAGTAGGTGTTCTGTAGGAGTTGTTCCACATGTAGATGTATTTCTGATGTATTTGTGGGGAGGAAGGTGATGTCCCTTCCGCCATCTTGAACGTCTCGTCAGAACTATTTTAGAAAATAAAAGTGCCATGTTGCATCTTTCAAATGAGATGTTAAGCTCACTAAATTCAGATAAAAAATGTGATTGTCCCAGAATATTCATTTATCAAACACAATTCTCAGGAAACAGGCGTAACCACAGAGCTACCAAATATGTAAATAGCATAAACCTATCTGTGGTGGCTGCAAAACCAAACCTTTGTCTCACTGAACTGCCTCCGTTTTGTGACACTGAGGTTCCATATTTTATCCTATGTAATTTTTCCTAGAATTGATATTTTAAAATTGGGAAGCAATTTAGCATGTTGCATTGCCCTGCTCTATTAGCCAGGCCAACATTAATGACACATCTTAATAGTATAATGGGCAGTTGGGCATCTAAACTTTACCCTGCCATGGATCATTTTTGGCAGCTGTGCTTTTTATTCATCAGTCTGATTGAAACCGCTTTCGTGACAGAAGCAAAGATCGTCTTCTTTGTTCAAAATTCCCATAAAAGGCAAAATGGAAGTCTTTGCAGACAGACTGGCGTGCCTGAGTAAATTTATTTTCCTAGGCTTCTAGCCACAACAGTGAGCAAACAAATGTCTTTACCTACATCTTTAAGTATACCATAGGCTAGCGCATTTATAGGATTAAATAATGCTCTTTACTTTGACTTCTTCCTTGTCTGTTTTAAATCATTGCCCAAACTTGCATTTTTAAATGTTAACCTTATAATTCTTAACCTTTAGCCCTGGGCGATTTGAGCAGTCTATGGCTGTGTGTGTGTTTGTCTGTGTCTGTGTGTGTACACGTACACTGTCTGTGATGTTGGGGGAGGAGGAGGACTGGGCTTTCTTTTTAATCCTCTTTCTTTATAGGGAGCAGACCTCAAAGGGTTTCCTTTCCTAGCTTCTTAACTTCTCTTCCAAGCATAATGATTCTAGACAGACCAAACGACTGACCAGTGATCCATCGTGTTTTTAATCATTTACAGTCTGATTCCTACACGGTGATGCCTGATATTTGGTTTTGAAGAATGCTTTCCTGAAGAATACATTCAACCCAGAATTTCTGAGTAATAAATTACCTGTGCTGGGGGGCTCTTGACAGCTTGTATTATTTTGCCCTCGTGGAAAATAATGGATGATTTGGAACAATGCTCCCTTTTGAATTAAAATATAAAAGGTTAGAGTTTTAGAGCTCAAGATAATAAGTAGACCCTCAACAAACAGACTGGACCCAAATCTCCCCCAGAGAGCAAAGATTTGAGGTGTGAAAACATCGGGGAGAGGAGATAAAAACATAAGCATTTGTACATGACTTGTTTTCTTTCAGGGCTGGGAAAATCTTTTTGTATCCTGCACTGTCCCAGATGCTCAGTCAACTATATAGTTATACTAACATGAGGCAGAGCAGAGCTTTGTGCAAATATTATGATCATCCTGACTTACCCAGGAGAAATCCGGTCTCCAGTTTGGCTAGTGAGCCAACCTCTTTCTTATCCCCAACTGGGAGGTGGGGGAGTGGAGGGCAGGGGTCTTGCAATTGTTGGCACTGTGGATAGATCACAAGGGAAACTGAATTTTAGCTGAATATGCATCTGTTTACACATTGGTACAAATTAATCATCATATATTAAATTATAATGCTATTATTTAAATGCTTGTAGAAGAAAGGAACAAATGTTTTCATATGTAAGTGCATATGAACCTCCTATAGGTAGTCCCCAGAGCAGAGAATAATCCCAAAGTAATGATGTGACTTAGAAATGGAAATATCTTTTCCTATATATATATAAAGTGTTGTAAGCAGTGGTCAGGTTTCCAGCCTAAACAAAAGTGATCTGAATTTCTAGTTTATTTAAACTAGAGTTTTAAAATTTAAGACAAGAGTTAAGATCACTGTCCAAGAGGCAATATACCACATGAGTTAAGAATCAGAGTGCTCACTTTGGCAGCACATATACTAAAATTGGAACGATACAGAGAAGATTAGCCTGGCCTCTGCACAAGGATGACACGCAAATTCATGAAGCGTTCCATATTTAAAAAAAAAAAAAAGAGAGAATCAGAGATACCCACTTTTGAGTCTGGGCCCCCCCGCCCACTGGTAGTGTCACTTTGGGGAGGTTTTGTGACCTCTCTGAACCCAGTTTCCTAGTCTGTACATTACAGGGATCAGCAAACTAGGACCTCTGGGACAAATGTGGCTTGCCATCTGTTTTGGCTCAACTTGCAAGCTAATTTTTTAAATCTTTAAGTATTAAAATCAAAGAAAGAAGAATGTTTCGTGACATACAAACATAGTATGAAATTTAAATTTCATGATCCATAAATAAAGCTTTATTGGAAGATAGCCACGCTCATTTGTTTACGTATGGTCTGCTTTCTATGCTGCTTTCTTGTGACCAGACAGAAAGTTACAATAGGGACTGCATGGCCCACAGAGCCTAAGGTAATTAATCTGTGGCCCTTTACTGAAAACATTTATCTAACCCTGCTGTAATATCTACCTTGCGGTGTTACCATTAGGATTGAATGTTATATAAAGTGTTTAGTGCAGGGAATTAGAGTGAGGAAGCCCTGGGCTTATGCTGCTTCTGAAAATGAATATGGGGCTGTGTGTGAAGACCTCTCAAGGACAGAAAAAAGACAAACTGGGAAATAATCTCAACATACTATCACTTCCCTCAATTTACAAGAATGAATGCTGGTGTCAGAAGATATTTGTAGAAAAATGGAAATGTCCCCATTTTGTCGTTCTGGTCTAACCTAATAGCACCTGGATTATAAATTGCCGGTAACAATTCAGCATCCATTTTAATAAGAGGTAAAATTTTGCCATAGACAATACTTTATTAGTTATTATTTTTATTGTTACTCTATTATTGACTATTTCATGATGGGATGGGAATCTCTATTTAATATATAGAAGCAACTATATTCAATATCCTGTGATAAACCATAATGGAAAAGAATATGAAAAGGAATGTATATATATGTATAACTGAATCACTTAGCTGTACAGTAGAAATTAACACAACATTGTAAATCAACTATACTTCAATAAAATAATTTTTTTAAAAAAAGGAAAGGTGCAGATAACCCTCAAAAAAATAAATATATAGAAGCAGGTCAGAGTGTCTAATAATGAAAAATTAGTTATTAAAACACATTTCATGATCAAATAATTTGTTACTGAAGTAAGGATGATGAATGAAATGTAAAGATTCACTCCAGGATGGAAGTTCTTTCCCTCTCTTAACAATAGTAAAAGCTATACTACATCTAGTGCTTCTTCTATCAAGTGCTATGTAGGAATTTATTTTTAATGCTTCTAACAGTCCTCTGAGATAAGTAGGAAACTGGGAATAAGAATAGTTAATTCCATTGATATGGAAATCTAATACAGATATAGGCCAAGGGGGAGTGTGATGGCATCCTTGGGGGTGTATCCCCACTTTTGGTATAGCCACAAGGGCCCTATAATTAAGCCAAGACTCATTTTTAATGGAGACATGTGGCTTTCTCTCTAAATGCATTTCAACTAACTGTTATTATTAAATCAATAACCAGTAGTACCAATACCACTATTATCAGTAATGCTCACTTATTGTTTCAGTCATAAATATTTATGACCCACTATGTAACAGACACTGGATTTGGCCCTGGGTACACTATGGAAAACAAAATGAAATCGTTTATCCCATGGATCCTACATTTTAATCATCAGCGGCAGATAACAATCAAATGAAAAATTTTTTAAATAAACTAGAAAATATCAAGAAATATTAAGTTCTATGGTTGACTACACAGTAGGGGAAAGGGGAAGAACACTTTTGCCTAGGTGGTCATATTAGAGTAGGCTACAAGAGTTCTAGTTGTAACCTCAGAGAGATTTAAGGTTATATCTCAGAGACCCTCTCAGCTAGATAAAGGCTTTAAGAATCTTAAAGGCCTTGTCCAAAAGACCCTTACACTTGGCCCAAAGTAAAATGAAGTCCATCTCAAAGAGACTTGTGGGAGTGGCTTTGTCTAATGGAGTCGACTACAATAAGATTTATAAGAAACTATAACTATGGAAGCACCTACAGCTTTGAATGAATTGAACAGAAATCATTTACACTGAAAAGAGGCTTCTGGGCCCCCAAACTTTAATGAACAGGAAGCAGACTGAGAAAGCTACTCAGCTACAACCACAGGCCATTTCTAAAGAAAAGGAAGATGACTCACTAAGAGATAGGAAGAGCCTCTTGCAGAGAGGAGAACTGAGCCCTAATCAAGGACTGGAAGCAGCTGCCCATTGGATTTCATAATTGTTGTTGACTGGTGACTACTCTGGGCCTCCCTTTACCTTTTTTCTTTTTTTTTTTACAATTATCTAATCACAGGATGTATGTATACAAAGGAGGAAGGGAAGGGAAGGGAAGGTGTCAAACAACTGGTCTCTCAGTTCACTAGCCTTCAAATCAATATAAATTATTCTTTAAAAGCTGTGACTGAGGAACTTCCCCTGAGGAGCCTCCTCTTACCCCACTCTACTTCAAACTAATTTAAATGATGAAATATTCTGAACTTGAGCCTGAAATTGACCCCATAGTGGGATAAGACTTTTGGAGGTCTTGGGAAGGGGCAAGTTCATTCTCCATGTGGGATAATTGTCAGTCATTAGAGTCCAGAACTTTTTTTTTAATTCATCCATCCTCCCTCTCCCCAAACTTCTGGCAACCACTGATCTTTTACTGTCTCTATAAGTTTTGCCTTTTCCAGAATGTTATATAGTTGGAATCATACAGAGTGCAGCCTTTTCAGACTGACTTTTTCCACTAACAATATGTACTTAAGCTTCCTCCATGTCTTTCAATGGCTTGGCAGCTCATTTCTCTTTATTGTTGAATAATATTCTGTTGTATGAATGTATCACTTTATCCATTCATCTTTTGAAGAACATTTCAGTTGCTTCCAATATTTTGGCAATTATGAATAAAGTCTCTTTAAGCATTCATATGCAGGTTTTTGTAAGGACAAAAGTTTTCAACTCATTTGGGTAAATACCTGGAAGCACAATTGCTGGATCATATAGTAAAACCAAATTTAGCTTTGTAAGGAACTACCATACTGTCTTCCAATGTGGCTGTAGCATGCTGCATTCCCACCAACAATGAATAATTAAGAGTTCCTATTTTTCTACATCCTTACCAGCATTTGGTAGTTTAATTTTGTTGTTTTCTTTGTTGTTAACTCTTTGGGAATTTTTGTAGGCAATCATTTGTGAACAAAGACAGTTTTGTTTTGTTTTCCTTCCCTATTTGTATACCTTTTGTTTCCTTTTCTTATTGTAAAAGCTAGGACTTCTACTATGATGTTGAGTAGGAATGGTAAGAGGGACATCCTTGCCTTGTTCTTGATCTTAGGGGGGAAAAAAAAATCTCATTTCTCACCATTAAGTATAATGTTAGCTGTAGGTATTTTGTAAATGTTCTATATCAAGTTGAGAAATTTCTCTTCTATTCTTAGATTACTGAGTGTTTTGTTTTGGGTTTTTTGTTTGTTTTTGTTTTTACTCATGACTGAGTGTTAGATATTGTCAAATGCTTTTTCTGCAACTATTGATAAGATCATATGATTTTCTTCTTTATCCTGTCGATGTGATATAGTGCATTACTTGATTTTCAAGTGTCAAACTAGCCTTGTATATCCAGAAAAAAAATCCCACATGGTTATGTTGTATAATTTTTTAATATATTGTTGGATTTGATTTGCTAATATTTGATTGAGGATGTTGCATCTATACTCATGAACAATATTGGTCTCGTTTTTATTTCTTGTAATGACTTCTGGTTTTGGAGAATCCAGAATTTTGTCCCCATTTTTTCCTTGATTTCTTGCCTTGAATATTTCTCTTGAGGAGTCCAATTTGATCCTAAATTTGTTTCCTTTCAAATGTGAACTTTTTAATTTTGCTGCTTGAATATTTTTGCGTCTTCTCAGTATTGCCAGTATTTTGAAGTCTCACAGTGATGGGCCTTAGTGTGATCATATTCTTAATAGTTCTGCTAGACATTTTCTAGGCTCTGTTTATTTGGAAACTTCATTGTTTTAGTTTTGGAACTTTTTATTGTATTCTTCATTTACTAATTTCCTCCCTTCTGTTATCTTGTTTGGGGAACTCTTTTTGGTCAGCCTTTGGACTTCCTGGACTGATCTACTACTAATCTTATCTTTTTATGTCTATCATATTTTTCATTTAATTTTGTTCTGCTTTCTATGATACCTTGGTTTTATTATCTAGCTCTTTGGATGAGTTTTTAATGTCTATATTCATATTTCTAGTCTCTAGGAGCTCTAGCTAACAGTTCCACTTTTATAGTATCCTATTGGATGCAATGACTTATTCATCTGAGAACATAAATTATAGTTTTAATTATAGTCTTCATCTGTTCTCTGCATTCCTGTTTTCTATGAGTTCTTTTTTTCTCTTTGATGTCTTTATTTTTAGGTGGGGCTTTCCTCTATAGCCTGGGATTTTTGTTAGCTGTTCATTTTTAAGATTGGGGCATCAGAAGCTTGAATTGAAGGTCTGTGTGAGAACATGAAATCTTCCAGCTGAGAGACTTCTCCTTGAGAGTGATTGATTTGGAATTTTTTCATTTCATATTGGGAATCCCACCCCACAGCCCATCCCATTTTCCCCAAAACATAACCCTCCCATCTCCTGGTAGCAGTGTATGATAAGCATTATGGGGGGCATTAGTTGCATAGTTCAGTGTCTAAACATTTATTTAATTATCTGTTTTCAGTTTGGCTCCTCTCTTCTATCTTCTGCTCTACCTCCTGTCCCTGAGCTCAGTGCATCTTATTCTTTTCTTTTTTAATAGGGTACCTCTCCATTTACTTAAATTTTCTTTGATTTCTTTCATCAATATGTTGTAGTTTTTACCTCAAAAGTCTTGTAGATGTTTTGCTAGAATTATACCTAGGTAATTCATTTGCCTTGTTTTCCATGTGTCCACTACTAGTATATAGAAATACAATTGATTTTTATTTAAAATTTTCCAGCTTTGTTGACATATAATTGACAAATAACATTGTGTAAGTTTAAGGTATATGACGTGATGATTTGATACTTGTGTGTATTGTGAAATTATTACCACAATAAAGTTAGTTAATACATCTGTCACCTCATATAATTACCTTTTCGTGTGTTGGTATGGTGAGAACATTTAAGATCTACTCTTTTAAAGGACTTTCAAGTATATGATATAGTATTGTTAACTGTAGTCATTATGCTGTACATTAGATTCCCAGAACTTATTCTTCTTATAACTGGAAGTTTGTACCCTTTGACCAACATCTCATTTTTCCCACCCTCCAGTCCATTCTACTTTTCTATAATTTTTTTTTTTTTTAGATTCCACATGTAAGTGATATCTTACAGTATTTGTTTTTCTCTGTCTGGCTATTTTACTTAGCATAATGCCCTCAAGGTCCATTCATGTCACAGATGAGGGCCTCTTATTCTGATTCAGGATAAACCTGCAGTCTCCTGCCTGACTCAAGATGGGTGAATCTGTTGACTGCACACACCAGGGAAGAAGATTTTACCTATCTCTAAAGAGACTTCCCACCACCTTCCTGACTGCAGCATACCTTCCCTGCTTTGTGTAATGCCCTTTCCCAGAGCCTGTGCAGGGATCTAGAGAAAGAACTAAGCACAGTTCTCACTGTCTCTCTCTGCAGCCAGTACTTTTATCCAGCTTTCTCAGCAATACTAACTCCTCCATTCACTTTCCTTTTACTACAAGTAGTTGCCATTTCAATCTATTATTGTCTCTTCTTGCATTCTTTTTCTTTTTGTTTTTACCATTTTTAATTCCTTTACTTTCACTTTAATGAGGTTTGGGGAGAGAACTGAAATGAAAACCATGTGTTTAATCTTTGTATAATCAGAAAGCTACTGGAATCATTACAAACATACAAAATAAAAATTTAAGGGATAGCGTACTACTTTATTCCAGATATACCAAGGGCATATGATCACTAACCGAAACATGCACTTAATTTAAGCAAAACCAAAATTTGGTCTAAGCATTCATGTTATTAAAGACCACATTTCCTAAACTGTATAATTTGTATAATTCTCTCTCCCTAAAAATGCTATACTAAATAAAGGAAGAATGATTTCCTAGCTGTCTAACATTGACTATGTATCCTTTTCTTATAATATCACATGTGATCTTGTAAAGTCTAAGGAGGCTGAATTTAGGGGTTCGAAGCCCATACAAATCATAAAGAGGGGAAGTCCTTTCATCCTTGGCACTCCTCGGAGCCTATAAGTACTTTCATTCAAGGGAAAATGAAAATGAAATGATGTAACAAATGATGTCTTTAGATCCCTGGGCATGCAATGGGTCTTTCTCAATATTTTTCCAATATTTAAACTTCTTTTTAATTATCCTCCTCCATTTTCCCTTTTGGTGGATTCTCCACTGTATACAGTGCCCACCTCCCGCTAAGAATATTAAGTGAATCAGATCCTTCTCTCCGTCCCTTCCTGTTTCAGTCAGGCACAACCCAACTTCAGAGTCCTGGGAAAGATTATGCAGGTTGAGCCCCAGTCATAAGAACACCCTATCAAGATGGTCAATGGGGACTGAAAATCAGCTGGGGTCTGCTTGCCATGCCTGGCACCTATGGGGCTGTGTCTCCCCAAATGGGATGCCATATACTACAATAATTCATACAAAAATTCAGTTTGGACTAACAGTAGCTGTGGTCATTCAGATCTTCCTCCCAGGGCTTTGCATTCTAAAGACACCCTCATATGCACCTCAGCTGTAGCAGCTTGTGGATCAGACCAATTCTGCAGGGTTACTTTTTTTTTTTTTTTTTTTTGTGGTACGCGGGCCTCACTGTTGTGGCCTCTCCCGTTGCGGAGCACAGGCTCCGGACGCGCAGGCTCAGCGGCCATGGCTCACGGGCCCAGCCACTCCGCAGCACGTGGGATCTTCCCGGACCGGGGCACGAACCCGTGTCCCCTGCATCGGCAGGCGGACTCTCAACCACTGCGCCACCAGGGAAGCCCTGCAGCATTACTTTTGATGTGATTTCTACTTCCCATTCCTCAGTTATTCTTGGGTCTTATCAGTTCTGTCCACTTACCTCCCATTAATATTGTGAGGCCCCATAACAGTTCAGTAAATTTCACTTTAGGTGAAGAAGGCCGAGTTGGTGATGATCGTTTAAAACCAAAACTGATACAGAGAATGTGTAAATACATGGATGGAATAGTATTGCCTGTTTCTTTTGGGGATGGGGGACTTGATGGTGCAGTGTGAGAGAAAAGGAGGAGGGTAGGGATATGAAGCAGAAAGGGAGGTTGATAAATTATTGGAAAATGTGAGCTCTAGTTCTTTGTAGTATTCTCTGTCAAGTACTTTCCTCCCACCATCTCCCTACCTTGCCTGCCCCCCACCACAGCTCTCTGACTTGCAGCCTAGTGACAAAAGTGTGAGCTACCTAGTGTTTGGAGCATAAAGCCATTTCTCTGGTGGGCTTTATCCTGGGGATGGCTCTGTCCACACTAATAAGAGCCGACAATAGTAATAGCATACAAAATGGTGGGGACGTGAGCATCAAAGCAAAGAACAATATTCGGCTTGCAACAAGGTCACTTGCTTTACTGTGGGGCTGAGTAGGAAGGAGGATCTCAGACCACAGGTTTTTTAACTGATCGAGAAACCAGGAAGCAGTGCTTTTTCAAAAAATTGCTTTATGGCAGAACTAGGTAAAATGAGAGTTTGAAAAACGAAATAGAAGAAAATAATCAAAAGTCAAAGTTTTTTCCTTAAGTCTGAGACACCACAGGAACAGAAGAGCCTGATTAAAATGAGCCATTTTACCAGATACATATGTTATATTATTAATTCCAGTGCAGTGTTCAAAAATGGAGAGAAAAAGATTTCAAAAGAGCACTCTTAAAAGTAGTGTGAGCTTGGTGTCCTAGGTAGTGTTACCCATAAAGGGAAGAGCAGATAAGCAAATTCAATTTGGAAAATAATGACCCATACTATGAACCCGGACCCATGTGACAAGCTGCTGATACAAAATATAGCAGAAGTCTGTGTCATAAAGGCTTATGCAATTGGAACCTTTCAAAATGATAGAGTACCTGCTGTTTTGTTTTGTTGGCTTTTTTCTTCTAGTCTGTAAGCCTCACTGGACAATAACATAAAACAAGGAGTTTGTTAAGGAAAAAAATATTTTAAAGTAGATGTAACAGCTGTCTAGGCTAGATGTGAGAAGATGAAAGCATAATGACTGTGGAAGTAGTGAAGGGTGAGGTGTGTACAGAAATTGAGTATATAAGGAGTCTCCCTGATTGGCACTTCATTAATTGCAGTAGGAAGATCCTCTGGTAATTCACACAGAGGCTAGACTAAAGGTTTCTTGACATTATTCAACTCACTGTAAGCCATTTGTGGTCCTGATGATGAATACATGTGAAGTTAGCTAAGTAAATCAATTCAGAAGATGCTTGGAAAATGCACAGGTGGACCAAGTGAGAATGAAACTGATGACCTATAATATACTGTGATGTATTTTGCTGAGGCACAAATTTGAATCATGGGATCTATAAAGCTGGAGAGCCCAGAGAGTTATTTGGCACATTTTTGTTGTTGTTTATATATCTTTAAATAAATAGTATCTCTTGCCTTTACATAAAAATCAAGATTTTCTTTCACCCCAGGAAAACATCTGGATGGTAATCGCCTGCGTTTAGAGAATAAATTTAGAATGATGGGATGTCACTTTGGGATCCTTTGGGGGTAGTTCAAAGGGGTAAGTTGTTATCCTCCAGATTAGTTAAAACTGAGGACAGATTTTGCACCAAATTATAAGAATATGCTTGTGTTTGTCTGACTTAAAATGTTGGCTCTCTAGTCAACACGAAATGAATTTCATGGAACAAGAAGCAGTAAAACATAGGTATCTGTCCTCCAGAGGAGCTGCAGTAGGAGCCCAACTGGAAGGCATGGCATATCTGCTGTGAGTCTCACGTTGAGAGTCACAAAGGCAGATGCAGGTTTAATTTGCTTGTTGCTTCTCACATGAGCAGGTTCTAGTAAGCGTGCTCCAATGTTTACCAGCTGCAAGTGGTTCATTACTAAACAGGGATTAATAATTTGTGAAAGCAATTGTAGGTGGGTCCTCTTTGAGAGTTGGTAAAAATGCTTGGTCCTTTATTAGAAATGGTTCAGAAAATAAAAGACAGCATTTAGTTTTGCTGGTGGTTGTGAAAGAAGGTAAGATAAAGGGTGTACTATTGAATGCAGTAGTAGCTCACCTCAGGGATGTGATGAATTGCATTAACAGTGATATTAGAAATAAGAAAATAAGAAAAAAAGGGTGTTATTTGTTAACTGAGAGAACTTTCTGTAGTCTTAAACTGTGATCATTTAGCACATCAAGGGGAATTCATAGTGTAAACAAGACTTGAAAGGGAGATTTTCAGCTACTTTTGGGATCTAATGGGTTTCAGGTACACTGAGTCATCAGAGTTCACAGATTCGATCTTTGCCAGTTAGTCCCTCACCTAGCATTCCAGTCTGGAACCCTGAGCTAGCTATTTAATATATCTGAGCCTCAATGCTTCATCAGAAATATAGGGTTCAAAACACATACACCTTATAAGGGTGCTCACAGTATTAAAAGGAAAATAATATCCAAGAAACTTTTTTGATCTCTATACTACCATAAAAAATAACAAACTATGATTATTTCATGATGAATCCATATGCTAATTTCTAACTCTTCCTATCTGTTCCCCCAAACAAATTTCTTAAACAAATTTCTTAACAATGTCTACTAGGTCATTTTCAATTAGCTTAGTCCTAGTTATTCTTTGTTAGTCAATGCCAATATACTGCTTTGATGAACAAAACTATATAATTCACACCACTTTCTGGCTTTTCTCTCAATTAGCCCTAACAGAATTGATTATGTCCATTGAAAGAGAGTGTCACATTTCTTCATCACCTGTTCTTTGTCTATTTTCTGCCATCTCAGCTAATTCCCGAAAAATAAAATATGTTTTAGATTTCTTTTCATCTCTTACACTTTGTGGTAGGTAAAAATAATAGCTTCCCAAAGATGCCCCTGGCTGAATCCCTGGAAGCTGTGAATATGTTACTTTACGTGGCAAAAGGAGCTTTGTGGATGTGATTAAGAAACTTGAGATGTGAGAATATCTTGGGTTATGTCAGTGAGGTTATTGTAACTACAGGGGCCTTGTAATAGGGAGGCAGTAGAGTCAGAATCAGAGAAGCAAGATGACAACAGAAGCAGAGGTTGGAGTGATGTGGAGCCATGAGCCAAGGAATGTGGGCAGCCTCTAGAAGCTAGAAAAGGCAAGGAAATGGATTTGCCCCAGAGCCTCCAGAAGGAATGCATCTCTGCTGATCCATTTTAGACTTCCGTTCTCCAGAACTCTAAGTGAATCAATTGGTGTACTTTAAGCCACTAAATTTGTGGTAGTTTATCACAGCAGCAATAGGAAACCAACACAGCTATTTTTATGATTTAAAAAATTTTTTTTTATTTTTTGCAGTACGCGGGCCTCTCACTGTTGTGGCCTCTCCCGTTGCGGAGCACAGGCTCCGGACGCGCAGGCTCAGCTGCCATGGCTCACGGGCCTATCCGCTCCGCGGCATGTGGGATCCTCCCGGACCGGGGCACGAACCCGCATCCCCTGCATCGGCAGGCAGACTCTCAACCACTGCGCCACCAGGGAAGCCCATGAGTAATTTTTTATTTGTTGGTGGAGGGGTGTTAGTATTGGTGATATAGGTTTTATAACTGAGTCAGGAAACCAAAAACAAAGAAAATGTCAGTCAGCCAAACCAAGAGCTGCTATCAGGGCTTCTCTATGTCTCATATAGGTTATAACAATAACCAGGAACTTGGCAATTTAGAGACTCAAAGAACCTCAAAACTAATCAAAGCAATACTGAAATAGTTGCTAGAATATTTATCAGCTGAGAAATTTAGGGAAGGACATAAATGGTGTGTAAATATTGTGAACTCTAAGTTATTCAAATCTTCGTTATTTTTTTTTCCCACTCTATACAGCTTCCACTTACACCAGGCCAGCCATATCCCATTTAACTCTTCCAGCAACTCTGGAAGCCTATATGGTTAATATCCTCCATCCTAATGGGGAAATTGGGGCTGAGACAGAACAATTTATGTAACTCAGCCACTCAGCTCATAAGTATTAAGTCCCCACGGAGCCCTAATTACAACAAGTTGCAAATGTAATTTTTAAATGTCAGTCATGTCCTTGTCTTCACACAAAAAAGATACTCTTTTTTATCTTTTGCGTCCCCAGCACCTAGCCCAGTGACTGCTACATATGATACACTTAATTTGCTGATGGACTAAATAGATGACATAGCTATTCTGTGGCTAACTCTTAGGTTGAAGAGTGCACAATTCATCAGGTTTGGACCCCCGCCACAGCATCTCATCTAGTAAGTTCAAACAACACTTTGCCCTGTACTCCATGATACCTATGGAAATGTAAAAAGACCTTTGTTGAGATTATTTTTTAAATAAATCACTTAATATATAGTAAAATGTGTAGCTATTTAGCTTAAAATGGGTTTCTGGATTAGTCAGAAGTCACTATTGGGTTAAATAATACAATAACAATGACTCCAAGAAGAAAACAAAGCAATAGAGTTTCTTTAACAATGTGGTAAGAAATTCACTGGAGTTAAATGTTTAATCAAAAACATTCACTAAAAGTAGAATTGCTCCTGAAAGCCAGGCTGCATTTTTGGTGAATTAACTAGACAGATTCTACAAACATTTGTCTAAGCCATTATCTGGAAAATCACTTTCAACACTAATATGATGAAAATATATTATCCACACTAATAACAATGTCCCATCTGTTTAAACCCTTTACAACCTACTGAAAGCCATACCTGCAGAAGGCCTTATGGCTCTGAATTTAAAAACAGTTGCAAGTTGAATGCATGTGGCAGAATTACCTGGTAAACAGGCCCTATGAGCTTCCTGTTAAAGGGCTTCTTTGGTACTGTGAACTAACCTTTCAAAATAAACTACCAGAACCGGCCATGGGCACATTGTACAGGGCCATGGATTATCTCTAACCAGTGATAAGTGACTGCTCAGTTCTAAGATATTTTATTTTATTTTATTTCTGGCTGCACCACGTGGTGTGTGGGATCTTAGTCCCTGACCAGGGATCAAACCCATGCCCCCTGCAGTGGAAGCATGGACCCCTAACCAGTGGACTGCCAGGGAATTCCCTCTAAGATATTTTATTATAACTGCTTCTTCAAGACTGAAAGGTATCTGATATGAAAACCCAAAAGATAAGCAAAGAGTACAACCCCAAATAAAGTCTGTTTATAAGCCGTGAGTGTTTAATGCTCAACAAATTTAGAACATTTATTACCCATCCAGTTATCAAGGAATATAAAAAATTTGAAGGTACAAAGGCCATTATTTCAGATTTAAATCACTTTAAGCAAGAAGGTAAGCATTTCTTCCCTCAATGAGAACAGAGTACAGTACAGTAATATTTCAGTTTGGTAGCAAACTGGGAGTAAACCAACCCAGAAATATCCAAGGGATACATTAACCAAATGATTAAGAACATTAATACAATTCAAAATAGTGAAATAGCCCTACAATATGAAAAACACTATTCCCTTTCATAGGGAGAATGTGGGTCAATGTGTGAATACTGGATACTAACATATGTAGTTGTATTTTCACAATAAAGTTTTCAATTTACAAAGCATGTTGTATATGTTAATGATTTTTTATAATAACTCTGTGTGGTAGGTAAGTTTAGAACCAGCTTCATTTTCCAGATGAGAAAGCAAAGACTTATAGTGACTTAGTTATTGTCCAAAGTCACAAAAATTTTAAGAGCTAAAGTAGAAAATTTTGGTCTAAGGCTAGTGTACATTTCTCAGTCTTTGCCCCTTCTTCAACATCTCAACCAATCCTGCTATATTTATTAGTAGAGATTTTAAAGGGGTTACCTACATATGATACTCCAACAAAGAATAAAGGTCTTAATAGGCTGCAAATTCTAAAAACATTAAATATATCAAATTCAAAAATATTATAGTACCTTTTTGGATATACTAAAAAGGTACTATGTTAGATGGCAGTGTTCCTCATGGTAGACTCAAACTGAGGCCTGAGTAATTCTTCAAAGCCAGCTAAAAGAAAGCAATAGGAGGGTGATACACCAGACTGTTTAATCAGTGTCCAGTTCACTAAATACATGGATATAAATGCAATAACTTTTGATGATATGAATGTACAATCAAACACACCTGAGCAAAAATTCTGGTAAAATATTATCTCTCCAAAATACTGAAAAACAGGAAAAGTGAAAAATAAAAGATATTTTAGAGTGAGGAGAGAATAATTTGATTGTAGCAAGAGGAATACTAGTGAATTCCTAGTGCTCAAGGGGAAGCTCTAAGCATTGATCCAAAAGCATCTAATTATGTCCAGAAAGGTGAGTTTTCTCCACAGTATTGAATGTGATGAATTAGACAGGAGAGAATTGTTGCAGGAAATAAAAGGCCCAGCTGTAGTTTACCATCCAAAGACCTTTATAAGCCTACCTTGTATCAAATTTTCAGTAGAAATTTTGGGACAGATGATAATATCTCTAAATGCAGTTCTAAGAGCTGAAAAATCTCAGTGTTTAACCTAGGGAGATTCTGACTAATTTCGTGTGCTTATCCCAACTTTACTGGATTCATACTTTAGGAAATTGCAGCTGATTTATCTCAGACAAAGTATTTCCCCAAGGAGAACATTTAAAATGTAATTCTTATATTTTTTTATTGTTTGCTTGATTAATTTTTTATTTTGTCATCAATTGTTTGTATTTTCATGGAATGAAATATGTTTTTAGAAAAGGAATATCCAAAGTACAGCCTTCTGTCATTAGGAACTATGGCTAGCATATGACCTGGAAAAGCTGGGTCATTAGTTGGAGTACACCTGTATTTTTAAGACCACAGTGAACCTTTCTTTCAGCATGAATTATAGAAGTACAGAGAAAGGAATAAAATGGTATGATCTGAGCCAAAATGTTAAGAAGAGTTTTATGGAAGAGATGAGAGTTAAGAAGAACTTTGAAGAATGAATAGGATTTGGGTACATGGTGAGGAATTAGGAAGTTTTTCCAGGCAGGGAGAAAATGAATAACGCCTTTTAGTCAGAAAGGAGCACAATCGAGAACTATGAGAGAACCATTCAGTCTGAAATAATGAATTATTTTTTCTTTTCATTTATTCAATAAATATTTGTTGAGTAATTACTATATTTCTAGCAGCATACTGGGTAAGAGAGAAACAAGATAAATAATGCATAGTTTTGCTCTCAACAATCTCATTGTCTAGCTAGAGAAACTCTATTAGTAAGAAATTATGTTCAGCTCCTTGAAAAAACAATATGACTGTTGTGGTTTAGTCAGAGATTCCCAACAGGCGTGCTACACAGTACATTATTGTTTTGCCGATGTGTTATAGGTGTGACAAGATAAGGTACTTCTACTTGAGAGCAAAAAGAGCATTCTGAATATTCAACTTTGTCTATGAGTTGCCTTTTCCTTGTAAGTATCAAATATTATCATTTTCTATATATTTTGTGATGTGAAAAAAATACTGGGAAACAGTGGCTTTACCAAACAGGTTGATACTTTATCATATTTTTAAAAAATCCATAGTACACAGCTAAGCATGGTACCGGAAGTTCCATTACATCATTATAGCTTCTTTTTATGTTTTTGTTTCATCATCCTTCACATATGGCTTTTATTTTCATGGTTGCCACGGACCTCCAAAATGGCTGCTCCTTGTCTATCCTCTCATCTGTATTCCAGTTATAAAGAAGGAAGTTATACCTACATTAGGAAAACAAAACGTATTCAGCAATAACCAACAATGTTCCAGTTATTCTCTTAATCAGAACTGTGTCATGTGGGTAGCCTTGGCTGTAAAAGAGTCTGTGGAATATAGGTTTTTAGCTGGTTATAGGCTATTCAAAAGAAAAAGTTCTTTTAGTCAAAACAAAGTGGGGATGGTAATTGGGTCTGTTGGGTCTGCTCCAGAGAAATACATAAGCAAATAATTTTACTGTAATGTATCAACTTAAGCAATATATAGAAAGTCTTGGGAAAAAAGTTAAAGGGAACATTAATTCTGCCTGAAGAGGTAATCAGTGTTTTACAAATGGCAGGAAAATTGAACAGTCTTGAGTCTAAGGGATTAACTTAGTGTAAACCCAAATTAAGACTGAACAAAAATCCTGAGGAGGCAACGTATGTATCTGGAAATTTGAGTTTGATAGCCAAAAAGTCAAAGACATCTGCTAATCTCTGCTTTTTTGAGGCCTAGAAACTTGCACCAGCACAAGGATCTGCTCTTTGTGGCTCTTTGTGTTTTTGGATCTGCTCTTTGTGGCTAGGGAGCCAGTGTTAGAAGAAAGATTCTACAAAAAGGATCAATGGCAGACCCCAAAAAGGGTAGTGAAGCACTCCCATTAGGCTAGATGCTATAAAAACAAACATCAAGTGCTGGTGAGGATGTGGAGAAATTGGAACCCTCATTCAACGTTGGTGGAAATGTAACATGGTGTAGATGCTGTGAAAACAATATGGTGTTTCTTCAAAAGATTAAAAATAAGTTACTCAGCTTCCCTGGTGGTGCAGTGGTTAGGAGTCTGCCTGCCGATGCAGGGGACACGGGTTCGTGCCCCGGTCTGGGAAGATCCCACATGCCGCGTAGCGGCTGGGCCTGTGAGCCACGGCTGCTGAGCCTGCGCATCCGGAGCCTGTGCTCCACAACGGGAGAGGCCACAACAGTGAGAGGCCCGCATACCGCAAAAAAAAAAAAAAAAGTTACTATGTGATATAGCGATTCCACTTCTCGTTATACGCCCAAAGGAATTGAAAGTAGGGTCTCAAAGAGACATTTGTATACCCATGTTTTTAGCAACATTATTCGCAATGGACAAAAGATGTAAAAAACCTAAGTTGAATAACAGATAAGTAGATAAACAAAATGGAATGTTATTCAGCCTTAGAAAGGAAGGAAGTTCAGATACATGCTACAACATGAATGAAACTTGAGGACACTATGCTAAATGGAATGTCAGTCACAAAAAGAGAAATATTGATAATTCCACTTATCCAAGGTACCTGGAATAGTCAAATTTATAAGGACAGAAACTAGAATGGTGGTTGGCCAGGGGATGGGGGGAGAGTGAAATGGGAAATTGTTGTTTAATGGGTACAGAGATTTCGTTTTGCAAGGTGAAAAGAGTTTTGAAGGTTGGTTGCACAGCAATGTACTCAACACTATTGAACTGTACACTTCAAAAATGATTAATATGGTAAAAATAAAAAAGTAATTTAAAGTTGAATGTTTCGCATGGTAACAGACTTCCATTTTTCTGGAGTTTTGCTTTCCTAGGATTTTTGTAGTCGGGTACGTCTAGCCATGATTTTAAAATATCACTCTTTTCTAACAGCACTCTTGTATGTATTTTGCAAAGATTAGCATTATAAAAAAATGTCCTAGAATGGTAGGGGCTGGGGGAGGAAGCAGTGGCAGATGTTGCTTGATGATCTACCTTGCCTATCATTTTTTTTTTTTTTTTTTTTTTTTTTTAAACATCTTTATTGGGGTATAATTGCTTTACAATGGTGTGTTAGTTTCTGATTTACAACAAAGTGAATCAGCTATACATATACATATGTTCCCATATGTCTTCCCTCTTGCGTCTCCCTCCCTCCCACTCTCCCCATCCCACCCTTCCAGGCTGTCACAAAGCACCGAGCTAATATCCCTGTGCCTTGCGGCTGCTTCCCCCCAGCTATCTACCTTACTACGTTTGTTAGTGTGTATATGTCCATGACTCTCTCTCGCCCTGTCAAAACTCACCCTTCCCCCTCCCCATATCCTTAAGTCCGTTCTCCAGTAGGTCTGCGTCTTTATTCCTATCTTACCCCTAGGTTCTTCATGACATTTTTTTCCCTTAAATTCCATATATATGTGTTAGCATACGGTATTTGTCTTTTTCTTTCTGACTTACATCACTCTGTATGACAGATTCTAGGTCTATCCATCTCATTACAAATAGCTCAATTTCATTTCTTTTTAAGGCTGAGTAATATTCCATTGTGTATATGTGCCACATCTTCTTTATCCATTCATCCGATGATGGGCGCTTAGGTTGTTTCCATGTCCTGGCTATTGTAAATAGAGCTGCAATGAACATTTTGGTACATGACTCTCTTTGAATTTTGGTTTTCTCAGGGTATATGCCAAGTAGTGGGATTGCTGGGTCATATGGTAATTCTATTTGTAGTTTTTTAAGGAACCTCCATACTGTTCTCCACAGTGGCTGAACCAATTCACATTCCCACCAGCAGTGCAAGAGTGTCCCCTTTTCTCCACACCCTCTCCAGCATTTATTGTTTCTTGATTTTTTTGATGATGGCCATTCTGACTGGTGTGAGATGATATCTCATTGTAGTTTTGATTTGCATTTCTCTAATGATTAATGATGTTGAGCATTCTTTCATGTGTTTGTTGGCATTCTGTATATCTTCTTTGGAGAAATGTCTATTTATTGCCTATCATTTTTAAAGCCATAGTGAAAATACTGTTCACACAGTGAGGTGTTGTTTTGGAATGGAGGTTATTATTCTAGAGATTGATTCAAAACGTGCCTGGTGGTCAGAAGTGACAAGCACCAGAAGGAGAAGTGAATTGTCTTTACAGAGGTACATTTTTTTTATGGGAAGAATGTGGGCAGAAAGGAGGATGGAAGAACAATGTTCCTAGCAGAGGTGAGAGAAGATGGCATTTCAGAACATGAACACAGGGCAATATGAAGAGTTCTTAAGGTACATGAGAAACGATTATTAAAAATAAGACTAGAAAGGTAGGCAGAGATGGCTACCTATTTGCCAACCAGTTCCGTGTATCATCTCAATGAATCCTTACAGCTCTCCCATGAAACAAGTGTTATTAATGATCCCTTTTTATAGATGAACAAAGTAAAACTTTGGGATGTAAAAGTAACAGTTACTATGATAAAAATGATTTGCCTCAGGCAGCATGGGATTGATCTGCCTGGTCCATGAAAGTACTGTCTTTTAGGAAAAAGACAATTCAATTTAGCCAACTGATAATACACATTTATTGGGTGCAAGATAGTCTAAATAATCCTTTACATTGTATATAGCAGTTACCATGCATGAAGAAATTTCCAGAACTAGAAGACAGATAGGTAGGTGGAATTCTTCCCAGCGTGGAGGGTCCCATTTAGAGAGTTTGAGTTATCATGGAGCTATGAGTGCTGGAGATATAACTTGAATCTAGGCCCTCTATATTTTTCTACTAAACCTCACTGCCCCATTTCTCTATTTTTTTTTCATGTTCATCACCTCTTTACACCAGCCAGAGGTTATGACACATCGTTTGGCCTATTAGCAGTCTTTTCAAAGGCTTTGGTGGTAGATCCTAACTTTAAGATAAAAACTAAAGCCCAAAATGCTTTGCATGGTGATTTCTATTGTTAATTGCTAATTTTAGTCCAACTAAATGCTCATCCAAAGCAAATGTATAACTTCCATTTTATTTCAGAAATACCTTTAACTTTACCTTAAAATTCTTCTACAATTCCTGCTCTGTGAAACATATTTTTTTTAATTATACAGGAAATTATCAAAAGGCTTTACTGGAACTCTGATGATATATATAAAGAACTATTGATCCAAGTTTTATAAAAGAAATGATTAATATAGAGGAATGAAGAAAGTAGTGACGTAGGATAATTCATGGATAATTTTAATTTGTTTATAAATTAAATTATTTTAAAGAGGAGGAAGCATTATTGAGAATTAATGGCAAATGCAAATTATAAAAAATATTAAAATATTTATATTAAGTCACTTAAATCCATCCATAATTATCTGGCTTTAATTAAGCACTTACTGTATACCAAGTAATGACATAAGCACTTTTTATCCCCAAGCCTGGCTACCAAATTGGAGTTGAAATGGTCACAGAGGGCATACCAGGCATGACAGAAAGCAAAGCAGAGGAGCCAATCAGTGTTAAGGGGGTAGGGGTGAGCCCTTCAGCCCCAGGTGCCATGTGACTCTGAGAATACCTACAACCAAGCATAAGCCTCCCTCACCTCTATTCCAAGCAACCATAGGCAAAGGAGTCCCTGGGGCAATCAGAAATGGAACAATCTACATTTTAAAAAATTAAAGCAAGGGAAAATGGTATTTTGGATGAGAAGGAAGAAGAGGAAGGGAAAGGAAGATAGAACTGTAACGCCAAATGTCACAGAGATCGTGTGGAGAGAGGCAGAAATACAGTGATTTCATTTACCAGTTAGAAAGTCCTCCTTGATTGTGTTGGGAGCCTATTTTAATAGAACAGTGTGGCTAAAAGCTGAATTGCAATAGGTGAAGAACAAGCAGAGGATGAGGAAGTGGAATTGATATGAACCCCTCTTTAAGAAGTTTTTGTTGAGAGAGAGAGAGGAGATAATTTGTGAGGATTTCTACTAATTATGGATGGCCTTTATCTTTTTCATACCATAGGGGCAAAGTTATCTGTTGAGAGTAAGGATCATGGAAGTGGGGCATAGAAGTCGGAGAATGGTTGAGAACTGAAGGGAGGATGTGAGCTATGATTTAAAAGGTAAGTAAAATTTACATCAAGATGACAAGAGATTTACTCTGTGTTTATTTCCAATGAGGTATCACCTCACACCAGTCAGAATGGCCATCATCAAAAAATCTGCAAATGATAAATGCTGGAGAGGGTGTGGAAAAAAGGGAACCCTCTTGCACTGTTGGTGGGAATATAAATTGATACAGCCACTATGGAGAACAGTATGAAGGTTCCTTAAAAAACTAAAAATAGAACTAGCATACAACCGAGCAATCCCACTACTGAACATATACCCTGAGAAAACCATAATTCAAAAAGAGTCATGTACCACAATGCTATTGCAACACTATTTACAATAGCCAGGACATGGAAGCAACCTAAGTGTCCATCGACAGATGAATGGATAAAGAAGATGTGGCACATATATACAATGGAATATTACTCAGCCATAAAAAGAAACGAAACTGAGTTATTTGTAGTAAGGTGGATGGACCTAGAGTCTGTTATACAGAGTGAAGTAAGTCAGAAAGAGAAAAACAAATATTGTATGCTAACACATTTATATAGAATATTAAAAAAAAATGGTTCTGAAGAACCTAGAGGCAGGATAGGAATAAAGGCACAGGCGTAGAGAATGCACTTGAGGACATGGGGAAGGGGAAGGGTAAGCTGGGACGAAGTGAGAGAGTGGCATGTACATATATACACTACCAAATGCAAAATAGATAGCTAGTGGGAAGCAGCTGCATAGCACAGGGTGATCAGCTCGGTGCTTTGTGACTGCCTGGAGGGGTGGGATAGGGAAGGTGGGAGGGAGACCCAAGAGGGAGGGGATACGGGGATATATGTATACGTATAGCTGATTCACTTTGTTATACAGCAGAAACTAACACAACAATGTAAAGCAATTATACTCAAATAAAGATGTTAAAAAATAAATAAATAAAATAAAATGTGTGGGACCAGGGGAAAAAAAAACTGAATATGTGGACTCAATGCCTATGCTGCAGTGTATTTTGATGTACTATTAGTGCACTCTGCCTAGAAGCAGGGAGTTGTTTGTTCCATGTGCCACAGGATTCCAGTTCTATTAAAGCTGTATTATCTCCAGTGTTAATGCAAAAAGTATGTGATGCACAATTCCTAGACACTGAGAGCACACTGTGACAGACACAAGTGTAATAGAGGGCAGCAACAACTCAAAAATAAATGTATATACTGATTACCAAAAATAAATGCATATACGGATCTCCCTGGAAGGCCAAAAGGACCTTTCAATGTAAATTGATGGGGTTACAGACACTTTTTTAAATGAGATAAAGGATCCATTTAAAACAATTTCATTAGCCCTGCTTGATATCAGAACCTTTCTATAGTAAATGCATTCATTCATTTGTATCAATTACCAGGTCCTAACTTGGGTAACTGTGATGCATTCCACAGCCCATGAATTGTCTTTAATCTGCCCTTGGAAATACACCAAAGTGCTCCGAAGACTCAAACTAAAATAAAATTTTCTTCAGTTTGCAGAGCAGACCAAAGTATGAGCTGAGAAATGCCATATTAATACAAGCCTATTTTTTAAAATACTAGCGTAGACTAAAATTGAATATTGTAGGTTTTCTCACCATTTACAACATGATCTCCAGCTATTTAAATGCAACTTTGATCCACAAATAAATACTTTTCGTCCCAGATAAGTATATCATGCCATCATTTGTGGGCTAAAAACCTCTGTCAATCAGTACCAGACAGTCTGCCCTTCCACTCTCCGTTGTAAAACTGCCATGGATGACGTCAAGTCGCAATTCCCCTTTGCCCACCAGATAATGATCTGGCACGTGTAGAAAAGATCGATGTCAAACAGAAGGGGGAGATAGTTTTGAAGCTATCACTTTTGGTTGCCATCTGATTCCATTTGCAGAAATCAATCTCCTCCTCCTTGACAACTCTGAATGTGTTATCACTGCAGCTCCAGTTTGTTAGATAACCAAGTGCCCCCTTTCACTCTGGAGAACATTTTCCATTAGAATCAAATGGAAATGGAATATTTTTGCAGCAGAGGAGAGAGAATGGGGAGCAAACAAGTAATCTATTGTATGTATGAAAATGGAGTATGCACGAGTGTGTATGTATGTGCACATGTGTGACTACAGAGTGGCTACCTATGTGTATGAAAATAGCTACAAAGCTGATAACATCAACAGTTATTCCTGAAAACTGTATGTGCTTGGAGACTAAAGGCGACTGCAAGTGGGTCACAACTTACTGTGTCAAATGTTCGCAGACATACCCATGTGGGTAATAGATGTTAGTCAACTTTAATTCACAGTGCTAATCCAAGGAGCAGGAAAGAAACCCTAATAGCTATCGTTTGTGGTGGAGTTTTTACATTTTTGGAAGGAACATTGCCTGGTGATCTAAAAATGGATAATACTCCAAACAAAATAATGAGACCACATGCAAGCATCCTAACTACCGAACTTGGCAGGAGTTGACGAGCAAAGAATAGACTCCAATCAAAACCTGAAGGATCATAATTGTAGAAGTCAAGGGCCAAGAGAGGATGGAAAGGATTTGTTTTCACAGAACGCCTGCTTCTGAACACCCATTGTAGCACAGTGTGAGAAGGCTGTGTATCTTGGAAAGGCCCCCAGAAAAGAAAGTTTAATTAGAAAAGGGACTAATCTATGCAAAACTGAGAATTAAGATACTGGTGCAGGTGGAGGATCATATCAAAAGGCAAAGAGGCAGGAAGAAAGCAGAGCTGTGTATATATAACATCAAGTTTCAGAAAACAGGACAATTTATGTTGGCAAAGAAGGCAAGTTATTTCTTTTGGTTACATTGGAAATTAGCTGCTATCAACCCACACTTCTTGGGGTGAAGGTGTACCCCTCCTGTTCTTAAAGTGTTCTGTTCCTGTCCAGGGCAAAAAGCTGTGTGTATTCTAGTACCAACTTGTTTGAACCACCCCCTAGTCACCCCATTCATGAAGAAGAGATCCCTGCCCTAATATTATGGTGATGGCCAAAGGCACAACACCTGACATCAACCAGATGAGCCTGACAGCAGTTTATTAGTCACGTATACTCACAGCCCAGAGGAGTAAAACACTGCATTCAATTCAGGGCTACATGGGGGCTGCACTCAGAAATAGAGTGAACAGCTGGGGGAGGTGGGCTTTGTAGTACCAAGAGCGTGGGATGACCCCTGGCTCTGTGGGAGGATATAATTGGCTTGTTTGCATAATCCCATAGACTGGGAGGGAACTGAAACTGACTTCTCAGGCATAACCAGAAACTTCAGTTGGTCCTCTTGATAAGAAGGGTTGCTTGGCTAGGAGACCTTATTCACAGAAGCAGAATTGGAAGGGGAGCTTGTGGTTAGGCTATCTGAGGTCCTCCTGGTTTCACCAGATGTCAAGACAGCACATAATATTGGGACTTAATTTTAGACCTTGCACTACACACCTGAAGAGGGACCTGAAAACTGACAGGAAAACTGCTTCCTCCATTTAGAGCATTCTTATTTCTTAACTCTGCTGGGAATACATAACCTGTCTGACTGAGGTAAATTATCTACCTAATCACCCATCTCTTCCCCCACACTCACAGTTTCCAGGAGGGTGCAAGAAGGAATTGAACTCTTGGTTTCAAGCAATTTGCTTGCTGCTTTCAAGGCTGTATGTGAAGCAGAAACAGACAGAAGTAGGACAAGAAGTCCACAAAGTCCTTAATTAAGTAGAGTACGTGATAGCAGCAGCAAGCATTTGAAAATAAGATTTGCTATATAAGTGTTGCCAGGAAACTGCCTGGAGGATGTGGACACTTATTGCTATTTTTAAAATATACCTTGACAAATTCTCACTTGCCTGGACAATATTAAAGAAGATGGAAAGGAAATTGATGCCCATTGAATTACTCATTGGATAATACGTTATCCAAAAAAGGTGATAAAACTAACTGGACCACATGCAATACGTGAGAAATGGTCTACTTTCAGTGCATGTGGTGCATTGATTCTTCTATTTGTCTGTAAAATTTCTGAAAATACTCTTGTAAATGTGTATGAGATCTATGGTTTCTTTCTGAAGATATTCAGCTTAACTTTCAAAGATCTCATACACATTTACAAGAGTATTTTCAGAAATTTTACTCTAGTAATTTGGCATCATTTCTGCACTAAAAGTAAAATACTATCAACTTCAAAATTTTAGCAGCTCCTTTATCAATTCCCTCAAGCAGAAATGATTTGCCATCAGCTGATATTTAAAGTGATCTGTTCCTTCCTTTATTATTTCACTTACCCCACTGTATAGTAATTATGCATTTATATGCCTGTTTCCCTTTCTAGAAGGTGAATTTTTTTGAAGAGATGACCTTACTTCTTCCTTATATTAACATCCCCATTGCTGTCACAGTTACCTCACATATAATAGTCTCTTAGTAAGTTTTTGTGTAATGAGTGAATGAGTGAGTGACATCACCCTAAACTCTGAATTTATGTAATTCAAATGCCTATTTGACATTTCCACTGGAATATCCATTAGATACCTCAAACTTAAGATATCCCAAAAAACCTATTAATTTGTATTCCTTCAAATCTTCTTATTCAGTACCTTCTATCTGAGGAAACGATAACACCACATGTGCCACTAAGGCCAAAAATGTGCAAGTCAGCTGGAGGGAAATATTCTCCAACTCCTTAATCCAGTCCAGCAGCTTGTTGTGTCTATGTCCAAAGTGTAACACATATCTATTCACATATTTCCATATCTGTTACCATCACCCTGGTTCAAGCCACCATCATTTTTCATCTGATCTCATTTCTACTTTTGCCCCAGTCTATTCTCCACATAGCATCTGGATGATCTTTTAAAAGTGTAAGTCATATGTCACTTTTCTGCTTGTTGCTGTCCATGAAATTCCCATTTCTCCTAACTAAAGTACACTACACTTTGGCCTAAAGTGCCTTTTATGTAGCTCCTCTCTACTTCTCTTTAGCTCCCACTGTCTGCATTTCCCTCAGTCTCCTCCAGCTCTACTGGACTCAGAGATCCTCAGATTGGCCCAGCTCATTCCGTCATGTTCTTTTATTCATGAGTTGTTTCCTTTGCATGAATTATTTGTCCTCTAAATACGTTCATGACAAGTTCCTTTCTGTCATTGAGAGGTCAGCTTGAATTCCATCTCCTTATTAATACCCTTCTGATCCCCCAATCTAAAGCAGCCCCTGGATCATTCTCTTTTGCATCATTTGGCTTTATTTTTATTACAGTATTTATGGTCATCAGAAGTTTTCCTATTTGTTTTCTTATGCTGGTCTTTATTGTTCACAGCTAAATTTCCAGGGCCTCAAATAGTGTCTGGCACATAAAAGATCTTCAGTAATTGACATTTGGGAATAAATAAGTTCATGAATGTGTTAAGATACTGAATCAATGAATATATAAGTGAGTTTGTGAATAAATGCATGAATAAAGGAGTTTTATTTCTTGACATTTACATTATCTTGATTATATCAGTACTAATATGAAATATTATGTATTACTAATCATGACCTATCCATCTCCATAAACTTTATATGGCATATATAAATTAATGATATCTGATAAGAACAAACCTTACAAACTTAGATGTATTTAGATTAAGAAAACCCCTTGACATACTTTTTTTCCACTGTCAAAATTCACATGAATTTTAAAAACTTCTTTTGCAATTGGTTTTATTCTATTTTTCTTACCTTCTTTTTCCTCTCATTTTTACAAGTCTCTAATGCTAGAGAATTCTTTTTGTCCAATTTTCTTCAGAAGTAAGACTATCAGTTAAACAGTATCAAGGAGTAATTTGGGTCTTCTCAGATAATCTGAATAGTCCTATATTTATTGAGGAAATTGAATATCAAGTTAAAAATTTCCAAAACTGTGTTAACTTCACTAAGTCCACCAAACATGTAAGAAAGAAAAAATACAAATCTATGCATATTCTGCCAGAAAATTGCAGAGGAAAATCTTTCCAAGTCATTTATGGGGCAAGTATTACTCTAATATCAAAATCAGGCAAAGTTATTATAGGAAAAGAAAACTACAGACTAATATCTCTCATGAAGAAGGATACAAAAATTCCTAATAAAATGTTAGCAAATTGAATCCAACAATATATTAAAAGAATAATACATCATGACAAATTGGGATTTATCTTGAGTGTGAAGTTCGTTTAACACTTGAAAACAAACCAATGCAATTCACTGTATTATCAGACTGAAGAAAATATATCATCATCTCACTAGACACAGAAAAATCATTTGACAAAATCCAACACCCATTACTTACTTAAAAAACTGTCAGCACACTAGCAACAGACACTTTTTAAAAAATTTAATAAAGGCGATCTATAATAAATTTACATCTAACATTATTCTTCATTGTGAAAGACTGAACTTACTTCCTAAGATCAAGAACAAGGCAAGGATATCCACTCACAACCACTTCTATTCAAAATCATACTGGAGGTTCTAACCAGAGCAATAAGGCAAGAAAAAAAGTAAAAGCACCCCAAAATGAAAAACTTCAAAAGAGTATGGTGTTAATGTGAAGATAGGCAAATAAGTCAGTGTGAAAAAAATAGAGTCCAGAAATAGACCCACATATATATAGTCATTTAACAAAGGAGAGAAGAATATTCAGTAGAAAAAAAGCATTGTCTTTTCAGTAGATGATACTGGAACGATTAGATTTCCATATGCATAAGGGGAAAAAAAGAAAAACATTTGATCTATACCTCACACCATATACAAAAGTTAACTCAAAATATATCATAGACCTAGAAATGAAACTGGAAACTATAAAACCTCTAGAAGAAAATATAGGAAAATGTCCTTGTGACTTTAGGTTAAGTAAACAATAGGGAAAACATCTCAGCATCCATGGTTCTTACTTTTTAGTGAAGTTTAAAATGGGGCCAATAAGTTCTTTCCTAAGAGAATAAATTTATGGATTTTAATAACTCACAGAAATAAATCATTGGATATATTTGGGTTTAGAATTAATAACTCTGAACCAAGGTTGAGTATTGTGTTTTCTAATTTTTCAATTTTTTGTTAGTATCATTGGGCTACAGTCAGCTGTGCATATATTAAATAAAGGAAAGAAGACAAAGAACTAAATTATTGAGCAGAATAAAGTCTACTGTTTCCAAAGGACTGTACCTAGTTCATTGTTTTCACCTCTGCTGTTTTCATCCACTAAAAACCCCTGGCTCCTTCTCAACCTATATCCACGACTAGTCCCCTTTGGCTTATAGCTCCCCTCAGTGATAACCAGAACAACTAGGAAAACCACCATCTAACAATGTTCCATGAGAAAGCCCAGAGACACTTGGTTTTCCAAAGTTCTAAGGAATGCACTATTGAGTGGGGCACCCGCATCATTGAGAAGCTTGCCATCTGGTGGTAGAAGATGCTGTTACAGACTGATAACAATGGGACATGGTAACATCTCAAAATAACAGAGACCAACTGGTAGTATTTATGAGAAGGCATGTGGCGGCAACTATAGAAATAAGCAAAAAGACCTCAATGGCAGCCAGAAAACAGGGGTGGTGCTGACCTACAGAAAGTTATGAAGGTGGTTATATATTGATAGAACACAGTACCCTGGAAGCAAGATGGATCAGCAACACAGAAGGTTATTAGTCTATACAATCAAAATAATTCAAGGATGGATGATCAGGAGGCTGAGGATATCCAATCCAGTAAAATCATGACTCCTTGCCACTTTCTAGCTCTGAGCCACACCTTAGACCAAGAACCCAATGACTGAAAGAAATACCAGGTCCTTAGGAGGAGAACTCTGTAGTA
This sequence comes from Phocoena sinus, assembly GCF_008692025.1. Taxonomy (NCBI): domain Eukaryota; kingdom Metazoa; phylum Chordata; class Mammalia; order Artiodactyla; family Phocoenidae; genus Phocoena; species Phocoena sinus. The sequence goes on along the minus strand of NC_045772.1, from coordinate 28,927,500 downwards.
ATTACAAGTATTTATTGTAATGATTCCCTCAGTCTTTCCCCAAATGTAACTATGATCACTGATGCAGGTAACTACACTGGGAAAAGGGGAATACTCAAATTGCACAAATATTTGAAAATGTTGGATACAAAATCTGAGTTGATACTGATATTTGGGAACTTGAAACATGATTATGGTGCCCCTGTTAGAATGAGGATGTATGGAGATCAACTAAAGAACTCTGGTCTAGGTCCAGCTCACCAGTAGATTCACTGAGCTCAAGGGTTCACTCAGTGGTCACTTTCCCCGGCCACCAAATAAATAATTAGAATACATATACTTGCTAGTTAGCAGAACTGACACATTAGTTCCTTGGTCTGTGGGATAAAAACTATCAGAATGGGGAAAGCCAAGAGGAAGACTCTGAAAATTCCCCTCATCAACCTAGCTAAAATAGTTAATGCAAACCAATATTTTATCTGGGTATTGGTGGAGATTGGTGCCTCCCTTAAAAAACTAAATTATGCAGAAGTGATCTGATTATATATCACTAAGATCTAGGTACTGACACTGCAGAATGTCTACTTTTCCAGCAACTGAGCTTCTGATTTGGTACCATGCCTCAGTGAAACCAACCAGCACTTGGTGGCAAGTACTGGTGGCTAACATCGCTGTCTGAAGGCTTATAAAGTTTGTTCCATCAACAAGGAATCCCACAAAGTATCACTTCAGTGCAAGGGATTCCTTTCACAGCAAAGGAGGTCCAGCAGTGATACATTACCATGGAATCCACTGGTCCTACCACATACTGCACCACTCAAACTGAGGCATCAGTTTCTGATACCCAGAAAGAACAGGGTCTCATCTTCCAGTCATAGTATATACTCTAAATCAACAATATATGTTGGGGTGCTGTGACCCAAAAAACTAGAGCGCAAGAACCCAGGGATAGAACTAGAATAGTTATTGCTGTGTTCACTGATCCACTTGGGAAATATTTGATATCCATTCCTGCAACTCCAAGCACTATGGATATAGAGGTTCTGGATCCCAGATGGAAACATTTTTACTTCCATGAAACTTTTAGCCATGGCTAACCCCTAGTCACTTCAGGCTCTTCATGTTGAAAACTCAGCAGACCAGGGAAGGAGACCCCATCCTGATGGAGCTATTCGACCCTGATTATCAAGAGGAGGTAGGGCTGCTGTTACACCTGGAGGCAGAAAGAATGTATGTGACGCTTAGTTATCTATGGTGGCTGCTTGGTGCTGCCTTAATCAATCTCAGTAGTAAATGAAAAGTGTAGTGGCCATATCCTGAACTAGGGGCTCAGACCTCATATAGGTGTTGGTGTCACCAAGGCTAGCAGAGATACTAGGTGAAATTGAGATGTGATTAGCATGAGTAGTAGTACAGGAAGATGATGAGTATCATTTGTGGTCCCAACACTAACTACAGGGGCAGGGACTTTAGTTTGCCCCACTAATCTTTCTTGAAGTTTTCCCAGGAAGACACCAGCTAGAGTTTTATAGAAGTAGGTCACAGACGGGTGAATATATTTCATGAAGCAAGTGAAATTGAGTGACTCAAGGTGTGGACTGTAACTGTCCCCACCACCCCTCTCCGTTTCAGGACTGAGAAACTCATTCTGTCAGTCACTGGCACTATTACCCCTCTATGACTCACAGATGAGTCCTTGTCCAGGGATTACCCTTGGCCAAAGGGAACTGCTTCACTCAAGGTTATGTCACCTCCTAGTGTTAGCCCACACCAAATATTTACCTGGTTAATGAGCTGGCCTAAAGTTCCAACCTCCTTTCCCAAGTTTTGAACATATCTGAAAGACCATTCCAGCTTTAGACGTCCCTGTGGAATCAGTTGTGTGTTTTGTTGAAACTCTATCACAGTTCAACTTCTTCCTCTGCTCAATCCTCCTTCCCTCACTCCCTACAACTATTGTTCTTAAGAGCTCACCTCAATAAACCTCTTGCACACAAATCACTGTCTAAAAGTCTGTTTCTTGGTAAACTAAAATTATGAGAGTGACAGATCATTTTCATCCAATCTGAGATGCTCTTTTGATCAATAAATTTAACTTATTTACATTTATTGCAATTACAGCTGTATTATGGCTGTTTTAGCCATCTTATTTCATGTTACATATTTACCACATTCTCTGTCTTTTTTCTCTGTTCATGCTTTTTATTTGAAAGTTTTGCATTTTATATACATATATATATATATATTTTTTTTTTTTTTTTTTTTTTACGGTACACGGGCCTCTCACTTTTGCGGCCTCTCCCGTTGTGGAGCACAGGCTCTGGATGAGCAGGCTCAGCAGCCATGGCTCACTGGCCCAGCCACTCTGCGGCATGTGGGATCCTCCCAGACTGGGGCACAAACCCACGTCCCCTGCATCAGCAGGCAGACTCTCAACCACTGCGCCACCAGGGAAGCCCTGCATTATATTTTTATAGCATTTAAAATTGGGCTTAATTTATTTGACTCATTTATGTTTAATATTTCATTTCAATTTTCTAAATGTATTATTATTTATATCTTCTTCATGGAAAAGATAAGTGCTTAGTAACTTGTCCTACTCTTACTTCATGTTTGTGCCATAGGACTTTACTTCTGGATTGTGATTTATACACATTTTTGGGGCAGATTTTTTAAAGAAGATGTTAAATTCTACTAAATTATTTACTCATCCTTAGTCCTCATATATCTTACCGCATCCTACCAGAATTCTTGCTCATGTTTTTAATGAAATACTTCATCTGAGATTCCTTTTAAAATTAGTAAACTAAATTGATAAAACTTCTGAGGTCATATATGCCTGGGAATGATTGTGTATTACTCTCACATTTGTGTAAAGAGTTAGACAAATATAAAATTCTATGTTAGAGTTTCTTTTCTTTGAAAATATTATTTCATCCTTGTTTTTAAAGTTTTTGAGAAGTCTGACACCAATCCAAATTTTATACTTATGGAAGTAATCTATTTCTTTCTCTATAAGTTTTTAGAGCATGCCTTTCCCCTGTCTTTTATTGATATTCTTAAGATTCAGTTTAATGTTTCTAAGGGTTTTTTTTTTTTTTTGGTTAGTTTTACTTTGCTCTATTCATTATTTTTTGTTTGGCATTCTATGTGTTCCTTTAAAATGACAGTTTCTTTTCTTTTTTTAATCTGAGAAATTAGGGTAATTTATTTCTTCAACTATTTCCTTCTATTTATTCATTGTTTATTTTTCTCTGTCTATGGAAAGTCCATTATACATCTACTGAGAATTCCTCTAGCCTTCACATGTCTTAACTCTTAATTTTCCTTCTTTCTATCCCTTACTGATCTTTTCCTAAGATATATGAGAAGGGTTTCTAAATCTGATCTTTCAGTTTACTAATTCATGCTTTGGTTGTTTTCTTTCTGCTGTTCATCCATTAAGTTGTCTGTTCAAATTATTATACATTTCATACCCAGTATTTTGAATTAATTCTTTTTTATAAACACATACTCTGTTATACTAATATATTTTTTTTATCTTTTGAAGATAATTTCTTTTCTTTTTTAAAAATCCTTTTTTCATCTGGTCAAGAAATTCTGCTGCTTCTCATACAAGATGTTAAATATCTGTCTTCTGAAGCAGTTGTCTTCCTCAGATAAATTGCTGTGCTTCCCTCCCGTCACCTTTCCCCTGGACATATCAACCACGAGGCTGATGATGAGTGTGGGGAGAAGTAGCTAAAGTAGCCCAGGCCTTACTTAGCCACCCATAAATTTAGTACTTGGGAATAGAAGTGTCTCAAGGTAGAATCTTTACAAACTGTTCCACACCAGGCAAATTTATTTACCTCCACCAATATTATCTTACTGGAATATAATTTTCTCACCTTCAGTTTCATAAAAAGAGGTGGGGATAAGAAGTAATAAATGGCAATGGCCAACCGATCTACTTATATTTCTTGTTATCTACACCCCATCTCAGCCTGATGATATAATACGATCCCATGCCCAAGTTAAAACAGCACGCTGTTTTTCTATCTTGCATTAATTACTGGCTGGACAATGGTTTTCCAAAGCAATGCCAGTGGAAGACAGGGTGCAGGGAGACATCACAACTAAAGATTTGTCCTTGTACCTCTCCCTCTCATTGCACCTGGTTCTCTTCTACTTTGGAGGACTGTTTCCCCCTTACACTAGAATATAACCAGCTCTGTTTCCCAAGATTTTTTACAGTAAATGAATACTCCTACCAAGAAATGGAAAGTATTAAACATTTAATAAGTGTGTAACGTAAATATTCTACTTAGATCCATCAACCTCCCTCCCATTTCTGTGCATCTCTAGGATTGAGCTAGGGAGTGAGGCATAGCAGCTCATGTTAGTCACCCTGTCCATCATCAGTTGATCTGTGTCATTTAGACATATTTCTTAAAAATCACGTTTCTGAAAGCTCTTTCAATTTCTCAAAATACATAAAAGCGCCCATTACTCTATGTGAGTTTTCAGTTTTCTGCCTGAAAAATATTAATCTATGTACCTTATTTAATTGAAATAGGAACCAAAAAAACAACCTGAGGCTAATTAAGCATAAACTACCTCAAGCTTTAATTCTGGCACTATTTCAATTCTCAGTTCTTTGTTTATGATTCATATAATAGTTCACTTTAGACAAATTAATTAGTTGTGTGTGTCAAGCTAGCTAAATGCATGCTAAATATTTTCCCAAGAGAACTAAGTTGAAACTGGGTGCTATTAAAACCTTCAAATGAACAAAATCTGTTTTTAACAAGTCACACATTATTAATTGGAACTGGATAGTGAGGCATATTTTTGGATGCTTGCCGAGAATAATTATGGAACTTCTTTCTTATTTTATTGGAACAAGACAAGTTAATCAAGAAAAGCTAATCCAGCTCATTATGGCCAAAGCTTGAAAGCATGGCCATAAACTACTCACCTTTCCAGTTTGGGTTAGGGTTGAAAAAGTAAGTGGGATCCAGGGATCATGCTTATGCTATAGTTGATACCTTAGAGAGATCTTTGCCCAATTTATTCATTTTAAGTAGGCAAAACATTGGCTATCCAGAAAAATAATATTATTGACCCAAAGTCACACAGCTGGTTAGTGGCAAGGCCAGAATTATGAAATAAATGTTTATTCTGCCATGTCCAAAAATGGCTAAAAAACAATGCTTATTCAGTAAGTTTTATTGTATATCTTTCTACATTAAATCCAGATAGTACTTAAAAAAAAACTTGTTATAAAATGTGTATATTTTTTTAAATAAAAATATGTTTCCAAATAACGGAGTCATTTCCAGGAATGATTCGTTTTCTGCCATAATATACTTCTTTTCTGATTTGTGTTTGCTTAGTATCCACTCACTCTTCTTCTTTTAGTACTTTAAGGAATTATCTTGCCTCTATTATGCACAGTCATGGTAGAACTCTTATTCAGTGTGTTACTGCTTACCCCCTAACCTAAGCAAGTTTAATCAGATTCTCTCTTTGAAGGCTTTAAATCTTGAAAAGCATGATGCTGGTGCAGGAAAAAATATCAGGTGAAGCATGTTCATTTGGAGTAGTTATTGTAATCTAAACCCACAGATCTTCTGAGTGTAGAAGTAGCTTGACTCTTTACTCTTCTCATCACCTTCCCATTGCTCTTCTTATCATCCAGCTAACTGATGTCCATTTTTCTCTGTATGAATTAGCTAGAATTAGTTTCTACTGCTTGCAGTCATTGGGGTCTAACTGATCACTTATTATCGCTGTGTCTGAATCAGGATGTAACCTGAACCACATTGTTGTTTGTAGCCAGGAATGATATTGTTCCAAATAAGAATTGAGCTGGAACTATTCACATGTCCTACTGTTTCATTTGCTTGACCTTACATAAAAAAACCACAAAGAACATATGAGTTGACGTAACTGTGAGCAAAACTTATTTATGATTATTAGACATATCTAGCCCTAATACTCACCTTAACTCAGTATCCAAATGAAAAGAAGCAACTGCTCTCATGCTTGAGGCTCAAGAGAAACACAAATGTATTACGGGTTCTCTAAGGAAGGCTCATAAGAATAAAAGTCTTAGACATGGAGAGATTTCATACAATCTGCTTGTACTATTGAATTTTAAAATTTTGGTTGCCATGACATCTGTTTTAAAGAAATGGAAAACTGAATATGTGTGTTATCAGAGACTCTTCCGATTCATTCTGTTGAACTGAGAATGAGATCTAATTCTTTATTTGAGGCAACATGTTTATTGGGCATGAAAAGATGGTAAACAGAATTAAAAATGTGAATGCATGGACTAGATTAAAATGAGAGGTAAAGTTTGCACTAATCTAATAGAAAAAGCATTTGAGTAAAATGCTTTTGCATGGATGAAATTTTACATGAGTCTTTAAAAATTGTTCCAAACCTTTATCCACTCTCCACATCAGAAGATCTTAAAAGATAAAAGGACACACTAGCAATTTACAAGTACGCCTGGACTGGAGGGCCTTGATGATTCTATTAACACAGGCTTTGAAGTAGCTTGATATAAAGCACATATGCTGTCTATAAATACAGCTTATGGTTGGCAAATATTCTAATAAAATTGATTTTGTTCATACCAAGGGAAATGGCCTTGCAATGGATGAAACGGCCTTTAAAAATACAATAAGGCATTTAAGTATCTTTGTCTGCTCTCAAAAATTTCAAAATGTCATCCAAAATAAGTCTACAACTTTGTGTAACCAAATCCCTTTATCAAGTGTGTCAGTGTATGTCAAGTCAGGTTGCTCAGGCAGCAAAATCAATGCCATCACAACATCAATTTTCCAAGATTTTAAAACACCTACTTTTGACAAAAAGTCAAATAACAGAAAAGTGTCAATTACCATAGATTGGATAAAAGAACCACAGTGACTTTTTCCAGGAAAAAAATATAGCATTGTCTGGCAACTTTTTGCACTATGATAATAAACACCTAACAAATAAAAAAAGGAATTGTGATATCCGGATTACCTAGGGCATGAGGAAACAAACACTCTCAAAAACCATTGATGGAGAGTAAAAAGTGAAACTCTTTTTTTTTTTTTTTTTTTTTTTTTTATTTAGTCTGCAATTAAAGATCGCAGCGATTTACTTATTTATTTTGTGGTACGCGGGCCTCTCACTGTTGTGGCCTCTCCCGTTGCGGAGCACAGGCTCCGGACGCGCAGGCCCAGCGGCCATGGCTCACGGGCCCAGCCGCTCCGCGGCATGTGGGATCTTCCCGGACCGGGGCACGAACCCGTGTCCCCTGCATCGGCAGGCGGACTCTCAACCACTGCGCCACCAGGGAAGTCCTGAAACTCTTTTTGAAAGAAACATCTTCAACGTGTCTACCCTCTGACATAGCAATTGTGCTCCTGGGAATTTAGTTCTACAGGAGGCATTTGTGTAGTGATTCAGTGTATTCTCATGTGAGACTTCCTGAATTCAACCCTGGTTCTGTATCATACAAGTTACGGGAAACCTCAGGGCAGGGAACTTCAGAGCCACTGCTGGTAAAAGATGTTCAAACTGGATGTCAGCCCCAACCTGCCACTTCAAACAGGTGTTCCTGTGCAAGGAATATCCTGCATCATCTGAAAAGAGTAGGCAAGGATTATCAACTTTATAGGGTTATTGTGAGGTTCAAACGAGATTATCTGTATAAAGTGTAGTGCCTGGCACACAGTGAACACTCAATAAATGATAGTTGTTATTTTCTTATCATACTCTACAGAAAATCAGTGTTTGAAGAAAATTATTGTGATATTTATTGCAGCACTGCTTATAAAAGTAAAGATTTTGAAGTAATCTATATATCGTTCAAAATCTAGTACAGCCTTGACATTCTATAGACTTTCTTTTTCTCCAGTGTTTTTTTGAGGTAAAATACACATAACACAGAATTTAACTATTTTAAAGTGTACAGTTCAGTGGGATTAAGAATGTGCAACCACCACCGCCATCCGTGCCAAGGACTCTTCATCTTGCAAAACTGAAACTCAATAAACTTAAAAAATGATGAGGTGGATCTATGGGTAATACCATAGAAAGATGTACATGACATATTATTAGAAGGAAAGTTGGAGAGTTGTAGTATAATCTGGATCTATTTTCCAATATGAGAGAGAGAGGGAGAGAGTGTATTTAAGGGATTATCCCGTCAACACTAATTTTCTGGAAATTGCCTTTCCTCCCATTCAGTGGTTAGTAGAGAAGCTTCCCTGTTAGTACAATGTGACACAGTATAATGATCATCATTGCTATCTCATTATTATGCTGATTAAATGAATTAATACTTATATAGCAGTTACATCACTGCTGGGCACTTAGCAAATGTCACAGAAATGTTTTTTTTTTAAAACACTTTTTATTTTATTTTTTCAAATTTATTTATTTTTGACTTCGTTGTGTCTTTGTTGCTGTGTGCGGGCTTTCTCTAGTTGTGGTGAGCGGGGGCTACTCTTCGTTGTGGTGCGCAGGCTTCTCATTGCGGTGGCTTCTCTTGTTGCAGAGCATGGGCTGTAGGCACACGGGCTTCAATAGTGTGGCATGCAGGCTCAGTAGTTGTGGCTCGCAGGTTCTAGAGTGCAGGCTCAGTAGTTGTGGCGCATGGGCTTAGTTGCTCTGCAGCATGTGGGATCTTCCCGGACCAGGGCTCGAACCCGTGTCCCCTGCATTGGCAGGCAGATTCTTAACCACTGAGCCACCAGGGAAGTCCCTCTATTCTTGATACAATGAAAGTTTGGAAAAGATCTTCTCGATATGTGTCCTCTAAGATAGATAGGAGAATAATAGCCACTGAGAAATTATTCTTTTAGTCACCTTGATTTTATAAAACTGCTGCTACTACTACTAAAAGTGACAAAAGCAACATGAAAGTAATAGCTAATATTTCTTGAAATCCGTGTCGGTCACTGGGCCAGTGCTTAACTAGCACTATCTTATGTAATCTTAACAAGGCTATGGAATAGATACAAATATTCCTGTTTCACATGTGAAGAAATGAAAGCTTAGAGGGTTTAAATAATTTTCCCGGTAAGTGTTAGAACCAGGTTATAGGGTCACAGATGTCCTATTTCTAGAGGAGCTTTCTTAATTATCACTAAGCATCATAACCCCATAATGTACTGCATATAAATGCACACACATATATGTTTACTGCACACATGTGTGTGCATATGTACTATAATGTAACAAAGAATTAGATCCAGCTACGTACCAAGTTTTAGAATGCTAAACCATTGACATTTTCTAGACCATCGTCTATACACCCTACTTCTCATTGTATTATGCTCATTTATTTATGTGTCATCTCTCCTGGACAGGTACAGTTTTTTTCATCTGTGTACACCTCTGGTTTAACAAGTAGTGCATACATAATAAATTTCACTAAATTTTATAATATTGAAATCGAATTTAGAAATGTTTTAAAATAGCAAATCCTATAGTCTCCATACTGGTTACATTTTTGGAGACCTTTGCCATTGGGATTTGACTCTCAAACCGAACCTCTTGTGTATACAACTTCCTCAGGATTACTTTCCTTGTATATTTTCTGCATTACTCACATATAAAGTGACCAGTCTGCCCCCTCCAGTTACAATGACTGAGTCCTGTCTAGATAATTCTTAAGACATTTTGACATACTCAACTCACTAATTTGTTTTTCCCTAACTAAGATGTTAGGATTAACTCTTTACCATATCTATAAAAATATCTATTTTTAATTTAAGAGTTATACACCATTGAAAAATACTGCTAGTCAAAACAGAACTTCTTCAAAGTAACATTATACAGTCATTCCTCCATTCACATCCCAAAGAAGCCCTTCATACCTTCATACTGTCAGCTTCATTTCCAAAGCTTCACTACAGTGTAAGGACAAGCCTTTAGAGACAACTTATGTATTTCTTCACTCTTTCTCTAGAATGAGTTTCACAATCTTCTTCTGAAACTTAATCGAAAGAAATGCTTCATGGTATCTTGTAATTTCTCTGCTGTTTTATTTCCTCTAATACAGCACAAAGACGCAAAGAAGAAGAAAACCATGTACATAGGTGTGTGGTAAGCTGGATTTCTGTAAATCTTTGAATAACTATTTCCAATCTAGGAAGAAACCACAATTACCTTCAGAACTCTTTATACACTTGGGCCATCCCTCTGGGGAGGCTACTCTATTTATATTCTATTATTCCCCTCAGATAGCATATAAAATAAACTTTGCTCAGAACTTGCCATTGTTTAAGATAAATATTTAAGCTTATATTTTATTCTAAAGCAAGAAAGAAAATGATTTTATCTAACAGCCATAAGGGCAATAGTTGCCGTAATAATAATAATATAATAATAACAATGACAATAACAATTATAATCTTCTGTTTATTGAGACCTTTCACATTATATGTATCATCTCAGTTAATTCTTACAACAACTTGACTATGTAAATATTTTTATTACCATTTTGTTGCTAAGGAAAACTAAGACTCAGATTAATTGCCAAAAGTCACACAGCTAACTACTTACCCATACATACTTACCAGGCCTCTTTGATTCTAACACCTACGTTAGGTACTTATTATGATTCAAGATTTTTAAAAATAAGATGGTAGAAATTAGGAATAAATGAATAATCTCCAGGATAAAGTGAATCATAAAGCTCATAGGGGATATGCTATTACATAACATATCAATTAGTATGGAATTTTAAAGGGTAAAAGGACTCTGATCTGAAGAGGCAAGCACTGCTTCATGTAAAGCTAGTGTTTGCTGCTATTTGGTCTACTTCCAAAATGAAATACTAACAAGCTTACCAAGGTTTAAAGACCTCATTTGCCTCCCAACCACACCTGTTCTATTTTTTCCTTCACTTACTTGTCTCTCCCCTCTTCAACACAAATGTCTTAATCTTTTCCTAACACACCTGTCTCAGGAATTTGATACACTGTTCCCATCTCCCTCAGTACTTACACAGTTGACTCTTTTTTTTAAAATCCTTCAAGTTTCAATATAATTGTCATTTCCTCTGAAATGCTATTACTGGTCTCTCTACCTAAGCAAGTCCCATCTTTCTTTGCTCACTGTTTGTTTCCCTCATAAGTTGTAATTTGCTATATTTTTACAGGGTGCTTACTTGTTTATTGTCTGCATGGAAGCTTACTGGTAAACCTAGTGTCTGTTTTTACACCATTGTACATCCAGAGTCTAACTAAAGCCTGCTCACTAGTTGTTGAATGAATAAATTATAGGTTAAACATAAGCATATAATGTGAAGTGAATAACATTAAATAATTAGTATTTATATATAATGTTAAGGCAACCTCTGACATGTCAATTTATCATATCTCCACTTGTGACGTCTCATTTTTCCAACATTTCTTATCATAAACAAGCTCCCCTTACAATAGTGACCAAAACTCATAGTTGTATAATCTCACCATGACAGTGAAGTCCAATTGACCTTGACATCACACTAAACCAGTAGTCACTGGGTCAAAGTAACCAGAGGTGATGAGAAAATGAGGAAGGATGATTCATACACTGGAGAAACTTTTGATTGCATAAATACAGGATAAGACCTATTGAATTCATATGGATATAAGCCCATTAAAACATTTTACATATTGAAGAAAAGGACCAGTTGAAACAAATCAGGACACTGTGGGGCCTTCCCAGGGGAAGACCACCTCCCCCCCTGCCTTGTCCCCCACCTTTGTTTATAGAAAACTTTAGCTTCCTAGGCCTTCTCCGAGTTTCAAAGAGCACATTTAATCAGAGAGGTGAGAAAATACAGAAACAAAGAAAAGCAGTCAAACAAGACAAAATAATAATAGTTTAGCCGTAAAACAAAGTCAAGGACCTTTGATTCCTCCTCAAGGGCTATAGATAATATCCTGAGCCATATCTTTGAGTTGTTTTGCAGATACTAAAACCCCCGCCAGGTGGAAGAAGTTAACTGCATGCTCACCACCAGCATGTAGACCCCAGACTGGTTGGAACCAGAAGGTTGATGATAGAGATTCCTGAAACATCACCCTGTTACCTCCCCATCAACCAATCAGAGAATTATGCATGAGTTGATCATACTCCCTGTGATCCTTTCCTTCCCACTTTCTTTAAAAATCCTTCCCTGAAAGCCATCAGGGAGCTTTGAGTCTTTTGAGCATGAGCTGCCTATTCTCCTTGCTTGACCCTGAAATAAACGCTGTACTTTCCTTCACCACAACCTGGTGTCAGTAGATTAGTTTCTTTGCTGTGCATCAAGCAAGTAGGCCCAAGTTTGGCTCAATAACACAGTGGGGCATCCAAGGAAACTATTTTCAGGAGAAAGATATTTTGTTTTCTTAAGAAAAGAAATGGATTGGCATAAGATAAAATTTCAACATAAGCTGCCAGCACCAAAAGAAGTGATGCCTTCACTCATCAAAGTTGGACTTGCACCCACTGTCCAGGAACCATTTATATTGTAAGTCCCAGGCCTGCTTATTTGACTTAATGTTTTCAGACATTTAGAGGACATTGGGAATATTGAATCTCAGTTCTGAGGGGGAAAAGTTCTTATCATTAATTAATTGATTCAGACTGTATACTCTCCATGTGCATGGTGCTCTGTAAAGACCTGATTGCTCAACCCTGTCTTGTTATTAGCAAAAATCCATAGTCCTGAGCCAAGGACCACAGGTGTTGTAAAGACTAAGAAAAAGATCTGAAAACAGCTTGCTGCTTTGTGTCTGAGTGTTTGTGCTGATAAGGACATCATGCAATAAATCTTCAAGAGTATTAAGTTGTGTCCAACCTAAAATCCAGCATGCCTGACAGATCTTCTGCTCTTGCTTTTGCTATACTTTCCCAATGGATCTGGTGTCTGCTAGGTGCATCTCACTGTTCTCTTCTCTCCATATACTTACATCTTCAAATTTTTTTTTTATCTATAGTCCACTCCTCTGAACGTCACTCTCATCTGTACAACTGCCCATGCAACGTTACTTCCTGGAAACATCAAAATTAACATCTGTAAAATGAACTCTGAGTTTCAAACTTTACCCTCCTCAGATGTTTTCTACCTTAGTAAATGACACAAACCTAAGTGACATTCTTGATCTGTGCTTTCTCTCTCCATATTCAGTGTGCTACCAAATCATATAAGCTCTATCTTCATGTTGTATTTAAAAATCCTCCCCGTTCTTCACTATACATGGTGCAAGCCACCATCATGTCTCCTCTGCACACTGGAATAGCCTCCTAATGGTTTCCCAATTCTACTTCACATCATTTATCATGCATTTGCCACGTGATAGCCATAATTATCCTTTAAAACATGAATCGTGTAAAGACACTCTGTTATTCACCATAGCCCCCATAACTTTCTGTTTCATTCAAAACTCAGTCCAAAGATCTGACCCTGACCTACAAAACTCTACACGATGTAACTCTCTGGGTGCCAACCACATCAGCTTCCTGATATTCTTCAAACACACCAAACATGCCCTCCCTCCCTCACCACTCCCAGAATTGTGTTATTCCCTCTACCTGGAGAGTTTTTTCCCGTATAGTCCCATTGACAGTTCCACCATGTAATTTCCCTAGTCTGCTCTTCAGAGACACAATTTCTTTCCAAGTCATAAAAAATGAAAAGAAAAATCATCCCTCCCTTTTGCTCTATCTCTGCTTTATTGTTTTCTATCTAACCTTATAATAGTACGCAATGCTGATACTACGCAATGCTATATATTATTGACTATCCATCACTCTGTAGTATATGTTTCATAAGGAAAGGAATTTTTTGTTCACCTCAGTATCCCCAGCACCTGGAATAACACCGGGAACATACTAGAAATTCAGAAAATATTTGTTGAATAAATACATTACTCCAGAAATGCACCCTAAATCTGGTTATCTCAGGATTACCAGCTGGCTTTATACCAACTAAATGGAGATTCCTGGGGAAATCCTCAGGCCACCACATAATTTTGAGAAGACCACGTTTCTGGAATTTTATTCCAGCTCTGGCTTGTTATTTGCTCCCTACTTGCTACTCTAATATGATACGTGACTAAGTGTGGACACTAAGTAACCAATTACCTGCCTTTATGATGTTTACCCTCTATAACCTTATAATAAAGAAGAAGGCAAGGCAAACATTCATTAGATACAACATGGTACTATAGAATTAGATAACAATTAATAAGACCTTCCAATATATATTTTAAAATTTCTTAAGTGCTTTCTCACTTACTTCCTATTATTCAATTGTCTTTAATATATTTCTAGGTCAACTTAATATTTCCTGTTTTCCTTTTACGAAGATAGTGCCAGCTTCTGATGGTACCGACTTCTGGGTGAAAATGCAACTCTATCCATTTTATTAACTTCAACTTAAAAATGCAGACTTTAATTGCTACACAAAGAATGTGCCATATTTTCACCAGAGCTGTTGCATTGCTTGACTACTAAGCAAACTGCACTTGAAGCTACAACTAAATAATCTGTGCTGAAATTCGGGTTCACATTGTGGCAATGGTAACATTTCATGATGTTTTGTTTTGCCCACCAGCTGAGTAGGGTAGTCTTGGGGAGAATTTTTAAGCTAATTAGGCCTGCATATTTCTATGATATCTGCAAACTTACACAACTAATTTTGCCTTCAGATTGTCCTAATTTCTCTCTAACATTCCCAGTAGTCCTTTATTTAAGGAATGAATACAGGCTTTTTTCTGATGCAAATTGTCTTCAGACTGTGCCTATACAATTAGATAGAATAGATGTTTGAGATATTTATGTAGATTGTTCAAGTTTAGGGCACATTTGTATGATTTTTTTTATGTAACATATATGTTACACACATATCTCATATATGTTATTGATATGTGTGTATGTGTGTAACAAAATTCATTAATTCATCAATTCAATAAATAGTTATGAGCACCTATATTACAGGCATTGTTATAGTCCTAAGGGTAGTGTGACAAAGAAAACAGACAAAAATACTTTTGGAACTTATTTTCCATGAAGCGGGGATGTAGATAAGACACAGACAAATAAGTAAAATATAAAGTAATTAGATGGTGATAACTGTCAAGGAGGAAATGTGGAGCAGGAAAAAGTACTATAAAACATAGGCATAGTGTAATTTTAGGGAGAATGACCAGAGCATGTTTCACAGAGGTGTATTTTGGTAAAACAAGAGTGAGGTGAGGGCTCTGTTCAGATATCTGGGGGAAAGTACTCTAGGCAGAGGAAATAGTTATTGCCAAGGACCAAAAGTGGGTGCCTGGGGCTTCAAGGGGCAGCAAGCAGTTAGTGAGACTGGAGCAGATTGAGACAAAAGAAGAGGAGGTCGGAGAGGTTGGGGGAGGGTGCTGCAAATGAAGGTCATCTAGGTTGCTGTTAGGACTTTGATTTTTGTTTTAAGTGGAGTGGGAAATCATTGGAAAGTTTCTAGCAAAGAAGTGATGTGCTCTGGCTTACATTTTAAGACAATTGCTTTGGCAGCTGTGTTGAATAGACCACAGAACAGGGCAAGGGTAGAAGCAAGGACAGCAGGTAGGTTCTTGTCTAATCCAGATGCAAGGTGAGGATAGTTTTGATGGCAACCCTGGAGTCTACAACGGGTCAAATTATGCAAGTAGAGTCAAATGTGGTGATAGACCACATGTGCATTTGAGGGTAAGAAATGGGTCAAGGATTATATGAAAGTTGTTGATCTGAGCAACAAAATAGATAACATTTTGTTAAGTTAAATGAGAGAAAGTTGAAGGACAAGTAAGAGTGAATGGTATTAATATCATTGGTTCAGGGTAGATCGTGTTAAATTTGAGATGTGTTTTTGACATCCAAGTGGAGATGTCAAGTAGGCTGTTGAGTATATGAATTTGGAGCTCAGGGGTAAAGTTTGTATTGAAAAAATAAATGTTCAAGATCTAAATGACATTAAAAGTCATCAGAGTGGATGAGCTCACCAAAGCAGTGAATGTAGATTGGGAAGGAAAGAAGTCCATGTCCTAATCCCAAGGACACTACAGCTTTAAGAGGGCAGGGAGGGCTTCCCTGGTGGCGCAGTGGTTGAGAGTCCGCCTGCCGATGCAGGGGACACGGGTTCGTGCCCCGGTCCGGGAGGATCCCACGTGCCGCGGAGCGGCTGGGCCCATGATCCATGGCCGCTGAGCCTGCGCGTCCGGAGCCTGTGCTCCGCAACGGGAGAGGCCACAACAGTGAGAGGCCCGCGTACCGCAAAAAGAAAAAAAAAAAAAAAAAGAGGGCAGGGAGATGATGAAGAATAGTGTCTATAAAGGTAGAAACTGGAGCAAACGTGTTTTCTGGCAACGTTATCAGTGTGTCATAGTTCTGGATAGGTGAACTGAGACCATTGAATCTAGCAACACAATTTGTCTTCTACATAAAAGATGTTATTTATCCAGATGACTCCACATGTTAGTATAAAAGTGAATCTTCAAAAATACCATAATAAGAGCAATGTAATTATTCATGTAATTCTTTATTTCATCTACTGCTGCCTCAAATTCACCTAGACTGGACCCTGAGCAGAGAGGCTGGTAGATTAACATTGGCATCTGAGAATTTCATACAAATCACCACCTTTAAAATAAACTACTGATATATGTAGAACATTTAATATTTACAATGGCTTACAAGTGCATTATTGAATGTGTAACATTCAACATATGGGAATGGTAAATATTATTATTATTAATGTCATTTTACAGATGTGGAACATGAGCCTCTAAAGGAGGCAGTTTCACTTTGCATGTGTTGAAAATGGAATTTAAATACTGTCATTTGGCTCCACAAGCCAATTTTTTCCTCTCATACCATTTTTTTGCAGCAGGATGAGTCCATTGACTCAAACAAGTAGAATATGTATGTGTATGTGTGAATACGGGCATTTATTAGTTTGTATATATATTTATGTATATAGTGTGTGTATGTGTATATATTCATGTGTAGTTGTTGTCATTGTTTATCTGCTTTTCTATTGCTCTGCTCACATTCCTTTAATCATTTTCCCCACAGCCATCAGCAAGCAAGCATTTGGGAAAGAGACAGGGATTGCAACCTCTGCTGTAGCAAATAGAGCAAGTGCTTTGGAACTAAGGGTTAAAACTTCAGCTGTCAAAATTTCTACCTGCATGATCTTGGTCTCGTCACTTATCATTTCCAGCCTCAATTTCTTTATCTGTATAATGTAGATTGTCATATCTACCTAAGATTTTAAACAATCAAAACTCTGTAAGGGGGGAGGGGGATAAATTGGGAGACTGGGATTGACATATACATACTAATATATCTAAAATAGATAACTAATAATGACCTCTGTATAGCACAGGGAACTCTACTCAGTACTCTGTAATGGCCTATATGGGAAAAGAATCTAAAAAAGAGTGGATATATGCATGTGTGTAACTGATTCACTTTGCTGTACACCTGAAATTAGCACAGCATTGTAAATCAACTATACTCCAATAGGAATTTTAAAAAATACCACAAAAATAAACCACACACAATGTGTAAATTTGTCCACTTAACTCTTCTAAGGCTAGGCTGGTCACCATTAGTACGTGCTTCCATACACTCCTTAGCATTTATCACACGCTCTTGTAACTATGAGCTTCCTGAATTAGCATTATGAAGACAGTAACTTTGCTGTTTTTTTTCTATTTTCTCCCAAGAATATGGTGAAATGATGCCTATACAATGAGAGAATAAAGCCCATGACATATGTTAAGTGTACAATAAATAATAATATTATTAATGCCATTATTATATTATCCAGATCCACTAAAAGCAAACCCATGATTTTGGTCCCAATGGCAAGAAAGTTGATTAACAAAACTGCATTACCACAACAAGCTTTGCATCCAATCTGTACTTTTACTTACCATATGCCCATGTTAACTAATGATCTCCCAAAGTTAATTTAGCAATGCTACTAGAAAAAAATCACTTTTAAGCTAATCCTACAGGTTGGCAAAACTCAAATTAAAGGTATTCGACTTCAGCTGATGTTTATCAGCTGGATAAGACATTCACTTATCCTTAACGTAAATCTCACGACTTCCAAGCTTCCAGGGCCACCTTTTCTTTTAATGTCTAATGAATCTGCACATTAGCTGATCTTAAAGTAGAGCTGAGTACATGGTAACTGCTAAACCAATGCTTGTTAAAGAGAGTTACAGAATCAATGAATAAATACACATGACAGCAATAATTATTAGCAAAAACAAAGATTAAAAAATACAAACATTTTTCTAGGTTATCAAATTCCACAAAAATGACATCCCTGCTTTTTTTTTCCCTACGAAGATCATAATCTTTTTTTTATGCTGTGCATGCATGCTGTGAAATGTTTTTCTCTTATTAATTTCCTTTTTACACCAAGTTTTTAGACAGCTGAAAATTATGAGTTTACAGAACGAGATGTACTTTCAGTTCTTAGTTCATGGCCGAGTACTATGGCATGCGCTATTATGAAAACAATTCTAAACTGTGTTTTATTATATTGTGCAATTTATATTCTGAAGATACTATCAACACCGGAGAACAGACAAATTTAATAAAAGACACAGCGTTCCTTTTGTCATAATAGTTATTAAAATGAAACTGTTCCCAGAAGGCATTTACAGTATCTTTTCAAAGATATTCTGCATACTTTGATGCATCAATTGGGGCTTCTGAATAGCAGCATCATAGATCTTAGAAACATACTGTAGTAAGCTGGAAGGGGAGTGCCTTATAATTATCCAGGCTGGCTCCTTCATTTTTCAGGAGAGGACATGGAGGCCGAGAGAGAACAATTGATGCAACCTAATTCATGTCTAAGTTGTGACTAGACCTGAGGTGTCATGACTCCTATCCAAGGATTCCTTCCACTTCTATTGTCATTAATGGTAATAATCTTGTAGGGGATAAGTAACTTAATTATTATCTACTATTATTTTGATTATTTATCTCTTTATGTATTTTTTGTATGTCTCTTGATAGAATATAAGTTTCATGAGAGCAGGAAGTGTTCTCATTTGGGATACTGCAGGATTCCCTATGCTTAGAGCATTCTAACACATAGAATTCATTCAATAAATATTTGTTAATAAATAAATAAAAATTTAATAGATATAATAGGTGCTACAAAAATTTATTAAAAATGAGGACTGACCTCTAAGAAGTACGATCTAGAACTACACACATACACACACAAACACATATATACAACATAAAGCAGAATATACTAAATGCCACACAAATGGCATAAAGAAGTTGTAAGATAATTAAAACAGCCATGTGACTCTTGCAGCAAGGAGTATACAAAAATTTCTAAGTAGCGATGAAGCTTAGGTAAAGTTACAAACTAAGATAATCATACAGGATGTACCAGAGTTCTGTGACACCCTCAGCTCTGCTGGTTAGCTCTGGGTGCTGGAAGGTAAGGATTCACAGAGTTGATGTAGGGAAACTGAGCCTTAGGATGCCTGTAGGGTGAGTAGAAGCCAATATAAATGGTAAGAATATTTGGGAGACTAACAGGTTGCAGCCTGAGAATGGTTAAAAGATATTTGAGAAATAAACCAACATTTTTTAAAGATGTAGAGTAAAAATGGTAGACAAATGTTAAATAAGAGACTATTGATAGTAAGAGATTGGTTGTGATACATGGTCATGACTTGTGAAGAGATGGTGCAAAGAAAGAAAGGGAAGGAGGGAGAGAGGGAGGAAGGAAAACAGTTTCTAATTTTAGCTACATGATTTCCTAGTTATCTGACCTTGAACAAATTCCTTTCTGTCTGTCTCTAAAACTCATTGTCTCACTGTAAAGCAAGGAAAATAATACTTTTCTCGTAAGATGGTTTGACAACTAAAGGAGATGATGCAAGTAAAGCTCTTAACACTATATGGAACCCAGATAGTGCTCAAAAATGTGTAGCTATAAATATTAATTATTATATATTTTTGCAATAATGATAGCAGTAAAAAGACACTCTATGAGATAAATTAAATAAAAGAAAAATTGAGACATAGTCCTTGACTACAAGAAACCTATGGTTTAGTGCCACCAGAATCCTGGTGGTTTTAAATCTTGGAAAAAATTGGGTAGAAGATTAACTAATTAGAGAACTTAAATATTAACCCAGCTTGCAAATAATTGACAGCAAAATACAAGATTACAAATGAATAGAAATAAAATATTTTGACATAAAAAGAGATAAACAAATATATAGCAATATTCAAAATGTAAATTAAGACTTTTTTTAATTGATTGATAATGGTAAAATGGAAATGGTAAAAACACAAAATGTATTGTACATTAGATGTCATAACTCACTTGATTATGGAAGAACACATTCTTCATTAAAAATAAGTCATGTGCATTATCTGTCCACTGATGTGCAATGTCATTTAAGACATTCCATCATTCTCTGCTTGAGCACTCTTCTATAATCTGATGAGGTGTCCAGGGAAGAGACAATGATAGCCAAGGCATTAAAATGTAATCAAGATATGCAAATTTATATCTAAATGTGATTTGCTGGGAAAAAGAAATTAATCTAGGCATGGTCAAATAAACAATGTGTAATATGGATAATTAATCACCAAATTAGCAGCTACGGTCCCCTGAGGAAATTATGCAAATTGAAAAGGCCCCCATCCACTGACACAATTAGACCACTTAATGGCAAACTCTCAACAAAATAACCCTGGGGAACATCACAAAACAAATAGCCTAATCAACCTTAGTGTCCCAAACTCCACTGCAATGTTTAGGATTATTTAATATTGTTTCTTCCTGGTTTGAACTTATTCAGAAGGATTCCATCAAATTTTGCTAGAAAATATTCTAAGATTCCACACTATGGATAGTCTATTATGTAGTTCCCTCAAAGTTTAGTTTTCCTCTGTCAATCAAATATCTTATTAAAATCTGAAATCATGCAAATAATAAGGATTCCTGAATGAGCAAAGGCCAATTATATGTCTCCTATCAGTAACAGCAAAATCAAGGAAATATTGATGCACTATGAAAATGTATGTTCTCTGTGGCCTGATGTCACCTGCTTATTATACCAGCAACAAAGGATCTCTACACTTCCTTGATAATAAATGTTGTCACCTCAGGTAAGAGTATTTTGTCTTTAAGAATGTTAGGGTGCTGTCCCATACCTGCCCCTAAAGCATGTACCAAGTAATCATACCTCTGTTCCCTTTACTCCACTTACACAAAAATAGGTGACAAAGTGACTCCTGCAGAACGCTTTGAGATCAGGCCTAAGAGGACGCATGAAACTCTGCTGCTAAATCCCCCCCAAAATGTGACTCCACCTCTAGAAAGATCACAAAGCTGCCTGGATAGAAATAAAAGACGCTCCCCACCCCGAGAAAGGATTGATTGGTTGATTGATTTTATTCATTTTATTTTTGGCCGCGTTGGGTCTTCGTTGCTGCGCACAGGCTTACTCTAGTTGCGGCGAGCGGGTGCTACTCTTCCTTGTAGTGTGGGCTTCTCATTGCACTGGCTTCTCTTGCTGTAGAGCATGGGTTCTAGGCTGTGGGCTTCAGCAGTTGTGGCTCACAGGCTCAGTAGTTGTGGCGCATGGCCTTAGTTGCTCCATGGCATATGGGATCTTCCCAGACCAGGGATCGAATCCGTGTCCCCTGCGTTGGCAGGTGGATTCTTAACCACCGCACCACTAGGGAAACCCCCAGAAAAGGGTTTATTAGGTATTTTGTTATTATAGTTTTGCTGCTGAAAAGACTAGTCACAGAGAAGAAATTATAATACCACTATGATTGCTGATGGGCCAGTTGTACCTGTCATTTATAGATACTATTTATATTGCTTGGCTATATGGTTAGTACTGCCACTTAGCTCATTTATTCCTCCGAACACCCTAACGTGCCCAAGGTCAAAAAACTAAGGATTAGCAAACCAGGGCTACAGATTCTAGTCTCTTAACTCTCCAAATGGCATGCTAAATACCATGCTTACTGCTATGTCAGGTGATATACATCCAAAATCCCGAAGTCAGGAAATAGCCAAAATGGGAATAAAATGAAGCAGTACTGTCCACTCTACTCAGACTCAGCTTTTCCGTGTTCAGAAAACCATACCTGATGTGACAGCAGATGCTACTTACGCTGTCAATGTCCAGTCCCTCAGGCTGTCTGGAAGGACTGATTCCCTGCCCCGGCCCAAGAAGGCAATGAATCCCCTGACGCTGGGAAGTGGGAATTATAACCTTGACATATATTTTTGCTTCTTTAATTCTCATTCGCTATCATATCCCCAAACTTAAGAGTCCTGTAAAAGTCAGATGGCGGCTAGGATCTTCTTCCCTGCAAGACTTATCCAAGAAGTCATAGACAAACATCATAAATTAGAGCAATGACACACCGCTTCTACCTTCATTAACAAATGTAAAAGCCTGCATCTAGAACCACAGTCACCTAGTATTTTTAGCAGTGAAAGTATTATTATAAATCATCTAATCTAGTGATTTTTAAACAATGCTCTGTAGATCATGAGGGATTTGGAAGTGTACCTTAGGGGCTAACTAGGGGGTGAGTGGGAGAGAGCAGGAGTCTGGGTCCCCCACCAACCTTCAACAACGTGTGCTTCTCTTACAGACTAGGTAATCGTGCATGATATCCTTTGAAGAAAGGGCTTCACAGCTCAAAATACTTTATTAATGTCCTCCCTCCCTAGTCCAACATTCTCACTTTATCTGAGAATCACTCTGTGCAAGCCGACTCCCTAAGGCCACACCTGAGTGACCAGTGTTCCAGCACTCTGTCAATGCCTGTTGCCACGTTGGTATTAAATCCTGTCTATGATTCAGCAGTGCCTGTGACTCTTAATGTACAAATGCTAAATATACTAATTTTTATCTTTAAGAGTTTCAGAGTCAGTCTGGATCAAACATTGATTTGACTGGTGAATCTGATGACCAAGTTCTTTCTTTCACAGTCCAGAAATTCTATGGAGACATTGTCTCTTCTGATTCTGTGCTTTTATACCAACATGATGATTGACATAGCACACTCCCAATTCATAGCCCCCCATCACTTTCCAATAATGACCTAGGAGTCTTCTGCCTGTTCAAACTACTCTAGTCTTATTACTCAATCACTCTGACCACTGGCTCCATTGCCTGCCTATGGTCTCACTCTAGTCTTTTGGATCTCATCTATATATCTGGTTTCTCCAGCTTTTGAATCTCAATTCTTACTCAAGAACTTTGGCTGGGAATACCAGAGTCCTAGTTTTACCCCTTACCAGCTGTATAAACTTGGACTAGCATTGTTTGACATACACTAGATTAGATAGTTTCTAATCATTGTCCCACTGCTAAAATATTAGTTTACAAAAATTCTTTGGCTCCTGATTTTGTGGTTGGTGAAACTAAGATAATATCTGCTCCATCTTTCTTTAGAGTTGCTGTAAATATGTATGAATATATTTATATATTTTATATGTATATATATAAATATATATGAATATGTATGATATATGTGAATGTTCTTTGTAAACTGTATTTTATACCAAAAAAAATGTATTGTGATTCCCAGACCTCATCTCAATTCTATCATCCCTATATGATAATATAAAGCTGCAGGTAACACCTGGCTATCAGAGTTGCATTACTCAGATGTTTCTTTTAAATCTTCCTAAACTTCATACCCTTGAATTTTCTGTACACTAAGATATAAAATCCCTGGGCTTTGTGACATTTCTTTGATCTGGGAGAAGAAAATAACACAAGAAATCCTATCTAAGGAAAGAGTCAGAAACATCAAAGCAGATAAGTACAGTATGAGAAGAAATGTTCATACTGCAAACATGTTGACTGAAAATCTGTATTGTCACAAAGTAGTGATAGTGACCATATTCTTTCAGAACAAAGTCTAAAGGTAAGGCGCTGAGTCAAAAAAAAAAGAAAAAGGCTGATCAGGAACACTACAAAACTGAATTGGAGATTTGATTGTGTCCCATCTCGAATTAATTTTACATCTTGTTTTGCATCAGAATCCATACACACAAATACATATGCCAACACACAGATGTATACATACTCTGTACACCCTTCTACATGCTGAAGAAATCTTTATAATAAAGTGTATAACCCTGGGTTTGCTTAACTGAAGAATATTATTTAAATAAGAACCAGGTGACTTGCTTAATACCCCCCACTGAACACATCTATTGGAATAAGTTGTGAAAGAGAGGACTTTGTTTTGTATATTAATTGGGTCAAGCCATGTGTCCTTGATTTCAAGAGAACTTAGTAGAAAAATGTTAATCCAGAGAATATTTGTTGTTTTAGTCACATGATGACAAACGTAAATTTAGTATTCTCATTAGTTGACTAAATCTATCAAATTTTTAAGTATCATATAAAGAGAGCCAAACTAGGAGGTAACTGCTGCAATCAAACTACTGGAGAATAAAAAAGTAAATAAAGATCTAGGAAATCACTTGAGTAATTGGTAGTAAAATCATCTCGTTAATTTGTGTTCCTTTGGCAGCATGCTTCCTGATTGTTCTCCTTCCTTTCTCCTTTCTTCTGGGTTTTCATCCATTTTTTCTCAACTGTGGCTTTTCAGTAAAATAAGAATTATTATTACTATAGTTATAATAATAATTTTTTATATAGTTGTGTTTTGTTTGAGAGGAAGATAAACAAGAAACCTTTAAGCACACCTGGTGTTTAGCTTAGTCTTGGATAGAGAGCAAGACTCATGGAAGGAAGAGTCTTTAAGGGTAGAAGTAGACCTGTTTCTTACAATTTTATTTCTGAATGATGGTTGCTTTGGATGGGAAGATGACATAGCAGCACCATACTTTGTGGGTAAACAGAGGAATAAGTCCATGTGGTACAATTTTTTTGTTTTTTGAATCCCAAAAATGTACTTTTACAAGAAGAGGGATAGTTGGTGAAGAGGCTTGTCTACACCTCAAAAATGACTACAAGATGATAGAATCTACTGTGGACTTTCGTTTCTTACTGAATAACCTGGATAACTTCATATTTGATTAATACAGACTCTATAGTGAAAATGTCTGAGATTCCCTAAGGAAATAGCCAATGTGGCTATATCATCAGTGTGGGAAGCAAAAAATCAATAGAAGAGTCATCCAGAACTGAGGCATAAAAATCATTTTTTTTTCACTTAGGCAAAGAACATAGAATTGATACTCAAATAAAACTGCTTTATATGGTCCAAAAGTACAAACGTCTGTTTGACTTTGAAGCTTTTGGTACTTTGAAGCTTGTATATGTGCTTTCACTTTTCAAACTTCAGCTATCATATTGGAGATGTTTAGGGCTCACCAAGGACTATAATTGTCACAAGTATTTCCTCCTTATTTTGTTAAGACTATAACAGATAGTTTGTGTGTGTGTATAATTTTAAGCAAATGTCTGTTTTCTTCCCTTTCTTATTCCCTTATAACGTAAAATAATATGTTGATTGTTTGATTTTATATCATAGTATTTAAGTATTGTTAACTGTACATCATATTTAAATGCAGGATATCAGAAAGAGTAAACATTACTCAAGAGCTTCGCCTCCTCTTCTGAGAAAGTAGTTTTCTATTATACACAGGATAGTTGTATCATTTTAGGTAGAGTGATGACCTTGGTATTATCTTTATTTGAAGGTTAAGTGTGGCTTAAGGAGATTTGTATGGGTGCCCAATTGCAAGGTATAAACTTGAGGTTTTATGTGACAACTTGACTAGGCCACATGGTGCCCAGATATTTGGTCAAACATTGTTCTGGGTGTTTCTGTGAGGATGTTTTGGATGAGATTAACATTTAAATTGGTAGGTAGACTGAGTAAAGCAGATTGCTCTCCCTAATGTGAGTGGGCCTCATTTAATCAATTGAAAGCTTGAATAGAACAAAAAGGCTGCCCTCCCCCAAGTGAGAGAGAATTCTTCCTGCCTAACTGCCTTCAAACTGTGACATCATTTTTTTTCCTGCCTTTGGACTGGAACTAAACTATTGACTCTCCTGGTCCCAGCTTGCTAATTTATCATACAAATCTTTGGATCTGCTCACCTCCATAATCATGTGAGCCATTCCTTCTGATAAATCTCTTGATGATAGATGATAGATAGATAGACAGATAGATAGATAGATAGACATCTATCAATCCATCAATCTATCTGTGTCTTACTGATTCTGTTTCTCTAGAGAAGGCTGACTAATACAGATTTTGGTACCAGGAGTTGGGTGCCTCTTCTATCCCTCCCTCCTTCCCTCTGTTGCAATGAACATGGTAATCATGGCCCCCACGAAGCATAACTAAAAATGGAAGACATCTGACCTGCATCAGATTTCCCCTAAGCGAGAAACAAACCTTTATATCACACATCACTGAGACAGCTAATACAAAGTATCCTAACACAATATTTTGGGATCTACACTTTATTCTGACTTTAATCCAGAGATTAAAACTAAGATAGGATAAAATGTACAACCCCCAAATATTAAGCCACTTTATCTGATGAGTACAAATAAACCTACAATAAAATCAATAAACCAATATTCCTATAAAATACCCTCACTTATTCACGCAGAACCACCAGGATCTTTATGATTCCCACATATTTTCTAGGACATTCCCCCAACATATAAGTGTGTTTGCAACCCAAACTATCAGCTACAGTACATACATGATACCCATCACATTCTGCTTCTGCTCTGGATCTTCCTTTTGAAGAATGATACACAACAAGTCACTTGAAGAGCCTTTTCATTGCTGCTACCCCTTACAAGAACATTTGCACAAAGAAGGCTACCTGTCAATGTTATCGAAGACACAACATTGTAGGATGTTTGGTATAGGTGGTAAGAATTGCCTTCTCCAAAATTTTTTGCTAGCTTTTGTCATCTGGATCCCAAAACAAAATATGCTATACATGAATTTCCAAAATCTCTCATCAAAATAGCTTCTCTAACACTAAGTAATCAAAAACAATAACAAAAGCAGAGAGTTTGAAGGAACAAAAGCTATGCTGGTCCCCTCCATTCATTTTCCTCTCTAGAAACGGCTTCTATTTTCTTGATTTACAAAATAAAAGCCCACATTTAGTTTAATGAATGCGCGCATGTACTGATGTATGGTACAGGTAAATATAAGAAAGAAAATAGATAGTAAACATTCTCTTTTTCAATGTTAAAAAGTAAAGGTATTTTTAAAATTCATATGACTGGCACAAGACATAAATCTTTTCCCCAATTACTCTACATTTTATCTAATACTTCTTTATACCTGAGTATCATCATGATGGGCCATATATTCTCATCTTTTCATCAGTTTTCTATGACATATAAGAAGAAGTACACTGTCACCTAGTCATAGAAATTAAGCTACCTAAGCTTTGAAAGAAATATGTTACAAAAAACATCAAAAGAACCAGGGGTATTTAATGCCCCCAAACATCAGAAGGCAGCACAACTTTAATTGTATCCCTCAATAATCATTTGTAATGGTTCACCTCAGAGTAATTCCAAAGGAAAGATAAAATCTGCAACAGAGGGAAATGATTTTATATACAACTTGCAATAAATTTTTCCATGACACAATGATTTCATTTTTGTCTAATTATTATTGAAAAGATAATGTCACCAGCACTCAGGAACACTGAATTACTTGAAAGTGAATCCCTTCAGAAGAATATTTTAAGTAAGATAAAATTGCTATGTTTTTCTCTAAATTTCTAAATGATGCCATTATACACTAATGATATATAGAGAGACATTTTCCAAAACATGTATCTATAAAAAAGACCACTGTGTTAATCCTCATTAGCTGTCATGAATATGAAACTTAGAATGTTGATGTTTTATTTTATGTACTACTCACCAGTTAATACATCGCAGTGTGCCAAAGGGTATAGCAATGTGGAAATCAACATTTCTCAAATAGCATTCTTGAAAGACTTACGAGATGACTTAATGCACAATGTGCATTTTTTCTTGGTTTGCTCTCACTTACTATCAAAAAGCATCAGTACCTGCAGAAAGAGATTAGAAATAATAAAATATCTAAGAGCTAATATAACAGGAAAGTTCACAGTGACAATACAATAATTTATTTTTCATGGTGTTTGCTTAATTAATTATGATTTCTTTGGATGACCTCCCCATGTTAACATGTTGTCATCCTTTCTGTTCATATCTTTTGCTTTTCAGGAAAGATGTGGAGCATGTGGGCTGATGCCTGACTTTGATTTTGTATTTAATGTTGGAACCTGATATTTGACAAAAATCTGCTTATTCTGATTGGCTACCATCACCTCCAGGATTCTACAAGTCAGTAGCTGTTTCACAGAGGTAAGTCCTGAGTATTCAGATTTTTAAAAAATTCCTATACATGCTGTTTTGACATTCCTTTCACTTTTAGAAATTGTAAGGTCTCAGAGTGGGCTTTCAGGTTTTTTCTTATCACATCTTAAAAAAATATATTGCCTAGAATTTCTTTTCACTTAATTTTGATTGTTTTTTCATTCTTGCACTCACCAAGGCTTAGGACAACCTAGAGAACCGAGAGTATATTTCTATTTATACTCTAAACTGATGGTCTTGATTTTTATTCTGAACTATACTGAAAGGAATAATTATCTCCACCGGGAAAACTAGTTACTGTTTTGGGGTAAGCCATTCTCTGGTTTCACTTAAAATAGTTGCAGTGTGATTTGCTCAGGATGTGTTAAAACTTTCATGGCAGCAGAGTTCAGCATCTTTAAAATTAAGTGGCAGCAGTTTAAACGTGTTATAGAAAAGTCAATGACCATTTTTCAGAAGTAGAGTGTAAAAGCAGAAATTAGCAAAATGGGCAAATGTGAGAATTCACAGAGTTTTCTTAAATCAGTCCTAAGAAAAGAAAGGAGAATCAATACATGTTAATTTCCTTTTCTCAGTATGCCTTAGAAGAAAATGATACAAAAAGATTTGTTTTTGTTTCCCTTATCAAATGAAAATAGGATGGCCTTAGGTAGTCAGTTGAAAAGCTTAACGAAAGAACTAAGGTGGTGAAAATGCTAACTACTTTTTACTCAATTAAGGATTGAGTATCTATACAAAAGCCTGCCGAAAGTAGATATGCATTAAGCTTTCAAATACTAGTAACTTCTAGCACAACACTGAAAGATTTATGAACCTAAACAGTAAAAATTAGGATATAGAAATTAATTCTGAGAGAATATCAGAAGTTTGATTTTATATACATGCATATATGTGGATATATATGCAAATACATATACATGGTTGAGAGTCAAGTAAATACTTTAATCGGTGCTTACCCAGTTGTAATTGCTTAAATCTTGCTCCGTTTATCTTTTTTTTTAGACATTTCCTTTACAGTTTACTTTAGTCAGTATTTACACTGAATATTTTATTTAGAAGTTTTATGTTTATAGAAAAGCACACAATAGTGAGGTTAACTTACTATTCCAAATGGTGGTAATGATTGGTATTTCAAGCAGAGTTCTAAGAGATCATGGCTTGTTTGAAAGACTTAACATATTTTCAGACAAATATATCACAGAAACCACCCACTAAATCAGAGACTAACAAAATGTACGTTGGAATAGCTTACCATGCAGATGGGGTGAAGTAAATAGAACCCCAGCCGCAAATCAACAGGACGGTCAATGGTGGGGAAGATACAGTAAAGGGATAGATCCTCAAGAGAAACAACCCGTAAATTAGTGATCAGAAGCCTAGAAGAGCAGCAAGATAAGCTAACAGCCTGGGGCAATGTCAAACTAAACTTTAATATTGGAAAGATAAAGTGAGGGAAGCACAAAGCAGTGTATGTGTAAAGTTACAACCTGCTTAGGTATTATAGGAAGTTCTGTACCCGTTTGGCAATAGTATATTTCTCTCTTAATGTGATTAATACACAGCAATTGTAATTATTAAGGTTATGCTACTGATAGTTTTGTTATGTACTGATACAGATGATGCTGTCTAGGGAAATGGGATTTGGGAGCTTATGAAGTCATTCAAATTCCACCCTGAGTTCTTGTGCTCTCTGAGGGAGCCCATTATACATTTTGAGAGGAACTGTGCTGGCTAAAGACCCAGAGTATCTTGAGAGACTGGCCTTAACTAAATTATGTCTGCCCATTATGTTCTCACATGAGGTTCTTTTCAAGAACAACACCCCATTGCCTCAAGTCTTGTTCCCCTAGAGTCAGAGAGAGACAGCTAGGGTCAATCTCATGTTCTGGTTCCAGCCCTCCCTCATCAAATGGCTCCCCAGTACTGTAAAACAGACACACTTACATTTCAGGAGACATGAAACAGGAGTCTTCATCAAAACATTGTGTTCTGATATGGGTTCTCTCTGTGCAGAAAACCATCTGTAACCTGTTTCTCAAAGGCAAGCCAGCCTTTGAAATGAGAATAGGACAAAACATCAGCTATGAAAGATACATCCCCACAACTCTTGAGGGAACTCTAGCTTCCCTTCAAGTTTTCCCAGATGATTTTGGGAATTCCATCCTGGCTTATTCTTGCAATTATCACAACGAATTAAAATTATCCCTTTCTGTGATGCCACCGATTATATCATAAGCTTTTTGATGAAGAAGTATCATCCTTGATTTATGTTTTTATTCAAACCCTGCATCTAATCCACGAGAAGGGTCCATCCTCTCTAATTGTAAAATATATCTCTGTTCAAACTCTTTCTCACCAACTTCACTGCTACAACCCTACTCCAAGGTCCTCCCATCTTTTGTTTGGATTCATCTAGTAGCCACCTAAGTGGTCTTCCTGATTCTGTTCTTATCCCTCTATAGTCTACCCTACAGAATGCAGCCAGAGCTTTGTTTCTAAAACTTATATTTAAGATATTGTCCTTAATAAGCCCCTAGGTAACTTCCTATGAAAAGGATGATAAAAGCCAAACCCCTTAACCACTTACTTCTCTAACATGTTTCTTTTCATTTTTCCCTAGTTCATACACTTTAGAGAAATGGCTTTCCTTTTCTTTCTTAAACATTCTACATTATTCCCAACCAGCGTCTTTACCCTTGGCTGCTCCTCTGCTTGGATTCTCTGCTCCATCGTTTTTGCATGGCCACTTTCTTCTAGTCACTCAGCTCTCAACTCAAACATTACCCTCCCAGGGAGATCTTCCTTGACTCTTTAGATACACTTACCCACCCTTCCCCAGTCACTCTTCCTCATATTTTCCTACTTTAATTTTTTCATAACACATGTTGGTATCATAAATTATCATATTTGTTAATATGTTTATTGTCTATCTCGTCTCACTTGAAGATAAACTCCTTACGAATAGAGACTTTATCCTGTTAATTACTGTATTCTCTCTTCTTGGACCTGTGCCTGATAAATAATAGATGCTTAATAAATATTTTGACTGAATGGTAGAGAGTTTGCTTGTTAATCACTCTCCCTTCAGTGGCTAGCATGATACCAGACACATTCTAGGCACATAAGAAATATTCATTGGTTGAATTATTGTGTGCTCTGAGAATTAATCTTCTTGACAATTATGTGATATTATGGGTCGAATTGTATTCCCCAAAAAGATATGTTGAATTCCCAACCCCTGGTACCTGTGAATGTGATCTTATTTGGAAGCAATGCCTTTGCTGATGTAATTAAGATTAGATCATTCTTTATTAAGGTGGCCTTAATTCGATTAGAGACAGACACGAAGGTAGAATACCATGTGATGATGGAGATAGAGACTGGAGTGGTATGTCTTCATGCAAAGGATTGTTAGTAACATCAGAAGCTAAGAGCATGGAACAGACTTTCCCTCAGAGCTCTCTAGAAAAAAAAACAACTTTGCCAATACCTTGAATTTAGACTTCTGGCCTCCAGAAGAGTGAGAGAATAAATTTCTGTTGTTTTAAATCACACAAGTTGTGCTACATTGTTAGGGAAGCCCTAGGAAACTAATGCATATGGCAAAGAGAAGAAGAAAAGGTTAGGAAAATGAGTAAGGATTAAAATGTGAGATGCAAATTTCCTTTACTACCATTCCCTTTATGCGATGTAAGTGTTCTGGTTTTCCTTATTTACTAGTCATGTGACTTTAGATATACATTTTAATCTCTCTGAGCCTGTTTTCTCACTTGTAAAATGTGGTTATAATGCCCATCCCATAGGGTTATTGTGATATTAATATAGTTAACTTATGTAATGAACTTACAACAGTATCCAGTATGTAGTGAATATTCTAAAAGTATTAGGCATTATTCTTACTCAGGGGCTGAAAACTGTGACTGTGTGTAAAGATTGGTGCTATAGCCATTAGCTACATAAATTCTCCATTTCACCCAACATTTTATTCCTCCAGCAAACATTTTTGAGCTCCAAATATTGTACTGTTCTCACTTTGTTCCAATGCTAAGTCGAGCTCTTCAGTACAGTTCCCTTAGAATCTTCTCTTTTCAAGGATTAAAGAATCTGGTGTCAGATTTCAGCTTAATATAAGGTTCAGCATAATGTAATAAGAATTATTTTCTGTCTAAACTTAGATAGAAATACGCATAAGGTAATAACTTACCTGAGTCTGCATGATAATTCACCAGGAGGGTGTTGATGAGAATCATAAGTAGATCTGGTAAAGCAGGTACATTGCTATCTGTAGTAGATACTGTAATATGCTACACAGGGTCCCTTTCAGAACTAAAGGGCATGATCTCCCAGCAGCTGCAAGTGCTCCTGGCTGTCAGTCTCTTCTGGGAATTGCTTTTGTCTGAAGAAAGCCAACTCACCTTAAGCCATGTCATCTTCCATGGGGAAGCTTTGCATCCAAGATTGGCTGTTGTGAGAGTACAAAGATTCAGTCCCTCCTCCCCAGTTCAGGGCAACTCTGAAGGATCATCCCATATTAGAGTTACCCACGGGGTCAGCTGAGACCTTTTCTGAGTTTGATTAAAGTAACCTTTTCCCTTTGCCCAATCCTATTTACTTCTCTTTCACCCCAGGTTTTGAACCCAAGAGTGTTTCCTAATAGCCTTCTTATATTCAAATCTCTGTGTCAAAGTCTTCTTCAGGGAGGCCAACCTCTAACACCATCTGAAACAAACCAAACAACCTCACACAGGTTGATTAGCTCACATGAGCTTTTATAGCCTAAATACTTTCCAGAAGGAAATTTGAATCTTTGGTCTAAATATCAACAGATGAGCTCATTTGCCACAAGGGGGAAAAAAAAGTAAAAGGGAAAAACAATTGTCCTTAATTTATTCACATAAAAATAAAATGTGAATGCATCCTCCTTTGATTGTATCATTCAACAGTTCAGTCTAACAGTAAAATTTGCAAGTCAAAAATTCTTGCTTTTTATGTTGATAGACACACAAAAATGGATGAGTGAAAGGGAAGCAGAAGATGTCATAACCCTTGCTAACACCACCTTTATATTTCTATGGCACATTGACGTTTATAAAGCCTTTCATATGCTTGCTTTAATTTGAATTTTATTCTAGAGCTGACAGGAGCAAAGAACAGGTATCATTATTCCCTTTTCAGAAATAAGAAAACTGAACTTAGATTTTTTTCCTCAAAGTCCAGTGGAAGAGCTAAGAATCCATGCTGATCTTCTAACCAAAAACCTGTTGCTCCTTGACTCTCCCTCCATAAAACAACAGAACTGTAGAGAAACATATTCTTCATAAAATAATTAGGGAATAATCAAAAGGTCTTGATTACATGAACAGATACCGATTAGATGGTACTGTCTCTGAATTCATTAGCACTGAAGAAAGGTGAGGGGAATGTTGGAAGGGGATTAGTAAAAAGTTTACCTAAGAAGACTTTGTTGTTGCTGCTGTTGTATCCAGATGCTGAAGCTAGCTTTTATTTTCAGGTATTTGTGCTATGTGTTTTACATGCATTAAATAAATTCATCCCAGAAACAACACTGTGAGGTAGGTGCTAAGTAGCATACTGGAAATCAGTGCGATAATTAAGATCAAGCACTGAGGAGGGCTTGCTTTCAAATCTTTTCTCCATGCTTGTGCAATCTTGGTCAATACCTGACATCTCTAAGCATCAGTTTTCTCTTCTACAAAGGGATGAGTAAGTGTATAATCATGCCTACTTCATAATGTTATCATGAAGATTAAGAGAGATTAAGTATGAAAGTACATAGCACATAGTACAACCTCAATAAACAATAGTTGTATCCATTTTACAGATGAAAGAATATCAGCACAACAAGATTGGTAGCTTGCCCCAGAACATAAATGCTTGCTAGTGGCAGTGAATTTTCCAGACTATCAGATCCCCTTAGTCTGATATTTCTTTTGTGATGGAACTTACCATTAGGCCATTTTCCTGACATCTTTAAAAGAGACATTGTTAGGACACACAGGAAGGGATCCCTGTGGCCACATTATAATTGGGACTCAGCTCAATGGGAACTAACAGAGAGATGCTTAATGCTGTGAATTTCTTCTCCAATTCAACAAAAAGCCAACATTTTTGGGGGCCTCTCTCCCCAACGGGTCTCCAGGACTCTAGTTGGCAGCCACTGCCTTAAGCTATTGATGTCACAGGTGTATGGAGAGGAAGGGGACGGCTGGGAGAGAGGAAAGGCAGGGGTCCTTTGTGGATTGACAGATGGATTCAAACTTAGAAAATACAGAAATCCAATTTTTGAAGGATGATTTGTGAAGGACATATGTCATGTCCAATATATTCATTTTCAAAGCACTGTAGCTTTCCAGTATGGAAATGTGGTGCTTGAATCAAACATTTTTTTAATTCTCCAAAAACACCATTATTAAACTGATCTTAATTAACACATTTTCTATTAACTAGAATGATCTGAAACTCCAAATCCATCATGCAAGACATGAAATGAATTGGACTGCACACTAAAAACATGCATACTTCAATGTTGTACATTTGCCTAGATCACCTTTAAAACAATTAAATAGTGAATGTGTAACTAAATCACCACACTGTGTTCTCTGTTTAATTTCAAGGTTGAAGTATCTTTCTATCACAAATGTGGGTAAAACCCTAGAATGCTAGGGGACAGAATGGGAATTAATGGTTCTTTCTGTTTTGCTTTTCACATATTTGGTGGCTTTGCGTAATTTGAATAATTGTAAGCTTCCAGCATGCTGATAAGCCTCACCTCCATTATTCATTTGCATGAAGTGCTTCTCTTGGAAAAAAAAAAATATTCATCATCCCATTCTGCATCAACAAAACTTAGGTCCCTACTAGCTGTCTCTGCTCTCTTTTGCTAAGGAATCTCATCAGTAAATTCCTATGAATCTTTTCCTTTCTGTTCCTCTTATCCTGACCTGGTCTATGTTCTGTTGTTCTTTATTTCACTCGTCCAGTCTGATTACTATACTTTTAACATTTATTTCAGAAAAGACTTTAATAAATATAACCATTATTGGAAGGAGATTGTTAATTCTATGGTTGCTGATTTACTGCAACATCAAAAATGTACACATGCAAATCCACCTGTGATGAAATAGAGACTTATGTCTTAAAGTGGAAAATGTTTCTTCCTTTGTCTTGTCCTATAAGAAAAGCATGATGGTTAATTTTATGTACCAATCTGACTGGGCCATAGTGCCCAGATATGTAGCCAAATGTTATTCTGGCTGTTTCTGTGAGGATCTCTTGAATGAGATTAACATTTAAACTAGAGGATTTTGAATAAAACAGACTGCCCTCCAGAATGTGGGTGGACTTCACTCAATCAGTTGAAGACCTGAATAGAACAAAATACTGACCTCCCCCAAGTAAGAGGGAATTCTGCAGCAGATGGCCTTTGGACTTGAACTGTAGGTTAGGCTACTCTGTGGGTCTCCAGACTAACAGCCCACCCTGCAAATTTTAGACCTGTGAGCCTCCATAATAACCTGAGCCAATTCCTGAAAATAAATCTGTCTCTCTCCTCACACACACACATCCTGTTGCTTCTGTTTCTCTGGAGAACCCTAATACAAAAGACAATCATCAGAGAATGACTATGTCTATTTTACAACTGTAAAAAGAAGGACTAGCTTAGCTTAAATGTCTAGAATGCTTCTCTGAAGAGGTTCAGTCTCCGCAGAACCTGGATGTGGAGGCTAGATCAGGCTCCTCCCTTGGGAACCCCCTCCAGTGGCTTCCATTCCACTTAGAATATACATCATACTCCTGGCTGTGGTCTAGAAAAGTCAGTAGAATCTTCCCTTTGCCTACCTCTCTAACCTCTCCTATTATTGCCCTATGGGGGCTTATTCTCTTTTCCCACCAGAGCTTCAAATTCATCCGCATCTCAGGGCCTTTGCACACCTCTCCCTTGTACACTCTTCTACCATTAAATGAACTTTTTCTCATTATTCAAGTCTTCCTCTCTCAAGAAGATCTTCCCTATCCATGCCACATAGAGAATAAAAACCTTCTTGTCTCTCTTTCTCTAATACTTTACTCTGTTTTATTTTCTTCATAGAGGAAATCAGTATTGGTATTATATTTATTTGTTCATTTTTAATGCCTGTCATTTGGGCACTTAAAAGCCATCTAATTACTTAGTGATCTGAAATCATTTATTAATTTATTTATCAATCAAACATTTTACTGACACCATGTCAATAAGGGGCATTATGATTGAAGACTATTCATAAAGATGGCCACATTCAATAGATGAAGAGAGAGGGGAGCTTGTTATGACCACTAAAGGCAGAGAGATCCAAATTCCATGGGTAAAGTTCAGCCAGAAATGAAAGCTGGAGGAGCAGCTCAGTGGCAAAATGCAGAGAGGGACAAGAAAAGATACTGAAGAGAGAGGGTGACCCAGGCTGTGCCACTGGGAAAGCAGTGCTGAACAAGCCAATCCGGTAAACATGATGATTTGAGATCATGCAGACATGCAAGACAGCAAGGCTCAGGAAGGCAATGGAAAGAGGCATCTGCCTGGAGCAGAAGATAAAATTGATAAATTCATTACTTCCAAAGTTCTGTGTAGTACTGCTGGCAAGGTGATTTTAAATACTATACAGATAGAGTTTTAAAGAAGTTATTAGTTGGGTATTTGCTAATATGTACTAAAACACCTTAATTAATATATCAAATGTTGGTTTTACAATATTATGAGCTAGAACCATGCTAAATTTTAAAAGCCATCAATTTAACAAAAGAATAAGTTGAGTGTGTAACGTTACATCTAATATGCAACCATGCCCCCAAATATTCATGAAATATGCAAAAAAAAAAAGAGTTTAGAATATGAGGTCAAAGAAAATAGAACATATTTTGCCTCCACACTATTTTCCTGAAATTGTCCCTATCTCAACAGATAAATTTGAGACCTGGATCCAAGGCGTGTTGCCTTCTTCCCGTAACCTGCCATCCAAATTCTAACACTTTCCTAACCCTATTGACTCAGGTTTGGTACAAAGCAAGTGGCTTGGACTTAGAAGTATAAACTATGGCTCTGCCACTTATCAGATGCATAACTTACAGGAAGACACTGAACTCCTTTGATTACCAGCCCCCCTTCTGTAAGGGCTGAATAAGTGCCTGTTGAGTCTGCTCTCAGTCCATACCTTCCCAGCCACCTTCTCTGGCCCATCACCATCATGTCATTCCTTCTGCTTTCCACTGCCTCCTCCCCAGTTGCTCTCAACTCCAATGTCTATCAGAATCACCTAGGATCTTGGAAAGATGAAGTATCCTGGAACCATACCCAGAAATTCTGATTCCTATAGGACTGTGGTAGGGTCTGATAATCTGCATTCTAGCAAGCACCCACCTTTGTGTTTCTGAAGCAGAGATGACATATTAGGAAGTACTCCTCGGCTCACAATATTAGCATGAGAGCCACAACAAGAGGTACCATAGGTGTCAAGTTATTATCATTGTTGATAAATCATCTCTGAATCAGGGGCCCCTCCCTTCCCATCCTCTCTGTTTCCTAACTCTCTATTCCTACTATTCATTGTCCCACTTTCTTTTTTCTTTCCTTGGTGGTTTAGTCCAGCCACACATCTTGGCCTCTCCAGCTCATCTATCACATCTTCAATCCTGATACTGTCTTTGCCCTTTCATCCAGATCATAAGGCCCACAAGAGAAAGAAAGGTCATTAGTACTGAAAAAGACACATAATGAGCTACACAGTCCACATTTGACCTTGGATGAAGAAATAGCAGACATCCTTGAACCCAAGAGCTTTGGTCTATAGACTTCTGTGTTTCCAGAGTCTGGAGCAAATCTGGCTAACCCTGGGTAATTGTTCAGCTGCCCCTCGCAGCTGCCTCAAAGCTTGTGTATAGATAATCAGTGATGCACTGCTCAAAAAAGCTAATAAGGTTAATATCTACTTCTGGGGGAAAATATAAGGAGAGGAAAGCAGAGAAGAGCCATAAT
Organism: Phocoena sinus; assembly: GCF_008692025.1. Lineage (NCBI taxonomy): Eukaryota > Metazoa > Chordata > Mammalia > Artiodactyla > Phocoenidae > Phocoena > Phocoena sinus. Next base: position 28,889,100 of record NC_045772.1, on the reverse strand, counting down.
TAAGAGCTTGGAGGTGGTCCTTTTTTCTTTCCCCATGACATAATCTAAAACTGATTAAGGAATCCTTGGCAAGTGCAGGCTGAGATGCTGGGTTTTGAACAGTGTGGTAACAGAACATAAAGAAGGACAGAGATAGCCTTCTCTTCCACCTCCCCTTTGTTGAAGCTTGTTCTCCTCCCCGAAGTCCTCCCAGAAGATCTGAGCACAAGCTCTTTTTATGCATATGCATCCTGCTAAGGCCGGCAGAGTCACAAAACAGCCCGAGAAGACAGTACCCAGCACACAATATGCACATTGTTTTGATTGAGACATTGCTGTTTGAAATGCATTTATTTCTGCCTCTCGTAAATACTCCTCCACAGTAGAAGAAAAGAAATAACAAATGCATTGTAAATAGAGGCCCAGACGTCTGTCTTACACTTAAATTACAGTCACGTTATCCAAATCCTATCCAATCTTTCAATTATAGTCATTAATTGAGGATGTAACCCAGAAACAATGACATCCATGAAATTCTAATGAGTCTCCTGTAGTTAATATAAAAAGGAAACAATGGGAAATGCATGCTGATGCTGGAGTCTAATTCAATTCTGTCGATTAAAATAAAGAACAGCATTTTTGTAACATGTAAATCTGAATCTTTTTCCTCTACCCAGTTTTATTTCTCAGGGTGTGACAGACTCTCTGCATAGATTTGCTTACCTAATAAGTTTATCGAGCTGCGCTCTCTCAATTATGTCCAGAGCACATCTTGAAAAGTCACCAGTGGGGAATATATTTCGCCCAGGGATCCGTCTTTTAGAGAATCTCATATTTCCACATGAAAAGTCCATTCTTTACCTGACTTAAGTGAAAATATCCTTCATATCTTCACTATGACAAAAATAATTATATTAATTATGATTCTGGAAGAGCATGGTGGCAGCCCAATTCTGAATCTTTCTGCTTCTCCCAACAAGACAATGAAAAGAAAAAGAACAAAAAAATCACAAGCTCCAGTTTCACTTAAAAATAGGAGATAGAGAAAGCCCATAAATTTCAAATTATGTGTGCATGCTGCCAAAAGCAACTGAGACCAGCGGAGCCAGGCAGGAAGGCCCCAGGGCAGCCATGATGCAGTAGTTGGGAAGATTGGAGAGTGCTGACACTGCAGAGGCCCATCCCAGAAACCAACAGCAAAATACATATCTACTCTCCAAAAGGTGAGGGTCCTGAACTGTACGCAAGTGCTCTGAACACAGCATTGAAAGACATTTGGACATGAGCGCTGGGGACAGAAGCAAGACTTGAAATTGGCCAGAGATGAGTGCAAAGGAGAGTGTCTTTAGAAAACATCAGTAATAATCTACTTTCTAAAAGTGAGTGGATTACAAAGGACAAGACCTGTGTCCCTCAGTAACAGCAGCTGAGAGAATAAGCTGAGGAGATACAGGGCTGGAGGAAGAAGCCCTCCAGAGCCAACTTAGATTCCAAGTGGCAAAGGAAGGATGCCGACATAGAAGTAGCACACTGTAAGGAAAGATTTTTGAGCCCAGGGCTGATTTTCAATATAAACTCACTCCTGAACACTTTTTTTTTATTTTATAAACTGAAATGGTTGGCTGAGATATCTTTTTTTTTTTTTTTATCTTAGTTCCTCGACCAGGGATTGAACCCGGGCCCACAGCAGTGAAAGTGCTGTGTCCTAACCACTGGACCTCCAGGGAATTCCCCCTGAAATATCTGTTCTTACTGATCAGTTTCCATATTATACCAGTGTCCATACCATTCTAGTGGGAGTTGTGAATCAGGGAAACTATTCCTGCTCTCACCCCATTCCATTCCATGCTCACATCCAGGAACATTTTGCTCTAATCTATATATGACAACCAAAAAACCAAAAAATAGGAAAATAGTGTAAGAAAAAACGTGAAAAATTATACAGAAAATTTCCAATACAAAGCAACATTCACTAAAATACTTCTGTACTATATAGCAAATAATTATAATCCAATATTCCAATAAGAATTTTTAAATAACAGTGAATTATTTGTCCCTATAAGGAAAGATTACAAAGCAGAAGTACAAGAGTCCTGGAATAACAGTCAGACTGTAAGAGGTAATGGCTAGAAAACCAGAAAAGGAAAAAAGAAATTGACAGAACTCAGGAAAAGAAAAGGACAAAGTTATTTCAAAAATGAAAGAAAATGGTGACATGGAAAGTTTAGTAAAGGGTCTCACAAATAGAGGTCAGGAAAACAAATGAAATGGGAACAAATAAATCTTAAATGATGGATATAGTAGACAGGTAAAGGAAATTTTGTATGTGCATAGCTGAAGCTTCCAAGGAAGAAAAACAATGAGAGAGAATTAATACTTTAAAACATATTTTAAAAAATTGTTTGAACTAAAAGATGTGAATCTATATATTGAACCTGTGTACCAAGAAAAACTGGCCCCAGGACATAGCCTAATAAATGTATTGGGCTTTAAAGGCAAAGAAAATTTTATTGGACAGACAAAAACGTCAACCCTCTTATAAAGGAAAAAAAAAATAAGATTAGTATCTGCTATGGGCTAAATGTTTTTGTCTTCCTGAAAACTCATATGTTAAATCCTAACGTCCAGTATACTATCATATTAGGAGGTGGGACCTTTGGTGATTAGGTCATGAGGGCAGAGCCCTCACAGATGGAATTAATGACCTTATAAAAGCAGCTCTAGAGAGATTTCTAGCCTCTTCTTCATGTGAGGATACAACAAGGAAGTCTGCGATCCAGTAGAGGGCCCTCACCCAACCATGCTGGAAACCTGATCTTAGATTTCCAGTCTTCAGAACTGTGAGAAATAAATTTCTGTCATTTACAGACTACTCCAGTCTCTGATGTTCTTTTTATAGCAGCCCAAACAGGCTAAGACAGTATCAGACTTTTCAAACTGTATCTTTTAATGCCAGAAGACAGTGGAGGAACACCTACAAGGTGTTTAAGGAAAGAAAGTATAAGCCATAAAAGAAAATCAGGGTTGGTGATCTTAATATCAGATAAGGTAGAAATAAGACCAAAAAGTGAAGAAAGAGAGAAAGAAAGAAAGAAAGAGAAAGAAAAGAGGGAGGAAGGAAGGGAGGGAGGAAGAAAGAAAGAGACACTTTATAATAGTGAAGATTGTGATTCAAAATGGAAATGTGAAGTAATGATTACCTGTATATCAAATACCATAGCACAACTTTAAAAAAGGAGGAGAAAAAAAAAAAGGAGGAGACTGTGGAGAAAATATGGTCTTTTCAATTGTAGCATTTTAATTAATGCAAACAAAGAGACATTTCTTCTACAGTCAGGAAAAAGGCAAGGATATCCACAGTCAACATTATATTTAACATTATACTGACTCAAAGCCAACACAATTTGCAAGAGTAAAAGTTTAGAGTAAAAAAAAATCTCAAAAATTGGAACAGAAGTGATAAAACTGTTTTTGCTGATTATCTGATTTTATAACTAATTACCCTAAAGAATCAAGCACACAAAAAAGAAAGCGACAGAATTCAATATGGTTGTAGGATATAGAAATCATATACAGAAATCAGTAATATTTATTAAATAATAAACACCCAGTTAGGGTATAAAATGAAAGAAAAGGCCCCATCTATAAAGGCAACAGAAAAAAATGTTAAGGAAAAATCCTCTGGCTCATTGTATTTTCAAAAAATGACTTCAGCAATATCTTTCATCCCACATATTCTTAAAATACGACTTAGACACTCCTCTTATCAAAAGAGGTAGGGTCCATGTCCCTCTGCCTGAAACTAGATGGGCTTGTGACTGTGGTAGAAGTGATACTATATGACTTCTAAAGATAGATTATCAAAGGTGATACAGTTTCCATCTGGTTCCCTTGAGACACTTGCCTTTGGATCCCTGAGCACCATGTAAGATGTCCAAGGCCACCATGCCATGAGTCAGCCCAGATGACATAGGGAGGCCATATATAGGTTTCCAGGTGACAGCCCCAGCTGAGATTCCTGACAACAGTCAGACTCAACTGCTAGATTTGTGAATGAAAATGCTTCCAGATGATTCCTGTCTCTAGCAATTGAGATACCTCAGCCTTTGATTCTTTTCAGTTGATGTCATGGAAAATGGAGCAAGCTGTCGCCATTCTTTTTTTTTCCGAATTCCTGATCCATAGAATCTATGAGCATAACAAAATAGTTGTCTTATACCACTAAGTTTCAGTGATTTTGCAGCATTAATAACTGTTTGAAGTACTTAATAGGAAATATTCAAATCCTTTGCAAGGAAAATTTAAAATCAGTTCTGAAAGACACAAAAATATACTTCATCAAGGGAAAGATAAGCCGTGTTCTTCCTGTTCTAGGATTTTTTGGGTGGGGGAAAGGTATGTTGTTTGTTGATTGTTGTTGTAGTTTGTTTTGTTTGGGGACTAAGAAAAGTGATTCAAAAATGCATAGGACAGGGCTTCCCTGGTGGCGCAGTGGTTGGGAGTCCGCCTGCCGATGCAGGGGACGCGGGTTCGTGCCCCGGTCTGGGAGGATCCCACGTGCCGCGGAGCGGCTGGGCCCGTGAGCCATGGCCGCTGAGCCTGCGCGTCCGGAGCCTGTCCTCCGCAACGGGAGAGGCCACAACAGTGAGAGGCCCGCGTAACGCAAAAAAAAAAAAAAAAAAAAAAAAACTGCATAGGACAAATTAAAAAGTAAAAATATTTTGGAAAGTTATGAAAAAATGGTAGAGATATTATTGGTACTAACCCTACCAAGTATTAAATCATATTACAAATTTATATAATAAAACAGTAGATTTACTAATAGATCAACAAAACAGAATATAAAGTCTACCAATAGATCCAAATATGTATGAAAATTTAGCATATGATAAAGGTAGCATCTTCAAATAGAAGTATATAAGTGCATGGTATTGAGGCAATTGGGCAGCCAGCTAGAAAAAAGACAAAATTGGATCTATACCTCTAATCAAACCATACCTCTAATCAAACACCAGAATACTCTCTAAATGTTTAAAAATGAAATATCAGAAGTAAAACCATAGAAGTACTAGACTAAAACATAAATAAATTCCTTTATAACTTTAGGGGAAGAAAAGTCTATTTAACTGTAAATTTAAAGAACTACAATCCTGAATCCTGGGGAAGGAAAACCACATTCACAGAAAGATAGACAAAATGAAAAGGCAGAGGACTATGTACCAGATGAAGGAACAAGGTAAAACTCCAGGAAAACAACTAAATGAAGTAGCGATAGGCAAACTTCCAGAAAAATAATTCAGAATAATGATAGTGAAGATGATCCAGGACCTCAGAAAAAGAATGGAAGCAAAGATCAAGAAGATGTTAGAAATGTTTAACAAAGACCTAGAAGAATTAAAAAACAATCACCTAGAAGAATGAAAGAACAAACAAACAGAGATGAACAATACAATAACTGAAATGAAAAATACACTAGAAGGAATCAATAGCAGAATAACTGAGGGAGAAGAATGGATAAGTGACCTGGAAGACAGAATGGTGGAATTCACTGCCACAGGACAGAATAAAGAAAAATGAATGAAAAGAAATGAAGATAGCCTAAGAAACCTCTGGGACAACATTAAACGCACCAGCATTCGCATTATAGGGGTCCCAGAAGGAGAAGAGAGAGAGAAAGGACCCAAGAAAACATTTGAAGAGATTATAGTCAAAAACTTCCCTAACATGGGAAAGGAAATAGCCACCTAAGTCCAGGAAGCAAAGAGAGTCCCAGGCAGGATAAACCAAAGGAGAAACATGCCAAGACACATAGTAATCCAATTGAAAAAAATTAAAGGCAAAGAAAAATTATTAAAAGCAACAAGGGAATAATGACAAGTAACATACAAGGGAACTCCCATAAGGTTAACAGCTGATTTCTCAGCAGAAACTCTACAGTCCAGAAGGGAGTGGCACAATATATTTAAATTGATGAAAGGGAAGAACCTACAACCAAGATTACTCTACCCGGCAAGGATCTCATTCAGATTCGATGGAGAAATCAAAAGCTTTACAGACAAGCAAAAGCTAAGAGAACTCAGCTCCACCAAACCAGCTCTACAACAAATGCTAAAGGAACTTCTGTAAGTGGGAAACACAAGAGAAGAAAGAGACCTACAAAAACAAACCCAAAACAATTAAGAAAATGGTAATAGGAGCATACAAATCGATAATTACCTTAAATGTGAATGGAATAAATGCTCCAACCAAAAGACACAGGCTCACTGAATGGATGCAAAAACAAGATCCATATATATGCTGCCTACAGGAGACCCACTTCAGACCTAGAACACATACAGACTGAAAGTGAGGGGATAGAAAAAGATATTCCATGCAAATGGAAATCAAAAGAAAGCTAGAGTAGCAATACTCATATCAGATAAAATAGACTTTAAAATAAAGAATGTTCCAAGAGACAAGGAAGGACATTACATAATCATCAAGGGTTCAATCCAAGAAGAAGATATAACAATTATAAATATATATGCACCCAACATAGGAGCACCTCAATACATAAGACAACTGCTAACAGCTATAAAAGAGGAAATCAACAGTAACACAATAATAGTGGGGGACTTTTAACACCTCACTTACACCAATGGATAGATCATCCAGACAGAAAACTAATAAGGAAACACAAGCTTTAAATGACACAATAGAATGGATAGATTTAATTGATATTTATAGGACATTCCATCCGAAAACAGCAGACTACATTTTCTTCACAAGTGCATGTGGAACATTCTCCAGGATAGATCACATCTTGGGTCACAAATCAAGCCTTGGTAAATTTAAGAAAATTGAAATCATATCAAGCCTTTTTTCTAACCACAATGCTGTGAGATTAGAAATCAATTACAGGGAAAAAAAATGTAAAAAACACAAACACATGGAGGCTAAGCAATACATTACTAAATAACCAAGAGATCACTGAAGAAATCAAAGAGGAAATCAAAAAATACCTAGAGACAAATGACAATGAAACATGAAAATCCAAAACCTATGGGATGCAGCAAAAGCAGTTCTAAGAGGGAAGTTTATAGCAATACAAACAAGAAAAATCTCAAATAAACAATCTAACTTTACACCTAAAGGAACGAGAGAAAGAAGAACAAACAAAACCCAAAGTTAGTAGAAGGAAAGAAATCATAAAGATCAGAGCAGAAATAAATGAAGTAGAAACAAAGAAAACAACAGCAAAAATCAATAAAACTAAAAGCTGGGTTCTTTGAGAAGATAAACAAGATTGATAAATCTTTAGCCAGACTCATCAAGAAGAAAAGGGAGAGGACTCAAATCAGGAAAATTAGAAATGAAAAGGGAGGAATACAAAACATCATAAGAGACTACTGCAATCAACTCTATGCCAATAAAATGGACAACCTGGAAGAAATGGACAAATTCTTAGAAAGGTATAACCTTCCAAGACTGAACCAGGAAGAAATAGAAAATATGAACAGACCAATCACAGGTAACAAAATTGAAACTGTGATTTAAAATCTTCCAACAAACAAAAGTACAGGACCAGATGGCTTTACAGGTGAATTCTATCAAACATTTAGAGAAGAGCTAACACCCATCCTTCTCAAACTCTTCCAAAAAATTGCAGAGGAAGGAAAACTCCCAAACTCATTTTATGAGGCTACCATCACCCTGATGCCAAAATCAGACAAAGATATTACAACAAAAGAAAATTACAGACCAATATCACTGATAAATATAGATGTAAAAATCCTCAACAAAATACTAGCAAACAGAATCCAGCAACACATTAAAAGGATCATACACCATGATCAAGTGGGATTTATCCCAGGGATGCAAGGATTCTTCAACATATGGAAATCAAATCAATGTGATACACCATATTAACAAATTGAAGAATAAAAACCATATGATAATCTCAATAGATGCAGAAAAAGGTTTTGACAAAATTCAACACTGATTTATGATAAAAACTCTCCAGAAAGTGGGCATAGAGGGAACCTACCTCAACATAATAAAGGCCATATACAACAAAACCACAGCAAACATTCTCAATGGTGAAAAACTGAAAGCATTTCCTCTAAGATCAGGAACAAGACAAGGATGTCCACTCTCACCACTATTATTCAACATAGCTTTGGAAGCCCTAGCCACATCAATCAGAGAAGAAAAAGAAATGAAAGGAATACAAATTGAAAAAGAAGTAAAACCATCACTATTTGCAGATGACATGATACTATACGTAGATAATCCTAAGGATGCTACCAGAGAACTACTAGAGCTAATCAGTGAATTTGGTAAAGCTGCAGGATACAAAATTAATGCACAGAAATATCTTGCATTCCTATACACGAACAACAAAAGATCAGAAAGAGAAATTAAGGAAACAATCCCATTCACCACTGCAACAAAAAGAATAAAATACCTAGCAATAAACCTACCTAAGGAGGTAAAAGACCTGTACTCAGAAAACCATAAGACACTTATGAAAGAACTCAGTGATGACACAAACAGATGGAGAGATATTCCATGTTCTTGGATTGGAAGAATCAATATTGTGAAAATGAATATACTACCCAAAGCAATCTACAGATTCAATGCAATCCCTATCAAATCACCAATGGCATTTTTTACAGAACTAGAACAAAAAATCTTAAAATTTATGGAGACACAAAAGACCCTGAATATCCAAAGCAATCTTGAGGGAAAAAACTGAGCTGGTGGAATCAGACCCCCTGACTTCAGACTATACTACAAAGCTTCAGTAATCAAGACAATATGGTACTGGCACAAAAACAGAAACATAGATCAATGGAACAGGATAGAAAGCCCAGAGATAAACCCACGCACTTATGGTCAACTAATCTATGACAAAGGAGGCAAGGCTATACAATGGAGAAAAGACAGTCTCTTCAATAAATGGTGCTGAAAACTGGACAGCTACATGTAAAAGATTGAAATTAGAACACTCCCTAACACCATACACAAAAATAAACTCAAAATGGATTAAAGACCTGAATGTAAGACCAACACTATAAAACCCTTAGAGAAAAACCTAGGAAGAACACTCTTTGACATAAATCACAGCAAGATCTTTTTTGACCCACCTCCTAGAGTGAAGGAAATAAAAGCAAAAATAAACAAAGGAGACCTAATGAAACTTAAAAGCTTTCACACAGCAAAGGAAACTATAAACAAGACAAAAAGTCAACCCTCAGAATGGGAGAAAATATTTGCAAACGAATCAATGGACAAAGGATTAATCTCCAAAATATATAAACAGCTCATGCAGCTCAATATTAAAAAAACAAACAACCCAATCCAGAAATGGGCAGAAGACCTGAATAGGGATTTCTCCAAAGAAGACATACAGATGGCACATGTAAAGCTACTCAACATCACTAATTATTAGAGAAATGCAAATCAAAACTACAATGAGGTATCACGTCACACCAGTCAGAATGGCCATCATCAAAAAATCTACAGACAATTAATGCTGGAGAGGGTGTGGAGAAAAGGGAACCCTCTTGCACTGTTGGTGGGAATGTAAATTGATACAGCCACTATGGAGAACAGTATGGAGTTTCCTTACAAAACTAAAAATAGAACTACCATATGACCCAGCAATCCCACTACTGGGCAATATACCCAGAGAAAACCATTATTCAAAAATACACATACACCCCAACGTTCATTGCAGCACTATTTACAATAGCCAGGTCATGGAAGCAATCTAAATGCCCATCAACAGACGAATGGATAAAGAAGATGTGGTACATATATACAATGGAATATTACTCAGCCATAAAAAGGAACGAAATTGGGTCATTTGAGTCTCTAGGATGGACCTAGAGACTATCATACAGAGTGAAGTAGTCAGAAAGAGAAAAACAAATATCGTATATTAATGCATATATGTGGAACCTAGAAAAATGGTACAAATGATCCAGTTTGCAAGGCAGAAATAGAGACACAGATGTAGAGAACAAGCATATAGACACCAAGGGGGTAAGGCAGTGGCTGGTGGGGAATGAACTGGGAGATTAGGATTGACATATATACACTAATATGTATAAAATAGGTAACTAATAACCTGCTGTATAAAAAAATAAAATTAAATTAAATTAAAAAAAAATGAATAAAGACATATATTTTGCTGGATATTTCCAAACTCCCTTAGAATGGCATTTTGCATACCCACCAGCAGTAAATGAAAGTGCCTGTTTCCCCAGAGTCTTGCCAAAAGTTAATGGTGTAAGTCCTTGATGTTTGGCATGCTGGTGAATGAAAAATATTATCTCACTGTGGTTTTCATTTGTAAATCTGTCATTATGAGAGTTTAAGCATCTCGTATGTTTTGGGGCTATTTGCATTATTTTTATTGAGTTGTCCATTATTAGGCATCTTTTCCCTCATTTTAAAGAAATTTTATAAGGAATTTTAATATTTGTTTTATAAATTGAAAAATATTTTCCTGATTTGTAATTAATTATTGCATTTTATTTATTTGGTTTTTTAATGCAAAAAGTTTTTAGACTATTTTAGGTATACATTTTCAATTTCTCAAAGAGAACATGGCAATTAGAGAATATGAGAGAAATAAAATTCTCTTTAATATATTAGATAATCCAAACAAAACCCTGAGTCCACAAAATTTATAGCCCCTAGAGTGTTATCTTCATCACAGCAGGAACTTTGCCAAGCTTCCCCATGGATATGTCCTTACTATGTGGAAGTATGTTAGGAAAAATCAATAATTTTTAATCAGTCCATAACATATTGCCAGTGTTTTATTTATGTGCAAAGAACACTAGGAAGTTATCTTTTGCAAATTCTTTCTACCTTAATAAAAAAAAAACCTTTAATTTTATTCTTTTACTCTATTAGTGAAAGTATAAACTGGAACCATTTTCCTAGAGGAAAATGTGAAGTATCAGTTAAACTTTCATTGTGCATATATTTGATTATAAACATTGACTCTAGAGTACCACTCACCTATATGCACAAAGAGGCATGCCCAGGATGTTGGTTACATAGCTGTTGATAACAGCAATAAAACTGAGAATGCTCTAAGTTTCATCAAGAGGGTATCATATAAAATATCATGCAACAATTAAAGGAATTCTATATATCATATGGAACTCTCTGAGACATATTTTCAAGTGAAAAATTATGTGGGAGAACAATATGTACAGTAAAAACCGTTATGCTTAAATACCACATATATATATTTTTTCATTTCCCTCCTTCAGCTTTTCCAAATAGTTGATGGTAACTTTATCTTTCCAGTAGCTCCAGATCTTTAAAAAATGGCTCTCTGTCCTTTCCTTTCTCACATCTGATTTGTCAATAAGTCTTCTTGGCTTTAGCATCAAACTAGCTTCTGAATTTTTCCACTTTGTACAATCTTCATATTATAACATCCTGGTCCAAAAGCACATCATCTCCTACTATGATTTTTGGAAGTCTCCTGACTCTGTTTCCATCCTTCCCTTCCCTATTGTATATTCTCAAGACAGTAATTAAAATAATCCTGTTAAAGTGCTGATCAGATAATTTCATCCTCCTGCTAAAAACCTTCAAAATAACAAGTGAAATTTCAAATTATTCCTTTAACATACAAGGCCCTACACAGTCCAGCCCACTCCCACCTACCTCTCTGACTTCATCTCCTAGTACTCTCTTCCTTATGGAACTTGATTGCAAAAAGTCCAGCCTCCCTGATGCTTCTGGAATGTACTAGCTAGGCTTCCTCTTCAGGGTCTTTCCCACTGCTTCTCAGTCTGCCTGGCTGTCTTTTCCAAAGACACCAGCATGCTTCACTACCTCACCTCTGTTAGATCTTTATTCTAAATCCACGATGTAAATGAAGATTCCCCTGTCTACTCTGGGAGAATTATGCTGCCAAAATTCTCTCTTTCTCAGCTATTTTCTCCTTAACATGAATTACCTACATGAATTTAACCTACTTTAGCACTAGATAAAATATGTATTTACTTATTTTGCCTACTGTTGTTTTCTACACACACACACACACACCTCACAACACATACATGTTCCTAAGCACTGTCGAAGGCTGTGATTTTTGTTTATTTGCTAACTATATTTACTACACTTAGAGTAGTGCCTTCCATTAGAGCCAAGGCTCAATACATTTGTTGAATAAATAATTGATTGAATGAATAAATGAAGTAGGTGAATAGATGGATAGCAAAAACAAGTTAATCTTTTTCTGTAAAGCCCTATTACATTGAAGGGTTATTTTTCCATCACCACTCCTAGCCCTAAAGCCCTTTTATTTCACATTTGCAACTTGACTGATGAATTCATATTTACAGCTCTTAAATTACAATTACTGAATTTTTTCTTTTAAACTAGTCACAGTGAGAAACAAAGAAACAAAAAACCCTTATTTGGTTCAAGAAAGAAAAAAATAGTATCATACAATGAAAATAACTAACATTTATTTTAAGTGTTTACTAAGCCCTAGGTGCTAGAGCTTTGTAAGTATCAACTTACCAAATTCTCATAAAAACCTTGAGCAAAGACACATAGCTATTACATGTAGGACATAGATTCAAATACAGAAAATCTATACCCAGAACCAATGTGCTTAGCACCATCACAATACTGTCTCTATATTCTTATGTTGTAGAAAGTATTACTACTTCCATTTTAAAGATGGGGAAATTGCACTAGATTTTAAGAACCTTCCACTTTTATAAAGCTGATAAGTATAACCAGAGCTAAAGCCAGGCTTTTACCCATAGTGTATACTAACTCTCACTGTGTAATTCTTTAAAAAAAAAAAAAAAAAGACGAAAGTTGTAATATGCTTTAGCTAGATAAATCCATCCATCCGCTTATCCATCTATTTATTCATCTGGGTAGTCATCATATATTTATTGAGTAGCAATTATGGCAGCAGATTCTATGCTTGTCAATGGGTATACAAAAGTGAACAGGACAGACATAATCCCCATCTTCAGGGAGTTTATAATCTAGGAAGGTAATATTTGGGAGTATTTAAGAAGCTGGGAACATGACCACCATTCCATACATTCAAGATAAGCTATTTATTATGAGAGCATATTTTGGTGCCCAAAAGACTTATTTAAATTATAACTACCTACAAATTTAAAAATTTTTACATAAGCAGCTACATTAGTAACACATTTTGTGCAATATTAATGACCTTTTTGATATTTACAGATCGAGGATTAACATCACAGAGAACCAAACAGTAATTAGAAAAAACAATATATGATTTTATTTCTAGTTTAAAAATTCTTAACTGGAAACAACAGACTTCTGAGAAATTGCATTTTCAAGCCCTGAGTACATCTATTTTCAGAGCTTTTTCACTCATGAAAAATTAGCTGCCTTTCTTTGGTAAGCTCTGAAAATGGGCATTATAAATACAGTAGAATGACACATGATTCCTATGAAAAGAAAAGCAAATAAATAATTCCCCTTCAGCTAAGGGGATCCATAAGTAAACAGTTCACATAAAGCCATGTGCAATTATAGTTATTCTAGTACTTTGGAACTCTTCTAAATGTTTATGTTCTTGCAGGGGTCAAGAGTTGAGCAGGAATTACATATGCTGTCTTCCTACATAATCATATAGAGGCAATCTTATTTCTAATACTGTCCCACGGTTTGGTGAAATGTGGAGGCTAAGCATCTGTCATCAATAATGCTGTCGAGAAGATTTGGAAAGCGTTTGATCGGGTTTTGGCAGTGTGTTATCTGTTAAAATATTGTTGGAGGCAAACCTGGGAAGTTTTGATGCATTTAAAGGAGACACAAATGTCTCAGCACATGGGCGGCCTGATACTGGGATAGCGAAGTGTTTTATTTAGTAGAGGCACAGATTTCAGTGCAAGTCAATAAAGAAAAGAAGTATTGCTGTGTTTGTATATTCAAGCATATCCGCTAGGCTCCACAATAGGGCACTTTTCAGCTCTCTGAAAAGATGGCATTGGGAAGGAGCATCTGTTGAATGCATTAAGGAAAACTCCTTTTGCACTGAAGGAGAAACTGAAGCATAGGAGAGATTAGAGGAAGGGCCTGATTGGAAATTAGGCATTAAAAGACATAGAAGTAAGGTTCTGCTTATCAGTCAAAGGAAAATGGGTTTGATAATATTATGCTGTTTCAGCTCCCACGCTGTTAACATTAGGTTGGAAGAAAAGAGAGAAAAGTTGGGGTTGGGTCCAGGTGGGGAAAAAAGGAAGGGGTATGAAGGATGACGAGTCTAATTAAAGATATGACACAGGTCATTTATAAGAAGGGCTTGATGAAACTATCAGGGAACATTTCACATTCCAGCCTCTGGAAATCAGCCAAACTAAGCTGACCATGGATATCAAACACCTGCCTTGGGATCTAGTGGGCTTGTCTTTCAAAGGGTTTCTGGGTTTGTTTCTCAAGTCCTTTCGAAGCTGAGGAAATTCACCAGATGCATCTGTGTTAGTCAGCAAGTCTAATAAACACCCAAGCACAAAGGTTTCAAACCAAACTGATTTTTGCATACAGAAATACTGACAATAAGGGGCTAGTTTAATCTGTATCTACCATAGTATACCAATGGAGTGTGATTCTAAGCAGTTTTTATTTAAACATGAAAGAAAATTTTGGGTGGGAAAGGTAAGGTGTGAGAGAGAAAAATTATGCCAACTGAGGATTTCCCTCCATTCATAATACTTTTGAGAGAAACGGTTTAGACTTTTTTAAAAAATGACTTGGACTGAACAAAGAACCCTAGTATTAAAATTTTTTTAAAAAGTGAAACCCTTTTTAAAAAATTAATTATCTGTGGAATGAAGGAAAGTCTGTGCCTGATTGTTTTCTTTCTACAAACAAGGTAACAATTCTGGTATCATACTATAGTGAGGTTGTCCTATCAGAATTCAAACAGAAGCAAATGCTTAATGCGAGGTTACAAGTTAAAACTTAATTTGAATTTTTAAAAATAGCATAAGATATATATATATATGCATGTATGTACATATATAGGTAATAATTACTCCTTGAATGAGGCATCTTTCTTCCTGGAAATTTACAAGAAAGAGATAAACACTCATCAATCTGTATTGATTTAATGAAGCCTGATTGGAAGATGAGAAATGACTTAAGTGACTTCAGGAATATGGGCCCTTTTATATTTATATTTTTATTTTATATCACTTTATGCTCAGTTTATCATTTATGCTTGTAGGTCTTTTATATATTTATTAATATATTTCAGTGAAATGTGTGTCTGTTTCTTGATCCACTTGTAAATCAGAAATTCTTTTGCCACTGATAAAAAGAATGAAGATTATTTCATCTACATCTTTGAAGTGCATTTGATTGCCAAATTATTAGTAATGATCTAAAGAGAGAACTGCATGAGAGAAGATAGGAATTGTCTTCATCATCAATCTTTCACATACTCAAAGGGGGAAAAGAAAAAAAAGAATGTTTTCTTTCAACATTTAGTATATACCTAGGGACATGATGCTTTATCAAGAAAGGGCAAGAGGAATTCAGTGCCATCAGTGGAAAACAGAAAGTACTGAGGAAAAACCAATGTCTTATGAAAATGATGTGTGAAACACACACACACACACACACTCACACACTCTCTTTCCTTTCTTCCTGATTGACTCTCCTATCTTATTAACACAATTCTGAGACAAATTCTTAAATAATAAGCAGGACTGTGCTAAGAAATAGATTGATTTTTGTCTTGTTTTAGATTAAGGCTTAAAACATACATACATATTCCAAAATAAATCCACTAATGCCCCCTATATCATGTGGTCCAGTTCCAGGCCAAACAAAATTTCTTTTGAGATCTTTTTGAACCACTATTTTCTTTCATAAGCAAGGAAAACCCAGAGTTGGCTCTAACTACGTATATATTTGCATATGTTATAGCTCAAGACAGAATGCTAGCAACTCTTCTGCAGGGAAGCATAGTTAGCAAACTCAAAAACAACATTTTTATTCTCTTAAGTAATTAATTAATGCCTCTGTCTTGATTATAGCTTTAGTAAATGAAGATACCTTTTATTTTTACCTATATATTTGAACTTTTCCCATGTCCTATATCCTAGAATCAAAGTAGATATGTTTGTTTAAACAATAAGCAAACAAAAAATACCCTAGGAATACACATATAATATCATTACATCAAGAAATATAAGCCATCTAAAAAAATTTAATAGTTGAATTATATAATAATACATTATTGTGCATTACTTTTTAAACTGTCGGAACTGCAGAGAAACATAATTCCTATTTTTTTTCCAGTGGTAAATTAACAAGGGGAAGTGAATAAACTGAAGCAATTAGGCAGACAGAGCAGGCTTTATTAACATGACAGTTAATGTTCATTGAGCACTTACTATGTGCCAGGCACTGTGTTAAGCCCTTTACACGTTTTCATTGTAAATCATGTAATCCTCACAACAGCAATCATATAAGGTAGGTAGTTTGACCTCATTCTAAAATAAAGTCACAGAAACCCAAGAGACCAAGTAACTTGACCATGGTCACCCAGCTGCCAGAGCCAGGATTCAAACTCACACTTAGAGTGACTTCGGGACTACTGGGTCACAAACACACCTTCACAAACAAAGATTTCCAAATCTAAGCTCATGAGGTTTATTTATAAATATTTGTGTGTTACTGTGTTTTAGAAACTTTTGTGTGGAAAGAGAACCAATGAAATGTTTCATGTGATAAGAAGTACGTGTTGACTGTTGTATTCATCATGGCTCTCCAGAGAAACAGAACCAGTGGGATGTGCACATAGAGAGAGATTTATTTAGGAACTGGCTCATGAGACTGTGGAGACTGCCAAGTCCAAAATCTTCAGAGTAGGTCAGCAGACTGGGGATCCAGGGAAGAGTTACAGTTCGTGTCCAAAGGTTATCTTCTGGCAGAATTTTCTCTTCCTCAGGTAGCATGAATCCTTTTCCTATTAAGACCTCTGCTGATTGGATGTGGCCCACCCTCGTTATGAAGGATAAACTTCTTTATTCAAAGCCTGCCGATTTAAATGTTAATCTCATCTTTAAATATCTTCGCAGAGACATCTATCTGGGTACAGTGGCCCAGCCAAGTTGACATATAAAATTAACCATCACAATTGTACACTTGTATGTGTTTGTATATTTATATGTTATGGTTGAAAACAAATTAGTAAAATTCTTAATAGGGAAGAAGAATTAGCCAACTCTGAAACAATACTTACTGAGCACCTGCTCTTTACTGGATATCGAACTACAACTAAGGTCCCAAGTTTAGAAATTTCCATAATCTGGGTGGGACAGTTCAGGGAAACAGAGACAGCTATGTAATGTATTCAAACAACTATGCTACACTGTGCTGAGTTTTAATGAAGAGGTTGTGACAGAGTTCTGCAAGAAGATGGGAGAAAGAGTAATGGATTCCTTGATGCCCACCCCAGGATCTGAGAAGAATCTCAGAGAGGAGACACTTGAGCCCCATTGTGGAGGAAGAGGACTCCACCAGGAGGAGAAAGCTGAAGAAGAAAGATATGAAAACACAAACATAGAGATAGGGTTTAAGGATTTTTAGGAAATCTAGTGAAGTTGGAGCATGGCGTTCATGATGGAGAGAGATTGGAACAACTTTATAAGTCATGGTATAAAATTAGGGCTTTATCTTTAAGATAATGGAAAACTGTTGAAGTTTCCAGCTGAGGGAATGATCCCAGATGTGCTTCAGAAAGGTCCTATTAATGGTGGAAGAAGAAACAAAGTGGAGAACAGGGCTATGGAGGCAGGAAAACCGTTTAAGAGAGATAGTTGAACTTTTGAACCAAGAGAACAAGATTGGGGAGCAAACTGGGAGGAAAGACTAAAAACTGACCTTTTGAATTAAAATTGATATGCATTTAGTTATGTGTAATTTATAAGGGAGAAGGAATTCTTTCATTCAACAAATATATGTTGAGTACCTACTATGTATTGGACTATAAAGATGAATAAGAGGATATAAACAAACAATCACAGTGTGTGATAAATATAATAATAGAAGAAAATGTAAAACATGAAATGAACTTGAGAGAGAAGAGTTAAGAGGGACCAAACAGAGAAGATTATACCCAGGCTGGTTGTGATAGATGGCTAATAGCATGAGAAGAAAGGCTGGTAAGTAATTCCAAACAAAGGGGTAGAATTCAAAAACGCACTTAGGTGTGAATGAAACTTGTGCTCAGGAGTCACAGAGGGTCAGAAGTATAAAGAATGCAGGAACAGAATAAGAAAAGGAAGAAAAGCCAGGTTGGTAAGAGCTTTGTATTGTATTGAAAGACATTAATCAGAGAAATAGTGTGGTCTCATATTTCTGGCAGAAGCACAGAGGGTGGATTTGTGGGGAAAACTAGTTGAGAGTTGTATTAGTTTCTTAGAACTGCCATAACAAATTACCCCAAATTTTGTGGCTTAAGGAATTTAATTTAGGCATCAACAGGGCTACGCTCCCTCTGAAAGCTCTAGGGGAGAATCTTCCTTGCCTCTTCCAGCTTTTGATGGCTCCTGGCATTCCTTGGCTTGTGGCAGCATCACTCTGATCTCTGCCTCCATCTTCACATGGTCCGCTTCCCTGTATGTGTCTATGTGTATCTTTTTCTGTCTCTTATAAGACATTCACACCCGAATCTAGAATTACTTCATCTTGATTCTTACTTCAAGTACATTTGTAAAGACCCTATTTCCAAATAAAGGCAAATTCTGAGGTTCCAGGGGGACATGCATTTTTGTGAAACACTATTCAAACTACCACAAGAGGTGATTGCAATAACACAGGCAGAGGAGTGTGAGGCTCTCAGATAAAGGAGAACAGAGGAAATAAAGAGGTAGGTGGGAAGGAGGTCACAGTGACAGGAAGTCATGTTTGGAGGAAGCAGAAGAAGAAGTGAAGTTAGAAGTTGAGGACAACTCCAATATTTCTGGCTGGGGAAACCAGGTGGAGTTTGGCACCAGTGGTTGAGATAGGAACTATATGAGTAAGAACAGATTTGAAAGATGAGTTCTGAGGTGTGGAGAACTTATAAAAAGTTCAGTTTCACACAAGGTAAAGTGCTTTGAGTGAGGCTATCCTCAAGGGGAAAGCAAAAGTTTAACAGTGACTTAGATGGCTGGATGCATGGTGGTAATGCAATTAACTGTAGTTGGATGAACAATGAAATAAAGATTTTTTTTTTAAGAAAATAGGGTTAGTTTTGAAAATCTTAAGTTTGAAAAGTAGATGATGTATATATGCAAGGCAAGAAGTAGAGCACAAAGCAGGAAATAGGCATTTGGTGCTCTGGAAAAGAACTGACAATGTTTAGCAGTTTAACAGCAGAAGGCAAATGTCTCACAGGAGACCAAGACACGTGGAAAACAACGATGAGAGAACAGTGCCAGTGAAGTTAAGAAAGGAGTTTCAGTAAGGGAAGGTCAGTAGTATTAAAACTTCAACAAGATTGGGAATTAGGGATGATCTCTTCACATGTTAGAGATCACGGTTTATCTCTGACCAAGTGGTTGAATTGCTGCACAGGTGCCCACGCCATGCTGCCATCACGTGAAGAGTAATAAAGACTTAGGGAGTGGAGATGCACGATACTATTACGTAAGAAATCAAGTTGTTAATTTGGATTGCAAGATCCCAGGTAAAAAACTATTTAAGTATACATGCAAAGAAAAGACTAGAAATATACATATCAACTATAGAAAGGTACGAACATACTTATTGCTTTATTTACTAGTGCCAGTTATTATAAGGGGTTTACATGCGCTTACATTAACCTCTTTAATTTTCACAAAAATCCCCTGAAGGGCTGCTTTTATACACTTTGCATAAGGGGAAACGAACAGAGGTGAGGTCACTTGGCCAAAGACACGCCTGATGTGTGACTGAACCAGGACTCAAACCTTGAGTCTGTTTCTGGAGGCTGCTCACTTAAGCCAACAGTATCCTGCCTTCCATCATCTTAGCATTTTTCTCTACCTGGTGGGATTACAAGGGTGTTTATTTCTCTTCTTATAACTCTTAAGCATATTTTCCAAATTTTCTACATCCATTTTATAATTTAAAAGATCCAAGTCAAATCTTTTTAAAGAAAGTAGAGCTAATGAATGTCCTTCTTGTGGGATATGGAGGGAAGAGAAGATTGTAGTAATTTGATGAGTAACATTTAAGAAAAGCATTGATTTTTCTCAATTTTTCTTTAGGATGACTTACTCCCCTCTGAAGGCTAAGGGGGTATAGATTCAGTGGAGAAAGAGAGGTCAAAAATATAAGAAAGAAAAGATAAGGGAGCATGCAGAGTGTAAAAGGGAGCAGCGGAAGATGAGTTGTAAGAGCTGAGTGATAGTGTTCCTGCAGGGCAATTGTGGAAGAATGCTCTAAGCTGAGTGGAAGAGTTCAGAGAGGCACTGGGGTATGAAACAGCCAGCCGTGTCCATGGATTACAAGGAGCTAAGATCAGCAGCATGAGAGAGGATATTTAGAAAATGAGTAATAGCCTTGCAAGGGATAAAGATAGCATCACAGGAAAAGAACTGGGGACACTTAGTCCAAGGTATACATTTTGAGGTAGAGGGGACAGGAGTCGAGGAAATCCATGATTTTGCATGTCTCTTTTTTTACTGGATAAATAAGTTGCTAGATCTCCCGATAGAATCAAGAAGGCAGTGGTTTGGTTGAAGGTGAACATGTGAAAACTTTGGAAAAACCTTCAGATGGAAGGGGGAAGTGAGGCGCCTGGGGATGGACGAATGTGAATGGCTGAGTAGAAAGAGGGTCCATTCTTCCCACTCTAGCAGTGGTTTGTTCACTTTGGAGCAAACTTCCTGAAAGTAGGAATTCTGTCGTTTTCACTCTGTGGCCAATGCTTAAAACACAATCCAGGACAAGGTAGCTGCTATTAATGTAAATGATTAGAGTGGAGTTTCTCTAACCATTGTCAGCTTATGGAGTAAATGGGGCCAGAACTGGCAGGGACCCTGAGTTCACCGGTGTTTGCTTCTACCTGCTGAATAGAAACTTTCCAGCCACTTAATTTGCAAGTTGTGAGAGTCGTGAAGTGCCCAAGAAACTAGCCACAATTCTTATAAAAGATTCAAGTTAAACATGTGTGAGGTAGAATGAGCCCTGTCACTGTTCTCAGGGCAGAAGTCTGAGCTAACATTTCTTGGTCCTTTGACAACCAAATATTATGGAAGTCTACTAAGCAGGCTGACTGGCCTAATTTGATTTTCTACTTCTTTTCCACTGCGTGTAATATAATCAGTTTCAAAGAAACTTGTCCACCTCTACCTGATTCCACTGCCACCAGCATGTTTAGAAATTATTGAGAGGGCCAAAATAATGTTTTGATGGCAAGGCTGGTTGACATGAAGTCAAAACAGATGACTTAATATATTTTTACTGTTTTCCTCCACACGATGTCAATCAATTCACTTGACTGGTGTAGGAACTGTGTGTGTGTGTGTGTGTGTGTGTGTGTGTGTGTGTGTGTTAGAGAAGGGGTGGTGTATCAAGCAAACAGTTTTGTTGTCCTTCTCTTTAACTAAATTGGTGAAATTAATGATCAAGTCACTGTGGGGTGTTTTTGAAAAGCCAGGCTAAGTTGGGGAAGTGGAATTCTGTGACTCCTGGATGATGTAGCTTAGTTCCTTTAAAAGGCATTTGTGGGCTTCCCTGGTGGCGCAGTGGTTGAGAGTCTGCCTGCGGATGCAGGGGACCACCGGTTCGTGCCCCGGTCCGGGAAGATCCCACATGCCGCGGAGCGGCTGGGCCCGTGAGCCATGGCCGCTGAGCCTGCGCCTCCGGAGCCTGTGCTCCGCAACGGGAGAGGCCACAACAGTGAGAGGCCTGCGTACTGCAAAAAAAAAAAAAAAAAAAAAAAGGCATTTGTGAGGTTAATAACTACTTGAACTTTGTAGGACGGTTTTCTGAGCAATATTGGACGCTACATATAGATTAAGGTTCTTCTATTAGCAGATGGCCATAAAAGCCTTCTGCTAATAAATATTTATTAAATTTGACTTATTTGAATTTGCAGCCAGGGCCCTGGTCCTAAACTGTAAGCCTTCAAGGAAAACACTGGAAAAGACATTCTAATTAAACATGCCACTCGAAGAAATCATCACATCATGCCTCGAGGAATGTATGCTTCTGATGCTTATGAGGTCCCAGAGATAACGAGAGCTTCCTGAAACATGCCATATCTCTAGATCAGTGGCACTGATTCAGTCTCCAAACAACAATGAACTTTTTAAAAAGTTTACAATCTCCCTTAGAAGAGAAGATAAATGTTTTCCATAACAAGGTACAGAGACCTTGGGCGTTGATTTATGCCTTTTCCTTCTCAAAAAGCTGGAGGTGGGTGGGGCTGAGTATAGAGGGTTTTACTTTGGAAATGGATTCAATTCAGATGTGTCACATTTGTTTCCTTCCCAGTATGATTTCTGTGACCAGTCATAAAAGGTACAATCAACCTTTCCTAAATAACTAATGCTAGGAACCATTTATTATACCTAGCTCCTTAAATTATGAAAATGACAAGTACATAAAATTTTTCATTCAAGCACTCCGACTTACTTAGCAAGCATACTGAGCTAAGTAGGAGTTTAATGAGTTCTACTGTTGGGTTATACGCACCAAAAATTAATTAAGTTTCTGATCTAATGCCCCCCTTGTTTCACTGATTAGGGGAGTCATGAGTGGACCATGTCATTCTCAGAAGGACAGTGCAATTGTGAAATCTGAGCATCTATATGGGGTTTTTTGCCCAAATGCTCCTTTCAAGTCTCATTAGATTATTATGAGTGTTACAGCTGTGCTAATCTTTTTTTCTGAGAAATGAACTTTTAAAATTGCACGTTTAAAAAGTGACTTCTAGAGTTACCATGGCAGCTTCATTATAATGCACAGAGATGAGCATTATCACAGCTCGGCCTGATCAATCCAGGGCTGTCAGGAAATGAGAATTCCACATAAAGCGCATGCTCCAGTAGGGCTATAAAACTTGCCAGATCAAGTGCCTAGACTTTCAGTTTAACAATTTTAAATGAAAAGCTTTCTGTCATATACTGCACACATCTCTGTTTCCTTCAATATATTCTTGATGACTCAGGATCTCTGTTATCAATAGCTTATTGTACTTAGAGCTACAAACAGTGCTGTTTGATTTTTTAGTCTCCTTTTTCATCTCAGTTTGCCAGCTGCTTATGATGACCAGGGACACTAAGAGTCATTCAGACCCTGAGAGGGTTTTTTGCCCCCCACCTCCCCAGCAAGGATAGATTTATAAAGATACGTCATGTCACTTAGAGAGTCTAGGTCCTTTGCTGGGGACTTGATGGGCAAAAATGGGAGATTTGTAATAATATGCAATGTAGTTGGTTCCTGAACCTTCTTTCTAGAGGCATGATTTGTGTTTTCTCCTGACTTCCTGTGCATAGTCCAAGATAATTACTCCTTACCCACCCCTAGATTTACCATGTTCTGATGGGCTATTTCTTACCTCTGCACTGAGTACCTTAAACAGTTCCTTACATAGAAGTTTCTAGAGCTCCAAATATGGAGCTAAGACTCACCATTCATCATGAAACTTAAGGATGCAAGCCTGCTTAACCTTCCTGGGCCTGTTTTTCTCATCTATAATATAATGTCATTTAGATAAAATGCAATTATATATTTGGAATACATGTATAGTCTCCAACTCATAGGAAGAATTCAGTCAATGAAAAAAAACTATATGTGTGGAAAATGATAGTGGTTGTTGTAGATAAAAAAGACTGATAAATGGTTGTATTATAAAGACTATTTTAGGGCCTTGAAATTCTATTATGGCTTAAGTATTGAGCTTCCATCAGTTATTTGTCTGTGTGGCCTCTTTTTGTGTCCATTACTACTGTATGAAGTCTGTAGTAACAACTTTGTGTAGTCCATCCCATAAGTAAACTTGTAACAAAATTAGAGATTAGAGGTGTCTAACATAATGCATTGAGCTCAAATGTGGGTGTGGCTTAGTAAAAAAAAATGTGACTTTGGTTTCTGAGAGGAGCCATCTCATTATCTCAGACCCCTGTGTTTTTCTTATCTCTAAAATAAGGATAAAAGTATCTTCTTCCAAGATGTGGTATATATATATAATGGGATATTACTCCAGCCATAAAAAGGAATGAAATTGGGTCATTTGTAGAGATGTGGATGGATCTAGAGACTGTCATACAGAGTGAAGTAAGTCAGAAAGAGAAAACAAATATCGTATATTAACATATATATGTGAAACCTAGAAAAATGGTACAGATGAACCGGTTTGCAGGACAGAAGTAGAGACACAGATGTAGAGAACAAACGTATAGACACCAAGGGGGGAAAGTGGCGGGGGCAGGGGTGGTGGTGTGATGAATTGGGAGATTGGGATTGACATATATACACTAATATGTATAAAATGGATAACTAATAAGAACCTGCTGTATAAAAACATAAATAAAATTAAAATTAAAAAATATATATCTTCTTCCAAGATTAGAAAAAGATAAAATTTGTACATAGTAAGCACATAATAAAGTTATTGTCAGGTATTTAATTTCTAGACATAATTACATATAAAATAAGGGCTACTGAAAAATAAAATCTGAGTTCACTCTTGGCTGAATGTATGGCTCACCAGAAAGGATGATATATAAATTATAGAGTGGGGTTGTACACTATCACTAAAGCAGCGGATCAACAATCATATTACAAGTTAGGAGAACACTTCCCTCCCTTGCTCTTCCTTAAGTGTAGAAAACAATTCATTTACAATTGCATCAAAAAGAATAAAATACCTAAGAATAAATCTAACTACAGAGGTAAAAGACCTGTACTAGGAAAACTATAAGACACCAGTGAAAGAAATTGAAGGCCACACAAACAAACGAAAAGATAGACCATGCTCATGGATTGTAATAATAAATATTGTTAAAATGACCATACTACCCAAGGCGGTCTACAGATTCAGTGCAATACCTGTCAAAATACTAATGGCATTTTTCACAGAACTAGAACAAATAATTCTAAACTTTGTATGGAAACACAAAACACCCTGAATAACCAAATAATCTTGAGAAGGAAGAACAAAGCTGAAGTATCATGTTCCCTGATTTCAAGCTATACTACAAAGGTGCTGTGATCAAAACAGTATGGTAATGGCACGAAAACAGACACATATGTCAATGGAACAGAATAGAGAATCCAGAAGTAAACCCACACTTACATGGTTAATAAATCCACAACAAAGGAGGCCAAAGAATATACAATGAAGAAAAGACAGCCTCTTCAGCAAATGGTGCTAGGAAAACTGAACAGTTCCATGCAAAAGAATCAAACTGGACTACTTTCTCACACCATGTATAAAAATAAAACTCAAAATGAATTAAAGACTTATGTAAGACCTGAAACCATAAAACTCCTAGAAGAAAACATAGGCAGTACACTCTTTGTCTTAGCAATACTTTTTTTTTTTTCAGATATGTCTCCTCAGGCAATGGAAACAAAAGCAAAATAAACAAATGGGATTACATCAAACTAAAAAGCTTTTGCACAATGAAGGAGACTATCAATAAAATGAAAAGGCCTCCTAGTGAATGGGAGAAGATATTTGCAAATGATATATCTCATAAGAGGTTAATATCCAAAATATACTAAGAACTCATACATCTCAACATCAAAACACACACACACACACACACACACACACACACCAAGATTAAAATGGGCAGAGATCTTGAATAGACCTTTTTCCAAAGAAGACATACAGATAGCCAACAGACACATGAAAAGATGCTCAACATTATTAATCATCAGGGAAAAGCTAATTAAAACCACAATGAATTATCACTTCACACCTGTCAGAATGGCTATTAAGCAAAAGACAACACATCACAAGTGTTGGAAAGGATGTGGAGAAAAGGGAATCCTCATGCACTGTTAATCAAAATGTAAATTGCTGCAGCCACTTTGGAAAACAGTATGGAGTTTCCTCAAAAATATTAAAAATAGAGCTACCATACAATTCAGCAATTCCAAAGAAAACAAAAACACTAATTTGAAAAGATATATGCACACTGCAGTATTTACAATAGCACAAGATATAGAAGCAACCTAAGTGTCCATCAATAGATATTGGATAAAGAACATGTGGTATATATATAACAGAATATTACTCAGCCATAAAAAAAGAATGAGGGCTTCCCTGGTGGCGCAGTGGTTGACAGTCTGCCTGTCGATGCAGGGGACACGGGTTCGTGCCCCAGTCCGGGAGGATCCCACATGCCGCGGAGCGGCTAGGCCCGTGAGCCATGGCCGCTGAGCCTGCGCGTCCGGAGCCTGTGCTCCGCAGTGGGAGAGGCCAGAAGAGTGAGAGGCCCGTGTACCGCAAAAAAAAAAAAAAATTAAATCTTGCCATTTGTGACAACATAGGTGGACCTAGAGGGTATTATGCTGAGTGAAATAAGTCAGACAAAGACAAATACCGTATGATTTCACTCATATGTGTAATCTAAAAAACAATAAATGAACAAACAAAACACAAATGGAGTCATAGATACAGAGAAAAAACAGGTGGTTGTCAGAGGGGAGGAGAGTCAGGAGATGTGTGAAATAAATGAGGGAACTTAAGACGTACAAACTTCCAGTTACAAAATAAATGAGTCAGGGGTATGATATGTACAGCATGGGAAATATAGTCAGTAGTAACATAATACCTTTGTATGGTGACAGGTGGAAACTAGACCTATGATGGTGATCATTTTATAATATACAGAAATATCGAATCATTATGGTGTGCTCCAGGAACTAACATAATGTTGTAGGTCAATTATACTTCAAAAACAAATAAACTCGTAGAAAAAAAGATCAGATTTGTGGTTACCAGAGGCAGTGGATAAAGCGAAGAGGGACTGGTTGAAGATGTGTCAAAAGGCACAAACTTCCAATTATAAGATAAATAAGTACTAGGAATATAGTGCACAACATGATTAATATAATTAATACTGCTGTATGTTATTTATGAAAGTTATTAAGAGAGTAAATCCTAAGAGTTCTCATCATAAGGAAAAAAACATTTTTTAATTTCTATTTTGTACCTCTGTGAGGTGATGGAGGTTCACCAGTCTTATTGTGGTAATCATTTCATGATGCATGTAAATCAAATCATTATGCTCTACACTATAAACTTATACAGTGCTCTATGTCAATTATATCTCAATGAAACTGGAAGAAAAAAGAAAAATAGTAAATACATGGAAGAGATTTACATGCACCATTCACTGACCAAAACAATTAAGCTTTCCTCTACTTTCTCCTGCCTTTCTCACTTCCTTCAAGTTTTGCCCAAATGGTACCTCCACAACTTATAGTCCTGTTTAAAATGGCAACTTTCTCCCCACTCCCAACACTGCTCTTTATGGCATTTATCACTTCCAACCTACTATACAATTTACTTCTTGTTGAGGTTTATTGCTGATGTTTCCACACAAGAATGTAAGCATCACCAAAGTGGACAATTTTTTTTTTCTTTACTGATTGTATCTTAAATACCTAAAGCAGTACCTGGCATCATTGAATGGTATTTTTGACTATATGAGCAAAATTTTAGTATTGCTTCTCAGACCCTCTATTTATAATGAAAAAAAAAAAGAACAACAAAATATTTAGCATTACTATTTGGGGACTGAAGTTATTATTACATACTAATTTTAATAATAAATTAAATTAGCAATATAAATATATAAGGTAAAACAAAGTGAGCCTGTTTTTATTCATTATTTTGAGCCCTTAATTTTCTTTTTTGCAACTAAAACTGGTAGTTTTAGTTGAATCATACTCTTGTCTTTATTTGATCATTCTGCAGTAATGTTTTTTGCACAAGGATCTTAACAGAGCCATGAAGAACTTGAGTATCTTTTTGACTTTCTGTTTTTGATTAGATTTCTTCAAGGACATGTTCTTCCAAACCTGTCCAGCTCAGAGAATTTACATGGAGTGCTGTAATCTTGAGGACAGTAAATACCCGTGGTAGCTGGCGTTAGTCACAGGATGGTGCATTTTAAGGGATGAAACATTTTGTGTCTCTAGATAGATTCACAAAGGTGGCTTAGATCAGTGTTCCTTAAACTTTATTGTAGGCGTCTTCCTCCTTCTCCTACTGCAGGGCCAGAGTCCCTGAGGGAGTCCAGCTGTGTTTAAGTCTGGCGGGTGCCAACTGTCTCTGCCATGCCCCCCAAGAAACAGGCTCAGGCTGGGGGCAGCAAAAAGGCGGAGCAGAAAAAGGAGAAGATTATCGAAGACAAAACTTCTGATCTAAAGAATAAGAAAGGAGCAAAGCAACAGAAGTTTATCAAGGCTGTCACTCATCAAGTTAAATTTGGTCAACAAAATCCACTTTAGGTAGCATAAAGTGAAGCTGAAAAGAAGTTGAAGAAAGACGACAAGAAGAAGGAATTGCAAGAGCTAAATGAGTTGTTCAAACCTGTAGTTGCCACTCAAAAAATAAGTAAAGGTGCAGATCCCAAATCCATGGTATGTGCATTCTTCAAGCAAGGACAGTGTACTAAAGGAGATAAGTGTAAGTTCTCTCATGACTTGGCTCTGGAGACAAAATGTGAAAGGCGAAGTGTTTACATTGATGCAAGAGATGAAGAGCTTGATAAAGATACTATGGATAATTGGGATGAGAAAAAACTGAAAGAAGTAGTAAACAAGCAGCATGGTGAGGTGGAAAAGAAAAACCCAAAAACTCAAATAGTGTGCAAGCATTTCCTTGAAGCTATTGAAAACAACAAATATGGCTGGTTTGGGGTATGCCCTAGAGGGGGTAATATTTGCATGTATCATCATGCACTTTCTCCTGAGTTTGTCTTTAAAAAAGATAAAAAGAAAGAAGAAAAAGAAGATGAAATTTCATTAGAAGATCTAATTGAAAGAGAGCATTCTGCCGTAGGTCCAAATGTTACCAAAGTTACGTTAGAATCTTTTCTTGCATGGAAGAAGAGAAAAAGACACGAAAAGATTGATAAACTTGAGCAAGATATAGAAACAAGGAAAGCAGACTTCAAAGCAGGGAAAGATTAGTGATTAGTGGTTGTGAGGTGTTTGAATTTCGTCCTGAACTGGTTGACGATGAGGAGGAGGAAGCTGATGATACCTTTTATACCCAGGGAACAGGTGGTGATGAGGTTGATGATTCAGTGAACATAAATGACATAGATTTAAGCCTGTACATCCCAAGAGATGTAGATGAGACAGGTATTACTGTAGCCAGTCTTGAAAGATTCAGCACATATACTTCAGAAAAGGATGAAAACAAATTAAGTGAAGCTTCCGGAGGTAGGGCTGAAAATGGTGAAAGAAGTGATTTGGAAGAGAACAATGAAAGGGAGGGACAGGAAAATGGAGCCATTGATTCTGTTCCTGTTGACGGAAGTCTTCTTACTGGGGAAGATTTGGATGAACTAGAAGAAGAATTAAACACACTTGATTTAGAAGAATGACACCAAACAAGTCAATGAAAAAATTAAGCCAGCTCAGCATGAGTTTGAAATTGACTACATTAATTTTTTTCCACCTAGAATTCAACAGGATGTTTGTTTCCCATGCTGATTCTGGAGGGCTTACTCTCCTCCAAAAAAGGAATATTCTCCCTACATCTTGTCTTCTGACTTTGGCTACATCTCATAGTAAGTTCAGAGTAGTTCATGATAAATTAAAATATAATGGTCATTGCAGAAAATGATTGATTGTTTTAACTGTCCACTCAAGTAGGAAGTGTAACTGCTTTTCCAGCTTTTGGTTTTCATTGGGTATGTGTTATTAGAAGGACAACATAAATTTAAATTACCCTTTATTTAATGCAGTTTTTAATGAGTGATTTTCTTTCCTTTGTATTTATATGTACAAAAGGCTGCCTAAGATATGAGCCTGTACTTCATAAAGGAAACTGTTTATGCAGATTCAGTATTGTATATCTTTGGACAATTAGATGGACATTTAAAATGAAACTTCATTAGTCTGCCAGGATCAGCTGCAATGCCCTGTGTTAAACTGTTTTAAACTATTCCTTTTCTTTTTTGCCAATAAAGTTGTAAATAAGGACCTTGATACATTGAAATCCAAAAAAATAAAAATAAAACTTTATTGTATATGCAAATTACCTGGGAATCTTAAAAAAATGCATATCAAGAGTAGGTAGATCTCCAGTAGGGCTCTAGGTTCTGCATTTCTAATCAACACCCAGGTGATATTGACACTGTTGATGCAATAAGCACCCTTTGCATAACAAGGGTCTAGATTAAACTTTTTTATTGTCATTAACCTGTTTCCTACCTGAATTAAACTTCAATTTGATTTCTTAAAGGGCAATGAGGAGAAAACTTACACACTTTTTCTTTCATAGTTTAAAATCATCTGGTAACATTTTTACTCAATAATATTGTGAATTTCAAGTTTGTGTACAATAGCATTTACAAAGAAATAAGAGAGTTAGTTTTTAGGAACGATCTAAAGACAGGTGTAGATTTTATTCTCTAATGAGGTTCAAATTTAGGACTGTAATGAGCCTCCCTGAAAAAGTGAAGCTAAATGGCAGATTTGTTTTGATAGAGACCGAGAATTTTAAGTGCGTGCTGGCTTTACATGTCTTTGAAACTCTGTGCTATGAAAACACAGGAGCCAGGAAATGAACCCAGCCAAGTGATTCCACTCTCTAAAGATGTCAGAATCAGTTCTCTGCGATGTCCAAATATTCCTCCTTCAGAAGTGGAGGAAAGGCCTCAATCATCTGTAGCTGAGTAAACCAAGAGCACTTTTTCTTATGTAAATCAGTCACAGTTCCTTAAAGAAAAGCATCCTTCCTCCTGAAGACAGCTGAAACATACATCTCTTATTCTAGTTCAGGCTTTGTTTTCTCTGAAATTGGAGAGGAGGACTATTGAAATTTTGTCTTTATTCTTTTAAGAAAAATGAGCTAGCTTAGAGAACAGAAGAATTGGGGTATGCGTGTGGAAGAGAGACACTCAATGCTAGTGTCCCAAGTACCTCAAGTTTCTCCTTTTGACTCAGAATTATAAAACAACAATTTCTTTGACCCAATTGCCCCGGTTGGGGCTGGTCCGAGTCCCCGCACTGGTCACTGGGAGATCAGGTTCTGCATGTCTGCTCACCAAGCATTCTCCTAGCTATTAGTAACTGTCTTCACTTGGAATTCTCTTTTATGACTCAGTGCAACGCTTATGTTTGGGCTGGGCAACCTTCAAGTTCTTACTTAATCCAACCTGATGCAATCTGAGTGGAAACAGACTGTGCTCCCCTTTTTCTTAAGAAAAAATTGGTAATATCACTGTGGCTGGAACAGTTAGGGAAACTTTGAGAAGAAAATAAGAAAATCATGGCTTAACTGGGGATTTTAATGTGACAAAGTGTGGGAGTTTCTTACAGTCATACGAGTGCACTGACACGGAAAGTATCTGCCTTGAAATTGTGGTAAACTGAGCTTAAAATTTGCATGGGGGCCAAATTAGCATGTGGTGTCTCAAGATCTCATAATTCTCCTTTCAGAGAACATCTGCTTTCTAAGGAAAGCTGGCAGACCATGCTGCAGGTAAAAGTCGAGATCATTTGTGACAAAATCAACTTCAGTAGTTAATGTAACACTCTAAAGCAGGGTTCTTAACTAGGTGTTGTACCCAGAAGCTTCAGTGATTACATAGAGCACTTGTACAGTTTACTGGGAGAGGGTATATTAGTTTTCATCAGATTGTCAAATGATTCTGTGACTCTCCAGAAAGGTGAAGAACCATATCACTTGTGTCTCTCAAAATTTAAAACGTTTGTGACTTTGAGCTAAACATCCATCTTCAGGAATCTATCTGACAGAATAATCATCTAATGAACAATTCTGAATTGTTTGTAATAGTCAAATAGAAAAAAACCTTACCTAGCCTCAATAGAAAATAGTTTAAAATATTATAGCACATGTATATTATGGAATACTATACTGCCATTAAAAATAATAAGGCTTATATGAAAGCTGTCTCAGATGTCTTATTAACTTTAAGAGTCTTCTGTCATCAGATGATCAATTAAGCATCCATGATGTGCTAGACACTTTGGTACCAGGGATAAAAATTAGGAAATACTGACCCTTCTCTAGTTTCATTTTACTTAAGGTCTAGATGAGATCAATATGTATTTATGATATGTGGATAAAGATATAAGTGCTAGTGTTTGCTTGCATATGTGTATTTTCATATACATATCAAAGTTTGGAACAATATAAATCAAGAAACAAGATTTTAACACCAGGGATTTGAAAAGGAGGAAGAGACGTCAATTTTTCTTTTATTTTTGTTTGAATTTATTTTAAAATGTCTATTACTTTGGTAACACTTAAATATTTTTAACCATTTACTTAAAACTCTGGGGGAAATCTTCATTTTTAAGCTGAGCTGTATACACTGGTTACCATAGTCTTCATAGTAACAAAAAATTTGTAGGCTTAATTTTTTAAAAAAAATGTTTGATACTAACAGCCAGTTTGACAATCTTTTTGTATTTAAGACAATTTTTTAAACTGTCCACTGGGTCTCTATTCTACTCCCGTGTAATAGTGATTACACGTGAAACCCTCTTCTTATTCCTTTTCTTTGGATCTATTGCAGACATATCAAATAGTTTCCCAATCCACAGTGTTATTTGGCATACAAAATACTGACACCAACCCTGGAAGAATTAACAGTTATTTGGGTTAAATTCAAAGTGTTTTGTTCAGTATCTAACCACCAACGACATGCGCTTGAGATCTTTTCGGCTATGTGTTTGATTCTCCAAGTACATTTTTTAAGTCTCTAAAACTCAGGGCTCAGTATTTGAGTATGATTTATACCATGTTTTACCAAGTCTTTGTGGGAACGTCTACAAAAGATATTGTGCCTATTTCAATGACTGTACAATGACTGATCTTGTCATTCATCAATTCTTCCATGAAAAGAGTACATATGTATTGGTTGAGCTGCACTGGAGGACCATGACAGGAGTCCAGCTGGTGTAGAGGAGTCCATAAGTGGTATTTGAGCACTACCTAAAGCATCGTAAAGAAGCATATGAAAAAATGACTCATATGTTAACCTCAGAGATAAAGAGCCCTAATGTTCATCACAATCAGTTCTCTCCTCCTGAGGACACAGGAGTGTTACACATTCCAGCCACCTTGCAGTTTGGTGGGGCCACACAGTAGTTCTGGCCAAAGGACTGGGAATAAACTAATGTACATAATCCAAAGCTAACATGCTTAATTGATAGAGAAAAACCCTTCCAACATACCTTTTCCCTTCCATGGTGATTTCAAAAGCCACCACAGCTGGAGTATGCAGCTGCAAGGTGAAGCTGCATCATGGTAACATCTTTGTCAGCCTGGATCCCTGAGTGGCTTCATGGACACTAGCTGCCCTTTGAGAGTGGCCAGGACCATGACATGAGCAACAGGCCTATGTTACGTTAACAACCGAGGCTTAACGGTATTTCTTCCTGCTGCATAATCCAACCTGTTTTGACAAACACAGCCATACTTATGTCCAATGAAATTTCAGTTTCTTTTAATTTAGTTTTGTTTAAAAGATTAATTTTTAAGAGTCTGATATGTACCAGGCACTGGTTTGGGTACCAGAAGTACAAAGATGAAAACTCTCTAAACTGAAGGAGCACTTGCATTAGAACCACCTGGAGTGCTGCTAAAAATAAAAAATTCTTAGAACTGAATTCAGACTTATTGGAAGAGAATGTCTAGGCATGAGGACCTAGAACAAGCTAGTCAAATAAGTCTTGCACACCTTTATGTTTGGGACTGATCTAATGGTAGATAAGGACACACAGGTTATTTTGATTTATTCCTGTAGATATAAAAGTAGGCTATTGTACGTGACTTGTGAGAACTATGAGACCCCCAG
Organism: Phocoena sinus; assembly: GCF_008692025.1. Taxonomy (NCBI): domain Eukaryota; kingdom Metazoa; phylum Chordata; class Mammalia; order Artiodactyla; family Phocoenidae; genus Phocoena; species Phocoena sinus. Next base: position 28,855,096 of record NC_045772.1, on the reverse strand, counting down.
TGGAGTTCTGCTTAGCAGACTGGACCATAATGGCACACTCAGCCGTGTGTTTTGGGCAGGACTATTTCAATGACTATACAAAGACAAATTTGCTTGAAACAAAAGTCAGATCTCCATTTCCAAAATGAATGGAAGAATTGAAGAGATTTTTACTGTCATGGAACTTTTGCTAATTTAAACTTAAAAAAAAAAAAAGAAAAGAAAAACCACTGATTTTTAAGTGACTATGAATTTACATTCTTAATTTATAAGTGTATACATTTTAAACACCAATAATAGGGCTGTGATGCAGTGGCTGGGATGGTAATAAATATTTTTAAAGGAGCTTCATAACTCAGGATTTGGGTATAGAAACAGAAACCACTAATTTTTTATTTATTTATTTTTGGCTGGGTTGGGTCTTCGTTGCTGCACGCGGGCTTTCTCTAGTTGGGGCGAGCGGGGGCTACACTTCGTTGTGGTGCGCGGGCTTCTCATCGCAGTGGCTTCTCTTGTTGCAGAGCATGGGCCCTAGGCCCGCGGGCTTCAGTAGTTGTGGGTCACAGGCTCTAGAGCACAAGCTCAGTAGTTGTGGCGCACGGGCTTAGTTGCTCCACAGCATGTGGGATCCTCCCGGACCAGGGCTCGAACCCGTGTCCCCTGCATTGTCAGGTGGATGCTTAACCACTGTGCCACCAGGGAAGTCCCGGGAAACAACTAATTTTTAAACACTCATTGGTTAAAAGAAATTGAAATAGAAGGAAGTCTTACTCTTCTAGCAGGAACATTTCTGCTCTGTCCATGCTAGGAAGATGTTCTTGTCTATATTCTCAGTATGATTATATGAGCTTTCAACACATCCGTGCCTTTGTTCTAGTACTGATCCAAATCAAATGCACTTTGCAGATCAATAAATAATTATCATATACAGAATTTATATGTACCATTCCCATCCCTTATCTGTCTGCATTCTGTTAACTGCATTTGGGCAGAATTTAGAATTTGAATGAACGTAATTGCAAATAGCTTGTCATGATACATAAAGGGTTTTATGAAATGGGAATGCAGGAAAGCTCTCTTTTTACCATCCTGACGACAGCAGAAACTGGAATTATCTGGAAAGTAAACAAAAATTTAGCTCAACAGTCTCAATTTCCAGACCCACTATATATTGATTTCCTGTCAAGAAGATGTACAGCTCTTGGAACATGTTGCCTGTATTCTTATTTATTTATATATTTGTTTACTCATTCATTCATTTTGCAGTGGGGTAGCTATGGCTGCCAAATAAAATAAGCTTCTGGAGTAGTAGAATATATTAATGCCTTTAAAATGTGCACCTAATATAGGAAAACACTCCTTTAGGAGTAAGGAAAAAATCATTATGGGGGGTAGATGATTCCTATCTACTATGAACTTTGCATGGAGGTGAATATGCATATCTATAACTCACTGAAAAAATTAAATTTTTGGAATTAGGATTACACAGTAGATGAGACACTTTGTAGGTACAGGGCAGTGGAAATATACCAAGAAATATACACTGCTACCTAAATCCCATTTGATCTCATTTTCTTATACCATTTTTTCCCTCCAGGTTAAAGTGAAATAGGGAGGTGGTCACAGCTTCAACTTCCTACAGACAGCTAAAAAAGCACAATAATAGCAAGACAATAATTTAAGTCAAAAGCTCTAAATATTGGAGATTTGTGGTGGATATTAACATAGTAAAGGCTCTGAGAAGTCCTGTGGGAATGACCCACATTTTCTAAATGTATTCAACTATTTTTTATACCTCCTATTAACTTCCCACAGAATACATGGAAAACAAGGCCTGATTAGCTCCCCAGTCTCATCTGTTGCCATTCTACACCTTAAAATATGGGTCACAGACTCACATCTCTCAATCTCCACAGTTTTTACACATGCTGTTCTTTTTACCTTATTTCTTTTTTAATTTTCTTTAATTTTTTTTTGTTCCCCCTTCTCATTATTGCTGTTCCAGCTTTAATGAGCTAAAAGTTACCTGTAGTCTAGGTCATGGCTTAGCAGTCATTTTGCCTGGGAAGTTTTTCCTAACACCCCAATTACAGACACCGTGCTGTTTCTCCACCTAATCCAGTACTTCTTCATAGCTACAAACACCTTTAGTTATAATTGTATTTTTAATGATCTTGCTTCCCTGTTGGATGATAAGCTCCACAGGCCTGCACGCTCTGTTGTCTTATTCAATATTTTAGCTTCAGCATCTTGTATGGTTATTGGCACATCTTAAATACCAAATAGATACTTATTAAAGTGAAATGAATATCTTAAACCACTGGTTTAGAGAAATGTTCTTGAGGCTTTTAGACTAAGATACCCACAGATTCTCAGTAAGTTATTGTGCTTTTGACCTGAGAGAATTACATTAGGCTATATAAATTGCTTCATTTTTTTTGAATTTTACTTTATTTTTAATTTTTGTTTTATTTTTACTTTTTTATTTACTTTTATTTACTTTCATTTACTTTTATTTTCTTTTATTTTATATCTGTGCCTATCTTGAGGTCACAGTATAGTTTACCAGCTAAAGCCAGAGGTTTCTAGACTTTGGGAATTGCAACACCTTGCTCTACTTGGTGTGATTTCATAATATGCTCATTTCTCCCTAAAAAAACAAATGCCACATAACATTTATTTCACATTTACATTTAGATAAATTTATATGGACATGTTTATGCACTATAGCTGCCCTCAAACTACTGAGATGTCCAATGGAATGCTTCCAAGCATGAGGCTGGTTCCTGATTCTTACTCTGGCTCTAATATCCAGGGAAAGTAGGTTTTGACTCTGAAGACATAGCCAGCAAGAAGCATAACTAGATAACTGATGTTTCTTAAATGTTTTAATGGCACTGCTCTGGAGTGAGACTATAACTAATGTCCTGAACAGTCTTTGTTCTTGGAATAATTTTATAACTCTGGCATCTTTTTTTTTTTTTTTTTTTTTTTGCGGTACGCAGGCCTCTCACTCTTATGGCCTCTCCTGTTGCGGAGCACAGGCTCCGGATGCACAGGCTCAGCAGCCATGGCTCACGGGCCCAGCCGCTCCGCGGCATGTGGGATCTTCCCGGACCGGGGCACGAACCCGTGTCCCCTGCATCGGCAGGCAGACTCTCAACCACTGCGCCACCAGGGAAGTCCCCACTCTGGCATCTTTGAACAGTCTGTCACAGTGCTTCAGTTTCTCTGGACAGTGTTTGATACTGAACCTCTGTGATGGTTAATTTTATGTGTCACCTTGACCAGGCTAAGAGATACCCAGATAGCTGGTGAGACGTTGTTTCTGGGTATGACTGCAAGGGGGTTTCCAGAAAAGATTAGCATTTGGATTGGTAGATTGAGGGCCTGGATAGAACAAAAAAGTGGAGGAAGGGCAAATTTGGTCTCTATCAAATTTGGGATATCCATCTTCTCCTGTCCTCAGACATTGGCTCTCCTGGTTCTTGAGTCTTCAGATTCAGACTAGGACTTAGCCCATTGGATCCCTGGTTCTCAACCCTCTGGCCTTGGACTAGAACCATACCTCTGTTTATCTTGGGCCTCCAGCTTGCAGATGCAGATCATGGGACTTTTTAGCCTCCCTGAGTGAGCCTACCCCTCATATTAAGTCTTTTTCTATCTATCTGTCTATCTATCTCCTATTGGTTCTGTTTCTCTGTAGAACTCTAATACACCCTCCTCATAGATAAACTTTTTTATTCGGTCACTAAATATTTTGACGGATTGTGGTGCTAGGTATTGCACCTATAGACTAAACGTTGATGATTTCTAAGAAATATGGATATAGATATTGTGAAAAAAGAAACGCTATAGCTATAAGTGAAAATGACATAGATGAGAAGAGAGATTACATTTGGCAGCAGGAGTTGTTACACTGAATTATGAAACAATACTGATCATTTAGTAAAGAACAAAGCAGAGCATGTACTCGAGAGTCAGTAGAAACCTTCCATCTTTGGAACTGTCTCTTTAATGCTTTCCAGTGGTTATATCTACATGTTTGGCTCTGCATAATGAGAGGCATTTTCTGGAATATTTTTATATGATTTAGAAAAAGATATGGCATCTTCTGTGAGCTATCTGGAGACCCAGTCTCATAATTGGATGTGAAAATCAATAGACATAAGGGAAAAATAAACAAAAACAACAACAAAACAGGATTTAGAACAATTATATCATAAAATTTAGAAAAAAATGAATAAAATAATTAAAAATTAAATTATTCAGAGTGGTTATCTATGATAGGTCATTTCTTACTGCTATTATAAATTTTCAAAATTATTTATAGTGGCAAGGACTTACAAAATTTAACGAAGTTTATTTTAGTCATTTTCAATTGTACAATTAAACTGTGCATTAATTCATAATTGTACAAAATGTATAGTGCTTTTTTTAAAAAAACATTAAGATGAATTGTTTAGACTAAATATGAGTGCTGTATGCATAATGTGAGAACTTACCTCTGCACTATCGCTGGAACACGTACTTTTACATGAAAGAGTATTAAGAGTCTACAGAGCCCAGCATAAATGTCCTGAGAGCATTCTGTAACTGCTTACCCATCCCCACCCACCCTGGCCCTATCCCCACCCTCCCCTACCACATACATACCCTCTGTCTGTGCTCTGTTGTATCATAAAAACCTCTCTCCCTCAGTTATCCTCTCTAGCATCTCCATAGCCATACCCATAAAACTACTTTCCTCATCTTTTGAACCTCTCTTCTCGGCATATAATTTTCACCCATTATAATAAAGCACACGGCTGTTGGTAGCAGTACATGTATACGCATGTATGTTATACTCTCTCACTATGAAACATTCAGACTAAATAATAATGGGAAATGACTGACCTGGTTTATTCCCAATATTCATATTTTATTTATTATTGTAATTAGTTTGATGCATATCCGAAAGATGGAGTGCATGTGCATTTTCTATGGGTAGGTTTCTGTTCTTATTTTTTTCCCTTTCAACTACCCATTAATAAGTTTTAGTAAATAATAAGAGGAGGGCTGGATGAAAGGCAGACTCTGTAGCATCCATACAACTCTTCTGTAAACCTAAAATTATTCCAAAATAAAATGTTTTTACAAATAAGAGGAGGAGAAGGAAAACCAGAATATGAGGAAGGAAAGAGCAAGGGAGAAGGTGAAAAAATGCAAAGTTTGTGGTTTTAGGGACCAAGAGACAGAAGCCCTTCATACATTAACAGTACAATCATGCCTGCATTTGTGTTTGGCTGACGATTTGTGGCAATCAGTTTTAGTATTGAGATATGTTAATAAGGGCTTAGACACCTCCAAATCAATTAAATTCGGTTTATTAATGCATAATTCAACATTGTTGCGTAGAGCAGAATGCTTAGAAGGATTTTAAAATTCTATCTTCTGATGTGGCCTGAAATATTTCAAGGAAACACCCACTGTCAAGTGAGTGAAAATGAATAATTATGGGAGCCCTAAAACCCCACAGTTGAGCAGACAAGACAGCTGCTATTATTAAGCACTCCAAATTGAAAGTATGGATTCTATCATTATAAGAACAAAGACAGTGCTGTGATAATTATGGAAACGCTATAGCTTCCATTTTTGCTAATGTTTTTAGTGGAACATTTAAAGCCACAAAAGGTTAAGATAGCTCAATTTCTGTATCTTGTTACTCACTTAGATGAATGCAATTTTTTTTTACCAATTGTAGTCATAACAGAGCTTGCAATCCCTGAAACATCATGATAAGAAAGCGCCAATTTGAGCAAGAAATTAAATGATAATAAACATAGTGTAGACTCAGTGGGGGTGGTATTGTTTAATGTCAGTGGTGATTGAAAGTACCTTGTAGATGACTGAAGCTTTGTTGGCCTCGTCTGCTTATATTAATTTCTCCTTTTCAAAGGCCATTATCTTAAATTGCATGTTGTATAACTTGTGCCACCTCCCTCCATCCCGCAGCACCACTCCTAAAGCAACCTGATGAAGCATACTGTAGGAAAGAAATCTTCCCTTGGCTTAGCATCCAAGGAGATTACAATCTTGAGACTGTAATAGGAATGTATTAAACTTTGTACAATTTCCTTTTGTCACGTGAATTGAATCCCGTTGTGCTATTTTCTATACTCCTTTCAATCTTTGTCGCAAAAAGGATCTCCGAAAGTGTTAGCATTGCTTAAGCAACCCTGGCCTGGTTTTAAACCAGTCAGGATCTTACAGTTTTATTGGCTCTGAATTTCTTTCCCTGAGAAAACAAAGCAAGAAGACTGGGACAAACCTACCCAACAGATGACAAAACACGGAAAAGGTCTTTGTCCTTTGGCTCAGGCAGGTTCAACAAGGACAATCAATAATCTTCATGTTGATCATATACAAAAAAATTGAAAGGGAAATGTCGCAACATAAATCCAATCTGGTGACAGTGACTGCACTTCTCTGCAAGAGGGAGACTGAAACACTACAAAGGTCTTGGCTCCAGGTTTTCAGTTTCTAATCACAGGCTCTTCCTCAAGTGTCAGACTTTCCACATTTTCATTAACTACCACTCTTACCTCTGAGGTTAAGATGGAGTCACTCAAAGGTTGATGGCGTCTACAGACTTTGATATTGCCTTGAAATGACCAACACCAACAAAGAGAACAAAATCACTCTTATTAAGAAGGAGAGGGCTTCCCTGGTGGTGCAGTGGTTGGGAGTCCGCCTGCCGATGCAGGGGACACGGGTTCGTGCCCCGGTCCGGGAAGATACCACATGCCGCGGAGCAGCTGGGCCCGTGAGCCATGGCCACTGAGCCTGCGCGTCCGGATCCTATGCTCCGCAACGGGAGAGGCCACAACAGTGAGAGGCCCGCGTACCGCAAAAAAAAAAAAAGAGAGAGAATTGCTCCTCAGAACTTGATTTTGTTTTGATCTCTAGAGTGTCTTTGATGTCAGGCAAAGCTGCTGCATACAATGCACAGTCTTTGGAATTCTGGTTGCCTGCAAATTAAACTCATTTTGTTCAAGTTTAAAAGTAAAATATTTTTTGCTGCTTATTTTTATATCGACTTCAAATAATTCCATAGCACCAATAAATAATTTCTCCAGACAAAATCCATAACATTCACACCATTAAAGTACGAAGTGATAAAGAACTACATGCTTTAACTTAGCTGAAACTTAAAATTGTTCATCTTTTATTATGAACTGGTGAACTAAGTGAACTGGTCTATAAGATCTCTGCCTTGTTTCAGAATAATTAATTTGGAGGCACATGTTTTCCAAGTAGCTACATGGAACATAGGATTAGAGATAAGGAAACCAAGGTTATAGGTGATAAAATCTTGGGTGGGTGAGCTATTTTCACCACATGATATCAGAGATCAGCATTACCCAATGGACCATAGATTTAGTCTGTGTCCCTTTCTTAGGACCAACTCAGAAATAATCCCATTAGACTTTAGTCCTATCAAAAATCACTAGAGGAACCACTGAATCTTTCTGAAAAAAGATTTACCAACAGACCACTTGTCAGATCCACTTTACTCTGTTTTACACTTGCATGCCATGTTGATCCGAATCTGAAATAGACACAGGTTATGCAATCATATGGTACTCCAACCAGAGTGGTCACAAAATGACCTAAACGGTATTCCATTCAGATCTTATCCCTTTTTCTCTCAGGATTTTACCTAAAAATAAAAACTGGTGGAACTGAAGAGCCAACCAATAATATCAATAATATTTACTGAGTGTTTGTCCTGTGTTAGGCACCATCTGAACTCTTTACAAGTGAATCTCCTTAGAGTTCTAGGTCATTTATAAGGGAGATCCTATTATTGCATTTTACCAAAAAAATGAAGCTCAAACTAGATACATAATTTACACATGTTATCACAGCTAAGAGACAGGCAATCTAGGGCTAAAATTGTTCTTAATCAGTAATTTTTCTGCCTTTCTCTGCTACCCTTGTTCTTTATATTGGGCTATCTTATTAATTGACTAATGGAAAGAATTGTCCAGGGCCTTCTAAAACTTTAGTTGACTTTGACTAAATTTTCATTTAAAAAATTATATATATATATATATATATATATATATATATATATACACACATCCAGATTGTTCATAATTTTTTTTCCAGAACACAAATTTATTTGGCATTTGGATAAAACGGTTCTCACAGCATCTTAAGAAGTGAATTAGTGCCAACCCAACCAAAATAAACCCAAACTAAAAACCCTTAGTGAAAGGAAAACATAAATAGGCCTTGAGACAATGGCGTATAGACACCCACCCCCACCAAGCAGGTCAGCAGCTCTCACAGCAGCACAAGACTCTCAGCCAGGGCTGGTCGGGGTTCGTCTGACCACGGAGCACAACCAGATCTCACGATGGTGGGCCTGGGCGGAAGGCCGACCCCACCTCTCCCCTTGCTCCCCCATCTCCTCCCCCAGTGGAGCTCAGCCCCTGGGGCACCAGCTCCTGGGGACACTGCAGGCAGCAGGCAGGGCCTGGAGCAGTGCCGCATGTGGGCAGAGCAACCCCGGACAGAGCCCTGGCCTGTCCAGAATCAGGGCCCCCTCTGTGGTCCCCACGGCCTGCTTCAGGCCACCCCCTCAGTGCCTCCCACATGCCCAACTGGCCCAGCAGTCCTTCGGTCCCCAAGGAAGTCCCCAGTCCCACACATCTAGTGCCAGCTGCCCTGCCCTGTACACATGGGTCAGTGTCCTGGGCCAGAGACATGGGGGCTGGGAGGCACCCTGAGCTGTTGGGGCCAGGCCCCTCTGGGGATCCACGGGGGAGCCCACTCCAAAGCAGGAGTGCTCAGGACCCTCACCTGGCACCAACGAGGCCTGCGACCGCCGCTCTGTGCCCAGAACAAGCAACAATACTTTTGGGAACTGTTAAGGCAGCATGATTGAAGTCAGATGCTGTAACTCTTCTGAGGGTTGGGTCTTTTTGTTTACTCCAGGCATCAAAATATCCCCTGTGCTGCCACACAAAAAAATAAATAGATAGCTATAAATATAGGTGGGGATACTGATATAAACACAGACATTAGGACAACCATCTAAACGAGAAGATGGGAAACTGCTTTTTTGTAATCATAACCAAATAAGAGTCTGAAAGCTGTCCGAATGCACATCTCTCAAACTTACAGTTAAAACTGCTCATTATACTCCATTATTTCAGGTTATAATGCAAAGCAACTGCTTGGACACCTGGAACAAGGCTGCTTTAAGTAATCTTCAGATCCTAGAATCTATCAGGATTACTTTTCTCTGTGTGTTGACTCCCCTGGTGCTCTTACCATCAAGATTACCTGGAAACAAGACTAGACCAATGCATGGAAGCTCTCAGTGTAAACCAATTAAACCTGTTTAATAATAGTTCTTGGGCTTCCCTGGTGGCGCAGTGGTTGAGAGGCCGCCTGCCGATGCAGGAGACACGGGTTCGTGCCCCGGTCCGGGAAGATCCTACGTGCCGCAGAGCGGCTGGGTCCGTGAGCCATGGCCGCTGGGCCTGTGCGTCTGGAGCCTGTGCTCCGCAACGGGAGAGGCCACGACAGTGAGAGGCCCGCGTAACGCAAAAATAATAATAATAATAATAGTTCTTGCCCTTTAAAAACCTACATAACTTGTAGTAGTACATCAAGACTTGCATAATCTCTCAAAGTCTTGCAACAAAGTTTAAGCATTTCCTAAAAAAACAATAATTATATTACATTGTGTCTGTGCCTGAAACCAGTGTAAATTTTTCAGATAAAAAATTACAAGTGAACAACTCTTTAGATAAAACTGTCTCTGCATTTTGGAGTGCTGGGAATTAAGTTTTTTTTTTTTTTTTTTTTTTTTGCGTTACGCGGGCCTCTCACTGTTGTGGCCTCTCCCGTTGCGGAGCACAGGCTCCGGACGCGCAGGCCCAGCGGCCATGGCTCACGGGCCCAGCCGCTCCGTGGCATGTGGGATCCTCCCAGACCGGGGCACGAACCCGTGTCCCCTGCAACGGCAGGCGGACTCTCAACCACTGCACCACCAGGGAAGCCCGGAAATTAAGATTTTAAAAGATAGCAACATGATGTTAGTAAACAATATACACAGTAAATATTGATAAGTAGTATTGTTTGGGGACTAACTGTTGTCATTGGAATTATGGTTTAATTTCCTTTTAGAAATGGAAATGGTAATGGTTAGTAATGAGGTAGCACTGTTACTAGGGGGAGTTTTAAAATTTTATGGAGGACGTTTTTTGGTTATATCAATGATGAATGTGCTAAGGCATTAGTGAGTGGAAACAATGAATGCTAAGTATCCCACAAATGCACAGAGTTGTCTTATTCAAATTTTAAATATATTCCCAGACAGTCAAGTACAGACATCAGATGGAATCATTTATGTTCTACTCTAGTTATGCATATTATTTTAATATAATTATACTTTTTTATTTCTTAAAATTGTTAAAGCTAGGATATTACATTGACTTTTAAAATTACATTATTGGTAGCTTTGTCATCTATTAATTTCATTTCAGAAAAGTAAAAATATTTGTTATAAAAAGATTTTTTGTCTGATAGACTGAGATTTACAGGATAAGCAATGAAGAAAGCGTAAATTAGGGTAGAAAAGCATAAGACCGAATCTTGGAAACTTCTAAACTAGAAAATGTCCAAAGAAATGTTATGATGGCAACTTATGAGGGATAAAAGTTGTTGATATCATGTTATAGCGCCCAGGTTTGGTTTAATAGCTTGACCTTCTCAGCTCTCTTAGTGACCCACAGAGGCAAATGTTGATATCAGTGATATTTTCAATAGTTTCTAGGAGTACATTTTCAAACTGTTCAGAGAAAAGATTTTTTTCAATATTTGTCCGTGCCAACTTTTTGTTGTGTGTTAGTGGTGGTGGTGGCTTCATGTTCACTTTAACCCCTCTTGAGAATTACTCATAACATTTCCAAATGGAACTCTCCAAAGTTAGAGCAACATCTAAGAAATCAATCCAGAAGTCCTTGTATTAACAGCTCAAATTTTGAGGTATTTACATTCCTTTGTATTTTAGCCCATCTGGACTATATGACTGAAGTCTTGCCCAAAAATGTGACCTTTTGAATAAGCTTCAAATACTCAGTGGGCCTGCTGGAACAAATGCTCGTGGGCATCAAAGAACACTCTTTTTAGGCAACGATCAGGATGAAGCCATATGTAACCATCCCTTGTGGGATTCTGTCCATCCTCTAAATAATTCAATTACCTGAGTAATCATAAAGCTTAAAATATGCTTACCTTTGTGTCTCTTTTGCTTATTAAACAAGCATTCACATCTAGCGATATATTACAGAATTATCTTCAAAGAACATCATTTCTTTTTTTCTCTGAAGCCAAAAAATTATTAATGCAGATAAGACATAACTCAAGAGAAAGCATCTCATTAATTAAAATCCTAAATTGAACAACATAATAGGATTGTTTCTAAATAGTAGCTTAATAGTAATTTTTATACAAACAGAAATATACATGAACATATGAAGTATCCAATAACTTGTTGCTTGAGTGAATGAGTGCAGTAATTAATCAACGAATATATCTATGGAGTATTTGTACGTACTCGTTAAAACTCCATTTTGGAGATATGAGTTAAGCTAAAACATAAAGAACATTCCAAATATTTTTTATTATAGAAAGATCATGAAAAGATCCTAGTTAATCATATTAATGTAAATAATTACAAAATTATAAAATTTAAATATACTTGGTGCTTTCTATGTGTCCCTGGTACTATTATTGAGATTTCATATCCATATTAAATCAGTTCATCCTCACAACAACTCTATGATGTATTGTACATCATTTTACAAACTAAGAATCTTATTAAGTGATTTGCCCTGGGATACAGATAACTTTGGAATTCATTAAAATAAAGAGTCTATTAACTGAACTAATGAGTAAAAAGATCAGGTGTATTGATGAAAATTCACAATTATAGACTTGTGATAGTTAAGACTTTTGCATTAAGTACTGGAAACATAAATTAAGCAAAAAAAAAGAAGAAAAGGCAGTGAGGCTCCTTGACTTTTTTGTAGATCCCAAGGGTGATGTCCAGACATGTTGGAAGGACCAGAATCTGTCAGGAGTATAGCAGAATTTTTTTCTGTTCCTCATATTTGCCTCTCTGCTTAACTGCGGCATTTTTCTTTCTCTCTCTGATAGCCAGTACACGTGACCATCCATGCCTTTCAAACTAATGTGTTTAATTTCCAGCCACAAGGGAAAATTAAAATTCAGTTCAGATTTCAGATTCCTGGAAGAGGACCTTTAACTGTCCAGAGTGAGTCAAATGATAATTCCTGTTCCAATCAACAGTGTGTAGCTATGTAATTCTGTCCACCTTCTATCCTCAGCCATTTATTTACTACATGGTGCGAGCCATGCAGAACCAAGATGGTTGCTGGGAGCTATGCCTGTGACCATGTAGAGTGATAGCTTCTCCAATTTCAGATAAATACCTTAATAGGCATCTATTTAAAGAGTGAGGCATTCAGATGTCAAATATTCAAGAGAGAGTCTTGCTAGTTGCTCTAGACAGGTCTCCTAGGCTGGTCTATAGTGTTGTGGCATCATGCAGGTGTATCTGGGTCAGATTGTCAGGTTTTCTGAAGAGAAACTACACTCGATCAACTTATCTATATATAGTATTTCAGATCCTAGGGAATTAACGTTAAACTAACTCATAGGAGACAGCTTTAAAAGAATTTTAGCCCCAGTTTAATACAGTGAAAAATAGGCCTGAGTCAAGAATCATGACTGATCCTGGATGTAAGACCTCTCAGGAGACTAAGTTACAGATTAGCTGCTTGTTAAAAACTGGCACAATCACATCAGATAATCATTGGCAGGTGAATTGTCCTTTCTCTAAGGAAAGAACACTTCTATCTAAATAAGTAGGGCACACCTCTAGGATAAGGGAGCAGTTTCCACTAGTTAGTATAAGATAAACACTAAAATTTCTTGTGTTTCTCCCTTTTGTATGCAGTCTGCCTTCTCAGAATAGCAGTTGCTTTAGTTATATTCCAGACCTAAGGATGCCATTGTGATCCTATTGGAGTATTTCCTAGTCTTGTTCAATAAAATATTTGTGAACATCTCTCAACATATATAGTTTTTCAGGGGGATCTTCTTTATTCTGATTTTTACCAGTTTTACGTCAGAAAGTGACCTTTTATGTGTGTGTATGTGTGTGTGCGTGTGACATATGAAATACAGCTTGATTACTATCATGAACATTCTGTAAACAAAGAACCTAAATAAGAAGTGTAGTTAAGAGTCAGGAAGTGGATGGGATCAGAACCAAAGTGCAAATATAAAAATAAGTGAAAATGGCCAAGGATGTGTGCCACAAATACTACTAGTGTAAGAGTAGCCATCTAATGTGCAAACTAGTGTGTCTGGAGATGTCAGGCTGGATCAAAATACAAGATCAAGATATACCTAGGTGAATACAGCATAGTGTGGGAAGGCCAAGAACCAATGGATTGGAATTATGGGGAAGCATTCATATACAACCTACCAAAATAGTTGCATTTGGTTGTACAAGTGGTATACTGCTGGGGGGCACTTCACATGTTAGTCGTAATATATTTGTATAATTATTACAAATTTATGGCAGATAATAAGAACATATCTTGAAGAAGGGTGCCTTTTTAAAATTCACATGAAGCTTTTATATAGGCTAAAGTGGTGTCAGCTATCGTATTTGTACAGATAGAATGCAAATGAGACTAAAGGTTATAAAGGAAACCTAGTTATCGTAACTTCAGATCAATGCTAACTATACTTTTCAAGAGTGGACAACACATTACGTGCTAGTCATGAAATCAGACATTTCATCTCTGTCCACTATCAATGCAGACCACCACGTTATCCACCTAGCTGTAGTAACCAGCACTCGGTAGCTTATGATTTTGGTTAAGTAGATTCTGAACCTGTGATCACAATAGCTGAAATTTCTATTCTCATAGTTTTAAAATGTTCCTGTTTCAGAATTTTATTCAAATTTCTAAAGAAATCCTTCACATTTCTTTCAGCCTCTCCCTTTCCTTGAGGTATACTGTGAATTTTTAGAATTTTGAATTTTCTTAAAATATGTGATTTGTGTGGTAGAGAGACACCAAAGAGAGAAAGAGATCACAAGAGAGCAAGCTTTAGTAATGGGGCTCGAGATGTTGAGCAAATGAGGCACAGAATGCTTCCATTCACAGTGCTTTGACAGCATCGTTCCTATCACCCCTACTGTGGGATTGACTAACCAATGGTTTATTTTATAATTCGAAAGTCAAACTAAGGGTGAAAGAAAACTCCTTCTGTCTTGCCAATAATTCCACGCTTGGAGATGCATATATTCCCACGGGAGGCATGCAGCAGGTGTGAGAGCGTGAAGCTATTGCTGTTGGCTGTTGATTACTCTCTGTAATTTGAAAAGGTTTCTATTCCCACAGCTTTATGTAATATATCAACAGTAATACATTCATAATCATTAATCCAGCCTACTGGAGGTTTGGCCACTGTGACAGATGTCTGCTCAATTTCATATTGCGGGTTCTCACTTATTTCCCCCTCCCCCTGGAAAATCTTTTATATAAAAATCTAACATTAATGTATCTGATATGGTGCTCCCATCCAATAGTGACATTAGTTATCAACCTATAACTTCAAATGAATAGTTAATTAATGATAAGCCAAACACACCAGTACTAATTTAGCACACTTTGTCTGCACTACAGTTTATGGCAAAGATTACTAGATAATAAACAAACTCTGAGGTATACTTTTGTTTTTAATAATTGGAATAATCCACTCTTTTGGTTATACACTTAAAAGCTCTATTTTGTCTTAGAGTCTTAAAGACTTTGTCTTACTTTTTTGTGTGTCTTAGAGATATTCCATCATTGGATGAGAAATGAAATGTGGAGTAATCCTCAAACATCTCCACCAGGGTCAACAGTAATCCCAAGGCAAAAAATGTTGCCTGTACCACCTAAATTGACAACTCTTTGCAAGGGAAATTCCATGCATACTGAACACACTCTGTACTTTTATCTGTTATCTGGCAGACTTCTGGTAAATGTATAAGAAAGGAACAACTCTATTTCCCTCTGTTGTTTAGTTTCTTAAGAAACTCTTGAGTTTAAGGCATACATATATTTACTGTAAATATTCATAACAGTAATTGGGCTTAAAGAAATACCTTCAGGGTTCTGATGTTACTTCTATCATTGTAATCCTTTAGCTTTGAATAAAATTGTTGTTGCTATTGTTTTTAAGATTTGCCACTTGATTTGAGTTGTTTTATCCAGTGGGTGCCTCTGTTTTCATTTTCCTTGTATTTTTAATACATTGTACTAATTCCTTCTTTTAAATAATTTTCAGAGTCTTAGAAGCAGGCATGGGTGATAATAATGAGTAATATACAAGAGCAGGAGGGAGGGAAGAAGAGAGAGAGAGAGAGAGAGAGAGAGAGAGAAAGCAGTAGCTCTCCACAGAAAGCAAGTAGGTCCTGTGCATACAAAGTTTTTTTTGGTCTTTTTAGTATATCATCAGATCACCCAGGAAGCACAGGTTAAAGCTTTAAAAAAAATCTGTCTCCTTCAGTTGTATTAGAATGCTTTTAGAAGAGCTTCAACAGTTCTTCTCCATTTGCATGTTTTCTTATTGCTCTGACAGTAAGTGGGAGGCAAGCTGGAAAGAACTGTGAAAAATATATGCTTGGTATGGATGAATCTGAGATTTCCATAAGGAATTCCATTTTCTAGCATCTGAGATCAATTTCTTATAATGACATTGAATAAACACCTGTTAACGTACCACTTGTAAACCCTAAAGCTGCCTATTCTACAAAGTATATCTTCAATTGACTCTCATTTATCCTTTACCCCATTAAGGAGTGTATTTAGTTGTATTAGTTAATTTATTGAATGATGCTAAGAAATATACCTAAATATTAAGATTGCTTTTTATATGCATCAAAGGTCCTGGGTCTAATTGGAGAACCAGTGACACTTTTCAATTAGAAGAATAGAAATATCTGGAGGATAGAGGGGACACAGAAAAGCATTTTCCATCAGTAGATCAAAGGTCATTTGCCCAGTGGTTAAGGCCATGGACTCTGGCAATAAGACTACCTGGTTGCACATACCAGCTCTTTCGTTTAAATCCCATGTGACCTTGGGTGATATACTTAATACTTCTATACCTTGGTTTCCTCATCTGTAAAATGGGTATAATAATAGTACCTAGCATTACTGCAAGGGTTTAGTGCACAGTTCTTGAACGGTAAGTACTAAGGAGCATTAGCTACTATATAGGATAAGTATACAGAGCATTTTAAAAAGTCAGACTTAATCTATTAGGGGCTTGGATTAACTCCACTTTCTCAGAGCTGGTGGGAGGGGTTTTCATTTGAAACAATGCTCCAACAATAAAACCATGGGAAAAATGGAACACAGCCAGAGCTCCATCACTGAAAGCTCCATCACTTTCCATTACTGAAGGGCTTCAGTGAAGCCTTTGTCATGGATAATGAAGAGATCCATGACCAGGGAACCCTTCTAATTGGAAGATTTGATGGTTTTCCCCCAGGTTTTGAGACTGCTGAAGGGGAAAGTCAGAGGACTCCTAGAATAAATTGGCATATGGGGGAATTATTTGATAGCAAATCTTAAAGAAAAACTCCAGTTGTTATGTTCATTTTTCCACTGGGAATCCTAGCTAAACAGAAAGCATTGGCTCTGTGACAGCAGGCTTACAAATCTGTCTGGTACGATTTTGAGTTCTACAATATTTGTTAAAATCCAGCCATTTTGCCCCCCAATGATGGGAGGGGTGGTCGAATTCTGTCCATTGCCTGAAAGAAATCAATCGTGATCCTCTACATGACCACGCAGGGTCTTTCAGGCCACAGAGAGTCCATCTTTAGTTGTATGCCTGGAGCCCCCAGATCTCCTTCACTTTTTTCTTTTCTGTTTTTTCCTCCCGTGTCCAGATTCCATCCTGTTTCAATACTTTGTGATCAAACTTCCATCCTAAAAAGAGTATATTGCCTCCTTATACTCTTCAGAAGGGATCAGCTGCAAAATAAACAAAACCTCATTGCTAATATTAAGTGCCCCTTCTAGCAATATCCTAATGCTTGCCTCTCTCCGTTGCAACAGTGAGGGCATAAGGAGCATAGGCTAGACAGAAACACATCTCACCGCAATTTGACAGAGACACAGAAGGAGAACGTCTCTAAGATCATGTTCAATTCCACAATTCTTTACTTTCATCTCTACAAAAATATGCAGCCTTGTTTCTGCTAAAGGCAGGAACCTCTATAATCAGACACAATTTGCCCAGCAATCAGTTGGTAATAAGGGATCAGTGTTCCAGTCAATTTTAAGGAGACTTTTGGATGATCTAAGAGTCTAGATTATAAAAGAGTTGTGGTAACGAGAAGAGCAGAGAGGGGGAAAGGAAAAGAATTCATAAAAGGAAAGGGAAACTGAAATAAAATCTATGCCCTGAATAAACATAGCCTATTCAAAGTGCAGAGAACTAAGGTTGCTTTTTTTTTTTTTTTTTGCGGTACGCAGGCCTCTCACTGTTGTGGCCTCTCCCGTTGCGGAGCACAGGCTCCGGACGCGCAGGCTCAGTGGCCATGGCTCACGGGCCCAGCCGCTCCGCGGCATGTGGGATCTTCCCAGACCGGGGCACGAACCCGTGTCCCCTGCATCGGCAGAAGGACTCTCAACCTCTGTGCCACCAGGGAAGCCCTAACCTTGCTATTTTTTAAGGTAATTTCTATGTTTCACATGACTTAGGTATACTATTTGACACTATTCCTTTTTCTCTAAATTGTATTTCAGTGATATTTTTAAAGAGGGAAGAAAAACTTTATTTTTTCCATTTAGATTAAGTAATTCAGTGTAATGCCTCAAAAAGTGAAATGTAATCTCACATGACCTCTAGGGTCTTTTTGATCTCTACTCTTCAAGATGCTAGGAGTCTATGAAATGCTAAACACGCAACCCAAATCTGCCATGACCAAGTCAATTTCAGATTTCCATTGTTACCAGGCTTGTGGGCTCGATGGATATGAGCTTCGTAGAGTGGTTTATAATTTATCTGGTTGTCTTTCTATGCTTAATCCATCTGTGGGAGTGACAGCTTGACATAATCACTAGCTTCAAATAAGTAATTCCATTTACTATCAGTTTTTAATTTTATTTCTTCATTCCTTTATTGATGCAGTAAAATGCTGGTTAATCTGCAGAGCCCAGGCCAGCCCAATGTTGTCAGTATTAATTTCACACTACTGCATCTTCGTGTTTGGTCCTATACAGTAATTAAAGGAAATCATTATACAGTTGAAATTAAGCTGGATGTATAATCCTTGGTTTAGTTTGCATGAGACCAATAGATGATTCATAGCAATCTTTATTATTTTCTTCGCATAGCCAATGTTTTCCTTCTCTAGTAAAATATTTAGTCACATGTATTTCTTTGTTAAAGTCTCTTTTATTCTATAATGTGCAACCTCCCCTGCAAAAAACCTATCCTTTAGGAAGATGGGAGTTATTCTTTTAACTCTGGTAAAATTTAAATTTGCTAAGAGCAGTGGTTCTCAAAGTGTGGTACCTAGAGGAGCAGCATTTTAATGACATGAATTCTTAGGTGCTATAAAAAATTACCATAGACTGGATGGCTCATAAACAACAGAAATTTATTTCTCACAGGTCTGGTGACTGGAAGACCAAGATCAGGGTATCAGCATGGTCAGGTGAGGGTCTTCCTCCACGTAGAGACTAACAACCTCTCTTCTCCTTGTATCCTCAACATGGTAGAAAGAGGGTGAGAGAGCTCTCAAGGGTCTCTTTCATAAAGACACTAATCTCATTCATGAGGGTGCACCCTCATGAACTAATTACCTCCCAAAGGTCCCACATCCTAATATCATCACATTAGGGGCTAGAATGTCAACATATGAATTTTAGGGGGACACAAACATTCAGTCCATAGCACAGGCAGTCTTGCTAAAATACAGATTCCACCAAATCAGAAATTCTGGGGGATGGGGCCCAGCAACATGTGTCTTAATAAGCCTTCTAAGTAATTCTAATGTATGCCAGAGTTGGAGAACCACTGATTTAGTTTTCAAAGCATTTCACACACTACATCTACTTTGCTCCTCATGACAGCCTGCACAGTGGCTTCACTAACCCCATTTTATAAATGAAGAAAGGGAGGCTCAGAAAATCTCAAGGATTTGCTTAAATTCACAGAACTGATAAATTGTAGAGCCAGGATTTAAATCTGAAATTTCACAATGCTCTTTCCACTGCATTCATGGATTTCAAATAGATCTCAAAGGAAATATGCAGATGCCCAATGTATAAATTAGGTAAAAATCAATTATTGATTATTTTATATTTATTTTTATATGAAAATTATTTTATATTTATTCTTATGTGGGAGTATAACTTCCATAAAATCACAGTCATTTACTCCACCCCCTACTCCCTCATGTACATACACACATCGCCTTTTCTCACCAGCCGTCCATTAGTGAATTCTTCGAATCATAATACACAGACTCCACTTTAAATTCTGTCCAGACTGGGACCTTCAATGTCATGCTGAAGAATTTAAGCTTTGCCTACAAATCAGTGAGTCTGCCCTTCTGGGCCACGGATGGATACTTTGTTATGGAGGGTGGGCTGGAATTTTGCAAGAGATCCACCAATCTAGAAGCACAGCAAGCAGTGAGTTTAAATCGAATGAATAATAATAGCTCATTCAAATAAGTAATACAAATCTTCAAATATCTGAAACTAATAAAATACCTATATATCTAACAGAACACTAAATTCCAAGTAATTTTATGTCATCATGGATTTTCTCAAGTGACAGATACCAAAAGTTCAACTACTAGAACATAGGCATTTCCAGAATTTATGGATGTTAAGAAGGAAATTCAGACTCAAAGTTTGATAAGTCTTGCCATTTATCCAACTTCTTTGTTCTCTATTCCCCATACCTCCTGTTCTCATTCAAATTCAGGGCTTAATTTGCCTTGATGATCAAAGTAACTTGGGTGACCATACAATTAGTCATTCAAGCTAGGATATTTTTGAGACTGAGAGAGGGCACTATTAATAATTACACTGGGATAGGTGTTGTAAACCAGGGCAGCCCTAAGCAAAGAGGGATCTGTGGTGGTCCTAGCAGAAACCACTTCCTTCCCTGACTCTCTTCTCTCTTTCTACCCAACATACATACGGTTTTCATGGCTAATACATAACCCTGGTCATGTCACTTGTCTCCTCATTCCCGGACACAGTAAAATTAGGCTTCTTTATGCTGACATTTCAAATCCTGCAGGATTTCAGGATTTTTATTTCAACCATTTTCTCCAGTCAAGACCAGCTACATAATTTTTTTGGAAGTTTGTTCCTCTTAATCTCCCTCACCTATTTCCCTCCTCCCCTGACACCCCCTCCCCTCTGGCAACTGCCTGTTTGTTCTGTGTCTATGACTCTCTTTCTATTGAGTTATGTTTGTTCATTTGTTTTTTAGATTCCACACATAAGTGAAATCATACAGTATTTGTGTTTCTCTTTCTGACATATTTCACTTAGCATAATACCTTCTAGGTCCACCCATATTGTTGCAAATGGCAAGATTTCATACTTTATATATTTATATATAAATATACACACACCTATATATTTATGTGTGTGTATATATATATGTATGTATTTATGTATTATGTATCATCTTCTTTATTGATGGGCACTTAGGTTGCTTCCATATCTTGGCTATTGTAAATAGTGCTGCAGTGAACATAGGGGCGCATGTATCTTTTCGAATTAGTGTTTTCTTTTTTTTAAATAAATACCCAGGAGTGAAATTACTGGACTTATGGTAGTTCTATTTTTATTTTTTGAGGAGTCTCCGTACTGTTTTCCATAGTAGCTGCACCAATTTACAATCCCACCACCAGTGTTTGAAGGTTCCCCTTTTTCTACATCCTTGCCAACACTAGTTATTTCCTGTCTTTTGGGTAATAGCCATTCTGACAGGTGTGAGGTGATAGCTCATTGTGGTTTTGATTTGTATTTCCCTGATGATTAGTGATGTTGAACATCTTTCCTTGTGCCTATTAGCCATCTGTATGTCTTCTTTGGAAAAAATGTCTATTCAGATCCTCTGCCCATTTTTTAATCAGGTCTTTTTTTTTGTTTTTTGGGGGGTTTTTTAGATGTTGAGTTGAATGAGTTCTTGGTACATTTTGGATATTAACCCTTTATCAGAGATACCATTTGCAAATATCTTCTCTTATTCAGTAGGGAGCTACATAATTTTTGAGGCCCAATGCACAATGAAAATGTAGGGTCCCTTGTTCAAAATTTGTTAAGAATATCAAGATGGCAACAACAGAGCAATAAACCAAGTGTGGAGCCCCGTAGAACTACACAAGTCACACATCCATGGAAACTGGCTGAGCCGCCAATAAAACCAGACTATCTACTAGCCTCTTGGACATCCGATGCTTGCCCCTCTTTCCCAGGTCCTCCCCTGAATTCATTATCCCTAATTTCTGTCCTTTGAAACTAGGTGTAAGGCATTCTGTTTTTTCCTCCATAAAGTTTATCTTAATTCTACTAATTTCTTCTTTCTTAAAATCCCCAATTCTCTTTTGTTTGCGTATGTCCCTTAGGTCATATTACTTTAGTCATCTTATTTTACCTTAATCTTCCTCACCATCTAGTTTCCAGTTCAGTTTAGTTACGTAAACATAATAAGAATTTCAAGAACGTTTGCAGAATGTACACATTAGTAATTTTTTAACTCTCTTTCTTTCCAAATATGTAGAATATTATTATTTGCTGACAACAATCCAAACTCCAGCGTAAGTTTTCAACATTGCCTAAATATGTATTGATTTATCCTCATTTGGGGGAAATTCTTTAACATATACTTCAACACAACATATTCTATCTAAAATTTCCTTTGTTCTTGTATCTTATGGAGAAGGGAAATGCTGTTCACTAGGCACGTATCAAGTGCCAATTAATAAAATAAGAACATTTACAAAATGCATCTCATTTACTGCTTGCAAAACCCATTTACTAATATGCCCACATTACAAATGAAACTAAGACTCCAGGGGTAAAGTCACCTGCCCCAAATCACACAGCCTGTGACACAGTCAGGATTCAGAACAATATCTGCCTGTCTCCTGTCTGTACCTCACACCATCAACACTACTTTCCTAAGAGCAGCTCATTAATAATAGAAGGTGACAATCTGTCAATTTTACATTCATTTTATTAAAAGGTGACAACAAACGATCAAGGGCAATGATTGTCCACCTGGCTGCATCTTTCCCCTGTTTTTCTGATAAGGAGGTGAGCCATCTTAAGGACAGGGTCAGTTCTGAGGCCACTCTAGGAGATTGGGTGCCCTGGCAGGGGGTCCAGAAGCAACCCCACAATCCTCATCTCCTCTCCCTTCTGAATATGACTCAATGAATTACAACTTTATGATGTCCCTAATAATGCTCTGCAGCCTCTAAATATTTGTTGGCTAAAAATGAATAAATGGAGACATTATAAAACTCTTGGATTCCCACAGTTGACTCCAATGAGAAACACACTTCAACTAACAACTCCAGATGGAAATAAACACTGAGGATGCCACAAGGGTCCACAGAGCCCCTCCACCACCCAAGACCAGCCTCCCTTAGACAAGGACATTTTCTTTGCAGAGCTTCAAATCTTGATTACAACATATCCTTAGTTGTTGGGTCTTGGTGATGTTAAAGATTTTGCCTTTGAACCATAGTTCATAATCGTGATTTGCCTAATAGCTGTGCTGTCCCCAGAATTGCCCTCAGAATCAACAAATTACCATTTGCATTTAACGATTAGGAAATAGCTGCTGCTCAAGAGAGGAAAAAAAAATCATAGCTGTGAGAAGCTCACTTTAGGGCAATTACTCTGGATAGAAGTAAGGGTCTGAGGTCCCTAGGAAATGGCAAGAGTTCGGAACAATCAGAGGAAAGGTTATACTTAACTGACTAATTAGAAACCTCAGTCTCTAAAATGAGGAGGCCCTTGCAAGCTAAACAGTGCTCCTGGGGTGAATAGGGCTTTTAATGCATACTTCAGAAACTTGCCCCCTTCACCCCCTTTCTCTTCAGGGAGAAAGGAGTTATCTTGGAGCTTATCACTTCATTTCTAAGGCAGATCACAGAGACAGCAGAAGAATCAGTGAAACTATTTTTTCTCTAATTTTGACACTGATCCATTCTTTAAGTTTCAGCTCCAGAGTCAAATTTCTCCGTAATTTCCCTCAATTCCCAAAGAAAAGGATACAAAACGTTACAGTAGGAAAGATTATGGATTTTGGATTCAGTTCAAATGTTGACTCTTTGATCTACTTGCTGGTAACCTTGGACACGTGACTTAAGCTCTTTGAGCCTCAGATAGCTCTGATGATGATCCTTACACAACAAATAAGATTTGTATGTGATGGTACTGGATTAATAAATGTTAGCTCCCTTCCCCTCGCAGCATCCCCACTGAAACCAGTACTGTTATTAACACATTTCAGACCTTGCTTTATAGTAGGATTTGAATATACATGACTTGCTTCTCTTCCATGATGCAAACTGCTTTTCAAGAAGGGGTGATGTGTATCCTTATAGGCTCAGCATACCTTCTGCAGCATGTGTTCAGTGCATGCTCTTTGCAGGGAATTAAAATATTTTATTCACGGAAAAGGAATGAACTTTGCTTCAAAAGGCAAAGTAGATAATCATAAGTATAGACATCTCTCCAACGAAGACATACAAATGGCCACTTTTTTTTTTTTTTTTTTTGCGGTACGCGGGCCTCTTACTGCTGTGGCCTCTCCCGCCGCGGAGCACAGGCTCCGGACGCGCAGGCTCAGCGGCCATGGCTCACGGGCCCAGCCGCTCTGTGGCACGTGGGATCCTCCCGGACCGGGGCACAAACCCGTGTCCCCTGCATCGGCAGGCGGACTCTCAACCACTGCGCCACCAGGGAAGCCCTGCCACTTTTTATAGTTGTATAAAAAGACAGTCAGCATCACTAATTATCAGGGAAATGCAAATCAAAACCACAGTGAAATCACCTCACACCTGTTAGGATGGCTATTATTTTCTTTTAAAGAAAAGGAAGAAAATAACAAGTGTTGGCAAGTATATAGAATAGTTGGAACCCTTGTGCACTGTTGGTGGGAATGTAAAATGGTGCAGCCACTATGGAAAACAGTATGGAGTTTCCTTAAAAATTAAAAATAGAACCACTATATGATCTGGGTATTCATCCAAAAGAATTGGAAACAAGATCTCCAAAAGATATTTGCATTCCAGTGTTCATTGCAGCATTCTTTATAATAGCTAAGATTGGAGACAATCTAAATGTCTGTTGACAGATGAATGGATAAAGAAAATGTAGCATATACATACAATGGAATATTACTCAGTCTTAAAAAAAAAGGAAATCCTGTCACATGCTGCAACATGATGAACCTTGAGGATATTATAAATGAAATAAGCCACTCACATCAGGACAAATACAACATGATTCTGTTTATTTGGTATATCTAAAGTAATCAAACTCATAGAAGCAGAAAGTAGATGGATGATTGCCAGGGGCCGGGGAGCAGAAAATAGGGAGTTGCTCCTCAACTATATAGAGTTTCAGTCACGGGAGATGACAAACTTCTAGAGATCTGCTGTACAATGATGTATGTATAGTTAACACTACTGCACTGTACACTTAAAAAATTGTTAACAAGGTAGATTTCATGTTATGTGTTTTTTACCACAATAAAAAAAAAAATAATCTGTTGCTAGTCCTGATTACTTGTACATCTTCTTACATTTAGTACTTTCTTTAAAAAATCTTGAAGGAATAGAAATATTTTTAGTGCCTTACTACTTTAGTACCCTAGGATTAAAGAAAATCAAAATGTATTCTTCTCTGACCAACACTCGCTTTTAGAACAGTGGTCTTTGACCTGAGTGTCACAACAGTTCAACCAGGAGGGGCGCCAAAAGTAAAAACGTATGTGGTTGAATGGTTAAGAGCTCAAGCTAAGGAGACAAATCCCAGTCTCATGTCTTACTGGCTTTGTCTTTTGAGGGAATTACCTGGGCTTTGGGTGCTTCATCTACTCAGATGTAAAACGAAAATAATAATAATGCTTCTCTTGCAGCATTATTATAATAATTAAATGAGATAATACATCTAAAGCACCCAACTCAATCAATATAACTATTACTTTTAATTTGTACTCACAATAGATAAACAACTCAGGTTGCAAATGATTATGTGTGTATGTGCATATGCATGTACTGGGTTGGCCAAAAAGTTTCTTTGGGTTTTTCCATAAGACGTTACAGAAAAAACCGAACGAACTTTTTGGCCAACCCAATAATTGGCTTGTTTTATACATGTTAACCCTACGAAAGCATGACCTTCAACATTTCTGTTACGGTTCAAATAACTATTTCATGATATATTTATTTTGTCATTCAAATTTTTCTCAAAGTGGGTCACTTTAATCGTTTCATCTACAAACTACAGACTTGTTTATGACAGATTATGTGTGTTTTTTCTCTTCTTACCTCCTCTCCTCACCTCCACCCCAATATCTAGCAGAGTAGATTGTCTACTGTAGGCTCAGTAACATTTTTTAAAATGAATTAATTAACATTTTTAAATTTAATTTTAGAAAAACATACTGCAAATACAACATTAGAAGAGAATAGAACCTGCTCACTTCTTCTCCAAGCACTTTATATTCAGAATGCTTTAACTGGAATATTTATGTAAACATTTGCCTTCAAATGCAGAATACTTTAACTGGAATATTTATGTAAACATTTGCTACTGATGGGAGAGTTTATTTTATAGAACTATACAGTCAGGAGGATTATAAGGGGCCTAAACAGTTCATTTGTTATGATTTCTAGGTTTATAAAATAGAATATTAAAACCTGTATTGACCTAGAGGCTTGACTATCGAGGGCCCAAGCTATGGTCGTCTGGTTTCTGCAACCCAGCTGCATTGAATCAAGATCCCTGGCTTCACTACAGCTGAAACCATAGCTGATAAACAGCCTTCAGTGGACTTCAGAGTATTTCTGTCTATGGGAAAGAAATACACAAGTATTTATTCCATTGTACCCTCTGAAAGTCTTTCCCGTCCTCTCCTCTCAAAATTACACACACTTACACACACACACACACACACACACACTTACACTCAGCCAAGAAACACATGCAAAGTCCATCTGACCACCAGGGGGCCACCACGAGAATGGACAAGCCTATAAGAGACTCCTGTCTTAAGATGCTCCCCTTGTTCTATCAATGTAAAACAGTTGTGTGAATTACTAAAACATGAAAAATATTCCCTTCCAGAAACTGCAATCTTTGTTCAAAGGACAATGCTTTAGCTGCATAAAATCACTCTGTCGGTAAAATACAGTGTAGCCCAAGATTTAGATTCAATACATTTTCATTCACTAACTGAATTCAAATAGTTATTTCCCTTCAGTAGTGACAGGATATTTTATAGTTTAAAAAAATTATTATTAATTTTTGATGAGATAAGTGGCATTGTGGTTAGTTTTCTTTTTAAGTCCTTGGCCTTCAAAAATACATTTTAACTATTTATTTCAAGAAGAGAGAAGAAGTATATGGGAAAATAGATTAAAGAAACATGGCCATGTGCGTTATATAATGATCCAAACTATTTTATATACTATATGTATATTTATGTGATATAGCTTTATATTTAAATGGCATAGGTAGATAGATGATAGAGATGAAAATCTTATGATAAACCTCAACTGTAAATAATAGCTAGATTTGTAGGACATGATCACAGATCTCTGTATCTTCTTTGAGTTCTTTTTGCCTTTTACATAACAAATATGTATGAGTAATAAAGCCAGAACACTATATACACAAAGTGTTCAAAAATTATGCATATTTGAAGGCATTAAAAATTATGTAAATATTAATATATGTTTACATAGCCGCATGATCTCTCTCTGGTACGTTAGAGAATGTGGTCATGTCAAACCATTGCTGGAATTTAATGATGGGTTAGATGTTTTATATGCAAACTACAGGCAAATTCCTTCTTTCCTCCAAGTGTATTTATGTCTTAAGGACTTCTTAGAATAGCGCTTCTAACCAAGGAAGATCCCTCCCACCCAGAGATATTTGGCCATGTTTAGCAACATATTTATAAAACTGTGAAGAAATGAAAGAGATTATCATACAGGAGAGCAATTTCCTTTAGGAAGAAGGAAGAGTATTATGACTGAGACAGGATACCTGAAGGATCTCTTGGGTAACTATCCAAAGTCTGTTTCTTTTTTTTTTTTTTTTTTGCGGTACGTGGGCCTCTCACTGTTGTGGCCTCTCCCATTGCGGAGCACAGGCTCTGGACGCGCAGGCTCGGCGGCCGTGGCTCACGGGCCCAGCCGCTCCGCGGCATGTGGGATCTTCCCGGACTGGGGCACGAACCCGTGTCCCCTGCATCGGCAGGCGGACTCTCAACCACTGCGCCACCAGGGAAGCCCCAAAGTCTGTTTCTTAATCTGAGTTAGATGCATCATAATAATCCGTTAAGCTCTCCACATGTTTTATGCAGTTTCCTATTTTATAATAAATTATTTTTTAAATGTTATAGTAAATATTCTGTTAAAAGTTTTATTCTGTAATAAAAAATCATTTTATAAAAGCAAACCAGTCATTGTCCAACATTTGCTTGGATATCTCAGGTGATCTCACACACAGAATTGAGGGAATGACATACAAAAGTTGTATGCAGTGCCCATGGTACTATAGAGTAGACATCTCCCATCCAGGTGACAGCATGCAAGCAGAGTTTGAGTTGAATGTTCTTAAATCTTACTTTCAATACACATCCTTTGCCTCACATTTACAGTCTCTTAACGATTTTAACTGACACAAACTGGAAAAAAAAGACTTTCTAATATAAAAGGTAGGTGTTCCCATAATTGTAGTGCTTAATCACTATTTCTGTGACAGTTTACTACCATTGGAAACTCATATTTTCAATCTGTCACGTGTAATGCAATAATATTGAATCCATTTAACTCTTACAAATTTTATTAATTGTTTCAATCATTGTATTAAAAATATTTTGTATACATAAGGTATTACAACTTTGAACAATAAGGTGAAAATATGCAAGAAAAATATGCTCCATGTGGCAATAGAAAAAACGTGTTAGGGGCTTCCCTGGTGATGCAGTGGTTGAGAGTCCGCCTGCCGATGCAGGGGACACGGGTTCGTGCCCCGGTCCGGGAAGATCCCACATGCCACGGAGCGGCTGGGCCCGTGAGCCATGGCCGCTGAGCCTGCGCGTCTGGAGCCTGTGCTCCGCAACGGGAGAGGCCACAACAGTGAGAGGCCCACGTACCACAAAAAAATAAAAAGTGTTAGAATTTTGCTATCAGGGGTTATTTCCTTCTTTATTATTAAAAATAATGATGAGACAGATCACCAAGTCCAATAAAATATAACTGGATTGTATACAGATGCACCTTTATATATCCAACAAGGACACTATCAAAAGGGCAATTGTAAATATTTTCATGCAATAAAATAATAAGTAGCTCTCTGATACTGTTATTTGTTCTTATTAACCTTTATGCATTGCCATCTTTGGGCCTTTCATCTTTGCATTTCTGAATCTTACCAAATTTCTCCATCTTCTAGCTCTCCATGGCATTCTTTTATATTTTTCTCTTTTGGAGCTAATCACATTCCACCTTTATTTATTGTCAGGGTCATTTTTCCCTGAATTTTTACCTGCAGGGCCACTAGCATGAGGATTGCAAAGTGATGTGGTAGCTTCAAGTCATAACTTCAAGTTCAGTCCACTAATGGATCACTTATATGTCCACTAATGCAAACATTCCCCCACTAAGAATTTGGACCTCTAATTTGGCAGAACCAACGGTGATGGGAAACACAAATCCAAAGAAGCGTTGGTCGTTAAGAATGATGATGAGAGAGACTAATGTTACTTCTTCCCTTTGGTTTCCAGACTCATGTGTTCTTGCTACTGGGTCAACATAGGTCACTCACAGGTTCAGTCTATATCCCACACTCTGCAAGGTGTTGTCCCTAAGCAGCATTTTCTACATCTGTCTTCTCAGCCTCATATTTATTCCATTGTTTATCAAGTCTGATGCATTTTGCTTCCTAAACTTTTCTCACACTTTAACCCAGTACTACTGCCTTATTTCAAGTCCTTATCATCTACTTGAATTTTGCAATGCTTCCTACCTGGTGCTTTTCCTTCTTGTCTCTTATCCATTTTCAATGGTGCCAATCATAATCCAAATGAAATGCCCTCCCTTCCAACTTATTTCTAGATCTGCATTTGACATACTTCCAATCCCTATTGACTTGTTACTGCATTATTCATTATCCCACCCACAGCTTCAGCCGGCTCTTCAAACTTGACCACTGGCATTGCTTTCTGCTTACTTTGGATGTTTTCTTTTACTGTGTTTCAAAACCTCCCTCTGACTACACCATCTCAAGTTATCCTGGTCTGGTCTACCCTGGATAAGGACCACTAGGTGTGGACTAGAGCACAGTGGACTGTTCTCTTGCCATATGTGCCCTTGCCTGCCAGGAAGAATCTGGACATTTCTTGCCACTGAACTGGTTGGTCCTTTATGCCAGGGATGTTTTATACATGCCATTCCCTCTGTCTAAATGTCCTTCCCTTCTTCCTACTGGCAGGATCACTATTCAAGAATCAGTTCACATATTGCTTTATCTAGTAAGCCTCCCATAGGCATAATAAAAATATTCAGCCAGTCCTATAATTAACACATAGCAGTAATATAATACTTGTCATATTAATAATAATAACACAGCACAATAACACAAAACACAAGATTTATTAAATGCCTACTACATGTTGGTCTCTGTGTTAACCACAGGTATTACACTGGCCAATGTAGATCGGTCAACATCCAAACTATGGGATTCCTAAGAAGACGAATCAGTTCTGTTTTCTTTCAGTGTCTAACGTGTAGTCTAATTCAAGGCTTCATGATTGGTCTTTGTAAATAATTTCTGAACTGAATTAAATTGTTTGGGACATGCTCAGTTTACCATCTTTCTTTCTACACGGTTCACAAAACAGTAATTCTTTCATATTATGTCACTTAACACATTAAAATTTCAAACTTAATTCTTGCCTGAGATTCATTGTTCCAAACAACTGGCTTCAGCCTTGCATAACAATTCAGTTCATCCTGATTGTAGTTTTTGCCTCAACAATAACAGCTTCCAGGACAGCAGAAAGGACTTTAATTATTCCTGTAGGGATTGGTGAAGGTGAGGACAGAGGAGAGCAAGCAAAAGCCCCATCATGTTTGGCACATGGAGTGTTTGCTGTACTTTCTGCAGTGTATGCCAGGGCCTCTGCTTAACCAAGTCGAGGATTAACATATTCAACAAGCAAAGAATGGCTCAACTCCCTGGGTAGGTGGGTCTCATTCAGTGTATGACAGGTAACCCTGCTATTTGAGTATGAGCTCTTCTTGTTGGGAAATCTCGGTATGGCCTGTGCACAAAGACTTTGCTGCTCACCCAGGCTGAAAACATTTAGTAGTCTGCTCATGGGAAACTGAGAGTCTGCCTTGCCTCCAAGCATTGAAGCCTGAAACAAATTAAGTTTCCATCTCTCCCCTATTTGGGTTTGAACAATCTTGAAAGCAGTCTAGTAAACAGGCAGACAAAACTTCACTTGAATTGCAACCCTATTTATAATCTAAACCCTATTTATAATCTATAACCCTGGTGGAATCCCAGACCAGGCTGGGACATATTAGATCTATAATAAAGAATCAAAGAATTGCAGTTTAGAGGTAGGGGTAGGGCAAGGCAGTGCCATTGAATGAAAATGGATGCAATTGTCAACGTGTCTCTATGTGAGAAGGAGGTTCAGAAAGTGATCTGTGTCAGCGCAGAGTGGCAATGGGCCTATGTCAATTAAAGAGCTAAGCCAATGTGGAAAGCACGTTTTCAACAAGTAAATAATGCCATTTAAGGAGACTGATTGCGAAAGCAGCCTCATTGCCTAATGGGGGCTAGTCAATCATTCAGCACATATTTGCCACCTGGCCTTGGAGTTGACACTGTAATACATGCAATGCAATGGTAAGCAATAACCTCTGTCCTGGCGCTCCAGTATTTTTATATAGGACACTAACAAAACAGGAATGTAAAGAGATTTTTTAAAACCCTACGATTTGTAATAAAGGCCTGAAGTAAACAAAAGAAGTGCTGTTCTGCTTCTATTCATACAGTTACTTGGGCAAAGTGTGCAAAGATATTCTGATCTGTGTCTGTGCAGTGCCCTCCCCTCAAAAAACTCCTAACACCCATGCACACACACCCTAATCCTTTATGACACCTCATTTGAGATCTGTTCCAGCCATAAGTTTTGACTGCTCTGGACGTTTCCATCATTCAACATGGGAGACTGGAGGGTCTGAATTATATTTACGAAGAACACAACTCCCTATTGAGATATGTCTCTAAGCTTAGAGTTTAGAAGTTTAAATTGTTCAGATCAAGATGATATAAATCACATAAAGCATATGACTGACCAGTTTCTCTATTTCATTCAGTCCAGGTAGCCATGGATCCTGATTGCTTAATATAGGTAATAATTATAATGTCACCTTCACACAAACTGCAGTAACTCTTTTAACAGGGTGAAAGAAAAAAATATAGAGGGAGAAAAAAAAGGATTGTAATGGAACCAACATGAAGTTGTAAGAAACATCATCATTGAAAGATAAAAACCTAATAGTATCACAGACCAGAATCAATCCCTACTGACAGATTGATCTATATATTATGTTAATGAAATGTCATTTCTCCAAGGGAACATTCCTCTTATTCCAAACAAAACCCTAATAAAATCTGGATTTAAAGAATCAATTGCCTAGCTGTGTGCCACACATTCTGTGATTGTTCATAATGACATTAGACTGTAAATCCTCCAAAAATAAATATCCATTCAATTGATGTTTTCATGTATTATAAACATATACAATCAAATTCATTATGCCTTTTATTTCTTCAGCTAGAAAACTTAAAAAATCAAACAGGTAAAATCAGCAACAGCTTTTAAAATTTTTCTTTTGTTCTCTTGCTTGGTTTTTAAATGAACCTGTGGTAAATAGATTTGAATTAATTCATGAGTCATGACACATTATCAAAACTGATCCATGCATAACCCTCTTTTTTTTCTTTAATTTTTATTGGAGTATAGTTGCTTTACAATGTTGTGTTAGTTTCTACTGTACAGCAAAGTGAATCAGTCACACGCATACACATATCCCCTCTTTTTTAGATTTCCCTCCCATCTAGGTCACCACAGAGCACTGAGTAGAGTTTCCTGTGCTATACAGTAGGTTCTAATGAGTTATCTATTTTATACACAGTATCAATAGTGTATATATGTCAATCCCCATCTCCCAATTCATCCCAAACCCCCTTCCCCCTTGGTATCCATACATTTGTTCTCTACATCTGTGTCTCTACTTCTGCTTGGCAAATAAGATCATCCATACCATTTTTCTAGATTCCACATATATGCCTTAATATACAATATTTGCTTTTCTCTTTCTAACTTACTCCACTCTGTATGACACTCTCTAGGTCCGTCCACGTCTCTGCAAAT
This sequence comes from Phocoena sinus, assembly GCF_008692025.1. Classification (NCBI taxonomy): domain Eukaryota; kingdom Metazoa; phylum Chordata; class Mammalia; order Artiodactyla; family Phocoenidae; genus Phocoena; species Phocoena sinus. Next base: position 28,822,276 of record NC_045772.1, on the reverse strand, counting down.
GACCCAATTTCATTCCTTTTTATGGCTGAGTAATATCCCATTGTATATATGTACCACATCTTCTTTATCCATTCCTCTGTTGACGGACATTTAGGTTGCTTCCATGTCCTGGCCATCATAAATAGTGCTGCAATGAACATTGGGGTGCATGTGTCTTTTTGAATTATGGTTTTCTCTGGGTATATGCCCAGGAGTGGGATTGCTGGGTCATGTGGTAGTTCTATTTTTAGTTTTTTAAGGAAGCTTCATACTGTCCTCTGTAGTGGTTGTATCAATTTTCATTCCCACCAACAGTGCAAGAGGGTTCCCTTTTCTCCACACCCTCTCCAGTACTTACTGTTTGTAGATTTTTTGATGATGGCCATTCTGACTCGTGAGGTGCTACCTCACTGTAGTTTTAATTTGCATTTCTACCCTTTTTTATTTTACTTAGTTATTTATTCATTCATTTCAACAAATAAATATCTGTGAACCCAACATCCAGGCCAAGAACTAGAACACTGACGATTGTTTACATGTATCTTTATGTTCTTCCCTATTCTGTCCTCTTGTCTATGGCTCCAACCCATGTTATCCATCATACTGCTTTTTGTACATTTATTCTCTTGTTGTTGTTGTTTTGAGGTATAATTGACATGTTAACTAGACTTACTGTGGTGATTATACCTTTTTTTTTAAAGATTGTTTTTTATTACGAATAGCAAATGGTTAAGCAACTTTTTTATATTGAGCTTTTTCATTTAAAAAAAAAAGGCTATTATGCTTTATACAACTTCTGAGATTTTCTTGTCATTCAGCAATAGGTATGCTTCATCATGTTGTATACAGTTGTGATCCATTCATTTCCACTTCTGTGTAATATCACATTCTTGAATGATTCTTTTTACTCATTCTACTCTTGATGGCTATTTGCATTTTACACAGATTTTTTACTTACGTTTCTTTTTGTTATTGTGAACAATGCTGCTATAAACATTCTTATACATGTCTCCTGATACACATAGGCAAGTGTCACTTGAATTTTTATCTTGAAGAGGACTGATAGGTGATAGGCTATGTGCATGTTCGTTTTTCACAAGACAGTGCTAAATTGGTTTCCAACGTGCTTTTACCATTTTATTCTCTTATCAACCATGTATGATACATTATTGATCTACATCTCTCCAACAATCGGCATTATCAAACTTTTCATTGTTTTAATCAGATGGATGTAAAATGGCATTTCCTTGCAATAATGATTTATAGCAACCTGATTACTAATTAAGTTAGCTATCTCTACACATGCTTGTTGTCTAATGGCTTTTCCATATGTTAAGGCTTTTTTTTTTTTTTTAACTAACAGCAATGGTGTCAGTCTTACTTGTTTATTTTTATTTATTTATTTACTTTTGGCTGTGCTGCACTGCATGTGGGATCTTAGTTCCCCGACCAGAGATCGAACCCGTGCCCCCTGCAGTGGAAGCACAGAGTCTTAACCGCTGAACTGCCAGGGAAGTCCCTCCATAGCCTTTTCCATTAGACAAATGTGTGAAGCAGCCTAATGAAGAATAATTGATTCTGGGTAAGAAAGTATTTCTAGCCAAACACTTCCTGATTTAGTTTCTAGAATATTAGCTTTTTCATAAATAATAAATTTATAGGCATTCTATCCATATCTTTTGACCCATAGAGCTGACATATTTGCCTCTGCTGTGTACTTATAGTTTTACCACCTGATAACTCCAGAAATTCCAGAGTTAAAGTGCAAAGGCAGGGCTTCCCTGGTGGCGCAGTGGTTGAGAGTCCGCCTACCGTTTCAGGGGACACGGGTTTGTGCCCTGGTCCGGGAAGATCCCACATGCTGCAGAGCGGCTGGGCCCGTGAGCCATGGCCGCTGAGCCTGCACGTCCGGAGCCTGTGCTCCGCAACGGGAGAGGCCACAACAACGAGAGGCCCGCGTACCGCAAAAAAAAAAAAAAAGTGCAAAGGCAAGGAACGGTTTCTGAATGTTGCTGATCCTTTCATTCATAGATAGAAATTAGTTTCAATTTCTTGGAGGTTTATGTGAATTATGGAATTGAATTATGTTAAATCTGAGATCTGTTCTTGGGTGGGTGTAAACTTTTTTTCTATGTCTTCGAATATGCCCCTGCTTATTTGGGGCCTGAAATATACAGATCAACATTAGACACCATGCAAAAAGATATTTTTTTCTTTCTTATTTTATAGGGATTTATTTGATGCCTAAAAGATTTATGAAAGAATTCGAGTAGTCTAAAAACTTCTAGGGAAGATACAAATCACTGTTCTACTGGCATTGTCATGCTTAGGAGTATCAGGAAACATCTACAATTCATTTCATGTACTCCATCATGGAAACACCAGTTATTCCACATCATGTCCGAAAGGTTGAAGGAGATGGTCTTATATGTTGCATTTTTACCACCTCGGTTATCCAATATCAAAATTCTCATCTTTGCTCGGTATCAGAAAAGGGAGAGCAGGAAGTTGAGAAGAGAATTTAAAAGAATCATAGGATCATGACATGCAAGTTGTCTCCAGTCCAAATTCTAGGGATACTACCTTGCTTGAGGGCCCAGGGCATCCCTTCAGATAAAATGATGACATATCCATATCCTGAGTGATTATACAGCTCCACTGGGGAAAAGTGTAGAAATTATGTAGTCAAAACTTAATTACTATCTTCTCAAAATAAAGAGATTTCCTTTTTGTAATCAGAATTTGCTATTAATTTTGGCAAAAATTAGAATTAGATTTGTTTCTGAAACTCATCCCAAATGTATTTTTGCTGTGTACTAATCAGCATAGAATTGTTTGTACGCTTTTCAGAAAAAGAAAAAGAAATTTCAGTTGCAAATGTGTAACATCTCCTCACAAATTTACTTTGTCAGTTTGAACAACAAATAATCTTTAGATTTCTTACATCTTTTATTGTATGATTTTATAACAAACAAAAATAGGTCAATCTGTATCATTTAGTTGAACATCTTATTTCTCCATTTTAACCAATGTAAAATTTTATGATTTTTCCATAAATAGAAATTAACCTTTTTATAAACTGAATAATTTCCACAAATTGGTTCTATTAGTATATATTTCCACTTAAAGTGTCCACTATTAACGTGCAACTTGCTTTAAGGCACCTGTTATGTACGTAATAAATTGCCTTCAGTAGATGCAAAGAATATTGCACAAGGGTGCCAGGGTGGTAGACGACTGGAACAGAAGAGAAACAGATTGGAGCATAAGTAGTTAGTCATAGCGGCAAATGGAACCTTGGCAATGGAGCAGTATACCCTGCAGTCGTTCTTCAAACCACATCCAAAGAATCAAATACCTAACATGCAATATGTGGGAAGGTAGGAAGCAGGTACTCAGTGAATTCTGACTTTGAGTTAGAAGATATATCCCTTAGCTTTACACTCTTCAGGGTAAAATACAGATTTTTAATCAATAAACCAACAAATATTTATTAAGTATCTACCATGTGCCTAGCACTTTGAGAGAAATAACCAATCAAACAAATCCTATCCTCAAAGAACTCACAATTTACATGAAAAAGAAAGATTTATAAGCATAGAGTTAATGGTTTTCAACTTTTTATTGTGTGCATTCTTTTTCTTTTCTTTAATTCATTTGGTCATTCAACAAATATGTGTTTATCACATACTTAATGCAGGAAGTACCAAGAAGCCCTGTAGGGGATAAAAATATAAATGATATAATTTCTCTCTTCTTAAAAGAGTTTAAAGTCTAAGGAAGTTAAATATGTGCATACAAGTAAACAATAATACCACCAAGTTTGGAGTTGGATAAAATGAGTTGATACATTGAAAATAGAACACAGAAGTGGAGAGTAGGAGAAGGGAGAATTGAATGAAGATGGTCAAAAGCTACAATCTTGCATTTATAAGATAAATAAGTACCTGGGATGTAATGTACAGCATGACTATATTTGACACTGTATGATATATGGGAAAGTTGTTAAGAGAGTAGATCCTATGAGTTCTCAACAAAAGGAAAAAACATTTTTTTCTTTTTGTTTTTGTATCTATATGACAAGATGGACATTCAAGCTCATTGTGGTAACCATTTCATAATATATATGCTGTCACTATGCTGTACACCTTAAACTTATACAGTGCTGTATGTCAATCATATCTCAATAAAACTGGAAAAAATTAAAATTGATATAAATTAATAAAAACTAAAAATTAAATAACACATTTTAATATGAAATCAAAGAATAAAATACTCAGAACATTGCTTTATATATAGAAAAACATTAATTATTGATTATTATTATTTTACTAGTATTATTAGAGCTGGATCTACATAGATGTGCAGGAGTTTGTCAAATGAAAAGATAGTAAATGTTCTTAACTCTGTTTTTACAGCTTCTACCTCTTTCTTAAATTTCAGATCTATATTCTCAACTCCTTATGACCATTTTCTCTGGCTGACAGCATACAGGCAACAGAAGGAAACATACAACATACAGGCAATAGGAGAAGACAAAGGAGGGATTAGGCCATTACTAGAGTATAGAAAGAGAAAACCAAGGATCTAACTTTGGAGATCCTCTAAATTTCAGGGATAATAAAAGAAAAAAAACACAAGAAAAGAGAGCTAGATCATTCGAGGACAGTAAAATATCACAGATGCCAAGATGAAGACAGAGCCTTTAGGGCAAAATGAAGACATTTAAACAGTCAGTCTCCTTCCTATGTACTACAGAAGGAGCTGTTGGGTTTTTTTTTTTTTTCTCCTTACTTTAAAGCACACCCAAACATAAGTGTGATATTTTCTGGAAGTCTCTGCAGTTCAAACATGTACAATTATAAAGTACCTATTTACCCCAATCTCTCCCAAACCTAGGATACTTAATCACTCGTAGAACTTGTGGGATTATATTAGATACACTTCACATCAGCATTAGCAGCCATTATACTGATTTAAATTTTGCAGGCAAAATCAACAGCTGGTGAGGGCATTGCTGCTTATATTGCAGAGCCATGCCATCTGTTTCCATAGCACAATTTGCAACATTTCATAAATGACATATTTCATGATCATTTCATATGTGGGGTTCATGATAAATTCTTCTAGTAGTATCTCTGGTGGAATGAAGATTGGCATTTATTATAGTTTTGATAAAAACCCTATCTCACGAGATGATATTACTATGTATCATTGAAATTAAAATAGCAATATCATACAAATATCTATAACATACAGGCATAATGCTTGATGCTGAAAGCTGGTAGGGTAAAATCACATCATCAGAGATAATTCGCATTCATGGTCTCCAACCTCAGTTATTACTAAGCTATGTTTCCTTGTGTTCATCACCAGTTTCCTTTCACTTTACCCTCAGAGGCTATATTAGAAAATTTTACTCCTCCTCAAAACCCAGATTGGATGCCTCCTCCCTCACCCTTACTTATGAACATTATATTTTACTTGATCAAGATGAGACAACAAACAACAGCTCTTTCCACCTTTGTCTCCTAGAGCCTAGAGTGTATTTCATCATCTGCATCCTTTCAGCATTCCTTCCTTTCTTAGTGAAAGAGGATGTCCTCTTTCTAGTTAAAGTTCTCTCTCCTGTGAATTCCAATTTCTCCTCAGAAACCTTGTTTATCAGTTGCCCTACCTCCTCCCGGCCCCCACCCCATCTCCTCTTCCTCCTCTTCTTCCTCTTCCTGTTCCTCCTCCTCTTCTTCCTCTTCCTGTTCCTCTTCTCTTCCTCCTCTCCCTGTTCCTCCTCCTCTTCTTCCTGTTCCTCCTCCTCTTCTTCCTCTTCCTGTTCCCCCTTCTCTTCCTCCTCTCCCTGTTCCTCCTCCTCTTCTTCCTCTTACTCTCTTTCATCCTCTCCTTCACCCTCTTTTTCTTTTTTCCTTCTCTTTCCTGGATCATTCCCTAAAATTGATATACATGTTTATGTATATATGGAGAGTTAAGTCTCTCCAGTCTTGAATAAAGAAATGCTTCTCTGTGACCCCATACTCCCGCCTACTCTGCTTTTTTACTATGAAATTCCTTGAAGAATTTCCTGCTACATGCAGTCTCTACTTCCTAATAAGCAGTTTACTCCTCACCCTGATGTGATCTGGGTGTTTTGTTCCCTGTGCCCACTGGAATTGCTCTTATAAAGGTCACCAAGGGCTTTTGTATTTCCAAAGACAATGAATGATTCTCAGTTCTTATCTGACATGACTGTCTGCAGCATTTGACCCATTTAATTAGTCTCTCCCCATTCTGAAAACTCTTTCCTCTCTATATCTCTGAGAAACCATGGCTCTTGGTACTTTGTACGTTTATAGATGTCAGGCCCTCTTGGCTTTCATGGGACTTGATTTTCTTCTCTCACCTTGGTTTGACTGGTGCCCTGGTTCCAGAATATATGGAAAAGACCCATTGGTTTTGTACTTGCAGCAGAGCTGCCAATGTATTCAACATTTTTCTATCACAACTATTATGTTCTGAACTCCTGCCTTTAACAAAGGAATCTAGACAATGCAGGCCAGACCCCTACCAGGGAGAGACGCAGAAAAGAATGTAGGAGTTGATCTGTATTCTGTAACTACTGATGTATAATTAAGTCTTCTCTGTGAGTAATTAAGATGTGCTACTTGTTTGGCTTTCCATTCCAGGTCAGTAGTGATAAAATGATGAGAAAGTATGGGGCAATTAGGGGCCCCCATAACATGTAGTTTATTTCGGCGTTTGGGAGTTCAAGCCAAGGAGTAGCGGGAGGTGAAGATGAATACACGTAGAAATCAGCCTAATCATGAAAAGCCTTGTATGTTATGCCAAGGAAGTGATTCTGTGCATAATAAACAAAGAAAAAAATGCACGGAAGTTGTAAAAAGACATGTTATTTTTTATACCCAGACATTCTGAATCGTTTGGTCTGAGTTGAAGGTCAGGAAAAAGTTCTCATGTAATTCTGAAGAAAAGCTTCAGTTGAGAATCCTTATGTGAAGGAGTTTGGATTTTAGGAGAAAATTATATAACTAATATAATTGACATGATTAAAAATTCATGATCACCAACTTCAGTAGGGCTCTCAGCACCACTTAGCAATCTCTCCAGATCTCGCCAAATAGCTTCAACCCTCCTCACTCTCTACAAGTTGTAGCCATCAAATACAGACTTCCTCATTTTCCCCCAACCGAATTCACAAAACATGTCTGGATCTATCCTTCACTGTTCTTCCTCCTGTAACTATAGAATCAGTGTCCCTTCCCTCTCTAAGACTCATCTCTCCCCCTGAGTTGTGGATGCCATTCCCTCCCATTCTTTCTGGGACTCCTTTTCTTTAGGAACAATTCCTCATGCTTGATTCTTCTTGATTCTATTTCTTTTTTTCCCACTAGATCTTTATTATTAACATTCAGAAGTGCTTGCAACACTAGTCACCTTGAAGAAGTCGCGTGACTGTGTAATTCTCTCCAATTGCCATTCTTTTCTTACCTATCTTTCACAGCCAATTGACTTTAAGAGTTGCTTCTTTTTACTTCCCATTCTGTCTTCTTTCAGCACAATACTAAAACTTCTCTTGCTAAGGTCAAAATGACCAATCTGTGGCTAAACATAATAGATACTTACTTCTCAGACCGTTTAGACCTCTCAGCAAAACTCAACAAAACTAGCCATTACTTCCTCTGAAAAATCTTTTCTCTGGGCATTTAGGATTCTACCTTTCCTATTTTTCCTCCTATTTCTTTAGTCCCTCCTCAAGATCCTTTTCTTGGCTCATCCTTCCCTACTTAACCTCTAATTGCTATAATTCCCCATGGCTCCACCTGGGAATTCTTTTTTCTCATTCTACATTTGCCAGCTTTTTTTACCTTTTCTACTATCATGATTTTAAATACTATACCAATACTAACAGGTCCCAAATGTATGCCTTTTCTAGATCTCTCTTCTAAGACCAGACCTATATATCCAACTGCAATCTCACACACAACTGTATTTTTCTCTTCTTTTCAATGTGCTTCTCTACCCACATTGCTTCATGGTCCAAAAGCCAGGATGTCACCTGTAAAAACACTTTGCCAGTTTATGTCTCCTCAATACATAAATATATCTTAAATATATCTACCTCCCTATGATACCATACTTGCCTTAGTTTAAGCCACCATAAAGACTCTAAAACATAGAGCTCCCACACTTCCAATTTTGACTATCCAAATCCATTATTTTAACACTGCAACAGAAAGAATAAAATACCTAGGAATAAACCTACATAGGGAGGCAAAAGACCTGTACTCAGAAAACTATAAGATACTGATGAAGGAAATCAAAGACAACACAAACAGATGGAGAGATATACCATGTTCTTGAGAGGTACTGCATATGGAGCTTGGTGAACAATTCAACTGGAAAGGAGGGAACCTAAATGCCTCCCAAGTTTATGGTTGGGGAACAGAAATGGTGATGCTCTTAATAACATCAGAAAAATACAAGGAGAGAATTTTGAAAGAAGGTGATGAGATTAGTTTGGGACATGTTGAGTTGAAGTCCTTGTGGAACATCCCACAGGGCTATGTCTAGTTGGCATTTAGATACACATCATGATAGATTGGAAGTTGTTAGAATATAAGTGACAGGAAAGCAATAAGACAGAAAGGAATCTTTTAGGAGATAAAGGGTTGAGGGACAAAAAACATGGTAGAAAGTAAATTTAAGGATTCAAGCTGAACCAAAGGGAAATTAATAAGTCTGCATATTGAACTTGAGGCCATCAGCTGCCTTCTCCACTCATGTCCAGAATATCCACAGCTACATTACATACATGTGTTTGTGTGTATATATATTATATGTGTGTGTGTGTGTGTGTGTGTGTGTGTATATCCATTGAGAAACTATATAGTTTCCAAGAAATACCTGTAGATACTGAGATTTGAGGATTACACAATAAAATAAACTAGTTCTCACATGTTCAACATAGAGGAAGTCCAGTGGTCAACAAGCCCCATCTAAATACAGAGAGTGCCCATTATTTCCAACATTTAAGGATCAATAAAGGTTTGAAGAGAATCTACAACATGAAAGACAGAGTCTGCAACATAAAAGAGAAGAAAATATTTTTTTAAATACTATCACTAACATACTCAAAGTGGTAAATGGACATACTGCATCCTTGAAACAAAACATGATATTATAAAGAGGAAAATTCAGCAAACAAGATAAAAATTCTAGGAATTAAAAAGATAGCTGAAATTAAAATTGTTTTCGGACATTTGGATATAATGTCAATAAACAAATGAAAATATAAAAATAGAAGGAAAAGATGATTGCAGGATTAACCTAGGAAACCTAACAATTTATTGGTAGGAGTTTTACAAAGAGACAACAGAGAAAAATGGAAAGAAGGAAATTATCAAAGAAAAAACATTAGAAAACGTTCCAGATATGGAAAGTATAATATCTAAGCTCAAAGCATCCACCAACCAGTCAACAATGAATTTTTAAAAGACTTCCACTGATACAGTTCATTGTGAAAATTTAGAACACCAAAGGCAAAGATCAGGTTGTAAAACTTCCAGAAAGATTAAACTATGTCACAAACTAAGGAACAAAATCAGAATGACACCGGAGTTAATAGCCACATTTGAATTTTTAAAGAATTGAGCTATGCCTTCAAAATTCCAAGGAAAACAAAATTTCAACCTGGAATTTTATATCCAGCCAAACTAGGTGAAGCATAAAAATAGGATAAAGAACAACTAAATCAACTAAAGTTTGGAACTATGTACCCACAATTCAAATATTATCCAATAAGCTCTACCATCTCCAGCAAATGATGAGGCTGTAAAGAGACTGCTATCTATTAAGGTTACTCTGCAGTTGTTAGAAAAACTACATCAAGACATTTTTTTTCTTATTATTCAACATTTCATTCTTACTTGACAATAGGAATTGGCCTTGCTAATTTTTTATAGTGGAATAATGCCTCAAACAACAAGTGTGTCTCAAATGTCTACAATGAGTCTGAGCTAAAGTCTGGCAGGACAGTATTTTATTTGAGTGACTGTTATACCCATATCTACAGTTGTTTTATTATTATTATCATCATCGACATCATTATAGTTTTAAATCACAGAATATTCTCCACCAGGATTTAGGAAGTTGATGTAAAAAACAGATTTCTGCTCTGTGATTGGAGACACAAAGTGTGGGTCCAACAAGGCTTGGAATGCTGATCAACTACTTTGGAAGCCATTTTAGGCAACTTGGAAGCCATCTTAACATTAGCATTCTCTCTGCACCTGACATTGCTTTAAGAGGTACACCCACTTCATAAAGTCAAAACAGCAATGGTTTTCCAACCCCTAAATGTAAAGTCCCCTAGTACTTTAACTTTGATGAATATAGGACAGAGAGAGTCTCCCAAATGGAATGGCCTTGCTGATTACAAAGTGGTGACTGGGGAGATTTGAATATGAAGATATAAAGTGCTGTGATTCTTTTCTTTTTTAAAAAATTTTAAAAATATTTTACTTTCTTTTCTACCTCTTTCTCTTTTTCAACAAAATAAGACTTATTTTTTCCCAAAAGTCTTCTTACCAACTCTGTAGGGGAAAATTTGTGCTTCAATGGAAAACTACACATTTCTATAACATACCCTTTATCCTTATCAGATTCTGATTCAGTGGGAGCTATTTTACAACTTTATGAGTTCTAAGTAACTGATAGCAACACAAAATGATTTTTGTCTGTACACATGCAAATGAATTCTGTCCAGTGGAGGGGCAGCCCTCCCCACTCTTCAGAAAAATCAATTTCACCTCCATTTATACATTTATTTCAATATCTTTAATCTACAAATTTATCTATTCATTGGATTCATTTTTGGATCAGTTATAACATCTGCCTGTTTCTCTCACTATGAGTTAAACAAAATCTTTAATGTGTTCATATTTATATGTAGTACCTGATTTTCATTTTTTAAAAAATCTTCTCAGGGAGGTGGACTTCTGGAACGGTGAAATGAAGACCTTAGTGAACTTGCTGTCCCTCTAAAACAATGAAAATACAGGCAAAACACCTAAAATCAACCATTTTCTAACCCTGAAAATTAACCAAAGAGTAAACTAAAAATCATCTATGAAAAAAAAATTACTGAACCTCAGTGAGACAACGGGTTATTTGACATTCTAACTTAGGACTATTCCCATCCCTTTTCACTCCCCAGCTCAGTGCACCCTAGCCAGAAGCTGACAACATTGCTGACAATGGAGAAATCTGACCACTTGTGGAATTCCAGTAAAACCATCATCCAAGAAAATGGTCAATAATCTGTCCAAAATTGCAGAGACCTAGAAAATCTCTATTTCCAGAGTATGTTAGCTCTTTGATTTGACTCAGAGCTCAGGTTAGCTGAGGAAAGGCACTTCTAACATAGAAGTTCTAACAAACTTCTAGAAGCAACTGCTTATGGTTGTGATTTCAGTTATGGAAAACATGGACCTCACCTGGAATTTAAAAGGAATTACTAGAGAAGCAGATGGCAATAGAGGAGTTTGACATATTTCTGAGCATCTAAAAGGCCATTTGCATGCACAAATCTGGGTGCATGACCAGGAAATACATAGGAAAGAAGAAAGTACCAGTCACTCACCTCCAGCTGACCTTGAGGAAGAAGTAAAACTATTTCTATTTGCAAGTGGCATCATCTTGCGTATAGAAAATCTGAAGAAATTCATTATAAACTATTAGTACTAATAATCAAGTTCAACTTTGTGCCTGGATATAAGCTCAAAGTATAAAAATTAATTGTATCTCTATACGCAAGCCACAAATAATCCAAAAATGAAATTAAGAAAACAACCCCACTTATAATAATAACAAAACATATAAAATAAATAGGAATAAAATTTTAAAGTGCAATGCTTGTACACTGAAAAGTATAAAACATTTAAAAATTAAAGATCTAAATAAATGGAACAACATCTTACATTCATGGATGAGAAAACTTAACATTATTAAGATGTAATGCTCGGCAAATTGATCTACCAACTCAATGCAATCCTTTTCAAAGTTTAGCTGATTTTCTTGCAATAATTGACAAAATGATTCAAAAATTCAAGGGACTCGGAATAGCCAAGACAATCTTGAAAAAGAAAAACAAAGTTAGAGGACTTGCACTTCTCATTTTCAAAACTTATTTACAGTAATCAAGACAATGTGCTGATGGCATAAGATTAGACATATAGCTCAAAGGAATTGAATTGACAGTCCAGAAAAAAATCTTTACATTCATGCCCAATTCACTTGCAGCAAGGGTGCCAAGACAATTCAGTGGGCAAAGGACAGTCTTTTCAACAAATGGTGCTGGGAAAACTGGATGCCCACAGTCAAAGGAATGAAGTTGGACTCTTACCTTACACCAAATAAAAACATTAACTAAATATGAATTACAGATCTAAATAGAAGAGTTAAAACTATCAAACTAGAAGAAAACTTAGGAGTGAGTCTCTGTGATCTTAGGTTAGGCAATGGTTTCTTCCATATGACGTGAAAAGCACAAGCAACAAAAGAAAATAGATAAACTGGACTCATCAAACTTAAAAAGGATGCTATCCAGAGTGTGAAAAGACAACAGAATGAAAGAAAGTACTTGGAAGTGCATATGACAAAGGTTTTATGTACAGAGTATATAAAGAATTCTTAATAACTCAATAATGGAAAGACAATCTGCTATAGACTGAATATCTGTGCCTCTCCTCCAAATTCATATGTTAAATCTTAATGCCAATGTTACGGTATTTGAAGGTGGGGCCTTCGGGAGGTGATTAAGTCATGAGGGCAGAGTCCTCATGAATGGAATTACTGCCTTCATAAAAGAGACCCCAGAGGGTTCCCTCACCCCTTCCGCCATGCAATGCACAGAAGACAGCCTTCTAAGAACCAGGAACAGGTCCTCACCAGACACCAAATCTGCCAGTACCTTGATCTTGGACTTCCCAGCCTCCAGAACTGTGAGAAATAAATTTTTATCATTTATACTATATTCACTCTATGGTATTTTTGTTACAGCAGTCTGAATTGGCTGAGATATAACCCAATTTAAAAATGGGCAAAGAATTTGAACAGACATTTTTCCAAACAAGATATAAATGGCACATAATCACATGGGCAGATGCTCTACATCATTAATCACTAGGAAAATACAAATTAAAACCATTTCACACCCATTAGAATGGCTAAAAAGACAGATGATAAGTGACGTTGAGGATGGGGAGAAATTGGAACCCTTATACTTTTGCTCGTGAAGATGTAAAACAGTGCAGGCACTTTAGAAAACAGAGTTTGGAACTTCCTCAAAATGGTAGCTATGGAGTTATCCTAAGATAACTGTCTATATCAATGCTAGATAGATACCCAATAGAAATTAAAACATATGTCCACACAAAAACCTACTCATGAATGTTCATAGCAGCATTATTTGTAATGGCTAAAAAGTGGGAAAAAAGCTAAATGTCCATCAACGGATGAATGGATAATCAAAATGTGGCATATTCATGCAATAGAATTTTTCTTAGCAATAAAAAAAATGAAGTACAGATATATGCTATAGAATGAATGAGTGTTGAACATATCATGCTAAATGAAATAAACCAGTCACAAAAGACCACACATTGTATAATTCCATTTATTTGAAACATCCTGAATAGGCAAATCCATGGAGACAGAAAATTGAATAGTCGTAGTTCCTCAGTTGGGGAATGAGAAAAGATTGCTAATGAACATGAGTTGGGGTTTCTTTTGGGGGGGTTGTAAATGTTCTAAAATTAGACTTTGGTGATGGTTATACAACTCTGAATATTCTAAAAACCACTGAACTATAAGACAAACATGAAAACCCAGTTAGTAGTAAATAACAACAGAAACAAAAACAAATGCTTGCGAAAACAGCCCAGTACCACAATATTTTAAACAGCTGAGAAGAAGGCAGAAACTATATCTCAGGGCATGAAGGGTGAAATCATCTAATACAGGTCCAAGCACCCAGAGAGTGTCCAATAAGTCTAAACTGATGATTCCAAGTTCCTTGATCTGGTAAAGGTCCTCCTGAGATCATAACATCCATCTCTCTGCCCCATAAAACCAAGCCCAGATAAGAGGGTCATTTTCAGTGCTGCATTTAAAGCCATACAAAAAACAGTTTCACAGCCTCTTTTGGTATGGTGACAGGATCCAAGTGGGATGCTAAGTGGCAGGGGCAAGAGGTTCTTCTCTGCGCCTTTGTAATCATGACATCAAGTGCTCCGATAAGCAGCTCTTGGTAAGAGATGGAGGTAGAACGATAGAGGTTCAGCTAAATGCTTCAGAGGAGAGCATTTAAGCTAGTGAGTGAGGTTTAGAAGATGCAAGAAAGAGAGGATAAAGCCAACAGCAGGCAGACAGAGTACTGAACAAGAGACAAAGTGACAGAAGAAAGGATAAGTCAGAGAAATTTTGATAAGGCTGAAGAGAGGAAAAATAGAACAAAGATTAAAGGGAAAACGAGAAGAAAGAGGTTTTTTTTTTAACACTCCTACCTTTCTTTTCTCCCACATATTGATAAATAGGGAGCAAAACAAGACATTTGGCCCTTCCATATGTTCTTTGCTCCATCAGAAGAAGCACTTTAGGGCTTCCCTGGTGGCGCAGTGGTTGAGAGTCCGCCTGCCGATGCAGGGGACATGGGTTCGTGCCCCGGTCTGGGAAGATCCCACATGCCGCGGAGCAGCTGGGCCCGTGAGCCTGCGCGTCCGGAGCCTGTGCTCCGCAATGGGAGAGGCCACAACATTGAGAGGCCCGCGTACCGCAAAAAAAAAAAAAAAAAAAAAAAAAAAAAGTTACTTTAAAATGCAATACTCAAAGTGATGGAAAAATATACAGTAGAGTTGGGTTAGCAATAGAGTAGTCCAATCCTGTACCATACAGTAATCCTGGAATAACACGTGAATTCCTTAGTATTTTCTCACAAATTTGCTAAGAAATAAATACAAACTATTTTCTTCTATCCAATTCATAATGAATATTAATGGTAAAAATAAGCATACAAAATAAAACAAAAATTGCATATGGTAAAGTTGGTTATTGACTAAAAGTTGACAAAAGCAAAACTTTTTTATAAAATTTCTCTCTGCAGAATTTGATTTAGAATAAATGGACTTGGTAGATAGAGTGTCCATAAAACAAAATTTCCAATTGTAGATGCTATAATTGATATGAATAAAAAACTTGATGAGCAAGAATTCATTTCCACTGAAAAATCTTACATGGAAAATAATGATTCTGATGAGAATAATTTCAACAAAATAAAAGTGAACATTAAAAAGTTAGATATGATTTGAGTGCTAGGTAGGAAGTTGATTAAGGAATTAAATTGACCTAGTGGGAAAAAAAAGAGTCTTCTCAGTGCAGATTTCTTTTGTTTGTTCGAGTGTATTCTTCTCCATGTGCTCTGGATACATTTCTGAATGTGTGTGTGCTGACACATAATGAGCCCCTCAGCATCTATTTCTGAGGAAACTTGATTTAGTTACTCTTCTTATAAACAGTTTAAATTCAAGAGAATAAGCAGCCCATCTTCCCTGGGCTTGGCATGAAGAGCAGCAGATGATCTGATAGGTTTTATTACTTCTAATTTTGGTGACTAATATAGAGGTTCTGTTTTGAAAGCACCCAGATCTGGCTCCATTCTGGTTTAGCTAAAAACAAATTTGGAACAAAATGTACTCTTTCCCAAGAGCCAGGCCCTCAGAACCCTACTAAGGATAATTTTGAAAGGCATAAGCAAACCAAGAATAGTTCAGAGTGACCATGAAGCTTGCCAAAGGCTTAAAGAAAATCGAAGTGGCCTAATTAAATTCAGACAGTGGGGCTAACAGAAGTCCTTAAATGTCAAAACGAGGGGTTCTTCCTATTCCCTGTCTTAAGATTTCCCTATGAAGGAACTACTGCTGGAGAAATAGTCCTGTCTTTTGTTCATGCCCCCTCTTACTTTTCTTTATGTGATTGGTAATTGAAAGAAGGAACGGGGAATCCTCCACTTAGCTCCCTCCTCTAACTCTTTAGAAGCCAGTTTTCCCCCCAGGAAGATGCTATCTGTACTTCTTGTTGCTATAAAATTTCCAGGGGCACATACCACTCCTGTCACTTTTACCATGTCAGGAAGACAGTGATTTTTCTACCTCCGCCCTGTGAACAGATTGATAAACCTACCCCATTCTGGTATATAGAATTAATAAGTTCATTTGTCACATATGTAAGTCATTCTCCAATCCAGACTTTTGTCTCAAATAAAGCTGATATTTTGATGATTATCCTGACTCCCATTTGTTAGATGGTTTCAAACTCAGGCGGAGAAGAGAGGAATATTATTTACTGACTGCCTTAATTCCAACATACACCCCGCTTTTTCCTCTTTTCCCTCTTTAGCTATTTCCTTCCGTGGAAACCTGTGGAATTTGTTTATGGTGTGTGTGTATGTGTGTGTATTTTGTTTGTTTTTCTCTTTATTTTTAGGCAAAGAAAATAAAGGCAGGAATTTGGGGTGCAGTTAGCATTTTGGAGGTCTTGTAGAAATTTGAAGCCACGGGCTTCTTTAAATTTTGAGAACACAAAATTCTACGGAAAAAAAAAAAAGGAGATGGAAAATGACAAGAACCTGAAGTAGGTGGGGCAGGAGACGTGTTTACCAGGAACAGGCTTATTTCATGCAGGAAAGACATTTTAAATAAATAGGACATATTTCAACATGTAATCTGTGGGTGATGTAAAATAACAGCATTCTCTTGAATAAATTTCCTCTTAAAATCTCACAGCACACCCATATATTTGTGCGTGTGTGTGTGTGAAATTGATCTCAGATTTGAAAAATTGGTTTGAATCTCATAAGACAGAACTTTTAAATAAAATAGGCATTATAATTCATAGTATTACTACCTGGCAAACAAGTTGGTAGGTTTTCCTGTATCCCCAGACTATACTGGTTGTATTCAATAATATAATGGAAAATACACTGCAAGGGAAGCATATGTACTCCAGGGACTAAATTTCTACTTATACTTGTCTTCAACATTAACATCAATAAACATCTAAAATTGTTACAGCAATTAAATACAGAAAACAATACAAAATCTTTGAGAAACAAAGGGAAAAGCTCTGAAATATGAAGATGAAGAGTGCTTCTCTGGGTACACCGAGTGGCCCAAGAGGAAACTGTAAAGTGGGTGAAGTTTGTCTCTCAGCTGTCGCTTCCTCTGGGTTCCTCTCTTTAGGTATTTTATAATCTCATGCCACCCTTTCAGGACTTTGAATTTGGCCTATCTTGGCTGATACAAGAGGAAGAAAGCTTTTCCCCAAACACTCCAGTCCATTCCACTTACTTCTACACGTCCCTCAAGAATTAGCTGAAAGGTGTCCTTCTCTGAGTTAGAGAACCTGCTCTCTGTTTCCACAATGTCCTGTGCATACCCAAATGGGGGAAAATAGAAGGGATATCTTAGCCCAAAGGATAAACTGTGGGTTTAACTTTTGCAGGTGAAGGAAGAGTGTGAGCAGATAGTGGCTTCTGACAACCCCACAGTCACCACAGACGCACTTGTCTACTGTGCTTTTACCAGGACTGGTCTCACTCTGTTATTCCATTCCAAGCTGAGAGAAGTTGAGAGATGAAAGCCCTCTACATGGGTATTCCTATCCATAAGAAGAGCATCCCTATTCACAGAAAATCCTCCAGCTGTTTTAACCTATATCTAATGCAAAGTTTCACTGAGATTACTAACAGGTGCAGAACCAATTAACTGATTTGAATTTTATCATCGTCACCGGCATTGTCAACAGACAATGAGTATCCCTCGAGCACTGCACACTGCACTTTATGCTAAGAGCTCATCCTCCTTCCACTGGAGAACATTTTAAGTAGTCATAAGTTATTCAAATATATAAAGAGATCTGTTTATACACATAAACTGAATAGGGAAAGAGATTATGCTATAGATTGAATGTTTGTGTCCCCCCAAAATTCATATGTTAAAAATCTAATGCCCAAGGTGATGATATTAGGAAGCGGGATCTTTGGGAAATAATTAGAGTATGAGGGCTCTGCCTTCATGAATGGGATTAGTGCCCTTATAAAAGAGGCCCCAGAGCGATCACTTGCCTATCCTGCCATGTAAGAACACAGCCAGAAAGTGTTGTCTATAAACCAAAAATTGGATCTTCATCAGATGTCAAATCTGCTGGCATCATGATCTTGGACTTCCCAGCCTCTAGAATTGTGAGATATAAATGCTGTTTATAAGCCACCCAGTTTACAGCATTTTTGTTATAGCAGCTTGAGAGAACTAAGACAGATGATGTTGGTGGTGATGACGATGTTTATGATAGATATAGATAGATGTAAACAACATGCAAATGTACGAAAAGATCTGTAGTCTAGACAGAGATATATTTATGATACACCTATGTTCATACATCTTTATCTAGACCTATATGCATAAAGAGATAGAAGTGTCTAAAAACTCTTATTGGCAGCTCTTCATATTAATTAGAAGCACACAATAATTTTTATCTTACAGATTAAAATTGATTGACTGGCATTAAGAATTCTTCTCAAACAAACTTGAAATTCCTAATTCAAATGTGAGCTCCATGGTTAGAAAGAGGACAAAGGTCTTGGATAAAATCCAGACAAGAGTGATAACCTTGACTGGGGAAGTGAGTGAAGAAATTTTAATGCTAAATACAAATAGCTGAGGAAAGAAGTAAGCCTAGATCTAATTTAATTCATCAGCCCCAAAGTAGTATGGAATTAGTTAACCTAGTACAAATGTACTCTCCGAAAGGGCTTTATTTTCAGCCTGAGTAATGGGAAGTGTATAAGCCCAGAACATGTAGAGATAGGAACCACTGGTTAATAAAAGAGTTTTCCCAAGCAGTATGTTAACACTGAACACATCTTATTTTTTTAATATTAATTAATTAAAATTAATTTGGCTGCGTCGGGTCTTAGTTGTGACACGCAGGATCTTCGTTACAGCATGCGGGATCTTTGGTTGTGGCACACAGGCTCTAGAGTGCTTGGGTTCAGTAGTTGCAGAGCATGGCCTTGGTTGCCCCGCGGCATGTGGGATCTTAGTTCCCTGACCAGGGATGAAACCCACGTCCCCTGCATTGGAAGGCAGATTCTTTTTTCTTTAATTGATTAATTTATTTATTTTTGGCTGCATTGGGTCTTCGTTGCTGTGTGCAGGGTTTCTCTAGTTGAAGCGAGTGGGCACTGCTCTTCGTTGCAGTGCACGGGCTTCTCATTGCGGTGGCTTCTGTTGTTGCAGAGCTGGGGCTTTAGGTGTGCGGGCTTCAGTATTTGTGGCCCACGGGCTCAGTAGTTGTGGCTCACAGGCTCTAGAGCACAGACTCAGTAGTTGTGGTGCATGGGCTTAGTAGCTCCACGCATGTGGTATCTTCCTGGACCAGGGCTCGAACCCGTGTCCCCTGCACTCTTAGGCGGATTCTTAACCACTGCACCACCAGGTAAGCCCTGGAAGGTGGATTCTTAAGCACTGGACCACCAGGGAAGTCCTAGAAGGTGGATTCTTAACCACTGGACCACCAGGGAAGTGCCTGAACACATTTTAAACAAAACAGATGGACACAGATCACATTCCTAGGATACAACCTAGTGATACCTGGGTAGTGTACCAGATAACTAAAAAAGCTTCATACCTAATGTGTGATACATTTGTCTATTCACTTAAGTAACATGTTGTTTTGTTTAAGGTAGGGTCTATTTAAGGACTGTTCAAAGGATGAGAGTGATGCCTAAAGAGGTGGTTAGGTCATAGAAGACATCATAAGATACAAATGTTTGAGCTGATTCTGGAAGAGAAAGAGGCTAAGAGAAGAACCTGGAGGGGTGCCCAGAATTGTTGGAGAGAAAAATATTTCAGACAATGGGAATGGAATTAACAAATGCCCTGAGGCATGAGAGAGCTTGATTTGTTGGAGGAACATAGAAGAGTTAAGAGTGGCTAGATTATAGAGCACATGAGGGAGTGTTACATCAGAGCCTGAAAAACTATACATCCCACCTTAAAGTCCCTGAGTATCCACAGGCCCAAGAACCCCATCTTTAGTGGTAGAAATCATGTGACACCCCTTTCCCCCACAATTGTACATTACTTAATATCTGGTATTTTCACCTCTGTTAGCAATGGAACATTCATCAAAACCTGAATACCAGCTGATAAACAAAAAACTGCCTTGGTTGTAAAATTACATAAACAATTTAAGTTAGAAAAAAAAAAAAAAAAATATATATATATATATATATATATATCTCCCTAACGAAAGCAGTCTTCCATTTTTACCAAATTCTCTTTTCTGTCTACTAAGGGATCAACCTCATTTTAAGCCCCAGTAGTATTCTATCTTTCCCACAAAAGAGGGAGGGGGAAAACATAAATTTCCAGACATGGTTTTGCACACAAATGGCAGACATAGATTTCTTTTTGTTTTGGGGTTTTTTTTGGCAGACATAGATTTCTAAAGGACGGTTTCCAACCTGTTAATAGTTTTCAATACACAACAGCTGCAATCCATGAAAGAGATAAATATTCATGGCACAAAGCATTTATATGTATCAAATGTATATTCATGAACAAATGGCTTCCCCTGCCTTTCATAGTGTTTGCCATGCAGTCAGTGAAGAATGGGCCAAGCTTCCCCTGGCTGCTACTGCTGAGTCTACCGCTACATCTCCTGAATGTCAGTTCTGCAGTGGTTACAGGCAGGACAATAGCCGTGAAAAAAAACAAAAACATGTGCCCAGAATAACTCCCCACTCATTCCAGATTGGATAGCAACCCCTCCCTGCATCAAATATTAACAGCAAATTCTATATGTCTGCCAACTTATTTTTCAGGAAGAAGCATTATATATTCAAGCCTTATGTGGCCATATGTGCAGGGTAATATCCATGGTTGACCATCCTCTTTCAAATATGCTTTGTCACAGTACTGCCCTCCCAACGGGCTTCACTCAGAATACTGGGAAGGGAATTTGCATACACTGAATAGCATTCTCAGGTGACCATCAGTGTCCAGTTGTCGTGCCCTCAATCAGAGCATTCTGTGCAGCATGGAAGCAAAAGAATGACAGTGCAAACTGTTCGACAGAAGTCTTTGTTATTCAGTAAGGTTTGGTGGATGGCACGTGCTTTTGAAAATTGGCATACTGTTTGATAAAAAGTGTGTTTGCTCCCTTAATTTCTCCAGGAGGGAGACAAGAATAGAATCATGTGCCTTTGGTTGAACAAGAATAAGGAGCCATTATAAGGCTTTAGGGCACTGAACAAAGCCTGCTAAAAATAAAAAATAATCATAATCATAAAATGAAAGTATTTAAATTGTATCATGCAGGCAAAGGAGCTTGTCAGCTTTGCAGACAGGTTCTCCTCGCCCCTTCTCTCCATTATTTTTGGTCAGCTCCCAGCCCTCCTTTATAGGGTCACAAGAAATAATTCCAACCCTATCGAGCGTGCCAAATTTCCCCTTTCTCTCTATTAGTATTTGCTGTCGATCCACTCTAAGAGATGAGCTTTTAAGACCATAATGATAAACTGAAAATGGGATTTGATACCATTCCCTCCCGCACATTTTTATAAGGATACTAGCTGTATCTGAATTTTAGTTTGCAAAGTTAAATTACACCCGATTCCTCTTAGTAGTTTATACAATACATTGCATCAGAATCCAAGTGGTAACCTACTATGAAAAGTGAAAAAATTTTAGCTCTTTGTTTTATGAGACTGAGATTGCATATAATAAACGGTGAGGAGGAAGCACCTTACTGGATATGCCAAGGTTCCAGAAATATCATGAATTGTAGCTGTACTTGGCTAGGATGACATCATACCTCACTATAAATTATATGGTTCCAGTATTTAAAATATAGTTTCAGTATTTAAAACAATGCCAATCTTGCCTTGGATTGTATTATGAAAATCAAACCTTCCTTAAGGGAATGTCCCCGAAATCTCCATAAATAAATAGAAGAGACTCTCTAAAGAATGACGAATCCCTGAAGACCTCCAATTAATTCCCTAGATCCCTCCCACTTCTAATTATACAATTCAGAGCATGCTGTTATCATCTTTTTCCCCTGTCTCAATGAAGAACTCAGTATATGTGTCAGATTCCTCTGCGCCAGCTTTATACATCCTTACTATGAAGAGCAGTCCACATTGTCATTTAATACCAGACCACAATTGCTACTTTATCAGAAGTAAAAATAATATAAAAGGCATAGGAATTGACCTCATCTAATCTGTCCATTTATTTGAATTATATCTTCCATGCCTATCATGTTCTGGGACTGTGCTATAGACACAGCATTTCTCTCAAGATGTGTTTAGTCTAACAGAGAAACCAAATGAAGTATCCATACAGTTAGAATGCAGTGTGCTCAGTGCTCCAGCGGAAGAAGCATAGGATGCTATGGGATTCGGAGAGTTTGACACTCGCCAAAGGTCCCGTAACAAGAAAGCAATAAAGCCTGGGTTTGACTCAAGTTTTTCCAGGATCTTAACACTGTACATACCGTTTACATGAAATACTGATTTAGCTGTGTCCAGCCTCTCTTATGTAGAACAGCTACTTGAGACCAGCCATAGGAAATTCTCTCCCCATGGTCTTAGGTAGAATTAGAATCATGTCACATGTGGCTGATCTCAGCCACAAAGCAGGAAAAGCTGAGAAGTAGAAAGTAGGAAATCTCATGACTCACTGAGTGAGGAAAACAGGAATGGCAGAAAGGCTCTGGCTATGGATGGAGTCTGTTCCTGTTCCTATTAGGCTCTTGACTCCGCTTTGGTCTTGGGGCCCAGCTAACTGTTCTCTGCATGAATCCAAGGGCTGGAATGGCATCACTCCACCAGTTCATGGACCCATGGGGAAACTGCTGCCACGGCTCTCTCGGGCTACACTTGACACTAAGCTATTTTCTTGGGGAGGTTGGGGTGCTGGCCCAGACTCAGCCTCCCATTGGCTCCATTGCTTGGTATTCCCTGCTCTACCGTCTGTTGGAATCCATACTGGAATCCCTGTCATATCTCTGCCATCCTCCCCACCTTCCACAAGTTAGTGGTTAGATTCTCCATCAATTTTTAGTCTCCTACCAACCATGAGGACTAAGGATAAGATAATAAACTAATCATGGCACAGAAACTAACCACAACATCTCCCAATGTTGCACAATTGTGGCCAGCCTCAGACCCATCTCCCAAAAGCTTGGATGTGGGGGATGAGTTCTTCCCATTGGCCAACATCTTCAGAATTAAAAGGAGGGGCAGGAAGGAATGGAAACTAGGATGTGGAAAGAAATGTGACAAACTATAAGCCAAGTACCATGCTGGGCACTTTCTAATACTTTACTTCATCAACTCAAAATAACCCTTGGAGGCAGGTATTATTGACTGAGAGAAAAGAAGTAGTGAGGTTAAATATCATTCCTGAGGTCACACAGCCAGTAAGTGCCAGACGGAAAATTTAAACTAAGTCATATGCCCCTTCCACCACTGGTACTTGCCTCTGAAGACAGACGTGTCCGGATCTCAAGTTGAAAGAGAAGATGGAGGCACCTTTCCATAGAAACTGAAAAGCAGCTTGATGTACTTTTCTGCTCTGTATGCAGAACAACAGTCCAAATACTAAAAAAGAAAGGAAAAAAAAAAGACATAAAACTTCACTGAAAAACTACTCATGTAACACAAGGAGTTCAGTGCCTCTGAGTCACCAGGACTAGCAGCACTCCAGTGGGTCTGGACTAGGCTCCCCCTCCCCAGCTCCTGAAAAAACTGTTGCCCACTTCTCCCTGGAGCTATCACTGTAGGGGAAACTGTTGACTTGGGAAAGGAAGGGTGGTGGCCCAGACCCAGCCTCCCACTTGCTCTGTTAACTGGATTTGCAAAGTCCCAAATATCACAGCATAGGATTCCTTTGTAAGTGCTGGTTCTGGACTGGACCTGGAGCCCAGGGGGCTGGGAGAGACATCAGCTAAGGCCTAGATGGGATACATAAGCACAGAAATAAAGGGAAAGAAAAATACTGAAATGGGTAGTTTCTATGATTAGTTCACTGTGATTACCTTACCCTAGGACACAATGGATTGGTACTAAACTAACAATAGATTAAGAATCTAACCTCTAACCTATTCTGATTCCTAAAAATTTACTTCTATAAATTACTTCTAGAACTTAATTCTTTTGTTATTTGAGAATTTACAGGCCTTTCATTTTATATATATTTATATATTTTGTATCTAGTACATATATTATACATGTATGTATTTTACACATATATATTTTATATATATACATGTATATATAATTATACAAAAATAAATATGTGTATATATATATATAATTTATAAAATTAGCGAGCCTTAGAGAAATTCTAAATAGAATTTGAAATTGAGAAGGTATGAAGCTACTTAAGATCATTCATATTGGGAATTTGCCACTGTAGTTCTTGCAGTCACCTACAGGTATAGATGAATATCATAGTTTTTCATTGTTGGGACGGGAGAAGTTGGCTATTGCATTTAGGACACTTTTAAATCTAGTAAGAATATTGCAGCTTCTACACAGATATCCTGAGCCAGTGTTCATTGTTCACAGTCTCCTGACCACCATTCAAGCACCAGGGATTCTGTGCAAGACAGGCCTTGATGCCTCAGTGCAGTGGGAGCAAAGCTTTCATTTATAGGATGTATTAGTCAGGTTCTCCAGAGAAACAGAACCAACGGGAGTATATAGATATATAGAAAGAGATTTATTGTGAGAAATTGGTTCACATCATAGAATCCAGAAGCAAGAATGTTTATATGCTTTTCCCTTGTCTTAAAAGTCCATGAAAATATAAAAAACAAGCAAATACAATGACCAAAATAGGTATTAAGTAATTGGTTTTAATTAATGAATCCTATAGATATGCCCTTGAGTAGGAAGGCATGACCGGCTAGGGGCAGGTATGTGCCTTTAGAACAAAAGCTTTCCGGATGAAGGCTGGCAAAGGTGTTTGTCCTCAATGGATATGACCATGACTTTTCAGAATTAGTGGCTACAGAGGCCTGAGGGGACTGATGTCAATCTTCATGTCCAATCCTGCCACTCTCCATTTTGAAAACCCCATTGTTAGAAAGGCACGGTAAGCAAGCAATTCTTCAGGCAGACTCATGTCGTGGTTAGAGGAACAACTGCAGCAGGTGTAGGAGGTAAATCCTCTTAGCTCTATTGTGGAAGCTCATCTTTCTCCTGTTTCCAAATGGGGGCGGGATGCCCCGCCTCCGAGGTGAGCCAGCAGTGGGTGTCAGAGCAAGGGTGCCTGAGGCAACAATACTGGTATAGCAAAAACACTGTTTACACATTATGGCTTTTGTACACTCAAGGTGAAACAAAATCAAAGCAGTTAACTAGCTCATGTTGTGGCCCTCTAAGAAATACAGAAAAATTCCCATTCCAACTACAGAATATATAGAATTCACAATATATGAACCCAAGAGGACTACCATTTAGGATTTAACACCCCACGCCTGACCTTCCATTCCTAGGTGAGTATGTGCTTTCTTATGTCTCATTTACGTTTCAGCATTGGTAAACTCCATTTTCATTTATAAAATGGACACTTTACTACAGGATGTTATAGCAGTCTTAAAGGTTCTATTCACCATTATTTGAAATAGATTTATTCCCCTTCAATGACTCCTGTCAGGAAAAAAACTAAAACTTTACTTCTCCTTCATGAGGCAGGGGCCACTTGAGGGTGGATGCAGCCAAGTTATTCCCTAATATATAAATTACACTTACTTAGTGCTGGGGAGGAAAGTGGCCCATGTGTATATATAGGTCTCACACTACCAGGGGCTCTTTCATGTGATTTCATTTATTTCTCATTAAACCCCATTAGATAGGTCATGTTATTAGTCCCATTTTAGTAACATTTAATAATGAAAAAACAAAAGCAGAGAGAAAATCATGTTCTCAACTAGTAAGTGTTGTACCTGGGGTTTAAGCCCTTCTGATATGAAAACCAATGTCCCTTTCATAACACCACACTGTTTTCCTCCGTTATAACACCTGTGTTTATTTGTTCTTCTCTCACCGCCAGTACCCCACATCAAATATAAGGTAAGCTAGATGCTGGAGTCAGTGTTTCAAAAGGGCAGGGAGTGCTGAAGAAGAAAAGCCCCAAGATTAAAAGATAGTAATAAAGTATAGTTATTGAGAAACCTTGTAAAACAAGAAGAAGAAAGAGAGTCGGGGAGAGGAGGGATGACGAGGAAGGAAAAGAGGAAAACTTGAAATGCTGAGGGCTGTTTCCAATTTATTTTGAAATGAAGGTCAATGAGAACCAATACCATTTCTTTTCAGATTTCTTGTACCTTCCCCACTGGTTGTGTTTTTTGTTATCCTAGTCTTGTACCTACTTGAAGGCAGAAAAAAAAAAATCCTTTCAAAGATTAAAGAATTTTACTGTGGCTCTGCTGAGCTGAGGAACAATTAGAACTTGAATGAGGGGCGTAGTGTGCCTGACATCTGGGGGAGGCGCCCAAATGGAACAGCAGGTAGTAGCAATGGAAAAGGGCAGGCTGAATCATCCCTGAGACTTTGCGATAAGAAGAAAAGACTTACTCTATTTCTCCTTCAATAATATAATAAGAGTTGACATTTTTTTGAGTATTTCTATGTTCCCAAAATTGATTTAAGCATATGCTATCTGTTAATTTAATTCTCACAAAATCCTGTGCAATATGTACTATTATTACCCCCATTTTATAGAGGAAGAAATTGAGGCCCAGAGAAATAACTTGCCCACAGTTATATAAGCTGTCATTTTCCCCCCTTTTTTCTCTTCTCTCTTCCATGTTTTCAACCATTTCTTAAAGGAGAAATGTGAAGTTACTTATTTCCCACTTACTCTTTAACCCAATAAAATTTGGCTTCTATCCTCTCCACTCGCCCCCAACAATACACATAAATGGGCCTTTCAGAAGCATCACCTGTGACCTCATAACTTCCAGCTCCAGTGACCTGTTTTTGTTCCTCATCCCATTTCACTTCTCTGAAGCATTTCATAATGCAGACACTCCCCTTCCCTTTGACTGCCCAGGAGCCACCTATGCCTGGCTTTGCTCCTGTTCTGCTGGCCACTTGCCTTCAATCCTTGTTTCAGCCACTTTTTACATTTCTGGACAGCTTCCAGCTTTGTCTTTCACCCTTTTCTCTTCCAGTTCTAATGAGTGGGTCTCAGGAAGACATCAGAATCATCTGGGAGATTTTTTAAACTATTCACACCCTCTGCCAAGATCCTGGGTGTTCTCATACATCCCACACCCTGCTGGGGAGTAGAAGCAGGAAGAAGTATGTTACCACTACCAGAATACCTAGTGAATTTAACCAAATAGACATTTGCAAAGAGAGAACTCATCTTTCCTTTTCTTTCCAAAAGGTTATACCTCTCTCACTCCCACCTCCAAAATAGATACTACCAAGAATCACATTTGCCTTCCTTTCCCTCAATTTTAAAAATCTCTTAAATGGTGTATATTGAAAATAATGAAAAGAGGGAAATAGAGGTGGAGAAGAGAAAAGAGAGAAATGGATGGCCCAGGCAGTGTGTGTTTCTGCAGAGCAACATTAGGGAAAAGATATAAAGGAAGCAGCAACCTTAGAATCCATGTCTGTTCATCATGGGGGAAATGGGCTAAGACTTGTAGCCAAGTCCACTCAGTCGAGGATGTTCTGGTGTGGAGAGAGGCTTGGTTATGCCATCTGTTGAGGTGAGAATGTAGTGTTTGGGATTTCAGCCTTTGTGTGCACAAGAGATTCCCTCCTTTAATTCCCTCCATTTAAAAATAATAATAATATCGCCTATGCGAGTAGTGGTATGTCAATAAACAGAGTTCATTAAATAGTCTTAATGAATAGTAACGCTACTCTTTATTGGGCCAAGTACTTTGCTAAGAACTTTATAGGTATTATCTCACTTAATCTTTACAACAACTCCATAAAGAGGATACCATAATTTTATTTCTTTTGCAAATAAGTCAGGAATCTTGCCAGGCACTAATTTGAAAAGATACATGCACCCCAACATTCATAGCAGCACTATTTACAATAGCCAAGACATGGAAGCAACTTAAATGTCCATCGACAGATGAATGGATAAATAAGATGTGGTATATATGTACCATGGAATACTACTCAGCCCTAAAAAAGAATGAAATAACGCCATTTGCAGCAATATGGATGGACCTGGAGATTATCATACTAAGTGAAGCAAATAAGACAAAGACAAATATTATATGATCTCACTTATATGTGGAATCTGAAATATGATACAAATGAATTTAGTTACAAAACAGAAACAGACTCACAGACATAGATAACAAACTTGTAATTACCAAAGGGGAATGGGGTGGGGAGAGATAAACTAGGAGTTTGGGATTAATAGATACAAACTACTATATATAACATAGATAAACAACAAGGTCTGACTATATAGCACAGGGAACCATATTTAATATCTTTAATAACCTATAATGGAAAAGAGTATGAAAATATATATAGTATAACTGAATCACTTTGCTGTACCCCAGAAACTAACACATTATAAATCAACAATAATTCAATTAAAAAAATAAAAATAAAATAAAGAATCTTGCCAGGCAAGAGCAGAGCAAGGATTTTAACCAGTGTTGGTTCAGCCAATGCTCTTAAGCAACGTTATTTCACATCTAAATGTGATTACCCGATATCATTAGTCACTAGGGAAATACAAATGAAACCATAGTGAGGCACTAGTACACACACCCATCAGAATGGCTGAAATTAATACTGGCAACACCAAGTGTTGGAAAGGATGTAGTGCAACTGTAACTCATACATTGTTGGTGAGAGTCTAAAAATGCTCTAAACACTTTAGAAGACGTTTGGCAGTTTCTAATAAATTTAAAAATACACTTGCCCTTTGACTCGATGATCCCACTTCTATATGCATACCCAAGAAAAGTGAAAATATATGTCCACATAAAGATGGACACTATAAGGATGTATAATACATGGCAGCTCTATTGGCAATAGCCCCAAACTGGAAACAGCCCAGGTATGTGAAGAATGAAAAAACAAACTGTGGTATATTCTTTTAATGGAACACTACTCAACAATACAAAGAAATAAACTACTAATACACTCAGTGACACGAATGCAGTCACAGATATTATGCTAGAAAAAAAAAATGCACAAAAGAGTACATGCTGTATGATTCCATTTGCACGATGTTCTAAAATTGATAAAACTAAATTATTGTTTTAAGAATATTTAATTAAGCATAGGGAGCTGTGGCTGTCTGAACAAGGTGACGGGTTGACTGGGACGAGGTACGGGGGAACTTTCTAAGCTACAAAAATATTTTATATCTTGAAAGGGGTGTGGGGTATATGAGTGTATCAATTAGTCAAAATTATATAGTTAAGATTAGCACATTTTAATACATGTAAACCTAACCTTAAAAAAACTATATAAAGAAATAATAATAAAGTTGGGGGAAATTGGAAGGGGGAAAAAGTATAGATGAAACAAGCATGGCAGAATGTTAATGCTATTGAAGCTTGATAATAATTACGTGGGTAAACGTTATACTATTCTATTTACTTTGAATGTGTTTGACATTTTGTATAATGAAAAACTCCTAAAAAATGATTTACAAATTCTTAATATCTGTTAGAACTAAAATACAAATGAGTGGTTGGTTTGAGGCCAGAGTGCTGAACCTCAGGGCCCAGTGCAAAAAAAAAAAGTAAACCTCATCATGTTTTTTCCCTTCTGGGAGACTTCGATGAGTTTTCCACTCCCTGCCCTAGGGAATAGTGTGAGTGCCTCAACATGGTTCACAAGATCCTTTATACCAAACATACATACCCAAAACACTGCATAGAGTTCTTGATGATATATTGTGTATTTACTACTTAGACCATCTCTATGAAGGTTATTATCCCATTTTATAGGCAAAAGAATTTATATCTGTGAAAGGACCCAACACTGGATGGATAATAAGTGGCAGGGTCTAGAGAAAATTCAAGTTTTGGACCCCATTGTTTTTCTCCACCATTCACCCTGCTTCTTCTGTGGTAGGAAGAATTCTAAGACAGCAGCAATATTTCAACCCCCTTCACATTTACCCTGCTATAATACCCTCCCTTTGAGTGTGGGCAGGGCCATTGAAAATTATAGTGTATCAGTAGTTACTAATACAGCTAAAGGGAGAATAGCCTGGGTGGGCCAGACCTAATCAGGTGAGTGCTTTAAGAGAAGGAAAACGTCAGGAGGATGCTCTCCTGTTGACGTCAAAAATGAAGGATGTTGTGACAGAGCCTATGGAGCACCCATGTGGCAAGGACCTGAAGGTGACCCCCAGGAGTTTAGAGTAATCTCCAGTGAACAGCTAGCAAAAAAAAAGTTTCTAGATCACACAGCCTCAAAGAACTATATTCTGCCAACAACTCTGTGAGCTTGGAGAAAGCCCCTGAGCCTCAGAAGAGATCATAGACCCAGGCAACTCTGCAATTTTAGCCTGGTAAGATCCTGGGCAGAGGACTCAGTTAACCCACAGAAACCTTGAGATAATAAATATGTGTTGTTTTAAGTCACTAAGTTTGCGGTCATTTGTGATGCAGCAATAGAAAATAAATCCCCCTGCCTCTCTCCCTTCCTTCCCTGTTCCTCTCAATGCTTCAGTCACTCTGAACTTTCCTTAGTTTCCTAATTAAAACATTACTTCCATGACTGTGGTTTTGCAAGGAATGCTCACTTTGCCTGGAATGCCCTTTTCCTCTTTCTGCTTATTGAATATCACCCATCCTTTAGGACCCAGATCAACTCGTCCTCTCCTGGAAGCCTTGACTGATTGTCCCAGGCAGATTTCTTTCCTTTCTGTTCTGTACTCCACTGCACCCTGTGATCTCTCCCTCTCTCTCTCTCTCTCTCTCTCTCTCTCTCTCTCTCTCTCTCGTATATGACTTAGTTGAGAGCAAGAACTTACATTATTCACATTCATGACACTTAGAACTAGGACAGTACTTAGAACATAGTAGCCGTTCAGTAAATTGTTGATGGGTTAATGCACCTATTGTTTTCCACTCAGATGCTTCTGAAGTTTATTCAGTTTAACAAATACTAATTTTCAGGGCTTCTTACAGCTGCCATGGACAATCAAAAGATTAGTGGGTCTTGTTCCCTGTTTCAAAGAGGAGGAATAAGATTTGCACACAAACAGTAATTACAAGAGGCAGAACATGACCTGTGTCACATAAAGAACTGAATCTGGTCTGCGGGATTCTCATGGAGAACGAGATTAGGGTCCACAGCATGGAGGAGAGCACACATATGCCATCCAGGCTCATGTGTGTTTTATGGAACAACATCTTTCCATTATTATAACACAGGTTGGAACAAGAAAGGGAAAAAAGGCTGCTCTTATCTCTCAGGTAGCTGGATGGTGAGCACAGCTCTCCCAACCATCTGCTGCTCTTCCTGGGCAGCTTGGAGCATGACAGCTGTGAAAATGGTTAGAGGAAAAGGCAGGTCACAGAGGGAGGGAGGGGTGTTGGGTAATGTCAGCTTTCCCCTAAGACACTGTGGACAGCAGGGCCCTGAGAGAGACACGGAGCCACAAAAGACTTGCTTGATGCTGTGTGTGGTGCTACTCAAAGGAGTGGGTTCAGCTGCTACTGGTGTGAAACCCAAGGAAATGTCCCTGCAGCTTCTGATGTCAGCATCACATCATGTGGCCCACTTGCACTGTGAGTGAAACACCCACATCCTGTTGCCTTACAATCGCATTAGTTTTCCCTTTAAATGACATATCGAAGAGGATATGTCTTTTTTCATTTTTTCCGATAGATGTCTGTTACTTTTCAGCACAAAGGAGATGCGTATAAGTTCTGCAGAAGTCCACCAAATGTGGGCCAGGCTTATTTCCCCCAGAAAGCTCTGAAGCTTGTGCCACATGCCAAACGGTAACTCAACACACTGAATCATTTGGTATCACTTAAGCACTCTCTTCTTTCAAAAACTCTTATCTACTTACTTTGTACCATTCAAATAAACTTGCAGAGGATTACAAAGAACATCTGTAATATTAAAATCCACTTAAAATTTAAATCAACTAATCATTTTGATCCAGTTGTTTCTCTGAGCTTACAAAATGTCGTGGATATAAATTTACCATTACGTTTAACTCGATTCTGTGTTTTTGAACTTTATCCACTTAATTGACCAGGCTCAAATAATCATCAGATTATTGGATCAATCTAAGTACTCAGAGTGAGCTATTTTGAATTGAACTATTTTAGCTCTGGAGGGGAGGAGAGGATGGAAAAAGGGGTCAAGACTTATTGGAAATAAACCAAGACTGTAGAGAAACTTATGCTTTTTTACCCCTAGTCTAGAATATGTCCTCTGTTCATACGTCTTTGAATCATTTCTGAGCTAAATTTGATAGTACCCTGGTTACCTGGGGTAAGGGTCGCAGAGAAGCACCTCCCTTGGCAGCCACCTCACTGTGGGACTTTCCAAGGCTTTTCCCAGTTTCTAATGCACTCATTGTAGTGACGATGACACACGTCTTGGCAAAATGTTTCCGTGTTCAGAAGTAGAACAGCTCCAATGTTCTTGATTCTATTTTAGACTTGTATTAAAGTGATCTGCCCACCACAGCCTGACTCCTTTCAACCTCATCTAATTTTTTCAGACTTAGTTTGGTCAGCCATACTAATTTCATAGGATAAAGAGATACTATTGCCTTCTAGAGTTGGAGCTAAATATTAGAGACTATATTGTGTTAAGCCATAAATTTCCAAACATGGTGGTCTCATTTACATTGGTAGATGCTTATGAGGCTAGCATTGGTTTTCTCACAAAATGGCACATGAAACACAGCTTATAAAAATATACCCATGATGTGGAAGGTATCAAGGAGCCCTTATGAAATATTCGACATTTTGCTTCTGTTCATTATCTGGTTTTAACCTTTCTTAGCAGACTTTTGTAATGAACCATAGGCTGACCAAACTAAATTCCAAAGCCTGAAAGATCATTTGTGATGGGAAACAGGACAAATAAAAGGGATATTATGCAAAGCAGATAATCCTTAACTTTCACAAGTTAATCCCTCAAAAAAAAATGTCATCATACTTCCATTTACTATATAGTAACACCCCTTTTGGAAGTAGGTACATCAACTGATAAAAAAACACTTTTTAATTCTCTAATGGGGGGTAGCTTAGGTTTGGAAATGCTTATTTATGTCTGTATAGCTGGGTTTGTTTTATCACATCCTCTCCCTCTTATTTTATTAAATGAATGAAAGTGAATAAATAATAATATTATGAATTGTAAACTTTATAAACCCAATATGATTGAAATAGAGATAAAATCATTATAATAAAATAGCATTAGATAGTTATTGTACTAAATCAGGTCAACTGTTCATTCAACTGTTTAAGAAAAGTAAGTCACCAAAGGTTATTCTAACAGCAGAGATTTATTTAGGAATATATAATATGTATTTTAATCTCTGAAAATAAACTAATATCTATTTAGTTTTCATACTTTAGATTGTTGTGCTTATTTTCAGACACATATAATGTACAAAATAGGGTATTAATTATAGTTGTTCAAAAGATGGATTTAGAAATCAGACAGATCTGAATTGAAAACCAGCTCCTCTACTTACCCAATGCAAGTTACTAATTATCGTTGAGTCTTAGTTTCCTCATCTGAAAAGGGTCACCAAATTTGTTTGTTAGAGTTTTTTTTGAAAGGGAAAAAGATAACATATTTTTGGATATAGAAGACCTATCATCATGGTACTTAGCATGTATATACATAGATCAGATATATATATATATCTAGGATGGACCTAGAGTCTGTCATACAGAGTGAAGTAAGTCAGAAAGAGAAAAACAAATACCATATGCTAACACATATATATGGAATCTAAGGAAAAAAAAAAAAAAGGTCATGAAGAACCTAGGGGTAAGATGGGAATAAAGACACCTACTAGAGAATGGACTTGAGGACATGGGGAGGGGGAAGGGTAAGCTGTGACAAAGTGAGAGAGTGGCATGGACATATATACACTACCAAATGTAAAATATGGCTAGTGGGAAGCAGCCGCATAGCACAGGGAGATCAGGGGTGGGATAGGGAGGGTGGAAGGGAGGAAGATGCAAGAGGGAAGAGATATGGGAACATATGTATATGTATAACTGATTCACTTTGTTATAAAGCAGAAAGTAACACACCATTGTAAAGCAATTATACTCCAATAAAGATGTTTAAAAAAAAAAGAAAATAGAAAGAGAATAGTAAAATTAATTCTAAAAAAAAAAAAAAATCAGGCATTCAGGCTGCAGCACTCGAGGCACTAATCCCTCCCATCTTCAAGGTTAGGACTTGGAGAATCCACTGGCTCATTTTGCAGAAGATGACACTGAGGCAAAGCAAATGCAAAGTTTGCTAAAATACTAGACCTATGGAAGCTGTTGTGCTACCATCAATGTTTTCTTCTCTGAAGGGAGACAACAGCCAGGAGAGTAATAGGAAGTTGTTCACCTGAGTGGAACATCAGACCCAGATAGGAAGAGTAAAAGTCCATTACAAAGGCAGGTGGTGGGGCTGATGCAGAAAAGAATGTGAAAGATACGGATGGAAGGATACAGAACCTTAAAGAGGTGAAGACTTTATCTCTTGGTTTCCTTTTTCCCTGTGTTATTCTAGAAGGAATAGCTGAAAATTGGGAAGTTCCGTGTGAGCTTTGGAGTCAGGACTGAGCCCAAATCCCTGGTATATGTGAATCGTGAAGCAAGACATAATCAACTTAGAGAATTTCCATTCCACGCTTAGGTTAATAAATGGGCCTTTTTTTCCCTTTCTGGATATACTGCTTTGAGCTCTTGTAATACTTAATTGCCACAATGAGAAATAACAAGAAAATTAATAAGGCGATGCTTTTAAGATTTTCCTGACAAGTTTGAAAAGCAGATCTAACTGCAGACATTTATCAGTGATGAACTATTGAACCCTGGGGAGTGACTGGTTGATGCTTACGAACAGCAGCTATAGTCACCTGACAGCTGATGACTTCCAAGGAAGTCCTATGGTGATGGTAAGTATTAGCCTTCGGCCCAAAAAATCTATTTGATATTTTGACCAATGCATTTGGGAAATGTCTGTATTTTATATGTAGGTCAATAAAATATAACCCTCAAAAATTTAGAGAAACAAATATCAGTTTTATTTTAAAACTGGAGAGGATGGGAATTTGACTAACGTAACTACAGAGAAAAAAATAGAAGGAAAAAATCTAATCACTTATAATGTTTAAAATCCACTTTTTCAATTTTGTTCCAAATATCACAATCCAGGGAAGGGTAAATCATTTGTTTTGGGTTATTTATTCATTCGATCTTTAAAATAATTTTGAAGTACTTTCTTTCTCGGTACTATCCTGAGGCATAAGCACAAAATCAAAAGAAAATATTAATTAAAAAAAAAAGAAAGAAAATATTAATTAAATTGCATAACGGTCGATACTGTTACAATTTTACAGCTTAAAATAGTACATGAAAATAGCTTTTTAAAATTCAACCATATTAAAAGTTCCTGTCTTATGGAGAATTCTAATTTTTAAAAGGTACTTTGCATTGGGCCCTGATGACCAGAAACTGTGTTTAAGTCAAACTGACCCAGGGCTGTAATCTTACTTCTTTTGACAGAGAAAAATAAGAGCGTGGTAATCACTGGAACTATTTCATCCAGAGCAGCCGAGCTGTATTTATTTCCATCCTAATGGAGAATCATTCTGTGAACAGGATTGTTTGTTTCTTTGCAGGCCTGACTCCCTGGGGAAGGAGTTCCACTTAATCACATCTGTATCTCTCTCAAAAAGACAGAAGTCCTATACAATGTAAAGGCTTAATACTAATGAGAGTAACTATCATTTATTAAGTACCTACTATGGGCCTGTAATCGTATTTTCTCCTTTGATCCTCGTAACAACATTTTAGGAGGGCATGGTTATTCTCAATGTACAGATGGAGAAACTGAGGCCTCACAAACTTACATGCCTTGCTTAACAGTGTTTCTATCCCATAACTCTTATAGTGATCATGCCTACAGTCATTATTACTAAAAAAAAAATGAAATGACTTGATCCTGGAATTGTGTTGTAGCATGGAAGCTAGAAGCTCATTATTTCACACAATGGACTATCTCATTCACTGAAACGTTAACACCCATCTGTGATTTTGCATAAGGTGAAAAAGAGCTCTGGTAAGCCAAGCCGGAGTCCTGACAGCCTTTCAAATATATACTTGGATAAGTTTCCTAGGAGTAGTAAACCACAGAACAGTGCTTTGAAAAGTCCATCCATGATGTGAATAAATGTTTGTCCTCAGATTGGAACCTCTACATTCATAAGCAGTCATTCTTCACTGGGTCTAAAAGGGAAATCTCTTAATCGAACAGGTTTTTCAATCAGAACAGAATGACAGGCCAGTCAGTACAGTGCTAGCGATATACTTCCCACAGAAAGCTAGAGTGTAGGTTACTGTTGAACAATGGAATCTGGAATCTCAAACCGCCGTGCCTTTCCCTGCAGGTCTGTAAAGGGATGGTATATTTCCCCCCTTTAAGAAAACTTAAACAAAAAAAATAATTACCTGATTTGAGCATAAGAATGGGAGTCAAATGATTCCCAATGAACCACACGACATTTTAAAATAATGTCTTTGCCCAGTTTGACATGAAATATATGACGTGTCCCACGTGCTTCTTCCCTAATGAAAAGTGCAACACTATCCACCACGTACCTAGGTCCCTGCCTTTCTTCCTTTTCTTTCCCAGCTTTTGTCTCTTTTGTGTCAAACCTCTCACTGTGCAGTGTTAATCTCTCTAAAGTCATTGGGTGCTTATTGTTGTTTTTTGCCATTTAAATAAAGCGTTATATAGGGAAAACATGTTTTTAAAAAACTAAGATCACTGATATTCAAGTACACACACACAAAGGAAATGAAAGAGTTTTTAATCAAACCGTGCTGTTTGCTGCGAAGTGTTAGAGTGGCTGAAAAGAGACTATTTTATAATTTTACCTAATGCTTTTTATAGAAGATTTTTTAAAACCTCATTCTTATCTAATTCTAAAGAATGAGCAATTCGATTTTTTTTGGAAAAACATAAACACACAAATCTGTTCAAAAGGAATAAAAAATAGTAACATTTAAACCTTGCTTCCAGAATATATATATATATATATCTTTTTAACATTTTGTTTTAAAATTTATTTTATTTATTATTTTTGGCTGTGTTGTGTCTTCGTTGCTGCTCGCGGGCTGTCTCTAGTTGTGGCAAGTGAGGGCTACTCTTCGTTACGGTGCGCTGGCTTCTCATTGTGGTGGCTTCTCTTGTTGCGGAGCATGGGCTCTAGGCGTGCAGGCTTCGGTAGTTGTGCACGGGCATAGTTGCTCCGCGGCATAT
The DNA here is from genome assembly GCF_008692025.1 of Phocoena sinus. Taxonomy (NCBI): domain Eukaryota; kingdom Metazoa; phylum Chordata; class Mammalia; order Artiodactyla; family Phocoenidae; genus Phocoena; species Phocoena sinus. Next base: position 28,784,673 of record NC_045772.1, on the reverse strand, counting down.
GGGATCTTCCCAGACCAGGATTCGAACCCGTGTCCCCTGCATTGGCAGGCGGATTCTTAACCATTGTGCCACTAGGGAAGCCCCAGAATATATTTTTTAAAACATTTTAAGAATATTCTATTTAATGTCTTATATTTGAATGTATGTTTTAATAGCTCAGTTTCTGAAAAGGAAATATAATATTTAAATCTTCGTCAATAGTTGAGAAATTATTCAGAAATACGATGAATTATATCCATTCCCAATAAATCCTTTCATAGAGTTTAGCAATGTATTTGAAAAGAAAGGTACCTTTAATTGTCTGATAGGGCCTCTCTGAATTCTGAGATTCCCATGCTTTTTCACCTAAATCAAAGCGAAATTTACCGTGGTACAGCACAGACCTCAGGCACCACTCTACTGTTCCATGGAACAGATGTTTTGGAATTCACATAGTGATAGACAGACTTCTTCTATGAAAGGTTTCTAGAATGAGGGCTTCGGTGAAACTGGTCATGCCTGTATTAAGACCTTTCACTCAGCAGGACAATATTTGCATTTTCGCACTTATCTGGCAATCTCATCTTTTTTTTAAGAAAATTTATTTATTTATTTATTTTATTTTTCACTGCGTTGGGTCTTCATTCCTGCACACAGGCTTTCTCTAGTTGCAGTGAGCAGAGGCTACTCTTCGTTGCGGTGCATGGGCTTCTCATTGCAGTGGCTTCTCTTGTTGCAGAGCACCGGCTCTAGGTGCGTGGGCTTCAGTAGTTGTGGCATGCAGGCTCAGTAGCTGTGGCTCGCAGGCTCTAGAGCGCAGGCTCAGTAGTTGTGGTGCACAGGCTTAGTTGCTCCACAGTATGTGGGATCTTCCCTGACCAGGGCTCGAACCCGTGTCCACTGCCTTGACAGGCCGATTCTTAACCATTGTACCACCAGGGAAGCCCTGGCAATCTCATCTTGATTTTTAAAAAAAAAGTCAAGTTTCTTTTAACTTAATTGCATATTCCATTTTTTTCAAATTACATTCCTAACATTTAGAATGTTGAGTCATCAAGACTGAACGTAAGATTTAACATTGTTCTGAGCTATCATCTCAGATAATAGTTAAACGAAGAAATACATCAATCAAAATCCATCATAAAACAAAGACCTTTGAATAAATGGCACCCCAGCCTCTAAACAAGCAAGAGACACAAATGGGTGACCTCTCCTAGGCTAAACTCTAGATGACCCCAGGAGGGCACTCCTGGCATAAAAGGGTACATGTCTCTTGTGTAAAGAAGGTAAGAAGATTCAGCCTCTCAGAGGTTAAGACTGATGCCCACTCATTCCCTCACTAACCATGCGACCTGTGAGCCAATCCCTCCCAGGTATCTTGGCCTGGATTGTTGATGAGATTGTTGAGAGTTTGAATATTTTTTTGTAATCATCTGACACTGCTACTGTTTACTTAGCCCAACCCATCCAGTCCCTGGATGTGGGGTATTTTCAGAGGCAAGCTGACTCATTCAAGCACTAAAGTACCATTTAGGACATTGCGGCCGTGATCTAGTAAATGCCACCTGGGTCTCTGCTTAGCCAAGCAACATCCCCAGTTCCCATCTTTGATTTTACTAAACCAGAGGAGGGTCAACACATGGCCTTTACAATAAAAAAGTCTGTACTCGGTCTTGTTTGAGAGTTGGAATTCAAAATTTTCCAAAGGTTTCTATTATCTAACTTTAATTCCTATTACCCAGTGGACGCAATACATTATTCCCTGATTTTACACAATTCCAAGGAGCAAATTTATAGCACTGTGCTCCTGGAACTAAGTATATACAGAAGGAACTAGATTTGCCAAAGGAAATTTGCTACTTTTAACTTTTCTCTAGTCATACAATAGCTAATCATTAAAATCTGCTTTTGTGGTACTGGTATCCTTACATTTTGCCTTTATCAGTCTAGAGAATGGGCCGTAGATTTGCTTACTGGCTTCTAGAGTTTTCTCCAACAAATTTTTACAAATGTGCATATTTTCATAATACCTGAGATGCAGAAAATCAACTGCAAACGAAACATAACGTTCAATTTTATGCTCTCAGAGTCTTATGTGCATGTTCTAACTGAGATCAACTACACACACCCTAAAGGGTAAAACATGTCTTCGTGATTCATGTAACACAAAGATGACTTCATCTGTTTTAACCCATATTGGAATATTCATCCGTGATGTTATATTCAGAGAATTTACAGTGAAATGCTTTCAATTATAAGTATTTATGGTACATGTTATAGAATGGCATAAACTAAAAATATGTTTATAGATAAACTCATAAAATACCTAGACTGCAGGCTTGGCTAGAATGTTAAAGTATGAAATATACAGTCTCAAAATGGCAGAAATCAAATTGCCAAGGTATTCTCTGATTCATTGTATAGAATGAAACAGCACTTTCATTATTAAATGCTTACAAACATAATAAGCCATATATTAATTGTTTCATATGCATTAAAGTATATAAACCAAAGTAGATTGCTCTGAAAACTGTTACATTTATTTGTCAGTCAAAAGTGTATTTAGATTTCAGCCTAGAAATTTGAAAATATTAATCAAATGTAGTATTTATGACTGGGAAATTTAAATTTTTAAAAAACTTCAATAGGTGACTATATTAATTTTTTTTCTTTTTGTAAAAAGTATTTTGGGGTTGAATAAAAGAAACTGAAAATTCACTTAGACATTCTTCAAGTATGGAAAATAAGGAAGGTGCATATCCCCTTACCGTTTGGAATAATTTGCTGTCATTTGGGGATGACTTGACAGACCCATTGATACAGCAACAGAAAAAAATAAAATGCAAAGCAAGAGTTAAGTATCTGAAATTATTACTGTCCCCATAAGTGAGAACAATAAAACTTAGGTGGGTAAGGCATTTTGACTAAACGTGGTGATTTCCTCCATCTTCTTCAATCTTTAACTTTTCCAGATCACAGATGCCACTTGCCCTGGAGGCTTTGGCCAAAGGACAGGAGATTACAAAACAAGATAGTGGGTGAGTCATGAGAACTGTATTAAAGAGCTTATCATGCTTTTTCTGAAATATCCTTTCACTATGAAAACAGAGGAGGGAAATCTTTAAATTGAACAGCCTTAGTCAGAAAAGAAAGGCATACATGTTTAGGTTTCATTTTCAAAACAAGATTGCTTTGTATAACTATAGAATCCAGTAACACACACACAAATATTTCTGTGGGTTAATATGAAAGCAAACCCTACCATGCTTAGCACAGTTTCCTCCTTTTTCAGAATTACTTTATAGTAAAACGTGAAGACGGGTAGTTCCTTCTTCCTGTTGCTGATGCCCACTCTGAATTACTTCGGAAGGATTCAGGAAGGATGATAACATTAATTCAAATTTCAACAACTATCCCCTATTTTACAAAATGATTGCTTCTGTTTTATATCATTTTACCTCAGAAACCCCATGGCATAGTTTGGGTAGGTGTTGTTATCATTCCTAAGGTACAGATGAGGAAACAGAAGTTTGAAGGGGTTAAGTGACTTACCCAAGGTCACGTGCTACACCTGTCACTCAGAACTGTGTTCCTGGATCCATCCTCTTCTAAGCCTCCAGCGAACTTCCACGTAAAGGATAATTCCCTCTCCTCATATACACAACACAACTTTTGAAAGTTTGTGAAAAATATTTGGAACATATGTATTATACTTGAAAATCCCTTTATTTTTTTTTCCAGCAACTAAGTCATTTTCCTCTCTCAAAAAGCTCATCAAGCTTTTAAGGTACCCCAAGAATTGTTCTCAAGTGGGAAACTTATGGAGAGCTATTTTAACAAAACAAAATTAAGCTTCTGTCTTCTGCCTGTTATCATTCAAACACCTAAGAATGAGTGATATAAACCCCTATATTGAAATAATGAGAGCAGATGCTGTAAATCTGCTTTGTGCTATACAGTATCCACTAACCATATGTGGCTATTAAAATTTAAATTAATTTTAATAAGTTAAATGACATAAAGATAGCAGTTCCTCCATCACACTAACCATATATCAAGGATTTTATAGCCACAAGGGGCTAGTGACTATTGTATTGGACACCACAAATATAGAACATTTCCATCATTGCAGAAAGTTCTATTGGCCAGTGTTGGTCTAAATTCTAGCTGTTATCAGTGTCAGCCTCCTTCCTTCTCAAGCAACTCAAACTCAATGATGCTGTCCTCTGGACTGAATGGCATCGTGTGTGTGTGTGTGTGTGTGTGTGTGTGTGTGTGTGTGTGTAAAATGAACCATGATTCTATTCTCCCAAACAATGCTAGGAAAAACAGCAAGCCACAGATAAACATGGGCTATTTATGTGGCTTCTCTTGATGTGGGAAGAAACCAAAATCTTTCTGTTAGTATCAGTCAACCCTTAAGACCATTTCAGTGATACACTGTTATATTATCACTGTATATGTGTGTGTATGTGTATATATATGTACACCCACACACATTTTTACATTAACAGCTCGTATGATAGAACACACTGATGCTGAACAGAGAATCTCAAGTCTCTGAGGTTTTGTGGATAAGGAGATCGAATGAGAGGGCTTAGCCTTTGGAGATGGGTTGTTTGGGGCAGGCACCAGGGGGAAAGATCCTTCCCGTGAGAGAGGCTCATGCAAAAAAGCCAGCGTGGTACAAGGAGCATCCAGGGAACGTGCTCCATCAGCTCCACCTGTGGATTCTCTCTAAGGAGCCAGGTAGCTGACTTGGCTGGAAGAGTGAAAATAGGGAGAAAGATGAAAAACTCTGTAGAAAGGACTGAATATTGTTCTTACTGAACTGTCTGTCACAGATGGCCAGGCATTCCTGAACTTTTAAAGTAGGTTAATCTGAAGAGGCAGTGGTTTGGGGAACAGGAATGCATTCAGGCCAGAATCCTCCATCTGCCACCTTCTATCTCTCTAGCTTTGGCCACATTTAACCTCTATGAGCCTTAGTTTCAAATCTTATTTGTTCTACTGAAGGCTAACCTCGTAAAAAGCATGGTATAACAAAAGGAGAGGAATACAAAGAACTCACACAAATAGATAATTATCCTATAATTCCATGAATCTGATGACAGACATAGGCACAGTCTTGAAAGACTTTGTGGTGGAGGAAGTGGTATCTGGGCTAAATCATTAAGGATGAACAGCAGTTTAGGAAGGAATAGGTAGTTCGTGGAGAAAAGAGCATGAATAAAGAATGGAGAAAAATATATGGCTATGAAAAAATGTATATATGAAAAGAAATCCTTCCCCACTTTGAAAAAAGAGAGAGATTTATAAAATAGAAAAACACTCCATGCCTGAACAGGTAAAGAGTTAAAGAAAGTAGAGAAAAAATATTGTTTAAAAAGGAAAGAAAACAAAAAGAAGTGACTGGAGATCCCAAATAAATTCCTTTCCCACCAAGAAAAGCCCTTTCTTTCTGTACATTCTGCTTCTGCCTTTGTGGTTTCTTTGCAACTGCACGAGACCATTCAGCAGCTGTGTTCATAGAAACTCCTTCTCATTTCTGGTGGGACAGGTTGCACCAGTGAATCTCTGATACAGACAAACTAGGCAGGCAATTCTTTCAGATGCCAGTAGCAGCAACCCCTCCCCACCTGCGCGCGCGCGCGCGCGCGCGCACACACACACACACACACACACACACACACACACACACACAGGGCTTCTCACTGCCCTGACTGTGTGATCCCCTTCCCCCGACACTGGGAATCCCTCTCAAAATTAAGGCTGAGCAATGTTTGACCCCTCTCTGGTATGGCCAGTGCAAATTTTCGAGAGAGAAGCTTCTCTTGGATTCCCTTAGATGTCAATGCTAATCAAAACCTACAGACTTACTATCACCTCCTTCTGAATCTAGATGTCTCATGAGGCTTCAGTTTTTGGTGTCTAGACATGTATTATTTGGAACCACAGGGTCGCTGGGTAATGTTCAGAGAACAGCAACTCACTATCTGACCCCGAGAGAGAGACTCCATGTGAGTCACTGACCCATTCCCCTGAGGAAATGTTTTTTCTGGAAGCAGGGAATGAGACGCTCTCATGAAGAGTTGTCCCACCTGGGGATCACAATTTAATTTTTTTTTAACAACAACCAAAAAAAACCCTGAAAAACACTAACTCATTTCTGACACAATTTGCTATTTATTATTTGTGACACTTAAACAAGCTTTAAATGAAGGCTCCCTGAGAATGTTAGATTAAAACAAAGATATTCATATTCCGCCTGGGATTGTTAGTGACTAGGGAGTGGTGGAGAGAGAAGGTCTATATCCATCATCACAGCTCTCTTTACTCTCTCCTCTGCCACTTCTGCCATCCAGAAGCAGGAGGGACAGATCAGTATCATCACATTCACATTTTGGGAGGGCACTTGGGTCAACGGCAAATGTCAGTAAACTTTGGTCTACAAGCCAAATCCAGTCCGTCATATGCTTTTATAAATACAGTCATCCCTTGGTATCCACTGGGGATTGGTTTCAGGACCACCTGAGGATACCAAAATCTGTGGATGCTTAAGTGCCTTATATAAAATGGCAGAGTACAGGCATACCTCATTTTATTGTGCACCTCTTACTGAACTTTGAAAATACTGCATTTTCTACAAATTGAAGGTTTGTGGCAACCCTGTATTGAGCAAGTCTATCAGCACCATTTTTCCCACAGGGCTGTTCATTGCAGGTCTCTCCATCACATTTTGATAATTCTCACAATATTACATTTCTATTTTCATATCTTCCCAAATACGTTAGGTCATCTCTACTTATAATACCTAATACAATGGAATTTCTATGTAAATAGTTGCAAGTACAACGTAAATACTATGTAAATAGTTGCTGGTGTGTGGCAAATTGAAGGTTTGCTGTTTTGGAACTTTCTGGAATTTTTAAAAAATATTTTTAATACTCACTTGAATCCACAGATGCAGAACCTGCAGATATAGAGGGATGACTGTAAAGTTTAACTGCAGCACAGCCATACTCATTTGTTTACATGTCACCTACAGCAGCTATCATGCTGGTAACGTTGAACAATTGCAACAGAGGCCATATATGACCCACAAAGTCTAAGACATTTACTCTCTGGCCCTTTATAAAAAATGTTTGACTTGATCTAAGGTAAAGCAGAGACATACATGAGGAACAGTCTGCTCAATATTTACCACATTTTGGTTCATTTGACAAATATTTGTGAAGAACTTCCTGGGTGGGAGGCTCTGAGGATACAACAGGGAACAGAACCCGCAGAGTCGTTTGCTTCACAAAGTTCACAGTTTTCTCAGGCTTTATTGCAATGGTCCCTGTTCAACTTTTCTTTCTTCTTCTATGTTTGTTAAATACAAGCTAGTATTACAATACAGTAATAGGCATGGAATAGGGTATCAAATAGAGTTACTAAATACAGGATGCCCAGTTCAATTCAGTAAACATGTACTAAATTAAAATAGCTACTATGAACAAAGCCAAATGCTGTAATATTATCCTTCCTCTGAATGGGACATCAAGAGAGGGCCAACGAGTAGTGTTCTGTACAGGTAGGGTGTTTTTATCCCATTATCAAGGAGACAGAGGTTAGTGATGGATAGAGGTGACTGATGGACTTTAACCATGAGGACAAAGCCATCTCTGTGTAGATGTATGTGTCAAGCTATTTTAAAACGATGCTAACAAATATTCCATTAAAAAAAGTAGTAGTAACAAGGGGAGATATTTTAAAAAAAGAAAAAAGAAGAGGAAGAGAAAGCTCTTTCCTCCTTTCTGGTAGGAGGGAGAAAAGAGAAACCTGTACGTAGTACACAGAGGAAAAAACCAAGTTGATTAATTCATGAGTGCTGAGAAATGTGAGGAGTGCTCATCTGTACAAGTCTCATTCTGAAAACATCTGGCTTGACAAATCTGGGATCTTAGTGTTGTGATAACAAGAAAAAAGAATGGAGGGGAGAAAATGTGGTGGGGGCTGAACCTGTCACATATATATAAAATCTAAACCCAGAGTGTTCACGTGGGCAGAATGGAAACCCTTCTAGCAGCATGGCAGTGAGTCCTGCACAGTCAGTCCCTAGAGATAGAGAGCATGCAAAAGGTCACGTGGTATTTGCCATCTAAAATAGATGAACGCATTAATCCATTTCATCAAACTAGTATTTGTGTTTACAGGCATCGGTAGATATTTAACTCACACACAGAGGTAATATATAAAACCAAACATAGAGACAGAGTCTGTTGTGAGCATTTAAAAAATCAAACCTGGACTACATTAGCTAAATCTTAAGCAATCCCTAAATTTAAAACATAAATAAGAAGTGGCTTGTTTTCAGGTCATCCCTGAAGGATTTTCATCAGGCCTTCAGTTTGTCACAGTAGCAGACTGCAGATTTTTCCTCCCAAGCATTTCCCAAGAAGGATTTTCTGATTTGTCACACATGTTCCCATTCATTGGTCCAGTGCCCTGGCAGAACCAGAGATTCTAAACTTGTCCGGAAAAGGGTTTCATAATTCATCATGCATACCACTCTCCTTGGCGCCAAGAGCAGTGGCCTGTTCCAAGTGCATGCTCTTGGACATTCACGGTTGACTAAAGGGACCAGATTTTTGATTAACTAATGTAGGACAAAAGGAAAGAGCCTGATAGCACAGGGCCTGCGGCTGAGATAGAGGAGGGAGAAAGAGAGAGACAGGGAATGAGGCTGTGGTGAGAGGGGCAGGTGGGGCTCCCCTTGTTGGGTATCCCATGAGACAAATGTGTGACTGCACTGGTTGAGGAAGGTTGCTCCCTGCAGTAAGGGGGGTAGGGAGTACTAGAAGAATAGTGAGATGTTTGGAAGGATGAGAGAGGAGGACAGGCAAAAGGGGAAAGGAGAGCCTGGGGAGAGAGCCAATGTTCCAGGACGGATCGTTTTGGAAAACATGGTGCCTACCAGCCAGCCCAGGAAGTTCATGTTGAGGGCCATCGTTGGTACAAGGTGACCATTCACCTTGGCTTTGATGAGGCTGGGCAAGAGGGGGTGGAAATGATGCACGGGGCCCATATCATGCTAACATTCTTTGAGAGTGCCAATTTGTCTACAGAGGTAAGACATTCTGAAAAGTTTCCCATTTCCACTGTGTTCGTAATGATTTCAGCAGTGAGCCATTTAAATTCAAAATTCAGATTTACTTTGTTTGAAATGTTTCACCTTAGAAAGCTGCAGCAGAATCATAAGAAAAGGAATATGTTTAACTATTGTTAAATCTAAGTATTCAGTCAGCCTTCTTCTCCTTCTGAATATTCAAATTGGAGAGCCACAGAGGACAAAGGGAAAAATAAATGCATTTCTGATAGAAAATGCAAATTAATGCCTGCATTCTGCCTAAACTCCTCCAATATATCCTTTCAGTTGTTTTCTTTCATCACCATCTGACTAGAAAACTTACATAAATTTTTTTTGGTTGGTAGGTGAGTGGGAGTCTCTTTGTAAATTTTCTTATTTAAAAAACATTATATTGATAATTAAAGAAATGCAAATTAAAGCTGCAAAATAACAATACCGTTACCAAAATGGTGAAGATCCAAAACACTGATAATTCTCCAGATGGGTACAGTTGTGACAAAACAGAAACTGCATACAGTCTTGATGGCCTTATTAAATAATATTACAGTTTGGACTGACAATTTGAAAATTTATCTACACTCTAAATCCACTTCTCCCAAGAATTTTACATCACTTGATTTACTCCGTAGAAATAGTTGCCCAGTTGATCACACATATATATGAACAAAGATGTTCACTGCTGCATATTTCACAGGTGCAAAGAACTAGAAATGATTAAAATGTTCACCATGAGGGAACTGGTTTATTACATTATGGTACCTCCTTTCAACAAAAATCCTCAACAGCCTTTAAAGGAATGAGCTACAATATGCTTCTGCATATATTATATATCCTTTCAATATATTAGATGGGGGATGGGCAAGGGGAAAAGGTCACAACAGCATTCTAATATGATGATTCTAATCTTATTCTAAAAAACATTATCAGTGGATAGATTTCATGAATATTTTACAGAATTGTTATGCAAAGGAAACATCTGCTAGGATTCACAACAAAGTGTAAGCAGTGGCTACTTCTGGAAAGCAGCAGGTGGAGTTTGGCAGAGATGGGGGACTTTTACTTTCTTTTCTTACTCCACTGTATTTTTCCTATTTTTATAGGCCTGTGTGATTTCATAATTCAAGAAGGTCAATGTACATACTCAGATATTTTAGTTTACTTCTTCTCTGGAAAATCCCAGGATTTGTAGATCCTCCTAGGTAAGAGTCATCATATGTAAAAAATGCAACGTTTTACCATTCAGTACTGATCCTGTTACTTTCTTTCAGTGGTTTCTACTTCAGCCTCCCAAAAGTCCCTGGAATTCATAGCATCCTCTAAATTCAGCTGTCCGGTCCCTGCTCCATTCCTTCACTGTAGGCCCCTCTACCAACATCATATGCAAGCCTTTAGGGATTCTCATACAGAAAACAGGGTGAAATTCCAACCCTTACTTCCAAACTCTCACCATGGCAAAACTCTGCAAATTTTATCTCCAGTAGTAAAGGTTGATGATCTACCATTATATAAGAACAACTGTTAGATCATAAAATAGTAGAGCTAGAAAGCTAACATTATCCAGGTGGGTGGTACTCAACCGTCACTGCATGATAGAAACACCTGAGGAGTTTTGAAAGCATAGAGACACTTGGGCTACCCCCAGACCAACCAAAACAAAGTCTATTTTGGAACCTTATCTAATCCCTTATCAGAAAGGTAAGGACACTGAGTAGCAGAGAGGATGAATGACTTGCCAAAGGTCATTCATGTGCTGGTTGGAAGACATTTTATTCACCAGATTTTAATTGCTTGTCTAGGGTACATGGTAATAAATAACCCAGATACTGGAATTAAGCACACACTTTTTATTAAAATTAGAAAATCAGAAGGTATATTTTTCTATTCTGAGATATATACTGCTTGAAAAGTACCATTATTAATGACACTAGTCCATGTTAGTCCAATATTAGAAAAATAGATCTCACGTTGCCTTGATTGTAAATAAATAATTTCTCAGAACATTGTGTCTAGAACAGTTTAATTGCCCTAATGGCTTGCATCATAACTCATCACCCCATCAAAGGCATCAATACAAAGGCTCAACAGTAGATTTAAATGTCTTAATAAAAGAATATTATAACGACCTATATTATCTCTGTTTATAGCTCAGCATAAATTAGGTCAGAAAAGTAATTTTGAAAACCATCCCCATATGTTTAAATCTAGAAAACCATCTAAAATTAATCAAATTCCCACAGGGATTAATGCACAAGTCTTAAGTTTTTGAATTGTTCTGCAAACAAATCCCAGGGCATGCCTAATGATCATGAATATTTTTAAGAAGCCGTTTTTCTCTCACAAATATTTCTATCTCAACCTTTTAAACAGTGAAGAATTTGAATTCACTTCAAGTTTTCATACTAAAAGTAAAGGCACCTCTCCAAGCCAGACAAACACACATCATTGTTGCACAGCTCAGAAATCAGAGTTGTTCAGCTTTTCCCTCAAAGGAGTTTGGGAACCAGAGTTTGCTATTGAAACCAAGAAGGACAGGGCTCCTGGGCATGAAAGCCTTTTTGTCCCCAGTTTCTTGTAGGCAAGACTCCAGCCTCCGTGACCTTCCCTGAGTTGCAAAGGGCAGATTCGGAACAGCTGCTAATCAAGGGAGGGGCAGCAAAGAAATCACCTGAGGCAAGATTATGGGGACCAGAGAAGTTCATCAAGATTAAGAGACCAACCACCTGAGACAAGATTAAGGGCGTGCAGGCCCTGCACACACCCTAATCTTATCAGCAAGCCCACCCTTGAACTATTGCTATAAAACTCCTCACCAAACCCTCCTGGGTTGGGACACATAGTTTTTGAGGGCAGGAGTCCACTGTGTCCCCCTTTGCTGGAAAACCAATAAGGCTATTCTTTTCTGCTTCACCCAAAACTTTGTCTCGTAGATCCAATCTGGCACCGGTGCAGAGAGGCTGAGCTTTCGGCTTCCCTATTGATGATTCTCAGGCAAAATTCTAAAATTCCTCCTGTAGTAGTCCCAGCTTCAAGGTCTCAAATACCTGCTTCATGAAGCCTGTGTCATAAGCAATACTCTCAGCTGACTAAGAGAGAACCTTTAAAGGAAAGACTCTAACCCTGTTAAAAACAGTTAACTCTTTGGGATATCTTTCATCAAATACATCTTAATCTAAACGTGGCTCAAGCTAGGACAAAGGGTATCAGGCAAGAAAGGAAGAAAACTCCATGGTGGAATCATAACACACTTATGTCCGCAGAAATTGGAAAGTTCATTTCTAGCACTTGTCTTAACATGTATGAATCAGGCATTCTAAAAATATAGGAAGTGTCTTTGATCTGCTGCTGCTTTTTGGTTTTTTCAGAGAAAACATCAATCCTAATGAACTTTTCAAACTTCTCCGTGAACAATGTAAATAAAGCTAGATTCCAGCTTTAAGCAGTAAGTCCTTACAATTTCCCTCTTTTTGAATAAGGACACTTTAGTTACTGCCCTGAGAGAATTCATTATCTTGCTGTTGTTTTGTTTTAAAAATTCTTTATCTTTGTTTTTGTTTATTTTTTCCCCACACGAGGAAATAGTTAACTTAAAAATGAGTTACTGGGGGCTTCCCTGGTGGTGCAGTGGTTGAGAGTCCGCCTGCCGATGTAGGGGACGCGGGTTCGTGCCCCGGTCCGGGAGGATCCCACATGCTGCGGAGCGGCTGGGCCCGTGAGCCGTGGCCGCTGAGCCTGCGTGTCCGGAGCCTGTGCTCCGCAACAGGAGAGGCCACAACAGTGAGAGGCCCGCGTACCGCCAAAAAAAAAAAAAAGAGTTACTATTGGTGTGGTTGGGGCAGCCTCATTAAATCTTTCAGAACACTAAATTCTCCATCTTTTATTTTCCTTTCAATAATATGATAAATCCTGTGGGTCTTTGCCTGAGCTAAACAATGTGGCATTTACTTATTCAAAAACATTTCCCAAGAACCACCTAAAAAAGTTTCTAAATGCCTTAATAATATTATACTAATCCATCATGCTGCTCACTATTTGCATAGTCATTTCATTGGATAGTTTATGATAAATGGAAGTGAAAGGATTTTCTTACACTGCCATTTTTCACAAAGCTTGCTTTCTTATTAGAACAACATTAGAGGCAGTTTCCTTCTGAGACCCCTTCAGTTAGTTTCAATTTTCTAAAGAGATACGGGGCTGCCCTGGCAGCCTGCTGATCTTATATACTGATCTATCCTCCTCTGTTAAGCTCCCCTCCCATGCTGACTTCCTGAAGACCACCTTCTGGAAAAAATAATCATGAAAATTCCCATTCAAGTCTATGCAGCCAAGAGCACAAGTGCTCAAGCTTCTTTCACACCCAAAGCTTCTAGGAGTCATTGTACTTCTTTTGTCACCTCTTCCCAAGTACCTTATGACTAATATGGCCTATCCAAACTTCCCATGGCATATTCATCAATGGCTAAAGAACATTATTGTTATGGGCTCAATGATGTTCCCCCAAAATTTGTATGTTGAAGTCCTATTCTCCAGTACCTCAGAATGTGACTGTATTTGGAAATAAGGTCTTTAAAGAGGTAATTAAGGTAAAATGAGATTATGTGGGTGGGTCCTAATCCAGTATGACTGGTGTCCTTATAAGAAGAGGAGATTCGGTAAGACACAGACGTGCACAGAGGGAAGACCATGTGAAATCATAGAGAGGAGGCTAGCCATCTACAAGCCAAGGAGAGAAGCCTCAGAGGAGAAACCCTGCCGAAACCTCGATCTCAGATTTCTAGCCTCCAGAACTGGGAGAAAATACCTTTCTGTTGCTGAATCCTCTTAGACTACTGTATTTTTGTTATGGCAGCTCTAACAAACTAATACAAATATTTTTCTCTAATTCAAGTTTTAGCACCTATTTGAGGTCAAGGAGAAATGTGGGAAAAAGTAAGACTGGAAAGAAGGACTGGGCCAAGATCAGATATAGTCTTCAGGTATGGGAAGGAATTAGAATTTTATTCTAAATGAGATAGAGGGGGGAATACGGAATTCAACAATATGGACAAGCCCCTTTGAGAAAGTAAGATTTGAACAGTTTTGATAGGCAATGATGTCAGCCAAACATGCAGTGGATTAAAAAATGTCTAAATGGGTGCTAAGACCATGGACTCAGGGAACATAGGTGATGAAACTACCTATGTCTTTCCTCTAACAAAAACCCATGTCACACTACTTGGTATTTAATATGAGAAATTCAATACAAGTTTAATGCCTTGATCTAATAGAAACAATTCTGCTTCCTCAGTGAAAAAAGAAGCAGTAGTCCCCTGACAAATGACTTACCCCTAGCACCAAAACAAGCACATTCTTTTCTCTTGTGAAGTTGACTACTTGTAGGACAAGTTATAATTTATCCACATCTTACTTACATTTAGGATAGCCTAAAAATATTTTCTCTAGAGACTGATATTTATGGACTTGCATCATTATGCTAAATAGACGTAGAATGTTAGGAAACTGTAGGTCTGAAGATTCAGTTTTCTTTTGCCGTTAGGCATTGGGTGCCATTAGCCTTACATCCCTAGTCATTGTACTTCACAAGTGAAAACTAAAAATCATATTTGTGCTACCTTGTGACTTTTCTCTCTCACATCCAAATTCTCAGGTGATTATGTGAAACCTTAAATAGGTCATAATAATGGCCAGAGAGTATCATCTGCTTGCCAGTGCAATCTTGGAAGATAGCACTGAGTTTTATAAATAGAAACTTCTTTTCAACTCACTTGCCTGAAAGTAGTCATAATACAATTGGGATTTCACTTGAAAGTTGCATGATAGCCAGAATCAAATCTCCAAGGTTTCCTGAGATGTTGTCAAAGTACATTAAACATTGGCCATTGTTTTGCTCTTTGGTAGGTTGGTCTAATTGAAACTCAGTGAGATAAGGTATGCAAAATACTTAACACAAATGTCTGGTGGACACTCAAAAAATGTGTAGTGAATGAGTTATTAAATGAGTAAATGAATATATCATAATTAGAGCAAGAATGCGGCTGGTTATCAAGGAAACTGAAACTGCGTCCTTAAAGGTTGTCAGGAACCATATCTTTGCCATTATTTCAGCTTCATTGTTCTTCTCCACTACCTGGCTTTCTCTGCCTCTTTGTTCCTATGGGTTTCCTAGTGCTCCTGAGTTTAAATCTTTTTCTTTTTTTTTTTTTTTTGCGGTACGCGGGCTTCTCACTGTTGTGGCCTCTCCCGTTGCGGAGCACAGGCTCCGGACGCGCAGGCTCAGTGGCCATGGCTCACGGGCCCAGCCACTCCGCGGCATGTGGGATCTTCCCGGACTGGGGCACGAACCCGCGTCCCCTGCATCGGCAGAAGGACTCTCAACCACTGCGCCACCAGGGAAGTCCCCTAAATCTTTTAACATGTCAATATATTATTATTTATCCACCCCTCAGAGACTGTTTCTTGTTCCCAGTACTAAATCTCTGGGGTGATCTGCCAGGTTCAGCTTAAATCAAATGTCCACCCAAGGTCCAACTGGCCTTCACCAGGAGAATGGGTTTGCACATGAAAATCATGGCCCCTGTGTAAATTACTTAAGTAAATGGAAGACCAGTTCCCAGAGAAAAAGGAATTGTTTTAAGTTGGGCAGATAACCAAACGATGTCTTCTGGTGATTGATGGTGGGGATGGAAGTGAAATTTTACTGAAAGATGAATAAATGAAAGGACATCAGGACGAGATGCAGAGGAAAGATGAGAAAATGATGACTTCGAATCAAAATGGAAGAAGGAGATTTGGAGTCAATATCACAGAAGAATCATTCATAATTTAGTGTCTCATTTCTCTGCTCATGGTCGCATAGGAACTTTCAGTTTTGCCAAATATACATGTTTCAAATTAATCGTATTTTGGAAATTCTATTATATTCATCTCACTATGATATATGTGATCTGTTGTCAAGAAATACATACACACAGTATGTACTTACATGAGAATCAGGAAAAGTGAAATCAACTATGAATATCTTTACATTTTCTATTCCTTCTTGTACATTTGTTAATCAAGAGTAGCACAGTAATCCATTTCAGAATACATTTTGACATTCCTTCATTATTGAATGAGAGTAGCTTATATATATATATTTTTTAAATCAGCTAAACTTTGGTTTCTGCTGAAGCAGTAACCAAGATGCTCTAGGTTACAAGCTGAAGTTTGGAAAATATTCAACCTGCTGACTTTTATCCTCTCTTTTGGACAAGATGGCTACGGGTAATTTGGGCCTCTGGCTATAAAACATGAACCTGTCTATCTGCATTATTAATGGATGTTTGATGGGATGAGCCAACAGTGACTTTGGTTTCTTTGCAAAGAGACTGAAAGGAAATTTCTTGAAATGGAAAAAGTCAAACTGACAGAAATATGGTGATAATAACAACGAACATTTGTAGCTTGCTTATGATGTTCCAGGCACTGTGCTGAGTACTTGAAATGATTCATTTGATGTAATGTGTGCAATTAACCTATGGCATGGATACTATCATTACTGCATTTTAAAGGTTAGAAAACCAAGGCTTCAAGAAGCAGAGTAGCTACTCAAGATTACAGCAGCTAGAAATAGGGTAGAACTGCAGTTTCATTTCAGGTAATATAAATTTAGAACCATCATTCTCCTCCAGATCTTAACTTATAGCTTTACTGCATCCTTCATGTTGAGGACTAAGTTCCTGGCAGAGCCAACAAGTCATGAAAGTACTGGGGCTGAAATTTCTCTCTCTGGGCTGAACTGTTCCTTGATTTTTTAAAGCATGAGATGAGGAGAGGGACATAGCATAAATGATGCTGAATACAGATACAACTAAAACCACTTTTTAAAATCCCCAAAACAGTTGAAAAGTTTCACGTACACTTATTCCCTGGTTAATATATTACACCCACAGCTTTTAGATATTACTCGCATTTCAGCTGTTTCAATTTTCTGACCCCCTAAAGCTGGAATTTCTCATTCACAGATAGGCGGAGAAACAGCAGGGAGAAGCTAATAGAAGGGTTATACCAAGACTATAATTAATTCTCCACAGGAAACACCAAGGAAATACTCCGTAAGAGGAGAGAAGACTTCTGACCTTTCTTCCTCTCTTATTACATAAAAGGGGAAGAATATTCTGGGTAGATTGTAAACCCAGATGCACATTTACTTACAACCTCCAACCATTCATAATAAAAATCCAACTATGACATGTATCCATGGTGAAATCATACTAAAGCTTTCTTTTGCTTTATTTTGGATAGAAATGGGCATACTTCTCCTTAATCTATGTACATACAGTTATCCCTTTGTATCCACAGGGGATTGGTTCTAGGACCCCCCAGGATACCAAACTCCGAGGATGCTCAAGTCCCTTTTATAAAACGGTGTAGTATTTGCATATAACCTAGGCACATCCTCCCATATACAGTCAGCCCTCCATATCTACAGGTTTCATATCCACAGATATGGAGGGCCGGCTATAGTCATTGTTCAATATCATTTTATAAAGGGGACTTGAACACCTGTGGATTTTGGCATCCACTGGGGCTCCTGAAACGATCCCCCATGGATAAAGACAGATGACTATACTTTAAATCATCTCTAGATTACTTATAATACCTAATACAATGTACATGCTATGTAAATAGTTGCCAGTGCACAGAGAATTCAAGTTTTCCTTTTTGGAAATTTCTGGAATTTTAAAAAATATTTTTGATCTAAGTTTGGCTAAAACTGCAAAGGCAGAACTCATGGATACAAAAGACCAACTGTAAATATGGATATGGCTCTATAAATATACAGATACATCAAAAATATTCTGAACAAAAAAGGAATTTGCATATTTTCAGTATTTTTATCATTTCTAAACGAGATAGGCAGATATCTTACAGCTGGGATCTCTGTGACCTTGATAGTCATACTTTGCTTAAAATAATGGTCATACTTTATTATTTCACCTATTCTTAAAAGAAGAAAAATACCAATACATGGGTGTTCCAGGAATTGCAGGCCCATCTGTTTATTTTCCCAGTGGTGCCCATACACTTCCCTCCCACAGCTTCTGGATGTGCTCCTAGGGTGTGAATATGGGAACAGAGAGGAGACAGAGCCCTCTCGCAAAGGCTCACTAAATGTGGGATGAGAGGAACAGGGCAAAGAGATTTGCATGGAGAAGAGCAGACAGTTTTGGCTTTAGAAGTTAAAACCCAAATCCTGAACCACAAATTCTTTTAACCCTACCGCAGAAGTCTTCATTATGAATACTCTCTTTGGTCTTAAAGTAAACAGTACTCATCCTAAGCCTTCTTCAAATGCACATTTTTTTCCCTAGGCTAATGTGCAGATTCAGAATTGGAAAACGTAATTAAATTGTATCATATCAAGTATTTTAAAGTATTTTATAATACAAATTTGAATGTGTTTATTGGCTTTTAGCTATGCTTCTTTGCATTATTTTTTAATGATTGCTTTGGAATTACAATATACACCTCTAACTTTTCACAGTCTTCTTATAGTTAACATTGTACAAAAATTTTCAACCATATAGGTCCATTCACCCCTTTCCCTGTCCTTTATAATTGTCATATTCATTACATCTTCATACAGTAAATACCTCATAGACAATAATGTAACTTTTCCTTTTAAGTCACATATATTTTAAAGAAATTAAGAATTAAATAGTCTTTATGTTTATCCAGACCTTTTCTAATGCTCTTAATTGCTTCCTGAAGATCTGAGTTTGTATCTGCTTTCATTTCCCCTAATTCTGAAGAATTTCTTTTAGCCTTTTTTTGTAGCACAGGTCTGACTGGTAATTGATTCTCTTTATTTCTCTTTTAGGTAAGAAGTTCTTTATTTTGTGCTATTTCTTGAAGTATATTTCTATTTTTTTTCCTGAATATAGAATTCTGGGTTGAAGTTTCACTCTTTCAGCACTGTGTGTTACACTGTCGTTACACTGTCTTATGGCCTTCATAGTTTTGTTGAGAAATTAGCAAAACTTGATCACTGATCCACTATGTATAATGTGTCATTTTTCTTTGGCTGCTCTCAAGACTTTCTTCTCAACTTTGACTTTCTAGCAGATTGACTCTGATGTGCATAGGTGTGGCTTTCTTTGCATTTGCCCTTTCTAGATTCACTGAGCTTCTTACATCTGAAAATTTATGTCTTTCACCAAATTGGTAAAAATTTTGGCCATTATTTCTTAAAATATATTTACTACCCAATTCTTCCTTCTCCTTTGGGAACTCCAATTACATATATATTACACATATTATACCTTTTTATATTGTTCCTCAGGTCCCTGGAACGCTGTTTTGTTTTGTTCCCCAGAATGAATAACTTATATTGTTCAATATTAAATTTTACTAATTTATTTCTCTATCTTTTCTATTCTACTGTTAGCCTATCCAGTATATTTTAATTTTAGATTGGAAGTTTTTATTTATAGAATTTACATATGGTTCTTTGATATATTTAAAATTTATCTGCCGAGTTTTCTATTTGTCATTTCTTATGTGTATATTTTCCTTTGTTTTATTGTGCTTAGTTGTAATAGCTGCTTTCAATTCCGTAGTCTGCTAATTCCAACATCTGGTTATTCTTTGGACTGGTCTTGGTTGATTGTCTTTTCTCTTGAAGCTGACCCATACTTTCCCAAATCTGTGTACATCAAATAATCTTGAATTGTGTCCTGAACATAGTGAGTGATCCAATAATGATTTTCTTGTCCTTATGTTAGCAAGTAATTAATTTTATTGCTCTCAAACTGGAAATTCTGTCTTTTGAGTGGCAACTAAAATATCAGTTTTATTCTTTCATCCTCAATTGACTGCTTTAAGTCTGTCCCACGAATGTATAGTTCAGGAGTCAGTCTAAGGTCTGGGCAGAATGTATACACAGAATTCGGAACCTCTCATCTCTGGCTCTCTTCTTTCCTGGATTCCCGTTCCCTTCACTTTCCCAGCAGCTGTGCTTTCCCTGATCTCTGTCCTCTCATTTTTCAGGGCAAAAGACTGGTTCTACGTGTAAAAATGGGACATTCACCCATGTCATTCCATTTATCCAAGGGTCAACTTCTGCCCAGAATTTGTTCAACTTTCTTTATTCTCCAATATAATAAAAATTATTTTTAAAATTTTGTCCAGAGTTATAATTATTATCTATAAGAGGTTTAGGTCAGTAAGAGATTACTAGGCCATACCAGAGATCAAACTCAAGGTTATATTGACACAGTGTAGACACTGATTGCTTTTATTATTTTCTTTCTCCTCTTCTTTTATTTTTTTTAATTGCGTTATTTGATTGTAGAAACAAACTTTAAAGAACATAGTTTGATGATTTGGGGGAGAGGTTGTGTTGTTATTTTAGTTTTTCATCTCTTTTTTAATGAAATGGGTAGTTTCTCTTCTCAAATATACGAGGCAAATTTACTATGAAAATGAAGTGTTTGAAGAGATGTAATCAAAGAAAAGGAAACGTCACAGCAGGGTAGAGTAGGAGTTAATTCCAAATACACTGATGACACATCAGATGACAGAGAAGTGGTAAATGTGAGAAAAGAGAACCAAGAAGAATTTGGCCAGCACTCAAACCCAGGTGTGAATTACTCCAAGGTGCACACTCTTGCCCACCCATGCTATACTGAGGAAGAATATTAAAACTGAAGATGGGAAAATACCATTTAACATAGAGGAGAAAAGAGAAGCCAGTGAATTTTTTTTCCCAAAGAATGTGAGGAAATTTTAAAAAAAGTTATTTTAGAAAATGGCGCTGTTTGTGTTATCTAACAACAGAAACCAATTTAAAAGGAGTTTCTGAATTCTAAAATTGAAATCTCAAGCTCTTTGTATAGAATTGGGCAAGTATCTTGAATATTGTAGAGAAGGAGCAATGAGATTTATTAAATACATTTAAAGAAGCATTCGTTCCCTGGGATGTCATCTTCATTGCCCCTTATTACTATTTGCTATTATTGTGGAAAATAAGGTAAAGTATTTTGACCATCTATAAGAGCTTCAGGACTCTTGAGTACTAAAGGCAGTTGCAGCAACTTCTTTAGAAATACCTATCAATAGGTATTTGATAGGTACCACCTGTTTGCACACATACTCTGCTGTTGCGTCACTGACGACATTAAAGACCACATTGATATAGGTTGACAGAAACAACCTACTGATCAACCTGAACAAGTATTTGCATTAAATAATAATTTATATTATGTAAAGCAAAGGTAGGTGCATTCACGGTAGGGAGGCAGATAGAGAGACCAGCAATTTCTTGTTTAGACAGAAAGACCTGACAAGGAAGAGTTCATTAGGGTCTCTGGAGAGTAGCTGACAGCTGAGGAGCTGTCAGCTCTGTCAAAAGACCTTTGAAAATAATGCTTGTTTTTGAATCAGAATTTTCCTAATCACCAGCAGGACGCCAGAATCACATTGTTTACTTCCTTGCATATTCCCTCACCCTTCAGTGCTATTACAATTTGCCCAAAGCCTTAGCTGCCTTCAAAACTTTTTTACTTTGGCACAAATGCCCACAAACAAACTGGAATTTGTTTTCTCAGAAATCCCTTTATTTATCCTTGCTTCTATTCTGGCTAATTAAGTCAGTGCTTGCCTTGAAATATGTCATTGTTTGTGTATGTGTGTGTGTGTATGTGTGTATAAGAAAGACACACACATGCACACACAAACAAGCGCAGAGATTAACTTTGATTTTGTGTCTCTAAAATGAATAAAATCAAGACAGTAGGAATAGAGTGCTAGACCTGCAAAAAGAGAACTTATTCAAATGACTATTGTTCAAGAAAAGCAAAACCCCAAATATCCCTGCAGACAAATCCAATGTAAGTCACATACTTTAATGATCTGCCTCTCAGATTTCTTCTGCTTACACATAGCAGTTTCTAATTTTCTATCCCAGAATCAGGATAGAATTCAGATATACACATGTTGGCCCTCAGCACCACCATTCCTAGTCTTCATGTCTATTCAACTTTGGTATCTTATCTTCTCACACAGCTCCTTCCCTGCCCCCGACATGCCTCCTCTCAATATTACCCTCACAGCAGTGTTACCCGCAGCTCTACTAGCAGCTTTGTATGTCCTAACAGCTTATACCAGCACTTAGCTTGGATAGGAAAGACGATGTTCATAAATATGTTTATGTACCTCTTTGAATGTGATAAATGCATTAATAACAGTTATTATAAAAGGTATGAGAAAGATTATCCTCATTTTAGTGTGGGGAGAACTGAGAAATGTTCAGCACTAGCTCAAGAGTATATAGCCAATAAGAGACAAAGTCTAGATCTGGCTTTCACACCTTGCTTTGTTTTAGCCACTATACCAGACCGCCACCCCTGAAGCAACCTCTTTTTCCTTGGTTGGTGGTTGTAGCCTCCCTGAAGTTAGAGGATGTGTGGGACCTTGCCTCCAAGATTCTGAGTACAAAACTGCCTCCTAGGTAAACCTACCACTGCTGGATGAATTCCTTTAATGAAATAACAGAAATTCTGTGTCACTTTTGGTGTGTGGTTTCCTTGATTTTCTTCACTATCTGACTGCTTCAGAGGTATGGTAGTGGTTGAGCTACTGGTCAGCCTGAAACAGGTATAATCGTAACTTCCACTTCATAGACAACGTGACTGAGGCTTATTAGAGGAGTCATGTGCAACCAGGATCAAAATCAAGATCTACTTGTCAACAGAACTACTTATGGATGAAAACTTCATCTTTATGTTGCTCAGAGTTCTGGTTCACACCCAATATATTTGTTAACTTAAATTACCCTAAATAACTAATTTCAGCACAATCTCCTTCCTGTGCCAATTCTCTCATGCTGAGCAGGAGCCCTTATGTGTTTCAGCACATTCTGACATCTCTCAAAATCTTTTTTCCTCCTGTATCAGTTAAAATCCCTACAAGAAAAAATAGCCTACTCAAAGGTTTTAGATTTTTATAGAATAATTATTTTTTCAGGAATGTGAATAGAGCTAAGAGTGCCTTGCTAGATGGAGAAATGCCCAGGCAGTAGCAACAATGGGTATCCATAATCACCCACCAAGCCTAAAAAGGCAAGGAAGAAGAATGGTGTTTGTAGAACCAGTGAGAGCTGGCACTTTGGAAGAGTGGCTGTCCAACAGGAGCTGTGTCTATAGAAGAATGGAAACTCTCTCTCTATGGTGGTGAAGTAGAGAGACAACAGAAGGAATAAATACTCTGATCTCTCTCTCTCTCCCCCCATTCTTCAATCAACTGCTGGGGCTTCCATAGGCTAAATCCAACCAGGAGCCAAAGTATTGGGTTGGCCAAAAAGTTCATTTGGGTTTTTCCGTAAGATGTTACGAATGGACCCCGAACCAACTTTTTGGCCAACCCAATATAAGGAAACGGGAAACTAGGATGATTCAGGGCACAGAGTATGACAGAGAAAAGCAAAAAATCGATCTAGAGGGGCAAACAGAGAACCACCAGTACATCTCCCATCAAAACTACCCTCCCAGAAAACAGTTTGGGCATTTTCTACTAAAGCTAAACTATGTATACCCTATGATCCAGCAATTCCACTCCTTGGTGTATATATGTAAGAGAAATATATGCATATATCCACCAAGCTACGTGTACAAAAATGTTCATATTTTTTTAAATGTTCATATTTTAAATAATCAAAAAATAGAAACAACCCAAATGTCTACCAACTGTACAATGGTTAAATTGTAGCATATTCATAAAAGAGTATACAGCAATGAAAAACAGCAAGCCATCGATAAATGCGACAGCATGAATGAATCTTACACATATAATATGAAGTTGAAAAAGCCAGACACCAAAGAGTACATACTGAATGATTCTATTTATAAAAAGTCCTAAAATAGGCAAAACCAGGCTGTGGTGATAAAAGTCAGAATAGTGTTTACTTTTTGGTATGCGTGGGAGAGGAGACAGAGCTGTGTATTGACTGAAAAGGGAGAGGAAAGAGCCTCCAGGTGGTGGTTACTTGTCTATATACACATGTAGAAATTTAATGAGCTGAACACTGAACACTGCTTCACTTCATGCAAGTTATATTTCAATTCAAGCAACAATAACAACAACCACTTCTACTATTACTACTCTCCCACGTAGCGAAGTCTTTCAGAATTAGGTTGTCTGCCAGTTAAGACCAGCAAGTGAGAGACAATCAGAAAATACTCTCTTCTGGTTTGTAAACTGGATATCCCTCACTGATAACAACAAAGAACAAATTATTGATAAGCAAACAACAATGACAGAAAAGCTTTCAACTCCAGAAGACATTTAGGGAGTGAATTCAACTTCTATAAACAACAAGAAGACCATGGGTAGAGTTAACATTTGCAGTGGGCAGCCCTTGGAACCCCTCAGATCATAACTGGCTGGCTAATGCTTGCGTAAGCCTGGCTCACAGCTCTGTCCTGTGTTACTATGTCACACGGGGCTAAAGCCTCAGAGAACTGTGACAGATAATCCATTTTCATGAAAAGTGGCCAGAAATACTGCATGACTGATTTTCAAACATAATTTATTTTTTGCCTGGTAGATTGGGTAGAACATAAAGTTGAGTGAAATTATACAAACCCTCCTGGCTTGCTGTTTTCTCATTTATTACTAAGTTGGTTTTCAATGCAATAGTTATTAATATTTCTAAACAGGAGCTCCAATTATTTTTTATTATTTTTTATTTTTTATTTTTTTTAAACATCTTTATTGGGGTATAATTGCTTTACAATGGTGTGTAAGTTTCTGATTTACAACAAAGTGAATCAGCTATACATATACATATGTTCCCATATGTCTTCCC
Source organism: Phocoena sinus (assembly GCF_008692025.1). Lineage (NCBI taxonomy): Eukaryota > Metazoa > Chordata > Mammalia > Artiodactyla > Phocoenidae > Phocoena > Phocoena sinus. The sequence continues at coordinate 28,759,717 of NC_045772.1, read as the reverse complement.
TCTTGCGTCTCCCTCCCTCCCACTCTCCCCATCCCACCCTTCCAGGCTGTCACAAAGCACCGAGCTAATATCCCTGTGCCTTGCGGCTGCTTCCCCCCAGCTATCTACCTTACTACGTTTGTTAGTGTGTATATGTCCATGACTCTCTCTCGCCCTGTCAAAACTCACCCTTCCCCCTCCCCATATCCTTAAGTCCGTTCTCCAGTAGGTCTGCGTCTTTATTCCTATCTTACCCCTAGGTTCTTCATGACATTTTTTTCCCTTAAATTCCATATATATGTGTTAGCATACGGTATTTGTCTTTTTCTTTCTGACTTACTTCACTCTGTATGACAGATTCTAGGTCTATCCATCTCATTACAAATAGCTCAATTTCATTTCTTTTTAAGGCTGAGTAATATTCCATTGTGTATATGTGCCACATCTTCTTTATCCATTCATCCGATGATGGGTGCTTAGGTTGTTTCCATGTCCTGGCTATTGTAAATAGAGCTGCAATGAACATTTTGGTACATGACTCTCTTTGAATTTTGGTTTTCTCAGGGTATATGCCAAGTAGTGGGATTGCTGGGTCATATGGTAATTCTATTTGTAGTTTTTTAAGGAACCTCCATACTGTTCTCCACAGTGGCTGAACCAATTCACATTCCCACCAGCAGTGCAAGAGTGTCCCCTTTTCTCCACACCCTCTCCAGCATTTATTGTTTCTTGATTTTTTGATGATGGCCATTCTGACTGGTGTGAGATGATATCTCATTGTAGTTTTGATTTGCATTTCTCTAATGATTAATGATGTTGAGCATTCTTTCATGTGTTTGTTGGCATTCTGTATATCTTCTTTGGAGAAATGTCTATTTAGGTCTTCTGCCCATTTTTGGATGGGGTTGTTTGTATTTTTGTTATTGAGCTGCATGAGCTGCTTGTAAATTTTGGAGATTAATCCTTTGTCAGTTGCTTCATTTGCAAATGTTTTCTCCCATTCTGAGGGTTGTCTTTTGGTCTTGGTTATGGTTTCCTTTGCTGTGCAAAAGCTTTGAAGTTTCATTAGGTCCCATTTGTTTATTTTTGTTTTTATTTCCATTACTCTAGGAGGTGGGTCAGAAAGGATCTTGCTGTGATTTATGTCATAGAGTGTTCTTCCTATGTTTTCTTCTAAGAGTTTGATAGTTTCTGGCCTTACATTTAGGTCTTTAATCCATTTTGAGCTTATTTTTGTGTATGGTGTTAGGGAGTGATCTAATCTCATACTTTTACATGTACCTGTCCAGTTTTCCCAGCACCATTTATTGAAGAGGCTGTCCTTTCTCCACTGTACATTCCTGCCTCCTTTATCAAAGATAAGGTGTCCATATGTGCGTGGGTTTATCTCTGGGCTTTCTATCCTGTTCCACTGATCTATCTTTCTGTTTTTGTGCCAGTACCATACTGTCTTGATTACTGTTGCTTTGTAATATAGTCTGAAGTCAGGGAGCCTTATTCCTCCAGCTCCTTTTTTCGTTCTAAAGATTGCTTTGGCTATTCGGGGTCTTTTGTGTTTCCATACAAATTGCGAAATTTTTTGTTCTAGTTCTGTGAAAAATGCCAGTGGTAGTTTGATAGGGATTGCATTGAATCTGTAGATTGCTTTGGGTAGTAGAGTCATTTTCACAATGTTGATTCTTCCCATCCAAGAACATGGTATATCTCTCCATCTATTTGTATCATCTTTAATTTCTTTCATCAGTGTCTTATAATTTTCTGCATACAGGTCTTTCGTATCCTTAGGTAGGTTTATTCCTAGATATTTTATTCTTTTTGTTGCAATGGTAAATGGGAGTGTTTTCTTGATTTCACTTTCAGATTTTTCATCATTAGTATATAGGAATGCCAGAGATTTCTGTGCATTAATTTTGTATCCTGCTACTTTACCAAATTCATTGATTAGCTCTAGTAGTTTTCTGGTAGCATCTTTAGGATTCTCTATGTATAGTATCATGTCATCTGCAAACAGTGACAGCTTTACTTCTTCTTTTCCAATTTGGATTCCTTTTATTTCCTTTTCTTCTCTGATTGCTGTGGCTAAAACTTCCAAAACTATGTTGAATAAGAGTGGTGAGAGTGGGCAACCTTGTCTTGTTCCTGATTTTAGTGGAAATGCTTTCAGTTTTTCACCATTGAGGATGATGTTTGCTGTGGGCTTGTCATATATGGCTTTTATTATGTTTAGGAAAGTTCCCTCTATGCCTACTTTCTGGAGGGTTTTTATCATAAATGGGTGTTGAATTTTGTCGAAAGCTTTCTCTGCATCTATTGAGATGATCATATGGTTTTTCTCCTTCAATTTGTTAATATAGTTTATCACATTGATAGATTTGCGTATATTGAAGAATCCTTGCATTCCTGGAATAAACCCCACTTGATCATGGTGTATGACCCTTTTAATGTGCTGTTGGATTCTGTTTGCTAGTATTTTGTTGAGGATTTTTGCATCTATGTTCATCAGTGATATTGGCCTGTAGTTTTCTTTCTTTGTGACATCCTTGTCTGGTTTTGGTATGAAGGTGATGGTGGCTTCGTAGAAGGAATTTGGGAGTGTTCCTCCCTCTGCTATATTTTGGAAGAGTTTGAGAAGGATAGGTGTTAGCTCTTCTCTAAACGTTTGATAGAATTCACCTGTGAAGCCATCTGGTCCTGGGCTTTTGTTTGTTGGAAGGTTTTTAATCACAGTTTCAATTTCAGTGCTTGTGATTGGTCTGTTAATATTTTCTATTTCTTCCTGATTCAGTCTTGGCAGGTTGTGCATTTCTAAGAATTTGTCCATTTCTTCCAGATTGTCCATTTTATTGGCATAGAGTTGCTTGTAGTGATCTCTCATGATTTTTTTTATTTCTGCAGTGTCAGTTGTTACTTCTCCTTTTTCATTTCTAATTCTATTGATTTGAGTCTTCTCCCTTTTTTTCTTGATGAGTCTGGCTAGTGGTTTATCTATTTTGTTTATCTTCTCAAAGAACCAGCTTTTAGTTTTATTGATCTTTGCTATTGTTTCCTTCATTTCTTTTTCATTTATTTCTGATCTGATTTTTATGATTTCTTTCCTTCTGCTAGCTTTGGGGTTTTTTTGTTCTTCTTTCTCTAATTGCTTGAGGTGCAAGGTTAGGTTGTTTATTCGAGATGTTTCCTGCTTCTTAAGGTGGGCTTGTATTGCTATAAACTTCCCCCTTAGAACTGCTTTTGCTGCATCCCATAGGTTTTGGGTCGTTGTGTCTCCATTGTCATTTGTTTCTAGGTATTTTTTTATTTCCTCTTTGATTTCTTCAGTGATCTCTTGGTTATTAAGTAGTGTATTGTTTAGCCTCCATGTGTTTGTATTTTTTACAGATCTTTTCCTGTAATTGATATCTAGTCTCATGGCGTTGTGGTCGGAAAAGATACTTGATACAATTTCAGTTTTCTTAAATTTACCAAGGCTTGATTTGTGACCCAAGATATGATCTATCCTGGAGAATGTTCCATGAGCACTTGAGAAAAATGTGTATTCTGTTGTTTTTGGATGGAGTGTCCTATAAATATCAATTAAGTCCATCTTGTTTAATGTATCATTTAAAGCTTGTGTTTCCTTATTTATTTTCATTTTGGATGATCTGTCCATGGGTGAAAGTGGGGTGTTAAAGTCCCCTACTATGAATGTGTTACTGTTGATCTCCCCTTTTATGGTTGTTAGTATTTGCCTTATGTATTGAGGTGCTCCTATGTTGGGTGCATAAATATTTACAATTGTTATATCTTCTTCTTGGATCGATCCCTTGATCATTATGTAGTGTCCTTCTTTGTCCCTTTTAATAGTCCTTATTTTAAAGTCTATTTTGTCTGATATGAGAATTGCTACTCCAGCTTTCTTTTGGTTTCCATTTGCATGGAATATCTTTTTCCATCCCCTTACTTTCAGTCTGTATGTGTCTCTAGTTCTGAAGTGGGTCTCTTGTAGACAGCATATATAAGGGTCTTGTTTTTGTATCCATTCAGCCAATCTGTGTCTTTTGGTGGGAGCATTTAGTCCATTTACATTTAAGGTAATTATTGATATGTATGTTCCTATTTCCATTTTATATATTGTTTTGGGTTCGCTACTATAGGTCATTTCCTTCTCTTGTGTTTCGTGTCTAGAGAAGTTCCTTTAGCATTTGTTGTAAAGCTGGTTTGGTGGTGCTGAACTCTCTCAGCTTTTGCTTGTCTGTAAAGGTTTTAATTTCTCCATCAAATGTGAATGAGATCCTTGCTGGGTAGAGTAGTCTTGGTTTCAGGCTATTCTCCTTCATCACTTTCAGTATGTCCTGCCACTCCCTTCTGGCTTGTAGGGTTTCTGCTGAGAGGTCCGCTGTTAACCTTATGGGGATTCCCTTGTGTGTTATTTGTTGTTTTTCCCTTGCTGCTTTTAATATGCTTTCTTTGTATTTAATTTTTGACAGTTTGATTAATATGTGTCTTGGCGTGTTTCTCCTTGTATTTATCCTGTATGGGACCCTCTGTGCTTCCTGGACTTGATTAACTATTTCCTTTCCCATATTAGGGAAGTTTTCAACTATAATCTCTTCAAATATTTTCTCAGTCCCTTTCTTTCTTTCTTCTTCTTCTGGAACCCCTATAATTCGAATGTTGGTGCGTTTCATGTTGTCCCAGAGGTCTCTGAGACTGTCCTCAGTTCTTTTCATTCTTTTTTCTTTATTCTGCTCTGCAGTAGTTATTTCCACTACTTTATCTTCCAGGTCACTTATCCGTTCTTCTGCCTCAGTTATTCTGCTATTGATCCTATCTAGAGTGATTTTAATTTCATTTATTGCATTGTTCATCGTTGCTTGTTTCATCTTTAGTTCTTGTAGGTCCTTGTTAACTGTTTCTTGCATTTTGTCCATTCTACTTCCAAGATTTCGGATCATCCTTACTATCATTATTCTGAATTCTTTTTCAGGTAGATTGCCTATTTCCTCTTCATTTGTTAGGTCTGGTGGGTTTTTATCTTGCTCCTTCATCTGCTGTGTGTTTTTCTGTCTTCTCATTTTGCTTATCTTACTGTGTTTGGGGTCTCCTTTTTGCAGGCTGCAGGTTCGTAGTTCCCGTTGTTTTTGATGTCTGTCTCCAGTGGCTAAGGTTGTTTCAGTGGGTTGTGTAGGCTTCCTGGTGGAGGGGACTAGTGCCTGTGTTGTGCTGGATGAGGCTGGATCTTGTCTCTCTAGTGGGCAGGTTCACGTCTGGTGGTGTGTTTTGGGGTGTCTGTGGCCTTATTATGATTTTAGGCAGCCTCTCTGCTAATGGGTGGGGTTGTGTTCCTGTTTTGCTAGTTGTTTGGCATAGGTTGTCCAGCACTGTGGCTTGCTGGTCGTTGAGTGAAGCTGGGTGCTGGTGTTAAGATGGAGGTCTCTGGGAGATTTCCGCTGTTTAATATTATGTGGAGCTGGGAGGTCTCTTGTTGACCAGTGTACCTGAAGTTGGCTCTCCTACCTCAGAGGCAGAGCCCTGACTCCTGGCTGGAGCACCAAGAGCCTTTCATCCACACAGCTCAGAATAAAAGGGAGAAAAAGTAGGAGAGAATTAGTAGAAGTATGAGTAAAGAAAGAAGGAAAGGAGGAAAGGAAGGAAGGAAGAAAGAAGCAAAGAAGGAAAGAAAGGAGGGAGGGAGGGAGGGAGGGAGGAAGGAAGGAAGGAGGGAAAGAAGGAAAAAAAGACAGAAAGAAAGATGATACAGTAAAAATAAAATAAAGTATAATATAGTTATTGAATTAAAAAATATTTAGAAAAAAAAAAAAGGGACGGATAGAACCTTAGGACAAATGTTGGAAGCAAAGCTATACAGAGAAAATCTTACACAGAAGCATACACATACACCTTCACAAAAAGAGGTAAAGGGGGAAAAATCATAAATCCTGCTCCCTGAGACCACCTCCTCAATTTGGGGTGATTCGTTGTCTAAAGGAGGGAGGGAAGGAAGGAAAGAAAGAAAGAACGAAGGTAAAGTATAATAAAGTTATTACAATTAAACTTAATTATTAAGAAAAAGAATTTTTAAAAAAAAGTCATGGACGGATAGAGCCCTAGGACAAATGGTGGAAGCTAGAGTATACAGACTAGATGTCACACAGGAGCATACACGTACACCTTCACAAAAAGAGGAAAAGGGAAAAAAATCATAGATTTCGCTCCTAAATTCCACCTCTTCAATTTGGGATCATTCCTTGTCTATTCAGGTATTCCACAGATGCAGGGTATATCAAGTTGATTGTGGAGCTTTAATCCGCTGCTTCTGTGGCTGCTGGGAGAGATTTCCCTTTCTCTTCTTTGTTTTCACAGCTCACAGGAGCTCAGCTTTGGATTTGGCCCTGCCTCTGCGTGTAGGTCGCTGGAGGGCGTCTGTTTTTTCCGCTCAGCCAGGACGGGGTTAAAGGAGCCGCTGATTCGGGGCCTCCGGCTCACTCATGCCGGGGGTTGGGGGATGGGGGTAGGAGGGGCACTACGTGCGGGGCGGGCCTGCAGCTGCAGAGGCAGCGTGACGTTGCGGCAGAGGCCGGCGTGATGTTGCACCAGCCTGAGACCCGCCGTGCGTACTCCCGGGGAAGTTGTCCCTGGATCCCGGGAACCTGGCAGTGGCGGGCTGCACAGGCTCCGCGGAAGAGGGGTGTGGAGAGTGACCTGTGCTCGCACACAGGCCCCTTGGTGGCGGCAGCAGCAGCCTTAGCGTCTCCCGCCCGTCTCTGGGGTCCGCGGTTTTAGCCGCGGCTCGCGCCCGTCTCTGGGGTTTGCGCTTTCAGCCGCGGCTTGCGCCCGTCTCGGGGGCTCGCGCCCTCAGACGCGGCTCGCGCCCGTCTCTGGGGTTTGCGCTTTCAGCCGCGGCTCGCGCCCGTCTCGGGGGCTCGCGCCCTCAGCCGCGGCTCGCGCCCGTCTCTGGAGTTCCTTTAAGCAGCGCTCTTAAACCCCTCTCCTCGCGCACCAGGAGACAAAGAGGGAAGAAAAAGTCTCTTGCCTCTTCGGCCGGTGCAGGCTTTTCCCCGAACTCCCTCCCGGCTAGTCGTGGTGCACTAACCCCTTCAGGCTATGTTCAAGCCGCCAACCCCAGTCCTCTCCCTGAGCTCCGTCCAAAACCAAAACCCGAGCCTCAGCTCGCAGCCCCGCCCGCCCCGGTGGGTGAGCAGCAAGCCTCTCGGGTTGGTGAGTGCTGGTCGGCACCGATCGTCTGTGCAGGAATCTCCCCGCTTTGCCCTCCGCACCCGTCGCTGTGCACTACTCCGCGGTCCCGAAACTCCCCCCTCTGCCTCCCGCAGTCTCCGCCCGCGGAGGGGCTTCCTAGTGTGTGGAAACTTTTCCTCCTTCACAGCTCCCTCCCACTGGTGCAGGTGCCGTCCTTATTCTTTTGTCTCTGTTTTTTCTTTTGCCCTACCCAGTTACGTGGGGAGTTTCTTGCCTTTTGGGAGGTCTGAGGTCTTCTGCCAGCCTTCAGTAGGAGTTCTGTAGGAGTTGTTCCACGTGTGGATGTATTTCTGGTGTATCCGTGGGGAGGAAGGCGATCTCCGCGTCTTACTCTTCCGCCATCTTCAAGGTCCCCCCTCAGGAGCTCCAATTACATGGCATTTTAATATCTTGACCCATAGATAAGAATTTAACAGATATCTCTGCTATGCTGCTATCTCAATGGTCCTGAGCCTATGATGAAAAAAACCACACCCTGAGAGCAAATTGTTCCCCATAAGAGTGGAATTAATGTTTCTAAGCACCATGGCTCCATTTTGCAAATTGCTTCTCCATGGTACATTACTGGGCAACCACAGAGAAGTATATAGAGTTGGAACACAAGAGAAGAGACAACTGGAGTTGGTACTAGTCAGAAACAAAGATTTTAAGGATGCTCTCAAGGCCAGAAGGGGAATCAGGACTCTATTTATGTGTAATTTGCATAATCCATGAACCCAGAGCCACAGTAGCTTGTAGACGCACAATATGCAATATTTCTCTGATCTGTTCCCACTATATCTATGAGAACATCACCCCAAGTTCCTCTCACATTCGTATTGAAGTCCCCAGAAGTCATCTCGTATGGACCCCATGAACAAACCTGCAAGGCTACCATATGTCCTTCACCATTTTCCTCCTTTCTACCCAGCTCAACCCGGACATGTCTCCTGTTTGGGCCAATGCTGTTTTCTACAGCACTTATGTCTGTGATGAGGGCACTGTCTTTAGTCGGTGCAGCAATGTACACAGTGTTGCTGCTGATTTCTTAGTGCTCTCTCAATGTCACAGAGAGATTTTAGTGAGACCACCATTAGGGTTTTTTATTTTTTATCGTCTTATAAAATACATCACACATACAAAAGAATATCATTTATAATTGTCCTTAAATAATAATACTAATAAATTAAATAAAATAAGCCTCCTGTACCCACAATTCAGCTTGAGAAATAAAACTTTCCCAAAGATTTGAAGCTTTCCCGACATCCTAAACCCCTTCTTTTCCTCCTTTGTTCACAATTAAACATTATCCAAGACATGCTATTTCAGGTATTGTTGATTTTCAAAGCGAAGGGAGAGCTTTGTGAATCTCCCCCCCGAGAAAGGTCAGCTAGGGCAGAATTAGAGGACAGCTCACCTTGGAACAGCTGGGAGGTGGCTGGGGCAGCTTGTCTGAAGCATGGATCCCATAGCACATGGCTATTGGGATACTGAGCCTAGGGCCAGCACACAAGTGATGAGGCCAAATCTGAGCCTAAAACCTTAAGGTTAAAATGGTCCCAAGTCAGGGGTATCTCCTGGCTACTTGTAAAAACAGAAGTAGAAATAGAAGCAAAACCCTCTCCAGAAGAAAGGTACCTTCATTTAGGTGCGTGGACGTCACACATATTAAAACCAAAGTAAGTACAAAATCACAGAACACCAAGTACACAAGAAGGCAAGCTATAAAGAGTGGCCATCAACAGAAACAATAAACAATAGTTATTGATGCCTCCCCCTTCAGGGACTGTAGATACTGGAATTATTAGGTGCAAAATATAAAACAGGTATGTATGAAATCTTTAAAGAAATTACGGACACAAAAATTAAACAAGAACTACCTATTTATTTTAAAGGATCTGAACCTAAAGTTTTTTATCGTTTATGTGTGTGAGAATATTTTTAAGTACTGTGCAATTTCATTGATCCTTTAGGAACATTCAAGTTCCTATATCTTTAAGCATCAACTTTAATAATTTTATTTTTCCATGATGTGCCTGTTGAAGTTTTCCAAACTTATTGATATAAAGTTGTTCACATTTTCATTACATTTATTATCTTTGCTGCATCTTCAGCTACACGTTTTTCATTTCTAATATTGTTTCTTTTTCCCCCCTTTTTCTGACTCATACTTGCCAAAGTATTTTTTTATACAAATTTATTTATTTATTTATTTATTTATATTTTTTTGACGGCATTGGGACTTCATTGCTGCACACGGGGTTTCTCTACTTGCGGTGAGTGGGGGCTACTCTTGTTGCGGAACATGGGCTCTAGGTGCACGGGCTTTATTAATTGTGGCTTGTGGGCTCAGTAGTTGTGGCTCACGGGCTCTAGAGCGCAGGATCAGTAGTCGTGGCGCACAGGCTTAGCTGCTCCACGGCATGTGGGATCTTCCCGGACCAGGGCTCGAACCCACGTCCCCTGCATTGGCAGGCAGATTCTTAACCACTGCACCACCAGGGAAGTCCCGCCAAAGTTTTTTTGTATTAGTTTTCCCAAAGAATCAAAATTTAGTTTTGTTGGTCCTCTCCAAAAAATATTCATGTCCTATCTTATATATTTCTTCTCTTCCCTCTATTATTTCTACCCTGTGCTTTGTTTTGGCTTCTTCTGTCGCTATTTTCTGAATTTTTCCACTGAATAATGTGCCAGGTATTAGGTTCCAAATTCTATACTCTATTCTGTGATGACAGTTCTGCAAACAACAGGCAGTTCTCTTTGTCAGAAAGTCTACTGTTTCCCTCCCTAGGAGGAACTAACAGGGAGACTGGATGGCAGGAGAAGAGGAGAAGGGACTTGTCTATTCATGCTTGTTGATTTATCCTATCAGTCCACCCTACTTGCCTTGTATCCTGGCAGCAGAAGGATAAAAGCTCACAGCTGCAGCTTACTGAGGCGTTCCCACCACCAGCCTCCTTGTTCACCAGCTAGACAGTGCCTACTCCTCATGTGTCTGAGTCACAACAACACGAGAACTCTCTCAAGCTTCTGAAACACCAGCACCAGCTGTGCAGCATCCCCTGCTCAGGGCATCCCCTGCTCCCTCCTCCAAACCCCTGAAATACCAGCAGCATCCAGCTAGGTGGCACCCTCCCTTGGAATCCTGAGTTCTAACTTTGTAGGCTCCTTTCATGAAACCTCTAGATTATAATAATCGCAGCCTCTTCTTTTGACCTCTCCACCCCTAAGGGTGGTAGCAGCTTTTTGTAATGATCCCTTCTGTTCTCATTTTCCTTTTTTCAGTCCTCTAGCATTTGATTAACAAATTCCCTCTATTAAATTCTTTCTGTTGAAATACCTAGAGTGATTTGTTTCACTCACTTGAATGAATGAATGAATTCAACCAATATAAATGTTCAGCTTATTTATTTTCATACCCTTATTCTAAACATTTAAAGATTATGCTAGATTCCCTGTTGCTACTCCTTCCTTGCTGCACCTGTATGGCAGAGGAGAATCTGGGAACTACATCTCCCAGAATAATCTTCTCTGTATGTTTTGTATTTGAGTGTGGATTGGAGTTTCCTTCTCTAAAAGAGAGGCTATTACTAGAAGCATGGGCATATACCCCATATAAAATTCACAGTAACTTCTGGGTGAGCTCTGCTGTTCCAGTGCTTCAGGAAGCTAAGATAATCAACAGGAACTTCCTGAAGGTTTTTCAGATTCTTTGGGGCTTCTGGGAATGCACCTGAGAATCAACTGGAATTCCTCTTATATTTGTCTTTTTTTTTTTTCTTTTATTACAACTGTCGGGCTCATTCTGAGGCCACACTTTCTATTTCTTTAGGGTCATCTTTTGTTTCCTACTAAAATATAATCATATTGGGATAAACTGACATCTCTTACTTTTTCTCTACTAATTGACTTGTTATTAGTGAAGGGATTTCCGAATGGCTATTGAAAGTGTACTAAATATCTAGACTGTTATGAGCATTTAGAAATCATACTAAAGAAAAATTATGAGCTCATTTTTCAAGATTATACATACAAGTTAAAATACACAAATAGGCTCCCCATATATTAGCTTCCAAATTCTTAAGCAGCAGCTCTAAACTGAAACTGATCATCAGAATAACCATGGGAAATTTTTACTAGACAGGTGCTTGGGCCTTATTCCTGGAAGCTCTGCCTGAAACTGGGTTCAGGTTTCTATATATATATATTTAAAGCTCTTCAGGTGAATTTAGATGACCAGCCTTGCTTTGAAAGCATTACTTTGTATTATCTTTTAAATAATCTTGTGAGTTTGTGTTCTTAAATTCAATCCCAAGCTTTCTGCCTTACTTGTTTTTCTCCTTCACTGGCCTCAGTATATTTCAGGAAGTCACTTGTAAACTAGTGCTTTAGGAAGTAAGAGTTAAAAAAAAGAAAACTTCTCCTGCCTGACATTATCCCCCAAAACAAGGATTCCTTACTTTGTACATGATGTCCCTGACTATGTTTATTTCAGAGTGAATGATAATGATAGGCTTGTGAAATCAACATGCTGGACTACATATTTCTATTTTATAAATGCAGAGTAAATCAGGAATGCCAAATGGCAATGTCACAATCCTTCTGTTTTCTGCCAACTTATTTGCCTTATGGACTGAAATATGTTGCTCTTGAAGCAGATGGCTCTCCCTACCCTCCAGGTTATTACATAAGAAGGTGAGGTGCAGTGGATTGGGTATGCTTGGTTTCCAAGAAGACTAGCACACTGCATGTGGCAAGGCCCCAGGTGTAGGGGAAAGAACAGAGCTTCAGAGCCAGACATGCCTGGACTTAAATCCTGGCTCTGCCTCTTTCTGATCATGAGAACTTCAGCAACTCAGCTCATTTAGCCTCCACTGCCTCTTCCATAAGAATGGAGATAATATTTCCTTTGTGTTCGTATCGGAAACTTGAGTAATATATGTATAAAGCAACTGGCAAATAAAAGATGCATAATGAAAGATTTGCTTTTTAAGAATTTCTGTATGAAAAAAAGGGATTTCTCCTAAGCTTACTTTTTTTTAAATTTTAGTTTATTTATTTATTTTTTATACAGCAGGCTCTTATTACTTATCTATTTTATACATATTAGTGTATATATGTCAATCCCAGTCTCCCAATTCATCCCACCACCATCACCCCCACCCACACGCTTTCCCTACTTTGTGTCCATACGTTTGTTCTCTACATCTTTGTCTCTGTTTCTGCCTTGCACACTGGTTCATTTATACCATTTTTCTAGATTCCACATATATGCATTAATATACAATATTTGTTTTTCTCTTTCTGACTTACTTCACCCTGCATGACAGTCTCTAGGTCCAACCACATCTCTACAAATGACCCAATTTTGTTCCTTTTTACATCTGAGTAATATTCTATTGTATATATGTATTACATCTTCTTTATCCATTCATCTGTCGATGGGCATTTAGGTTGCTTCCATGACCTGGCTATTGTAAATAGTGCTGCAATGAACATTGGGGTGCCTGTGTCTTTTTGAATTATGGTTTTCTCTGGGTATATGCCTGGTAGTGGGATTTCCTAAGCTTACTCTCAAATGGCATTTGTTCTGAATTGAGGAGTTCACCTGATATGATTTAATGTAATCACAGGTCAGCAATCCTTTTGCAGGAACCTGTCACAGTAGTTGTTATAACTTGAAGCACACACAGACTGAAAACTCAGTCTGTAAAAGAATGATGCTTATGAGTTTGCTCTCTCAAGGCACTGAAATCTTGACTCTGGTGGTCTACCTGAGCTCAACCTTCCAATTATCTACAAAAAAAATCTCTGCATGTGTGTGTATACATTGTGGTATTGGAGGGAGACACAAAACTTAAAAGAACCCCTCAAAAAATATTTGATGAAAACTACTGAACCCACTCAACAGGATGAGAACTACATAAGAATAATTCAACAATTTATTTAAATACACTTCCAAAAAACAAATGACAAATAATAAGTAATGGGAAATTCAGAGTAATTTCCACTTTTGCTCCTGCAGAGGAATTAGTAAAGCTATGGCAATAATCAAAGGAATAGTTCAATTTAAAAATGTCTCATTTCATCTTCTGCTCAGAATTTTGTGTGTCCTGCATCCATGTCCTACACAAGCAGAGTGGTGTTTTCTTGAATTAGAGCCTCTGCACTGTTTTCAAATTTTTTTATCTTAAGCAAATTTTTAAGATATTTATATTAAGTATTTCTTGAGCTACACCTCAAATCTTTTACTCCATCTCAGTGGCCACAGTCACCTTTTGGGAGGGTAAAACCTGTCACCACCTTGCCCCAGCTGTACCCAGTTCTCTTGCTTTCTGTGCTTGGACTTGTCTGACACCTGACATCAGATGCCTGTGGAGCCCTGACTGGTACCCATGCATACCTAAAGCTGGAAGATCGGCATCCTACGGGGTAACCCTTGGGTCAATGCAGAATTAGAAACAGTGGGTAAAGGCCTGCTCTTCTGCCCCACCCTCCTGACAATTCAGACGTGCATTCTACATGATCCTCAGAGAGTCACAACGGGACCAAGCCTTTGTCACCCACAGCTATGACCTACTCGAAGATGCATCCTTATTTTGACAATCCCTCCTCCCCCTTTTCACTCTTCCCAGTCTTCACTCATGACCCCCTGAGATGACATCCTCTAGTAAACTACCTTCATAAAAGTGAGTCTCAGACTCTACTTTCTCATGGGAACCCAGGTGAAGATAGTATCACTAAGGCCAAACAAATAAAGCAAAATTGCTGAGGGCCTGAGCTTACAAACCACAGCAAGAGTGGCTGGGCTTTGCTACAGCATGCACTGTGTCTCTCTAAGACGACTGTTGTGTATTTTCTCTCTCTGCTTTCTGTTCCTCTGAGGTGGCAGAGAAGTTGATGTGCCATTTTGTTCAGTGGGTCAGAGCTGATGTTCCACTTCTACTGGGGTATAAAACAGATTCACCTTTGGGTCGAAAAGTGGAGTCATAACACTTGCTATGTAATACCCCACCACTATTCTAGTAGAATTAGCTCTCAGACTTTCCTGTTTAACCACTTAAAATATCAGGTAGCTTAACCATTTCCCCTCAGAGTTAAGGTCCCCAAATCTATTTCCCACAGCATCCTCTTTCACCAACCCCAGTAAAACAAGAATATGTCCTCTTAAATTTGTACCCACTGTGGCTTTTATGTCAGCTGGACAGTATCAACAAACACTCAGAAATAGAAAATGATGGCACCACGTGGCACATTCTTGGCAAAATGTTCTTTACCTTCTTTCACTTTCCTGCTGGAGAACTTCCCGAGACCTGCTCTCCTCCCCATCTGCTCACAGCCAGGGAGTGTTGTCTCTGCTGTGCTTGTGTGTTTACATGTTACTCTAGGTGGTGTGCTTTTCCCTGGTGTACCCCTTAGGGGCGGGGGAGGAGCCACCCATATTCTGCATATTTAGATCTGGCCTTGAAGAGATGACTACAGATGGGGCTTCTTTCACTCTAAGCTCTATTATCACCCAAAATATCTTCTGTTCTCTAGTGAGCTTCCTCCTCTTAATCAGCCATATGTTTTTGCGGGGTTTAGTTTTGTTTTCACCACAGGCAGTTTCCCCCACTCCTTCCAAAAGACTGAAGAATTTTCCCATGACAGTTTTGTTGTCTTACTTTATCTCCCAATATGACCTCCCTTGTCCAATATTCCTTTTCTTTACTCCTGCACACAGAAGCACAGAGAGAACGTGAACTTTGGAGTCAGACTGGCTTGGGTTCTAATCTGAGCTCTATTATCTCTTGTCTGTGTGACTCTGAAGCACGTGTTTCTACTCTTGACCCTGAGTGTCTTCTCCTGTAAAATAAAGGTAGCAATGTGTATCAGAGAACCGCAGAATTTTTGCAAAGAGTAAATTAAATACAGAGTAAATGCTCAGAAACTGACTGTGTCTTTATGTCTCTCTGTTAGTAGCTATATGTTACTTGAACATCTAGTTGGTTTTGCCTTACTCTAGTTGTCCGTTACAGCTAAGTCTACTTTTCCCAGACAATCTGCTTCCTTTCTCCTAGGTTTCATGCTCACTCTGCTTTTAAGACCACCCCTTGATCAGTTTATAATGAATGCCTTTGACCTTTACAAAAAGTTTCGTATGTCATTGTAGGAGTTGTTCATTGCTGAATAACAACAAACCTTATCACCTCATACAGTTTCTGAGAGTCAGGAAGCCAGGAGCATCTTAGCTGGGTTGTTCTGGCTCAGGGTCTCTCCCAAGGCTGGGGCTTCAGGGCATCACAAGACTCTATGGGGCTGGAGGACACAAAATACAGTACCTACCATAGAACCCATCTCAGAAATCAAGTAAACTGTGTGACCCCAAATTGTGATCATCAGAGCACTTACTGATTTACTCACTTTGGGTTTACAGTCTGGCTTTTCTCACCTAGACACGAAATCCCTAGCTGGATCAAATTGTTTTTCTTATCTGGGGACTTAATGGATTGAAATTCACAAAGCCTAGTAGTACCTTTGCCTGGTAAAAGTCTACCCTGTCTCCACATGAAAACGACCTGCAAGCAAGCCAGGATTTTCCTCATGGAACCACTTTGCATGCATGTCTAGTAAGTCCAGAGTTCTGCACCTTCTAGTTGAGCACAAGGGCTGGGCTTGTGTTCAAAGTCAATTTTAACAGTTCCCTCATCAGCTATGGGACAACTTCAGTAACGGTGATACTGGCTGCTTTCTGTTTGTTCTTCCAAATCTACTCTTCAAGGTTCTGGGCTGTACAAGACTGACCTACATGGACTTCATGAGCAGGCTCTCTTGACCTCAGACTTCTCAAGTTAGGTCTGGCCAGTTGGAAGCAATGGGAGGGGGTTAAAAGGGCAGAAAGAGAGTGAGGCTGGTGTATTTACCTCCAACTCCTTCCCAGAGCAGCATTAGCTGTATCTCAATACCAAAGGTGACAGCCCCTGTCGGGAGGTCCTCTCTGAACAGCTATCCACACTATGTTCCTGAGGCCACATCCTCCCCCTGCATTTTCAGACTTAGAAGTGGTAACTGCTCTCCCATATTTATGAACTCTAGGGCACTTCATTATCACTCTTTTCCCCTAAACCTGCCCACAACTTTGTACATAGCTCTTTACTAAACTCTTCTCCATACTCAGTTTGAATATGTCACCTGTTTCCTGCCAGGACCCAACTGATAGCTACTATGAAGTGGCTGGCTTTATCTATCTACCTATCTATCTACCTATCTATCATCTATCTATCTTCCAGTTGTTTTGAGATGAAATTGATACACAGCACTGGTTAAATTCAAGATGTAAGCATAATGATTTGTCTTACATACATCATGAAATGATCACCACAATAAGATTAGTGAACACTCATCATCTCGTGTCAATACAAAATTAAAGAAATAGAAAAATGTTTTCCTTGTGATGCAAACTCACGATTTACTCTCTAACAACTTTCAGATATAACATACAGCAGTGCTAAGTATATTTATCATGGTATGTTACATCCTAGTACTACGTTACATCCCTAGTACTTATTTATCATATAACTAAAAGTTTGTACCTTTTGTGAAGTGACAGGTTTTAAACAGCTCAGCCTCCCAAGCTTCCTGCAGGTATACATTAACTGTAAATTATAGTCACAACTAATTAAAAATAATTGACTGTTGAATTACCTAGTTGTTATTTGAATGAGACAGTGATTGGCAGCAGTTTTCATTTCAAGAAGTTCTATGTGAATAATCATTTATTGCCAAAAGTGACAAGAGGTGAAAATTAATTGAGGATCATCAATATTAAACCCAGCAAAAGGCTTCATGATTTAAAATAATATATAACTTGTATTAAGTGCTGTGTGACAAGCATTCCATCAAATGATTTACATTTTTAAATTCTTACAAATTCACTTTTACAAATTTTAAATTCTTTTAGTCCTCACAATTACTCTGTGAGATATATTATTTTTGCCATTTGACAGGTGTGAAAACCAAGGCTTAGCTAGGAGAAATACCTTGCCCAGTGCTACACAGGCAGTCATCAGTGGAGCTGGTATTCAAACCCAGGCCGTCAGAGTCCAGAGGCTACATGGTACTCAATTTCCTCCTTAGTTAATAAGGAAATAACTAAGAAAATATGACGAAGGTATGTCTTTGTTTAAATGGAAAATATTTGCAAATTCCTGTATGGTATAAATAGGCTGTTAAGAATTATTAATTATAATTTATAATTTACAAGTCTACTGCTTGTAAGACTTTTATTTATTCCAAGCTTGTTTGTGGATTTTGTGCAATAAAGGGTGCCCGAGCTATTGTGAATTTTAAGTGTAGCCCACAAATACAAATAATTCTGAATCCACCAAATACACACAACATAAACACACACACACACACACACACACACACACACACACACACACACACACACAAAGGAGCCTGACTTTACTAATTCTAGTGCTTAGCAATTCCTCAACTGGGAAGTGGTTAGTCTCCGTCTTCTTATAAATCGCCTTATAAATAATAGTTGTGTTTATACACCTGGAAATACTGGATTTTTCCCTAAATGAGTTGTTGTTTTGGAATAGTATAAATAGAGCCACTGTTAAGGAAGAGGATTTCTTTGTCTATTAAAGCTTTGAGCATTTAAACAGCTGCTTAGTTTCACTACCGAGGTGTTTGCATTTCATTGACAGATGGAGTAATTTACAAATGGTTTCAATCAATATATACTAGACAAGTGGTTGAGAATTATTTTTTTAACATCTTTATTAGAGTATAATTGCTTTACAATGGTGTATGAGTTTCTGCTTTATAACAAAGTGAATCAGTTATACATATACATATGTCCCCATATCTCTTCCCTCTTGCGTCTCCCTCCCTCCCACCCTCCCTATCCCACCCCACTAGGTGGTCACAAAGCAGCGAGCTGATCTCCCGGTGCTATGCAGCTGCTTCCCACTAGCTAGCTATTTTATGTTTGGTAGTGTATATATGTCCATGCCACTCTCTCACTTTGTCCCAGCTTACCCTTCCCCCTGCCCGTATCCTCAAGTCTATTCTCTAGTAGGTCTGCATCTTTTCTTTCTTTTTTTTATCACATAAATAGCCTACTTAATTAAGTCATATTAATAAGTTAATGAAATCTTTTAGGTCTGCATCGTTTTTCCCATCTTGCCCCTAGGTTCTTCAGACCATTTTCTTTTTTTTCTTTAGATTCCATATATATGTGTTAGCATAAAGTATTTGTTTTTCTTTCTGACTTACTTCACTCTGTATGACAGTCTCTAGGTCCATCCACCCCACTACAAATAACTCAGTTTCATTCCTTTTTATGGCTGAGTAATATTCCATTGTATATATGTGCCACATCTTCTTTATCCATTCATCTGTTGACGGACACTTAGGTTGCTTCCATGTCCTGGCTATTGTAAATAGAGCTGCAAAGAACATTCTGGTACATGACTCATTTTGAATTATCATTTTGTCAGGGTATATGCCCAGTAGTGGGATTGCTGGGTCGATGGTAGTTCTATTTTTAGTTTTTTAAGGAACCTCCATACTGTTCTCCACAGTGGCTGTATCAATTTACATTCCCACCAACAGTACAAGAGGGTTCCATTTTCTCCACACCCTCTCCAGCATTTATTGTTTGTAGATTTTTTGAGGATGGCCATTCTGACAGTGTGAGATGATATCTCATTGTAGTTTTGATTTGCATTTCTCTAATGATTAATCATCTTGAGCATTCTTTCATGTGTTTGTTGGCAATCTGTATATCTTCTTTGGAGAAATGTCTATTTAGGTCTTCTGCCCATTTTTGGATTGGGTTGTTTGTTATTTTGATATTTTTTTTTTTTTTTTGCGGTACGCGGGCCTCTCACTGTTGTGGCCTCTCCCGTTGCGGAGCAACAGGCTCCGGACGCGCAGGCTCAGTGGCCATGGCTCACGGGCCCAGCCGCTCCGCGGCATGTGGGATCCTCCCACACCGGGGCACGAACCCGTGTCCCCTGCATCGGCAGGCGGACTCTCAACCACTGCGCCACCAGGGAAGCCCTGTTTTTTTGATATTGAGCTGCATGAGTTGCTTGTATGTTTTGGAGATTAATCATCTGTCAGTTGCTTCATTAGCAAATATTTTCCCGCATTCTGAGGGTTGTCTTTTCATCTTGTTTATGGTTTCCTTTGCTGTGCAAAAGCTTTTAAGTTTCATTAGGTCCCATTTATTTATTTTTGTTTTTATTTCCATTTCTCTAGGAGGTGGGTCAAAAAGGATCTTGCTGTGATTTATGTCATAGTGTTCTGCCTATATTTTCCTCTAAGAGTTTGATGGTGTCTGGCCATACAATTAGGTCTTTAATCCATTTTGAGTTTGGGTATGGTGTTAGGGAGTGTTCTAATTTCATTCTTTTACATGTAGCGCTCCAGTTTTCACAGCACCACTTATTGAAGAGGCTGTCTTTTCTCCACTGTATATTCTTGCCTCCTTTATCAAAGATAAGGTGACCATATGTGCATAGGTTTATCACTGGGCTTTATATCCAGTTCCATTACAGATGGATACAGACAGTATTTTTGTTTTTGTGCCAGTACCATACTGTCTTGATTACTGTAGCTTTGTGGTATAGTCTGAAGTCAGGGAGCCTGACTCCTCCAACTCCGTTTTCCTTTCTCAAGATTGCTTTGGCTATTCAGGGTCTTTTGTGTTTCCATACAAATTGTGAATTTTTTTGTTCTAGTTCTGTGAAAAATGCCAGTGGTAGTTTGATAGCGATTGCATTGAATCTGTAGATTGCTTTGGGTACTACAGTCATTTTCACAATGTTGATTCTTCCAATCCAAGAACATGGTATATCTCTCCATCTATTTGTATCAACTTTAATTTCTTTCATCAGTGTCTTATAATTTTCTGCATACAGGTCTTTTGTCTCCTTAGGTAGGTTTATTCCTAGATATTTTATTCTTTTTGTTGCAATGATAAACGGGAGTGTTTCCTTAATTTTTCATCATTAGTGTATAAGAATGCAAGAGATTTCTCTGCATTAATTTTGTATCCTGCTACTCTAACAAATTCATTGATTAGCTCTAGTAGTTTTCTGGTAGCCTCTTTAGGATTCTCTATGTATAGTATCATGTCATCTGCAAATAGTGACAGCTTTACTTCTTCTTTTCCAATTTGGATTCCTTTTATTTCTTTTTCTTCTCTGATTGCTGTGGCTAAAACTTCCTAAACTATGTTGGATAACAGTGGTGAGAGTGGGCAACCTTGTCTTGTTCCTGATCTTAGTGGAAATGGTTCCAACTTTTCACCACTGAGGACGATGTTGGCTGTGGGTTTGTCATATATGGCCTTTATTATGTTGAGGAAAGTTCCCTCTATGCCTACTTTCTGCAGGGTTTTTATCATAAATGGGTGTTGAATATTGTCAAAAGCTTTCTCTGCATCTATGGAGATGATCATATGGTTTTTCTCCTTCAATTTGTTAATATGGTGTATCACGTTGATTGATTTGCATATATTGACGAATCCTTGCATTCCTGGGATAAACCCCACTTGACCATAGTGTATGATCCTTTTAATGTGCTGTTGGATTCTGTTTGCTAGTATTTTGTTGAGGATTTTTGCATCTATGTTCATCAGTGATATTGGCCTGTAGTTTTCTTTCTATGTGACATCTTTATCTGGTTTTGGTATCAGAGCAATGGTGGCCTCGTAGAATGAGTTTGGGAGTGTTGCTACCTGTGCTACATTTTGGAAGAGTTTGAGAAGGATAGGTGTTAGCTCTTCTCTAAATGTTTGACAGAGTTTGCCTGTGAAGCCATCTGGTCCTGGGCTTTTGTTTGTTGGAAGATGTTTAATCACAGTTTCAATTTCAGTGCTTGTGATTGGTCTGTTCATATTTTGTATTTCCTCCTGGTTCAGTCTTGGCAGGTTGCGCATTCCTAAGAATTTGTCCATTTCTTCCAGGTTGTCCATTTTATTGGCATAGAGTTGCTTGTAGTAGTCTCTCATGATCCTTTGTATTTCTGCAGTGTCAGTTGTTACTTCTCCTTTTTTATTTCTAATTCTATTGATTTGAGTCTTCTCCCTTTTTTTCTTGATGAGTCTGGCTAATGGTTTATCCATTTTGTTTATCTTCTCAAAGAACCAGCTTTTCGTTTTATTGATCTTTGCTATCGTTTCCTTCATTTCTTTTTCATTTATTTCCAATCTGATCTTTATGATTTCTTTCCTTCTGCTAACTTTGGGGTTTTTTTGTTCTTCTTTCTCTAATTGCTGTAGGTGTAAGTTTATGTTGCTTATTTGAGATGTTTCTTGTTTCTTAAGCTAGGCTTCTATAGCTATAAACTTCCCTCTTAGAACTGCTTTTGCTTCATCCCATAGGTTTTCGGTCGTTGTGTTTTCATTGTCATTTGTGTCTAGGTATTTTTTGATTTCCTCTTTGATTTCTTCAGTGATCTCTTGGTTATTAAGTAGTGTGTTGTTTAGCCTCCATATGTTTATATTTCCTACAGGTTTTTTCCTGTAATTAATATCTAGTCTCATAGCGTTGTGGTCGGAAAAGATACTTGATACGCTTTCAATTTTCTTAAATTTACCAAGGCTTGATTTGTGACCCAAGATATGATCTATCCTGGAGAATGTTCCATGAGCACTTGAATGTGTATTCTGTTCTTTTTGGGTGGAATATCCTATAAATATCAATTAAGTCCATCTTGTTTAATGTATCATTTAAAGCCTGTGTTTCCTTATTTATTTTCATTTTGCATGATCTGTCCATTGGTGAAAGTGGGGTGTTAAAGTCCCCTACTATGATTGTGTTACTGTTGATTTCCCCTTTTATGGCTGTTAGCATTTGCCTTATGTATTGAGGTGCTGCTATGTTGGGTGCATAAATATTTACAATTGTTATGCCTTCTTCTTGGATCGATCCCTTGATCATTATGTAGTGTCCTTCTTTGTCTCTTGTAATAGTCTTTATTTTAAAGTCTATTTTGTCTGATAAGAGAATTGCTACTCCAGCTTTCTTTCGATTTCCATTTGCATGGAATATCTTTTTCCATCCCCTCACTTTCAGTCTGTATGTGTCCCTAGGTCTGAAGTGGGTCTCTTGTAGACAGCAGCATATACGGGTCTTGTTTTTGTATCCATTCAGCCAGTCTATGTCTTTTGGTTGGAGCATTTAATCCATTTACATTTAAGGTAATTATCAATATGTATGTTCCTATTACCATTTTCTTAATTGTTTTGGGTTTCTTATCGTAGGTCTTTTCCTTCTCTTCTGTTTCCTGCCTAGAGAAGTTCCTTTAGCATTTGTTGTAAAGCTGGTTTGGTGGTGCTGAATTGTCTTAGCTTTTGCTTGTCTGTAAAGCTTTTAATTTCTCTGTCAAATCTGAATGAGATCCTTGCTGGGTAGAGTAATCTTGGTTGTAGGTTTTTCTCTTTCATCACTTTAAATATGTCCTGCTACTACCTTCTGGCTTGCAGAGTTTCTGCTGAAAGATCAGCTCTTAACCTTATGGGGGTTCCCTTATGTGTTACTTGTTGTTTTTCCCTTGTGCTTTTAATATGTGTTCTTTGTATTTAATTTTTGATAATTTGATTAATATGTGTCTTGGCGTGTTTCTCCTTGGATTTATCCTGTATGGGACTCTCTGTGCTTCCTGGACTTGATTAACTATTTCCTTTCCCATATTAGGGAATTTTCAACTATAACCTCTTCAAATATTTTCTCAGTCCCTTTCTTTTTCTCTTCTTCTTCTGAGACCCCTATAATTTGCATGTTGGTGCGTTTAATGCTGTCACAGAGGTCTCTGAGACTGTCCTCAATTCTTTTCATTCTTTGTTCTTTATTCCGCTCTGCAGTAGTTATTTCCACTATTTTATCTTCCAGGTCATTTATCCGTTCTTCTGCCTCAGTTATTCTGCTTTTGATCCCTTCTAGAGAATTTTAAATTTCATTTATTGTGTTGTTCATCACAGTTTGTTTGCTCTTTAGATTTTCTAGATCCTTGTTAAACGATTTTTGTATTTTCTCCATTCTATATCCAAGATTTTGGATAATCTTTACTGTCATTATTCTGAATTCTTTCTCTGGTAGACTGCCTATTTCCTCTTCATTTGTTAGGTCTGGTGGGTTTTTATCTTGCTCCTTCATCTGCCATGTGTTTCTCTGTCTTCTCATTTTGCTTAACGTACTGTGTTTGGGGTCTCCTTTTCACAGGCTGCACATTCGTAGTTTCCATTGTTTTTGGTGTCTGTCCCCAGTGGCTAAGGTTGGTTCAGTGGGTTGGGTAGGCTTCCTGGTGGAGGGGACTAGTGCCTGTGTTCTGGTGGATGAGGCTGGATCTTGTCTTTCTGGTGGGCAGGTCCACGTCTGTTGGTGTGTTTTGGGGTGTCTGTGGCCTTATTATGATTTTAGGCAACCTCTGTGGTAATGGATGGGGTTGTGTTCCTGTCTTGCTAGTTGTTTGGCATAGGGTTTCCTGCACTGTAGCTTGCTGGTCTTTGAGTGGAGCTGGGTCTTGATGTTTAGATGGAGATCTCTGAGAGATTTTCGCTGTTTGATATTACGTGGAGCTGGGAGGTCTCCTGTGGACCAGTGTCCTGAACTTGGCTCTCCCACCTCAGTGGCATAGCCCTGTTGCCTGGCTGGAGCACCAAGAGCCTGTCCTCTCACGGCTCAGAATAAAAGAGAGAAAAGAAAGAAAGAAAGAAAGAAGACAAAATAAAATAAAATAAAGTAAAATAAAATAATGTTTTTAAAATAAAAAATAATTAAGAAAAAAAAATTTTTTAAGTAATTAAACAAAACAGACAGATGGAACCCTAGGACAAATGGTAAAAGCAAAGCTATACAGACAAAATCACACACAGAAGCATACACATACACACTAACAAAAAGAGAAAAAGGGGGAAAAATATATATATCATTGCTCCCAATTCCACCCCCTCAATTTGGGATGATTCGTTGTCTATTCAGGTATTCCACAGATGCAGGGTACATCAATTTGATTGTGGAGAGTTAATCCACTGCTCCTGAGGCTGCTGGGAGTGATTTCCCTTCCTCTTCTTTGTTCGCACAGCTCCCACGGTTCAGCTTTGGATTTGGACCGGCCACTGCGTGTAGGTCGCCTGAGTGCATCTGTTCTTCACTCAGACAGGACGGGGTTAAAGGAGTAGCTGATTCGGGGGCTCTGGCTCACTCAGGCCGGGGGGGGAGGGAGGGGTACGAATGCGGGGCGAGCCTGCTGCAGCAGAGGCCAGCATGAAGTTGCAACAGCCTGAGGCGCCGTGCGTTCTCCTGGGGAAGTTGTCCCTGGATCACGGGACCCTGGCAGTGGCGGGCTGCACAGGCTCCCAGGAGAGGCGGTGTGGATAGTGACCTGTGCTCGCACACAGGCTTCTTGGTGGCGGCAGCAGCGGCCTTAGCGTCTCATGCCCATCTCTGGGGCCCGCGCTGATAGCCGCGGCTCACGCCCCTCTCTGGAACTCCTTTAAGCAGCGCTCTCAATCCCCTCTCCTTGCACAGCAGGAAACAAAGAGGGGAGAAAAAGTCTCTTGCCACTTCGGCAGGTCCAGACTTTTTCCCGGACTCCCTCCTGGCTAGCCGTGGCACACTAGCTCCCTTCAGGCTGTGTTCACGCAGCCAACCCCCGTCCTCTCCCTGGGATCCAACTGAAGCGCGAGACTCAGCTCCCAGCCCCTGCCCGCCCCGGCAGGCGAACAGACAAGCCTCTTGGGCTGGTGAGTGCTGCTCGGCACTGATCCTCCGTGCGGGAATCTCTCCGCTTTGCCCTCTGCACCCCTGTTGCTACGCTCTCCTCTGTGGCTCTGAAGCTTCCCCCCTCTGCCACCCACAGTCTCTGCCCACGAAGGGGCTTCTAGTGTTTGGAAACCTTTCCTCCTTCACGGCTCCCTCCCACTGGTGCAGGTCCTGTCCCTATTCTTTGTCTCTGTATTTTCTTTTGCCCTACCCAGGTACATGGGGAGTTTCTTACCTTTTGGGAGGTCTGAGGTCTTCTGCCAGCATTCAGTAGGTGTTCTGTAGGAGTTGTTCCACATGTAGATGTATTTCTGATGTATTTGTGGGGAGGAAGGTGATCTCCACATTCTACTCCTCCACCATCTTGAAGCTCCTCCGAGAATTATCTCTTAAGGGGAAAAAAGGAAAACAAAAATAGGAAAATGCAATTTAACCATGGTGTCTTTAATTATTTTTTTAGCATCTGTTATTAAATAACTACCACAAAAACCACATGTGGGGATGTGAAATTCTATGCAGTCGTCCATATTTAAAGCTGTTTATTTTCATGCCATTTAGTAGTTTTTGTGTTCTTGTAATTTTTTTAAAGAGGAAATAATATATGTACCTGAAGCATGTTTTTGCCCAAATTTATATTCATGCTACTCTTTACTTTGGCTTCTCTAGGAGGTGTCAAATTTTCAGTAAAACCCACAAGGCATTATTATTGTTATTTTATATAGCCAATGTTCACATAGATTTACCCACATGTTAACCATATTCTTTGTTTCTCATTTCTTCCTGTCTTCATCTCAGAGCATTTTTCTTTTGCCTGAAATACATCCTTAAGAATTAATTCCCTTAGTGAGAGATTGCTGGAGGCAAATTCCCTTTTTTTTTCTTGAAAATGTTTTAATTTCACTTTCATTCATGAAGTATAATGGATGAATATCGAATAGCAATTTGGGAATTACTTTCTTCGCACATTTCTGGTATTACCCACTGTCTCTGACTTCCATTGTGGCTGTTGATACGTCAGCTGTCAGCCTCACTGCTTTGAGCCAGAGAGAACTCTGTTCTGTGCTGTCAGAATTCCTTTGGGATGGAAGGAGTTGTACTCTCAGATGCTGAGAGTGCTCCCAGCTGACAACCCATGGCTATCAATCTTACTGGAAATTGCTCTCAACTCCATAGACCCACCTCAACCAAGTTCATGTCTCATTTTCGGAGACTGTTGGTATCTAAATACTCCTCTGACCCATCAACCAGGTGGCATGAAAGGTGCCAACTTTGACTGAGGGCCAGTGTAGGAAATGGCTGTG
Source organism: Phocoena sinus (assembly GCF_008692025.1). Lineage (NCBI taxonomy): Eukaryota > Metazoa > Chordata > Mammalia > Artiodactyla > Phocoenidae > Phocoena > Phocoena sinus. Next base: position 28,733,454 of record NC_045772.1, on the reverse strand, counting down.
ATGCAAGTGGTCTTGCCATTTGGGCCATTTGACTCAGCAGACCGTAAGTTATTAGATGTATCAAAATTAAAGAAAGGTGCAGAGCAGAGGTTAAGGCAAGCCAAAATAGGAGAATCACCTTTAGAATTCTGAAACAAGGCAATGCCATCTGCAGCATACACCTTTCCAAAACCTGCTTAAGTGTGCTACTTGGCCCTGGTAAAGACTAAGTACATGACCATGAAGCACAAAGCAACCATGAGTCAAATATCCTATTACGAGCTGGGTTCCACCCAACATACCAAATTGAGCAGGCCCAGAAGAAATTGATCATAGCTGGAAGGAAAATATTGGGATCAAAGCCAAGACACGGCCAGAGACACAAGGAGGTGGACTCGTGTCACCCATCATGATCTCATTTGTGCCTCTTCCAATGACAAGCTTGGTTCATGGATGGCCTATCTCATGACCTTGAATGTGGGTCAGTATATGAGAATAGCTGAAAATGGACTTGGGCCACACTGCATCCCCATCCAGTGATGGTCTGAAAGGTAAGGTCTGTGAGGTAAAACTTCCCCAGTGGACAGATCTTTAGGCAACATATCTGATCTTCTTTATGTGGAAAGAGAAGTGTCCTAATATTAAATGTGCATGGATTCAACAAATAGCTTAGCTGGTTAGTCATAGGCCTGGAAGAAAAAAATATTAGAAGATCAGAGAAAAGAAGGCCTAGAATAGACATATGTGGATAGACTTTGGGACTTGAAGAGAGAAGATCTCTGCATTTGCATTACATGTTATCACAATCATAGAGTGTCATCCAAGGAAGAGGCACTAAACAATCAGATAGAGAGAATGACTTGGCCAGCTGATGTTGACCAGCCTCTGTCATCTGCTTTCCCAGGGCTGGCAAAATGGGTCTGTAAACGTAGAGCCATGGTGGCAGAGAAAGAGGCTATACGTGGGCCCACAATCATGGGTTTCTACCTACTAATGTCCAGCCTTCCAGCAGCACTAACTAATGCTGATCCCCTTATACAGGAGCATCTCTCAAGGACACCAACAATCCACTTAGCACTAGAATTTGCCTTAATTGGATCTTTTCTATCCTAGAAGGAACACAGATTCATTTTGACTTGCCCACATATATTCCAGGTGTGAGTTTGACTTCGTATCCACAGGGTCTTAAACAGACTATTATTTGCAGGCTTACAAAGTTCAAGCCACCCAAATGGGTTTCCCAAACAGCATTACATCAGATCAAGGAGTCCATTTTATGACAAATACCATGGCATGATGGGCAAATACTATGAGTTCTACTGGCTACAGGCCTGAGAGAGTGATACAAATGCTAAGTGGTCCAGAGGATTGGAGGAGGCCTAGGGTCTGAGAAAAAAAGGTTCAAGGGGTCCACATCTTGTTACCACAGGGCATGGGCAAGCATGTGGATATCAACAGAAAATTCTGGTACATTCCCAAAGGCTTGGCTAGTGCAGTGCAGACAGGTATAGCAATGACAAGGTTCATGTCAAAAGACCAAGCAGAGGTAGTGAGGACCTGAGAAGAATGTGTAGACCAACACCACCTCCCCAATGTCACGATGTTTGTACCTTCCTAGGCTGGAGGGAAGCAGTGGGGAGAGCCAGGCCCAGAACAACTCTAGTGGGTGGTTTGACCTTTGAATTAATAAGTTTAAATCCCGAGTGGAATTAACAAGTTTTAATTACTTGTTACTATTTAAACCAGAAGAGACCATATTACTCTTCACTGGCAAGATTAGGAAGTTTTCAACATCAGAAAAAATGGGGGCACCAAAGCTGAGTTCAGTAATAGAAAAGGTAAAGTTATATTTCCACACCGCTAAGCTGTGACTATTTCAAAACACCACACATGTAACCTTCTTACATGCAGGTGCCCTGACAACAGCTTTCAGAACTTCCTGGAACCCAACTCAAAATTAGCCGTCATGATCCATTCTCATCCCTGCAGGAGGGAGAATTTAATCAAGAAGGAGATAAATTCATCTCATTTAAAAAATATGAAGCAATTTTCTGCACAACCATCCAAATGTCATTTAATGATTCACTTACAGGCACAGACACCTTTACAAAACACTCTTTTTTTTACATTTTTATTGAAATACAGTTGTTTTACAGTGTTGTATTAGTTTTAGGTGTACAGCAAAGTGATTCAGTTATACATATATATATATATATTCATTCTTGTTTTACATTCTCTTCCATTATACGTTACTACAAGATACTGAGTATATTTCCCTGTGCTGTACACTAGGTCCTTGTTGGTTATCTATTTTATATATAGTAGTGTGTATATTTTAATCCCAAACTCCTAATTTATCCCTCTCCCCCCCCTCCAAAACACTCTTAAAATTCTCCAAAACTCATCCTCATACATTACTGGTGGGATTGTAAGGTTGTTCAGCCACTATGGAAGTTGGTTTCATGCTTCTTCAATAAGTTAAACATAGAATTACCATATGATCCAGCAATACCACTCCTAGGGATACTCCAAAGAATTGAAAACAAATATGCAAACAAAAGCTTAGCACAAATACCAGAGCAGCACCACTCACAACAGCCTAAAGCTGGAGATAACCTAAATACCCATCAAAAGAAGAATGGGTACATAAAATGTGGTGTACCCATGCAGTGGAATATTATTCAGCCACAAAAAGGAATGTAGCATTGATACATGCTACAATGCATATGAAGCTTGAAAACATGCTAAGTGAAAGAATCAGACACAAAAGGCCACACATTGTATATTCCATTTATTTGAAATATCCAGAATAGGCAAATCCACAGAGACAGAAAGTAGATTTGTTGTTTCCAGGGGGAAAAGGGGAGTGACTCCTAATGAGTGTAGCGTTTCTTTTAGCGGGATGAAAATGTTCCGGAACTAGATAGTGGTGATGGTCTCACATATCATAGCTGCACTTAAAGCCCTGAATTGTACACTTTACAATGATCAAACTGGTAAATTTTTATGTTATGTGTATTTTACCACAATAAAAAAAAAATTCTCCCAAACTCAATTACCAGGTACTTTCCTTGCTCCCACAAAACAATTTTAGATCTCAAGGAAAGTTTCCTGCAGTTCTAAATAAAGTGGGTCATCAGTTTTTCCTTGTGGGAGACAACCCAAGACTCTGATTGCAACTGAATAAAGTCGTTCAGCTGTTTTACAAGGAAAACACCTGGCACCAAATCCTGGGCTCTTTAAAGAACTGCTAGCTAAGCCTCTTCCCCAGGGTAAATTCGGGAGAAGCACTATGAGTCTGAGCTTGCCAGGTTCATGGGGACCACACCCAGCAGTTAATAAGTTGTTCCGAACTCTGCATGCCCCATCTTAATAACTAGTTCTCTTCCCAGTTTGTAGGTTCCCATAATCATGTGGCTACTCAAATGAGAACAGCGAAAACCACTAACAATTTGGAGACGAGACAGAGTCCAGAAAAGGAAGAAAAGTCATGAAAATATAAATTTAGCTTGAGGTGTTCCATGAACACAAGGCAGAGACCTAGAATTAGGCCTTGTCCTAAATTTTGAAATTGACAAAAGAGTGGCTTCTCTGAAAGCAGAATCATTTGGATAAGGAAATCTCTCAAGGAGGCATCTGCATGAGCAAAAGGGAATTGATCAAAGAATTCAAAACTTTTGGAATTCAAAACAAAAGACTCTTTGGTCCATCTGGTGACAACTGGTCAGAGCAATGTGCCATAACGTTAATCTGAGAACCAACCTGCAGGTAGCAAGAGAAACATAGCTTCCTCTACCCTCAGAATGCTAGTTATAAATGCTAGCTTTTAAGTTAGAACAAGGACAGTAGACAGCAGGAAAAAAATATGAGTGTGAAGAGGTAGGCAGGAGCCAGATAATGTAAAATCTTGGTCTAGGATTTCTTCTAAGCTCAATTAAAAGACATTGCAGAGTTTTAAACAGAAAAATTGGCATCATATAATTTACATTAATAAAACATCGTTCTCTCTGGTTGTGTGGAGGATGGATGGATTGCCAGGAGCAAGAACAGTTGCCAGGACAAAAGCTAGATGATGGTGGCTTGGACAAAGTGGGTAACAGTGGAGATCTAGAAAAGTGGATGGATTCAGAACATATTTAGGAGTAGAATCTACAGGACTTGTTGATGGAATAGAATGTGTGGAAGGGGAGCAGAAAGGGAGGAGTCAAGGATGACTTCCAGATGGAGAGGAAGGCTGTAGCATCTGGACTTTTTGTTGCAATAAGCAAAGCTGGTATTCACCCTGTAGGAAATCTAGTATACATTTGCTCCTTCACTCCTACAAGATTGTGCTATCCAGCCCAATTGAGTCAATACTATATATTTTTTCTAAATCTTTGCCAACATGAGAAATGAAAATGGTGTCTCATTATGTTTTTTGAATTAACAGCGAGGTAAAACACTTGTTTATATATTTGCTGGCCATTTGTGTTTCCTATAGTTGTCTGTTTTTCTATCCATCTTTTTTTTTCTTTTCTTCTATCCATCTTTTCTTTACAGTTTACGAGACCTGACCACCAATCCCTCAGAAACCCTTTGTCCCCCCTTAGCTTTCTTGACTCTGTCCTCCTCTTACCTGCCTGACAATTCCTGCCCAATCTCCTTTGCTGACTCTATTTCCTCAGTACTCTGCCGTAGTCCCACTGCACCTTGCCGAGCTTCTATCCTCAGTCCTCCTCTCTTCTTTCTATAAGTGTCCCTAGATGATCTCTTCTATTCATGTAATTCAGCTGTTTTCTCTACATTAATCATCCTAAAATCTCTATCTCCAACCATGACCTCTTTCCAGATGTTCAAAACAATGGTTCCAACTGTCTACTCTGCATTTTCATCTCTATGTGCAGCAGACACCTTCATTAAAACATGTCTAAAATTAAATTTCAGCCATCATTTCGACCGGCCAACTTCTCCTCATTTCTTGTTTATCTGCATAGTACCAAACTGATCTAGATTTCTCAGATTATAACTTCCTTCATTTGTTTATTTTTTCAACAGATATTTATAGAGTATCTGCTATGTGCCAGGCACTGTGCTGGGCCCTAAATTTTTTGACTCCCTAATCTTTTTCCTTGTATTAATTCTATTATTAAATCTTGTGAATCTTTCCTTTGTGATAATCTCTCAAATGTATTACCTCGCTTTCATTCCTGTTGCCACCATCTTAATTCCTAGTCTCTCCAGCAGGTCTTTGGCATCTCATCATTGCCTCATAACATTGCTTACTCCTCACACCTAAGCAAGGTGAATCACTTTAGAACATAGCTCTGATCCTCTCACTTTCCCCCTTAGAAACCATCTTTGATGGCACATTTACAAGTAAAGAAAAATCCAACTCTTCAGCCAACAATGATGGCCTTCAAACCATATCTCCCACTAATCCTTGCTCTGCATCCAACTCTCCATGAACATTTGGTTTCCTTCCTTCTTTTTGTATATTATTACTTTATTTAATATACCATTTTTATTAAAATATAATTTATATACATTAAAATGTTTTCCTATATGCTTCTATTTACAGCAAATATCTATGAGATTAGTATTGTGAATTATTTTATTATCATTGCCACTGTTGAATATTTTGCTCTGAAAGACAATTTTTATACATATGTAACTTCCAGGTTCTATACCTATAAAGCGTAGGTATTTCTTACATTGTCAAACAAAATTCAGGCAAGAATGTATTAGTTTCATGTATCACCCTAACTTGAAAGAGGGTACGCTATGGCAAAACAACATTTCTAATAGACAAAATGAAATGGAGAGAAAATAATGGTAAGAGTTTAAAGAACTGCTCAGATTTTTATTTATTTATTGTAATTTACCTTGATTTTTATAGTGGTGTATAGCTGATTTACAATGCTGTGTTTCTTTCCGCTCTACATCCACTTGATTCACTTACAGAGAGACATCTACAGATTCTTTTTCAGATTCTTAACAGTCATGTATATTCTTTCCTGGTGATTGCAGTGTGTTGAGTCGAGTTCTACATGCTATGCAGTAGGCCCTTATCGATTACCTATTTTCTCTATGGAAGGTTATGCATGCTAATTTCAACCTCCTGGTATATGCCTCCCCCCCCCCCCACCTTTCCCCTTTGGTAGCCATAAGTTTGTTTTCTAAATCTGTGAGTCTCTTTCTGTTTTGTAGGTTAAGAACTGCTCAGATTTTTAATCTCAGTGGAACAATATAATGAAGCCCATTAAAAATCTCAACTTATTTCTGAAACTCAATTTATACCTGTCTCAATAGAGCCCCATTTATTCTCTGAAATCATGTTCGTTTTTTGTTTTTTAATTAATTTATTTTTCTCTGCATTGGGTCTTCTTTGCTGCACGTTGGCCTTCTCAAGTTGTGGCGAGCGGGGGCTACTCTGTTTCAGTGTGCAGACTTCTCGTTGTGGTGGCCTCTCTTCGTTGCAGAGCATGGGCCCTAAGTGCATTGGCTTCAGTAGTTGTGGCATGTGGGCTCAGCAGTTGTGGCTCACGGGCTCACTAGTTGTGGCACACAGGCTTAGTTCCTACATGGAATGTGGGATCTTCCCAGACCAGGGCTCAAACTCATGTCCCTGCACTGGCAGGCAGATTCTTAACCACTGTGCCACCAGGGAAGTCCCATGTCTTTGTTTTAAAGACTGTGAATTATTCCAGTTACATCAGTATCTTACAATTGTCTTTATTTTCACATAAAAAATATATTTGTATTTGTAGTAAGATATTTTTTGAATTTTATTTTATTTTTTTATACAGCAGGTTCTTATTAGTTATCTATTTTATGCATATTAGTGTATATATGTCAATCCCAATCTCCCAATTCATACCACCACCACCACCACTACTGCCCCACAACTTTCTAGCTTGGTGACCACATGTTTGTTCTCTACATCTGTGTCTCTATTTCTGCCTTTCAAACTGGTTCATCTGTACCATTTTTCTAGATTCCACATGTATGTGTTAATATATCATATTTGTTTTTCTCTTTCTGACTTACTTCACTCTGTATCACAGTCTCCAGGTCCATCCACGTCTCTACAAATGACCCAGTTTCGTTCCTTTTTATGGCTGAGTAATATTCCATTGTATATATATACCACATCTTCTTTATCTATTTGTCGATGGGCATTTAGGTTGCTTCCATGTCCTGGCTATTGTAAATAGTGCTGCAATGGACATTGGGGTGCATGTGTCTTTTTGAATAATGGTTTCCTCTGGGTATATGCCCAGTAGTGGCATTGCTGGGTCATATGGTAATTCTATTTTTAGTTTTTTAAGGCACCTCCATACTGTTCTCCATAGTGGCTGTATCAATTTACATTCCCACCAACAGTGCAAGAGGGTTCCCTTTTCTCCACACCCTCTGCAGCATTTGTTGTTTATAGATCTTCTGATGATGCCTATTCTAACTGGAATGAGGTGATACCTCATTGTAGTTTTGATTTGCATTTATCTAATAATTAGTGATGTTGAGCAGCTTTTCATGTACCTCTTGGCCATCTGTATGTCTTCTTTGGAGAAATGCCTATTTAGGTCTTTTGCCCATTTTTGGATTGGGTTTTTTTTTTTTTTAATATTGAGCTTCATGAGCTGTCTGTACATTTTGGAGATTAATCCTTTGTCCACTGATTCATTTGCAAATATTTTCTCCCATTCCGAGGGTTGTCTTTTCGTCTTATTTATAGTTTCCTTTGCTGTGCAAAAGCTTTGAAGTTTCATTAGGTCCCATTTGTTTATTTTTGCTTTTATTTCCATTACTCTAGGAGGTGGATCAAAAAAGATCTTGCTGTGATTTATGTCAAAGAGTGTTCTTCCTATGTTTTCCTCTAAGAGTTTTATACTGTTGGTCTTACATTCAGGACTTTAATCCATTTTGAGTTTTTTTGTGTGTGTATGGTGTTAGGGAGTGTTCTAATTTCATTCTTTTACATGTATCTGTCCAGTTCCCCCAGCACCACTTATTGAAGAGACTGTCTTTTCTCCATTGTATAGCCTTGCCTCCTTTGTCATAGATTAGTTGACCATAGGTGCATGGGTTTATCTGTGGTATTTCTATCCTGTTCCATTGATCTATATTTCTGTTTTTGTGCCAGTACCACATTGTCTTGATTACTGAAGCTTTGTAGTATAGTCTGAAGTCAGGCGGTCCGATTCTACCAGCTCCATTGTTTTCTCTCAAGATTGCTTTGGCTATTCGGGGTCTTTTGTGTCTCCATAGAAATTTTAGGATTTTTTGTTCTAGTTCTGTAAAAAATGCCATTGGTAATTTGATAGGGATTGCATTGAATCTGTAGATTGCTTTTTCCCCTGTAATTTATTTCTAATCTCATAGCATTGTGGCCAGAAAAGATGCTTGATGTGATTTTAATGTTCTTAAATTTACCGAGGCTTGTAGTAAGATATTTTTAAATAGCTAAGTAAAAATAATTTAAGAATGGCTGCTGCTTTATTGCCATATTACATTTATTTTAAAATACATAAAGTACTTAGAAGAATAAAGGTATTGCTATCCTTTTATTGTTGTTGCCATCACTGCTGGTGATAAGATTCTGTAGAAACACTGGAATAGAGCAGAAGGCCATCACTAATACTCTTGATGTGATTTCACAGCCCTCTGACACCTGCCTGGTGGGTCCATCTTCCTCCCCCAGACTATGCATGTCCTTAATTTGCAGCCTATCCCGATGTTAGCAGGGAGAGGCAGACTTGAGTTACTGCAACATTCAGGAGCCAGGCTGTGTCATCCAAAGCAGACCTGTCTGTCCTTTTCCAGGGAAGATTTTAAATAATCAAGAATTTTGTCTCTCTAGTCCTCTCTTTCTCAGGACAAAATTCCCACTTTCTTTAACTAGTCCTTGTCTAACAATATTTCTAGAAATAATACCTCCTGGCTTCTCACTTATACACAGTGTTAACTTAATTTGTAAAGCAAAATTTACCTTGCCTTTTCTTTACTTTCCATTAATGTATATTCTTTCTATAAAAGTTATTTTAATTTACATAGCTATTGTTTCAGGAACCAAAAATTGAGCATTTATTCCCCCAAAACTCTTTATTCTCAATATTTTTAATATAAGCCTTTTAATATATGTATGTTATTCCTAGTAAACAATGAAGAAAATTTTATTGCACGTACATAAAAGAAAATTTTTTTAATTAGGATAGAATGCATTTCCAAGAGCATCATTTTATAAAGAACACCCAAGTAATGGATTGCAATGTAATTCCTTTTTATACAATATAGGCTCATTATTGAGATACTCCACAATTTATACTTTTATTATAAAAACGATAAATGATTCTGTGCTACTGTTAACGAAAAAAATCACATTATTTTTCTGAAACCAAAGTAATTCCAACTTTTGAGTAGAATACCTCTGTAGATATCCTTCTGTACCTTTGGTTATTTGTTTAAAGTAACTTTTAATATTGAAGATGTATACATATTCCTTCAGTGGAAATAAATATATCTTATACATTGTTTAATGTCTTCTATCACATGTGACTAGTGAATTTAGGGGGCTGGTGGGGGAGGAGGGATGGGGGTATAAGTGATAATTCTATAAGTATTTCTTAATAGCATAAATATGGAAAAGGGTTTAGAAACTCCATCTGCTGAAATTCATATGATTTTAAAGCACAAACCTGTGTCTGATGTCAGTTTCAATGCCTCTTTAAATATTTTATACATTTCACATCATGAGTTACAACAAAGAATGTTTTTAAAAAGTCATATAGGGCTTCCCTGGTGGCGCAGTGGTTGAGGGTCTGCCTGCCGATGCAGGGGACACGGGTTCGTGCCCCGGTCCGGGAAGATCCCACATGCCACGGAGCGGCCCGTGAGCCATGGCCGCTGAGCCTGTGCGTCCGGAGCCTGTGCTCTGCAGCGGGAGAGGCCACAGCAGTGAGAGGCCCACGTACCGCAAAAAAAAAAAAAAAAAAAAAAAAAGTCATATAGAGCATGAAGTCACATGACTGAAATAGATAATTATTTCTTTATTAGTCTCACTGTCCATATATATAATGTTCAATTTTTATTTTCTCTTAATGAGAGAGGGGGAAATGTCCCAGGAGCTGAATGAATCAGGTCAAAACTGGGGCCATGATGATTGACTCATCTATCTCTAGTTCAACATTCAGTTCATTATTTCAGTTAAACTATAATGAAAACCTTCATTCATTCTAAATATTTCATAGGGCCAGATACTAGATATGTACTCAATCATGAGATATTATTTTTTAGTCTATTTAATATATCTCTACCTCAATTTAATGTTATAGTTCCCAAGACCTCAGTGTGTCCTATTTCTGAATGCTGAAAATATCTTTAGTCTAATCTTGTATTTTTGCCTGAGTCAGACAATTTATTCTTAAGTATGACATGCTTCCCTCAAGTTATGAAGGAAAACATTTTCAAAAATAGGTGTAGCAAAAACAGAAAACAGAAAAAATCCCACATGTCTCCAAGTAAGTCAAGGCTATGAATCTCCCAAATGATAGACTAGCTACCTGCTTCGGCATGCTAGGATCTAATTTTTATAATTCATCGTATAATTAGCCATGTTCAGTGATTTTCAGCACGATGTCAGACTATATGTCATGACAAGGATAGTTTAAAATTTACTGAGGTTTGCTTCTAGAAAACAGTGTACCTTATAAGTTAAAGAGGATGATTTTATACAATAGTAATCAAGGCCAGACATGGAAAGGGCAATTTGCTACGCCAAGAGTAACCAAAATATGGCCTTTTTTTCCAAGGAGTTCAGTGATGGTACAGTACAGTTCAGTGACGGTATGGGAACGAATATTGTTATCACCATGATACAAAGTGTGGACTACCTGGCAAATGCAATGTCGAAAGAGTGATTAATTTTGACTGGAGTAGGAGTTGAGAAAAGCTTCCCAGAAGGAAGTAACGTTGAATTTGGCCTCAGAGGATCAAGTAAGCAGAGAGAAGGGGGAAAAACCTTGAAGACTGGGATTGGTCATTTCAACAAAGATGCAGAGTCAGGAGAAAAGTAAGCCATATTTAGGGAGCAAAATTGTTTATTACAGGTAAAATACATGGTGACTCAGAGAGCATAAGGCCAGACATTAGGGTAGAAAGAGGGCTGAGATGTTGAAGGGCCCAAGGAACAGACAGAGGAATGTAAATCCTATTCTATATGCAATGCTCTAAGCAGGGAAATAGCACGATCAGTTCAGGGTTTGGCAAAGATAGTTCTAACGGCTGTGTCTACAAGCAATTAGAACAGAGATAGAGCAGAAGCAGGCAAAGCAGTGGAAAGTCAGTTGCAGTTGTGTGGGAGAGAGGAAATGAGGTAAAGGGGGCTTGAAATGAGGAAGTGGCAATGAGAACAGAAGAGAGTAGGTGATTCAAGAGATTGGTAAAGTGTTACCAATGTCACAGGAGTGAGGGAGAGGCGGAGTCAAAGACAATCCTCAAGGTTCTTGCCCCACCGACTGGGTGGACAAAGATCAGACACATTTACGTCATTGTGACTTTGTAAAACCCTTCCTTCAGCCTGAACTATCCCTTCCCCATTTACCACCTACAGATAGTCCAGCCCTCTTTCAAAGCTTGGGGGACATTCCCTAGCTGCATAGCAGCTTCCCAAATTCCCTGCCCTATATACTCCACCAACATCCCAAATTCATCACATCTATACTTACACACGATATTATTTTTACTTCTGCTTTCTGTTATAAGTGATTACTTACATGTCTGCTTCCCCATGGACATATAAATGCTTTGAGAAACCATGTTCCACTCACCTTTGTATTTGTCATAATACCCATTATGGTGATGTTCAACAAATAACCTCTATGGCTATTCCATTTGAGACATTTCTCAATACAGTAAGTACCCTACATATGACTCTTCAAGTTGTGAACTTTCAAAGATGCAAATGTGCATCTGGTTCCAGCAAGGAACCAGAACCTGTGCAATCAATGTCAGGCGTGAGTGAAATTGCAGCTTGCCCTCTGTCTCCTATTGCTGACGATCCTTCAGCTCTACTATCTCCCACCTCCTCTCCCTCTTCCAGTCAGTAGTTCTTCTTGCCTGTCCACTCGATGCCAGCCCCCGTATGCCAGCTGTTGTGCTGTACTAGGGGACTTACTGTATTGTCCATGATCAAGATGATTCAAAGAGAGGCAATACTGAGCAATGACTCTCAAAGTGTGGTACATATTTTACTGGCGAAATATGGAAAATAACTTAGAATATGGAAAGATTTTTAATGGTTTCTATTTTATATTCCTAAAATAGAATAATACATAGATATTTTAAAAAGAATGAACTACATGTAAACAACTAGGATGAATCTCAAAAATATTGTATTGAAAAGATAAGCCAAATATGAAAGAATACATATTGTATGATTTCATTTCTGTGAAATTCACAAACAGGAAAAGTAAATCTATGTTGATAAGAATCATAACAGTAGTTGCCTATAGAAGTGGGATTTGACTAGAATGGTGTGCAAGATAACTTACTAAGGGGATGGAAAAATTCTATATTTTAGATTAAGGTATTGATTTTACAGGGGTTTTTTTCCCCAGAAGTGTTTGTATTATACCCTTAAGATTGATATGTTTCACTCTAAGTAAACATTATCTCAAATAAGGAAAAAAACGTTCAGGGAAATTTGAATATCATCTCAGTATTAGTTGATACTGAGGAATTATTCTTATTAATTTTATTAGAGTATGATTATAGCATTATGTAAGAATATGTTCATGAGACTGAGAAATATTTACAGAAGTGTATGTGGGTGAAATGATACGATGTCTAGATTGCTTTAAAACAACTCAGAAAATACAAAAATGATTCAAAAGGAGATAATTAAAGCCAATGTGTCAGAATATTGATAAGTAGGATTCTGGGTGAGGGGTATATGGGGATTCATTTTACTACTGAATCTAATTATGTGTATATTTAAATTTTCAAAATACATTTTACAAGAACCATTTAGTGAAAAAAATTAATTATCACATAGATAATAAACTCCGTTTTTGATCTACAACCATTTCTGTTGCCTCCAACTTGAAAATACATCCACAATACATCAATTCTTACCACCTCCACTGCTGCCTTCCTGAATGAAGCCACCTTCATCTCTCAGCAGAACTACTACAGTAACCTCCTAACCATCCTCTCTGTCCACAGTTTCCCCATGATGCCTATATTCCACTCTAAATTCAGAACCATCTTTTCAATAAACAAGCTATAATACTTGTTTATTCTACTACTTAAAATTCTCTAATTTCCCATCTCTTGCAATGTAAAATTCAAATTCCTTGTGTTTTGTTTTAAGAACCTAAGTGAACTTGTTTTCATGTGTCCTCTTTTAACTTATCTCCTACATTCTCCCATTTCATTCACTCTGCTCCAGCCACAGTGGCCTCCCTGTGGCACTCAAGAAAAATGGCAAGCATAAGCCTACCTCAAAGCCTTTGAATTTGTTCTTCCCTCTACACAGAAAACTCTTAGCCCAGGTGGCCACATGTCTCACTTCTTTACTCTCTGTTCAAATGTCACATGAGCAGAGAAACTTTCCTTGAGCACCCATATGAAATAGCACCATCCCACCCACACTATACGTGCTCTGTTCCCTTTCACCTGCTCTGTTTTTCTTCCTATCTTTCATCACTATCAGACATGTTATGTACTTTTTTGTTTGTCTCCTCTGACTAGAATGCAAGTTCCTTGGGAACAGGGTCACGGCTACTTTTGTTTACTGTGGAATCCCCAGCACCTAGGATACTGTATGGCACACAGCAGCTACTGAATACATATTAATTACTGAAAGATGAGTCAACTGGATCATAGTACTACCTTTAATTTTGGATTTAGAAATTCAGCTTAGACCCATGAACAAAAGGAATTCTGTATTCCTCTCACCCTAAAATAGTGTTACCTACCCAGGGGCAGGATGCAGAAGCCATGACTAATTCATTCACCTATTGCATGGCAACAAGATGAGGATACAGAGTAGACAAGATTTCAGATTAAAGAAAGACAGGCCCCACGGGACTCTCCATTAGGTCCAGTGGTCCTACAGGCATATGATTCACTCCTCCCCAGGCAAGGAGGAGTGAAGCTGGGGGTGGGAAACTCCCATGTTATCTTCCTAATATAGTCAGGAGGGCCAAGTTCCTTTTTGTGAGCCAAGAGAGAAATACTGGGAAAGGGACAGAACATTTCCTACCACAATGAAGATAATGGTTATGACTATAATAATAAAGAAGATAATGTTGGGCCTTTTTCCATCCCCATTTCCCTCCTAAGCCTATCAGAAACTAATTAGATTGTGATCTGAAAACTTCTTGTTTAATGTTCATTTGTTTTGCAATCTTGCTTATTCTTTTTTTATGTGCATGAATTATGGAATAATGCATTCTTTTATATCCCAAATAAGGTAAAATAAATGTATGCACTCATAAAAAAAAGAAAAAAACAAATTAGATTACAGGAGTTTTTTTTTCTTCTCCACCCACCACAGTTTCCATCATTGGTACTGTAAACCCAGGAACTCTGCCCACCCACACACAGGTATGCACACAAAGAGAATTGGGTGTATTATATTGAAGGAGACGATGATCCTTTCTAAGAAGGATATGACTATATGTTAGGTAGGACAGTGATGGTTAGAATTTGTGGTAACCATACGCTTGAGAATTTTCTAGAACCAAGCTTGATAAGCATTATAACTTACTAACTGTATAACCTTACACAAGTTACTTAACCTCTCTGTGATTCAGTGTCTTATCTGTAAAATAGATAAATAATAATACCTCCTTTATAAAGTTGTTCTGAGGAATAAATAAGTTAATATGTATATAAAACACATAGAAAAGAGCCTAGCACTTATAAGGACTCTATATTACTTATCAATTTAAAGTTTTCTACGATCAACATTAAAGATGTTTTATGAGATTCCAGAAGATGTGTTTGTATATTTCCTCAAGACAAATAATGGAATATTTGTAAAGGAGGAGACATAAGACAGTAGGTGGAATCAGATGCATAAGTTCCATCTGAAACTGAGCTATTTGGCAAAGATGACTTCATTCTGGCAATTCGTAAAAATAAAATAAAATAGAAAAGAATAATGAGACATTAGGTACTAGGATACCACTCACAACTCTACGATTCATCCTATTCAACATTTACTGTTAATGACTTGGATAGAGACTAAGATGGCATGCACATCTAATCTGTCAGTACTACAAAGAATGGCAAGATAATGAATAGCTTTGATGGTCAGCTGGAGAACAAAAAGAGTAGGACAGCCTGGAATGTTGGACTAAAAACTAGCTATAATAAAAGATGAATGTAGAATGATATTTATAAAAATGTCGAATGATGTAAATAGCAAATTACCATACAGTGGTTAATTATTCATCCAGGCCCTTTGTTAGGAGATACAGATACCAAAAAATGAAAAATATTTTATCCCAGCTCCTCATAATATTCAGTCTAATTGAGAGAGAATCATAAAAAGCGCAGTGATAGGCATATTCACACAAGCACAGAGAAGTAACATCTAACTCATCCAATGGAGAGTGAAGGGATAAAGGCAGGTGTCCCAGTGAAATAGGCTCTCAAGCTCAGGGGGGTTTTATTCGAGCCAGAGGACACAATCTGAGAGGGACACGCAAGTAAAAACTAGTATGGTGCATGCAGAAAATTTTAGGCACTAAAATGCAGTTCAGGAAATAGTGAGAGATGATCCTGGAGAAGCAGAGTGAGCAAAGAGACATTACATCATGTAAAGGAGTGGGGCTTCATCACAGAAGCATGAAGAGCTGAAGCAGAGATTCAACCAGGAAGCATCAGGCTCAGACTTGCATTTCACATGATCACTCAGGAAGCAATACGGAGGATGATTGTGATGGACGAGGAAGGAGGGAAAGACGAAGGGGAGAAGACTGGAGGCCCAGACCCGAGTGAGAGGAGTCAAAGATTTTAATTAGTCCAGTGTTACTGTGGGCACTCCAGGCTTTAAGGGCCAGAAAGAAGAAGAAAAATCCATAGAGAAACAGGAAAAGATAGAGGAATACAGGTAAAACTACAAGGGTCCTGGGTCATGGAAGCCATGGAAACAGAGTTACAAGAAGGAAACGTGATTTACAGTATCCAATACCACATAGAAGATAAGGACTTTAAAATGACCTCTAAATTTCACAATCAGACCAATTGTTAGACTTAATAGGAACAAGTTTGGTAGAGTGGTTGAGATGGAAGACAAGTTAAAGTATATTTTAAAAAATAAATGAGAGATGAGTAAGTGTAGCATGCACTTTCTTGGTAATAAAAGAAAGGAAAGGGGTAAGGTAGTAGCTATAAGAGAGATTGTTTCATTTATAATGGAAGAGATTTGAAACAGTTTAGAAGTAAATGTGGCAAAGCCGGTAAAAGAGAAAAGAAGAAGAAAATAAAAAAGAATTAAGACAAGGTCCCAGGGAGAAAGAAAAGAATGAATTACATAGGTGGAGAGGTTAGTTTTGATTTAAAAAAAAAAAAAAGAGTCAGCTTAGCCTTTAAAAATTGGGAGGAAATGAGGGTAAGCTGTGGCTAAGTCGATGGATATATGGTAAATGTAAGGTGACCAATTTTCTCAATGATATGCTATTGTTGTGATGGTAGTTACATAAGTTCTGCATTTCTTCTTTTTTTTTTTTTTTTTTTTTGCGGTACGCGGGCCTCTCACTGTTGTGGCCTCCCGCTATTGTGGCCTCTCGCGTTGCGGAGGACAGGCTCCGGACGCGCAGGCTCAGCGGCCATGGCCCACGGGCCCACGGGCCCAGCCGCTCCGCGGCACGCGGGATCATCCCAGACCGGGGCACGAACCCGCGTCCCCTGCACGGCAGGCGGACTCCCAATCACTGCGCCACCAGGGAAGCCCTGCATTTCTTCTTTTAAACTCCTATTACAGAATTCAGAAGTCCTAACTTGACAATATAATGTGAAAAATATCTTAGGAGCCAACAACATAACAGAAGCATTAGAAAAATAAATACAGTCTTAATATACATCCATAGAGATGGACATCCAGGTCACATTCCAATTATTATGTTCAATTTTCAAGGGCCACATTAAGAAAAGGCATTGTGAAATAAGGTCATGGTCAGGAGAAGAATATTAAGAACTATAACCCCATAAACCCACTTAACAAAAAACACTTGAGGACTTTTCACAATTTTAATATAATGTGTCTTGTAGAAGGTATTTTTGCATCGAGGTAATTTCTGGTGGTGAGCACACCGTAGGGTATACAGGAATAGAAATATAATGTTATATACATGAGACTTACATAATGTTACAAACCAGTATTGCCTCAATAAAAAATAAATCTAAAATTAAAAAAAATAAAACAATTAAATGTGGTTGATATTGTTTACCCTAAGAAAGGAAAATTTAGAGATGAAGCCGTTGTAGAGCACAGAGAGTATATTTCCTCTTAAGTGCTCCATGAGGCAGAGTTTGGATGTGACAAAGAGGTAAGTTTTATTTTAACAGAAGGAAACGCTCATTATTAAACACACAACTCTCCATCACTGGAAGTGTATAAGAGGTTTGATGACCAAAAGGCAGGGAGGTTGTAGCAGGGACCCCCACAATGGGAAAAAGTTGGATATCTTCCAACTCTAAATTTCCATAATTCCGTATTTAAACATCATTCACTCATCCTTGAGTGGTTATGGGATGAGCTATGGAGTGTGTCAGTCTTAGTATCCAATGGAACACGAAGGCAGATAAAACTGGAATGTTTAAGGTTTACACTGTAGGATTTGGCACTGAATGTGACATTTAGTTTAACTGCATGAACCACTAAAAAGGTAATTTACTGTTTGAGAGTAAAGAATTCCAACCTGTAGTAATGATGTTTGAGAAGGATGACGGGAACCTTGGCAGGACCTGGAACTTTACAAACTGTAAAAAAAAAAAAAAAAAAGCTCATGTGCATGAGGTGGGGGAGCGTGGGGCAGGGGTCAGGGGAAGTATGTGCTGATGCGTAGAGATGGAGAGAGAGGGGTGAAGAAATAAGCACATATCTAATCCAGCATCCAAACAACCAAGTTTACTACAGAGGAAAGGGTAAGGAAATGAAGTTGACAGGACATAAAAGGATCTTGGGCAGTCAGAAAAAATGGTCATGAGCACAACACTCGTATGGGAGAGGGGCTGAGTTGCTGCAGATGTTTTCCATCACTCAATGAGATGATTAATTGCAGCCAACTGAAAACCACTGAGCCTAGCTTAAGTGAAAAAGAGAGAATTTATTAGGGATTTAAGGGTGTCCTAAGAAGTAGGACTTCAGGAAAGCACTAGGAACTGGAGTAGGTCAAGAATTTGCATTTCTAATAAGTCCCCAGGTGATGCCCACGCTGCTGGTCCGGGGACCTCACTTTGAGATCCACTACTTTAGAGCTTGTGAAGCATCTTTACAGGTATTATCTTATTTAATCCTTACCATAACTCTGTGGAAGAGGCCTTATTATCCTCATTTTTCAGGAAAGGAAGCAAAGGAATAAAGAAATTTAACACCTAAGCTCTTACAGCTTCTAACCAGTGAAAAAGAGACAGGAATCTAGTTCTTATATTACCAAGGTTCCATCGTTTCTCCCTACCCCTTAGCTGTTTAATGGGGTTGATGGCCAATATCTACCAGAACCCGATGAAAATAAATAGTTAATGGCACATCACTAATCCCATCTGTTTAATAGTAACACAGCTAATGAAAATGTTGTTATACTCTTTAAGGATAAGGGCTGTTATATTTTTATACTGCTAAGAGTGGGATTCAAAACTGTTTCCTTATTAGTTTAGCATGCTTTTATATCAGAATGCAAGTGCTACAAGCCTAAAGAGAGCACTGGGACAGCTACATTGATAGACTAATTAAATTCTCTGTAGTTATGCCGGTTTTCTTTTCAGCAACTTTTTCCCTATACCCTGTAGCAGCAGCCATAATTACGTTGAAACGTTATTAATATTGTGTCAATGAAAGTAATCAATAATAAGAATAGAAAAGGGTTTTATTTGAGCCAAACTGAAGACTATAGCCCAGCAGCCAGCTCCCAAGATTACTCTGACAAACTGCTCCCAGGAAGACTGGTTTTCAGCACAGTCTTATATCCTGTCAGGACAAACATTAAAGTCAGGAATACATATCTTCAAGGTTTCAAAAAAAAAAAAAAAAAAGACCAGCATGTACACAGTGAGTCAGTATTGCCTTGGCACCTGCAAAGGGAGTCTCATCAAAGGAGTACCAACATTGGTGTACGAGGAGGAAGGGAGGAATTTAATCTTTATTTTTAACATGGACATGCTTTTTTTTTTAATTTATTTATTTATTCTTGGCTGCATTGGGTCTACATTGCTGCACATGGGTTTTCTCTAGTCTCAGCAAGCGGGGGCTACTCTTTGTTCTGGTGCGTGGGCTTCTCATAGAGGTGGCTTCTCTTGTGGAGCATGGGGTCTAGGCACGCAGGCTTCAGCAGTTGTGGCATGCAGGCTCTACAGCTTAGGCTCAGTAGTTTTGGTGCATAGGCTTAGTTGCTCCGCGGCATGTGAGATCTTCCCAGACCAGGGCTAGAACCCGTGTTCCCTGCATTGGCAGGCGGATTCTTAACCACCGAGCCACCAGGGAAGTCCAACATACACATTCTTTACTTCTGGTCAATGTGTCATTTTTTAGTTATTAAAGCAGATGTACAAAGTATGTTTCATAGGCCACAAACATGTTGTTTTAGTTAGAGTAAAATTCAAGTTAACTCATGTATAAGCCAAAATGACTTCCCCATTCCTCAATATGTGAAAATTTCTTCTATCAGTTGCCACAGTGAAAGTAAGTTTCTGTGTGTAAGCTCCCTTTGCAAAACCAAATTTTTGATTCTGTTTCTTCATAAGTTTCAGCAAAGCATTATTAAAAAGTGGTCAAGATATCCAGGCTATTTTTTCAGAGTATTTACTTTCTAACTTAAGATCAGGCCTGATTTTTAGTAATCTGGTATAAAACAATGCTGCATATTTGAACTGTATAACCACAAGGTTTAAAAATAGCAAACATCATGGTTCTGGAAACTTGCAAATTGTTATTAAAGGGGTAGGGATGGGTAAGAAGAAGAGCTGATAGAGGGGTCCTCAGACTTTAACTTCTAGAATGGCCAGTTTCAGCTTCAAATTTTTTAGTTTAAAAATAATTTAATGAAGGATAAAACTGTGGTATCAAGCAGCTTTAATATAAATAAATACAATTCTTTAAGGACACATAGAATGTAATAATCATAAGAAGCAACTAAAGCCAGTAAGTTCTGAGGAGTTTCTGGCCTATAAAAGTGGTGTTCATGAAGGCTCGTTCTGCAAACTTTCATTCAACAAGCATTTACTTGGTACGTGTCTTGCGTGAGGCACTAAGCCAGCACTGACGCAGCATACCATAGCAAGCAGGATCAAGGTCCGATCAAGGCCATGGATAAAAACAGAGTATACCTCCAGTCTCCATAGCCTTGAGTCTGTACTGCCCATGGAACCTGGACTCCTACATGGCCCAAAGAGAATGGAAATTCCAAGCCCAGAATTGAGCAAACACCAGTGTGAGACTGTTACTTTCTCCAGGGCTCCAGAAAGGCACTTATGACATTGCCCTTACAAAATCTCTACAATGACTTAGGGCATGCATGGGATGCCCGTGCAGCACTGTCATGCCATATGTGCACACAGACAATAGCCCACTGTGCCAAACTGGAAAAATATCAGAAGGAGAAACAACAGGAGAAATTACACCCAAGAAACTTCAGAACAGAGCAAACAGAATGCAGTCTTAAAACGAGTATGTTTAATTATTCAAGGAGATAAAGAAAGGAATAGAAAATAAGAGTAAATGATTATTTTTAAAAGAAAAAGATAGGCAGATTTTAAAGAACCAAATAGAAATTCTAGAAATAAAAATTAGACTAAGCATAGCTAAAGAGAGAATACATGAAAAATAGATCTGAGAAAATCAACCAAAATGCAGGTGAAATATTTAACTGAAAAAGTAAGTGGAGGAAAAATATTGAGAAGAGACACGTATAGAATGAGACAATATAGAATGAGAAGTTCTAATGTATGTTTAATAGGAGTTCCAGAAGAAGATAATAGAGGAAATGGTGGAAAAGGATCTTTTGAGTGATGCTAACTTCAATATATCCATGAGCATCCAATTCAAAATGGTAGCCTAACATCAACATAATAAATAAAGATAAGTTCCTACCTCAGTGCATAATAGTGCAAGTGTACAGCAGGAAGGATAAAGAAAGGATCCTTCATCTGATCCTCAAAGCTACCAAAGAGAACATATGGATGGCCAGCTGAGGAATGACAATCAGATGGACATCAGCTTTCTCACTGGCAACAACCACAGAGTCTCCCTGCAGCTAAACATCATTTAGGAATGAAGGCAAAAATTGTGACTTTTCTCAAATGTACAAAATATAAACAACTTCACTCCTCACAGGCCCTCATGGAAGAACTACGGAAGGATACAGATAGGCAAGAAAGAAAAAGAACCCCAGGAGTAAAGGGACCAGAAGCGATTATGAGCAAATCAATCAATCTAAAGAAAACATGTTGACAATTAACAGTATACAAGTATTCATGACAACTGTATAAGAGCAGTTTCAATACTTTTCTGTAGTATAATTATCTTTAGTAGTTTTTTTCAAAAAAAACCAATAGCAGCAGTTAGTATTTATAGATGTTTGTTGTGTTCCAGGAACTGTATTAAGAGTTTTTATGGATTATCTCATTTATTCCTGACAACAATCTTGCAAGACATACCTACTTGTTATTCCCATTTTACAGATTCAAAACTGAGGCATAGAGTAGTAATTTTTCCAAGGTCATGCAGATAACAAACAATGGAAATGGATTTGTGTTGACCTAGGAAGTCATTTAGCATTAAAATGTCAAAACCCACTTTCCTCATCTATGCAATGAAGAGATGGATATTTGCTCTGACCACATTACAAGGGTACATGAAGATGAAATAATACTAATAAGTGTTCAAGTGCTTTAGAAATTGTAAAGTATTTTACAATTTGAAATTATAATAAAAATAAAATGAAATATGTGTGCCAAACTTTAAAAAGGGAATTTGGTCACAGAGTTAACAGATAGTAGCATTTTTAAATCATCCATTCAAAATATTTCTTTAACAGGGCTTCAGTCAGTAGATAATAATTTGGAAATAGTAAAGCAGAAGTGTTTCACGTATCACGTATTTCTAACGCATCCTGATCCAGAAAAGATCTTCAGGCAGCTAACAAAAGTATACAAAAAATTTAATACACAAGGATTCATCTCAGTTTTTAATTTTAAAAATATACCTTAGATTTAATTTCTAAATATACACACACTTTGTGAAAGCAACTTGTTATAAATTTAAAATATAACTGCACTCTACATATCCTCTGTTACCACCCCTATCCCAACACACACACATGAAACAGATTTAAGCAGCAGGAAGAGTTCATATTGTCTCTTTTAAAAAATGAAAATTGCTCATTTTCATACTGCTTTGGCATGGTTCAAGTTAATGATGTGCTCATGTGATATTAAAGTAGTAACTCCTGCAGTTCTAACAGCCTAATTGGGCCTCCAACATCACAACAGTATAACTAAAGCGTTGAATTTTACTCAATTTCCATCAGTGAATGGGATCTGAGACTCACTGCATGTTAATCACTGCAGTTTGGTAGGTCCCTTATTTATTTTGGATAAGCATTTCATTGGCAAATAAAGAATTAAGTGAGAAAACGAGCCAGAATTTGATAGACACTGGTGAGTAGTCATTTCTTTTGGCTCCCATAACAGAGAATTTTTAAGCCTATAGAAAATGAGAACAGATGTGGATAATAACACAATTTGTTATTTATGAATACAAGGTTTTTCTGAAGATTTAGGAATTATCGTGAGAACTATTCATTGAACCTCAAAAAATCAATAAATATTAATATCAGGGCACAAATGTTTGCACTTTAATCTGAAACATGAAGACTATTTACCCATCATGCCTTTGAAAAATCCAGGCTGCCCTGAATACTTATGAACTGTGTGTCATCAGATGATTCAGAGAGCATCTCTGAACTACTTAGAATTCTCAAGCAGAGCAGTAAGAACACTTTCTCAGTAAAGGAAAGCTTGTATATTGTTCTGTCTGTATTTTTCCTGGCTCTTATGACTTAGTAAAAAGAGGACTGAATATGGAATCAAGAAAACTGGGCTTCCATATTGGCCTTGCCCCTTAATAGCCAATGTGATTTCAGATAAGTTCTTTAAAGTTGAAGTTATGTTTTCCACATCTATAAAATGACCATAATGGCACCTCCTACAAAGGGTTACTTGAAGATAAAGTGAGAGTAGAGTCTGGTATCCAGTTAATTAAATCTGATTTAGAAATAAGGATATCCCACAAAAACTTTAATAATTAACCTTATTCACTTTGGGAATTCTGTTTTGACCTCTATGAAGCTGATGACATCTTTCTGATGGAAATGAAGTGACAGGTTAAAAAAATATATGTTGTTTCCACTTTACCAGTTATGATAGCTATGATTGTATGGGACTGATTGGATATATATACATACGTGTGTGTGTGTGTGTGTGTGTGTGTGTGTGTGTGCGTGTCAAGCTGTTATGGCATATTGATTCAATCTTTAATGAGTTCTGAGCAATGGTCACTAAACGTATTTAACTGTTAAAATGGATTGCATCAGTCTATCACTTTTGTTATGAAGACTACTGTTTGGGCTCATTCTGAGAGAGACACCATGGACTATTGGTTTACTAAAATATCATCGGGCTGATACACTGTAGAAACATTAACAGAGCAGAAAGACTTGTCCAAGCATCTTGGCAATCATCTATTACTACGCTCTGCTGAGTCCAAGACATCCTAGGATGTACTTGGGCAATCCTGGGAGGTGGTGAGAGGAGAAGTCGAGAGACTGGTTCCTGCTGCACTTGCTAGGTTTAACCCCACCAGCTCTGCTTTTATCACTTTGGAACACTGACCTTTTGTCTAAGACTTCATTTACACAAAGGGTTGGGCTGCTATAAAAATGTTTAACTAGCTGATCTAGTCCAACTTGCTCACTTTAGAGATGAGGAAATTAAAGGCCAGAGAGATGACAGAAATCACCAAAGATCCCTCAAAAGTCAGTCCTCCAATCAGGATCAGATAAAAGGCGTCCAGACTCCCAATCCAGGTTATTTCTACCACATTGTTCTCTTGACGATAAGATTTATCCCTATCAACTACTGAATGTTGCGCTCCATGCTAGTTATTCTGCCTGTATTTACTAATGACTCCAGCAAAATCTCTATTTTCACCATTTGAAGATGAGGCTCAAGAATGTCAGTTTACCAAGCCTACATTAAAATCCAGTCTAACTCCCAATCATATATGTATATTTGCCAAGTTTCATTAAAGTTGAATGTTTCCTGTCAGCCACCAAAACAACAGACTATTTATAATGCAACCCAGAGGGACAAATCAGTGAATGTTGGATACTTAATTGCCAAATTTTGGCTCTACTCTTTATGTGTACTTTATAAAAATTGAGACACAATGCATATGGATGTAGAAAGGCTGAATGAAACCTAATTTGAGAATTGCACTTGTCTCTTTCTGGGCTGGGATTATCAAAATCACCTCTTATTTTATGTTGGTTCTTTATCAGAATAAGCACGTGGCTTTTCCATTCCTTGATGTATCATAGATCATGCATTTGCACATATTAATTTCTTCCCTCATTCAAAAACTCTGTTGCTTATACTACAAATCAAATTTGTACATGTGCTCATAGGAGGGAAATAATGCAAAGATGTTTTCCCTCTGGCATCATCATTTTTCTTTTTTTTTTAACTTTTTATTTTATACTGGAGTATAGCCAATTAGCAATGTTGTGATAGTTTCAAGTGCACAGCAAAGAGACTCAGCCATACATATACATGTATCCATTCTCCCCCAGACTCCCTCCCCTCCAGGCTGGCATTGTCCTTTTTAAGTTTCATGTTTAAGACAGTTTTCTTTGCCTTCTGTATCCTCTAACACAGATAAGTAATGTAGTTTCCAATGCAACTGTGATATAACTCTGTTTTTGTCCTATTTTATTTTTCTTCAAATGTGAGTCCACATTTCATTTGTAGAGAATTGTAAAGGTAATGTTAGGGTGCATAGTCCTTAAAAATCTCTATGATATGAAACAATAGCAGATAGATCTAAAAAGAGACTGCAAAAGAAAAAGTGATCTATAAATGAAAATCAAATAAAAAGACAGAATGACAAAAATTTTATACTGAATAGAGTGAGGTGACCAGAAAGAAGATGTTTCTCATCTAATTGTTATTTACATTTCTTTCTTAAAGTTTTTTGGTAGTTGTCCTAGGGCTTAAAATATTACTCCTTACATTTTGTTTATGGTTTCCTTTGCTGTGCAAAAGTTTTTAAGTTTAATTAGGTCCCACTTGTTTATTTTTGTTTTTATTTTCATTACTCTAGGAGGTGGATCAAAAACAATCTTGCTGCAATTTAAGTCAGAGAGCATTCTACCTATGTTTTCCTCTAAGAGTATTATAATATCCAGTCTTACAGAATGGGAGAAAAGATTTGCAAATGAAACAACTGACAAGGGCTTAATCTCCAAAATATACACACAGCTCATGCAGCTCAGTAGCAAAAAAAAAAAAAAAAAAAAAAAAAAAACCCAATCAAAAAATGGGCAGAAGATCGAAATAGATATTTCTCCAAAGAAGACATACAGATGGCCAAGAGGCACATGAAGACATACAGGTGGCCAAGAGGCACATACTCAACCTCACTAACTATCAGAGAAATGCAATCAAAACTGCAATGAGGTATCACCTCACACTGGTCAGAATGGCCATCATCAAAATGTCTACTAACAATAAATGCTGGAGAGGGTGTGGAGAAAAGGGAACACTCCTACACTGTTGGTGGGAAAGTAAATTGGTGCAGCCGCTGTGGAGAATAGTATGGAGGTTCCTTAAAAAACTAAAAATAGAGCTACCATATAATCCAGCAATCCTACTCTTGGGCATATATTTGGAGAAAACCACAATTCAAAAAGATACATGTATTCCAAAGTTCATTGCAGCACTATTTACAATATCTGGGACATGGAAGCAACCTAAATGTCCTTTGATGGAGGAGTGGATAAAGAAGATGTGGTATATATATATATATATATATATATATATATATATATATATATACACACAATGAAATATTACTCAGGCATAAAAAAAGAACAAAATAATGCCATTTGCAGAGACATGGATGGACCTAGAGATCGTCATACTCAGTGAAGTAAGTCAGACAGAAAAAGACAAATATCATAGGATATTGTGTATATATGGAATCTAAAAAAAAATGGCACAAATGAACCTATTTACAAAACAGAAATAGAGTCACAGACATAGCAAAAAAACTTACGGTTACCAAGGGGGAAAGGGGGGAGAGGAATAAACTGAGAGATTGGAATTGACATATACACACTACTATATATAAAATAGATAACTAATAAGAACCTACTGTATAGCAGAGAGAACTCTACTCAATACTCTGTAATGACCTATATGGGAATAGAATCTAAATAAGAGTGGATATATGTATATGTATAAATGATTCACTTTGCTGTACAACAGTAACTAACACAACATTGTAAATCAACTATACTCCAATAAAAATTACTTTAAAAATATTACTCTTTAATCAGAGTCTACTTTCAAATAATACTGTAACAATTTACTAGTAGTACAATCACCTTATAACAGTATGTTACCAATCCCTCCCTCTCATGCTTTGTGCAATTACTGTCACATACTTCACTTTTATAAACCCAGAATCAATTACTACTATTTTTGCTTTAGACAAGTAATGATATCTTAGTGATTAAAATAATGAAAAATAGAATCCACCAGAGAGCAGACAGCAGAAGCAAGAAGAACTACAATCCTGCAGCCTGTGGAACAAAAACCACATTCACAGAAGGATAGACAAGATTAAAGGCAGAGGGCTATGCACCAGATGAAGGAACAAGATAAAACTCCAGAAAAACAACTAAATGAAGTGGAGATAGGCAACCTTCCAGAAAAAGAATTCAGAATGATAGTGAAGATGATCCAGGACCTCTGAAAAAGAATAGAGGCAAAGATCGAGAATATGCAAGAAATGTTTAACAAAGACCTAGAAGAATTAAAGAACAAACAAACAAGGATGAACAATACAATAACTAAAATGAAAAATACACTAGAAGGAATCAATAGCAGAATAACTGAGACAGAAGAACGAATAAGTGACCTGGAAGACAGAATGGTGGAATTCACTGCTGCAAAACAAAATAAAGAAAAAAGAATGAAAAGAAATGAAGACAGCCTAAGAGACCTCTGGGACAATATTAAATTCAACAACATTGGCATTATAGGGGTCCCAGAAAGAGAAGAGAGAGAGAAAGGATGTGAGAAAATATTTGAACAGATTATAGTCAAAAATTTCCCTAACATGGGAAAGGAAATAGCCACCCAAGTCCAGGAAGCGCAGAGAGTCCCATACAGGATAAACCCAAGCAGAAACACGATAAGACAC
The DNA here is from genome assembly GCF_008692025.1 of Phocoena sinus. Classification (NCBI taxonomy): domain Eukaryota; kingdom Metazoa; phylum Chordata; class Mammalia; order Artiodactyla; family Phocoenidae; genus Phocoena; species Phocoena sinus. The sequence goes on along the minus strand of NC_045772.1, from coordinate 28,705,784 downwards.
ATAGTCATCAAATTGGCAAAAATTAAGGGCAAAGAAAAATTATTGAAAGCGGCAAGGGAAAAAAGACAAATAACATACAAGGGAACTCCCATAAGGTTAACAGCTGATTTCTCAGCAAAAACTCTACAAGCCTGAAGGGAGTGGCATGACCTATTTAAAGTGATGAACAGGAAGAACCTACAACCAAGATTACTACCCGGCAAGGATCTCATTCAGATTCGATGGAGAAATCAAAAGCTTTACAGACAGGCAAAAGCTAAGAGAATTCAGCACCACCAAACCAGCTCTACAACAAAGGCTAAAGGAACTTCTCTAAGTGGGAAACACAAGAGAAGAAAAGGACCTATAAAAACAAACCCAAAACAATTAAGAAAATGGTCATAGCAACATACATATCGATAATTACCTTAAACGTGAATGGAGTAAATGCTCCAAACAAAAGACACAGGCTCGCAGAATGGATACAAAAACAAGACCCATATACGTGCTGTCTACAAGAGACCCACTTCAGACCTAGGGACACATACAGACTGAAAGTGAGGGGATGGAAAAAAGTATTCCATGCAAATGGAAACCAAAAGAAAGCTGGAGTAGCAATACTCATGTCAGATAAAATAGACTTTAAAATAAAGAATGTTACAAGAGACAAGGAAGGACACTACATAATGATCAAGGGATCAATCCAAGAAGAAGATATAACAATTATAAATATATATGCACCCAACATAGGAGCACCTCAATACATAAGGCAACTGCTAAGAGCCATAAAAGAGGAAATCGATAGTAACACAATAATAATGGGGGACGTTAACACCTTACTTACACCAATGAACAGATCATCCAAACAGAAAATTAATAAGGAAACACAAGCTTTAAATGACACAATAGACCAGATAGATTTAATTGATATTTATAGGACATTACATCCAAAAACAGCAGATTACACTTTCTTCTAACGTGCACATGGAACATTCTCCAGGACTGATCACATCTTGGGTCACAAATCAAGCCTCAATAAATTTAAGAAAACTGAAATCATATCAAGCATCTTTTCTGACCACAACGCTATGAGATTAGAAATCAATTACAGGGAAAAAAACGAAAAAAACACAAACACATGGAGGCTAAACAATACATGACTAAATAACCAAGATATCACTGAAGAAATCAAAGAGGAAATCAAAAAATACCTAGAGACAAATGACAATGAAAGCACTATGATCCAAAACCTATGGGATGCAACAAAAGCAGTTCTAAGAGGGAAGTTTATAGCAACATAATCCTACCTCAAGAAACAAAAAACATCTCAAATAAACAATCTAACCTTACACCTAAAAGAACTAAAGAAAGAAGAACAAACAAAACCCAAATTAGTAGAATGAAAGAAATCACAAAGATCAGAGCAGAAATAAATGAAATAGAAACAAAGAAAACAATAGCAAAGATCAATAAATCTAAAAACTGTTTCTTTGAGAAGATAAACAAAATTGATAAACCATTAGCCAGACGCATCAAGAAAAAGAAGGAGGGACTCAAATCATTAAAATTAGAAATGAAAAAGGAGAAGTTACAACAGACACCACAGAAATACAAAGCATCATAAGAGACTACTACAAGCAACTCTATGCCAATAAGATGGACAACCTGGAAGAAATGGACAACTTCTTAGAAACGTATAACCTTCCAAGACGGAACCAGGAAGAGATACAAAATATGAACAGACCAATCACAAGTAATGAAATTGAAACTGTGATTAAAAACCTTCCAACAAACAAAAGTCCAGGACCAGATGGCTTCACAGGTGAATTCTATCAAACATTTAGAGAACAGCTAACACCCATCCTTCTCAAACTCTTGCAAAAAATTGCGGAGGAAGGAACACTCCCAAACTCATTCTATGAGGCCAGCATCACTCTGATACCAAAACCAGACAAAGATACTACAAAAAAAGAGAAAATTACAGACCAATATCACTGATGAATATAGATGCAAAAATCCTCAACAAAATACTAGCAAACAGAATCCAAAAACATATTAATAGGATCATACACCAGGATCAAGTGTGATTTATGCCAGGTATGCAAGGATTCTTCAATATATGCAAATCAATCAATGTGATCCACCATATTAACAAATCGAAGAATAAAAACTATACGATCATCTCAATAGATGCAGAAAAAGCTTTTGACAAAATTCAACACCCATTTATGATAAAAACTCTCCAGATAGTGGGCATAGAGGGAAACTACCTCAACATAATAAAGGCCATATACGAGAAAACCACAGCAAACATCATTCTCAATGGTGAAAAACTGAACGCATTTCCTCTAAGATCAGGAATAAGACGAGGATGTCCACTCTCACCACTATTATTCAACATAGTTTTGGAATTCCTAGCCTTGACAATCAGAGAAGAAAAAGAAATAAAAGGAATACAAATTGGAAAAGAAGGTGTAAAACTGTCACTGTTTGCAGATGACATGATATTATACATAGAAAATCCTAAAGAATCCATCAGAAAACTACTAGAGCTCATCAATGAGTTTGGTAAAGTTGCAGGATACAAAATTAATGCACAGAAATCTCTTGCATTCCTATACACTAATGATGAAAAATCTGAAAGAGAAATTAAGGAAACACTCCCATTTACCACTGCAACAAAAAGAATAAAATACCCAGGAATAAACCTACCTAGGGAGACAAAAGACCTGTATGAGAAAAGTATAAGACACTGATAAAAGAAATTAAAGATGATACAAGCAGATGGAGAGATATATCATGTTCTTGGATTGGAAGAATCAATATTGTGAAAATGACTATACTACCCAAAGCAATCTACAGATTCAATGCAATCCCTATCAAATTACCATGGCATATTTTACAGAACTAGAACAAAAAATCTTAAAATTTGTATGGAGACACAAAAGACCCCGAATAGCCAAAGCAGTCTTGAGGGAAAAAAAACGGAGCTGGAGGAATCAGGCTCCCAAACTTCAGACTATATTACAAAGCTACAGTAATCAAGACAATATGGTACTGTCACAAAGACAGATATATAGATCAATGGAACAGGATAGAAAGCCCAGAGATAAACCCACACACCTATAGTCAACTGATCTATGACAAAGGAGGCAAGGATATACAATGGAGAAAAGACAATCTCTCAATAAGTGATGCTGGGAGAACTTGACAGATACATGTAAAAGAATGAAATTAGAACAGTCCCTAACACCATACACAAAAATAAACTAAAAATGGATTAAAGACCTAAATGTAAGACCAGACAATATAAAACTCTTAGAGGAAAACATAAGAAGAATACTCTTTGACATAAATCACAGCAAGCTCTTTTTGGACCCACCTCCTACAGTAATGGAAATAAAAACAAGAATAAACAAATGGGACCTAATGAAACTTCAAAGCTTTTGCACAGCAAAGGAAACAATAAACAAGACAAAAAGACAGCCCTCAGAATGGGAGAAAATATTTGCAAACGAATCAATAGACAATGGATTAATCTCCAAAATATATAAACAGCTCATGCAGCTCAATATTAAAAAAAACAAACAACCCAATCCAAAAATGGGCAGAAGACCTAAATAGTAATTTCTCCAAAGAAGACATACAGATGGCCAGGAACCACATGAAAAGCTGCTCAACATCACTAACTATTAGATAAATGCAAATCAAAACTACAATGAGGTATCACCTCACACCAGTCAGAATGGGCATCATCAGAAAATCTACAAACAACAAATGCTGCAGAGGGTGTGGAGTAAAGGGAACCCTCTTGCACTGTTGGTGGGAATGTAAATTGGTACAGCCACTGTAGAGAACAGTATGGAGGTTCCTTAAAAAACTAAAAATAGAATTACCATACGACCCAGCAATGTCACTACTGGGCATATACCCAGAGAAAACCATAATTCAAAAAGATATGAACCCCATTGTTCATTGCAGCACTATTGACAATAGGACATGGAAGCAACCTAAACGCCCATCGACAGATGAATGGATGAAGAAGATGTGGCACATATATACAATGGAATATTACTCAGCCATAAAAAGGAACGAAATTGGGTCATTTGTAGAGACATGGATGAATCTAGAGACTGTCATACAGAGTGAAGTAACTCAGAAAGAGAAAAACAAATATGATATATTAACACATACATGTGGAATCTAGAAAAGTGGTACAGATGAACCGGTTTGCAGGGCAGAAATTGAGACAGAGATGCAGACAGCAAACGTATGGACACCAAGGGGGAAAGTGGCAGCGGGGTGGGGTGGATGAACTGGGTGATTGCGATTGACATGTATACACTAATATGTATTAAATGGATAACTAATAAGGACCTGCTGTATAAAAAAATAAATAAAATAAAATTCAAGAATAAAAGAGAAAAAAATAAAATAATTTAAAATACCATTTATTTTAATATTTATTTTCACAATGTTCATCATTCTTTATCTCTCTGAAGATATAAGTTTCTGTGTGGTATCATAGTCCTTCTGAAGAACTTCCTTTAGCTATTCTTGTAATACAGTTATCCTGAGAATAAATTTAGTTTTTGTTTGTCTGCAAAAGTCCATAATTCTCCTTAGTTTTTTTAAGGATTTTTTGCTGAGTAAAAATTTTGGATTGCTTTCTTTTTTTTTCCCCCAGTACTTTAAAGATGTCACTTCAATTTCTTCTGGATTGAATAGTTTCTGATGAGGTCTGCTGTGATTCTTACTCTTCAAGTTTTTCTTCTTCCACCTCCTTTCCCTTTCTCCTAGATTTCCCTAACACATGTGTTAGACCATTTGATATTGTCCCACAGCTCTTAGATGTCCTATTTTTTATTTTATTTTCTTACTCTTCTCTCTTTGTGTTTCACTTTGAGTAATTTCTATTGACCTATCTTTACTGATCTTTTCTTTGTCTGTCTAACCTACTGATAACCCTATCAAAAGCAATCATCATCTCTGTTACCATGGTTTTCTCTATGATTTTGACTTGATTCCTTCTTATAGCTTCAAACTCTCTGAAGAAATTCCCCAGCTGTTTATGATTCTTACCCACCTTTTTTTCAGAGACTTTCACATAATAATTGTAGTAATTCTAAATTCCCTGTCTGATATTTCTAACACCTGAGTCATATCTGAGTTCTGAAGTTGCTTTGCCTCTTGACAAAGGTGGAGGTTTTTTCTTGCTTTTTTTGTGTGTCTCATAATCTTTAGTTGAAAACTATACATTGTGTGTAGGACAGGAGTAACAGAGGTAAATATTATTTATACCTGAAAATATGTAAGGCTCTTCCTCTGAATATAGATGGTCATTGAAGTTTTATTGCCAAAACTTGGAAGCAACCAAGAGATTCTTCAGTAGCTGGGTGGATAAATATAAACATTCCAGACAATGGAATATTATTCAAAGGTAAAAAGAAATGAGTTATAAAGCCATGAAAAGACATGAAGTAAACTTAAATGCATATTACTTAGTGAAAGAAGCCAATCTGAAAAGACTACATATTGTACGATGCCAACTATATGGCAAAACCATGGGAACAGTAAAAAGATCAGTGGTTGCCAGTGGTCCGGGGAGGGGGAAGGGTGAGTAAGAAGAGCACCAAGGAATTTTAGGGCAGTGAAATTATTCTGTATGCTCTTATAATGGTAGACAGATGCCATTATACGTTGGTCCAAACGTATAGAATATCCAACACCAAGAGTGAACCCCAGTGTAAACTATGGACTTTGGGTGATGTAGGTTATTAATTGTGACAAGTGTGGGGCTCTGATCTGGGCTGTTGGTAGTAGGAGAGGCTGTGCGTGTGGGGGGAAGGGCTATGTGGGAACTCTGTGTATTTTCCACTCAATTTTGCTGTGAAACTAAAACTTCCCTGAAAAATAAAGTCTATTTAAAAGAAAGAAAAATGTAACACCTAGGCTCAGGGAGTCTACACAAACTTTATGACAGCCCTGTATCTTCCTAAAATATGTTACAAAAATGGAAAACCAAATTTGAGAAGACCGATAATTACCTGAACAAAACCATGCCACTGGGAATATGTAAAATACACTTGGACAGTAGTAAGTAGGCAGTAAGTGGACATGTCTCACCATCCCAGAATGTTGGAGACAACACTGGAAAAGCAGGCAAATTAGACCAGATGTGTGGAGTCACCAATCAGATGTGGAAATCTCTAATATCAGCTAAGGAGCTCAAACTCAGAGGCCATGAGAAAGCAATAAAATTCTGTGCTGGGGAGTGATATGGGGAAGCTTGTCCTTTAACAATATGTGTCTGGTGGCCTGTGTGAGACAGAATGAAAGTAAGAAAAACCAGAATCAAGGAAATGAACTATTACATTATTACAATAGCCTAGGACTAAGGGGGTCGAGGACTAAATTGGGATACTAGCAATGCAAATGGCGGAAGAAAAGGAACCATTTGGGAGACACTGTAGAGAAAGAATTTATAAATCTGGTTGACTGATTTGATAAGAGTGATTAAGGGATAAAAGAAATCAAATATGCAAGGCTTCATGCTGGGATAATAGTGGTGCAATTTTCTCACCACTATCTTCAATCCTTCCCTTTCTAAGAGCTTTCTTCTCTCCCTTTAAGCTTGCCCATGCTTGAATTAGCATAAATGTTTGGAAAAGGTAAAAAACATTTATCCTCAAAATGTTCTTGAGGTAAACCATTTCTGAAATATGAATCTGTTTGCCAGCCAAAACTCAATTTATATTCAAACTGTGGTTTAAACAATCTGTCCAAACATGACAGATGTTGGAATCAATCGGTTGCAAGTCTTTTTCTTTTTTTTTTGTCAGCTTCAATAAACAAAATCTTCTGAAATTATCTTCTGTCAAATACATTTACTAAATCCTTGCAATGCATATGGACCTCTATAAAGTTAATTGAAAATCAAACTCTTATCCTTTAGGAGCTAAAGAGAAAGGTAATTTTTTAACGGTGGGGAGGGAAGGCTTTAAAAATTGGCAAGAGTAGACGAAAAACAAAGCAAAACAACTAAACAAAAACAAACAAAAAAGCGCCACACACACAAGAATTTTCTCTTGTAACTACCTCTCTAAAAATGTTTCATAACGTTTTTGCCTAAGGTTCCAAAAAATTTTTAAGGTTCCAATCCTAAAATTATGTAGAATATTTTTATCAGATCCTATAAGTTACACAGAAAAGCATGACTTTTGTATAACATTGTATTCTAATTCAGTAATTTGAAATATCTCCTTATTGGTTCATACTATCTCTAATATGCTAGAGTCTGCGGAAGGTAATACTGTATAAGTGAGATGAGTCTGAAACTATTCCTACAGTTTTCTGTGTATAGGACTTTTGCCTCCTTAGGTAGGCTTATTCCTACGTATTTTATTTTTTTGTTGCAATATTAAATGGGATTGTTTCCTTAATTTCTATTTCTGATCTTTCATTGTTAGTGTATAGGAATATAAAAGATTTCTATGTATTAATTTTGTATCCTGCAACTTTACTAAATTCACTGATGAGCTCTAGTAGTTTTCTGGTGGCATCTTTAGGATTTCCTTAGTATCAGGTCATCTGCAAACTGTGACAGTTTTACTTCTTCTTTGCTAATTTGGATTCCTTTTATTTCTTTTTCTTCTCTAATTGCCATGGCTAGGACTTCCAAAACTATGTTGAATGACAGTGTCGAGTGGGCACCTTGTCTTGTTCCTGATTTTAGAGGAAATGCTTTCATTTTTTCACCATTGAGAATAACGTTTGCTGTAGGTTTGTCACATATGGCCTTTATTATGTTGATATAGGTTCCCTCTCTGCCCACTTTCTGGAGAGTTTTTATTATAAGTGGGTTTTGAATTTTGTTGAAAGTTTCTTCTGCCATCTATTGAGATAATCATACGGTTTTTATTCTTCAATTTGTTAATATGGTGTATCACATTGATTGATTTGCATATATTGAAGAATCCTTGGAATAAATTCCACTTGATCATGGTGTATGATCCTTTTAATGTGCTGTTGGATTAGGTTTGCTAGTATTTTGTTGAGGATTTTTGCATCTATGCTCATCAGTGATATTGGTCTGTAATTTTCTTTTTTTGTGATATCTTTGTCTTGTTTTGGTATCAGGGTGATGGTGGCCTCATAGAATGAGTTTGGGAGTGTTCCTTCCTCTGCAAATTTTTGGAAGAGTTTGACAAGGATAGGTGTTAGCTCTTCTCTAAATGTTTGATAGAATTTGCCTGTGAAGCCATCTGTCCTGTACTTTTGTTTATTGGAAGATTTTTAATCACAGTTTCAATTTTATTACTTGTGAATGGTCTGTTCATATTTTCTATTTCTTCCTGGTTCAGTCTTGGAAGGTTGTTCCTTTCTAAGAATTTGTCCATTTTTTCCAGGTTGTCCATTTTATTGGCATATTGCTTGTAGTAGTCTCTTAGGATGCTTTGTACTTCTGTGGTGTCCATAGTAACTTCTTTTTCATTTCTAATTTTATTGATTTGAGTCCTCTCCCTTTTTTTCTTGATGAGTGTGGCTAAAGGTTTATCCATTTTGTTTATCTTCTCAAAGACTCAGCTTTTAGTTTTACTGATCTTGTTATTGTATTTTTTTGTTTGTTTCTATTTCATTTATTTCTTCTCTGACCTTTATGATGCAGAAAACTATAAGATACTGATGAAAGAAATCAAAGATGACACAAACAGATGGGGAGATATACCATGTTCTTGGATTGGAACTATCAATACTGTGAAAATGATTCTACTACCCAAAGCAATCTACAGCTTCAATGCAATCCTTAGCAAATTAACAATGGTATTTTTCACAGAACTAGAACAAAAAATTTTACAATTTGTATGGAAACACAAAATATCTCAAATAGCAAAAGTAATCTTGAGGAAAAAAAAAAACAGAGGTGCAGGAATCAGGCTCCTGGACTTCAGACTATACTACAGGGCTACAGTAATCAAGACATTATGGTACTGGCACAAAAACAGAAATATAGATCAGTGAAACAGTATAGGAAGCCCAGAATAAACTCATGTACCTATGGTTACCTAATCTATGACAAAGGAGGCCAGAATATACAATGGAGCAAAGACAGCCTCTTCAATAAGTGGTGCTGGGGAAGCTGGACAGCTACGTGTAAAAGAATGAAATTAAAACACTCCCTAACACCATACACAAAAATAAACTCAAACTGGATTAAAGACCTCATTGTAAGGCCAGACACTATAAAACTCCTAGAGGAAAACATAGGCAGAACACTCTTTGACATAAATCACAGCAAGATCTCTTCTGACCCACCTCCTAGAGTAATGAATATAAATATAAACAAATGGGACCTAATGAAACTTAAAAGCTTTTGACAGCAAAGAAAACCCTAAACAAGACAAAATGACAACCCTCAGAATGGGAGAAAATATTTGCAAATGAAACAACTGACAGAGGATTAATCTCGAAAATATATAAGGAGCTCATGCAGCTCAATATCAAAAATACAAACAAGGGCTTCCCTGGTGGCGCAGTGGTTGAGAGTCCACCTGCCGATGCAGGGGACACGGGTTCGTGGCCCGGTCCGGGAAAATCCCACATGCCGCAGAGCGTCTGGGCCCGTGAGCCATGGCCGCTGAGCCTGCGCGTCCGGAGCCTGTGCTCTGCAATGGGAGAGGCCACAACAGTGAGAGGCCCGCGTACCGCAAAAAAAAAAAAAAAAAAAAAAAAAAAACAACCCAATCCAAAAATGGGTGAAACACCTAAATAGACTTTTCTCCAAAGAAGACATACAGATTGCCAACAAACACATGAAAAGATGCTCAACATCACTAATCATTAGAGAAATGCAAATCAGAACCACAATGAGGTATCACCTCACACTCGTCAGAATGGCCATCATCAAAAAATTTAGAAACAATTAATTCTGGAGAGGGTGTGGAGAAAACGGAACACTCTTGCACTGCTGGTGGGAATGTAAATTGATACAACCACTATGGAGAACAGTATGGAGGTTCCTTAAAAAATTAAAAATAGAAATACGATATGACCCAGCAATCCCGCTCCTGGGCGTATATCCGGAGAAAACCATAATTCAAAAAGATACATGCACCCCAATGTTCATTGCAGCACTATTTACAATAGCCAGGACATGGAAGCAACCTAAACGTCCATCAACAGAGGAATGGATAAAGAAGATGTGGCATATACATACAATGGAATATTAGCCATAAAGAGGAATGAAATTGGGTCATTTGTAGAGAGGTGGATGCACCTACAGACTGTCATACAGAGTAAAGTAAGTCAGAAAGAGAAAACATTAGTATCGTATATTAACCCATATATGTGGAATTTGAAAAAATTGGGATAGATGATCTTATTTACAAAGCAGAAGTAGAGACACAGACTTAGAGAACGAACATATGGATACTAAAGGGGAAACGGGGGTTGGGATGAATTGGGAGATTGGGATTGACATATATACACTATTGATACTTTGTATAAAATAGATAACTAATAAGAACCTAGAGTATAGCACAGGGAACTCTACTCAATGGTCTGTGGTGACCTAAATGGGAAGGAACTCCAAGAAAGTGGGGATATATGTGTACATATAGCTGATTCACTTTGCTGTACAGCAGAAACTAACACAACATTGTAAAGCAACTATACTCTGATAAAAAATTTTTTAAAACTATTCCTATAGATTATCATAAAAAATAAATATTTATTGATTCTCTCCTTGATAAAGATAATGAAAATAACAACAGGCTAAGTTCAATAAATACAAAAGGAAATGAGAGAAAACTCAGCCACAAAGCCACCTGGCCTGGCCTGCCTACTTACTCATCTATAAACCAGGGATCTCAATAGAACCTAGTTTAAAGGGCTGTGGGGATTAAATAAAATAATATGTGCAAAGTACATAACATGGTGTCTAGCATATAATAAATATTCAATAACTATTATCTAATATTATTATATTATCATATCCCTTTAGTTTATCTCATTATGTTTATTTTTATTAATATCTCTTCATGTTTACTACCTATTGGTATCTTAACATTTTAATTAAGATTTAGTATGTTCTTTTTGTTTTAAAATATTAACCTCAGGGACTTCCCCGGCGGTCCAGTGGTTAAGACTTCACCTTCCCATGCAGGGAGTGCAGGTTTGCTCCCTGGTCAGGGAGCTAAGATCCCACATGCCTCATGGCCAAAAAACCAAAACATAAAACAGAAGCAATATTGTAACAAGTTCAATAAAGACTTTAAAAATGGTCCACATCAAAAAAATCTTTAGTAAAACATATATATTAACCCTTGGTTATATTTACTACAAATGCATTCTCTTTTTTTTTTTTTCTGCTTTTCAACATAAGAAACTAAGTTACTTCTCTTAATATTTTCTTGATATTTACCATTGCTTTTAAATGTAGAAAAATCTTCCCTATTCCAGAAATACATGGTAACATATGCTTCTTTGAAGTTTCTCTCTTTTTTTTTTTTTTGTGATAGTAACAGGACATTTTACATTTAACTCTTTAGTATAGCTGGAATTGGGGGAAGGGAATAAAATGAGGACCAAAACTTAATTTTTCATCAAATACTGTTTACAATACAAGCCTCACATACTGAATAATCTTTTCCTTCATCATTGCTTTGTATTACAGGCACGCCTCAGAAATATTGAAGGTTCGGTTCCAGAAAACTGCAATAAAGTGAATATCACAATGAAGGGAGTCACATGAACTTTTTGGTTTTCCAGTGCACATAAAAGTTATGTGTACACTGTACTGTAATCTATTAAGTGTGCAAAGCATTATGTCTAAAACTACAATGTACATACCTTAATTTTAAAATGCTTTATTGCTAAAAACTGCTAACCATCATTTGAGCCTTCAGTGAGTCCTAGTAGAAACATCAAAGATCACTGATCAGAGATCACCATAACAAATATAATAACGACGAAAAAGCTTGAAATATTGTGAGAATTACCAAAATGTGACACAGAGACACAAAGTGAGCAAATCCCGTTGAAAAAATGGCGCCAATAGGCTGCTTGATTCAGGGTTGCCACAAACCTTCCATTTGTGAAAAAATGCAGTATCTTTGAAGTGCAATAAAGCAAAGCACAATAAAATGAGGAATGTCTGTATGTGTTCAGCCCGGCTCATTGGCTTTAAAAGATCCAGCTGCTCAAACCTCAACTAAAAATCCAGGTTTTGTCTCCCACTCTCCATTCTGAACCTGTTGGCTCTGGTCTGAGCACTTGGTCTAGTCCATGGCTTTTCACTTAGATTTCCTTCCCTCCCTACAACAAGCACCTAGATGTTTGACTCAGGTTGAACTTAGGTCTCTGACTTCACTTGGCTTCTGCTGACCCCTCTGCCCAACGTCGCCTGTGGCAGTGACCAGATTTGATTATGGATGTGGCATGTTTCGGTAGGCTCTGAACTTTCACGTCTGTTCCTGGTCATACTGAGCCCTTCAAACCCACAGCTATGTTTGACAGCTTACTTTAAACTAGATCAGCAAATGTCAGGGCCAAAGCAGTGATCTGCTCACCTCTCTAAAACCATAGCTCTTAAAATAATTCCTTACTATTCCATGTTAGAGCTTCAACACTTTTATGAAAGAGTTTTGTATCTTATCTAGTAATTTTAGTTGTTCTTGGCCTCCTCTTACTAGAAATGGACTTGTTCTGCATTATAATTTAACTTTTCAATTAAATGCATGTGTGTTGATTTCCTATCTAAATTATATGTCTCCTCAGTGCCAAATTATTCTTTGTACCTAATGCAGTGCTTAACCCATGGTAAACACTCAAATAATATTTGACAATAATTATGAAGACAGTACTGACTTCATAATTCAGCCAAACAGAAGCTTCAGATTGAGAAATGGGCCAAATAATTATAAAATATCTGAAACACTGACTCTTAAAAATGATATTTCTTACCATAGAATACTTTGAAGTAATTATGATTGTAACATGATTGGAAAAAAAGATAAAATCTAGAGTCTGTCTATAACATGTCTCTGTTTAGTCAATTAAAAATATTTATGAGGCAAATGCAAAAGAAGTACAAACATGAAGGTCAGGGAGTGAGAAGAGGCACCATCATAAATACGTTTTTTCTATTTTCCAGCAAGAGTTTAGGAATAAATTGCTTTACACCTTTGATTTCATTAATAGTATGGAGGACTTAAAAAAAATAGTATTGAGGACTTGTTGTTCCAAATGTTTGTGAAACCCACATAATTATGTTTTATTTACTACAGGTCCTTCTCCACTTACAATGAGGTTATGTCCTGATAAGGCCACCCTACGTTGAAAATATCATAAGTCAAAATTACATTTAATACATCTCACCTACTGAACTTCAGGGCTTAGCCTAGCCTACCTTAAATGTGCTCAGAACACTTACATGAGCCTTCAGTTGGGCAAAATCATCTAAAACAAAGTCTATTTTAGAATAAAGTATTGACTATCTCATGTAATTTATTGGATATTGTATGGTTAAGTGAAACACAGATTGGTGTCTGGGCCCAGGATGGTTGTCAGTGTATCAGTTGTTCACCCTTGTGATCATGGGGCTGACTGGGAGCTGTGGACTGTTCCTACCCATCTCTCATCATATGTGAGAGCCTCATACCACATATTGCTAGGCAGGGGAAAGATAAAATTCAAAATTGAAAGTACCATTTCTACTGAATGCATATTGCTTTCACATCATCTTAAAGTCAAAAAAAAATCTTATGTTGAACCATCGTAAATCAGGGGAGCATAAGTCCACAGGGAAAACTAAGGTTGTTTTGTTCATGACTATTCACAGTACTGAGTTCATTGCTTAGTACAAAGCAGGTGCTAAATAAACTTTTATTAAATGAATGAGTGGATGCAGTACATCCAGAGGCACAAGACCTGGTTCTGCCTCAGGGAATTTAAAACTTACACAGGGGGAAAGGGTGAGGGGCTCCCATTTGTTTAGCATTTTCCACATGCCGGTTTCCATGCATTAAATCATTTACTGCTTGCAAGGACCTCACGAGATGGCTACTATTACCATAATTTGTATGCACTTCTATCTGCTTTTCAAGATGAGGAAATTCTGTCTTACAGAAGATATGGAGGTTGCCCAGAGTCACATCGTTTTTAAATGGAAAAGCCAGTATTTATCTGAATTCAGTGTTCATACTCTTTCTTGTATTCCACAAAGTCTCTCTACGAGTGAAACAAAAGTGATAAAATACAACACATAATTAAATTTTAAAATGTCCAGGGGTGAGTTTAAATGATTTATAAATTCAAAAAATGAGAAGAGTGAAAATAAAATAGTCAGAACAGACTCATGGGGCAGTGGGGATTTGAGGTAACTCCTAATGTCTCTAGACATAGAGTAGAGCAGAGATCACTTCAGGAAAAGCAATTTCAGAAGTCCCATCAGGACTCTTTAAAGTCAATAAATGTGTTTTTTTTAATGGTATTGTTTGATTAGCACTATAAATAATGTGGAGGCCGGAAATGGTTTACTCACAAACCACATAACATAGCTTAGGCATTATATGGGCATGCGAAGAATGAGACTGATACAGTCTTGGCTTTTGCCCTACGTATACTGAAAAATAATTGAGTGGGAAATGCTTAGGATATTCACACAATACTTTACTAATCTAAATGATAACACTCAATATCTGAGTCCGTGTTATGCCTAGTGATGACTGCATAGAAAATCATGAAGAGCCAATAATACATTCTGATTTCTGCAAAGAGCTAATATGGTAATTTCACCACTTGATGAGGAGGATGCTAACTGTCCAGTGCAAAATTGGCAATGACCTCTATGAAATCACTGGCTCTCTAGATTCAGACAAAATGTAGACAGGGTATCTTACTAGTTAAGCATTTCATTTTTCAAAGCAATGCTTACTGGCATTATGCTGATTTGAGAAAGCCCATTTGACTGTTAATGAAAACTTAATGGAGCTGACATAAGTAAGATGATCTTAAGCCTGCCTCACTCTAAATTGCTTTTTTTTGTTGCCTTCTGGAAAATTGCTGGATCATTGAACACTGATGTCATGCCAGGGTATGGAAGAAGAACTGGTAAACAACATTGAGAAGGTGAAGGAGGTCCAGAATTCAGCCAGGCAGGTCTTAGGGTCGTGTAAGAGATGAAGAAGTAGCAAGCAGCAAATCAGAGCAAAGGCTATGAAATTAGTGATGTAGAAGTGATCAAGACAGACCCTAATTTTGCTTCTCAGTTGTGCTATTTAATAACTGTTAATTTGGGGAAGTTACATCACAAAGACAGATTATAAAAATAGTGTCTACTGCAAATACTTATTGTGAGGGTCAGGCGGAAAAATTCAGGTAAGACACTCAGCATCGTGCTTGACACACATAATTTCTCGAAAAAGAATGACAGCTTTCTCTAATCATTAGTATCATCATCATCAACACTAACAGGAACAAACAAGACAAATGTATAGAGATTAAGATATGTGAAAGAAGGGAATTCCCCGGCAGTCCACTGGTTAGGACTCAGTGTTTTCACTGCTGAGCATGTGGGTTCAGTCCCTGGTGGGGGAACTAAGATCCCACAAGCTGGGCGGTGCAGCCAAAAACCAACCAAATAAACAGAAAGGTATGTGAAAGAAAAAGAAGGAATAACAAATTCTAGTACCACAAGACAGGCAAAGGTCAAAATTCTAGCACAGCTGTTCCTAGAATCACAAAATGTTGGAAGGGCATTTAGAGATCGTCGAGTCAAACATCTCCATTTTACAAATGAGCAGCCCAACACTAAGAAACGTCTCAGCGGTACAACTACTTTTGAAAACATTTTGGCAGTTTTTTATAACATTCAACACGGACTTACCACGTTTACACGGACAACCTAGTAAGTCCATTCGTAAGTATCTACCCAAGAGAAATAAAAGCTTATGTTTACACAAAGACTTGCACGTAAATATTCACAGCAGCTTTATTCATAACAACCTAAATTGGAAACAATTAAATGTCCATCAGCAGGAGAATAAATAACTAAATTTCATACAACAGAACACATTCAGCAATAAAAAATGCACTACTGGTGCACACCACAGCATGGCTGAATCTAAAACCATCAGGCTGAGCAGAAGCAGTACAAAGGCGCACATACTGCCTGATTCTATTTATCTGCAGTTCTAGAGAACACATACTAACCTCTAGAGATCCAGAGAATAGCATTAGTTGTCTGACACCTTGCGGGGAGAGAGGTAGGAAGTGAGAATTTGACTGTGAAGGGGCACAAGGGAACTTTTCGGAGTGATGGCAAAAATTTTATATCTTTCATAAAATGTTTTATATCTTGATTGTGCTGGTGGTTACAAAGTGCATAAATTTGTCAACACTCATTAAAACTGTGCACTTAAAACAGGTATATTTTATTGTATGTTAATTATACCTGAATAAAGTTGATTTTAAAACCAGAGCGAGGGAGACAAAGAAAGATGGCTTGATGCCTTACTCTTTTCAGGGGCAGAGCCAGGATTCCAAGCCAGGTCCTTGCTGGCTAGTGAGCTAAACTAGCACTTAGCTATGCTCGTGAGGCTGAGCTTTGCTCAGTAATCAGTGCATCTTGCTCTGCTTGCTCTTCTTCTGACAGCTAGTCTGGTGAAATGGCATCAGTCTTGGCTTTGGCACAAAGATATAGGTTGGTGTCATGGCTTCCCAAAGCCATGGCCTTGGCCAGGTTGTTAGACCTCTCTGAGCTGCCTTTTACTCATTTGTCAATTGGGGATAAAATTACTATCACAGAATTCCTATAAAGATAAAATAATATAGGTACTACCTGATGCATGACTGACTAAAGTTTTAAAATGAAAGCTATGAAATCTCTGGTCATGTCTATCTGTAAGTATGTACGTGTGTATGAGACAGACCTACAGTCATTTTGGAAAAGGACCAGGGAATGGCCCTGGGCAAAACAGGCCTTGCAAGCTAAAGAACAAAGGTCCTGGGGGCCTGAGTCCCAGAGACCAAAAAAAAAAAAAAAAAAAAAAAACAAAATAATATAATACAAAAAGTGACCAGAAAATGACAGGCAATCACTAAATTACAGCCAGCCGTGACTACTATTAATTTCTTAAAAAGAACATCCCAGACCTGAAGCTGTGCCACAAATAAATCTTGTCTTGTGAGGTTGAGAGAGAAAGCCTCCAGACTGCATGTATGCACTCATTCAACAAATAATACTCAGTGCCTAAGATGTGCAAGGCTCTGTTCTAGACTCTTAGGATTCAACAAAGAACAAAAGAGGTACAAATCAATAAACCAATGTATGTATGTCAGGTGGCAATCTGTGCCAGGAAGAAAAATAAGCCAAGTAAGAGGGAAAGAGAATGAAGAGGGGTGATAGGAAGATGCCATTTTATATGGGATGCTTAGAAGCAGCGGATCTATTGACATAATAGTTGAACAGAAACTTGAAAAAAAAGGAGAGAAGGAGTTATGCAGAAAAGTAGTTGGATGGAAAGTATTGCAGACGGAGGAAAGAGCAGGGAAGAAACTCTGACACAGAAGTCTGCTTGGCCCGTTCTGGGATCAGCAAGAAGACCCGTGGGCCTGTGTGTGTTGTTTTCACAATTTAGAGCAATGCCAGCTATTTGGGCAGCATGTAATGACAAGTAATTTACCAACTGTTCAGGACATTGAACTCTACCTCTGCACTATTTGTACTGGGATTTGCTCCATACACACAAATCTTCATATCAAATTCCTATTGTTATCGTCATGCTTAGCTTTGGTGCCAGGAGGAAGTAGTTACTTATCTATGTACGCTTTGTAAATGGTAACCATTTATTAAAATAAAATAAAAATCAGTAGATACTGGTCCAAATCAGTTGCCTCTTTGTCTAAGAGAGATGTGAATTCACATACTCAGCGTGAGTAGGAACAGCTGAACTCATCCGTCATCATGGGAAATGATGTTCTCCATTCCCATCATGCACCTGGAAGCAGGGAAGACCCTGAAGACGGGCATGGAAGATGGAAGTGCACAGTTCCACCACTTCTCATTCTGATTTTCTTCTGTGTCTTAAGAATGAAAAGTGCAAAATCCAGAAACATGCTCTAAAATAATGCTTCCTTTGTTTGCGGCATTCTCTGTTCATGAAGCTCCACAGAGTGGGGTGCAGTGAAACAAGCCCAGCACCAGCACTGAAGCAGCAGGTGAACATCAGGGCTGGAGTCAGCCAGGACACTGGGTTCCTTTAAAAGTGACACTAAGACCCTGAACACAGACCTGACGGCAACCAGTGACTTCTCTCCTGGCTACCCCTAGTCATCCAAGGTTTCCTTCCAGGAGGAACTAACAGAGGAGGACAAAAGTCAGAGGTGCTTCCTTATCTTCTGTTATGAGCACATTCCACTTGAATGCTGAAATGCTCTCTGGCCACCTACTGGGACACAGTGGAATCCAACCCCTGGAATGAAGCCTCAGGGGTCATTCTGGGGAGCACCAAGCTAAAGCCAGGCAGATCATGGCCCAGGGTGGTTAAGAAGTGCAGGCAGGGTGCGAGCAGGCAAACCACAAGAGTCGCTAGAAACAAATGTTGGCATCAGTGATAAATATTAAGTAGAGTCAGGATCCATCAGCGACAAAATGAAGACCCAGGTGGAGATCCAAGGGAGCAGTCCTCTTTAGTTCTCAGGGAAAGAATATTTTGGCGAGGATCCTTTTAAAAGGCTGAGAAAACTCTTTCTCAATTCTGTTGCTTTACATCTTAAAGTAACTATTCACAGCCCATCTCATTCACCTTGGTAATCTGCACCTAAACTCTGCTTTCATTAGCAGAGACAGTGAAAGCTGGTTGTGTTAACAAATGTTCCAAAGAAAAAATATCGCAAAAGAGCGCAGTGAGAGACTCAGTTTTTCTGTGGGAAGATCTTGAGTGTTTAGTCAATTCAGCCCACTCGCATAGACTAAACATTAAATAAACTGATTGCAGTTTATTTGGCTATTGCTAAACCACAAAAGCACTGAGCTGAAATCCAAATTTAACTTTAGACAGGCATGAAGACAGGACACTGCTTAGTTTCCTGAATTCACTGAATGTTGCATAGAACTGTCCCACATGTGGGCCAACCAATGGTGCTTCACACACATGTGGATAAAGCTCTAACAAAAGCTGCTGTTGAATCTATGTTGATTTGTATATAAAGTTATCAAAACCCAGAAAATTAAAAGGAAGCAGAAATGTTATAAAGCATTACCTAAGTTCAATGATATCGCATATAAATGATATTGGCAATACATAGAAAGCTCTATGTTTTAAAACTTTAATTCAAAATTGAAAATAAATGGTTATAATAATATTGATGAATAATAATAGATACTGACTGGGTGTTTTACATTTTTATAAGTACTCCACATACCACTTTTCAAAAATAGCTTATATTTCTCAGTATACGACAGTTTCAAAGTGTTGTCAGGAAAGTTCACTCGTTTAATGCTCGTAAAAACCCTGAAAGATAAATAATATTACCATGCCAGCCATTTTCCTGAAGAAACCAAAACTTTGATATAGTAAATTATTTTCCCAACTTTCTACAGGCAAGCACCAATGGCACACCAAGATTGGTTACAAAAAGATTTTTGATTCCAAAATCCTTTACAAGTTTCCCATTCTGCCTTTTCCAGTAAAACCTGAAAACAATTTGACACAAATAAAACTGATGAGTGAAGACTCTCCGCATATGCAAGGCATATTTCATGATCATAAATACTAAATACGACTTTTTTGGTTTTTTTGTGTGTGTATGAAAGAGAGAGAGAGAGGGAAAGAGAGGCAGCCCTCAGGGGAGAGAAAGAACTGTTTCATTTAGTCACTATGCCTTTCTCTGCACTCCACCCCCTCAACACACACTCTTTTTTTTATTTTTTTTAACCATTTTTGTATCTTAAGAGTTACCCATTTCCCTTACCAAACTCTCCGAAGCTGGTTAGCTAGCATTTTCCAAAATCCGTAAAATGATAGCCCTCAATATTAAAGAGGTTTTGCTGATATCTATTCTAACACATAGGTCTCTGGTGTAAATTAAATGGTGCATTTTAAGACTGGTTCACCCAAGCAATGATAACTATGCAGTCTCACTGAACTTATTAACTTAATCAATGCTTCTATTAATTTTAAATATATAATTTTTAAGGTATATCATACACATAGGACAACATGTGAAAAGATCTTGCTGTTATATATATAGTGGTAAGGTAAAACAGAATGCCATGTAGTGCAAAGATGGTAAGGGGGTTTCCATTACAATCCTATTCCAACTGATTGGTAGCTGCTGCCTGAAGCTGTGTTTTGTAAAATAACCTGAGGCCAAGACCAGAACCCAAGAAAGGGAATACAGAGATGGATTAAGAATGTCTGTCATGGCTTCAGGAGTGGGGAGTTATACTTCTCATCCTGAAGGTATTCTATCTTGCCAGACTAAGAAATAAAATATTAAATGTCTTTCATTAAAAGGCAAATTCATAATTTACATGCCAGTCTATAAAGAGAATCACATACTTATTTCTAACTCCCTGAGGTTGACTTCTGGATGGACTCCAAGTGATGGTTTTAATCAATGGTACATTGGGTAATTTTAGAGCCTGAGAATAGCCCCAGTCTGGCATCTGACTGTGGGTACATTTCAGTATGTGGGGCAGTAAAGCAGAGATGTTGGAAGAGAGAAAAAGGAAGGGAAAAGAGTGTACGTCAAGACCGATCAGGATATTTAGAAGTGCGTTCGCTAAATACTGGGAACGTCTGACGTGAGTGCTGCCACATCAAAGTTCAACACACGCAGTCAGTCCAAGTGTTTAGCTTGTCACTCTCCTTCCTACCTTCGGCCCCTGCTTTCAGCCCCTCGACTCTCTCCAATTCACTTGTGACCCTGTTTGAATCTACAGAGGCTCAGCATGAAGTTCATACATTAACAGTGAAATGCAAAACAGCTTAATTGAATAAAAATTGCAAATCACTCTCTCATTTTTCTCCTAGTGTCATTTCATTAGGTCTGTCTTTTCTGAAACTGCCTACATTTGCAGAGTTAACCTTTAACTTTCCTATTGGTTTGGACAGAGAGTTGGTTCTTTGTAGTATCTTAACATCTAGAAGACAAAGAATATAAATGAAAAGCTGAATGAATATCCAAGCCCTCCCTTCCCTTCCAATTGCCAAGAAAATGCAAGAGCCTCTGTTTCTCCTTTATTTGCCATTCATAAATAAAAGCAGATCCCTTTTAGGAGTTGGTGTGAGGTGATAAAATCACTGAGGTGTCCCTGACTTAAGTCTCAAATGTGCCACCTTGACAAGTAAAGTACAGTTTCAGAACTCAATCCCCTTTTGATCATTTCAGCTCTCAAGATCTTTGGTGCTGGAGGTAGTTACAGGAATATTCAGTAGACAGATACAATCATTCCTGTTTATAGAGTTCCTGTAAAAAAAGAAAGCAGACCAAGTCTCCCTACTGTGGATTATGGATTGAAATATATTTAGCCAATGAAAATGCAAGCCACAGAAGACAGTGGAGAGAGGGTATAGTGTGTATTTCTTGGCCAGGAGGTCACTGGGCCTTGAAATGCAAGGAGTTAAAGAGGAAAATTTGCTCACTGCCGTCTCCTTCAATTAACCCCCCAGGAAAATGCTCTCATTAATCACTTGCTACTTCAGACATGACTTTCTAGCCCCTTGTTTCATGTTCATAATCATATTCCTCTTTTCATCATACAGTCATCTTTTGGGTACCATAAATCTGGAAGCACGCTGGGGAGACATAAATAAACCAAGCCCTGCCTTTAAAAAAGAGATCACATTTTTTGTGGTGCAGAAAATAATGTCATTTAGTCAGGTCTCTGCTCATATATCCCCTCCTCAGAGCAGCCTTCCATCACTCTGCCACTTAAAATAGCAATTCCCTGAAGTCCTCTATTTTCTTCTTCTGTGTATTTTTTTTTTCATGGCACTTACAACTTCCTGGAATTACATTACATTTGTTTATTGTCAGTCTCCTCCAATAGAATGCGAATTCCATGAAGGTAGAGATTTTGTGATTTTTATGTTTTGTTCTCTGCTGTATTTTCAGATCCAAGAGTTTTCTGGTATACAGGAAGCTCTCAATGAATATTTGCAAGATGGTTGAATTCATGGGTGCATGAGCTGCAGACAGCTTACATGGCGGTTAAAACTTGAGTTCTGAAGTCAGACATCTGGGTTTGAATTTTGTTTACACAGATTACCTTCGGAAAATTATTCACTTACCTAAAGTCTCAGTTTTCATTTTTCTGTTATATGAAGATAACAGTAATACTTAGCTCATAAATTGCTTGTGCCTGATGTATAATTAGTATTCAGTACATATCACATATTATTACAATAGAGGCATGGACACAAAACAAGAAAGTACAAAGTCAGAGAACACTCCAGCTGTGTCTTAAAGACAGGGAGGGTACAACCTATAGAAGGGACAGCACAGACAAAAGTACACGGACATGAAATAATTCAAAGCTTTTTAAGGGTGATGGAATGCAGAAGCTAAGGCAGCAATACAGAATGCCAGATCATCCAAAGATGCCCAAGGACAACATCATAATCCTGGCGGGACCAGAGCCTCATAACATGCTTTCATCAATCACAGAAAGAAAATCCTATCTTCTCTCTTCAATAATAGGACTCAGCAATATTTAATAAATAGGGAAACTCTAGAAGAGTCTTTTCTCTAGCTAAACACCATACGTGCTCCTAGGACTTAAGAAGATGAAGAGATGGAGGATGGTAAAAGACAAAAAATCTGAGCCTATCCCACTGGCCACAGGCCCTTTAAACTCGCTTGGACCTCCCCACCCCATGCACTACCCATCTGAAAAATGCAAGTTACAAAGAGCAATGATAATGGAAAAGTCCCCTGGAGCTCCCTTTTGCCCATTCTTGACCTGCTTGCCCTCTGAACCATCTTCAGCTAACTCTGAGTTCTTCCTGAGTAACTCAGTCTCAATCCCTACCTCTGTCTCACTGACCATGAAGTCTTATAAGCCACCACTGGGGACTGGGGTTTGGGCTTCTGTTGTAAGGGGGCCTTGACTTAGTCTTTTGGCAACCAGGATTCCTTTACTACATTGGGCAGAAGCATCTTTCTGGAACCTCAAGACTTAGATGCCAGGCTCCACCTCGATCCATGAAGTCTACACCCAAATAATTAACCCCAGCCACTGTCTCTCAACCTCACCTACAATGAAGAATGTGGAATCAGGAGACATGGATTCAATTCCAGTTATACCCCTTATAATTATACTCCAAGACTGATATGGGATTTCTCTGGTTAAGGATACCCAACAGGCAATACAAGGGAGACCAAGACCTTTGACCATCCCCACCTCGGAGGGCAGCAGAGGCAGGTACTGAGGCTCAGAGAGGGGACCCTGACTGCCTGTGTTTGAAGGAAGTCCAGTTGGGCAGGTAGAATATGGTACCTTGAGGAACTGCAGCAGGGAGCAGCGAAGACTTACACAGCAGTTGCTATTGAGGGACTTTGACACAGAGTTAGAGGAGCCTTAGCAGGTTGGGTAGCCTGAGATAAGGGGGACCAAACATCCAGTATTGCTCAGATAGTGTGATGAGCAAGCTGGAGAAACAGGGGCATGGATCAGTAGGTAAGTCCAGCTTCCTGGTGACCTGAAAGATCTAGGTATTTCCTTGTGAGACTGAAAGAAGCATTGTAGGGCACTATTTTGAGTTACCGTGCTAAAGAAAGAACTTTTAGCACGTGGGGCAGTGTTGAAGTTTACTTGCAAGAACTGAACATGTAGGTAATACATAGAGATAAAAATCTTGATTCCCCCAGGTCACCTGTTCCACCTCTTTTTTGTGGTTTCTAACCTCTCTATCTCCATTTCCTTAACTATAAAATAGACTCAAAATGTTTTCCATCTGACTGAATTTTGGAAAGATAACATGATATTCAAGTTAAAGCCTTATAACAGTGCATGGATTATATAAGCAATTGATAAATGTTCATTCTGTTTATTAGTTTGTAAGATATATATAATTAATGAAGATTTACTTAGCAATTTTTTTGGCCAGCCATTCTAAGTCCTTTACATTAATTACTTCATTAAATCCTTAAACAACCCTAAGAAATCTGTACTATCACCTCCACTTTGCAGATAAGGAAACTGAGGCATATCCAGTGAAAGCCACTAGTCCCAGGTCACACTGTTAGCAAAAGGCAAGCTGAGGTGTAAGCCCAGGCAACCCAGTTTCAGACCCTGAATTCTAAACACTCTGCTTACTCTGCTGCCCCTCTAAATAAGGGGTATAGTATTGCCCTCTGAGAGTCAAGCTATGAAATAAACATGGCAACATGCAAAATCCCTCCAAGGAGTCAGAATCACCATCTGGCTAGAGTCAGCCTTCCCTGTAAACTCACTAGAGTTATTAATGTGGTGATCTTAAAAGGGGAGTTGGTCAACCATGGAACACGAAAAACTGAGGCTCCCAGAGACAAAGACTAGCAGTGCATGTACAACCCTAAGCAGGGGTGAGGTCACCAGACAAGAATATTAAGGCCAGTACTCCTACAGAAGAGAAAAAGTGCCCCAGATATCTTAGCTGAGGTATTCTTCTTAAGATCAACCAATTCTCTTTGCTGTGATGTTATGCTCGCCAAGCAAATGTTTGATTAGTTTGCCTATAGAAAAAACAAAAAATGTGTTGCTCTGGGGATTCAAGTATTTTGGGTAACTTAAAAAAATAAAAACAAAAACAGGATTCTCGCTTAAATACCAATCTTTGCTGTATTTATTGAGTGTACCCTTCCCCTGAAAGCTCTCTCTGCCATCAGTCAACATAAAATTAAGCCTTTGAAGTGGAAGGCCAGACATGTGCAATTATACAGAGAATCTGCTAAGGTAAAGACTGCCACACAAGGGCTCTTACAGCCAGATGGTCAACCTCCCCTGGTGAAATGCATTCACCCCATCAAGCACCTTTGCAATGTCATCATGGCTCAATATAGGGCTAGGCCAGCCACAAGATCATTAATGCTGAATCCTGGTGTTAGACTAGGGAATTGTAAATCCTTCTAACAGTCTGTCCTAAGATTAGGGTTGGTGAGACTGAGCCTACACATGGGCACTTGTGGCTTCAAAAATTAGCCATGATTGCAAATAGGGAGGAAGAAACTAAAAACAGGGAAGGACAAGTGTCCTGCTAACAGTGGCACCAGTCAAGTCATTTAACTGCTCTGAGCCTTAGTTTCCTCATAGAAAGCATTTTAGATGAAATGTCTGCTTCACTTACCTCTATAAGCACCTCTATGAGAATCAAAATCTATATGAAACCATCCTGTGAACTGTATGTAACGACATCACACTAAAAAGTGCTAAGGTGGACCTCGAGTGTATGATGGCTGTCATTCACACAGCGCTTATCACACACCAGGTACTGTTCCAAGTCACTTCATTCCCCAGCTACCACGGCAGTGCTGGTGACTGACCACTCAGAGCCAAGGTGCTCTCAAGAAATTGCTTTCAGCCAAAGGGCACTACCTCACCAAAGGTTATGACCCCTGGCTGGGGGTAGCCCACTTCCAGTAACTAGTTGGCATGGGTGAGAGGGGACAAAGTCTCAGCCCCCTTGCCTTAATATGAGACCACTCTGAAGGGCCATCCAGCCCCACAGATCCCCGTGGGAAGGGCTGAGGCCCCAACGGTACCTGCATCACAGGTCAACTTCTCACTAGGTCCCTTCCTGCCCCTCTCACTCCCTTACAATGCTACTCCCGGGAACCTTCCCCAGTGCATCATGTCTCACAGATAGCTGCCTCAGAGCGTGTTTGAGGGGGTACGAAATTTAAGACAGACCCGGTGGATTATTATTATTCTCATTTTAGAGATGTGAAGTAATTTGTTCAAGTTCACACATCTAGTAAGTAGCAGAGCCAAGATGTGAAACCTCGCCACCTAGAAATATCTAGAAAATGTTCTTACTGTAATATTTGGCTCAGGAATTCCTCTATGTGAATGGACTGCTTGTGTTTGACGTGTACCTTGATTAATGGTTGGGCCAGAAGCTGAGCCCTAGGAGCTAGAGACATTGGTTGCTGCCATAACTTCAGAGGCAGGGAAAAGCTGCTCCGAAAAAAATAGCAAGACAGATTTGTAGCTGAGTATTTAGAGATTAACCCAGAATGGGGGAGATGGGAAGAAAGAGAGTGCAGGGAGAGATGAGGCAATTTAATTGGGGGGATGCTGTGGGCCGTGTGATGTGATCCCTCCCTGTGACATGCCTCCCTCCAAATATCTTCAGTAAAATCTACCCAACTCAGGACATGTTTGGTAGTGTATTCATTTACTAGAGTTGCCATAACAAAGTACCACAGACTGACTGGATAAAGAACAGAAATTCATTGTCACAGTTCTGGAGGCTAGATGTCCAAAATCAAGGTGTCAGTAAGGTTTCCTTCTGGCTCTGCAGAAAGGATCTGTTCCATGCCTCTTCCCCGAGCTTCTGGCAAACATTGGTGTTTCTTGGTGTACAGAAGCCTTACCATGATCTGTGCCTTCATCTTCACAAAGAGTTCTCCTTGTGTCTGTATCTGTGTCCATATTTCCTCTTCTTATAAGGATGCCAGTTATACTGGATGAAGGGCTCACCCCATTCCTGTATGACTGCATCTTAACTTAACTGCATTTGTAACAGCTCGATTTCTAAATAACGCCACATTCTGAGGTACTGTGGGTTAGGACTTTAACATATGAATTTTTGCAGTATACAATTCAACCCATAACTGGTATGGGTTGACTTTCTGGTGGAAATATTTTAGGAGTTTGACTTCTACCCAGATGACTTCTACATCTGGGTTGACATGGAAGTAAAAAGAAACCACAAGAAACCACAAGATGTGGTCAGTAGATCTGTGAGAAAAAATTCTGAATCTGCTAAGGTAAAGACTGCCACACAAGGGCTCTTACAGCATGGCCTAGTGCTTTCTCAATTTGAGGAATTGGGGTTAGAGGCAAGCCTGCCCACATTTGAAAGACTGGCAGACCGACCTAAAATCTGATGACAGTGTCTGGAAATGAAGTCATTTCAAGGACCACTATCCATTGCCTCCCCACTATGACCTTCAGACCTTATACAACCAACTCTATCCTCCCAACGCTCCAAAACGATCATCTTCTCCCATAAATCCTCAGGTCCATTGGAGGGAGAATTTCTTCTACCTCTTTTACATCTTCTGCATGTCTAGCACACAGGGAAATGCCCTACCGGAGGTTGATTACTGGGAGATTTCTGCAAGGGAGTTCATAGTACCTAGATTGCTTGTGAACACATACAATTTGTGGTGATGTAGCACTGCAATGGCTAGACTGATACACATCATTTTTCTTGGTGTCTGATTTAAAGAAAATCTCATAGCACAAGAAATATAGCAGTATATGGTATGGGAATTTCCTACTCAAGTGGTCGGAGCTAAAAATCCAGCTCTATCACCTATTAGCTGTGTGACTTTGGGCAATTTACTTAATCTTCCTGTGCTTCATTTCCCTTGTCTGTAAAATGGGGATAATAACACATCTCATCTCAATGGGCCGTTGTGGGAACTAGCTGAGTTAAACTAAGTAAAACAGAGTGTTGGCTCTCACACAGTAAGCTCTCAATAAATTGCAGCTATTATAGTGTCACAATAGCCACTCTCCTTCATACTATCAAAACGTGGTACTGGAAACTTATAGGAGATGGTCAAAATAAGTATAACACTTAAAATTAAGTAGAACAGAGGAAATAGCTCTGCCTTGTAAGACTCATAACCATGCGTGAAACTTAAATCATTGGTCAGGGGCCAGGCAATATTCACAAGATACTTAGGCCATTATACATATTTCAGATAGAAACTTCCTGAGCCCAGAACCTACCTTATCAACCAACTCAACTACATAACCAAAAATAAAAATTCATGGCTCAAGCACTGATGATAATAATTTAACTATATGTGTAGTCTATCAACATCATTAAATAGACAATCTGATGGCTTAAGAATATAAGTACTAGACCAAGATGCAATTTCAGAGTAACCATTACCTTTCTCCCATTTTAAAAATGTCTTGGGGGAAAAAACCAATGGCACCTCATAGACAAGAGCTGTTATGAAAAAAACTGGCAACAAGAAGTAAGGTATCTATTTGATAATAAAAGCCAGAGATCTGATCTACTCACCAGGTTTGGTTCTTTAAAAAAAAGCTCCAAAATGGTGGGGTTCTTGTCTTGGCAAGTCTGTCATGATCTCAGACATTTCTTAGAAATACCACCATTGAGAAGACAGCAGAGGTTCCTCATCTGCAAAATAAGAAAATAAAGGTCAGTATTTCAAGGCATCACTGGAGAATCAAAGTGAGATAATTTACATAAAGGCAATTTGAAAACTATAAGATGTATATATGGTAGTTATTATTATACTTATGGAGGGAATTACGACTTCTCAATAATTACTAGATACTATTATGTGAAAATAGAATAAAATAATTTGAGTAACACATGGCCACATTTGAAGGAAGGCAGGCAGCTATAGTTAGACCTGGTTACTACAAAGGAAACAGAAGTTCAAGATAACATACATACACACATGACAAAAGCAGGACAGGAACAGTCCTTTCTGATTTCTGATCTTGTCTCTGTCCTTTAGGCTTCCTTTAGAAAAGGAAGATGCATGTATGTTACCTTGAGCTTCAGTCTCTCAACTTAGCTTTTCCTGTCATCATCATGCACATTTTTCTTTTATCGGTAAATAAAACATAATTCAAGCTAAGTTCCTCCCTCTTTGTAAATGAAAGTCAGCTCAAAAATATGAAAGAGGTAGCAAAGTTCATACCTCTCCCATAATATCTTACCTAATGTCTTCCAGGAAGAACCCAAACTAGAACCATTTATCTGAATCAAAGCTTGGTGTCTAGAAGGCCATCACACCACTTAACTATGCTGCATAACAAAACACCCCCAAACTAAGTAGCTTTAATAAGTACTTCTTTATTGCTCAGAAGTTTATGGATGAACTGGGCAGTCCTCCTGGTCTCAGCTGAGTTCACTTGTGCATCTGTGGTTAGCGGTGGACTCCGTGAGAAACTCTGTTGCCCCTGGTAGAGCTCTCACATGTATCTGTGGGATTACTTGCTGTAGACTGGTCTAGATTGGCCTCAGCTGGGACAATTAGTCACTCCTTGTGATGCTTAACCTTCCAGGAGGCTATCCCAGGCTTGTTCTTTATGGCAGCGGCAGGGGTCTGAGAAACAAAAGTGGGCATGGCCTCCTGAGGCCAGGACTTAGAACTAGAACTTTGTTCCTTCCACTGCATTCTGTTAGCCAAAGCAAGTCCAAAGACCAGCCTGAAATCAGGGACTAGGGAAAGAAATGCCACCTTTTGATATGATCAGCTGGAAATCACACAGTGAAGAAAGTGGATATGGGGAGAGTTGGAGAATTAGCCATCTTTGCAAGCATTCTACTGTATCCAGTAATATGTTATATCACAGAGGATGGGGAACTACCATATTAGACATTTGCCTTGATTAGCTGGTCTTCACTTTGCAGGATGGAAAGTTCTCAGTTAATCAGGCAGGGGATTTGATAATAAAATAAGATAATTTACTCATCTTTATATTCCCAACACTTAGCATTGCATCAGGCAAATTGTAGGCATTCCACAAAAATGATTAATAACGATAAAAGAAATGATAGTGGAAAATTACTCTATTAGAAATCAGAAACCAGCTGAATCACAATTCAACTATGCCAAATTACCTGTGCGACTTTGGAAGGAAATAATTCAGCCTCCCTGGGATTTTTAGAGACAAACTGGGCATTCTCTAAATTATTCCTTCCTTCCTTCCCTCCTTCCTTTTTTCCTTCCTTCCTTCCTTTTTCTTTCTTTCCCTTCCTTCCTTTCTTTCTTTCTTCCTTTCATTTTAAAATATTAAGTCTGGGGGACCTCCGGGAAGATGGCGGAAGAGTAAGACGCGGAGATCACCTTCCTCCCCACAGATACACCAGAAATACATCTACACGTGGAACAACTCCTACAGAACACCTACTGAAAGCTGGCAGAAGACCTCAGACCTCCCAAAAGGCAAGAAGCCCACCCACGTACCTGGGTAGGGCAAAAGAAAAAAGAAACAACAGAGACAAAAGAATAGGGACGGGACACGCACCAGTGGGAGGGAGCTGTGAAGGAGGAAAGTTTTCCACGCACTAGGAAGCCCCTTCGCGGGCGGAGACTGCGGGTGGCGGAGGGGGAAAGCTTCGGAGCCGCGGAGGAGAGCGCAGCAACACGGATGCGGAGGGAAAAGCGGAGAGATTCCCCGCACAGAGGATCGGTGCCGACCGGCACTCACCAGCCCGAGAGGCTTGTCTGCTCCCCTGCCGGGGCGGGCGGGGCTGGGAGTTGAGGCTCGGCTTCGGTCGCAGCGCCGGGAGAGGACTGGGGTTGGCGGCGTGAACACAGCCTGAAGGGGGCTAGTGCGCCACAGCTAGCCGGGAGGGAGTCCGGGGAAAAGTCTGGACCCGCCGAAGAGGCAAGAGACTTTTTCTTACCTCTTTGTTTCCTGGTACGCGAGGAGAGGGGATTAAGAGCGCTGCTTAAAGGAACTCCAGAGACGGGCGCGAGCCGCGGCTAAAAGCGCGGACCCCAGAAACGGGCATGAGATGCTACGGCTGCTGCTGCTGCCGCCACCAAGAAGCCTGTGTGCAAGCACAGATCACTATCCACACCCCCCTTCCAGGGAGCCTGTGCAGCTTGCCGCTGCCAGCTTCTCGGGATCCACGGTCAACTCCTCCTGGAGAACGCACGGCGCGCGCTTCACGCTGGTGCAACGTCACGCCGGCCTCTGCCGCAGGCCCGCCCCGCACTCTGTGCCCCTCCCTTCCCCCCCCCCCCCCCCCCCCCCCCCCCCCCCCGCCCCCGGCCTGAGTGAGCCAGAGCCTCCTAAGCAGCTGCTCCTTTAACCCCGTCCTGTCTGAGCAAAGAACAGATGCCCTCCAGCGACCTACACGCAGAGGCGGGGCCAAATCCAAAGCTGAGCCCTGGGAGCTGTGAGAACAAAAAAGAGAAAGGGAAATCTCTCCCAGCAGCCTCAGAAGCAGCGGATAAAGTTCCACAATCAACTTGATGTACGCTGCATCTATGGAATATATGAATATACAACGAATCATCCCAAATTGAGGAGGTGGGCTGTGACAGCAAGATTTATGATTTCTTCCCCTTTTCCTCTTTTTGTGAGTGTGTATGTGTATGCTTCTGTGTGAGATTTTGTCTGTACAGCTTTGCTTCCACCATTTGTACTAGGGTTCTATCCATCCGTTTTTTGTTGTTGTTTTTTTAAATATTTTTTCTTTATTATTTTTTATTTTAATAATTTATTATATTTTATCCTACTTTATTTTATTTTACTTTATCTTCGTTCTTTCTTTTTTTCCTTCCTTCCCTCCTTCCTTCCTTCACTCCTCCCTCCCTCATTTCTTTCTTTCTTCCTCTCTTTCTTTCTTTCTACTTCTACTAATTCTTTCTTTCTACTTTTTCTCCCTTTTATTCTGAGCCGTGTGGATGAAAGGCTCTTGGTGCTGCAGCCAGGAGTCAGTGCTGTGCCTCTGAGGTGGGAGAGCCAACTTCAGGACACTGGTCCACAAGAGACCTCCCAGCTCCACATAATATCAAACGGCGAAAATTTCCCAGAGATCTCCATCTCAACACCAGCACCCAGCTTCACTCAACGACCAGCAAGCTACAGTGCTGGACATCCTATGCCAAACAACTAGCAAGACAGGAACACAACCCAACCCATTAGCAGAGAGACTACCTAAAATCATAATAAGTCCACAGACACCCCAAAACACACCACCAGACATGGACCTGCCCACCAGAAAGACAAGATCCAGCCTCATCCACCAGAACACAGGCACTAGTCCCCTCCACCAGGAAGCCTACACAACCCACTGAACCAACCTTAGCCACTGGGGACAGACACCAAAAACAACGGGAACTACGAACCTGCAGCCTGCAAAAAGGAGACCCCAAACACAGTAAGATAAGCAAAATGAGAAGACAGAAAAACACACAGCAGATGAAGGTGCAAGATAAAAACCGACTGGACGTAACAAATGAAGAGGAAATAGACAGTCTACCTGAAAAATAATTCAGAATAATGATAGTAAAGATGATTCAAAATCTTGGAAATAGAATGGACAAAATGCAAGAAACATTAACAAGGACCTAGAAAAACTAAAGATGAAACAAGCAACGATGAACAACACAATAAATGAAATTAAAAATACTCTAGATGGGATCGATAGCAGAATAACTGAGGCAGAAGAATGGATAAGTGACCTGGAATATAAAATAGTGGAAATAACTACTGCAGAGCAGAAAAAAGAAAAAAGAACTGAGGACAGTCTCAGAGACCTCTGGGACAACATTAAACGCACCAACATTCGAATTATAGGGGTTCCAGAAGAAGAAGAGAAAAAGAAAGGGACTGAGAAAATATTTGAAGAGATTATAGTTGAAAACTTCCCTAATAAGAGAAAGGAAATAATCAAGTCCAGGAAGCACAGAGAGTCCCATACAGGATAAATCCAAGCAGAAATATGCCAAGACACATATTAATCAAACTGTCAAAAATTAAATACAAAGAAAACATATTAAAAGCAGCAAGGGAAAAACAACAAATAACACACAAGGGAATGCCCATAAGGTTAACAGCTCATCTTTCAGCAGAAACTCTGCAAGCCAGAAGGGACTGGCAGGACATATTTAAAGTGATGAAGGAGAAAAACCTGCAACCAAGATTACTCTACCCAGCAAGGATCTCATTCAGATTTCATGGAGAAATTAAAGGCTTTACAGACAAGCAAAATCTGAGAGTTCAGCACCACCAAACCAGCTTTACAACAACTGCTAAAGGAACTTCGCTAGGCAAGAAACACAAGAGAAGGAAAAGACCTACAATAACGAACCCAAAACAATTAAGAAAATGGG
This sequence comes from Phocoena sinus, assembly GCF_008692025.1. Classification (NCBI taxonomy): domain Eukaryota; kingdom Metazoa; phylum Chordata; class Mammalia; order Artiodactyla; family Phocoenidae; genus Phocoena; species Phocoena sinus. Next base: position 28,672,745 of record NC_045772.1, on the reverse strand, counting down.
AATAGGAACATACATATTGATAATTACCTTAAATGTAAATGGACTAAATGCTCCCACCAAAAGACACAGATTGGCTGAATGGATACAATAACAAGACTCATATTTGCTGTCTACAAGAGACCCACTTCAGACCTAGAGACACATACAGACTGAAAGTAAGGGGATGGAAAAAGATATTTCATGCAAATGGAAACCAAAAGAAACGGGAGTAGCAATTCTCATATCAGACAAAATAGACTTTAAAATAAAGACTATTACAAGAGACAAAGAAGGACACTACATAATGATCAAGGGATCGATCCAAGAAGAAGGTATAACAATTGTAAATATTTATGCTCCCAACATAGGAGCACGTCAATACATAAGGCAAATACTAACAGCCATAAAAGGGGAAATCGACAGTAACACATTCATAGTAGGGGACTTTAACACCCCACTTTCACCAATGGACAGATCATCCAAAATGAAACTAAATAATGAAACACAAGCTTTAAATGATACATTACACAAGATGGACTTAATTGATATTTATAGGACATTCCATCCAAAAACAACAGAATACACATTTTTCTCAAGTGTTCATGGAACATTCTCCAGGATAGATCATATCTTGGGTCACAAGCCTTGGTAAATTTAAGAAAATTGATTCAGGTATCTTTTCCGACCACAACACTATGAGACTAGATATCAATTACAGGAAAAGATCTGTAAAAAATACAAACACATGGAGGCTAAACAATACACTACTTAATAACGAAGTGATCACTGAAGAAATCAAAGAGGAAATTAAAAAATACCTAGAAACAAATGACAATGGACACACGACAACCCAAAATCTATGGGATGCAACAAAAGCAGTTCTAAGAGGGAAGTTTATGGCAATACAATCCTACCTTAAGAAACAGGAAACATCTCTAATAAACAACCTAACCTTGCACCTAAAGCAATTAGAGAAGGAAGAACCAAAAAACCCAAAGTTAGCAGAAGGAAAGAAATCATAAAAATCAGATCAGAAATAAATGAAAAAGAAATGAAGGAAACGATAGCAAAGAGCAATAAAACTAAAAGCTGGTTCTTTGAGACGATAAACAAAATTGATAAACCATTAGCCAGACTCATTAAGGAAAAAAAGGGAGAAGACTCAAATCAATAGAATTAGAAATGCAAAAGGAGAAGTAACTACTGACACTGTAGAAATACAAAAGATCGTGAGAGATTATTACAAGCAACTCTATGCCAATAAAAAAGACAACCTGGAAGAAATGGACAAATTCTTAGAAATGCACAACATGCCAAGACTGAATCAGGAAGAAATAGAAAATATGAACAGACCAATCACAAGCACTGAAATGGAAACTGTGTTTAAAAATTTTCCAACAAAGAAAAGCCCAGGACCAGATGGCTTCACAGGGGAATTCTATCGAACATTTAGAGAAGAGCTAACACCTATCCTTCTCAAACTCTTCCAAAATATAGCAGAGGGAGGAACACTCCCAAACTCATTCTACGAGGCCACCATCATCTTGATACCAAAACCAGACAAGGATGTCACAAAGAAAGAAAACTACAGGCCAATATCACTGATGAACATAGAAGCAAACATCCTCAACAAAATACTAGCAAACAATCCAACAGCACATTAAAAGGATCATACACCATGATCAAGTGGGGTTTATTCCAGGAATGCAAGGATTCTTCAATATATGCAAAACAATCAATGTGATAAACAATATTAACAAATTGAAGGAGAAAAACCATATGATCATCTCAATAGATGCAGAGAAAGCTTTTGACAGAATTCAATACCCATTTATGATAAAAAAATCCCTGCAGAAAGTAGGCATAGAGGAAACATTCCTCAACATAATAAAGGCCATATATGACAGACCCACAGCCAACATCGTCCTCAATGGTGAGAAACTGAAAGCATTTCCACTAAGATCAGGAACAAGACAAGGTTGACCACTCTCACCACTCTTATTCAACATAGTTTTGGAAGTTTTAGCCACAGCAATCAGAGAAGAAAAGGGAATAAAAGGAATCCAAATCGGAAAAGAAGAAGTAAAGCTGTCACGGTTTGCACATGACATGATACTATACATAGAGAATCCTAAAGATGCTACCAGAAAACTACTAGAGCTAATCAATGAATTTGGTAAAGTAGCAGGATACAAAATTAATGCACAGAAATCTCTGGCATTCCTATACACTAATGGTGAAAATTCTGAAAGTGAAATCAAGAAAACACTCCCATTTACCACTGCAACAAAAAGAATAAAATATCTAGGAATAAACCTACCTAAGAAGACAAAAGACCTGTGTGCAGAAAATTATAAGACACTGATGAAAGAAATTAAAGATGATACAAATAGATGGAGAGATATTCCATGTTCTTGGATTGGAAGAATCAACATTGTGAAAATGACTCTACTACCCAAAGCAATCTACAGATTCAATGCAATCCCTATCAAACTACCACTGGTATTTTTCACAGAACTAGAACAAAAATTTTCACAATTTGTATGGAAACACAAAAGACCCCAAATAGCCAAAGCAATCTTGAGAACGAAAAACGGAGCTGGAGGAATCAGGCTCCCTGACTTCAGACTATACTACAAAGCTACAGTAATCAAGACAGTATGGTACTGGCACAAAAACAGAAAGATCAATGGAACAGGATAGAAAGCCCAGAGATAAACCCACACACATATGGTCACCTTATCTTTGATAAAGGAGGCAGGAATGTACAGTGGAGAAAGGACAGCCTCTTCAATAAGTGGTGCTGGGAAAACTGGACAGGTACATATAAAAGTATGAGATTAGTTCACTCCCTAACACCATACACAAAAATAAGCTCAAAATGGATTAAAGACCTAAATGTAAGGCCAGAAACTATCAGACTCTTAGAGGAAAACATAGGCAGAACACTCTATGACATAAATCACAGCAAGATCCTTTTTGACCCACCTCCTAGAGAAATGGAAATAAAAAAATAAACAAATGGGACCTAATGAAACTTCAAAGCTTTTGCACAGCAAAGGAAACCATAAACAAGACCAAAAGACAACCCTCAGAATGGGAGAAAATATTTGCAAATGAAGCAACTGACAAAGGATTAATCTCCAAAATTTACAAGCAGCACATGCAGCTTAATAACAAAAAAACAAACAACCCAATCCAAAAATGGGCAGAAGACCTAAATAGACATTTCTCCAAAGAAAATATACAGACTGCCAAGAAACACATGAAAGAATGCTCAACTTCATTAATCATTAGAGAAATGCAAATCAAAACTACAATGAGATATCATCTCACACCAGTCAGAATGGCCATCATCAAAAAATCTAGAAACAGTAAATGCTGGAGAGGGTGTGGAGAAAAGGGAACCCTCTTGCACTGTTGGTGGGAATGTAAATTGATACAGCCACTGTGGAGAACAGTATGGAGGTTCCTTAAAAAACTACAAATAGAACTACCATATGACCCAGTAATCCCACTACTGGGCATATACCCTGAGAAAACCATAATTCAAAAAGGGTCATGTACAAAAATGTTCATTGCAGCTCTATTTACAATAGCCTGGAGATGGAAACAACCTAAGTGTCCGTCATCGGATGAATGGATAAAGAAGATGTGGCACATATATACAATGGAATATTACTCAGCCATAAAAAGAAACGAAATTGAGCTATTTTTAATGAGGTGGATAGACCTAGAGTCTTTTATACAGAGTGAAGTAAGTCAGAAAGAGAAAGACAAATACCGTACGCTAACACATATATATGGAATTTAAGGGGAAAAAAATGTCATGAAGAACCTAGGGGTAAGACAGGAATAAAGGCACAGACCTACTAGAGAATGGGCTTGAGTATATGGGGAAGGGGAGTGTAAGCTGTGACAAAGCGAGAGAGAGGCATGGACATATATACACTACCAAACGTAAGGTAGATAGCTAGTGGGAAGCAGCCGCATAGCACAGGGAGATCAGCTCAGTCCTTTGTGACCGCCTGGAGGGGTGGGATAGGGAGGGTGGGGAGGGAGGGAGACGCATGAGGTAAGAGATATGGGAACATATGTATATGTATAACTGATTCACTTTGTTATAAAGCAGAAACTAACATAATGTATATAAATGTTAAACCACTATTTTGTACACCTGAAACCAATATTGTACTATACTTCAATTATAAAAAGAAAAACTCTGCTATATACTAATAAAAAATAAAATAAAATAAAGTATTAAGTCCGTAAGAACCCTAGAAATTACATAGCTGCAACCCACTCATTATATAGATAGGGAAACCAAGGCTAAGAAATGAATCAATTGTCTTGAAAACACAGATAGTTAATATCAGAACTAGAACTTGAATTCATGACTCCCAGGCCAGCTCCCCCATGTATTACACCAGTACATTGTCACTCAAAGTGCATCTATGGACCAGTAGCATCAGCATCCCATGGGAGCTTGATAGAAATGGAGAATCTCAGACCCTCTCCCAGGCCTACTGGATCAGAATCTGGATTTTAACAAGATCCCCAGATAATTCATATGTGTATTAAAGCGGGAGATGCTTAGGCTTCCCTGGTGGCGCAGTGGTTGAGAGTCCGCCTGCCGATGCAGGGGACGCGGGTTCGTGACCCGGTCCGGGAGAATCCCACATGCCGTGGAGTGGCTGGGCCCGTGAGCCATGGCCGCTGAGCCTGCGCTCCGCAACGGGAGGGGGCCACAGCAGTGAGGGGCCCGCGTACCGCAAAAAAAAAAAGCTGGAGATGCTCTAGGCTTCCTAATAAATGCTTAATGGGTAAAAAAAAAACTAAAGGAACTTGTCTAGTTAGGAGAATGTGCCTTTGGATACATTAACACTGAAACCATATTGTTACACACCTCTCACTAAATAAATAGCTCCTGAGACTTACTCTGTCCGAGGTGTTGTAAAAACATCAAGAGTAGGTCTTGCCCTCCGGGAGTTCACACGCCCCAAGGGAGTCAGACCCCTTCCCTTCCTCCCACATCCCCCTTCCTTCCTCTGTAGCCTCTCTTTGCTCTTTACCTTCCCAACCCCTCCCACCCCTCATCTTTAACGATTCCACTGCTGAAATCTAATTTCAGAAGCTGTTGGTTTAAGAGCAAAGCATTTTATTCATTTGAAATTCCAATTTCAGAATAGTGATTTAAGATGTTGGAAAATTTTTTCTTTGGCTCATTTCCAAGCAGCTTACATGATAATATCAGCATGACCCTAACACTGTGTATAAAGATGACGGAGGTACGCTGAACACTTTGGGAGGAAATTCTATATGAATATAGTACAGGTTAGTCATACACTTTAGTTGTTGCTTTTGTCTTTTTCTTTTTCTTTTTTTAAAGAAATTTATTTATTTATTTTTGGCCGCTTTGAGTCTTCGTTGCTGCACGCGGGCTCTCTCTAGTTGCGGTGAGCGGGGGCTACTCTGCGTCGTGGTGCGCGGGCTTCTTATTGCAATGGCTTCTCTTGTTGCGGAGCACGGGCTCTAGGTGCACGGGCTTCAGTAGTTGCGGCATGCAGGCTCAGTAGTTGTGACTCGTGGGCTTAGTTGCTCTGTGGCATATGGGATCTTCCCGGATCAGGGCTTGAACCCGTGTTCCCTGCATTGGCAGGCGGGTTCTTAACCAGTGCACCACCAGGGAAGTCCCGCTTTTGTCTTTTTCTAATGGAGTCTTTTCTCTAGGAAGATAAAAATACAGTACTAAGATTGTATTTTTCCCTCAAATATTTAAAGCCAGCCCATCTACTTCTACAATCAAACATTTAGTTTTTTATTGAGAAGCAAAGGGAAATTTTCCAATATCAACAGATTAATTTCATTCAAGAACTTAATAGAAAACAGAGACAATTAAACAGAAATCCAGTAAAGTAACTATTTTCTGGTGAGTAATATGCAGGATGGAGTCTTTACATTAAATAATTGGATCACAGGTAATTGTTGTATGATGATATTCAATTCCTTTGAGGCTTTATATGCCTGGCATTTTAAGTTCGAGTGATTGAAAATATTATACTTCTCTCCCTCTCTCTCTTTTTTTTTTTAATACTCCTTCATAGTCCTGAAAAGCCCTGAGCTCATTTTATTCTTTTTTCCTTCCTTTGTCTTCTCCCTCTTCAAAGATATTCCATGATGATGCTGCTTTTCAAAATCAAGACTGCTTGAACTTGAGCTGAGAGTAATGAAATTTCAATCTTTCATACAATGGCAGCTACATCCTCTTTCTGCTCTCTTGGTGTTGTCAGAATAGCAACTGCCTGGCGTGAACAATAGGACTACTTTCAGTTCTAAGGGACTGGCCATTGCTGAACAGCAGTGCATAGAAATAATCCTTGGCAATCCCCTGGGTGACATTTCTCATTCCTTATCACCCATGCTGCACACAGCCGGAACTTGATAAGACACCCAGAAAGAAGATAATGGCTGCTATCAAGCTGTCTAGGTAGAAATAATAATAATAATCTGTTTAAGGAAAAGCAGCTGTCCTATTGTTTTGGATTTCATGAAATCTCAGAGTCGGATCCTCTCTCCCATGCCAGCCCCATCCCCGGTCCCCATGCCAATCCAATCACTTTGGGGCTTTAATTATGGGCATTTTTTTTCATGATCTTTTGATACAATAGACAAGAATGCATGTAAATATCCCATAATCATATTCAGTCACAGGATAAGGTTAAAGCCTAGAGAAGAAGCATTTTATAGGAAGATTTGGAGGCTGGGAGGGCTTGGCAATGAATATAGGAAAGCCCAGTAACCCTTTTAAAAATATGCACAAAACCCAGAATTATTACTGCAAATGAACAGTCTGGGGATCATTCCAGTCTGAAATCTTAACTCCCCAAATTTCAAAGTCTCAACTTCTCAATGTGAAACCCCAGAGAATTGTGGTTGCCAACAGTGTGGGCTCCATCTATGTTGATTGCTTTTTATTTGTTCTAAACAGAACAGCCCAAAGCTCCGAAGCATCCTGGGTGTAACACCATTGTCCTCCTTTTCTTGGAGCTGGATTGCTCCCTTGGCTGGGACCGAATAGGTGATCACTTTATTTCCCAGTGTTCAGCTACACCCTTGCATTTAACACAGTCTTCTTCACGTAGGGTTGTTGGTGGATGCTATTTCTGTTCTTTATCTGTCCCCGTATCTCTGGCAAAAGAGGTAGGCAGCCATGTCCTTCAGGGTCAAACATACAATTGAAAAGAACAACGTATATCAGCTCCTTTTTCCCTTCACTTGGTACTAAAACACAGCCAAAGCTTTCATGTTCACTTCCAGGCTGGTTGACACCTTCATCCATGAAACGGTCATCTTATAAGCGTCCCACCATTGCAGTGAGCAGAGAGACAGGTTACCTTTGTTTCTCTTTCCTGTGGTCACCATAACAGTGATCACCACCTCTAATTTACCCAGGCTGAACTTCTTTTCTCCCTGAGTCCCCTTTTAGTAAGACATAACAGTGATCACCACCTCTAATTTACCCAGGCTGAACTTCTTTTCTCCCTGAGTCCCCTTTTAGTAAGACATAACAGTGATCACCACCTCTAATTTACCCAGGCTGAACTTCTTTTCTCCCTGAGTCCCCTTTTAGTAAGACATAAGGGCAAAGAGGACAGAGATCTGGACATGATAAGTAGAGAAGCAACCTTAAAGAATCTCCCACTGCTATTCCCACTATTCTGTGCACAGAATCACTCTGTAAGTCCAGGTCTCTTCCTACACAACAAAGCTCACCCAACTGAATCTCTCTCCGTCTTGAATATCCCACTCCATAGAGGCATAACTCAAGTACTAGTTTCTTTCTGGGGCCTTCCTCTAACCCTCTCCCACCTTCTCCCACTCTCCAACAGAATTAGTTACTCATGTACATAGCTGTGTGATAGCCTTTTCCATTCTGCATCACATGTCTTTCTTGCCAACCAGAATGTGAATTCCAAGAAATTGAGTAAATGCCTTTTGATATTTGTATTCATTTCTAGGAAGGCAACTTAGCTAAATGAATGAGGAAATAGGTTTTATATCAGACAGATCTAGATGTGAATCCTAGCTCTGTCATCAACTAGCCATGTGCCCTTGACTTTTCTGGAACTCATTTTACTAATATGTCAAATGGGGCTATTTCATAAAGGTTTTTTAAAGAATTAAGTGAATTAAACTGCATGTATGTAAAATGTTTAACATAATACCGACATGCAGTAAGCTCTCAATAAATGGTAGCTATTATTATGATTGTAATTAACTTAGTATCCCCAGCCATCCCATAGTAGACTATCAACAAATACATATTGAATAAAGTAAAGGAACAAATGAAATACACGCATATATACACAGAACACATACAATCATCCTCCTACTATAAATTGCACTGCTTTCTGCTTATCCGAGCTCTCAAAATGGGATACAGTCTGTCAACCTATGGGGCATATGACAAGGGAAAGAAACTGATCACAAAAGAGTTTGCAGGAATTCTCTTTTCTAGCAGCTTTACTGTAAATGGTGGCCGCAAGGAATCCGCGTGTTTAGCTCTGAGAGTGCTGAATTGGCCCTGGCGACGTCCAGCTGAAAACACAGGTGAGGCACGGGACAAGAGCACGGCGCTTCTCACCCATGACCAGCAGGCCTGCAAAGGGAACAGCAGAGGTGATCGAATCCATGTCCGTTTGCCAGAATGAGTTACGGCAGAATTCAGGAAACAAGGAGATGTGGCCTTGAACTTGTACTTCCTTCTCACAATAGCCTTTTTTTTGCACACATCATTATAAATCGCCTGGTCTCACACCATAAGTGACTTAAAATCCTGGAAGCGTCTGCATTCAGACTTGTCATTTCTCCCCTAAGACACCAAAGGGGTTAATGTCTGGCCAGAAATCAAAGTCTGGCAGCTTCCACCCCACACATAATGGGCATTGTTGTTCCTGAGAGTTGGTCTGTTTTTTCTGGCAGACTATACCGTTTGGAACCACTTCTAAAACAGAAAAGGAAAAAGTCAGTCTGCGTTTTTTAAGTGCACATGCAACGAAGCATAAGGCTGGTCATAGAACTGTTGTTTTGCTAGATTTCCAGGAAAGTTGTTGGCTTACTGTTCACAGAAGATGAATTATCAACGTAAAATCCGTTGACCTCAAAAGGAGTTCATTTATATACATGTATGAGACACACATAATATCCTGAGGTGGTCGCCTTCTCTCAGATATGAAGCAACACAGTACAACTGTATTAGCTGATAAGTGAACTGTGGCTGCCCATCCATCCACATATGAAATCCATTTGTGTGACGTTGTTAATGGGCTCACTCATCAACATTTCCAGGTCAGTTGCAATCTCAGGACCCCTTCGTCACTCCCACCTGATGGGACCCTAGATATTCTCATCTGAAACCACATGAATATATCTCACTACATTAGCAATACAACAAAATCCTGTTACAAAACACCAGATTCTATTCCAATGGGAAGGGCCAAGGAATTTTTTTTTTTAATTTCCTCTGTCATAAACCAAGACTTTTGTATAAACCAAAATCATACACTTGGATGTCAACAGCACATCAAATTGTTATAGACGTTTCTAAATACTTTACTCTTAGTTTCCGTACTTAGTGTGTCCCGGATCAGTAACAAATAGTTTGTGAATCACGCTGGTCCGTGGACCACATTTTGCTGGACTGTGGGCTTAGTTATATTGCTGATCTACCATCTTTTAGATCAGGTTCACAAACTTTTTCTGTAAAGGGCCAGAGAGTGAAAATTTAGGTTTTGCAGACCATACAGTCTCTTGTAACTCCTCAGTTCTGCTGTTACAGTGAGAAGGCAGCCACAGACAATAAGAAAATGAATGGGCATGGCTATATTCCAAGAAAATTGTATTTACAAAAGCCGGTCACAGGCTGGGTTTGGCCCACATGCTATAGTCTGCCAACCCCCAGGACGATGATGACGACAATGATAGCAAACATTTACTAGCCAACTCTTATGCGTCAGGCCCTTTCTATCCTCCCACTATAGCCATGGATTAGGTAACACTGCTTTAATTTTACAAACAATGAAAATGTGACAGCAAGAAATGAAGAAATTATTTCACCTTATTCTGAAAATAGATGGATGGTCCAGGATCCAAACCACAGTCCCTAGGCTCATACTATACCACATATACATAATGGGTGGGATGTCTTTTTCACTATGAATGGAAAATTTTAAATGTCAGGGTCACCTTGGTCATCTTTTTCCCTTTCTGATCTCTCTACCCACCATCCATCTCAGAAGTACCAAGGTCTTGGTGTTCAGTCACTCTGTAGAGTCCCTACAGCACCGGGGCCAGGACTGGATGGTCTCCATCACTCATCCACACACTCACTTACTCACCAAATAAGTGTTGAGGGCTTACTCTGTGCCAGACACTGTTCTAAGCAATGGGGCCATAGCAGTGAATGAAATACACAAAGTTCCTACCCTTCAAATGCTTACATTCTAGTGAGAAGTGGTAGGCAATAAGCAGAGAAATATATATCGTGTTGGAGTGTCAGGGAGTCACGCTGGGAAGAAAAATAAAGCGAAATAAGAAGATAGAGAGTGACAAGATGTTTCTCTTTTATCCATCTCTTGTATCTTTTCTTTACCAACTAAGGTACATAAACTCCAAACAGAGGTATACTGTCAAATACACCTACCAGGTATAAACATATTATATTTATAGGATTTTTCTATCCTATTTTTACCAGTTATTTTCCGCATAATTGTATGGGAAAGGACACCGAGGAAGAAATGAGTACATTCACTTATACTGCAAATATTTATTGAGTGCCTACTTTGTGCCAGGCACTGTTTTTAGAACAAAGAATCCAACAATGAGCAAAATACACAGATCCTTGCTATCATGGGTTTCTATTATGGCCAGAGGAGTTGGAGAATAAACAAAACACATAATAAACACATGTTAGAAGGTGATAAGTACAATGGAGAGAAGAAAAGGCACGGTGGGAGGAGACAAGGAGTACCTGTGGGCAGGGGCCAGGTTGTAATTTTAAGTAGCAAGCAACATTCCTTGATCTGGTAGAATGCCACAAAAACAACGTCTATGCCAACGGCAAGCCCTAGGTTTTAGTTCACCCATTACTACAGTCAGAGTGTCATCAATTAAAAGAAAACACAGGATGTTTTGTGTTGAGTGTTCTATTTAAGTCCATAGAAAGAAATGTTATTCTTTCAAAGTCATTTTTGCCCTTCCCTTTCCCTTGCTTCAGAGAAAAATTAGGGGCTGGCAGCTGAAACAATGTAGGGATGGGAGAGCAGAAAGGAAGGAAAAACTAAGGGCCTGCATTCACGCTGGCTGACTGTTTTAACAAGGATGTAGCTGTGACCCAGCCCTCCTGGGTCCCCAGACAGCCTTGTTAAGGAACCCACAAAAACAGAGCTGGCAGACACCAAGCATTTTCCATTAAGCATAGAGATCACTTTTTTCAAAACATAATGAGATGTTAATATAGATTTGAATTTTAATCAGATCCAACTTGGGAACAGAGTGTTTTTCTGTAAATGTGAAATACTTCTAGGCTTTTAGGAAAATGTCATCCTTATAAAGGATAACTACTGTTTTACATATAAAACTGCCATTCTTCATTGGTTTTTCAGGAAAGAGAAAAATACGATAATAAAACAAAACATTGCCACAAAGACTTCTTACTTTCTTGTGAACGTTAATTGTTTCTGAGGATACTTTTTTTTTTTTTTTTTTTTTTTTTTTTTATGCGTTACGCGGGCCTCTCACTGTTGCGGCCTCTCCCGCTGCGGAGGACAGGCTCCGGACGCGCAGGCTCAGCGGCCATGGCTCACGGGCCCAGCCGCTCCGCGGCACGTGGGATCCTCCCAGACCGGGGCACGAACCCGCGTCCCCTGCATCGGCAGGCGGACTCCCAACCACTGCGCCACCAGGGAAGCCCCGATACTTTTTTTTTTTAATAATTCTTACATACTAGGAAGAATGCTTATAGGCTTAAGGCAAGAATTAGGGGGGTTTCAGTTAATAAATTATGAAAACAGACATAACAAATCTATTTCTTGATAATAATAGTATTAATTTAAGAAGGGTATACAATCAGTAAGAGTGGATTCTAATCCACATCTCTCTATTTCTAAAATCACACCTTAGCCTAAACATTTTCCCTTTTTACTTTTTTCATTTTCCTCTGTTTTCCCCCAAAGTCTTCCATGGCTGTGTACTTCTTTTACAATTAAAAAAAAAAATTATCTTTTGGAAAATTATTGTTATATATGCATTACACTTAGTTTAATAACTAATCACCAATCAGTTTATTCTGTAAACCTCAGAATAAAGTCCTCTGGGATGTGATGGGGCAGGCTAGGTCCTGGGGGTCACTATCACCTCCCTTGGATAAATCAAGCTTTTTTCCGCACGACAAGTCTATCCCGCAATCCATTGGTCAAACAAGGAATAGGAACTCCCCGCCCCCAATCCACTTCCTACCTACTCCCCTTGAGATCAAAAACACAATGTCAGAGCCAGCAGCTGGTGGAAGTCAGGAGGCTAGGGACAAGAATTTCCTAAACGCCCTGCATTCAAGCTGACATTCATATTCCATAGCGAAAAGAGAGGTGAGTTCCACTGAACCCCTGTGTTCGGAGGAGGGGCCTTTCCTGAAAGCTTGATATTTTCCATCTGTGCATATATTTGGACGTCTAAATGTGTGTTTATAACACACAATCCTATTCTTAAACATCCAGAGTCATAAGACAAATGCATTGGAGGGAGGGGCATTTATTTACTCTATTAAAGGATTTTTCACATTAAAATATAAATCCTTATTGCATTCTTTGCAAAGTAAAACTCTGAGATGCCATTTTATTTTCCTAACCCAGACAGAACACACAGACTGAGAATATAAACAAGGGTAACTAGGGCAAAGGGGAAGGGGAGTGTACACAGACAGGTGTTCTGAGAAGCCCCTCTAAAAACGACCAGCCCCAAACATCCTAAATAGATTTCCATTTATAGAAATTAAATGTATCCATTTTTTAAATCGCACATATCATCTATAGGAAGATCGACCCAGTTAGTAAACTTGAGTATTTGTATCGGTGAAAGACAACATGGGCCTGTGGGCGCCAGGTTTGGGGTGCATTAGAAGCACTTGGAGTGGTTTTCAACTTGAGCGATTTCAGCCCCACAGTTGAAAATTTTGATTCCGTGGATCTGAAGGGGTCCAGACATCAGCATCTTAACAAGTCTTCCCTGCAGACCCGTCTACCAGGCTACACAGCTCTTTAACATAACGTTTTTGGTTTATAACATGTATTTGGTTTAAAATTAAAAGGGGCTCTGGTACTCCTCTGTTGAAAGCTTCTCTCGTAAGCCTTGGCCCTATTTTTGTACTACCTTACCCATTCTCTGTATTTCTAGTACTGCAATTTCTGATACAGGATTTCAGGTGAAGATCAAGAGATACCTCTAAGAAAAACAAGAAAATGAAAACCATTATCCTTTCTTAATGCTCATTAACAAATGACTCCTATGCACTGTCAGTCAGCTGGGTCTACAGTAACAAAATAGCGCAGTGTGGGTGGCTTAAGAAACAGTCATTCATTTCTCACAGTTCTGGAGGCTGGGCAGTTCAAGATCAAGGTACCAGCCCATTTGGTTCCCAGTCTCTCTTCCTGGCTTGCAGATAGCCAGCTTCTTGCTGTGTCCATACATGGCAGAGAGGGAGAGAGACAGAGACAGAGAGACATGGAGCGGGGAGAGCACTCTGGTATCTCTTCCTCTTCTTATAAGGTCAGTAATCCTATCATGGGGGCCCCAACCTCAAGACTGCTTCTAAACCTACTTACCTCCCAAAGGCTTCACCTCCAAATATCAGAACATTGGGGGTTAGGACTTCAACATATAAATTTTGGAGGAACACAAACATTCAGTCCCTAACATACGCAAGGATAAACTTTATACTCTTCAGAGGAGAGGCCATGAGCACCAGTCTACACATTAATACATCAAAGTCATTGCTCCTCTCAAATGAGTCCTTGGAGGTGAGAAAGTTAACTTATTTGAGAGAATGTAAATCAATCTTATCCCCCCCAAAAAAGATGCTGATGTCAGTTTCTACCATATTGATAGTCAAGCATTTGTAGAAACATAACAATGACAAAGAATGAAATTCAAGAATCTAGCACTCAAGTTGTTTGTTGTTTACTTGGTAGTAATTGCTTGGTTAGTGGCATTGCTGGTTCAAAGTGAAGTAGTAAAGAATGAATGAAATTATCCAATCACTATTTAATTCTGTAATTCTGTCCATAAATTATCCACTCTACTTCATGTAACTGTCTTTCCTATTTCGTTTTTTTCTCTTACTTCAGACAGACATTCTATACTACCTATTTTATAAAAGTGCTACACAGACTGGTAAACTTGAAAAGTATTTCTATTTAGACATGCCAAAGACAGTTTTCTTTTTTTTTTTTTAATTAATTATTTTGGGGCTGTGTTGGGTCTTTGTTGCTGTGCACAGGTTTTCTCTAGCTGCTGCGAGGAGGGGCTACTCTTAGTTGCAGTGCGCAGGCTTCTCATTACGGTGGCTTCTCTTGTTGTGGAGCATGGGCCCTAGAGCATGCGGGCTTCAGTATTTGTGGTGCGTGGGCTCCGTAGTTGTGGCACACGGGCTTAGTTGCTCCGCGGCATGTGGGGTCTTCCCGGAGCAGGGATCAAACCTGTGTCCCCTGCATTGGCAGGCGGATTCTTAACCACTGTGCCGCCAGGGAAGTCCCAGGACAGTTTTCTTCTTCTCCTATATTTCCGCTAGTTAGTACTTAAAGAGGCTAACGAAAGAGGGTATATTCTATCATTTTATTATCTGCTTGCTCCCCTGCAGCCATCACTGGAAAGATTCTGAGCACAGATGCGCTATCGGATCTGTACTCCTAGAAATGAGGAGTTTGTGCAGTGAATAGCAGTTACATTCTAATTATATTAATTCAGACTGCAATTTCTTTGAAATATAAAGGACCTGCTGTCATGATGGTGTGGACAATGGAGGCTGAACATGTCAACGACATGACAAATTCCTCGAATGGAGTGCCAGATGTATTGTTGCCCAGGATTCTTTTCTGAGAGCAAATTCAGCAAGCACTATCAGTGTCAACTCTGGAGCAAGGAATTGGTTCATTTGTTATCTTTCCAAGTTGCAGGTACATCTGCCAGAAGAGCCTGCCAACGGATGAAATGGTAATTAAAATCATTTCCGTGGTTGGAGGAGTGATTCAGAAATTGTTCCTCTTTCCTTTCTTTCTTTTCCTGTGCAAGGAAAGAATTTTGGTGAATACTGATATCAATTTGCCAAGGACAATCCTAGAATTATGTGATTCACTAGGGCCTCGCTGCCCACTTTAGCGCTTGAACATCTTTACTGGGATTGGTCGTTAAGATTTTCTAACAGAGTTTTAAAGTTCTGTTCTTTGCTAGTATCATACCATCCCGTCTTGTAAAAGTTCTTTGCAGATGTTCACAAAATCAAAAATGGGTCAAATACACCTAACAGTATCACTCAATTCACACACACACACACACACACACACAAAAGGTATATTGTATCTCTTCCCTATGCCAGTTACTGTGCTAGAATAAATAGTGGGTAATGGTGATAGATTAAAAAAATATTAAAGTTGCTAAATCATATAATATAATACAGAGGCTAGTTTTGTACCTGCCTCTAGTAGTTACTCAACAAATAGCAGTTTTACTTTCTCTTTCTCTTCTGTGTCCAGAAAGAGACACTACTTTGTAAATATCCCCATGTTTACACGTCATCATCACAACGACAACAAAACCAACTAGCATTTATTTTATCCTTACACACTTGTGCTGTTTTATTCCTATTACACTGAGGAAGCTGAAGCACAGAGAAGTAACGTGGCCAAGCTGACAAAACTAGGAAGGACCAGAACTGGAGATTTGACCCAAGCATCTGAGTCTCAAGGCCTCGAGCTTAACCACGTTACGGTAATGTCACATGACCCCATGTAAATAATTGAACTGCAATAATTTTCTCAGACTATGCAGTAGCCTACTAATTAATCAGTTTGTATTTTAATATTCACTTGCTGGCTCTGTTTTTCAATTCTTCCTCCTTTCCTCCTCCCTCCTTCCTTCTTTCTTTCCTGCTCTTATGTCTATATAAACAGCCGCTTCTGTTTTTCTGGCAACAAAGCAAGGTTTTCTACCATCCTCAGAGACTCAGGGGAATCTTTATAACCGTCAGTAAGTGGAAAAGTGTTTTAAGAGAAAATGTTAAACCACGACAAGAATTACTTTCTTCAAATCAAAACAGCAAAATAGTGTAGATTTACAGACATTAGTAACCTAGAAATTTACCAATGAGTTATTAGCATATATATATGTATATTCATATATATACATATACAATAGAGCATTGAAACATATCAAATATGCTTAAATTCATGAGGTCTTAGTGATATTAACAATAAAAGCAAAAACAACAGCTTCTGTTCACTTTAGAGGATACCAGAGAGAAACAACTCATTACTCTGCAAACTGGTAGATAAAAGAACAAAGCATTTGTCCTGGGTTTATTATATGAACTTTACTTCATATAACCAAATAGGTTATGAGGGGAAAGTTTCTCCTTGTAGAAGGACCCCTGTCAATAAAATAAAAAGAAATCACTGATGGATACAGGCCATTATATATTTGTCAAAACCTATAGAACGTACAACATGAAGAGTGAACCCTAATGTACACTATGGACTTTGAGTGACAATGACGTGTCAGTTTAGCTTCACTCATTGTCAAAATGTGCCGCTTTGGTGCTGGATGTTGATAGGGAAAGAGGCTGAGGCTGGTGAGAGAGACAGGGGAGAAGGAATAGATGTGTATTTTCCACTCAATTTTGCATGAATCTAAACCTGCTCTAAAAAATAAAGTCTATTATTTTTAAATTGTAAAATCAGGATATCGCAACTTTGCAATAGCTAATGAAACAATGGATCTAAGCAAAACTCCTCAATAATTGATAACATGACACACGCACAAATACATTTCTACTGATGGAAATATATACTACAATTTATGACATAGTCTTGCTAAAAACATGGAACCAGAATCTAATAAAACCTCTACCTTTACCTATAAATGTATAGGAAGTGCAAAGTATAAGACAATATATGTACTTGAGAACACCTCAAGGAACAGAATCAAGACAATTCGGACTGTTATCAGACTGTTAGAAAATTTCAGGGAAAACAGTCTCATTTCTTCAACCAAAAATCCTAAGAAAAAAATTAGAGTTGAAGGAGGACCCAGCAGACTTAAAGAGACTTTAGCTACTCACAAGCAATCGCAAGGCATGACCCTTGTTTGGATCTGAATTCAAACAAACTTTTAAAAAACAGATTATAAGACAGTTGGGGATAGGTGAATGCTGACTGCATATTTCTTTTTTTTTAATGAATTAATTTATTTAGTTTTGGCCACGTTAGGTCTTCGTTGCTGTGCACGGGCTTTCTCTAGTTGCGGCGAGTGGGGGCTACTCTTTGTTGCGGTGCAAAGGCTTCTCATTGCGGTGGCTTCTCTTGTTGTGGAGCACAGGTTCTAGGCGCGCGGGCTTCAGTAGTTGTGGCACGCAGGCTCAGCAGTTGTGGCTCGCAGGCTTTGTTGCTCCATGGCATGTGGGATCTTCCCAGACCAGGGCTCAAACCCGTGTCCCTTCGTTGTCAGGCAGATTCTTAACCACCATGCCACCAGGGAAGACCCCCATATTTCTTGATATTAGGAATTATCGTTAATGTGTTAGGTGTTATAAAGTCATTGCAGTTATTTTATTTTAAAGAATCCTTATCTCTTCGAGACTCACATTGGAAGATATACAGATGAAATGACCTGATGTCTGGGATTTGTTTCAGAATACATAATGGGGTGGGGTAGATGTCAGTGAAGCAGACTGATCCTGAGTGAGTGATGTCAAATAAGCATAGAGGTCCATTTTACTATTTTTTCATGTTCTTTTTGCATGCATTTGAGATGTTTTATAATACAAGTTTGTATAACTTATAAATTTACTTAACCTGCCCAAGCCTGTTTTCATTTGTAAAACAGAAATAACATTATCAAGGGCAAGAGTAACATCTCCTTACAGGTTTCTTGGGAAATTTAAATTATGGATTAAACACGTGGCTCACTATAGATATTAGAGAAATATTTTAGGGACTCAGGTTGACGCACTTACTATTGAATTGACTGGCCTAAGCTTAGTGGAGTTTCCACACTGTCCCTGGAATGTAGTAAGACTAGGAAGGCTTAGGAAGGGACAAGAAGAGCTTACGCCCTCAGCTGCCACCCTTTGGGCACCACAAACATGCTGGTTGGAGTTGTTCATTTTTTTTTCAACTTCAGTCTTGTACCCAGTTACAGTTATTAGATTTGCTGATACTGAAGCACATGTAGATACCCTGGTTTTGCTAAACATTTATTCAATTCTAGGCAATCACAGGTGCAAGGAGAGAGTGAAAATACACCACATCTCCCTAAGCCATTTACTCTGGCTCCACCCACACTTGGACAGGCAGTTTTCTTTGATGAAATACCAAAAGTATCAGATGACCTTCAAAACTAAGTAATGCTAAACTCACCAATTTCCCCAATTCATCGTGATCATTCTCTTTTTGCTTTGCATCCCCATTCTACTTATCCTCACAAACCCCTAAGAGACCAAAGTTTAAAGGAAAAAATTTACAAAAGTGAAGAACAGGGGTTCAGAAGCCAGAAAAGATTAGATTGCACCCAAAAACAAATGGTTTGCTTTCAGAGATGACATGCCCTGGGTAGGAATTCTTCTGGTTAGTTTTTCAATAGCTGAATTTTTTGGCTCTCTGGGTCCTGCTGGAGACTTGAGTTTGTCAAGAGCTGAATCTGGACTTTCTCCAGCTCATGGCTGCATGTCAATTCATGTGATTTCTAATAAAGCCAATTTTTATTTTTCTAACTCACTTCCAACTCTCAAATGTAGCTCCAAAGAAAACAGAAAGTAATTAAAATGTCAACACTTCCCTGAAAAGGAACATAAACTCTCTTTGGATTTTCTTCCCACTGGAAACATTGCTTTTCTCCAAGGCACCAGCCCCATGCGTGATAACCAGCAATCACTTATAGCAGAGCCGGTTGATGGGCAACACACATAAATCCCCCTATTTCCATTACCTTGTTTGCATTTCTTCTTCTCCCTTGCCATTTTCCTAATGGAGAGATCCTATAAATGAAGTACTTAAGTCTGTCTCTCATAACGGACTAATATCTACTCCATTGTAATATATCCGAATTTTATGCAATGAAATAAGCTCCAGCAGCAATAAGCTATTGGATCTAACGTGAATAAAGTAATGTGGAGCCTAACAGCTTATTATTCAGTGCAGTGCAATAAATTAACTGAGCACCATTTTGCATAATGGGAGCCTGATTATTTCTTTTACCTTCATTTGGGTTGGTTCAGATGGATTATGACTCTCTACAGGTTTACGTGAAACAACTTCTCTTTTCAATGTATTATATTAAAGGATGAAATAAGGGGGGGGGGGGACATGGGTCATGATTTTGTGTTTTGTAAGGTTAGTCCTTCAAAAGAGATTTCCCCATTGAGAGGAAAATTTTGTGACAGTTGGCCCAAGAACTGCGATGTTCAATTTGGGAGAAAAATGTTCATCTCGCACCCCAGCCCCTTTCCCACTTTCTTCCCATAGATTCCTGCCGATTCCTTGACTCAATTTTGAAAAGTACTTTTAGTGGAACTCTTGATTCCTTCTTTCCAGTACATCCCCGACCCTAGCATCTCTCCTCCCCACACCCAATTACTTAGCACTTTGGTGCACATGTCGGGCTGACTGTCACCATCAACAGTGAGTCCAGAGGCTCCATCTAGGACCACAGCCCCACTTACCACCAAAGGTCTTCAAAACACATCAAAGTGTATGAAAACACATGCCAGCATTAAAGGCTGCTGCAAGTGGTCACAACCATCATGTTTGAGAACTGAGCACGAATCAAGCAACTGTCTAATCTTTATAGCAACTCTATCATGGGTACCATCTTCCCAATTTAACAAGTGGAAACTGAGTCTCATAGAGATAACTTCAAAGTCTGTGTGACGTTACATTATTTGCTGGGAAAAAAAAATGTTAGCAAAGTAGTATCTCTATGTTTCTGCATCACTGTCAAGGAAAAAGCAACTCAAAGTGGGTATTCCATTGGCAGTGAGGCTAAACCTTCATAATCATGTAGGTGGAGTTATTCTTACAGTACTTAAAATAGGATAAATACGTGGTCTGCTGATTTTGCTTTTTACAGAGACATTTGTAGTCTTTCCTGGATTATAAACCGCTTGAGGCCAGGACATTTATTTCTATATTTATAACAGGACATCAGTGTGGTATGGTGTTTGAGGCAGAAAACCCCAGGTTTCAATTTGGACTGTACTTACTACTAACTGTAGAGTGAGTTCCAGTTGGTTTAATTCAAAAGTAGGTAAATATACTACATAGAGTTATTGGAAAGGTTAAATGAAACAAATTACGTAAACAAATAGCCCAGGAAAAGTAATCAATACATTCTATTTCTCTATATCCACCCCACCCCTAGTATCTAAGCATCAGTTTTCCATGCACGGAGATATTCCATGGAAATGTCAATGGGACATGAAAGTGTTATGACTGAAAGACACCCTGATTGAAACACTTCTTCCATTATTTTCTCTTACAAGTATTCATTTCACACACATTTAGCCATCTCACCAAAATGAGATTTTTAAAAGATGATTTTAATCTAAAACTAGGAGTAATAAAGTGAATAAAGATACTTGGCATTCGTACCTACAGTTCTTTTCTTCTAATTCCTCCTTTCTTATTGCTTCACTTCTTTTCCCCAGGTTGTGACAGTAAATGCTGCTGATAATATAAGAAAGCTCCAGATCAAGATCAAGGACATATAACTTTAAACTTTTATCTCCTCACTTCTTTGACATGAAACTCTCCTTTTGTTTGAGGGGGAAAAAGACCTAAGTAAAATAGCAAAAGGTGAATCTTGAGTTTTTCAAAAATTTAAGGAAATTGGAGAAAAAATGAATGACAATCTTGTGAACAAGAAAAAAAAATACATGGCAAAGCCTTGTTTTATTATAAGTGGCTTCAAGCTTTAAAGACACATAAGGAGGGGGACACTGTTTGCTGGAAATAGTTTCACTTTGTTGGGGTCTGAATGAAATGTTTGATAAAAATTATTATTTTAATAAATGACAGTTTATTTCATCTTTGGCTTATGATATCCTTTCCTCTGGAGAGCTCACAGAATTTGGTACATTTCTTTGAGTTATAACAACAGCATTATTTGACAGAATTTGAGTTGATAAAATGACAGCTCAGAGAGGTTAAGTGAAATATACAGGATCACACAGCAAATTAGTGACAGAAATTCAATAATTTGGAATTAAGAGAGTGCAGAAGCTTTACAATGAGAAAACAGAGGTAAGTTGCTGGGTAGAACAGTTTGCTTGAAGACAGAAACTTTGTCCTTGAATCTTTCTCTCCATACACTAAAGGAATACATAATCTCATCGGAGGTGGGGAGCAACGGGGCATATGTGAGATAGTACTTTGCCTAGAAAGCTGGCAAGGAGTACAAAGGTAATGCATAAGATGAGCTTTGACAAGTGGGTAGGACTTCCCACGGACCACACTGTGGACTGGGAGTGGGGAGGGAAGGCATTCCAACCAGATGGGAGAGCCGTGCAGCAGCATGAAAACATGAGTGTAGACGACCTGTGTTGTGAAAGCTGAAGGGGGGCTGTAGACAGAGCCTTTATAGCCCCTAAATTCATATATTGATACCTAATCCCCAATATGATGGGGTTTGGAGGTGGGGACTTTGGGAGTGATTAGGTCATTACTGCCCTAACAGGAGATGTGGTATATATGACTACTACCCAGCCACACAAATGAATGAAATCTTATCATTTGTGGCAACGTAATGGACCAAGAGGGCGTATGCTAAGTAAAATAAGTCAAACAGGAAAAGACAAACACTGTATGACTTCACTTATATAGAGAATCTAAAAACCAAAAGAATAAACAAAACAAAATAGAGAGACTCATGTGCACAAACTAGTGTGGCCAGAGGGGCGGAGGCTACTAGGGAGTGGGCAAAATAAGTGAAGGGGATTAAGAGGTACAAACTTCCAGTTATAAAAGAAATAAGTCACTTGCCCTCCCCACCATGTGAGGACACAGTGAGAAGACAGCCAGACAACGATGAGTCAGGAAAAGGGCCCTCATCTGACCATGCTGGTGCCTCGATCTTGTATTTCCCAGCCTCCAGACCATGAGAAATAAACATCTGCTGTTTATAAGCCACCCAGTCTATGGTATTTTGTTACAGCAGCCTGAACAGACTGATACAAGGGGGTAGTAAGTAGATCCCGATCAGGTTTGCATTTTGGAAAGATGAATATGGTGAGAGTAAAGGATGGAGCTAAAGTTGCGAATAGAGAGGCCAGCCAGTGAGCCCTTACAATCATCAGGGGGTTCGAGCCATCTCTGTGATGCTCACTTAGTTTAGCTCAGCAGTGTGGATTCTGGGTGGCTGGCCAGGATCATTCATCAGAGGTGGTCCTTATTCTTGCATATCACCCGCTTGTCCCATTAAACCACGTTCACATCTCAGCAAATTCCAGAGTGTGTTATATACCTTTGGGATTACTCAAAGCAACAAATCAGTAGAAGCCATAGTTGAAAAGAAAGTAAAACTAAGAACAGGATACAAAAGCACACCAATTTATGAACGGGTGAAAGAGAAGAGGAACCCATGAAGACTACCTAGAAGGAAAAGCCAAAGAGGAAGAAGGAATTTCTAGAGCTAAAAGATGGAAGTCGAGAGAGGAGAAGTTGGGCTTCCCTGGTGGCGCAGTGGTTGAGAGTCTGCCTGCCGATGCAGGGGACACGGGTTCATGCCCCGGTCCGGGAAAATCCCACATGCTGTGGAGCGGCTGGGCCTGTGAGCCATGGCCGCTGAGCCTGCGAGTCCAGAGCCTGTACTCCGCAACGGGAGAGGCCGCAACAGTGAAAGGCCCGCGTACCGCAAAAAAAAAAAAAAAAAAAAGAGAGAGGAGAAGTACATCAGACACAGGGGAAAAAAAGGTCATGAGCACCAAGTGCTGGGAGGAGGCCACGTGAGCAGACAAATGGGGGAAAAGTCCCTGTCTACCTAAATGGAGACTGTGGGGTCATTGCTGGACCTTGACAAAAACACTTTGTGTGGAATAAGAGTACAGAGGTCCTTTTACAGGTAAATTGGGGAAGTATAAAGGGAGACAGACAACATAAATGAGTATCTTTTTAAGACATTTAAGTTATGAAAAAGGAGAGGGAGGGTCTATAGATGGAAGGGCTTGTAGAACTAAGGTAGGGACTTTTTTCATTTTATTTTTAAACAACATAGAGCTTTGAACCTGTTTAAGTCACGAGGGTAAGAAGTCTGGGAAAAGGATATAGTCAGGGAATGTTCTAACCGACAGAAATATAATTGCCAGAAATGAACGCTTTGGGTGGGCCAGGAGATGGATACCAGTAAGTTAAAAAGGGAGAATTAAAAAGGGGAATTTCATCAAAAGAAGCAAGGCGACCCCTAATTTCTGGTGATGATATATAGCAGAGCACACGTGGAAATAACCCTTTAGACTCTAAAGTATCGGAAGCATCCACCATCAAACCTCAGCTACATCTCTTGGGAGCAATGTCACCCTTGACCAAGTAAATACTTCACCTCTCTAAGACTCAGTTTCCTTATCCATAAATAGTGACAAATACCCCTACCTCAATGAGTCATATGAGCGTGTCCATCTTACCACTTCCTATATTTTCCCAGCTTTATTTTTTCTCCCTAATGCTTACAACCTTTTATTTATCTTGTTTATCATCTATCTCTCCTATTAGAAGGCAAAACCAGACAAGAGTGGGGATTTTTGTTCACTGCTATATCTTCAGCAGCACAGCACCTGCACATAGTAGGTGCTCAATAAATAACTGTTGAATGAATAAATAAATGAATGGTTATGACGTTGCAGAGCAGTTTCTCAACTCTGACACTGTTGACACTTGGAATCAGATAATTTATTTGTTTGGGGGCCTGTCCAGTGCTTTGTGGCATGTTTAGCAGCATCATCGACCTCTAACCAACACATGCCAATCGCACTCCATCCCCAGTTGTGCAAGCAAAAATGTGTCCCAACATTGCCAGATACCCCCTGATGGACAAAATTTCCGAGGTGAAAACTTATGCTTTGGGAGTCAGTGCTTTAAAATGCTTGTTTTTAATATTGTTAGAATTATTGTTAAAATTGTTAGAATGGAGGAATAAAAAATGAAGTAACACTTGGTCTCCAAATTCTCCCACAGCCTGCTTAATTTGAGGTGGAGAAAAATACTGCTGCTGAGATGAGTATTGGCTTCACAGCACAGTGACATTTTAGTTATTTTATCAAGAAGCATGTTTAGAAGAAAACAGTTCATAAATCAAGAAAGTGCTTCCTTAGTCTCTCACCTCTTCGTTGCATGTGACATATTTTCTTCCTTGTCACCTCTCTGGACAAACAATAACAACACAAATAATTATCCCTACCCACTTAGTCTGTTATCATCAAAGTTAATAATGTATGAGACAGAATTTAAGAGCCAACACTTTAAAGAGAAAGATGTCTCCACCTCCACATTCTAATTAAGAAAGGATTATAAAAAGCCAGAAGATACAGCTCAAGTTTTCCTTTTCGGGATTATCTCTCCCTTCAGATTTTCCATTTTACCACCCATTCCTTTGCTTTGAACAGAGATCAACTGTCTTGTACTCAAATGGCTAATAGTGACCTTTCAGAAACATGAGGATTTCATAAAATGGGGAATGTTCCAAAAATTGCTTTTGGAAGCATAAAAAAAATAATGCCATAAAAAGACCCAGAAATGACTTGGCTGCAGGTTCTCCCCCTACGTACAGACTCCACGAACTGGGGAGCAGTGTCAGACCAACAGAGAACCCATGGTTAGGGCAACCCTATGTCTGAGTCTGCCTGAAATAGTCCCGGTTTATGCCTGCTATCCCAGGACGGTAATTAATTACTAGCAGCCTCTTGCATTTTCAAAATGTCTGCGTCTGGATGTGACGTATAAAGTCACCTTCACACGGAGTTAATGAGCATTTGATTTGCGCACAAAAGAAAGGCAACATCGAGAACTGGCTGGCTGTTTCCTTTGTCTGGACCCTGAGCACACCTCAGACTTTTCTCAGCGCTCTGGCAGCCTAGCTGCTGGGAGAGAACTTTCTGTAGCACAAGCTCAAAGATGAACTATCTATGAGTCAATAAATGAATCAGTCCACCCAACTTATTGATCTGTGTATCACTTATCTCCCCAGTCCCAGGAAAAGTGAAATGGCAATTAGATGGTCATGTCCCAGAGTCTGGCAAGTAGATGATCACGTCCCAGATCCTAACTGCTCAGGATTTCCAGAAGGCACTTAGATTCAAGGCCAAGTGGGGTGAGAGTTAACTCTCACCAGCCTGGCCTCAGATTCCTGAGCCTGTTAAAAGGGCCCCAGACTGCAAGGTGCCAGCCAGAAGAGCCCCTTGATAAGAACCTCCTTGCCCTGTAGCCCAATCCCCCCAATCCCCCTCAGATTAGGGGAGGGCTGATATTTAGAGATAGCCAACTGACCAAGAATGTCCCACCATGTTGCTAGTAAGATAAGCCTTTGTTTTTCAGGACCAAGAACACAGCTTAAAAGATTACACTAGAATCAGGGGTTAGCCCCATAACAGTACACCCACTCAGATCAGGCGTCCCGGTCCTCAGTAGAGCTGGCCCTCGTTCCAAAGCCAAGCTGAGGAGGAGAGGAACTGAGAACTCAGGAACAGCTAAAAGGTAGCCTAGGATTAGACGATATCTGCTAGGTGGCCACCAAGCCTTTCCATGGCCTAGCAGCCCTGCTACCCCCGGCTGCAACTCTCATCATTCATCCCCTCAAACCCCAGAATGAACCGCTTTCCATTTCTCAGATATGTTATAGTGCCTCTCCTCTTAGTGCCTTTGCACTTAGAGTTCTTTAGAACACACCACAGCCTCTAATCTGCATTTTACTCATCCCTCAAGTCTCAGCATAGACATGATGTCCTCCAAGGAACCCTCACTGAACCCCCCAAATTGGAATTATGGAGTCCCTCCTAAAACATCCGTTTTGTATTTCCCGCTATCAACGGACTCATCACTCTTGGTTTTAACTGTCTATTTATCTATAACCACTACTCAATTATAACCCCTTTGAAGTTAGGAACTGTGTCTTGTTCCTTGCTCTCTCTTTTTCCCCAAGTAACACATGCAATACCTGGTATGTAGCAGATACTCAACGAACATATTTTGAATGAATGAATGATCAGTTTTACTTGGTGGCAGGGACTGTGGAGCCTAATGGCATGAATAATGACACCTGACAAGTAAGTAAGCACTTAAAAAACATGGTATAGAGAACACACAATATTTCCATTACCTTGTTATTTATGTGTCAACTACCATGTGCCAGACATTTTACTTGCAAAGTTATTGTGTTAAATTAGATAATGCACATATCTGATGTTTAATAAACAGCAGCTGATGTTGTTATATTACTTAGCTTCACTGCAACCCTGTGATATAAGTATTTATGATCTGCCTTTTAACACTTGAGGGAACTGAGCCTCGGAATGGCAATGTCAAGATGTTAATAATATCTAACTAAATAATAACTTCCTGACTCTAAAATCCAAGATCTTTAACTATAGAATTCAGCCTCTCTGTGAAATGAAAGGGTGGGAGGGAGGGAGGAATGAAGGAGGGAAAGGAAGGAGGGAGGGAAGAAGACAGGAAGGGAAGAAATAAAGAAGGAAGGAAGAAAAGAGGATTGAAATAATTTTTCTTTTAACTCTGCCTAACTTTTATCCTTGCAGAATTCTTCAAACAATATCATTGCATTTCTTTCCATATAGCACCCAAGCTCCACCTGTCACAGTTATGATTCATGAAGAAATATTATAAAGATGATCAAAATCCCTGATTTAACTGAGCTGTGACATCGCTCGGACATCATAACCAGCGTGAAGCTCTGTCCACACTGACTCTTCTGGCCAATGTCCTTGCTGGGCACATTCTGCATCTGTCGGCTTTGCCCTGACTCTGGTCTCTCTGGCTTGCTGGTGTGAGTCCCCTCATCCTGTGGAAGATGCTGAGTCAGAATGCTCAGCCAATTACTTTGACAAATTGAGGTTAAGGATCTATATGAAGAGTCATAAACGCTTGCAGGGTGGTAGGGGAGGAGGGGTCATCAATTAGCTGCTTAAACCCAGTTTACAAACAGCCTTTCTCCATAGATGACAAACAGGAAAAACAGATAAGATCTAAACACTCTCTAACATCTAGTGGCTGTCAGAAATTTATCAGGTCAGATCAACGCCATCTCTATTCGCCTCCAAAAAGAGAAAACCGCTAACTAAGAAAATGCTTCCCCATCAACAATATAATCCAGAGAACTCAGAAAGACTGTATGTGAGACTATATGTGGAAATGTTCTTGGATGATTCAAGAATAACATACGGCATCTGATGTAACCATCCTGGTCAGCCTATACAACCATATTTCTTCCTTCATTGAACACATACTAGGTGCCAGGCACTACATTAAACTCTAGGATTAAATTATAAACTATATAGAAATGATATATGCCCTCATGGACCATATAGTCTGGTATGAAAACAGATAATTGAATAAGCACAGAAATATATAAACGAGTATAAACTATAATATTCCTCTCAAAGAAAATAATCAGTTTTTTAAAAAAAATTATTATATAATGAATACACTTTAGGAAAGAGGTGTAATTAAAATTTTGGCTATAATAACCAAAAAGTTACCAATAGGTCCCCAAAAGATAAAGCTTGCTGGGTTGATGAAAATAAAGTTATTTCTAAATGTAGGCTTGTCCAGTAAGAAAGGCTACTTTCTCATGTATTTCTTTCCAAGAAGAAAGTGATGTAACAAATCATTGACACTTATGGCTACTAAACGTTATGTATTTATTTTGTGAGGATCAGTGAAGTACGAATACTCATTTTATTTCAGAGAATTATGAAACTTTAGAGTTGGGAGAAGGTTTTGAAATTAAATCCTATTCCCCCTTATAGTTTCACAGATGAGGAAACGAAGATCCAGAAAAAGCAAGTGACTTACTCAACATCACAAGAATATGTGTAAGAGCTAGAAGTGAAACTTGGGTTTCCTCATTCAGGGTTCTTTCCTCCAAACCAAGTTGCAATAAACCCTTTACTTTTTTGTAAGGATGCTAATTACCAAAGAGGTCATGGTTTACTTTTTTAAAAAAATTCCCTCTCTCTCTCTCTCTCTCTGTCATACACATACACACACACACACACACACACACACACACACGGAGCAATAAAAGAATATGCTTAAGGCAAAAGCTATCAACTAAATAGTAATCTAGTGTTACACTACTACTGTTACATAGCAGACAGAAAAAAATATGTGTTCTTTGTTAATTCAGTCCCTGAAAGAAGCTTTCAGACAAAGCCCAGTTGATTACTCCAGATTCTTCGCTGTCTACTTGTGGGTTTGTTTGATTTTATACAGAAAATGGTTTAGTGTTTAAACATAAAAGCCTGAGTTGAACAGACCGGAACTTTTTCAAGGACTCGAAAAAAATATTACAGTATTACACTTAGTCTTTGACAAGAAATATTTTTTCCAAGGTGGCATTCATGTACATTCCATACTGTGGTTATTCAGAGTTTGCCTTAGCAACTTGATTTATTTTACATACTCAGTTATCATAAGCTCAGACAATTAAGAAAAAAAGACAAGGCAAAAACACAAACTTTAAGTGTTTGTTTCTTCAAAATCAAGGTACAAGTTTAATATGTATTATCCACATTCTACAGCTAAAAACATTTTTAGATCTCCTAAAATTTGGCATCATCTTAGCTTGAATCATCTGCTCAAAGCAGGGGCAGGAGTGAGAGATGCCAGAAGACCTAATCTGCCTGCCAAGGATGTACACCCTTTCTCGTTAGGTGCGAGCCAGTCATGAAAATTTAACCAGGCATTCTCTTTCTAGGCCTAAGTTTTCTCATGGAAACAATGAAAAGTCTGGATAAATTAGCTTGTTAGTCCCTTATAGCATCAGAATATCCTGTTCCTTTTAGTTCTCACTTTTATTATTTGCTCTAAAATCTAAATAAGACTCAACATATGTCCCGGGGACAGAGAGAGCTGGCATAAGAATAAGACACATAGCAAACAAGGCTTCAGGTAAAATCTAAAGGTACACATGAATTATACGTGTTAAGAGAAAAATGGTCTAAGTGAGCACCCGGAGGTTAGATATATCTCGAGATGTTGGTACAACTGTACTCTCAAAATACAGACTTCAAGGTGTTAAAAAACATTTGACATGCACAGACTTTTTTTTTTTTTTTACACAAACTACTGTTAATTATATACTGATCAGGTGGAATTTCAAATATGTTTGGCAGTTTGAAAGAAGAATCATCATTCCTTCAATCTAAGAGAATTGCATTAATTTAGGTAAACCACACTTTCTAGTATACACTTATTACATACAATATAATAACACTAAAACACTAATGCTGAATGTGCCTTAGATGAAACGTTATAAGTTAACTCCTATTCTAAGGTTTTACATTATAATTTCAGTGATGGAATTCCATGGCAAAAGCAATAACTGGCACCAATAAATGAGAACAATTTCTCTTAAAGAGAACATTTTACCTTAAAGAGCACAGAAATATCTCTTTAGTAATCATAGTTTGTAGAGAAAACAGTAACTTTCTGGTAAAATATTAATATTCTTTGCACTGATTCCAGTAGCAAAAAAGAAAAGTTGATAATGCTGTTCCAGAAGATGGGGTGATTGCCAATTGAAAATGTGGGAAGAGAAAGTATCCATTTCCCTGAAGGAACATACAGAATCCTTTTAAGAGAAGTACATTTAAAGAAAACTGTTTTGGACAACACTAATTCCATCGTTCGTTTTTGGCTTTCTTTCACATGACTATGACTCTACAGATGCTCTTAGTACCAGTGGGGAATCTCTACTGGAAATTCTTTCTTTGCTGTTTGGCAGAGTCTACATCATAAATAAGTGTCAGAGTTAAGATTTTATTGTTGGTTTTTATGTGTGGCTGGTTAAAAAGACAGACTTTTACCATCACGTTGGATTATACTAAACAAAAATAGGGATGAATGGGTTAAAAAAAAGAAAAGACAAGGCCAAAGGAAAGAAAGAACAAATGAAATTTTCTTTTTGAAACAACATAGCAATAATAGCCTAGCTGATTAGCAGGGACATTGTTAAATATGTTATCCAGAAATAGGAGCAAAATGGCAGTGTGAACACACAGTCTCTCCCACTCTAATTTCTCTGATATGATCAAATAAAGAAATATATTCATAACAGCACTGGAAAACAAGATACAGTAATGTCAACATCAAAGAGGTAAGATCATCGTAAGAGATACAGAGCAGATAGGATTGAATTCTTGGTGAAACGAGACCAGAGAACAACATACAGGAGAGAACTAGCGTGGAATGAGAGTGATTACAGGGAACTTCAGGCAGAAGGAGGTCAGGGAGTGATTGTCACAGTGATTAATTGGGGCAGTGCATTTGGAGGAACTAGGTCTGTCAGCCAGCCCCCCACCTCCTGAATACGTGGAGCAAGAGAGAGCAGTAATTGCCCACAGGCGAAAACAGATGAATGTGGGCTCTGAGACCAAAGAGCTGGGGCGGTTCATGTCACAGGTGGCTAGTGATACTCACATTGCCTCCTTGAAGGATGCCTTCTTCTGCCTCCACAATCAATGAGACAAGCTCTATCATCTAAACCAACTTCTACTAAAATGTAAACAAAATATTCAAACTTGTATGCCAACAAAACTAAGAAGCAGAGAAAAGGAAAGATATGGGATATGAGAAAGCATGGTACAAAGGACAAAAGAAACAATAAAAAGTGTATTACTAACTTTAAATTCTTTTATGCATAATATACAAAATATTTTTATTGTAATTTCAAATTAAAATTTCAGATGATTCTAAATTGGGAGGTGACGAAGCACAAAGAAATGAAAAAATATTAATGTTCTTATTTGGTTTTCTGGGAGCATATAAATGCTGATGAGTTCTAGTTATTGTCCAAAACTAATTATGTTTAAAGATACCTCTTAAGAATTTAAAGGTAAATCTTCTGGTTAAACATAGTGAATTAAATACACATATTCACTGTACTTCCTTTGAAATGCTTCTAAAAACTTAAAAGGAAACTAAGCTCACGTACACACACACACACATACACACTTTAAACCAATAATAGCAAAGATAATTGGAGAGGAAATGATAACAAATGAAGTATGTAAAACAAAGAGAAGAAAAGAAAACAGTTGGGTAAGTGGTAACTGATTTAATTGATTAGAGAAAGCTAAACTTTATGCCTGAGAGAAGAATGTTAACAGGAAATAAAGACAATTTGTGCAGAAAAAAACCCAGAATACTTTAAGAATTGGAGGTTCCAAGTATCTCTGAAGATGAAGGTGAGGGGTGAAACTGAAGAAAGGAATCTTTGAAAAAAGTCTGAATAAGGAGCAGTTAGACCCCTAAAGTCCTCCCTTATACCACCAGCTAGGTGAGTACCTCTAACACATCTAAAAAAGGAGAGTAAAAGATTCTGAAGAGATTGAATCTGAGAAGTTCTACACTTCATACACATGAAGTACAGTGGAGAGATTGTCTACTTGAAGAACTCTGGGACCCTTCCAGCCCTGGAAGCAGCATTATTATCCCCATCCCACTCCGGACAGGACACTGGAGAAGTCCTCCCTGCGGGAACCATCCCATCCAAGGGAAGACCCACTGACAAGGCTGAATCCAGTTTGTACAGACAGTATTCTTAAAGGAGTTGTTGATGACAAGTGCATTCTGACACCTTCTCTGATTGAATGATACCCATGCCATAGCAGTTGTCAAATACTTTTAATATGACACTTGGGGTTTCCCAGTAAATAACCAGTTCCACACTTAGTTACTAGGAAGACCAGGAGTCAGTAAAAACCCAGCCTCAAGCACAGAACATTCCATCAGCTATTTGGAGCCTCACTCTTAAGTGTGAATAGCCAGCCAATGGTCACCAGATATTTGAAGAAAGACTCCAATATGGAAAGCAAAGATTAAAATAATAATAATAAATTAACAGAATTTGTAGGTAGCAGAGGTAATTCAGGAAGCAGGAGAAAACTTCAAAAGTGTTACATTTTCAGGGCTTCCCTGGTGGTGCAGTGGTTGAGAGTCCGCCTGCCGATGCAGGGGACACGGGTTCGCGCCCCGGTTCGGGAAGATCCCACATGCCGCGGAGCGGCTGGGCCCGTGAGCCATGGCCGCTGAGCCTGCGCGTCCGGAGCCTGTGCTCCGCAACGAGAGAGGCCACAACAGTGAGAGGCCCGTGTACCACAAAAAAAAAAAAACAACTGTTACATTTTCAGAGAAATATAAAAAGATATTTATCCATGAAACAAACAATAGAATGCTATTTAAAAGAAAAAAAAAAGAAACCATCAGAAATATAACAAAGGATCCTTTCTGCGTGAACAGAAATTTTTTAAGCAAATAAAAAGGTTCGGGGCTTCCCTGGTGGCGCAGTGGTTGAGAGTCCGCCTGCCGATGCAGGGGACTCGGGTTCGTGCCCCGGTCTGGGAGGATCCCACGTGCCGCGGAGCGGCTGGGCCCGTGAGCCGTGGCCGCTGAGCCTGCGCGTCCGGAGCCTGTGCTCCGCGAGCGGGAGAGGCCACAACAGTGAGAGGGCTGTGTACCGCAAAAAAAAAAAAAAAAAAAAAAAAAAAACACACACACAAAAAAGGTTCGGAGCATAAAGTAGAAATTGCCCAGAAATTAGATCAGAATAATAGAGATGGAAAGTAGGACACACGGGTAAAGAAAAACAAATCATGGGATCAATCCAGAGAGTCAGATATCTGAAGTATTGTTTCAGAAAAAATAAATTGAAAGGGAAAAATATCAATGAATTAATACAAGAAAATATATCACCACTGAAAAATATGCAGATTAAAACCTTCAGAATGACAGCAAGGTATTGAAACATGGGTCTTGCTGGTAAAGAACTACACTTACTGAACAAAGATAGTCATGAGCTCATCTGCTTTAAGGTAAAATAATTAGTGATGAGTCTTCCTGCAGTTGAGGATTTAATCCATCATGAGACCACAACATGTCAATTTTTCATGAGCAGTTGAGTTGGAAAACTATTTTCTTGTGGGTCAAGGAAGTATTGCTCCTCGATAAGAGAGCCAGTATCTTTCACTTTAAGACCAAAGTACTCCGAACATCAGATGTTTAAGTCTGAAAACTCATGACTGCCCAAAAGGATTTATCCACTAACTGGCCTGAATAATGCCTAGAATTCACTTTTCTATCTGTCCAAGTATCATCCGGAATGAGAATCATGACAACCCTAGACAGACACCTTCACCAACAGCAGCATGACTGTCGCCATTTATTGAGTACCGGCCCTATGAGCATAAAAATACTTTGGGAAGCAGGGTTATCAGGTGACGGGAAAAGAGAGCTGAGCAAAGCAACTGATGTTTTAAATAACTTTTTATATGGGAAATTTCAAATACATACCAAAGAAAAAGAATAATATAATAAGCCCCCATGCACATGCCCTCAGCTTCAACCATTTTTCGACTCCTAGTCAACATTATTTTATCTATACCCCCATCCGATCTCACCCCCATGTTTAGAAACAAAACTAAAACCTCACAACATTTTACCTGCAAATATATATGTGTATAATATATATGCATACATATGAAATAGATATACATATATATTTCGGAGATAAAAACTTTTTCTTAAATGTAACGACAATTTATTATCATAACTAAAGATAATTAACAGTGAGTCAATAATATTACTAACTTTCCAGTCAGTGCTCACATTTCCCCAACAGTCTAATAATTTTGTTTTCATTTCATTGATTTGAATCAGAAGCTATTTTCTAGTTGGTTACCCGGTGGTATAGTATACAGAAAAAACAGGATATGTGCTGAATTATTTCTCTTCATTTTTTAGCATTCAAATTTATGAGTTGGTTACCTAGTATCCTCCAAAGAGGGCCAATTGTTTTGGGGGTTTGAGGGGATGTGTTTTGGCTGTGTGTGTGTGTTTTAGAATCACTATAAGTTTAAATATAATGGATGTGTTTCAATCCATCACAGTTATTATTTTATTGATGCTCAAATTGTCCCATCTTTGACCGCAGAAAGCCTTTCCTAGTTGGTTCCAGAGTATTATAGACATAACCCCAAAAGTCATTGATAGCTTCCCTGCTCTTTGGTTTGGCAAATTATTCCAGGCTCATTGTTACACATTTCCTGCCCCAGATCTGGAATCAGTTCTCTACCAGGGAGCCCTAGTTCTTTTTAAGGAGGAACAGTATTGAGAGACCACAACAGTACAGTATTGAGAGACCACAATCTGAGTTTTGAACCTAGTTAATGAACACAGGGGTGTTCATTTTTACTGAGCTGGTCGTTGTTTCTAGGTCTTTTCTGTGACTACAGCTAGGGAATCTGTTATTTTTTGTATTAAAATACATCACAAGTTCAACTGACAATTACAGTACAAATTCAAGACCACATGGTTTTTACTTAACCTCTTTAATCTTACATTTGAATTACCTTCTTCCATGCCAAAAATCTAATTCCCAACCCCAACATAATACCTCATTTGTTTCATTCTATAGTACACACAACGAGAGAGAGAGAGAGAGAGAGAGAGAGAAAGAGAGAGAATCTAAAACAGTAACAATACTATCATAAATAATACAATTAGAAAAAACAGTTTAAAATTTTAACAATTTTTGTCTTAGGGTATTTCTACAGATAAATTAGTCACTTGAAATAATCTCTCTGCATTTATGCCACTAATCTGAGACTCAGACTCATCTGTGCCATTTTGCTTTCAATTTTTAGATTGCTTTGTCTTGCAATTAACTTTGTTTTATAATCATGCAAAATACTTACATGTTTTTAAATTCAAAACAGAAACAAAATATATTTGGAGACATTTAACTTCTAATTCTGTCCCCTCCAGTTGTTTCCTCACTCACTCCCTCATAAATAACTTCTTCCTGAGATTTAAGCAAATTTATATTCAGATTACCCTCTTTGATAAAGAGCAGTATACCATAAACATGATTTTTTAAACTTCACAATGAATCATAGAGATCATTCCATAAACTTATTAATTTTTTAAAAGTATGTTATTTTGTAGCCCAGGTGGAAAAATTGGCTATAAAATAGGAGCATTAATAGGCAGCTGCTGGGAAAAAGATTTAATCCAAATGTTTTACCAAAAAAATATGCAGATTGGAGCTTTGTAGTAAACCTTCAAAAAATGACTCACCAGATTCACAGCATGGTGCTGGGAAAAATTAGCGTAGGTGGCTTTGCTTCTGAGAGACATACACAGTGTACAATTTCACCATGCAAAATGCTTTTGCTACTACAATTTTCCTTCGCTCTGCTTTTTTGAAAAGTAACGGTTCCTTCCATTTTAGCAGCACCATTTGCATTCCTATTATTCACACTTAACTAGGATTTCCATTTTTATCTTCCTTTTGTTACTTGTTTTCATTCCAGCACTTTCTCTTCTTGCTCTTTGCCTTTCCTTTATCTTGCCCTTAAATGGAGGCCTCATGCTATGGGAACAGTGCCATACATTTTTTCTCCATCATGCCAGGCCTCGTCCCAATTTAATAATATAAGTTCCCTTGAACCAGTGGCAACAAAGCTAGGACATCCCACACACGTTTGCTATGGAAACACCTTCATGACTAATGGTCTCACAAATTGAGGCATTTTAAAATTGAAGCTAGAAGTGGTTTTCTTTTTTTTTTTTTTAACATATTCTGCAGCTAAGGAAAAAATATACCAATTCTCTAAAAATTGTGAGTTGCTATACTAATATATCCAGCTTCTCTGAGAGGCAGGTTCTTATAGCCCCAATCCCAAGGTTTGTACATAATGAAAGCAAGAGTTCACGCATACTCATCCATGTCTTTGAGCAGCCTCTGCTCTCTTCTGCTATGTTTATAAGGTCATGTAGTTAAGTTGTATCAAGTTCTTTCTTTAGAACATAAGCGTGGACGTTGAAGACCCTGCATGATTTGGGTGCTGCCAAATCACCAGATCATGTCCCACTACTTTCCCTCTCACACTATGATAGCAAATGACACAGACTTTTATAGACCCACCAGGCCCTTTTGCCTTTGTTTAAGCTATTGCCTTTGCCTGAGAAGACTGGGTCCATTTTCCAGGTGAATCTCCCTTTCATTCATAAACGCCTTGGTCAGGCATCTCCTTCTCTAAGATTTCCCTGCTATGCCTTTTTCTCCTGCCCAGGGACAGCTGATCATTCCCTCTTCTGTATGATTTCTTACATGCCCTTGGAACTGTGACCATTTAGAGTGCAGAGACCATGTTTTATTTATTCATTTCCCCAATCCCTGCCACCATGCCTGACAAGCATGGGTTTTGCTCCATAAATGATGGTGAAGTAAATCACTGAATGAGTAAACAGGTATGTGAATGTGCTCTCCCCGGTGGAAAAGGGAGACTAACATACCACCTACATGCCTGTTGCATTGAAATGTCTGTATTTAGATTTCCTCTGTTTCATGTCTCTGTTAGAAAGGAATGAGGTTTTCATACACACCTCTGGTTTCTGACCATGAAGAATAGCATAAAAATGGTGGCCACTACAGCCAGACACAAAGAAGATTTTTGTTTTTACTTGAAAGAGGACAAGTGGGCTTTGTCATGCTCTGTTCTTTTAACAAAGCAATCTTCAAAACCCATGCAGACAGCCAACCATCCCAAGAATCCTCTACACCCCATTTGGGGCCTTCGTATATGAGGTCTCCATGCTGCCCAGTCTTGCTTCTGCCATGTCCCTCTAATATTCACTATCTACTCCCTACCCTCTGCCCCTAATTGAAGGCTGGCCCCTGTCGGGTAGGTCATGTCTACAGGTCTCAGATGGCAAGTTGCTCATCTGATTAATTTATCTATCCCAATGAGGAAAGACTAGAGTGGTGGCTCCCTGGTTGATTATAGTAATCACCCAGATAAACTTATAGATGGCTTTGTTCTTATGCGTTTCCATTCAGTAGGTCTCAGTTTAACAAAAGATCTCTCTATCCTTTTTAAAGCATCTTCATGATTCCAGTGATGAGGCAAGTTTTGGAACTACCCGACGAGGAGCACAACCGCGGGATGGATGCACATCATGCTCTCTAACAAAAGCCATTCAAAACACACCCCACTGTGCTGTCCACCTCCTGGATGGCAAAACAGTGACTCTGCAACACAGTGAAGACAGAAGGGAAACAATTTCCTTTGTAATTGACCAGCAGAAGTCATTCTTATTGTAGTTATGCCTTCAGAATCTCCAGATGCAGAGAACTAATTTGGGGTCAGCTCCCTGACCACAGAAGTGAGATTTTAATCCTTATTCCATTACGTCTTTGCAATAGATGTGATTTCTAGCCACAAGGTCAATTGGAAGCTGATAAATACATTATATAAAAAGTCAGCTCTCAGCCCCCCTGTGCCCTACTGAAGGGTTGGGTCAGAAGTCAGAAATCCCTGTCCCTAGGATGATTCCACTTACACTGCTTTTTCTCCATATCAGGTGTCATCACACCTTTCCCAACAGCCACTCTTCCTTTCCTGACTCTGTAGCTGCAGAATTCAACAGAGCACATTTCTCCTATGCTAAACAAGTGACTTTTTTTTTTTTTTGAGACTTATTTCCCACTCACTAATACTCTCTGGGCTTCCAGTAAAATTTTAAGTTTGCCACATATCCCAAAGGAATTAATTTCAGAGAAGATGGAAAGGGCATTCTCAAGGCAACTAGGAAGACCCATCCTTAACCGTAAGAGTAACAAAGGCGGAGGCGGCAGTGGCCCATTTCCTCCGTCTCACAGAGCAGCATCTTTATGAAAAATGAGCTCAGCTGTTAACAGCCCGGGGAGGGACCGCTATCTACCACATCACAGCCGGCAGAGAAGAACAGGATGTTATGAGTACAGCGTGAACCTCAGAGCCAGAGTCAAAACCATACTCAGCGTTTCCCAGGCGCATGTTTACCTTGTTTTCTTCAAACTTCAAGAGAGAACTCTTCTGTTCTGAAGTGTAAGAAAACTCTACCCGAGAATGGAGCAGTGCAGAACTGATCAACCTCCTTACTTTCATTTCATTATTGAAAAGAAAGCCCCCCCGGGTTTATAACAACATATCACCAAAGTGGCCTGGAGCTCCTCCTTGATTCTTAAAGGACCCACGCTTTATCTCCAAGTCTGCTTGTCTGTAGCCCAAGGAGCCCCAAAGCACTTGTAGGATATGCACCTGCAGGTCAATTAGTTTCCACAAGACTCTTTGACTATAAAATGAAGACAGCTGAGATTCTTCTGTTAAACATTGCCTGGTAGTCAGAAAACAAAACAATGTAATAACAAGGGGGCACTGACCGCTTCACTGAAGATGAAGACATTTTAATCCCTAAAACTGACCATGCTGACTAAATACTCGTTTATTATCCTCAGTACTCCCTTTGTAAAAACAAACAACCCACCAGCTGTCAGGCCTAACTTTCATCCAGTATCACTGCTAAGTTGATAGTAGGCTGGTTAAGAATGCAGGGCTTTAGACAAATCTGGGTTTGAATCTGATTCTACAACTCGCTGAGGCATCTTGTGTTAGTTACTTAACCTTTCTGAGCCTCAGTTTCCTTTCTTCAAAAGATAAGAAGATCTATTGTAAGAGTTAAATAAGTGTAAATCCATATAAAGGATTTACACAAGGTCTGCTACTTGAGGAGTGCTCAATAAGTATTATTATTATACCAGTATATAAATCAGGACTGGTTGCAAATGAAATAGCTCTAATACAAACCGACTTAAACAAAGCAAAAAAAGAAATTATTGCCACACACAATTGAAAACTCCAGTGGCCAGTTTGGTTCAGGCACACTCGGATCAAACGAAGTCCCAGGACTTGAGGTCCAACCCCGACGCCTTCCTGCCTTTTTCCACCTTGTGACTCTGCAGTGCTGTTTGCCCCTCAATCTCCTGCAGAATCCTTCCACACTTTCAGACTTCCGTTCTCCCAACTAAGAAACCTCAGGTATAGAAATCTCTATCAAGAGCTACTTCTCTGTAATCTCATTGATGGGATCGGATCATTTGCGCATCCCTGGAGCCATGCCGTGCCCTGAGAGAGAGAATGCGTCAATTGGCCCGGCCTGGGTCACATGTTCGTCCTGGAGCGGAGGGGTCATGCCCGCCCGCCCACCTCAAGGAAGCTGCAGCGATTGAGGGTGGGAGAAGACGCTTCCCGGAAGGAAGATGAGGGTGCCCTGCCACCCAAGAAAGGGGGCGTGGATGGCGAGTAGATAGCCCTGCAGCCCCCAAACTAACTTCTCTTTCCTTAAAGATACTTGCCGGTGAATAGGGGATATGCAAACTTCACCTTCAAGTTGCCACAGCAAGGTCAGCAGAGTTGGAACAAGTTCTCCCAGATGCCTCCTAAGACACAAGAAATAGGAATGTCAGACCCCTAATCTCTTGAGGTATTGAGTTGTCATATATCCCCAAAGGCCATTCCCAGGGTGGAAATGCTGTTGGTGTCAAGCTAGAGGTTACCTATAGACTGGCTTTTCTTCCTCACGGTGAGATTGGCATTTTTGAATTGGTTGATTCATCTGGATCTTTTAAATATGTTTTATCCGTGTATTTCATATTGAAAAGAAGTTTGTCAATCTGGTATCTTCTTATTTGGCCCTAATTAAATGTCACTTAGAAATGGTGTCCCTGCATCCTAATGTCTCTTCATTTCATCATTTGCTGAATAAAGAGCAGTGCTAAAAATGTACCCAGGTTTCCAACACACTTGCCAAAAAAGATTACAGCTTTTTAAAAAATTTAAACAAACTTATGTGGCATATTTCTTCTTGTGAAAGCAATTCTGTGGATAGTTCTAGAAAGGAAGAAGCTACAAATAAGCACACGGAGACTGTATCATCATCCTCCAGAGAAGCTGTGGTTAAACATCTTCGTGTTGTGTTCAGCCTTTCAAAGCCTTTCCAATGGCACCTTGGCTTCTTGAATATTTTAAGCTGAAGGAGTTTGAAAAAACAGCAGAAGCTGGAAAGTTACCCTGATCTCTTGCTCCTTCCCCTTTCTTCCACAAACAGCCCATAAAACCCTCCAGTGAAAGGCATCCTCCCCACACCCAGAGGAAAGAAGCATCCTTATCTCTGAAGACAAAGGGACACCAGAAGAATCTTAGCAAACAGACTTTGCTAAGTTTCCCCCAGTTTAGCACACTTACTTCCTACTCTTTAACTTATCCAGTCCTCTTCACTGAAGCTAGCAGTGGGTGTTTGCTTGGGTGTTCATTTCCTTATGAAGTCTCCCGTGTCATGTAAAACTTATATTAAATAAACGTGTATGCTTCTCTCCTGTTAATCTTTGTCAGCTGAATTTTCAGGCCCAGCAAGGGATCCTAAGAGGGATGAGAAAAACTTTTTCCTCCCAATACATATATAGGTG
Organism: Phocoena sinus; assembly: GCF_008692025.1. Classification (NCBI taxonomy): domain Eukaryota; kingdom Metazoa; phylum Chordata; class Mammalia; order Artiodactyla; family Phocoenidae; genus Phocoena; species Phocoena sinus. The sequence continues at coordinate 28,631,933 of NC_045772.1, read as the reverse complement.
AGGTTTTTTGTTTTGTTTTGTTTTTTTAATGAGCTTTTACTCTTTTATAAGCTGCTTGTTCCACTACTCCATATATGGAAATTATTCACTATTATTACTACTAAGTTCTTTATATTGACTGCTCTTAACCTCTGAGTGATAGACAAGTTTATATTGAAATCCCCTGATATCCTATGAAAATGTTGAGCACGTAGGCGTTTCTCTGGGAAGGTGGCTGATCACTTTTATCAAGCTCTCCAAGGTCATCAACAATCTAAAATTAGAAACCCACTGTTCTACACCCTCATTTTAAATGGTAGAAATAGATATATCTGCAGGGAAATATACAGATAAACATCATGACCTATTTAACCAAATTCTTCTTGTAAGACATTTAGATCCATTCCAGTTTTTGGCTGATATAAACAATACACAGTGGATACAACTGTCGCTTTAAAGTTTAACTACATAACTGTATTTTCCCCCATGATACTGCAAGATATGAAATGGCCGAGAATTTTTTAAGTGTGGAGTAACACAGATTGACAAATCATCACAGCTCTTAGAAGATGGCTGTTTACCCCAGAGACCCCTCATTGTTCGAACACCACCACCTGACGCCCTAGAACTCTTACAGAGAAAACCCATCCTCCTGCAAGTACCAGCTATTCAGGGGAAGGAGCAATGTTTCCTGCCTTTGTCTGGCTTTGTTACTTGGTTTGAAGTCCTGCCCATCACTCCGGGGCAGAGTTGCAGCACCTCTGTTTACATTTCTGCAAGGACACAGGGGGCAAGCCCAGGCAAAGCCGAATAGCACATTGCTCATTGATCACAGACTTGAGCATCTGGTGATCTCCTTTGGGGAAAATAGAATGATTCTGAGAGATCGGGCGCTGCCAATGGGAAATTCACACAGACGAAAGCCCCAGGTCTCTCCTGGTAGTTTGAGGGGGGTGGAGGAGGGAGAAGGCAGAGAGCAGGTAAGCAAGAAGGTGACAGAATATCAGGGGTTCTGCTGAGTTTGACTCATAAGCATGAAAAAGTCCCCCCAAAGCAACAAAACAAAACTGCCAAGATGTTACTGGTGATTTATAATCTGAAGCTGAACACATAAGAATTTGCCCTTTCTCATTGTGGGTAGGTTTCATTTGGCCTCTCAGATGGTATTCTCCCAACGAAACAACAGCACGAACAAACAAGGCCATGTCAAAGGTCATCTCCAAATTCATGAAGTACCAGGAACGGCCCTCCCTTCCTTCAGATCTGATATTTCCTTGGCAAGGACTTTGGCTCAAACTAACTTGCCGTAAAGCTACTGTACCACCTCAAGATTACAATCTCTCTTGTAAACAGTGATCCAGAGTTTTTGCAAAAGCCTCTCAAGTAACACACCTTCTATATCCTTCCTAAGACCACTTTCCTTAGAAGCCCACTGTGTGTTATCATGCTTTCACAGATGGAGAAACGAAAACACAAAAAGATTAAACGGCCTATCTAAGATGACCTAGCAAGTCATTCACCAAACACATGACCCTGGTGACTTGTGACACACAAATGCTTCCACTGACAACTCCACCTCATCCTCGTGTCTGTGCAGAAAAAGAAGGGAAATCATTTACGGGTCCAAAAGACCTCACAATGTTCTAAAATGGCAAATTCAATCAGACCCTTATTAACTAGATCCAAATTAGTCCTGACAGAGAGTCTTCATTAGATCTAAAAATCCTGCCTGTTTTAGCCCTGAGTCCCCTGACTTGTTCGCGTTACTGTAAATTGGCTGTTCTAGCGTCTGGGAGGGCTCTCCACAAAGTGCTTACAGATGACGGTCATCCGGTATGAAATAAAAAGCCTAAGTTCTATTGGCGGGCGGGGGAGCGTGGGGGTGGGTAGACAGTGTAGCAGCAACAAGGCCTGACCAAGGAAACAGCCTCTCACATGGCATAGAAACGGGCAGAAGGAAAACCCAGTTATTTAAACAAACTAACCACAACAAAAATTATAAAGACATTATCCCAATCCCAGCACAGAAACTAAACTTCTCTTTCGAAGCTGAATTTCACGTCAGCTAAGTTCCCTTTCATATATTTTATGTCCCAGGTCAGAAAAATGGCACCTCCTACATCGGAAAGAGTTTATCTAGCCCCAGACGAGCCGTTTTCTTCTTTTCTTTACAATATAATCAAACTCTGTCACTTTTTTCTCAGTGAGACCAGCCCTTCAGATAAGCAGGGTCATTGGCCATTGAGTTAATGTGACTTGAGAGAAGCCAAAAAGCCTGGCTGCCGAGGTGCCTAAGGCTTCCACCATGAAAGTCACTGCATTTCCAAAATGCTCCTGTCACGAAAACTAACGTAGGCCTCGCACAGTACCCAGGCCCTCTCAGTCACTCAATGTTTACTGAACGAATAAAAGAATGATTGTGGCCTGCAAAGGGTAATAAACTGTGATTATACTGGTTAGATTCTATGCCAGATATATGTTACTATCTGGAACATATTAGCTTATTTGCTCCCACTACTGTCGTCTCCCCTTATTCACAGGGCGTATGTTCCAGGATGCCCAGTGGATGCATAAAACCATGGGTAGTACCAAATCCTCTCTATATTATGCTTTTTCTTGTATGTACATACCCATGATAAAGTTTAATTTATAAATCAAGCACAGTAAGAGGTTAACAACAATAACTAATAATAAACAGAACAATTATTACAATATACTGTAATCAAGTTTTTGTCAATGTGGTCTCTCCCTCTCAAAATAGCTTATTGAACAAGCTTAATGCCTTTTCCACCCTAACAAAGCACTTATCACACACTGTGGCCATAGCTTTTGCAGTTTGAGGTCCTACAGCAAAACTAGCACAAATTTTTTCTTCTTCATGAATTTGCAGATAGAAGATTCATTTTTACCACAGAGCTTAGCAACCTCAGCACAGGATTTCTTTTCTTTCCTCACTGAGTGGAGAACTTTCACCTTTTCACTTAGTGGAAGCACTGGACCTGCTTCTCTTTGGCATATCTGAATAGCATCACATCTCTTGTGCTTTGGGTCCATTATTAAGTAAAATAAGAGTGACTTGAACACAGCAGTAGATCTGATAACCAACATGCCTACTAAGTGACCAACCTGTAGGATGGGCTGGACAAAGGGATGATTCTCATCTTGGGCAGGATGAAACAGGCCGGTGTGAGATTGCATGATGTCACTGAGAATGGCGGCATGCAATTTAAAACTTACGAATTGTTTATTTCTGGAAACTTCCAGTTAATATGTTCAAACTGAAGTTGATCACAGGTAACCCAAACTGCAGAAAGTGAAACCGTGGATAAGGGGGGACCACCGTATATGTCGTTGTGAAGTAGGTTCTCAGATCAGCCATATGCTAACAAGCCTGGGCTAGCTCTTGAAGAAACGGAACATTGGAAAGGAAAGTGGGTGACTGTGACAATGAGATATGAGAATGAGGGGCTAGGAAGATTCTGAGGTTTGGTACAGGGAGAAAAAACACAGCCACAGCCACCAGGCCCCCACTGTTCTCCCAGCCACCATGCTGAAGAGTTTTTCCATTTAGAGACACTACTGATCCATGGTTTTCACATAAGCTCAGGAATTCAAACCCCTGCTCTCCTGCTCCCTAGATTTAGGACAAGGTCTTTAACTTCTGTTGCTCTGAAATGAACATAATGAACTCTCTCCTTGGGCTGTTGGAGGAATTAAATAAGATAATACATCTTAGAAGAGTGCCTCGCCTGACCTAGGAAACACTGGATTCATGTTTATTATTATTATTTTCATTAATATCTCCACCCTCTACTCTCAGTATAGTAAGATATTGGGAGCGAGCAGTTTATTTCCTACCATTACAACTTCTACAGTTACATGGTAGAGAAGTTGACTTACCACCTTGGCAGCTGTGGCCTCCAGGTCGGTATCTGTATGTCACATGAAAGTGATAGATGTGTGCATTTCACCTTTATACACCTGCCATGGGTGAAGCACCAGACCTCTCCCTGCCTCAGCTGCTCGACGGAATACACGGGTAATAATAGTATATGTCACACTGTGTTGCTGAGGAAAGGAGTTAGATGAGTTAATTCTCAAATAGAGTCTAGAACGGTGTCAAGCAGATAATAAGTATGATTATTTTATTTCACGTGTGTGTGTGTCTCACATTTTTCTAGAGATGAGGATGATATGGATAACCAATTTTCAATTCAAAAAAATCCACTATCACATGGATATTTCCCACACTTGATTCTTTCACTGTACAAAGCACAGCTACGACTAGTATGATAATGTTAGGGGGAGTCTGTATCCTCAGCTTGGCACTCTCACTGAACTTGTCTCAGTAATAAGTCCTCGTTCAAATTGTGTCTCTGATTTGAAACTGCTGTTTAATGCTGCTGTGGTGATTAAGGTCACCTAAAAAATTATTAAAAGCATTATGCTAGGGCTTGTCAAAGAGGGCTAGAGGGGCTTCCCTGGTGGCGCAGTGGTTGAGAGTCCGCCTGCCGATGCAGGGGACACGGGTTCGTGCCCTGGTCTGGGAGGATCCCACGTGCCGCGGAGGGCTAGAAATGATCACTGAATTAGCAGTCCTTGCTTTTTGTGCCACCCTGGACATCACAAAACTCTGCAGCCAACCTCAACACCCCTGGTGACCCTTGGGCAACAGACTGAACATGCCTGTTTATTTCCAAATGGGTAAAATGGAAGGATTCTTTCCAACTCGGGGAAAATGCTTAGGCAGGAATGAGGTGATAAGCAGAGGAAACAAGTTTGGAGTTGTTTTCCCCACTGAATTTTAAAGTCAAAGAGTTTCCTGTGTAAGCAATGTTTTGGTTTTTGTTTTTTAATTCTTATTTAAACCTACCTCATCTAATGCAAACAACTTTAAAAACCCAAAATGATTATTCCTGGCATACTTCTGTAAAAGAAATGTACACACGTAGGTCCATAAGATATTGGGCATAGATGATCTATTTCTAACCCTTACAACTTTTATACATACACAGTAGATTAGCTGTGTAACTGCCTCAGCAGCAGCTGCTGTTGTGTATTAGTGTGTGTGTTATTGTATTCCTGTCTGTATGAAAGAGACAGACGTGTGCATTTCACATTTCAACCCTTCAGTACGGTTCCCAAGTTAGGGAAATGGCAGTGCTGTGTAATAGCAACAGCAGAGAGATGTCTGCTCATTGATATGCAAATGACAATAGCAGGCCTTCTGCTGTGTTTAAGGAATCCCATGACTGGTTAGACCACAAGCAGGTTATTAAAGTGAAACAAGGCTATTTTGTCCATTATGAAAAGCACTGTCCTATCCCAGTGAGTGGCACATTCAGGGCTATTTACATTCCCACAGACAACCAACAATAAATCAGTATGAATACTCCTTCAAATCCATTTTCTTTTTTGAACAACAATGGCTGTTCAAAATCACGGGGTTAAACAAGAATCTGAATCAAGCACAAATAATAAAAAAATCCAGCATTTGGTCAATCCTATGTATGTTAAATCATTCATAAGTAAAGCCCCTCAAAGCTCTGGAGTAGAGTTCAGAGAAATCTCATTTTGAGGCCCTAGAAATTGAGGACCAACTCTAAATAACGACAATAATAGCGAGTAGCTACAGATATCATGTAATGTGTTTTAAGTATTTACTATGTGAGGGATAATACTGTATGCAAGTACTTATTCCTTTTTTAAATTTAATTTAATTTAATTTTATTTTATTTTTTTGCGGTACGTGGGCCTCTCACTGCTATGGCCTCTCCCGTTGCGGAGCACAGGCTCCAGATGCACAGGCTCAGCGGCCATGGCTCACGGGGCTAGCCGCTCTGCGGCATGTGGGATCTTCCCGGACCGGGGCACGAACCCGTGTCCCCTGCACCCACAGGCAGACTCTCAGCCACTGCACCACCAGAGAAGTCCCCTATAATCCTCCTTTTAAAGTTAGACTGAGGCTTAAAGTCCAGTAATTTGCCCAAGACCGGAAACCCAGTATATGAAAGACCCAGGTTTCTAATCCAGGATTCCTATCTGCATTGGAATGGGACTCTTAACTATCACCCACACATCCTCTCCACAGAGATTCAGTGATGGGAATCGAATTACAGCTAGTAAAATATCCTGAAGACTCGGGATATTTTGCCTGAGTTTGACCAAAGATAAAAAACTATAGTTCAGTTTATGGAATATTATTAATTTTAATTTCAAAATCATTGTGAATGATCAAGTTGTCTATAATAAATTTTATCATTCATTCACTTTTTTTTTTTTTTTTTTTTTTTTTGTTACATGGGCCTCTCACTGTTGTGGCCTCTCCCGTTGCGGAGCACAGGCTCCGGACGCACAGGCTCAGTAGCCATGGCTCACAGGCCCAGCCGCTCCGCGGCATGTGGGATCTTCCCGGACCAGGGCACGAACCCGTGTCCCCTGCATCAGCAGGCAGACTCCCAACCACTGCGCCACCAGGGAAGCCCCATTTACTCACTTTTGCATCCAACAAATATTAACTGAACAGTTAATAAGGGTCAGGTGCATGCCAGAGCCTGGAGCTGGAGCAGTAACCAGACAGACATAGCCCAGATTTTACCTAATTTACAATTCTACAGGGGAGAGGGACATTAAAAAAATCATCTTTCATTATAATTGTGACAAGTACACAGGAGGAAAAGACTTCATTGTAAGGAAAACAGACGAAAGGATGAACAAACTTAGTCTGGCAGAGTCAGAAAAAGCCTCTCTGAGGTAACATTTAAGAGGCGTGGAGACTGGGTAAGAGTTAGCCAGATATAAGAAGATCAGTGTGAGGAAGGAGGGCTATGTCAGGATGTTTTAAATTGTCTTCAAGTCAAATAAAGCTCAATGCAAATATGCTTTAAATACTAGAAGGTATTTATTAAGGCTGCTTCAGGCACAGTTTGATCAAGGCTCTGGTTCTGTTTCTCTGAGATTGTAACTCTCTTGTCAAATTTTATATGGTTGTTTCAGTCTCTTGGTTTCTATCATGATATTGTCTGCCAAGAACAACCAGAGTTATTTGTTTATAGTCACAGAGAGAAAGAGAAAGTTCCCCCTTTATGCTGATTAGGCTACCCCAAACCAACCCTTTTAACCAGTGGATGCCTCCTGGTTGACTTAAGTCTTGGCTACCTGAACCAATCATTTTGGTCAGCAGAATGGGATTTGGGGACCCATGGACCCTAGGGTGAATCTCTTCCATCCAAACCATATGGCTGCCGAGCATAGATGGGATATACGTTGAGGGCATAATTTTCATTCCAGACAGAAAGCTATTCTGATCAAAGATAGAAGCATGCAAAGAACCTTAGGTGGTTACATTAGATGTTTGAGGGCCTAAGTCCCATGTGAAAAACAGAAAATGAAGACGAGAACGGCATGAGAAAAGGCCGCACGGTCAGGAAGGGGCCAGATCATGTAGAGATTGAAGACCACATTAAAAATTTTGGATGGGGCTTCCCTGGTGGCGCAGTGGTTGAGAGTCCGCCTGCCGATGCAGGGGACACGGGCTCATGCCCCTGTCCGGGAAGATCCCACATGCCGCGAAGCAGCTGGGCCCGTGAGCCATGGCCGCTGAGCCTGCGCGTCCGGAGCCTGTGCTCCGCAACGGGAGAGGCCACAACAATGAGAGGCCCGCGTGCCGCAAAAAAAAAAATTTTGGATCTTTTCCTAAGGTTAATGGAGAGTTTCTGTTGTCTGTTATAATCAAATTTACATATTAAAAACATTCACGTATGAAATAAAAAAATCATCAAACATATACACATATATATCTTATACATATGTGTATATACATAGACTATCTCTGAAAAATATACAGTAACCTGGTGAATGTGGTTGCTTCTAGGAAGAGGTCCCTGGGGACTAGAGGTCTGACTGAGTCGAGAGACTTTTCATCACATGCAATTTTGAACTTGTCTCTCTGTTCTTTTTAACTATATTCTTACATTGTTTTTAATTTTTTTTTAAAAAAAGCAAATTGTTTTGAGTGATTAATCTGTCCACCGTATGTAGAGAAAAATTGGAGGTGGGAAAGAGTACAAGGAGACAAGTTAGAAGGCTAAACAGGATTTGAATCCCATCTCCTAAGACTGAGGCTCCTGCCCTTCTCCACCAGCATAGCTAAGCCTTGTATTTTAATGGAAGGCACACAGACGTGGGGCAGAGTGAAATGGCTGCAGAGCCCAAGTTATTTCTGAACATAGGATGCAATGTGGGGAGGTTTGAGAAAGAGCCAGAACCCAAGGAATTGTTATAAGAGGATGATGGGGGCCTGAGGAAAGGAAGCTAGTTTTTATCTGTGCAAAGGCACAAACTTATTTGATTTGCCTGAGCTACCGATATCCCCAGCTGTAAAATTATGCAAATGTAACACCTTTGAAAATGAGACTCTGCCTCTGAGTTGAATTCTCGAGACCCCAGATTGTGGTGTGGAAAGGTTTCAAAGCCTTGAAACCTTTCTAGCAGGCAACCCACACCCAGCAGGAAAATGGGAACCTGCAGCCTACTCTTCCTTCGCAGGCTGACTTCACATCGGTGCTGGGTGGGGTTGAACTGAGTACTAAACAATGTGTCCACATCGCTGGCACAAGTAAAGAAAGAAATGATTAGCAAAAGAATGAGTGAATGTCAGCGGCAATTTTAGCAATCACTATACATATACGAATGCAGCAATTTTAGCAATAACTATATACAATTAACAAAATATACAGTGAATTTTAGGAGAACACAAACATTCCGTCCATTGCAACAGGGAACTCTGTTTATGTCATGCTTCTGTCTCACTCTACTTAATCCTCTCCGTCTCACAATTCACTTCCTCCATAAAATCCTGTTCTTATCCCTCAAATTGGATGTAATCACGCCTTTTGAACCTTTTATCATTTCATGATAATCCTCTTATCTCATTTATGGTGAATGAGCTTAGTGGTAACAAGTAAGTTATCTGGAAATTGGGTTTGAATTTTTGGTCTACGGATTCCTACCTTTACAAGCTGGGTGACCTTGGGTAATTTACATCACCTTTCTGTGAATCCATTTCTTCATCTGTAAAATGGGGATAGTCATGTCAAGTACTTCATAGTGTTGTTGTAAGGAATTAATGGGTTAATGTATATTTATACATGTATGTATATTCATATGTGTATATATGTTAACATATATATGTGTGTATATATATTAGTTTGGGGCACATAGTAAGTGCTATGTGGGAATTGGTTACTGTTAAATTATAATTGTACATAATAGTTATTGGTGTATTTGTCATATCTCTTATTTAGATTACATGCACTTTAAAGGATCTGTCTGATTGAGGTTCTTTTTGCAACATAGTGTATTAGTCATCAATTGCTGTGTAACAAAGGACGTCAAAACTTATCAATTTAAAGTAACAAACATTTATTATCTCAGTTTCTGTGAATCAGAAATTTAGGCATGGCTCAGAGTGTCTGGTGAGGCTGCAGTCAAGGCATCCGTCAGGGCTGCCATCAGTTTTAGGGCTCAATTAGGGAAGGATCCACTTCCAAACTTATGCATGTGACTCTTGGCAGCCCCAGGTCTGCTGGATGTTATCTGGAGACACCAATTCTCTGCCATGTGGGCCTCGCCAAAGGGCAGCTCACAACATGGCAGCTGGCTTCCCCCAGAGCAAAGACTCAGAGAGAGAGAGAAAAAACAAAACAGAAGTGACAGTTTTTTGGTAACCTAATTTCAGAAGTGACAAGCCATCACTTCTGCCATATTCTACTTGTTAGAAGTGAGTGAGTATGTCTAGCTTACACTGGAGGAAGGCATGACACAGGGCGTGCACAGCAGGAGGTGGAGTCCCCCAGAGCCCATCTGAGAGGCTGCCTTCCACACATAGCAAGAAATCAGAAAAATGTGTATTTATTAAATGTGCTATCCTTACCGCTAGTCCTTGTAATTCTGAAATCCAGCCAACCAGCTGATGGAACAGGGGACCTGCACAGGTAATTATACCTAAGAGAAACACTCATTCATTTGTTTATTCACTTAATAAACACTGGTTTTATCCCCAGATTTATGTCAGACACTGTGTGAAGAATTAGGGATACTAAGATATTTTTTAAATGGGTTTTAGAGCTAGATAGGTTCTGACCCAGCTTTCTCATTTAACAAATAAGGAATCTGAGCCTGAGAGCAGAAAAACTAGTTGTCCCAAGTCACACAGTTGCAAAATTGATGCCAGGACACATATCTCTTGATATGGGGCTTTCTCCTCCTCTGATGGAAATGTGGAGGTTCCCTGCCACATCGTCCTGTGCAGCCAATCTCCCCACTTCTATTTCTATGAATTAAACCATAAAGAAGAACTGAATCAATGAAACATCCATTCTCTTTCGATGCTTGTAGTTTTATTAAATTCAATCATTCATACTAGGACAATCTTTAAATAAAGACAAAACTATAATCCCTGAAGTTCCTACATTCCTAACATGGATCTTCACTGATTCCGTTTCTCTCCATCTTCCCTTGTACTGATATTTCACTGAAGCGTCAATACGTCACCTGACAGAGATAATGAGGTAGACATCACCTGAGTTAGACAACCTCAGAGAAAGGAACAGGCGCCACTCTGCTGCAGCCACAAACACAGCTTTCCCCCCGCCCCATGCCTTGTGAGCTACGGCTCCCTCCTTTTGCTTCCCTATTAAAGCTGATGTTCATTTGTTGCTTTGCTTTGCTTCCCTTCAGCCAGAAAGCAATGCTTACATATGTCAGATTCAACAATGCCATGTCCCCCTACTGGAAAAATAAAATAAGCCCGACCCTGGTCGTGCCTGGGAATGGAATGCACTTCAAGAAGCAAATACAAGAATTTCATGCGATATAAATAGACTCCATCAATTCAAGGAGTGGGTGTTGAAACGGAAACATTGACAGGTAATTATCAAAAGCACCTTAGAAAAGCGAGTTTCTGTGGACAATAGCTGCAATTTATTATTATTATTGTTGCTAGCCTCCACAATGCTCTCCATTTATGATTCGAATAATCTTGTCTCTTTTGATGAATCTACCTTTTGTTTTTCATTAAGATGTCAATGCATTAGACAAAAGGCTTGCTGAGTACAAAAAAAAACCATGGCAGAGGAAAACAGAACTTTATACCTATAAGCCAAAACACAATTGTCCCAGCAGGATGGCAATGTACAAACCCATGTGTACACACACACATGCACCCACACAAAACTTGTTCTTGACAGTCCTGGAGATGACATTAGGACTCTTTTAGTCAGGTTAAAGTGGAATATGTCAGGTCTGACAGTTCTAGACCACATACAACTGAAACCTGCCACCTTCCACTCCTTTACATCCATTTTGCTGTGATCTGGCTGAATCCCTAGACTGATCTGAAAAGAGTGACAATCTCTCTCCTTCAGATATTCTCAGCCCAGTTGGAGATTCGGAGCTACACAGGGTGCTCCTCGAAGCGTTATTTATTCTTAAAGTGTCTGCCCCAATGCATGAGCAGCTACTTTTCAAAACCTTCCCAGCTTCTTTGGGACGGGGAGGGGTGGGGTCAGTCAATAGGGGTAGGAGGCAGACGTGCCATCTGAGCAAACCAGACCCAGCACTAGATGTTTAGGGAATCGTTTCAGTAGGTTCTTAAGAAGTCAGTCCACTGAGATATGTGGATTTTTAAAAAAAATCATTCTAGTATCCTGGGCCAGTGACACAACCTTAGAGAGTTGTCAAGACTAATAACCTTTCACAATAATATCCTGGATGGTGAAGGGGAAACGAGATCTTCCCAGGGCTCAGGGATGAATGACTGAAAAGAATTAAAAAGTAATAATTTTAAAAACACTTAAAATTAAAAGAAAAGGTAAATGTAAATGAAATTCTCCCCACCCCTAACTTAGGAAAAATGTTAAGCTTATGTGTCCCAGAAAGGAAACTTTTAAAAGAAAAGCTCATATTTTACAATATATGCAGGGTATTAATTTTAAGGTAATTAGGAAAAGCTATTTCCTATTTGTCAGAAATCAAAGGTATGTGCATTCTGAATAAAGATTTTGCTACCAAACCCAAATAGCCATGAAGTATGAAATATGCTCTCCATATTCATATTATATAGCACTTTGAAATCTAGTTGGTCCTAAGACAAAAGGTAAAAGTGGAAAACTGGATTTTTTTTTTTTTTTTTTTTTTTTTTGCGGTACGCGGGCCTCTCACTGTTGTGGCCTCTCCCGTTGCAGAGCACAGGCTCCGGACGCGCAGGCTCAGCGGCCATGGCTCACGGGCCCAGCCGCTCCGCGGCATGTGGGATCTTCCTGGACCAGGGCACGAACCCGTGTCCCCTGCATTGGCAGGCGGACTCCCAACCACTGTGCCACCAGGGAAGCCCTGGATTTTTAAAAGAAGTTTTTTTTTTTCCTATGTTACCTCCATTCCCATCCCTATGTAGTCATTCAAGAAAAGAAAATATTTTAAAACAAAGAGCAAAACTAGGAATTGCATCCACTGTCATATTCTAGCTTTCTTTCATTCATTCATTCATTCATTCACTCCACAAGGATTCACAGCGCTTCCCTTTTGACTAGGCACTGTAATAGGAAATAAAAGATGAGTAAGTTACACAGAGTCCCCACCCAGAGCTGCTCACCTCTTAGTGAGAGTGACACACACGTAAACAAATAATTATGTTCCAAGTGCTACCTAAAGACATAGCATTATTGAAACCCAAAATGCTGAGTGTCTAACACTGCGGGACTTGAAACAGTCTTTACAGAGAAGGTGTCATTTAACCTGAGTCTTAAAATACGAGTAAGGGTTGGCTACGTGGCAGGGTGGGAGCTTCACGCGTATTTCAGAGAGGATGAAACACTTGATTTGACTGAAGCAGAGTAAGCATGGGGACGGTTGGAGGAGGTGGTGGGAGAAGAAGCAAAGTAGGGGTCAAACTTTCATGGACTCGTATGTCATGCTGAGGTATTCGAACCTTACCGCACATGCAACAGAAAGCCACCAGGGATTCCTAACAAGGAAAGATTTCACTTTTATTCAGATAATTCAGGTGCTATCATACAGGAAAGAGAGAAGGTTCAGTTAGAAGCAGTATTTTACATGGTTACACTAAATGTCCCCACGGCCCGTCACCCCACCCCGGCCAAGCCTAGTTTCTGCACAATCTGGATCCCATATGTTACATCTCCCCTTTTTGTTTTTTTGTCTTTTGGGGTTTTTAAAATATTTATTTATTTATTTATTTATTTATTCATATGGCTGCTCCGGGTCTTAGGTGCGGCGTGTGAACTCTTAGTTGTAGCATGTGGGATCTAGTTCCCTGACCAGGGATTGAACCTGGGCCCCCTGCATTGGGAGCACAGTCTTAGCCACTGGACCACCCGGCTAGTCTCCACATCTCCCCTTTTTGTAATCGCTACCCCGTTCACCTTTATCTCCTGCTAATCATTCATTCAATCAATCATTTCATCATTCAACAAATATTTATTGAGCCCTTCTAAAATGTCAGGCAAGGCACTGTGTAGGGGCTGGCGATTAGCAGCACATCAGAAGTACAGTGTCTGCACCCTGGCAGAGCCTATAGTCTAGCAGTGCCGACAGATCTGCTTAAATATAAGTAATTGCAATGATGTGTAATGAGTAAGACAATGGGAAGTGATGGGGGCTTCCCTGGGGAAGTGATAGGAGGCTTGTGACCTGAAGGATGAGTAAGCTTTAGCCAAAGTATGTGTGTTGGAAGTAGAAAGGGGAAGAGACAGACAAAGCCCAGCAAATGGGAAAGAGCCAAAGGCAGGAGAAAGCTTGGCACCTGGGAGGAAACGAAAGGCAGTCCATGTGCCTGGAGAGTCCCGTGAGCTGGAGAGATGGGCTGGCCTCAAGCCTTACCACCTACGCACTTGACCACTCTGTACGGCCTGTGGGCATGGAGGTACATGCATGTGTGAGGAGGTGTGACGAAGAATTATCGCTTCCTGTTACCGTATTCATCCTGTGCTCAGGCAGGAACTCTTATATACGTTTGTTACTCATCTGCATTTTAGAATTAGAAAACAGGAGGGCAGAGGACCTTAGAGACTATTCAGAATGGCACTTCTCAAGGTGTGCCCTGTGGACCAACTATGGAATTCCTGAAGATGAGGTCAGAAACCTGCCTTTTTAAACACGCATCTCAGGGGATTCTTCAGCATTCTGAAGATGGAAAACCACTGTGCTAGTGCAACTGTCCCCATTTCAAAGTCAGGATATTAAGAACTGAAGAAAACCAATGCTTTGTCTAAAACAGTATCTTAACTACTTCAGCAGTACTGACATTTTGGACCAAGTAACACTTTGTTGCTGGGGACTGTCCTGTGCACTGTGGGACGTTTAGGAGGGTCCCTGGCCATTAACAACCAGATGCCACTAGAAACCTTGCAGTTGCAACAACCAAAAATGTCTCCAGTCATGGCCAAACATTCACTGGGGGACAAAGTCACCCCTGATTGAGAACCACTGTGTAAAGTCACACTGATAATCAGAAGCGGAGGCAGGACAGCACTCAAAAGTCCTGATTCACATCCCGGCCACCTCCCTGTATCAGCCAGATACTCTTTTTGACTGTGGGAAGCAGGAGGAGGAGAAGAGGCACGCAGGTCGTAAAGGCCGGGGGTTAGAACAGGAGACGAGGCTGGCACAGGTGACAGCACTGCTTTTTTCTGGGAACCTGGGACATTACTCCTGGCTTTTTCCATGACTTATTGTGCAGCTCATCATCCCTATTTCTATTTCTCCACCTGTTTAAACCTTGATCTTCCAGGAGAACTGGCAGGATTCACATTGGCAACATCTTGGAAAACCACATAGAAAGGTGCCATCCAAAAAGCTTCTTAACTGAGACTGATTTAAAAGTGGGCCTGTGTAGGAACCAAGAGTGCCGTGTTCTAAATTTAGCGCTCTTCCAAGAAGAGGAGTGTAGCGGTGGTGGTGGGGGGGACCGATGTAAAAGGAATCAGGAAGTGTGGCTGCAGGTTCCAGCTCTTTCCAAACTACCTTTGTGGCCTTTAGCAAATCACTTCGGCTTTCTGGTCTAGGAGCAGTTTCCCATCAGATGAAGGGATTAAAATAGGCCACTGCAATGCAACCAGAGATTACCATACTAAGTGAGGTAAGTCAGAAAGAGAAAGATAAATACCATCTGATATCACTTATATGTGGAATCTAAAATACGGCACAAATGAACTTATCTATGAAACAGAAACAGAATCAGGGACATAGAGAACAGACTGGTGGTTGCAAAGGGGGAGGTGGGTGGGAGAGGGTTGGATTGGGAGTTTGGGATTAGCAGATGCAAACTGGTATATATAGGATGGATAAACAACAAGGTCCTACCATGTAGTGCAGGGAACTATATTCAATATCCTGTGATAAACCATAATGGAAAAGAATATGAAAAAGAATGTATGTACATGTATAACTGAGTCACTTTGCTGTACAGCAGTAATTGACAAAACATTGTAATTCAGCTTTACTTCAATAAAAAATAAATTTAAGGCAGCCAAGATGACAGTGTGGGAAGATGCACATTTAGCGTCTCCCCACAGCTAGGGTGCCTGCCAGCCACTGGTGGGGGACTCTGACGCCCAAGGACATGGGAGGAGCCCCAAAGTGAACTGGTAGGATGTAGGGGGACTGAGTGGGGAGGAGAAGTGGAGGCCAGACAGGATCAGTGCCCCTGAGGCTGGGGAGATCAGGAGAGGCAGGTGGGAGGGGCTCTCCAGGAAGAGCAGGAGAGAGACAGAGGGTGATCACATGGCCCACTTGGGCCGGGGAGCCTGCTGAGCTCCCAAGCTGGTACCCCCACCAAAGCCCCATCCAGGCAGTGTGCGTCCTGGGGGCATAGGAAGGAGGCTGGGGAGATCAAGAGAGGTAGGCGTGAGGGGCCCTCCCAGACCGGAGGAGCAGGAGAGGAGAAGAGGGCGTTTGCCCCACCCACTCTAGCCCAGGAAGCCTGCTGGGCTCCCAGGTAAGGTCCCCTGCCCTCTGAGCCCAGGGGTGGGGGGCATGCCTGGGCCCCTTCTGCTCCCTGAGCCTAAGCCCTTTTCCAGCCCTATGGGTCCTGAGCATTGGCCCTGCCCACTGCTCAAACCTCGCCCTTGCTTAGGCCCCGCCCTCCACAGCCAAGGCCTTTCCCCCCTTCTTTTTTTTTTTTTCTTTTCCCTCCTCCTCTTTTTTTTTTTACTATTGTGGTACTGATGTACCTTCCGGTTATTGATTTATCTGTATTTTTATTTTTACATTCTTTCTAACATATCTGTTAGTTTCCTAGTCTAATTTTATTTTTTACTTTGTTATTTTTCTCTTTTTTTTTTGTTTTGCCACCCCATGGGGTTTGCAGGATCTTGGTTCATGAGCTGAGGGTTGGGCTAAAGCTCCTGTGATGGGAGCTCTGAGTCCAAACCACTGGACTAACAGAACCTCAGACCTCAGGGAATATTCATTGGAACGAAGTCTCATGGAGTTCCTCATCTCAGCACCAAGACCCAGCTCTACTGAATAATCTACAAACTCCAGTGTTGGACGCCTCCGGCCAAACAACCAGTAAGACAGGAACACAATCCCACTCATAAAAAAAAAAAGAAAACAAAAATGAGATGGCAAGATGTATGTCATAGATGAAAGAGCAAGGTAAAAACCTACACGACCAAATAAATGAAGAGGAAATAGGCAATCTACCTGAAAAAGAATTCAGAGTAATGATAGTAAAGATGATCCAGAATCTCAGAAATAGAAAGGAGGCATGGACTGAGAAAACACAAAAAATGATTAACAAAGACCTAGAAGAACTAAAGAACAAACAAACAGAGATGAATAACACAATAACTGAAAGGAAAATACACTAGAAGGAATCAATAACAAAATAACTGAGGCAGAAGAACAAATAAGTGAGCTGGAAGACAAAATGGTGGAAATCACTGCCAAGGAGCAGAATAAAGAAAAAAGAATGAAAAGAATTGAAGACAATCTCAGAGACCTCTGGGACAACACTAAATGCACCAATATTCGAATTATAGGGGTCCCAGAAGAAGGAGAGAAGAAAAAGGGTCTGAGAAAATATTTGAAGACATTATTGTTGAAAACTTCCCTAACATGGGAAAAGAAATAGTCACCCAAGTCCAGGAAGCACAGAGAGTCCCATACAGGATAAACCCTAGGAAAAACACACAAAGACACATATTAATCAAACTAACAAAAATTAAATTCAAAGAAAAAAAATTAAAAGCAGCAAAGGAAAAACAAAAAATAACATACAAAGGAATCCCCATAAGGTTATCAGCTGATTTTTCAGCAAAAACTCTGCAGGCCAGAAGGGAGTGGCAGGATATACTTAAAGTGATGAAAGAAAAAAACCTACAACCAAGATTGATCTACCCAGCAAGGATCTCATTCAGATTCAATGGAGAAGTCGAAAACTTTCACACAAGCAAAAGCTAAGAGAATTCAGCACCATCAAACCAGCTTTACAACAAATGTTAAAGAAACTTCTCTCAGTGGGAAACATAAGAGAAGAAAAAGGCCCACAAAAACAAACCCAAAACAATTAAGAAAATGGTAATAGGAACATACATATCGATAATAACCTTGAATGTAAATGTATTAAGTGCCCCAACCAAAAGATACAGACTGGCTGAATGGATACAAAACAAGACCCACAGATATGCTGTCTACAAGAGACCCACTTCAGACCTAGGGACACATACAGACTGAAAGTGAAAGGATGGAAAAAGATATTCCATGCAAATGGAAATCAAAAAAAGCTGGAGTAGCAATACTCGTATCAGATAAAATAGACTTTAAAATAAAGACTGTTATAAGACATAAGGAGGGACGCTACATGATGATTGAAGGATCAATCCAAGAAGACGACATAACAATCATAAATGTTTATGCACCCAATACAGGAGCACCTCATCCATAAGGCAAATCATAACAGCCATGAAAGGAGAAATCGACAGTAACACAATAAGAGTAGAGGACTATAACACCCCACTTACACCAATCCAAACAGAGTATACAATACATCCAACAGATTGTATGATTACAGATCATCCAAACAGAAAATAAATAAGGAAACACAAGCTTTAAATGACACAATAAATAAGATAGATGTAATTGATATTTGTAAAACATTCCACCAAAAAGTGGCAGAATACTCTTTCTTCTCAAGTGCACATGGAACATTCTTCAGGAACGATCACAACTTAGGTCACAAATCAAGCCTCAGAAAATTTAAGAAAATTGAAATCATATCAAGCATATTTTCTGACCACAACGCTATGAGACTGAAAATCAATTACAGAACAAAACTGTAAAAAACACATGGAGGCTAAACAGTGTGCAACTAAATAACCAAGAGATCACTGAAGAAATCAAAGAAGAAATTAAAAAATACATAGAAAAAAATGACAATGAAAACACGATGACCCAAAACCTATGGGACACAGAAAAAGCAGTTCTAAGAGGGAAGTTTATAGCAATTCAATCTCACCTCAAGAAACAAGAAAAATCGCAAATAAACAATCTAGCCCTACACTTAAAACAACCAGAGAAAGAAGAACAAAGAAAACCCAAAGTCAGTAGAAGGAAAGAAATCATAAATATCAGAGCAGAAATAAATGAAATAGAAATGAATAAAACAACAGCAAAGATCAATAAAACTAAAAGCTGGTTCTTTGAGAAGATAAACAAAATTAATAAACCCTTAGCCAGACTCATCAAGAAAAAAAAAAGGGGGGGAGGGCTTCCCTGGTGGCGCAGTGGTTGAGAGTCTGCCTGCCGATGCAGGGGACACGGGTTCGTGGCCCGGTCTGGGAAGATCCCACATGCCATGGAGTGGTTAGGCCCGTGAGCCATGGTAGCTGAGCCTGCGCATCTGGAGCCTGTGTTCTGCAACAGGAGAGGCCACAACAGTGAGAGGCCCACGTACTGCAAAAAAAAACAAAAAAAAAAGAAAAGAAAAAAAGGGAGAAGATGCAAATCAATAAAATTAGAAATGAAAAAGGAGAAATCACAACTGACACTGCAGAAATACAAAGGATTATAAAAGACTACTACAAACAAATAAATGCCAATAAAATGGACAACCACGAAGAAATGGACAAATTCTTGGAAAGGTACAATTTTCCAAGACGGAACTGGGAAGAATTAGAAAATATAAGCAGACCTAACACAAGCAATGAAATTGAAACTGTAATTAAAAATCTTCCAACAAACAAAAGTCCAGGACCAGATGGCTTCACAGGCGAATTCTATCAAACATTTAGAGAAGAGCTAACACCAACCCTTCTCAAACTCTTCCAAAAAACTGAAGAGGGAGAAACACTCCCAAATTCATTCTACGAAGCCACCATCACCCTGATACCAAAACCAGAAAAAGATGTCACAAAAAAGAAAACTACAGGCCAATATCACTGATGAACATAGATGTAAAAATCCTCAACAAAATACTAGCAAACAGAATCCAACAGCACATTAAAAGGATCATACACCATGATCGAGTGGGATTTATCCCAGGGATGCAAGGGTTCTTCAATATACGCAAATCAATCAATGTGATACACCACATTAACAAATTAAGCAATAAAAACCATATGATCATTTCAATAGATGCAGAAAAAGCTTTTGACAAAATTCAACACTCATTTATGATAAAAACTCTCCAGAAAATGGGCATAGAAGGAACCTACCTCAACATAATAAAGGCCATATATGACAAACCCACAGCAAGCATCATACTCAATGGTGAAAAACTGAAAGCATGTCCACTCTCTCCACTCTTATTCAACGTAGTTTTGGAAGTCCTAGCCACAGCAATCAGAGAAGAAAAAGAAATAAAAGGAATAAGAATTGGAAAACAAGAAGTAAAACTGTCACTGTTTGCTGATGACATGACACTATACATAGAAAATCCTAAAGATGCCACCAGAAAACTACTAGAACAAATCAATGAATTTGATAAGGTTGCAGGATACAAAATTAATGCACAGAAATCTCTGGCATTCCTATACACCAACAACAAAAAATCAGAAAGAGAAATTAAAGAAACACTCCCATTCACCACTGCAACAAAATAATAAAATACCTAGGTATAAACCTGCCTAAGGAGGCAGGAGGCTTGTACTCAGAAAACTATAAAACACTGATAAAAGAAATCAAAGATGATGTAAACAAATGGAGAAATATACCATGTCCTTGGATTGGAAGAATCAATATTGTGAAAATGACTATACTACCCAAAGCAATCCCTATCAAATTACCAATGGCATTCTTCACAGAATTAGAACAAAAAATTTTACAATTCGTATGGAAACACAAAAGACCCTGAATAGCTAAAGCAATCTTGAGAAAGAAAAATGGAGCTGGAGGAATCAGGCTCCCCAACTTTAAACTATACTACAAAGCTACAGTAATCAAGACAGTATGGTATTGGCACAAAAACAGGAATATAGATCAATGGAACAGGATAGAAAGCCCAGAGATAAACCCACACACATATGGGAACCTAATTTATGACAAAGGAGGCAAGAACATACAATGGTGAAAAGACAGCCTCTTCAATAAGTGGTGCTGGGAAAATTGTACAGCTATATGTAAAAGAATGAAATTGGAACACTACTTAACACCATACACAAAAATAAACTCCAAATGGATTAAAGACTTAACTGTAAGACCAGACATTATAAAACTCTTAGAGGAAAACATAGGAAAAACTCTCTTTGACATAAACCACAGCAAGATCTTTTTTGACCCACCTCCTAGAGTAATGGAAATAAAAACAAAAATAAATAAATGGGACTTAATTAAACTTACAAGCTTTGCACAGCAAAGGAAACAATAAACAAGACAAAAAGACAACCCTCAGAATGGGAGAAAATATTTGCAATTGAAACAACAGAAAAAGATTTAATCTGCAAAATATACAAACAGCTCATGGAGCTTAATATCAGAAAAACAAACAATCTAGTTAAAAAATGGGTGGAAGACTTAAATAGACATTTCACCAAGGAAGCCATACAGATGGCCAGGAGGCACATGAAAAGATGCTCAACATCACTAATTATTAGAGAAATGCAAATTAAAACCACAATTAGGTATCACCTCACGCTGGTCAGAATGGCCATTATCAAAAAATCTAGAAACAATAAATGCTGGAAAAGGTGTGGTGAAAAGGGAACCCTCTTGCACTGTTGGTAGGAATGTAACTTGACACAACCACTATGGAAAACAGTATGGAGGTTCCTTAAAAAACTAAAAATACAACTACCATATGACCCAGCAATCCCACTAGTGGGCATATACCCTGAGAAAACCATAATTCAAAAAGAGACATGTAGGACTTCCCTGGTGGTGCAGTGGTTAAGAATCTGCCTGCCAATGCAGGGGACATGGGTTTGAGCCCTGGTCCAGGAAGATTCCGCATGCCGCAGAGCAACTAAGCCTGTGCGCCACAACTACTGAGTCTGCACTCTAGAGCCTGCCAGCCACAACTACTGAGGCTGCATGCCACAACTACTGAAGCCCACGCATCTAGAGCCCATGCTCCGCAACAAGAGAAGCCACCGCAATGAGAAGCCCAAGCACCGCAAAAAAGAGTAGCCCCTTCTCACTGCAACTAGAGAAATCTGCATGCAGCAATGAAGACCCAATGCAGCCAAAAATAAATTAATTAATTAAAAAAAGAGACATGTACCACAATGTTCATTGCAGCAACCTAAATGTCCATCAACAGATGAATGGATAAAGAAGATGTGGCACATATATACAATGGAATTTTACTCAGCCATAAAAAGAAATGAACTTGAGTTATTTGTAGTGAGGTGGATGGACCTAGAGTCTATCATACAGAGTGAAGTAAGTCAGAAAGAGAAAAACAAATACCGTATGCTAATGCATATATATGGAATCTAAAAAAAAAAAAAAAAAAGAAATGGTATGGATGAACCTAGTTGCAGGGCAGGAATAGAGAGGTAGACATAGAGAATGGACTTGAGGACATGGGGTGGGAGGGCGAAGCTGGGGCAAAGTGAGAGTAGCATTGACATATATACACTACCGAATGTAAAATAGTTGGCTGGTGGGAAGCAGCCGCATAGCACAGGGAGATCAGCTCGATGCTTTGTGACCACCTAGAGGGGTGGGATAGGGAGGATGGGAGGGAGGCTCAAGAGGGAGGGGATATGGGGACATGTGTATGCATATGGCTGATTCGCTTTGTTGTGCAACAGAAACTAACACGGTATTGTGAAGCAATTATACTCCAATAAAGATCTATTTTAAAATTAATTAATTAAAAAAAAATAGGCCACTGCATCCGGGCTTGGACTCACACAGTGTCCTCTGCCCAAGAGGACCTATCACTGATCATCAAAAACCCAAACTCTACCTTTCCTCCAAAATCCAGCTCAGTCATGAGTCCTCATTTTCTTCGGTGATAATGATGTGGTTATGTAAAAGAAAGCCCTTGTTCTTAACAGATGCATGCTGATTATTTAGGAATAAAGTGTCATGATGTCTACAACTTACTCTCAAATGCTTCTGAAAAATATGTAATATGTATATTGTATGTACATATATATATGTATGCATGTATTTTTAATACATAGAGGGAAAGCAAACATACGAAAATATTACTAAATGTTGAATCTCACTGAAGGGTGTATGGGTGTTCATTTTATAATTCTTTCCCTTTTTCTGTCTGTTTTAAATTTTTCACAATCAAATGTTGGAGTGAAAAACAGCTCCAATTCTAACTCCTCCACAAATCGTTTCCTTAATTAGCTGAAATAATTCCTCTGAATTCCCACAGCACTTATGTACTCTGTGTTTATCATTTTCTACCTTGCATTATAGTTAAGTACTCACATAGTGGGTCATAAAATTGCTAAGGCAACACTCAGCTATGCGGAGAACATTTGTTCTAAAACTGCTCTTTATTTAGTCTACAACTTCTCTGTTCTTCCTCATGAGACCCCATGCAGCTGGAAGCAGGGAAAAAATCAAAGTAAATTTTAGTCCAATCTTGTTATCTCAGATTGATCATAGAACTGAAACAGTTGCTTTAGGTAACTCAGTCACATTTGGATAAAGGCCAGACCTTAGATCTCTCCACTCAAGCTATACTTTCTCAGGATGGCATTTGGGTGTAAGAGAGAAATTGACTGGGTTCAGGAGATGTCACGGGAAGAGATCCTAAGATCAAATTACAAAACTGGCTAGTGATAGTATACCTGTCATGCAGACATTAACTCTATACCTGGCAATAAGATCCTTGAGGGATGTTTCAGTGCCTTGAGAATCGGTAGGAGGATGTTTTATCTTTGTGCCCAGAGGGCCTGGATCATGCTTTATACTTACAGGTTCTCCATAAACACTGATGTCTGCACTCCCTCTGGTCTGTTGCCTCTACCTCCACAGCGACCTCTGTTACCATCACCCGCAGAAATATCACAAATTAATAAACAATTTGATATGAATAATAACTAACGTACTGAGGATCTAGTATGGGCAAGGCACTGGGCCAAGCTCTTTACAAGGAATATTTCATTTAATCCTCACAATACCCAGCTGAGTTAGTTCTATAATTATCTTATAATAAGGACAATCATTGGTCTTTTCATTGCCTGATGATTGAATTAGCCTTTCTTCGAACTCTCTGCAGGATTCGCTCCTACAGACTATCGTGTCATGTTTGAAACTCCCATTTTCTGTGACCTCTCAATTTACTTACTCAACCACCTCTCCTCCAGCCGTATCAGTTTCCTTTCTGTCTTCCATAAATGCTGTAGGATTTCTGGCCCTCGTACCTTTTAAAATCACCTTTTGCCTTCCCTCCAGTCTCCTTCATGCCCCTTCAAAATCCATTGTTAAGGACCAACTTTCATTCAAGCATTCAATACACTTTTAGGGAGCACCCACTTTGCACTCAAACCCATTGTCCTCGGCCCTAGAGAAACAATGTTAAGGAAAAGAAAGGCAGGCACGATCCCCACCATCACGGAATCTGCAGTCTGGTGACTGTCTATGCTTTACTTTTACCCAGTTGTTCAAGCAAGAAACAATCTCTCTTGCACCTTCTTTCAAATCTGCATGGTATCTGTACCACCCATTGGACACTCATCCAGTACAGCTCTGTAGAGTTAATCGTCGTATTCAGGGATTAGTTTGAGGATAACAATAATAACATCAGTAGCTTTCACTGAATGTCCTCTACTCCAGGCACTCACTCTACTTACATAGTCTCTAGTTTTCACGCTGACATTGCCAGAAAGGGGTGATTTTTCTCTCGTTAGCAATGAAGCACTTGAGAATCAGTGTTGATAAGTAAACTGCTCAAGGGCCCATAATTAGTAAATGACATTATCAGTGTGAGAACCCAGGTTCTCTAGCTCCAAAGGCTGTCTCCACAACACACCATATTGTCTGGACTTCTTTGTTGCATCATGCACAGAGGTAGTGAAGCATTAGTAAACAGTGAGGCAGGGTAATGGCAGGGAAAAAACATGGTTTTGGAACTAAACAGCCACACCACTTACTGGTTATGTGGCTTTGGGCAGATTCCTGAACCTCTGTGTACTTTGATGTCCTCGTTTTAAAATCACTATTGTGAAAAATGTATAAATAAAGCCATTTACCCCACATGGTTGCTGCCAGGATTAAATGAATGATAAATACCTAGAAAAGCACCATGTGTATAATTGGCTCCTTCTCTCCTCCCTTTGTTGATGCAGATCCTTTAGAAGTTTGCCACCCACCTTATTGTTGCTGATATAAGTTCGTAAGTTTGATACTAAGGAACACACAGAAGGGCCTTTCGAGGACCTGCAAGTTTATTAAAGAGGCAGACACCTGGCACTGAGAGATAAAGGCAGTGCAGTTAAGAGGAGATGGAAAACCAATCTAGAAACCAGGCAATGGAGGCGGTGTGGTTCCTTGTGTTAGGAAAGCTTTTCCAAAGCAGAGCCCTTGAAGCTTTTGCGTGTCAAAAGCATTTTGAATGCTTTCCTCAGGTGCACGCATATGGTATTGCTTCTGTGGCAAAGAAAGCCTGGTCTTGTCAAAATGCTATTGATTTTTTCAGAAGGAATCTCAAGACCTCATTAATGGAACCTTACATACAAGCTCAAAAGCCCACTCTTTTTTTTTTTTTTTTTTTTTTTTTTTTTTTTTGCGGTACGCGGGCCTCCCACTGCTGTGGCCTCTCCCGTTGCGGAGCACAGGCTCCAGACACACAGGCTCAGCAGCCATGGCTCACGGGCCCAGCCACTCCGCGGCACGTGGGATCTTCCTGGACTGGGGCACGAACCCATGTCCCCTGCATCGGCAGGAGGACTCTCAACCACTGCGCCACCAGGGAAGCCCCCCCACTCTTTTTTTTATAAGCTGGCTACCCACTCTAGGACATAGCATAGATAATAAACTAAATTTTCATGCTTATTAAATTTTTACTAAATACTCTGAGAGAGTACATCAATCACTTCATTAATCTTTTTTTTTTTAAAGCCCTATGAGGAGATTATTATTTTGTACGTTGCAGGTGAGGAAACTGAAGCTCAGAGAGGTTAACTGCCTTGCGCAAGATCACACAACTAGAAATTGGTGGTGAGATTTGAGCTGATTCGGTCATTTAGTCAATAAATATTTACTGAATGACTGCCAGGTCTATATGACTCTAAAGCTAATGTTCTTTCCACTATCTAATTCTTCCTAGTAAAATAAATTATATAATAGTATTCTTATTATTAATAATATTCTCTCAAAAAGTGAAGCAGTTTGGCCTTATGGCTCAGGAAAAATAATCAGGCTGATTGTCCTGGCCAGGCAAGTATCCACATGGCTCAACATTACTCCACGTGTTTCCCTTTCAGAGGTGGATGCTTAAAAAGAATGTTCTTCTACAATCAGAAGTGTCATTCTCAGACAAGTATATGGAAGTATCTGTGCTTAACTGCTTATAAGACTTTGTGAGGATGACACACTTCAGAATGTTTACTTATTAGAAAGTTGGAAAGAAGCGAAGATAAGTACGTGCAACTCACTAAAAGAGGGAAAATCCAATCGTCACAATGCCTTGCATTTATAAAGGGCATGATCCTTTTCAGTGTACTGTAACATAAATAATGCCATTTTAGACTCATACCAAGTCTGTGAGATCCAGAAGGTGACGGTTGTTTTACCCACTCCTGAGGAAACTGAGGTTCAAGTTGTAAAGGTCACAGGTACTTTAGAAATGTCCAAGTTCACATCACTATTTAATGGCAGAACCAGGATTTCAACTTACGTTCTATCCGCTCTTTCTGGTACGCAGTCTGCATTGGTTGAGATGAGCAAGGTTACATTGCAGTAACAAATGGCCTTCAGATCTCAGGGGCTCACAATAATAAACCTTGATTTCTTGTTCATGTCCCTTGTCACCTGTGGCTTTGATCTACTTTGTGTTTACAGTTGGATGACATAACAGCCCCTAACTTTATATTAGGTAGTGATGGATAAAGTCCTTTTGGGTTTCCTTTCCTTGTACCATGACGTATTCTCTAATCAACGTGGTACCGATTAACATTTCAGATAGGATCAGCCTAGCAGTCATCTTACACAATGTAAAAATTAAATAATTAAATAAATGTAATATTTTAAAAAGCAACAGTTCTAAAGTATGCCTGTTGTGCGTGAATCCTCCTGCATCTGCAAAGAAAGCAACTTTTGCTCTGGGAATAAACTTTCTGTTGCTGGCAGGAGAATTGGATAGCAACACTGACGTGATCCTGTGAATGGGCTTCAGAGTGTTATATTTGAATGTGTAATGAATAAACATTGGCAGAAACCCCCTTTGCCATGTGACTTCAAAACAAACACCAGTCAGTAGGCAACTACCAGCTGTGCCGAGTAGGAAAAAAAAAGCACTCATACACTCTCCTTCAGTGAAGCAAAAATCCCCTGCCGAAATCACCTCCCTCAAGAATGTAGGGCACAAGTGGATTCTCACATGTGTTTGAGCACACAACTTGACCCCTGGAAAGTCCTCCTGGCAGAGCCATTTAAGCAAAGTTCAGAGGAAGACAGAAGTAGGACATGAAACAGAGGTCAGGCATTCACAGAATCTTGCCTTCTCTTGAATCAACTGGCAACTTAAAAAAAAAAAAAAAAAGCATTTCGCAAGATTTAAAGGAGCTGATTTCTAATGTTGGCTGACTTATACTGTCCCTTACAATTCTAAGATCCCATGATACTGTAAATTTCTGGGATGAGAAGAAGCAAATCTATTTTCTCCTTTAAGTACAGAAAAGAAAGAGGAAAAGGATATGCTTTATGTAATAAAATTTAACAGGGAACAACATTGAAAAAAAATGTTCTAGGAACTATAAAGTTGTCTTGGGTTAGGCAATCTGCATATAAAATTCTGTTCCTTAAAATTGCTTTGGCATTGAGTCCAGACTTGATTTGTAGAAGTGACACTTCTCTAATACTTCTTTGAGAGCAGTGAGGGGGGAGGAGGAAAGCCCTCACTTAGAACTTTACCTTAGACTTTTTGTAAAGGTCACCAAAGGGAAAACTCATAAAGAATCATTGCTCTTTAGTCACTTTAAAGTATGAGACACGTTGTCCTTGGATAAAGGCGAACCATTATTGCATGTCACATTTTAGATTAAATAATTAAATTGCTATGCCTTGCTTTTTTTCCTATGACTTTAAATAGAATTCATGTTGAAATGAACCTAGATTATTAGGAAATGTTTCTGAGTACATCTAATTTTGCTTTTCTAAAATGCTTATATGTAACTCTATAATTTCACTGGCATAATTGTTGCTAACAAATCTCCACAACTGATATGCACATTTTAATGTAGCTATAAGAAAAATTGGGTCTCAGGTACCAAAATGCCAAAATAGGATATATGAGTGAAAGAAATTAATGGGGGAAAAGATATATTAACTATTTCTTCTCTGACAGCCAACCTAGTCACCTGCTGATTCTCTAGCTACTTTCTATAGAAAGAGTAATTGGGCAGGAGATGTGTATACTCTTTTGAGTCTAACTGGACACGAAGAAAAATCCTCTGATGGCTGATAGAGGTAACTAGTACAAGAGAGGCATTCATGAGAGAAGACTGTGGCTCATTTTGAGAAGAGAGTGTGAATTATAGTGTCACAGGATCAAAAGGTTTGAAAGGGAGTGCTGGGGTGATGGGATCTTAAGCATAGCTTTCTTCCCTTTCAAACTAATTCAAATTTCTCTTTGACTCCTGAGTCAAATGTTTGATGGGGCCTATGGGTAGTAGTAGACTTCAGTGCAACTATGCAGAGAATCAATAATTATATACATACATACATATATGAATATGGGTATACATATACACACTTACATATATGTGGGGATATATAAAAATATATATGGATATATATCTATATATATACTTATATGAAGATATACCCCACACACACACACACACACACACACACACACACACCCCATACACACATACATATGGGTATATATACACACATACTTACAGATCTTCCTCAATTTATGATGGGATTACATCCTGATAAACCCATCGTGAATTGAAAATGTCATAAGTCAAAGATGCATTTAATACACCTAATCTACCAAACATCAACAGCTTAGCCTAGCCTACCTTAAACATGCTCAGAACATTTATACTAGCCTTCAGTTGGGCAAAATCATCTAACACAAAGCCTATTTTGTAATAAAGTGTTGAATATCTCATGTGATTTATTTAATGCTGTACTGAAAGTGAAAAACAGAATGGTTGTGTGGGTACAGAATGGTTGTAAGTGTATCGATTGTTTACGGTTGTGATCCTAGGGCTGACTTTGAGCTGCTGTTGGTGCCCAGCATCATGAGAAAGCATCAGACCACGTATCACTAACCCAGGAAAAGATCAAAATTCGAAGTACGGTTTCTACTGAGTGCGTATCGCTTTTGCACCATCGTAAAATCAAACCATCGCAAGTTGGGACCATCCGTATATGAATATATGTATGTGCACACACATTTGTATATGTATTTGACTGTTATGGCACAGTTATTCAACTGCATTTAAAAACAATTGAACCCCAGTCTTAAGCCAGCTACAAAAATAAATGACTGAATTAAAGACAACTGTAAAAAAATACTTTCAAGAAAATCTAGCACATTATATGTACATATATGTACAATCTGCTGGTGAAAGGCGACTTTCCTGATCAATGCATTTCTTGACCAAATACAGAAGCTATAAAGAAAAGGTAAACATACTTGATCATATAAGAATTTAAAATCTTTTTTTGGCAAAAGAAAGTTTTTCTTACAAGGTAACTAGACAAAGGATAGGTTCGTAAATATTTGTAACATAGACGACAACAGTTTTTTGTTTTGTTTTTAACAAATTGACAAAAATAGACAAACTCATGGAAAAAATGGATAAAGAAATAGGAAATTCACAGAGGAACAAACCCACATGGCCAACAAGCAAATGAAAACTTGCTCACATTAAATCAGTCAGGGAAATGCAAATTAAAATAACAATGATGTATCTTTATACCCATCAGACTGGCAAAAAAGTTGAAATGATCAATAACCTCTACTGGTGATGGTTATGCGGAGAAATGGTTACTCATGCACTGCTGAAAAAAATTTAGCTGTTAAAACTGTTTTGGCAAGCCATTTAGCAGCATATATAAAAAAATAAACATATACCTGTATGTGACATTCAACACTGCAATCTCCTCTTGAAAACTCAAAGATAATCAGCACACAGGGGCAAATGTAAGAGGACACTTATGGTAGCAAGAAAAGGAAAGATGGACAGGGATCAAAGTAAATGCTCATCAGTGAGAATGTCTAAATAGATTATAGCTCACCCACACCATGGATTATTATGTAGCCATTCCACAGAATGAGTTACAACTGAATAGACACTTTGGAGGGATTTCTATACAGTTACACCATAAGTGAAAAAAATAATAAGACACAAAAAATGTGCATTATTCAATGCTTATTAAACAAAAAATAAACAAACCTCCCCCATACATATGTGTGAATAAAATGTGTATATGTGATTATATGAGCAAGGGGAAAAAATGTAGAAGCACATATCAGGTCACTAACAATAGTTACATGACAGAGAGGTGTGCAGAGGGATGCAAAGGAGAAAAGAGGGAAGTTGAAGCTAAACATCAAGAAGAAAACAAAACGAACTCTACTCAATATTTTGTAATAACCTATAAGGGAAAAGAATCTGAAAAAGAATAGACATATGTGTATGTATAACTGAATCACTTTGCTGCAACCTGAAACTAACACAACATTGTAAATCAACTATACTTCAATTATAAAAAAGAAGACTTCTCTAAATAACAGATAAATGTGTGTGTGAGACAACGTGTGTGCATTTATGCAAAACTATATACATTGTATATGAAAAATTATAAAAAGAGTGAAAAGCTATTTCAAAAGCAAGCTCAAAACTTGATAATATTAATGATAATATAAAATCTAATACTTATTGAACCCTCACTATTGACAGACAGTGTCCTAAGCAGGTATTGACTCATTAATCCTCACAATAACCCTACAATGGAGATATTAATATCTTTATTTTCTACAAGAGAGGAGTCCCACTTACTCCTCCATAACTTGAGAGCTGAACATTTGAAAAATTCAAATAAAATCAACCGTCTCATTTGCTTCTTTAGTGATCTTGGTTTGTTTTCTTTAGTGTCTGGATCTAGAAGATGGAATTCAACAGGGTACCATCAATAAAGCTATAGCTGCCCAGCCAGCCAACGTCGGTGTGAGTCACCTAAATCAAGGGCAACTGTCTTCATCATTAACTTCTTCCATCATTCCTTCATTCGACAAGGAACCACTGAACAACTGCTGCACAGTGGTGGCCGTGACAGCCTCTGAGTGGTTGATAGCTTACGATGGTTAACAATTCACATCACCTGGTGCATTTTGACCTTTCGTCCTGAAACTGGGTGGGAAAATGATCTCGCTTTACTTTGACAACATCATTGGGCAAGATTCCCTTCCTGAGAAAAGCACAGCTTACAGTGACATAGCAGTGCTACTTGATCCGAATTGCTCAGTAGAGCTAAACAGTGAAAGTGAACGAAGCTACGATAGCAGGCTTCACTTAGCATCCCACCACTGACACTTAGCAAACCATTTCTTCACTAGTGTCTGAGAGAGGTTAGGGGTCGCTCATTTCTTCTTCTATTTTCGTATCTAATTTAAGCATCCTTTGTCCAGTCTTGATGAAGAGATGCCAAGCACCAGAGCATCAACAACAAAGTGCTTGATGCTCAAACTGCACCCCTCCTCCCCTTCCGTACATACCCATTCTCTTCCAAAACCCCTTAGTAAGGTCAAGGTGTTAAAATAGTGACTGAGATTCAGATAAGGCTGCAGAAAGTCGCTACTCAATTTATTGAATAAGTAAACACCACCGAGAAAACCCAGAGCATTGGTCCCCTCCTCTGATTTTGGATCCTAAATGAGATCCTGAATCTGAAGATACACAAATGGGGAAAGTGCTTCAGTGTCTCACAGCTCCGTCTGTCCGAGAGCCAAGACGTTCAATCACGCATGTTGTGTTTTTGCAAGCCCCTGGCTTTCCTTTCTCGTCCTTCCTTTGGCTGCCTCTCCCACCATTTCTGGCAGGGAACACTCTGGAGAGGCCTGGAAAAGTTTCCATCCAGTCACTCCCTTTGGTTAATTATTAGCAGCTCTGGTGAAATTTGTTGGTAGGGCTGTTGGAAACAACCATCTGAAAAGAGGTTTTTCGTTTAACCATAGAGCTCATTCGATTGGAGATTTCCAAAATCCTGTCCTCCAAAATCTGAGATAACACAGACAAAGGCCAAACACTGAACTAAGAAATGGTGTCTAGTCCCTCTTCTAGGACTAATTAGCTGAGTGATCCTGGTCAAAGAAGGAAAGGTAACTCACAAGGTGACACATTAGAAACCCAGGCAGTGCTCGCTCGCTCATTTTAATCCCCATAACAACGTATCACCTACAGTGTTAACCTAACATTTCATAAAGTTAGAGACTTCAACCCAAAGTCCCCAAACTTTGTATTAAACCATACAGCCCCATGCATTTAATTTACCCAAGTTTCAAGTTCTTCACCTAAGAAAGCAAGACAGTTGAAGGGGTTGCTCTCAATAAGGTCCTTCTAACTCTGTAAGCCCAGGAGGCAACAAAAACTTTCTCTCTTATAATTTCCACATACCTTCTCCCCTCTCAACCTCAATTTCCCAGTAAACTTTGGGGGCAAATAAACAAAATTGTATTCTGTGCATAAAGATGCCAAAGCAGCCATTCACCCATTAATTGTCAACAGAACACAGCCCCTTTTTCTCCTGAAGCTATTGCTTCACCCTTGTTTACGTTGCTCAGTTCCGTCAGTTTAGAGCACATTAAAAAGCAGAACTGGGCTGGCTGGTTTACGTTGGTGGTGAACTTTGTGCCTCAACTGTATCGTAACCCCAGAGTTTACTCAACCCCACCTGGCAGCTCAGCTCTTTGAGATAAAGCAGGTTTTCTCTGAGGGAAACCAGTAGCAGTTTATCTTTTTGCTCTGCTGCTGGCAGACAGCTGGTTGGGCATCTAAGAGACAGTCATCTGCCAGTGGAAGGTAATAAAACACACACACACACACACACACACCCAAACAGACAAAAAAAAAAAAAACAAACAAGAGGAACATGAAATACTTCTTCCATATCAGAAGAATTACAACCGATACTTTCTTTAGGTAGCCTTGTTTAGGACCAACGTAAGGTCATCTTTTGGGAAACTATACTTTCTGTCTGTCTGTCTGCATGTGGATGCCTGTGTGTGCTTTAGGATTTTGTGGATGTGTGCATGGGAGGGGGATGGGGAAATGTGAGTGAAAGGATAGGATCCTGGAAAAATAGCTAGTGAAAAATCTAAAAGCCATTCCTATTTTCTGAAGTACTATAAGGTTTGGATCAATTTCTCATGCTTGAAACGGAAATTTTCATTCTGTTAATCTTTTCCAAAACCATGTGTAGTCATTCTCTTGGAGAAAGTTATAGTGATAGCAACAAAGCAATAAAAAAAAATTTTATATAGGAAAGCATACAATGCAAGATATGTGGAAGAGAGTCGCCTATGCATTGGTGATTTAGTGGTAATGCTAAGCGACACATAACATTCGTGAACAACCAGCTGAAACCTCCATATTCAAGTTTGATACAGAAGAAGACAATGGGCTTTTCCACCTCCAGTCAATCCTAGTGTTATGAGCTGAATTGTCCCCTCCCAAAGACGTTGAAGTCCTAACCCCCAGTACCTGTGAATGTAACCTTATTTGGAAACATGGGTCTATAGACGATCAAGTTAAGATGAGGTCATTAGGTTGAAATCAGGGTGAAGCATCCACAAGCCGAGGAAGACTATATATGGCAAGCAAATCCTCAGAAACTAGGAGGCAGGAATGGAACAGTTTCTCCCACACAGCCCTTAGAAGGAATCAACCCTGCTGACACCTTCACCTTGGATGTCTAGCCTCCAGGTCTGTTGGTTAAGCCAACCACTTTGTTATGGCAGCCCTAGCAAATAAACACACTTAGGTTTTCTCAAGGTCACCTCCTCCTTGAATCCAGTCTTTCCTAATTTCCAAAGAGGTACTCATAAGAAACTTCCAACATAACAATAAGTGGCTAATTCTACCTAAGAGCCAAGTAGGGAGAAAAATAAAGAATAACTATTGATCTAGGAACTTTTCTTCCCCAAAGTCTTGTGCTAAGGACTCTTGTGTCTGGATGTTCCAGCAGCAGTTGCAGAAGAGGACAGCAAAAACAGGATATGCCTCTGAAATGTCCTTCAGTTCAAATCTGATGTCATATACCCTAATTAGATTCAGTTAGTCTGTTGAGATACACACTGCTTTTAAGCAACTAATTTGAGTTATATATACATTTAGACAATTTGGTTTCCTTGTTTTGTTGCTGTTGTTTCTTCCTAGAGAGTAGTGGATGGATCCTGATGCTTAGGTTGGAGTTAGCTGTTGCCTACAAAAACTAGCCAAAGGACTGGCATTTGGAAAATATATTTTAGAATTAATTTAGAAGGGGGGTGTGGATTCAAGCAGCTGAGAGGTGAACAGATGGCAGGGCATGCTAGGAGTTTCTGGCAAGGAGTCAGTCACTAGAAGGGGTGGTTGAATGAAACACTTTTGTATGCAGGTTGCAGGAGAAACAGGAAGATGAGACTAGATTTGGCAGCTTCTAATGCAAAATTTATTAAAGGGGAATGAATTTGATTATAAACAAATGACAATTTATTTTTCATATCTCTGCTCAATTTCCTCAGAGAATTTTCCTGTAAAGGTTGAGCCTCTTAAATCACTATTCTAAGAGAGTACGAGGTATAAATATGACAATGGGGCTTCAACTTATCCATATCAATAAGCTTTGAAATGACGGCAGCAATCTAAGAAAAATATCCAAACACAGAGAAGATTTGTCCCTTTCTAGCTATGACAAAATCACAGAAAAAAATGTTCTATAGGATGACATTAATAAAAGGTAGGATCTTGACTAGTCAATAAGAAAACCAGAGGCCCCCAACTGTTCTAGAAAGAAGAAGCTGGTGCTTTTTGTGCCAGCTAACACAAAGAGGTTTCTTCTGCCAGGTAACACGTGCAATTGAAAAGCAAGTTTTGCCATTTGGCTGGCCACTCCAAGTATACGTCTAACAGGGACACTTTAGAGGTAGGCATTGCTTTTGAAACCTAGACAGTTTCAAGCACTGTTCCTTGACCAGTATTTGACCACACTTCCTGACTCACTGTGATAGTTATGTCAATTTGGCTGGGGCGTGATGACCAAAAATGTGGTCAAACATTCTTTTGGATTTTCCTGTAAGGGTGTTTTCGAATGAGATGAACATTTTAAATGGTGGATTTTAAGTGAAACAGAATGCCCTTATAATGCTGGTGGACCTCGTCTAATCAGTTGAAGGCGTGACTAGAACAAAAGACTGACCTCCCCCGAGCAAGAGGAAATGCTGACAACAGATGGCCTTTGGACTTCATCTGCAACATTGGCTCTTCCTGGATCTCCAGCCTGCCAGCCCCCTCTGCAGATTTTAGAGTTGTTAACCTCCATAGTCACGTGAGCCAATTCCTTGAAATAAATCTCTTTCTACATGGACACACATCCTGTTGGTTCTGTTTTCGCTGAAGGGCCCTGACTAATACACTCACTTAGAGATTTGTCCCCAGAAGCTGTCTAATCAACCTTCTAGCAGCTACCAAAGATAAATTAAGTTCAGTCTGAATAATGCTTAAGGGTCAGCTGCAGCAGCCATTGGTGCAATGACACACACATTTCAAATAGGCGAGATGTTTTAGTGAGGCTTTAAAATAATAATTCTAACAATGACACACACATTTCAAATAGGCGAGATGTTTTAGTGAGCCTTTAACATAACAATTCTGTTTTCAAGGGAAAGACAAACGTGTCTACTGATTTTCTCTGGGGTCATCATGGGGCTGCACCCAAGGAGAAAACTTCCTCAATGCCTATGCGCTCCTATTTGTCACCCATCTCCACATCCCCAGCAGAATGCCCAGCATGTAGCAGCTAATCCATGAAGGGGTGGAATTGAATTTGGGGATGGTATATGCTACCCTTCTGATATTTACCAGCCACATTCCCAGAAACCAACTGCAACAGAAAAAAAAAAAAAAAAATTTAACATACTTCACTTTTTCCTCAAAGTCACTTTATGAGGTAGCGACTTGCATTATCTCTACTTTACAAATAAAGAAACAGAGACACAGAAATTAAGTAATTTGCCAAGATCGCACACACAGACAGTCACACATCCAGTAAGATTCAGACCTAGGATTTGAATCCCAGTGATGGATCTAGAAGATCAGCAATCTCTAGAAGCTCTTAACCTCCTCTGTACCCTGAAACATTAGAGACTGGTGTGGAGGATTAAATTCACGCCAGTAAGAAGAACTACAAGAGTCTTGATTCAGCATTAGTGCAGGATCGGGCAATCCTCTGTTGTGAGGACTGTCCAGTGCACTGTCACATGTTCAGTGATGTCTTTGGCCTCTACTCACTGGATACCCCGTGTCTCAAGATGTGAGTGAAATTATCTTCAAACATTGTGAGTCAAAATTATCTTCAAACATTGCCAGATGTCCCCTTTGGGTGAGGAAGGATCACCCCAGTTGAGAATCATTGGCTTAACGTGCTAGAATTCATCATCCCCTAGTGACGCATTTTAATCTAAACCCAGTATAATTACAGTATCACTTCACACAGTTATTTACACAAGTTCCTCAAACACTGTTATTCAGCATTTCCCTGGAGACTGTGTATGCAGCTGCCCCTAAAGAAGAGATTTTTCTAAAAGTGGATAGAGCTAAAAGGGGAGGTGAAATAGTAAAGTGCAAGAGAGTTCACAAGGTGAATTTCCATTCTGCTTAGTGACCTTCTTTGTCCTTAGGTTGGGGCCAGGCTGCCTGGGGTCCTTCTATTTCCCTAGATGTCAAGCAACAATAGACTGGAGGGCCCTGGCCCCTGGTGATGTCAGAACTTCTGCCACTGTTCCCAGAAACCCTTTGAGGCCTATGAAGAAAGGGCAGAAGCCACTATGTTGTCTGCTGCTATGTTTTTGCATGTTCTGTTCCCTCTGCCTGGAATTCCCCACCTCTACCTCATCAGAAGCTACCTTGTACTATTCAAACTTTTTGCATGTTTTTTTTTCTGAACTACAAACAGTTCATGAAATGATCTTTATGGGGTAATGAGGCACATGGGTAAAAGTTGAGTCGCAGAATGTCGTATTGTTGTATGATTGGGGGGCGTGCTTTAGGCACCCCAGTGACCTCAGAAAAGACTCGCAGATAAACCCTTGCCAATATTCCAAGACCTTCTGATCCCAGTGTGGAACCCTAGTCCCTACATGACTCAGCCACCATTTGCTCCCACCCTTGTCCCTTCATGTGTGAAACGTCTCAGGACTTGCCCCTCTGTGCTCAGCACTTCATTGCTTTGTCCTCTCTTCTTTCTCATTCATGAATTCTCTTGGGAAACAGAATATTTTATGTGGGATAAAGAGAAACACATATGCAATAGAAAAACAAAACTGTGAAAAGAAAAAAAAACATTTTAAATCAAACTATGAAATGATTATAGGTCGATTCATCAGCGGGAAACACATGGAAACAATTATCCCAAAATTCAACAGTTAGGAAACCTGAAACCCTCTTCAATGTTTGGTTCAGAATTACATATTTGGCCTTCAGGAATTCATATTAATTGTCTGTTCAAACACCAAGGAAAACATCTAATTGGTTGGTTCAAAGACTCATAAACGATCTTCTGCTTTTTTCTGAATTAATGTTGGAGAAACAAGAAACAGACCACTTGAAAGGAGCCTTAAGTTGATGCCTCTGCAGCTGGGAAAATTCCAAATCAAGCTTGTTTTATATCCAAGGGTTGGAATGAGGATAATAGGAAAGTAGTAGTGGGGAGCAGTTTGCTATTCTGACCTTGGCCTTCTCAGCTTATTCTACGTATGGCTATCACTATGCAGAAGCTCAGGTCACATCAGGCAGTCAGGGACTAAATGTTACCTCATAGTCTTCTTTCCAGTTTGCTATTCCTCTTCTGGTATAATGACCATAACGATACCACATGGATGGAGTTGACCTAGTTAACCAGTGATTCTACAAACTATCCCCAAAGGTCACAATGTAACCATAATCAAAATCTTTTTCCATTAGTAGTACGTCACCAGAACAACAAAATTTCAAATCTCTGTGAAACTTCCATGCAGGAAGGATGAAGGAGTAATCGCCTTGTTCTGTAGTTTCCTGGTCAGGCAACTAATAATACTCGTTACATTCAGATACTCTCTCTGTGTGTCTCTCTCTCTGAGCAAACAGATGACTCTCATCTCTAAGGTCTTTGCATTCCTTTGCAATCATGAGCTCTTTGCACACAGGCTTTGGGTTCTCTGCTTCAGTTCCTCCAACTGGATATAAAAGGACAAAGTACCAACTGTCAAGCCCATGTTTGTAAACTAGCCTATCTGAGAAAATAATAGAAGCTGTAAACTTAGACAAAACAGGATATATTTGGTTGCTCTGCTATGCCAAATATTGTTGATAGTATGCTCTTAAATTTAAACATTTTTAGTCACCAAAAGTCAAAGGTCTTACTAGTTAAGTGAAAATAAGAAAGGGCATTGTTAAATTTTGGTGTAATAAACACCATGGCACAGAAATGTTTCCCAGGGGTGAGCTTCAGAGGACTGACTAGGCAAAGAGATCTAGAAACAAGTTTCTGCAAAGGAGGAAAATGGAAAGGAGGGTGCTCAGGTGATGGGTGAAAACAAACACTAAGATTCTCTCCTCCACACAAAGTTAGAGAAAATTCTATGTGTGATTTGAAGGCTTCAGGGAGGAAGAAGCACCCTGCTGAAAGGTGCCTGCCCACCACACTGCCTCGTGGCTCCCAGAGTATCTAGAATAGAGCATGACATACTAAGGGCATCAGGAAGCTTTCAGTGAGAGCACCTGAGTGAAAGTTTCTCTGATTTAGAGGAGACAGTGTTCATGAAATCAAGAACATGTGAATATCTTAACATTCATTCAGCAAGTATATATTGAGAGTCTGCCACGTTATAAGCGCTGTTCTAGGCTCTTGAGACTCAGTAGTGAACAAAACAAAGAAAAAAAATCTGCCCCCATGGATCATATATACTAGTGGGAGGAAACAGACAATGAAAAGCAATGAACTAATAAAACATGTAGTAAGTTTTACAGATGCCATAGAGGAAAATAGATGCCATGGAAAGAGATTGGGAAGGTTGGGGGATGTGGTATAATTTTAAATAGGGCGGGTAGGAAAGATCGTGAGGAGAAGTGATTCTGAGTCAAGATCTAATGGCAGTCAAGGCGTGAACCAAGTGGCTATCTGGGGAAGAGGTTGATAAATGCAGTTGGCTTATTTCTGAACTAATCTCTGATTTAAGGCTGGGGGCTGTCATTTTGCTGACTAGTTGGACGTGCTCCCATCCTTCTCACCTACTTATCTTCTACTCATCCCTCAGGGTTTAGCTTAATGCTCATTTCCCTGGGGAAACATTTCTTACTTTTTTTCTTGTGCAGGTTAGAAATCCTTTCCTCCTCTGTCCCGACAGCATTCTATTTCCCCTATCAAAATACTTATCGCACTTCATGATACAACTTGTTGAATTGTTTTCTTTCCATGTTATGCTGAAAGGAGTGAAGAGACCTTCTGTCCTGCTCAGCAGGAGGTCCCAATACCCAGCACAGCGCTGAGGAGATAGCACTGCATTTGGGAATCAGCCCACTTGGGTCCATACCCTGGCTCTGTCACTCACCTGATACGTGCCTTTGGGCAGGTTACCGAATCTGTCTAGGCCCCAGTTTCCTCATTCTTAAAATGGGAGAACAGATCTAGCAAGTGCCTGACACATAGCAGATGCTTGATAAATGCATCTAACAATCCCCACATCTCCCAGGAAGACTTGAAATCCACAGGGAATGTTTCTTTCTACGATAGCACATCAACAACAGTGTGTCCCAATGAGATGAGGATGAATTTTAGACTCAGGTGAACCTGAGTCAGTTGGAATACTGGGTTCAGTGTTCTGTAATTACGTAAATGGGGATAAAAATCTCTCTTTCAAAAGTTTGTTGAGGATTTAAAGAGATAACATACACGAGGGGCCTGAACATATAGTGGGGTACTCAGATGTTTATTCTGCCATTAGCGTTACCCACACTTTATTATTATCCTCCATTTCCACTACCTTTTATGACATTTTATAAACACCTCTTGTCATTTCACCCTTCCTTAGGTCCACATTCTGTCCTCCCCAGAAGATCATAAATTCCTGTGGATAGGACTCTGAACTTTATTTCTCAGAGATTCTAATTAGGCCTTCACAGGGCCATTCCCAGAGTAGACATTCAACATATATGGAATGAATGATAAATAGGGGGAAGAGAGAGAGAAAGAGAGGAAGGGAGGGAAGGGGAGAGAGAGAGATCTTGTTAAGTCTACGGAGAATAGAGACCTAGGAATGGTTCATGGAAATCAATGTAAATGACTCATGCAAATGAACTGACTGACTGAAATATATTTAGGCCTCCCTTAGGGGGAAAAAATTCCATTTCCATCCCTAGGATAGATATTTATCTGTTCAGAATCTCTTAGATACACTCCTGCCTGAAGAAAGAGGTGACCTCTCAAGATCCTTTCTTAATCTCTCTCTCTCTCCTTCTCTCCCTCTCTCCTTCTCCTGTTTCTTAAAATCAATTTATCAATAAATTTAGACAGAGAGAGGGCAACAATATTGCCTGAATGAGATGCATATTTTCCCACTGGTACAAATGAATTATTCCAAGAGATAGCATAATTACAGTTCAAGGTATTGCTAAGAAAAACCAGCTATATTTTTATTAGAATGAAAAAAATATCATTGCAGATAAACCAATCTGCTATTTAGTCCCAAACAGAGCAAATTTGAATCATGCAAAAAAGGAATGCACAGCTTCTGGTGACTATAAAATGCATTACTAAAATCTTATTACCTATTACTAAAAAATTTATTACTTATTACTAAAACATTACTAGATGCCAAGATACATCATTCATAGGTTACTCTTTGGTTACCTGAGTGCTGAGAGATGAGAAGTTTAAACAATATAAGGGAAGGTGGCTCTGTACATCAGAAAAGATATGTTTCACAAAATGGGCTCACCAAATTTAAAGCACTGAATTAAGGAATTTACAAATCCACCCAGTAAAAGCACACATGGAAAGAATCTATGGATCGCCTCATCTACTTCTTAAATACTTAAATATAGCAGTGTTTCTCACTCTGGACCCAAGGGGTCATGAATTACATAAAATTTTTAAATTTTGGAATATTTACGTTAATTGTATATTTGTACATTATTTTACAGTTGTAACAACAGAACTGTATCGGTTTTCTCTTGCTGCTGCAACAAATTACCACAAACTTGTGGATTAAAACAACATGAATTTATCATCTTCTAGTTTGGAAGGTCAGAAATTTGGCATGGGTCTCATTGGGCTAAAATCAAGGTGTCAGCCAGGCTGGGCTCCTTTCTGAGGACTTTAGGGAAGAATCCATTTTCTTACCTTTTCAGCTTGGAGAGGTCATCCACATTCTTTGGCTTGTGGCCTCTTTCTTCCACCTTCAGAGCCAGTGATGTAGCATCTCTCTAATGCTGCTTCTGTTACCACAACTCTTTCTTTGACCATAGCCTGGAAAGATGCTCCAAGAATAGGGATTTGGGTAATTAGATTGGGCGCAGCTGGAAATCTCCCTACTTCAAAGTCTTTAAACTTAATCACATTTGCAAAGTCCCTTTGATCATATTTACAGTTTTGGGAGATTAGGGTGTGGACGTCTGGGGGCCGGATGCAATATTCTGCCTAACAAAAGAACGCTTTTTATTTATAATTGGTAACTGAAAAAAAGTTTCTTAGAATAAGATTTTAGCTTCATAAATCAGCATTTTTCAAATTGGAGTAGGTGGACACAATCCTGAATATCTACAATATTTTTCAGATATATCGTAGTTTGAGAAACACAGACATTTAGCTTTTTCCATCAGTTCGAGACCTGCTGTCTAAGCAGAGATAGGAGTCCTGTGGAAACAAGTTAACTATATTTAGCTTTACCACCAAAGACTCCATCAGATAGGGATGCCACTTTGTAAATTCGTGTAAATACTTTGAATTCAAGAGGGTCCATGTCAAGGAGTATAGACAGTACTATACAGGATATATTGCCATTTCTAGAGAGACAACTCAGTAATCATTTTCTACTATCATGTATCTGTATCATCATCACCAAGTAGAAAGAAGAGTCCATTAGACACCCTTCCAGAATAACATGGGAAAAAGACTCGTACTAAGGGGGTGTAGAGCCAGAAGAGCTTACACTGCCTGTTCTCCTCCCCCCATGACTTTATGATATGAAAGAAACAACACCTCTTTGTGCAACCAACATTAGAAACAGACCAATCAGCCACCTTGCAAATGAAAGGTGTTATAAAAGGACAAGAAGCCGGGGGATGGCAATTGCAGATAAATGGAAAAAAGATATCATAGGGGACGGTTGTTCTTAACCAAGGGTCCATTGATTAACTTCTGAGAATCCCTAAACTCCTAATATTCTGACTCTTTGTGAATTAAGAGAAAGATCCTTCCCTTCACAGGTTTCTCAGAGGTGTGTGACTCCCAAAAGGTTGAAAACCACTGTTCTCACATGGAAGAAAAAGTAACCTGAGAATTTTGTGAGTTAGGACAACCAACCAATAAAATGGAAAATTGGGATGAATGACTGGGCAAGAGGAGAGGGCAGGCAGGAGTTAGATTTGTATGTTCACATGTGCTAACGTTCATGAAACGATTGTCTCCAAAATGAATGGGAGAGGAAATGGAAAGCGTGCCGGGCTTTTGACATCACCAGCTGCATTTCTCTCTTCCTCCCCCGACACTGCACAGCCCAACCCTGCCACCTGGTCCTCCTAGCAACGTGGCATCTGGCCTTTGCCTTCGGTTCTTGACACTGCTCGGGACAGTGGTCTCAAATATGAAGGGACTGCATTTCTAAGACCCTAGGAGCTGAGATGTTCTAAAGACAAAATTACACACACATACACACATGCAGGTACATGGCCTTTTGTAAAAGGGGCCATTACTGCACAAAAACGTAATGTGAAGCTTATTAACAGCTCCCCCAAGGTCCCTTTCCTATCCTATTAACCCAAAATAGAAAGGAAAAAAAAGATAGAACCACTCTGAGATGCACTTTTTTTTTTTACAGCACATTTTTAACGGTACAGTTTATAACCACCACCACCCCAAAAGAGAATGCATCAGCAAATGCAGATGGACTCTGCACCAGAAGTAGAAGAGGGGTGGAATCAGTCTTCTGGAAATATTTACTCACATTTACCTATGTTTAATGTGTTAAATGCCAAATTCTACAACTGAGTCAACACACACTGATCTCTCACTGTGTCTTTTTAATCACTTTCTCTCACATAAATAGTTTGGGTTTCCAAATTTCTGCTGTTCCATTATAAATACAGCTCATTCACATTTTGTTAAAACACTCCATGTTACTTCTTGGATTCCAATTACCCAACAGAAGGTGCATTGAATTTGCCTGGGAAACAAGGACAATGTCTGTTTGTAAAAATTTATGGCATTCCCTCCCTCCCCTCAGAGTGTTTTAGACATCTAAGAAAGTCAAACCCCGGGGGAAAATATAAACAAGCTGCTTGGAATAGACACACAATTACATATCTTATTTGTAAAAAATACCGCCACCATCTTGCCAGGCAATGCAAAAAAGAAAACATTTATCCCCATATAACTCACACAAACATTTTTTTTTTCTTCATCCTCACCAATGTCTAAATGGCTTAAATGACAAATACATCATTTGGTGGAAATAAACCACAGTTGCAAGTGTTAAGATTCCAAGTGTAAACTGGTCACATTGCATCCTACTTATATTGATAAGTGAGGCAGTAAATATTAGAGGAATCAATAAGCTTCACGGAAAATAATAACATGAAAATTCTAAGAATAGCAGAGCAAGAGAATATATTTTAATAATCCTTTCTGGTGGTTGGAAAATGCATTTAATTCCCTAGAAAGCAAGAGACTTTATCATATATGTGAATGCATCTGCATATACACATATACATATATATCTTACATGTACCTTGCACGTGGAAGCACCTCAAAGGTTAAATAAAATTGATTACATAGTGTGCCCTGGGCACACACAAAATAATTCAAGATTTGGGGTCAAACAAATCTGGGTTCGAATTCTGTGTTTGCTACTTATTAGGTATTTGATCTGGGACAAAAGATGTTACTTCTCTGAGCCTTGATTGTTTTCCTCAATTATAAATGTGGGAGATAATGCCTCTCTTGTAAGAATTGTTGAGAAGACTGGCTTGTACCTGGCACATGGTGGGCACTGGAGAAATGAAATCTGTTAGCATTACTCATTAAATCGCTGAGTTCCTACTCTCTCCCCTGCACTGTCTTCACGGGATCCTAGACATACTTTGATCTTAGTGTACTAGGTATACATTTTAACTCACATATTTTTTTTTTCTGTTGCTCAATATAACTTACATTTTGAACCCTGATTTGCCTGTTGGTAGATACCTGAGCTCAGGCATCAAGGGCCTT
The DNA here is from genome assembly GCF_008692025.1 of Phocoena sinus. Taxonomy (NCBI): domain Eukaryota; kingdom Metazoa; phylum Chordata; class Mammalia; order Artiodactyla; family Phocoenidae; genus Phocoena; species Phocoena sinus. Next base: position 28,587,626 of record NC_045772.1, on the reverse strand, counting down.
CCTTCATCTTTTCTCTGGGGTTATGTCATGATTTAGAAGGTGATATAAAGGAAAGGTATAGTTTTTCTTTAATGTGATGACTACTATTATCCAAATAATGCGATGAATACTGCGACAGTGGGATAATGATACTTTGAAATATTAACAGCCCTTCTTCTCTAGAACCCCTGGTTTTGGCCCCTTTTTAGCATTATGGGATTCATTGCCAAAAGGCTGTTACAGCAAAAAGCAGAGTAAAAGTTTTTGAGTTTCAAAAGCCTGGGCCTGAGGACATAGAGATGACAGGATGGGGTTAGAGTTAGACTTCCTACACCCTCCTCCCACCCTCCACCCGTCTCACCACTGTTGAATAACATTTCCTCAGCTTGAGGGGAGTTACAAGAGTCACAATAAACACAGGAGAATTTCTGTGCAACCGGCTCTGCAAGAAGGGCCCACATGCACAGAAAGACGGAGTGACAGGGCTCCCAAATGACCCTGAGAGCTCCAGTAATGGAGGGATTCTTGCTTCCATCTCTTGTGGAGCCTGGGAGGAGCATCAGAGCCCACAGAAGAAAGGCCAGCACACTGCATCTAGGAGAGCCTCACTGAGTTAACAGAAACTCTCATGTTTCTGAGAGTGATCCAGAAAGAGACAGATCTTGGCACCCTAAACTTTCCCATTGCCCAGCACAGCCTGGGAACATCTATGACTGTGTGCCCAGGAAGGGCACCAAAGCAGGGAATTTGCTAAACCTGAGAGGCCTTCAAAGGTGGGAAGGAGAGTAGGAATTCCCTGGCGGTCCAGTGGTTAGGACTCTCTGTTCTCACGGCCAAGGACCCGGGTTCAGTCCCTGGTTGGGGAACTAAGATCCCACAAGCCGCGCAGTACTACCGAAAAAAAAAAAGAGAGATGGGAAGGAGAGTGATATTACAACCACCAGTCTGGACTGACTACCAAAGGAACAGCGGAGACAATGGGCATCAAGTAGAGGCCAGCAGGAAGAGGTGATAGCCAACACCACATTCCCCAACCCAAGCGCTCTGGGTTTACACGAGCCGTGTAAGTTACGTGTTTAGACATAACCCCAGAAAAGAGACGGGAGGAGTACCCTGCTTTACCTGAGCTTAGGTATCCAACAAGAGGCAGAATGAGGGTTCAAAATATAAGTTAAATTGGTCAATATAAAAAAACTCTGTGAGCTGAAACGCATACCGACTGCACTAAGATCAAGGTATGTCCAAGGTCCCATGATTCCAAAGAGAAGAGGCTGGAGAAATCAGAACAGGGCAGCTTGACTTTAGCACTGAGGATGGAAAGGGCTTCTACCTGGGATCCGGAGTGCCCTGCACAGCGGGAAAATCTGTGCAGAGGAACAAAGCTAGAAATGGTGAATTGGGGGGATAGTCAGTGATTTGGTGTGGCTGATCTTAGGGGAGTCGTAGGAGGTCCAGCTGGGAAGGAAATCCTGGGTCCAACCATGAAGATTATTATTCACAAGCTCTAGTCCTTTAGAAGGAACATGCTGGCAGTCACGTGTAGAAGTGATTTGGAAGGGAGAGTGAGAGGCCTAAAATTAGAGGCCGCAAGTCCAAACTAGCTCAGACAGAAAATGAAAAGAGAAATGACTACAGGAGAAAGCCCATAAGAATGAAGCTGAAGAAGACACCCCAGCACCTGGGAGGAATAAATACAGAGGAAATAGATTTAAATGACATTTAGTTCACTAATAGGAATCCCAGTTGTGTATCAAAGTTTGGCTTTGCTTCTCTCCTAGACTTTAGCAATCACAATCAGAGTGGGACGCAATCACCTGAACTGATTAAGAGTGTGGTAGAGTCTGTTATGCTAGCCGTCACCAGCCAAGAACACATGGTACACTAAGAACACGTGGGAAAAACATGTATGCACATGGTCCTATCATGGATTTTTATAGACCTTTTATTTTTAGAAAACATTTTAGAGATAATAAAATTGTAATGGAACAACTCTGCACAACTATGATTAAAAGACTGTCCTGGAGTCATGCTGTCCTTGAATTTGATTCCTGACTATACAACTTAGCAGCTGTGTGACACTGGGCAAGTTACTCAGTTTCTCTAAGCCTTAGTTGCTTCATCTGTAAAACAGGAAAGATAATGGAACCACCTCTTTAGGTTCTCATCAGAATTCAATCAGGATAATATATCTGAACAGTGCCTGGCATTTACTAAGTGCTACTGGCTGTTATTCTTTTGAGGATTGAGACAATCCATGTAAAACACTCAGTGTTCTGCCTGGCACAATGTGTGCAATCCTTATATGCTGGCCGTCACCGTAATTATTAGCCGAAGTCACTCAATAAACCCTTCTCCTTGCCCAGCCACCAAGAGGGCAGCAACGGTAGCAGCAGGGGAGTGGACTCTTGCTGCTACAGCAGCTGTGCTAATAAACACAGCTTCAGCTGCCACTGAGTTGTCCTCCCAGATAACGCTGGACTTGATACTGCCCAACTCTGATAAGGGAGGGGAATTATCTCCTACAAAAGCCTTTTGGAAACTCAGAGTGGGCAGCATCCTTCTCCACGTTCCTTCCTCTTTCTTGTTGGAAGAACAGGCCCAGGCATAGGGCAAGGCTGGGAATGATTACCTGCTAGCTGAATGGCTCTCAATATGCTGACACTGCATAGTCCTTAACAGAGAAGCACTGTCGGTCTCCTCATGGCCGCTGCAGTCAGGCAGCCATGGTTGCTCTCCTCTCCCTCCTATAGAGCTGAATGTTAGTCCTCCCGGGATGCGGCGATGACACCCTTTATCATGTCAAAGAATTTCCACATGAAGGCACCTCAAAAATCCATACAACTTGCATTTTTAAATAGACTTTATTTTTAGAGCAATTTTAGGGTCACAGCAAATTGAGTGCAAAGTACAGAGATTTTCCATAGACTCCCTGTCCTGACACAGACAGGCACAGCTTCCTCCACTATTGTCTCCCCAAAAGTGGTTCCAATCCACGAACTTACACTGACACACCATTATCCCTCAAAGCCCATAGATTACATTAGGGTTCACTCTTGGTGGCATATATTCTGTGGGTTTGAACAAATGTATAACAACTAGTATCCATCATTGTAGTTTCATGCAGAATAGTTTCACTGCTCCCAAATCTTTGGTGCTCTGCCTATTCACCCCTCCCACTCCCCTCTGATCTTTTGATCATGTCCATGATTTTGCCTTTTCCAGAATGTCCTACAGTTGGAATCATACAGTATGTAGCCTTTTTAGTTTCGCTTCTTTCACTTAGTAATATGCATTTAGATTCTCTCCATGTCTTTTTATGGCTTGATAGCTCATTTCTTTTTAGCACTGAATAATATTCCAATGTCTAGATGTACTACAGGTTATTTATCCATTCACCTACTGAAGGACATCTTGGTTGTTTCCAAGTTTTGGTAATTATGAATAAAGCTTCTATAAACATTCGTGTGTAGGCTTTTGTGTGGACAAGATTTTTCAGCTCATTTGGGTAGTCACCAAGGAGCACGGTTGCTGGATCACATGGTAAGAGTATGTTTAGTTTTGAACGAAACTGCCAAACTGTCTTCCAAAGTGGCTAAACCACTTTGCATTCCCACCAGCAGCGAATGAGAGTTCTTGTTGCTTCACATCCTCACCAGCATTTGATGTTGTCAGTGTTCAAGATTTTGGTCGTTGTAATATGTAGGTAGTGATATCTCATTTTTGTTTTGATGTCCAGTTCTCTAATGACATGTGATGTTGAGCATCATTTCATATGCTTACCTACCATCTGTATATCTTCCTTGCTGAGGCGTCTATCTGGGTTTTGCCTATTTAATCAGGTTTTTCTTTTTTAAAATTTTCTTATTGCTGAGTTTTAAGGGTTCTTTGCATATGTTAAATAACAGTCCTTTATCAGATATGCCTTTTGCAAATATTTTCTCTCAGTCTGTGGCTTGTCGTCTCATCTCTTGATAAAACTTACGTTTTCACATTTATTGCAAATATCTTTCTTTGCAACAAGTCTATTGTTATTGCTTTTTCTGTAAGCCATGAAAAGAACACAAAAAATGACAGAAAAGGAGACCACAATTAAAGAAACAACACATATTGCAGACACACTCAACTCAGGAAGTACAGATTTGTAGTCATTGATCAAACATGTATAGAATAGTTTTCTGGACCAGATCTTATTGGCTGAGAGCACATGATAACACTCAGAGTATGGAAACAATATGTGACCACAGTGTGCTGTAATAGATTATTATATATTTTTTATTTTAGGAAAATATTTCAGAGACAAATATCATTCTGATGAGTCAGCCATGTAAAACCACGATAAGGAGAATATTTTGGACAGCTGGGGAAGGAGTTTCTGGGACCCCGCTTTCCTCCTGAAGTACTGCCCTTCCAACTTGAAACAAAGGCTGACTGGAATAAAGCAAATGGTCTTCATGGGCTCCTGAAGACCTCCTGAAACCAGATAGAAATTTATCTTGATTTGGTTAAGGAAGCCAAGAGTGCATAAATCCCTGCATCTGTCATAGAAGAAGAAGGATATTCTGCGTCTGATATGGTTTTTGTGCACTGTGCTCAAGAGCATGGAAATTTCCAAGAGAATATTCCCAGAGGCAGGTCTTGGGTCACCTAAGTGCATTATGTCTGACACATGGAAATTGTTCACAAAGGTATTGCCCGAATCATGAAGAAAGCTTGGAGATACTTGTCTCTGTTATGCAATGCCAAGTGTCAAACACACACGTTCACAAATTTATATGGAAAATGCTGAGCTCTGATATTACACATAGGCAAAACACTTATGGAGGTCTCTTGCTGTTGGAAATTTCAGTTGTTAGGAGAGCCTAGGGCTCAAGATGTCGCCTGGGGGAGGGGCCATTTCCTTCAGCCATTCTCCCTCCAATCCAGCACTAAGGATGGGCTGTGCCATCCTCAAAGTCCAGGAAATGAATCACAGGGGTCTTCAACCTTTAGGAGAGCCTATGCTCACATTTCCATAATGTTACAAAGGCCAACACAAAAGGGTGTGCAGACTCTCCACTCACCTTCAAATATAGAAAGCTGTGTTAAATATACTCTTGGGGAACTCCCTGGCGGTCCAGTGGTTAGGGCGCCATGCTCTCACTGCTGAGGGCCTGGGTTCGATCCCTGATCAGGGAACTAAAAATCCCACAAGTCACGTGGTGTGGCCAAAAAAAAGAAAAAAAAAAAATTCTCCTGGAGCTGGTCTTTCAGCAGAGTCCCCCAACTCCAAGCTGGAAGTTGATCCAGCAGAGAATTCTGATATACACCCTTTCTTTGTCCCTTTCTTCCAATAGCTCGTCAAGTAGAGGAAATAGTAAATCAGAGTACAGAGGCATCTGGGATTGATCACACCAACTTTTGAGAACTTTGCATCTTAGTCCTATACTCAAAAATGCATGCTGGCCCTTATGCCAAATATCAACAGTCATTATAAAGGCTAAATTCTCCATTTTTACTTTCCCTTCAACAGATTATATTTGTAATATCATAATATAACATGATTTTTGTAAGTTAAGACTTTAAGAAATACACAGAGAGTATAAATTTAAATGTGACAAAGTTCATGGGTCTAACCTCTTAATTTTTTTGAGAAAGAGAAACTAGATTCAGTAGAGATGAAGTGACTTTCCCCAGCAAGTTTGCGATAGATACAGCTCTATCCAGGATCTCATTTAAGCACGAAGACATAGTATAATGGACTCTTCCTGCTTTTGTGCTCCAAAATCCACTCATCCTTCCCTTGGTTTCCCAATTTTCCTTAGGGGAACATTACACCCACCCCCCAAAAAAACCCCAGACACATAGGTACTTTGGCAGTCCATGCCATTCCAGTGGAGCAAGTGATACAAGCATAAAACAATTAGCACACAGCATTTACTCTGATCACAATAATTGGTTCAGAAATCAGCAAAGCTGCAATCAGAACAAGAGACAAAATGAGATTTTTGCTGGTGATGCTGACACAAAGACCTTTACTCTTCCCATAGAGTTGAAGTACAAGGATGTAAGAACGGGAGACACTATAGCTCTCCTAGAGCCACAAAAGACCAACCTATATAAGATTGAAACCAGCACACAGAGGAGAACAGAAAAAGAATATGTTTTCCTAATCCCTTTATCAAGCCATGCCTGAAGCCGGCCTGAGCCCTTGAGTTTTCAGATACATTGAGCCAATAAATTCCTTTTCTAACCTAGAAGTCTTTGAACTTTGCATTCTTCTGCCCGAAACACCCTTCCTCCAGATTAACCACATAGTTAACCTTTCCTTCAGATCTTTATTTAAATGTCACCTTCTCAATGAAACATTTCTTGATGATCATATTTAAAATTGCAACCCTCCTCTTCAACATGTCTATTCTCCTTCCCGCCGCCACCCACGTAGCACTTAACAGCATCTAACACTGTGGATTTTATTTACTTCCTTCACTGTCTGTTTTTCCACTAGAATGTTAGCTCAGTGAAGGCACAGATCTTTGCTGTGTTCAATGCTTTATTCCCAGGCTCTGGAAGAACCCCTGGTGCAGGATACACACTCAATAAAAATGGGTTGAATTAGTTAATTAATTTACCATATTTAACATATCACCTATAAATGATTTAATTTTAAGCATTTTGCTGGTGGTCGTGATAGGGATGGGAAATGACCACAATGGCAAACACAGACAAGTTACAAAAGTCTCCGAACCTGACAATGATTTCATTGTTTTTCTTTCTGATCTGTAGAATCTGACTCCCCACTGAGCAGGTTACCTGAAATCCCAAAGACCTCAGCTTTTTCTTCTAGAACACTGAAATTTGACTTCTCCCTCTTCTGGCCCTTATCTTTCAGGAGAGTCCTCTCTTTATCAAAGAAACAGTTAAGAAACACATTAGGTGCTAATGTCATCAAAATTGAGGAATTTGCATCTCTGACACCCACAGAGATCAGAATAATACATTTTCTGACTCTCAGAAGAATATCTCTCAGGAATTTTCTCACAAGAACAAGAAAGATAAATGAGTACATTTTCTGTGATTAACCTCTCTCTCTCTCTCTCTCTCTCACACACACACACACACACACACACACACACACACACACACACACACACACGCTACATTGCCAATGGCTAAGATGAGAAAAAACCCCAGAATGCAGCCCTGCAAGATGCCATGAATACCTACCTCCTTGGCAGCTGCAGGGTAGAGTATAACTTTTCCTGTCCCTTCCCGTGTTCTTTCCTGGGACTTCAAATTAACACCTAGGCCCCAGGAAATTCTCCAGACTCTCTGTGGCACTCTAAAACTGATTGTGTTACATCACTTTTTGATGGCTTTTTGAAATACACCATTTCTTGGTCCAAAATGAAATAGTTGGCAAAAGTAGGCTGAAGGACAACTCATTTTGTTGTGAGTAGAATTAAGAGCAATAGGGCTTCCCTGGTGGCGCAGTGGTTGAGAGTCCGCCTGCCGACGCAGGGGACACGGGTTCGTGCCCTGGTCCAGGAAGATCCCACATGCCGCGGAGTGGCTGGGCCCAGTGAGCCATGGCCACTGAGCCTGCACGTCCGGAGCCTGTGCTCCGTAACGGGAGAGGCCACAACAGCGAGAGGCCCGCGTACCACAAAAAAAAAAAAAAAAAAAAAAAAAAGATTATCATTATTATTACCCACCAGCACCAGGGCATGGGTTTCTACTAGTAGGGATGGATTCCCACCGAACTTATCACATATTCCATCCCAGTCTCTTACACATCTGTGAGTTGACTGGCTAAGACTGAGGTATAAGTGGAGGACACAGGTTCAGACAGTCTTCTGACCCTACCTTCGATGTTATTAGAAGCATGATATATAATACTCGGAACATTTCAAATGGAACCAACATTTCAACTTTTGCAAACCTTTATTGCTTACTACCACGAACAAAGCCCTGTGCTTGTGCTCATCCTTCAACACAAAATTGACCATTCTTCTAGCTTCCTAAGGGGGCATATGGTGTAGACAAGACAGATGGCTACTCTCTAGAATTTAGTGTGTGCTCCTGTGTGGGGCATAAGGGGTGATTCAGTGGTGAGCAGAGTGCGCCAGATCTCTTCACTCACAGTTTAAAGTAACGTGGGGGAGACAGTTCTTAATCAAATAATCTCATAAATATCAGGTACCTTTTAGTACCAGAGCTATGACAGTTTAATCTGACTGGTATAAGAATGGGCTCTCTTCTCTTCTCCACCATCCTATGTGTGGTTGAAGTTGCTCCTTGCCACGTCTTCTCACAAGACTTTCAGGATTAAGCGATTGCTGGCCAAGAAACAAAAGCAGAATCATCCCATTCCCCAATGAATTCGAATGAAAACTGGTAATAAAATCAAGTACAACTCCAAGAGAAGAAATTGGAGAAGAACCAAGCTGGGTCTATAAGGAGCCTCACATATGAAGTGGCACACATTTATGCTATGTCAAGGTCACTTGCCTTTTACCATATCACTCTGAGAACATCACTACTATATGAACAGTTGGATGCGTTTTCTTGCAAGATGATGTTTTCTCTTTCTATTGGTGTTTCTTCTCCACTAGTGCTTTGGTTTAGTAATAAATCCAGGGATTGGCACCAAAAAAAAAAAAAGAATGGGAAACAGGGAAGGCTCCCTTGGAAGGGATCATGGAAGGCTTCACCGTGAAGTGATTTTGGAGTGAGATCTGGAGAATGAGTGACAGTTAAACAACTAAGTGCAGCTGGCAGACAAACCGGGGAGGGCACGGCTGGCAAAGACTACAGTGGGAGAGGTCTTGTAGGGCAATTAACTGAAAAGAGCCTGTGTGGCTACAGCACAGAAAGATGGAACAAAGACCAGTTGCACAGACTGTGGGGTTTGTCCAGGAAATGACAGTACACTACTACCCAGGCTGGAGAAGAACGTGCATGGCAGGAGACAGAATAAACTGAAAATAATGACTGCGACTCTTCACTTTCTGGAAGAATATGCAAAGCAGGTTAGACAGTTTGAACTGTATTTTATAGGCAACAAGAAATCATCATAGGCACATAGGGATGGGGGTCACACACATTTAAGGGTGATTGTTCTAGAAGCAATATTAAAATGGATTTTGGTGAAGTGAGAGAGATGAGAGAAGGAAGGGATAATGATGAGGGGGAAATTTGAATGGCCAAGCGAGAAGGAGCAATGTCTTGAACTAGGGCAGTGGGAACCATATGAACGGAACAGGTGTAGAGACAGTGTAAAGTAGAATCGACACGTTTTGTGGATATAAAGGGGAGTGGGGGGAGAGAGAGAGAAGAGAAAAGGATTGAAATGACGGAAACAGGCTGAGCCTAAACATTAGGAGGAGGATGCCAATATCAGAATTTGGCAATAAGAGTCAGAGGCTTGGAAATGTCAGACTGGTTTCAGATATGCCATAATGAAATCTGGGGCAGACAAATCGCTAATTTGGAGAAGCTGGCATTTTTCAAAAGTTCTGTTTGGAAATAAAGGAAGACAAGTCATTCAACCAACAATATTTTCTGGGTACCTACTATATAACAGGCATTATTTTATACACTGAATAGAATTAGAAATTAGATTTAATTTCTGCCTTCATGGAATATGACTTGTATATGAAAGGATGTTTGGCAAAAAAAAACCCCACAGAAACCCAAAGGTCACATGATGTACCTCCAAATAAACCAGTGATATATAAGTGAGACAACAGTTCAAAGAATTGTCAATTATCTAGTATCAAATTTGCCAAGTATAGCACTGTGAAGTTTAAGGCTCTCCTCTTAGGAGAGACGTGAGAATGCAAATTCAAATCACCAGCTATCATCAAACGGGAGGGAGACCTTAAAATCTCCTTGTGATTTTCATCCAAGAATTTAGAGGACACAGCAAAGGACAGGATAAATAATAGCTTGTTCTTTGGAAAAGAGAAAGAAGACATAGGGAAATCCCACTAGCAAGGACACTTAAACATCTTGGCCCTTCATCAACACTCAGAGTATATATTGAATTTCAGGGAAAAAAATAAACCTTTGTCATTTTTACTTCCAAGTAGGTGCCAAAATTATCTCATATTGGAGATCCTAGGGCTCTTAGCCCTTATCATTCTGGGAAATAAACAGATAATGGACAAAATATAATATGCTAACTAAATTATCTTCAAAAGGAATGAAAAACAAAGGATCATTAAAGGCTCAAAACAAGAAAATAAGTCTGGGGAACCGTACTCAATATTTTGTAATAACCCATAAGGGAAAAGAATCTGAAAAAGAATAGATGTATATGGAAAACTGAATCACTTTGCTGTACACCTGAAACTAACACATTGTAAATCAACTATACTTTAATTTTAAATATATATATAAAGAAAAAGAAAATGTCTGAAGCTAAAAATAAAATATTTTTGATTAATTTAAAAGCTAAAACCCAAACATATATACACACACATATATCTACATATATATCTCTATATGCAGACGTAGAGATATATAAAGATTAGATAGATAGATATAAATATATATAAAATTAAGCCAAGATATTAAAAAAAATTTAAGTAGGAGATTAAAGCTAAAATATCTATATTATGCAGCTTGTCAATGAGTTATTAAAAATCTGGTCTATTTAACTAGCTGATGCTAAAGTTCCTTAGTGAAGTAAGTCAGAAAGAGAAAAACAAATACCATATTCTAACACATATATATGGAATCTAAAAAAAAAAAAGGTTATGAAGAACCTGTGGGCAGGACAGGAATAAAGACGCAGACCTAGAGAATGGACTTGAGGACACGGGGAGGGGGAAGGGTAAGCTGGGACAAAGTGAGAGAGTGGCATGGACTTATATACACTACCAAATGTAAAATAGATAGCTAGTGGGAAGCAGCTGCATAGCACAGGGAGATCAGCTTGGTGCTTTGTGACCACCTAGAGGGGTGAGATAGGGAGGGTAGGAGGGAGAGGCAAGACGGAGGAGATATGGGGATATATGTATACGTATAGCTGATTCACTTTGTTATAAAGCAGAACCTAACACACCATTGTGAAGCAATTATACTCCAACAAAGATGTTAAAAAAAAAAAAGGTTCCTTAGAAGAATAAATGTGAGAGAGCAGTAAGAACATGTTGAAAAATAATTCTAATAGGGGTGTAGAGGGAGCTTACTCACTAGTTACCAACACTACTTTAAATCTACAATAATTAAAAACAATGCAGATTAGGCAAGAAGATTGATGAAATAAGAGTTCAGACATAGACCCAAGTATGGGAATTCAGTGAATGAAAAAGGTTCATTTCCAACCAGTTGGAAGAACTGATCAGTGCCTACATATATGGTGTCAAAATAGTAAGAAACTCATTTAGAAAAATAAAGTATGATCTCTGCAGAAAAGGAGCAACTTGATGCCACTAATTTGGCCCCAAGAATCTTTTCATTCTGGTTTTATCAATACAAACAATTTTTAAAAATCATAATTTTACCAACACTGAATGAATTTTCCTTGGAAAATTTTCTGGAATCAAACTATTTTTATTTTTCCTTGATGAATTTGCTATATAGCATAATTAAAACATTTCTCTAATTATCACCATTTCCATTTTTATCTTACCAAAAATTATTTTCTTTGAGACCAAAAATTTATTTTTCACGTAAATCTTATAACAGCTTACAGAACATTGCTTTACCCTTATTAGATCTTACTAATTAAAACTTCTGGGGCTTCCCTGGTGGCGCAGTGGTTAAGAATCTGCCTGCCAATGCAGGGAACACATGTTTGAGCCCTGGTTCGGGAAGATCCCACATGCCGCGGAGCAACTAAGCCCGTGCGCCACAACTACTGAGCCTGGGCTCTAGAACCCTCGCGCCACAGCTACTGAGCCCGTGTGCCACAACTACTGAAGCCCGCAGGCCTAGAGCCCGTGCTCCGCAACAAGAGAAGCCACCGCAGTGAGAAGCCCGCGCACCGCAACGAAGAGTAGCCCCTGCTCGCCGCAGCTAGAGAAAGCCCGCGGGCAGCAATGAAGACCCGACGCAGCCAAAAATAAATAAATCAATTAATTAAAAAAAAACAAACAAAACACCTTCTGCCACTCTTAGCTTTTCTCTATGGCCATTGCTTTTATCAAGTCCAATTTTTCCCAAGTCAAATACTGCAGATATAAATTTGTCAAGAAGATTTATTCTTCTGGAAGCAGCTAGTTAGTAACTGATTTTACCATGTGCACTTGTAACTGTCAGCTTTAATTTGTGTTGATTACAAAATGGTGGGGGTCAAAACATCCTACCTCAGATTCCCACCTCACAATTTATACACAAATAAATTCCAGATGGATTAGAAATTGTACAATAAGCACAAATAACAAAGGAAAACATACCTGACTATATATATAATATAACCTTGGAGCAAAGAAAGCTTTTCCATGCATAACTCAAAAACCTGAAGCCATAAAGAAAGTTTGACTCCCTTTCCCATCCCAGATGAGCTATAAGACTAGCATTTTTCAAATGTTCCATGGAGGGTGATCTAGGGATGTAAGAGTCAGGGTTGCTTGCCATGGGAGGGGGTGGGAGTGAGGGGCTGATTAATAACAGATGTAGGTGGGGACAATGGATATTCAAAGGGTCTGTGGGAAATATATGTGGCATTGGAGTTTCTAAATTATTTTCAAATATTGTTTATCATTCTAAATGTAATATATTATCACAATTAAAAATTTAAAACAATCCATCAAGTTTAACATAAAGTAAAAGTATCCATTACCTCTCAACCTACTTACAGAGATACCTACTCTTGATAATTCAATGAGAATCATTCCAGGTCTTTTTTTCAGTTTGTTCAGCTTTTTACTTATTGTCCTTGGAAACTGGAAGTCCAGGTTTGTTTGTTTTTTAATGCAAGTACAACGTTCTCAGATACTCTCTATCTCGCTCACACATATGGTTTTTTGATAAAATCATAATATACAAAGTTGATCTATCTAGTTTCATGGGTTTAAATACTATTTGTACACATCTGGGCACACTTCAAGAAGAGAGGGAAGGAAGGAAGGAATTGAGACACACTGATCAGTAAGTAGCGATTATTACCAAATTGTTACTTTAAAAGTATTTTCCCTTTTTTAAAATCATTTTTCTCTTTGATATGAAAGAAATACATGGTCCCCTTAAGAAACACAGAAAAGCACAAGAAAGAGTCACCCATAATCCACCATATAGCGCCAACTGCTGTATCTTTTCATGAAGAAAGACTCTACATTTAATAGACCCCCGAACGGCTGTGGTCCCCAATCTTGCGAAGCCAGAGTTCAAAAAGAAGGTCCCAGCACCGTAAGATAAAGTGGAGTAGGTAGGAAGTTACAGACCACACACTCAGTACGCCCTGACAAACAGGATAAAGAGGAAACAAAAGCGTGGTCAATGACTTTGTTTGAAGAAGACACTATTCAAACTAAGAAAGGCAGAGCTCTGAGCAGAAACAGACACCAGTTATGGGATGGGCAGATCCATTTCTGTTGGCTCAGATAAGCCTCCAACCTTGAGCTGTGAACCCAAGGCTGTGGATTGGCAGAGGGCATCTGCAAAGTGAAAATGCCACAATAAGAAGCTTTATCATCAGATTCCTCCCACCCCAACATTACCCCACAGATTTCCACTTAAGCTGAACAGACACCCGTGGGGCCTTTCAAACCTAAAGTTTTTGTTTAAAGGTCGTATAGGTGCTGACTGTGGAGAGACAGAGTGCAGAAAAGAAACTTTAGCAAGAACTTCAAAAACTGGTTCCATTTTAAGCTAGGAAGGAAGGGAAGTGTCTCAAATGGTAACACGAACAACTTTTTCAGATAAAGGGGATATGACAATACTGGGCTTGTGGAGAACTTCTCACCCAGCTAAACTTATCCTCAGACTTTAGAAAGTATCAGAAAGGTGCATTGAGCACCCGCTCTGTGGTTCTGCAAAAAGCTTAAGGTAGTGATCAAATATTTTCTGTAAAGGGCCAGATAGTAAACATGTTAGGCTTTGCAGGCCATCCTACAGTCTCTGAAGCAACTACTCAGCCCAGCAGCGGCAGCAAAAAGCAGCCACAGATGTTATGTAAGTAAGCGGTGCGGCAGGGTGCCAATCAAACTTCACTTCTGGACGTTATCATTTGAATTTCATTGAATGATCTTGTGTCACCAAAGATTCGCCTTTTGATTTTTTCCAATCATTTAAAAATATAAAAACTCTTAGCTTTGTTAGTTGTACAAAAACAGGTGGCCAGCTGGATCTGGTTCCTGGGCTGGCCCGTCGTTTCCTGACCTTTGGTCTAAAAGGAGAGTTTCTGCCTGAGTTTATGTTCTAACAACATAGATAAGAGCAGACTGCAGAATCAGGAGGCTTTTTTTTTTTTTTGGCCATGCTGCGCAGCATGTGGGATCTTAGTTCCCTGACCAGGGATCGAACCCGTACCCCTGGCATTGGATGCATGGAATCTTAACCACTGGACCGCCAGGGAAGTCCCAGAAAGCATTTTAAATGGAGAGGATTTCTGCTTAGATGAGGGGAGTCCAGCTGGTGGAAGAAATTTTGGTGGCTGGCAAATCATTGGGGATTGGGGCAGGGTTGTGGGGCAAAGGGCACAGGAGGACTTCCCAAAGGGACTGGTACCCGAGGTGTATCTCCATGGAGCTGGCCTGTAGCATCAGGGGAGAGAGGGGTGAGAAAATGCCTCCCTATCCAATTATGCATGCTCTACTTTCCCAGTGAATCAGGCCAGCGAAAAGATTAGCGGCAGCGAAGTCAAATTTAATTCAAAAGACCTTTTTTTTTGCATAAAGATGAGGCCCTACTTTGTACAGAAACAAAAACTAACAGTTCTCAGATCACCTCCACTTCAGTCCCTATTTGTTTACCTGTTGCACCAGGCTCTTATGCAAATTCCAGCAGCCACTTCAAAATAAGCCTGAGCTTGGCCTCGATGGATTTCTCTCTCCTTTGCTGCAGGCACAGACCACTTCTACTGAAGAGAGAAAACTACCAGCCCTTCCACAGCCGCTGGCCCAGGAGTCCCGGGCCTGCCTGGCAACGAGCCTCTTTGCTCCCTCTCTGGCTCAGGTCTGCCATTACCTTGCCATTGAATAGTCTGGTAGAAGAGTTCAATGCAGGGTTTGCAACTTTCCAGCCATTAGCCAGCTGCCAATGCACTTCAGTATCTTAGGAGTGTTTTGTACATCAAAGCATGCCCCCAAACAGTGTTATCAAGTGGAAGTAACAGTGCCTGGTCAACATTGTAACTTGCAGCATTTTTTTTTCATGGATATAATGCCATCTGGCACCCAGGAACAGCTAAGGCCAGTGATGGAAAAAACCCTGCCACCCTGTTTTGCTTACTGGTGTAACAGTTAATCCTGATAAAGGCCAAGGCCTCTGAGCAACTGCCCTGTTGCTATCTTGCATATCTATTGTCTTACACAGGGCAAGCCGCCCTGAACCTGCAAAATCAGAGGTTGCACGTGACATTGCTTGGGGGGAAAATATCCTGGAGACCTGGGAAAGGGGGCATTATTTGTCTCTTTGTTTAATTGTTTAGCAAACAGACACACACACACACACACACACACACACACACACACACACACACACACACGGACACAAGGAGAGTACAAGGATTTAAAGATCTCTCCTTTCCAAGCTACAAGACTGTCTGGGAAAACATCAAGTACCTGGCCTTGAAATCCCCTAACTAGACTCTCTTAAAGACCTTTAATATCTTCTACACCTACCCTGCTTTCAATAATTTTGAAAAATCCCTCCCGCTTTGGATTAGATCATAGAGCACCAACCCTCTCCCAAATCAGAGACTCCTAAACTGATTTCTGGTAACAAACTTCTCCATGAGGCTTTCATTGCTCTCTTAAAATTAAGAAAAACAATTTTCTGAAGTGACAGCTAACAGGTTCTGAATAAAACTTATCTGTAACACATGCAAAATCCTGCCTTCTCAGAAGTTGCTTTTCAATTGACAAATTAGGAAAGAAAAGACCATGAGTATCTCATTGCTTTTATTTTGACATCAATCTTCAAAGCATAGAAGAACAAGCCACAAAATGGACAACAATCTCCTTCTCTGCTGAAATGAGGACCAGTGGTTGGGTTTATGGTACATTTTTCCCCACCGCAGTCTCAAATGCAGCTGCTTCAGTGCTCTTCGGCTGTTTATAAACTCTTCAATGACTTTTCCACTCCTTACGCAAACCAAACCCCTCCCTCTTCCTATCGCCCCTTCTAACGTCCTCCTCCCTGCTTCCATCTCTGCAGGAGGGAAAGCCTGAAATTTCGAGTAGGACTTTTCCTTCTCTGGGTTAGGTTCACATTGAGGAATGATTTTGCAATCTCCACATGAGCAATTATGTAAGCCTTCCCAAAGCATGGAACATTTCTAGGGCAATTGTTGCCTAAACAATAGTTGTAAGAATCTAGATGACTTTAAAAATAAGATGTCACTCAATTTCAAACCTGTGGATTGAAATTTTCTCGGAAAATCCAACTTGATCTACCTTCTCCCACTGTGTTTCCCTTCACAGTCATAAACTGTAGTAGAATTATAACACACGTTAGGCACCACGTTGCTGTTTTAGGCTGGCATGGAAACGGCTCAGAGAAATGAAGCTCCTAGCAGCCAGCATTAAGAACAAAGTTCTCTGACCTTCAATATCTTCAATACAATGACTGTTTTCCTCACTTCTATTCTTACCCTAAGAATCAGTGGAAAAGAAACAAAATAAGCCAGAAAGGAGAGTAACTGAAACCTTTGGCAAAGTGAGAAAAGAAGAGTACACGATATCCACACCATCCAAAACATAGTGGTCAGATATCACAATTCGAAATATTCATTTATAATATGTGTTTTATACTTCACGTTTTATAAAATGCTGTGAAGCTCTTGCTCTAGAAACAAACATTTGTGGGAAGAAATTTTCAAAATCATCTTTTATAGATGAAGAAACATTAAATCAGCCATCAAAGTAACTTAGTTAATGGCAGAGCTCAAATAGAATCCAGGACTTGTAACTACTAATGTATTGCTTACGCCATGGCGTGCATGCACTCATTCATTCATACATTCAACAAGCATCGGTTGACTGCCTACCATGGCATATACTGAGAATACCATGTACCAGATATAATGGCATATACTGAGAATACATTTTATAAGAGTGAATAAGAAGAGATTCCTGCTCTCAAGGAAGTCATAATCTAATAGTGGAGATAGGCATATAAACCAAGAATTGCAACAGAGAGTAGCAGATACTAAAATAGAGAGGGTGGTACAGTGGTGGCAAAAAGAAAAAATAGATAAGTTTTATCGGGAAAGGTCTTCATGATTCTGGTGACATTAATGGTAAAATAGTGACCTGCTATTTTGTTGAAGAAGTCAAATAAGCTTTTGTCCTCGAATTATCCTAGAAAGAGAATCTATTACTTATGGCATGCCTTATATTCCACTTTAGGTAAAACTTAATCTGTCTTGTGCTTCCTCTGATTATTCTGGATTTGTTGGTGCGCAATTTTAAAGAAGTGGATCTCCGTGGTTTTCCCACTTAGATTGTTCTAAAGTGACGTGCACTGCAGGATTTGGCCGACATGTTAAGCAGCTGAAATTTGGGAAGGAGTGGGCAAAAGGAGACTAGTTCAGATGAGAAAATTACACATAATTTCTTTCCTCCCATTTTGTAAAAATCTTAGACCCGCAGTCGTTAGGGATTAAAAAGAACTTTAAGCGAATCCCTGCTTCTGCAAGGGTTTTTTTTTCTTCTTCTTCTTCTTAAAATTTTTGAAGCCAAGTCCAAAATTTAAATTTCTAAATTGACAATTCCATCATAATTTCCTTGCAGAATTAATTACAGTCTTAAGGGGATGTCCATTAATATCTTCCTAATAGTACTCTGAGAGTCTCAAATGTTCATTATTCTATTTTTTCCCACAACCAAGTAAATGTTCTAAGTGGAAAGTTAGTGACTACCTTGAGTTGGTACCTGAGAACCTGATTTTGTGCACATGTAGTGAGTGGGGAGGAGAATGATATTATACTATAGTGCTTACTTTGAGTCTGGCTTGAAAGGCAAGACAAACTCTCCATCTGCTTGAAACCCAGCGTATCTTCCAGAATCTCAAATTCAGCACCTACCAGTCTCAACCTAGGCAAAATCAGCAAGGTAGAATAATATTCTTATATGATAAAATTGTTTTTATTTTTTTCTCTCTGAATGAGTTTTAAAAAGAAAAACAAAACTCAAACTGCAGTTAGGGATAATAATTTCCTAAAGATCTTCCCTTTCCCCATTTCTCTCTTCTCTTTCTCCCTCTGTCTCTGTCTCTTTCTTTGTCTATCTCCCTCTCCCCCTCCTTCCACTTGGTTTTTGTCTGTCTCTCTCTCTAGCCTATAGCAAAAAACTAAAGAAAAGATGAGCACGTAAGGAAAATAAGAGGCAGACGAGGCCTACTGCGCATGTTAAGAAAATAACATAACAGGGCTTTCCCTGGTGGCGCAGTGGTTGAGAGTCCGCCTGCCGATGCAGGGGACACGGGTTCATGCCCCGGTCTGGGAGGATCCCACATGCCGTGCACATCCCGGAGCCTGTGCTCCTCAACGGGAGAGGCCACAACAGTGAGAGGCCTGCATACCGCAAAAAAAAAAAAAAAAAAGAAAATAACATAACCTACCATTACCATTGGTTTAGTGTTTTCACTGGCTTATAAAATGTTTTCTTATATACATAATAATATCTGCCTCAAAAATGAGGATTAAATATGCTAATGAAATTAATAGATTCTGCAATAGTTCCTGACACATAAAATGCTGTCAATCAATGTTAGATAGCATCATTACTCATGCTGTTATTTTCATCACTGTTATTATAGTCATAATTTGTATAACCATATATGGAACAGTTCAGCAAGTACAAGGGCACATTTAATTGGTCATAGTATCACTTAGTTTAAGAAAGAGTAATTCTGTTTTATATATATATATATATATATATATATATATATATATATATATATATATATAATATACACACACATAAAGAACCTGAAAAAGAATATATATAGTCCCTTATAGGTTATTACAAAATATTGAGTCTAGTTCCCTGTGCTATACAGTAGGTTCTTGTTGGTGTTGGTTATCTGTTTTATATATATGTATAACTGAATCACTGTGCTGTACATCTCAAGGTAACACAATATTGTAAATCAACTATACTTCAATTAAAAAAAAAATGAAAAATCAAAAAAGGTTGATCCAATGTAGTACTTTTTCACCTTGAAAGTCCAAACCCAAAGGCCTTTAGTTTTTCTTGTAATCAGTGTGAAAATAAAACAAATCCAAAGGAAAAAAGAGAAAGAAAGAAAGAATAATTCTATGTCTAAGCCCTAAATTCCTATCAGTGCTTGACTACTTAGGGAACATGCATACTGAATTTCTTCCATAAACTGAAAAGTACAACTATACCTTAAGTATAACTTTATTTGAAGGTTCACTACAAAAGAGTGGCCTTTAAAATAATCCTGAATAATTCTAAATTTCATGGAAAAGCAGTCACAACCCAACTCTGGCCTGCTGTTCCAGCCTTCACAAATGCCACTTCCCATTCTGTTCGTCTGATGTTCCCCACACTATGGGCCATTAGCTACTCCCCAGCATGGCCAGTACTTCCATTCTCCTCTATACACATGTACTTCTTTATGCCTAGAATCTCCTCTCCAGCCTTTCCTTCCAAATCCATTGGGAAGCCTTCCTCTTATGACCCAGCCAGAAAATATCCCTCTCCTCTGCTTCCAAAGTGCATTCTTCATCCTACATCTTTCCTCCTATTAGCCATATCCCACTGCATGGAAATCCTTTATTCATGGAAATTCTTTTTTTTTTTTTTTTTTTTTTTTTTTTGGCGGTATGCAGGCCTCTCACTGTTGGGGCCTCTCCCGTAGCGGAGCACACAGGCTCTGGACGTGCAGGCTCAGCGGCCACGGCTCACGGGTCTAGCCTCTCCGCGGCATGTGGGATCTTCCCGGACTGGGGCACGAACCTGTGTCCCCTGCATCGGCAGGCGGACTCTCAACCACTGCACCACCAGGGAAGCCCTATTCATGGAAATTCTTAACTCACAGGTCTGTGAGCTCCTTCAGGGGTACAGCCTGTACCTTACTGGAGAACATTCTCAGTGCCAACTAGAAGGCCCGCATATAGGAACGACCCCTTCACTGTTTGCCAGATTTGGGGAAATATATTTCAAGTAGGAAAGACCAGACATATTACTAAGCTCCTGGTTCAGAGTTGAGGATAGAGCAAGACCAGAAAAAAATGCTGTTCAGTTGGTTTCCTTAGACTTACTGAAGCAGTATTTTATTTAGATACCAAACCAATCTCCCACGTAAAGCCGTAATTTTAATACCAATAAAACATAACAGCCATTTATTAAGCATTTACTATGCTCCAGCCATTGTTCTCATATTTCATGAATATTAACTCATTTAATTCTTAGAACAAGCCTAGTAGTTATGTTCTCCCAATATTCCCACTTTATAGATTTAAAAAAAAGAGGTTCAGAGAGGTTAAGAGTCTTTGCCCATGGTCATACAGCTAGGAAGAACTGGATGCAGAATGTGAGGGCAGAATTTGAACCCAGGTAAATTCTGCAGAGCCAGAGTTCTTAATCACCACCACTGTACTATTTGAAGGTGATTAAGGAGATTTTAACACTTACAGTAGGTAAAAATAGACTTATTCCAATAATCCAAAAGCTGTTAATGAGGTTGATAATGACAGGTTTAAATTTATTTTTCATTCCCACTAACTGCAGATATACCAGCTTCTCACCGATTAAAGTCATGACCAAATCTATGACATATAATGTCCATTGAAAGAATTTGCAGGCCTTCCCTAATCTGATCCCATCTTTCCAAGCCTATGTTATCTCCCACTAGTTTCTAGCACACATGCTCCACATTCATCAGCCCATTTACTCCATTTTGCCCACTGTCTTCAGAGAGAGGTTGGCTCCTTCAAAAACATTGCTTACACTGAATGCTTGGTGTCTCTCTCCTCCTCCCCACCACAACAACTTTTTCTTCTTCATTTTTCATTAGTCTATTTTAATAACATAGTGATAATAGCTTTCTTTTGGGTAATTTTTGCATGATATAACTTTTCCATCTTTTTGGTTTCACTCTCTTCTGTGTATTTTAAGTGTCTCTCTAAGTAAAAATAACATATAGTTGGTTGTTTTTATTTTTTAATCTAGTCTGACAATATGGGTCTTTTAATTGGAATATGTAGTCCATTTACATTTAATGTAATTATTGATATGACTGGGTTTTGCTATTTGCTTTTTATCTGTACTACTTACTGTTCTGTATTCTTTCTTTTCTTTTGATTACTTTTTTATAATTCCATTTCCTCCTTCTATTAACTTCGTAGTTATACATTATCTTACTATTATTTATTAAACTAGAAATTACAACCTGCATAGATGACATATTGTAGTCTAAGATAAATGAGTATATTTACTTCTTCCCAGACAATGCAAAAACCTTAGAACACTTTAACTCCTTTTATCTTCTCTTAACACATGTTATTTGTGATACATTTAGCCCTACAAGATACTATTATTATAGTCTCACAACAACATTAAATATTTATCCTTTT
This sequence comes from Phocoena sinus, assembly GCF_008692025.1. NCBI lineage: Eukaryota > Metazoa > Chordata > Mammalia > Artiodactyla > Phocoenidae > Phocoena > Phocoena sinus. The sequence continues at coordinate 28,565,953 of NC_045772.1, read as the reverse complement.
TGAGGCTCTAAATCTGTCCTATATCTTTGAGTTTCCATCTAAAACAACTGTCTTCTTTCAGAATAGAACATGTTAGTACTTCCTCTTGTATGGGTCTGTGGGTGCCAAATTTCCCTCAGTGTTTATCAAAGGATGCCTTTATTTCATGCTCATTTTTGAAGCATGAGACTTCAGCTTATAGAAACTCTTTTGCAGGAGTTTTCCCATCATTTAACTTTTATTTTTATCTTTATTTTTATTTTTTTGGCTGCACCATGCAGCATGTGTGATCTTAGCTCCCCAACCAGGGATCAAACCCATGCCCCCTGCAGTGGAAGCGCAGAGCCCTAACCACTGGACCATCAGGGAATTCCCTCCTTTTGGGAGTCTTAACAAATAGGTTAGAACTTTTCACTAGTTCCCCTATGTTTCTTACATTGTTTTCTGTGTGTGGGTGTGTTAATCTTTTCATCTTTATGTGCTTCATTCTGTATATTTTTTTCATATTTATCTTTCAGTTCACTAATTCTCTCTTCTATGTGTCTAGCTTCATGTTAAACATCCATTGAATTCCTGATTTCAGTTATATTTGTTTTTCTGTTCTAGAATTTCCATTATGTACCTTTTTATAATTTACTGTTATCTGTTGAAATTATCAGTCTCATGTTTTATTATCTCAGATATATTAATTATATTTACTTTAAAATCCATTATATGAAAACTCCAATTTTAAGGTACCTGATGGGTTCCTTATACCAACTGCTGCTTCTTTTGATTTTCCATTACACTGTCTTGACTCCTTGTATGTCTGGTTATTTTTGACTGAATGTCAGATATTGCATGTGAAAAGCAGTAAGAGGTAATTTGAGACTAGGATGTTACCTTCCTTCAGAGATTTTGTTTGCTTATGACAGGTGGCTAGGGACACTAGCGATCCTGAATTATGTTAATTCAATCATTATATGACAAAATCAGTCCCTTCTGGGGAAGATCTATTTCAGGACCATCCTTATTCATGGAATGTAGCTCTTTAGTTTGGAGTCCCAACCTAAAACCTGTGAGTTTACCAATGCTTCCCTCCTTGGCAGCATTGAACTTCTTTTCCTCCCCTAGACCTAAGCGTCTTTAAAGGCTCAGCTCACCTTATCAGCCTCCCACTTAACTTCCAAAATTGGCAGACGCCTCTATGGAAAAGCAGTCCCAAATGCAAAGCTCAGTTCTCTTTTCTTTTTTTTTTTTTTTTTTCTTCTTTTCTTTGACTTATTAGTTCACTGGTGATTTAAATGGTTTTTTTCCTCTTAAAATTTTGTCCAGATTTTATAGTTTTCTTAGCTAGAGGGAAAGGATTGTTTGCTAATATATTTGTTTTCACATACAAAAGTTAAAAACTATATAGTCATATTTCTTGATTGTTTTCCCCATCATTCATAAAAAGGCCTACTCTACTTCAATTTACAGTAAAATTTCATCTGGTACTGATTTTAGTATGAGCTGTGAGATAAGGATCTGGTTTATATTTTTTCTCAAATAACTAATTATTGTCTAATCATATATTGAATAATTCATATACTCTCTTGGATTTACACACACACTCTGTTAATGTGCTAAGCCACCTTTATATTACTTTAGTCTTTTTCTGGATTTTTCTATTGTGTTTAACTATTTTCTCTATTTGTTTTTTCACCAGCACTCCATTGCTTTTAATTACTGTAGCTTTATACTATGTCTATACATCTGGTGAGAAAAGGCTTTCTTCTTCTTCAAAGGCCCATTACACCTGGTTTGGGGGTTTTTTGTTTTGTTTTGTTTTTTAGAAATTTTCTGGATAGTATAGCATAATTCATTTCATCAGATGCACTTTTAAATCTTTTGTCTCAACTGCCAAACCTCCCTCCCCAAACGCACACCCCAAAGAGAGTATTTTAAAGAGGACAGACATCTTTACAAAATTAAGTTTTTCTAGCCAGAAACATCTTAAATCTCAAAGTTAATATGTTTTCATATAAATACTGCATGTTTCTTAATAAATATATTCCAATATATTTTATACTTAATATTTTCTTCAATTATATTTTCTAATTGGTTATTCTTTGTAACAGGAAAACTATTGATTTTTCCCTTATGAATATTAATATTCCAACAACAATCTTACTCATTATTTCTAATTATTTCTGGTATGTTTTATCAGTTGATCCACTTGGCTTCTGAAGATATAGAATTATATTGTTATGCAATAGTGAGAATTGTGCTAACTTCTTTACAGTACTTACTTACTCTGTTCTCTTGAATAATAGCACATTAACTTGTGTGGGAATTAATCTCAAATTTTAGCTTTAGGCTTGAGCCTTAATTCACCCAAACTAACCATTTATCATGATACCAATCTCCTCACCAAAGTGATTGGTTCAAGGATGAATAATACAGGCCCAGACTCAATGGGGCATGGCACACCATTGGTCATAGTGATTTTTTTTTAGGGTTTGACATGTGATTAAAGAGTTTTCAAGGTTTTCAGAAAAGGAGTTTTCTCATTCTCTGGACTGTGAGGTATAAACACATGGGACGCCTGGGACCCCTCCGGCCATTTTGCTCCCATGAGAGAAGCAGTCCAACACACAAAGGAGCACAGAGCTGAAAGAACTGAGAGAAATCAAGCAGCAAAACTGAAACAAGCCATGCTTGAAACGAAACCTATCCTGCAACGTTATAAGAGCAAATATATATTCCTCTATTTTTTGAAACCAGTGCACATTACTTACAACCCAAATTATCCTAACAGATACACCAGCCCAATGTGGTATTCAAGAAACACACCTAAAACAGAATGATAAAGAAAGCTTGAAAATAAAGGCATGTGGAAAATTACACCAGGCAAACGTAGGCAAACAGAAAGCAGAAATGGCAGAATCAAGATAAGATAAGAATTCAAGATCAAGACCATTAAGCAAGGAAAAGAGGCATATTACGACATCTACAAATACAATGAATGAATTCCCGCACACCAAAAACTACAGCAGCAAAATACATAAAGCAAAAAACTCTGACAAAGACAGGTATAACCATCATAAAAATCACAGCCATAGTGGGCATGATTTTGCATGAGAATTTGATGAATCAAGCAGATACAAATAAGTACGGATATGGAGATATAAATAATACAAAAAAGACAATGTAAAACAAAAATAACATTTTCCCTCTCTTCTTCACCAGAGAAGAAATTAGAATATCATGAACAATCTACCATTAGAAAGAGTCTGGGCCCAGTTCATTTTACTGCAGAGAGTTTAGGTTGCAAAATAACAAATCACAGTTCAGATAGTGCTCCTTACTAATCTCAGTTCTCACTATACAATTAAGGAGCCAAATATATTCAGAAAATTTGAACAAATTCTTTGGTTTCTCAACTCTTGAGAACAGATATTTGGCTTTCTCATCCAAACCTTAGAAACCAAATATGATCAGCTATTGTGGTATTTTTCATCTCCTATGTGGAAAGACTCACTGTCATTAAAATGTTAATCCTTCCAAAAAGAACCTAAAATTAATGCAACTACAATTAGAATTTCCAAAAGTTTTCTTTAAACCTTGCTGTATACGTTAAACATTTTATAATATAAAAATTTTAAGATATAATAGAAGAAATCTGAATAAAGGAATGCCTGAATATGAATTTTGAAAATGCTCACTGAGCTCCAGAAATAATTTAATAGAATTTACACTCCCATCTATAAAGTATGAGGAGGCCTGTTCTACCACATCTTCAAAAGCACAAAACAAAGAGCTATAAATAATAATACAATGAATAACCATCTTCCCACTACCTTACCTGAAAAAAAGAAAAAATATAACAATGCCATCAAAGCTCACTGTGTATACATTTCAGATTCCATCCCCCAATCCCTTGAGGTAGTCACTCTTTCAAATTAGGAGTTTATCATTCTCATCTATTGCTTTATATTCTCCCAATGTGTTATACACATAGAAATGTTTATCTGTTTTTAAGCTTTAAATAAATGATAAAACCCTGCATGCATTCCTCTGCCACTGCTTTGTTTCGTTTTGGAAAACAGTATAAGTTGTTGATGCATTACTTAGTTCCAGCTCATTCTAGTTTTTCATCATCTAGTGCTCAAATTGTCCTTGTGCTGGGTCTCCACTTCTATGAGCTCCTAGTTAATTTCTTTCATTGCCTTCTATTTTTCCACTGCCTCCTGTGTGGTTCTTCTCTTGCTTACCCTCCATATCTCTGATCTTTTTTCAATGTTGATGCTGCTCCTCTCTGCTTCTAAAGCCATTTTCATTTCAAAACTGATCATATTCTCCCCTTCAATTTCTTTAAGCATGCCAGGTCACCTTTCCATTCACCAGGACTGAAATCCCTTTGAGAGGATGGAGGAAATCTAGTCTATTGTTTTTAATTTCCTGAAGTAATTATTATTCTAACACGTATTACGTGCCACCTTTCTTTTACATGTCACATTGCTTTTTCATTTTTTTTTATGATTGTAAGGAAATCCCATTTTTCCTGCTACTTATTCAACTTTTATTGGGCACAATTTCATCTGGTCCTGATATTGCCCAAACTCTTTGGAGGATTACCATCAATCCATGTCAGTGTTTACCTGGTCCCCTTGAATTGTCCATTAGGACTCAGGCTGGAAATCTGAACATTTGAGAGAATGTAATGTGTATTTTTTCAGTCATTCGGAAAACTGAGGAGGGAAGAGAAGGTAGTGAGTAGCTAAAGCTCAGATATGGTTCTATTGTCTGTAAGTACTTTTCCAATAAATGTCTTGATCCTCATCCCAGCTAATCCCATTAAGAGAAATATGTCTTAAGTTCTTGTCTTCTCCCCTTTCTCTGTGAAAAGTTAACTCCACAGGAAACTAGGTTAGTGTGAGAGCTCTTGGCTCAGAGGCCTTCCATTTGTTCTTACTTATCTCTGTCAAGTCAACTTTCCTCAGTAGATGCGTTGAGTCTCAGGTACTCCTCTCCCTTGTTCCCTTAATTCTCTTCTAGGTTGCCTCTTTTTAAGAACAGCGTAAAGAACACTGTCCCTGGTCACTAGGTCTCTCTTCCCCTCCAGTTCCCCATCTCCTCTGTGGTATGGAACTATATTCAGAGTAGGGATCTATTCCCCCTGTTCTCATCTTTCTGAAATTGTGAGGCCTTAAAAAACCCATATAAGTTATTTCCCTAGAACTGCACCATCTGAAATGGGGCTACGTCTTTGTTAACTCTGCGTCTTTGCTGAAATTGTCTTTAATTGGCTGATCTTCAGTCTGTGGTGTGAGGCTGTGGCTGTTCCATAGTTGATAAAGCATTGATACAACCATGAAGTTTTCATGGGGAATAAGGGAACTGTATGCTCTAATGTAGTTGGGAATCACTCAGGGGTCTTGTTCAAATTGCAAGGCGGGGGCTTCCCTGGTGCTGCAGTGGTTGAGAGTCCGCCTGCCGATGCAGGGGACATGGGTTCGTGCCCCGGTCCGGGAAGATCCCACATGCCGCGGAGCGGCTGGGCCCGTGAGCCATGGCCGCTAAGCCCGCGCGTCCGGAGCCCGTGCTCCGCAACGGGAGAGGCCACAAAAGTGAGAAGCCTGCGTACCGCAAAACAAACAAACAAACAAAAAAAATTTCAAGGCGGGACCTGAGAATAGGTATTCCTAATGAGCTCCCAGATGATGCTGATTCTGCTTGCTGCAAAGTGGTTACACTTTGATTAGAAGAGCTGTGTATTAGGTTCTCCGGAGAAAAGAACCAATAGGAATACATATATATATATATATATATATATATAAAGAGATTTGTTATGAGGAATTGGCTCACGCGATTATGGAAGTTGAGAAGTCCCACATCTGCTGTCTGAAAGCTGGAGATTCAAGAAAGCGTATGGTGTAGTTCAAAAGCTTGAGCGTTCTCAAGAGCAGGAGAACACTGATGTCTCAGCTCAGCAGAACAAGGACCCAAGTTTCCTCAGTCTTTCTGTTCAGTTCCTGGTCCTCAATGGATTGGATGATGCCCACCCACACTGGAGAGGGCCATCTGCTTTATTCAGTCCACCTGTTCATGCTAGTCTCTTTCAGAATCACCCTCATGGACACACCTGGAAATAATGTTTAATCAGATATCTGGGCATCCCATGGCCCAGTCAAGGTGACACATAAAATAGACCATTGCAGGTTGACATCATACAGCATACAAAGCAAGAAGGTGCTATATGGCTGGCCAAATAATGTAAATAATAGCTAATATTTATTAAAATGTGACTACATCCTAACCACAGTGCTAAATGCTCTCCATGGATTATCTCATTTAATTCTCACAATAACCCTGTGAGGTAGGTACTGTATTATTTCCATTTTATAGAAAAGGAAATTGAGGCATAGACTGATTGGGTAACTAGTTTGAGATTAAACATCTACTAAGTGGCAGAATTGAGCAACTTGACTTTAGAGCCTCAACTTGAAACACCATCTCCTGGTGCAATCCTGAGGTTGTTTCTTATGCTGTTATTCTATAGAAAGCAAGGGTCCCACCATGCATTTATAACAACTAGGTGTTTTGCTTAATGAAACCGAAGGGATGCTGGGGAAGATGACCTGAGATGGTGACCTCTGGAAGGTCATCAGCATGGTGACCAAACAGCATGGGTGCTTCCTACAGGGTCCAGGTTGAGAAGCAAATGGAGCTTTACTGAGGAAAGAAAAGTGATAAATACCAATAAGAACAGTGAGAGGAAAAAACTAAGAGAAATCAGTAAGGAAATAAAAAGCAGAACTTGGTGTCCTTACACGTCAATTCAGAGAAGGGAGAACTACTGCCTAGCAGAACCTTGAAATAAAATTTCCTTAGAAAGCCCCAGAAAAGTTGTGTGTCTGCTACAAGTTTAAAGGGTAAGGGGAATTTACATATGCTTTTCTCTTATTTCTGTGGGCAAGGTACTACCCCTTCAAGATTCAGACCCCAGTGAAGCTTTCCAACCAACCCCAGCCTCCACCACGGTTAGGGTTTCTTCTTCGATGTTCCAAAGGTCTTTGGGCATGACTCAGGGTGCACAATGTACTCTCATTCATTCGTTTATTTACATTTCTCCCTTGCTAGACTGATTTTTTTTTTTTAGGACAAGGTCTTAGTTTATACACATACCTTGAGCTCTATGTACACTGGAATACTCTGTTCACTGAACTTAAGCCTTCAGTCTTGACATCCTTCCCTTTTCACTATTGACCCATCAGTCTCCTTTAAATGTCCCTTTTCTTATGAAGCCTTCCCTAAATTGAGCACTTCACTCTGTACCTTTATGATGACACAAAATATTGTCTTACTATTAAATTTTGTCAATCCCTTTTCTGCATTAGATTATAAACTCCCAGTGGTGATGACTGTGCCGTCATGACCTTTGAATTCTCATTAGAGCTGAGCCGAATCCTGCACATTGGTTGATGCTCATAAAATCAGATACTGAACACATATTCAAAAAGAAAGGAAAGGAAAAGAGGTTTAGATACAACGAATGTGCCTGGACTGGCTAAAGTGGACTCAAACAGCTTGAAACAAAGACCTTCCAGACCCTTTCATGTATAGAAACTTCCCAGATCCTAACTTCTTCTGCTACTGAACACGTCACTCGAGAATGAGCCATTTTCTCCTCAGTCTTTGGTAAATTGTCATGCATGTGTTTTTAGTACAGAAGAAGGAGGACACCAGGAGCTAGATTTACCTTTGAACAAAATCAAAATTAAAAAAAATCACTGAATGAAAAAAAAAATTAAGGAACAAAGGACTCAGAAATTTAAAAAGACATTTAAGAAACAAAAAGAGATTAAATCCTATTTCATTTGAGGGGAAGATCAGACTTTGCCTGCTGTGGTTCCATACCTGGGGACTGAATAAATGCAGCCCTGATCACAGGGATGGTGGGGAGGGGGCGTGGTTACTGATTTATTCTCAAGTGGATTCCATGGGCTGTGAGTGCCCTTAGAGAAAGCCAAGAAAAATGTGGTTACTTGCGCTCTTCCGTTACAGGATAAGGAGAGAGCTTTTGTGATTTCCTTCTTTTCCCCTAACACCAATTGTGAGTGCTTTAATGTTCTACACATTTTGTATTTGTCTTGAGACAATATGACCTGAGGAGGTGGGGGAGCTGTGTGCCATTCAGAACTCAGAAAGCCATGACAATTAAAGAGGGAAAATGTGGATTATATAAAAAAATTCATAGCAATTGTGACAAATTTATTTCTTCAGCCTCTAAAATAGCTGTCAGCAAGAAATTACTTGTGGCTGAGTTTACAAAGTAAAACATTATTAAAACTTTAAGTTCTCATTGCTGTTTGCATCTCCTTTGCACTGACTATGATTTATTTCACTCATTTAATTTTTGTTTTTAATGAAGACAACAACACAGAAACTCAGATCTTAGAATCCAAAATCTAAACAACAAAACACAACAAAAAACAGAACCAAAAATACTTCTAACAACTTAAAATATTTCATGGAGTGCATCCTCAGAAAACAGTCTCCACTCAAGCAAGAGTTTGGGAAACTGGCTTCAACAGGCAAAATGAATCCACAACTTCCTGCCGGTTTTTTCTTTTGTTTTGTTTTTACTAAACATCAGTATTTCTTACAATAGAAGGATACTTTGATTATCTTATCACCATGGGACAAAAAGTGTTTAATTTTTTATTTCAATCAGTCAAGCTCTTCTAGCTCAGCCCTCTTTATTCTTCCTCATACTCAAGCTCCTAAATTTATAGGCAGGAAAAAGAATTTTAACTACCTCAGGCAACAGGCCACACCATGGAGGAAACACCAAACAAAATCGCACTCTCTCCCGCAAATCAGCTTATATTTATAGCCAAAGTTTTACATTGTGTGTGTTCATTTTCCATTTCCCCCACTAAGTTGTCCCTGTTGAGAAGTTCTTAGCACCTGGCTCCGGAGAAAATGTCCTGAGAGCTTTCCTGAATCACTGTTTCACATTTAGCATCTTTTGACCATTAATCACCACTGTCAGAGAAAGGCTCTGCAGCATCATCAGTAACCAGCTCTCTGGTTCCCTGTGATCAAGGAGAAAGGGCATTTAAGTGCTAGAGGGAGAGAGAGAGAGAGATGGGTGGGGGGCAGGGGTGGGAGAAAATGCTATTTTTCCTCATAAAACAGTCGAGTTAGAGGGCATTGAGAAACCACCCCAAAAGAAAATCGGAAGCAAATGCAACACTCAAGATAAATACAGACAACAGAAATAAAATAAGCTGATGTGTAACCTGCAGGGTCTTAGGTACTTCCTAACACAAAGTTTTGTAGCTATTCCTGGAGCTAGACATAGCCTCCCGCTGTCATTCAAGAGCACAGTGCAAGGGTGAAAGTGGCCAACACTGAGTGATTATACCATGCTGGCTCCCATTAACCCCCTCACAGCTATTAGCTATGCCCCAACACCCTCCGAGGTGGATAACCTTATCCCATGCCTAAGGGCCACTTGTGTTTCTGCAATTCAGCATTTTTCAGATTTTGGGAGTCCATATGGAGCATGTACCACAGGGTATGAATCCCTTCCTTGGGGCCTGGAACTCAACCATGTGAACATTCCTACAGCACAATGTGTGAACAGATACAAAGGAAGAAGACTGCTTCTTCACGCCAGGTGAGGTTTTATTGCCAAAAGTGTTTTTGCCAAACCTAGATAGGAAAAAAAACCCAAAACCTGCTTTCAGAGGTTGAATTTTGGAGTTGAAGGTTGGATATATTCTCAACTCTATTTTCCAGGCCAAGAACCCAACCCGGGACTCGGCGAGGATCAAGTGCCTCTTGGCACCGGCAGCAGTGCTTCGGCTGGATTCAAGCAGCTGAATTCAAATCTCAGATTCCAGAGCCTGTGCCTAAAGCATCCCGCTGCCACCCTGACCCTCAGGCTTTCTTGGGGTGTCTAAGTAAAGGCAGGTGTCTCTGAGGTCTTTCTGCTAATCCTGAAGACTCAAACTGTCCTTCCCTGTCCCTCATTACTTGTCTTTCTCTGCAACCTCACCCAACAAATGACTGTAAATAGAAGAAAAAAAGGGAGAACATTGTTTTTCCTTCAGCGATAGCAGAAAGAGGCAGTATCAGCCTTGATCTCTTTATTCCCTTAGGAATTTGAGGTTTGCTCCTGAGAGACAAAACTGACAAGGAAAAGAAGGGAAAGTGGGAGGAGGAGAGAGGAAGGGAGGGAGAGAGAGGAGATGATTGCGGTGGGGAGGGGAAAGGAGAAAGGACCTGGAGCCTGGGATCCAGAAAGAACCAAAGCATTACAAAAATCCAAGTAATTCAAGATGTCTAGGCTGCTGCAGTGTCAGTCTCCTCCATCTTCTCGGCTCTTTTGCTAAAGCCACCTGCACAAAGAGATGCTCTACTTCTATAAGTGAAGGTGCCAGATGAGTTCCACACCTGGCTAGACAGCCCACACAGCTGGGGGATCAAGGACAGAGTTCAGAGAAGAGGGTGTGCTACCTAGGGATGAGCGAAAACTTGAAAATGACATTGGACTTTATCAGGCCGGAAGAGGGGGGCGTCTGATCCTTCCAGCTCTTGAGCAGTCAGGTGACCCTGGCTGCCATCGGGGTTACAGTAGGTACCATGGTGTGTGGAGGGTTAAATTTTTATGTGCAGAGATACAGTATCTTCAGCAGTGTTACTCTTCCCTCCTACGTTCTAATGTTCTAATATGCTTTCTCCTGGGAGAGAATGGAGTATACCCAAAATTACACATGACCCTGAAATGACCACAGGAACTTGTGGTTTGTGATTGTTTTTTGCTGAGCCTATCAAAGCAGGAAAAGGGCTGAGACCCTTTGTTGGCAGTTTTTTGGGTTTTTTTGTTTTTTTCATTTGTTTTGGCTGCATCGGGTCTTGGTTGCTGCACATGGGCTTTCTCTAGTTGCGGCCAGCGGGGGCTACCCTTCTTTGTGGTGCACGAGCTTCTCATTGTGGTGGCTTCTCTTGTTGCGGAGCACGGGCTCTAGGCGCGCAGGCTTCAGTAGTTGCAGCACGCAGGCCCTAGAGTGCATGGGCTTCAGTAGTTGTGGCACACGGGCTCAGTAGTTGTGGCGCACAGGCTCAGTAGTTGTGGCACATGGGCTTAGTTGCCCCGCAGCATGTAGGATCTTCCCGGACCAGGGATGGAACCCGTGTCCCCTGCATTGGCAGGCGGATCCTTAACCACTGCACCACCAGGGAAGTCCTTGTTGGCGTTTTAAAGTTGAAATCCTAATGGCTAAACTTGAGCTTGGTGGCCAAGCTAATGCCAGAAAAAACCAAGCCCACAGAATCAGAGCCTTGCATGGGCACAGCAGCCTCAGTATCTATCTTCTGTACTTGGAATCAGGGCAACCCCACCTTATAATCAGTGCCCCCTTAGCATTACCATCCTGGGTGCTAAGTTCATAGATGGGCATTTAATCCAGGTCTAAGTATAAAGGGTGAATTCTAACTTCACCCCTTCTTTCTGTAATGGAAGGCTCCTTTTGCTCCTTTGTCCTTTTTAATGCTGTAGCTTTTGGTACTTCACCACCAGTGTGTGGCTAGGACCTTGTCGGTTTGCCAAGTTGTATACTGCTTTTTCCAGCATGAAGAACTTGATTCTAATGAAGAGAGACCCTGCACATAGTAGGCACTCCCTAAAGCCTGGTGATTTGAAAAGCTCATGAAAATTCTACCCTCCTGGTTCATACATTTTCTTTGTCAGGTATTTTAGTCTCAATCAAAATGGATAAGGTTTTAAATGTTATGGACCCAGGGACACAGTTTTCTGGTGTGACGACAGACTGTGGTAAAAGAAATATTCTTCTTTCTCTCTTACTTTCTTTCATCAAAATCAGTGGCCAGGCATCAGAATAAACCCTATTTTTTTTTTTTAATTAGAGCTTATCAGCACATTTCCTTCCCTGCACTGATTTAAGAAGAGCATACACAGGGATAACACATGTGACACTCAAAGGCTGCAGAAGTTTTCCTTTTGCACCATTTCTTGAATTTTACCCTCTCCTCTTCCCAATGCTAACGCTCTACTCACCCCAGCCCTCCAGCAAACATATGTAACACACCCAACCACACAAACATGCTGGGTTTTATTCCCTTGATATAAATTTCTGGTGAAATGAACATTTTCACAGAAAAAATATACTATACTAGGCCAGAGAGTTATACTCAAGATGCTGAAATGTATTTTTATTCTAATAACACCCTAAAGCCTTTTAACTATGCAATAGTCAACTAAAGAGCCCCATTTCAATTAGCTTTACCAGAACTTTAATTATTGCCTAACACACAGTGTTACACCAAAAAAGTTAAAAATAAGTTTGTCCAATCACACATTTAGATGTTTTTACTTTATTCTACACAGGAGAGTGTTTTTCTGTGTAAGATGACAAGTTCAGTGTGAGTTAGGTGGAAGGAAGAAAAACAAAGGCGACACTCATTAAGAAATGAAGGCAGGGGTTTCCTGGTGGCACACTGGTTAAGAATCAGCCTGCCAATGCAGGGGACACGGGTTCGAGCCCTGGTCCGGGAAGATCCCACACGCCGTCGAGCAACTAAGCCCGTGCACCACAACTACCGAGCCTGAGCTCTACAGCCCGCGAGCCACAACTACTGAGCCTGTGAGCCACAACTACTGAAGCCCGCGCGCCTAGAGCCCGTGCTCTGCAACAAGAGAAGCCACCGCAATGAGAAGCCTGCACACCACAACAAAGAGTAGCCCCCACTCACCGCAACTAGAGAAAGCCCGCACGCAGCAACGAAGACCCAACACAGCCAAAAAAAAAAAAGTGTATTTTCCCTTTTTAAATTCATTCTCTTCCCCTTTCCCCACAATCCCATCCCACCATCTTTAGTCAAATGGCCAGAATTATCTGGTTACTATTTATCTGGACTCAACCTTGAAGTGCCTAAAGTATTCATTCAATTTTTATACAGCAAAAAGAAGACCAACCTAGACTGGATGGATACAGCAAGTTTCAAACTGTTTGAAAGGAGATATTACTTCTTGGGCTGCAGCATGGATGGGGTAGAATTCATAGTGAAACATATTTGAGAAAGTACATTTCATTCATCTTTGATAAGGCAAGTGGAACCAGAGAAACATTCATTTTTATATCCTAACACCAGGGACTTCCTGTAACTCAAGAATAGACCAAATTACCCGCCAGAACTTAAAGAGTAAGTATTCCATGATTTTTTGAGTGACTGTATGATGAAGGTAATGTTACCCTTGCTTTTATCTTGTCTCATATATGAAAGGCCTGGGGCTCTAAATGATAACAAGTCTCTGTACTGTAATCTCAGATTCTGTAAGAAATAGACATTTCGGATAACTGAATTTTCCAGTTACCTAAATGTCAGCAAGAAAACCCTTTTTGTTTTCAGGGCTTGTCTGTTAGCTTGCCTAGCTAAACATCCTAACAAAATATTGAGCACCATGCTGTATCATACTGAACATCAGTCCTCGTTTCATATTTATTGTAGATATAGAGTTTAAAGGAATCAGGGTAGCCCCCGCTCACCACAACTTTTTGTAAAAAGTTCAAGGCAGCTTATCAGCCCGTTTATTATGATTTGCAATACTCTCTAAGATGGGGAGGAGAAAAAAAAAAAAATCCAGCTGGGTTTTCCAGTAATCAAAGTTGTGCTAATTCCTGGGGCATACACTAACCAGAAAACTCAGTAAAAAGTAGTCAGGAAAAAACTGCCGTAAACCAGGTTGGTTGACATTATAACAGTGTCCAAGAACGCCAAATTACAATTATATATTTGGGGAGAAATGAGCCTAGAAGGGTTTTGGAATTCATTCAATTATTTGAATGGAATGTTCTTTTCCCAGATATCTCCTAGGCTGTTTCTCTGGTCTCCTTCAAATTTCTGCTCATATGTCACCTTATCAGTGATACCTTCCCTACTTTACTTAAAATAGCAACCTGGGGACTTCCCTGGTGGCACAGTGGTTAAGAATCCGCCTGCTGATGCAGGGGACACGGGTTCGAGCCCTGGTCTGGGAAGATCCCACATGCCGCGGAGCAACTAAGCCCATGCGCCACAACTACCAAGCCTGCACTCTAGAGCCTGGGAGCCACAGCTACTGAGCCCGTGCGCCTAGGGCCCGTGCTCCACAACAAAAGAAGCCACCGCAGTGAAAAGCACGTACACCACAACAAAGAGCAGCCCCCACTCACCGCGACTAGAGAAAGCTCGCGCTGAGCAACGAAGACCCAACACAGCCATAAATAAATAAATAAATAAATAAATAAATAAATAAATAATAGCAACAGTACCCTCTTCCCTGTATTACACCCTTTTCTGCTGGATCCCCACAATGCTGCAAGACTGGGGCCATTTTCACAGCACCAACACAGTAGCCCTGCCCCTCAGCACAAGTGCCAATTGAGACAGCATACGTTTCACTGGCCTGTTTACCTCCCACTCTAAGGGTATGATTTTCGTTTGGTTCACTGCTATAACTCCAAGTGCTTAGAACAATGCTGGGCACATAGTAGTTGCTCAGTAAATATTTATGAATAAGCAGATTAACTAATTGTAGCATCTTCTAAAGCTCTGGCCTAAGAGTTCCTGTCTTTAAGACCTGTCTAATTGGAAAATCAGACATGAATACAAACCATGACAATACTATGGGATCAGAGAGCAGGGCACAGGGACATGATATCGATTAGGAACTGGTGCTTGACCTCAAATAAACCTGGATTCCAGCCTCAAATTGTCCCTTGGGCGAGTCTTATAATGTCGCTATACCACGATCTCTTTGAATCAGAGGTGACTATAGTAACAATCCGTCTGCTCTTACAGGCCTGTGATGAGGAGTCACTGAAGGGATGCAGATAGGTGCTCGGCACAGTTTCAGCACTCACAAAGTCTACAGGAAGTGCCCGCAGCATCAGGTCTGATTTTTACAGAAGCAGAGAAGCAGAGCGGGGAGTCTAAAGCTGTCTGGTGCTACAGGAAGACTTGCCAGTAAGAGGACTGAGGCAGGAAGGAAGGAAAAATCATCCTCAACATACATACAATGAAATGTCATATTAAATTTTCCTGTGCTTAATGCATGAAACTTTTTAAAAATGAGGCATGAATCTGCTAGTAATGTAAATATGTGATCAGAGAAGGGGCTTCTCCAACTGGAAATGGGTTACTGACAAGCCTCTCCACTAACCACATATGGCTTTAACCTTCTATACATTTTGACTCATTCTTTCTAAAACAGAGTTTAGGGGGGAAAAAAATGTCTAACTAGTAGTGAAATATTAGGTAGTATTGCCCTGGGAAAGAAATGTCTAAGCCGCTCGTCACCATCACCATCATGACCCACCACTGCTTTGGCAGCAGATACTTTGCTAAGAAAAATAAATGCACTGTCTTCCTCAGGGGAAAAAATAAACTTAATTCAAGATCTGATTCCAGATCAGGTTCCAAATTAGAACATTAAATCTACAGGGGAAAAAAGGAGTGAACTCCTTTTTCAATCACTGATGAGTTATCTCCTTTCCCCTATCCCTCAGTAGATTCCAAACTCACTAACAGTCACTTTAGAACAAGTCTTCCCATCTCTGCATTCAAGAATCTTTAAAGACAGTGACATACAGCTCTTGAGTTCAATCAATTTCACAACTAATTGTGCTGTAACTTAGGTCAGTATTCTAACTGCTCCTTGGCAACTGGAGTTGAGAATTTTGAGATGGAAGGAAGTACTCAAGGGTAGGACTCAGCTCTACACACAGGTTTAAGATTTGCTTGTCTCCTCTCCATATCTGCAAAGTCTACTACAGACTGACGTCATCAGGTTAAAAGAAAAAGGTGGGGACTTCCCTGGTGGCGCAGTGGTTAAGAATCCACCTGCCAATGCAGGGGACATGGGTTCGATCCCTGGTCCGGGAAGATCCCACATGCCACGGAGCAACTAAGCCCGTACGCCACAACTACTGAGCCTGTGCTCTAGAGCCCGCGAGCCACAACTACTGAGCCCACGTGCCACAACTACTGAAGCCCACGTGCCTAGAGCCCGTGATCTGCAACAAGAGAAGCCACTGCAATGAGAAGCCCGCGCACCACACAAAGTGTAGCCCCTGCTCGTCACAACTACAAAAAGCCCGCACGCAGCAACGAGGACATAACATGGACAAAAATAAATTAATTAATTTTTTAAAAAAAAAAGAAAGAAAAAGTTGGGGGCTAGGGAAGAATATTATGTAAATTTGGCATTATCACAATCTTTTTCAGTTGCTCAAGATTCTAAAGTTTCGGCCTAATAATAAACACCAGGCAATCCTTAGTAAGTTTGTGAGTCAGTGATAGGGATATGACTCAAATTTTACTACTCACTTTAAAAGACTAAAAAGCCATAGCAAATTGGGCAGGGATGTACTATATTAGTAACCACTAAATCATAACTAGTTGAAAGGCAACGGTTTCTTCTGGCGACAATTTGCTTCATGTTTAAAGTAACCATTACCGCATGTTTAGGAAGCAAAAATAAAGTTATAAAAGGAGAGAGAAAACAACTCATTTTGAATTTGAGCCCTGGCTCCACAACCATATTTCTTAATCAAATTTTAAGTGCCTCAAAAGGGAGTTTTCTGGGGTAGAAGAGATGTCCTATCTCTTGATCAGAGTGTGGATTACATGGATGTGCAAAATTCACTGAACTCTATGCATTTAACCATATAAAGTTCTTACATCAATTTAAAGGGAAAAATTCAAGTGGCTCACACCTTGAAAGTTATGTACAGGAGGTACTTACACTCAAAATGTAAACCCAGAATGAAACTTTTAAAAAATTTCTATTTAAATAAACACTCATTGCAAAATGACAAGTGCTGGACTTCCCTGGTGGTGCAGTGGTTTGGAATCCGCCTGCCAATGCAGGGGACACGGGTTCGATCCCTGGTCCAGGAAGATCCCACATGCCACGGAGCTACTAAGCCCGTGCACCACTACTACTGAGCTTATGCTCTAGAGCCCGCAAGCCACAACTACTGAGCCCACGCACCTAGAGCCCGTGCTCTGCAACAGGAGAAGCCACCACAATGAAAAACTCGTGCACTGCAACGAAGAGTAGCCCCCGCTCGCCGTAACTATAGAAAGCCCGCGCACAGCAACAAAGACCCAACACAGCCAGGAATAAATAAAATTAAAAAAAAAAGACAAGTGCTATAACAAAAATATGTGCAAAACACTCAAGATATGTTTGAATTGTGCTGTTTCATACACCATGGAAGTACCTCTAATCCAATAACACACTAAAACCCAACTTGCCAGGCTAAACCTTTAAAATAATGAAAGTCATTTATGTCTGTACCAAAACAAATCATTACGACCTAGCTGTTCTGAAAAACACTCTTTTGAGGTCTATTTGGGTTCCTTTTGGACTGGATAAGGTGTTTTAACTCCCTGACATGTTCACTAGGAAGTAGAGGTGCCGCTGGTTGCCCAGCCCTTATTCAAAGAGATATCAACATGGCCCATAAAAGTGAGGTGACTGCGTGTTCCGACCAAAGCTCGTAGTCTGGGTTTAATTATTAATAGCATCCTGTTTTACTCTCAAGAGTCACACTCTGGCTGATAAACTTAGTGATCAAATTACATGGTCACTCTACCTAAAAAACCCCTCATTCCTTAATTCCTCTCCACTCCAGACACACCAGTCTTCCTTCAATCCCTCCCATTCACCGCACACACTTCACTCTTCCCTGCCTTATTCATTTAAACCCCTACCCATCCTTCAGATCTCAGCTCAAGTATTCCTTCCTCTGGGAAGCCTTTCTGTGGTAGTCACATCTCTCAGGACACCACTCCACCACATTCCTTTCCTATGTCTCAGGTCCAAGTTTTGCATTTGTTGGGTAATTTTCTCTCTGCCATTAGGCTCTAAGCCCCTTGAAGGCAGAGACAGTGACTACCTTTGTATCCTCAATGCTTATAGCACAGTACTTGACACATAGAGGACTCAGTAAGTATGTGTTCTATAAATGTAACAGATACAGGACAAAACATTGCTCATATTTTAACCATTAGAAAGGATCCCAGGGAATCCCCCTGGTGGTCCAGTGGTTAAGACTCGGCGCTTTCATTGTGGGGGCCCGGGTTCAATCCCTGGTCAGGGGAACTAAGATCCCGCAAGTCGGATGGCCAAAAAGAAAAAAGGATCCCAGCAGACTTAAAGGACAGGGCAATGAGGAAAATGCAAGAATCTGGGAGTTAGAAGAGAGCGGACATCTATTATTTCAATATTTCATAAGAGCGTCATCTCTAACTCTATAACCATAACTACTGTCTCAAGGGATAACTGTTCTGACAACACTGGCCACCCAAACCTTGTTTCAATTAGGTTATTCTTATTCTTACATCACAAACTTACGCACTATAGGAACACACTGACTAATTTATAAAGCTACACAGAACTCCAAGCAGGGCCTGAACTACACAGGGGCTTTAAGATGCAAGACTTCTGAAAGGGTTAAAGGAATTTTGCCTGTAAGTCTCTTGAGGCCTTTTGTTTCCTATATACTATTGCAAAATAAATTAGCAAGAAGCTCTGCTGGCTGAGTGCGTACTTCATAGAGCTATGCAATTTTATACAACCTAGCACCAAGCTATTCAATGAAGACATCTTCACATAGAAAAAGGGACTTGAGTTTAAACCAAAAAGAACCCGTGGTCACTGAGTCACTTATGACTGACTAGAAGAAATCAATTACATTATTAGTGATTCAAGCAAACGTTGCATCAGGTTACATCACAAGAAGAAACTCAAACCCAAACTGATAACTTATAAAAAGACTGCTTTTCTTTGCAGTAAAGGAAGTACTCAAACCACTCTAGATTAAGAAGATTGGGAACCCCTGAGTTCTGTTTGAAAATCTCTTGCAAAAACATGCCAAATACATATGGCTGGAAGGACTGCAAACCCTGGGAAAAGTCAACTTATTTTATATAGCAAAGAGTTGTGAGGATTAAAGATGATAATGGATGCAAATGTGCATTGTATGGGGCTGCATTTCTATACACTATACACATTTGGTAATGTCACTCCCTGTCCCAATTTAAAGTGTCTTCAATACAGATAAAAGATCTGAAGAATTCCCACCCCCCCACACCTCTTTGCTGAGAATGTAGCTCAGAAAACCACAGTGTTAAGGGAAAGTCTATAAAATAAATATGCAAGGCCTGGGTTATCTGTATTCTCACCCTTAAAAGTGGGAGGAAGGGATAAGCAGTTCACTTTCCTTTCTATATTATTTCAAAAACACAAGTATATTTCTCTCAGTTATTGGCTAAAGCAGACTTTCAAGAAACTCCAAACACAATCAGGTGACACCATCAAAGTTTCAAGAAACCAAGAAATCCACCTTCATCTGCTTCCATGATATAGAGTATCTATCCACCTTCTAAGAATCCCGCCATTCCTTGCTACGTGTTTTCCCATGTTTGACGTTAACAACAGACATGTTTCTATCTCCGGTTTTACGTAAGAAGTGAATGAGCTCAGAGAGGCTAAGCAACTTGTCCAACGTCACAAGCTGGGAGCTGGTACAGGCATGAGTTCCTACTCACTCTTCCAAGTCCAAGACTAGTATTTTTTATACTAAATCCCAACTGCCTCCTAAAGAAAGAAGCCTAGTTTTAAGACCTTTCTATGCTTCCTGGGAATGGAGAGTAAAATAATTTCTAGGCTGAAAATGACCAATGATGGTCAATTAGCAATGAGAAGTTAAAACATGCATGTTCTAACAATGTGAAAACAAGGTAAATCAATCGTACACCACAATATACCGATAGTTAACAGCTTGGATTCTGGGGTCAGAAAGGCCTGAGTTCAAATTATGAATTAACCATTTACTAACTGTTTAGCTTTGGTGCAAGTTAAACTCCCTAAACCTCAGTTTTCTATCCATAAAATAAACATTAAAAAATACTGACCTACCCACCTGCCAACCTCACCCAGTTGTTGGAAGGTCAAATAAAAATGTACATTGGTAACCTGAAGGCTCACAAGTGCACTTTACAGGAAATACAACTCCATTTAGTCTACTGACGTGAAGGGACAAAACTGCCGTAAATCAAGACTGGAAAATGCATTCAATCCTGCTTATAGCGTAACCGCCACATATTATCACTTTGGGTTTATGCCCATATATAGAATCGCCTCAAATAAAGTCCAACTGGTTAGTCATCTTTCCTTCCTCAACATTTAGGGATTGCTCAGAAGAAGAGGGAAAAGATACAGGGGATTTCTGGCTAAACTATAATTGCTAAAACTAATCTAATCACTGACGTACAACTACATTAAGTCAGTTCCTTTTACAGCCATGCAAATAAATGAAATGTTACAAGAACCCTAACATTTAAAAAGAAAATTTCTAAAAACATAAAATATGAGTTTCAACACATAGCAATATATAGGAGGATATGGATTTTGAATTGGTATTAGCCCTTAATATTGGGTATCTGTTGGCTGTAAAAGATGTCTCGATTTTACAACTAAGGATTCAAGCAGATAGGCGAAAATTAGACAAGACCACTCTCTTTGGATTGCTACAACAGCTTCTTTTAAGACTTATCACTTAAAGAACATAATAATCACAACTTATTCTTGAGAGGGAAAAGCACTCATCTACTTTAGTGATAATCTAGAGAAATAGTCTCTAAACATTTTTGTTCACGCACCCGTCAATAAAATGTTTAGTACATCCCCAATATATATAGATACATTTGTTTAAAAAATGTACCATGTGCTTTTGCATACACACATGAAAACACACACAACGATATTTTAAAAGAATGATATAAAATAACTTTGGAGATGACCTATCTAGACAATTAAGTATACCCACGAGTAAACATGTCTTCTGTCAATGTACAGTTTGAAATAATTAGTGTCTGAAGTAATATTCTCCAAATACAGGAATGCAGTTAACTCCACTGCTTTTCCCAGCCTTGTGGTCCCTTCTCTTGTGATGTTAGGTGTCTGGCCTACACTCAATTATCCTTCTATCACCAGGAATGTAGTCACAAATGGCCTTCACAACTTAAAGGTACCGGAAAGATAATCATCGAACGGTTTATGGTTTATAACAGCTTAAAAAAATCTTTTCCCTTTATAAAACACTGAGAAAAAGGCAGTAAACACTAATTTGAAATTCTTTAAAAATGCCTGTAGGAGTATGCTTTATTTATGCTTCCCATCCACTCCTCCCCCAAGCCCAGTTTCCACTTAGTATGTGCCATAAACCTCACTACCAGTTTGACCTGCTTGTTCACAAACAAACTGAATGTAGACTTTGTCCCAGATTCATGAATTACAGAATCCCTACAGTAGTATTTCCCAAACTCTCTGCCAAAGACCATGCTGCACAAACCTCTCTTGAAAAACACCTAAGACCATAGCAAATGCCTTTTTATTACCAAACCTTTAAATTCCTCCATGTCAGCTAAGTTTCCCACTATTCATTTCCCCCATCCTTTCCCTTTTTATCCAACCCTAGACTCAAATCAGTTCTTCCCTCAGTATTATTACTTTATTATAGAATTCCCAAAAGATCACTGCATCTTCAACACTAAAATGACAAATTATCACGCAAAGGCTCATATAAAAGTCAGAAGTTGAACTCCAAACCATTCCTTGTAAGATTATTCAACTATGAGACGACAAAGCATTAAAAAAAAAAAAAAAATTCAGAATACTATGACTGGAAGCCTTATCATCTTTCTATTCCTGTTTGACACACTGAAAAATGCCAAAAGAAACTGGTAAACCAAGTTAAAATGGCAGTCAAAAAAACTGTCATATACTCCACAAATTGTCATTGAGGAAATGGTGTCAATCCTCACTATTAATACAATTTAAGGCTTACTTGTTTAAGAGCATCTCAAAAATACCAAACTTAACATCTTGCTTAATGATCTTCCTTCACCTCCTGCTATTCTCAGAAGAAAATATAAAGATCTATAGAAATAACCAGAAATAACATATGAATTCCTCTGGCCCACTTGTATTAATGTAAATTACTTAAGGACTCAGTGAAGCAGCTTGGTTTGGGTTTGGTTAGTAGTACAAACTATTTCACTACAAAAGATTTTTTCATACTGTTATGTTCCAAACATGAAAAATAAACCATTGTTATATTTTGGCAGCAGCCATATACAAAAGTTCGACTGCAGAGACTGAGAGAAGAGACTAAACTATTTGCAGTCTGTATACCTTCAGATAAGTACGAAAGCTACCGTTTCAGACAATCCAAAATACACTTTTTGAAATCTCTTGTGTATATATAAAACTTTGGACAAAATCTCCCTATATAGCTTATCAATAGCGTCTTATCACATTGTCTGAAATAAAGTTGCAAAGTGGAGAGGATATATCTTTAAACTTCAATATACAAGACTGTTTCAGTTGTCTTCTATCTCTTCTGCAAAGAGGAAGGAGAGTATCAGGTATGTTAAAAAATCACCTAAGAAAATGTCTAATAGTAGATGTATTTGTTCCTAAGTTTAAAGGTAGTCTGAAAATCTTTAGTCATGAAACACTCCAACAGTCAGAAATACTGCTTCCTCTTAACTTGAAGGCCAATTCCGTAATCTATAACACCTATACAAAACAAAATTATTTGCAATTTGAGTTATAGTGACTTAAGGAAATCATTTGTGCAATAGAACCAGAAAGCAATTTTCTGGTCGCCTTTCCAGTCTATCATTACAGAAATATTGGAAATTAAGGGTACGGACACGTGATTCTCATTCCAGACTGCAGGGAAACGGCCATATTATGCTGCATGAACTAGGATAACTCTTGCCACACAATTCACTTTAAGCCCTGCTTCATTCAGCGTCACAGACCAAGACAGTACTTAACATCTGGAGAAAAGGAAGTAATTTTAAAACTACCTGTTAAAACTCAGAATAATTATTTCTAAACTTTATTGCCAATAACTATGAATCCCTGGTGCCAGTGGCAACTAATGATATTGAAAGCAGTCACCCTTTCTTAAAAGGATCTCTAAGAAACTATCTTTTAACTCAGGCAGTGTAAAAAGCCCTTTAAATTCTACCACTACTAAAGTTTTTTTTAAGAAGTACACAACACACTGGTGTGTACGTAAATAAATGTCTACGTGTGCAGGCCTGGCACACACCTGCCTGTGCATACAACAGACACCCAAATTGCTTTTATCAAAATAGCTCCGCAAAACGTTCCCAGAAGCAATGAAAAAGATGTATCAAACAGCTACTATCCTGGAGACAATTGTTTGGGGAATGTTAAGGTTAAAGTCACAGGAAACAGCTGGATGCTAGGTCTGAGATGTTTGCAAGTCTTTTAAAGAGGAACTCTAACAGCTCCTTACATGCCAGACATCACCTGAATTCTAAAATAAAATGTTTTCATTAAGTTCTCTTCCCACCAAATTTCTTTAAAGTACCAAAAAGTCCGATGTCAAAAATCTTGAAGAATGACTCCTCATCGGAAAAAAAAAGTTTTAGGTACTAAAATATTGACCCATTCCTAAACTGCCTGGAAGTCATCCTTTGCCTCGGGTCCCAGTGTGCAAAGCTTTATCAGTTACCTAGCTTTGAAGGAGTTACCAGATGAAATGCAGTTGGTAAACAGTAGCAGTTAGCACCTGTGTAGAAACCATACTATCAGTTGTTTTATTGTAAATTTAAGTTTGAAAAACTGGAGGAGGTGGGGGGGGGATTCCAAAAAACAGACTGAAAAAATAAAACCATTTATGTAAGTGGCAAGGGTAGTCCATGTGTTGTGATAATAATTCAAACTCATCAAGGACCGCCTGCCAATAAAGTACACAAACATCCTTTGCATTCTAAACACCTGCTTGTTTAGCTGTGTATTCCTGTGGCTACAAAATCAGAATTTAATCTTACAGGGAGAGATCAATTTCCAAATTTATTTGGGACTACTGATTTCAAGTAACCTAGATTGCATATTTCCAGTGTGAACATGTTTACATGCATACCCCCCAAAAGTCACTATATGTTAATACGTTACTTGTGTAAAGAAAAACAAAATTTTCCATTTTTAATTTTCACTGAAAAACCATGTTGTCCTCCTACAGCCAAAGAATTAAAAACAAGCTTTATCATATGGGGTAGTGGAGTGACCTACACTCCAGCATCCAACGTTCATTTGTTTCATGTAGGTTCTTAGTACTTATCTGAAATAAGTCTGAAAATGAGGAATCAAAAACTCAGCATTTCAATTTCAGAATAAAAATTCAAACATACCTTTTGTTGAATTCCAGCTTAAGTGATTTTTATGTAAATCTTGCAGCTGACGAAAGGCAAAAAGCAACCAATCTCTGTGCAGTGATTATAGCCTGCTGGTTAAGGCTATGGGTCACCTGCCCCAGGGTTTTCTAACTGAACAAGGAATCCATGGGGCAAAATAATTGTTTTTCAAAGGTGGGCCAGAATAGAACATTTATATCTTCACTTCAACAGGGAAGCAGTGAAATGTAATCCTTTGAGTACCATTCTTTTTGGTTGATGTTACCTTTGTCTCTTATCCTCATTTCATTAGCCTGGGAATGTGTCCATGTTTTCACTTTAGAACTTTTGAAAAAGCATGTTACCCCTGTGTTTATCTTCCAACACCTAAATATGTATACACAGATCATCTTCACTCCTTATCAAATGTTTTTCAGCATGACCAGTGTGCAACTGACATTCACATGGCTTACAGAAACTAAGTCTTCTGAGAAATATATTTCTTTTAGCTGAACCTCTGTAATCATGACAAGAGATTAATTAAAATGCCAAGATAAGAAACAATTTATTATAGAGAGAAGAAAAATTTCTCATCCAAAATATAGAAATCTGTACAACTTTGCCACAATCAATATACATGAACTGTACAAATTTACACCAGTTCATAATTTACCAAATAAAAGATGACTAACAAAGTTCACAAAATAGATGGTGGTTTGTGGAAAAGACTTTTACCCAATTAAGTACAAGGAAAGTTACAAACCAGACCTCCACTTTCTAAAAATAAGAAGTTTACTCAGTCTTAGAAAACTACAAGCTAGCAAATGTACAGAGAGCTGGCTGGTGCTAACACCACAGTTGAGACAGTGTCTTTTTAAGGGTCTTTTTTAAAGCCTGTTGCCAAGGCAGATTCTGGTCACTTGCTACTTTCAAGGCCAAAAACATAATACAAGGTCTGACCATTTCCCCAGGTCATGCTTACTAGTTTGTCTTATGTACATTTATACATATTTAAGTGCTAGGTAAAAATCTTGTCATAAAATTTCCAGTACTACCATGTTTAAAATGTTGAGCTTTCCTATTGAGCTGCCAGAAAGGATAACAACTTTAAGTGTCATAGTGCAAATTCTCTCTGCAGAGAAAGGTTCTTTGAAACACAGATTTGCATTAAAGGGACTGATGTAAAAATTTAGGTATCGTGTCTGGGAGAAACTAAAACCACCCTAGGACTTCACTCCCTAGCAAATAAGGTGATCATTTACTTGGACTCACAGGCTATTAAATCATTGAAAGGTACTGTCCAAACTATGGCACTGTCACTTAAAAATTTTTTTTACCACTCTATCTTGTGCCAGATCTTCACAGCTGTGACATGGTTTAAATTCCATAATCCATCCCCAAGAGGAGCCCACCCAAAGCAAAAATCAAATTTATCCATCCATTATAAGATGATGCATCCATAGACTATATCTTAACCTGATACAGTCATCATATTGTAGTTTTTGGAAGGGCTTGTTCTGCCCAAGAGAAGTTCCTCCTTACAGCTGATTCTGCTGTCTACCATTTGCACGTTGGTGCTGTTTTGAGTGCTACCTCCTGCTGGTGAGGCTTCGTACAGCACACAGATGGAGCCATCCTCTCCAATTCTGTAGGACACTTCGTAAGGATCAACCCAGAGTGTGAGTTCACTTGGGAGAAGCCTGAACAGCTCCTGACTGCTCAGTCCAATCCGCTGTGCTGCCTGTCCAATCAGAGGATCCATTTTATGGTTGATGCGAATACAGCGGTAACCTGATCCCTTGCAGGGCTTTTCTGGGAACCAGTGATGTTTATAATGTTCTATAGAAGAAAAGAACAGAGAAAACAATGCTTAGACACCGTTACTGCTGGTTCCCGCCGTAGTTTCCTTCTTCCGCTGGCTCCTTGGGATGAAAATGCGAACTATCAACTTTTTTAAATGCCCAGCATCGCGTTCGCGGCTGTGCGTGTGCGGAGATGGGAAACGCGGGCCGGGTTTTAGAAATAGCAGTAGTACGGGACAAAACAATCTCCGGGAACCAACCGGTTGGGCCGCCAAAACGGGAATCAGGCGCGCAGCCTCCGCCAGCCGGGAGCCTGTTTACTTTCCCCACCCCACCCCAGACGCACACAATGGGGTTTACAGCTTTGGAGGAGAGAAGCGCCACCAGACTGTTAACCCCGAAGGGAAGTAAACCAACCAACCCTAAACCACGCTCTGGGCAGGGCTGTAATTGTACCGGTGACAAATCCGATGATTAATGGGAAGGGGTAGGAGGAGGGGGGAGACGGCACGTCCGTCCCGGGCTGGCTTCGGAGCAGCGGCGCGCTTTCCCACCCCGGGGCCGGGCCGCCGAGCCCGCAACGGTTGGACGGGATTGGGGAAAGGGGGCGTCGAACCAACCCCAGCCCCGCGGCTCCTTTGTCCCCCAAACCCGCGTACCCGCGGACCGTCCGAAGACCACAGCTCCAGACTCGGTCGGCTTTAGTTTCTTTGTTGTGCGTCTATTTTCTTCTCCCCTCGGTTTGCCAGCCGTGGGGGGAGGGAGCGCCCTCGGCCCAGCCCCCAAACCCTCCTCGGGACCCGCCGTTAGCGGCCCCCCAGCGCGCCAGCCACCGTCCCGCGGCCGGACCCGAGCGCGGCGCCACCGAGACTCCCGCGGCCCCGACGGCTCGGCCCGGGGATGTGCGGCGGCGTCCCCCGGCGCCCATCGCCCTCCTGCCGTGGCCTGCTCACCTGCCAGCAGCTCCTGCAGGCTCTGGCTGAAGGTCTGCAGCTGTCGCTCGCTCGTGAGCCCCTTGGTGCGGAGGAACTTGGAGATGAAGGACACGGCGGCGGCGATCTCGCCTATCATGGTGGCGGCCCGGGTGTAGAAGGGATGCATGGGGGCGGCGGGCGGGGGCGGCCCGGGGCGGCCGGGGCTCGGCGGCGCGACCCCGACGGCGGAGCGGCCACCCCGGGCTCCCTCACAGGTCAGAGGGCTGAGAGGGAGAGAGGGCGTGAGGCGCGGACGGCTACTTTTTTTCTCCTTTCTTTATAGTAAAAAAGTTATTTTTGAGGCAGGAGGCGGCAGGAGAGAGGAAAAGATGAGCGACGGCGGCCTCGTCACATCGCTCGGACCTCCCCAACCGCCTCCGCCTCCAGCTCCGCAGCTTCCGAAGGCTCAAACAATTGCATTTCCAGCTTAGACCGGCAAAGAGAAGCAGAGGCCGTGCATCACTTTTTATAGCGCCGCGGAAAGGAAGTGGCGTGGCGGGAGCGTGACGGCCGACTCCAGCCATTCCGGAGATCGCACCATTGTGACGCAAGCAGATTCGGAGCCGGAGGGGGCGGGAAAAAGGGGCCAGGGGGCGGGCCCATAGACCGGGAAGAGAGGGAGGAGCTGACGTAATCCGCTTGTAAACAAATAAACCCCCGAGTGGCAGCCGGAGAAGGGGGAGCAGTGGCGGGGGACGGAGGAAACAGGGTGCGCGTGTGAAAGCCCCGCCCCCAGCCCTCGCCCCTCCTTCTCGCTTCAGCAAGTCTAGGCGCCGCGCCAGCGCGTCTTCTGGAGTGCGCTGCCCGGGCTCGCCTGCAAGGAGGCTTAATGCTGTGCAGATAAAAGCTGCCCGGCTCAGGCTGTCTACACCCGCGCCGGCGGCACGGATCGGCCTGCACGGCACCGGCCGCTAGCTGTACTCGGTGTTTACATCCTGTCCCCACGCCGAGTCTGTGTGGCTGGTTCCAAAGGCCGGAAGAGCGTACGGGGCAGCGGGATGAGGGTACAAGTGCTGAGGATACAGGGAGTGCGGAGAAAAGGAGGGAGAACCGGCTCTTGCGGGGCATCCTGCAGCCTCCGGAGCCTAGTTCCCCTCGCGAACGTGCAGCCGACGCCACAGAGCCGTTTATGCTCCACCCTTAGGGAGGAATGGGGGATGTCTTTGTCAAAGTTTAATTGCAAAATAAATAAATAAAAGGTTAGTAAGCCTTTTGTGGTTGCTGTCTCAGTAACTTCAGGAGTCAGAGTGGAGACCTTACTGAATCCAGGTTAAAACTGATAAGAAAGCCTGTTACTGAAGAGAAGTATGGCAACCGTAATAAGTTTAGTCTGTAAAAAGAAAAAAATCTATGTAATGCATTTTACACCGTTTACGCGCAAAACCGAAGGTTGTTTCCTTTTTTTCTAATCCAAGTAACTATCTGAGCCTTAGCTTTCTGCTGTTCTTTATAAAAACAAAAAAAGGTAAAATGTGAAGGTTGTGAAAGTATTACGCACAGACATTTAAGTTTATTTGAAGTCCTACTTGCAAAACTAGGGGAAAAAAAAAATACGAAGGCGCAAGCCTGCTAAAAGGATTAGGCCTGCGAGAGGGTTAACCCGAACTCCATTAAGGAGGAGGAAAAAGAAAAAGATGGTGAGCTGGGTGGGCAGATGGAGAAAGCAAACAAGAGGCAGAAGCTGAACTCTGCCAGATGGAAATAAATATCCTGAGCTTACTTGGTCATCAATATTGCAAAACACAGTACTGAGCCAAAGGGTATAGAAATGAAGGAAAAGTAGAATTTACTATAAAGCAGTAGGAGAAAAAATTTTGCTGTTTAAATGAAATACGTAAAACGGGGCTTGAAAGAATAACTTCTAGATTATTTTTTCATTCATACACAGTAATTAGGTAGTTACATGTGAAATAAATACTTTAAAGGATAATAAAAATAAATTCTTTAAAAGCATTGACTTGTGAAGTTATTTTCTTTGATTAAATGCATCAATGCATCAAAAATAATGGGAAATAGGTACATTTGTTTCCTTCTAGGACTTTTCAGATATAAGTGTGCTTAAAAATAAATGTCATGCTAATTACTTCACTAGGGATCTGAAACCTCTTTCACTACTCAAAAAGGAGATAGGGAAACAAGTAAATCTTTAAAATTACCATAGCCCTAGAACAAGATTTTCTGATATCCCTCTAAACCCCACCCACCCTTAATCATCTGCTCTGTTCATTTTCCTTAAATCATCAGTCACTTGAGCATTACATTAGAAATCAGGTGAAAGTTTTTCTCCTTCAAGCCTAGTCTCCAACTTGGACTCCCACTAATTCTGAGCTTAAATTGACTCATCTACAAAATAGAAATAATGAAGATAAAACAAAATGCTAGGATCTGAACTCAGACCTGTCTCCCAGCTCATGTTTTCTCCACGACTTTTTTTTTCTTTCATTGAAATATATTTGATATATATCATGTTAGTTTCAGGTGTACTATGTAATGACTTAACATTTGCATACATTATGAAATGTCCACTACTTTTTTTTTTTTTTTTTTGCAGTATGCAGGCCTCTCACTGTTGTGGCCTCTCCCGTTGCGGAGCACAGGCTCCGGACGCGCAGGCTCAGTGGCCATAGCTCATGGGCCTAGCCGCTCCGCGGCATATGCGATTTTCCCGGACCGGGGCACGAACCCGTGTTCCCTGTATCGGCAGGCGGACTCGCAACCACTGCGCCACCAGGGAAGCCCTGAAATGTCCAGTACTTTTAACTGCCTTCCCAGGCAGCAGCTGGACCCTTTCTGAATGCTTCTGAAATTCAGCTGAATAGAGTTAACAGAAAGTTTAACTCACATATTCTTGAAGGGTTTTTCCTCCCACTGTTTTTTATTGTATGTGTGTGTTTACCATTTAAAATCTTTCCTTTAACAGACAAATGGGTTTAAGACATTCCTCTTTTACCCCGAGAGGATCTAGGGAGTACTCAAGGAGAAAAAAAAAAAAAAAAAAGGAAATAAATATTGGTCCTAAATGTAAGCTTTAGATAGTGTACAATGTTAATTGCTAATGGTTTTCAAATCCAGACATATATGTTTAGTAATGTTGTTCCAGAAGTTTAGTAAGGCTCTTCCCATCCAAGAAACAAGGGGGTGTTTCTTGACAGCTTTTGAGTTTATAAAGGCACTTTCTCATCTTGTTGATATGCTAAACTACAGGGCACTCCCAACTATTTACAAACCCATCTCTTGACTCTGTGTCCTTAGGCAAGTTATTTAACCTCTCTGCATTGTAATCTAAAAATTATAAAGGTTGTTGTGAAGACTACGTAGAATAACTAGAGATTATTTAGCACTGTCTCCAGCACTAAGTAAACATTCAAATACATATATGTATATCTTTATATATATATAAGCTTATATATCTATATAAGCCGGCTTATATATATTGTCATCTGGCAATTTGATAATTATCAAATTAATTTCTAAAACCTAGAAAATTTTCAATCAAAGCACTAAAAAAAAATCTTAGGAAATATGTCAAAACAATCCAGAAAATGAACCTGGGTTTCAAAATAAATTTGCAAGTAACAAATGTCAGGTCTTTGGAGTGCTTAAGAGCTCAGAAAGTACTTTCTATAGAGGAAACTATCAGGCAACTAACTAGAATCCTCAAAGGGCTGGGCATTATATTCCCATCCCTCAGCTCAAATGTTACTAGAACAGTTTGCTTTGGACTAACAAATCCAAATCTGTAGACTTTTTGAGTAATTGTGTTATTCAACCAAAAAGAAGGAGAGAAGAAGAAAAAGAAACATTTATATAGGGTGAGGGAATGAACTTCTTTTTCTATTTCATAGACTGGTAAAACTCAGGGATCAACACAGTTTGAAAATCTTTTATTTTGCCAAAGATGTTTTTTAAAGAATTACCTTATCATCTGCTGTCACTATCATTTTGGGGAAAACATGACATTATAATATCCCCAAAGTAGGAAAGGTATCCATATCAGAATAAAGCATGGTCTTTTGAATTGAATAAATTTTAAGTCGTTAAATGTCACCTTTTGCATTTCATTATTGGGAACTCATCTAAACTATTAATCTATGAACACGATAGCACTAAATTAAGCTAATAATAGCTTAATAGCATAAACTATTCATTGTATATGCTATTCCCACCGCCTGGAATATCTCCTCCCTTTTTTTTTTTCCCTAGCTAATTTCTGCTCATCCTCTAAGAAGCCTTCCCTGACTCTCTGGACTTGAGTAACTACAGTATTCTGCTTCCCCTTGTCCTGGCCCTGGTACTGATCAGACATACTAGATTTACTGTGTTTACTAGACCCTCTTCCTTTCTAGTCTGTAAATTCTTACAGAGCAGGCATCTTCTGTCATTCACTATTTTTAAAAGAATATTTATTTATTTACTTTAGTTGCACGGGATCTTAGTTGTGGCACATAGGATCTTTGTTGCGGCATGTAGGATCTAGTTCCCCAACCAGGGATCAAACCTGGGCCCCCTACATTGGGAGCACAGAGTCTTACCCATTGGACCACCAGAGAAGTCCCTGTCATTCACTGTTGTACACCCAATGCCTAAGAAACAGGCCAACACATAGTAAATGCTGTTGACTGATGTTAAATAGACATCTAAATACAAATGAGTCCATCAAAACCATTACTTGCAAAAGAAAACACACACGCACAAAACCCACAAAAAACAAACAACAAAAAAACCCACATGACATGCCATTTGTCAGGTGACAAATCACACAGAGTTGTTGCTGCTTAAAATCGGACAGTCAATATTTAAAAAGATAAGTAACTCAACTCTATGGCACTGTCTTCCTGGCTGCCATAAGTGTTAGATTATTGCATAAATAGTTTTTGTAGATAAACGTTGTTTTAGGCTGCATTTCCAAAGCAAATGAAATGGAGACCAAAGTGACTTGGATATGCTGCTTAAGAAATACTGTGGTAGTGTCCACATTGCGCCCATTTAATGTTTCTTGTTTTGTTTCCCCACATGTTATGTAGACACATTTTAGTATTTTTACATCAGGTTACCTATGCGTGTCATTTGCTTGTGTGCCGCTCTCTCACATTGCCATTCTATCCTGAAGTTGGTCAAAAGGTGTCCTTCCTAAACTCCAGTCTCTCGCTTCATCCCTGTGATCCAGGCTTCCTGCATTATTGCTAGGAAAGTGTCAGGGTTTTTTGGTATTTTTTAAAAATTTATTTATTTTTGGCTGTGTTGGGTCTTCATTGCTGAGCACAGGCTTTCTCTAGTTGCAGCGAGAGGTGGGTAGCGTGGGTTACTCTTTGTTGTGGTACGCGGGCTTCTCATGGTGGTGGCTTGTCTTGTTGCAGAGCACTGGCTCTAGGCACGCAGGCTTCAGTAGTTGTGGCTCGCGGGCTCTAGAGCGCAGGCTCAGTAGTTGTGGCGCACGGGCTTAGTTGCTCCGCGGCATGTGGGATCTTCCTGGAACAAGGCTCGAACCGTGTCCCCTGAATTGGCAGGTGGACTCTTAACCACTGCGCCACCAGGGAAGTCCCAGATTTTTTTCTTTAATGGCTATATTACAGTTCACAAGGTTGCCCAGTAGGCCTTCCCCCCCACCACCCCCTCACACCTCCCCTCACTGTAATCCCCACTCAGCAAAGGTCTTATTCCCTATCAGGCCCCTCCCTCCCCAAAGGCACCTTTAGGCCCATAGACTTCCTTGCTGAGCTGGAGGAGCCTCATTCTTGCTGGTCAGCTGACAGCATTCACTAAAGTATTATCTACTGCGACCTCTGTTGTGAACTTACTTCCAGATAGAGTGCTAGGTGTCCTTGGTGCTTGCTTTAGAAAACTCACAGCTTAACCAACAAGTACAGGTTCAAGCAGGAGAGTTCTTTACGGAGTGTTAATAGCAAAGAGAGACAGAGCATTTATTTTGGGGTGTGTATGGAGGCAAAAGGGAGATAAAGAAGCCCCAGAAGTGAGTGATCTCTGCTGAGTCAGTGAAGTTGGCCCATAATTAGGTCTCTGGAAGGAAGAAAAAGAGGGGGCCTGACCTTGGAGTATCTTAAAGACTTAAACCAGTACGAGGAAGATAAACTATGTTGAAAAAACTGGTGGGTAGAGAGGGGCATAGGGTGCTGGGAGTGAGGGGTGTGTGAGTATTTTTGGCAGGGAAGTGATATGACCAGATTTATTTTTTGGAAAGCCCTAAGGATGATGAATTAAATAGGGGTAATTTGAAATGACTTCTATTTTTGTCTCCAACTCTTACTTAAATCTTTAAATAATTTAGCTTTCATGTGGGCTCATCTCTTCAACTAGAGACTTAATGCCTTTTGTTTATTCTTTTTTTGGTTACCCACAGGAAGGAGACCACTTTTAGCAGCCTCCCCATCTGGCAACCTGCCTTGCTTTGCTTAGGTAGGAATCCAAGGGCACAAACTAAGACAGTTGTACTAGGTTTAGATCAAGAAACATAAGAGAACTAGAACTCAGAGGGTGACGCACAGATTTAGGGCAACACTGTTTCTTCTCCATAAAGCAATTGGGATTGTTTGGAAAGAAGAGGAGAAAAAAAGGTTAAAGAGTTGCCTCCCAGCAGCAGTAACAATGATCATACAGATTAACATCATTGATGGTGTACCAGACATTGTACTAAGAATTTAGAGGCATCCCATTTAATTCTCCCAGAAACACCACCAGGTTTAAGTATAACTGACAGCATTTAACACGTGAGGTTTCAGTCCTAAAGAAAATAAGTAATTTACTCCAGGTCTTATGACCAGACTTGAACCCTCAAGTCCTAAACTGCAAAACTTGGAGGTGAGTTCCTGATACTACCTTTTCTAAAAGGGACTGTGAGAAAGAAAACCTTATAAAGGTAGAAAACTATTTGGAGATGAGTAGAGACGGTAGAAGGAAAAAAAAACAAAACTCAAGGCGCAGCTTGGGAGACTTCTCACGACTGACATACCCTGGAAAACACAGCTACATTTCTTAAAAGGCTCACTGAAAAATGAATCAAAGGACATATTAAAACATTAATCTGCCAAATAAAATAATTTCTCTGGAATGAAAACTATCCCTAGGGGCAGATAAGAGAAAGCAGCAAAAATACCTTCTATTTTAGACTATTTAAGCATCTCACTTCTCCTTTGGCCTAAATTGGCAGGAGGAACGAGGAAGTGGATTGACCCCATGGTCCCTCCTCCCCAGCAACTAACGGGAATCTGGTGACCTCTGAGAGCTAACATGGAGGGCCTGGAGAGCAGCAAGAAGGGCTGCTTTTGTGTCTATCTCTCCTCCTTCTCAGACCTTCTTATTCTTCTTTTTAGCAGATCCTATGACTCTACTTACTTTCTTCTTTTTAAAGCTGTCGCCATCTACTCTGTCTCCTGGGGCAGACCCCCAGTGTTCAGGCTTATTGGATGTTTTTCTGCATCTTCCCAGCACCAACAATCTATTTCAGTTTTAAGATTTAACAATAGTGTGGGGAAAGAGACAGATGATGAGAATCAACTTTGGAAAACTGAAAACTTTAAGGAATCATACAAAGTTCTTATAAGTTATGATCCTGGCCTACAGTAGTTATAACCTTCTGAATATGGAGCACATGGACCTCCCCTTCTAATAGGGCAGGGGGGTTTCAAAGTGTGGTCCCCAGACCAGCCATCTCAACATCACCCCAGGAAACTGACAGAAATGCAAACTAGACCTACTAAATCAGAAACTCTAGGAGTGGGGTTCAACTATTTAGACACTCAGGTTTCAGAAAAACTGCTTTAAAAAAGTAATGGCAAAATTTTGTAATTTAAAGCTGGCAAACAAACTTCTTATCCAGGCATATACTATCTCAAACAGAAATCCTGTCCCTTAAAAAAAAAAAAAAGCATACTAATTTAATATGCAAACACTTCCTTTAAGTATCAAATAAATTTTGAGTGGTTATTTGCTTTTCTGAGGTTCTTCAGTCTAGGTAAAATGAATTTTTCTCAGCTTCTGAGACAATAGGCAAGCGAGAATATAAAGTGATGTCCATATGTTACTCTCAAGAGAGAAGATAATATTCAGGAAGTTTGGTAAAATCATCATATAATCAAATGTTGGCATGGTCCATGCTTTTATCTTCACTTCTAAGAAAAGCAGCAACTTGCCCTTTTTAAGGAACTTGAATTTAAAATCTCAAAGCAGATTAGCATTTACATGCATTAAGTAACGTCACGTCATCCATTTAAAACTAAATGTCCAACTAAAACAAAACCTCATTCTAGTTGCAAAAGTAAGTGCAATAAAAAAATAAATATAGAGGGCTTCCCTGGTGGCGCAGTGGTTGAGAGTCTGCCTGCCAATGCAGGCGACACGGGTCCGTGCCCCGGTCCGGGAAGATCCCACATGCCGCAGAGCGGCTGGGCCCGTGAGCCATGGCCGCTGAGCCTGCGCGTCCGGAGCCTGTGCTCCGCAACGGGAGAGGCCACAACAGTGAGAGGCCCGCGTACCGCAAAAAATAAATAAATAAATAAATAAATATAGAGGTTCTAATAGATGCCCAACATGATTGTGGAAACCATCATGCATTTTGGTATACTTTAGCAGGAATTCAAGGGTTGAAATCCCACTGGAAAATGCAATTTAGGATGTATCATTTATGGGGCATAGCAAGTGAGTCTGATCCAAATTCCTGAAAAGACTATATTCTAGCTACGGAGGAGAAGTCCTCTAAAGAAAAAAAAAAAAAAGGAAGGGGGGGCTATGATTAGCATGTCAAATTGCATTTATTTTCCAAAGGGGATAAAGTAAGAAACTTCCCATTATCTTGTGTTCTTAGCCATTTGTTTAGTAAATACTTGTAAATGAAGCAGAAGCAATCTTCAGCCTAGATAATGTTTACAGTTTGATTTAGTTGAATGTGAAAGCAAAGGATCCTTTATTAGCATTACTGCATGTGTTGAAAACATTCTATATTTGCATGTTTCTTAGTAGAGGCCTCTTCTTTAAATCTTTCATCATTTTCAGCAAAATGTAGGAAACATTCTCATCTTCTGAGAACTTATTTGAATTCTGACTGTGATGACCACCTTCAAACTCAAGGAATGGTCCTTCTCCCTGTTGTTTATAATGTCTGACCTTGCTATTTATTGCACAAGTAGACTTCAAACACTGAAACAGTAGTAAGAGACACAGCATTAAAGCACTCAGGATTGGTTCATTTCATGGTCTTCTCCCTTGTAGAAACAAAGCTGTCTGTATAATCTTTAGGTGATGGGGGCTATGAGAGTTAAGATGAGCACTTCTATCTTTATCCTTGGAAGATCTATCCTTAGTCCCTTTGAACAGATGATCTCGCCTTTATTGAGAGCTTTATTGAGATGTATTTCACATATCATAAAATTCACCCATTTCAAGTGTACCATTCAATGATTTTGAGATAATTTATCAACTTGTGCAGCCATCGCCACAATTAGTTTCAGAACATTTTCATCTCCCTCAACAAAATCTCAGTCTTACCCCTGGCCCTCCCAGCCCCAGGAAACCACTAACTTTCTTACTGTCTCTATAGATTTGCTCATTCTAGACATTTTATAAAAAGGAAATCATGCAATAAATGGGCCTGTTGCAGGAGAATGGGGCACAGAGAGGACGGTCATGTCTCAAGTCTCAGGCAAGGCCCTGGGATGGGCTACCAAGTGAGGGTCCTTGGCTTCCTGCAGGAAAGAATTCAAGAGTGAGCCATAGTAAGTGAAAGCAGGTTTATTTAGAGAGATACACATTCCATAGGCAGAATGAGGTCTGTCTCAGAAGGCTAGAGTGGCTCCCAAATATGGGGTGGTTAGTTTTTACGGGCTGGGTAATTTTATAGGTTAAAGAATGGGAGGATTATTCCAACTATTTTGGAGAAGGGGCAGGGATTTCCAGGAATTTGGTCACCGCCCACTTTTTGGCCTTCTGTGGTCAGCCTTGGAACTGTCATGGTGCCTGTGGGTGTGTCATTTAGCATGTTGATATATTACAATGAGCATATAATGAGGCTTGAGGTCTACTGGAAGTCAAATCTTCTGCCATCTTGGACCTAACAGGTTCTAACCAGTTTATGTTGTATCCTCAAGGGCTATGTCATTCTTTTAATGGTTGTGCCCTGCCCCCTTTTCTCCTGTTCCAGGCTCTTATATCAGACTTCTTGCACTTAGCATAATGTTTCTGAGTTTCATCCATGTTCAGCATGTATCAAAGAATTATTTGTTTCTTCATTTGCTTGCTTGTTTAATTATTTTTCATGTTGTATCATCCCAGAACTTCCTCTTGCTGAAACTCTGCATTAAGAAAGCTTCATGTTATAGTTGCATGCTAGGCTGATGGGGGACAACTTTGGGGGCTTCTACATCCTCTTTCCACGTCCCTTCTCCTTTAGACATTTGTCACCATCTCTAAAGCCTTCAAGATGTCATTTCTCCATAGGTTGACCTAGTCACTCCTCTCCCAGGCCATTGCCTGCTGCAGAACGACTTGCTTACTTATGGCGCCTAGCATATTCCACACACCCACACCCTAACATCACACTCCATGAGGAATAAGCTAACCAAATTGAGGGAAAAAGCCCTTTCCTCAATACATTTACTTCAGAGGAGTCTTCGGGGGAGGCAGATATTTCAGGTAGGAAAGAGGGTAATAAGAACACTCCAGTTACATAGTCCAACTAAGAATGAAAATTGCCAGATAATTTAGCTGAGAGGACTTAGCTCAACAGTTAAACTCTTAACAGAAGTTTTATTTAGGCTCATTCGAACAAACAGAATCAGCAGACAAATTCTTTTTAAAGAAAGTTCTCTTTCATCTGACTAAAAAGAAGGAACACATTTAAACCAAAACAGGAACTACTCTGGCAATATATGTGTAAAAAAATAAGCACCCTATGGGGTTCTTTTTAAATTAGCCAGAGCACACAGAGAACTCTTTGAAAAGAAAACTCGGGGAGGGGGGGGAATATTTTCCTTGATTTCATAAACACTCATTGTTTAATAATCTGAAAAAAGTGCAGAGCTATGATTAAGTTCCCCCACCTCCTAAAGGGATGAGTTCCTTTAAGTCAATTCCTCTACCATCCATCCCCAACCCCCTGCTCTATTTAGGGAAGTAACTTGAAAACCTGCCTATCAGGGAAGCAAGAATTGACCCAGCAGGTCCTAGTTTTCAAACTGGATACACACAGGCAAGACTATGCCCCACACTTATGGCACAAGAAGCTGAGTTCTGCCTAGTTCCTTCCACAGTGTACTAATAAGTTGTTTGAATTTCATGAGGAGTGCATAACCGACTCCAGTTTATTTTACTGCTTTTTTAAAAAAAGAGCGACTTCAAGGACATCTACCCTCCCCAACCTCTTTCCCACACCTAAGACCATCATATAATTTCATTCAGGACACTCAGAACCACCTGAATCTTGGACTTCCCTGGTGGCACAGTGGTTAAGAATCCGCCTGCCAATGCAGGGGATATGGGTTCAAGCCCTAGTCCGGGAAGATCCCACATGCTGTGGAGCAACTAAGCCCATGCACCACAACTATTGAGCCTGTGCTGTAGAGCCTGTGAGCCACAACTACTGAAGTTCACGTGCCTAGAGCCCATGCTCCGCAACAAGAGAAGCCACCTCAATGAGAAGCCCAAGCATCGCAATGAAGAGTAGCCCCCACTCGCTGCCACTAGAGAAAGCCCGCACACAGCAATGAAGACCCAACGCAGCCAAAAGTAAATAAATAAATAAACAAATAAATTAAAACAAAAAAAGGAACCATCTGAGCCTGGTTGTAGCTTCCATTCTTAGCAATTGTTCAGGTATGGCCAAAGATGTGCTATTTATATCTTTTTCTGGACTTACTCCAATGAGAAAAGTTATATCTTCAACACAATCAAAATAAAATTACTCAAAATTGAGGCAACTTGATGTGAAGCAAGTATCTAACAGATTTTTAAATTTTTTTTATGTTAACTTTTAATTTTATATTAGAGTATAGTTTATTAACAATGTTGTGTTAGTTTCAGGTATACAGCAAAGTGATTCAGTTACACATATACATGTATCTACTTTTTCTCAAATTCTTTTCCCACTTAGGTTGTTACATAATAACAGATTTTTAAAATAAATAAATAAAAGGCCTAATATGCCATGCAAAGAGAGTAGAAATAATTTTTACCAGGAATCTGGGTTTGGAGAACATTCCTGTAAATAAGCCATATATTTACTTTTGAGCTTCGTGGCATCCAGGAAAAAGAGAAACACAACAAAGTATTTTGCTCTTGCTAACTAAAAAAAAAAGGACTCTATCCCCCCCAAATTGTATTAGCATTA
The DNA here is from genome assembly GCF_008692025.1 of Phocoena sinus. NCBI lineage: Eukaryota > Metazoa > Chordata > Mammalia > Artiodactyla > Phocoenidae > Phocoena > Phocoena sinus. Next base: position 28,526,603 of record NC_045772.1, on the reverse strand, counting down.
AATTCTGATAAATTTATCAATTTATAACATAGAACAATTTTACATACTTATATAAAACGTTCAGGGAAACATGCTTCAGGTAGTGCATTCTTAATTTGACCCTCCCAACAAGAGCTGAGAATAAGTTCACTGTTAAACTGTCTGATGTATGAGTGTTCTGTGGTGTTCATAAGTTCATTCCACAAATTTGATTGATAAATAAGGTACTGGCTGGAGACCATCAAGATGGCATAGGTGTAAGATGTGGAGATCAACTTCTTCCCCACAAATACATCAGAAACACGTCTACATGTGGAACGGCTCCAACAGAAAACCTACTGAATGCTGGCAGAAGACCTAAGACTTCCCATAAGGCAAGAAACTCACCATGTACCTGGGTAGGGCAAAAAAAAAAAAAAAAAAGAAAATACAGAGACAAAAAAAATAGGGATGGGACCTACACCTCTGGGAGGGAGCTGTGAAGGAAGAAAAGTTTCCACACACTAGGAAGCCCCTTCACTGGCAGAGACGGTGGGTGGCAGGGTGCGGGAAGCTTCAAAGCCACGGAGGAGAGCACAGCAACAGGGGTGCAGAGGGCAAAGCAGAGAGATTCCCGCACAGAGGATCGGTGCCGACCAACACTCGCCAGGCTGAGAGGCTTGTCTGCTCACCCACCAGTGCAGGTGGGGGCTGGGAGCTGAGGCTCAGGCTTCGGAGGTCAGATCCCAGGGAGAGGACTGCGGTTGGCTGCGTGAACATGGCCTGAAGGGGGCTAGTGCACCACAGCTACCTGGGAGGGAGTCTAGGAAAAAGTCTGGACCTGCCTAAGAGGGAAGATACCATTGTTTCAGGGTGCACAAGGAGAGGGGGTTCAGAGCACCGCCTAAACGAGCTCCAGATACAGGCGCGAGCCGCGGCTATCAGTGCGGACACCAGAGACAGGCATGAAACGCTAAGGCTGCTGCTGCGGCCACAAAAAACCTGTGTGCAAGCACAGGTCACTATCCACACCGCCCCTCCCGGAAGCCTGTGCAGCCCACCACTGCCAGGGTCCCATGATCCACGGACAACATCCTTGGGAGAACGCACAGCGCGCCTCAGGCTCATGCAACATCACTTTGGGCTCTGCCGCCGCAGGCTTACCCCGCATTCCGTACCCCTCCCTCCCCTCGGCCTGAGCGAGCCAGAGCCCCGAATCAGCTGCTCCTTTAACCCTGTCCTGTGTGAGCGAAGAACAGACACTCTCAGGTGACCTAATGCAGAGGTGGGGCCAAGTCCAAAGCTGAACCCCAGGAGCTGTGGGAACAAAGAGGAGAAAGGGAAATCTCTCCCAGCAGCCTCAGGAGCAGTGGATTAAATCTCCGCAACCAACTTGATGTACCCTGCATCTCTGGAATACCTGGATAGACAATGAATCTTCCCAAAATTGAGACGGTGGACTTTGTGTGATTTTGTCGGTATAACTTTGCTTTTACCATTTGTCCTATGGTTCTGTCTGTCCGTTTTTTGTTTTTGTTTTAGTATAGTTTTTTAGCACTTGTTATCATTGGTGGATTTGTTTTTTGGTTTGGTTGCTCTCTTCTTTCTTTTTTTTAATACTTCTTAATTTTTAAAAATTTTTAATAATTATTTTTTATTTTATTAATTTTATTTTATTTTTCTTTCTTTCCTTCTTTTTTTCTCCCTTTTATTCTAAGTCGTGTGAATGACAGGGTCTTGGTGCTCTGGCTGGGTGTCAGGCCTGTGCCTCTGAGGTGGGAGACCTGAGTTCAGGACATTGGTCCACCAGAGACCTCCTGGCTCCACGTAATATCAAACGGCGAAACCTCTCCCAGAGATCTCCGTCTCAATGCTAAGACCCAGCTCCACTCAAAGACCAACAAGCTACAGTGCTGGACACCCTATGCCAAACTAGCAAGAGAGGAACACAATCCCACCCATTAGCAGAGAGGCTGCCTAAAATCATAATGTCACAGACACCCCAAACACACCACCAGACGTGATCCTGCCCACCAGAAAGACAAGATCCAGCCTCATCCACCAGAAACAGGTACCAGTCCCCTCCACCAGAAAGCCTATACAACCCACTGAACCAACCTTAGCCACTGGGGGCAGACACCAAAAACAACCGAAATTACGAACCTACAGCCTGCGAAAAGGAGACCCCAAACACAGTAAGTGAAGCAAAATGAGAAGACAGAGAAACACACAGCAGATGAAGGAGCAAGGTAAAAACCCACCAGAGAGAACAAATGAAGAGGAAACAGGCAGTCTACCTGAAAAAGAATTCACAGTAATGATAGTAAAGATGATCTAATATCTTGGAAATGGAATGGAGAAAATATAAGAAACGTTTAACAAGGACCTAGAAGAACTAAAGAGCAAACAAACAATGATGAACAACACAATCAATGAAATTTAAAATTCTCTAGAAGGAATCAATAGCAGAATAACTGATGCAGAAGAATGGATAAGTGACCTGGAAGATAAAATAGTGGAAATAACTATTGCAGAGCAGAATAAAGAAAAAAGGATGAAAAGAACTGAGGACAGTCTCAGAGACCTCTGGGACAACATTAAACACACCAACATTCGAATTACAGGGGTCCCAGAAGAAGAAGAGAAAAAGAAAGGGACTGAGAAAATATTTGAAGAGATTATAGTTGAAAACTTCCCTAATATGGTAAAGTAAATAGTCACCCAAGTCCAAGAAGCACAGAGAGTCCCATACAGGATAAATCCAAGGAGAAACATGCCAAGACACATATTAATCAAACTATCAAAAATTAAATACAAAGAAAAAATATTAAAAGCAGCAAGGGAAAAACAACAAATGACATACAAGGGAATTCCCATAAGGTTAACAGCTGATCTTTCAGCAGAAACTCTGCAAGGCAGGAGGGAGTGGCAGGACATACTTAAAGTGATGACAGGGAAAAACCTACAATCAAGATAACTCTACCCAGCCAGGATCTCATTCAGATTCAACGGAGAAATCAAAACCTTTGCAGACAAGCAGAAGTTAAGAGGATTCAGCACCACCAAACCAGCTTTACAACAAATGCCAAAGGAACTTGTCCGTGCAGGAAACACAAGAGAAGGAGAAGACCTACAATAACAAACCCAAAATAATTAAGAAAATGGTAATAGGAACATACATATTGATAACTACCTTAAATATAAATGGATTAAATGCTCCAACCAAAAGACGTAGACTGGCTGAATGGATACAAAAATAAGACCCATACATATGCTATCTACAAGAGACCCACTTCAGACCTAGGGACACATACAGACTGAAAGTGAGGGGATGGAAATAGATATTCCATGCAAATGGAAATCAAAAGAAAGTTGGAGTAGTAATTCTCATATCAGACAAAATAGCCTTTAAAATAAAGACTATTACAAGAGACAAAGAAGGACACTACATAATGATCAAGGGATCAATCCAAGAAGAAGATATAACAATTGTAAATATTTATGCACCCAACATAGGAGTACTCAATACATAAGGCAAATGCTAACAGCCATAAAAGGGGAAATCAACAGCAACACAATCATAGTAGGGAACTTTAACACCCCACTTTCACCAACGGACAGATCATCCAAAATGAAAATAAATAAGGAAACAAAAGCTTTAAATGATACATTAAACAAGATGGACTTAATTGATATTTACAAGACATTCCATCCAAAAACAACAGAATACACTTTTTCTCAAGTGCTCATGGAACATTTTCCAGGATAGATCATATCTTGGCTCACAATCAAGCCTTGGTAAATTTAAAAAAATTGAAATTGTATGAAGCATCTTTTCCGACCACAACGCTATGAGACCAGATATCAATTACAGGAAAAAAACTGTAAAAACTACAAACACATGGAGGCTAAACAATACACTACTAAATAACCAAGAGATCACTGAAGAAATCAAAGAGGAAATCAAAAAATACCTAGAAACAAATGACAATGAAAACACAATGATCCAAAACCATGGGATGCAGCAAATGCCATTCTAAGAGGGAAGTTTATAGCAATATAATCGTACCTCAAGAAACATCTCAAAAAAGCCACCTAACCTTACACCTAAAGCAATTAAAGAAAGAACAAAAAACCCCCAAAGTTAGCAGAAGGAAAGAAATCATAAAGATCTGATCAGAAATAAATGAAAAAGAAATGAAGGAAACTATAGCAAAGATCAATAAAAGTAAAAGCTGGTTCTTTGAGAAAATAAACAAAATTGATAAACCATTAGCCAGACACATCAAGAAAAAAGGGAGAAGACAAATCAATAGAATTAGAAATGAAAAAGGAGAAGTAACAACTGACACTGCAGAAATACAAAGGATCATGAGACATTACTACAAGCAACTATATGCCAAAAAAATGGACAACCCAGAAGGAATGCAGAACCTTCTGAGACTGAACCAGGAACAAATAGAAAATTTAAACAGACCAATCACAAGCACTGAAATTGAGACTGTGATTAAAAATCTTCCAACAAACAAAAGCCCAGGACCAGATGGCTTCACAGGCAAATTGTATCAAACATTTAGAGAAGAGCTAACACCTATCCTTCTCAAACTCTTCCAAAATAGAGAGGGAGGAACACTCCCAAACTCATTCTACAAGGCCACCATCACCCTGATACCAAAAGCAGACAATGATGTCACAAAGAAAGAAAATAAAGGCCAATATCACTGATAAACATAGATGCAAAAATCCTCAATAAAATACTAGCAAACAGAATCCAGCAGCACACTAAAAGGATCATACACCCTTGATAAAATGGGGTTTATCCCAGGAATGCAAGGATTCTTCAGTATATGCAAATCAATCAATGTGATAAACCATATTAACAAACTGAAGGAGAAAAACCATATGATCATCTCAATAGATGCAGAAAAATCTTTCAATAAAATTCAACACCCACTTATGATAAAAACCCTCCAGAAAGTAGGCATAGAGGGAACTTTCCTCAACATAATAAAGGCCATACATGACAAACCCACAGCCAACATCGTTGTCAATGATGAAAAACTGAAACCATTTCCTCTAAGATCAGGAAAAAGACAAGGCTGTCCACTCTCACCACTATAATTCAACGTAGTTTTGGATGTTTTAGCCACATGAATCAGAGCAGAAAAAGAAATAAAAGGAATCCAAACTGGAAAAGAAGAAGTAAAGCTTTCAGTGTTTGCAGGTGACATGATATTATACATAGAGAATCCAAAAGATGCTGCCAGAAAACTACTAGAGCTAATCAATGAATTTGGTAAAGTAGCAGGATACAAAATTAATGCACAGAAATCTCTGGCATTCCTATACACTAATGATGAAAAATCTGAAAGTGAAATCAAGAAAACATTCCCATTTACCATTGCAACAAAAAGAATAAAATACCTAGGAATAAACCTACCTAAGGAGACAAAAGACCTGTATGCAGAAAATTATAAGACACTGATTAAAAAAATTAAAGATGATACAAATAGATGGAGATATATACCATGTTCTTGGACTGGAAGAATCAACATTGTGAAAATGACTGTACTACCCAAAGCAATGTACAGATTCAATGCAATCTCTATCAAACTACCACTGCCATTTTTCGCAGAACTAGAACAAAAAATTTCACAATTTGTATGGAAACACAAAAGACCCCAAATAGCCAAAGCAATCTTGAGAAAGAAAAATGGAGCTGGAGGAATCAGGCTCCTGGACTTCAGACTATCATACAAAGCTACAGTAATCAAGACAGTAGGGTACTGGCACAAAAACAGAAATATAGATCAATGGAACAGGATAGAAAGCCCAGAGATAAACCCACACACATATGGTCACCTTATTTTTGATAAAGGAGGCAAGAATATACAATGGAGAAAAGATAGCCTCTTCAATAAGTGGTGCTGGGAAAACTGGACAGCTCCATGTAAAAGAATGAAATTAGAACACTCTTTAACACCATACACAAAAATAAACTCAAAATGGATTTAAAGACCTAAATGTAAAGCCAGACACTATAAAACTCTTAGAAGAAAACATAGGCAGAACACTCTATGACATAAATCAGAGGAAGATCCCTTTTGACCCACCTTCTAGAGAAATGGAAATAAAAACAAAAATAAACAAATGGGACCTAATGAAACTTAAAAGCTTTTGCACAGCAAAGGAAACCATAAATAAGACGAAAAGACAACCCTCGGAATGGGAGAAAATATTTGCAAATGAAGCAATTGACAAAGGATTAATTTCCAAAATTCACAAGCAGCTCATGCAGGTCAATAACAAAAAAACAAACAACCCAATCCAAAAATGGGCAGAAGACCTAAATAGACATTTCTCCAAAGAAGATATACAGATTGCCAACAAACACATGAAAGGATGCTCAACATCACTGATCATTAGAGAAATGCAAATCAAAACTTCAATGAGGTATCACCTCACACCGGTCAGATGGCCATCATCAGAAAATTTACAAAAAATAAATGCTGGAGAGGATGTGGAGAAAAGGGAACCCTCTTGCACTGTCGGTGGGAATGTAAACTGATATAGCCACTATGGAGAACAGTATGGAGGTTCCTTAAAAAACTAAACATAGAACTACCATACGATCCAGCAATCCCACTACTGGGCATATACCCTGAGAAAACCATAATTCAAAAAGAGTCATGTACCACAATGTTCATTGCAGCTCTATGTACAATAGCCAGGACATGGAAGCAACCTAAGTGTCCATTGACAGATGAATGGATAAAGAAGATGTGGCACATATATACAGTGGAATATTACTCAGCCATAGAAAGAAATGAAGTTGAATCATTTGTAGTGAAGTTGATGGACCTAGAGTCTGTCATACAGATTGAAGTAAGTCAGAAAAAAACAAATACCGTATGCTAACACATATATATGGAATCTAAAAAAAAAATCGTTCTGATGAACCTAGTTGCAGGACAGGAATAAAGACGCAGACGTAGAGAATGGACTTGAGGACAGGGGGAGGGGGAAGGGTAAGCTGGGACAAACTGAGAGAGTGGCATGGACATATATACACTACCAAATGTAAAATAGATAGCTAGTGGGAAACAGCCACATAGCACATAGAGATCAGTCGGTGCTCTGTGACCACCTAGAAGGGTGGGATAGGAAGTGTGGGAGGGAGACGCATGAGGGAGGAGATATGGGGATATATGTATATGTATAGCTGATTCACTTTGTTATAAAGCCGAAACTAACACACCATTGTAAAGCAATTATACTCCAATAAAGATGTTTAAAAAAAAAAAATAATAAGGTACTGGCTAAGCCCTGAAGATCCATCCACAAACAGAACAGACCTGTCCCACACTTTATGGAACGTGGTAGGAATACTGAAATTAAGTAAATAGTGTAAGTAAGTATATATTTGCCATTTTGAAAACTGGTGTAAAAGAGAAATACAGGCACTATTAAAGTCTAACTTAGATGATGGGACAGAAGGACAATCAGAATAGTCTTTCCTACAGCAGCAAAAAGTCAGAGATCTGAAAATGAGTACGAATTAACCTGGATGGGACCTGAGGGGATGAGAATTGCTCTCCAGACTAATGAAACGAATTTACAAAGAGGACACAGGTTTGCCCAAAGCAGAATCCTGCGGTCCTTACAGGGAGAGTAAGAGAGAGACCAAAGGTAAGACTGGAAAAGCATGTGAGGCTAGAACCTGAGGCACCTTGTAAATTGCATTTAAGGTGTATTTAAGATGTTAATCTTACCCAAAGAATAACTAGGAAATCACCCAAGAGTTTTAAGCATATTAAGAGTTACACGCAGGGCTTCCTTTGTGGTTCAGGGGTTAAGAATCCGTCTGCCAATATAGAGAACACAGGTTCGAGCCCTGGTCCAGGAAGATCTCACATGTCGCGGAGCAACTAAGCCCGTGCGCCACAACTACTGAGCCTGCACTGTAGAGCCCGCGAGCCACAACTACTGAGCCCGCCTGCTACAACTACTGAAGCCCGCGTGCCTAGAGCCAGTGCTCTGAAACAAGAGAAGCCACCGCAATGAGAATCCCGTGCACCACAGTGAAGAGTAGCCCCTGCTCGCCACAACTAGAGAAAGCCCGTGCACAGAAACAAAGACCCAATGCTGCCAAAAATAAATAAATAAGTTTTTAAAAATAATTAAGAGACATTTTGGAAAAAAAAAAAAAGAAAAGTTACACCCATTAAGCACCAGGGCAATGAGAATTTTGGTATCATTATAAAAATTAAAAACTGAAGATCCATTCCTAAGGCGCTCTATTCCTTATTTGCTTTATAAGAGAGCTATAAGAAAGGGGACTTCCCCAGTGGTCCAGTGGGTAAGACTCTGTGCTCCCAATGCAGGGGTTCCATCCCCGGTCAGGGAACTAGATCCCACATGATGCATGCCACAACTAAGAGTCTGCATGGCGCAACTAAGACCTCGCACAGCCAAAATAAATAATAAATAAATATTTTTTAAAAAAAGAGAGCTATAAGAAAATATATAACCATGGCCACATCTCTTAAGAAGCTTCTTTAGATCTGCTCAAATATTCAATAATACTTGAAACCCTAGAAATCTAGATCAGGATTGGCAAACTTTTTAAAATAAAGAGCTAGATAGTACATATTTTTGACTTTGTGGGCTAGAGGATCTTTTGTCACATGTATTCAACTCTGCTATTGTAGTGTAGAAGCAGCCATCAACAATGTGAGCATGGCTGTGATCCCATAAAAAAACAGGAGGTAATGGATTTAGCCCTTGGGCAATACTTTGCCTATCCTTGACCTAGATCAAGCAGCATCAAAGAGAGATCAGTATGGAAGATCTTGGAGGATATAGGAAACATCTAAGTAAACAAACCTTTAATGAGATAGCTGTATTTCCTTGGGACTTTGATTTTGTGGAAGACTGTGCTGTGATGGGACCATAAATAAGGGACAAAAGGCACCTTCTGTGAGCTGAACAAATTGACCCTGTGAACGGAATTATCACCTGTGTAGACTGTGAGAAATACAAGCTCCTTAGAGGCAGGGATTTGTGTCTGTTTTGTTCAGTTTTTTCTTTTTAACCCCTAGCTGAATCCATGGATCCTCAAGTTTTGTTTATAGAATAATATGCTAATAACAGATGTACCTCACCAAATGAATGTTCAGTTAATGACTTTTTACCAATATAATTCTTAAAAAACTCATATCACTTTTGGGCAACTTTGTTTTATGCCTGGTATAAAGAAAAGTTTCACCCAAAACACACTAAATACATGTAGTACTAGAAATTGTGTCAGTATTATGATCTCAGGCAAAGAAAGAGTTTTTTGTAGTCAGAGTATTATGGGGAACAAATTTATATTGGAACAAATTGCTCTGTTTGGATGAAGGCAAACATGTTTGCTTTGCCTGTGGATACCAAGCAAGAGGTGAAGACATAGCATCTTCATTTCTTACAACACTTTGGTCTGTTGTGTGCATGTGCTTTGCTTTTATTTTTGCTCTAGAGATAAATTTTTAAGCTTATTTTAAGTAAAATTTGACCTCAATAATAATTTGATCTTTTGAGCCCCCAAAAGATCAAAAAGTCTATGAAGAAAATGGTGCACAAAGCATAATGAGCTTTCCAACGTCAAACTCCCTCACCCCTTCCTTGTACATATTGGGTTGGCCGAAAAGTTCGTTCAGGTATTTCATACCATCTTATGGAAAAATCCGGACGAACTTTTTGGCCAACCCAATGTACCACCCACTATCCAGTCATCTCTTCTTCCTTTGGTGAAATACAATAAACCTTCACTGGATTACTTGTTTGCTTACTTTCAAATTCTTTATTATTGCTCATACAAACTTACTTTTATTACGTATGTGTGTGTGTGGATATACAGGATATATATCCTATATATACTTAAATCTTTGAAAATTGTTTGGGTGTCTCAGGTTAGAATGTAAGATGTAATACATAATAAATTTTCCCATTAAAATTAAGTTTTTTTTTTAATTTAAAGAGAGCTGGGCTTATAGAAATGAATTAACATTGTTAACCAAGGTATAGGGCAATTGGTTTTCTTTTCAGCGCAATGTATTTTAATTTATGAATTTATAAAATATATTGTTCTGAGAAGGAGTTCATAGACCTAAGCTAAAGGAGTCCATGGCACAAAAAAGAGCCTCTGGGTCTAGATCCTAGAATAGTGTGTCTTACATATAGTAAGGGCTCAGAAAATATTTCTTGAATACCAAATCATCTTTAGCCCATATCAACAATATTGGTTCTATTAAAAAGACACTAAACTATTCAGACAAAAGTTATTTGAAAAGTGTCGTGGTGGTGCCTATGGCATGAAATACCTTCCCTTCTCAATAGGAAAAGATGCTAAGCTGGCTGTTTCTTATGGCAGGAAGACATAAGGGAGGCTAAATCTGCATCAAATATTTAAATAGATGCTTCAAAGGACAGTTGAAGACAAAGAATGTTTTTAATCACATTTGGGATTAGAATTTGTTCAAAGCAATCCATAACTACCCAGCATTGTGACTATTTTGCTCACCAGTATATCCACAGCTCTTAACACAGTGCTTGGTAAACAGTGGCATCAATACGTATTTGAGGAATGAATGAATCCTGCTTGAGATTCTGTGGCAGTAAAAGCTCTAAGGGAAGATTAAAAACCTCGAATCAATATCAGAATCATATGGCTTGGTTAAGTGGTACCTGTCTATGGAATCAAAGATTGATGAGAGATCAATAAATATTGCAGGAGTCTTCAGTTATTTTTAACTGTATCTACCCCCAAACCTCCCATAGATTAAAAGGCACCAAAAAGGTCAGCAATAGAATAGTGGTGCTTTAAATGCTCCTTTTTCGTGCAGGGTGTTAAACAGAGAAGTCAGATCTGCAACTCATTAAGAAGCAAGCAGGCAAACGCGGAATGCTGAGAGACTGTGGAGCTGACTGACTGATGGAAGGTGGCACAGTAGAAGGTTGCCCTTTTTGTAGTGGTAGATATTGTGACTCTGTCCTCGGGGAGTTGAGTAAAGAACTTTGCAGAGATTTGAGCTCACCATTCAGAACAGGACCTGGAGAGCTAGGGCAGCTGAAGATTTTACCCTGGGGACTTCTTCATCTGGGAACAGTTAATTGCCTAAGGCTTAATGAGTCAGGTTTGTCAGTTCTTAAGACAGCATGCTGGAGACGCAAGAGGGAAGAGATATGGGAACATATGTATATGTATAACTGATTCACTTTGTTGTGAAGCAGAAACTAGCACACCATTGTAAAGCAATTATACTCCAATAAAGATGTAAAAAATAAATAAATAAATAATTAAAAACCAAAAAAAGAATGCCTTTTAAAAGAATGAGGTAGAGCCTTATACTACTGGTTTGGAGTTCTTTTGCAGCATTTTAAGTAAAGAAAGCAAACTGAAGAAGAATAAAATAAAAACATCATGGTAAACATGTAGTATTTATTTGTGTATGTATGTGTACATATAAACAAACATACACACACACAAGTATCAAAGGACTACATGTGCATAAGAAAAAGTCTAAGGTTAACGTCAAATGTGTACTACTCTGAGGGGTATGTTTGGAGAGGTGGGGATTTATTTATTTTATATAGTCCTGAATAATGGCTTTCCAGATGCGAGTTAGACTTCTACGTTATATACAAAATAAAATCCACTTGGACTACATTACTAAAATAAAAACCAGAAGAAGAAAAGTTTAAAAATGTGCAGATAGAGCCACAAGAGTAGGGAAGGGTGGGAAAACTTTCTTAAGTAAGTCAGGAAGATAAGCATCCATAAAGAAAAGATGAACACATCTGACAAAAAAAAAAAAAAAAAGTTTCAGTATAAGAAACACCATAAACAAAGCTGATACAAATGATAGGTAAAAAAGAAAAAAAAATTGGTGACATGACAAAAAAGAGTGTTTTTTTTTTTTAAATTTTAATTTATTTATTTTTGGCTGTGCCGTGTGGCATGTAGGATCTTAGTTTCCTGACCAGAGATCAAACCGGTGCCCCCTGCAGTGGGAGCGCGGAGCCCTAACAACTGGACCACCAGGGATCATTACCCGAAGAGATTATTACTAATATTAAATATATAATAAAAATTAAAATGTAATAAATTAATATCTTCACACAAAGAACTACTACAAGTTAAAAAAAAACTAACGAGAGAAAAATAGGCAAAATATAGGAACAGGAAATGTATTAGAGAACAAAGTAAAGTGGATAATAAATATAGAAGATACCAATCTTACCAGTAGTCAGAAAAACGCAAAACAATACAATATGTCATTTAATACCTATCAGATTGATGAATATTAAAAAGGTTAATGATGTCCAGTGCTCATGTGGTTATAGGAAATCTTTTTGGAAAGTAACTGGTAGAATTTATTCATTAAAGATAGGCTTACACTTTGACATCTCACTTTTGACAATCTCTTATAGACTCCATGTAACACAGAAGGCAACATACTAACCGAGAAATTCTCACTTCTATAAATGTTGTCCTTTTCCTGAGTTCACCACCAGAGCTGAGTATAGTCCTTTGCAGAGAACAGAGCTAACTCAGGATAAGTTTAAAGCAAAACTGATCACCTATACCCCTAAGAGATGGAGATAAGTAGGAATGTCTACATACTAGATAATTAGGGGTTATCTACACAGCATTTCCGTTCTGGGAAATCCCTCAAATACTCCCTCATTTCCTTATTCTCCCAGGGCTCCACTGCTGTAGGAGCAGCCATGACTGGGTGCCTGAGTTGGCCAAGGGCTCCATTCACAGGGATTTGGGGACCTGGAAACACTGGAACTGGTGGTCTCTCTCCTGCAGTTGTATGTGTTGCAAGTAAAATCATGAATCCTTTGGCAGTCATTTTTTCTTCTACATGTGAAGAATACAGAGAGAGAGAGAGAAGAGAAACAGACATGAAAGGCATAGAGAACAACGTAAGGATATTTAAACTTCTGACTTGAGTTGCTCCAGAGGACTCGACTGCATGTGACTTGGTTATTCACCTTCTCCTTAGATTAGTGAGAGATCTCCAAAGTCTTCCAGTAAGTTCCATTCTTTGCTTAAGCTAATTTAACTTGTCATTATCCCTTGCAACCAATAGAAACCTAAATAACAAAGTCTTCCTATTAAATAATTAGCTTCTTGATAAGAACATGAAATATTCTCCCCTGCTGTGGACCTTGAGCTAACAATTACAAGTATTAAGTGAAAGCTGATATACATCCTCCTCATTCCACTCAAGCTCTGTTTTTTTTTTTGGCATGTGGGATCTTAGTTCTCTGACCAAGGGATTGAACCTGCGCCCCCTGCACTGGAAGCGTGGAGTCTTAACCACTGGACCGCAAGGGAAATCCCTATTCCACTTGCGCTCTGCCCTAAAGCTCATGCCTACCTTGCTCAATTCTACTTCTTAAGACTGACTTTTTCGGGAAAGAAGGGAAAAAGAAAAAGGAAGGTTCTTAGACTTTCCTACAGAACATCAAGTATGCACAACAGGCATACGGTTAGAGATCAGACAAGCAAGTTCCTGACTCTGTTAGTCCACTGTCATACTGCTAAACACCAGGAAACACTGTGCTGGTTTGAGCTATTATAGTTATATTATATATTATAATTATGTATATAAAATATATAATTATGTATATATAATACATATAACCATATAGATAATATATAGTTACATATTATATTTAAACTGTTTTTATTCTTAATTGCATATTTTAAAATTTATATTCACAATGGTTTTTAAAGCAGGAATTGCAAGAAACTCTGATGTGGAAATACATCCTAATTAGAAGCATAGATTTGATTGCATGAAACTTTAAAACTTCTAGCCACCAAAGCCCACTATGAACAAAAGGAAAAAGACTAATGACAACTAAGCAAAAATATTTTTTAAGGTTTAACAGAGTTGACTTTCTTTCTTTCTTTCTTTCTTTCGTTGCATGGGGTCTTAGTTGCAGCAGGCAGGCTCCTTTGTTGTGGCTCCAGGGCTCCTTAGTTGCAGCCCACCAGCTCCTTAGTTGTGGCATGCGAACTCTTAGTTACGGCATGCATGTGAGGCCCTTAGTTACGGCATGCATGTGGGGTCTAGTTCCCTGACCAGGGATCGAACCTGGGTCCCCTGCATTGGGAGCTCACCAATGCCCCACCAGGGAAGTCCCCAGTGTTGATATTCTTGATGGGTTGGCCTAGAAAGAATGAATAAAGAGTTGGCATTTTCTGTTTCCCATTCACCTAAAAGAGCCAGTGTCCCGTGGCATATATCCTGCATTAACATTACATAAAGTGGCAAGAATTAGGTGGCTAGTAGATAATCGCACCTAAAAAGATTCCTTTCAGAGCCTGTCCTCTGCCTGAAGAGATCAAATAAGAAGCTAGCATTATATCTCAATATGATAAACAACACAGAAAAACCAATTTAACACACACACACACATATGAAATGGGCAAAGGATATGAAGAGATAATTCCCAAATGAAATTGAATGATGAGGGAGGGAGGGAGGAAGAAGCAGAAAGGGAAGAACAGTAGGGACAATAGCACTTGCTGGAGACCCTGCCATGAACAGCCTCTGGGGCATTTTTCTTCTGGCAGTTTCCAGAGCTTTAGGGCTATTTGCAGTTCTCCCCAGAAGTGTAATTTAGTCTGTGTCTTCCTAAATTACCTGGATGGATTTTTTTTTTTTTTCACACGGCGTAGCATGCAGGATCTTAGTTCCCTGACCAGAGAACAAACCCGTGTCCCCTGAAGTGGAAGCGGGGATTCTTAACCACTGGACCACCAGGGAAGTCCCCTGGATGAATATTTTTAACCTGGGTCTTTAGGGTTCTCTGGCAGGCCTTCTTCCTGACAAGAAGCATAGGAAGGAAGGCTGCAGAAATACCTTTCGGGCAGACACTATTCTCTGAGGTGCTACTTCCTCTTCCCCATCGTTAAAAGTGAACTATTAAAGGAAGATTAAAATAAGCTAAAAATTTAATTAACAAAGTAATGAGATCATCAGAACCCGCAGATATAATCAAAACAGTACAGATCCACCCCCAGCCAGGCCTAAATCAGAAATAATTAAAAGCAATGTGACTTATCCTAGGCAGCAGATAAGACATACAGGCAGGGGCATTTCTTAATCAGGTTACAAGGCAAGTTCCTTAATGCCTCAAGTCTCAGGCCTGAGAACTCTTTGACTGCCCTAAAAGCTCACTCATTCTGATTTACTTGTAGGTTAGCACAGCCTCGTTTGAAAGTTTTAAGCTGTTTGCAAGTCCTCTGAACTCTTCCTTAATCCCTAAAAAGTCACATGCAGATTTCAGAACTATAGAGCCCTTGTGTGTTTCCCTAAAAAGTGGGGTTTACATACCAGTAGTACAAACAGCCCTCCTATTTCAGATTCTGCTCTTGGGGAATAATCATCTGGTTGATACCCCATTTCTCTGTGCAGCCAAATGTCAGGTCCATAAATGACTTCTTTATGGTGTTAAAAGAAAAACTGAGGCATACTACACATATTAAGAGTTTATTTGATCAAAAGTCCATTGAAACCAGGCAGCAACAAACCAAAAGTGGCGAGAAGTGCTCCAACTACAGGAGCCTGGGGAAAGAATTTTATAGAGAAAAGGAAGAAGCAAAGCAAGGCAATTCTCTGAGTAACTACAGTGTAAGCATTATTTGGGACAAACCTAGCTGGCTGTTTGTGATTCGTTGTCCTTAGGTTTCTATTTCTTAAGCACGAGGCATTTACATTCTTCGGTTTTTGTTTGCTATGTGGGCTGTTGAGGCCTCATCTAATGGCCTCCTTGTTTAATTAATCTAACAATGGACCCAGGATATGGGTGTCATGGAATTTTTCAGTCTCTGTTACCTATCTCAGAGATGGCCATCCTAACTGGAAATATTCCAGCTTTTTCTGTGGACCACATCTCTTTAGAATGTTATAGAAAATCAGTTCACTACAGTGGGAGGTAATCATATGAAAGTTATGAGCAAGAATAAACGATGTCCCAGAAGACAGCTTCCTTTGAAAGTGGCTCTGACATTTTGCTAGTCTGCAAGCACATTTCAAACAGCTGCATGTTAAACTACCATGGAAATGGCTGATTTCAGATATTATAGTGATAACGTATTTCAATTAGTTACATTTAGATTACAAAATGATATCCGTTGGCATGATACTCTACCTGTAAAAGTGCTGCATTAAAAAAACTACATATTTGGTGTTCACCTCCCTCTGTGATAACTATGGTATCTGTTGTGCTCAGAACAGCCAATTCTGTCAGAGAGGAGCTAATCTAAAATCTCGGGCTTCCCTTGAGCCCTTCTAAATCCTACCAGATTGTAAGCAGGTGAAACAATGGAAATGACATCCAAATCAGTTGTTCTGCCTATAATGTTCTTCTTTGCTTTTTAGAGGAGAAGGTTAAAATTTAGGTTTAAGTTATTTATAGACTTTAGTCTTTCCTGCATTGTTGCCACAGAGAATCTGGAGAATCTGTGCTCGGTAATTACCAACATTATCCTCATTTAGTTTCTTTTCAGAAAGTAAAAGACAAACCTAGACCCAGGACAGGTGATAGGCAATCTAGACCTACAGGATTTGTTCTGTTGAAAAACAAAGTAAAAAATTCACATCAGTGAGATAATGGGAAGAAAACAAACGTTCTCCAGACTCTACCAGTATTATGTGGGGTTGCAATGGCTGAGGTGTCCCATTCAGCTGAAAGGGTTGGTGTCAGATGGGAGCAAGTCAGTGCAGCCTGGCAGGGATGGTTTCCTAGGGAGGCTTTACCATTTCCCTCTGTGATCAGGATTATAGAATAAAGAAGACACTCTTCAAATCTGTTGATGTCACTAAATTTAAATGCTAACATATTTTATAGAGATGGGTTGGGGTAGGGGTAGGGTTACCAGATAAAATACAAGATGCCCAGGTAAGTCAGAATCAGATAAACAATCATTTTTTAGCATAAGTATGTCCCATGCAACATTTGAAACATCCTCATGCCAAAAAATGATTTGCTGTTTATCTGAAAATCAAATTGAACTGAGTGTCCTATGTTATTTTATTGCTGGATCTGGCAACTGTAGATAGGGGAGTTATGGAGGAAAGGAGCCTAAATAGTGATGCTCAGAGTGGTGAGCATCTCTTTTTTAGAACTCAAAATAATCCAATAAATCTGAAGAAATACTCAGGCTGCAACAAAATGAAGTTGAGTGAGAGAAGAATGTAAGACAGAAAAGATAGGAAAACAATGAAAATTTTGGTTGTGAGCTCCTTAAGGGTAGTTTTCTTTTTAAATCATTTTTGTATTCCCAAGCTGCAACTTTCTCTTTTAGTTCGTGAGCATTACATTGTTTTTTGAATGAATGAACTCTTTCCATAAAGATGCCCTTACAGTGTTCTTAAAAATCATTGACTTTCTTTGGTAAGAAATGCGTGACACTTATCTATTCCTTAGGGAAAAAATCAAGGATTCCGTGTAGTGAGAAAATCCCCAGAGCCATTAAATAGTGCTCACCCAGTCCACAGGAGCTGAGGGCTACAAACTATCTATTTGAGAATCTACTCCCAGGTTAACTTTCAAAACACTCTGAGTTTTTCCTAGAAAGAAGGAGAAAGAATTCAACCAACAAGTTCACCAGAAGGGATCCATCTTGAAAGGAAAAAATCAGGCAGCAGCCATCCTATAACACTCTCAGCAAGGGAGTGAGGGCCTTTTAAGAGTTAAGCTTTTTAACTGCCTTATTGTTATTTTTGGAATCCTGCTATTGTTTCCCCACAGTGTTTTCCCAGCAGTGATTGACAGGCAAACCCCTAAAATAAGAAGGATCAATGGATCTGTCTGTAGAGTGACAACTTGGAAGAAGGCATTCAGAAGCTAGTCTGACGTCGAAGGGGAGAAGTATAACTGCCACCCTAACCCCCACCCCCACCCCATTTCAATCTGAGAGAGTGGGTCTGAGCCTAAAGATGGTAGGAGAATGGGCTTGGTTCCTAGGGAAGGGAGATGGGGATCTACCAAAAATCCACTGAAAACATTTGTAAATTGTACTTATGCATTATTTTGATGAGAAGGTCCATATCTTTTATCATATTTTAAAGGAATCTTAAAGATAGCTATGACTGAAGATTGGATAGGTAAAACTGGGCTTTGAAGGGCGGTTGTGAAAACTCTGCTTGCTCTTGGGAGCAATAAGATGTCATTGTTGCATTTATTTTTCATGGCAGCCATATTGTTTCCTTACCATTTTCTTATTCTTAAAACAAAAAAAGGTTAACAAGTTTTAAGTATTTATTGACCCTCTTTGAAAATCTTTGTGTTCCACTTGCCTATTCAGATATAGGCAAGTGTATAGGAAAGGGAAGCAAAAGGATGATGAAAAATTTTACCTGCTTCCCAATTCGTTCAATGTCAGTCCCCTCTGTTTAAACTACCGCAGATTAAAAATTAGTCTTTAGAGATACCAGGGCTTTCTGAAAGCAAAGGCATCTTCAATATAGCCCCAGAGCTTGATTTTGGAGTGACAGAGCCTAAGCCAGCTCCTGCCAGTAGAAGTAGTTGTTGGAGAAATATAATAGAATCCTGTGACACACCTTGCACATATGCTTTTGTCTGAGGACACAGCCTCTATCATAGAAAACATAACACCTACACTCACCAAGAATCTAGGTGGGATAGGAGGAGGTGGGGGTGAACTTCACAAAGTCTAGAGATAACACATTTGTCACATTCCAAGCGCTGAAAATAAGTGTTTTTGCACCTCTGAAGTTATTCTCGCAAAACGAGGTGCAATGACAAGTTAACATCTAGGTTTCAGTTACCACTTAGCTGCAGGGGAGTCTTTTAAACTATTATATTTATGAAATTAGATTTATAAAAAAAAAATCCCCTTAAAAGAAACATAACCATAAAGAGAGCTTAAATGTCACCATGTATTGTAGCAATCTGTTGTCAATTAAACAAATAATTCAGAAATCAGTGACATTCTGTTCTAGTGAATTAATAATCAGAAACAGATACATTTTGAAATATACTTCCCCATTTTAAATATACATGTATTTCTCAGAAGACTCAAGGTCAATGCTCTATTTTAAATTAAATGCTACAATCCAGGGTTCTAATTTGTTATCCGTTGATATTCATTTGCCTAGAATTTTGGATGCAATTCTATTAGTATTTGAAGTAAGTTGGTTGGGCACCCAATAAGTTGCCTAGTTCTGTGTAATCCAGAGGGAGAGTGGCCTGTCTGGCCAAGTCCATTTCTTCCTTCCCCTCATACACCTTCATCTGACATAGGTACTTTGAGTAGATGAGTAAAGAACTCGTGACAGATGCAGGTTTTACTTCCTTCCGGGAGCCCTGTCTAACCACTTAGGGATAAAGCACCACTTTTTTTCTCTCTGTCACTATAGTTCCAGAGACCTATTTAGTGTGCATCTTTCTCAAAATATTATGAACTCTTTTAAGGAACTACCTTTGTGTCCCTGGGTCTGACACAAAGTAGCTACTCCCAAAATGTGGGTTGAGTAAATGGGTTGAAGTGAAAATAAAGATAAACGGCACGGAATTGGAGGCGTTTGCAAATACCACCAATGTAGTGGGTTGAGTACTATAGTGCCCTTCCCCAAATTAATTTCCACCCAGGACCTCAGAATGTGACTTTATTTGAAAATAAAGTCTTTACAGATGTAATTAGTTTAGGATCTCCAGATGAAATTATACTTGATTTGGGGTGGACTCTAAATCTAATGACTGGTGTCTTTATAAGAGAAAGGAGACAGAGGCTGGAGACAGGCACACATAGGGAAGGTGACCATGTGAAGATGGGGCAGAGATTGGACTTACGCAGCCATAGACCAAAGAACACCGGGAACCACCAGAAGCTGGAAGAGTCAAGGAAGGATTCTCCTCCAAGGCCTTCAGAGGGAACATGGCTCTGCTGCAACCTTGACTTTGGAATCCTGGCCTCCAAAATTGAGAGGGGCTAAATTTCTATTGTTTTAAGCCATCTAGTTTGTGGTCATGTGTCATCGCTGCCCTAGGAAACTAATTTACCACCATGTTGACTGCAGCTGTGATCCTAGATAATTGCAAAGCGACTACCAGCTCAGTTTCCCTTCTCACTTTCAAAGAATTAAGAAAACATATATTAGATTGAGTGAGTGCATAATATCACATTCTGGATCATACACGCAACTTTATAGGTGTCATTGCTAAAATCAGTTCCCTATTTGACAGATAAGGACATTGCGGTTGAGCGAGTTTAAATAACTGGTATCATGAAAAAGTATGTAATAATCTTAGCTAACATCTGAGTGCTTAATATATATTAGGCATTGTGCCAGACTCTTTGTATCAATTATTTTATCTCATCTTTACAACAAGACTGTAAAGGTAGGTACTCTTAAATTTTTCCCTATTTCAAAGATGAAGGAACTGAGGCACAGAATGTAAACTATGTGCCCTAAGTCTAGTACTTGGCAAAAGCAGGATTTGAGCCCAATTTGTGTGGTTCTAAAGCTCTGGTGCCTCAGATACTTACCATGTTGTATATAGATATTGTGTGCTCATCACCCCACCATTCCTGCCTCTGACTCCAAAGACAACCCATGCACTGACTAACTGCCCTTTAGCATCTTGCACACATGATCATATTACCTTGGCCATTTCCAACAGGATTTTTTTTTTTAACCTCTCACTGATACTCCTAGTACACCAAAAGAGCAGGACAGTATGCTTATTTTCTCTGATTTCAGAGCTAATTTTTAGAAAACACTTTGATACACAAAGCAAGTCTGATGGTCAAAATATAATCATCTGGGTGTCCCCTCCAATAAAGAAAAAACATATATATATACATATATATAACATAATCTTCTACCATTTGTTTTGTTTGGATCCCAGTGAGACAGCAGCAAAGCCATTTGTTTTGTCTACATTGTTTGATCACAGTCAATGTTCTGTTCTTATACGTATAGGCAGTTCTGAAGCGATCTTTTCATTTGTCATGATTACACAACTGTAGCTAGAGAAATACTGTAGCTTGATTAATGCTCACCATCCTGGTATAACAACTGATCTTACATTTTTTCCCCCACTTTGCTGGAATTTTATCAGTTTTTCTACACATGTAGGAAAATAGGCAGAGAATGGAGGGCCAAATGAGCCTGTGATACAATGGGTGTATGAAGCTTCAGTTGGCCTTAAATGTCAAACCATATCCTTCCTGAATAATCAAGAATGTCAGTGTCTATTACTTTCTACTTCTTGGCATGTACCTTGCACAAATGTCAAGTTTCATATGATGCATTTTCTAGGTGGGAAGTCTTTTAGAGACCTTAATTTTTTCTATATTTACTTTTTAGAGTAATGGTATATATGAGCTTAGTAATTCAAATATATTACTAGCATATACTAGTAATTCAAATTGTATAAACAGTAGGCTAAAGTGAACAAAATAAGGAAACAAATTACACATCTACCTTCTTCAGTCTTCACAGTTTCTCCAGACACTGTGGCATTAGTACACTTGACCCAACCAAGATCAATCACAGTCTCTTCCTTGCGTGTTTCCCTCCTGGGATAGATGATTGGTTCAGAGATGCATTTCTGATCCAAGATCAGCCAATCTGATTCCCGCCATTAGAGTTTTGGAAATGTATCTAAAAAGACATTAATTTCCTTCTGTATGACAGAAACAGAGGGCAGGTAAATGGCAGCTATTGGTGTATCTTGCACTGAGGGCAAAGTGGTTTGATAATGAGAGTTGAGTGAGATAGACAACTAGAGAAAAAGAGAATCAAGGAGCAGAAAGACACATTTTATGGATTTCCCTAGCGTTCCTCCAGTCTGTTGCTGACTATATTAGTTATCTATTGTTCTGCAACACATTAACTCAAAACTAAATGACTTAAAACAACAGCATTTATTACCCCACAATTTCTGTGGGTCAGGAATCTAGACATGGCTTAACTGGATCTTCCATCTCAGGGTCTCTCACAAGATTACAGTCAAGGTGTTGACCTAGTCTGTGGTTTCATCTGAATTCTCAACTAGCGAAGGATCTTTTTCCAAGCTCTCACATGGTTGTTGGCAGAATTCAGTTCCTTGCAGACTGTTACATAGAAAGCCTGAGTTCCTCTTAATTATGGATAGAGGTTGTCCTCAATTCCTTTCTACATAAGCTTTTCACAGAGCAGCTCACATCACAGCCTTCATCAGAGTGGAAAGAGAAAGAACAAGGTGGAAGCTATAGAATTTTATAAACTAATCTTGGAAGAGACATCCCGTCACTTTTGCTGTATTCTATTTGTTATAGGTCACTATTTCCAGTCTACACTCATGGGGAGGAGATTCTACGTGGTGTAAATACCAGGAGTCAGGGATCATTGAGTTCATTTTAAAAGCAGCCTAAAACACTGACATATCTTAGCCCTTAGGTACTGTGAAATAACACCAATAACCCTGCAATGAAGCTTAATTTTTGCTTAAACTAATCGAAATTGCTTTCTAAGATTTACTGCCCAAACTTCTTTTTTTTCCTCCTAGTTTTATTGAGAAATAATTGGCATACAGCACTGTATAAGTTTAAGGTATACAACATAATGATTTGACTTACGTACATTATAAAATGATGACCACAAAAATGTAGTGAACATCCGTCAGCTCATATAGATACAACATAAAGAAAAAGAAAAAAAATGTTCTCTTTGTGATGAGAACCCTTAGGATTTACTCTCTAACACCTTTCATGTATAATATACAGCAGTGCTAATTCTATTAATCATGTGTGTTACATCCCTGTTATTTATCTTATAACTAGAAATTTGTACCTTTTGACTACCTTCAGCCAATTCCCCCTGCCCCCACTCTTCATCTCTGGTAACTACAAATCTGATCTCTTTTTCTGCGAGTTTGTTTATTTGTTTGTTTTTTGAAGTATAATTGACCTACAGCACTATGTTAGTTCCTGGTACACAACATAGTGATTCGATATTTCTATACATTACAAAATGATCATCACTGTTTATAGCCAAAGCTTCTTACAGGTATCCTGTAGTTTAATAAAATCCACATTTAGAATCAAAATATAATTGTATTATGAGAAAATTTGTTACTACATTTCTAAATTCCTTTAACACAAGCCATGCACATAAACACATACATGTACACACATATCTAACATTATTTAACAGTGATAAAGGCTGAGATATGAGGAAACAAAACAGTCAGGACTCCTACCAATAGGAAAATCAATACAAAAAAATAAAAACTCTGAAATCTTCAGGTAGTCAGTGAGTATATTATAATTAGTGGCCTTTCCTATTCTTTTTTTTTTTTAACCCCTAAATGCTACATGGAGGAAATTTATTTTTTTACGCTTTTGCTTTTCAAAATATCTTACTTTTCTCTCATCATATTGTGAAATGGAAAGGCAAACAAACAAACAAGAAATTGTATAACACTGTGACTAATTTGATTATTTCTCTCTGCTTCAGGTTATGGGATACAGTTTTGCATTCATTATAAAAACTGGAAAAAAAAATGTGAAAACCCCTTGTCTTGGGGTTACTACATCAGTCTGTAGGAAGTAGAGTAGCTTTTTTTAAAAAACCTTTAGCAAAAAGTCCCCTCCCTGGTTTTTCCTACAAACATTAACCTCAAGCATTCACTTCCTTCCATATTATTTATACATGTAACCTCAAAATTTCATCTAAGAAGACACAAATAGATATAAGAAAGATCACAAATATCAGCCATCTGTAGACCAGACCTGAAAGCTTCATGGTAGAGATGAAAACTTCTCATTTCAAAGAACTAAAAAAGGGCCATTGTATCCACCAGAAGCTGGACTGCTGACCCTCCGGGTCTCACCAGCCAATCAGGAATTCTATAAATATGCACCTCAACCACATAAACATTTTCTTTCTAGTTTCTGGACTGGAGTTTATCTTTGCTGTGCAGAATCAATTTAGCTTTGGACAGAAAAATTTGCAAGAAATTAAAGAAGCGGGTTTTAAAAGCAAACAAAGAGACATAATGGGCGTAATTTCCCAAACATGCCAGAACAGGACCATGTGTTGGATTTTATTTAAGAAAGCAAAGAAATCCCCAAAGGATTACTCGAGTTGGAGTCTTATTTTGGTAATGATTTCTTGTGTCTATTGGTTCTGTCAATTAAAATAGACCTTGCAGGATAAAATGATATTATAAACCATGTCCCAAAGACCTTGGAATTAGAAAAAGAAATTTGGTGCCGCCCAAAAGGGGTTGGAGGGACAGGAGAATGTGGTAAATATATACCTTTCCCAGGTGCCTCCTCTGGATTTTGACAATTAAAAACCAGCAGAAAAAAAGAAAAAGAAAAAAGGCACAGTCTCCCATTGAAGATGACATACATTTCCTCTCCATTTTAACTCAGCTGATGAGCCACCCAAGTAACATACATAAGTAAAAACTCCTTCTTACAACCAGACATTTTCTATACTGCCTGTTTCACATATCGTGTAAGTGTTGGTTGGGGCCCGACTAGTCGATCCTGCTGATTTTTTCCAACAGAGCATCCACCACCTCTTCCTGATTGGCACATCTTATCTTCGAGTATGTGATGCCCTGCCTCACTGATAACAACAGATGGGCCAGTAAATCTCAATCTTGACTATACATTAGAATCATCTGGGAAAGCATTGGAAAAAATAATCCCAATATCCAGTCTGCCCCCCTTGACCAATCGCATCAGAATCTCTGTTGTGAGATTCAGGCATTAATATTTTTAAAAATTCCCCAGTAACTATAATGTGTAGCCAAAACTGAAAACCACTGCTAAGGGGACTTACCTGGTGGCACAGGGGTTAAGAATCCACCTGCCAATTCAGGGGACACGGGTTCCAGCCCTGGTCCAGGAAGATCCCACATGCCGCAGAGCAACTAAGCCTGTGAGGCACAACTACTGAGCCTGCACTCTAGAGCCCATGAGCCACAACTACTGAACCCGCATGGCAACTACTGAAGCCCACGCGCCTAGAGCCCATGCTCCGCAACAAGAGAAGCCACCACAAAGAGAAGCCCACGCACCGCAATAAAGAGTAGCCCCCCACTCTCTGGAACTAGAGAAAGCCCGTGCACAGCAACAAAGACCCAATGCAGCTCAAAATAAATAAATAAATAAATAAATTTAGGAAAAAAAAAGAAAAGAAAACCACTGCTAGGTACCATTTGGTATATTAACTATGACCTTAACTGATGAAAGCTGCTGAACTGCTAGGGGATTTAAGAAATCATGTTTATGTCAGTTATATCTCAATTTTAAAATTTTAAATAAATAAATAAAGGTTAAAAAAAAAAGAAATGAATTTTTGCTTGAAATACAATGACCACTCACTAATTTAAGGCAGTGACACAAACTTATTGGCTCCTTACTATTTTCTTCCAGGGAACACATTCCACAAAATTCTACAAATTGTAGAAGACATGCCCTTCTCTCTTCTAGAAGAATATCCCATCAGTTCATTGAAAGAAAATGATGGTGCTGCTTTTGATAAACTACCATAGAGAACATTCTAAGAAAAGTATCAATTCATAACTGGGGTAAAAGCACTTATAAACCACAAATGTGAGAAGCAACCTTTGCACCATGAAGTTGACCCTGACAAAGTAGTAATAGAATATTGAAGTCTGGAAGGAAACTTTAAAGATGTGCAACCAATACCAGTCCAAACCCAGGACCAGAGATAAGTGATTAGTCTAATGTTTTACTGCTCTTGAGAGGCATTATAAAAATCACCCTTCTCATTTCTAGTTCAGGGATTTTGTTATTAATGTATGCGAAGCATTTCATTTCCTGTCTGGCCAATAGTAAATGCTCAATAAATTGTAGCAATTGGTAGAAGTAATGGTGGTGGTAGTGATCATATTGGTAATAATAATATCTGCAAAGCTTTATTCAGTGTTATAATCACTGTCTTATAGTACTTCACAAACAAAAATGACTTTCTCTTGTGGATGACACCTCACTTATTTGAAACATGAGAAGTTTAAGAGCAAAATAATAAAAAGTGGGGAGTCAAAGAGGCTTTTATTAGTACTGCAATGAAAACTTAAAATAGCCTTTCACTATTTAATGACTCATCAGTTGAACATTTTATGTAATTAATTATAAAATATATGTAATCTGATCTGACTTTATCCTTTATCTAGAAGATCCTAGAGTATCAATTTGTCTGATGAAAACATGTTACCTATCTGCATACATATTAGAGAGTTAAGAGTACTTTGACATGTTACTTAAGTTAATTCTCACATATAGTCAGAAAATATTGCTATTATTACCACTTCTTTACATTTAATAAACATAAGCTCAGAGAACAAGAGGGACCTAGCTAAGGTGGCTCTGTTAATAAGTGGCAGGGCTAGTATTTCATTGTAGGTTTTCTACCTTTGAGTCCTTCATTAGGTTACATACTTGGACTGAGTCACTATAGCCTTTTGAATACTTGACTTTCCAGAGCTACAGTGTAATGCTATGTCCTTGGCCTTCATTGAGCTGAACGTGTACCACCTCTATTTAAAAACTTGCTTTTAGGGCTTCCCTGGTTGGTGGCGCAGTGGTTGAGAGTCCACCTGCCGATGCAGGGGAGACGGGTTTGTGCCCCGGTCCGGGAAGATCCCACATGCCACGGAGCGGCTGGGCCCGTGAGCCATGGTCGCTGAGCCTGCGCGTCCGGAGCCTGTGCTCCGCAACGGGAGAGGCCACAACAGTAAAAACTTGCTTTTAAAAAAAATAATACTTCATTATGTTGCTCAGTCTTATTTAAAGGACTTGGAGACAAGTTCTTTTCAGAATTCAGAGCCAAAAAATATCTATATCACCTGACAAGCTGGGAGCTTCCTTTCTTTAGATGAGGCGAGTGCTTCTTTTCGATTGAAAGTCTCTCCTTGCCTTTGCTTCTAGGAAACTCAAAGCAAAGTTTTATACTTGATCATTCCAGATTTTCTCAATCCAGGTTTCTATGACATATCATCTCCCCTTCTTTCCCCTCACCCCCAAGACCATCACCTCATTTATACATGACTTCTGCTTTCCAGTATTTGTCAGTGATTCAGTTTCATTGTACTTGGATTGGGGTAGACATCCATAGTGTTCAACTACATGAAGAATATTTCTCCCTTTTGTGGTAATAGAATCTCAATACTTCTTGCTTACTTTCTTTTCCCTATTCTCAGTCCATGTGGTTTAGAGGGAATTCATTCTAGTTTTTGAGAGCCCAGGGGTGGAAACATGACCCAGGCCAGGCCTATCAGTGTGCTCTGTTGCCCTGGCCTCAGTAACTGGATCAAGAATGAAGCCATGACATGACACAAGTCAGGCCTATCAAAGCGCATTCATATGCTTTTACTAGCATGACTGTAAAGGAGATGTTAATTTTCCAGTAGAATGGCCAACAGGATGGGATGAAAAACTAGAGCTTCTGGCCTCCATCTTATTCCACAGTACAGAGTGCCTGAGGATGGGGCCAGCCCAAAGGAAAGCAGATCTGAGATATGAAGATAAGGAGACCAAGACCTGTTGACCTCTTTGAATTCTTGGGTCTAGTTGTGTTAGATATGGGCTTTACCTCAAGTCTTCAACTATATGGGCCAATAAATTCCCTTATGTGCTTAAACCATTGTAGCTGGGGTTTTCTGTACTGTGCAATCAAACGTGAGTTGGTAAATATAGTGATTTATTTTTTACCACCACAAATTCTAGTTGAAAGCAGGCAGGACACAAATCAAAATAAATACACACCATGTGCAGGTTTTTGTCCTTAATATCACAATAATCAAGACAAGTTTTTGATTACCTGGTGGTTATCAGGTATTACAGTATATACTTTGTTTTACATTACAGTATATACTTTGTTTTATTTTTGCTAATTAGGTAGAACATAACAAAATATAAAATGTGCTCAGTTTCTTCCACTTTGGTAATAAATTGGAAACCATAGTCAATAGAGTAGTTTTGTACAAACATTTTGTATTTCATTGAACATTGTACCCTTTTAAAATGAGGATGTTTCAGCTCTTATAGCTCCAAGATGCTCAAGTTAAATTCAAAAGGCTCTTTTGGGCCAGTTAAACCAGTGTTCAACCTTCCTGCTGACTTATTTATGTCTAAATATCTCTGATTTCTTAAAAAATAATGTCAAATGCATGACTCATTCCTGTTTAGCTTTATTTGGTCTTCCATTGTGGATTGTTACTCTAATTTCTATTATTCAGAGGTAGTCCCTCAAGATTAGGCATAACCTCACCCATGGTCTTCTTGTTAACATTTTGGAGTGTGGCTTAGTCTTGTGTGTGTGTGTGTGTGTGTGTGTGTGTGTGTGTGTGTGTGTAATGCAACTAGTTTTATTTCTTTTAGTTACACCTCCTGTTATGAACTGAATGTTTTTCTCCCCCACCCCCTTCCAATTCCTATGTTGAAGACCTAACCCCCAGTATGATAATATTTGGAGGTGTGGCCTCTGGGAGGTAACTGGGGTTAGAGTAGGTCATGAGGGTAAGGCCCTAATGACAAGATTAGTGGCCTTATAAGAAGAGGAAGAAAGAGAGAGACAGCTCTCTCTGCAATATAAGGACACAGCAAGAAGGCCTTTGCAAACCAGGAAAAGAGCTCTCACCAGCTGGCACCTTTATCTTGGACTTCCCACTCTCCAGAACTGTGAGAAATAAATTTCTGTTATTCAAGCCACCCAGTCTCTGGTACTTTGTCATGGTGAGCGCAAGCTAAGACACCTCCTGTGGATGTTTCCAGTCTGGCCTCAAATATATAGCAGCCTGTCTTTTTTATATGCTAACTACAGTAGTTCAGGGGAAAAAATCTGCTAAAATTGACAATAGATAACCAAACTTGTGAAGTTGTATTTTACCTCCATGATGGAATAAAGATTTCCCATTAAAAGGCAAATCTTCTTTTTTAAAAAGTTTGAATAGGAGGGTTCTTTAAAAAGAATGACATCTGTTTAAATACAGGTTGCTGGAGATACAAAACTCTAAGGAAAGTTTTTGGCTTTTATCCTATAGCATTTTTATTTGAGGATGAATTGCAATCATTTTAATCCGTGTTCAACTCTGAAGTTTCCTCCTTCCTTGTTTTGTTTTTCCCCCTTTATTGACATGCAAACAAGCATATATTGTCTGTTAGGTTCATTAGTATTATTTCTATTCTTTATCTTATCTATTTTTTCTGGAGGCAGTGTTATGTGGGGAAAGAACACTGGTTTCAGAGTTCAGAGACCTGTTTTCATTCTGTCTTACTAGCTGAGGGAGTCTGAGCAAATCATTTAATTTTTCCTTTGTTCTCCTATCAGTAAAATGAGAACACTAATACCGGCAAAATTTAGCTCATGGGATTTTTGTAAGGATTACATGAGTAATTCTAGCAACTGTAATTTTCCTCAACAAACATAACTAACCAAGTTTATTAAGCGTCTACCATGTGCCATGGACTGTGCAAGGCTCTGGGAATAGAATGATAAAACATCGAAGTTTTTAAACAGTTATTTTAAATAACACATTGCATCAGTCAAGAATTTCACAGACTTATAGAGCAAGCAGATAAATAAACACAAAAATACAAGGCATGTAATGTGCTCTCTTGGAGTACTTTGTCCTTCTAGCTTTATCGAGGCTTGTAACTCTGTTATTATCTACGTCCTTCTTCTCTTTTTAATGTCTCTTTTCCTTGCAAGGTTATGGGCTCCATGAGGGCACTGTCTATTTTTGCTAGCCACTCAAGCCACGGTGCCCTCAGCATAATTATTTAGGAACTGGGAGAAAAAGGAAAAAGTCTGGGGGATCCACTTGAGAAATTCAGTGTGATATTATTTCCAAAGCCATTCAATGTTAAATGACATTTGCAGTTTAATCCTAAAAGGAGAGGCAAACCCCACCATCCATTTTTGCATAAATGGAGAGCTTTGCCTTCTTCTCATTCTTTGCAGATCAGTTAACTACATATAATCCCTGTTACTGGACTGATTTTTTTCTCAGCCCTGATTTTACATGAGTAAATAATAAAGTCAGGTACCAGTTTTCATCCTCTCAGACTAAATTGCATTAAACCAACAACAACAATGAAAAAGAAAAGCAAAATTGATTGGCTTCATTTCCTGGGTATACAAGGATGCTCCGATGAAATAAAAGCCTTAAGTATTTCATGGTTAGACTCTTTCCACACATTTCTGGTTTCAAACTGCAGCTGTGCCTGGGTTGTCCTTGCAGTAAATATATCACCACGGTGTGTAATCTTGTTCTGTAACCTCCTGCAAATCCCAGGGATGTGCAGAATTCATCAGCTCCAAGGTATGTGAGGCTGGAGTTTGAAGAGAAAATCCTCTCCCTCTTACAATTCCAAACATATTAAAGAAATGCCCTTAGCAGGGATTTTTACTGATAGGTCCCCTTCACCATAGTGCTGTGGATGTGTGTGTGTATAATTCTTTGACTAAGAGGAGGTTACAGAAACTGGGTCCTAAAGGAACACAGAATTTTGACTGGTATCGGCCATTAATTTATTCTGTTTTCTAAAACCTGATCCCCAGAAAAGAGATCCACTGGAAATCATAACTGCAAACAGTTAATTTTGGTTGGGTTGAGATTATATTTTTAAAGGATATGCCTTTATCACTTATATTCATTGTACCCTACAAATTAGAAAACGAAATCAGAAGGATGTTCATAATTTGGAAAAAAATCTCAGGGATTCTCCAAGTTTGTTAATTTTTTTGTTGTTGTTGTTTTGTTTTTACTTTCCAGAGTGAAGGGAAGGTTGATGGAGTATGTTGATTTAAAGCAAACAGGCCCTTTGGCTCTGAAAATCAGCTCAATAGTAAATAGCTGGGATTTTCTAGTCATTCTGACCTTATTTGAGAAGATTATATTGCTTTGTCAGGTCAGAGCTTGTGTCAGAGAGCCAAGTGTCAACTTTCCACTTAAATACTAGGCAGGCAGGAGTCAGTATGTCTGGTTACACAGGACACAATCTGTCCTTGACTTGCAGAACTATACTTGCTCTTTGCTGCAGAAACAGTTTTCCATGAGATCTCCAAATAGTACTGATGTGTAGGAAAGAAACCTTTATCTCATTATTTCTCCCCAAGCAGCAGATGCCTCTATGATAATAGGAAAATAAGAATATTACTGAATTTTCCTAATGGCGTCAACTTACTACCCTCAAGTCTAGTATTTTTCAAAGACCATTAAAAGCTGGAATCCATGGCTCTTTTAGAAGCCCATTCTCATTTTCCAAAAACACAAAGGAGATCTACTACTGTGTACACTAGAATGATATGTCTCCAAAAGGTTTGAATAATCATTTATTATTGAAGAATAACCTAATCTCATCACATTATAACTTTCCTTAAGAGCAATTTATACCATCTATCAGAGAGACAGAGAGAGGGAGAGAAAGAGAGAGAGAGAAAATAGGATGGGAAAATTACTAAAATCTCTCAACTGTCTAGGTTTGTTGGGGTAATTTGATCTTTTCCTCTGGGGCACACAGGGAATAGTATTTACTGAGACTAATGTTATCAAGATGGTGAAGATTCGCCCTTGATCTGTAGGCTTTGAAATGCTGCAGGTGTAAATGTAAATGGATAATGCTCACCTGTGTTACTCAGCTACTCAGGAAAGACATACTATAGTCCCTGGCTCCTTCCCTACTAACCCTCCTTTCTTAGCACATACCCTCTGCCACACAAAGTAGATTCGAAATTCATAATCAAATTACAGGCAGTTGGAGAGCCCAGCCACTGAAGAAGACTGTTTTCCACAAGTCACCTTCGTGATTTGCAAATGTTGGAAAAGCAATGCTAAAACTGTTCATTTTTAATGATAGACCACCACTGAAAGCATTTAATTTAGGAGCAAATACATAATCCCAAACCCGATACCTGTCATGCTTGATTTGGCTATGTTTTTGAAAAGATCCGTTTTCTTTTATACTCAACTCAATTCATATGGTGAGAACTGGGGTCGGTAAAACCTACTTTCAATGGAAGAGTTCTGAAAATGCTTACAAATTGATGTTACCCTTTAGTTCATTAAAAAAAAAAATTGAATAGACTTAGAAGTGTTGGTATGAATTCAATTCACCATATGTCCACTTAATGATTATTTGGAAACAAGGAACAGACCTCCCACAGACAACTCTCTTTATTACTAGATTTCTTCAAAGCATGGGCTTAGAATACAATGTGTTTTGAGCTTGAGAATGGATGAGAAGTTGGCCCCAAATAGACTAGTAAATGAATTTAACTGGCCCCTTGCATAGTTATCCAGAGAGATCTTTTTTACAATAAATACAATGAATTGTAGCTTTTAATCCCTTTGTAGTCAAAAGCATTATACATTCAATATTAGAAAATGTGGAAGGAAAGGGTTAAAATGGCAAGGAGAAGTGGTGAAATCTATCACATAAAATTTTTGCAATACCAAAGAATCCTGACTCTGGAGAGAAAAGGTCTGGGTTCAAGTTTGGCAAATTATTTAATTTTTAGCATCTTAATTTCTAATATAGTGATATAATAACTGTCTCTTTTGATTCTTGTAAGAATTAAAATAGAAAATATATTAAAATGGTGATTTATAGGGCTCTAGACAAATAGGCTGGGGTTTAGGACAGTGTCTGCAGAGAACTGAACAGTAGCAGAGAGAGTAACTTAGATTTATTGAGAGTTTACTATGTGCCATGCACCATGCTAGGCACTACTCTTCCAAGATCAGTTTTAATACTCAGAAAGGAAGATATTATCTCTGTTTTAGAAACAAGGCTCAGAGAAAAATCTGTTAGGAGTTAGTGAAGCTAAAAATGAAAACTCCTGTCTTTTTAACTCCAAGGATGGTCTGGCTCAAACGAGAGCTATTACATGTTCCCTCTAACATTAAATACCTCTCTCTCCCCATTTACCTCTCCAACATCCTCACCCTCTCCACCGCCCTCACACCATGGCTGAAAAGGAGGAAGGCGCTGAGCCAATAATAGCCAGAAGCCTCCAAATTTTCTAATATATCCCAATCCACCAGCTCAAAGTTCTGAGCTGAGAGAATAATGAGAAAAGCAAAAAACGGTCATACAAACAATGATGACAGTACATTGCGGTCTTTTATTGAATGCCACTGACCTCATCAGTTTGACCAATTTAAGGTGAACTGATGGTTGGATGCATCAATATCAAGGGTGAATACCCTGAATACTCAGATTAAAATTCAAATTGGTTTTGAAATTCAGAATTCTTTTGATATTGGATATTTTCACGGTTAATGGTACTGAAAGACCTCACTGCATCAATGCTTTGACCTCAGAAATTTGGTGAGATATAGAAGGAGATTACCTTAATGTCCTTATTCTTTCGAGCTGTCTAATGGAGAAAGTGGATGGATGATTGACCTCTTCTATAGAGGACATTTCAGCAAGAAAACAGTCATTCGACTCTTCATATAGCTTTCTCAACTAGGCGGCCAAGTTCACCAAAGACTATTATGTTTTCCTCCTGAATCTTCAGGAGGTCACTGTATAAAGTCTCCTCTCTTTGGGAAACATTTCAAGAGGTGCTTATTCTAGGAGGCTTTCTTGCAGGGAGAAGGTGGCCAGGGGTCAATTTTGGCAGGATGTTTTCAGCCCATAGATTAGGTTGTTTATAAGCCCACAAACACATTCCCTTCTGTTAAATAGAGTGAAACAAACTTAACATCACTCCCCATAACATCTTCTAACATATAATGTTTCTTTCTTTGACGTGCAAGCTATTTTGTAGGATGGCAAACATCCAGAAGGAGTTGCAAAATTCAAGCAATTACTCAGATCCTCTAACCCCAAATGTTTTAATATTTGTTTCATTAATATATTTTGTAAATGGCCAGATAATTGTCTAGGTTTTGTGGCTTTCATTCTAAAAACCAATATCATTTAGATGGTGCTTCAACTTAGGCCTGCATAAATGGTACCATAGTTATAAGTCTTTTTTTTTTTTTTTTTTTCCCTACAACATCTTGTTTTCAGTAAAAGAGATCAGGAACTTGGTGATAAGGGATTGTGAAAACAAAGAAATAGCAACAAGAAAAACTACCCAATGGTGCCTTTATCCTAGTTTCTCCTGGCTCAGAACATCTTTAAAAGTCGCAAGCATTTCCCCAGGGGCATCATCCAACCAACAGCTTGAAAAAACAGTGTATTTTAGAAGCTTTTGGTCGTGAGAATGAATTGACGTGATTACTAGGGGGCTTGTCCGGCCAGAGTCTTTGTTCCATTAATAAAATGGCAGCGCTGTCTATGGAAGAAAAACAATTTTTAATAAAAGTAAAGCAACTCAAAAACACAGTGCGCTGGCTAGAGCGGTCCTTAGGTTCTGGGAAATTAGAGCAATTGTCCCCAGTGCCCATGTAGGGGGTGTGTGTGTGGAGCACAGGCACGTGTGTGTGGGGAGGGGCTATGCTGCAGCTGGGTATTTGGAGGAGAAAAATCTCTCCAGCTGTTGCCGAACAAGAGTAGGGTCTAATTCATACATAATGCAGGCAGTCAGTTAGGCATGCCCATGCATATTATCTGCCGTATATGTCACAGAGGGAACAAACAGCCATTTTCAACCTCAAGTCCTTCTAGGGAGGATAGAATGAAAGGCCCTTTTGTCCTTTTGTGCACTTTGAAGGTGGGTCTGCAACGAGGTCTGCAAGTAGGGCCTGGAGAGAAACGCTACTCCTTCGGGGAGCCCCTCTTTGGCCAGCCTGGAGGGGAAATGTTTTGGAGCATATGCTAATAAAATACATATCTGATTATTAACTCACTTCCAAGGGAAGCACAAACTCTCTGCTTAATTTCTCTTAGGATTTCATGTACAATGCCGTCAGAAAAATGTATCTTAAGCTTTTTCATCACCTATTCTTTCTATTCAGTCTCCTTCGGCCATCGTCATCAAGAAGAAATTAATTTCCGGCTTTAGTGAGGAAAGTTTCAGCTTCCCAAATGAACCAGACTTTCCTTCCTGCTTTATCTTTTCAACCCCTTTTTCTTTGGACTGTACACAAACACACACACACACATTCTGTAATGATAAGGGTACAATCTTAGAACTGCTTTCCAAGCTAAACCTGCCTGCCTTCTTTCACTGAACTGCCAAATTGTATGGTGATATGTTTGAGAAATATCTAAAAAAAAAAGTCAGAATGCCGCTCAGTACACAAATTTATAGAGCTCATAAGTTGTGAGTACATATGATGAATCTATATGGTGATATTTGTTACCATCCTTCCCCCCTCCAGCTCTTTCTAGAATCTTTACTCTCTTCTTGCTGCTTCTATCCACAGGGTATGGCAAAGACAAACATATTACATTGTAATTCTGATCCCAGGTCAGAGGTGATTGGTGTGGGGTTGGCTAATGAAGTGGGATATCTTTTTTCCCCTCGGGACAAAGAAAATAGGCTGGTCTTTCTACTCAGAGCTGTAAAGTTCCAAAGATGTTGGCTGTAATGTTTTCCACATGTGGCAAAGAGAAAGTGAATTCTAAAAGTTTTGTTGTCCTTGGTTGCAATTTTTCTCTGAGATCAAGGAAAAGTAATCTTCTTTTCTTAGGTTCCATGAAACATCTCAGTATCCTCATTCATAATAAATTATCGTCTAAGCTAGTTTGAATTGAGTCTCTGTCCCTTACTGGGAAAAGAGTCCCAAGTAATACAGTAGCTATCTTTCAAAAGAAAGCCAAACTTTGTTTCTGGTGTGGGTCAGAGTTCCTCACTGCGAAGAGAGGCAGCACCTTACTTAGAGAAAAGACAGCAGGATTTAGTGCCAATGGTTGTTTTAAATTCTTGTTTTGTCTTTTACTAGCTTTGTGCCCTTGGGTAAATCACTTAACCTCTCTGATAATATTATCTCCCTTCCTTCCTTCAAATGACTAATTTTTTTAGGTTTAGAAATAGCACATGTAAAGTAGCAAGACTATAATTGGTACACAATAAATGGTAACTATACTCTAAAAATAACTATTGCAATTACTTTAAAGGAACTCTCAAAAGTGTGAAACTGCCAAGCAGACTATGAGTTTATTCAGCTCACTTTTTTCTTCTTTTCTCCCTCCTCGTTCCCTCCTTTCCTCCTTCTCTCCCTTTCCTCCTCCCTTTTCAGTTTATTTCCCTTTAGAGAACCAGAGATTGTGCAGAAATTCAAGTGTTCACTCATTTAGTTGCTAGGAAGTAGCTAGAGGTTTAGTGTAGAACTCCCTGTGAACACACATTCTTGCCAGAATAATTTTCTCAATTGTTTCAGATCCACTGCTTCTGGGTCCAATATTTTCAATATAACCCTCTGTTTTAGGTTGGGGTCATCAACTATTCAGAGGCAGAGATGTACTTACCAGTGGTTAACTGGGGAGTGCTGTGGGAACAACACCTGTGGGTGAGTGAGCATCAGGGGACAGCAGGAGTAGACACTGACCTGTGATGCAGGTGGGGCCTCCGTCCATCCCCCCACACAAGAAGCTCTAGCACTGGGATGGCCCTTCAGAGTTGTCCCAAGTAGAGGCAAGGCAGCTGGGCCTTTTTGCCCCTACATCCGGGATGAATGCAGGTTGCAGACTACTCACAGGATAGGATGTAACCTGGGACAAGGCAGGGCCCTTTAAAGGGTAGTCAGCAGCCAGTACTCCCAAGAGCTGGAAGAATGAGTCTTTGGGTCCGGAAGGGGATGTCTGACCAGGGCATCACAGCACCCACCACTCAGTGATTCAGGAGTGTGTGTCTTTTAATCCATCACTGTACTAACCGAATATTGAGCAAAGGGCTCTTTATGCAGTAGAGGAGTCAATTGTGAAGACATCTGAAGAACATATTTTTAAAACATCTCTCTTTGCTCCGTTAATCTCAGAGTATCCGCTGGCTTCTATGGCTTGGAAAAGATATTCTTCAGTCACAGTCTGCTACACGGAAAATACTCCTTGTGGCAGAAAGTGACTGTAAGATGTTACCAATTATAGTCTCACTTCTTCTATCCAAACGAGGTGCTAAAACCCATGTGTTGAGGCCATCACCTCCATTTTAGGATGGTGCATTTAAAACCTCTAGATGGATTGATCCTAGGAAATGTATCAGTGATCTCTGTAATCCAATAGGTCACTGAGACAAAAGACCTGCCATGTCAGCACAGGCTGGGAAAGGACCCGATGTACTAAAACAGATGAGGCATGAAATTCAGGGCCTTTAAGGACTGGCTGTAATGGATTAATAAAAAACAGAAAACTAAATAGAGGAGAATTTAAAATTTTTCCCTACCTTATTTTATATCTCATTCAAAATATGACAACAATATACTTGATCATTGTAATCAAGTTAGAAATAGATCTCTTTTGAGGACATCTGACAGATTCATTACAGGCTTTATTTGGACCCCAAAGCCGAGGCATTTACCCCTAAACAGTTCTGCTGTGGGATTTCCACACCCAGGACTTTGTTGAAGGTTCAATTATTCTTTCACTTATTGGGCCTCTATGACACTAAAAGTCATTGGGCACTTCTATTTATGTTTTCCAATATATTTTTTTGCTACTACTGTGCCTATCTAAACATCTGGTCAAATGACTAATTTCAGAATGGGAGGAAACATTAAGTTGGCATCATGCTTTCCAAAAAATGTGTCGATAGGAGAATTATACTTCTAAGCTAATCATGTTGATTTATGTACCATGGTAGGTATTTGTAGCTTTGGACGCCCAGAATTTTTTTTTTCTCCTGGAAACTACTGGCCTTCTAATCCCATCGTTATGGTTGTATCAGGAGCACAAAGTTTTTACATGGCCATGCCCTGCCTCTGCCATAGTTGATTGTTTTAGGAATAAGCATCTGACAAAGGTAGGGTCAATGTTTTCTCTTCCCAGAATTTAAAAATCTAAGGCAGAGAAATCAGACTCTCATTGCCTGTGGGACCCTCCAGGTATAAACCTTGGAGACCATAGATGGCCTTGGCCCCTGTACTGTAGAGCATGCCATTATGCACAGAGAAGCAGAGAAGAGAGAAAACAATAGATGGAGAAAAAGAGCGGGCGATGTATAAATATCTACTTCCAATTTTTTCTAAAGCTTAAACGAATCCCTGACTTTTGCAAAGTTTGACCAATCAGCCCTTATCTGATTACTTCAAATAGCTCAGTATCTGTCCCATGAATACCCTTTGCTGCCAGTGCAAATTCTATTTCTATCATCTGTAATTAAATAACAGTTACAACTAAATAAATATACACATAATATAAATTGAAGCCTCTCTCTCCCTGAGATCAGTGGTGTATTAGTTTCTTAGGGCTGCAATAACAAACAACCACACACTTAGTGACTTAAAACTAAAAATTTATTCTCTCACAGTTCTTGAGGCCAGAAGTCCAAAATAAAGGCATCCAAG
This sequence comes from Phocoena sinus, assembly GCF_008692025.1. Lineage (NCBI taxonomy): Eukaryota > Metazoa > Chordata > Mammalia > Artiodactyla > Phocoenidae > Phocoena > Phocoena sinus. The sequence goes on along the minus strand of NC_045772.1, from coordinate 28,488,182 downwards.
GGAGAATCCTTCCTTACCTCCTCCTGCTTCTGGCAGCTGAAGGTTTTCCTTAACTTGTGGTGGCTTACGTTTTTCTGCCTGTGTCTTTAGTATCTCTCTGTCTGAGTCCCTGTGACTCTCTGATCTCCTCTGCCTCTCTCTTGGAAGGACACCAGTCATTGGATTTAGGGCCCACATAAATCCAGGATTATCTCATCTTGAGATCCTTACCTATATTTGTAAAGTCTCTTTTTTCCAAATAAGGTCCCATTTACAGGTCAGATCCTGGTGAAATTATGGTTTGAGGAATCACTGTTCAACCCAATACAATTGGTTCTCAAAGCAAGGGTGATTTTGCCCTCCAGGGTCACTCTGCCTGGAAACATTTTTGACTGTCACTACTTGGGTAGGTGGTGGCACTGAATATAGGAGCTATTCTTGGCCATAGCCAGGAATGTGGCTCAACATGCCAAAATGCACAGGACAGTCCCCTACAACAAAGAATTATCTAGGCCCTAATGTCACGAGTGGTTGAGAAACCCTGCTTTAGACCTATGACCATTGTGGTAATATACTAACCTGCTTAATGCTGACTACAGACAACTCAAATAAATGCTAACTAAATACTGAGACTACATACTGAGACTGACCTTATAGAACTGGCTGTCCATCACAGAGGGGAGTCATTACCACATAATATAATAAAAAACCAATTGCAACTAATGTAAGTGCTATGAAGCAGAATATTTACCTAATTATTTTACACATGTAAAGTCATATAGTTCTAAAGATCTTCTTTACATATTTCTATAAGCTTAAGACGAATATTTTTCTTATTTTAGTCTTTCTGAAACCTGAAATGTATATAATGTATACATTTAAAGTTTATATTCAATGTGACACCGATTCTCATTTTGCCTTAAAAGCTATTATTAAATTGATGTTGTTTCTTAAAATGAATGTTATCTTAGACTCAAAGACATATTATCATAGTTTATATTTTCCTTCTAAAAAGCACTAAGGTACACAGAAAGTGCTAAGTGCTTTTTTTTTTTTGGTACAAATTGCAAGTCCTTATGCAAGATGTATTGAATCAGAATCCCTGGAAGCAGCATTTTACCAGGTTTTTCAGGTGATTCACCTTTAGATGATCCAGTAGGTGTTCACTCTCCAGATATGGAGATTATTAATATGAAGAAAATACTAGGTTTGGAGTGAGGGTTTTAGTCTTCCACTAATACTCTGATCTTGGGTAATCAATTAACCTCTTTGGACATTACTTTCTTCATTCAACTAGTGGTTCTCAAATTTCTGTGTGCATTAAGATCACCTTGATTGATGCAAATATTATCTCAGAGAATCCATGAATCTATAATGATATAAATTAATAGATGAATGAATAAATAAATGGGAGAGAAGGAACAGCTCTTCCTTACAGTAGAATCCCAACTACTACATATGGAGGGAATGGTAAAGTTAGAAAATCATCAGTAAATGCTGAAACTAGTGGTAAAAATTTGACAAAGAGCAGGATATTTATATACTTTCAAAGTATCTCCCCACAAATTATTGATATTTAGTTACAAAGTGAAAAATAGTAACACTACAGTAAATGAACCTGGCAGATACCACCTTAACTAAGTGACTAAAGCTAATATCACCAACAATAGGACAAAGTGACATCGTTCCTGTCAAAAATGCAAGACCTGAATTTAGTTAAGGGGAGACATCAGATAAACCCAAACTGAAGATCACTCTACAAAGTAATTAAAATGTATGCTCAAAGAATATCAAGGTGAAGAAACACAACGAAAAACTGAGGAACTCTTCCATATTAAAGAGACATGAAGACTAAATACAACGTATGACCCTGGATAGGATAATTTACAAAATTTGAATATAGATTGTGGATTAGATAATATATAGTAGTGTATTAATATTAAATTTCCTGATTTTGATCATTAAAGTGTAGTTATGTAATGGAATTATCTTATTCTTGAGAAGTCCATACCAAAGTATTTAGGGGTAAAGGACATGATTTCTGCAACCTACTCAAATGGTTTTGAGAAAGAAAAAAAATTATGTATGTATGTATGTATGTATCTATCTATCATCTTCTATCTATCTAGACATAGATACTATACTATAATGAAGCAGAAGATGTGAAAATCAGTTAATCTGGGGAGAGAGTTGTTTATACTATCCTTGCAACTTTAAATAGATACCAAATAAAAAGTTAAATAATAACCCCATTCCCATTCTTTCCTCATTTTTTGGAGATGAATACTATGTATGTGCTGCAAAGAATAAAGCCAAAAAGAGACGAGGAGAGGGCTTCCCTGGTGGCACAGTGGTTGAGAGTCCGCCTGCCGGTGCAGGGGACACGGGTTCGTGCCCCGGTCCGGGATGATCCCACGTGCCGCGGAGCGGCTGGGCCCGTGAGCCATGGCCGCTAAGCCTGCGCGTCCGGAGCCTGTGCTCTGCAACGGGAGAGGCCACAGCAGCGAGAGGCCTGCATACCGCACTGAAGACCCCTGGTGTAGCGTGATTAAAAATGACAGAATCTGGAATCAGGATGTGTAAGTTTGCATTCTGGCTTTGCCATGTATGAACTTTGTGCCTTGCGCCAGTCAGCTTCTCAGAGCCAGTTTCCCGTTTAGGGAGGGGATCATAATAGTACAGGTTTCACAAAGCTGTTGGAGGATTAAGCAAAACCGTACAGGTAAAGAATTTAGCATACAAATGTAGATGTGCCTAAGATACCTGGGGAGCCTGTTAAAAGTCTAAATTCCTAGGTTCCTCTTCCAGTGGTTTGATTCAGGAAGTCTGGGGCGGGGCCTGGGAATCTGTGTTTGAAGCATGCTTCCCAGGGGATTCTGAGGCAAGTGAATCATAAAGCCACACTTGGAGGCAAACATCCAGCAAGTTCTTGTTTCACCACATGCTCCTGACCCCACTCCCCCATTTTTCCTCCTTCCCCTCCTCCCTCTTCTCATTTCTTTAGCATATGCCCAGGCAAGTGAAGCTCTGTCTTGCTGCCTTGACCACCTCTGACTCCAGAAGCTCTAACCAACCAGCCCCTACCCCCAAGTTTGCTTTCCAACTTGTGCCCACACTCCCAGCTGTAGACTTTTGCTCCTAATTTATCAACCTTTGGAATGGACCTTTAACTCACTTCATGCTCAGAATTCCTTTTGGGTGATTATAATTTTACCCTCTGGCGTATCTGCTCTTGCCCTCCCTTGACTCTATCTTAACATGGCGCTCTGCAAGTTCAACCTGGCTGTGACCTAGACTCATCTCTTAGCTGAGGCCTGACCATCATTTAGTTGGAGAAACTGGTGAGTGGTTCCTATTGTCATTGCCAGAAGACAGTTGATGGAGCAACTCAATATTTGGTCCACAGGTGATCTAAGAAGGTTATTGTCATTTCCAAACAAGTCGTGTCTTCCTTTGAAATTACTTTGCCCTAGAAGTAGCAGATTCAAAGTGTTCTGAAGATCAGTGCTATTCATATCCTACCGTACAACATAGATTCATTAATGTAACCGTGGACTCTGAAAGTTCTCAACTGCCTCCCTAAGCCCCACTCACACCTCACACACACACAAATAAAAAGCTCCACTAATTTGAACATATTTTGATATTTCTGAAGAAAGAAAGTTATGAAATGAATATTAAAACTCTTATGATCACAATTTCTTAAGAATGTTTTTTACCTGTCAAGAATTCAGGGCTATCTAGAAATTTTCATTGTGTACCAGTAATTAGCTTAGAAGTTAACAAAATCAGACACTGAATCTTTTTGAGTAGCCCCAAATTACCCTTTGACATCCCAATTACTGGAGGAACAAAAGGTGTCATTTCTGTAGACATACTTAGCATTAGAGCTCATTTCTGAGCTAATTGAAAGTCACATTTTAATATCGTTTTTACAGTTCAGAAATTCTACTCTACAGTTACCTTTGACCCCTGATTAGACTATTCTCAGGATGTGATTTTTTTTTTCTCCTGTCTACAAGCTACATCAGGAGGAATACTTTGCTTAACAAAAAGTCTAAGAAATTTTGGAAATGCTTTGAGAGTCTTTCTTTTTCATAAGGTAAAAGAAAAAAGAGTCATATTTATTTCACCTTATTTACAGTCATAGAGATTGCTTTTGCTTTAGTTTGAGAAAATGAGACCCTGAATATACATACAAATTATTTTGAAATTCTCTTAATCAAGCAGAAATGATTATATTTGGCTATGATTTTTATCTCATCCATTTTTAGCATAAGATGTGGTCATTTACCTTTTTTTTTTTTTTTTTTACTTGTAGCAGCTTGTTGAATGATAAGTTACTCTCCTTTCTTCCCTACCTGTGACCCTGCTCCCACCTCATTCTATAGGTGTAGGATACATTCATATATTGAAGTAGAAGTATAAAGATGAAAAGTTGAAAGAATAGAGAGGTCATGTTACAGATGATGAGAGCATAAGGAAGAAATTAGTCTTGTATCTGCACTTTTTTTTTTAATAATGAAAACAAAATTTGAATAAAGTAGGAAAAAATGTCAACATTCTTTCCAATCTAAGAGAAAAACTTGGTTATCACAGCAATGCTATCATTTAGTGATTACTTTTTGACAGGCTATGTGCTAAACAGTTCATCCACTCATTCATTCACTTTTTCAATAATTAAAACAATGTTTGTTAAGCCCCTGCTCCATGCATTATTCTTAGTACCAAGGGGCTAGGGATGAAACAAAGTTTCTCCTCCCATTAGAGAAGACATTCTTTTTTTTTAATCATTTCTTTATTTTATTTTATTTTATTTTATTTTCTGTGCTGCACAGCTTTCGGAATCCTAGTTCCCTGACCAGGAACCAAACCCATGCCTTCAGCAGTGAAACTGCAGAGTCCTAACCACTGGAAGAAGGACACTATGACTTGGAGGAAGTCTGTGCCAGAGACGTGAATAAGGAGAAAGCCTGTTCCTTCTACTCCAGTGATATATGGGAGGAGAGTGAAAATAGAAAGAGAGGAAAGAAACCTAATATCTATATCTAAGTCCTAAGCATCAATTTCTTCCTCTTGAATTCCTCTAGAATCTTGACCAAGGGAGAGCATGGGAAATTCATTTTGGTGTGTAAGGCCTTTCTTAAAGCGTCTGTATTAGTGGACCACTTCACCAGGATACCCTGAGGGAGGCTGGTTGCAGTTTTTTTACAAAGAGCCCAGTTTGTGCCATGGGGCTGTGTCCAGCATGAAATGGGAGCCATACTGATAGAGGGAGGCAACTCAATAGATGAGCCTGACAAGTCCCCCTGTTTGCTAGTACTTAAGCAGGTGTGTAGGGACTTTATTTATTTATTTGGTCATCCCGCACAGCTTGTGGGATTTTAGTTCCCCGACCAGGGATTGAACCCAGGCCCTCAGCAGTGAGAGTTTGCAGTCCTAATCACTGGGCCGCCAGGGAATTCCCTGCAGGGACTTTAAATGTTCCTAAGAGTCCAGATGAGGTGACAGAGAAGTGCTGAGAGTCCTGCAGTTGTAACAGTGAGGCTGCAGAATGCAGAGACTTTGCTTCCCGATACTGCAAATCCAGAATTTAGATGTGGATTGTAAATTATAAACCAGGAGGAACCAGGCATATCTCAGCTGATGATAGTCCAGAAACTAACCAGATTAGCAACTTCACGGCAGGAACCAGTGCAGACCTTCCGACAGTCTGCAGAACAGAGGTCACCTATCAAGTCTATTAATATGAGCTGTCATGCCCCCATACACAGGTGACTTCTTGAGGATGAGAAAGAAGGAAAAGAAAAATCTAAAAGACTGAGAAATTACCTGAAATACCATGAGTCATTCAAAAGAGACTACTATTTAAGGGGAAACATACTGGGACACCATTATTTGGTACATTTAAAATCTGCTTCCTTGTCCCTCAGTAAGGTTAGAGTTCAGGGGGAAAATCTGACCAGTTATTGTGAAGCAAAGAAGTTTTTTTCTTTGTACACTTAATTCTATGCATGGTAAATTTATGCTCCATTTCACCACTGAGTTTTTATTCAAATGTTACTCTTTCTCTAAGTCTATAAAGACAAGTGTGTAAATAGAGATAATTCTCTGCTCTACTCAATAGTCCAAGGAAATTTGAATTAATTTCTTGATTGGGTTTTTATTTTTGTTGTTATTTTATTTTATTTTAGCTTGAATGTGTCAGGGAACTAAGGAACACTTAGGTAAAGCAAAGAGAGGATTTCCAGCTAACTATGACAGTAAGCTAGTAAAATCAAGAAACTCAAACACTCTTGTGAGAAAACTGTACAAAGGAAAGACCATAAATCATTGTGCACTTGGTCCCTTCTGCCCCTCTCCACTCACTCATCCCTGATTATTGTTGCTCACTCTTCTCTTTCTGGATTTTCTTGGTTTTGTTCCTGGAGCCCTGCCATGACCTCTCAGTTTGCTGTTTGCTACTGGGCCTTATTTTGGGATCTGCCATCAACCCTCTGGTGGGGCTTCAATTTTTACCACCTTCTGTTCTTCATGGGGAGAGAGCTTAAGACTATCTTTAAGGTCCTCTGGAAAAGAGAGTGAGAAATAACCTGTCCTCCATCTCTAGTCTCAGAACTTCTAGAACTTGTCTGCAATGGTGCTGACGGCTTTTCAGAACCAGTTCCTATGGGGGAGCGTTCCAAAATCCCATGATGGTGATGGTGGAATCTAGAGGTTCCATTTTTCAGGAGTAGCAGCAACAGCAATAGTAATATTGGCAAGAGAGACAAGTAGATAAAGGAAAATTGACCAAAGTGCAAGAACGAGCTTTCAAAGTCACATCAGAACGAAAGGGCCTATCACCAAGCAGAAAAACAGAAAGGAAGATTTTACATAAGGAAAATCAAATTCTATCTGTTCCATCTGACTACAAGCAAAGTTCAGAAGCAGAAAGATGTTTGTAATAAAAAAAATGTTTGTAATAACATTATTGCAAACATTATTACAAAATGTTTGTAATAAAAAAATTCTCTATGCAAAAGAAGAGAGAAAAGTATACTAAATCTTCAAGTACCTATTATTAAAAAAAAAAAAAAAGAAAGAAAGGAAAGAACTTCCACTTTGGAAATGGAAATATTCCTAGGACTCCTGAATTTTCTAATATTTAGGAAAAATCCCACTGTTATGATATTTGCAACAAACAAATATTTTGTAGTTGTTAATGTTAAAAATACACTTCATTTCTAATTCTTATCCTCCAATTTTAAAAATTGAAATATAATTGACATAACATTATATTAGTTTTGGGTGTACAATATAATGATTTGACATTTGTATATACTGCAAAATGATCACCACAATATGTCTAGTTAACATCCATTACCACACATAGTTAGAATTTTTTCTTCTTGTGATGAGAACTTTTAAGATCTACTCTCTTACCAACTTTCAAATATACGATACAGGATTGGTAATTATAGTCACCCTGCTATACACCATATCCCCAGAACTTATTTATTTTATAACTGTAAGTTTGTACCTTTTGGTCTCCTTCTCCCATTCTGCCCACCCGATACACCCCCCACCCCCGCCGCAGCAGTCACCCCCATTTTTTCCCCCTTTTTCTGTACAGCAGAAGGAAAGCACCCAAGTAGGAATAACTAACTCTGAAGCTGATGCAGGGTCAGGCTGCCATTCTGCATTTACTATACAGCTGTTCATTATGGTTCTTCCCTTACCATATGGGGGCAATTAGCTAAGTCATTCTGGAATTCTAGAAGAATTCTATTCCTTTCCTCCCAACCCTTCTTTAAGGACTAAACTTTTAACCAGGTTCTGAGAATCCATGTTTCAGATGTGCTGGCTCTATTGTATTATATAATACATTTAGGGTATTGAGCCCTTCTACTTCTTGTTTCTTTTAACTAGGCAAATTATAATAACAGCTGACAACTACTGAAAATTGATTGCTTGCTAAATTCTTTAGGTGGATTTTCTAATTTAATCCTCATATTCACTCTATGAAGTAAGTACTACTATTAGCTCCATTTTGCTGATGAGGGAATAGAGACATGGATGGTTGATTATCTTATCTAAGAATTCAAACCTATAGAAAGTGGCTGGGCTGCATTTTGAACCCCAGGCAGGATGACTCCCTAGTCCAAGCTCCTAGATATAATATCACAATATCTTCTACACATGAAAGCACACGTCTCCACACTTAATTAAATGTCAGTAATAACTAGTAAACAACTGGCCTATCTACCTTTAAATAATCTGCTTCAAATTTTTAATTATTTCTTGTTGTTGGTCAGCTCTAAGCTTTCATTTCTTCTTATTAAAATTTCTAGCACAGTCCCATATAGTACATGATGTACTGATAGCCTTCTAATGGATTATAGATTTGTCGTTCAAGTTTAAAATTTTTTTAACAACTTTATTAAGATATCTTTGACATATAGTATCCCTAAAGTCTTACTAAATATTAACATTAATTTGAGTCTAGAAAAAACTGAGTTATTGTTTTCAAACATTCATTAAACTTAAATATAATTCCTTGTGAAAATGAGCAATTAATTGACGGTCCTCCTTCAATAGATGAAGTTAGTTGCCCTTGGAGCATTCGCTTTCATTTATTTGCTGTTTTATATGTCAGGTTTCTCCCGTTCCAGTTTTGTAAAAATGTTCCTAGTTTCACAGCCTTGATGACAAAAACCTAGACCATTAATTCATCAAATAGTTTTTGAGTGACTACTCAGTGCTGATTGGTCTTCCCCTGGGGAGACAGTGATGAATAAGCACAGCCTTTGACTCCAGTTTATAAGAGACAAGTCAGCGAGTGGGGCAGACTAGTCACTATAGTACAGTGTGTAACATGCTACAATAGAGGTATACACACAGCTCTAAGGGGCTAGGGTAGCACAAAGGAGAGAGGGAAGGGAAGGACATAATCTACTCAAGGACTGAAGAGTCAAAACAGGATTCAGAGAAGAGGTGCCTTCGTTTAAAGGAGGAATCTGTTCTTTAATTGAAGGATAGTCGTGTACTGTTCAGAAGGAGGCAGGTGGGGGTTGGGTGTATAACCGCGGGGGGACATTCCAGGACTGTGATGAAAAGGCATGGAAACCAAATGACTTGGTGTGTTTCCAGAATCACAAACAGTTTGGTTGGGCTGGGACATCACATTCAAAGTCAGGGGTGGTAGGAGAAGAAACTGGGAAGCTAAAGGGAGGTTGGCAGGTGCTTAGGAAGGGTCGTGGGTGAAATGCTGATGGATTTGTGCTCTATACTGCTGATGCTAATAAAGGATTTTAAGTGACACAGTGACATGATTTTTGATGTTTAAGGACAATATCAGCAGTGATCCTGCAGTGGAGAGAGACCAGTTATGCTGGACGCCAAGTCGAGGCTTAGCATAATTTTCAGCATTTATGGTGCTAAAGATCATCCTTAGCAAGTCAGCATTTACAGTGGGGGTAACGTCATGCATTAGATTCATCTCCTCAGTACCCAAAACACTACTTCCAATATGTATTAACTAACAATACAGGTTTCTCCACATGTGAGAAAAGAGACTTGGACAGATTACTTCCTGAGAAAAGTTGAAATAAAAGAATAAGACATGCATGAAGAGCTGTACGCCAAACCAAACCTTATTGTTAGTAACTCCGTGAAGGGACTATCTCAGGCCATCAAAGATCATAATTTCAGTTTTGGGGAACATCAAAATCATCTAACAGTCTTTGAGAGGTGGATCAATACATTATTCAACATTAAATTCTGTCTTAAATAATGACAACCACATACCATTTGATGATATTAAGCTATACACATCCTATCTCATTTTTCTTTAAAGTTATTTACCTAGCTAAAGGAAGCCATTATTTGCTGAGCTAAAAGAAGAAAATGAATGGGCTTTCGTCTGAGTAAAAAGTCCGTTCTTATTCTAAATCCTAGCCAAAAGCCCTAGGAATGTCAAGAAACTGCTTGTGCTTCACCTTTCACCTGCACACTAACTTCTCATAGATTTAACAATAAACCTTCAACTATTTCTTACTGCCAGCCTTTTAACAGAAACATTCATAGTTAGAAGCATTGTATAATGATTTCATGGGAGTTCTATGGGTAAGAAAAAATAAGCTTTTCTCTTTTGGAACAGCTAAGCTGTGTTTGTGGAAAATTACACAGAGATAATCCTATACTGCACAACAGACAGAGAGATGTAGTTAAGTGCCAAGACTGGGAATTGTGAGATCAGGGATTGAAAAGAGTGAAAAAAGCTTAGACATCTGCAATAGGCAGCAATGGTGCCTTTTACTTTTACATTCCCCACAGTGCCTACATAATGGAGTTTGTTTACAATAGAATGAGGTTATCCTACAGGGGTGAAGTAAGAAAGGAACAATTAGAGGACCGGTGAGGGGTACGGACAGGATGAGGAAGGGTAGAGGTCTTGGCTGAAAATACAGATGTGCACAGCAGGGCTAGAAGAAGCTGGAAATTTAGAAGAAAGACCCCTGATAGATAGCAGAGGAGGAGTGTGAAGTGGGTAGGTCTCTTTGCAGAAGGGATTAAACAGGATGAAAATGCAAATACATATCCAAATCCACCCTGACAGATGAGGGCATGTTTGTGTGCAACACAGCAGGCTCCTCTTCTAGAGGTGCTGCCAAAGAGCAAAAGGAAAGTTTCCTGGAGGCTGCTTATCAAAGGGTTTAGATTTAAGATTCAAATTCAACGAATATTTATTGAGGGCCAGACACCTTGCAACGGGTTTTCAAATAGCTTAACTAACTCATCAAATTTTTGTAATAATCCCATGAGGTACATACTAAATCAAACAGGTTTATTGATTAGGAAACTGAGTCTCAGAGAGGTTCAGGTACTCACTCACGACTAAAGAGATGATAATGAGAGAAGTGGGGGTTCCAACCCGGGACAGTCTCCCAGTTGAGATGGGCGCCTCTCCTGTCCTCCCTCTGGAGGAGCTGCCTCTCCCTGTTCCATTCCTGTCCTATGATTCAGTGAAAACAGAGGCTGTGAAATGCACATGGTCAACGTGACTGGCAAGGACAGCTCTCCATTTGCCAAGTCTCAGAGAGCACGTCAGAGCCAGAAGGCAACTCCTAACAGGGCCAACTTGGGAGCACTCAGGCAGATTAAGAGATAAGTTAGAATCCAGGGAGTGTTCAGTTCCCAGCTTGGGATGAATGTACTTGTTGGCTCAACTCTTCTCCCACCTCTGCTGCTCATGGAATTAAAGAAGCCACTCAGATGTCACTCTGAAAGTTCTGCCTGGCACATTGGAGCCCAGAAACTGAATGTTGAGAAAGATAGTTTGACAAATATGGCTTGCTTAAAAATACTTTGCATATAAGAGTTAGGTTTCTTATATTTTTAATTTTTTATTTATTTATTTTTGGCTGCATTGGGTCTTCATTGCTGTGTGTGGGTTTTCTCTAGTTGTGGCTTGCGGGCTCTAGAGCACAGGCTCAGTAGTTGCGGCTCACGGGCTTAGCTGCTCCGTGGCATGTGGGATCTTCCTGGACCAGGGCTCAAACCCGTGTCCCCTGCATTGGCAGGCAGATTGTTAACCACTGCACCACCAGGGAAGCCATAACTAAAATAAAATTCAAAAATTAAAAAGAAAATTAAAGAGTTAGGTCTCACCTGTAGAGGGGAAGAGTCAAGTTGGCAGTGTGGGAAGACATAGAGTTAGCGTCTCCCCACAACTAGGGCATCTGCCAGCCGCTGGTGGGGGACTCTGACACCCAAGGAGACTGGAGGAACCCCAAAGTGAACCAGTAGATGTAGGGGGACCGAGGGGGGAGGAAAAGGGGAGGCCACAAGATCAGTGCCCCTGAGGCCAGGGAGATCACAAGAGGCAGGTGGCAGGGGCCCTCCCAGACGCCAGACCGGAGGAGCAGGAGAGGAGAGAAGGGCATTTGCCCCAGCCACTCGAGCCAGAAGAGCCTGCTAGGCTCCCAGGAGAGGTCCCCTGCCTTCTGAGAACAAGTGTGGGGGGCATGCCTGGGCTCTTTCTGTTCCTTGAGCCTAAGCCCCAGCCCCCACAGCCCCCAAGGCCTTTTCCAGCCCTGTGGGTCCTGAGCATTGGCCCCACCAACCGTCCAAACCTCGCCCTTGCTTAGGTCCCGCCCTCCACAGCCAACGCCTTTCCCTCCGTTTTTTCTTTTTGCTTTTCCCTCCTCCACTTTTTAACTATTGTGGTACTGACGTACATTCCAGTTGTTGATTCATCTATATTTTAATTTTTACATTCTCTCTAACATATCTGTTAGTTTCTGAGTCTAATTTTATTTTTTACTTTGTTATTTTTCTCTTATTTTATGTTTTTTTGCCACCTCATGAGGCTTCAGGGATCTTGATTCACAAGCCTGGGCACGGCAGGAAACTCCTGCGGTGGGAGCACCGAGTCTAAACCACTGGACTAACAGAGAACCTCAGACCACAGGGAATATTCATCGGAGTGAGGTCTCACAGAGTTCCCCATCTCAGCACCAAGACCCAGCTCTACCCAATAGCCTACAAACTCCAGCACTGGAAGCCTCAGGCCAAAAAACCAGTAAAACAGGAACACAATCCGACTCGTTAAAAAAAAAAAAAAAATGAGACAGCAAAAAAGTATGTCACAGATCAAGGCACAAGGTAAAAACCTACAAGACCAAATAATTGACAGGAAATAGGCAATCTACCTGAAAAAGAATTCAGAGTAATGATAGTAAAGATGATCCAGAATATTGGAAATAGAATGGAAGCATGGATTGAGAAAATACAAGAAATGTTTAACAAAGATCTAGAAGAACTAAAGAACAAACAAACAGAGATGAACAACACAATAACTGAAATGAAAAATACACTAGAAGGAATCAATAACAGAATAACAGAGGCAGAAGAACGAATAAGTGAGCTGGAAGACAAAATGGTGGAAATAACTGTGGAGCAGCAGAATAAAGAAAAAAGAATGAAAAGAATTGAAGACAATCTCAGAGACCTCTGGGACGTACTAAATGCACCAGCATTCGAATTATAGGGGTCCCAGAAGAAGAAAAGCAAAAGAAAGAGTCTGAGAAAATATTTGAAGAGATTATAGTGGAAAACTTCCCTAACATGGGAAAGGAAATAGTCACCCAAGTCCAGGAAGCACAGAGAATCCCATACAGGATAAACCCTAGGAAAAACACACAAAGGCACATATTAATCAAACTAACAAAAATTAAATTCAAAGAAAAAATATTAAAAGCAGCAAGAGAAAAACAAAAAATAACAAAGAAAGGAATCCCCATAAGGTTATCAGCTGATTTTTCAGTGGAAACTCTACAGGCCAGAAGGGAGTGGCAGGATATATGTAAAGTGATGAAAGAGAAAAACCTACAATCAAGATTACTCTACCTAGCAAGGATCTCATTCAGATTTGATGGAGAAGTCAAAAGCTTTTCAGACAAACAAAAGCTAAGAGAATTCATCGCCACCAAACCAGCTTTACAACAAATGCTAAAGAAACCTCTCTCTAAGCGGGAAACACAAGAGAAGAAAAAGACCCACAGAAACAAAACCAAAACAATTAAGAAAATGGTAATAGGAACATACATATCGATAATAACCTTGAATGTAAATGGATTAAATGCCCCAACCAAAAGACACACACTGACTGAATGGATACAAAAACAAGACCCAAATATATGCTGTCTACAAGAGACCCACTTCAGACCTAGGGACACATACAGACTGAAAGTGAAGGGATGGAAAAATATACTCCATGCAAATGGAAATCAAAAGAAACCTGGTGTAGCAATACGCATATAAGATAAAATAGACATTAAAATAAAAACTGTTACAAGAGATAAGGAGGGACACTACATAATGATCAAAGGATCAATCCAAGAAGAAGATACAACAGTTATAAATGTTTATGCTCTCAACATAGTAGCACCCCAATACATAAGGCAAATGCTAAGAACCATGAAAGGAGAACTTGACAGTAATACAATAATAGTAGGGGACTTTAACACCCCACTTATGTCAATGGACAGATCATCCAAACAGAAAATAAATAAGGAAACACAAGCTTTAAATGACACAATAGACCAGATAGATCTAATAGATACTTATAGAACATTCCACCCAAAAGTGGCAGAATACATTTTCTTCTCAAGCACACATGGAACATCCTCCAGGATAGATCACATCTTGGGTCACAAATCAAGCCTCGGAAAACTTAAGAAAATTGAAATTGTATCAAGCATCTTTTCTGACCACAACACTGTGAGACTGGAAATCAATTACAGGAAAAAAACCTGTAAAAAACACAAATACATGGAGGCTAAACAGTGTGCTACTAAATAACCAAGAGATCACTGAAGAAATCAAAGAAGAAAGAAAAAAATACATAGAAACACATGACAATGAAATGAAAACACGACTACCCAAAACCTATGGGATGCAGCAAAAGCAGTTCTAGGAAGGAAGTTTATAGCAATTCAATCTCACCTCAAGAAACAAGAAAAATCACAAATAAACAATCTAATCCTACACTTAAAACAACTAGAGAAAGAAGAACAAAGAAACCCAAAGTCAGTAGAAGGAAAGAAACCATAAAGATCAGAGCAGAAATAAATGAAATAGAAATGAAGAAAACAATAGCAAATATCAATAAAACTAAAAGCTGGTTCTTTGAGAAGATAAACAAAATTGATAAACCCTTAGCCAGACTCATCAAGAAAAAAAGGGAGAGGATGCAAATCAATAAAACTAGAAATGAAAAAGGAGAAATCACAACTGACACTGCAGAAATACAAAGGATTATAAGAGACTACTACAAACAACTATAGGCCAATAAAATGGATAACCACGAAGAAATGGACAAATTCTTGGAAAGGTACAATTTTCCAAGACTGAGCCAGGAAGAATTAGAAAATATAAACAGACCTATCACAAGTAATGAAATTGAAACCGTAATTAAAAATCTTCCAACAAACAGAAGTCCAGGGCCAGATGGCTTCATGGGCGAATTCTATCAAACATTTAGAGAAGATATAACACCGATCCTTCTAAAACTCTTCCAAAAATTGCAGAGGGGGAAACACTCCTAAATTCATTCTATGAAGCCACCATCACCCAGATACCAAAACCAGAAAAAGATATCACAAAACAAGAAAACTACAGGCCAATATCACTGATGAACACAGATGCAAAAATCCTGAACAAAATACTAGCAAACAGAATCCAAAAGCACATTAAAAGGATCATACACCATGATCAAGTGGGATTTATCCCAGGGATGCAAGGATTCTTCAATATACACAAATCAATCAATGTGATACACCACATTAACAAATTAAGGAATAACAACCATATGATCATCTCAATAGAAGAAAAAAAACTTTTGACAAAATTCAACACCCATTTATGATAAAAACTCTCCAGAAAATGGGCATAGAAGGAATCTACCTCAACATAATAAAGGCCATATATGACAAACCCACAGCAAGCATCATACTCAATGATGAAAAACTGAAAGCATTTCCACTAGGATCAGGAACAAGACAAGGATGTCCACTCTCTCCACTCTTATTCAACATAGTTTTGGAAGTTTTAGCCACAGCAATCAGAGAAGAAAAAGAAATAAAAGGTATACAAATTGGAAAAGAAGAAGTAAAACTGTCACTGTTTGCAGATGACATGATACTATACATGGAAAATCCTAAAGATGCCACCAGAAAACTACTAGAACAAATCAATGAATTTGGTAAGGTTGCAGGATACAAAATTAACGCACAGAATTCTCTGGCATTCCTATGCACCAACAACAAAAAATCAGAAAGAGAAATTAAGGAAACACTCCCATTTACCATTGCAACAAAAAGAATAAAATACCTACGAATAAACCTGCCTAAGGAGGCGAAAAAGTTGTACTCAGAAAACTATAAAACACTGATGAATGAAATCAAAGATGACATAAACAGATGGAGAAATATACCATGTTCCTGGATTGGAAGAATCAATATTGTGAAAATGACTATACCACCCAAAGCAATCTACAGATTCAATGCAATCTCTATCAAACTACCAATGTCATTCTTCACAGAGTTAGAACAAAAAATTTTACAATTCGTATGGAAAAACAAAACACCCTGAAGACCCAAAGCAAACTTGAGAAAGAAAACCACAGCTGGAGGAATCAGGCTCCTGACTTCAAACTATACCACAAAGCTACAGTAATCAAGACAGTATCGTACTGGCACAAAAACAGAAATATAGATCAATGGTGCAGGATAGAATGCCCAGAGATAAACCCACGTACATATGGGCACCTAATTTATGACAAAGGAGGCAAGAACATACAATGGAGAAAAGACAGCCTCTTCAATAAGTGGTGGTGGGAAAACTGGACAGCTTCATTTAAAAGAATGAAATTAGAACACGTTCTAACAGCATACACAAAAATAAACTCAAAATGGATTATAGACTTAAATGTAAGACCAGACACTATAAAACTCTTAGAGGAAAACAGGAAGAACACTCTTTGCCATAAACCATGGCAAGATCATTTTTGTCCCACCTCCTAGAGTAACAGAAATAAAAACAAAAATAAACAAATAGGACTTAATTAAACTTAAAAGCTTTTGCACAACAAAGAAAACCATAAAGAACACAAAAAGACAACCCTCCAAATGAGAGAAAATATTTGCAAATGAAACAACAGACAAAGGATTATACTCCAAAATATACAAATAGCTCATGGAGCTCAATATCAAAAAAACTATCTAGTTAAAAAATGGGCAGAAGACCTAAATAGACATTTCACCAAGAAAGACATACAGATGGCCAAGAGGCACAGGAAAAGATGCTCAACATCACTAATTATTAGAGAAATGCAAATCAAAACTACCATGAAGTATCACCTCACCCCAGTCAGAATAGCCATTACCAAAAAAGCTAGAAACAATAAATGCTGGAAAGGGTGTGGTGAAAAGGGAACCCTCCTACACTGTTGGTGGGAATGTAAATTGATACAACCACTATGGAAAACACTATGGAGGTTCCTTAAAAAACTAAAAATAGAACTACCATATGACCCAGCAATCCCACTACTGGGCATATATCCTGAGAAAACCGTAATTCAAAAAGAGACATGCACCACAATGCTATTGCAGCACTATTTACAATAGGCAGGATATGGAACCAACCTAGATGTCCATCAACAGATGAATGGATGAAGAAGATGTGGCACATATATACAATGAAATATTACTCAGCCATAAAAAGAAACAAAAGTGAGTTATATGTAGTGAGATGGATGGACCTAGAGTGTGTCATACAGAGTGAAGTAAGTCAGAAAGAGAAAAACAAATACTGCATGCTAACGCATATATATGGGATGTAAAAAAAAAAAAAAAGGTACTGCTGAACCTAGTTGCAGGGCAGGAATAAAGAGGTAGGCATAGAGAATGGACTTGATGACATGGGTGGGAGGGTGAAGCTGGGGCAAAGTGAGAGTAGCATCGACATGTATACACTATAGAATGTAAAATAGTTGGCTGGTTGGAAGCAGCAGCATAGCACAGGGAGATCGGCTCCATGCTTTGCCATGACCTAGAGGGGTGGGACAGGGAGGACGGGAGGGAAGCTTAAGAGGGAGGGGATATGGGGACATGTGTATGCATATGGCTGATTCACTTTGTTGTGCAACAGAAACTGACACGGTATTGTGAAGCAATTATACTCCAATAAAGATCTATTAAAAAAAAAAAGAGTTAGGTCTGGCCTAGACCAAGCTGAATCAAGATGTTTTTTGAGAACAGTTGAAAGATTCACTTTAATAATAATAGTAATAGTAGTAATGGTAGTAATAGTAGTAGTAGTACTAGCTCACACACAGATAGTGCTCACCATATGGAGGCACTGTTCTAAGTGCTACATGTATATTGGTATAACTCTCACAACATTGTGAAGTAGGCACCACTATCCCCATATTTCGAGAGGTTCAAATCTTGATTCTTTCAATTATTTCCTGTGGAACTTGGGGAAACGTTACTTATCTATTCACTCAATCGTCACATCTTTTTTGAGTACCTTTCTGTGCTAGGCGATTGAAATTTAGTGATAAACAAGGGGACATGTTCCTGTTCTCAGAAAGTTCATGGTCCAGGCAGGAAGACAAATATTATTACTTAATTGTGACTCTGGTAAGTGCTGTAAGGAAACAGCAGGTGCTATGAGAATTTACAAAAGGGGATATCACCTAGTCTGGAGAACAGCATGACTCTGCATCTCAATTTCTTCACTTAAAATATGGGAATGATATTTCTTGCTTCACATAATTGTTGTAGGGGTAAAATAGGTGAATATACCAGAAAATGAGATGTAAAAATGAAAAGTATGTACTTTAAAAAAAAATTAACATGATGATTTCTAGGGCATGCTAACGACCCTGATAATCTGCTTCAAATCTGACTTTACCACACACCAGTAATCCGTGTAGGCTTCAGTTACCTTCTAGATATTGAAAATCTTAGTAGGTGGCTGGTAATGGCTGTCAGGCTTTCTGGTTAGAGGGGAGGCTCTGTATAGGAAAGGAGTTGGGATAAAAAGGCAAAAATGATAGTCTTTTCCTTTCCATACCTGTATGCATTCTGCTGGGAAAAAAAACCTTGCATTTTACAAGCTTCAGTATCTTCATGTCATTTAACTATATTTCATAACTATATTTCATAAGTATCTTCATGTCATTTAACTATATTTCATAAGTCTGGAGGCTCTGCATGTGTGATGTGGGCTAATGAGATCCTTACATGTCACCCAACAGTCTTTTAAATCTTTTAACCAGATAGTTTTGCAATCTGATTTGGCTTTTTAATTTCATATATATTTTTTAAAAACACCCTCTGATGAATCATCTTTGATTATACATTTTGAATCCAGGGTTTCTACATGTCTGGCAGTCAGAAATGTCCCACAAGGCAACAAGATTCATGTCTCTATATTTTATAACTTCATGTTCAAATTCTGCAGCCAACCTAATTATTTTTTTTTCTTGAGGGTAATTAAATATTATTACAGTGGCTACTTCTGCCTAAAATAATTTCTGCAACTTGGAATTCCTTACTATAAATTCAGCTAGAGAAACAGAGTGTTCAAGTTCCCGAAAGTCCATATTTCCACATATGTACTTTATTCTTTTAATGATGAAAGAAATAAAACGCTTTGTACTTTTAAACAGAAAAGGCTTGGCTTTTTAAATTGCAGGGTCATTTTTATTACTACGTTAAGGCATTCTGCTGAAACCTACCTTAGTTATAGGACCTGGTTTATGGCTGGAATAATAGCCAGCATAGTAGAAGAAAAAGGAGAGAGAGAGACATTTAAATGGTTTATTGCAGCAATCTTCCAATTTGGGTTCATGAAAAAGTTTTTTGCTTAAGCCCCATTGCTAATATCTACCTATATCTGTATCTATAACCATCTATAGCTATAATTTAGTCAAAGAGATCTCTCTTGGGTTTCTATTGAGGCTTTTTAAAAAAATTTATGCATATACCTAAAACCTTATTTCTGGGTATCATTTCACAAAGGAAAAGTTTGAGCTTTCAGAAAGTTTCTCTTTGAGAAAACGTAGTACCTACATCATCTCATTTCATCTTTGGATCCTACACAGCCACTGGGATCCTTTGTTACCAAGTAAGAAGAGAAAATGCTTTAAAAATGCCCAAGCCTCTCCCTCCCTTGGTTTATTTACTTTTTCTCTCCATTTTCCTTCTGGCCCACTGTGATCTTGGTGATGGCTGATTCAGGGCAAGGATGATGTCAAACTGCTGTCAAGCCAATTGCATAGAAAAAGAATTAACATGTTCTCCCTTCAAAATGATTGATTCCGTGGCTCCACATTCATCATCTGGCTCATCATGACCAGCTCTTCTCAGCCCATTGCAGGGTGACCTTGTTAGCACTGCCTGTGCCCTTCCTGCCACAGCAGCTGTCTGGAGGCTCTGCATGTGTGATGTGGGCTAATGAGGGTCTGAGTCACCCACTTAGGCTCTCACCTTCCCAGTCATCAGACCCGGTAGTGTGAAAGAAAGGCGAAGGGCTCACACTTAAACATGTGTCCACAGACGAAAGGGGAATGTCCTCATCTTCTCGTTGAGATCATCACATGACCTGTGCTGAATGGTCATCAGACAGTCAAAAGGCCCAGAGCCTGTGGTAAATTCACAAACTACCTGGGGGCAAATTTATCATCCAAGACAGCCTGCTTTGCAGACTGCAACTTGTGCATACCCTTAGCAGGAGAGGTAGCCCCAGGATAACACAGCATGTGTCCCTGGAGCATCTGTTTTATTATACTGGGAGTTTTAAAACCTTTTATAGAAAACTAATGGTCTTGTTTGGTGTCTAATGCCAAAGTTGGATAAATCTTAAAGGTGAAATAAAGAAACTTTAAAGGAATTTTGCACTTGGGCGAGGCCTTCATATTTCTTCTCTCAACCTTCTCCTCTAACCCCACCCCCAAAACTTTCCCTCTCCCCTGCTGCTCTGGGTACTTCAGTGGGAAAGTTTGAGTGGAACATCCTAAGACAGTGTTTTCCAAACAGTGCATCACGACTCACTAGTGGATTGTGAAAATAAATATAGTGGGTCATAAATAGCATTTTAAAAATGAAATAAAATAGAACCCTTTGATTGTAATGAAATGCATTCCTTATTGGGGATAATGGTAAAAAATGTTTCAAAGCTGTTGCCCTAAGTGATAACTTTCTGCAACTTCTTCCTGTATATAAAACAATCGTTGAAAAAATCCTGAAGATGATTAAAACAAATATTTTATAATGAATGACACTGGCCATATCTGATGATGAACAGGAGCAATAAGAAATAACAAGCTTACCCTAACCTCAGCCTTGCTGTCTTGCTATTTTTTTCTTAAAGTAACCTCTAAATTCTCCATTTCTCCATGGTGGAAAATATAAGTGATTTGGGGCACGGTGTGTGTGCGTGCGTGCATGTGTGTGTGTGTGTGTGTGTGTGTGTGTGTGTGTGTGTGTGTGTGTGTGTGTGTGTATGAGAGTATTTAATCTGGCTCCTACAGAGAGGAAAACACACTGCTAGAGAATGAAATCTTTGGACATAATCTTTTAAGACCTTTCAGTTACATGGCTTCTTTAAAAAGTTTGACATGTAAAATTGTTTGGACACTGGTATCCAAGTCATGTAATTTTTCTTCCAGATATCCTGCTTGTTTGCTTATTTCTTTTTAAACCTGTGTATATAACCCCAATGCTCAGAAACATTGCTGTATGTTTGAATCATCTGTTTCTATGACCTTTGCCTTTATTGATTTATTTTCCTTTTCTTTATTTTTAATGTTGCCTTTGAGATTAAAGTCATTTTTCTTCCACAATAGTAGGTGAATGGTGACTTTGCTGTTAAGAAAGAGAAATTGTGATAAGGAAAAAAAAAAAAAAAGGGTAGCTCCATAAGGCATCTTAAAAGTACAAAAACAAAACAAAACAAAACAAAAAGAACTTATGTAGAGAGCAACGAGACATTAACACTCTCTACCTCTCTCATAAAAACAAAGGTTGTAGAGCAGGAACCAAAAATGATCTCAATAACAGCTAACATTTATGAGTACTTACTGTAATGCTAGTTATTGTACCTAGCACTGTTCTAAGCATGTTAGAGGCATTATCTCATTTACTTCTCACAACACTTAAGAGACATTAATATTATCCCAATTTTTCTGAAGCTGAAACTGATATTTAGAGGGGTTAAGTAGTTTGCCCAAAGTGCTATAAGTAGTGAGCAAGGATTCCAGAAAGTTCAAATGACTCCCCTGGCCTCCCCAACTGCTGACTCCTTGCTAAGACTTATTCACTATAGCCCACTGCCTCCCTTATAAAAATAAATAATGCAAACAGAAGATAATATTTCTCATATTCAATTCAACAAATATTTGTTGACTGCCTACTAAGTACCAGGGTCTATGCTAGGTGCTCGGAATATACTGATACTGATACTGATCAGTTGAGTCAGAGATAATAAATATATAGGGTGTAGTAAAATATGTAAAGATATATATTTCCCAGGCTCAATTCTAATCATACTGGAATAGTTCTCTGTGAACCACATAAGTGATTGGGAGGGAGGAAAGGAACATTCTGTGAAGTTGATTTTAAGAACTCTAATGTAGCAGCACTTGAAAAGTGCATCAAAAATTAACGAGGTATTCCTAGACATTATCCCTAAGAAGAATTATAATTGTGATGGAATTTTACAGCTTATTTGCTTAGCTTTATTACTATATTGAAGTGGTTAATAAGTTAGCCAGTTTTTTTTTTTTTCTTTTCTTTTAATAACATCTTGTTCCATTGTCTGGGGGAACTTGAATGTAGCAGCAGCAACAGCAGAAGCAAGGAAAGGGACTCCGGTGAGCACCTTTTATCATCCTTCTAAGTGGCATGGGTTTCTTCACCATGAAACACAGGCCCACTTGGTTTCTTCCTCTTCACTCCACCCCTATTCAATGGTGCCTAGTCCTAGGTAGATCCCAGATCACCTTCTTCATTCCTAGACAAACAGTTTCTGCAAGAAGACTTCAGCATCTCCCAGCTGGTGCAAAGTATAAGGCAGAGCAGAGAGTACACTGTCTCTAGGATCAGCAGACTTGGTGTTGAATCCAGTTTTGCTCCCTCTTTAATAGCTGCGTGACTTTCCACAAGTTGCTGAACTTTTACTTTTAAAATCCTTACAACATATTTCAGCCAAAAAAAAAATGTGTAGGGAATGATATAATGATTACCCATATGCTCAATTCCCAGCTTAAAAATAAAACATGGAAATGAAGTGAAAACCCTTCTGTGCACTCTGTCTGACCCCATTTTCCTCCACCAGAAAAGAATAATTTAAATTTGGTGTTTATTATTACTGCCCATATCCTTAACCAATTACTATATATGTATTTATGATTAGGCAATGTGTAGATTGTTTGGCATGTTTTGAAAAAAATACATAAATTATATTATCCTGAGGATATCTTCTGTAATTGCTTTTTTCATTCAACTTTCTTTTTGGAAGATTTATCATATAAACTCTTTGAGTCTTAGTCTCTTCATCTGTACAATGAGCACAGTAGACATATTGCATAAGGTTGGTGTGAGATCTTAAATAAAACAACAAGGATTTACTGTATAGCATATGGAACTGTATTTGATCTCTTGTAATGACCTATAATGGAAGAGAATATGAAGCTGGACACCTGAAACTAACACAATATTGGAAATCAATATAGCTAAATAAAATTTAAAAATTAAACAGATGAATAGATTAAGAAGATGTGGTATACACATACAATGGAATACTACTCAGCCATCGAAAAGAATGAAATTTTGCCATTTGCAACAACATGGGTAGACTTGGAGGGTATTATGCTAAGTGAAGTAAATCAGACAGAGAAAGACAATTACTGTATGATGTCACTTACATGTGGAATCTAAACAATATAACAAACTAGTGAACATAATAAGAAAGAAGCAGACTCACAGAGAAAAAACTAGTGTTTTCCAGTGAGGAGAGGAAAGGGGGGAGGGGAAATATAGGAGGAGGGGATTAAGAGGTACAAACTATTATGTATAAAATAAGCTACCAGGATATACTGTACAATACAGGGAATGTAGCCAATATTTTATGACAACTATAATGTAGTATAAACTTTAAAAATTGTGAATCACTATATTGTACACCTGTAACTTATATACTATTGTATATCTACTATACTTCAATTAAAAATTTTTAAAAAATAGCATAGGCTGTCAGTGGCAGAGTATCTGGCACATGGTCGATACTTAAGAGAATGCCATTTCCTTTCCATCCCTCAAGGAACAGTGTTCTACATCTGACAACTCAGAGAAAGCAGCCACTTGGCTTGCTCAACTGTCATGTTCTACTTACAGTTTGCCACTAAACATTCCCACTGGTATCAAAATGGTCCCATGCAGGACAGGCAGGCTGATGATAAGCATTAGCATCTAATGTTTCCTGAGAGGACCCATCCTAAGCATGCTGCTTTACATAGTTAGAGTCATAATTTTCTTCTGGTTCTGAATACGGAAAATATACAAGCACGATAAAAGTGCATGTTATTTATGGACCACTCTGAAGATTCCATGTTAATCATCTCTGATGAAGATACAGAAACAAACAAACAGGAGTATAATTTAATATACTCCGCTTCTATTTTTCTTCAGTTTATTCTTTGCACATTGTTGTGTACAATTTCCTATTTTTGTTATTTTAAATTTAATTGCTTCTGCTAAAGCAAACATATTGCAGAATTGCCAGTTGCCTTATAAATGACTCAAATCACGCATTACTTTCATTGAGATCGTTTTAGTTTTTCTGGAATCCCAACAAATTTCAATCAATCTTTCACACTATAAAAATGTGGTAGTTTAGAAATCCTTGACTAATTTGTCTGAGTTTAAGGTTTCTTATAACATTTGGCCTAATGTTGGCTGAAGGGATGTCTACACAATGTCAAAACAGGTGGTAAATTCAACCATTTCAGTAAATACTGCTGTCATTTTGCAAGAGGAAAAAAGGTGCGGGATCAAACTGATTTTTGAGTTTTGTACAAAGTAAACAACTGATTTATGAATGAAGTATTTTGCCTTTCTCCAGATTATTTAATTGTTGTGTAAATGCAGGCACAATTGTGGAGGACACAAACATTTACTTGCAATAAATAACATTAAAAAAGAGAAATTCTTACAATTTCAATGCAGCAAAATGAGTTGAATCATATACCCACATACTGGTGGGAGGAACAGAGGCTGTACTTCAAAGGTATTATTTGACCTCCAAGTAAAAGCCAGCACCTAGTCTTCAATGTGAAATACCAAGGATGGCAGTTGTGTTTAAATCTAACTAATAACATATCTGAAAATCCTACTTACACAACTGATTAAAGGTGAGGCTGGTCTTCTGATTAAAGGGAAACACTAGATCTCTAAATTATACATATAGGCAGAGAAGGTAATTATTAAGAAGATAATGCTTTAAGCACCAATTGGTAGTACTTTTCTTGAAACAAGTTCAGCCCAAGGTAGATTAGTAATGATTGACAAAACACCCATAAAGAATTACTACCCCAAAGCTATTAGTTTTCCTTAATTCTTTTTCCTTTTGTAATTATGATATAGCATCCTATTGTAAAGGAGATGTTAAAAATTTCTCTCTTATTTACATGAGACATTATTATTCACAAGTGGTAAGAATGATCTGTAAATTGTAGAACATACTACTAAAATATTTATTTGAACTAAATTTTTTTTTTTTTTTTTTTGAGGTATGCAGGCCTCTCACTGTTGTGGCCTCTCCCGTTGCGGAGCACAGGCTCTGGACGCGCAGGCTCAGCGGCCATGGCTCAAGGGCCTAGCCGCTCCGCGGCATGTGGGATCTTCCCAGACTAGGGCACGAACCCGTGTCACCTGCATCGGCAGGCAGACTCTCAACCACTGCGCCACCAGGGAAGCCCTGAACTAAATTTTTTTTAAAAGATTTAATTTTATTTATTTTTTGCTGTATTGGGTTTTCGTTGCTGCACTCAGGCTTTCTCTAGTTGTGGCGAGCGGGGGCTACTCTTCATTGGGGTGCACGGGCTTCTCCTTGTGGTGGCTTCTCTTGTGGAGCATGGGCTCTAGGTGTGTAGGCTTCAGTAGTTGCGGCACGCAGGCCCAGTATTTGTGGCACGTGCGCTCTAGAGCACAGGCTCACTAGTTGTGGTGCACGGGCTTAGTTGCTCCACAGCATGTGGGATCTTCCCGGACCAAGGATCAAACCCGTGTACCCTGCATTGGCAGGTGGATTCTTAATCACTGCGCTACCAGGGAAGTCTGTGAACTAAATATTTTTAACCTAAAATTCAGTGAACATTGGTTAGCTTGGTTCCAAGACTTCTCACAGCCGATGGGACAGAATTCAATAACTGGATATCTTTCCTCACTCACTTGCTCTCTCCTGTTCTGTTCCACCAGAATAACGGATTGCCTTAGAGGACTTCAAATGGGATCAGATTCATGTTTAATGGGTATCTCAGATATTGTTTAAACAAGTAATTGTACGAAAATGAGACCAGTGATATTGGATGGATTTTTGGCAATAGACAACATAAAATTATCCTAGTTTTCTAAAAAATGAACATCTTCTTAGCACATTTATTATTATTGTCAATATTCCAGAGATAACTACAAATTCACATTTTCCATAGGTTATACAGGCACTCTTCACTTTACATAGTGCAGGACAGTAAAAATAACCAGGCAAGCTGAAATGTGCAAAGCTATCTTAAAAATCAACTAAGAAATTATGATTGTTCTGTGACCTCTAAAATCTTTTGTTGGAACATTAACATTATCGTTAATGTTATTGTTAACATAACATTAATCTTACTGTTGGTTATAAATGTACAAGGAAATTTAAAAGGCAGTAAAACTAACACTTATTTAGTATAAGTTAAAACATTAGAAACTTTGAGAACCAAGGTGTTTTATTTTGTTGTAAAAACAACTTATCAAGAGTAGTTGATACAGTACTTGTCTTATTCTTGTCACATAATTTATTATATGGAGCAAACATCATTTCTATCCTTCAGCTGTCACACACCTTTTGAAGTTTCCATTAGCTTCCAACACTTTATCTTTCGTAATGAAATATTTCTGATAGTTTCTTTAATGTGAAGAGTTTTGCTGGTGTTTCTTCCTCTGCAACATCTTCATCCTTGTTGTCACAACCACTTCCCTCATTTATGTTGATAAGTTAGCTTCACTAAGTTCTTCTACCTAGGTATTTAGAGACTCTCCAACTGCAGCAGCGTCAACCTTCCCAGGGTCAGCTAAGTTCCTCCATAACTCTATTTACAGTAAGGTCAAACTTCACTTCCAGTGAACAAAACACTTTTTGTCTCTTTGCTGCATTTTTCACTTGTTGGCCAATTCCCTCTTTCAGTTGTTGTTTTGTAAAGTGCCTGCATGGGTTTATCACTGGGAGACAAGGAAGCAACACAACTATATGCTTTGCTGTCTAGACAAGAACTGACTAACAGATGAGCGATGGCCAATAAAATGACAAACTAAAAAAAGTGAGGGGATTAGTCACTGATCGTGATATGAATCTGTTATTTACATAGTGATTGGTGGACTGAAGAGCTAGTGGTGAAGTTTAGACTTTACCCAATTACTCACAGCTAAAACACCACGGTAACTGAAATTTGAACCATGGTGTTAGGGGACTGGTATTATTTAACTAAACCATGGTAACTAAAATGTGTGCATATTAGAACCATGGAAAGCAAGGACTGCCTGTATTTAATTCCTTGAAACAATTGTTGGGGCAAAATTAAAACTGCCATGGCTGGTATCACAATCTGAGAACCTAGAAACATTTATTTTTGTGCATCAACAAAGCTTATGCCTCAATTTGAAATCATAAAATAAAAATGTGACTTCATTCTTCATTTTTTTCCAGTGTGGAAGATTAAGAAAAAAGCTAATTTAATTGCCAGTTACTCCTCAGAATTAATAAATATAGATACTGATCAAACTCACAATTAAAATGTTTTGGATTGACACACAAATTAATTTTCCTAGGATCATATTTGAGTAATGCATAATTACTCCTAATACAATTTATTGTACATTAGCATAAATAGATATATACACACATACATTGTCTCTTACTCGTCCATTCATGCTTAACGTTGTATATAAAACAATAACATTGAACTCATAGGATATACAAAGTCAGCTTTTAGATGGAGGAATAACACTTACATATGGAATTTATATGAGGAGCTATAACATTATAAACACACACACACACACACACACACACACAGAGTCAGCTCTGCTATAATGCTTGCTTGGGAATATGAATTTGTTCCATTACAGAACAATTTGAGCATAATGCACATTTTGCATTTCCTTATGTACAATTTCACATGAGAGAAACCCTACATGAATGCAGAAAACTGCACCCAGATGAACCAAGCTACATATGAATACACAAAATGCACACATACATACACCTCCAACATCTGCCAGCTGTTATTTTACGTTTCGTGAGCTACATTCACCCACACCTAGTGTTACACTTTGCGTCACATTTCAGATAACTCTCTACTATTTCACAATACCTCAGAAGCTACAATCCTTCTGATGCTCACTTCTGCAAATTTTAAGTCCCTTTCAAGATAAAATGCCATAAATTTTTTAGTATTTGTGCACTCATTAACCATTTTGGATGGGGAAAATGGTATGACTGTTTCTATTAGATTCCTCTCTCTCTTTTTCTTTTATTTTTTTGGCTGTGCCATGTGGCTTTTGGGATCTTAGTTCCCTGACCAGGGATTGAACCCGGGCCCCCAGCAGTGAAAGCACTGAGTCCTAACCACTGGATAGCCAGGGAATTCCCTGTATTTAATTCCTTAAAACAACTGTTGGGGCAAAATTAAAACTGCCACGGCTGGTATCACAATCTGAGAACCTAGAAACATAATTGCTCTTTTTTTCTTTAATGTGTCACTGATAACAGTGTGCCAAACTTCTTATTGCCTGTGGTTTTCATTGCATGGCTCGGCATAGCGCAGTGATTTTTAAAACACGTGTATTGCATTACACAGATATAGACAGATATTTATACACATAGACTGTCACTAGAAGGTATATGACTTTTTCTCTCCCAAGATAAAATTCACAAATATAAAACCATTTAAAGTCTGAGTGATGGGGTCCTTTCTAAGATATTGCCTTTTCAAGGCTTTAAACATATTCTATGTGATAAAGCCAAATTTGACAAAGAGTCAAAAAATAGACCACACATTCTGACCTCTAAAACAGACCTGTGGCAATGGAGGTCATCTGCCTCGCCTGGAAGTAAAATCTGGAGCTGATAAGGAGAATTTTTAGCTTCTACAGAGTAAGGTTCAAGCTATTGTGCTTTGAATTGTCTAAACCAGTTGTTCTCAAACTTGAATGTGGTTCGGAATCACCTGGAAGCCTTGTAAAAACATACACTGCTGGGGGGAGGAGTCAATATGGCAGCATGGGAAGACATGGAGTTAGCGTCTCCCCACAACTAAGGCCCCTGCCCACCACGGGTGGGGGACTCTAACCCTCAAGGAGACGGAAGGAGCCCCAGAGTGAACCAGTAGGATGTAGGGGGACCGAGGTGGAGGAGAAGTGGAGACCAGGACAAGATCTGCACTCCTGAGGCCAGCGAGATCAGGAGAGGCAGGTGGGAGGGACTCTCTGGGAAGGGCAAGAGAGGAGAGGAGGGTGACTGCCCCACCCACTCGGGCGGGGGAGCCTGCTGAGCTCCCAGGCTTATCCCCCGCCCTCCTAGGCCCCTTCAGGCTGCATGGGTCCTTGGGGCATAGGAAGGAGGCCTGGGGAGGGGGGATCAGGAGAGGCAGGCGGGAGGGGCCCTCCCAGACCCCAGAGCAAAGGAGCAGGAGAGGAGAGGAGGGCATTTTCCCCACCCACTAGAGCCCAGGAAGCCTGCTAGGCTCCCAGGTGAGGTCCCCTGTCCTCTGAGACCAGGGGTGGGGGGCACGCCTGGCCTCTTCTGTTCCTTGAGCCCAAGCACCACCTGCCACAGACCCCAGGGCCTTTTCCAGCCTGGTGGATCCTGAGCATTGGCCCCACACACTGCCCACATCTCACCATTGCTTAGGCCCTGCTCTCCACAACCAAGGTCTTTCCCCCTCCTTCTTTTTTCTCTTTTCCCTCCTCTTTTTTACTATTGTGGTACTGATGTACCTTCCGGTTGTTGATTCACCTGTACTCTTATTTTTACATTCTTTCTAATGTATCTGTTAGTTTCTGAGACTAATTTTATTTTTTACTTTGTTATTTTTGTCTCTTTTATTTCTTGGCCACCCCACACGGCTTGCGGGATCTTGATTCATGAGCCTGGGGTCCCAGGGGAAGCTCCTGCGATGGGAGCAACAAGTCCAAACCACTGGACTAACAGAGAACCTCACTCCCAGAATATTCATGGGAGTGAGGTCTCACAGACTTCCTCATCTCAGCACCAAGACCCAGCTCTACCCAACAGCCCACAAACTGCAGCGTTGGAAGCCTCAGGCCAAACAACCAGTAACACAGAAACACAATCCTACTCATTAAAAAAAAAAAAAAAAATGAGATGGCAAAAAAATATGTCACAGATGAAGGCACAAGGTAAAAACCTACAAGAGGAATGAACAAAGAGGAAATAGGCAATCTACCTGAAAAAGAATTCAGAGTAACAATAGTAAAGATGATCCAGAATCTCAGAAATAACATGGAAGCACAGATAGAGAAAATACAAGAAATGTTTAACAAAGATCTAGAAGAACTAAAGAACAAACAAACAGAGATGAACAACACAATAACTGAAATGAAAAATACACTGGAAGGAATCAATAACAGAATAACTGAGGCAGAAGAAAGAATAAGTGAGCTGGAAGTCAAAATGGTGGAAATAATGGCAGAGGAGCAGAATAAAGAAAAAAGAATGAAAAGAATTGAAGACAATCACAGAGCCCTCTGGGACAACACTAAATGCACCAGCATTCGAATTATAGGGGTCCCAGAAGAAGAAAAGCAAAAGAAAGCGTCTGAGAAAGTATTTGAAGAGATTATAGTGGAAAACTTCCCTAACATGGGAAAGGAAATAGTCGCTGAAGTCCAGGAAGCACAGAGTGTCCCATACAGGATAAACCCTAGGAAAAACACACAAAGGCACATATTAATCAAACTAACAAAAATTAAATTCAAAGAAAAAATATTAAAAGCAGCAAAGGAAAAACAAAAAATAACATACAAAGGAATCCTCATAAGGTTATCAGCTGATTTTTCAGTGGAAACTCTGCAGGCCAGAAGGGAGTGGCTGGATATACTTAAATGTGATGAAAGAGAAAAACCTACAATCAAGATTACTCTACCCAGCAAGGGTCTCATTCAGATTTGATGGAGAAGTCAAAAGCTTTTCAGACAAACAAAAGCTAAGAGAATTCAGCACCACCAAACCAGCTTTACAACAAATGCTAAAGAAACTTCTCTAAGTGGGAAACACAAGAGAAGAAAAAGACCCACAAAACCAAACCTAAAATAATTAAGAAAATGGTAATAGGAACATACATATCGATAATAACCTTGAATGTAAATGTATTAAATGCCCCAACCAAAAGACACAGACTGGCTGAATGCATACAAAAACAAGACCCATAGATATGCTGTCTATAAGAGACTCACTTCAGACCTAGGGACACATAGAGGCTGAAAGTGAAGGGATGGAAAAAGAAAATATTTGCAAATGAAACAACAAAAGATTATACTCCAAAATATACAAATAGCTCATGGAGCTCAATATAAAAAAAACGAACAATCTAGTTAAAAAATGGGCGGAAGACCTAAATAGACATTTCACCAAGAAAGACATACAGATGGCCAAGAGGCACAGGAAAAGATGCTCAACATCACTAATTATTAGAGAAATGCAAGTCAAAACTACATGAGGTATCACCTCACGCCAGTCAGAAGAGCATTACCAAAAAAGCTAGAAACAATAAATGCTGGAAAGGGTGTGGTGAAAAGGGAACCCTCCTACACTGTTGGTGGGAATGTAAATTGATACAACCACTATGGAAAACACTATGGAGGTTCCTTAAAAAACTACAAATAGAACTACCATATGACCCAGTAATCCCACTACTGAGCATATACCCTGAGAAACCGTAATTCAATACGAGATGTGCAGCCCAATGTTCACTGCAGCACTATTTACAGTAGCCAGGACATAAAACCAACCTAAATGTCCATCAGCAGATGAATGGATGAAGAAGATGTGGCACATATATACAATGGAATATTACTCGGCCATAAAAAGAAATGAAATTGAGTTATTTGGAGTGATGTTGATGGACCTAGAGTCTGTCATACAGAGAGAAGTAAGTCAGAAAGAGAAAAACATACCACATGCTAACGCATATATATGGAATCTAAAAAAAAAGGTACTGCTGAACATAGTTGCAGGGCAGGAAAAAGAGGTAAACATAGTGAATGGACTTGATGACATGGGTGGGAGGGCAAAGCTGGGGCGAAGTGAGAGTAGCATTGACATGTATACACTATAGAATGTAAAATAGTTGGCTGGTGGGAAGCAGCAGCATAGCACAGGGAGATCGGCTCAGTGCTTTGTGATGACCTAGAGGGGTGGGACAGGGAGGATGGGAGGGAGGCTTAAGAGGGAGGGGATATGGGGATGTATGTATGCATGTGGCTGATTCACTTTGTTGTGCAACAGAAACTGACACGGTATTGTGAAGCAATTATACTCCAATAAAGATCTATTAAAAAAAAATACACTGCTGAGTTTCTGGTTCATTAAGTCTAAGGTAGGGCCCAAGCTTTGCATTTCCAATTTCCAGGTGATGCCAGGACCAACTTATTCATTAGACACAGTGGGCATAGTGCCTATAGCATACTTCACTTTTTAGAGGCCCATGAAAAGTGTTTGGTTTTAATCGCTCTTAAAATCAAAAGAAAATAATAATAGTGAATATATAATGATAATCCAAGCTGGACTATATTCATCTTTTACATCAATGCAGTATGAAAATATTAATTCTTATTATCTATTTATTCATTTAATGAGGCGATGGGCACATGAAGGCAAAAGTGTCCCTGGACCACAAAAGTCACAAGGTGGCCCTGAGTGCTGCTGGTAGGAAGCACACATTGAAACCACTGCACTAAACTTACTAATCTTTTGCAATTTGTTAGCGTTCAGTTTTTTATTCTGAACTCTTTTGACTTTGTGCTGTTTTTGCTCGGAAGAAAAAGACAAAGCGAGTCAACTGAATAAGAGGCTAATTTAAATTCAAGAGGAGATGTGGGGCATAAGAAATGGTCACAAATGTGTATCCGATGTGGTCATTCTATTCCTCACTCAGATGTAGTTGTGCCTCCATGTTTTACAAAAGGACCAGTTAAAAAATTCAACGAGCGAAGAGTTTGGACTCTACGACAATACCTTAGTAGCACTGTGTGTTTGTACATAGCAGTACTTCCAAAAAGGACTTTCACATTTCAGGTTCATTCCTTCCTCATAACCGCCTGTTCAGTAGGTGTTGCAATATTGTTATATTCTGTAGCAATAAGAATAAACAAAACCCATCCCTACCCCATAAATCAATCACAGGATAAACATAGTTGGAACGAACAGCCCTTTATGAACATGGGGCAACTCCAGTGCTCCTTGTCCTTCCAAAGCGCTGTAGTAAGAACTACAAAACTCAGAGGTAAAATTAATGCGTTAATATCGCACCATAACACCTTAAGCAGTCTCAATACTCTTTCCCACTTAATACAATCACCAATGAAAAGGAGGTTTTCATTGAAATGAATAATGCTTTGATTGTTTTTATTTATTTATATTTAAAACATTTTATAGATTCATTTTGGAAAATATAGAAACTGCTGATCGATAAGCAAAAGAAAGAAAATAAAAATAATACATAAGCCCACCCCCAGAGATAAGCTTTAGTAATATTTTTGATTTTATTTACAGATATTTTTAGTTGTTTCATATACAGTATTTTTGCAAACAGATGATAAGAGTTTTTACTGTTTGCAGTTTTATTCTGTTTAAATTTTAAAGCTTAACAATATATTACAAACATAAAATAAGTCATTGGGTTAAGTTTTTGCATGTTACTCCATATGGGATTTTTGTTCATTAATGTTCAAGATTTAGATCGCTTCCTATTTTCTTTGTTACAAACAGTGCTCAGATGAAGAACTTGTGTGTGTGTGGTTAAATTTTTATTTAATTTGTTATAAAACTGTATTCACTAGGTTAAAGAGACAGGTATTATTAAGGCTTCTGACTTGTATTTTCAAACTGTGCTTTAGCTCTGAGACTTCCCCAGTTCACACCGAAAAGGAGGTACTAATGTAGCAAGACTGGCTCCATTATCCAGTCAAAAAAGACCAAGTAACTCTAGAGGTACATTTACGAATAACCGGGATATGGAGCAACAAAAAATGTAGTCCTGAGTTACCAGGAGTGAGTCAAGGCAGGCTGTGGATAGGAGAGGGGAAGCAGAAGAGGAGACAGGGAACCTGGGCCATGGACAACCTGCTCTTGACCTCTGCTCCCTGGCTCCTTCCATACAGTACATCAGCTGCTGATGGGTCTGTGCCTGGCCAGAGGAATCTCTTCCCTACCGCAAGGGAGTCAGTAATGGAAAAGGAAAAATTATAGAAACTTTAAAAATTATTAAAATTCTACTCATTAAATTTTGGTGTCTTGGAGAAAAGTCCTGACCAGCTCATCCAAGTTAGATCCCTGAGGCAGTTCCCTAAGACCAAGGAGACTTACTGCCTCTGTTTTTACTTTGTGATTCTGGAGAAGTGGTACAGCCCAGTCCCAAAGTCAGATGATTCTAGAAGAGATGCTTCCAAAGCAGGATGATAAATAAGTTTCACCCTTAATGCCAATGAATGGTATTGGCTGCCTGGAGTGCTGTGTTGAGAAGGATCTTGAAACTGCATCCCTGAAGGTGCAAGGCAGTGACTGGTTGGCAGTATCTTTTATGGGCACAGGAATGGAGACTGGCACCACAGATATCCCAAATCAGTTTTCTTCTAAAGTTCTCTTTTAATTAATGCCTTCCTGTTAGTCACCAGAGCAACACCCCACTGAGTTACCCACAGTCTTCGTTCTCGTCCAGTGCACACCGTGCCCTCAAATATAGTGATAGAAATCCACATGGGCAAGCCTTCATATTCCTTTCTTTGTCTTTTTAAAAAAATAATTGAAAAGTACTTTATTTGTATTTTACAGAGTTTTCCCAGTTTCTGTTTCTTTTCTTTTTAAAGAAAGAAGGTGAAAAAGTAAAAAGTCTATTATAACATATTTCAACTTCATGTTATGAACATTTGATATGAATTAGAAAAAGAGATACATGGGAAAAAAGGAAAACAGAGGGAGACAGGAGAGAGACCAAACGTGAGAAAGGCGCCAGCAGGGATTTGAAGGAAAGAGAGAAATGTGCAACTTATGCGGCAGAGGAAGAAAATGAGGGTAATATGGACATGAGTTGAGAAGGAAAGAGCAAAATAAAAAGGAAGTGAGGGGAGAAGGAAGAGAGAGATCCCACAGTTCCTGAAAAGAGTAACTATGGTCGTAAAAATGAGCAAAGAGGGAGGGAATGAAATCTCGATTTAATCTTATGGAGGTCAGTTGAAGTGAGCTTTGCCATGCTGTCTCAGTTGAAGCCCAGAAGGACTTTTGTTGAATATGCAATTACATATTGAATGAAGAATCTAACAAGTTGTTTTGGCCAATTTCTTCTAACAACTTGCTTCAGGGCATCCTTAGCTTCTATTAAGGCTGTTGGTTTGCTTAATGAATCACAATGGTGACATCTCACAATATTCTCATATACAAATTCCCTAAATTCAATAGAAATAATTGCAAATCCACTGGCAGAGGCTATAGCATCTAGCAAGACAAGGGATGTAAGTAATTGTTGTGGGGCTGTCATTGGCATAGCAGGCATTTAAAATGGAACTCAGTGCACTGAGGTTAACACTCAGAATAATCCTGGGATATCAATGTGTGATTTTGACCAAATATGTCTTGAGTCACTTTTGATAAAAATACTGCTGCTTTTGGAGAGTTATTTTTAATTTTTTGGCAACACTAGACCTCTACATGGTCTTTTGTTTTCTGATTCTTCTTTGAAAATACAAATGGGTTTAAAATGTTAAAAGCCATCCCCATCTATTTTAACATTAAAAAAATACATCAGGGACTTCCCTGGTGGCGCAGGGGTTAAGAATCCGCCTGCCAGTGCAGGGGACACAGGTTTGCACCCTGGTCCGGGAAGATCCCACATGCCGTGGCGCAACTAAGCCTGTGCTCCACGACTACTGAGCCTGCACTCTAGAGCCTGCGAGCCACAACTACAGAGCCCGCATGTCACAACTACTGAAGCCCACGCACCTAGAGCCCATGCTCCACAACAAGAAAAGCCACCAGAGTGAGAAACCTGCGCACCGCAAGGAAAAGTAGCCCCTGCTCACCACAACTAGAGAAAGCCCACGCACAGCAACAGACCCAACGTAGCCAAAAATAAATAAATACATCTATTAAAAAAATACATCAATATATAAAATTAAGACTGGGGCTTCCCTGGTGGCTCAGTGGTTGAGAGTCCACCTGCCGATGCAGGGGACACGGGTTCGTGCCCGGTCCGGGAAGATCCCACATGCCGCGGAGCGGCTGGGCCCGTGAGCCATGGCCGCTGAGCCTGCGCATCTGGAGCCTGTGCTCCACAACGGGAGAGGCCACAACAGTGAGAGGCCCGCGTACCGCAAAAAAAAACAAAAACAAAAACAAAAACCTGAATACCTCTAGGACCTACTGTATAGCACAGGGAACTATACTCAATATTTTGTAATAACCTATAAGGGAAAATAATCTGAAAAAGAATATAGATAGATAGATAAAAATAACTGAATCACTTCGCTGTACACCTGAAACTAACACATTGTAAATCAACTATACTTCAATTTAAAAAAAAAACCCTGAATACTTCTTAAAAAAGAAGGGTTGTTCCCCATTCCCCAGGAACAACTACTGTTAAGAGTTTGGTGGGTACTTTTTAGACCTTTTAAAATCCACATACAAACGCATATATTTAGTTAACTACCTCTCTAAGTTCTTCTCCTATGAATCTCTTCTTCACTCACTCTGCTTCAGCCACTCTGCCCTCCTCACCTTCTTCTCCAACACATCAGGCACACTGAAGTGTGCTCCTAACCCTAACCCTAACCCTAACCCCCAGGACTCTGCCTTTCCTATTCCCACTACCCAAATCTTCTTTTCCCAGTTATGCTCATGTCTTGCCTTGCCCTCTCACCTCCATCAGATCATTACTCAAATGTCACTTTTCAGTGAGCTTTTCCCTCACCATCCTCTCCAACACTGGGCTCCTTGTACAACACTCTCTACCCCTTTATCTGCATATTTCATCTCTTCACATACTATATATTTGACTAATTTCATTCATCGTCTGCCTCCCTCCAGTGGAGGGCAAGCTCCACGAGGACAGGGCTTTTTGTCTGTTTTGATTCCTGCTAAATCCCTAGATCTTAGAACAATGCCTGACACATAGAAGGTACTCAATATATTTGTGGCATAAGTTAATTCACATTTATTTTTAGAAATATTGCAATATATTGTATGTACAGTTTGACAACTTTTTTTCCACTCAAAGGTATGTCATAGATATCTTTCCATTTTGGTATTTAAAGACATTTCTCATTCTTTTTAACAACTACATAGTTTTCCTTATAAAACAAGTACTTTAACCATATGTCTTTTTTTTTTAACATCTTTATTGGAATATAATTACTTTACAATGGTGTGTTAGTTTCTGCTTTATAACAAAGGGAGTCAGCTATACGTATACATATATCCCCATAATCCCCTCCCTCTTGCATCTCCCTCCCATCCTCCCTATGCCACCCCTCTAGGTGGTAACAAAGCACTGAGTTGATCTCCCTGTGCTATGCGGCTGCTTCCCACTAGCTATTTTACATTTGGTAGTGTATATAAGTCCACGCCACTCTCTCACTTAGTCCCAGCATACCCTTCCCCTTCCCCGTGTCCTCAAGGCCATTCTCTACACCTGGGTCTTTATTCCTGTCCTGTCCCTAGGTTCTTCAGAACCTTTTTTTTTTTCTTTTTTTAGATTCCACATATATGTGTTAGCATACGGTATTTGTTTTTCTCTTTCTGGCTTACTTCACTCTGTATGACAGTCTCTAGGTCCATCCACCTCACTACAAATAACTCAATTTCGTTTCTTTTTATGGCTGAATAATATCCCATTGTATGTATGTGCCACATCTTCTTTATCCATTCATCTGTTGATGGACACTTAGGTTGCTCCCATGTCCTGGCTATTGTAAATAGAGCTGCAATGAACATTGTGGCACATGACTCTTTTGGAATTATGGTTTTCTCAGGGTATATGCCCAGTAGTGGGATTGCTGGGTCATATGGTAGTTCTATTTTTAGTGTTTTGAGGAACCTCCATACTGTTCTCCATAGTGGCTGTACCAATTTACATTCCCACCAACAGTGCAAGAGGGTTCCTTTTTCTCCACACCCTCTCCAGCATTTATTGTTTGTAGATTTTTTGATGATGGCCATTCTGACTTAACCATATGTCTTTTGATGGACATATAATTTTGCCTCAACTTTTTTGTATATAAAATAATGCTACAATGAATGGCCCTGTTCATATATGCTCTTTGGATCCTTTTAATAACAAAATAAAGTTCAGGCTATTAGACATTGCTTTTTGGCCAAGCTTTCATATATATACAATCTGTAATGTGCTGCATTTTTTTGTGTGTGTGACTAAGTATATGTATAACCATTTATGAAATACCACATTATTTCTTTTTTTGTGTGTGTGTTACACGGGCCTCTCACTGTTGTGGCCTCTCCCGCTGAGGAGCACAGCCTCCGGAGGTGCAGGCTCAGTGACCATGGCTTATGGGCCCAGCCGCTCTGCAGCACGTGGGATCCTCCCGGACCGGGGCACGAACCCGTGTCCCCTGCATCGGCAGGCAGACTCCCAACCACTGCGCCACCAGGGAAGCCCACATTATTTCTTTATTGTTAGTTTATTAGTGAGCTAGTAATTCTTATTCTTTAAATTCATCAAATAGTCTAAGTATCTGAATCTCCAGTAAGAGATAAGATATTCAAAGAAATGAATGGCTGGACTTCCCTGGTGGTGCAGTGGATGAGAACCCGCCTACCAATGCAGGGGACACGGGTTCGAGCCCTGGTCCAGGAAGACCCTACATGCCGTGGAGCAACTAAGCCCGTGCACCACAACTACTGAGCCCGTGCACCACAAGCCTGTGCTCCACAACAAAAGAAGCCACTGCAATGAGAAGCCCTCACCACAACGAAAAATAGCCCCCGCTCGCTGCAACTAGAGGAAGCCCGTGCGCAGCAATGAAGACCCAATGCAGCCAAAAATAAATAAATAAAATTAATGAATTAAAAAAAAAAAAGAAATGAATGACAGTCAAAAGGGGTTGCAGAAAGGAATTTAGTAAAGGAATTGTTCCCAAAACTGCAGACAGGGTTAAGGAAAACCAACAAGATTCAGTGAAGCACCAGAGGGCTGGCAACAGTGGGAAGCTGTTACCAGTTTTAGCTGAAGGGGAAATAGTAGGAATGACTACTGGAACCTAGTGAGACCTGCAGCTGAGGAGAGAACCACTCACTAGGAGCTGTGTTCTCAAGTAGAATTATGTAGTCACTGCTG
The DNA here is from genome assembly GCF_008692025.1 of Phocoena sinus. Classification (NCBI taxonomy): domain Eukaryota; kingdom Metazoa; phylum Chordata; class Mammalia; order Artiodactyla; family Phocoenidae; genus Phocoena; species Phocoena sinus. The sequence goes on along the minus strand of NC_045772.1, from coordinate 28,448,803 downwards.
AACAACAGCCTAGCAGAGAGAGCTGGGAGGAATAAAGACCTGGACCTCTTTCTCTTCCTACCCTTCAAGTTCTGACTAGAGGCTGCCATTGGCTGGGCCCAACCAGAAGCCATGGGACAAGGAAGCCCTGTTAAGCAGACCATAGACTATCAGGCCTCTGGACCAGAGCAGAGCAGAAAACAGTAGGGAGTGGAACAGGGGGACAAACAGAAAATACCTAGCACCACTAGTTTCTCTTTTAGTTTTACTTCCTACCTCCACATTTGATTAGCTTGATGGACATAACCAAGGGGTTCTAATACCAATGTGTCCATAGTAGATGGCACTGCCTATGAATACAGAATATTCAGGGACAGATTGCTAAAGGCACCAGAATTTAGGCTCACAGAGAAGAAAGTAGCTGTGAGCACTAACTGAAATGCTCTAATGGTGCAAATGATAGCATCCTTTAGAGTGCCCACCTACTACTAATTTTTTTTTTTTTTTCGGTATGCGGGCCTCTCACTGTTGTGGCCTCTCCCGCTGTGGAGCACAGGCTCCGGACGTGCAGGTTCAGCGGCCATGGCTCACGGGTCCAGCCGCTCTGCAGCATGCAGGATCTTCCCGGACTGGGGCACGAACCCATGTCCCCTGCATCAGTAGGTGGACTCTCAACCACTGCACCACCAGGGAAGCCCTACTACTAATTTTTAAAGCATGACTTTGGAACCAGATAATCGCAGGATTGAATCCCTACTTCTGGGTTTTGCTAGCCATGTGAACTTGGTCTTAGACCTGTGCTGTCCAATATGGTAGCCACTAACCACACTGGCTATTTAATGTATATTTACATAAACTTAAATAAAATTAAAAATTTAAAGTACAGTTTAAATAAATAAAATTTAGAATTTAGTTCCTCATTTGCTCTTGCCACATTTCAAGAGCTCAATAACTAATGTGCCTAGTGGATGCTGAATTGGACGGCTATAGGAATGGCAACAGCAACAACATTAAAACAGCAACATAATTGCGTTGTATCATATCCCTGATAGATAATTCTGGTGATATCGTTGCACAAGGCGCTTTGCCAACGTGTTGAGGCTGCCAGGCCTTAACAATGATCACACAGCTGTTGCTGATGAAGGCTGTGTGTCATTGAGCTGAGAGGCTCCTTGTTATGAAAGATCCCCAGCGTTGCTAGGAACTGGTTAGCAGGCTTCCATCTTGCAAGTGTGGTCATGCATGCCTTTGTTGAAAATACTGCTCTATCCCGAGACATTTTGTCCTTAATCTTTTGAATATGATACGATTCCTAATTTTTTCTGGTGGTTTGGAATGGCATGCTTTGTCAACATATTTTTCTCACAGAATCTGATTTGTTTTCCCTGTATCTACAGGGAAGATGTGGCTCAATCTTCTGTAGGAATTCTATCAGCCTAAGCTTATACCCAGTCATCCTATTGCCTCTCTATATCATGTCCAATGCCCAGTCTGAATTCATATTTTAATACGATTGTTCAGGTATAATGTAGTCTAATCTACAGAATATACTAGTGATTTGAGAGAATTGGTTTTATAATCTCCAGAATGGATGTTCTATTCCTTAAGTGGAGTGAGGAAACTATTGGTCAGCAACCAAACATAACTCATTTCCTTCCAGTTTTCTCCATTACCATGTCTCCATCTCCATATTCCAAACCACCACTATCTTTTGTCCTCCTATAATCAATTTTCCACCCGGCTTAAAACATACAATAGCTTCCTGATGCACTTACAAAAGAATCTAAATGCCTGTCCATCGTCTTTTATTTTCTTCATAGAATTTACTTCTATCTGTAATTATTTATTTGATCTCCTGTTTATTTTCTATCTGCCTTCTGCCCGCCTCATCTCTCTGGATGTAAGCTCCACGTGAGCTTATTGAATTGCTCCTTGCCTGTTCACTGAACATCATCTCAGAACTTGGAAAAGTGCCTGGCACAGAGTAGAAGCTTTCAAAAGACTTCAAGGCTATCCTCGGGCAGGATGTAAAGAGTAAGCCACAAACTTCTAAATTACAATCTAGCATCATTGCTAGATGTTAACTACATTCCAATGTCTTTCTCCAAAAGTCCCATATACTTAAAGGGATTCTTATTTTATGTTTTTATGTTTGTGCCATGGCCCCTGGGGCAGGGGAGGGAGGGGTCTGATGAATCCTATGGACTCCTTTTCCAAATAATGTGTAAATGCGCATGCACGTGCGTACACACACACACACACACACACACACACACACACACACACGGATTACAAAGGAAACCAATTATGCTGATATATAGTTATCAAAATAGTTTTTAAAAACTTCATATTTGTGACATAGTAATAGATGTGCTTCTTTTTCACTGTGTTAAAGAACAAGATCTAATGGAGGGTCTGAAATGATTTATTTTGAGGATAGAGAAGTTCAAAAGTTATGTTTTGAGATGCCTCTAACAATTGCAGTGAGATATGAAAACAGCTATGATTTCTATTGTTGACAAAGTTGCAGGTACTGATAACAATTCTGGGATTTGTGGCCCCTTAATTTTAGAAATGGCTAAATTTCAATTAGAGGTTAGTAAAAACACAGATGTAATTTTTTTCCCTTTCAAGTTCACAGACCCCCTTACTTTTACACACAGATCTTCGTGAATCCCTGGACCCCAGGTGAAGAGAATGGAACTAGATGATGAGAAACAGCATGTGCTCAGGAGGGCATGCATGTGAATCTTGGCTGTAAGTGTATTCTCAGCCATGGAAGTCACCTTGGATACCATCTGCAGCCTCAAATGAGGTCCTAGGCCTTTTTTCAGCCACTGGTATTATTTATTTATATATTTATATTTAAAAATATTGAAAAACACACAAAAAAATATACTCACCTGTTATTCCGCCATTAAAAAATAAATATAAAGCAAGAAATGAGACTCACTCTCTTCCCTACCAATCCTACCTCCCAAAGATAATCACTGTTAAGAATTTGGTGAATACCACACCTGATTTTTAACGTGTGTGTGTGTACATGTGTGTGCATGGGTACCAAACCTATATATTCACAGGAATGTTGAACAAATTTGTCTGCAGCTGGATTTTTTTTCACATAATACTATACTCTGGACATTTAAAAAAATTATATTTCATTTACTTAATGATCTTTGATATTCCATTGTATGAATGCACCACATTTATTGAAATTTTCTAATAAGCTCTTTTATTTGTCACTACAAATAATGCTACAATGAATATCCTGTATACATATTTTTATGTATTCTTCCTAATATTGTACAAAATTGGTTCTAGATGCGGAATTGCTAGGTCAAGGAGTATACTTATTTTAGATTTTAGTATAGATTACAAATTAGTCAGCAAAAAGGAATCTAATTTTCACACTCCAATGAGAGTGTCCATTTCTTCACACTCTTACCAAAATGGAATGAATGTGTGTGTGTGTGTGTGTGTGTGTGTAATTTTTGTCAGTTTGATGGGTGAAACTGTTAGCTCACTGCTTTAGTTTATTGACTGTTCCTTGAATACTAGTGAAGTTAGGTATCTCTTCATAGCTTTATATTTCTTCTTCTGAATTCATAATTTGGTCTCTGAATTCACACTCTTCACTAGTATTTTATATGAGGTATTTATCTTTTACATATTAATTTGTAGATGCTCTTTTTATATTGAAGATAATAACCTTTTATCAGTAGCGGGTGCTACAAATACTTTTTCCCAGGCTTTGCTTGTCTTCCTTCATATATATAAGCATGTACATTTATGAATAGGTGGTCACCAAGGAAATCTGATACAAGAATAAGTCTAAATTAAGTGACTTCACTTTAAAAATAGACCAAAATGGGGACTTCCTTGGTGGCACAGCGGTTAAGAATCCGTCTGCCAATGCAGGGGACACGAGTTTGATCCCTGGTCTGGGAAGATACCACGTGCTGAGGAGCAGCTAAGCCTGCGCAGCACAACTACTGAGCCTGTGCTCTGGAGCCTGCAAGCCGCAACTACTGAGCCCGTGTGCTACAACTATGAAGCCCGCGCACCTAGAGCCTGTGCTCCACAACAAGAGAAGCCACTGCAACAAGAAGCCTGCACACCACAATGAAGAGTTGCCCCCGCTTGCCGCAACTAGAGAAAGCCCTCACGCAGCAACAAAGACCCAATGCAGCCAAAAATAAACAAACAAACAAATTTTAAAATAAATAAATAAAATAAAAATAGACCAAAATGTCATGGTAAATACATTTTAAAGTTGATTTAGTCTTTATCTTTAAAATAAAATAACAATAAGGAATTAAGGTGATTTTTATCTGATATTAAGTTTAATTCTAAAAATTAGCTGATTTTAGAACATTCAAAGAAAATTAGTTTATTTTGATAGTGGGTAAGGTGTAAGTCAGATTGTATTCTAGCACTTTAAAAAGTCCTCCACAGCGTGTTTTCCCACTATGATCATAAACAGGATCTATTTTGTAAAAATATTAGTTTTACTCTTTTGCCTAAGGACCTCTATAGTAGTTGTTAACTGATCCAACTCTTCTGGATCCTCATTTGTCAGCAACTTTGCTTATAATTCAAGCAATTCTCCAACGTCATTGTAATCATTTCACAAAATCCTGAAACATTTATAAGATTTGTAACTTCACTTAGCAATCAGTTTGTTTAGAATTTGAATTGTTTATTCATTCTCTGCAACATCAGACAATAATTAGTTTATTGACATAATGGACAGAAGTAGGTATTAGTACTAATCAGGGAAGGAGTGGGGGCATTAATATTTATTAGGGGGCATTTTTGTATCATGACAACTTTGACTTCTGCTGAAACTGAAGGGACCTGGATAATAAACTTTCTGAGAACTAACATCCTTAAGGCCAAATCTGTACTTTTATAATTTTTTTTTTCCACTATGCCTTCTGGGTTTCCTGTCTTGTTTAGAAGTTTTCCTCAGTCTGATAATAATATTTCACTATTTAGTTTTTCCAGTGGCTTTTATTGTTCTGCCTTTTACAATTAGATATTTACCCAATCTGGGATTTAACTGCAAAATATCTATGAAACTTTGTTATCTTTTATTCAAAGAATAACTAATTTTCTCAATACGTTTTTGAATAAAATTTTTGATAGCAAATTTTGGATTTTATACACCAGCAAAGTCTAAATAGTTGTGAAGCTGACATATAGTTGTCAATTCTTAGTTTATCCAAGTAGGGATTTTAAAACCAGCATTATTACCATCTATAACCTCCACCATTTCACATGAATGACTCCAAGAAGTGGAATTTCAGAATTAAAATAGCTTAGAGTTATTAAAACTCCCTACCTTAATCTTATTTTTCCTCATTTCACAGTGAATGGGTAAGAATTTGATCACAGAGTGGAATCAGTGTGGGGACCAGTAAGTGGAATCAACTACTTTAAATAGTAACTGAACTCTTTGATTGGTTTAAATGTACAAACACTAATCCTTAGCTAGGGAGGCCATTGTAACCCCTGCATCTCAGAGCAGACAGAACCCCACCCATATCCCTCATCACACTGTAAAGATTCTGAAGCTCTGAGCGTGACCACATTACTGCAAGAAATGAAAAGCTGAAATGGATGGGACTCGTGGGGAATCACATAGAAGGCAGTTTCAATGGAAAGCACCTAATACTCAGCACAGTTCACAAAACCCAATTATGAACAATTGGTTGTGCTGAACGCGGCCAGTCCCAACACAGTCTGATGTGATGAGGAGGTCATTAGAAATCTCTAGTTGCTCAAATAAAGGAAACGGCTGAAACAAGAAGAATCAAGTATCGCTAGCATTTATTGTCGAGGATTATGTTGTTGGATGATAAATTGTTGAAAATTTGTATTTGGTGATTTTTCTGTACCTCTATACACATTTATATAAATTATTTCGCCCCATAACTAGGATGATTACATCAATGCAGTGATGAGATTTGAATGTCAGTTGACATGTTCCTTTATCGCTAAGTCTGGCTGTGTAAGCTACTTATTTACATAGTAGTGCTGAATAGCACTTGTAAAGCTATCATTTTATTCATCTCAAGTTCTCTGTTATCCAAATAAAAACAAATTTCCTTAGGCATCAGTTTGGGAATGTTGCCTTTGAAATCTAATAGTAAACCGGTTGCCTCAGCATCTGTGGAGCTCAACTCATTCCATCACCTTCCATAATTATAATTCTCCATTTGGACTCTTAGAAATGTAGTGATGGGGAGAAAATCACAATGAGAAAAGAGATGACTGATCAAAGAATTCATGGAAATTCAAAGAAAAATTCCTACAAAAGGAATTTTTATATCTTTTCTCCTTTTCTTTTCTCGGTCTGAACAGGTGTTGCATTTTGCAGAATAGTATGTTTTTTAAAAAGTTGCCTATAAGGTGAATTTCTATATAGCGAATCATAGTTGTCTATTGATGTCTATAAAATTAAAGGTATGTTTTTCAGGTGGAAAATATCGACTCCCCCCCCCCGCATTAAAACTTATACATGCATCACACATGTATTTTAAAAGCAAAACCTAAAAAACTTTAAATAAAACATGAGGAATGACTCCAAGAATAAATTACAGAATGAAAACACAAAGGAACTTGAGTTGTTTTGCATTTGGAATAAGAAGCCTGAGGATTTAAAAGAAAAATAACAAAAACATCCTACTGAACAGAACATGCCAGGGGCAGAGCTGAACAGTCTTATGAAAGACATTTTTCATTATTAACCAGAGTATGCTTGTGTGTACAAGATGACAAAATAATCAAGTGGAGAGTGAATAATTCAGCTCACCAACAGGTTGTTTCGTGTTGAACTGATGCAATGCCAAGCAGTTAGTTGGGATATTTTCCCCCTTGGAACATACGTCTAAACAAATACTCTTAAAGGAAGAAAGCAGCTGAATTTCTGAGCATAGATTCTGAAAGCCTGGATTGTGTGCCTGGCTTTGTCTCTCTGGGTAAATTACTTTGAGTTTCTGAATCTCCATTTCCTGATCTGGAAATGGAGGACATGACCACCTCAAAGAGCTATAAGGATAAAATTAGAGAATGTGCATAAAAGTATCTGGTAAATAATATATACTCAATACAGGGCTCAGAGATGGTCCATGCACTTGTCTTTTATTGTGTATTCCACATAATTTTCCATAGTTCGTTTTCTATATTAAGCTAACAGTTTACATATGACCTACAAGGAGAACCATGATATATTCAGAAAATGAACCTTCTCAGTGATAAGCCAAGGTGTGTCCTCAGATCAATAAGAAAGCTTGGATACCACTAGGATAGATTCAACTACCAAATCATTTTTAATCATTCACTAATTCACTCCCCAAAACATGTACTTGTTGACTACCCTGTGCCACACACATGCTAGGGCTGACTGGGCAGGCCCCTGTCCTCTACACCCTTATAATCTGTTTGGGAAGAAAGGTGATATGTAACACACTTTAGTGAAATGTCATTAAGGCTATAGTAGAGGTTGGAATAAAGTATAAGAGGAAGAAATTTGTAACATCTTGAGAAGTGTTACATGGAGGCTGATATTTAACAATTTAATAAATGCTTTCATTTACGATTAAAAAAATACATTCAGCTATCATGGAATCATCTTGCTATCCCTGTATGTGTGTGCACATGCATGCATGCGTGCGTGCATGTGTGTGTGTGTGTGTTCATTTTTATAATTTCTTTTTTACGCTGGATAATTCAGAAGGTCTTTCTGGAAGCTCGATGTTCACTGACTTAACTCCCACATGAGCACTGATGCTAGCTTTTGTATCAGAGAAAAAAGACAGAAGAGGGCTTCCCTGGTGGTGCAGTGGTTAGGAGTCCGCCTGCCAATGCAGGGGGCACGGGTTCAGGCCCTGGTCCGGGAAGATCCCACATGCCACAGAGCAGCTGGGCCCATGCACCACAACTACTGAGCCTGTGTTCTAGAGCTCGTGAGCCACAACTACTGAGCCTGTGTGCCACAACTACTGAAGCCCGTGTGTCTACAGCCCATGCTCTGCAACAGGAGAGGCCACCGCAATGAGAAGCCTGCGCACCACAATGAAAGAGTGGCCCCTGCTCGCCACAACTGGAGGGAGCCCGTGCACAGCAATGAAGACCCAAAGCAGCCATAAATAAATAAATAAATAAAAGACAGTAAAGCAGCTAATGGAATCCTTTCTTTCAAATACTACTTTGATATGACTCATCTTGCTGTTTGGTCTAATAATGCAGCTCTGTGCTGACCATGCTAGTTAATTTCTACAGCTTAGAGGACTGCTTTTCAGTGCAAAGGAAAACTAAAACAGAGTATCAGCTGTGGTGTATAATCTATATATAATCTCTATTTCTATATTTTTATGGCTTGACATTTAGAATAAACCACAACTGTCAACTCCCCAGACCCCCAGATCATGATTACCTGGAATATCTGATTCTCTGAGAATTTCTAAGCTTTTTTTATCTGCTTTTACACAAATTTACTTGCTAAGGAGATTTCATAAAAAGCAATTTAACTCTGGGCCTCTTAAGGGTGTGTGTGTGTGTGTGTGTGTGTGTGTGTGTGTGTGTGTGTGTGTATATATATATATATATATATATATATATATAGTGAAAGAAAGGCATTCAATTTTCAGTTTTCTCCCCACCAGTAAAACTTTATCTGGTTTTACATTTGATCCATGGAGATTCTAAAGGCAGTGTTCTACAGAAATGATTTTATTGTACCATCACATTGTTTGCATCTGGGCTTGCCCTGCAGCACAGGTGTGAGATCATGTATGGTATGGAGGGGCAGAGGGTAGTGGGAAGGGAAGCAGTGGGTGAATATCAGAACCGTCAGGAAGCTTTTCCAAAGTGTGCATCCCTGGTTCACCTCCCTCCTCATCTCAATCAGTCAGTTGCAGAACTAGTGATCAAATGAGCTAAAACGGCCAGGGAGTATGTTCTTATAGAGGGCATAGGGGCTTAAACCATTCAGGTACACACATTACACATCTTGTCAAGGATGGTGGAAGACATTACAGACATTACTGGGGGGTGGAAGTGAAGTTCAGGAATGTGAAAGAATACCTATTAATTTGTTGGTGTGGATTTTTATCACCAAGGAAAGCTTTAGTTACCATTTACATAAGAACCATGAACAGCCAGCCAGGAAACTTCTGAACCAACTTGAGTCATCGTACTTAGCAGTTAATTAAAGTTCCCTTATGAATGCGAAAGAAATAAGTTCACACAAATATGTTGGTAATACCTTCCATACGGGTATCTGCCCACATTGTTATAAAACTGTTGTTGAAGCTGAATCAACTGATTAAGTCAAATAAACTGGATTATTCCTTGTGCACAATCATGCAGACATGTAAAATGTAAAACTATGATTTGCATAAAAATGTCTTTCCCAGTTGACCATTGCTATGGTTAACTGGTGCTTGTTGCTGTAGGATCTTTGGAGCAGGTTTAGCAGAGGCATCTGGAAAATGTAAGGCCATGGGTGATGTAAGGGGGAAGTGGTTCATTGGCTCCCACCCCATATTGGTCAAGGGTGAACTCACGGGCATTAGCTCCCAGGTACTTTTGGATTATGCAAGCATGAGTGGCATGGTTTCCCACAAATGTCCTAAGCTAAGTATCAGAGAGTTGAGATGAGGTACTGCCAGCTTGCACCTGCTAAAGCTGGTCAAAGCTTCATAGAGATAGTTATTGCATCTGTGGTTAGATAAGAGGTAGGATTGAAAGGACTTAAAATCCACATGAGAGTTGCCCGGTGCATTGAAAAATAGAACATCTTTTAAAGCTAAAACAAAGCTTTTTCACAGTGCATATATTCAGTACCCAGAACAACAATGGGACGTTGAATGGAGAACCTTTAATAAATAGAAAGCATGGGAAATGCATTTAGAGTAAAAAATGACAGGTCCTAAATCTGACACTTTCTAGCATTATGAACTTAGACCAGTTACATTCAATTTTGCTGAGCCTCAGTTTCCTGATCTCCAAAGACAGGGATAAGTGATATTTTTCTCATGGGATTCTTGAATGCTAAATGAGATGCTAAATGTAGTAGCATGGTTAGCATTTCAGAAAACGGGCACTCCTAATAATAATTATTAGCATTCAATCAAAGTCAGCACACAAGGCAACTTGGAGGGACCATGCCATGATTAGGGGCTGTAGATTTCAGTCAGCCAGGACCAGGGTAGGGAAAGAACAAAGGTGGCAACAGCTGGTGGGAACTAGTGGAAGAGCTTTTCTGGATCCTAGGGAACTTTAGATTATGCAGAACAATGAAAACCAAGTCGGGAGTTGGGAGTGTCAGAAATCACACTGAGACCAGAAGTCAAGTGTGGTGACGTCTGACCCAAATCTAGGAAACAGAATGCTCAGAAGGTGGAGGTCAAGTCCTGTCAAGGGTCAAAGGCAGGCAAATGGTTGTGCCAGCACACATGTTGCTCCATTACAGGCCTTCCTTGTCAGGAAGCTTGCCATTGCATTTCCTGCCATGCTGAAAACAAATAGCTAACTTCCAAGGTGTGGTCAGCCAAAAGTCTGAGAGATCAAAGATACACAGTCCTGCAAATGGCTAGATTATGCAGCAGTTAACAGGAAAAGTTCTAAACAAAACATCTGTATTATGTACTTATCCCAAGAAGTTATGCACTTTTTCCCAAAGATGTCTATAACTTAAGGAGTTCTTATTTACTATTTACAAGGTGTGACAAATTTTTCTGATTTTTTTGAACTTCCTGTATCTTTCTGCCCTGGCCCTGTGCCTTTAGATTGGTATTGTGACCAGAATTCAGTTAAAATAAGCTCTTTAACCTCATGCTTGTGAATGTCTTAACATGTTTTACATTGATCCACAATTCACTGATTCCAAACGTCCATCCATCCATCTACCCACACATCCATCTATCCGTCCACCTGTCTTAGTCCATTGGGCCTCTAATAGAATATATAGTAAAATACAATAGACCGGGTGGCTTAAACAACAGACATTTATTTCTTATAGCTCTGGAGGCTGGGAAGTCCAAGATCAAGGTGTTGACAGATTCCATGTCTGGTGAGGGCCTGTTTCCTGGTTCATAGATGGCCATTCTCTTGATGTGTGTCTTCACATGGTGGAAGGGTCAAGGGAGCTGTCTGGGGTCTCTTTTATAAGAGCACTAATACCAGTTATGAGGACTCTACCCTTATAACCTAAGTGTCTCCCAAACACTTACCTCCAAATACCATCACATTGGGGATTAGGTTTCAACATATTAATTTTGGGGGGACACAAGCATTCAGTCAGCACCATCCATCTATTCATACATTCATTTATTCATTCAACTATTCAATAATCCAATAATTTAATCATTGAACTAGAAAATATTGATTATATGCTTTCTAAATTACTGTTGCAAAGGGTTATAAGAGTATCTGGCAAATAGTATAAAGTGCAGGGGTGCCTCATGCATTTGTCTGTTAGAGTACGCTGTATATTTTATAAATTTTCCATACTTTGGTTTCAATTTTAAGCTAATAGGTTACATGTGACATGTAAGTAGGTAAGTGTGTGGTACTATCTCACTGAGGTTTTAATTTCATTTAAAGGCTAATGATGTTGAACATCTTTTCATGTGCTTAATTGCTTTCTGTATACTCTCTCTGTGAAAAGTCTTGTCGTTTGCTCATTTTCTAACTGGATTATTGTTTTTTTTACTATTGAGTTTTGAAAGTTCTTTATATATTCTAGATACTTGTCCTTTAGATGGGTGGTTTGCAAATATTTTCTGCCTGTCTGTATCCTGTCTTTTCATCCTCTTAATAGGATTTTTCACAGTGCAAAAAGTATGATTTTGATTAAGTCTAATTAAGTTTACATAATCAATTTTCATGGATTTTCTTTTATGGATTTTGCCTTTGATGTCAAATCTAAGAATTCTTTGCCTAGCTCTAGATCCTAAAGAATCTCTCATTGCTTTTCTAAAAGTTTTTAAGTTTTATTTTTTACATTTAAGTCTATGATCCATGTAGAGTCAATTTTTGTATAAGATGTAAGACAGGTTGAGGTTCAGTTTTTGTCTATGGATGTCCAGTTGCTCCAGCTCTATTTGTTGAAAATGCTATCTTTCCTTCATTAAATTGCTTCTGCACCTTTCTCAAAAATTAGTTGGGCATATTTTCGTGGTTTACTTCTGGGTTCCTTCTCTATTCTGTCCCACTGATGTATGTGTCTATCCCTCTGTCAGTACCATATATTCTGATTATTGAAGTTTATGATACGTCTTCTAATCAAGTACATGATTACTCCTACTTTATTCTTTTTGTTTTTTTTTTGGCCACACCATGCAGCTTGCGGGATCTTAGTTCCCTGACCAGCTATATCTATAGAACTCTTGCTGGGATTTTATCTTTCCTACGTTGAATCTTTTAATACATGAATATGGTATGCCTCTCCATTTAAATAGGTCTTCTTTGATTTCTTTTGTCACCATTTTGTAGTTTTTAGCATATAAATCTTATGTACATTCTATTAGATTTACACCTAAGTACATCATTTTTTGATTAATTGTATATAGTACCGTATTTTTAGTCTGGTGTTTATGTGTTCATTACTAGTATGTAGAAATACAATTTTTTTTTTTTTGGTATGCTTTTTGAATCCTGCACCTTGAGAAACTTACCTATTAGATCTAGGAAGTTTTATTTCTTCCTTTCTGAGCTATATGCCCTTTATTACCTGTTTAAAATGTAATTAGCTTAAATATTTCCTCAATATACATTTAGAACCATATGAGACATTGTTATAATTTTTGCTCCAACCATCAAACATAATTTAGAAAACTAAAAGAAGTCTATTGTATTTAATCTTATTATTGCTAATCATGTTCTTTCTTCCTTCCCAACATTCCAGGGTCCATCTTTTATCATTTCCTTTCCATTTAGTGAATTTTCCCCAGCCATTTTTTGTTTAAGGAAGTTCTGCTGGTGATAAATTCTCTTATTTTTTCTTCATCTGAGAATTTCTTGATTTCCCTTTCATTTCTAAAAGATATTTTCACTGGATATGGGATTCTGCAGTGGCAGTTCTTTAATTTCAGCACTTGAAAAAATGCTGTACTACTTCCTTCTGTCATATATCTGATGCAAAATCCACTCTTATTCAAGTTGTTTTCCCCTTGTAGGTAAGGTACTGTTTCTCTCTCACTGCTTTCAAGATTGTTCTTTGTCTTTAGTATTTAGTAATTTGACTATGATGCATCTTTAAGGCACATTTTTGTGTTTCTTTGGATTTATCCTGTTTGTGGTTAGCTCAGCTTCTTTAATCTGTAGGTTATGTCCTTTGGAAGTTTCAGCCATGGTATCTGAGCACTTCTTCAGCTCCATATTCTTTCTCCTCTCCTTCCAGGACTCCAAGGACATGATATTAGATCTTTTGGTATTAGTTTTACATGTTCCTAAGACCCTTGTTCATTCTGTTCCCAGTATATTATTTCTTTGTTCTTTATATATTTTTTAAGAGAGAATATTATTCAAAAGTCAAAAGGTAAAATATTTCAAATCCTTCCTGATTAGTGACATTAGAAAGCCCTTTAGTCCAGGATGGCTATGAATTTCAGCCCTATCACATGCTAAGCAGTAGATGGGCTTGGATCCCCTATTTTATGGAAGCAGTTGATGCAGTGAGGGTTTAAGCTACACAGCAGAGGACATATAACTATTATTACCAGTATACAAATGAGTAAGATGGGTCTTTGAGAGAGGCAGAGCAATTTGCCAAAATAACACAGCGAATTAATGGTGGAGCTACGATTTGAACCATGGGCACCTATGATCTCCAGCTACAGGATGCAGTATTGACCAAGGTGCCCAGCTGCAGCACACTGAAATCTATTGCAGGCATGCTGTGTAGGGCCATTCCTGGATGACATGGGGCTCTCTGACAGCTCACTTTCCCTTAAGAACTCCTCAAGATCCTTGCCACGCCTCTCCTAGACTTCACAGCAGTCTAAGATGCTTCCACACAACCTCACTGATGTTGGCTCATCCAGCCTATCCCAGCTCCCTCTCCCGTTTTCTCCAATACAGGCATTTCCCTCAAGAAAATCCTTGCATGTTTAATACCAGTTTGGCATCTGTTTCTGGAGGAGCTAAATTAACACAATCAGGTAACCTGATTTAAGAGCCCAAGGTATTGACTACCACTCCATAAGTGGTAGAAAGAAATAAATGCTTCTGAGGAATTATTTAAGATTCCACTGGGGAGATCAAATAAAATAATATATGTGGGAAGATTTTATAATCTCTTAAATTGACTGCAAATGCAAGTTGTCATTATTTACAGTTCACACAGCATAGTTTGCCGTGGACTCTGCCTGCGCTCAGCCACTGGACTAGGTGTGGATGATTTCCAATTTATCAGACAAGCTAATGATCGCTGCTTTGTGAGAACTGCAGACTTATCACTTTAATTTTTATAATACTTATCATAGCCATGATTTATAAGGCATGTTAGTGACATTACACCCTAAGTTGGTTTTTATCCAAATAAACTGGAATTTGGCAACAACTTTGTAAAACTTGATATAATGTGCACCTAGCAATGATCCCATTCATTACCATCCCAGTTATCTAAATTGTCTTTAAACAAGGGTGTGGTGAGTTTTCGGAGAACTGATAATAAACTCCACACTTGTTCTATCTGTTCCACATCAAAGGTAATTGAAAGCTTACCTGTTATTATGTGGCCTCCTCACCTGGGAAGCACGATCCTGAGTGTGAGGAGCTCTTGTTCATTTAGGCCACAAAATGATTTGAATAAATCACTTAGCTATCCTCAATAATTAATATAAAATGATTCTGTTATTACTGTCAAATAGACTCCTGACATTGAACCGTGTCAGAATGAATTAAAGTTTACCAAAATGCCAAGAACATTAAATAGAATATTTCAAAGTGCACTTGGAACAAGAATAAAAACATGAAAAGGATAAGCTGACTTGGGGTAGAGGGTACATGATTAATGCATGACAAAAACAAGTTAAAGTTCTCCCCTCCTATATGTTTTCATCTTTACCTCAAAAAGCAATAGACTGGAAAATATGGGAAATAGAAATTCAGTTTACAGGAGAATCAAAGCCCAAGATAGATGAGCAGATAATAAGAAAGCATGTCACAATTATATGAACTCAAGTCTGGATGAATTACATTCTAAGGTAGTGATAATCATGGAAAATGTTTATTATCAGATTCAGGGTTCTGCTCTAAGTGCTTGATATATACACCCTAACTTAATCCTCACAAAAACCTGGAAAGTAGATGCTATTGTTTTCTCCATTTTTCAGATGGAAAAACTGAGGCCTGGGGAAGCTAAACAGCTTGCCCATGGCAGGGCTGGGATTTGAGCCCAGACAGTCTGACTCTAGAGTCTTCTGGTCAGCATACGGTTCACAGATCAGCAGCATTTTTATTACCTGGATGTGTGTTAGAAATGTGGAATCTCAGACCTATGGAATCAAAATCTGCATTTTAATAAGATCTCCAGGTAATTCTTACACACACTGTATTTTGAGAAGCACTGCGCTAGAGACCATATTCTGCTGCTCAATCATATACTTCGCTATCTCCATCACACTAAAGACCGAATAAATGTGAATGCAGGACATTGTAAATGACCTTTTAGAAATCACAAAGTATGAGAGGGGTAGAAGGAGAGAGGTGATGAACAAACCCCATGGTTTTCAGAAAGAATGTATGAGGGAGGGGGGGGATCAACAGAGTAAAATCCAGTGTAACTGATAGAAATTCTTGGCAAATTCTAAATTAGAGAGCTAAAAGATGATCTCAAGGAACCAATGTGGGTTCACTAAGAAAATGTTCTGTCAAATGAACCTGATTTCCTTTTTGGATGGACATACAGATATCAGGAAAATACCACAATTATATTACACACAAATGTCAGTATCAAGAATGAGTTTTGGTAAAGTCTTTCTTGTTATGCCTGTTGATAACATAAGCATAATCAGTAGCTAATTGAATAACTATATCCAAAGCAGGTTGATTAATAGATCATTGTAGATAAGCAAAAAGGTATTATCCTTTTATTCATTCAAAAAATGTTTACTGAGCATCTTCTAGGTGCTGAGGATACACTGATGAACAAGACAACATTCTGCTCTCATAAAACAACAACTAAACAAATAAAGATAATTACAGATGTTAAATAAAAATAAAGCATACACATTAGCTAGAGTGAGAAGAGGAATATTTCTTAGGTGTTGACATTTGACCCAAGACCTGACTATTAAAGGGGAAGCAGCCACGAGGGGATCTGATGTAAGAGCATTCTAGACCAAAGGACTAGCAATATATGAAGGCCTGGGACTGGCCATGAGCTTGGCATATTGAAAGAATAAGGCAGATAAAGTCTGCAAGGCCAGGTCAGTGCAGCCTTGAAGACCATAGTAAGTGTAAGGGAATTCACTGGAGCATTTTAATTTGGAGCATGATGTGATCTGATTTATGATTCTAAAAGATCAAAGACTGCCATATGGGGAAACAGATTACAATGGGGGAAAAGGGGGACTCTTGTTCTTGATTCAGGTCTCACCATCTTTACTGGAAATTTAGATGAAAACTCTGCAAGGATATAAGATTTCATGACTAAATTTGTACATACAGCTTAGCTAAGGTCTTCTGTGGTAGGTCATAGATTCGCAATGAAATGAGCAGTCTTGAAGTAGCTTCCAAAATTAGCAGATAAAATGTAAAATACTAGAAACACAAAGTTCTGAACTTAGCTTAAAAAAGAAAGTCCCATAGGTTCAGTAAGGGTTGAGAGAGACCTGGTTTAGCTGAGTTTGCAGGGAAAAGGTAAATTTTACTTAACTTTTTGGCCAATTTGAGACAGCATATACTGGTTTTCAAAATCCTAATGGAGTTTTAGGTTGCATGGAAAGACTTAGGTAATGATTCTTAAATTTGAGTAAGTATCAGAATCACTTGAGAAATGAAGCACAGGCACAAACGCACAAGTGTGCTAGGTTGCTTTGGCTTGTGTAATGTTCTGATGATAGCTTGTGGTGCCCCAAAACTGCAGCCAGGAGAGTAAGTCCACAATGTCTGTCATACTGGAAACATACATCACAGATCCAACAGTCATGTCTCAAGGAGGTCAGTGGTATTGGAGAAGTAGATGTTGCGGGTTACAGAGAAGATGTATGGCTTTCAAGAGTGGAGATATTCAAAACCCTTGGAGATTTTTAGATAGGGATGTTCCATGCACAATAAACTGATATTATGATGTCTTAGTGAATCAAATAAATTTGTTGGTACAATTAGTAATATTGCATGGTTGAGGGTCTAAAAATACAAAGACATAGGAATTCAGTGGAAAATAAAAATTTTCAGTGCCCATTGTGGAACCCTGAGGGTAAAGATTTTTTTTTTTTAATGTTCTAAAAATCCAGTGAGAGAGATGGACATGGGGGTTGATAACAGAGATATCCACAGTCTTATAGGGAATAGTAGAGAGGCACAGTCCTTGTTCCATCTGGGAGTTCACAAGAGATTTCCTGTAAGAGATAATGCTTTAGCTGAGTATTAAAGATGAGTCAGACATAATTAGCCTGTGAAGAAGGGTGGGATGAGTGTTCCAGATTGAAGAAATAACTCCCACAGAGGCATGGGGCTGGAAGCAGCAGGGCACATGTAAGGAATTAAAAGGGTATTACAAGAGGAGAAAGGGAAAGGGGCAGTTATTGGGAGAAAACACTGGAGAAGGATGTCAAAGAGGGTCTGAATAAGTAGTTTAGTTCTGTAAAGATGGGGAGATTTTAAGTATTTTAGAGATTATTCAGCAGCTATGTAGTCTTAAATGAGTTAAGACAAGAGGCAGAGGGACTACTTACAAGCAAATCAGGATGACTCTAAGAGCTTGGGTTACAGTAACAGTGGTAGGAATGAAAAGAAAGAGATGCATTGGAAAAAACACTTTTCAGAATATGAAATCAGCATAATTTGGTGATAAATTAAACGTGCATGCATGAGGGTGGGTGGAGATGGAGAAGTTAAGGGTAACTAATTCCAGTGACTGGTGTAGTGTGGTGCCACTAACAGAGCCAAGAAAGAAAACAGAACAGAAAATTTGGGGTGAATTCAGTTTTGGACATGTTGTTTGAGGTGTCTATTCTACATGCAGGTTGAGAGGTCCAGGCTGAAGCTCAGAAGAGAGTATGGGGCTCAGAAGAGGGATATGGATTGGAGGTCATCAACTATAGGTGGTAGTTGAATCCATGAGACTGGAGAAGGTTACTCAGGGGCAGTGGGGAGAGGCCTGGTGAAATCAGTGCACCCACACCTTCCAAATGTATGTCAGATGCCAAGTTAGGGCAAAGTCATGATGGACTCAAGCTGGTTGGGTCTACATAGGGGAGATTGTCATAACATGCTCCCTGCTCAGGGGCTCAAGAAATTGGTTTAGGGAAACAGCAAGTTGCTCAAACACTAAGGAAAATAAATAAAATACCTAGTCCAAAAGACTTGAGCCAGTTATTTCAGGAAATCCCTGAGCTCTATCTCTCAGAGATATAGCTTCATGCCTTTATTTACTTTTCATTGGTCCTCGTTTCATTAAATTATAATGAGATAGGTGGGAAGGTACATGCCCTTTCTCAATGGTGAACGATTTGTCATGGACAGAGTCTAACAACTTGCCCATAGACGGTAAACTGAGAAGCTTCTCCAGACCCAGATCATTAGGAAGGACTTTCCAAGTGCCAAGCAGTTGCTGCTTCTGTTGCTTGTTTCAAGCCCTTAGAAAAGTGCAAATTATCCCAAAAGCCACTGGGCAAATGCCATCTTGCCTGCAGAAGTAGCCTAACTCTGGAGAAGCATCACTTAGGAGACATCAAATTCTCTGAGCTTGTCCACACATGACAGCTTGTGAGGGCCCCTAAGGAAATCAGGGTTATTGAAGAAAATATCACTGGTTGGCATGCAGGTCTGTCTTTCTCACCTCCTATACCTTTTGCTACTAAGCAGATGGTGCTGTGGCACTTGTTAGGAGCCTGGGCCTAATTCAAGAGCCTACATTTGCTTTCACTGAAGCTACTGAATTTGAGGGGACCTGGGGAGAATTAATATACCTCAGTATTCCTCTAACATCTTTTCCCTGTGTGATACATCCATTCTCACCTGCTGTTTTCATATTGTACTCCTTTCATCCCTCTGTCTCATACTGAAAGCCTGCTGTGCTGGAATACTGCCCCTATCATTCTTAACAGGTTGCACACACCATCAGAGTTTGCAAATGGCAGTGCCCTGCTAGTGGAAATCTTTTCCTAAGGCCTCCTTCCCAAATGTTCCAGGCCAGCAGGGGTTAACTAGAGTCTTGCCTGTGAGCCTGTCTCTGGGAAGCTGACTTGTTCCTACTTGTCTGGCTTGGAACTTCTGCAGCCTGTTTCAACAACACCTTTTTTAGTTGAGCAAGGTTCATGGAATAACTGTGAGGGTCATTGCTAGGGAGAAAGTCAAAGCAAGAAGAACAATTAGATGATTAAATTGAAAGATGTTCTTTACTAAACAATTCACCACAGTTCCCAAAGATATTTACACTCTGCCTCTTTTCCAAATTCACTTACAGATCCTCTCCTGCCCTTCAAGCAATTATTCTCCTCAATTCAAGTGTCTGGAAGGAGGCTGGATAGAAAGCAAGGCTCGATTCCTGACCAGAGCTGCTGGATTCTTCAACTACTGACCTCACCTCCAAAAGAATCTTAATAGCCCAATTTAAAGACTTGTCATTAGGTAAAAACCCAATTTAGCACCTTTATTTGTGAGGCAGAAATTCTTTGTACCTTCTTGGTCTAGATTTACAGATAGATAGATAGATAAATAGATAGACAGACAGAGTAATGGTTACTTTTGAGTGTTAACTTGGCTGGCTCATGGTGCCCAGATATTTGGTCAAACATTATTCTGGATGTTTCTGTGAAGGTGTTTTTTGTATGAGATTAGCCTTTAAATCAGTGGGCTTCAAGTAAAGCAGACTGCCCTCCACAATGTGGGAAGTCCTCATCCAATCAGTTGAAGGCCTTAATTGAAGAAAGACTGATGTACCCTGAACAAGCAGCCAGCAGACTGCCTTTGAACTAGAACTGCAACTTTTCCCTGGGTTCCCAGCCTGCTGGCTTACCCCATCAGATTTTGAACTCTCCAAGCTTCCATAATCACATGAGCCAATTCACTAAGATATATCTCTTTTCCTCTTTCTTTGTACACATCCTGCTTTTTGGGTTTCTCTGGAGAACGCTGACTACATGGATAGATAGACAGATACACACATACATACATACACAGATAGATAGATGATAGTTAATACACTTTATAAGTATTGCCATAACACGATTCCCCCAGACAGACAGATAGATAGCAGGACACATGGGTGGAGGGATGGGATGGAAGGTTTTGGGATAAGTTATCTTTTGAGTGTAGACTCAAGGAAAGCCCTGCTTCCTCCCTGTAGATGAAGCTAGAGTTCAATGGGAATAAACATTTGTTTTATGGTTTAAACGATTCATTGTTTTCCCTTCAGTTCTTGTAAGAACACACTGAGTACCTCAGATAAGCCATTCCAGCCCAGCACTGCAGGAGTCCCTCAATGAGGAATATGAACCAAACCCCGTTCAAAAGAAATTATCTCCCTGCCTTTCTGGGACACAATAGCCTGACTTTAACCACTCGCCTTTTTTGGCCTCCATATATCTGTTTGAATAATTATTACTCATCTGCTGGGCCTGTCACAGAATTCCAGCTGTAAATAGCGCTCATCATCACCCCCATCACCACAGTTGGTAATGAAGAGAAATGTGTCGGCTAATGAGGAGAGCGGCCACCATTACAGTAATGAAGAAAAATGGACAGAAATGCCGCAGGAATGGCACCTCCACTATTTCCTGGTGTAATTGGCATGAGGTAATTGCTTTTTTATCCTCCCTGGCTTCACCTCTGCAAACTACTTCCAAATTCCTTACATTCATCACAAAATAGACAATTGAAAGTAGTGTAATAAATTAAAAAGGCAAAGGAGCTCAGCTTTGTGGTACCAGTCTTAAAAGAAGGAAATAAGAACATTTACAGGATTAATAAAAAGGATAATAGGAGGAGGGTGGGGGGGGATCATTCCTTTCTTGTTATTTTTGTCATTAGAGACCAAGCCTTCTTTCAACCACATACAAAGACAGGCTCCAACAGGAATAACTCTGAATGTGTTCTAAACACATATGCTGCGGCCACTACTGCCACTTAAAAGGTTCCCGCTCACATGCAGTAAAATGAAACATGAGGCAGGCCTACTTTCATTCTTCCTGCTGATAAACCCAGGCCTAAGAGCAGCATAGAAATTAGGTCTGCATTTTTTTGGTATCTCATGTAACAAAATGAACCTTGTTAGGGCAATGTGTGTAAGGCATGACAATTTTCTGGTTTGCCCATTTTCAGTGCTTTGCTCTGGTTGGGGCTACTCTGGGTACAGTCCTTGGAAAGATTCTTAAGCTCAGGATTTTACAAAACCGTTAAGAGAATTAAGAACAATGACCAAGCCCCATGGAAAGAATCACGTTCAATTAGTAAAGTTAACTTAGGTATTTTTTATTCTTTTAGGAATACATCTACAAATTCTTTGATATTCCTCTCTTTCCCTTAAGTGTGAATATAGTGAGTGTGGGCTCGATATAGTGACTTGCTTCCAGGGACTAGATTACAGCGGAAGTGATGGTGTGTCACTTCCATATTAGGTTATAAAAAGATGCAGCAAAGGTGAAAACAACCCAAATGTCCCTTCACACGTGAATGGATAAACAAGATGTGTATATACACGGAGTGGAATATTATTCAGCCATAAAGAGGAATGAAATTCTGATACATGCTACAACATGAACGAATCTTGAAAACATTATGCTAAGTGAATAAGCCAGACACAGAGGGACAAATATTATATGATTCCACTTATATGAGGTACCTAGGATAGGCAAATTCATAAAGCAGAAAGTAGAACTGAGATGACCAGAGGTTGGGAGTTAGGCAGATGAAGAACTATTGTTTAATGGGTATACGGGGCTTCTGTTTGGGACGATGAAAAGGTCTGGAAATGGATAGTGGTGATGGCTGCACAACAACTGAATGTACTTAATGTCACTGAATTATATACTTAAAAATGGTTAAAATGATAAACCTATGTTATATATTTTTTACCAAAATATAAAGGACCCCCCAAAAGACTGCACCTTCTGTGTTGAGTGTTCTGCCTCTCTCTCTTTCTGTCTCTTGGACCACTCACTCTGGGAGAAGCCAGCTACTATGTCTTGAGGATACCAAGGCAGCACTATGGAGATGCCCACATGGCAAACAACTAAAATTTCTGGACAACACTAGCGAGAAATTGGCGACTCCAGTGAGCAAGCCTTCTTGGAAACGTCCTCCAGGCCCATCCAAGTCTACAGATGATGCAGCCCTAGCTGATATCTTGACCATAACCTCAAAGGAGACCCTGAGCTAGAACCACCCAGCTAAGTCACTCTGGGATTTCTGACTCTCAGAAACTGTCAGATAATAAATGGTGGTTGTTTTAAGCCACAAAATCTTGGGGTAATTTGTTACACAGCAATAGATATTGAATACAGTATAACTATATATGCACAAATTTACAACAATATTGAATGAGATAAATTCACAATAATATTAGATGATAATAATCATCTAAAACAAGCTTCTGCTTCTTTCTACAAAGCAATTGGGGGCATGCTAGCTACTGAGGTTAAGAAAAATGTCTATGTCCTGATGCCATTCCTTCTCAGGTTCCATATGGTTCCCTCTCCCACATTTGTCTGTGTGGGAATGGGTATTTTTACATCAACTGCATTCTTGGCCTCTGTCTGCAGTAATTCAAAATGCATAGTTCAAGTGCAGAATCTGTATTTCAACTCTAAATCTAGCACTCCAGATACTACTTGGTTACTGCAAAGACACACACTAACTGGGAACTCCACAAACTAACCCCCACTATCTGTTTTCTTCTCTCTCTCACTCTTCTTAAATTCTACCTTTATTCCAGCGATGATGAAAGCAATTTTTATATAGCTCTGGAGTTCGTAATTACAATAACTATCACCAGAAAAGGTCTTCACCACTCACCAATGTCTCTTATAGACTGGATGTGGGCCGTCTACAAGCAGCATATAGGAGGTAAGACCTGGGAAACTGGTTGACCCAGGAATAGTGTTGCCTATCTGACCTTTTGAGGACTCACTCTTTTATTGGGGAACGACCCAAGAAAAAGCGAAAAAAACCAAGCAGAGGTGGCAGGTCACGAGGCAAACAGGAGAAGGATAGGAGGAGACTTCAACAGAGGATCAGTATGGAATAAAGTTAACAAAGATGGAATAGGAAACATGTTATACCATAAAGTCAGGCATCTAAACCATTAATCCATAAGCTCTGACTATGTGACAGGGCATTACTTTGATTGAGTTTGGGCCAGATTCTTAAAGGAGTCAAATTAGGCTAGGAATCAGAAGGACTGACCTCATAAAGATTCCATTCTCTTTCTCTCCCTTGCAAACACCACATGTACATAAGTCATTACATGTTGGCATCATAGGTTCCTTTAAATATTTGTAAAGTGGCATAAAGTAGGAGGCAGAAGATAAGGGCCCTAGGCACTCTTAGAAGATAACCAGATAACTTCAGATATGGCTTTAGTCTCTCCAGGCCTCTGTGTCATCTGTAAAATGAGGTCATTCTACCCAAGACGTTTGGACTGGACCAAACGATCCACTGAAATTCCTTCTAACTCTAAAATCTGCAGTTCTATGGGTTAAATTCTGATGCCCATACACTCCTCCATAAGGTATTCCTAGGGAATCATCCTAGCATGGCTACCTGGACAATTCAAACAGTTTCTCCATCTCCATATTACACATCCTCCAACTCAGAACAGAAGCACAGTTTGTACCCTCAACTCAACATCTCAGTTTTTACCCTGAAAACTCAAGAAATACGAACGGTTTAAGAGTAAACAGTGGGAATTGTGAGCACCTATAGTCAGAGATTTATTTCCAGGGAAGTTTTTACCTTAGATGAAAGATGGCACTCCAAGGGGTGAAAACCTGGCTGAAGATCCATTCGATCAATATGGTAAGCCTGGAACTCAACCTAGGGCAACAAGAGAATGAAACGTGAAACTCAGTTCAGGATATATACAAAGATGGTGCAAAGCTATGAAGAAATTCCAGAGGCCAAACTATGTCAACTTCACTCTAAACCTGGTGGGATATGAGTTTAGCTGGTGCTCGGAACATGTTCTGGGGAAGTGAAACAGCAAGTGATTGCTTTTTTCTTTTTTTTTTGAGTTTTACCATTTCTCGTCAGGTAGAAGAATCCTTGTACCTGAGTTCTCAACCAGTCAATGAAAATCTGCTGGTAAATCTCAAAGCCTGATCTCATAGAGAAGTCAGTGGCCTGGGGGTTGATAGTCTCCCCAGGGAAGAATGAAACATCTGCTGGAAACTCCCCATCTCCATCCCTTGACCTTAAAGCTCTAGAGAAAAGGAAAAGCAGCTTCTCTTGACAAAAAGATTGGGAATCCCTGTTGCCATGTCTTACTGTTTCTTTAAGGCTACCATGGAAATGAAAGATGTTCTCAAGCAAAGATAGGTCAAATCTATTAACAGAGCGGGCGAGGCATCTCCTTCCTGAAAACTGTGGAATAACAGAAAAGAAACTTTTCTGACAAAATGAGCATTTTTGGTTGTTTGATTTTGTTTCACATTTATTTATTGAACAGTAGGGAGAAATAATTTGAATATGAAAATAGCTAGTTATTAGAAGAAGAGGGAATAATTTCAAACATGGACCCCCCTGTAGTTTATACACCATGTAAACTTGCTGCTCCATCCCTCAGCCTTTCCCATCTCCCTTCAGCAATCCTGTTTCCATTCTCTCAGCTCCCAGAGAATCACCAAGAAGCTGAGTTCCAGTAGCACTAGCCTAATACACATTTGATTTTTTTCTCCAGCCGCCAAATGGACCATCTTCCCAGAACTCTTCCCATCATTAGAGGGGAGAAGACGAGTTGAGCAAGTCTTTCTCCAAACTATAGCCACATTTTTATATTAACCTGACACCTGTCATCTGCTTTATTTCCAGGAAGTTCTTCTTAGCGGGAAGGTGGCACTCCAAGGGATTAAAACTTGGCTGAATGTCTATGAGAATTCATTAGATAATATCCAAAAAGCCCTCCAGAGGGCCTTGCTAAATACAACCAAAGATGGTGCAGTGATTTCCTAAACCCAAGATTTCAGGTTTACTTTTGATGTTCCCTGGATACTAGCAGTGTTTGGCTATATAGAGGAAGGAGAAATATTAACCAATTTTTATTCCAGCTGACCTTTTACAGAGACAGGAAGTAATTTTGCTTGAATTCTCCATTTCAGTCTAGGACAGTAACAGCTGGGCAGGGATTTTGCCCAACACTTTGTGAGGTTTACACTCAACTGCCTTTGTCAGATTGGCATTTTATATTAAAACAATAGAGCACTGTTATTAAGACACCATACTGCTACAACTTTAGGAAGATGCTAAACCAAGAAACTTTCTCTGGACCACTAGAGTCTCCATGACTGTAAAGGTCTGGTGTGTTCCAAAAATCCACTTCAGCCCAGGAGGTTATAGTAGGATGATCAGGAATCAGACTGTCCATATTTGAAGATTAACCCTACCATTTGCTTACAAATGCTGTGATCTTCAGGAATTCCCTAGCTGTCCAGTGGTTAGGACTTGGCACTTTCCCTGCCCAGGCCCAGGGTTCAATCCCTGGTCAGGGAATTAACATCCCACAAGCCACGTGATGCAGCCAAAAATAAATAAAATAAAATAAAAATAAATAAATAAAACAAATGATGTGATTTTGGAGACAGCAGGTCACAGGGGTTTGAATATAGGCTTTGGAGCCAGACTGCTTGGGTTGGAACCTTAATTCCACCATTTACTTGCTGGATGATCTTAAGGAAGTTCTTCAAACCTCTGGGCCTCAGTGTCATCATTTGTGAAATGGGGCTGTTAATGGCATCTCCAAATGTTGGGGGAAGAATGAAATAAGTTGATGCATGTAGATGCTTCAAGCAATGTCTGGCAAACAGTATCAATAAATGTTAGCTATCGTGATTGCTATTCTTTCCAAATTTTCAGCATTTCATCCAATGCTGGGCAAAATCAACAAAGAAAGGGAGCTAACCAAGGAGAACTCTGGGGAAAATGTTGAATTTGGCAAAACTGGGAATCAGGCAGAACTTACTCTTTGGCACTCTCTCCATTTTTCTCTCTCCTGTTAATGTCCAGGCTCCTTATATAACACTGTACCCAAGCTCTAGATTTTTTTTTCTGCTCTCCTCCATACCCACCCTTCACCAATCAACTTTTACCCACACTAGCTCTATTCCTTTAGGACTTAGCTCTGAACTAGGTGATAATATAAAAAGTAAAAATTCAGGGCTTCCCTGGTGGTGCAGTGGGTGAGAGTCCACCTGCCGATGCAGGGGACACGGATTCGTGCCCCGGTCCAGGAAGATCCCGCATGCCGCGGAGCGGCTGGGCCCGTGAGCCGTGGCCGCTGGGCCTGCGCGTCCGGAGCCTGTGCTCCACAACGGGAGAGGCCACAGCAGTGAGAGGCCCGCGTACCGTAAAAAAAAAAAAAAAAAAAAAAGTAAAAGATCAACTCTGGTTTAAGATAGTAATGAATGCTGGTAAGTTAATGTTATGCTTTCTGAATGTCACATTTGCATTTTACAAAATGAAGATTGCCTTATTACCAGAAAGAGTGACCAAAACTGAGAACTTCAGTTAATGTGCGAGGCAGGTAAGGGTAATAATTCTGGGCAGGTTGACCATTGGTTTTCTTTGACTCACAGATAAGCTGCTACTTCCATAACCCATAGAGCTTGTCCTAAAGTTAACTGTTTAATATAAAGCATCATAGACGGACTCCTAGGCGAAAGCAGAACACATTGTGTTTAAACACAGCGTTATTAGGTTGACAGGCATGGCATCGAGGCTGCAGTGTTACTGGTCCCACAGCTCCCAGGGCTGCTGTCAACAAGGCACGACAAATTGGACCAGCCAAAATTTTCAGTCACGTCTGATTTTCCTGAAGATGCAGATACACCTGCTGAAGATGTTCCAGACAGAGAAAAACCGAGATTGCAGAACAGAGCGAGCCAATGGAGGAAAATGGCAAAGGCCCAGCGTTGGCTTCTATCACCCATTATTATAGCCCTGGGATAGGCAGCATTCTGAATTCAACAAAGGGGCCAAGGGTAAGGGGATTTGAGTTCTAGATCCATCTCTGCCATTAACTGATTGTGTCTTTAAGCAAGTTGAGTCACTTTATTTTGGAGGGTCGTATTTGCAAAACTAGGGGAGAGAAAGGCTCAGTAGCAGTATCCCTTCGTTCTTCCGAGTCAGAGGCCCCAGGGGATTCCGGGGAACCCCCTACAGCCCTGCAGAGCAACTTAAATGCCTCTACAGACAGGCAGTGGAACACAACAGGGTTTCCTGATTAAAAAAAATAATAATAACTGTAAGGAACTTAAGATGCTGAGAAGATTAATCTGGGGGAAAGGAAAGTAATATAGAATAAGGCAGAGAGTAGCAAGATTGGACGGGATCACCAGCTAGATGGTAAAATAACTAGAATAGTAAAAAATACAGTCAAATAAGATAGGGTAGGCAAATGAATCTCAGCACTGGCTGCACCCTAAGGAGCTTTTAATAAATTCAGATGCCCAGGCTCTAACCCTGAGTAGTTATATGGAACTTTCTGGGTCTAGGGTCTAAGCTTCAGTATAAGGTAAAAAGCTCCCCGTGTAATCCTCATGTTCAGTCAGTGGTAAAAACCACCAAGGGTAGACTATGCTGGTTTTTAAGAACCAAAAGGAAGAGTTGTATGTAAGAGACTTCTGAAGGTGACCTGAGAGGATTGACAACTGATTAGATGGAGAGATAAACATCTGGAAAGACCCCCAAACAACTTAGATCTCAAACAAGGGTGCTTAAGGGAAGGAAGAGGTCATGGTACCTTGGTAAAGTGGAAACGGTTTGGGAGGGAAGATGAGTTTGAGCTGAAGTGGATAGCAGGATATCTGAGTGATTCCATCTTCCTACAATATTCAAAGTAATGAGCAGCACAGTATCTTTTCTGACAAGAAAATTTAACTTTGAATTGACTACTCTAGGTATTATCAAAAGCCCGGCTGAAACAAGGTGGCAGTACAAGAGTGATGCACTAAGACAAGGGTACCTTATATTTCTTCAGCATTTGTCTGCCTTTTTTTTTTTTTGGCTTAACTTCTTTGGGAGGGATATAAGTACTTTGCATGTTTACAAAAGCTGTGAACCTAATTCCCAGAAAAAAAAAAATACCATTAGAAAAATACATGGAGCCCAGTTTAAGAATCTCTTTTTTAGATAGGGACTAAAGGGCTCACTCAGCCAAACAAAGTTTTTGGTTTCGTTATTACTACTATTATAGTTGTTATTTTAAGACGAAGAACTACAGACCGAAGAGAAATATAAGCAGAGAAAAAGAAATAATAAGGAAAGAGATGTGTTTTAGACAGATTTTTCCTAACAATGAGGTCACTGCCAAGTGTCCAGAGAAAGCATTATTTTTCCTCAATGCTTTGGAGCATTTCATGTCTTCTCCCTGTTCTTTGTTCTTTGATTAAAGCACCTGTCCTTAGCTTTGTCGTTAAAACATCCTGGCAACCACAAGAAAACATGCCAGCTTGTGATTACTATCTGCATTTTTAATAATGCCTAGCATTTCCTACAAATAGGATTTCAGCATCTAGAACTCTGGATTTGGAAAATGAAACAGCTTTTGTTAGTTCTAATAGAAAAATGCAGCTTGATTTCCAATGCTCTGTTTTAATCTGGGTTTTACCAGCCGGTGATTTTATTGAAAGTGAAATGCGTATTCGTGTTTAGCTTTAGCATCTCAACTCTAAAATGGAAAAATCACAGCTTCAGTAACAGAATTGAGAATGAGGTCCTGGCATCTTTCTTAAAAGGAATTTGGATAAGGCTTCTCAGTACATACTCACAAATTACTTACGCTGTATGCCTAAACACACACAAACAGGTTTAGAAAACCTGGTTGAATTGAAATGAAATAATTAGGTATGAAAAAATAACCTGGGCTTCTTTGCCAGATTCTTATCAACATGGACCATACTTGCACTAAGGCAATAAAGGAGGTGGGGGTCAAGGTCATGACCAGGAAGGAATTCATGTGCCCAAACTCTCTTCATCTTCATGAAAAAGTTTTGCGCTTTCCCGGGCTACTTAGAGAGGGGTCCATAAGGCACTGCTCTGGGTTCCCTTCATGACTTAAAGGGAAATGTTCATAGTGTCGGGAGCCCTTGATGACCTGCCAATGAAAAAGGAGGATGTCCTCAAGTTCCTTGCAGCAGGAACCCACTTAGGTGTCACCAACCTTGACTACCAAATGGAACAGTACATCTGTGAAAGGAAAAGTGATGGTATCACCTCATACACCTACAGAGAACCTGGGAGAAGCCTCCCCTGGCGGCTGGCGCTGTTGTTGCCTTTGGTAACCAGGGTGACTTCAGTGTCATATCCTCCGGGGATACTGGCCAGTGAGCTGTGCCGAAGTTTGCTGCTGCCACTTCTACTGCTGGCCGCCTCTCTTCTGGGAACTTCCCTAACTCTATCCAGGCCACCTTCCTGGAGCCGCGACTTCCGGCGGTTACTGATCCAGGTCTGATCTCAGAGCCGTCTTATGTTAACCCGCCTGCCGTCACTGTGTCACAGTGACTCTTCTCTGCGCTGTGTGGACATCGCCATCTCCAGCAACAACAGGGGAGCTCCTGCAGTGGGTCTGCGGTGGTGGAGGTGGGCCAGGGGTTGAGGATGGGGTTGGCGTCCTGCGCATGTGTGGCACCAGCTGCCGTGAGCATCTGGGTGAGGTCATCCTGCTGTCTACTCTGCAGAGATGCTGAAGATGTTGAAAAGCTAGCATGGACTACTGTTGGAAAGGCTGTGATCCAGGAGGAAGTTCTGACTTCAGCAGTGAAAGGGAATTAATTTCAAAAGTTTCCCCTCTCCTTGACGCCTAAAATTACGTGGTTCACAACAAAGACTCACATGAGTCTACTTCATTTGAAGTAGGGCAGAAATGGCTTAGAAATATTAGCCTCTTGCCAATATTGTGCACATGGTAGTGGATAAGCTGGAGTCTTGGTTCAGTCTATACTGCTGATGGCCCCTCAGAACCCCATCCCAGCTGAATCCTTCCTAGGAAGGCGATATAGAAAGGAGACAAAGGCAGGGGTCTTGGCATCCAGTAGAAGTGGGTTTAAATCCCAGCAACACCAATAACTGGCTGAACAGACTTTGAAAAGTCACTTAATTTTCCTGAACCCTGCTTTCTTTGATTGTAAAATGGAGCTAATAATATTCAACTAACGGATTAAATGGAATGGAAATGCAAGGCCTAGCCAAGGTCTTCAATACACTGTAGTTCCCCTTTTTTGTGCTCCCTCCCTTCCCCCTTCATTCCTTCTTGAATCATAGCCAAGAGTTGCCATGCCTTTTCCTGGTCAAGTAGTGAGAATTCTGTTTGTCTTGTACGAACTCAAGGTAAAGAGTACCCTTACTTCAAAGGAGGCTGGAAATTCACAGTCACTGGAAGATTAAGTTTTAGACATTTCATTTGTTCTCTTTTTCTCTTTTACTTTTTTCTCCCTTTTACAACACAGGCACTGTTCCCTTGGCATTTGCAAATTTACTTTTTCACTTCTACAGGTGTAGGTGGATTGATTCAAGAAGAGAAACGGTGGCACGAAAGAGAAGTTTTTTTTTCCAAATACAGAATTCATTTCAAAAAGGGGAGTGTTTTTCATGATTAGCTAATTGAATGCTTGCTGAGAGCCAGGCACTACTCTACATATCAATCCACTTAATCCTCACAACACCAGGAAGTGAGTACTTGCATTAGTAGACAAGCAAACTGAGGCACAGAGAGATTGAGTAAATCATGCAAGGTCACACAACTAATAATTGGGAAGACTAAATTTGAACCCAGGTAAACCCACTTTCAGAATACATGCTGTTTACCACTTCTGCAGCTTACTCACCTCCTTTCCCCAGCAGCTCAATATACAGAAAACGGAGGGAAGATGGATGTGGAAAACACAGGTTAGAAGAAAATGAATCATGAAGGACATTTGAAATAGGTATTGAGCTTATGTAACTGAAATTTGATGCTGTTTTCAAATATTCATAATAGAAACTCTAATGTTTTAATAAAAGGGCAGGTAACTCAGTCTGATCAGCTTTGATGTTCTAAGCAATGATGTCAGAAAGCCAATGGAGACTCCTGAGAAAGTGTTTGGTGCTTGCTTTATTTCCCTGTGCTAATATTCCTTGACTGAAAACAATCTCAAGGTTTCCAAGGGTGACCAGACTATACAGCCTGCTTTCTTTGAAGGAAGAAACATTTCCATTTTGAGAAGATGAAATGGACATTTTCTTGGCTACGTATTTGATGATGTTTCTTTACTGGGAACACCTCCATTTCTTCTTCCTGAATCAGAATTCTAGAATTTTTTTTTTTTTTCTTTTCACCTAGAAGAGACCACTGATACATTTACTTCCTCTCCTTTCTATGGTAATGAAGAAGGAGAGGTCAAATAAATTCAGTTCTCTCACAGATCTAGAAGCCAATCTAGGATTGGAATTCAGTTCTGACTCCTCATCCAGCTCTGCCACTCAACCACATGTGTTTCTTTCTCTCACACACAGGCTCTTTTTGGCCACCAGTAAACACACTGACCTTTGAAATATGGAAAGAAAAGCGCTTTGAAATAAAACTGGCACAAACAGCGGTTAGACGGCTGTCATCTGGAGGCCGAAACAAAGAGGGGCATAGTTTTCAAGCTGTCTTCGTAATTATGTGAAGCAGTTATCACTCATGCCCCAGTCTGAGCATTACCCCCCAAACAAACAGCCGAGGTTTGAGAAAGCACATAGGCCACTTTGTTGCTCTAGCGTCCTGGGGGGTGGGAAGCCCCTCAGCTAAAAATCACATGTGGCTGGGCCTGTTTTCCAGAGCTCCAGGCTCTTTCCTTACTTCCTTCCCCATTAAAACCCTCTGCTCTTCTCGGCAAAAGCCTTCAGGTGAGGTAAGTGCCAATTAACAACACAGAGCTTGATGTATTTCAAGTTTATGACTTAGAGCTGCGTTCTCATGAAATATATTCTTCTCTGGCCCAGAAGCCTCGATGTGCAGAGAGCAAAGATTCTACGTGTGGTTGAAATTTGGTTCATTTTTGCTACGGCCCTAAAAGTGATTTCTCTTACTGGGGTTTGCTCAACTTAGAAAGCCAGGCAAACAAACCCCAGTAAAGGGCAAAACCGATTCTGAAAACTTTAGCTGCAAAGATAACTGGAGCAGAAGGCTCAGCAAATTTGGGTTTTGCAAAAAGTGGTCTTAAATGTCTCATGAAATCTTAAATATGGCCAGACTTCAGAATAAGTAGGAGAGATGGAAATATCTAATACCGATATCCACAGACTAATATCTAATATCTACAGACTTTTCCAGCTTTCAAATCTGATATGAAATTTTTCTACCCTAGGAATGATTTTAGTTTTTCCAATCATTTGAGTGTTACCACGTCAGTTTATGAAAAATACTTTGGTGAGTTGTTCCTAGGCCACAGAGATCTGAGATCTGATCTGATATGACATCTTAGAGCCCTTTAAGACCAAGAGGTTTGGCAATAGGAACATAAATGGGTTAAACTATATTTCAAAATAATTCCTCTAATTATTAGCTGTACTCAGTTGCTTAATATTTTCAGTGCCTGCTGAATTTAGCAAAGGGAATGACAGATACATATTAAAATGCATGCAAATACTACACACAAGCCACATTTTAATATATTGTTTTGCATCCATAATTTTAGTCTTGTGATTTGTATTTTCGTTTGTTTGGGAATAAAGACTTTCTTCTTTCCCCACTTGGGAAACAAGGCAAGACTTGTTTCTGCCAGCATCCTAATAGTATTCCTGGAAAAGCGGCAGACTTAATGGTTCAGGAACTGCTCTCCACCACCTGCTTTCAGGCCCCTTAAATAGGGGCTGCATTTACAATGCATTGAAAAGGTGAAAATATGCAATCAATCAGTTGCTTTGTCACATAGTGGCAGGCAATCATATTTTTTTGTTGTTGTGTTAAAACTGAACAGACTGGTTTTTTAAAAATTTAAGCTGTTTAAATGTACAATCTCTTTTCAAATAGAGGGTGTGGCAGACTGCCTGCTATACATTTGCCAAATCCCATTTCCTTTTAATCCAGGGTCACAGATAGAACACATTTCAGAGCCTCCCCTGCAATTAGGTGATTTCTGGCTGGAGGAATGTGGGCCAAAGTAATGTACACAATGTGCGAGTCTGGCCACTAAGATCTGCTGGGCAGCCCTAGTGCCTTTTCCTTACTCTTGACCTCCTGGCAAGATGCAGAGGATCAGGTGGAAAACTCCAAGGGCATAAGGAGGAGTCTCAGGATGGAAGGAGATGGGGGTCCTAAAACGAAACTGTGTGGAGCAGACTCTCTGACCCCATCCATCTCCCCCGACCAACGACTCACAATAGACTATGACTCATGTTCACTGTGTGGTAGCCGCCCTCCAATGGTCACATCTCCTGGTATTCGTACCCTTGTGCATTCATCTCCAACAGCATATGGCAGAAGTGATGGTATGCCACTTCTGAGATTAGGTTATAAAAGCCTGTAACCTCTGCCTCTGCCGTTGGTGGTCTTTCGCTCATTCTCATCCTCTCTTTCTCATTACTTTTTGGGGATGCCAGCTGCCATGTCTGTGGAGATGCCCGCATGGTAAGGAATGGAGATCTCCTTCCAACAGCCAGCAAGGAGTTGAGGCCTGACAATAATCAGGGGAGTGAGGTGGGAAAAGAATTCTAATCCCAGCTGGTCCTTCAAACAACTGCAACTCCAGCAGATGGAATCACCCAGCGAAGCTGCTCCTGGATTCTCGAATCTTAGAAACTGTGTGAGAAAATTCCTTTTTTTTTTTTTTTTTTAAATTGAAGTATACTTGACGTGTTTGTTGTTTTAAACTGTTAAGTTTTGGAGTCATTTGCTGTCAAGCCATAGATAACTAATACAATGTGAATAAGAAATCAGCTTTCATTGAGCCACTGAGACACTGGGACTGTTTGTTATGGTACCTAAACACTGACTAATCAGCAGGGCAATGTGTGCAGTGACTATGTACATACACTGAACAGCACTACAAGGGTTCTAAGGGTAAAGGCCTTGTTTTATTCTCCTTTGAGATCTCACTGCCTAACACAGTGCCTAGACAAGAGTAGGCATTGAACAAGTGACAAATAATGAATGTGGCTTTCAGTAAGATGCACAGTGTGGTCCTGTGTATGGAATGTACAAAGTCAACACCTTTAGAACAGCTGCCACTTTAAGGCTAGATGGGATCAACTGCACTTTATTTCGGGTCAGAAAAATTCTGGGATTGTATTGCTACCAAATACGTAGATTGTAGTTGGTCAAACATTCATGTAAAGAAGAGAACTCAGTCATCCAGTTATGTTTGTGTTTCCAGATTATCACACTTACTTTTGTAGGGACCAGGTATTCTAATAGGTATACGTGTTAATTTATTTAATCCTTATAAAAACTTGATAAAGAGTGTGCTGTTGCTCTTCTGAGTTTACTAACGAGGAAATAAACTCAGGAAAGTTAAGCAACTCGTCCCCGATCTCAGTGCAATTCCATGGCAGAGCCTGGGCTTGATCTCTGGACTTGCAAATGCCAAGGATCATGAAGTTACCAGTTATACTAGGCTGTTCCCTAAATTGAATTCTCAAAGAAACAGGACAGAACTCCAAAGTCTAAGAAAGGGCTGCTAAATCGATGGAGTGGATTAAGAGATATCCTGTGAGGACAGAACAGAATAGTCAAGACTTAGGCCTTGAGAGATTCCCATTAAGAGGGGCTAAGATCAAAGTTTATAAAATCCTGAAGGACATGGAGTGATTCCCCCAAACTGATACACACCCCAGGGATGGGGCCTCACCTGAAGCTTGTCAGAGATGGTTTAGGAGAACTGAAATGCATGCCGCTTGTAGATGATTAGATGCGTCCCCTCTGCCTCCATGTCAGCTGCACAGAGACTAGGCTCACTGCCCCAGAAGCCACCATGTAGAGAGAATATCCAGACCACAGGGCAATCAGCTCCATTGGAGCAGCCAAGAGGGGGAGGCTTGGCTTCCCTTTAATTGACAAAAACCTTCATAACCAGTTCCTTCCAAGGCTTGCAAATCAGCACTAGCCTCAAAGAAAGCAGCTATGGGCCAAAGAAGCACAGGGAATGGATAGGCATCTCTGTGTCTGCCTCTCCTGCTGGTCCTGTTTCTGCTTGTTTTTCATGGCAACTCGTGTGTGGTGAGGACTTTGGGTATGTATTTGCTTCAGACAGCAAGTTCTCTTAGCCCAGCCTTGTGGGAAGAAGTGGAAGTCGCTATTTACGGGGAACACTGCCAATGGGCTAATGAGAAATTTTCATGACTTTTGGATGTTTGTAGAACTAAAGGCTTTTGAAACCTGAATCCAAGGCTGACCTAGAGTCTTGAAAACCTGGATAATGACCTCTGGGAAGAAGCTGTGGCTGACACAGAAAAACCTTACTTGTTCAGACGTTTACAAAGTTTGGTTGCCAAAATACGCTCCTCTCAATCTTAGATAGTGAGACATATTTTTAATCTGTAACAGTTGGTGCTAGGGCAGAGTTTGAAATTTATCTTTCACTTCATGGGGCAATGGGTTTTCTAAAGAAATGAATGATGCATTCACC
The DNA here is from genome assembly GCF_008692025.1 of Phocoena sinus. NCBI lineage: Eukaryota > Metazoa > Chordata > Mammalia > Artiodactyla > Phocoenidae > Phocoena > Phocoena sinus. Next base: position 28,412,849 of record NC_045772.1, on the reverse strand, counting down.
TTTAGCAAGGAGAATATTAAAGTTGTGCAAAATAATATACCATTTTAAAAAATGTGGGAGGACTGTTTACATAAAAAGGAACTGACATGTCCGTTACGAATCACTCTAAATAATTTATTTAAGGAGGCCCTCAAAGACGTAATTGTAACAGGAACTAAGTTTAAATTCTTACACTTGAAAATAAGACTGAAGGCTTTATAATGGTCCATAGTTCAGAATATTCATATATTTATGCTAGTAATTGTTTTCTCCTATTCTGAATTAACAAAGTCTTGCTAGAGAAATAAAATACCTACATTTATGCATCTCATACTCCTTTGCAGCTGTGGCTCACAAAATCAATTACTTGGCATTAATTCAAACTTGTAGGTTTTTCCATTAGGAAAAAAGATAATTAAAAAAAACAACAACAGCCAATGACTGTCATTGTATAAATAAATTCAGGGTCCACTAACAAATGGATCACTAATGTGCAAAAGGCTTTGTTCAAAGCCACCCGCAAAGTGAAGGGGCAGCATTGAGGAGATTCTGGGGGTCCTCCTACACTCACCCCATATGTCACAGGTGTTCCATCTGCATCTTTTTCCTTTATTCCTAAGCAAGTAGAAATTTGGAGTTGGAAGAAGGTGTGAGGAAGATACAACACATAGAGGAAGCCAGTGAATGGAAAGAAAGGTGAGAGCAGGTACAGGCATAGTACCTGCCTAATGCTAACGGCGGAGCTCCCAAGGGAAGGTTCTGGCAGCCTGCTCCTCTGTGATTCCCGCTCTTCCTGTGGCTGGTGGGTCAGCTTTTTTACATATATACCTTTACAGCCAAAGAATGCTTTGCATGTATATCCTGACAACAACCCTACTGTTTTTACACTTAATGAAACTCATGGAGAACCTCCTAAGTGCTCATCGTGTCCTACATTGTTTCTCATCCAACAACACACTGCCCCCTGACTACTCCGTCTGATATGCAAATTTGATCACGTTATTTCTCTGCTACAAAATGGTTTCTCGCTAACGGTTTCTCAATCCGACATTGGCTTTCAAGATCTTCCATGACCTGCCTCCAGACTACTTCCCAGCACCGTATTCCCTCACTGACCCTCCCAGCTCTATGCTCACAGGGCACCTAAACAGGTCTACCCTCTCCACTCTGGTGTCCTTTTCCTGCTCTCCTCGTTGCCTGGAATTCTCTCCTACTCCCAGCTGTTCCCACCTGTGGCACTCTGACTGGCTTCCCTGGTGGCGCAGTGGTTGAGAAGCCACCTGCCAATGCAGGGGACACGAGTTCGAGCCCTGGTCCGGGAAGATCCCACATGCCACGGAGCAACTAAGCCCATGCGCCACAGCTACTGAGCCTGGGCTCTAGAGCCCGCGAGTCACAACTACTGAGCCCACATGCCACAGATACTGAGGCCCATGCACCTAGAGTCCGTGCTGCGCAACAAGAGAAGTCACCGCAATGAGAAGCCCGTGCACTGCAACGAAGAGTAGCCCCCACTTGCTGCAACTAGAGAAAGCCCGCACACAGCAGCAAAGACCCAACACAGCCAAAAACAAATAAATTAAAAAAAAAAAAAAGAGCTAGTGAAGTCTTAAAGCCTGTTTAAAAAAAAAAAAAAAATGACCCTCCATCATCCCTCAAGATCTAGAACTTCATCTTGGAAGCCTTCTCTGGCCTCCGGAATAGGACTGTGCTCTCTCACCTTTGAGCCTCCACTGTGACAGGTGCAGAATTTATTATGCTATTTTCACAGTGGTTTGTTTACATCACTTCTACATGTATCAATATTTCTCAAAGTGTGGTCCAAAGAACAAGTGCCTCAAAAACATCTGCCTCTGAGAAGTGCCGGTGCCTCATATTCCCATGTGAAATAGGCCTTCCTGGGGCTTCTTAGGTGACTAAAGCTGAGAACCACTGGACTGGACTTTAAACTCCTCAAGGGTGGGCATAACCTATTAGGACATGGTTGGTAATGAATGAATAAAAATAGTTAATTGCTTTTCAGCCATGGGTTGAGCATCTGTAGCTCCTACTATGTGTAATGTGTACAAGTGCAGCTCAGAGCACAGTTAGTCTTGTTTACCATTGCACCCATCCCAGACCCTAGCCCAGCGCCGTGGGGCATGATAGGCACTAAATAAATACTTTTTCACGGATGGCAAGAAACTGTGGCCTGCAGAAGCTCTGAGTGCTGCACAGCAGGGCAGAGGTGCAGTGAAAGCATCAACAAGATTAGCACAAGGCCTGTTCAGTTCCCCAGGAGAAGGCACTAAGTCAGAGCAATAGCATAGCTGGCACTGCTCTGATGTTCCTTTGTAGAAACCCTTGATGTGGGCTGTGAAATGTCAAATCCAGATTTGATTAAGCCCAACTTCAAATCCCCAAGGCAAGTGTGTATCCACGGTCTTAATGGAATTATTGGAGCCACCTCCGTCTGCTACTTTCAAAAGGGCTGAGGTAGCACCCCATCCACTGATACCAACTCCTACAAAATGAAGCCTGCAGTTAATTCAGCACGTTCCAAGCGGATAAAACCTAAAAAACTTGATCTGGCTTCTTCCTGAAAATTGAAGTATTAAATTAAACCAAAAAAAAAAAAATGTTCTGGTGTACTGTAAAGCCTAAAGAAAGGGGGGTCCCCAAGGCTACAGTAGAAATCAAAGTTCTGTTTCGTTTTCTTAGGCCTAGACTGTTGACTATTTGGCACTTTCTACTTCCTCCTTCAAATGATAACCTATCAGTTTTCAGATAACCCATACTTTGGATTTTTAAAGGCAAGCCAATAGACAACATGAGCTGCTATAAGGGCTACGGACTTCTAGTTGAATGATTCAGTATATACAAGTGGAAACTTGGCCTCCCCTGCTTATACACATTTTGAGGGATGGGCAGAAAATGTCAGGCCAGAACCGAGTCTCAAACCAAAGTGGGCACATTGGGATCTATCAGATTAAACCCGAATGCCGCAGCTTCACTGGAGCAGACCTGATTTCACCACTGCGTTCTCAAAGGGAAGTGGGGCGGGGGGCGTCTGCTCCCGAGCTCCACCACAAGCCAGAGCTCCACTTTGTTCTGTGAAATTCAGAACACATTTATTCTCCTTTTTTGTTTTCTTCCAAATTTACTCCTGCCCTAACTTAGGGTCTGGCTGAAGCTAAAATCGTAACAGCCAAAGACAGCGGGGGGAAAGGCCGCTTTGCTGTGAAATCCAATCTGAGTAAAAGCAAAACGGATCAGCAATCTTTTGACCTTACCCAGTGGCAAAGTCTCACTGATTCACGTGGTTTAGAGAACTTGGAAAAGGTCTGATGAGCTGTCAAACCACTGAAAATTTAGGGTTTTTCTTGTCACCCTCTATAGAAATGATTCCAAAGTTTCTCAAATTCCAGAAGCTTCCTAAGGCAGGACCAACAAGTCTGAGGAGACACAAGTCTCTTGGTTACCCTAGAACCACCCTCGTGTTTCTGGGACTCTTGAGATCAGCCCAGGCCAGTTATCTAGAGGCGATAATGGATTCTGTTGGGGCCATCTGTGCCAGACTCACCACAAGAGATAGATCATTTCCAAACCAACACCTCATATAGGAGGCTGGAGGAAGCAAAGGGATTCTCACCACTTTCTGGTTCCTACATCAAGAGCTAATCCCAGACGTGGCGATGACATAAAGGCAGGAGTCCTGGCAGCAGCTGCCACTGGGATAACTGGTTTAAATGGCAAGTACTCTTTAATGCACAAATTACATTAGACATAGTTCCTGCCTTTCAGGGACTCCCTTGCCTAAAAGCACCCATTGTCTCACTCTCTCTTGACTTACATGTGACGTCCAAACTCATCTAAACCCTTTCCAGCTTGTCCATACTGACTCTTCCATCTTCCCACCACGTCCAAAATGCATTCTACCCTTCAGACCAAGCGTTGGCAAACTTTTTCTGTAAAGAGCCATAGATTAAATATTTCAGGTTTGCAGGCCATATAGTCTCTTTCATAACTATTCAACTCTGCTGTTGCAGAACAAAAGCATTCATAAATAGTAATATAAATGAATGAGCCTGGCTATATTTCAATAAAACTTTAACCAAAACAAGTAGCAGGCTAGATTTGGTCCCCAGGTTGTAAGTTTGCTCACTTCTGTTTTGGTTTTTTTTTGCAGTACGCGGGCCTCTCGCTGTTGTGGCCTCTCCCATTGCGGAGCAACAGGCTCCAGATGCGCAGGCTCAGCGGCCATGGCTCACGGGCCCAGCCACTCCGTGGCACGTGGGATCTTCCCGGACTGGGGCACGAACCCGTGTCCCCTGCATCGGCAGGCGGATTCTCAACCACTGCGCCACCAGGGAAGCCCCATCACTTCTGTTTTAAACAGACCAAATTTATTCCTTTGCAGGTGCTGGTTTCTTCTGCCTGGGATCCTCTGTCCTTTTTTCTCAACTCAAATATATTAATTCATTAAAATTCATTATTTATTGGAAGATTATTATATGCCAGATACTGTCCTAAGATCTAGAGAGGCAATGGTGAGAAAACAGACATTTTCAACTGTGATAGAATTTAGATTCTAGTGGAAACAGGTGGACAATAAACAAGTAGCAAGCAACAGTGTGCATGCCAGGTGGAACTAGGATGAAGAAAAATAAGGCAGGGTAGGTGGGTGAGGATGTTATTTTAAATAATGGTTGAGGAAGGCCACTAGGATGAAGTAATATGAGAGCAGAGATGAAAATAAAGCATGAGTTCAGTCTATGTGGATATAGAAAGTGGGGAGTGGTAGTAGGAAAAGCATTTCAGGCAGAGGGAACAGCAAGTGCAAAGTGCCCAAAGCAGAGCATTCTTGGTATACTGGAGGAAATGATAGGAGGCCAGTGTGATTGGAGCGAGGTGAATGAGTGAGGGATGAGATCAGAGAGGTAGCTATGGGCAAGATTTTGTAGGGCCTTGTGGGCTGTGGAAAGGACTTTAATTTTTATTTGGAGTAAGACTGGAAACCATTGAAGGGTAGGAAGCAGAGGAGTGAAATAATCTGCCTTAGATTTTAATAGGATCACGACAATAGCCATGTGTAGGATAGACTATAGGGAGGTATAGTCTAAAGCAGAAAGACCTGCTAAGAGGCTATTGTAATAATCCAGGTGACAACTGTTGTCCAGGGTGACAAGAGGGGAGGTATTAAGAGTTGTCAGATTCTGAATATGTTTTGAAGGCAAAGCTGAAAGGTAGAATGTGAAGGAAATAGTCATGGACAATGCCCAGAATTCTGACCTGAGGAACTGGAAGGATGAAGTTTCCCTCTATTAAGATGGCGAAGACTGTAGGAGGAACAGATTGGGTGGGAAAAATCAAGATTTAAAAAAATTATGTTATGTGTGCGATGCCTGTTGGACCTGTAAGTGGAAATGTCAGGTAGGCCGTTGCATAAATGCTTTGGAGTTCAGTGGGAATATCGTGGGTGGGGGGAGTTATCTGAAATAGGTGATATTTAAAGCCCTGAAATGAGGTAGGATCACTTAGAGAGAAGGGAGAAGAGAGTAGAGTTCAGGGACTGAGTTCTGAAGTACTTGATGTTCAGAGCTTGGAAAGCTGTAGAAGAGCCAACACAGAAGACTTAAAAGGAGTGACCGTGAGACATGAAGTGAAGCAAGAGTGACCTCCCAGGAGCCAAGTGAAGGAAGTCTTTCAAGAAGGAGGAAATGAACAACTGTGTGAAATATTGTTGACATATTGAGTGAGATGAGGACTAAGACATGACCCAGATTTAGCAACATGGGAGCTATTGTTGACCTGGATAAGAACAGTGTGGCGTGGTGAGGATGAAAGCCTGTAAGGAGTATGGATACCAGAGAATGGAAGAGACCCAAATAGTACCTTCCTTCCCCTGGGACCCCATAATACTTGATACTCTCGTAACATTTTCACAATGACAATTATTGGCCTGTATTTCTATCTCTGCAACTACTCTGTGAGCAATCTGAATGCTGAACCATATTCATCATCCTCTATACAACACAGCACTAAGTACTCATTAAATGTTTGTCAAATGAATGTGAAATTGTAATCTAAGAAAGCCTTCATATAAATGAATATGAGTACCATTTAGACTAGAAAAAGTAACATTAATAAGCAGGATTTTAAAAGGGAGGGTGATGGGTACTATATATTATTGTACAGTGTTGTGACACTGCAGATATTTGGGTTTATTCCCTGAATATTTTACTATTTTTGTATTTAAATTATACATAAATTATTCTCCATAGCATATGGTGAGATCCCTCAGTACAACTAGTTCAATTTTGCTAAAGAGTAGACTGAAATTCTATCGAAATTAGGAAATTTACCCTCATTCCCTTAGACCGTGTGTACTTGGTGTAAGATTCGATAAAATGTGCCTCTCTACCTCCTTTCGAGTTTCCAAAGTTATCAACTCACCATCGTTGTAGGAAGCCTCCCAAAATTCCTAGTTCTCTATTCTTTTTTTTTTTAAGATTACATTAAAAAAAAAAAAAAGAATCACTACAGTGAGTTACTTTGGGGTCTGAATAACATTGGGTTGATTATGTCTCTCTTTATTGGAATAATTATTTGAGCATTGAGTTCTTACAGCCATATCTATTAAGGTCCAGAAACACAAATTATTACATGATGATTCAAGTGACTTTCTGATTATACTGCTTAATAAAATTAACACTGGAGTCTGAAACACTGTGTCCAGAAGTCAAACGGTGATTTTCCAAAGCATCCATTAAAAAAAAAAAAGTAGCTTCATTTCAGGGCATAAAATTTTGCAATCCTTCTATCTTCAAGTGAGGGTTAGTTAGTGCAGTTAGTTACTGCAGATTAGTGATTCAGTTACATTTTATTTATTCAATATGCAGAGAAGTTTTAAAAAGCGTTAGGTGAGTCATTTCATAAGATCAAAGCCAAGCAAAATTAGAGCAGTCCCTGGTTGAAGCTATTTTTATTGCAATGAGAAGGTTCCTTGCTGCGTACTGGGTACACAGGTGTGGTCAAACTTCGGCATGGAAAGTAAGAAGTCATGAATTCTAAGGCAATGACTACTAATGCCTTGAATGTGTAATGCCACAGACACATTTGCTGTAAGAAGCCAAATCATGTGACAGAGGAAATTAGGTAGAAGCAGTTGAAATTTTTTCCCCTTTATATTCCATTTATCAATGACCCAAGGACCCAAATTCCTATTTTACATAAAGGCTTTCTTTTTTCTATTTTATAGAGAAATAACCTTATAGAAAACTGTTCTTGTGCATTACTCTTTTGTGTCTATAGAGCTCCTTATTTTGTGGGTCGGGGATTTAATAGGCTGTAATGCTGTTTAAACACCATAGATACTTAATGCAGCATGAAAAGCTCTTAAGCTATGGGAAATTACAAAAATGTCTCAGTGCCATGGTTGCAAAAGTGAATGATCTTCTTGACACAAACCTCAAAGGTAAAATGAAATTACATTTCCCATAGGTTTCCAAGTATCTGTTGACCAGCCACCATGGTCTCCCATGATTTCATCTATGTAGCTCTTAGAGATTCAGTTCCAGCCAGACACCCAACTCTCAGCTATAGTTGCTCTGGAAACTCAGCTCTGGAAAATACCAGGAGCTTCATCCACGATAAAGCCAAACACAAAATAGTTACCTTATATAGGTCAGGGAGCAGGTTCCTGGTATGCTTGGTGTCAGTATAACAGGCTCTTCAGTCAGGAGCCTTTGATCTAAAGAGAGTGTCTACCAATAAAGCAATCATATGGCAAGTGCCCATTATCAACATCAATTTTGATAAACTAATACAAATCAACAGAGATTTTTAAATCAGTACCTAATAATTCTAATTATATAGATATTTGTTTTGAAATTTGAAAAATACATAAAAGGGAATAAAATATTATGGTCTTAGGATGCAAAGGGGGATGTGCATACATGAAGTAGGTTTCTGTCTTCATATTTCTTCTTGTTTTTATACTTATTAAAGGGTCAAGAAAAGTTTATGAAATTTTATGGTAGCAGACTAGAATTTTATGCTTTCTGTATTAAAAGGGAGAAGTCAATCTCTTCTCCAAATCGATAATGGCCATCAATTGATAAAGGGGATTGCCTGGCAGCTCAGCGACTTTTTGTTATTAGGTAGAGTTTGAATCAAATTCAACAACTGGTTTTTAAACATGGCACTGCCTGTAACCATTCTTGGAAACCTAGATAACATGCTTTCTTGTATTAAATTAGCTTTCCATAAAACAGGGTGTTTCTGCACTGCCCTGCCCTCAGTTTAAACAGCTCTGAACAGCCACTCCTTCGTTCTCCCCACTCTCATCCCCACCCCATGCTATGCTCAAATAGGGAACTTTTTCAATTCTTTTCCTTTCTTTCCTGTTCTTAAAAAAAAAATTCCTCGTTCTCTCCCTCTTCAATAATTTTCAAGCTGGCCATGCATGTTTTTGAAAGGCAGTTGAATGTAGTGGTTAATATAAAGGTTTGGAGCTAAAGAGTCCTGGGTTTGAATCTCAGGTCTGACACTTACTAACTGTGCCCCTTTGGGCAAATTATTATACACTTAACTCTAAGCTTCAGACTCCTCATCTATAAAATGGGGATATTGATAACTACTTTCAGGGTTATTTTGGGGACTATTAGAGATAATGTAGTTAAAAAGCTGAACAGAGCACAGCATGCATGAATCATAGCTATTATGATTGAAAAAAATGACAAATTTACTTGTGAAAAACATAGGAAACATAATTTTTTCACAGAAATAGTATTTGTAAGGTTCTAATGGACCCACTAACACACTGCAAAATTAGCTCCAGATGACATTAATGGGAATGAAATGCAGACCTCTGTCACCCAACTCCAGGCAAGTTTCATTTACAACAGACACACGGAAAAGACTGAGATAGAAAAACTGAGAAAGCTGCTAACTTGCACTTAAACGCTGTATATTTCTGCTCTTTACTTGGTCCAGAAAAGTATATTAGAAAGTATATCTAGCCTAACAAGCTGAGAGTGTGTGGTATGGGTCAATTAAGTTTATGAAATAACAGAGAGAAGAGGCCCTCATCAGAGTTTGGTGCTTTACAATAGATGACAAAGCAGAGAGAGTCCTAATCAGCTTACGTGGGCCTGGGTTTCTCTTCCTTACTCTTAGAAGAAGGGATCTCGCTTTATTCTGCTGCTCCCTAAGGAGAGCCCTCCTCCCTCCCTCAAGTATTCAGGCTAATCACAACTGGTGAGGTAGTCTCCAAGCTGAATAAGAAATCAAAAGGGAAGGGAGGGGAGGCAGTGTGGATTTCAGAGAAAAAATAACTTAAGAAAAAAGTATGTTCTCAGAGCGGGGAAAATTAGAGAATCAGGTCGCTGAGCTGGAGCCAGGAAAAATCCACATGAGTAGAAACTGGAGCGATGAAAGTATTTCATAGTAACACATCCAAAGACGGAATGTGCCTGGCCCAGAGGATGTTCTTCCCCCTCCTGGAAAGTGGCTGGGGGCTGAAAGACCTCTAGGCTTTTCTCTGTAATATTCATTCACTAATCAGCGCTATTCAGCCAATCTCACATGTGGTCTTATGTGAGGTGCCCTGGAAAGCGCAAGGACCACATAGCAACGATTATAATCAAAACCACTGGGGACTCTTATTTCAGCTTCTGAAATATGAGGCTTCAAAAGCAGACATACCTCCAGTGAAAACCAGCACTTTCTTTCTCTTTCTTTCCTTTCTTCCTTCCCTCCCTCCCTCCCTCCCTCCCTCCCTCCCTCCCTCCCTCCTTCCTTCCTTCCTTCCTTCCTTCCTTCCTTCCTTCCTTCCTTTCTTTCTTTCTTTTTCTTTCATGTCTACAGTTTTTTTAGATTCAAGTACTTGCTAATTATATATCAAAAGAGACAGAATGCATTTTGCCTAAAGCAAATATATAAATGGCTTAAAGGGCAGGCAAAGTGTCACATGTCAGTAGACATTAGTTGAAATTAAACTCTGCTGATGTGACTAGAATATTGACATCTCTGTTAGAGTCAATATCTCAAAATTGATGATGTGGTTTGGCATATATATTTCCTTAATGACTTTCCAGTATAATGTGAACATACATAATAGCACTCCACACATCTGAGGGGCTTAAACTCCTTCCTCTTGTGTTTTCACCAAAAACTGTCATTTTTAATCCAAATTTCAGTTGAAAATGGGATATGAGGCACAATGTAACATCCTGAAAATCTTGGCAAAAAAATATGTATATCTATCTATCTATCTATCTATCTATTTATCTATCTTGTTTGTACGGTTAATTATGCTGCAACTCAGGTAATACTGGGCCTGAATTTGGGGATAAGGACCTAATGGACCCATAAACACACTGCAAACTTAGTTCAAGATGACATTAATAGGAATGAAATGTAGACTTTTATCACCCAACTCCAGGCAAGTTTCATTTAGTACAGACACACGGAAAAGACTGAGATAGAAAAAACATAGAAAAATTATATTTACTCAGGGGGAAAAAAAAACAAAGAGGAGTGTTCTTTTATCTTCCGGTTTACTCATTTATCTCTAATTGCTGTGTTCTTCTCTATTTGCTCCTCTGCATCTTGCCTGACGTAATGAGGCTTGTTGTTGATGACTAAGGAGTTTTTGTTTTATTTTGTTTATCTGGGATTAGCCAGATAAAGTCTTATTCCTCTGTTTCAGCTCAGTTTGACTTTCTAAATTGGTGCATCCACTTATGATTCTACCTGGACCTGTGGTTCTGAACCCTAATTCTACAGGAGAGTCTGATGGACAGTTTTAAAATATACTAATCTCTAAGCAATTGAATTAGATTACCTGGAATAGGGGCCTGGGAGCTAACCAGTACCCTTTAATTTAGAAATGGCAAAACTCTGGTCCAAACTACCATGTTTCAGTTATCTATTGCTGTGTAACAAACCATCCCAATACCTAATGGCTTAAAACAAGTTGCTATTTTTGATGATTCTGTGGGGCACATCTCGCTGGCTCTTCAGTTCCACATAATGTCACCTAGAGTCATTCAACTGCATTCAGTGGACCTGAAGGTCCAATAAGGCTTCACTCACATGACAGACACCTCGGTGATCTTCTGCATGGCCCCTCTCTCTCCACATGGCTATCTTGGGCTTCCTTAGAGCATGGTGGCCTCAGGTAAGTCAGACTTCTTAGATGGCATCTGGATTCTAAAAGAGAAGAAGCAAAAACTGTTAGTCTCTTTCAAGTCTTAGCTTTAGAAGTCCCACATCACTACTTCCAAATTCTATTTGTCAAAGCAAGTTACAAGGCCAGCCCAGATTCAGTGGGGGGAAATCGGTTCTACTCCTTGATGTGAAAAGCAGCATGCACAGTCAGGGGCTGAGTAACTGCTGGTGGCCATACTTTGAGATTACAGATCACACATCACCAGTTCCCAATCCTAAAGTCATGGAAGACATTTCTATCCCATCATGGCAGTCTCTCCCATTGGTCCAGTACGTGGTCTCAGAATTGTTCTCAAGGCTGTACCTCAGAGGTCAGAGGTTAATAGACTGGAGTTACCATGCAGGTCGAAGTGTATTGACAAACCTGGGCTATTGGGAAGATATAAAGTTCTAAACTCTCCCTGCTGTGGCTTATGAAGCAGAGGGATTGGCAATCTCAGGGAAGATTAAGAAAGCGCCAGTGGCCTCATGGCCCTGTCTGGGGGCGGAAGGTCAGTCTCATGAGTTCTCACAGTAATCCTGTGAATTAGGAATTTCAGGTTTTGTTACTCTCCTCTAGTTTATAAATGGGGATACTGCAGCTGACTGAACACAAGGCACCATTTTAGGTGCTACAGAGGACATAAAACTTACTTAGACATTGTTGCAGTTCTTAGTATCAGTTTCTGGCAAAGGAAAGGCATTTAAATGACTAATTATAATACCCAACAGAATGAAATGAGGTTACCAGAGAAGAAGGGGAAAAAAAGATTCTGGAAGTCAAAGGCAGGAAAGAATAACTCTAAGTGGTGTGATCTGGCTGGACTTCATGGGGGACAAAGATGGTAATAGGATAGTTTTTTCAGAGGAGAATGATTTGAACATCAGGGGATTAAAAGAAATATTGGGAAAATTAAGCAAGTCATAAAATATCTTTCGTAAAAATATCCTCTTTAAGATCATGTTTCAAAGAAAAAGATGCCATTTCATGACATCATACATTTTGGTTGCAAAAATTATACTAAAACAAACCCAAGTTGATTTGTTACTTGTTAATTCTAAGAATTCCCATGTAAGTATACATGCATAACTAAAGAGCCCTTGAGCCACAACTAAGGAGCCTGCCTGCCGCAACTAAGGAGCCCACATGCTGCAACTAAGACCCAGTGCAACCAATTATATAAATATAAATAAATAAATATACATGCATAATATAAACTTTAAAAATGTACATTTTAATAAAGTTAGTTTCATAATTTTAGTTTTCTTTTTGAAATGGATGTCCAATCAAACCTAATTTTTTACTACTTACTATGAAAGTTGAGACCCTAGTTTTGGTTGATTCATTATAAGTGGCATCTTTTCTGGTACCAGTTATTTTGGGGTTATAAAGTTAATGCATAGAAAGTGCCTATCACATGATGAGGGTTTCATAAATTTTACTCTTTGTGCTATAAATTTCCATGGGTTTTGACAAATGCATTGTGTCATGTATCTACTATGCCATTATGATTTTTATTTGTTTAACAAAGTTTATATGGTGCTTACTATGTGATAGATGCTAACTCATTTACTCCTTTTAGCAACCTTATTAGACAGATACCATTAGCACGTCATCTCTGGTAGAGGTGACAAAATTAAGACATAGACAGGTTAAGTAATTTCCTTAAAATCACACAACTAACATGGGTAGATCTGCATTGAGAACATAGGGCATCTGTGCTCCTAATCACTATACATCCTGCTTCTCTGGTGTTATAATTATTTATTCTACTTTGCTTTTATGGCTGTCTTCTCTTCCTCTTCTTCATCTTAAAACAATTTTCCTTTTACCATACACTGAATTTAACTCTTTTTTTTTTTTTTTTTTTTTTTTTAATTTTTTTTTTTTTTTTTAAACATCTTTATTGGGGTATAATTGCTTTACAATGGTGTGTTAGTTTCTGCTTTATAACAAAGTGAATCAGCTATACATACACACATGTTCCCATATGTCTTCCCTCTTGCATCTCCCTCCCTCCCACTCTCCCCATCCCACCCTTCCAGGCTGTCACAAAGCACCGAGCTAATATCCCTGTGCCTTGCGGCTGCTTCCCCCCAGCTATCTACCTTACTACGTTTGTTAGTGTGTATATGTCCATGACTCTCTCTCGCCCTGTCAAAACTCACCCCTCCCCCTCCCCATACCCTCAAGTCCGTTCTCCAGTAGGTCTGCGTCTTTATTCCTATCTTACCCCTAGGTTCTTCATGACATTTTTTTCCCTTAAATTCCATATATATGTGTTAGCATACGGTATTTGTCTTTTTCTTTCTGACTTACTTCACTCTGTATGACAGACTCTAGGTCTATCCATCTCATTACAAATAGCTCAATTTCATTTCTTTTTAAGGCTGAGTAATATTCCATTGTGTATATGTGCCACATCTTCTTTATCCATTCATCCGATGATGGGCGCTTAGGTTGTTTCCATGTCCTGGCTATTGTAAATAGAGCTGCAATGAACATTTTGGTACATGACTCTTTTTGAATTTTGGTTTTCTCAGGGTATATGCCAAGTAGTGGGATTGCTGGGTCATATGGTAATTCTATTTGTAGTTTTTTAAGGAACCTCCATACTGTTCTCCACAGTGGCTGAACCAATTCACATTCCCACCAGCAGTGCAAGAGTGTCCCCTTTTCTCCACACCCTCTCCAGCATTTATTGTTTCTTGATTTTTTGATGATGGCCATTCTGACTGGTGTGAGATGATATCTCATTGTAGTTTTGATTTGCATTTCTCTAATGATTAATGATGTTGAGCATTCTTTCATGTGTTTGTTGGCATTCTGTATATCTTCTTTGGAGAAATGTCTATTTAGGTCTTCTGCCCATTTTTGGATGGGGTTGTTTGTTTTTTTGTTATTGAGCTGCATGAGCTGCTTGTAAATTTTGGAGATTAATCCTTTGTCAGTTGCTTCATTTGCAAATGTTTTCTCCCATTCTGAGGGTTGTCTTTTGGTCTTGGTTATGGTTTCCTTTGCTGTGCAAAAGCTTTGAAGTTTCATTAGGTCCCATTTGTTTATTTTTGTTTTTATTTCCATTACTCTAGGAGGTGGGTCAGAAAGGATCTTGCTGTGATTTATGTCATAGAGTGTTCTTCCTATGTTTTCTTCTAAGAGTTTGATAGTTTCTGGCCTTACATTTAGGTCTTTAATCCATTTTGAGCTTATTTTTGTGTATGGTGTTAGGGAGTGATCTAATCTCATACTTTTACATGTACCTGTCCAGTTTTCCCAGCACCATTTATTGAAGAGGCTGTCCTTTCTCCACTGTCCATTCCTGCCTCCTTTATCAAAGATAAGGTGTCCATATGTGCGTGGGTTTATCTCTGGGCTTTCTATCCTGTTCCACTGATCTATCTTTCTGTTTTTGTGCCAGTACCATACTGTCTTGATTACTGTTGCTTTGTAATATAGTCTGAAGTCAGGGAGCCTTATTCCTCCAGCTCCTTTTTTCGTTCTCAAGATTGCTTTGGCTATTCGGGGTCTTTTGTGTTTCCATACAAATTGCGAAATTTTTTGTTCTAGTTCTGTGAAAAATGCCAGTGGTAGTTTGATAGGGATTGCATTGAATCTGTAGATTGCTTTGGGTAGTAGAGTCATTTTCACAATGTTGATTCTTCCCATCCAAGAACATGGTATATCTCTCCATCTATTTGTATCATCTTTAATTTCTTTCATCAGTGTCTTATAATTTTCTGCATACAGGTCTTTCGTATCCTTAGGTAGGTTTATTCCTAGATATTTTATTCTTTTGGTTGCAATGGTAAATGGGAGTGTTTTCTTGATTTCACTTTCAGATTTTTCATCATTAGTATATAGGAATGCCAGAGATTTCTGTGCATTAATTTTGTATCCTGCTACTTTACCAAATTCATTGATTAGCTCTAGTAGTTTTCTGGTAGCATCTTTAGGATTCTCTATGTATAGTATCATGTCATCTGCAAACAGTGACAGCTTTACTTCTTCTTTTCCGATTTGGATTCCTTTTATTTCCTTTTCTTCTCTGATTGCTGTGGCTAAAACTTCCAAAACTATGTTGAATAAGAGTGGTGAGAGTGGGCAACCTTGTCTTGTTCCTGATCTTAGAGAAAATGCTTTCAGTTTTTCACCATTGAGGATGATGTTTGCTGTGGGCTTGTCATATATGGCTTTTATTATGTTTAGGAAAGTTCCCTCTATGCCTACTTTCTGGAGGGTTTTTATCATAAATGGGTGTTGAATTTTGTCGAAAGCTTTCTCTGCATCTATTGAGATGATCATATGGTTTTTCTCCTTCAATTTGTTAATATGGTTTATCACATTGATAGATTTGCGTATATTGAAGAATCCTTGCATTCCTGGAATAAACCCCACTTGATCATGGTGTATGATCCTTTTAATGTGCTGTTGGATTCTGTTTGCTAGTATTTTGTTGAGGATTTTTGCATCTATGTTCATCAGTGATATTGGCCTGTAGTTTTCTTTCTTTGTGACATCCTTGTCTGGTTTTGGTATCAAGGTGATGGTGGCTTCGTAGAAGGAATTTGGGAGTGTTCCTCCCTCTGCTATATTTTGGAAGAGTTTGAGAAGGATAGGTGTTAGCTCTTCTCTAAACGTTTGATAGAATTCACCTGTGAAGCCATCTGGTCCTGGGCTTTTGTTTGTTGGAAGGTTTTTAATCACAGTTTCAATTTCAGTGCTTGTGATTGGTCTGTTCATATTTTCTATTTCTTCCTGATTCAGTCTTGGCAGGTTGTGCATTTCTAAGAATTTGTCCATTTCTTCCAGATTGTCCATTTTATTGGCATAGAGTTGCTTGTAGTGATCTCTCATGATTTTTTTTATTTCTGCAGTGTCAGTTGTTACTTCTCCTTTTTCATTTCTAATTCTATTGATTTGAGTCTTCTCCCTTTTTTTCTTGATGAGTCTGGCTAGTGGTTTATCTATTTTGTTTATCTTCTCAAAGAACCAGCTTTTAGTTTTATTGATCTTTGCTATTGTTTCCTTCATTTCTTTTTCATTTATTTCTGATCTGATTTTTATGATTTCTTTCCTTCTGCTAGCTTTGGGGTTTTTTTGTTCTTCTTTCTCTAATTGCTTGAGGTGCAAGGTTAGGTTGTTTATTCGAGATGTTTCCTGCTTCTTAAGGTGGGCTTGTATTGCTATAAACTTCCCCCTTAGAACTGCTTTTGCTGCATCCCATAGGTTTTGGGTCGTTGTGTCTCCATTGTCATTTGTTTCTAGGTATTTTTTGATTTCCTCTTTGATTTCTTCAGTGATCACTTCATTATTAAGTAGTGTATTGTTTAGCCTCCATGTGTTTGTATTTTTTAAAGATCTTTTCCTGTAATTGATATCTAGTCTCATGGCGTTGTGGTCGGAAAAGATACTTGATACAATTTCAGTTTTCTTAAATTTACCAAGGCTTGATTTGTGACCCAAGATATGATCTATCCTGGAGAATGTTCCATGAGCACTTGAGAAAAATGTGTATTCTGTTGTTTTTGGATGGAGTGTCCTATAAATATCAATTAAGTCCATCTTGTTTAATGTATCATTTAAAGCTTGTGTTTCCTTATTTATTTTCATTTTGGATGATCTGTCCATGGGTGAAAGTGGGGTGTTAAAGTCCCCTACTATGAATGTGTTACTGTTGATCTCCCCTTTTATGGTTGTTAGTATTTGCCTTATGTATTGAGGTGCTCCTATGTTGGGTGCATAAATATTTACAATTGTTATATCTTCTTCTTGGATCGATCCCTTGATCATTATGTAGTGTCCTTCTTTGTCCCTTTTAATAGTCCTTATTTTAAAGTCTATTTTGTCTGATATGAGAATTGCTACTCCAGCTTTCTTTTGGTTTCCATTTGCATGGAATATCTTTTTCCATCCCCTTACTTTCAGTCTGTATGTGTCTCTAGTTCTGAAGTGGGTCTCTTGTAGACAGCATATATAAGGGTCTTGTTTTTGTATCCATTCAGCCAATCTGTGTCTTTTGGTGGGAGCATTTAGTCCATTTACATTTAAGGTAATTATCGATATGTATGTTCCTATTTCCATTTTACATATTGTTTTGGGTTCGCTACTATAGGTCATTTCCTTCTCTTGTGTTTCGTGTCTAGAGAAGTTCCTTTAGCATTTGTTGTAAAGCTGGTTTGGTGGTGCTGAACTCTCTCAGCTTTTGCTTGTCTGTAAAGGTTTTAATTTCTCCATCAAATGTGAATGAGATCCTTGCTGGGTAGAGTAGTCTTGGTTGCAGGCTATTCTCCTTCATCACTTTCAGTATGTCCTGCCACTCCCTTCTGGCTTGTAGGGTTTCTGCTGAGAGATCAGCTGTTAACCTTATGGGGATTCCCTTGTGTGTTATTTGTTGTTTTTCCCTTGCTGCTTTTAATATGCTTTCTTTGTATTTAATTTTTGACAGTTTGATTAATATGTGTCTTGGCGTGTTTCTCCTTGTATTTATCCTGTATGGGACCCTCTGTGCTTCCTGGACTTGATTAACTATTTCCTTTCCCATATTAGGGAAGTTTTCAACTATAATCTCTTCAAATATTTTCTCAGTCCCTTTCTTTCTTTCTTCTTCTTCTGGAACCCCTATAATTCGAATGTTGGTGCGTTTCATGTTGTCCCAGAGGTCTCTGAGACTGTCCTCAGTTCTTTTCATTCTTTTTTCTTTATTCTGCTCTGCAGTAGTTATTTCCACTACTTTATCTTCCAGGTCACTTATCCGTTCTTCTGCCTCAGTTATTCTGCTATTGATCCTATCTAGAGTGATTTTAATTTCATTTATTGCATTGTTCATCGTTGCTTGTTTCATCTTTAGTTCTTGTAGGTCCTTGTTAACTGTTTCTTGCATTTTGTCCATTCTACTTCCAAGATTTCGGATCATCCTTACTATCATTATTCTGAATTCTTTTTCAGGTAGATTGCCTATTTCCTCTTCATTTGTTAGGTCTGGTGGGTTTTTATCTTGCTCCTTCATCTGCTGTGTGTTTTTCTGTCTTCTCATTTTGCTTATCTTACTGTGTTTGGGGTCTCCTTTTTGCAGGCTGCACTTTCGTAGTTCCCGTTGTTTTTGATGTCTGTCTCCAGTGGCTAAGGTTGTTTCAGGTGGGTTGTGTAGGCTTCCTGGTGGAGGGGACTAGTGCCTGTGTTGTGCTGGATGAGGCTGGATCTTGTCTCTCTAGTGGGCAGGTTCACGTCTGGTGGTGTGTTTTGGGGTGTCTGTGGCCTTATTATGATTTTAGGCAGCCTCTCTGCTAATGGGTGGGGTTGTGTTCCTGTTTTGCTAGTTGTTTGGCATAGGTTGTCCAGCACTGTGGCTTGCTGGTCGTTGAGTGAAGCTGGGTGCTGGTGTTAAGATGGAGGTCTCTGGGATATTTCCACCGTTTAATATTATGTGGAGCTGGGAGGTCTCTTGTTGACCAGTGTCCTGAAGTTGGCTCTCCTACCTCAGAGGCAGAGCCCTGACTCCTGGCTGGAGCACCAAGAGCCTTTCATCCACACAGCTCAGAATAAAAGGGAGAAAAAGTAGGGAGAATTAGTAGAAGTATGAGTAAAGAAAGAAGAAAAGGAGGAAAGGAAGGAAGGAAGAAAGAAGCAAAGAAGGAAAGAAAGGAGGGAGGGAGGGAGGGAGGGAGGAAGGAAGGAAGGAGGGAAAGAAGGAAAAAAGACAGAAAGAAAGATGATACAGTAAAAATAAAATAAAGTATAATATAGTTATTGAATTAAAAAATATTTAGAAAAAAAAAAAAAGGGACGGATAGAACCTTAGGACAAATGTTGGAAGCAAAGCTATACAGAAAAAATCTTACACAGAAGCATACACATACACCTTCACAAAAAGAGGTAAAGGGGGAAAAATCATAAATCCTGCTCCCTGAGACCACCTCCTCAATTTGGGGTGATTCGTTGTCTAAAGGAGGGAAGGAAGGAAGGAAAGAAAGAACGAAGGTAAAGTATAATAAAGTTATTACAATTAAACTTAATTATTAAGAAAAAGAATTTTTAAAAAAAAGTCATGGACGGATAGAGCCCTAGGACAAATGGTGGAAGCAAGAGTATACAGACAGGATCTCACACAGAAGCATACACGTACACATTCACAAAAAGAGGAAAAGGGAAAAAAATCATAGATCTCGCTCCTAAATTCCACCTCTTCAATTTGGGATCATTCCTTGTCTATTCAGGTATTCCACAGATGCAGGGTATATCAAGTTGATTGTGGAGCTTTAATCCGCTGCTTCTGTGGCTGCTGGGAGAGATTTCCCTTTCTCTTCTTTGTTCTCACAGCTCACAGGAGCTCAGCTTTGGATTTGGCCCTGTCTCTGCGTGTAGGTCGCTGGAGGGCGTCTGTTTTTTCGCTCAGACAGGACGGGGTTAAAGGAGCCGCTGATTCGGGGCCTCCGACTCACTGAGGCCGGGGGTTGGGGGATGGGGGTAGGAGGGGCACTACGTGCGGGGCGGGCCTGCGGCTGCAGAGGCAGCGTGACGTTGCGGCAGAGGCCGGCGTGATGTTGCACCAGCCTGAGACCCGCCGTGCGTACTCCCGGGGAAGTTGTCCCTGGATCCCGGGAACCTGGCAGTGGCGGGCTGCACAGGCTCCGCGGAAGAGGGGTGTGGAGAGTGACCTGTGCTCGCACACAGGCCCCTTGGTGGCGGCAGCAGCAGCCTTAGCGTCTCCCGCCCGTCTCTGGGGTCCGCGGTTTTAGCCGCGGCTTGCGCCCGTCTCTGGGGTTTGCGCTTTCAGCCGCGGCTCGCGCCCGTCTCGGGGGCTCGCGCCCTCAGCCGCGGCTCGCGCCCGTCTCTGGGGTTCGCGCTTTTAGCCGCGGCTCGCGCCCGTCTCTGGAGTTCCTTTAAGCAGCGCTCTTAAACCCCTCTCCTCGCGCACCAGGAAACACAGAGGGAAGAAAAAGTCTCTTGCCTCTTCGGCCGGTGCAGGCTTTTCCCCGAACTCCCTCCCGGCCAGTCGTGGCGCACCAACCCCTTCAGGCTATGTTCAAGCCGCCAACCCCAGTCTTCTCCCTGAGCTCCGTCCAAAACCAAAACCCGAGCCTCAGCTGGCAGCCCCGCCCGCCCCGGTGGGTGAGCAGCAAGCCTCTCGGGTTGGTGAGTGCCGGTCAGCACCGATCGTCTGTGCAGGAATCTCCCCGCTTTGCCCTCCGCACCCGTCGCTATGCACTACTCCGCGGTCCCGAAACACCCCCCTCTGCCTCCCGCAGTCTCCGCCCGCGGAGGGGCCTCCTAGTGTGTGGAAACTTTTCCTCCTTCACAGCTCCCTCCCACTGGTGCAGGTGCCGTCCTTATTCTTTTGTCTCTGTTTTTTCTTTTGCCCTACCCAGTTACGTGGGGAGTTTCTTGCCTTTTGGGAGGTCTGAGGTCTTCTGCCAGCCTTCAGTAGGAGTTCTGTAGGAGTTGTTCCACGTGTGGATGTATTTCTGGTGTATCCGTGGGGAGGAAGGCGATCTCCGCGTCTTACTCTTCCGCCATCTTCAAGGTCCCCCCTGAATTTAACTCTTACCTGCTACATTTCATTACCAGCCCTCTCAATTTAAAAAAAAAAAATTTCATATGTTTATTCTTCATTCAAAATCTAATCATCATTCTAACTAAAGTTTTTTAAGTAATCACATTAAAATATAATTTATTCTATAAGTTGGAGACCAGATACAATATAGGGTAAGGGAAAAAATACATAATTTTTTAATTGAAGTATAATTGACATATACCATTATATTACTTTCAGGCGTAAAACAATGATTCGATACGCGTAAAAACTGCAAAATGGTCACCACAATAAGTCTAGTTAACACTTGATCAATTGTTACTGAGTTCAGAAATTTGAGGTGTGCAGACAGATAAGAGCTCCCTGCTGAAATCATTGCACAAAAAATGACAGTTACTCTGACACTAACACACTGTCCAGATGAAGCACAGCAGCTGACTGACCCTTGTCTGCTTTGGAAACAAAGGCACTTAAGAATCCAACCTGAGATTTTAAAGGAAAGGCAATCTGAAAAGTTAATACAACCTTTTAGTCAGTTGTAAATGGCTTCTATTTCCCTATCATTCTCAAAAAAATACAAAAGCAGACTTTCTGTCACCTTTAGAAATTCTAGGAGCTGCTAAAGAAATGGATAATATTTAGAAGTGGATTCCAATCTCTTCTGTGTCTTTTCTTTGGGAAAAGAGGGTGCATATCTTGAAGATATTTATAAAAAGCTTCTAAGGAGACACAATATCTAGACCAGGACACATTAACAATTCTCTTCTCAATGGATTTAGAGTGAAAATATACGTGGAAAGAGTCAGCAAAATTATTCAAGCAAATATCATATGGGTGTTTAGAAAGAAGGCCATTCAATTCACTAGTTACTTCCTACGTATTGGTGTAACAATCAAAATCGATTTTTGTCAGAGGAATCTGAGCTCGGAGAGCAGACAATTCAAGTTTGATATTCACTTGGCTTTTAAAAACTCAAAAGGCAATATTTCTTGGAATGCTAAGATATTCTACTTTTCACTGTGCTATGAGCAAGGCCAAAATTGAGGCCAATGACAGTGGAAATTATACTACTAATCCCTGGGTATTTTCCTAAAGTTCTCTGATGGATAATAAGGGGGAGGTAATTAATGTCAATTGAGTGCCTGCAAGGTACTAGACACTTTTAAAATGTTTCATTTAAACCTCCCAACAATCCCATATGGAAATTATAGACCAAATGAGGAATTTGTTGTTTTTAATGCAAAGGAAGTTATTCAGTGTGAGAAAGCTGGAACTGTGAGAGATGTTCATTCTCTTTTTCACATAGTGAGTGGTGGAGTTAGGACCAGAACTCAGGTCTTGAGTCTCTAAGCTCCATATTTATTTGTTCCACAGTATCTGTCATTAGCTTATGAGATGGAGCTGCAGGGTAGGCTGGAGGAGGTGGGTGCAGGTAGTGGGAAGGCAGCTTCAGAGAGGAACGGTAGGGCAGAGACGAGGGCGGCCAAGGCAGGGAAATGGAATCAGGGGACTGGCTGGCCAGGGAATACTTGAACAGGAGCCTCTGCCTTGATGGGTTGGCTTAAAGTCCCAGGTTTGATTCCATTTTCTCTTTCACCTATTAGATCCAGTTCATGGGCAGTTTCCCACAGCCCTTTAAGAGCTATCTCCCTTCCACTGGTGGGGTAATGCTAACCAGAAGGCTGAGGTGTTGCAGGCCTTCTTCAGCATGGCAGTATTTCCAGTCATTAGACTATTTTCCTCAGGGCCTAGCTCCAGAGAGGTCTTGGCTTCTCAGCCAAAAGGACCTGGGATTGCCAAGCAGTAACTCTTCAATTTATTGCCCCTGTTCTACATTCCTGACCCGTGAGTATTTGCAGACACAGAGACCAGCTTTCCAAAGCCCAGCATAAGCTGCTTTAATTTTGTCATTGTCCTATAATTTCATGGAAATGGCTGCTATGAAGCCAACAAATGACTAATAAAATCCCTCTGCCCACTCATTTTTAATGTCATTCTGGAACTCCAGAACAGGGACCATCTGGTCATGGTGCTTACTTTAATATAAAAGAGGGGCTGAGTTGAAAATCATATTTCTGAGAGAAGGCTGGAACGAAACTTCTGTTTGTGAACCCAAAGCACAGCAAAACAAGTCTAGCGTTTCATTTGGGGCAGTGATGAGACACACTGAGTGCTGCATAGGCAGCTCTGCCTGTGGAGAGGTTAAATTTTGACACACACACACAGATGATATACAGATATCAATCAGTACTACTAACTGTCACATTTATTGAGCACCATCAATGTGTCAGGCAATGTGCAACGCACTCTGGATTATTTTGTAATAGGCAAGTGTTAGTGTACTCACTTCATAGGTGAAAGAAGGAGAGACTTACGGAAGTTAAGTAAACCTGCTCCAAGTCACACAGCTAGTAAATAATAGAGCGAGGCTTGGAAAAAAGGTCCGTCAGTTTCTACATATGTGCCCTGAGCAACTGACTTACTTGACTCATTGCAGTAAGGGCTTTTGGAAGAAAAGCCATCCTAAGCAATGACTAATCTTACAAGCACGTAAATTTTCGTACCAGAAAGCTATGTGGAGATTTTTTTTTTTCCTATTTTACTTTGGAATTATTTTAGATTTTACAGAGAAGTTGCAAAGATAGCAATAGAGTGCTCCTGGCTACCTTTATTCAGCTTCTTCTAATGTGAACATCTTACATAACCATGCTACATTTGTCAGAACTAAGAAATTATCTTTGGTACAATACTAATAACTAAACTACAGACAGATTGTTCAGATTGTGGTACAATTTTTATTTGCAAGTTTTTCTTGTGACTTTTGATTTGATCACCCTTTTTAGGATCTATGTTTTTTTTTTTCTTTTAGTAAACTTAATTTTTTCTTAATTTATTAAGACTGGTTTTTTAGAGCAGTTTTAGGTTCACAGAAGAATTGAGAGGAAGGTATTGAGAGGAAGAATTGAGAGATTTCCCATATACCCTCTGTTGCCACACATGAATAGCCTTCCCTATTATCAACATTCCTTACCACAATGGTACATTTACTACAATTGATGAACCTACTTTGACATGTCATCATCACCCAAAGTCCCTAGTTTATATTAGGGTTCACTCTTGTTGTATATTCTATGGGTATGGACAAATGTGTAACATCATGTATCCTTCATTATATTATCATACAGAATAGTTACACTGCCTTAAAATTCCTCTGTGCTCCACCTATTCATCCCCTTCCTGCCAACCCCTGGCAACCACGGATATTTTTTACTGTCTCCCTAGTTTTGCCTTTTCCAGAATGTCATGTGGTTGGAATCATGTAATAGGTAGCCTTTTCAGATTGGCTTCTTTCACTTTTAAGAAAATTAAATATGTATTTAAAGTTCTTCCATGTCTTTTTTTTTTTTTTTTTTTCGGCACGCGGGCCTCTCACTGTTGTGGCCTCTCCCGTTGTGGAGCACAGGCTCCGGACACGCAGGCTCAGCGGCCATGGCTCACGGGCTCAGCCGCTCCGCGGCATGTAGGATCCTCCCGGACCAGGACACGAACCCGTGTCCCCTGCATCAGCAGGCAGACTCTCAACCACTGTGCCACCAGGGAAGCCCTCTTTTTCTTTTTGTAAACATCTTTATTGGAGTATAATTGCTCTACAATGGTGTGTTAGTTTCTGTTCTATAACAAAGTGAATGAGCTATACATATACATATATCCTCATATCCCCTCCCTCTTGCATCTCCCTCCCACCCTCCCTATCCCACCACTCTAGGTGGTCACAAAGCACAGAGCTTACCTCCCTGTGCTATGCGGCTGCTTCCCACTAGCTATCTATTTTACATTTGGTAGTGTATATATGTCCATGCCACTCTCTCATTTCGTCCCAGCTTACCCTTCCTCCTCCCCGTGTCCTCAAGTCCATTCTCTACGTCTGCATCTTTATTCCTGTCCTGCCCCTAGGTTCTTCAGAACCATTTTTTGTTGTTGTTTTTTTAGATTCCATGAATATGTGTTAGCATACAGTATCTGTTTTTCTCTTTCTGACTTACTTCACTCTGTATGACAGACTCTAGGTCCATCAACCTCACTAAAAATAACTCAATTTCGTTTCCTTTTATGGCTGAGTAATATTCCATTGTATATATGTGCCACATCTTCTCTATCCATTCATCTGTTGATGGACACTTAGGTTGCTTCCGTGTCCTGGCTATTGTAAATAGAGCTGCAATGAACATTGTGGTACATGACTCTTTTTGAATTATGGTTTTCTCAGGGTATATGCCCAGTAGTGGGATTGCTGGGTCGTATGGTAGTTCTATTTTTAGTGTTTTGAGGAACCTCCATACTGTTCTCCATAGTGGCTGTATCAGTTTACATTCCCACCAACAGTGCAAGAGGGTTCCCTTTTCTCCATACCCTCTCCAGCATTTATTGTTTGTACATTTTTTGATGATGGCCATTCTGACTGGTGTGAGGTGATACCTCACTGTAGTTTTGATTTGCATTTCTCTAATGATTAGTGATGTTGAGCATCCTTTCATGTATTTGTTGGCAATCTGTATATCTTCTTTGGAGAAATGTCTATTTAGGTCTTCTGCCCATTTTTGGATTGAGTTGTTTATTTTTTTTTTTTTTGCGGTATGCGGGCCTCTCACCATTGTGGCCTCTCTCATTGCGGAGCACAGGCTCCGGACGCGTAGGCTCAGCGGCCATGGCTCACGGGCCCAGCCGCTCAGCGGCATGTGGGATCTTCCCGGACCGGTGCACGAACCTGTGTCCCCTGCATCGGCAGGCGGACTCTCAACCACTGCACCACCAGGGAAGCCCTATTTTTTTGATATTGAGCTGCATGAGCTGCTTGTATACTTTGGAGATTAATCCTTTGTCAGTTGCTTCATTTGCAAATATTTTCTCGCATTCCAAGGGTTGTCTTTTCATCTTGTTTATGGTTTCCTTTGCTGTGCAAAAGCTTTTAAGTTTAATTAGGTCCCATTTGTTTATTTTTGTTTTTATTTCCATTTCTCTAGAAGGTGGGTCAAAAGGGATCTTGCTGTGATTTATGTCAGAGTGTTCTGCCTATGTTTTCCTCTAGGAGTTTTATAGTGTCTGGCCTTACATTTAGGTCTTTAATCCATTTTGAGCTTATTTTTGTATACGGTGTTAGGGAGTGTTCTAATTTCATTCTTTTACATGTGGCTGTCCAGTTTTCCCAGCACCACTTATTGAAGTGGCTGTCTTTTCTTCATTGTATATTCTTGCCTCCTTTATCAAAGATAAGACGACTATATGTGC
The DNA here is from genome assembly GCF_008692025.1 of Phocoena sinus. Taxonomy (NCBI): domain Eukaryota; kingdom Metazoa; phylum Chordata; class Mammalia; order Artiodactyla; family Phocoenidae; genus Phocoena; species Phocoena sinus. The sequence continues at coordinate 28,386,861 of NC_045772.1, read as the reverse complement.
GTGGGTTTATCTTTGGGCTTTCTATCCTGTTCCATTGATCTACATTTCTGTTTTCGTGCCAGTACCATACTGTCTTGATTACTGTAGCTGTGTAGTATAGTCTGAAGTCCGGGAGCCTGATTCCTCCAGCTCCGTTTTTCCTTCTCAAGATTGCTTTGGCTGTTTGGGGCCTGCCCTCAATTTCTATGTGCCACATCAACTTTCCTTTAGGACATATCTTACGATTGGAGTTCAATTTCAATTGTCTCTCTAGCTTGATATTTAGGTTTTTGTGTTCTTATTGTTGGACTGGACCCTGAGTCTGCTTACTCAGTAATCACATTTCATAAGGGAAGACCCAAATCCCCATGTGCTGACCATTAATTTATCCCATTTTTACAGAGAAAATGTGAACTTAAAGTGAATGGTCTGAATTACATAGCACACAACTGGAAAAATTAAAAGACACAGGGAAGGAGAGAAAACTTCCTAAGTATTCTTTAGTTGTTAGGACAAGTGGAGCTTAAAATAAAAATTAAACAGAGATCAAACATCATAGAAAGGTATATTTTGGAAAAGAACTTAAAAGTCTTTTCCCTGCCAAATGTCAGAAATATTTTAAGCCAGTTTTGGAAAGGAATGTTGTCATAATTCACAGTATTTAAACTTGGGCTTTGACCAGGCAAAACAAGTATTAAAATCAGACTTAACATGTCTGAAACAAATTTATCATTTTTTTTTTTCTGAAGTCAGTTCCTCCTCTTGCCCTTCCTGATTTTATTATTGGGTCTGCTGTGTTCCCAGACACAAGGCTAGAAAAGTCAGTGTCATTTTTATTGTGTTCATGCTGATGTGTAATAGGTTACCAGTTCCTGCTGACTTTGCCTCTCTCACTCCCATATTTGCCCATGTTTTTCCATTTTTACTGCTGCTATTCCTTTGCTTAGGTTATTTTACAAACCTCTTGATCCATGTGCTTCAAGTATATGTGTGGGCAGTTTAATTTCTAATGTATAGTCTCTGCAGGTCATCAATTTGTTAAAAAACTTCGATGGCATTCCCATACCTACTGGATTTAGAATAGACCTTCACTCTAGCTGTTGAGGTCCATGCCCTTGCCCCACTTTACCAGATGTATCTATTATGACTCCCTTCTTCGTACACCATAAACCAGCCCTACTGGTTTGTGTTTTTCCTTGAACGGATACTGTCGCAGGTCGTTTGCACATGCTGTTTCTTCTGCTTGGGAAGGCCTCTATTCCCACTCATAATATAAGCTACTGGCATACGATGCATGAGGGGTTAGCAAACTACAGTGTGAGTGCCAAATCTGGCCTACCAGACTGTTTTAGTCCACAAAGTCTTATTGGAACACAGTGACACTCATTCTTTTATTTTCTATGACTGTTTTTGCACTGAAACAGCAGTGGGAAGTAATTGCAACAGAGACCCTATGGCCTGCAAAGCCTAACATATTTACTTTCTGGTCCTTTACAAAAAATACAAGTTCTAATTCCCAATACTAATCCCCTTAACTGAATACCCAATTTAATGTATTTCAGCAAAAATTTGTTGAGCTCCTACCATTTGCTAAATATACAAACACGGAAAAGATATGGACCATCACTCAAAGAACATACTGTCTAAAAGTTATGAAAAATCTATAAATTAATTCCTCTACAACATGTTAAGTAAAATAACAGCACATATAGGAGATACCTAGAAGCAGAGAATAGGGAGTTATTGATATTTTGGAGGGGTGAAGAGGTGGGAGAAAAGAGTTTAATAGCTGAGTTGGGTTTGAAATTATGTACAGGAGTTTATCCTAGAGACAAGGGATTAAAGTCATTCCAGATAGAATAACAGCAGACACAAAAGTTTGGAGGAACATAACCACATGGTCTCTTTGGGGAACCTCAGGTAGGCTCTTATGGAAATGAAATGGAAAGAGATTGGACTATGGAGTCATATTAACCTGGGTCCGAAACTTGACTCTGATAGTCATTAGCTTCATGACTTTGAGTAAGTCTTTAGCTTCTATTAGCCCCATTTTCTCACCCTAGCAGTATTTACGTGAATTAACTGATGTGACATTGGTGAAAGTTTCCAGCATGTTTGATAGTGTGTGCAAAAAAAAAAAAAATGTGTTTCTTGGTATGTAGCAAAACAAAAAAGTTCATGTAGGTGAGCATGGGATAGGAAGAGTAAAGAGAAAGATATGCATCAGCTCAAAATACAAAGATACTTAAAAAAACAAAACAAAACAAAACAAAGATGCCTGCTCTTTTCTCTGTATCTCAGTCTCAATTCTCCTGGTAGTACTTTTGCTTTCCTGTATTATAGACGGCAGGTGTGTTGATCTCATCCTTTCTTCCAAATGGTGACCTCCTTGAGGGCAGGGATCTTTCCTTATTCCTTTTTGTATCTCCCAAAGTGCCTAGCACTATGTCATATATAGGACAAGCCTCTGATGAATGCTTGCTGAATTTTAAATCTTAGATTGTGAAGGTATTTTCACAATAATCAACCTGTTATTTTATGTGAAATTGAGACCGATGAGTTGTAAGATGTTTGACTTGCTCAAGCTTGTCCACTTTAATGATCACAAGTCTAACTTGTAGTTTCCAAGAAGGTGGAATTTGTTTTTGTCCTTTCTTCTACTCTTCCCTCATGCGTTCATTCTGGGGCAGTTTTCCCTTTCAGAAACACCCTCCACCTCACCCTCCAGGTGTCCACTGCTTTTCCAGATATGGCCTCTATCTGTTGTTACATTCACATTGAGATGCTCAAGATTTGTATTATACCTTTTCTGGGAAGGCATGTGGAAAGGAAAGTTAGAATAATCAGGAGTGGATTGGTAGTAGGATTTTAGGCATCAGGAGGAAATCAGTATGTCTTCAAATCCTTTGGCAAAAGCAATCCTTAATCTACCATATATAAGGGCTGTCCTATGGGTCCCAGAACTAACAGAACTTTTAAGTACAGCAGTAATAGCTATCATTAATTAAGAGCTTACTCGTAGTAGACACTTTGTATGAGTTGTGTCTATCCCTCACAACACTCATGTGCGTTTACTATCCACTTTCACAGATGGGGAAACTGAGGCTCAGAAAGGTTAGGCAACTTTCACAAGGCCACATAGCTAAGGAGCAGAGTCCATATCTGCCTACTTCATCAGAGTCTCTGACAATACCCTTTAATTGTCCTGTAACTGGGAAGGAGGTTAGATAATCTTTCAGGCTTCAGTTCCCTACGGGCATTCCTTCTTTCCAGAATTTTCTAAGGTAATGTTCCTTAGAATACTTGCCTGAAAGCAAGTATTTACTTTGCAGGGTCCAGTGCAAAATAAAAATGCACAACTTCTTGCTGAAAAAGCAGGGAGGAGAAACTATACTCAATATTTTGTAATAACCTATAAGAGAAAAGAATCTGAAAAAGAATATATATATATATATGTATATGTAACTGAATTACTTTGCTCTACATGTGAAACTAACAGAACATTGTAAATCAACTATACTTCAATTTACAAAGAAAAAGCAGTGGAGGGGGGAATGCTATCAAAGGTATTAAAAGGTAAACTTTTTTTTTCTTCCATGGCCTCTCTCTTGACTTATCATGGTGTTCTTTATTTTTTATTTAATGTCATTCTAAGCAGAAAGATATTAAAATTTTAAAGTATTTGCATGAACTTTACTGTTCATTTTTATATTGTGCAATGTCAGTTTTGAACGCAAATGTAAGAGCATATGCAGAATCGTTGAAATAACACAATTCATATTTTGTAGCTCATACGTTCATATGTATTTTGTTCTTACCAGAAGAGTGGAAATGCTGCCCTGTGTTTACATTACTTCTTGATATATACACATTGTACCAACACTCTCTACATTCAGCTTACTGATGATTAAAGAGGAACTGAAAGGACAAGGAACTATGGGTTGCCCTATCTCTCCCTTTCCTTCTATGTCATCATTTTCAGTGAAAGTGTCTGGCTAATGCAGGGGAATAACAGGAGTAAAACATGATGGGATTCTTAAATTGATTATGTTTCTTAGAATCTCATTGCCTTTTATCTCTGTTCAAAGCATGTTCTTGTTCAGGCTGTAAGTGCAGACTCTTGGGCTTTCAGTTTTAAATGTTACTTGTACTCGCTTTCAGTCTTGCTGAACTTGCCCACGTCATGGGTCCACCAGAAATCTGTGCTTATGGGGCATCACGAACACTATATGCAAATGGGGTGGCAAGGAATGGCAGACATATGTTTTGTGTATATCCTCTCTGCTCATGTGCACGCTCCATTGCCCCAAGGAGCCTCGTTTATAAAATACAAGTTCTAAAATAAAATTCTTGAGAATTTCAAGATGGCAACAGCAGAGCATTAAAGCAAGTGTGGAGCCCCTCTAGCTGCACACGGTTGTATGCCCATGAATCTGACCCTGCCTGGGAGTTATTAATCAGTGTGCCAAAGGAAGAAGTTTCCACAAGCCAAACTGTGTAAACTTTCTCCTATGTCTTAGTACCTTTAACCACTTATCAACCTTCTTTGGCCAAGTGTTCAAATCCCACTCAAAAATCTTCAACTCACCCAGTCCTTAAGCTGAGGAAGAGAAGCCTCAGGCCATTATCTCAGATGTTCAGAATCAACTCAGCTTGTTTCTGATCTTAGTAACTGTACTTGTCTTCCCAGTGGCCGAGCTCCCACCCCACACTCCGGCTTTAGGCCCTTACTGGTCTTGTCCGTATTTACCTTTCATACCCCATCTGAGTCTATATCTTAGTATAAGTACTTTTAGGGTTAGTCTATAATTTAGTATAATACTCAAGAGCAAAACTTCAATGATAGAAAGCACAATTATTTAAAATTCTCTATTCTTAGCTTTATGTGAGTTTTCCTTTTGTTTTTATTCAACATTCAACAAGTATTGACCAAGTAGCTCCTGCCATGAGCAAGAGCTCTTTGTAGGACTGGGAGGGGGCAAAGGTAAAGATACTGTGGTCACTGAGTTCCAGACAGTCATGCTCTAGCCTTGTGGGCCTTGAATGTTGTTACTAAATGTATCATTTAAATTAAGAAATGTTCCAGGCATCTCCTTCTCTTGGCTCCTTTCTATCCCAGAAGCGTGGTTTATGAGATAAATTTAAGGGCAGGTGCACTGGGGTCATTTTCCTAGATCAGCTCTCCATGCTCTTTCTTTAAAGGGTGATGCTCTTAATACAAACTACACCCTATATTCAAGTAAATAAAGTACACCCCTTAATCTTGAATGCTTGGCCAAAATTTTCAAAACTCTCTAAGTACAGTTTTCTAACTGATTTCCAGACTTAACCTCAAAGAATTATACAAGGTTTCTAGTGTCTGTGGCTTCTTCCATTTCCCTTAACTCTTAATCAACCACTTCACTGTATGGAACTTCTCTTGGTTGCATTTTTAATTCCTTCTCTTTAAAAGCATTCTTGATTTCAATGACAAGGGTGCAGAGGACTTCCTGTTCTAAGTTTGAATTAGCAAAAGATTTGGCTTGAATGGTTGTAGAGCTGTAGACATACTTTAATACCACTTCTGACATGACAGTTCAGTTTTAAAGGTGGTGGATTGGAAAATTATAGTTAAAAGAACACTCTTCTCCAGAGTGGTGGTGACATGAGTCATGGGAGAGGGAAGGAGTTACTATTTATTCAAAATCACTTTTGTCTGTGACTTGGGAAATTGGATTATCATCAAGAATTCTGCTTCATCGTGGCCATAGTTCTATTATACTAATTAGTCATTTATTTATTCAACAAAGAGTTTCTTAAGGGTTTTACCGTGTGTCAGTTACTGTGCTAAACTTTGAGAATACAGCAGAGAAGGCACAGCCCCTGCCATCTCTGCAGTAATTACAATGGAAGGGATATGAAATGAAAGAAGAGTATGGTTAAGGCTAATAATAATCTGGTTTTGAGGATTAGGGAAGACTTTTTTTTCGATTTTTTAAAATTGAAGTATAGTTGATTTACAATGTCATGTTAGTTTCAGGTGTACAGCACAGTGTTTCAGTTATACATACATATATATGTGTGTGTGTATATATATATATATATATATATATAGCTATTCTTTTTTAGGGAAAACTTTCTGAAACAAGATATAGTTAAGCATCTCAATCATTGGTTTTCAAATAGAGAACCTTCTGATTCCATAGGTCTGAGACTAGCCAATAATTTGCATTTTAAACATCAGATAAGTCTAATGTAGAGGTTTTCAGAGTACTCTTCAAAAGGTATTTAACGGGCTTCCCTGGTGGCGCAGTGGTTGGGAGTCTGCCTGCCGATGCAGGGGACGCGGGTTCGTGCCCTGGTCCGGGAAGATCCCACGTGGCTGGGCCCGTGAGCCATGGCCGCTGGGCCTGTGCGTCTGGAGCCTGTGCTCCGCAGCGGGAGAGGCCACGATGGTGAGAGGCCCGCGTACTGCTAAAAAAAAAAAAAAAAAAAAAAGGTATTTAACTAAGCCACTTTATATTTCCATTTTCGTTTCCATTTGTATTACTCCTGGAAAAAAATGCAGTGGTATTTTTTTTCACAAAAAGATGCACACTTTGATAATACACTGCAGAGAGAGCCATTTGCCACTTTCATTTTCCTCCTGTAAAGAGAGTTGTGAGGTTTTGTCATGATGTTCGATCATCATCGAAGAGACCGAGAGCTATCATAAGGTTTGCTTCAAGACCCACCGTTATTGCAAAGATCTGAACCATGTTAGGTCAATAAATATTTTTGTAGAAAAGAATCATGTATTTTTCTTGAGAATATGGAAATGGGCTGTAAATGTGAATGCACATAAACATAATAAGAAGAACTAGATGGATTAGACCACTTTCACTTTAACAGAATATTTTACTCAATTTCCTTAGCTTAGTAATTATTTTTTAAAAGATGTAGGTATTTAGTAATATTTTAAAGACATATTTTTAAAGACATTGAAGTTGACATTTTTGAATTAGCATTTTATTAGAACACAATCTAATTTCTCAATCCGGACCATGAAGGACTCAGCTAACAATTATAGTCTTGAAGGGGCTTCAAATCCACCTTAATGGTACTATATCAACCAATGAACCAGAGGCCACACTTCAATTTTTAAATAGCGTATTAAATAATTAAACAGCATATCAAATTATGTTTTGGATAACTGTCACAGCCTAACTTTTTAAGCACTCTTAAAAAAATTGTAAATGGTTCATTAGAGGTAGTTTTGAAGCCAAAAATGCTAACGCAAGTCACGTGGAAATCCTAAAAGGAACTTGGCATGAAACAAAGAATGAACTTGTAGCTGAAAATAGCAGATTAAACAAAAACTCAATCAGTGTGGCTATAACTGAAACATATGTACGTAGATGCAGTAGACTTTTATGGTAGACACACTGATGATCTAACTTTCTCTCTGTGTCAGTTTTACATGCTTTAACAAATGCCTTTGTTTAACCAATTTTATGATTGATTCCACTATACCTTGCTATGGCTGTGAATGAAAAATGTATTTCTTGACTTTTAAAACACCAGGCCAGGAGGTACAGAAAAAAAATATTAATCTTTATATCTAATTTCCCATCTTTATTGACACAAATTTCTTTGTCGAAAGAAAGCTATTATTTTATGATGATCACCAGTATGCTTGTTAACTGTGCATTTTCCCCTGAGATATGCTTCAATTTTAAGGTAGTGCTAGTTATTTCCTTCATGAATTCCATTATTCTGAGTTCCAAAGTACATTAAGTATTAGTCAAAACCCAACATTTATGTGATGTAGATGTTATCACATTCTTTGCAGTGGCTGTTCTTTGTTGGTGTTCTAAAAATACTGTTTTCCATTTATATGACTTCAATTCAATTCTACATAATAAAATCATCTTTGGCTGAGAGGATATAATGGCAAAATTCCTATAATCACACAAGACTATACGTTTTACATGGCATGCCTGCTTGCATTTTTTAAGGAATAAAATGTTCTGGGGTTCTTTATTTTGTGATTGAGCCAGATGAGAGCATGGCCCAAGGAATCCAGAAAGAATTGAATCTAAAATGCTGAATCAGCTTCAAGTCTGTTCATCAGCATTGTAGTTCAACGGAAAAATAAATCCTAGATGCAGGAATTTTAATTGATTACACCAGTTCAATCAAAACAACTACTTAATTCAGTGACCATCTCAGCTCAGTCATTTATTTGACTGGGCATGGAAGGCAGAGTTTAAAGCAAAAGGGTGGCAGTAAACTTAGTTTCCAGTTCCAGTTGTCACTACTAGTTATGTGACCTTGGGAAAAACATGTCACTTCTCTGGGCCTCCATTTCTATAAAATGATAGGAATGACATTTGATAATCCCTAACATCTTTCCTGGCTGGAAAATTCAATACGTCATTTAAAGCAGTTGTTCTACCAGCATCATTAAAAGGCAACTCAGAAAAGACAGGATTGATGAAGGGTGTCAAAGACCTTGGCCTACTGACATGCACCGACTGTTCCTTATATGAAATGACTGACTCATCCCCGACCACCTAGCTTACTCATTCAGGGCTGATGTCTTCACAACATCTTTCAGGAGGGGAGATGAGACCCACTCTAACCTTTCTGAATCAATTATACAACAACTCAAAGGCAGCAGGTTCAAAACATCAGAGATGATAGATTCAGACCTGGGAATGTGCCAGTACAGGAGCCTCTTCTTCCTCCCTGTGAGTCTTACAAAGATAAACAAAAGATAAACAAGATAAGTAGAAGATACTGGGGGAGGTGGAGGAGTGCGGCTCGAATTACCATCTGCAAATGTGCATATATCTGCAGGTGTCAGGGTCTGTGAATTCAAAATCTCCCTACCCAACCAACCAACCAAAAGGAGAACATTTTCACACACAACATGTGAAAACTATATTACACTTACATTTCTTAGCCTGTCTGGAGTTATGTGTGTGTGTGTATATATATATATATATATGTATGTATACATATATATAATATGTATTATATATATATACACACACACACAAATTTAAGTCACAAGTTTCAGAATGTGACTGAGTATGGCTGCTGCAATAAATGTTAACCATAGAAATTTTAGGGCTAGGCTGGGTTTAAATTCCAGCCTTAATTCCATCCTGAAGAGTTACTGATATTAATATTTTCTGTAGTGTATTAGCATGGAATCTAATTCTAAAACATTTCCTTGTGTGAAATGAATATTTTAAAGATCTGACTCATTCAAAGCATTCATCATTTCCTTTATAACTGATTTTCCTCTTAGACTATATAGCTCTTGGATCCTTCATAATATCACAAGGTTTTTCACAGTTCAGAGGTTACATATTCAACATGTAGTAGACTTAAATCTAAATTGGATTTTAAAATGTAACATTTTGAAGCCAGAAGCAAATAAAAGCACCATAGTATTCGCAAAAGTATTTCTCAGAAGGCTATGTGGTAAAGAGGAGAGGTTCTGGGATTTGGTTTTACTGCACCTGGCGTGGGTTTTACTCTCAGTTCTAACGTAAACTCGGGAAATTAACTAAAATGTCAAGGAGCTCAATTCTGTCATCTGTAAAATGGGTTTGATAATACTTTCCCCACCTACTTACAAAGGCAGTATTGAGATCAAAGAAACAAATTCATGTGAAATATAATGCTTAGGACACCCAAATTGGATTAAACCCCATAAAAACAACACTTTACTAACATGTGGAGTCTACTGAGCTTGTACTCTCCATCCTAAGACTGATATTAAAATTGTCAGTTGGGGGTTCAGCTATTCCAGGTGTCATTAACAGCAACAGAGGGGCTTTTTAATGCAAGGAATAACTGAGAATGATTGAATATACTACAGAATGAGAATGAGAAACAATTCACCATAAGTTAATGATGAAACAGATGATAAAAGGGTGGGCCTTGTGTTAACATCCAGTTCCTCCCTATTGGGAATTCAATCATTTCTCTGCCTTATGTGGTCTGGAACCCGTTATCTGTCCATCTCCAGATTTTGTATCTCCTAATGTTTGTCATTTGTGTTTCCTGTAATTATGCAGACTCATTGGAATGGTTAGTTTCCTATATCTGGCTGTTTGCACTTTAACTGGAGATAATTTCCAGGTTCCATGGAATTTGCATCCGGTGAGTTCCACATCCCTGCTGTCCTCTGGGAAGCTTGGAAACACTGGTTATTTCCTATAGGGAATGTTGTTAATGCTACGTGTGCTTCCTGTTCTGTTTGGTTCTATTTATTGAATGTCTACTGAATGTTTAAGATTGTTTGGAGCCCACTGGATGCAAACATGCAACACCTGTGAGGTGTTACCTGTGAGGAACACTTAATCTACCTCTCTATCCTTTCCTGTACAAGACTGCATTTTTCTGAGCTGTTTTGTGAGGATAGGAGGGGTTAGACATGCCCGAATTTTTGGTAAGGTGAGAAAATCGTTTATGGTGAGTGACTTGAAAATTACCCCACTGCTGTTCAGAATTTATGAAGTCGAAGGTACATCCTGGGTCTCCTCATCCTCCTCATCATTATCTTCATTATAACTGTCATTTATTGAGTATCTAATATGTGCTGAGTGTTTTATATGTGTCATCTCATGTAATCCCCATAAAGACTCTTTAAAGTATGTTATTTGACAGATGCAAAAACACACGTGTAAAGAGGTGATTTCACCTCTTTCCCAAGGTCACACAGCTAGCTGGACTCAAGGTCATGTTTTAATCCTAGTCCCATCTGCCCTTTGCCAAAGCCATGATTTAATTACACTCCTCCTTCATGCCCCTTGTCCACCCCAACTGTAGCCACTCAGGACTGTAATGTTGAACTTTTTAGTGTCTATGTTTAAGGCAATTTTTTTCAGAGTTAAAGGTTTTAGTTAAATACAGGGTTTCATTAAGATTTGCTTCCAAAGCGTACACTTAACAATACAGTGATGGAGTCTTCACTTTAATCCTTTAAAAATTTTATCAATATGTGTTCTTAACATCATAACTTCTCAGAGTAAGACACAATATTAAAGGGAATTTAATTGATGCCTGCATTTCCTCTATAGCATCTTTGGTGTCAAGCTTCATCTCTGAACAAAGCGTTCCCACTGTCTGCCCAGGCATCCCAATTCCCTCCTTGGACATTTGAGGCTTTGAGACTGAATCTCTGGTCACTGAGCAATAATGTTGGTGTTAGACTGGAAGGTGTTGGCCCAGGGAAGTCACATGTAATCAATACCTGTACACAGGATGTACTTCAGTCATTAGGATTGGTGTTGAGAAATTTCTTTTATCTTGCTCTCACTTGTTTAGATTATTGGCCACTAAAATACAGAAATGTAAACTTGCCTAAGAGTTTACTATTCCACCATTTGCATTCTTTCCCCAACGGAAAATGTCTACCTTGAATGGTAGGATTCTGAAAAGACTCAGCTTTATAATCACAACACATTGATGAGTCTTTATTGATGACTAGCGATGAGAGTAAGCTAAAATTTCTTTATGCATTGTCAGACATTGTGTTAAGTGTTTAGGGCCTTCTTTGTTTAATCTCATGAAAAGGAAATACCACCTACGGATGTGATGAGGACTAAATGAGATAAGACAGAAAAAGCACTTAAAACCATGCCTGTCTGGATTCCCTATAATCCTTGGTGAATGTAGCCATGATTATGATCAGTTACTTCCTTACTCTTAAAGGGGAGGCTGGAGCAGGCTGGTAATGGATAATCGCCCTCAATATTAACTCACATTTTTTACTTGATACCATTTTCAACCTGCTGTGAAACTCTATCCAGACCCTAATGTGACCCTGTATCTACTCTGCTGGCAATTTCAACATGAAATGTTCTACGTTTCACTGCTGATCAAGTCTGTTTGGGGCAGAGGCTGATCTGAGGTCTGATCACAGTGAAAGAGAATCTACTGCCAATAATAAACAGTGAGACTGGCCAGACATGATCAGAGACTTGACCTTAAAGTGCTGACACAAGAGCTGGAGGATTTGAATACCGGGAATGAGCAAGTCACAACAGCTCCTGCAGGCCTCGGGGACTAAGGTATAGACAATGACACGCATTTCAGTAATAGAGTCCACACAATGTATCACTGGGAAACCACGAACCAGCCCGAAACACTCAGCATTCTTAACTTGTTTACCCAGAAACTAAAGGAAGTTCTCAGTCAGTGATTAGTAAGAAAATGGTTCATGAACAAGCTTACTCTTGGGTGCAATTTCCTTTACTGAATCCCAGAATTTCCACCCACCACTGATCTTGATTTTTTTTTTTTTTTTTGCGGTACGCGGGCCTCTCACTGCTGTGGCCTCTCCCGTTGCGGAGCACAGGCTCCGGACGCGCAGGCTCAGCAGCCATGGCTCACGGGCCCAGCCGCTCCGCGGCGTGTGGGATCTTCCCGGACTGGGGCACGAACCCGTGTCCCCTGCATCGGCAGGCGGACTCTCAACCACTGCGCCACCAGGAAAGCCCCACTGATCTTGATTTATAATAATGCATCCATAAGTCTCACCTCCAGCATGGGAAACTAGAAGAAGGCGCTCCCTGTTTTCTTTTAACATGGTGAGAAGAATATCTGGGGGCAGTAGGTAATCTTCCAAATTAATTAATTATAGTGTGTGAAATTGGGAATGCCATATAAGAACATAAAAAAAGCTCAGTACTACTTTTCCAGATTCCAATCAACTCTGTATTTGTAAAAATGCTCTGAGTTAGAAAAATTTTGAATGGAAAAGGGATTGAAATTTACCTAATAGAAAACCTTTCATAGTGGTTTGGCCAATTCCAAGATTACCTAGGTCAGACTGCATGGCCTCAAGATCATAGTGAATTAGCAATTTCCTAGGCAGAAATTGCCAGAAAACAGGAGGAAATCAGATGCATAAGTAGAGATTTGTGAAAATTGGGAATGACAGGAAAAGGAAAACTTGATTTCTTACTATGTGTATTAGGCACTTCATTTAAAAATTAACCTTGTTTACTTTTAAAAATCAAAACAATACATGTTCAAAATTTTAAAATTCAAATACAATAACAAAACTTTTACCACCAACTTCTCTCCCCCTCAATCCCAAACCCATTCCCACTTTCAACCATTTTAGCAGTATCTTTTGCTACTTACTTCCATATGTTATGCAATACATTCATGATGCTTTTTGATTATTTTTAAAAGTTTTAGACATTGCCTACCGAATAATGATTTCCTGTAGGGAAAATGAGGAATATCTCTCTTATCTCAACCCCTTTCCCCATAGACCTGATATGATTCTATCCAAATTTCTAGTTAAATCAGTAAAGTTAGGACAGCCCACAAAGGCTGATCCAGGTTGAAAAATTGAAGGGAATGATGATTTTTTTTTTACTTGACTACTTGTTTTTACTTGAAATTACTGTCAAAGCAGCAAATGAGCAATGCAAAATATACACCCAAGCATCAAGCTACAAATTATATGGACAACTGGTCTTCTGTGCCTTTCTTTGTTTCTCTCTGAGGTACAGACTGAGTTCAAGGTTTCAGCAGTCCACACATTGTCCGGACTCCTGTAGGTCAGACGAAGCTGGACCTGGAGGTCACGGCTATTGAGCTTGCCTTTGGTGATGGTGGTGGGCACTGAGGCTATGTCAGCACTCCAGGCCTACACAATTATTATAATTGGTTGGTCTATAAAATAATTCTATTCAGAAAATATTTTTAAAATTTTGTCTAAAAATTCAAAATAATATGTATTCATACACAGTAAAGTTTTAAAAATTCCTTTTATGATTATATAAATATTAAAAATAATATAGAACAATTATTCTTGGTACCTATTTCTGTAATTTAATCATTTAAAGTTATACCTAGATCTAATATCAAGACACTGGAAAATTTATGACGAGTGTAATTTTTAATGGTCCTATTATTTTCATTTTTTTCCACAAAATTGCCTACAGTCTTCCTTAAGGTTGCATTTTTCAGTGGTTAATAAATTTGACATCTTGACAACCTTAACTGACTTTTCTCTGTTGACCATACATTTTTTACTGAGAAAATACTCTCTCTAAAGCTGCTGAGGTATTTTGTAATTGCAGAGTAAATTCTGCTCCATGAAGGATAGTCTTAAGGGAGTTTATTGAATTGGATAAATATTTTATTCTAACTATTTTAAACACACTGCCTTATACCCCTCATTCAGAGTGCTTCCTTTTTCAAATATGTTTAGGAAACAAGACACATCAAATAGGCTTTCTCTATTTTTGCAGTTATTTTAATGTCTTACCACATTTAGATGCTGCAGCATCATGTCTTCTTAATTTTACTGCATTCCACTCTAAAGAAGGAGTCCATAAAAAGATTTTTCTTACAAGTTGAAATATTTCAAAATACAACTATAGAATTTCAAAATTAAATTCTGTTCACCATGTGAGCTACCATCATTTAATTTGCTCAATTCCTTCCTTGCTTTTAAAGAAATAAATTATAATGTCTTTTCATATGCAAAGTTTGTTTTTAAGAATTGCAGTTACCAAAAGCTTCAAAAGCCAGTTTGAAGCTCCTTTATTTTTTAACATTTTAATAAAAGTTTTCTAACTATCTCAGAACAAAATTTAGAGTTATTTTCAAAACAGAAGTTTAATGCCATGGTAGAATATTTATAATGGTACAAAAAGTAGTATGTATATATATTATATATATATATATAAAACTACTAGTATATATACAAGTGCAATATTATTCAGCCATAAAAAGAAAATCCTGCTACTTATGACAACATGGACGGACTTTGAGGATATTATGCTAGTGAATGTCAGACAAAAAAAGACAAATACTGTATAATCTCACTTATATGTAGAATCTAAAAAAACGCTGAACTCATGGAAACAGAGTAGATGGTGGCCGTCAGGGTCTGGGAGTGGGGGAAATGAGATGTTGGTCAAAGGTCACAAACTTACAGTTAGAAGATGAATAAGTTCTGAGGAGCTAATCTACAGCATGGTAACTATAGTTAATTATACTGTTTTATATACTTGAAAATTGCTTAGAGAGTAGATCTTAGATGTTCTCGCTACGGAAAAAAAATAGTAGTTATATGAGGGGATGGATGTGTTAACTAACCTTATTGTGGCAATCATTTCTCAGTATACATGTGTATCAAATCATCACGTTATACACCTTAAACTTACACAATGTTATAGATCAATTATATCTCAATAAAGCTGCAGGTAAGAAGTGAGTAAGAGAGAGATGGGTAATTGTTGATTATCTTTCAGGTTTAACTATGAGTTAAAGTGAGTATCCTGTTTATTACACATGCATCTCACACACTGCAGACAAAACTTTTAGCAGAAGCTGGAAATACGAAGTGGAGACCTATAAAACCACTATGGCTGATTTCAGTGCCTCAACTAATGATAATAATTTGTTAAGAAATGACAAATTCTAAACAAATTGCAGAACAAAGGGGATGCCGGGACAACGTGTAAACTGGGCCTATTTCAGGCAAACTAGGATATTTGGTCACCCTATTGACATGTGACCTGTTTATTCTCTCTGGAAGCCTTTAGGATCTTATCTTTGGCCCTGCTGTTCTATATTGTTGTGATACTATATCTTGGTGTGTGCCTTTTTGTTTTGTTTGGGGTTTTTTTTGGTTTGTTCTTCTATCTGGAAACTCATTCATGACCTTCATTTTCTTATATTATTTTTTTGATAAATTCCTTCCCTCTGTTTTCTTTGTTCTGTCTTTTAGAACAGAGAAAGGACACATCTCTTGGATTGATCCTTAGACTTTCTTGTCTTTTATCTCGTATTGTTTCCATATTCTTGTCTTGTTTCTTTACTCTCAGGGAGAGTTTCCTAATATTATTCCCTAAACTTTTAATTAGATGTCTTAATTCAGTGGCATATTTTAAATTTCCATTATTCACTCCCCTTATGATTGTTTCATTTTATTAAACATTTTATGTCTCTGGGGATAGTAATTGTAATATTTTGAAGTTTCTTTCTACTTTCTGTACTATTTCAATACCCTATTATTTTCTTTTTTGTTGTTGTTTGGCTTTGTTCCTTATGTTTTTTTTCTCATACTCTGGAGGTATTTGTTATCTCTTTGAATCTGAGGCACTGAATAGCTACCCAGATATACTCTGTGTGTGATAGTCTTTTAACTGGTCAACTTTATAGTAGATTAATCTGCCTTTTCTTTTTTATTCCTGTACTTCTCCCTCTTTCCTTCCCTTCTTTCTTTAGTTCTTTTATCATACTAATACTTAAATATATTCTCCCTGTAAGATATAAACAGCTGCCCATACATCTTTGACCACGCAAGTTTGATCCTAAAACTTATACTTCAGATCCTATTTAGTTTCCAGGAATTGAGGAAACTTTAATGAAGTAAGAATTTCATATGGCTTAAAATATATATTATGTGGCACAGACAGAGAATGAAGTGTTCTGCTTAATAAAATACTATGATTAACAAGTAATCAAATATAAATCATGAAAGGAGTACCAATTTCCAAATATCTAGACAAAAATACAACACATTGAACAGTATTTTTTTTTTTTTTTTTTTTTTTTTTTTTTTTTGCGTTACGCGGGCCTCTCAATGTTGTGGCCTCTCCCGTTGCGGAGCACAGGCTCCGGACGCGCAGGCTCAGCGGCCATGGCTCACGGGCCTAGCCGCTCCGCGGCATGTGGGATCTTCCCGGACCGGGGCACGAACCCGTGTCCCCTGCATCGGCAGGCGGACTCTCAACCACTGCGCCACCAGGGAAGCCCTGAACAGTATTTTTATACAGAGAATCATTAACTATTTTCTTGGTTATCCAAGAGACATTTTAGAACCATGGAGGACCTGTGTATTTTCATTCTGAATACTATTATATTATAGGTGTGTCACTATAATAGTAATAGTCAATAAAGTGTTTTATTGTATTCTAATGAATAATAGAATTTCCTATAGTAAAATTATTACAATCTCGTGCATTCTGGTGATTTCTATCATCTATATCAGGGTCAGAAAATGTATTATGTAAAGGGCTAGATAGTAAATAATGTTGGCTTTGTGGGCATAACAGTTTGTTGAAATTACTCAACATTTATACTGCAAAGCAGCTGCAGATAATATGTAAACAAATGAGAGTAGCAGCATTCCAATAAAACTTTACTTAAAAAACAGGTGGAAGGTCAGATAAACTATAAGGCTAGCTCTGGCCAGAATAGTCTTATGGTTTGTAAGGCTATAGTTTGCTGATCTCTGATCTATATGCATATAATTTCCAATCCAAATTTCGACTGCATTTTAAAATGTTTCTCTCTAATTTTAACATTTCTCTTTAATTATATTTCTAACACTAGCACCTTAAACTCAAAAAGATCAAAAACAAGGCTCAGAATGTCCATACCAACCATATGGCTGTACCACCACATCTATTTCTCTCATTTTTCTTTCATTCTTTGTTCTCCAAAATGTATTCCTCTTTCTCACCCTCAAGCTCTTCCAATCAATTCTTAGTTCCCTTGTTTCTACTTTCATGATATATTTCACATCTGTCTTTTCTTTTTTTACTACATTTCCTTTGTCACCATCTTTCATTAACTTGTCTTTAGGTTTTCATTAATTTGTCTGGATTCTCACTGTGGTCTCATGTGTGGCACCTCTACTTCTATGCTGTATCCTTTCTAGTTCTACATATCCACAGCTGCCAGCTTAATCTTCCCGTAGCATAGGGCTGACCCTACCGCTTCCTAGCTTGGGAGCCATCATCAGTTCCTTTTTAACTAAGAACAAAGCCTCAAACCCAAATCTTTCATGATCTGGACGTACTCAACTTTACCAAATATCATTTCTCACTTCATTCTCTTATGAGCTCAATTTCAGCTAAAGTAGACAACTTGCTTTACCTTTCATGAAAACCCTGTGCTTTCCATTCTTCCCATCCTATACATTTGCTTGTGCTATACGCTTATTTGTCTAGTACTGCAGCAGCCAACATGGTAGGCATTAGCCATGCAGTTGCTGAGTTAACATTTCACATGCTCAGTAGCCATATGTTATACAGTATCTACCATGTTATACAAGGAAGATATAGAATATTTTCATCATTGCAGAAAGTTCTGTTGAGGCGCTGGCCTAAAATACACTGCTCACATTGCCTCACATTTAGTCCTATATGATCTTTATTGCCTAGCTCAAATAACACCTCCTCTATTGACCCACTGCTTTTTGTAATAGCATTTTTTCTGTGTTGGTGTTATGGCACTTACCACTTTCCATCTAGAAATATAGTGACTTAAATACATGTTATGCTCTAGACTGGTATTTCTATTTGTTCATTCTTTTGTTTCCTTGTTAACAACTAATCCAGTGCCACGTACACAGTAGATATTCAAAAAGGATTTGTTGACAGGTCTCACTGAAACATTCTCTAAAGCTTTGTAAAAATGGAAATATTTCCATAACAAAGAGTAATAGCTCTGCTTCACAAACTTACCAGTGAGAATTAGCATAAAATTTGAGACATGGAAACTATATTTAAATGATACCCTATTTTAGAAAGCCTAATGATAAATCAACATGATTTCCATAAATTGTGATTGATTTTCATCGGCTTGGGGAGGCAACATAGCATAATGAAAAGAAGATGGATGTGAGTACCAGATTGCCCTATATCAGAACCCTGTTTCCATCAATTACTGACTCAGCTTAGCCAAGTTACTTAATTTCTCAGCCTCGTGGAGATGGTAATAGCTACCTGCATTAGTTGAAACTCTTTGATAGCAAATGGCAGAAAAAGAAATCAAACTAGCTTTTTCAGAAAAAGATATTAATGGACTCATGTAACTAAAAAAGCCCAGTGTTTTCAACATCACTGGACCTGTGTTCTCAAATAATGTCATAGCTTCATTTGAGGGAGGCTCTTGCTACCGAGTAGTGAGATGACCACTGGAAGCTGAAAAGATCACATGTTCTTTACAACTCAGGATCCAAGAGGAAGAAAAGCTCAGAAAATGTCTCAGGAGGTGCTCTCATTGGTCTGTCTTTCGTTAGGAACATTTTTGAATCATCTGTGGCTAACAGATGGAGAGTCAGGCCAGGCCTGGGTCAAATGACCAAACTGAGGCCTATGGTGAGGAAAACAGACCCGCCGAACAATATGGATGGTGCAGGATTGCTACAGAATGGAGGCTGGTTCTCCAAAAGAAGGAACACGAGACAGACAAAACTGGTTATGTCCTCTAATTTAGGGTGCCACATTACACAGCTGCAGCAGGCACCCTCTTCATTGTACTCTGTGTGAATGGTGCCTCTTAGATTTGGGCAATGTGTAGGATCTCTCTCCCGTATAGGTTTGTAGTGATGATTAAATGGTATAATATAAATTAAATGACCGGCAATTAATAGATACTCAAAAAGTCTTCTTTTTTTATTTTTTTGCACCTTTCTTTCCCCGCTTAAACTGAGAAAAGACATCAGTAGTGATTAAGGTCTGGATTAAACCCCTCCAGATTTACTAGCACTTGCTCTGAAATAACAGAGAAAGAAATTATAGTTTCCTCCAATATTTGTACCTCAAAGAGCAATCTTCAGTCAATACAGAGGGTTATGACTCCAGTAAGATTAAATAAGTTACAGATGGTCCTTTGTGTTATTATTAGTGCCTCCAGAAATGCCATATTAACTCAAAATTGCTTGGTAAACACCCTATAATTCAAATATTATGATAGGTAGAACTCTGGTCTCCATTCACCTTTACTTCTACCAGAGAATGGTCCTATTTGTAGTTTAACATGCAACAGATTAACATTTATCAATTTAACAGTTTAACATTAAAATTGTCCTTTTTCTGCTAATGAAGAAACTTTCAAATTATAACAAAGAAATAAGTAACACAGAGAAATTTTTCTCTCTCAAATAAGTCCAGAAGTAGGAAGTTCAGAGGCTGGTATGATAGTTCCATGGTATCATTAGATGCCCAAGTTTCTTACAGCTTTCTGTTCCCACATCTTTAGAATATGGCCCCATCTTCATGTTCTCAAGAAGGCTGTCAGAGCTCCAGCCATCATATCCACTATTCATAAAGGCTGGAGGGAAAGGGAAAGAGCAAAAGGGTACCTGCCAGAGGATTTAGTCCTCTTTGAAGAGCTTTCTTGGACACGTCATATTGTGTCTTCTTTTGGCTAGATCTGTTATGTTAGGTAAAATGAAAGTTAGGTAATTTAGTTTTTATTGATTTAAGCTAGGCATATTGCTGCCCCCAATAAAAACTGGAGCTTCATTAATAAGAAAAAGGAGAGCATAGCTACTGAGCTAGTAACTAGCAGGCTCTCTCACATACAAATTATCAGTATCTCTAAGGTCTTGTTTGAATAAAAGGTTTTAAACCTTAAAGAAAAAAAATCTGAAAACCACTGATGTAATCAAACCCTAAGAAAAGAACAGCCATGTGTGTTTAATTTAATAGAATGATACTCAAAAAAGGCAGGATGACTGTGACATTCACACCTTAGGTTCAAAAGCGTTACACTCAACCCTGTTCATTATGGACATTTTGAATAATTAGTAATACTGATGGTCACTTTTTGCCACTTCCTTCAGAGGCCTTTGAAAATTGAGTTTGTAGCTTCATGCATGTGTTCCCATTCGTCATTGCCTTCTCAGGGTGTCCCTGTACCCACTGGGACCAAGAGATGACTGAAAATGCAGTCAAATAGGAAATGCATGATGTGCGCAATTCCACATCTTGGAACTGCCACTGAAGCCCAGGCTGCCTTCTGGGGATTCCTGGGCCCATGCTCTGGCCCTTCCATAATCGCGGGGTAGTGATTATGTTAGCAAAGGAAATGGCTCATTCATGTGGCTGAGAACCAGAATGAATATTTGGAAAACACACACATATTTAAATAAACTAAAATGGGTTTTCTGCTCAAGACACCAAGCTGGTTTGCCTGTGACATCAGCTTGCTTTGAAGAGGGGAGGGAATCATTTTTACAAGCACTTATTCAGATTGTAAAAGTTATGTTCTGCTTTGATTTTAACAGTCTCAAGAAAAGGGTTTATTGCAGGATCTTCTTTCTTCACTGCCTGTTTGAATTCTACACGTTCTTCAAGGGCCAGCATCAGTCTCATCTTCGAGCAGTTTACCAGATCGCTCAAGTCCTCACAATCTCTCCTGCTTCTAAAACGTGGTTCCATTCACTGGCAGTACAGATCATGTATTCGGCATGCATCACACATTGCTTTGCTGTGTTAGTTGTCTTTTCCTATTTGTGTCTCCCGTCTGCCTAACTGAATTTAAGGCCTCTAAGGTCTAGGGGACCATATAATGTATTGTCCAAGTTGGGACACTTTTGAGAGTAAAAAGAGATGTTATTAATAATTACATCAGGGCCCCTGGCACGAACCTGAACTGTCTAAGCAAATTGTAGTGTGTGGCCATTCTTTTAAGGTCCAAGGCCATTATTTGCTCTTTCTCTTTCTTATCACCCACAGGACCTCGTGTAATTCTTGTGCAAGCAGACATTAAAGTCTTAAAAATAAATACCTTAGCGAGGCAGCAAACAATTTCTCGTAAAACAGCTGTGAAATGGATGAAAGATAGGACAGGACCCTATGGGTGGGAGATTTAATAGTCCAATATAGGAAGTAACCACAAAGTAGAAGGCTTTAAATAATCAGATAAAGACTGTTCACAGTAGAAACCAGCCTAGAATTTATATTTTTACCACCAAAAGGCACCCTCACGGCAAGAATAGAGAAGGGAAAGTGTTTTTAAGGGGCATTTTTTGTAGAGTGTGTTCTTGTTTCAGAAGCATCACACTTCCCAATCGTCACGTGAACACCCGCATCAGTCTAAGCAGGAGGAAATAAGGACAGAATTAGAGAGAAACACAGACCCTCAGCCAAGACACTATGAATTCTCTGCAGTTCCCTCTACTGATAGAAAGTTTCAAATTGTCTGGTGTGGCCCAGTTGAGGACGAGAACAAAATAGATCTTCCTCAATGGAGAACGACATCTGAACCACAGGTTCTCTATCCTAGGGTATATTTTACATACATCCCAACACTTTGGAGAACTCTCATTGCTGCTGTTGAAAGTGACATGAAGTGATATTTTCCTCCTTAATTAACCCCAACTAAATATATATTTCTGAACTCCCAAAGCATTTGCTTTACATCATTTTAAAACAACGTTTAAAACATTCTGCTTTACACTTTTCTTATATCGCCCCTCCTGGCCTCCATCAGATTATAAAATCTCCTTGAGAACAGAGTTTGAGTTCTTCCTGATTTTGTATCCACGCTAACTAGGCTGACCGGGTAATTTTTGAGAGTGAAGGGTTCAGTGGCTCTAAGCAGACAGGACATAGGGCAACTGGCATAAACCAGGACTCCTCTGCACAAAACAGAATATGTGTCCCTCCCCCCTCCCACTTAATACCTACACAGTGTCCTGCACACTTTAGGGACTGTGTGAATATTGGTTGTTGTGAACTTAAGTTGCTCCCAACTGGAAGTATTTTGAGCTTAACGTAAAGCCGCAATTCCATTGCTTTGTCTTCGACAACTGCTTGTCCTTAATGGCCTGTTGTAAGATAAATTCCAGGTCAAGTCCAGAACTAAAGGCATTTCTTACTTGAAGCCTTTACAGAAAGAAACCCAAGGCTACCAATAAATGCCATACTGTTTCCCTGATTCCAAAGATTTAAATAGTCCCCTACTGACATCTGAAACAACATGAGGTTCCTTTAAGAGAACCCCAGACATAGAATTCTGACTTATACACATGATAGATTGAGAAAACTAAACAACACTGGCATTATGGTATTAACAATCATATTGAAGATGTGGTTCTAGCAAAGATTTATCCCAACACATGCTGGATTTTAGAAATACAACGTGGGGAAAAAAAATAGGATTTTGAGGCAAGCCACCTATATTTATCTTAATTCTGTCCCTTCTCTTCAAATAATATCTCATCTGAAAATCAGGGACAATAATAATAGTACCTCTGTCTGCAGAGCCTTTGGGATAATTAAATGAGATAATGTATGTGGCAGTGTTATAAGCTCCAAAACACTCTAAGGATACACATTTGCTTTTTCATTGCCTATTTGAATCGATTCTTTCAATTCTGTCTCTCTCAAGTAGCCTAAGTCTGAGCCACCAGAATACAAACGTACAGTTACAAGGTTTAAAAAAAAAAAAAAACAACCCAGCAAAACAACTATTTGTTACATGATACCTGACAACAGTTGGACGGACTTTTCCCCCAAATTAAATGAAGTGTTTTGGCAGCCTATAAATGCAGCCTAAAGTATAGCAAGGGAAAAGAACTGTTTTCCTTAGGGAGAGTGTAATTTTAACAGAAGTTCAACTTACACATTTTAAGATCGGTATTTTGAATGTCTCTGTTAAGTGCAAAATGAATATAATTAGTTATGAGATATCTTGCCCTTGGCTACACAGTATGCATTAAGCCACGGCATAATATCATTCACAAGCTATTCAAACTCTCTGGTATATTTCAGGACTTCCTGTGCTGTAGTCTCTTAACGCAAATACTGTATATAGTTTCAGAACCTAACAGTTGTTCCTTCAATGGTTAGGAGTAGGTGCCACACATCTGGGGCCTTCAAATAGTCTAGCCAGAAATATACATTCCTTATGAACAGGATCTACATCTTTTCATGTATGGGTCCCTGACGTGTAAACAAAACCTGGCACAATGAAGTAACTGTGTGTAGAATAAATAACAGAAGAGGCAGAGCTCCGATGAAATATTCCAGAGGTGCAATGCCCAGAAAATGACCGTTTTGAAGTATTTTAGAGCCCCAACCGACATGGAACCTCCATTTCCCCCCCCATTTATCCTCCAGAAGTGGCCACTGTGTTACGGCTGTGATTACTGAGTGGTTACGGCGCAGCTGTAAGTGGACGTGCCCTTCCTGGTATCTCCTAACTCTGTGACCATCATCCCAGTGTGTGGAGCATGGGGTTCTGCAAGGTCACTAGAGAAAAGGTGAGTATGGGGCCCAGGGTGAGCAGGTGGCTCAGAGCCTGCGTCAACAGGGAGCTGTTTCTTAATAATTCACGTTGTCAAGTATGTTCACACATTGAAAACCAGAAAAAAGCTGGGCTTCCTCTTACGTGGTTTTCCTAAGTTCTTCTGCTCTTTTCAACCTGAAAGCGCTGTAACTTCAGGAAAAGTGAAGAATACAGCACACATGATTTCTTCTGTCTGCGAAGCCTGACACAGGAAATAATGCTATGCCTGTTTCTAGAATGTGGTGAGAGGTTCACAGCACAGAGATAAGATCTGTAGCTTGATAATTACTTACATCGGGCCTATAATGCCATTAGTCTGGGAGCTAACAAAAGGCAGAGATGGGCTTACCTGTTTTCTAACACTTTCCATTCCTCTAAGGCACATCTGGACACAATGAATACTCAATAAATGTTGAATAGTTAACTAGTTTTAAAGGGCTAAGAGAAAAACATTTTTTAAACATGGCTCTTAACCAGTGAAATAGGTTTAAAACAAAGAGAGAGAGAGAGAGAATGAGTTTCAGTTAATTGTACTTTACTGAGTGAAAATCATATGACAAGTACTACACCCCTGGAGGGAGTGTAGAATGCATACGCAAGGTACAGCTCCTGTCGCCGAGAAAACACAGCTATATGGCTAACTGGAAGCTCAAACAAAAGAAGATGTAAGGGATAACATTTCTGCAAATATATTGTAGTCATTAGTGCTGGGCATTATAAACCATGTTTTGCCATAATTGTGAAGATCCTATTTGATACCATAGGTCCAAAATGAACCTGTTTGATATCATATACATGTAACAACAATTGATTTCCGATAACTGACTTCTCAAATCATTTATACCTTAAGAGTCCCAGAGAAACTGTCCAATTCCAATAGTTTCAATTTAATAGGTTGGTAGATGACTGAATTTTCAGTTTATGGTGGTGGTTTTTGGACATAGCCTATAAGTGCCCAAATATATCTTCTCTAATAGTCCAAAATGATTATACAGGTGTGTATGTACATACATGAATGCATAGATATATATATTTATAATTTATATACATAAGTGTACACATATATCTAAAACTCACACCATGTTTGTTCTCTCATTGTTAAACTGAGCACGGATCCATTGGTGAAGCTGTTCACTCAGACTACAATAGCCAGCTGTCTTTAGAAGATTTTTACTGAGTCTTTGCCATGCAGACAAAAAGAGGAATATTTGAAAGTGTAATGATCCTGCAAGCACTCAGATATTCATTGCACATCATGGTGATTACATCTGAGAATCTGTTCCTGCTTTATTCTATTTTTTCTTAAGAAACAGTCTTATCTTTAGGAATGTGTGGAAGCAAAATGACTAGTTTCTAACAGGCGGCATTAGAAACTGTTGTGAGTACAAGGCAGAAACACAACGGTAAAACTGCAAACTGAGAAGAGGAATCAAATCAGGGCAGAAAAGTGTAAGAATTGAATAAATTATGCATAGGAAAAACTGGTAATCATTTTGAGAAGGAGAGGAGAGGTGGATTTAAATAGCCAAATAGTAAAAAGTGACTGGTAGAGACCGTCCAGTGCAGTGTTGAACAGCATGGACTCCACCTCCAGAGCTGAGTTTGAATCCTGAATCTCCCTCCCACTTACAAATTGTGTGACTCTGAACCGGAACTTCAGCTCTCTCAGTCTCCTTCCTCTCTCCACTGTGCAAATAGTACATACTTGGTGAAAACAATGGTTCGTGATAATAGTAACATTCACTGAGCACTTACTATGTGTCAGGCACTCTAGTAAGAATATCACATGAATAAGTTGATTAACTCTCATATTAATCCAGTGAGGCAAGTGCTATTTATTGTTTTCCTGTTTAACATATGAGAAAACAGGCTAGACTAGATTAGGCAAGTTGCCCAAAGGGATAAAGCTGAGATCTGAACCTGGGAGAATGATTCTAAAGCCTGTGGTTTGAGAACTATGCTATCATATTGCCACAGAAAGTGCTTATCATAGCTTGGCACAGAGTAAGGCTTCAGTATATAATATAAAGTCAACCAAAAGAGATCCATTCAAAATTAACTGAGGAAGAAAACCAAATAACCCTCCAGGAGGAAACTGACTTGGCACCGTATTCCAAATATGTCATGTGATATTATGTATGGAGATGAACACGATGCTGAAATAGCTGACGGAGCCCGATTCAGCATCAAATGACGAGCTTCTTCCCATCCCATATGAGCCTAAACTGTTCATCACAATCTCAGGCTCAATTAGCTGATACAGCCTGTCCGAAGCATATGCATCCCCCTTCCTTCCATTTCATATATTTCCTTTCCTTCCATATCTATTTCAAAGGTAGTGATCTGGATCTAATAAAGTTAGTATGGGCTTGGGTGTTAGCCTTTATCTTTGTAGCTGATTCATAGTTGCTCTGATCTCATCAGCGGGCTGTGAATGTGGACACCTAGTTAGAGCTGACCCTGAATCCAATTCAAAGGGTAGATTCTGTTAGAGCATCTGACACCCTGAAAATCCCCATCCCTGTCTCTCGGAAGTATTCATATTATACAGATCAGGGAATGAACTGCGCCGGCCTCCTCCTCCTTGTACCCTCCCCTGGCACAAGACGGGGGTGTGTGCGCCACACAACAGCCCTTGTCGGCGGCCAGGGCCCACAAGAAACCTGTTACCCTAAATAACTGTCACATTCTCATGTACTCAGTCACAGGGAAGAATTTCAGTTTCCCTCTTCTCTACCCTTGGAGGAGAGGTTGAGGTCACTGGACTGAAAGGGTCCTGTCTTGACTCCCAACAAGGCGGGTCTGTGCAGCTGCTGTGCCCACAGCAGACAGAAGGCATGTGGCAGCTGAGGCTCTTTGGAAGGCTCTTTCCACCCACTTCCTGTGTCTGGCTTTGATTTCTTAGAGGGCAGATGCACTTATTCCACAGTCTCTCCCTGATTCAGCCGGAAACAGCAACTACAACCAAAAGTCTAAAGCAACACTTTCCTTTTCTGAAGCTCCTTCACTTTGTCTCAGATCCTCTTTTCTGCTGTCCACTTCCAATCCTCTCTCTCCTTGCACTCACGGTAGCACGTGGCTGAGTTCTACTGAACACTAAATAATCACTGATCTTAATTATAAACAGCCTCAGCTGAGAGAAATGATTTTACTAGGAAAACCAAGCCCAGGAGGCATGATGGGTGGAGGTAGTAACATGGAACCCAAACCAATTTCCCAGTGAAGAATAGAGAAAACATAGAGCCAAGATTCAATTCATCCTCCAAGTCGTAGCTCTTTGTGAACTGACCCCATCTACTGTTTCAGTTCATTCTTCCTTTACTTTTCCCTTCAAACTTTATACTTCAGCAACAGTGCTGACTTTACCTCCAATATCCAGAGCTGTTTCATGCTTCCGAGGCTTTGTGGAATCTCCCCTCTGCATGAAATGCCTTCTTGCTGTCTTCCTGGAAATATCTTATTTGACTTTTAAAACCTGGCACCGACATCGCTTCATCTACCCCCAGTGATTCTGATTTAATTGGCTTGGGTTGTGGTCTGATCCTTGGGAGTTTTAAGTGCTCCCCAGGTGATATAAATATGCACCAGAGTCTGAGAATCACTGCTCTAGGCCAGTGGTTTTCAAACTTGAGCAAGGATCAGGATCTGCTGGAGGGTTTGTTAAAGCACAGATTGCAGGGTTCACCCTCTGAATTTAGAATTCAGTAGTCCTGAGGTCTGAGAATTTGCATTTCTAATAAGTTTCCAGATGATGCTGATTCTGCTAGGTCTGGGACCATGTTTTGAGAATCAGTGCTCTATTTAAGCTCTCTAACTTGCATAGGTTCCTACATTGCACTTATATTACCTAAGTTGCACTTAATTTCAGTTGTCACACTGCATTGTTATCAGTGTATCCACACGTCTATTCCTGTCATTAGAAGGCAAAAACAATAGCTTTTTTCATCTCTGCCCAGCATTGTACCTGGTATATGGTAGATGCTCAATAAATGGTTACTGAATGAGTAAATATTGAACGTCTAGTTATCACAGAGCTAGAAAGTCATGTGCCAATTTATGCAAATGATTTTTGGGTACTGAATCTAACAAATATCCCATGCATCTGAATTTAGATCTAGAAGGCAGTTTTCTTAGCTTCTGTGAATTACATCTGGGATTATGGTGATAGGATTGGGTTGGCAAAGTACTCCTCAAACACTGGGATAAAAAGCCTTATGCAAAAGCAGATTATATTACCTTAAATCAACAACACCTCTTTTAAAACGGACACTTAATAAAGGCCTTTTAAGAGCTCTCCATAAAATGTTGTGAAAAATTAGAACATTTAAAATACAGGCAAACAATGAGCTCCATTCACACAGCTTCTTCACATTATTTCTTTAGTATCATAGATCTCAAATGGGATCACTCACTCCCCTCCAGTGAAGTTGGCACAAGTTAGCCGTATTGATTGTCTGATTACAAATATAGACTGTGGCAGTGAGGACTTATGAGAGGAACCCATTTGTCCCTGTGCCTTATACATAGATCTCAGACTTAATACACACCCAACTACAAAGCCATGGAACCAGATGGTAAAATGTTATTCCCAAGGAGATTAGACTCTGACGCAGAACAATGATTTCATTGTTTCGTAGAACCTTGTAAAGTAAGTCCGAAGAGATGTTTATAAAATGCTTTTCTAATCCTTGCTAACTTCTAAAATACCTACTTTCAGGAAGAATAAATTTGCTCGCAGAAGGTAATGCCATTTGACTTCTGAATAGTATCCAGGTAACATTTGAAAAATGTTGAAATGAGTCAGTGAGGGACCTTTCTGAGTTTCTGGTTAATCTCTCTTAATTGGAGTTCTGTGTCCCTGGTCACTTCTAATCATTATCTATGGGCTGCGTCTTTATTCTAAGAATGTCAAAATACCTGGATATAGGCTTTCTGAATTAAGCGTATTACAACTGAATTCCACTTCAACATTAGCAAGTGGATGAACACCATCAAATCAGGAAGGAAAGGTTCTGTAGGTTGTGCCTGCCTTTTTTTTCCAAAAAAATAAACTTTAAAAAAGGACAAATTTGCCTGAAATTTATGGGCAATGCATTCAGAGTTCAGAGTGATGATGTTTAGGACGTAAAGTCCATTGTGTGGGCAGGTGGAAACAGATTCAGTGACTGCTTTCTGTTGTTAACTGTTCTGTCTTTGGTTTGTTGGTTGGTTGGTTTTCAAACTGGCATCACTGCCTTCATTTTTCCTGTTTCTAGCTCATCAATCTTGGATGAGAGGACTAGGTACCACCAGATCCCAACCTTGCTCTCACTTCAGGAGAACAAATGGAGTAAAAGTTATAATTCAAGCATACAGACTGCTTGATAGAATACATTCTATCCCCTTCCTTAATAAGTATATATCTTCCCAATGACAAATTCTTTTAATATGTAAAGCTGTTGTTTTTATACACTTGGAAGTCTATAAACTATCAAGGATGGCTGAATTTAATTACTATTGTACATGTCTAAATAGTCAGTTGATGGGTTGCCAAAGTGTGGGTGAGTAATTAAGTAAAAGCATACATAATTAAACAATTATTATGTATTTGTTTCACAAAATTCATATTTTGCCTTCCTTTCAGCAACATTACTAATTATATTATTCTTATCAAGACTTTCATAGAGTTTGATTCTATTGATTACAATGATCTAAGGTATTAAAAATGAAAATGTAATTATGTCCAAAGCATACCAAATGTGAATATATTTTAATCAAAAATACAAGATAGGGGAGGGATGGCGGGCGGGCAAAAAAAAAAACAAGATAAAGCAAACTTAAATGTAAAAAAGTATTTTTCATGTGCTTTCAGAAGTTATTTTTCCTCTCAAACATTCAAATTATTTATTGAAATTGAAAGACAAATACAAGTTATAATTAAGAAGTATCAAAATATAAATCAAAATTATTAAATAAAGCTTCTATTTTATTTGTTTTCTAAAAAAGTTAGGCAACATTATTAAATGCTTTTATAAAACAAACACAAGTCTACATTTAGCTGCCAATGTAAAGAACCAATATCTTGCTTCACACACGCTTCGTACAGGAAGAATTTGATGAGTTAAATAATTTGTTTTTATTTTTTTAATCTAAACCCTCCTGCCAGCCAAATATGCTCCCTGTCTTTCTAAACAGTTTCTGACTTCCACGTGAGCAGCGGTACAACCCACAAACCTTCCTGGCACATGGGTGCAACTGTCTTCTCTTCTGAGGACGTAAGTCAACCGATTTGGAGAAGTATTTCGCTAGGGCTCCAATGGTGTCAGCCATGGGAATGGTGTCTTAGGGTTTCAGTCATGCTGTGCTGGCCCTGAGTGCAGGATTCCAAGCCACAGAGGCTCCCATGTATTCTCTCATCAATGTATTTTTTGATATGCAGGGCACTCTAAATCCCAGAATTCATGGGGACTTTTATTTCATATCCCTCTTCTTGGTTGAGGCCTTTAGAGATTCTCACCGAGATTATTACAATAGAATGCTTAGAGATCACCTTTCTTCTACATTCAAATTGTTCCTTTTGCCATGTGAAAATAATAACATAGATGAGCTAAGAATCCTGACTGATTACTCTTTCCTTACCTCACACCTGAGTTCTGAGGTCACTTGTGAATAGAGGAGATAAAGCAAATAAATAAAAATGTGCTCCAGTGTATGTGTGGTCAATGAATCACTCATTCCTTCACCCAAAATTCATCATACAAAACTGAAACTGCCCAATTTGACAGAAAACAGCAGTGGCCTGATTCCAACTACTGACAGGTAAGCAGTATTCAAGACAGAAATATTGCTTCATGATCAGTGCTTATTATCAGTACGTAGCTGGGCTCAGCAGCAAAGCATAAAATAATAGCCAATATTAATTGAGTATTCATTATGTACCAGGTACTTTACTAAGAGCTTTATATGTATTTTCTCATGTGATTCTCCCCACTGTCTTGGAGCTAGGTAATACTATGAAACTCTCTTTAATGGAGGGACTGAGGCTTCAGAGGAGTTAAGGGGCTTGCCTAAGGTCTCACAGTAGGAAGTAGTGGCAATGGGATTTAAACTCAAGCTGTGCAACTCCAAAGCCTGTAAACTTGAACACTATTCCACTCTGCTAGCCTGTGTCTTACTGGCATTGAGCAGAGGGATGGGAGGGTCTAGGACTAAGGCCAAGAGAGGGAAAACTGAGTCAACAGCCAAATTCTGCCCCAAGGAAAGCAACCACCAATCCAGAATAACAAGTCCAAAGGACACAATGATCTTGTGTTTGTTTGGGCTGGTGTCACTTCCAAGGAGTCATGGAAGTCAAGTTATCATGGAGGGAGCTGGCGGGTGGACATGGTAGCAGAATATAGAATCTGGGGTGATACTCTCACTGGACCCATGGGGTTGGAAGGACAGAACTCCAGTCTAAGCGAAGTCAGAAACAAAAATAATATTATTGGGCGCATGCTATATGCTAGGGCCTGCACGTCTCTCTGGTCATTTAATTATTGTAACAAATAATACTGCAAGTATTATTACTCCCATTTTCCAAGTGAGAAAAGAGGTTATAATGTGTCCAAGACTAAAGAGCTAATAAGAGATTGAAGTGAGAGGAAGATTCTAGATTAGCTTGACTCTAGATATGGGGGGTTTTCTATTTAATATATCACATTGCCTCTGGCTCCCCTGGACCCAACTAAAGGACTAAGTAGGAAAACAGAAGCACAAAGTCCCATCCTCATACTTAGCCCCTTACTCATGTTAACTGATGCCTGTAAAATGCCCTGCAGGTTACAGGAAAAGGCATGTGTGGATGGCAGGACTGGCAACCAGGACTAATTAATTCTCAAGTCCACCCATGGGTGGGGCTCACAGCTCTCTGTACTTTCAACCTAGTCAAGACTGACTCACAAATTGGGCTGCGTTTGAGTCTCAGGACAAGGAATTCAATGATGGGGCAGATCAAGGACACACATACTGAATTCTGTCTTGTTGACCGGGCCGTCCTGGGACACTTAGCCTATTTGTGATTCCAAGACTGAGATCATCGTGATTTTTTTCTTCCAACCTGAAAAGCCCTTGAAGCCCTTGAAGCTATACCCCAGGTAACTGTCCACCATCGGACCTTACAAAGTACTTGGGACTCAAGCTCCTTGGAGAAGAAAAGGATATCATATAGCCACAACTGCAAGGGTATAATAAAACCATCTACTGTAAATAAAAACTTCTTTCAAGTAAACAAAAAAGTTGGGGATTATGATGGCTTTTTAATTAGGGGATTACCAGGAGCAGTCATAAAAAGGGTGCTTAAGGAGTATTAAAAGCACATGGCTTTGGATACGTAAATAGAAAAAGCACAGGAACTGGCACCTATAAGCAAAAATCGATGAAATGTTTGATTCAATTCCTGAATGGCCCACAGATGTCTGAGATATTCTCTTTTTAGATCAGGATTCCTCTTTGTCTATACAGGTAATCTGTCCCTCTGTGCTCTTTGTAATTTCAACATCAATTGTTGCCGTCATAGCTAAAGTCATGAATACTCCCTGACTTAGGTCTGCACAGTCGTGGGCTCCGAAAAGGGAATAAAACGTGTGTGTGAGGAGGGGGAATCATTCTTTTCTATTGGAAATTGACTAATTCAGTGGTCAATAAAAAGACTATGAGGCTTTGTACATTTTAGATTAGAGAACACAGAATTTAAATCTCAGTTACACGTCATTTCATTTCAACCAACATATATAGAGCATCTACTGTGTGCCAGGCACTTCAGAAAGTCTGAAAACGGATAAGACACAGTCCTTGGGCTCAGGAAGTTCAAATACAGTGTTAGAAATAGAGGTAAACAAATAGCAATCAAATAAAACAGAATAAAATGAGAGTCAGGTCACAGGTACAAAGGATACACTGTGAGAGCAGAGAGAGGATCCACCGCTGAGAGGCGAGAGTGTTGTCAGTCTTGGAAGAAGGGAAGAAGGTCATTCCAGGATGAAAGAGGAATGAGCCAGCAGAGCTGTTCAAAACATTTCAGTCAGAGAAGGACGAAGAGAACCAAGAGAGGGTGGTGTCGTTATAGCCAGTTAAGTGTATTCAAATACCGCTGCCCCTAAGCATGGCATCCCTTGACCCTACTTCCTTCAACCATTTGTCAAATTCTCCCCTTCCCTGAGGGACCAGAGCTCTCACTGCCTTGTTCTGTTCTTGGAAGACTGAGTCCTTTTACCCCCTTTTGGTTTATGGAAGGGTATATTTCTTCTCCCTGCCTTCTCCTCCCCTCTCAGCTTAAACTGATTTCACTGAGACATCCTGACGCTGAAGATGTACTCACAAAATGTGAATGAACTTTTCCCAATATGCCTGGGATACCAAATAAGAGCCATGATATTGGCTGAACTTCTGGTATGTGGGGGGCAGTGCATAAGTGCTTCATAAGGTACACACGTGTGGGACCCAGACTGGAAGGTGGCCTTCAACTAGCTCCACCTTCCACAAGGGCATCCACACCCTTGCGTACTCCCTTCCCAAACTGTACTGGGGATGATCTGCGTGACCAATGGCACACTGCAGAAGTGATGGTATGCCTCTTCTGAGGTTAGCTATAAAAGATGGTGGCTTCCGTCATGAGTGTTCTCTCTCTAGGGTCATTCACCCGGTCACACTCACTCATGTTGTGAGTGACCCTATGGAAGGGCCCAGGTGGTGAGGAGATGAAGCCTCCTGCCAACAGCTGAGTGAGTGAGCTTGGAAGCAAATCCTTCGGCTCCTAGCAAGTCCTCTGAGACTGTAGTCCTGCCTGGTAGCTTGATTGCAACTTCATGGGTCAGAACCACCCAGCTAAGCTACTCCCAGATTCCTGACTCCCAGAAACTGTGTGAGATGATAAACGTTGGTTTAAGCTCTGAGTTTTGGAGTGATCTGCTATGCAGCAGTAGACAACTGATACAGCATGTATGTATATATTATTTATCATTTTTGAGGTATAAGTCATGGAAGACAAAATGCATAGAAATGAAGCATTCAGCTCAATGAGCTTTGACTATTGCATACAATCACAACCACCATTCAAACAAGATCTACAACATTTCCATCACCCTGGAAAGTTCCCTTGTGCCTTTTTCCAATAAATAAAACCACCATTTTGTTTTCTGTCATCATAGATTAATTTAGCCTATTTTTGAACTTCACATGAGTGGAGTCATATGATACATACCATTTTGTGTGCTGCTTACAATGTTTTTGAAATTCACCCATATCGTTGCATGGATCAGTAGTTTACTCCCCTTTTATTTTATTGCTAAGTAGGATCCCAATTTATAAATATATCACCATTAGTTTGTCCATATGCCTGTTGATGGACATTTGGGTTCTTTCTTGTTTTTTAGCTGTTATGAATAGGTTGCTATCCTTGTACAAATCTTTTGGTGGACTTAAGTTCTCCATTCACTTAGGTAAATGCCTAGGAATGGAAATACTTGTTAATAATACAGATGTACGTTCACCTTATAAGAAACTGACAAAGAGTTCTCCAAAGATTTTTTTCATTTTATTCCCCCAACCAGCAATGTATGAAAGTTCCAGTTACTTTACATCCTTTCCAATACTTGGTATTGTCAGTCTTTTTGATTTTGCCATTTACTGGGAACAAAATGTTATCTCCGTGGGTTTAATTGGCAACTGTCATGGTGAAAACAGGGTCTACAACAGTGGGCTACCATGTGTATCTCTTGATGAGTAAGGATGTTGAGCATTATTACTAGCCATTCATACATCTTCTGTGAAGTGTCTGTTCAAGTTCTTCACCATTGTCACCTGGAATCGCCACTGACAGATATTTTCCTAAAATCATAGCTTGTCAAAGCAGATCTGTATAAGCTGCTCCCTGAGCCTTAGTCGGTCTTTCTCATACAGCCAAACCCTTCACCTAGGCTTGCTTTCCTTCCCTAACCATCCCCTATCTCTATCCTCTTTTATTTCAAGCTCAATAAATCTTGCCCTGAAAACTGCTGCCCCAGTAACAACCTACTAAATGTCTACCCTACTCCCAGTACTGGGAGCCAAATGTGGGCCATTGTAAAGAACAGTGGTATGCTGGTAAATATTTAACAAGTAGCTCTCTGGAAAAAATAAATGTATAACACTCTGATTTGTATGCTAATTTTCTGTGCTATAAATACTTGCATGATGGCCGACTGCAAGCTCCCAATGGGTGGATCTGGAAAGAGATGCACACCCAGTAGCCCACCATTATAGACCCTGTTTCCACCATGACAACTGCCTTTCACAAGCCCAGATGAGCCTGTTCCAGTGCCGCTAGGTAAGAGCTTACAATTTATTTGGGGAGGTGATTGACAAATTAGAGAACAGCACAAGATAATATGAAGTTAAGTCCTCTTGTGTATTGAAAAACTGTAGATAACCTAGAAGTGAAGAAAATAACAAAGGCTAAAAGCAGTGGTTCCCACTCTTGACTGCATATTGGAATAACCCTCGAAGCTTTAAAAAATATTAAGGACCGAGTGCTACTCCCTAAAGATTTGGATTTGGTCAAAGGTGAGGCCTGAATATTGCTTTGTATTTGTTTGTTTTGTTTTATTTTATTTTATCAGCAGATTGGAACTAGATGGCTCTAAAATATAGCCAAGGTTAAGAACTATTGGCTTAAAGGAAGATGAAGGTTGTGACAAATTTGGATAATTGGGGCAGTGTGGGAAGGTAGCCAAGCAAGAGGAACGCATAAGCAAATGAGGAGTGGACTCTTGGGGGAGAGTGAGGGGACCTGCTAGTGGCAAGTAAATAAGAGGTTCTTCCTTGAGAACCTGGCCCTGGCTCCAAGGAATCAAGGTTTCCAGAGAAAGAGCGTTTCAGGGTCCCAGTAGAAGGCCCTTATTCACCATGAGGGCTGATGTGGCCCCACCCAGTCAGCAGCCTTGAGATCTGAGGACCGGGAGCAGAGGACTGCCATCTCTCAGATCCTAGTAAGTCAGGTGGGAGTTCCAAGTCCTGGCCTGTCAGACTTAAGCAGATCTTATTTTTTTATTTTTATTTTTTTGCGGTACGCGGGCCTCTCACTGTTGTGGCCTCTCCCGTTGCAGAGCACAGACTCCGGACGCGCAGGCTCAGCGGCCATGGCTCACGGGCCCAGCCGCTCCGCGGCATGTGGGATCTTCCCAGACCGGGGCACGAACCCGCGTCCCCTGCATCGGCAGGCGGACTCTCGACCACTGCACCACCAGGGAAGCCCAAGCAGATCTTATTTTGAAGAAAAGTCAACCTGCTGTGTCCTGGTTTCTGCTAGGTCACTCTTCCTCAAACTGTCATGTCCATGTGAATCACCAGGGGAATCACTGTACAATTCAGATTCTAACTTAGGGGTTTGAGGTGGAGCCTGAGGAACCTGCATTTCTAACTAGCTTCCAGGTGTTACTGAAGCTGCTAGTCCTTGGACCACACTTTGGGTAGCAAGGCTAGAGTTTAAAAGGCAGCACTTATCCTAGGACTGATGTACAAGCAAAATGCCTTGATTAACTTGATTTGGGCTCCCATGTTGGGCTGGGGATTTGGGTTTATTTTACAGCAGAAACCTGTCCCTTACTCTGAGCCTGGTCAACTTTCAACACAAGCTTTCTCCAGTTTTCTGACTCCAGCTTGTTGATGACTCCTGGTAAGTTGTTTTGTGACTGACCTTCTAAATTGATCTTAGCCCTGCTGGGAATTCCTACCTCCTCACTTATGTCCAGGAGACCAATAGTCACCATTTACTGAACTCCCACTAACATGCCACACACTTTATATAATTTCTTATCCTAGATTAACTAAAAATACAGATGGTATCATTTCAACTTCTCAGCTGAGGAAGGCGAGGCTCAACGAGTAATATAAAGTTAGCCAAAGCCTCAAAGCTGGTGGCAGCACCAGGAAACACTCCAGATTTGTCTTCCATGCTCCCATCTTTCCACTCCAGTTCACCTGGCTGCTGCCCACCCAGGCCAAGCACAACAGACCATGGGTCTGCTGACCCAGCTCCCAAACTCAGCCCAAGCTTGGACCTCTATTCTGGGGACCTTGAATTTCAGGTGTCCACTTAACCAGGCCAAAGGAGCGAATGGGGGTGGTTTCAAAGACATGATGCAAAGTGATGCATTTATTTACTGAGTTGAAAAGAATGTGGACAGTCTTTTCCAAACCACCCTTTGTGGAATTTGAATTCCACCAGTAGTTACTGAGTGTGTCCCGTGGGCGAGGCAGTGCTAGGTACCAGGTGATAGGAAGAAGAAAAGAATGAGAGGAAAGAGATACAAGTCTAGTTGGGCATAACACACTATAAACATTATACTAGGAGTGTGAGCGTATAAGCCAAATGGGAAAAGGGATTAATTTTACCGGGAGGGCAGCGGGATGTTCTAGATATTTATTGGCCTTAGGGGGTAAAATATGAGGGGTTATATAATCTCTGCCTTTTCATCAGCACTGAATAATAGCTAGTAAATATAGCAAATATGTATTAAACACTTGCTACGTGCCAGGCACTGTCAATTGCTTTACCTGCTTTACTTTATTTCATCCTCACAATGGCTGTTTGAGGGGAACCACCTCACAGGTGAGAAATCAGAGAATTGGGGATGCTTAAGCAACTTGCCTAAATACTGCCATAGCTGGTAGTTGCCAGGCTAGAATTAAAACTCAAGTCTGTGTGATTGAACAATCCGAGTCTTGATTCCCATCCCTACCTTTGAGAAAACGAAGCCTAACTGGGAGCAGAGTTGAGGAAGGGTAAAATGGAAACTACCCACTCAATGAACAGGGAGTGATTATGCGTTCGGCCACATGTGCGAGCCAGGACACAGCGTATCTCATCTAGAAGCACATCTAGAAGACAGATCCTAAAGACCAGAGTGGATATGTTGGGCAATACTGGGCAGATCATATATATCCTGGCTTGCCCAAGGTAGTAGGGGTATGCCTGTTGCCCTGGGAATAGGTTTAACACCTCCTGTTACTTTCAAAAGTATCTTGGCTTGGTCCATAAATTCTATAGTCACCCCAAGTAACAGTATCACATAATACTATAGCAAGTTGTGTCCATCTAAGGAGGAAAAGACCATCTTGAGAGGGAAAGAAATGCTATTCAGTTGTTCAGCCTTTTTCTTTATCTGTCTTCAGCTCTGAATTCAATTTACATTCACTAAAGAATGCATCTTCCTTGTTTTCCATCATTTTGTTTCGTCCTCAGTGGTTCTGGATGTTGTACGTGCCCAGCCTTGGTGTCAGTACTTTGGAGACATTCCGGTCACAATTCACTACAACGCAGTGCAAAAAGTAGCCCAGAGACCCTCCTGGCAGCATCCCCATGATGCTGGCCATTGCTACTGGGAGTACTAACCCCACCATCAAACCAACCAGCAACCACAGGAGTGAAAAAGGAGTGTGAGACAACAGAACTTAAAATTGTCAATACTTCATGGAAACAACCTAAGTGTCTGTTGATAGATGAATTGATAAACAAAATGTGGTATATATGTACAATGGAATATTATTCAACCATAAAAAGCAAGGAAATCCTCTCATTTACAACACCATGAATGAAATCTAAAAAAAATCTAAATCTAAATCTGTGAAATCTAAAAAAAAAAAAAAAAAAGTCAAACTCATAGATACATAGTAGAATGATGGTTGCTAGGAGTTGGCAGGTGGGGGAAATGGGAAGATGTTGGTCAAAGGATACAAACTTCCAGTTGTAAGATGACTCTGTTCTGAGTATCTAAGGTATAGCATGGTGATCACAGTTAATAATACTGTAGTGTATACTTGAAATTTGTTACGAGAGTAGATTTTAAGCATTCTCACCAAAAAAACAAAAAGGAATAAGAAAGAAAAAGTACCTATATGAGGTGATGGATATGTTAATTAACTTGATTGTGACAATCATTTCACATTGTATACTTAAATCATCCCATTGTGCACTTAAAATATATACAGTTTTGTCAATTATACCTCAATAAAGCTGGGAAAAAATAAAATAACACTTTAAACATTCATGACCTTTAAAGGTAGATTATCTTCAAGAGAATAAGTGTTCCCCAAAATGTAGGATTTTGCTGGGAAATGAGGGGATTTTGCCTGAACATATTCCAACACTTGGAAAGACAGAAAGAGAAGGAGGGCTTGGCTCGCTGTCTCAGCCTGTGGGGTCTGGAGAACCAATTACAACTACGCTGCTCCCCTAGGAAACGTGGAAGGTGGGCAGAGCCACAAGACAGGCAGGCAGGCAAAGCTCCTGCAAGTTCCACTCCAGTTCTCTTCCAAGGAGCTCCAGAGGGTAAAGAAAGTTTCCCTAAAGATTTCTCTTCCAGCTAACAATGGGCAAAAAAAGGATGTAGGAGGAGAGCATAAATCCAGTTAAGGCCACATACAAAAACAATAGTAATCACATACCTAGCCCTTCACAATTTTCCAAGCCCTTTCCCGTACATGAGGCTGGATGTGAAGCTAAGTGGAAGGAGCAAAGGTTTTGGGGTCAGTGGATTTGGGTTTGAATCCTGGCTTTTCCACTCACCGTGTTGCTGAACTTTCTAAGCTGCAATTTCCAATGTCTCCGTCACAGGGTTTTGTTGTGAACAGAACGAGATAATATAGGTAAAGTACCCAAAACTGGTATGCACTTGAGAAATGGTAGCTCTCCCCATCATTCATAAACCTCAAAGAAACACCATAGAGGTGTTTGTTGATGGACTAGCTCCATTTTGCAGATGAGAACACTGAGACTCAGAGAGGTCAAGTGGCTTTCCCAAGGACACAGCTAAAAATAGGACAGTTTTCTGGCTCCAAGTACTGTGTTCCATGCAGTATTTTTCTAGGCAAACTTTGGGTTTGGAGTTGTATTTTTATGCAGGTCAGACACCCGAATGAGGAAAAATATTAAGAGGTCTTTTCTTTGGAATTGGCCTTTGACCTTAGTAAAAATTGCCATACTGTTTTTGAATGGAATACCTTTACTATTTTCAAATGGAATATCTTTACCTTTCTGAAGAAAATGCTTTTTCTTCAGAAACCTGTGTTCAAACCTCACACTTCTATGAAATAATTGCTTTATGCCTTCAGATTGTTGATTTGTGTTTGAGTTCAGACACTTGGTAAGCAGGTGATGTTTCTGAAGTCATTATCAGTCACTGTGTCTCCCTTAGCTGGATGAAAGGGTCATATCAGAGTCATATAGCTTGTCTAAAATGCCCCATGTCTTATCTTTATCTGACAGCAGCAGAGCATACCAGACAGCAAGGCACTGGCAGAACACTTCTGAATTCTGCTGCCCACACTGAAAACAAGTAAAGATACAGTTGAAGAAATCTGGCCCTAGTACCTAAGAATCTTTACTACATCAGCTACTGTAACATGAAGAAATTGAATTTGGTAATCTTTATGGTCTCTTTTAGCTAAGAAATACTACACCATTTTATCCTACTCCTTCTCTACCTCCTCCCAGTTTTATTGTTGACCTCTTCAAAGTTTGGCTGGATCTGGGGCATCCTACATCACTGCTTCCCATTGAAAAATAAAATCAAGATGAACCAAGACGTAGCCTGTCCAAAATACCCTGCTTTTTGTATAAGATGATAATATTGCTACCCCAGGGACAGGGTTTTTGTGTGTAAAGCTTAAAGTCCAAGATTCACTGGCACCATTTTTAAAAGACATAAGCCAATAACGTCATTCATCTGCCAAACCATCTGTTCCTCCATTTGACCATCTATTTATTTATTTACTCTTCAAACATTTATTAGCTACCTCCTATGCTCCAGGCACAAATGCTAGGCAGCTAAGAATTAGACCTGGCTCTCATTAAGGCTATCTTAGGAAAGATGGACAAAAGACAAAGAATTTCACAAAAACAATTATGAGGATGACTGCCTCAAGGAGAAGGATGCTAGGAGTGAGCAGACAGAGCTTCCTAAGAGAGGAAGTTTAGCCAAGTGGTTGAGAGAATGATGGGCTCTAGAATCCAACAAGGAGGCTCCATGACAATCCAACAAGGAGGCTCCAGTCTTGTTCTCCCTCATACCAGCCCTGAGACAGTGGGCTAGTTGTCTCATTGCTCTGTGCCTCAGTTTCCCCAGCTATGCCCCGGGGCTATAGCAATACCTGCCTCCAAGGGTTTGTGGGGATAAAGGGACAGCAGATGGGAAACATTTAGAACAGTGTCGGGAACTAGCAACGGCTCACTATGGGGTGGGGGGGGGACACACTTGGCCAGTGCTGTCTGGCAGGACTCTCTAAGAAAAGAGGAAGATGAGACATGGAGGTTAGAAGATAGAGGAGAAAGGGAATGGAGAGAGGGGATGGGCAATGGAAATGTAATGAACAGGTGAAGATCCTGAAACAGAAGGAGCATGAACATGGTACTGTGGAAAAAATAAAGAAGGCTAGTGGTGGAAGAGCATGGAAAGCCAGATGGGAGTGGTTGAGATGAGGTTGGGAGGTCAAAGAACCAGATCCCGTAGCACATGTAGGACAGTTAATTAAGGATTCTGGAATCCATCCTAAGAGCATGCAATCATTTGACCAATCATCCATTTAACTGGAAATACCTAAACAGAAACCTGAACATTCTATTTCTTATCTTTAGAGGAACCTAGGCTAATTGATAAGGAGTCAGCAGACAAACCAGCAGTAAAACATTTTGGACTTCTCTGTAAATGACATCCTTTCACATGTGTCTCTACCTGCATTTTTATTCTCTGTCCCTGGAGGCCATCATTGCTGTCTTTGAATATCAAAATAAACTCAAAGAATTGCATTTCGTTGCCAAATGATTGCATCCAGATCATTATATTATGGCTTTTAAGGACACATGATCAAGTTTTATAATACATCAAGAAGAGTCTTGAAGGAAATAACATTTAATCCTTGTTTAATTCTGTTTTTCTCTGTCTCTTGCTTAGGGCTATAAAAATATGCTGTGTTCCTGACTTATCTTATATTTTTCAAGTTTTTTCTTCTTTTTCATTAGCTTTTAAATTAACTTTGAATAACCCCCAAAACACATTACTGTTTTTCAACAGTCGCTTTTTTATTTAATGTCTATGAGATTCAATTTCCCAAATTGTAAAAATAGTTACAGTAATACTTATATTTCATTGTTGTGAGGACTGTATTAAGATAATGTTTATGAATACATCTAAGTCTAGTGACTAATAAGAAGGATGGAAGAAGGAAGGAAAGGAGGGGGGGAAAAGGAAGGAAGAGAAAGAGAGGAAGGAAGGAAGGAAAGGAGGGAGGGAGGGAGGGAGGAATTAATTACATGAGTGACAAAAGATGCAGATGGTACCATGAGTGAAGTGATCTGTTCAGGAATCATTCAGAGGTTTCTCATAATGTCATCTTCTGAAATTATGGAGAAAGATATACAGTATTTAAAAAATTAGTTGGTGTTGCAACTTTCTTCGAATGTATAATACTTTGATATTCCTATGGGACACGTACTATAAACCTATCAACCCCTTACTCTTTTGAAGGGCTGAAAAACTTCAACTCTTCTGTTGATAAAAAAAATAGTAACTTCAAAAAGTTGCCTTTTGGGAGTCATCTAAAACTTTTAGAACGCACGTTTTATGATACCAGCAGCCAAGTTTCCTCTTTACACTTACTGTCTTCTGGAACTAAAATCAGATTGTGATGCTGAGTACATAGCACATGATGTCAAGAGAAGTGATTATGCCGAGTACTGAATGAAAGAGGGAAAAATGAACTTAGAGGTCACTCATTGGTTCATTCATTCATTCACCAAACATGTATTGGGCATCATCTCCAGTGATACCAGAAAATTCATTTTTAAAAGGTTACTTTGCTTCTGACCAGAGACTGTAATGCTGATTAGATCAGATGATTATATTAGTAGCCCTGGTAATCCAATAAGTTATTCTGAAGTGAAGGTTTAAATGCTGTATTTTCAGGGATTGGCTATTCAGGGGTAATGAGTTAAATTGACTAAGGTTGTTCTTTTGAAATGATGGCACTGACTTCTGGGTTTCTGAGTTTGCTGCTTAAAATTCATCAACGGCACTGGCTGAACTCAAGAAAGTTCGTTTAAGATAAATGAAAGTCACGAGCTCCTCTGTAGCTGCAGAGCATCCACCTCTGCTAAGATAAGGTGTTAGCTGATAATAGCAATTAGGAGACGAGCAGTCACTTCCACAGGGCCTTGAGGTGGGCTGACCTTATGGAATTTCAACAGTGGTTCTCTCAAGCCAGAAGCAGATTTCCCCAAACTCAGCATGGAGGGGTTGGGACCACCCACATTTCTCCTTTTTGCTTCACCACTAGGACAGCGAGGGATAAATAAAAGTGTTGTATGTTATATGTGGCCCCATAAAACCTTCCACACTCTTGATGATCTGGAACAGGGAAGATGGATGTGTTTGTCTCTTTCTGCTTTGTGAATCCTTACTTTACAGGGCCCCGAGGGAGCAGCATTTCACAGGGTGTAATACAGTGGAGAATCATTCTTGATCCTCTCATCTGGGTCGGACACAGATATAGCACCTACATCTTGCATTTGGGGATAAAAATACAAATAAAGCTCAGTCCCTTCTGCCAAGGAGACTAGTGGGGAAAAGAGACAACACAGTACATGATTAAGTGCAATAAGGTATTGTGTGTAGGAGGGTGGAGGAATAAGCACAGGTACCAAATGATCCAAAGGAAGGAGTCATCAATTCCACCTGAGGAGGAAGGAGGGAGTCAGAAAAGACTTTACAAAGAAATGAAATATCTGCTATTGACTGCTCATCAATTATACTGATTTTATAAAATCTTCGGTCCTATCACTCCAGGCTGGGGAAGAGAAGGCAGTTGCCAAGTGAAGTAAGAATGCCCAGTGCATTTTTAGAACTCTTGCCACAAGTCAACGTGGGTAGCCTTTTATGTATCCCATCGAGGAAAACTGTTCCCACACTGCCTATCTATGAGCTCAATGCACCTCTGGAGAAGATCCTAGTTTCAGAGCTGACCATAGCATAAAGAGAACAGGAAGTTAGACACCTAATGTGAGGGACCCTTCCAAAGACCTTTTAGCCTCTAAGTCAGTGTTTATTGATGCTACTTCCCAGTACTGAAGAAGTATTCTTTCTTTCCCCTTAAAAGCCATTATTATTTCCTTTTATCCCTGCAATGGCTGGGCCACCCCTTAATAAACATAATTTTTCTCAAAGCTATCAATATTTCAGATAACATTTGGCTGAAAGGATGGTGAAGGAGCTATAGTTAGAGACAGAGAATAAACAGAACCCTTGAGCATAACTGTTCGAGTAGAATTGAGATGTGTGTGATGTGGC
The DNA here is from genome assembly GCF_008692025.1 of Phocoena sinus. Classification (NCBI taxonomy): domain Eukaryota; kingdom Metazoa; phylum Chordata; class Mammalia; order Artiodactyla; family Phocoenidae; genus Phocoena; species Phocoena sinus. Next base: position 28,342,507 of record NC_045772.1, on the reverse strand, counting down.
CCATTCCCAGAGCATCAGTCACAACCAGGAGACTAGGCACCACAGTCAGAGTAGGAAGAGCAGGGCTAAAGTCGTGAACACTATTTTAGATTCCAAATGGCATTAGCATAAAGGCAAGTGCACTTATTTTTAAGTTCACTTAGAGGGAATTTAGAAAGCACTATATGAGGAAACAGCAGGATTTTTTAAAATGGTCCATAAACTGAATCTTGGAAGAAAGACTGAGGACAAATATAGATGTCTGAAGCTCCTTTCTAAGATTGTTAGAATTTCTAAAATGTCCTGAATTAAACCATGGGTGCCAATTAAAGTATGCATGTCTGCAATCACTTACATTGGTATTTAATATGTATGACCCTCATCTATTTTTTTCTAACCTTGCCCGTTTGAAGAGTGGGAATATTTGTGCTTCCTATTTAAAATCTTTGCAAGGATTATGTTGTCTATCTTAGGGTTTTTTTAGTGGTCTTGTTGAAAAGAAACGTGTCTGTGCATGTATCCGATATTAATGCTAAAACAGAGTGCTAACAAATGCCTCGGTGATATCCAAATCGATGTAGCAAGACAGAATTGCTTGGTTCAATCATTCTCAGACTATACGCTTTACAGTCTTTTCTTTATTCTTAAGCTCTCTCTTCAAAGTCAACCAAGGAAACGATGAAAAATTATTTCCTAAATCACAAGATAACTTAAAAAATGTCTTTTCTATATACAGCCTCATCCTTTATTCACCATGCAATATTCAATTCTGCCTCTGCTGCCCTGGGATATCTCTTGACATTTACTGGAAAGCTGCCTGGAGGAAGAGACATAGAAGAAGATTTTAACCTTGATCCACTCACTGACAGTAATGTCATTATCCAGCTTCACCAAAAGGAAATCTTTGTCTCTGTTTTCCTCCTTTATTCATCCTCTAGATTCTCACTTTATTTATTGATTGATTGACTGTTTGATTTTTCTATACTCCTCTGTTCTTTCCCTTATCATCAGTTTGAGAGATCTTGCTTTTCTGGGGGGAAAATCAAATCCTGAATATGTTTATTGAGCATCTACTATGTGCTAGGCATTTTGCTAAGGGCTGGGACACAGAAATAGACAAGTCCTAATTCTTCCCTCTTTTCATCCCCACTTCCACCACCATCTAATCCTTCAGTGAGTCCTGTTCAGTTCAACTCCAAAATTTTTCAATTGTATCTGTTTTTCTCCATTTTCTTCTGCTGCCAGGTCAATACAGGCCAACATGGTACCAACCTTCTTCCCTCTACCCATTACTCAGGTCAGACGTGCATGGTGCTCTGATAGCTCTTTCAGCCTTTCCCAGCTCCCTCCCAATTACCTTTCATAGGAGGCTCCCCCAATAAAAATCTTTGCATATTAAAAAAACACACAGGCCAACAGCACCTTTTGCCTGGAGCACTGCAACAGTTCCTTAACCATTTCCCTGTTTTTATTCTTGTCCCCCTCCAGCTCATTTTCTTCACAGAACTCTGAGTGATCTTACTCACATATAAACCAACTTATATCACACTTGTGCTTAATTTTCTTTAATGGCTTGCTATCAGCTTTGAAATGAAACCCAGACACATGGCCCCTGCAGGGTCCTGCAGGGTCTGACCCTTGGCTCTGCTCTAACCTCCGCAAGAGCTTCTTTCCCCAGCTCACCTCACTGCAGCTGCACATCTCTCTGTTCAGCTGTTATTTCACGCCACAGGCAAATCTCTCTTTCTAGAACATTCTTGCCCTTGGGACTCACTCATACAGGTCTCTTTCTTGTCCTCTGACATTAGCTTAAATATCCCTCTTCAGAGACGCCATCTCTGATGGACCATCTAAAGTTGCTCTTTCCTTGCTGTTTTTGTTCATCTTCTTCATCATATGAAATCTATTTGGAATGATTATGTTAGTTTGTTTACTTATCATTGGTCTCCACTGCTAGAATATAGGTTTCATGAGGGCAGGGATTCTGACTTACTTGTTTCTCTCTATGCCACACCCAGTGCTTAGAAAAGTACTGATTATTTAATAGGTGCCCAGAAAATATTTGTTAAAGGAATAAATATACACATCCTCAGTACCCTCAAGAAACAGTCTTCTATATATCTGAAAGGCCAGAAATGAGCCTAGACGGTTGAAAAGTATGACATAGGAGAACCCAGCGAGGTTCCCTTGATCAAAAATTTCTTTCTTTTTTAATTTTTAAAAATTAATTAATTAATTTATTTATTTTGCCTGCGTTGGGTCTTCATTGATGTGGGCGGGCTTTCTCTGGTTAGAGCGAGCGAGGGCTACTCTTTGTTGTGGTATGCGGGCTTCTCATTGGGGTGGCTTCCCTTGTTGCGGAGCACAGGCTCTAGGCGCACGGGCTCAGTAGTTGTGGCTCACAGGCTCTAGAGCACAGGCTCAGTAACTGTGGCACATGGGCTTAGCTGCTCCGTGGCATGTGGGATCTTCCCGGACCAGGGCTCGAACCCGTGTCTCCTGCACTGACAGGTGGATTCTTAACCACTGCACCACCAGGGAAGTCCCCAAAATTTCTTACTGAATGAGAAAAAGCATTTAATTTTTAATACATTTCTAGAGAGCTTTAGACTTTTAAAATGGATATTTAAATATAATATCTCATTTTGTGTGTATAACAATCAAAATATTCTGTTGTTTTTCATTGCTCTACATGATGATGGTTGAGGCAGGTGAATCTGAATTACCAAGGAAGGCTGAGGCTGCACTCCACACCCCAGCAACACCAGAAGCTTCTAGAACTAATACTCATTAAGTTTCCTGATTGTCTAAATGGTTAGAGGAAAAGGTGGGCAGAGAACTCTAGAGATACAGCACTAAATCCAGACTAAAGATATAGAGTATATTGTGAGTCAGCCCATATTCAGTAAAAAAAAAGTGAGGTGGGCTGGTGCCATTGTAAATACAGTTCAGGCCACATAAAAAAATCAGAGAAAGAGGAACTTCCAGCAGAAAGGAGGATGGTTTCATAAATGATGAAGCTGCTCAAAGTGAAGTTCTTTCTTCATCATCTGTGCACTCAGACGATGAGTGTGAGTGACTTATTGGTTAGGCGATCTATTATGACATAAATATGCTATAAAGTCTTCTCTGCAAACTTAGTAGTCAATTCTTTATGTATAATACACTGAGCCTCAGAGACTATGAAGAAATGTTCTCAGGTTCCTAGTAACTGGCAGATCTTGAACTCAGAAAGTCCTTTCAACTCGAAATCTGGTGCTACTATCCACTCTAGACAGAGGATGGGACTTGAACTTCCTCAGATGCACATGTTCACCTTGGAAACCCCTCACGCACCTGGTGATGTAATTTTCATCCAACCTCAGTGGATTAGAAGTGTGTTCAGAGCACCTCAGTAGGATATTTTAATGTCTAGATAAAAGGTGCTTTCTGAATGCATTGTTCTGCATTAAACCATGCAGTAGAATAAAGAAGATATGAATACACTGGGCTGGAAATGGGAAAAGAATAATTTTAGGCATTTTCCTCATTCTGTTTAAACAGTCTGAAGATTCTTTTTGGCAGGAGGCCTATGTTTAACCAGTGTTACTGAATATAGAATTATCATGGGTAGGGAGTATGTTTTCCTTAATTGAGTATGTTTTCTTTGAGATAAATGTGGATCTCAGGCTCCTTACTGGTCAAAGAAAAGTTTCCAAGTTGTCTGAGGTTGTGAAAGCCTAGGAGCCAAGCACTGGTATTCAGGCAGAGACAAGAAGCACAAAGCCAAAGTGCCTACATAGGTGACGAATTGGACCACGTCCATCCTGTTCATTCACTGCATCCTCCCTCGCCTCCTGGACATCTCTCATCACCCTTCGTTAGCTCGTGTCCAAGGGTATCATCCCCAGGAGGCTTCACTCAGTGCCTCCTCCATCATCAGCTCTCCTTTGTTACCTGCCTCACCATATACTTAGCCACATGGAGGGGTTTGTGTTCAGACAATTTGGCCAGATGTGAAAACCGAGTGATTAGTTGAATTCTCTTTTAGGAGAACTCAATTGTCTTTACTTTAAAGGTATTAGTCCTCAAACCAAAGAGAAATAGGTTGCCCCTTCTCCCCCTGTTACTAGTGACCTAAGAGAGCAAAGAAGACTAGGACATCCACCTTGGGAGTATCCCTATATATGCACCTAATTCTACATTGCCAGCTCAGCTGCCAGAGACAAAGAAGGGCAGAGGGCTTTTGAACACTGAACACCAAGGGTTCAGCTGGCACCTGGGATGAACTTGTCCCTTCATAGATGGTATTGGCACACTGATTACTTTAACACTTGATTCATTGTTCCCTACGGCTGACGTAACAAATTACCGCAAATGGGATGGCTTAAATGACAGAAGTTTATTCTCTCACAACTCAAAAGGCCAGAAGTCCAAAATGCAGGTGTTTGAGGGTTGGTTCCTTCTTGTGGTCTCAGGGGAAGAATCTGTTCCCTGCCTCTTTCTCAGCTTCTGGTAACTGTCGGCATTCTTTGGCTTATGGCAGCTCAACTCCAATCTCTGCCTCCATTGTCACATGGCGTTCTCCCTGTGTGTCTTATCATCATCGACTCTTCTCTGTGTCTGCCCCTCTGTGTCACTTCTTATAAAGTGACACAATCCAATGATTGGATTAGGGCCCACCTTAATCCAGTATGGACTCATTTTAATTACGTACATCTGCATAGATCCTATTTCTAAACAAGGTCCTGGATGGACACAAATTTGGGGGGACACTATTCCCCTCAAATAGTGGAAATAGTTACAGGAAAAAAATATTTGCCTGTGTTCACCATTCATTTTTCTCAACCACTACTGGATGGGTTGACATTGTAAATACCTGTCTAGTAATTTCAGGACTGCTAACAAAGTATCTTTTCCCCTACATATATCCATCTAAAATTACTAGTCCCACATTTTATCCTTGGACAAAGCTTCTTTAGATGTAAAATTACTCACTGGCTAGGCCACACATTAAGGTGTCATTCCTCACAAATACCTTAGTTTGAATTAATGTAATTAATTTTAAATTTTGCATACAGAGAAATGCAGTCATGTGAGGAATCTATCTGACAACTGGATTCCATAACTGAATGAGGATCAGAGTGCTTGTAGATTATAGACAATTAGTATCTGACTGAAGAACTCAGTCATTCAAGTGGCCCAGAAAAAGAAAATGCTGGTTAATTTGGATACCTAGTGACTTGCCACTCGAAGTGTGGCCCATAGACCCAAAGCAACTGAGCCTGTTAGAAAGGCAGACTGTCCCAGGGATACACTCAAATCTACTGAATAAGGATCTTTATTTTATCTAGATTCCCCAAGAATCCATATGCACATTAGAATTGAAAAATGCTGGCCCAACAAAGTCTTCATAAAGTTGAACTGGAGGAGGGTATGAAGGGGCCTTAGTTGGGATATGCTGAGAACACAGGCTATTAGATAGCATCCTAAGGCCAGATTAGGTTGCAAAGAGGGAAGAAGGGAACCTGGGAAGTGTTGGACGTTAACAGAGGAAGAGAGGGGAATGTGCAACAATAACTACCATGGGTAGGACACAAGTCCAGGTGCTTCACTTTGCTTAGATTTTTCTCTTTTAGTGTTTACAAGAACCCAGTGAGTTGGGTACTATCATTATCATGATCACTCTTTTATAGACAAGAACATGGAGGCGGGGAAGCTTAGGAATTTACCATCTGACTCCAGAACCCACTTTCTTAACATGACTCCCAAAGAGTCAGTGTAGTGGACAAACCCATTGGCACATTGATTACTTTAACACTTGATTCATTGTTCATAGTCCCGTTTGAACTTGTATTTCAGCCTACATTATTTTGAAGATATGAATAGTCCTGGCATTGATCCACTTCCTTCATTTTAATCAAGTCAGTCAGTTGCATATGGAACCCACCTCAAGTTCCAGATCCCAGCCCTCATGTGGGGCTCTCAGGCCTAGATACATCTACCACCTCCCATCAACACATGAACAGCTGGGACCAATCCTCTTCCCTCTCACAGGTCTCCCTTCATGAGCAGGCCTGGGGAGAGGTGACTAATGCTGTGTTTTTCCAATTTTGTCCTCTCCTGGATCGCTGGAATGATTATTCTTGCTCAGTGAACCAGTAATTGTGTGTTACATATAAGCGGTAATATTTTTAGGCAGATGTGGGATCCAACTGCCTGATGTGGTCTTCAAATGACCCCAATACTTCGCACAATTGTTTTCAATTCAATAAGATCCAAATTGCATTTGGGATGAGATGTTTATTTTTTAGATTCTTTTATGTTTCAGGGGAAAAAAAATCACCATGGATTTTTTTTTATTCATTTACACTTAGCTCCTAAAAATATTGCCCTCAGGATGGCTGTTTGTTTGCCATGTCAAGAGTGTTTTATTTGGTTTTCTGTTAGAGAAAATCCACATAGAGCCAAATTTAAGCTGACTAGCACGCCCCAAAGATGGTTGCAAATTTCAAAACTCTGTTTCTCCCCAAACACCTTCAAAACGTAAGTAGAGCTCTGGAGAGAGTTATAAAAGGAGATGGAATGGAGAACTGCATGAGGAGAAGGTGCAGAAAGCAGACAAATAAAGTGAAACTTAACCTCATGATTTCTACAAAAATATCCATACTTTCTGAGGATTGACTTTTAAGTTGCATCTGAATTATGTTTAATCTTAGTGATTTTTTTTTTTGGTCCCACTATGTTATGTACATATATACTTAACAAGCTTACAGACATTAATAACTGTGCATTGATATGACATCTTAATACTTTATTGGATTCTGACTTCAGGGCTGAAATAGTCCAGCTACTATTATCCTCTTTTACAGATGGGAAAACTGTGCCCCAGAAAGGACATGTGACTTCCCCTTGATTATACAACAAATGTCTGGCAAAATCAGAACAAGAAGCTAGATGTCCTTAGTTCTCAGGACCTTGTTTTTTTCCCATGACACCCAAATGTTGCCAAGCAGGTTGGACAAAGAGGCTGGAGAAACACTGGAACATGTAAGATTTGTCAAGATAATGTTATCACTACAAATATTCAGCATTACCTAACTCATTACTATAATCAACTATAAAACTTTCATAGAAATCTTGATGACTTGCAACAAATAAACCCACTGGGTTCTGTAATCTCTAAAATATCAGCTGAAGTTATTTCACTGATGGCAAGAACTGCAGGTAAATAATCACCTGTGGCTAGATGACAGCTGTCAAGTTCAAAGAGGGTAGAGCCTGCAGGCAGGAAGGTGATTTGCTCTCCTCCCTAAATTCCAAATCCATATGACTGCCTCTCTCTGTCTTTTGTTTCCTTTCTAAGCAGAGGATCTAGAACATTCTGCTACATGAGCAGAGACTGCATCTGGTTATGTTAATACCTTCGTTACAGATTTCCCCCAGTTTATTGTAGATAAGTATTTGGCGTAAGGTTTTATGTTTATCTGGCTGGAAGTTAGGCTGTGTTTACTCTATGCTGTAACTGTGGTGTCAGAGGCTAAAATTTCCTCTCATGTCTTTGTTTCAGTCATCCTGGTTGTCTTTGAGTTTTCTTACAGAGTCCTTAATTAGAGTCAGAGGCTTGCAGTTCTTTTAACTGTAATCTCTTGTTATTATTCAGCAGTATTATGGATGGGTTGGTAAGGTATGGGGGCAGGGGAAGCATTCTAAAGTCCTATGATTAGGTCTCAGTCTTTCATTGACTCTGAGTTGGACGTTTCCCTTCTCCAAGTCAGTTAGGCCCTTGGTGAAACTCCAGTGGGTCGGGCTCTGATAAAATAGTTTTCCTTGAGGGCAGGTCTTCTCAAGGAGAGTGGAGGGCTCTGGGAGTACTTCAAGGTGGCTACTTTTGCCCTCCCCCTGCAGGAAGCAGGAGAGGATTTCCCTCCCCGCCCCCCCCCCCCACCAGCCAACCATCATCCTCACAGTGGGAACCTGATGGAGCTTCTGGAAGTAAACTCATAGAACTGTGGTCCTCCCAGGAGGTTTTAATTCTCAAACTTGTCTACACAGAGCCTCTGGTAATTTGTCAATTATAGTTTAGGTTTTCCTTCTCTGGTATTGGTTTCTGAAAAGTCTTCTGATCCTGGTAAGCTGAAATTCTCTGTATCCATCTGTCTGTCCAGTTTCGGGGACAGCGGTTTGCCCTGTGACCTCGGTGCTCTGAAGGATCTAAGAGTTGTTGGCTTCCAGTTTGTTCAGTTTTGTTCTTATTGTGTAGATGGAACTGAAGACTTCCAAGTTCTTTACATGTCATCCCAGAAACTAGAAGTGCCCCCAATTTACGTACACGATGTTCCTTTTTTTCCAAGCTTCTCCTAAATCTGGACTCTTCCCAAATGGTAGTTGTGGTCCCAAGTGAGAGGATCAAAAAAGTTAATAGGAATAAAAAGCCCGAATTAAACAAATTGGGTGAATCAGAAGGCAGGGCCCACATTTTGAAACTGCCTCTCTCTTCTTGTGGTCTGTTTCCAAACAGTCCTGCTGAGGGAAGCACTGCCATTTCAAACCCACTGTTTAAAATGGGCGACACTAACACAGAACATTCTGTTATGTGTAGATCAACCACTTTTACAGATAGGCCAGTTATTCGGGGCTGCCTCCTGGGAAGGCAATTGAGTTGTTGCATTTTGTAGACATTTGTGTACAAAATGCATTTGCTCCACATTCTTCAGTGTGGCATTCACAGATCAGTGAATGCCACTGAAAAGGAAGAGAGTGATGCACAGAAGTTACAGAAAGAGGACGTGAAGTTTTAGGCAAAGCAGCAGAAAGGAAGCATCATTCAAGTCCTTGAGTTCACCAACAGACACCTGGGCTTCTACAGAAAGAGAAAGAAAAGAAGGGGACAGAAGGGCAGAAAAGAGAATTTTTTGTCCCCTTCACTCTTGTTTTGGGATCCATGAGAAGGAAAATAAGAAGAGTAGACCTACTTTTCTAAGGTAGCCCTTTTCAAACTTTAATATGCCTCTGAATCACATATGGAATCTTGTTAAAATCTTGTTAACGTCTCCAACATGTTCCCAGATGCATTTTAGGAGCAAAGCACTAACATACCTTCCAAAGAGCCATTTCTCAGCTCCTCCTCTATGCTCACTTCTGGAGACAACAAAAACTACCGCCGCTTTCCACCTTATTCCGTGAACCCAGCATGTATATTCTTAGCTCAGGGTGATCCCCTTTTTTGGACAGCTGCTAGCCTCCTCTCCATTTCTAAGTTCTCAGTTTTCTTTCTAAGCCTCACTCAAATCTCTGTCCTTCACCAGGACTCTTTCACCACTCAAGGTCTCTGTAATCAACGGCTCCATTGAGGTCCTGTACCTTTCTTGAGGTCCTACCTAGCCTTTTTTTTTTTTTTTTTTTTGCAAGCATATTTGGTTATTGACCTTTTAAATCTGTTTGTCTCCTACATTGTAAGTCTCTTGAGTACAGGGTGTACGTTTTGTCACTTTTTGTCACTTTCTCACAGACCCCGAATAGAGCCCTGCTCATTAGGAAATTGCACAGTGTAGTGAAATCAGCCCAGGGAGACATGGGTTCAAATCCCAGCTCTGCCACTCAACAGCTGTAGGAGTCTGGACCAAGTGCTGTTTCTTGAGTCTTGGTGGTGGCAGTGGTGGTGGCGTGTATAGAATATTTATACCTCCCAGCATTGTTGAGAGGAATTAAGAAAATAAAGTTAGCCACATGTCAAGCCAAGGCACAGAGTCAGGGTTTGATAAATTTAAGTCCTCTCACATGCAACCCTTTTCCCCTCTCTTTATATGGATTATGATGGTATGCCCTCTCCCAGACACTTATCCTTTGAAAAATACCATGTCAAATTCACAAACTTGGTAGGTTTTCTTCTACCTCAGTCAAAGAGCCCGTGCATACCCAGGAAGAGAGTCCCCTACTGCATAAAAAAAGGATCCCTAAACTCAGAGCTCAAAATAGCAAGATTCATGATAGCATTTTCTGATATGATCAGAAATGAAAAAGATGTATTTTAAGCCAATATTATTAAATCACATGAAATCTGTCTTTAACCATTTCCCACATTTTCCCCTGCATTTGCATTTTCAGTGAGAGTTGTTTGACCTGTGTGGTGATTGTCAGTATATCCAGTGTGCTGTGAGCGTTTATGTCTGAGGGATGGTCTGTCTTATGTTAGGTGGTAAGAACCGTAAATGTATAACCACATTGGGAAAAGTGACCTGCAAAAGCAAAATGCACATGCTGGGGCAGGGTCTTGCCAGTGAGGTATGGGGACATAACACAGTACAGGAAACTTTGTTTGGGGCAGGCTATGCCAGATAGCCAGGCCCACCATGTTGGAAAGGAGATGCTAGATCGATCTCTTGGTAGAGCAGAGGTGAAGGGCATATGAGACGATAGGACGAGCCTAGGCATAGCAATCAAGATGCAGATTTGAAAGCCAGCTCCTGGTGTTAGCTATGTGATTTGGGGCAAGTTTCTCAACCTCTTGCACTTAATCTGTACAAATGGGAATAACATTACCCTCTCATAAACTTGTTTGAGAATTAAACAAAACCATGCATCTAAGGCACATAAAGTGCCAAAGAGCCCAGTAAATGTTAGTTCCCATCTAATACCTCAGGGAGGGATGGCACTTGGTAATATTGCTGCAGCAGGCACTTAGGAGGGTCTTGCTGTCCTATGTGCCTCTGCCTTAGTGAATATCAAAGTGGGACAGCACCTGAGATTGGGGGGCTGGGGGTGGGAGAGGACGAACAGTCCACTTTTTGATTCCTTAACAGGTGGTGCCATCATCATCACCACTGTCTTCTCCATTTCCCTCCTCCTTTTTCTCTTCCTCCTCCCCTTCTCCTTCCCCTTCTTCTCCAAATTTGCTTTAAAGGCAGGAGAGAGCATTCTTAACTGAAACAAATGGCTTATTCGTAGTAAATAATTAATGATTGCCTATAAATTGAACTGAATTCTACCAAACCCTTGGTATCTCTGCAATATAGCAGTTCTTCTTGATCTTTATAAACAGATTCTTATATACTAGGCTTTCTTCAGAGTTTGATGATCTCTTTTGGTTTAATTTAAATTCAACTCTGAGTCCTTGGCTCCTACAGAGCAAAGGAGAATGTATCCTTGGTTGGTTTTACCTTAAAGAAGAACGTATGGGAATTGTAGAGAATAAATATAACTACCCAACTGCTTTCAATGACAAGGTACATGGAGACTGCATGTAACCACTCAAGAGGGGCGTGGCAGAAGTTAGGGAAGAATAGGATTTTTCATGTTGTTTCCTTATATTAAATTTAGTGCAGGAGCCAATCATTTAGGTGATCAAGAAATATGCAATTAAAAAACCTTTACTGGTTTTTCATCATAAAACAATACACCCTTGCCACAAATTCCCACAGTATTCTCCATTAGTATTTCTTTATTGATTTCTCCTACTGACGTAAATTGTCCTTGGGTAAGCCCAGAGAGTTTTGTTTAGATAGCATTTTAGTCAAAACTACATTGTACCTACTATCAAGCAAAGTGTTCTCAGGCTGCAAGTGCCATAGCTGTCATGCATGGAAGCAACGTTATCATGGTGGACACTATGCCTTTATTCAGAAGTAATCCACTTTATGGCAGCAAAGTCTCTAAATGAGGCCAAAGGATGAAGAGAGGAGGAGCTCTAACCAGAAGATATCAAAGCTCCAGGCAGGTTAAAGATCCCCTAGCAAAGTCAGACTTTCTTGTGTGTATCTCTCTCAAGGTCTTGGGGATTAGCCTCCAATGTGTTTCTACAAAAGGAAAATGTTAAGAAACAAAATTAAGTGGAGAAGGGTTGGGATTAAAGGGGATTTCATTCAATATTAAGCCCTATGAAAATATCATGTGTGAGTGAATCTGAAAAAGTCCAGTGGACTCTTAGATAAAAAGAAATACGCATAGACAGAGGTGTCTGGTAAAACAGAAGCATTAGTACTGCCAAGATAGATGGTGACTGATTAAATGGAAGCAGCCACACATCCACTTGTTTCTCTGAGAATCAGCAGCTGTTGGCTAACAGACACCTTTCTTACACATGCTCTTGCACAAGTGATAAGAAGTGAAAAGAGCTCTAGGCAGGACTATTTTGGGTTCCAGATGATCTGTGTTGCCATGAGATCTGAGATTAGCGGTTAGGTTGGTGCCGGATGTTGTCCAGCAGCTGATTCTGAAGGCTCGAAAAGTTAAATTCATTTCTCAGAAGTCAGCTGTGCATGTGGGCTGCAGGAGAAGGTGACTGGATTGTTCTGTGCCTTGGGGTTTCCCCACCCCCAGCTCAGGTGAACAAAAGGGAGTAGTAGCCTCGGTCCTGTAAGGATTTTTTTTTAAGTCATCACATTAATATGCTACAGAATCTCTCCTTGTGTTCCTTGAAGTGCCACTAATTCAAGTGTTGCCCAGCACTTGATGCTAATCATTTTGAAATTACACCAAAGTACCATTTTAGCTTCTTACCTAACACTGGGTTAATAGGCACTATTTTGAAGCATGATATGTCAAAAGTCAGGTAAATTAGTGAACAGTGTCCACAAAAGGGCATGGTTATGTGTGGTCTGAGACTTGACTGTGGCCGTCTGGCAGCTGAGCCATCTGGGAGTGAATGGCAGGGCCTTTGTTCATTTGTGAGTGGTAGTTTGCATTCTACAGTTGGAGAGCCTATTTAACTGGCTCTCCCGCTATGTAACCCTGGGCAACTTAAATTGTCTATGTATCAATTTCCTCTTCTATAACATGTGGTTAATAATATAATACCTACCCCATAGTATGTTCCTCACACAGAGTATGTGCTCAATCAATGTTAGCTATTGTATTACTATTATTGTTGCTGCTAAAGGCCAGGGTACCAGTCTCAAATAAGTCATTACCAAAGATTGACTTTAGTAAAGAAGACCAGGGAGCTTGATGGATTAAGCTCCAAGGTCAAGCTTTCACAGTAATGAAGAGGGTGACTGCAGGAGTAGTGATCACAGAGGAGCTATTAAGAAGAAAGATCATTCTTGATCCAAAGAGAAAGTACTTAGAACAAGAATTTCAAAAACCAGAATGTTCCCATTTTCCAGGTTGGTACACTGAGACTTCTGGAGCTGGAATCCACTTATTTATGACACAGAGTCTTAGAATCACAGGTTTGCAAGAAGCCATCAGGACCACCAAGGGGCCTGCTGGGTCCAGCTTACCTGAAGTGGCATCTGCTGTATCTGCTTGCTTATCCCACCCCATCTTTTGCTTCCTTCTTATCCTTCCCCAGACCCACATGACGTGACAACACACGGAGAAACTCTTGCCCACAAAGAAGAAAAGGTCAAAGAAATTTGGATTAATACAGTGGTGTGAGTCTCCATGCCAAGAAAAGATGAGCTGGTGTTTTGTCTTCTTTTTTTCTTTTAACTTTTCAAAAATAGTAGGGGGGGAAGACCTAAACACCAGCTTAGTAAATATCCCTGGTGTTAGTGGACTTCTCTTGATACTCTGGGCCAAAAGAAATGTACACTAACAGGTGAGTCTTACTCAGTCTCCTTATGTGTTGAATAAACTGTATTAACCACTGTTAGGTAGCAGAAGAGCCCCAAGGTTGCAGTAAGTCTTCCTTTTAGATTGAAAACAAAAGATCAAATAGAATATACTAGGAGTTTATAGCTATTAATATAAGAATCTTCTCTTGAAACCAAAGAAGGCTACAACAATGAAGGAGACTTGGCTCAGCAATTACATTTATGTAAATTTTAAAAATTTTAGTAGAAAATAAGATCAATATGTATCAGCTGGGTGAAGTGGTGGCTAAAAAAACTAACGTGATCTTAGGCTACATAAATAGATGTACAGCAGCTAAAAATGAGAAGGTTATAGTTTTGCTGCTGTCTTCCCTAATCAGAGCATATTAGAATCTAGAGTGACCACGATGGAGAAGGAATGTTAAATGAGGTCACGTGAGGAACAGCTGAAGATTCTGGAAGATACTCAGAATAGGGGCAGAGATACCTTTAAATATCCAAGGACAAGGATGTATACCTGTGAGGACAGAGGTGGAACAAGGAACAATATACCAAGTATTAACAACTAACATTTATTGAGAATTTGTTACATATTAGGCACGAGCCAGGAAATACATGAATTAATTTACGAGAAAACTGACTCTGAGAAATGAATAACTGGCCAAGGTTGATGGGGTCTGGATACAAGCTCAAGCAGTCTGATTCCACAGACGACGCTCTTAAGTACTATGTAATCTTGTCAATGCAGCAAAATATATGGTAACTCAATGAAAGAACTCTGTCTGGGATGTTTAAAGATGATATGTTTTACTCACTACTCAAAGAGTAGTGAGTTCTCTGTCACTGGAAGAACTGTAGGGAGGCCATATAACTACTTAGAGGCTAAGGCAGAGGGCATCTGGTCATCCACTTTGACTGCATGTGCCAGACTCCTCTGAAGTTAGGTGTGGGCCAGTGGCTGAGCTCTGGCTGATGAAATGTGAGTGAAAGTGGTACATGCCATATTGGGCTGCCCTTTCAACCCCCACGGGATCCTCATACCCTTACCCCATCTGCTGGCTAACAGGAGGAAGACCTTGGTTTTCTGAGAACAGAGCCACAAGATGGAAGGAGCCTGGGTCCCTGAATGACACAGCCTCCTTCTGATATCTGCATTGGAATAAATCATGAGTGAGAAATAAACTTCATTGTGATGAAGCCAGTGAAATTTTGAGGTTATTTGTCAAAGCAGTGATCCTGTTCTGCCTAATACAGAGAGTACACTACGGGGAGAATTTAAGTACTTGATGAGAGGTTGGCATACTTTTAAAGTCTACTCAGATTTGACATTCTTTGATTTTTGAATAATAAAGCAAAGGGGATTTTGTGAATATCCCAGTAAAGAAACACACAATCCAATGATTAATACCCTCCAGGACAAAATAAAAATCAGAACTTTGAAATAAACAGATTCTTGACTTACAGGTGTCAGGGTAGCTAGTTTCAGGACCAGCAAATTAAAAACCATAAACATATGAACAAGAGTAAATGATAGGTTTGATCTTCCTATGTCACTCTAGGCAGTGAATTTGGAAATTCATTTCTTCATTGAACTGTAACGAATCACACATCAACACCATCATGCCAGGCAATCTGTTAGGGGCTAGAAACAAAGTTACATAAAACCCCAAGCCTTATATTTGAAGAGTTTATAATATAGGATAGTGGTATTCAAAGTTTTGAGGGCATAAAATTTATCTGGAAACTTGTTAAAAATGAGGATTCCTGGACTCACCTCCAGAGATACTAATTCAGAAGGTGTGGGGAGAGGACCACAAATCAGCATGTAACATAACGCCTGTCACAGAGTACATACTCAGTAAATAGCTTTGATAAATGAAACCCCAATTTAAAGAACATGCCCAGTGATTCTAATGCAGAAACTGTATGAACTACTTTCTCAGGAAAGACTGACCATCTAGGGAAAAAAACTTAATTAGGGATCAATTAAATAAGATTCTTTGGCTCTGTAGTTCAAAATGTTCTGGAAAAAAAAATCAATGCCACTTCTTTAAGAAGCTGATATTTGTTTCCTTTTAAAGAAGCTGAATTTAGTATAAAAGTAAGTAAGAAAAAGTCTGGAACCAGAAGGGAAACAGAGACATATCCAGGAATTTTAAGCAGAATGAGGTCATAGGAAGCTGTTGTTTTCCTGCACTCTTTTTTTTTTAAGCAGGAAAATTCCACCCAAGAAGCAGACCAGTTGATCTTGCACCTGTGCTCCCATATCTGGCACTTATCTGGGTCAAGCTGGGGAGAGCAGCTCCCAGGCCCTGGAAATAGACAACCCACCCCGTCGCTGGGACACACAGCATGTACAGCCGTTCTTATCGCCAGACTTCTCACCCAGCATCTGTCTGGAAGCAGATTCCATGCCATTTAGGCAGCATACCAGACTGACGAAATCACACAGGGCCATATGACCAAATGGCCCTTCCTTTCATACATCTATCACCCTGTCCCAGATCCTGGACACACCTCTCCTGGTGTTCATGTAAAGGTATCTAATGTGTTTTCCTTTCAGAAGGATTTAAGAGAGCAGCCTGTGGATGCAGATGGCCTGAGCTGGACTCTTACCAGTGGTTTCCTAGGTGTGTGCCTTAGCACCAGCTACATAACCTCTCTGTGCCTCAGTTTACTCATCTGTAAGTTGAAGATACTATTCTTGAGCAGATTAATGAGAAAATAGATGTAAAGCACAATGCCTACATGCCGTAAATGCTAAAGAAAAGGTGAACTGTGGCTAGGTGTCATCTGGCCAGTCCACAACTCTAGGACAATCCTGACTCCAGAGCAGCATGTGCCCTGCTGGAGCTGGTTTGGGGAGGACTCTGTACCACTGCTGCCCACTGTGCTTTCCACCAAGCTTCCCACACATGAGCACACGGGGCTATTAGTGGTCCTCAGCCTGCCTTATTGTGGGTCTGTGTTGTAGACCTACGTGTTAATTGTGGCCATTATTCACAGAGTAAATAGCTAATGTTAGTTGCCTTGAAAGCATACATAGAAAGCACAATTTTTCAGATACAGACATACATAGAAAGCAAAATTTTTCAGATTCAATTCATAGATTAATTCTTAATGCCCATCTCTCTTGATCTCTCAGTCTCACACTGTAAATTTTAATTATCTTCGTTTTATAACATCTATGCAGGCCTATCCTGTGTAATATGGGGAAACTGAGGTACAAATGACATCATTCAAAAAGCACCTGCAAATTTTTTTTTTGTCAAGCACTTACAGATTTTTCTCACGTAACTTTCAAAACCCCGTTGAAACATTTTATGTATATTTTGCAGATGAGGAAATTAACATTCAAATGCATTAAGTATTGTGTCCAAGGTCTCACAGCCAGAAAGCAAAGAAATGGGACTTGAATTAAAGCTTCCCTATACCCCAGGTCATCCTCTTCTCATAACACTGGGAAATGAATCATGAACAAATCTCATCTCATATGTTTCTAATGTTTATTGAATCCCTGTTTTCTACTAAAATCTTATACTCACTCAGTAATGTCACCTGAAGCCTGCTGACTACTTGCCCTTTGGCTGTCATCACTGTCTGTGGGACTCTACTCTCCTTTGGGAACGCTTTATTGTCATTAAAATGAACTATTTGACTATCAGTGGAAAAGTCCTACAGATCATGTTCCACAATATGGCTAAAGTCAGTATACAACGTCTAACAATTATGTAAAAAGTCTTCATATCAAACATAAGCAATGATCAAATTAACTAGGAAAGGGATTTTTATAACTTAGAGTTATTTCTTCATTTCACATGGCTCCTTCTTAGAGGTGAAATTTATATTGCTTATCCTGTAGCTTCTCTAGGTAGTATTTGGGATCTATCTGCTGACTAATGTCTATTGCCATCCAACTTGTCAACATTAGTTGAAATATAACTGTCTTCATTTTTCTTGTATGAACTGTGAACAGATTTTCAGTCTAAATTCAATTTCTCAGTTATTTTTTATTCTTTGGTGGGAGATAATAATATTCTTTAACACTTTGCTTTCCCCAAATGAATAACTTGTGATTGTTAACTCCGTTTTTCTCCCTCAGCCTATCAAAGGAGTTACAGGTGAAAATTAGCATGGCTGGGTAAGCACAGGAAGGAAGTACGTTTGACTGGGAAAGTGGGAAAAAATTCAATGTGATTCAAAATACTGTATATTTATTGAACATTGGTCATGTACCCTGTTGGAAATGTAAAAGTAAAATACATTCTCTTTCTAGGTCTCAAACATTTAGGATCTAGTTGAGGGAACTGGACTTAGACATAAAATACAATTGGACAACACTACGAGTTAGAATATCCATGAGCTAAAGTCTTCGGCATAGACATGTGGTAATATAAGTCAGGAAAAGGAGAAATTACTGCTGGCTGGAGTGGCTGGGAAGATGAGACGGGGGAATGCCACATGACTGGAGAAAGGGTGAGATTCAGAGAGATGAACCAAACAAAAAAATGCGGGGGAGAGAGGGGAGGGGAGAGGGGAGAAAGAACAAGAAAGAAAAGAAATGAGGAAAAACAGGTTGGCAGGAGGAATGAGTTAGGAGAGAGGCAGGTAAGCAGTGGATTTTGCTTTACAGAAGGCGATATAAGGAGAGGCGGCAATTCCTAACAGGCCATGTTGAACAAAATGTACTTTCACCCTCATTGGTATGTCCAGAAATTCAAGTTTGGAAGTTTAGGCTTATAGGACAGTAAATTTATGTTTGGCAGGAAAAAATGGCCACTAAATATTTACTTCAGTTTTTTAAAAAATAAATTTATTCCACACTATGAAATATTTCTCAAAACCCTGGTTTCAAAATGCTTGC
Organism: Phocoena sinus; assembly: GCF_008692025.1. Taxonomy (NCBI): domain Eukaryota; kingdom Metazoa; phylum Chordata; class Mammalia; order Artiodactyla; family Phocoenidae; genus Phocoena; species Phocoena sinus. The sequence goes on along the minus strand of NC_045772.1, from coordinate 28,324,150 downwards.
TCCACTTCTCCAACCCACATAAAGGAACATGTTTTTCTGTCCAAACTCTCTGACCTTACATTTACCAGTCTCTCCGCTGCGTCTGCTCTTGAGCTCTCTTTAGCACCATGCGTTTCTTGTCTTTAAATAAACTTCCTAGATGATATTCTTACAAAGATACTCATGCAATTCAGCGTCTACTTCTTCATAAACATTACCAGGAATGGCATTTCTAGGAGGAGATCGTGAATCAAAAATGATCCCTCCCTCTCTCTCCCTCCCCTACTGTGTTCTGATTGTGGCCACTCTAACTATATAAAATGTGTGAAGACCATGAACAAAAACACTTTGTTTCCTTAATGGTCACTAAAGTTTACGAGGTACTTGTATTAGTACAGAGGGGTTTAACTTGCTTACTTCATATGTTCCAGTTTTGTATGAGTTCTATTATGGGAAATGAGTGTATCTGCTCTGGCTAAAAATGAGAACAAGGTACTGCCTAATTCTGGGAAGTCACTAGAGAGGAATAATACCATTAACGGTGATAACAAACCTTTAATTATTAGATGTGTATTTCAATCTGAAGGCATACAAATTATCTAAGAACTTGTTAAAAATAAGGTTTCCTGGGCCTACCTCCAGAGACATTAATTCAGAAGGTGTGAGCCACACAATATGTACCTTTGCATGTGCCATCTAGACTTCAAGATGTCAATGTGATGTGAGGGAATTATAGCTGTTCTGACCCCATATGATTGTTGGGTGATTTAAATGAGATTTTACATGTTAAAAAAATAAAAAGTAAACTTTACATGTTTCATACAGAAATCAATAAACTTTAGCTATTAGGATCCTCACTATTCAAATATTTGAATAAAAATGTGCTCAGCTAAGAAACACCAACAACAGTAGACTATTCTGACAAATCAAAACCTTATGGCTAGTCCTTTCACCCCCCCGCCATACGTACCCATTACCAAGAGTTTATATAATGTCTAATGTTCCTAAACTAATGTCCATTACCAAGAGTTTATGTAATGTCTAATGTTCCTAAACTAATGTCTTATACTAATTTTCTACTTTTGGATGACCTCTATTCAGTAGTAATTGTGTTTCTAAATATTGGGTGCATTTTTAACCGACTGAGTTTTGTATCACTTTTTGTCAACTTTTGTGCTAACTATAATTCAGCTTAAAACAAAACAATGCATTTTCTCTCCACTGTTAATCCAGTTAATGAAAGCTGATTTTATGAACAAAATCCTAATTTATGAATGTTTTCATTGTTTTCCTTGCTAAGGACATTAGTACTTTACTATCTTGTAGCAAAAAATTAGCATGGGATGAAGTTTTATTACAAATATTTTCAGGTAGTAGAATGTATTAGGTTTCACCCAGGTGGGTTTTTTTAGTGAATTATTTAATCTGGTTTAAAATTTTTTTTTTTTTTTTTTTTTTTTTTTTTGCGTTACGCGGGCCTCTCAATGTTGTGGCCTCTTCCGTTGCGGAGCACAGGCTCCGGACGCGCAGGCTCAGCGGCCATGGCTCACGGGCCTAGCCGCTCCGCGGCATGTGGGATCCTCCCGGACCGGGGCACGAACCCGTGTCCCCTGCATCGGCAGGCGGACTCTCAACCACTGCGCCACCAGGGAAGCCCTGGTTTAAAATTTTAAAAATATTCTCCAGTTATAAAGTTTATAAAGATTTTATGATATTGCCACAGATTCATGTAAACATATAGGATTATAACCATGGTTTAATATCTTTCTCTAAACTACAGTTTAAACAAAGACTTGCCAGGACAAAGGCAAGCACATGTTTTATAAGTGCCGTGTAGCTTGGAATATTCTAGGCTTCTTGTGAGAAAATCACTAACTGCTTATCTCCTAGGATCAAGGACCTGATGTTTCTGAAGTCACAACACACTTCACACTTATCTCCACACAGAAGTAGGTGGCCACTGTTGGATTCTAATGAGAATGACACCTCTGAAATCTCTCAGCTTCACAACCCCTATTAGAGCCCTCAGAGAATCTGCTCACATAGCAACAGACAATATCTTTTAAGAGGTGATATTCCTAGAATGAATCAGTTTCTAAAATTAAAAAGGAAAACAATTATGGGGAGTGGGGAAGGGTGAGGTATGTTCTCCCAGAAGGAAAGGCTAATGCTATACAAAAACAAAAGACAGTATAACCTACAAGGATGGTCTAGAAACTCAGAGAAATACAAGAAATAAAAGATTTGAGTCTGAATCACATTATTTGACATAGCTCATATAACAATGACGTTCATGCAGAATTCCTAGAAAAATCATTTGTGAGAAAGATGATGGTATTCTCAGTATATGGGGTATGAAGTAGGGGCACGTCAGGACTGAGGGGATTCTGGGGATGTGGGTCACTTAGTGTTAAAACCAGGAAAGTTCCAGGCAAACCTGGATGAGTTGGTGTTCCCATGTGCACCTCCCTACCTAGATGGCTGATAAAAGCTTTCCCAAGCTCTCCACCAAGTTACTCCACTGATCGCTGCAACTTCTCTGCTCAGGCTGGCACAAAGCTAAATTGCAGCAAGAGTAGATGCTTCGGTGGTGTTTCTTCAGTTCCCTTCTTTGGCATTTGTTCCTCCTTCTCGGAACCCTTGGTTGTTGAGAGACCTGATGTTTTTTTCCTTCCTTAGAGCTGTTCAAGGTGACCTTTCTTTTAGCTCTTTCCCAAGAAACTCCTATTATGTCAAATAGTCCTGGGTCATAGCTGCTCATGGCCTTGTTTCCTGCCATGTGAAGCAGGTCAGCTGCTCTGTCTAATGTGAGGGTAGGTAAGAAGCATCTCTCCTAGGTAATAAAATACTACGTAGAAAAAGGTACCTTTGAGGTAATCCTCGGGAAGAAAGCATTTTAGCAGTATGACAGAGGTCAGGGGAGGAGAGAATATTCTGTAAGGCAGAACTTTCCCCACACCCAGAACAACTGTCTACTGTTACCTGCATACCTTACAGCATGGCACTGCCAGTGGTACACAGTGGATGGATATACAGATAAATGCCAAGCTTCGTAATGGTTAGATTCATAAAAAACGCATTGCACCAAACTTTTGGAAGAGTCTCAAGCTTCCTTCATTCCAAATGTGAGTTCATTATGAATGGATCTCAAAAGCAATTATGGCAAGAAAGTCCATGTCTATGAATATTTCAATGTCTCCCATGAAATATGTTCCCATCATTACCCACACTACTGTATGTACAGGATTCTGCACAAACTAGGCACTCAATAATTATTGATTGGCCAATGAAGGGTAACTATCTAATGCATCATGATCATTTATGCCAGGGGCCCACAGGAATCAGCCTGATCCCAGAGCCACCTTTTTTTTTCCCCCCACTTTGAGAAAGGAACAGATAGTGGCTTATCTTGGGTTCCTTGTGGAAGTAGGGAATATGAAAAGAAATATGAAGGTAGCATAAATGTGGGGTCACAGGACAGGAAAGAATGAGAGAATAAAGAAAGAAAACATAAGATCAGAAGCAAGCAAATCAAACCTATTAAAAACTTAGAATTCTTTTTAATACTCAAAGGCACATTGATTTAAAGAAAAAGATTTTAAATAGCAAGGCTTCTTTGTTCTTGGCAGCAAAAATTTACTGCCGTGGTCAAACAGAGATGAACAGTAGAATCAAAACTAAAGTACCTGAAATTTAAAACAAGCCAATCTACATTTCATTTAAGAGAAGCAAACTGATGGGCCAGATAATAATTTCAAAATCTAGTTTTATGAAAAGGAAAACAATTCTTGAACCCAAAGTCAAATGAGTTGGAAATAAAAAGCAAAGCAATAAAAAGGAACAAACATGCACAAAAGTTACAACCACCTCCCTCAGCCTGTGCAATTCTGCAACTTCTCTTTCTCTCCAACTTCATCTCACATCCAGGGCAGAGGAATTGTCACTTCCCCAGTTGGCACTAAATTCATAAGTCCCCAACTCCAGGAGAAGGTAGGAATCTTAGTAAAGGCCAAAGTTCTCCTTGGGTCTTCAACATGGACTTTAAAACAAAACCAAAATGTTTGCTTGAGAATATCTTCATATCAATTAGCTTGACTCATGTGGAACTGTAGTTTTTATAGGTAAAAAATGAGTACATATTGGCAATTTCAAGGGATTGAACCTAATACATTATGATTTTGACTATAGACATATTAAGATCTTAAACATATGCAGCTAAATATAAAATAAGGTATATTCGTACTTCTATACTTAAACCAAAGATAGTTTCCTTTGGTCACTAATTCTTCTGACACAAGGCGTGGACTCAAGTCAGGAGCCAAAAGGCCCAGGTCTGGGCTGTTTCTCCACCTCGCACTTGTTCAGCTGTCTTGGTCAGTCATCCTGTTCTGAGTTGTCATGTGAAACATCTCCTGTGACTCTGCTTTCTCTTGTTGAATGGTTTTCATTCTTGGAGCTTCGTTGGCTTTACCTGTATACTTTGTACCCTGGTTCTAGTTTCCAAATTAGTATTATAGTTATTATTATGGCTGCTTTCCCACACAGCACATTTTTCTCCTACTCTTACCTGTACATTTCACTTTTTCTCCTGTGCTGCCATCATCCTGGAAACACTGCCTGAGAGCATCATCTCTTTCTGCATGGTTCCTTTGCCTGCTCTGATGTACACAGAGATGGCTCTTTGTGTTCCCCCTGAAATCTCATTGTATGGGGGGTAAACTTGTTAGCAAGGCCACTGAGAAGAGAATTCCCTCCTAAGAAAAACCCACTACCTCTCTCATTTCCTAGTTCCCAGAAACAAGATCCAAGAACTCATTGCCTCATCACTTTTTTTTCTCCTAGGTTTTTTAAAAATAAATTTTATTTTTGTACAATTTTTAAAGGTTACTTTCCATTTACAGTTACTACAAAATATTGCCTATATTGCCTATGTTGTACAATACATCCTTCAGCTTATCTTGCACCCAATAGTTTGTACCTCGCACCTCCCCACCCCTATGTTGCCCCCACAGTGGTAACCACTAGCTTGTTCTCTATAACCATGAGTCTGCTTCTTTTATGTTATATTCACTAGTTTGTTGTATTTTTTAGATACCACATATAAGCGATACCATATAGTATTTATCTTTCTCTGTCTGACTTATTTCACTAGGCATAATGCCCTCCAAGTCCATCCATGTTGCTATTGCCTCAACACTTTTAACTGGAGTTCAAGTTCAGGCTGAGATGAGGTGATCAAAATCAAATTCTGAGTGCTGATTAAAACCTTTAGGTAGGGCTTCCCTGGTGGCGCAGTGGTTGAGAGTCTGCCTGCCAATGCAGGGGACACGGGTTCATGCCCCTGCCCGGGAAGATCCCACGTGCCACGGCACAGCTGGGCCCGTGAGCCATGGCCACTGAGCCTGCGCGTCCGGAGCCTGTGCTCCACAACGGGAGAGGCCACAGCAGTGAGGGGCCCGCGTACCGCAAAAAAAAAAAAAAAAACCTTTAGGTAGCTATAGCATCAAGCAGACAGACCATCTATAAGTCTTCACTGCCAATTACATAAAGAATTAAGGAGTTACTAATCGGTTACTGTATATGTTATATATTCATACTGACTCTAGTTCAAAATTCAGAGTTTTGATTAAATATCAAAATGTGAAGATGGGGGAGGCATGTGAATGGGGAAAATTTTCCTGCTGATGGGGGGTAGGTTATTATTTGGGAGAATAATAATAATAACAATCAGTTTATGAATGTTAAGGGCTCAAGAGTACTTTATAACAAAGCGCTCTCAAGATTCCTCAATAGTTGTGAAAATTTTTTCCAGTACCCATTTCTTTATGACACATGACATTTAATGCATAAAACTGGAATGAGCGGGATTATTTAAGTACTTTTGGACACTGAACTTCATTTGTTCTAGGCAGTAAGGCTCGAAGTTCAAGGCCATGGGAAGCTCTGATCTAGGCAATATCACACAGAGAGAATCTGTCTGTAGAGAATCTGAAAGCAAAAATAACCCGGTCTATCATCATTGCCATGCATCAAAATTCCAAACAATGTCAGTGGTGAAATACTCCTCCCTGAAAAAAATCTTTTCTTGGTCTATATTTTAAGTAATTGTTGTGATTACCACTGAGTTGTATAATAGATGGATAAGCTTCAAATTAGCACATTTTCATAATTTATCCTTTAATAAAATAAAATCTGACATAAAAATTATTGTGGAAAACATCCAGGTATACAGTCTGCCCCCAACTCACATGGACTCAGTTAAATCTTTCCGGCAATTTCATAACCTCATCTGTGTGGTACTGTGGTACCAAGTATTCCTGCTACCATATTAACAAATTAAAGAATAAAAACCATATGATCATCCCAATAGGTGCAGAAAAAGCTTTTGACAAAATTCAACACCCGTTTATGATAAAAACTCTCCAGAAAGTGGACATACAGGGAACCTACCTTAACATAATAAAGGCCATATATGACAAACCCACAGCAAATATCATTCTCAATGGTGAAAAACTGAAAGCATTTCCTCTAAGATCAGGAGCAAGACAAGCATGTCCACTCTCACCACTATTATTCAACATAGTTTTGGAAGTCCTAGCCACGGCAATCAGAGAAGAAAAAGAAATAAGAGGAATACCAGTTGGAAAAGAAGATGTAAAACTGTCACTGTTTGCAGATGACATGATACTAAACATCGAAAATCCTAAAGATGCCACCAGAAAACTACTAGAGCTAAACAATGAATTTGGTAAAGTCGCAGGATACAAAATTGATGCACAGAAGTCTCTTGCATTCCTATACACTAACAATGAAAGATGAGAAAGAGAAATTAAGGAAACAATCCAATTTACCATTGTAACAAAAAGAATAAAATACCTAGGAATAAACCTACCTAAGGAGGCCTGTACTCAGAAAACTGTAAAACACTGATGAAAGAAATCAAAGAGGACACAAACAAATGGAGAGATGTACCATGTTCTTGGAAGAATAAATATTATGAAAATGACTATACTACCCAAAGCAATCTACAGATTCAATGCAATCCCTATCAAATTACCAGTGGCATTCTTCACAGAATTAGAACAAAAATATTTTACGATTTGTATGGAAACACAAAAGACCCCGAATAGCCAAAGCAATCTTTTTAAAAAAAATTTGTTTTAATTTTATTTATTCTAGGCTGTGTTGGTTCTTGGTTGCTGCATGTGGGCTTTCTCTAGTTGCGGCGAGCAGGGGGCTACTCTTTGTTGCTGTGAGTGGGCTTCTCATTGTGGTGGCTTCTGTTGTTGCAGAGCACAGGCTCTAGGCATGTGGGCTTCAGTAGTTGTGGCTTGTGGGCTCTAGAGCGCAGGCTCAGTAGTTGTGGCGCACAGGATTAGTTGTTCCACGGCATGTGGGATCTTCCTGGACCAAGGCTCAAACCCATGTCCCCTGCATTGGCAGGCTGATTCTTAATCACTGGGCCACCAGGGAAGTCCCCCAAAGCAATCTCAAGAAAGAAAAACAGAGCTGGAGAAATCAGGCTTCCTGACTTCAGACTATACTACAAAGCTACAGTAATCAAGACAGTATGGGACTGGCACAAAAACAGAAATATAGATCAATGATACAGGATAGAAAGCCCAGAGGTAAATCCATGCACCTATGGTCACCTAATCTATTACAAAGGAGGCAAGAATATACAATGGAGAAAAGACAGTCTCTTCAATAAGTGGTGCTGGGAAAACTGGATAACTACATGTAAAAGAATGAAATTAGAACACTACCTAAAACCATACACAAAAATAAACTCAAAATGGATTAAAGACCTAAATGTAAGACTGGACACTATAAAACTCTTAGAGGAAAACAAAGGAAAAACACTCTTTGACATAAATCACAGCAAGACATTTTTTGACCCATCTCCTAGAGTAATGAAAACAAAAATAAACAAATGGGACCTAATTAAATTTAAAAGCTTTTGCAGAGCAAAGGAAACCATAAACAAGACAAAAAGACAACCCTCATATGGGAGAAAATATTTGCAAATGAAGCAACTGACAGAGGCTTAATCTCCAAAATATACAAACAGCTCATTCAGTTCAATATCAAAAAAACAAACAACCCAATCAAAAAATGGGCAGAAGACCTAAATAGACGTTTTTCCAAAGAAGATATACACATGGCCAAGAGGCACATGAAAAGATGCTCAACATCACTAGTTATTAGAGAAATGTAAATCAAAACTACAATGAAGGGCTTCCCTGGTGGCGCAGTGGTTGAGAGTCTGCCATCCGATGCAGGGGACACAGGTTCGTGCCCCAGTCCAGGAGGATCCCACATGCCGTGGAGCGACTGGGCCCGTGAGCCATGGCCGCTGAGCCTGCACGTCCGGAGCCTGTGCTCTGCAACTGGAGAGGCCACAACAGTGAGAGGCCCATGTACCGCAAAAAAAAAAAAAAAAAAAAAAAAACTACAATGAAGTATCACCTCACACCAGTCAGAATGGCCATCATCAAAATAATCTACAAACAATAAATGCTGGAGAGGGTGTGGAGAAAACGGAACCCTCTTGCACTGTTGGTGGGAATGTAAACTGATACAGCCACTATGAAGAACAGAATGGAGATTCCTTAAAAAACTAAAAATAGAACTACCATGTGACCCAGCAATCCCAATACTGGGCATATACCCTGAGAAAACCATAATTCAAAAAGACACGTGCACCACAATGTTCACTGCAGCACTATTTACAATAGCCAGGACATGGACGCAACCTAAATGTCCAGTGACAGAAAAATGGATAAAGAAGATGTGGTACATATATACAATGGAATATTACTCAGCCATAAAAAGGAACGAAATTGGGTCATTTGTGGAGACGTGGATGGACCTAGAGACTGTCATACAGAGTTAAGTAATTCAGAAAGAGAAAAACCAATATCGTATATTAACGCATGTATGTGGAATCTAGAAAAATGGTACAGATGAACCTATTTGCAGGGCAGGAATAGAGACACAGACGTACAGAACATACATGTGGACACAGGGAGGGAAGGGGAGGGTGGGACAAACTGGGAGATTAGGATTGACATATATACACATACATATATCAGTAAAACAGATAACTGATGGGAACCTGCTGTATAGCGCAGAGAGTTCAGCTCGGTGCTCTGTAATGACATAGATGAGTGGGTTGGGGGGGGGGTGAGAGGGAGGTCCAAGAGGGAGGGGATGTATGTATACATATAGCTTACTTACTTCATTGTACAGCAGAAACTAACACAACGTTGTAAAGCAACTATACTCCAATTAAAGAAAAAATCAATGAGAATAATAAAGTAACTGTAAAGACAAAGACAAGGAACTAGAGTTGCTTCAGTTGTATCATTCTGTGGGATGGCTTGGAATTTTTATTTGTGTTTAAAATTTCAAGCGGTGAAGCAATATGAAGTGCAAGTTGTAATATTTTCGTTTTTCAAGAACAAATTTTTAATACATGAAATATTTTTCCAAGCTTCAATAGTATCATTAAAAGTATCATTCTTTTTAAAATTGGCATTTGCAACTAAAGAACAAATCAAGAAAAGAATAACGTTTCCTGATTATTACAGGATTATTACTGAAAATAAATCTGTGGAATAGAGGAGGAGGGTGTAGAAAATGCTTCTGTCTGGGTGTCAAACACACTAGCATGCCACTGCCTCCAGGGAACGCTTAGGATGGAACTTGGAGCTCACTCTCACTGTCACCTTCATAGGAGGCTCTGTGACAGACAGTAGAGCTCAAGCCTCAAGAGACCTGGAAGAAGATTTCTATTTGGAGCCCAGAGAACCAGTCTCCACTGACACTTCACGGGGAACTCCCTTTTTTTTTTTTTTATTAGCACAGCCTTCAGAAGCCACAGTGGAAAGACTTTGAAGCAGATCTCTGATTTTAAAAAATATTACCTCTATCTTTGAAAGTTATAAGCTCCCAGACATTTTTCTTCCAGTTTTATTGAGATATAATTGACATACAGCACTGTATAAGTTTAAGGCGTACAGCATAGTGATTTCACTTACATACATCATGAAATGATTAGCAAAATAAGTTTAGTAAACATCCATCATCTCATATAGATACATAATTAAAGAAACAGGAAAAATGCTTTCCTTGTGATGAGAACTCTTAGGATTTACTCTCTAACAATTTTCAAGTATAACAGACAGCAGTGCTAATTATATTAATCATGTTGTGCATTACTTCCCTAGAACTTACTTATAACCGAAAGTCTGTACATTTCGACCACCTTCATCCGATTCCCTCTCCCCTGACCTCCCACCTCTGGTAACTGCCAGTCTAATCTATTTTCCTATGATTTTATTTGCTTGTTTTTGAAGTATAATTGACTTATATCACTACACTAGTTCCTGTTACACGACATAGTGATTTGATATTTCTATACATTTGAAAATGATCACCATGATAAGTCTAGTTACCATACTTCACCAAAGATATTACACAACTATTGACTGTATCGCCCACATTATAAACTTCACACCTGTGACTCATTTATTTTGCAAGTGGAAGCGCATACCTCTTCATCTCCCTCACCTATTTCTCCCCTCCCCGCAACCCCCTTCCCTCTGGAAACCACCTGTTTGTTCTCTGTATTGATGACTGTTTCTGTTTAGTTATATTCGTATGTTTTGCTTTTTAGATTCCACATGTATGTGAAATCATACAGCATTTTTCTTTCTCTGTCTGATTTGTTTTACTTAGCATAACACGCCCTAGGTCCATTCATGTTGCTGCCAATGGCAAGATTTCATTTCTTTTTATTAAACCCCCAGATTTTAAATGATGCAAAGGAAAATGAGGCAGGCTATTCTCATCTGCACATCTGAAAGACAAAGAGGCAGCCAAGCACCTTGAGCGGAGCAAAGGTTCTAGCTTCTGGTCGCCTGCTCCGTATGGCAGGCCCACTGCTGCCTGGCAGTGCAAACGGCAGTATTCAACTGCTCTAGGACTGTTCCTCATCCCTAAATCATTCTTACCTCACAGAAATGCGGGGAAAATGCAATGAGACAAGCTGAATATAAAACAGGGTCTGGCTCATAATAGCACCATGATGTAGCCAGCTGTATACACAGCAAAAAAGAGAGAAACCATCTAGAATGATCTCTTTTTCTAAAAAGATGATTGAAGGCAGAAGGTAGATGTGAAAAACCCAGTCAGGAAAGAACCAGGAGGAATGATTCAGAAAAGGGGTGCCCATAGGTCCTGATCTGCCTGGGACAGTCCTAATTGAGGCTGGCTAGCCCTTCACCATGATGAATATTCCTTTTACTCTCAGAAGTGTCCCAGTTTGGATAACACTAGAACTGCTGTGAGGGTTAAGTAGTAGAACTTTCCTCCATTTCATCAAGGAAGAAAATAAGCTCAGAAAACGTGAAATGCTTTATTGATGATCACATGTAGTAAGTAGCAGAAACTCCAGGCTTGTCCTGAAATCTTATTACTGCTTGGGATGAGAAGAAACCTAATAATTCTAATTGCTCTTATCTTGCTCCAGCCAAGGCTAGATCATGTGTACATCTGTAGATTCTCTCTCGCTACAGTTGAGTCCTGGATATCTGTAACCGTAGAGCCACCATGCAAAAAAGAAGAGGCCAGAGGGCAAGTAGCCCCTACCCCAGGACCAGGATTCAGCTGGCATTTTTGTTGCCTGCTATGATTATCTCAAAATATGCAGCCATGTGAGTCCCAAGTCATTGGCTACCTAGATCTTTTTGTTTCATTCTGCTCTGACAGATTTCTTGCCTACCAGTCCTATGGTCTTCCCTTAGTGTCTTATCAGGAGTCCTTCAGCCGTAAGTGACATAAACCCAGATCAAACTGCAAAAAATTATGAGCTCAGAAAATCGAGAAGTCCATGAGTAAAACCGGCCTAAGAACTAGCTGGATCCAAGAACCAGGTGATGTTATAGAACGTGGTCCCAATGTAGTTAGAGGGAAGAGTACTGAATGCAGGGTCAGGAATCCAAGGAAACAAGGGCAGCTGATTCAATGAGGGCTTGAGAAAGGAGGCCTGGGTGAAGATAAAGTCTGGGACTCTTACTTGTTTTTACAAATCACTAGTTTTTAAGGTGGGTGTTTATAAATACAAGCCAGAGAATATTTTTATCATTAATTCTGAAGTCAAACTAAGTTTATTTGTATTGAATAGCAAGACATTTGTCAAAACACCCTATTCCTAAAAACCATGAAGAAAAACCTCATCTCCTCTCAGAGAATGGATTATTAGCAAATGCTTGGGAAAGCGAAAATATCAAATGTTGCATCAAAGCTCACTGGAATTTTAACAGTATTTGTAAAATGAAAAAGAATTCACAAATATTTGGTTAAATTGTATTTCTTTTTCCAGATGTGGAAAATAAAACAAACATTAAAAAGAATAAAAGGGCCAACTCTTTGCAAAGCAACTATTAACTTACGCTCTGAATGGAGTTTTAAAAGAACAACAGTTAGAGGGCGGGGCTGGTAGTGGCAGAGAGTTAAAAATGCAATGCATTCACATTCAAATCTTAAAAACATGCAGAAAGGCCTCTCCCACACCTCACCTTGTTAAGTGTCCCATCGCCCTTTTGCATAGATTCTGTGACCTCCTCAGAGAAGGTCTTCACATGTCACTGTATCTGAGAAGCTTTCACCGATTACCGGGTCTCTCACTTCACCCAGTTTTATTTTTTTCTTCACTGAATTTACCACTTCCTGATGTTATATTACATGCTCTTTTTAGTTTTTCAATTAGTGTTTCCCTCAGTGGAGGAGAATCTCTAAAAGCCACTTGTCTGTTCTGTTTACCCCTATATTCCTGGGGCATCAACCGAGCTGGGCACGGAGCAGGTGTCAACAGCCATCTGCTGAAAGGATTAAATGTAGAAAGGACATCTGGAAACAGTACTGATAACCAATTAAAAACAGTAACCTCTGTAATCACTTTTATTACTTAAGTTTATCTTTAAAAAATAGAGTCTGGCTGAAATTTCTAGCAGCTTCTCAACCTACAAAACTCCGATTTCATGCAGCTGAATATGACTCTGAACACAAGTGTATTTTGGTGAAGAAAACAGCTGTTGGTGTCTGTTTTCCCCAATGGTTATCTCATTGTTGGCCCATTCTTTAGATACTTTAAAAGAAAAACAAAAAATCCAAACCTTCCAGCTTTTAGGCACCATGTGAAAACTTACTTTCATTTTGATTAAACAGCAAATTATATTTTGGGAGAAATCTTTTCAACCGTTCAGCAGCTAGGTCAATCATTATCTGTTGCTTTATAAGCTCATACAAATAGTAACTAATTAGAATTTTAATTCCTTTTTCCATTCACTTCAGTATTCCTTAGCAGATACCATATAATATAAGGGAATGTAGTAGAAAGATTAAGAAATCAGACTTTTGGGGTTATAATTCTGGATCCACTGTTTGATAACTGTGTGAGTTTGGGCAAGTTACTTATCCTCTGAAATCCTGTTTCCTCACCTGAAAAATGAGGAAAATAACAAAAGTTGTAGCACCAAATTGGGGGCAAATGCAAGAATATTAAACTAGCAAACAACAACAACAAAAATACCCTTCAAGAATCTTTTAACATAGGGCTTGACATTAAGTACTTGCTAAATATTTTTTATTAATATTATTTCTTTAATTATTCTAGGTTTTCCCCCCAAGAGTTTAACATTTCAACGTTTTTGTTGAAGTAAATCCAACACAATTCTCCTGCTTAAAACAAGCCCCTGTACTTAAAACAGAAACTTGCACCAATTAGGTTACATGAAAACCAAATTTACATGAGATACTGTAAAGTAAAATAAAACAATGTTCACCACAAGAAGACGAAACTCATTTCAAAAACTCGGCGGGGGTGTGTGTGTGAGCATGGGTGATACTCTTTGGTTGTCTATATAAACCAACTGCTATGATTAATAAGACTAAGTTTTCTAAAGAAAATGAGATAATAACAAAAGGCCTCTTTGTGCTTAACTTTCGTCAGGGGCAAAAAAGAAAGAGACAAAACAGCACGAAATGATGAGACCGAGTGATGAAAATTCATTCACAATGATTACTTTCAAGAGCAATTTCTCTCTGGTAATTCAGCAGCCTGTTACTATGGCTCTCTGGGGTGATAGCTAATGTAAATGAAGCTACTAAAAGTGGATTATCATGGTAAGAATATACGCAACCAATAATGCAATAGAAATCCTTCCAAAGCATTTGGGGAAAATTCAAGAGAAGAAATGTCCTTTTTTTTAAAGTTAATGGCCTATAACACCCTTCTTCCTTGACTAATAACCAGCAGGCACTTTAAAATATCCATTCAGGAAAAAGAAAAACAAACTTGTTTGGATGAAATAGGAACCCACCTGGGTTGTCAGTATCTGTGTTTGGTCCCAGGACTCAGATTCTGAGCCAGATTCTTTGAGAGATTATGGGAAACGTCTCAAATGATTTTTGCCAACTACTCTTTACTTAGAAAAGGTAATGCTTCATGGATGGGTGTCAAGGAATCTAAAATTTATTAATTTCAAAAACCTTTCTTGCAGATGTGGATGGCTTTCTCAAGGTTTTGTTGAATAAAAATTAAGTACCACGTAGTGTGAAAATTTTTTTAAGGACATTGTCTTTCACAAACTCACACAAATAGTCTTTGGAATGTCCACTTCAAGTAGCTGTTGGTTTTGCTTTCTAGAAACCTACACATTGGCTATGATAACTAGATTGGTTTTAAAACATCTATGACCACAACTCTGCATGGAAACATTCACTGAGTGCACTGGTTTACTAGTTTAAGTAATGGTTCTACATGCAGGACTGAAGTGGGGAGCAACAGAACGGGAACAATTTGTGTTCAGAACAGCATCCAGGAAGTATCTGCAAAAGAAGACAAACTTTAAGGTAGGATTTACATGAGCAGAAGAGGTGGGTAATTCTACATACGGCAGAGCCTCTTGTTTGGAATGACAGAGCAGAAGAAGGGATGCAAGAGGAATTATACTTTCTGTAGACCAAATTTGCAGGTGGGAGGACTGAGTAAGAGAAAGGAAGTTGTCTTGGCTGAGTCTCATTGGCAGAGAACTCTGAGACCAATAAACTAGTAAAGAAAGTTGACTAGATTAATCTCACCAATGATAGGAAGAGGAGTCATGAGTGATAATCCGGAAATCACTGGGATTTGATGTTAGAAGGTATTTTGAGACTATTCCATTTGAAAGGAGAAGGCATCTGACATTCTTTTTATTCCTTTCAAACAAAGAATTAAACCAACCAATGAGTTGACTCAGAAAAATTTCAAAAGTATTATAGCCCTATTCAAACTTCTGTCTAGCTCCTTCTTACTTCCTATTCCATGATACAACAGCATAGATGATTGTTTTTTCAGACCCAAAGCAATAAACCTGGCTTGGTAGAGCTGTTTTTATTTCTACATGTTGTGGAGAAGGACTGGTTAATTGCTTGTGCTCTTGTGGAAGGGCAGCCTTCAAGATGGCCCCACATATATGAGTTTTTCCATGTTCCCAACTTCCTCATCCTCTCCCTTTTCCATCCTTGGTGATGACAGTGTCTCTCTTCTCAGCCCTATGAGGCCCTCTCCCATTATTAAAACCTGCTTTCAGGGAAAATTTTGAAAAAATGTCCAATAAAGCCTAATTGGCATCCTCTCCTAGAGAACAGTCTTGCGCTAGAAGCAGGAAGCTAAACTGGGGACTTTTAGTCATCAGTGAGCCAGAAACTTATGAATTAACAGCAAGAGTTATTATTAATTGAGCACCTACTACATACAAGTACTGCCCTTTCATGTGGCAGGAAGAGTGGTGGGACAAGCGGGGCCCATACCTTTTAAGGAAGTGCTGTCTCATCCTATATAATCACATAATTCAAGAGTCAGGCATTGTCTTTGTTTGTATCCAGTGGATGAGAGTATACATTAGAAGGTCCCAAGGGTCTTAAGATATAAATGGGCTAAACATTTTAGAGTAAGGGATACCAACATCAGGACAAACAGAACCAAGTCATAAATATAAACTAGCCAAATGTTGGCAGCATAGCCTAGTAGTTTAGAACCCAGATTCTATACCCAGACAGCTGGGTTCAAATCCTGGCCCTGTGGCTTACCAGCTGCATGGTTTTGGGACATTCCTTAAACTCTTTGTGCCTCAATTTGCTCATCTGTAGAAGAGGGATGATGATGATAATAGCATCTGCCTTATTAAGAGCATGAAATGAGTTAATATTTGTAAAGTTCTGAAAACTCTGCTCATAAGAGTTTACTAATAAATAAAAATCTCAAGTACTGATTTATTCCCTTCTAAACTGACAGCTCTTGGTCACTAGAAATGTTCGAGCACAGGTCCTGGAATGTAAGCCAACTCCATGAAGGCAAAAATGTTTGTCTCTTTTGTTCGGGCCTCTGCCTAGATCAATGCCTGGTATAGACCAGGCTCAGAAAACATCATGGAATGAATTAATGCACCCACCATGGTAGTTACACAGAAGAGTTCTGCAGGCATCCAAATTTGGACAAAGTGACCTCTACGGAATTTTCTACCTTTAGGTTCTATGATTTCTTTTCTTTTCTTTTGTTTTATGTTGGGGGTAGGAGTTTATTTATTTATTTATTTATTTATGCTGTGTTGGGTCTTCGTTTCTGTGCAAGAGCTTTCTCCAGTTGTGGCAAGCGGGGGCCACTCTTCATCGCGATGCGCGGGCCTGTCACTATCGTGGCCTCTCTTGTTGCGGAGCACAGGCTCCAGACGCGCGGGCTCAGTAGTTGTGGCTCACGGGCCTAGTTGCTCCGCGGCATGTGGGATCCTCCCAGACCAGGGCTCGAACCCATGTCCTTGGCATTAGCAGGCAGATTCTCAACCACTGCGCCACCAGGGAAGCCCTCTATGATTTCTTCAATGAACTAATGCATTGGAACAATACAATACTAAAAATGTAATGGTCTGAGACAAAATTATGTCTATTTTTTTCTCTTTCTTTCTCTCTCCCTCCCTTTCTTTCAAGGAGCCCATGTCTATTAAATGAGTGCTTTCTTATAGTTAAAAGGTTAACCAAGAACATAAAGATGGTATCAAGGGTCTCTACTCATCTCCACATGTGTCTAATCATTATCTTCTTTTACAGTTGCAGATCTCCAAGCTTTTCAGTTGGGCCAGGTTGGCATTTCACTGCCCTTTATGTGTGTGACAAGTGAAAAGAGGGAAAGAAAAGGAACTTGAATGAAGAAAACCAGAATCTGCACAGCAGTCTGAAGGTGGTGTTCAGTCAGCTCCAACTCAACCTGCTTCATCAGGCTCCCTGCAGCATCTCTGTTCATCTTACACCCCTCGTGTGTGAGAGGCCCCAACTCCTCTCTCAGAGCAGAGCCTCTCCCACACCCTGGCTGTCACCCCCACCTAGACAGATACGCCATCAATACCTGCGAAGCTGACCTGCGTCACCTGGGAGCAGAGATAAGCTCTGACTCCGCAGCTCTCACACCAAGGACAGAAAAAAGTCTCCTGGCAACAATAGCAAACAAAGTAGATGCCCCTGACTTCGCTCTCCTAGAATCTGGTTCTCATAGTTCTCCTGAGAAATCAGGATGTGACTGTCACCTCTCAGAACGGAAACAGTTAATTCAGCCACTTAGATCAACTTTTAAACTCCCATCCCCCGCAATATTACATCATTTTGGCAGGAACGATGAAATAACTAACTTGCTGACAGTTGCTTGGACTACCTGAAAATGTGGAAAAAAAATACTTTTAATCAGGTCAAGTCACTCTGCCATTGGGATTCTAAATTTACTCATATTATCGAAGAAAAATATTCAGTTATAGTGTGAAAAATATGGTATTTTTAGCTCAATAAGCAACCCAAAGTTCTTTCTTCAAATTTTGACATTTAATTAATCAGAAATTGGTGTCAGAAAACTGTTTCCTGTGAAGCCATCTCTTCCTATAGGATTTTTCTTAAAAAATCTGGACTATAGAAAAAAATTTACAACCTGGACTTCCACAGACCATTGATCTCCACCTGTGTCTTATACCTAACAGAAGTTGTTGCCACCCTTTTTTCTTTGTGTGCCCTAACAGTTATAAACAACATGAATAAACATGAAAATAAAATATTAAGCACCTTTTATTTCCTTTGCCTCTAATTATACGATCCCCTAAATTTGTCTCTAATAATAAAAGATTGGTAAAACTTTTAACGTATTAATAATATTTTATGTATCAGTATCTTAGCATTTATGAATTAAGACAGAGGTCTTACTATTCTCTCCAATTTTTGTAAAACTAAGATTCAGAGAAGTTAAGAGACTCTCCCAAGAGCATACATAGGTAACAGAGGTGGGTTTCAGTCTAGACCGGTCTAAAATTCTCATGTATTCTGTTTATGACATATTATGAATTCAGTGAGAAAGGGAACTTCAGTGATTTAAGTTAGGAGTCAGCAAACTGTTTCTGTAAAGGATCAGATAGCAAAATTTTAGGCTTTGTGGGCCATATAGTCTCTGTCACAACCGCTCAACTTTGCAGTGTAGTGCAAAAGCAACCGTGACAAAACATGAATGAATGAGCATGGCTGTGTTAAAAAATAAAATGTTTATTTACAAAAGCAGGTAGTGGACCAGATCTGGCCCATGGGCCATAGCTGGCTGATCTCAGTAAATCTGGAATTTAGGGACAAAATCTAAACTGTGGTCTGCCTATTAGGAGCAAGAAGTTCCCTCAACTAAAGGTAAAGGCTAGAGTCATGGAGAAGAGGCTACCTGGTGTTAACAGTAAGTGGAAAAATTAAAGCAGAAAATGCTATTATAAGAAGCAGAGAAGCATAATGGTTATGGACTATGGATCAGTTGGGTCAACGGTTTGGGCCCTCTGGCTGTATGGTCTTGGTCGAGCTACTTGGTCAACTTCTTCATGCTTTATCTACTGTTCCTTATCTATTAAATGGGGATATTAAAGCATTTTCCTCATAGAGTTGTTATGAGAATGGAATGAATTAACATATGTAATGCATATAGAATATGGTCTAGACAATATTTGTTCCTCAATAAATGCCAGATATATATACACAGTTGACCCTCCTTGAACAACACAGGTTTTAACTGTGCATGTCCACTTATAGGTGGACTTTTTTCAATAGCAAATACTACAGTACTACACAATCCGCGGTTGGTTGACTCAGGATTTACCAACTGTAAAGTTGTATGTGAATTTTCAACTGCACTGAGGGTCGGCACCCCTAACTCAACTGTATATATACCTGATGAGAAATTATTCCTATTTCTATTGATATGTATCAAACCACTGTAAACGTAACGGCTCAAAAGAAACAACAGTCATTTATTTTGCAAGTAAATCTGCAGTTTGGACAGGGCTTATCTGGGAAGACTTGTCTCTGCTCCACGTGGCCTCAGCCTGATGGAGGACTGGAGCATTTCCTTCCAAAGTGGCTCACTTGTATGGCTGACAAGTTGGGAGCTCAGCTGGGGCTGAGGGCCTGGGGCCTTGGTTCATTTCCAGGACTCTCCATTTGGCCCGGGCTTTCTCACAAGTTTTGGGCGGGGGGTGATTGTAAGAATGAGTGTTCCAAGAGCGAGCCAGGAAGAAGCTGTATTATCTTTGAAGCCTTAGGCTTGGAATTAATGTAGCGTCAGTTCCATCGCACTCTATTTTTTAGAAATGGGTTAGTAAGTCCAGTTCATATTTAAGGGGACAGGAATTAGACTCCACCTCTTGATGGGAAGAGTGTCAAAAAACTGTGAACATGTTTTAAAATTCCAAAGTATATCTACTGGCCACAAATTATTTATATTGCTTCCACATTCAAAAAATCCATAAATTCACCCCTTCCAGTACACCCCAGTGTCTCATCAGGCTTAGGATCAAGGTTCAGAATCTTATCATCTAAATCAAATCTAGGTACAAATGAAACCCCTTGGGTGAGGTTTCTTTTTTTTTTGCGGTATGCGGGCCTCTCACTGCCGTGGCCTCTCCCGTCGCGGAGCACAGGCTCCAGACGCGCAGGCGCAGCGGCCATGGCTCACGGGCCCAGCCGCTCCGCGGTATGTGGGATCCTCCTGGACCGGGGCACGAACCCGCATCCCCTGCATCGGCAGGCGGACTCTCAACCACTGCGCCACCAGGGAAGCCCGGGTGAGGTTTCTTGTATATTGTTTCTCTCAGTCTGAACACTTGTGAACAAACACCTATATACCCAACAAACAATGGTGTGCTATGCCTTGGAAAATCACTGTAGACATTCTTGCTGAAAACAGAGGAAAATGGAAGTACACAATCGTCATTGGTTCAATGCAATTTTGAAATCTAGCCAGGCAAACATTCCCTGTTCCTTCTTCAGGTCTCAGTCCTACTACCTAGGAAGGATTTTCCCACTTCTCCTGGGTCTCCCCTTTCAGTCTTGGTTCCTCTTAAATTATCTTGGTTCCCTTTAAATTATCTTTCCTTTTATACAAAATGTGCCCTGTATTGGAAGCTGAATAGTTTTATCAGCCTGTCTCCTGCCCATGGAAATTCTGGAATCTAAAGATCTCTTTTTGTTTCTAACTGTTTCTGTCCCTTTTAGTCCATGCTGGCAAAATGTTAATCAATAAAATCTTGTCACTGTATTTTTTAAAATTGTAACTATGTGTGGTGATGGATGTTAACTAGACTTATTGAGGTGATCATTTTACAATATACACAAATATTGAATCATGTTGTATACCTGAAATAAAAATGTTATATGTCAATTATATCTCAATAAAAAACAAAACAACAAACCAAAAAAAAAAAAAAACAGCAAAAACCTCTGTGGACTTCTCCTCATTTTTATTAGAGTATACTCCATTAGACAAAAACTTCCCCACAAATCTTTTTGATGTAAGTCCTTCTCTACCTTGGGATTCCTGTAAAGCTGCAATGGGACCATTACTTTAAGATTATTAGAAGCCCCACTGTTTAACTAAGAGAGTCTGCCTGGCATGCCCTTAAGATGCTTAGAGAAACTTTGTCTGTTTCAAGGGGTCTATGAGGCATTACCCACAAAGGCTCTTTGGCTTTTGGATTTGATCTTTGGTCTGACACCCTTTCTTAATCTGAGAATCTTCTGCTGTATGGAGAAACTGGGAATGAGAAATACTTTTATATTTGAATGTAGCAAGCACTGGATCTTTTATATATTTTCTTTAAGTTTTCTTGAAAACGAAACAGTTCCCATTTTGAACTCATCTCTCTACATATTTATATGTGACTAAAAGAAGCCATTTGGCATTTTCAACATTCTGGCTGAAATTCTTTTTAGCCAAATCTACCAGTCCACTCAATACCTTTTGTATTTATCGTGTCACTGCAGGTGACACCTTGCTAACACTCTAGTAGCCTCTTCAAGGGCCATCAGGCTTCTGTGCACAGTCTCTTCAAAATCCCTCCAACTTCTGCCCACCACTCTGTCCCAGAGTCAATGTCCCACGTTTTAGGTTTTGTTACAGCAGCACCCAACTTCCGGTTCTCAGAATCTGTTCCATTGTCTACTATCATGCATAAAACATCTCAAACAGTGGCTTAAAACAACAGTAACACTTATTTTGCTCACAAATCCTGGGTTTGACTGGGCTTGGGTAAGTGGTTCTCACTCAGGATCTTATGAGGTTGTAATAGTGCCCGGGACTGGAATTATCACCAAGGCTTCATCACTCACAACTGACATCTAGACTGGGAAGCCTTTTGGGTACCTCTTTCTCCATTTGGTATCTCCACATGATCTTTCTAAGTGATGGACACAGGGTAAATGAACTTCTTACATGGGGGAAAAGCTCCCAGAGTGACTGTCCCAGGAAACACTGGAAGAGGCCACATGGACTTCTCCATCCTAGACTCAGAAGTCACCCAGATCTCCTCCCTGGCATTCAATTGTCAAGGCAGTCACAAAGACCTGCCGGATTTAAGGAGGGGGTGGGACATGGACTCTCCTTCTTGATTTCTCCTTCTGATAAAAAATTTATAGACATATATTAACACTACCTCAGATATGTCTGAAGGACTGGTAACTTTAGCAGGAAAGGCAATCCAAACTTCTAATGATGCAACTGGTTTCTGCCAATGATGTTGGAAACACCTCATGTATGAGGCAGCTGATCTGTGTGGATGGTCAGGAGAGAGAGATGGTGGTCTTTTTTTTTTTTTTTTTTTTTTGAAGAAGGTGATGATATGAATTTGGAGAGAATATTGGGATCTAGAGGAAGTAAAGATATCAAATTCTTAACACTCACATAGATCCATCTTTTTAAGGAAGTTAGAATATGTTATTTAGAACAGGGAAGGTTGAAAGCCACTCTCTTTTCAGATTTAGGGAAATTCCAAGGTGTAACACTATGTTCCAAGAATATCAGGCTTGTGGAATGCACTTTATTGGAGGCAGACAGGAAATTCCCTGCTGCACAGTAATCAATATTTTCACGCCCTGTCCTGCAAATGCAAATAGGAATCTTGTTCTAAATTCTTGTTGCCTTTCAGAAAGTTACAGGGCGTATTTTTTCCTGTTCTCTTTCTTTCTTTCCTTGATAGCAGCCAACCGGGGATTCAGTTGTTATTATTATAATTTAACATTTATTTATCTTTTCTTTGAGAATCCCATACCTTTGGTACAGGAAGGAGTAGCTAAGTTCAGAGTCATAATAAAGATTAGGGAGGCAACACAGAGTTGAGACATCTGCATTTGGGCCACCGGATTTGATGTCTCTGAGCCTTGCTTTCTTCTTGTGAGTAGAAGAGCTAGTGGATGTTGCCTTCTACTAGAATTGACACCTAGAAACAATGCTGTATGTGTCTTGGATTAAGAAGTGAATTAAAAACAGAAAATATCTTTGCACTAACATTTCTTTTAAGTCCTCTCATAGTGCTACCATTGTGGGATCAGGTGGATGAATTTCTTTCTTTCTTTCAAGAAGTCTGAGTTTTTTTTTAATGTCTAAACCATTATTAAACCTAGATTAATGTCAGAAAAACAATGCTGGCTGGCACATTCATCTTTTTAGGAAGTTTTCATTTCTCTGAGTGTAAGTATCTGGTCTATAATTCTTTGAGAGGAGCAAGCATCTGCCATCAGTGGCTGCTTCATGTGTTTGCACTTTTGGCCTAGGCCTCCTTTTGTACTGAATGTGGACCATTTTGCATTGCTGTTTATTTTTCAGTGGCTTTGTCCCTCTCCTGCGTCTACACCACATGCTCCACAACGCCTGGTGTATTTGTAGGTACTCAATAAATGTTTGAAAAAGGAATGAATTTGTTTCCCCATCACTTTCCAAAATGCCTATAAACATCAGACCTGAGTTGTAAGTTGGGGATGATGATGTTTCTAAACTGGACACAAGCACATAAGCTCTTGTTTCTGCCATTTTGAGAGAATCACGTGAGTGCACTGGCCACCTTTCATCCTTATGTTGCACATTTGCAACGTAAGTGGCCACAGTTGTTTACCAACCCTGATTCATTTCCCATCTCTGGCCTCGTCTCTCTAATCCACTAATATCAGGTCACTATATATTTTAAACTCATTCAGTTCCCAGGAAAAGATCTGCTGTCATAATCAGCTATCAGCTGAGGACTGAAAGCCATTATATGAAAGTCTAGCATCCTGTGACAAACTTGGATTAGACTACGATTGCTTAAGTGTTGTCACTGCAAAATGCAAGGTCAGAATTTACATACTATTCCTCAGCCATAAAAAGAAATGAAATTGAGTTATTTGTAGTGAGGTGGATGGACCTAGAGTCTGTCATACAGAGTGAAGTAAGTCAGAAAGAGAAAAACAAATACCGTATGGTAACACATATAGATGGAATCTAACAACAACAAAAAAGTGGTTCTGACGAACCTAGGGCCAGGACTGGAATAAAGACGCAGATGTAGAGAATGGACTTGAGGATATGGGGAGGGGGAAGGGTAAGCTGAGACAAAGTGAGAGAGTGGCATGGACATATATACACTACCAAACGTAAAATAGATAGCTAGTGGGAAGCAGCCGCATAGCACAGGGAGATCAGCTCTGTGCTTTGTGACCCCTTGAGGGGTGGGAGACGGAGGGTGGGAGGGAGACGCAAGAGGGATGGGCTAAGGGGATATATGTATACATATAGCTGATTCACTTTGTCACACAGCAGAAACTAACACACCATTGTAAAGCAATTATACTCCAATAAAAATGTTAAAAAAAAAAGAATTTACATACTTTTCCTTAATGATTCCTTTCTAGCTTTGGCTTCACTATGCTGAAATCAACTGAAATACATTCTATTATTGGCAATCTTTTATCTTCTAGTCAAATCTAGCTTGGCAGATCTTGTTATTCCTTATTATTTTTGAAACTATTAAACTAAACAATGTGTGATCTTTCCGGGAAATGCTGCAAGGGAGGCGGCTTCTGGACATGGCCTCTTTATTGTTCTATTTCTGATAAATAATCAGTTCTGTTCCCTCTAAATAATTACTGAGATTGCTCTATTGTTCCGATGACCTCATTTGAGACAGGGATTTTCCCCTCTGCCTTCTTCCCCATTAATTTCTACTTTAATGAATGCAAGTACAGTGAGAACTTACAGTGTTGATTGTCCCTATAATTGTTATTGCCGGTTGTGGACATTCTCTATTCACAGTAGTGATTCCTACAAGTTTTCAAGTTACCATATGGAAGTGCAGACCCAATGGAGAGAGAGAACAGGGCTCCCTGAGTCCTGTTCTGCCCTGCAGTGCTGAGGCATTGCTGAGTAATCAACAGGAGCGATCTGCTTTAGATTCCGATGTACCTGTTTTCGCAGTCTCCGAGTCCATGCCACTTGGGTAAGTGACACTTCTTAATAAGTCTCAGTGCCCGTGTCTATATAAGAGAGTGGTAACCATCTCATGGAACAATGTCTGGGTAAATGAGATGATGCTTAAAAAGTGTTTAGCACAGAGCTGGGAGCATAATGAGTTCAGTCAATGGTATCCATTACTATTGCATCTCAAATAATGCCTGACTTTTGTGAATCTATTGAGAAAAAGAATTCAAAACTCTCTCGGTATAGGGGTGTGAAATACCTAAGTATTTGCTTCCATGTTCATAGGGTCCCTGCTTGAAGCTTTGCAGATGTGGAATACAACATTTTGGCAGGCTTGCCTCAGCGGAGTGAGTCATTTCAGGGTTTCTCCACATCCCAGAACAATTTTTTCTTTACCCATTTTAGACACATGTAGGAGTTCCTGGTAGGGGCCATGCTAATGACATGAAATAAACACAGGTTTTATAGCCAGAGACCTGGGTGACCTTGGGAAATTCATTAACAACGCTGAGGCTCCATGTTTTCAGCTGTAAAAGAGGTATAAGACTTGCTTTGAAGAGTGGTCCTGAGTGTAAAAGAGGAGAAATGAGATCTCTATGTAAAATGCTTTAGTGTAACACCAAGCAGTATAGAGAGACAAAACAAGGAGAACCTACTGTATCTCATTTTTTCCTACTAACAAATATCCCTTTTCTTCTCCTCTAACCTCATGGCATATGTTGCAAGCCTCTGGAGTACCTAAAGAGTAGTTGGTAATTCTCCCTTAGGAGAAGACAACTGGGTGATGCTACATTGGTCTCAGCCACAGCAAACCTTTTGCCCATTGAAGAAAGTAAAGTCTGCTAGCAGAAAGCTGGCACCCTTTCTTACTGGCCTTTAGAAAGGACCTGATTCCCATCAACAAAATGAGTGATTGCTGTCGGAAAACAGGCTATGTGCATTTATATAGTGAGAGGTGTCTTATGGGATTAGGTGAGTAATGAAAGAGTAATCATTATCATAATTTTATAACCTAAACATAAAAGAAGTGGAGAAGGACCAGTTCTCTTCTTAAATATTTGCCATTTAATATCTTCAGGCAAGTCAATGTGTTTTCTTATAAATCAGCAAGAAGTAGACTCAGGTGTTTTAGGGGAGGAATGGACCTTAGATGCCATGTGGCATGGTCTGCCTTTCAGAAAGAGGAACAAACGCAGGACCACAGAGGGCCAGGGAATACGCCCAAGGTCAGGAACTGCCATTTGTTTTGACTACCTCTGGAGAGATATTCTCATGACAACACACTGCCTCTCCCTGGAAAGTGAGGTAAGAGTTGCCCAATCGAATTCTGAAATAGGTCAGTTATAGATGCCCGTGGCAGCCACCTTCTCTTTAATTATTTAGAAAATGCTTGTCTGAACTTGTTATCAGGAGACACAGACTGAGAGAGAAGGAATATATTTTTTCACATGTCAGGAAGCCAGGGGTAATAGAACATCTACATCTGGAGAAGGGTGTGATAATAAATCTCCGTGAAATACAGACTGTTCACGAGCTGTTTTTGAAATCCTGGCTTTGTGAAAAAGAACCAAAGGCAACAGAAAGTAAAATTCGTAACCATGTGCTTCTTGGTATGGATGTGTTGGACTGAATGTCCATATGACTAGATCACAGAAATGAACCACTGGAAAGAAGGGTGCACTGTTTCTCAAAGGGAGACAAGGGAGGAAACCAACATTTGTTGAGCTTTCCTTGGCCCTGGAAGTGCTTGCAAATGGCAAGGTCAGGACTTGAACCCAGGTTCAGCTAAGCTTAAAGCCCAGGTTATTTCCCAACAAGCCAAAGAAATGTCCCAACTCCATGCTCCTCCTGGCATGTGGACAAGCAAGCATCTCTTCCAGCAGGTGATTTTAGTTTCCACAGATGGGAATTGTGTACAGGGCTGGGGGAAAGGCCAGCAGCTCCACTGCTTGGCATGAAGGCTGGAACTGCAGGAACTACTGCAGACGAACTAGTCATCACAGATGATTGGTAAGGGAAATCGACTTTAGTGAACCAATATCTGCAGGCATCTCCATCACACCATTATGTAGACAGACTAAACTAATTGGTTAGACTAATAGTTAAGTACAGACTTTGTTTTGGAACCTAAATGTTTATAAGATACCAGAGAGAAGAAGCTTGCTGGAACACAGACTGCCAACAGTCAAGAAGGAGATTCAGGGAGAGGGAATTCCCCTTAACACGGGAAACCAAATATTTCAAAACTAAAATTTTGATGACACATTATACAAAATAAAGCCAAATCCCATATTACAAAAATAATGAACTCATAGGTCATAGTATGTGCTCAGTGCTTTATATGTTATCCCACTTAATATGCAGGATTAGGTTTAGGAAGGAGGCTTTATCATAACAAATTTTATAGATGAGGACGCTGAAGTTTAGGAGAGTTAAGACACCCAAACCACCTATACTGCAAATGATATCATCTTTTAAAAGGCCGGTGAGCATTACTGACCCAATGACTCCCCATGCAGGGGACATCCTGGAGAAGATGGAGGGATGGGCTAGAGTTCCAGCGTCTCAGTCCAAGGAGAGGGCCTTTACCCCTCAAGTCCTGCCAGTGGACTAGGAGACAGCAGGTGAAGGAACCTTTAATTGATGGCTGCCTCAGGCATTTTGATTTTAAAAAGCTCCTGTTTGTGCATTCCCAGCACCACTGCCTAGGACAGTGAGAACACAATACTCTCCACTTCTGGAATCATAGTGAATGTATTTGTGAAAGTACATGCCCTTTCACGGAGGAGGAAAGATAGACTAGAACGCTTAGAATTCAGTGATTCTACAAGATGGAGCAAAAAGAGTTCATAGAATTGCAAATAATTCCGGGTAGAGTTTAGAGAGTGCTAGTGTTTGGACTTTGTCTGGCAGGCAAAGGAGAGCCATCAAAGGACCATTAGCAGGACAATTGTACGATTAGTCTTAGGCACATCTGAAAGGACATCAACTGGGGAGGAAATTGTATTTTCATTGCAACTCTACCCCAACACGAACTACCTTACCTCTAATAAAACCTTCAAAAGCTTCAAAAATGTTGGCACCTTCCTTGGTTTCAGACATTACAAACAGGAAACTCTACCCATGAACTAACCTTCGCCCTGTCCTTTCCTGAAACAAAGAACAGCTGTTCTCCCACTTGGATATGCCTGGAGAAAAGAAAGGCCCCTAGTATTCTTAGCTGACTGCAAAGAGACTGACTTGACTTCATAAGATTAGTCACAGGTACATACAGATGGTCACAGAGTCAACATATCGGGACATTTTAGTTTTTACAAGTATTTGTCTCTGATAGGATGCTGTCAACATTGGCAGGGGGAACCCTGGAATCGTAGCTGCTACAGAGAAAATATAATTCATGCCTTGGAAGAGGGCCTGAACTCTAAAGAAATTAAGCAGTAGTGATGTACTAAGTGCTCTTTCTCTAATTATCAGTACACAAGTCCATTCGCACATCAACTAAGACTTTAGAACAGCTTTAGCTATTGTTTGTGATGGTGGGTGTTATGTTCTTTGTTTATATTTGGATTTACTTCTTTGCCTTAATTCTAAGATACACTGTCAATTTAATGACAATGTTTTGGGGGAAGAAGAAGGAGGAGGAAAAGATTAAATTTAATGTTTGTTTTAATTGTGAAATAATCTGATTTCAAAAATGTTGAAATATATATATATATATATATATATATATATATATATATATATATATATGGGGGTGGATATAGGAAAAGGTATGCTCTATCATAAAAATTTCCAGGAGTGAAATCAAAGATTTCTAAAGGTACTAGGAATGTTATAATCAGTGGCATCCAAAGCTCTGTTTTCAGACAGAGAAATCTGAGGCCCAGGAAGGCTAAGAGATTTGCTTCAGGTTCTAAAGGAAATTATTTGATAATGAGCCCAGAGCCAGAAACCTCATCTCCCAACCTCAAGTTTGGTTTGCTTTCCATAACACCAGAACACTCCAAAAAATTTCTGTGACAAAAAAACACTCATCATTTCCACTCACCCTCATATTTATGGCTGGGGAAACTATTCAGAGATAAAGCATATAAATAAGTAAAATGTATCATAACTAAGTATATTTTACCAAAAAAAAAGGGAAAGATCATGGCACTTCAGTTCTTAACAAGAACTGTTAATTTATTCAATGGCTGTTATCTGGAGTATGTGACACCCGCATATCAAATTGCATTTTAGTACGTTGAAATGAATGCTTTTACTTGTTCTTTGGTCCCTAAAGCTAATTATTATTTTTAACACCTTTTGACATGCTAAGTGAGGCTAATAAGAGCAGATTTCTTGTGTGTTATTAGTCATCACCATCATCTCACATATGTATATATATTTTTACTACTTTCAAAGTGTTAGTAAATTATATTTGAGCCTCAGAAGAACATCATAAAGCAGCTATTTCTTAGTATTTCTCCTAGGAAATACTTAATTGGCAGAATAGTGGTGAAAGATGTGGTATCAGACCATATAGTTTCAAACCCTTCTCCTGTCACCAGCTGTGTGGCCTTGAGTAAATTACTTAATCCCTCTGTGCTTCACCTGTAATATGGAGCAATAGGAGGAGCTGTCTTGTGTGCTTGCTTTTGGAATTAAATAAGGTAATCCATGCAAAGTGCTTATCGAGTCACCTGGCATATTCTAACTATACTATATTGTTAGCTAGACTATTTATCCATCATAAATTATGTATCGATGGCCTCTAATAACTAACACTTAATGAATGCTTATTAGGTACCAAGTACCATTCTAAGAACCTGACAAGTAGTAAGACAGTTTTCACAATGACTGCTTGAGGTGAGAACTATTATTACTATGTCTGTTTTGCAAATGAGAAAATTGAGACACAAAGGTAAACTCACTTGTCCAAAGTCTCGCAGGTGGGAGGTTGTAGAGCTGGGACTCAAACTCAGAAAGTGGTTCTAGGCTCTACTCTGCTATCTCCCTATATGTGCTAGGCATGGGGGGCGGGGAGGGGAATAGCACAGAGAACCACATGGTTCCTGCCCTCTGAGAGCTCACTGAAAACCAGTGCAGTCTCCCTAAAAGAGAGGTAAGCTCTCTGCAAAATGGTGACACAAAAGAGAGTTCTGAACCCTTCCCTGGAGCTTGGGAAAGTGTCAGTTACTGGCAGTCCTCCTACTGTTCAGATCTGCTTTCTCCGCTCTCTGTGGGCCATGCACAAACCCTGAGCTGAGAATCACAGTGCTACCAAACCTCTGGTCCCTCCCTACGACACTTGCTACCCTATCCTGAAAGGCTACACCCAGATTCCAGGTCCCTGACCATCTCTATATACAGGTCCTGTCATTTTCATGATAACCTTTCTAAGATTCTAAATTTCCTTTCTGTGGGTTGCCAGGCAAATACATCCTTGGCCCTCAGTGAGAGCCCCTTGTTCAAAATGTCACACATTAGAAAGATGATGATTCAACACACATTTATGAGTGTGTCCAACCTATATGCTACAGTGCTAGAAATGAATTCATGTTTCTTTATACTACAGTGTCATCTCTCCTGAGGGTGAGGCCTGTATTGCTTCTGCATCTAATTTCTCATACGTATATTATGACTTCTACTTTTGCAAAACAGGACGTTGTTTAACCAAGTACTTATGGGAGGAAGCACGGCCCAGTAAACAGAACAATGATTTGAAAGTCCTGGGTTCTATTTTCAGCTCCACTGTTGACTAGCTGTGCATTCAGACCTAGGAAAGTCAAAAGCAGAATGGCCTTGCGCTGCTGACTTTCTCTGTATGTACAGCTCTGGATGGAAAACAAATCAGGCATCTGGCTCTCAGCCTTGAGAAGCTATGGTCTTTGGAGAATAGATGTGTAGTCACACTTTGTTTTCCTTTTATAAAGCAAAAGAACAGAACAAACTCTCTTGGAGGGGGGAGGGTTGGTGCAAAATGAGCTGGCAGAGAATGCAAAAGAGAAACCGAATAAACTTTTAAACAGTCCAGGGGTTAAGGGACTATGTGAGCCATTTAGAGCAAAGAAGGCTCTGTGGAGTATGTTGGAATTGCCTGTGTTTCAACACAGAAGGGGCTAAGGTTTGAAAGACTTCTCCAAACTTGGACAATAGCAGGCATCCAGAACTCTTCCTATAGGTGCCTATAGGGGCCAGGAAGGGAATGCCAGTGAGTGAGGCTTCTGGGCAAACGGGGAAGCATAGGCCCCTTCTAAAGCCATCTGCTTTGACCCAGCACAAGCTGCTTGTCATGGGGAGAAGCAGGCCACCGTTGCTTGAATAGCTGAGTTTTCAAGAGAAACTAAACAATTAAAATAGACATTTCTACAAAGAAGATATACAGATTGCTGACAAACACATGAAAGGATGCTCAACATCACTAATCATTAGAGAAATGCAAATCAAAACTACAATGAGGTATCACCTCACACCAGTCAGAATGGCCATCATCAAAAAGTCTACAAACAAGAAATGCTGGAGAGGGTGTAGAGAAAAGGGAACCCTCCTGCACTGTTGATGGGAATGTAAATTGTTACAGCCGTTATGGAGAACAGTATGGAGTTTCCTTAAAAAACTAAAAATAGAACTACCATATGACCCAGCAATCCCACTACTGGGCATATACCCTGAGAAAACCATAATTCAAAAAGACACATGCGCCACAATGTTCATTGCAGCTCTATTTACAATAGCCAGGACATGGAAGCAACCTAAGTGTCCATCAACAGATGAATGGATAAAGAAGATGTGGCACATACATACAATGGAATATTATTCAGCCATAAAAAGAAATGAAATTGAGTTATTTTTAGTGAGGTGGATGGACCTAGAGTCTGTCGTACAGAGTGAAGTAAGTCAGAAAGAGAAAAACAAATACCATATGCTAACACATATATATGGAATCTAAAAAAAAGATTCTGAAGAATCTTAAGGGCAGCACAGGAATAAAGATGCAGACATAGAGAACGGACTTGAGGACACAGGGAGTGGGAAGGGTAAGCTGGGATGAAGTGAGAGAGTGGCATGGACATATATACACTACCAAATGTAAAACAGATAGCCAGTGGGAAGCAGCCGCATAGCACAGGGAGATCAGCTAGGTGCTTTGTGACCACCTAGAGGGGTGGGATAGGGAGGGTGGGAGGGAGATGCAAGAGGGAGGGGATATGGGGATATATGTACACATATAGCTGATTCACTTTGTTATACAGCAGAAACTAACACACCATTATAAAACAATTATACTCCAATAAAGACATTAACAAAAATAAAGTAAAAAAAAGATTTGTGATTAGAACTGGATTTTTTTTTGTTTTTCTTTCTTTTCTTTATTTGTGCTATACAGTAGGCCCTTGTTGGTTATCCTTTTTAAATACAGTAGTGTGTACATGTCAGTCCCAAACTCCCTAACTATCCCTTCCCTCCACCCTTCCACCCTCCACCATCCCCCATAACCAGAAGTTCATTCTCTAAGTCTGAGTCCATTTGTGTTTTGTAAATACAAAGAACTAGACTTTAAATGATGGAGCCTAATCAACATTTAAAGAGGCACTGAGCAGGCAAACCAAACTTCTCATAGCCTAGGCAATGTACTCTCCATCTCTTCTACCTAAAGATGGGATAGAGTTCCATAGGGATTTTAATTATGTGCTCTGCTATGAATGGACAGAAGCTACACATCAGGCAAAAGGTGTTAGCAGTGGCTCTCAAACTTGGTTGCACTCATACCTGGGCCCCAACACAAAAATTCTGATTTAATTAGAGTGGGCTGCAGTCTGAGTGTTAGAATTTTTGAATACTCCACAAGTGATTCTAATAGGCAATCCCGATTGAGAGGCACTATGTTAGGGTATTATAAAAAAAAGTGGAAGAATTTCAGAAAGTTGTGTGAAGTTTAACTTGATAAAATACACAGTTAATCCCCGAACATCAGTCAGAGAACTGACATTCACTATGAACTTCTTTTTCTTTTTTCAGCTGGGACTCTTAACTCTAGCATCATTGCTGGTGGCCTTAATATCTTTGAGCTCATTAGGAACCAGCGCTGACAACTCGAGATTTCTGGGCAAACAAGGGTATTGTTGTAAAGGTCAAACACAACAAAAACCAAAGGACAAGTGCAAGCCTAAGCATAGATAAGTATTTATAGGAGAAATTAATTTGTTGTCTGATGGCCATGAACTAGGGGGTAGAGAAAAGTGAGCCTTTTATAAGTGAAATTCAATCACTGCCCACATTCTAATGGCTGTAAAACTCACCATATGAAGCTAATAATTGGTACATAAACCTAATATTTTCCATTTTTTCTTCCTTATTTTGTAGGCCTTATGCATTATAAAAAACATAATTAAGTCTCAGTGGTTATATCTCTGGCTAGTTCTTATTTCAGCTACGGTTTCTCTTGCTATATTTCTCATAAAAGGTATCAGCGTGGATTGAGTATATTAAGTCATGTGCAATGGGAAGTTCCTCTTTTCTAGAGGTCTCAGAAGAGGCCCAATAGAGTTGGTGCCAAGGAGCCCACATTCTAAAGCTAGGTGGTAGCTTAAAAGACCCCACAACAGGTTACGGAAGTGGTTCTACCCATGTAATCACATTGGCAACCTCCAACCTATCAAGGATAACTTCAAAGAAGTTGGCACTGAGGATTCTTTGGAGGATGTCATCAATTTAGTAAGTGTCCCCATCCCTACCCTCCACCCCAGATACAAGTGTTTCTTTAACACAAACCAAAAGAGAGGCACATCAATGGAACCACTCAGAGAGCTTACTACATGTCTTCCAGTCTTTAAGAGACATAGGGACTGATGTCTGACTCATACTTGAAAATACAGGGGACTATGGCCTGAGCTACCCTTTTCCGGTGTCTAGGACTGAGCTATATTGGGAATAAGCAGCACTTCCAGAATTTGGTGGGGCGAATAAGGATCTGCTCAAGAAAGGCAGATTGGGTCATCTTGGAAGAGACTGCCTGGAAGGGTGACATGACCACATTAGTGACGATGTACCACTAGAAGCCAAGAGAATGAAGAAGTCATCAGTGGCTGGTCTGAGAAGGCATAACTAGAGCCAGCAGAACAGTTACTGAAAGGCACCCTGTGATGTAGGCAAAGGGAGATGTCTTCAAAAACAACTCACCAAAATGCCCCTTGAGAGAAAAGTCAATTGGGATTCCACTACACTCAGAGGATCGCAATGGCAGATTGTAATGGCACCAGTCAAGCTTATTCCAACTTTCCACCTTAGCCTTGCTTTCCCCCACCTCCCCTATTGCTGGAGAGGCCAGAAATCACAGCTAGAAAAGGGGGAGAAGATACTGATTGGGGAAAGTGAGGAAGCCCACCTGGACCCTCCCGCTATTTGTGGATTTTCAGTCTGAGTGATAGCTGTGAGAGAAGACAGAGATAACATTTACATGGATTGGACTTCCTACTGTATTAGACTTTTTACCACCCTTGAAAAAAAAGATTTTTCATTTATTACCTGTCGGTAATCAGAAAAGCTGATGGAGAACTACCCAGAGTTGTACTGGTTAGTGGAACCTGGGGGTTAGGGGTGAATAGTGAAAATAGCAGGTTTGAAGGGGCAGAAGCAAAATTAAAATTGCTTTCTTTGTGTAACCTACCAAGTCCAGCTCATACAAAAAACCAGATTAACTCGAACACTTAAAATATTTTTGTGGTGTAGATTCAATTTAACAAGGGTGAGATGTGATGTCACAGTCAGCTTTTCAAATTCTCATCTTTAATATCAGCTTTGCTACCTCAAAGATATACTGGATTGTGACAGCATTTCTGCAGAATGCTAATAGATAGTCCCTAAAAAAGAGTTCCATGGTCAAAGATACTGGCAAAAAGCTAGTTTACTCAAAAAATAAATAAGTTATCTTGCTGTAGGTATTCTAATAGTCTTTAATAGTTTTTTTATAGTTACTTAACAGTATCATTCCAATATTATTTATTTTTGACAGTTCTCACATTGTTATGTTTTTATTTATTTTTTTAACATCTTAATTGGAGTACAATTGCTTTACAATCGTATGTTAGTTTCTGCTGTATAACAAAGTGAATCAGCTATACGTATACATATATCCCCATATCTCTTCCCTCTTGCATCTCCCTCCCACCTTCCCTATCTCACCCCTCTAGGTGGACACAAAGCACCTAGCTGATCTCCCTGTGCTATGCGGCTTCCCAATAGCTATCTATTTTACATTTGGTAGCGTATATATGTCCATGACACTCTCTCACTTCGTCCCAGCTTACCCTTCCCCTTCCCTGTGTCCTCAAGTCCATTATTAATGTCTGCGTCTTTATTCCTGTCCTGCCCCTAGGTTCTTCAGAACCATTTTTTTTTATAGATTCCATATATGTGTTAGCATATGATATTTGCTTTTCTCTTTCTGACTTACTTCACTCTGTATGACAGACTCTAGGTCCATCCACCTCACTACAAATAACTCAATTTCGTTTCTTTTTCATTTGTTGCTTTTTACGGCTGAGTAATATCCCATTGTATCTACGTTCCACATCTTCTTTATCCATTCATCTGTTCATGGACGCTTAGGTTGCTCCCATGTCCTGGCTATTGTAAATAGAGCTGCAATGAACATTGTGGTGCATGTGTCTTTTTGAATTATGGTTTCCTCTGGGTATATGCCCAGTAGTGGGATTGCTGGGTCATATGGTATTTCTATTTTTAGTTTTTTGAGGAACCTCCATACTGTACTCCATAGTGGATGTATCAATTTACATTCCCACCAACAGTGCAAGAGAGTTCCCTTTTCTCCACACCCTCTCCAGCATTTACTGTTTGCAGATTTCTTGATGATGGCCATTCTGACTGGTGTGAGGTGATACCTCATTGTAATTTTGATTTGCATTTCTCTAATGATTAGTGGTGTTGAGCATCATTTCATGTATTTGTTGGCAATTTGTATATCTTCTTTGGAGAAATGTCTATTTAGGTCTTCTGCACATTTTTGGATTGGGTTGTTTGTTTTTGCGATACTGAGCTTCATGAGCTGCTTGTATATTTCGGAGATTAATCCTTTGTCAGTTGCTTCATTTGCAAATATTTTCTCCCATTCTGAGGGTTGTATTTTCTTCTTGTTTATGGTTTCTTTGCTGTGCAAAAGCTTTTAAGTGTCATTAGGTCCCATGTCTTTATTTTTGTTTTTATTTCCATTTCTCTAGGAGGTGGGTTAAAAAGGATCTTGCTGTGATTAATGACATAGAGTGTTCTGCCTATGTTTTCCTCTAAGAGTTTATAGTGTCTGGCTTTACATTTAGGTCTTTAATCCACTTTGAGTTTATTTTTGTGTATGGTGTTTCGGAGTGTTCTAATTTCATTCCTTTACATGTAGTTATCCAGTTTGCCCAGCACCACTTATTGAAATGGCTGTCTTTTCACCATTGTATATTCTTGCCTCCTTTATCAAATATAAGGTGACCATATGTGTGTGGGTCTATCTCTGGGCTTTCTATCCTGTTCCATTGATCTGTATTTCTGTTTTTGTGCCAGCACCATACTATCTTGATTACTGTAGCTTTGTAGTATAGTCTGAAGTCAGGGAACCTGATTCCTCCAGCTCTGTTTTTGTTTCTCAAGATTGCTTTGGCTATTCAGGGTCTTTTGTGTTTCCATACAAATTGTGAAATTTTTTGTTCTAGTTCTGTGAAAAATGCCATTGGTAGTGTGAAAGGGATGGCATTGAATCTGTAGATTGCTTTGGGTAGTATAGTCATTTTCACAATGTTGATTCTTCCAATCCAAGAACATGGTATATCTCTCCATCTGTTTGTATCATCTTTGATTTCTCTCATCAGTGTCTTATAGTTTTCTGCATACATGTCTTTTGTCTCCTTAGGTAGGTTTATTCTTAGGTATTTTATTCTTTTTGTTGCAATGGTAAATGGGAGTGTTTCCTTAATTTCTCTTTCAGATTTTTCATCATTAGTGTATAGGAATGCTAGAGATTTCTGTGCATTAATTTTGGATCCTGCTACTTTACCAAATTCATTGATTAGCTCTAGTAGTTTTCTGGTACCATCTTTAGGATTCTCTATGTATAGTAGTATCATGGCATCTGCAAACAGTGACAGTTTTACTTCTTTTCCAATTTGGATTCCTTTCATTTCTTTTTTGTCTTTTATTGCTGTGGCTAAGACTTCCAAAATTATGTTGAGTAATAGTGGTGAGAGTGGCAACCTTGTCTTGTTCCTGATCTCAGAGTAAGTGCTTTCAGTTTTGCACCATTAAGAACGATGTTGGCTGTGGGTCTGTCATATATGGCCTTTATTATGTTGAGGTAAGTTCCCTCTATGCCTACTTTCTGGAGGGTTTTTATCATAAATGGTTGCTGAATTTTGTCAAAAGCTTTTTCTGCATCTATTGAGATGACCATATGGTTTTTATCCTTCAATTTGTTAATATGGTGTATCACATTGATTGATTTGTGTATATTGAAGAATCCTTGCATTCCTGGGATAAACCCCACTTGATCATGGTGTATGATCCTTTTAATGTGCTGTTGGATTCTGGTTGCTCGTATTTTGTTGAGGATTTTTGCATCTATGTTCATCAGTGGTATTGGCCTGTAGTTTTCTTTCTTTGTGGCATCTTTGTCTGGTTTTGGTATCAGGGTGATGATGGCCTTGTAGAATGAGTTTGGGAGTATTGCTACCTGTGCTATATTTTGGAAGAGTTTGAGAAGGATAAGTGTTAGCTCTTCTCTAAATGTTTGATAGAGCTCGCCTGTGAAGCCATTTGGTCCTGGGCTTTTGTTTGTTGGAAGATTTTTAATCACAGTTTCAATGTCAGTGCTTGTGATTGGTCTATTTTTTCTACTTCTCCCCGGTTCAGTCTCGGAAGGTTGTGCTTTTCTAAGAATTTGTCCATTTCTTCCAGGTTGCCCATTTTATTGGCATAGGTTGCTTATAGTAGTCTCTCATGATCCTTTGTATTTCTGTAGTGTCAGTTGTTACTTCTCCTTTTTCATTTCTAATTCTATTGATTTGAGTCTTCTCCCTTTTTTTCTTGATGAGTCTGGCTAGTGGTTTATCAATTTTGTTTATCTTCTCAAAGAACCAGCTTTTAGTTTTATTGATCTTTGCTATCATTTCCTTTCTTTCTTTTTCATTTATTTCTGATCTGATCTTTATGATTTCTTTCCTTCTGCTAACTTTGGGGTTTTTTTGTTCTTCTTTCTCTAATTGCTTTAGGTGTATGGTTAGGTTGTTTATTCGAGATGTTTCTTGTTTCTTGAGGTAGGATTGTATTGCTATAAACTTCCCTCGTAAAACTGCTTTTGCTGCATCCCGCAGGTTGTGGATTATTGTGTTTTCATTGTCATTTGTCTCTAGTTATTTTTTGATTTCCTTCTTTATTTCTTCAGTATCTCTCGGTTATTTCATATTGTATTGCTTAGCCCCCATGTGTTTGTATTTTTTACAGGTTTTTTCCTGTAATTGATATCTAGTCTCATAGCATTGTGGTTGGAAAAGATACATGATGCTCGATTTGTGACCCGAGATATGATCTATCCTGGAGAATGGTCCATGAGCACTTTAGAAGAAAGTGTAGTGTGCTGTTTTGGGATGGAATGTCCTATAAATATCAATTAAGTCCATCTTGTTTAATGTATTAATAGTTTGATACATATTGTGAATCTAAAAAGGGGTGTTGGATATTGCAGTTTTACACTCATTTGTCCATTGAACGTTTTAACCCTCCAAACTTCAGGCTTTCATTCAGTAATTATTTGCTGAACACCTACCATATGCAGGCATGAGTGATGGGAGTTGAGGATTAATTGAATACATCAGACATGGTCCCTTCCCTAAAAGACCTTATATTCTAGTGGGTTGCTTAGCTTAGTCCCTTGTTCTGTAGAATTCTCTTCGAAGAGATCTGCTCTATGCCATGTTTTCAGATTTCTGCCACTGAAAAGCTATTTGTTAACACAAATATACAGATCACCTAAGCACGAAGTTGCCTTGTAAGAGAGATGTGATTTTTTTTTTAACAGAGAAAGGGAAATATCATATGATATCTCTTATATGCAGAATCTTTTAAAAAATGATACAGATGAACTTATTTACAAACAGAAACAGACTCACAGACTTAGAGAATGAACTTATGGCTATCAGGGGGAAGGGTGGAGGGGAGGGATAGTTAGGGAGTTCAGGGAGTTTGGGATTGATATGTACACACTGCTATATTTAAAATGGATAACCATCAAGGACCTACTGTATATCACAGGGAACTGTGCTCAGTATTAAGTGACAATCTAAATGGGGAAAGAATTTGAAAAAGAATAGATACATGTATATGTAAAAAAAAAAAAAAAAGTGAGATGTGGTTTTTTTTTTTTTTTGCGGTACGCAGGCCTCTCACTGTTGTGGCCTCTCCCGTTGCAGAGCACAGGCTCCGAACACGCAGGCTCAGCGGCCATCGCTCACGGGCCCAGACACTCCGCGGAATGTGGGGTCCTCCCGGACCAGGGTACGAACTTGTGTCCCCTGCATCGGCAGGCAGACTCTCAACCACTGTGTCACCAGGGAAGACCAAGAGATGTGTTTTTATAAAAGGGAATAAAACAAGCATTCACAATCAAGCATGACACAAATGTTTCTGTTTCCTTTTCTATCTTTAGCCAGTTTTAGCTAATGATAAATTCACAAAGCTGTCCACCTCTCTTCTCTTTTTCTCCCTTGGGCCTGACTGCTTCCTCTGTATCAGACATCACATTCCCACATGTTTCTTCCTCTGCTCACTGAGAAAAGATCTGACATCAACACTCTGAATTTGTTTGGGCTTCCTGTGAGGCATTTCCACAAAGGTTTTGGTTATATGTTGGTGACTATTGCTGGATAGTTTTCGGCACTTAACTTTCTTCCAAATCAGCCTAACACTCATGTACACACAGGCATGTACACATGTAAGTGTGCACATGCATACACACACACACACACACACACACATACCTTCCCTTAAAATAGGGCAAACTCCAAGGTTCTATTCTCCTTGCAGGTGAAGTAAGATGCCCAGATGCATTCGGTTAGATAAAACAGACATTATTATGAGCTATAAAACAACTCTCAATAAATTTAAGGGGAGTAATATTATGTTCTCTGATCATAAAGTATGTTCTCTGATCGTAAGATGATTAAACTAGAACTCAATAACAGAAATATATCTAAAAAACTCTCCAAATATTTGGAAATTAACCCATGCATCAAAGAGGAAATAACAAAAGGTATCTTAAAATCGTTTTGATCTGAATGAAAATAACAACACAATATACCAAAATCTGTGGAATGCAATGAAAGCAGTGCTTAAACAGAAGTTTATAGCATGAAATGTTTCCATTAGAAAAGAAAAATAAATCAGTTGTCTTAACTTCTACCTTAGGAAACTAGAAAAAGTAGAGGAAATTAAAGCCAAAGTTAGCAGAAGGAAAAATAATAGTGAAAGCTACCCTACTTGAACACATACTGTGACTCAGGCATTGTCTTAAGTGCTTTATGCCCAAGTATCTTTTCTAACCTGGTCACAATCTATGACTTAGTCATGATTATTATATTTTTCAGATGAGGAAATTGAACCTTGCTGAGGTTCAATAACTTTCCCAAGTTCATATAGTCAGTTAAGAGTCAGAATTGTGATTTAAACTCAGATCTCTATGCAACATCCTACAGATTTAATTGAGCATGTTTATACTATTAAGCATATTTTATTATCTTCAAGTTTGATATTTCTATTACATATACATATATGATATGGTACACATATACAATATAGTATACATATGTATATTTACATGTATATACATATGTATATATTGTATATATGCATATACAATATATAATTTATACAACATATATGTGTATACATAATGTATATGTATGTATACATGTATAAGTATAAACACACACTCACAAATTCTTTATCAACCTAGAATCAAAAGGTCCCATTCCTAGCATGCAAGCCTCCTAGCATGTCAGAGAACAGTTCAGAGATCAGCCATTGCTATTATCATCCCTGAAAATTGTTCTATCAATGAAATGATCTACCATGAAGGACATCTGTGGAAACACAGTCTGTGACTACAGCCCATGAATAATTTCCACTTGCTCCTGCCAGTCTTTTAAGTTACGTGTCCTTTAGTCAGAGAGACGTGGATGGGCAGCTGAAAGTATCACAGCGTGTTCCATGGCCACCATAATTTATTCAAGTGTTAATAGCTGCTCACAGGGATACATCCAGCCTCCCCCAAATATTAGGCAATCAAACTTGTGTTCTTTACACGAGAAGCCAAATGTATCTCTCTTCAAGCACACAGTAGTAAAGAGCACTGGATGCCTGATTCTTATTCCTGGGACCACTATACAATTACTCTCTCAACTTGGGCAAGTTGCTTTGGGATCTTCTGTTTTCTCACTTTGTATCTTTAGTTTTTTAAGTTGTTTAATGGAAGGGAGGAAGCATTTCCAAATGTCCTCTCCCTGTTGATTGTTTTCTACCCCTTCTCTCCTACACAATCTCCATGAAAGTAAAAGTCAGATCTTAATATTCACCTGCTCCAAATCCTCTGCTGGTTTTCCATTTCACTAGAATAAAACCTTAAGTCTTTACAATGACCTGTAAAGTCCCACAACATAATTCTCCCCCTTTCCCTCGGCCCAAGCTCCTATTATTTTGCTGACTTTACCTATTACTCTTCTCCTTGGTACTAGTTTGCTAGGGCTGCCATAATAAAATACCACAGAATGGGTGACTTAAACAACAGAAGTTTGTTTTCTCACAGCTCTGGAGGCTGGTAGTCCAAGATCAAAGTTTCAACAAGTTTGGTTTCTTCTGCGGTCTCTCTCCTTGGCTTTAAAATGGCTACTTTCTCACTGTGTCCTCACATGGTCTTTCCTCTTTTAACAAGGACACCAGTCAGATAGGATTAGGGCCCACTTTAATGTCCAATCATCTCTTAAAAGGCCCTATCTCCAAACACAGTCCTATTCTCATGTACTGGAGGTTAAGGCTTCAACATATGAAATTTGAGGGGACACAATTCATCCCACGGCACAGTCACTCACTCTGTCCCAGCCAAACTGGCTTCCTGCATGTTATTCAAACATGCTACTTGCCTTTGGACTGTCTAT
Organism: Phocoena sinus; assembly: GCF_008692025.1. Classification (NCBI taxonomy): domain Eukaryota; kingdom Metazoa; phylum Chordata; class Mammalia; order Artiodactyla; family Phocoenidae; genus Phocoena; species Phocoena sinus. The sequence continues at coordinate 28,282,153 of NC_045772.1, read as the reverse complement.
TCCTTGCCTCTCAAACACTGCAAAACATTATAATGTCTGCTGCAATCTTGTAACTTTAAGGATGTGGCTGTAACTTAACGGACACGTCAACCCTTGGCTAGAACATTGTAAGATTTATCCTAAGCTTCTTTTTGCCTCCTTGCTTCTCACTCTTTCTCAGTTTGTTCCCTTTTGCTTCCTTAAGTCTTTACTCTAATGCCTTCACAGGTAATGTCTTTACAGTTTGACTTCCCTTATTTCATTCAATCTAGTCAGGTGTAGAGCTTTCATCTTCACTCTGGCATGGCTACCATATATAGATTGTGCTGATTTATCCATTCAAAAGGAGCGCACTGAATACCAGGTTATGATCCAGTCACTGTTAGCGTCTAGGGATACTCAGGAAAACCTTAAGATTGGGATTGCTGAGGACTAATGAATATTGTAGCAGTATATACACAGGGCACTTTCAGAACACAGAGAAGGAACATTTAAATGAATAGACATCAGGACAGCTTCTGGAAAGAGATGGCAATAGAGCTGAAGTTTGAAAAATAACAGTTAGCAGGCATATAATGGGGAAGATAATTTTCTTGGCTGTGTTAGCAACATGTGTGAAAGTACAGAAGCATGAAAAAGCATGATATAGACAGAGTAATGAGAGGGGTGAGATAATCAGGCTTGACTGAGTTGGGGCTAGAGAATAAAAATCATACGTGCTAAGATACTGTTACTTAAAAGCTCTAGGGAGCATCAACAAATTCTTAACAAGGGAATAATTTGGTCAGATCTCTAAGTTAGGAAATTAGTCAGCCATCACTGAAGAGGATGATTTATAAGAGCTGGTTCTAGACAGAGGAGTCCAGTTAGGAAGTTACTACAGTAATTCTGCTGTGAAAACGTTAAGAACCAGAATTGAGTCAGAGGTAACACAAATAGAATGGAATGGATAGCTGTACAATAAATTAAGGAAAATGAATCTACAGGATTGGTGTTGGGTGTAGACGTGGGAGTTGAATAAGAAGAAAAACCTAGGACAATTCCCAGGTTTCTGGGTTTGGCAGTGAAAGAGATGATGATGTTATTATTCATTATGAGAAGGAAGATAAACAAATTCAGTTGCAGTCATGTTGAGTGAGACATGAAAAAAGACTTCCAGTAGGCAGTTAGTCGTAACCACCAGTGAGAGTGTGTAGTTGGGTACAACAAAGTCTCAGTTGGTAGAGGCCTACCTAGCTGCCTTGTTCTCCTTGTAAGAATTCTATTCTTCTAATCACACCATAGAATCTTAAGCAAAAGGAAGAATGCTAGAGTTGCTTTTATATGAAACCAAAAAGACATAGTACATCCACAACACCTCTCCCACAGTGCAGCATCTCTTAAGGTGTATCTGCCCCTTGGATCCCAAAATGTGGTGGGTGACTCAGTGTGACACGGCATAAACATTAAACACACTATAGTGACTACATAGTAACCTCCTGATTTCTACTGTAAAACAAGATATAGTGATTAATGCAAAAGTACATCGCTTCACAGATAACCAAGTGTTTTGTCGTCGTTTTTTACCTCAAAAATTTAGTGAAGTAGGTAAAAGAGACAATATTTTCTGGTTTTAATTTTACTGATGAGGAATCTGACAACTAAAGAGATTAAGTGACTTGTCCAAGGTCATATTTAATCTACTGTGAACGAGATTAAGTCTTGTGACTCTTAATTCTGCTCTTTCCAAGATATCACACAGCTTCCACCAGCAGAGCACACTTACAAAGGACATATAATCTGCTCCCCATACCAGTTTAACAGTAAAAGCAATTTAATCTAAGTAATCAACCCAGGCTTTCCACTTAGCAGTGAAATTGTGGGTGGAAACTATAGAACTTGAAACTCTCTACCTTTCACATTTCTGTATTGATCCTATTTGATGGTTAGTGATATTAAGGGGATACATCCTACATCTAGTGTTTCACAACCAAGCCCTTCAAGGCAGAGTAATCCACAACACAGAAGGTGCTAAATTCCCTTCTTGGCTCTACAGGGTCATTATTCTTGACCTCTCTTTTCTGTCCAGCTGCTCAAAACAACTGGCTTTCATCCTAATAATTATCATCATCATTATTCTATCAGTTTATCAAGAATCCCCTAAATTTTAATGTGGTCTGGAATACCTACTGAGATCATATTCTTCTATGTACTAAGTGCTAGTGTCATAATTACCATCTGCTAAACACTAATATCTCAGAAGTTGTAATTCCCTATTAAGTTCACAACTGTAGCATCATAAATTGCCAAACTGTGCGGCTTTTTAGAAAGTTAAAAATATAACATATGTCTGATTAATCCTGCTTTAATTACTTTCTTTTGATTTTTGTGGTTTCTCAGGGATGCAATTTGCAGGGTCTAACGTAAATGTTTTTATTTCATGTGATAAATTAAGACGTGAATCTTTTGTAAAAGAGAGAACGGAGAGTAATCTGATTCTCTGCAGAGATGGCAATGTGTTGGAGACAGCGTGAAATGTTTTATCTTTATCTACTAAAAATTCCAGGCTGAAAAGAGTAAAATTACCTCCTCTCTCTAAATGCTTTTACCCTAGTGGCATTATATAATTATCCACAAAAGGGTGTGTCATATTACACAATCACTACCTTTCCCTTAGCTGGAGATTTCAAAGATAAATACATGAGAAATGATGTCGTTCAAAAGAGACATCAAAAATTCATCCAGACAAGCTTCCTTGAACTGGTGGTCTCTCTTTTGGTAAATGAAGCTATATATTTTCATTTAAAAAAATGTAAAACCTTAACTTGTTCCTCTTTTTTGACGTGGCCCAGGAGGCCCTTTGTTCATTCTCCAGCCTCACCTCCTTCCATTCTCTCCAACCATACTGTCATCTTTTCAGCTCACTGAACCCCTCAAGTTTATTCATTGTGCTTCAGGGCCTTTGCACATCCGATAATTCTTCCTGTCCACCCTCCACAACCACCTCGGTCCATTTGAAATGGCTCCTATCATTTTTTATCCTCTGTCACTTCACTCTGTTCATTTTTCTTGTAGTGCTTATAAAATTTGCTATATATATATATATATATATATATATATATATATATATATATATATATATATTATGTGTTACTTCTTATCTGTCTTCTCTAGCTCCAGGGCTGCTACCATGTCATCTACAACCAGTGGTTAGTACTGTACATCACTGGTACTCAATATATATTTATTGAATGGATGAATGACAGGAATTTCTACTCAAATTTTCAGTTGTTGCCTTGTATGCTTACAACTTAATAGCATACCCTATATTCTAAATGCACACATATTTCTATAGGTAGGAGAAGTATCACCCACAGAAACAGTTCACCAAGGATGTAAGTACTGGAATTATAAAACTTAGCCTCCATTCTGTTAATGTTCACTTACTAATACCTTTCAAATATGTTACCAAAATGGAGGATGAGGCTTCAAACTATCAATGTGATATTATTAACAAATATAATGATGAAATTTTTTGACTAACAGGGCCCTGTCAACTTGGTAGAATGAAATGTACTACCTGTATCATTTCCCTACCTCCCTCAAATTATTTATTCCTTAAGTTACAGAAAAGAGATTCCATACACTACAATTTAAACTCAAAGGAAATAGTTACTTGATTTAACTTAGTAACATCCAATTTAATACTATTTCTTTTGTTTGGTTTTCATTCATGATGGAGAACAGCCCAAAATTTTTCTTTAAAAAAATCATTCTTAGGGCTTCCCCGGTGGCGCAGTGGTTGAGAATCTGCCTGCTAATGCAGGGAACACGGGTTTGAGCCCTGGTCTGGGAAGATCCCACATGCCGCGGAGCAACTAGGCCCGTGAGCCACAACTACTGAGCCTGCGCGTCTGGAGCCTGTGCTCCGCAACAAGAGAGGACGCGATAGTGAGAGGCCCACGCACCGCGATGAAGAGTGGCCCCCGCTTGCCACAACTAGAGAAAGCCCTCGCACAGAAATGAAGACACAACACAGCCATAAATAAATAAATAAATAAATAAATAAATAAATAAAAAGCCAAGCATTTGAAACCCTTTTAAAAAAAAAAAATCATTCTTCAATTTTGGAAACATTAAAGTATTAAATCATTTCTGAGTCATCAGTAGCTTGAGTTTATTAATCCCAACTTAAAAAAAAATCCTGATAAACATGGCCATGTTTTATGATGTATAAGACAAGCTAAAACTTTTTTAATACAAAGCAAAATGTATCAGTAGACTGAGCAGGTTTAGGGTGGTAGCAGGGAGAACACTTACTGTACCCCTAACAACTTCATAAATTCTGGTTTCACGCAAGCTCATTTGTGAGGCCTCATCCTTGTCTTCTCCTTCAACTACACACACCTGAATTGCTACCTTAGATGGTTCTGCGTTATGGGGATTTGACAAAAATACAGTCATTATATTAGATCCAGGGGTGACAAACTTTCCCAGTAAAGCACCAGATAGTATTTTAGACTTTGTGAGTCATACAGTCTCTGTCACAAATACATGGACTACACATAAAAGAATATGAGTAGGAGTGTTATAATAAAACTTTATTTACATGAACAGGCTATGGGCTGGATTTTGCCTGCAGCTGTAGTTTGCCAGTATCTGAATGAAATGATCACTACATAGATGGCTTTGCCAAGGGGAGTCAGCCATAGAGTAAATTCCACGTCAGCAAACATCTATTAAACACCTACTAAATGCCAAGGTTTTCAGATAGTGTCATAAATAAACCTCACAACTGATCCGTATTTGGTAGATGCGAAACTGAAATTACCTGGCTACTAAGTTGTATAGCGAGACCATGAATTCATTCTCCTCCAGGACTTAAGACCATGGAGTTAAACAACCTGGATTTGAATCTTACCTCAGCTATTTTTCAACTGTGTGCTTTATGAAAAATTACTCGACCTTTGTGTGTCTCAGGGTCTTCACCTGCTTCGGGCAGTGGTCGTAAGGATTAACAAATAAACCACAAATAGTGTTTGGAACACTATCCTGTGCTCAATGCATGTGACCAGCTACAAACACAGTTCTGTAGACACCTAAGGCTCCAGAGAGTTCTTTCAAAGTTTCCACGAATATTTGACCCAAACACTGCTGTTTTTCACTATTTAAAACGCTTCAATAAAAAGAAACTTATACTCATGCAATGCATACCAAATTTAATCTGTTTTCTTCCTCTATGCTTAACTTGTGCTGTCAGTTAGCTTTTTTTGTGCTCAGATATTAGAGCAAAGCTTTTCCTGTTCTTCCTGTTTATTTAAAGATTCTGCAGTGAATTCAAGGTAAGCTGATAAATATAATTACGACCATTTTTAACTACTTCTCTATGTGAATCAGAATTGTCTTGATATCGTGCAACCAAACAAATATAAAATTAGAGGTTGACATGGGTATAAAATTCTCATTTCTAATTTTGTGTTAATCAGAAAAGTTTCATTATTCTCAATAACTGACTTTATAATAAGTACATATTACAAATTACTTTAAAAACCTTTATACTAAAAATGTCTCACTGTTTTTTTCTGTTTGGTTTTTTTTTTGTGGTACGCGGGCCTCTCACTGTTGTGGGCTCTCCTGTCGCGGAGCACAGGCTCCGGACACGCAGGCTCAGCGGCCATGGCTCACAGGCCCAGCCGCTCCGCGGCATGTGGGATCTTCCCGGACTGGGGCACGAACCCGTGTCCCCTGCATCGGCAGGCGGACTCTCAACCACTGTGCCACCAGGGAAGCCCCTCTGTTTTATATATTGAAGTTTCATGTAAGTTTTCCTTTGGAGCTAAAAAAAAGGCATTTTCCAACAAAAACATTTAACTAAAGACCAGTTTGCTTCTTTAAATTAATGCTTTTTTTTTTAGACCAAGGCTTGAAATTCCTAGCATGAGAAAGATTCCTATGTATCTTTTAAAATTATCACACCCTGGGCTTCCCTGGTGGCGCAGTGGTTGAGAGTCCGCCTGCCGATGCAGGGGACATGCCCCGGTCTGGGAAGATCCCACGTGCCGCGGAGCGGCTAGGCCCATGAGCCACGGCCGCTGGGCCTGTGCGTCCGGAGCCTGTGCTCTGCAACGGGAGAGGCCACAACAGTGAGAGGCCCATGTACCACAAAAAAATTTTTTAAATAAAATAAAAATATCACGCCCTGATAATTAGGACAAGGCAAACAGTTACCAAGGAGAGTTCTTCATTCTCCTCTACTCCCTCATCATCATCATTATGCCCTAGTGGCATTAATATATATTTTCTCCTTCGATCTTCCTGACAACCCTCTGAGTTTGCCAGGCAGGTGATATTAGTCTCATTTTATACATGAAGAAGTTGAATGAGACTGACTTCCCAAGATCATACTACTACTAAGCAAGTAGCAGGGTTAAAACTCAAATCAGGAGACTTATGACTACTGCTCCAGGGCTTTCCCCACCAGTCTGATACCAAAAAGATGACTGGGATTTTGGAATGGAGCTTTGGAGGTTCAGTGGTAAACCTTCAACCCATCGCTGAGGCTGGTGGAGATGAAGGCTCACCAAGCACATCTTATTCCTTGGTCTTTTTCCTACATGCTGACCAAGCTCTCTAAGGGAAGCCTAAACACTTCTAATGTGCTTTCATTATTTTTCTGGACTCTGTCTCACTTCCTGCAAGAGTCATTTGACATAATGCTTTGCTAAAAATCCACACGTAGGTCTCAAACTCAGTCCTGGTTATGGTCTCCTAGAGTTTATGCCCTGTGAAGGCAGGGGCAGTATTGGATATTTATAGCTACAGCAGAGACGTATCCAAATCATACATGTGAATAAATGTATAATGGAGTCAAGCACCACTCTACGATCTTCTTTTTCTTTAGATCTCTTTTCTTTTTGTGACCACTATTTTTGGGCCACTTACGTAGGAATGTTGTAATAAGTTTCCAAGTGATTTTTGAAATTTTGATCCTACCTCCCTCCAATTTTTTCTGTATGTCACTGTCAGTGTAATCTCAAAGCCTCTAGCAATGTTTCTCCAGTGCCTGTCAAAACAAGGCAAGATTCTCTCCCTGAGATTCAAGTTTCTCTGTGATGTAACATGCCTTATTAGTATCTATCATGCATCCTCTCCATAGCCCTTCACATAGAGGGCATGCCCACTTCTGCTTTGTGTCTTGGTCATTGCTTGTCTGTCTGCTGTTTCAATTCTCTCCACAGATCTAAATCCTACCCATGATTTCAGACCCAGTCCAACCTTAATTTTCCATGAATTCTTTCTTTTCCAGTAATTTTAGCCTTTTGAATATTTGTAGTACAAATTTTGTAGTAGTTGATGATACTTGTATTATTTTATGGGTTAGTCCAATACCTGTGGAGACTACTGGCAACCATAAGAATTGCACCCACATTTCCCTACCTCCGCCACTGTAATATCCACTAAATTAAATTCTTAATTAAATAATTCATAGATTTAATTAAATTGAAATAAGCCCAAAGCACAGATACAAAATCAAACAGGTTTCTGAGATATGTCCAACCCATAGTCCATGTCTATCTCAAGAAAATTTTCCACTATACTTTTAATAAAAGAGAAACCTAAATTATAATTTATAGTTTGTTCTTCCGCCTTGGGCATTGCCATTGTTATTGATATTGATAAATAAAATATGCCACTGAAGTGTCTAGAAACACCCAAGGATGAATTATAGCAAATATTTAACAACCGACTACCTTCTAATTGGTTAAACAAAATGAACGATACATTAGCTAGTCAAACTCCTTTTGCCTGGGAAGATCTCTACCGATTTCCTTTAGTGTTATCTAGAAGATTCGGGAAAGTCTAATCACATTTCAAAAGATTTCACTGAGTGGGGGCATAATTCTACCTTTCATATCCCCCGAATAGAGAGAAAAACTAAACACAGAAAAAGATTCTTTTGAGTAAATTTCCCTCTGTGATTCTTCAACCCTTATGTGTTTTTTTTTTTAAACTACAGTGTGAATGAAAGACAAATTTTATTGTATTTAAGAAATGAGAAGAGAGGACCTGTAGGTTGTTACTATCAGAGAATATTTTGCCCTGTTCCAGAAGATGAATATGCATTTTTGTCTTGGAGCCAGTCTGTAAGTCAAGTTCCTTCAAAACAGGCAAAGTCTATATAGCTGGTTCACTTTGCTGTGCAGCAGAAGCTAGCACAACATTGTAAAGCAACTATACCTGAATTAAAAATATATATACTGGGCTTCCCTGGTGGCGCAGTGGTTGAGAGTCCGCCAGCCAATGCAGGGGACACGGGTTCGTGCCCCGGTCCGGGAATATCCCACATGCCACGGAGCGGCTGGGCCCGTGAACCATGGCCGCTGAGCCTGCGTGTCCGGAGCCTGTGTTCCGCAACAGGAGGGGCCACAACAGTGAGAGGCCCACATACAACAACAACAACAAAATAAATAAATAAATATATATATATATATATATATATATATATATAAAACAGGCAAAGTCTAGCCTTGGTTCTGGGTATAGCCCATGTGGAAAGGAAAGGGTGAGGAAGAGGAGTCTACCCCAGGCATCAAGTTTTATCTATTCTGATATGTAATATTCTTTTTCCATCTGAAGTTGATGTCAGGGTGACTGGAAAGCAAGAATTTGGTTGACTGAGCAGAAGCAATCTGTTGTATTCTGTTCTTTGAACCCAGAGATAATCAAAGACTGTTATTTCATCTCCTGGCTAACCTAACGTTTGAGTGGAAAATGAACTAACAATGTGAGATAACTGGTTCATTTGAGCCAGTATGCCTCAATGAAATTGGTCAGACTTAGCTGATATTTTTTGTTCTCTTTACTAGCAACTTGGATTTTTTTTCTATATTCCAGACTCCTCTCTTGCTGTAGGATTTAATGCATTGGATAAGAGTAAATGACTTAAACTGTCATCATATTCACAAAAAGCACAGAAAAGATGATAAGGCTGTAAACAACACAGAATTATACCCCGAGGTAGAAATTGGCTAGGCGAATTGGGACAGAACGCTGAAAATTTAAATGTTTTCCTTGAATTTCTAATTGGAAATTGCTACTATATGTTGCTGTTCATTAGTCATTCCAGCGTTGGTCATGTAGAGTCTATTAAGACTACCCCACACTTAGGGCATGGGAGAAAATGTTGAGTGAACACATTTTTTAAGAAAAAGGGCACTGGACTGGGTGGAAGTTGCAAGACCTCAGTTCCAGTCCCAGCACATTCCTGTGTGGCCTTGGACAAGCATCTTCACCTCTCTGGTCTATCCAGGGTAAACAGAAAAGATTGAACTGGCATAGAATTCCAAACTGTGCTCAGTTAGTGGGTGTGGTAGAGAACAGCAAAGCCTGCCTCAGGATGTTCACACTCTCTTTTCCACTCCCTAGGATGTTCATCACCCCAACTTCACCCCCACCCCCACCCCACCTCCAGATCTGCGCACAGTTCATTCCTTCCCATCATTTAATTCTCTGCTATCATGTACTCCCTTAATAGTGCCTCCTGCTACTGTACAGCACAGGGAACTCTACTCAGTACTCTGTAATGGCCTATATGGGAAAAGAATCTTAAAAAGAGCGAAATATATGTATATGTATATGTATATATATGTATATGTAAAACTGATTCACTTTGCTGTACGGTAGAAACTAACACAACATTGTAAATCAACCTTACTCCAATAAAATAAAAAACAAGTAGCACAAATAAAATAAAATAAACCAAGTAGCACAAAAATAGTCCCTCCTGGACAGTTCTCTCTAATACCTCCTTTTCCAGTTACTTCCTATCTCCTACCCTGTTTCACTTTTCTTGGCATTTATCACTACTTACAAATATGTATGTTTTTATGTATTCCCTTTTTTGTCTGCTGTCTGCTTCCCTAGAGTATAAGCACTAGGAAAGCAGGGACCTTGTCTATTTTATATGTGCTTAAAACTGTGCCTGGCATGTAGTAAGCACGTAATAAGTATTTGTTCAACGAATGAAAGGATGAATGAATCCCCACCTGGCAAAGACGACAATATACTTGAAGGGAACAGCAGTTGCCTCCTCCAGGCATCCAGTTTGCCACAGTCCCCACCACTCCTACTGTGTTCCCAGCACTGACATCATTTGTTACTGGAGCTGCTTTCCTTATACTTCACCACTTTTCTACCACTGATGCTCCTGCTTGTTCTATGTAGGTATTTTCATTTATGACATGATGTTCCTGGCCCAAGATGTGTTTGGAAAAAAAAAAAAAATCTGCTGCTAAAAATAATTTGAAAACTCCTAGACAAGAGGACCTTTCAAATTCCTTCCAGCTCTAACAACCAGTAAATTCATGCTTCTCAGCCATTCAGATCTATAAGTATGAAATACAAGACGAGTGTATTCAACTTTCCTTCATCGCCTCCTTTAAATACTTTTTTTCCTTTTTTTGAGTCAATCCCCACAGGAGCCGACCATGTGAGCCCATTAAGAGAACAGTTACTTCCCACCTGCCGCCTGGAGCCAGCCAACAATCTCAGCTTCACCACTCCATTCTTGATTATGTACAGCCATTCCAATCCTGAGTGGCAGGATTTTGCAAAGACAGCTGTTGGGCTCCAGGAACATTTGGAGGAGGGGAAAATGTGAGGTAGGTTGCTCCATTCTTCTACTCCTTTTTTTACTGAAAGAAAACAGCTGCGATCTTCACATGGAAGATGAAGTAAACAAAAGCTATGGTGCCCAGCACCATTCAGCAGCCAGCATTCAAATGTATTTTCCCCACCACCAATGTCGACGTCATCTCAACCCCCCCCCAGGCTCAGTTCCCCACAGCGCGCGAGGAAGCGGGGTCTTTGCATGCCTTGTTCACTTGACCAAATGCTGCAATTCACTCCAATAAAAGGAGGGAGATTCAAGTCCCCTGACTGGGTCAGCATTCCATTACTGGTTATCGCACACAGCATTTTCAAGTTTCAGCAACCTCTGTGTGAATCAGGCAAACAGGCAGTTTTAATCTCTGAGAGGCAAGCATTCTTAGGTTCAGCGGCAGGAGTATCTGCATCTGGGCTGATGCTGAACTGGCTCACGGGACAGTAGATCTCTTATAGGAAAGTCAAGGTATGTTTAGAGGGACTCTCTGATTCAACTGTGGCTGGCTCATTTCTTTCGTTTCCTCTTCTCTTTTATTTGCTTATACAGAAAACAGAGTATTCATTTATTCCTTTTCCCACCCCCGTCCCTCTTAACTGCCAGGGCCATCTGTCCGTCTGAAACCATCTCTGGTTGCACAGTTTTGAATCCAGGTGACAATCAAAATGAAGAAGTGATTGTCCCTTAATGTTTTCTCTGAAGGGATTAAACATTTTTGAAAGCCTTTGTTTGTGTTTGTTTCAAGTTCTCCAGTTGAAATACTGTACTCTTTGAATAGCAGGGAATAAAGCCTGTGAGCTGATGTAATGTAAATGTGTTAAGCAGGGGCACTGTTTCCTAAATACGCTAAAATAAGCAACTTCTTTAAAACATGGATGGGACTTTTGATGTTTAACAGAGTTATATTTTCAATCTCTTCTGCTTGGTTTAAAACTAAGATTGTTTGTTTTCGTGTGTGCCACTTAAGGCAGCTTGGTTGGCAAGTAAATGCATTGGAAAAAAAAAAAAAGAATTCTTTTTTGCCCTGACCTCCATAAATTTGGTAACTTAATATATCCAATATATCCATACACATATGATTTTTAAACAAAGATAGGGTAAGGAATAAAGAGGGACTTTGTCTACAGGATTCTTTTATCCCCTTATGCTTCATGTCACCCAGTTGTGTTAGTTTTTTACAAAGCCATTGCCACTCTAAGAAGTATTGATTTTGTCTAGCTAAACATGTCAAGTCAGAAGAAATGATCAGTGGATTACTTTTTCAAAACACTTATTCCCCCAATGGAATCTGCTGATTTTTATAATCTCAAAGAGGGAGATACAGAAGTTGAAGGAAGAAGATAAAATTTGAAATATTTCCTTCATTTTTTTCCCTCATGTCTATAAATGAAAACCCAAGTTAAGGAATATTGTTTTCTAGGTCTCTTATTCTACCTCCCTATATTATCATCACCTTTTATTGCTGCTGCTGTGTGTGACCTGAAGGAACATGAAATGGCCCTCCTCAAATATCTCAGTTTTAAATTCAGCTCCTATCTCTTAATTGGGTTCGGTCAGTAATGACTCACTGCCCCAAGGTCCAAAAGCATTCACAGCTGAAGAAAACAAACACATTCTCCTATGGGTCCATCTTTCCAACCATCTCCTGGACTCTGGTAGCCTTTCCCGAGCCAAAGCTAAAATCACTCACTACCATTTTGCGATGTTGAGGAATGGCTGAAGTCCTTACAATCCCAGATGGACTGGGAGGAAAACCACTTTGAATAGATGCTTTCCATGATCTCCAAAATTCAAATAAACAATATTTCTTAAAATTAATGGAAATAAGCATATAACAGGTTCAGCATGGGATCAACTCAAGAGGAATTTCTGACTAAAGTACCAACAGCATTTACTATAAGACAGTTTAGCCAATGGGGAACCCCAGTAGGTCTCTGCAACAGAACTGCAGGCATCTACAAGGCCAGTGCCCAGGTAATTGCTTCTCACTGTCTCTTAATTAGAAGAATGGTCAGCTGCCATTTGTTAAGGGCGCCCTTTGGAACTGTGCTTATATGTGGTATCTTTACTACTCACAAGTATGCCAGATAGGAACTAGGTGATTTTTTTTTTTTTTTCAGATTAGGAACTTGAGTCATAAGAACGTGGCCCTAGGCCATACAATTTGATAAATACCACTTAAAAACCACCTTTTCAAATGTGTCATAAAGACTCAGAGTGCCAATTTCATCCACAGTTTAATGTATTCCTGAAAAGGAGGAATTTGGGAGAGCTAAATTAATTCCTTGCTATGTCCTAGGATGCTTATGTGCTCTTCTGAGGGTCATTCATTTTTATATACTAAATACTTACTTGAAAGGATCATTGCCTTATTCCATGTGCTAATTTGTGGAGAGAAGTTTATGTATTGGGGGAATCTAATTCATTCCTGCATCTTATCCAGGAAATGAGAGCCAGATGTTTTTGGACATTTGTTATTTGCTTTAAGTAAAAGTCTAGGTTAAGATAAGAGAGATACATTGATTGGCTATTGCATCTTCCTCTGGAGAAAGTGAAACTTTTCCTATCTTACATTTTATCATACCTTAAAACTTCAGGACAGGCTCTAATAAGAGGAAAACTTTTTGAATGTCCTTTTCTTTGTAGATGGCAGGGATGGGAAGGTGCACTCAATTAACAGAGCTCTCAATTAATTTAAATTTGAAGTGAAGGACCCCCTAAGAGTCAGGGACCTTGAGAAAAAATGCTTTCTAGGAGAGTCCACTGTCAGGTTCACAGAGAGGCCACGGTCCTCCTGCACTCCCGAGACCAGATCCTTAGATTCCATTTCAGGCAGCCACACTCCAACAGTAAGAGGAGCTCGCTGAGTCTGTCCACATGCGTCTGCTGGCTCGCCCGCCTGTCTGGCATCTCTGCACCTCTCCTCTTCCACACTCCCTTCCACAACCTTCCCAGCCAAATGAGCTGTCCTTCCAAATATGACCCTAACTCATGCAACAGCTGGAGGCAAGAGCAAAATAGACTGAGCTCATGTGAAGGGTATTAGCATTGAGTCCTTTTTTTTTTTTTTTCCAGCACTGAAAGATGTTTGGAAAATTCATCTAAGGAACTTTAAAAAAATTTTTTCATTCATAAAGATTGTTGAAGGATTTCTCAGAGTTTCAGTTTAGCAGATCTTTTGGAAGGTATGAATGCCAAGTTTATTATTTTTCCTTCTCCTGTTCCTGAGCTTGGGGAGGATCAGAGAGCCGGGCAAGGAGAGAAGACTCACAGCTGGCTATCCACACTTTTCCTTGGAGATTCTGATGATCTCCATGCCATGGTCCCTGGAGGTTCTTTGGAAGAACCGAGAGATATTGTATTTGCAAGAGAACTAGACTATGTGTTGAAGACCCAGGCTTTCTTCCTCTACTTGCCCTTGAAATTGTCTTCACTCCGATCTGAGAGTCAAAGAAGCGATCTGTCATATGCTTAGGGAAGTACCACAAAATCTGTTAGGCTCTGTAGAAATAAGGTACATTCCCTGCCTTCTTTACACAGTTTTGTTTTGACTTAGGGGACTTGGAAAAAAACTCAGTTAAACAATTGAGTCATGGTGAGTTCACGCAGTGCACCTCATATCACACTAACATCATTTTCTTTCTTTGCTTTTTTTTTCTTTTTGTAGTTAGATCAGGGGAATCCCAAATGCATAGTATATCATATTGTCAGCAAGGTGTATGACAAACTCTGGTCTTGAAGGTCCTGATAGAGTTGTTCAGTGAATTAAAGTCCACCTGGGGAGAAGTGGCTAATGTGTGCTGCTGAGCTTAGTCCCTGGCCCTATACCTGACTGGAGATCACAAACCGGGAAGGACAGGTAACGTATTGAATAACAGGATCAGGATTCAGTAGTATCTTAGGAGCCCAGCATGTGGACCGAACCCAATATGATAAAATTTAGCAATACTAATTACTTATGAAATTCTGCATTTAAGTTTTAAAAATTAATGTAGCTTTGGGGTAAGAGAGGCCAAGCTTAGTACTTGTTAAAAATATTTTGGAGATTTCTATTGTCCATCATCAGATGTGATGTAACCTCCAAAATATCCCAAGTAATCTTAAACTGAATGAACAATAAAAGTAACATTTGTCATTTATTGAGTACCTCGTATGTGCTAAGGTAACAAACCTATAATGATGGTGTAACTATTCCCATTTTATAGATGAGAAAATGGAGGAGATTAAGTAACCAGCACTAGGTCAAAATGGCTCGCAAACAGCAGAGCCAAGACCTCAGTCAAAGCTGGATGCCATTAATGAAAAAAATGTTCTAAGAACTTTGCATTGGTTATTCATATCACCTATGAAGAATGTTATTCATCTTAAGGAAACAAAATTAAATAAAAACACTGACGAATGTCTAGAGAAAGATGACCAGGAGAATGAAGAGTCTGGAAGTCATGTAATAAAAGGCATGGTTGAAGAGATGGTAAATATTTAACATGAAAAATAGAAGATCTGGATGGATATGGAAGATATCTTCAAAAACTGAAGACCTAGGGTGAACTGGAAGCTATAGGCAAAGAAATTTTAACCTTAAACGAAGTTTCCAACAATAAAATAACAAAGAAGGGCAGAGAAAGCTCCAAAAGGATTGAGCACATTGATCACTAGAAGTACTCAAGCAGATATGGAGAGCTATCCACTAGGGTTGTTCCTGAGTGAAATACCACTTTTGGAGACATTTGGCCTAGTTGAGGGATTCTTAATTTGAGATCCATAGGTGAACTTCATGAAGTTGAATCCCTAGAAATTATATGCAAAATTTATATATATATATATATATATATATATATATATATATATATGTGTGTGTATATAGTGTTCGCCACACCCCTCCTGGGGAGATGGTGAATATATTTCTTCAGATCATCAAAGCAATACCGTAAAATCTGTGAACCAAAAAATGGAGTCCACTCCAATTCTGCAATCCAATTATTCTGTTCTGTAAAACTAGTCTTATCCGTCACAGAGGTGCACCCAACAGAACTGTGTGATTGATTTAATGTTAGGGACAAAGGAGAATGAATATATTCAGGAAAACTTCAAGGTTTTGAGCCTAGTAACTGAGAAGATTTGATACCACTGAGAGATAAAGAAAAGGAAGGTGAAGCAATAAGTCCTAATCAGAGGAAGATAATTAAGTAGAAATAAATGGACAAACTGAAGCCTGTCTAAGATTCCAGCACTGAGTGTGTAATCCAAATAGTCCTTTACTTTATGGCAGAAAAATGCTGAAATCTAGAGATGTATAAATAGAGAAAAAGCTACTAGAAATTTAGAACCATTAAATGTTGTAACTCTAACTGGTCTAGAGATCACTTACTTCAATCCCCTAATATTATAATTAAAGAAACCACATCTCAGAAAACTAAGAGACATACTCTTTTATCATTGGTACCTGGTTGCCAAACCAAGTCTATGTCTACAAATTTAAGGGGAAAAAAAAATCCGTATTTCTAAAACATTCAAATCTGCAATAAATATACCACTTAAAATTTCCAGGACAAAAAAAGTTAATCTTAACTATAAGTAATACACAAATGTCCATTTTATTATGTTATAAGGCCAGACAGTAACACTGCCCCTTAAGCGTTTTTTTTATCACACATCTTTATTGGAGTACAATTGCTTTAAAATGGTGTGTTAGTTTCTGCTTTATAACAAAGTGAAACAGCTACATGTATACATATATCCCCATATCCCCTCCCTCTTGTGCCTCCCTCCCATCCTCCCTATCCCACCCCTATAGAAGGTCACAAAGCACAGAGCTGATCTCCCTGTGCTATGCGGCTGCTTCCCACTAGCTATCTATTTTACATTTGGCAGTGTATATATGGCAATACTACTCTTTCACTGTCCCAGCTTAGCCTTCCCCTCCCCGTTTGCTCAAGTTCATTCTCTACATCTGCATCTTTTTTCTTCTCCTGCCCCTAAGTCCATCAGAATCTTTTTTTTTTCTTTTTAGATTCCATATATATGTGGTAGCATACAGTATGTTTCTCTCTTTCTGACTTACTTCACTATGTATAACAGACTCTATATCCATCCACCTCATTACAAACAATTACATTCCTTTTTATGGCTGAGTAATATTCCATTATATATATATGTGCCACATCTTTATCCATTCATCTGTCAGTGGACACTTAGGTTGCTTCCATGTCCGGGCTACTGTAAATAGTGCTGCAATGAACATTGTGATACATGTCTATTTTTGAATTATGGTTTTCTCAGGTATATGAGCAGTAGCGTGATTGCTGGGTCATATGGTAGTTCTATTTTTAGTTTTTTTAGGAACCTCCATACTGTTCTCCATAGTGGATGTATCAATTTATATTCCCACCAACAGTGCAAGAGGGTTCGCTTTTCTCCACACCCTCTCCAGCATTTATTGTTTGTAGATTTTATGATGATGGCCATTCGGACTGGTGTGAGGTGATATCTCATTGTAGTTTTGATTTTCATTTCTCTAATGATTAGTAATGTTGAGCATCCTTTCATGTGTTTGTTAGCAGTCTGTATCTCTTCTTTGGAGAAATGTCTATTTAGGTCTTCTGCCCACTCTTGGATTGGGTTGTTTGTTTTTTTTGTTATTGACCTGCATGAGCTGCTTGTAAATTTTGGAGATTAATCCTTTGTCAGTTGCTTCATTTGCAAATATTTTCTCCCATTCTGAGGGTTGTCTTTTGGTCTTGTTTATGGTTTCCTTTGCTATGCAAAAGCTTTGAAGTTTCATTAGGTCCCATTTCTTTATTTTTGTTTTTATTTCCATTTCTCTGGGAGGTGGGTCAAAAAGGACCTTGCTATGATTTATGTCATAGAGTGTTCTGCCTACGTTTTCCTCTAAGAGTTTGATAGTTTCTGGCCTTACATTTAGGTCTTTAATCCATTTTGAGCTTATTTTTGTGTATGGTGTTAGGGAGTGATCTAATCTCATACTTTTAAATGTACCTGTCCAGTTTTCCCAGCACCACTTATTGAAGAGGCTGTCCTTTATCCACTGTACATTCCTGCCTCCTTTATCAAAGATAAGGTGACCATATGTGGGTGGGTTTATCTCTGGGCTTTCTATCCTGTTCCATTGATCTATATTTCTGTTTTTGTGCCAGTACCATACTGTCTTGATTACTGTAGCTTTGTAGTATAGTCCTGAAGTCAGGGAGCCTGATTCCTCCAGCTCCCTTTGTCTTTCTCAAGATGACTTTGGCTATGCAGGATCTTTTGTTTTTCCATACAAATTGTGAAATTTTTTGTTCTACCTCTGTGACAAATGCCACTGGTAGTCTGATAGGGATTGCACTGAATCTGTAGATTGCTTTGGGTAGTAAAGTCATTTTCACAATGTTGATTCTTCCAATCCAAGAACATGGTATATCTCTCCATCTGTTTGTATCATCTTTAATTTCTTTCATCAGTGTCTCATAATTTTCTGCATACAAGTCTTTTGTCTCCTTAGGTAGGTTTATTCCTAGGTATTTTTTTTTGGCAGTACACGGGCCTCTCACTGTTGTGGCCTCTCCCATTACGGAGCACAGGCTCCAGACGCACAGGTTCAGCGACCATGGCTCACGGGCCCAGCCGCTCTGCACCATGTGGAATCTTCCCGAACCGGGGCACGAACCCATGTCCCCTGCATCAGCAGGTGGACTCTCAACCACTGTGCCACCAGGGAAGCCCTATTCCTAGGTGCTTATTCTTTTTGTTGCAATGATAAGTGGGAATATTTCCTTAATTTCTCTTTCAGATTTCTCATCATTAGAGTATAGGAATGCAAGAGATTTCTGTGCATTAATTTTGTATCCTGCTACTTTACCAAATTTATTTATTAGCTTTAGTAGTTTTCTGGTAGCATTTATAGGATTCTCTATGTATAGTATCATGTCATCTGCAAACACGGACCGTTTTACTTCTTCTTTTCCAATTAGGATTCCTTTTATTTCTTTTTCTTCTCTGATTGCCATTGCTAAAAATTCCAAAACTATGTTGAATAATAGTGGTGAGAGTGGGTAACCTTGTCTTCTTCATGATCTTAGAAGAAATGGTTTCAGTTTTTCACCATTAAGAACAATGTTGGCTGTGGATTTGTCATATATGGCCTTTATTGTGTTGAGGTACGTTCCCCCTATGCCTACTTTCTGGAGGGTTTTTATCATAAATGGGTGTTGAATTTTGTCGAAAGCTTTTTCTGCATCTATTGAGATGATTATATGGTTTTTATCCTTCAATTTGTTATATGGTGTATCACATTGAATGATTTGCATATACAGAAGAATCCTTGCATTCCTGGGAAAAACCACACTTCATCATGGTATATGACCCTTTTAATGTGCTGTTGGATCTGTCTTCTAGTATTTTGCTGAGCATCTTTGCATCTGTGTTCATCAGTGATATTGGCTTGTAGTTTTCTTTCTTTGTGACATCTTTGTCTGGTTTTGATATCAGGGTGATGGTGGCCTCGTAGAATGAATTTGGGAGTGTTCCTACCTGTGCTACATTTTGTAAGAGTTTGAGAAGGATAGGTGTTAGCTCTTCTCCAAATGTTTGATAGAGTTTGCCTGTGAAGCCATTTGGTCCTGGGCTTTTGTTTGTTGGAAGATTTTTAATCACAGTTTCAATTTCAGTGCTTGTGATTGGTCTGTTTAAATTTTCCATTTCTTCCTGGTGCAGTCTCGGAAGGTTGTGCTTTTCTAAGAATTAGTCCATTTCTTCCAAGTTGTCCATTTTATTCGTGTATAGTTGCTTGTAGTATCTCTTTCCCACGTTAGGTAAGTTTTCAACTATAATCTCTTCAAATATTTTCTCAGACCCTTTCTTTTTCTCTTCTTCTTCTGGGACCCCTATACTTCAAATGTTGGTGCATTTAATTTTGTCCCAGAGGTCTTGAGACTGTCCTCAATTCTTTTCATTCTTTTTCTTTATTCTGCTCTGCAGTAGTTATTTTCACTATTTCATCTTCCAGATCACTTATCTGTTCTTCTGCCTCAGTTATTCTGTTATTGATTCCTTCTAGAGTATTTTAAATTAATTTTGTTTATCATTGTTTGTTTGTTCTTTAGTTCTTCTAGGTACTTGTTAAACATTTCTTGTATTTTCTCCATTCTGTTTCCAAGATTTGGGATCATCTTTACTATCATTACTCTGAATTCTTTTTCAGGTAGACTGCCTATTTCCTCTTCATTTGTTTGGGTTGCTGGGTGTTTATATTGCTTCTTCATCTGCTGCATATTTCTCTGTCTTCTCATTTTGTTTAACTTACTTTGTTTCAGGTCTCCTTTTTGCAGGCTGCAGGTTCGTAGTCCCATTGTTTTTGGTGTCTGCCCCCTGTGAGTCAAGTTGGTTCACTGGCTTGTGTAGGCTTCCTGGTGGAGGGGACTAGTGCCTGTGTTCTGGTCGATGAGGCTGGATCTTGTCTTTCTTGTGGGCAGGAACATGTCCGGTGGTGTTTTTTGGGGTGTCTGTGACCTTATTATGATTTTAGTTAGCCTCTCTGCTAATGGGTGGGGTTGTGTTCCTATCTTGCTAGTTGTTTGGCATGGGGCATCCAGCACTGGAGCTTGATGGCCGTTGGGTGGGTCTGGCTCTTAGAGTTAAGACACAGATCTCTGGGAGAGCTCTCGCCAATTGGTATTACATGGGGCTGGGAGGTTTCTGGTGGTCTAACATCCTGGACTTGGCTCTCCCACCTTGGAGGCTCAGGCCTGACACCAGACCAGAGCACCAAGACGCTGTCAGCCACACAGCCAGGTACTTGGGGATTTTCTTGCCTTTTGGGAAATCTGAGGTCTTCTGCCAGCATTCAGTAGGTGTTCTGTAGGAGTTGTTCCACATTTAGATGTATTTTTGTTGTATTTGTGGGGAGGAAGGTGATCTCTACGTCTTACTCCTCTGCCATCTTGAAGGTTCCCCTGCAATAGGAGACTCCACTGAAGACACCAACCTCTGAGGAGCTAGAAGTGCAGAGGCAGTTTTTATCAGAGGGTTTGCAACTTGATTTTTTTTTCTTTTCCTTTATGCTTCATCTAGTTTCACTTGTTCACAGGTTGCTTCATGCAGAGGCCTCGGACCTGGCAGTTCAGATCAGAGTACCCAGTAAGAAATGGCTGCGCTGACACCTCCAAAAGCCGAATTCTTAAAGACCGCCTCTCCCCAGCTCAGTGTGAAGGAAGGTCTTCTCCAGGCATGTGCCACCAAGAAGGCAGGGGTCCCTTTCCACCTTGCTCCCCATCCAGGGATATGGTTTCACCCGGGGAGGGGCTGGCCACCAGCCCTTCTCATCTCCAGCCCCCAGTTCTGTCTTGCAGAAGCACTATTCCAGGCAGGCTTGGACAAGAAAACCTGTCTTCTTTCCTCAAGTCTTTCCCCGCTCACAGAGAGGAAGCTGTAGTCCAGGGGCAGTAGGTGGAGATTACTGAGCCTTAAATGCTTCCACCCAAGCTCACTTCCAGTGTGCAGATTCCATGCCAGGAGGAAAAAATTGAGAAGACTGATGTCCACTGTCCCCACCCAGAGCTCTTCTCCAAGAGTTTATAGTGTGAATTCCACTCAACAGTATGCTCTGGGATGTTTTCACAGTATTTTTAACCTTGGTCTTCATAGTGTGATTTACCTCAGGAAAATTACATGGATTCTTAAGCTATAAAGAACAGAGAAGCATATGGTTGTGTAATTTAGTGTTGGTGGATTAGCCACACAACTCTTTGGCTTTCCTTTCAGATGTCTTATTTATTTCTTAGATCAGAGGGAGACTAGCTGTAGATGTGCTCATGCCTCAGATGGTCTTTGGTTCCATCTCTACCCCTCTAATGAAAAGACTCATTCTGTGCCACATGAGGTTCCCCCAGGCTGGGTTTTGACTCAGCAGGTCTTTAGTATATATATAAACTTTTCCACTGTTTCATTTTTTAAAATCCATCTGACAAGGTCAAAATGAGGTTGAGACAAGAAAAATTTGGAACTAGTCCCATTTGAGACTTATTTCCTGAGAAAACAAACTGTTTTTCATAATCTGAAAATTTATGGAATTTTGACATGCAAGTTATGGGTGTGTGTGTGTGTTAACTTTTTGAGGGACTCAAATTAAATAAAATTTTGGTTGGGAGTTTCTGAAATGACTCAGGTGTCAGCTGCCATAACTTCAACTTTAAATATTAAACCCAAACATGG
Organism: Phocoena sinus; assembly: GCF_008692025.1. Lineage (NCBI taxonomy): Eukaryota > Metazoa > Chordata > Mammalia > Artiodactyla > Phocoenidae > Phocoena > Phocoena sinus. The sequence continues at coordinate 28,260,324 of NC_045772.1, read as the reverse complement.
GCTCCACGTTCTAATTCATACTAAAGCTTTATAATATACGGCCTTGGAGTAGAGATAAAATGATCTCTTGGGAGAGGCAAGGTCCAATTAAAATTCAGCTCATTGTCTTTCAGAAAAACATAGCAGTTGTATATCCTTTGAGAGAGTCTTAGGAAATACACACCTGAGCTATAAATGGCTACTCATTGACTGTAAAGTTGAATTTTAATTCATCTGGGAGTCAGAGCATAAGAAAGAATTCAAATAACAACACGCTATATTTCTTGGTGTGTTACCAGGGAGAAAAGAGCTCCTGGAAAATTAATGCCTTACACATTTGCAGATATTACCAACCACTTATAAAAACAACACTATTGTTATGTGTAAAAGTCATTCCTTTTAGGGGAAGCCTTAGAGTGAATTGAAACGTGGCTGACATTTCTATGAAAAGATAAAATGGTTTTTTTAATATCATGTTTAAGTGCTCTAAGTTAAAACAAAAAAGAAAGAAAAGGAAAAGGAAAGAAAAAATCTATAACCCAGAATTCATAAGCAATTCCCATAAAATAACTCCCAGGAAGACGTTACACTTCTAAACACAAAAGCTATTAGCAGCCTGTACTAATTCTCTTTCAGTTCAGAAAGGGAATTATTGACTATATTTTCTATAAAAAAAGACAAACATATGCAATACATTGAAGAGAAAACATACAGACAAATGCTCTCTATTTCATTCATTAGTTGACTACTAAGATGAAACACTGTCTCAATGTATGTGTAAGAGCTTCCCCAGAGAAGCAAGAAGAACTACAACTCTGCAGCATGTGTAAGGAAAACCACATTCACAAAAGACAGACAAAATGAAAAGGCAGAGGACTTTGTACCAGATGAACGAACAAGATAAAACCCCAGAAAAATAACTAAATAAGTGGAGACAGGCAACTTTCCAAAAAAAGAATTCAGAATAATGATAGTGAAGATGATCCAGGACCTTGGAAAAAGAATGGAGGCAAAGATTGAAAAGATCAAAGAAATGTTTAACAAAGACCTAGAAGAATTAAAGAACAAACAGACATGAACAATACAATAACTGAAATGAAAAATACACTAGAAGGAATCAATAGCAGAATAACTGAGGCAGAAGAACGCATAAGTGACCTGGAGGACAGAATGGTGGAATTCACTGCTGTGGAACAGAATAAAGAAAAAAGAATGAAAAGAAATGAAGACAGCTTAAGAGACCTCTGGGACAACATTAAATGTAACAACATTCACATTATAGGGGTCCCAGAAGGTGAAGAGAGAGAGAAAGGACCCAAGAAAATATTTGAAGAGAGTATAGTTGAAAACTTCCCTAATATGGGAAAGGACATAGCCACCCAAGTCTAGGAAGTGCAGAGAGTCCCAGGCAGGATAAACCCAAGGAGGAACACACCAAGATACACAGTAATCACACTGACAAAAATTAAAGACACAGAAAAATTACTGAAAGCAGCAAAGGAAAAATGACAAATGACATACAAGGGAACTCCCATAAGGTCAACAGCTGATTTCTCAGCAGAAACTCTACAATACAGAGGGAGTGGCATGATATACTTAAAATGATGAAAGGGAAGAACCTACAACCAAGATTACTCTACCTGGCAAGAATCTCATTCATATTCAATGGAGAAATCAAAGGTTTTATAGACAAGCAAAAGCTAAGAGAATTCAGCACCACCAAACCAGCTCTACAACAAATGTTAAAGGAACTTCTCTAAGTGGGAAACACAAGAGAAGAAAAGGATCTAAAAAAACAAACCCATAATAATTAAGAAGATGGTAATAGGAACATAAATATCAATAATTACCTTAAACATGAATGGATTAAATGCTCCAACCAAAAGACACAGGCTCGCTGACTGGATACAAAAACAAGACCCATATATATGCTGTTTACAAGAGACCCACTTCAGACCTAGGGACACACAGAGACTGAAAGTGAGGGGATGGAAAAAGATACTCCATGCAAATGGAAATCAAAAGAAAGATGGAGTAGCAATAGTCATATCAGATAAAATAGACTTTAAAATAAAGAATGTTACAAGAGACAAGGAAGGACACTACATAATGGTCAAGGGATCAATCAAAGAAGATGATATAACAATTATAAATACATATGCACCCAACATAGGAAAACCTCAATACATAAGGCAACTACTAACAGCTCTAAAAGAGGAAATTGACAGTAACACAATAATAGTGGGGGACTTTAACACCTCACTTACACCAATGGACAGATCATCCAGACAGAAAATTAATAAGGAAACACAAGCTTTAAATGACAAAATAGATCAGACAGAGTTAATTGATATATACAGGACATTCCATGCAAAAACAGCAGATTACACTTTCTTCTCAAGTGAACATTCTCCAGGATAGATCACATCTTGGGTCACAAATCAAGCCTTGGTAAATTTAAGAAAACTGAAATCATATCAAGCAACTTTTCCAACCACAATGCTATGAGATTAGAAATCAGTTACAGAGAAATAAATGTAAAAAACACAAACACATGGAGGCTAAACAATACATTACTTAATAACCAAGAGATCACTGAAGAAATCGAAGAGGAAATCAAAAAATACCTAGAGACAAATTACAATGAAAACACGATGATCCAAAACCTATGAATGTGGCAAAAGCAGTTCTAAGAGGGAAGTTTATAGCAATGCAAACCTACTTCAAGAAAGAAGAAAAACTCAAATAAACAATATAACCTTACACCTAAAGAAACTAGAGAAAGAACAAACAAAACCCAAAGTTAGTAGAAGGAAAGAATTCATAAAGATCAGAGCAGAAATAAATGAAATAGAAACAAAGAAAACAATAGCAAAGATCAATAAAACTAAAAGCTGGTTCTTTGAGAAGAAAAACAAAAATGATAAACCTCTAGACAACCTCATCAAGTAAAAGAGCGAGAGGACTCAAATCAATAAAATTAGAAATGAAAAAGGAGAAGTTACAACAGACACCGCAGAAATACAAAGCATCCTAAGAGACTAGTACAAGCAACTCTATGCCAATAAAATGGAAAACCTGGAAGAAATGGACAAATTTTTAGAAAGATATAACCTTCTAAGACTGAACCAGGAAGAAATAGCAAATATGAACAGACCAATCACAAGTAATGTAATTGAAACTGTGATTAAAAATCTTCGAACAAACAAAAGCCCAGGACCAGATGGTTTCACAGGGGAATTCTATCAAACATTTAGAGAAGAGCTAACACCTATCCTTCTCAAACTCTTCCAAAAAATTGCAGAGGAAGGAACACTCCCAAACTCATTCTATGAGGCCACCATCAGCTTGATACCAAAACCCGACAAAGATACTACAAAAAAGGAAAATTACAGACCAGTATCACTGACGAATATAGATGCAAAAATCCTCAACAAAATACTAGCAACCAGAATCCAACAGCACATTAAAAGGATCATACACCATGATTAAGTGGGGTTTATCCCAGGAATGCAAGGATTCTTCAAGATACACAAATCAATCAATGTGATACACCATATTAACAAACTGAAGGATAAAAACCATATGATCATCTCAGTAGATGCAGAAAAAGCTTTTTACAAAATTCAACACCCATTTATGATAAAAACTCTCCAGAAAGTGGGCATAGAGGGAACCTACCTCAACATAATAAAGGCCATATACGAGAAAACCATAGCAAACCTCATTCTCAATGGTGAAAAACTGAACGCATTTCCTGTAAGATCAGGAACAAGACAAGGATGTCCACTCTCACCACTATTATTCAACATAGTTTTGGAAGTCCTAGCCACGGCAATCAGAGAAGAAAAAGAACTAAAATGAATCCAAATTGGAAAAGAAGTAAAACTGTCACTGTTTGCAGATGACATGATACTATACATAGAGAATCCTAAAGACGCCAGCAGAAAACTACTAGAGCTAATCAATGAATTTGGTAAAGTTGCAGGATACAAAATTAATGCAGAGAAATCTCTTGCATTCCTATACACTAACAACAAAAGATCAGAAAGAGAAATTCAGGAAAGAATCCCATTCACCATTGTAACAAAAAGAATAAAATACCTGGGGAAAAAAAGAACAGAGCTTCCCCACCCCCACTTCACACAGTGGCTCTTTTGCTTCCGTTTGTTTTTTTACATGGGTCTAATGCCTTTTTCTTTTTAATAAAAAAGAAAAGCCACTATATTGCCTCAAAGCTACTCTATCTCATTGCCCCACTTCAAATTCTGATTGACTACTTACTGTTTTTATTTGAGACCACAGACAGACTGATGAAATAAGATCAATGGGTTCATCATATACCCATATTTATGGCATTGTACTAGGAATGATTTAATTATAGAGCCCACTTACTCCTTCAACAAATTTGTTGAACAGCAGTATTAGTTAAGGCAATGCAAACTCATGTAGTAAATAAACTCTCACATTTCAATGGCCAGATTTTAATACCATAAAGGTTTAATTATCATTGACAGATACAGTGCAACGAGAGTGACTTAGATTCAGAGAGCCAGAATCCCTTCATCCCATGTCTCCAGCATCTTCTAGAGCCTCAGAGTCCTGTACAATTATCCAAGATAAGAGAAAAAGATGCTCGTGAAGGCTCCCCTGTTTGTAACACCTTCTGCTCACACATTTTTGGAATGAACAAATCACAGAGCCATGCCTAGATACAAGATGGATGAGAAATGTGTTTCCCAATGGGGCAGCCACCATCCAGTGACAACTTCATACTCTGATAAAGTTTACCCACAATACCTATGATAGGATACTGTGCTGGGCATTGTGGAATTTTCAAAAATAAATCAAACTGGGATCTTGTATTCCAGTAGCATGGACTTTAGCAAATTTTTCCAAGTATCCTATTTCCTTATCAATAATAATGGTTAATACATATTAAAAGCTTGCTGTACATCAAGCTCATTATAGATCCAGAGAGTGTATAGGTGGTATTTCAGGACTCAAACCCTGATGTGTAAATGTCCATATCCATGTTTTTACCACCTGATCTCTGTAATTTTCTAATCACTTGAGGCAGGACTCAAGTCTGGTTCTCCTAACAGTTCCCATCACAAGGCAGAGTCCACACCAGACAATGAATGAATGTGTTAAATTATACTAAACAGAGCCCTGGCAGCTACTGCTAGGTACCTATTGGTCATATATTAGGGTCTAACTCCAACTCATAAAAAGCCATACTTCAAAACACAATAACCTATAAAAGAAAGTTTTTGTAAAATGTGGGGTGCCTATACTAAAATACCCATTAATCATTTAGAAAGAAAGGCTGAGTCAATTGAGATGCATATGCTAATTCACTTGAGTAGAAAAGCAATATGCGTATTAATGGGAAAAACCTTTTTTAAAAAAGTACTTGAGAAGAGACCTTCAAGATGGCAGAGAAGTAAGACGTGGAGATCACCTTCCTCCCCACAAATACATCAGAAATACATTTACGTATGGAACAACTCCTACAAAACACCTACTGAACGCTGGCAGAAGACCTTGGACTCCCCAAAAGAGCGAAGAACAGACTCCCTCAGGCAACCTACACACAGAGCGGGGGCCAAATCCAAAGCTGAACCCCAGGAGCTGTGCAAACAAAAAAGAGAAAGGGAAATCTCTCCCAGCAGCCTCAGGAGCAGTGGATTAAATCTCCACAATCAACCTGATGTACCCTGCATCTGTGGAATACCTGAATAGACAACGAATCATCCCAAAATTGAGGGGGTGGACTTTGTGTGATTTTGTCTGTATAGCTTTGCTTTTACCATTTGTCCTACGGTTCTGTCTTTTGTTTGTTGGTTTTTTGTTTTAGTATAGTGTTTAGCACTTGTTATCATTGGTGGATTTGTTTTTGGTTTGGTTGCTCTCTTCTTTCTTTCTTTCTTTCCTTCCTTTTCAATCACTTGCTAATCTTTTATTAAAAAATTGTTTTTTATTTTAAAAAATTATTTTAAAAAATTTATTTTATTTTGTTTGTTTCTTTCTTTCTTTCCTTCTCCCTTTTCTTCTGAGCCATGTGTCTGACAGGGTCTTGGTGCTCTGGCCGGGTGTTAGGCCTGTGCCTCTGAGGTGGGAGAGCCGAGTTCAGAGACAGTGGCCCACCAGAGATCTCCCAGCTCCACTTATTATCAAATGGTGAAAACTCTCCCAGAGATCTCCATCTCAACACTAAGAGCCAGCTCCACTCAACGACCAGCAAGCTACAGTGCTGGACAACCTATGCCAAACAACTAGCAAGACAGGAACACAACCCCACCCCTTAGCAGAGTGTAACAACCTTACCCACTGGGAACAGACACCAAAAGCAACAGGAACTACGAACCTGCAGTCTGCAAAAATGAGACTCCAAACACAGTAAGTTAAGCAAAATGAGAAGACAGAGAAACACACAGCAGATGAAGGAGCAAGGTAAAAACCCAGCAGACCAAACAAATGAAGAGGAAATAGGCAGTCTACCTGAAAAAGAATTCAGAGTAATGATAGAAAAGATGATCCAAAATTGTGGAAACAGAATGAAGAAAATATAAGAAATGTTTAACAAGGATGTAGAAGACATAAAGAGCAAACAAAGAATGATGAACAACACAACAAATTAAATTAAAAATTCTCTAAAAAAAAAAAAAAAAAAAAAAAAAAAAAAAAAAAATTCTCTAGAAGGTATCAATAGCAGAATAACTAAGGCAAAAGAACGGATAAGTGACCTAGAAGATAAAATAGTGGAAATAACTATCACACAGCAGAATATAGAAAAAAAAATGAAAAGAACTGAGGACAGTCTCAGAGACCTCTGGGACAATATTAAATGCACCAGCATTCGAATTTAGGGGTCACAGAAGAAGAAGAGAAAAAGAAAGGTACTGAGAAGATATTTGAAGAGATTATAGTTGAAAACTTCCCTAATATGGGAAAGGAAATAGTCAATCAAGTCCAGAAAGCACAGAGAGTCCCATTAGGATAAATCCAAGGAGAAAAACACATTTTAATCAATCTATCAAAAATTAAATACAAAGAAAAAATATTAAAAGCAGCAAGGGAAAAACAACAAATAACATACAAGGGAATCCTCATAAGGTTAAAAGCTTACCCTTCAGCAGAATCACTGCAAGCCAGAAGGCAGTGTCAGGACATATTTAAAGTGATGAAAGGGAAAAACCTACAACCAAGATTACTCTACCCAGCAAGGATCTCATTCAGATTCAACAGAGAAATTAAAACCTTTATAGACAAGCAAAAGCTAAGAGAATTCAGCACCACCAAACCAGCTTTACAACAAATGCTGAAGAAACTTCTTCAGGCAGGGAAAACAAGAGAAGGAAAAGACCTACAACAACAACCCCAAACCAATTAAAAAAATAGTAATGGGAAATACATATTGGTAACTACCTTAAATGTAAATGGATTACACGCTCCAACCAAAAGACATAGACTGGCTGAATGGATACAGAAACAAGACTCGTATATATGCTGTCTATAAAAGACTCACTTCAGACCTAGACTGAAAGTGAGGGGATGGAAAAAGATATTCCATGCAAATGGAAATCAAAAGAAAGCTGGAGTAGCAATTCTCATATCACACAAAAAACCTTTAAAATAAAGACTATTACAAGAGACAAAGAAGGGCAGTACATAATGATCAAGGGATCATTTCAGGAAGAAGATATAACAATTGTAAATATTTATGTACCCAACATAGGAGCACCTCAATACATAAGGCAAATGCTAACAGCTATAAAAGGGGAAATCGACAGTAACACAATAATAGTAGGGGACTTCAACACCCCACTTTCACCAATGGACAGATCATCCAAAATGAAAATAAATAAGGAAACACAAGCTTTAAGAGACACATTAAACAAGATGGACTTAACTGATATTTATAGGACATTCCATCCAAAAACAACACAATACACATTTTTCTCAAGTACTCATGGAACAATCTCCAGGATAGATCATACCTTGGGTCACAAATCAAGCCTTGGTAAATTTAAGAAAATTGAAATCGTATCAAGTATCTTTTCCAACAACAACGTTATGAGACTAGATATCAATTACAGGAAAAAGTCTGTAAAAAGTTCAAACACATGGAGGCTAAACAATACACTACTAAATAACCAAGAGATCACTGAAGAAATCAAAGAGGAAATCAAAAACTACCTAGAAACAAATGACAATGAAAACACGACAACCCAAAACCTATGTGATGCAGCAAAAGCAGTTCTAAGTGGGAAGTTTATAGCAATACAAGCCTACCTCAAGAAACAAGAAAAATCTCAAAGAAACAACCTAACCTTACACCTAAAGCAATTAGAGAAAGAAGAACAAAAAACCCCAAAGTTACCAGAAGGAAAGAAATCATAAAGATCAGATCAGAATTAAATGAAAAAGGAATGAAGGAAACAATAGCAAAGATCAATAAAACTAAAAGCTGCTTCTTTGAGAAGATAAACAAAATTGATAAACCATTAGCCAGACTCACCAAGAAAAAAGGGAGAAGACTCAAATCAATAGAATTATAAATGAAAAAGGAGAAGTGACAACTGACACCTCAGAAATACAAAGAATCATGAGACATTACTACAAGCAACTATATGTCAATAAAATGGACAACCTGGAAGAAATGGACAAAATCTTAGAAGAGCACAACCTTCCGAGACTGAACCAGGAAGAAATAGAAAATTTAAACAGACCAATCACAAGCACTGAAATTGAGACTGTAATTAAAAATCTTCCAACAAACAAAAGCCCAGGACCAGATGGCTTCACAGGTGAATTCTATCAAACATTTAGAGAAGAGCTAACATCCATCCTTCTCAAACTCTTCCATAATATAGCAGAGGGAGGAACACTCCCCAACTGACATTACGAAGCCACCATCACCCTTATACCAAAACCAGACAAAGATGTCACAAAGCAAGAAAACTACAGGCCAATATCACTGATGAACATAGATGCAAAAATCTACAACAAAATACTAGCAAACAGAATCCAACAGCATATTAAAAGGCTCATACACCAAGATCAAGTAGGGTTTATCAAAGGAATGCAAGGATTCTTCAGTATATGCAAATCGATCAATGTGACACACCATATTAACAAATTGAAGGAGAAAAACCATATGATCATCTAAATAGGTGCAGAGAAAGCTTTCAAAAAATTCAACACCCATTTATGATAAAAACCCTCCAGAAAGTAGGCATATACCTCAACATAATAAAGGCCGTATATGACAAACCCACAGCCAACATCGTTCTCAATGGTGAAAAACTGAAAGCATTTCCCCTAATATCAGGAACAAGACAAGGTTGCCCACTCTCATCACTACTGTTCAACATAGTTTTGGAAGTTTTAGCCACAGCAATCAGAGAAGAAAAAGAAATAAAAGGAATCCATATCGGAAAAGAAGTAAAACTGTCGCTCTTTGCAGATGACACCATACTATACATAGAGAATCCTAAAGATGCTACCAAAAAACTACTGAAGCTAATCAATGAATTTTGTAAAGCAGCAGGATACAAAAATTAATCCACAGAAGTCTCTTGCATTCCTATACACGAATGATGAAAACTCTGAAAGAGAAATTAAGAAAACATTCCCATTTACCACTGCAACAAAAAGAATAAAATACCTAGGAATAAACGTACCTAAGGAGACAAAAGACCTTATGCAGAAACCTCTAAGACACTGATGAAAGAAATTAAAGATGATACAAACAGATGGAGAGATATACTATGTTCTTGGATTGGAGGACTCAACATTGTGAAAAATGACTATACTACCCAAAGCAATCTACAGATTCAATGCAATCCCTATCAAACTACCAATGGCATTTTTCACAGAACTAGAACAAAAATTTTCACAATTTGAATGGAAACACAAAAGACTTCAAATAGCCAAAGCAATCTTGAGAAAGAAAAACGGAGCTGGAGGAATCAGTCTTGCAGAGTTCAGACTATACTACAAAGCTACAGTAATCAAGACAGTATGGGGCTTCCCTGGTGGCGCAGTGGTTGAGAGTCCGCCTGCCGATGCGGGGGACGCGGGTTCGTGCCCCGGTCTGGGAGGATCCCGCGTGCCGCGGAGCGGCTGGGCCCGTGGGCCGTGGCCGCTGGGCCTGCGCGTCCGGAGCCTGTCCTCCGCAGCGGGAGAGGCCACGACAGTGAGAGGCCCGCGTAACGCATTTAAAAAAAAAAAAAAAAAAAAAAAAAAAAAAAGTATGGTACTGGCACAAAAATAGAAATATAGATCAGTGGAACAGGATAGAAAGCCCAGCGATAAACCCACACACATGTGGTCACCTTTATTTATTTATTTTTCTTTGCGGCATGCGGGCCTCTCACTGCTGTGGCCTCCCCCACTGCAGAGCACAGGCTCCGTACGCGCAGAGAACATTGGGGCAGCACAGGAATAAAGACGCAGACATAGAGAATGGACTTGAGGACACGGGTTGGGGGAAGTGTAAGCTGGACGAAGTGAGAGAGTGGCATGGACATATATACACTACCAGATGTAAAACAGATAGCTAGTGGGAAGCAGCCCCATAGCACAGGGAGATCAGTTCAGTGTTTTGTGACCACCTAGAGTTGTGGGATAGGGAGGGTGGGAGGGAGACACAAGGGGGAGGAGATATGGGGATATATGTATATGTATGGCTGATTCTCTTTGTTATAAAGCAGAAACTAACACACCATTGTAAAACAATTATACTCCAATAAAGGTGTTAAGAAAAATAAATTTAAAAAATAAATAAAATTTACATTACTATTTTAATGCCAAGAAATATAAAAAATAAAACAGTACTCGCGACAGAACAAGATGCCTAAGGTAGGTCACCACAACATTTTAACGAGGATGTTCTACCATATTTTCCCTGCACATCCACCCTCAGTAGACGTGCTTCACATGATCCATTCCCAATTTGACAGCTTTTTCTCTCAAAGAAATTAAGAAAGGATTCCTCTAACTCTGGTTTCCTGTGACAATTCTCTCAGGTTTTAGGGGCAGGGTTTCAAAAGAAGGAATTTCAGATACAGAACAGTCCTTGATTTGCAGCAAAAAAGTGTATGGATTCTAGTAAGGGATCTACGTTCATATGCATAAATAACTTGAATATGAGGTAGAACTGGGGATAAATACCTATAAAATGTGTAGTGAGAGTCTGTCAGAGGAGAGCGACTACATGCAGTTCTGCAAAAGAAATGAATTTTAGCTAGGGCTTTTAGAAACATGTAAAATTAATGGATTTGACCAAGTGCAGAGAAAATAGGAAACTGCCATTTGGAAGCATATCATCTATTCAGCTAGTCAACCAACAAATAAGTTGAGTGCCTCTATGCAAGGTAGGATGTAAAGTATGGAGGGGAGGAGGGACTGTAAAAATGTGCAAGACAGCATCTGCCCTCATTGAGGTCAGCAGCTAAGAGCAAGAACAGAGGAGAACAATTGGCATGTATGGACACCCACCTGTGCCTGGTAACGTGCTAAGTTGTATTATCTCATTTGGCATTAACAATATAAAGCACTCAGCCAGGTACCTGGGACAGAAAGAGTGCAATGGTGGTATCTGTGATTTCAATGCCAGTTTTATGTGGAGGTTATTATCATCTCAGCTTTCATAATATATATTCAAAACCCCTTAGCTGGAGAAATAAGATATAATACAGATGGAAAGTTCAATAATTCTGGGAAAATAGTGGCCCGAGCACCCACCCTGCTATCCTCTCTCTTACCTCTCCCCACCGCATTCTAATTCTAATCAACTTCCAGCTACCTATCTTAAGCAGAGCATCTTTGGGGCAGGGTGATAGAGGGGGTCTGGAGGATGCATGCAAGACCTCTCATTTGTGGGAGTCCAGCTGGAGAGAGCTAGTGCTGAGCTGATTTCCATGCAACAGCAATGATGAACCGGCAACAAGAGTCAGAGCACCAAGCTTCCTGGATAGAATGTGGCCCTGGGGGATCTGTGAACCCTTAAAGTGCAGTGTGGTAGCTTGAGGGATGACCTTAAGTGCCCCTGCTGGTCTTCTTTGCTTTGGAGAAGTTTGGACAGAGCTGGACGGATGGGCTCAGGTACTCTCTGACTTTGAGGCTGATCGACCACCTTGCAGCTTTGTGTAAAAGTGACTGCCTCATGACAGCTGAGGTAGTAGTGATGTATCTCCCTCCATTCCTGCAACTCAAGGTTCCTCCATGCTAACCCAGGCAATTAGAACCAGGGGTCAGCAGTGAAGATAACGAACACCCCAAGGGGACTTAGATGGAGGAATAATAATCCACACACCAAAGTGAATATTCTTCTGCTAAAATAAAACTTCTGGAGGAGACAGAAAACCACTCTAACAAAGAATAAAAAGCACACTTCCAGAGATGAAAAAGTAGTATTAAAATAATTTTCCAGCAATAAAATATACTCTTTAAATTTTAAAAATTTAATTCAGTTAAGGAAGGTATGATCCCAGATGAAGAAGCCTCCCTAACAGCATGAGGCAGTATGTGGTAAATGCCAAGGGAGTAGTTTTAATTCTCAAATCGAGCTCATCATTAGCTCCACCTGGAATGCCTATTAAAAATATAGATTTTTTCCAACTTAGCCAGCCCTAATAAGTCAGCAACTCTGGAAGCTGAGCCAAAGAAACTGCACTTTTGTGTGAAGTGGGTACTGCTTTTGTTTGGTGAGCACTGGTTATGGGGAAGTGTTGAGATTGGAGGCAAACATTGAATGATTTAGATCACCAGCCTGCAGGGGTGTTAAAAGGGAGCTGAAATGAACTGTGATGGGTGGGTAGTGTTTGTAAATAGTGGCTTACAAATACGAAACGAAGATTTATGAATGTTTTGTTTGCATGATCTCAACTTTTCACGGGGTATAGTCACAAACCTTTGTCATGATCGTAGAGCAAATATCAAGCCTAAAACTTTCATATGTATAAGTCTGGCCTTAACTAATGTAAAACACATGGGAGAAATAAGAAATTGAAGTACCTCAATTTTGCAAAAATTTAAAAAGACTGGACTCACCTAGTTCACATTTCCCTTGCTCTGTGTTTAATAACTAAAATAATGCAAGTTAAATTTTTGCAGTCTTATTTTTTTAATCCATTCACAATAACAATGGTCCATTTCTCTCCCAATGTTCCCTTTCAACAAAGATGGGATCACAGTGTTGGCAAGGTATGAGTGAACAACAATAGGAATAAATGGAGGGCTTGGAAGACAAATGTGAAGTGGTGTGTTCAATTTGATAGAGTCACCCTTGCCCACTTTTCTGCTGCACTCCCTGAACTGTTCCCACGAAGGCAAACAACTTAGTACTTGGCTTTTTTCCTTTCCACAGGCTGCTTCCAGCATCGCTGATGTAAAATAACAGGAATCAAAAGATTCATGGATCAAGAGAGATCGTTTCTGATAATTTCCAGTAATCCCTTCCCTGGGAGCTGGCTTTTTCCAGGAGGTGTGATGGATTTGAATGAAGGCATTCAAAAGTTTTCACCCCCACCCTTATTTACTGAAAGCAGCAAAGCTCCATGAGGCTGACCTTTCTGCAGTTGTGAGACCCACAGCATGACTACTTCCTCAAGAGAAAAGAGCCCAACATTTCCATGAGTCGGAACCACATAACACCAGTCTCCTGAAATACTCTGCAACAAATGAAAAGCACTCTGTTATCAAATTTGAAATGAGATGCAGACTCAGTCCTCTCTCAGAAGGCCCTGGGTCACATTAGCATGTGAGATTAGCATCTGAGCTTCTGAGGGCCCTGCAGGAGAAAAACCGATTTAACTTTCTTTAACTCGGAATTTCCAAAATTTATTTAACCGCTTATATTAGTTTGCTAGAGCTGCCGTAAGAAAATACCAAAAACTGTGTGGTTTAAACAACAGAAATTTTTTGTCTCACAGTTCTGGAGGCTAGGAGGCCAAGACGAAGGCGTGGGCAGGGTTGGTTCCTTCTGAAGGCTGTGAGGGAAGGATATTCCAGACCTCCCTCCTTGGCTTATAGATGCCATCTTCATGTTCACATCGTGTTCTCCCTTTTTATCTGTCTGTGCCCAAACATCCCCTTTTGATATTGGAATAGGGTCTACACTAATGACTTCATTTAAACCTTATAACTTCATAAAACCATCTCCAAATAAGGTCACATTCTGAGGCACTGAGAATTAGGACTTACCTATGAATTTGGGAGGGGTTGGGGACACAATTTGACCCATTACACCATTCAATCCTTTTTTCAAATGTCGTCTATTAACAGCCTGCAGCACACATTTTCGTAAATGTTACTGTGACCTCACAGGTCATGCTCTGCCTCAGTCGTTCCAGGATGCTATTTGCAGAATATACACACAATCACTGGGGTGCTTTTTAAGATTCTAGATTCTTGGGTCTCAGCTCCACAGGTTGAAATCCACTAGATCTAGGAAGTAACTCAGGCACCTGCAATAGTAAAACCTGCCCAGGTCCAGATGTGTAACCAGATTGGAGTTCTACTGCCATTCAGCACTCCCTTATTATTTTTAGGCGTTATTTGGGCCAGAAATCTCAGAATAGCTGCGTAAGAATTGTACCTCTTCTTAACGTAGTATGAACATAGGATCGTTTCCTCATCTCTGGTTTTTATCATATCTTGTATCTGCCTCCATCATGATACAAACCACTTAATACAGAGAGAAACCCTGCCTATACATCTTTTCCATTCTCAGTGCCTAGCAGAGAGATGGCACATAATGAGCATTTAATGTTTACTGAATTAACAAGTACCTAAAACAATGCATATGAAAGTGCACAACTGTTTTATTGTTTTAAAAAAAAGTTAATGTTGACATATCTTTATCCTTGAGATTTCGTCTACTCTTAAGACTTTAAAACATAACCCATGCGACCTTCCTCCCCTGCTTCTCTTTATTCCAGCCCTAACATGCCTTTAGTTTTCCAGGCACTTCATACTCTTTCTAGCCTCAAGGCCTTTTGCTACCTGCTACGTCGGAATCTTCCCTCTGCCCGCTTCACGCACCCCACGCCCAACTGTCACCACTCTCTCCAAACTAATATTGGTCCTGCCCTTCAAATTTGAAGTGGTGGCCCTGTTAAGCATTTCCATACAGTGCTTTGGTTTTCCATCGAGACATTGGTTATACTTGTGAAAATTAGTTCATAGGCTGCTCTCCTCGCCAGACTCTAAGCTACATGTGGGCAGCCTTCATGTCTGTTGTGTTTATTTTTGAAACTACAGAGGCTTACACAAAGTAGGAACTCCAATATCAATTGGATGGTTCTGTACTTTATGGTGGTGACATGCTTTTCTCTACCATTAAAATGAGAGCTTCTCTAGAAAAGGGACTAAGTTTAAGTCATTTTTCTATTTTTGGCACCTGGCCTGGTGCCTGGAAGACAGAATGTTTTCAATAAATTTCTTTAAAATTGTTAAGGATTTTATTTGTATCTTTGTTTACTTTTGCCTAGATGAAAGCCTGGGATAGAAATTTATGATAAAGGATAGATTTTGGTGAAAATATAAAAATAGATTTGTTCTCGTCATTAGAGCCCAAATTTAAAATATCTGTAAAATAAAAATAAACCAGAATAACAGGGAATGTTTAACAGAATCAAGGCACCCCAGACAGCTGGATATGCTTCTAAAAAAGCAGAAGGTAACAGTAAATGAACTAACAGTTTAAAAGTCAGTTTTCAAATTGCCAAAAGACCATTTCAAATACAGCTCTTGATAGTCATCGTCTATAAAGAAACTGGAGTATTTGTGGGGTGGTGATTCTGCGAGTTCACTATTTCTAAAGGCAGAAAAACCCCGAGGACACATGCACGGCGACAGCTCCTTGGGACTGTGGCGATGACCAGACTTCAAGTTATGGAAGTGACTGGAACTTCGTGTGGCATACGTCTCTTCCTGAGGATGCTACTCAGCTTTTTAAACTCTTATAATGTTTTGTTCTTTCAGTGACTAGTCTGAAGCAGACTAGTTGTTCCTTCCATAATATTGAAAATTGGTTTCCTGGTAACTTGCTGTTGCTACTTCTGGACAATTATGTAAGATAAGGGGAACGTGCAACTATTTCTCTAGGGAAGGTGGAAATGTCTCTTGTCTCTTCCCAATATCCCCAATGTACAGAGCTGGTCACAAGGGGAAATTTTGCACTGGACCATATTACCTCCTTAGAAGGAAAGAGGGTGTGATCCCAACCATTTTCCTTGAAGATTAAATGGATTTTTGATATCATTAATGGATTGGGATCATTAATGGTTACGGACCTTAACCTCAGTTAAGGTCTCTTGGCAGTAAAAGGAACCAAAAAAGGGCTCCCTCTTAGGGAAAGGATGTCTAGACTAGTGATAAAACCTCAAAGTTAGGGCTTGGGGTTCTGGCACAGAGTGGCTAAGGCTAGAGGCATCTCCTGATGTAAATATGACAGTGTTTGTTTGGTAAATGGCTTGCCCCTTGGAGAGACCGAGATCATCCTCACCTGAATCATCAAGGCCCTGGCCCAGTAAGGCCATAATCACAGCAATAGGTACTTGTGCACCAAACTTCACAGGTTTTCACTGAGATATTGTGAAACCCACAGCCCATCTCTGGTGGATCAGAGTCCCCCTCTCTCTTGCCACCTGGGGTTTCCAAGAAGCACTGGGCTTTTTGTTCTAGATTGATTCCTGAGATTCTGGGTTACACAAAGAGAAAAGCCTCAAGGGAAAGAAAAGTGAAAGTTATAGTGATTAAGTTTTTTTTCTTTTTTACAATGTTGCTTTTTTCAATACTCCAGGCTGATGAATGGACCATTTTGACCACAGTGGCAAAGAATGAATTATTGTCACTGTAACAGTTTCTCATTACTACCATAACAAATTAACACAAACACAGTGGCTTAAAACAATACAAATTCATCATTCTATAGTTCTGGAAGTCAGAAGTCCAAAACGGATCTTACTGGGCTAAAATTAAAGTTTGTTGAAGTTGTGTTGCTTCTAGAGGCTCTAGGGGAAAATCTGTTTTGTTGCCTTTTTCAGGTTTTGGAAGCTGTCTACATTCCTTGCCTGGTGGCCTCTTCCTCCAATCTTCAAAGCCAGCAGTGTAGCATCTTCAAAATCTCCCTTTTCCTCATCCCTACGTCTCTCCTCCTTTCTCTGTTTCCAGGGTCGCATTTCCTTCTCTTTTTAATATGAGCCTCATGCCTCCCTCTTATCAGGACCCTTGTGATTACATTGGACCCACCCAGAAAATCAAGATAGTCTCTCCATCTCAAGGTCTGTATCCTTGATCACATCTACAAAGTCCCTTTTGCCATATAAGGTAACCTATTCACAGGTTGCAGGGACTAAGATATAGATGCCTTGGTGGAGGTGCATTATTCTGTCTACCGTAGGCACCCTTCATCATCTTAGGAATGAATGACATCATCTTAGCAGACGGTAGGGCTCTTTAAAAGGGTACTCACTGGTTAAGAAAGGGAAAAGGAGAATAAGACTTAAACGTGAAATATCATTAGTGCAATGGACAAGACTTGGTAACTTTGGATTCTGGTTTGGATAGATGGCATGGATATAAGTTGAGGCCAGAATTGAGGCCAGAAATGCATGAGAAGGCTTCAGAAAAAAATATATGATTTTAGATATTTTCAGTTTGAGAGATAATATGGCATAAATTAATCCCATACCAGATACAAAGCAAACATCCTTACAATATATTTTGGCAAGGTTTGGGCTATATACTGTTATACATTACAAGCTGACATAGTTCAGAAAAAGATCACGGCATTTAAGATACTGCAATGTAGATAACTGATATGTCAATTCACTTCTCAACTCTTTTTTGATTCCACACCAACCAAGACACAGAAGTAATTTTTCACCCATTTTCATAAGAAACACAAACACAATAGGCCTAATGTGATTTTTACAATTTTTCCTGAAGATTTGTGGAGGTGTGGAGAGCAGTCACAGTGCACAGAGCTCTACCGTGCCCCTCCCATTTTTGCAAAGTTACTCCTCTATTATTTGAAGTCATGATCCAACCAACTCTCAAGCTCTGGAAATTTGCCCCAGAGCAGATCTACCCTGAAGCCAGTGACAGTTAAGCTTCAGGCCCCGCTTCCACACTCCCCAAGAGTTCTGGGAGTCACTAGGAATTATAGAGTATTCTAGGTAGATCAGGAAACCAGGTGGCAAAATGAAGCAGTAATTTTTAGTAATTTTTCTGTGGCTTCTATTCTCATTCTAGTTAGTCACTTTTGAATCTGATTTTGAATTAATAATTTTATATTCTCTCAAAAAGGGCCCTCCAAATTCCATCAGCTTCAAGCTTTACAAAACCTATCTATTTTGCCAAAAGTGATTTATGAAAGTACTTATGAAACAAAGATGGCCCTCCCCCAGGAGGACTTTTCATACAAGACTCCTAGATAACAATATTTTTTTCATATAATTATGTATAATTAATTTTCCTGTACCTGTACCTTGTTGGCCAAAGTCGTCCATGTCCAATTCATTTTGTGTCCTTGGTGCTCAAAAAGTTATCAGGTGTTCAGTCATAATTTTATAAAAATGTTTTGAATTGTATAAAGATGTATTTTCTAAAAATTGTTAGGTAAAGGGATGGATGAATTTAAATTAATTCTTACACATGATTTGATCTAATGGATAAAATTAGGAACCGAGCATCAGCATTCACTGTGCACTTGCATTCGCCATAATGTTCCAGGAGGGAACAAGATTAGAGGGGCATCGCCAAGGTTGCAGAACAAGCGTTCTCAGCAGACCCTCATTTGTGCCTCCTCCTTGCTAAGAGGCACCTGGTGAAAGTTCTCCACATTCTCCATTGTCTGGCTGCTCTTCCAGTGACCAGAAGGGACAACTTAAGGTGGAACTTGGTTCTGACCTCAGGGCAAGTCAGGGGCTCCAGTCCAGCTTTATTAGCAATAGCTAATATTTTGATCTCCCATCTACCTCCTGTATCTATTTACCTAGTTTTCATAGCTTATAGTGGGGAAGGGCATGTTTAGTTATCACCCTTAACCCAAAACAATTCCTTCTGAAACACAGCATCTTATGCTCTGGTGTTTGCTCTGCTAAGAAATTCCTGCTCTGAAAGTTCCAGAGAAAGATTTGCCCAAATTTGAACGAATTTCAGGAAAAAAAACCCCAAAAAACAAAAATCCCTCCAAGGTTAAGAGGTGCCTTCTGACTAATAGCAGAATGAACGGGAAGGCAAGGAAAACAGGCCTCTGAGATTTAGGCCAAAGGGAAATGAAGAGAAGGATGGCGGAGCAGCCCAGAGGAGGATCAGGCAATGGAAAACGCAAGAAAAATTAGTGGGAGGACAGAACAGAACTGAGGGCCTGGAGGATCACGGGAGAAAGAATGAAAGGAAGCAGATGCAAGATTCTAGAGCCCAGAGAAATGGCCAGGCCCCCTGAGGGTGAGGAGGGAGGGCAAGTCAAAGGGTAGAAGCGCAAGGAGAAAGGTTTGAAGGATTGTGCACTGCTGGGGGTGGGGACACAAATGTATTGGTTGTGTTAATGTTTTTTGTTAATGTTTTTCATCTAGTTCTTTTACAATTTTAGTTTAGAATTTCTTTAAATAGCTGTAAAGCAGGACCATTAGCTGGGAGTTATTATAAATCAAAAACAAAACAAAACCATTCCTAACAAGTAGGAGTTCTCATACCCCTAATCAGAAAGGCCTGTGTCGGGTTTCCAAATCCTGTCCCTAGAGACTATGAGAAGTTTTTAATGATAGCGTTTCCATAAAAGCCTGATTTAATACAATCACCACCCAGACCAAATGTGGGGGAAATCAAAAAACTGCTTTCAAATCCAAATCCTTCTTTGAAATTTAAAATTATACTCTAGGATGATGGTTAATATAAATTCTAAAGCAAGGGAACAAACTAAAAGAAGCAGCACAAGGAATTTTTTTTTTCAAAAGCAGGGTAGGAAAAAGGACAGGCCAGAGTTTGATTACATCTACTCCTGAAACACAACAGGCCTCATAAGCATTTGAGATCTGAGCCCAGTGGTTACGAGCCTTGGAAACTCATTTTAAACAAATTACCTGGAGAAACACCTTATACAATTAAGTGTTCAGGACAGTTGTACATCCCCAGTTTAGCCATGCATTCAAAGTACCCAAACTCAACCCTCCGTAGTCACTAAAATGGTACAAGTCCCAGAAAATCCACTGCCAATCACAATGGCCATCGATTCTGGTAGTTTATGTGATGACAAACATTAGTTTTAATGGCATAGCCTTCCTTTGATATCTGTTTAAAATTCTGCAGTTGGGAGATGTTTATGTTCACATGAAAATGTAAGCAAACCATCTTATGGTAAACAACTCTCCAGGAAAAACAAATTCCATCTTTTTACACAGAAAAAGGCAACAGCAAAATGAACCTTATGCTTTTGGTTCATGACATTGTAAAGTTATCTGGAAGTTCTTTACCACTGCCCTAAGAAATCATTTCATTTGGATTATTTCAGGGTATATCACTCCCATAAAGCTGCTCTGGGCAGCTGCATCTTTAATGAGGCTGATTAGATAACAGGAACAAATACTCTCTAGATTGAAAGCTGTCTCAACGAATGTGGAACAACTGTATTTATTTAATTTAATTCAACCAATGGGTTTATTTATACCCCTCCTTCTTCCAGAAAGGATTTAAGGCAGCTTAGCTAGCGTGAAGGTCTGAAGGTATAGGGACTCCTGAAAGCCTCAGATTAATATCTAGAACATATAACATGTCCAGATAGTTTTCAATTATCAATGCGTTAATCTAAGCTTGGAAAGAGCTTTTAAACAGCAGTGAAACATCAACTAGCTTCGAACTTGCATTTTTAGTAAGCTATTTTGTCATTTGGAGGCCTGCACAATAAACCTTTTGTTCCTTTTTTTTAAAAAAAGAGAAAGAAAGAAAAGCAACCTTCTGGTATTGCTTTTGTTCATCTTATCATCTTATCATTCAGCAGCCTATTCAGGATCACATGTGGGAAAGTATGTGTGTAAAACTGAGCCCTATACTCAGGGCAGGGATTCCTTGGAAAATCATCCTTCTTAAATGGGTATCTATGTAAGAAACAAAAGAGAAATTCTACTTTTAGGCTGAAGTTGGTATTTTAAGTCCATATGTTGAAAATCTAATGTTTAAAGTTAAGAAAATGGAAAGCAGACCAACTATGTGGATGTTTTCACACTCCATTTTCATGACAACAGTCTGCTTAACCGAGGCTATTAGTGGATTCTTGCGCTAAGGAGACAGTAGCTCTTTAAGACAATCTGCTCTGTCTCAATATCTCTTTGTTTTTGAGATTAAAGGGTGACAAAGAGATATTTTTTCTACTGAATTATGCCAATATTACATGAATATTATGGGGATAAGAATAGTCACTAAGTTCCCTAAATATATCAATGTGTATGATTTGAGGATCCATGACAGAATCGAAAAAAAATTATTGAGTTCTGATCTCAACACTGAAACAGACTCATTTTGGAATCCTGATAACTGGAGTAACCCAATTTATACCCAGATTCCATCTGGGAGATTCAGTGGAACCAAACATCTTACAACTGAAGAATATTTGTTATAAATAGCATTTACAGATGTGACAAAAAATTGGTCAGACGCTACTGGACATTTAGAAACCTCACTGGGTTTTCCACTAAATTTGGCGACAGCTGATTAATTAAAAAGTCCATTCTACAACTACCACAATTTTCCCTTGAACAATTTCATAGCTATTGCTTCACTGAAAAGAAAAATGAATTAATTATGATCTCAATAACATGTGAATAACTATTACGAACACTTTAATTTCTACAGGGTTTATTCCTATCCTATACCACTGAGCTTGGCCATGGCCCAGGGTTTCAATACTAAGGAGGAAGAGAGGAATGGCTATTGGGAAGCAAGTAGTGGACTCCAACCTCTAAGCTACCCAAACATATCTAGGTACTCATTCCCATGCATGGAACAAGTTTCATCTGTTTACTACACCTTGCTCAAAGCCTAGAATCTCTGTGTACTTTCCTCTCTGTTGGGTTCAGATGTGGCTGTTACAAAACTAAAAGATAAGTTATTACTCCCATCAAACCAAATATAAAATGGTAGTGGAGGGAATAGGGAAACTGCAATAAAGAACTCTGGGGGAAGAACAAAAAGGGGATACACAGCTGTTACAGTTCCTCAGCAATGAGCAAATTCTGCAGGGCAGAAACAGCACACCCGTGACAGGACCGTGGCAATGGGGTTGAGTGTTGACCCAGCTGACAGCCCATGGTTCTAATCCCTGAGGGTGTTCCTTTTATGCATTGTCCCCTAAGACTCCAACACTGGTTACTCCAGAAAGTTTTTCTTTGTCCATTATCTACCGCAACTACAGCTGAGGTAGACATTGTAGGCTATTTCCTTCCTTGGTGTCTTAGCTTGGGGTGCCATTACAAAATATCATAGACTGGGTAGTTTACACAACATATACTTCTCACATTTCTGGAGGCTGGCAAGTCCAAGATCAAGATGCCAGCATGGTCAGTTTCTGGTGAGGGCTCTTCCTGGCTTACAGATGGCGCCCTTCCAGCTATGTTCTCACAGGGTGGTGGTGGGGGGCAAGAGGGCTAGGGGACAAGGGGAGCTTCCTCTTCTTATAAGGACACTATCCTGTTATGGGGACCTTACCCTCATCTAAACCCAGTCATCTCCCAGACTTCCCTGATGGTCCAGCGGTTTGGACTCCACTCTTCCACTGCAGGGGGCACAGGTTCGATCCCTGGTCAGGGAACTAGGATCCCGCATGCCGCATGGTGTGGCCAAAATAAATCATTAAAAAAAATTTTTTTTAATTAAAAGAAACCTAGTCACCTCCCAAAGGCCCCACCTCCAAATAACATCATGCTGGATGTTAGGGCTTCAACATATTAGCTTTGAGGGGGCATGAACATTCAGCCTATAACACTTGAGGTTACCTAGCTTCAGCAGCCCACTCCCAGGTGGCCTGGGTTTAGGGGTCTGGAAGTTTACTTAAGGAGTTTTACAGGCACAAGCTATTTCAGATAGGCTCAGGGTTTCTTTGGCTGTACAGTTCTCTTAAAAGCTTAGTAGACTTCCTATCCATTTGCTGTTGGTAAGTTTCTGTGCAGGTAGCCACAGTCAAATATTGTATCTAGACATAGTTTTTAAGTCCAGAGATGTTCTTTCACCTAGCCTTTGTGCTCTGTCATTCCCAAATCCTCAAAAGAAGGGCAGGTACCTTGAATCCATTTGAAACAAAGGTCTCAAGTCAGAAGACAGCAACCTAAATCCCACCTTGCTGGGGGCCCACCACGTGAGTGTGGCAATCTCCTGCTCAGGATGCTACTAGCTAAACTGCTTTAGCCTGGGATGTAGAAGTAGTTGGCTTCCATCCCAACAAAACTTCGAATTACTGGACTCTAAAGGACCTAAATTGCAGACTTCAGGTAGAGAAGAGCTACCTGAATGATGCATCATTTCTCTTTAACTCTTCTGCAGATTGGTCAACTCCAGGCTGAGGTCATCTCTTGCTGATACAGCAGGCAACACATACTGGTATACTGGCAACACTGGTTGCCAATTATCAGTCCTCAAGTGACATGTTTCCTTTCAGGGAAAGTTGGAAATCAGATGTGTCACTTGCAGGTCTGCCCAGTGAGTTTCTCTTTGCCATTTTCCTCCAGGACTACCCCTGCAACCACTGCAGTCCCCTTCCAGCTGCCACCAACCCATAGTGTGTACAGTTATCTGGAAACCAGACTCAATATTTTCTTCTCCACCAGCCAACTTGTCATGGAGAGTACCTGAAGAATCCTTAGGAGTAGGTTAAGGTAGAGCTGGTGGGAAAGGAAGAGTAGGAACCTTAGGGGTGTGAGTCTCCTACTCATTCACTTACTCAAGTAAGGACGCCTTTGCACTCTCCTTACATGAATTATCAAATCAACTTGCTGCTGGAATGCTAATTGGCCTGCTTGGCTTTATAGCCCACACCTGTGCTGTCCAATATGGCAGTCACTAGCCACATATGGCTCCTGAGCATTTGAACGTGGCTTATCTGAACTGAGCTGTGATAGGGGTGTGAAATACACATCATAGCTTGAAAACTTAGTACAAAAAATGTAAACTATCTCAATAAATTTTATGAGTACTTTTACTTGAGGGATTTGATGAAGTTTTGAATTCAGCCTACATTGTAATTCAGCAACCCACTGATCAGTCTCACCACTGATACTTGGCTGCTAGAGATAGGAGATTGTTTGAAGGCAATCACTGAAACACCATGGTTTATTAACCAGGACTTGAATAGTGAATTTAAAGCTTTGCACCTGACATTTTTTAAAGCCCTTTAGTACAAGAAGCCAACACACCAGCTTTCTATTATTGGTTATAAAGTAGTCATAAATAGAACAAGTGCTAGAGTCCTATCACTTAGGGACTCTGCTGGCAGCATTAGTTTTGTGGAAACAAATGCACTGAAATAATAGTGAAAAACAAATTCTTCATCCAGATCCCTGATCAGTTTTAAAGCAGCAGTCCTGGGAGTAATGTGATTCCCATCATACTCCATGATTTTAGCAGCTTCCAATTATCTGAGATGATATCCTTTTCTTTCTTTCTTTTTTCTCCATACGAATATCTATGCAAATGTAATTTGGAAAATTTAAGTGGTCACCGGAGGATCTAGGATTATAATGGTCTCATTCTCCTTTATTCAGAAAGGGTAGTTTTGTTTTTGGCTTTGGTGTATGTGTGTGTGTATATATATATATATATATATATATATATATATATATATATATATATATCTATCTCAGGCTGAACAAGCCAAGCAAAATATAAACCACACACATCCAATGCTCAAATGTATTTCCTCGTTCTCATATAGGAAGAGAGTCATTATTATAAATAAGATATTGACTGGACTACCAGCACTGCAATTTTTGGAGAAAATATCATCAGAAATGTAGAGCCAAGAAAAGGTCAAGTTTCCATTTTATCCATCATCAGAAAAATCACTTCTGTGGAACAGAACACCTAAAATCATTGGTTCTAAAACTTCAGCTGACATCCTGTCATCTGGTGGGGGTTGGGGGAAAGGGAGAGACTTGTTAAAACACCATCGGCTGAGCCTTAATCCCAGAGCTTCTGATTCAGCAAGTCTGAGGGGGGACCCAAGAGTTTGCATTTGTAACACGTTTATAGGTGACGCTGATCCTACTGTTCTGGAGAACCCCACTTTGAGAACCACATCCTTAAGGTATCATTGGAAAGGAAAATGTGCTTCACCTGATCAGTTCAATGCCTGCAGCTGAAATACTTCTGGGGGAGGGAGGATCAATTTGCAATCAGCTTGAGATCCAGAACCCTAACCCATCCACCTCCCAGATCACCGTTTCGGGGGCGGCGGGGGTGGGGGGGTGGGGGTGGCCAAGTTGAGATACGGGAGATACTGTTTCAAACAACTATAAATAAGTGCAGCTTATTCATCACTCTTTTGGAGGAAATAGGTTTGAAATAAGATTCTCCTCAGCAATCTTCACAGATAAAGAGCCAGGAAACACTGCATGACCTCCCACACTGACAGAAATCTTAGTTTTGTTGCTCTTCCCAGTAGTAGAATCTAAGAATCACCGGCAGAACCCCCTCAAAGATTCCAGTGATGGCACTGATAAGACTGAGTCCTGGTGCTAAGGTGAAGTCAAGCAGGACAGTTTCCTGTCCAGAGGAAAAGAATCCCCGAGTCACAAGAATATGACAGTGATTTAGGTGTAGTTTCTGAGTGCCTGCTGTATTCCCTGCCTCTAAGAGTACTCTATGCATCGCACACAGGGCCTTGTATGTAGCAGGGCCTTAATAAACACTGAATTAATTCGTTAATTAATTTGATTTAATTAATGTCACAGTGTTTGCTATATGATGTCACACAAGCCTGATGAACTTGATGAGTTAAAGTCTATGCTTTAGCAATATTTACCTCAACTTCTACGCTTTGTATCAGCATCAGTTACTTTGAGAGGAAGGCACAAATTGTGGCATCTGCCCAGCTCACAGAAACTGTTCCAATGGCTACCTCCAATTCATTCACTTTCCATCTTCTTAGTCAGTGTGGGCAAGACCAATCAGTACATCCCATTTTCCTGGCCACAGGAAACAGCACTCAGGTGACCCACCAGGGCCAGTAAGAGTCTTCTCTAGGGTATTTGAAACTGAAATTCCAAAAGATAAATTATTTTTCCTTTCTAGTCACATAGTTTGTAGCATGTTACCCAGGTTGATACCAACTAGGCAAGTAGATAAGTGAGTCAGGAGTTAAAAGAAGAAAGAAAGTTTCCAGCAAAAGGTAAAAAGACAAAAAATTATGAGTGTGATTAGAGACTCATCCCCAAACCTGCTTTTCTTCCTGGGTTCAGATCTGGACTAAAATTTCCGACCACCTTTGCAATTTAATCTAATCATATGACAATTCTAGCCATACATATGAATGAAAATGATAGATACAATTCCAGGCCTGGCCCATAAAAATCTATTGTGCCTGAGCCTTCACACTCTTTCATCTTTTTCTAGCTTCTTACAAACAAATATGACAACTTTAAAAGCTGTGTTAAGTTAAAGAGAGCAGAACCACAAAATGGAAGGAGCCTAAATCTCCACTCTGAGGAGTGCTATCCACTGATCAAGAACACCCACTCTGGGGCTTCCCCGGTGGCGCAGTGGTTGAGAGTCTGCCTGCCGATGCAGGGGACACGGGTTCGTGTCCCGGTCCGGGAAGATCCCACATGCCGCGGAGCGGCTGGGCCTGTGAGCCATGGCCGCTGAGCCGCAAAAAAAAAAAAGAAAGAACACCCACTCTGGACTTTCTGTCCGTTAGAAATAGATGTCTACCAGCCTTAACTAGAATTTGTTATAGCAGCTAGCATTATCTTAACTAATAAAGAAATTATTTAATATATAAATGCCATTTAAAACATGAGGTTATATGATATTTCCTAAGGAGTGGGTTTAGATAGAACAGAGAAGTGGTTTGAAGCCTAATCCCTGAGGCACTTCAACATTTAAAAAGAAGGAAAAAGAAAAAAATTAGTAAAGAAATCTGAGAATAACCATCTCAATGAGTAGGAGAAAAATTAAGCAGGCTGTGATGTTCTAGAACTAATGTAAAGAAAATGTTAGAGAAGGGATGGTTGATGCACTATATGGAGTTCCTGAGACCCTTTGTTTCTACACGTCTTTCTTCAATTTTATAGGATGCTTCTATATTCTTCCAATAAATTTCCTACTTTCTTAAAGTAACTTGAGTTAACCTTCTGTCAACCAAGAGTCCCTGACTATGGTAGGTACCCTCTAAGATGGCCAGCAGTGATTCCTGCCCATTGGTATGCATGCCCTTGTATCATCTCCTCCCTTTAAGTATGGGCTGGACTTATTGGTTCACTTTTAATGAACAGATTGTAGCAGAACTGACAGAATGTCCTTCCGAAATTAGGTTATAAAAAAATATGGCTTTCATCTTGGGTGTACTTTCTCATGCTCTCTCTCGGATCAGTCATCCTGGAGAAAGTCATTGTTATGTTATGAGACAGCCCTGTGTAGAGGTTCATGTGGTGTGGGACCCAGACCTGCCAACACCACACGACTGAGCTTGGAAGTAGATCCCCCATCCCAGCTGAGACTTTAGATGAAACTTCAGTCCCAGCCAACAACTTGAGTGAAACCTCATTAAAAAATCTTGAGCCAAATCACGAGCTAAGCCACGTCTAGGTTCATGACCTATAGAAATTGTGAGATAAATATTGTTTTCAGCCATTAGGTTTTTGAGGTAATTTGTTATGCAGCCATAGATAATTAATGCATTGACCAATACACTTGTGAGTACAGAGATGATCATTCCTATTAAATATGCCAAAGTAGTAAACAGCCTAAGAATATTCTTATTCTTATTTATGCCTCACCTAAACATCATACTATAGATTAAAAATCTGAGGCTCCCAAAAGCAAGGTAATTTGCAGCTACCAAGTGGCAAGCTGTAGAACCAAATTTACCTCATCTCTTTCTAATTACAAGATGTGTTTAGAGAGACCATGAGAGGAACTTTATGGTTGGTGAAGGGTTCATAAGTAGTAGGAGAAATATCTGAAATGATAGGTTGGCATCAGACTGAGGAAGGCCAATCTGAATATGAGGCTAAGGAATTTGTGCTAAATTAGATAATAGGAATAAATATTTTTTTAGTAAAGGGATGATATGACTGAAATGTTGGCTTTGAAGACATGTGGTGTCTGTTTACAACGTGGAGACTAAAAGAAGAGACACCTGGTTTCAGCAAATGGAAAGAAAGAGAGGAATGAGAGAAATCCCTCCAAAGAAGAATCAACAGGACTTGGTGACTAATTTACCACAGACTGGGGGAAGGGAGGCAATGAAGTGGATGCCTACATGATAAGGAGAATGGTGCCACCATAAACAGAGATTGGGAGGTCAAGAGGACAGAATTTGAGAGAAGTGTGTAAGAAGAAAGGGAAGTTGAATTTCAACTACATGGTTGCATTAGAAGTAACAACATCGAACGTGAATGTGTAATTAGAAATTAAGAGAGGTCTTGGCCAAAGGCAGTGATGAGATTCCTCTGCACTGAGGCGATTAAAATCTTTGGAGTCCATGAGGTTCCAAGGCAAGATGAAGAAAAGCAGTGTAGTAGACACAGTGGGTTCCCAACCACTACCCCCCACTTCGACCTTCCTAACTGAATTCTTATTTGGTTCCCTTATCACCCTACCTCCTCTCAGCCATGAGCTTCACTCCAAGTTGTACCCAGATCCAGAAGGTGGATCCTCATTAGTCTAAGCTTATAATGGTCATTCCCATCTCTGTTAGGAATGTGCATGGGATACAAATCTAGGCAATGAGATTGGACAAGTCCATTGGGAAGCTCCTAAAGTGACTGAGAGGAGATGGCCTCTTGTTTTCCTCTGGAAGTTGTTCTGTCTCTGTCTTGACATGAAACCTGGAACTACTCTGCCATCTTGGGTCCCCGGAGAGTCAGGCTTCACTGGGCACAAGCACCCTGTGATACAACCAGAAATCAAACCTTGGGAAATTACTCCGATTCAGAGATCTGAAAGAGGAAACAAAACCAATGAAACACAGAGAAAGATTGGTCAGATTCTAGGAAGACAAAGAAAATCAAGTTAGGCTCTGAAACCAAGGTATCAGGGAATTGAAAAGAAGACAGATTTTGACAGGGCTTAGGCTGGGCCGGGCTGAAACATCCCAGTAGAGACACAGTGAGCTAGACCTGGGAGGGAACACTGGGAGACAATCATCCTTTTGGGACCAGCACTTCAAAGAGCTACACTTGACAGAATTCCTGAGATGATTCTGGGATCAGCAAAAGGATGTTTCTGAACTCTTAAATACATTATGTTTTGAAAAAGTAACATTCCTATCGGCCAGGCAAGTCATTCAAAAACCAGCCTCAATACAGCTATTATTCAGGTTCACCCTGTCAGTGTGAAAATATGGGATGAAATGGACTTTGCTACTTGAAATTAAGTGTGATCACACTCAGCAGCCTCGGGAAGCTCTCCAATTCAGACCTCAATTATGAGCGGCTTTGAGCCATGGGGAGCTGGGAGCAACATTCAGAAAAAGAGAAGAGTTTCTTGCTCTGGGATTTTTCCTGTTTGCAGCCTGAATCCCAAGTGAATGTTCTTTCCCTTCCATCACTCTTTTTTCCTGCTTTCAGCATATTCCTCTCTCTTTTCCCTCACAGTTCTCTCTCCCTTAGAGAGAGCATCTGGACTCTTGGGTGAGAGTCGCATGTGACTTCACTGAGCTGTTGGAATTAACTAAAACTTATTCTTTCCCAATAAATCTCCCCTGAGCCTCCACACAGCAGCTGTGAATTCCCAGCATGGGATGTGGCTGAGGTACTAGAAAAAGCTGGCTGTGTTCCTCAACCTTGTCCATCCTTGGTCCCAAAGAATCAGCAGACGTTGACACTAACGCAATCAAAGAAAACTATATAGCTCTCTAAACACAACTCTCTACCTAACCTGCCCTGAAGATTTGGTACCTAGACTTCCCAGAAGTTTGGTCTGAGTTTACTTTGAGAAAAGGCAAAGCCACAGCTATAAGGCAAGATTCAAGACTTCAGGAAATGCAAATAAAATTACCGAGGGTTGTTCAGGCAGTGGCTCATCAGAAGGGGAAATAATATTTGATTGTAGAGTTGGGACACAGCCATTCTTTTTATGCACTTGTGGGCGTTCACTTATTTCTCCAGCTTTTACTCCAGGGTGGGGAGGTGGGGCTGAGGATGGAAGGTGTACAGAGAGTTACAGTGAACGTGTAAATCATTTGCTGGCTAACGATGCCTACACTCTGCCAAAACTGTATTTATTTGTTAAAAATATAGTTCATTGTGTTGTAGCAAAACTAAATCCCTCCCCAGTCCCCACCGAGACAGGGTGATTGGGTTTCAGGGTGAGGTGCCAGCTAGTGTTTTCGGGGGCATTAATGTGCCAGCTGCTCCTGCAGCATTCATTTTATTTCCAGTCCCCAGGCTGGTTTTACACTTTGCTTTTGTGTAAGGGAATCAGGATTAGTGGGTCTTTTGTTAGTGAGGGGGCGAGGGCAAGCAGCATCGCCTTTGAGCTCCATACACAGCGGCAGCCTAGCAGGCAAGCCTCAAAGCTTTGATTTATTTCTCACGCGCTGACTTTTTCAAAAAAGAAAGGATCCATCGCATCGGGCTGCTCTGTTGGAAGCTTGTATGGCAGTGGATTGGGGTGACTGGCGCTTCCAGAATGCAGTTCGCAGCCACCAAGCCAGGGTCACATTGGAGCTTTGTGCAGATAAAACGCTCCCAACCTGGTAAGAAGAAATGCCCCTGTAGGAAGAAATGCTCCTTTATTACATGGTGAAAGGCGTTATCGGGTGGTCCTTGTCTGAGAGCTGAACAGAGCATATGGATTCCTACTTGCTTCTTTGAAGGAGCTAACATTATTTTTACCCACTTGGAAATGCTGAACTGCTACCAGTGTTCAAAGTCCCCCTCATTGGCTGGCTTGTCCAAGTGCAGTGACCTGCTAGAACAATGCCAGCGAGCTTCTCCTCCACTGAGCAAATCGCCCAGCCTCCGAAAGAAAGTGGCCTCTTTTATGAAGCAACTCCTCTTAAGATGAAATTGTGAAACACATATACACACGCACACACGTACACATTCACACACACACACACATCCCACAACGTAGTTTTTTGGTTGTTTTTAAGACTGGGAACAAAATTACTAAGCAAAATTTCCCAATGAACACGTCTCTCTTTTATTTTTAAGGACAGAGAAAGGCAAAGTGAAAAAGGAGCCTCCCTTATCCTCCTTCCCTTCCCCCTCACAGCCCAGACTCAAAACACTCATTCTGAGGATGGAGCAGAGGTGGAGAAGGTCAAGAAAATGAGGCCTTGTCTATTTACTGGCTCTGTAAGGAACTATTGTGGCACAGCAGCTGTTCTTACTCCTTAGGAAGCTCTGCTTGCAGTAGACAGGGGAAGGGAGTGTGTGACACTGGCGGGCAGGGGGCGTGGGGAGTAACATCTAATCTTTTCTGCACCTCAAGAAAGATGGGCTTTGTTTCTCAAAAAGAGCAGAGATCCTGTTTCTGTTATCAGAAACTGGTTTTAACCAAACACAATTGGATAGTGTGTGTGTGTGTGTGTGTGTGTGTGTGTGTGTGTGTGTGTGTATGTGTGTGAGTGGTAGGGGGATGGATAGAGGAGAGAGAGACAGAGAGAACAAAGTCACAATCTACTCAACCTCTCATTCTGCATTTTTTTAATGCAGAAAAAATTGAAAAATTTCAGCCAAATGAAAAGCAGTAAACTGGTTAAGAAAGACTTTATGACTAAGAGAGGACTGCAATGGAAAATATGTAAAAAGAGAAGTTAAACCAGCTGGCTTATTGGCTTTTCCCCCCTTTTCACTTTTTTTTTTCTTTAGTTTAAATGAGGGGAAAATGTACTGAGTAAATATCCATTGTTTTTCCTAGTATTTAGCCCTAACAAAATTCTTCACAGGACTTAGTTTCGTGGATTTCTGGGGATTAGGTGTGAACGTGACATTTCACCCCTGGGTCACAGGCCACTTCCTGCCCCATATCGTAAGTAAAACTTCTCGCTATCCCCTGGGTCTCCTGTGTCCAGGAACCAGGGTAGGAGTGGGGAATGGAGGATGGGGGGAGCTCAATGACAATCACTCCTCACATGATTCTGTTGTAGGAATACTTCTCTTCCCATTCTTGTATCATATTCAGGAATCTCAAAACTCTATTACAAAGTACATAGTAATTAATATTTCCAGCTTATTAATTCATTCATGCACTCAATAAACATCATTTAAGCACTGTCTAGGTACTGTGCCTTGTGTTAACTGCTGGGGAAACAAAGATAACTAAAATATATTCCCTGACTTATATGTCCTCAAATAAGCAGGAGAGACACGATATCCAGACCAATAATTACAGTAAGTTCTAGAACATGGAGGGCAAGGAGGGCACCCAGGAAGTAGTGATACTGGAACTGAGTTTTTTGAGCTAACTAGGAGCATACCAGAAGACCAAGGAGAGGAAGAGCAGTCCAAACAGAGGGAATGGCCATGGAAAACCCTTGTTTTCTCCACGGGTAAGGTGGGAAGTCTGCAAAAGTGTACTCTGATTTGGGTTCTAGGAACTGAGGATGAAAAACGGAGTGAAATGGGATAGGACTGGCCCATGGAGTTCAGAGTTTGAAACCAAGGAGCCCCCAAAGGCAGTATTCAGGAATAAAGGCATGATTAAACGCAGTGGAAAATAAAACCCATACACAATCCTAACGGGACCAAGTAGGAAGGCAAAAACCAGCAACAGCAAAGTGGGAACTGGAGGAAGCACAGGTTTGGGGCTGGGGTAGGAGGGAGAGCCTGGAGAGAAGCACAGAGCTATAGGGGATTTTTAGAGGCAGCCTAAGGGCATGTCTGGAGTGAGGGAGGGCAGTGTTAAAGGCACAGAACCTGTTCAGGCAGGTATGGAAGCAAGACAAAGCGTATCATTGTGAGGGAGTTAAGGTCAGTCATCATGACTGATGTCCAGACGATTGAAGAGGATGGTAGAGAAGAGGCAGTCAGGGCCTCCATGATGAGGAAGTACCCTCAGGGGACTGAACATCATCCTCCCAGCTGGGATTTCCCACAGGGTGGCATGGGCACCACTGGCAGTTATCAATGTGTTGATTCATGGTTTACAAACAATATTTTAAAGATTTTTAGGAAGTTCCTTAAAAAAAACTAAAAATAGAGCTACCGTATGATCCTGCAATCCCGCTCCTGGGCGTATATCCGGAGAAAACCATAATTCAAAAAGATACATTCACCCCAATGTTCATTGCAGCACTATTTACAATAGCCAAGACTTGGAAGCAACCTAAATGTCCAACAACAGATGAATGGATAAAGAATATGTGGTATACTTATACAATGAATATTACTCAGCCATAAAAAAGAATGAAATAATGCCATTTGCAGCAACAGGAATGGACCTAGAGATTATCATACTAAGTGAACTAACCCAGACAAAGACAAATATCATATGATATCGGTTATACGTGGAATCTAAAAAAAAATGATACAAATGAACTTATATACAAAACAGAAATAGACCCACAGACATAGTAAACAAACTTATGGGAACCAAAGGGGAAAGGGGTAGGGGGGAGGGATAAAATAGGAGTTTGAGAATAACATATACATACTACCACATACAAAATAGATAACCAACAAGGACAAACCATGTAGCACAGGAAATTATACTCAATATTTTGCTAATAACCTATAAGGGAAAAAATCTGAAAAAAAACACATATGTGTGTATAACTGAATCACTTTGCTGTATACCTGAAAACTAACACAACTTTGTAAATTAACTATACTTCAAAAAAATTTTTTTAAGATTTTTAGTAGTTTTGTATTTATTTTTATACAAATTAGAAAAATATGTACTTAGCACCTCAAATCCAAAATTATATGGATACAAAAACTACTTAAGATGAAATAAACATATATAGTACCACAGTGAGCTGATCTATAGTAAAAATTAAGAAAATACAAAAGATAGTATTAATACAGATACAGCAAAAACTTGAGAAGGTGGCCTATAAATGACTAAAGTTTGAAAATGTTGGTAATAAGCAATGGGGAGCCCGTGAAAAGTTTTAGGTATTGGACTATATCCTAGAACATTGTTCTTGCAGGGGCAGGGGTAGGTTGGGAACTAGAGGTATCTGTTAAGGGGGACTGCATTTCCCTTCCAGAACCATTGTAGACTCTACCTACTTTTTGAGTTCACGTTTCAATATAAACTCTAATTTGAACTCTGAAGTCCTTAGGCAATTCTGTAAGAACCAACTTTGAATAATTTTAAATACCTATGACTTTATTTTAATTTTGAACAACTGGATTATATATTTAAGTGAATAATTTTGGTAGAAATGTGCAGTGGTCAAAATGACTTCCATGGTGTGGAGTAATGAGATACTAACCATGTCTACCGAATGCTAGTAAATCTGTGTCCCTGTAATTATTAAGTTAATTTGATTTACATAGACCTGGTGACATTTTAAAAAATATGTCTGGTACATTATGTATTAATCATGATTTTTTAATTTTCTATATTTCATGATAATTTGACATCTGGGGGCCTTGTGAACTGAGGAGGAACTGCCCATCCCAAGATTAGCTAATTCCTAGAGATATTAAACAATTTGCTTGTAAGCATACCTTTTATATGCAAACAACCCACTCTAAGTCCATCCTATGGACTCCCACCCACCTCCTTTTATCAGACACCTGCAGTCTGGGACACTATCTGGCTGCCCTCAGTCACCCCAAAGCCGGGTACTGGACAACTAGAGATCACTCCCATAGCCCAGAGCCTGCCAAAATTATTCAAACTATTCCATCCTAAACCTGCTCAGCTGCTTACCCAGCTTGCCCATTCTTTCCCAAGAAAACCAAAATAAAAGTTGTTGCCATGCCTCCCCCTCACTCCTTCTGCCTCCTGACCAACACTGGTGCTTCTACATGTGGTCTTGCATGTCTTGGTACGTCTCTTCTTCTCGGGAACTGTAAGCAAAAAAATCTTTTTTCGAAAACAGTTGTCTCTGCGTCGCATGTAGTGAAAAGCCATCTACAATAACTATCTATAGTAATCATCCTCTCATGCAATCAAGGATTGGATTTGTAAGAAATTTGGGCTCAGAGTAACTTACACATTGCAAAATGACACTATGGGCTGCAAGGCAGCATTATTTCTTGGTTCCAGGAAGAAATCCAAAAAGGACTTTTTCCCAGCCAACATACCCATTTTTCCATATCTTCCTACATGAGATGTTGTTTTTGTATGCCAGGGTAAATTAACTGCTGTAACAAATAACCCTAAATCTCAATTGCTTAAGATAATAAAATTTACTTCTTAATCACCAAAATCCAATGCAGGTGTTCATAGTTGGACAGCTCTCCTGGCTGCCTCCGTGACTTAGTTATCAAGTATTCTTTCATCCTGTTATGCTGCCAGTTTCAAAACATGGTCTCCAAGGTCACCAGAGAAGGTGAGACAATTATGGAAAAGGCCTATCAGATACATACTCAACTTTAGGCACAAATGACAATCAAAATGTCTACATGCATTCTATTGGTGAGAAGTAGACACATCCCCCTACCCCTTCCAATGATGCCAGGGAACTAAGAAATAGTCTCTAGCTGGGCAGCCACTTCAAAGCAACCACTCTGCACTAAAAAAGAGCTCAAACCTTTCATAGTCAGCTAACCATTTTTCATTAATTCAAGACATGTGACCCAGGCCTGCATTCTGGTGATAGAGTAACTATGGGTTGGTCAAGTGATAATGTAAAACAGTGGTTTTTAACTGCTTGGGGGGTCATGAATCTTATAAAATGTATGGACTCTCTCCCTAGAATAACATATAAGCATAATAAGCACACACAATTTTCACGGAATTTCAGGAGCTTCATGGATTCCCTGAAGCCCATCACTGAAATTATTAGAGGGTCATAGATCTATACTCTTGGTGTAGTTGAGATTATTTGGCTTGAGTTATATTTTGAATAGTAATGTAAATCATGAACCATGAGCCAACTTAAGATTTTTTTCCTGCTAGATCGAGTTTTTAAATTTCAATGCTAGAACTAAGAGATTCAGAATATCAGCAGTGTGTCATCCAACTTTTAGATGCCAGTTTTGCACTGAGCAGAAATTCTTACCTCTACTACTGCAAAAGACTTTATGGTGATATCCTGCCATCCGTTTGCCACTCTCCAATCCATTCTACATGACAACCATAGTGACATCTAAAAATTCTAATTTTTTCACGTCACTCCCTCTTAAAGACCTTTCAGTGGATAAAGACCTAAACCCCTTAACATGGCATACACGCCCTGAATAAACCTTCCCTACCTGATTCTCACATTGTTTGCTGCTTTGTTTTTTTGTACTCCCTCCAACTTTACGTTTGGTAGTATATATATGTCCATGCCACTCTCACTTTGTCCCAGTTTACCCTTCCCCCTCCCCGTATCCTCAAGACCATTCTCTAGTAGGTCTGCATCTTTATTCCCGTCCTGCCCCTAGATTCCTCATGACCTTTTTTTTTTTAATTCCACATATATGTGTTAGCAGACGGTATTTGCTTTTGTCTCTCTGACCCACTTCACTCCGTATGACAGTCTCTAGGCTTCATTCTTTATATAGTTAACTGCTATTCTTCCTTCAGATCTCAGCTCAGCTGTCATTTCTTCAGAGATGCCTTCACAGAGACATAAAGTAAGTCAGGTCTCCTATATGTTCTTAGAGTACCCTGTAAGCTTTCCTCTTAGTGAGCATCATGGTTTATAACTATGTGTGATTATTTGATTTGTATGGGTCACTCCCACTAAAAGGTAAGGTCCGTGAGGGAAGAAACTGTGAGCACCTGGTGCCACAACTCAGCACCTGGCTTAGCACATGGACTGTAACGGGAATTCAACATTTGTTGAATATTAGATGAATGAGGATGGATGAATGAATGAATGAAGAATGTTGCCTATGTTTTACTCTATATCTTGAGAAAGAAAAAGCTAAGTGATAAAGGTCTTGAAACCAAATTATTTTCTCATTCTGAGAAGTGAATAGAATAACCAAGTCAGTAAATGGTATAATTTTAAGGAACTTCACAGTTAGGCAATGACTTTACTGTGTGGCACAGCAACCTCTTCTCTTAGATGACATCTAATCCAATAGGAGAAACAAGCAGTAAAACATGTGTCTATCATTATTTTATATTTACCACAAAGAGAAGCGCTCATGGAAGAGGACTATCATACAAGGAACTGGTAAGTACGAGACTACTGGATTAATCCAGGAAGGCTTCCTGGGGGAGATGGTCCTTTGGGTATAGTTTGAAGGCCTCTTTATGACACTTCTTTAATTGAAATATATTTGATTGCCTGAGTGCCAATGAAAGATATTCCCCACAAATCTTGCTCCCCAGCTTTTCTGTGTTGCTGTCACAAGGATAAAGCTATAAGTTATGAGAAAGGCTGAAAGGCAAAGATTAGGCTGGCATTTTAGTTCCCCAGCAGAGAACAAGACATTATTTTACTATATATATATATATATATTTTTTTTTTTAATTGAAGTATAGTTGATTTACAATGTGTTAGTTTCTGGTGTACAGAAAAGTGATTCAGTTATATACATATATATGTATGTATATGTATATATATTCTTTTCAGATTCCTTTCCATTATAGTTTATTACAAGATGTTGAAAATAGTTCCCTGTGCTAGACAGTAGGACCTCCTCCTCTGCCCCTACCCCACTTTCCCCTTTGATAACTGTAAGTTTGTTTTCTATGCCTGTGAGTCTGTTTCTGTTTTGTAAATAAGTTCATTTGTATCATTTTTTAGATTCCCCATATAAGTGATATACAACATTTGTCTTTCTCTCTCTGACTTACTTCATTTAGTATATAATCTCTAGGTCCATACATGTTGCTGCAAACGGCATTATTTTATTCTTTTTATGGCTGAGTCATATTCCACTGTATTATCTACACCACATCTTCTTTATCCATTCATCTGTTGATGGACATTTAGGTTGTTTCCATGTCTTGGCTATTGTAAATAGTGCTGCAATGAACACTGGGGTGCATGTATGTTTTCAAATTAGAGTTTTCTCTGGATATATGCCCAGGAGTGGGATTGCTGGATCATATGGAGAAAAAGACTTTAAACAGTTGTGTCTCATACTCTCTCTGGTAGATTTTATTGTTTTTCAAAATAGTCACTGTGTCTCCATGTGGGAGGATTTTACATTCCTGTAAGACTCAGTTATGTGATTTCCTTTGGCAAATGACACAGCAGTGGAAGTGACATATGCAGAAGCTTTGAGAGCTGTTGTGAGGTTCCACCACCTCTCTCCTTTTTCCCTCTGACACGAAGCCCATCATGTCCTCAAATGAGGCTCTATCAACCTGGATTTCAAGGTGGTGAGTATAAGGAACAGAGCCATGACTGACCTCCAGCCAACATGTAACATGACGAACACATTAGCTTTATTCCTGTAAGACACTAAAATTTGAGGGTTGTTTGTTACTGCAGTATTACCCAGTAAAAGATGACTGATACACTTTCCTTCACAAAAACTATATATAATTCAACTCAAATTTAGAGCTCTACACCTAATGAAAGAATGATCATTCTTATTTGGATGGATCATCTACCATTTTTATCCAAATGCACGGCTTTAGGAAGGTACAAATGCAGTCATGAGAGAAAAAGTGGAATTCTCAACCATTGGAGCCAGTGGACTAACTTCTGAATTCACTGATTTGAAGGCTGTGGAAGCCAGCTTGCCTTGTAGCTTTCTACTGAAGGTCCAGGAGGACTCCACTTTACATAGAGAGGAACACTAACAATAGATACATGACAACTAGATGAGGATTTCCTTTTTTGGGAAGGAAAATTGATGAAACAAATAAATAAGTCTGCTGATTTACACTAGAAAAATAGGAGTCAGAGCTCATCATGATATCATTTTTAATAGTAATATCTCATAGAGAAATAAAAAGAAACGTTTTCAAGACAAAATTAGTTTATAAAAATTGGCTAAGTTCTTGCTTAACATTCCTTCCTCCTCCTCCTCTCCTCTTCTTCCCATTCCTGCTCCTTTTCCCTTCTCTGTCTTTCTTCCTTGTCCTTTCCTCAAATCAACTCAAGGCCATCTTTGGAAGATGCAAAGATGATAGATATAAATAGATGTAGACATCCAAAGAAGATATACAGATGGCCAAAAAGCACATGAAAAGATGCTCAACATCACTAATTATTAGAGAAATGCAAATCAAAACTACAATGAGGTATTACCTCACACTGGTCAGAATGGCCATCATCAAAAAGCCTACAAACAATAAATGCTGAAGAGAGTTGGAAAAAAGGGACCCCTCCTACACTGTTGGTGGTAATGTAAATTGGTTCAACCACTATGGGAAACAGTATGGAGATTCCTTAAAAAACTAGAAGTAAAACTACCATATGATCCTGCAATTCCACTCCTGGGCATATATCCAGAGAAAACCATAATCAAAAAAGACACATGCACCCTAATGTTCATTGCAGCACTATTTACAATAGCCAGGACATGGAAGCAACCTAAATGTCCATCAACACAGGAATGGATAAAGAAGATGTGGTACATATATACAATGGAATATTACTCAGCCATAAAAAGAATGAATACAGCTGATTCACTTTGTTATAAGGCAGAAACTAACACACCATTGTAAAGCAATTATACTCCAATAAAGATGTTAAAAAAAAAAGAATGAAATATTACCATTTGCAGCAACATGGGTGGACCTAGTATCATACTCAGTGAAGTAAGTCAGACAGAGAAAGACAAATATCATATGATATCACTTATAGGTGGAATCTAATTTTTAAAAAATGATACAAATGAACGTATTTACAAAACAGAAAGAGACTTACAGATATCGAAAACAAACTAATGGTTACCAAAGGGGAAATGTGGGGGGAGGTGGGTAAATCAGGAGCTTGGGATGAACATACATACACTACTATATGTAAGATAGACAACCAACAAGGACCTACAGTATAGCACAGGGAACTCTACTCAGTATTCTGTGATAACCTATATGAGAAAAGAATCTTAAAAAGAATGAATATATGTATACATATAACTGAATCACTTTGCTTTACACCTGAAACTAACACAATTTTGTAAATCAACTACACTCCAATAAAATTAAAATAAATAAAAAAATAAATAGGCATAGACATACAGAATGATAGCTATATCCCTATTGAAAGAAAAAGATTAAATATACATTTATTTCTAAGAGTTCATAATTCTAAAACATTAATAAAAGAACTTGCTTAACCCTAAACCTCTAAAGCTTGAAAAGCCCACTAAAAACCGCTTGAAATTTGAGGGGTTTTGATACTTTCTTTTAAGTATGCCAAAGTGTATTCTCATTTCCCAGTGTATTCTCATTTCCCACTCCGCGGCATGTGGGATCTTCCCAGACCAGGGCACGAACCCGTCTCCCCTGCATCGGCAGGTAGACTCAACAACTGTGCCACCAGGGAAGCCCGAAATGTGAATTTTTAAACTAGAATTAAAATTCAAAACTGTAGGATATCTCTTGGAAATTTTAAATCTAGTAGCAATAACAAAAACAAAGTTTTATTAGAAAAGCTTAAAGTATGCTCATTTTCCCCCCTGTGCTATAGGAAAAAGAACTTGGTACTCACATATCAAGCTACCAAGAGAACTCCATAAATTATCTTCTGCTCGGGCTAACTTTGCATTACTCTTACCCATTCTGTGTACTCCTTAAAGGATTATCGTAAGGTACACAAAAGAAAGACATGGTTTTATTGCAAAATTATCTCTAAGCCAGAAGTGCTGACCTAATTTGACTTTTCTTCTTATCAGACAATGTTAAAATGTAATTTTCCCTATTATTAAATCTGAATATAAATTAAGAGCTATTGCTTAAATATACATATCATGTCACTATAAAATTTGAAACTGAGTCTTATAAACACTCAAGAGAATTCAAACATACAAAGAATTACTGTTAGATCAAGTAGCCACCTGTTAGATCAAGAGACCACAAACTCAACACTGCTTCACATCTATGCAATTTTCTTGATGTAGTACTTACTTTTTTGGAAATTGCCTTCATAGCAATGAATTTACACAATTAAATTTAATTTTATTATTATAGTCATACCCTGTGTTTCACCAAAAGCCTATTTATTGCCTTTTTTTAATCATTGATGTTTTTCTACAGACTCAGCTCCTGATTATTTCCTACTATTAAAAAAAATGAAATTAAAAAAATGAAATTTGTCTTCAAAGGGCAACCATCTGTTACCAACCAAGATCACTTGGAAAGAATATTAATCAGGTTCTTTAAAATATTTAAAGAAAATTTGATTAGCCGTGGCAAGAACATCGGGATAAGCACATGGCCTTCCAATCTTTACTACAGGAAGAGATTGCTTTCATCAATATGAACACACTCTGGCACACTTCTTAAAAATCAGTCTTTTTCATTTGAATTACCAACGTCATATAGTTTATGCTTGTACAAGTATACCTCTAAGTTTTTTCTATAAGGTGGTTTGAAGCCAAAGCTGAAAAATGTTCTGCTACACATCTTAGACTATTACTTCTTTTATTCTTTGTGTAGAAAGAGCAGAAACATTTAAGCTGTAATGATTTTCATCTGCTCAATGCAGCCACAATGCCAACAGATCTTAGTTGATTAATGCTTGAAATATAAAAATTCAAATGTGTACTCTGCATATATGTGTGCGTGAATATGTGTGGCTGGGGATGTGGGAAGGTTATTTGTGGTTTAATTATTCTTAGTAATAAAGTTTCTTCAACCTGCTCCAAGACAGCAATTCCAACTAATCTGCGCTAGAGACTTTTGGGGCATTTGGAGAGGAGAGAAGGCCTTTAATTCCCCCTTTCTCCACTAGCCTACATCCTCTTTACCTCCTTCAGATACCCTGGCTCAGCATGGGTTACAGACATCAGAATCTCCTCAATGAGTAGGTTGCCCTTTCCACCTGGAGCTAGGGCTGCTGTCTGAATGGGAATGGAAAAGCTGTGAGCAACACCTAAGGACG
Organism: Phocoena sinus; assembly: GCF_008692025.1. Lineage (NCBI taxonomy): Eukaryota > Metazoa > Chordata > Mammalia > Artiodactyla > Phocoenidae > Phocoena > Phocoena sinus. Next base: position 28,218,050 of record NC_045772.1, on the reverse strand, counting down.
GACGGTTCCCTCTTTCTCTTAGAACTCCACACTGAAAACCTAGACAAAAGAAAAGGGGCATAGGAAAGTAGACCCATATGCCAGGTTGGTGGGCAATAGAATGTAGGAAAGGTTATCAGAAGACGCTCTGGAGTTAAGCTAGCTGGGATTGAATTCTGACTCTGAGCTTCCTTTGTGAACCTAGACAAGATCTATAAATTATCTGTGCCTCAGTTTTCTCATCTATAAAATGGATATAATACTGCCTATATTATAGAGTTATTAGAACAGTTCTTGAAACCTGATGAGTACTCAGTTGATATTAACTAAAATTATTATTAATAACTATCATCGACTGAGAGCTTACTGTGTTTCCAAGTGCCCCATTAATATAGCTCACACTTCCCTTAGAATTCTTCTCATGGATTTCCACTTTCCAAAGTGAAATCAAATCTCAACCACCTATTTAATGGTGATGTTTCCTTTCTTTGGTTAGCACAATCATTGGTTGATAGTACACAGAAATATGTCATTTTAATTTTTTGTAACAGTAAATTTTATATTTTTCAACACACATGCCAATTCCTTGAATATATACAATGAGAATTTAACAATCATGAAAACAAATTTATAGCCTTCACTCACCCCCACTGCACCTTCATTCTATTCATTCTTCAGTGTCAACCAAGACAACTCACATCCTAAGAGAAAAGACAGGACAGAAATCAAAAGTCAATGCAACCCATTCTGCCCAACTTCTAAGCATGGTTACTGAGCTAAATATATCCATGCTCTATGGCAGTGAGAAGGACTGAACATCCTGCCAAGGGAGCCACAGTTATGACAGCAATTGTGAAAAGCTGGCGACCTTGCTGGAGACTGTGAGGGAGACCAGTGCTAGATACTTCGTGAGCTGTCATGGACGGAATGCAGGGCCTATTTAAGGAACCAAGGCTTCAGTGAAGAAGCCTCATCCTTTTGTAAATGAAAAGGCAGAGGCTTCCTTCTAACCCCCTTAGCGGCTTTCTCCAAGCTGCCTCAGCTCAAGAGCCTGAATCTAATTCCAGATATTTTTCATTTGTCTGCAAACCACTACATGGACAACAGAAATTCAGGCCCAGGAAGTAATTTGCAGCAACTCCAAATTATCTACTCTCCTGAAAAGCCCACTTTAAAACCAGATTTTTAAAGGAAGTAGAATTTTGGAAGGGACCCACAATCCTTTTCTGCATCACCGGGAAAACAGCTTCCCTGTAATCCCTTCATTTAAAAAAAGTTCTCATGGATTAATCTCCCCTAGGCAGGTATAATTACTGGTATTTCAACTCCATAAGCAATTCAACTGCAATAAATAAACTAAAATAATGAGAATAATAATCTTATAATAACCACACACTATACATGATCAATATCTTTCTTTCATTCTTTATATACAAGATCTCTGCCTTCCCATTTCTATCACTATTTCCCAACTCTGATAAGAAAACACTCTGAATAACTCTGAGAAACGTCCCGTGGGATTACTCTAAAGGACATAATTGCAGCTACTGAGAAAGAGACTCAACATAATTAAGATTCAATTAGTATAAAATTGTTTTCAGAGATTGATAATTGTACCTTGGGCTTTACAATAACCAAACTTAATGCCTGTAACCTCCCCCAGACAGAGGGCAGGTGCCTTCCCACACATCTGCCACATTGTTTCACTGTATCTTGAAGCATGGCCAATCATAGTTTTGTGTATTTTTTTCCCAGACACACAATTTTATTTATCTCAGACAGTTTATATATTTGCAAATGACAGCACTTACAAGGGCTGCAAGTGTCTACTGAGAAAATTAACCTGTATGCTATTGTTGGAAATGCTGCTCCCTCCCTCTGGGAAGTGTCTTTTGATTGCTTTCTCATCTAAACTGTATTATCCTCTCACTGCCTTCTTTCAGTGTAACCCAAACTAGATTGCTTATTGCTAGTGCCATAACCCCCTCTTCTCACTAGGCGCAGAATTAGAATATATTTTTCAGCCTCTTTTTTTCACCATAGGGTGGAACCTATGCCTGAGATCTCGACAACAAAACATGTGCAAAAGTGATGGGTGCCATTTCCAGTCCTGGGCCATTAGAACCTTCTACGCATGACTCTTGCTCTCTTTTCCTGGCTGAATGGAGAGGACTCTGAGGACCTAGGGCAGGCTGTGGAGCCTTTAGATGGAAGGACTTGCGCCCATGCCCCTGAATGACTGTGTAGAACAAGGTCTACTCCACCTGACCCTGCCATTGCACACTGACCTATGATGTAAGGAAGAAATAAATCTTTGTTGTGGTAAGAAACTTAGAGCTGAGGTTTAAGTTCTAAGTTTAGAATGGGGGCTTATCTGTTACAGCGACTAGCACTGTTTATCAAAGACAGTTGTTTTTTCACTTGCTTCTGTCTCTCCATTTCCACGGTCATCTCATATTTTCCTCCATTTCTTCTTTTCTTTCATTTATACTGCAAATAATTATTGTGTGCCCAACATACATGCTGGTAACAAAGTACATCCTATGTTAACTGTGTTCAAAGTAGTCCAAATGAATAATCAACCACCTTACGATTTGACAAGCCCAATTATGTAGGCCTACTAATTCTTTAAGAGAAGTGTCAGCAAACTACAATCTGGCTGTTCTGTTAAATTAAATTTTAGGGGAACATAGCCATGCTCATTCATTTACATCTTATCTGTAGTGTAGTGACCTTGGAACCTCCAAGAAAGCAAGAATGACCAATAAGGCCTTGTACCCTGCAGCTTTCTTGCTACACTAGCTGAGTTGAATAGTGATGACAGAGACTGTCCTAAAAAATCTAGTATTTTCTGGTCCTTTGCAGACAAAGTTTAAGAAAAAGCTTTAAACATTTTGGAAAGGATTCTCAAAGGAGAATATGCATGAATTGGGTTTTGGAGGAGTTCACTGTGGTAGAAAAAGAGGAAGAGTGCATTCTGGGGAGGGATAATAATAGCCAAGCAAAAAATATGTAAGTTTAAAGGTTACTCAGACAGCACTGAGAGAACGATCTTCCCCTTCATCACCAGTTACTAGTGGGAAGGAGCAACAGGAAGCATCATACCAAAGGGAAATGTTTTGAAACAAGCAAACCTCTTGACTTCAGCCTCTTCATTTTGCCTGAGTACAAAATTTTAATAAATAATATCAACACTAAATAGCTTCAAGCTCAACTATAGATAAGTGAGCTGTAAATCTTCATCCATCACTTATCAATGACCTGTAACAGAGTTCTGTTTCCAGGTAATCTTACACAGACACAAAAGACCTTTACACCTATGGTAATAGTAAGAAATATTTAGACAAAATAAAATCATACGTTTCTGTGAGATTTGCAAAGAGTGGCAGGTGCAAGGAAGCCTTAATGAAATGAATTACAGAGAATATGTCACATCCCTTCTTAGATGAACAGAGAGTATGTAAGTTCCCACACCTGGAAGTGAATACCTGCTCTGCGTATGGGAGGATGGAGGAGCCAGCTTGTTGTAGCTTGGGATGTTTTGAGTGAAAGAGAAATCAGACAAATGTTATTAAACAGTGAAGCATAGCAGGGAAGACTAGAGCCTGACAGAGCCCTAAATGAAAAACGAATTGCTCAGCCTGAGAGAGATCTCCTTGACATAACCCCCAGATTATACTGAGAAGGAAATGGGAGGGAAAAACACATAATTACATAGTCTCTCACATTCCCATTATGCTCAATTTCTAGTGATCCTCCAGATTATTTTTTTTCTTTACCATATTTATTGGAGTATAATTGCTTTACAGTGTTGTGTTAGTGTCTGCTGTATATCAAAGTGAATCAGCTATATGCACCCGTATATCCCCATATACCCTCCCTCTTGAGCCTCTCTCCCACCCTCCCTATCCCACCCCTCTAGGTGGTCACAAGGCACCGAGCTGATCTCCCTGTGCTATGTGGCTCTTTCCCACTAGCTATCTATTTTGCACTTGGTAGTGTATATATGTCCATGCCACTCTCTCACTTCGTCCCAGCTTACCATTCCCCCTCCCCCTCCCCATGTCCTCAAGTCCATTCTCTATGTCTGCGTCTTTATTCCTGCCCTGCAACTAGGTTCATCAGAACGATTTTTTTTTTACATTCCGTATATATGTGTTAGCATACGGTATTTGTTTTTTCTGACTTACTTCAATCTGTATGACAGACTGTAGGTCCATCCACCTCACTACAAATAACTCAAGTTCATTTCTTTTTATAGCTGAGTAATATTCCACTGTATATATGTGCCACATCGTCTCTATCCATTCACCTGTCAATGGACACTTAGGTTGCTTCCATGTCCTGGCTATTGTAAATAGAGCTGCAATGAACATTGTGGTACATGACTCTTTTTGAATCATGGTTTTCTCAGGGTATATGCCAAGTAGTGGGATTGCTGGGTCATATGGTTGTTCTATTTTTAGTTTTTTAAGGAACCTCCATACTGTTCTCCATAGTGGCTGTATCAGTTTACATTCCCACCAATAGTGCAAGAGGGTTCCCTTTTCTCCACACCCTCTCCAGCATTTTTGTTTATAGATTTTTTTATGATGGCCATTCTGACCAGTGTGGCGTGATACCTAATGGTAGTTTTGATTTTCATTTCTCTAATGATTAGTGATGTTGAGCATCTTTTCATGTGTTTGTTGGCAATCTGTATATCTTCTTTGGAGAAATGTCTATTTAGGTCTTCTGCCCATTTTTGGATTGGGTTGTTTGTTTTTGTGGTATTGAGCTTCATGTATATTTTGTAGATGAATCCTTTGCCAGTTTCTTCGTATGCAAATATTTTCTCCCATTCTGAGGGTTGTCCTTTCGTCTTGTTTATGGTTTCCTTTGCTGTGCAAAAGCTTTTAATTTCATTAGGACCCATTTGTTTACTTTTGCTTTTATTTCCATCTCTATAGAAGGTGGGTCAAAAAGGATCTTGCTGTGATTTATGTCATAGAGTGTTCTGCCTATGTTTTCCTCTAAGTGTTTTATAGTGCCTGCCTGGCCTTACATTTAGGTCTTTAATCCATTTAGAGTTTATTTTTGTGTAGGGTGTTAGGAAGTGTTCTAATTTCATTCTTTTACATGTAGCTGTCCAGTTTTCGCAGCACCACTTATTGAAAGGGCTGTCTTTTCTCCACTGTATATTCTTGCCTCCTTTATCAAAGATAAGGTGACCATATGTGCGTGGGTTTATCCCTGGGCTTTCAAACTTGTTCCATTGATCTATATTTCTGTTTTTGTGCCAGTACCATACTGTCTTGATTACTGTAGCTTTGTAGTATAGTCTGAACTCTGCAAGACTGATTCCTCCAGCTCCGTTTTTCTTTCTCAAGATTGCTTTGGCTGTTCGAGATCTTTTGTGTTTCCATACAAATTGTGAAATTTTTTGTTCCAGTTCTGTGAAAAATGCCATTGGTAGTTTGATAGGGATTGCATTAAATCTTTAGACTGGTTTGGGTAGTAGAGTCATTTTCACAATGTTGATTCTTCCAATCCAAGAACATGGTATATCTCTCCATCTATCTGTATAATCTTTAATTTCTTTCATCAGTGTCATAATTTTCTGCATACAGGTCTTTTGTCTCCTTAGGTAGGTTTATTCCTAGACATTTTATTCTTTTTGTTGTAATGGTAAATGGGAGTGTTTTCTTAATTTCACTTTCAGATTTTTCATCATTAGTGTATAGGAATGCCAGAGATTTCTGTGCATTAATTTTGTATCCTGCTACTTTACCAAATTCATTGATGAGCTCTAGTAGTTTTCTGGTAGCATCTTTAGGATTCTCTATGTATAGTATCATGTCATCTGCAAACAGTCACAGTTTTACTTCTTTTCTGATTTGGACTCCTTTTATTTCATTTTCTTCTCTGATTGCTAAAACTTCCAAAACTATGTTGAAAAACAGTGGTGAGAGTGGGCAATCCCGTCTTGTTCCTGATCTTAGAGAAAATGGTTTTAGTTTTTCACCACTGAGAATGATATTGACTGTGGGTTTGTCATATATGGTCTTTATTATGTTGAGGTAGGTTCCCTCTATGTCTACTCTCTGCAGAGTTTTTATCATAAATGGGTGCTGAATTTTGTTGAAAGCTTTTTCTGAATCTACTGAGATGATCATATGGTTTTTATCCTTCAGTTTGTTAATATGGTGTACCACATTGATTGATTTGCATATATTGAAGAATCCTTGCATTCCTGGGATAAATCCCACTTGATCATAGTGTATGATCCTTTTAATGTGTTCTTGGATTCTGTTTGCTAGTATTTTGTTGAGTATTTTTGCATCTATATTCATCAGAGATACTGGCCTGTAGTTTTCCTTTTATTGTCACATCTTTGTCTACTTTTGGTGTTAGGGTGATGGTGGCCTCATAGAATGAGTTTGGGAGTGTTTCTCCCTCTGCTATATTTTGGAAGAGTTGGAGAAGGATAGGTGTTAGCTCTTCTCTAAATGTTTGATAGAATTCACCTGTGAAGCCATCTGGTCCTGGGCTTTTGTTTGTTGGAACATTTCTAATCACAGTTTCAACTTTAGTGCTTGTAATTAGTGTGTTTATATTTTCTACTTCTTCCTGGTTCAGTCTCGGAAGATTGTGCTTTTCTAAGAATGTGTCCATTTCTTCCAGGTTGTCCATTTTATTGACATATAGTTGCTTGTAGTAACCTCTCCTGATCCTGTGTATTACTTCTCCTTTTTCATTTCTAATTCTGTTGATTTGAGTCTTCTCCCTTTTTTTCTTGATGAGACTGGCTAATGGTTTATCAATTTTGTTTATCTTCTCTAAGAACCAGCTTTTTTAATTGATCTTTGTTATCTTTTCCTTCATTTCTTTTTCATTTATTTCTGATCTGATCTTTAGTATTTCTTTCCTTCTGCTAACTGTGGTTTTTTTTGTTCTTCTTTCTCTAATTGCTTTAGGTGTAAGGTTAGGTTGTTTATTTGAGATTTTTCTTGTTTCTTGAGGTAGGATTGTATTGCTATAAAGTTCCCTCTTAAAACTGCTTTTGCTGTATCCCATAGGTTTTGGGTAGTCGTGTTTTGTCATTTGTTTCTAGGTATTTTTTGATTTCCTCTTTGATTTCTTCAGTGTTCTCTTGGTTATTTAGTAGCATATTGTTTAGTATCTATGTGTTTGTATTTTTTTACATTTTTTTTCCTGTAATTGATATCTAGTCTCATAGCACTGTGGTTGAAAAAGATAGTTGATACAATTTCAATTTTCTTAAATTTACCGAGGCTGGATTTGTGACCCAAGATATGGTCTCCTGGAGAACATTCTACGAGCACTTGAGAAGAAAGTGTTTTTGGATGGAATGTCCTATAAATATCATTTAAGTCCACCTTGTTTAATGTGTCATTTAAAGCTTGTGTTTCCTTATTTATTTTCATTTTGTATGACCTGTACATTGGTGAAATTGGGGTGTTAAAGTCCCCTACTATGATTGTGTTACTTTCGATTTCCCCTTTTATGGCTGTTAGCATTTTCCTTATGTACTGAGGTGCTCCTATGTTGGGTGCATAAATATTTACACTTTTTATATCTTCTTCTTGGATTGATCCCTTGATCATTATGTAGTGTTCTTCTTTGTCTCTTGCAATAGTCTTTATTTTAAAGTCTGTTTTGTCTGATATAAGAATTGCTACTCCACCTTTCTTTTCATTTCCATTTGCATGGAATATCTTTTTCCATACCTGCACTTTCAGTCTGTGTGTGTCCCTAGGTCTGCAGTGGGTCTCTTGTAGACAGCATATGTATGGGTCTTGTTTTTGGATCCAGTCAGCCAGTCTATGTCTTTTGGTTGGAGCATTTAATCCATTTACATTTAAGGTAGTTATCAATATGTATGCTCCTATTACCGTTTTCTTAATTGTTTTGGGTTTGTAGGTCTTTTCCTTCTCTTGCATTTCCTGCCTAGAGAAGTTCCTTTAGCATTTGTTGTAAAGCTGGTTTGGTGGTGCTGAATGCTCTTAACTTTTGCATATGTGTAAAGGTTTTAATTTCTCCATCATATCTGAATAAGATCCTTGCTGGGTAGAGTAATCTTGGTTGTAGTTTTTTCCCTTTCATCACTTTAAATATGTCCTTCCCTTCTGGCTTGCAGTTACTGCTGAAAAATCAGGTGTTTACCTTATGGGGATTCCCTTGTATGTTATTTTTTGCTTTTCCCTTGCTGCTTTTAATATTTTTTCTTTGTATTTAAGTTTTGATAGTTTGATTAATATGTGTCTTGGCCTGCTTCTCTTTGAGTTTTTCCTGTATGGGACTCTCTATGCTTCCTGGACTTGGGTGACTATTTCCTTTCCCATGTTAGGGAAGTTTTCGACTATAATCTCTTCAAATATTTTCTCAGACCCTTGTTTTTCTCTTCTTCTTCTGGAAGCCCTATAATTTGAGTATTTGTGTGTTTAATGTTGTCCTAGAGGTCTGTCAGACTGTCCTCAATTCTTTCCATTCTTTTTTCTTTATTCTGCTCCCTGGCAGTTATTTCCACCATTTAATCTTCCAATTCACTTATCCGTTATTCTGCCTCAGTTATTCTGTTATTGATTACTTCTAGAGTATTTTTAATTTCAGTAATTGTGTTGTTCATCACTGTTTGTCTGCTCTTTAGTTCTTCTAGATCCTTGTTAAATGTTTCTTGTATTTTCTCCATTCTATTTCCGAGATTTTGGATCATCTTTACTATTATTACTCTGAATTCTTTTTCAGGTAGGTTGCCTATTTCATCTTCATTTATTTGTTCTTGTAGGTTTTTACATTGCTCCTTTATCTGTAACATATTTTTCTGTCATTTCTTTTTTTTTTTTGGTGGATGGTGCTGTATTTCTGTCTTACCAGTTGTTTAGCCTGAGACGTCCAGCACTGGAGTTTGCCCGCTGTTAGATAGAGCTGGGTCTTGGTGCTGAGATGAGGACCTCCAGGAGGCCTCACTCCCATTGATATTCCTTGGACTCTGAGGTTGTCTGTTAGTTCAGTGGTTTGGACTTGGACCTCTGTCCTGGGAACCAAGATCCCACAAGCTCCGTGGTGCAGGAAAAAAAAAAAGTTAGAAAGAAAGAAAAAAAGGAGCAGTACAATATCAAAGAATAAAAAACAAAATAAAATTAGAAAGATAATAAATATATTAGTAAAAATAAAACTATAATTGAAACAACTGCAACAAGGTAAAATAAAACCACAACAGAAAAAAAGAAACAAAAGGGCCAAAAGGAAAGAGAATAGCAAAGTATAAAATAAAATTAGAAAAATAAAAGATTTATTAGGAAAAATAAAAATATGAAAGAATCACAACAATGAATCAACAAGGTAAAACAGAACCCCAATCAAAAAGAGGAAAAAAAAAACTCAAGTAGCATTATTAAGATGTCAGGTATCCAAGCCAAGGCAGTTACTTATTCTATTTGCTTGGCGATGTAAAGACAGACTTAATTGATAAAACCCATCTTCTGAGTGGCTTCTTTTTTCTTTTTATCCTCTTTTTTCCTTCTCTTGTCTTCCATTAACTGTTCTTCCCTTTCTTGCTCCTTCTCTCTCATAAACTGCAGCAGTGCTTAAATCCAGCAAATTGAGGCATACAAGGTAGAAATGGAAATGAAAAAAGGTCCAAAAAATGATTTCTTTTTGTCTGTTTTTTTGTATTTTAAATATTCAGAAACCAGCAGAGATTATGTCAGCCATTTTGGCTTGAACTAACTCTCACACTCTCCCTCTTGCTCTCTCTCTCCCAGATCCTGCAGATTTTGATTCAAAGATGAAACTACAGCCTAACCTCCTCCTGGCTCAGATACTGACAAGGTCAGAAAGTCTGTGAAGGAAGTTGGGAGTGTGATTAATCACAGGTGAATACGATATAATTATAATATAATTAAAGCTGTGATCCAGTTCCTGCTCAACACCCCTGTAGGAGAGAGATGAACTACCAGTCCCTCACCCTAATCAAAAGACAGAAGAAGGAACTTACACTCTCTGGATAATAAAACAACAAAAAAAATAATGTACTTCAGTTTCTACTGTTCTTTTATACACAATATCCAGAAAACAGTAAGAAATTATGAGACAGGCAATAAAACAGGAAAATGTGACACTATTTAAGAGACAAACATAGCCCAGAGTCAGACTGACAAATGACCTAACTATTGGAATTAGCAAAGATTTTAAACTAATTTTTAACTATTATAAATCTATTAAAGAAAAGATAAATGCAATGAATGGATAGGGGTTTTAAGGAAAGAAACAGAAACACTAAAATGAGCCAAAAGGAAAATTATAGCACTAAAACAGAATATTAAAAATAATTAAATATGCCTAATAGCAGTAGGTTAATCATAAACGTGCACTGTTTAGATCTCCTGCCATATGGAGTAAAACTGACTAATAGCCCAGCTACTGGCTCTATAGTGGCAGTCACATCAAAGCCAAGCCTCCTATGGGCTGCTCCCAGCCAATAGCTGAGCATCACAGGGCTATTAATAAAGGTCCAGTCCTATGAGTTGTAGGAATTCTCCAGTGGGTTACTTTGCATTAAGAAATTCCCATAAGCCTGGCAAAACGTTTTTACTTCTGTGTAAAAGTCTAAATTTCCTATACAATCCTCCTTCCCTATCCTTTTCATCTCCTTCACAGGCATCAAACTTTACTTACAATCTGAAGGTTCTCTCTACCTTTTTCTTTTATCCTTCACAGATATTTTCCCAACGTATCTTTTGGAAATCTAATCCCATGATTTATTTGCTTCTCAGAGGATCCAAACTAGCACAAAAGGATTGTACATTTCAGAAAAAATCATCAGTGGAATTAAAGACAGGTCAGTAGAGATTTTTCAGTCTGAATCTCAGAGAAAAAAAATGATTGAAAGGAAAAAAGAACAGAGTGCATCAGTGACCTAAGAGATCAAATCAAATCAAATCATCTAATAGACATGCAACTGAAGTCTCAGGAGAGGACAGAGAGAAAAATATTTGGAGGGCCAATGACTGAACAACATTCAAATTTGATTAGAAATACAGTATCCACTCCAGAATCCAAGAAACTCAGTGAATTTCAAGCAGAAAGAACACAAGCCAAACAACACTGGGGTATATTATGGTCTAATTACTGAAAACCAAGGATAAAGCGAAAATCATACGTGATGGGTTAAGAGGAGACAATGCATACAGAGAAACAAAGATGGGGCTATTTGCTTTACAGCAAAAGCGAAGTAGTCCAGATGGCAATGGAACAACATCTTTAAGGGGCTGAGGAAGGGGGACTGTCAGTCTGCAGCTTTACAACCAGTAAAGATGTCCTTTGATTGTGGGAATGAGGATGCAGATGTTTTCAGATTGTAAAGGTTGGAAGAGATTACTGCCAGAAGGTCCACACTATAGAGGATGCTAAAGGAGGTTCTTTAGGTTGAGGGAGGACAGTGGAGCATGGAGGCTCAGCTCTACAGGAAATAGTAAGCACACCAAAGATAATAAATGTGGAAGTCTTTTTTTTCTTTTTCTCAACTTATTTGATGGAAAGTTGACCATTTAAAGCAAAAAAGATAGCAATATGTTGTAGGGTTGGTAACGTGTAGAAGTAAAATGTATGAGGATCATGGCACCAAGGCTGGAGAAGGTGGATAGAAGTATATTGTTGTAGGGTTGTTGCCTTATATATGAGGTGGTGTCATGTTACTTCAAAATAACATGAGGTGGGCTTCCCTAGTGGCACAGTGGTTGGGAATCTGCCTGCCAATGCAGGGGACACGGGTTCAAGCCCTGGTCTGGGAGGATCCCACATGCCACGGAGCAACTAAGCCCGTGAGCCACAACTACTGAGCCTGTGCGTATGGAGCCTGTGCTCCACAATGGGAGAGGCCGCGGCAGTGACAGAACTGCACACCATGATGAAGAGTGGCCCCCGCTCACCGCAACTGGAGAAAGCCCTCGCACAGAAACGAAGACCCGACACAGCCAAAAATAAATAAATTAATTTTTAAAAAATAATAATAAAATAACATGAGGTGAGGTGGGGATATCTATTGCAGTCCTATAGAAAACACTAAAAGATTCTTAAAAAGGGATAAAATTAAAAACAATAAAAGTAATAACCTATAATGACTACAAGCTTTTTGACCATGACCTACAATAATAAATATCATATATCTATCACTACCTGTACACAAGTGCTCCACAACAATCTTACACACACATACATATAACAGAAAAAAAATGACTGAAAGTAATACTAATGATTACTAAGTACAATGAATGCTTTTTATTCTTTTTCACTTTTTAACATCAATCATTACCTATTGAATCAATTTTATTACCAATCACAACTTCTCTATAGCATCTGTTGTGTCAGGCCATTGACTTAAAAAATATTTTTAAATTTACTTTTGTTACTTAATTGATGTTTACCCAAAAATTCCAGGACATAAGTTATCCCTATTTTAGAAATGAGGAAACAGACATGGAGAAATTAACTAACATTCTTAAGATTGTAAGGCTAGTAAGTGGAAAAGGTAGGATGTGAATCTAGATATAAGAAGTCCAATTGCTGTGCTCTTAACCACTATATCACACTACCTCTACCTTGGCCACTACATTTGGGGAACTGGGTGCCAGGGATGGGTGCATGTAACTACATGCATTTTTCTTGGGATAAATACTAGTTTTTACCTGTAACCTGGAAAAAGATTAAGAATCACAGTACCACCCCACCCTAATTTACAGTTTGCTTTTTCCTACTGATAACTAAAATCTGTTCACGTTATCTCAGTAGATTCTCTAAAAAGCTCCAGTCATTCAACCACAATAAAACTCTAACTTTCAAGGCTCCATATCCTATGCTTTCCTTTGTATATGTTATTGGTGAGTGGGTGGCAACAGAAATCTACAAAACATACAAATGAGAAACTTTACTGAAGCTATTTTTCAGTTCTAAAATTCTATAAACCTATAATTCTAATCAAGGACCCAGCCACCTGCTATTCTATAACTAAGCCACAAGATGGGCAGTTGTCTAAATTGCTCAGAAAGATATACAAAAGCAGGGGTTCCTTAGTTTGTTAGTCTGCCCTGAAGTTTTGCCAGGCCTAAAGTTAATTACAGTCTCTTGGTGCAATTTAACCATATTCCTCTTAGTTTATTGTCTGTCATACAGATAGAATAATCTAGCTTTCCCTCAGGATAATCATTTTTTTCACATACTTATATAATTGAAAATAACTACGTATTCACCATTTAGCTTTTTCCTCTCTAGACTAAATAAATACAATCCCCTTAATCTTCCCCCACTGGCTTGACTTTCTCTGTAATCATTTCAGTGGTGCCTCTTAGAAGACCCTCTCTAGTTTCTCCACATGCATTTTAAAGGGTGGAACCCCATATTGAGTGCATTACTCTAATGAGGGCCTGACCAATGCCAAATATGGCTGGATGATCTGCCCTCTTGCCTGCTGTGCTCTTGCTAACAGAAGTGAGTATTACATTAACATTTACAAAAACATTATTGCCAGTTTTCTGGATCATCATCAGCTGAAGCTGAATCCCACTCATACAAACTGCTATAAACCAACTGAACCAGTGCCTTGCATTCTCTGTTTCAAAATATATGCTCCTATATTTTAAAGGCATTTAGATTTCTTCTTTCATGACTTGAATTTTCTTACTCAGGTTTTGTGATTTTTTTGTTTTTCTGTATTGTGACATTATTGTTTTTATTGATTTCAAGTTCTCTTTATATTAAGGATTTCAATTATTTGGGGTTTGTCTATGTATTTTTTTTTTTAGGTTTGTATGTAATCAAATGTATTGCCAGTTTTTTTGTTTGTTCTTTCCTCCATCATTTTTATGGAAAGTTCTTCTTTTTTTTTTAATTTAATTTATTTGTTTTTGTCTGCATTGGGTCCTCGTTGCTGCGTGTACGCTTTTTCTAGTTGCGGCGAGCAGGGGCTACTCTTCGTTGCGGTGCATGGGCTTCTCATTGCAGTGGCTTCTCTTGTTGCGGAGCACGGGCTCTAGGTGCCCAGGCTTCAGTGGTTGTGGCATGTGGGCTCAGTAGCTGTGGCTCATGGACTCGAGCACAGGCTCACTAGCTGTGGCGCACAGGCTTAGTTGCTCCATGGCATGTGAGATCTTCCTAGACCAGGGCTCAAAGCTGTGTCCCCTGCACTGGCAGGCAGATTCTTAACCACTGTGCCATGAGGGAAGCCTGGAAAGTTCTTTTCAATCCCAAGATCAACCAATAATTATCTGTATTCATTTTAACTTTTCTTTAACATTTCACACTTTTTTGTAATCAACTTGTTAATCATATAGCATTAATTTTGGTATTTATACTAGTGTGAGATATGGTAAAAATCTCACATATGTGTATGTGAGTGAGAGTTTGCCAACTTTTCCAATTTTTCCCTTTTCCATTGGTTTGTGGTACTTTCTTTATAATACATGAAATTCTCATATAATGACATATGTTCCAGAATTATCTGTTTATATATTAAAAAGTATTGAAACACTTATATCATATATAAAAGGCTCTTAAGAAATAAACCCCCTATAGAAACATGGACAAAAAACATTCATAAAAGCAGAAATTAAAGTTCTTATACACATATGAAAAACATTCATCTTTATAACTAAAGAAGTAAGAAACTAAAATTTATACAACTTTTTGTTTTGAATAATGAAAGATTTTTTTCAAAACTATTTTAATATTACGGTTGTTGAGATTGTTTTAAAATGCATGCTCTCAAACACTGCTGTTGCAGTTCTTTTTCCTAATATTTTCTTTCGCTAATTTTCAAACCTTCAGAAAATGTAAAAGTATAGTACAATGAATACCCATGTACCCCTCACCTATATTCACTAATTGTTAACATTTGCCAAATTTGCTTTTTCTCTCTGTATATGCATATGTATATCTGTGCAGTTATGTACATACACATATGTGTATATATATGTATATATGATATGTATAATTTTTTGCTGAACCATTTGAAAGTTAGTTGCAGACACCATGATACTTCAGACTCAAAGATTTTAACCAGCAGCTGGAGGTGTTTTAAACATGAACAATATATTTCAAAAGCAATTTGGAAGATGTATCAAAGCCTTCAAGATATAAAATCAGCATGACAAATTCACTTCTGAGTATCTGTTCAAAAGATTTTATTCTCATTCCTCAATTTGAGCCTCCTTTTTTATGGCATCCAGTATAATATTGGTCCTTATTTATGATTCATTAGAAAACTACTCAAATAATTACAAAGGAGACATATAAAATTAAATCTAGCTTCTGACACTAACAGAATACATGCATCTGATAGATTTTGTCCCAGAAATTTGTTTTTTCATACATATGTATTTTATTATACCAAAAATCAAAATAGATAAGATGTGGACTTGCTCTCAAGAAGTTTGTTTTCATTAGTGCTTTTAAGGCCATGCCTAGAAATTCAGACTTTTCTTAGAAGAGGATTGAAGGATTTTAGATATAGGTCTAGTCTGATTTGCACTTCAGAAGGATAATTGTAAAGACAATTTTAAAGTTAAATTGAATGGGGGAAACACTTATTAAGGAAAGCAGCTGGGAGGCTGTTGCAATTGTACAGGAAGTTGAAACGAGAGCAGAAAGAAGTGGACAGATTCAAGAGAAATTAACATGAAAGAAATAATAAGAGATGAAGGTTTGTTGAACATTTGGGTTAAGTGAAAAGGAGGACTGCAGGATCCCTTTCAGGTTTCTGGACCTAGGCTACTGGTGATGGTGGTGCATCCATGACTAGAGAGGTAGCAATAAAGAAAGTCTGTGGAGAACAATCATAAGTTCAGTTCGGTGTGTGTGAGGTGCTCAATATATGAGGCTTGCTCTGGAGATGTGGTAGGAGTTATGGAATTTGATTAAAATACGGATTTAGAAGACATCAGTGTATTGTCAGGGGTTAACACCACGGGAGTAAATGAGATCATCTAAGAACAGTGAGAAAGGTAAGAAGAAAATTAAGGCTGGATCTCTAGAAAACAGTTTAAAAGTAAACAAAAAAATAGAAAATTTAGAAAATACTGAAAAATTTGTATAATCTAGGGAAGGAAGGTCTTCCTAAAAGCAAAATAGGACACCCAGACATCATAAAGGAAAAGATAGATGTTCTTAACTACATACATGTAAACCTTTTTTTATGACAAAAGACACCATTAGATAAAGTTAAAAGTTAAACTATTGATGGGTAGCAAAATATGCCACCCAAAGTATGCCTCTTTGGCATAAGGATTATTAGGAGCTAAAGACAATTGAGAAAAAGCAAATACAAGAAAAACTCTCTGCCCTCCCCCTATTTGCCTAAAAGCAAGACATATATTGGTAAAGGTGTTCCCCCCTCCCCCCACCACCTCCCTCTACCAGGAACAACAGAAATTAATTGGAGACACTCTAGAAATTTACCAGCGCAGAGACAACACCAGAGAAACCTATATAACAAACTTTACTAACTAGCTCTTATCTTCCATTAGTTCTCCCACATATTTACCTTCCCACAATTTGCCACCCTAGAAACTCAAGGTCCCTTTCCTTCATCTCATCACTTCTGTCAAAATTTATTGTTCTTTTGTTAAGATGCTGCATAACACCGAGCTCTTACCACCCCTTTGAGTTACTGATCACTGAGTACTCCTATGTGTATGCACAATGAGCATGTTAACAAACATCTGTTTTTCTCTTATTAACCTGTCTTTTGTCAGTTTAATTTACAGGGCCTCAGCCAATGAACCTAAGATGGATAGAGGAAAAAGCTTTTCTCCCCTATGTCACAGACTGTAATGCATATGATAAAAAGCTCCTACAGATGATAAGCAAAATGCTTAACATCCCAATGGAAAAATGGGCAAGTATATAAACAGTGTTACCAAAAAGTGAAATTCAAAGGACAATAAACTTATGAAAATATACACAATCTAACAAATTGTTGGGGAAATTCTAATTAAAATATTGATGAGATTCCACTTCTCACCCATAAAATCGGCAAAAAATTAACATATGTTCAACTTCAGTGGAGAGGTAGGGAAATGAATGTGCCTACTCAGTACATGGTCGATGGGGTTGTAAACTGCCATCTCCTTTCAGGAAACATAGCAACATACATTAAAATGTAAAACACATGATGGAGCAATGTCAATATCATATCTGGAAGAAATAAAAGTGCCAAAATTTTATTTGTGTGTATGGAAATGTATATGTATTCATAATCATATATTTATTTATAATATGTGTATGTATATGTAAGTATATTTATTGTAACATTTTAAAATACAGTAGGGAAGTCCCTGGTGATCCAGTGGTTAGGACTCCACACTTTCACTGCCAAGGGCCGGGGTTTAATCCCTGGTCAGGGAACTAAGATCCTACAAACTGTGTGGCACGGCAAAAAAAAATAAAATAAAATAAAATACAGTAATCACAAGAAATAGGTGGATTGTCCAAAAACAAGGAAATAATTGAATTAACTAGGAGTCATTTATACTACAGAATATTGTGCTACTATAAATATAATTGGTGGGATCTATATTAGTTGACCAGAAGAGATGTCCAGATGAGTAAGTAAAAAAAACAAGTTTCAAATTTGTGTATAGGGTGATTCCATCAACACAAACACAGCCTCTCCATATATGAGGACATGAATTTAGGTTTATTTGTATAAGCAGGAAGAAAAAGAGAAATGTGAGGAGACCCATACAGCAAACAACTAACATCTGTTTTTCAGATGAGGAAAAATGGATTGCATGGAATAAGGGAAGAATATCAACTTTTTCATTATAAATCTTCCAGTGGTTTCAAACATGCCTTATATTAGTAATTTTTTAAATAAAAAAATACAAGAATAATGCACAAAGTGGTAACTCAAGAACTGTCAAGAAATTTACAGATATCAGTAATTGAGTTTTCATTTTTGTATATTTTACAGTATATATTATATATTACATTATATTTTACATTAAAATATTTGTAAGTATAAAATATAAAAACATTGTTCAAATAAAAGCACATATCACATCTCACCACTTAACAAAAAATTCCTTTCACATCAGTGGTCCTAATTTACGCCTAAGTAGTTCTTGTCACTGTAGGATTCAGGCAAGCATGGGCTTGCGTAGAGTCAGACCCACTGGGGTTGATTTGCATGAGAAACTGCAAGGCCTTCGAAGAAAATCTAACTTAAACAGTTAGAATTGGACACATACTTTTGATCAAACAGTGTTGGGAGGAGTGTGATTATTTGGAACACAGCATAAGGACAAAGGTCAGCATTAACATCCTTACCATTCAATGTTTTCTGACCCCACTGAGAAGACAAGGTTGTACAATTTGGGGACCACTGTAGGAGATGTGACATTAAGGTGGAAGCACATCTAGTGTCACAACAGCAGCAGTCACCCTTGCTGGGCACGGCAGCATCATGGTGACACCGGAAGCTTTATCGGGTGTCTACAGAATCTGCACCTACAGCAGCAAGATTCAGAGGAGCAGGAAGATGTGTTTCAATAAAGGGCACTGGAAGCTGCAGGAAGGCCCCTCTGTATTCTGCTTTATTCTCTCACCATTATGGAATCCTTCTCTACATCTCTATGGTCTTCTTAATTATTTTAAATGGATAAATAATATTTTATTTATATGATATATGTAGTTTATTAACCTTGTTTTCTGTTTTTGACTTTTTCTAGTATTATAGAAGTTCATACATATAGCTTTTTTTTGATGTTCAATTATTTTCTTAGAATAAATTCCCAAGAGTACACTGATGGATTAAAAAGATTTAAACATTTGCATATGCATGGTGATACACTGCCTTGTTTTCTTGTTTTCCCAAAATACTGAACCAACTTAGCATGCCATCGGCAATGATTGAATTATCAAGCTTTTGCCACAAACAGGACAGTTAAGTGTTGTCTTTTACATTTAACAAATATTTGTTGAGTGTCTACTATGACCAATCACTCTTCTGGATACAGGAGAGCAGTGAACGAAACCCAAAACTCCCTGCCAGCACTGAGCTTAGATTTAGTGGAAGGAGGCTGGTTTATTAGACATAAAGTCATTTTCTTGAAGTGTTGTTTCAGCTTCATGTGCTTGGATGCTCATGAAGGTGATCACCGTTCTGTTTCTTTGCTGGTTGTCATTGCCACTGTGTGAATTGCTTATTCATGTCTTTTTTTCCAGTGTATTACATGAGTTCTTCATGTGAAGGCTCATGAGATGCCTCAAAGCTTCTATTTCCCTCCAAGTTCCCACATGGCCTCCTAAGGCCCAGGATTGTCCTTAGAAATCACTGCCCTTTAATCACCACATAAAGAATTTATGTACAGCTGGGCTTTCCTGGTGGCTCAGTGGTTAAGAATCCACCTGCCAATGTAGGGGACACAGGTTCGAGCCCTAGTCTGGGAAGATCCCACATGCCGTGGAGCAACTAAGTCAGTGCGCCACAGCTACTGAGCCTGCGCTCTAGAGCCCCCAAGCCACAACTACTGAGCCCGCATGCCACAACTACTGAAGCCCACGTGCCTAGAGCCCGTACTCTGCAACAAGAGAAGCTACCACAATGAGAAGTCCTCACACCACAACGAAGAGTAGCCCCCGCTCGCCACAACTAGAGAAAGCCCGCGTGCAGCAACAAAAACCCAACGCAGCCAAAAATAAACGAAGAATTTACATACAGCTAAGACATATCCACCTACCATGGCGTCCTGTTTCTCCTGCTTGCAGACCTTCCATTTTGCAATGGAAAAACAATGGGAAACACTGTTCCACCATCTTCTCTGCCCATGGAAGCCATTTCTCTCGTCACTGAGGTAGATTTTCTAGGATGGCTCTCCCAAGACAGAGATTCGTTCCACATCCAGGTTATATTCTCTCAGTTTTTCCTTTCTTTCTCCCTCTGTAGTAAAGGACCCTCCTTGAGTCAAAATTCCTAGGTGACCACATCTTGCCCTACCCGAGGACCACTCCAATTCTCCAGCTCCCAGAGCCTTGCCAGACATCAGATCAGCCCCCTTCTCCCTGTGCACAGGCCACGTGCAACGAGGACACCCCAGGTGCATCCCCACAACACCAGCCCTGCTCCCACCTTAGACGTGGGTCTTCTCTGCTCCCGCAGCCCAGCACGTGGAGAAGAACCGGTCCACTGCTTTTACTTCTCCTTTGAGGATTTTTACCACAGATGGTGGCCTCTGTTTGTCATGTCTGATGTGATCCTTTCCCATCTGGTGACCTAAGTTATTTTGTTCTTGTTGTTGTACATGTGTTTACAAGTCTTTATGTAGCCAAATCTGTCAATCTTTCCCTTTGTGATTTCTTCTGTCACTTCACAGTATAAAAATAATAATAATAGTTTATCCAGACTTCTGACAGGCAATAACTTATATTTTCTGCTATGTTTTCTGTTACCAATCATGTTAGCCATTCAAAGTTCATTTTTATCATGAGGCATGAAATTGGGAATATTAAATTGATTTTTTTTCAAAAAATGCTAGCTACAAATCCTAAATAATATGTATTAAATAATTCTTTTGCTGTTCGTTTGAGATGTCTCATTATTTATTATATCCTTCTATACAGTACACATATTTCTGGACTATACTATTCCATTTATCTACATGCTTATTTGGGGAAGACTAGCTCCACTTTAACATTCCACTTTGTAAAATACTAGTTAATGTTCTTAGTTGAGCATGGCAGCGTTACATATGTGGGCCCTGGACATTTAGAACCCTGGCTCAGCGATTTACTAACCATCATGTGAACTTGGGCAAGTTACTTACCTTCCCTTGGCCTCAGTTTCCTTATTTATAAAATGGGGATAATAAATACACCTATCTGTTTTGTGTAAGTGAGGTATTTATTCTATGTAAAACATTTAGAATAATGTCTGCCATATAGTAAGTGCTCAAAACATGCTATCTATTTTTGCAGAAACAAATTATAGTCATCGTTAAGTTCAAAAATTCTGTTGAGATTTTTGAGTTGGATTATGTCCAACCTATAAACTGACTGAATAAAACAGAAGTCTTTCTCTATCATTACTTTTAAGGATAATTGTACACCTTTCCATTGGTCTTCGCTAATATTATTCAGTAAAGTTCTGTCTACATTAAATAAGACACGTAACTCTCTTTTAAAAATACTTATTCTTAAATAATTTAGATGTTATGTCATTACTATGAGCTGAGATAAAGGACTCAGTGATTCGTATATATTTATTTTGCATTCATCTTTCTGCTTTATCGATGCCTATAGTCTTTTTTTTTTTTTTTTTTGCGGTTCGCGGGCCTCTCACTGCTGTGGCCTCTCCCGTTGCGGAGCACAGGTTCCGGACGCGCAGGCTCAGCAGCCATGGCTCACGGGCCCAGCCGCTCCACGGCATGTGGGATCTTCCCGGACCGGGGCACGAACCCATGTCCCCTGCATTGGCAGGCGGACTCTCAACCACTGCACCACCAGGGAAGCCCTATAGTCTTTTTTTAGACTTTTCACTTTAGTTTTTAAAAGTATACAATCACAATATCCAAAAATGACATCTTAATTTTGTTTTCAAATACTAATTCGACTGATTTTTTGTATCTTCTTGCACTGGCTAGAACTCCAAAACAATATTTAACACATATGAGAATGGTCATATTTGTTCTTACCGATTTGAAAAGGGAAGTTTCTAATAGGAGAAAGGAGACTTTGGCATAAGACTCGAAGGTTGCTTTATACTGATGGTGTCTCTTCCTAGCTGAGAATCCAGAACGAATCCCACAGTCTCCTGGAACCACAGCTTCTTCATCAATAAGATGAGGATATGAACACTTATCTCTCATAGTCATAGGAACAGCTGAGATATCGTATGTAAAGTGCACTGGCACTTAACGTAGACAGGATACATTTCAATCCCATCTATTCTTTATATTCCATATATTTATCTATTAAGGAACTCTATCATTCTGTTCCTAAATTTCTATTGTTTCTATTATAAATGGGTATTCAAATGGATAGTTCTTAAATGCACTGATTTTGTGATTAAAATTCAACTTGAAAACTACCACACAGGAAAAAAAATGGCATCTTTGGTTTCACATCTCCTGGCATTTATGACTTATCTCTAGTCCCTAAAAGTACACTTGTTTCATAACACCTATGCAATAAATATTTGCTGAATATTTTGTTGAATGAATGAGCTCAGTTAATTCCAAAAAATTCCTAAGATTTGTTTCCCAGCTAATTCATAGGTAACAATTCACAGTTGAACACCACTTTCTTTGTCAAATCCAGCAAAAGGAACTTGAAAACTTAGTGAATACACATAGACATACACACACATATATATATATATACATATGTATATATGTACACACATATATGTTTATATTGATATATTTCATATATGTTATTCAAAGCCAAAGTTTTTCTAAGAGTAAGAAAGGCTTTGCTTACTAGGGAAAAAAATTTAAAAAACTTAAAAAAAATTGTTTTACTTTTATGTACTGGTACCTATAAATTTTAAAGATTAACATAATTGAAAAAACTAATTGAATTCATTAAACCACCAAAATTTTGCTAATCCAATACCACCAACCCAGAGAAATGATTAAATTAGTTCTTATGGTTACATTTAGTTTGCATTAGTTTTGCTCACTATAAGCATCACACTTTTAAACTAGAATTCTATCATATCACATCTTGACTAAAATACTTAACTGTTTGAGTTACTTTTCTCTTGATGATCTATATAAAACATCGGCAAACATGTTAAGATCCAATGGTAAAGAGTGAGAGAAGGACTATAAAAAGGGAAAAAAAAAAAAGCAAAAGGAGAAATAATATAAATGACCAAATTTCGATTCTGTGTATTTCCTTAACAATAACTAGGACACTGTACAGTATTTCAAGGAGTTATTTAGTTTTTCCTTTGAGCTGAATTGCAACTCTGACTACCTGTAATTGAGTACTAACCACGTGACAAGCAGTTTCTGTGTGTTGATTCATTTAATTCTTATCACCACACTGAAATGCAGGTACTTCTCACTTCATCTCCATTTTTAAGATGAGGAAACTGAGGCTCAAAGAGGTTACATTATTAGGCTGAGGTCATACAGCTGGTTCATGCCAACTGAGGTGAGAGATGAAGCCAGATCTACCAGGCTTCTGGCCCATCCTTACAGTCCTGTGCTCTGCAGCCCCTTCAGGAGGAACTGCATCTGTGTGCAGGTTGAGCCCCTGTATGGAAGCAAATACAGTCGCAGATCTACCAGCAGTGGCAAAATAAGCCCTGGTCACTAAGCTATTTCTTTGTGAATTTGCCAGTGTTCCTTCATATACAGCATCACATACAGATTGACAGATTTGAAATGTCCATACTCTGTCAGGTAAATGCAAGCTCAAGGTACTGACTACCTCTGGGAGGGGAGAAGAGAGGGAGGGCATTAGGCTACAGGAGGAACACACAGGGAGATGCAAGTTATTGATACTATTCTGATACTTAGGTTGGGAGGTAGTTTCATGGGTCATCATTATTGTACTCTAGTATGTTTCAAATTTTATATAAAATATAATTTTAAACTATTAAAGCAAAAAAATCTCCTCTGGGCACACTTCGCATAAACAATGAACAATTCCTATCCTCTCTACCCTGCCTCATTCTATAGTGACCAAAGGTATGTAAACCGTGCCAACCCAGTTCCTGATTCTTCACTCCTCATAATCACAGCATCCTGATTGAAAGGCCTGGGAGTTACCAGACCTGGTTTTTGGAAACTATTTGTGCTGGAAAATAATGCAAAATGCTTTCCTTTAAGGACTAGCTTCCTTTCATCAAAGCTTCAAGGGGCAAAGAAAGAAAGAATTAAAGAAAGCAGCTTGCTTCACTGCTACCAATTCATAAGCACTGCGCTAAAGAGCAAGGCCCGTGCTGATTCCTCTTGCATTACCCTCAAAGCATCCAGCACAAGGCCTTGCATGGAGTAGGTGGACAACTGATGTTTGTGAATCAATGTATAAATGGATGAGTCAAGTCACACTATTTTCATGGAGAATCTTAAATGTCACTCTTCTCGAAATTTGACCATGCTGCTCAACCTACTAAAAATTTCATAATGAACCACCCACAAACACAATCTTGTATGAATATCCCCTGTGTTCCCCAAATCCTTTGTGACCTATGGACACAATTGCCGAATATGAGTCATGCTTCTACCACTGCTCCCACACAAGTGGTATTTTTAATGCTCCAGCATTTCCTGAAGTCGCACTCTCAGGAAATGGTTTTTACAATAATGACCTCACTCTTCCCATGTTCCCCTCACCCCCACCACTGAATCCCGGAATAGCTGAACAGGTGTTCAAATACCTAGAATTACCCAAAACACTCCACAACCTGTCTTATGTTTCCTAGCAAAGTCACGAGGATAACCTCTTGTCCTTTGGAGTTTGAAAGGACTATTTGTGCTTTATTTATATCTAGACATAGCTTATTCTTCAAACTGGCAATAGTCTCCACACACCAGAACTAAATCAATGTAACATAGTGGTTAAGGTTATAGCCTCCGGGGTCCAACAGCCCTGGAAAGCCAATTTTGACTCTGCCACTAACTATGTGGTTTCAGGCAACTCATTTAGCCTTTTAGAGCCTCAATAGTCTCATCTGTAAAATGGGAATAATAGAAGATATAATTTCTTGGAACGGTGTGAACATCAAATAATACAACTCTTGTAAACTGCTGACCTCTGGTCTGATAAACAGCAAATGCTCAATACTTGCTAATGGTTATTATTGTATCAAGTTTTCCCAGGCCTCAGGCCTGGTCAGTCTCTCTTGGACATTGTTTACCACGATGTGGTGACTGTGATTGCTGGGGGTCTTTAGATGTTCAGATACCTTCAGAAGCTTACCTGGCTCAACACATTCTGAGGAGCACTGCCTGGCCATCCTCTAAGAATCAGAAATGTCAAGGGACAGAAGAGAGTGAGAAGGAAAGGATGGGAGGGAATAGTGGGGGGTTATAAAACCACCTGGTCTCACCCAGGTTCAAAGCAAACAGAGAAGCTGCCACATGAGTGTGGGAGGAGAGGTATCTACACAGTGAGGCTCCTTGGAACCATCATGATCAAAGTCCATACTTCTTTGGAAAAGAGTATATTTATCTTATATTTCTTTCTTATAAGAGAAACCCAATAGGAAAGATGATGCTGAAAACGGCAATTTGACTCTGGGAAACAAGCTCCCGCTATTCTCATCAGACCATCCGATAAGCTTCCCAAGGGACTTTTCTAGGCTCTCCAAACAGCACAGGACAGAGTAGCCAACTCTCAAGAGGATGCCCTGGGGTGCAGCCAAACTGCAATTGCCCTGGAAGTCAGATCCCAATGGCTCAGACACAAGGGGCAAGGGCAGGATGCATATAACCCCAAGCCATTAACTGTTCAGCCCCATGCAGGAGCACACATAAAGCTACTCCGGAAGAATTGTTTTGGAGGCACAGAGATGAAGAAAAAGATCCCGCTGGCACTGCTGGGAAACACAGCGGTAGTCAGCACACCCTGGCCCTAGCAACCAGCGATGGACAGACTCAGGCTGAGAAAACTTTTCTGGGCACATGGCATGAAAGGAAACCCCTCAGAGGCTCAGGCTCCATGAAGGTTAAGGATCAACAACAAAAAGACATTAACCCATCTCCTAAATGGTATTTCATGGCCATCAAACAGCCATGACAGGCCCATCAAAGGAGCAGCCCGTGTATGTAGGCTGGTGGAAGATGCTCTGGCAATTTAGACACACTGGCAGTTCCAGGGAGGGAACACTGTCTGTGGGGTCTCTCTACTTATGAAGGCAGCACTTTGCATAACAAATGTTCCATGCATAATCTTTACTTGGCATAATTCTTTCTGGACCCAATAATGACAGTTACTCTCAGTCCTAACTGAAGGTCCTAATTATTGGGAAAATAAAGGAGCCAATGCTTCTATAAATTAGCAAGTAGGATTAGTATAATTAGCAAGTAGGGACAAGGAGCCCTCCAACTTGCATCAGGAGATCTCCTGCTCTGTGTGACCTTGAGTATGTTAGATCCACCATTTGGACTTCAGTTTCCTCATTTATAAACCATCTTTTTAAGGGGATATCTTGTGGGTTCTTTTGAATACTCCCAACGTAATTTATTACTTTTTTCTTTTATAATTCTTAGTTGCAGCTTAGCACACATGCAATAAAGTGCACAAAGAGAAATACTATTCTCACTTAGAATTTTATACCTTTCAGGGAGTGCAAGATGGTAGTGTGGTAATGTTGATTCACTCCCTATATCAGTACCAAAGGCCATCTTATAGATGTAAAGTCTTGATAATCAAAGGCACAGAGAATGTGTCAGTCATAGCACTCACATTAGAGCTCCGAAGTCCTGACTCATGATGTTTAGTCTAATGTTTAGTCTCAGAGTGTCCTACCATGAGTTCCTGGAGCAGCTCTCCACAATGGGAACAGCCTTGCTTGAATCACAGGCAAGAATGGAAAGAAGTGGTAGTCTGAGAAGAGATTTTTAGGTCACAAGCAGATGCCTAAAAAGGATGAGTACTAACTTGCCTGGGAAATTATTATTCCCTTTGACCTTCAGGTTCTGCCATAATTTAATAGCTATTATTGATTGGGTGCTTATTTTGTGCCAAGCATTGCACAGAGTTTAACATGGATAATCTCATTTAATCTGCAAAATAACCCATGAGATGGACACTTTTATTAGTCATTTTACAGAAGAAAAACCTGAGGTTCAGGAAGATTAAACTACTTCTCCCAAGTTATAGATGAAGAATGGCAGAGCTGGGATTTGAACCCAAGCCCACAGACTTCACCACATCATTCAGTTTCCCACAGCCACTTCCACCTTACCCCACAACCAAGGCACCACCACGCCTCAGGAAAATGCACTACCTCAACCAGATGGCACCCTGCACTTATGCCTCAGTTGATTTAGCCTCCAGCTTGGCATGGCCTTCACCCTCCCCTTTACTATCCAAATCCGTCCTTCAAGACAACTCAAATACCACCATCTCCTAGCCATTCCATTACACACAGAAAATCCTCCCTTCTGAATTCATGTAAAATGTGTCATCTATTTCATTCAAAGGTGTCAGGAGTCTTTATCATTTTTTTTAAATGTGTACATCATTCATTCACTCATTCAATGACATATACGTACACTGTACACTGTCCTTTCTCCTCAAATGACTGTCAACTAGTAGATGTCAGGAACCATGTCGTCTATTTTTCTTTGTATCTCTCAAATTATCATGGTACAAAATTTAAAAGTCAAATAATGTGGTTCTGTACAGTGGCTATGAAAATTATATGACATTAGAGCCACACCTTGTATTTGATGGCTAAATTGTCCTCATTTATTTCCCAAGCATCTGACCCACTCTTCCCCAGTATGAATTATCTTCTAAAAGTTTTTTTGCCCTTGTAAGACCATAACGTTAGGTCTTACTCTTTTTCTATACTGAGACATTAGCAACTCTGTGTGTGTGTGTGTGTGTGTGTGTGTGTGTGTGTGTGTGTGTGTGAAGGTGTGTGTATATGTGTATGAAAAACATATGTTTTGATAAAGTAAAGGACATAAGATAATAGCCCATTGCACCTGCATTAAGCAAGTACCCAGGATGGCGTTACTTGCATGCCAACCAGCAAACCTGCCTGCAAAGTGAGCAACTTTCTCAGACCACTGCTCAGCCTCGTGTGTTGACAACCTTGGGAGAGAAGACAGTAATTGCGGTCCTAAAGTAATATTTACCCCCATTCCCTTTGGATTGCTTGTTTATAGTCTGAAATTGCTGAACAGGTTCTGCAGGTTTTTCTTGTCCATTTGCTGAGCTTGAATCAAGAAGGGAGAGTCCCAGGTTCATCCAACTGTAAACAGTACCTCCCAAGGTCAAACTGGAGAGTCTGCACAGTGGTTGAGGGCAGTGGGGGTGGGAGGGTAGTTCTGGATGTAACATATGAGAGAAATGTATCACATGTATACTGTCCTGCATGCCTGGACAGAGGAAAAAAGTGAAGAGGAGGAATAGTGAAGCACTATTCTTCCTATATCAGGAAGAATAGCGCTCACATTGATTTCTTACTGTTTTTTGGCAAAACATGAAGGTGAACTTTTTTAAAGTAATTAGACTTCTGACCTTTGCTTTACCCACTGTGACAACCCCAAGTCTTTTTCTGTCATTATATAAATGTTATTTGAAGTTACAAAGAGCACAAGCACAGCTGAATAAGCTAGATATTAATGAAAGTTAGTTAAGGAAGTCAATGAGCCAGCCAGGATCAGGTTGTCTTGAAAATAAATACATGAGACTGAGCTCCAAATGCACGGCTTTGATATATTCAATTCACCAACAGGTACTGGGCCCTACTTTGCCCCAGGGCCCTGGGGACACAACATTGAACAAGTTTAGGCTCTAGTCTCTACAAGCTCGGAGTCGGGGTAGAGTAA
This sequence comes from Phocoena sinus, assembly GCF_008692025.1. Classification (NCBI taxonomy): domain Eukaryota; kingdom Metazoa; phylum Chordata; class Mammalia; order Artiodactyla; family Phocoenidae; genus Phocoena; species Phocoena sinus. The sequence goes on along the minus strand of NC_045772.1, from coordinate 28,189,557 downwards.
TAAACATGTACATGGCCACCGTCACACAGTAAATCCAGTCATACACAGAAGGTAAAGATGAAAAAACTCTCTTTTCGATGCTTTAATTTTTAAAAACACTATTCACTGACTGTGGGGCATTGTTTGGGTTTGTTTGTTTTTTAAGCCTAAATATCTGAACTTCAGGCTTATTTTTGCCTTTTTCTAGCCATAAGATCTGAGTCAAATCACATCACCGTTTGACCTCAATTTCCTCAACCATAAAATTAGAGTGTTGGTGTAGACCAGGGGTTAGCAAATAGCAGCCTGAGGGCCAAATCCAGCTCCAACCTGTTTTGTAACTGAAATTTATTGGAACACACCCACGCCTGTTCATTTACATATTGCCTATGGCTGCTTTCATTCTAGGGCAGAGTAGTTGTGACACAAGGCTCACAAAGCCTAAAGTATAATATTTACTATCTAGTCCTTTACAGGAAACGTCTGCTGACCTCTGGCATTGACCATCTCTGAGGCCTCTTCCAGGTGTTTACAAGATTTATGTGGACAGATGAAAGCACTTTGAACACTGAAGATAAACATACAAATGGAAGGAATTATCAAAAGGTACATGCTGGTTCCAGGAAGATAACAATTCTGCATATTCATTGTCATCAACAGAAAACATTTATTCCAATGGGTCTCTACTCTGGATTTGTATTAGAATCAATTGGAGAAATTTTTTAAAATTAAGTTTTATTGGAGTATGGTTGTTTTACAATGTTGTGTTAGCCTCCACTGCACAACAAAATGAATCAGCCATACACATACAGATATCCCCTCCCTTTTGGACTTCCCTCCCATTTAGGTTACCACAGTGCATTAGGTAGGGTTCCCTGTGCTATAGAGTATGTTCCCATCAGTTGTCTATTTTATACATAGTATCAATAATGCTTATGTGTCAATCCCAGTCTCCCAATTCCTCCCACCCTATCCATTTCCCCCTTGGTATCCATATATTTGTTCTCTACCTCTGTGGAAAATTTTAAATGTCAATACCCAGGAATCAATGTCTAGAGTTTCTAACTTAATGGGTATGGAGTGAAGACCTGGTATCAGTATTTTTTTAAAACTCTCCCAAAAATTCTAGAATGCATTCAGGATTAAAAAATGCTGATTTAGGGGCTTCCCTGGTGGCGCAGTGGTTGAGAATCTGCCTGCTAATGCAGGGGACACGGTTCAAGCCCTGGTCTGGGAGGATCCCACATGCCGCGGAGCAACTAGGCCCGTGACCCACAACTACTGAGCCTGCACATCTGGAGCCTGTGCTCCACAACAGGAGAGGCTGCGATAGTCAGAGGCCCGCGCACCGCGATGAAGAGTGGTCTCCGCTTGCCACAACTAGAGAAAGCCCGCGCACAGAAACGAAGACCCAACACAGCAAAAATAAATAAATAAATTACTAAACTCCTACCCCCAACATCTTCTTTAAAAAAAAAAAAAAATGCTGATTTATTAAAGGCCTGAACACAATACTATGCTTGACTTTGAGAATGTAAGAACTCATAGTTCTTCAAGTAATTTTAAATCGGGTTGTATAAACTTGACATATAAAACAATTAATAAAACATATATAAGAACATTGCTGTATATCAAATAAGCAATATAGGTAAGTGGTCCCCAAACTCAGATCTGTAGACTCTTGCAGAGATGGCTGCATAAGAATTGTCTTGAAAAAAAATAAATTGTCTTGAGAACTTGTTAAATACACAGCTTTGGGAGCCCAGTCCCAGAGATTCTCATTTAACATATCTGGGAAGAGATTCAGGCATCAGTGTTTTAAAAGCTACAGTGATAAGTCCACTGAGTAGCCAGGTTTCAAAATTAGATAGAGAACTCCTAAAGCGAGGTCCCACATCTTTTTATCTTTGACTCTCCAAGGTCTAACCCAGCATCTAGAATTTAGTAGGTATTTGCTAAGTGTTTATTAAATAGACCTTGATTTAGGAAGTGACCAGTGAGTGTTTTGGTGGACAGAGACACCAGACTTAGGGATTTACACTTGTTCTTGAAAGAGATAACATGAGACTCATTCTATACATTAAACAACAATCAGCTGCAACCTTCCCACCTAACCCTCACTCCTACATTGACTACCAACCTAACCAAAAGATCATTATTTGGGGATCACCAAGCCACTGAGGCCCTCTCAGTCAGACTGAAGTTCATATGATTGCTTAAACCTTTTTTCGGGGAATAGCTACCAACTGGCAGGGTTACTGCCCCATAAACTTACCTTCTGTCATTAGCTGTTTTTTTGGGGTTTTTGGGGTTTTTTTGCGGTACGCGGGCCTCTCACCGCTGTGGCCTCTCCCGTTGCGGAGCACAGACTCCGGACGCGCAGGCTCAGCGGCCATGGCCCACGGGCCCAGCCGCTCCACAGCATGTGGGATCCTCCCGGACCGGGGCACGAACCCGTGTCCCCTGCATTGGCAGGCGGACCCTCAACCACTGCACCACCAGGGAAGCCCCCTGTCATTAGCTTTGACTGCTGACATGTGCAATGATTAGACAGAGTTGAGCAAAGAGTATTTTTGCAGTCTGTGGGGAAGAGTACAGAACATAAATAACCACTGCATCTCATTACAAAATCCTGACTGTGCGAAATATACTGATCCAATTGCCACAATTAGATTAGCACTTGCCACGCCCATTAACTTCACAGGGAAACTGAAGCCAAATTTGGGCCCATATGCTCCCTGTCCTTACACTTAAGCAAGCCAGATGATGTCTATTTTCATATACAGTTAATTTCTGAAACAGCCTACATGATACTTATTGCTCCGGACTCTTATAATTCCCCCAGACAGCCTTGCTCAAACACCCCGTGAAATCCTCTCCACTTACAGTTTCACACAAGCTTTTGGCCACACCCTGAACATGTCCTTTTTAAAGACACATCCTTTTAAATGGCTGAGTGACAGCCTCCCCCATCACATAAGGCGTGATATTGATGCACAAAGATGCATGTGCTTTGCATGAAGGCAAAAGGTTACTAAAGTGGCCAGAATAAAAACTAAGGTGGACATTGGAGGACTGAGATGATTGGCAAGGAATCTTTAGAGAATTCTGAAGGCCTCTCTGTCTCAATCTATGATAGTCTATTGGCAAACCGCCCTACAGAATACATCACATTCAGCTCTGATCAGCGGTTCATGGTGGGAGGCTATAAGTGGTCTGAGAAAGAGCCACATTCAGAAGTTTTATCGTGCTAACGTGAGGCTGCTATGACAAGTAGATCCCAAAGTTATAAGTCATTCAATGAGATGGCCTCCTCTGGTCAGGGTGCCATTTAGGGACAGGTGTAGGGAATAACTGGCTGCATGCTGTGGGTTCAAGGGCCTGGGAAGACCCCTCTGTTCAAACATGTCCCTACTGCTTAAGTGTTAAAGGCCTTGGAATCCCATTATGAGAACCCAGTTCCTTTATGCCCTTTTTGTCATGGAAGCATGTACCACAGAGGGGAGCACAGGCTGGAGGACTCAGTGGGCAGAGAGACACTTCGATGAAAAAGGCCCACAGAGGGCCAGAAATGTCCCTCCAGCAAGCCACAGTTCGGATGATAAAGAAAATTAAAATATGTGACGTCCTGTGTAAAACGAACTGATTTCTCCCTCCTTCCCAGCAGTATCAGAATTGGTTGATGTGGAGGCATGGGTGGAGAGCTGGCTATGCATTGACTACAAGGTCCATCAATTCTCAAAAGCAGCAACTGCAGCAGAAAGCAGCACAAACCCTCAGGAGAAGCATGGGTGGAAGAGAGGTGGGAATTCCATGGGGAAGGAGTACAAGGGATTCTTCCGTAACAGTGTGGAATCAGCACAAGGACCCTCAACATCAACATCACCTGGGAGTTTGTTACAAATGTAGATTCTCAGGACTTCCAATTATGATATGCATTTTACCAAAACTCCCCAGGCAATTTGTAGGCACATTTGAAAAACACTGGTCTAAACAAAAACATCTAGGACATCAGAAAAAGGGAGAGAGAGGAAGGGAAGGGAAACGAAGAAGAAAAGAGGATATTTATTCTCTAGGGATGGCAGTAAGAATGAGAACTGAGAAAAGGCACCAGTGTCTCTGGGTCGCCTGGGTGGCCTTTGAGAGCAGGGTCTGCAGAGGCAAGTAGGTGTGGAGGGGAGAGTTTGTGGTAGGAAGCGGGGGCAGTAGGTGCAGGCGCTTGATGGAGCTAGGGAGGATGAGCTTGGTTTTGCTATTTGAGGTCGTGGGTATAGGCGACTTTCAGTTTCCATTTGAGGGAGCCTGGGTAGGTGCATTCCAGATATGCCGAAATCAACGGTGGAGTGATTCATCTCCAGTCATCTTCCTACCAAGTTCCCCTACTATTTGACACCTTTTCCTTAAGCCTCTGCCTCACGGCCCCCAACCCTCCCCACCAGATGGCTTTGTCTCATTCTTCTCTGAGACCGAGGCCACCACATAAAGGCTCCCTCAACCTCTCTCTTCCCTATCTTGCTGTTTCTCTACATCTTTACCTCTCCTTTTTTGGAGAGGAAAGCCTCCTCCATTCCAAAGGTAACTCCACCGAACCACCGACCCCTCTCTTCCTTACAGACACTTGACCCACCAATCATGCTCTCTCTCGCTCATTTAATTTCTCCCTCACTTTCACCATCTATTCCTAAACCAACAATTAACTCAAGTCTCCCCACTCCTGAAGGGTTCTCATTCAAGCTTGCTTATCTTTTCAGCCAACCTCCACCGCTCTGGAATTTTACACCCGGACCTCTTGGTTGGATCACTGATTTCACCTCCTAGTGATGCACTCACCTCTCAGCCCTCGTTTTCTGGCTTCCTGGCCTGCCTATGTGCTTTTGCCCCTGCTGCACCCCCCCTCTGTTCTAGAATGCTCACACCTCTGCCTGGCAGTGTACTATGTACCTGCCAGGTTTGCAAACCCTGCATCTCTCTCCCTGACCCTCACCTGGAGTGCAACCCTGTGCCAGCCCATAGACCCATCCTGAGACAGGTAGACCAGATATAAAGGTAACTTACCTCACGCTCTGAGATGCAGCATTAGCTAAGATTGGTCACTGCTCCAGGTTCAAGTACATCTTTATTGTGGGAACTATTTGAATCTCATGTGTGGGCCCAGTTTTGGCACCAGCACTGGTTTCATTTTCATGCATCCTATTTTTTGAGCATTTATTATGTGCCAGGCTCTGTGGCACTATCTACACGTGATCTCACTGACTCCTCCCATCACCCCAGTGCTGGGGAGCCCTACTGTTATAAGAGGGTTTGAGAAATTTGCCCAAGGTCACACAGTCAATAGATGGTGGAACCATGACTGAAACCAGGCTCTAGGGGCTATGCTTGATAAATAGTTATAACTTTTAATAAAAGGAAGAGTGGGGCATGTATATGTGTGCGAGCATGGGTATGGGTGTGGGTGTGAGGCAGTGATGCTGGGAAAGCTTTCAGGGACCCTGCTACTCGTGCCAGATTTTGTGGCCCTGATCAGCTGCTGCCTGGCTGCCAGGAGCTGTTATTATCACCCACTCCTGTGCCCCTGTCACTGGGCCTGTAGGGACTTGCCCTTCCTTCCTGCTCTTGGCCCTGTGATGTTGACAGCTGTACTGGGAAATCACATGCTGGCTGCTGCCACGCTTATCAGACACAGATTGTACGTGCGGATCTGGACGTCCTGCCCACCCTGTCCCTTGCCTGCCCCTATACAGGCGGTCAGGCCACTTCTAAGCCAGGGCCTTGTTCCGTCTGTTTTACCTCTGTGCAAGTAACTGAGTTTTCTCTATGCTACCACTTCTCCATGGAGTCTTCTCCCTGGTTCTCCCTGACAGAATTCATACCCTCTGTTATATTCCTTTAACTTTTGACTTACGCTCTCTTTCTGGCTTTTTCACCTGTCAACTCCTTCTAATATTTAATCGTCTTTTTTTTCCAAATTTAAATATTTGTCTATTGAATTAATCAGGACATACTCCTTCAAAACAACGATGGCACAAAAAAAGCTCAAATTGTTAAGTGTGTTGGGGAAAAATGAGTCACTGGAAGTAGAAATCTACCAGGAGAATAAAAACAATGATAATGAGAACAATAATAGCCAATAAGCAATATTTTTAACATGCTTTACAATTACCAAACACCAGACTCGTTGTCTGGTCCTCGCTGTCCTGGAAGATGCACTCTGTGACTCACTGAAAGCCACATAGCAAGTATAATGGTGACAGGACTCAACCCCCAGGCTCTCGCTTCAAATCCTATCTTCCTCCTAAAATGCCTTTTAAAGAAAAGATTTCTGTCTCATCAACCAGCTCATCTGGGTCATTTGAAAACCTCAAGCAGAAATTTCTCAGGTCAGCATTATGTGTTCTCCAAGAGCAAGCATCTTCAAACAGAAACCAAAAACAATGAAAAACAAAAACCAATGGCCTCTGGCTTCTCTTCAGTGGTAGCGAGTCTTAGTTCTTTTTCCTTATTCTATGTGAAAACTTAGAAAACTTATTCTATGTGAATAACCCCCAAGGGGTGTTGTGGGCTTACTAATGGTGGAGCAGAGACATGAGCTTAGGAAATGCAACCTTCTCCTTCCTCCCCTCTACCAACGTTAAGTACACTGTCATGCTCTTACATTTTGTTCACTTCGAATTTAAAGTCAATGAGACCATAAAGGACCAGTTTTGTATTTTGTTGTCTTATCCCCCTGCAGCTTCCATAGCAAAACTAAATATGTGGAACATCAAGTCTTTATGAATCTTGCCTCCAACGAGAGAATTGAATATGCACTTTTTGAGGACATCAGTTTATTCAAGATGATGAGACAACTTTAGAAAAAAAAATTCCCTTAACGTAAGAAGTCTATAGGCCAAATGGACTTCCCTTTCTGGTCTAAATGTCATGTTTGTGAAAGTGGTGTGGTATAAAGAGCAAAGTATGGACATGAAAAATTATGCCTCTGCTGAATAAACCAGACTCTTAGCTGCCTGATTTGCTGCCCTTCCTGGTTTGCTTCTCCCTCACATGGCTGGTGCCTTCTCACCTCTCAGGCCTCCACTCAAATATCACCTCCCAGGAGATACCTCCTAAAATTGCTCTTTCTCCATTACTTTTTAACCCCTTTTCCTCCTCCTCATTATTTTATTAATAGCATTTATCACTATCTGGCATTTTATTTTTATTTGTTTATTTATTTATTGTCTGTTTCCTTCTACTAGAAGATAAGACCTTTATGTGAATTTGTCTTAATTATTGCTGTTTTCCCAGAAACCAGCTTCCTGAATTCAATTCCCTGAATAAACATTCAGGATGCCACTTATAAATAAAACAGTTCTATTTTTTCTTCATATGTTGGAGAAACTGTAGAATCTAGGGATACCATTAAAGATAAATAGGAGGCCAAGGTTTGTTCATTGCTAAGGATTTTCCACTGCAGACACTACAGAGAAGGGTCTCCTCACTCAGAATTTTTCTGTTTTCTCAGCATCACAAACACAGTATTTGGGTAAGAGAGAAAAGTCCAGTAAGTCTGCATCTTATCTCAAATGTCAAAGAAAAGAAAGTGAAACAGAGAAACATTTGTTCCAGATTTGTTGGAAAGATTCTAAAAAACTCAGCACCTGAAATCCACTCTGTGGGTTCCTTTTAATCGTTCAATTTGGTTTTTAAACCTTTTTCTCGTCAGAGCTGAGGAAGGAAGTAAGATTCATTTACTCATTCAACAAACAGCTCAAACATCACATCTCTGAAAGGCTTCCCTCATCATAAGTTCGAATGGAATACCCCCCACCCTTCTATCATTTTCTAGTTTATTACACTCTGTTAATTTCCTAGGAGTCCTTATCTCTCTCTAAAGTTATATTTTTATTAATGTTTTACATATTCATTGTCTGATTCTTCCTGGTAGAACATAAGCTCCATGAGAGCAAGAATCTTGCCTCTTCTCCGCTGATGCTTCTCCAGAACCTAAGAGTTTACAACACATGGAAAATTCTCAACAGGCAGCTGTTGAATAAATGAAGGAATGAAGTTGCAAGGGCTCTGTGAAGGCTTTCTTGACATCTCTGGCCTCATTTTGACATTCTTGCTTTTCTGAATACTCTTGCATCCATCGCTCTTCCCCATCACCAGGAATTTGGTCTCTAGGGTTCTCTTCCCTAACAGCTGTACAGTACCACTGAGTCCTTTGCTGCTTCATGACACCAAACTAGCATAAACACAAGCTCGTTTGTGATTACTTCACACACTCCTATTTTGTTTCCCCAGCAACACTGTAAGCTCCCCACAGACAAGGCCTATGTCTTAGGCTAAGGAACAGAGAAGGAAGAGAAGGGTTTTGAAAAAATGATAATGAAGTGAGTTTTAAAAATACTAAACTTGTATGCCTATGGTATATGCAGGTAGAAATGTCCAATAGACAGTTTATGTGTATGGATCTGATGTCAGAAAAGAAGTCTAAGCTGAAATCATTCATTTGTAACTTGTCAACAGCTGTTCAGTATGACTAACGAGTTGAGTGTATGCGCTCACTCCGGGAGAGAGCAGACATTGAGAAGATGAGCAACAAAGGGCAGAGCCACAGCACTGCCACCAGGGCCAGGCAGAGGCCAGGCAGAGAAGGGCCCATGTCAGCGGTAGGAGGGGGACCAGAACAGTGCATCTTGTGGATGCTAAGAAAGTTGACACTCTCAAGATGGTAGAGAATGGTCAATGATGGCAAATGTCACAAAGAATCCAAGTAAGAAAAGACTACAAAATGGCCTCTGGATTTGGCAGTGAGTCTTGCTACAGCAATTTCACCTGAGGAACGAGAAAAGAAGCCTGACTGAGAGGGGCTGAGAATGGCCTTTACTGGAAGATGAGTAATTCAGCAAAGCGAGTCAAGACAGTGCCCTTTACAAGCTTAGCTTTGAAGACAGGGAGAAAGATAGGCTGGTACCTAAATCTGAGCTTCTGTGGAAAATAAACTGAGTTTAGTACTCAACAGGTGGTTTCAAATTGTGCGTGTGAAATGTGTACAGTTGACTGTATACCAATTATACCTCCATAAAGTGTTATTTTTAAAAAGCACATTTTAGAAGTTCACAAAATGTAAGTATCTTCTCATTTGAGAATAAAATTTCAAATTCATAATAACATATTAAGGTATTTTCTGATACAGAAATGAGAAAAATCCAGTATAAGGAAAAAACCAGAAATAGGTAAGCTAATACTCCTGGTTTACAAATAATAGTAAGAAAAAAAACAATAGCTAACAGAAGAACTTTTTTTCTTATGGTAGGGAGCAGAAAAGCATTATGACCTGGAATACGGGCCAGCATAGAAAAAGCAGTGGAATTATGTTATTTTAGACCTATCTAAGAGACTAGAAAATGGACTAGATCATGACCCAAATTAAGGCAACTACAAGCCAAATTAAGACCTCCAAGAGAGGCTCAAAGAGTTTCCTGAGCACAGATGAAAAGGCCTTGATGTCATCAAAGCTTCATTTAGGGTCATAATGAGAGAAAAAACATGTAGATATACATTGGGTAGAGAAGGGAGAATAACATCTAAACTAAATATTGGTCCTTTTCCAAAGATTCAGCAATGATCCTACCAGAGTCCTAAAAACTGAAGGGAATAAAATGCCAAGGTTTAAACAATTAATTGTTAGCAAACTCAAAGGTGAGTCAGGTAGACAAAACTAAAGAGAAATATTAACTCAGTGAAAGCTGGTTTTTCAGAATGCAGCCATCTAGAATTCTCTCTACAGTGTTTTCAAGTGGAATAGAAAAAAATGACAAATAGAAAGTCAGTAGATGAAATACTAATGTGTACAGTCTTTTATATTTTCTCAAAGCATACTTTTCCTCACTGGATCCTTAAAATAATTCAGAGAGGCAGGCAGTGGGCCAGAGTGTCAGTAGCCCCCCACTAACCCCTGAGTGATATTTATCTTTTGTGTTTTCACACAAATGGACCTTGAGAGGTAATGTTTTTCCTTTGACCTGTCCTGTTTTCCCACAACATTATCCAGGGAAGCAGATTTATCAGAGACTGAAAATGCAATAGGATAAGCAGGGAAAAGTGGAGAAGAGGCATTGTATATCTGTTGAAATGTGTACCATCACCTTATTACTTCAAAAAATAAGCGTTAAAGATAAGTGATATGGTTACCAACTTACTAATTAGAGAACTAGACAAGAGGCTAAGTGATGTAATCATCCTACTCCAGACTGCAACTCATGATTAGAAAAGCAACTTCCAGTATCTGCCATAGAATTAGTAGAGAGTCATTATGATGTTCTATACCTCTGTGACCTCAAGGCAACCAGTGGGAAGTGATGGTCATGAAAGCATGATGATTCATAAGACCTGACAAGATATTCAGCATCAATTTGGTATCCAAGGTACTAGCATCTTCAGCTATTCATCACTCTTCCCATTTCTCCCAACCCAATCCTGTCTATCCCCCCTAAAATAATAGCTAGTATTTACAGAGGACTTACTAACCATTGTTCTAAGCACTTTTCATGTACTAGTACTAAGTCACTTAATTATCACAACCCTATGAGTAGGTGCTATTTTTTGCATATTCATTTACAGATGAAATTGCCATGACACAAATAGGTTAGGTAATCTACCTAGTGGGCATATAGCTGGTAAGTATGAGAGCATATTCAAGCCCAAGCAGTCTAGAATCAGAGCTCTCATTCTCAATCACTAGGCAATACTATCTTTTATTTCAGATCATAATCATAGCTTTTCTGGACTATTACAACAGCTTCCTAGCTGCTCTCCATTCAAGTTAACTCTTTTCACATTATTACTTTTTATTATAAAAATAATATGCAAATACATTCTCCAGGTAAAATACTATAATAGCATGAATCAGACAAAATCCCTTTTGGCCACCAGCTGCAATCCCAAGTTTCTCCCCAGGGTCTGGTGTGTCTCCTTCTAGATGTTTTTCTGCATATGTATATACCTTTAAAAATATTCAGTATTGGACTTCCCTAGTGGCGCCATGGTTGGGAGTCCGCCTGCCAATGCAGGGGACAGGGGTTCGAGCCCTGGTCCGGGAGGATCCCACATGCCGCGGAGCGGCTGGGCCCGTGCACCACAGCTACTGAGCCCGCGCACCTACAGCCCGTGTTCTGCAACGGGAGAGGCCACTACAGTGAGAGGCCCACGCACCACAACGAAGAGTAGCCCCCGAAGAGTAGCCCCCGCTCGCCGCAACTAGAGAAAGCCGGTGCGCAGCGACAAAGACCCAACACAGCCCTAAATAAATAAATAAATAAATTTAAAAAAAATATTCAGTATTGTTTGATAGATTTTTAAGTAAGTTTTATTATATTAATTTGCAAATGTTTAATTAATCTATATATTTTCATGGGCATGCTAAATCAAAACACTGTGACCTTTAAAAGAAGAAAAATACATTCCCTATCTTGAAAAACTACTCCCACTCCAAATGGAGATGGTACAACCCTACTGAAGTGCTCTACTACTCCCCTTTTAGTATCAGTGAAATCAAGCAAGTCCCCCAGAGGAAAAGACTAGGAAAAAAAATTAAAGGAGCAACAGGTTGAGTGGTATATACAAAGTAGGATGAGGAGAACAATTTTATAGCAGCTCATCCGTGGATGAAACAGTCCATGGATGAGGGCATCCTCATCTGGGGATTTGCCATGCAATGAAGCCAGATCCACTTCTGATAAAGTCTGTGTAAATAACCAGAATATCAGGTTACTTGTGCATCTCATTCCAGTGGCAACCTGGCATATCAGGATAACATTATGTTTCCACTCACTGAACTAGTCCCTTCATGGATGTGAATGTGTTTACCTCTTTACTTGTCTACTGTTTCCAGAGTATAAGAATTGCATCTCTCTTCTTTTCTGCTGCAGTATATACTATATCAACAAATATTTGTTGAATGACTGAATAAAGCCAAAGGTGTGTGATTAATTCTGATTATCAAGGTTCCATGAATTTTCTACCTTGACTTTTTGAAGCTTCAGAAAACAGAATGATTTGACCACCCATGGCCATTGTACATTGATCTAAACAGTTATAGATCTACAGCAGACACTAATAACAACCCACCTAAATTATACCTACCTATGGCAGGTAGGTATAATTAAGAGTTAACAAATATCACCATTATGCTTGCTGTGTGACCTTGGGCAATTTTCTTAACCTCTCTCTTCAGTTTCCTTCTCTGTAATAATGAACATAATAAAACTTTTAGGATTTAGTGAGGACTAGGTGAACTGATACATAAAAGCATCTAATAATGTGTGAGACATTGAGTGAGTCCTCAGTAAATGTCAGCCCTGTGCCTATTTCTCCTTCTGCTCACTCGCCACCCCCTTCTTAATAATAAGGCTTTGAGTTTATTTACCCTGATAAGCATTTCTCTTCTCTCATTTCCATTTGTGGCAATCTGGGCAACAACTTCTTTTCCAGTGCTGACCTACTGTTTGGTTGGAATCTGTCCCAGGGCTCTGGGCTCTAGAGACTGCCGTTAGACTACGAAGCATCATGGATCAAATCCAAGTGCTACAGCATATAATGGCTCTGGCCACTAAAAAACAAATGCAAACTGTTTTAGCTATTTTATGGAGTGCAGTACATACCCAAAAGTTTATAATAGGGTTACCAAATACGGTGTTCTAAAACTCAAAATATCATCCAAAAATTACTCATCTCCTCATAGACATAACTTGCTATGTTGAATATTAAAACAGACACCTCGCTCTTGAGTCTAAAATTTTCTCCAAAGTTCTCACAATTATAATTTCAAACCAGTGAATGTTATTCAAACAGGGAAAGACAGAATCTTCAACTTACTTTCACCCTGTGAGACTCTTTATCCAACTCCTACCATTTCTGCTTCCTCAAATTCTTTTAAATCTACCTAAAATCCCCTTATTTACAAAGTCTTAGAGTCTCAGAAACACTTGCATTTATTCTGTCATGTACACACCCTAACAAGTCATCCTAGGGCTTTAAAAAGAATTTAAGGAGACTCAGCTAAACACAATCCTTCCCCCTTATAAGTCTTGCTTCTCTCCAGAATTTAAGAACATCTTCCCACAAACCATTGGGGCAGAGCTACTGGGTCGCTGACTGAATGATCTCCTAGCAATTAGACATGTCTTTAAGGCATGATATCCATTACTTCTCCTTCATCCTGCATTACAACTTGAACAATGCCCAGTTCAATAAAAGCAGTGTTTCTACTATCCTGGTTAGGTTCCAACCTCAGCCTTCAAGTGGAGATCTGTCTGGGCAGCTTATAAATCTTGTTTAAAAAAAAAAAAAAGTTCTTGCTTTGAGACCTGGGGAGTGTCAAGAATTGCTGGAGTATTTTCTTCATGTGCCCTTCGCCTAAAGATTACATCTTTTGCTCAAAGATTTAACAAGAGCCACCCGGTTAGAATTATAGTCAAAAGGATTAGCTAAGCATACTACACCCCAAAGACAAGCAGCAGCTGGATTACTGTGCCACAGCTCACCTATTTGTAAGAGATGATCTCAGGGTTCCTTATTCACAGAAAACTCAAAACCCTGAGGAATTCATACACCACTCACGCATCATTACAAAAGAACTCCAAAGTGGAAATTAATATCTAGATGGGTCTGAATAGGCCTGGGAAGAACCTTATTTTCTCACTTCTGGATTCTGGCTAGCTAAGCCTCAGTCCTGAGGGCCAAGTAATTGCTGGGAGGAAGGGTGAGGGGACCCAATCAGGGGAGTTATTTCAGGACCTAGATCTTTCCATTGCCCCAATCATCCTTCACGTGTCATATATCTTTCCAAGGCTTGGTTCCCACCTGTAGTGAAAAAATGCCTGATAATCTTAAAGTACAGTGTGTTTTATAATACCATTAATTCCTTAAAGCAGCTTGTTAAATAAAGTACCTTAATTCTTGAAGGATGGAAACGAGACAAAAAGAAACACAAGCTACAAAATTCATCCTCAGACTAGTTCATCAGCTGACTGGTTGACTATAATATTCCATTAATAATAAGATAAGGCACAGATGAAAACAATCACTGGGTATAAGCACATTTCAAACTGACAAAAGTCCCAGACCATTTAAAATGGTAAATTTAGATCTCCGATCTCTCTCTCTCTCTCCCTCTCCCTCCCTCTCCCTCTCTCTCTCCCTCTCTCCCTCTCCCTCCCTCTCTCTCTCCCTCTCTCTGATCTGTCTCTCTCTCCCTCTCTCTCTCTCTCCCTCTCCCTCCCTCTCTCTCTCCCTCTCTCTGATCTGTCTCCCTCTCCCTCTCCCTCTCCCTCTCTCTCTCCCTCCCTCTCTCCCTCCCTCTCCGATCTCTCTCTCCCTCCCTCACTCTCCCTCTCTCTCTCTCCCTCCCTCTCTCTCTCCCTCTCTCCAATCTCTCTCTTTTTTATTTTTTTTATTTTTTTGCGGTATGCGGGCCTCTCACTGCTGTGGCCTCTCCCGCTGTGGAGCACAGGCTCCGGACGCGCAGGCTCAGCGGCCATGGCTCACGGGCCCAGCCATTCCGCGGCATGTGGGATCTTCCCAGACCGGGACACGAACCCATGTCCGCTGCATCAGCAGGCGGACTCTCAACCACTGCGCCACCAGGAAAGCCCTCTCTCTCTTTTTTAAAAAGCAATTTTGTCCCAACCCCAACACAAGTTAAACCACTAAAACCACTTAAATTATAGTGATGAAATCATAGCTTTTGTAGTTGAGATCTGCTTTGCACCATTCCAAGGAAACCCAGCTACACCTTTAGAAAACTTTGTTCCTTTTTTGACCATGCAATGAATTTTAATAAACAGTCCATTATTTTGTTGCAGCCTTTCTCCTGGTGGTGAGGGGTAAGTTTGGGAGGGGTGGGGCAGTGGTTGGGAAATTTGCAAGTGAAGCATTTTTTCATACCTCGATTAAAATGGTTAATTAGATGCAACAGAGATTCCTTAAATGCTACAGAATTATATCAAATCCTTATGTCAAACTCCTTAGTTTTGAGGAGAGTTCACTCCCATTTTAAATGATGTTCTTTAGATTTGCCATTTGGTAATACTGAAACAAAAAAAAGCTCAGGAGAAAAAAAAAATCAAAAAAACACTGACAGTTTGAACACACCATCAATTTTTCAAGGGCAAAGACCAAGATCCTTCTCATACAAGTCAACATAAAACACTTTGGGGGCAGTTAGGAGAATTATCTGCTCATGATATCAACCCTAGAAATGTCCCTGTAAACATCCTCACTGATAATTCTTCAGTCACCAGTTTCTTAAAACCAACAAGACCCAATTCAGCAGCTACCACAAGTGGCCCAAACTGCCTTTAGGAAATTATGCAAGTTTCTCTTCCTAAGAACTGCCGCCAAAAAAAAGGTAAAAAGGGCTTCCTTGGTGGCGCAGTGGTTGAGAGTCCGCCTGCCGATGCAGGGGACACGGGTTTGCACCCTGGCCCGGGAAGATCCCACATGCCGCAGAGCGGCTGGGCCCGTGAGCCATGGCCGCTGAGCCTGCGCATCTGGAGCCTGTGCTCCACAACGGGAGAGGCCACAACAGTGAGAGACCTGCGTACCGCAAAAAAAAACCAAAAAAAACAAAAACGGTAAAAAAAAAATCTTGGACCAGAAGAATTGGGTCACAGGATGAGAGAGACACCACTTTCTTCAATATTATTAATTCTTGATTTTTAAGGAAACATGGTTCCCATTAGGCTAAGAGAGTTTCTTAAATGTGACCTACATTCAAGCGTAATTATCTTTCTTTCCCAATTGGCAAACATACACTGTATAACCTCGTTATAAAATCCCATAATTAATACAGTTTTGAATGTTAAGAGCCAAATTATCTGACCTAAAATGTAGTAAGGTATATAATAGTTGAAGACAATCAGAATAGTCTGACTCTACCTTAGGCTTGCCCCTGATGTTTTCAAACAATAGCTCTTCCTTTATACAACATGACTTATTTTATCATTGGAAGTTATCCACGAGTTCACTGGGAGAAGTTAGGAATGCTACATCCTTACTAAATATTCAGAAATAGTTTTAAATATTATTTTAAAAATACAACCAAGAATAGAACTAAAACAACACGTGAAGCTTTATGGCACTAGGAATTTATTCTGTAGACCGATTACATTATTAATTTATGCTATTGTATTTATTGGGTTTTATTAAGTGGTATCTAAGAGACATATTGTGTCTTCAGAGAAAAGAAATGAAAGGTTTGGATCTAAGTACCAGGCCAGCACTCACCAGCTCTCTGATCTTAAGCTTATCAATCAAATCCATTTCTCATCTGTAAAATGGAGTCGTGGCAATACCTATTCCACAGGGTTGTTTTAAAGAACAAATATAATCATTTGAAATAATTATATCTCAAAAGGATTAAATAAATTTTGGCTTGTTAGTCTACCTTCACATATTAAGAAAATAGCCAGAGAAATGACACATACTAAAAGATATCTTAAAAACATCCACTGGGGCTTCCCTGGTGGCGCAGTGGTTGAGAATCTGCCTGCCAATGCAGGGGACATGGGTTCGAGCCCTGGTTTGGGAAGATCCCACATGCCGCGGAGCAACTAGCCCCATGAGCCACAATTACTGAGCCTGCGCGTCTGGAGCCTGTGCTCCGCAACAAGAGAGGCCGCGATAGTGAGAGGGCTGCGCACCGCGATGAGGAGCGGTCCCCACTTGCCACAACTAGAGAAAGCCCACACACAGAAACAAAGACCCAACACAGCAAAAATAAATTAAAAAAAAAAGTCCACTGAAAATACATTTTTACAAATGACATGGGCTATAAATAAATACTAAAAAGCATTTAGAAATTTCAGATCATACAAATATGCATTCAAAAATTAACATGGACTTCCAGTTAAAGATGACAGACTGTACACATGTATTTATATTCTTTTCCATCCAGAAGCCCATTAAAATGTCAATAAAGAATGCAAGTAGGTATAAACTCATAAGAATATATAGGACCAGCGGAAGATGGCGGAAGAGTTAAGACGTGGAGATCACCTTCCTCCCCACAGATACACCAGAAATACATCTACACGTGGAACAACTCCTACAGAACACCTACTGAATGCTGGCAGAAGACCTCAGGCCTCCCAAAAGGCAAGAAAGTCCCCACGTACCTGGGTAGGGCAAAAGAAAAAAGAATAAACAGAGACAAAAGGATAGGGACAGTACCTGCACCAGTGGGAGGGAGCTGTGAAGGAGGAAAGGTTTGCACACACTAGGAAGCCCCTTCGCGGACGGAGAGTGCGGGGGGCGGAGGTGGAAAGCTTCGGGGCCGCGGAGGAGAGCACAGCAACAGGGGTGAGGTGGCCAAAGCAGAGAGATTTCCGCACAGAGGATCGGTGCCGACCGGCACTCACCAGCCCGAGAGGCTTGTCTGCTCCCCTGCCAGGGAGGGCAGGGCTGGGAGCTGAGGCTCGGGCTTCGGACGGAGCACAGGGAGAGGACTGGGGTTGGCAGCGTGAACACAGCCTGCAGGGGGTTAGTGCACCACGGCTAGCCGGGAGGGAGTCCGGGGAAAAGTCTGGACCTGCCGAAGAGGCAAGAGACTTTTTCTTCCCTCTTTGTTTCCTGGTGCCCGAGGAGAGGGGATTAAGGGCACTGCTTAAAGGAGCGCCAGAGACGGCCGCGAGCCGCGGCTAAAAGCATGGACCCCAGAAACGGGCATGAGATGCTAAGGCTGCTGCTGCCGCCACCAAGAAGCCTGTGTGCGAGCACAGGTCACTATCCACACCCCCCTTCCAGGGAGCCTGTGCAGCCCGCCACTGCCAGGGTCCTGGGATCCAGGGACAACTTCCCCGGGAGAACACACGGCGCGCCTCAGGCTGGTGCAACGTCACGCCGGCCTCTGCCGCCGCCTGCCGCCGCAGGCTTGCCCCACACTCCGTACCCCTCCCTCCCCACGGCCTGAGTGAGCCAGAGCCTCCAAAGCAGCTGCTCCTTTAACCCCGTCCTGTCTGAGCAAATAACAGACGCCCTCAGGTGACCTACACGCAGAGGCGGGGCCAAATCCAAAGCTGAGCCCCGGGAGCTGTGAGAACAAAGAAGAGAAAGGGAAATCCCTCCCAGCAGCCCCTGGAGCAGCGGATTAGAGCTCCACAATCACCTTGGCGTACCCTGCAGCTGTGGAATACCTGAATAGACAACGAATCATCCCAAACTGAGGAGGTGGACTTGGAGAGCAAGATTTACGATTTTTCCTCCTTTTCCTCTTTTTGTGAGTGTGTATGTGCATGCTTCTGTGTGAGATTTTGTCTGTATAGCTTTGCTTCCACCATTTGTCCTAGGGTAATATCCGTCCGTTTTTTTTTTTCTTTTTAAACGAATTTTTATTTCTTAATAATTATTTTTTATTTTAATTATTTTATTTTATCTTACTTGATTTTATTTTCTTCTTTCTTTCTTTCTTTCCTTCCCTCCTTCCGTCCTTCCTTCCTCCCTCCCTTCCTTCTTCCTTCCTTTCTTCCTTTCTTTCTCTCTTTCTCCCTTTCTACTTTTTCTCCCTTTTATTCTGAGCTGTGTGGATGAAAGGCTCTTGGTGCTGCAGCCAGGAATCAGTGCTGTGCCTCTGAGGTGGGAGAGCCAACTTCAGGACACTGGTCCACAAGAGACCTCCCAGCTCCACATAATAACAAATGGTGAAAATCTCCAGAGAGCTCCATCTCAACACCAGCGCCCAGCTTCACTCAACGACCAGCAAGCTACAGTGCTGGACACCCTATGCCAAACTACTAGCAAGACAGGAACACAACCCCACCCATTAGCAGAGAGGCTGCCTAAAATCATAATAAGTCCACAGACTTATTATTACCCCAAAACACACCACCAGACGTGGACCTGCCCACCAGAAAGACAAGATCCAGCCTCATCCACCAGAACACAGGCACTAGTCCCCTCCACCAGGAAGCTTACAAAACCCACTGAACCAACTTTAGCCACTGGGGACAGACACCAAAAACAACAGGAACTATGAACCTGCAGCCTGCAAAAAGGAGACCCCAAACACAGTAAAATAAGCAAAATGAGAAGACAGAAAAGCACACAGCAGATGAAGGAGCAAGATAAAAACCCACCAGACCTAACAACTGAAGAGGAAATAGGCAGTCTACATGAAAAAGAATTCAGAATAATGATAGTAAAGATAATCCACAATCTTGGAAATAGAATAGACAAAATGCAATAAATATTTAACAAGGACCTAGAAGAACTAAAGATGAAACAAGCAATGATGAACAACACAATAAATGAAATGAAAAATACTACTCTAGATGGGATCAATAGCAAAATAACTGAGGCAGAAGAACAGATAAGTGACTGGGAAGATATAATAGTGGAAATAACTACTGCAGAGCAGAATAAAGAAAAAAGAATGAAAAGAACTGAGGACAGTCTCAGAGACCTTTGGGACAACATTAAACGCACCAACATTCGAATTATAGGGGTTCCAGAAGAGGAGAAAAACAAAGGAACTGAGAAAATATTTGAAGACATTATAGTTGAAAACTTCCCTAATATGGGAGAGGAAATAGTTAATCAAGTCCAGGAAGCACAGAGTCCCATACAGGATAAATCCAAGGAGAAATACGCCAAGACACATATAAATCAAACTGTCAAAAATTAAATACAAAGAAAACGTATTAAAAGCAGCAAGGGAAAAACAACAAATAACACACAAGGGAATCCCTATAAGGTTAACAGCTGATCTTTCAGCAGAAACTCTGCAAGCCAGAAGGGACTGGCAGGACATATTTAAAGTGATGAAGGAGAAATATCTGCAACCAAGATTACTCTACCCAGCAAGGATCTCATTCAGATTTGATGGAGAAATTAAAACCTTTACAGACAAGCAAAAGCTGAGAGAGTTCAGCACCACCAAACCAGCTTTACAACAAACGCTAAAGGAACTTCTCTAGTTAAGAAACACAAGAGAAGGAAAAGACGTACAATAATGAACCCAAAACACTTAAGAAAATGAGAATAGGAACATACGTATCGATAATTACCTTAAATGTAAATGGACTAAATGCTCCCACCAAAAGACACAGATTGGCTGAATGGATACAAAAACAAGACCCATATACATGCTGTCTACAAGAGACCCACTTCAGAACTAGAGACACGTACAAACTGAAAGTAAGGAGATGGAAAAAGATATTCCATGTAAATGGAAACCAAAAGAAACCTGGAGGGCTTCCCTAGTGGCACAGTGGTTGAGAGTCCGCCTGCCAATGCAGGTGACACGGGTTCGTATCCTGGTCTGGGAAGATCGCACATGCCATGGAGTGGCCTGGCCCGTGAGCCATGGCCGCTGAGCCTGCACGTCCGGAGCCTGTGCTCCGCAACGGGAGAGCCCACAACAGTGAGAGGCCCGCGTACCGCAAAAACAAAAACAAAAGAAAGCTGGAGTAGCAATTCTCATATCAGACAAAATAGACTTTAAAATAAAGACTATTAGAAGAGACAAAGAAGGACACTACATAATGATCAAGGGATCAATCCAAGAAGAAGATATAACAATTTTAAATATTTATGTACCCAACACAGGAGCACCTCAATATATAAGGCAAATACTAACAGCCGTAAAAGGGGAAATCGACAGTAACACATTCATAGTAGGGGACTTTAACACCCCACTTTCACCAATGGACAGATTATCCAAAATGAAAATAAATAAGAACACACAAGACTTAAATGATACATTAAACAAGATGGAGTTAATTGATATTTATAGGACATTCCATCCAAAAACAACAGAATACACATTTTTCTCAAGTGCTCATGGAATATTCTCCAGGATAGATCATATCTTGGGTCACAAAGCAAGCCTTGGTAAATTTAAGAAAACTGAAATTGTATCAAGTATCTTTTCCAACCACAATGCTATGAGACTAGATATCAATTACAGGAAAAGATCTGTAAAAAATACAAACACATGGAGGCTAAACAATACACTACTAAATAACGAAGTGATCACTGAAGAAATCAAAGAGGAAATAAAAAAATACCTAGAAAAAAATGACAATGGACATACGATGACCCAAATCCTATGGGATGCAGCAAAAGCACTGCTAAGAGCGAAGCTTATAGCAATACAATCCTACCTTAAGAAGCAGGAAACATCTCGAATAAACAACCTAACCTTGCACCTAAAGCAATTAGAGAAAGAAGAACAAAAAAACCCCAAAGTTAGCAGAAGGAAAGAAATCATAAAAATCAGATCAGAAATAAATGAAAAAGAAATGAAGGAAACCATAGCAAAGATCAATAAATCTAAAAGCTGGTTCTTTGAGAAGATAAACAAAATTGATAAACCATTAGCCAGTCTCATCAAGAAAAAAAGGGAAAAGACTCAAATCAATAGAATTAGAAATGAAAAAGGAGGAGTAACAACTGACACTGCAGAAATATAAAAGATCATGAGAGATTACTACAAGCAACTCTATGCCAATAAAATGGACAACCTGGAAAAAATGGACAAATTCTTAGAAATGCACAACCTGCCAAGACTGAATCAGGAAGAAATAGAAAATACGAACAGACCAATCACAAGCACTGAAATTGAAACTGTGATTAAAAATCTTTCAACAAACAAAAGCCCAGGACCAGATGGCTTCACAGGGGAATTCTATCAAACATTTAGAGAAGAGCTAACACCTTTCCTTCTCCAACTCTTCCAAAATATAGCAGAGGGAGGAATACTCCCAGATTCCTTCTACGAGGCCACCATCACCTTGATACCAAAACCAGACAGGGATGTCACAAAGAAAGAAAACTACAGGCCAATATCACTGATGAACATAGATGCAAAAATCCTCAACAAAATACTAGCAAACAGAATCCAACAGCACATTAAAAGGATCATACACCATGATCAAGTGAGGTTTATTCCAGGAATGCAAGGATTCTTCAATATACGCAAATTAATCAACGTGATACACCATATTAACAAATGGAAGGAGAAAAACCAAATGACCATCTCAATTGATGCAGAGAAAACTTTCAACAAAATTCAACACCCATTTATGATAAAAACCCTGCAGAAAGTAGGCATAGAGGGAACATTCCTCAACATACTAAAGGTCATATATGACAAACCCACAGCCAACATCGTCCTCAATGGTGAAAAACTGAAAGCATTTCCACTAAGATCAGGAACAAGACAAGGTTGTCCACTCTCACCACTCTTATTCAACATAGTTTTGGAAGTTTTAGCCACAGCCATCAGAGAAGAAAGGAAGTAAAAGGAATCCAAATTGGAAAAGAAGAAGTAAAGCTGTCACTGTTTGCACATGACATGATACTATACATAGAGAATCCTAAAAATGCTACCAGAAAACTACTAGAGCTAATCAATGAATTTGGTAAAGCAGCAGGATACAAAATTAATGCACAGAAATCTCTGGCATTCCTATCCACTAATGATGAAAAATCCGAAAGTGAAATCAATAAAACACTCCGATTTACCATTGCAACAAAAAGAATAAAATATCTAGGAACAAACCTACCTAAGGAGACAAAAGACCTGTATGCAGAAAATTATGACACTGATGAAAGAAATTAAAGATTATACAGATAGATGGAGAGATATACCATGTTCTTGGATTGGAAGAATCAACATTGTGAAAATGACTCTACTACCCAAAGCAATCTACAGATTCAATGCAATCCCTATCAAACTACCACTGGCTTTTTTCACAGAACTAGAACAAAAAATTTCACAATTTGTATGGAAACACAAAAGACCCGAATAGCCAAAGCAATCTTGAGAACGAAAAATGGAGCTGGAGGAATCAGGCTGCCTGACTTCAGACTATACTACAAAGCTACAGTAATCAAGACAGTATGGTACTGGTACAAAAACAGAAAGATAGATCAATGGAACAGGACAGAAAGCCCAGAGATAAACCCACATACATATGGCCACCTTATCTTTGATAAAGGAGGCAGGAATGTACAGTGGAGAAAGGACAGCCTCTTCAATAAGTGGTGCTGGGAAAACTGGACAGGTACATGTAAAAGTATGAGATTAGATCACTCCCTAACACCATACACAAAAATAAGCTCAAAATGGATTAAAGACCTAAATGTAAGGCCAGAAACTATCAAACTCTTAGAGGAAAACATAGAACACTCTATGACATAAATCACAGCAAGATCCTTTTTGATCCATTTCCTAGAGAAATGGAAATAAAAACAAAAATAAACAAGTGGGACCTAATGAAACTTAAAAGCTTCTGCACAGCAAAGGAAACCATAAACAAGACCAAAAGACAACCCTCAGAATGGGAGAAAATATTTGCAAATGAAGCAACTGACGAAAGATTAATCTCCAAAATTTATAAGCAGCTCATGCAGCTCAATAACAATAAAACAAACAACCCAATCCAAAAATGGGCAGAAGACCTAAACAGACATTTCTCCAAAGAAGATATACAGACTGCCAACAAACACATGAAAGAATGCTCAACATCATTAATCATTAGAGAAATGAAAATCAAAACTACAATGAGATATCATCTCACACCAGTCAGAATGGCCATCATCAAAAAATCTAGAAACAATAAATGCTGGAGAGGATGTGGAGAAAAGAGAACATTCTTGCACTGCTAGTGGGAATGTGAATTGGTTCAGCCACTGTGGAGAACAGTATGGAAGTTCCTTAAAAAACTACATGTAGAACTACCATATGACCCAGCAATCCCACTACTGGGCATATACCCTGAGAAAACCATAATTCAAACAGAGTCATGTACCAAAATGTTCATTGCAGCTCTATTTACAATAGCCAGGAGATGGCAACAACCTAAGTGCCCATCATTGGATGAATGGCTAAAGAAGATGTGGCACATATATACAATGGAATATTACTCAGCCATAAAAAGAAACGAAATTGAACTATTTGTAATGCGGTGGATAGACCTAGAGTCTGTCATACCAACTGAAGTAAGTCAGAAAGAGAAAGACAAATACCATATGCTAACACATATATATGGAATTTAAGAAAAAAAATGTCATGAAGAACCTAGGGGTGAGACAGGAATAAAGACACAGACCTACTAGAGAATGGACTTGAGGATATGGAGAGGGAGAGGGGTAAGCTGTGACAAAGCAAGAGAGTGGCATGGACATATATACACTACCAAACATAAAATAGATAGCTAGTGGGAAGCAGCCGCATAGCACGGGGAGATCAGCTCGGTGCTTTGTGACCACCTAGAGGGGTGGGATAGGTAGGGTGGGAGGGAGGGAGATGCAAGAGGGAGGAGATATGGGAGCATATGTATATGTGTGACTGATTCACTTTGTTGTGGAGCAGAAGCTAACACACCATTGTAAAGCAATTATACTCCAATAAAGATGTAAAAAAATTTAAAAATTAAAAAAAAAAAAAATATATAGTGGTCATTAGCTCATAGAAGACTTAAATTTTTGGAAGATGACAAGTAGATGTAGATATACTAACAGATGAAAGGCATATAAAGAAGTGAGCTTAGAGTAAAATGAAAGGGAA
Organism: Phocoena sinus; assembly: GCF_008692025.1. Lineage (NCBI taxonomy): Eukaryota > Metazoa > Chordata > Mammalia > Artiodactyla > Phocoenidae > Phocoena > Phocoena sinus. The sequence continues at coordinate 28,165,025 of NC_045772.1, read as the reverse complement.
GTAGCTGGTGTAGTAACAGAGATGGAAATAAGCTGCCAAGAAGAACCATTGAGATGCTCAGAATTCTGAAAATGCAGATACAATAGGGGAGGGAATGACGCATGAGACTGAAAAATAGAGGAAATAGATGCAAATTCTGTTTATGGGACAGCTGATTTCATCACTATGTAAATCACAAACCAGTCATGGTGTTTTCCTTACTTTCAAATGTGAACAAAATACCAAAGATTCCCATACATTTGAAAAAGTCCCCAATGTGGGAGATTCTGACCAAAATAAACAAACAGGAATACTGATTCCAAAATAAAAAGATATAATGTGAAGAATAGAAATTTTTACAGAAACTCTAACATCCTTAGAAAGATTTAAGAATACACTGCATTCATAAGACAAGAACAGGATAGTATGAAAAAAGAACAAACAGATTAAGAAGGAACCTTGATTTAAAGAATATGAGTGTCAAAGGAAAAAAGAAAAAGAAATTTTAGAATACAGAATTGAGAAATTCTCCCAGGAAATAAAATTTTAAAAGACAAAAGGATCAAATCAGGAGAATTAATAGATAATTATTAGGAATTATGGAAAATGAGTAGCAAAAATGGAAGGGAGAAAATTGTTAATTTGATTAATACAAGAGAATTTTGGATAGCAGAAAGATTTAACACTTCAGATTGGAATAGCCCACCAATGGCTGTAAAAAGGCCTCCATCGATGATTGTTCCTGAAGAAAAAAAGCAGAAAGACAAAGCAGATCATCAAAGAATAAGAATCAAGCTGGCATGAAACTTCACATCAGCAATACTGATCATCAAGAAAAAGGAAAACTGCCTTTGAAATTGTGAGGAATTTTATATTTTCTATACCTAATTAAATTATTATTCAAGTGTGAACTTAGATCACACTTGCATGTGCTGATTTTCACACATTCAAACAATCAGAAAAGTTGCATCTCACATATCCTCTCTTAGGAATTTTGATGAGTATGTACTGCAGCAAAAAGAAGTAAACAATGAAAGCAAAGGACTCGAGTTCCAGAAATGAGGAAACAAAAGTAACACCAAGATGATCATCACTATTAGCAGGCCTATATAACAAGTACAGGTAAGAATAGCAAGATGAAGAGCTTCAAAGGAAAGCAGTTTCTAGAAAAATTTAACAAAATCTCTGAATGGTCAAAAAAACAAAAATTAGAACACAAAAAAGGCAAGTAGTATAAGGAAAAAAAGGCAATTAGAAACTCCAGAAAAATTTAAAGTTGTACAAGAAGTATAATACACTATGTGATACTGCAATAAACAAGATTGAGCCTCAATATAAACACTACTATTGGTTTACAATTTTAGAATCAACTGATAGACAAAGATGGTAGAATGATGATGAGAGAGAAGTCAAATGTTAATAACCTTGACACTGTAGAAATACAGATTACAAGAGGTACAGATTGGGAGGGAGAAATGGAAGAGGAGAATTGAAAAGATGGGGACACAAAATAAATTGTCTCTTGTTAAAAGAATAAGTGTTTCACTTAAAGTTGCAAAAGGAATAAGTATTTTATCTAAAATTGCATAGGTAACCAATAAAGATCTAAAGTAGAGATATGACTAAAGGAGGTATTGAGTGACTTAATCATGTTACATTCTCACCTATCTGCATAGGAAGAAAACATATAATACCTAAAACTAATAACCCAAGATTTAGCAGTATAACAATATTGCTTAGAGATATAGAGGTAAAGAACCAAAGGAAAAAATACTATAAAAGTTAAAATTTATATCTGAGAAGAGACTGAAGATAAGAAGGAGTAGACAGAGAACTACTGCTTTTTAGTGCAAGTGCTTTTATCTTTTTTGTTGTTGTTACCATGTGTGATTTTTGTTTTGATAAAAGTTTTTAATTATTAATGTAAAAATACAAATGTATAAATTTTACTAAGAAATATGTGATCCACTATTATGCACATATTGATCAAATTTATGTAAACATTACGGGACAAAGTCTTCTTCTACAATATATTTAATTATATTTAATGCTGCATTTGACTTCAGAATGGGGAGATGCTCACTTTATTTTGATAAACAGGCACTAATCAACCGTCAAGTGTTCCAAACCCAGCAAGATGTAAAGTATCTTCAAATATCCCCTCCATTTGGAGACATCTGTGCTCACTGATTTACAATGTGCACGGAATGCCTGATTATTTTATTATGACATTTACTACTGCAGGAATTATTCATTAACATTCACCAGCAAGCTGAGAACATGTGGGGCTGATATCTTGATTCAGAACCCTAAACCTAAAAGGAATATAAGTACTTGGTAAACTTAGAAGCAGATTCTACTCTACAACCACCACCCTTCTTCATCTACTTTTCATAGACATTTATCACTACCTACAGGTGCATTTTGCATGGAATGTCCTTTGTGAGCAGCAGGGAACAAAGGGAGTTTCCTGTAAAATGATGCTGAAACATGATCATTGGTGTCTATTATCTTGCCAGAACCTTGCCTATTGAATATCGTCCCTGGCTATTATTCAGATATTGTTTCTTTGGATGGGTAAGACAAAGATGGGAAGTCCACTTAAATGCTCAAACAGTACCCTCTGCTGGTTGAGTTTGAGTTGAAGACTTGATTTGTACAGGGCTTAGTCACACTGACAACACGTGGAAAGAAGAAAAGAAAGCAAGTCAAGGCAAACACAAAAATCAACTAATTTTAGTTACATATAAGGAAACTGACATTTGAGGCATCATATCACATAATATGATGCATACGTACTTTATTAAATCTTAATAGAATGCTTTGCTCTTGCAAAAAGTATATAATTAGGGATTTTGCATATTACATTCAAATTCCCTGCTTTACAAAATGATTCATCACAAGTTCCGCCAGTGAGTTTCTCTAGTGCTCTGAACGTGTGGTGTGATTTACACTCTGTCTTGTGGGAACATGTTAATTGTATAAAGTAAAGTGGTTTCTTGCATCACAGCCTGGGGCTCTTATACCATACCAGAGATGTCTGCATTACTTGACATGTTTATAAATGTTTAGGAAAAGTTCAAAATTAATTTGTGCTGTCTTGCTAATACATAAGGAACAGTGGTTTGGAGATGGCAAGATTAATTTATCTGACCAAGGAAGGAATAAGTAACATATGTTTCTGGGACAAGGGCTATCTTATGATCTATCGTGCTTAATATAGTAGAAATGCTTAATAAATTGAGTAGCAATTAAAAACAGGTACTGTCCTACATTTAGAAGTGTAGAACCAGCATTTTTTATACCTTTGACTAAAAATCAAATGTATATTCAGCTGTTCATGCCTATCATGGTGGGCGGTTCACAATGTATAAAGCATGTCCTATTCTCACTAAGGATTTGCAGTTGACAAGAAAGTCAACGTATTTTAGGCCATTAAATAATGGTACACACTAATAGCCTTTTTTCTGTTTCCTCCAAAAGTTAAGAGTGGGAGGAATTTAAGTGCCCACAGGCACCAAGAAATACGGTACATGCTGAGTTTGAGGAAAAGCAAGCACATGGTTCTCTTGGTCTATCTTTCATTTATTAACAAGACTGGGATACAAAGAAATAATTCTCCAGTATAAGAAATGCAACAGTGCAAACACGATGACAGGTAGTAACTGAAGCTTGCTTCAGCATCGGGGAGACAATAATGAGTAGGAAGACTGATGAAATGGAGAGTGTGCGCCCCACCTAAACTGATCATACATTCATTGATTGTCACTGTCGCCATGAAGCCCTGAGGGCCAAGGGTTTGTCAGATCTTATACTTTTTCAAAAGGAGCTTGAAGTCAGAATACTTACGCAACATTTCCTCTTTGAGGCTCAAAATTTTCCAGAAGAGTCTGTGAGCCAAAACAAACATCTACAAACTAAATTTATCCTCCAGGCCAGCAGTGTCTAGTGACCACAGACTAAAAGTTCTTTCCTTCTGCTTCAGGCCTTTGCACATGTCCTTCATTCTGCCAGTAATTTTCTTCTCCCATTTCCCCTCCCTTCCTCGCAGTTAACTACACTCATCCTTCTGGTACTCAGTCACTATTGCTCCCAGGAAGTCTTCCCTGATCTGCTAGATTAGGTTAGGTCCCCTTGTGATGGCCTCTCCCATCTTTCTGTGCCTTTCCATCATAGCACATAGCATGGTTTGTCATTATATGTTTATTTGTGTACTTATTTGATTTTTTTCCCCTCCACCATGAGACAGGCAGGGGCCATGTCTCTTTTGTTCAGGAGGCTATTGCCCATCCTAAGGTAGGCATTAAAAAGTAGTTGCTGAATAAGCAAGTAATGACTTTAAAGTAATTCTTCATGGGTATACCTGGAACTGATCATCTACCATTAATATCACATGATCCCTTCGGTTTGGCCTTTGGAAGCAGAAAGGTCTGGGTTTGAACCCCAGATAGCTCACCTACTGCCTGTGTGATGTAGTTGCTAAATCTCCATGAGTTTGTTTCCTCATTTAAAAAGTGGAACCTCCTAGATTTGTGCAGAGGCCTAAAGATAATGCGTTCGTTATACAGTGCAAACGCGTAGTCAGTGCTCAAAAAATGTTAATTGTTATTATTACCACTACCACTAACAGTCAGTCTACTCACACTAGGTGGCCCATATCCCCCTGGTGCAGTGGCGAGCGTCTGGCAAGTCTGAGCTAACAGGCCCACTGCTGTGCCTTCGGCCTCAGAGCAACACCCCGACCCCTACCCCCCAGCAACAGCACTATCCTACCAACCAAGCTAATCAGCATTCAGAGAAATCAGGCCTGGAAGAGTTCTTACAACCCAGTGTCTTGATCATCCACTTTTTTTTTGAAGTCAGAAAGACTTATTCACCATTGACCTTTCCAGATTATGTAACTGATATTAATCCACCCCTTAAGAATGCTTGACACATATCTCAGGCACACCTGCCAGGAATGAGTTATGAACTTAAGATGGATCAGTGAACATATTATTCCCAGGGAAGGACACATGATCCTTGATTTAGAATAACTGGGAAGGAGACACATGGTGTGTGTCATGGAAAGCAGGGAAGATTGGAGCCAGACTCACCTGTATTCAGAGTTTTTGTCACCAACCAGCTCTGTGATCTTGGACAAGTCCTTAGAACAAGTCCTCGCCTGTAAAACTAACCTCATAACACCTGCTTGGAGCATTGTTTTGAAGATTGAAGATAATATGTGGGAAAGAGTCTGGCATGGAAGAGATGCCCAATGAATGACGGTTAGGTAACAAAAGGGAATCAGAGCGCTGAACTCACGCCTCACCCCCAACCTCCCCACCTATTAAATTTTATCTAATAGAATTAAATAAAATTCTATTGAATTTACACAAGATAGTACAGACCACAGCAGGCTGGATTGGACACTGTGAATCACAGGATTTCAAACTTACAACGGAAGAAACAGCACAATCTTTGGAAATTTATAGATAAACTGGGCCAAAAATTTGACTGCCACGTACAGCTTCTCATCCTCTATGTTCACAGAAAAGTGGGGAGAAATCTGAGGCGACAGATAGCGCTTCCCTGGAAGGCGGGCCAGGAAACCAGCATTCCCTAGTCGCTGTCCCACTGCAATCACTGTTTCCAGCATTTGCCTTTGAAAGTCAAGCTGATCTGGCACATCCTGTGACTCATTTCTGTACCGCTTTGTAACAGAATGTCCATAAGTTTCACCCGTCATCTTATTTATTTTTACTGTCTCACACTAGCCTCCTTGGCTCTTAGCCTCCCCTACAAACTGAGCCCAATACAGGTTATCATCACTTCCTATTCTGAGCTTCTGTGGTTCTTGGTTCTGCCCACATGGCAGCACTCCCTGAGCCTGACCCAGTACCTGTTTGTCATCCTAGGAACACAGCACCATTGTCTGATTTATCTGTTTTCCCAGCAACTGGTACATAGTAGGTAATGGTATCTACCTACCAAAGAAACGAATTGTGGCTGATTTAAGCAAGAAAGGAATGTATTCAAAGGATGTTGAGTAGTTCCCTGAATCACCAGAAAGCCTGAAGATCCAAATTCTAGATCTTTGTGGCTAGAAACCGAGGCCCCAAATAGCCCCCAGCATTCATCAGGGAAAACACTTCTTCCCTCTCCCTCCGCTCTTTGGTAACAACTTTCCAGTTTAAAATCCAGGACAGCTCTCCAGGCCTGTCTGCAGGGGAAGTGGGAAAGTAGATATCTAGCATTTTCAACTTCTCACATGAGAGATGGCTTCTGGCCCAGCAAGACTTAAAAGGTAAAGAATTCCTACATAGGATAAGGTTCAAATGTAGAGCAGCCAAAATTAGAATATGGCAAATCATTACTGCACCAACTTCTTAGCATTGACTTCTTAGCATTCAGAACACACAAATTATCTGATGTGTTTGGGTTCTTTTCCTGCTCACTACAGCACCAACCAGAAAATTACATGCTCGCTACCTGTTTACTGGAATAAATAAATGAACAATGAACCTAATGCCACACAGTCTCTTTCTTCCTGGGTTCCCATGACATCCACGTCGGTTTCTTCTTTGCCCTGAACTTTGAAAGTGGCCCAGACTCACTGTGCCCTACAGAGTGGACACCAAGGACCACCAGCTGTGGGCACAGCAGCCACTCTCACTGCCATCCCTTCAGCCTGGCTGGCACCAGCCCCAGGACTGCCTGGCTGCCCCCTCTGGTTTTGTCGTCTCTTTTCCATCATTCCCTTGCCCTTTGGACTTGATGACTGCATTTGGCTCACTTACTTTTTGACCCTGGGCACTCTGCAGTTTCTCAACAAGGGTGCAGAACAATTCTTTGTTGAGCAGAACTGCCCCATAGGTTGCAGGATTTTTAACATTCCTGACTGTTTTCATTAAATGTTAAGACTATCGTAGTCTTGGTAACAACCAAAAAATGGATACACCTTTGCAAACTGTCACTAGTTTGTGGTGGGAAGTGTGGGGATAGCATGATCCTCAGTTGAAGTCCTGGGAAGAGAGTGTTCAAGTCTTCAAACACCAAAAATATAAATGAGGAATCAATGAAGGAAGATGGTTGTCCAAGCCCTTAGTCAGAGCTTTCCAGAGATACAGAATGGGTGGATTTGCATAAGGAGGGATATTCTTGCTTCTATTGGGAGGGGAGGAGAAAGGAAAAGATGGAAGGAGGGAAGAAGGGAAGGAAAAGGAGGGAAGGAGGGAGGAAAAATACCAGGACACCTTTGTGGAACACTAAAGAAAGTCATGGGGCTTCCCTGGTGGCGCAGTGGTTGAGAGTCCGCCTGCCGATGCAGGGAACATGGGTTCGTGCCCCGGTCCGGGAAGATCCCACATGCCGCGGAGCGGCTGGGCCCATGAGCCATGGCCGCTGAGCCTGCGCATCCAGAGCCTGTGCTCCACAACGGGAGAGGCCACAACAGTGAGAGGCCCACGTACCGCAAAAAAAAAAAAAAGAAAGTCATGAATTTGATAACACTGTGGCCAAAAGAGAAGGAATTAGAACGAATCGATGGGGCACAGGGAATGACTTTCTCCAAAAAAAGGAGCCAAAAATGAATCTTTCAGTAAAGTCACACACTCTGGCTAATGAGAGGAAGACAAGCAGAACTAACAGAAGGTGATTTGCAAGATCACCTGAACCTTCCAAAGATTTGAAGAGTTTTCTTGGAAATGAAGTGTTTTATTTTTTTGGATATAGATACAAAGAAAAATACTGAGAGAAGAGATACTGTCCTCAGTCCTGCCACACAGTAGGGCATGTAACTTGGTCTCTGTGGTTTATTAAAATCCCTGAGGGCTCCCCAGGAGATGTTATAAAATTCTCAAACTCTGGTCTTAGGTGCTGTCTCTCATTGGCAGGCCCCTTCCTTACTGGGACAAACAATCCAATACTGGTACTGACTGTGCACACACCTATCTGCCCACACCATTCTTGTAAATAATATCGTAAATTTTTTTAATATTTTAAAAATTACAAGTTACATTTTTAAAAATTCTAATTGTAATATTTGTTCACAGAAGAAAAATTTAGAAAACCTACATAAGGAAAAAGAGGAAATATAAATCACCCACTACCCAGAAATAATGATTGTTAACTTTTGTTGTATACGCTAACAGATATTTTCTATGCATGTATGTGTGTCCATACACACAGACATATCCTCATGATCAGTCCGAGCACTATTTTGTAACCTGCTCTTTCCGGTGGTATCTTTTACATCAACCAATATAGCATAGAATGGTAACATTTTTAATGGCAATACAGAATTCCATTACATGATTGTACCATAACTTTCTTAATCAATATATTATATTTGACACGTAGGCTATTTCTAATTGTTTTGCTATTGTAAACAATGCTGTGATGATCATCCTTAGCTATAACTTGTACATTCATAATTAGTTACTTAGGAGAGTTTCCTAGAAGTGGTATTACTGGGTCAGAGACGTATCACCTTTGCAATTTTATGCATATTGCCAAATTACCTTCCAGAAAGGCTGCAACTATTTCTATACCCACAGCTTCTACAAGAGAATATGGTTGAGCCTTCCTTTGATCAACACTGTGTGACTTAGCCTTTGCCAGTTTGGTAGTGAAAATGATGTATAATGTTAATTTCAAATATTTCAAAGGAAATCCCCACTGTTTAAACAACCCAACACACATGGAATCCTAATTTCTAACTATATTTATCCTGTATTTATAACATCAGTTAGCATAGACACTTTGAAAATACTGGCCTAAAAATTATATCTAAAGATACACACATTCAGTAACCAACTTTCAGGGTTATGAGATAGGTTTTTAATAGTAATTGCTGACATTTATGTTACTTTCTGAAGTTTAGGTTTTAACTTAAGTCATTAGATAAGCAAATTGCCAATCACAGTTGTAGCTCACCTGGCTAGTTAATAAATCTGAATTTTTCTAAATCAAAAATTGAAAATTTATCCAAATAAGTAGAATGAAGGGGAGAAAAAGCACAAAAATACTTGATGAAATGGTAATTGTATTCAGCAAACAAATAAGTTTGGCATTAGAAAACTCAGTTTCTTCCCAGCCTTGTCCCTGATTTTCTGGCCTTTGGGAAGTTACTTAAATGTGTTCTAAAACAGAAAAGTACAAATGAGTCCTGCATTCCTATTTTTCTCCACCCTAGGCCTCATTGCACATGCATTTTGTAAGAGTTTATTACAAACTATCTGCCAAGCACTTTGAACTTCTTGCAGAGGAGTGTTTATAAATAGAATTTTATCTTGTGGGGTCCTTCACTAGTTAAGTAAATGTCTCATGTTTCTTAAAAAAGTATTACACAAGTGACTTTGGAGAGAAACAAAAGCTGCCCATTCCCATAATCTACTAGTTTCTGGAAAGCTTCCCCAAGATCGTCTCCTTTTATATACCTAGAAACATTTATAACACTTCTCTGTGACAACTTTTAACATTTCTCTTTTTTTCTCTCAAATTAAGATGCAACTCTATAAGAACCATTTTTCTGAGGAAAAATATAATAATAAAATTATATATCAATTCTAAGACACTACTGATTCTAGAATTCACCTTCAATATAATGATAGCATTATTAAGTAAAAAGGAACCATTATAATAAAAGTACACTTAGATTGTAAGTCTGGTTCCGAGTTTAGACACATTAAAATGAAATAGAGGAATACGCATCACAGAATAGGGGAAATCTGGAAACAGTAATCATGGCTAGAAACTACTAGGCAGATACCATAATGCTGGGCACTGGGCTAAGTAACTTATGTGTGTTATTTATCCTTACAACGACCCCAGGTCCTTGTGGATAGCACCAAGGCCAGACTGGCTTAGAGCAGAGCATTTGACTCCCAGGTCCAGGGTCCCAGTCACTGGGCTCTCTGCCTCTCCAAGACATCACTCACGTTTCAATTCTTAAACCACCACACTGCCCTTTATTTGGGTCGTCCTCAGCAAAAGTAGGATTTACAGGGACCAATTTACTTGGTCTCAGATGGCCACTCCCTGGTCTGCTCTACTTCCTCTGTCCACCTACCTTTACCTCCCCTATTCCCACCAAGACTTTCTTGTTGGTTACAAAACAGTAGTAGAGGCAGGGTCTCTGTGAAATTGTAACGTCCGTGTGTATTATCTGAAAGGGAGCATTCTCTTTCTTAGAGTACATTACTTAGATGAATTTCAGATTAAACAAACCACATCTATGATTCTTTTTTTATTTCTTCATTCTGTTTATTTGTCCCTCTTCCAAAAATGACTTCCCCGACTTCTATTTATATAAATGAAATCATTCAGTAAGTATTTATTAGGATCTACTCCAGGCAGTATTTATTGGGGTCTACTACTGTGTTTACAGGCACTGGGAATGAAGCAATGGGGAAAACAAAGGCACTTATACTTCCCTCAAGAATCTTACAATCTAGTGGGGGAATTAGAAATTAAATAATAACTACAGGAATAAATTTATAAATCCAAACTGCAATCAGTGCTCTAAAAACCAACCAAGCCTGCAGTGCTTTACATGTCTTATGACCAAGTATCTTAACCTTGTCAGGCAGATAGGGGAAAGTCTTCTTTGAGCAAATGACATTGAGTGACAGGCAGGGGTTACAGACACGGAAGGTGGAGAAAAGACAACTCAGATGAGAGAGCAGCACTTTTGAGTGCCCCAAGATGGAAAAGAAGTAAATCTAAATCCTACATAGGTTCAAAGCTCAGCGCAAATAAGTTCTGAAAACTTTCTAAAAATTCCCCTCAGGTATTGTCTCCTACCACATCCTTTCTGCGAATTCTTCTAGCATTTTGTCACCTTTTCATAATGATAACAATAACAACAATCACATTTAATTAAGACTTACAATGTGTCATTCTCTTCTATAAGCAGTTTACCTGTTTTTCTCATTTCTGCCTCACAACAAGTCTCTGAGGGAGTTACTGTTGTTAGCTCCATTTTACAGATGGAGAAACTAAACACAGACTGTTAAATAAACTATCCCAGTTCCCAGTTAGTAAGTGGAGCAGTTGGGCTGGCACTCTTATTTATTTATTTTTGCTGTGTTGGGTCTTCGTTTCTGTGCGAGGGCTTCCTCTAGTTGTGGCAAGTGGGGGCCACTCTTCATTGCGGTGCAAGGGACTCTCACTATTGCGGCCTCTCCCGTTGTGGAGCACAGGCTCCAGACACGCAGGCTCAGTAGTTGTGGCTCACGGGCCCAGTTGCTCCATGGCACGTGGGATCTTCCCAGACCAGGGCTCGAACCCGTGTCCCCTGCATTAGCAGTCAGACTCTCAACCACTGCGCCACCAGGGAAGCCCTGGGCTGGCACTCTTAACCGATACTTCATACAGCCTCTTCATATATGCTTTCCTCATTATTTTTGTACACGTCTTACTGCTTCTACTAGATGATAAAGTCTCAGAAAGGGGACAGGGTAAGTGACTCATTCACTTATTCATTCACTCAGCCAACATTATTCCATGACTATTATTTGTCAGGTACTGTATACCTCTACACACCCACCCCAGTGCACTGAATGAATGAATGACTGGTGAATGACCACAACGCACAACTCAGAGAGCCTTGTCTGGGGCAGGAGACGGAAGGTAGAAGCTTTACTGGGGTCAGGAGCAGCAAAGGAAGACTTCATATGTGTCATCAGAAGGCACCTCTCATCATTCTTCTTGAGAAAGAAGGGCTCCTGAGGGCAACCAAGTCTCTGACAACACGTTAGGTAGCTTCCTGTGTTACCTTGCTTCTGGTACAATAGCCATGTTTGTAGAGTTTGTCATCTCAATTGCATAAATAAAGAAACTCAACTTTAGAGGATATTTGTGACCTGCTGAAGCCATACAGCTAGGAAATGGCAAAGCAGGAGTTTGCCCCCAACCTTGTCTGAGACCAAAGTCTCCCTCCATGCAGCATCCCAGACTTGATTATGGAGTCTCTCCTTGTTAAGCTGAAGAAGGTCAAAGGCTTAAAAAGTCGGCCAGTCTCCAGACTACAGTTTATATTGATAAAACGATCAAAATACACACACACACACACACACACACATACACACGGAAATGATTACCAACCAGGTCAGAAAAAGGGTTATCTTGAGAAAAAAGACATGGCTGTGTTGGAAAGGAACACTCAGCAAGCTTCTGAGGTGCTAGCAATGTTCTAGTCCTTGCCCAAGTAGTGATTACATGAGCAATCACTTTATAATTCATTGGTATAAATTTGTGTGGTGCACTTTTCTGTGTGTCATAGGTCACAATGAAAAAGTTTTCAAAGAAAAGTCTCACCATTTCTTGCAGCGAAATACAGCCTGCAATAGATTATAGAGGCAGGTGGTCCTGGTGAGAGAGGCATTTACATTGAGCTGCTTTTCAGCAAAATCCAAAGGGACAAATTCTTGAGAGAATGGCCCAGATGAGATGAAGTCATCTTCTCCCTAGCCTGGGTTGTAGGCCTCAGGTTACTCACTTTGGTCCCTATATGAGCCCAATGCAAGAGCAGAGCACACAGAGGCCAGATGATGTTTCCAGCCGGGGGTCATGGAGGGAGTGGGGCTTTACTGTAAGAGACTATCCCTCTGGAAATTCACCAAGAATAGCTAAAGGACACAGGGCAAAGTTACAGTCTGCAAGCAACTGCTTGCACAAGTAACATCATTACATTCCCTAGTCTGCTGCCCCTTGAGCCACTGCCCTGGGGGCTGGCATGCAAGAGCCTCTGCTCCTCCATTCACATAAGATAGCAGGGGCTGGGAAGCCAAGAGTGTGAAAGGCCCAGGAGGAAGCCCATGGTAGACAGATGGTCCAGGCCAGAGTATGACCCACAGAGAAGATTTTGAGAACAATTGCCCAAATACAATTGAGCCTTGCCACAGGTCTCCATTTTCTATTTTTTTCCCTCATATTTTTGGCTGATTATTTTAGGTGCAGTGGGTCTATTTTGATTTTTCCAAAGCAATATTTTAGCTATAGAACATCTGTCACCTTGAGAGTCCGAGTGGAACTGTTCATCATTTTGTAACAAAATTCTAATATATCAGATATTGACCCTGTTTGTGAGTACCTAAAATGTGCAGAGTGCACCAAATTCAAAGGAATATAGCCCGCAACACCACACACATACACACATCTTGTTCTACCTGTGCCATGTGACATACTGTATGACATTTGTGTCCCAAAAGTATTCTCATCAACTGTTTTAGTTTATTTCTTTTTGCTATTTTTTATATATATATAAATTTATTTATTTTTGGCTGCATTGGGTCTTCATTGCTGCACGCGGGCTTTCTCTAGTTGCAAGTGGGGGCTACTCTTCGTTGTGGTGCATGGGCTTCTTATTGAGGTGGCTTCTCTCTGTTGCAGAGCACGGCCTCTAGGCGCATGGGCTTCAGTAGTTGTGGCATGCAGGCTCAGCAGTTGTGGCACGTGGGCTCAGTAGTTGTGGCTCACAGGCTCTAGAGCGCAAGCTCAGTAGTAGTGGCGCACAGGCTTAGTTGCTCCACGGCATGTGGGATCTTCCCGGACCAGATCTTGAACCCATGTCCCCCACGTTGGCAGGCAGATTCTTAGCCACTGCACCACCAAAGAAGTCTCTGTTATTTTTTTTTCATTTTAATCCATTTTTGTAATTGCTGACAATGTATTAATCTAACAAGCAGCATTTCAAATATTTTTTTAGAAACAGCATTGATGCTGAACTTCCCTACTCTCTTGACTACCTTAAAAATCACATAAGTTACTGGCTGTGTGTAAATTATGTAGAGGGCTGTCACTTCATAACCATGAGACCTGGGCAAGTAATTTAGCCTCTCTCTGCCTCAGTTTCGTCATCTATAAATAGGAGCAGTAATGCATGGCTCACAGGACTACAGAAGAATTCAGTAAGATAACGTATGTAAAGCAGATAGCACAGTGCTTGGCAAACAAAGGTGGTTAATAAATGTCAGTCCTCTCTCCTTTCCCCTCAGTTTATTAAGGTTTCTGGAGAGTATAGCAAATAAACACAAATGACATGGCACAACCTGTGGATTAAAAATATGATGTTCAAAGGCATAGGGTGTTTTCATCTCTAAAACAACCACTGTACATCCAAGAATAGCTCTGTTTATGACTGTGTATTTTTATCCATCTGGGTTCACTCAACCCTCAACCTCACCATATCAGTTAGTCTTTCATATTAGGTTTAAAATTCATTTCTCCCAAGGATGTCTTCCCAAGGCATTTCAGCTCACGGTGATCTCTCACTTTCTAAAATTCCTCCTCTGAATACATTTAACAGTACCTTATGTGTATGTGTCTGTGTATAATTTGTGTACATTACAATTTTTCTTAATCCAACTGTAAACCTCTAAAGCAAGGATTGTAACCAATTCCCCTCTGTATTCTCAGAGCCCAACACAGTGCCCCGCATTCAAGCAGCTGTTAAATATATGCTTGTTGGTTAATCAACTGATTTATTGATTGGTGGATAGACAAGGATTTAAGTCCTCTGTTGTAACTGTGTAACAGGCCTGTGCAATCTAAAGTTCATACAGGGAGCAGCAGATTCCCAAGGAACCCAACTACCAATTCCCCAACAGCCTCCCAGATGGTAACCCTTGGAGTAGTTGTGGAGGAATCATTCAGGATCTATGAATTAAGCCAGTCTGAGATCTATCCACTGCTCCCCTAGCTAAGCAATGAGCAGTGATTCTTCTCCACTGGAAACAAAAACATTTGTCCAGTTTAGCAAATGTCAGCACGGCAGCATGAAGAACAGAAAATCAAGTGCCATTTCCATGAAGCGAAGTTACTGGGCCAAGAGCAGATGCATCCATTGGCATCAGGCAAGGTCCATTATGCAAGCAGCAGTATTACCAAAGATCAAGAGCAGACAAAGACCAAGCTCTCAAGCCTAGTATAAAGGCCCATCTATTGTCTCTGGCAGACAGTGCCAGAGATAGAGTATCCTGGAGACACAATGTAAGGCAGGCTGAAAATGCATGTGCCAAACCAAAACGAAAGCGAGGCTGCACAATGATAACTACTGAAGGAGCAGCTGGTCCCGATGGCACCAGACTGTGTCTTTCAGACCATGTCATCAACACTTGTCCATATAGTAAACATTTTCTGAAGAGATGCCTGTCAGCTTCCATTTATTTATAAATAAGTGAATGAATAGCATCCAACTTACACATTTTTCATGGTCTTTTTTTTTTCCTTTAAATTCCAAAACCAGATGAGAAAGGACACCACATAGCAAAGTGATAACACAACGAGAATGCAGCTCTGTCCTGGAAGGAGAGTTGACGATTGACAGATGACACACATTGAGACAATGGAACAAGGCAGTTGCAGACAACTGTTA
The DNA here is from genome assembly GCF_008692025.1 of Phocoena sinus. Lineage (NCBI taxonomy): Eukaryota > Metazoa > Chordata > Mammalia > Artiodactyla > Phocoenidae > Phocoena > Phocoena sinus. Next base: position 28,149,688 of record NC_045772.1, on the reverse strand, counting down.
CAACAAAAGGAGGTCAAGTCTTATTCTTTTCTCCTGCCAGGACACAAAAATTTGGTCACAACTTTTCTTTAAAAAAGAAGAAGAAGAAGAATGCATTCCTAAATCAAGACTTCCCAGGGCAGCGGGAACAATCCCAGCACTCCTTAGCTACACTATCTTGGTTGGTGGACAAATATTTCTGACCTTTTATGTTGAACTTGCAATCTTCTTGGGCTGAGCTGCCACTCTAAGAAAGTCCTTTTAAATGCAAATTAGCCATAGTCATCTCATTTCATCCATCTCTTCTTGGAAATATCAAAATGACAGTGAAAAGATAAAGCTATACACATGCAGAATCATCCTTTACAGAAGTCTGTAGAGTTCAATGGTCACTAAGTTTCTTGTCAATAAAAATGACATTGGAATTCTTCTCTCCTTACCACCTCCTTCTTTACAAAGCAAAATATAAAAATAAATGAATTGAGTCAAATCCATCTCAGGCCAGAGGATGAACTGGAAACAATACAAAGATATAGAATATTAAATAAACGCACCTTCTTTGAAACCAGTGATGACAATTCCTAGGACCAATTCAAATGGAACTTCTTTTTACAAAGTTTCATGGTGCACAAAAATTGGCCTGCCGGCCAATTGTACGCTATAGAAGCTACAATGAGCCATAGTTATGCCTTGTTTAGAGTACTGCAGTAGAGTCCACAGGGTAGACTGCCAGACATTTAAACAGAAAAATCTCTTGTGATACCCAGAAGATCCCTATAATGCACCTGGAATTTCTCAGGACACTTCAAAGACTTCATTCACTTGAGACCACAGATCTAGAAGGAAGCCTACAGAAATACCATTGACTTCCACTGCCTGATGGCTATCTCAGCACGTAGGAGACCACTCTTCTTGCAATGGGACAGTCCCGATGTGCCATCCCTCAAGTAATAACAGAATTTTGAATAAACACACAAGCTGCCTTACCCTAAGATGGAATAATTCTGAGGTGCCTGGTCTATACCGTCTCCCAGAAACCCTAGAGGGGTTGAATCCCATTTGCCCACAGCAGTCATCTCATCTCTAATATGTTCTTTATTGGGTGTATTTCCTTCACTGTTTTACTTGCCTAACAACGTTTCCTAGGATCACCTTCCAAATAATCAGCTTGCATTTAAATATTTTCTGAGATTTGCTTTTGAAAAACCTAAACTTAAATAATCATAGAAACTCGTGCCTGGATGGAACCCATCTAAAAACCCAGATCCCAAGAGCCAGACCTAGAAAGAGTATGAGCCCAGAAACATTCCCTCATTTTAACAATGCTTAATGAGGGTAACACACTGAGATTTCAATGCCCAAGATTCCAAGCAGGTCTTCAACATCTCCCTCCTGGGATTTTGTAGTAATCATCTAAGTGGTCTCCCTTTTTCCAGACTTGTTTCATTTCTCCCCACTATCCCTCCTATAACCATTTTCCACACAATGGTCATGTAGCTCCACTGTGTAAAGTTCTTCAATGTTTCCCTACTACCCTCATGATGAGTCCGATCTCCTTAGAATAACACACAAGATCCTTCATTATCTGGTCATTCTTACCTACCTGTCCTGCCTCACTTTTTACCACTTCCCAGTACCTTGGCCGTACTAAATAACTTACACTTCCTGACTCAAGAATACTGTACTTCCTTAATTTGAAATCCCTTCTTTCCACACACCTACTTGCTGAACCCCGATTCCTCCTTCAGAACTCTGATTAGGAGATGGAAAGGATGGGGAAGCCATATCTACTCTCTTGCTGCCTATCCCTCTAAACGGTATCTCTGATCCATCCATTTCCCTTCATGTCCACCCACCACCCTAGTCAGATCCTTCTATCTGACCCTCTCATAGAACCACGTACCTTCCTTCATTGCATCTGCCTGAATCTTAGTTTTTTTCTTATATGTGAGATTAATTGATTAATGTCTGTATCCTTCTACAGGTGGTAAATTCCTGTGAGAACAGTACCAGGTCTACTTTTACTCACAATGCAGGTCTTGGTACAGGACATGTCATGTAGTAAGCATTCAATAAATACTTGTGAATGCAATTTGTGAATCACTCCTTTCTATTTAAAAAATTTTACCTTGAAATCACATATATCATTTCACACCTAACCCTCTGCTTCCCTGTATAGTCATGGTTCTCCAGAGAAAAAGAAGTGATGAAATACACTGAGAGACCTATAAGAGGTGACCTTATAGGAATTGGCTGGTGCAGTTATGGAATCCAAGAAGTCCCATGATTTGCTGTCTGCAACCTGGAGAACTGGGAAATCTGGTGGTATCATTTGGTCCGAGTCTGATGGCCAGAGAATTGGGAAAGCTGATGGTTGAATTCTTGGTCTGAGTTCAAAAGCCCAAGAACCAGAAGCACCAATGTCTGAGTGCAGGAGAAGATGGATGTCTCAGCTGAAGCAGAGAGAGTGAATTTACCTTTCTACTGCCTTTTTGTTCTATTCAGGGCCTCACTGGATTAGATGATGGACGTCCACCTGCATTGGTGAGGGTGATCTTCTTTACTCCATACACTGATTCAAATGCTAATCTCTTCTAGAGATATCCTTACAGTCACAACCTGAAATAATGTTTTACCAGCTATCTGGGCATCCCTTAGCCCAAACTGACACATAAAATTTACCATCACACACTGTGTAGTAACTTTCTGCTCACATGTCAATTTCTACCACATAATTGTGATCTTGGGGTCCCAAGGCCTTCACACAGTGCTCTGCAAGAATTTACCATTATTGAGCTCTTCTGCTGAATTAAGATTTCTGAAAGTCTAAGATTATAATGCACAGAGAATGAAGTTCATCAGGCAGGCTTTGGAGGTTGGATAAGATTTCAATTGGTAAAGATGATGGCTTGAAAAATTACTTGAATACATGGGGAAATTCAGGTGAAAGCAATTTGTATATATAAATATGTATATGTATAAATAATAAGTTGTCACTCTGATTGGAAAGTGATTGGAGTGTGTGCAATGGAACAATGCAGCTGATGTGTTGAGTGTTTATTACATGCCAGGCACTATTATAAACATTTTACATTACATGATACATTACATTACATTATATATTACATTATAATAATACTTTTTAAGAATAATGAAAGATAAGCTAGAATAAGAAGTAAGGTTCAAATGCAGAAGGCTTTGAATATCACCTATGGAATTATTCTTTATCTGGTTATTGATGGAGATTCATTAAAGACTGGTATGTATGACATATCTGACATCTCAAAGCCATTCTGTAGGAATATTAAGCTGGTAAAAGCAGGCAAGAAATCTAGAAGAGGGACTTCCCTCCAGTGGAAGTCCAGTGGTTAAGAATCCGCCTTCCAATGCAGCAGACATGGGTTCGATCCCTGGTCAGGGAACTAAGATTCTACATGCAACTAAGCCCATGCACTCTAGAGCCGGTGCACCACAACTAGAGAGAAGCCCACGTGCCGCAACTAAGACCAGACATGGCCAAATTAATTAATTATTTTTTTAAAAAAAGAAATCTAAAAGAGGAAAAAGTTCAGGGTACAGAGACTGCATAGGTCATCTCTAGAGATATCTATCAGAGTTTTCAAAGAGAGACCCATAAGACATGGGTCTTTTAGATGGCATGAGAAACAAGAAGGAATACAGAAACAGTCCACAGACTTGATCATGAATGCTTAACCAAAGGATTAGGAAGTATTGGGTTGGCTAAAGGTTCATTCAGTTTTTTCCATAGGATGGCTCTAGTAGCACTTAGTTGTCTTTAACTTCATTCAAAGCAATTTTGTTAGATTTCATGCGACAGCTGTCATATCAGCGTGCGTTTAAAAAAAGACTTATCAAAATTGATGAATTTTTGTGTAGCTATTTTAATATTGAAGAAGGAAGGAAAAAAAGCAACATTTTCAGCATATTATGCTTTATTCTTTCAAGGAAGGTAAAAACACAACTGAAATGCAAAAAAAAAAGATTTGTACAGTGTACGGAAAAGGTACTGTAATTGATCGAATATGTCAAAAGTCATTTCCAAAGTTTCATGCTGGAGATTTCTTGATACATGATGCTTCATGGTTGGGTAGACCAGCTGAAGTTGATAGCAACCAAATCTAGACACTAACTGAGAACAATCAATGTTATACCACATGGGCGATAGCTGGCATACTCAAAATATCCAAATCAAGCACTGAAAATAATTTGCACCAGGTTGGTTATGTTAATTGCTTTGATGTTTGGGTTCCACATAAGTTAAGTGAAAAAAACCTTCTTGCCCATATTTCCACATGCAATTCTCTACTTAAACGTAATAAAAATGTTCCGATTTTAAAACAAATTGTGACGGGTGATGAAAAGTGGGTACTGTACAATAATGTGGAATGGAAGAGATGGTGGGGCAAGCGAAATGAACCACCACCAACCACACCAAAGGTCAGTCTTCATCCAAAGAAGGTGATGTTGTGTATATGGTAGGATTGGAAGGGAGTCCTCTAATATGAGCTCCTTCCAGAAAACCAAACGATTAATTGCAACAAGTACTGCTCCCAATCAGACCAACTAAAAGTGGCACTCAAAAAAAAGCGCACCCAGAATTAGCCAACAAAACATGCATAATCTTCCATCACGATAACACAAGACCACATGCTTCTTTGATGACCACGCAAAAACTGTCACAGCTTGGTTAGAAAGTTCTGATTCATCCTCCATATTCACCTTCAGATTTCCATTTATTTGGGTCTTAACAAAATTCTCTTAATGGAAAAAATTTCAATTCCCTACAAGACTGTAAAAGGCACCTGGAATAGTTCTTTGTCAAAAAGATAAAAAGTTTTGGGAAAACTGAATAATGAAGTTGCCTGAAAAATGGCAAAAGGTAGTGGAAGAAAAGGGTGAATGGGAGAGGAAACAAGCTGGCAGAGTAGAAGGACATGCTCTCACTCCCTCTTGTGAGAACACCAGAATCACAACTAGCGGCAGGACAGTCATCGACAGGAAGACACTGGAACTCATCAAAAAAGATACCCCACATCCAAAGACAAAGGAGAAGCCACAAGGAGATGGTACGAGGGGCACAATCACAGTAAAATCAAATCCCATAACTGTTGGGTGGGTGACTCACAGACTGGAGAACACTTATACCACAGAAGTCTACCCACTGGAGTGAAGGTTCTGAGCCCAATGTCAGGCTTCGCAACCTGGGGGTCTGGCAATGGGAGGAGGAATTCCTAGAGAATCAGAATTTCAAGTCTAGTGGAATTTCATTGCAGGCCTTCGACAGGACCGGGGGAAACACAGACGCCACTCTTGGAGGGCACACACAAAGTAGTGTGCGCACTGGGACCCAGGAGACAGAGCAGTGACCTCAGGGGAGACTGAAATATGCCTACCTGCTAGTGTTGGAGGGTCTCCTGCAGAGGCGGGGGGTGGCTGTGGCTCACCATGGGGACAAGGACACTGGCAGCAGAAGTTCTGGGAAGTGCTCCTTGGCATAAGCCTTCCCAGCGTCCACCATTAGCCCCACCAAAGCTGGGTAGGCTCCAGTGTTGGGTTGCCTTAGGCCAAACAACCAACAGGGAGAGAACCCAGCCCCACCCATCAGCAGACAAGCGGATTAAAGTTTTACTAAGATCTGCCTACCAGAGCAACAGTCAGCTCTACTCAGCACCAGTCCCTCCCATCAGGAAATTACACAAGCCTCTTAGATAGCCTCATTCACCAGAGGGTGGACAGCAGAAGCAAGAAGAACTACAATCCTGCAGCCTGTGGAACAAAAACCACATTCACAGAAAGATAGACAAGATGAACAGGCAGAGGGCTATGTACCAGATGAAGGAACAAGATAAAACCCCAGAAAAACAACTAAATGCAGTGGAGACAGGCAATCTTCCAGAAAAAGAATTCAGAATAATGATAATGAAGATGAGCCAGGACCTCGGAAAAAGAATGGAGGCAAAGATTGAGAAGATGCAAGAAATGCTTAATAAAGACCTAGAAGAATTAAAGAACAAACAAACAAGGATGAACAATACAATAACTAAAATGAAAAATACACTAGAAGGAATCAATAGCAGAATAACTGAGACAGAAGAACGGATAAGTGACCTGGAAGACAGAATGGTGGAATTCACTGCTGCGGAACAGAATAAAGAAAAAAGAATGAAAAGATATGAAGACAGCCTGAGACCTCTGGGACTACATTAAACGCAACAATATTCGCATTACAGGGATCCCAGAACGAGAAGAGAGAGAGAAAGGACCAGAGAAAATATGTGAAGAGATTATAGTTGAAAACCTCCCTAACATGGGAAAGGAAACAGCCACCCAAACCAGGCAGCGCAGAGAGTCCCATACAGGATAAACCCAAGGAGAAACCCACCGAGACACACAGTAATCAAACTGTCAAAAATTAAAGACAAAAGAAAAATTATTGAAAGCAGCAAGGGAAAAATGACAAATAATATACAAGGGAACTCCCATAAAGTTAACAGCTGATTTCTCAGCAGAAACTCTACAAGCCAGAAGCAAATGGCATGATATACTTAAAATGATGAAAAGGAAGAACCGACAACCAAGATTACGCTGCCCAGCAAGGATCTCATTCAGATTTGATGGAGAAATCAAAAGCTTTACAGACATGCAAAAGTTAAGAGAATTCAGCACCACCAAACCAGCTCTACAATAAATGATAAAGGAACTTCTCTAAGTGGAAAACTCAAGAGAAGAAAAGGACCTAAAAAAACAAACCCAAAACAATTAAGAAAATGGTCATAGGAACATACATATCGATAATTACCTTAAAGGTGAATGGATTAAATGCTCCAACCAAAAGACACAGGCTTGCTGAATGGGTACAAAAACAAGACCCATCTATACGCTGTCTACAAGAGACCCACTTCAGACCTAGGGACACATACAGACTGAAAGTGAGGGGATGGAAAAAGATATTCCATGGAAATGAAAATCAAAAGAAAGCTGGAGTAGCAATACTCATATCAGATACAATAGACTTTAAAATAAAGAATGCTACAAAAGTCAAGGAAGAACACTACATAATGATCAAGGGACCAATCCAAGAAGAAGATATAACAATTATAAATATATATGCACCCAACATAGGAGCACCCCAATACATAAGGCAACTGCTAATAGCTATAAAAGAGGAAATCGACAGTAACACAATAATAGTGGGGGACTTTAACACCTCACTTACACCACTGGACAGATCGTGTCCAGTGAAATGAAAATAAATAAGGAAACAGAAGCTTTAAACGCCACAACAGACCAGATAGATTTAATTGGTATTTATAGGACATTCCATCCAAAAACAACAGATTACACATCTTGGGTCACAAATCAAGCCTTGGTAAATTTAAGAAAATTGAAACCATATCAAGCATCTTTTCTGACCACAATGCTATGAGATTAGAAATGAATTACAGGGAAAAACCATAAAAAACACAAACACATGGAGGCTAAACAATACGTTACTAAATAACCAAGAGATCAATGAAGAAATCGAAGACGAAATCAAAAAATACCTAGAGACAAATGACAATAAAAACACGACGATCCAAAATCTATGGGATGCAGCAAAAGCAGTTCTAAGAGGGAAGTTTATAGCTATACAAGCCTACCTCAAGAAACAAGAAAAATCTCAAATAAGGAATCTAACCTTACACCTAAAGGAACTAGAGAAAGAAGAACAAAAAAAACCCAAAGTTAGCAGAAGGAAAGAAATCATAAAGATCAGAGCAGAAATAAATGAAATAGAAACAAAGAAAACAATAACAAAGATCAAAAAAACTAAAAGCTGGTTCTTTGAGACGATAAACAAAATTGATAAACCATTAGCCAGACACATCAAGAAAAAGAGAGAGAGGACTCAATTCAATAAAATTAGAAATGAAAAAGAAGAAGTTACAACAGACACCACAGAAATACAAAGCATCCTAAGAGACTATTACAAGCAACTCTATGCCAACAAAATGGACAACCTGGAAGAAATGGACAAATTCTTAGAAAGGTATAACCTTCCAACACTGAACCAGGGAGAAACAGAAAATATGAACAGACCAATCACAAGTAATGAAATTGAAACTGTGATTAAAAATCTTCCAACAAACAAAAGTCCAGGACCAGATGGCTTCACAGGTGAATTCTATCAAACATTTAGAGAAGAGCTAACACCCACCCTTCTCAAACTCTTCCAAAAAATTGCAGAGGCAGGAACACTCCCAAACTCATTTTATGAGGCCACCATCACCCTGATACCAAAAACAGACGAAGATACTACAGAAAAAGAAAATTACAGACCAATATCACTGGTGAATATAGATGCAAAAATCCTCAACAGAATACTTGCAAACAGAATCCAACAACACATTAAAAGGATCATACACCATGATCAAGTGGGATTTACCCCAAGGATGCAAGGATTCTTCAGTATAAGCAAATCAATCAGTGTGATACACCATATTAACAAACTGAAGAATAAAAACCATAAGATAGTCTCAATAGAAGCAGAAAAAGCTTTTGACAAAATTCAACACCCATTTATGATAGAAACTCTCCAGAAAGTGGGCACAGAGGGAACCTATCCCAACATAATATAAGGCCATATATGACAAACCCACAGCAAACATCATTCTCAATGGTGAAAAACTGAAAGCATTTTCTCTAAGATCAGGAACAAGACAAGACTGTCCACTCTCACCTCTATTATTCAACATAGTTTTGGAAGTCCTAGCCACGGCAATCAGAGAAGAAAGAGAAATAAAAGGAATACAAATTGGAAAAGAAGAAGTAAAATTGTCACTGTTTGCAGATGACATACTATACATAGAGAATCCTAAAGATGCCACCATACAACTACTAGAGCTAATCAATGAATTCGATAAAATTGCAGGATACAAAATTAATGCACAGAAATCTCTTGCATTCCTATATACTAATGATGAAAAATCTATAAGAGAAATTAGGGAAACACTCCCATTTACCACTGCAACAAAAAGAATAAAATACCTAGGAATAAACCTACCTAGGGGGACAAGAGACCTGTATGCAGAAAACTATAAGACACTGAGGAAAGAAATTAAAGATGATACCAGCAGATGGAGAGATATACCATGTTCTCAGATTGAAGAATCAATATTGTGAAAATGACTATACTACCCAAAGCAATGTACAGATTCAACGCAATCCCTCTCAAATTACCAATGGCATTTTTTACAGAACTAGAACAAAAAATATGAAAATCTGTATGGAGACACAAAAGACCCCGAATAGCCAAAGCAGTCTTGAGGGAAAAAAACGGAGCTGGAGGAATCAGACTCCCTGACTTCAGATTATACTACAAAGCTACAGTAATGAAGACAATATGGTACTGGCACAAAAATAGAAACATAGATCAATGGAACAAGATTGAAAGCCCAGAGATAAACCCACGCACCTATGGTCAACTAATCTATGACAAAGGAGGCAAGGATATACAATGGAGAAAAGACAGCCTCTTCAATAAGTGTTGCTGGGAAAACTGGACAGCTCCATGTAAAAGAATGAAATTAGAACACTCCCTAACACCATATACAAAAATAAACTCAATATGGATTAGAGACCTAAATGTAAGACCGGACACTATAAAACTCTTAGAGGAAAACATAGGAAGAACACTCTTTGACATAAATCACAGCAAGATCTTTTTTGTTCCATCTCCTAGAGTAATGGAAATAAAAACAAAATAAACAAATGGGACTTCAAAGCTTTTGCACAGCAAAGGAAACCGAAAAGACAACCCTCAGAATGGGAGAAAATATTTGCAAACGAATCAACGGACAAAGGATTAAACTCCAAAATATATAAACAGCTCGTGTAGCTCAATATTAAAGAAACAAACAACCCAATCCAAAAATGGGCAGAAGACCTAAATAGACATTTCTCCAAAGAAGACATACAGATGGCCAAGAAGCACATGAAAAGCTGCTCAACACCACTAATTATCAGAGAAATGCAAATCAAAACCACAATGAGGTATCACCTCACACCAGCTAGAATGGGAATCATCAGAAAACCTACAAACAACAAATGCTGGAGAGGGTGTGGAGAAAAGGGAACCCTCTTGCACTGTTGGTGGGAATGTAAATTGATACAGCCACTATGGAGGACAGTATGGAGGTTCCTTAAAAACCTAAAAATAGAATTACCATATGATCCAGCAATCCCACTACTGGGCATATACCCGGAGAAAACCATAATTCAAAAAGACACATGCACCCCAATGTTCATTGCACCACTATTTTTTTTTTTAACATCTTTATTGGGCTATAATTGCTTTACAATGGTGTGTTAGTTTCTGCTTTATAACAAAGTGAATCAGCTATACATATACATATGTTCCCATATGTCTTCCCTCTTGCGTCTCCCTCCTGCACCACTATTTACAATAGCCAGGTCATGGAAGCAACCTGAATGCCCATCAAAAGACGAATGGATAAAGAAGATGTTGTAAATATATCCAATGGAATATTACTCAGCCATAAAAAGGAATGAAATTGAGTCATTTGTTGGGACATGGATGGGTCTAGAGACTGTCATACAGAGTGAAGTAAGTCAGAAAGAGAGAAACAAATATCGTATATTAACACATGTATGTGGAACCTAGAAAAATGGTACAGATGAACCACTCTGAAGGGCAGAAGTCGAGACACAGATATAGAGAACAAACGTATGGACACCAAGGGGGGAAAGCGCAGGGGTGTGGGGATGGTGGTGTACTGAATTGGGAGATTGGGATTGACATGTATACACTGATGTGTATAAAATTGGTGACTAATAAGAACTTGCTGTATAAAAAAATAAATAAAATTAAATTAAAAAATTTTAAAAAGGGTGAATACATTGTTCAATAAAGTTCTTGGTGAAAATGAAAAATGTGTCTTTTATTTTTACTTAAAAATGGAAGCCACTTTTTGGCCAACCCAGTATTAAGAATGAAAAGGTGTGGAATGGCTAAATAAATTATGGTAAATCCAAGTTGACGTTATTAGATGATTCAATAAGTAGCGTGTCTATTCTATGCCTAATTCAATTGAAAAATAAGTCAAATGAGTAAAAACAGATTAGAGACCAAATATTATCTTTATTATTGATGAAGTTGATATTGGATAAAGCGGTTTCTATCTGAATAAGAAAGGCACGTGGACTGTTTCATAATAAGGCTCAGAATTAGACAGACTGCCCATGATGCAATGCTGGTCTAGGGAGACGATGTCATAGAAAGTATACGAGCCCTGCAGGCAGCTGGTTCTCAAAGAGAAAGAAAAGAGAAAAGGGCATGCCCACTCTCTCCTGTAACCTCACCAATCATTTCATGTCATTCCATCTCCCCTGGGGCAGAGTTAGTGAAGGGGTGGAGAAGGCAAGTTCTTATGCTAATGAAGCTCACTAATTAGCATAAGAGTGGAAGGGCACACCAAATGTGAAGAATAAATAACCCTCCCTAACAGTTTAAACCAGGGTTTGGCAAACTACAGCCCATGGGCCAAATCTTGCCCATACCTGTTTTTATGCAGCCCCAAGCTAAGAATAATGGCTTTTATATTCTTAAATGGTTGAAAGTATCAGAAGGATGATATTTCATGACATTTAAAAATTATACAATATTCAAATTTTAATGTAAATCAGTTAGGTCTTATTGGAACACAGGTATATGCATTCACTTATGTATTATCCGTGGCTACTTTCATGCTACAACAGTGGTCCCCAACCTTTCTGGCACCAGGGACTGGTTTCGTGGAAGACAATTTTTCCACGGACGGTGGGGCAGGGGGATGTTTCAGGAGGTAATGCGAGCGACGGGGAGCGGCAGATGAAGCTTCGCTCGCTTGCCTGCTGCTCACCGCCTGCTGCATGGCCCAGTTCCAGCGGGCCGCGGACCAGCACTGGTCTGCGTTCTGGGGGTTGGGGACCCCTGTGCTACATGACAGGGCCGAGTAGTTAGGACAGAGACTGTAAGGGATGACAACATAAAAATATTTCCTCCCTAATCTTTAAAAGAAAAAGTCTGTGACCCCTGATTTATACTATTGAATTCTATACAGCCATCAAAACAGAGAGAGAGAACTATATACTGACCTGGATGGCAGCCCACCATTTTCCACAACGAACAAAAAGTAAGTTGCAAAGCATTCAATATAGTATAAGCCTATTTTATTAAAGATGCATATACAGCTAGATAGAAAGATATTTACATATGTACCTAACAATCCTTACCAAACTTGGTGAGTGGAAAGGAATGGGGAAGAACGAGGAGGGCTCAGACATTTTACACTTTGTATTATTTTAAAATTTTCACAATGACCATTATTATTTTCATATATATGCAAAACAAAAAGATAAACATAACATGAACACAGTGATGGCTTAGGCTGCAAACAAGTCAAATGAGTGAAAACTTGGAAATGACTGTGTGACAATCACAATATCTCAGGATTCAGAAGCACCCTGGTGTAAGAGCTCATTTGATGCTTGAATCGATTCTACAACAACCTAACTTGAGTTTGAATACCTCCAGCAGCAGGAAACTTGCTGTTACCCACAGCGACCCATTTCATCTCTGGATAATTCCAGTGATAATAAAATTCACCCTGATTTGTATTAAAATTTTACCTCACTGTAGCTTTTACTTGTTAATTCAAATTCTCCATTTTAGGCTTATAAGAAAAGTAATCTGTCCCTCATCTGAGAGCCCTGTATGTGAACACAAGTTACATGGCAAACTTGAGTCCTTTCTCCAAACTAAATATCCCTCTGTCCTTCAACCATTCAACATGTGGTGTTAAAAGAATGGAAAGAGCTTAAAAGTCATAAATCATGAAATAGAAAGGATAAGTATAAAATATATCCTTTCTGAAAACTTTTAGCAGTCATTGTTAGTTCAGCTGCTATGAGTTCAAGCTGGTATCTCTTTCTCAAAGAGAACTAAAATTTCAAGAGGGAACAGATATTGTGAGTAAAAGGGGATAAGTGAGCATACACCTACCTAGAGGAAGTGATGTCATTGGGAAAGGATTTGGGATTAGCAATGGAGGTGACCTCCAATCCAGGCAAAGGGAAGAGGAGAGATGCCGAATAGAAGAGTGAGAAGGCAGAAGACTTTGAGGAGGAAATAAATAAGGTGATTTCAAACAAATCTTCCCAGGAAAACAGGTGAGCAGGTCATCTCCCATGAGAGAAGGAGGCCAGCAATGTGTGATGAACGGGGTGGAAGAAGGAACAAGAAAAAGTGAGGAGTACGTTGTTGAGTTGAAAACTCACGTATTACAGTGGCTGCCAACGAAACAGAAGAAGGAATCAATAGGTGATAAATAGAATACTTAGGGACTTCCCTGGTGGCCCAGTTGTTGAGACTTCACCTTCCAATGCAGGGGGTGTGGGTATGATCCCTGGTCGGGGAGCTAAGATCCCACATGCCTCACGGCCAAAAAACCAAAATATAAAACAGAAGAAATATTGTAACAAATTCAATAAAGACCTTAAAACTGGTCCACATCAAAAAAAATCTTTAAAAACTATATATACTTTTTAAAAAACATAGAAAGAATACTTAGCTTTGGTGAGGGCTGAGGGTAGGAAAGAGCAGACAGGTCTCTAGATTTAGTGAGTTTTTCCAACAGCATTTAACAACTCAAGGTTAATGAGTTAACCCACTTCATCCTCTCCCCCATCCACTCTCCCACCGCCCCCCAAATGCAGGACCCAGAGTGATGCACTATTTATTGCCAGCAGGAGATTGAGAGGCCCAATGCAGGAAGACAGCAGTGGCTCGTTGTCCTCAGTTACAAGGGAGTGTGCCTTTGTGTGTGTAGACCCTTAAGTTTATGTGCCAGTAGAAACACTATATTCTATGGCCTTATTAAAGAATCTTAACACCTTTCAAAATTGCCCAAGCCATAATAAAAGCCCAGTACTCAACAATGGGAACTGCTTGACCTAATCAGTCAGAAATAATGGAAAATATATTAAAAGTGCTACCTTTTCAAGCACTTAACATAATGCTTTTGAATTTCCTGTGGCATCCCAGTGGATTACTATGAATTACTTTGCAGGAACAAAATTCTGTTTGTTTTCTCTCCCACCCTAGACTATAATCTTTGAAAAACGTATTAATCAAGAGCCAAAGTGACTTGTTTCTCCACCCGCCTTCTCTGAAGGTGCACACAACAGCATGTAGAAAGCCTAGTGTTTAAAGAGCTAGGACATTAGAAGGGCTCTTTCCATGTACAAATCAGCGGTTATCCTGTTCCTTTCTGGTTGATTCCTTGGTCTATTACCCATCCCCATCGTTGCCCTTCCTAAGTTCATCCAAGTTCACATCTCACTCTCCATCCCCCTTACTCTCTAGGCTATCTTCGTACCTGTGCTAGGACACCCCCAAACTCCCATCCCTGCACCCTTTTCAATAATCATGACCTCTCAGAGTGCTGGGCTCTGCAAAAGAAGACAGGGACTTGTCAGACTCAAGAGATTTTATAGATATGATGGTGCCCACAGCTCCACAGGAACTATGCTAATGGCATCACCTGCCCAGCTATCAAAATAGACTTTCTCGTCAAGGTTTATGTATCTTCTAATGGTGGCCTTCTCTTTCCAATGTTTTCTTGAGAGGCCTCCTGTCATTTCCTCCCTAAGAACTCTTAACATTTTTTGACATGCACCTCAACATCTTGCAACTTGGGTCCAAGAACAATAGACCAAAAATAACAAGTAAAGGAAACATGCATTCTTTGTCTTTTCCCCAGCCAAGTCCTTACTCACTTATAGCATTAACTGTAAGTGCCAAGTATAGGTACCTCCAGCTGGGGAGGAAGGAACCACAGGGAAACCAGGATGGAATAAGAGTGAATTTGCTGTATGGAGAGTGTCAGATTCTTGGTTTTAATGTGGAGAAGAGTTAAGAGTAGCTTTTCAGGTACTCTGCCTTCAAGCTGGGTAATCACATTTCACACCAGTTTTATCTGAACATAGCCTTGTAAGTCCACTAAGCCTCTTCTTCTATTTTAATGAGAAAATCAAGGCCATTTAATTAAAGCATTCCAAATTTCCCTTTTATTTATCAGCTTTTTATAGGTAGGTTAGGGGCAAGTTCTCCAGGCACAGACAGACCTGAGTTTAAACTGAAGCTTTCTCTGACACTTAGTAGCTACTGGGCAAGTTCCTTGATCTTCCCATGTTTATAAAAAGTTTCCTCATTATAAAAAGCTAAAAATAATGCTGATTTTGCATGATTGTTCTGAAGTTTTATTTAGATTGTGTATCAAAAGCTCCTGGTCTTTTTTTTTAGTGTGAGTTTAAAATGGTACATAAACTCCTGATTCTCAGTCTGTATTAAATAATGCGGGCCAAATTATGAGTTTAATTAATTGTTATTATTATAATTTCTTTGTTTTCTTTGCTAGAAATATGGAAAACAATAAGAAAATTAGCAAATTACACTTGGTAGAAGCACTCTGTCACCACACTACATATCCAAAACAATTATAACGTAACTAGATCTGACAAGAGATTATCCTATCTCTACCCAACTGAAGTTATCAAGAAGATTATCTGGAATACGGATTTATATGCACCCTCCTTGACAATGAAGGACACTCTAAGTGTATAATGAAATACTAGCTATAATTTTAGCGAGACCCTTAAAGACGAAGCAATCAGAACACGAATAGCGTGGTTTTTAGTGACAGAAAAATTGAAAATCAACTTGAAATCTTTTAAATATAGTTTATCTTGTTCCTTTTATTATCTACTTTTATATTTTACATTGTGCAAAAGTTGTTAGTACAGGAATGCATGGCAGCAACATGGATGGACCTAGAGATTACCATACTAAGTGAAGTCAGACAAAGACAAATGTTACATGATATCGCTTACATGGAACGTAAAAAATAATATAAAGCAATCTGGGACTTCCCTGACAGTCCAGTGGTTAAGACTTTGCCTTCCAATGCAAGGGGTGCAGGTTCAATCCCTGGTTGGGGAGCTAAGATCCCACATGCCTCCTGGCCAAAAAACCAAAACATGAAACAGAAGCAATATTGTAACAAATTCAATAAAGACTTTGAAAAGGGCCCACATCAAAACATCTTACACATACACACACACACACACACACACACACACACACACACACACACAAAACAGAAACAGACTCACAGACGTAGAAAACAAACCTAAGGTTACCAAATGGGAAAGGGAGGTGGGATGGATAAATTAGGAGTATGGGATTAACAGACACAAACTACTACACATAAAATAGATAAACAACAAGGATTTACTGTATAGCATAGGGAACTACATTCAATATCCTATAATCACATTTAATGGAAAGTAATCTGAAACATATATACATATATTTAACTGAATCACTTGGCTGTACATCTGAAACTAACACAATATGGTAAATTAACTGTATTTCAATAAAAAACAATGCATGGATATAACTTGCAAATAAACAGATATGCATATGTTATGAGGACATGCTCATTGTTTTTTAATTATTATTATTTTATTTATTTACTTTTGGCTTCATTGTGTCTTCGTTGCTGCGCACAGGCTTTCTCTACTTGCGGCGAGCGGGGGCTACTCTTCGTTGCAGTGCGCAGGCTTGTCACGGTGGTGGCTTCTCTTGTTGTGGAGCACAGGCTCTAGGCACGCAGGCTTCAGAAGTTGTGGCACGCGGGCTCAGTAACTGTGGTTCGTGGGCTTAGTTGCTCCACAGCATGTGGGATCTTCCCAGACCAGGGCTCGAACCCATGTCCCCTGCACTGGCAGGCCGATTCTTAACCACCGTGCCACCAGGGAAGTCCTCATTTTTCAACAATGGAGTGCACTATCAAAAGTTTAAAGAAGGTGATCTACACTGACCCCATGTGTTTACCCCACTCTTTGGGTTATGTCATACCCCTGCATAAAGACCTATCTTTCACAGCTCTCCACTTCCAAATGAACATGGTCTGAGATCTTTACATGCATGCAAGGCCTTTCCTAACTTGGTCCCCAGCCCTCTCCTATCTCTCCAGATCCAGGCAGGAAACAGACTGGCATAGAAAAAGAGAGACTAATAGACTATCTACAAAGATGTAGGTGAAGTATAGAGAAACTACAAGGTATAGTGACAGAGGCTCTGAGTGATCATGCTTATGATGATCCAGGGACATACACCCCAATGTTCACTGCAGCACTATTTACAATAGCCAGGACATGGAAGCAACCTAAATGTCCATCGACAGAGGAATGGATAAAGAAGATATGGTGTAGATATAGAGTGAGATATTACTCAGCCATAAGAAAGAACAAAATAATGCCATTTGCAGCAACATGAATGGACTTAGAGATTGTCATACTGAGTGAAGTAAGTCAGACACAGAAAGACAAATATCATATGATATCACTTATATGTGGAATCTAAAAAAAGGGTACAAATAAACTTATCTACAAAACAGAAATAGAGTTACAGATGTAGAGAACAAACTTATGGTTACCAGGGAGTAAGGGTGGGGGGGAGGGATAAACTGAGAGATTGGGATTGACACAGACACACTACTATATATAAAACAGGTAACTAGTAAGGACTTACTGTATAGCACAGGGAACTCTACTCAGTACTCTGTAATAGCCTATATGGGAAAAGAATCTAAAAAAGAGTGGATATATGTATATGTATAACTGATTCACTTTGCTATACACCTGAAACTAACACAACATTGTAAATCAACTATGCTCCAATAAAAATTAAAAAAAAAAGCGGGGGGGGGGGCTAGTGTGGTTAGTGGTTATGAAGCAAAAACAACTTGGGAAGGTGGGCACGGACTGCCTCACACCAGACTCTGCCAGCTGAGCTAAAGAGCTTGGGCAATGACGTGTCATTGAAGTTGGGTAGTGCCCTAATACTGACTACTTTTGTTGTGAGTCTTGGCTCCCTGCCTTTGTGCATGCAGTTTCCCCTGCCTGAAAACTCACCCTCTCTCTTCTATTCGACAGTGATTCATCCTTTGACCCACTTTGTATGTCATTTCCTGTCTAAAGCCTTCCTCAGTCCCCTTAGGCTGTCTGAGTCACTTCCTCTTCTGTGCCCCCTTAGCACTTTGCAGGGCTCTCACTGCTTTGTCACTACTTGTTTACGGATCATCTCTCTCAAGACAGTGAGCTCTCTGAAGGCAAGACCATTCCGTGTTTATTTTCATCCTCACCGTACCCCACCTCTCACACCGCCCAGCCCTCTGAGGGCTGAAACTATATCTCACTGAGGTTTTTGTCCTCCCCCTCCTACCTCCCCATCCCACTCTCCCCCAATCCCAGGTTCACCTGACTCAGGGTGTGCCACGTTAATCACACTCAAGAATGTACACCAAACGAATAAATTCATAGAAAATAGACCTTCCACCAACTCTGGTCACAAACAAGCAAAGCCTGCCCAGAAGAGGCTACCAGTGCTTGGCAATGTCTAAAAGCTTCCTGATTATAGAAAATGAGATGGCTGCTGGAATCCACTAAAACAATTAGAAGAAGGTTTTTGTTTGTTTGTTTAACAGAGCAAAGATATTTAATTATATATTTAATAAATTATTCAAATTAAACAGCTAACAAATCATAGTTTAAAATAAAATAGTGACGTTGAATAAACAGGTCTGCCACAAATTTTTCAAGCTTGTTTCTTCCAAGAAGGCAAGGACAGTGTCTTTTTCAAAAGTTAACTTTTGTGTCCAAAAATCCTAGCACAGAGTAAATCCATATTAAATAAGTACACGAAAAAACAAGAATTTGACATCAGACCTGCTCTGTCTAGACTATCTCCATATCAGTGGTGACTTTTAATCACGGTTAGTGTGTGGTTATCTACGGCTGCAAAACAAATTATTCCAAAATGTAGCTGCTTCAAACAACAAATACTTATCATATCCAGTTTCAAACAATTAGAAGTTTGATGTGCATCTGAGTTTAGAGGGTGCCTTAAATCCATATGATAGGTAATATTTATTAAGTGCTTACTATATGCCAGACTATTCTAGTAGCTGCATGTATTTACACATTTAATCTTCAGAACACTCTGAGGTGTTTACTCTTATTAACTTACTCTACAGAGGCAAAAAATTCAGCACAATGAGGTTAACTAAGTCAACGAAGGTCATACAGGCAGTAAAAAGCAGGCCTGGAATTCAGACCCAGGAAGTCTAGCTCCAGAGCCCAAACTCTTAAATCTCTAACAGAATGCTTTCAAAGATAGGAAAAATAACAATAATTTACTCTTTAATACAATGAAAGCTCCTCCCTCTCATCACTGTCTCATCACTGTCCTACATAGGTTATTTCATCTCTCCAAGAGAGATGATTAGACTTGTATAGATCTATTGTCCCATATGTGCATGATAGCTGCCCATATTTGATGGTGAAATCTGGGGCCATGGGTCTGGTCTTAGCAAATTAGCTCAAAGGAGTTGCAACCTATGGCCTTGACAGTATTTGAACCAATGAATCAACCTGTATCTTATTCAATGTATAAGCAAGCATGCAGTCA
Organism: Phocoena sinus; assembly: GCF_008692025.1. Classification (NCBI taxonomy): domain Eukaryota; kingdom Metazoa; phylum Chordata; class Mammalia; order Artiodactyla; family Phocoenidae; genus Phocoena; species Phocoena sinus. The sequence goes on along the minus strand of NC_045772.1, from coordinate 28,130,115 downwards.
TTAATCTAAAAATTATATCCAGGACCACTGATCATGCCTAAACTCCTAGCATGAAACATTGTCTCTTCTCTCAGACAAAAAAAAAAAAAAAAAAACAAAGGGCCTGGCAAACAATGTTTTTAGAAAGCAGGTTTCCTGTAAATAAGGTGAAGACTTCAGCTCTTAGAGGGTCTTTATTGTCTACCCCTCCCCACTCCCCATGAAAGAAATAGGAAAATCTCTCTCTCACAGATATTTTGCACTAGAGGACGCACAATGCATATTTTTTCAATCAAATCTAACCAAAGAGTGGGATGAACAATGGGTCTTAAGTGAGGACTGAGTTTACACCTTGAGCTAGCTGACTCATCACAGACACAGTTCTTCACCACTCAGAGCATAAGCTTCCTTATTATAAGAGAAAAAAAATGGATGACAAATTCTCTAAGATGATATCTACCTCCAAAAATCGGTGATCCTTAGAAATACAATTCCATATAAAATTAACACTTCTTATTTTATTCAGGTGATAGATACTATTATGCTTTGTAACAGTCTGTCTATTAACTACACATGATTAAAAATCTCACAAAACAGGACATGAGAATTTATCATTTATCAGAGGCCAGACACAATGTCAGCTCTGAGAAAGACAGCAGCATTCAAACAACCCAAGACCTGCAGAGAGTTTCTCATTACTCTATTCTGTCACACAGCAGGGGAGTACAATACAAGATGACAAGACAGATTCCACTTCCCTGCCCCACCACCCAACCAGTATTGGTCATGGACTGGGACCCCTGCTCACAGGGCATGTTCGGGAGCAACAGCCGCTGAGGAAGTCATATCCAATGTTCCCTACTGCACGCTCATAGGCATGTGGAGTCAGATATGTTTTTCTTTAAGCTGTTATGAGAACTGCAGTGATGGGGATGAAGTCTATTAAATAACATGGGAAGAAGAAGATTATAAATAAAACCCTGTTGACAGGAGCAATAGGAAGGGATAGAGAGAAGCTCAGGGTCATCACTGACACTCCAAGTATGATGTAATGGAAAGATCATATTTACAGGGAGCTGGTCCACCCGGGAACTAATTGCACGGTTCTGGGTAAGTCATCTTATCCCCTGTTTATAAAATGAGGAGACTGCATTCGATTAGAGGTTTTCAAGCTGAGTCCTTAGAACAGTGGTGTCTCATGGAAAAACCAGGTGAGTGAGAAAGGCACAAACCCAAGTGGGTCATGCTCTCAACTCTCCACTCCATCTCCTACGCAATGAGTTTTGCTTTTAATTGTTTTATTTTTTTTAATTTTATTTATTCTTTTATACAGCAGTATAGTCATCAATTTTATACACATCAGTGTATACATGTCAACCCCAATAGCCCAATTCATCACACCACCACCCCCAACCCCCCACCGTTTTCCCCCCTTGGTGTCCATACGTTTGTTCTCTACATCTGTGTCTCAACTTCTGCCCTGCCAACTGGTTCATCTGTACCATTTTTCAAGGTTCCACATATATGCGTTAATAGGCGACATTTGTTTTTCTCTTTCTGACTTACTTCACTCTGTATGACAGTCTCTAGATTTATCCACGTCTCTACAAATGACCCAATTTCATTCCTTTTTATGGCTGAGTAATATTCCATTGGATATATTTACAACATCTTCTTTATCCATTCGTCTGTCAGGCATTTAGGTTGCTTCCATGACCTGGCTATTGTAAATAATGGTGCAATGAACATTGGGGTGCATGTGTCTTTTTGAATTATGGTTTTCTCCGGGTATATGACCAGTAGTGGGATTGCTGGATCATATGGTAATTCTATGTTTAGGTTTATAAGGAACCTCCATACTATTCTCCATAGTGGTTGTATCAATTTACATTCCCAGCAACAGTGCAAGATGGGCCCCTTTTCTCCACACCTTCTCCTCCAGTATTCGTTGTTTGTAGATTTTCTGATGATGCCCATTCTAACTGGTGTGAGGTGATACCTCATTGTAGTTTTGATCTGCATTTCTCTTATAATTAGTGATGTTGAGCAGCTTTTCATGTGCTTCTTAATCATCTGTATGTTCTCTTTGGAGAAATGTATATTTAGGTCTTCCGCCCATTTTTTGATTGGGTTGTTTGTTTTTTTAATATTGAGTTGCATGAGATATTTACAAATTTTGGAGATTAATCCTTTGCCCATTGATTCATTTGCAAGTATTTTTTCCCATTCTAAGGGATGTCTTTTCGTCTTGTTTGTAGTTTCCTTTGCTTTGCAAAAGCTTTTAAGTTTCATTAGGTCCCATTTGTTTACTTTTGTTTTTATTTCCATTACTCTAGAAGGTAGGTCAGAAAAGATCTTGCTGTGATTTATGTCAGAGTATTTTTCCTATGTTTTCCTCTAAGAGTTGTATGGTGTCCGGTCTTACATTTAGGTCTCTAATCCATTTTGAGTTTTTGTGAATGGTGTTAGGGAGTGTTCTAATTTCATTCTTTTACATGGAGCTGTCCAGTCTTCCCGGCACCATTTATTGAAGAGACTATCTTTTCTCCATTGTATATCCTTGCCTACTTTGTCATAGATTAGTTGACCATAGGTGTGTGGGTTTATCTCTGGGCTTTCTATCTTGTTCAATTGATCCTATGTTTCTGTTTTTGTGCCAGTACCATATTGTCCTCATTACTGTAAGTTTGTAGTACAGTCAGAAGTCAGGGAGTCTGATTCTCCCAGCTGTTTTTTTTCCCTCAACTGCTTTGGCTATTCAGGGTCTTTTGTGTCTCCATACAAATTTTAAGATTTTTTGTTCTAGTTCTGTAAAAAATGCAATTGGTAATTTGATAGGGATTGCATTGAATCTGTTCATTCTTTGTCTAGTATAGTCATTTTCACAATATTGATTCTTCCAATCCAAGAACATGGTATATCTCTCCATCTGTTTGTATCATTTTAATTTCTTTCAACAGTGTCTTATAGTTTTCTGCATACAGTTCTTGTCTCCTTAGGTACGTTTATTCCTGAGTACTTTATTCTTTTTCTTGCAATGGTAAATGGGAGTCTTTCCTTAATTTCTCTTTCAGATTTTTCATCATTAGCGTATAGGAATGCAAGAGATTTCTGTGCATTAATTTTGTATCCTGCAACTTTACCAAATTCATTGATTAGCTCTAGTATTTTTCTGGTGGCATCTTTAGGATTCTCTGTGTATAGTATCATGTCATCTGCAAACAGTGACAGTTTTACTTCCTCTTTTCCAATTTGTACTCCTTCTATTTCTTTTTCTTCTCTGATTGCCGTGGCTAGGACTTCCAAAACTATGACGAATAACAGTGGCAAGAGTGGACAGCTTTGTCTTGTTCCTGATCTTAGAGGAAATACTTTCAGTTTTTCACCAACGAGAATGATGTTTGCTGTGGGTTTGTCGTATATGGCTTTTATTATGTTGAGGTAGGTTCCCTCTGTGCCCACTTTCTGGAGAGTTCTTATCATAAATGCATGTTGAATTTTGTCAAAAGCTTTTTCTGCATCTATTGAGATGATCATATGGTTTTTATTCTTCAATTTGTTAATATGGTGTATCACACTGATTGATTTGCATATACTGAAGAATCCTTGCATCCCTGGGATAAATCCCACTTGATCATGGTGTATGATCCTTTTAATGTGTTGTTGAATTCTGCTTGCTGGTATTTTGTTGAGGATTTTTGCATCTATATTCATTAGTGATATTGGTCTGCAATTTTCTTCTTCTGTAGTATCTTTGGTTTTGGTATCAGGGTGATGGTGGCCTCATAGAATGAGTTTGGGAGTGTTCCTGCCTCTGCAATTTTTTGGAAGAGTTTGAGAAGGGTGGGTGTTAGCTCTTCTCTAAATGTTTGATAGAATTCACCTGTGAAGCCATCTGGTCCTGGACTTTTGTTTGTTGGAAGATTTTTAATCACAGTTTCAATTTCATTACTTGTGATTGGTCTGTTCATATTTTCTATTTCTTCCCGGTTCAGTCTTGGAACGTTATACCTTTCTAAGAATTTGCCCATTTCTACCAGGTTGTCCATTTTGCTGCCATAGAGTTGCCTGTAGTAATCTCTTAGGATGCTTTGTATTTCTGTGGTGTCTGCTGTAACTTCTCCTTTTACATTTCTAATTTTATTGATTTGAGTCTTCTCCCTCTTTTACTTGATGTGTCTGGTTAATGGTTTATCAATTTCGTTCATCGTCTCAAAGAACCAGCTTTTAGTTTTATTGATCTGTGGTATTGTTTTGTTTCTATTTCTTTTATTTCCTCTCTGATCTTTATGATTTCTTTCCATCTGCTAACTTTGGGTTTTGTTTGTTCTTTCTCTAGCTCCTTTAGGTGTAAGGTTACATTGTTTATTTGAGATTTTTCTTGTTTCTTGAGGTAGGCTTGTAGAGCTATAAACTTCCCTCTTAGAACTGCTTTTGCTGCATCCCATAGGTTTTGGATCATCGTGTTTTCATTATCGTTTGTCTCTAGGTATTTTCCGATTTCCTCTTTGACTTCTTCAGTGAACTCTTGGTTACTTAGTAACATTGTTTAGCCTCCATGTGTTTGTGTTTTTTACGTTTTTTTCCCTGTAATTGATGTCTTACCTCGTAGCGTTGCGGTTAGAAAAGATGCTTGATATGGTTTCAATTTTCTTAAATTTACCAAGGCTTGATTTGTGACCCAAGATGTGATCTATCCTGGAGAATGTTCCGTGCGCTCTTGAGAAGAAAGTGTAATCTGCTGTTTTTGGATGGAATGTCCTATAAATATCAATTAAATCTATCTGGTCTATTTTGTCATTTAAAGCTTCTGTTTCCTTATTAATTTTCTGTTTGCATGATCTGTCCATGGGTGTAAGTGAGGTGTTAAAGTCCCCCACTATTATTGTGTTACTGTGGATTTCCTCTTTTAGAGCTGTTAGCAGTTGCCTTATATGTATTGAGGTGCTCCTATGTGGGTGCATGCAGATTTATAATTGTTATATCTTCTTCTTGGATTGGTCCCTTGATCCTTAGGTAGTGGTCTTCCTTGTCTCTTGTAACATTCTTTATTTTAAAGTCTATTTTATCTGATATGAGTATTGCTACTCCAGCTTTCTTTTGATTTTCATTTCCATGGAATATCTTTTTCCATCCCCTCACTTTCAGTCTGTATGTGTCCCTAGGTCTGAAGTGGGTCTCTTGTAGACAGTATATCTATGGGTCTTGCTTTTGTATCCATTCAGGAAGCGTGTATCTCTTGGTTGGAGCATTTAATCTATTCACGTTTAAGGTAATTATCGATATGTATGTTCCTATGACCATTTTCTTAATTGTTTTGGGTTTGTTTTTGTAGGTCCTTTTCTTCTCTTGTGATTCCCTTTTAGAGAAGTTCCTTTAGCATTTGTTGTAGAGATGGTTTGGTGGTGCTGAATTCTCTTAGCTTTTGCTTGTCTGTAAAGCTTTTGATTTCTCCATCATATCTGAATGAGATCATGGCTGGGTAGAATAATCTTGGTTGTAGGTTCTTCCCTTTCATCACTTAAAGTATATCATGCCATTCCCTTCTGGCTTGTAGAGTTTCTGCTGAGAAATCAGCTGTTAACCTTATGGGAGTTCCCTTATATGTTATTTGTCGTTTTTTCCTTGCTGCTTTCAATAATTTTTCTTTGTCTTTAATTTTTGCCAATTTGATTACTATGTGTCTTGGCATGCTTCTCCTTGGGTATATCCTGTGTGGGACTCTCCGCGCTTCCTGGAGTTGGGTGGCTATTTCCTTTCCCATGTTAGGGAAATTTTTGACTATAATCTGTTCAAATATTTTCTCGCATCCTTTCTCTCTCTCTTCTCGTTCTGGGACCCCTATAATGCCAATGTTGTTGCATTTAATATTGTCCCAGAGGTCTCTTAGGCTGTCTTCATTTCTTTTCATTCTTTTTTCTTTATTTCCTTTTGCAGCAGTGAATTCCACCATTCTGTCTTCCAGGTCACTTATTCGTTCTTCTGTCTCAGTTATTCTGCTATTGATTCCTTCTAGTGTATTTTTCATTTTAGTTATTGTATTGTTCATCCTTGTTTGTTTGTTCTTTAATTCTTCTAGGTCTTTGTTAAACATTTCTTGCATCTTCTTGATCTTTGCCTCTATTCTTTTTCAGAGGTCCTGGATCATCTTCACTATCATTATTCTGAATTCTCTTTCTGGAAGGTTGCCTATCTCTACTTCATTTAGTTGTTTTTCTGGGGTTTTATCTTGTTCCTTCATCTGGTACATAGCCCTCTGCCTTTTCATCTTGTCTATTTTTCTGTGAATGTGGTTTTTGTTCCACAGGCTGAAGGACCTGTAGTTCTTCCTTCTGCTGTCTGCTCTCTGGCGGATGAGGCTATCCTAGACAGTATCCAGTTACAAAAGAGGTTGGATTCAAATTGGGTTTCTGACAGATAGAACAAAACAACGTCCTTAACTGTTTTATTTTAAAGTTCACAAAAAAGTTTATTTGTTTAATGTTGTGCTATTATAAAGAATAAAGTGTTTGAAACCATGTAGACTAGAAGACCTCAAACATCTACAAGTTTTTCTATGAGTCTACCCAAATATTAACAAATGAACAGGCATTCACTTGCTCTCTCAATTCATTTTCACACCCACAGCAAACATCTCAGGGTAAATTAAAAGTAATTCTTTTGAATTTGACCTATTCTTTCTCTTGTTCAGCAGTGGATTTGGTAGCACCTTGACAAATATATCTAAGTTACAAAAATCACCAGTGTCTTCTCTTCCACTAGAAAAGGAAGCTGTTCATGAATTTTGGCCATAAAACTGATGTGACTTGTTTTATCAACTTCCTCAAATCATTATTCCCCTTCTGCTTCATTATTTTTCATGAAATCATGGCAGACTCCTTGGATAGTCATCTCTAATACCATATATCAACCTTCCTGTCTCCACAACCTTAGCAGAGGTTGGCAGCACCCTTCCCAATGTTCCATCAAAATGTTGCCACTCTCTGATGAATCCAAACTAGTCTTCAGTTTCCTTGGCAACCCAAAATACTTTACACGGTCACCAGAATCTTCTTTTGGGTAGGGAAGAAAAGGCCTCCATTTGCTGGGAAAAGTTCAGAAGTAGTGGACAGGGTGACAGAGCCAAATTAAATTAAAATGAGTGAAGAGAAAGTGAAACAGTCTTTGTGCATATAATAAAATGGGTGAAATTGAGAATGGTCCACCATATCACCAGGTGCAGCCATATAATTGGATTCCACAGCAATTAGCCCAGGCAGACCTGTGGAATTTGCCCAGTCTTTATCGTGCTGTTTTCCTATCCCTAATGGATCCCAGAGCAAAATTGCTTCAACATCCCAGAGAGCATTTTCGTTATTAACAGCCAGCTTTGGTTCCAGTATCATGGTCAGAGGAAGGAACAATTACAACATTGTACTCCGGCTCTTGGAATCCATTCCAAGTTTTAATCACACAGACAGTCCCCTTCAAAGTTTAGTGCTTGTTCCATTTTGCAGTTTTTGGAATGATGTATCTAGTGTCACACATGTTGAGACATTTATCCAATTCACTTTCTATAACTGAAAGATGCAGAGGGTCAGCAAATACTTGGCCTGCTTGCTGCCACAGTCCCCCTTGTATCCAAGTTACACACTAAAAAAATCGATGACAGCAGACTTTTCACTCAATCCAGATGTAGCCTCCAAAAGAGTTCTCTGAGAATTCACTAAAAATTAATCAGAGTTGACATTTAAGATGAAACTTACTCCTCACCCTGGACGTACCCTTGGTATTTGTGTATATAAGATTTATAATTTCAACCATTCAGAAGCACTCTTCAAGATCATGATAACTATATAACTTGGCTTAGTCATATACCTAAATCACTTCTGATGAAAAGATCCCTCAGCTCATGAATGAGTCTAACCCCTTCCAACATCTATACCTCAACACAACTTTTTATCTTTCTTTTCCTTGCTCTCAAAAGAAGCATTTTATGGGAATTCCCTGGCTATCCAGTGGTTAGGACTCCATGCTTTCACTGCCAAGGGCACAAAAACTCAAAAGAAGCATTTTATGAGAAAAAATATGGACTGTGCTATTATTTATTAGTTTGAAGATTTCATATAGGCTCCTGTTTTTTAAAAATCCACTATTATAACTACTGTTGTTAATATCCAGGTATACCACACCTCCCCAATTCTAAACTCATTCGCCCTCAACCTTTACCATCTCAATCAGTGGCATGAATATTCAAAAGGTCGTTCAGAGCAGAAACCTGGAGGTCGAGTGTGAATGGCCCCCTTAACTCCCCATCCCCCAATCCATAAGAAAATCCTATCCATTCTATCTCCAAAAAGATCATGATCTGTCCCACTAATCCTCCACCTCCATTGCGGCCATCTTGGTCCAGGCCATTGTCATCTCTTTCCTAGACTGCTGGTCCTGACTCATCTCTTCGCCTGCCTCTTCTCACTCCACACTCTATTCTGTAGTTACAGAAATCATTTTGAAAAGTGAATTCAATCATAACATCACATCCTCCCATCAGCTCCTTCACCACCAAATACACATTCACGTGCACTGAAAATCCTTCAGTGTTTGCCCATCATATGCTCAAAGTGTTGGTCTGCAACAAGGTAAGAAATTTACGTCGGGACGGCAATGTAAAACTTCCCACTCCTTCATCGCTGAGAAAGCCTTTGCTACGTGGGTATATATAAGCATACCTAAAAGATGTTCTAGGTGACATAGTTGATTTACGTCTGCACAAAGTTGTCTGACATGGTTGATTATGTCTTTTTCTTGTCACAGACAGATAGCCAATAGTTCGCAGACCAGCAGCCCATGTGCAGACCACAAATGGAGTATCACTGGCTTCACAATCCCAAATAATGAGGCTCTCAAACTTAATTTTGAGCCCCTCCTTTGCATCCCCCCTCTTCCAGCCACAATGGACTCCTTTTGGGTCCTAGACATAACCATGCTGTCTTCGAGACAGAACCCTAACGGTCACCTGTCCTAGAGACTTTGAACTTGCTTTCCCTCAGTTGTCCCTCCCTTTTTACTCCAGTGATACATCCTCAGGTCCTCCTTCCCTGACCACGTATGTAGAGCTCCCTCTTTATTCTCCATCACCATTTGGTCTCTGGTTTAACACCACGTTTTCAATCTGCAAGTACGTATTTATGTATGTGTTTAGCTGCATATTACCTGTCTTCCTTCCCAGACTGGAGGCTCCATGAAGGCACAGCCCCAACTGGTTTCTCTGGTTTTACTGCTCAGAGAACCACAGCTTTTGGCACAGCCTACCCCTCCAGTGCGTATGGTAGATGGAAGTTTAGAGAATCCATGGCCAGCTGTGCTGACACTCCAAGATGTTAACTGAGTTCTTCAAGGCTTCCTAGGATCATTTGCAAAATTTGAATAAGAACTGGATTCTCAGACCCATTGCCCAAGGTCTAAAGCCACATCACCTCTTACTTTGTAGTTATAATGAGTCTTAGCCAGTTTAAGGTTAGGCAACTTATAAAGGAGAAACAACATTACTTCATGTGAGTAAACAATTCATTACCCTTACACAGGATTTTCTCAGCCTGAATCACTGCAATGTTCTCATGTGCATTTGCATTCCTGTCATTCTCCTTAGAGGCCCCATCACATAATAGCTAAAATTATAAATAGCCAAAAATTTAGATACCAAATGCTGGGACCCCTTCGGGGAACAAGACCACCCAGACCCGCCTTCACAGAGCTTATGGTTCAGAGGGAAAAACAGATGTCAACCAAGTAATAAAATAAAGAGTGGTAAGTGAGAAGAACACAGTCCTACAGCAATACATTGCAGGACACACTAACATTTTTTAGCGGTCATGGAAGATTGTCCCCTGAGGATGAATAAGAGGCAAATAACAGGGACAGAAGAGTGACTCAGATAGCCAGAGGCTGGTGGAAAGGCCAGGGAAGAAGAGCGAGCTTGGTAAATTCTGGGATCTAAAATGAGTCAAGAAGGGCTAGAATGTAAAATAAGGGGAAGACGAAGACAAGGAATGAAGCTGGGGGGACAGCCGGGGGCCAGATCTACTGCGACAAAGCAAGGAACCTGAACTTTGTCCTTTTACGCCCCACCTCCCATCCCCTAACTTCTTACCTATAAATCATTTACAACAATACTAGGCATGTAGCACTTGCCAAATATGTGTTAGGAACTACTAGAGGTTCATTAAAAAATAAACTGAGACAATATTAACATCAAGGGAAGAAAATTATAGAAGGAAATTAATCAGTACACTACATGGCTCAGCTATGAAGAATATTTACATGTGTATATATGTGTGATATAATTATATTTGAAAGATCTGTAGACAGTCAACAGATAATATTTAAAATTGGAAATCAAGAAATATCTGTAGCTATTATTTAGAAATAGAAAGTAAATATCAAATACAAAATTGAAAGATTTTTAAGTAGTTACTTCCGAGGTAAGGGATTAGAAAAGGGATGGCGTGAGGTGGGACGGCGTAAAGTGGGGCTGGGCAGTGTCTTTATCTTATTATAATCCTTGTAAATATATTATTTTGTGATTTTTTATGATTATGAGCCATGTATATGGGTTTTTTTGATATAAGTTACACACACAGCCCTAGCAAATACTAAACAGAAGGGAATAGAGGGAGGCAGTTATGATGCCCCCTACTGGCCTTACTCCCCCATCCAGACTTGCCTGGGTTCCTAAACCACTCATGTCAGCAGCAGGAAAACAGCACCCTCTGCCCTTCTGTTTGTTGGAAGTGCCAAGAACAGGGCTGCCAGTGCTAGGGGGACCCCACAGTTATCTGCTTAGATCCCAGGTTGGCTCCATCTAATGGATCCAGAGCACAAACCAGGGTCCCAGTGAAGCAGATCCACTGGTAGTTCCAGAGCTCTCAGGATCTTCAGAAGAAGCCAGGACATGAGGGAACCATGAGCTCCAAGTACAGTGAAGCAAGATTCAGAGATAAAACACAGACTCTCTTTGATTTGGTTGACACATCCACTCATGGGAAGGACATACTGAAGTGTTACAGCAAAGTTCTTTAGGTGTTTCATATCTCATTTCTTCCTACGCCACTTGCTAGAAATCTGTGATACTTAACAAGGACAGAACTCAAACTCTTTTTACTACCTATGAAAGGAAAAATAGTGAGATAAAGATTGTAATTGAAAAAAATCTATTGAAGAGAGGAAGCTGTTTTTAAGTATTTTCAAGGACTTTAGAAGGACCTCTTTTACTGACAATGTTAATTAAAAATCTTTTTTATTTATTAAAGCAATTCCCTTAATTTTCTCTACCAGACAAAATTTTATTAGACATTCAGTGACTAGATATATTTGAAAGCAAAAAAGTATTGAAATGTTTTATAGATGAAAATTTTTACTTCTTCAGAGTAAGTTTTACATGTAATGAATCTTTTAAGTGAGTGTTATATATCCTAAAACAATTTCCCCCAACTTAAAGTCAATGAAGATATTTATCTCTTTTGAATGTAGGTTTCTTTTTTTACTGAAAACTAGATATTTTCTCAAAACGTATGCCAAATATTTCTTCATTATATCTTAAAAGAATAACTTCCATGTAAGTAAATGTTCATGTTAAATGTTATTAAGTACAAACAGCATAATAACTAAAAATAGCTCAAATCTTCTAGCTACATTTTGTCAACAGTCTTGTTCTAGCCAAGTTCCCTATTAATTGCACAATCTATATTTGGGGAAAGACAGAACTTAACTGCTTCCAAACGAAATTTCAAGCCTGCATACTGTTTCCTTCCTCTGGTTGGTTTCAGTTAAATGAATTAATCTTTTAAAAGGGAGAAGGCAAAAAGGGGGACTTCTTCAAATAACTCATTCAACATGTACATTTCATCAAGGACTTTAATTATAAAGTTGCAATGCATAATTATTGTTGCAATTGTCTTTAGAGAGATTTCAGTTTTTTAGAGCATCACTTTCATCTTTTGCCTTACACTTTGTACAGACAAATAGCAAACAGCAAATGCCAAATTGAAGAAAAGATATTTAATGCTTAAGGACCTGAAAGCAAAGCCAAAAAAATTTCTAATACAGCTCAAGCAATGTTATATAAAAAAATTTTTATCAGCACATTCAATTGCCTGTTCCTAAAGTAAGAAAATACAAGCAACTCAGAACACTGAGTAAACTTTTTCTCAGTTGATGAATGTTACTTTATGGACTTTTCAATTACTCTTTCAAAAATCATCACATTTTTAATATTCAAAGCATAGTTTGTAGATACATGGGGAATATGAAGAAGTATAAGACACAGTTACTACTTCCAACCTGATTAAATCTTATTGGAAAAAATAATCTTACTGTAGGCACTTACAGTAGCTCAACTGAGCTAGACTTTTCCATTTGTAAATCACCTATAAGTCAGAGGAATTTCAACACTGGTCATGTGAAATATTAAATGCCTAGAGAGAGAGAGAAGTACTGATAGTAATGGGAATAGATTCACACTAGATCCTGATGTTTTACCCTTAAAAAGGCCTTTAAAATGAGATCCTTAAAAGATACATCCTACACAGGGATTTCTATAATAAAGAGCACTATGCTTTACATAATTCTTACTTAACCCTCACAACACTTTGGGGGACATCCTCTAGTCATTCTCCCTTTACAGATGAAGAAACCAACACATAAAAGAGGTCAATAATTTTCCCAAGGTTATGTAGTCTACTGAGTGGAATTAAATCAGGGCAGTTTTGCTCCAGTGCATGTGCTTTTGACAAACATGTATAGAGTTTTTAATCCCACTTTGGTTTAAATAGGATTAATTATGCAAATAGAAGCACATATTTGCATGGAGAAAAAAGTGTGTGTGTGTGTTTTTGTTGTTGTTGTCATTATAAATGTCTTCCCTGGATGGTAAGACTTTGATTTTTCTTCTTGCTTATGTGAAATTATAATTTGTAATTATAATGTCTGTGTATCGCTCATGTAATAAAATACATACAAAATGTTATTTCAAAAATAAAATTAAATGGTAACAATCCAAGTTGATTTATTTAATGACTAAATGGAGATGATGGGTTCCATTCTCCTGCTATTAATAATAAAAAGAGCTGTTTGAGGGCACTTACTTCTGGAAGAACACGGTGCCAAGTCCTGTATCTGCATTATCTCATTTAATCCACACAATTTTCTCACAATGCAGATGTTGTTATTTATTATTCTCCCTTTACAAAATGGTGAAAATGAGACATAGTTTGTGTAATCTGCCCTAGGCCACATCACTATAAGTGGCAAAACTATAATGTGAAGCCAGTCTCCCAAGCTTAAACTCCTAACCAGCAAGGTGGCAGTCTCCCCCGTGAAACAGGAGTTCTGGCTGCCAAAAGAAGGCACATCTGGGCATGGCAGCTCTCTAGATTAGGAGACTGAGAGATGTGAAAGGAGAATTAATGTCAGTCTCAATTCAAGGCTAGACAGTTGGAGTCCCTCTCTCCACTCATGTCCTAAGTAGAAAAATGTAAAGCCATTTTAGAGGTCCCTTTACGTAGGAATAGGATTCTTACTAACCTCTAGTATTTTGTAGGTAGGAAACCCTTTTACAGTTAAAGGGTATGTTGTGATACATTTTGTTTAATTTTCATATAATAAAATACAGAGTGTGAAGTTTTAAAAAATATTTCCATGACTTAAATTGTTCTAAATCCCAAATTACAAATGTTTGCATTTCAACCTGAAACTGAATTTAATATATGTTTACAATAAGATCTTATGTTTGAAGCTGTCATTTAAATTACCTAAGCATCCAATAAGAGGATGTTAGATTCTAAACAATCAAAGGGAAGAGTTCGACAGGAGCAAATTCTTTATTTTTATCCCAGAAGAGATAATTATGGAAGTTTAGATGTGTGATTGCATATGGGTTTAAAATAAATTATTATGACATTAATTTACCTTGAAATCTAAGAAATTACTCCTGAGACCTGTTCATCTACTTTTGACAATATATGTATAAAAGTTTTGATATTTTGAAATTAACTTTATGCTAACAGATTCTGCAGATAATATTCTTCTTGGATATTGCTGTAAGGGCTCCTTAAATTGTAGGAGCAATGGCACACATGGTTATGGAATGAACATCAATATGTTTTGTTTTGTTTTGCTTACAGTGATGTTTAACTAAATATCTCCTGAAACTAACTGCTGGTAGGTGGCAAAAATCTGTGCAGGGCTCACCATCTAGTTCTTAAAACAGGATGGAAATGTGGCTTGAGACAATTCTTTCCATGTGAGTGTTTTGTGAATAATCTAATACATTTCCTCCTAAGAGAATCTGAAAATGTTTCAGAGCTTGCTTATGAAAAGAGATTCTCACTTTCTCTTGCAGAGACAATTTCATTAAGCTCCTTATTGCATGTTTTTATCCCCCAGTGGGTTATCAGGCTGGTTTCTTTTCCAGCACACAGGGAGAATTGTTCATTTCATCTATACTTCTTTAGTATTGAACAGCACTGTGATACATGTCAGGCCGTAACCATACACGCATGTTAAAAATAATTACATACTGCCTATCACCACCATAACAGTACTGTCTGGTGGTCCCATTAAATTGTTACTAGGTCTTCCTGTGCCACAGAATCTACTGAGCTCTTTGATTGCCACTGGAAGGGTCTGAAAAGCCAAGTGACATTTTCCTCTCTTTTTCCTCTCCACAATCTCAATCATCTTTCCTACATTTAGCAGAGTTCTTAATCCCTTTCACTCCTCTAGGAGAAAAGGGAAAACATCTGTCACAGGCAGAAAAAGAAAATTTTTTTCTTGCTTTTTCATCTCCAGGCAGATGAATCAATAAAATATGAAGACAAAAGTGCTCCATCTTCTGGCCAAGTATGAGTGTTCACCAGCAGATATTCTCTGTTATAAAAGGAAGCATTTCATCTCGGAGACATGATCCTGAAGACAGCTATTGATGAATGCTCCAATACCATCAAGAATAAAACATCCTTCTCTTCATCTCACAAACTTGAAATAGTTTTCTTCCAATCTTCTTCTCTTATTTTTTTCATTCACATCTACCAACCCAAGTCTGCTAATGGTGCAGGATCTGGCTTGGCATCAGGCAAAGCTGTCTCCTCTCTGCCCCTTCATGTCCCCGCAGAAAGTACTTAACCTTTTGAATCCTCAGCACCCTCATCTGTAACATAAATATAATAATGCTTTCTATCTTCTACCTAACTGTGAGGACTAAATTAAATATAATTTGTAAAATACTTAACCCCCACATCAGGCACATAGAAAGCACCCAATAAATGTAAGCTACTCTGATTATAAGTATTGCTATGACTATTTTTTTTTGCCATTTCAATTCAATATTTTTTTGCAATCTTAACTTTTTCAATCTTTACTGCTAAGCACGGTAGTAGGATTTTTTTTTCAATGTAGCTTTTGCCTTCAACAAATTAATAGTCTACCAGTAGTGACAAAAGACCTTTAATACAAAGCAGGATATGGTAGGTGACAAAGAGAGCTATAAAGTGATCCAAGACAGTGCTTCTCAAACTGTAATGTGCATATCAACCACTTTGAGATCCTGTTAAAATGCATATTTTGATTCAGTAGGTCTGGGGTGGGGCCTGAGATTCTGCATTTCTTATAAGCACCCAGGTGATGCTGATGCTGCTGGTCTGAGGTCTACCCTTAGTGTAACAAAGTTCTAGGACACTCAGGTATGATACAGACAGGGTTTATATTTAGCTGATGTGCATTGCATAACTGAACTGGTTTCTTAAAGGCTGTAGACCTTCTGGTTCGTCATTACCCACGACAATCGTATTGTTAAACCTATGGTTAAGTATCACTCTAGATGTAAGTATTACAGTTGTCTGGTGCACAGCATAGATATCACATTTGATTTTAAAGCAAACGGGTCAAGAGTAAGTGGGGTTTAAGAATGGCCTTGAAAGATTAGCACAATTTTATGCATTTCCACTTGCTTGCCTAGTATGCTTTCCAAACACTGCAACTGCTGTTCATTTGGACTATAAAGTGCCTTCTTATGACTCCCCTCTAAAATAGCATTCCTTTGAACCTTTGAGAACAGGCAACTCCTTTGGAAGAATGATATCTCAACAGTTGTTCCCATGTTTTCAAGCCTTCATTGCTGTTGTTTCTGGCTTTGAAATAAAATTAAACAATAAAAAAGTGCAGAGGCATCCTTTATCTTAGAAGCTAAACCCAGGCCCTTCCGAAGCTAAGGCCAGCCCATTGGTGTGTTCTGGTGCCAGATACCAACTATTGAATTGGATACCAATTTTTAATTGGGCTTCCACATAAAAATCTAGATACCCAGCTTGAAAATTTGGGAAATCCAGCTGCCAAGGGCCCACATTTGCACTTGGAAGCAATCAGCTGGAGCATCAGAGCCAGACCATGTTTGGCTGAGGCCTGCACGTCAAAGTCCCCACACTCCAGGCAAATCTCATTCTCTCTCAAACTTGATCCACTTCACTCTCTCCTATAACTCGGTCTATGTAAGTATTCGAGTTTGTGATTCTATCTACCTAAAGCCCAGGAGTCATCGTCCTTTGGGAAAAAAAAAACTGTCTTAATGACATATAACTACTATACATGCTAGTTTTCAAAATACGAGGCAACTTTTTTCTAAGAAAATAAGTCTTACTATAATAATCAAACCATATTTAAAGCTAGTTTACTTTAGCATTCTTGGTTTCCAGTCTTTGTTTTCATTATTTCAGTATTTAGTCCCAGTAGTTCGTTTCTTCCCTTCCTTACTGTGGAACTGAAAGGGAATTTGGGTAAGGAGGAGAAAAAGGATAAACCAAGGAATCAATACCTCATTTCATGAGTAAGACATTTCTTAAGGCTATAATAGCAACTTTATGAACCAGTATTCACATAAAGTAAAGAAAGCAGAGAAAAGTGTGTTTTTCCCAACCTATGTTCTCTATGTCCAAAATTTTATTACCAACTCAGTAAAACCTGGGTAAATCACTTTGGTTTCTTATGCCTTATTTATGCCTCATGAGACAGAGAGAAATAAAGAAAACAGTTTTGAGTCACTTTGTAAGCACCTTCAGGTTACTGCTAATAGATACGTATTTTTAAATTAAGGCCCTTATTTACTTCCTTAAAACATACTTTATTTTAGATTTTTTCCCTTCTACATTTAAAGATAGTCAAAACTACAAAACTACATTGATACCAAGAAAAAAGAGGCACTAATTGCCTTCTTTAAGATACAAAAAAATTTTCCAACTTTTTTAAAGTTCCATAAATAGACAACCATTCTCTAGCATAACTTTTTGACAATTTGAAAAACTAAGAGGCTTCTAGAGGAAGACAGGATCATGTCTCTAAACATAGCTTCAAAATGAATACACCCTGACCACACTATTTAACTGGGCAGCTGATGTGCTAGAGGAATCTGGCTTGTTTTCAAGTTAGAAAGTAACATAATACCTTGGCCAATATCTGGCCCCCATTTCAAACATATAGATTCACAAATTTGCTCAATATGAGGCATGAGCACTGGGGTTTAGAGACCACAGCCCTCTGAATATGAGGGGTTCTGCCCAGCTCACTGGCAGTGACTGCACCCCTCACATATCTGAAGGCCAGAGGGAGTGAATACTATGTCCCAAGGTGGTTGTAAAAATCAAGTAGAGAGATGGAATTATCTGAACACTGAGAAGAGTGCCACAAAGGCAAGACATCATTTGATATGTACAACGTTTAAAATAGTGCATGGTACATTGTAAATTCTACATATGTCCTGTTCATTTAAAAAAAAAAATGTTCCTAAGATCCATGGTACTGAACTCTAGTATGAATTTCTTAGTAATTAGCTACACAGAATACTTCCGTGGTTGCCCTGCTCCCCACTCACTTTTTATCCCACTCTAATACTTCTGGAAATGGCTGAAATAAAAACCAGATTTGGTCTTTCTAGCACTCTTACCAAAAGGTTATTCACAAAAGATGCTTAGTTAATAGGAAATAGCCTTTAGTATTAAATGCTACATAAGCTAATTAATGCATTAAATTAGAGGGGTACCATATGGAAGCTGAAATTCAGTATGCTATTCAAAATCTCAGTCATCGGGGGTCCTTAGGCTCACTAATCAGGGTGAAGAGGAGGGACCTTTATTTACTAGGTTAGCATCACAAGTGACTCTTATTTTAGTCCCCCTGATGCATCAACCTGCCTCTCCCCTACCTCCTTCCCAGCACACTCTCAGCTGTATGCTTGCCTCCTTGCACTTCTCTGACCTCCACCACTGAACATCTCCAGCCTTAGAAGATGGACTTCTGTCTCCATTGTCACTTCTCGCTCCCCATTTGATCGACAAGACACTCTTTCTCCACCTCTTGATCTGACTTAGGTCACACAACATCAACATATATTCATGATGTTATGGATAAACTGTCAGCTTCCTGTGTGCCACCAATGTCATGTACACTGCACACTGACTAGGTACCTACTGTATACAAGGCACTGGTGAATGTAAAGCTTAATAACTTTCTGTCTGCAAGCAGCTTACAATGACTAAGGCACTTATGTCATTTTCTCATGTATAAAAAAGTACGTAATTTTAAAAGTATGATTATATCCTATAGGAGTACAAAAGGCAAAGTTATTGTATTCTCCTCACTGATCTTTCCCCCATCACTTTCTGGCCCCTTCCTCTCCTTTATTTTACCTATTACCTTACCTCCTCTACTTACCTGATAAATTACATATCTACTTTTTTGGTTATTTATCAATAGCTATCTCCAACTCCCAGAATGTAAACTGCATGTGAGCAGGGACTCTATCCTTATTCACTGATGGGTCCCCACACCTTAGAATACTACCTGGTCCAGAGAAGGCACTTGATAAATATTTGTTGAAAGCAGGCCTTCCAGAAGAAGTGGCATTTGCATTGAACTTTAACCAATAAGAAGGGTTTCAATAGTTGAGGAATGGGGGAAAGAATATTCTAGAAGGATGAATCAGCTTGGGTGGTACAGTATAACTGAGGTAATAAAGTGGCTCAAAGATGGAGAAATGAAAGGACTGGTGGAATTTAACCATTTTAAATTAAATTTATGAAAGAAAATAATTCTTGCATCAACAGTATTATATTTTAGATATTTCAATGACATTTATGGGCCAATCTAAGTACTTTTAGTGTGATCCAGGTCCCAAATGGATAAACCACAAAGTAAAGATGTATTTGTTAATATCATGGAGAACAGACTGAATCCAGAAAGTAGGGAAGCTGGGGAATCACTTAATGGTGATCTATTTTTTAATGTTTAAAGCTTTTTAAATAGTATTTGTTTAAATGGTTTATATCCAAGTCATTCCTCTGGAATTAACTTGCTTGCAAGGAATTTTTGTCTGCCACACCATTTCTACCTGCCCTGAATAGGCTGTGACTTTACGTCTCTATCTTGCTTCAAGTCAACGATAAGTCTCTCCCAGCATTATAGCTGATTGAATCAGCTCCGGGATGAATATCAAAAACTGGGATGTGGCCCAGGTGATGTGGGCCCAACCTTTGTTTTCGTCCAGCTTTCAGCCATGTCTTCCCAGTCCACTTCCTGGTATGAAATTTAAAACTTGGTGTGTTTCAAATGCCTCTGCAGGGAGGCTTCTATTGTCCTCACTGGGGGAGAGTGGAGGGGATTATGACCTGCATCACAGATGCCTCAAGTAGGGAGCTGTGCTGAGGAACAATTATCCAAGCTCATCAGGCCTTAATTATTGAGAGTATAGAGCAAAGAATTTGAAATTCACAGCCAGCAAGAAATGCCCACTTGGCCTCTAAAACTCTGAAACAATAAAAGCCCTTGGGGAAGACTGTGTTGCTCCTTAGTTGCCTTAGAAAACAGATCAATATGACAATTCCAGTAACTTGGAAATTGAGCTTACCAACCAGCCACCCCTAGAGGATGCCAACCCACAACACTGCCTGCAACCAACTGGGTGTTGTGGGTTAGACCAACACCGGGAACATTTTCAATTCTTATAAAGAGTCTAAGGACACCAAACAGAAAAAGTGGTAAAAAGGTCCAGTGGCTTTTTTTTCTATCATCCTCTTGAAATAAAAATGGATTTTTTAAAAATGCAAGCTAGAGAATAACCACTTCCATTCTTGCAACCCAGCCAGGTTTGGGATGAAAGCAACTACTTCAGAAAAAGGATGAAACAGCAGCACACAAACCATGGAGGAGAGAAAGGGCTGGAAGATGAAAACTCTCTTAGTGTAGTCAAAACAAAAACTTGATCAAAGCACACATTTCCCAGTCTTGAAACATAGAATAAAGACTTTATTGTGGAGAACAAAAGACTCTGGAAGGAAGAATGAAAACAAAGGAATGGCCAAAAGAGAGAGGGGGAGAAGCAATGACATTCTTCCAAGACCAGGAACGAAATTCATCCTAGAAAGAAAGAGCACAAGAAAAAGGCAACTACAAAACAGAAATAGAAAATGACTGTGACATGTTGGGCCAGGAAGCCAATATGACAATATTTTCTCATAAAATGATATTCTATTTCATCACCATATGCTTTAGGAAAATCCAGTATGTTCCTGACAGACTTCTAACATTTTTTTCCCAAGATGGTTAAAGCTTTAGGGAATGTGTCAAAGATACTTAGCACCCACTGCATTTTTGAATATTACACGTCGGTAACTCTCCGGTTCATGAATTTTAATAATACCACTGTAATTCAGTTTGCCAATCACTCTCCCCAGCACTAGCTGATAAAAACACGCAACAGCAGATTCTGTTTTGGTTTTGTTCCAGTATACTGTTGAATCTGCAAATGGAAATTATAGATGTGTGTATATATATATATATATATGTAAAAGTATATATATTTTATATATATATATTTATAACATTTTTTTAAAGAAAATGTATGCTAAGATGAGATACAAACATTATTTGAAAGAATTATTTCAAAACGCTGGTTGACTCACTGGCTATTGCAGAAAGAAGTGAACATTAAAGATTTAATCACTCAGTCATGCATACACCGTTTCAAACTAAGTAACACAAATGAGAACTAAACAGGAGATTAAAACGAGGCATTTTGTGCTGTTGGCTCTGCACACTTCCACATGGAGGACTTTCTAAGCTATTCCTCAGCCTTTTACTTTCATTCCACCTGTATTTGCATATCTCTAACCACCTGTGCATTTCTAGTGGGTTACTGCATCATCACAAATGACATACCATCCCCGGAAAAGTGCCTGGCAAACTACAAGATATTATATAAATACTGAATGAGATGTTGTACCATTAATCATGATATATTAGTGTAACAGTGAAATAATCTATCAATATTTTGCCTTTTGTCTGGCTTCCCTTTCTTTATTCTGCTATTTTATTTCTGTCAAAGGCTAACATTATCCTTCCAGCCGCCTGAGCTTCAAATGTTATTATCCTTCATTCTTCCTTTCCCCACTTCACCTTCCCAAGGTTACCAAACTCTGTTAGTTCTCTATTAGTTCATTCACTAACATAACTTTTTTCTCTTCCCTCTTCCCCAAAGCAGACCCTTATCATCGCATACCTAGACTCTGCTAAAAATCTCTTAAGAGCATCCTGCTTCCAGTTTGGGTCCCCTCTCATTCATTCCTTTTGTTGACACCTGGTAGAGCTTTCTAAAATTGCTAGTTTAATCTTGTCACTCCTCTGCACAAAAACAAAGGCAGCTGCTCTTTACAGGATAAAGAACAAAATCCCCATTCCACAGCCCAGGGCCAAGGTAGGCAGCCCAGTCTCTTTGCAGCTGCACCTCCCATTATTTCTCTAAACAAGCTCCTTGCTGCACGTAGATGCTCCACTCCCACAAATTACATGATTGCCAGTGGCTGCTTGCCCTGCCTCAAGCACCCTTCTTCTCTTCCCACCTGTTTGAATCATAGTTCCCTGTTAGGCCCATAAAGCCTCCTGAGCCACCTTTGCCCACAGGTTCTCTCTATCTTGGCACTCATCTGGTGCTTGTTCAAAGCCTATGTGTATCACATGGCTGCAGGACTGCCACACCAATGTAGAATCTGTAGCTGTGTCTTTTACTTTCCCCAAATAGATGTAAGCTTTGTGAGGGTAGGAACCCTCACATAACATTTATTGAGCACCTGCTGTGTGCAGAGCCCTGCTTGAGGTACCACAAAGATAGGAAGGTACCTTCGTCCATTCAGGCTGCTATAACAAACTACCACAGACTAGGTGGCTTATAAAAAATGGAAATTTATTTCTGTCTGGAAGCTGGAAGTCCTAGATCAGGGTACCAGCATGGCTGGGTTCTGATGAAGGCCTTCTTCCAGGTTGCAGACTGCAGAATTCTCAATTTGTTCTCATAAGATGGAAAGGGGGGAGGGATCTCTGGGGAGCCTCTTTTATAAGGGCACTAATCCCATTTGTGAGAGCTCTGCCCTCATGATCTAATAGCCTCCCAAACCCCCACCTGCAAATACCATCACCTTGGGGGTTAGATATTCAACATATGAATTTTAGGGGACACATTCAGTCCACAGCAGGAGGGTTACACTTTTTTGGCATTTTACAAGAACAAATATGGTACCATGCATATCATAGCTGTCCAATGCACATTTTGAGTGATTTCCGTAATTTTTATATTTTAGAATTATTTTTAGAATTAATCTGTCAAAATTAAATCCCCTAAATGTCTTCTTCATTTTACAGTAGGGAAACTATGGTGAAGAAAGATAAAATGTCTTCCTAATCCAATGTATTGGTAACAAAATAATATCTCAATGCACATTTTTGTTTTCAGTTCTGCTACTCCAACTGCGAAGTCCTTCTCATCTCTTCAAGAAAAACACTGTGACCAAGATTCAACTTTTCTTTCCATTGGTAATTAATGAATTGCTCTTCTGCCTGAGGCACTTTGTGGCTTCGGTCCCCTGGCCAAGAAGGCACTAAGTCTTGCTTTCTGATCTTTCATTTTTTCATATGATTCTCCTTATTTAGACCCAATCACAGGAAGCCCAAATCCTATGGAACTGGAGCCAAAGTCAAATAAATCAAAATAGATGCTTCTTACTCTTACCGTTCACAGTGCCAGATAGTTCACATTCACAGGTAATTCCTGAGTTTTCCTGATAACCACTGAAATTCCAAAAAATGTGCTTGATCACATGCCTCAGCTAGTTTGCATTACACAAAAACAGACATATGTCCAGGAATATTTTATATTTATCATAAAGAGATTTTGGTGAAGGAGGGATTGATAAACCACATCATGTTATTTGGAGAATGAGAATATGCCAAATGATAAATCTTCACACTTGTTTAGTAGAAAGAAGACTCAACACTTTGAAAATCAAATAGTCCAAATAAAAGGTGATTTTAAAATACATACAATATTATCAAAATGTATAAAACAAAAAAATACACAATAAAAGGACTAACACTAATATATTAACAAAGTTTTTTTTCTAGGTATATTCATTCATTTACCATTCACTGAGCATACACTCTTGGAGAATTTACTAAGTGCGAGGTACTGTGTTAGGTATTGAGCTGTGAAACTTTTTTACCAGTTCTCCAAAATTCTTAACTGCATGTATTAATTCTATGATGAAAAATAAGATTTTTAATTGTAATAGAGTTGTGATGGTTAATTTTATGTGTCAAGTTGACTGGGCCACAAGGTGCCCAGATATTTGGTCAAACATTATTCTGGGTGTGTCTATGAGGGTGCTGTACGTATGTATGTATGTAATATGTAATGTATGTAGGGAGGTAGGTACCTATTTTACAACATTAAACGTAAAACTTAAAGTTGATAATTGAGACTTCATTAAAATTAAGAAAGTATGTTTATTAAAGGTCATTACTGAGAAAATGAAAATGCACTGAGACTTAAAGAAGATATCTGCAATGTATATATCTGGGAAAGTACTTATATCCAGGATATATAAAGTATACCTATAAATCTGCATGTAAAAGACAGACAACCTATAAAAAATGGGCAAAAGACTTGATACAAGTAAAATATTCAAATATAACTAAACATCTGAAAAGGTGCTAAATATTATTAGTCATTGTGAAAATGCAAATTAAAATCATAACCACTTACCATTGTGCATACCAGAATGGCTTAAAACTTATAAAGCCTGACAATTCCAAGTGTTGGCAAGAATGTGAAGAACTGTAATTCTCATGCACTCTAGTGGTAGTTTAATGATGGTTGGTAAAAACATTTTGGAAAACTGGCATTACCTACAAAGGCTGAGCATTAACATTACCTGTATTCCACCAATTCTGTTCTCAAGGAAATGCCCAAGAAAAATGCATGCATTCACCAACAGACATGCACAGGAATGTTCATAGCAGCGTAATATATATATAGCCAAAACTTGAAAATGACCCAAATGCTCATCAATAGATTTGAAAAATAAACTGTATTAATTAAAGAAATGAAAAGTAACAAATTACTGCTACTAGCAACAATATACATAAACTTACAAACATAATGATTGAAAAAAGCTAGATACAAAAGAGTAACTTCCATTTACACAAAGTTTCATCAGGCATAACTAATCTGTGGTGCTAGAAGTCACAACAGTGGTTTCCTTTGTGTGTAGGGATGGAATAGTGAGGCTTCTGGGGTGCTGCTTCTTTTTTGATTGAAGTGTTGGTTACACAGGTATTTTGGGGTGGTAAAATTTCACTGAGCTGTATACTTAGGATTTGTGCATTTTTCAGTATGTACGTTATACAACTCGTTAAGAGAAAGTTTAGCAAATGGTGCCACACAGCCTGCTGAACAGTTCTCATCATACAGAATTTAAGGTTCCTTAGAGATAAGGATCTCGCAAAAATGTTCTTAATTCTCATTACTCACCAACAATAGTCACTGATTTCTTAGTGCTTTCACTAATGACTACCTTTGAACCTGGATTGTATTTCTCCACCCATTTCTTTCTGTCAAAGTTTCTATCTTCCCTTTAAGACTGACTAAACAATTCCATCTTCTTTCTGAAGCATTCCTTGATTTCTTAAGGAAGCCTTTTGATCACATTCTACTGTATCACGTTCCACTGATCATGTTCACTGCATCTTCATAATTCTCAGTAAGTTTATGGCCACTTTTTTTCTTTTACGTATTTGTGGAATTCTGTCCTCTTATTTTAATTTTTATTTCTGTTTTCACTCTTTAAGGGGAAATAGTGTATCTCAATCATTTTTTAATAGCATCCTATTCCATAGGTAGTCCCTGGGACCTGCATGTACTATTTATACTTTTACACTTTCCAAATTTACACCTTCAGCCCAGTCCTCTCCCTGCAACTCTAGTCCTGTGTATCCATACACCAACTCCTTATCACCACTAAAATTTCTAACAGGCATCTTAAACATCACATTCCAGCCCCTAACTCCTAACCATTCCCCTCAAACCTGTGTCTTCCAGTCTCTGAATGAATGGCAACTCCATCAGTTTCTCTGGTCAAAAACCTTAGTCATCCTTAATTCATCTCTTTCACTCAACATCCTACATCTTATTCATCAGTAAATCCTGTCAATGGTACCCTCAAAAGAGAATCCAAGGCTGATCCCTTCTGCACTCCTCTACACTAGGACCCTGGTTCAAATCACCATCACCTCTTGCCTGGAACAGTGCAATGGTCTCCTGCCTTTGATTTTTCTCCTTAGTCTGTTCACACCCTGGCCAGCATATCCTTTTAAAAATCTAAGATCACATCAGTCCTCCTGAAATGGCTTCCCGCATTCACAGGGCAAAAGTGCTATACTACCAGACCCTTCTCTACCCAAAGCATCTCCTACTACTCCCCTCCCAGCTCCCTGCTGATGCCCTGCTGCCTGCGGTGCTGTTGCTCTGCTGCCCCAGGCGTACTCCTGACTCTGGAACTTCACGTTTGCCATCCCCTCAGCCAGGAATGTTCTTCCTTCTTTGAGTCAAGGAGCTCAGTCCCTCACCTCCTTCAAGTCCTTCCTCAAACACTACCCTCTTCATGAGGGTGTCCCTGGCCAGCCTACCTTAAATTGCAATCCCACTCTCTCCCACACTCCTTTTCCTCCTTCCTTGCCTTATTTTTCTCCACAGCATTCAACACTGTCTATATCCTATACAGACATTCTATATGTTTACTTAGTTTTTTTTCTATCACCTGCTTTCACCAACTAAAATGTGAGCAGCACAAGGACAGATACTTATATCTATTGTGTTCACTGATGTACCCCTAGAATATAGAACAGTGCCTGACATGAAGCAGGTGCTTAATAAATATCTATTGGATTAATGAATAAACAGTAGGTGCTTGATATATCATCTAGGAATTAATGAATAAGTGAATAAATGAAATAGTTCACAGCGTTTCGTTTTCCAAAGATATAATGTGTCAGTTTTCATCCTCCCTTACAATTTATTTTGCCATATTGGATAGATATCTTTTTATGATACATGACCCATTAATCTGCCTTCTTAAATAGAAACTATAGATGCCATTTAACTCTTTCTTTCTGACTCTGGGTCACTGGTATAAACCTAAGTCCCTGCAAATGATATCTTCAGAGCTTATGAAAGCTTATGAAATTAGCTCTGCCTCCAGTAAGTTTTGTGCTGTTTTTGTCATTTATCTCTACCTTCACTCACTGCTTTCTTTATACATATTTGGATCAAACCTTTTCTAATTTGCAGGTTGAAAATCAGGTTTATTAAGCTTATTAGAAATGAGTCTGTTGGCTCTAACTGACAATGAAGGGATGTTCCTATGAGTTAAATTCTAATACTCAAACTCTAATACTCAAGTGGTACTCAGCATCCATTTTCGCTTCTCAGAAGTTGACCTGCTTACTTCCAAGTTTTACTATGCTGGCAATTGCAGTGACAAGATAAATGACTTCTAAACACTTGGGAAAATGAGCTACTAATGAAAATGTTGGGATACATGTATATATGTGAATATATATTCCTTGGTGTATATATATCTGTGCAAAAATATGCATTGTGATAAAACATGAAGTTGACAATTTTCTTACATATTGTATTATTGCAAATTATCAAATTTTAAAAACTTAACTGTATCATCACATATTTTATAAGTGAGACTCCATGTTCCATGTGCTATAAGAAATATAAAATTCTTAATTACATTCCATTTTAAACATTATCTTTGACTATGGGTCTCTAGAATTTTGCATGTCTGTAATTTTGTTCTTTCCTCTGACAACTGAACCACAGTTGACATGCATAAAATCAATAAATGTCCAATTAAGGATAAACTGTCTCGGCTCTGGCATCTCGATAATTTCCATCTTTTTCTAAATTGAATTAAATTTATGGGATCAAATTATTTATCATTAAAATCAGCTTTTTACTTTCATTTTTCCATTGCATGCATTTTTCTAAATAAGTGCAAAAGTGGAATAAAATTCAAATTATTACATAAGCCACTGCTATGAAGATTAAGATGGAGGATGCTGCCAGAACTGAACTATCAGCTGAGAGGCAGCTCTACCAGGCTGAAAGCATCAATTTGTCATTCCAGATCCAAAGGTCCAAATTTGGCCTGGAAAAGACAATAAAAGGGGTAAAACGTATAATGGTCCCAAAGTGGTTTGTATGCAAGTAATAACCTTCTGTTGGCGAGTGCTTTGTTCTCAGTAAGCAATCACTATTATTGTTGTTGTTGTTATCATTCTCATTATAATTTTTGGTGTTATTACATAAACATGCTCTATTTGTGTCATACACCTAAATAGACTGCAAGGGCCCCCAGTCTTCCAACAAACATTTGCGGAGCACTGATTCCATGCCAGGCACAGATCTTCTCACTTCCTTCCAGAAGGTCATCAGATGTCTAGCCCAGGGTACTTTTCTACTATCTATCATGCCCTGTATCATGGTGAAGCCACTGTGATGCAGATAAAAAGCTTCGATGCAGATCACAACAGTCACTGCTTACTCAAATTATCCATACTGCCCAAACAATTCACATTAATCATAGGCTCATACAACAGAATGATAAGGGGAATCTGAAAAAACATCCAGTTCAGCTCTTCACATTTGACTGATAAGGAAACCAAGGCCGAAGAATAAATAACATGCCCAAGGTCACATAGGAAATAAGCTAGAGAGTTAAGACCACAAACTAGTCTTCATTCGTCTGTCCTACTGATAACTCAGTAACTATTAACCAGACATTTGAGGGGTGACACATGTGGCAATTTAGAGGAATGAATCCACAGCCAGAGACTCCTGGATTGGAATGTGTGCTCCAGGTGCTACACACCAACTGTCACTTAAACTTTCAGAACCTCAATTCCTCTTCTGTAAAATGGGAATGATAATAATACCAACTCAGATTTAAATGAGATAATATAGGTGAAGGACTTTGAGTAGTACTAAACACAGTAAGTACTCAATGACGGGAAGATGATATGTTCGCCTTTATTACATGTTATATAGATACGATGTAGAAACTACAGTAAATATTGTGTTAACTTCACTGTGCTGGAAATGTTGCTTTGCCAGTCCCAAAGCAGAACTGTGTAATAGAGTTTCACAGGCCACAAAGAACTGCCCTCAGTGGCTGCCTTTGGGGTTACTATTCCAAGTTTAGAAAATGTAAAGATAGAAAATTGCTGAACCCAGTGAAATGCCAGATGTTCAAAACAGAATGGCCTTCCAGTCAAGTCAATATCACTTCTGGATGGATACTGATCATTAAAACCTTTCTCAATAATATCCATAGATTACTAATTCTAAATATTCTTAACAGAGATAAATACCCTGGATTTCTGTGTATAATTCCACTCAGCCTTTACCAGTTATAACGCTTGGTGCTAGAGACATTTTTGCTAGTGTGTTATAACCACACAATTAGTACCCTTTTCTCCTGGTGACAGAGTCTACATTTCTGACACAGCCAGAGGAAACAAAGCAATTTTATTTTTAAACTACCATTGTTTTTAGTTCCTTTATCCCCCAAACCATAATGAGATACATACAGAGTATCCAATTTTAGATTTGGTGGGCTACCAGGATATTTTCTTTCAGGAGAAAAAAATGAGAGGAAATCACTGTACAAATAATCATGTCCCTCTGGACTGTGCTGGTAACCAGCAGGCAATATACTTTGTCACTCCCAAAGCTTTGTCATAGAAACCACCAGAATTGAGGTGGCTCCTATAGAAAACGCGCATTCCTCATGACCTTCCCCAATGGAAAAATCTGGTTTGAATAAGTTAGAAAGGCAAGAAGAATTGACTCAGGGTTCACAGGCTTCATAATCTAATCAAGTTCTTTTTTTTTTTTTGTACAGAAATTTAGCAAAAGAGATCAAATAAACATTCTGAGAATTTTAAAGAAAATCTCTGGCAGTGATTCAGTTCTGCTAAGTCAGAGTCCAATTTTTCAGTAAAAAGGTGGTGAAGGTGGGGAACCCCAATTAAAGCTCAATTGTTAAGTCATTCCTGACCCTTGGCCATGAAAACAGCTGGTCCCACAACTTCCTGTTTTGTCTTGACTTGCATGTAACACTGATGCAATGTCTTATTATTTTGCAGAAATAGGGATTTTTAAAAATATATTACACATACACTTTAAAATTACATACATATAATGAAAAGATTAGAGGCTATGAATCCACTCTTTGTTGTCTTGCTTTAGGTAAAAATTAAGTGAAAATATATAAAAAGTAACAATCAGGGGAAGAGACCACTAGTAAACAGAAATAAGTGCAATTCTTCCCTGGCTGTTTGTTAAACTAGAAGAGTGGGTCTCTCCTCTCCTTGGGCCTCTAGAATATACACACGCTCACACTCATACTGAAGTTTTTCAAATACACATATCTCCATGGATCTTTATGCCAGTTCTGAGAGGGAGGAAAAAACACGTAAGAGAGAACATTTATGGTATATGGGCTCAGCCATGCACAGCCCCAGGTGTTCTCTCATTCAGCTTCTCAGCTGCCCTTTGAAGCAGGCATCAGCAGCCCCTGTAGACATAAAAACTGAGCCGCAGGGAGATGAAGCGATTCAGTCCAGGTGAGTGTGGAGTGAGTGCTGCAGCTGGGCTGTCGGACTGTTTTCACTACACACACCACCGGATTAGGACCTGCCAGATTCAGACATTCCCCCACTACCGCCCAAGCTCTGGGAAAACCCACATTATTTGAAGTTTATTGTTTAATTGCAGTGAGATAGAAATTTCAGGAGACAAAAGGAGGAAACATGGGGAGGGGAGGGGAGAGGAGGGAAGAGTAGAAAAGAGGAGGGGAGAGTTGGGGAGAGGAGATCTGGGAACAGAACCTCTGACCTTCTAATGCTGCAGGTTTTGGAAAGCTGCCAAGCTGCTCAAGAAGCCATGGAGAAAATAAGTTCTCTCCCGTCAAAGAAATTTTTTTCTGGAAAAAAAAAGGGCCATGAACAGCTTTCTTTTCCCCAGAAGACTAGAGTGTTTTTCCCTCAGGTCAATGACCATCACATAACAGATCATATTTTCATTTTTGTTTTGGCCCCTGGCAAGCTTAGAATCACATTTGCAGCTCAATTTTACTAACCCTATTGGACCTTATAGTCTAAATATTTATTGTATCTTTTTACCTGACCTTGCCTTTGTATATTTATACATTCTCAGGTACCAATTTTTAATTATTTTATGTTAGCTTGTAATTATATATACTTGTAGACAAACCCAATTACTATATAATCAATAGATAAATTACTTTATGCATTTGATCACTCTCTCTACTACCTGAGATAGTTGTTAGTATATATTAATTTTCTTTGACTAAGTAAATATGCTTAGTCCCACTGCAACTGTCCCACTAATAAATCTACAGTGAAGAGTACAAGGAAGAAGTATACACTTGGTAGAAGCACCGATAACAGTGGACTTGAGCTAATCCAGCAATTGGCAAGAATTGCCCCAGACATGTGTCATGTGAACTGAGACTTATAAGCATTAACTAAGAGAGGAGAGAAGTGGAGAAAGACTGCAATTGGGGAGCACTTCAAGCAGAGAAACAACACGTGCAAGGCTCTCAGGTACAAAGGAAGAGGCTTCCTTCCAAACTGTGAGAAGGCCAGTATGACTACAGCTTTGACAACGAGGGAAGGAAGTGGTATTGAGGTGGAGAGACAAGCCACGCCAAAGACTTTGGTCTTTGTCCAAAGAACAATGATGAGAATATTAAATGACTCACGCAAAGTCACCCATTCAGTAAATAAAGATGTGTATAGCAAATATTAATAATGCAGCTTGTAGCCAATAATCAGCATTAAGGGGAAATCTGGAACATCATAATCATTACGTTAATGCTTTCACATATAGATCATTATCAAAATTGCTGTTAAGTCAAAAACAAAATTTAACAAAAATCATGTTAAATAGTTATTACTAAATTTACAATTACGTACCCCAGTTCACATATGAGAAAACTGCTGCTCAGAGGAATTAAGTGATTTGCTTGAGATCACTACAGAAAAGTGGTAAAACTGGGACTAGAAATCTGCACTATTGAATCAAAATCTTGTGTTCTCTCCATGAAGTATGCCCCCTAGGATGCATAGCTGATCCTTTAAATACATGTTCAAGACTGGGTACCAGGGAGCAAACCGGAGGATGTAAACTTTTATATAAAACTGGCCTTGAGCTCCATTCTTGAAGCATATAAATGACAGTGCAGGAGAATATGTGACATAATTTTATAAATTATTCTAATAAAAAGTCATTATCTAGATCATTCATGCAAATCTATGATCAATCTTGAATTCTTACAAAAGAAAGAAAACAAAACATCTTTCACTATTGAAAGGTAATTTGAAATTTGTTACACTTAAGATGTGAAGAAATCTAGGCAAACCTTAACTTTCTGTGCTTTGATTTTAAAAAGCTATCACTCGCAGGTGGAATTGACTATTCTTATTCCTATCCCTAATGAGGGAAACAGGAAAGTTTGAAGGGGGTATAAAGAAATTGTTTCCTCTTTTCACATAAATAGTGTTCTTTGCCATTGAGTTGTTGTCAAAAAAAAAGTAGCTTCAAGCAATGTCAAGAAATGGAAATGGGGTTTTATCAAACGGTACTCTCGTCAATAAAGGAGAAGGAAATCTCATGAGAAAAAAGGAGGCAAAGAAGAGAGAGAAGTGTCCCCTGAAAGTCACTCAGCTGCAGAGGTTAAGAAATCTCAGCTTCTCAGCAGTAAGAGTTCTTGCATTGCCGTCAGGTGTGCTGCCACCAGCAGGACCCAGCCACCCTCCTATGAGTCATCTTCCTTCCCTATTCAACCCACCAGCATTTGTTGAGCATCAGGGAATATGGACAGGACCCTGGAGGCAGTCTCTGTCTTCTTGACCGTCGGAGTTCACTGAAGCTCTCTGTCACGTCATAATCTCTCTCCTCCAGGACTATACATTTTGTCCTCTACTCTGCCTCTTTTCCCTACCTTACACCTCTGCTTACTAATACCTTTGCCTGATCACTGCTTTGGTCCATTCACAACTTCTCTAGACCTCTAGGCCTTATGGCCTCAGTTATATGAGTTCTCTCCATAGTTGTTTTTGGTGTCAGCCCCTTCCTTCTAGAATACTCTACTATATTCCTCAGTCCGTATTCACAAGAAGAAACCTGACTGACCTAGTGAACAACCCCTGTTCCAATTTTGACACAGCTGTTTCTACCAGGCCCCACCGCTGACTGCTCACCAGGCTATGGATTTGCTACCCTTGCTTCAAGCAATCAATGCTTTCCCAGAAAGCTGTAGCTGAGGGAAAAAAGCAGCATGGAGAGTAACATGGCACAGAATATGAGGGCAAGCTCTGACCTGACATCTGGGTTCACATCCCAGCTATGCCATTTACCAGCTGTGGGACTTTGGGCAAATTCCTTAAGGCATCCTCTATAAAAGGAGGGTGATTATAACATCTATCTCCGTGGGTTGTTGTGAGGATTAAATTAAATAACACATGAAAAAAACTTAGCACTATATTTAGTGCCTAGGAAGGGCTCCATAAGTGTCAGCTATTATAACTGTGTCTATCTATGACTGATCCTCAGCAGATGGCCATGGGTAGGCCAACAGCCCTTGACTGGAAACTGTAGGCCCAGAGAAACTCACTGATGATGACCTGTTCAATCACAAGTGTGCAATTTCTTCAACCTCAGTTATGCCTGTCAAAGCTCACTAAGAGGTCTTTTTAAATGTTAGAGAGGATTTTGGGTTTTTTTCTGTCTAAATTATTTTCACATGACATGTTTAAATTTGCAAAATTAATATACAAGTACCTTCTGGAATAGGCTGTCAAAAGTGCCCTCCTTCATTTGAACATTCTATGAAATATTAATGCTTGAGCTTAGGGAAGTTTTTATGGTTGTTTAGGCATTTGTGTGTGTGTCTGTGTCTGTGTGTATCTATGTACGTTTTAATAAGAACTCCCTTATTATTGGGTCATTATGTGACCCATTAAGACCTAGAGGAGAATCCATGCCTCTGTGCGCCTCAGCCATGGAAGCGCGCACTCGGCTTCCTGAGGCACTCCCTTCCCTTCGCGAGTACAGCCTGGGTACAGAATGTCACCATCCTTTGCCTCATTTCATCAAACAAGCCTTCTGACAGGTCTCCCATCCCAGAGATCTCCATCTCAACGCTAAGACCCAGCTCCACGTAACGACTAGCAAGCTTCAGTGCTGGACATCCCATGCCAAACAACTAGCAAGACAGGAACACAACCCGACCCATTAGCAAAGAGCCTGCCTAAAATCATAGTAAGTTCACAGACACCCCCAAACACACCACCAGACAGGGTCCAGCCCACCAGAAAGACAAGATCTGGCTTCATACATCAGGACACAGGAACCAGTCCCCTCCACAAGGAAGTCTACAAAACCCACTGAGCCAACCTTACCCACTGGAGGCAGACACCAAAAACAACAGGAATTAGGAACCTACAGCCTGTGAAAAGGAGACCCCAAACACAGTAAGTTAAGCAAAATGAGAAGACTGAGAAATACACAGCAGATGAAGGAGCAAGGTAAAAACCCACCAAACCAAAAAAATGAAGAGGAAATAGGCAGTCTACCTGAAAAAGAAATCAGAGTAATGATAGTAAAGATGATCCAAAATCTTGGAAACAAAATGGAGAAAATACAATAAATGTTTAAAACGGACCAAGGAGAACTAAAAAGCAAACATTGATGAACAACACAATAAATGAAAAGAAAATTTTCTAGAAGGAATCAATAGCAGAATAACTGAGATAGAAGAAAGGATAAGTGATCTGGAAGATAAAATAGTGGAAATAACTACCACAGAACAGAATAAAGAATAAAGAATGAAAAGAACTGAGGACAGTCTCAGAGACCTCTGGGACACCATTAAATGCACCAACATTCGAATTATAGGGGTCCCAGAAGAAAAAGACAAAAGGAAAGGGACTGAGAAAATATTTGAAGAGACTATAGTTGAAAATTTCACTAATATGGGAAAGGAAAGAGTCAATCAAGTCCAGGAAGCGCAGAGAGTCCCATACAGGATAAATCAAAGGAGAAACATGCCAAGACACATTAATCAAACTATCAAAACTTAAATACAAAGAAAAAATAATAAAAGCACCAAGGGAAAAACAAAAAATAACATACAACGGAATCCACATAAAGCTAATAGCTGATCTTTCAGCAGAAACTCTGCAAGCCAGAAGGGACTGGCAGGACATATTTAAACTGATGAAAGGGAAAAAAACTACAACCAAGATTACTCTACCCAGCAACAATCTCATTCAGATTCAACAGAAAAATCAACACCTTCGCAGACAAGCAAAAGTTAAGAGACTTCAGCACCACCAAACCAACTTTACAACAAATGCTAAAGGTACTTCTCTAGGGAGGAACACAAGAGAAGGAAAAGACCTACAATAACAAATCCAAAACAATTAAGAAAATGGTAATAGAAACATACATATCGACAATTACCTTAAATGTAAATGGATTAAATATTCCAAC
Source organism: Phocoena sinus (assembly GCF_008692025.1). Classification (NCBI taxonomy): domain Eukaryota; kingdom Metazoa; phylum Chordata; class Mammalia; order Artiodactyla; family Phocoenidae; genus Phocoena; species Phocoena sinus. The sequence goes on along the minus strand of NC_045772.1, from coordinate 28,095,137 downwards.
CAAAAGACATACACTGGCTGAACAGATACAAAAACAAGACCTGTATATATGCTGCCAACAAGAGACCCACTTCAGATCTAGGGACACATACAGACTGAAAGTGTGGGGATGGAAAAACATATTCCATGCAAATGGAAATCAAAAGAAAGCTGGAGTAGTAATTCTCATATCATACAGAATAGACTTTAAAATAAAGACTATTATAAGAGACAAAGAAGGACACTACATAATGATCAAGGGATCAATCCAAGAAGAAGATACAACAATTGTAAATATTTATGCACCCAACATAGGAGCACCTCAACACATAAGGCAAATGCTAACAGACATAAAAGGGGAAATCGACAGTAACACAATCATAGTAGGGGACTTTTACACCCCACTTTCACCAATGGACAGATCATCCAGAATGAAAATAAATGAGGAAACACAAGCTTTAAATGATACATTAAGCAAAATGGACTTAATTGATATTTATAGGACGTTCCATCCAAAAGCAACAGAAAACACTTTCTTCTCAAGTGCACGTGGAACATTCTCCAGGATACATCATACGTTGGATCACAAATCAAGCCTTGGTAAATTTAAGAAAACTGATATCATATCAAGTATCTTTTTGGAACAAAACACTATAAGACTTGATATCAATTACAGGAAAAGAACTGTAAAAAATTCAAACACATGGAGGGTAAATAATACACTACTAAATAACCAAGAGATCACTGAAGAATCTATCAAAGAGGAAATTTAAAAACACCTAGAAACAAATGACAAAGAAAACAGGACGACCCGAAACCTATGGGATGCAGCAAAATCAGTTCTAAGAGGGAAATTTATAGCAATATAATCCTACCTCAAGAAACAAGAAACATCTCAAATAAACAACCTAACCTTAAACCTAAAGCAATTAGAGAAAGAAGAACAAAAAAACACCAAAGTTAGCAGAAGGAAAGAAATCATAAAGATCAGAGCAGAAATAAATGAAATACAAACAAAGAAAACACTAGTAAATATCAATAAAACTAAAAGCTGGTTCTTTAAGAAGATAAACAAAATTGATCAACCATTAGCCAGACTCATCAAGAAAAAAGGGAAAAGACTCAATAGAATTAGAAATGAAAACAGAGAAGTAACAACTGACACTACAGAAACACAAAGGATCATGAGAGATTAGTACAAGAAACTATATGCCAATAAAATGGACAATCTGGAAGAAATGGAAAAATTCTTAGAAAAGCACAACTTTGCAAGACCGAACCAGGTAGAAATAGAAAATACAAACAGAACAATCACAAAGCACTGAAATTGAAACTGTGATTTAAAATCTTCCAACAAACAAAAGCCCAGGACCTGATGGCTTCACAGGCGAATTCTATCAAACATTTAGAGAAGAGCTAACACCTATCCTTCTCAAACTCTTCCAAAATATAGCAGAGGGAGGAACAAGGCCAAACTCATTCTATGAGGCCACCATCACCCTGATACCAAAACCAGACAAAGATGCCACAATAAAAGGAAACTACAGGCAATAACACTGATGAACATAGATGCAAAAATCCTCAACAAAATACTAGCAAACAGAATCCAACAGCACATTAAAAGGATAATACACCATGATCAAGTGGGGTTATCCCAGGAATGCAAAGATTCTTCAATACACGTGCATCAGTCAATGTGATACACCATACTAACAATCTGAAGGATAAAAACCATATGATCATTTCAATATACGCAGAAAAGGCTTTCGACAAAAGTCAACACCAATTTATGATTAAAAACCCTCCAGAAAGTAGGCATAGAGGGAACTTACCTCAGCATAATAAAGGCCATATATGACAAACCCACAGCCAACATCGCTCTCAATGGTGAAAAACTGAAAGCGTTTCCTCTACGATCAGGAACAAGACAAGGTTGTCCATTCTCATCACTATTGTTCAACATATTTTGGAAGTTTCAGCCACAGCAATCAGAGAGGAGAAAGAAATAAAAGGAATCCAAATCGGAAAAGAAGAAGTAAAACTGTCACTGTTTGCAGATGACATGATACTATACATAGAGAACCCTAAAGATGCCACCAGAAAACTACTAGAGCTAATCAATGAATTTTGTAAAGTAGCAGGATACAAAATTAATGCACAGAAATCTCTTGCATTCCTATACACAAATAATGAAAAATCTGAAAGAGAAATTAAGGAAACACTCCCATTTACCACTGCAACAAAAAGAATAAAATACCCAGGAATAAACCTACCTAAGGAAACAATAGACCTGTGTGCAGAAACCTATAAGACACTGATGAAAGAAATTAGATGATACAAACAGATGGAGAGATATACCATGTTCTTGGATTGGAGGAATCAACATTGTGAAAATGACTATACTACTCAAAGCAATCTACAGATTCAATGCAATCCCTATCAAACTACAAATGGCATTTTTCACAGAGTTAGAACAAAAAATTTCACAATTTGTATGGAAACACAAAAGACCCCAAATAGCCAAAGCAATCTTGAGAAAGAAAAACAGAGCTGGAGGAATCAGACTCCCTGACTTCAGACTATTCTACACAGCTACAGTAATCAAGACAGTATGGTACTGGCACAAAAACAGAAATATAGATCAATGGAACAGGATAGAAAGCCCAGAGATAAACCCATGTACTTATGGTCCCCTTATCTTTGATAAAGGAGGCAAGAATATACAATGGAGAAAAGACAGCCTCTTCAATAAGTGATGCTGGGAAAACTGGAGAGTTGCATGTAAAACAATGAAATTAGAACACTCCCTAACACTATACACAAAAATAAACTAAAAATGTATTAAAGACCTAAATGTAAGCCAGACACTATAAAACTCTTAGATGAAAACGTAGGCAGAACACCCTATAACATAAATCACAGCAAGATCCTTTAGACCCACCTCCTAGAGAAATGGAAATAAAAACAAAAATAAACAAACGGGACAGAATGAAACTTAAAAGCTTTTTCACAGCAAAGGAAAACACAAACAAGACGAAAAGACAACCCTCACATTGGGAGAAAATATTTGCAAATGAAGCCACTGACAAAGGATTCATCTCCAAAATTGACAAGCAGCTCAATATCAAAAAAACAAACAACCCAATCCAAAAATGGGCAGAACACCTAAATAGACATTTCTCCAAAGAAGATATACAGATTGCCAACAAACACATGAAAAAATGCTCAACTTCACTAATCAGTAGAGAAATACAAATCAAAACTACAATGTGGTATCACCTCACACTGGTCAGAATGGCCATCATCAAAAAATCTACAAACAATAAATGCTGGAGAGGGTGTGGAGAAAAGGGAACCCTCTTGCACTGTTGGTGGGAATATAAATTGATACAGCCACTATGGAGAACAGTATGGAGGTTCCTTAAAAAACTAAACATAGAACTACCATATGACCCAGCAATCCCACTACCAGGCATATACCCTGAGAAAACCGTAATTCAAAAAGAGTCATGTACCACAATGTTCACTGCAGCTCTATTTACAATAGCCAGGACATGGAAGTAACCTAAGTGTTCATCAATAGATGAATGGATAAAGAAGATGTGGCTCATATATACAATGGAATATTACTCGGCATAAAAAGAAACCAAATTGAGTTATTTGTAGTGAGGTGGATGGACCTAGAGTCTGTCATACAGAGTGAAGTAAGTCAGAAAGAGAAAAATGAATATCGCAGGCTAACACATATATATGGAATCTAAAGAAAAAAAAAAAAAGCATCTTCTTCTCATGAAGAACCTAGGGGCAGGACAGGAATAAAGACGCAGATGCAGAGAGGACACAGGGAGTGGGAAGGGTAAGCTGGGACAAAGTGAGACAGTGGCATGGACTAATACATACTACCAAATGCAAAACGGAAAGCTTGTGGGAAGCAGCCACATAGCACAGGAAGATCATCTCGGTGCTTTGTGACCACCTAGAGGGGTGGGATAGTGAGGGTGGGAGGGAGATGCAAGAGGGAGGAGATATGGGGATTTATGTATATGTATAGCTGATTCACTTTGTTATAAGGCAAAGAATCTAACACACCACTGTAAAGCAATGATACTCCCATAAAGTTGTTTAAAAATAAGAAAGAATATATATGATATAGGCAAGTTATTTAACCTTTGTAAGACTGTTTTCCCACTTGTACAACGGGAACAGGAATATCTACTACCTCACTGGGCTGTTTCATGGGTCAAATAAAACAGAACATACCTATCACAGTACCTGGCACATAGATATTGAATAGCACGCAGTATGCTTTAGTTGTTATTGTTATTCCAAGAGAAAGTTCTGTTTAAAATGTATGGTTGGTTCACTCTGCTGTACACCTGAGACTGGCGCAGCATTGTAGATCAACTATACTCCAACAAAAAGTTTTAAAAAATCATATGGTGTTCTCCTCAAAAAATCATATGATGTTCAATGATGAAAGCGTAACCCCTGAAGCTCAGTTTCTCCCATTTTTAAAGTAAAAATAGTACCTATAGCAAAGTAAGCATTAAATAGGAAAATACATGTAACAGTACTTTGTAAATTATATGGGTGTATTAGCCTTATTTAATATATTAGTTTTGGCACTGGTGTTATTAGTATCACAATACTTGAAGCAATCATAAGTGCTGTCATATACATATCCATGCAAAATCCACAACCAGTTCTCAATTTTCAGCCTCAGGATTAAAGATGACAAAGATACACTGTTTTGTTTCCTGAAGGGAAAAAAGCACACACACAAAAGAATCATTAGGGAATGAAATAGTCTGTTACTGTAAATTTTTTAAAAGGGCAAATTCAGTTAAAATTTTCAACCTTGCAGTTTGCAATAATGAGTAATAGAGGGAAATAAGTCAAATATATTTATGCATATGCAGGCTGAGTAAGACAGCTGGATTTGGTAATTAGAATTCCAAATCCTATTGGTTTCTCTACAGGAAAAATAAGAGATAATACGACAAAATAAAGATAAACCATCAAGAAAAACATCATGCATCTAACCTCAACAGCCAGATGCTTGGAAACAAGCACCAAAGCATCTCCATGGTGATGGGGGTGACCTATTTTGGAGGCTCAAGGAAGGAATTCTCAAACTTGAGCGAGCATCAGAATCATGTGGAGGGCTTGTTAAAACACAAATTGCTGGGCCCTACCACCTCAGAGTTTCTGAATTAATAGGCTGGATGGAACCCAAGAATTTGCATTTCTGACAAGCTCCCAGATGATGTTGATGCTGCTGGTCTAGGGATCATACTTTGAAAACACCTAATCCACATAACTGATATTTCTGTAGAAATGCTCAACTCCCTGAGGATGGTTGGAAGTAGAACATAATAGTGTTGGGGATTTTTTTGTTTCATTTTTAACTTTATTGAGAAATAATTGACCAATATAATTGTGTATATTTAAAGTGTATAACATGACGATTTGATATACGTATACATTGTGGAATGATTAACAAGGTCAAGATAATTAACACATCCATCACTTCACATAAACTCCTTTTGTGTTGTTGTTGTGAGAATGCTAAGATCTACTCTCTGCAACTTTCAAGTACACAACACCTAATGTATTATTAACTATAGCCACCATGCTACACATTAAGGCTGCAGAACTCATTTTTCTTATAACTGAAAATGTGTTCCTTTTGACCTGTATCACCCCATTTCTCCTTCACCCCCAGCCCATGGCAACCACCATTCTACTATTTCTAGGAAGGTGACTTTTTTACATTCCACATATAAGTGATATCATACACTATTTGTCTTTCTGTGTCTGGCTTATTTCACTTAGCAAAATGCCCTCCAGTTTCATCCATATTGTCACAAATGGCAGGATTTCCTTCTTTTTTATGGCTGGATAATATTTCATTGTATATACATGTTTCACATTTTTTTTTAATCCATTCATCCACTGACGGACACAGGTATTTTCTATATCTTAGCTACTGTGAATAATGCTGCAATACACATGGATGTGCAGATCTCTCTCAAGATACTGATTTCAATTTCTTTAGAAATATATCCAGGAGTTGGATTACTAGATCATCTGGTAGTTCACTTTTTAATTTTTTGAGGAACCACCATACTGTTTTCCATAATGGCTGTACCAATTTACATTTCCATCAACTGCATAGGAGGGTTCCCTTTTTTCCATATCCTTGCCAATAACATTTGTTCTTTCTTACCTTTTTGATAATAGACATCCTAATGGCTATGAAGTGATATCTCATTAAGCGTTTGATTTACCTTAATGATTAGTGATGTTGAGCACTTTTTCACATACCTATTGGCCATTTGCATGTCTTCTTTGGAAAAATGTCTGTTCAGATTCTTTGCCCATTTTTTAATTCCCAACACTATTTATTGAAGAGACTATCCTATCTCCATTGTGCCTTCTTGTTGCCATTGTCAAAAATTAGTTGACCATACATGCATGTGTTTATGCCTGGGTACTCTATTCTGTTCCAATGGTCTATGTGCTTCTTTTTATGCCAGTACCATACTGTTTTCATTACTATAGCTTTGTAATATAGCTTGAAATCACGAAGTGTGATGCCTCCAGCTTTGTTCATCTTTGTCAGGATTGCTTTGGCTATTCAGGGTCTTTTGTGGTTCCATACAAATTTAAGATAGTGCTTTCTATTTCTGTGAAAAATGTCATTGGTATCTTGATAGGAATTGCATTGAACATGTAGATCACTTGGGGTAATGTGGACATTTTCTCAATATTAATACTTCAAATCTAAGAACATAGGATAGATTTCCATTTATTTGTATATTCTTCAATCTCTTTCATCAATGTTTTATACTTTCAGTGTACAGGTCTCTCATCTCCTTGGTTAAATTTATTCTGAAGTATTTTATTGTTTTTGATGCTATTGTAAATGAGATTATTTTCTTAACATCTCTTTCAGACAGTCCTTTTTTAGTATATAGAAACACAACTGATTATGTTGATTTTGTATCCTGCAACTTTACTGAATTCATTTATTAGTTCTAATAGTTTTTTTAGTGGAGTTTTTAGGATTTTCTATATATAAGGTATGTCATCTGCAAACAGAGATACTTTTACTTCTTCCTTCTAATTTGGGTGCCTTTTAGTTCTTTCCTTTGCCTAATTGCTATGGCTAGGACTTCCAGTACTACGTTAAGTAGAAATGGTGAGAGAGCATTTCTGTTTTGTTCCTGATCTCAGAGGGAAGGTTTTTAACTTTCTACCACTGAGTATGATGTTAGCTGTGGGCTTGTCATATAGGACCTTTATTATATTGAGAAACAGTTCTTCTATACCTAATTTGCTGATAGCTGTTAATCATTAAAGGATGCTAGATTTTGTCAAATGCTTTTTCTGCACCTTTTGAAATGGGCATGCAATTTTTATCCTTCATTCTGTTAATGTGATGTGTCAGATTTATTGATTTGTATATGTTGTACCATCCTTGCATCCCAGGGATGAACTCCCATTGATCGTGGTGACTGATCCTTTTAATATGTCCTTGAATCCAGTTTGCTGGTATTTTGTTGAGAATTTCTGCATCTATGTTATTCAGGGATATTGGCCTGTTTTCTTTTCTTTTCTTATAGTGTCCTTGTCTGGCTTTAGTACCTCGGAAATGCTGGCCTCTTAAAATTATTTTGGAAATGTTCCTTCCTCTTCAAGTTTTTAGAATAGTTTGAGGATGATTGGAATTAATTCTTTAAATGTTTGACAGAATTCATCTTGAAGCCATATGTTCCCAGGCTTTTATTTGATGGGAGATTTTTGATTACTGAACATAAAAGTGCTTGATTTCAAATGGAAGCGTCTCTGTAAAAGGTGAGGAATGGGAATTAAAGGTATTGAAATTATGGTCGAAAGTGCTGTTATTTGTGGCCACATCTGTTCTGTGAATCATTGGAAACCAGAGATTCCTCTGACCCTACTGGCTTGCTGGAGTCTCCAGTTCAAAGCATTAGTGGGTTCCCAACTGGTCCCCAAGAATGTAATTTAAGTGCAAAGGGAAGTCAATTTGGCCTGAGAAGACACCACATCCTTGCACTGCTGCAAGTACCCTGAAAGAATATAAAAGGATATAAGGAAGTCTTTCAGCAGAGTTCTGCAAGGAGGAGCCTAGGTTTTTGTTCTCTTTATTGTTTGCTAAGCAATTTCAGATATTACCAGATTCCCAGCTGTGACTGAATTCCTGGCCCATGAAAATCGCTATTATTATGTAACTGTGCAAAGTTATCAATAATAATGATCAGCATTTATCTAGGGCTTACTATGTGTTGAGCACTTTACATGCATTATCTTATATAATCCTTATCTCACCCTTTAAAGTAGGAGCTACTGTAATTTTGAGGTTAAGCAACTGGCCCTGAATCATAAAGCCAGTAAAGAACAGAGCTGGGTGTGAAACAGAGCTCAAGGCTCCTGACCCTGGTCTATATTCAGATAACCCTGGCACGTGTGAAGAATGATCTGAGATACGCATCTATAAAACTTAACTGGTGCTTAAGAACCTTTAGAAATCAAACATATTTCTATATGCATATCTTCCCACTCCTCTTGAAAAACATGGTCATTTCTTGTTGCCACTATATTATGACAAACTACAAAATGGTACAGAGAGAAGCAAACAGAATTCCTTTTGTTCTGTCAGCCTGGTAAATATTTTTTGTTATTAGCTCAACAGGAATTCTCTCTGTTCATACACTGTGTATTGATTTCTACCCCAGCTACGTCATCCTCTTCCCTTCTTTAATATGAATCTTGGTCTTTCTCTTAGTTGCCGTAAGTCTCTAAGCTAAGGAAACAAACATTTGAAGAAAGCACATATTTTCCATGATTAAGCACCTAAACATATTTCATGACTTAGCCTTATTTAACATTCCCAACAATCTGCAAGGCAGACACTATCCTCCCACTTCATGCATGAGGAAACAAGTCCAAGGGTATTGGATATCGAGGTCAAAATCACCTAGAAAGGAACCTAGGAGCTCTGAGTCCTTGTCCTTCAACAACAAAGCCTGGCTCTCTGCCTTTCTCCTATTCTCCTTGCTCTTTCCACAGCTTCTGTACTTTTGAAGTATAAATTCCATAAAAACTAAATAGGGAGGGGCAGTGGAGGGTCAGGATGCAAAATATTTTTTAAATAAAAATTTAAAAATAGCCTTTCCTGGTTTTTCGAGGTCTTGGTGGAGCATTTATTCCTGCTACCCCACTGTCACTCAGCTGAGGTCTCTGGGATCCTTGCCCTTAGGATTAGCTAGTGGGGAATTAATTCCATGTGTTTGCATGTAGAAAAGGATGAACTATGAAGGCCAGTCCTGCTGACAATGGCGTGTCTGTCTGAGATTTAAGTCTGACCTGGTTAATGCAGTTGGGAAGATGCACAACCCTTTCCCCCATGTTGGAACTGTGTAATGTTATACTGACACCTTGTGGTTCCTTCTTGTGTGCTCAGAAACAAAGCATGGGCTTGACAAAATGGTCAGGTAAACCACAGGGGGCTTGGAGCAGGGGCTGAAGGCGAAACGGAGGTTTGGGAGATAATTTAGAAGGGATGTCCTAACTTATCAGGAAAAACATAATTCCATTTGTTACGAAATAATTTACTGGTCATGAGCACAGGACTTGAAGTCAGACCACCGTTTAAACTTACCAACTAAATGACTACTTTGGGCCTCAGTTTCCTTGTCTGTATAATGGGAATAGTGATAACTTCTCAGGACTATTTTAAGAATTAAACGAGACAATGCGTGCAAAGTACCTGGCCTTGAACCTGCCACATAATAAACCTTGCTATTATCGTGGGGCCAAGACAAGAACCATGCTCTTGGGCTTCCCTGGTAGTGCACTGGTTAAGAATTCGCCTGCCGTGGACAGATAAACACTACCAAACGTAAAATAGATAGCTAGTGGGAAGCAGCCACATAGCACAGGGAGATCAGCTCGGTGCTTTGTGATCACCTAGAGGGGTGGGATTGGGAGTGTGGGAGGGAGACGCAAGAGGGAGGAGATATGGGGATATATGTATATGTATAACTGATTCACTTTGTTATAAAGCAGAAACTAACACACCATTGTAAAGCAATTATACTCCAATAAAGATGTTAAAAAAAATTGGGTTAAAAATCTCAATCTTTATCTTTTATTTGGAATAAAAAATGATTAGGAATCCTAAAAAAAAAAAGAATCCGCCTGTCAACGCAGGAGACACGGGTTCGAGCCCTGGTCCAAGAAGATCCCACATGCCACTGAGCAGCTAAGCCCATGCACCACAACTACTGAGCCTGAGCTCTAGAGCCCGCGATCCACAGCTACTGAAGCCCACACGCCTAGAGCCCAGGCTCCACATCAAGAGAAGCCACCACAATGAAAAGACTGAGCACCGCAACGAAGAGTACCCCCCGCTCGCCTCAACTAGAGAAAGTCCATGTACAGCAACAAAGACCCAACTCAGCCAAAATAAATAAATAAATTTTAAAAAAGAAAAAGAACCATGCTCTCCTCTGCAAAGTCACAAAGAGGCCCTCCCTTTCCACTTTGCTGCTCTCTGGTTCGAGGCTTAAACATTTCATCTTTTGCTACCCTAGAAACTTGGCTTTGGGGGCACCAAACAGAGCACATTTCCAATCACATCCTAACCCTCTAGCCGCTCTGTGACCTTTTGCCAAGTCATGTAAACTTCCTGAGCCTTAGTTTCCTCACCTGTAAAACAGGGTGAATAATAACCATTTCTCCAGATTACAGAAAAAATTGGAAACAGTATAGACAAAGCATCTGGCTGTCTTGAACACAGTCATTATTCCATGTGGTAGTCATTATTATTGCTGTGATTACATTTATTAATTCCAATTTTCCAATCCTTCAAGAAGCAACAAAACCTTTAAGCTCACCTTAACCATCAAAGATTCATTGGACACTTGGAAGAGAAAGAGCCAGTTCATCTAGCGTCTAATTATGCAGTTCCAATATAACATTATTTCCCCATGATTTCATAATACACTTATGTTCTCAAGGCTAAAATGCAATTTCTCACATTTTGATGTTTCTGAAATTGAAGTATATTTTTTAATCAACATGTATGTTTCTGTTTCTTCTCTCCAGTCCCCAACTCCCTCCAAAAAAAGATGTTATCAAATCAGGGTATATCTGATACTCGATGGCAGTTTAAGACTACGGAATATAGGCAGATTCAACTATTATCTACTGTCATCCTCCCCAGTATCCGAAACTCTAGATTTATAGTGACTCCCTCAACGTTCCTAGCCATAAGAACACGAATTCCCAAAACCACAGTCTTAGTATATGGAGCAATCACTGTGAGGACCCATCCAAGGGTCCTACCCACCTGGCTACATAACACTTCCCTTCCCTTGTAACACAGGATGAGATTGGAACTGTATTTCCCATTTGTCCATATCCCAGAAACAAATGACAAGCCGTGAGCGCTCTAAATTCAAGTGGGGAAGATTCAGCTTTCTTTCCTGAATATGCAAACATTTAATTGCTCCCAGGATACCTGAGCTAGCAGCATGGATGCTGCGCACTGAAATTGCTCAACCTTGGGTCAGATAGGGAGCTGCATTTTCAAAGCCACTGAAATACAGCTGGGATCACTGCCTTGGGTTTCTAATGAATGGGGACTTGTTGCATAATTGAAAATGAGTCTTAACACACGTCATTCATTATTGTCAGAAGAAAGAAAAAAACAGAGAAAAAGTCCTGACGCCAACTTTTAAAAGTCCCTCTGATCCATTTGCCTGCATAAAAACTAGCCCGTAATCCCCAGCCACTCCAAATCTTGGCAGTGCCTTCTCTGGTCCACCCCTTGGCACTGCAGATAAAATGATCTTTGAGGCTGCTTCTTTGGAAAGGTAACTTTAGTGTGGTGGAATAACTAATAGGGTGGAGGAATAACTAACCATTTTACTCTGACCGAAACAGGCTGTTTCAGCCACAGGGAGCAGCCGGTAGGTCAACCAATACCTTTGCTAATTCTTCCAAAGAAAAACAAAGTGAACATGGACACTGCAGGGCCCTAGAGAATGTGCTGGCAGCCAAGCTAAGCTAACGCCTGTAACTCTGATATCTGAAAAGCTGATAGCTGCTCACCCTTTCCTTTCTCCTCTCAGTGCATTTCTCCTGATGTTCATTCTTATGGTCAATTGCCCAGGACACCTGAGAGGGTGAGGCACCTATTAAGACACAGGTGGAAGTCACCAAATAAATTGCCCTTAGCTTCCATCTCAGGTAAACCTGAGCTGAATGGAAACTCTGACACCAACACACAGATTTTGTGCACAAGTCCCCTTCTCAAGATAAGCCATTAAAAGGCAATTACAGTGAGTGATCACAGTTGAGTTATGCCCAGGTGCCACTTCTGTTTTGTTGCAAAATAAAAGCTGAAGAGGGCTTGGCTTAAACTGAATAAAGATTCTTCTGAGATGCTACTGTGGGGATGCCTTCACATCAACTTCCAGATCTGTGAAACGAGATCTATCTCCATAACTAAAGTCAATCGCCATAGAACGAAAGCTTATAAACGAGCTGGTTAAAAAACGGCCTGCATTCTGGGCTATTCAAAGACAGGAAGACCAAAAAGATCTTAAACCTAAACAAGTGAAGACACTCTGGCTGAGGAGTACTAAACTGGAAAGGAACAGCGCAAGGATCATGTTAGGCTCACGGAGATGAAAATAGTAAATGATTTATCTTCCGGGAACTAACCTCTCTTCCTGAAGAAGAGACTCTCACATCTTTCAGCTCCATTTCACTCCCTAAAAGCATCAAGGAGTAAATCAACTTAAGACATTGTATATGTCACCTATTTCATTTATTCAACAAATACTTCTTGAGGGCCTACTGCAGGCCAAGCATTCTACAACAGTGAAGTAAACCTAATTCCAGTCTTCGCAGACTTTAGAGTCTCTTGGAGCTGACTGCCCCTCCAACTGTGTCAGGCAGCGCTAATGTACACCGGAAGGAACACTGGACTCAGAGTCAAGAACTCTGAGGTCAAGACTTGGCTCTGCCATTGACCTTATATGTGACCACAAGCATCTCCCCAAGCTTTAGGAAGATGAGGGATGTTTGTGAGCTGCCACCTAGTTTACTTTCTGCTTATGTTCCTCAGAGCTCTCAGCATCTTGAAGGCAAGATGGAGGTTCATGGGACCAGGCCGGCCACAGACCTTCCATCTCTCTGCTTCAATTTCAGAAGTTCTGCTTGCTTCTGTTTTACTACATCAGAGTTCAGAGTAAGATCCCATTTGGAGGAAAAATAAAAAAACTTCAACAGCTAAAATAAAGTTTGGAAACTACTGCCCTAAATGAATTTAAAGTCCATTCCTGTCCTGTGGTTTGTTTTCCCAAACTTCATTGTTTCTGCCTCTTGCAGAACACATCAGTCTTTCATCTCTGGCAAATAAATTACAAGGGGAAAAGTCTCTGAGAAAAGTTACTCTCCTGGTGAGATGGACTTCTCTCAGGAATATTATACTACCACAACTTCATATAGCTTCTCCAACTGTCTTCTTATTCCCAGATTTCCTCTTCTCATCCCACACATATAAGGTCATCAATATAAGGTCATCACTGGTATGAATATCTCATTTCCTCTCTACGTTACCGTACTTGACACATTTTTCCTGAATAAACCATTGTTTCCTATTTTAGCCACAATCATAGGCTACTTGTTCTCCCTGGAGAAGATTTTTGGTTTTGCATAGTTGTTTATATTCCACCTTGTTCTCAGAAAGGATCTAAGGTGGTTTACAGGAATGCATAAAATACAAGATTGCATGAAATCATTAAATGATATCAAAGTTATAGATGCACATATTTTTAAAAAAGTAGTCCAGTGATCATTTTGCCAGCACATATCCTAAAATTGGAACAATACAGAGAAGATTAGCATGGCCCCTGAACAAGGATGACACACAAATTCGTGAAGCATTCCATATTTTTAGCTACATGTAAAAGAATGCAATTAGAACACTCCCTATCACCATACACAAAAAATACACTCAAAATGGATTAAAGACAAAAATGTAAGGCCAGACACTATAAAACTCTTAGAGAAAACATAGGCAGAACACTCTATGACATATATCACAGCAAGATCCTTTTTGACCCAACTCCTAGAGAAATGGAAATAAAAACAAAAGTAAACAATTGGGACCTAATGAAACTTAAAAGCTTCTGCGCAGCAAAGGAAAACACAAACAAGACAAAAAGACAACCCTCAGAATGGGAGAAAATATTTGCAAATGAAGCAACTGACAAAGGATTCATCTTCAAAATTGACAAGGAGCTCATGCAGCTCAATATCAAAAAAAAAAAAACAAAACTCAATCCCAAAATGGGCAGAACAGCTAAATAGACATTTCTCCAAAGAAAATATACAGATTGCCAACAAACACATGAAAGGATACTCAACATCACTAATCATCAAAGAAATGCAAATCAAAACTACAATGAGGTATCACCTCACACCAGTCAGAATGGCCATCATCAAAAAATCTACAAACAATAAATGCTGGAGAGGGTATGGAGAAAAGGGAACCCTCTTGGTGGGAATGTAAATTGATACAGCCACTATGGAGAACAGTTCCTTAAAAAATTAAACATAATCCCATAATCCCAGCAACCCCACTACTGGGCATACACCCTGACAAAACCATAATTCAAAAAGAGTCATGTACCACAATGTTCACTACAGCTCTACTTACAATTGTCAGGACATGGAAACAACCTAAGTGTCCATCGATGGATGGATAAAGAAGATGTTGGCACATATATACAATGGAATATTACTCAGCCATAGAAAGAAATGAAAATGAATTATTTGTAGTAAGGTGGATGGACTTAGAGTCTGTCATACAGAGTGAAGTAAGTCAGAAAGAGAAAAACAAATACCATATGCTAACACATATATATGGAATCCAAAAAAAAAAAAAAAAAGGTCTGAAGAACCTAGGGGGAGGACAGGAATAAAGATGCAGAGGTAGAGAATGGACTTGAGGACACTGGGAGAGGGAGGGGTAAACTGGGATGAAGTGAGACAGTGGTATGGACATATATACACTACCAAATGTAAAACAGACAACTAGTGGGAAGCAGCCACATAGCACAGGGAGATCAGCTCAGTGCTTTGTAACCACCTAGAAGTGTGGGATTGGGAGGGTGGGAGGGAGATTCAAGAGGGAGGAGATATGGGGATATATGTATACATATAGCTGATTCATTTTGTTATACAGCAGAAACTAACACACCATTGTAAAGCAATTATACTCCAATAAAGATATTAAAAAAATAAAAAACTAAAAATAGAGGACATTGGTTCAATATGGCAGACTACAAGGATGTGCATTCACTCCCTCTTGCGAGAACACCAGAATCACAACTAACTGCTGAACAATCAGCGACAGGAAGACACTGGAAATCACCAAAAAAGATACCCCGCATCCAAAGACAAAGGGGAAGCCACAATGAGATGGTAGAAGGGGCACATTCACAATGAAATCAATTCCCATAACTGCTGGGTGGGTGACTCACAAACTGGAGAACACTTATACCACAGAGTCCACCCACTGGAGTGAAGGTTCTGAGCCTCACGTCAGGCTTCCCAACCTGAGGGTCCGGCAATAAGAGAAGGAATTCCTAGAGAATCAGACTTTCAAGGCTAGCGGGATTTGATTGCAGGACTTCGACAGGACTGGGGGAAACAGAGACTCCACTCTTGGAGGGCACACACAAAGTAGTGTGCGCATCGGGACCCAGAGGAAGGAGCAGTGACCCCATAGGAGACTGAACCAGACATACCTGCTAGTGTTGGAGGGTCTCCTGCAGAGGCAGGGAGTGGCTGTGAGGACAAGGACACTGGCAGCAGAAGTTATGGGAAGTACTCCTTGGCAAGAGCCCTCCCAGCGTCTGCCATTAGCCCCACCAAAGAGCCACGTAGGCCCCAATGTTGGGTCGCCTTAGGCCAAACAACCAACAGGGAGAGAACCCAGCCCCACCCATCAGCAGACAAGCAGATTAAAGTTTTACTGAGCCTGGCCCACCAGAGCAACAACAAGCTCTATGCACCACCAGTCCCTCCCATCAGGAAACTTGTACAATCTTCTTAGAAAGCCTCATCCATGAGAAGACAAACAGCAAAATCAAGAACTACAATCCTGCAGCCTGTAGACCAAAAACTAGATTCACAGAAAGATAGACAAGATGAAAAGGCAGAGGGCTATGTACCAGATGAAGCAAAAAGATAAAACCGCAGAAAAACAACTAAATGAAGTGGAGATAGGAAACCTTCCAGAAAAAGAATTCAGAATAATGATAGTGAAGATAAGCCAGGACCTCAGAAAAACAATGGAGGCAAAGATCAGGAAGATGTAAGAAATGTTTAACAAACACCGAGAAGAATTAAAGAACAACACCTAGAAGACCTAAAGAACAAACAGACATGAACACTGCAATAACTGAAATGAAAAATACACTAGAAGGAATCAGTAGCAGAATAACTGACGCAGAAGAAGGGATAAGTGACCTGGAAGACAGAATGGTGGAATTCATTACCACATAACAGAATAAAGAAAAAAGAATGAAAAGAAATGAAGACAGCCTAAGGGACCTCTGGGACAATATTAAACACAACAACATTTGCATTATAGGGGTCTCAGACTAGAAGAGAGAGAGAAAGGACCCGAGAAAATATTTGAAGAGATTACAGTCAAAAACTTCCCTAACATGGGAAAGGAAATAGCCACCCAAGTCCAGGCAGTGCAGAGAGTCCCATGCAGGATAAACCAAAGGAGAAACACGCCAAGACACAAAGTAATCAAATTGGCAAAAATTAAAGACAGAGAAATTATTGAAAGCCACAAGGGAAAAATGACAAATAACATACAAAGGAACTCTCATAAGATTAACAGCTGATTTGTGAGCATAAACTCTACAGCCAGAAGGGAGTGACAGGACATATTTAAAGTGATAAAAGGGAAGAACCTAAAACCAAGATTACTCTACCCAGCAAGGATCTCATTCAGAGTCAATGGAGAAATCAAAAGCTTTACAGACAAGCAAAAGCTAAGACAGTTCAGCTCCACCAAACCATCTCTACAACAAATGCTAAAGGAACTTCTCTAAGTAGGAAACACAAGAGAAGAAAAGGACCTACAAAACCAAACCCATAACAATTAAGAATATAGTCACAGGAACATACGTATCGATAATTACCTTAAACGTGAATAGATTAAATGCTCCAACCAAAAGACACAGGCTTGCTGAATGGATACAAAAACAAGACCCATCTATATGCTGTCTACAAGAGACCCACTTCAGACCTAGGGACACATACAGACTGAAAGTGAGAGGATGGAAAAAGATATTCCATGCAAATGGAAATCAAAAGAAAGCTGGAGTAGCAATACTCACATCAGTTAAAACAGACTTTAAAATAAAGAATGTTACAAGAGACAAGGAAGGACACTACATAATGATCAAGGGATCAATCAAAGAAGAAGATATAAAAATTATAAATATACATGCACCCAACATAGGAGCTCCTCAATACATAAGGCAACTGCTAAGAGCTATAAAAGAGGAAATCAACAGTAACACAATAAGTGGGGGATATTAACACCTCACCTACACCAATGGACAGATCATTCAAACAGAAAATTAATAAGGAAACACAAGCTTTAAATGGCACAACAGACCAGAAAGAGTCAATTGATATTTACAGGACATTCCATCCAAAAAACAGCAGATTACACTTTCTTCTCAAATGCACATGAAACTTTCTTAGGATACATCACATCTTTGGTCACAAAGCAAGCCTCAGGAAATTTAAGAAAACTGAAATCATATCAAGCATCTTTTCAAACCACAATGCTATGAGATTAGAAATCAATTATAGGGAAAAAACGTAAAAAACACAAACACATGGAGGCTAAACAATACGTTACTAAATAACCAAGAGATCACTGATAAAATCAAAGAGGAAATCAAAAAATACCTACAGACAAATGACAATAAAAACACGACGATCCAAAACCTATGGGATGCAGCAAAAGCAGTTCTAAGAGGGAAGTTTATAGCTATACAAGCCTACCTCAAGAAACAAGAAAAATCTCAAATAAGGAATCTAACCTTACACCTAAAGGAACTAGAGAAAGAAGAACAAACAAAACCCAAAGTTAGCAGAAGGAAAGAAATCATAAAGATCAGAGCAGAAATAAATGAAATAGAAACAAAGAAAACAATAGCTAAGATCAATAAAACTAAAAGCTGGTTCTTTGAGAAGATAAAATTGATAAACCATTAGCCAGACTCATCAGGAAAAAGAGGGAGAGGACTCAAATCAATAAAATTAGAAATGAAAAAGGCGAAGTTACAACAGACACCACAGAAATACAAAGCATCCTAAGAGACTAATACAGGCAACGCTATGCCAATAAAATGGGCAACCTGGAAGAAATGAACAAATCCTTAGAAAGGTATAATCTTCCAAGACTGAACCAGAAAGAAGAGAGAATATTAACAGACCAATCACAAGTAATGAAATTGAACGTGTAATTAAAATCTTCCAACAGGGGCTTCCCTGGTGGCACAGTGGTTGAGAGTCCGCCTGCCAATGCAGGGGACACAGGTTCGTGCCACAGTCTGGGAAGATCTCACATGTCGTGGAGCGGCTAGGCCTGTGAGCCATGGCCGCTGAGCCTGAGCATCCGGAGCCTGTGCTCTGCAACGGGAGAGGCCACAACAGTGAGAGGCCCGCGTGCCACAAAAGAAAAAAAACAAAAATCTTCCAACAAACAAAAGTCCAGGACCAGACGCCTTCACAGGTGAATTCTATTAAACATATAGAGAACAGCTAACACCATTCCTTCTCAAACTCTTCCAAAAAACTGCAGAGGAAGGAACACTACCAAACTCATGCTATGAGGCCAGCATCACTCTGATACCAAAACCAGACAAAGATACTACAAAAAAAGAAAATTACAGACCAGTATCACTGATGATCATAGATGCAAAAATCCTCAACAAAATAGTAGCAAACAGAATCCAACAACACATTAAAAGGATCATACACCATGATCAAGTGGGATTTACCCCAGAGATGCAAGGATTCTTCAATATATGCAAATCAATCAATGTGATACACCATATTAATAAACTGAAGAAGAAAAACCATAAGATAGTCTCAATAGAAGCAGAAAAAGCTTTTGACAAAATTCAACACCCATTTATGATAAAAACTCTCCAGAAAGTGGGCATAGAGGGAACCTTCCTCAACATAATAAAGGCCATATACGACAAACCCACAGCAAACATCATTCTCAGTGGTGAAAACTGAAAGCATTTCCTCTAAGACTAGGAACAAGACAAGGATGTCCACTCTCACCACTGTTATGCAACATAGTTTTGGAAGTCCTAGCCACGGCAATCAGAGAAGAAAAATAAATAAAAGGAATACAAATTGGAAAAGAGGAAGTAAAAGTGTCACTGTTTGCAGATCACATGATACTATATATAGAGACTCCTAAAGATGTCACTAGAGCTAATCAACAAATATGGTAAAGTTGCAGGATACATAATTAATGCACAGATATCTCTTGCATTCTTATACGCTAACGATGAAAAATCTGAAAGAGAAATTAGGGAAATACTCCCATTTACCATTGCAACAAAAAGAATAAAATACTAGGAATAAAACTACCTAGGGACACAAAAGGCTTGTATGCAGAAAATTAAAAGACACTGATGGAAGAAATTAAAGATGATACCAACAGATGGAGAGATATAGCATGTTCTTGGATTGGAAGAATCAATATTATGAAAATGACTATACTACTCAAAGCAATCTACAGATTCAGTGAAATCTCTATCAAATTACCAATGCCATTTTTTAAGGAACTAGAACAAAAACCCTTAAAATTTTTTTTTTTTTTTTTTTTGCGGTACGCCAGCCTCTCACTGTTGTGGCCTCTCCTGTTGCGGAGCATAGGCTCCGGACATGCAGGTTCAGAGGCCATGGCTCACGGGCCCAGCCGCTCCACAGCATGTAGTATCCTCCCAGACCAGGGCTTGAACCCGTGTCCCCTGCATCAACAGGCGGACTCTCAACCACTGTGCCACCAGGGAAGCCCAAAACCCTTAAAATTTGTACGGAGACACAAAAGACCCCGAAAGCCAAAGTGGTTTTGAGGGAAAAAAACAGAGCAGGAGGAATCAGACTCCCTGACTTCAGACTATACTACAAAGCTACAGTAATCAAGACAATATGGTACAGGCACAAAACCAGAAATATAGATCAATGGAACAGGATACAAAGCCCAGAGGTAAACCAACACACATATGGTCACCTTATTTTTGATAAAGGAGGCAAGAATATACAATGGAGAAAAGACAGCTTCTTCAATAAGTGGTGCTGGGAAAACTGGAGAGCTACATGTAAAAGAATGAAATTAGAACACTCCCTAACACCATACACAAAAATAAACTCAAAATGGATTAGAGACATAAATATAATTCCGGACACTATAAAACTCTCAGAGGAAAACATAGGAACACTCTTTGACATAAATCACAGCAAGATCTTTTTTGATCCACCTCCTAGAATAATGGAAATAAAACCAAAAATAAACAAATGGGACCTAATGAAACTTCAAAGCTTTTGCAAAGCAAAGGAAACTACAAACAAGACGAAAAGACAACCCCCAGAATGGGAGAAAATATTTGCAAATGAATCAACGGACAAAGGATTCATCTCCAAAATATATAAACAGCTCATGCAGCTCAATATTAAAAAAACAAACAACCCAATCAAAAACTGGGCAGAAGACCTAAATAGACGTTTCTCCAAAGAAGACATACAGATGGCCAAGAAGCACATGAAAAGCTGCTCAACATCACTAATTATTAGAGAAATGCAAACCAAAACCACAATGAGGTATCACCTCACACCAATTAGAATGGGCATCATCAGAAAACCTACAAACAACAAATGCTGGAGAGGGTGTGGAGAAAAGGAAACCCTCTTGCACTGTTGGTGGGAATGTAAATTGATACAGCCACTATGGAGTTTCCTTAAAAAACTAAAAATAGAATTACCATATGACCCAGCAATCCCACTACTGGGCATATACCCAGAGACAACCATAATTCAAAAAGACCCATGCACCCCAATGTTCACTGCAGCAGTATTTACAATAGCCAGGTCATGGAAGCAACCTAAATGCCCAACGACAGACAAATGGATAAAGAAGATGTGATATGTATATACAATAGAATATTACTCAGCCGTAAAAAGGAACGAAATTGGGTCATTTGTAGTGACATGGATGGATCTAGAGACTGTCATACAGAGTGAAGTAAGTCAGAAAGAGAAAAACAAATATCGTATATATATATATATATATTTTTTTTTTTTTTTTTTTTTTTTTGCGGTACGCGGGCCTCTCACTGCTGTGGCCTCTCCCGTTGCGGAGCACAGGCTCCAGACGCGCAGGCCCAGCTGCCACAGCTCACGGGCCCAGCCGCTCCGCGGCACGTGGGATCCTCCCGGGCCGGGGCACGAACCCGCGTGCCCTGTATTGGCAGGCGGACCCTCCACTGCGCCACCAGGGAAGCCCACAAATATCGTATATTAACGCCTATATGTGGAACCTAGAAAAATGGTACAGATGAACCGGTTTGCAGGGCAGAAATTGAGACACAGATGCAGAGAACAAAGTATGGACACCAAGTGGGGAAAGTGGCCGGGGGTTGGTGGTGGTGGGATGAACTGGGAGATTGGGTTGACATATATACACTAATATGTATAAAATGGATAACTAATAAGTCTGCTGTATTGAAAAAATAAAATTCTTAAATTAAAAAAAAAGTTTTTTAAAGAAAAAAATAATCCAGTCAGAATTTTTTTTTAAGATTAGCCCCACTTTCCAGAGCCAACAACTGCTTTAACTCATTTAGCCATTTTCTTTTTAATCCTGATTGCTGCTTTTCATATTTCTTAACAATATGCCGATATTGATATTTTTTTCCAGTTTTATTGAGAAATAACTGACATAGAGCACTGTATAAATTTAAGGTGTGCAGCATGATGGTTTGACTTACATATACTGTGAAATGATTATCACAATAGGCTTGGTTAACATCCATCATCGCATATAAATACAATAAAAAGAAAGCTATTTCTTGATCTTTCCTTTTTTATACCTCATCTATTGATGTCTCCTATTATCGATGAAGAGTTAACACTCACCATCCCCATCCTTCCACTATTTTAGGTAAATCAATATACATTTTCTACTATGATGACTATGTAAATGTTTTCCCTGGAAAGGCCAAGCCGTTTGCTAAGCATGAAGCTTAAATGGGAACCTAAAGTGGAAAAACAAAGACTAAGAAATAAAAAGGAGCTAACAATAAGATCAAAATGCACTCTGTAAGAAAACATACAGGTGTTTCTCTCGTGCCATGAATAAACCACCACTTAAATCACTCTCAAACTATAATGTGCATAAAAATCCCCTGAGAGCTTGTTAAAATGCAGATTCTGATTCTGAAGTCCGGATGGGATCTTTGCATTTTTGACAAGCTCCCAGGGGATGCCAATACTGCTGGCACATGAATTTTCAACTGATGACTCAACTTTTAACTGATGACTTCCAACTCTTTCTCCAGAGAGCCCTGACTCTTCTCAACAATCTTCTCAAAATCTCAACAATCTCCTCAACAATAGGATGAGATCGTTACCCTTTCTTACCCTAAAGTGTGAGGCAATGTGGCATTAACCATAACTACTTGCACAGTGGGGAGGAACAGGTGTCCTGTCTCTGTTTCACAGATGAGAAACTGTGGCAGGTAAGAGAGTCACACAGGGTTGAATGGCAGAATCCTCTAATGTAGAAAGTGTTGCTTTAATCTCTTGTTTCTTCCTTAAGACTCAGGGGATGTTTAAGCACATCTAGCTTTAGTCTGATGACAGTCTGAGTTGATAGGATAAGCAAAGAACCAAGCACAACTCCTGATCCTTTCTCTTATCTCTGCTTCTTTTCATTTATCAAAGGTGCTCTTTCTTTACCCACATCAAACTGGGCTACCAGCAATCTAGAGACACAGGTTGATGGAAAAGATGCCAAGGGAAGCCCTCCTCTGCTGTACTATGGCTGTCCTCCACTGCAGAAGAAACTTCCTTTGAATATTCCTAGGAAGTAGCACCTTTTTTTTTTTTTATGTGGTTAATGGCCAGTGGTATGCTGTAAATGTTTAACAATTGGCTGTCCAACACACCACTGTAAAGCAATTATACCCCAATAAAGATGTTAAAAAAAACAACAAAAACAATTGGCTGTGCAATCCCCAAGGTGTATACTCCCACCCTGGCCAATTTCAAGCTAACAATGTGACTTTATTGAACATGGAATTAGAAAGAGATAAATACAATTGGATCTCACCAGCTGGTACAAACTGGCTCCAGGACATCACAAGTGAAGTCTGTAAGTTTAATGCCAGACAATTAAAGCTGTATATTCAGTAAAGATTTATAGCTGTTTTATCAACCTTCTCATCACCTCCCTTTACTACCAAATTAAGCTGACCTGGCAAGGTCTTTAACAGTTGATAATTTTTCTTTATTACAAATTATTTGGCAGAAATGTTCCCACCACATAAATTAGGCCCTTGGTCTACAGATAGCTTCTATAAATAGCTTTCTTTGTCTCCTATTGAATTACTGCCTTGGACCAGAGAATCAGAATTCCGTTCCTGATGGTTCCCATGCATTTGGTAACCCTCTAGGAAGAAGAAAAAAAGAATCTGCTACACATATGCTGAAATTAAAATTATTCAAAACCTTTTATTATGCTCTAGTTATGTATCTTAAGGAATTTTTTCAGACATTGTAAAGGTGTGTTTGAAATAAATGCATCCATTAATTGAACTTGCTATGTGAAGGAAATGAGATAAAATTTTTATATAGGAACAAAAATATCTTATGGCTCCTAATCCAGTGTTCCTCAGAACTTAGTAAGTGATCGATTTCTACTAGCTCAAGAAGTTAGTTTGCACTTAAAATATAAACTTAGGTACACCTGAAACTAACACAACATTGTTAAATAAATAATAAAAATATATTTTTTTATTCAATAATATATATATACATATATATATATATATATATATATATATATATAAACTTTAGGAAATAAGTATTCTTTGACAGCTTTTAAGGGTTATAGAAGTTCAAATATATTTGCCTGGGAAGAAATAGAAGGTGTCTATAAGTGGGTTCTTCTTATGTAGCCATGTCCTTTGTAATGTGACTTTGCAACTTCTCACATTAAAAGGTAAGGTTTACTTCTCTACACCTTGAATGTGAGCTGCCCTTCTGACCTCTTTGGCCAATTAGAATGTGACAACGCAGTATGTTCAGTGCAAGCTGAGGCTCCAAGCAGCTGTGGAGTTCCCACGTACTGTGTAGGGAAACCTGGCACCACGTGAATAAACCTAGGTCAGCCTCCGGGGGATGAGAGACCACACAGGGCAAAGATGAACCATTCAGTGAGCCCCCTACCTCCACCCAGCCAGACTTCTTCTGACTCACACGGACTCACACCCGAGCCCAGCTCAAATTGTCAAACCACAGAACCCTGTGCTAAATAAAAGACTGTTTATTTAAGCCACCAAGTTTTGCAGTGGTCCAGCAGCTAAAGGTAACTGTTACAGTCACCTACAGATTAAACTCAAAAGATGCACCAACCTTATGCAATATGTGGATCTTTGCTTTTTTTGGATGCTGACTGAAATGAAACCAATTGTAAAAGGATTCCTAACTGGAGAAATTTTAAATGAAGTTAGATGTCACTGAGGAATCACTGCCAATTTTGTGAGATATAAAGGCACTGTGCTTAGGTTTGGGACACATATATATATATTTATATATTTTAACATATATTCATACATATATAAATGTATATATAATACACATACATATACAGACATACATGTACACATGCAGCCAGAAACATTTAGGCATGATATAATATTATGCTTGGAATTTGCTTTAACATACTACAGCAATGGAAAAAAAAAGGGGAAGACAGGGAATAGAAAATGGGCAAAATATTATGATGATAATATTTGAAGGCTGATAATGGCTACATGGCAGTTTGTCATGCTATTCTCTCTACTTTTGTGTATGTTTGAAAATTTCCAAAATAATTTTTTAAAATATTTCACACAGGAAGAAGTTCTTAAGATTATTTCTGCGATTTTTTTTCCAAGTACATGAAAAGAAAGCAGTCACAAAACAGAAAGACTGTACAATCACTGGCCTGATTGCCTGCTCAAATAACCAGTAAATTCCACCATGCCACTGTGGAAGC
Source organism: Phocoena sinus (assembly GCF_008692025.1). Taxonomy (NCBI): domain Eukaryota; kingdom Metazoa; phylum Chordata; class Mammalia; order Artiodactyla; family Phocoenidae; genus Phocoena; species Phocoena sinus. Next base: position 28,069,736 of record NC_045772.1, on the reverse strand, counting down.
AGAGGGAATCAAGTAATGGAGGTGGAGATTAGATTAGCTAAATCATCATGGTAAAGTCAAACCCAAGAAATTAAATCAGTTTACAAATGTAAACCCCAAATGCACTTAATGAAAATTACAAAGTGAACAGATCAAGGACAAGGAACTTGGGGATTCTGATTTTAAGTCCAGTATTTTTCCACTGCCACACTGCCACTCCTTTGTTTTAATTGCATTCAAGTGGCCAAATGTTAGCAGGGCCCTTCTGGTTGCAGGTGACAGAAACGTAGCCTAAATTAGCTTAAGCAATGAAAGGTTAATTTCTACATGGATTAGTTAAGGTATTAATCACTAGTTGCTTAAAAAGTTAAACCCCCAAATCTCAGTGTCTTAACATAATGAACATCTATTTTTTGCTCATGCCACTCACTGTTCCATGGTGGTATCCTAGTCAGATGGCCACAGGATCCACCCTTCTCCAAGACTTCAGCCTCCTACCCAATGGATAAGAAAAGGAAATGAAAGATTCCTTGTGGGATGTGTTAATGGTTTAAGCCTGGAAATAGGTTGTGTGTGTCAGCACATTTGGTGAGAATTCAAGCCCGTATCCAAGTACAAGGGAAGCTGGGAACTGTAGTCTAGCTGTGTGCACCAGAGGAGGAGGAAATGAGTATTGATAAACACATTGCAATTTCTGCACAATTAGACTTTATGCCAGGGAAGGCAGAAGTGGCATATCAGGCACCACTGGGTCCAAGGTTCCACCCTGATGTGAGATCTCTTCCACACGCTCTCACTTGTCTCCACAATATTCCATCTCAGCACTGCCTTATTCTGTCTGCTGGCTCTCTTCTGTCTACTGCCGGATGTTCAGGCACCATACTGTTTGGAAATGCAGTTAGTGTATATGATGTAGATACTGACTTTTCCTATATATCCCAATATTCAGTTTCAACCATTCACTGAAACATCATGGCTGCAAAAATTGCAAAGGGGGTATGTATGCTAAATACTGACATTTAGCAAAAGCTGGAATAACATAGTCCCTCTGTCTCACCACTCAGTTTTGGGGGCAGGAAGGACATACAAAGAAACAGAAAACAACAGGACAAGGTAGAGTGTGCTATGCTTAAATTATGAGTAAAATGCTTCAGGAATCCAGAGGAAAGTGGATATATGGCCCCAGAGTTGGAAGAACTTGGCAGAGAAGCGATTTCACTTTCCTCTGCTGAAGGAGGGATTTCAGGAAGAGGAATCACTACATTTGAAAGTACAGGTCTGAGAGAGTGCATGCATTTGAAGGAGAAAATCAATATGGTCGGAACATAAAGATCATGGGGTGAGTGGGCACTAATAAGACATAAGGAAGTCTAGATACACAAGGTCTTAACTGCCAAGCCCAAGATTTTGCATTTGCTTTCACAGATATTCTCTCCTTGACCAAATTCTAGCCAGCTCCTCTAAGGCCTCTTCTTGACTAGGCCTCAACTCTGGCCTGCAAAAGACTTGAACAAACACTAATTTCTAACAACTCAAGGCTGCATCCCTAGGATGACCCTAGTTCCCCTTAAAACGTCTGCCTGAGGAAATTCAAGGCTGCCAGAAGAATTTACTGTTTGTTCTAACCAGCAGGTGAAGATAAGGCCCCTGTCTTCAAGCCTCTGTGGGAAGGTAGGGGCTTAACTTTAATAAGTGCCAGTTAGTAAACCCAGATGGGTTTCACATGGACCAATTCCCACTTCTCACTTCTTATAACTTTTCACTTCCCTGTCTACTGAGCCCCTGCTCACCACCTCCCTATTCCCTCATTCTTCCTTTAAAATGTTCAGTCTCCTCTCTACCAATTAAAATTGAATTCAGTTCATGCTGGACTCTTTTCCTTATGGCAATAGTACATTACTGATTAAAATCTGCCCTTTCCAATTTAACTGGTATCCAGCTTTGTTTAACTTTGACAGTTTCCATATAGGTAATGGAGACTTTTGAATCAGAAAATAATCAAATGTGAGGTTGTTTGCCTGTTTTAGTTTTTGTCATTGTTGTTCTTATTGTTTTATGCCTAGGGGTAAATCATCTGATGGGGTGTAGCAGATGATTTGGAGCAAGGTGATACCAGACACCAGAAGTCCAGAGAGGAAGCTGATGGGAATAGAGCAGGCAGGAGACTGTGAGGCTTGAGCTGAGCCCTTGGCGGTGAAGAAAGAAGGGGAATCTTCACCTTGAATTAGAATTTGCAAGATTTGGCTACTGATTGGATGAAGGTAGTGAGAGACACAGAGGAGCAGGAAAACATCTGAAGTTTCCAGATGAGAATGTGGATGGATGACGACATTGATTTGTTGCTTCAAAAAGAAATATAATTCATTTGAACCATATTTTCACAGGTTTAAGGTACAGGAAGAAAATTACCAGAGGAAAGGTACCTACCAGAGGGAAGAGATTTGGGTATCAGAGATTTTCAAAGCAATTATGGAACACAAGGCTTGAATTAAAATAGCAGAAGTTACACCATATAAAGTTTGATTGATAAATAGTACATTTGGTGTTTCCAAGTGAAAACCAGGGTCATAAACCAAAGTCAACACCTTTGATCTTGCTAAATCTTCTGAGTTTGAAGAGCTAAACACACACCCACACACCCACATACACAGTGTTGTACTCTTGAAAATGTCCATTTCCTTTTCGCATTTAAAATTCAGATTAAAAATTAGGGGAGTTGGTCCAGAAAATTATGCTACTCCCTGCAGTAGTTTTAGTTTGTAAATGGTTAGCTGGAAACAAATCACAAGGCTAAACATTTCAATAGAGAATTTCTAAATGACATTACCTGGAATAATGCACAAGAACTGGCCAGTGGTGTTTTAAGAGACTCATAGCAAGGTTTTAGAAAAATAAGAGCAGAGATTGAATCTCTACTACAGATGTTAGGAATTAGAATTGAGAAAAGTATCCAATGACACCTTCATCCTTAAAAACCTTTGGAAAAAGGACATAAAATGTCTGATGTTCCCCCAGAGCCAACTTAATATAGCAGAATAGAATAAAGAAAAGAGAGTTGGAGAGACACTAGAATACTTCTTTAAGATTATCCAGAAAAAGTAATTATGTCCTCATTTGTTCTGAATAGATAACAATTTATAAGCTTTTAATAAGAACAGGATACTTACACCATTAACAGATTTCACTTAGTTACCAATGCCAAATATTAAATGCTGAAAATAGAGCAGCAAAATCCCCATCCTGGGGAGCTCCCCATCCCCTGTGTGGCCAACACTGCATCATGAGGGGAGAAGCAAATGTTTTTCCTGCAAGCTTTGAAAAGTTATCGTACACCACAGGCAAAACCCAAGGACAGAGTTGCTCAGGGGAACTGCAGGGCAGCAATGAGAGGCAAGGGGGCCCCAGGAAAGCAGTGGATCTGCCCTCCTAGGACAAAGATGGATGATCCCACCTCTGCCACCTACTGTCTACGGGACACAGAGCAAGTCTTTGAAACCCTCTGTACCTCTAAATGGAGAATCATTAAAAGTTTGTCTTTATTAGCTCTTTAGTTTTATATGCATATGTGAGGACAAAATGAGATAATCAATGGAAAAACATTTTATAAAATAGAAAGAACAACATAGAAGCAGAATGGATTCGTCAGTTGATGTCCTAGTACTATGTATAATATTACAAAGCTTGGAGACAGGTTGAGGGTGTGACGTTGAAGCAACTTAATGTCTGCCACCTGAGTCTTTTGTAAGCTCCAGAATTACACAGGTTATACCTCTCAATGTGGTGTGCTTATCCACTTACAAGATAAATATCACCAGAAGATTATTTTAGGATTTCTCTTTTTTCTTCCCCAAATGGGTTCCTTTCAAGTAATGCTGGTTCAAGATCTCCATCATACAAACATATAGGCCTGTGGCTGTAACCTACTGAATTAAGGGAAGAGTTAAGATGATCAGTATTTTCAGTGTCCCCTCTACTGAGAAGGAAAGGCACGCAGCGAAAAGAGCAGGGCATTTGGATTCAGGCCTGGTTTAAATTCGTATTACCCACTTGCTAACTGTGCTCCCTTACAACAGTGACATCTCTCTGGGCTTCAGTTTCCCCATCTGTAAAATGGGGGGGGCAGAGGGGAATAGTATTACCTTGCCAAACTGTTATGAGTACTCAAGGCAAGGTGTAAAAATACTCCTCCAATCACCTAATAGCAGACATATTGCTCCTGAGCCTGCAGAGATTTCTAGTTTGGACAATAATGTCAGTTTTCTCTTCCAATGTGGGAAATTCTTAATAGTTCCCTTGTTATGTTGACCAATTGTTATATTTTGTATACATTTTATTCATATTGCACATGAGAATTGAGAATAAACAAAATATATCTTATGCAGCCCTTGAAATTAGCATATTATGTAAGTTTTGATCATCTAGCTCTCTTAGCAGTAAAAAATCAAAAAAAGAACTCATGAAACTTTATTGAGAATAATCTAGAAGATAAATATGTTTGACAACTCACAGAACATGAGAAATCACTATACTTTTATTAATTGAAGCATAATATCTATATAAAATGACATTCAATTCCCTCCCCTTCCATCTAAATTTGCATACATAATATCCTACATAACTAACGGGATTTTAATAATATTTTTTAAGTTGTCACCTTTACAGTTGCAAAAAATGCTTCTTCATTTGTTTTTCGTAAGAGAACGTGAAAAGTGCATACGGGAAGTGGATTCAACATAGATTTGTTATATCAAACAAGTTTTGTCTCAATCCTAGCTAGGAGACAAAATCGTTGGAACAATACAGGCATTTGCAAAACCTGTTTAGTTTCTGTTGACCAGGCACTTGCAGGGGTGCTAACAGACTGCAGCAGGTACTGGCAGAGCACCTGTATTTGTGGGTCTTGAGTAATGCCATTTGCTTGGGATTTTAGTGATCAAAGGTGTGATCCTGAAACGCTTCACTGCTCTACAACAACTCATCAAACCTGGCCAAAATGACAATCAGGGGACAATAACAATAAGACAACGTAACTGTCCATCCCACCTGGCCTATGAATCTCTCAGATCAGTCTTCCTCCTGTCCCCTTTCCAGCCCCTCCCTTCTCACAGAGGGTGACTCCATATGCAGGTCTAAGCACGATATTTACTGATTTCCACCTCTTTTTTTCTTGTGAAAGTCGTATCTCCAATCCTCTACCTTCCATCCCTAGCTCTCTATTTTCTCTCTCCCCTGAACAGACTTGAACCCGGTAACCAACTGCTTGCCAGAAACTCCTAGACTGGTAAGTTTTGCTCTCCTAATGACGTGGAATTTTGTGTCACAGGCCCTCCTAGTTGAAGGAAGGTCACTGTCTCGTCACATCTGTCCACTCCCAGGCTAACCCTCTGTTTACATTTGATGCAGAAGCAAGAATGCAACTGTAGGGCTTCCCTGGTGGCGCAGTGGTTGAGAATCCGCCTGCCAATGCAGGGGATACGGGTTCGTGCCCCAGTCCGGGAAGATCCCACATGCTGTGGAGCGGCTGGACCTGTGAGCCATGGCCGCTGAGCCTGCACATCCGGAGGCTGTGCTCCGCCACGGGAGAGGCCACAGCAGTGAGAGGCCCGTGTACCGCAAAAAAAAAAAAAAGAATGCAACTGTAGTGACAAAGCTGGAGCGAGGGTTGGTTTGGAGCTGCTGGACTTGAGCACATTCTCCAAAACGATGCCTTTTCAAAAAATTTTAACCAACTATGTTGACATAATGATTGCTAAGTTGTATTAAATATCCTCACAAGAAGGAATGTAAAAAGAGTGCCACAGATAGTTGGTAGTTAACCTTCCATCTAAAAGTTTGGGTGGGAGGGGAGCTCTTTGGGTGTTGCTTCTCTGTCAGTCATGGATCATCCGCAGAGGCCCCTCCCACATACCCCCATCTTCCCTCCCAGGCCCGACCCTCAAGGCTGAGACCGTGTATTTTCTGTGTATTTCCTCCCCAGCCATAAGAACATAACTCTGCTTGTGTTTGATATTGGAATGATTTTTTTTTTAACTAAAAAACATTCTCAGGGGGTGGGGGGCAGGAGTGGTGAAGGGAGAGGGAATTGAAGGAAGGTGTTCAAAAAGTACAAACTTCCACTTATAAGGAAGAATGTAATGTACAACATGATGACTACAGTTAACACTGCTGTAGGGTAGGAAAGTCATTAAGAGAGTAGATCCTAAGACTTCTCATCATAAGGAGAAAAATTGTTTTTGCTTTTTCTTTTTATTGTATCTGTGTGAGATAATTGATGCTAACTAAACTGATTGCGGTAATCATTTCACAATATATGTAAGTTTCACAATATATGTAAGTGAAACCATTATGCTTTACACCTTAAACTCATACAGTGAGGTATGTCAATTATATTTCAATAAAACTGGGGGAAAATTCTGAAAATAAGAAAGGACAACAACAGTCCAACGCACTTACACACAGTTTTCGTACTGGCCAAAGTTCTTTTACTGCCAATACCTTGTGCAGTAGGTATGGGAGATAATATGTCTGCTATATTGATGAGGAAACTGAGGTACACTGTGATGAATAAAATTATCGTAGGTCACACCATCGTTAGAATCCCATCCCTGGACTTCAATTCTAGGTCTCTCGCAAATACAAGAAGTTGGTTCCCCACTTATGCCGGAATTAACATAAGTTAATGGGTCTTAAATTATGAAAGATATTAAAAGATTCTAAAATAAACCAGACTAAAACTGAGTGAATATTTTAGTACTTTTCTATTATTATTTTCATTATTATTAATGACCCCCTAGTGGTATATTTTAGGATACTGATGGGCCTTGACCTTGGATGCCACACCACCATGCAATTATTAAGTGTCAGAAGAATTGATAGCTTTTAGAAAGTAACAGCAAGGCTGAAATTAACTCCCAGCCAGTATGCTGTTGACAGCAGCTGATGGATGAGAGTGAGTTCAGGAAAGATATGGTTGCAAAGGAGATCACAAGTTCCTGCCCCTGAATCTCCCAAATCAACTTAACTTGGCTCAGATGAGCATCTGTGTTTTCCCCGCTATCACTCTGAATTCTGTTGGTAGAAGGAAGTGGAGGCCTTTCCTTTTCCTTCCATTGACCACCAAGCTGGAGGATACCGATCTGTGGATTCCCTTGTTAAATGGAAAGCGATCCTTTGACCGTAGAAGAGATTTTATAGCCAGTTGGAGCTTCAGAAGGCTCTGCTGTTTTCTGGTTTTGTCAACATGATCTGAATGTAGGTTAGAAACACAGTAGTTCAGCTAATAAAATAATAATTTGGAAAGGGAAAATATAGGCCAGGAAAAACACATCCTTAAACACATAGGGATTTTTTTAAAGACAGGAAGAAAAGTAGTTCCTGGAAGAGTGACTTTTCTGTATCAAAATTAGCTCTGACCTTTGGCTTGAGTGCCATATTCCTCTGAGGGCTCTTTTAAATGGAACCACTACCACCCTTGGGTGATTCTGAGTCTGAGTCCTTGGGTAGAAATCGGGAACTCTGGTCTCTGAGTGCTTGGGTTGGCACTCCCTTCCCATCTGTGATGTCAGTTCTTAGCTGGATCTAACCTCTTTTATAAAAGACAAAGACCCCAGAGAGAGTTCAGGAGAATTTGCAGATCAGTCTTGCAAAGGGCACTGGCCAGGACACTGGAGAGCCTGAATACATTTAGCCAGAAAACCTCAACCACATAATCATGAAGATGATTATGACCTTGTTGGTAGACCACACATTTCTTCTTCTTTGGGGACACCCTCTGAAAACTGTGAAGGTGTGCAGAACTTGTAAAGTCTGACTCATCAATACACTTTTCCTCCACAGGAGCAGGGGCAGAGAGGGGAAGAGAGAGGGAGGGGAAGAGAGAGGGAAGGGAAGAGGGGGGGAAGAGGGAGGAGGCAGGAGAGAAGAGTAACAAAGCTTTCAGATTAGCAGAGTCACCCATTGGCAACTCTGTAAGAAAATCATCGTGTAGTTTAGTGACTTGGCCTCTATTTCTTTTTTCCTGAGATACAATTGACAGAGAGCATTATATTGGTTCCAGGGGTCATGGCTTCTTGATGAAGTACTAGATGTGATTGCCAGCCACTAAAAGAGAAAGCAGTGCTGCAAGCCAGACACAAAATAAGAATTAAAAGATAAAAATCAATGCAATTCAAGGGCTGCTGCTCCCCTAAGTGCCCTGACCCTGTTTTCCATGGGGGAATCATTATCATCTCCACTCTCAACAGCTCCTCCTTGTGCACTGTGGTCAGAATCACAGACTCGAGAGGAACTTACAAGTCCTAAGGAGGAAGCCTGGGTCCATCCAGAGAGAGTTTGGGGAATGTAAGAAAGAAACTGAGAGGGCTTCCCTGGTGGCGCAGTGGTTGAGAGTCCGCCTGCCGATGCAGGGGACACGGGTTCGTGCCCTGGTCCAGGAAGATCCCATAAGCCATGGCCGCTGAGCCTGCGTGTCCGGAGCCTGTGCTCCGCAATGGGAAAGGCCACGACGGTGAGAGGACTGCATACCGCAAAAAAAAACAAAAACAAAAACAAAAAAAACCCGAAGAACACAGCACTCAAGGCTCTGGCTCCGGCCTACCATCCCAACATGATCTCTCTCTCTCCTTCCTTACCCTCCACTCCAGCCAAGCTCAGGAACCTATGCCCCACCTCTCCCCACCCCTTTTGTCTTTGTCTTCACCTGTAATATCCTCCCCTCCCAACTACCACCAGTCTCCCGAAATCCAAATCTTATCTAATTTTCAAGATTCATCTTAAAGGCCACCTCTTCTGAGAAGCCATTCCTACTATCAACATGGCAGGTCCTGGATTCAAGCAGCCTGGGTTAAGACCATAGCTCTTCCATTTACAAGAAGCATGCCAGGTAAGAAGACATCTTACCTCTGTCTTGGTTTCCTCCTTTGTAATATCTCTTAGAGTTGCTCTGAGGATTATCTGAGTAAATACTGAAAAGTGCTTAGAGCAGAATACTGATGAGTGTGGGTTATCAGGATTACCTTCCAATATAGCTGCTCTTGCCTATATACATCCAAAGCCCTGCTTCCCACCCCTCCCAACCCTGCCCCCAGGCAGAGCCTCGAAGCATACAGGATCTTAGTTCCCCTGACCAGGGATTGAACCCATGCCCCTTGTAGTGGAAGCACAGAGTCTTAACCACTGGACCGCCAGGGAAGTCTTGAAAGACCTGGTTTTTTATAAAGCTTCCATAGGACCCTCATCGTATTTGACTTTGTACTCCAATGTTTCCCAGGATGAAAAAATAATAAGAGCCTTAATAAGAGTAAACAAAACTAACAGAAACAGTACTTCACTGGTCCACGCCACCAGATATGAAGGCCCTCTAGGCAAGTCATATCACTCCCAAATTGTAGTCAGAATTTCAGAGGAAGGGTCCCCTCATCCACTTTACAGTCTTGGGGGGAGGGGGCAGTAGGTGAATAACCCCTCAGTGACACACACACCATGAGTGCTGGGAAAAACCCACATGGTTGAGACCAGGGGTTTGAGAAAGTGACCACAGAGCAGAAGGAAGGGGAGGAGGGGGATGATGAGATAAGTCAATATGCACAGGACTCTTATTTGAGAACCAGGAGCTAGAAAATTTAATGATCAAGTACTAAAGCCCCCCTTGGCCACGTGCCCAGCTTTCCAGCCTCAGCATCAGGCAAGCTCACTCCCACACATCTGCCCTGGGAGGTGGGGGACTCTGCGGGAAGGCCCCCAGGCTTGCAGTAACACCATGTGCCTGCAGGAGTCAGACGTGCTGCATACACACCAAACAGAACCAGAGAAAAGCGCGGGGGATAATTTAATCCCCAAATCTGGCCCGCATCGCCCCGCAAAGGTGCAAGAGGTCTCCAGGGAAACAAAGGAAGATGCAGTGGGGGATGTTCTCACCTTTGTTTTTGCCTTCATGTATATCTGAGGCAGTTTGCACAGCTGATTAAACACTAATAATGATCACTGAGGGGGGCTGGGGGAGCTGAGAAGTGACACCACTCCTGCCTGTGTGAAATTAATTTAAAAATACAGATAAGGGGGGACCTTGAAGATGGCGGAAGAGTAAGACGCGGAGATCGCCTTCCTCCCCACGGATACACCAGAAATACATCCACACGTGGAACAACTCCTACAGAACTCCTACTGAAGGCTGGCAGAAGACCTCAGACCTCCCAAAAGGCAAGAAACTCCCCACGTAACTGGGTAGGGCAAAAGAAAAAACAGAGACAAAAGAATAAGGACGGCACCTGCACCAGTGGGAGGGAGCTGTGAAGGAGGAAAAGTTTCCACACACTAGGAAGCCCCTCCGCGGGCGGAGACTGCGGGAGGCAGAGGGGGGAGTTTCGGGACCGCGGAGTAGTGCACAGCGACGGGTGCGGAGGGCAAAGCGGGGAGATTCCTGCACAGACGATCGGTGCCGACCAGCACTCACCAACCCGAGAGGCTTGCTGCTCACCCACCGGGGCGGGCGGGGCTGCGAGCTGAGGCTCGGGTTTTGGTTTTGGACGGAGCTCAGGGAGAGGACTGGGGTTGGCGGCTTGAACATAGCCTGAAGGGGTTAGTGCACCACGACTAGCCGGGAGGGAGTTCGGGGAAAAGCCTGCACCGGCCGAAGAGGCAAGAGACTTTTTCTTCCCTCTTTGTTTCCTGGTGCGCGAGGAGAGGGGTTTAAGAGCGCTGCTTAAAGGAACTCCAGAGACGGGCGCGAGCCGCGGCTAAAAGCGCGAACCCCAGAGACGGGCGCGAGCCGCGGCTGAAGGCGCGAGCCCCCGAGACGGGCGCGAGCCGCGGCTGAAAGCGCAAATCCCAGAGACGGGCGCGAGCCGCGGCTACAACCGCGGACCCCAGAGACGGGCGGGAGACGCTAAGGCTGCTGCTGCCGCCACCAAGGGGCCTGTGTGCGAGCACAGGTCACTCTCCACACCCCTCTTCCGCGGAGCCTGTGCAGCCCGCCACTGCCAGGTTCCCGGGATCCAGGGACAACTTCCCCGGGACAGCGCACGGCGGGCCTCAGGCTGGTGCAACGTCACGCCGGCCTCTGCCGCAACGTCACGCTGCCTCTGCCGCCGCAGGCCGGCCCCGCACGCAGTGCCCCTCCTTCCCCCATCCCCCAACCCCCGGCCTGAGTGAGCCGGAGGCCCCGAATCAGCGGCTCCTTTAACCCCGTCCTGTCTGAGCGAAAAAACAGACGCCCTCCAGCGACCTACACGCAAGAGGCAGGGCCAAATCCAAAGCTGAGCTCCTGTGAGCTGTGAAAACAAAGAAGAGAAAGGGAAATCTCTCCCAGCAGCCACAGAAGCAGCGGATTAAAGCTCCACAATCAACTTGATATACCCTGCATCTGTGGAATACCTGAATAGACAAGGAATGATCCCAAATTGAAGAGGTGGAATTTAGGAGCGAGATCTATGATTTTTTTCCCTTTTCCTCTTTTTGTGAATGTGTACGTGTATGCTTCTGTGTGACATATAGTCTGTATACTCTAGCTTCCACCATTTGTCCTAGGGCTCTATCCGTCCATGACTTTTTTTTAAAAATTCTTTTTCTTAATAATTAAGTTTAATTGTAATAACTTTATTATACTTTACCTTCGTTCTTTCTTTCTTTCCTTCCTTCCCTCCCTCCTTTAGACAACGAATCACCCCAAATTGAGGAGGTGGTCTCAGGGAGCAGGATTTATGATTTTTCCCCCTTTACCTCTTTTTGTGAAGGTGTATGTGTATGCTTCTGTGTAAGATTTTCTCTGTATAGCTTTGCTTCCAACATTTGTCCTAAGGTTCTATCCGTCCCTTTTTTTTTTTTCTAAATATTTTTTAATTCAATAACTATATTATACTTTATTTTATTTTTACTGTATCATCTTTCTTTCTGTCTTTTTTTCCTTCTTTCCCTCCTTCCTTCCTTCCTCCCTCCCTCCCTCCCTCCCTCCTTTCTTTCCTTCTTTGCTTCTTTCTTCCTTCCTTCCTTTCCTCCTTTCCCTCTTTCTTTACTCATACTTCTACTAATTCTCCCTACTTTTTCTCCCTTTTATTCTGAGCTGTGTGGATGAAAGGCTCTTGGTGCTCCAGCCAGGAGTCAGGGCTCTGCCTCTGAGGTAGGAGAGCCAACTTCAGGACACTGGTCAACAAGAGACCTCCCAGCTCCACATAATATTAAACGGTGGAAATATCCCAGAGACCTCCATCTTAACACCAGCACCCAGCTTCACTCAACGACCAGCAAGCCATAGTGCTGGACAACCTATGCCAAACAACTAGCAAAACAGGAACACAACCCCACCCATTAGCAGAGAGGCTGCCTAAAATCATAATAAGGCCACAGACACCCCAAAACACACCACCAGACGTGAACCTGCCCACTAGAGAGACAAGATCCAGCCTCATCCAGCACAACACAGGCACTAGTCCCCTCCACCAGGAAGCCTACACAACCCACTGAAACAACCTTAGCCACTGGAGACAGACATCAAAAACAACGGGAACTACGAACCTGCAGCCTGCAAAAAGGAGACCCCAAACACAGTAAGATAAGCAAAATGAGAAGACAGAAAAACACACAGCAGATGAAGGAGCAAGATAAAAACCCACCAGACCTAACAAATGAAGAGGAAATAGGCAATCTACCTGAAAAAGAATTCAGAATAATGATAGTAAGGATGATCCGAAATCTTGGAAGTAGAATGGACAAAATGCAAGAAACAGTTAACAAGGACCTACAAGAACTAAAGATGAAACAAGCAACGATGAACAATGCAATAAATGAAATTAAAATCACTCTAGATAGGATCAATAGCAGAATAACTGAGGCAGAAGAACGGATAAGTGACCTGGAAGATAAAGTAGTGGAAATAACTACTGCAGAGCAGAATAAAGAAAAAAGAATGAAAAGAACTGAGGACAGTCTCAGAGACCTCTGGGACAACATGAAACGCACCAACATTCGAATTATAGGGGTTCCAGAAGAAGAAGAAAGAAAGAAAGGGACTGAGAAAATATTTGAAGAGATTATAGTTGAAAACTTCCCTAATATGGGAAAGGAAATAGTTAATCAAGTCCAGGAAGCACAGAGGGTCCCATACAGGATAAATACAAGGAGAAACACGCCAAGACACATATTAATCAAACTGTCAAAAATTAAATACAAAGAAAGCATATTAAAAGCAGCAAGGGAAAAACAACAAATAACACACAAGGGAATCCCCATAAGGTTAACAGCTGATCTCTCAGCAGAAACCCTACAAGCCAGAAGGGAGTGGCAGGACATACTGAAAGTGATGAAGGAGAATAGCCTGAAACCAAGACTACTCTACCCAGCAAGGATCTCATTCACATTTGATGGAGAAATTAAAACCTTTACAGACAAGCAAAAGCTGAGAGAGTTCAGCACCACCAAACCAGCTTTACAACAAATGCTAAAGGAACTTCTCTAGACACGAAACACAAGAGAAGGAAATGACCTATAGTAGCGAACCCAAAACAATATATAAAATGGAAATAGGAACATACATATCAATAATTACCTTAAATGTAAATGGACTAAATGCTCCCACCAAAAGACACAGATTGGCTGAATGGATACAAAAACAAGACCCTTATATATGCTGTCTACAAGAGACCCACTTCAGAACTAGAGACACATACAGACTGAAAGTAAGGGGATGGAAAAAGATATTCCATGCAAATGGAAACCAAAAGAAAGCTGGAGTAGCAATTCTCATATCAGACAAAATAGACTTTAAAATAAGGACTATTAAAAGGGACAAAGAAGGACACTACATAATGATCAAGGGATCGATCCAAGAAGAAGATATAACAATTGTAAATATTTATGCACCCAACATAGGAGCACCTCAATACATAAGGCAAATACTAACAACCATAAAAGGGGAGATCAACAGTAACACATTCATAGTAGGGGACTTTAACACCCCACTTTCACCCATGGACAGATCATCCAAAATGAAAATAAATAAGGAAACACAAGCTTTAAATGATACATTAAACAAGATGGACTTAATTGATATTTATAGGACACTCCATCCAAAAACAACAGAATACACATTTTTCTCAAGTGCTCATGGAACATTCTCCAGGATAGATCATATCTTGGGTCACAAATCAAGCCTTGGTAAATTTAAGAAAACTGAAATTGTATCAAGTATCTTTTCCGACCACAACGCCATGAGACTAGATATCAATTACAGGAAAAGATCTGTAAAAAATACAAACACATGGAGGCTAAACAATACACTACTTAATAATGAAGTGATCACTGAAGAAATCAAAGAGGAAATCAAAAAATACCTAGAAACAAATGACAATGGAGACACAACGACCCAAAACCTATGGGATGCAGCAAAAGCAGTTCTAAGGGGGAAGTTTATAGCAATACAAGCCCACCTTAAGAAGCAGGAAACATCTCGAATAAACAACCTAACCTTGCACCTCAAGCAATTAGAGAAAGAAGAACAAAAAAACCCCAAAGCTAGCAGAAGGAAAGAAATCATAAAAATCAGATCAGAAATAAATGAAAAAGAAATGAAGGAAACAATAGCAAAGATCAATAAAACTAAAAGCTGGTTCTTTGAGAAGATAAACAAAATAGATAAACCACTAGCCAGACTCATCAAGAAAAAAAGGGAGAAGACTCAAATCAATAGAATTAGAAATGAAAAAGGAGAAGTAACAACTGACACTGCAGAAATAAAAAAAATCATGAGAGATTACTACAAGCAACTCTATGCCAATAAAATGGACAATCTGGAAGAAATGGACAAATTCTTAGAAATGCACAACCTGCCAAGACTGAATCAGGAAGAAATAGAAAATATGAACAGACCAATCACAAGCACTGAAATTGAAACTGTGATTAAAAACCTTCCAACAAACAAAAGCCCAGGACCAGATGGCTTCACAGGTGAATTCTATCAAACGTTTAGAGAAGAGCTAACACCTATCCTTCTCAAACTCTTCCAAAATATAGCAGAGGGAGGAACACTCCCAAATTCCTTCTACGAAGCCACCATCACCTTGATACCAAAACCAGACAAGGATGTCACAAAGAAAGAAAACTACAGGCCAATATCACTGATGAACATAGATGCAAAAATCCTCAACAAAATACTAGCAAACAGAATCCAACAGCACATTAAAAGGATCATACACCATGATCAAGTGGGGTTTATTCCAGGAATGCAAGGATTCTTCAATATACGCAAATCTATCAATGTGATAAACCATATTAACAAATTGAAGGAGAAAAACCATATGATCATCTCAATAGATGCAGAGAAAGCTTTCGACAAAATTCAACACCCATTTATGATAAAAACCCTCCAGAAAGTAGGTATAGAGGGAACTTTCCTAAACATAATAAAAGCCATATATGACAAGCCCACAGCAAACATCGTCCTCAATGGTGAAAAACTGAAAGCATTTCCACTAAGATCAGGAACAAGACAAGGTTGCCCACTCTCACCACTCTTATTCAACATAGTTTTGGAAGTTTTAGCCACAGCAATCAGAGAAGAAAAGGAAATAAAAGGAATCCAAATCGGAAAAGAAGAAGTAAAGCTGTCACTGTTTGCAGATGACATGATGCTATACATAGAGAATCCTAAAGATGCTACCAGAAAACTACTAGAGCTAATCAATGAATTTGGTAAAGTAGCAGGATACAAAATTAATGCACAGAAATCTCTGGCATTCCTATATACTAATGATGAAAAATCTGAAAGTGAAATCAAGAAAACACTCCCATTTACCATTGCAACAAAAAGAATAAAATATCTAGGAATAAACCTACCTAAGGATACGAAAGACCTGTATGCAGAAAATTATAAGACACTGATGAAAGAAATTAAAGATGATACAAATAGATGGAGAGATATACCATGTTCTTGGATGGGAAGAATCAACATTGTGAAAATGACTCTACTACCCAAAGCAATCTACAGATTCAATGCAATCCCTATCAAACTACCACTGGCATTTTTCACAGAACTAGAACAAAAAATTTCGCAATTTGTATGGAAACACAAAAGACCCCGAATAGCCAAAGCAATCTTTAGAACGAAAAAAGGAGCTGGAGGAATCAGGCTCCCTGACTTCAGACTATATTACAAAGCAACAGTAATCAAGACAGTATGGTACTGGCACAAAAACAGAAAGATAGATCAGTGGAACAGGATAGAAAGCCCAGAGATAAACCCACGCACATATGGACACCTTATCTTTGATAAAGGAGGCAGGAATGTACAGTGGAGAAAGGACAGCCTCTTCAATAAATGGTGCTGGGAAAACTGGACAGGTACATGTAAAAGTATGAGATTAGATCACTCCCTAACACCATACACAAAAATAAGCTCAAAATGGATTAAAGACCTAAATGTAAGGCCAGAAACTATCAAACTCTTAGAAGAAAACATAGGAAGAACACTCTATGACATAAATCACAGCAAGATCCTTTCTGACCCACCTCCTAGAGTAATGGAAATAAAAACAAAAATAAACAAATGGGACCTAATGAAACTTCAAAGCTTTTGCACAGCAAAGGAAACCATAACCAAGACCAAAAGACAACCCTCAGAATGGGAGAAAACATTTTCAAATGAAGCAACTGACAAAGGATTAATCTCCAAAATTTACAAGCAGCTCATGCAGCTCAATAACAAAAAAACAAACAACCCCATCCAAAAATGGGCAGAAGACCTAAATAGACATTTCTCCAAAGAAGATATACAGAATGCCAACAAACACATGAAAGAATGCTCAACATCATTAATCATTAGAGAAATGCAAATCAAAACTACAATGAGATATCATCTCACACCAGTCAGAATGGCCATCATCAAAAAATCAAGAAACAATAAATGCTGGAGAGGGTGTGGAGAAAAGGGGACACTCTTGCACTGCTGGTGGGAATGTGAATTGGTTCAGCCACTGTGGAGAACAGTATGGAGGTTCCTTAAAAAACTACAAATAGAATTACCATATGACCCAGCAATCCCACTACTTGGCATATACCCTGAGAAAACCAAACTTCAAAGAGAGTCATGTACCAAAATGTTCATTGCAGCTCTATTTACAATAGCCAGGACATGGAAACAACCTAAGCGCCCATCATCGGATGAATGGATAAAGAAGATGTGGCACATATACACAATGGAATATTACTCAGCCTTAAAAAGAAATGAAATTGAGCTATTTGTAATGAGATGGATAGACCTAGAATCTGTCATACAGAGTGAAGTAAGTCAGAAAGAAAAAGACAAATACCGTATGCTAACACATATATATGGAATTTAAGGGAAAAAAATGTCATGAAGAACCTAGGGGTAAGATAGGAATAAAGACGCAGACCTACTGGAGAACGGACTTAAGGATATGGGGAGGGGGAAGGGTGAGTTTTGACAGGGCGAGAGAGAGTCATGGACATATACACACTAACAAACGTAGTAAGGTAGATAGCTGGGGGGAAGCAGCCGCAAGGCACAGGGATATTAGCTCGGTGCTTTGTGACAGCCTGGAAGGGTGGGATGGGGAGAGTGGGAGGGAGGGAGACGCAAGAGGGAAGACATATGGGAACATATGTATATGTATAGCTGATTCACTTTGTTGTAAATCAGAAACTAACACACCATTGTAAAGCAATTATACCCCAATAAAGATGTTTAAAAAAAAAAAAAATAAAATAAAAATACAGATAGTTAAGATCAAACTCACAGTTTTACGACTGATAACAGCTGGATGGGAGAATGTTATCACATTAGGTTTCCTGAATATCCCCCTCTATAAAAAAGAACTTACCCCCCAAAACTGTATGGCTCCCCTCTGACAGGGCAGAATCTGCCTAGATAAGCTTTCAGTAGAGTGAAGAGCAAATGAAAAAGTCCTTCCTCTGCAGAAAGGCCAACAAACGGGAGCTGAGTGTGCTCCTTTCTTCTCCCCAGTCTCAGTCAGGATGCCATGCCTCCTTTTCCAGGAGGGAGGTAGTGCAGGGACAGAGAGAAGCTGGAAGCCTTCTTCCCGCTCTTTCTATTTCTGGGAATTGGAGTAAAAATCCCAGCCCTTCTACCAAAACATGAAGGGTTGAGGAGTACATTTCCCACAGATGTCATCATCATTATTATAACCACAGCCATAAGGACTAAACCCTCCCACAGACGATGCCCAGTCCCACCAACCCTGGTAGGGCAGCACTAATGTCACCCTCACTTTACAGGTGAGAAAAGGGAGACTTTGTGAGGTTCACTGACTTGTCCACATTTACCCACTTAATAAGCCAGCATTCAAATTCAACTCTGACCCTGAAAACCATTTCAACCACTTTGCTGTGCTGCCTTAAAATGGTGCAAGTAAACCCAAAGGTCTGATCTCTGTAAGAATTAGTTTTGAAAGAAATACTTTTTGGTCTGCAATTATAGGCTCTAAGATAGTTATCTACAAGTTAGTGCTTCTGATTCCCAGGGACAGGAAAGCCTTTCAGTGGCTTGGCCCTGTGTTAGGAGACGTCTCCAAGATGTCTGGCGGTTTTCCAGCTGCTACCACTGGGAGTGGAATGCTCCACTGCCTGATGCCACACTGGGCCAGCTGCCCCCAACCACTGCCGATGCGACCTTCAGAGCTGGAAAAAGAACCAAGGGCTGGAGACATTACCTGCAGTAGTAATGATATAAATCCTGTGTTCTCTTCATTTGGAAAGTCTCAGAGGCCAATAAGGAGCCCACAAAGCAGGAGCCACTGATGGTTCCTGGCTTCTGTTTCCTCCTTGGGCTCTCTTGCTATGTGATTTTGGGGGACCAATTCCCTATTCCATCACATTAAGCAAGAGGTACAGTAGGTAGCCTCTGAGGTGTTCCCAAGGATCCGCAACTCCTGGTTTTCATGCCTGGTGTAATTCCCTCCTCTGGAGTGTGGGCTGGACCTAGTAACTCACTTCTAAGAATAGAATACAGCAAAAGTGATGAGATGCCATACTCAAGATTAGGTCACGAAAAGACTGTGCCTTCTGTCTTGGACACACACCCTCTCCTGGCTCGCTGGCTCTAGATGAAGTCAGCTGCCGTGTTGTGAGCTGCTCCATGGAAAGGTCTGCTTAACAGGAAGTGACGTCTTCAGCCAGCAGCCCAGTTAGGAACTGAGGCCATCAACAGCCACGTAAGTGAGCATGGAAGCAGATGTTCTTCCAATGGAGCTTTGAGATGATGCAGCCCTGCCAACCCCTTGATTGCAACCTTGTGAGAGGTCTGAGTCAGAGGCTCCCAGCTAAGCCACCCCTGAGTTTTGGAACCACAGAAACCATGAGATAATAAACATTTGCTGTTTTAACTCACAAACTTATAGGATGATTTGTTCTGCAGCAACAGAGAGCGAATACAATAAAGAGAAAAGTCCATGGTTGAGCCCCAAATGGTGACCTCAAATTCTTCTGGCAGATTCTCCTTTTAATGTTCTTGTCCCTGTAATTATCTGTGGAGGAATACTGGAATTTTGTGGGTCCCTGATATGATGGTGAGCAAGGCTTTCTGAGCTGAGCACTTGAGATTTTCTTTTTTTTTTTTTAATTTTTGAATTTTCTTTTATTTATTTTTTAAAGAGCACATTCTTATTAGTCATCAATTTAATACACATCAGTATATACATGTCAATCCGAATCGCCCAATTCACACACCACCACCCGCACCCCCCCACTGCTTTCCCCCCTTGGTGTCCATACGTTTGTTTCCTACATCTGTGTCTCAATATCTGCCCTGCAAACTGGTTCAACTGTACCATTTTTCTAGGCTCCACATACATGCGTTAATACACAATATTTGTGTTTCTCTTTAGGACTTACGTCACTCTGTATAACAGTCTCTAGATCCATCCACGTCTCAACAAATGACCCAATTTCATTCCTTCTTATGGCTGAGTAATATTCCATTGTATATATGTACCAAAACTTCTTTATCCATTCGTCTGTCAATGGGCATTTAGGTTGCTTCCATGACCTGACTATTGTAAACAGTGCTGCAATAAACATTGGGGTGCATATGTCTTTTTGAATTATGGTTGTCTCTGGGTATATGCCCAGTAGTGGGATTGCTGGATCATACGGTAATTCTATTTTTAGTTCTTTAAGGAACCTCCATACTGTTCTCCATAGTGGCTGTATCAATTTACATTCCCACCAACAGTGCAAGAGGGATCCCTTTTCTCCACACCCTCTCCAGCATTTGTTGTTTGTAGATTTTCTGATGATGCCCATTCTAACTGGTGTGAGGTGATACCTCATTGTAGTTTTGATTTGCATTTCTCTAATAATTAATGATGTTGAGCAGCTTTTCATGTGCTTCTTGGCCCTCTGATGTGGGCTCCTTATTGGCCTTCATGGGAGTGTATGTCTTCTTTGGAGAAATGTCTATTTAGGTCTTCTGCCCATTTTTGGACTGAGTTGTTTGTTTTCTTAATATTGAGCTGCATAAGCTGTTTATATATTTTGGAGATTAATCCTTTGTCCACTGATTTGTTTGCAAATATTTTCTCCCATTCTGAGGGTTGTCTTTTCGTCTTGTTTATGGTTTCCTTTGCTGTGCAAAAGCTTTTAAGTTTCATTAGGTCCCATTTGTTTATTTTTGGTTTTATTTCCATTACGCTAGGAGGTGGATCAAAAAGGATCTTGCTGTGATTTATGTCAAAGAGTGTTCTTCCTATGTTTTCTTCTAAGAGTTTTATAGTGTCCGGGCTTATTTAGGTCTCTAATCCATTTTGAGTGTATTTTTGTGTATGGTGTTAGGGAGTGTTCTAATTTCATCCTTTTACATGTAGCTGTCCAGTTTTCCCAGTACCACTTACTGAAGAGGCTGTCTTTTCTCCATTGTATATCCTTGCCTCCTATGTCACAGATTAGTTGACCATAGGTGCGTGGGTTTATCTCCGGGCTTACTAACTTGTTCCATTGATCTATGTTTCTGTTTTTCTGCCAGTACCATATTGTCTTCATTACTGTACCTTTGCAGTATAGTCTGAAGTCAGGGAGTCTGATTCCTCCAGCTCCGTTTTTTTCACTCAAGACTGCTCTGGCTATTCAGGGTCTTTTGTGTCTCCATACAAATTTTCAGATTTTTTGTTCTACTTCTGTAAAAAATGCCATTGGTAATTTGATAGGGATAGCATTCAATCTGTAGATTGCTTTGGGTAGTATAGTCATTTTCACAATATTGATTCTTCCAATCCAAGAACAGGCTATATCTCTCCATCTGTTGGTATCATCTTTAATTTCTTTCAACAGTGTCTTACAGTTTTCTGCATACCGGTCTTTGGCCTCCCTAGGTAGGTTTATTCCTAGGTATTTTATTCTTTTTGTTGCAGTGGTAAATGGGAATGTTTCCCTAATTTCACTTATGGATTTTTCATCATTAGTGTATAGGAATGGAAGTGATTTCTGTGTATTAATTTTGTATCCTGCAACTTTATCAAATTCATTGATTAGCTCTAGTAGTTGTCTGGTGGCATCTTTAAGATTCTCTATGTATAGTATCATGGCATTGCAAACAGAGACAGTTTTACTTCCTCTTTTCCAATTGGTATTCCTTTTATTTCTTTTTCTTCTCTGATTGCCGTGGCTAGGACTTCCAAAACTATGTTGCATAATAGTGGTGAGAGTGGACATCCTTGTCTTGTTCCTGATCGTAAAGGAAATGCTTTCAGCTTTTCACCATTGAGAATGATGTTTGCTGTGGGTCTGTCATATACGGCCTTTATTATGTTGAAGTAGATTCCCTCTATGCCCACTTTCTGGAGAGTTTTTATCATAAACAGGAGTTGAATTTTGTCAAAAGCTTTTTCTGCATCTATTGAGATGATCATATGGTTTTTACTACTCAATTTGCTAATATGGTGTATCACATTGATTGATTTGCATATATTGAAGAATCCTTGCATCCCTGGGATAAATCCCACTTAATCATGGTGTATGAACCTTTTAATGTGTTGTTGGATTCGGTTTGCTAGTATTTTGTTGAGGATTTTTGCATTTGTATTCATCAGTGATTTTGTTCTGTAATTTTCTTTTTCTGTAGTATCTTTGCCTGGTTTTGGTATCAGAGTGATGGTGCCCTCAAGGAGTGAGTTTGGGAGTGTTCCTTCCTCCAAAATTTTTTGGAAGAGTTTGAGAAGGATGGGTGTTAGCTCTTCTCTAAATGTTTGATAGAATTCACCTGTGAAGCCATCTGGTCCTGGACTTTTGTTTGTTGGAAGATTTCTTTTTTTTTTTTTTTTTTTGCGGTACGCAGGCCTCTCAGTGTTGTGGCCTCTCCCGTTGGGAGCAACAGGCTCCAAACGCGCAGGCTCAGTGGCCATGGCTCACGGGCCCAGCCACTCCACGGCATGTGGGATCTGCCCGGACCGGGGCACGAACCCGTGTCCCCTGCATCAGCAGGCGGACTCTCAACCACTGCGCCACCAGGGAAGCCCTGCTGGAAGATTTTTAATCACAGTTTCAATTTCATTACTTGTGATTGGTCTGTTCATATTTTCTACTTCTTCCTGGTTCAGTCTTGGAAGGTTATAAATTTCTAAGAATGTGTCCATTTCTTCCAGGTTGTCAATTTTATTGGCATACAGTTGCCTGTAGTAGTCTCTTAGGATGCCTTGTATTTCTGTGGTGTCTGTTTTAACTTCTCTTTTTTCATTTCTAATTTTATTGATTTCAGTCCTCTCCCTCTTTTTCTTGATTAGTCTGGTTAATGGTTTATCCATTTTGTTTATCTTCTCAAACAACCAGCTTTTAGTTTTATTGATCTTTGCTACTGTCTTCTTTGTTTCTATTTCATTTATTTGTGCTCTGATCTTTATTTCTTTCTGCTAATTTTGGGGTTTGTTCTTCTTTATGTAGTTCCTTTAGGTGTAAGGTTAGATTGTTTATCTGAGATTTTTCTTATTTCTTGAGGTAGGCTTGTATCACTATAAACTTCCCTCTTAGAACTGCTTTTGCTGCATCCCACAGGGTTTGGATCATCATGTTTTCATTGTCATTTGTCTCTAGGTATTTTTTGATATCCTCTTTGATTTCTTCAGTGATCTCTTGGTTATTTAGTAACGTACTGTTTAGCCTCCATTTGTTTGTGTTTTTTACGTTTCTTTCCCTTAATGCATTCCTAATCTCATAGCTTTGTGGTCAGAAAAGATGCTTGATATGATTTCAATTTTCTTAAATTTACTGAGGCTTGATTTGTGACCCAAGATGTGATCTATCCTGGAGAACCTTCTGTGCCCACTTGCGAATAAAGTGTAATCTGCTGTTTCTGGATGGAATGTCCTATAAATAGCAGTTAAATCAATCTGGTCTATTGTGTCATTTAAAGCTTGTTTCCTTATTTATTTTCATTTGGGAAGATCTGTCCATTGGTGTAAGTAAGGTGTTAAAGTCCCCCACTATTATTGTGTAACTGTAAATTTCCTCTTTTATAGCTGTTAGCAGTTGCCTTATTTATTGAGGGGTTCCTATATTGTGTGCATACATATTTATAATTTCTTTGATTGATCCCTTGATCATTATGTAGTGTCCTTCCTTGTCTTTTGTAACATTCTTTATTTTAAAGTCTGTTTTATCTGATATGAGTATTGCTACTCCAGCTTTCTTTTGATTTCCATTTTCATGGAATATTTTTTTCAATCCTCTCACTTTCAGTCTGTATGTGTCCCTAGGTCTGAAGTGGGTCTTTTGTAGACAGCATAAATATGGGTCTTGTTTCTTTATCCATTCAGCGAGCCTGTGTCTTTTGGTTGGAGCGTTTAATCCGTTCACGTTTAAGGTAATTATTGATATGTATGTTCCTATGACCATTTTCTTAATTGTTTTGGGTTTGTTTTTGTAGGTCCTTTTCTTGTGTTTCCCATTTAGAGAATTTTGTTTAGCATTTGTTGTAGATCTCGTTTGGTGGTGCTGAATTCTTTTAGCTTTTGCTTTTCTGTAAAGCTTTTGATTTCTCCATCATATCTGAATGAGATCATGGCCAGGTAGAGTAATCTTGGTTGTAGGTTCTTCCCTTTCATCACTTAAAGTATATCATGCCACTCCCTTCTGGCTTGTAGAGTTTCTGCTGAGAAATCAGCTGTTAACCTTATGGGAGTTTCCTTGTATGTTATTTGTCGTTCTTCCTTTGCTGCTTTCAATAATTTTTCTTTGTCTTTAACTTTGATTGATTACTATGTGTCTCCCTAGGTAGTTTGATTACTATGTGTCTCGGCGTGTTTCTCCTTGGGTTTATCCTGTGTGGGACTCTCTGCGCTTCCTGGACATGGGTGGCTATTTCCTTTCCCATGTTAAGGAAGTTTTCGATTATAATCTCTGCAAATATTTTCTCTGGTCCTTTATCTCTCTCTTCTCCTTCTGGGACCCCTATAATGCGAATGTTGTTGTGTTAAATGTTGTCCCAGAGGTCTCTTAGGCTGTCTTCATTTCTTTTCATTCTTTTTTCTTTATTCCGTTATGTGGCAGTGAATTCCACCATTCTGTCTTCCAGATCACTTATCCGTTCTTCTGCCTCAGTTATTCTGCTATTGATTCCTTATAGTGTAGGTTTCATTTCAGTTATTGTATTGTTCATCTCTGCTGTTTTTTTGTTCTTTAATTCTTCTAAGTCTTTGTTAAACATTTCTTGCATCTTCTCAATCTTTGCCTCCATTCTTTTTCAGAGGTCCTGGATCATCTTCACTATCGTTATTCTGAATTCTTTTTCTGGAAGGTTGCCTATCTCCACTTCATTTAGTTGTTTTTCTGGGGTTTTATCTTGTTCCTTCATCTGGTACATAGCCTTTGCCTTTTCATCTTGTCTATCTTTCTGTGAATGTAGTTTCTGTTCCACAGGCTGCAGGATTGTAGTTCTTCTTGCTTCTGCTGTCTGCCCTCTGGTGGATGAGGCTATCTAAGAGGCTTGTGTAAGTTTCCTGATGGGAGGGAGTGGTGGTGGGTAGAGCTGACTGTTGTTCTGGTGGGCAGAGCTCAGTAAAACTTTATTTCCTTTGACTGCTGATGGGTGGGGCTGGGTACCCTACCTGTTGGTTGTTTGGCCTGAGGCAACCCAACACTGGAGCCTACCTGGGCTCTTTGGTGGGGCTAATGGCAGATTCTGTGAGGGCTCACGCCAAGGAGTACTTCCCAGAACTTCTGCTACCAGTGTCCTTGTCCCCACGGTGAGCTACAGCCACCCCCTGCCTCTGCAGGAAACCCTCCAACACTAGCAGGCAGGTCTGTATCAGTTTCCCCTGGGGTCACTGCTCCTTCCCCTGGGTCCCAATGCACACACTACTTTGTGTGTGCCTTCCAAGCGTGGAGTCTCTGTTTCCCCCAGTCCTTTTGAAGTCCTGCAATCAAATCCCACTAGACTTCAAAGTCTGATTCTCTAGGAATTCCTCCTCCCATTGCCAGACCCCCGGGTTGGGAAGCCTGACATGGGGCTCAGAACCTTCACTTCAGAGGATGGACTTCTGTGGTATAAGTGTTCTCCAGTCTGTGAGTCACCCACCCAGCAGTTATGGGATTTGGTTTTACTGTGATTGCACCCCTCCTACCATCTCATTTTGGCTTCTCCTTTGTCTTTGGATGTGGGGTATCTTTTTTGGTGAGTTCTAGTGTCTTCCTGTCGATGACTGTCCAGCAGCTAGTTGTGATTCTGGTGTTCTCACAAGAGGGAGTGAGAGCACGTCCTTCTACTCCTCCATCTTGTTTCCCATTTGAGATTTTTAAATATAAAGAGTTCTCCTTTCACTGCCCTTAATGCCCAGTACCTGCCTCTTTAAGAAGAGCAAATTAATGTCTTATACCATCATCTGCATATCTGAGGACCTCTATTAAATTATTATCTTTTGTGTGTGTGTGTTTCTGTTCTTCTTTAAACCTGTAAATCTATACAGAAACGTATATGTGATATATTTTCCTTATATACTGACACAAACTGTCAGCTCAATGATATGAATAAACAAACAGAATTGCATTAAAATGTACTGTATACTTAATAAAGATGTGTCTTTATTCACAGACTACAGAATTATTGTGCTAAATGTTAACTGCTCTAGCAGAAGAGGAATGAAAACTGGCTTTGCTTTACGAAATAGCAATGGAGCCAATTTGGAGCGCATATAACAATTTATTTCCTGACAGAATATGAAAGTAGAAATCACTGAGTTATTTTATCATTAAATAGTTAATCATTAAGAGTTATTTTCAGCATCTGTTACTTCCACATTATAATCGCCTCTCTATGGATTTTATTTTCTTCACATAAAAAATACTGTTTGCAGATAAATACTCCCTCTCTCCCATTTATTCAAACTCAATTCTCAAATTCTGAAAAGCTCATGACTACATTTGGCACTGGAAAAGAGAGAATAAGAAGCCTCTGTAAACTAACCCCACTATAAAAAGGCAATTAAGGGCTTCCCTGGTGGCGCAGTGGTTGAGAGTCCGCCTGCCGATGCAGAGGACACGGGTTCGTGCCCCGGTACGGGCAGATCCCACATGCCGCGGAGCAGCTGGGCCCGTGAGCCATGGCCGCTGAGCCTGCGCGTCCTTAACCTGTGCTCTGCAACGGGAGAGGCCACAACGGTGAGAGGCCCGCGTACCGCAAAAATAAAAAATAACAAAAAAAAGGTAATTAACCGGTCTTCAATGGTGGGTCACAGGGATGACCACCACTATGAATATAGTATATTCCTGTTCACACAAACACACACACACTCAATCCCTTCCCCAAAAGGGACTATATTTTTCTCAATTAATATATGAACAGTGATAAGGATCTGGATCTCAGGGCATGCTTGATTACTATGGTGATGCTGAAGACCTCCTGAAATGCAAATGATTTTCCAAAGCTGGACAAACTGTAGTGCCAAGAGTAGCACATTAACTTCCCCAGAGGAGAAAGCAGGTATAATACCCAGATTCATAAGGAAAATGAAGCAGTGACTTTCATGCTTTAGGGATCACATTTGCACATTCCAGAAACAAGCAGTGCGTACGAAACTGTGGCCAGATTGACCCTTCCCTTACAATGCTTCCACATGGTGCAATTTCAGTCTAATTAGAGCCATCTATGCAAATGAGATGGAAAAACAGACAGCCAGGTTACGATTAACAAGGAGGCAACGCAGTGCAGAGGCATGTTGTGCTTGCTTATGCACAGCTGCTGAATGAGGGGACTGGGACCAGGTGATCTATGAGGGTTTGTCACCTCGGCAATTCCTCTGTTTTTGCACACCAAGGACAACAAAATAGCAAAGCCTGGCCATCTCCAAGAGGACTTTGTAACCCCACAGAATGGGAACCCCTCACCGTTAGGCTGGCCTTGTCCACTTCGCTGCAGGCTCAAAGGGCTTACTAAAACCTAGGACCCAGCCCCTACATTCAAAGCACATGAACTGGGGGTCAAGAAGCTCATGAAGTCAGAGGTTGCGTGTTATAAGGGCCTACTTGGATTGTCCCAAAGTCTCCACAGAAGTTCCTGATTTTGTCCTGATCCTCTGCAACACTCCTTGGATCAGAATGGAATCTCTGGACAAGCCTAGGATAATATTATCATCACGTTGATGCACTTGAATCCTATCACTCCACATCCAGCCCCATTGGAAAGTTGTGGATAAAGGCCCAGAGCCCAGAGCCACATGCAAAAGAGCAAAATGGTTAAAGGGCTCTAGAATCAGAGGAACTGGGTTCAAATCCGAATCCACTCTTTGCTGTGTGACCTTGGGCAAGTAACTTAACTTCTCTAGGCTTTGGTTACCCCCAGTAAAATGGGGACACCAAGAGTACTTATTTCACAGGGTTTATATAGAATTAAGATAATGCTTCTGCAACACTTAGTAACATGTCCAGGACAAAATAAGTGTTCAACACATGTTTGCTAAGGAAAACAGAGACCCACCTGGAAATTATCTCTGCTCTCTGACAACAGATATTACTTTGATTGAAGAGAGAAGAAATACCCAGGTGTTACAAGGTTCCTAAAAAGAAGCCTGTTCTCAGTGTCTGCTCTGGAATCAGGCATGTCAAGGATTGTTCTGAATGCAAGAACAATGGCAAATTATAGTTGACAGTCAGCCTCTAAGACTGACTCCCAAACAAGAAAAGAACAAAGACCCCAACCTGTAGACTCTGGGCACTAGACCAGGCAGGGAAGGCATACATCCTTGGAGAAAGGAGAACCAGAGCAGTACCAGGGACACAGGATGGTGATTGGAGCTTTGAGTTTGATACCACAGTGTCACTGAACTTCTCTCTCTTCCCAGCTTAGCCTGACTTTGTATCAAGCATTAACTGTGGGTAAAATGCAAAGAGCATAACTTTAAAAGCACAGGATGAAATTAAGAGTGTGCTGACCAGATTTGGAAGCTTAAGAAAAAACATTTCAATACTTTTTAAATGAAAGCCCTTATCTCTGCCATCATGAGACAACCACTGGATAGAAAGCAGTCAGGACCAAGCTAAGACAACCAAGTCATCCAGGGTGATGTCAAGAGGGATGACAGCATGCCCCCACGATTAGGGGAAAAACAGCAGGGAGACTGCAGTGGAGGAGATGGAACAGACTGAGGAGGGAAACCTCTGCAAGTAGAAGGTCACAATAATACTTGAGTGAACAGCTCAATTTGATGTTCACAACAAGCTATGAGTTAGAGCTGGTATTTTTCCATTTTGCAGACGTGAAATCAGGGATTCATGGGGAAAAATTGCCTAAAGTTACATCACTAGAAAACAGAAAACCTGGAAATCAAATCTAGATCTTTTGAGTACATGCCTCTTTCTGTCATTTGCAAGTGCTCAGTAGACGGAATTTAATATACCTACAATGTGTCTACAATGATGCAATGGTATCGTCTTCATTATTTTTACTATTATCACTAATATTACATCATAAGATCTTTTAGATGAACGAAATATGTGTGAGCTCTGTCTTCCAGGAGCATGTCATTTAGTAAATAAGGTAAGTACACAAATAACTCTCTCCTGGAACCTAAATGAGGTTGGCTTGAGCCACCTTCCAAGGTTTAACTCTGCACCCAAGATTTCTGTCACTTTCAGTGGGTCATTGATGTGGTCATGCCTGGCTCCAGGCTCTTGCTTTGCCTCCTAAGCTGGCTCAGTTTGGTACCACTGCAACAGAGACATGAAACTCAGCCCTTTCTGATATTTTCACACAAACGTACATGACCACACACCAAAAAGATTTCTGGTTATAGTTTAATTTACCGTGGGTTTACAAAGGAGAGGTTAACACCTCGTGGTGCATTCCACTTCAAACCAAATTGTAGGTTCAGGTTAGACATTAGATTTCTCTGTTAATATACCTTTAGCTAACCAAGCATCTAAGAACTTCAACTAGCCACTTCACCCCCGAGTAAACCCAGCCACAGTACATGTCTGCTTGGCTTCTAACTGCACACAAAACCCCTCTCACTTCTCTGTCCTCTCTCTCCTTCCATTTTTCTTCTCAAAAGCTCAAAGACGTTCATCTCATTGTCTCCTTCAAAAGAGTATACCCATCACCTTTGTTCTCCTGGCTCCCCCTGAAACCAGCACCATTTTCTTCCTACATGTACCTTATCTATATATCAGTGTGTTTACCTCCCTAAGGGTTATTTCAGTGCCAGCTGTTAAAGTAATCCACTAAATACCTTGCTACAGCTGTATTATTACAAGGTTGTTGTGATAAGCCCAAGAAGATAAAATAGAGTTTTTAGATAGAAAGAACAGGATTACTTCCAGTTACAGATACTGATGAAATCTTAAGTGAGGAGGTTGGATTTTAAAAGGGCATTCCAGGCAAAGGGGACAGCATGGGCAAAGAAGAGGTACAGGTATATGTCAGCAGAAAATGCTTGTTTCAGGACCCAGAACTAAAGGGATAGAAATGAGAAAAAAGATTGGGAAAGCACACTGAAGCCAGAATGTGGAGGCTGGAAGAGATCTTGGATCCATTCTATAGGAAACGAGAAGCTATCTTTGAGCAGGAAATTATTTTACAACCTCAGTGTAGAGAAAAGAAATATAGAAGATCATTTATCAGCACATAAATAACTCTCCACACTAGCAACAAATGTGTATTCAGAACAAAAGAAGACCGCAGAGTTCAGGTTCAACATTTCTCCAGACCATTTCTTTGACCCTTTAGGAAGCTCCTTAACTGTGATGTGACCAGGAGGTGCGAAGCAGGGGGAAGAGGATGGCTCTCTTGTGTCTGCTGTGTTGTCTGTCACTCATTTTGATTATCTACTAATTAAGATTTTGCAGTTGATAGTTTTCCTCTGTTTTAAAATAGAATAGGGGATCTCACCCCTGTGACACTCCCAACTGTGAATAGACTTTGACCAAGAACAGCCAGTTGTGAAGGTGTCTTAGGAAGAATATTTAGGGAGGGAGGGCAGTCTGGCTATTTGTACACAGACCAGATGGGACATATTTGGGATTAAACCTGGTTCTGCTATTTACTAGCCATGTGACCTCGAGCAAGTCAATTAAACTCTCTGGGAGGACCAAACAAAATAAACTTGTAGCCCAGATTAAGTGTGTGAGCCTCTGGCAAACAGATTCAAAGAGATTATGTATGGAAAGTAGCTGGTGCATATTAAATGATCGATAAATAAAAGCTATCATCATCACCATCATCATTTTATTCTTCTTACTCCAGGATGCTGGGGAGTTGTGCTAAAATGCAATGTCTGGCTCTCTCCGACTGTGCTCTCCTGGGCACCAGGGTCCTTACATAAACCACCTTAGCGTGCTGCCTCATCCTGGCCTTGTCAATGAAGAGATATGGCTGACCCCACCTCTGCTGAACTTTCCCTGGCAGCATGACCCTTCTGTCCGGCCACCACTTCATGCCTGCCTCCTTCCTCTACACACCCTATTCATACTCAACTGCAAATTTTACTGAAAAGGCCTCTGCCTTCTCTCTGCTTAGCCAAACCCAATTCTGCTGCAAACATGAACAGGGCCAGGTACTGGAAGGAAGAGTTAAATAAATGGGACCCAGGCCTATCCTCAAGGGGCCTGCAAATTGGCAATGACAGTGTCTTATTCATCTTTTGGCCTCTAAATCCTGACACAAAGTAAGAACCCTATGATTGTTGTTATTATTGTTGCTGGCTGTTTTTGTCATTGTTTTTGTTATTATTTAAATGCTTGTTAAATGTAACTAGTAAATTAGTATGCTAACTTCAGTACAACTTTACCTCCAATATGGAACTTTTATAACACTGGAGCATAATAAAAAGGGTAAAGCAGATAAGCAAAGTATAAACTAAACATGGCTTTAAATAGACTTTTACTGGTATATTTTAGAGGCACTATTTGATTAGGAAGTACTGTAGCTAATGAGCCAAATATTAGAATCAGTACAGTAAGCTTATTGGAGCCAAATATCAGAGATAATGTAAGAAGTGGGGGAACCAGATCAAATATTTAAAACAGTCAAATAAATCCATAAAATAAAAAATATTAAATAAATAAATCCATAAAATAGAGATATTTTATAACTGCACCTTCATTTTGCTTCTCACACACCAAAAGGTACTGTTTCTCACTATTTCTTTAGCTGAGTACAGGTGCTGTGGACTTACACAAGACTGGATACTGAGACAATTCTCCAGTTCTGATTAGAATGATCTC
Source organism: Phocoena sinus (assembly GCF_008692025.1). Lineage (NCBI taxonomy): Eukaryota > Metazoa > Chordata > Mammalia > Artiodactyla > Phocoenidae > Phocoena > Phocoena sinus. The sequence goes on along the minus strand of NC_045772.1, from coordinate 28,038,095 downwards.
TCTGTGCTGCTCAGACCTTCACATGATATAAAATTCTTTTAAAAAGGGTCAAAGACAAAGCCACCAGAAAAAATGTTCCCATTAAGTTCTTTGATGTCACAGATAATGGTTATAAGGTCCTTGGATGTCTTGTCTTGACCTGAAATGTCAAGGTAAAAATGAGGATTCCTGAAATGTTAATCTATGAAGGAACAAGTCACAAAATATAAATGGTGGTGTCATCCTCCTGGCATTACTTTGAGTGGCTTCATAACAAGGGCTTGGTCAGTAATGATCTTTGGAAAGAACGCTGAACCCAGATTTTAATTTCAGCATCACACTAGAAGCTAAATTACCTTGGGCAAATCATTTACTCTCTGGGCTTTGTTTCTGTGCCTGAAAAATGAAGGGATTCACCCTGGTGACTCTGTACCTTCCTCCCAGTTTTTGATTCTCTGCTGCCTGTGGAGCCTAAGAAGTTCATTCCCCTGAGAAGCTTGCTCCAGGAGGAACAGATATTGTCACCATTTGTATTTTCTGTGACTTTCCCTTTGTTCTCTGCTAGCTGGAAATTTCTGAGACTGATTTTGCTGCAGGCAAAACCATGGGAAAGGAAGGAAGCACTCACAGGAGTTTTGACCAAGGGCACCTAGAAGCTAAAAAAAACTAAAATGTGAGAAAATATATATAATGAGCCCAAGATAACACAGTCATGGACCTTCTAATGAGGCAATTGTGTCTGAAAAACATTTAAGTAAAAACACACTTAGAACCAAGGAAAACACGCAGGAACAATGCATGAAGGATGCTTCCATGTCCCTCATCTCTGGGTGATACTAATATCAGGAAAGATATAGCTACAACTAAAACTTAACACAACTTAGCAAATCTAGCCTTACTCTATGAAAACCCTGAATTAAAACTGCTTTTAAATCTTTCCTACACACTAAAAAATACATGGTTCTGCTGATGAGAAACTATGAAGAAGTCAAATTAGTGCTTAAATATTGGGACTTAAACACTTTAAAATTTAACCACATATTGAATAGCAAGAGTTCATTTGAAATAATACCAGAAATAAATTATATGAAGGATTTTTCCTGATAAATGTCAAGACATTATTCACATGTTCTTCACAGTATGGCTTTAAATGAGAGTTTAATATGGTAGTTTATGGACATACGTACATCTGCTTTTCAGTGCAGATAAATTTGTTTTGTATAACAAGGCACCATTATGATGCCTTCTGATTTATAACATCCCATGTCCTTTTTTTGATAATATTTATCATATAATGATTAAGAAGAAAAGAAGTCAGATAAAGCTGGTTTGAATTACAGCTCTGCCACTTATTAGCTGAGAACTGAGTGACTTTGTTCATACTTTACCTCTTGGAGCTTCAGTTTCTACATCTGTAAAACAAGGATGTAATGATGCCCTCCTCATGGAGTTTTTGAGAAAGGGCTTAGACCCTAAAATATAGGACATGCTCAACTGTTTTTATCTTGTAGATTTGTAACTTGCATGTACATGGTCCTGGGAGATTAAAAAATAAGTGCCAAAAGGTTGTTTGCATGTCCATTTATTTGTGAGTTCCAAATGACTTAGGGTGTTTAAGCATGTTGGCTCTGTATGAATTCAGAGTAGAGGTGGTTAGGGGAAGCTGCTATGAACTACTGGGGCCAAGACATCCCTTTCATCCAGGTAGGAGACAGTAATAGCAGCAAGCCATCATTCCAGCTGCAACACTAGGAAAAAATGAAAAGACCTTCCTGTGTGAACTGAGACTGTTAGCTATTTTCTTCCCTGAGGACATTAGCTCAATCTGGTATGAGCCGAGGACTAGCTTGACATAGGCAAAGGGACACTGTTAGTGGCGAGAAAAGTCAGCCCAGCTTTTGATAGTCACGTGAGTTGGCATAACAGATGAAATCCAAAACAGCCCCAAATACATGATCATTTTTCCCATAAGGCATTTGCCAAGTGCAGAGGCAGCAGGAGGCAGAGGTGGGGTAGAAATACTGAATGAAATCCCCATACCACAATTCTTAGGCAACAAAATTCCACTAGAATGAGTGCTCTGTAACAAGCATACCATAGATCTCATCCTTGAGACATCTGAAAACAGAAGACAGAATTTAACCAAAGCTGCTACCCAACCCTAACTAACACAGATAAAATCTGATTAGATTGGGGTGATTAACACATCAATCTAGCTGCCAGAGGAAAAGACAGATACTCCCTGTCAAAAATAATATTGCTTCTTTTATATACAACGCATGTGTGACACCCAATCAAACATTACAAGGCATGCGAACAGGCATGAAAAAAGTGGCTAGTAACCAAGAGAAAAAAGAGACAATAGAATCAGGCTTGCATATGGCCCAGATATTAGAGTTAGGAGACAAAAACTTTAAAATAACATAATAAATCTAATAAATGTGTTCATGAAAATGGAAGAAAGATGAGGAAAAGATAACACAGAATTACATCTATTAAAAAAATAAAAAATGGAATTTCTACAACTGAACAAATACCTGAAATTAAGTACTCATGAGTGGGTCTGACGACAGACCAGAAGTTGAAGAGAGTGTTAATGAAATCAAAGATAGGTCAATTAAAATTTTCTAAAATGGAGAGAGACCTTCAAGATGGTGGAGGAGTAAGATGTGGACATCACCCTCCTCCCCACAAATACATCAGAAATACATCTACATGTGGAACAACTGCTACAGAACACCTACTGAACACTGGCAGAAGACCTCAGACCTCCCAAAAGGCAAGAAACTCCCCACGTACCTGGGTAGGGCAAAAGAAAAGAGAAATAACAGAGACAAAAGAATAGGGATGGGACCTGCACCTCTGGGAGGGAGCTGTGAAGGAGCAAAAGTTTCCACACACTAGGAAGCCCCTTCACTGCTGGAGACAGGGGATTGGGCGGTGGGGAAGCTTCAGACCCATGGAGGAGATGGCAGCAACAGGGGTGCAGAGGGCAAAGCGGAGAGATTCCCACACAGAGGATCGGTGCCGACCAGCACTCATCAGCCCAAGAGGCTTGTCTGCTTACCCACCAGGGCGGGCGGGGCTGGAATCTGAGGCTCAGGCTTCAGAGGTCAGATCCAGGGAAAGGACTTGGGTTGGCTGTGTGAACACAGCATGAAGGGGGCTAGTGTGCCATAGCTAGACGGGAGGGAGTCCGGGAAAAAGTCTGGAGCTGCCTAAGAGTCAAGAGATGATCGTTTCTGGGTGCGCAACGAGAGGGGATTCAGGGCACCACCTAATCAAGCTCCAGAGACGGGCGCGAGCTGCAGCTATCGGCGCGGACACCAGAGACAGGCAGGAAACGCTAAGGCTGCTGCTGAAGCCACCAAGAAACCTGTGTGCATGCGCAGGTCACTATCCACATCTCCCCTCCAGGGAGGCTGTGCAGCCCGCCACTGCCAGGGTCCTGTAATACAGGGACAACTTCCCCGGGAGAACACATGGCGCACCTCAGGCTGTTGCAATATCATGCTGGCCTCTGCAGCCGCAGGCTCGCCCTACACTCTGTACCCCTCCCTCCCCCCAACCTGAGTGAGCCAGAGCCCCCTAATCAGCTGCTACTTTAACCCTGTCCTCTCTGAGCGAAGAAGAGACGCCCTCAGGCGACCTACACACAGAGGTGGGGCCAAATATAAAGCTGAACCCCAGGAGCTGTGCGAACAAAGAAGAGAAAGGGAAATCTCTCCCAGCAGCCTCAGGAGCAGCAAATTAAATCTCCACAATCAACTCGATGTACCACGCATATGTGCAATACCTGAAGAGACAATGAATCATCCCAAAATTGAGGCAGTGGACTTCGGGAGCAGCGATATACATATTTTTTTCCTTTTACTCTTTTTGTGAGTGTGTACGTTATGCTTCTTTGTGTGATTTTGCCTGCATAACTTCACTTTTACCATATGTCCTGGGGTGCTGTCTGTCCATTTTGTTTGCTTTGTTTTCCTTTTTTTAGTATAGTTTTTAGCACTTGTTATCATTGGTGGATTTTTTTTTTTGGTTTGGTTGCTCTATTCTTTTTTTTTCTTTTTTTATACTTTAAATTGTTTTAAAATTTTTTAATAATTATTTTTTATTTTAATAACTTTATTTTATTTTACTTTTCTTTCTTTCTTTTTTCTCCCTTTTCTTCTGAGCCACGTGGCTGACAGGGTCTTGGTCTCTGAGGTGGGAGAGCTGAGTTTAGGACATTGGTCCACCAGACACCTCCCGGCTCAACATAATATCAAACGGCAAAAGCTCTCCCAGAGATCTCCACCTCAACGTTAAGACCCAGCTCCATTCAACAACCAGCAACCTACAGTGCTGGACACCCTACGCCAAACAACTAGGAAGACAGGAACACAACCCCACCCATTAGCAGAGAGGCTGCCTAAAATAATGTCACAGACACCCCAAACCACACCACCGGATGTGGTCCTGCCCATCAGAAAGACAAGATCCAGCCTCATCAACCAGAACACAGGCACCAGTCCCCTCCACCAGGAAGCCTACAAAACCCACTAAACCAACCTTAGCCACTGGGGGCAGACACCAAAAACAATGGGAACTACGAACCTGCAGACTGAGAAAAGGAGACCCCAAACACAGTAAGTTAAGCAAAATGAGAAGACAGAGAGATATGCAACAAATGAAGACGCAAAGTAAAAACCCACCAGACCAAACAAATGAAGAGGAAATACGCAGCCTACCTGAAAAAGAACTCAGGGTAATGATAGCAAAGATGATTCAAAATCTTGGAAATAGAATGGAGAAAATACAAGATACATTTAACAAGGACCTAGAAGAACTAAAGAGCAAACAAACAATCATAAACAACACAATAAATGAAATTAAAAATTCTCTAGAAGGAATCAATAGCAGAATAACTGAGGCAGAAGAACGGATAAGTGACCTGGAAGATAAAATATGGGAAATAACTACTGCAGAGCAGAATAAAGAAAAAAGAATGAAAAGAATTGAGGACAGTCTCAGAGACCCCTGGGACAACATTAAATGTACCAACATTCGAATTATAGGGGTCCCATAAGAAGAAGAGAAAAAGAAAGGGACTGAAAAAATTTGAAGAGATTATATAGATGACAACTTCCCTCATATGCGAAAGGAAATAGTCAGTCAGGTCCAGGAAGTGCAGAGTGTCCCATACAAGATAAACCCAAGGAGAAACATGCCAAGACACATATTAATCAAACTATCAAAATTAAATACAAAGAAAAAATATTAAAAGCAGTAAGGGAAAAGCAAAAAATTAACATACAAGGGAATCCCTATAATGTGAACAGCTGATCTTTCAGCAGAAACTCTGCAAGCCAGAAGAGAGTGGCAGGACATATTTAAAGTGATGACAGGAAAAACCTACAACCAAGATTACTCTACCCAGCAAGGATCTCATACAGATTCGACGGAGAAATTAAAACCTTTACAGACAAGCAAAAACTAAAAGAATTCAGCACCACCAAACCACATTTAAAACAAATGCTAAAGAACCTTCCCTAGGAAGGAAACACAAGAGAAGGAAAAGACCTACAATAACAAACCCAAAACAATTAAGAAAATGGTGATAGGAACATACATATCAATGGTTACCTTAAATGTAAATGGATTAAATGCTCCAACCAAAAGACACAGACTGGCTGAAGGGATATAAAAACAAGATCCATATATATGCTGTCTACAAGAGACCCACTTCAGACCTAGGGACACATACAGACTGAAAGTGAGGGGATGGAAAAAGATATTCCATGAAAATGGAAATCAAAAGAACGCTGGAGTAGCGATTCTCATATCAGACAAAATAGACTTTAAAATAAACACTATTACAAGAGACAAAGAAGGACACTACATAATGATCAAGGGATCAATCCAAGAAGAAGATACAACAATTGTAAATATTTATGCACCCAACACAGGAGCACCTCAATACATAAGGCAAATGCTAGAAGCCATAAAAGGGGAAATCGACAGAAACAAAATCATAGTAGCGGACTTTAACACCCCACTTTCACCAACGGACAGATCATCCACAATTAAAATAAATAAGGAAACACAAGCTTTAAATGATACATTAAACAAGATGGGCTTAATTGATATTTATAGGACATTCCATCCAAAAACAACAGAATACACTTTCTTCTCAAGTGCTCATGGCACATTCTCCAGGTTAGATCATATCTTGGGTTACAAATCAAGCCTTGGTAAATTTAAGAAAATTGAAAGTGAATCAGGTATCTTTTCCAACCACAATGCTATGACACTAGATATCAGTTACAAGAAAACATCTATAAAAAATACAAACACATTGAGGCTAAACAATACACTACTAAATAACAAAGATATCACTGAAGAAATCAAAAAGGAAATCAAAAAATACCTAGAAACAAATGACAATGAAAACATGACAACCCAAAACTTATGGGATGCAGCAAAAGCAGTTCTAAGAGGGAAGTTTATAGGAATACAAGCCTACCTCAAGAAACAAGAAACATCTCAAATCAACAACCTAATCTTACACCTAAAGCAATTAGAGAATGAAGGACAAAAAAATCCCAAAGGTGGCAGAAGGAAAAAATCATAAAGATTAGATCAGAAACAAATGAAAAGAAATGAAGGAAACTATAGCAAAGATCAATAAAACTAAAAGCTGGTTCTTTGAGAAGATAAACAAAATTGATCAACCATTAGCCGGACTCATCAAGAAAAAAAGGGAGAAGACTCTAATCAATAGAATTAGAAATGAAAAAGTAGAAGTAACAACTGACACTGGAGAAATATAAAGGATCATGAGAGACTACTACAAGCAACTATATGCCAATAAAATGGACAACCTGGAAGAAATGGACAAATTTTTAGAAAAGCACAACCTTCCTAGATTGAACCAGGAAGAAAAAGAAAATAGGAATGGACCAACCACAAGCACTGAAATGGAGACTGTGATTACAAATCTTCCAACAAACAAAAGCCCAGGACCAGATGGCATCACAGGTGAATTCTATCAAACATTTAGAGAAGAGCTAACACCTATCCTTCTCAAACTCTTCCAAAATATAGCAGAGTGAGGAACACTCCCAAACTCATTCTACAAGACCACCATCACCGTGATACCAAAACCAGACAAAAATGTGACAAAAAAAGAAAACTACAGGCCAATATCATTGATGAATATAGATGTACAAATCCTCAACAAAATACTAGCAACCAGAATCCAGCAGCACATTAAAAGGATCATACACCATGATAAAGTGGGATTTATCCCAGGAATGCAAGGATTCTTCAATATACGCAAATCCATCAATGTGATACACCATATTCACAAACTGAAGGATAAAAACCATATGATAATCTCAAAACATGCAGAAAAAGCTTTCAACAAAATTCAACAACAATTTATGATAAAAACCCTCCAGAAAGTAGGCATAGAGGGAACCTACCTCAACATGATAAAGGCCATATATGACAAACCCACAGCCAACATCGTTCTCCATGGTGAAAAACTGAAACCGTTTCCACTAAGATCAGGAAAAAGACAAGGTTGCCCACTCTCACCACTATTATTCAACATAGTTTTGGAAGTTTTAGCCACAGCAATCAGAGAAGAAAAAGAAATAAAAGGAATCCAAATAGGAAAAGAAGAAGTAAAGCTGTCACTGTTTGCAGATGACATGATACTATACATAGAGAATCCTAAAGACCCTACCAGAAAACTACTAGAGCTAATCAATGAATTTGGTAAAGTAGCAGGATACAAAATTAATGCACAGAAATCTCTTGCATTCCTATACACTAATGATGAGAAATCTGAAAGAGAAATTAAGGAAACACTCCCATTTACCACTGCAACAAAAAGAATAAAATACTTAGGAATAAACCTACCTAAGGAGACAAAAGACCTGTATGCAGAAAACTATAAGACACTGATGAAAGAAATTAAAGATGATACAAACAGATGGAGAGATATACCATGTTCTTGGAATGAAGAATCAACACTGTGAAAATGACTATACTACCCAAAGCAATCTACAGATTCAATGCCATCCCTATCAAACTACCAATGGAATTTTTCACAGAACTAGAGCAAAAAATTTCACAACTTGTATGGAAAAACAAAAGACCCCGAATAGCCAAAGCAATCTTAAGAAAGAAAAATGGAGCTGAAGGAATTAGACTCCCTGACTTCAGACTATACTACAAAGCTACAGTAATCAAGACAGTATGGTACTGGCACAAAAAGAAAAAAAAATGATCAATGGAACAGGATAGAAAGCTCAGAGATAACCCCACGCACATACGGTCACCTTATTTTTGATAAAGGAGGCAAGAATATACAATGGAGAAGAGACAGCCTCTTCAATAAGTGGTGCTGGGAAAACTAGAGGGCTACATGTAAAAGAATGAAATTAGAACACTCCCTAATACCATACACAAAACTAAACTCAAAATAGATTAAAGACCTAAACGTAAGGCCAGACACTATAAAATTCTTAGAGGAAAACATAGGCAGAACACTCTATGACATAAATCACAGCAAGATCCTTTTTGACCCACCTTCTAGAGAAATGGAAATAAAAACAAAAAATAAACAAGTGGGACCTAATGAAACTTAAAAGCTTTTGCACAGCAAAGGAAACCAAAACAACACAAAAAGACAACCCTCAGAATGGGAGAAAATATTTGCAAATCAAGCAACTGACAGAGGATTAATCTCCAAAATTTACAAGCAGCTCATGCAGCTCACTATCAAAAAAACAAACAACCCAATCCAAAAATGAGCAGAAGACCTAAATAGACATTTCTCCATAGAAGATATACAGATTGCCAACAAACACATGAAAGAACGCTCAACATCACTAATTATAGAGAAATGCAAATCAAAACTACAATGAGGTATCACCTCACACCAGTCAGAATGGCCATCATCAAAGACTCTACAAACAATAAATGCTGGAGAGGGTGTGGAGAAAAGGGAACCCTCTTGCACTGTTGGTGGGAATGTAAGTTGATACAGCCACTATGGAGAACAGTACAGAGATTCCTTAAAAATCTAAAAATAGAACTACCATATGACCCAGCAATCCCACTACTGGGCGTATGACCTGAGAAAACCATAATTCAAAAAGAGTCATGTACCACAATGTTCATTGCAGCACTATTTACAATAGCCAGGAAATGGAAGTAACCTAAGTGTCTATCAACATATGAATGGATGGAGAAGATGTGGCACATATATACAGTGGAATATTACTCAGCCATAAAAAGAAACGAAATTGAGTTATTTGTAGTGAGGTGGATGGACTTAGAGTCTGTCATACAGAGTGAAGTAAGTCAGAAAGAGAAAAACAAATACCATATGCTAACACATATATACTGAATCTAAAAAAAAAAATTTTTTTTTAAATGGTTCTGAAGAACCTAGGGCCAGGACAGGAATAAAGACTCAGACATAGAGAATGGTCTTGAGGAGACGGGGAGGGGTAAGGGTAAGGTGGGACGAAGTGAGAGAGTGGCATGGACTTACATATACTAACAAATGTAAAATGGATAGCTGGTGAGAAGCAGCCGCATAGCACAGGGAGATCAGCTTGGTGCTTTGTGTCCACCTAGAGGGGTGGGATAGGGAAGGTGGGAGGGAGATACAAGAGGGAGGAGATATGGGGATATATGTATATGTATAGCTGATTCACTTTGTTATAAAGCAGAAACTAACACACCATTGTAAAGGAATTATACTCCAATAAAGATGTTAAAAAAAATTTTTTTTTTTCTATCATGGGACTTCCCTGACGATCCAGTGGTTAAGAGTCTGCACTTCCACTGCAGGGGGCATGGGTTTGATCCCTGATTGGAGAACTGAGATCTTTCATGTTACATGCTCTGTGGCAAAAAAAAAAAAAAAAAAAAAAAAATTCCAAAATGAAGCCCTAAAGTTAAAAAAAGAGGGGGGGGGAGACGGAAATAACAGTATATAACAGACATGTGGGACATAATCAAAACATACATAATTGGAGTCTGAGAAGGATGGGTGAGAGAGAGAGAGAAAATGGAATAAAGCAATACTGGCAACAGATGATCACAGAATTTCCTGATTCTTCTCCTTTGTTAATGTTGTTAATTTCATGAAATATATTCATTATTAATGTTAAAAAAACCTTGTATTCTTAGAATAAATAAGCCCCATTGCAGTGCATCAGCAGCTCCCCAGTCACCTTAGCTCAGCTCCTTCTCCTGACTACTCTTTCCCTTCTTAGTGACATCAACACACTGGGGTCGCCATCTTTTGGCTGTGTCCCAATCTGGAGGCCCTGATCTTCCAATGGGGACTTCCTCTGTGCTATTACCACTCGTCTTAAGAACCTGAGGACCAGGAGATGAGTCACACCCACAGGTATCCTTTGTATATAAGTTTCTTGTTATTGTTACTGCTCTAGGACCTGGCCTTTTGAATACCTACAAAGCAGCCCGTCATTTTTTTTGGAGAGCCCTAAGTGTTACAAGTTTTTATTTATTTAGGGCTAAAATTTGTGTCTAAATCACAATCTAATTCTGGGATGAAGTCATTTATAATAAGTCTACTACTATAAATTCCTCACAACAATTCTTTAAGCACAGGAAGATAGTTCTCATATGCCCTCAGCTAAATTTATACAAGTTAAATCTCTCTGTTTCTCTTGACTATATCTTACTTCTGTATCAATTGGGACTCTTTTGGTTACCTGTGATAGAAACCCAGCTAACACTGGCTTTAAAAGGGAGAATATATTACCTAGCTGGGAAATGTAAGGGATTAAATGTAAGGGATTAAAACTGGCTTCAGGGATCCATAAGTTTTATTTTCCTTGAGTGACTTGACTTGGGGAAGGTCTCTCACATGAAAGCAAATATGGTCATGAGGAAATCCCAGCTGACATCATCTTCAAGGCATGTGACTGAAGAGCAGGGAGCACCTGCTTCTTTGAACTACAGCAAAAGTCTTGATTGACCTGGACTGTAACAGCTGTCAACTCCTAACCAATCACATGCAGCCAGGGTGATAAAAGTTTTTGGACTGACCAAGTTTCGTTCTGTGTTGAGGGGAAGGCAGAAGGAAAATCAGCCCCACACCAGCCAAAGGAAAAAAGATCCAACCACCAGGAGGAGGAAGAGAAGAAAATCACTCTCGTCTGGTAATGTCCTGCTACAAATTGGGAGACAGTGATATCAATAGAGGCATGATTACATTAAAATATGCAAAGTGGCAGGTAAACTTGTGAAATAACAATATCTAGATACAGAAATAGAGACAGAGACATATCTGCCCCCAGTTCCTGACACAGAACTCCTGAAACTCATAATTTCCTAAGCACCAGGGGTGCTCAGAGCATCTTTTGTTCTAATATTTGGTCTTTGACCCCAGTTCCTGACACAGAACTCCTAAATCTCTTGGAATTTCCTGAGTGACAAGAGTGTCATTTCTTCTAATGAGGTGACTCTTGGTCATGACCTAGTCACCTTCCCAAAGGCCTCACCTCCTAATACCATCACCACTGGAAGTTAGGATTCAACATAGGAAAGGGGGGCGGGGGGCACATCAGACCACAGCAAGACTTAACTTTACCTGTAATATCTTCCCACAGGGCAACATATTTCTATATTAATTATGTGCATCCAAAATATATAAATCTAAATATATCTATGAGCATGTATACACACACTTTAAAATGTCTATAAGAAAACAGCCAAAATATTAGCATTTAGAAAGTGAGCACATGAGAAACTTTTTTCTGTTTTGTATGATTTTTAAACATTTTTAATATCTAAAATTAAAGAAAAACTTAAATCACTTTCAGTGTATATCCCAGTCATATACCATCTTCTTGGATTTCTTTCATCACTCTCATCAGCGAATGGGTTGTCTTGTGTAATTTTGATTCATTTGTCTATTCTACTGGCCACACTATCTATCACTGTGGCATCCGCAAATGTGATAAACAGGACTTCTATTCCATCATACAAACATTGATAAAAACGTTGATCAACACAGACCAAAAGCAGGAACTTGTGGCCCCCCACTATAGCCTGTCATCCACATGAGCCCTTTTGGGGTACAACTGATCCCCATTAACCTACCTGAACTCCAATTTAGCCCACACTTCCCCATCTTGCCCGGAAAGAAAGCAGGAGAATCTCTGTCACAAACAGTATTAAAGTATACTCTACATATTTTTAAAATTCTCCTTATCTATGAAAAGCAGAAAATAAGAATAGAAAGCACTGATTTGTTTTCAGTCAGGCCCTATGGACCCCTGAAACCTTTCCTGAGTTAATTTGTTTGACCCTGTGAGATGCTGAGTCTTTAATCACCCACAAAGGGCACTCCTAGGGTTAAACAAAATGCATAGCCACCGAATACAGCAACCTCTGACAGAGAAATAAAACCGATTAATTGGGAGTGACTATTTAACTTTCTAATATGATATAATCAGCCTTGTGCACTGATTATTCCCCAATAAATGCACTCACTAGGCTATTCCACACATACATGAATTCCAGGTTACATAGTCCCGTGGACAATATACCTGAGAAGTATTTCTGCATGCAAAGACAATAAAATCAGGTAAAGTGCTTTTTTGGTCATAAAAGTTTAAAGATGACTCTGAGGAACGGGACAAAAGGCAGAGGAGGGGTTTGTCACCGGCAAAGCCCATTAAAAATTCCTGGGAGATAAAAATAGAATCTGGGCAATAAAGTAAAGTCTAACCTTTAAAAAAAAAAGAACCTCTTTATATAATAGGTGGTACAGGAAGTAGCATATATTTCATTTTGAAAAAGCTTTACATCCATATATAATGTGACAGTAATATGACCCATCTCACAGAGTTCCTTTGCTTGAGAACAATTTCACAAATGTCATTTGAGAAAATTAGATCCATCTTCCTTCCATTTAGAAATAATTCTGGCTTATGTAACAAACCATGTTTTCTACTGTCCTCAGGAACATTTTTCAGAAGAGCAGAAGGTTTATGCTTCTCTGTTTCTAGGGCTCCTGCTGCTTCTGCTTATTCACCACCTGAAGTCTTAACTCTCTGTAACACCACAATTGGCTACTGTGGAGATAATTTTGACATAATCATGCTAGAATTATGACTTGAGAACAGAGATCACAGGGAAGTGGATGAAGTCTTACAATGGGTCATAACTCAGAGAAGAACGAGAAGCAGAAAAATTTTCATCCAAATTATCTGTTCTAGCTTTACTACAGTTAAAAATAAAATCCACAGGCTTGCTTCCCCCCCTTCCCCGCCACCCCACTGGGCTTTTAAAACTCATTTCCAAGCTTGTTATTGTAGTCATTAACTTCTTCACAGCTAGAATTCTGACAAGGGAGGCAAACCCAGTCACTTGAAAAATATCATCACTAAAAACTGGTTGAGTTTAACTGGATGAAACATGCTGGGGAAATCAGCAGCAGCTTAGAACTTCAGCACTATTCAGAAATGAATTTCACACCTAAATCTCATCTCCATACTTTCCAAGGTAGGCGACTTGCTGGTTTAGTCAACATGAGAACAAATTCATTCAGGTAAGTCTGAGCATTACTGTGAGCCCCTGTCGAATATCAGAGTAAAATTCAAAGCAGCCCATGCTAAAATTAAACTGAAGAAATACATTCCACAGTGCCTCTGTTGGGTCTTGGCAAACACAGATGGGCTGCCACAGAGCCAGGGCAGCCTAAGGAATTGTGAAACCTTAGCTGTGCCTTCCTCCTGGGTTTCTATGATGATCAGTTGCTTGGTTTATTTCCACTTTTCCACACTGGCCTCTCTCTCTCAGAAACACTAAAACCATTCTTCAGGCCAAACTGATGTCAAAGACTAAAAGATACGGTGCGAAAGGTTGGGTACATATCTTAGCCACAACCCAATCCAAAAAAACTAAACTACTATTGAAATGACTGTGGTGGACACAGCCTAATATGACCCCCAAGTCACAATGAGTAACCCCCTCCCTGATAGTGTAGATGGGACTTGTGATTTGCTTCTAACCTGTAGAATATGGCAAAGGTGATGGAATGTCACTCCTGTGATTATGCTACAATACATCTACAAGACTCCATCTTACCAGACTAGATGGAAAGGCTGCCCTGCTAGCCTTGAAAGCAAACTGCCTATGGTAAGAAGCATGTGTCAGGGAAAAGTAGGTGGGCCCTAGGACCTAGAGCCTCAGTCCTTCAACCACAGGGAAATGAATTCTTCCAACCACATGAAATTTGAAGAAGACCCTGAACTCCGGAAAGGAATGCAGCTCAACCAACACCTTGACTGTAGCTTTGTGAGACAGTGAGCAGAAGATTCAGATAAGCTGTGCCCAGTCTCCTAATCCAGTTACTTGAGATAATCAGTGTCCATTGTTTTGAGCCGCTAAATTTATGGTAATTCATTATGCAGTAATAAAAAACTAATACAGTGACCAACAAAATAATCATATTGGAAAACATCTGCATAACCACTGGAAATCAAGGACTGGTGCCACCTACATATCAGAAATCTACAGGAATTTATTCTCCAGATATAGTCTAAGAGGTCCTGGATCAAAGAAAGATGATGAAGGCTGCCCTCTTCCTGAGAACAATGTTTCTAGATGGTAGGGAGAAGAACTAATAGACCCCCAATGACACCACTATACTACTGAGGATCCATTTGTATGCAAGTACAGAAAGCATGACTCAAAGTGGCTTAACAATAAAAGAAACTTAATGACTTGGGAAAAGATAAATGCAGAAGAATGTCTTTCTGGAGTCCAATGAGGACTATTTCAGCTACTCAATGATGTCACTAAAGCCCAGTTTTGTTTTTTTTTTCTAATTCCACTCTCCCAGTCTTGGTGTCAGATATATCCTAAGACTGGCTCCTTCACCCCTATGGTCTCAAGACAGCTGCCAACATTTCCAGTGCCACGTCCACATCCATCAGGAAAGAGAGTCTTTGTCCCTGTATTCTCAGCAAAATTCCTGAGAGGCACATTGATTGGACTGGCTTAGCTTACATGCCATCTTCTAAACAATCCTTGCAGCCAGGGGGTTGGAAGCCATGTGTTCCACCCTTCAAGCTGGGCATGGAAGATCATGATGGAAACACATAAAACCTAAATGGAAGTCACAACTCTTTGGAAAGGGGAAGAGGTCATGGATCCAGGGAGGCTACTGACAAATGTTTACTGAAACCCCAACCTAAAGAGGTGAGTTTGGTGCTATCCTAAGACTCAGAAAAGAGGGCGTCGAGAACTCACTGGTAAGCCCAGCCCTTAGGATCCTCTCACCTCAGCCAACAGATAACAGCTTCTGTGTTGGAAGGCCTCAGACTTCGTTCTTGCAAAATGTCTCAGCAGGGCTTCCCTGGTGGTGCAGTGGTTGAGGGTCTGCCTGCCGATGCAGGAGACACGGGTTCGTGCCCTGGTCCGGGAGGATCCCACATGCCACGGAGCGGCTGGGCCCGTGAGCCATGGCCACTGAGCCTGCGCATCCGGAGCCTGTGCTCCGCAACAGGAGAGGCCACAACAGTGAGAGGCCTGCGTACCACAAAACAACAACAACAAAAAATAAACAAAAGTCTCAGCAAGCAGAAGACTGAGCACGATGGGGAGCTGCTCTGCCCTGCATTTGTGCAATGGCACAAAGAGCTGGTTGTGACTGCAGCTGTGGTTCTAGATACTTCTCCATGCCTTTTCGTCTTAAAAATCACTGAGCAAGCAATCTGATGATTTAATTGTATTTTTCTCATTTCTTCTTTCAAACAAATTCTACTTGAGATATCTTGTCATAAACCCACACATTATCGGAACCCAGTCCAATGCTTTCTTGGACACCAAGCAAGTAAATATATCCCTCTACAAGAATAGCAAAGACAATAACTACAGAACTCAGTAAAACAGTCTATACATCATAAGAATAATGTAAAAGATTCTAAGATGACTAAGTAGAGCTACCTTTCTTCGAAATAGAGTTATTTCAAAAAATAGAAAAATTACAAATTATCTGATTCAGGATTTTTTTTTACTTTAATTTTTAGACCACAAGTGTATAGTTGAGTGTCTCATATACCTCAGTTTATGACACACTAAATAATTCATATTTCAACATGATTCAAGAACCTAGAGTCTGTCATCATGAAAAAGGAAACATTTACAATAAAAAAGAATTGCAGTGGAATAGTCTTCTTTATCTTAAAAGTAAAATGGATGTTAAAGTCATTATAGAAGCAGTTAAATGCAGTTTGCACTCCACAGAAAATGGAACAAGCAAAATAGTAAATGATGTCAAGAAATTATCCCCAACTACAAGGGAGAAGGTAAAAGCAATGAAAATAATGTAGAGAGAAGATGAGATAATAGCAGATGTCCCCTAAAGAAAGAGAACTACCAAAAGAGAGAGAATTGTCAAATAACAGAAAAAAATGCTTATTTGGGAAAAGTATTTTAAGTAACTGAGAGTACACACCAGATCCTAGGCAAAACTGAACCCACTTTGACCTATGCTGATTAAACATTTCTAACTTCAAGTATTAAAAAATCAAATTTTAAAAGAAAAAATATAGAAACAAATTTAATAAACAATATGTACAACATCACAAGGAAAAATCTTTAAAGTACCCACTAAAGAGCAAATATTCTATTGGCTTCCTATCTCAAATACCGCTGACTGAAAATCTTATAAAAATGTCTACAGACTTTTAGAAGAAAATATTGTGGCGCAAGAATTCTATAGCCAGCATTCATATGCTACAGCAGATATGAAATGGTTCAGAATATGTACTGCCCAGAAAACTTTCTTGAATAAACAACTCAAAGATACTGAGATGTATCTGGAGGCATTGAAATTAATCATTTTAAACATGGTTGCACTGGACTTTTATAACCCTAAAACCTAAAAAATAGCTCAAGTAAAAATCACACCTCTTTTCAAACACTAGGAAAACAATGTTTTTTTAGAAATTTTTCAATTCGAAGACATGTATTGGCCAGCAAGTCATGTAAACAAGTAAGCAAACCAGGATATAATCTGTTTGCACAGGCACACTCTTATTTTTATTCAAGCAAAGCATATGTAAACAGAAAACTGCACCCAGTGAATGGCACAAAGACAACACACCCAAGTGCCAGCACACAGGTCAGGAGATTGAACATATAAGCCATCCCAGAAGTCACACTCTTGACTCACAGTCACTGCCATTGCCCAAAGATAAAAATTCCAATTCTAACTTTTAATACTACAGATTAACTTGGCCCATTCTTGTCGTTCTTATAAATAGAAACATACCCAGTCTGGCTTCTTTCACTGAACATCACGTTTGGGACTAGAGAAATTGTTCTTTCACTTTCAGAGTTTAATATATCAATGTATTTGTTGATGATGGACATTCTACTGAAATGGACACTGGGGTTGTTTCTGCTTTGGGGCCATTCTTTGTGGTTCTGTTACAAGAAATAAAACTTTACAAGCACAAAGACAAATGAGAGACAGCATCAGCCTGTGTCAGGAAAACTGGGAGAAGCAGAGAGTATGGTGAACTGGTCACTGTTTGTCCTACCTGAAACAGGGAGCCTGTCCTCAAATCTAGTCCTTTTATATAGATATGGAATTGTGGGAATATGAATGTAGTGTTGCCAGAATGGTTAATTTTTCTAAAATCCTTGCAATCCAAAATTTTCTCTAAAATCTCCTAATTTTTAATGTCAGATTTTTTTTTAAGCTGGAAGGCCACACAGACATAGAAAACAAACTTATGGTTACCAAGGGGGCAAGGTGGGGGAGGGATAAACTGGCAGATTGGGATTGACATATACACACTACTATTTATAAAATAGATAACTAAGAAGAACCTACTGTATACCACAGGGAACTCTATTCAATACTCTGTAATGACCTATATGGGAATAGAATCTAAAAAAGAGTGAATATATGTATATGTATAACTGACTTACTTTGCTGTGCAGCAGAAACTAACACAATATTGTAAATCAACTCTACTCCAATTTTAAAAAATTAATTAAAAAAAAAAGCTGGAAGACCAGTCAGAATTCCACAGCTTACAGCCTCAGATCTAGGTATTCATGACACAAAAAGAGCTTGCCAGGCTTTAGACTTTGTAAGGGGCACATCCCAAGTGGTTTTCTCCCCAATGAAGACTTACCACGATCAAGTAAGGAGGAGGCAAAAACATAAGAAAAGCTGCCCCCTCCGAAGTACTGGAGAGAACATCTGTGTGTCACACTTAGAGATAAAGGGCCACCTTTGTTTCAAGGAGTTGCCCTAGGTCCTGAAGGAGAAGCTGACCCCCAGCATCGCCTTTCCATCATGGTATCCCTTCCCCATCCAATGCTTCCCCGTCCCTTTTACTCTTTAGAGGTTGCACTATTTTTTTTCCTGATAATCCTTTGTGACCTTTCTGTACACTCTTAATTTTCTTATTTAAGATACAACCAGAGGTTGGAAATTTTGGGATGGGTGTCAAATATCCCATTATCATTATCCCCCAGGAGAGACAGTTTTACAATCTCATGTGCGTGAGGGGACTTGCAGATGAAGTACGACCTTCGTTTACACAAACCAAAAGCTAAAATACTTTATTCATTTTTCTTTTCCTAAAGTGAAACAATTCATTTCTAGACAGCTTTGGCAGGAGCTCAGACTATTTTATGCTGGCTCCATGCTGGCAAAATAGAGAAATGCCCTGACACTGCGTTTTGGGTTTGGCAGTGAGTGACAATGGCGGTAAAGGGAGAAGGTCGAGTCATTTTTCAAAGTTCTAAGTAAATGATGTTCTAATAAGACCAACATGAGAGGATTAAAGAAAATGCAAGGGTTATCACAAAGCCAACATCTACAAATTAGACTTTTTTTCCCCCTAAGGCAGCAGCTCTCAAATTTTTAACACGTGTAAGAATCAGGGAGGCTTGTTAAAACATAGACTGTGGGCCCCACCCCCAGAGATTCTGATGCAGGAGGTGGGAATGGGCAAGAATTCACCTTTCAAACAAGTTCGCAAGTGGTGCTGATGCTTTTGACCCAGGGACCCCAGTTTGAGAACCACTGACCTAAAAAAACCTTCACAGTAAGTATCTATAATGATTCTAAACAATGACAACTTCAGTAAATTAGACTGAATTATAATTCATTTGAATTTGTTTTTGTAAATCAATGCTTATCAAAGCATTCCACTAAGTAAATAGATCCAAATGAAATGTTTTAGGATGTAAGCAAAGTAAGGCTGAAAGGAATGACTTCTCAGAACTTCGGAGAAAATAAACGGATAAGAAACCTAGAGCTGTCTCACTGAACTATCAGTGATAATCACTGAGCACCTGAAGGGGAAGTAAAAAGCCACATCTGCCTCATTTCTGTATTGGATCAGTCACTGTTCAGTAGCAAAAAAATCACCTTTTTCTTAGGCGGTCTTAGATTCTGAACTCGTTTCCCCTTAGGCTTTTTCATAAACAAATAATTAGAAAAGTCTCTAAGGAGGGGAGAGGCCAGTTCCTCATTTCAGCTCCCATCAAGTGTGCCTGTGCTCGGCCAGGAGGGTTTATTGTTACAGATGTGGAACTTGTTCTTCCGAACGCTTGCCTGGCAGCTCGCTGTGTGGTTCTGCTGATTCCCTTGTCAGGATCCACCTGGACAATGTCACCTTCAGAAGCAGACCATCTTGCAGGTATTAGAGGCCGTTCAGCTGCTATCTGGGTTTCCCTCTTGCACTTTTCATTTGGTCAGACCCTGTTGCTACCAGCTTCTCTTGGTCCTGTCTTGCTGGTCTCGGTCAGGTCTAAGTAGAATGGGTGAATCATTAATGTGTGTGGTTTAATTTCGAGTACACTGAGATTGCTTCCCCTAACAGCGTGGGTGGTGGCTGCTGGCTTCTTAAAGCTTGGGAGGTCAAAGCCTGGTGGATTTACTTTATAATGAGCATTTATTGATTTAGTCTTTTAGAGAACATAAAGGAGAAGAGTTAGCCTGAACTCTTCTGTTAACTTTTGGCTTCCTACGAGATCCACAGGGATAATCATTTAGGGAGGGCCTCCCAGGAGCCTCAGCCATTATCCCTGCAAAGAGCTTGTGAGGGAGGGACTTTAATATCCTTTCATAAGTGTGGCCTGGAGGCTGACAGAGGGGGAGTGGATTATCCCAGGTCACAGGGCTAGCTGGTGAGGCAAAGAGAGCAAGCAGATGGTTAACTCTAGAGCTTGGGCTCCCCATCTCAGCAAAAGACCTCCCAGGGCTCCGCTGTAGTTAAAGTTTCTCCAGTTCTGCCGTGGGTCATGTCAGCAGTTACTACTGCCTTGGTTCCAATATATGAGACACTGGCCAGTAAACAATACTTAATGACCCTTAAGTCCCATTGGGTATAATAACCACCTACAGACTGCCACACCCTATGTCAGGACAACTAGAAAGGAAATCTGAAGCAGTGTCCTAACCCCTCTAAGGAGGAGAAAGAAGGCACAAAAACAGAGGGGAAACCCAAGGACTAAGAATTCTGATAGAACTATTATACAAGTGCCTGTGTAAACATACTGAACTCCTTTAACCATGCTGCTGCCTAGAACTTGGACAATGCTATGAAGGGGAACGGAATAAAGTCCCCTGGGTGTGTATGTGTGTTGGAAGTACCTGTAACTCCAGTCCTCAGCTCAGGCATTTGTTTGTTGGGAGAATGAGGAACTGGCCCTCCAGTAAAGGACCTGAAAAGAGAGACCTAATACACCTGTTTTCATCAGTGGTCAAAATGGGTCTTTTCATTCTTCTCCTGTGAAGCTGGTGTCAGCCAGAAATTACCAATCTAAAATCAAAACCAGTTCAACCTCACCTTAACTAAAATGTAAGTTTCCTAGCAGGTATTACTGTCTCTCCTCACCCCCAAAATAAGGGTACCTCATACATTTTTGTTCTATATGTGAAGTCCTGTAACATTTGAGTCCTCGGCTCAAAATATTAAAGCAAACCCAGCATTAAGAATTTCAGATTTCTTTTGTAGTAAGAGTCGAACTGACTTTAGTTGGTATCTAAGTAGTTTCTTAAACAACTCTCCAATCTAAAATCCAGTACCTTGTAGTTTCACTTGGCTTTAAACCAGATGAGAGCCAGGGTGTAAACATAAGAGAACACAGAGTCCCTCAAATCAATCTCACAGAATTGTCATGACAATATCATGATGTTGGGCTCTTCCCCTTTACTGATAAGAATAAATCTAAGAGTCTATTAATTCTCTTGACACAGGGTTATTGGACTTCTACCCCTGAAACATATTAGAAGAAACAAATTAAAGGAAATGAAGTATCTGCCATAGGCAAGTACAAAACTATAAGGAGAAGTAATGACTAAAAACTAGGGAGTACATCAGTGTGAGGCTATTTCGTATGGGGTAAATAATCATATGCTATTAAAAACCTATAACAATTAGTCTGCATGGAACTACAATAAACAGTCATAATACTGTATGTCATCTAGTCTCATGAGTCACAACATAGGAGGACAGGTCATCAAGAATTTTCCGGTGGTCAGTATTCTCTATTATCAAATTGAGGATGTAAATGATACACAGTAGAAAAAGTTCTAAAAGGTGTTGTCAGTGAAATTAAAATTATACAGCACTAAAAGAGTAAATTATTAGCTATCCTTAAAATTGGGCAATCCAAATGTGTCCATTCCTGAAGGGTTACAGATTGCTTTAGAATTATAGACTTGCTGGGAGTTCCCTGGTGGTCTAGTGGTTAGGACTCTGGGCTTTCACTGTTGTGACCTGGGTTCAAACCCTGGTCGGGGAACTGAGATCCCGCAAGCTGCACAGCACGGCCAAAAAAAAGAATTATAGACTTGCTGCAGTTATTATTGGAGATCTCAGAATATGTGGTCAACTACTGATGTTCCATCCACCAACAAGCCATGTGCAGCCTGAAACCACCTCCTACGTTGCCCATGGCAAGGCAAAACAGTTATTATTTGCTCCACAGTCCCACACCAGACCTGTAAATAATCAGGAGTTGCTTCTTATGCAATAGTTGATAGGATGGGTAAGGACTGATGCTTCCTCACAGGCAACTACTTTCTTCAAATGGAAAACTACAAAATAACGGAATAGCAGTAAGTCATTTCCATGTCACCATGAACATATTTACACCATGGTAGAATCAGATTTGCTTGAACATGAGAAGAGCTTAATTGGGAGGTAATTCTGCATTAGTGAATCACAGAAAGCACCTCTAATCACAAGAAGCAGATCATCTGTGTGACATCGCAGTTTTTCTTTTCAAACTAGTGAGTTATTTTTCCAGAACACAGGGATGGAGAAAATCTAAAATGCCTCTTGCCAAATACTTTGCATCACTATCTTTGAAATTATGTCTCATTCTGTAATGTAAACCTTGAGGGAAGGGGTTCTCATTTTTCTTGTTCTCTCATCCTTATATCCCTGGAATACTCCAAAGCACATATACACATAGTCATACATATATAAATGCAGAACGTAAGGGAAATTGAATGTATATTTGATTCTCTTAAAATGGAATAATCAAACGGTGATGAGCTTTATGGCTTCCAAGAAATCTCTTAGATCACCAAGGTTTTTAAAAGCTTTTTTGTTTGAACTGGAAGGGATATTAAGTAACCGGTAAATGTTGCCAGAGCTGTTCCAGGTCTTTAATCAGAACCCATCAACCTCCACAGTTAGCAGGAGTGTCCTTGCTCAAAACCTGCCAAATGCCCCCCACCCCACCATTAGCAGGAGTGAACACAAATCTTTAAGTTAAAGGGTCCAGAGATAAGAAAGCTACGAACAGAGAAAACAGATGAAACCAGCTGGGACTAAGATGGCATGAATCTGACGCCCAACAGATCCTAAGTCTCATTATACATTGATTTTACTATATTAACATATTATGTGACACACCTACCGGCGGCCAGGACCAGACATTAAGGACAATAAAAGGATAAAAAGGGGGTGGCACCCCACTCCCTCGGAAAAAGCCCTGCCCCTTCCTGGTAGACTAACGCATAAGCCTCCCCATAAATTAGCCTCACTCCTCCTCCCTTGTCTTTACTCTTTAAATCACCCTTGCCACGTGGGCGAGAGGTTGGTCTGCAGACGCGGTTCCCGCTTCTCCATTCTTTGGCCACTAAGTAAAGCTTGTACTGTGTCCATCTCTGCTTGGGGTTCGTATTCACCTACTCGAACCCCAATGGAAAAAAGAACTCTCCCCCATCAAGGCACAAAGCAAGGTCCAAACGACTTAATTCGGTAACATAAACAAATTTCAATACGTAAACAATTTAGTCGGGAAAACTGGACTCACTTATGTTAATTATCTACAAAACATAACAGATACTAATGTTAACTGGGCATTCCCTATCTGCTCTGGTGAATTATAAGTTTTTATGTGAAATTTCAGACACCTTTTTTCTCACCTCCGTCTCCTTGTTTGCAACAGATTCCGCACTCTGCTCTTCCTCATTAAAGATGCAGCCACCTGCTTGCAGTTATCCTCTGGAAAAGGACGAAGACACACCCGAGGAAGAGAGGCACCTGAAGGCGGAACTGGAACAACCTCAGTGTGGTCGGGAGAACAGCAACTCTGACGGCGTCCCCTGGAAGCTTCCAGCAACCGGGCCTCTTAGTGGCGTGGAGAAGACGCAACCATCCTTCCCAGAGGTGCAGCGCCCAGACTGCGGGCCCTCTCCTCGACCCCCCCCTGGAAAGCCTGTCCAAGAAGCACTGTCAGAACCAGGGGAAACTTCTCCACTTTGACCAGCAAGCCCCGGGCCGCGTCTCCACCTCGCCCACACTGAGAAGGTTAAGGGGCCGCAGCTCCGAGAGTGTGCGCGGGCCTGCGCACGGCACTGCGCATGCGCCGCCTCAGCCGGCGGCCTTTAAAGGGCCTGCCCGGGGGCAGCTGAAAGGAGACTTCCGGCTCCTCGCATTTCTTTTCCAGCGGGCTATTTGGAAGCACAGAGGAGTCTTTGCACTCCCTGTGGCCCCTGAGACTCCACTCAAGAGTGCCTCCGGACCCCGAAAGGGCACTCAACGCAGCCGACTCGTTTGAGCTCCAGATGGCGCCCAGTGATGAGCTTGCCCTTCCCGTGCCTCAGACCCTCAACGAGGGGTTGCTTCCTCAGGCCTCCCTTCCACGGAGTGGAGGCCAGCCAGCACCCAGCCGCGCCCCACAGCTCCCCAGGCCTCCGGTAACACAGTTCTAAGCCTCCTGCCTCTCATTTGGTGGATGCAAAGCATAGTAGGTCTCCAGGTTGCCATATTGCCCGGTCGTGGGGTGGGGTGCTGTGTTGGGAGACGGCTGGGGGGACGCAGTTTTTAGGACAGTTGGCTGTCAAGTAAAAGGGGTGCAGCAGTTTGAGGAAGGAGCGTGGAGGTCGAGCTCACTTTCTTCTTCATTATACTTGAAGGCACTTTAAGAAAGAACCCAGGCTAGAGATTGTCAGTCGTTAGATAGTAAAGGTGGCCCTCTTGCAGATCCACGCTATGTGAAGACCACCTGGCGTGGCTGGTTTAAAAGGGCAAAAAGAGCAAACTACTTAAATTTCTAATGTTCTAACGTTCTCCCCCTGAAAAGAAAAAATCCAAAACATTTTAGCTAGGAAAGTTAATGACCTCTCCCTTCAAGATGTCTGCTTTGGAATTTTGGGTGGGTTTGAGCACGACTAAAACATGTATTTTTAAAATTTATTTCAGAGAGAAGAATTGCATCAGTCCAGGTATGTGTGTCTTTATTTTCTCTAGTGCTATGAAGTCTGTTGACTGTTTACTTTTACGTCTTTTACTTCTGTTCGGACATAGCAAACCTGATGGTGTATTAATCAGGGCAGTTTGTTTTACATCCCTCAAGTCACTCTTCATATTATGGGTGAAAGAGTCTTAATTTCAAGAGTCTCCTTTAAGCGCCCAGCCTTTTGCTGTGGCTTTTGGGGCAGGGTATAACAGCCACAGGTGAGCATGGTTTTCATTTTGAATTGTCAATGACTTGGTCCTGTGGCTTAATTAACATCCACCAGTAATAGGTTTTGTCAGGAAGAGAAAATGTAAAGGCCAGAAACATTCAACAACTTTTCAAAGAGAAATTCAGAGGACAAGGATAAAAGGGACAAGATGTGCTGTTTAAATCGAGGATGGCCTTTAAAATGCCTGCTATGACAGACTGTGCTTTTATCTAGAATGCAGGTAGATTGTGTCACTTCAGAAACCAGCTCTGAACTTTCAGCTTGGTCCCCCAGCTGTGGCAGTGGATTTTCCATTTCTTTCAGGGATGAAGAGCTTCTGTGGCAGTAAGGGAACGATTCAAGCCCAATTACATCCACCCAATTTGTAGGATTGGTGGGAAAGCCCTCAGTTCATTTGGAAAGTCATGGAGGAATCCTCAGGAAATTAGCTATTGTTTTATTACTGGACCTCAATCCTCAAGCAAGTTTGCTGTTCATAGTAGGAAGGATGAGATCCATCTATGCAGTCTTTGTATATTTTTAACCCTAGTTGACCTAAATGTCAGCTAAGGTAGAGGATATTTACAAAGCCATAGGCAAATACAAAGTATTGTGTTAGTATATCAGCTAGCTATTGCTACATAACAAACCACCCCAAACCTCAGTGGCTTAAAACAACAACCAGGTATTGTTTCTTATAAATCTGTGTGTCCATTGAGGATCAGTTGATCTAGGCTGCGCTCAGTTAGGTAGTTCACTCCACATGTCCCTCATCCTTTTCATGGAACCAAATTTCTACACAGGGCATGCTCTTGTGGTGAGGGGAGAGGTTCAAGAGGATAAATGGAAACATGCAAGGCCTCTTGGACCCTGGGCTCTGTACCTTGTCTAATTCTACAGGCCAAAGCAAGTCACGTGGCTGAACTCAAGGGCAAAAAATTATGTGTCACCAGCAGTGGGAGAACATTTAAGTATTATATGGCAAAGTGTTTGGATGCAAGGGTTGGTGAAGAAAGGGTCCTTTAATGGAAATCTTCCACAGGTGTGAACCAGAATAAAGCTCTAAAATGACACCTAATTCAGATGTGTCAGAGAAAATGAAAAAGAGAGTAGTGTCAGAAAAAGATGATGTTGTTTAGAGTCAATCATGCAGAGTCTAATAGGGTGTTTAGGAATTTTGTTCTTTACCCTAAGAACAGTGTGAAACCACTGAATGGATTGATATGATCATATGGATACAGGGTAGACATGAGAGTTAGATGAGAGTGGATTCCAGCAGAACAATTAGAATGTTCAGGTATGAGAGGTTGGTAGGTTAGGCTCTGATGAAGGCAGTGGAGTTAGAAGGAGGTATCTCGGTTCAGGAGATACCATCACCTAGACTTTGTGAATAGTAGACCATCAGGAGAGAGGGGAAGGAAGTTGTCAAGAAGGACTTCCGAGCTTATGGCTTCCACTGTTAGGTGGCAAATGGTTCCATTCTCTGATCTAGGTAACCTTGGAAGGGAGAAGGGGATATGGGTAGGTGGGGTGTAAGTTTGAACATGTTGAATTTGAAGACCTATGGAACATCTGAGTGGATATTTTGAGTGGATAGTTGACTAGAGAAAGCATCGTGGATGGAGATATATATATCTGAGAGTCTTTGATCAAGGAATGCTTCCTAGAGCAGGTAAAGTCTGTCCAGCTTTGTGTGTAAGATGGAGTTAGCAGATATAAGGGCTGTAACTGATGGGACACACCAAGCCATTTGCAAAAGATGACATGCAGGTAATTTTTATTGACCTGCAGAATCTTTGTGAGGCAATAACAGAAATAGTCTTAAAAGATGCAAAGGGAAAACTTGGTCAGAGGGCTTGAGGCCTTAAAAAGTTCTGTGAGGTTCAGCATGTCACAATCACATACTACAAAATAGTGGAAGGTTACAGAAAATCACAACAGGGAATCAGAGGGGAAGTAATTTAGACATCATGGTATCTGGTGATGACCCTGAATTATTCAGTATTGTTTTTTTCAGGACTTAGTACAATACTTGGCATGTAGTAGGCAATGTTTATTGAATGAATAAATGAAAGGCTAAGTAACTATAAACAATATGTTTAATAAACATTCATGCATTACTGCTAAAAAGAAGTAATTTTGCATCAGCTGCAGACCACTCAATCTATACTTTTTTAATCAAAAGTTCACCAGAAGCATGAATTTTTGGTTAACAGCTAACCGTCTTTGGCACAAAGATCCTCTGTCTGCCTGTCTTTTGCTCCCTCTCTCTCTCTCCTTCCTGTCACTGCAGTCTTTTCAGCAGTCATTTGTTCAAAGGGCTTCTTCCTGCAGGTGGCTATTTCCCAGGCCTTGTAGTCAGATAGTGTTAAGGTAAAGGGCTCTGCACGAGGCCCTGATGTCCATTGAGGAGCTGGAGGACTCACCTCAAAAACTTATTTAAACTTTATTTAAAACATACTTAAACTTATTTAACTTAGGCCTTTAATATGCCTATGAGATGGTATAAACCAGGGGCTAGCAGACTATATAGCCTATGGCCCAAATTCGGCCCACTACCTGATTTTGTAAATAAAGTTGTGTGGAACGCAGCCACATCTATTCATTTAAATACTGTCCGTGGCTGCTTTCGCACTGCAACCACAGAATTGAGTAGCCACTACAGAGACCATATGGCTCACAAAGCCTAAAATATTTACTCTGTGGCACTTTATAGAGAAGGTTTGCTGACCCTGGTATGTTCAGTTAAGAAATGCTTGCCTCTGTGGCTGTCAGTCAATCACAGCAACTTTTTTTTTTCCTTGTAGTCCTTTTGCAAAGATTTTTCTTTTAATATAGTGATTTAACACATGGCCTGACAATTGGGCAGGCTTATATAAATGAGAAGGGCCCAATCTCCTCTCATTTCTGAAATCAGCTCAGTGTTGACTTTGATTCCAGGTTTTTCCTTGTGGACTTTTTATTGTTCCCTCTGCCTATATATAACATTCCAGTGAATTAACACTCATTCTAAACTTTTTTCTCCTATCACCAAACTATGCCTCCTGGAAAAGAGTCTTTACAATTCATTCTTACTAAAGTGTGAAGGACTTCAGGCTTAAGGCATATCTACACTCATCTTTCCAAGTAGAGCAGTGTATTTATCCCTTTTGGGTTTCCCTACACCTCATAAATGCCTCCATCATAGTACCTAAAACACCATATTGTATTTCTTTCACATCTGTCTCCTTTCAGAAACAAGATCTTCCTGAGGGCCGAGACCACTTATTTACCCTTCATCTCAGCAGCTATTACTCAGCTAGAGTCTGTCTCCAGAATACTTACTGAAGGAAAGGATGGGTGGAAGGGTGACAGGCAGGCTGCTTGGCTTACAGTTTACTTATCTGTCCCCAATGTATTTGAATTTTAACAGAGGACATGACTTGAATCCAAGCAGTGAAGCCATGTTAGTGGAATTTTAAACATCAGGAAGTGAGTGGGGGGATTTTGTGGGTAGGGACACCTTCCTGGCACCCCTTAAAATCGATAATCACAGAAAACTGCCTCACCTAACTTTTTAGTCAGCCCTGAAACTGAGAAAGGAAATGTACATACTATTACATCTATGAGAACAGACTAACCTTCCAGTGCTCAAAAGAAATAGGAAAGAAAACCTAAATATATCCAAAACATGAAAACAAAATGACAAGGAAGAGACCAGACAAAAACATTGAATGCCAGTAAAGCGCTTCCCAAAGCCAGATTTATCTGGAGTTACCCTGGGGGGTTGGGGTGGGGGGTTGCAGCATGGCATGGTGTTAAGAATTACTGGAATCAAACTCCCTGGGTTTGAATTCTATCTCTACTTCTCTGGCAGCGTGACCTTGGGCAAGGCTGTGAACAACTCAAAATCTCAAAGTTTTCATCTGTGAAGTGGAGTTGCAAATACAGTTGACCCTTCAACAGCACAGGGGTTAGGGATGCTGACCCTCTGTGCAGTCAAAAATTTGCATATAACTTTACGGTCTGCCTTCCTTATCTAAGGTTCAGTAACCAGTGGATTCAACCAACCACAGATGGTGTAGTACTGTAGTAGTTCATAAAAAAAAAAAATCTGCATATAAGTGGACCTCCTCAGTTCAAACCTGTGTTGTTCATGGGTCAACAGTAGCACCCATCCAATAGGCTTTTGATATGATAAATAGTGTAACTTAAATGTTACCTTTTTTAAGAAACCATCATTCATTCATTCATTCATTTAGCACTTCCTGTATGCAAGTCACTTACTCTTTCTAAAATATTCTGACCCCAGAGTGAAATGATCGATCACAGGACGCTCATCTAATGTGTCTAAATGTTAGATTCAATACAATGTTAAATCCTCCCCAGACTTTTACCTAAAACCTGTTGTGTAGCTAGCACTGTCTTTAAACTCTAAGTAATGCCATAGGGGGAGAAGGCCCTGTCTCAACTATTGAGCTTAAAAGCTTATTAGAAAGTTACTAACTAATGATTAATAGATGGCATATTGGTTATTGTTTGCTTGCTTTATTTAAATCTCAGCCCTCCACAGCATCATATTTTATTGTGTTGCTTTCTTTTTTTCCTCCAATTGTGTTGAGATATAATTGGCATAGAACATTATATAAATTTAAGGGGTACAGCATAATGATCTGAAATATGTATATATTGCAAAATGATCACCACAATAAGTTTAGTTAACATCCATCACCACACATAGTTAGTTTTTTCCCTTGTGATGAGATACATGAATACTGTTAATTAGTCAGAAGAGAAGCCTGCAGCCTCAGGGCATCAGGGAAGCCTTCTTGATCCAGGCATGGCTGGAGGCTAGAGTGGGAACTGGCAGCTTCCTTTCACATCAGGAACCATGTGTTATTCTTGCACTGGCATCAGCTCCCCCACAATGTAAACTCCATGATAGCAGGAGTTGTGCCCGTTTTGTTCATTGCTGTATCCCTAGTGTCTAGAACACTACATAGTAGATGTTCAATGAAAGTTTAAGGAAGAAAAAAGGAAGTGCGTTTGTTGGTTAGTTAGGTCAGGTCAAGCCTTGTAGGGGAAATTGTATGATCCCTTTCTGGAAATTTTCTCCTCCAGCCATTTGTTTATCTTATCTCTCTCTAGCTCTTTTCAACCTCCCCCATCTTCCTAATCTGTTTTGTGTTCATCTCTTGAGTGTACGTTGGGTTGCTGGGGATTTGTACAAGTATGGTTTGATCCCACCGGGTGGTATTTTGACTCTTGTCCAGAAAAGGCAGTAGCCTCGAAAGACAGCGAGAGTTCTAGAAAGTTAACAGTATCAGCAGCTACCCTGGTGCTCTGAACACGTATGTGTTTAATAACCATTACTGATTGAGCCCAAAATGTCACAGCATGGTGTGTTTTCCATGCAGTTGGAACTCCAAAGACTGTCTCTGTTTCTGTATTCAAACTGTGTCGGGATGGGTTCCATTTGTTCACTCCACATTCATGAAGTGTCCGCTCTGTGCCAGACCTTGGACAGTAAGCTAGAGGCTCCCCATTCATTCTCTCTTCTCCGTTGGATTTTCAGCAAATGGAACATTTTGGTAGAAAGTGGGAAATTATAATCAAAGGAAAGTTCCTATCAATCTTGTGAGACTCATAATGAAAAAATATTTCCCAGATTTAACCAAGAAAGCTACAGTTCCTTAAAGTGGCAGTTGAGTTGTCATTTTTCTCTGTTGATTATTTCTTAAAAGGGATTTTTTTCTTTAAAGATTGTTACTGATTCTTAATTGGCTCTTCCTGTATAATCAACTCAGTTATAAGCAAGCATTCCCATTTGCACTATATCTCTACCATAGGGTAGAACACTATGGTTCCTAAAATAGAACACCTACTTTTTCTAGTCACACAGTTACTGGAAAACCGCCTACTGGAAAAGGTATATTTACCATGAATTTCACTATCAGGCAAAGAATGAGGCCTGATAAGCTTGCCTGATAAAAAAAAAAAAAAAACCTTTGGGTTATCTTACTATTGTCAGTCTACAACAGTGAAATTGAAAAAATATTAGAATAAAAAACTCAATTGTACTTTTTATTAAGGTTAAAAAAAAAACCATTGGGAAACATTCACAGCAGAGGGGAAGGATTAGGCTGTGCCTTATCCAAACACTAGTACCTTCAATAAGATTTTTACTCCATTAAGACACACATCACTATAGGGCAGTTGCAAACCTCCCTCCCCATATTCTCTAGTATCTTTGTTATTTTCCTTTAAAATTTGCACCTGAGAATTAGAACCCAGTAGTCCTTGGCTTAAGCCCCCTGTACAGAAGGAATCTTTTTTTTTACTTGCAATTTTTTTATTTTTTAATTTTATTGGAGTATAGTTGATTTACAATTTCTTGTTAGTTTCAGGTGTACAACAAAGTGATTCAGTTATACATATATTCATCCTTTTTCAGATTCTCTTCTCATACAGGTTATCACAGAATATAGAGTAGAGTTCCCTGTACTATACAATAGGTTATTTATCTTATACATAGTGTGGTGGGTGTATGTTAAACCCAAGGAATCTGTTTTTTAAAAAATGCAAATGATATATTTGTCATATTTCTGAAGGAGGAGCTTTAATTATTCATCTTCAAACATTTCTGCCAAGATAAAGGTCATCACATAATTACTGCCCCACCCACTGGCAGGGAAGATAAGAGCAAACCTAAACCCTCGATTCATAGATCATGAGGGATGGAAAGGGTCTCACTCAAAGTTGTTTTCCACATAAGGAAACTGAGGCCCTGGGAAGTGACATGCCAAGGTCACACGTAATGAAGGTCAGAGTTGGGAATCACAATCCTGAGTCAGGTGCCCTTGCCATTCAATTGCATTGACCCCTTCACTCGTCTCCTGTGGCTGTCGTAATAAACTGCCACTAACTGGTGGCTTAAAAACAACAGAAATTTATGCTCTGAGAATTCTGGGAGCCACAAGTCCAAAATCAAGGTGTTGGCAGAGCCACCCTCCCTCTCAGAGCTGTAGGGGAGGACCTTTCCTTGCTTCTTCATGCAGGCGTTCCTGGGCTATGACTGCATTACTTTAATCTCTGCCTCTGTCTTCACGTGGCCTTCTCTCCTACTTGTGTCTCTTCTCTAAGTATCTCTCATAAGTATGCAGATCATGGGATTTAGAGCCCACTCAGATAATCCAAAATAACCTCATCTCAATATCTTTTATTTAATTACATCTGCAAAGACTCTTTTTACAAATAAGATCACATTCACAGGCTCCAGGAGTGAAGAGATGGACATATATTGGGGAGGGGGTGGGCAGGGGTTTCCATTCAACCCACAACACACCCTCTTTTATCTAAAGTAATAACTACCATTATATCAATTTTAAAAAACGCTTAGTGCTTTGAAATGGTTTGTCGTATCTTTTTCTCTCCTTCCATTTACAAGTCTTTTTGGAGTCAGACTTGGGTATTTGAATTGAATTCTTGCTCTGCTGTTCACTAACAATGAGACCTTAAGTGAGTTCCTGTCCTTCTGA
The DNA here is from genome assembly GCF_008692025.1 of Phocoena sinus. Taxonomy (NCBI): domain Eukaryota; kingdom Metazoa; phylum Chordata; class Mammalia; order Artiodactyla; family Phocoenidae; genus Phocoena; species Phocoena sinus. Next base: position 28,005,614 of record NC_045772.1, on the reverse strand, counting down.
GCTTCAGTTTCCTCAGCTCTATAATGAGAACAGTAATTTCCACTTCATAGAGTACTTGTGAAAATCAATATGATAATGCATGTAAAGCTCTTAACAGAATGTCTAGTAAAAGCCCATGCTCAGGAAGTGCCAGCTGATTTTAAGTTAGAATAATGTTCACCGTGACCCGTGACCAATCTGTTCTTTACAAAGTGTATGTATTTGAGATCTACTGGGGGACACATTTCCCCCACCAGAAACTTTTCTGGCACCAACACGTGAGCACAAGCTCATTCCTGAGTGTGACGCGTGAGTGTATGGCCTGCTCAGCTGAGGGGGGGGAGCATTCTCTGGATTCTCTAAATTGTTGCCGTCCCTGCCCACACCGTGGACCTTCGGATCTTCAGCAGAAGACAGAAAAAGGAGAAATTCTGGTACCAGAAAGGAGACAAGATTATTTCAGCAACCATGGGACTAGTCCCTTCAGATCGGACTGGCCTGGGACAGCGCAGCTCAGAGTTAGTGAAAGTGTGGTTGCGTTTGAGTTTGTGGGGAGTCGGGTGGCTGGCAAGCCGGAGAGGGCTGCGAAGTCTGGGTCAGGCACCCAGTTAGTTATACAACCTCCTGGTTCCAGAATTTTGTCCTGAAACAAAGAACCAGAACAGCCAAGCATTGAACCAAAAACAACAACAACAAAAAGTGTTTCCCATGGATATTTGTTTAGTGTACTTTTTCAAGCAAATAAAGGGTAGCAAGAAGCTATACTGTAGTTACACAGTGACAGTGGCCTGCCAGCCACACCCCAAACATTTTGCAGTTATTATCAGCTCATTCCTTAGTGTAATCTCCCTCTAAGGAAATTAGGTACCAAAAAATTCTCTTCCCCACCCTCTTCACACAGGATGCCATGACCCCATGCACATACCATTTTGTTTGGGGGAGGGAGATAAAAAGTCTGAATTTATTACAGTGATTGCTTCCAGTGGATAATCAATCCAGAACTGGACACAGTGACCCTGTGTGCATGCCATGTCTTATGAGAAGCAGTCCTTTTAGAATAGCAAAAATAAAATACCAATTTGGGACCACCAACACCTCTCCCCTCAAGAGACCTAAATGCAAAGTCATTCTGAATTCATTGCAACTGTTTGCATTAATATCACTAATCCAATGATGAGCAGCCCTGGCTGACACAGGCATGGGATCCTGTGCAGAGTGCCCAGAAATCTAGTCGGCTGCCAGGCATGGGTGATGCACAGGCATGTTTTCTGTACCAATTCATGTCTCTTCATGTTAGTATGTGCAGATGTTCTTTGTTGTTGTTTTCCTAAGTCTCTGGTTATAACTGTAATTCTTGATATGTAATTCTTGATAATTCTTGACATAAGAATGTCATCAGAGCTTCTGTTAGGCCCTCCCAGGGGCATGCCCCCCTTTCCAGAATGAGCATCACTGGGTTTTGAACAGCAAGGCAACAAAGCCAAGGTCATGGCTCAAGCACGATGCAAGCTAGTTGTCTTCCCTATGCTCCATATGTGCACATGGAACTCCAAAACCTGCCCTGTGTGCTCCCAAATGGATGCCTTATGTCAGAAGGTAGCCCAGACAAGGAAGAAATGGATAGGGGTAACTTAATCACCTTTAGAGGCTGTTGGGGAGACTCAGATTGCACTTTGTGTATTGTATATGCATATAATTATACAATTATGATCCAGAATGGAAAAGCAAATTCATTTGAGGACTATCTGGATAGCATCCTGTAGGTCAACATAGTTATTCATTCAACAAGCTTATTTGATTACCTATTCTATGTCAGGTTCTATACTTGGTGCTTAGACTCTATGATATGTAAGACACAGCATGAGCCTTCAATGAAATCATTATAAAGAGGCAGGGTGGAAGTAGGGAGGGAGAGAATTGGCTCTCTCTGAGCAGATCAGAAAAGACTTCTGGAGGGAGAGCATCTAAGTGGGAATTTAGAGATGAATCTGAGTGTGTCAGGCTCAGTGGAGATAGGCAGGCAGATGGAAGCTACCTGAGCCAAGGCATGGAGGCATGAAGTGCAGGGTGAGTTTAAAGAACAGTGAGTAGCTGGCTATTAGTGGAGTACACATTGTGCAGGAGATCACGTCAGGAAAGTAGAGCAATGGATGACTCAGTGTGTACAGGTTTGGTTATTATTCATTTACTGAACAAATATTTATTGAGCCCTTACTAAACACAGGGATTTAGACCCGGAGGTAGGAACTTAGGATAAAAGGAGAGGAGATAAGACATGAATCTGCAAAACTACCTTATAAAGTAAGGTACTTTCCTCGAGGGAGGACAACATCAGAAGAGTCTTTTATTCATTCGTGTTCATCAGTAACAATGGATTGAGTACTAAATGGGCACCCACCAACACAAATTATAAGACATGCTTCTTGCAAGGAAGGAGGTAGCAGTCTAGTGGAATAAACAGACAAATAGAACATATTATACTATATTCAACAACCAACATAATCACATTTATTGACAGCTTACTAAATTCCAGACATGGATCTAAGCGCTTTATGTTGATCAGTTGATCCTCACACAGGAAGTAGGTATGAGTATTGTCTGCATTTCACAGATGGCAGTCAGGGCCAGAGAGGTTACTTGCTCAATCAAGGTCACACAGCTAAGATTAAAATCCAGGCAATTTGAGTCCACATTATCTTAACCACTGCTCCAGAGAACTGTAGAAGCATGGAAGAGAAACATATAAACCAGCCTAGAGGAGGCCGGGGAAGACTAATTCTTCCACTCCCACCATTAGTTATGGCCTCTCTGAGGTCCCCAGGGAATATAAAGATAGCTTATAGACTCATGCCAAATTCATAATAGTTATCAGATTGTGTACCATCTAGAGTTGAAGCTCAAAAGAGTAAACTTTTTTCCCAAAGTTTACCTAGCTTACATTTCTCATTCAAATTACTGTACTTTTCCCAATCCCCTCTATCCCCATAAACACCAAATCTCATTGTATGCTTCCAGGGTCTTTATCAAGAGAAGTATAAAATTTACAGGGAAGATTCTAATATTTCTTTTCAGGGGACTTCTTGGGGCTCCCAAGAAGAAGTTTATGTTATCTAATACCTTTTGCATAGCACTGTGAAAATTCCTGGCTGGATTTGTATACTGTTAATTCATTTTGTATCAGTTCCAATGTCCTGTTTGCAAAATGAAGAAACTAGAATTGTATTTCTCATTCAAATTACTGTAACTTCTCCAACTCCCACCTAATTCAGCCCCCTCTAACTTCATAACCACCATGGACATCAGGTTGGCAAATAACAAGAAAGGGAGAGTTGTGAGAAGTTGTAACTTTAATGATTTTGTTACAAACCTCATCATAAATAGATGGTGAAAAAGTCAAATAAGAGTGCAGAATGCTGAAAGATGACATTCTTGGAGAAGGAAGTCCAGGATGAGGAGATCTGTGTCAGTTAAGACAGCATTTGTCTGCATGTAACAACCAAACTAGAACAACCTAAGCAAATAAAGAATGTTTCTCTTATAACATAACCAGAGCCCAGGCCAGGACAGATGTCGGCATCCTGCCAGGCTCCTTCTGTTTTCCTGTTCTGCTGTTATCTTTGCAAGATCACAGGTATACTTTCAGGTATCAAGCCATATTCATGACAAGAAGGGCAAAAGGTAAAAGGAAGAAGCTAGCCACCTCTGTCCCCTTTGAAAATTTTTTCCCAGAAGCCACACCCTGCAACTTCCATTTAAATCTTGTTGGCCAGATTGCTGCAGGGGAGTCGGGGCTTGTCAGTGCATTAACTCGGCACATGCCACCCCCAGCAAAGCAGGGTTTTGATAATAATAAAAGTGGAGAGCATGCATGCTGGCTGGGCAGCTAGCAGTGCCTGCAACATTACTCTAAAATTCTCCAATTAAAAAAAAAAGAGAGAAAGGCAAGTCAAAACCGATTTTAAAATGCCAGGAAATGCAGCTAATTGAATAAATCTGAGCCTGATTGTATCTAAGTAATTCCTGTAAAGTTACTTAGGTAATCCATGGCCCTAAATCTCATGAGATGAATAAGAGTTAAACAGGTTCAGAGAGGGCAGAGCATTCCCAGCTAAGTCACTGACGTGTGAAACATTTTGCATGGGAAATTACAATCCATTCCCTATTTCCAGAGAATAAATTGCAAAGTAAAGAATATTAGGAAGGTAACTGGGCCAGATTATAGAAGGCTTCTGTGGATGCTTTAAAAATGTGTTTATCGGAAGCCAGGAGGGGCTAAGTCAGACTTACAAAATTCCTTTGTATGTAAAGTAACCTATATGCTAAGCTATTTGTTGATGAAAAGAGAATTTAGAGGTTACATTGGTCAGTAAATAGAAGGAATTGCATCTCTCATTCTCAGAATAGACTAAAGGAATATCTGAACAGCTATTATGGGGAAGCTCTGAAAATCCTTACAATTCGATGCAATCATTCCTTACCCATTTTGTTCCTTAGTGATCACAGAGCAAATGCCCAGTGGCTTTGGAGCTACTCCCCACTGTGTCTGATGTCAGGCATTTATTTTCTGAACATCCAACAGACAGGAAGTTTCATGAAATAGTGTGGAAGAAAGGAGAAGGTAGATAGGCCTGTTTCCTAAGCTTTTCCGACAACAGTCCTCATTTTTCTCTAGGAAAAACAAAAGGGCTGCCTTTAAACAACCGACCTCCAATATCTAGGGGTGTCGTGGCCATGGCCATGACCATGCATCCTGTTCCCTCTGAGGCCATGTTCATAATTTGCAAAGACTCTTGTGTTTAAGGGCTTTCTCCTAGTGTCCTTCTCAGTCAGAACATATCCAGTATGTTTATGTTGACACTTCCAGGTGAGCTCTTCTGCTTTGGATTAGTCAAAATCATAAGCAGTCAGTAAGGCTCAAAAAGGTGTCAAACATGGGGTGGTGTGTGGGTCATCACAGCCCTCCATGCCTGGAGCCTGGAGTGGCCTCCTGAAAAAGCAGGCATTAATCAGGCTGCCAGCAGTCACTTCTGAGTGCCCATGCATGGGCATGTAAGCTGTAAGCTCTCTCCTTCCATCTCTTAAACACAGATTCTACGAGCACAGGAGGAGTTCTGTGGTGCTCAACTTATCTGGACTTGAGGTGTTCCCTGGGGACTTTGTGGTGTCAGATGGAGCTGCCAGTTACCTGTGCCACCCGCTTCTTCTGAATTCAGGTCCTGTCCATTCACCATACTTATATTACATACCTGCTATGGGATGGGTGTTATAATAAGCAAAGGGTATTTTCAGCACTGACACATTAGAACAGACGTCTCACCAATTAGGACAAGCATCAGCCATGAGTTACTGGAACCAGCTGAATACCGCTCTTGGTATTGGGCATTCCACTTACAGAGATGGATAAGGGATGGATAAGGTATAGACCTTTCCTCAAAAGGTCCTCTTGTCAAATAATATACCCCACATCTAGGACCTGGAACAGGTACACCAGTGACAGTCACCATCCTGGAGCAGAATGCCCTCTCTGGGCTGGTGGGCAGCATCGCTGTCATTGCTGTAATGCCACCCCCCACCCTGTTCTGGCCTTCAACCTCACACTGGTATCTTCTAACCACGGTGGTACCGTGTGGAGGCAGCGGGCCCAGTGACAGCAGATTACTGTTAGAGCAGATTAGAGAGAGGCAGCCTTAGGGATAAATCTGCATTTTGAACTCAGTTGTGAAAGAAAAGAACAATTGTGGTGTTCAGGACACATTCCCATGATTCTGATGGTAGCCTTTGAGAGCTAAAAGGAGACTTCAAGATCATCATCCATCCTGGTAGTTTTTAAACTGGTTTTGTTCTTAGCAGAGCTCTTTTTACAAAAGAATCCTTACTTGGAAATCCAGTCTATAAAACAGATCCAGGTGGAGTTGTAGTGCTTGAAAATGGGGCAGGTCCCAAAGACTCACCTCCAAGGCATCCCTAGAAGCCCAGGATAGCCTGTGACAACACACATGGAAAACCACCAAGCTCTTTCCTCATTCACATATGTCCCAAGTGAGACCCAGAAAGGAGAAGTGGCCTAGCCATGGTGCCAGCTGGTTTGTGTCAGAGGAATGGGATCGAGACTCCTGACTCCAAACCCTGTATACGCTCCATCAGCCTGCATCAACCACCCATTACACAGGCAGCTGTGAATAAAGCATAACTAACATATGTATAGCTGTTCACTCTTTATAGGGCCCTTTCACATCTACTGTCCTATATGACACAACAATCCAAATGCCCAAATGAATGAACCAAGAGGGAATTAAGTGATCTACTCAAGGACAGGCTCCTAGAAATTAGAGCTAGTTCTAAGCACAGCTAACCTTAAGAGGTTAGTACATGTTCTGTGATGCTTTGCAAATGCTCTAAACTGGTTAAAAACTAAAGCAGTACTTCTGAAATACTGGTCCCAGACTAACAGCTTCAGCATTGCCTGCGAAATTCTGGGATCCCATGCCACACCGTCTGAATTAGAAACTCTGGGGATGGGGCCCAGCAATATGTTTTTTAATAAGCCCCCCCAGGTGATTCTGATACCAGCTAAAGTTTGAGAACCAGCATGCTAAGGAACAAGGTCATAATTGCTGCATGCTGTTCTTTGTTAAGTTCTCTGCTAGGCATGTGTGCCTGGCATCAAAGTAGATACCACATCATAAAAGATATGCAGCATTCTTCACCATATCCCTCCAAGCCCTCTTCTCTAGGAGGTTAGAATAGAGTTCTCATGTCCCCATCATGGTCTAAGGCAGTGCTTCTCAAGCTCTGATGTGCATATGAGTCACCTAGAGATATTGTTGAAATATAGATTCTGATTCAGCAAAACTTAATATTTAATAAAGATAATAAAAGATTAGGGATTCAATAGAGACACAATTTAAATTTTCTTCTGAATACTTGTGAAGATTTCCCAAGGTCCTAAAATTACCCCTAAAGTTAGAAAAGCAGAGGAGAGAAATTTGCTAAGACAAGAGATCCCAATTATTGCAGTTCAAATTGTACATAATAATTTACCACCAGGCATTTGAAGCCTAAGAGAGGTGAAGCAGATTTGTCTCTGAGGGAGGTTCCACCTAATCTCCCCTTTACAAAGGTCAAAAAGGTGGTCAGAATGAGCAGGATAATCGGTTGGATTCCAGGGTTCCAATGAGAAAAGTCCCTCAAGCACACTGATTTTTAGTAAATGCTGCTCAGGTAATTGTTTTCATCTGATGGAAGTATTATGCAGTCTCCTGATAAACTAGTAGAAACAGAGATGAACCTTTAAAGCATCCATTTTGTGTACTGAGTTATCAGAACATCTCACCAAAACCTAAGAGATGATTCCCACGTTTTTCTGGGTAGCATTAGAGATTGATGCAAATGACATAAAAATCAAGAATCTAATCTCTTTACTTCCTGATCATCAAAAGAATGTATTACTGAAAAATGACTTCCTTTTCAATTTAAAGCAACTCCTAAGGAATATGTGGATGGTGGCCAATAGAGATAATAAGCCCCCAACCTAAAGATTGGTGACATGGGTTCATGTGCCCCTATTTCAGGAATCTACACTCAACCACACCTGGGGGTCATCAGGCCGATGCAATCTCTGAGTCTCAAGTTTGGTCAGGCTATTGAAGTTGCATATGGTGGGGTGGTTTCCAGTATAAAAACAAAGTCCTTTCAGCCCTAAAGTCCTGTGACTCTGTCTTAAAAGAATGCTCAACATTTTATTGCATTTTATAGATTTCTCCTTGAACGATGGGGGGAAAAGGAGGCTGAAACAGGGCAATATCACCATAAGGTAGCAATAGTACACCAGCCTTTCAGTTGGAACATCATTTACTCATCTGCATAAATATAAATATTCATCCTGTGCATTCTCAAGAGAAGGAGAATTAAAGCAGGACAAATTCTGTTCGGCTCATTTGAAAAGCAGGTTTTGTAAAGCACTCCATTGATCTGTCAGTAGTTACTCAAAGTACTAATATATCTTCTTTAATTTCACCCACCAGAATCCAAAGAGCCAAGATGGCCTTTCTCCAAGAGAGGAGTGGTGAGTGTTGTGCATTGTCATTTTTGTTTTAATTAAGCCTCCGGTAGCTAGGAAAGTAAGAAATGGCTAAAGAGCCTCTTCATCCTACTTTATCTTTTCATGACAGCAGATAGCACATGAAGTTTAAATTGTATCATCACATTCATAGTAGTGGATACAGAACTTGCCAAATGATGCCACTTTGTGCAGTGATACAGTGCTAATTGCCAGTGGTTAATGAGCTCTGCAAGAAAACAAAGCAATCCTAATATTGCAGTGCCTTACAGCTCCAAATTTATAACTTGACACAGTGTGGGAAACAGCTCACTCGATGAAGAAAACTTGCACAAGCGTATGCCCCAGTTTGCAGTCTGTGCCCAGTATACTGGGAACATTGAAAAATTAATGAGATATTACAGAAACAGATTCCACAAATACACTTCTATTTCTGGGAAAGCCAGTTGGATTAGACCTAGCGGGTTTTCTTTAAATTCATTCTTGCACCCTCAATTATTGAAGAGTTATAAATTGAAATCAGTAGTGCCTGATTCTTTCCTGCCTAGGTCAGGAGTTAGCCACAGTGAAGCCTTTCTCGCAAGCATGCTGGGGGCAGAGGGAAGGAGTGTTCCTCGCTTCTGGAGTGAGGAGGAAGACACACTGACTGTGTTCTCCCCACAGTACCTACACACCACAGCCAGCAGCACCAGGAGGGCCTTATGAGTAGTTACTGCACTTCTTTCTGTTAAAAATCTGCCCACATGGCCTCTGCAGTTGGCCACCAATTATCGACATCTACCTTGGAGGTTCTGTGGATGCACACACATTGATACTTAACTACTGTAGCTAAATTAAAAGTCCTCTGAGGTTTCAATCCCAGCTGCTCCATGTACTTGCCCTGTGACCTTGGTCAAATGAATCCATGTCTCTCTCAGCTTCAAGTCCTTCCTGTAAAAAGTAGATGGTAATAGTGGCAGCCTCTTAGGATGGTTGTGACAAGTGAGTCAAATAATGCGAGTGAAGCTCACCCCGGAGCTGGGCACCTGAGACAGTCGTTACTGGCCATATTATTGTTAGTGTTGTTCATAACCAGGGCTTGGAAAACTGTGTTCCCATAATCAAGTATAGGAGTGACTTTCACATTATTTTTTCAAGGGTTAAAAAGTTGTGTGAATGTCTTACTCCCCTTGGGCTGCTGTAAAATACCACAGACTGGGTGGCTGAAACAACCAGTATTATTTCTCACATATCTGGAGGCTGGGAAGTCCAGGATCGGGGTGCCAGCATGGTCGGGTTTTGGTGAGAGCTCTTTTCCTGGCTTAACCGATGGCCATCTTCTCTCTGCGTCCTCACGTGGTGTAGAGAGAGCTCTGGTGTCTCTTCCTCATCTTATAAGGGTACTAATCTCATTGTGAGGGCCCCACCCTCATGACCTCATCTATGTGTAATTACTTTCCAGTGGGTTCACCTCCAAATACCATTGTGGGGTTAGGGCTTTAACATATGGATTTTTTGGGGGGGAAAGAAACATTCAGTCCATAGGGACACAGTCTAAATATTACAAGTTTCAAATCATAAACCGTTAGTAAAACTATGATACCATTGTCACCAAGGCTGTTGCTCACCAATCTTCCTCATTTTGCCACTCTTTAGGGACATGATTTGACTGTTTTCCTGGCAGGCCTGAGACAGGGCCTGTGGTGCAGCCTCTCCTGGGATCCTTCCTTCCTTCCACCCTCCCTTCCTTCCTTGTTTAATATCTTTATTGGAGTATAATTGCTTTACAATGTTGTGTTACTTTCTGCTGTACAACAAAGTAAATCAGCTATACATATATCCCCATATCCCCTCCCTCTTGTGTCTCCCTCCCACCCTCCCTATCCCACCCCTCTAGGTGGTCACAAAGCACTGAGCTGATCTCCCTGTGCTATGCAGCTGCTTCCTACTAGCTATCTATTATACATTTGGTAGTGTATATATGTCAGTGCTACTCTCTCACTTCATCCCAGCTTCCCCCTCCCCACTGCATCCTCAAGTCTGTTCTCCACATCTGCGTCTTTATTCCTAGGTTCATCAGTACCGTTTTTTTAGCTTCCATATATGTGCGTTAGCATCTGGTATTTGTTTGTCTCTTTCTGCCTTACTTCACTCCGTATGACAGACTCTAGGTCCATCCACCTCATTACAAATAACTCAGTTTCATTCCTTTTTATGGCTGAGTAATATTCCATTGTATATATGTGCCACATTCATCTGTTGATGGACACTTAGGTTGCTTCCATGTCCTGGCTATTGTAAATAGAGCTGCAATGAACATTTTGGTACATGACTGTTTTTGAATTATGTTTTTCTCAGAGTATATGCCCAGTAGTGGGATTACTGGGTCGTATGGTAGTTCTATTTTTAGTTTTTTAAGGAACCTCCATACCGTTCTCCGTAGTGGCTGTATCAATGTACATTCCCACCAACAGTGCAGGAGGGTTCCCTTTTCTCCACACCCTCTCCAGCATTTATTGTTTGTAGATTTTTGATGATGGCCATTCTAACTGGTGTGAGATGATATCTCATTGTAGTTTTGACTTGCATTTCTCTAATGATTAATGATGTTGAGCATCTTTACACATCTTTCATGTGTTTGTTGGTAATCTGTATATCTTCTTTGGAGAAATGTCTGTTTAGGTGTTCTGCCCATTTTTGTATTGGGTTGTTTGGTTTTTTTGATATTGAGCTGCATGAGCTGCTTGTATATTTTTCCTTCCTCATTTAAATGAAAGCAGGGTCAGTTGTCAGTCAGGTCTAGGGTCTCGGGCGAAGCAGCATATCCCACCAGCTTGCCAATTCAGGGTCAACCACTACAGAATCCATATATTCTCATACAGTCAGCCCTCTGTGTCTGTACATTCTGCATCCTTGAATTCAACCAACTACAAATGAAAAATATTTGAAAAAAAATTCCAGAAATTTCCAAAAAGCAAAACTTGAATTTGCCATCCACCAGCAACAATTTACACAGAATTTACATTGCGTTATGTATTACAAGTAATCTAGAGATGATTTAAACTGTATGGGAGGATGTGTGTGGATTATATGTAAATCCATTTTATAAATTGGACTTGAACATCTGAGGATTTTGGTATCCAAAGAGGTCCTGGAACCAATCCCACTAGGATACTGAGGGACGACTGTATATCCATTTTACTCCAGTTCCGTGTCACCAGTGCCTACTACAAATTTCCATTCCACAGGCCTCTTAGTTATTAAATTTGAGGCCCCAGAGTTAACCTTGGCTTCTTTTCTTTATCCTCCATATCCTCTCAGATACCCTTCACATCTTCTCATTGCGTCTCCTAGCCAATGCCACCATAGTGGAAGCAGCACAGGTTCCAACAAAGGGTCTGTAACTCTAATGAGTTAATGTTTCCTCCAAGAGGACTGTCCCCTCCCTTCTCACTAGCATATCCACCAAGCACTTTGGCCAGGAGGTCATTCAGACCCTTGGAAAGCCACGGTGATTGTCCTTCAAGACAGAGGGCTGGCGCCCCCTTTCCCACAGCTCCAGTGCCTCCTCCATTGCCTCAGCTTCTTTATTTTCCAACTGGCTGCTGATTTTTAATTTCCACAACATGCAGTCACTGTGGTTTCAGACATCAACAAAAGGCATACGTCCCAGCTGCTGTGTAGGTCCCCGGCCAGCTCCAGGATTCCTTTGCTACTGTGAAGCCTATAAGTCTCTAGTAAGTTTCTTCTTTCAGTGCTATAACCCTAGCAGAGAAGTCAGCCACAGCCCTTTAGCACTTTCTGAACCGATTGCGGGGTCTCCTTTCAGACACACAGGGAGCTGCCTCCCCACAACGGATAAGCTGTGCCTTCTCTGGCTCGTTAACCTAAAGTCGGAAAACGCCCACCAAACTGCTTAGATCCACACCAGCGTCATGTGCCCTGAGGCAGTAGAAGAAGTTGAAAAATGATTTGTGCTAAATATTCATTTGAAATGCAGCCAAGTTGACTTTAGAAAGCCTCACACTTCCTTATTTGATAGCTTCTTCCTGGTTTAGTTGGTAAAATGAGCTCTTTAAGCAGGTAATTCATGACATTGCACCAGGATGTTGAATGAGTTAGAAAAAATTGAAAGGTCATGATAAAGTTTAGAAGCAAGTTACAAAAGGATGTCTAAATATGACACCATTAAAAATTAATTATAAATACAATCAGAAAAAGGTTTTCAGTAGTTACCCCGAGGGGAGGAAGGGGCGGTGGAGATTACAGGTAACTTGGTGTAACTTTTTTCTTTGTGGTTTTGTTTCTCAGATTTTCTATAATAACCATATATTACCTTTGTAATCCAATTTTTTTTTTTTTTTTTTTTTTTTTTTTTTTTTTTTTTTGCGGTAGGCGGGCCTCTCACTGTTGTGGCCTCTCCCATTGCGGAGTGCAGGCTCAGCAGCCATGGCTCACGGGCCCACCCGCTCCATGGCATGCAGGATCCTCCCGGACAGGGGCACGAACCCACGTCCCCTGCATCGGCAGGCGGACTCTCAACCACTGTGCCACCAGGGAAGCCCTGTAATCCAATTTTTTAACTAATATTATTTAAAATAAAAATTATAACAAAAATGAGTCAGAGGTTCCATCCTAAGGAAACTAGAGTTTCTAGCATATCCTGGTATTCTCCAGCTGCGAATTATCGTGTTAAGAAGTTCCTTTAACACTCTGGGCTTTATTTAGTCATCTACTAAGTGAGGGGTTGAACTAAGACATCCAAGGCCCCTTCTCATGGTAAGCTTCTATGATCCAACATTTGGAAAAGTTAGAATATGAGGACTCTTAAGACCACAAGGTATGTGCTAGACTGAAATCCATCTATTTGCTATAGGAGTGTTCTGAGCTCTGTCTTTTTTTTTTTTCCTATTAGTAAAATGAGAGATTTGCATCACACATCCTCACCAGCCTCTCTCCTCCATGTCTGACATTCTGAGGTCCTGTGGGTCAGACTATGGCTCAGAAATGGTGTCTCAGCTGTTAGTGACTCATAGACAAAATGTGCAGTCTGTTCTCATGCATGTTGGACAATGAACCAAAGATGCCGAGGCTACCAAAGGTGTGTTGTTAAAAGATTGAAAATCCTGTTTCTAACAATCTTTAAGGAGGGCAAAGACAAACACAAGCACATATCTGCCTCTCCTCTTTGAAGATTACAGACTTCAGGGACTATGAGTTCCACAGACTGAAGGTATCTCATGCATTGTTTTCTGTGTGGCATAGCTTTTTTTGTTGTTTCAGCCATTATTTTAAGTTGTCAGATTATTGGCTTGTTCATAATAACAGCAAAGTGCAGGAGAGAAGCCCAGACCTGGGCAGACCGAGGTCTGCTCTCTCTAAAGCAGGGGTCACCAACCCTACCAGTCCGAGGCCCGTTAGGAACTGGGCCACGCAGCAGGCAGTGAGCAGCGGGCGAGCGAGCGAAGCTTCATCTGCCCCTCCCCATCGCTCGCATTACCTCCTGAGCCATCCCCCTGCCCTGCCCTCTGTAGAAAAATTGTCTACCACGAAATCGGTCCCTGGTGCCGGAAAGGTTGGGGACCGCTGCTCTAAAGCACACTGAAATCTCAGGAAAGTCATTTCACCTTAAGTAAGGTAATGGACGTGAGCCCACTTTGTAGACCATGAAGCCCTGTACAAATGTTAATAGTGGTTACAACCATTCCTATCTCTGGGCCTTAGTTTCCTCATTTACAAAACAAGTTGGTTTTGATAAGACAATTTCTGAAGGTCTCTTAAAAACTTTAAGTCTCTTATTTCATGATTCTTCAGTAATTAATTTCAACAAGTTTTACCAGTGGAACCTCGATCAGACTTCCCAGTTCTGGGTTTGGGGTTCTTTTGGTGGGTTGTTTGTTTTTTTTTTTTGCAAAAAACTGAAAAGGACTTATGAAATTCGCAAGCATAGTTCAAAACATCAATTTGAATTCGTTTTCCTTTTAAACTAAAAATAGCATGTCCATCCCATGCGTGGGAGGAATTGATACCCCAAAGCCATGCAGAGAGAACGGTGGTTTAGATAACTCTACCCAGAGGGATGTCTGGGGCTTGCAGTGAGAAATCATGATTTGGGGGATTGCTTGTTCCTGCTGTACTGCAAGTCAGAGGAAGGGTGAACAGGTCAACCCATCGAAATGTTTTGTTCTCCCTTTTCTCCCACATACAGGATAAGACCTGGAATGAAGTCGTGGAAGCACATCAAAAACTTCCTACTAATCAATTAGACCTGAGAAAGCAGCAAGAGGCTGTGTGGGAACTCTTCACGAGTGAATGCACTTATTTCTTGGACCATTTATTAGTTCTTAAGATGGTAATGCTGGCTTTAATTTTTGTAGTAGGTGGAAAACACTGCTTCTTTAGGGACTTGTTTCTCTCTTCCATGCTGAAGGAAGGAAGGAAGTATGGGGTGGGCTCCCCTCTTTCAGAGGATCTTAAGGAAATTTTGTTTATTTTTGGTTATCTGCAACTTGGTTTCTCTTCATTCTTTTCTTAAACATAGCCTCTTAGGATTGGGTGAGACCTTCCAGCTCCCCATGTGATGTCTGAATCTCTTCTGCCTGATTCTCACCCTGTGCTTACATACTCCTCAAGTCAGGGAGCTCACAGCCACCCTCAAGGCAACCATCCCACCTTCGTTCAGCTTCCTCTTTTGGCTCTTATACTCCCTTATGAACAGTGCCAGACAAATGCTTTTTATCAGCTACGGAGCCACAGATTTTCAGGGCAACCATCCACGTGTAACATGGGGGTGGGTGGGGAGGGGTGGATTATACGGTGTGTTCTTAGACCACAGACGAGGATGGGCCACATTGCTCCAAAGGTTGCCTCTGCCCATAAGCATTTTTGAATCCTGGCTGCTCCCTTACACAGGAAAAGGCACTGTGTTGGGAGACACGAGTTCAAGTCCTGGATCTGCCTCTGACTTGCCATGTGAACTTAGGAACGTCTAGTCCTCCATTCCATAAAACAGAAGTTGGCGCATGCTTTCTGTAAATGTCCAGATAGTAAATATTTTAGGCTTTGCCAGCCATGTGGTCTTTATTGCAGCTACTCAACTCCTCCATTGCAGTGCAAAAGAAGCCACAGATAATTTGTAAAGAAATGTGTGTGGCTGTATTACAGTTACCTTATTCACACAAATGGGTAGCAGACCTGATTTATCCCACAGGCTGTCATTTGACAATTCCTGTTCTAAGCTATAAAAGAGAGATGACAGTACTATCTCTGACTGTCTGATAACATCTGATCATTGAGATGATCAGATTAGTTTCCTTTGAAATCTATCAAGTGCTATACAGATGCTCTTTTCTGTAAGTAATATTTATTGTGACAGTCATACTGCTAAGAACTTTAGCAAAATTTAAACCACAAGGACACTCAGAAAGTTAAAACTTAGAGACTGTCTCAGGATACAGAAAACTAGCTTAAGTAAGGATCTTACTGACCCATGTGACTGTAAAGTCCAGAATTGAGACAGAATTCAAGGTTGGTTTGATCAAGGGGATCAAAAGCAAGGACAAAATTTCTTTTCATCCCTCATCCCTGCCTTCCACAATATCAGTGTCATCCTGTGTCTGGCTTCTGTTGGAGTCACAGAGTGACTGCTGTCCTTGAGGCCACGGAGAGAGTGAGAAATAGAAGGGAGAGAGAGAGAATCTCAGTGCACTCATAGCCAAAGTCTTGATTGTCATTCTGATTGGACTGGCTTAAGTCACATGCCCACTTCTGAGCCAGCTACCCAGATAAGGAAGGAAAGTGCTCATTGGCTTAAGATGATCACATTCAAGTTATGAGGAAGAGTAGATGCTGAGGTGAAAACTGGGATGATATTAGGGAAGGGGGGGCACTGAAGCTGAGTGGTACCCAATAGATGTTCACTGCAGAGCACTCATCCTGTGAGCTCTGCTACCTCCCTTGCCCTAATAGACAGTACAGAACTTTCCATCCCACTATAAGCTACATAAGCTTTTTAAACTAGCATTTTTCTGCTTAAAAGAAAGCCAAGTTGAGTTTATTTTCAAATGCCCCGGTGTATTTAAAGTATATAAGTACCTCTCTTTACACAATCAATATGAATTTCCCAAAGTTGCTTGTAAATTGGAACTTTGTAACTCAAATAATAAATTCACTGAAAGACTCAATGTTTTTTTTAAATGGCAAAAATTTCTATAAAGAAAATAATCTTATAACACAGAGATGATTTTTTCTAAATTTTCCCAATTTATCTGAACTAATGATTTCTGTTTCTTACAATTACATGTTTTAGATGCCTGGATATTGACAGATTTCCAGACAACTGATGCTTCCTGGACTGGGGGAAACTCTGAGCCAGTGGTTCTCAAAGTGTGATCCCTGGACCAGTAGCATCAGAATCACTTGGGAACTTGTTAGAAACCCATATTCTCAGACCCCATCAGAGACCTACTGAATCAGAAAGACTTGGGGTAGGTCCTGCTAACCTCCAGTTTAACAAGGCCTCTAGATGATTCTGATGCAAGTTCAAGAACCACTTACTGCATTAATTAAGAAATATGGAAATGGGAATTGGAGAACGCTGGTGGTCTAAAGTCCAGTCTTTTCACACCTACAGTTCTTGAAATATTTGGTCCCTTTGAATGCTTCATCATATTTATACAAAGTATTCCTGTTTCAATAAATTGATCTCTCTTTAGTTTATAAAATGAGAGGCAGGTATTCTGCGAGGATTAACTTGCTATAGTTTTTCTCTTGTAGGAAAACATCAAATCAAGTAATGACATAAAGCCTCTCTTAGTGTTTTCATTAATATTTAATGGCTTTATCCACATCTAAACATCTTACCAGTTATCAGGTATTAACTCATTAGTTCTCTATTTTTAATTTCCTGAAAGTAAAGGACATTTGGGTCTTTCACAGAGAAAGGAATAAATAAGAACTCAGTATGAATGTTGTTTTGGTCTCAAGTAAGTGCTGTTGGCAAGAAGAGGACCTTGGCGATTTCTTTGGCACTGGGAGCAGAGAAAGCCCATCTGAACAGATTATGTTCAACAGGAGTGTCGTTAGGGCTCACAAAGCAGCAGCAGCTCCATACAGAAGAGCACCTCTCCCGTATGTTCTGTGGGGGCTTAAATGTCATCATTCGTGTTTAGCACACCTCTTAACGATTGAAAATACTGATCTCCAAGTGGTTTTGTAAAATTATACTCGGGAGGTTTATGTTTAATGTTCTTGCAAAGGGCAAATATCAAAATTGAAAAACAAAGTAATGTGCTTTTTTTTTTTTTAAGATCTTCATGAATACATTAAAATACCTACAGACTCATGAATATCTCCTGGATGTGGATTTATGGAGACTTTTTGCAAACCTGGAGGAGTTAAGTCAGGTGAGCCAAAGTAGGAAGATTCCAGTAGCCATGTGTTAAACTCCACCAGAGGACAATGAAAATTCATGCTTAGTCTACTGGCTTGTATTCCATATTGGAACGTGGAATATGGTTTCTTCCATATTTCATCCCCATTTAATCTTATGGTCGGGAGTTCAGGTTAATAAGGAAACCTACACATCCATTGGTATCTTTCCAATAGATGGCAGTTATTAGTTAGCCTTCAGTAACATTTTAAAAAGTTCTTCCATGGCTATTTAAGTAAGTAAACATAGGGCTCACTTCAGCAGGACATGTACTAAAATTGGAGCGATAAAAGGATTAGCATGGCTCCTATGCAAGGATGACACAAAAATTTGGGCAATGTTCCATATTTTCTCTAGAATACAAGCTCTGAACACCTTCTAGAATATGCTCAGGAACCCATCTTGTTCACTGCTGTATCCAGAAGACCTTGAACAGTGCCGAGTACGTGGGAGGTCTCAATAAGTAATGTTGAATGCATGAATTTCCTCAATAAATGATGTTAAATACAAAAAAAAAATTCCTAAGATCTCCGTCATCACCATAAATGTCTATTCTCGAATGTTCTTTCTCACATATATTATAAATAAATAATATCTTTCCTCTAAAAAAAGGAAGTGAGGTACCAACAAGAATTCATTTATAAGAAAAACTTATAAGAAAATATATATTGGAAAGTAGAGGAAAATAAATCTTTGAATTTTGCCAGGAGATAAATTTGAAATGGAAAATATCTGTGAGAATGACATTTGAAGTTCATCAGATTTTTATTTCTTACCCCTGGAAGTATACCTACTCTTGTTTTCTTTCTCTCTGGCCCTAGACAAGCTTTGGTTTTGTGAACAGTCTTTTCCACATCTTCAAGGACTATGTCGACACTTCTGAGACTTTACCATCGTTGGATTTCATTTCTGTGCTCACAAAGGTAAAATCCATATGGGAGATCTCAGCTTCTATGTGAAAAATTCACCTACCTCTCAGGATAGTTGTTTATATCTCCTTAATCGTTGTTATTGTTGTTCCTGGGAAGGTTCCACCTGCACCCTCCCACAAGGGAACTATCCCTTTCCCCACCAATCAGCATTTTCAGAAATAACTTGCAGAATCTGTTTCTCCATTGTCATCTCTCCTGTGTGGGTTTTATTAAGACAAAAATCTGCATGCATGGAAAAGCCATTTTCAAGTCTGGTTTTCAAATGACTTCAATTTAAAGCTGTATTCATGGCAGTAGTTTGTGTAGGCTAATTACATGGTTCAGTTGTTCTTCTAACAAAAGTGCTAGGCTCTCTGAAAGGAACAAAATAAACCTTCAAATCCATTAACACCCTTAATAAGACTTCTGTGTATGAAAGGAGGAGAAAAGAGGAAAACCTGTACCCGTGGTCTGGTAAATGCTATTTTTTTTCTTAAGTAGGTATTTGAACCTCTTCCCCTACTTTGAGCTTTTTAATTCAGTCCCTATCTATTCTCATTTAGCAAGATTTAAATTGTTACAGTCCACTTAAAAAAATATAGATTGAGGTTTATTGAGCACTTACTAAGTACTTATGTGTGGGACTGATACCCTGTGCACAGTAATGTGCAGAATTAGACACGCCCCCTGCTTTGGGGGAGTCTTCAGTCTAGTGGGGAAGAAGTTAATCCAATGATGACACTAATGATTATATAATCAAATTGAGATCAATGCTGGGGAAAAAAGGAACATAGATATTATGAAGGAAAACTTCTAGGTTGGGGCATATGCTGAAGTAGTTTACAGACAGGAAATTCTTCCTGGGGCGATGATGCTTGAGGTGAGATATGAAGAAAAAGGACAGTTTAACAAGGCAAAACAAGCAAAAATTAGGTACAAAGTGGGGAGATCTTTCAGTGGCCTTCGAAAGCCGATTAGAATAAGAAAAGCTTTGAAAAACAAGAGAAAGAATGTAAAGTGTTGGGAATTACCTAAAATCTCACACACTCTCAATTCCTTTAGAGTCAGAAATTATCTTTTTTTTTAGGACCATCACATTTTTTGTTTTTGTTAGACAAAGGGGCAGAGCCCTTAGTAAGTTACATAATGGACATGAATATTTGGATGTGTATTGGTTCAAGGTCTGAAGTCCCCTTGGTTTTCTTGATAATTTCTTTACTCCATCAAAGGCTAGGACAACTGGCGGGCTTTGCTCCACTTGGCTCTATCCATCTCCTTGGATCAGTGCACTAGCCTGGTCATCCTCTTCTCATGGTAATGGGTGGAAGCACAAAAGAGCATAAACACCCATTATATTGGGTGTTTCATTTTGTGGCTCTTGCTTGGGACATAGAAGCTGGTGGCAAACATATCTGGGAATACTCATCTAAAGCCTGACATCTTGCTTGGGACATTAGCACCAAGACCTGGCATCCTAGAATTTATTTTTAATGTACTTTTTAGTAAATAGTCTGGAGAAATATCAACTTCTCATCAAAACACATAAGTTGTCTTAGTCTGCTCAGTCTGCTATAATGAAGTGCCACAGACTGGGTAGCTTATAAGCAACAGAAATCAATTTCTCACAGTTCTGGAGGGTGGAAGTCTGAGATCAGGGTGGTGCCCAGGTCATGTGAAGGCCCTCTTCCAGTCAAAGACCTCTTACTGTATCCTTTGCATAGTGGAAGGGGCTAGACAGCTGTCTGGAGCCTATTTTATAAGGGCATTAATCTCATTTATGGGGGCTCCACCTTTATGACCTAATCATCTCCTAAAGGGCCCACCTCCTAAAACTGTCACATTGGGGGTTAGGATTCAACATGTGAATTTGAGGGGAACACACATATTCAGACTATAGCGTAAGTGCGCTTACAGCCTACTACAGCATAGACTCTTTGCTGAAAGTCAATAATACCCACATAGGAATGCTTCCTGTTACATTACAGATGTGTAAAGATGGGCTATAAAAGTTTTTCGTAAATTTAAAAAGGCCTACATGAGTCAGGTTAATTTCAGTTATACCACAGGAACAAACTCCAAATCTCAGTGGCTTGGTTTCATATCTCACTTATGCTCTGCTCCTACTTTGTCCTCGCTCTGGCACCGCTGCTGAGGGAGCACCCACCACCTGGAATGTTGCCAGTCTCAAGGGCAAAGACGTAAGAGACTGAGGCAGAGCTCTTACTGACTCTTCAAGTTTCTGGCATGTCTGTTCACATTTCATCGGCCTAAGAAAGTCGCATGGCCAAGCTTACCCTCAGTGGAGTGAGCATATATATTCCTCCCCAGGAAAGGGAACTAGATGAGC
The DNA here is from genome assembly GCF_008692025.1 of Phocoena sinus. Lineage (NCBI taxonomy): Eukaryota > Metazoa > Chordata > Mammalia > Artiodactyla > Phocoenidae > Phocoena > Phocoena sinus. The sequence continues at coordinate 27,984,909 of NC_045772.1, read as the reverse complement.
AGTGATAACAGTCTACCACGGTGTCTCAGAAGAAGCTCACCAGTGGAAGATTGGGACATTTGTTATCCACACAAAAGCCATCTGAGAAGTCGCTGAGAAGGAAGCTGAGGCTTGGAGAAGTTAAATCACTTGGCCAAGTTCACATAGCCAGTGGGTTGTAGAGCTGCATTTCTAAGCCTGACCGTTTATGGTCTTCACAGCAGGCTCCTCGTAATGGCCTTTCTCAAGCATCTCAAGGTGACCTGTGAGAAGACCTTCTGTTTATTTCCAAGCCCCCAGCTATCACCAACCCCCCAGGAAAAAATTAATTCACATTATCAGCTTTCAAATTACTTCTTCTTGAAGGCAAAACTTGACATTTCCCCCCATAGCGTTTTGTCTTCTGAGGTCCTATAGCAAAATATTTTTCTAGGTTTTTGTTATTTCTGCCTTTACTACTGTCACTTCCTTTATTGGCCTGTTAGGCTTGGTCTGCTGTCTCTACTCACTGCAGTTATAATGTTACCAGCAAGTGCGTCTTCCTTCTCCCATTCACCACATTATGACACAATTGGAAATTCCCTAATGGAACCCATTACTCATTATACTAATTAATAAACCTGTCAAGGAGCACGTAGGCTTAGCAACGTGGTAGGCACTATGGATTCCTAAAGAGAGTGTCTGCCAGTAAGGAGCCAGAAACATTGGTGAAGAGAAAAGAATAACTGTCATTCCCGAGACAGACACTTAACTGAGATGTGCCCAGTTTGACCATTATACATATGAATGTATACATACGAATTGGCCACTTGCCTCATTTTAAAATGAATTTGATATGGCTTACGAATGTGTAGTCATTATAGCAAGTTTAGGCATTACATAAGCATAATGAAGAAGGAACACAAGTGTTAGATTGGGTAAGACAAGCACATAAAACGCACGCTACAAAACTACATTTAGTAGAGGTGCCCCAAATTTGACTCTCTATTTTTAGAAGCTGGAAGGAAAATTCAGTATGCGGATATTTTTGAGGAAGATTTAGTGAAAGGTCAGATGTTGTTACTTTAATCACTTACTACGAAAACAAGCTTGACATCAACAACATGAGCAGTGAAACCAAAGGAGGTGTTTGTTATCAGGTTCCATGCAGTGTGTGTCGACCTCAACAAAGCATAAGTGCAAGGGTGAATTAAATCAGTATGTCCTAAATAGAATTTTCTTTATGGGCAAAAAAAAAAGGCAGCTTATTGAGGAGTTAACTGTTTATTATGGGGATTTCGGGGTTTTTTAAAACAATGTTTATTTTGAAGATTACCTGTTACTATCCATGCAGTCATAGCTCCTACTTGATAATGGTGCCTTCTCCACTTTCCCTGTTCTAGTTGCTGATAAAAGTGAAGAGAAAGAGAAAGTCTGTCTGTGCTCTCTTTGCTTCCAATCATTCTCCTTCTGTCCTTCTCCTCTTGCAGTATTTCCAAGGAAGCCTGTGTCAGAGCCACCAGACCTACTGCCTGAATTACTCAGCTGCTGTCTTTTATCTTGAGAGTCTGAGGCAGAGAGGGGACTTCGGAATTTATTTAAAAGTAAAGTACCAGGTTCTTTTCTTTTATATTTTTCCTGAGACTCTTTGGATATAACAGGTACTAGGGATTATTAGACCCAAATTAAATGGGGAAGAAGGAAAATAAATGATCAACCATACATTTTAACTACAAACCTGCTTTCCTTATAAAGACATCATCCTCTGCATACTTAGGATTTTAAATGGTGCACTTCTGGAAACACTGATCATCTAATGTCCCTCCTGAGATTTTGGCTGGAGCTTTACAGTGCTTTATTTGTTCATTGGTTTGTTTTTGGAAGGAATTGGTGAGAAAACTAGAGTAGGAACTGAGGCTTTGTTTGTTACTAGAGGTTTGGCTCTTGCAGGATTTGGCCCCAGCAAGGTCCTATTGCACAAAAGCTGGGCACACCATTTACCTTGTATTCTGTGTGAATGGTGCTTCCTGGAGGACGTCAGAGCACACAGTGTAAACACTGCCCCTGAAGTTGTCCAGCATGGTGGCGATGGGTCCCAAAGTGTTATTAGAACAAGGAATCTCTGCTAGGGACCTTCAGTGTTTGCTAATAAGCAAAACTGAAACGAATTTTCCGTGCCTTCCCTACTTCCTTTAACCCCTTTTTGACATGTCTTTAGTCTGAACCGTACCTTTCAGCCTTTCACTATTATGCCAGAGCCCTTTTCATGACCCAAGAAAGTGGTCCAAGCCTTTCCAGAAAACCAGCTCTTCCCTGCAGCTGCAGGAAGCACCTGCCAGAGCATCACCTCAGAGCTGTGGGAGGAATGGCCACCACACACAGTTTCCAACAACTTTGCTGTGAATTGGTGCATCTTTGCCATGGCCAGGATGTGCCAGGAAACCTGGGCGTGGCATGATTGATCTTGGAAAGAGACTTGGCTCTATTTTTGTAGCTTCATCCTTTCAATGTTTTCTTTGCTACTCAAACCAAAACCTGAAAGCTCATTAGATTTCCAGGGTATGAACAATCTTGTTGCAAAAGTTTTCCCTGGAAGCTTATGGATGAGACCCTCTCCAAGCCCCCAAACTAGGGAGAATCCAGGTTCATTCCTCTCCCTTCCATGCTAGGGCAGAGAATAATTTAACAAGGCTCAGACATTGTTTTCAAGTAACTGGAAAATCCTGTAACAACTGTGACACAGAAGTTTATATATAAAATATATATAGCATCCAAAGATATTTAGGGAAAGGAATAAAGGATGCACTGTTGTAATGATGACATATGATACTTTTATAATGCATAATGTTTTGCCAAGTACTTTCTCAAACAACTCTTTTTTTTAATAAATTTATTTTATTTATTTATTTTTGGCTGTGTTAGGTTTGCGTTGCTGTGTGCGGGCTTTCTCTAGTCGCAGCGAGCAGGGGCTACTCTTCATTGCAGTGTGCGTGCTTCTCATTGTGGTGGCTTCTCTTATTGCAGAGCATGGCTCTAGGTGCACGGGCTTCAGTAGTTGGGGCACGAGGGCTCAGTAGTTGTGCCTCACGGGCTCTAGAGAGCAGTCTCAGTAGTTGTGGCACACGGGCTTAGTTGCTCCGTGGCATGTGGAATCTTCCTGGACCAGGGCTAAAACCCATGTCCCCTGCATTGGCAGGCAGATTCTTAACCACCACTCTCCAGGGAAGTCCCAATACCATACTATTTAATGACTGTAGCTTTGTAGTATAGTCTGAAGTCAGGGAGTCTGGTTCCTCCAGCTCCATTTTCCTTTCTCAAGATTGCTTTGGCTATTTGGGGTCTTTTGTGTTTCCATACAAATTAATTTTTTTTCTAGTTCTGTGAAAAATACCATTGGTAATTTGATAGGGATTGCATTGAATCTGTAAATTGCCTTGGGTAGTACAGTCAGTTTGACAATATTGATTCTTCCAGTCCAAGAACACAGTATATCTTTCCATCTGTTTATGTCATCTTTGATTTCTTTCATCAGCATCTTATAGTTTTTGGAGTACAGGTCTTTTGCCTCCTTAGGTAGGTTTATTCCTAGGTATTTTATTCATTTTGTTGCAGTGGTAAATGAGAGTGTTTCCTTAATTTCTCTTTCAGATTTTTCATCATTTGTGTATAGGAATGCAAGAGATATCTGTGCATTAATTTTGTATCCTGCAACTTTACCAAATTCATTGATGAGCTCTGGTATTTTTCTGGTAGTGTCTTTAGGATTTTCTATGTATAGTATCCTGTCATCTGCAAACAGTGACAGTTACTTCTTTTCCAATTTGTATTCCTTTTATTTCTTTTTCTTCGCTGATTGCCATGGCTAGGATTTCCAAAACTATGTTGAATAATAGAGGTAAAGTGGACAACCTTGTCTCGTTCCTGATCTTAGAGGAAATGCTTTCAGTTTTTCACCATTGAGAATGATGTTTGCTGTGGGTTTGTCATATATGGCCTTTATTATGTTGAAGTAGGTTCCCTCTATGCCCACTTTCTGGAGAGTTTTTATCATAAACAGGAGTTGAATTTTATCGAAAGCTTTTTCTGCAACTATTGAGATGATCATAAAGTTTTTATTTAACAATTTGTTAATGTGGTATGTCACACTGATTGATTTGCAGATGTTAAAAAATCCTTGCAGCCCTGGGATAAATCCCACCTGACCATGACGTATGATTCTTTTAATGTATTGTTAGACTTGATTTCCTAGTATTTTGTTGAGGATTTTCATGTCTATATTCATTAGTGATATTGGCCTGCACTTTTCTTTTTTTGTGATATCTTTGTCTGGTTTTGGTGTCAGAGTGATGGTGCCTCCATAGAATGAGTTTGGGGGTGTTCCTTCCTCTGCAGTTTTTTGGAATAGTTTCAGAAGGATAGGTGTTAACTCTTCTCTAAATGTCTGGTGAGCCATACCATTTTTAATTTTCTAGTTTCTAGTTGTGCCCTTTTTTCCACTTAGAGAAGTTCCTTTAGCATTTGTTGTAAAACTGGTTTCGTGACAGTGAATTCTTTCTGCTTTTGCTTCTGTGTGAAGGTTTTGATTTCTCTGTCAGATCTGAACGAGAGCCTTGCTGGGTAGAGTATTCTTGGTTGTAGGTTTTTCCCTTTCATCACTTCGAATATATCATGCCACTCCCTTCTGGCCTTCAGAACTTCTGCTGAAAAATCAGCTGATAGTCTTATGGGGATTCCCTTGTATTTATTTAATATTTTCTCTTTGTCTTTAATTTTTGTCAATTTGATTACTATGTTTCTTGGCGTGTTCCTCCTTGGGTTTATCCTGTAAGGGACTCTGCACTTACTGGACTTGGGTGACTGTTTCCTTTCCAGTGTTAGGGAGGTTTTCAGCTATTATCTCTTCAAATATTTTCTCAGGTCCTTTCTCTCTCTCTCCTCCTCTGGGAACCCTATAATGCAGACATTGGTGTGTTTGACATTGTCCCAGAAGTCTCTTAAATTGTCCTCATTTCTTTTCATTCTTTTTTATTCCGTTCTGCGGCAGTGATTCCCACCACTCTGTCTTCCAGCTCATTGATTCATTCTTCTGCACCACTTATTCTGCTCTTGATTCCTTCTAGTGTATTTTTTCATTTCCGTTATTGTATTCTTCAACTGTTTGGTTATTTTTTATATTTTCTAACTCTTTGCTAAAAACTTGTAACTTCTCACTTTATATATCCATTCTTTTCCCGAGTTCTTGTATCATCTTTATGGTCATTACACTGAACTCTTTTCTCGGGTAGATTGGCTATCTCCACTTTGCTTAGTTGTTCTTCTGGAGTTTAATCTTCTTCCTTCGTCTGGAACATATTCCTATGCCAACTCATTGTGTTTAAATTTCTGTTTGTATTTTTATGTATGTAGTAGCTTAGTTACATTTCTCAGTCTTGGATAAGTGATCCCCTGAAGGGGAAGTCCTATACGTGCCAACAGTACACTCCCTCTCATCAGTCAAGGGTCAGGGACCAACTGGTCCCAGGTTAGGTTCTGACCTATGTTTGTGGACTTAGTTCTGCAGGCTGCAGGATCGTAGTTTCCTTGCTTCTGGTGTCTGACCCCTGACACTGCTCTAGCCGTTATGCAGGCTTCCTGGTGGGAGGGGCTGGTGGTTGGAGCTGGGTCTTTGCCCTCTGGTGGGCAGGGCTGTGTGAGGGGGTGTGGCTAGAGGTGACTGTGGGCTCAGGATGACTTTAGGCAGCCTGTCTACTGATGGCTGGGGCTGTGTTCCCACCTTGTTGGTTGTTTGGCCTGAGGCATCCCAGCACTGGAGCTAATAGCCTGTTGGATGGGGCCAGGTCTCAGTGCCAAGGACCCAAAATGTCTGCCTCCAGCCAGAGTTCACATAGGTCCCCGCTATGTCCACCACCAGCTTTTATGACTCCAGAGAGATCCATGGCCACCCCTGCCTCCCTAGGAGACCCTTCAATACCAGCACGTAGGTCTGGCCCAGGCTCCTATGTAGTCACTGCTTTGCCCTGGGACCTGGTGCACATGGGACCTTGTCTGCACCCTCCAAGAGTGGAATCTCTGTTTCCCCCAGTCCTGTGGAGCTTCTGCAATCAAGCCCTACTAGCCTTCAAAGCCATATGTTCTGCTGACGTAGGGCTCAGAGCTCTCACTCCTGTGGGAGAACTTCTCTGATATAATTATTCTCCAATTTGTGGGTTGCCCACCCGGACAGTATGGGATTTGATTATATCATGAGTGCACCCCTCCTACTGTCTCATGTTTTCTTTTTTATGTCTTTGGATGTAGAATCTTGTTTTGGTAGGTTCCAGTCCTTTTTATCAATGGTTGTTCAGCAGTTACATGTGATTTTAGTGTGCTCGTAAGAGCAGGTGAGCTCAGGTCCTTCTGCTCTGCCATCTTGTTTCCCTCTACTCCTTGGTCAGGTTTATTCCTAAGTATTTTTTTTTTGATGTGATATTAAAAAGGATTTTTTAACTTTCCCTTTCTGATATTTCATGTTAGTGTAAAGAAATGCAACAGATTTCTGTGTGTTAGTCTTGTATCCTGCTACCTTGCTGAATTTGTTTATCAGTTCTAGTAGTTTTTGTGTGGAGTCTTTAGGGTTTTCTATGTATAGTATCATATCATCTGCCTATAAGGACAGTTTTACCTCTTCCCTTCCAATTCAGATACCTTTTATTTCTTTTCTTGTCTGGTTGCTGTGACTAGGACTTCCAGTACTATGTTAAATATAAGTGGTAAGAGTGGACATCCTTTTCTTGTTCCAAATTTTAATGGGAAGGTTTTCAGCTTTTCACTGTTGAGTACTATGTTGGCTGTGGGTTTGTCATAAATAGCTTTTATTATGTTGAGTTATGTACTTACTTTGGTAAGCGTTTTTATCATGAATACATGTTGATTTTATCAGATGCTTTTTCTGCATCTACTGAGATGATCATGTGGTTTTTGTCTTTTGTTGATGTGGTATATCACATTGATTGATTTACATATGTTGAACCATCCTTGTAACCCTGAGATGAATCCAGCTTGATCATGGTGTATGATATTTTTTATGTGTTGTTGGATTTGGTTTGCTAACATTTTGTTGAGAATTTTTATATCTGTATTCATCAAGATATTGGCCTGTAATTTTCTTTTTTGATAGTGTCTTTTTCTGGTTTTGGTATCAGAGTGAGGGTGGCTTCATAGAATGAATTTGGGAGTGTTCCCTCCTCTTCAGTCTTTTAGAAGAGTTTGAAAAGGATTGGTATAATTTCTTCTTTGTAGGTTTGGTAGAATTCCCCAGTGAACCCATTTCATCCTAGACTTTTGTTTGCAAGGAGTTTTTTTAATTACAGATTCTATTGCACTTCTAGTGATCAATTTATTTATTTCTTCTTGATTCTGTTTTGGTGGGCTGTATGTTTCTAAAAACTTGTCCATTTCTTCTAGGTTATGCAATTTGTTGGCATATATTTGTTCATAGTATTCTCTTTTTTACTTATTCTCTCTCTCTCTTTTTTTTTTTTTTTTTGTATTTCTGCAGTATCAGTTTTTCCTCTTTCATTTCTTATTTTGTTTATTTGGGTCCTCTCTTTTCTTCTCTTTTTTTTCCCCCCTGCATGGCTTTGTGGTCTCACTCATTGATGCCTTCTGTTTGCAGTGCCCTGTCAAAGCCTTGGTAGTACAGAGATAGACAAGGATAGCGAAATGTTTAAAAGCACAAGTTGTGGAGTGAGAACATCAGACACTCGAAGTCAGACAGAATCACTGACCCACCACTTATGGGCTGTGTGACTTTGGGCAGATTACCCAACCTCTCTGAGTCCAATTTAATGGATTATCCTACTTTTCCTCACTGATTTTTCTTTTTAATATTTATTTATTTATTTTTGGCTGCATTGGGTCTTTGTTGCTACGTGTGGACTTTCTCTAGTTGCGGGAAGCAGGGGCTACTCTTCATTGCAGTGTGTGGGCTTCTCATTCGGTGGCTTCTCTTGTTGCAGAGCATGGGCTCTAGGCATGCAGGCTCAGTAGTTGTGATGTGCAGGCTCAGTAGTTGTGGCTCACGGGCTCTAGAGCACAGGCTCAGTAGTTGTGGTGCACAGGCTTAGTTGCTCTGTGGCATGTGGGATCTTCCCAGACCAGGGCTCGAACCCGTGTCCCCTGCATTGGCAGGCAGATTCTTAACCACTGTATGACCAGGGAAGTCCTGTCTCTTTTCTTCTTGATGAGCCTGGTCAGAGGTTTGTCGATTTTGTTTACCCTTTCAAAAAAAATCAGCTCTTGATTTTATTGATTTGTTTCTATTGTTTTTTTGATTTCTATTTTATTTACTTCCTCTCTGATCTTTACTATTTCCTTCCTTCTGCTGACTTTAGGCTTTGTTTGTTCTTCTTTTTCTAATTCTTTTAGGTGGTAAGTTAGGTCATTTGAGATTTTTTTTATTTTTTAAAGAAGGCCTGTATCACTATGAACTTGCCTCATGGAACTGCTTTTGCTGCATCCCAGAGATTTTGTATGTTGTGTTTTCATTGTCATTTGTCTCAAGATTTTTTTGAATTTCCTCTTTGATTTCATTGTTGATCCATTGGTTTTTTAGTAGCCTGTTGTTTAGTCTCCATGTAATCATTTTTTTCTCGTTTCTCTTTCTGTGGTTGATTTCTGGTTTCATGCTGTTGTGGTCAGAAAAGATGCTTGAAATAACTTCTGTCGTCTTACATATAGTCAGGCATGCTCTGTGTCCTAGCATGTTTCCTATTACTTGTTTTCTCTATTTAGGAGCTCCTATATTGGGTGCATATATGTTAACAAGCGTAATATCCTCTTTTTGTATTGATTCTTTTTTTTTTTTTTTTTTTTTTTTTGCGCGGGCCTCTCACTGTTGGGGCCTCTCCCATTGCGGAGCACAGGCTCCGGACGTGCCATGGGCCCAGCCACTCCGCGGCATGTGGGATCCTCCCGGACCAGGGCACGAACCCGTGTTCCCTGCATCGGCAGACAGACTCTCAACAACTGTGCCACCAGGGAAGCCCTGTATTGATTCTTTTATCATTTTATAGTGTCCTTCTTTATCTTTCTTTATGGCCTTTGTTTTAAAGTCTATTTTGTCTCATACAAGTACTGCTACTCCCACTTTCTTGTCATTTCCATTTTCATAAAACACCTTTTTCCATCTCCTCACTTTCAATCTGTGTATCCTTCGCCCTAAAGTGGGTCTCTTGTAGGCAGCATATTGTAGGCTCTTGTTTTATTATCTAATCTGCCACTCTTTTTTATTATCTAATCTGCCACTCTATGTGTTTAGATTGGAACATTTTGTCCATTGACACTTAAGGTAATTGTTGATAGATATGTATTTATTGCCATTTTTAAACCTTATTTTTCAGTTGATTTTGTATTTCCTCTTTGTTCCTTTCTTTTTCTTTTTGTTTTTCCTCTTGTGGTTTGATGATTTTAGTGTTATGCTTGAGTTCTTTTGTTTTTGGTTTTTCTGAATCTGTTGTATGTTTTTGATTTTTTGTTGCCCTGTTTTACAAGTATGTTAACCCATTACTATATCTACTTGTATTCGAGTCATAGTCATATAGGTTCAACCATATTCTGAAAAAAGTCTTCTGAAAAAAGTCTACATTTTCTTACCCCTCCCCCCACATTTTATGATTTTGATGTCCTCTTTTATATCTTTGTGTTTATCACTTTGCTCTTTATTGTAGTTATCATTGCTTTCACACACACACAAAATAACTGTAATCTATATACTGGCTTATTTAAGTGATTTATTTTCCAATTGTGATTTTCTTATTCCTATAGATTCTTCTTTTCTATTTAGAGAAGACCTTTCAATATTTCTTTTAGGATAGTTTAGTATTGCTGTGTTCTTTTAGTTTTTGTTTCTTTTTGTTTTGTTAGTTTTGTTTGAGAAATTCTTTATATCTCCTTCTATTCTAAATGATAATCTTGCTGGGTAGAATATCCTAGGTTCCAGGTTTTCCCCTTTCTGGACATTGAACATATCTTTCCACTCCCCTCTGGCCTACAACATTTTCTGTAGAGAAGTCAGCTGAATGCCTTATGCGGGTTCCCTTTTAACTAACTCTGTTTTTCTCTTTAGAATCCTCTCTTTAACTTTTGCTATTTTAATTTTAATACATCTTCATATAAGTCTGTTTGTGTTCATCTTGTTTGAGACTTTCCTGTACTTGGATATCTGTTTCCTTCTTTAATTTGGGAATTTTTCAGCCACAATTTCTTCAAATACATTTTTGATTCCCTTTTCTCTTCTCCTTCTGGGATCCCTATTATGTGTAGATTGGCTTGCTTTATATTATCCCATAAGTCTTGTATATAGCTTTCATTCTTTTACATTTGTCCTTTTGTCTGCTGTTCTGATTGCATGATTTCCATTATTCTAATTTCTAGATCACTTATTTGTTCCTCTGCATTGTTTAGTTTGCTATTTATTGCCTTTAGCTTGGCTTTTGTTTCTGCAAATGAGTTTTCTAATTTTAACTGGCTCCTCTTTATAGTTTCTAGTTCCTTGTTACAGTAATCTTCATTCCTCTCAATAGCCTTTCTTAATTTCTACAGTTTCCTTTTTATTACCTCCTTTTTGAACTTGGGATCTAGTATAATAGACTGGTCTGTTTCGTTGTTTGTTGGTCTTTCAGGGGATATCTCATGTTCTATAAATTGGGAGTGATTCCTCTGCTTTTTTTTAAATTTAATTTAATTTTTTTATACAGCAGGTTCTTATTAGTTATACATATTGGTGTATGTATATCGATCACAGTTGCCCAATTCAGCACACCACCACCACCACCACCCACACATTCCCCCCTTGGTGTCCATACATTTGTTCTGTACCTCTTTGTCTCGGTCTCTGCCCCGCAGCCCGGTACATCTGTACCATTTTTCTAGGTTCCACATATATCCGTTAATATACATAATTTGTTTTTCTCTTTCTGACGTACTTCACTCTGTATGACAGTCTCTACATCCATCCACGTCTCTACAATTGACTCAGTTCCATTCCTTTTTATGACTTGAGTAATATTCCATTGTATATATGTACCACATCTTCTTTATCCATTCGTCTGTCGATGGGCATTTAGGTTGCTTCCATGTCCTGGCGATTGTAAATAGTGCTGAAATGAAGGTTGGGGTGCATGTGTCTTTTTGAATTATGGTTTTCTCTGAGTATATGCCCAGTAGTGGGATTGATATGTCATATGGTAATTCTATTTTTCGATTTTAAGGAACCTCCATACTGTTCTCCATAGTGCCTGTATCAATTTACATTCCCACCAGCAGTACAAGAAGGTTCCCTTTTCTCCACACCCTCTCCAGCATCTGTTGTTTGTAGATTTTCTGATGATGCCCATTCTAACTGGTGTGAGGTGATACCGCATAATAGTTTTGATTTGCATTTCTCTAATAATTAGTGATGTTGAGCAGCTTTTCATGTGCTTCTTGGCCATCTGTATGTCTTCTTTGGAGAAATGTCTATTTAGGTGTTCTGTCCATTTTTGGATTGGATTGTTTGTTTTTTTTAATACTGAGCTGCAGGAGCTGTTTATATATTTTGGAGATTAATCCTTTGTCCATTGATTCATTTGCAAATATTTTCTCCCATTCTGAAGGTTGTCTTTTCGTCTTGTTTGTAGTTTCCTTTGCTTTGCAAAAGCATTTAAGTTTCATTAGGTCCCATTTGTTTATTTTTGGTTTTATTTCCATTACTCTAAGAGGTGTATCAAAAAAAATCTTGCTGTGATTTATGTCAAAGAGTGTTCTTCCTATGTTTTCCTCTAAGAGTTTTATAGTGTCCGGTCTTACCTTTAGGTCTCTAATCCATTTTGAGCTTATTTTGTGTATGGTGTTGGGGAGTGTTCTAATTTCATTCTTTTACATGTAGCTCTCCAGGTTTCCCAGCACCACTTATTGAAGAGGCTGTCTTTTTTCCATTGGATATTCTTGCTTCTTTGTCAAAAGTAAGGTGACCATAGGTGCATGGGTTTATCTCTGGGCTTTCTATCCTGTCCATTGATCTATATTTCTGTTTTTGTGCCTGTACCATATTGTCTTGATTACTGTAGCTTTGTAGTATAGTCTGAAGTCAGGAAGTCTGATACTTCCATGTCCGTTTTTTTCCCTCAAGACTGCTTTGGCTATTCGGGGTCTTTTGTGTCTCTGTAAAAATTTTAAGATTTTTTGTTCTACTTCTGTAAAAAATGCCATTGGTAATTTCATAGGGATTGCATTGAATCTGCTTTGGATAGTATAGTCATTTTCACAATATTCATTCTTCCAATCCAAGAACATGGTATATCTCTCCATCTGTTTCTATCATCTTTAATTTCTTTCATCAGTGTCTTATAGTTTTCTGCATACAGGTCTTTTTTCTCCCTAGGTAGGTTTATTCTTAAGTACTTTATTCTTTTTGTTGCAATGGTAAATGGGAATGTTTCCTTAATTTCTATTTCAGACTTCTCATCATTAGTGTATAGGAATGCAGGATATTTCTGTGCATTAATTTTGTATCCTGCAACTTTACCAAATTCACTGATTAGCTCTAGTAGTTCTCTGGTGACATCTTTAGGATTCTCTATATATAGTATCATGTCATCTGCAAACAGTGACAGTTTTACTTCTTCTTTTCCAATTGGTAGTCCTTTTATTTCTTTTTCTTCTCTGATTGCCGTGGTGAGGACTTCCAAAACTATGTTGAATAATAGTGATGAGAGTGGACATCCTTGTCTTGTTCCTGATCTTAGAGGAAATTCTTTCAGTTTTTCACCATTTAGAATGATGTTTGCTGTGGGTTTGTTGTATATATGTCCTTTATTATGTCGAGGTAGGTTCGCTGTTTGTCCACTTTCTAGAGAGTTTTTATCATAAATGGGTGTTGAATTTTGTCAGAAGCTTTTTCTGCATCTATTGAGATTATCATATGGTTTTTCATCTTCAGTTTGTTAATATGGTGTATCCCATTGATTGATTTGCTTATATTGAAGTATCCTTGCATCCCTGTGATAAATCCCACTTGGTAATGGTGTATGATCCTTTTAATGCATTGTTGGATTCTGTTTCCTAGTATTTTGTTGAGGATTTTTGCATCTATGTTCATCAGTGATATTGCTCTGTAATATTCTTTTTTTGTAGTATGTTTGTCCGGTTTTGGTATCAGGGTGATGGTGGCCTCATAGAATGAGTTTGGGAATGTTCCTTTGTCTGCGATTTTTTGGAAAAGTTTGAGAAGAATGGGTGTTAGCTCTTCTCTAAATGTTTGATAGAATTCGCCTGTGAAGTCATCTGGTCCTGGACTTTTGTTTGTTGGAAGTTTTTTTTTTTTTTTTTTTTTGCAGTATGTGTGCCTCTGACTGTTGTGGCCTCTCCCGTTGGGGAGCACAGGCTCCAGACGTGCAGGCTCAGCAGCCATGGCTCACGGTCCTAGCCCCTCCACGGCATGTGGGATCTTCCCGGACCGGGACACGAACCTGTGTCCCCTGCATCAGAAGGCAGACTCTCAACCACTGTGCCACCAGGGAAGCCCTGTTGGAAGATTTTTAATCAGAGTTTCAGTTTAATTACTTGTGATTGGTCTGTTCATATTTTCTATGTCTTCCTGGTTCAGTCTTGGAGGGTTATACCTTTCTAAGAATTTGTCCACTTCTTTCAGTTTCTCCTTTTTATTGGCATAAAGTTCCTGTAGTAGTCTCTTAGGATGCTTAATATTTCTGCGGTGTCCGTTGTAACTTCTCCTTTTTCTTTTCTAATTTTAGTTTATTTTTTGTTCCCATTTTATTTATTTTTTTAAATCTTTATTGGAGTATAATTGCTTTACAATGGTGTGTTAGTTTCTGCTTTATAACAAAGTGAATCAGTTATACATATACATATATCCCCATATCTCCTCCCTCTTGCGGCTCCCTCCCTCCCACCCTCCCTATCTTACCCTTCTAGGTAGTCACAAAGCACTGAGCTGATCACCCTATACTATGCAGCTGCTTCCCACTAGCTATCTGTTTTACATTTGGTAGTGTATATATGTCACTGCCACACTCTCACTTCATCCCTGCTTACCCTTCCCCCCACCCCCGTGTCCTCAAGTCCATTCTCTACGTCTTTTTCTTTATTCCTGTCCTGCCCCTAGGTTCATCATAACTATTTTTTTTAGATGCCATATATATGTGTTAGCATACAGTATGTTTTTCTCTTTTTGACTTACTTCACTTTGTGTGACAGACTCTAGGTCCATCCACCTCACTACAAATAACTCAATTTCATTTCCTTTTATGGCTGAGTAATATTCCACTGTATATATGTGCCACATCTTCTTTATCCATTCATCTGTTGATGGACACTTAGGTTGCTTCCATGTCCTGGCTATTGTAAATAGAGCTGCAATGAACAATGTGGTACATGACTCTTTTTGAATTATGGTTTTCTCAGGGTATATGCTCAGTAGTGGGATTGCTGGGTCGTATGGTAGTTCTATTTTTAGATTTTGAAGGAACCTCCATACTGTTCTCCATAGTGGTTGTATCAGTTTCTATTCCCACCAACAGTGCAAGAGGGTTCCCTTTTCTCCACACCCTCTCCAGCATTTATTCTTTGTAGATTTTTTGATGATGGCCATTCTGACTGGTGTGAGATGATATCTTATTGTAGTTTTCATTTGCATTTCTCTAATGATTAATGATGTTGAACATTCTTTCATGTGTTTGTGGGCAATTTGTATATCTTCTTTGGAGAAATGTCTGTTCAGGTGTTCTGCCCATTTTTGGATTGGGTTGTTTGTTTTTTTGATATTGAGCTGCATGAGCTGCTTGTAAATTTTGGAGATTGATCCTTTGTCAACTGCTTCATTTGCAAATATTTTGTCCCATTCTGAGGCTTCTCTTTTCGTCTTGTTTATGGTTTCCTTTACTGTGCAAAAGCTTTTAAATTTCATTAGGTCCCATTTGTTTATTTTTGTTTTTATTTCCATTTCTCTAGCAGGTGGGTCAAAAAGGATCTTGCTGTGATTTATGTCATGGAGTGTTCTGCCTATGTTTTCCCCTAAGAGTTTAATAGTGCCTGGCCTTACACTTAGGTCTTTAATCCATTTTGAGTTTTGTTTTGTGTATGGTGTTAGGGAGTGTTCTAATTTCATTCTTTTACATGTAGCTCTCCAGGTTTCCCAGCACGACTTTTTTTTTTTTAAATATCCTTATTGGGGTATAATTGCTTTACAGTGTTGTGTTAGTTTCTGCTTTATAACAAAGTGAATCAGTTATACATATACATATGTTCCCATATCTCTTCCCTCTGTGTCTCCCTCCCTCCCACCCTCCCTATCCCACCGCTCCAGGCGGTCACAAAGCACCGAGCTGATCTCCCTGTGCTATGCGGCTGCGTCCCACTAGCTATCTACCTTACGTGTGGTAGTGTATATATGTCCATGCCTCTCTCTCACTTTGTCACAGCTCACCCTTCCCCCTCCCCATATCCTCAAGTCCATTCTCTAGTAAGTCTGTGTCTTTATTTTTGTCTTACCCGTAGGTTTATCATGACATTTTTTTCCCTTAAATTCCATATATATGTGTTAGCATATGGTATTTGTCTTTCTCTTTCTGACTTACTTCACTCTGTATGATAGACTCTAGGTCTATCCACCTCATTACAAATAGTTCAATTTTGTTTCTTTTTATGACTGAGTAATATTCCATTGTACATATGTGCCATATCTCCTTTATCCATTCATCCGATGATGGGTACCTAGGTTGTTTCCATCTCCAGGCTATTGTAAATAGAGCTGAAATGAACATTTTGGTACATGACTCTGTTTGAATTATGGTTTTCTCAGGGTAATATGCCCAGTAGTGGGATTGCTGGGTCATATGGTAGTTCTATTTGTAGTTTTTTAAGGAACCTCCATACTTTCTCCATAGTGGCTGGACCAATTCACATTTCCACCAGCAGTGCAAGAGTGTTCCCTTTTCTACACACCCTCTCCAGCATTTATTGTTTCTAGATTTTTTGATGATGGCCATTCTCACTGGTGTGAGATGATATCTCATTGTAGTTTTGATTTGCATTTCTCTAATGATTAATGATGTTAAGCATTCTTTCATGTGTTTGT
Source organism: Phocoena sinus (assembly GCF_008692025.1). Lineage (NCBI taxonomy): Eukaryota > Metazoa > Chordata > Mammalia > Artiodactyla > Phocoenidae > Phocoena > Phocoena sinus. The sequence goes on along the minus strand of NC_045772.1, from coordinate 27,968,837 downwards.
TGGTAGTCTGTATATCTTCATTGGAGAAATGTCTGTTTAAGTCTTGTGCCCATTTTTGGATTGGTATGTTTGTTTTTTTGTTATTGAGCTGCATGAGCTGCTTGTAAATTAATCCTTTGTCAGTTGCTTCATTTGCAGATATTTTCTCCCATTCTGAGGGTTGTCTTTTGCTCTTGTTTATGATTTCCTTTGCTGTGCAAAAGCTTTTAAGTTTCATTAGGTCCCACTTGTTTATTTTTGTTTTTATTTCCATTTCTCTAGGAGGTGGGTCAAAAAGGATCTTGCTGTGATTTATGTCATAGAGTGTTCTATCTATGTTTTCCTCTAAGAGTTTGATAGTTTCTGGCCTTACATTTAGGTCTTTAATCCATTTTGAGCTTATTTTTGTGTATGGTGTTAGGGAGTGATCTAATCTCATACTTTTACATGTACCTGACCAGTTTTCCCAGCACCAAATATTGAAGAAGCTGTCTTTTCTCCACTGTACATTCCTGCCTCCTTTATCAAAGATAAGGTGACCATATTTGTGCGGGTTTATCTCTGGGCTTTCTTTCCTGTTCCATTGATCTATATTTCTGGTTTTGTGCCAGTACCATACTGTCTTGATTACTGTAGCTTTGTAGTATAGTCTGAAGTCAGGGAGCCTGATTCCTCCAGCTCCTTTTTTCGTTCTCAAGATTGCTTTGGCTATTCGGGGTCTTTTGTGTTTCCATACAAATTGTGAGATTTTTTGTTCAAGTTCTGTGAAAAATGCCAGTGGTAGTTTGATAGGGGTTGCATTGGATTTGTAGATTGCTTTGAGTAGTAGAGTCATTTTCACAATGTTGATTCTTCCAATCCAAGAACATGGTATATCACTCCATCTACTTGTATCATCTTTAATTTCTTTCATCAGTGTCTTATAATTTTCTGCATACAGGTCTTTTGTCTCCTTAGGTAGGTTTATTCCTAGATATTTTATTTTTTATGTTCCAATGGTAAATGGGAGTGTTTTCTTGATTTCACTTTCAGATTTTTCATCATTACTGTATAGGAATGCCAGAGATTTCTGTGCATTAATTTCGTATCCTGCAACTTTACCAGATTCATTGATTAGCTCTAGCAGTTTTCTGGTAGCATCTTTAAGATACCCTATGTATAGTATCATGTCATCTGCAAACAGTGACAGCTTAATTCTTCTTTTCTGATTTGGATTCCTTTTATTTCCTTTTCTTCTTTGATTGCTGTGGCTAAAACTTCCAAAACTATGTTGAATAATAGTGGTGAGAGTGGGCAACCTTGTCTTCTTCCTGATCTTAGTGGAAGTGCTTTCAATTTTTCACCATTGACAGTGATGTTGGCTGTGGGTTTGTCATATATGGCCTTTATTATGTTGAGGAAAGTTCCCTCTATGCCTACTTTCTGCAGGGTTTTTATCATAAATGGGTGTTGAATTTTGTCAAAAGCTTTCTCTGCATCTATTGAGATGATCATATGGTTTTTCTCCTTCAGTTTGTTAATATGGTTTATCACATTGATTGATTTGCGTATATTGAAGAATCCTTGCATTCCTGGAATAAACCCCACTTGATCATGGTGTATGATCCTTTTAATGTGCTGTTGGATTCTGTTTGCTAGTATTTTTTTTTTAACATCTTTATTGGGGTATAATTGCTTTACAGTGGTGTGTTAGTTTCTGCTTTATAACAAAGTGAATCAGTTATACATATACATATGTTCCCATATGTCTTCCCTCTTGCGTCTCCCTCCCTCCCACTCTCCCTATCCCACCCCTCCAGGCTGTCACAAAGCACCGAGCTAATATCCCTGTGCCATGTGGCTGCTTCCCACTAGCTATCTACCTTGCTACGTTTGTTAGTGTGTATATGTCCATGACTCTCTCTCGCCCTGTCAATGTTTGCTAGTATGTTGTTGAGGATTTTTGCATCTATGTTCATCAGTGATATTGGCCTGTAGTTTTCTTTCTTTGTGACATCCCTGTCTGGTTTTGGTATCAAGGTGATGGTAGCCTCGTAGAAGGAATTTGGGAGTGTTCCTCCCTCTGCTATATTTTGGAAGAGTTGGAGAAGGATAGGTGTTAGCTCTTCTCTAAATGTTTGATAGAATTCCCCTGTGAAGCCATCTGGTCCTGGGCTTTTGTTTGTTGAAAGATTTTTAATCACAGTTTCAATTTCAGTGCTTGTGATTGGTCTGTTCATATTTTCTATTTCTTCCTGATTCAGTCTTGGCAGGTTGTGCATTTCTAAGAATTTGTCCATTTCTTCCAGGTTATCCATTATATTGGCATATAGTTGCTTGTAGTAATCTGTCATGATCTTTTGTATTTCTGCAGTGTCAGTTGTTACTTCTCCTTTTTCATTTCTAATTCTATTGATTTGAGTCTTCACTTTTTTTCTTGATGAGTCTGGCTAATGGTTTATCAATTTTGTTTATCTTCTCAAAGAACCAGCTTTTAGTTTTATTGATCTTTGTTATTGTTGCCTTCATTTCATTTTCATTTATTTCTTTTTTTTTTTTTTTTTTTTTTTTTTTTTTTTTTTTTTTAAACATCTTTATTGGGGTATAATTGCTTTACAATGGTGTGTTAGTTTCTGCTTTACAACAAAGTGAATCAGCTATACATATACATATGTTCCCATATGTCTTCCCTCTTGCGTCTCCCTCCCTCCCACTCTCCCCATCCCACCCTTCCAGGCTGTCACAAAGCACCGAGCTAATATCCCTGTGCCTTGCGGCTGCTTCCCCCCAGCTATCTACCTTACTACGTTTGTTAGTGTGTATATGTCCATGACTCTCTCTCGCCCTGTCAAAACTCACCCTTCCCCCTCCCCATATCCTTAAGTCCGTTCTCCAGTAGGTCTGCGTCTTTATTCCTATCTTACCCCTAGGTTCTTCATGACATTTTTTTCCCTTAAATTCCATATATATGTGTTAGCATACGGTATTTGTCTTTGTCTTTCTGACTTACTTCACTCTGTATGACAGATTCTAGGTCTATCCATCTCATTACAAATAGCTCAATTTCATTTCTTTTTAAGGCTGAGTAATATTCAATTGTGTATATGTGCCACATCTTCTTTATCCATTCATCCGATGATGGGCGCTTAGGTTGTTTCCATGTCCTGGCTATTGTAAATAGAGCTGCAATGAACATTTTGGTACATGACTCTCTTTGAATTTTGGTTTTCTCAGGGTATATGCCAAGTAGTGGGATTGCTGGGTCATATGGTAATTCTATTTGTAGTTTTTTAAGGAACCTCCATACTGTTCTCCACAGTGGCTGAACCAATTCACATTCCCACCAGCAGTGCAAGAGTGTCCCCTTTTCTCCACACCCTCTCCAGCATTTATTGTTTCTTGATTTTTTGATGATGGCCATTCTGACTGGTGTGAGATGATATCTCATTGTAGTTTTGATTTGCATTTCTCTAATGATTAATGATGTTGAGCATTCTTTCATGTGTTTGTTGGCAATCTGTATATCTTCTTTGGAGAAATGTCTATTTAGGTCTTCTGCCCATTTTTGGATGGGGTTGTTTGTTTTTTTGTTATTGAGCTGCATGAGCTGCTTGTAAATTTTGGAGATTAATCCTTTGTCAGTTGCTTCATTTGCAAATGTTTTCTCCCATTCTGAGGGTTGTCTTTTGGTCTTGGTTATGGTTTCCTTTGCTGTGCAAAAGCTTTGAAGTTTCATTAGGTCCCATTTGTTTATTTTTGTTTTTATTTCCATTACTCTAGGAGGTGGGTCAGAAAGGATCTTGCTGTGATTTATGTCATAGAGTGTTCTTCCTATGTTTTCTTCTAAGAGTTTGATAGTTTCTGGCCTTACATTTAGGTCTTTAATCCATTTTGAGCTTATTTTTGTGTATGGTGTTAGGGAGTGATCTAATCTCATACTTTTACATGTACCTGTCCAGTTTTCCCAGCACCATTTATTGAAGAGGCTGTCCTTTCTCCACTGTACATTCCTGCCTCCTTTATCAAAGATAAGGTGTCCATATGTGCGTGGGTTTATCTCTGGGCTTTCTATCCTGTTCCACTGATCTGTCTTTCTGTTTTTGTGCCAGTACCATACTGTCTTGATTACTGTTGCTTTGTAATATAGTCTGAAGTCAGGGAGCCTGATTCCTCCAGCTCCTTTTTTCGTTCTCAAGATTGCTTTGGCTATTCGGGGTCTTTTGTGTTTCCATACAAATTGCGAAATTTTTTGTTCTAGTTCTGTGAAAAATGCCAGTGGTAGTTTGATAGGGATTGCATTGAATCTGTAGATTGCTTTGGGTAGTAGAGTCATTTTCACAATGTTGATTCTTCCCATCCAAGAACATGGTATATCTCTCCATCTATTTGTATCATCTTTAATTTCTTTCATCAGTGTCTTATAATTTTCTGCATACAGGTCTTTCGTATCCTTAGGTAGGTTTATTCCTAGATATTTTATTCTTTTTGTTGCAATGGTAAATGGGAGTGTTTTCTTGATTTCACTTTCAGATTTTTCATCATTAGTATATAGGAATGCCAGAGATTTCTGTGCATTCATTTTGTATCCTGCTACTTTACCAAATTCATTGATTAGCTCTAGTAGTTTTCTGGTAGCATCTTTAGGATTCTCTATGTATAATATCATGTCATCTGCAAACAGTGACAGCTTTACTTCTTCTTGTCCAATTTGGATTCCTTTTATTTCCTTTTCTTCTCTGATTGCTGTGGCTAAAACTTCCAAAACTATGTTGAATAAGAGTGGTGAGAGTGGGCAACCTTGTCTTGTTCCTGATCTTAGTGGAAATGCTTTCAGTTTTTCACCATTGAGGATGATGTTTGCTGTGGGCTTCTCATATATGGCTTTTATTATGTTTAGGAAAGTTCCCTCTATGCCTACTTTCTGGAGGGTTTTTATCATAAATGGGTGTTGAATTTTGTCGAAAGCTTTCTCTGCATCTATTGAGATGATCATATGGTTTTTCTCCTTCAATTTGTTAATATAGTTTATCACATTGATAGATTTGCGTATATTGAAGAATCCTTGCATTCCTGGAATAAACCCCACTTGATCATGGTGTATGATCCTTTTAATGTGCTGTTGGATTCTGTTTGCTAGTATTTTGTTGAGGATTTTTGCATCTATGTTCATCAGTGATATTGGCCTGTAGTTTTCTTTCTTTGTGACATCCTTGTCTGGTTTTGGTATCAAGGTGATGGTGGCTTCGTAGAAGGAATTTGGGAGTGTTCCTCCCTCTGCTATATTTTGGAAGAGTTTGAGAAGGATAGGTGTTAGCTCTTCTCTAAACGTTTGATAGAATTCACCTGTGAAGCCATCTGGTCCTGGGCTTTTGTTTGTTGGAAGGTTTTTAATCACAGTTTCAATTTCAGTGCTTGTGATTGGTCTGTTCATATTTTCTATTTCTTCCTGATTCAGTCTTGGCAGGTTGTGCATTTCTAAGAATTTGTCCATTTCTTCCAGATTGTCCATTTTATTGGCATAGAGTTGCTTGTAGTAATCTCTCATGATTTTTTTTATTTCTGCAGTGTCAGTTGTTACTTCTCCTTTTTCATTTCTAATTCTATTGATTTGAGTCTTCTCCCTTTTTTTCTTGATGAGTCTGGCTAGTGGTTTATCTATTTTGTTTATCTTCTCAAAGAACCAGCTTTTAGTTTTATTGATCTTTGCTATTGTTTCCTTCATTTCTTTTTCATTTATTTCTGATCTGATTTTTATGATTTCTTTCCTTCTGCTAGCTTTGGGGTTTTTTTGTTCTTCTTTCTCTAATTGCTTGAGGTGCAAGGTTAGGTTGTTTATTCGAGATGTTTCCTGCTTCTTAAGGTGGGCTTGTATTGCTATAAACTTCCCCCTTAGAACTGCTTTTGCTGCATCCCATAGGTTTTGGGTCGTTGTGTCTCCATTGTCATTTGTTTCTAGGTATTTTTTTATTTCCTCTTTGATTTCTTCAGTGATCACTTCATTATTAAGTAGTGTATTGTTTAGCCTCCATGTGTTTGTATTTTTTACAGATCTTTTCCTGTAATTGATATCTAGTCTCATGGCGTTGTGGTCGGAAAAGATACTTGATACAATTTCAGTTTTCTTAAATTTACCAAGGCTTGATTTGTGACCCAAGATATGATCTATCCTGGAGAATGTTCCATGAGCACTTGAGAAAAATGTGTATTCTGTTGTTTTTGGATGGAGTGTCCTATAAATATCAATTAAGTCCATCTTGTTTAATGTATCATTTAAAGCTTGTGTTTCCTTATTTATTTTCATTTTGGATGATCTGTCCATGGGTGAAAGTGGGGTGTTAAAGTCCCCTACTATGAATGTGTTACTGTTGATCTCCCCTTTTATGGTTGTTAGTATTTGCCTTATGTATTGAGGTGCTCCTATGTTGGGTGCATAAATATTTACAATTGTTATATCTTCTTCTTGGATCGATCCCTTGATCATTATGTAGTGTCCTTCTTTGTCCCTTTTAATAGTCCTTATTTTAAAGTCTATTTTGTCTGATATGAGAATTGCTACTCCAGCTTTCTTTTGGTTTCCATTTGCATGGAATATCTTTTTCCATCCCCTTACTTTCAGTCTGTATGTGTCTCTAGTTCTGAAGTGGGTCTCTTGTAGACAGCATATATAAGGGTCTTGTTTTTGTATCCATTCAGCCAATCTGTGTCTTTTGGTGGGAGCATTTAGTCCATTTACATTTAAGGTAATTATTGATATGTATGTTCCTATTTCCATTTTATATATTGTTTTGGGTTCGCTACTATAGGTCATTTCCTTCTCTTGTGTTTCGTGTCTAGAGAAGTTCCTTTAGCATTTGTTGTAAAGCTGGTTTGGTGGTGCTGAACTCTCTCAGCTTTTGCTTGTCTGTAAAGGTTTTAATTTCTCCATCAAATGTGAATGAGATCCTTGCTGGGTAGAGTAGTCTTGGTTTCAGGCTATTCTCCTTCATCACTTTCAGTATGTCCTGCCACTCCCTTCTGGCTTGTAGGGTTTCTGCTGAGAGATCAGCTGTTAACCTTATGGGGATTCCCTTGTGTGTTATTTGTTGTTTTTCCCTTGCTGCTTTTAATATGCTTTCTTTGTATTTAATTTTTGACAGTTTGATTAATATGTGTCTTGGCGTGTTTCTCCTTGTATTTATCCTGTATGGGACCCTCTGTACTTCCTGGACTTGATTAACTATTTCCTTTCCCATATTAGGGAAGTTTTCAACTATGATCTCTTCAAATATTTTCTCAGTCCCTTTCTTTCTTTCTTCTTCTTCTGGAACCCCTATAATTCGAATGTTGGTGCGTTTCATGTTGTCCCAGAGGTCTCTGAGACTGTCCTCAGTTCTTTTCATTCTTTTTTCTTTATTCTGCTCTGCAGTAGTTATTTCCACTACTTTATCTTCCAGGTCACTTATCCGTTCTTCTGCCTCAGTTATTCTGCTATTGATCCTATCTAGAGTGATTTTAATTTCATTTATTGCATTGTTCATCGTTGCTTGTTTCATCTTTAGTTCTTGTAGGTCCTTGTTAACTGTTTCTTGCATTTTGTCCATTCTACTTCCAAGATTTCGGATCATCCTTACTATCATTATTCTGAATTCTTTTTCAGGTAGATTGCCTATTTCCTCTTCATTTGTTAGGTCTGGTGGGTTTTTATCCTGCTCCTTCATCTGCTGTGTGTTTTTCTGTCTTCTCATTTTGCTTATCTTACTGTGTTTGGGGTCTCCTTTTTGCAGGCTGCACTTTCGTAGTTCCCGTTGTTTTTGATGTCTGTCTCCAGTGGCTAAGGTTGTTTCAGTGGGTTGTGTAGGCTTCCTGGTGGAGGGGACTAGTGCCTGTGTTGTGCTGGATGAGGCTGGATCTTGTCTCTCTAGTGGGCAGGTTCACGTCTGGTGGTGTGTTTTGGGGTGTCTGTGGCCTTATTATGATTTTAGGCAGCCTCTCTGCTAAAGGGTGGGGTTGTGTTCCTGTTTTGCTAGTTGTTTGGCATAGGTTGTCCAGCACTGTGGCTTGCTGGTCGTTGAGTGAAGCTGGGTGCTGGTGTTAAGATGGAGGTCTCTGGGATATTTCCACCGTTTAATATTATGTGGAGCTGGGAGGTCTCTTGTTGACCAGTGTCCTGAAGTTGGCTCTCCTACCTCAGAGGCAGAGCCCTGACTCCTGGCTGGAGCACCAAGAGCCTTTCATCCACACAGCTCAGAATAAAAGGGAGAAAAAGTAGGGAGAATTAGTAGAAGTATGAGTAAAGAAAGAAGGAAAGGAGGAAAGGAAGGAAGGAAGAAAGAAGCAAAGAAGGAAAGAAAGGAGGGAGGGAGGGAGGGAGGGAGGAAGGAAGGAAGGAGGGAAAGAAGGAAAAAAGACAGAAAGAAAGATGATACAGTAAAAATAAAATAAAGTATAATATAGTTATTGAATTAAAAAATATTTAGAAAAAAAAAAAAAAAGGGACGGATAGAACCTTAGGACAAATGTTGGAAGCAAAGCTATACAGAGAAAATCTTACACAGAAGCATACACATACACCTTCACAAAAAGAGGTAAAGGGGGAAAAATCATAAATCCTGCTCCCTGAGACCACCTCCTCAATTTGGGGTGATTCGTTGTCTAAAGGAGGGAGGGAAGGAAGGAAAGAAAGAAAGAACGAAGGTAAAGTATAATAAAGTTATTACAATTAAACTTAATTATTAAGAAAAAGAATTTTTAAAAAAAAGTCATGGACGGATAGAGCCCTAGGACAAATGGTGGAAGCTAGAGTATACAGACTAGATGTCACACAGGAGCATACACGTACACCTTCACAAAAAGAGGAAAAGGGAAAAAAATCATAGATTTCGCTCCTAAATTCCACCTCTTCAATTTGGGATCATTCCTTGTCTATTCAGGTATTCCACAGATGCAGGGTATATCAAGTTGATTGTGGAGCTTTAATCCGCTGCTTCTGTGGCTGCTGGGAGAGATTTCCCTTTCTCTTCTTTGTTTTCACAGCTCACAGGAGCTCAGCTTTGGATTTGGCCCTGCCTCTGCGTGTAGGTCGCTGGAGGGCGTCTGTTTTTTCGCTCAGACAGGACGGGGTTAAAGGAGCCGCTGATTCGGGGCCTCCGGCTCACTCAGGCCGGGGGTTGGGGGATGGGGGAAGGAGGGGCACTGCGTGCGGGGCCGGCCTGCGGCGGCAGAGGCAGCGTGACGTTGCGGCAGAGGCCGGCGTGACGTTGCACCAGCCTGAGGCCCGCCGTGCGCTGTCCCGGGGAAGTTGTCCCTGGATCCCGGGAACCTGGCAGTGGCGGGCTGCACAGGCTCCGCGGAAGAGGGGTGTGGAGAGTGACCTGTGCTCGCACACAGGCCCCTTGGTGGCGGCAGCAGCAGCCTTAGCGTCTCCCGCCCGTCTCTGGGGTCCGCGGTTTTAGCCGCGGCTCGCGCCCGTCTCTGGGGTTTGCGCTTTCAGCCGCGGCTTGCGCCCGTCTCGGGGGCTTGCGCCCTCAGCCGCGGCTCGCGCCCGTCTCTGGGGTTTGTGCTTTCAGCCGCGGCTCGCGCCCGTCTCGGGGGCTCGCGCCCTCAGCCGCGGCTCGCGCCCGTCTCTGGGGTTCGCGCTTTTAGCCGCGGCTCGCGCCCGTCTCTGGAGTTCCTTTAAGCAGCGCTCTTAGACCCCTCTCCTCGCGCGCCAGGAGACAAAGAGGGAAGAAAAAGTCTCTTGCCTCTTCGGCCGGTGCAGGCTTTTCCCCGAACTCCCTCCCGGCTAGTCGTGGTGCACTAACCCCTTCAGGCTATGTTCAAGCCGCCAACCCCAGTCCTCTCCCTGAGCTCCGTCCAAAACCAAAACCCTAGCCTCAGCTCGCAGCCCCGCCCGCCCCGGTGGGTGAGCAGCAAGCCTCTCGGGTTGGTGAGTGCTGGTCGGCACCGATCTTCTGTGCAGGAATCTCCCCGCTTTGCCCTCCGCACCCGTCGCTGTGCACTACTCCGCGGTCCCGAAACTCCCCCCTCTGCCTCCCGCAGTCTCCGCCCGCGGAGGGGCTTCCTAGTGTGTGGAAACTTTTCCTCCTTCACAGCTCCCTCCCACTGGTGCAGGTGCCGTCCTTATTCTTTTGTCTCTGTTTTTTTCTTTTGCCCTACCCAGTTACGTGGGGAGTTTCTTGCCTTTTGGGAGGTCTGAGGTCTTCTGCCAGCCTTCAGTAGGAGTTCTATAGGAGTTGTTCCACGTGTGGATGTATTTCTGGTGTATCCGTGGGGAGGAAGGCGATCTCCGCGTCTTACTCTTCCGCCATCTTCAAGGTCCCCCCCATTTTCATTTATTTCTGATCTGATTTTTATGATTTCTTTACTTCTGCTAACTTTGGGGTTTTTTTGTTCTTCTTTCTCTGATTGCTTTAGGTGCAAGGTTCGGTTGTTTATTCGAGATGTTTCCTGTTTCTTAAGGTGGGCTTGTATTGCTATAAACTTCCCTCTTAGAACTGCTTTTGCTGCATCCCATAGGTTTTGGGTCGTTGTGACTCCATTGTCATTTGTTTCTAGGTATTTTTAAATTTCCTCTTTGATTTCTTCAGTGATCACTTCGCTATTAAGTAGTGTATTGTTTAGCTTTCATGTGTTTGTATTTTTTACACATCTTTTCCTGTAATTGATATCTAGTCTCATGACGTTGTGGTCAGAAAGGATACTTGATACAATTTCAATTTTCTTAAATTTACCAAGGCTTGATTTGTGACACAAGATATGATCTATCCTGGAGAATGTTCCATGAGCACTTGAGAAAAATGTGTATTCTGTTGTTTTTGGATGGAGTGTCCTAAATATCAGTTAAGTCCATCTTGTTTAATGTATCATTTAATGCTTGTGTTTCCTTATTTATTTTCATTTTGGATGATCTGTCCATGGGTGAAAGTGGGGTGTTAAAGTCCACTACTATGAATGTGTTACTGTCGATTTCCCCTTTTATTGCTGTTAGTATTTGCCTTATGTATTGAGGTGCTCCTATGTTGGGTGCATAACTATTTACAATTTTATATCTTCTTCTTGGATTGATCCCTTGATCATTATGTAGTGTCCTTCTTTGTGTCCTCTAATAGTCTTTATTTTAAAGTCTATTTTGTCTGATATGAGAATTGCTACTCCAGCTTTCTTTTGGTTTCCATTTGCATGGAATATCTTTTTCCATCCCCTTACTTTCAGTCTGTATGTGTCTCTAGGTCTGAAGTGGGTCTCTTGTAGACAGCATACATATGGGTCTTGTTTTTGTATCCATTCAGCCAATCTGTTTCTTTTGGTGGGAGCATTTAGTCCATTTACATTTAAGGTAATTATCGATATGTATGTTCCTATTCCCATTTTCTAAATTGTTTTGAGTTCCTTATTGTAGGTCTTTTCCTTCTCTTGTGTTTCTTGCCTAGAGACGTTCCTTTAGCATTTGTTGTAAAGCTGGTTTGGTGGTGCTGAACTCTCAGCTTTTGCTTGTCTGTAAAGGTTCTAATTTCTCCACCTAACCTGAATGAGATCCTTGCTGGGTAGGGTAATGTTGGTTGCAGGTTTTTCTCCTTCATCACTTTAAATATGTCCTGCCACTCCCTTCTGGCTTGCAGGGTTTCTGCTGAAAGATCAGCTCTTAACCTTATGGGGATTCCCTTGTATGTCATTTGTTGTTTTTTACTTACTGCTTTTAATATGCTTTCTTTGTATTTAATTTTTGACCGTTTGATTAATATGTGTCTTGGCGTATTTCTCCTTGGATTTATCCTGTATGGGACTCTCTGTGCTTCCTGGACTTGATTAACTATCTCCTTTCCCATATTAGGGAAGTTTTCAACTATAATCTCTTCAAATATTTTCTCAGTCCCTTTCTTTTTCTCTTCTTCTTCTGGAACCCCTATAATTCGAATGTTGGTGCGTTTCATGTTGTCCCAGAGGTCTCTGAGACTGTCCTCAGTTCTTTTCATTCTTTTTTCTTTATTCTGCTCTGCAGTAGTTATTTACACTATTTTATCTTCCAGGTCACTTATCCGTTCTTCTGCCTCAGTTATTTTGCTATTGATCCCATCTAGAGTATTTTTCATTTCATTTATTGTGTTGTTCATCGTTGTTTGTTTCATCTTTAGTTCTTCTAGGTCCTTGTTAAATGTCTCTTGCATTTTGTCTATTTCCAAGATTTTGGATCATCTTTACTATCATTATTCTGAATTCTTTTTCAGGTAGACTGCCTATTTCCTCTTCATTTGTTAGGTCTGGTGGGTTTTTATCTTGCTCCTTCATCTGATGTGTGTTTTTCTGTCTTCTCATTTTGCCTATCTTACTGTGTTTGGGATCTCCTTTTTGCAGGCTGCAGGTTCGCAGTTCCTGTTGTTTTTGGTGTCTGTCCCCAGTGGCTAAGGTTGGTTCCTTGGGTTCTGTCGGCTTCCTGGTGGAGGGGACTAGTGCCTGTGTTCTGATGGATGAGGCTGGATCTTGTCTTTCTGGTGGGCAGGTCCACGTCTGGTGGTGTGTTTTGGGGTGTCTGTGGACTTCTTATGGTTTTAGGCAACCTCTCTGCTAATGGGTGGGGTTGTGTTCCTGTTTTGCTAGTTGTTTGGCATAGGGTGTCCAGCACTGTAGCTTGCTGGTCGTTGAGTGAATCGGGGTGCTGGTGTTGAGATGGAGATCTCTGGGAGATTTTTGCTGTTTGATATTATGTGGAGCTGGGAGTCTCTTGTGGACCAGGGTCCTGAAGTTGGCTCTCCCACCTCAGAGGCACAGCACTGACTCCTGTCTGCAGCACCAAGAGCCTTTCATCCACACAGCTCAGAATAGAAGGGAGAAAAAGTAGAGATAAAGAATTAGTAGAAGTAGGAAGGAAAGAAGGAAGGAAGAAGGGAAGGAAGGAGGAAAGGAAGAAGGAAAGAAAGAAGGAAGGAAACAAAGGTGGGAGGGAGGGAGGGACTGTGGGAGGAAGGAAGGAAGGAGGGAAGGGAGGAAAAAAGAAAGAAAGAAGATAAAGTAAAGTAAAGTATAATAAAGTTATTAAATTAAAAAATAATTATTAAGAAAAAAATTTAAAACAAAAAAAAAACAGATAGAACCTTAGGATAAATGGTGGAAGCAAAGCTATACAGACAAAATCTCATACAGAAGCATACACATACACACTCACAAAAAGAGGAAAAGGGGAAAAAATCATAAATCTTGCTCTCGAAGTCCACCTCCTCAATTTGGGGCGATTCGTTGTCTAAAGGAGGGAGGGAGGGAGGGAGGGAGGGAAGGAAGGAAGGAAGGAAGGAAGATAAAGTAAAATAAAATAATTAAAATTATTAAGAATAAAAACGAACGGATAGAACCCTAGGACAAATGGTGGAAGCAAAGCTATACAGACAAAGTCTGACACAGAAGCATACACATACACACTCACAAAAAGAGGAAAAGGGGAAAAAAATCATAAATCTTGCTCTCAAAGTCCACCTCCTCAATTTGGGATGATTCGTTGTCTATTCATGTGTTCCACGTATGCAGGGTACATCAAGTTGATTGTGGAGCTTTAATCTGCTGCTTCTGAGGCTGCTGGGAGAGATTTCCCTTTCTCTTCTTTGTTCTCACAGCTCCCGGGGGCTCAGCTTTGGATTTGGCCCCGCCTCTACGTGTAGGTTGCTGGAGGGCGTCTGTTTTTCGCTCAGACAGGACGGGGTTAAAGGAGCAGCTGCTTCAGAGGCTCTGGCTCACTCAGGCCGGGGGGAGGGAGGGGTACGGAGTGTGGGACAAGCCTGCGGTGGCAGAGGCCGGCGTGACGTTGCACCAGCCTGAGCCCCGCCGTGCGTTCTCCCAGGGAAGTTGTCCCTGGATCCTGGGAGCCTGGCTGTGGTGGGCTGCACAGGCTTCCTGGAAGAGGGGTGTAGATAGTGACCTGTGCTCTCACACAGGCTTCTTGTTGGAGGCAGCAGCAGCCTTAGCGTCTCCTGCCTGTCTCTGGGGTCCGCACTCTTAGCTGTGTCTTAAGCAGCGCTCTTAATCCCCTCTCCTCGCGCACCAGGAAACAAAGAGGGGAGAAAAAGTCTCTTGCCTTTTCGGCAGCTCCAGACCTTTTCCCGGACTCCCTCCCGGCTATCTGTGGTGCACTAACCCCTTCAGGCTGTGTTCATGCCACCAACCCCAGTCCTCTCCCTGTGCTCCGTCCAAACCCCGAGCCTCTGCTCGCAGCCCCGCCTGCCCCAGCAGGTGAGCAGACAAGCCTCTCGGTCTGGTGAGTGCCGCTTGGCACCGATCCTCTGTGCGGGAATCTCCCCACTTTGCCCTTCGCGCCCCTGTTGCTGCGCTCTCCTCCGTGGCTCTGTAGCTCCCCCCCTCCACCCCCCGCAGTCTCCGTCTGTGAAGGGGCTTCCTAGTGTGTGCAAACCTTTCCTCCTTCACAGCTCCCTCCCACTGGTGCAGGTACTGTCCCTATTCTTTTGTCTCTGTTTTTTCTTTTGCCCTACCCAGGTACGTGGGGAGTTTCTTGCCTTTTGGGAGGTCTGAGGTCTTCTGCCAGCATTCAGTAGGTGTTCTGTAGGAGTTGTTCCACGTGTAGATGTATTTCTGGTGTATCTGTGGGGAGGAAGGTGATCTCCACATCTTACTCTTCCGCCATCTATCCCTCATCTCTGCACGACTTATTGAAGAGGCTGTCTTTCTCCACTGTATATTCTTGCCTCCTTTATCAAAGGTAAGGTGACCATATGTGCGTGGGTTTATCTCTGGGCTTTCTATCCTGTTCCACTGATCTATATTTCTGTTTTTGTGCCAGTACCATACTGTCTTGATTACTGTAGCTTTGTAATATAGTCTGAAGTCAGAGAGTCTGATTCCTCCAGCTCCATTTATCTTTCCAAAGATTGCTTTGGCTATTCGGGATCTTTTGTGTTTCCATACAAATTGTGAAATTATTTGTTCTAGTTCTGTGAAATTTTCCATTGGTAGTTTGATTGGGATTGCATTGAATCTGTAGATTGCTTTGGGTAGTAGAGTCATTTTCACAATGTTGATTCTTCCAATCCAAGAACATGGTATATCTCTCCATCTATTTGTATCATCTTTAATTTCTTTCATCAGTGTTTTATAATTTTCTGCATACAGGGCTTTATTCTCCTTAGGTAGGTTTATTACTACATACTTTATTCTTTTTGTTGCAATGGTAAATGGAAGTGTTTTCTTAATTTTACTTTAAGATTTTTCATCATTAGTGTGTAGGAATGCCAGAGATTTCTGTGCACTAATTTTGTATCCTGCTACTTTACCAAATTCATTGATTAGGTCCAGTAGTTTTCTGGTAGCATCTTTAGGATTCTCTATGTGTAGTATCATGTCATCTGCAAACAATGACAGCTTTACTTCTTTTCGGATTTGGATTCCTTTTATTTCTTTTTCTTCTCTGATTGCTGTGGCTAAAACTTCCAAAGCTATGTTGAATAATAGTGGTGAGAGTGGGCAACCTTGTCTTCTTCCTGATCTTAGTGAAAATGGTTTCAGTTTTTCACAATTGAGGACGATGTTGTCTGTGGGTTTGTCATATATGGCCTTTATTATGTTGAGGAAAGTTCCCTCTGTGCCTAATTTCTGGAGGATTTTTATCATAAATTGTTGTTGAATTTTGTCAAAAGCTTTTTCTGCATCTATTGAGATGATCATATGGTTTTTCTCCTTCAGTTTTTTAATATGGTGTATCATGTTGATTGATTTGCATATATTGAAGAATCCTTTCATTCCTGGGATATATGCCACTTGATCATGGTGTATGATCCTTTTAATGTGCTGTTCGATTCTGTTTGCTAATATTTTGTTGAGGATTTTTACATCTGTGTTCATCAGTGATATTGGCCTGTAGTTTTCTTTCTTTGTGACATCTTTGTCTGGTTTTATTATCAGGGTGATGGTGGCCTCATAGAATGAGTTTGGGAGTGTTCCTCCTTGTGCTGTATGTTGGAAGAGTTTGAGAAGGATAGGTGTTAGCTCTTCTCTAAATGTTTGGTAGAATTCGCCTGTGAAGCCATCTGGTCCTGGGCTTTTGTTTGTTGGAAGATTTTTAATCACAGTCTCGATTTCAGTGCTTATGATTGGTCTGTTCATATTTTCTATTTCTTCCTGATTCAGTCTTGGCAGGTTGTGCATTTCTAAGAATTTGTCCATTTCTTCCAGGTTGTCCATTATATTGGCATATAGTTGCTTGTAGTAATCTCTCATGATCCTTTGTACGTCTGCAGTGTTGATTGTTACTTTTCCTTTTTCATTTCTAATTCTATTGATTTGCATCTTCTCCCTTTTTTTCTTGATCAGTCTGGCTAATGGTTGAACAAGCTTTTAGTTTTAATATCTTTGCTATAGTTTCCTTCATTTCTTTTTCATTTATTTCTGATCTGATCTTTACGATTTCTTTCCTTCTTCTAACTTTTGGGGTTTTTTGTTCTTCTTTCTCGAATTGCTTTAGGTGTACAGTTAGGTTGTTCATTTTAGCTGTTTCTTATTTCTTAAGGTAGGATTGTATTGCTATAAACTTCCCTCTTAGAACTGCTGTTGTTGAATCCAGTAAGTTTTGGGTCGTCGTGTTTTCATTGTCATTTGTCTCTAGTTATTTTTTGATTTTCTCTTTCATTTCTTCAGTGATCTCTTGGTTATTAAGTAGTGTATTGTTTAGCCTCCATGTGTTCGTATTTTTTACAGATTTTTTCCTGTAATTGATATCTAGTCTCATAGTGTTGTGGTCGGAAAAGATACTTAATACGATTTCAATTTTCTTAAATTTACCAAGGTTTGATTTGTGACCCAAGATATGATCTATCCTGGAGAATGTTCCGTGAGCACTGGAGAAGAAAGTGTATTCTGTTGTTTTGGGATGGAATATCCTATAAATATCAATTAAGTCCATCTTCTTTAATGTATCATTTAAAGCTTGTGTTTCCTTATTTATTTTCATTTTAGATAATCTGTCCCTTGGTGAAAGTCGGGTGTTAAGTCCCCTACTATGGTTGTGTTACTGTTGATTTACCCTTTTATGGCTGTTAGTATTTACCTTATGTATTGAGGTGCTCCTATGTTGGGTGCATATGTATTTACAATTGTCGTCTTCTTTTTGGATTGATCCCTTGATCATTATGTAGTGTCTTTCTTTGTCTCTTGTAATAGTCTTTGTTTTAAAGTCTATTTTGTCTGGTATGAGTATTGCTACTTCAGCTTTCTTTTGATTTCCATTTGCATGGAATATCTTTTTCCATCCCCTCACTTTCAGTCTGTATGTGTCCCTGGGTCTGAAGTGGGTCTCTTGTAGACAACATATGTACGGGTCTTGTTTTTGTATTCATTCAGCCAGTCTATGTCTTTTGGTTGGAGCATTTAATTCATTTACTTTTAAAGTAGTTATCTATATGTATGTTCCTATTACCATTTTCTTAATTGTTTTGGGTTTGTTATTGTAGGTCTTTTCCTTCTCTTGTGTTTCCTGCCTAGCTAAGTTCCTTTAGCATTTGTTTAAAATGTGGTTTGGTGGTGCTGAATTCTCTTAGCCTTTGCTTGTCTGTAAAGGTTTTAATTTCTCTGTCAAATCTGAATGAGATCTTTGCTGGGTAGAGTAATCTTGGTTAGTGGTTTTTCCCCTTCATCACTTTTTATATGCCCTTCCCCTCCCTTCTGGCTTGCAGAGTTTCTGCTGAAACATCAGCTGTTAACCTTATGGGGATTCCCTTGTATGTCATTTGTTGTCTTTCCCTTGCTGCTTGTAATATTTTTTCTTTGTATTTAATTTTAGAAAGTTTGATTCATATGTGTCTTGGCATGTTTCTCCTTAGATTTATCCTGTATGGGACTCTCTGTGCTTCCTGGACTTGATTAACTATTTCCTTTCCCATATTAGGGAAGTTTTCAACTATAATCTCTTCAAGTATTTTCTCAGTTCCTTTCTTTTCCTCTTCTTCTTCTGGAATCCCTGTACTTCGAATGTTGGTGCATTTAATGTTGTCCCAGAGGTCTCTGAGACTGTCCTCAGTTCTTTTCATTCTTTTTTCTTTATTCTGCTCTGCAGTAGATATTTCCACTATTTTATCTTCCAGGTCACTTATCCGTTCTTCTGCTTCAGTTATTCTGCTATTGATCCCTTCTAGAGTACTTTTCATTTCATTTATTGTGTTGTTCATCACTGTTTGTTTGCTCTTTATTTCTTCTAGGTCCTTGTTAAACGTTTCTTGTATTTTCTCCATTCTATTTCCAAGATTTTGGATCATCTTTACTATCATTCTGAATTCTTTTTCAGGTAGACTGCCTATTTCCTCTTCATTTGTTAGGTGTGGTGCATTTTTACCTTGCTGCTTCCTCTGCTGTGTGTTTCTCTGTCTTCTCATTTTGCTTAATTTACTGTGTTTGAGGTCTCCTTTTCTCAGGCTGCAGGTTTGTAGTTCCCTTTATTTTTAGTGTCTGCCCCCAGTGTCTAAGGCTGGTTCAGTGGGTTGTGTTGGCTTCCTGGTGGAGTGGACTAGTGCCTGTGTTCTGATGGATGGGGCTGGATCTTGTCTTTCTGGTGGGCAGGTCCATGTCTGGGGGTGTGTTTTGGGGTGTTTGTGGCCTTATTATGATTTTAGGCAGCCTCTCTGCTAATGGGTAGGGTTGTGTTCCTGTTTTGCTAGTTGTTTGGCATAGGGTGTCCAGCACTGTAGCTTGCTGGTCATTGAGTGGAGCTGGGTCTTGAGATGGAAATCTCTGGGAGATTTTTGCCATTTGATATTACATGAAGCTGGGAGGTCTCTTGTGGACCAGTGTCCTGAAGTTGGCTCTACCACCTCAGAGGCACAGCCCTGATGCCTGGCTGGAGCACCAAGAGCCTGTCCTCCACACGGCTCAGAATAAAAGGTAGAAAAAACAAAGAAAGAAGAAGATAAAATAAAATAGTTATTAAAATAAATAATTATTAAAATATTTTTTTCAGTAATAGAAAGAAGAGAGCAACCAAACCAAAGAACAAATCCACCAATGATAACAAGCACTAAAAACTATACTAAGAGAAAACAAAAGCAAAAAATAACGAAAAAAATGTACAGACACAGCCCTAGGACAAATGGTTAAAGCAAAGCTATACAGACAAAAATCCAACACAGAAGCATACACATACACACTCACAAAAAGGGAAAACAATGTATATATCGTTGCTCCCTCCTCAATTTGGGATGATTCATTGTCTATTCAGGTATTCCACAGATGCAGGGTACATCAAGTTGATTATGGAGATTTAATCTGCTCCTCCTGAGGTTGCTGGGAGAGATTTCCCTTTCTCTTCTTTGTTCGCACAGCTCCTGGGGTTCACCTTTGGATTTGGCCCCGCCTCTGTGTGTAGGTTGCCTGAGGGTGTCTGTTCTTCTCTCAAACAGGACGGGGTTAAGGGAGCAGCTGATTTGGGGGCTCTGGCTCACTCAGGCGGGGGGGAGGGAGGGGTACAGTGTGTGGGGTGAGCCTGCGGCAGCAGAGGCCAACATAACATTGCACCAGTGTGAGGCGTGCCCTGTGTTCTCCCGGGGAAGTTGTCCCTGGATCATGGGACCCTGGCAGTGGCGGGCTGCACAGGCTCCTGGGAGGGGAAGTGTGGCTTCTGACCTGTGCTTGCACACAGGCTTCTTGGTGGCTGCAGCAGCAGCCTTAGCATTTCCCGCCTGTCTCTGGTGTCTGTGCTGTTAGCCGTGGCTTGCGCCCATCTCTGGAGCTCGATTAGGTGGTGCTCTGAATCCCCTCTCCTTGTGCACCCAGAAACAATCGTCTCTTGCCTCTTAGGCAGGTCCAGACTTTTTCCTGGATTCCCTCCCGTCTAGCTGTGGCACACTAGCCCCCTTCAGGCTGTGTTCACACAGCCAATCCCAGTCCTGTCCCTGGGATCTGCCTCCGAAGCCCGAGCCTCAGCTCCCAGCCCGCACCCGTCCTGGCAGGTGAGCAGACAAGCCTTTCGGGCTTGTGAGTGCTGGTCGGTACCAATCCGCTGTGCGGGAATCTCTGTGCTTTGCCCTCCGCACCCCTGTTGCTGCACTTTCGTCCGTGGCTCCGAAGCTTCCCCCCTCTGCCACCCGCAGTCTCTGCCTGCAAAGGGGCTTCCTAGTGTGTGGAAACCTTTCCTCCTTCACAGCTCCCTCCCACTGGTGCAGGCCCCATCCCTATTCTTTTGTCTCTGTGTTTTCTTCTTCTTTTGCCCTACCTAGGTACTTGGGAAGTTTGTTGCTTTTTGGGAGGTCTGAGGTCTTCTGCCAGCATTCAGTAGGTGTTCTGTAGGAGTTGTTCCACGTGTAGATGTATTTCTGATGTACTTGTGGGGAGGAAGGTGATGTCCACGTCTTACTCTTCTGCCATCTTGAAGCTCCTCTCCCTCTCATTTCTAATTTTATTGATTTGAGTCCTCTCCCTCTTTTTATTTATTTATTTATTTATTTTTGCGGTACGCGGGCCTCTCACTGTTGCGGCCTCTCCCGTTGCGGAGCACAGGCTCTGGATGCGCAGGCTCAGCGGCCATGGCTCACGGGCCTAGCTGCTCCGATGCCTGTGGGATATTCCCAGACCGGGGCACGAACCCGTGTCCCCTGCATAGCAGGCGGACTCTCAACCACTGCACCACCAGGGAAGCCCTCCCTCTTTTTTTTGATGATTCTGTCTAATGGTTTATCAATTTTGTTTATCTTCTCAAAGAACCAGCTTTTAGTTTTATTGGTCTTTGCTATTGTCTTCTTTGTTTCTATTTCATTTATTTCTGTTCTGATCTTTATGATTTCTTTCCTTCTACTAACTTTGGGTTTTGTTTGTTATTCTTTCTCTAGTTCCTTTAGGTGTAAGGTTAGGTTGTTTATTTGAGATGTTTGTTGTTTCTTGAGATAGGATTGTATTGCTATAAACTTCCCTCTTAGAACTGCTTTTACTGCATCCCATAGGTTTTGGATCATCGTGTTTTCATTGTCATTTGTCTCTAGGTATTTTTTGATTTCCTCTTTGATTTCTTCAGTGATCTCTTGGTTATTTAGTAATGTATTGTTTAGCCTTCATGTGTTTGTGTTTTTTACATTTTTTTTTCCCTGTAATTGATTTCTAATCTCACAGTGTTGTGGTCAGAAAAGATGCTTGATATCATTTCAGTTTTCTTAAATTTCCTGAGGCTTGATTTGTGACACAAGATGTGATCTATCCTGGAGAATGTTCTCTGTGCACTTGAGAAGAAAGTGTAATATGCTGTTTTGGGATGCAGTGTCCATATATATCATTTAATCTATTTGGTGTATAGTGTCACTTAAAGCTTGTGTTTCCTTATTAATTTTATGTTTGTATGATCTGTCCATTGGTGTAAGTGAGGTGTTCAAGTCCCCCACTATTATTGTGTTACTCTCGATTTCCTCTTTTATAGCTGTTAGCAGTTGCCTTATGTATTGAGGTGCTCCTATGTTCGGTGCATGTATATTTGTAATTGTTATATCTTCTTTTTGGATGGATTCCTTGATCATTATGTAGTGTCCTTCCTTGTCTCTTGTAACATTCTTTATTTTAAATTCTATTTTATTTGCAATGAGGGTTGCTACTCCAGCTTTCTTTTGATTTCCATTTGCATGGAGTATCTTTTTCCATCCCCTTACTTTCAGTCTGTATCTGTCCCTAGGTTGGAAGTGGGTCTCTTGTAGACAGCATATAGATGGGTCTTCTTTTTGTATCCATTCAGTGAGCCTGTGTCTTTTGGTTGGAGCATTTATCCATTCACGTTTAAGGTAATTATCAGTATGTATGTGCATATTACCATTTTCTTAATCGTTTTGGGTTTGTTTTTGTAGGTCCTTTTCTTCTATTATGTTTCCCACTTAGAGAAGTTCCTTTAGCATTTGTTGTAGAGATGGTTTGGTGGAGCTGAACTGTCTTAGCTTTTGCTTGTCTGTAAAGCTTTTGATTTCTCCATCGAATCTGAATGAGATCCTTGCTGGGTAGAGTAATCTTGGTTTTAGGTTCTTCCCTTTCGTCACTTTAAATATGTCCTGCCACTCCCATCTGGCTTGTAGAGTTTCTGCTGAGAAATCAGCTGTTGACCTTATGGGAGTTCCCTTGTATGTTATTTGTCGTTTTTCCCTTGCTGCTTTCAATAATTTTTCTTTGTCTTTAATTTTTGCCAATTTGTTTACTGTGTGTCTTGGCATGTTTCTCCTTGGGTTTATCCTGTATGGGACTCTCTGTGCTTCCTGGACTTGGGTGGCTATTTCCTTTCCCACATTAGGGAAGTTTTCAACTATAATCTCTTCAGATATTTTCTTGGGTGCTTTCTCTCTCTCTTCTCCTTCTGGGACCTCTATAATGCGAATGTTGTGTTTAATTTTGTCACAGAGGTCTCTTAGGCTGTCTTCATTTCTTTTCATTCTTTTCTCTTTATTATGTTATGTGGCAGTGAATTCCACCATTCTATCTTCCAGATCACTTATCCGTTCCTCTGCCTCAGTTATTCTGCTGTTGATTCCTTCTAGTGTATTTTCATTTCACTTATTGTATTGTTCATTTGTTTGTTTGTTCTTTAATTCTTCTAGGTCTTTGTGAAACATTTCTTGCATCTTCTCAATTTTTGCCTTCAGTCTTTTTCCAGGGTCCTGGATAATCTTCACTATCATTATTCTGAATTCTTTTTCTGGAAGGTTTCCTATCTCCACTTCATTTAGTTGTTTTTCTGGGGTTTTATCTTGTTCCTTCATCTGGTACATAGCCCTCAGCTTTTTCATCTGGTCTATCTTTCTGTGAATGTGGTTTTTGTTCCCCAGGCTGCAGGACTGTAGTTCTTCTTGCTTCTGCTGTCTGCCCTCTGGTGGATGAGGCTATCTAAGAGGCTTGTGTGAGTTTCCTGATGGGGGGACTGGTGGTAGGTAGAGCTGACTGTTGCTCTGGTGGGCAGAACTCAGTAAAACTTTAATCCGTTTGACTGCGGATGGGTGGGGCTGGGTACCCTCCCTGTTGGTTGTTGGCCTGCAGCGACCTAACACTGGAGCCTACCTGGGCTCTCTGGTTGGGCTGATGGCAGACTCTGGGAAGTCTCACGCCAAGGAGTACTTCCCAGAACTTCGGCTGCCAGTGTCCTTATCCTCACGGTGAGACACAGCCACCCCCTGCCTCTGCAGGAGACCCTCCAACACTAGCAGGTAGGTCTGGTTCAGTCTCCTATGGGGTCACTGCTCCTTCCCCTGGGTCCCAGTGTGCACACTACTTTGTGTGTGCCCTCCAAGAGTAGAGTCTCTGTTTCCCCCAGTCCTGTCGAAGTCCTGCAATCAAATACCGCTAGCCTTGAAAGTCTGATTCTCTAGGAATTCCTCCTCCCATTGCCGGACCCCCAGGTTGGGAAGCCTGACGTGGGGCTCAGAACCTTCACTCCAGTGGGTGGACTCTGTGGTATAAGTGTTCTCCAGTCTGTGAGTCACCCACCCAGCAGTTATAGGATTTGATTTCATTGTGATTATGCCCCTCCTACCACCTCATTGTGGCTTCTCCTTTCTTTGGATGTGGGGTATCTTTTTTGGTGAGATCCAGTGTCTTCCTGTCAATGACTCTCCTCTGCTTCTTTGTTTTGCTTATATTTCTTTGACTCTATGAATTTAGGAGAAACAGTTATCTACTGTGGTCTTGAAGGGCTGTTTTTACGTGAAAGCCTCCCTTTGTAGTCTGTGTGAGTCTAATATTTTTGGTGCAAGGGCTGTTTTTAGTATGCATGCCCGCCATGTCTTTCCTCCATGTATGCTGGTTGTTATCCCCTTGATGGGGGGTGTTATTGTTTCTGTGGTGACCAGAGCCTGAGTGGGGCCTCCTCTTTGCTCTGTGCTTGTCATAGCCTTGCTGGGACAGGGTCTGCTTCCCAGTTGTTGGGGTGGAAGCCCCCATGTCTGTTTCTGAGCTGTGATGTGAGGTAGGCAGTACTGGAGCACTCCCACTGGGAGTCACTGAGTATTCCTCCTCAGGAGCTGTCCACCGGCAAGTGTGATCTGTGGTGTCATCTATCACCCATTGTGCGTGCTCAGAAAGTACACCATTGCTGGCACTGCCCTCAGGTCCTCCTCAGCCATGGGAATGCAGGCAATCAGGCTGGATGTCCCTCAGGTGCTGTGCTCACAAAGCCACCAGCGCCGATCCATTGGCACAGAATTCTTAGAGGCGGAGCCCTGCCCACTTCGAGCACTGTGAGGGTGAGGCTGCTCTGGCGGGGCCCCACTCCTCCCTTCAAGGGCTTGTTAACAGTGGGGCTTCTTTGGTGGACCCAGGCTTCATCCTGCACACAGCCCCAGTTGCAGCCCAGGCCACACTCCAGCCCCTCCAGCTTCTCCACAGAGCCACCCCCAGTCCTCTCCCCAGCTCTGTCCACTGAAGCCCAAGTTCCAGCACCCAGCTTCCACTCATACCAGGAGACACACATGTCTTGGGCTGGGGAGTGCAGCAAGGTGGCCAGGACCAGGTGTGCTGGTGTCTCTCTCTCCTGCCAGCTCTAAGCTGGTTGCTGCACTGTCAAGCCTCTGAAGCTCCCTTTCTGTCCCGGCTGATCTCCCAGCCAGTGAAGGGGGTTCCCAGGGTGAGGGAGCCTTTCCTCTTTCACAGCTCCCTCCCAGGGGTTCAGGTCCCGTCCTGCTTTCTTTTTTTTTCTTTTGTCCTACCTGGTTACACGGTGATCTTTCTCGCAGTGTTGGCTGTATGAGGTCTTCTGCCAGCATTCAGTAGGTGTTCTGTGAGAGTTGTTCCACGTATAGATGTATTTTTGATGTATTTGTGGGCGTCATTGAGCTCCATGTCCTTCTATTCCACCATCTTGATCTCCCACCTATAAGTTTATTTATTATAAAACTGATGCAGGGTCCATTGATCTAGACCCATCCACGAAAAGGACTTTTATGTCCAATCTCTCATGACAGAGAATTTTTTTTCTTTCCCTAATGTTTCTAAAAAGTAAAGCCAATAGAGAGATGAAAAAAAAACTTATAGTTTTACTTTTAGAATCATCAAATATCTTTTTTTTTGCTCTTCTGAGACCTTCTAAAACACTAAAAGCTTCCAGTATCTCTGCCTGGATCTTTGTTACCACTGGTGTTTCTTTTCTGATTGATATGTGGGGGAGATTAGGTGTTTTTATATTTACCCTGAACACCGGTGGGTACTGGCAGCCAGAGCTGTTCCCTACAACATGGAAATTTGGAGCAGTGGCTCAGGGTTGTGTGTTTTGAGGGAATCCCTAACTGCTGCTGAGAAATCAGTTACTGGAACTCCCCAGCCTCCCACAAGGACCAGCAGGTAGTGCTGGAATGCTGCTGCTAGTGACTCAGCATGGAAATCAGCCACTAAGGCCACAGACTACAGCCTCTCCACACCTCCTCTTTCCACTCCTCCCCACTTCCAGCCTTTCCACGTCTGCAGTCCCTGCTCCCTTCATCCCTTCCAGCCCCAATGAGAATCACAGCCATTTTGAGCTGGATGAGGGGAAGTCATCTAGTGCCGTCCCCCATTTTAAAGAAGAATCTGAGGTGCAGAGACGGGGGGCTGGTCCTCCACCTTGAAGCCTGGCCCCTAGAGCTCCATCCTCCACGCACCTTTCTGACCTGCCATCTGTAGGTGGGGAGGTGGGAAAGATCACTCCCGGCAGAACTCCTGTAAGGAAGAGTCCCGGATGTTTTTAAAAGAGATGTGATAAAGCTGCTAGTGTAGGAGGGTACGACCCTCCAGGGACATGGTCAGGCTATGAAAGACCAGGACAAATTGCAAAGCACGAGGCTAGGAGAGAAAAAGGGGAAAGTTGGAGAGGAAAGAGAGAGAGAGAGCTCTCTCCCTTCAAAGAAGAGAATGGAGCCAGCAAAATGGGATGGTGGGTGGTGACTGTGGGCTGTGAGCCCTCCCCATGATCTGAAATCTTCAGTAAAATGAACACATACACTCATAAAATGTTTGGCATGAGTGGGTTTACAGTGGAAACTGACACAGGAAACCTACCAAAGGGCTAAGTGTGGCATTTGGCCCATGCTGTTCAGCAAAGAAACAGAATGTGTACAAACAGGAGCCCAGGGGCCAGAAGAAGCCATTGGAATATCTGTTTATAAATATCTAAGAGAGTTTTGGACTTGTTGGAGGTTTGAGCCAATTGTACCGACCTCTCTGAAATGCAAGGGCTGACACCTGGGCATAAAGATGTATGAAGATATCTTTGGGAAAGCAGAGGGAGCCTTCCGCAGTGCATAGTCGTCCCTTTGTATCCACAGGGTATTGGTTCCAGATACCAAAGTCCGAGGATGCTCAAGTCCCGTATATAAGATGGTATAGTATTTGCATATGACCAATACACATCCTCCCGTATACTTTAAATCATCTCTAGATTACTCATAATACCTAATACAAGGTAAGTTCTATGTAAATATTGTAAATACAGTGGAAATGCTATGTAAATGGTTGCTGCTGGGCCACAAATTCAGGCTTTTTGGAACCTTCTCGAATTTTTTTCCCCAAATATTTTCAGTTCACAGTTCATTGAATTTCAGAATGCAGAACCTACAGATAGTAGAACCGACTGTACCTTGACCTACCTGAGGTTGGTCTTGAGGGTCTGGGTCATGAGGGTCAGGACTTAACCTGGGCCTGAAGTGAGCATGAAAGAGGGAATTGGCGAGAGCCCGCAGCAAGAAAAATATTTAGTGTGAGAGCAGGATCCATTTAGAGCTGAACTCAGGACCAGTATGGTGTGAGCAGGTGGGAGGAGAGAAGAGGAAGTGAGCACACCCTTAATAATACTTCTTGATGTACCTGTGTGTGCAGTAGCCACAGACCTGGCTCCAGGCGTCATGTGTCACCTGCACAAAGGCTGGGACCCCTCAGGTTCAGTGTCACATTCAAAGAAACAGTCCAGCAGATGAAACAAATGGAGGAGCTATTCTCATGTTGCTTGCATTTCTCAAAATACCATTTATGGAAATCCAATGTATCACCCATAGCAATACTTACTAAAGTTTCCTTTCATGTATTCCCCATTGTGTGTACTCCTGGCAACTGCCTCTTTGAACAAACTCTCCCTATTGACAATTGTCTACGTCTTTTTCCCTCTCTCTTTTCTATATCATGTAGAACAATTTAGCGTCCTCAACTTCTGTTTTCATTTTCTCTTCATTATCCTGATTCCCTCCAACAAAGGAGTCAAGGAACTGACCCACGAAGCAAAAATCCTTCCTTTTCCTGTCTACCTGTGTAGTGTTGACTCTCAGTTCTCCTAACTGCATTGCAGCAAGAGTGGGAGCACAGTTGGCAAAACCAGAAATCTCCCCCAAGGGCCAGGGAAAAGGAGAAGGCAAGGGGCAAAACTAAACTCATCAGTGACAAGGGTAAACAAGCCTGAAATATGTGTATTAACACATCTTACACGGCCACTGATGGAGTATGCAATTTCTAGGGGATTTAACCAAATTCAAACTTTTCCTATGCATTCAAATCTTGACATCAGTTTCCCCATTTAGGAGGATTGAGGGGGTGGTATTATAGGTGGTGCTGATGACCTCTTCCTTCATCACCATTGCTGGGAAGGCAAGATATCTGAAGGAAGATTCTTTCATTTATTTAATTGGAAAGCAGCAATGTTTCAGTCAGTAATATTCAATAATACTTCTTAAGCACATTGAAAAAACCCATTTCAGACCCTGAATTTAGTACTGGTAGATAGATGCTTGCTATGACAATTTAATATGGAATTTTCAAAAGCAAAGTCTAGTCCATGGCTTATAAATTTTCCTAGCAAGCTCACAGGTGTGTCATGTCATTACTGAGTGAAATCTCTAAGGGTTTCTTGTGTCCGGACTTCTCAGTGTCTTGACAGGAGAAGTGATGTTCTGATCCACCTGCTTTTGCCTTCCCCAGTGGTGTGAGGACAATGAACAGTGCAGACGCCTTCACCTACCTGAGCTCCTAGTGGCCCCACTACACAGGCTGACTCGATACCCCTTGTTGCTGAAGAGCATCTGGAAAAGGAGTACAGACTCTACGGAGAAAATCATGATCTACTCCATCAAGGAAAAGGTGGAAAAGTCAATCTGTAAGTCCCTGAGTTGAGTGACCCAGAGCTCCAGTGTCAGCTTTAATCAAAGAGCTGGGGGACCCTCTGGCTCCTGGGAACCATTTGGGCTTCCATCCTAGGAGGTAATTCCATTGCCTTGAGGTCATGGCTTTCCGAAATGTGGATTCCAGTTTGAGTTTGCATTGTAAATCAAACACGCTCAAAACAATGGGCTCCAGTCACATCCTGGCGAACCCTATGAGAACTCTTTTTTTTTTTTTTTTTTTTTTTAAATTTATTTATTTTTAATTTCGGCTGCGTTGGGTCTTCGTTGCTGCGTGCAGGCTTTCTCTAGTTGCAGCGAGTGGGGGCTCCTCTTGTTGCGGAGCACAGGCTCCAGGCGCGCGTGGGCTTTAGTTGTGGCATGTGGGCTCAGCAGCCGTGGCTCATGGGCTGCAGAGCGCAGGCTCCATAGCTGTAGCGCCCGAGCTCAGCCGCTCCGCAGCATGTGGGATCCTCCCGGACCAGGGGTTGAACCCGCGTCCCCTGCATTGGCAGGTGGACTCCCAACCACTGTGCCACCAGGGAAGTCCCCCTATGAGATCTTAACTCCAAGTTCACGCAGGACGTGGCCCCGTCTCCAAGGCTTTCAGATGTGAGTTCAGGCAGGAAAAGTTCTACTTCCCAGATGATGAAGGTACTTTGTTTTTAACATCCATACTGAACCCACACACAAAGCAAATGGGAGTAAACAGCATGGGAAGCCTTTCTGGAGAATAAATTACCATCCGTCATTTTTTTTTAGGTCACTGAAATCCAGGGCCAATCTAAATATAATGCCAACTGCAATCTTTAGACCCGAAATTTGGGAATAGGAAAAGAGAAAGCCCTGTGATGACTTAAGTTTATTTGGGTAGCTCTGTATAATCAAATTCAAATAAAGAAGTTCATGGTATATGTCCATAAACCAAGATTTCCTGGGGAGCATCAAAAGGGAACAATTCAAAATGATGATAATCAGCTGTACAGAAATGACATATTTCTTTGTCTTTTGCATGTTTAAAAATAAAATGACCATTCACTTAGGAGTTTCTTTCCTTTTTTAAAATTTTTTGTTGAAATTCTAAAATAACCCAAGGAACTAGAATTCAGCTTATCAAGTGATTAAGACAAAAAAATCAGTTAAAGACAGACTTTTTTAAACTTTTAAAGTAATTTTGCAGATTATTACTCATTTTGATAAGTTTGTGAGGGAGATAACATCTCTTCTAGGAATTTCTCAATAAAATGAATTCTCATTGTTGGGGAAAGAGATCCCTGTGGCCTTCCTTTAAAGCTTGAAGATGGAGAATTCTCAAGGATTCCCTAACCATGTGATTCTCAGGGTCTACGACTTGCCCTCCATGTTTTCAAAAATCATTTCAAAACCTCAATAGCAATATGTTATTAAAAAACATTGGGGAAAAAAAAAAAAAAAAAAACATTGGAAAATTAATATAGACCTTCAAAGAGAAAATGAGTTCTTACCAAAAGAAATAATCAACCTTACCATAAAGTGAATATATGTTTTATGATTAAGACAAAAGGATATGTTTGTCCTTGTTAGTCTGATTTTTTTTTCCTTTCTGTAATCACAAGCTGTGTGATGTAGGGAATATGAGAAAGCTACTAAGGGAACTGTTAGTATTATTGAAATAAAAATGCACAATACATTTCCAACTTACTGAGTTAAATTAGTTCAGCTTCATTTTTCTCTGCAAGAGGCTGATTTCAAATTAGCGAGTTTTTCTAAGGCATTTAAACAGCAGGAAGTATGTTAAATGAACCTAAGATATGGTTTGGCTCCAGGGGCGGTCGATATCTCTAAATGATTCCTGTGGATCTTGGTTGAATTTTATGCTGTAATGCCTCATGCAGTTAAACATATACTGGATGTGTCTTGTCTTTCAGGGGATCTTGAAGGAAAAGTGAAGTGGCTTGACAATTTCCAAAAATGCAGACATCTACAGGAGATTATAGCGTGGCCTCCACTTTGGGATAGAGATAAAAGGTTTTTCATTCCAGAGGTACAGAAAGGATCAATTAGAACCTGTGTCCCTTTCTAAACGTTTGGCATTCAAGTGGAAGTATACTAGTCTTACAGAGTCCCCAGCTGCCCACTAGAATTAAAAATCTAGCAAGAAGTAAAGCCTTCATCCACATGACATTGTGTGTGGGGAGGCTGACCTCCTCATGCCATTCCTGAACTGGTCCTTCTAAGCATTTTTCCCATTCTTTCCCATTCCCATGTGCATTTACTGGCATTTCCAAATGTCAGGAACTTTCTAGACAGAGTACATTGCCCCAGCTTCTAGAATATGCTGTCCTCCCATCACTAACAACATCTCTTTGATTTCCTCCCTTGTTTTGCCAGTGCCTGAAACACGTTTTTAAAGAACACATGGCAGAAAACATCCTGTCAGCAACCAACAGACACCTTCTCTATGAAGGAAAATTAACTCTTGCAGGTAAATAACGGCTTCCTTTACAAACCCAACATCTTTGCTACCTTGTGATTTGTCCAACTGTTGCTTGTCAAAGGGTGGCAAGAATTGTATTTCCGTATGGCCAAGGCGATGGAAGATGTGAATCAGAGAGCATCCTATGGAGTCACACAGACTCCAGCTTGATCAAACCACGACCTAACTAGCCACACGCCCTCCATTTTCTCTCTGTAAAATAGGATAACGATATCTGTCTTACAAGCTGGATGTTAAAGTGAAGTAACATATGTGAAGAGCTTAGCTCAAGGTCTGGAATATAGTAACCACTCAATGTCAGCTGTTACCACCCTCATTTTACTCCTCCAGTGAGCTGGGCAATCATACTCTCAGTGTTGACTGAGAACCTATTATGTAACACACGTTGCATTGTGTAGGTACCACTGGAGGATAGAAAAGTCACTATTCTGGATAATCTTTTCCCTCTAGTTGGGAAGCGCTGCCATAATGAGCAGACCTGCAGTCTAAGTCCAGAAGAGAGTCTGATGCTGGAGTACCCAGGGAAGGCTTCATGTGGTCCATGGGACTGGAGGCGGGCTTCGGGGGGATAGAAGGGTGTAGTTCAGTGAAAGGACAGGAGGGAGGACATCCCGGATGAAAAGCACAGCAAGAGAAAAGGCTTGGAGGCAGAAGCCACTTGAGAGAATAGGCTCACGGCAGCATGGTTAGGAGGGAGATCCCCGAGGCTGCCTGCCAGCTTCCCTTCCTAGCTCAGCCTTTGCTACCTGTGTAACCTGGGGCCACTTAACAGCAATCCCCCCATGCTGCAGTGTCCCCTCTTTGGTGTGAGGATTAAATGAGCTAATGGATGTATAAGCACTTGAAAGAACCATTGGCAGAGAGTCAGGGCTCAGTAAATATTATCAGAAAGGGCTACCCGACTGAAATAAGATTTGCATTCATTCATTGATTCATTTCTTCACAAAATCTTGATTGAGCACCTGCGGTGTGTGAAGCCCTGTGGGATGTGAGGTTGCCTGAGATCTTTTTGGGGGGTGCCAGGCAGTAATTCCTTATTCAGTACACACCTGTTGAGAACCTGCTCTCTTTTAGGGATAGCGCCAGATGTCAGCTTGGGACATAACCCCTGCAAGACAACTGCCAACTCGAAAGATAGACGTGTCCAGCTTTTTACATCAAAGGGCTTTTTCATGCATGTTTTCCTTCCAGTGAGTTATGCAGAGAAGTTACATTTCATCCCATGTCACAGGGGACACTTGGGGAGGTTGTCTGTCATGCTCAGGGTCCCTTGGCAAGCTAATGGCAGCATCCAGACCCAGGCCAGGCTGCCTCACCCTAGCAGGCTTCCAGAACCATAGCCACTGCCCTGAAAGCCAGAGGGACCCAGCCAGGACACTGCAGGCAACAGGAAGCCGCTGAGCGCTCGGGGACATGAGAGGCTTAAAAGGGTGCTGGAGAAAGAGCTATGGGAAGCAGTACCCAAAATGGCTAGAAGAGGAGACCAAAGCAGAGAGGCCAGCCTGAAGGCACCACAGTGACGCAGGATGGGGTGGGAAGAGCCTGGGCCTGTGTTTCTCAACCATTCTCCACCTGTAGACCACTCCCCTCCCACTTTCGTTTGGAAAGATAACAATCTTACCCTTTCTTTTACAATTTCAAAAATAATTATATCATTGTGACAAAGCCAAATCCAACCAAAACCAAAAGTCATGAAGCAAGACACAGTTCTGTGTACAATCCCGTGCCTGTCCCTGCAAAGCTGGCCTCCACCTGGAATCGCCAGAGATTTTATTTCCCCTCTTCCCTCTGTCTACCAAATTCCCAACTGTGAGACCCACCAGCCTACCCTAAAATGTTAGAAATGGGCGTGGATCGAAAAGGATAAATGTGAGAGCTATTTCAAAGGCAAAAACAGGAGAGCTTTATGATTGATAAAATGAAGAGGAAATGAGTCGAAGACCTTCAAGTGTGCTTATCTATCTACCTGAAAGGTTGGTAGATGACCCTGAGGGTGGCGGAGGGAGTGGGTCAGGGAGTCAGTTTTAGCGTTCAGGTGCGGACGTGATGGGAGGCCATGTAGAGGCTGGATGAACATGACCATGAAAAATCTCTTGGTGAAAAGCCGTGTCAGATGTGTATTCACATACCAAGTGGGATGGGGGTGCTTGTCATGGAAGCATGGGTGGGAGACTGGCCTAAGAAGGAGTCGTTATGGTTCAACCCAACTTTTCAGGAAAAGTTTCTTGTAGAGTCAGATGTGGTAGAATGGGGATGACCTACGTAACCATTACTAACACCAGGCTCCTGTCTGACAGCACATGCTGTTAGTCAGATTTCATCAGAGAGGGGTGTGTCGTATAGTAGTGTCAAATCAAGTTTAAAGTCACTGGGACTTTGGCTCGGAGTTGGCATAGAGATATGGTGTCGGTGGGGGTAATAGTGTTAAAAGAAACAGGACATCATTTTGAATGGAAGAAGCATTGGACCAAGAATTAGGGGGTCTAGCCCCAACTGTGGGCTTTGGGGAAATTGTTTAAATTCTCTTAATCTCTTCTGTAAATGTTGATGTTGATGATGATGATGATGATGGTGATAGTGATAACCATGACGATGGTATCTACCGCTTAATATGTTTCAAATTTCTTCTAGCCTTAAAAACTGTAGTGTTGAAATGAAGTGCATTTTCTCATTCCCAGAAGGTCCAAGTTTTTATAACTTTTGGAGCATAACCAGCTTCCCACTGGAATTCATGCCAGCACACCCTTCACAAATGCATTACTCCCCGCAGACTGGTATTTCTAAATAGAAAAAGAGGTAACGTTCAGACAAATAGGATGGCACAGCAGCTGTAGCACCTAGAGAACACACGTTGTTCAAGCTGCTGCAGAACCAGAATAAGTCAGTGACGCTGCTCTGTTCTGTAGCAGTGTGATGAAAACCCCACAGGCCAGACTCTTCGAGAAAAAATAAAGACCTAATCGAGTTAGAACTGCACACGTTTGTAAGTCTCAGATCTGGTTGCGTGGCACATAGCTTGAAACTCCTGGGATAATAAATGTGAATACTCTAACTTTATGCCTACAGTCTTCCTCCTTAGTCGTCCTTTTTCGTAATCCCGTATTTACTTTAGCACTATCAGTTCTTGAATTTATCTAAAATCTTGCTTCTGTTTATTATGTATCTGCTCTCACTATAATTAAAGCTCTTTGAAGGAGAGATTTTGTCTTATCGATGCATAGGAGGTGCTCAGTATTTGTTGACTGCTTGGTGGAAAACTAGGGCCTTGATAAACGGTAGCTAAAATAATCATCATTTCCTAGAATGAAGTCTAGGACATAGAAGATGCTCATACCTGTTTGTTAAAATACTTGAAGTTAGAAGGAGAAAACAAAGCTACTTCATTTTGACAATGGTCATTCACCTAATCAGATAGGAGTGGCAGAGGGTGAGGAAAGCAGTATTTAACAGGTCTTAAAGGTCTAGCCCCATTCCTCACCCTATGTGTTAGTTAGGATATTAAGCCAGCTCTTGGAGAGAGACCGGTTTATTTATCTCGCATGTAAAATTCTGAGCTATATGACAGCTTTACTCCATGAAGCCACAAGGGATCTAGGTTTCTTATGTCCTTTTGCTCTGCCATCCTAGCTAGAGACTGCTTTCTTCTGTGGCCCCAAGATGAGTCACCAGTGTGCCTACGTTCTAGCTCATACTCCATTGGTCAGAATTTAGTCACTTGGTCATATTTAGCTACAAGGAAAGCTGGGAGATGTAGTATTTATTCACAGCAAGCGTTTACCCACTAAAACTTGGAAATGTCATTACTACAACAGAAGGGAAGAATGGCTTTTAAGGGACAACCAGCAGTCTTTGCTGCAGCCCAGTTTGCAAAAAGGAGTTTCTAGTAGTGATGGAAAACATTAAAACGAAACTATCCAAGGACAATTCAAGATTGAATAAAATATCTAATTTCTCTTCTATGCAAATACAGAAAGTATCTTTCCTCTAAACTTAGACTAAAAATGAATCCCAGATATTTTATTTATTAATTTAACCTTGGACGTCTCGTTTCCACAGGTAAATGTATAGAGAAAGAACTTCTAGAAAAATATAAATAAAATAGAATAGTAAAAAATATTTACTGATTTTTCTTGTACTTTAAGTGCCTGTCACATCCCCCTCAAGGACTGCATGTTCCTCTAAAATCATTTAAATTTAACCATTTCTTTTTTTTTTGGTATGCTAATATAAATTACTATTTTTGGAACTTTTAGAAAGGGTAACCTTTGTCAGATTAATTTTAAATTAAAAATTAATTTAAATTTAATTTTAAAAAATTTTAATTTTAAATTTTTTTGTTTTTTAAATTTTATTTATTTTTTTATACAGCAGGTTCTTATTAGTTATCGATTTTATACATATTAGTGTATATATGTCAATCCCAAGCTCCCAATTCATCCAACCACTACCACCAACGCCCTGCCACTTTCCCCCCTTGGTGACCATACGTTTGTTCTCTACATCTGTGTCTCAATTTCTGCC
This sequence comes from Phocoena sinus, assembly GCF_008692025.1. Classification (NCBI taxonomy): domain Eukaryota; kingdom Metazoa; phylum Chordata; class Mammalia; order Artiodactyla; family Phocoenidae; genus Phocoena; species Phocoena sinus. The sequence continues at coordinate 27,933,857 of NC_045772.1, read as the reverse complement.
CTGCAAACCGGTTCATCTGTACCATTTTTCTAGGTTCCACATACATGCGTTAATATACGATATTTGTTTTTCTCTTTCTGACTTCACTAAACATTTCTTTTTCTAATTTCTAAGGGATAGAGTTAAAATGAGAGGGGGATATCTCATTCTAATATTTTATTTCTCTTCTACAAGTATCCCCTTCTTAGGGAAAAGTAGAAAAGCCTATTTGCCTTCAGTTATTATCAAAAGTGATATCAGAAATATATTTGTAAATATAATGCTTCATGAAGATTATTTAATGCTTGTATAGACACATTGTAAAACTTAAGAAACAAATTGTTTTAGTGACTGTCTTAATCAGCTAGGACTGCCATAACAAAATACCACAGACTGGATGGCTTAAACAACAGACATTTATTTCTCACAGTTCTGGAGGCTGGAAGTTCAAGGTCAAGTTGCCAGCTGATTCAGTTTCTGGTGAAAGCTCTCTTTCCAGCTTTCTCAGTGTCCACACGTGGCAGAGAGAGCGAGAGAGGGAGAGCGCATGCTCTGGGGATGACATTCACCCTGTCAGATCAGGGGTCCTCCCTTAAGCTTTCATTTAATCTTAATTATTTCCTTATTCCAAATACACAGTGGGGAGGGGGGTAGGGCTTCCACATAGAATTTGGGGGAGATGCAATTCAGTCCACAGCTATGACAAAGTGCCCTTTTTTTCTGGTAATGTATACCTTTGCCAATGACCACACAGATGAGTCAAGAGGCCAAAATGCTGGAGTTCTGTTAGTCAATAGATGTGTCCTAGGCTTAGCTGAAACCACAACAAATATCATCCCGGTAACCTTAGATCCACATGAAATGCCTTACAAATACAATGTCTTTAAAGTTGGAAGGGTGGGCTCACATCAAGTCCCTGCCTTGGGGAGAAATCAATTCAACCATAATGCAGTTTTCTGACCCACGTGATTGTAGCCCCCTGAGCTGCAAGCCTCGTGTGCCCTGATCCCCGGCCTGTGTTGTTTCTAAGGGATTCTTTGATTTAAAGGAAAGAAAAAAAAAAAAAACTCTGCTTACTGTTTCCAGCCCCAATTTCATCTTCTTTCTCTCCTCAGAAAGCACAAGATTCCTAGATGTTTTTCTGTTTCTCTTTGATGATTTCCTCTTAGTTACGAAAACTAAGCACAACAAAAAGGTAAAATGCTGTTGTCTCTAAATAATTCTGCTAAATGAGTTTAGAAATATTTCTGAATAAGTTGAGTTAAAAAGAGAAAAGTTTCGTATACATCAGATCGGACTTTACCCTCTAAAAAATGGAGGCATTTTAAAAATACTGGCTTTTTCCATCGTAGAGTGCTGGACTGAAAACAGTAACAAAAGCAAGTCCCATTTCTTAAGGATGTCAAAGGGTGTGTATATTTTTAGAATGACTTAGTCTGTATACTTTCGAGGAGAGTCCCAGAAGCCACAGGACTTTATGCCTGGCCTGCCTCAGCAAATAAAATTAAGATACTTTTGTCCATATCCGCCTTTTCCTCATCCAAATTGACTACCACAACAAAAGCTGCCAGAGCAGGGCCCTCTCTAAACTGTCTGCGGCCAAGTGCTGAGGTGATATCCACCACCCCTTCTCACGTTCTTCCTGAGAAATGATGCTTTGGGGGCTGCAGGTGGGAAGGAGCCCTGGTCTCTCAGTGTCTGCCTATAATTAAGAACTGCAGAAGCCAAACAAACGTACAGTTGGCATCACAGGGAAAAAATGAGTCACCAGGGGCTAGAGCCACAAAATCCCTTCTAAGAATAGGGATTTCTCCCTTAAGTATTAATGGTTACCATTACTGTTGTTACTCCCCGTTAAGCCATGGGTCTCATGGTCCACCAAAGGCTTTCTATCTAATGTCCCATTTCACAGTTTCCCTGACTGGTGTGTGTGAGTGCTTTCAGGAAGAGGCCTCCTCTACAGCTCTCAGACACCTGCCCTTAGAGATGGGAAGAGGATCTGCAGTATGTTTTTGGCTGTCGGAGATAGCTAATGTTGTTCTAACGCACTCACTTCTTTACTAAACAACTAGCCTTACACAGATGTAAGATTATGAGACTAGATCTCTCAGATCTTTCAATAACCTAAGCTTTTAGATGGCATGTTGGTTAGTTGAGCTAAATAATTTAAGTGTCTTTAAGCAATAAAATAGACACCCATTAATCTGTGCATAGTTGATCAGTGGTTGAGGGGGGAATGGGTGTTGGAGAGTACTAAGTCACAGTTTTGAGACTTGGATGGCCTCTTATTTTCAGCTACCCAGGCTAGCGTGTCTGACAGGCAAGCTCTGAAAAATCTCTGTCCCCTTCTAAAACCTGACGTTAAGCACAGCTTACCTTCTCTTTACATAATGGCACAAATCAGAGCCATGAACTAGTGGCAGCCCATTATTGGCCATATTATAAGATAATGTTCTGGTTTCATGCTTCACAACTTGATTCCAAAATAAGTAATGTTATCTGTTTAAAATCCCTCTTTAGGGCTTCCCTGGTGGCGCAGTGGTTGGGAGTCTGCCTGCCGATGCAGGGGACGCGGGTTCGTGTCCCGGTCTGGGAGGATCCCATATGCCGCGGAGTGGCTGGGCCCGTGAGCCATGGCCGCTGAGCCTGTGCGTCTGGAGCCTGTGCTCCTCAGCGGGAGGGGCCACAGCGGTGAGAGGCCCGCGTACCGCAAAAAAAAAAAAAAAAAAAAAAATCCCTCTTTAAATTCTTCCGTCTGATAAATCTGAGAGAACCACCTGGAGAAGACACCAGGTTTCATTTATTTTTTTGGAAGAAGAAATAAGGAATATTATCTGTTTTAAATTTCTCTTCGCTATTTAATGCACAAATTACTTCACGTACATCCCAATCTCTGACACCCTTTTTTAAAAAATTCAGTATTTTATATATTCAAAACAATTTCAGTTATTTACAAATCATACAGCATGGAATTTATTTATTTAGATTTTAGTATAAGATCCCATGGACAGTTGGCCAACATGAGGCTTCTCTTTCTTGTTCATTTAACTCAGTACCATAGAGGGATATACTACTGTAAATGAAGATCTTCCCATTGGTGTGATAATGATTTAAATGTTTCCCAGCTATGAAATTACACTGTTATTTATTCAGGTAATTAAACTTGGGGATCAGAAACACTATGCTTTAAATCACTGTGTACTTTGGGAAATGCTTTTCGAGACCCAGAAAGAATAGTAAGCTGGATTTCAAGCAATTGTTTCTAAAAATCAGTTTACTTAAGGATGTACCTGAAGTATGTGCATCAATATTTACTTCCTACTTATTGCATTATTTTCCTCCTTAATTTTAGAAACTTGGAGGCTCAGACCCGGGTTTAATGTGCCCTTCACTTATTCCTGAGCTACAAACAGTAATCAAAGAAGGTGGTTCATGTATGGTGCTCAGTCAGCCCATTCCACTAGGCAGATTGGTTGTCAGAGGTCTCGATCCACTCCACATGTCAGGTGTGTGTCTATTTTCATCATTCAGCTCATCTGATTGCTATCCCAGAGTTTTATGTTGGCCTTTTTTGGTAACACGACATGAATCTAATTTAAATCTTCATGAAAGATAATACTGGGTTCCTGTGTAGCTAAATATCACTCACTCTACAGGCTACTTATGGAAAGAGTATTGGACTTGCTTCCAATGTTTGGATGACCCAGCTCTGCCACTTGCTAGCTGTGTGACCCTGTGTGAAGGTACTTAAATTTTCTAAGCCACAGATTCATCTTGGTAAAATCAGGATAATATCTACCCCAGTGAGCTGTCATGAGAGTTAAATGAAATAATGCAGGTAAAGCACTCAATAAATGATAGCTATTATTAGGATTGTTATTCTGTTAACCATTTTTAGTACTATTGCTATTGTTAAAGCACTGGTAAACCATGACATGCTATGCAAGCAAGCCTAAGATATTTTATTGCAATTGCTCTATAGAAAAATGCCAGAAATAAATACATAAATATGTACATGTACATACATATACACATATACATCATGTGTATAGATCAGAAATGTATATTTTTATTTTTCAAGCATTTCCTGAGCGTCTCCTGTGAACCAGGCACTCTGTAAGTGCCCTGGAGTTACAAAGATGGAGCTCTCAGAGCAATGAAAGATCAATAAATCCTGTCAGGAAAGCCCTGGGCCTCAGAGGGACTTGAAGGACATTCTGGCCTACTTAGTACTGGGTGGGTGGCAGCAGTGTTCAGAAGGAAGCATCCATCATTCTTTCTTGGGTACAGGCTCCTAGAAGACCAGCAAAGCCAGGCAGAGCGGAGTGCCTTCCTGTCCCAAGGGAGGAGCAGGAAAAGAGGGAGCACCATCCATGTCCTGCAGTTCCCACTCCAGCAGCCAAGCCCAGAGCACCAGTCATTAGCACAGGACCTGCTTGTACTCAGCAGAGCCACATTACACAGTGAATACACCAATGAATAATAATAATAGCAAAAATTCACATCATTAAGTTATGTAAGTTGTATATTTAAATGTTTAACTCGTGAATGGATGCAAACTCTCTCCCCAAGAGCAGCAGGGCTCCAATGAGGGGAAACCTGTATCCAGAACTAGAGTCTTCTGCCTCTTTTGTCTATTCTTTCTGTGTCTACTAAGATTTGCTGAAAAGCAACTGGGCAGCCCTTAAGGCCTCTTAGATCAGATTTGGCACGGACCAATCACTGTCACAGGCCAAAGTCTGCATAAACCAGAGAGCTTTCCCGAGCAAGCCTAAAAGGGGGCATCTCAGAGGAGCACAACCTTCTTACTACAGTGGCCATAGTTAGAAGATTCTGCCATGATAAACGGATGTGAGTGGAGGAAGGTGTCAGATCCCCCAAGCAAGAGAGGGAAGCAGCATGGGCTCAGGTCAGCCACAGCCCGGCCAGCCAACTGGACTTTATGGGAAATCTGACATCACAGGATTCCCTTAGGAGATGCATGTTTTTTCTCCTGTATTCCTTTTTCTTTTTCTTTTTAAATAAAATCAATACCTTTTTAAAAACCATACTTCCACCATCTTTTGTTACTTTTTGACTTGCCACTACCATTTCACTTCTGTTTTTTAAATATTTTTCTCATTGCTCTGGTGGTTAACTGTTCAGACACAGTGCATGAGGTAGAATAGCTGTAGAGTGAGAGTGTGAAGTGTGAAAAAAGAAGAGATTGTGCTTTGGAGTGACAGGGACCTAGTTTCAAATCCTGGCTATATTATTCACAAGCTGTGTGACCTTGGAAAAATTCACCTAATCTGTGCCCTTATTTGTAAGTGGGAATTAGTTGACCCTTTTTTTTTTAATTGAAGTATAGTGGATTTACAGTGTTCCAAGTATACAACAAAATGATTCAGTTATACATACATATATATTCTTTTTTAGATTGTTTTCCAGTATAGGTTATTACAAGATATTGAACTTAGTTCCCTGTGCTACAGAGTAGGTCCTTGTTGTTTATTTTATATATAGTAGTGTGTACCTGTTAATCCTAAATTCCTAATTTATTCCTCCCCCACCTTTCCCCTTTGGTAACCATAAATTTGTTTTCTATGTCTGTGAGTCTACTTCTGTTTTGTAAATAAGTTCATTTGTATCCCTTTTTAAAATTCCACATATAAGCAGTATCATATGATATTTGTATTTCTCTGTCAGACTTACTTCACTTTATATGATAATCTCTAGGTCCATCCATGTTGCTGTAAATGGCATTATTTCATTTTTACGGCCAATATTCCTGTGTGTGTGTGTGTGTGTGTGTGTGTGTATGTATGTATATACACATACATACACATCACACACCACATCATCCTTATCCATTCATCTATCGATGGACATTTAGGTTGTTTCCATGTCTTGGCTACTGTAAATAGTGCTGCTGTGAACACTGGGGGTGCATGTAGCTTTTCAAATCATAGTTTTTGTCTTTTCCAGATATATGCCCAGAAGTAGGATTGCTGGATCATATGGTAATGCTATTTTTAGTTTTTTAATGAACATCCATACTGTTCTCCATAGAGGCTGCACCAGTTTACATTCCCACCAACAGTTTAAGAGGATTCCCTTTTCTCCACACCCTCTCCAGCTTATTATTTGTAGATATTTTGATAATGGCCATTCTGACCAGTGTGAGCTGGTATCTCATTGTAGTTTTTATTTGCATTTCTCTGATAATTTGTGATGTTGAGCATCTTTTCATGTGCCTGTAGCCATCTGTGTATCTTCTTTGGAGAAATGTCTATTTAGGTCTTCTGCCCATTTTTTGAGGGTTGTTTTATAAGTTCTTTGTATATTTTGGAAATGAATCCCTTGTCGGTCACATCATTTGCAAATATTTTCTCCTATTCTGTAAGTTGTCTTTTTGTTTTATGGTTTCCTTTGCTGTGCAAAAGCTTTTAAGTTTAATTAGGTCCCATTTAAAAAATTTTTGCTTTTGTTTTCATTACTCTAGGAGATGGATCCAAAGAAATGTTGCTGCAATTTATGTCAGAGAGTGTCCTGCTTATGTTTTCCTCTAGGAGTTTTATAGTATCTGGTCTTACTTTTAGGTCTTTAATCCATTTTGAGTTTATTTTTGTGTATGGTGTTAGAGAACATTCTAACTTCATTCTTTTACAATAGCTGTCCAGTTTACCCAGCACCACTTATTGAAGAGACAGTCTTTTCTCCATTGTATATTCTTGCCTCCTTTGTCGTAGGTTAATTGACCATAAGTGCTTGGGTTTATTTCTGGGCTTTCTATCCTGTTCCATTGATCTTTGTATCTGTTTTTGTGCTGGTACCATACTGTTTTGACTACTGCAGCTTTGCAGTATAGTCTGAAGTCAGGGAGTGTGATCCCCCCCCAGCTCCATTCTTCTTTCTTAAGATTGTTTTGGCTATTTGGAGTTAGTTGACCTATCTTATACAGTTGCTGTGTTGTTTAAATGACACAAAAAGGAAAAAAATACATAGCACTGTGCCTAGTACATAGTAGGTGCTGAATAAATGATGTCAACTATTAATTGTTAATCATTATATTAGAACATCAGAGAGAAAAAAGCTATTCCTGACCATTTATTATCTCCTTATTTTATTTTCTAAGCCTAGCCATACCAGGTCCTTTTGTTTATTAAGCCCTTAGTAGCCATATTACAAACTAAACAGATGAGGGATACCTTAAATAACTGAGAACTACAGTTACAATTTTGAGGAACATGGAATCTGAAATCCAACCAAGAACAACAACCTGATCTTTAAAGCCTCACTTACTACAGGGAATTTATAAAGAGAAAAATCAGGGAGTAAAACAAAAACAGCCAGATCTTTTTTCCAGAAAGTCATTTTAATAGGTTTAAGTCCTCTCATCCCAGAGAAGCTGGACAGAATTTCATGACCTTGACAGGCTTTGTTGTGGTAGAATTTAGGAATTATGAGGTTCACTCTATTACAATCTGTAATAGTGAAGTAGTTCTTGCAGTTAAGAAAATAAAAGTCTCACATTTGCTTCGATTCTGAAATGAGGCCCAACTTGCCTCAGTGAGTCTGAATTAAACCCACAAACTGGGCTTCCCTGGTGGCGCAGTGGTTGAGAGTCCGCCTGCCGATGCAGGGGGCACGGGTTCGTGCCCCTGTCCGGGAAGATCCCACATGCCGCGGAGCGGCTGGACCCGTGAGCCATGGCCGCTGAGCCTGCACGTCCGGAGCCTGTGCTCCGCAGCGGGAGAGGCCACAGCAGTGAGAGGCCCGTGTACCGCAAAAACAAAACAAAACAAAACACAAACTTCAAGGAACAGAAATAATGAGTGTGAGCAAGCATCAGCTTAATGGTCATCCAGGAAGAGTCAGTGTTCTCCTCCTCCTCTCTGAAGTACTTGTTTGGACCCAGAGCCAGCCCTGGTTTGGTTTTGTTTGTTCCTGAACATAAATTGACTGTAGAAAGAATGTATAGGCTGCAAAATTTTATTCCTGGTGCTGTATAAATAATTCAAGGAAGAAGCTTTCATTTTAAGAGCTCCAGCTGTATAAAAAGAGGAAAATCTGCTCTCCCAGTATCTCCTATCATTTCTTTAAGAGACCAGCTAGGAAATGACAGAACAGACTGTTTCTTTTCAAACACAGAAACCATGCCAACATTTTTTGTTTTGTTTTACATTTCACATAATTTGGTGGATGTTGGATTTTATTTGAGTCCGTTTTTTTGGCTTTTCTTGGACTGCTGTGAAGCATTCAGGTGGTTTTGTATTTTTGCTACATCTTACTTGTTTAACTGTTGTTTTGATGTGACTGCCCTTTAAGTACAAAAATAAAACATTTTTAAAAGGAGTGGTGGAGGTCAAAGAAACAATGATTGTATTATTTTTCATATTTGTATTATCTATATTTTACACACACAAAATCTACCTATTATGCTAAGCTTTTTCCTTGGGAAGGAATACATTTTCCATCACTTAAGCCATAAATGCATTTCCTCAAGCCCCAGAAGTCATTGGCTAAGGAAGAAAAGGTTTTCATATTTAAGTGGTCTCTCTTTGGACATAGCAGTAAAGTCTTGGTCTTGGAATCAGATTCTTTCTTAATCGACATAAACCTCCCACACTCATTAATAAACAAAAATCCAGGTTCATGTACTGAGGAACTGGATTTCATATTAAATGCTTTGGCTTTTTGTCTTTAATCTTTTTCTAGTCTTTGGGCTGAGAAATTCTTTCCTCATACAACATGAAAACAGCTATCGACAGTGTATAGCAGCATTCTTATTACAAGCCCAAACAGAAAACATCAAGGTATGTATTTCAATTTTGTAGGTTTTGATTCTTCAGACTTAAGGAAAAAAATCTCACCCCAAGCTCATTAAGGAACAGTGAATGGAAAGTTTTGTGTATTTTCCTCTCCTGCTTTGGGAAGGGGGGAGGTTGGAAGGAGGGGAAGGATATGAATATCTAGACCATACCAGGCTCAGAAACCTCAGAACTGACCATCTTCTTACATCCCTAGTGTTGACACAGCCTCCCTCATTTTTTCCTGTGGCAGAAGCTCAAGAGCTGCCTCTGACTTCTGGGAGGTCTGTAGGAAATGGGGGAAGAACTGCTTTGGATTGCATGCTTGATTTTTAAGATGCTCCGATCAATTTCCAAAGCCCCAGTATGCACACAGTATGATGCCAGCTTAAGTGAGGGGCTCCTGCAGAAATGAACTGTGTCAAGTCTTCTCTTCACCCTTTGAAACTATGCTACTGTTTTTACAGCTATGGAGCCGAAGAACAGCTGCCTATCTGACTCTGGTTTCTTTATCTTAGAAGTTTCCATTTTTTTCTTTCCCCTGGTAGGCTTTCATCAGGGCAGCAATGTGGCCAGACAATTAATGGAAGACTACATTATTTTCAAGGAGTCAGTTTCCTCCCTCAGTCTGTTTTTCAAGTTATGCCACTGATTAAGAACTTCTGTTACTACACAAAGTGGAAATTCAAGAAATTCAGCTTTCAAACTACTTATATTCCCAGTATTCATCTTTGTAATTAGTCGTCATTGACTATTATGGTTACTCACAATTGTTTATCCAACTTGCATACCATATTCATCTAATCCATTTGCATTTTCATATGTGATTAGAGATATTTATGATATATTCGATTTAAGAAAGAAAATGGGAAACATAGGCAAGTGTTTTAAAGAGCAAGTCAGCAAATACAAAGGAAAATATTAATCCAAATATGTGAGAAATTTAACATTCTCTTCTCTCTATATATTTTTCTTTCTTAACAGAAACATGGATTGCACAATTAACAGCAGCAATCTCTTGCTTCACCAAGAGTCAGGAAACCAAGAAGATGTCCATATTCACTTTGCCTGCAGAATCCTTGGAAATTTAAGGACCCAAAACAAGTGGCACACCTTTTTACACATTGGGGATTAAGGTATTCTTTCATTCAAACTTGTAACACTTACCTAGTGATGCGCTAAAAGAAAATGTGCATTTTAAAGAAGTTCCAGAATTTAAGCTAGGAAATTTCTCAGCGTAGAGTAATAATGGCTGCAACAAATTTGAACCAGAAGGAATTTCTTGGTAAGTGTATACATGCTGATATCCAGACTACGTTATAATGCTTCAGTCAGGCTTGCAAGAGGGGTAAGGGAAGTATGATGCTATTATAATTCGTAAAAGGTGAATAATCAGGTAAATGCAGTATCAGGAGGAAAACAATGCCCACTGCTTGCATCTGATATGAATTCTAGCATCTTACTTTGTGTATATCTGTAATGAAACCAAGTTTCCTACGTGACTTATAAATCAGCCTTACTGCTCTACAGCCCTACCTCATATAAAGCTTGATTGCTCTTTTAACATACTAAGCAATGAATAATAAGGTCTCCATCTTAGTAGCAGTTTTTAAATTCCTAGTCGCCAACAGTTTATTTATCTCAGGTATACTTTATATAACTCTTAACATGGAAGGAGAAAATCCCAAAGACTAAATTTCATTGTTTTAAGAAAGAAAAAGCAAATATCTGTTCCAGTTTCACCAGTTAACAGTTTTACTTGGGAAATTTCATAGAAATAGTAGGATATCTTTCTCTAAATCTCACTTTTTGAAGAACAGTGGAATTTGTCATAAAACTTCTTTCTGGTTTTGAGTGTGTGTGTGTGTGTGTGTGTGTGTGTGTGTGTGTGTGTGTGTGAGAGAGAGAGAGAGAGAGAGCACAGTACAGTGACTTCGTCTTATTTGGCAGGACTTGAAACATCGTTAGAATTTCTTAAGAAAGAGAGCTTGAACTATTATCATGGTGGAATATACTATTAACTGCATGTAAGGAACTAGTTCTTATAGTCAGATTATATCAAAAGGAAATCCACAGATTTCAATTTCAGACATGATACCTTTTGCAGTTTCCAAAATGGAAGTAGTAAATTTATCAACTTGGACTGCAAGACAAATTATACCTTAACTGATCTCCTTAAGCTGGAGAATGGGATAGAAAGGATGATGCTTGGGGAAGTCACATGCACAGTTAATTCTTTTAGAAAAATGTGATTTCACCATGTAAACCAGGAAGTATAGACAAGTGCAGCATAACAGTTATTTTCAAGGGCCAAGCACCATTAGAATGGAGGGTCACAGCCCATGTATAATAATGTCATATTTATTAGGAGTAGTGAAAATGAAAGGGAAAATCAGGAAGGCAGTAACTATGGTCAATGCCTAAGAATAAATGAGAAAAAAAGGCAATAGTACAGGAGAACAAATTTCAAGTGAGTTCTTAGAGATGAAAAATATGTATTTTTTTAGAAAAAAATTAACAATTGTCTTGCAAGGATTTCTAGATATCAGCCAACTTAGGAAAAGAGCAATGGACTAGGTGATCTCCCAAGATTCCTTTTAGTCTGAGTCAGTAAACATATATTTGTTTATATGTATAAAAACTATTTTCTCCCTTAAATCTCATTAAAGGGAGAAAAAGATTGACTAAATTAACATGTAAATTAGTTAAGATGTAAAACAGCTTTAAAAATATTCAATATACAAAGAAGTATAGCACTTCTGTATTCACTGCAGCACTAGTCACAATAGCCAAGATATGGAAAAAACCTTAATGTTCACCAACAGATGAGTGGATAAAGAAACTCTGGTACGTACATACAATGGAATTCTATTCAGCCTTGAAAAAGAAGGAACTTCTGCAATATGAAACAACATAGATGACCTTGAGGACATTATGCTAAAGGAAATAAGTCAGTCACAGAAAGACAAATACTGCATGATTCCACTTATATGAGATTTCTAAAATACTCAAATTCATAGAATCAAAAAGAGTGGAATGGTAGTTGCCAGAGGCTGGGGGCAGGGGGAAATGGGGAGTTACTAATCACTGGGCATAAAGTTTCAGTTAAGCAAAATGAGTAAGCTCGGGAGATCTGCTGTACTGTACACTTTTACAAGAGTTGTCAAGAGGGTAGATCTCATGTTAACTGTTCTTACCACAATAAGATAAACTTAAAAGAATATACTATGTATTTAAAGTGAAATTCTATAAAGCTCACAAAAGAGCATATCTAATATATTAAGTGCTTGAGGATATACATGTTATTGTCTTCAGAGGGAAACACAGAGTAAAATGAAAAATCACTTCTGGAACTTTGGTTCCCAGGGGAAAAAAAATCAGTTAAAAAGCAATGGTACATTGAGCCTTTAAATGGTCACCTGGGTATTAAATGTACAATGAAAGAAGAGATTAATATTGTTTAATATTTTTTAGTTTTGCTAATTTTTCTCAATAATGAACGAAATGAAAAGGGGCTGTCTCGAACAAAATAGCATTAGTAATTTCTCTTGAAATATGAACTTAATTACTATTCTTAGTTGAACATTAAAGCACACCCATTGTGAGGTTGGGCTTGACATATATATATATACACTATTAATACTATCTATAAACTAGATAACTGAGAACCTACTGTATAGCACAAGGAACTCTATTCAGTGCTCTGTGGTGACCTAAATGGGAAGAAAATCCAAAAAGGGGATATATGTATACGTATAGCTGATTCACTTTGCTGTACACTAGAAACTAACACAACATTGTAAAGCAGCTGTACACTAGAAACTAACACAACATTGTAAAGCAACTATACTCCAATAAAAATTAATTTAAAATAATAAAGCACACCCATTGTCTATATCCAAGTGCAAAGTTCTAAATCTGTAAATAAATTAATGTAAAGTGGCTAATCTTTTAAATAGACAAAATAATTTAGTCACAGAATATACTAGAAATTATTTTTAATATCTTTAGCATATTTTTTTAAAAAAGCAACAATTCAATAAAGGATTCTTCCATTGTTCTTTATACAGATTCAAATGTTATATAATTTATCAGTTACATTTATAATCAATAACCTTCCACTCACTGAGTTTAGAAACCACAGTATTTACTGAGCTAAACTCTCTCACAAATAAGGCACAACTACATGATCACAAGTAAACAATACAATGAATCCAAAAACTAAACAAAATATTCATGCAAAAGTATCTACAGAAGTTTTATGAATATATGATCCAGTTCAAGAAGTACAGAATGTCATATACATAACTGCATCATGTTACAGTAAATTCACTATTTCTACAGGGAGAGGACCTAGCTATTTCCAATTCTGCTTTATACAATTTTACATAAATTTAGTAAGTTTATGCACAGTATTCACATTTGCAACAATAACTGATCATTAAAATTCAGGCAAAGGGCAATTAAGACAATAACGTGTGGTACATTATATAATTACAGAATACCATTCATCAAGCTCTTGTCTAGGAATACTAAATTGATGGCACATTTAAATTTTATGGATCAAATCATCCATGGTTTCATAGCCAAAGTGCATTTAAAAAAAACTGCTATAGTCAAATAGGTCATGAATATCAAAATATATGATCATAATTTGCTTTCCACTTAAAAGCTAAACATCTTTATGCAAATGCAAGGTTAAAAAAAAGTGGCTTTAAAGTTCCCAAAACTATAAAATAATCATAAAGCCTCTTCAAGAGAGATGGGGAACTAACAAATTTGGCAGTTACTATGTAACACTACTGTGAAGAAACTATTAAACTAGCTAATTCCACATTAAGAGGTAGTTGAACAAAATTACACACTGCATTGAGGTTGTTGTGTTTGTTTCCCTCTTCAAAATAAACAAATCCTATACCAGCAGCTTTGTCTTCTTTCTACTAAAAATTCTGTAGGTGTAGGTGTAGTTTAGTATACACTAACCCAGCAAGACTTGATTTTAACTCACGTTTCTGTGCTTGGGTTTAGAATTTACTAACAGGTGATGCCAATAGGCTTTGCATTAGAGCTGAGAGCTGGGACTCCATATGTGCCAGCTCTAAATCACTGACAAATAGTACCAGCAGACATCTAAAATGTCGAACCAGTAAGCACTCAGAAGATGACTTTTTAATTAAAAGAAACAGAAAACCGTTTAATTTTTGTTTCCAAAACACCTTACTGGTGAGATTAATAGCAAAATATTGTTTCATTTCTAAATATAATAGCCTAATTATTTGGGGCCTAGGAAGTGAGATTAGCTAGATGAAAAATAGAAAATCACTCAAATACATATGGTTATATTTGTTGTCCCCACAATTTTTTATGAATATGGGGGTGGGGGGACAAGACAGGGATAGGCCTTCAGTGCACCCAACTGGGAGATGAGTGAACAAATATTCTAAGCCAGAAGAATTCCCGTAAAGTTTCATATCATAAAAAAGTAATAACAATGGTGCTGTGAATGTTTTTCCAACATGCTTATTAATTTACTTATAAGTGTAGAATTAAGACTATTTGAAAGAATTTATATGAAAATGCGTAAGTAATTTTAGCTCAATTTTTATTATCCAACTTATTTTTTAATAAAGATCCACTGTATTTCTTCGTTCTATACGCTCAAGGATATATGTTCATCCGAGTCCAGGGACTCAATCAGGGTCCTTAGTAGCCACTGACAACAGAGTTTACTTAAATGGGTTTTTTAAATAATTAAATGAATATATGGCAACCTCTTTGTTTGTATACATTATAGGAAGAGCATAAACATAATTTCAGCATGATATTTGAAAGCAAGTGTACATTATAAACTATGTATTGTAAATGAAATATTAGCTCCCATCCTTCCCTATTACCAAATGATTGCACTGAATGAATATATAGCTTTACTTTCTTCTTAGAGTAATAAACCAATATGAATGAGTTCTCTCTTCAGATGTTCTCCAATTTTCCAAATTAATAAGACTGATAAAGTTCAATTCCATTGTTCAGCATCCAAATAAGCTAATTTTTAATTACCCTCAATTTGCCAGTCTGTTTCAGTTCTAGTTATAATTTGGGGATTCCTAAATACACCTGTTTTTGGCGATACTCTATTATCCAACTGTTATTTCAAGGTAATTTCATAGCATTATTTTTGCAGAGTAAACAGATACCTAGTTGATATGGAACCCCAAATTCAGAACCTTTTAAAATTTAAGTCAAATTTAAAACTTTAAAAAGTTCTTCCCTATTAGGTAAAAGGAGAATATAAAGCAGAAAATATGAAGCAGAATATTTAATGTCTCCTTACCATTTTGTATTTGTTTTCACAGATAAGACTATAGCAATATCAGTTACTAGCTTTAAGATGCAAAATCTATAAAACAATTACAGTGAAGCTGAGCTATGCTTGAGAAGGTTAAACCAAATTACCTTGAAAAAGGCAGATCCATTAAAAAAGCAAATTCACATTCTTGAAGATGCTGGAGAGACAAAATGAGGATATAAAATGAAGGCTAATCTCAGAAGACTTCCCACTTAAACAGAGAATACGACCATTATACAACTTCTTTTATTCACCTTCCAACTGGGGATGAGGGTGGGAAGTTTTGTAGGATTCTTAAGACTATGTGGGAGTTTAAAAGTGAGATAGAAAAAGACAAAAAGAAAAATTAACCCTAATGTTTAAAATACAACCCGAGGATAACCATAAAATAAGCAAATTAATTTTCCAGAGGTTTTCATAAAATCCACCCAAGAGAATTTAATCAATATTGTTAAAATAAAAACCATGTTTGAATTCATAGTTAATATTTAAATATAATCTGTATTTGGAACACTTGAGTAGTAAAATTGTAACATAACAATGCAACTGAGCTATGGACCTGTGTATGAGGGAAAAGCTTTATAGTTCTATGCATTTCACAATGAGAATATTTAATAGAATTAATGTGTTATTGTGCAACATATCTGATATGGTAACATCACCCATGTACATTTCTTGATACTAAATGTGGGAGAAAGAAGTAAGCTATGGAAGAGCATTCATGTCACTTCTGAACAATGAAAGTATATTTAAAAAAATACATTGCTATTTTCCGTCCAAAATTTATTTCCATCCAAAATTTATTTACATTTCATTGGCTACTTCTAAACTTGGCATGAAAGCTATTCCGGAGTAAATGGAAAAAAGTAATGAAAGATGGGCTCGAGTCTCACAAAAATAGAAGAGTTTTACTTGATAACATTCCAAAATATATGAATTCTAATTTGGTTTAGTATTGCAACCACTGTCCAAACCGAATAGTAGTAGTCCAAGATATCTATTAAGTGTATTATTAAAAATCTAATGTTAGTGTAATATTACTCTGAAGTTGCGATAACCCATTATCCTTGCAAGTCATTGAAACATGCATCACAGACACGAACAGGCTTCTTGGAAGAAGGAGTTAAGGCATTTTTGGCTGAACACTCAGCACAGAAGATATTTCCACATTGTCTGCAGTGATGCTGTAAATGACAAAAATTAAACATTTTTAAGCATAAAAACTATACCAAAAGTATTATGAGACTACAAGAATACAGCAAACTTCACTGTGAAGGTATACTAACTTTCAAGGGATTAGCATTTAATAATATAAAATCTCAGTATGTCGATTTAATCCCTTAGTTAATTTGAATGCTTCCTATTTAATCAGATACTGTACTAAACATTTAATATGGAATTTATCTTGGAATTCTCAGAAGAACCTTAGGAGGCATTTTAATGCCTTAATAAAGTGCTTAATAAAGCACTTCTATCAGGTGAAAAATTATTCCTATTTACTAAATGTTTCAGGCATAATTTCTTCAATAGGAATATAAACTTGAAACATCACATAATGGCATTATTTAAAATGATTTTTTTTTTTTTTTTTTTTTGCAGTATGTGGGCCTCTCACTGTTGTGGCCTCTCCCGTTGCGGAGCACAGGCTCCGGATGCGCAGGCTCAGCGGCCATGGCTCATGGGCCCAGCCACTCCACGGCATGTGGGATCTTCCCGGACCGGGGCATGAACCCGTGTCCCCTGCATTGGCAGGCGGACTCTCAACCTCTGTGCCACCAGGGAAGCCCTAAAGTGATTTTTTTATCTCTGCTTTTTTTCCTTTAAGAGAACCCTATGGTGACTAAAACATGAGTTTAATACTGATGCACTGGTTCAGAAAATGATTATCCAAGAGAGTAACTCAGTAGGAAGGTAATAACTGAATTTAAAACTAAAATTGAAACACATACACTAACCAGAAACAAGATTTCATGAAACTTAATTCTATGTAGTTGTAAATTAAAGTTAATAAATGGCAAAACTTTAAAAATCTGTCAAATGCAGGACAATTTCGATGGTTAAAACATTGTCACTGAGAAATAAAATCAAGAACTGTAGCAATATAACAAAACCATTTACCCGTCTCACGGTTACTGAAAAGCCTTTCCCACAGGCCATACAGTTTTGTACTTCATTGTCTTCAGCCCACTTTCTATTCAACGCTTGTGTATGTTTGATCTATTCAAAAAAAAAACAAAACATAATGTTCAGTGCTATAAAGAATGATTGATAATTTCTAAGTTGGTGGCCAAGTTTTAAAATGGATAAAATTTTAAAAATCAGAAATACTTTGGTCAACTTCCATTATCAAAAGTTGTTACATAATTAAGTCTGAATGACAATCAATCAATCAATCAATCAAATCAATCAATCAAGCAAAGCAAAGCAAGTTTTATACCTCAAAGGCATTGGTAATTTCTAACCTTTGGTGATTTCCCATTCATTCTAACCCTAAGGATCAATCCTTCCTTGGAACTCTGAGCATATGATCAGATCACTTCTTTATCACATAGCAACTCATTCCTTTGTGCTCTTCCCAATAATGACAATTCATGAATGATATGGCTCTCTAATCATTGGGGTCTAAGATAAGTTCTTTAAATCTTATATTTAATTACCTGTAACACCTGCAATACTGCTACACAGGCAGTAGCCATTCAAAAGTCTTATTAAAGATGAGATTTATTTTAAATGCTGAAAATATGCTTTTCACTAAGAGGTAAATTCTAGACTAAAAAACTGCCTCATACACCAGGTGACTCACTTGAAGGGACTGATTCTCTCTGCCCAGTTCCTGCACTGCTGCAGTTGTATTATCCAGCTTTCTTTGCAATTCTAGTACTTTGGTTTGAAGCTTTTCTATTTCACCTTCTCCTTTAAGACACCTGAAATAGATTGCAAAAACAATTCATTTTTAAAAAATCATTAAAGACCCTTTCTGAACACAGATAATGAACTACTTTAGTAACTTTAAACATAATACATTAATTTCAACTCTGTTGTAAGGGTTAATTTTTAAATGGCTACTTAAATACCTGCAGGAGCACTTTTCTCAAGACTTCTATTTTTTTAAATGTGGAATACAACAACCTTTTTATCACTTAGCATGGAAATAAACTAATTTTACTAGACATCAACCACCTTTCTAGTAGTGCCCTCCTTTCATCTTGATTATTTTGAACCGTTGCTTCCAATACCGCAATTTCACCCCGTAAGTCGTCCGTCTGTTTCTCAAGCTCACTGACTCTCCGTTGACTGGACTGCCACTCCTTCTTTATGGTGCCCAAGTTTTCATTTAATGCTGTAATCTGCATGGTAAGTTTAGTCTCATTTTCTTCATGCTGCTTCATTCCTACTTCTTTTTCTTTTATTTCGGAAAGCTGAGAAAAGGAAAAACAGTGGGTAAAAAACCTATTACAAAAGTAGTGCAAAAAAAAAAAAAAGTAGTGCAAAATTTAAGTTAGTTGTTGAACTTTAAATATTGGCAACATAAATAATATTACTTCTTCAGGGAAGAAGGCACTGATAAAACTGATTCCACAAACATCTGTGTAATTTGAACTGACAGTGGTCATAACACTGAAATGGTGGTCAGCAAGCCTCTTATAAGATCAAACTAAAGTAAAGCAATTTGAGATTTTCCTTTTTTCCACTAGAACAGGGGAAGAACACATAGTTAGGGATAGCAAGGTGCCCTGGAGATAGAGCTGGCATTTTCTTATGTCTCAAATTCCAAATGCATCCTTTTGTCTCTATCAACCTGCCAAAAAAACAGTACTTCAAATCACTGTGTGAACTTGAAATTGCAGTTCTTCAACGAAAACATTCAGCAGTCAATTTATCTGGGGCTATCTGGACTTAATTCAACAGAGGAAAGCCAGATGCTTCCCATTTGGCATGCACAAGTTAGGGAAGGAAAAGTAGACTTTGGTCATTGTATTCCAAACTGAAGTTTCCGTTCCCCCTTATCAACATTCAGTTTGAACAAACAAATGAGTTTAACATGATTAGCATTCATGCCATTTACCTCAATCTACATAGTTATCGGTTTGTTTGTTTTTCTGGCACTAAAAGTGCCCCCCCCATCATGTTTTATTGAATTTTCACTTATATAAACCAAAATATAATCACAGAATAAAATATTTCCAATCACATGTCAGCTATTTAGACAAATCAGATCTCTTGTCTTAAATCAAAAATTAAATGTTAGGTGAGCATTTGAATCATAATTTTTAAGTAGAAAAATCCTCTCTAACTGGATTAATTTACAAAATCAATTAAAAAACACACCTCCCACCACTAACTTACCAGTTTAGCTTCCTTCTCCATAAATTCTTTCTTCAGCTCATCTTCTTCCTTTTTCATCTGCTCTTTTAGCATTTGCTGGGCTTTCTTCTCCTGTTCAAGGGTTGCCTTTAGGGAATCTACTTTCCCTTGAAGCTCTAATTTCTGCTGAATCAAAAGCTGTTTGGCATCCTTGAGATTTGTTACCTCCTATGAGAAAGTGAGGCCAAAATAAGTCATCCTTTATGGTAAAAAAAAAAAAAAAAATGTAGCTGAAATTTATGCAACTTATTACAATATAAACAAAGAGTTTTAGCCTCTTACAAGAGTCTTAAAGTTCAGTATTTCAAACAGTTGATTAAAAAGGTGAAATATTATGTACTTCCTGCTCAACAATCATTTAAATTCAAGTGATGCTTTGCATGCATATGTTTTGATTAAATTATGTGAGAATTTTCTACCCCTTATTTTCCCTTTCTTCATTTAGGAGGCATTTATTGGTTCAACATTTAGGCATCACACACTGTGTCAGGTTCTAGGGATATATATATAAAGATGAATTATATACAGTCCCTGCTTTAAGGAAGTCACAGTCTGGAAGAACATGATGACATAAAGAGGTAAGTAATTATAAAGCAAAATGGCAAGTATACTGATAGACATAAGAGGTATTATGAGAGCACTCAAGGGAAAATCCAACCTTTCTCTAAGAAAATGACATTTTACAAACACTTTACAAAGCAAATTATAAGCAGTTAATTTTTTCAGGTGGCATGCCAGTCATGCTAATGATAGGAAAAATGTTCTAAACAACAGATTATTAAAGGATTTTAGGAAGAAAGACGATTAAAAAAACGATCCCTTATAATCTTAATTCTAAACTCTTACATATTTTGAAGTTTACTATCTGTAAGCATAATGGATAGCTCTGTCGATTATCACCTCAATAAAATCTAAACTTTTAGGGTTACTCTGCTTTATTCAGTAATTTGAAAACAAAGGTAACATAGTTTCAATATGTGTATAGATATTATGCAACACGAGCACTGTGAGAGCGAGAGTATTTGTCAAAAAACAGCAAAACAATGTGCCTGGCACATAGTATGTCCTAAAATAAATAAATAAAATAAATAAATATGTATACACAAATATTTTTAACAACACTAATACAAAAGGAAAACCAATGATTATCTTCACATACCTTTATGCTTTCTTGCTTGTGAGACTTGAGTTCTTCACTCAATTTAGCAATTTCTTTTTCTTGTCTACACTTAATTTCCTCTATCTCTGCCAATTTACATTTTTCATTTACTAGTTCTTTTTCTTTCAGTGACTATAGAAAAAATGATTTATTAAAAAAAGTTTTAAATTAAAAGTAATATAACAAAAATGACTGCTACTATTTATGACTGTCTCTGCCCCTTCCACCTTAGTTAACTTGAGCAAATTATTTACCTTCTCTTGCCTCTGTGTCCTTATTTATACAATATGAACAATAAGATCGTTATAAGGATTAAATAGTTACAGTAACTATTAAAATTAATAGTGCCTGGCTAAAGTTTAGCTAAAACTACCATCTTATGCTTATTATCATCATCACTATCTTTATATAGGGCGCCTAGGGAGGAGGAGTATACATTATCTAATCTCTATGCCAGGTAGCTCTTTTTAATCATTTTATAGGTAAAGGAGCAAAGACTTAGAGCAGTTAAATAAGCTATTAAAAGTAGAACCATATAACTAAAACAAGATCTGCCTGATCTAAAACCCTTGTAATTAAAGGCCTCTAAACTATAGTTCTGTCAGAATTTTCTAACCTTGAGGCACAAATCATAAATTTCATGCCAGCCTCACCAGTGCCATCGCTACAAAAACATCCACCAATTTTTAAAAATAATTCAGAGGTAATTCCCTGGCGGTCCAGTGGTTAGAACTCCGCGCTCTCACTGACAAGGGCCTGGGTTTGATCCTTGGTCAGAGCAGTAAGATCCCACAAGCCACACAGTGCAGCAAAAAATAAACACATAATTCAGGAACTGCACAAATAAAATACACCAAGAACTTCAGGAACTGTACACTTCAGAATAATATCAGCTGATGGAAATATAAAATTTAAATTATGAAACCAAAAAATGTTTCCTAGAATTTGAATTTCTCATATAAAATTTTAACTGATCTTTAAACGTACTGGTCATAATACAATGCTTTCAACTTTATAACTTAGCATCATTTATATAAAATACACCCCTACTTACCTTTAGAAAAAGCTGGTTCTTAATTTTTAATACTAAGATTCTAGATTTAGTCAGAAAATAAAATACCTTTTCTTTCTGTATATCCTGTAGTGCTTTACTCTGCTCCTTCAATTGCTGTTCTTTCTTTGCTAAATCTTGCTCCAAAGTAGCCTTGGTGGTCTTCAGTTCTTGAATCAATTTATTTTGGTTTCCAATTTGATTTCTATTTGAAATCAAGTCTTCCTGTGCTAGAGAAAGCTTCTCTTCTACAGACTTATAAAAACAATTTCCCCAAATTATTATGTCATTTTTTGGCAAATTTCAACAGAAACATAATAGTTAACAGTTATACATAAGTTATGCGTAGCATAGTGGAAAGTAATATACTTTAAAAAGATAGTAAATGGGCAGAAGACCTAAGAGACATTTCTCCAAAGATATACAGATTGCCAATTAAACACATGAAAGGATGCTCAACACCACTAATCATTAGAAAAATGCAAATCAAAACCACAATGAGGTATCACCTCACACCAGTCAGAATGGCCATCATCATAAAATCTACAAACAACAAATGCTGGAGAGGGTGTGGAGAAAAGGGAACCCCCTTGCACTGTTGGTGGGAATGTAAATTGATACAGCCACTATGGAGAACAGTATGGATGTCCCTTAAAAAACTAAAAATAGAACTACCATATGACCCAGCAATCCCACTACTGCGCATATACCCCAAGAAAACCATAATTCAAAAAGAGACATGTACCACAATGTTCATTGCAAGACTGTTTAGAATAGCCAGAACATGGAAGCAACCTAAGTGTCCATCGACAGATGAATGGATAAAGAAGATGTGGCACATATATACAATGGAATATTACTCAGGCATAAAAAGAAACCAAATTGAGTTATTTGTAGTGAGGTGGATGGACCTAGAGTCTGTCATACAAAGTGAAGTCAAAAAGAGAATAAATACCGTATGCTAACACATATATATGGCATCTAAAAAAATAGTTCTGATGAACCTAGAGGCAGGACAGGAATAAAGACTCAGACACAGAGAATGGACTTGAGGACACGGGGAGGGGGAAGGGTAAGCTGGGACGAAGTGAGAGAGTGGCAGTGACATATATACACCTACCAAATGTAAAACAGATAGCTAGTGGGAAGCAGCCACATAGCACAGGGAGATCAGGTCGGTGCTTTGTAACCACCTAGAGGGGTGGGATAGGGAGGGTGGGAGGGAGACGCAAGAGGGAGGAGATATGGGGATGTATGTATTTGTATAGCTGATTCACTAACACAACATTGTAAAGCAATTATACTCCAATAAAGATGTTAAAAAAGTTAAATTTAAAAAAAAAGTATGTTATGCCCTTCAGTAAGATGATGTAAAAGAGAAAGAATGCTAGATAACTAATTCTCTTGCCTATGCAAAATACTTGTAGTATTTTCCATAGGCAAGTATAAAATATTTAATAAAACTGAAGCAATTTCAAAGCTTCTAGAAATAATCTGTATTTACTAGCTAAGTGATACGAAGAATATCAAATAAGTAGGAACCATATCAAACACACTCAGAGAACATATACATAATGAGAAGATATGGGGAGACACGGGAAGAAAGCAATTTAAAAAGATAGTTAAACGTGACATTATATATGCATACATGTTTTGTAGGATCTATGATGGCCCTTGACATGCTAGAAGGTTTATTTAATAAACAGAAAGGGGTTTTTGTCTTGGGGGAAAAAATGTATTTCAAATCTGCCAACCTGATTAAGTGAACTAAAAGAGTAAAGTCAACCAGACATCTGAGGCTCTACTTCTAACAAGGCCATCACCCCCATCCTCTTAACTTCTCATCTGTGTGGTAGAAGTAGTGCTGTCAGTTAACACAGTCCATAGTTACTAACTGTTCGAAGGCCCAAATATTTCAAGAAGCTGAAGCTGGGGGAAAGAGCAACTTTTTGACTCATTAGGTTTTGATTTGGAGGTGGATATGGTAACAGGTGGGGAATGGAAAATGGCAGGAACCTTGCCACTCAGCTGCTAAGGGAAATAACTCTAAGATGCTCTTCCACCATCTAGAAGAAGTTTATCTTTCTTATTCTGGAGATACAGTTTCTTTGAAAAAAAGGCAGAAGATACAATTCAGGAGGAATCACTGCTATCTAGGCTTGGCTACAGTAAGCATTTGATAAGAATCGATGAAAAATAAATGAAAACCTTATTTAAAGGGCTTTACTTAAGCTTCCTGAAAGAGATTATTCCTTACAAATAACCCAGTTCAGAAGTCTTTTCTGATATAAACCAAATTTCCATTTTCAATAGTTTCCAGTGGAACACTAAAAACTGTAAGACTTCCTTTTTGGAAAAGACTTAAAGTCATCTAGTCCTTTACTAATCAAGCAGCTAAGCTTTAATTGAGTATACTACTAAGGTAGACAGGAGGGTAAAAGATGGTCCTGGACTTAAAGAAGCTGACCATATAGCCTGGAAAACAGAACCAGGGTATAAAATGGAAGTTGTACAGGGTATTAGAGCATTTGCTATGTGCCAAATGCACAGAAAAACGAGTGTGAGTGTATTTTCTGTGGAATGTTTAAAGAAGGCTTTGTGGGCATATTGGAACTGACCTAAGTATCACAAAAGGTGAGTGTGATTTCAGAGAAAAAGAATAAAATTTGACAAAGCCTAGCCCATGCTGTCTATAGCAATTGTAATTCGGTAACAGAGGTCCTGATCTAATGCTAAAGAATACCAACACACTTGCTAGAGCCTAAAAGCAAGAATACCCCCAATCTCTAACCACAGAATTCCAAAGTCCATGGTTTAAATAACAGCCTATAAAATTCTGAACTCACAAAATCCTAGTGACTAAGTCTTTAAAGTCAAGTTCAAAATATGCACTATTTTCTGAGCCAAGACATGTTGTTCTACCTTGCCTCTGAATATTCAATCTATATCATTCAGCAGTATACTGCCGTTTCAAATTTTCCTTTTATCTTTCTTGCTTCAGACTATATTATTTTCATCTGCTCAGCATCTTTTCCCTTGGAGAACTCCCTCTTCCATTAGATGGTTTACTGGGGCTATCTTTAAGCCACCCACTGCCACTGGAATAAGCAAATCCCTGAGTAGATCAAGTACCAACCCTGATCCTGAATACTCCAATCACATTATAGTAATGTAGCAAAAAAAAAGATTTTCTACACTGTTCTGTGGTAGCTATTGGTGGGGTTTTTTTTTGGGGGGGGGTCTGTTCAATTTTTCCCTTTTCTCTTTCAAAATAAAACTTTAAAATTTTTAGTTATTACTTTTTCTTGATGTTTGATGAAATGACATAAAGAACAGTACTAGGCTAAGAAGATTTACATTTAATTCTAAACTTTTTATCCTAGAATTTTCACTTCACTGAGGGTGCAAAATTTACAGTTAAACGCCACTTCTACCTTTCCTGGAAAACAAAGAATAGCACACAGCATAGCCAGTTTGAAATATCCAGTCAACAAATTTCAGTATTTCATAAATAATCCAGCAGATGGGGCTAAAGGCATAGATCAAGGCAGCCGGTCTTCCATTCTACTGGTGTCTTGGTATACACCATCAGCCCACAGATGGCAGCCTTAACTTAGGTGTCATGTTACAAGGTTCTGAACGTCTCCCTTTCTCTCTTATACATAAGGTCATATAATAATCACTGAAGCAAAAGAATGGCTGATCCATTATTCTGGCCTATTATAAATATTACTTGAACTTTCCTAGGAATTTCTTTCTTTTTTAAAAAATTAACCTAAGTAGTTCAGATACCTGTCATTTTGGAAGGATTAACTTCCAAATATCCTATTTCATAAAAAAATAAAATAGGGTATTTTGTCAATATCCTATTTTATTAAAATTTGTCAATATCCTATTTTATTAAAAATTTCAATATCCTATTTTATAAAAAAAATTCTAGTGAAATGATGGTAAAACAATAAAGGGCTACTGGTCTTCCCCAGTGGCATATTGGTTAAGAATCCGCCTGCCAATGCAGAGGACACGGGTTCGAGCCCTGGTCCAGGAAGATCCCACATGCTGCAGAGCAACTAAGCCCGTGCACCACAACTACTGAGCCTGTGCTCTAGAGACTGAGAGCCACAACTGCTGAGCCTGTGTGCCACAACTACTGAAGCCCAAGCGCCTAGAGCCCATGCTCCGCAACAAGAAAAGCCACCGCAATGAGAAGCCTGCGCATCGCAAGGAAGAGTACGCCCGCTCACCACAACTAGAGAAAAGCCCACACACAGCAACGATGACCCAACGCAGCCAAATTAATTATTTTTTTTAACAAAGGGCTATGAATCAGAAGAACTGAGATCCAATCATCGTTCTGTTATTGTGCAAACACTAGGCCTGTCACTAACCAAGCAGGGCCTCAGTTTCATCTGCAAAAGGAAGCTTTGAAGAGAGTCTATCCACGGCCTCTCAACAGTTGTTAAACTCCACACAGCCTTATCCCTCTGTCTTTCTCTTCTTGCCCACGTTTACATTTGAATTTTTCTTTTGTGTATAAAATTAGAACATGATGTAGCTTTCGGGCATAATAAAAATAATTGTTGGCTTAATGAAAAAAATACTGATTTAAAAGATCTAAGTCTTATTACTGTGTTATGCTCTTAGGTAAATAATACATCCATATGAAGAAAAAACATGATTTCTACAGAACTTCTGCTCAGTCATTAGGTTTCATCTTCTCTATCACCTCAATGTCCTTTGAATTCATGCACATTCTGCATCCTTACTACTACCAGCCCGAGCTGTCACCATCCACACTTGGACTACCACAAAGTCTCCTCTCTCATCCCAACGTTCAGCCACGTTCCCCTACAATCCATTCCTTCTCCTGCAGCCAGTTATTGGCCTAAAATACAAATCCGAGCACATCCTTTCAGTGGTTCCCTCCTGCCTTTAGGATAAAGTCCAAACTCTTCCACAAACCCTCCCTGACTTGCAACAGTATTGTAAAGGAAAACTAATAATAATTTAAAGCTACTTAGAGAATATAGCAAGTAAGACACTTTCTAAATGTCAGGTGGTATTTTTTTTAAAGAACTCTTGCTAATTGTGAACTTTATATATATATAATATCTACTGTTGGCCCTATGAAAATTCTTTTACCCAGTCTCCTGTTTCTTTGTCAGATCATTAGTCACCACTGATTCCTTCACTTCCTTGCACCCTGTACGTTATTCAGCCCTTTTGTTTCATATTCTCTCTCCCATTAATCTCTTCTGTTCCATCCTCTTTAACTCCAGTTCTAATCAGCTCACAGCTAGATTACTGGAGTTTATGGAGGAAGGAAGGGAGATAGCCTCTTAACTAATCTCCCCAGCACTAGTTTACGCCAGATCCAAACCAAGCTGCTATCTATAAACCAGTTCCAGGTTGTTACCTAAATTATACCTTCTTCATTTTATTCCTCTGCTTAGACTCTTCATCCCCCCCGCAACCCAATATAAAGTCCAGTCAGTCGTCCTTGCTAGGCATCTAAGATACCTCACAGTTTGATCCCAACCTTTTTAACTTGAACTTCCAAACACAAAGCAGCACTCTAGCAAGACAATTATGGTGACTGCCTCCTGGCTTTGCTGGTTCCCATTGCTGCACCTTTTCTCAAATGTGCCCCTGAGTGAACTGATCTTTCTCAGGACTCTCTGTGTATTCAAATTCTTATATCCTTCAGGACCTGGCCCAGTCCTATCTCCTTCATAAAGCCTTCCCTATAGCAGCCTATGAATAAAGTGACATAGCATATTTATGTATATTACATATAAAAATATTCTGTGATTTTCAACAGAACTTTTCAATAAGGCATTTTAAATTAAGAAACAAAAACCCAAACATAGGAAAGAATCAAAAAGCATACTATTTCACTATGACAAAAAAGAGAAATGGCTGGGGCTTCCCTGGTGGCACAGTGGTTGAGAGTCCGCCTGCCAACGCAGGGGACACGGGTTCGTGCCCCAGTCTGGGAGGATCCCATGTGCCGCGGAGCCGCTAGGCCCGGGAGCCATGGCCACTAATCCTGCGTGTCCGGAGCCTGTGCTCCACATCGGGAGAGGCCACAACAGTGAGAGACCCGCATACCGCAAAAAAAAAAAAAAAAAAAAAAAAAAGAGAAATGTCTAACTCTTCTGCGAGAGAATACAAATGTTCCATTTCACTTAGAGAATTGATACCTTAATGCTACATAAAAATTGTTTACCCTTTTTCCATAGCCTTCATTTTAGTAAAAATGATACTTTAATCAAACAGTATCGCCAAGGACAGAATATCCATATATGTTTAGATAATTAAGGTTAAGTTTACTTTGAGCTATAATCTAATTTTAATCATTATGCATTCCAGTAGTCTTGGAAAGTTGACTAATATATAAAACTGAAGTTAATATTGCTTGACAAGCAACTGTAAAATTGCTTGCATTTTCACAAGTGGTTTACATTTAAAACTCCTTAGATTTTTTTTAGGGCTTCCCTGGTGGCGCAGCAGTTGAGAGTCCGCCTGCCGATGCAAGGGACGCAGGTTCGTGCCCCGGTCCGGGAAGATCCCACATGCTGCGGAGCGGCTGGGCCCGTGAGCCATGGCCGCTGAGCCTGCGCGTCCGGAGCCTGTGCTCCGCAATGGGAGACGCCACAGCAGTGGGAGCCCCACATACCGCAAAAAAATAAAAAAATTAAAAACTCCTTAGATTTTTTTAACAGCAGTCCGTTTTAAAAGTTATTTTTTTTACATAAAGGCAGCAAAGTCCTTAGATAAGCCAATGTAGCAATTAACAATTTCCAAATTATTTCTATTAAAGATGTTATTTTTAAATGCCTGTATTTACATATATATTTTGTTATATAAAACAATTTAAAAAGCATGTTTCTCCAAATATAATAATTCAACAGAAAAGAAGCATGGTATTCCACAAATACTAACATTCCTGTACCCATTTGGGTTTCAAATCAATCATTAATGAATGTCTACAAACAACTTACTGGTTTTTATGATATATAATATAGTTCACTATACCTTAAGATCTTGCCTTGTGGCAAGAAGTTCAGATTCCTTCCCATAGAAATCAGACTGAAGCTGTTTTAGACTTTCCTGACTTTTTTCATAGGTATTTTGTAACACTGATATTTTCTGTTTCTCTGCTGCAAGTTCCTGTGCTGCTTGTGTTGACTGCTGCTGTAGTTTATTCTCAAGTTCTGTCTGAAACATACAATAGTTATTTAAAACAGTATGCATACCAAAAACCAGTTACAAATATAGAATGAAATCCACACAACTAAGATTCCTAAGAACAAACTGAATTGTAGTTATGCCCTAAAATTCTACTTTAATAAAGTGTAACTTACCTTATAGTTACAAAATTAAAGAATTACAAAATTCAACAAGTCCTAATTTAAAAGACAAAAAACGAAACAGCAATTAAATAAAGAAAAAAGAATTTCACTGAGAATCCCAAGTACCAAGGTCTCAGGAGACTGAAAGTAACAACTACATTCTGATGGAAGATACGGTGCTGCATGCTTTAAAAGATGATATAATTTAAGGTTGAACTATGGGAAATTTCTACACGAAATAATTAAAAAGCCATTACTAAGTTGAAGTATACTGTTTCTACTCCTTGAAATTCAAGAATAACAAGAAATTTCTACAGGTCATCTTTATTAACATCAAGGCAGAAGAAGAGAAGAAAATGTTGCAAAGGTGCAACTCCTCTAAACTCTAAACCTTCAGTCTTTAAGAAGATTCAGGAGATATGCACAAATTATGACATAAATAAAATATATGTAAGCATAGCATGAAAAGCACTTGGCTTTTAAAATAAATACACTTCAATGAAACTGCTGTTGAAGTCATCAGCGACCCCCTTGTTCCAAAATCCAGTATTCATGCCCTTGTCCACATCTCATTGAACATCCCAGCAGTCCTTCAAACAGTTGATGATGCCCCCTCCTAGAAACATTCTTCAACCTGTTTTCCAGGACATCTTGTGTTTTAGGTTCTCCTCCTACCTCACTGGTCATTCCATCTTAAAATCTTTTACTAGCTCCTCTCTTGTTTGATCTCTCAATACTGTGTGACCCCAGGGTTCAGTCTCTAGCCCTCTTTTATTCTATATACAGTCTCTATTTAGAAGATCCCAACTAGACCCATTTTTATTAAGAATATATAAAGTACTGTAGTTTACAGCTAGGCTTGAAATATCTTTTTAGGATCTGTTAGGAATAAGACTGATATTGTATTGTGTGTAAACTGCACAATGTGGAAAGCAGATATATCTGTGCAAAATCTTTGCCTCTGTGCTGTCAGTGTGATGTGCTTTCTGCATGGCTATATACTACTAGTGATTTATCAAAACTTCTAAAACTTAAATTACATGGTAAAAGATCTGTAAGAGGCTGCCTAAGTGTTATTTGGCACATAAAGATAATAGTAGAAGCTGAAGACATGATTGCTATATTTCAATGTTTATTCCCACTCAACATATTGCCTTCTAAGCTTTCTTTTTTTGTTCAAGGCATGATCTTAAAGATATGTTTAAGTTAATGGACATAATGCAGGGTTCCTACACTGTATTGGCGTATGTTGGTGGCCCTCTGTGCCCTAGATATATGCACACAGGGTGCAGGTAAAAAGCTACAAAGTGAAAGTTGGTTTGGATCCTCTTCATTTCGTTTGTTTAGCATTTCTGTTATTTTTCTCTACTTACAAGTATTCCTGTGAATAAATCCTTGTTAAGTTTATTAAAAAGTATTTTAAAAAATATTGTTTATTTACAATTGACTCCTGAATTTATGTCTCTAGCTCCAACCTCTCTGCCTGAACTCTGGGCTCATTATATCCAAGTACTTCCCTGACATCTTCACTTGAGTGATTGATAGATAATCTATCAAGTAGAAATCTTGATTCCTTACAACAACCCTCCTCCTGAAAAACATGCTACTTTCCCCAGTAAATATGGCCATCTATCCAACGGCCATCTATCCACTTGTACAAGCCACAAACCTAGAATTATTCAAGACTCCTCTTTCCATCATCTCTCACCATCTAACCTATCAGCAAGTCCTGATGACTCAGCTTACAAAAGATATTCCCAAATCATCCACTGCTAACACTTTAGTTCATGCCATCATCTTGTACTTTCTAGACTACTGCAATAGTTTTTCCATGCCTTTCCTGCTTGCTCCTTTATGTCCCTTTAGTCAGATCCCACCATTCTCTGCTCAAAATCTCCTAATCGATTCTAATTATCCTTTGAACAAAATACATCATTCTCTGTTATCTTATAATCTTCAAGTTTCTATGTTTATGCCTTTACCCCTGTCTACTTCTCTGAACTCATCGCATATTACTCTTCCTCTCTCCATTATACTTAACTTATACTGGTCTCCGTTTTTAGAAAATACCAAGCTTGTTCTAGCCTTAAGATCTTTGCACTAGTTGTCCCGCCCCGACCACTATATGGATAGCTCTTGTATTTCATGTATCAGCTCAAATCTCTTCAGAGGGGCTTCTTTGATCACCCAACCTTTTAGTAGGACTCTGTCCCATCACTGTCTTTCACATCACCCTGTTTAAGTTTCTTCCCCTCAAGAAAGTTTAAGTCCATGAGAATAGGTTCCTTGTCTGTTCACAGCTACACCTCCAACACCTAGAACTGTGTCCATGGCACAGAATAGGTGCCTAGTAATATTTCTTGAATGAATAAATGACAAACAGATGGGAGGTGGACAAATAGAGCCCAGGACATCCATTAAGAGACTCTTATAATAGTCCACATAAGAGAAAAAAAAATAGCCTAGACTAAGACTGTGGCAGTTGGGAAATAAGAAAAGGGGATAGATTCAAGAGAGCTAGGAAGCAGATTGCCAGGAGGTAGTGCTAACTGCCTATGGAGGAAAGGGGGCTCATCACCACACACATTATCTGATAACATCCCACATTACCTCCAATTTAGAGTCTTCACAATGAAGAATTCCTGGACATTGTTTTTCGTGTTGAAGACTACACTGCATTTTTTTTTTTTGGTCGAATACTACTTCTTTTCTTTAACATTTTCCCCCCCACAAATCTAGTTTTCTTTCTCTTCAATCACCTTTATGGCTCAGATAAGCCCTCTACAAAGTCTCAACACTGATCATAATTGCCTTCTGGGTTCATATTTGGGCCTTCATTTTACTTACTCTAAATGACAGGCTGATTCATTCATTCATTGTTTAAAAAATCATTGATAGCTTATTTGTTAGAAAACACTGTTTTCTGACTTTGAGGAATTCAAATCTATTAGTGGTTAAGTTAAATAAAAGAAAATTAAAAAAAAATAAAAAGATCAGTGTAACAGCTTGATAATGGGTTTAACTGAAGTAAACCCAAAGTTTCAAAGGAGAATACAGGAGGGTCAATCATTTACAATTTATCCTTCACAAGCTTATCAGTTTTTGCTCTAAAACAGGTCTGACTACATTTCTCCCTTCTAAAGATTTTTACCTTTAGTCTTCCAATATTAAAAATTTAAAGTGGAAACAACTATACAACATCTACTGTGATCTGATTTCATCCAATTCTATAGCCTTATCTCCCCTCACTTCTCCACTTACGAGGTATTCCAATAGCAAATCTTCTATAACGACATTTTTTTTAAGTTTCGCAAACTTTGCTAATATTGTTTCCTCTCCTTTGAAATATCTAATTTCCTCTTTTTTTTAATCTTTCAAAATTAGGATAGTCTTCAAAGACACAGTTCAAATGCTAGCTCCTCTAGAAAGCCAGTCAAAATTTCCATTAAGTTTGAATTTTTCTCATTCTCCTTTCTACTACAGTTTTCTTTTTCCCTACATACCTGATTCCTCATTAAATTATAGGCTACTTGAGAATAGGGGCCATATCCTATTCATTCTGTATTCCCACATTAGGTTTCAAATAAGGTTGGTACAGGAACTGATGACTTATATAGCCTTGCTGGATTTCCCTGTGACTTCCAAACAATCACAATCACATTTTAAAAATGTATGTATATGTGTGTTTCATATAGATAGATAAATAAACGTAGATATATATATACATGGGGTGTGTGCGTTGTGTGTGTACTCATACACATCTATACCCATTTAAACTTTATCCTTGTTTTTCCTATTTCACTGTGGCCCAGTGAAAAGTTTCCAGAGACCATCACTGTATGGTTTACCAGGCAAAATGACACTCTTAGATCATAGTTTGCTACACTTATATATAATATCCAACAACTATTTTGCTTCCACATGGCACTCGGCACACACAGTACTAGGTACTTTAAATACATTATCGCAATCTTTTTTTTAATAGATCTTTATTGAAGTATAATTGCTTCAAATTATCTCAACCTTTACAACTCTATGACCCTATTTTATTTAGTCCAGAAAGATGGATCACTTTCCTGTGACCATAAACCTAATGTGTGTCACACAGAATTTAAATTCAAATTTGCCTGCCTCTAAAATTTATCTTCTTTCCATGATAGTACACTGCTCCTCAATAAAACCAAACAATTCTTGCCTTTCAGTGATTCTCTACGTACTCCAAATTCCAAGTCTAATTTACAGAGACTGGCTATCTACCCAACACTCCCCCAAAATGCTATCCTCCCCAAGGTTAAAGGTGTTCCTTTTCCTAGCATTCATACACTGACACAAGTGAACTACTGCTATGAATGTTTGTGACACCCCCCCCCCCAAATTCGTGTTGAAGCCCAGATCAAATGTGATGGTATTTGGATGTGGAGTCTTTGGGAGGTCATGAGGGTGGAGCCCTCGTGAATGGGATTAGTGCCCTTATAAGAAGAAACACAAGAGATAATCTCAGTCATATAAGGATACAGCATATAAGGATACAGAAAGAAGACAGCTGTCCACAAGCCAGAAAGTGGGCCCTCACCAGACACTCAATATGCCAGTGCCTTTATCTTAAACGTCCCAGTCTCCAGAACCGTGAGAAATAAATGCTTATTTTTTAAACCACCAAGTCTATGGTATTTTTGTTATAACAGTCCCAAGTAAGACAACTACCAATAAGAACATTTCCTCTGAATCTCAAAATCCTTAAGGTGTCATCTAGTAAAGCCATGCAAAGTATAGGCAATATATATTAATCATAAATCTGGAAGAAATCTTACTATAATTAATAAGTTAATAAAAAAGAAAATGTGCTAAAAATAGTTGTTGGTTTTTTTTAAATTTACTAAGTCATACTGTTATAAAAATGAAGATCTAAGGAAAACTTGAATATGAGGCTAATAGATGTGGGAAAAAATGACCTCAAGATATCAAATCATAGAACAAAATACATACTATGATAATTATATCCTGATGTATAATTATATATAACACACACAAAAAAAGGATAGACAAATTTGTCTATTCTTGTTTGTGTTATTAGAAAATTACTCTTTTGCAAAATGGCCATAATAATAGTTATAAAAATAGTGGTCAACATAAAATATGTATTTGTGCGGTTAATTTTTTTTTCCTCTAGTAATGTGACAAGCCAACTATTAATAACATGACATATTTTGCTTGTTTTACATACTAGGGATCTTATATCTTTCTACTCCATGAACTAATTAATATGCATACATCAACAGTGGAGAAAACCTCATTTTGTTCAAATATTAAGTTCAATCCACTTTTATCAACTCTTAGTCTGGACAAGTATTAAAACATACTTAAGGGGCTTCCCTAGTGGTGCAGTGGTTGAGAGTCCGCCTGCCAATGCAGGGGACATGGGTTCGTGCCCCAGTCTGGGAGGATCCCACATGCCGCAGAGCGGCTGCGCCTGTGAGCCATGGCCGCTGAGCCTGCGCATCCGGAGCCTGTTGCTCCGCAACGCGAGAGGCCACAACAGTTAGAGGCCCGCGTACCACCAAAAAAAAAAACATACTCAAGGATGAAGAATGGATGCTTAATAATAAATCAGGATAGGTTTGGAAATGGAAACCATTATAACTTAAAAAACCAAACAATTATAACTATATGAAACCTATACTACTGAATATTTAAATATATCTCAATTTGTGATTTTTGTTCTTGATTATATTCCCTTAATGAGGATAATTTATTTTTAAATTCCTATAAAATTTTCTAATACACTAGAAATGTATAAATTATTCTCTTAACATTGTTAGTTATATCTTATTTTACAAAAAAGGTAGTTTTATGCCTATCAGACAAATGATTAGTGTTAGAATTTCAAATAAGAATTATCTAACAACATGGTTATAGTGAATGGAAATCCAGACGTAGATATTTAGTCATGTAATTAAGTGCATTTATACATTTAACTTAGAAAAAAATTTGAGCACATGTAAAATTTTCTTTGTTGCAACTCATCTGTGTTACTATCATATTGTTATTTTAACTGCAAAGTTTTTCTTCCCATAAAAAGTAAACAAATATATCACTACCTTCTGTGAAACAGCAATTTTAACCTCTCCTTGGAGTGCTTCAATTTGCTTTTTCTTCTGTTCAGTCAATTGCTTTAGCTCATTTATGTTACTCTGAAGTTGTTGTTCTTCTTTTTCCTTTTGTGTTAAACTATTCTGGGCCTGTATGACTTGTCCCTGCATTGAACTGAGCTCCAGCTTCAGTTGATGAGAAGTCTAAAAGAAAATAAAACCTGTTTAGCATTCATTTATCCACGTGACACACATTTATTGAGTACCTACTCATGTCAAGCACTACTCTAAGTAGAAACTACTGAGTCTATTGGCCACAAATAATCAGTAGTAAACCAAAAAGAAAAATCCCTACCCTCATGGAGCTTTCATAACTGACACCATTCACTACTGGATGACATGCTGGATTAATCTTCAATATTTGTTTAATCTTGCCTTTCTTTTTAACTTACACATTTGGATGGAGCTTGCAAATGAGCTAGATTAGTGTTCTCTTAAATCATAGAAAAAGGGAAAATCAACATCAATCTTTAGATTGCTGAAATGTCTACTGTTTTGAATATTCTCAAAATGCTAACTGCATTCCCTGACAGTCCAGTGGTTAGGACTCAGCGCTTTCACTGCCCGGCCTGGGTTTGACCCCTGGTCAGGAAACTAAGATCCCTACAAGCAGCACAGTGGGGCCAAAGAAAGTAAAATAAATAATTTTTTTAAAAAAATGCTAAATGAGCCTGTTGGCCACAGTGAATCAGAAAGGATAGCTTCATATTAACTGTGATAAAACGAAGATAATTTTTGGCAAATATGTTTAGTATCTGTCTGATGACACTAAACTATACCACACAATTGTTCCCTCATTTAGAGATTTGAGGCATATTTTGCTACTACCTTATTTTAACAATCTACTAGGATATATTTCTGTTCAAAATTAGATATCATATAGAAGTCACACTGAGGTTCCTCTGTGGCCAAGGTGAACTACACTACCTCTCACCCGTCCAGCCAAAGTCATGTTTACATATTTTATGCATATTTCATTAAGAACCTAATTTGAGCATCTGACCATTCAAAGTTACTTTTGA
Organism: Phocoena sinus; assembly: GCF_008692025.1. Lineage (NCBI taxonomy): Eukaryota > Metazoa > Chordata > Mammalia > Artiodactyla > Phocoenidae > Phocoena > Phocoena sinus. Next base: position 27,897,639 of record NC_045772.1, on the reverse strand, counting down.
AAAAGTTTCAGTGCTATATATGGATGCTTCAGCTTATCTCCAATACAAAGGAAAATATTTTTGTGCAAAACAGGAGTCAGGTAGTGTTAATAATGATTATGTTATGATAACCAATAATAAAGTAATAGCTAACATTTGACCATTTATTTTGTTACAGCTGGTATTCTGAGCACTTTGAAATATATTAACCCATTTATTTCTCGCAATAATCCTATGACACAGATTCTACTATTAGCCCCATCTTACTGCTGAGGAAACTGGAGCACAGAAAGATCAAGTCATCTGCCTAAGAAGGCAAGGCAAGACAGCATAGCTAATAACTGGCACAGTCAGAATATAAATTTGCACAATCTGGATTCACAGCTTGGGTATTAAACCTCCATAATTTTGCCACTTACATGGCTGGCATATAAAGCACAGGCGTCTTCTTTCAATCAACAACCAGAACACAATCACACTAAAGACTTGTCAAGACCATGTTTTGCTGCTTTATCAAATCTGATCTCTAGAAAGCTACATGCCTGGACTCTAGCTGCTAGAGGTATGTCTTCAGAGAATAACAATATATATTATACCCATTTATTTCCTCATTTGCTTGTTGGTTTTGATGGAGAACAATAGAAGCATTAATCATAGAAAAATCTCTGAATTGTTATACAACCATTATCAAATATGCTATTAATATAAATGTCCATGAAATAAAGAGCCCTTAAAATGTCATTTCTATGGAAAATCTATTAAGACTTTTTTTATCCATAGTAATGTTCCTTAATCTAGATTATCTAATTATAACTCTATAGTTAGTTGACTCAATTTTCTACCTTTATTAATAATAATCCTTTATTTTGGGCCTTTTATTAAACTAGCTTGAAACTTTTTAGTAGTAGGTAGAACACAAATGAAAAAACCTTCTTTTGACTTAAGTATTGTGAAAGTATTTTGAAAATATAAAGACCTTATTATGCTTTACATATTTTTTGTTATAGAAAAAAAATCTTACCTCCTTCTCTTTTTCAAGTGATTTTTTCAGTTCATTCTGTTCCTTATGCGTGCTTTCTGTCTGTACTTGAAGTTGTTGCTTTAATTCTTTGCACGTTTTCTCCTAAAAAAATGCAAACTACATTATGCAGAAAATATTTGTAGTGAATTTAAGAATTTTGGTTTACAATCTCAGTAAGATCCACACAAGGAAATAAACCAGAATCACTGATGATTTAAGATGGGACAAAATCATCCATTTCAATACTAAAAACAGGCAAATATTACAGCAGTAAATGGGGAGGGAGAGGAAAAGGCTAAGAGTTTCTATTATCAACCAATAGTCACAATAAATACTTTAGATAATATTTAGACAAGATTTTAGAATACTTTGGAAACCACAGTTTTATGTCTCAGAATTAATTAACTTATACTATTTTAAAAGTAGAATAATGGGCTTCAAAAAATGGAAGCAAATTTTTTTAAAGTATTGAAACAACAAACAGAAATAATCACATATAACTTAAGTGGGAAGATGTACAGATAGAAGATGTTTCCTCCAAACAGAAAGGAACATAAAAGCAACACAAAAATCATGTTTTTTATGGTACTCAACACTTTCACTGACCTTCATATTGAGAACAAAAGAATTTTACTTTTGCTGTTATTCTGGGTTAAAATATTTCTGAGAATACATTCCTCTTTACGCATTTCCTGAGACTCAGATTTTTTTTCTCTATAGTTTATTTTTTACAGTATCTCTAAGACATGGTATTATCTAGAGTTTTAGAAAATTGAATAAAGAATTAAGAAAGCTTATAGCACCAGAGTTAAAAATCATTTAGATCTTTCTGGTCTTCTTTTTTTTTTTTTTTTTTTTTTTTATAGTCAAGTGAAAAACATTTCAACTAGTAGCTATATTCTCTGTGGAAGTGTCCCTGAGGACAAACAGGCTGTAGTCTTTCCCAAATCTAGCACCAGACCCAGAATAGAGAAAGACTATATACTCAGCTGAAAATTTTCTGGGCCATTGGAAAATTACACACACAAACACCAATATCTTTTTCTCAGGTTAAGTAATCCCAATTCCTTTCCTCTAAGAACACTTAAAATCACTTAAACGCAGGGTGAAAAGTCAACAGTGAATTAAGCAGAAAAGTCACTACATTTTAAATAAAAATCACTTCTACCTAAGACAGTAAACATAAACAACTAACCAAATCTAATACAGCAGCTTTTCCTTTCTGGTTTTCCTTTTCAAATTCACTTTTGGAGTTCTTCAAAGAATCAGAAACTTCTGATAATTTCTCTTTTGCTGCAGAAAGCTCTGCTACTAGAGTTTCTTTCTCCATCTTCACTTTCTGTAGTTCTGTTACTGCTGTGTGAACTTTGTTATTCAATTCCTTGTGCTGCATCTTTGCATCTTGACTTAAATTTTCAATTTCTTGTTTAAGGACTTTTTTTTCTTCTTCTTGCTTGGTAAGCATTTGCTTAATATTTTCAAGCGCTTCAGATTTCTTCTGTAGATCCAACTTTGTATTGGATACTCTAAATATTTAAGAAACAATTTCTTTAATAATGCATAATTTACCATTCAAATAAATTACTGAGTTTTAAAACTTTCTTGTGTAGTTAAGAAGTAAAAACAATAATTTAATGTCATAAAACCACACAACTGAAAAATGCCTTAGAACATCTGATCCAATGATTTAACAGATGAAGGCGATTTTCCTCAAGTCAAATAAATTAGTGGTAAGGCCAAGATCATCTAAGCCCATGACTTAATCCAGTCTTGTTGACCACAATATATCACCAAATAAATCTGTGCATATAGCAAACCCTCTAGTGTATGACAGCCAGAAATGTTTTCCCATGTACCCTAAAGAACCTATTTATTACCTTAAGTCTCCATGCACATAGAACTCTGACTCTTTCCTTGAAAAACTAAAACACATTATGTGTTTGCCAGGTCTTAAACTTGAAAACACATAAGGTAACCAGGAAAAATAAAGTTAAAAAATAGAAGAAATATTTCATTTCAAACATGGAGGAAAGACAAAAGATTTACTTTAATCCTAGAGCCTAGCAGATTATATAAAAGATTTGTTATCATTTGTCCTTTAATATAAGTTTTCTATACTGGAATGAATTAAAAAGTTACAAGAACCTGAAACTAACATGATATTGTAAATCAACTGTACTTGAATTTTTTAAAACAGGAAAAAAAAAGTTATAAGGATGAGGAAATGAAGATATTGTTTTAAGAAAGTTAAAGACTTTGCTTTCATAAAATGAATAAAATTATGCATATTACATATTAAAAGAAAAGAACACATTAAAGATCAACCATTTTTTAAAGTGAAAATGAAACCAAGTGCAAAGTAATATTTCTAGAATGCATACTATTTCCAATGTACTTTACTATCAATGTACTTTATTATAAATTCAACAATATGTTAAAGAGAGGTTATTAAAAAATGTACCAGCCACATAATTGAAGTTGGGTATTAAAACAATACCAGAACTGCATCTATACCTTGAAGTTTTCTAACTTTTAGTCCCAGAAACTTACTTTTACTTTCAAAAAAGTAGCTAGAACATATGAAGGCACATTCACAGGATCCTGTACCTCGTGGATTTTTAAAGGTCTAAATAGAAAAGTCATTGTACTAATATTACTTTACCATTTAATATAGTTAAAATCCCTGTCAAGCAACCCTAAAATTGGGACTTGATATATTTACTATGCTACTTAACTTTCCCATAAGTAATTATTATAAAATCATAAGACTATGTGAGTCAAAGAAAGCAAATAGAAATAAAGGCTTGCACAAATACCGTATGCTAACACATATATATGGAATCTAAGAAAAAAACAAAAAATGTCATGAAGAACCTAAGGGGTAAGATGGGAATAAAGACACAGACCTACTAGAGAATGCACTTGAGGACATGGGGAGGGGGAAGGGTAAGCTGTGACAAAGTGAGAGAGTGGCATGGACATACATACACTACCAAACGTAAAATAGATAGCTAGTGGGAAGCAGCCACATAGCACAGGGAGACAGCTCGGTGCTTTGTGACCACCTAGTTGTGGGGGGGATAGGGAGGGTGGGAGGGAGGGAGACGCAAGAGGGAAGAGATATGGGAACATATGTATATGTATAACTGATTCACTTTGTTATAAAGCAGAAACTAACACACTATTGTAAAGCAATTATACTCCGATAAAGATGTAAAAAAAAAAAAGTCAGTTTTGATATCTATCTATATCTATACCAGCTCTCTATTATGTAAAAAAGTTAAAAGTAGATCCCTATTTATATTGAAATGTGTATATATATATCACACAAATACATATAGAATTTTATTTTAAATATGCCTGTTTTCTATTACACTAAAACCCTTTGAGACATATCTCATTAAATATTTTAAATTAGTGGCTTTACATTTCATGACAAACCTCTAGATATAAAAATAATAAAAAATTCTTTAGTACAAAAAAAAAGAAATAAAGGCTTGCATAGTGACTATAAAACTTAGTTTATTTTTTTCAAAGTCACTTAAGGAAGTAAGTAAATCCACAATCTGGGAAACCTTAACACCCCTTTCTCAGAAACTGACAGAAATGACCAGAGAAAAAAATTGGCAAGGATATAGAAGATTAGAACAACATTATCAACCACCTTAACCTAACTGATATTTATAGAACACTTTACCCAAAAACACATATATGTGTACATGGAAACTTAACCAAGATAAACCATACACTGTGCCCTAAATGAAAAATTGAAATGTCTGAATTTTACTGAGTATGTTCTCCTACCAAAATGGAATTAAATTAGAAACGAATAACAGTAAGATATCTAGAAGAGTCCTAAATATTTGAAAAGTAAACAATATACTCCTAAGTAACCCGTAAATCAAAGAAATCACAAAGGATATTTGAAAATACATTAAGCCGCAGAGTAATGAAAATACATTATGAGATGGATTTGGAGGGAAAGAATTGCATGCAGAGTGAAGGTGGCCCTTGAGAAAGCGGAGCTCTGTACCCTGTTATTTGGGCTGAGTCCTATGACCAGGGGTGAGGTTTAGTCAGACCTCAGATGTGTTTACCCAGCCCTTCTTTCTTAGGTAGTACTCTAGAAATGCAGGACCCCACATAAGAAATGTTTGCATAAAGTATAAAGGCAAAAATTTTAAAAACCTTAGTAGAAATGGAAAGAAAAACTGGGCCCATAGGGGGCCTTGGGAAAGAGAACAAGAACCAACTCAAAGGTCATCTTCACAGACACATGACTGGGTTCCAGAGGTGACAAATCACTCAATGGGTGATACAAAGGATCAGATGTACTCCCCAAACACCTAGGCACTGGAAACGACGATGTTAAGAGAAGAAATGGCACTTGAGGCACAAAATGCATCTGTATATCCTCAAGTTCACAATATCAGGACCCAATTTACTAGCTGTGAGAACAAAAACATTTTGTCATCACTCCCAAAACAAGGATGAAACCATGAAAGCATAAAACAATTTAACTATCATCAACTTTGATGGGTTTTATTTCATTTCCCTGAAAGGTACTGAATACCTTTCCCAGGCTCTCAGCTTCCAGCTTTACTACTGAGTCAAAAACTCTCATCATCCTGACACAGATCCAGTCGGCCAACTGTCAGAGTGGTGTATTTGGCCTTTAAAGATAAAGTCTACTGAAATGTGACTGGTCACAAGCCCTCCTATTTAACCATACTGTGATGGCTTTATTTTTCGTTCACATTAATATCAGTAGTTTATAGAATCAAATAAATCTTTAAGCACTGTGATAGCAAAATAGAAATCTTATGAAACTTAGTTTATAATCCTCTCCCTTAAGTAGTTTAGCTTACGTTTCTTTCTCCTTTTCAAGTTGTTTACTCAATTCTGTGGCTCTAAACTCTAAATCTGTGTTCAGCTGTCTTTGCTCTTGTAGATCCTGCAAAGCTTGCTCCTTGTTTGATTTAACTTCAAGAGTATCAGCTTCTAGTTTCTATGGCAGAAATATAATATAAAACCATTTTAATGTCAACGATTATCTATCTATTAAACATTATAACATTTATTTACACTCAAATTGGTGTTGACATAACACACAAAAATAACCAAAAATATTTATGTTATAATAAAAAACACATTCTGAAGCCATCACTGAATAAAGAAGCCATTTATCTTGGAATCTTTCAGAAGACCTAGCAGCTGGCTTTATATATGACAGGCAGTCACTAAGTTTTCACTTTTTAAAATGAACTCTGGGGCTTTCCTGGTGGTGCAGTGGTTGAGAGTCCGCCTGCCAATGCAGGGGACACGGGTTTGTGCCCCGGTCCGGGAAGATCCCACGTGCAGCGGAGTGGCTGGGCCCGTGAGCCATGGCCGCTGAGCCTGTGCGTCCGGAGCCTATGCTCCACAACGGGAGAGGCCACAACAGTGAGAGGCCTGCGTATCACGAAAAAAAATTAATTAATTAAAAAATTAAATAAATAAATAAAATGAACTCTGAATAAGAGAATAAATTTAATTATATTTATTATTTGAGTAAAAGTTATTAACTCAAAAAAAAAGTTATTAACTCAAGTATGAAAAAACTAAGTAACAGGTTCACACATGGGCCCACTTAAAATAATCCTGGGACTTCCCTGGTAGAGCAGCAGTTAAGAATCTGCCTGCCAATGCAGGGGACACGGGTTCAAGCCGTGGTCCAGGAAGATCCCACATGCCACGGAGCAACTAAGTCCGTGCGCTACGACTACTAAGCCTGTGCTCTACAGCCCACGAGCCACAACTACTGAGCCTGCACACCTAGAGCCCATGCTCTGCAATAAGAGAAGCCACCACAATGAGAAGCACGCACACCACAACAAAGAGTAGCCCCCGCTCACCACAACAAAGAGTAGCCCCCGCTCGCCACAACTAGAGAGAGCCCGCACGCAGCAACGAAGACCCAATGCAGCCAAAAATAAGTAAATTTATTTTAAGATAAATAAATAAAATATATAATCCTTTATATTCAGATTACAACACTGTTATATAATTATAAATATTCAAAACTAAAATGGAGTTGTCATGTCATCCTTCTCATTAACACCTATTGACCCTAAATATAAAGCCAATTAAACTTCTGATTTTGCTTCTTTAATCTCTTGGTCTAGAGATTATTATTCTTCACACTATGGCTTCTATCTCATACATATACATATAACTGTATGTATTTTTACAAATTTACAAAATCAAACTGTTAAATATATAGTTTGAACATCTATAAGCAATGCTTTTCTTGTATAGTTGTAAAAATTTTGCATACTATTTTATAAGCCAATTTAGGTACCTGTGGCTCTTACTCAACACTTACACTGGATATTCAACGTAACTATGTTAATTCTATTAACTACATATATACACAAACACACACATATATATATAAAACAGGTGGAATACTTCCTAAAATAATAATTACAAAATGTTAAATATCCGACATTGTCATAGATCACAATAGACACTAGTGGTTCTAAATATCTTTTTTTTTGGGGGGGGGGGGGTGGGGGCACGCCACGAGGCATGCGGGATCTTAGTTCCTTGACCAGGGATCAAACCTGTACCTGCCCTGCAGTGGAAGCGTGGAGTCTTAACCACTGTACCACCAGAGAAGTCCCTAAATAACTATTTTTAAAAGATACTCAAATAGAATTCTCATTAGATGCCTTTCATCTTAAAAAAAAAGACCAAAAAAAAAGTTTTTCTGTTCTTTTCAACCATTACATCACGTAATTGATCATACCATTATCATTGACCATAAAGAAAAGGGAACCCATAAATAGAATTGTAAATGTAATTTTCTTCTTCCATGTTATATTGCTATAGATGCACATATAGAAATATACATAGCCCATGATTCTATAATTGTACAGAAGTGCTTCATCTGACTGTGAAGGTATAAGTTACATATATAGTAACTTGAGAAATTTTTCTTTAACTTATAGAAGTTCTAATTTAAAGGACAAAGGACTCAGGTCAAATCCTCTAATATGTGTAGTCAGTCATTTAATCTCTTTAGTATAAATCAATACTTTCACTTGAAGTTGTGTTAAAGAAAGAAGCAATTTACCATAATGTACATTATAATAGTTTTAATAATATTAAATTAGAAACAAAATCCAAAGGGTATAAATGTAAAATGTAAAAAAAGGAAGAAATATACCATACCTGAATATTACATTGGAATAAGGAGGGAAGGAGACAGGAATGATAGGGCAGAAGAGACTTCACAACAATAAAAAACTAAGTTCCTTGTAATTATAGAGTAGATCCTTGGTTGGTTGTCTCTTTACAACACTTACACATTACAATGCAACCCATATATATGTAAACTGCTATTTGTAAAAGCCATCCATCAGTGAAGAAATTAAAAGTAAAGGTGGAATTCAAAGTTAAGACATGAAAAAACTACAAGTAATTTTTTTAATTGGTATATCACAACTTCACATTTGTTTGCAAATTTAAAATCTTTGATTCCTTCTAGGTCATCAATTTCCATTGCTACAGCAGTAGAAAATATGGCTACAGTTTCCTTTATACAAACCTTAATTTGACATTCCAGTTCTTCAGTTTTCTGTTCTAAAGAGAGATATTTCTCTTTATATTCTTTAAGATGACTTTCCAGCTGACTGCAATGTTCTTGCTTATCCTGCAACTTTGTAGTGACCTGATCCAACTGAGTAGTGATCTTATTTAACTCCTATAAAAAGTACAATTAAAGATAACTTTGGTAAGGCTTACTTTGCTGTAATGCCCAAATGTTTTTTCAAAGTAAAGCAGAAAACTCTAACTTTATTTAAGAAGCTATTTTGAGTAAGACCATAGATAAGTCTAATAATATATCACAGGTTATATTTACCCACCAATGTAAAGGACCTGAACTGAAGTTGTACATAGTCTGAGATATTACGTTTACATACATAAGAGCTCAATAACTTTTTCTAGGAAGAGTTATTTTAGGAGCCAAAAGATACAACAGAATATTAAACAGGCTAATAATAAAATAACACTTTTATACTATAATTAAATGTTTTCAATGTTCAAAGCACAATTTTTTAATATAATTTTTTAATTACAGGCATTACATTATAAAACTTGAATAATTCATTTGGAATATCTAGTTGCACAGGAAAAAACAAACTAAAAATTACTAGTAAATCCACTACCCACAGATAATTACTATTGTTTTGATAACTTTCCTTCTAGTCTTTTCTGTATGTTAGTTTCTATTTTTTGATTTGTACTTTTAAAATAAAGGAGGTCGCTTTACATACTGTTTTACTGTACCCTCCTTTGGTTTTTTTTGTTGTTGTTTTGTGGGTTTTTTTGTGGTACGTGGGCCTCTCACTGCTGTGGCCTCTCCCGTTGCGGAGCACAGGCTCCGGACGCGCAGGCTCAGTGGCCATGGCTCACGGGCCCAGCCACTCCACGGCATGTGGGATCTTCCCAGACCGGGGCACGAACCCATGTCCCCTGCGTCAGCAGGCGGACTCTCAACCACTGCACCACCAGGGAAGCCCTAACCTCCTTTGTTTTTACATAACAATGCATCATGAAACTGTGACATTATTTTCTAAAATATTATTATACATGACTGCGTAAATTTCTATTTTATCAATAAAGACCATTTTTTAGCCAAATGTCCTATTTTATATTCTTAGATTGCTACAAACCTTTCTGCAGATATGCTAACAGCATGCTTAAAACTACGATTATTCCCTTAGAGTAAAGGACTAAAAGTGAGCTAATGAATATGAAAAATCCTAAAGGTCTTAAAATAAATATATTGCCAACCAGCTTCCCCTACCACCATCAAAAGGTTGAACTAATGTATACTATCGCAAGCAAGGTATGGAAGTGGCTTGTTCTTCTACACCATGTCCAATCCTTCCAGTGTTAAACACTTACACACAAACATTCTACCTTAATAAGGGCATATTCCATTATTGTCTTAATTTGTAATTGGTTCTTAATGAACTTGAGGATTTGCTAATATAGTTTTGATCATTTACTTTTTTTTTTAGTCACTTATTTCTTATGTAAAAGTGTTTTAAACATCAAAAATATTAACCCTTCATCAGACATACTTCAGAAAATGTTTTATTCTTTTGCTACTTGCTTTAGAATTTTGTAATATTTTTGGCAGGTAAATTTTAAACTTTTATGTGGTTATTCTTTTTTTTTTTTTTTTTGCGGTACGTGGGCCTCTCACTGTTGTGGCCTCTCCTGTTGCGGAGCACAGGCTCTGGACGTGCAGGCTCAGCGGCCATGGCTCACGGGCCCAGCCGCTCCGCGGGCATGCGGGATCTTCCCGGACCGGGGCACGAACCCGTATCCCCTGCATCGGCAGGCGGACTCTCAACCACTGCGCCACCAGGGAAGCCCTGTGGTTATTCTTATAAATACTTTTTCCACTATAGTTCCTGACTGACCTAATACTTAGAAAATACTTTCCAGATGTGCTTAGCAATAATGTAAATAACAATATAAAGTAAAAAGCAAGTTGCAGAACATATATAATGATAGTATATGTATAAAACAAAAAGATCTGTGTGTATATACACACACACATATATTTTTGTTCAATGTTTATATATGTCTGGAAGGATACATACCAAATTTAAAAGCAAAATTTCCATATAAGGAGAAAAGATGGATTGGGGTTAAGGGTAAATATAGAAAATCATTTTGTTTTGTTAACTTGATACACTACTATATTGTTTAAAAACTGTTTGAACCAACAACCAGTATTACTTCTCAAGCAAAAAGTAAACTTTAAAAATTCCTACCTGGTCAAAGGTAAGAAAAATCTACCAGCATTTTGAGCTTGGCCCTAAAGGAGGAAGCTTTTATTCTACCAGAAGTGTTGAGAAGAGTAACTCGTGTATGCTTTCCAGCCCTACTTACTCCTACCCCCAAGAAAAGAGAGTAACTCTTACTATTGAGATGGAATACATGGTGCTCTTTTCCTGCTTCCAAGTGGGAAGTATATCTGGGTCATAGCCTGATTACCTACTTAAAACAGGTGTGGAAATCTGTCTCTTTCCCAGTCATTGGCACTTGATGGGATGAAGCAACAATTCAACAATTAGGAGTAAACATTTCAGCTCCACACCAAGGTTTATATTATGGGAGAAATACAATATTAAGAAGCTCAACCACAGCTGCACAAGTCGAGCTTTATCAAAAGCAAAAATGGGGCTTCCCTGGTGGTGCAGTGGTTGAGAGTCCGCCTGCCGATGCAGGGGACACAGGTTCGTGCCCCGGTCAGGGAAGATCCCACATGCCATGAAGCGGCTGGGCCCGTGAGCCATGGCCGCTGAGCCTGCACATCTGGAGCCTGTGCTCCGCAACGGGAGAGGCCACAACAGTGAGAGGCCGCGTACTGCAAAAAAAAAAAAAAAAAAAAGATGTTTTTTGTTTTTGTTTTTTTGCCATGACTCTTGTCTTGTGGAATTTGTAGTTCCCCAACCAGGGATTAAACCTGGGCCACCACGGTAAAAGTACCAAGTTCTAACCACTGGACTGCCAGGGAATTCCCAAAGATGATACTTTTATCTCCATCTGCCTGACTCTTGCATCTACCACTCAACTGGTTCTGAACTCAGGGAGAAATTAAGGAAAATAAGCAGGTCAATCACAATATTATATAAAACTGAGTATCATTTTTACATGTTTCCAGTTAATTTATCTACCAAAACATTAGGTTATGGTAAGAAATTGCATCAGGTTCTCCTACCTGCTGTTTATCTTGTAATGCGTTTTGCGCTGTGTCCAAATGATTTTGAAGATCTGCTCTTTGAGCAGTTTTTGCTGCTTCTGCTGAGAGCAATAATTCAGTTTTGGCTTTAATCTGTAACAAAATTTACAAGTCATTTAATTTGTATTTACTTCTTGATTTCCCCTTGCTTGACTGTACATTACTTTTGTCACTAAATAATTTTTAAAAATTAAATCTTTTGGCAGAAAACATAAAGATTTAGACATTAAAAAATAAGTATGTGATAATCCCCCAAACAGGAATGAGGAGAGAATACTCCAAATAATGCTTGAATAAATGATAAAAAGATGTCCCTATAACAGCAAAACACTTCCCCCTCTCTAAAATTGGACATCCACATATTGAATTATCTTTAACTCATCTAATAAATATATTTTTAAAAGAAAGAAATGTGTATCCTCTTTTTCCAAATTCTAATAGTATACTTGTTATTTTATTATGTCATTTCTGATTTTCGATGGAATTATTCTCCTCAAATAAAGAAAATTAAGGCTAGAAATGTTTCTATAACTTTCTCTACTATAGTACAGAATAAAAAACCAATGATGAGAATGAAGAAAGAAATATGTCTTAATTTCCACACCATGACTGACTCACTGAGCAAGGCTTCCATACTGACCTCGGAAAGAAAACACATTAAAATACATAATGGGCGCTTCCCTGGTGGCACAGTGGTTGAGTCTGCCTGCCAATACAGGGGAAACGGGTTCGTGCCCCGGTCCGGGAAGATCCCACATGCCGCGGAGCGGCTGGGCCCGTGAGCCATGGCCGCTGAGCCTGCACGTCCGGAGCCTGTGCTCCGCAACGGGAGAGGCCACAACAGTGAGAGGCCCGCGTACCGCAAAAAAAAAAAACAAAACATAATGGTACCATACAAAGTTGGGTTTTTTGTTTTGTTTTTTTTTTGGCCATGCTCGAGCCTTGCGGGATCTTAGTTCCCCAGCCAGGGATTGAACTTGGGCCCTCAGCAGTGAAAGCGCCGTGTCCTAACCACTGGACCACCAGGGAATTACCTAAAGGTTTTTTTTAACCAAACCTTTTAAAAAATCAAATTCAAAATAATTCAAATATATGTAACAGAAATCTAATGGTATAATAGTATCAAACAACTTTGAACTTAGGAAACAATAAGGGCTTCATGGAAAAAAAAGTGAAAAGATCTGGTAGTTTCTGGAAGAGTAATTTGTTGGGAGAGAGAGAAAGATACGGAGGGAAAGGGAGAAAGGCAAACAGGAAAGCTCAACAACTGTCTAAATACAAACTTTATTTAATTTCTATTCCCAATTTTTTCTCCATTAATAAGTAAGGCAGGGGTGGGGAGGGAGAGAGAAACGATTTCAAATATGTGATGGCCTAAAATTGGTGTTTTATTCATGCAAACTCATATTAAGTTACATAATTCGATATTACCTGTATATCAAGCTGGGAGACCTTCTCCTTGCTTTCATTTAATTGACTACTTAATTCATTAATGCTGGATTCTAGGGAAAGGACGCGGTCTTGTGCAGCTCTGAGATGTGCCTTCTGCTCTTGCACCTGGTCATGCAAATTCTCCTGGGCTTGTTTATGACTTTCTGACTGATTCTTCAGCTTCTCCGTTAGTTGAGTTACCTACCATATAAGCAAGACTCTAATTATGAAGGTCACAAATGATGTAACAAGAACTAAGAAACCCAAATTTAAGCACCATGAGAATGTTAAAGTGCTCTATGATAGATTATCTCAACTTTTTTTAGAGAAACATTCATATCTTTCCAAAAATAAGTAAACATAATCTCTCAAAATCATAAGAATCACATCAAATTCAGAGATTCCTATTATTTTTAAAACCAACTCTACTGAACTATAATTTAGATGTAATAAAATTCACCCAATTCAATTGTACAGTTTGAGGAGAGCTGATAAATATATACATTCATTTAACCATCACCACAATCAAGCAAGAGAACATTCCGATTACCCCCAAAAGTTTCCTCATGCTCCTGTGCACTCAGTACCCACCCTCCGCTCACCTCTGGCCCCAGGCAATCACCGATCTGATTGAGTAATAAGAGTTCCTTATATATCCTGGATGTTTCTGAATTGTCAGATATATGTACTACACATATTTTCTCCCAGTCTGTCTTGGCTTTTATTTTTGTAATGGTATCTTTTGAAGAGCATTCATTTTTCATTTAGGTGAAACCCAATTCATCTGATGTTTCTTTGAGGTACTCTGGTTAGAATGCATTGAGTTTCTTCAATCTGTGGTTTCATATTTTTTATTAAATTTACTATTTTTTCAGCCACTATTTCTATAAATATTTCCTCCTCTCCACTCTTCTTTGACACTCATTATATGTATGCTAGATTACATGATACTATCCCACAGGTCATTAAGGCACTGTTCATTTTTTTTCCAGCCTTTTTTCTCTCTGTGCTTCACTGTGGACAGTTTCAATTACCTTGTCTTAATGGTCACTGATACTGTTTTCCATTTGCTTAATCTATTATATTCATCGAGTGAAATTTTCATTTCAGATTTTTTTTTTAATCTCTAGAAGTTCTAATTTTTAGTTTCCACTTCTATTTCCATTATTATAGTTTTTCTTTATATCCATAAGTATATTTTATTTTTTTAAGTGTAAAGGGTTTTTTTAAATTATGTGTAACATAGGCAAAATTATTTTATTTATTTATTTTTGGCTCCGTTGGGTCTTCATTGCTGCCCACGGGCTTTCTCTAGTTGCAGTGAGTGGCAGCTACTCTTCGTTGCAGTGCCCAGGCTCCTCTGATTATGGTGGCTTCTCTTGTTGTGGAGCACGGGCTCTAGGCGTGCTGGCTTCAGTAGCTGTGGCACAAGTGCTCAGTAGTTGTGGCTCACAGGCTCTAGAGTGCAGGCTCAGTAGTGTGGCACACGGGCTTAGTTGCTCTGTGGCATGTGGGATCTTCCCAGACCGGGGCTTGAACCCATGTCTCCTGCATTGGCAAGTGGACTCTTAACCACTGCGCCACCAGGGAAGTCCTGGCAAAATTATTTAAGTCAATAAATTTTTAAGGAATTTCAAGTGTTCTGATTCTTTCCACTGCCTATCACCTTAGTTCCTCCAAACTCAAAATCTTCAAGATAAAATAGCCCTTTCAAAAACAAGTTGTCATGTGAGTCAGCCCACAATTCTTTTAGTTGGGCTTCTATCTCCAATGGAATATGAACACACTTCAACCAAAATTTCCATCCTGTAATCTTTGGGATCCAATTTCCTCAAGCAATTTACTTTAGGAGCACGTTTAGGGTCAGGAGATGGATCTGCCTGGTTTTGAATTTGACACCCTTTTAAAATGTATTAGGTTCAGGGCTTCCCTGGTGGCGCAGTGGTTGAGAGTCCGCCTGCCGATGCAGGGGACACAGGTTCGTGCCCCAGTCTGGGAAGATCCCACATGCCGTGGAGCGGCTGGGCCCGTGAGCCATGGCCAATGAGCCTGAGCATCCGGAGCCTGTGCTCTGCAATGGGAAAGGCCACAACAGTGAGAGGCACGCGTACCGCAAAAAAAAAAAATTTATTAGGTTCAAATCACATTCACTCCTAAGCCATCACACCCTAGAACAGTATAGATCGTTGGGATATGCCAATATCTTTTTAATATGATATTTTTTAATTTATTTATTATTTATTTTTGGTTCCATTAGGTCTTTGTTGTGGTGCGTGGGCTTCTCATTGCAGTGGCTTCTCTTGTTGTGGAGCACGGGCTCTAGGTGTGCAGGCTTCAGTAGTTGTGGCACGCGGCTCAGTAGTGGTAGCTCACAGACTCTAGAGCACAGGCTTAG
The DNA here is from genome assembly GCF_008692025.1 of Phocoena sinus. NCBI lineage: Eukaryota > Metazoa > Chordata > Mammalia > Artiodactyla > Phocoenidae > Phocoena > Phocoena sinus. The sequence goes on along the minus strand of NC_045772.1, from coordinate 27,882,006 downwards.
TAGTTGTGGCGCACAGGCTTAGCTGCTCCATGGCATGTGGGATCTTCCCGGACCCGTGTTCCCTACATTGGCAGGTGGGTTCTTAACCACTGTGCCACCAGGGAAGCCCACCAATACCTTTTTAAAATCCAGACACTGTGTTCAAGATAAAATCCTAAAAAAAGAAGCCATCTTTGTTTCAGGTCAACATTAAAATTAGAGTACTAAATCAATGCAGCTGGTAGTTTAAAAGCTTAAGATATGAGGGAAATTATCAGCTCTATAATCCTGGAAGCAATCTTTATGTTTATCAATACACCCCCATCACTTTAGTCTCTTTTAGGTATCATGTGCCTTCTTATCTGTATCAAAACTCATACTGAACACTGAGTTCTGAACACTGAGCAACTTTCAACTATAAAAGCTAGTCTAAATAATTCTTCATAAAAACTGGTAACCTAGGCTAACTTTGAAATTTGAGGGAAAAATTTGTGTTATATTCTAATACCCAAGTTAGAAAAGTGATAAGACCTACTTATACTTTAATACTTTCTCATTTAGATAATTAGAATTCTCTCATTGGACAATTCTTCCAAAAAGTGACTATAAATTCTTTACAGTTCGAAAATGTATTAAGCTAAATTTTATAAGTTTCACTTAAACTAACACATAGATGTTAGAACGATAAGGCAACTTACCAAAATTATTATTAGCTATTCCAAACACATATACAATATCAAAATATAGGTAACCACTAAGCCTGGTTATTAAACAATACATAATAACAACTAACACTTGATTAGTGGTTTTAGTTTATAAATATATTTGTTATTTACTTTTTTCAAAACATCACAAAATGCCATGAGGCAAGTTTATATTATTAATAACTTTTCAATATGAGCTAACTATACTTTTCAAATGAGCTAACAAGGGGAAATGATTTGCTCATGGTCATCACAGGTAATAAATTACATCCTGGGACATGAACTGAGAGCTCCTTCATCAAATCATGTTAGCTTATTTTCACTACAATAGCAACCCACCTCTAAGGTAAATAAGATAGTATTTGTCAGAAATACATAATAATTTTTAAAGTACTAAAAATAACAGAAGAATCATTTAGATAAAGCACTTAGTAAGATTTAGAGAGATAAAAGTAAATTTTAGAAATAGAATACACTTGAAAAGTAAATTTTAGAAATAGAATACACTTGACAAGCTTACTTGTTCTTGTAATGTATGGTTTTTTTCTTGTAACTGGTTAAGAACAGCAGTCTCTCCCTCACCAGCCTGAATTTTTGCATAAAGGTCTTCTCTTTCCTTTTCTAGTAAAGAAATATTTTCTTTACTCTTCTGTAATAAGGCTTCAAGGTTCTGGATCTTTTGGTCCTTATCACCAATTTGACGTAGTACTTGTTCTAAATCATTCTGTAAAGAATTGAAAACTACTACCTTAATGATAGAGAACTTAAAAAGTTATTCCTCAAACAAAATGATAATAAATAAATTTTAAGACTCAAACTCTTAGTCTTACATATTTTTTACTAATCATTACATTTTAACATGACAAATTTAATTAAATAATTAGAACTATATACTTAACAATATAAACCTATATCATTGATAATAAACTAGAATTTAACCAAAATACCCCTTCAATTAACCACATTCTTACTCTAACACTCTGACCTCACCACCTACGACGACTCTTGTTTACTCCATTTCAGACACGTGGAACTCCTCATTATTCCTAATCACACCAGGCACATGCCCACCTCAGAGCCTTCGCACCAATTGTCTCTTCTGCCTGGCACACTTCCTCACAAAGTCACATGGCTCATTCCCTCTCCTTCCAATGTTTGCTCAAATGCCACCTTCTCAATCATACCTACCCTGATCATTACATTTAAAATTGCAGCCTTTCCAAATACTCCCTCTCCTGAATATTTTTTCTTTCCACAGCACTTATCTTCTAACACTAAATCATTTACTTATTTTTCATGTTTATGTGCCTCCCTCTGCCCCCTCACAAGAATAGGCTCCAAGAAGGTGAAGATTTTTATCTGTTTTATTCATCAAGGTATCCAAGACCTGTATGTTCTAAGATATTTACTGAATGAACAGAAAAGTAAGTGACTGTACTCTAACGCACATACACTCATGAAAGATCATTTCAATACCCCAATAGGACTCTTCTGTCACTACATCAAGGGATCCCTCTTCTTTACTTCACCAAGGACCATCATGTTACACAGAGCACATGCAAGAGCCCACATCCAGAGCAACACTCATTAATGTTGAGAGCTATCTGACCCACAGCCTTTGCCTCTGCCTCAATCATTCTAAGAGAGCCAGAGAGCCTCCACCCAGAACAAGGCCCTAACAAGCCCTTATGCAAACTTTATAGCAGCCCACACCACCTTCCTGAGACAAAGCCAGCAACCCCCTGGTACCCTCAACGAAGTGTGCCAATATTAAAATATGTGAGATCGGGGCTTCCCTGGTAGCACAGTGGTTGAGAGTCTGCCTGCCGATGCAGGGGACACGGGTTCGTGCCCTGGTCCAGGAAGATCCCACATGCCGCGGAGCGGCTAGGCCCATGAGCCATGGCCTCTGAGCCTGCGCGTCCAGAGCCTGTGCTCCGCAACGGGAGAGGCCACAACAGTGAGAGGCCCGCGTACCGCAAAAAAAAAAAAAAAGTAAGATCAGTCACTTTCAAACGTGTTTCTCATCCCTTTAAGTTTCAGTCACGAAACGATGAAAAGCAACCTAATCTCTCTGCTCTCATCCTCTGTTCCTACCACTAAGAACCCTCTCTGTACATTCTACCAATCTTCTGGAAACACAGTTCCAGGGCTAAGCTTTTTCTAGAACTATCACTCTATTTCCAAGTCTAACTGAAGTTTGGTGCTCTCTATACAGATGCTGATTCCCCATCAGCCCTCTCTGATATGTAAGGACTGTTCTGTTGGGCAAGCAGGAGAGGTTGACTTTTTCTAGATTTCTTCACTGCCATTACTCTCTCCCTCAAGTAAAAGGTTTATGCTGCTTTGGGAATTATGTATTCATTTATTCTACCCTCTATGCTGTGTTGCTATCATCTGTAAATCCCTACCTCATTCACTGAAGACTTGAGACCTGATTTAGTCTTTCTCTCAATCCCAATTTCTGCCAATTTCCTGGGAAATACAAAATACATAGAGAATTAAGAGTACAGCCTCAACATTCATATCATCTTAATTCCTGGACCTTTATTCATTCTATTCAATCACTCACATGCAGGATCTTGTAATCACCTCAAATTGTTCTAGATAAAAAAAATGTCAATTATCCTACTCTGTGACCACAACTTCCTGACCGTCTTCCAGTTTCATGACCTCATTTCTGCTCTTCAATGTCAAAGAGACATTAACCTCAATTTTATTCTAGCATATTTAGCATACACCTAGCTTTTCTTCCTGAACCTCATATATGGATATGAACTAACCTTAACTATTCTTTCATCTACACTCTCCATTTCCTTTTACCCCCCAAGTTTCCAATACAGTCACTCCAAACAAAAACCCAATCCTAGATCAATGGTGCAATCTGCTTTCTCCACACCTACATTTCTAAGCACTATTAGAGCAAAATCACAAACCTCCATAGATTGGTGCCACCACAAATTTCTAGACTCCAACCTCTATTATATACTCAGAATCATCTTTTCACTCCTGTCACTTGAGTGGGGTTCTCATCCTCAAATATTCCCCTAAATAACCATTTAAAAGCTTAATCTTAATCTCCAAATTCTTAATCTCTGTCCACCAGACATTCAGCTATTACTATTCAAACTTAACCTGGGGGGTGGGCGGTGCTATATTATCTTCAGGAATGACCTACCATGACGTTTCTTCCTCTTACCTATAAAATTATAAACATATATAATTCAAGAATATTTACACACTACTATATGTAAAATAGATAACCAACAAGGACTTACTATACAGCACAGGGAACTATACTCAATATTTTGTAATAACGGTAAAGGGAAAGAATCTGAAAAAGAATATATATATATACACACACACATATGCATATGTATGTATTTATGTATAACTTAATCACTTTGCTGTACACCTGAAACTAACACAATATTGTAAATCAACTATACAATAAAAATAAATAATAAAGTAAAATATATTTAAATACACATACACACACACACACCCCTCCTTTCTTCAAAGGATATCCTTCACAAGATAAGTCTGAATTTACCACCACCCATTGTATCAGTGACATCATAGCTTATAAGTACCTTATTCCTTCAGTCACCTCCCCTTCTCCAATATCCTCAATTATTCCCTCTCTACTAGTCCCTTTGTCCTACATTATAAACATATTCAGGTATCTCTGGTTCTCAAAAACACTTCCCAGACCAAGTCCCACTCCAGCTTCTGCCCAGTCTTTATGCAATTCATATTTTAACTTCAAGAGTAACGCATATTTACTTTCCCCACTCCCTCATCTCTCATTTACTCATCAATCAAAAATCAGATATTCATGTCTATCACTTTATTGAAATTATGCTTCACAAGGTCACTAATTCTTAACTACTTAACCTAATGAATATTTTTCATTTATCATACTGGGCGTCCTCTCCACACACCCACATTTGAAGTTGCTGCTTACTCCCAACTTTTGACTCTCCCTAGTCCTTTGGCTTTCACTCTGCAAGGTCTCCTTAATTGCTCTGATCATTCTTTCTTTGAGCTGTTCTTCCTCTACTCATCCATCCCTTAAATGTTAGTGTTTCCCAGAAGTCTTGTGTCACCAGTTGCCTGTTTTTCTCATTATACTCTCTCCCTGGTTGATCACATTTATTGTAATAATTCCATTTACCCCATAAATACTGTCTCTCACGGCTAATATATAGCATGGTCCTCTCCTTCAGGTTTTAAATTAATACATCCCATAGGTGCCTCAAGACTTGTCCGAAACTGAACTCACTGCACTGGCCATCTTTCTCAAGTTCATTAACAGCTGATGATACCTCCATTTACCATGTACCCAATGTTATCAGTCTGCAAGCCATTCCCTATCTCTGTCATTCCCTACAACTATTAATTTACCTCCAAAGTAGTATTCATATTTGTCTTAAGTAGTATTTTACCTCCAAACTAGTATTTACTTTACCTCCGAAGTAGCATTCATATTTGTCCCTATGATATTTTTTAGCAATTGCTTAAACTAAGACCATCATTATTAGGCTTCCCTGGTGGCGCAGTGGTTAATAATCCGCCTGCCAATGCAGGGGACACAGGTTCGATCCCTGGTCCGGGAAGATCCCACACACCACAGAGCAACTAAGCCTGCCCACCACAACTACTGAGCCTGTGCTCTAGAGCCCACAAGCCACAACTCCTGAGCCCACGTGCCGCATCTACTGAAGCCGGGGCACTCTAGAGCCCGTGCTCCGCAACAAGAGGAGCCATCACAATGAGAAGCCCGTGCACCACGAAGAAGAGTAGCCCCCACTCGCCGCAACTGGAGGAAGCCCACGCGCAGCAACGAAGACCCAACACAGCCAAAAATAATAAACAAAAATAAATTGATAAAAAAAAGGACCATCATTATTTTTCACCTAAACTACTGCATATATTAGTCTTTTAACTGATCTCCTGTTTCAGAATATTCTCTCCAAAATTTATGTTTTACAAAACCATGAGAATAATCTATTTAAAAATCAAATCTGGCTATGGCACTTCTAAAGACCTTCAATACCTTTCTATCTTCAAGCATAGATAGAAAGGCCTTCCATAAACTTACCCATGTCTAATGCTCTGGGCTCTTCTCCAACTCATCTCTAAATCACACTTTAAGCTCCAGCAAAACCTAACAGTTTCGTTCATACCAGCTTCACTATTCTTTTCCTTGTAACTTCTACTTGGAGTATACTACTCACTATCACCATCTTTGCAACCCAGAAACATCTACACAAACTTTGCAACAGACTGCCCCTTCTAAGGAAATTTTCTGTAACTGCTCTTTTCCAAATTTTATCAGAGTTACATAACTGTCTTCTCTATGCTATCATAATAATTTTATACACATATATACACCTAGAATTATACTCATCACATCTCTTTAATTAGTTTTTAGGACTTTTCATAATGAGAGACTTTGCCTGGCCTCTTTGCCATCCTTTTCTTATTCCTCCCCAGAGATTGAGAATTTAACTAACTAGAAAGCTTGGAATAAGGAATCAAGAATGTTTAACTCAGCCCCTTGCTCTCCCCTCAGTCTAAGAGACAACCTGCCTATAAGAAGGTAAAAGGCTGTCATTTCCAGCTTTGTCTGTGATTGGATGAATAAATTTAATTCTGCGGTACATTATAAGAAAGTCCTCTTGCCTGCAATCTATACCAAATTCTCTACCTCATCTTTACTACTCTATTTTTTTTGCTACTCTTTATAATAAAACTCCTAGAGTTATCTATATTCATTGCATCAAACTTCTCTCTTCCCATTTGCTTTTGGACCCTCTCCATCAGGCTTTTGCCCCTCCTTCTCTTTACAAATTGCTCTTACCAATGTCATCAGTGACTTCATGTTGCCAAATCCAGTAGGATTCCCAGTCTTCATCTTGTTTGACCTCCATCCTTCCAACTACCCAAGCCAAAATCCTTGGAATCATCCTTGACTTCTCTGCTGATGCCCCACATCAATCTATCAGTAAATCTGTCAGCTTTTAAAGTATATCTAGAATCTGACCATTTTTCACTACCTGCACTGTTTCCACTCTGATCCAAGCCATATCATTTCTTGTGTCAATTATTATAGTAGTCTCTTAGCGAATTTCTTTGTTTCTACTTATGTGCCCCTATGGCCTACTCTCAATACAGTAGCCAGAGTAATCCTACGAAATTATAAGTCCGATCATACTACTCCATTGCTCAGAATCCTCCAATGATTTCTCATCTCACAGTAAAATCCTTAAAATTACTTAACGAAGCTCAACATGTTCTGATCCTCTGTGATCTCTATGGCTGTGATCCCTATGGCTTTTAACTCTCTTATCACTCACACCACTCCACTCACTGGCTTCTTGATGTTCTTGTACACCTTCCCTTCCTTTAGATCTTCTCAAAGATGCCTTCCCTGGCAACCATATCTAACATTGCAGTCCCACCTCCAGATCCCCAGATACTTTCTATTCCCCGTCCCTTTTTTCATCTCCATAGCACTTCCACCATCTAACACACTATATATTTTGCCTATTTACCTTGGCTAGTATTTGTCTTCCTCACTAAGCTCCGTGAGAGCAGACATCTTTGTCTATTTTCTTTGCTGCCATATCCACAAAATCACTTCCTTGGCTAAGAGTAGACATTAATATATATTTGTTGACTGAATGAAAGAACAAATAAATGAATACAATATTTGGATCTCTAACCATCTGACTCCCATGCCACTATCCAAACTCAGAAGGGAAAGAAAGGCATATTATTTACTGCCTCCTTTCAATTCCAACATTGCTTCTGTGTGTCTATCATTAGATTGCCATTTCCTAGAAGGCAGGCACTGTGTCTTACTCAGCTCTCTAATTTCAGTGCTTACCACTGGGCCTGACACACAGTGCTCAATAATATTCAATGAATTAATGAAAGACCGAAGAAATAAATGAATGCCAAATTCAAATTCATTTCAAACATCTGGGTACCGTCTTCTGCTCACCATAACAAAAGAAAAACTTAACTTATTTCAATCTTCTGAGCTATACTATAGAATCTGTACAAATTTAACTCAGTCACATTTTCTATACCTACAATTCCAATGTTCATATGATAGCTCTGAAACAGGGAAAGACATGACCAATAAACAGTAAGTTCTATTGTAGGAAATACAAAATGTTATTTTTTACTGAGGTAAACTGAGAAATTTTATTTGCATTTTTAGTTTCTAAAATAAGGTATTTTTAATAAACAATAATAAATAATTTATTATGTATAAATAACAATTTAAATAAATAATATATTGTATTTAAATAAATTTAATAAATTTCTTTAACAGAAATTTAATAAATTTTAAATTTTTATATAAATTTATAAGTAACAAATCTATTTATAATAAATATTTTTTAATATTTTAGAAAAAATTTTCAACAGAGCAATCAAAAGAAAAAGATTTTCTGATTATCCAGATACTGAAAATTATCAAAACTCTTCATAATCAAGTACTTTGCATTATCTAGTTTCACCACAACAAAAGGATAATGATTTGGTTAATTTTTGTTTAAAAGGCCAAAAATTCAAATACTATTTACCTGAGCTTCACGAAGTTTTGCTGTAGTGCTTTGCTGAAGAGCTTGTTGTTCTTGATGCTGTTGCTTTGTTTTATCTAACTGATGCTGCAATTCTGTGGAATTTATTACTTTTTCCTTCAACTTAAAAAAAAAATGAAGACTGTCAGTTGACAACTTAAAGGCATAATGCTAGCATATAAATATTTGGTAGTACTTCAGATCTCACAATTCTCAAGTCTGAAGAGAAAATTCAATTCAAACAACAGATAAAAATCAACTTTAAAAGCAATATCTCATTACTTATAGAATCATAATCTCATGATTAAGAAATTATTCCTTAAGAATTGATTCTCATACTGAAAAGTATAAAATTCTTTCTCCAGGTTGGCATTTAGTTTATTATTGTTTTTATATACTAATATGATCAAGGAATTAATTATATATTTTAATTAATTTTTAATTAATTATATAATTATTTTTGTAACAGTATCAATATATGTTTTACTTTTTTCACAACAATCATAATTATCACTAATTGGGAAACAAAAGCATGATCTACCACACTAAGATTTTGGGTCTAGAAGAAAATCTTTTGCTGAAGCTACAGATTTTAACTCTCAGGGTTTGTTCAATTCTAATAAAAGAAGTACTTTAATGATAACTTTTACTTTAACCAAATAGCAGTTACCATTTTTGCCAACTACAGCTTAAATTAGGATAGCATACAATCTTATGTTTAATTTTTAAAAGAGAAAAAAATCCTTAAATGCAAACTCAAAGTTTATATGCACCAACTACATGTCATTAATGCCCTCAGCAACTGTTCATTTTTCAGAGCCATTAGGAATTGGTCATTCCTGGATAGGAAGACTCTTCTTGAGCAGCCTGACAGGTTCACCCCAAGAATTTATCCTGCCTAAAGCTGAAGAGTAGCCTTCTTTGCACATTTTTGTTGAGAACTTTAGGGAATACAATCACAACAAAATGACTTAATGCAGTTAACAAATAGGACATTTTAACTGGGGAGAAATAAAAGTCCCAACTTAAAGTTAAAAAAATCCAATTAAAGCTCTTGACCATAAAAAGATTAAAAACAATATTTAAGATGCCTCAAATCTATCAAAAAATGTACTAATGTAAACTCATTTGAAATGCGAGCTTACCTCTTCTTCTAAACGAGAAAGTTTGAGCTGTAGATCAGCCACTTGTTGTTCTTTATCCATCAGCTTTTCACTTGAAAGCTGTCTCTGTTCCTTCAGCCTACCATGAGCTTCCCCTAGTTGGCGCTCTGTCTCCAGAAGTTTGCTATGTAACTTCAGAAAAGGAAAAAAAAAGTAAGTACATATGTATAAACACACCTACAATCACCACCATTACTACTACCACCTACTTTCCAAACAATGTTTTATTTTTCACCAATATAAAAATAATATATTAATTTTCATGATACTTTAGAGGAACCTAAGATCCAATTGAATTTTAATCACATAAATTATGACTCATAAAACTGTAACCAAACATCACAGGTTTCAGGGTTTTTGCACTCTTTAAAGAAAAAAAAAAAACCAGCAAACCTGAGGCTCTTGTTTAGATATGTGTTGTAATCACTTGAGGAACTTAAATAAAACAAAACTTAAAAATTAAGACACTTAAGGCACATTCAGACCTATTCCACTGTAGTTTTTAGAATCCCAAAGTGATTCTTGTACTTTTCCCATAATTATGAACCACCACAACTGACTTCTTATATTTGGGTACTGAATAGAGCACAAAGCATTCTCAAGTCCTCAAACTGGCACACAATTTCTAAATAAAATAGAGGAAAGAATAGTTTCTTAAAATATTAGGTGATTCTCATTCATTAACTTTAAAATTGCCACCTAGCTAAAACTAAAGGAGAAATTTTTCTTGGAGCTAGAACTATCGCTTTCTCAAATTCCTTATTTTCACTAATACTACCAGAAATAACAGCTGGTTTCTCTTGTGGGATTGGCTGGGGGTGGGTCCATGAAAAAAAAAAAAGTTTGTACTAATTTTAGAAGAATTACTGCACAAGTGCTGGGAGTACAGAACAAAAAAAGAGTGGCATGGAGATAAAGATGCAAGACATTCAGCAAAGCTTACACACTAAGAGTACTTCTACACCCCAGCCTCATAACACATTAAATCAAATCTCAGCATGTGCCTCAGCAAAACTGGAAATTAATAACAAGCATTCTATACAATTGCTTTCAATCAAACCCATTCATGTTAAATCTGAAAATATTAAGAGTCTATAGCCTTTGTGTCATATATACACTTATATGCTCTACACTTGCATATTTCTCCATAAAAATTCACAGTTGGCAAGGAAAAAAATAAAGTTCTATCAGAAGAGTGGACACCCACTATTTTCTTATGCTATGAAGCAACCTGCAGCTGTCAAAATATATTCTATCGTCAATAAAGAAAACCAAAGTGGATTTCTAAAGTAAAGCATGCTTCAATCTAACTAAAACAGGAATCAGTAAGAGTTAAAGAAAAGACATTTATTTTATTCTTGTCCTAAGCCAGCACCCTGACATCTCTCCATTTTCTTCTTCTTCTTCTTAAAATGCAGTGAATTAGCACTGTAGTAACTACCCAAACCCTCTCCTTCTCACTACAAGAAATAGATCCAATCCTGGTATGTGAAAGCAAAGGAGGCCTTCAAAGTAAATTCATATTTCAAGCATCTAAGTGCTTGATCTCTTACAGACAGGCATCCCCTACATCTAGTTCCTGAACTTGTTGGATAAGAATCACCCAATATCATTATTAACACAAAGATAATCAGACTTCTCCCCTAGAAGTTTAGATTTAGTACATTGAGCTGAAGCCCAGAAATCCATGTTTTCATAACAAGAATCAGATGATATTTAGTTTCAGGAATCATTTGCCAAAAAGCAACACTTTAAAAAGCAGCAGTTTTCAATCTCAACTACACAGTACAATCACAGGAGAAACATTTAAATACACCAATGCCCAGGCCTATGCCAGAGATTATGGCATAACCGAGTGGAGGGTGAGGCCTTGATATTGGTAATTTCTTAAATTTCCCCAGGTGATTCTGGTGTGCAGACAGAGTGAAGAACCACCAAATTAAAGATAAGTGTTGCTCTGGATGTAGAAAACAAACTTATGGTCCCCAGCGGGTGAGCTGGGGGGGTGGAATAAATTGGGAGATTGGGATTGACATGTACACACTACTATATATGGAATGGATGGCTAGTGAGGAGCTACTGTGTAGCATGGGGAGCTCTACTCAATACTCCTCTGGTGGCCTATATGGGAAAGGAGTCTAGAAAAGAGTGGATGTGTGGATGCATGTGGCTGGTTCACTTTTCTGTGCACCTGGAACTGACATGGTATCGTGGGTCAACTATACTCCAGTAAAAATTTTTTATTAAATAAATAAAGATAACTGTTGCTCTGAAGCGAAGATTTACTAAAGGGGTGAAAAAAGAGATATAATATATTATAAATAATTGTCATTATATATTATAAATAACTGTCATTCTTTACTGTACAATCCTGATAAATCCCTGATCTTTAATAAAGAGATGAATCTCAAATCAAAGCTGCCCAAGGGTGTAAGCAGGCCAAAATCCCTGAAGCCGTAATGCCTATATCATTTTAGAGTAAATATGTTAAGGGAAAAAAATGATAAACTAAGAGCAAAAATAATACATCCTGGAATTATTAATATAATGGTCTATCCTAAAGTTACATTTTGAGATATACATACATGTATATGTTCTCTGAGAAATTTATTTTTGTAAACTTATATAAATAATTCTTTATTCATTAAGTTCCAATTAATGTTTGCTAAGTGCCAGGCCCTATTCCAAATGCTTCACAAATATTAACTAATTTAATCCTTATAATAACCCTATGAAGACAGTTCCATTCTTATCCTCTTTTTGATAGATAAGCAAACTGAGGTACAAATTAAATAACTTGTCCAAGCTCACACAGCTTGTAGGCCACAGAACTGGAACTCAGAAAGCTGGTTCTTAAGCCCACACTCATAAACCACTATGCTATTTGAGATGGCATGTTAGATAATTTTTTTAAATTAAGTTGGACATATGGGTTGGGGAGTGGGAGATACAAACTACTGGGTTAGACAGGCTCAAGGACATACTGTACAACGTGGGGAATACAGCCAATATTTCATAATAACTGTAAAGAAAAAGAAACCTTTAAATATTGTATAAAATTTTTTAAAAATTAAAAAAGTAAATTGACGACTAATTGTTTAATTACATAACATCATTATCTGCATATCTGTGGCTATTTTAAAAGTGCTCACGAACACAAATATGAATAATATGGGGTACTTTGTTTTCAAGTCCTTTGTTGACAATTGACAGCTATCTATTTTTGTCAGCACTGATATGGGAGCTAAGGATACAGTAGAGAGCAAAACAAACCCAGTTCATCCCTACACTCTTTAAGGACGCTGAAAGAAGGTTTAAGGTGAGGTTCACTTCCATTCTTCCAATAAATACTTACTGAAAGCTCTAAGTATAGAGGCTGATAGAGTACAGAATAAAACAGATTCCTCAAATTAAGTAGCTCACCGTCCAAAGGGAATGGTAGATAATATACAAGTAAACTAACTATACAATATAAAGTATTATAAAGAAGAAGCTTGCTGGAATAAAGTAGGGTCCAGAATAAATGGAAAATAAGCTATTGAAATAGAATGGTCCAGAAAAGCTTTATTGAGGAAACAATACCTGAGCAAGCCTTATGAAGAACTGAAATCAAGAACACTCTAAGAAAAAAACATGGGCAAAGGACCTAAGGCAGGAAAGTGCTTTGAAGTGTTGGGTGTTTGAGGAACTGAAAGGAGATCAGTATGGCTGCTTCACATGTTGAAAACAGACATAGTGTGGACCATACTACACACAAGTGCTTACATGACCAAGTAAGATATTTGGATTCAATTCAAAGTGTAAGCAAAGCCACTGAGGTTGTCAAGCAGAGGAATAAAGTGATATCCTTCACATTTTAAAACAAGGCCTCTGGCTTCCACACGGAGAATAGACTAAGGAGGTCTCTAGAGAAAGGAAACCTGTAAAAAGGCTAACAGTAGCCCAGGTGAGCAATGGCAGCAGCTGAGATTAAGGGTGGTAGCAGTATAGATGAAGAGAAGTGGACAGATTTGAGTCATGCTTTGAAGGTAGAATCCAGACAGCATGCTGAAGAGAAGAAGATAAATGGTATCACTTCAAGGTCTTCAGTACAACCTCTTTATTTTGTACAGAATTGTGACTAAACCAAATAATTAGGTACATTCAAGTCTTTGAATAAAAATATTGAGTAGGTTCTCAAAAATTCCTGATGCCCCTCCACCCACTGACAACCAAATGAAACCCAAATTCCTCAGCCTGCTATTCAAAAGCCTGCATAATAAACTTCCAAATGCTCTTTGGATTCAAAATAGTCCACTACTATTACACATACCCTATCCTCAGAGCAAATGCGTGTCCCTCCCTGGTTCTTGTAATACTTCCCTGCCTCTAGTTTACTTTTCTGCCTGGAAGACCATCCTGCCTTCAAACTGCTACTTGTCAAAACCCATCCAATATTCACAATTTCAAGCACCATCTCTCACACAAAGCTTTTTTTGATTACATTTACAGGACAAAATAATTATACAATATGAAGTACTATGGGGCAGGGGGGAGAAAACAGGAGAGGAACTCTTCCAAATTCCCATGGTATATGAGATCATTTTATTTTAATTCTCACATTCATTGGTATAGGATAGTACTTGCCTCATCCTCAATGAGATTTACATAATCATTTAGGGTAGGTACTGTTTCCTTTTTCATTTCTGTATCTCCTAATAAACAAGGCATAGTGTCTTTCAGAAACCATAAATGCCCCATTTGTTCATTTGAACTGAAAGGCAAATATCTAAGTTATATTTAAGTTATTCATTGATATCCCCAAGCCTCTGTTTCCTTCGATTATGAATGCCTGCATTTGTTCATTCACTTACTTACTAAAACATCTGCTGATTAATAAGCAAAATGCCAGGTAGTTGGGATAAAAAATGAATAAGACATGGTCTCTGCACCTGAAGAGTTCAGAGTCTAGTGAAGAAAGATACATAAGTTATGATAATATACTATACTGTGATAAGTAAAACAATCAAGATATGTAAATGCTTCGGCTTCCCTGGTGGCGCAGTGGTTGAGAGTCCGCCTGCCGCTGCAGGGGACACGGGTTCGTGCCCCGGTCCGGGAAGATCCCACATGCCGCGGAGTGGCTGGGCCCGTGAGCCATGGCCGCTGAGCCTGCGCGTCTGGAGCCTGTGCTCCACAACGGGAGAGGTCACAACAGTGAGAGGCCCGTGTACCGCAAAAAAAAAAAAAAAAAAAAGATATGTAAATGCTTAAGCCATCTCTGGAGCGGGTGGTGGTGAGAAGTGGCAATATGCAGAAAAAGATTTCTGGAAACGGGACAAGTGGAGTAAGTTGTATTTATCAGGGAGAAGAGAAATAGGAAGAGTATCTCAGGCTAAGAAGACAGAGGACTGATGCCACAAAGCCAAGTATCACTGCCCTATAAATGAAAATAGTTGAAAATTATCAAAACAAGAAAGTGGCTGAGGACTTTAATCTCCCCCAAATTTCCATTTTTCTACCAACTTTAATGTTACCTATAAGAAATAATTAGAATAGAGAATTCAAAAATTAAGTTAATGGCAAAGTCAAAACTTCCATGAAACTTCTGAGAGATATTATTTACCTATAAAAAATAGTTGTTAGGACTAATTTGTTTTCTTCTTTTAAAATATCTAATTTTTATACTATTGGTTTAACAGTAATTATATTTTTAAAATTTAGTAATAAGAAAAGAAAAAAGATAAGAATTTTTAAATAAAATGATCAACAATTTGAATTATTATAATAGCTAATACCTGCTGAGTACCTACCATGTACCAGGTACCATTCTAAGCAATTTATATGTATTAATTCATAAACACTTCACAATTATACTATATGATAGATACTATCATTTTCAGGGAAATTGAAATTAACAGAAATGAGATCTGACTCAATACTATAGGTTGTGAAAATTAAGAGTTTTTTTTTTAAATGACAACTTTTTAAATGAACTATATTATGATCAAACAACCATCAAACACACTAAGAAGAAACCATAGGGGGAATTACAATAAATAAAAGTTAACAGCTCTTACTTGATTAATTTCACTTTGGAGTAGTAATCCATGCTGTTCCTTTTCTTCTCTCTGTTGTTGTAGCTGTTTAAACTCTGCCTTAAGATGCTGGTACTTGGTCTCCACTTCTGATAATTCTTCTTTGAGCTTTTGAGTAGCCTCTCCCTTTTCACCTAGCTCTGCCTGTATTCTCTGCAGTGAGGTTTCAGATGCAGATAACCTTGACTGAAGCTGTTGACAATCTAGGTCTTTTTGATGAAGGCTTGCTTGTATATTCTTTTTACTCATACATTCTTCATTATGTTTCTCCTCTAACTGAGTGTAGTCCAGTTCTTTCTTCTGAAACTTTTCAGTCAAGTTCTGAAATAACAATTTAACAATTTTTTTCCTTTCCTAATATTTTTAGTTATTCTAATTATTCAAATAATCTTTAGAGCAATATCATTTCTTACTAAATGTTTTAGTAAATATTATAATATAAACAGTGAAAATATTTTCTTTTTTTTTTTTTTTTTTTTTTTTTTTGCTGTACGCGGGCCTCCCACTGTTGTGGCCTCTCCCGTTGCGGAGCACAGGCTCCGGACGCGCAGGCTCAGCAGCCATGGCTCACGGGCCCAGCCGCTCCGCGGCATGTGGGATCTTCCCCCACCGGGGCACGAACCCGTGTCCCCTGCATCGGCAGGCGGACTCTCAACCACTGCGCCGCCAGGGAAGCCCTAAACAGTGAAAATATTTAATCGAGAAGAATTAAACTGTTATATACTAACTTATGGTTTTATTATTGGTCTACTTGACTAAGCTCTATTAATATAATTTAAGAATTACCAACAAAATTTTGACATAAAATGAAAACACTAAAATCTACTAACTAGATTCTTCAGGCTATGCAACATATTTATAATCTCCCATTTGAGTTAAAAATTGAAACTACCCCTCTATTATCAAAAATTACTTTAAGTAACAATATGGCAATTCTGATTTTTGGCTTTGCAATTTCATAACTGGTAAGAGCTTTAGCAATAACAATACCATTTACTGCTCTAGTATGCCTGATTCTACTGATTCCTCATTTTTGCTCTTTTTTACAAACATCATTTTTAAGAGTCACAAGTTTAAGACTTACTCAAATTTCTTTCTAGGTGTGTAAAACAATGATCTTTTTTAAAAATATCACTTACCTGCCTTATATTTGTTATTTTACTCAATACTATCAAGTACAAAATATAAAAATGACACCTCCAATCAAAGATCTGGATCAACCAGCCTAATCAAATGTTAAAGCCTGGGCTCAGTGGAGTTTTTACTACTAATATTGAACATTTTTAG
The DNA here is from genome assembly GCF_008692025.1 of Phocoena sinus. NCBI lineage: Eukaryota > Metazoa > Chordata > Mammalia > Artiodactyla > Phocoenidae > Phocoena > Phocoena sinus. Next base: position 27,865,198 of record NC_045772.1, on the reverse strand, counting down.
TCAAGATATTTACACACAAGATATGGATCAGAATTTTGACTCAACTCTGTAAGAAAGATAGCCAGGAAAAGAAGCCACTATAAGCACCTGATGAGTCAATCATGGACATTTATTATACTCATTTTTATATACAGTGTGCTAGAAGGGGATACTACAGAAATAGTGGAGGGGAAACAAAACTTCTGGCCTTTAAACAGACTATAATCTAAATGAAACATTTAAAAACTTTTTTCTAAGTTAAAACATAATGCACAAACAGATTAATACAAAAGCTGTGTTAAATTTCTCAAGTGCACTATTTTTTTTTAAATGAAAAGAGCAAAGTCAGGTGGGGCTAACTAGTAAGTTAAAATCACCTGAAAGCAAAGTTTGAACTTGGTAAAGTAGTGAGAGGAGTTAAGGACAAGGTATATATACATGACTCATGCCATCTGCTCTATACAAAAAGACACAAAGGAACAGACAAACAAGTTGCAAGAGGGGACACAGGGGAGTAATAAATTTAGATAATAGAGTGGGAAAGGCAGCAGTAATGGTTCTTAAACACATGCCTGAGAAAAAGTTCATTAATGTAAATTACCAAGTAGAAATATACTATAGAAAAAGCAGTGTCAAAAAGATATAAGTATATGTCAGAAAGACAAAATGGGAGACAAAGTAAAAAGAGCACCCAGAAGTTTTCAGCAAAATTAGCAATTAGTTGTGTCTTGACTGACCAACAGACACAGAACAAAAGAGGTAGAGCCAAAAGACTGGAGAAAAAAATAACAATTTTGAGTCAAACTACTTGTTAGGAAAGTTCTCTTTTTATAAACACTTTTTTGTCTTACTCGTTAGTAACTCCACATCTTTCTTGACTTGATTTCATACTTTTTCTTTTAAGAAAATAATATTTATTTTAGAATTCATAAGCTAAATTAAGTCTATTCATTGATCATTATAAATGCCTTGCATCTTTTCAAAGAAAATTCTAAGTTACTAAATTTTATGAATGCAACCATGCTCACAAATACTTGGGTGGGATATAATTTTAAAACATGCTACAAAAATTAAGTCTAGTAGTGAGGTAGTAAGCCTTCCTCATAGGCTTACTCATAAAGTGCCCAAGTAATCCTACTAGTTCTATACATAAAGGATCCCTCAGACAGCTTTACTCTTTAAGAAGCAAAAATACATTACAACCATTCACTTTAAAATTCACTTATCCTAAAAAAATTAATCAAAATCTTCCTGCTTTATTGCACAGATGAGATAATTAAATTTTATTTAAAAGAACCTAAACCACTTTATTTTTAAATAACCTAATCCACTCACATTATATATTTTTTAGATGCAAAAGGTTTACTATATCTAGTATCACAAACTTTTTATCCTTATTATGGTCTTCTCATGGAATCTGAAGCAGAAAGTCTAGTGAATACATGGTTTTTGAAGACTGATTTTTTTTAAGTACAGTAGAATCCATTAAAGAAAACAGTAATTGCACTTTCACTTCTCCATATTAATCCTTACAACAAAAGATGAGATAGACATTATCATCCCCATTCTGTGGATGAAGAAGCTAAAGCTGAAAGAACCTGATATGACTTGGCCAGGTAGCAGAGTCACATATGATGATTCTAAGTCCAATAAAGTTTTCACAACACAATTCAGACACTCCGTGAGTCAATTCAGGCTTCCCAAAGCATACACTATTCAAGTTTAAATTATAAAATGAATGTTAAGCTTAACTCATAACATAATTATCATTTGAGTAAGCAAAATTCTTTCCTTCCGAATGTCCAGTCCTCTTTTGACTTCCTCACCAATTGTTCTTTCAACATATTTCCTTACAGAGACAATTTCCCTGTATTAGACTCTGTTATTCACTTGTTACTAGCCCAGGCAATGAGAAGAAATGCAAAAAGAATGGCATTTTTTATTGCTTGATAGCTTACAAAGTGGTTTCAAGGATCTCATCTCGTTTGTTCCTCAAAACAGCTTTGTGAGAAAGAACAAACTGAACTACTTGTACCTCTCCAACATCTTATATTTTGTGCTCTTACATGTCCCCATGCCTTCTGTATCTAGCTCTCAAAATGAAATGCCATTAACCCCTCTGCCATGTGACATGCTCCTAAGCATCCTTAAAGACTAAGCTAAAGGGACTTCCCTAGGGGCGCAGTGGTTAAGAATCCGCCTGCCAATGCAGGGGACATGGGTTCAATCCCTGGTCCAGGAAGCTCCCACATGCTGCGGAGCAGCTACGCCCGCGCCCGAGCGCCACAACTACTGAGATTGCACGCCAAGAGCCCGTGCCCCGCAATGAGAAGCCACCTCAATGAGAAGCCCGCGCACCGCAACGAAGAGCAGACCCCGCACACCACAACTAGAGAAAGCCCGCACACAGCAACAACGACCCAACACAGCCAAAAATTAATTAATTTAAAAAAAAAAAAAAAAAAAAACAAGACTAAGCTAAAAAGTTATGTCTTCAACAAGAGTCTTTCCTGATTTACTAGGCAATAAGTTAGGAAAACATCCACCTTGGTCTTGACTCAACTCTGTATCACAAAACTTACAGTAAATAAAAACACTAACAACGAACATTCACTGAGGTGCTTACTCTAAGCCAGGCAGTGGTCTAAGCACTTCAACATCTATTACTTTTTTTAATACTCATATCAATCCTAAGAGGCAAATAAGTATAACAGTACTTCTTAGCAGAAGAGGAAAGAGACTTTGAGAGGCTCTGGGTTACAGCCAGTCAGTTACAAAGCTGGCATTTAAACATGCCTTTCACCACTGTACTATGCTGTTCATCTCAATATACCACTTTGCAATACAGTGGTAATACACAGCAATACAACTACTTGCCGTATCTGGCTTCTGCTTTGGCCTATGAACATCTTAATACTGAGACTGTGGGAAAGCGGAGAGCAATGAAGGATGGAAAATGGGTAAGAGGTGAGACCCAAAAAATAACTCAGTCTCTTACAATGACCTATATTGGTTATATTAGTAGCTTTAAATAAGCATATGATTTTGTTCAGAATTTATATGGAAATAGTTAATTAAATTGAGCTGCAGAATTCTGTTTAAATGTCAGCATATGATTCTTATTAGAAACTAAAAAGGAAATTTCTTCAAGATTCCTGGCTTGTTTTTAAGTTTTCAAAGCCAGTGATTAAAAAACACTGGTTTAATGCTGAAAATCTTGACATTAACAAAAAAGTAACTATTTTTTCAATTCATTATATTTTATAATGTTATCTATCCACCTTGATGCTGCCTATGACCCACAAAAGCTGCCCAAGGCATTTCATTAATAGCCTTCAAAAGACCAGGCACAAGGGCTTCCCTGGTGGCGCAGTGGTTGAGAATCTGCCTGCCAGTGCAGGGGACACGGGTTCGAGCCCTGATCTGGGAAGATCCCACATGCCACGGAGCAACTAGGCCCGTGAGCCACAATTACTGAGCCTGCGCGTCTGGAGCTTGTGCTCCGCAACGAGAGGCCGCAACAGTGAGAGGCCCACACACCGCAAGGAGGAGTGGTCCCCGCTCACCACAACTAGAGAAAGCCCACACATCGAAACGAAGATCCAACACGGCCAAAAATAACTAAATAAAATAAATAAATAAAATTAAAAAAAAAAAAAGACCAGGCACAGAGATTTCCAAATTCATAACACTTGGATATCACCACTGTCAACAATCATGGTTTGCCAAGGACTTGGGTGAGGAGAGGTGGGGGAGCAAGGATAATAAAAAAAGGTAGATGCACATCTGTGCTTGCTCTAACCAGTGAAAAAAATCCTAAACAGGAAAACACTTCGAAAAAAATTTTGAAGTCTTACTTATGTAAAGATTATTAAGATTAGTAGAAAATACTATTATTCCCTAATCAAAAATATCCTAATTTTACCACACTAAACCGTCTTGAGTCCATGTATTATTCATAAAAAAAAACATAGTACTTCCTTTAATAGTGTGAATGTATATATGCATGTGTGAATATATATATATATATATACACACAATCTGTGCTTCATTATCCCTTATTAATAGTTTAATGCTTCAAAAATACAAAATAAATTACACTGATCATAAACATCCATTGTGTGTACACCTCTGGTAAATTTCCAAGAGGTAGAAGGTCAACTCTGAGCTCAAAGAAATTAAAAATCAAACTGAGGGACAAAGATAAAACTAGAGTATATGTGGAAGTTGTCTACATATAGCTTGACAGGAGGGAAAAAAATGGGGTAGGGAGACACAGAGGTTTTCATAAAACGTTAAAAAGATTAAATTTTAAAAACCAATCAGCACCAGGAGTATACGGAAAAATGGACAATGGTAAACTGGTATAATTACTCTGGGAAATAGTTTGGGATCATCTAGTAAATTTGATTATGTATATAGCCTATAACCCAGCAATTTCACATGAGACTACATAACAGAAATTCATACGCAAATGCATGAGATTTGTATGTGAATGTTCATAGCCGCAATATTTGAAATAGCAAGAAAAAAGAAAAACTGAAAAAATAGGAAGTATATTTGGGTCACTTCTGCTGCATACCAAATAATATAACTGTCATACAGAAGAACATTTATGTGATTGAATTATAAACTGAGCTAGTTGCTTTTTTCCATGAAAAACCATTTTTAAGAATGACAAACTATGACTATTCAGATTTGGGGAGGAAGAAAATCTGTCACTTCAAAGGACAGAACTGATAGTATTGGTTGCCAATGATAAAATTCAAGCTTCCAAATGAAGCTTAGAATTTTGGAAAACTTGTATCCACCACCATGACCTTGACACTTCCTCATACCTATAAAGTATTCTAAGATTGATGGTGATATTGACAAATGTGATTAGTTTTATATTGTACAATGAAATGTGTCAATATTTGGAAATAAAATCTGCATAACTCAGTGAACCAATATTTTCCACATGACTAATGCATAACGTTACAAAATCATGCACAGGAAAGACCCATGCAAAAGGCAAGACAGAGAAAAAAATTTTATTGTTACAAAGTACAAAAACTGCATGACTATGGTTTCAGATTCTACGCTGTAATTAACTTTTGAGAAACTATACTTTTGTTTCAGTATAATATCAAATAAAAATAGCTACAATTATCTGAAAAGACTATTAAGATAGTCCTCCCTTTTCCAACTACACATCTGTGAGACTAAATTTTCTTCACACGCTTCAAACATATCACAACAGATTAAATGTAAAAGCAGATATGAGAATTAATTAAGTCATTAAAGCAAAGCCAACAAATTCACCATACCTCTGAGTAAAAATATTTAATAACTTCCTACTCCTCTACCACCAAAAAAGTAAAGACATGGGGAAAAAAAGTATTGATACCAATACCTGCCCTATCCCAAAACTAAATATTATCTGTTGCTCATCTTTAAAGAACCAAGGCGGAAAATATTAACATTACAGAATAAGAACAAAGTTGGAGGTCTCATACTTTCTGATTTCAAAACTTACTGAAACATACAGTAGTCAAAACAATGTGGTACTGGCATAAAGAAAGACATATAGACCAACAGAGGAAGACTAGAGAGCCCAGAAATAAACACTCATATACATGGTCAAATGATTTTCAACAAGGGATCTAGGACCATTCAATAGGAAAAGGACAGTCCTTTCAACAAATGGTGCTGGGAAAACAATTTCCATATGCAAAAGAATGAAACTGGACCCTTACCTTACACTATAAAAAAATTAATTCAAAATGAGTCAAAGACCTAAAACTATAAAACTATTAGAAGAAAAGCTTCATGACGCTGAACTTAGCAATGATTTCTTGGATATGGCACCAAAAGCATAGCAACAAAAATAATTGATAAACTGAATTCTCTCAAATTTAAAACTTCTGTGCGTCAAAGGTGTGATACTGTAAAATATACATTTGGTCCTGGTTCCCATTTCTGGAACCAGGCTCCTAAAACCCCAGGAATTCCCTATGTGATAAGAGCAATAAAGATATCCTTTGCTATTTCTAACAAGCCCCTTTCAACCACCTATGAGTTTGTGTTAATGAGGTGATTTTTTAGAAAGCCCTAAGGATGGGGGTTGGTTGCCAGGGGAACCAACCTTGAAGAAAGGGTTAGAACTTTCAGTCCCACCCTGACCTCCAGGGAGGGAAGAGGGGCTAAAGGTTGAATTAATCACCAGTGGTCAATGATTTAATCAATCATGTCTGTGTAGGAAGGAAAGGGTTTTGAGAAACTCTGAGCTGGTGAACACATGGAGAGCACCCAGAGAAAGCATGGAAGCTTCAAACCCTTTCACACATATCTCGCCCTATGCATCTCCTCCATCTCACTGTTCTTATGTTATGGTCATCTATAATAAGCCAGTAATCTAGTAAGTAAAATGTCTTCCCAAATTTTGTGAATTACTCTAGCAAATTAATCACACCGGAGGCAGGGGATTGGGAACCTCCCATTTATATAGCCAGTTGGTCAGAAGTACAAGTAACAAGCTGGACTTTCAATTGGTGTGTGAATTGGGATGTGTGGCGGAGGTGGGGTTGGGGTGCTCAGGCAGCCCTGCAGGACTGCACCCTTCCTCTGTGGAATCCGATGCTAGCTCCAGGTAAGCAGTTTAAGAACTGAGCTAAACTGTAGGACACCCAGCTGGTGTTGAGAACTGTTAATATACGGAACATCCTCACATCTGATGTCAGAAGTGAAGGTGTAGTACAGTATTGAGAGTAGAGACACACAGGAGTGTTTTTCCTTTATAAAAAGATACAATCAACAGAGTGAAAAGGCAACCTAAGAGGAAATATTTGCAAATCATATATCTGATAAGGGGTTAATATCAAAAACATATAAAGAATTCCTACAACTCAACACAAAAACACAAACAATCCAAAGAAAATTACATAGCCAACAAGCATATGAAAAGATGCTCAACCTCCTAATCATTAGGGAAATGCAAATCAACCATGAGGAGATACCACCTTAACACTCAAAAAAAAGACAAATAAAAATCACAGAAAATAACAAATGTTGGCAAGGATGTGAAGAAACTGTTGAATCCCTGTGCACCGTTGATGGGAATTTAAAAGGATACAGCCACTATGGAAAACAGTATGGTGATTTCTTCAAAAAACTGAACATAGAATTACCAGTACAATCCAGCAATTCCAATTCTGGGTATCTACCCCCCCAAAAATGAAAGCAGGATCACAAATAGATATTTGTATACCCATGTTGAAAGCAGCACTACTGACAATAGAACTAGCCAAAAGGAAGCAACAGATGATAGATAATACAATATATACATACAATGTAATATAACCTTAAAAGGTAGGAACATGAATGAACCTTGAGGACATTATCCTGTGTGAAATAAGCCAAACACAACAAGACAAATACTGTATGATTACACTCATATGAGTTACTTAGAACAGTAAATTCATAGATATAGAAAGTAGAAGGGGTTTGGGGCAGGGGAGACAGTGAATGGGGAGTTGTTTAATGAGTGTTGAGTTTTAGTTTTTCAAGATGAAAAGACTTCTGAAATTAGTTGCATAACAATGTGAATGTAAATAACACTTAGAAAAAAACCACACAGAACAAGTCATACTGTACTGTGCCAATATGTAAATAACATACACAAGATTAAAGTTTAAGATCTATAAAATCAATTCACCATTATATGTAGTTTTTAAATTCTTACCTGATTTTTTTGTGTTAATTCATTAACTGAACTTTTAAGTTTTTGTAGTTCCTGCACATACACAGCAACTTCCTGGGGGCCTTTGGCAAGTTCACTCCTCAGCTGGTCTATTGTGGCCTAAAAGGAAAAAAAGAAAATTAGAGTAAACTAAAATGAAAAAGGAAATGAAAGCATCCAAAGGTTTTCAGATTACATACATTTTTGTCATCGTTGTTGAACTGAAATAACTCAGAAATTTCAACCTGATTCTTTATCTTACCAGCTCTACATCTTTTCTGGCTGAAAATTAATTTTTAAAATTTATCCAAAATATACAACTTCATTTATTTAATAATACATGAAATGAAAAGCTGACATCCTATTTTATGTGTCTGAAGTAAGCACCAAACTGCAAACTTGAATTTACTGGCTTTAAATTCTATACTTTAATCCTCCTGAATTTAAAAAGGATATGCAAGTTATGTCTATATTTCCTCCCAGTTTCTGTGCACAGCCTTTTTTTTTACTTCAAAATCATGTTAAATGCAACAACCAACATAGAAATACCTTTGAAAGTGGTGATTCATCTTTTGGACTGTAATGAAAAGTATTTGTCCAAAGAAGTTATCAAACAGAAGCTATATATAGTTTCATTAACCTGGATCACTCTATGACCATGAATAATAGCTGGGTATGAATTTGCTTTAATGCATTTAATATTGTTTAAATGAAAATTAATGTCTATTATGAAAACAATGGTTTAATCATTTAATAAATAAGGTAAGAGAAATAAGCAAAGAGCCTAGAAATACAAGCCTCCTATACATGAAAGCTTCAACCACTAGAGAGACTAAGTACTGCCTTTTAAGTATGGTTTCCTGCAAGTGATATTAACAGGAGAACTTTTTCATTTCTAATACTGCTTACTGGCTTTACTTTTTACATTCTTAACATTACAATTATTTTCATTGCCTATATTCTTCATCAGTAAATAAACTATAATATGAATACAATAAATTTCTTAATTTTTTAAAATGAACACATCGGCAATTACCTATACCATACATTACAAGTGAGTACTTTCATCTTCAAGGAAAAAATCTTAGAAGGCTACTAATTTATTGTGACAATAATGCCAAGTGATCTTTTGCTACTTCTTTTGGAAAGCCTTCCAGAATGTGTGGCCCTTTTTTTTGTTAAAGGATTCTCATTATAATAAAACCAAATCCACTGTGGATGAAGGGATAAGGATAATGGATGAAGGTATAAAGTTTTAGAAACAAACTAGTAAACAAGGTAACTGAACTGAATGATTAAGCACTTGGGCTTATTTTAATAACCATAAATTAATGAAACTAGTTTTTTGAGTGCTTTCCAAACTGGTTTAAAGTCAATAAAAAGAGGTTTCAAAAATGTTTTGGGGAATGACAGCATGTCTGAGATGTTTATGACCTGATTTTTTAAAGAAAACATGTATATAAAATATACTTCAAAGAAAATATTTAAATATTCATGTATTTTTAACTGTGTTCAAGTAAAAAGTGTATCCTAAACACTTTCTGTCTTGAACTGGTCATGTAACGTTGAAATGGATGTAAGTATTGGAAGTTTATTTCAATTTGCTATGTCTAACAACTTTGAACCTCAGAATCACTTTCCATCAGCAATATTATGGATGTTAATAAAAATATTAGGAACAATCCAGCTACTTTAAATTAGTATGTTTTAATCACGTAGTACAAATGCCTACTTATCACACAGGAAAATAAATTGTCATATTTAAATCCCTACTTCTAACTCTCTTTCAAAGGAATTACTAGAATATTTCACACATAACAAACAGAAATAAGTAACAGTGTATTAAAATGCAAATTTTGAGTATATTTCATTAAAATACCATGATTCCACATTAAAGTTTATAAGATACAGTTAGCCATGTGTAACATCTATCTAGTATCTATCTTGCTGATAAATGCCAACATATAAAAGGAACTAAACAAAGAAAATGTAAAGCAAATGTATCCAAAATTATTTTGTTATATCTTATACCTTTTAGATACAGTAACAAAAATAATTTTATAATGTATCCTTCGTACACTAAATATGTATATGCTTCTAAACTAGAATTTTTAAAAATATAAAAGCAAGCATTTAAAATTTTTCACTTTACTCAAGGGGGGAAAAAAGAAAGATGTGGGAAAAGTATACACCTAAAGGTACATTTTAGTTACGGGGAAGGGGAGGAACAGGAGTGAATTATAGGACACTTTCACTCTCTCTACTGCACATTATGAGTCGTTTTAACTTTTGACAGTGATCATATGTTTCTATTTAAAAAAAAATAAAGACTGAAGACAAAATTTCAAAGGAAATAAATACATTCACTATAGCAGTATCACTGGGTGAAATTCAAAAAGAAGGTTCTTCAAGTCACACAGACAGTCCTCACTAGTTAATAGGACAAGCTCATCTGTGGCTAGAAATCTTTAGCACTTGCACTTCCTGGGAATGCTGCTCCCATTTCTTCACCTTGCTTCTTGCTTACTTCATTCTTCTCCCATGTATCCTCTTTGAGGATACCTTCCCTGATCATTCTATCTAACATTGTCCCACGTTATTGCCAGCCCCACTACTGTCCATATCCTGTTTTGTTTTTCTATATAGCACTTAGCATTAACTGACTTTCTATCATGATTTGGTTTACTTATATATTTGGTTTCCACAAAGGAATATAAGCTTTATAAGAGCAGGCACTGTATCTTATTCACTGTTGTATTCCCCACATGTAAAATAGTTGCTGACACTCAGGCATTCAAAAACTACTCGCTAAAGGGATGAGTGATTCTATCTCCAAGAAGTTACTAGATATCTGTACACAAGGAAACAGTATATAAGACCCTATAAAATAGTTTGCATTTCCTTGAAGCCACGTTATTGAATTTAACATTGAATTTTTACTAAAAAATTTTAAATTACAAAATAATTAAGGAAAAATATTTCACGCAAACCTGCTAGTGCTTTAAGATTATAATTATTGTCCTAATATTCTACTAGTTTTAGTAAATAATCATTTTAAAGATGGTTAAAAATTTGCTTGATTAATAAAACAAAAATGAGCATATGTTTGAAGTTCTGAGATTGCCTTAAAACACAAAATTGCCATATGGTGCTATGGTGCTATTAAAAGTAGTACTAATATTAAAAGCCTTCCAAAAACACATTACCTCAAGTTTAAGCATCTCCATTAGAAAGCAGAAAAAAATAAAATAAAATGATGGATGAAAGGTGGAAGACAAGACTGACAAAAGTACACATTGAACATACAATAAAAAGTCCAAACACACCTCTAAATCTGATCTCTTATACTAGCTTACTTTTAAATGATACTTAAATGCTCTCTTTAGTAACTATGCATGAGTATAATCATACTTATTCCATCTCTTTATAACCTTATTAGCTTTAAAAATTGGGATTCCAATAAGTATATTTGGAATACAAATAAAATTCTTAAAAAATCATTTCCATTAAAGACAACACCAAATATAAGTTGATGACAGCTTTGATATGTTTAATAATGTAGATTTTAAGGAATAATCCTTTTATTAACCTTAATTTCTGATCTAAAGAAAAGCTAATTATTTTAAAAGTACTTTTAAATGCTTTAGAATGAGTTATTTTTCTATATGCCTTCTAAAATATCTAGATTTTTTAAATGTCAATGAATTCATAAGTTATATTTTTAATGAAAGGAATGGAACATATTTAACAATGTATAATACCAGATTGTATATCTTGAGCCTCAACTAGAAATACCAAACAAATCATTATATTTTTAGTTTCTTTAATTCCTTTGACTGTTTTGTTTCTGATTCCAATGTTTTAGGTTCAGTAAAGCAGTAATATATAAAATAGTTTTTTTCTATTAAGTTCAAGTTATATAATTCACTAACACACTTAACTGAGAATAAATAGAAATGAATTTTAATAAATTAATAAAATACATGCCAGTTTTCAAGGAGTAAGCAGAAGCTAAAAACAGTTATAAACAAATAAATGAGATGGAATATTTAGACAGTAATTTTTTTTCATGTGGAAATGGTATTAGACACAACTCAAAAGTATTTTAAGCTACACTCAATACAAATATACAATATGTCAAGATATAAAAAGTAATAAAAATAAGTATTAGATCAAGATTAATAGCACAAATTTACTTCTAAGGCAATCACCAGACCACCTAAAATGGGAAATAACATGATATAGAAAGAACACGAGTTTCAGACCAAACTTGAGTTCTAATTCAAGCTTCTTTATGTTCGGTGCATGACCTTGAACAAGTTATTTAACCTCATTGAGCCCAGATTCCTTAAATATAAAACAAACTTAATACTTAACTTACAGGGTTAAAAGAAATTTCTACATAAGCATTATCTGGATGGGATTTTACCTCATGAGACTTCTTTGATTCAGCCTCTCCTTGATTACACATTAGAAGCTTTTTATTGGCTTTGATAAATTCATGAACTCCCTGGAATTATCTGAAAATTTGTGGTACTATGTGTCATTGGGCTACAAAGATCACTTTTGGGAAATCTGCACCTGAAGTTCATAAACTTTAAAGTCTGAAATATTAAGCATCATAAAGCCTCACACGCCTATGCATGTTGTACGCATAAACTTTCACCATTCCTCCACTAATAAGATATAGGAGGAACTAAAATAAAGGATGACATGGGTTATCTATAATATTTATACTCCATAGCTCATTAATAAGTTACTAATTATGAATAGAGTGGCTTTTAGATCACCAGCTGAAAAACTCTAAGAAAGAGATGCAAGTTGAAATGTCACTATAACAACTTTTTAAACTGAAAACATGAAAAACAGAGGTCCACATAATATATGGGAGCTTAAGAACTACACATAGTACTAGTTATAACAAAATACCTCCTATGATACAGTAGGAAGGACAAAGGCATTTTTAAGCAAATATATTTACTACACATCCTAGAGTCTGTCACATGCTGACATAATTATATAAGGGATTTACAGGCCAAAGTCATGCAAGAAATAGTACAAGAAACTGAGAATGTTTATCCTGGAAAAGAAAAAAACTCAGAGTAAATATGAACAGTCTTCAAATATTTCATGTGGGAAAGAACAGTTTACTATGTTTAATTCCTGAAAACTGGAACCAGTGCATGTAAATTATAGGGAAACAAATGCCAACTCAATGGAATGGCTGACTTAGGAAGAAATATGCACCCCCTACACCACCTACCAAGAGTTGTAGATCACTTATCAGAGATGCTATAAAGGGAATTCCTGGATGGAGTGTTAGACTAGATGATTTTTATGACTTCTTTCAACCACAAAATTAAATAACTGATAAATGAAAAAGAAGTCGAATAGAAAATAAGTCTTAAATACTTTTTCTAAACAACATTGGTTATACAAATGAAGACAATGAAATCATACTTCCTTTACCCCTACCAAATTGAAATAAACTTAATTACTACTTACTGACTAGTCTGGAGCAAATTTAACTTTAAATATAATTTCTATACAATATACATCATTTATTAAACAGAATAATACTCTTGTATGCAAACATTCTTCTCTAAGGCTCTAGCTTCATAGAGCAAATATTAAAAATATTGACTATCAGACCATATTGACTATATACAAATATTACTCAGACCAGATGAAAGAAAGGCAAATACTGCTTGATAGGTTCACTCAGAAAAATTCTGGCTTCACTCAAGAGTGCACACTAAACAAGTTAACATAAATCTCATTTAAGTGCACTAAACTTCATTACCTGTGAGTGAGCATGTTCTGCTTGTAACTTTTTGCATTCATCTTTGAGTTTTTCAGATTCTCTCTCACGTTCCAAGGTCATGTTGTCCATTAGCGTTTGAACTTGTACCAGTTCTTTCTTAAGCACAGCAACATCTTCTATTCCAGGTCTCTGAAGCTGTGAAACAACACATTTTAATAAAAAATCACAGTGAAACTAAAATAACACACTTTTTTTTTTTTCTTTTTTTTGTGGTATGCAGGCCTCTCACTGCTGTGGCCTCTCCCGCTGCGGAGCAGACACGCAGGCTCAGCGGCCATGGCTCACGGGCCCAGCCACTCCGCGGCACGTGGGACCTTCCCGGACCGGGTCACGAACCCATGTCCCCTGCATCGGCAGGCGGACTCTCAACCACTGCACCACCAGGGAAGGCCAACACACATTTTTAAAATAGTTTTACTACTAAGAAATCAAAATAAACAATCTTTAATATCAATTACTAGATTCCAAACATCAAACACTGATGTCTTCCCCCAACCACCCTCTCCTTTTCCCGCTCTATCTTATACTTGATAGTATTACCACTCAAGGTACAAAATCACAAATTCACAATTATCCTTAGCACTTTAATTGCTTTCCTTTCCTTCACAAAGTATACCCACTGGTGATAACAATCACTTGATAAATGCTAAATTCCTTCATTTTTTTTATCCTAGGAAACTGGTCAATAACATGAAGAAGGAACAGGTATAAGCATAATTTGGGTTTGTTGCAGGTTGAATACAGTTGATTCATTTATTCATATATTTCTTGAGTGCTAAATAAAGGACAGAAAGGAGGCAAGGACAGATCCAAAGTTGTTAAGCCTGGGGAGAGTGATGAAAATATATGGTACCAATGACAGAAATACAGTTACAGAGGAAACAGGATGACTTGATTTTATACTTGTTGAATTTGAAATGAAAGCTAGAAATGCAATCAGAAGTACCCGAAAAGTATAAATTTATACAACTAAAGTTCAAGGGATGGTAAGATCAGAGATGCAAATATGGAAACTACTAAAAAAGACACGATATTAAGACAGAAACAAAAAAAATGTTAAAGTCATAAATTATGTGTCATAAAATTCCATTTTTACTTTAAAAATCATATAAAGTATATACATTTACGTGGTAAAACAAAAGGGAATTTTTTTCTTTCCTCCATTCTACTCAAGCTGTACTTCCAAAAATGTTTCATCAGTGTATACATTTACTTTTTCAATTTCAAATAAGGTACATTCTAATAAATGGCTTCTAAATTACCAGTTCAGTCTTTAGATCTTGAATTATAGTTGCTCCTTTGTTTAATTCTTCTGTTAGATAGGTCACTTTTTGTTCAGCAGCTTCTCGAAGACTCCTTTCTTCATCATATTTTGACTTTATATCTAATTAAGGATAGTTACACAAATGACATGACATTAACTCTAGGGAAGAACAGTTCTATAAATTCTTGTACATTCCAGTATATATCTATATATCACTCTAATTCAAATTCACATTCCTTTAATAACCATAAATATATACAATAAAATTATACTTCTGATTACATTAAATGATAAACTATTTTTTTTTACTTTTTGAATTTTATTTTTATTTATTTATACAGAAGGTTCTTATTAGTCATCAATTTTATACAAATCAGTGTATACGTATCAATCCCAATCGCCCAATTCATCCCACCACCACCCCCAACCCCCGCCGCTTTCCCCGCTTGATGTCCATACGTTTGTTCTCTACATCTTTGTCTCAATTTCTGCCCTGCAAACCGGTTCATCAGTACCATTTTTCTAGGTTCCAAATACATGCATTAATATACGATATTTATTTTTCTCTTTCTGACTTACTTCACTCTATATGACAGTCTCTAGATCCATCCATGTCTCAACAAATGACCCAATTTCATTCCTTTTTATGGCTGAGTAATATTCCATTGTATATATGTACCAAAACTTCTTTATCCATTCGTCTGTCAATCAGCATTTAGGATGCTTCCATGACCTGGCTATTGTAAACAGTGCTGCAATGGACATTGGGGTGCATGTGTCTTTTTGAATTGTGGTTTTCTCAGGGTATATGCCCAGTAGTGGAATTGCTGGATCATACGGTAATTCTATTATTAGTTTTTTAAGGAGCCTCCATACTGTTCTCCATAGTGGCTGTATCAGTTTACATTCCCACCAATAGTGCAAGAGGGTTCCCTTTTCTCCACACCGTCTCCAGCATCAGTTGTTTGTAGATTTTCTGATGATGCCCATTCTAACTGGTGTAAGGTGATACCTCATTGCAGTTTTGATTTGCATTTCTCTAATAATTAGTGATGTTGAGCAGCTTTTTATGTGCTTCTTGGCCATCTGTATGTCTTCTTTGGAGAAATGTTCATTTAGGTCTTCTGCCCATTTTTGGATTGGGTTGTTTGTTTAATATTGAGCTGCATGAGCTTGTTTATATGTTTTGGAGATTAATCCTTTGTCCGTTGATTCGTTGGCAAATATTTTCTCCCATTCTGAGGGTTGTCTTTTCGTCTTGTTTATGGTTTCCTTTGCTGTACAAAAGCTTTGAAGTTTCATTAGGTCCCATTTGTTTATTTTTGTTTTTATTTCCATTACTCTAGGAGGTGGATCAAAAAGATCTTGCTGTGATTTATGTCAAAGAGTGTCCTTCCTATGTTTTCCTCTAAGAGTTTTATAGTGTGCAGTCTTACGTTTAGGTCTCTAATCCATCTTGAGTTTATTTTTGTGTATGGTGTTAGGGAGTGTTCTAATTTCATTCTTTTACAGGTAGCTGTCCAGTTTTCCCATCACCACTTGTTGAAGAGACTGTCTTTTCTCCATTGTATATACTTGCCTCCTTTGTCATGTATTAGTTGACCATAGGAGCGTGGGTTTATCTCTGGACTTTCTATCTTGTTCCATTGATCTATGTTTCTGTTTTTGTGCCAGTACCATATTGCCTTGATTACGGTACCTTTGCAGTATAGTCTGAAGTCAGGGAGTCTGATTCCTCCAGCTCCGTTTTTTTCCCTCAAGACTGCTTTGGCTATTCGCGGTCTTTTGTGACTCCATACAAATTTTAAGATGATTTGTTCTAGTTAAGTAAAAAATGCCATTGGTAATTCAACAGGGATTGCTTTGAATATGTAGATTGCTTTGGGTAGTATAGTCATTTTCACAATATTGATTCTTCCAATCCAAGTACATGGTATATCTCTCCATCTGTTGGTATCATCTTTATTTCATCAGTGTCTTATAGTTTTCTGCATACAGGTCTTTTGTCTCCCTAGGTAGGTTTATTCCTAGGTATTTTATTCTTTTTGCTGCAATGGTAAACGGGAGTGTTTCCTTAATTTCTCTTTCAGATCATCATTAGCGTATAGGAATGCAAGAGATTTCTGTGCATTAATTTCGTACTTGCAACTTTACCAAATTCAATGATGAGCTCTAGTAGTTTTCTGCTGGCATCTTTAGGATTCTCTATGTATGGTATCATGTCATCTGCAAAGAGTGACAGTTTTACTTCTTCTTTTCCAATTTGTATTCATTTTATTTCTTTACTTCTCTGATTGCCGTGGCTAGGACTTCCAACACTATGTTGAATAATAGTGGTGAGCGTGGACATCACTGTCTTGTTCCTGATCCTAGAGGAAATGCTTTCAGTTTTTCACCACTGAGAGCAATGTTGGCTGTGGGTCTGTCATATATGGTTTTTATTATGTTGAGGTAGGTTCCCTCTATGCCCACTTTCTGGAGAGTTTTTATCATAAATGGGTGTTGAATTTTCTCAAAAGCTTTTTCTGTATCTATTGAGACGATCATATGGTTTATATTCTTCAATTTGCTGATATGGTGTATCACATTGATTGATTTGCGTATATTGAAGAATCCTTGCATCCCTGGGATAAATCCCACTGGATCATGGTGTATGATCCTTTTAATGTGTTGCTAGATTCTGTTTGCTAGTATTTTGTTGAGGATTTTTGCATCTATATTCATCAGTGATATTGGTCTGTAATTTTTTTTGTAGTATTTTTGTCTGGTGTTGGTATCAGGGTGATGGTGGCCTCATAGAATGAGTTTGGGAGTGTTCCTTCCTCTGCAATTTTTTGGAAGAGTTTGAGAAAGATGAGTGTTAGCTCTTCTCTAAATGTTTGATAGAATTCACCTGTGAAGCCATCTGGTCCTGGACTTCTGTTGGAAGATTTTTAATCACAGTTTCAATTTCATTACTTGTGATTGGTCTATCCATATTTTCTATTTCTTCCTGGTTCAGTCTTGGAAGGTTATACCTTTCTAAGAATTTGTGCATTTCTTCCAGGTTGTCCACTTTTTTGGCATAGAGTTGCTGTTAGTAGTCTCTTAGGATACTTTGTATTTCTGCAGTGTCTGTTGTAACTTCTCCTTTTTCATTTCTAATTTTATTGATTTGAATCTTCTCCCTCTTTTTCTTCATGAGTTATCAATTTTGTTTATCTTCTCAAAGAACCAGCTTTTAGTTTTATTGATCTTTGCTATTGTTTTGTTTCTATTTCACTTATTTCTGCTCTGATCTTTAGGATTTCTTTCCTTCTGCTAACTTTGGGTTTTGTTTGTTCTTCTTTCTCTAGTTCCTTTAGGTGTAAGGTTAGATTGTTTGAGATTTTTCTTGTTTCTTGAGGTAGGCTTGTATTGCTATAAACTTCCCTCTTAAAATTGCTTTTGCTGCAACCCATAGGTTTTGTATCATGGTGTTTTCATTGTCATTTGTCTCTAGGTATTTTTTGATTTCCTCTTTGATTTCTTCAGTGATCTCTTGGTTATTTAGTAACGTAGTGTTTAGCCTCCATGTGTTTGTGTTTTTTATGTTTTTCCCCTGTAATTCATTTCTACTCTCATAGTGTTGTGGTCAGAAAAGATGCTTGATATGATTTCAATTTTCTTAAATTTACTGAGGCTTGATTTGTGACCCAAGATGTGATCTATCCTGGAGAACGTTCTGTGCGCACTTGAGAAGAAAGTGTCATCTTCTGTTTTTGGATGGAATGTCCTATAAATATCAATTAAATCTATCTGGTCTATTGTGTCATTTAAAGCTTGTGTTTTCTTATTTATTTTCATTTTGGATGATCTGTCCATTGGTGTAAGTGAGGTGCTAAAATCCCCCACTATTACTGTGTTACTGTCGATTTCCTCTTTTACAGCTGTTAGCAGTTGCCTTATGTATTGAGGTGCTCTTATGTTGGGTGCATATATATTTATATTTGTTATATCTCCTTCTTGGATTGATCCCTTGATCATTATGTAGTGTCCTTCCTTGTCTCTTGTATCATTCTTTATTTTAAAGTCTATTTTATCTGACATGAGTATTGCTACTCCAGCTTTCTTTTCATTTCCATTTGCATGGAATACCTTTTTCCATCCCCTCACTTTCAGTCTGTATGTGCCCCTAGGTCTGAAGTGGGTCTCTTGTAGACAGCATATAGATGGGTCTTCTTTTTGTATCCATTCAGCGAGCCTGTGTCTTTTGGTTGGAGCATTTAATCCATTCATGTTTAAGGTAATTATCGATATGTATGTTCCTATTACCATTTTCTTAATTGTTATGGGTTTGTTTTTGTAGGTCCTTTTCTTCTCTTGTGTTTCCCACTTAGAGAAGTTCCTTTAGCATTTGTTGTAGAGATGGTTTGGTGGTGCTGAATTCTCTTAGCTTTTTCTTGTCTGTAAAGCTTTTTATTTCTCCATCGAAACTGAATGAGATCCTTGCCCAGTAGAGTAATCTTGGTTGTAGGTTCTTCCCTTTCATCACTTAAAAGTATATCATGCCACTCCCTTCTGGCTTGTAGAGTCTCTGCTGAGAAATCAGCTGTTAACCTTATGGGAGCTTCCTTGTATGTTATTTGTCATTTTTCCCTTTTGGCTTTCAATAATTTTTCTTTGTCTTTAAATTTTTGCCAATTTGATTACTATGTGTCTCAGTGTGTTTCTCCTTGGGTTTACCCTGTATGGAACTCGCTGTGCTTCCTGGACTTGGGTGGCTATTTCCTTTCTCATGTTAGGTTAGTTTTCAACTATAATCTCTGCAAATATTTTCTCTGGTCCTTTCTCTCTCTCTTCTCCTTCTGGGACCCTTATAATGCAAATGTTGTTGTGTTTAATGTCGTCCCAGAGGTCTCTTAGGCTGTCTTCATTTCTTTTCATTCCTTTTTCCTTATTCTGTTCTGCAGCAGTGAATTCCACCATTCTGTCTTCCAGGTCACTTATCCGTTTTTCTGCCTCAGTTATTCTGCTATCGATTCCTTCTAGTGTAGTTTTCATTTCAGTTATCATATTGTTCATCTCTGTTTGTTTGTTCTTTAATTCTTCTAGATCTTTGTTAAACATTTCTTGCATCTTCTTGATCTTTGCCTCCATTCTTTTTCAGAGGTCCTGGATCATCTTCACTATCATTATTCTGAATTCTTTTTCTGGAAGGTTGCCTATCTTCACTTCATTTAGTTGTTTTTCTGGGGTTTTATCTTGTTCCTTCATCTGGTACATAGCCCTCTGCCTTTTCATCTTGTCTAACTTTCTGTGAATGTGGTTTTTGTTCCACAGGCTGCATGACTGTAGTTCTTCTTGCTTCTGCTGTCTGCCCTCTGGTGTTAAATGATAAACTTTAAATGATCAAATGTCTTTGTCTACATAAATTCCACACAGCGATAAATTACTAATTAGCATTTTAACGTATACTTAATCACATACAATATATTACCTAAAAGCATGTATATGTAGTTAAAAAATTATATGCAATTGTCAGCATAACCAAATGTTAAATGTGTACTATATTACTTAACTTGTTCAAAATGTTAGTTGTTAATCTTTAAGCATACCCCAAAAGAAAATTCATCTTCTCTAAAATTCAAGAAGAATTTTACAGAGAAAATCAGTCCTTTGAAAGGAGGTGGTGGGAAAACAAACAAAATAACTTATATAGCAACTCTATTATCATTAAATGCCAGTAATCACCACCACAATCTATAACAAATGCTTTATCACACTAAAATACAATGTTTATTTCTAGGATATACAATGGCAAAATTGTAATGAGACTGATATATTGGCTAAATAATTCTGATTTAATTTACCTGCAATTTCAGTGGCAAGTTGGGCTGCTTTCTGTTCAAATAAGTCTTTCATTTGCTTAATATTAAAATTTTCTGTTTGGGCTTCTTCTAACTGCTGTTCCAGAGACTGTAGTTCTACAAAAAAGTACAGTAATTATTCAAATACAATGTGAATTACATTTCCTAAATTGTTATTACTTATAATCACTGTAGAAGTTAAAGACAATCAACATGTGTCTACTAGCCAATTACTAGTAGAGTACCTTCACATTTTAAGAATTAAGCATAGGGCTTCCCTGGTTAAGAATCCACCTGTCAATGAAGGGGACACGGGTTGGAGCCCTGGTCCAGGAAGATCCCACATGCCTCGGAGCAAGTAAGCACGTGCGCCACAACTACGGAGTCTGCGCTCTAGAGCCCGCTAGCCACAACTACCGAGCCCACGTGCCACAAATACTGAAGTCTGCGCACCTAGAGCCGCTGCTCCGCAACAAGAGAAGCCACTGCGATAAGAAGCCCGCACATCGCAACAAAGAGTAGCCCCAGCTCGCCGCAACTAGAGAAAGCCGGCATGCAGCAACAAAGACCCAATGCAGCCAAAAATAAAATAAATTTATTTTTTAAAATAAGAGAATTAAGCATAGCCAATTCATTTAAGGCTCAAGTCATAGTTTACAAACATGTAAAACAAATGAAAGGAATATTTAGCAATCATACCCAAATAATTTATAAGTATTTGTTTAAGGATCATTGTGACTTCACATTTCTCAGTTATTTTCCTATATCTGTCAACTGACCAAAAAGAAATATATCCTGCACCTCTGATGAAATATGTAACAATGTGAAATGAAATTAGAACTGTTTTAAGAACAATCAAGGTCTTAAATAAAGTAATCAATTAAAATATGCAGTCAACTCCTACTACTTCATTCTCATAAAGAAAAGGGATTTTAGAGGGACATTAAATACAATAGCTAATCTCAAAATATAATTTTGATTATTCATTGCGCATTCCTCCAGTTAAAGTCCATTACCAAGATGCTAGTTTCACCATTTTTTTATTTCAAGAGAAAAAACTGCATCGCTCTTTAATACAGATCTAAATTTTCATTAACCACCATATTAATGTAATATTTCAGAAGTTTCTTTCTAACTTCAGAATATAATAAACTAAAACAGGACTAAGATTTTATTAACTGATTAAGTTACAAAGTTCACAGGTAATAGATACTCTCAGCCTAGAATATGACTGTTGTCTTCACTGTTTTAAAGCCAGAAAGTATAATCACAAAATAAAATCATGTAGCAAGCATCACAGAAAAAGAAAGAAGAAAGGATGAGAAAGAAGAAAAAGAAAAATGAAAAAATAACAGCTTCAAGTAAAGTTACCTGCTGATGAATCAGTCACTAATCCATCAGGTTTAGACTCCTCAATGAAAACAAAAAACATAAACAAATACATTAAAAGGAAAAGACAATACTGTTACAATTGCCAATGTGAAAAAAATCTCTGAAATCCACATTCTGTCAGGTAAGTAGCAAGATTTTGATGAAAATCAAATCTTGGCCTGCTCACATTCTTCTAGATCTCTAAGGTATGACTAGGCGGTCTGGAATAATGATGTAACTGTAGCTCACTGATTCTAAGAATTATTTTATGTTAACATATATTAAATTTTTATGAGTCTTGCCAAGATGGCATCTTAAATTCCATAAACACAGTAATAAGTAACATAAACTATCACAATTATAAAAATAGATTCTAAAGCAAACACTTAAGTTAGCAGACAAGATTCAATCCTATAATAGTCAAAATTTTTCATAAGCTGAAATATGCCATGAAACTAACACTACTAAAAATTGGCTTTAAAAACATAAATTTTTAATTCCAGATTATAAATTATCTTTAAAGGAGCCGAAATAAAGAATGTATTCCGTAAGGTTTAATTTATCCCATGCATTAGGAATAAAATAATATACCACCTAGTCATTATTCCCATATTCTAAAGAATTACATATATCTGAAAAAGTTTCATAAGGTATCTCACAGTACATCTGACTTTTTATTTTCCTATACATTGGATTTAGACATACTGATTGCTAATAATCATCAGTAATTAAAATACATTTTCCCCCAAAGGTAAATTTCTTATCAAGGCAATTGCACTGTGGGAATGTATTTAATTTATTATAAATGTAAAATAGCCATATCAAATATAGTAAACAATTTCCTCTGTGTTTACAGGTGTGGAAAATAATACAGCTCATGTTTGAATGATTGTTAATGGCATCTATGTAAGACACACATAAGTGAACTATAAGTATTTTGGATTACTAAAAACCTCTTTAATGCGTCCTCAATTATAGAAGCTGAGCAGTAATAAGACTGATATCTTTTTTATCCATTTATTTGTTTTTTTCCTAGTCTAAATCACAATTTTTGGTGAAAAGACAAAAAGACCAACTGGGAGTCATAATGTGCTAAGATAATGTGCACAGGGATCACTAATTACTTTATAAAAGTATTAGAGCTATTGTTAAAGGGTGTCAGTTTTATTCTTATAAATGAAAACTATATATGTATTTGGTAAAATTCATTATTCTATGATTCTTTATGTAAGTTTAGTATAAAAGTCAAAGTAATTTTAGTATAAAAATCATAATTGGTTAAGACATTGTTTAGAAAATACATTAAGCTATAAAGAACATATATATATAAAGAATCTAAGATATCAAGTGAAATCCCTCAAAATAACCACTTTTGATACCACAATGATTTTCTTGTTCTTTTCGCTATATATTATTTTTATGTAAAGTTGTATAGTATATATGTGCCTGTGTGTGTACAAAGACACAAATGTTTTTAACCTCATTAATACATCAGTTTTCCCAAGTTTTCAAACAATCTCCACTAATGTAAACTGTAAGCAGCTACTAATAGTTCTGTCCTTACTAACAGACATTTTAGTGATTTCTAATTTGTCACAAACACAAATGCTTTGAAGAGCTTCACTACTGTTTGAACCTATATTTCTTAACCATTTAGGTATATTGTCAGAAAATAAGAATAATGTTTTAAACAATCCATAGGTAAATGATTCTTAATGGAGCACCTTTAAGGAGTTACATCTGACCTTCCCACATATTAGTTATATTGGTTTGCATTCATTAGTACTACAAAGGATATACATGTAGGCTAATATACAGAGAAACAAATTAGGAAGTTATTCATATCAGGCCACCTGTTTACAAAAAAGTATTATGCTTAATTTTCAACAATGAAAATAAACAACTAATAACACACTTCAAGTATTTAAAAGCAATTACTTGCTGCTGCAGCCCTTGAAATTTTTCTAATTCTTTCTTTAATTCTTCTGAGTACCATTTTTCCTCCTAAGAGAAGAAAACAGTTTTTAATTAGTAAATTGTAAAAGATTTTATTTACCTGAAACACTGAAAATAAACAAGTATAATCATTTTTAGTCTTACCTTAAGTGAAGCCTGTAGGTCTTGGACCTCTTGTCTGAGTAGTGTTATGTCATCTCTAAACATAAGTTGAAAAAAAAGGAATTAATAGTTAATGTTCTTTAACAAATCATGGCCAGTGACTGCATATTAGTATTCTAATTTTCTCAGGTCTTAAAAAAATACTATAGATTTTATGTATAGTGGCATACATATATATATAAAATCCTTGGGAAAATAATTTTATTCCTAAAGCACATTGTCTATAAATGGAAGAACATTTTCTCATGAAAATGATAAAACTGACTGTCAAGAACCTGAGCCCAAAGCAAAATATCTCCCATTAATTTACCAGCAATAAGCATCAACAGCTTCCTATTGCAGTAGTGTAAAATCTAAACTCATGAACAAGGACTATAAAATCTGCACAATCTACTCCCTGCCTTACCACTCTCACCCTCATTACTTTAGCTCTAACAATTCTGGCTTCTTTCTGTTTCTTGAGTCTGAAATGCTCTTTCCTGTCAAAACTTCACATTCTGTTCACTTCACCTAATTCTCTGTCAGTCTGACAAAGAATGGTGAGCAGACACTTCAAGGACCTAATGCAGGAAAAACATTCCATGAGAAAACACATTTAGGATTATTCTTGTGGATATGAGGAACATATCTTCCCCTGTTGGATTATAAATAGCAGAAAAAGGGACTCTCCTTCCTCCATGCCACTCCAATGGCTGCCACGGTAGAAGACACAAAACTGAACTGAGCTGATTGGGAATACTCAAGTTAACTGATTCTAGTACAAAGGGAACAGAACAGGATCAGTTCTAATGTTTCAGAAGACCAAGTCCACAGCAGCACAAGCATTATCAGAAAGTAAAAGATAATGGGACATACTGGTGCAAGAATTATTCTCTAGGATGGGAGTGGGGGTAGAGAACAAATAACAGAGTCAGCTTCATCTGTGAAACATGGTTAATAATAGAAAAAGAAGGAAATTGCCAACAAAGAAAAATGTGAAAGATGCAGAAATAAGTCCTCTACCTTTGGTAGCCATTCATATGTAAAGAATTACTTCATTATTCAACAGAACTTGTCTATGCCAGACTCTCAAGTTGTTCAGTTTAATGGGGCAAGTATAAACATGGAAAGAAGAGTAACAGACCATCAGTTCTATGATAAAAATAAAAACAGAGACATAGGAACTTCCCTGGTAGTGCAATGGTTAAGAATCCACCTGCCAATGCAGGGAACACGGGTTCGATCCCTGGTACGGGAAGATCCCACATGCCGTGGAGCAACGAAGCCCGTGCTCCACAACTACTGACCCTTGCTCTAAAGCCCACGAGCCACAACTACTGAGCCCACATGACACAACTACCGAAGCCCGAGCGCCTACAGCCCATGCTCCACAACAAGAGAAGCCACCGCAATGAGAAGCCCGCACACCACAACAAAGAGTAGCCACCACTCGCCGCAACTAGAGAAAGCCCACACACAGAAACAAAAACCCAATGCAGCCAAAAATAAATCAATTAATTTTTTTTAAAAACAGAGGCATAAAGATAGTGATCACTTCTACTTACAAGCACTTCATGATGGAGATAAACTTTGAGGTGATGTCTTTAATCTCTGAATACAAAAGTAAAACTGGATAATAGATTCCTGTTTCTTTTGTTGACTCTTAAAATTTGTCTTTTTATGACACTTTCATTAGTTTTCTTTACTTCGTGTGTGTGTGTCTCCCCTCCCCTCCCTCTCTCCCATGTGGCCCTATGAACTTACCCAATTTGTAGAAACCACCTGCCAACTTAGTCTTAATATAAGAAGAACACAGGGAACACTTAGTTTTAATATGTGTATAGAAAAGTGTATATATGTTTTAAGTTTTCCCTACTCTTTATTAATCTTCCAACTCTATGTATAAACTAAAACGATGAAGAGAGGAATTAATAACAATATTCTTGAAAGGCTAATACTAAATTGAATGAAATTGCGAGGAAGATAAAGGAAGATAATTCCAATTCAACTTCTAATTGGGTGGGCTCAGTTACTCCAATTAATCTTTTAAAAAGTGCCACTTAACAAATTTTTGAAGCAATTTGCCTAGCAAAGAAAATCTTTTGAAACGTGTAATATATCAAAGCAATCTAGGATATTTACAAAAGAAAATTAGGAAACATCAATCAAAATTTTAAAGGGAAACTTTATCCAAAAATTCCATTTCTAGAAATTTATCTTCCAGATATATTCAAACGTGCAAATGTTATGTCCACAAGGACATATACCACAACATTTATAATTACAAAACACTGGAAATGGCCTAAATGCTATGAACAGGAGAATGATAAAATTCCATGCAGTCATTAAGAAGAACGAGATAGCTTTACCTGCATTGATATGAAACAATCCATAAGATACACAGAGAAACAAAAGGTACAGGACAATGTAGAACTTCTCTTTTATGTAATTACATACATTTATATATTTCTTTATATATACACAGATATAAGCATATGTGTATACATGCATACACTATCTCTGTAAATATACACAAGAAACTGATGATAAGTAAGAGGCTAGGGGGAAAGGGTGGCAAGGAGTCAATTTATACCACATAATTTTTTTTTTTTTTTTTTTAACATCTTTATTGGGGTATAATTGCTTTACAATGGTGTGTTAGTTTCTGCTTTATAACAAAGTGAATCAGCTATACATATACATATGTTCCCATACGTCTTCCCTCTTGCGTCTCCCTCCCTCCCACTCTCCCCATCCCACCCTTCCAGGCTGTCACAAAGCACCGAGCCAATATCCCTGTGCCTTGCGGCTGCTTCCCCCCAGCTATCTACCTTACTACGTTTGTTAGTGTGTATATGTCCATGACTCTCTCTCGCCCTGTCAAAACTCACCCCTCCCCCTCCCCATACCCTCAAGTCCGTTCTCCAGTAGGTCTGCGTCTTTATTCCTATCTTACCCCTAGGTTCTTCATGACATTTTTTTCCCTTAAATTCCATATATATGTGTTAGCATACGGTATTTGTCTTTTTCTTTCTGACTTACTTCACTCTGTATGACAGACTCTAGGTCTATCCATCTCATTACAAATAGCTCAATTTCATTTCTTTTTAAGGCTGAGTAATATTCCATTGTGTATATGTGCCACATCTTCTTTATCCATTCATCCGATGATGGGCGCTTAGGTTGTTTCCATGTCCTGGCTATTGTAAATAGAGCTGCAATGAACATTTTGGTACATGACTCTTTTTGAATTTTGGTTTTCTCAGGGTATATGCCAAGTATATACCACATAATTTTTTGAACCATTTGAATTTTGTATTCTGCATATGCTATCCACACAACTAATTTTAAAATCTGGACCCAAGAAAACTAACGCATCACGTTTCATATATATGATTGATGTTGATGGAATTCTCAGTTTGTCATACGTTAACTGTAGAGCTTTAAAACAAAAAGGTTTCATGACCCACCTAAGTCACGTGGGCTTTGATCTAGAAAACATATCTTGCCCATAGTCACATGCGACCCAATATGTTATAGAAGGGCAGGATGTAATTTTAAGAAATTGGAGAGGTACAGGAAGATGGGAAGAACACATATAGTAACAAATAAACCTGGAAAAGTATACACTGACTACTCCATAACCAATGAGAAACTAGTGCAAGTTAATATTCAGAATAAAGCAATCAAATTTCCATTTTAAGAATACTAGTCTGGGGCGTCCCTGCTAGCACAGTGGTTAAGAATCCACCTGCCAATGCAGGGGACATGGGTTCGAGCACTAGTCCGGGAAGATCCTACATGCCGTGGAGCAACTAAGCCCATGTGCCACAACTACTGAGCCTGCGCTCTAGACCCCG
Organism: Phocoena sinus; assembly: GCF_008692025.1. Taxonomy (NCBI): domain Eukaryota; kingdom Metazoa; phylum Chordata; class Mammalia; order Artiodactyla; family Phocoenidae; genus Phocoena; species Phocoena sinus. The sequence continues at coordinate 27,837,255 of NC_045772.1, read as the reverse complement.
TGAGCCACAACTACTGAGACTGCATGCCACAACTACTGAAGCCCATGCGCCTAGAGTCCGCGCTCCACAACAAGAGAAGCCACTGCAATGAGAAGCCCGCGCACCAAAATGAAGAGTAGCCCCTGCTCACTGAAACTAGAGAACGCCCACATGCAGCAACGAAGACCCAACACAGCCAAAAATAAAATAAATAAATTTATTTTTTTAAAAAAGAAAAAGAATACTAGTCTGGCAGCAACATGGAGAGTTAAGTAGAGAGGTACAAGAGGTACAAGACATAGGGAGAGAGCCAACTATAAATACTGAAAAATATTTTTGAGTGAGAGATGATGAATCCTAAACTAAGCCGTAGCAGGGAAGATAAAAGGGGCTTCCCTGGTGGTGCAGTGGTTGAGAGTCCGCCTGCCGATGCGGGGGACACAGGTTTGTGACCCGGTCTGGGAGGATCCCACATGCTGCGGAGCGGCTGGGCCCGTGAGCCATGGCCGCTGAGGCTGCGCGTCCGGAGCCTGTGCTCCGCAACGGGAGAGGCCACAACAGTGAGAGACCCGCGTACCGCAAAAGAAAAAAAAAAAGTTATAAGAGCTGTTAAGGAGATAGAATTAACTAAACTTTGTGACAGATCAAATAGGGGAGGGTAAGTGTGTAAAAATGAGCATATCCAATTTTCTGGCTTTAGTAACTTGGTGGAAAGATAATGTTGCCATTAACCAGAAGATGTAACAGTAGGTAAGGAAAAGATTTAGAAGGAAATATAATGAACCCTGTTTTCAAATGTCAACAGGGAGATGTTCCTTTGGAACATCTAAGAGAAGATACCTAGTAGGCAACTTGGGAGTAATTCTAGGTTGGAGATGTAGTTTAGGAGGAAGTCATGGATATGGATATTACCCCAAGTACATTATATAGAGGAAGGGAGTACATTAAACAGATCAAGAAAGAATTATCACAATGATGTGCTGTCTCAGAAGAGTAGAAGGAAAGAGAGCCAGAAGAACCAAATTGTGCAGAGATTGTAATAAATAGTCTACAAAGATGGCTGCCATCAAGTTCTTCCCTTCGTATACACAGAAGCCACTCCTCCACTGAAAGATAGAGCTTACTTCTTGGCCTCTTCAATCTAAGCTGGCCCTCAGATTCCTGAGCACTCCTGTAGCTACTATGACCAATAAAATATGGCAGAAGTGACACTCTGAAACTTTTGAAGCCAGGCCTTAAGATAACTGGCAGCTTCTGTTTCTTTCCTCTTGTAATGCTCTTTATTAGAACCCAACTGCTGGCCTGCAAGTCCAAGCAGCTGCATAGAGAGGCCTACATGAAGGAGAACTGAGTCCCCTAATATACTGCCCCAGCTGAGCTGACGGCCAGCATCCAGCATCATCTCCCAGCCATGAATGTGAGGTCATTTTGGACCTTCTGGCCTTCCCAGCACTCAACTCTACATAACTTAAAGCAGAACCATCCAGTCAAATCAAAGAATCATGAGAAGTAATACAGAGTTACAGTTTTAAACCACTAGGTTTGGAGTGGACTATTACACAGTTATAGATAACCAAAACAGAAGTCAAGTAAAATAAAAACTGAAAATAATCCAGATTTTTTTTTTACCGTTGACCTTTGAAGAAGTATTTTCAGGAGAATCGTAGGGCAAAAACCAGGTTTTAGTGAGCTAAACATTGGAAGAAAAGTTAAGAAGCAAGAACACAGGTAGACTATGGATCTTTTTATGTTGAAAGTTCATGTATTGGGCACTAATTCACAGCTGAGAAAGCAACTCTGTTAAACTGACACTAAATATATAAACATTTATATATAAGTATATATTTTATATCTATCTCCTAACAAATGACAAAAGAACAGTACCCAAAATTATTGACTCATATATTAAAATCCTAAAGAGCACTAATAGTCATTTGTAAAAGGGAAGATTCATATTTCCCAAAAGCTCTGGTTTTCCCACATATTTTAATAAATTAAAACAACCATATTTTATAGTTCTACATATCTATCAACCAAAATGTGGTCATAATACTTTTCCTTAATGTGGTGTCCTTTATGCTATAGCATATTAACCAAGTAAGAGGCTTTTTTTTTTAAAGAAAAACATGAAAAACAATTTTTTACAAGTAGAATAAAATCAAGTTTTCTTCCTTAGTGGGAATATAAGACAAGAGTCCTTACCAGTAGAAGAAGAAAAGCAAAGTCATACTGTTGAATGCTGTTCTAATTAATTATATTTTAGTTTAATTCTTAAAATGGTCAGGCAAAATTGTCAAGAAGTAGAATGTGTTATGTGTGCTTGCTGTTATATTGGTGATTACAAAAAAAATGTTTTTTTAATAATTATTCAATTTAATTCTTTGCTAAATTCATTATTTTAACAACTTACTGTAAAATCTTCTAAACAAAGCATATCGTTCTTTATTAAGCAGAATTGCTAAATAAAATTTAACCTTTTAAAAAATCACAATCTTTATTAAAAATATAAACCAGTGAACCATATTGTAGATGCTGGTATAGATAGTTTTTGGTCAAGGATAGGATTGGTTATAACAATAAAAGATGAAGGCTATGCTAAAAGAAAATAGATTTAAATTAAATAATATAAAAACACTACTCTTTTCGAAAACTAAGTATTCTTGATAAAACAATGATATCACATGCATTCACTACATTACACTTCAAAACTATTATACTGTACCGCTTCAGAGCCAGAGCTTCTCCTCCATGACTCGAATCATTACCAGCATCGTGGACTGCCTCATAGTGTTTGAAAAGTTCATCAGCGGATCCAAGAGATTTCATACACTGCGGACATATGAAACCCTACAGAAAGAGGTAGAAAAAGGTTTCAAAATAGTATTTAGTATTGCAAAATAACCATTTGTATGTTATTAAATACAGTCATATGTATTATTCATACCAACAGGTAAATTGTAATTTACAGCGTTAAGCCCAAATTCTGGTATTGTGCAAAGGCACATCACTGCCTATCCTGGTTGCAGTTTACAAAACGTTTTTTAAAACCCTTACAACCATCTTTTAGGTTGAATAAATTAGTGGCTAGAGTATAGAATTCTAATCTAAGAAGTTAGCTCTAATCTAGAAGTCTAGTTGAGAAGACTTGCCATCATATCCTCCATCTCTCTAGATATCTCCCTCAGTAAAACAATATCTGCTCCACTCTACTGCACAGGAATAACCAAAATATTAAGAACATGAAGCACTCTGATCATTGAGAAAAAAGGTAATATAAATAACTCATAATTACCACAGAGTATCTACGATGGTTGAGAAGTATTTTCATCAATAAATTCCTTGCTAACTTAAGATTAACACTATAAAAGCTTAAAATTAATATATAGTCCCATAAAATATTAAAAACTTATAAATAATCCCAGAATCATTATATAGTTATGGCATACAAGGTCCTGCAGGTATAGTCCCCCAATGACCTACCCAATCTGATCTCTGGACATTCCTTACTCTATATAACATGCTTCAACTATACTGAAGCACCTATGTTTCCCTGAACACACCACAGTATCTCACATTTTTATGCCTTTGCATCTATTGCTTTTTTCCTCCAGCATTCTCATCATCAGTTTGTCAAGTTTCTACATCCACTATAATGCACAACGCAATGAAGCTTTTAATCTATGTTTCCCTAATGGCTAGTGCAGTATTTTGAACATACCATATACTTTCTACAGAGTGTACTTATTTAATGAAATATGAATGAACCTGGCGGGCAGAATTTGGCAAAAAAACAGAAGAGCTTTAAGAGCTTGCAGATTATAAAACCTTCCAAAGGATAGACTGAGCTAAGTAATAAGTACTCCAGACACATAAAAACTAAGAATAAACAAATAACTTCTGCTCCTTTGTTGGGTGCTATACAAATAACATACCTTCACATCATTTATGCACATCATATGGCAGAATCAAGGCTCAATGAACATAACATTACCAGACAATGGTATAACAGAAGTATTGATATATATAAAGAACTATAGGAACACAAGAGGAATATCCAGGTCTGCCTGCAGCAGCAGTTAATGCTTTCCAAAAACTAAACACACACACACACACACACACACACACACACACACACACACACACATTATGTATATGTGTATATACATATATGTAGACATATGTCTATATGAGACACTGGAATTAGGTACTGAATAGGAATTTACTTGTCAGAAATAAAGGCATTCTAAGCACATGGAGGAGCATGAACAAAGATAAAGGGAAAAGGTATGAAACAGTCATGCTGCATTTGGGAAACAGAGGTATGTTCTGATCACAGAGCCAGAGTGAAGGGCAGGGGCACTACAGGTGAATGAATGCAATGATCTCTTATGAAACTCCTAAAGTAAGCAAAGACAGTAGTACTGAGGATGCGCCTTTGGACATCAGAATAATGCCATTAGGATCCAGATATGTGATGCTCAGCACTGTCTTCTGAATGAATGAATGCCCCCAGCCTGTGTTTTAATGTACTTGGTATTATCTTTTTTCAAAGCCATCTATTATCTACCATCATATTTCATAATGGCTCTATATTAAGCTCTATTTGGTATTCTTATAACTTCTGCCCAGTAACTGCTGTACCACACTAGTTAACATGCTTTTAGTGCAACAGCACATAAACCCCTATAATATTTAGCTTGTCATTTCTCTTTCGTGTCTCAGCTTCTGCTAGTAACTAGAAGGCAAATTACAGTGCTCCTCAGGAAATCCACATCCCAATTATGCTATTTAATCTTCAAAACTTTGGCTTTTTGACCACTGTCTTTACTTCCAGGTTTTGGCTCGAGATACCCAAGGATGCCAAAAAGCTAACGATCCCATTAGGGTATGCCATACTTTCTTAAAGCTTCTAAACATTACCAGGTTAATACTCCAGAAACAACTGATTCATCCCTAAAGAGAAATTTTAGAAATTCAGTAATACATATTTAGAAATATTCCACCTAAGTAAATTTTCCACGTGATTAGAGCTTGCATGTTTAAATAAAACTTCAATTTTGGGACATTTCTGATGAAAATAATTCTAAAATACATATATGCACTTCCTCACCTACTTAAACAGATGATATTAAACCTTTGCTTAATGTCCCAGAAGCATAAATATTAATCACTGAATGGGTGTCTTCCACTCTATTAATTCTGGCAAGTCTCTAATTCCTGTACCCACATTCTATAGTTTTTCTTACACCCTGTTTTGTCTTTCAACAATCATTTCTAAAAATTATTCCTATGCTATTTCTAGCAGCACTTGCCTGATATGGATAGGAAAGACAGATTAAGGGAAAAAAAGTTTATTAAACCACATCACTCATTTAAAATAAAAGTAAAGGGACTTCCCTGGTGGTCCAGTGGTTAAGAATCCACCTTCCAATGCAGGGGATGCGGTTCGATCCCTGGGCAGGGAACACATGCCATGGAGCAACTAAGCCTGCATGCCACAACTACAGAGCTCATGCGCTCTGGAGCCTGCGCGCCACAACTACTGAGCCTGCAAGCTGCAGCGAAAGACCCCGCATGCCGCGTGCCGCAACTAAGACCCAACGCGGCCAAAAATAAAAATAAATATTTTTTTTTTAAAAAAAGTAAAATACGCTCAGAATGAATATCTGAGGGATGTCCCATGAATAGAGTACATGACCTTTAGTTCATGGGCTTTGTGATACTAATTCTGGATATTAAGAGACTCCTCTATTTTTCTAAACTATCTTCAAGGGAATTAAGGTTGCTAGATAGATAACTTACAAACAGTAAAACAGCAAAAAATAATACACCAAAATAGCCAGCTACACTTTCTCCCTTAATCATTCCAAATATCTCACCTACTCTCTCCCTCTCCCTCTCTCTCTCCCTCTCTCTCTCCTCTCTCTCCCTCTCTCTCTCCTCTCTCTCCCTCTCTCTCTCCCTCTCTCTCTCTCTCTCTCTCACATACACACACACACACACACACACACACACACACACACACACACACACACACATAGTGTTGACTTAAGATTAAATTCCTTACTGTTAGTTTTCAGTTATCTGTAATCCTTTCTCAGATCCACCATAGCTAAGAACTCAGGTTAACTTGATACTTATGATACCCTATTGTACCAAGTGTCCTTTCAGTTAAAAGGAAAGTTCTTATTTAAGTGACAGGTAGGTAAGATAGTCACTTTTGATTTTGGCTAACCCATAAAGAAAAGTTGACCCATACGTTCTGTAAGAAAAACAACTGGTAAAATGCTAAGCAGAGTTCCAAGAATCTTTTATGCCTCTATCTTTGCTCACACTACCTCCGTAGTTTAACTGGTGTCCTATTTGCACTCATTTCCCCACCACCCTAGAGAATGTCTGGTTTAATTGTTCCCCTCTTCAAGTTCTGCAGTTCCCCTCAAGCTGAATCAGACATTGTACTCTTTTTGCAAATATCTATCAGAAAAACTTCCTGGCATAGATACCATATCTTATTTACCTTTTTATCTCCTGTACCTACCAAAATACCTGGCACATAAGAGGTACTCTATTAATGTTAAATAAGTGAAAGTTTGGTCAGATCGTTTTCTTATACATCATTAACTCATAGGAAAGAGTAAGTCTGATTTTTTTTGTCTTTCATGGTAAAAAAAGTTTCATTCTTTTAAAAGATTTGTAAAACAATTTTTTAAAAAGCTATGTCTCCCTTTGTTTTTAGAATACTGTAGTAATTTTCAAAGAAAGGAGATATATCATCTGAGAAATTTTTTCCAGATTAAAAATGGGCAACACTTCCCCTCACTCGCTCCCACTCCCAGCCTTCTGTATACACCAGCCTCACACACTACAGAGAACATTTGGGTGACCCATGATTAATAACAGGTGTATGTCATTCTGTCACTTCCAACAGGTCTGGGGAATCAAAACAAAGACTGAAACAGTGGTAGATCCAGATTCTAATGCTGTATATTTTTCCAAATAAAGACAGTAACAGTTGACATGCAAAGTCCTCTTTCTATGTAAGAGTAAAGCATCTTAACCTAAAGCATTTTAAAACATTCATTAATAAAACATTAACTACATAATAAAGATATAACTTACAAATGTTGAAATAAAAAACATTCACTTTATATTTCAAATTTCATGGCAAATTTTATGCAAAAATATAAACTTAAACTTTTATATATGTTTACAGATTCACAAAAAGACTGCTGCAAACAGTAAGAACAGCCAACTTCCCAAGAGCCTCTTTTCCTTATTAAACCTTCTTAGAGCATGCATAATTAAAGCAATCCACATTCCCCTATAGCAGAAAAAGTTAAGCAACACTGAGGCAAGGAAAAACAAAGCTATTTTGAGCAACCCAAAACCAAGCTGCTAAAACAAAATATTCAGGACCCACAGTAACACTGGAGTCATTAAGAAGAAGTTCCTGTCCTCTTGTCTCATTTTCAGCGTGCACTTTCTGGTAATGCTCCGACAAATCAATAGCAGTTATACATCTTTTCATACATAATGGGCAGATGAAACCCTGTGAAATAACAACTTTTAGGAGGATATATACAAAAAGTTATTTATGAAACAAAATAGAAACAATGAAAATAGACATAACAGGAAAATAATAGTATATTTCTTTTTAGTATATGGAAGAGAAATTTTCAAGTAGTAACTGTACAAAAGGTGAAAGACCTATCCAAATTAGGACTCTGAAATTAGTTTCCATCCTTATGCTATAGATTCCCATTGGTCAATTTTATTGAGTAACCAGTTGCTTTAGTCGGAATATCACTATTCTTTTTGTTTATGATACTTTGTCCTTACTTATCAAGAGCTAGTATTGGCAAGGCAGCTTTTATTTTAGATCAAGAAACGACTGGCAGTTTTAACAAATACTTTTATGTAGATGATGTTCTCAACAAAAAAGTTGTTATAATGAAAGCAATTTTTAGTCTTCACCATATTCCACTAGCCTAAGATCCCATTCTTGCCCATACCCATAATTCCCAGTAGGTTACCCTTCCTTCTAATTTTATGAGCCAAATAAAATCATTTTAAAACAATCTCCCAAATTCCCCATACCTAACAATATATGTATTTTAAAATGTGGGCTGTTACACTGATCTATGGTTTGGGGTTTTGTCAGATAGGAACAGTAAAAGGATAAGAGAATAAAGGAGTTCAGAGTATCAGGGAGAAAGTAAATTAAATGAAGACAGTGGTGAAGGACAATAGGTTACAAAGGTTATAACGTCATGAGTTTTGGTGTCAGAAATAGATGTGGGTTTGAGTCTCAACCAATACTGACTATATGACTTTAAAAAATTCACTTTACCCTGCTAAATGTCAGTTTCCTCATCTATAAAATGGGACTAATATTAGCACCTATTTGTCTAGAGTTATTGTGCAGTGTATAAAATGCTTAGTACAGTGCCTGAGACATTATAAGTGCTCAACAAGTATTAACTGTCATTAGATGTATGGTTAGAGAGTAAAGGAAACGAAGCGAAGAAAGGATGACAGACTAGAAGAAAAAATAAAAATTAAAAATCTAAAATAATCAGCAAGGCCAAAGAAGGTAAGTAGTGAGACTATGAAAGTTTTTGAGAGGATAGTCAGTTGAGGTAAGGAACACAGAGATATGATTTTAACATGTCAGGTAAAATTATTCTGCCTGATAAGAAGATGGAAGGTACTGCCACGGGCTTGAGTAGTTAGAAAAGAAAAGTAATAAAGATCATTGGCACTGATAATATTAAGAACTGGGAGGCTAAGATGTTCCTTGATGTACGTTAGGATCGTAGCAAGGAAGAGGAAGACTACAAACAAGGTTCCAAAGTAAGAGGCAAGACAGGGTAGCAGTTAAGAGCTAGTCTTGGGCTTGAATCCTGGATTCACACCACTCTTAGTAGCTTATATTACCTTCAATTTCCTCATCTGTTAAATGAGGTAACAGTAACACCTACTCCATATGGGGGAGGGGGTCTCGTGAGAATTAAATAATACATACTAAATCCTCATCACAGCATCTGATACGAAGAAAACATTCAATAAATGTTAGCTACCATTAATATCATTAATATCATTGTTCCTCTTGTTAACAACCCTTTAAAGAGATTAGCCAGGGGATGAAAGTGAGGAACGTGAATTCACTTATTTTTTCTTTTTACTGATGAAAGGGTTGTCTTCCAGGCAATCACAGGACCAAGTATTAAAACTACAGAATAATAGGGCTTCCCTGGTGGCGCAGTGGTTGAGAGTCCGCCTGCCAAAGCAGGGGACACGGGTTCGTGCCCCTGTCCGGGAAGATCCCACATGCCGTGGAGCGGCTGGGCCCGTGAGTCATGGCTGCTGAGCCTGCGTATCCGGAGCCTGTGCTCCGCAACGGGAGAGACCACAACAGTGAGAGGCCCGCATACTGCAAAAAAAAAAAAAAAAAAAAAAAAAAACAACTACAGAATAATATTTTTTATTAATGTACTGTTGCATTGTTTTTTACCACAATATCTTTATGCTGCCTGCCTCTTTACTCATTTCTTCACTTTAAGTTTCCACATATCATCATTCAGTCATACGTTCAAAAAGTATTGGGACTTCCCCGCTGGTCCAGTCAGTAAGACTCCGCGCTCCCATTGCAGGGGGCCCAAGTTCAATCCCTGGTCAGGGAACTAGATCCCGCACGTATGCCACAACTCAGAAGTCCACATACTGCAACTAAAGATCCTGCATGCCACAACTAAGACGAAGGAAGGAAGGGAAGGAGGGAGGGAGGGAGGGAGGGAGGGAGGGAGGGAGGGAGGGAGGGAGGGAGGGAGGGAGGGAGGAAGGAAGGAAGGAAGGAAGGAAGGAAGGAAGGAAGGAAGGAAGGAAGAATTTTTTTAAAAAGTATTTACTAAGTGTGATTACTATGTCATTATGCTATGTTGTTGAGAATGCAATGGTAAAATAAAGCAAAGACCCCATCCTCAATAAGCTTGCATGCTTCTTGAAACAGCTATAAAAGAAAATACCCCACTAATCAGAAAATCCTACTAGAACTACCTTCAAAATGTGTTTAGAACCTCAGGGCCTCCACAACTGCCCTGATCCAAGCCACCCTCATGGTGTACATGGATCACTGTAAAAGCCTTCTAACAGTCTCTCTGCTTCTATCCTTACCCCATTAACAGCTTTATTTTCCACACAGCAGCTAGAGTGATCCTACAAAAATATAGATAAATTTTGTCCTTTCCCTGATCCAAACTCTCCAATGACTTCCTATCTCACCAAGAGTAAAACACTAAAGTCTGTACAAAAGCCTATAAGGCCCTACATGAGGTGGGCCTGATTACCTCAATAACCTAACGTCCCCCCATTCACTGTGCTGGAGCCACACTAGCCTCCTGGATGCTTTTTCAATATGCCAGGCATGCTCCCACCTCAGAGACTTGTTCCACATGCCTGCAACATGCTTGCTCCAGAAATCAACATGATTTCTCACTTCATTCAGTTCTTTCTGAGCTACCCCCTCCTCAGAGGCAACTTCAGGAGTTGTGGCATGTGAGCCCACATGCCACAACTACTGAAGCCCACACGCCTAGAGCCTGCGCTCAAGAGAAGCCACTGCAATGAGAAGCCCCCGCACCACAACTAGAGAAAGTCCGTGTGCAGCAACAAAGACCCAACACAGCCAAAAATTAAATAAATTAATTAAAAATAAATTCCACCAGCATAAAGATTTTTTACTATTTCACTCAGTGCCATACCTCCAGCATCCAAAACAGTGTCTGGTGACAATAAATATTTGATAGATAAATGAATCTCAGACTAATAATCATTACCAAAAGGAGAGGGAATTCTTTTCCACAGAAGCATGTGGAAGAAGCATCTATCCAACATGTGAGTCAGGAAAGTTTATTGGAAAAATTATCTGTGATGAGACTTGAAGGATAATCAGATGTTAACCAAGAAAAAAGAAACAGCAAAACTAAGTAAGGCACAGAGATCAGCATATACAAAAGTTCAAAGGTAAGAAAAAACTTGGCACACCTTAAAATCAGTTCATTATGCCTGGATCAAAGAACATAAAAAAATATAACCACATATATAAGGTCAATTGATTTCTCACAAAAGTGAAAATTTAATTCATTGGGAAAAGGTAACATTTCCAGCAAATGGTACTGCAACAAGCATATGGAAAAATGTGGTTTCCATATTCACATGGAAAAAATGAACCTCAACTGCTATCTCATCATACCTTATACAATAATTTAAAATAAATCATAGATTTAAATGTACATACTAAAATGATTTTTTAATTTTTTTAATCCTTCCGTCTTTTTTATAAATTGAAGTATAGTGGATGTACAATATATGTAAGTTACAGTTTACAATATAGTGATTCACAATTTTTAAAGGTTATATTCCATTTATAGTTACTATAAAATATTGGCTATGTTCTCTGTGTTGCTTGTAGCTTGATTTATATGCTTGTAGCTTGATTTTTTGTTTTTTTTTTTAATCAGAAGCAAGCACAGGAGGAAGTTTTGCAACCCTGCGGTAGGCAAAAAACTTTGTAGTACCCAAAAAGCAAAAATCATAAAAGAAAAGGCTGACAAATTGTACTTCACCAAAATTTAAAACTTCTTCTCTTTGAAAGACAACATTAACAAAATGAAAAGTAAGCCACAGACTGAGAAAAAATATACACATCATATATTTCTGATTGTGGTGTAAGGGCTAAAATTAAGGCCCAATACTTTGTGTTGCCTTGACAACTGGTGAAACAGGGAGGGCTTCAAAAGGCCTAACTGCAAGTTCCCCTCCCCACTCTGCTCTCACAGATAAGGAGTTCTAGCCAAACAGCCCTCCTCTTCACAGGCAGCAAGCACAGGGCCTGTTTATCCCTGAGAAGGTTCTCTGCCAGCCCCTGGAATTATTCAAGCAAGCCAATCACATCTCCTTTAGAAACCAGGGGGCACCTTACTTTCCTGATCTACAATGCCTGCCTCTGAACAACACCTGGTTGTTCATTTTGTTCCCAAGTGCAATCCTCATGTGGCCCTGCATGGCACACCGTGTCCTCCATCTCTGGGCTGTGAGTATATGTGACTAATAAACTGCTGTTGATCTCATTTGTCTAATTATGTGTTTAGCTATTCCCATAAGCCTAGGACAGGAATCCTTCCCTCACTAATCAGATGAATAGGAGGCAATCAAAACATTGACAAAGGATAAAGAACTCTTATAATACCTTAATATAAAGATAAATACTCCAATTTTCAAAATGGTTAGATTTCCAGTTCCAGACAAAATGGAACAGATATACTTCTCTATTCTTCCTGCTAAGTACAGCTGAAATCCAGAGGCTTTATATATAAAACAAAACAAAAAGAAAACTCTGAAAGGTAAAGAGAAGAAGGCAGACCAGCTGAGGATCTCAGGAGCCAAGGACTGAGAGAGTGGTGAGTACTCTGGGTTTTCTTTTCGTCTCATATATTCTGGACTGGCTGCTGGAGAAGCCAGCTACCTGGAAACTTCAGTGGACACCTACCAAAAAAGCTCCAAGAAAAGTCTGCTCTCCCTAGCCAAATGACTAGGAAAATGAAGACCTGATTTGGTAATATGCTGGTCATTAGTGCGTTTCAGTGGGTACTAAGGATGGAAGCCAGATTAGAAATGGATAAAGAGTGAACAAAGAATTTGCTTATGCAATGCAATATACTAAATAGTCTGCACAACTGTCCTGATGAGAACAAATGATATGATATCACTTATTACATTATGTATTATACAGATTATATATTTGTTACAGACTGAATGTCTATGTACCCTCAAAATTCATATGTTGAAATCTTAACCTCCAATGTGGTGGGGCCTTTGGGAGATGATTAAGTCATGAGGGTGGAGCCCTAATGAATGGGATTGGTACCTTTATATAATAAAAGAGACCCCAGAGAGCTCTCTTGCCCCTTCTGCCATGTGAGGACAGCCATCTATAAACCAGAAAGGAAGCCCCCACCAGACACAGAATCCGCCAAATCCTTGATGTTGAACATCCCAGCCTCCAGAACTGTGAGAAATAAATGTTTGCTGTTTAAGCCTCTCAGTGCTTTTGTTATAACAGCCTATAACTGACTAAAATACTATTATATATATATTATTATACATAATAATATACAAAATATGATATGAGCACTAAAGCAAGGTACTGCTTTATTTCTGACCATTTTTTAAAAATCCTGGAGACCATGATATTTCAAATTCCCATTTAGATGGATGCTAAGGGCACAATGTTAAAACCTAGAATTTGTTCAAAGTGGGAAGCCAACATCAGGGTAAAAGGGAAGATTAAGCGAGAAAAAGAGAAATTGAGAGAGGTGGGGAGAGATATCAACTGAGACCTTAACAAGTCAATACCTTAACACTGGGCATATGGAAAAAACAATACCCCCTGAGAATTCATAATCACCAATAGCCCTCAATTAGGTTAGAAATTTACACTAGTGGGTAATGTGCAAAATTTCAAGTACCGAACTTAATTTAAGGGAGTCCCAGGTTAGTGGCACCTCTAGAGCAGTATTTGTATGCTGAAGGGAATAATCTGTGGCATAGGTAAAAACCAAAGTTGCATGAGGGAGAGCTGATAAGATGAGAATGGAAGAGAGAATGGAATCCAGAGCACAAGGGAAAGGACTGAAATCTGATAGGAAAAGAGACCTGTCTTCCGTGTACTAAAGTAATAAAGAGAATACAGGTGCAAGTATAGTTTTAGGGACAAAATGAGAACATTCATCTTTTCTCAATGGTATAGAAGGTGACGGTGAGAAGGCGGGACTAAGGTAAGACACATGGAAAGTTTGAGGACAAAGAAGAGAGTACAACTATCACAGAGAGTAGAAAAGGGAGCCTAATAAGAAAATATAGCAGGATTATCAGGCACTGCTCATTTACCCACTGGAGATTTTTTTGTTGTTTTTGGTCTGAATGAGGTCAACAATTACTACTAAATTCCTCTCCAGGGTTACAACCTAGTTCTCTGAGCTCATCATATCATAAATACAGTTTGGAATGTTTTCCTTAAAGATATTTCCTTAAACTTGCTCTTAATAAAGTTCAACTGATACTGTTCTTCTCACTCTCACAGTCTTGTTCGATCTTGTTATGGTTAACATACATATACATGAAGACAGATGGTCAAAAAGAGACAAAACAGAGAAATGAATGGATAGAGAAATACCCAGAAACATACACATAATAGACTCACCAACCAAGAGATGGGAAAGAATAGGGAAAAGGGGACTGGGTAGCTGGGCCGAGAAAGGGGCAATTGACAAAAACTGTCAGAGCAGAAATGTGAGTGTGTTGATCTCTTAGGGGCAGTGTTATCGGTGGTTTTTATGTTCTCTTACCTTATCTCCTTTTTCTATAATGAGTATATATTATTTGTTAAAAATAATGATAGTAATGTAGCAATTTCTAAGGCTGACCTCAAAAAATTTGAGTTTTTTTTAGACTTACTTTCTCCATTAATTTTTAATAAGCTATCAAACATAGAAGTTCTTACAAAGTCATAAATGAAGACAACAAATAATGTATAAATGTTATAGTTCATCTAATTTTTCATTAGCTTAGTCGTTCATGGCAGTACAAACACATAAGTAGATACTAATTAACTGGTAATTCTTTACAAACAGATTTTAAATCTTCATTAAGTTGAGATGACTTTAACATTAAAGATAAATTGTCAATATTATTTTTCAGTCTTAATATACACTTTCGCAGTCTCACAACTAAGCACTATTATCTATCTACAAGTGAGATTCAAATATTGCATTCCAATTTGTAAGAAAGATTTATGAGACCTTTCCCTACAAAAGTTAAAATTATCAATTGTTACTCCATATATTTGCGATTTTTCCTTAAATAATATTTTCCTTAAATAAAACAATATTTATTGCCAAATTATTATTTTCATACCTCTGAAGAGCTTTCATTATTGACATCCACTGTGTTTATAGGAGCTGATGATGAATCTAAATCAGAACCTTGAGAGCCAACTCTCCCAGGAGTCTGAAACACAAGCAGAAAGGGGGAAAAAAAAGTAAATATCAACAATATATTCATAAACTATTTAATAACCTAAACAGTAATCAGGGCTAGCCTTACACATAAAGGTCGATGTCCTCTCAAACAGCACTAGAAGCTATCCTTTATTAAAGACTGACTGGACCTAATACTGTATCAAGATCTCTATCTGCCTTCTCTCAGCTTTAGTCTTTTTAAATTAATAAAAAGTTTACTTTTATATATAGTGCTTTATCATCTTCACCTCACTTTTACAGAATATCTTATTTAATCATAAAGACATCTCTGCAAGAGACAGGTAAAATGTTATATCCATAGATGAGAAAACAAATTCAAAGCAGCTAAGGGACTTCTCAAGATTCTACTGTTAACAAAAATCAGAAAGAAGCAGAACTAAAATGCTGAAATTCTAATTCCTCTTGCATTGCTCCCCACTACAACAAGTGAACTACAATGATTTGAGGGGAGCTAAAAAGATCAACACAGGCCACATTATCTAGTCACCCATCCATCTACGACCCATGCCAACCATTACCAATCTGTTTCCAATACTTAATATTCCACCATCAAATATACAGTTTGGAGGGTTAAAGGCCTTTTTTTTCCTCTCCTGCAACATTTATCATCTAACATTATTCATTATACTTAGGTATGACATTAAAGGAACTGGAAATCTAGTAAAATATTGACTAAAAGACAGATTCAGAGCACAAGAACTGACTCAATAATCCTTACCAAAAACATTTATGGTGCACACTATCATTATTCCCACGTTATACAAGAGAGAATAAAGGTGTAGAAATTAAGTTACTTGCCCGAAGTCACATGGCTAATAAGTGGAAGAAAGGATTTTAACTTCAGCAGTCTGATTCTTAATCACTAACTCATACTGCTTGACATCTCCACTGAGATATACCTCAAGCACCCAAGATTGAGAACAAATCACTAAACATCTGTCTCAAAACATGAACACCCTGTACATCACTTACATATTCAACATAAATGCCAAAGAAGGATGAACTGATACTACTTCAAAATTATTCAATTAAAATAAGGATTATAAAAACTGCATAGAAAAAATGAAATAACATGTATATACTATGATTATAATTATGTATAAAAACTAATTATATAAGAAAAGAGATTCAAAGGAAATATCCCAAAATGCAAACAATAATTTCTTTAGCAAGAAGCAATTATGGGTTTTCTGGTCTTTAGTTTCTCAGTTTTTGTTTTTGCTACATTTTTTTCAGAATTTTAGATTCATAGTTAAATTACTTTTACATTGAGAAATTTTTGATATTAAAAATAATCAGAGTTGTCCAAATTGGATGATCTATGTTCCTATCATATTTTCCCAAAACTTAACTCTCTTTCTAAACTTATCCAGAGTATGTCTTCATTGTGTTTACTTAACATCCACAACATTCTCATGTTTGAACTATTACATCAGCTACCCTCCTCCAAAAAAACAAAGCAAAATTCTTCCTCAAAATGATATACTTGAGACATGAATTTATAAATAAAAGCCTGCTATCTGAATTTGATGATATACTCATGCATGTGACAAAAAAGTAACTAAATAGTAAAAAAAATTAAAGAGAATTTTAATTATATACTTAATATAAATAACTGTATAAAACTAGAAATTCATTTTTGACTCATCAACATTTCAGAGCTTCACATCATAATGGTTTTTAAAACTACAGACCCCATCCCCAAAAGCACTGCAAACAAAAGCTGTACCTCCCAAGAACTACTTTCCCCATTCTGTATCCTAAGTTTTTCCAGAGTCCAGGTGGCTTCTCACCTGAGATTTACCTTGCCTGAGAACAAGCAATTCACAGAAATATCTACATAATCCTATTATCATCACCAAAAATACCCTTCCTTAAATTTGCCTAAAATAATCCTAGTAAACAGACCTAAGTAAGCCCAAGAGGCATGGGGAAAAAAGAAGAAACAATAAAATCATCATGAGATGCTTTTGATGTGCATATTTTACACATATTCCCTCATTCCCTCAGATTGTTGCTAAATTGTCTAAGAACTTCTTTTTCTATTATTAGGCTGCCAAAATCCTATCACTTCAATGAGAAGTACAATTACAGTAACAATGACCCTGAGGAAACAATATAAATCATTCTAACATTTACACTTATAAAAAGTTTTACTTTGTAAATACAATGGGATAAGAATAATTTGTGCTAAAAACTTAAAATGATAGGGGATAAATATCTTCCAAATTGTGATTTTTAGGAAAATTATTACATAATTTAGATATCTTTTACAGTGACTAAAAGGTACAAAACACATTCACTTTGTTTATGGTTTCTTCAATAGATATTTATCCATCTCCCATGAGGCACCTAACATTCTATAAAGCTCTGCATGCCAGACGGAGGACACTGAGTATGAGGACAATGTAAGAGAAACAAGGAGCAAGCCTTCAGGTAGACTATACAACTTGGCTGGTGAAACCAAGCTAATGTATAAAAAAAGAGATCAGAAACAATTTGAAAAAAATTAAATGCTAAAGGGGGGAGCTCTGAGTGTGAGCAGAATTATGAGAAAGAAGAGATCAATGCAAGTTGTGGTAACTGAAAAAAATCTTATTTCTTAAAGTTAAATTTAATTAAATAAAATGACAATCATTCCAAATAGATGAAAAAAATGCACAAGAGCAGACAGGGCAGAAATAAGAACACTGTATTTGATAAAAAATACATATGTTTGAAATAAAGTAATAGACACACAAACAGGTATTAAATAGGTTAAACTGTGGAATAGGGTATGTGGAATAGGCTAAGGGATATAAAACATTGAAATATGCCATGGTAAAGAGAGAGTGTCCACAACTCCAGTCCAGATTGCACTCACAGTTAGCACAGAAACTAAGCTGCCTCAGCTCCAATCAACGATCAACAGCCGATTAAAATTTTTTTAATGTTAAAATTGTAGACGTATGCTCAAACACAAGGTAAGTATCTCAGTGGACAAAAAATAAAACAAACACACAGAGTGTAGAGTTTGGGAACTAAAGTAGATAGAGGCAAACAAGTTCTAATGAGATAATAGGAACCAAAACACCCTACATGTGATAGGTAAAAAGAAGCCAGGCCCACTGTGAGAACTCAGAAAGTTGGCCAAAGCTACTACCCCCTGCCATAAACAACAATTTTTTAAAGCTGTAAACCCAAACAAGCACTGTGTCTGGGCTTGAAGCTTGATCAAAACTTTTCCAGGCAGGGATGAATGGGCATTCCAAGCAAAGCATTATTTACAAAAGTGAAAAATTATGGGAGTTCAAGATGGTAGCATAAAAAGATCATGAACTGATCTCCTCCTACAGACATAAATGTACAACCACATATGGAACAGTTCCCCCAGAAAGAGATCTGAAAACTGAATGAACAGAACCTCCACAACAAAGGGTGAAATAAAAGGACAGCAATGAGATGTGTAGGACAGGCGAAGATATGAAAACCACACCTCAGCTTCAGCAATCCACAATTGGGAGGGACCACAAAGGCACGGATCCTTTCCCTGAGGAATGAGGGATTTGAGCACATCAGGCACCCCAACCCTTAGATCCTGCACAAGAGAGATGAGCCTCCAAAACACCTGGTTTTGCAAACCAACAGGAAATATGTCCAGGAAAGCTACAGGGAATAGAAAACCTGCTCTTAAAGGACTTGCACACAGATTGACTTGATCTGAAAACCAGTGCAAAAACACCAAACTGAAAAGTGCATAAGACCATAGGTGAAGGGGACTCACCTACTAATCTTGAAGCATCTGCCAGAGAGGCAGGAACCAGTTGGAATGCTCCCGACGGGCTGAGTCACTGGCAGGAGCCATTTATGTGATCTCAGGCTACCTTGCTAATACTGGTGCTGGAAGGCACCACTTTGGAATTCTCCACCAGTGGGCACATCCCACCAGGGGTGAGAGAGCACCTGCCAACCCCCACACCTCAGGTGGGCCTCATAGCTGCCCAAGCAACAGCCCCACCCACCAGCACCCCACGGCAGTGGTGGCCCCACAAACTGCATGTAGCCCACATAGGAGACACCCCTCGAGCACCTGGCTCTGGTGGCTAGGTAGGATCGTGCTTCTGAGCCCCATACGACATCTCCTAAATAAAGCCACTCCTTCAAGACTAAGAGAGATAGCTGATATACCTAATACATAGAAACAGACACAAAGAATTAGACAACATGAGGAGACAGAGGAAGATATTCCAATCAAAAGAGTAAGTCAGAACCTCAAAAAGAGAACTAAACAAAACAGAGATAAGCAATCTACCTGATAAAAAGTTCAAAGTAATGGTCATAAAGATACTAAACAAACTCAGATGAAGAAAAAATTAGCACAGTGAGAACTTCAACAGAAATAGAAAATATATGAAAGTACCAAACAGAAGTTATAACTGAACTGAAAAATATGCTAGAGGGGTTCTACAGCAAACTGGGTGAAGTAGAAGAACAAATCAGTCAGCAGGAAGATAAAACAATGGAACTCACCCAGACAGAGCAGGAAAATGAAATAAGTATTTTAAAAAGTGAAGACAGGGACTTCCCTGGTGGTCCAGTGGTTAAGAATCCACCTTCCAAAGCAGGGGATGGGGGTTCAATCCCTGGTCGAGGAACTAAGATCCCACATGCCACAGGGCAACTAAGCCCACGTGCCGCAACCACTGAGGCTGCGCATTCTGGAGCCCATGCACAGCAACTACAGAGCCCATGTACCACAACTAGAGAGAAGCCGCCGCACCGCAACAAAAGATCCCACATGCCACAACTAAGACCCAACGCAGCAAAAAAAATAAATATCTTTTTAAAATAATAAATAAAATAAAGATGAAAAATGAAGACACCTTAAGGGACCTTTGGGGCAACATCAAGCAGAATAACATTTGCATTATAGGGGTGCCAGAAAGAAAAGAGTGTAAGGGACAGAAAACCTACTTGAAGAAATAGTTGCTGAAAACATCCTTAATCAGGGGAAGGACACAGACATCCAGGTCCAGGAAGCACAGAGAGTTCCAAATAAGATGAACCCAAAGAGATACACATCAAGACACACTATAATTAAAACAGTAAAAATAAGTGATTAAGAGAGAATCCTAAAAGCAACAAATTGTTACATACAAGGAAAACCCTATAACTCTACAAGCAGATTTTTCAGCAGAGCCTTTACAGGCCAGAAGGGAGTGGCAGATCATATTCAAAGTGCTGAAAGAAAAAACTTCCAACCAAGAATTCTCTACACAGCAAAGTTATTCAGAATTGACGAAGAGATAAAGAGTTTCCCAGATGAGCAAAAGCTAAAGGTATTCATCACAACTAAACTGGCCCAACAAGAAATATTAATGGGACTTCTTTAAGCTGAAAAGAAATGGCACTAGTTAATAATAAGAAAACATATGAAAGTAAAAATCTCACTGTTAAAGGTAAATGTATGATAAAGGCAGAGGATCAATCACTTATAAATCAAGCACAAAGGTTAAGAGACAAAAGTACTAAAAATAACTAAAATTATAATAATTAGTTACAGGATGCATAAAATAAAAAGAAGTAAAATGTGTCATCAAAAGTAGGAAACATGGGGAGGGAATAAAAAGATAAAGCTTTGGAATGATTTCTAATTTAAGTTGCTAGCAACTTAAAACAGGCTACTACTTACATAGAATGTTATAGGTGAACCTCACAGTAACCACAAGGAAAAAACTTATAGTAAGTACACAAAAGAAAGTGAGAAAATCTAAACATAACACTAAAAGAAACCACACCAAAACACAAAGGAAAAGAGAGAAGAGAACTACAAAAATAGCCAGAAAACAATTAACAAAGTGGCAATAAACACACACTTATCAATAATTACCTTAAATGTAAATGGGGGGCTTCCCTGGTGGCGCAGTGGTTGGGAGTCTGCCTGCCGATGCAGGGGACACGGGTTCATGCCCCGGTCCGGGAAGATCCCACATGCCGCGGAGCGGCTAGGAGCGGCTAGGCCAGTGAGCCATGGCCACTGAGCGTGCGCGTCCGGAGCCTGTGCTCCGCGATGGAAGAGGCCGCAACAGTGAGAGGATAGAGTACCGCAAAAAAAAAAAAAAAAAAAAAAAAAAAATTTAAATGGACCAAATTCAATAGTCTTACCTCAAGAAACAAGAAATCCCCAATAAACAATCTAACCTTACACCTAAAGGAACTAGAAAAAGAAGAACAAATGCCAAAATTGGTAGATGGAAGGAAATAATAAAGATCAGAGCAGAAACAGAGACTAAAAGAAAGAAAAAAAACAAGTTCAATGAAACTAAAAGCTGATTCTTTGAAAAGATAAATACAATTGACGAACATTTAGCTAGACTCACCAGGAAAAAAAAGAGGACTCAAATAAATAAAATCAGAGATGAAAGAGGAGACGTTATAACTAATGAAAGAGGAGACGTTATAACTAACACCACAGAAATACAAAGGATGTCTCATGATCTATGAATATATGCCAACAAATTGGACAACCTAAAAGAAATGGAAAATTTTTTTAAAACAATCTTCTAAGACTGAATCATGAAGAAATAGAAAAATCTGAATAGACCAATTACTAGTAAGGAGATTGAAACAGTAATCAAAAATCTCTCAACAAATCAAAGCCCAGAGCAGACAGATTTACTGGCGAATTCTAGAGCATTCAAAGATTTAATACCTATCCTTCTCAAATTCTTCAAAAAACTGAAAAGAAGGGAAGGCTTCCAAACACATTCTATGAAGCCAGCGTTAACCTGATACCAAAAGCAGACAAGGAGACCACAAAAAAAGAAAATTACAAGCCAATATCCTTGATGAACACAGATGCAAAAATCCTCAACAAAATGTTAGCAAACTGAATCCAACAATGCATTAAAAGAAGCATACACCATGATCAAGTGGAATTTATTCCAGGGATGAAAGGATGGTTCAACATCCACAAATCAATCAACATGATACATCACATTAACAAAATGAAGGATAAAAATTATATGGTCATCTCAATAGATGCAGAAAAAGCATCTGACAAAATTCAACATCAATTTATGATAAAAATTATCAACAAAGTAGGTAGAGAGGAAATATACCTTAACATAATAAAGGCCATATATGACAAATCCACAGCTAGTATCACACTAAACAATGAAAAACTGAAAGCTTTTCCTCTAAGATCAGTAAACAAGACAAGGATGCCCACTATTGTCACTTATTTTCAACATAGCATTGGAAGTCCTAGCCAAAGCAATTAGAAAAAAAAAGGAAATAACAGGTTTCTAAATCAGAAAGTAAAACTGTCACTCTTTGCAGATGACATGATACATATAGAAAACCCTAAAGACTACACATACACACACACACACGCACACAATGTCAGTACTAATAATATAATAATTGAATTTAGTTAAGTCACAGGGTACCAAATCAACATACAGAAGTCTGTGGCATTTCCACACCAACAACAAACTATCACAAAGGGAAGTTAAGGGACTTCCCTGGCAGTCCAGTGGTTAAGACTCCACACTTCCACTGCAGGGGGCACGGGTTTGATCCCTCGTTGGAGAACTAAGATCCCCGTGTGCCATGGCATGGCCGAAAAAGAAAAAGAAAGAGAAATTAAGAAAACAATCCCATGTATGGCTGCATCAAAAAGAGTAAAATGCCAAAGAATAAATTCAACCAAGGAGGTGAAAGACCTGTTACAGTGAAAACTGTAAGACACTGATGAATGAAGTTGAAGACACAACCAAATGGAAAGATATTCTGTGTTCATGGATTGGATGAATTAATATTGTTAAAATGTCCATACTACCCACAGCAATCTACAGATTTGGTGCAATTCCTATCAAAATTCCAACAGCATATTTCACAGCACTAGAACAAATAATTCTAAAATGTGTATGGAACCACAGAAAAATCCCAAATAGTCAAAATAATCTTGAGAAAGAAGAAAAAAGCTTGGAGGTATCACACGCCCTGATTTCAAACTATACTATAAAGCTACAGTAATAAGACAGTATGGTACTGACACAAAAAGACACACAGATCAATGAAACAGAACTGAGAGTCCAAAAATGTAAACCTACACATATATGACAATTAATTTATAACAAAAGAGCAAAGAATATACCATGGAGAAAAGATAGTCTATTCAATAATGGGGCTGGGGAAAACGGACAGCCACATGCAAAAGAATGAAACAAGTAACTCAAAATGGATTAAAGACTTGAATGTAAGACCTGCAACCATGAAATTTCTAGAAGAAAACTTCACTGATATCAGTCCTTTTTTTTGTCATTTAAGCAGTGAGTTTTATTTTGCTTTTGTTTTTTATGAATTATTTATTTTTAATTGAGCTTTTTAAAATTTTTGAGATATATTTGACATATAACATTATATTAGTTTCAGGTGTACAACATAATGATTCAGTATTTGTATATGTTGCAAAATGATCACCACAATAAGTCTGGTTAACATTTATTGATATCCGTCTTAGCAATGTTTCTATGGCTCTGACTCCAAAGACAAGTGAAAGAAAAGCAAAAATAAACAAATGGGATTATATCAAACTAAAAAGCTTCTGTACAGCAAAGGAAACCATCATCAAAACAAAAAGGCAACCTACTGTATGGGAGAAGACATTTGCAAATGTCATATATCAGATAAGGGGTTAATATCTGAAATCTACAAAAATCTCATACAACTCAACAACAAAAAAACCACCAAATCAAAAAATGAGCAGAGGACCTGAACAGACATTTTTCCAAAGAAGACACACAGACAGCCAACAGGCACATGAAAGGATGTTCACGATCACTAATTATTAGGGAAATGGAAATCAAAACCACAATGAGATATCACCTCACACTTGTCAGAAAAGACAAGAAATAAATGTTTGAGAGGGTGTGGAGAAAAAGGAACCCTGAACTAGTGGTGGGACTATAAATTGTGCAGGCACTATGAAAAACAGTATGGAGGTTACTCAAAAAATTAAGACTAGAACTACCATATGACCAGCTGTTTCACTTTTGCCTATTTATCTGCAAAACACAAAACCACTCATTCAAAAAGATACATGCACCCCTATACATTACAGCATTATTTACAACAGCGAAGATATGAAAAAAAACCTAACTGTCCATTAAGGATGAATGGATAAAGAAGAAATGGCATACACATACACACACACACACACTGGACTACTCCTCAGCCATAAAAAAAGAATGAAATTCTGCCATTTGTGACCACATGGATGGACCTTGAAGGTATTATGCTAAATGAAATAAGTCAGACAGAGAAAAACAAATACCATATGATTTTGCTCATACACAGAATCTAAAAAAAAAAAATGAACAAATAAAATAAAACAAACTCACAGATACAGAGAACAGATTAGTGGTTACCAGAAGGAAAGGGGGTTGGGAAGTGGGCAAAATGGGGAAAGGGGGTCAACTGTATGGTGATGGGCAGCAACTAGACTTGTGGTGGTGATCACTTTGTAGTGTACACAGATGTCAAATCATAATGCTATACACCTGAAACATATAATTCTTAAAAATTTTAAGTGAAAAATTACAAGCAAACTATGTTTAAAACAAAGAACAGGTTAACTAAATTGTGACATACCCAACTCAACAAAACTGACAATTAAAAATGACAAGGGTGGGGGACTTCCCTGTCAGTCCAGTGGTTAAGACTCCACACTTCCACTGCAGGGGGCATAGGTTCAATCCCTGGTGAAGAAACTAGGGTCCCACATGCCACGCTGCACAGCCAAAATTTTTTTTAATTTTTTAAATTGTTTTTAAAAGTGACAAGGGTGAAGATTGTGCAAAGAAATTATAACACATGTGATATAATGTTGAATTTGTAAAGACAGGCAAAAATACAAAAGTTTTGGATATATTATGATTTCAGTTTATGCAAAGATAATAAACACAGATTGAAAGGTCACAGAAGACTGATGTGTTTTAACGTCAGGCTATTTTTTATTACTACTTTTCCTCTAGGTTGCTGAAAGAATAAGATTTTGTGCTGATGATTTAGTTAACCACCTACCCATCTCCTCTCAAAAATTTTTATTAGTGTGGTCATATTTTTTTTTAATTTTCAGAATTTTTTTTAATTAAAAAATATTTGGGCTAGCAAAAGATCCAAATGATTAGAGTTCTCAAACACCTATTATTAATGCTTAGTGGTGTCAGCCAAACAGGTCAAAATTTGAAAACATGGGGGGAAAAAGGTTATATGGTATTCAAAGTATTTATTTCAACCAAATAAGAATAGATGCCTGCATATATTTGGCTACCTTAGGTTGTTGATAATATAAAAATACATTCCTACTACCAACAACTATAAGATCAACATAAAGCAGCATTAATCTCTCCAAAACTACTTTCAAACAATCACATACAAGTTTTTGAATAAAGAACAGCACTTAACCGGGAAAAAAAAAGTTACTATTTACTGTACACAATACCTTAAAAGGTAGTATCACTATCAAAGGAGTTTTAACAACATGAAGTTTCTTTAAAATGCATTTTATCTATTTCAGACTAGTTGTTTATTAAATACAACTTTAAAAATCTACTTGTGAGAATCATAACTACACTGCTGTAATCCAAAGCAACCAATAGCTATGTCTTCCAATTATGACTGAAAATCTAATAGCAAAGAAAAACAATCAAAAACAAACATCTAGCAGCATATAAAAAACACCTATTTTATAGATGAATAACAGAAGTTTTTCTAATATCTGCTGATATACTGAGTCAGAGCTTCCAAACTCAACATATTCTTCCTACATATAACTCTCCCCCTACATATGACTTCACTACAGAGAAGGTCAAGCAGGAAGAGAGCAATAATTTCATTGAGAAACATAACTCAGTTTTACAACCTAATTGCTACTAAAATAAAGAACCTCATCTCTAAATCATACCTATCTTCAAAGCACTAAAACCAATTAAAAGGATACTAGTCTTTGCACACAGAAGAGATGTAGTAAATGCTTAATAAGCAAATGCACAACCCATACCACTCTAGCTGAAACTAGACTGGGAACAATGCAAACCAGCAGAAGCTGAGTTAGTAACACATTAATTGCCAGAAAAAAGGTGAGTTGACTAGAAATAAAATATTGCTTTTACGAAAATCTTTGAAAAAAAAATTGTTGTAAGATACTAAACACACCTTATACTTAGCAAAATTATTTCTGAAACTGGAAAGGATACAAGTATAAGAAATTAAATGACATACACCTCAAAACCTTGGAGACTTACAAGATATCGACAAGGATTTCTTATAAAATGTAAATTTCAGCATTGATTTTGTCCACTGTTTCACCCTCCTCCCACCATAAAGACCAATTAGGAAAAATTTTCACAAATTCAAGAAGTTTGAAAAGCCATCTATTATATTCAAACCTTAAGAAGGGTGTTTTTGGGACTTCCCTGGTGGCACAGTGGTTAAGAATCCGCCTGCCAATGCAGGGGACAACGGGTTTGAGCCCTGGTCTGGGAAGACTCCACAATGCCCTGGAGCAACTAAGCCTGCATGCCACAACTACTGAGCCTGCGCTCTGGAGCCCACAAGCCCCAACTACTGAGCCCACGTGCCACAAATACTGAAGCCGGCGCACCTAGAGCCCGCGCTCGCGCAAAAAGAGAAGCCACAGCGATGAGAAGCTCACACACCACGATGAAAAGTAGGCTCCACTCACCGCGACTAGAGAAAGCCCGTGCACAACAATGAAGAACCCAATGCAGCCAAAAATAAAAACAAATAAATCTATCAAAAAAAAAAAAAAAAAAAAAAGAAGGGGTGCTTTAAATACATTACCTGATCCTTGTACTATAAATGAATAATCAAAGATTTCTTAGGGCCCTCACTACCTCTTTCTTACTATTAAGAACTAAGAGGGGGGACCTTGAAGATGGCGGAAGAGTAAGACGCGGAGATCGCCTTCCTCCCCACGGATACACCAGAAATACATCCACACGTGGAACAACTCCTACAGAACTCCTACTGAAGGCTGGCAGAAGACCTCAGACCTCCCAAAAGGCAAGAAACTCCCCACGTAACTGGGTAGGGCAAAAGAAAAAACAGAGACAAAAGAATAAGGACGGCAACCTGCACCAGTGGGAGGGAGCTGTGAAGGAGGAAAAGTTTCCACACACTAGGAAGCCCCTCCGCGGGCGGAGACTGCGGGAGGCAGAGGGGGGAGTTTTCGGGACCACGGAGTAGTGCACAGCGACGGGTGCGGAGGGCAAAGCGGGGAGATTCCTGCACAGACGATCGGTGCTGACCGGCACTCAACCAGCCCGAGTGGCTTGTCTGCTCACCCGCCGGGGGCGGGCGGGGCTGCGAGCTGAGGCTCGGGTTTTGGTTTTGGACGGAGCTCAGGGAGAGGACTGGGGTTGGCGGCTTGAACATAGCCTGAAGGGGTTAGTGCACCACGACTAGCCGGGAGGTGAGTTCGGGGAAAAGCCTGCCACCGGCCGAAGAGGCAAGAGACTTTTTCTTCCCTCTTTGTTTCCTGGTGCGCGAGGAGAGGGTTTAAGAGCGCTGCTTAAAGGAACTCCAGAGACGGGCGCGAGCCGCGGCTAAAAAGCGCGAAACCCCAGAGACGGGCCGCGAGCCGCGGCTGAGGGCGCGAGCCCCCGAGACGGGCGCGAGCCGCGGCTGAAAGCGCAAACCCAGAGACTGGCGCGAGCCGCGGCTAAAACCGCGGACCCCAGAGACGGGCGGGAAACGCTAAGGCTGCTGCTGCCGCCACCAAGGGCCTGTGTGCGAGCACAGGTCACTCTCCACACCCCTCTTCCGCGGAGCCTGTGCAGCCCGCCACTGCCAGGTTCCCGGGATCCAGGGACAACTTCCCCGGGACAGCGCACGGCGGGCCTCAGGCTGGTGCAAACGTCACGCCGGCCTCTGCCGCAACGTTACGCTGCCTCTGCCGCCGCAGGCCGGCCCCGCACGCAGTGCCCCTCCTTCCCCCATCCCCCAACCCCCGGCCTGAGTGAGCCGGAGGCCCCGAATCAGCGGCTCCTTTAACCCCGTCCTGTCTGGAGCGAAAAAAACAGACGCCCTCCAGCGACCTACAACGCAAGAGGCAGGGCCAAATCCAAAGCTGAGCTCCTGTGAGCTTGTGAGAACAAAGAAGAGAAAGGGAAAATCTCTCCCAGCAGCCACAGAGCAGCGGATTAAAGCTCCACAATCAACTTGATATACCCTGCATCTGTGGAATACCTGAAATAGACAAGGAATGATCCCAAATTGAAGAGGTGGAATTTAGGAGCGAGATCTATGATTTTTTTTCCCTTTTCCTCTTTTTGTGAATGTGTACGTGTATGCTTCTGTGTGACATCTAGTCTGTATACTCTAGCTTCCACCATTTGTCCTAGGGCTATATCCGTCCATGACTTTTTTTAAAAATTCTTTTTCTTAATAATTAAGTTTAATTGTAATAACTTTATTATACTTTACCTTCGTTCTTTCTTTCTTTCCTTCCTTCCCTCCCTCCTTTAGACCAACGAATCACCCCAAATTGAGGAGGTGGTCTCAGGGAGCAGGATTTATGATTTTTCCCCCCTTTACCTCTTTTTGTGAAGGTGTATGTGTATGCTTCTGTGTAAGATTTTCTCTGTATAGCTTTGCTTCCAACATTTGTCCTAAGGTTCTATCCGTCCCTTTTTTTTTTTTCTAAATATTTTTTTAATTCAATAACTATATTATACTTTATTTTATTTTTACTGTATCATCTTTCTTTCTGTCTTTTTTTCCTTCTTTCCCTCCTTCCTTCCTTCCTCCCTCCCTCCCTCCCTCCCTCCTTTCTTTCCTTCTTTGCTTCTTTCTTCCTTCCTTCCTTTCCTCCTTTCCCTCTTTCTTTACTCATACTTTCTACTAATTCTCCCTACTTTTTCTCCCTTTTATTCTGAGCTGTGTGGATGAAAGGCTCTTGGTGCTCCAGACAGGAGTCAGGGCTCTGCCTCTGAGGTAGGAGAGCCAACTTCAGGACACTGGTCAACAAGAGACCTCCCAGCTCCACATAATATTAAACGGTGGAAATATCCCAGAGACCTCCATCTTAACACCAGCACCCAGCTTCACTCAACGACCAGCAAGCCATAGTGCTGGACAACCTATGCCAAACAACTAGCAAAACAGGAACACAACCCCACCATTAGCAGAGAGGCTGCCTAAAATCATAATAAGGCCACAGACACCCCAAAACACACCACCATAACGTGAACCTGCCCACTAGAGAGACAAGATCCAGCCTCATCCAGCACAACACAGGCACTAGTCCCCTCCACCAGGAAGCCTACACAACCCACTGAAACAACCTTAGCCACTGGAGACAGACATCAAAAACAACGGGAACTACGAACCTGCAGCCTGCAAAAAAGGAGACCCCAAACACAGTAGATAAGCAAAATGAGAAGACAGAAAACACACAGCAGATGTAGGAGCAAGATAAAAACCCACCAGACCTAACAAATGAAGAGGCAATAGGCAATCTACGCTGAAAAAGAATTCAGAATAATGATAGTAAGGATGATCCGAATCTTGGAAGTAGAATGGACAAAATGCAAGAAACAGTTAACAATGACCTACAAGAACTAAAGATGAAACAAGCAACGATGAACAATGCAATAAATGAAATTAAAATCACTCTAGATAGGATCAATAGCAGAATACTGAGGCAGAAGAACGGATAAGTGACCTGGAAGATAAAGTAGGTGGAAATAGACTATGCAGAGCAGAATAAAGAAAAAAGAATGAAAAGAACTGAGGACGTCTCAGAGACCTCTGGGACAACATGAAACGCACCAACATTCGAATTATAGGGGTTCCAGAAGAAGAGAAAGAAAGAAAGGGACTGAGAAAATATTTGAAGAGATTATAGTTTGAAAACTTCCCTAATATGGGAAAGGAAATAGTTAATCAAGTCCAGGAAGCACAGAGGGTCCCATACAGGATAAATACAAGGAGAAACACGCCAAGACACATATTAATCAAACTGTCAAAAATTAAATACAAAGAAAGCATATTAAAAGCAGCAAGGGAAAAACACCAAATAACACACAAGGGAATCCCCATAAGGTTAACAGCTGATCTCTCAGCAGAAACCCTACAAGCCAGAAGGGAGTGGCAGGACATACTGAAAGTGATGAAGGAGAATAGCCTGCAACCAAGACTACTCTACCCAGCAAGGATCCTCATTCACATTTGATGGAGAAATTAAAACCTTTACAGACAAGCAAAAGCTGAGAGAGTTCAGCACCACCAAACCAGCTTTACAACAAATGCTAAAGGAACTTCTCTAGACACGAAACACAAGAGAAGGAAATGACCTATAGTAGCGAACCCAAAACAATATATAAATGGAATAGGAACATACATATCAATAATTACCTTAATGTAAATGGACTAAATGCTCCCACCAAAAGACACAGATTGGCTGAATGGATACAAAAACAAGACCCTTATATATGCTGTCTACAAGAGACCCACTTCAGAACTAGAGACACATACAGACTGAAAGTAAGGGGATGGAAAAAGATATTCCATGCAAATGGAAACCAAAAGAAAGCTGGAGTAGCAATTCTCATATCAGGACAAAATAGACTTTAAAATAAGGACTATTAAAAGGGACAAAGAAGGACACTACATAATGATCAAGGGATCGATCCAAGAAGAAGATATAACAATTGTAAATATTTATGCACCCAACATAGGAGCACCTCAATACATAAGGCAAATACTAACAACCATAAAAGGGGAGATCAACAGTAACACATTCATAGTAGGGGACTTTAACACCCCACTTTCACCCATGGACAGATCATCCAAAATGAAAATTAAATAAGGAAACACAAGCTTTAAATGATACATTAAACAAGATGGACTTAATTGATATTTATAGGACACTCCATCCAAAAACAACAGAATACACATTTTTCTCAAGTGCTCATGGAACATTCTCCAGGATAGATCATATCTTGGGTCACAAATCAAGCCTTGGTAAATTTAAGAAAACTGAAATTGTATCAAGTATCTTTTCCGACCACAACGCCATGAGACTAGATATCAATTACAGGAAAAGATCTGTAAAAAATACAAACACATGGAGGCTAAAACAATACACTACTTAATAATGAAGTGATCACTGAAGAAATCAAAGAGGAAATAAAAAAATACCTAGAAACAAATGACAATGGAGACACAACGACCCAAAACCTATGGGATGCAGCAAAAGCAGTTCTAAGGGGGAGTTTATAGCAATACAAGCCCACCTTAAGAAGCAGGAAACATCTCGAATAAACAACCTAACCTTGCACCTCAAGCAATTAGAGAAAGAAGAACAAAAAAACCCCAAAGCTAGCAGAAGGAAAGAAATCATAAAAATCAGATCAGAAATAAATGAAAAAAGAAATGAAGGAAACAATAGCAAAGATCAATAAACTAAAAGCTGGTTCTTTGAGAAGATAACAAAATAGATAAACCGCTAGCCAGACTCATCAAGAAAAAAAGGGAGAAGACTCAAATCAATAGAATTAGAAATGAAAAAAGGAGAAGTAACAACTGACACTGCAGAAATAAAAAAAATCATGAGAGATTACTACAAGCAACTCTATGCCAATAAAATGGACAATCTGGAAGAAATGGACAAATTCTTAGAAATGCACAACCTGCCAAGACTGAATCAGGAAGAAATAGAAAATATGAACAGACCAATCACAAGCACTGAAATTGAAACTGTGATTAAAAACCTTCCAACAAACAAAAGCCCAGGACCAGATGGCTTCACAGGGTGAATTCTATCAAACGTTTAGAGAAGAGCTAACACCTATCCTTCTCAAACTCTTCCAAAATATAGCAGAGGGAGGAACACTCCCAAATTCCTTCTACGAAGCCACCATCACCTTGATACCAAAACCAGACAAGGATGTCACAAAGAAAGAAAAACTACAGGCCAATATCACTGATGAACATAGATGCAAAAAATTCCTCAACAAAATACTAGCAAACAGAATCCAAACAGCACATTAAAAAGGATCATACACCATGATCAAGTGGGGTTTATTCCAGGAATGCAAGGATTCTTCAATATACGCAAATCTATCAATGTGAATAAACCATATTAACAAATTGAAGGAGAAAAACCATATGATCATCTCAATAGATGCAGAGAAAGCTTTCGACAAAATTCAACACCCATTTATGATAAAAACCCTCCAGAAAGTAGGTATAGAGGGAACTTTCCTAAACATAATAAAAAGCCATATATGACAAGCCCACAGCAAACATCATCCTCAATGGTGAAAAACTGAAAGCATTTCCACTAAGATCAGGAACAAGACAAGGTTGCCCACTCTCACCACTCTTATTCAACATAGTTTTGGAAGTTTTAGCCACAGCAATCAGAGAAGAAAAGGAAATAAAAGGAATCCAAATCGGAAAAGAAGAAGTAAAGCTGTCACTGTTTGCAGATGACATGATACTATACATAGAGAATCCTAAAGATGCTACCAGAAAACTACTAGAGCTAATCAATGAATTTGGTAAAGTAGCAGGATACAAAATTAATGCACAGAAATCTCTGGCATTCCTATATACTAATGATGAAAAATCTGAAAGTGAAATCAAGAAAACACTCCCATTTACCATTGCAACAAAAAGAATAAAATATCTAGGAATAAACCTACCTAAGGATACGAAAGACCTGTATGCAGAAAATTATAAGACACTGATGAAAGAAATTAAAGATGATACAAATAGATGGAGAGATATATACCATGTTCTTGGATGGGAAGAATCAACATTGTGAAAATGACTCTACTACCCAAAGCAATCTACAGATTCAATGCAATCCCTATCAAACTACCACTGGCATTTTTCACAGAACTAGAACAAAAAAATTTCGCAATTTGTATGGAAACACAAAAGACCCCGAATAGCCAAAGCAAGTCAGGGAGCTGGAGGAATCAGGCTCCCTGACTTCAGACTATATTACAAAGCAACAGTAATCAAGACAGTATGGTACTGGCACAAAAACAGAAAGATAGATCAGTGGAACAGGATAGAAAGCCCAGAGATAAACCCACGCACATATGGACACCTTATCTTTGATAAAGGAGGCAGGAATGTACAGTGGAGAAAGGACAGCCTCTTCAATAAATGGTGCTGGGAAAACTGGACAGGTACATGTAAAAGTATGAGATTAGATCACTCCCTAACACCATACACAAAAATAAGCTCAAAATGGATTAAAGACCTAAATGTAAGGCCAGAAACTATCAAACTCTTAGAAGAAAACATAGGAAGAACACTCTATGACATAAATCACAGCAAGATCCTTTCTGACCCACCTCCTAGAGTAATGGAAATAAAAAACAAAAATAAACAAATGGGACCTAATGAAACTTCAAAGCTTTTGCACAGCAAAGGAAACCATAACCAAGACCAAAAGACAACCCTCAGAATGGGAGAAAACATTTGCAAATGAAGCAACTGACAAAGGATTAATCTCCAAAATTTACAAGCAGCTCATGCAGCTCAATAACAAAAAAAACAAACAACCCCATCCAAAAATGGGCAGAAGACCTAAATAGACATTTCTCCAAAGAAGATATACAGACTGCCAACAAACACATGAAAGAATGCTCAACATCATTAATCATTAGAGAAATGCAAATCAAAAACTACAATGAGATATCATCTCACACCAGTCAGAATGGCCATCATCAAAAAAATCAAGAAACAATAAATGCTGGAGAGGGTGTGGAGAAAAGGGGACACTCTTGCACTGCTGGTGGGAATGTGAATTGGTTCAGCCACTGTGGAGAACAGTATGGAGGTTCCTTAAAAAACTACAAATAGAATTACCATATGACCCAGCAATCCCACTACTTGGAATATACCCTGAGAAAACCAAAATTCAAAGAGAGTCATGTACCAAAATGTTCATTGCAGCTCTATTTACAATAGCCAGGACATGGAAACAACCTAAGCGCCCATCATCGGATGAATGGATAAAGAAGATGTGGCACATATACACAATGGAATATTACTCAGCCTTAAAAAGAAATGAAATTGAGCTATTTGTAATGAGATGGATAGACCTAGAATCTGTCATACAGAGTGAAGTAAGTCAGAAAGAAAAAGACAAATACCGTATGCTAACACATATATATGGAATTTAAGGGAAAAAAATGTCATGAAGAACCTAGGGGTAAGATAGGAATAAAGACGCAGACCTACTGGAGAACGGACTTAAGGATATGGGGAGGGGGAAGGGTGAGTTTTGACAGGGCGAGAGAGAGTCATGGACATATACACACTAACAAACGTAGTAAGGTAGATAGCTGGGGGGAAGCAGCCGCAAGGCACAGGGATATTAGCTCGGTGCTTTGGGACAGCCTGGAAGGGTGGGATGGGGAGAGTGGGAGGGAGGGAGACGCAAGAGTGAAGACATATGGGAACATATGTATATGTATAGCTGATTCACTTTGTTGTAAAGCAGAAACTAACACACCATTGTAAAGCAATTATACCCCAATAAAGATGTTTAAAAAAAAAAAAAAAAAAAAAGAACTAAGAACTTTGCACATACAGATGAACTGAAAAGGTATATTTGCAAATGACAAGTTTCTTATCTCATGGAAAACATTCCAGGGCTTCCAGGGAATTTTCATGTTCAACCTCTTAGCTTACCATACACTGTTAGGTGATCTCACTTATTCCCTTAACTTTACTTATCCCCCAATGCAGACAAAAATAAAATTCTAAATCTAATCCAGATCTCTGCTGAACTTCAAATTCATATTTTCCTTTCCTGCTAAATATCTCTACCAGAGTGCCGTGAAAGCACACTACAGTCATTTTATTCAAAACCAAATTCATTATCTGTTCTCATAAACCTTTTATCCATCTGCATTCTCTACCTGAACTTACAGAAACATCACATACCCATCTTGTTTTAAATCCAAAGCATTACCCTTAACTCCCCTCTTTCTCAACTTTCACATCCAATCACCAAGTTAATTGAATCACCAACATAAATTTTGAATCTATCCTTTCTTCATCTCCTTTGCCATTAACTCAGTTCAAGACTTCATCATCTCTCACCTGGACTATAAAAGAGAGACTAATTGATTTCCTAAAGCACCTCAAATGAATCATTTCCAAAATCAAACCACTTATCTCAACCCTTTACCACCCCAGGGAAAAAAGTTTTCTTTTCCTCCTATGTTCTCTAGCTTAGTTAATAATAATCCTCATTTATTTAAAACTTCAGCTTAAGTCTAACTGAACTCGAATTGATATCTGTACACCAATGTTCATCGCAGCATTCACAATAGCTAAAAGGTGGAAACGACCCAAATGTCTACCGATAGATGTATGGATAAACAAAATGTGGTATATGCATACAGTAGAATATTATTCAGCCTTTCAAAGGAAGGAAATTCTAATACATGCTACAACATGGATGAACCCAGGAAGCATTAGTCTAAGTGAAATAAGCCAGACACAGAAGGACCAATATGTATGACTCCACTAATATGAGCACCTAGAATAATCAAATTCATAGAGACAGAAAGCAAAACAGTGGTTGCCAAAGGCTGGGATAGGGGGAATAAGGAGTTGTTTAATGGTACAGAATTTCAGTTTGGGAATGATAAAAACATTCTGGAAATAGATAGTTGTAATGGTTGCACAACAATATGAATGTACTTAATGCCACTAAACTTTATACTTTAAAATGATAAAAATGCTAAATTTCATGTTACAATTTTTAATTTTTTTTAATTTTAAACCTAACTGAATCTCAAGTTAATGCTATAGCCACACAAAGAAGATAATTATATCAAGTGTTTTAAGAACACAATGTTTTGACTTTATAGCCTTAGCGAGCTATAGTATAAGGACAAAAAGAACTGCTAAAAAAACATTAGTAAAACTGATTCAGTAAGCTTATTAACAGTAATATTAGTATTGTTACTTTAAAGCTATGTTATATATATTTTTAGGAAAAAATAATTATGTTAACGTTAAGAGCCAAGATGTTCAGTATAAAATTTCAAAATACAAACTCAAAGAAGGAAAAAATACTTTAATTTGAACTCATGTTGTTTTGCATTTTAAATCTGTCCATATGTACATATGTGTGTGTGTGTGTGTGTATATATATATATATATATATATATCCTAGTTCTTATCTTAAATGCTTAAAAGCAATGACAACACAGAAGCAATGAGAACCCTAAGTGCCCAGACAGTGGTATTTAAATAGCATTCCCCATTAAAAGGAACCAGGACTCTTTGGAGAAATGGATGATTCCAGCCTGGAGGAGAAATTTTACTAGATGAACCTGGCACATGTTGTGCCACAAAGCAAGGAAGTTATCAAACACTAACAGGGTCCTGTCAAAATGACAAAAGTCACCTTGAAGGCACTTCTACTAGGTAAAGCTGGGACAATTTGCATACCAAAAAACCACACTGACTTCAATTGACTGAAACCCACTAAATATATACAAATCCTTGAGTTCATGAAATATATTTAAAAATCCATGAGTGCTTCTTCCTCTTCCGGGGATGGTATCTAGAGGCATTCAGGATGGTCCAGTGTTTGAGACACCATTGTAGGCTATCCTACAATACAGCCTCTAACAAAACCAGGCTGTCCCAAACCCCTGGTGTTTACTTTTATACCAAGAAGGTTGAGGAAAGCACCAAAATCCACATGTGGCGTGTGCCCAGGCCAACTTTGAGGAGTTTGTGCTGTGAGACCCAAAGCTCTTACAAGGTTGTCTAAAACGAAAAAAAACATATCAGCCAGGCCTATGGTGGTTCCATGTGTGTTTTAAATGTGTCCGTGACAGGAACAAGCACGCTTTCCTTACTGAGGAACATAAAATCGTTGTGAAAGTGTTGAAAGCACAAGCACAGAGTCAGAAAGCTAAATAAAAAAATGAAGTTTTTCTGAGTAATTAAAAAATTAAAAGGCAAAAAAAAAAAAAAAAAATCCGTGAGTTCTCTTTCCTCAAGGAAAGAGAAAGTCAAAAGACAAATAAGCAAGCCTCATTGATCACTACTAGAGTAGTGTATCG
Organism: Phocoena sinus; assembly: GCF_008692025.1. NCBI lineage: Eukaryota > Metazoa > Chordata > Mammalia > Artiodactyla > Phocoenidae > Phocoena > Phocoena sinus. Next base: position 27,800,051 of record NC_045772.1, on the reverse strand, counting down.
ATTCTTATTCTGAAAATTCATAATTAAAGAAAAAGAATTAAGCATTTATCCTGACCATCCAGTATACGCTGAAATTCATGGCAACCAAATCGCCCTGGTTTAAACCGAAAAGTTCTTTACAGAAAAAATGTCAGTTAATATATGTAGAAGAAATTAAAAATCTGGAAAATCAACAGTCTGCAACTGTTGATGGAATCAGTCTTTCTAACTTAAGTGACATCAATAAAACCCTTCCTTAGACAAGAAATCTTTCTCTACTTTAAACTGTTATATCTCTTATTTATACTTCTCTTGTAACACTTACCAATACAAGGAAGAAGAAAGTGGTGGTGGATTGTTACAGTAATGACTCTCAATGAATCACACCTATGTTTTAATGCCCTTGCAATTCTCCCGTGTAATCCTCTCCCACATGGGCTCTGGCAATGAGACTTGCCTTGGCTGATGGCAGAGTCGCAAATAACATACAAGTAGAGTGCACAATGGGATATGCTCCCTCATTGCTGGAAACTCTTCTGTCACCACACAAGCCCAGGATAACCTTGGATACATGTGACCCAAGGAATATTATCAACAATATGAGAGAGGCTGTTAGACTATCACCCCAATCAAACCAACAGATAACTCCAGCTGTATTAGTAACTCCAAGAGAGACCAGCAGAAGAACCATTCAGCTTAGCCTAGCCCAAAACTGTTGATCTAGAGAATCTAGAGCAAATAAAATGATGGTGGTTTTAAGCCAAAGTTTGGGGATGGTTTATTATGCAGCAATAGACACAATTAGATACAGTAGATATAATGTCATATCTTCTCCACAAGAGAGAAAAGGAAACCTTTCTGAGGATGGGAAGCCCTATAAAGAATGAGGTATTCATCAAATTTCCTAGTAAGGACACAATAAAAATACCCCCTGAGTTTAACACACAATACTTCTCATTACATTAAAAAGAATTAATGTAACTACTCCAAGATTTACATTATTCTATTTTCCATTGTTTCTTTTTTAACTTTCTAAGTTAAACAAGAGACTATAAGACTAAACTGCCAATCTGGTTTTCAGGGTATTTGAGTAAAATCAAAAAACTGTTTTTTGGGGGTTTTTTTGCGGTACGCAGGCCTCTCGCTGCTGTGGCCTCTCCCGTTGCGGAGCACAGGCTCCGGACGCACAGGCTCAGCGGCCATGGCTCACGGGCCCAGCCGCTCCGCGGCATGTGGGAACTTCCCGGACCGGGGCACAAACCCGTGTCCCCTGCATCGGCAGGCGGACTCTCAACCACTGCACCACCAGGGAAGCCCACAAAAAATTTTTTTTCTTTGACAATACTCATTGGTGGAAAGAATATTGCAAAACCAACACTCTCAAACATTGTTTATGGGAGTGTAACTAAATACAAAAAATATGCATACTCTCTCACTCACTGCTAGGAAATTACCCAGTGGACAAATTCATTAAAGGACCACCTATATATGTATAGCAAGCATGCTCACTGCCGTGTTATTTATTAGCAAAACTGGAAACAAACTAAATGTCCTTCAATAGAGAAATGATTAAATTTTAATAATCCATATAATAAAATATAATGTAGTTATTAAAAATAAACAAATAATAAGAGGCAGTTCTGAAAGTGCTGACTACTGAAAGCTCTCCAAACTATATTAAGTGAAAAAAATCAAATTCATATAGTATAATGTTAATGGATATATGCATTAAAACTTTGTGGAAAAATACACAAGAAACTATTAGCACTGATTACTGGGAAGGACCTTCTACTTTTCACTTTATATCTTCTATACTCCTAATCCTTAACTCCTGTCAGCCTCAAACTTCATATAAAATTTGTCTCTTAAGTCCTTTCCTGCTTGCTCTCAATCTTCAACCTTGAGAATGGTCACTAATACTCTTTGTTCTAATCTCCATTACAAATCTAACAACTTTAAACTTGTTTACAACTCATTTTTGGTAATTACTTTTTTTTTTGTCCTCTGAGTTCCTTCTCATTTCTCCACCTTCTTCTTAAAACCGAATATATCCCAATCTATATCAAATCCTGATGTAGAAGACTTACTCAGACTGTTGCAGTATGACCTTGACCCACCATGTAACTCCACAGATGCTTTTCTATCCATCATAAAACCATGTACAATAGTAAGCTTCTTTACAAATATACCACATTTAACACTAATTCATTTACATCAGCTTTCAACTGCAAATAATTCCTATTTTTTTAAATGTGAGCAGTTCCGCCTAACCTAGAGCCATCTACAACTTTAATAAGCATCAAATAGTCACCCCTGTTGTTAAATTACTAATGGTAAATTGAGTGCAATTCCTATTCGTCTTTCTAAGGTGTCTCTAAGAGGCTATATTCCCCCGTTGCACCTGATTCCAGCCTACTCCAAAATTTCTCAAGTGCCAGCACACAATATACTTCTGCATCCTAAGTCTTCCCTGCCTAACCTAGTGACATAAACTACGATACATACAATACAGTATGCCAGAGAAGGGGGGTGAGAAGCATATACTTATCTAAATGCAACTGGCTCTTGTTTTCAGCAGGGCATGTCAAGCATCCCCAAAACAAAAGTACATCTAAATCTAGGAATACTGATTCATAAAACAGTAGTTGGAGTCACACAGACCTGCATTCAACTTCCAGTTTACCCACTTAGAAGCTTTGTAAAAGTACTTAACCTCTGTAAGCCCCAAAATCCCCATTTGTAAAGTGGAACTAATGTCAGCCTCAAAGAACTGTTGGGAGGATTAAATGAAATAGTATGCATACAACGTTTAAATCGGTGCCTGGCATTTGTTAGATATACTATAAAGTAGTAGATACTTACATTATTACTAAGTGCACTCATAAAAAAAAGACCTAGAATCAAAATTTAAAAGCTGGAAAACATCTCAGAAATCATGTTCCAACTGTAACACTCCATAGATGAGGAAACGAAGCCCTAGAAAGTACAACTGCTTACCTGACATCATGCTATCTAACGACAGAGTTGCAATTAAAACTTAGGTTTCCAAGTCCTAATTCAATATCTTCTCTACTGTCTCAAATATTTCTTGGCCATCTCTCTGATACCCATCAAGACACTTAATTTCTCTAATCTCAACTTCTTCAATGACAAACTACAGGGACAGGACAAGATCATGGGTCTTTCTAGCTCCAAAATTCTCATTCATGATTCATGTGGGCCTTAAACTGGCTAACGTTAAAAGCATGCCCATAGAAACAAAGTCAAATATATTTCCAATTTTTATATATGCTTAGCTTTCTTATGCAATACTTTCAAAACTCTAAAATTTAGTTAGTGGTTATTAATAGGTATATGAAAGCAGTCAAGTCAGAAAAAAAAAAAAAGGCAGCCTAGTCAATAAGAGACTGAGACAACCAAAACTAATTATAGATAAGTTACTAGCAACTAAACTGGGTTTATAGACATCATACAAGTAACTCATATTAAATGAAAGAATAAAAGACTTTAATATCTAACACTTTTTAAATATCTAACATGTAATTAAATATCTAACATATAATTAAAATTGATTCACATATTTTAAGCAAGTTTAGGCCATCAGGTGTCTTGATTCAATAAATATGGATAGACAGACACAAAAATATATCAAAATAGAAATTCAGAACCTGGGGGAGAATGGATACGTGTATATGAAAGGCTGACTCACTTGCTGTGCACCTGAAACTATCACAACATTATTAATCGGCTATACTCCAATATAAAAGTTTTTAAAAAAAAAAAAGGTTGCTCGCCCATCTCTCAGGACCGACTGACCCATGTTCAACTGCTGTTCACATGGAACCCTTCTCCACTTCGGCCTTCAAAGTTCTCGTTTGAATATTTGCTACTACCACCAAGATCTGCACCTGCGGCGGCTCCACCCGGGCCCGCGCCCTAGGCTTCAAGGCTCACCGCAGCGGCCCTCCTACCTGTCTCAGAGGCGGGGGGTGGGGTGTGTGTGTGTGGAACGACGACTACACCCCACCCAAGGGAGGATGGCCCAAACTCCCTGCTCCCGTCCCCTCACACGGCACTTTTCATTTTTTAATGTCTTAAAATCACTTGAGAGAGCTGGGAAAGGTGCTAATAATAAAAATTTCCTAACAGAGAATCTGTGGGCCATACTCAAAAATCCCAAAATGTGCTTGAAGACCTACTGTGTAAAAACTTCAGAATCTAACAAAAATCCTAATCTACTGGCTATGGATTCCTGTTATAAAAAAATTATGTAGAATGTCAGTTTCAAAGAAGTAGAACACAATATTTATAAAATTAAAAATCCTCCTGAATATTATCATCTTTTACAATGCAAAAAATCCCTGAGAAAGACTATCCAAATAGCAGATGACTCGTAATTCAGGTTCCCAAGGAAACAGAGTCTGAGATTGATATCTGCAAGCAGGTTTACTGGGGAGTGCTCTCAAGAACACCTATGTAGGCACAGAGGGCCGCATGACTGGGCCAAGGGAGAAGCTGAACCAGTATTGATCAATAACAGTTGCAAGAGCAGCCTCAACTAAGCCTACAAAGAGTCCTGTAAGCTAGAATGACCCTTTCATCATGTTAGTCTCTAATCAAGGCAAGAGGATGATTCTTTTCATCCCCCACCATTAACCAGGAATGAAATACAGGCGGCTTCCAGAAGGGGACATAAACTTGGGTGAGGCAGCCATGATCCCAAGCAACTAACGAGAATGTGTCTCTATCCTGAAGGGGAATCTATGGCCCACACCAAAGCATCCACTAAAATGAATGTACCTTACTTGCATTTGAGACACGCATAAAGGGCTATACACTGGGAAAGGGAGTGGCAGAGGGGAACTCAACAGAAAAGGAGACCTACTCTCTTCTGGAGCCTACTAATGTGGCAGGTGCTGTGATAGTCATGTTACATGAGCTACGGGATTTTATCGCTGAAGCCTTGCTTCCTGAAGACCAGTGGTTTTTTCTCAGCAAAGAGGCTAAGAAACAGGGTAAAAAGGTATCAGGATTTGTTATTAACACTTAAAATGCTACTTTGGGGTTGCAAATGGTCTGCAGACTCAAAATCTCTGGTACTTCCGTGATTTTCAACTAATACTTTTACCCTGAAAAGCACTTCAAAATCACCTGAGGTGGTGCCCTCATTGAACAGATAAGGAAAGTGAAGCCAAGAGAAGTTCATGATTTGCCTAAGATCACACTGATAGGCAGAATTTAGAACGTGGACTCAAGTCTTTTGATTCCAAATTCAGTGATTTCCTCTACTTGATGTGGTGTCTTTACATTCAAAAACTTAACAAAATCAAAATAACCCAGAGACATGAAGTCGTATTGTAAAGCTCAGAATATCAACTTCTCCCAGATCATTTGTACTTTCAAAATCAGGCACATAAGAAACCTGAGTTTTACACTAAAGAAATGTCAATTGGTAGTGTGCTAAATGAAATATTATATCTTTCTATTAATAATAATAATAGCTGGGCTTCCCTGGTGGTGCAGTGGTTGAGAGTCCGCCTGCCGATGCAGGGGACACCGGTTCGTGCCCCTGTCCGGGAAGATCCCACATGCTGCGGAGCGGCTGGGCCCGTGAGCCATGGGCCACTGAGCCTGCGCGTCCGAGCCTGTGCTCCACAACGGGAGGAGGCCACAGCAGTGAGAGGCCCGCATACAGCAAAAAAAAAAAAAAATAATAGCTAACTTACAACCTCTGTGACAGGCACAACATCAGATCTTTATTCCACATTATATCATTTAATCATCACAACAATCCTTTGGATAAAATTAAAGGAATTGTTCCCATTTAACCAAGGGGGAAAAATAAGGTTAAAGAAACTAAGTAAGTTGCTAGCTAAGATTACAAATGTAATAATGCACAGAGCTGGAGATTCCACCTGACTTAACAAAATGCTCTCAAAGTTAAAACATCCACTATGCTACAAGCCCTATGCTGCTTCTCAATTTTTCCTTTTCTGAACTTTTCAGACTTCCATGATGTACATGATTTTTCTAACCAGAAATATATTCTTTTATTATTTCTAAATATTCTATTTTTAAAACTAAATCATTTGCTTTGAGATATTTGGAAGTTGCAAACAGATAGAACAAGGTTTATCAGAAAAATTAATGTCTTATAGACCAAAAATAAACCCATACTTCCTTTATCAGAGGTCCAATTCAATACAATTACTCTTAATCCCCCACAACAGAGTGTGTTTTGGCATAGCACTACACAAAGTCAGGATTCCTAGAAACACTTTCCAAATGTTATTTAGCTAATAAAGTCCCAATAAAGTATCACTGAGACGCTAGAAAAAAACTTGTATATAGCAATACTTATGTAAAAACTTAACCATAGTCTAATATTAAACATTGAAACGAGGAAAGGATGTGGTTTTTATTAAATTCCATCTGCTGCTATGACCCATTGCAATACTTAAACAGATGTCTATGCAACTAAGTTATTCATGTTCAATATGTCAGATCAATCAATGGCCATGGATCTATCCCAAAGTAAGTTATTCTTACCGCAACCCATATGAGAGACATAGTCCAGAGACAGCCAGGGTATATGACCCCATGTCTACTGCCATACGACCAAATGTGATCACCTGGGACCCAAAAAAGCAGGCCATTCACAAGCTACTAGCAACCAATAAAATGCTCAGTGGCAAAACACACACACCAAACAAACCCCAGTGTGAACAATGGACTACTGCTGAGCTCCATGCTTAGGCCTTTTAAACTGCAAACTATGAAGAGAAATGACTAGTCACACAGAGACTTCCTGGTGGTTCCAGTGGTTAGACTCCACGCTCCCAATGCAGGGGCCCAGGTTCGATCCCTGGTCAGGGAACTAGATCCCACGTGCGCCCGAATGCCACAACTAAAAAAAGGTCCCACACGCCACAACAAAGAGCCCACGAGCCGCAACAAAGATCTTGCACGCGGCAACGAAGAATCTCACGTGCTGCACACTAAGACCCAGCGCAGCCAATAAGGAAATAAATATTAAAAAAAAAAAATTAGCCACCCAAACTGGCACTAAACAGATACACATCAAAGTCATGAGGTAAATAAGAGTACTGGAGGGACTTAAGTAAATCAAAGTTATAACCCAGCCAAAGTTTCAAAACACCACTGACTCTTGAGAATGCAGAAGCTATGAAGGAAAAAAACTAGAATAGAGGGTAAGAAAATTAGCTGGCAACCAAATGAACCTAACCAGAACTATAATCACTATTTCAGGAGCCACAGTAAAGCTTATTTCTAGAATGATCTGTAAAAGATGTTTCATGGTATCACAATTCCTAAAGGAGGAATCCTATGAATCAAATGACCTCACTCCACTCTCAACCTCAGCTGACTAAACCAGCAGCAGACAACCTGACCCAGAGGAAGTAACTCCATTACTGGCCAGCCATAGACCTACACATGGCCCAACAAGAAAGATGAAGAGGACATTTTTGATTCTTCTCGTTGGGGTTTGGAAATTGAGCCAGTTGGCTATGCAACATTTGGCCAGTCGGCTATGCAAAGGTAAGGTGAAAAGCAAGTAGAATCATGTGGTCAGATGGCCATCTGAGGTCTTGAGCATACTAAGCAAGGAGTAGCAAGGAGGATGGACACAGAGATGCAGAGGCAAAATGCCAGTGGTTCCAGGAGACTGTGTGAGACAGAGGGGAGTACTGCCTCTGCCCCGACACCTTTCTAGGTCCTACTGTCTAGAGACCCAACTGTATAGCAATTCTTATTCTTAGATCACTTTGAAACCTTACAATAAATCCTCCTTTCAATTTAGACTGATTTGGGGAAGTTTATAATCCTTGAAAATAAAAAGCACTCATTAGAATATTGTCCAAGGATGACAGATTACAATCATGCATTTAATATTTAATTACTGTTTCCTCTCCTCCATATATCTTGGAAGAATAGTCTGTACTCCCTGTTTCTACACCCCTTACTTCCCAGCCAATCATTTCTCCCCATGACCTCTCCTGAAACTGAACTAGTATGACCTAACTGTTCCATTCAGTGGATACTTCTCAGTCCTTATTTGAATTGACGTCCTACCAACATTCACACATGGTCTAATACTTGCCTCCACTTGTCTCCTAAGTGCTGGACCTACATATTTCCACCTGCCTAGTGAACATCTCTGTTGGGATGTCCATACCTCTAGTTCACACTTGTCTTCCTCACCAAACCTGTTCTTCCTCCTCCTCTATTTTTCACCTTAGTTCCTTCCACCCAGACTATTCACAAGTCAGTAAGTCCTATTAATTCTCCTTTCTTGAAAATCTGTTTTTTCTCTATCCCCAAAGCCATTGTCTGATTCAAGCTTTCATCATCCCTGGATTAACAACAAGAGATGCAGAAATTCTGATTCAATGGAGGGACTTGGGAATTTTTTTTCTTTTTTTTTAAGGATTCCAAATGATTCTAATGTGCAACAATTTTAGGAACTAAAACGTTTATTACTTTCTAGCTGGTCTCTCCCTTTATGGAGCCATCCTCTCTACACAGCTACCAAGTCAACATGTATTACTGAAAATACACCAAGTATCAAACATTAATGTAGGTCCGACACACTAAGGAAGAAAAACAAAATCACCCACCCTAAGGGAGCTCAGTCTAGCAGTGGAGAAGTCAAGTATCACAAAAACAATGGAATAAGTTTTGCAGAGATCTATATACTAAGTGTTCTAGTATACTGAGCTACTACACACTAAGTGTTTTATTGAAATGCTGATACTGTGGTGAGTCTTCATGAACATTATTTCATTTAATCCTTCTACAATACTAGTAAAGTACATATTATGCTCAATTTACAGATAAAACAGCTGGGTCTCAAAGAGCTTGAAATTTTGCAAAAGATCTCACGCTCATGAATAGAAGGAGGCCAGGGCTTAAATGATGGTCTAATTCCAAAAGCCCATTCTCTTAATTAGTATGGGGTGCTTGGGAGAAAGAAAAATAGCAAGCAACTAACTCCTAGTATCCCCTAAACTGAGCAGTGTGGACCAAGTAATGGGTAGGGCACTCACAGCAAGAATAAAGAGCTTCTATGGAGATGTGAAGGGATGAGAGATCAGGGGAAGTTGTGGGAAACACAGTTAGTGAGGATGGCAAGGTCAGTGAATGTACAGGGGTATGTGGAGATGAGCCTGAAAAGGAATCTTTTTTCCCAAGGAACCAGAGCAGTATCGGCCTTGCATGCCAAGGTAAAGAGTCTGGACATCTCCTATGGGCACTGAGTTGTCACCAACAGATTTTAGACAGAAGACTGATTCACCTGATATACTTTTTATAAGGATTATAAGGGGAAAATATTTTTGGAGGGTTTTCCTTATTACAAATTTGATTATTTAAAAACCTTCTGTGGCTCCATATTGTTTACTGTATAAAGTCCAAAATCCTTTCCAGTTTCATCTCATAACTATCCCCATCCACATGTGAAAATATTCACAATTACCCTATGCTGTGCTAGGCTGCTTCAGGTTTTTGCATTTGCCTGGTCACTGTCTGTAAAAATGCCTTCTCTCCCTTGTTCCTCCTTGCCTGAGTCTCTTCAGCTTCTGTAAGGCCTTTAACAATCTCCATTCCGTCTCTCTCCCTCCTCCTTTCACCACAGAATTAGTTACTTTTTCTTTTGCGCTCACATTCTTCCTCTGTATATCTATTGACACATCACACTGCTTTGTAATTATTTAAGTATCTGTCTCCCCCATTAAATCTCTGCCAGCCCAGCACAGTAATGAGCACAGAATGTTCAACAGTATGACAAATGACTTTCTACACACACACATACACACACACACACAAGTTAAAAAAAAAAAAGATAACAAGGGAGTGATAAGAAAAGCATTCCTTGAAGAAATCTGAAGTATGTAATAACAAAAAACCAACATTAGCAGCAAATAACATTTATAGAGTTTACTGTGTGCCAGATACAGCTGTAAAACCTTCACATGTATTAATTCATTTAATCCTCACAACAACTCTATGAGAAGGGTACTATTATTATGACTATTTTAATGAGCCACAGAGAAGTCAAGTTACTTGCCCAAAGCTACCCAGCTAGTAAATAGGGTGCAGATGCCACCCCAGGCAGTCTGGCTCCAGAGTTCAGGTTCTTTTTTGTTCATTGTTTTTTTCAGAGTTCAGGTTTTTTACCAATAATTATATTGGGTTGGCCAAAAGGTTCATTCGGTTTTTTCCATAAGATGGCTCTAGTGGCACTCAGTCACCTTTAACTTCATTCAGAACAATTTTGTTAGACTGTATGTGACAGCCGTCATATCAGCATGCATTAAAAAAAAACTTATCAAAATCAGTGAATTTGGGCTTCCCTGGTGGCGCAGTGGTTGAGAGTCTGCCTGCCGATGCAGGGGACACGGGTTCGTGACCCAGTCTGGGAGGATCCCACGTGCCGCAGAGCGGCTAGGCCTGTGAGCCATGGCCTCTGAGCCTGCACGTCCGGAGCCTGTGCTCCGCAACAGGAGAGGCCACAATAGTGAGAGGCCCGAGTAACGCAAAAAAAAAAAAAAAAAAAACAAACAAAATCAGTGAATTTTTGTGTAGCCACTTTAATGTTGAAGATGGAAGGAAAAAAAGCAACATTTCGACATATTATGCTTTATTATTTCAAAAAAGGTAAAAACGCAACCGAAACGCAAAAAGAAAGATTTGTGCAGTGTATGGAGAAGGTACTGTGACTGACTGAACATGTCAAAAGTGGTTTGCAAAGTTTTGTGCTGGAGATTTCTCACTGGACGATGCTCAGGGTCAGGTACACCAGTTGAAGCGATTTGATAGCGATCAAATAGAGAAATTAACTGAGAACAATCAACATTATACCATGCAGGAGATAGCCGACATACTCAAAAGACATACTCAAAATATCCAAACCAAGCGTTGAAAATCATTTGCACCAGCTTGGTTATGTTAATCGCTTTGATGTTTGGGTTCACATAAGTTAAGGAGAAAAAACCTTCTTGACAGTATTTCCACAAGCCATTCTCTACTTAAATGTAATGAAAACGTTCCATTTTTTAAAACAAATTGTGATGGGCGATGAAAACTGGATACTGTACAATAATGTGCAACGGAAGAGATCGTGGGGAAGAGAAATGCAACACCACCAACCACACCAAAGGCCAGTCTTCAACCAAAGAAGGTGATGTTGTGTATATGGTGGGATTGGAAGGGAGTCCTCTATTATGAGCTCCTTCCAGAAAACCAAACAATTAATTCCAACAAGTACTGCTCCAAATTAGACCAACTGAAAGCAGCACTCGACAAAAAGCGTCCAGAATTAATCAACAGAAAACGCATAATCTTCCATCAGGATAACGCAAGACCACATGTTTCTTTGATGACCAGGCAAAAACTGTTACAGCTTGGCTGGGAAGTTCTGATTCATCAGCCGTGTTCACCAGACATTGCACCTTTGGATTTCCATTTAGGTCTTTACAAAATTCTCTTAATGGAAAAAATTTCAATTCCGTGGAAGACTGTAAAAGGCACCTGAAACAGTTCTTAGCTCAAAAAGATAAAAAGTTTTGGGAAGATGGAATTATGAAGTTGCCTGAAAAATGGCAGGAAGTAGTGGAACAAAAGGGTGAATACGTTATTCAATAAAGTTCTTGGTGAAAATGAAAAACGTGTCTTTTATTTTTACTTAAAAACCGAAGGCACTTTTTGGCCAACTCAATACTATCTCTTTAGCTCTAGCAAAAGACACCAGTATAAGGATACAGTTCTAGCCTTGGTTCTTTTATATCTTAATCTCTTTTTTATCCTTAACACACTAAAAATAAATCTACACAGTAAGAAAAAATTCCACTTCTTAAAATTCGCTTCAATAAATGAGTAATAATTTCATCAAACTTAAATGTGTAAATAATCTGGGACGCCTTCCCTAACATCTTAGTTTAGATCAGGGCCCTCTTGCTGTACGCTCTTGGGGCTCCCTGTGCTTTCCTTCCTAACATTCACCCAAGGATGTGACCATATACGTATGTGATCCTTTCAACAGTTCCTCTGTCTTCCCCTGGATACTCAGCTCCACAGGGGTTCATGTCTGTTTTACTCATCAATGCAGCTTCAGCATATAGTAGACCCATAATAGATGTTTGAGAAGTAGATATGTCCAAAAGGTCTTCCCTATTCATCACTTCTTTTTTTCTGCTCATCTTGCCATCATCATAATGCAAATCATAATTACTTAGTGCCAAAAATATTAAAATAAATCTCATCTGATCTCTGCCTATATTCTCCTATGGTTTTATACATCTCATGCAACACTGACAAATTAATCTTCCTAAAACATTCCTTTACTCGTTCAAAAAATATTAACTCCTACTATGTGCCTAAAGGAAACCAGAACATCACACCAAAATATGTCACTTTGGCATATTGATTATTTTTAATAAAGGCATTTAAGAAACAGTAGGTACAAGAAGGAACATTCTGGGGACTTCCCTGGTGATGCAGTGGTTACGAATCTGCCTGCCAATGCAGGGGGACTCAGGTTCGAGCCCTGGTCTGGGAAGATCCCACATGCCGCGGAGCAACTAAGCCTGCGAGCCACAACTACTGAGCCTGCGTGCCAGAACTACTAAAGCCCGAGCACCTAGAGTCCCCTGCTCCACAACAAGCCAACGCAATGAGAAGTCTGCGCACTCGCAACGAAGAAGAGTAGCCCCACTGGCTGCAACTATAGAAAGCCCGCAGGCAGCAACGAAGACCCAACACAGTCAAAAAAAAAAAAAAAAGGACATTCTGACCCTTCTTTTTCTTCTGAAAGCAGGAGATAAAACTCCCCTGTGAAAAGGACCCTCACTATACCAGGAGTAAAGAAGACGTCCTCATCACTAGAGCCAGAGAATTTAGGGCTGAGAAATCTGTACAAACAAAACTTTGTTAAACTAACCTTATCTTCCGAGTTACTTCTTCATCATTTACTACCTCAGCCCAAACCCCTTTGGTCTTGTCAATTCTTCACAAATCTTGTTTCTCTGTCTAAAAGTGTAAACACTTCCTGCTCTGGTCCCTTCACGTCTTCATTCTCTTGTGAAGGCTCCCATGTACATGTAAAAATTTAATAAAATTTGTATGCTTTTCTGCTGTTAATCTGTCCTAGACAGTCTAATTCTTAGGCCCAGCCAGAGACCCAAAGAGGGTAGAGGAGAATTTTCCTCCCCTAAATACCAAATATATTTCACTGCTTAATAAAATCCTATTAATTTCCTAATGCCTATAGAATAAAATTCAAAATGTCAGATTTGTCTATTGAAAGAAATAAATAAGAAGGAAAACTACCCCAGACCTTGGTCTCTAATACCATTCCCCCCTAAAAGAAATAGGGCTCCTCAGAGAAATGGCTAGTTTCAGCGCTGGGAAAGGGTAGGTAAAGGATAAGGTTGGAATACCTTACTACGCCAGAAAGTAGGAAGAGTTCAAAAAAATGATAGGGGCATGACAAAAAGGACACTGGAGCCACCTGAGGGACTCCCACTGTTTCAAATCCTGGGACAATTTGAACACCAAAATAATTAAGTACAGTGATGAGTTATAGGCCATTTTTATAAAAAATGAACTTACGAGTCCATACCAACAGGAAAGGAAGGAAGGTAGGTAAGGGGTGGGGGGCGGGGGGGGCGGGGGGGGGGAGGGAGGAGAGATGTGAGGCAAGGGAGGGAGAGGAAATCCAAGAACCAATTGGTAAAGGTGCAGGAGTTCTACAGTAGGAAAATCATCATCTTGCAGTCATTATGGTGAAGACTAGATCAAGCAAGAATCAACAATGGTAAATATAGGAGAAATTCTTGATAAAGAACAGGATATTTGCATAGTCTTATAAGTATCTGCCTATTTATTGCAAAGGAAGAAAAAATAATCATTATGATAAGGTCAAAAAATTGGGCTACACCTTGAACTTTGACAAGGTAATCAAAATTAACATCACCTATGAAGGACAAAAAGCACATGGGCCTCCAGATGTAATAACCAGAGATGGACACAACAAATTCTAGGCCACATTTCAGCCAAAAATGCACAATCTCAATCTACTCACAATGAAACGTCAGACAACACAACATGAGGAACACTGTAAGGAAAAAAAAGCAGGAGGCGATCTGTATTCTTCAAAACGTCATAATTACAAAGAAATGCTGTGGGAAATGTTCCATATTAAAAGAAGCTAAAGCAACATGTCAACTACATATAATACCTAACCCTAAACTGACCCTATACTGGTGAGGGGTAAATGCTACAAAGGACATTACCAGGTCAACTGAAAAAAAAATGGAATTATGAATAGTAAATGGAATCAATGTAAATTTATGAAGTTGACAACTATACTGTAGTTATGTAAAAGAATATCCCTATTCTTCATTGAAGCATTCACAGGTGAAGAACTATAACTGACCCTCAAGTGATTCAGGAAAAATAAAGAAAAAGTACACACATACAGAGAGAGAAAAGAAAAAGGATAGGAGAACAAAGTGTTTAAATGATAAAGCAAATAGGATAAAATGTTAATAAGTAAATTTAGATAAAGAGTATACAGCTGTTTCTTGTATTATTTTATTCTTGTAACTTTTTGTAAGCTTGAAATTGGTTCCAAAAAAATTAAAAATTATATATGTATTCAACTAGACCTGCAATACAGTAGCCACCAACTATATGAGGCTGTTGAACAGTTAAAATATGGCCTGTCCAAAGTCAGATGTGCTGGGACTTCCCTGATGGTCCAGGGGTTAAGAATCCGCCTTGTAATGCAGGGGACGCTGGTTAGATCCCTGGTCAGGGAATTGGGATCCCACATACCGCGGGGCAACTAAGCCCGCGCACCACGACTAATAAGCCTGCGCGCCACAACTAGAGAGAAGCACGCACACTGCAACAAAGAGCCCACGCACAGCAATGACAGATCCCATGTGCCACAACTAACACCCGATACAGCCAATAAATAAATAAATAATTTTTAAAAAAAATAACAAAGTCAGATGTGCTGTTAGTGCAAAATACACACCAGATTTCAAAAACTTACTATAAAAAAAAACTCATCAATAATATTTAAGATATCTCAATAATTTTTATATTGACTATATGTTCAAATATTTTAGATAGATTGGGTCAAAGGAAATATATTTTAAATAGTAATTTCAAAAAAAAAAGTAATTTCACCTCTTTTCACTTTTTTAAAAGGTGGCTACTAGAAGCTTTAAATTACATATGTGATTCCTATTTGCATTGGACTAGAGCTAGATGATCAAGAATCTCCACAATGAGGTGTCACACTATCTATAAGTTTCTCTCTCAATTTCTTTCTGCTCTAAACAGAGCTCTCTCTCTAAGTCACTTGGTTTTAAGCTACTTAAGGGTAAGGATCAGTTTTACTCACTGTTGTACCTCCAGTATCTAGCACATATCCAGTGTTACAAACATTTGTTTATTGAAAGGCAATATGCAAGCAAAGGCAGGAGGGAGGGCAGGAAGAATGAAATCATTCCCACCTCTGAGTCTTTGTTTATACTGTAACTCATTCCTAGAATAAAAGTAACTCTCTTCCTCTCCTAATCACCTTTTCAAAACCCCATCTCTTGCCCATTTTCTCCAAGGAGACACTTCACTCTAACAGGTTCATTCTGTCTGACTGGTCCTCCTCTGTTATTACTACAGCCTTCACTGTCTATATAATTTACTTTGGCACTTAATCATATAAGTTCCCTGAGAGAGAGGTCAGATCTCGTATTTTTCCCGTATCTTCCACAATCATTGGCATAGTGCTAACCATATGAGTTGAGTGGCGGAGGAAAGGCAACAAGGTGCTAAAAAAAGGAAATGGATTGAGTTGGGAAAACTTGGCTCTAGTCTCTGCTTTTTTTTTTTTGCGGTACGCAGGCCTCTCACTGTTGTGGCCTCTCCCGTTGCGGAGCAACAGGCTCCGGACAGGCAGGCCCAGCGGCCATGGCTCACGGGCCCAGCCGCTCCACGGCATGTGGGATCTTCCTGGACCAGGGCACGAACATGTGTCCCCTGCATCGGTAGGCGGACCTCTCAACCACTGCGCCACCAGGGACGCCCTCCAGTCTCAGCTTTGACATCTAACTGTGTTGCCTTAGATAAATCACTCAATCTCTCACTTCCTACTTGCTCATTTTTAAAATCAGAGACTCATTACCCATAAAAGAAGCCTTCTATTTCCACAATTCTAGAATTAAACCCATTTTTTTCTTTAGCAATCTTATTGATATATACCAATAAAAGGAAATCTAATACACTTAAGGATCTAGAAATAGCAAAGAAGTTTATAAACTGCCTAAAGTACTAAATGCTGATGTCTTTCCAGCCATGAAGCACTTAATCCACATTTCTCTTCAAAGCCTATTAAAGTAAAATAATCAGTACATACAGTATTGGAGCTAACACCCATTTTTTTTTTTCAGATTCTTACAAGACTCAAAGAAACACCTTTTAGTTGCTAATGGAAAAAAGAAAAAGAACCAGAAACTAAATTTTCTATAAAGTACCCTAGGACCTTATCGGTGATGTTCAAAGATGCTGAGTTACAATTGATTAATAAGCACATTGTCTGTTTCTTCTTTCAAAAATGCTACTTAAAGGACATTATTCAGGGACTTCCCTGGTGGCACAGTGGTTAAGAATCCGACTGCCAATGCAGGGGGACAGAGGTTCAAGCCCTGGTCCAGGAAGAACCCCACAATGCCCGCGGAGCAACTAAGCCCGCGTGCCACCAACTAATGAAACCCAAGCACCTAGAGCCCGTGCTCTGCAACAAAGAGAAGCCACCGCAGTGAGAAGCCCCCGCACCACAACGAAGAGTAGCCCCCGCTCGCAGCGACTAGAGAGAAAGCCCTGCGCAGCAATGAAGACCCAACGCAGCCAAAAATAGATAAATAAATTTATTTAAAAATATAAAAAATGACGCTATTCAGAAGAAAATTACAACAGGTAAAATGAAAAGGTCATGTGAAAACAGAATGCTTAAAGGTATGCGACTTAATTTCAAAGCATGAAGACCCATTTCAAGCAAAATCTCTAAATCAGCAAACTTAGTTTTAATCTTATGACCTCTGCTGAGAAATAAGATTAGCAGAGTGGGGTAAAATAAAATGGGTTGCCATGTTATATAATTTAAAGATTCAAGTCATACTTGTTAGTAAATAGCACCTGTGGAGTTCATACTAATAATACAAATTACAAGATTTCTTTAAGGCTTTATCCAAATACCCCTATTAAATGCTGAGCATTAACAGTGACCCATCTGTAAGAGCCAAACTCCTCCCAGGTGGCTCTAAGTCCTCTCCTGATCTGGTCTGAGCCTCACCTCTGCAGCCTCACCTCCCACCAATCCCTGCATATCATTTCACTCCCTAAACTTAAATGTTCACATTCCCCTTAATATTACTTGCCCCATTTTACAACTTCTTGTCTAGGCATTTGTGGTTCCCTCAGCCCAACCTGCCCTCCACTCTTCTGAGCAGCAAATATGCCCTCCTCCCAGAAGCTTTTCCTGATTGCCCCAAAACCCTCCCACAAAGTGGCCCCCAGGCACTATTCATTCTTCTATTACAAAGAACTGCCATTATTTTTAAATGTCCACTTCCCCAACCAGCTGTGAGTCCTAAAAGGCGGGCCCATATCTTATTTAACTGGTTCCCAGCCCCTAGCAGATGCTTTGCATTTACTGACACTCAATATAAGGACTTTGAAAAAAAGGAAGTTAAGTGGTTAACGATGAGAAACAATTCAAACTTTCCTATAAAAGAGTATATAAATTTAAGACAGTGGTCTCAACCAGGGCAAGTTTGCCCCTAGGTCACATTTGGCAAAGTCTTCAGATATTTTTGGTTGTTACAAGATGGGGGAGGGGACTTGGGGGTGCTACTACATCTAGTGGGTAGAAGCCAGGGATGCTGCTCAATATCCTACAGTGCAAAGGACAGCCCCCAACAACCAAGAATTATCCAGTCACAAATACCAATAATTCCATGGTTAAAAAACTTAGCTGTCAACTGACTTATTCATGTGTGATGATTCCTTTATCATACCTCAGCAATAACCAGAATAAATTCCAATTTTGTGGTTTCAGCTGAAACTTCTGTAGCCATCAATGTGTATGCACCAACCCTCAAAATGATCTTTATATAATCGTGACGCTTAACAACATTAAACCGAAAGTACTGGAAAGCAGTCCATATTTCTGAAAACTAATATACAACTACTAGAAGCTACTCTTAAGTCAGTAAACACTTTATTTATAAACTATAAAGCAAACCACAGGCGAACTAATTTTCAGCTGTGGAATTATGCGACGGAAACACAATCTGAGGCACGAGGTAATCAGTCAGGTCTGACAAGAGAAAAAATCTCTAAGTAGTGGAAGTAAATCACGCACAGGTGTCTTTAATGTTGAACACAGGAACTGATGACCAGAGTAAAGGGCATGCCCTCGCTACTGCCAAAATCAGCGCTTATCAAGATTTCAAAAAACTCTGACAAAACATTGCAAAAAATCATCAAATGTCAATACAGGATGGAAGATACAGAAGTTAACTACTTCTCCCCCTGATATATAACCAAGTTCCACATGACTTGAACATTTCCCAAAGCTATGCAGGAGCAAGGACACTCCCTTTCTACACAGTGGATGACTCAACTCTCTTTGGTACATTCCTTGACTGCATGCTACAAGTTCACTAACTCCTCTTGCCCTTGGAACTAGTTATCCTACTCTCTCAGTAACCAACTAATGGGTTTGGCACCAACTTTTCAGTCATTTACATTTTGTTGCACCCCATCGGTCTCAAAAGGAAATTAAGGGAAAAAGAGGAAAAAAAGCTAACCAAAACAGAAAACTGAGTAACAGTGACTCCTATAGAAAAGATTTTGTTATTCTAGGAACTGATTCCTAAACAAAACACCTACAGCTTTCCAGTGCTCTAATCTTTGTATCTTCAGGCTTTTCCAGATTTGACATAGAGAGAGCACTGGCAGAAAGTAAAGGAGTGTACCGTTGGATTAAGCTGACAACGGATCTATACTTGCATGGCTCAAACAAAAAGGTACCGGGCTGGGAGGGGAAAACGCATTTTTAAGTGGGGGGTGTGTGGGGTAGGGGAGTTGCCAACAGTGAGTAATAGCTTCCTTCGCAGCTGATTTTAGCCAGTTAAACTGTGTCGGAACAGCGACTGAGCCAACGTTAGGCCGGGTTTCACCACATTACCCTGCAGTGCTGCCCAGATGAGATTACGAATCCGCGTGAAGCAGGTGCGTGTCGGGTAAAGTTGCGGGGCACGCCGGGCGGGGCGCTGGGGGAAGAGCCGAGCTAGCCTCCCGAGGTCTCCCACCCGGCGTGCTCCAGCCCGGCGGGCGGCTGGCCGGCCGGACCCGCGGGCACTAACTCTGCATTTTCACTGCCATTCCAGAATCTGGAAGGAACGCGCCGGCGCCACACCCTCCCGCCCGGCCGCCCGCTCGCACTGACAGCCCACGCGGGTGCGGGGCCCGGGCCTGTGAGCCGGGGGCCGCGGGGGACCCGGCCCGCTGCCCTGCCGCCGCCCCGCCCGCCCGCTGCCCTGCCGCCGCCCCGCCCGCCCCCTGCCCCCCCGAGGCCCGCCCCCAGAGCAGACGACCGAGGCCTAATCGCCGCCTGGGCTGCGGGGCCTAAAGGAAGGGGCCGGCGCTGAAGGGGGGGCGGCCACGCCGCCGCCGCCTCTGCTACTCAGCGAGGCGGCGGCTTCCGCGGCCCCGGGCTCCGGCTCTCCCGCTCACGTGCTCCTGAAAGACGGTTTCACTCTCTTACCCTCTGCAAAATCCTCCTTAACATGGTTTAAACACCACCCGGCGCCGCCCCGGTGACTCTCCAAACCTTCTGCGGGGCCACTCAGTACTCGGGGGTACGCGGGAGGGAGGGATGAGCCAGGAAAGGACTGGGAGGAGGTCGGGGCGAGGCTGTAGCGGCGGCCGCTCGGGCTGCCCCGACTTCCCCACAGGCGGCGAGAGGGAGCGCGCGCGAGCGAGCAAAGAGGCAGCCAGCTAGCGCCCGCCCGCCCGCCTGCCGGGCCGCCCCCGTAACTGACAGCTGGGCGGACCCGCCCGCCACGGCCCCGCCCTCCCGGCCTGTCCATCCGCGGGAGGCGGAGCTGGAAAGGGCCTGGCCCGCCCCTGCGGCCAATCGGAAGCGGCGGCAGCGTGGGCGGTTGCGTGACGGACAGGCGGCAGGACGCTGGCGCCGCCGCTCCTTCCGGCGGGCCGAGGGACAACGCGGGCGCCGAGCGCACGCCTGCGCTCTGTCAGAGGACGCGCCCGCGCGCAGACAGCGTACTCTCTAGGGGAACCTGGAGGGGGTCCCTGACCGCGACGCAAGAAGGGGTCTCTGGGCGGGTACCTGCGACGGCACCTCAGATTACTCTGTAAAATATGTCGCTGTGACCCCGGCCTTGGCCATTCCTGAACTGGATCCTCATTTCTGCTGGAAGCGCTTGGAAGCAAAGGAGAGAATCGCAGACACGATTAACCGGTCTGATGGGCTTTTTTTCTCCCCTGGTCCAACCCCTGGCGCCTTTCCGTACTCCCTTCCTGCTTCTAATATCAGCCAAAGGGAAAGGAAAGAATCGGAAGAAAGGGTAGGAAGAAACTGGAATTTGAGTTGGTAAGAGAAGTTTGCGGTTGTCATCTTTGGACTATAGCAACAATAATGGACTGATGTCGCTAACATGTTGCACCATCTAAAGCCCACGCTTGGCCCATTCTCCTAGGGAATTTTAAATCCTCTTCTGACAATAGATGTATGAAGTGAATCTACCTTAATGCGTCTGTTTCATAGATTAAGAAAAAAATAATGAGGTCACAGATAAACAGTGTGCCAAAACAAGGACGTGGACTTGGAAGTGGACTTGGACCTGACTTCCAGGCACGATGTTATTATTTAAACTCAAAAATCACAGCTGTGGAATCCTACCATTCTGCCAGTATTCACGAGCTAAGAGGTTCAACTTTACCCTGAGCGGGGTAAAGAGAAGCCTTTAATAATGTTTAAGTAGGAGGAGGGGAATAATGCAACTAACCTTGCTGGGGGTGGGAGGGGAGGGTGGGGATCTGAAGTCTACCAAGCAATGAATGGAGCGCTTATCAGAAAATACCCACAGACCTTCTGAAAAAAATGCAGCAAATCTTATTTTCAAATTACTTAATGTAAAAGCGTTTTGTAAAATGTAAATAAAGCATTATATGATGTAATATGTTGTTTCCATCCAAAACATGTCTGTTTTTTAATGTGTGTCGTGTCTGTAGTGCAGCAAAACAGTCGTGCCTACAACTCATACATTGTTAATCACTATTGATGATAGTGCACTTAAGTACTTCCAGGCAAACATAGCAAAGCACACACTTTTCCACCTTTCCAGACACAGGTACTTTATTTTCAGACAGTATGGGAAATATTTTCACTGAAGCAGAGTAATAAAACTGTGACATAATAAATATATTGAATAGATTTGGTCTCTGCCCCTGAGTGATAGGGTGATAAGAGCATCTTTTGGTGTAATGTTTGATCTACTGAGTGGTTGGGTGTCCCTAGATAGCTTTAGGGTGGGGGCTGAGTCATGATTAGAAGGTTGGAATTTTCTGGCCCACCTACTGGAGCCAAGAGGAACTTCAAGACTTAATCCCCATTGGCCAGTGATATAATCAATCATGTCTATGTAATGGAACCTCCATAAAAACCCTAAATAACGAGGTGTGGAGAGCTTCCAGATTGAGGAACATCAAGATGCTGGGAGGAGGAAGTGTCTGGAGAGAATAGGCAAGCTTTGCACCCCTACCCCCATACTTGCCCTATGCATCTCCTTCATTTGGCTGTTCCTGAGTTGTAGCCTTTGTAATAAAACCGGTAATAGTAAGTAAAGTATTTCTGTGAGCCAGTATAGCAAATTATCAAAGCTGGGGAGAGTGTTGTGGGAACACCCAATTTATAGCCAGTTGGCCCAAAGTACAGAAGACAACCTGGAAGTTTCAACTGGTATCTGAAGTAGGGGGCATTCTTGGTGGGACTGAGCCTTTAGTCTGTGGGGTCTGTGCTAACTCTGGGTTGTTAGTGCCAGAACTGAATTAAATTGTAGGACTCACTGTTGGTGTGCAGGGAATTGGAGAATTGCTTGGTATGGAAAAAAACTCCACACATTTGGTGTCATAAGTCTTGTAAGTAGAGAAAGGAAGCAGTTTTTTCCCTTTAAAGTGACACTTGTTTTTATTTTTCAAAAATTAGTTTAGGGCTTCCCTGGTGGCGCAGTGGTTGAGAGTCCGCCTGCCGATGCAGGGGACACGGGTTCGTGCCCCGGTCCGGGAAGATCCCACATGCCGCGGAGCGGCTGGGCCCATGAGCCATGGCCGCTGAGCCTGTGTGTCCGGAGCCTGTGCTCCGCAACAGGAGAGGCCACAACAGTGAGAGGCCCACGTACCACAAAAAAAAATAAAAAAATAAAATTTAAAAAAAAAAAAAAAAAAAAATTAGTTTAAAGCTGCCTATTAATGTCACATGCTAAGGCCTTCTCCACTGGAATTCTCCAGTGGAATCTTTTGACTAATATAATAGACTCTCATCTACTGCTTAGCTAGATGGGTTATTCAAAATCTGTGTGCTCCCCCTGCAGCTTATGATAACTCCATCATTGGAATAATATACTAGGGAACTGAAAACTCCAAGAAAATAAGCAGTGGATGAGACATAATCATGTAAGAATATCCTTCACTAATGTAGCAGCTTCCCACACAAAACATTCCTATTTACCCATCTGGCTGCTAGTTCCTATCCATTTATTCTTTTACATCAACATTCCATCAATTCTTTGACTCCATCATGACCTCCAGTCCATTGGCCCTTCTTAACGTTCTTACTATCAGCCATTTCCCTAGCGTCCTCATTTCCGTCAAAACCCAGATTAAAGCTATGATCCAACTTTATAGCACTGCCACCCTTTGCAAATATGCTTAACTTCAGCTCTCTCTTCCTCTGTTGTTTTTGTCTAGCAGAACCCGAACTTGACTACCCAGCTCCTCTGTGCTGTACAGGAGCTGCTGAATATCACTAGAGATACATGTATACAGCTGAAGCTGCTGGGCTCATTTTACATTAACAGCCACAGATCTCAGACACTCAACACAGTCCAGCAACAATCCTGTTATACTTTCCTCCTGTCTTCTTTTAGATCCCCAAAGTGGCTTTCACACCTATAGTACTTTCACTGTCTTACCTTGCATTTTCTTCCTAACCCACTCCAACCAAGTCTCCTTCTCATCTACTCCAATGAGACTGCTCATATTAAGATTACTAATGATGTACATGTTGCCTAATCCAGTAATGACTTGATTATTTTTTTTTTTACTTTATTTGAGTCTTGTTCACACTGAGAACAAGAGACCACTCTCTCCTTGAATTATTTTATTCTCTTGACTTCCTTGACAGTATACTTTCTGGTTTTTCTCCTCAATGACCATTCCTTCTAAAACTTGTTTGAAGACTTCTCTACTGCATATCTTAATGTTAGAGAGCCCCCGACTCTGTTCTAGGCCCCTCCTTTCGTCTATGGCACATGGCCTAGAAGTGATCTCAACCAGTCTCCTGGCTGTAAATTTCACTTGTCTGCCCAAGTCTGTATCTCCAGTGCTGAACCTCCCCAGGTTTCCAGACTTGTATGACAAACCGTCTACTTCATATTTCTTCTTGGATGTCTAATGAGCATCTCAAACTTAATATGACCCAAACAAAACTGTTTCATTTTTATTTTCAGAATTGCTTCTTCACCAGTTATCCTGTCTCAGTATGTCCTACCCCCAGCTACTAAGTTGTATCAAACCAGAAATCTTGACGTTATCTTTGGTTTCTCTCTTTATCTCATCACATCCCCTCCCTCCATCCAATCCATCAGAAAATCCTGACATGTCTACCTCCAAAACATACCCCAAATTTGCCACTTCTTTCCATTATCACCTCAGCCCACAGCACCTTCATCTCCTGTCCAGACTATTGGAATAGTTTCCTGGTTGGTCTCTCTGCTTTTACTTTGGCTTCCCTATAACCCATTCACTACACAGCAGCCAGGAACAACTTTTAAAAATGCAAATTAAAGAACGTCACTGCCTTTCTTAATTGTAGCTCCCCATCACAATCACAATAAAATCCAAATACCTTATCCTGGCTCACACAACCTGTCGATCTGGCCCTGCCTGCTTCTCTGCCTTCCACTTATAAACACTTAGCTTACTATGCCCCAGCCTCCTTGAACTTTTTTTTTTTTTTAATTTATATTTGGATGCGTTGGGTCTTCACTGCTGTGTGTGGGCTTTCTCTGATTGTGGTCTTCGTTGCGGTGCGCAGGTTCTCATTGCGGTGGCTTCTCTTGTTGTGGAGCGTGGGCTCTACGCACGTGGGCTTCGGTAGTTGTGGCACATGGGCATGGGCTTAGTTGCTCTGCAGCGTGTGGGATCTTCCAGGACCAGGGCTTGAACCTGCATCCCCTGCATTGGCAGGCATATTTTCAACCGCTGTGCCACCAGGGAAGTCCTTCCTTGAACTTTTATTCCTCAGCTGCACAAAGCTTACTCCTGCCTTTGCACCAAACAGTTCCTATTTAGGAAATGCCTTTCCCTGAGATCTTGTGATTAATTTCTTGGCATTCATAACTGCACTTTAAAAGTCATCTCCTCAGAGATAGCTTCAGGGATCACCTCATCTAAAGTGCTAAAGCGGTCTCCAGTCTATCACATTACCCATTCTAATTCTCTGCATAGCAGAGAAAACTATCATTTCTGACTTTTCTTGTTTCTCTATTCACGTCCCTCCCAACAAGAATATAAGGGTCTTGTCTCTTGTTCACTTGTGTGTCCCCAATAATTAAAACAATGCTCAACCCATGGTTAGCAAAAAATATTTATTGATGAATGAATGAAGAAAGGAAGGAAGGTACTATGGCTTAAATGTTTGTGCCCACCTAAAATTCATATGTTGAAATCCTAACCCCCAAAGCTGACAGTATTAGTAGGTGGTGCCTTTGGGAGGTGATTAGGTCATGAGGGTGGAGCCCTCAAGAATGGGATTAGTGTTCTTATAAAAGAAACCATAAAGAACTCTCTAGTCCCTCTATGTGAGGATACAAGGGGTCTGTGACCCAGACGAGGCCCTTCACCCAACCATGCTAGCACCCTGGTCTTAGACTTCCAGCCTCCAGGACTGTGAGCAATAAATTTCTGCCACCCAGTCTGTGGAATTTTGTTATAGCAGCCTGAACTAAGACAGAAGGGTGTGTAATCATTCCTGTAGCAGTTGCCTTACAGAGTTCCTCAAACTAAGATCTTCCTACTTGTGAAGCTATAGTCCATATCTAACAATCTTGAGAGTGATCCAACATCTTTTGATCCTACTCAACAGTCTTTTTTCTTTTGATATAATATATATGTGTGTATGTTTCTTTTTTTTTTTTTTTTTTTCGGTACGCGGGCCTCTCACTGTTGTGGCCTCTCCCGTCGCGGAGCACAGGCTCCGGACACGCAGGCTCAGTGGCCATGGCTCACGGGCCCAGCCGCACCGCGGCACGTGGGATCTTCCCAGACCGGGGCACGAACCCGTGTCCCTTGCATCGGCAGGGACACGGCACGAACCCGTGTCCCTGCGCCACCAGGGAAGCCCTGTTTCTTGACTCTTCAAAATTTTCCCAATATTTATGAGAAACAACTTATTCTCCACCTTTTGTAAATTAGAAATTTTTTTCCTTCTTAATTTCATGTGTGACCACCAAATAATTCATTTCCAGTTAGAAGCAAATCTATGAAAGATCACAACACAGCAAGCAAAGTGCAGCTGATGGCTCTGTATACGTAAAGCAAAGATAGTTTAGGGGTTCTAAGGAACACACACAGGACCACTAACCAGCTATTTGGCAGCAATTAGTTTTTATTTTTCTCAACTGAATTGTTCACTTTTAACAAATTATGTTAACATCATTGGACCAACTAATTGAAGTCTAGTATCAATTTGTGCTTCTTTCAGCCCTTGAGGGAAGGATGAGGAGGGAGGCAAAGACGAGAACTTCAAAGGAGTGGGCAGATACATGAATTCTACAGAAGTCCCTACTGATTTTCTCCAAGTTGACTTGAGTAACTCCAAGAAAAGTATCAAGTCTCCATTGAGTTTCTTTGGAAGCAGGTTTAAGGAAGATCCAAAATAATAATTATGTTCTAAGAGCTACTAAAAATCATATACATGTATATATATGTATATGTATATGAATACACACACACACACACACACACATATATATATACACACATATATGGCCCTGGCTAAACCTATTGCATTCAAACCACATGTTGAGTTGGTAGAATACAAAATAGTCCATGGAATCATGTAGAGGTGGCACAACAAAAATTCCCATCTAATGTAAGTTGGTAGAGCCTCTATGAAAAACAGTATGGAGGCTCCTCAGAAAACTAAAACTAGAATTACCATATGATCCAACAATCCCACTCCTAGGCATATATCCAGACACAACTCCAATGCAGAAAGATACATGCACCCCTATGTCCATAGCAACACTACTCACAATAGCCAAGACATGGAAACAACCTTAATGTCTGTCGACAGATGAATGGATAAAGAAGATGTGGTACATATATATGATGGAATACTACTCAGCCATAAAAAAGAATGAAATAATGCCATTTGCAGCAACATGGATGCAACTAGAGATTATCAAACTAAATGAAGTAAATCAGAAAGAGAAAGACAAATACCAGGACTCCCTGGCAGTCCAGTGGTTCCACTGCAGGGGCACAGGTTGGATCTCTGGTCGCAGAACTAAGATCACACAGGCCGTGTGGCATGGCAAAAAAAAAAAAGAAAGACAAATACCATATGATATCACTTATATGTGGAATCTAAAATATGACACAAATGAACCTATCTACAAAACAGAAACAGACTCATGGAAATAGAGAACAGACTTGTGATTGTCAAGGGGGAGGGTGTTGGGGGAGGGATGGAGTGGGAGATTGGGGTTAGCAGATGTAAGCTGTTATATATGGAATGGATAAACAACAAGGTCCTACTGTTTTACTGTATAGCACAGAGAACTATATTCAGTATCCTATGATAAACCATAATGGAAAATAATATTAAAAAAAGAATGTATATATAACAGAGTCACTTTGCTGTACAGCTGAAATTAACACAACATTGTAAATCAACTATACTTCAATTAAAAAAAAGTTTTTAAAAGAAAGAAAGAAAGGAAGGAAGAAAGAAAAGGGGAAAAAATTCCCATCTATGATAAGAGGGTGAAATCTTGAGTGCCAATGTGACTCCTCCAGTCATACACAGAAAGTTCATGGTTGGGACTTTCTGACCTGAAAGACTCCTCATTCTGCTTGGGTTTTCCAAAACCACACATTTGGGGAACTAGGAAAACAGTGGGGAGCTAGGTTAACTCCTCATCTTTTTGATCTAGTGAAGATTCTTTATTTTGCCTATTTGAAAAAAAAAATTCAGTAGTAAATCAAAATGAAATTGATGTTAAATCAAATCCAAATCATCATTCCTATCAGTCTTCTAAATGAGATCAACCTGTGGACCCCCTACCTGAACAGCTAACTAAATGGAAAAAAACACATGGACTACTACAAAAGGTGGTGGTGTAGGCGAATTGTAGAAATGGAACTAACACCTGAAGTTCTGTTCTCACATGTTTCTAAAGAGTGTTTGTGAAGTCAGGTGAAGTGATTTAATGAATTGGGTAGAGAGATGTCATCTGAGCATTGGTCAGGGCTAGCGTTTCCTTGGATTTGCTCAGTCCAGTGTTTTTCTAAGTATGTCCCTCCAAGCCCTAAGTGGTCCCTCAGAGGCCACCTCAGTAGATGGGGAGAAGCAAGCAATTGAGGCCCTTACATTATTCACCCTTGCATCAGCTGATGTAGCTTCACTTTTACCTGTTTTACATAAAGGGTTCTGAGTGAGATTTGTTTCCAAAAAAAAAGTAAAGTATCACTCTGGGGCCCAAAAGCAAAAGTATAATTGAAAATATTTTAGAGGAGGGGACAACTGAAATAGGTATGGTCAAAAGTTAAGAAAACCAGTAAGAAATGGTGAGGCACACCTAGGTTAGCAGCAGCAGGAGTTACCATATATCTAGTTGGACCAGTGCCCGAAGGGGCAAGAGAGAACAGTTAACCAGAATCCAGAGAGAGCTATGAGAGAGAGCTGCAGGACAGAAGATGTGACCTTCAGTAGGGAGTATTTAGAAAACACTTAGGTGTGAAAGAGAGGATACCAAGGGACTATATGTCCTGTCTTCATTCCCTTCCCAACTTCTGGATTTCCTGCTTGTGCTTTCCACTGGCCCAACTCAATGAGGAGCGAAAAGGCAAGGGAGCTTGTGGATGTAGTAAGGCCCCTACATACGAACCTTCAAGTTGCGAACTTTCAAAGATGCAAATGTGCGTTCACCTGTCCAATCACATAAGTTAGTTCATGTGTCTGGAGTATATTGTCACATGCATGCATCCTCTATAAGTGGTTGTACTTTTGTGTACTTTACTGTACAGTACTGTATAGAGTACAGTAGTACAGTATCTTTATTTCAAGCCCAGGATGTCCGGAAGCAAGCGTAAAAGCAGCAGTGATGTAGCTGGTACTGCTAAGAAGCACCAGCTGTTGTGCTGTACTACTGTACGTTTCAAGGTACTGTACTGTAAGATTAAAAATGTTTTCTTTATTTTTTGTGCTTGTTTGTTTTTTATGTATTATTTTTGTGAAAAGCATTATAAACCTATTACAGTACATTACTATATAGCTGATTTTGTTAGCTGGGTACCTAAGCTAACTTTGCTGGTCTTACGAACAAGCTGGACTTACAAACGTGCTCTTGGAATGAAACTCGTTTGTATATAGGGGACTTACTGTAGTGAGTGGATCAGTTTCAGTCTCAAGAGGCAGAGCAGTTAAGACCTTGTGTTAAATAGGAGTCAAGCTATCCTCCCTTTGGAGAAATGTTGGAAAATAAACTAGATTCTGTATGTTCATATATACTAGATCTAAGCTATGAAGAGCAAAGAGCCTGCCCAGTGCTAGACATGTCATATCTGCTGTCTATAGCTCTATGTTAAATATCATAGGTGAGTTTGCTGAGGATCAGAAGTTTGGAATTTATCCATGCCTACAAAGCTGTGATTCTTTCCATATACTCCATTGAAGGGAAATACAAAAATAATGGTCAGCATTTTAAAACTCTTTTCCACTACAAAGTTCTGGAAATGGATAGTGGAGAATAGTTCCACAACAATGTGAATCTACTTAATGCCACTGAAGGATACACTTAAAAGTGATTAATATGATAAATTTTATGTTATGTATATTTTACCACAATTTTTTTAAAAAAGGAGATAGAGATTGAACACAGAGGAGGAAGTGGAAGACATGACGGTAGAACCAAGAAGTTGGAATGATGCAGGGAAGAGGTCCTGAGCTAAGGAATGCAGGCAGCCTCCAGGAGCTAGAAACATTTTCCCCTTGAGTCTCCAGAAGGAACCAGCCATTGAAGATACCTTGACTTAAGCTCAGTGAAACTGATTGCAGCCTTCTGACCTCCAGAACTGTAAGGTAACAAATTTGTGTTTTTTGTTTGTTTGTCTGTTTGTTTAGGATGTAACATGTGGCATGCAGATCTTAGTTCCCCAACCAGGGATTGAACACATGCCCCCTGCAGTGGAAGCTCGGAGTCCTAACCACTGGACTGCCAAGGAAGTCCCAAATTTGTGTTGCTTTTTTTAAAAGAAATTTTTTTTCAAAGAAATTTTTTTTCAATGAGCAATATAGCATTGAATTCAGAGTTTATTGATTGTGACACAGTGTGTAGTCAATATCTGTAAATGAGTTTTGAAAGATAGGAAGGAAGGAAGGGAGGAAGCGATGGAAGGAGGGAGGGAGAAAGGAAAATGTAAATTTCAGACCAGTCGTTGGTAGTAAACTTACTGGGTAAACCTTCCAAAACGTGTAAATGTAGCCTCTTTTTCCCCTGACGGTGGTGATTTTTAAAACATATCTGCAAATTCTTTGACACTCCTCCCACCGACAGGCAGAGTTTAATTTGCCTTCCTTTGAAGGTAGGCTGGACTTAGCGATTTGCTTCAAATGAATAGTCACTGTGTGACTTCTGAGGCTAGCATAAAGCTATTTAACAAATACAAGTGGAATGCTTTATTATGTGATTGTTAGCTCAGTATGCCTTCCAAGAATTTGCCTACTTTGGAAAATCATGTCATGAATTTAAACTTTAAGCTCCCAGTCATATACTAGAACTACTCAACTTTGAAAGGACATTGCCAGAATGTATACAGAAGAGTGACTGGTATTATTAGTTGCTGATCTTAGTAATTTGGCTAAACAAGGTGGATTGCACCAAGGTTTACAGCTACAGGACCATTATTATCCACCTCCCATACACTTTCATTGGGTTACCAGACACTCTTAGGGTTTCTACTACATGTTATTTATTTGCTGTTGATTCTAAAATCTGCAGTCTGGCTCTCTCGTCTACATATGAAACCCAAATGTTTAACAGCCTACTGAACAAATTCACTTCAATATCTCCCAGAATCCTCAAGCTCAATTCAAAATGTCTCAACTCTAAACTGACTCATCATGGGCCTCTTCTGCCCTTCACTCACTTCCCTATACCACTGCTGGCACCACCATATGCCCAAGCTAGAAATCTGCCATCTTTGTCCATTCTCTTTTTATTTCTGCCCATATTTAATTAATCACCCAGACCTGTAAATTCTGTCTCACATTGCCCCAA
This sequence comes from Phocoena sinus, assembly GCF_008692025.1. NCBI lineage: Eukaryota > Metazoa > Chordata > Mammalia > Artiodactyla > Phocoenidae > Phocoena > Phocoena sinus. The sequence continues at coordinate 27,769,173 of NC_045772.1, read as the reverse complement.
TTTTCAAGTCACTCCTTTCTGACCTAGAAGTAACTCATCTCTGATCTTGGTCTTGCATCCATCTAATTCATTTTCTACCCTGCAGCCAGAGTGATCTTACTAAAGCACAAAACAGATCTTCATTACACCCCTGCTTAAAATTCCTCACCCATCCCCATCATTTTGAGGACAAAAACCCAAACTCCTTACTGTGATTTGCAAGACCTTCCATGCTTTTGCTCCGGCTACCCCTCCCCGCTTATCACTTGACATTATTTTCTTTGCACTGTATGCTTCAGGCATGCTGAACTACTGCAGTTTTCAGGCTCATCACAGTCTCTCCCTGACTTCTAGACCATGACATATACTATTCCACTGCCTGGAATGTTCCCTATGTTCACCCTCCTTTTGTCTGTCCAGTTCCTACTCATCCCAAACTCTCACCCCACCCCAAACTAAGCTACATGGCCTATATGTACCTCCATTTTGTACTCAACCCTATTAAGGGTGAGAAGGGAACATCACAGACTCAAAACACTCTAGGCTACATGAAAAGCCTGTCCCTGAGGTCCATCATTCAACTACCTCCTCTTGTTCTGAATACAGACCCTTCCAATTTTCAATTATAATTGGCTTCCCAGGTAGTTTTGTCTTTAAAGAGTAAATGCACTTATTCTGTTGAGGCAAGCAGAACAGTCCACACGACTGTTTTATTGTCCATTGTAAATTAATAAAATGACATTTCAGTCTCTGTACGCTTGAATAAAATGAGTTTGCCAAGAGAAGATTTTACTTTTAATGTGCTGACAGAAATTCAAGTTTTGAGCCTGCAAAGCAAAGATTCAGAGCTTGTACCACAGTGATTTTACCAATGTAAATAAACTTCCTGAGGTCTCTTGACAGCTAGCCAGCTGGCCTCCCTAGGCAGCATAATTAGAATGATGAGTGGTATACAATTTAGACCCACTGCACTTCCATCTCCCCTTATGACTTGACAGAAACTCAGTGACAGAAGATTCCAGAGGCCATCGAAATTCAAACAGTATGTTGCTTAAGCCCATAGACCGCTTAGAATAGTCTGAAAATCTAAAGCAGAGTATTATGGTCGGGGCTCAAATACATGGTCCATTGTACAAATACATGGTCCATTGTAAAATACTAATCTGAAAATGTCTTGCCACCACAGGTAGCATGAGTGAGGAATGGGAGATGATAAAGTACTTTACTTAATATAATTATTATTAATAGTTAAATTATTATTGTGTAAAAAATATTCTAGGTGGAAGAGACTCTCTTTCTCTCTCCTCTCTCTCCCTCTCTCCTCTATATTTATCTGTATTAAAAAAATGTTTTCTTTGCTAAGGGAGGAAAAAAATCTACCTAATAACTCAGGGCAATCATCTCATTCATGTTATCACTTGTAAATGATATTACAATAGTGTACTTGATGTCAGCATTGCAAGATTACATAAAAAATAACACGTGGTACACTTTTTTTTTTTTTTTTGCCGTATGCAGGCCTCTCACTGTTGTGGCCTCTCCTGTTGCAGAGCACAGGCTCTGGACGTGCAGGCTCAGCGGCCATGGCTCACGGGCCCAGCCGCTCCGCGGCATGTGGGATCTTTCCAGACCGGGGCACGAACCCACGTCCCCTGCATCGGCAGGTGGACTCTCAACCACTGCACCACCAGGGAAGCCCATGGTACACTCTTTAAAAGTAATTTAGGAACCATGCTTGTTACAGGTTAGTTGGCTAAAAATAGGATCCAAAAATATATTTTACTTGACAGATTTTGGTTAATATATAAAATGGATACTTAGTTGACAAGCAAACAAATTAATCTGGGAAGAAAATTAAAGAACAATCTTTGGAAAATACAGTCTCCTTCTTCTCCCTTTTACCTTGTAGGGAAAGAAAATCTTTTCCTCTACCCTCTTAGCTCAAGTACCTGGGGAGATACAAATTAAACTAACAAAAGACAGATTAACAGGAGAAAAGGCATACAAGTTTTATTAATATTTACATGTGTATGATAACTTCACAAAAAAAAGAAGTGAAAAATCCAAAGAAGTGGTTAGACTCAGGGGCTTATATATCATTTTAACAGATGGTGATATACTGTAGAGAAGTAACTAGACAAAGGAAAGGGAGTTTAGGCTTCTAGGGCAGATAAATTGTGGGAAAGTGACAAGAAAATATATGGGTAGAAGGAATGGAGGATAAGTGTTATTTTAGTAAGTTTTGTTTATGCAGACTCATCTCAGTGCCAGTTCTCCATCTCCAATGTTATAAGTTAATGAAACAGTAGGCAATACCTTAGCAGCCTGCATAAGCAAACCAAAACCTAAGCCTGAAATGCCTCAAGGTTAAGAAACCAAAACTTAAGGACAACCTGTCACAAACAGCCCACTAGGCTTTCTCAATGTAACTGCTTAAGCTATAGCTAATCCAATAATTTCCTTGATTTGCTTCTGCCTCTTCTCTATAGAAAGTCTTTCCCCTGGCTCCTGTTTGTGGAGTGTTTCTAACTACTTCCAACTGGGTATTGCCCAATTCAAATCAATTTTTGCTCAAATAAACCTTATCATTTTTAATATACCTCAGTTTATCTTTGAACAAGCAATAAGGATAGCTCTCTTCTTCCTCGTACAGCAGAGGGGATAAATGTATGCCCTGCTTTTGGGCAGAAAGAAAGAGGGTAGGCAACTCTGTTTAAAAAAATAAAGAAGACAATTCAGGTGATACAACAAATTTTAATACTTCATGACATTCACAGTCTCCTTTTGGAGAACTGCAAAATGAGGTAGAAAGCAAGACATTTTTTATGAATAAAGAATAAAGAACAGGGCTTCCCTGGTGGTGCAGTGATTGAGAGTCCGCCTGCCGATGCAGGGGACACAGGTTCGTGCCCCGGTCCGGGAAGATCCCACATGCTGCGGAGCAGCTAGGCCTGTGAGCCATGGCCGCTGAGCCTGTGCATCCGGAGCCTGTGCTCCACAACGGGAGAGGCCACAACAGTGAGAGGCCCGCATACCGCAAAAAAAAAAAAGAATAAAGAACAAGGAAGAGACAAATGAAAAATATCTGATGGGCTAGGGCCATATAGTCAAACTTGTTTGGGTGAGAAGACCTGGAGTTGGCTTGGCATTTGAGGTTTGGCTGAATAAATATTCAACTGGCCCTCTGTATTCATGGGTTCCACATCTGCAGACTCAACCAACCATAGATTGAAAATATTTGAAAAAAGAAACTCCAGAAGGTTCCAAAAGGCAAAACTTAAATTTGCCACACTACCAAATTCATTCTATGAGACCAACATCACCCCAATAACAAAACCAGACAAAGATATCACAAAGAGAGAAAATCGCAGACCAATATCACTGATATGAACATAGATGCAAAAATCCTCAACAAAATATTAACAAACCGAATTCAACAATACATTGAAAGGATCATACACCATGATCAAGTGGGATTTAGCCCAGGGATGCAAGGATGGTTCAATAACCACAAATCGATCAATGTGATACACCATATTAACAAACTGAATGACTAAATTACAAGAGAATCTTATAATGGAGAAGGCACCAACTTAAATGTACATAAGAAATTTTACCCTTCATTACCAGTCTTTTCCTGGCAACCTCCTATAACTGGCCTCCTCCCACCAACAGAGACACAGACACAGACACAGATTCACACAGCTTTCTTTTATCTTTAGCTGAAGATGATCTTTCAGCTGGTAGCTTAGGCCACCTAGGGCATTATTCATTTTTCCCTGGGTATCTCCCATGTGTACATGAGGTATACATGTTAATACAATTCTATTTGTTTTTCTCTTGCTAATCTGCCTTTTATTACAGAGTGTCCCAGCCCATAACTCAGAAGGGTAGAGGCAAAATTGTTTTTCCTCCCCTACAGTTCACTCAAGAAACTACTACATATGTTGCAACTGAATTGGAAGACCTTAGGATGAAATTTAAAGCTAATAATAAATAATTTAGTCTTATGATGAAAAATAAGTGACAAAAATCATCTTTAAATCATTTTATATACTGAAGAAAAATTCTGAGATAGCATATGTTAAAAAGAAAAACTATAAGCCCAAAATGGTGTCACTTGTGCTAAAGCTAAATACTAAACCTAGATTTAATACCAACCTGCAGTTTTAATCTTCCCCAGGAATGTAATCTTTCTTTTTTTTTTTTTTAGGTAACTCTGGTTTAAACGTTATACAGTTGAAACTTGAACATGTGTTTGAACTGTGAGGGTCCATTTATATGCAGATCTTTTTTCTATAACTATACAGTCAACCCTCCCTATTCTCAGGCTTCACATCTGCAGATTCCACCAACCCAAATTTCCATCCACTGTTGGTTGAATCTGAGGATGCAAAACCCACAGTTAACCGAGGGCCAGCTGTATTCATTGTACTATGCCATTTTGTATAAGGAACTCAAGCATGTGTGTATCCATGGGGGCTCCTAGAACCAATCTCCCATGGATACAGAGGGACGACTATATAAATTTCATGTGTACAACATTATAATTCAAATTCCATATACACTACAGCATTCTTACCACCCCAAATCTAGTTTTATCTGCCCATACAATTGACCTTCTTTACCCATTCCTCCCCCAACCCCACTTCCCCTCTAGTAACTACCAATCTATTCTCTGTAACTGTTTGTTTTCATTTTGTTTTGTTTTGTTTGTTTGTTTTTATATTTTACATATGAGTGAAATCACATGGTATTTGTCTTTCTCCATCTGACTTACTTCACCTTATTGCCTTCAAGGTCCATCCATGCTGTTGCAAATGGCAAGATTTCATCTTTTTTTAATGGCTGAATAATATTACATTGTGTGTATATATATATATATATATATATATATATATCACTTCTTCTTTATCCATTCATCCACTGATGGGCACTTAGGTTGCTTCCATATTTTGGCTATTATAAATAGTACTGAAATATATCTTTTCTAATTAGTGTTTTCATATTCTTTTGATACATACCCAGAAATGGAATTGCTGGATCATATGGTAGTTCTACCAACTAAAGAATGTCGCTTGCCATTCAGTTCTACAAGCATTGAATCATTAGCCACTGCAGCAGCTTACCTTTAACACACCCTGAAAGGAGTTCAGGATGGAGATCAGGAATGAAGAACTCTGTGCTCTGGGAAAACTGGCAGAACAGGCCTTCAAATAGATATTTTCAGGAGAAACATTTTATAAATCTGGATTCTTTCATCTTCCCATACTTAGAAAAGCACTACAACCATAACTAAGATATTTGTTCCTCCTGACTACTGACAACCTCCTACCAAGATATATGCTTGGTTGCATGTACCCCCTTTGCCAAAATCACATATATACTGACCTCCCCCCTTACCTCTTTGGAACAGTTTCTCAGAGCTATCTGAGAGTCTGACTCTGGAGTTATAGTCCTCAGTAAGACACTGAATAAACTTGACCCACAGCTTTTACATTGTGCATTTTTTAAGTCAACAGTACTCAATTTTTTGAGAGAAGTCCATGGAGGCTGCACCAACTTATATTCCCACCAACAATGCAGGAGTATTCCCTTTTCTCCACATTCTCGCCAACACTTGCTATTTCTTGTCTTTTTGATAATAGCCATTCTAACAGACATGAGGTGATAGCTAATTGTGGTTTTTGATTTGCATTTCCCCAATAATTAGTGATGCTGAACATCTTTTCATGTGCTTGCTGACCATCTATGTGTCTTCTTTGGAAAAATGTTGTTCAGATCCTCTATTTTTAAATTGGGTTGTTTGTTTTTCCTTCTTGTTGTGTTGTTGTTGAACCCATGTTCATGTGCCCCATGCACAGTGAAGCCAAACAAACCAAAACATCAGGGTTTGGAGCAAAGAAAGGTTTATCGAAGGGCCAAGCAAGGAGAGTGGGCAGCTTATGTTCAAAAGACCCAAACTCCCCAATGGCTTTCAGGGAAGAGTTTTTAAAGGCAACATTTGGGGTGAGGGCTACAGGGGGCATGACTTTCTTCTAATCAGTGGTGATATAATAGGGTGGTGTTCCAGGGATCTCAGTCATCAACCTTCTGGTTCCAACCAGTCTGGGGTCTCAGCATGTAGTTACCATTTTCCACTTGGGTGGGGTCTTAGCTCCTGCAGAACAACTCAAAGATATGTGTCAAGCAGGAACTAGGACTGTTTTATCACCGAAATATTGTTTCTTGACAGATTTTCCTTTATTTCTGCACTGATTTTCCCTTGTTTCTGCATTCCCTCACTTCCCTAACTAGTAACTGGTTGAATCTGCTCTTTAGAACTCAGGAAAGGCCTAGGAGACCAAAGCCTTTTGCTACAAGCAAGAAATGGGGGTCCCAGAAAGGTTTTTGTACCAAGGAGAGCCTCACAGGATCCTGCTCATTTTCAATCTCCCCTTTTCTTTGACAGTCCTCTATCCTGAGAGGAACAGGTACAGGACAAGAAAGGGAATAAAGTTTTGGATAGAGAGGTTAATCATAAACTCAGCAGGGGAAACCTGGTTTCAGGCGTACTCAGTTTCAGTGTTGTATGAGTTCTTTTTATATATTTTGGATATTAACCCTTATCAGATACATGATTTGCAAATATTTTCTCCCATTCAGTAGGTTGTCTTTTCATTTTGTTGATGCTTTCCTTTGCTGTGCAGAAGTTTTTTAGTTTGATGTAATCCCATTTGTTTACTTTTGGTTTTGGTCCCCTTGCCTGAGGAGAGGTACCCCCCCAAAATATTGCTAAGACTGATGTCAAAAAGTGTACTGCCTGTTTTCTTCTGGGAATTTTATGGTTTCAGGTCTTACATTCAAGTCTTTAATCCATTTTGAGTTAATTTTTGTATATGGTAGAAGATAGGGGCCTAGTTTCAATCTTTTGCATGTGGCTGTGCAGTTTTCCCAACATGATTTACTGAAGAGACTTTCCTTTCTCCATGGTATGTTCTTGGCTCCTTTGTCATAAATTAGTTGCCCATATATGTGTGGGTTTATTTCCGGGCTCTCGATCTCAGAAATGTAATCTTAGTCAACCAGTTTGGAATTTCCTCATCATCACCAGTGAGGTAACCTGTCATGTGGGCCCTCTAGCCCCCAGATGAAGAAGAGACAATCTGCATGATAAAACTGTTACCATTCTCCTCCCTCTAAAAAGATATCCTGGCCCAAAATAACCCTTTTCTTCTGCTAATGACTTCCTTGCCCCACCTTCCTTTTTATAAAAGCATCCCATTTTGTACCACTCCTCAGAGTGCCCTTCTAGCTGCTAGAATGGGCTACTTCCTGATTAATTGAATCGTTGAACAGAGCCAATTAGAATCTTCAGATTTACTTGGTTGAATTTCACTTTTTGTTTGTTTGTTTGTTTTTAACACATACAACCAATTTAGTGGAGTAATTTACAGTTGAAAACTTAAAGGTATTTTTAGGTAGATCAATATTTCTGTCCCTCAATTTTGATAATCTTGGTGAATTTAAAATACTGTGAGGTAGTATAGAATAAAGGAATCCATTGTACCATCTGCTCTGACTTTGAAAGTTGAAGACATTAGGAAAGACCAACTCATTGTTTAAGCCTGCATAGTGTTTGCTGACCCTGATTGGAAAGTTGGCTTGAATAATTGTGCCAACAGTTTAAAAGGAACTATATCTGTTTTTGTTTTATTTCCTTTTATTGTATTTAATTTTTTTGGCTTGTTTGTTTCTTTTATTTGGAAAATTAATAACTGCTAAAGTTTGGAAGAAGTGGATTTACTCTTAAACCTCTAAAGAAATGTCTGCAAGGTATTTTCTTTGTATTGTCAATTGCTTACTCAAGCAACAGTTTAGAAGTTTCTCTTTCATGCAAATGAAGTACTAGTTGTTGAGACACAGGTTTGACTAGAAAACCAAATTTACTTGTGGTTGTAAAATGTTCCATAAAATAGAAGTAAAATACAGGACTATGTTGGTAGATAAGAATTAATCCCTTTTTATTTGAAAGAAGCTCTCCACTAAGTAAAACTTTTCAACATTGAATAATGTTGTTCTATTAAATATTGCACATTGTGTGTTGTTTTTATTTATTTATTTTTAAATTATATTTATTTGGCTGCATCGGGTCTTCTTTGCTGTGCATGGGCTTTCTCTAGTTGTGGTGAGCAGGGGCTACTCCTTGTTGTGGTGCACGGGCTTCTCATTGAGGTGGCTTCTCTTGTTGCAGAGCACTAGCTCTAGGTGCGCGGGCTTCAGTAGTTGCTGCACATGGGCTCAGTAGTTGTGGCTTGCGGGCTCTAGAGTGCAGGCTCAATAGGTGTGGTGCTCGGGCTTAGTTGCTCCGCGGCATGTGGGATCTTCCCAGACCAGGGCTCAAACCCGTGTCCCCTGCATTGGCAGGTGGATTCTTAACCACTGCACTACCAGGAAAGAGCTGTGTGTTGTTTTTAAAGTCATTTACATAATGATATGAAGTTGCAGTGGTTACTTACTTGCTCTACATTACCTCGTATATTGTAAATTTTTCATTGTAAGAACAAAATAAACAGAAAGCTGGTAGCTAAAACGTATCAAGCACTTACCAGCAGTTATCTGAACTTCTTACTTATATTTTTTCATTTATTCCTCACAATAATCTGATAAGATAAAAGGTACTGAGGCTTAGATTAAACAAAAAAAAGAACATATTGCCCAGGCCAAGGAGTGGTTGAGCCAGGATTTGAAGCCAGGTAGTCTGATTCCAAAGCCTATTCTCTTAATGATTTCAAATACTTGAATACCTAGTAAACCAGTAAAATAGGCAATATCATTCTAGGAGTTTATTTTATTTATCTATTGTGAAATTAATTAAATAAGGAGCCCATTAGACTGAGGTGGTTCTAATATCTTAGTAGCCTATCTAAGCAAACCAACACCTAAGCCTGAAATGCCTTAAGGTTAAGAAATCAAAATCTAAGGATGACCTATCACAAACATCCAACTAGGCTTTTCAAAATAAGGCAAACACTTAAGCTGTGGCTAATCAAATAGTTTCTTTGCTTGGCTTCTGCTTCTTCCCTATAAAAGTCCTTCCCCTGGCTCCTATTGGTAGAGTGCTCCTAACCACTTCTAGTTTGGTATTACCTGATTAAAATAGATTTTTGCTCAAATAAATTCTAAAAATGTTAATAAGTCTCAGTTTACCTTTTAACACTATATATTTTTAAAACATTCTCATAAACTTTTATCTCCTATAACTGTATGGTCTTCATAATTTTCATTTCTAATGCCTAGTACTCAATCAACATTAGAATGTTAAAAATCAACCCACAATTTTTTTAAAAAAAAATTTCTATTATGTTATATATTTATATCTTTTTTTGTTTGTTCATTAAAGATGTTTAGCATATCAGAATTACCTAAATCACATTCTATATGTTAATATGTCATTTTCAAAAAGTTAAAAACTATGATTCTCATTGTTGTTTACCTCATTAATGAGAGAATTAGCAGAATAATAAACCTGGTCCAAATGGGGCATAAGAAGACAAAGGTATTTATAGTCACTGAAAGGGAAAATAATGCTGGAATAAGACTACTAAATTACATAAAAATTGGTTAATGCCCCATAGGGCAATAAAACTAATATTTGGGTTACAACCCAATGTCTTCTACTGGACACAAATCATTTGCATCCCTATGAAACAAAGTTATTTGCATTGCTGAAACACATTTATTTGCATCAATCACTGTCTGGTTTTCTACAATTTAACATCTACTACTACAGAATCATTTTTACCATTTATCACTATCATATTATGTATTTTACATACTTACCTTGTTTACTGTCTCCTCCCACCATTAGAATATAAAGGCAGAACTTTTCCCCTCTTTTGTGCATTGCGGTATCCCCAATACCTAAAATAGTGCCTGTTCCAGAGTAGGCACTCATCATGTGTCGAATGAATAAATGAGTAAAAACAAAACATGATATGGTTGACTTTAACTTTAAAAACATAGGCCATCCAAGGGGGGAAAGTGGCGGGGAAGGGGTGGTGGTGTGATGAATTGGGAGATTGGGATTGACATATATACACTGATATGTATAAAATGGATAACTAATAGGAACCTGCTGTATAAAAAAATAAATAAAATTCAAAAAAAATAAAAACATAAGCCATATTAAGAGGAAGAAATGTAAAGTAACCAAGCCCAAAGTAAATTAAGAAGTAAACTAAATCCTAAAGGAGAGCCAAACTCTCATATTGATGCCTGAATAGAGGAAATTTCCAGCCCAACTTTATGCAGAGAGATTAATAGAAATGACATATGATGAGATGGAAAAACAAGCAGCACCTGTAGAAAATCTGTTACCCTCTCATTCTCAAGGTGAAAGTAGAGAGGAAACAACTGTGTGCTCTCTGAAGAGAGCTGGGGTGATGGGGTATGGGGTAAGGGGGAAGAACCAGATCCAGATTGTAAAACTCAATGAAATAAATTCCACCTCAAGAAGCCACTTGTTACTGAAAGAACTGAAATATACTACTTTGGCATAAGGATTATTTTGAGCTGAAGGCAATTAAGAAACAGCAGGCATGGGGGAAAAAAAAAAAGCTCTCTGCCGTCCCCCGATTTGGCCAAAAGCAAAACATACATTTCCATTTGTAAAAATGTCTCCCTCTCCTGTACCAGGAAGAGAAACCTATCATTTCCCATCTTAATCACTGGAGATAGCTCCACAAGCCCAGAGACATACCGAGAGCCATCTAAATGACAGACCTTACAAGTACCCTTATCTTCCATCTTCCCGGAAACTCAAACCCCTTTTCCTTTGTCTTGCACTTCACAAGTGTAGTATTGCTCTTTGTTGAAATGGTATATAAGCCTTTGGGTTTGATGGCTTCTTTAGGGTTTTTACTTCATTTCTGTAAGGCCTCTGATAGGCACATTTAATAAATCTTCTGTTAATCTGTCTTTTGCCAGTTCAATTTGCATGGCCCCAGCCACTGAACCTCAGAAGGGAGAGGGAAAAGATTTTTCCTCCCACACATTTTCCATCCACTTGACCTCCCTTGACGGCATCTACTCTGCAAATATGGTCATATTTTTGACATGATATCTTTAAGGCTATCACCTAAATAGTCTTTACTCACTTTAACAGTAATATATTAACTCAACTCAGTTCAAACCGTTTGATAATTAGGTGAAAAGAAGGACTTTATTGAGATAAATCCAAGTTGACAATCTTTTTAATGTGCGAACATTTTGCTGTCTCAGTCAGAGACTTATTTCACATCACATTAGAGAAAATTTGGCTCCTAAATTGTTCCTTGCATCCTCAAAAATACCATACATATAGGGTATGTTATTTGGTCTTTAGCATAGAAGCTTGTTATTGTAGATTCAAATCTCTAGTCTAGAGGCATCTGCTAAAGTAAGGTAGTAATGCAAATAACTTTTTAAATGTTAATATTTTTATATGATCTTATTTTTAATTGTTATAAGACATTTCTGAACTATATAGCAGGAACTGGAGAACTTGTTCTATAAAGGACCAGAGAGTATATATTTTAGGTTTTGCAGGTCATATGGTCTCTGTTGACTTCCTAGGGAGGCTGAGCATTTTTCCATGTTTTATTTGACATTTAAGTTTCTTCTTCTGTGAAACTCCTATTTTTATCTTTTGTCCACTTGCATATTCTAGATATTAGTATTTTGTCTGTCATTTGTGTTATAAATATCTTCTTCCAGATTGTGGCTTGTCCCTTCGCTGTCTTTGTTTTATTTGTTAATAAACGGACTTCTTAATCTTAATGAATTTAAATGTATCAATATTTCCCTTTATGTATTGTTTGAGAAATCCTTTAATATGCTGATGTCACAAAAATATTATACAGCTTATATAGACAATAGACAATATACAGCTTATATAGACAATAGACAATATATAGAAAAATATTATACAGCTTATATAGATCTATAAAGACAAAATATTTGTCTTTCACAGTGAATTCTTTTTTTTTTTTAAACATCTTTATTGGGGTATAATTGCTTTACAATGGTGTGTTAGTTTCTGCTTTATAACAAAGTGAATCAGTTATACATATACATATGTTCCCATATCTCTTCCCTCTTGCGTCTCCCTCCCTCCCACCCTCGCTATCCCACACAGTTAATTCTTTAGTCTATCTGAAATTGATTTTATAAATGGTGTAAACTAAACATCCTTTTATTTTTCCACATGGATAAGGAGTTGTACCTGCTTTCTCCCACTGATAACCATTTCCAGCTCTGTCAGATATCAGGGTTTTTTTTTTTTTTTTTTTTTTTTTTTTGCGGTACGCGCGCCTCTCACTGTTGTGGCCTCTCCCGTCGCGGAGCACAGGCTCCAGACGCGCAGGCTCAGCGGCCATGGCTCACGGGCCCAGCCGCTCCGCGGCATGTGGAATCTTCCCGGACCAGGGCACGAACCCATGTCCCCTGCATCGGCAGATGGACTCTCAACCACTGCGCCACCAGGGAAGCCCCAGATATCAGGGTTTTCAATAAACATATATGTAATTTGGGTGGGTGGTTTTCTGTTCTATTTTATTGATCTATCTCTTGCCAGTTTCATATCATCTTATCTTATTGTAGCTTTGTGATATGTCTTGATATCAGCTTGTTCTTTTTTAGTCTAACTTTGCTAGTCTTGGCCCTTTGCTTTTCATATGAATTTTAGAAACATTTTGACAAATTCCACATAAAAAATTCTGTTGAGATTTTAATTGAAATTGATTAGAAACAATTTCATCAATTTTGGAAGAATTAAATATTCAATTATAGAGTCCTCTAATTCATAAATACGTTTCATCTCTCCATTTATTTAGATCTTCTTTAATACCATTCAGTAAAGTCTTACACTTTATTACAAAAGGGTCTTACATATTTTTATTAAAATTATTCCTAGGTATATTTTTGTTGCATTTTCTAACTGTAGATGCTGTATCAAAATATAATTAACCTTTTATATTTTGAACTTAAATCTTATGATCCTGTTACACTCTATTTCCAAAAGTAAGTCAAGATATACATTTGTGTGTTTTCTTTGTAGGCTATTATATCCTTTGTGAATAATGACAGTTTTTAAAATGTATTTCCAGTCATTATTTCTTTATCTTGTGGATTGCTTTGGATAAGACTTTCATTGCAATGTCATATAGAAACAGTGATAAGAAGCATCCTGGTATTGTTCTTGGTTTTAAAAGTATGACTTTAATACTTCATTAAAATATGTTTGCTCTAGGCCTTTTTTTTTTTAAATTATCAGGTTAAGGTTGCTTTTTAAACCACAAATTGCTGCTGAACCTTATTGAATTTTTAATCTATTGAGATGATCATATTGCCATTAATCTCTCGATGTAGTGAATCACACTAAGTGATTTTCTAATGTTAAACCAATTCTGCATCCTTACAATCAACTCAACTTGGCAAGGCTGTATGGTCTTTTTCTATGTCTTATGGTATTCAGTTTGCCAATATTTTTTTAGGATGTTGACATCTATGTTCAAAACTGAGAGAATCTATAACTTGCATTTCTTACACTGAAACTGTTTGGTTTTAATATCACCATTATACCTGTTGACTTGAAATAAGTAGACTGCTGGATATTTCTCCAGCAAAGATGGGTTTATTCCTGATCCGCAGAGAATTGCAATTTGGGGTCTGCAACCATGGCAAGACAGGTACAAGTCCTGGCACAGCAAGGGGAGGAGAATGCTTTTAAAGAGAGGAAAAGGAAGTTGGGAGGGCTGTAGTAAACAGAGAGTCCATGGCTTTTCAGTGGCTGAGTCCTTGACAGGAAAGCAGTGTCTTTCTTCCTCGCCTTGGGCTCTACTATCGTGGCAGGGTGTAGGAGCTCCCCCTTCTGGTCTCCTGACTCTACTTATTTGAGGTTTCTGTTTATTAATTTTACATACCCAACTTCTGAAAATGAGTCCAAGAGTGTTTCTTCTCCCCTACCCCCATCTTATATTCCTTGAAAGTGTGTTAAAACTCACCTATAAAATTATCTGGGCCTGGTGGGTTTTCTTTGCATGCGTGAGAAGATTTTTAAATACTGATTCAATTTTTTACAATTTTAACAACTTTTCCTAAATTTGTTCATTTGTGTGTTCTGTCCTTTTAATTTCTGTTTATCATTATTTTGCCCTTTTTGCCACTATCTTTGGTTTTATTCTTTTGTTTTCTCTTGTAATCTCTTAGATTTGAAGCTTAGCTTATTTACTTTCAGGTATACTTTTCTTTCTAATATAAGCATTGAGAACATGCATTTTCCTCTCCAAGAAGTATGTTTTAAAATTTTCAGACATACGCTGTTTTAAAAAATCTTTTAGAATGCATTTCTAATTCAACTGCATTGTGTTTAAAGAATATGGTCTGTGTATGCCAGTTCTTTTAAAAACGTATTCAAACTTGCTTTTTGGCCATATACCTGAACAGTTTTCACATGAATGCTTTAGGGGCACCTGACAGGATGTATGTAAGCTAGTTGTCAGGTCTAGGGGTCTATATGTATCCACTACATGAAGTCTGTTGCATTTTTCAAATCGTATATATTCCTACTATTTTATGATTGGCCAATTAATTATTGATATGATATATCAAAATCTCCCACTCTGCTGGGGGATTTGTTGATTTTTCTTATAATTCTGGCAACTTTTACTTTATGTATTTTAAAGCTGTGCTATGCGGCCTATACAACTTTAGAATTTTTCAATTTTGATGAAGTAAGTAAATCTTCTATCAATGTTTTTACCTTATTACAGTAATATTTTTTTGTTTTAAAGTCTATTTGAAAGTCTAATGTGAATATAGTCATACCACCTTTATTTTGGTTAGTATTTGTTTAGCATACGAGTTTTACATCCTTTGAATTTTAGTCTGTCTCTTTTTTTTAATGGTTTAGGCAGTGGTGTGCTGGCAAATGCTTAACAACCAGCTCTCTGGGAAGGCAAAGGTAGAGTCTGATTTGCAGAATTTACTGATTTCTGTTGTCTCAATACTGCCATCTGAGACTGCCAGATAAAATACAGGCTGCCCAGTTAAATCTGAATTGCAGATAAACAATGAATTATTTTTAATATAAGTATGTCCCAAACAGTACATGGAACGCACTTACTTTTTTTTTTTTTTTTTTTTTTTTTTTTTTTTTTGCGGTATGTGGGCCTCTCACTGTTGCGGCCTCTCCCATTGCGGAGCACAGGCTCCGGACGCGCAGGCTCAGTGGCCATGGCTCACAGGCCCAGCCGCTCCGCGGCATGTGGGATCTTCCTGGACCGGGGCACGAACCCATGTCCCCTGCATCGACAGGCGGACTCTCACCCACTGCGCCACCAGGGAAGCCCCGCACTTACTTTTAAAACATATTTGCCGTCTTGTTGCCAAAATGGTGACCTCTGGGGGAGGTCATGCCAAAGGATACTCCCTGGGGCCTCTGCCACCGGTGTCCTTGTCCCCATAGTGAGCCACAGCCGACCCCGTGCCTCCCCAAGAGACCCTCCAAGTCCGGCAGAGATTGTTGACACCTCCTAAAGCACAGAACTATACTTGCAAACCAGACAACACTAGGACATGATGACCAAGGCTGATACCATTCACAGATGAGATTCCAGAACAATGTTTCTAGTTAGGAGCCTCCTGGTGTCCGATTGCTAAATACTGGCTTCAAACAAAGCAGTACACTGCTTGTTTCAGGTGTCTCTTGTAGACAACATATGGCTCTGTATTATAATTGCCTACTTACTTATCTCTATTTCCCTCTGGCTTATCAGCTACACAAAGATAAAGACTTTGTTCACTATTGTATCCACAGTTCCTGGTTTAGTGCCTAATACTTGATGCTTAATTAATTAATGCATATTGCATGCCTGAATGAAGTATACAGCACGGTGGGTAAGAATGAGGTGTTTCTGAGTCATTTAAATCTCAGATGTGCCACCCATGTAAATGTAGAAAGGCTAGCTAAGTTACTTAACCTTTCTAAGACTTAGTTTTTTCCTGGTATAATGTGGCGAACAGCAGCACCTCCTTCAATAGTATTTTGTGAGCATTTAGCATTTGCCTGGTACATTTTAAATACCCAGTAACAAGTGGTTAATATTGTTACTTGTGTTGAACAATATTGATAACCCACTTGACACCATGATATCATAATTCCTTGCCCGCAGTCTTCCCATTCACAATGTGAATGGGAAGACCACGTTTGAATTTGTCATCACTGAAAGCTACTTCACTGACGACGAATTAAACTCCCAAATCCCACTCTCTGATAACAACCTTACTCACGGAACTTGCACAGCCAATATTAGGATTGTTCCTTTTAAAAAACTGCCAATTTAGGAGGAAAATACTATCTAGTTGTCATATGTATTTCTCTTCCGATTTAGGAGGTAGAATGTTTTCAGTTTTTTGGAAATAGGTGTTTCTTTTGTCACTTTCCTCTTCATGTCTTCTGCCCATTTTCTACTGGTATGTTAATCTCTGTCTTTTGAATTTGTAAGAGCACTTTATATATTAGGAATATCAATCCTTTGTGCAGCATGTATTTTGAAAAGAATTTTCCCAAGTTTTCATTCATTGCTTCTCATGGTGCTTTTATTTTATTTTACTTTTTGTTTTTTATTGGAGTATAGTTGACTTACAATGTTGTGTTACTTTCTGCCGTATAACAAAGTGAATCAGTTATGCATATACATGTATCCACTCTTTTTTATCATGGTACTTTTAAATATACAGAATTTTTCTTATTTCTAGGAAGTAAAAAATATCAGTCTCTCCTATTTAAACATTGTAGAAATATATGATTTAGAATGTGAAAGTCCCACATAGTTTTACACTCTGCCCACCCTGTGAAAACCACTGATGACAATTTAGTATATCTTCATAACACACGTATTGATACTCAGTATGTAACGTCAGTTGTCTACTCTTTTCCATTCTTAATGCTGCCACCTGGTCTGGGCCACCATTGTCTCTTGCCTTCCTCTCCTTCCTCTCCAAATCACTGTTCTTATCACAGACAAGATGGTCATATTCAAACATAAACTAGATTTTTTCTAAACATACACTAGCATATAGACCATTAACCAATGAATACATACTCTTCAGTCCCTTGCTCTATTCTCACTTAACTGTATACATTGAGCTTCTCTATGTTCAAATATTGCATGGAACATACTTTTTTTTTAAGTATTCCTTGTGTACCTGAAATTCGAATGTAATTGAACGTCCTGTATTTTTATTTGCTAAATTGCACAGTCTTACTTCTATTGTTGATCCAAGGTTCTAGTCTTCTCTCAGCCAGGGGAAGGGGTTACGGAGACTTGAGGACCATGCAACCAATCCTATTAAGGGCAGAACCGGGATGTGTCATGTATTACTTCTGCTTATAGCCCATGGTCATAACTTAGTCACATGGCCACACAGAACTTCTAGGGAGGCTTGGAAATGTAGCCTTTTTCTGGGCAGGTATTTGGCCAGCTAAAACCCTATTACCATGGAAGAAGGGAAGAATGAACGTTAGGGAACAACTAGTTCCCTAGATAGGCACTATTGTTAGAGAAAACAATCTTTGGATATAAGTCTCAGTAGGACTATCATTAGAGGTACCCAATTCCTCTCCCCATTCCAACCAAGGAATGGGCATGTGACCCAAACTGAGCCACTCAGACACTCTCTGAAACTGATATCTTAAGCAAAGTGACATAGGAACTTCAAATAGTTGAAGTTCATTCATCTTGATTGTGGTAACCTGAAGAAACTAAACATATGGCTTCGTGCTACTTAGATCCCTAGAGTTTTCTGGTTCTTGAGCTTGCCCTGAGTCTGCCTTCACAGATTCAAATTTTCCTTGGATTCTGTAAGATATCCTTTTTTTTCCCCCTTAAGTTGTTTAGAATTGGTTTGTGCAACTAGCAATTATAGAACTTTAACTGATCAAAGCTCAAGTCTGGATGTATTCCTAGGTGAGGAGATAAAAAATCAGTTCCCCACCCCTGAGGATCTCTGTCTAAGCAAATTTTCACTTCTGCATTACAGTTTTGAGACTTAAGGTAACAAGACAACAATAGCATCAAAAATAGTGGCTTAAAATGGAAACAGAGAGAGAAGTGAAAATGAAATTTGACTAAGCTAATAGTTGCACTTACTTTGTGCCTACTTGCAGAGATTACTGATTACTAGTTGCAACAACTCTGTGCTTTGTTAATATTTTACACGTATTATCACATTAAACCCTTGTAGCAACAATAATAGGCATTATTATTCTCATCTTGCAGATGAGGAAAATGGGGCTTATAAAGTTAAGTGATTTTCCGAAGGTCTATAACTGATAATGGTTGTAGTCAACATTCAAAACTGAGTTTAATTTCAGCACTTGAGCTGTTAACCATTATACCATACCACCCCCAGACCTTAAAAAATAAAAAAGATATTTGCTATCTGAACAGCCTTTTAATTTAATTTCTATTTTTTAACACTTATTATTTATTTATCTGAGGCTGTATCTTATGAGAAAATTTCACACTTACAAAAATAAAAAGAATGGTATAATAAAGCCTCAGGGTACCCATCACCTAAATTCAACAATTATTCCCATTCCACCATTCTTTTTTCATCAGTCCTCTCTCCAAATTCACACTTTATTTTCTTTTACCCTGGAATATATTTTATTTATTTTTCTTTTTTAGAAATTTGTTTGTTTTATTTTTAAATTTTTATTGGAGTGTAGTTGATTTACAATGTTGTGTTAGTGTCAGGTATATAGCAAAGTGAATCAGTTATACATACACATATATCCACTCTTTTTTTAGATTCTTTTCCCATATAGGCCATTACAGAGTATTGAGTAGAGTTCCCTGTGCTCTACAGTAGGTCCTTATTAGTTATTTATTTTATATATAGAAGGGTGTATATGTCAATCCCAATCTCCTAATTTATCCTACGCCCCCCTTCCCCCCTGGTAACCATAGATTTCTTTTCTACATCTGTGACTCTACTTCTGTTTTGTATATAAGTTCATTTGTACCCTTCTTTTAGATTCCACATATAAGTGATATCATATGATATTTGTCTGCCTCTGTCTGACTTCACTGATTATGACCATCTCTAGGTCCATCCATGTTGCTGCAATGGCATTATTTCGTTCTTTTTTATGGCTGGGTAATATTGCATTGCATATACGTATCACATCTTCTTTATCCACTCCTCTGTCAGTGGGCATTTAGGTTGGTCCCATGTCTTGGCTATTGTAAATAGTGCTGCAATGAACATTGGGCTACATGTATCTTTTCTAATTATGGTTTTCTCTGGGTATATGCCTAGGAGGAGGATATGATAGCTCTATTTTTAGTTTTTTAAGGAACCTCCATACTGTTCTCCATAGTGGCTGTACCAATTTACGTTCCCACCAACAGTGTAGGAGGGTTCCCTTTTCTCCACACCCTCTCCAGCATTAGTTGTTTGCAGATTTTGCGGTGACGGCCATTCTGACTGGTGTGAGGTGATACCTCGTTGTAGCATTTCTCTAATGATTAGTGATGTTGAGCATTTTTTCATGTGCCTGTTGGCCATCTGTATAATCTTCTTTGGAGAAATGTCTATTTGGCTCTTCTGCCCATTTTTGGATTGGGTTGTTTGTTTTTTTTGATAATTTACATTTATTTTTTATTATTTTATCCTGGAGTATTTTAAAACAAACCTTCACCTATAAATACCTCAGTATATTTCTCTAGTGCATAAGAATCTAAAAGAAAAAAATAACATCATAACATTATCATGCCCCCAAATTAATAACAATTCCTTAATATATTTAATATCCAATCCAAGTTCAATATTTCCTGATTATCTCAGAAATATCTTTAACAGTTCACATAAAAATTCAACATCTGACATATGTCAGATATTCTCAAGTTTCTTTTAACTTATGACAGTTTCCCTTCTCTTTCTTCCTCTATGCCATGTGTTTGTTGAAGAAAAAGGGGGCTTTTGTCCTGTGGAATATCTAACCTTCTGGATTTGGCTAAGGTACCCTCCCAGTGTCATTAACAGGTTCTTCCATCTCCTGTCTGTCCTGGAAGCTGTTAGTTAGTTCAACAGATCTGATTAAATTAGGCTCAAAAAAACTTAAAAAAAAAAATTTTGGCAAGAACGCTCCATAGGTGGTGTAATAGCTGACTTTTTAAATCAGCTGTAACTGATTTATTAAATGTGCTAAATCAGTGATTATAATCAGTAAACTGCTTTGTCTTCTCCCACCACTGCCTTCAAACAAGCAGATCTTCCCTGTCTCCCCGGTGACATTTCAGGCAGATCCTTGACCTTTGGGGCTACTCTCAGATGTGAGAAGAGTCTCACTTTCAGCTACGGAAAATTCCAGTCAAGTGCAAATTAAACTTTAATTTCTCATCCATTTCAAATCTCCTTCCTCCCCCCCCTCTCCTATTACAGCTGCCAAGCATGGCCTTTCCTTTCACTCCATTGGGTAGACAGTCTCCACTGGGACCCTCCAGTCCCAGGGAAACATTGTGCATTCTTGCCCAGCCACATGGTGGGAGTGTAACTTGCAACCCCTCGTCCTCACCCAGCCACTAGGGGCAGCTCCAGCCAGACTTCAGTGTGCAGATTTCTCTATATCCGTCAAACTCCAAAGAACCCTTGTCACATTCTTCCAAAAACTTGCTCATCTTGCACTACTGTAATAGCACAGGGTAAATGTACACATTCCTCCAGCCAGGCAAGCATCTGGCCAGGGATTGAAAGCCCCACACCCCTTTCTGGCTGGCACTCCAGAGTGCTGAGGGGCTCTCTCTCGCTGCCTCCCTTCACTTGGTTCCAGTGGGAAGAACAATGGTCCATTCAGACCAGGGAAGAAATGCCACCATGCTCACTCCTCTTGGGAAGTCCCCCTAAAGATGCATCTGCCCATCTTTCTCTGCTAAAGGCTGTGGGAGTGATGGTTGCTGGACCAGAATGTCCATTTCATAGTGAGACCTGGGCACATGTGTTGAGGGCCCTTCTTTAAAATAAGGGGCTGGGGCTTCCCTGGCGGCGCAGTGGTTGAGAGTCCGCCTGCCGATGCAGGGGACACGGGTTCGTGCCCCGGTCCGGGAAGATCCCACATGGTGCGGAGCGGCTGGGCCCGTGAGCCGTGGCCGCTGAGCCTGCGCGTCCGGAGCCTGTGCTCCGCAACGGGAGAGGCCACAACAGTGAGAGGCCCGCGTACCGCAAAAAAAAAAAAAAAAAAAAAAAAATAAGGGGCTGCTTCTTACCTATTGTTTATACCTCTGAGGTTGTATCTTACTCTTTTCAACAGGAAAATCCCAATTTACACCCATACAAGTCTACTAAGATTTACCCTTGATTTAACTTTGTAAAGTAATTCTGCTAAATATATGGAATTTCCTATTATTTTTAAAATTTTTATTGGAGTATAGTTGCTTTACAATGTTGTGTCAGTTTCTGCTGTACAGCAAAGTGAATCAGCTATACGTATACATATACCCCCCTGCCCCTTTTTGGATTTCCTTCCCTCCTAGTTTATTTTAAAATGAATGATTTGGAGAAACTCAGCACTCTCCAGGACATTTTTTCATGTAGCACTGTGATGTTGGGGAACACCATGCACAAGGCAAACACATTCTTGTCTTCTGTCCTTACTCAAGAAGACCTGGGTGGTCTACTAAATACCAACAACAACAAAGCAAGAAAAGGGAAACATTTCCAAAAACAGCAGAGGACAATGAAGCGGGTCCACAGTGATATATCAGCTAAATTAAATTCACCCAGTCTATGTCATACGTAGAACTGTGTGCCTGTTTGATTCCCATGTTATATTAGATACAACCTATAACCATTTTAATTGATGTGTTAAGATCCGTGTGTAGTTTTTAAATAAATGGGTTTAATTACAATTGCTGGGTGGAGAGCTGCTTACTCCAGCCTTAAATAGAACTTGAATTAGGAAATGAAAAGAAGGCTTACTGACTCACTGAAGAGTCAGCTGAGTACATTTTTATTTTGCTCTCTGCCAAAGTTGGAGTAAACAATAAACTAACCAAGAACAGCATGGTGGTCAATCAGTATCTACAGATGAATATGTGAATGTGTGGGGTATAGGGGGAGGCCAACACTATTACCTCAAATTGGGCTGAAATAAGGAGTTTAAAAATGTATGAGAGGGCTTCCCTGGTGGCGCAGTGGTTGAGAGTCTGCCTGCTGATGCAGGGGACACGGGTTCATGCCCCGGTCTGGGAAGATCCCACGTGCCGCGGAGCGGCTAGGCCCGTGAGCCATGGCCGCTGAGCCTGCGTGTCCGGAGCCTGTGCTCCGCAACGGGAGAGGCCACAGCAGTGAGAGGCCCGCGTACGGCAAAAAAAAAAAAAAAAAGTATGAGATGCTTCTGGAGATGTACTGTAATGGGCTAATGGAATCATGTTAAACTCACTCTGGATGTAGCTGGTTAAATATGCCTGAATCCAAGTATTATATATTCAAAATGTGTGCTCCTAGCAGGGCTCCAGGCTCACATTAGGATCTTAATAAATGCTTGTAGAAGGAGGAAGGAAGGGAGATGGGAGGGAGGAAGTGAAAGAGGGAAAGAGGGAGGAAGGAAGGGGGAGGGAGAGAAGGAGGGTAGACCAGCCCAGGAAATTGGTTTTTATTACCTCATTTTAACAACTGAGTAAGCATAAATTGCTAATGGCCTTTTCATGGTGTGGTTAAAACGTTGAATTTAGGCCTAATTGTGCAACTGAAAGAAAAGTAAGAGTTTAATAAAAATCATGTTATGGTAATAATTGAAAGGCTAACAGCGCATGCGTTTGAAAAAGGAGATGTTAAACGTTTGGTTTTTATATTTTTGTTTTTAACTGTGGCCATCATGAATTAACTTTGTAACATATTTAACATTCCAGAATATCAAGTCATTGACTTGTTCTTTTAGGAACCCCATATTCCAAGTCATTTGAATTAAATTACAAATACATTTAAACACAAAGACACTACCAATTAATAGGAAGCAACTGTTCCATTAAGGAATGCAACGTAGAATAAACGTTTAAAGCCAACCTGATGAAATAGAATATCAGGATGAGACAGCACATTAGTCATTCTTCCCAATTCTGTGTCATGTGCAGATTTCATAATTATTCTGTTTTCATGTGAATCTTGGATACAAATGCTACAGAGAGGGTCAAAGCCCAGATCCTGTGACACTCACCTAAAGGTGCACCCTCAAACTTCCCTCCTTCTTCTCCCTCCCTCTGTGCATTTGCCACCTGGTATTGTCATCCACCCTCACCCATCCTCTTGGAGAAATCTACAAGGACACCAGGGAGACTTTGTGAAATTGTCTCATGGCCAAAGTAAACCTTCCTTTGGTACCCTCTACAAGCCTCTAGTATTGAGCTTACCACAGTGATCATTATAATTTCTTGTCTCTAGAATACAGACTCCATATAAATAGAGTTCATATTCATTTCTGAATCTCTACTAAACAGTATTTCTTGTGTGCCAACACTGGTCAAGGTCTGTGTTACATGTTGCATTTAGAATTGAACAAAATAGATGCAGTCCTTGGATTTTGGAGGTGTGTCATCTACTGAGGAAGACAGTCATTACATAAATCAACAAGCAAAATAGGAGATTGTTAAATTGTGTCATGAAGGAAGAAACCAGGGAGGCAGGGGCCAGAACAAAAGGAGAGACAGAATGGAACTGAGCGTTTAGCAAGGCTTCTCTGAGGAGCCAACATTTAGCTGGAGGCCCACTATAACCAGGAGTTATTCAGCTTATGCAGGCTTGACTGAAAAAAGCATGTCCAGCAGACACAGCAGTGTGTGGGAAGCCTGGGGCACTGCGGCTGGAACGGACAGAGCAAGGGGAGAGGGATGGGAGAGAGTCAGGGGTCCAGACACTGTGGGGCCTTGGGATTTTGTGTTTTATCCTAAGTTGTAAACCACTGAAGGCTTTAAGGAGGGGGCTAATGTGATTTGTATACCGTGGTGCCTTGTGTTTACGTGCTGGGTACTGAAGATTTACAAATAAATGGATGAATTAAACATAATGAATAGCGTTCTTCTATGCAATTTTGGAGTTTTACCAACCTCAGGCAATTAGATTAATTTGATATAGCTGGTTCTTAGGAAACACATAATGGGAATTTGTTGATTCTCAGGCACTCACCATTTATTTTCCCTTTCTACCAACCCCCTCTTAATTTTAGGTAATATATCTCCCCATTGTGTGCATTCTTGATGCCTGGCTCTCCCTTGGCCAAGAGGCTGGCATGAGAAAAAAGCTGTTCCAACCTGACTCCCTCTTCTGGGACTTAGAATCTTTGGTAGAGTAACTGATAGAGAAGAAAAACGCTTGAAGGAACTCAGTTCAGCCACTGCAACTGAGGCTCCAGTGCCCATGGCTTCCCTGGTTCCTGCCCTGGTTTTAAGCCTGAGTGTCTAGTTTCTCATCTTTCCTCCCAGTAAAAGTCCCACCAGTGCATTCACTTTTTCCTTAAAATAGTCAGCATTCATTTCTGTCACTTGCAATAGAAGAATCATAGTGGAATGAAAATCTGTTTTAGCTCTAAATGGGTATCACATTTTGGTCTCAAGTTTAAACAACATTTCTTTGGATATATTACTTGTGTATTTCCAATCTGATGGAAACCTTAACATTTTCTTTTACTTCTCAAAACTGATTTTAGTAGTTGGAATGTACTTTCTGGGCTGAAAGATTTGAAATCCTTGAAACTAGTTAAGTAATCTTTTCCTCTCTCTCAAATTTCCTCAAAGACAGAACTGTAGTTTCCTTTGTCTTTGCACTATTTATTCCACATACTTTTGTTAGAGACCATTCTCCTTGTTTTCCAAGCATGTTCCACCAAACACTAGTCCCATGAGGTGCTTCCAGATAAAAAGTGTCAATTATTACATATGTCTGAATAGCAGTGAAGACGCTACCCCTCTTTTAGGGTTTCAAAGAACATTGTAGCATCTTAAAGCATCTGAAAAGTCCTGCAGTAAAGAAATCTGTGTATTTTCCTAATGTTTCCCAAATGTATTTGGTCATGCAACTCTTCTTTCTGCAAAACGCATTAAAGAACAAGCATTTTGTGGCACCCACTTTGGGAAAGGCTGTTTTTGAAAATCAAAGCAAAATGAAGTTTTTCCATGTTCTCTGTGCCATCTGTTCACATTGCATCATGTTCCCTTGGCAGTGGGTTTATCCCTTTTTTTGTTTCTCCTGCTTCAAATACAGGTTGAGCATTCTTTTAGGTATTGCCTTTTTTAGGATTTTTAAAGGCCTCAGTCCCTCCTGGCACATGCTACTCTTTGGATTTATTCTAGGTATGTCCCTGACTCGCCTCTTATAGTAAAGGCCCATCAAGGTGCTTTGAGAGCAGCCACAGTGTTTTATTTACTTTTCTGTGTGTGAGTCTCTGGAGTGTCCTTAAAATTCGGGGTAATATGGTAGAGGGAAAGCTCAACATTCAGCCCTTGCTAGTCTTTTATGCACATACATGTGAGAACACACATATATACATGAATACATATCATAGAAAAAATGGTCTATTCTTCGGTCACCTCTAAGACATATGATTCTCCTTGGGGGTAGTCCCAAACTGTCCAAGTTGAGATGGGAAGTGTGGATAGAAAGTGAGCCATGGGGACAGATCATCTCTTTCCCAACTCCCCTGACTGGTCCAACAAATGTGTAAAGAGAGAAGGTCAGGGGTTCCAAAAAAAGACCAGGTTGGAAGGAGGAGGAACAGGGGCCAAGGAATAGCAATGATGGCTTTGACCTTGGTCCAAATAATGACAGTTAAGCAACTGACACAATTGTGTCTTTTAAGTCTTCATTCACTTACTAATTCATTCAACTAACAGTATTATTTTTTACTGTTCTATAACATTATATAAGTTTTACACGTACAACGTTGTATTTCAACTTCTGTCTACACTATCGCGTGCTCATCAGTAAAGGTTTAGTTTCCATCCATCACCCTACAGTTGACCCCATTTACCCATTTTACCCTCCCCCACCCCCTTTCCCCTCTGGTAACCACTACTCTGTTCTCTGTATCCATGTATTCATTTTTGTTTGGCTTGGCTTATTTATTAATTCATTAATTAAAAATTTAAAAATATTCCAAATATGAGTGAAATAATATGGTATTTGTCTTTCTCCATTTGACTTATTTCACTTAGCAAAATACCCTCAAGGTCTATCCATGTTGTCACAAACGGCAAGATTTCAGCTAACATTATGGAGCACCTACTCTATTACGGAATTCTGCTTGGTTCCTGCCTTCAAAGAACTTACTGTCGTATTGGGTCACTGGGCATCTAAATAAAAATTTCCAGTATAACCTAGAGAGTGTTATGTTAGGCGTAGGAACAAAGTGCTTTTATGCATTAATTTAGGTATTAGATATACTCTATAACTTAAGCTTGTGTTACTCTAGATATATATCATTTCATAAATGTGCCTTCAGTTTTCTTTACTAGCTCATGTTCATCCATGTTCACTGCTTTATAGCATTTTTATAGCATTCCATTGCAAAATATAGTACAAAATTTAAATTACAATAAATATTTGTTACTAAATCAAACATCCATTCTATTGGTGAATGTTTAGGTAACTGTAGTTTTTTCACAATGCTGCAGTAACATTCTTATGTATACCTGATGGGTGTGAAATGGTACCAGTTGTGGTTTTAACTTGCATTTCCCTGATTGCCATTGAGGTTGGGTTATCTTCCATTTGTTCATTGGCCATTTGGGATTCTATAAATTCTTTTACACTTCCTTTCCATGAAATGTAGCACAGGGCGATCATTGAGCACACTCTCAATGGGTACTGCTCATCCGCCTTGCCATAGAAAAGTTGCTTGGTTTCCTAACACTAATGTCGGTTCCTACCTTCAAAGCTGGCATCACTGAGAACCATATTTGCAAGTGGGTAGGTTCTAGAAATAGTTGTCTTTCTGTATACCCAGTATCTGTGATGCCTGTGGTGGGTTCACTGAGTTATAACACTTTCCTAAATCTCACAGTGGGGGTCTGTTTTGTGTGATTAGACTTCTGCCTCAATTTCTCTGATGAATAGAGCCCAGCTCTACTCTGCTAGAGCACTGGCAAGTCTCACCATTCCCCTTCCTGGGGTACTGGAGGCACTCCACTGACCCTCAAGTTGCTGGCTGTGGTTATACTCTAAAAAGATGAACCATTTGTAAGCATGGTATTAGTTCCCTGTTAACGTGAAGCTTCACCTGGGTATGGAGACCTTTGCTGACATGCTCCGTCTGTAAACTGGACCCCCTGAGATATCAGCATTTATCCCTCCTCTTTGAACATCAACTTGGACCATCACCCAGTGTCTTTGGGTCAGAGCCACAGCCATATTATGATTCTTGAGCTTGGGTCCAGCCTCCACCTCCTTCTCAACAGCCAGTCAGCGAGGTCCTGCATGCCTTAAGGCTGACCTGGTAGAGTATGACAATCTGTCCTTTTTCCTCAGTTATGTCTCAATTAAATATAACTATTATTGATTTGAACTTTTTTTAAAATTTTTGTTTATTTTTTACTTTTGGCTGTGTTGGGTCTTCACTGCTGCACAGGGCCTTTCTCTAGTTGCGGCGAGCGGGGGCTACTCTTCGTTGTGGTGCGCGGGCTTCTCATTGCGGTGGCTTTTCTTTTTGCGGAGCATGGGCTCTAGGCGCACAGGCTTCAGTAGCTGTGGCACGCAGGCTTAGCTGCTCTGCGGCATGTGGGATCTTCCCAGACCAGGCATCGAACCTGTGTCCCCTGCATTGGC
Organism: Phocoena sinus; assembly: GCF_008692025.1. Classification (NCBI taxonomy): domain Eukaryota; kingdom Metazoa; phylum Chordata; class Mammalia; order Artiodactyla; family Phocoenidae; genus Phocoena; species Phocoena sinus. The sequence goes on along the minus strand of NC_045772.1, from coordinate 27,741,354 downwards.
AGGTGGATTCTTAACCACTGCACCACCAGGGAAGCCCTATTATTGATTTGACCTTATAAGCAAATAGAACTTACTTTGCTCTGTGAAAACTCCTTCTTAGAGGCCAGAAAATGGTGATGGGGGAGTCATACATCTTCCTTCAGAGAGGAAGTGGTACATATTCAACCTCTTCTTGTGACTTATTTTTATTTCTTCCCTGTCTGGGACTCAAAGATTTTAATCCAAGTTAGACATTAATTTAAAATCATTTGGGGGATGTTAGGCAAGTATCTCTTTTGAAATTTAAACAAGGAAAAAATCAAGTCTGACATCTCAATGATTTTCATATTTCAGGTCAACATATTTCTTCTAATTTGGATATGTGGAACTACTATGGTATTTAGTTTACAAAATAGGCAATTCACTAAGACAGTAATGTGGACAGAAAGTCCTGTGGAACATAACAGCATGAGGAAGCAAGTGATTTTCTGCCAAGCTCACTCCAGGCACCTAAACATGACCCATTTCTGCACTGGAGGAGAAGTAGTAACAATTCTCTAACCCTGTACCTTCTTCTGTTCTTATGCACAAAACTGTATCCCCAACTCTTGCCCTGCCCCTCCTCTTCCCACACCTCTGCACTTCTGGGGTATTGACTATACTGTTTGATCCCATTTATTTAGAAATATATCAGGCAGATTCCAACATTCTGAGAAAGGAAAACACTGTACCTTTAGGAAATTTTATTCTCTGTTGTCACTTGGAACAAATCATTTACAAGCTCAAAGTGTTTCTCATAATATATCTTAGGGAAAAAAAGATTAAGTTGCAGGTTAAGAAGCATTTCAGAGAGAATTTTATCTCTGCAAATCACTAGTCATATTTTATTGCTTGACAGAACAAATGAATAGGAAGTATTTGTTCCCATAAAAGCACCGACTTTATTGCAAAAATTCTGAAATCTGACATGGTTGCTAGTGGAAGGATTCTGCCTTTGACCTCTAAGCAATGACCTTTTTCATACTTTAGGGTTGAGCCTCTCAACTCTAAAGTGGAAGGATTAGTCACACTTTTGAATTCTAGAAGTCTGTTCACTGTGCTCAAAAACGTTAAAAGATGAATGATGATTTTAAAAAAGCAAGTTTTGAAAATTGAAACGCCTTTCTAGAGTTATTTTACTATTTCCTGGTTCACCCTTATTGCTATGTAGCCTTTGAGTAGTTACAGATCTGACAAGGGTTCCAATTCACGGTTCCCAGGGAGAGGTGATGTTTCTCAAGTATGGAGAGTGGGATACACATTGCCCAGCTCACTTTGCATAGTATCCTGTCACACATACATAAAAATGTGTATCATCAGCTGGAGGGAAGAAATCAATTTTATATATTGATCAAAATCTGGTAACAAACAATGAAAATACACGGAACACCACTGTTCTGTGCACCCAGATACAGAACTACAGCTTTAGGTTTGGCTTAAAAACAAAACAAAACAAAACAGCTTTCACTGTTTACAACAGCCAAGACATGGAAGCAACCTAAATGTCCACTGGCAGATGAGTGGATAAAGAAGATGTGGTGTATATATATATATGTGGAATACTATTCAGCCATAAAAAAGAATGAGGTAATACCATTTGCAGCAACATGGATAGACCTAGAAATTATCAAACTAAGTGAGGTAAGTCAGACAGAGAAAGACAAATATCATATGATATCACATATAGAATCTAAAATATGATGCAAATTAACTTATTTATAAAACAGAAATAGACTAACAGACATAGAAAACAAACTTCTGGTTACCAAAGGGGAAAGTGGGGGAGGTGGCATAAACTAGGAGTTTGCGATTGGCAGATGCAAAGCTATTGTGAATAAAATAGCCAGACAACAAGGTCCTACTGTATAGCACAGGGAAATATATTCAATATCTTATAAACTATAATGGAAAAGAATATGAAAAATTATATATATACATAATGGAATCACTTTGCTGTACACCAGAAACTAACACAACATTGTAAATTAACTATACTTGAGTTTAACAAAAAACAGCTTTCTCTGTCTGAGTGCTGACCCATATTTGTGGCTTACGGTCTCAGCTGATTAGGGTAGGGTAGTGTTGTAAAAGTGCTTCGTGAATAAGAGATGAATTTTAGTCATACGTGAACAACAGCAGTAACTAAAATAGAATCATATGATTCCTTTTTAAATTCTCTAATCCTTCATGTCACCTCAAAGAGAAAAATTCAGTTTAGTACTAAGTTGTTTTTTTTTTTTTAATACTTTTTTTGCCACACCACATGGCATGTGGGATCCTAGTTCCCTGACCAGGGATCAAACCCACACCCCCTGCATTGGAAGCGCAGATTCTCAATAACTGGACTGCTAGGGAAGTCCTTAGTACTAAGTTTTTATCACCTCTCTTCTGAAGAGTGACACAGAGAGAGGGAACAAGGAGATCTTAGATTTAGAGCTTTCAGGGGACAATCTTGTTTTGTTAGGATTTAACAGCATTGTTTTATTTTTCTTGTGATTGCACTTACAATTACCTTCTATTTCTGAAAAATGACACTGGTTGTGTAGCACAGTGGTGAAGCACATGGCAGCTTGCTTCCCCCAGAGCCAGGGGAGAGAGAGTGGGGAGTGACGGTTGTGGGGAAAACCCATGATCAAAGCCAGGGCCTTTTTATTACCTAATCTCAGAAGTGACATCCCATTGCTCTGGCATATTCTATTTGTTAGAAGCAACTTGCTAAGTCCAGCCAACACTCAGGAGAGGGGATTACATAGGGCATGAATACCAGGAGGCAGGGGTCATGGGATATCTTAGAGCTTCCTACCACAGGGATATATTGCAATTGCTTCTTTCCTTTTTTTCCCCAGTGGATAAATAGAATGTTCCATGGGGGCAGAGGGAGTATCTTGTTCATTGTGGTATTCCCAGTACTGGGCACAGTGCCCCAAATTTAAAACTGCTCAATAAATGTTTCTTTCAAGGAAACAAGAAGGAAGGAGAAGAAGGAAGGAAAGGAAAGAAGGAAGAGGGGGAGGGAGGGGGAAGGAGGGAAGAGGGAGGCAGGTGAGGAGGAAGGAAGAAAGAAAAGATCTCAGTGAGAAGCTCAGGGTACTCTGCTAATCCCTGGAGAGCAGGGGTGGATCTTCAGGAAAGGAAAACTCAACTATAAAGACTCTGGGAATGGAGTCAGGATTTCCATCTCTTCCCTAGTCCTGAGCATAAATGAGCCTCCAGGGAAATGGAGGCCACTCTGTGAACAGACTGCACCCACCATCCTGCTCCGAGCAAAGCTTCTGTGGATGCTGAACAGGAACAGTTGAGCTCTAAAATAGCATAAGAGTCACCCACGGAAGGACAACCTTGATTGGGGTCCCTAATAGGGTATATACAGGTTTTGCTGAAGGAGCTGTAATTGTTGGCAGATAGATCAGGGAGAACTCTGAGGTGTTGCTCTCCTCTTGCAGAGAGCAGTGAGAAGTTCTACTGAATGTGTATATGCTGCTTTGTCATTTAACATTATAAAGTAAAGATATTACTTAGTTATGAATTCTTCATGAGCAAAATTTTAATGGATCCATAATATTTAATCAAACAGTTTTAATGTGAGCTGTTCAGCCATAGCTCTGCCCTTGCATTTATGGGTTGTTCCCATTTCCCACTGTTATATATAATGCTGTAATGAATGTTTTTATAAAGCTGTCTTTTCACAATTCTGAATATCTCTTTAGGTTAAATTCCTAGCAGTGAAATTGTAGGGTAGAGTGTATATATGCACACTGTGTGTGTGTTTGTGCTCACACGTGTGTGTTTGTGTACACTGTCAAACTGCCCCCAGAAATGATGTACGAATCCTCATTCCTGATGTAGAATAGTGCCTATTATTACACACTAGCTGAGACAAGGTTTCATTATCTTTACAAAGTTGTCAGTCTGATAGCTGAAAAATAATAGCTTGTTATTGTTTTAATTACATGATGAAGCTAATTATATATTTTGTGAAAAAAAATTACATGATGTAGCCATTAATGCTGCCCACCAAATATTTCTGACTTGTCACCTCCTGAGCATATAGTAGGATTGAATTTCATGGCATTTGATATTCGGTGGGGCCATGTGACCTGTTCTAGTCATTGAATCGTGACTAGAAATAACATGTATTTCTCTGAGCTGAGTATTTCATTGGCAGCGCAAGATCCTACAAAGCTCTCCTTTGCTTTGGCTGTTGGTTACCAGCAATATTCCTGAAGGTGGACTGGGTCCCATGGCCCAGGGACATGCCATGTTAATTCCATGGAACAAAGCCTCCAGCTAAGCCATCCCGAGATATCAGCAAAAAATAAACCTTTCTGTTTTTTTAAGCCACTGAGATTTGGTGTTGACTGTTACTGCAGGATTACCTAGACCATCCTGACTGATGCATTAAACATCTTGGATCTTAATGAGATCGAACACATTTTCCTATGCCTATTGACATTTTGTATGTCCTTTTTTGTGAATTTTCTATTCATGTCCTTGCATGTTAACTTTTTAAGCTTATGGTACTCAACTACACATTTGTCAAGGCTGAATCTGATCCCTTCTGATGTATCAGGGAGAAGAATGAAGTCTGTGAAATACAACATAAAGTATAGGTCTACCACAGCACACTTTTTAATGTTTTTTAAGTAATGTACTTTCATTTCAATGATAATGTCAAAAAATATATAAACATATTCTGGATCATTTAAATGGCCACTTTATAACTGAGGGATGCTCTTTATTTTTATGACCCAAATGGTTTCTTATGGTGTCAAGTAGCACTGCTCGACACACAGACCAATAAGAATAAACATGGACTTAAAACATAATGTTTTTGCACCAAGTGAAGGACAAATGATGTCTCCACATATTGTCCACTGTAAGATCAGAGGTTTCACAGCAGAATAAGTAGAGAAACTTGTAGGAGCACTGAGTCATCACACAGCCCACATCAACACAAGCAGGCTCAACTCAGAAGAATCTGGCACAGCACTCAGTACCATTTTTATGTGGTCATTTGTCTCCGTTATGGTCCTTTGCTTGCAAACAACATAACTGATTCTGGCTAACTCAAGCACTAAATAACTGATTGAAATGATACAAGAAAATGCAGAATTGAAGAAGAAAACCAGTCTCAGAAAGAGCCAGACTAGGGCAGCTCCAGGGATCTCAGTACCATGAATTCCTGGAATAGTACATTTTGGAGACTGCCAACCAAATGACTCAACCCCAGTCATCTTCCATCTGTGTGTCTGTATGTCCTAGATTCAAATTCCTGGGTCTTTTTGAGTCATGTCCTCATCATTTTGCTGGCAGGGGTGGGGGTAGGTTGGGGGGGTGAGAGGAGGATGTATGGGACTTCAAAATGCTCAAGTCATCCAGATGCCTGATGAAAACAAAAGGTTGTATATTCTCAAAGTGTGTGTGAGATGTCAAGGGCCACTCCTAGAAGGTTTGGGGGATTTAATCCTTCCTAGGCAGGGGAGTGCATGGGGGTCTCTATCTTATGAAGGCTTTTCCTTGTTTAAAAAAAAGGAAACTAAAGTGAATATCCAGAATATCCATAAATTACAAAAGAACAACCTGCAGTCTAAGGAGAATGTAAAAGATGGAAGTACTCTTCCATGAAATGGATGAAGGAAAGGAGGAATGAACAGGGCTATTTCTGGGCCTCATGAGATTCGGTCTTAGACTCACAGTCAAAGAAACAGCCGTCTCTAAAAGAATTAAATCAAAAGAAATTTAGATCTTTGCTCAGTCTTTTGATAAAATATTGAAGTTGGGGTATATTTTTAATATGCAGCAAAACTCTTTGAAGTATACTTTAGGGTTTAGACACCTTTCTCATGATCAAGTTTTCTTATGTGCTCTGCAGTGGCTTCCACCAAAATCATGCTCTCCGCTGTCTCCCTCTATTTCAGAAAATTCTACTTGACACCTTCTTTAACTTGTCCTCAGTTCACTTTTATGGATATCAGCTGAACCTCCTTGAAATTTTTAGTTTTCTTTTTTCTTTACCCTATTACCTGGATTCTACATAACAAAGAAGAACCTAGGAAATGATCTAGAAACCAACAGGAGGGCCTTGATAATGGGTGGAATCCATAATTCAATCATTTCCCTATAACACTGATTGTATGTCACCAATATTTTTCATTTTCATTTAATACAAAATATTTTCCGAATTGCCCTTGTGACTTCCTTTTTTGGCCCACACGTTATTTAGCAGAGTGTTGTTTAATTTCCAAATATTTAAGGATTTTCCAGATATCTTTCTGTCATTAACATCTAGTTTATTTATGATGTGCCTCAAAAGCATATTTTTGTATTCTCTTTTGGGATGGAGTGTTCTACAAATGTCACTTAGGTCAAGTTGGTTGATCTTTAGTTAATTATAGTCTACTTTAAATAATATTATGTCTTCAACAGTATACTTCCAGTTCCTACCTCCCATTTTTGTGCTACTCTTGTGCTGTTTCATTTTACGTGTGCTATACACACATACTACAGTGAAACTATTTTTGCTTTAGCAAATCATCAGTCTTTCTAGAGAAAATAAAATTTTTTTGTTTTTACCTTCACTTTTGCAATTTCTAGCACTGTTGATTTCTCTAGGCAGATCCAAGTTTCTGTCTGATATAATATTGTTTCTGTCTGAAGAAATTTCTTTAATATTTCTAGGAGTGCAGGATTGCTTTATAATTCATTCTCTCAGTTTTTGTTTGCTGGAAAAAGTTTTTATTTGTATTTCATTTTCAAAAGATATTTCTGACAGTTTCTTTTTTTTCTTTCAGTACATTAAAGATATCACTCTATTGTGTTCTGACTGGCATAGCTTCTGACAAGAAGACTGCTGTAACTCTCATCTTTGTTCCTCTGTAATAGGTCTTTTTTTCTCTGGCTGCCTTAGAAATTTCTCTTTATCCTTGGTTTTCAGTAGTTTGACTATGATGTGTCTAGGTGCTCGGTTTGTTTTGTTTGTGGAACAGCTGTGTCTTAGAGCAATGCTTTTTAAAACTTAGAGAGATATTTGTAATGAGGTGGATGGACCTAGAGTCTGTCATACAGAGTGAAGTAAGTCAGAAAGAGAAAGACAAATACCGTATGCTAACACATATATATGGAATTTAAGAAAAAAAAATGTCATGAAGAACCTAGGGGTAAGATAGGAATAAAGACACAGACCTACTAGAGAATGGACTTGAGGTTATGGGGAGGGGGAAGGGTAAGCTGTGACAAAGTGAGAGAGTGGCATGGACATATATACACTACCAAACGTAAAATAGATAGCTAGTGGGAAGCAGCCGCATAGCACAGGGAGATCAGCTCAGCTCAGTGCTTTGTGGCCACCTAGAGGGGTGGGAGGGAAGGAGACACAAGAGGGAAGAGATATGGGAACATATGTATATGTATAGCTGATTCACTTTGTTATAAAGCAGAAACTAACACACCATTGTAAAGCAATTATACTCCAATAAAGATGTAAAAAAACAAAACAAAACAAAAAAACTGAGTGTGCAAATGACTCTCCCAGGGAGCCTATTAAAATACAGATTTGATTCAATAGGTCTGTGGTTTGGCTTGAGTTCCTGCATTTCTAGTAAGCTACCAGATGAAGGCAAGGTAGCTAAGGTCTTAGAACAGCCTGTCAGGGGTAGGAGAGGCGAGCAATTTACCTGGCGGCAATTTCTGGCTTTTTGTCTCACACTGGTCAGGTTCATCTAGTGGGGTGTTAACACTCCCCTATATTTCTGAGTTGTATTACTTCCCCTTCAAGCAGCCACTGAGGAAGCCTAGCCTTTCTGGATCTGGGTGCTAAGGCTGCTCCTAAAGTTATGGGGACAACAGAGCCTGGCAGGTTGAAGCAACCATTGGTCTTAGAAAATGAGAAATGGGCACTGACAGCCACAGGAATGAAACACATCAGAAGTAGGGTAAATAGCAAGGTCTGGAGTGGGAGGGTAGGTGAATCTGCATAGTTGTGTAAACTGAGTCCAGGCCCAAGGGAATGCCTTTTAAGGGCATGATCTGGAACCGGCATACAGCACCTATTCACATCCCATTAGCAAGAAACTAGCCACATAGCCACAGCCAGCTGCAACAGAGAGTGAGAAGTGTTGACTTCAGCTGAGAAGGCTGTCGTAAATTTGTATTTCTCATACATTCATAAATTATATTTAAGATGGTCTACTTACAAATAATCAAGGCTCTTAATCTGTAAAACCAGAATTTTAGGTTCAGTTCTGCTCCTGAAAAACTACAAATATTGAACAAATATGCTCATTAAAGGCCTCCAGAAAACCAGAACATCGAAATCAGGAATACAAGTCACTTCTTAGCAGAGCTGAGGACTTGCGCATAGATAGATAGATAGACGTGAATTTAGGCAATTAAATGGCATGTGACAGCCTATTCCATAATATGAAATGTATTATTCATTAATAGCAATCAATTACCAAATTGACCCAAACTAGGTAATTTGGAATATAGATGTCACCAAGAAAGACAAGAACTCAAAAAAGAATATCTCACACACAATGTGTTTTCAAGTATGGGGGAAGAAAACCCAAACAAAAACACCTTATAGACATAGTTAAGACCTTGAAAAATCTCACAGGCAGCTTTTTGCTCTGGTCACATACAATTTCAACCCACTGCAAACCTCTCACTTGACCATTCAAAAAGCAATTTCAAAGTACCTTAAGAAATTGTGAGCCATGGCATGGCATAATTCAGATACTCTATCTAACCCCAATTGCTTTTCATACTTCTTCATTAACCATTTATTGATCACTTGTCATGTGATATCTATCATCATGTCTTTCCAGAAACCATTTCTTTTCGGGAATCAGTCTATCATTTTGCCTTATGACTACCATGAGCAACTCTCTACCTGGAAGTAAGCCCTTGAAGAGACCAATTTGATCTGCCAAATGTTTTAATTTTCATTCCTCCCACCCTACCCTTGGTCCCTCATGATCTCTTCTTTTATGGGACCCACGTGGTATGGCTCAACATACAACATGTAGGAGGCAGTAGGCATAGAGATTAGGAGTCGAAATTTAGGGACTAGATTTCTTGAGGTCATATTCCAGCTCAGTCAAGGTTGTAGCTGTGTAACCTTGGCCAAATTACTTAAGCTCTCTGTGCCCCAGTTTTTTCATATGTTAGAAAGGAGATAATAATAGTATTTAACGCAGGGTTTTTGTAAGGATTAAATGGCTTACTTTATGTAGAGCACTTAGAATAAAGTACTTAGTACATAGACCATAGTAAGTTCTCAAAAATCACAATTATTAATATTTCTCTGGGACATGTTTGCCTTTTATAGGCATTTATTGGATACCTACTATTTATCAAATATTTACTGGGCTCATTGCTTATTGCTGCTATAATAAATTACCACAAATTTAGTGGCTTAAATTAATAAAACTTTATTTTCTTTCATTTCTGGAGTCCAGGAGTCTGAAATCAGTTTCATTGGGCTAAAGTCAAGATGCTGGCAGGGCTGGTTCCTTCTGCAGGCTCTAGGGGAAAGTCTATTTCCCTGCCTTTTGTAGCTTCTCTAGCTGTATTCCATGCATTCATTGGCTTATAGCCCCTTCCTCTATCTTCAAAGTTAGTAGCATATCATCTTCAAATCTCTCTCTGCTTCCATCATTGCATTGCCTTCTATCTGACCCTTCTGTAGTCAAATCTCCCTCTGTTTCCCTCATATAGGGATAGTTATGGTTACATTTAGGACCCACCTAGATAATCCAAGATAATCTCCCCATCTCAAGAGGAGGTGATCACATCTGCAGAATGCTTCTGCCATATAAGGTAACATTCATAAGTTAGGGAATTAAGACCTGGATATCTTTGGGGGTTATTAAGCCTACCAGATTCACTCTGGGCCAAATAGTTGGCTCAGCCTTGTACATAATTTACTCATTTAGTCTGCATGAAAATTCTGTGAAGTTGTTTTTAATCCCTATTGTTGAGATGAGAACACTAAGGCATGGAAAGTTTTGTCAGGTATCCAGTAACTGGCAAAGTCAGAAATCGAACGCAAGACCCTTGGATTCCAAAGCCCATACTGTCAATCAATCAATCTGTTCTCTCTGCCAATGTTTGGTGGAAGAATAAGGTGGAATAGGAAGAGGTGTCTAAGGCAAGGTACATCCCAAACTAAGAGAGCCCTGGGTGGTCTTACAGCAGCCTTAGGGGCAGGGAATATGGGCTTGAGGATTGTACCATCGCAGAAGACCTCTTGATGGACTTGGCAATGTTTTTATTTCTGATGGTTTTATGTCTACTTCCCCCTCTCAAACATTTTCTCTTCTTTTGCCACTTCTCTCCTTGGGACTGGAGCTTCATTCTCTCTCTGGTAGGGAGTTCTATTCTTCACTGTTGGAGAGACACAATTTGGAACAGACCTGCAAATGACCACCAGCACTCAGCTGCTACTTTTCCTATTCCCTGGGTCCTTCAAGGTCAGAACAGCATTGTTACACTGTCCTAGAAGAGTCCCCTCAGAAAAGAATGGCTAAGGCAGGACATTACCCTGAGGAAGTGCTCCCAGGATGGGGGACAAATGATGATGAAAGGAAGACTTGCTGTTTCACCCCGAAGGTTGAAGTAGCAGGAGCATCCTGAAATGGCATGCTCTTCCTGTTTCTTAACTCCTGCAGCCTCACTTCCTACAGATAAGAATAGCTCAGAATTATTAACTATATCCTATAATTTAAAGTAAATAAGACAATCTGTTTATGGTTACCCACAATGTGTTAAGCTAAATGAAAAGCTATTCAACAAACCTGAAGATGTTCAATAAACAAACAAACTCAAACCACTAAGTTCAGAGACAAGGTAGCTAAAGTGCTTGAAGAATAGTTTTATCAACTCCCCTCCCCATTGTCTGCAACAGTCATCAAGCTTATACACCTGTTTCTTCATCCAAATCTCTGCTTAAAGTCACCTCTTCCTGGAAGCTCGGGATAACTATTTAAAACCGGCTGCCCCCATCACTCTCTAAGCCATGCTCCTGTTTTATTATCCTCAGGATACTTCTCACTCTCAGAAAAAAAGCATCTCTTTTCAAAATCTAGACTTTAATCTTCTTTACCTCCGTGTTAGAATACAAGCTCCATGAGAGCAGGGGTCTCTAGGTGTTAGAAACTATAACAGTAGTTGACGCTCAGTAGACAGTCAATAAACATTGCTGAATGAATATACTACATGAGCTTCTCTAAGTAAGTGGAGGGGAGGAGAGATAAGAGGAGTGGAGAAAGAGACCATCTCTTTATTTAACCTAATCTTCTTCCCCCACTGAAGTTCCACTGCTCTAGAAAAAGGGGAGGCAACCGGCACATTAAAGAGAAAAAAAAAGAAGCTAATTTATGGCTTTTTATGCTGCCTGATGATTTCAGGGATTTTTCAGGAGTAATGTTGGACACTGTGATTTTTTTTGCCTTAGACATCAGAAGCTTAACACTCTACGTGAGGTGTGGCGTCTCATACTCATAAAAAAGGTTGGCCTACAGAGGGTGCTAGTTCACTGCAAAAAACTAATATAAGTGACTAAACTTCATTGGGTCCTGGAAAGTGTTTACAAGTGCAAGCAGGGAAGCAGCTTAGTAACAACTAATGAAATGCTTAAATTTGCCACATTTGGCTTCATAACCAAAGTTTAAGAAAAAAAAAAAAAGAAAGCAATCTGTGAAAATGCAGAAGCATTCAAAGACCTCCCCCGGGGAAAAGAAGTGGCATCGTTTTTAAAGAAGAGAAGCCAGGGAAGCATCCAGAAGTAGAGGATATTGTGCATGTTGTGAAAGAGAAGCCAGAGGCTGGAAGAAGTTGCAAACCTTGGAGGAGAGGCTGGCAGACCTCTGCCAAACCCCACCCTGCACTTCACGCTGAGAAATGAGGGTTTTCAGGCCTGGGGAGAGATGCCTGTAGACGGTCAAGATGGGAGTATTCTTCCTAAGCTGTTTAACTGAGCACACATCCTTAAAACTGACCCTGGATTTCAGGGTTCAACAAGGCCTGGGGGGACAAAGAGCCACTTGAGAGTTTTGAAATAGGTAACTTGGTCACAGTAGGCTTAGTGGGAACCGCAAGGGAGCCTGGTAAGAGGGAGAAGCCTCTTCAAGGTTTGGATCCACCAAAAAATCTTCAGGAGAGGAAATGGAACCAGCAAGTTAGTTCTCTGTGAAAACTTTTGAATGCTCTTAGAATGAAGAAACAGTTGAGGCAGCTTTGGTAGTCCAGAGCTAACCTTGAGGCAGAGATTCATAATCCTAGTACTCTAGCCTTCATATTCCAGTGATCAGATACAAATTTTCAAGGAAATCTGAACTCAAAAATCCATAACAGCTGTGACACAGCTTACTATGTATGGTGCTTTCAGTTGGTGACTGTCCTTGCCTTTGTCAGTTCAAGGTAGATTAATCATTTTAATGTTCAATGGCTAAACTTTAAACCAAATCAATAAAGGGCATGAATGAGTTTGCAAAAACAATCAGCCACCTCCCTCAATTTTATTGTAAAAATCAATTAAATCAGGTTTTTCTTTGGCACAGTGTAGGGCAAACATCTATTTTCCCAATGAACTATCTCATTGATTAAATGATTCATTTGGAAGACATAGCTACAGTCTAAGATTTTAATCTTAAAAAAGAATGTTTATCTTTCAAACACATTTTCAAGATTCTGAAGTTTGCTTCTTTTTCCTTAAGGATTTGCTTCCTCTCAAATGCACTTCTAACCTTTCTTTTGTTGTTATTTTTAACCATTAGCCATGTACTCAAAGTAGAAAGTCTATTTAAATTCTTGAAACTCAATGTAAGCCCACAAGCCTAAACACCAGCAGGTGAGGATGAAGTAGCAATTATTGAGGTCACAGAGGTCTTACTGGGGGGCCACTTTGCACTTTATTTTGACCTCAAAACAACTAAAAGACGAAAGTACCATTTGCTCCATGCCATGGTCAGGGTTAACAATGTAAGGCCACAGGCCAGTCACGTCAACGAGCAAAGCAGGCCAGTTATGAGGGCTTGTTCCCTATGGGGAGGTGCAAACAATGTTTCTGGGTCCCATTTTTTCAGGAGAAGCCAGTAGATTTATGTGAAGTCTCCTGATTTTAAAAAATGGTGCTAAATAATTAAAAGAATTGTTTCAATACTGTGTGAACCACATAAAGGAAACCTGGGGCTGAACCTGGCCCAGGTACTGCCACTCAACAATGTTTGGTAGTGGGGTGAATATAAGTCTCAGGAAGGTGATGTCACCCCGCTGGCAGGTGACACTCAAAACAGGCACGTGTTTCCCAGAGCCTAGGACTTCCTGACTACACCATTCTTAGATACTAACCCTCTGCTGATGGGTTACATCTATGAAGTCCTTTTAATATATGCAAACATAGCAAAATCCTTTTTTAAAAATTACAGTACATTGATTCAACTTCAGGGTTTACCTCATACTAAGGCAAGTAAGCACGGGTTTCTGGAGGGAGTGAAACTTCAGGCTGGGGCTCCTCTGAGGTATCCTTCCCTCTGACTGTAAAAATCATCAAATAAAAACCAAATCTGGGTTTAGCAAGAAGGGCTTTGTTCAGAAGGATTATTGCAAGGGGAAGAAAGGGACTATGGTCGTAGGGAGAAGCCTTGATCACAAGGTCCTCAAGTGTCTACAGAGTGAGTAAAAAGGGGTTTTCTTTGATAGGGAGAGCAATAAACAAGAACTGGGTGTGGGGAAGTGGGATGAAAGGAGGGCATGATGGGATAGCAGGTCACAGGAGGTTTCACCCTGAGGCCAGCCTATTTTAAGGAGGACCCTCAAGGAGTGGGTGTAGGCTGGCTCCTGCTGAGGGTGGGCCGAAGTTCAGGGACCTGGGATTAGGAGAGAAGTTTAAGCAAAGCTAGGTTGACAAACACTTTGTCTGGACTGATTGGTGGCGGCAGGCAGTCCAACCAGTCACTTATGAGGCAAAGAGTGGGAATCTGGAGTCTGTGTCTTGCCTTGTCACAGGTAAGCCAGGGGGTCCTTTGTGAGTCTTATTTAAGTGATATTGAGAAAGGTGGTTTCTTGCAGTAAGCCATTTTCCAGAACACAAAAGGGCAAAGGTTTTTCTCAACGTTCAGGTAAAATTCAACATTGTCCAAACAAAAGCACAAGACAAAGGCTGAGAGTGAGATAGACCTGTTGCCAAGGCCCAAACTAGTTAAGTCCAAGGTCGACTTTCTCCATAGAAGGAGGGACAGAAAGAAGCTAGGAAGGTCCTGGTTTCCTCTGGAGAGGGGCGAGCTATTGTAGAGTGTGGAGGCTCCCACGTGCTGGCTCCGGGCACATAGAGGCCGGCATGGTTGGCTGAAGGCAGCAACTGGGAGGAGTGGCATCAGCTCCCCAACTGCCAAGGGAGCAGGTGCAGACTGGCAGGTCATAGGTGTAGAGATCTCTGGTCCCAAAATACCCTTGAAATGATTGGGAGTCATTTCAGGATTGGGAAGCCAAGAGAATGTGTGGGACCGAAGGACCCCTTAGGTTTTACTCACAGCCATCCCCACAGCCATCATGAGCCATTGAGAAAGTCTCGGAAAAGTTCCAGGAATCAGCTGACGGGGGCTTGTGTGAAGTAACAGTTTTTCTTTTAATTACTATTATCTTGCTTTCTCACTCTGTCTCAGGTTGATGTGACCTGGGAGATAATGTTTGCAACATTACGTTTGTATAAATGGTCACATTCTCTGTAGGGATGCAAGCCACCAGGGAATGCCCTTCAGTTAACACTTCGTTTCATCAGATCCTCCTTCTGTTTAACTTGATCTCATCCCTACAGTTCAACTCAGGATTTATTGCCCTTGTCTTACAGTCTAAAGAACAGAGGGCTGTCTTTGAAGTGGACATGAAAAGTGTCACCCCAAAGAGACTACCCATATATCACTGAAAGTTTAAAACAACAAACACAATAACACAAATGTCTTCCACTGTGTTGAGCATGCCAGCAGCTCTTCCCATTGTTTAAGTCATTTTTGAGTTTAAATTGCTATCATTCTAACAAATGTTAGTAAATTAGCTAACATCTGCTGTACATCTGGCAATGAAGCCCACTCTATTAAAAACCAAATATATCCTCAACTTGAGTCATTTATTTAATGTCCAGGACAGCACTGTCTCCCAGTAATATAATGCAAGCCACATGCCACTGTAAATGTTGTAGTAGACACATTAAAAAAAGAGAGAAAAAAAAAGATGAAATTAACTTAATAATACATTTCATTTAGCCCAGTATATAAAAAATATTAAAAATATTCATTTCAGCCAGTAATCAATATAAAAAATTATTAATGAGATATTTTACATTCTTTTTTTCTTTATACTAAGTCTTCAAAATCTAGTGTGTATTTTATACTTAAGTCACATCTGAATTCGGATTTCCTACTGAAGGGAATTAAGATATGCCATCCCCAAATATGCCACTTTGGCATAAGAATGATTTTGAACTGAAGGCGACTGAGAATCAACAGATGCAGGATGAATTCTCTGCCCTCCCATAATCTGCCTAAAAGCAGAGCATACACTTTCCTTTGTGAAGGTGCTCCTCTTCCTGCACCAGGAAGGGAAGAGCAACTCATCACTGGAGACTCAGAGATGAATTTGCATCAATAGGCCTTACTAGGTAACGCTTATCTTCCATTAGTTCCCCCATATATTTCCTAGTCATTTCCCCATGATTTATTATCCCTTGAAATCCAAACTTCCTTTCCTTTGTTTAGATGGTATATAAGCCCCCAAATCTAATCACTTCTTTGAATTTTACTTCCTTTTTGTGAACTTCTGTACACATCAATAGTAGTAAAAATTGTGCCTTTTCTCTTATTAATCTGTCTTCTGTTAGTTTATCTTGCAGGTCCCCAGTCACTGAATCCTAAAGGATGGAGGAAGTTTTTCCTTCCTGATACTACATTTCAAGTGCTCAATACCACTTATGGCTAGTGGCTACAGTATTAGACAGAGCAGGTCTAAGAGAAGGACATGTAGTATTGTTCTAGTGTACACATCATTTCTAATCTCCCCTTTTTTTTCTTATATAAAAATTTTTTGTTCAGTACTTTCTATGATTGAAGAAATCCAACAAAAACAGTATTACATTTTAGCAACTGGTAGAATTAATAGCTTAATTGAGGGTATAATATCTCAGTTTTATATTCCTGAAGGTTCCAGAGCAGGGAAAAAAGGTCAGTCCTTTTCAAGATTCCTTCATACTCTGGTCCTGAAAAAGCTTTTACTAATAGCTTTCCAAAATGAAAAAAAAAAAAAGTTAATCTCAATTCAAAAATTATATGTGATTTTAATTTAAAAACAAACATACAAACCAAAACCAAATCAAAGTAAAAATCAGATTTGTACCTTGCTGGATGTTCTATTATATAATCAACGGTGGTTTCTAGCAGTGCTTTTATTCTGGATCCAGGGTGGGCAAACTCTTCAGAACCCAAATAAAATAACTACACATTCTGAAGTTAATTAAACATATAAATCATTAGGCTATAAATAGTAGGGTATCTTATTCAATGGTTTTAATTATTTTAGATCTTTGAAACAACAAATGGATTTGATTAAAGTGTAATTTGATTTATTAGAATCGAATAAAGGGCATATGTTTTGGCACTTCTATCATTTCTCCAAAAATTTAAAGATGTGCATTTCTCCCTTGGTATATTTTTTGGCTTCGTTTAAAATTTATACAAGTGCTCAATATCTAAAATCTAAGATTAGGATTAGGTGTAAAGTCACTTTATCACTGTTATTTTGTCCTTCCCGCCACAACATGTCAGACATAAAAAATGAATCGCAGACCTTTCATCCTACTTTTCTTACACGCCCCGCTTTGCTGCAGTACTTGTCTACTTTCTGAATGAAGACTCATGCTATAGCAGTTAAATCAGTTAAATGAAAATAATATTCCTTTCTCTTTAGCCTATTTTTACCCCAAAGGGTATTGTTTCATTGTACACTTCCTGGCAAAGAAGAAGATGAATATTCACCCTTAATGGGCATGGTTGGATTTATGGTGATGCCAATTGAATATTTTATAGATGAATGACTATATGAGTCAGCAGATGAATGAAGACGGCCATAACCCAGGATATGACAAATGACTAGAAAACTGGTGTTAGAATCAATGCCCAGTTCTGGGAAGGCTGGGTGTCAGCCATGGCCTTTGTCCGATCTTCCAGGAGTAATCCATGATAACTATTGTCTAGAAGGCCGTACCAAAGTAAATCTGCAAAAAGTTATGGATGTTTTTGGCTGTTAGCGCTATTCCTCAAAGTGCCTGAAGGCCTGATAAGATTTTGTGCAACTTTGCACTCCTTACACACTACCACGTCGCAAACACAAAATCATGGCAAGCTGCTGTTCAGTTTAGCTGAGCTATTCACCTACAAAACTGGAACTGTCAAGAAAATGAGCATATCCTTTGAGTGGCTCTCTGAAACTAAAAGTCAGCTCCACTGTGATGCTTTTAGCCTTTTTTCTATGCTTGCTCTATCTCAGGGGTTTTAAATTATAGTCCATAGACCCCTACTCAGACCATGGCTTTGAAACCATGGCTATGAACTTCCAGAAATAACGTGTTTCTTTTCTTTTTTTCATTTTTCTGGAAAGAGCTTCCAGAGGATTCTTGAAAGATTAAGAACTCCTGCTCAAAGCAGACACTCAAACTGGGAAGAGAGGAGAAGCACTGTTATAATCAGCCAACAGAGAAGATCCCACTGATGCCTGACTTGCAAGGGCCTTGCTCAGCTATTTTGCATCAAGAGAACAGACAACCCTGGCCTACCTAGCATGTTACACATCAGCAGTGGGGTGGCTTTTGATGTGGAGGCCTCAGTCCACTCTACGCTTAACTGGACTTTATTAATTAGAAGTTTTAGCCGTAGAGAAAAGACCTTGTAGGAGCAGTATATCAAATGGTTGTGTCTTGGATCTTCTGTGCCACACCTATACAGAGATGGTAATTGAAATTAAGAGCATCATCTTTTGATACAGAGAGGAAAGGGGGAGCCTGACCACAAGGTAACTGCCCTGTTATACTGTGGAAATAGCAGCACAAGAGAACATTCATCTCTATGAATCAATCTCCAAGTTTATCTAGGTTATTGAACCAAAAAACCATGGGAAAAAGATAGCAATTATATTCATTCCTTTCTTCCAAATATTTATCGAGGTCACAAACAAGAGTTATTTATCTCCCTGAGAAGTTTTATGTGTCTGCCTTCACCCATGTTCTTTTGATTAAAGAGGCAGAAAATAAGAACAAATTATGTTTTCAGTCAGCAAAATTAAGTTCAATTGCACTTTAACTCCTACAATTTAATTAATATGAAGAGCAGCATGCTTTATTCTACGTTATCTAATAAAAGAGAGAGTGAAGGGTGAATTATAGCAGTATATTGTTTATTCTAGGAATGTAAGGACAGTTCGAAGACAGAAATTATAGCAGTGTAATTCATGTTAATGGACGAAAGGACAAAAATCACATGATTTTCTCTTATATATGCAGAAAATAAAGTTTAAATCAATTTCAAACTTTTGAAAAAGCTGTTTAGAAAACAAGGAATAGAGAAGTCCCATAACCTGATAAGGTAATCCACTAAAACTCAGCAGCAAATTTAGTATTTATTGACGAAATATTAGAAGTATTTCCTTTAAGGCTAAGAACAAAACTAGGGTGCCTTTTCTCACCCTTACTTTCCATGTGATATTGGAAGACTTGGCCACTAACATAAATCAAGAGAAAGAAAGAAATATAAAGATAGGAAGGAAAAGAGAGTCAAGAGGCTCAACTGTCATTATTTCAGGTGATATAAATAGTCACAGAAAACTTGAAAGAGACTCAATAGAAAAACTGTTTAGAACTGTTGGTATGTTAATCTAGGAATTAATCTAACAAATATCCACAAAATCTCTTGGAAAATCTTTAAAATTCTACTAAAGTAGTATTTTTCTAACTTTAATTACATACAAATCACCTGGTGATCTTGTTTAAAAAACAGATTTTGATTTAGTAGTTTTTGGGCGGAGCCTAAGAGTAAGCATTTCAAAACCTCCCAGGTGAGGCTCATGGAGCTGATCCATGGACCACACTTTGAGTATCACAGTACTTAAGCAGTTAAAGAATAAATGGAAATATAGGGCATGCTCAGGTGGAGAAACCTAACCATGATAAAGGTTCTAATTCTCTCCAAACTAATCTATGATTTTAATATAATTCCCACCAAGAGCCCAGTAAAATCTGGGGGCTAGGGAGTATTTGCTCAATTTACATGAAAAAAAAATTTTTTTTCTCAAGAAAAAAACAAGAACAAAGTTGGGGAGGGAATTCCCCTACCATATATTAAGACATATTACAAAACCAAGGTAATTAAAAAACACAATTTGGTAGTGGCACAGGAACAGACAATAGGACAATAGAATATAGAGTCCAGAAACAGACCATAAGATTTTGATCCATGAAAGAAGTGGCATCAAAACTCAGTAGGGGGCTTCCCTGGTTGCGCAGTGGTTGAGAGTCCACCTGCTGATGCAGGGGACACGGGTTCGTGCCCCGGTCCAGGAAGATCCCACATGCCGCGGAGCGGCTGGGCCCATGAGCCATGGCCACTGAGCCTGCGCGTCCGGAGCCTGTGCTCCGCTACAGGAGAGGCCACAACAGTGAGAGGCCCGCGTACCGCAAGAAACAAAACAAAACAAAACAAAACAAAACCTAGTTGGGAAAAGATAAACTGTTTTGGTAAATGGTGTGGAGAAAAATGGCTCACCATATGACAGGATAAAAGCTATAAGTCTAATACACACACACACACACACACACACACACACACCAAAAGACCTGCAATGCACTATATATGTTTCTGGATGGGATTGATCTTGGGCTTCTGATTCTGAGTCAGAGCAGATGGGAGACAAACCCTTTCCATCAGGATGGCTCACCACATGAGTAAATGGGATCTACCACTGACCTTCAATTACTTTCTCTTTGTCTTGTAATTCATGGAAATTCCTCTGAGAATTTCTCACAATGAACCAGTTCTTGGACATAATCCCAGTATACTGCATTGTGAGTTTTCAAGATTTTTCTGTCGTTTTAAGTATTTTATTGCAAAATTGCCAAGAGCCACATAACAGCTACTAACCAGATGCAGGTTCAACTACACTCAACGTTTTGATTATTGACTCCAAAATTTTAGCAGTTTTTTCCAACTTTGTGCTGTCCACAAATGTGATTTTTATATCTTCTTTGTTTTCATTTAAGTTCATAATAAAAATATTTGAACAGGTCAGGGTCATGGACAAAGGTCTTAGACAGATAATTAAGAGATTTTCCACAAAACTGATATGGATCCATTAATTAATCAACAGTGTTTGGGTAAGGCCCTTCCTGATTCCCTCTCTCTGTATATCTACTCTCTCTATAGCTGAGGCTATAGAGATTTCCATCTATGGGCTTGGCCTGCCCATATGTCTTGGAACAATCCCAGGAATTTGAAGGTCTCCAGAATTAAACTCTAGAACTTAAGAGTTGGGTCATGTTTCCTCCTAGTGTAGTATTGGCTCTCATCCAAGGTGTAACAGCTAGGTTTCTGCCATGTGGCCTATTCTTAAATTACTGTATTGATGAGCTGCTTTATAACCCCTGTTATCCTATGATTAGAGCACTTCCATTTAAAAAAAATAGTTAAACTTGGGTTCTTTTTATTTTTTTGGAGAGTTTTGTTTTTATTTAATTTATTTCGGCTGCACTGGGTCTTCATTGTGGGATCTTTGCTGCGGCACACGGGATCTTTAGTTGCAGCTTACATGTGAGACCTAGTTC
Source organism: Phocoena sinus (assembly GCF_008692025.1). Classification (NCBI taxonomy): domain Eukaryota; kingdom Metazoa; phylum Chordata; class Mammalia; order Artiodactyla; family Phocoenidae; genus Phocoena; species Phocoena sinus. The sequence goes on along the minus strand of NC_045772.1, from coordinate 27,720,479 downwards.
CCTGACCAGGGATTGAACCCAGGCCCCCTGCACTGGGAGTGCGGAGTCTTACCCACTGGACCACTGCGGAAGTTCCTAAAACTTGGGTTCTTTTCATCTGCTTCCCCTAAGTCCCCATACAAGAACTTCTTTCCTCCTAAAATCCAACACAAAAATTGGAAGCCTGTAACCTGTCAGTTTTTCTGTGGTGCCAACTCTTGCCTACCTAGGTTTCCAATTACCATTTGCACCCTATTCCTAGTACACTGTCCATCTTTTAGTATGCCCCACCATTTGTATTAGACACTTGTCAGCCTCCTCCCTCCTGATTGCCTGCCTGTACCATTATCTATTTGCTGTCATGGTACCCTTAAAATGCCATGACCTGCCAATCAATCAGTCTTGTCTTCCTTTAGCATTTTGAATTTCTTCAACATCTGCATCTTTCCCCAATATTTTCCCATTTTCTTGACCAAAATATTATAAGCAGTTTTATCTGAAGTTTACTAAAATCAAATATTTTCATGACTTTCTCTGATATGTAATTTACTATCTAGTAATTTCATTAAAAATGAAATAATTTTAGCTTGGCACGCTTGGTCAAAGTAGATCCTACTGTTTATACCATTAGTTTCTCTAAATGCTTGCATATGAAATATTGTTCCATTCTCTGGAATGACTTTTATCTGGATATGGAGATTTGAATGTCCATCTCCCACAGAATTCTGGACAACAAAGCCACCAATTTATAGTCACCAATGTATAAACAATAAGGAAAATTTACTACCTCATATAACAAGAAATCCTGGGGTAGATTGACCCCCAGGTTCATTGAGCTAGCAGCTCAATGATATTATCAAAGACCCAGAGTCTCTCCATATCTCTGGTCTGCCGTTATCACTATGTGGCCTTGCCCTTGGCTGGCTCCCTTCATGGATGCAAGGGAGTTCCCACAGCTCTGAGTATCATGCCCAGCCAAAAAGAAGGACTGATTTTCCTGGAAGTGTTCTTTTAGGAGCAAGGAAACCTTTCCCAGAAGCTTGCTTTCACTGGCCTCTTGTTACATTTCATTGCACAGAACTGGGCACCTGCCCTTTCCAAAGCAATCACTGGCAAGCTCAGACTGATCAGAATTTAACCCTGAGACACATAGGGAAGGGATGGGCAACCCCTTCAAACTGGCTCTTTACCAAATAGGAGAACGTGGGCAAAGGCTCTTGGCTAGGCAACCACACTGTCTGCTCCAAACAGAAGGAACTACTCCCTAATTTGGAGGGCGGGGATATCTGAAGAAAACCCATTACAATTGCATGGATTTTTATCTGTTCAAAATAGTTTAAAGCAGGATTGTGTCCAAAACAAAGGGGTAGATTAAGTTATCTCTAAAATTCCCTGCCAACTGTTTAATGCTATGGTTCTGTTCTCATTGTTTCCACTGGGGAAACTGCTTGCAGTTTGGAATTGTGCACATCAGCAATGTTTGTGCTGCCAGCAAAAGTGCACAGTTGCTGATCTGTGAGCATTTCCCCTAATAGCACATTTGTGGAAAACTGAGTCACAGGGATTCTAGGTACTGCGAATCCATTGAACAATTTTCTGAATGCCTTACGTCTTAGACACTGGCAGCTTCCCTGTAAACAGACTATAATGAAACAATTGACATATAATGTGGGGTTGGGCAAAGCAAAGCAGGTTGGGCTAACTGGTGTTTTGCTGGCAGTGTTCCTTTTTATTTATTTTAGGCTGAAAGCAGGAAATTGTGTTATATAAGGCAACAAATTAAATGTGGATGTTACTGCTGCAATGGAAGAAAACTTGCAGAAAAGCTGACCTGACACATTTAATCACGTGCAGAGACATTACTGTGCTACACGGTAAGCTATTCAAATGAAATATAATCCATATAACTTCCACCTGAGCAACCAAAGTCCTCCTAGAGAAAACTACAGGAGGGGAGGGAAAAACTGGGTAGAGAAGAAAGTTATTTTTGTGGCAGTCAAGGCATGATTATTTGTAGGTCCATAAATTATCAGCCAAGGTTCTCATTTCTCTGGGAGTAAGAATAGAGAGGAGTAGCTGAATGCAAGGGATACTCAGGGCTAGAGTCATGGGACTCAGCAGCTGATTGGATTTGGGAAGCAAGAAAGAAGAATTGAAGATAATGGTGTGCTTTTCTCAATATTATTGAGCAATTACTGCATTATGGACACCATGCTAAGTGCTTAATATAATTATTGGGTCTCTTATTTCTCCCAGTAGTTCTATTAAGTGAGTACTATTGTTATTTCCATTTTATAACTAAAGAAACTGAGGCTTCATGGAGTGAATTTAGTAAATGGCAGAGATGAGATAAAAATCCACATCCCAATTTTTAATTCGTCGCTACCCTCTGCCTTTCTGGGTGGGAAGGAGGAAAGTGAGGAATTCCCATTTAGGCATACTGAGTTTTAAGCGTTGGCAGGACTTTTTTTCTTTTTGCATTACGCGGGCCTCTCACTGTTGTGGCCTGTCCCGTTGCGGAGCACAGGCTCCAGACGCACAGGCTCAGTGGCCATGGCTCACAGGCCCAGCCGCTCCACAGCATGTGGGATCTTCCAGGACCGGGACACGGACCCGTTCCCCTGCATCGGCAGGCGGACTCTCAACCACTGCGCCACCAGGGAAGCCCTGTTGGCAGGACTTTTGATTGAAGATGTCCAGCAGGCTATAGGAAATGTGAAACTAAGCTCAGGAAAAGATTTTGGATGGAGGATAGATTTGGCAGTCATTTGCTGAGAGGTACAAGTTAAAGCCATGAGCTTGCCCTTGGAGACCCTGAGGACTACTAACTCACTTTTGCTGTGCGCATATCCTTATACACCTCAAACATCAGGAATTGGAAGAAAGATTGATTGACCCATAGGCTCGTCGTACTGGTCTGACTGGCCCACTGGCTGCCTGTGTGACTTTGGGCAACTCACTTCACCACTTTGAATCTCTGTTAAATGAAGTCTCTTCCAGCTCTGAAGTTCTAGACAAATGCAGGCCTGGACTAAGGCAGTTGCAGTGAGAGAGGAAAAGAAGATGAATGCAAGAGTTACTGCAGAGACAATTGACCTGATGCCAAAACATGCGAGAGAAGGAGAGATGGAAGATGAAGAAAACTTTCCTAGCCTAGAGTTTAGTGGAATTGGCACCATTAACCAAGATAGAGAAGGAGGTGGTGCCAAAGAGCTTTGGAGAGATGATAATGGGCTTTGTTTTGGATATGAAGAATTTGAAGTGTTGTCCACATGCTGTTTCTTTGGGTGTTGGTAGGTAAATTGCTGGACTAGAAATATTTATTTATATAGACATGGAGCATAGATCTGGAGTTAAGAGGGCAGAGCCCGATGATCCACTGCATAACCTTTGAGATCTCTTCTGTCTCTGCCTCCCTGACCACAGTCTCCATAGCAACGTGACTCACTGTCCTTGTTGGATTACCTCTCTCTGGATCAGCTGGTTTTCGCGCTGCCTGACCAAGGGCAGAGCACCCTCTGTGTTTCCTGAATGAGTGGCAATGTTGCTCTGGGTAGTTCGGATATTTTCTCATACCGTAGTTCATTGCTTCTCCCTTTTCTCTTTATACTCCTTTCTAATAAGCCCCACTTTTAACTTTTCACATCTTGATCTTCTTTCCTTTAATTTTTCTCCCCCTAGGTGCTTGCTCCTTTAGTGAGCAGCTCTTCACTGTTTCATTCATCTTTTTTCCCCCATTGCCTCGAGTTTCATTCATACCCTTCTTTAGGCCCCATGAAAAGCTTCCTGCATCCTTAATTTCCAACCAACAATAATTCTACCCTTCAATCTCTGGCATCCTTATCCTTATCTTTCATCCTTATCATCATAATTAATAGCTAATTTGCCCCAGGTCTCGAATTAACTGCTCGGTATGTGTTAGCTCATTTAATTGTTACAATAATCCTGCGTGGCAGGTACTCTCAGTTCTATTATACAGGAAAGGAGCTGAGTTTTGGAGTGATTTCATCACTTGCCTGAGTCCCACAGTGAATGAACCCAGATTGATGCAAAAGCCCAAGCTCTACCCACCACATGTCACTGCTTTCTCTAACCAACTAATGGTTTATGCTTCTTACTTTTGACCAATTTAATTCCACTTTTCTGAAGTGTTTTCAACATTTCATTAATGAATACAACAATTATTTAAGCAACTAATCCTTAGATATAGATCTATAAAAAGTCCTTTTAGTTGCCCATTATCATTCCCAAACCAACCAGACCCATACATCATATTCTCCCAAACATATGTATACACAAGGCATTCACCTTTGTTTTTTCATCATTTCCTTTCCTGCTCATCTCAATGTAATGAGGTTAACAAGAAAGATTTTACATATTAGGGGAGGGAAGTGTTACAAAAAGAATATGAGGCGCAGACCCAATTTTGGTAAAAACAACAACAACACGTATGAGATACAAGAGATACACAGAGTAACTAAATAAAAGTAAACAATAGTGAATGATTAAGTGTTCCAAAGAAAAATAAAAGCAGTAAACACTGCAGATATCCGTGGAAGAGGAAGACTTTAAGGATGGGTGGGATTTAGTGGCTGGAGGACAGAAACCAGAGTGAAGACAGAAACCAGCGTCTTCATCACTGACCACTATTTACCAAGCACCCCATGGGTTAGATATTAAATTAAAGTTATTGGGATAAAAAAATGTTATTGGGATAAAGAGATGTACAAGCTGCTGTCTTTCTCCAAATACTTGGTTTATGGGAAAAGCCTAATTTACAGATAGTGAAATAAATAGCAATACAAAGAGGCGCAAAATATACAGAGCAAGAGTTTCAGTAATTCTGAAAATGAAATTTACCCCAACAAGAGGAATAAGCCCAGGGACAGAAAGTAAGCCATTAGGCATGGAGCAAAGGGCGCACTCATTGTAACAAAGACTTCTATAAGCCAGGCACTGAATACAATTGATACCAAGAGCTCAAAGCCGACAGGAGGAACCAAGAGTGTGATTTGTGAGAGCAGGATATGAGGGGAGGGGTACCTTTCCCAGTCACAGGCATCAGAGAAGGCTTCCCAGGGTGGGGGAGGGCAGAAAAGTAGGAATAGGAGTCACCTGGGCCGGAATGGGCAGGCAGGGAGGGTAGGACCCTTCTGAGCAAAAACACAGGTTAGAAGATGCTCTCATGTAGGGAGAAAGAACAGAACCTACTGGTCCTTTAGTGTCGCTGTGAGATGACACGGAAGACACAGGCAGAGGCTGGATGGGGAGGGTCCTGATGGCTTCATGTTGGGAGCCTCGGCTTAATGTTGAGCCACTGAAGTGCAATATGTTAAGCATTCTTTAGGTTGAGAGGGCTGTAGGAATTGGATTCAGGTTGGGCCTGGGTTACAGTGAGCTTCATATGCCAAACCTAGTCTTTCCTCCACGTGAATTCTATGCTTACTCTTCTTGTAGTTCAGAGAACAAACTGGGCACTAGACATTCCAGGCAAACAGCCCAATTCAAAGTAGAGCTGCTGAAAATTTATCAGCACTGAAGAGCAAAGGATGCTCTTAATGGATGACTCAGTATTTCAAAGGGCTGTGGATGAAAGGTGACAGTTCTCTGAAGTCCAGTTTCAAAACCCAGAGCATCTCCCCCTCTAAGTTTCCCACTTATAACTAATGTCCTCTCTTCTTCTTGTTCTAGCATTAACTTTTTTGTTCCCCTTGAGTCTTTTTCTTTTCCCCACGCATTAGGACCACTTGGTCCTAATGTGGACCAAGCGGAATGCCATTATCATCCGTTGAGTGCCTGCCGTGTCCCAGGCATTGTTTTAGGCACTAAAGCATGGTCTCATTTAATCCTCATAACAACAGTAAAAGGTGAGTGCCAGTTTACAGATGGAGAATCCAAGGCACAGACAAAATCTATATCTAATTCACACAACTAGTAATGGACAGTAGTAGGAGTCACATATGCTTTTCAAGTACAAATTCATACACACTCTTCTCCATTTCAAACGCTCGGTTTGAAGTGATTTCTCAATGCTGTTAGGATTTTAAAACTAAAAATCTTTGGCATGATTTACAAAGACTAGCACAGAGATTCCTCTCTCTCTCACACCCTACAGACAAACCCAAACAGCTGACATTCAGGGCCCAAGGTCCTGACCACTTGAGTACACTATCTCCGGGCTTCCAACAGCTAATTTAAGTTCCTTTATATACTGCAAGTTATAAATCATACTCTGGCAGTTTCTGATATAAGTTAACAGTTTTTTTCACCAAGGAGATGATTAACAAAGAGCCTTTCAAAGTACGGTTAGGTCTGGGCTGGGTTCCTCACCCCTTGGTTTGTTCGAGTTCTTCAGTATATCCCACCCTCCTCAGAGGCTACCCTGGTCTATGCAGAATGCTGCTTCCCTGCATAGGGGCCCTCATTCTCCATTGGCAGAAAGTCTATGGTCTTTCCTTCTGCTGAGCTTGGCTTTATCACTAAGTGGCTCTGAGATTTCGTGTTGTTAACTGTCCTTTCTCTTTCCTCAGTTTCCTTCTCTGTGCACAGCCAGATCGTCATCTCCAAAGTGTTGCCCACTTCAAAAAGTTTAGAATTCTGTGCAAGGGCTTTACCCAGTTGTAGGAAAGAGAATTTGCAAGTTCATTAACTAGGACCCCGTTTGTGTTATTGTCCAGTATAATTATTTTAAACTTTCTATCTTTATGACGTTTATTGTTACTTCTTGTAAATGATAACTGTGGTGAAGGTCACAAGTTATTTAATGCCTTTAAATCTCATCCAAAGGTACTTTCCAGCTGAAAAATTCCATAATTCTAAGTCAATTTCATGTCAGGCAGGATCAGAGACTTGGTCAATATTATTTTTTCCACAGTGAAACTGTATAAGGCAGGAGATCTTACTTAAGCCAACAAATGTGTATCCTTCACAATGGAAGAATAAATAAAAGTATAATTTGTGAATCTATTAAGGGTTCTTTCCTGCTAAAAATATTAACCTCTTCTATTCTTTAGCAAGAACTTAATACATATACATAATTTCAGGTTAAAATGTTTGGGAATTTTGGTGTCCTACAGTGATTTTCTACAAATTTATTTCCCATCTCCAAACTTGATCTCCCTCCAAATGTTCTTGATCTTATATTTTCATGTATTCATTATCATTGAGATCTTAATCTTTTCTTGCTGTCCTCAACCTCACCAATATTTCCTAAATCCCTTTTTTTTACAAAGAAGTATCCATCAGATATTTCAATATTTGAAAGAAGTTGACACCAATAAAGAATTTCTCTCTGTCTGCTTGGATATAAGGAGCTACCCAAATTAAGAACTTACATCTTTTCATCTACTTATTTGTAATAAAAACTAAATTGTAATTAAATTGTGGTAACTGCAACATGCTAGTTCTAAGTAGCCATTGTTAAGTTGTTTCTAAATATCAACAGTAAAAACTACAGTCCAAGTAAATTTTGGAATGCCCAACTAATCTAAAGGGGAATGAATTTTTAAAAAAAATAGAGGGCACAATGCTGCACATTTCCGTCTCCAGCTTGAGCAGGGAACCGCTCACAAGGTACCTTTTCCAACTTTGCTATTAATACCAGGTTAATGTAAAACTACCTGATGTGGGTGAAACACTCAGCCTCTGCAAATGATCTCATTCTGTAACGACAGGTGTCGTGAAAATTGTGTTTTTCTTCTACAGCTCACTGAAATGGAGATGGAATGGAATGGAGTAAAGGGGTCTGCTTTCTAATGAGGCAAAATGTGATTCATTTGAACTGGGGCATGGACAGAAAATCCAATAAGTACCCCATTTTTTACATCCTTACAAAGTCTTTGAGCACCTGAGCAGAGCAAAAGTACACCCATACTCAAAATTTCTCAAGTAGGATACAAAATTCATGAGGAAATTATTTTCAATATTCATGGAATGGCCATATTGCTTATACTGTACAGTGTAAAGGGGGGGAAATGACTAACCTCAGAAGCACATTTCCATTTTTTTCATCAGCTTAGTTTTTTTTGATACAAACATAGGAAACCACTGTGACCATCATAGAGAACATTTTGCAATCTCCACTACTGCATAGGATTCATGTGACAGCTAGAGCAGAACCATCAAAGCAAACACACAGACCAGCAACAAATGAAAACGACCACAGTAAACATTTATAACATATTAATCCTTGAAAAATATATACTCTGTAGCTATACTATATTCCAGTTTCTACCATTTAAGTCTTTTTATGACTTGCTGTTTATAAAAATAACCTAGTAAAGAAGTGGCAGAAGAAAGTGAAATTTTACACAGTGTATTACGTGAAACACAAACTTATGAAACCAGCCAAATTTTCTGAATTCTTAATTTACATAGAATTCTTTTTATTTTCGTCTTTTTATTCCTCCTGTATTTTATAATGATAGCATTTTTAGGTTAGTGGTTCTCAGACTTAACTTTCTCAGGAGAGTAAAACAATTGAAAGCAATTGAGAGCTAACACAGAGTTGCCAAACTGTTCATTTTGCCAACAACAACAATCACAAAAAGCTACCTTTCCATCCTTTCAAAAAGGAAAGGAAATTTCAACACCAAAAACATAGGAAATTCATAATTTCAGAACAAAAGAGAGCTCTTCCCAAGAAACACTATTTGTTAGCCAGAGATTATTTTAAAAGGATATATTTCTAGTTATATGAAAATACAGAAACATTTACAACATTAAAATTTATTTTATAATACAATGTATGTTATGTTTCCTTGGTATAAGTTTTCTTTTAATTTGGTAGTACTATATGTATTTGATACATTTGTATTTGATTTCACCCACGAAGAAGGGCTATAACATGCAACTTGTTTTGGTGTTTCATTTTTATTACTACCACTATCAAAAATTCCATTTCAGGGCTTCCCTGGTGGCACAGTGGTTAAGAATCCACCTGCCAATGCAAGGGACACGGGTTCGAGCCCTGGCCTGGGAAGATCCCATGTGCCGCAGAGCAACTAAGCCCGTGCACCACAACTACTGAGCCTGTGCTCTAGAGCCCGCGAGCCACAACTACTGAAGCCTGCGCGCCTAGAGCCCCTGCTCCGCAACAAGCCACGACAATGAGAAGCCCGCACACCGCAATGAAGAGTAGCCCACGCTCACCGCAACTAGAGAAAGCCCGCGCACAGCAACGAAGACCCAACACAGCCATAAATAAATAAATTTATTTTAAAAAAATTCCATTTCATACTGATATGAGCAAAAATGAAATCATGCAACCTATTATATACATAATGGATAAACAACAAGGTCCTACTGTATAGCACAGGGAACTATATTCAATATCCTATGATAAACCATAATGAAAAAATATGAAAAAGAATGTACATATATGTATAACTGAATCACTTTGCAGAAGTGATACAACATTGTAAATCAACTGTATTTCAGTAAAATGAATTTTAAAAATGAAATCATCAGTCTTCAAAGTGTTTCAATTAATTTGAAATAGTCCAGGCAAACCAAGATTCTAAGGAACAACAGCTCCCGCATTGCTAAGCCCTTTCTTCCACCTTGCCCACAATGGGCAGACAGGAAGACTAGGTGAGTGGCTGAGGCCACAGGAAGTAAGCCAAGGATGCTCCCCAGTCACTGCTCTTCAGTCTTAGGACAGAACCATTATGGCCCTCCCTACCTTACAGAGGGAAGCTGGACATTTCTACAATAGGGGTTTTAAGGGCAAGTAAAAACTTTGTCCCTGGTCAGTGTTGGGGACCACTGCTGTGGGGCACTTAGTCTTGGAATCTCTGAATGTCATGTGATCCAAAGCAGCCTGAGCGTAGGTATAGTTGTAGGTTGAGTTGACATCCACCATAAAGCACCTTTCCGTTTGTAAAGTAAGCAAAGTAGAAAAAGCTTTAGGGACAGAAACACTGGGTTCAAGTCTGTATTCAAATCATTTATTTGATTTCTTGATGCTTTCTGATGCTTTGTCTGGGGTTGTGGTTTTGGCAAGAACAGGTAAACGGCTATTCTCATCACATCCTATCAAGGGTACATACTATCAACATAACTTTATTTCGGCTCATATTGACCTTGATCACCTGGCTGAGACTTGTTTGTTAATTCTCCGTTGTAAAGTTATTCTCCACTCCCCCTCCCCACCTCTCCATACTGTGATCTTTGGAAGGAAGTCACTATGTGTAGCCCACACTTAAGTATACCATCTCCTGGAGGGTGGAGTACTGACATAAATTATTTGGATATTTGGATGGCAGATTTATTTATTCTCTTCATTTATTTATTCAACCATTTATTTATATCAGTAAGTTGTCACTTTTTAATTTTAGCTATTCTAATATGTGTAGAGCGATGGTCTTAATTTGCATTTCCCTTAATGGCCGATGATATCAAATATATTTGCAACTGCTTATTTGTCATCCATATATCCTGTCTAGTGAAAAGTTTCTGCATGTTTTTTGCCAATTTTCAAGTTGGAATGTTTTAAATGTTGAGTTTGAGAGCTCCTTATATATTCTAGATACTAGTCCATTGTTAGATATGTGTTTTACAAATATTTTTCCCAATCTTAGCTTGTTTTTCCATCCTCAATAGGGGATTTTGCAGAGCAAAACTTTTAAATTCTGATGAAGTTTGACTTTTCTATTTTTTGTTTTATGGATTGTGCTTTTGCTATCATATCAAAGAACTCTTTATCAAGTCCTGTCTCCCAAGGACTCTCTTCTATGTCATCTTATAAAAATTTTATAGGTTTACATTTTACACTTAAATCTATGATCCATTTTGGGTTAATTTTTGTATAAGGTGTGAGGTTTAGGTGAAGGTTTATTTCTGACTATGAATGCCCAATGAGCCAAGAATATTTTCAAGGAAGTGATATCAATGGATATGGACTCTAAGATGGATGAGGAAGAAAACAGACATGAGAGGATGACTACAAATAATTCTTTCTAAGTGGTAGATTCAACTCATAAGGTAAAATAAGTAGCTACAAAGCAAGTCAGCTGATTACCAGGAAGGAAGCAGTAGCTGGAGATTTCAGAAAGGAAGCAGTTACTTGTGATGTGAATAAAGGTTCAGGGGCTGCCAAGAGGGTGTGTAGCTGGAGTGGAGGTGGGTGATGGGGTTAAGGAGCTGGGTGTAGAGAAGGTTACCTGTGAGAGCTGAGTCGCAGGATGACGGCAGGCGTGGGTGGAGAGGAAGTGTGTAGGTCAGGGGCTCAAGTAAATTCCTTGAATGAGTCAAGGAAATGACAGGTCCAAGGCGGGAGAAAGGGGCAAGAGAGAGTATTTTCAGGAGAGGGGGAAGAGAAATGCTTTGCAGTCACCATGGGGAGCCAGGAGGATGCTTTTTCTACTTCTCAGTCTTAAGGTACAGGGGGCATGAGAAAGGTAAAAAGCAATAAGTGAAGCAAAAAACAACAAATGAAATGAAAAGCTGGAAGAGGGGAAGAAACGTTCTCAGGAGACTTCTGGGTTTCTGTTAAGGCAAATGCGGGAAGGGAATATTTGGAGAAATTGTTGCATTAGCTGCTCACAGAGCAAGGGGCAGGAGGGCAGCTGCAGAGTCCCAGAAGTGCTGGGAGTGGGGAGAACTTGGAGTCCAAATGGAGAGCAGAGCCCAAGGGACAGACTCAGACATCATGAAATTCTAAGGGATACACAGGTGTTGGACTGGGCCTGGAAGTCAAGAGAAGCAGTTCTGGGGCATCCTCAGAGAAGAAGAGGGTAAGCACATGTCAAGGTCACTAAACGAGATAACTGTGAAAACATTTTGTTTACAAAACTGCATTTTAAAGATCTGGGAATTATTAGATACATATAGTCAGGTGACAAAAGACATCGTACAAATCAAGTTAATATGTTTGATCCTCATTGTCTAGAAGTTACTCATTTATGATATCTACACACCCACAATAGTCTGTTATGATATCCACTGGCTTAGAGACAACGATTCTATTGTTTGTCATAAAAGATAAATATATGAACACACATGCACATACACAAACACAATTTTGCTAAAAACAGTAAGATTAGCAGCTATAAAATGAAATTACAGATGGTGTTTTAAGGTCTTGGTTGGCTCAATCCATCTTCTCACTGGTTCCTGCCTTTTTCTCCTTTGCCAATTCCATTTTTCATCATGTTTTGACAGGTGAGGTTGTTCATGCAAAGAGATCCAACAAAAATATAGGAATGCCACCTTTGCCTCCTTATCTAGGATAGAGCAACCTTCCCTTTCCTCCTTGCAACAAAGCAGGCAAAACATACTCTCCCACTGCCCCTCGAGGGGGCAGATGGAGGAATGACGATGGCACCATTGTTTTGCTTGCAGGGAGGGAATTTGAAGGCAGTCAGGAGGTCACCTGCCCTCTCTGCTCAGGATCAGCCCTCCACCCAAACCCCCGTGCAGTTGAACCTTCGAATACTTCAGACTTAGCCAGTACAAACATGTCACAGCAAGAGGGATAGTGATTGTATTTGCACCTGCTATTGGTTTAAGCACAGGCTTTGTTTGATTCTTAAAAAAAAAAAGCTTTATTATTACATTATAGCCAAAAGAATTTAGCCTTTAACCTGCAATTTGCCTACTCTCAGTAATATAAACCTTTTTTCTGGACAAGAAGGGAAGCCTGATGGAATTTTCTTCTTTCCCCTGGGGGTGAGGAAATTAACTCACAACTCCTTTGGACTCTGTTTTATGCCAACTAAAACATTAGAAAGGGGTCTTTGGTAACATGGGAGAAAGGAAGAGAATCTCCCGAGCATAATAATGCAGGACAATGCATGGTTAGGAGTGATTAAAGATGTTCATCTTGGAGATGCTCCACCCTGAGGCTGAACCAGGTAAACCATTTTCTCTTATGACCCTTCAGTGGGCAAAATGGAAGAAACTTGAACCCTCCGTCCACTGCCCGTGTCTACTGAGGGCTTGAGAGCTAGGTCTCCAGAGGGACCACTGAGGAGGAGAGGGCCAACTGAGAACAAAGGGAGGTAGAATAGAGACAAAGGCCCCTGTCGCCCACCAAAAAGGAGGGTTCTTATGGAATGATGGACTAATTTCCATCAATGGAAAAAAGACCAAGAATGGCTTTGCATCATCTTCTGAACCCTATGTACATGTCTGCCTGGTCATCAAATAGCAGGGATTTTTTCCCCTAAGCTATGATCTCTGTGTTAGCTTTCTATGCTGTGTATCAAATTAACACAAACTTAGTGACTTAAAACAACACACATTTATTATCTTATAGTTCTTGTGGGTCAGGAGTCTGGACATAGCTGAGCTGGGTCCTCTGCTCAGGGTCTCATGAGGCTGCATCAAGTTATTGGTCAAGGCTGAGTTCTCATCAGAGGCTTGACTGGGGACAGATCTGCTTCCAAATTCCCTCAGACTGTTGAATTTATTTCCTTGCCACTGTAGGATGCATGGCAATTTGCTTCTTCAAAGTCAGCAACAGAGAGGGAAAGAGACTTCAGTGTGAGTCTACTGGGAAGATGAACTTACATAACCTAACACAATCATGGGAGTGATGCTCCATCCTCTTTGCCATAGTCCATTGGTTAGAAGAAAGTCACAGGTCTTACCTACACTCAAGGGGAAGGGATTATATGAGGGTGTGAACATCAGAAGCAGAGATCATGGGGGCCACCATAAAGCTTCTCTGCTTCAGTCCATATCTCTGTAGCCCTAGAAATTTAAGGGTATGGCTAAGGAGTTATAGAAGCAAGCATTTGTAGGAGAACAATAAAATGAGGGAGGGTATTTTATATCTATGCACATACTCACACACCCTAACCTAAAAATAAAGTTAGGAATTTTTCTTAATGGTTGATGGCATGAAATTTTGCAGTTATATAGCCATGGATTTGAATCCCTGATCTATGGTGTAGTAGTTAACTTTAGTAACCCTCAATTCTCATCTTTAAAATGAGAATAATGGAGTTATTATTACCCACCTTTGTGAGAATTAAATTCAGTAAAGAAAACACTTAGCATAATGGAAGTGCTCAATAAGTGGTCACTGTCATATCCAGGCAAAAGCCTTGGGTACCTCATCCAAGGATTTTTACAATGTGCTCTAAATACAGAGAACTTAATCCCCAAAGCAAGGGTGGGGGTGGGGGGGCGCCCTTCTGAGGTCTGAGAGGGTTTGGTACCGGTTTGCCTCCATGCTTCCCACAGAGCTGTGGGTATCCTCTAACCTCCTGGCTGGCTTGGCCAGGGGTCTTTAGTGCACCTTCTCCCGCATCTTCATCAATGGAACCAGTAAGCCTTTGCAATGCTGGATTCAAGGTCCCTGCAGAACTCCAAACTTCTCACCTGGGATGCCTCAGGGAGGGCTCCCCTCACTCCAGGTGCCTCCACTCACCCTGTTCATAATTGACCACAAACTTCCTATCTGCTTGTCCTGCTTAGTCCTTGGAACCTGGTTCCTGAGATGGATCCACTCAATTATTCACTCACTGAACACATTCAATACCCAACACCTACCATGCGCCAGGCACCGGGCTAGTTTTGGAGAGAGAACAGCGATGAATACAGAACCCTCCCCTCCAGCAGCTCATTGGCCAATGCGGAAGCAGACATAAGCCAACAAAGTAAAACTGACCCTTGACTTTGGACAGGAGCACACCTGACACCTGCACGAATCCCTCAGTCTGTGAACACAAATGTTAAGAAAGTGCTTTCTCCCACTTCTCGGTTCCATCAAGACTCATAGTTCCTGCACAGAGTCTCACACCTCTTTTGAGTTTCCAGCTTTTGCTACAGTTTAGTGTGTCACATAATAAGCAATTTTTGTGCTAGCATGAGTCCTTACTAAAACAGTTCCACAAACAATGTTTTCCTTTTTTTTTTTACAGAGTGTGTGTGGTGGACTAATCCTTTCATCAGTGTTGGGCACGGCCCAGCTGAATATTCCACTTTACATTTATCCCAAACTTCTGATGATTTTCTGGCTAAGAACCATCACTTTCTCAGAGCTCATTACTTTTCCTTTATTCTTATCACTGGCACCAGCTGATATCCTTTTTAAAACTTTGTTTTCACAAAGGAATGACATGATTACTATGTCAGATGAGGTGTCCGTGCTCTGTTGTCACTGGTACTCTCCCTGGAGACACATGGCCTCCTGCACACCAGGCTCCTCACAGCCCAAGAGGTGCACATCTATGCCTTGTCAGTCATTTGAATCTTAATACTACTACTACTAATAATAATAAAAGGTAAAATATATTGAGAGATTACAGTGTGCTAAGAATTTATATGTATTACATTATTTAACCTTTACAACCACCTCTTGAGATCGGGACTAATACCAGCATTTAAGAGACCAGGAAACTGAGGTTTAGAGATTTTGTCTGTTCAAGATCATACTGCTGGTAAGCGTAGTGCAAGATTCAATCCCCAGTAGCCTAATGCAATCTTGTCACCCAAGTTTGAACAGGGGTGTGTGAGCCTGAGAACAAGGTTAACCTACTTAATACTTTGTCCAAGCTTAGCCCTGGCTCCAAACCCAAGGGGAAAAGGCAAGATTAGCAGCCACAAAGTCCAATGGTTAGCCAGTCACCTGTACTTTAGGGGTATCTTTCCTTTCACAGCCCAGCTCTGGATACAGGCAGATAAAAGATAGCAGTGGGTCTCTGTGCAGGGAGCTAACGTGAAAAAATCAAGAACAAAAGAGAAACAAAAGATGACCTAGTATGAAGGACTAGGGAACAGAGATAACTCTCAGATAACTCTTTGGACTGAGAATAAATGTCTTTCTTTTAACAGACTCACAGACATAGAGAGCAGACTTGTGGTTGCCAAGGAGGGGCCAGGGAGGGAAAGGGAAGGATTGGGAGTTTGGGGTTAGCAGATGTAAACTATTATATATAGAATGGATAAACAACAAGGTTCTACTGTATAGCATAGGGAACTATATTCAATATCCTGTGATAAACCATAATGGAAAAGAATATGAAAAAGAATGTACATATATGTATAACTGAATCACTTTGCTGTACAGCAGCAACTAACACAATATTGTAAATCCACTATACTTCAATAAAATAAAATTTTATAAATGCCTTTCTTTTGAGAAAAGCTTGTAATTCTGACAGTGAGTCTGGGGTCCCTAACAGTGACAGGGACTGATGGCTGTGAAGGGCACTAATCAAAGATACAGCAGACTTGTGTTTACTCTGGGAAGGACTGCTGACCCTGCATAGGCCTTTGAAGCCGCCCTTGCTCACGCAGATTATAATGCACTATGAAGTAACATCTTCAAAGCAAAAGGGGGAAATTGAAACATACACGTCTAAGCCAGTTATTTCACTAAGGCACTTCAAAGAAACACTTCCTTTGATCATTTTGACTTCTCATTAATAATAAATGTGAAGATATTACTCACAGAAATTACTCAGAAACCTCGGGCTGATGGAGGCTTCAGTTTGATCCATCATCAGCACAGTGGGAAGGATAAAGTAGGGAATCACACATGGCTCCTAAAGCTTCCACTTGGAAGTGACTTATATCCCCTCCCACTCACATTTCATTGGCCAGAGAAGGTCACATGGCTTACCTAACTTCCAGGGGGACAGAGAAGCACAATTGGGCCATATGGTGATAAGGGCAGATGGGGTATTGACAACACCTGGTGAACAGCACTGATGACTAACACAAAGGCAGAGGGAAAAGTAGGAATTTTTAGGACATCAAGTGAAGGAGTATGTTCAAGAGAATAAAGCACTTAGGAGCTCTGCTGTATTTCCACAGTAATTTCTCAGATGGAGTAATCCCATAAAGACCTTCAACATGAACATCACAATTGTTTGAAGAAACAGGTGTCCTGATCTGACAACATCATTAAGGAAAAATAATACCAAAAAATTGTGGAATTTATATAACTGAGACGAGCAATTTTCTCATGTGTAAGTGGAGGAAGAAACTATTCATCTGCCATCTAGATCATTGGTGAGAATGCTAAGAAAACTCATTGTAGGACTCAGCAAAGGTAAACTACCAAAACTCAGATGGCACCATTAATCTTTTCTCCCTTGAACTTGCCTATCGTCTTGCTATTTCTGCAAGCAATTTCAAAGCATTTTACCATATAATCATATTTAGAGCTTCAAATAAACTGACAATGACAATTTATACTTATTCACTTTGTACTTCATTCAACAAACATTTATTATGAGGGTCTACGACATGCAGTATACTTCCCTAGACACTAGGGATACAAAGACACAGTCCTTACCCTTAGAACTCTCATTAATATAATGGAGAAAGACCAAGGATTAGAAAATTGTAGACTAGCGTGAATCCAGTTAAGATATATGCACCGCATATAATGGGAGAGCTGTTGGGCTAATATTTATTAAGACCATCACCTGCTTTGGAATGGAGCGGTGAACCTGTATGATTCACCCAATACACAGGGCATGTCTTAGAGTTCTGCAAGGTACGTATTGCACAACTCCAGGGTTCACCGTCCCCTTGCAGGCTTCTTACCTTTGTATGGATGCCAGTTAAGTGTCTTGAACAGAGGTGCCTCTATCTATTTCCTCCAAAGTCATCATTGGGATTAACAGCAGGACTGCCAGCACCTAATCAGCATTTAGTACTCTGCAGTATTTTCATTATATTCTAATATATGTCATTGTAATTTTTATTAATATTGACATAATGGTAATCTCTCACTAACTGAACCATTTTTTTCAATAATCATCAATTACATAGCTAGTCTAAGACTGTTCTAGCCATATTGGAAGTCCTAGATAAATATAAGCCACTATCCTTGACCTCAGAAAACTTTTAAACTAACTGGAGAAGAAAGACAAAAGCACGTAAGTCAATTAGAGATTAATCATCTCTAACCTGTGTGACACAATCTAAAAACAATCTGAGCTGTGAAAACCAAGAGATCAACCTTAGATCGGATTTCATCCTGAGCTTGAAGGATGTAGAATATTTAGATAGACTAGAGGAAGGAGACTCATGAGAATGTATGACTCTATCAGTCTTTGTCTATTCTTTCCAGGGAAAAACACCTTAAAACTCATACCTTGGTAATGGACATTAGCAGCTGCCCCTGTGTTATAGCAAAGAGGGAGGCACAGCTAAGAAAGTGTAGTGAACTCTGCTCCTTACCCCCCCAACCTACTCCTTCCAACACCTCAGTTATCTTGTGCCATTCCCCAGGATTCCTCTTGGACAGAACAAGTCCTTCTACTATCACCTTGTAGTGGTTAAGAAGATAAGCTACTACACTGATTTTCAAAGTGCAGTACCCAATCAGCAACATGAGTATTATCATCTGGGAACTTGTTAAAAATGCAAATCTTTGGGCCCCACCCCAGAACCAGTGAAAGTCTGCAGGCAAAGCCCAGCAATCTATGGTTTAACAAGTCTTACAGGTGATTCTAAGGTACACTAATGTTTGAGAACCACTGGGCTCATCAGACATCCTGAGTTCAAATCCTAGCTCTTTTGGCCTCCATGGTTTAATCAGGTGGTTACTTTTGCTAAATCCCAAAAGAGTATAACAGTAGTTTCCAACCTCGTGGGGTCATTGTGAAGAATAAATGAGTTAATGCATGTAAAGCCCTTAGTGTAATCCTTGAGTGAGCACTCAATAAAGTATTACTATTAGCACCTAGTGAGACTTCCCTTTACTTTTAAATAATTTTCATGCCATAACATAGTTGGAAAAATCTTAGAGCTGTGCTTCTTCGCTCCTTCTTATTACCTTCATCCCCATCACCTTTGATAGCACCACCTTCACCACTCTTTGGCCCACTAATATATATATGTATTAATTATATATTATATTTATACATTTTATATATATTAATAGCACAAAATGTTCCATTTTAAGTGTACAGTTCAGTGACTTTAAGTTCAGTCACACTTGTGTCTCATCACCACCATTCATCTCCAGAATTTTTTTCAACCTTCCTAATTAAAACCCCAAACTCATTAAACAACAACTCCCTTTCTCCCCCCTCCCCCCAGACCCTGGCAGCCACCATTCCACTTTCTGTCTCTATGCATTTCACTACTCTAAGTACTTCACATGAATGACATACAGTATTTACCCTTTTGTGACTAGCTTATTTCACTTAACACAGTGTCCTCAAGATTCATCCATGTTATAGCATGGGTAAGAATTTCCTTCCTTTTTAAGGCTGAATAATATTTTGTTATTTTATTATATTTTGTTATCCATTCACCAGTAAATGGACATTTTAGGTTGTTTCCACATTTTGGCTATTGTGAATAGTGCTGCTATGAACATGAGTGTTCAAATATCTCTCGAGTTCCTGTTTACAGTTCTTGTGAGTATATTCCCAGAAGTGGAACTGCTGGTGGTCTACTAATCTTGACCATTCCTCAGCTTTATGAGAGAAGCCTTCCTCTCCTGTCTCCTCTGTCAAGCTGCTGTGTCTGTGGCTACCGGAGAGCAGACACCATCCTCCTTGTCTGTATCTAGGACAATGTTGTAGGACTGCCTTGCAGTCTTTAAAAATTTGAAACTGGGTAAGAGCAAGTCTTCCACTAAAACATATCTCCTCCTCTCCTAGACTCAATTTCATCACAGTGAAGGACTTTTCTGCCCTATCTACAAAAACTTTACTTTCTTCCACCCCACTGGTGATACGGACCAGAGAGTAAAGAGGGATTATAGGGTGAATCATCTGCTATGACAACTTATTTTTCCTCTAGTTGTTTCCAACCAAACACACAGTATCATTTACTTTGACTGTGGTCATCACTTTGGCTTCAGGCTTAATCTATTTTGACTAGGAATATTGTCCTTGGAAACACTACAATTTCCTGAAGAGACTGCAAATCAGCAGTCTTGCCTAAAATCATACATGGCCATTATCTTTCCTCTGCTTAAAAGATGTACAAAGACAGTATGTCATTGTGAGATGGGTGATTTTCTTTATTTAGGGTCTGCCTTCTGGCTGAGCTATAACGTAAGGCAATTAGATACCCAACTTTTATAACAGACATGTTGAACTTCCTTGATATGTCCTGCAGAGGTTACGCAAACACAAAGATAATAGACTTTAACTAGCAGTTAGGAGGTTTAGACTTCAGACCTCTTAGACAGTATGAACTATGATCATGAGACAACAGACAATGTGCTCATTTACTGCTCAAAACCACCTCGAGATGAAATTTTAATGTAGAATCATTCCTACCTGTGAGATCCACAAGAAATGGGTACTAAACGTCTTTTTATGCAAGGCTTTTAGTCTGAGTTTTGTCCAGAATAAGCTAAACCAAAGTGACCCCTCTAGGAGGCAGCACTGTGCAGTGGAGATGCAGTCTGGATTCAGCTCAGCTAGGTTTCCAGTAGACTCTACCTTTACTACCTATGTGACCTTGAGAAAATTACTAAAATTCTTCATATCTCGGTTTCTTCACCTGAAAAATAGACATACTAATAGCACCTGCAGAGTATTTCCTATCATTCAAGGGTAACTGGTACCTGGAAAACATCAATGACAATAAATGCCCCAAAATGTCATTGAAAAAACTAGGTGTTATTAGAGCGTTTCCTTGAAAAATGAACTAAAAATTATAAAATTGTCTTACATTTAACCAAATTTAAAGTTTCAACTCTATACTTATTTTAGAAAAATGACAAATAAATTACTTAGGAGAGTTTTGTTAAAATTTTCAAACAAAACTTCACAATAGCACTATACATCCTTCATTTCATATTTGACCTTCAAAGAAACAGGAACAGGATATACATTTTGCAAAACTATTCTGGGGCTTAATTGGCTTCCTACAACTTTTCCTGTTCCTTTGGTGTTGAATCCTCCCTCTTGAAGCACAAATCATGCCAAATCCACATTTGCCAATGGCTTTGCAGGGAATTCTAGTACTTCTCTTGTATCACTTTCATCAATTTCATGAAATTCTAAATGTTTGGGAAATTGTGATTGCTCCATTTGCAATTCATCTGCTTTGTAGTTTCATTGTACAGTCTCATGTTATAAATATCTGACAATGAAGCGGTGACCAACAAAGGTGACTGACCCACTGGTCAGGATAGATGCTAGTGTAAAACAGGAAGAGCTATTTGAATGAAGACTGATTTTAATAAACGGCCAGCTCACTATGACAATTTTTGCTTTCCTGACACCTCTTAACTACAGAAATTTAGAGAATGAATACTAAGACAGCAAAGACCCTTGATTTCTCATTATACTGCTAAACCCATTCATGTCCTCAGCACAGTGCCTAGTGAATAGCATGTGCTTTAGTTGTTAATAAATATTCTCATTATTTACTTAAGAGGACCTACATGTCCATAAAGGTTGAAGGCATTTAAACATACATTAATAATATAGGCTAAGAAGAATGTTTTCCTTAAATCAATTTCCCCTTTCCATCTATAAGCACAATGACTAGAGAATTAAAAAAAAATCTCCCGGCTTCCCTGGTGGCGCAATTGTTGAGAGTCCGCCTGCCGATGCAGGGGACGCGGGTTCATGCCCCGGTCCGGGAAGATGCCACATGCCACGGAGTGGCTAGGCCCGTGAGCTATGGCCGCTGAGCCTGCGCGTCCGGAGCCTGTGCTCCACAATGGGAGAGGCCACAACAGTGAGAGGCCCACGTACTGCAAAAAAAAAAAAAAAAAAAAAATCTCCCATTCTTCAACCTACCTCTATTCTTTACTCTCTTTTCCCCTTATTTTGTTTTATCTTCTCTCAATAACACTAATTCCCATTTAAGGTGTCATATATTTACATATTTGTTTTGTCTGTCTCGCACCACTAGAATCTAAACTCCAGAGGCCAACAACTTGGTTTGTCCATTGATGTGTCACCAGCACCAAGAACAGGGCCTGGCACATGGTAGATGTTCAATAAGTATTTGTTGTATCAATGATGAATGAAAGACCCCTTCTACCTTCCTCAATCCAGGGCCCCAGTGCCCATGGGCCATCACCATGATCCCAAGGTAAGGTATCCTAGTGCACTATGGCCTGAAAGAGCCCCTGATATGAATAAGAATGGATACTGAGCAAATCCTAAGAGACAGTGCAGGTTCCTAAAAGCACGCAGAAGAATGAAAGGCTGTGGATAGTCACTGCAAACTCAGGCCATCTCTGTTCCTAGACTAAGATCCATTCTAATTCACTCCAGAAGGAATAGAAGACAGTTCTGCAGAGCAAAGAAAGGAAGTTGAATTCTCCCTCCTACAAAGGAAAAGATTTGTGTTTGAGTCATGATGGAGTGGAAAGAACTACCCTGTGAAGGTCAGGAAACCTGTGTACTGATCTCACCTCTGATACTAACTGGGTCTGTAACTCAGGAAAGTCACATCAAACTTTCAGGGCTCTTCAACTTCACCTGTACAATGGGTGGGTGTGGCTAGATCAGCATTTCCTAAACTATGTGCCTTGGGACATTTGACCTCTTCTGCACTAATAGGATGGCCACTAGCCACATATGGTTGTCGAGCACTTGAAAAGTAGCTGGGGCCACATTTTAAAGTGTAAAAACTAGGTCAGTGTACAGAAAAAAAAATAAGGTATCTCAATAATTTTTATATGATTAATATTGAAATAATAGTTTTATATATTGGCTTAAATAAAATGTTATTAAAATTAGGATAGAATGGGAGGCTGTGGTTGTTGTGGGGGCAGGGTGCACCTGGGAACTCGCAGTACTTTCTGCTCAATTCTGCTGTGAATCTAAAACAGCTCTAAACAATTATAGATAAATCAAAACTTTATATAAAAAAGTAGGCCAACCCATTTCTTTTTACTTTTAAAAATGTGGCTCCCAGGACATTGAAAATTGTGTATGTAACTACAGATACGGTTTGCAGGGTATTTCTGTTTGACAGTGCAGCTCTACAATCAGAAGAAAAAAATCTCTCTGATCACATCACTGTATATCACAACCCCACCTCCACCTTCCCCATGCCCATCCCATGACATGATGCTCATTATCAAAGTGAGCATATTGAGGTGGCCGTCTTCCCATCTTCCCGGTGCTTCGGAAAGAACCACCTGACCTGTGCTAGGAGCTCTCCAATTTAGAAAAAGACATGCCAGCCCTTTGCAGTATAGCAGCTAAACAGAAGCCATGTGGCTGACAAGGTCTTGGTGCTCCGGCCTGGTGTCAGGTCTGAGCCTCGGAGGCGGGAGAGCCAAGTTCAGTACACTGGACCACCAGAGACTTCCTGGTCCCACATAATATCAATTGGTGAGAGCTCTCCCAGAGATCTCCATCTCAATGCTAAGACCCAGCTCCACCCAACAGCCAACAAGCTCCAGTGCTGGACGTCCCATGCCAAACAACTAGCAAGACAGGAACACAACCCCACCCATTAGCAGAGAAGCTGCCTAAAATCATAGTAAGTTCACAGACACCTCAAAACACACTACCAGACACAGCCCTGCCCACTAGAAAGACAAGATCCAGCCCCACCCACCAGAACATAGGGACGAGTCCCTTCCACCAGGAAGTATACACAAGCCAGTGAACCAACCTTACCCACTGGGGGCAGACACCAAAAGCATCGGGAACTATGAACCTGCAGCCTGTGAAAAGGAGACCCCAAACACAGTAAATTAAGCAAAATGATAAGACAGAAACATGCAGTAGATGAAGGAGCAATGTAAAAACCCACCAGACCAAACAAATGAAGAGGAAATAGGCAGTCTACCTGAAAAAGAATTCAGAGTAATGATAGTAAAGATGATCCAAAGTCTCGGAAATAGAATGGAGAAAATACAAGAAACGTTTAACAAGGACCTAGAAGAACAATAGAGCAAACAAACAATGATGAACAACACAATAAATGAAATAAAAAATTCTCTAAAAGGAATCAATAGCAGAATAACTGAGGCAGAAGAATGGATAAGTGACCTGAAAGATAAAATAGTGGAAATAACTACCGCAGAGCAGAATAAATAAAAAGAATGAAAAGAATTGAGGACACTCGCAGAGACCTCTGGAACAACATTAAATGCACAAACATTCCAATTATAGGGGTCCCAGAAGAAGAGAAAAAGAAAGGGTCGGAGAAAATATTTGAAGAGATTATAGTTGAACACTTCCCTAACATAGGAAAGGAAATAGTCAATCAAGTCCAGGAAGCTCAGAGAGTCCATACAGGATAAATCCAAGGAGAAACATGCCAAGACACATATTAATCAAACTATGAAAAATTAAAAAGCAAAAAACAACATACAATGGAATCCACATAAAGTTAATAGATGATCTTTCAGCAGACACTCTGCAAGCCAGAAGGGAGTGGCAGGACATATTTAAAGTGATGAAAGGGAAAAACCTACAACCAAGATTATTCTACCCAGCAAGGAACTCATTCAGATTAGATAGAGAAATTAAAACCTTTACAGACAAGCAAAAGCTAAGAGAATTCAGCACCACCAAACCAGCTTTACTACAAATGCTAAGGGAATTTCTCTGGGCAGGAAACACAAGAGAAGGAAAAGACCTACAATAACAAACCCAAAACAATGAAGAAAATGGTAATAGGAACATATATATCGATAATTACCTTAAATGTAAATGGATTTAAATGCTCCAACCAAAAGACATAGACTAGCTGAATGGATACAAAAACAAAACCCATACATATGCTGTCTACAAGACCCACTTCATACCTAGGGACACATACAGACTGAAAGTGCAGGGATGGAAAAAGATACTCCATGTAAACGGAAATAAAAGAAAGCTGGAGTAGCAATTCTCATATCAGACAAAATAGACTTTAAAATAAAGAGACAAAGAAGGATACTACAAAATGATCAAGGGATCAAACCAAGAAGAAAATATAACAATTGTAAATATTTATGCACCCAACATAGAAGCACCTCAATACATAAGGCAAATGCTAACAGCCATACAAGGGGAAATCGACAGTAACACAATCATAGTAGGGGACTTTAACACCCCACTTTCACCAATGGACATATCAACCAAAATGAAAATAAATAAGGAAACACAGCTTTAAATGACACATGAAACAAGATGGACTTAATTGATATTTATAGGACATTCCATCCAAAAACAACAGAATACACTTTCTTCTTAAGTGCTCATGGAACATTCTCCAGGATAGATCATATCTTGTGTCACAAATCAAGCCTTGGTAAATTTAATAAAATTGAAATGGTACCAAGTATCTTTTCTGCCCACAATGCTGTGAGACTAGATATCAATTACAGGAAAAAAACTGTAAAAAATACAAACACATGGAGGCTAAACAATACACTACTAAGTAACCAAGAGATCACTGAAGAAATCAAAGAGGAAATCAAAAAACACATAGAAACAAATGACAATGAAAACATGATGACCCAAAACTTATGGGATGCAGCAAAAGCAGTTCTAAGAGGGAAGTTTATAGCAAGAAAAATCTCAAATAAACAACCTAACCTTACACCTAAAGCAATTAGAGAAAGAAGAATAAAAGCATCCCAAAGATAGCAGAAGGAAAGAAATCATAATGATAAGGTCAGAAATAAATGAAAAAGAAATGAAGGAAACAGTAGCAAAGATAATAAAACTAAAAGCTGGTTCTTTGAGAAGATAAACAAAATTGATAAACCACTAGCCAGATTCATCTAGAAAAAAAGGGATGACTCAAATCAACAGAATTAGAAATGAAAAAGGAGAAGTAACAACTGACACTGCAGAAATACAAAGAATCATGAGAGATTACTACAAGCAACTATATGCCAATAAAAGGGACAACCTGGAAGAAATGGACAAAATCTTAGAAAAGCACAACCTTCTGAGACTGAACCAGGAAGAAATAGAAAATATAAACAGACCAGTCACAAGCACTGAAATTGAAACTGTGATTAAAAATGTCCCAGCAAACAAAAGCCAAGGACCAGATGGCTTCACAGGTGAATTCTATCAAATATTCAGAGAAGAGCTAACACCCATCTTTCTCAAACTCTTCCAAAATATAGCAGAGGGAGGAATACTCCCAAACTCATTCTACAAGGCCACCATCACCCTGATACCAAAACCAGACAAAGATGTCACAAAAAATGAAAACTACAGACCAATATCATGGATGAACAGAGATGCAAAAATCCTCAACAAAATACTAGCAAACAGAATCCAACAGTACATTAAAGGATCATACACCATGATCAAGTGGGGTTTATCCCAGGAATGCAAGGATTCTTCAATATACACAAATCACTCAATGTGATACACCATACTAACAAATTGAAGGATAAAAACCATATGATAATCTCAATAGATGCAGAAAAAGCTTTCGACAAAATTCAAAACCCATTTATGATAAAAATTCTCCAGAAAGTAGCATAGAGGAAACCTACTTCAACATAAAGGCCATATATGACAAACCCACAGCCAACATTGCTCTCAATGGTGAAAACCCGAAACCATTTCCTCTAAGATCAGGAACAAGACAAGGTTGCCCCTTTGTTCTCACCACTCTTATTCAACACAGTTTTGGAAGTTTTAGTCACAGCAATCAGAGAAGAAAAAGAAATAAAAGGAATCCAAATTACAAAAGAAGTAAAGCTGTCACTGTTTGCAGATGACATGATACTATACATAGAGAATCCTAAAGACCCTACCAGAAAACTACTAGAGCTAATCAATGAATTTGGTAAAGTAGCAGGATACAAAATTAATGCACAGAAATCTCTTGCATTCCTATACTCTAATGATGAGAAATCTGAAAGAGAAATTAAGGAAACACTCCCATTTACCACTACAACAAAAAGAATAAAATACCTAGGAATAAACCTACCTAAGGAGACAAAAGACCTGTATGCAGAAAACTATAAGACACTGATGAAAGAAATTAAAGATGATACAAACAGATGGAGAGATATACCATGTTCTTGGATTGGAAGAATCAACATTGTGAAAATGACTATACTACCCAAAGCAATCTACAGATTTAATGCCATCCCTATCAAACTACCACTGGCATTTTTCACAGAACTAGAACAAAAATTTTCACAATTTGTATGGAGACACGAAAGACCCTGAATAGCCAAAGCAATCTTGAGAAAGAAAAATGGAGCTGGAGGAATCAGGCTCCTGGACTTCAGACTATACTACAAAGCTACAGTAATCAAGACAGTATGGTACTGGCACAAAAACAGAAATATAGATCAACGGAACAGGATGGAAAGTCCAGAGATAAACCCATGCACATATGGTCATCTTATCTTTGATGAAGGAGGCAAGAATATACAATGGAGAAAAGACAGTCTCTTCAGTAAGTGGTACTGGAAAAACTGGACAGCAACATGTAAAAGAATGAAATTAGAACATTCCCTAACACCATACACAAAAATAAACTCAAAATGGATTAAAGACCTAAATGTAAGGCCAGACACTATAAAACTCTTAGAGAAAAACATAGGAAGAACACCCTTTGACATAAATCACAGCAAAATCCTTTTTGACGCACCTCCTAGAGAAATGGAAATAACAACAAAAATAAACAAGTGGGACCTAATGAAACTTAAAAGCTTCTGCACAGCAAAGGAAACCATAAACAAGACCAAAAGACAGCCCTCAGAATGGGAGAAAATATTTGCAAACAAAGCAGCTAACAAAAGATTAATCTCCAAAGTATACAAGCAGCTCATGCAGCTCAATATCAAAAAACAAACAGCCCAATCCACAAGTGGGCAGAAGATATAAATAGACATTTCTCCAAAGAAGATATACAGATTGCCAACAAACACATGAAAGTATGCTCAACATCACCAATCATTAGAGAAATGCAAATCAAAACTACAATGAGGTATCACCCCACACTGGTCAGAATGGCCATCATCAAAAAATCTACAAACAGTAAATGCTGGAGAGGGTGTGGAGAAAAGGGAACGCTCTTGCACTGTTAGTGGGAATGTAAATTGATACAGCCACTATGGAGAACAGTATGGAGGGTCCTTAAAAGACTAAAAATAGAACTACCATATGACCCAGCAATCTCACTACTGGGCATATACCCTGAGAAAACCATAATTCAAAAAGAGTCATGTACCACAATGTTCACTGGAGCACTATTTACAATAGCCAGGACATGGAAGCAACCTAAGTATCCATCAACAGATGAATGGATAAAGAAGATGTGGCACATATAAACAACGGACTATTACTCAGCCATAAAGAAACAAAATTGAGTTATTTGTAATGAGGTAGATGGACCTAGAGTCTGTCATACAGAGTGAAGTCAGAAAGAGAAAAACAAATACCATATTCTAACACATATATATGGAATCTAAAACAAACAAACAAAAATGGTTCTGATGAACCTAGGTGCAGGACAGGAATAAATACGCAGACTTAGAGAATGGACTTGAGCACACGGGGAGGGGGAAAGGTAAGCTGGGACAAAGTGAGAGAGTAGCATTTACATATATACACTACCAACTGTAAAATAGATAGGTAGTGGGAAGCAGCTGTATCATACAGGGAGACCAGCTCAGTGCTTTGTGACCACCTAGAGGGGTGGGATGGGGAGATTGGGAGGGAGATGCAAGAGGGAGGGGATATGGGGATATATGTGTATGTATAGCTGATTCACTTTGTTATACAGCAGAAACTAATACAACATTGTAAAGCAATTATACTCCAATAAAGATGTTAAAAAAAAAGTGAGCATATTGAGACTTCTTGTGGTATTCAGTATATGTAAACCTGTTTTTAATTGCCATTGTCTAAATGTACTGATCATAAAATCTATTTTCCACTGAGAGTCTCTATTAATACCTCTCACTTCTAAGGATGACATTTTGGAAAACAGTGGTCCAGATTTCCTGTAAAGTCTTTTTAGATTCTAGTAATTTGTGATATTATGGATCTATGTACGTGGAAAGAAGAAATGAGTTTCTCAGGTGCTTGTTCAGGTAAGGAGAGTTTTAGGGAGAAATTATGTCCTTCACCAACACTTCCTGGGAGAGATGGCCACCAACTGAACAGTGGAAGAGAAGAAAGTTGGGAGAAGAGCAGAAAATTGAGTTGAGGAATGGAGGAAGGGGAAACGAGCTCAAGTTTGGAGGGTCTTCTTAGAAAACCCTTGTGTTCGGGGGTCCCTGGTGGCGCAGTGGTTGAGAGTCTGCCTGCCGATGCAGGGGACATGGGTTCGTGACCCGGTCCGGGAAGATCCCACATGCCGCGGAGTGGCTGGGCCCGTGCGCCATAGCCGCTGGGCCTGCGCGTCTGGAGCCTGTGCTTCGCAACGGGAGAGGCCACAGCAGTGAGAGGCCCGTGTACCACAAAAAAAAAGAAAAGAAAAGAAAAGAAAACCCTTGTGTTAATTACAGTCAGTGAAACCTTTGTTGTCTGCTTGGGATGTTGATTCCTTCAAGAAATCAGCACCACAGGATACATCTAACTCAGATAGAACATGCAGTGACAGAACCCTACAAAATGTGGCATTCCACAAAGAAACAGCATGAGTGGCTGGAGGCTGCAGAAAGTCCACAGTTAAGAGGACACATTACATGTCAGTGAGTCCAACCCAGACCAGGAAGACAGGGCAGTTCCACACTTTCTGCCTTCTCACCTTCAGGCCTCCAGGGAGCAGATGGGGAGAAACCCTTGAGGGTTTATCTAGCCAGATAAAGCAGTGAAGCCACAGCCTGTGGTCTCTGACAGAGATTTCTATGTGGGTGATAAGAAACCTATTTCTGGTGCCTGACATTTCTGCCTGTGCTTCCAGACAGTATCCCAAGCCCGGTGCTATACTGCCTAGGACTTCTGAGGTTCCATTACAAATGGAAATTTCTTCTGAACGAACCTCAAAAATTCTCCTGTTGCGTACTAACTTCTCCTTTGTCCTCTGTAACTGCCAAAATATTACTGTGTAGAATGTGCTGCTTTCTATAACTTCCAAGAATTTATTCTCAATTAACAGTTTCTAAAGTTTTATTGAGATATAATTTATATGCAACAAAATTCACCAATATTAACTGTGAATGAATTTTAGTAAATGTATAGTCATGTAACTACCACCACAATCACATTTTAGAACACTTCCGTCACCACCAAATTTTCATCAAGCCCCTTTGTAATTAATCCTCATCCCTACCCCATGCCCCAGGAAACCACTGATGTGCTTGTTGTCGCTATAGTTTTGCCTTTTCTAGAATTTCATGTAAGTGGAATCATACAGAACACTATATATAAAATTTTTTTCTGGATTTTCTTACTTAGTATGATACTTTTGAGATTCATCCATGTTGCTGTATCAGCACTCCGTTCTTTTTAGTTTTTACTAATCCATTGTATATCATCATTTTCTTTTTATCTGTACATCAGTTGATGGGCATTTGGATTGTTTCCAGTTTGGGACTATCATGAAACAATGATACTATGAATATTCATGTGTAAGTCTTTCCATATACATATATTTTCATTTCTCTCAGGTAGATACCTAAGGGTGGAATTGTTGGGTCATGGTAAGTGTATTTTAACATTTTAAGAAACTTCATTTTTTGAAATAGCTGTATAGTTTTGCATTCCCACCAGCAGTGTATGAGATTTCTAGCTGTTCCACATTGTCACCACTTCTTGTTATTTTCAGTCTTTTAAATCTTAGCTATTCTGGTGAGGTGTAGTGGCATTGTGGTTTTAAGTTGCAGTTCTCTGATCACCAAGGACGCTGAGAATCTTTTCATGTGCTTTTTGACCATCCATGTATTTTTCTTCGTGTGGTATCTATTCAAGTGTTTTTCTCATTTTATTATTGGATTGTTTTCTTTTTATTGAGTTGTAAGAGAACGGTATGTTGTCTGCATACAAGTCCTTTTTCAAATATATGCCTTACAGGTATTTTCTCTTTATCAGTGGCTTACCTTTTCATTTCTTGTGTTTTTGATAAGCTAATGTTTTAGTCTTTATGAAAGTCCAACTTACTAATTTTTCTTTTATGACTCATGCTTTTTGTATTCTATGCTAGAAATTTTACTTGATTTAAAGTCACAAAGATTTTCTCCTAAATTCTTCCAGAAGGTTTATGGTGTTATCTCTTAGATTTAGGCCCATGATCTGTCTTGACTTAAAGTTTGTGTATATTGTGAGGAAAAGGTTTAGGTACCTTTTTTTTTTTTTTTTTTTTTTTTTTGGGGTACGCGGGCCTCTCACTGCTGTGGCCTCTCCCATTGCGAAGCACAGGCTCCGGACGCGCAGGCCCAGCGGCCATGGCTCACGGGCCCAGCCACATCCGTGGCATGTGGGATCCTCCCGGACCAGGACACGAACCCACATCCCCCGCATCGGCAGGCGGACTCCCAACCACCGCGCCACCAGGGAAGCCCAGGTACCTTTCTTAATATCGATATCCAGTTATTCCAGCATGATTTATTGAAGACTATTTCTTACCTTGGTAACTTTATGAAAACTCAGTTGACCATGTCAGTGTGGGTATATTTCTGGACTCTCAACTCTGTTGCATTAATCCATATGTCTATCCTTATGCCACTACCACACTGTCTTGATTATTGTACCTTTTATGGTAAATCCTAAAATCAGGTAGAATAAGTTCTCCAGCTTCATTCTTCTTAAATATTGTCTTGGCCATTCTAGATCCTTTGAAGTGCAGCATTTTCAATAATGCTTTAATGTTATATAATGCTACACAGTTTTATAGACAAAAAAGCCACAGACACATAGAAGTTTGGACAATTTATCTGACTTTACATTACAAGGTCGGGTTTCCTGTCTTCGTGGCCACATCTCACTTTCCTACTGGAATGTCAGCTTCACAAGAGCAGGGACTGTGTATATTTTATTCACCACTGAAAACCCAGTAAAACAGCGCTTGTGGTAGGTTTTCAACAAATATTTGTTGAACAGAAGAAGGAATCGGGCCCAAAAGAAGTTCAGTGACTTGTCTCTGATACCAAAGTCAATAGCAGAACTGCATCCCAGAACTTCTGTTTCCAAACTCTTCATTTAATATTTTTCCATCATACAATATGAGTGGAGGAGACAGAGAAGAAAGGTAAAGGGGAAAAAAAAGGTAAATGGAATAGGAGGTATGTAAGAATATTATTAGAGGATTTTTTTAAAAAGTTTTTTGTTTTGATACATTGCAGCCATAGCCTGTAGCTTCCTGTCACTAAACATTTACAAGTTCATTCTTTGTTTGAAATACTTTTTAACACACAGAGAGATACCCAGATGATTCACAGATCCCAAACCACAGCCTAAGCAGGCAACAACAACATTTCCTTCCTGAGCATGGTGCTAAGAAAATATAGAACGGATTCACAATGCCAGAATGGATCCCTGGGGTCCACGGCTGACAGACCCCAGCTGGGCCATTCTGGATGGACCATTCTTCCAATCTGTAAAGATCTTCAGGGAGCAATATTTGGCAGGGTATTTTTTCCCCTACAATTCAATTCAGAAAGCACTTCCATCTTTGAAATATCCCGTAAGCTTTAGTTCTTGTTTTTAAACCTGGAAAATAAGGTGTCAGAAAAAATAACAACAGTATGGAGTTAATCTGAGAAAGAAAGTAACTGGGGAACAGGATAAGGAATGTACAACTACCAAAACGTGAAGGTGGTTCAGACTCCACAACCTCTAATTCATGTGGCATGTAATCTTCTTAAACAATGATTATAGATATGAGATGTGCATTTGAAGGGCTTAGAATTGTCATGAATTACTCTGCAATATCCCATCGACCAAATTCTCCCGTCAAGTAAATACACGTGGTTTCCACTGAAATTAGTTTAGGCTGTAAGTTTCAGGTAACTGAGAGAATTTTGTTCTGTGACCTCACAGGCACTGTGAAGACTTTGATTTACAAACAATTACTAAGGAAGATTTCTACCAGAAGCAGTCAGCAATAGGGAGGAAATTAAGTACCTTTATTTCAACTGAGTGAAGAAATACTTGATAATGCAGACTTTGTTTGGGGCAAGATGCTAAGTACTGCTGGAGGAATCCAAGAAGGCATACACGGCCTTGCCTCAGCTTGCTCCCAAATCTGCAGGTGAGAGGTCTGACCAACATCTCTTGTATCTGATTCATTTTCTCAGTTCTCAGCTTAAATGTCACTTTCTCCAAATGAGATTGTCTTCTTGGTAATATGCATATTTGTAATTACTTGCTTAAGGCAAGTATTTGTATACAAATGCATATAAATTTCTCCATGTCCTCACCAACACTTATTTTGTTTTTTTTGTTGTTGTTTTTTTGATAATAGTCATCCTAATAGGTGTGAAGTGGCATCTCATTGTGGGTTATTTTTTTTTTTTGCAGTATGCGGGCCTCTCACTGTTGTGGCCTCTCCCGTTCCGGAGCACAGGCTCTGGATGCGCAGGCTCAGCGGCCATGGCTCACGGGCCCAGCCGCTCCGCGGCATGTGGGGTCTTCCGGGACCGGGGCACGAACCCGTGTCCCCTGCATCAGCAGGCGGACTCTCAACCACTGCGCCACCAGGGAAGCCCTCATTGTGGCTTTGATTTGCATTTCTCTAATGATTACTGATATTGAGCACCTTTATATCTTATTTGGAGAAATGTCTATTTAAGTCCTTTGCCCATTTTTCTGGTTGGGTTGACATTTTATGTTGTTGAGTTGTAGGAGTTCTTTACATATTCTTTTTTAAAAATTAATTAACTAATTAATTAATTTTTTGGCTGCGTTGGGTCTTCATTGCTGTGTGCTGGCTTTCTCTAGTTGCGGCGAGCAGGGGCTGCTCTTTGTTGCAGTGTACGGGCTTCTCATTGCACTGGCTTCTCTTGTTGCAGAGCATGGGTTCCAGGCGTGCGGGCTTCAGTAGTTGTGGCGCGTGGCCTCAGTAGTTGTGGCGCATGGGCTTTGTTGCTCTGCGGCATGTGGGATCTTCCCGGACCAGGTATTGAACCCATGTCCTCTGCACTGGATTCTTTTTTTTTTTTTCAGTTGTTGAAAAGGCTTTACTATTAGATTTGCATTTCACACAGTCTTGTATAGAGGAAAGGAATGGGCTTTGGCCCAAGTTCAAATATTCACTTCTTCATTAGTAGCTGGGTAACTAAACCTGCACTAGTTACTGAACTTAAACCTTTTTGAGCCTCAGTTTTGCCATGTATCTACTGGGAATAAGAATTCCTCTCTCACTGTGCACAGTGCCTCACGCAGAGCTTAACATATAACAGGTTCTGGGTAAATGTTACTTCCAAACCCATCATACTCCCTTCTGCTTCTGTCTCCTCATTTCTCTAAAGATACGCCTTTTCTCACTATAAAACTAGTAAGACATTTTGGTTTAAAGAGAAAACTGTAGTCTTAATTATTCATGCCAGTGATAGAAAGATATATGACAGATAGACAAAACATTATAGGTAGGCAGATTCTTAACCACTGAACCACCAGGGAAGTCCCTGCATATTCTTGATATTAATCCCTTATCATATATATGATTTGCAAATATTTTCTTCCATTCCATATGTTGTCTTTCCACTCTGTTGATAGTGTCCTTTGATACACAAAAGTTTTAATTTTAATAAAGTCCAATGTATGTATTTTCTCTGAAGGATATATTTTTAACACTGGCTTTGCAAGAGTAAAAAGTTTTGGAGATCAGGGTTCAGATTAGACATGATTGTGGAGGAATTTTGTTCTACTCCAGTAGTAGTAGTAGAGCAAAAAGAACAATGTGATAACTCACAAAATTGACCTAACTGATTCATGTGCTTTGGATGATCCTATTATATCTCCACCATTTACATTTTTCATCTTTGCAATTGAGGGGTACAGGTCTCCCCTCATTCTCTCTCATTCTTTGGATGGTATAATATCCTGTTGGGACATGCCAGCAGGGAGTCAAATGAATGATACTCTTTCACTTGCAAGTGACATTAACCCAACCTAATTGTCCCAAGCAAAGAAAAAATTTTAAACACAGAAAAATGTAAATTTTGATCAAAATTTATATTAGGCTTATTTATATGAGCCAAAATTCTTTGGCTCATATAAATGAAAAGACCAAGGAGAGGCACATATGGCCAGATCCAGGTTCTCAACCAATGTCACAGCTCCGCTCTCCTCTGGCTTGACTCCATTCTCAGGTAGTACTTCTCTTATGATGACAAAACAGTGTCTATTGGCTATTGAGTTACATTTTACCCTCTCAACAGCTCTAGGTAGAAGACATATTCTCTTTTCCTATAGTTCCAAAAACGTTTCTGTATGATCTTTTATATTAAAATCGACTACATTGTTTTTCACAGAATTAGAACAAAGAATTCTGAAATTTTCATGGAAACACAAATGACTCCAAATAGCCAAAGTAATTTTGAGAAAGAAGAACAAAGCTGGAGGTATCATGTTGCTTGATTTCAAACTATACTACAAAGTTACAGTAATCAAAACAGTATGGTACTGGAACAAAAGCAGGCACATATCAATGGAACAGAGTAGAGAGCCCAGAAGTAAGCTCACACTTATGTGATCAATTAATATATAACAAAGGAGACAAGAATGTACAATGGGGAAAAGACAGCCTCTTCAATAAATGGAGTTGGGAAAACTTGACAGCTACATGCAAAGGAATCAAACTGGACTACTTTCTCATACAATATACAAAAATAAACTCAAAATGGATTAAAGGCTTAAATGTAAGACCTGAAACCACAAGACTCCTAGAAGAAGATACAGGTAGTATGCTCTTTGACATTAGTCTTAGCAATATATATATATATATTTTTTTGATTTGTCTCCTCAGGCAAGGGAAACAAAAGAAAAACAAATGGGACTATGTCAAACTAAAAGGCTTTTGCACAGTGAAGGAATGATCAACAAAATAAAAAGATAGCCTACTAGATGGGAGAAGATATTTGCAAAATGATATATCTGATAAGGGGTTAATATCAAAAAATATATGAAGAACTCATATAAATTAACAACAAAAAGATAAAACTTGATTTTAAAATGTCTGTTCAGGCAGAGGACCTGAATAAATATTTTTCCAAAGAAGACATGCAGATGTCCATCAGACACATGAAAAGATGCTCAACATCACTAATCATCAGGGAAATGCAAATTAAAACCACAATGAGATACCATCTCACAGCTGTCAGAATGACTATCATCAAAAAGGCAACATATGGGCTTCCCTGGTGGCGCAGTGGTTGAGAGTCCGTCTGCCGATGCAGGGGACATGGGTTCATGCCCCGGTCCAGGAAGATCCCACATGCCGTGGAGTGGCTAGGCCCGTGAGCCATAGCTGCTGAGCCTGTGCGTCTGGAGCCTGTGCTCTGCAACGGGAGAGGCCACAACAGTGACAGGCCCGAGTACCACAAAAAAAAAAAAAAAAAAGCAACATATAACAAGTGTTGGTGAGGATGTAGAGAAAAGGGAACCCTTCTGCACTGTTGGTGAGATTGTAAATTAGTGCAGCCACCACAAAAAATGGTATGGAGGTTCCTCAAAAAATTAAAAATTAAACTACCATATGATCCAGAAATTCCACTCCTGAGTATTTATCCAAAGAAAACAAAAACACTAACTGAAAAAGATATATGCACCCCTATGTTCAGTGCAGCATTATTTGCAAAAGCCAAGATATAGAAGCAGCCTAAGTGTCCATTGATAGATGAATGGATAAAGAAGATGTGGTATATGCCCACACACACACACACACACACACACACACAGAGGAATATTACTCAACCATAAAAAATGAATCTTGCAGTTTACAACAACAAGGATAGATCTAGAAGGTATGCTAAGTGAAGTAAGTTTTACAGAGAAGGACAAACACTTATATGTGGAATCTAAAAAACAAAACAAACAAAACAAAGTAAAAATAGACTCATAGATACAAAGAACAAATCGGTGGTTGCCAGAGGGAAGGGGGCTCAGGGTGGGGGTCGAAATAGGTGAAGGGGACTAAGAGGTACAAACCTCCAGTTATAAATTAAATAAGCCACAGGGATGTAATATACAGCATAAGGAATATGGTCAATAGCATTGTAATAATTTGTGTGAGGACAGATGGTTACTAGACTTATCGTGGTGATCATTTCATAATGCATGCAAATGTCAAATCACTATGTAACATACCTGAAACTAACAATATTGTATATCAACTATATTTCAATAAAAATTAGTTAATTTTAAAAAGCTGACTACATTGTTGGTCCAGTTGCTAAGAAAACATCAACAGGTGACCTAAGCATTTTTCTTATTGAACAATTGTTCTCTGTTGAGTAACTATGGTCAGTATTACCACTTGTTACTACTGTGAATTTATTTCTTCCATAATTACTTGCTGCAATTCACAGACAGAGGAACTACTCAAGTTGATGGTACATTATCCAGAGGCTGCATAATGAGTCCCCCTGACCGCAAGATGCAAGGGACAGTGGGTTGAGAGCAGTGGAAAGAAAAAGCCACAGAAATATCTTGATTAGGAACTAACATTTAGGCATAAGATACTGCTTCATCTAGTATTTCATAGTAAACTGAATCAGCTCCACTAATCATCAAACTGCCTGTATTGTAAAAACATGCAATATGATAGAGCACTGAGCATGAGGACTAAAGACCCAAGTTTGAGTCTTGGGCTCACTACTTATTCACCATATGCTTTGGTCAATGCCATGGACTGAATTGTGTTCCCCCACCCCCAAATTCATATGTTGAAGCTCTAATCCCCATTATAAAGAAATTTAGAGATGGGACCTCTGGGAGGTAATAGAGTTTAGAGAAGGTCATGAGGGTGGGGCCCTCATGATGGGATAAGTGTCCTTATAAGAAGAGACACTGGAGAGCTTTCTCTGTCTCTACCATGTGAGGACACGAGGCAGCATGAAGGCAGCCGTCTGCAAGCCATGAAGGATTCTCACCAGAAACCCACCATGCAGGCACCCTGAACTGTGAAAAACTAAATTTCTGTTGTTTAAGCCACCCAGTCTATGGTACTTTGATATTGCAGCCCCTGAGCTGATTAAGGCAGGTTGCCTAACAACTCTGAGCCTTGGGTTCCTGACCTATGAAAAGTGTGGAAAGTGGGTGGTAAAGTCCAGCTAGGATGAAGAGTTAGGTAGGATTAGTATATGTGTAGATAATGTGAGAAGGAGACCAGTGACTATAAGAAAAATGCCTATCCTCCTGTTTTTGGACACACATCCAAATAAACAGAAGAAGGTAAAGGCAGAAGAGGACTATTTTAGGTATATAAAACATCAGAAATAGAAATAAAAATACTCTGGGGTATATGAACCAATGATCTAGACTCTGGACAGAACTGTTACTTTCTTTAAAGCATAATTTTGAAGCTTCTTTACAGAACTTTGAAAGATAAGACTACTCAAATCTTTCTCTCTTCTCGTAAAAATGCCAGGTTAGAATGTTATTCCTCGTTCCACCACATCACTTTCCAACTGTCCTCTGGTCAGTCAGTTTTAAATACAGAATATTCCTACCTCAGAGCCTTTGCACTTGCTGTTCCTTCTACTTGGAATACTCTCCAGAGAACTGTGGCTCACCCCTCCACTTCATTCAGGTCTCTGCTAAGTTGTCACCTCATTATAGGAGATTCTCCAATTACTCTACCAAAAATGGCCTCTTAAAAAAAAATGGCCTCTTCTCACCCCATCACTCCCTATCTGCCTTTTTTTTAAATGATACTCATCCCTACCTGACATTTTATACATTAAATTATTTTTCTCTATCTTCCGCACTAGATGTGAGTACTATGAGGGCTTAGACATTGCACTGGTCTCCAGCTCATAGAACGCTGCCTGGTACATAGTAAGTGCTCAATAAATAGTCAGTATAGAGTGAACAAATCTCAATCTTCTTTTCTCACTGTGATACACATAATAGTGTTGTTCTCAAGCAGGGCACACTCCCATGGGGGATATACAGATCAGGCAAATTCTAAAACTAATTTTCTGGCAAATAAAACAAATGGTGCCATTTTGATATGGATGACAATGGAGCATGGAATTCAGAAGCATTTTACAAACATGTGAATGATGAAATCAGCCATTTAAAAATCCCTTATAAAGCTCTTATAAGGGAAAATATATCTTACAAGAAAATAGCAAATCAAATTTCAAATTTTTAAACTATATTTTGGAAAAAGAGCCTTGATTTTTTTCTAGACTTCTACTCTGATAGGTAATATCAGAAGTCAATTTGCTTCCATTTTTTGCATCTCAATTTAAGCATAACTTCCCTCTTAAAAGCTTCCCTGTGACTCCCTCACTTGGGGTTATATGTCCCTCCCCATGTGCCCCCATGGGATCCCAAATGTACCCTACCAAGGCTCTTATATTGCAGTTGCCTGTTTCCTTATCTATATCCTTGGCCCCATCCCTCACTTCCACCTCACTTTGTTGTCCCCATGCCACCCCAACCTTCCAGTATATACAAGCTTCAGGAGAGACAAGCCCATGTCTGCCTTGTTGGCCATTTTACATCTAGCACATAATGTGTGAATCAAAATTTGTTAAGTCAGTTAATGATGTAAGTTATATTTTAAAATAAGCATATAAAAATCACTGTTTAAAACTGAACATTTACAATGTACAGACTTTTGAGAAATAATAAAATGATGGTGTGAATTTTCAGGA
Source organism: Phocoena sinus (assembly GCF_008692025.1). NCBI lineage: Eukaryota > Metazoa > Chordata > Mammalia > Artiodactyla > Phocoenidae > Phocoena > Phocoena sinus. The sequence continues at coordinate 27,680,911 of NC_045772.1, read as the reverse complement.
ACAAGCTCATTCTGGATGCCTGTAGTTTGGTGCTCATGGCTGTTCAGTTCTAGGAAATCATCATAGTTCCCTTGCCTTCTTCTTTATTACATATTTGTCCATGGATAGAATTAAAAAGAAAATGGAGCATTGTGTTAGTGAGCACACAAGCCAAAGTGAAATTTACAATGCAGCTAGGAGATGGGAACATTCCTGAAGCCCTCAATAACTCACATCTCATACTCAGGGAGAAAGACTTTTTTAAAAAACCTGAAAAAGGCATAAAGCTCACAAGCACTTCAGTAATTGGTAATTGCCACTACTATGAATATCAGCAAGTCACTCACTGCAGGATGTGCTTTGAGAAGGTAGTTTCAAGTTATAATAGATACTATTTCCAGTTTTATAATTCTCTCCCCTTTCTTTCCCATTCAAGAAAGCATATTGAAGGCAGTAAGCAAGAATAGGATTATTCCATGGTTAACCCTGAGTCCTCATTAACTTATACAGAAATATAAATCATTCACAAACTTGGTATTTCAATTATTAGCAGTAATGAATTTTTTGTACCTCACAGTTAATCACATCAATTATGACATGAGAAACTCAGGTCTAGAGCAGTAGCTCTCCACATTTTTTGACTGGGGACAGCTTAGACCAGGCCAAAGTTTCTACAGTCTGCATATTCTACTCAGTTCCCCTTTCCAGTGGAAGAAAGTCAATAATACAAAGACTACAAAAGCAAAAATTTGAAAACATTAGTTAAATCAAGGATAATAGCACTTGAAAAGCATGATCAACTCAAGGCAGAATCTGTGAGGCACTGATAACAAAAACCCTTCCCAAATAAAACGGGGAGTCCAACAACCTGCCTGCATCTGTGTGCACACAATGGGAGTTTGCAATGTTGAGAAGTATTCCACATGAGCAAGCTGTGTTAGCAGAATACGCAATCGACTCTAGAATTCTCTAGTGGGATACCCAACAAACTCAATAAAAATATGAATACCTAATTTTAGAAACCTTTAATAAACTCACTTATTTACTAATAAATAGGCCGTAGTATGTAATAGTGAAAATCCAGGAACTCTAGAATAGAAAGGTTTTGTATTGTTTGATTAATTCATTCAATGCCCATCAGATGAATCCCTTCAGACCTTAGGTGGACCATGAAGAACACCTTGAGAAACATTGTAGTAAGACAATTACCTAATCAAGTACTCATTTTAGTTTCCAGTATGTGCCTACTACAACTAACTGCTTGTGAGATGTATATAAAAAATATGAACTGCCCTAACAATCTATTAAGTGCTCAATAAATAAGAAAGATCATGTTATATATTAAAGAGCAAAGCAACATATATGAGTAGTATTGTTAGAAAAAATGAAACTGCTCTTGTGCAGGGTTGAGAATAAATGTAATTCTGTCAACACGCTGGTCTCAAGATTTGTTTTACTGCATCAAAAACCTGATGACCTATATCAGCAAGTCACCCATGAACACATGCAAGATAAACTACAGTGGAAATAGCATCTTGGAGACCAAGTATGAGTCTGTGATAATAAAACAGGCCCAAAGCCTGGGTTTCCGGTTTATTTGGCAATAAGTGTGGATATGCAACATAACTCTATAATATGCTCAAGGCTTGGGAATATGTGCATCAGTTAATGAGTCTCTGTAAAAGCCTGCACTATGAGATTTGATTCAGTCTTTTAAATCTTCTACACCTGCTACAAAAATCGCTGCCATAAAAGAAAATCAGACCCAGTGAATAATTCACATGAATGCTGTTGTGCAAGTGGGAGTTAAGTGGTGTTTGCCTTTGTCTCATTTTATATGGTGAAATCTGCAGTTATAACATAGACTCCTTTCCAAAATGCAAACTGAAGATTCTAAACCATTAACAGGCAGCTGCAGGGCTGATACGAACTTGCTGGTTGCCCGGTAGCACAACCAAAAGATATGGTGGGCTGCAATAGGTTTTCTTTGAACTCTTTGTCTTTCTTTTTCTTTTCTCTGTGCAGGCTATAAACAGATTGTGAATTTTGTGGCACCACAGAACCTGAGAGACAATGCAAGGCTACTTTTAGTATCACCTATCAGAGCATACAAGATTTGCTTTTTTACCAAAAACTGCTTGACCTGTGCACTTGACCTTGATGCCTATGACTTCATCTATTTTTCAGAGGACGCTGAAGTTTGAAGGACCAGGGAATGAGAGTAGGGACCAGATGAATGGTTGTATTAATTATGTTTTTGTGTGTGTGTATCTAAGTATGTTTTGAGATTTGGGGGACCTTACAGACCTAGAGAGAAAGTGTGCCCCTTTCAGGACTAGCTAATTCCTGAAGATAACACCTTACCCACGAACACAACTTTCATATGCAAACTAACCAATCCTGAGCCCCCATCCCCCAACCAGCTCCGTTATCTAACTCTCACACACCAAGCCAATATTTCCTCTGCCCTAAATCATCCCAGGGCCAGGTACCAGGCAACTGGAGATCACCCCTATAACCCAAAGCCCGTCAGAATTAGTCAAACTAGCCCATTTTAGCTGTTTACTCTGCCTTGCTGTGTCTTTTCTGCAGAAACCCCAATAAAGTCTCTGGTCTAGGCTTTCCTCTGTCTCCTTTCTGCCTCCTGACCAAACCTGGTGCTCTCTATGTGGACCTGTGTGACATGGCATGGCCACTCCTTTCAGGACATGTAAGTAATAAATTCATTTGTCAATGGTGTCGGCATCTCCGTGTCAACATTCAGTCACTTTCATGAATTAAAATAAGCACAAACAAGATAATGAACTTTTGTTGTCATTTTTAGAAACATGAGAGCTTGGCTTCCAGTCTGGCTCAGAGACAATCTACTTTTACGAAAGCATCATGAGTGACTATAACACACAGCCCAGGATAGCAACCAGGCATTCTCTCTTCCTCTCTTCCTCTCTGCCTTATTTCTATTTATTTGTTTATTTATTTATTTATTTAGGCTGCACCGGGTCTTAGTTGCGGCACATAGGATCTTTGTTGCAGCATATGGGCTTCTTAGTTGCAGCATTCAGACTCTTAGTTGTGGCATGCAGACTCCTAGTTGTGGCATGTAGACTTCTTAGTTGCGGCATGCAGGAATCTCTTACTTGAGGTGTGCGGGGTCTAGTTCCCTGACCAGGGATAGAACCCGGGCCCCCTGCATTGGGAGCATACTCTTTGGCCTCAAAATTCTACTTTCAGAGTTTAATAAATAATCAAAAAGGTGTACAAAGATACATGTACTTCAAACTCCGTTATAGCTTAAAAACTTTTATAATGTAAAATTTCAAATATACACAAAAGTAGAAAGAATAACGAACCACCATACATCCACCACCCAGCTTTATTGATTATCAACATTTTGCCCAGTTCTTGTCTCATTTATCCCTACCATTCTTTGTTGTTGCTGTTGTCATTGAAATATTTTAAAGCAAATCCCTGGCATTTGACTCTTAAATATATCTGTCTGAATATCTAAAATATAAGGATTTTAAAAATTAACATTACCCTCATATCATTCTTTCACCTATCCAAGTTAGCAATAATTTGTTAATATCATCTGATGCCCATTCACATATAATTCCAAAATATCTTTAACAGTTTGTTCAAATCTGCATCAAACAAGTTCTATATAGTGGATTTAGTTGTTATTTCTATTCTCTATAATCTATAACAATTTCTTCACTTTGTATTATTCATTTATTTGTTGAAAAAATCAGGTTATTTTGTCCTGTAGAATTTCTTATATTCTGGACTTGGCTGATTGCATCATTTATTATGTTCCTCTATCTCCTCAAAACTGGAAGTCAGAGCTAGAGTCTTGGTTGAATTCAGATCCTTTCTTTTTTTTCTTTTTCTTTTTTGGCAAGAATGTTTTATAGGTGGCTCTGTACACTTCATATTGTATCACAGCAAATGCACACAGAGCCTGTTTACCCCACTTTTAGTGATATTTACATTGCTTAGTGGATTCAAATTCTCTTAGCCTAATCTCCCAAATTTATACTTTCTCATCGACTTTTCACCTAATGGTTTTAGTAGTGATTGGTGATCACTGCCTAGATCCACTATTTCATTAGAGATTTTAAAATGGTGATGTTGTAATTGCATAATAACATTGTTTTATTAGATCTGTTTCTTCTATAATAAAGCAATTTTCACCTACCACCTTGCTTCTTATTTTGAAAAATGTCAAAGTTACAAAGTTATGAACACCCATACATGCTCACTTAGATTCACCAGTTGCTAGCATTTTGCCACATTTGCTTTATCACTCTCTTCTACGTACTTATTTTTTGCTGTTTCATTCCAATTAGATTACAGACATTATGATACTTCACTGTTACACACTTGAGCCTGTCTCTCCTAATAACAAGGACATCCTCCTCATAGCCACAATTACTGCATTCAATACATTTAAATTGTTGCAATATCATTTAATACAGAATTCAAGAAAAAATTTCCCAGTTTTCCCCAGAATGATCTTTATAATATATATTTTTTTAATCCAGAATTCTGTTAAGGTATATGCATTGCAGTGTTATCATGTCTGGTAATTTTCTATTTCTCTCCTTCTTTCTACATTTATTAGCTGGCATTCTTTTGTATTCTTTCCCCCCATCACCACCATTATTCTTTTAGATGCTGAAATTGTCCCAGATTTGTCCAGTGGGAGCCCCTATAGTCTGGTTTCTGCATAATTTTGACATTGTCCCATTGATCTTTGAGTACTTCCTTACTTTGTGGCACAAGTGGTTCTAGGCTCACCTTGTACTTTTTCTGTCTCAGACCTAGAATCAGCTATTTCTCCAAGGAACCCTGGTTCTTCTAAATGCAAAATGATATTTAAAAACCAGTATCTGGTTTCTAGTTGTGCTCATTGCTAATGGGATGTCACTATTTCTAGACACTTTCAGTGCAAAGAGCCAAGAAGTATAATTTTTCAAGAAATCATGAGTTCAGACTAATACCTCCAATTCAAATCCAATATCATAGAAATCTTCCTCCCTTTCCTCATTTCATATTTTTATCTTCTCCCAGAGTGAGAACTCTAGTTTCCAAAACGGTTAAGATATTTTCTCATTTGCTATATGCTTCAACACACACAAAATAATCTCAGTATTACTTACTACGTAAATAAAAACTAAGTAAAGGGCTTCCCTGGTGGCGCAGTGGTTGAGAGTCCGCCTGCCGATGCAGGGGACACGGGTTCGTTCCCCGGTCCGGGAAGATCCCACATGCCGCGGAGCGGCTGGGCCCGTGAGCCATGGCCGCTGAGCCTGCGCGTCCAGAGCCTGTGCTCTGCAACGGGAGAGGCCACAACAGTGAGAGGCCCGCGTAAAGAAAAAAAAAAAAAAAAAAAAAAAAAACTAAGTAAAATAAAATATTTATTTAAAGTTCTTTCTGTTCATAGAATATACTATATGAAGGTATATTAAAAATGTACTTGAATTAATTCCATTTTCTATGTAGTTATATTTGATGTACAATTTTATTATTATTATTATTAAGTTTTTGGCTGTGCTGCACAGATTGTGGGATCTCAGTTCTCCAACCAGGGATTGAACCCAGGACAAGGCAGTGAAAGCACCAAATCCTAACCACTAGACCATCAGGGAACTCCTTTGATGTACAATTTGATATACAATTAGGTTCATTTGTTTCTGTTTACACTCAATTTTAATGTTTGCCTTTTTTTATTCTTTGGACTTAAAGGATTTAATTTTATTTTTAAAATATGCATAATTTTTACATGGTTCAAAAGTCAAAACTGTATAAAAAGGTAAACTCAGAGAAATCTCACTTCCATTCCTATCCTTTCTACCCTTATCATCTGTAACCCTCCTAGGTGGCTATTTTTATGAACTTGTAGATTATCCTTAACATATTTATTTTTGCAAATATAAGAAACTATTTTCCATTTTTTATCATTGTTATATATTTTGAAATTTAAGAAAGTTTATATTTTTATTGTGATGGTTACCTTCATATTAATATTTTGTTTTTTAATGGTCATAATCCCATTTTTCCTTACATGGACTTCTACAATTGCTTTAGACTTTTATCTGGTATCTTTTGACTCCCACTTATATTATGCATTACCTACGTGCCAGTCAATGGTCTTATCTTCCCTTTCTCTTCTCCATTGCTTTTAGTTGTGTTATTTCTAATTTATCAGAATTTTTAATATTTACATGTTATTCTTCCACTTTTTCCCCATCTGTATTTAAGTCTTAGACCTACATTTAAGTGTAATCAGTGCTCATTATCAGTGCTTTTGCTGCTGTTTCCCCAGTCATCTCTTGATAGGATACAGGTCATCATCCAGGAGATTTCTTATGATGGGATCATGATTATATATATTCTGACTTCTCAAATCTTTAAAGCTATCTGCCTGTAGTCTTAATATTTAAAGAACTGCTGGGCTAGATAACACAGCCTGTTGGTTTTTGGGTTTTTTTTGGTCACACTGTCTGGCATGCAGGATCTTTCCCAACCAGGGATCGAACCTGTGCCCCCTGCAGTGGAAGCGTGGAGTGTTAACCACTGGACCGCCAGGGAAGTCCAACTACCAAATGTAAAATAGATAGCTAGTGGGAAGCAGCTGCATAGCACAGGGAGATCAGCTCGGTGCTTTGTGACCACCTAGAGGGGTGGGATAGGGAGGATGGGAGGGAGACGCAAGAGGGAAGAGATATGGGGATATATGTATAACTGATTCACTTTGTTATGGGGCAGAAACTAACACACCATTGTAAAGCAATTATACCTCAATAAAGATGTTAAAAAAAAAAAAAGTGGAAATGGAAACAACTTGAGTAAGCAACAATCAGGGATAGGATAAATAGATAAATTATGCTCAGTTAAATAATGGAATCCTGGTTTATACAGCCATTGTACATGCTACAATCACTGTGGAAAAGTATAAAATTATACATAAAACCTAGCATGATCAAATTTGTATTTTTAAAGTATAAGGATGCTATAAATGTGTGTGCACATGTATTTAGCAAAACGCAGGCCGTGATACACAAAAAAGTTAACAGTAATTTCCTCTGATTAATAGAATTATTGGTGATGTTTAGATTTTCCTTTGTGTATGTTTTTTTTAATTTTTCAAATTGTAGCATTTGTAGAATTGAAGGGAATATGATATTAATAATGATTTTTAAAAGCTAAGCAAAGAGTTAAATTTTCAAGTTTTATTTATTTATTTTTTAACATCTTTACTGGAGTTTAATTGCTTTACAATGGTGTGTTAGTTTCTGCTGTATAACAAAGTGAATCAGCTATACATATATCCCCATATCTCCTCCCTTTTGCGTCTCCCTCCCACCCTCCCTATCCCACCCCTCTAGGTGGTCACAAAGCACCGAGCTGATCTCCCTGTGCTATGCAGCTGCTTCCCACTAGCTATCTATTTTACATTTGGTAGTATATATATGACCATGCCACTCTCTCACTTCGTCCCAGCTTACCCTTCCCCCTCCCCGTGTCTTCAACTCCATTCTCTACGTCAAGTTTTATTTTTAATGTGTTGGTTTTAATCAATACCACAAGACACAGTGTACCAAGGAGAGAGCAGCATGATCTAATTAGCAAGCTCAGAACAGCCTAGGCTGGTCTCCTGTGCTAGGAACCCCTCCTGTGCTAGGTGCTCAATCATTGTTTGCTGGTGATGAAGAAACTAAAATTAGTCATTCCTGGGCAGAGTCAGTTTGGGCAATAGAGTTAACTTTTTTGAATATAGCTCCTGTCTTCCACGGTTGTGCTGAGGATGAAATGAAGTGCTATATATGTAAAACTGCCAGTCTTGGGTCTGGTGTATAGTAAGTAGTCCTATCACTTCATCTCAGAGGGGGAGATAAGATTATTAGCCCCTTTTTCTGGATAAATAATAGGGATATATTCAGCTTTATTTATTTTGAAGAATAGAAAAACAATATGAGCAGAGAGCCAGTGAAAAGAGCCTCAGGCAGCGTATAAGTGTGTTATAGAAAAACACAAGGGGGAAAAGAGAAAGATCAGAGAAACAGACATAAAGAGAGAGAAAAGGCAAGACAGAAACAGCTTAGAGATCATCAGAATCTATAATAGTTAGGGCTTCTGCTTGCTTATGAGTAAGAGTGGAGGAAATCTGTGCCCCCAAATTGTAACTGTGCTGTTATAACACTATCTACAATAGCCAGGACATGGAAGCTACCTAAATGTCCATCGACAGATGAATGGATAAAGAAGCTGTGGCACATATATACAGTGGAATGTTACTCAGCCATAAAAAGAAACAAAACTGAGTTATTTGTAGTGAGGTGGATGGACCTAGAGTCTGTCATACAGAGTGAAGTAAGTCAGAAAGAGAAAAACAAATACCATATGCTAACACATATATATAGAATCTAAAAAAAGGGTTCTGAAGAACCTAGGGACAGGACAGAAATAAAGATGCAGACGTAGAGAATGGACTTGAGGACACGGGGAGGGGGAAGGGTAAGCTGGGATGAAGTGAGAGAGTGGCATGGACATATATACACTACCAAATGTAAAATAGCTAGTGGGAAGCAGCCACATAGCACAGGGAGATCAGCTTGGTGCTTTGTGACCACCTAGAGGGGTGGGATAGGGAGGGTGGGAGGGAGATGCAAGAGGGAGGAGATATAGGGATATATGTATACATAATAGCTGATTCACTTTGTTGTACACCAGAAGCTAACACAATATTGTAAAGCAATTATACTCCAATAAAGATTTAAAAAAAAAAAAGAAAGCAATGGAGTATACACCCACTTCTTTAAGTAACTGTTATAGGATATTAAACTCATCACCGGTTTTATAATAGCTGTCCCTCCCCAGGGCTGACCACAAACGCACCCCAGAGTAACTGAATAAGAATCTGAATGAGGAATGCCAGGCCTAGTATGTTTTAAAAACATCTCTTCAAGTAATTATGATGGCTAGCCAGGTTTAGGAACTACTGGCCTATACATAGGACCACCATCTCTCCCATCTACCAGGACAGTCCCAGAATAATTATTACCAGACCCCCCCTTCTCTTACAAAAATCTCTCTGCAGAGATGAACATTATGTGCTCTCCTACATGTACCTCACCCTCCCTTAAGGTGCTCTCAGTGAAGGTGGTGGTCACTTAATTCACCCAACAGTGATGACCTTGTTGTAGCCTTTCTTTCATTCTATGACTAAAGACAAGACTTAGAGAAAAACTACCTCTTGATCTTAAATTCACATTAAAATATCAACCAATAGGCCAATTCTCCCTGAGAATGGAATCTGATGAGTGGAGAAGACAAAAGCATAACTTTACGTGGGGAAAGAGAATGGGAAACCTGGAGCATCTCAAGGACAATTGCTTCTGCTCCCTCACCATTTGGTCCAAGTCAGTTGGGAGAGCCAGAAATGAGTACGAATTCTACTTTATCAGCTGGTTACTTAAAACCTTTTGCTCACTTCTTCTTTACCTCTTTTTGGACCCCAATTTCTAGAAGAGTCAAAATAGGAAAATCATTTAATAGTGAGGTAATATTGTATGTGAACTACTGAGAAACCAATCAATACTCCCCATGGAGTTAATGTGTCATCCAATTTTGAGTGTTACCTTCTTCTGATTTAATCTTAATCTGTTAAATATCAAATATCATGTCAAAAAAGGGCATACAAAGATAAAAATTAGAACTGGAGCATTCTTAAAAGTACTCACATTATTGGGACTTCCCTGGCGGTCCAGTGGTTAAGACTCTGTGCTTCCAATGCAGGGGGTGCGGATTGGATGCCTGGTCAGGGAGTTAAGATCCCACATGCCATGTGGCATGGCTAAAAAAATAAAATAAAATAAATTTAAAAAAAGTATTCACCTTAAGAGAAAATATTTCAGGCCACAAGCCTTAGTACACTCCAGTATTCCCCATTATATCTGCCATTACATCCCTGGGGTACCCATTTTCTTGCGCCCCAAACAGCTCTCCTTGTCCATATACTCCATACCTTTTCATCCTTCCTGTCTTGGCTTATCCTATTCCTAACGGGGACCTTTTCCACAGAAAGGGTTTTCAGTTACTTTACTCTAAATTAATATTCAAGTTCCCAAATTACAAATGTAAAAACCTGGTTTTCATTACTTTCAGTCCAAACTACGACTCTATAAAACTAGTAAAATAAGAAAATCACCTTCAAATTTTCTCTGACAAGTTTCCAGAAACTCTTGTTGACAGACTAAACTGCTTAGATAATCAGTTCTATCTATAAACTTCATCAATTAAATAGTCTTAATTTTAAACTGCATTTATAAGTGTAATATACTCAAACTAATTTTTACGTGCCTCCACTGTCTTACAGGACAAATTTATGACCGTAACAAAAAAAAAGCTTCCCTAGCATTTAAAGCTCTCTTGTTGCAACTCTAATCAAATAAACTTAAAAATATAATAAATTGAGGTCTTCCCTGGTGGCACAGTGGTTAAGAATCTGCCTGTCAAGGCAGGGGACGCGGGTTCGAGCCCTGTTCTGGGAAGATCCCCCATGCCGCGGAGCAACTAAGCCCGTGCGCCACAACTACTGAGCCTGCACTCTAGAGCCTGCGAGCCACAGCTACTGAAGCCTGCGCACCTAGAACCCGTGCTCCATAACAAGAGAAGCCTCTGCAATGAGAAGCCCGCACACCGCATCAAAGAGTAATCCCCGCTCTCCGCAACTAGAGAAAGCCAGAGCGCAGCAACAAAGACCCAACACAGCCAAAAATAAATAATACATTAATTAATATATATATATGTAATAAATTGAGTTCTCAAATATTCCAGTTCTGTTTACAAACTCAATCAACATCTCATATACCTTTCAACTCAGAATCTCAAGATTAAAATGTTACCCGTTTTATATTGAGATCACAGTGACAGGCTTTGAGGATACGAGTATGCTACATTCTCTTGAAATAGCAAACATACTGGCCCTTTTTAGAGAAGCTTAATTTGGGTAGATGGAATTCAGCAACCCCTAGTCTAGGATGGATTCAACCAATCTCTTTACTGCCTGATTGAATTCTGCATTCTTTTCATACTCTTTGTCCAGCTCTGTCCACAAAAGCCCCCATCTGTCTAAAAACCATCAGCCTTTCTTTATTTAGCCCCAAATTTAACTGAGTCATATTTTCTCCTTAAGGTTTATGTGCTAGACCCTAAAGATCCCTTTGAAATGCATATATACTAACTTGGATGGAAATCACATCACAGCTTTAATCCTCATAACACCACTGTCACCACACACACATTGGTTTAGATTACTCAAGAAGAAGCATGATGAGGTAATAGGCGATTAGGCAATGAGTTTCAATGTCTCTTAAAAACATTTTTTGTTGATATTTGTTTAGAATGCTCTGTGGAAAGAACAGAGATCTTTTCGTAAGCCGTTTTTGAAAGGCTTGTCTCCAAGGCGGTTACAAACTCAAGACATTGCTAGGAGAAATTCTGTTGTATGAAGACAGAGCTGGAAGGTGTCTGATGATCATTTGGTCCAGCCCCACGCTGTACAAAGATAACTGAGTTCCAAAGAAAGGGGACAAGAGGGGAGGCTCCCTTACTGAATATCCTCTATGTTCCAAGCACTGTGCAAGTGAACCCTCAATTAAGATGCACAGAGCGGCACGTCATAGCCCTTTTCTACTCTCTTTCCCCCTCCGACAGGCACACAGATGTTCCCATGCTCCTCGGGTTTGCCTGTCACCTTGTCTTGCATCAGTGTGGCCTTGCCCTCCATCAAGTCAATGGAAGTAATCAGCCATTCACTACTTAAGATTTCTAACCCAGTCTCACATGTACCCAAATACCCTGTGAACAGAAGCCAAATTGTGATGAACAGAGAGTTGAAAAGGAGATGAGTAAGTAGGGACTCTCTTTCCAGAAATTTAGAGAAGGGGAAGGAGTGAGATTGAACAGAAGCTGGGGTAGGGATGCAGGGTCAGGGGAAGGATGGAGAATGGAGAGAGTTGAGCATGTTCACAGGGAAAAGGAAGAGGGTGAAGATGCATGGCAGAGAGGGAATGATTGACAGAGCAGGACCCCAGAGAAGTGGCAGGGGACACAGGTTGAAGTATTAAATTTGAAGGAATGAGAGATGCTTCATTCTCCAAAACAGGAGGAAAGAAGGCAGAGATGGGGACTAATGCTGCTGAAGCTGTTAATAAGAAAACGGCTCAGATGATCACCCTAGGGTCAGGGTTAAGTGAGGAAGGGGATATAGACTGGGTGGACATGATGGTCCAGGCTCTAAACACCTTCATGAACTAACTAATAGGGGTGAGGGAATGATGAGCTAGAAGGACATTGGAGTTTGAGATTTCGGGATAGGGCCATCCTGAGTGATGACACAGCAGGGTAGGGCTGCTGAAAGACCAGCATGGTGAAGTAGAGGCCAAGTGGAAAACACTGGGTTTGAAGCTAAAGATCAGAGGAGCCAGTGGGTTCAGGAGGGTCATCTTTTGGACACTGGAGTTGGCAGTTGGCAGAAGCTGGGGGACAGAGAGGTCATGGGCCAGCTGCCAAAATCCTCTGTGAACACAGAGACCGATCAGCAGATTGACACATGACAGGGATGATATGGGGATGAGAGGTGAGCCTCGAAGCCAAAGGGAATTTTCTGCAAGAGGGGTGGAACTGCAGCCTGGCAACAGCTTTGGAGAGCAAAGGAGACACTAATTCCCAACTCCCAGCCTGAGGGGCAGAAGGTAGGTAAAAGTGAGCCCCCTTCCCTTGAAAAGGATTAAAGAAAAGCAGGAACCTCCGGAGAGACTTGGGCCTCAGCTGACAACAGAAAATATCAGAAACATTTTTTTTGAGGGGGGCTGTGTTGGGTTTTTGTTGCTGGGCACGGGCTTTAGCTGCGTTGAGCAGGGGGCTACTCTTCGTTGTGGTGTGCAGGCTTCTCATTGCAGTGGCTTCACTTGTTGTGGAGCGTGGGCTCTAGGTGTGCAGGCTTCAGTAGTTGTGGCTCGCGGACTCTAGAGCACAGGCTCAGTAGTTGTGGTGCATGGGGTTAATTGCTCCATGGCATGTGGGATCTTCCCAGACCAGGGATGGAGCCCATGTCCCTTGCATTGGCAGGTGGGTTCTTAACCACTGCGCCACCAGGGAAGTCCTAGGGGAAACATTTCGTAGAAATGTTAAAGATACAGGGACTCTGTTTATCATTGAATAGGGTTCCAGAGGGCATGGCTGGAAAGTTGAGGGAGAGAGGCAGGGGATAAAGACAACAAAGCATCGGGGGATGATACTGTATAATAGAACAAAGACTAAAGAGGTCTGTATTCAAGGCAGCAGCTAAGGATGAGAGGGACAGGAGGCAGAGAGACCTCTGACCTCAACTTACTAGCTGTGTGACCTTAGGTGAGTTACTTGTTCTCTCTGTGCTTCAGTTTCATCATTGTAAAATGAGGATGATACTGGTATTTACCTCATAAATTTGTTGTTGCTGTGAGGATTAAATGTGTTAATGTATGTAAAATACTTAGAAAATTGATCAGTTTATAGTCAGTCCTGAAGAAGCATTTCCTTCAGAAGGAAAAAGATTCCCATGCCACAGTTTCCCTTTCACGAAGGACATCTAGCTATATCAAACCTTGAACAATGCACCTTCACTTCCTGTCACATTCAGCAAAAAATCCAAGTATGCAAAAAAAAAAAATCTGTCAGTCACTGATGGATTCAATTTCTTACAAACATATGATATGACAATTAACCATTATCTGTCCCTTTAAAGGAAGGAAAGAGAATGAAAAAGTTGGTTGAAGATAGTAAGAATGTAGAGTTATAAATGTTAAAGACAGTCAATCGTTATATCTAATATACAACTCAACAACAACAAAAATCAAATAACCAGATTAAAAAGTGGGCAAAGGAGGGCTTCCCTGGTGGCGCAGTGGTTGAGCGGCCGCCTGCCGATGCAGGGAACACGGGTTCGTTTCCCGGTCCGCGAAGATCCCACATGCCACAGAGCGGCTGGGCCCGTGAGCCATGGCTGCTGGGCCTGCGCATCCGGAGCCTGTGCTCCGCAACGGGAGAGGCCACAACAGTGAGAGGCCTGTGTACTGCAAAAAAAAAAAAAAATGGGCAAAGGACTTGGATAGACATTTTTCCAAAGATGATACACAAATGGACAATAAGCCCATGAAAAGATGCTCAACATCATTAATCATCAGAGAAATGCAAATCAAGACCACAATGCGTTAACACCTCACACCCACTAAAATGTCAACTATCAAAAAAACAGAAAATAGCAAGTGTTAATGAGGATGTAGATAAATTGGAACCCTTGTGCTCAGCTAGTGGGAATGTAAAATGAGTGGCCACCTTAGAAAACATTATGACAGTTCCTCAAAAAATTAAAAATAGAACATGTGACCCAGAAATTACATATATATATGCAATTACATATATATAAATATATATATATTTATATTACATATATACTTTTATATATTACCCAGAAATTACATATATATATATATATATATATTTCCAAAAGAAAGCAGGGGCTTGAACAGTCACTTGAACACCAATGTTCACAGCGGCATAATTCACAATAGCCAAGAGGTGGAAACAACCCAAATGTCTGTCAACAGATGAATGGATAAACAAAATATGATATCTGCATACAAAGGAATATAATTCAGCCTTTAAAAGAAAAGGAAATTCTGACATATGCCACAACATGGATGAACCTTGAAGGCATTAATTTAAATGAAATAGACAGTCACAAAAAACAATAGATATCGTATGATCCCACTTATATGAGGTATCTAAAATAGTCAGATTCACAGAACAGAAAGTAGAATGGTGGTTACCAGGGGCTGGGAGGAGTGGGGAAAGGGGAGTTGCTGTTCAATCGTATAGAGTTCAGTTTTCAAGATGAAGAAGTTCTGGATATCTGTTTCACAAAAATGCGAATATACTTAACCCAACTGAACTGTACACTTAAAAACGGTTCAGATGGTAAATTTTATGTTGTGTTTTTTACCACGATTAAAAAAAGAAAAAAGAATAATCTAGTAACCCCCCAAATATACACAATTTAATGATGAATAAAGTAAAGCCCAGAGAAGGTAACAGACTCATGCGTGGTCACACAGCTCACAGAGGCAGAACTGAGAACAGAACCCATGATTGACCCCAGCTGCAGGGGTCCTTCCATTACACCATGCTCTCTACGTGAGGTGCTGAGATAGTGGAAAGGATGACACACTTGATTTATCGGTAGTGACACTGACAGTCCGATGAACCTGAAAGGGATAAAGATTCTACTCAGTGCGTATAAATGCTCATGTGCCTGTGCCTATTCTCCAAATCTCGTCAGGATTATTCCAACCAGCAGGTCTGAGAGCCCACACTGGAAATTTCAAGGTACTCACAGCTTCTCTCTCATCTGCGGCAGGCCTGAAAGCAGATGAGAGCAGCTTTTCTGTTCCTGGGCTGTTCCCCCTATAATTTAGAAGCCCAGACAGTTACACGAAAAACAGGAAGAAAAACTCAGAGGCCCACTTAAAATCAAGTTCAATGTAGGGTCTCCAACATGCTGGAGTGAAGCTGCTAGTTAAAACTGGCTACTTTGAAACTGGTTCACTCACTCCTGTCTGGACTCAGAGAGGAAGTCTTTTTCCCATTTAGGAGTTTTCCTTTAGCTCCTTATTCCAAAGTCCATAAAGGAGAGAACAGGAAAGGCTGGCCCCAGCTCAAGAAGCAGAGATGAAAACCAGACCTTTGTTCTTTTTAAGGGTGATGACCATAGATTGCCTTCTATTTTATATCAGAAATCTCTATTGTTTCCATGGCAATGATGAGTGTGTCTGAGGATCCCCACAGGACCTGGCTTGGTGATTCCAGAGATCTCCACCGGTTTAAAAGTGTCAGAGCTGAAGCCAAGACCTCCCTCCCCTGTGCTCCTGTCTCCTTGACACACAAACAGCTCATGCACACAATAGCCCTCCGAGCTCTGAAGGTGTTAGGGAAATCCTGCTTGCATCAATATGTCTCATGATGAAGATTTAAATAAAATATTTTGGCAAGGATGTTTCTAAAGATCTGTCCACTCCAGAAATATTTTTTGTTCTCAGCAACCCTACCGAGGCTGAACCAGGATGCCTATAAAAAGCCTTCTGTCTTCCCCTTAATGAATCCTCAGGAAGGATGGAATAAGATGGGGGTCAGAGACTCGAAGCCCATGCCAGATGCTGAGGCTGCCAGCTTGGCTGGGTGCATTGGTGGCAGCGCTGAGGGCCCCTCTCCCTGCTCCTCCCCCTGGCGTGGTCTCTGCTCACACTCCTAAGGGAATTGGCTGGGCTCCTGGCTTGTCTTGCCTGTGTGTCTGCTAGTCATTGAACAAAGTGTGGGATTACTTCCATGCCCAGTTTCCCCAGATGCTCAAAAGCACGGAGCCAAGGATCAGCTGAAACAGAAGGGAGGACCAAGCCGACAAGCCCTCTTGACAAGGCTCAGCCACACTTGAGCTGTTGTCCCTGCCATGGGACACACCTGTCAAGTAAAACCCAATGAGCCATTCAGGAGACAACCTGTGCCTCCTGTTTGGAGCTGACCCTGGAAACAAGGACTTTTCTGAGATGGTACCAAGCATGAAAGTTGGGAGAAAAGCCATGGGGCCCTTGGGCTCCTGCAACACCTCCCCCATTTGCACAGAGAGGAGAAGTCAGGAGGTAAGAGGGCTTTGCTGCCTCCAGATGTGCCCCCTCATAACTCCTCCTACACTAGTGTTTTTTCCCCACACTTCAAGGACCATCTTCACAGCCTGAAACTCCAGAGGAGCTGACCTCCTGGTAAAACTTTCCACCCCAAAGTAAATGCTGGTGAAATACTTCTCTAAGTTGAATGGTATCTATCTCTTGGTTGGTGACCAGCATCTGCAAACCAAAAGGACCTGCAGGGTGGGAGCACATACTGTCCCTGGGAACAGAAACACAGTATCTTAGGACCACCTTCACCACTCAAATGCCCACAGGCCACTGGACAATCTGAGACTCCTCTAGCAGCTCTGCCCTCAGCAGTCAATTCCAGAAGAATTTTTTTTA
The DNA here is from genome assembly GCF_008692025.1 of Phocoena sinus. Classification (NCBI taxonomy): domain Eukaryota; kingdom Metazoa; phylum Chordata; class Mammalia; order Artiodactyla; family Phocoenidae; genus Phocoena; species Phocoena sinus. The sequence continues at coordinate 27,663,824 of NC_045772.1, read as the reverse complement.
AATTCCTTGCCACTTTGCCCAAGGAAATCAGGACTCAATATACAAAGAAGACTGTGGAAATAAGAACCCCAAAGGATGACTAAATCCTAGGTTTAGGAAAAGTGGGGAGCAGTAGAGAAAGGAGAGGGCTAAGATGAAGGTTATTTCAAGGCAAGAAAGAAGAAACCAAAACTACTGACTGGGGCAAGGGGGAAAGCAGAAAATGAAGGACAGCTGTTTTGAGGGATCCAGGGAGGAAATCGTCCCCCTGGCACAAGGTAGTGCGTAAGGGCTAGAGAGAGATGTACAGAGAACACTGAGTAAGGGTGTTGAAATTTTTTGCTGACTACTCCTTTGGAAGGCAGGAAAAGGAATTTCATCCATAATTATGTCATCCTCTTTATAAAGATGAGGTTGAAGAGAAAAACTGGTTCCTTGGATCAAGACATTCTTTTATTATAAAGCAACCCCAGGCTTGGACAGGTAAGAGAAGCCACATAGTGTGACAATCAGCACTGGCTTGGGAGTCTTCTCTTCCATGCAGTATTTATGAACCAAATCTGGACACTGGGGATGTGGGAACTGCCACTTACTGAGCATCTGGACACTGGGCTGGGGACTTCGCATTCAGGACCTTTGAGCTCCAGATCCATATAAGCAGCTGCCCACCCAACATCCTCACTTGGATGTCTAAAGGCATCTCAAACTCATCCCAAACTGAGCTTCTGCTCTTCCCCCCAAACTCCTGTTCCACCCACAGTCCTCCCAATGCCAGCTGATGGCAACTCTGTCATTCCAAGTGCTCAAGCCAAAAGTCTTGGAGTCGTATTTGACTTCTCTATGGCTCTCTCACCCTTTACCCAATCTGTCAAGAGATCCTGTTAGTTCTTTCAAAATGTAACCCAGAATGTCTCTACTTCTCTCCACGTCTACTGCCACCTGCCTGGTCCAGGCCACCCTCACGTCTCACTCAGATTTTTGCATGGTTTCCTCACTTTATAATCTGTTTTTACTACAGCAGCCAGAGGGATCTTTATAACATGTGAATCAAATCATGTCACTCTACTGCTCAAAATCAGCCAACAGTTTCCCATTCTACTTGGAGTAAAAACACTGTGCTTCCTACAGTGCTACAAGCCCCACATCAGGACCACATCCTCTCCCTGATTCTATCAGATGATACCCCTTTGCTCACTCTGCTTCAGCCTCACAGACCTCTTTGCTTTCTCTTGTGCATTCCAGGTATGTTCCCACTTCAAGGCTTTTGCACTGGCTGTTCCTTCTGCCTGGAATGCTTGTCCCCTAGATCTCACCCTCTTAAGTCTTTTGCCGAATGTTACCTGGGTGAGGCTTACCAAACTACCCCACTTAAAATGGCAAAATTCTCTTCATACTTACTCCTAGCCCCTTTTCTGCTTTATTTGTTTTCCAAAGCCCTTGTGCTGTATCTGTTACTTATTTTCTTTATTTATTATCTGTCTCTCTTCCCTAGAATGTAAGTTTCTTAAAGACAGGATTTTGCTCACCTCTGTATCCCTCCTGCCTGTAATGGTAATTGACACACAATAAATGTGTGATGAGGGATCTTACAAAACCTTTACAATCATCTTGCCTTTCATGGGCATTGGACAGCTTGAGATTAGACAGTCATTTTTACCTCTTTATGCTTAATTTTCCCTCTGGAAAAAGTCTGTAAGTTGATAATTCGACCTCAGTCGATTCTCCACCCAGAGGCCCCATCCCAGCTTTTGAACTCTGTACTTGACATCATGAGCTGCCTAACCTGTTGGGCTATAGCATTAGCTCCTGCAGCCCAAGGGCAATTCCTGATTTTCAGGCAGTGTTGGGGGATGAAAGAAAAGGTAGAAAGAAACCAGCAGGAGATAGTGTCAGGGATTCCACAGAGGACAGGAGATTTCACTTTGGTCCACAAAGCTTGAATTCCTCCACATAGCTTTGAAGGATGTATGTGTGTATGTGTGTGTATGCACACGCACACAAGAGCATTCACTCTACCAAATTCTAGACAACTAAAAAATAATCTTAGCCTAACTGGGAGGGATGTCCTGAGGAAAAATTCTAAATGTCCTGACATTTAGAATAGTTCTGGGGAAAACAAGCATACAACCTGAGTGTGAATGGCAGAATAATCTTTTTAAAATTGCCGTATTAAAAAATGTCCAGGTTGTTATATATTTTACATTAAAAATAAATACATGGTTTGGGGGACAGAAGTGAGGGCAGCTATAATACCTCCTTCTGTTACTGCTCCATCTTTCTTCCTGAGAGCATACGGTGCTTTCTAGAAGGATGGCTCTGTCTTGTTCCTGGTTTACAAAAATGATTGTTATTGACTTTGGCAGTAAGGCATGGGCTTTTCCAAGTCCAGCCACTCATGATGTTTAGGCTTGTCTTCTTTATAATCAAAGAAATATTTTGCCCTGGGAGATGGGGAGGAGGAAGACAATGATCATTTACAGAGCACCTATTATGTACTTTATACTTCATATTAGATACTTTATAGTTTATTCCCCAAACTTAAAAGTCCACATAATTATCCCTGTTTTACAAATGAGACTGAAACTTAAAGACATTAAGTGACTTGCACAAGATCATTCCACCTAGCCAAGACTTGAATTCAGAACTAATGAACTCCAAATACTCTGCTCCTTCAACTATGCAGTGTTACCTTTTCCCTAAGGTGGGGACCAGAGGGGTGAAAGCTGTGCGTGAACATTAATCATGAATTAGCTTCAATTGTTAAGCTCTAGACCAACGAAATGTATGATACACAACTTCTAGACCCTTAGACCCGTTTCATTCCTTTAAGGAAACTGGACTTTAAAAAAGAGTGGAAGTGATAACACCAGACAGAATTTGATGATGAACCAAAATGACTGGTTCAGGCCAAAAGAAGTCAGACTTGATCCAACCCTCAAAGGTCATTTTCAAGTATCATCTTCTAACCATGGCTAACAAGGACCTCCATTTGTAAGGTGGAGATAATTATTCAATTTTTTACTTATGATTTTTTACAACCTTAAACATCTTTAGCACTTAAAAGTCATGATGATGATTCTTTTTTTGTTTTTTGCGGTACGCGGGCCTCTCACTGTTGTGGCCTCTCCCATTGCGGAGCACAGGCTCCGGACGTGCAGGCTCATTGGCCATGGCTCATGGGCCCAGCCGCTCCATGGCATGTGGGATCTTCCCGGACCGGGGCACGAACCAGTGTCCCTTCCATCGGCAGGCGGACTCTCAACCACTGCGCCACCAGGGAAGCCCTGATGATTCTTGAGTGATCAGTTGGGATGATACCAACTACAAGGAATAGAAAACCCAAGCAAAGTGGTTTAAAAAATGGGAATGTTTATCATCTCATATAGCAAGAGTGTGGAGACAGGGTGGTTTCAGGGTTGGTGAATTCAGTAGCTCAGTGACTTTACCATGACAGATATTTCTCCCGTACTGCCTCTCTACCATCCTCTGTATAATGGCTTATCTTCTTAAGGCAGTTTCCCGTAATGGTCCCAAGACAGCTGCCCCATATTCAATCAACATGCAGATGATAACCACGAGAGGTAGAAAAGGAATATCCCTATCTTGGCTCCCTTTTTAGAATCAAGATAAAACTTCCCTCCTTCTAGGCCCAGCAAGAAGGCGCAGGGGCTACCTGGGAACAAGTACCTCTCTTAGTGATACAGAAGCACAAGAGAAGTCCAACTACACAAGCACATTTCAAGCCTCTGCTTACATCACATCTGCTAACATTCCATTGCCCAAAGCAAACTCCAAGGCAAGACCCTAAGCCAGGGAGTGGGGAAGTATACTGTTCCTATTATTGGACTATGACTGCATAATACTATGTGCTATATATATATATATAAATGTGTACATGAATGTATAATATTACTACAAGGAATAAAGAATTAAGACCGAGAATTCAACCTTCCACTCCACCCATGATTATATCAGGCAGAACCTTATGAAACTGTCATCTTTTAGGTACAACATGGTCAAATACTGACCATCTCATATAGTTCAATGTGATACAATCAGTAGAACCAGGACTTAAGCTAGGCTTGTGTCATCCACTGGCTACTAGAACTCTTTGGAAAGCAGCATGAACAGGTGATACCCCATAAAAAGCAGATTTGCTAAGCACACAGGAAATAAAAAACATATGTAGTTGTCTGTCTCTAAAATAGCAGTTTGATTCCCTTTGAGTAGAGTTATGCTCCACTGGAATCAAGCACTCATTAGAGTTTAAGGATTATGTGAAAATAAACCTTTGAGGTTGAGTCCCAATAACATTTTCCCCTGGACAGTCAGAGGTATTGTGGTCCCACAGGACAACTATTACTTTTAAGTAAAGCTTTAATTAAAGTTGAGAATTTGTTACAATTGTCTCTGCTGAGTAAAATTCTCCTCCTTTAGAATCACACTAATAGCACATCCTAGTGAAAACTTCCTGTTCTTTTAATCCTCTTACCCCTTTTCCTGACCACACATATATACCCATGAACTTGCTTTCCCGGCTTCCACCTTTGTTCATGCCCATCTTTTTGGAATACCTGTCACCTAGCTGACCTCTAACCATCCTTTCCATGCCCACTACCATCCCCATGCAGGCTGACTTACATATCTTACTCCACTCTCCCATAATACTCTGTACGTATCGGAAATGCAGGACTTAATGCAGTGTTACATCATTATCTAAGTATACATTGATTTCTCCCCCTAAATTGTGAGATCCTTGAGTGCAGGAGCTATGTTTTACTTATCTTTGCACCCTTAATACCCAGCATAGTGCTTGACAAATAGTAGGGGCTAAGAAATAAAGGAAAGAGTGTGTATTAAGAGTAGGCTAAATGCAAGTCCAGTAACAAGCCCAATTTATGCAAAGACTCATGCAAGTCTGAAGCAGATGTGCCTGGCTGGGCAACTCTACTCTGAGTGGTAACCCAGGGATCCAGCCTTCTTCTGACCTGTGACACTGCCATCTTCAACATGTGGTCTGTCTCTAAGGGTGCTGCAAACAGGAAACAGAGCACGGGGAAGGCACAGTCTACCTTGGCTGGAAGTGACACAAATGACTTCTGCCCTCATTCCATTGGCCCAAACTAGTTTCATGGCACTGCTTAGTCATAAGAACTCACACAATGGAATGAGAGTGTGAGCCTTTGGTAGTCAGTGAGCTACCTCTGCCACAGGGAGAGGGAGGAAGGACGGGAGGCAGAAATGGAGGGAAGAACTTACTCAATGCCTATCTTTTAGGACCTGTATAAAAGGCTCAGATTCCCTTCCAGTTGGACCCTTAAAACCAGATGTAGAAAGCAGTTGAACATTAAGTCAGACAGAACACAGTAAAAATTTAAAAAAAAATAAGGGGAAACCCATGAGAGTTCGGTGTCTTAAGCATAGTCAAGAGGAAGGCAAGTTTCAGGAGTCAGTGACAAAGGTGTGTGTCTGTGTGAGTTCCATGTCTTAACTTGAGAGAAGGAGGGAGAAGAAAAGAAGGTTGGGGAGCTGCCAGATTGGAAAGGCTCTCAGGAGAGGAGGGTAATGGGGCTTATGGAAGAAGCATTATCAAGGGATTCTACCTACTCCGAAGAAGACTTAAAGTCTTCAGTGTGAAAAGTAAACCAAGAGGATCTGGAGGACATAAATCAGTAATGAGAGAACCATGTGCATCAGGATTTGGAGCAGGTGGTGAGCAGGAGGCCCATGGGAGACACAACCATTTTCTAGGAGGTTTTATGTAGTGAGAAGGTCTGGTGTCAGAAGCCAGCGAATGATGGGGAGGGTAGAGACTGATAGCTGTTTACCAAGATCCATTTCCTCTTCTTCTTGGTACGCAGACTCCCTTGCAGTTAGCGTTACTATGTCAAAAGAATATGAACAGGGCTTCCTTGGTGGCGCAGTGGTTGAGAGTCCGCCTGCCGATGCAGGGGAAGCAGGTTCGTGTCCCGCTCCGGGAAGATCCCACATGCCGCAGAGCGGCTGGGCCCGTGAGCCACGGCCGCTGAGCCTGCGCGTCCGGAGCCTGTGCTCCGCAACGGGAGAGGCCACAACAGTGAGAGGCCCGCGTACCGCAAAAAAAAAAAAAAAAAAAAAGAGTATGAACAGAAGTGATGTGTGCCACTTTTAGACCTGGCCTATATAATCCTCCACCACGTGCTTCTCCACATTTTACCATCTTCTTGCAGCTGGATACAGATGAAAATGAGGTTCTATGTTTTGGTGATGCCACAGATGGAAGGAGCCTGGGTTCTTGAATAACTGCATGGAAGAGAGCCTACTTGCCTAGCTGAACACCTGCCAGGACTATAATATGAGCAAGAGGTAAATTTCTACCGTATGATGGACACTGCAACCCACCACCCAGGTTCCATTTCAATGAAAGACTTATTATCCCAACTGAGGGAGTGTGGTCAGCCCCTTCAGGGACTGCCTCAGCTCTTGGAGAGTTGCCTCACCCAAGGTCATACCCTTTGGGGGAAGCCTACACCCAGAGATCAACCGACACAAGAGTGCATGTACAGCCACTGCAGTCTAACTCGGGGCATCACTAACAAGCCACCTCAGCTCCAGGGCTTCTGTGGGGATGACCAAGGTTGTCACCAGGCCTGACTTGAGCTCAGCTTCTGTCTTGCCCAATCCTGCTTCATTTCCTTCTTTTCTACAGATTTTAAATCTAAGAATACTCTCTAATAAACATCCTACACACCAAACTTTCAGAGTCTGCTTCTTGGAGAACCCACCCTGAAGCATACTGTGAACATATCCACATAGTTGGGTATGTTTGTTACATCATCCTGGCCTGTTTTAACTAATACAGCATAGAGGAGGAACATTTTTCCTGCTGACATGGCTATGCTAGGTTGGTCAGCAGACATAGTCCTTGTGATGCAGAAAAGCCTATGCCATCTGCAGTAGGAGAAAACATAAGGAGTAGAGATAGAGACAGAGGGGAGAAAGAAAATCCCAGTTTTTGAAACAGAGATTCCTAAAGCTTTTCCTTGAGCTGCTCTAGTATGTTTACTAGAGTAAAAGTATCATTAAAAGTGTAAATTCTTCCTTTCACTTTTTTCCTTAGGATGATTTAAATTGAGTTTCTGTCACTTGTAACCAAAAGAGTCCGAATACCAGAGATTTGGTTACGTGTTGTGCAATACAAGTGAATGCGTCCCCCACCCTTCCATTGCCACTGCCTCAAAACAGTTAAGGACAGATCTCTGTAAATTTTTTGATGAAGCCATATTTATCGAGGACTTACTACGTGCCAGGTCTATTCTAAGTACTTTCCATATATTAACACAATCCTCACAACAGTCCCATGAAATGGGTACTATTACTATGATTTCCATTTTCAGAGAGGAAGGCTGAGGCACAGAAAGATATGTGCCCAAGGTTACCCAATTTATGAGTGACAGGCTAGCCCCAGAGCCTGTACTCTTAGGCGGTGATGCTCTCCCACCTCTACTCACACAGCCTTGAGATGGGGAAGTGAGGTGCTTCAGTTTCACATGGGTTATATTTATGAGTGATTAGGGTTCTTCCCCTGCTCTACATGCAATCTACCAAGGCTTGCTAGAGACCTGACTGAAGTCAACAGCAAACATGTACCAGAAGGTAGAGAAGTCATCCCTAAACTAACAAGTAAAAGAAATGATTAGAGATGAAACCGTGAATGGAAAAGCCCGTGAGGTGGTGTTCAGACTTGAAGTGATTCAGTGAACAAAGGCATGGGGGGCTGCAGGAGAAGCTTTGGAGGGTTAAGCTGGACACATAAACACCACACTAGTTGGGAAGAACTGGTTTGGGGACCCAAGAGGAAGAGCATCAGTTCTGGATGGTACACAGGAAGGTAATCAAAGAACAGTTTTATCTAAACCAGGACATGAGCCTAGAACCTGCCAGGAAGAGTGTGGTTTTCTCTAGGACCTGGGGAATGGGAGCAAGAGAGCTCAAGCTGATAGGAAAATCGAGAGGCTTTTTTGGAAGCAGAGGCACCATTGGGAGGCAAAGCATCAGTTCTCTAAATTCAGAGTCCCTGTTATTACATATTGTGAACTGGTCACTCCCTGAGACTGTTCGCACTGGAGTTAAGGATCAGTTTCTTCCACTTAAAGGGATGGGTGGGTGACGTTTCTTTGCCAAGAAGGGGAATTACAGAAGAGGCTGCAGGCAGGGCTGCATTCGCAGAAGAAAGTCCAGAGAAGCCCAATCCCAACCCTGAGCCCACCACCACCCATGTAAGAAGATGGTGAAGGCCTCTGTTGTTGACTGTGGGGGACATCCCAGCATTTGGTCACTATTCTCAAAGTGAGTTTATTTCCAAGGCCTGTTAGCCTGCTTTAGAGTAAAACAGTGAGAAGGATCCAGTGTGCTCTCAGGGGAAAGACTTCCCTCCACTCAACCTGGGTCAGGCTATGGCAGAATGGATGTTGGTAAAGGTCACCAGGCACACAGTTCATCCATTAACACTTTTTACTAGGATGCTGTTCACTATGTCCTGTGTGCACATCATGTCCCTGCTGAGAAATGTTTCAAGGCTAAAAGATTGTCCTTGTTTGCCACTTATTTCACGCCAATTTAACTGAATACCAGCTATGGTAAGTGATGACATGCATCATCTCGCTCATGTTTGAAACTACCCTGTGAGAAAGCTATCATTGTTTTTTACTGCAGTAAAATATATATAAATATAAAATTAATTTTTTTAGCTGTTTTTGAGTATACAATTGAGTGACATTAATATCTTCACATTGCTGTGCAACCATCACCTCCATTCATTTCCAGAATTTTTCTATTATCCCAAGATGAAACTCTGTACCCATTATACAGTAACTCCCCATTTTCCCCACAGTCCCTGGCAACCAGCATTCTACTTCCTGTCTCTATGAATTTGTCCGTTCTAGGCACCCTATATAGTGAAATCACATAGTATTTGTTTTCTTGTGTCTGACATTTCATTCAGCGTAATATTTTCAAGTTTCATTCATATTGTAGCATGTATCAGAATTTCCTTTTAAAGGCTGCATAATTTTCCATTGTATGTATATACCACATTTTGTTTATCCATTCATCTGTGGACTTTTGAGTTTCTTCCACCTTTTCACAATTGTCAATATGCTGCTATAAACATTGGTGTACAAATATCTGTTCAAGTCCCTGCTTTCAATTCTTTTGTGTACGTATGAAGAAATGGAATTGCTGGATTATATGGTAATTCAGCTTCCTAACAAAGTTTTCCTTCATAAGGCAGCTGCTGTGCTTCTTATTGCCCAAGCCCAGGACTCCAGCCTCCAATCAATTCTGTGAGTCCCAAAGCCTTCCAATACATTCCCTCTGCCAGTTCTTGTTGTAACCAAAGGGCATACAGGAAGGAGACATAGTGGGAGCAGGGTGCTCACAACCAGGAGATACACGTTGAACAGGTCAAGTTTGAGATGTCTGTGAGATATGTCAAGGGGGCTGTTGGGTATTTGCACCTGGAGTTCAGGGTTGAAGCCTAGAATAAGGAGAAATAAATTTGGGAGTTATCAACATGTAGATGGAATAGTGGTGTCTAGCATAATGTCCCATGTCTTTTGATAAAAGTATCCTGATGTTCTTTTGGGGAAATATTCCTCTTTCTTGGTTAATAATCTTGATGGGGCTGTTAATCAAAGTGCCAAACCCTCCTCTGGCCAAGTAGCAAGACTGGACAGTCAGCATATGTCATCCACCTGGTCACAGTGATTCTTAAGGGATGCTCAAATGAATTAGGTCAATTCAATAAGAATTAGCCAAAAGATATTTGATGGAATAATCAGGAACAAAAGTCCTGTCCTCTTTCTGGCAGGATTGCTAAACTGGTACAGTAAAAGCTTAGAGACACAAGGGTTTTTTTTTTTTTTTTTTTTTAACCACCTTGTGGTCATAGCCTAATGAGAATGAGGTCAACACGGCAAAAAACAGATTCAAGTGACCAAGGGTGATGGGCAATGTGCTGATGTGGCATTGAGTCCCTTGATGCTATTATTCCAGAAATGAATTTCGTGATCATGTGAATCAATGAATTCCCATTTTTGCTTCGGATAGTTGAGTTGAGTTTCTGTTACTTGCAGCCAAGTGATTTCTGACAAGTCCAAGCATCACTTAAAGCCCCTTACTTGGGTGAGATCACACAAGAGGAGAGTGTAGAGAGGAGGACTGAGCCACAACACACTGTATAAAGACCCAATATAGGAGGAGGATACAGCATTTCAGTTAGATTGTCACTTGTCTTTGATAACAAATGGGACCAGAAAGATAATGTAATTCATTCCATTACAGAAGAAAATCTGTTGTCAGAATATTGATAATTTTTTAATCTGGGGGATAGGTATGTAGGGGGCCTTATGTTTGAAAATTCCCAAATTAAAAAATACACTTATGACATGGTGCTGTTGCATTTTCCCTGTATTGAAAGGACAGCACCTCTTTGCTGGAGAGCTCCCTTGCACACTGGGTCATGCCATCCAAGATAGTTATGGCTACCTGCCTTTTCTCGGCATCCAGCATTCTAAGATGTGGGAATTCGAGGGGTTTGGCATGGAAAAGTCAGACATGTGTGGGCTGTTTGTAAATTCGCATGAGCTCTCTGTGGTTTGACTGCACAAAGACAGGGAGGAGCTTGGACTTGGGCTCTGTTGGCCCCTGAATTCACTTTGGATGAGACAGATTGGAGTCTGCCAACTGGGCTCCCTCATTCCTAACAGTAGCCAGACTGGCATCTTTGGCTTCAAAAGGGACTGATCTGGTTCCCATGTGAACAGCAGGTTCTGCACCAAACTAATCTGAGCAAATTGTATGCCGTTATGAGTGGTGGGAAGATGAGTTCTACCCAATGGGGAGTTGAGACAACCAAATGTTGGCTTTGGAGTGGGAAATCAGACTAGGGATGAGAGCACAGTAATCCTAGAAACTGACAAATGGCCAGGACTGCAGAAGCAGTCTACTAAGAGTCTGAGATTAGAAGGAAAAGTTTGCCCTTTTAATCAGACACAGGCAACAAAGAGAAACTCTTCTTTTTGTAACACAGGAGAGAAAATGTGGATTTCAAGTTGTCTGACTTTGGGTGGGTAGACTCAGAAGTAGTCAGAGCCATCCAGCTAGCCCATGATTTAAACAGCTATCACTGACTGTGAAAGCAAGATCCATTGATGAACAGCCTAATGAAGCGCTAAGTACTCAGGCTCTGGAGCCAGATTGCTTGGGTTCATAGCCTGGGTTCACCATTTGCTTCCTTAATGATTCTGCACCTCAGTTTCCTCATCTGTAAATGAAGATCACAATTTGGAACTGGAAAACATAATGCTAAGTGAAAAAACCTAGACATAAGAGGACGAATATTGTATTATTTCACTCATCTGAAGTACCTAGAACAAGCAAATTCACAGAATCTAGAACAGGCAAATTCATAGAGACAGAAAGTAGAATAGAGCTTTCTCCAGGGGCTGGAGGGAGGAGAGAATGGGGGCAAGGTATTGTTTAATGAGTAGAGAGTTTCAGTTTGAGATGATGAAAAAGTAATGGAGATGGATAGAGGAGATCGTTGCACGATAGTGTTAATGTACTTAACGCCACTGAACTGTATCCTTAAAAACAGTCAAAATGAAAGAAAGAAAATGATAACTATATGAGATAATGGAACCTGTTAATTAACTTGATTGTGGTGATTATTTCACAATGTATACGTATATCAAAACATCAAGTTGTGCAACTAAAGTACATACAATTTTTGTCAATTATACCTCATTAAAGGTGGAAAAAAATGGTTAAAATGGTAAATTTTATGTTATGTGTATTTTACTCCAATAAAAAAATAAGGCTGTTGTGGCAAACGTAATATTGAGCAAAGAGATCACACAAAAGAATTAGTGCTATATGATGTCAATACATAAAGGTAAAACACAGGCAAAAATCATCCCTGGCGGGGCTTCGCTGGTGGCGCCGTGGTTAAGAATCCGCCTGCCAATGCAGGGGACACGGGTTCAATCCCTGGTCCAGGAAGATCCCACATGCCGCGGAGCAACTAAGCCCGTGTGCCACAACTACTGAGCCTGCGCTCTAGAGACCATGAGCCACAACTACTGAAGCCCACGTGCCTAGAGCCCGTGCTCTGCAACAAGAGAAGCCACTGCAATGAGAAGCCTGTGCACCGCAACGAAGAGCAGCCCCTGCTCACCGCAACTAGAGAAAGCCCGCAAGCAGCAGCGAAGACCCAACACAGCCAAAAAAAAAAAAGAATCATTCCTGGCATTAGAAACCAGGATAGTAGTTACCACTGAGGGTGGTGGAGACTGGAAAAAGTTAAAACAGATGATGCTCTTAGGATGGTACCTGACACTGGGTGGGGGTGGGGGGGTCCCCTAAATCTTTAGCGGCAGTATATAAAACTAAAGATGCCAGTACCTCTAGAAACCTTCCTGACCTCCCCCTGCACTTGAGATGCCAATCATTCCCTCCTTGTCCGTACCTCCTATGCTTCAAGATACTTTGCATTTGTTCTTCTAGAGCCCTGCTCCTTCCTGCTCTCTGCTTCTGGATCCTGACCCACAGCAATGTGCTCCTTCTTGCCCTCTGGCTTCCAGTCCTGTTGGACTTATAATAGGGGGAGAACCAGCAGGAAACTGGAAGAGGGAAAGAGAGTGAAGTTGAGTGCCCTCCCTGTGGGGTCACTTGACCAAAGGTCATAATTACTGTGGAGCAGACCTCTCCACCCAGATCTCTCTTTCCCCAAGTTTTGTAACTGCTCCCTCCCATTGCCTCTTTGGGCCAAGTCATGGTAGTGGCACCCCATAATTACTAACCTAAAGACACTGTACTAATCTCCCTTGTTGTTTCTTGTGGTTTTCTTACACCCTGCAAGGACCTTTGTAAATCACATTTTTATTAAAATCTACCCCAATTTTCCCAATTTCAGTGCCTCATCTACTTCTGCTGGAACCCTGACTGCTACCTACCCTCCTAGAGACCCGGGGAAAAGGCAACACTGGTCCTACATGAGCCCCTCAATCAGGTCACTGCTGACCACACCAGATGTGAGCAGCTGACCACAGTGAACAACCCAGAGCCTCTCTGCTAACAATTTGGAATAGAGTCACAGAAGCTCTGAGTGACTGAGCCAGCAGAGAGCTGGAGAATTATAAGCTAACCCAGAGATAGCAAGAGTCAGTGCCATGGCAACCCAAAGCTGCGAGCAAGCTGAAGCTACTATAGGGCAGTCGTAAAAATTGGTTTATGGAGGAAAGATGCAGAGTGTTATTTATTAATGATGTGAAGGCTTTAATATATTCAGGAAAAAATTTGTTCTAACAGTATGCAAGCTAATGTAAAATCACCTAATGTGGGGTTTTTTTCAACTATTTAACTGTGTCTTTAAAGTCCCAGAAATATCGTTCCTACCAAAGTCATGTGAATGAGGCTACATCTAAATATTTACTGCACAAAATGCAAGAATGCCACTCGTTACCAAGTCTTGTTAATATGTATGTGTTGGGTAGATATGGAGAGGAGGGGGTAATGTTATTTAATAAACTGTGGTTACCCATTAGTACGTTTTGAATTTAGATCACTAATGAAATACAATGGAATAGAAAATATCAGAAGGCATCATGGTTATAACAGTAAATATTGTTTCGTGAAACTGATTTCACTGATACATATACTTGATCACAATGTAAAATGTATTTCTACAGGGTCAAACAGTTTGCAAAATTCTGATTGACTAAATTCTGTGGTTCAGAAATTACCCTGTTATACTGTCAATGTGGAGGTGAAACATGAAGAAAACACAGTAGAGTTTTTATAAATAATTTTGTTAACATCTACAGGAATCATATTTTGAGCATTACTATTTTCTTCCACTGATGGTTTAAAGTTGGGACCAAGTTACCACTTCATCATCTTCCTTTTTACTTTTCTCTTTTTTGCAAACTGCAGAAGGCAAGAGCCTTGACAATACTGTAATCATTGAGGTACCTCTTTAGTGCCTGGAACATCAAAGGCTCTAGATAAACATTTGATACATTTCTGAAAAATGATCTGCTCACAAAGTCATTGTATCTACATCACAATCAGTGATATGAATAAGGTATTTAAAATTCCATATATGCATTTCCATAATCAAACATCATATGATCACTGGAATACTCCATAGAAAGTACGTTAATATCAATTTTTTCAAAGAGTGCATATATGTAAAGGAGATATTGTTACATTATTCCTTGTATTATTTTTGGTTGGCATTTTTATTTTAGACATGATAATGCTGATGATAACACAGGGTCAGTAATAAACGTTACCAGCTGTAGTGGGTTAAATTGTGGCCCACGAAGGATGTGTCTACTTGGAACCTCAGAACGTGACCTTATTTGGAATACGGGTCTTTGCAGATGTAATTAAGATAAGGGTCTCAAGATGAGATCATCCTGGATTAGACTGAGCCTTAAATGCAACAACAAGTGTCCTTATAAGAGACAGAAAAGGAGAGGAGGTCACATGAGGACAGAAACAGAGATTGGAATTATGAGCCCCAAAACAAGGAATGTCAAGGGTTGTCAGGAGCTGCCAGAAGCTAGGAGAGAGGCATGGAACAGATTGTCCCTCAGAACCTCTAGAGGGAACATGGCCTTGTTGACACCTTGATTTTGTTGACACAGGCTTTCAGAACTGTGAAAGAATAAATTTCTGTTGTTTTAAGTCACCAATTTTGCGGTAGCCCTAGGAAGTGAATATGCCAGCTGAATAATTTACTAATAGCTTAAAAAAGTCACACCAATTATGAGCTTGGTTCTCCTAGCTCTCGCGTGACTCATATTCTTCATTTAGAGAATGTTGGTGAGTTACCATTGCTGGAATTTATTTTGAAATTGAGTGTTAAATTTCTGCGGCTACTTAAATGCATAAGGGCACACAGCGACTGCCTTTCTTGGGACTGTAAACTAGACCATTGTTCGGATTTTTTTTTCTTAATATTTCCTTTTATTTAGCAGTTACCAAGATAATGACTTAGTTTTTTTTATTATATATAAGTTAATTTATTAATATTAGAGTTCATTAGTGAATAGCAGAATTAATGTAACAGAGATTATGAACTTGTAGCAAATTTTGTTTAGTTTTGCTTTATAAGATAAGCAATAAATCAGATTTCCCACCAGTTAACATTTTGCTGCTGATCTTTCTTGCAATACTGCCTAATGATAGTTTTTCATTACCTTTTGAAAATGAGCATTTTAAAAAACTGAGGTATCATTGACATATTTTATATATATATATATAAATCTTAGAAAGTCAAATAATTTCAGGGGTAAAACTGAAAAATTAGACTTTAATTCCAACTGAAGGGCAGAATAGCAGAGTGATGAGGAACATGAGATGGGGTCAGACAGTCCCGGATAGGAACCTCTTAAGTGGGTGAATTTGGACAAATTACTGAAACTCTCTGGGCTTCTCTTTGCTCAACTGTAAAATAAGGATTACTGAACTCTCCAAAATATTACCAGACAACTGAATAAGGGAGGCATTCCTAGGACAAAGTCTTAATAGTATCTCAGAAAAGGGAAGTCCGGGGAGGATCTTTATAGGGTTTAGGCTCTGGGTTCAAGTGAACTCAAGCAGGTCTTTCAAGAAGGGAACAGCCTAAAATTGGGCTAAGATCCTGACATAGTTGTTTAGGATTGATGCATACAGGGAGGTGAGAGTCTTAAAGCAAGTCTTGATAGGTAACTGTGGTTTAATGAGAACAAGAAGTCTGCCCATGACAAGCAGACTGTTATCTCAGATAAACTGATCTGCAGAAATTTCCTGACGCAAACAGAGAACTTATTTATTGGTTTTCAGTCTTACCTTTCCCAGGAAAAGTTTTCATGGAACAATAACTAAATCATATTGGTACAAGTGATCTCAGTTCTACGTCCAAGGAGCCACTTTTTCTGGTTGTGCTAAGGAGTGAGACCATGGTTCTATATAGTGTCTGCCACATTGCAAGGACTAAATAAGCAATTAACTTATTATTTTTATCCATTTAAATTTATTTGTAAAGGCAAGACAAATGTAGCCATAAAATCTTGACACCCCTCAAATTTTTATTGCTTTTTATAAGTAATAAGCAGAATCAATGGCTTTTGGCTTTCCTGTAATTCAGGAACTGCTAAACTACTAAAGTTATTGGTAGAATTTGAACTTATGGAAATAAGGGGACAAAAAGAAGGGAAAAATGAGGGCTCTTTTCCTTTGTCGTGATTCTAGCTGGCTCTATATGTGCATTCTCCCAAGGACTCTTGAGTAATCAGCTCTCCACAAGCTGCACATCTTCAGGAAGGAGCTAACCTTTGACAATGCAGAGAGGTTTCCTGGGTGGTGTATCACGTGGAAATGCAATGCTTTATGGACATCAGAGGTGTCTGTTCACTCACTGTTCACTCAATCTCGGTTGAGTTAGTAAAATTTTCTAGCAAGGGGACTACATCTCTCCAGCCTCAGAACATACAAAGCCCAGAGGAATTCCTTGAGTGTTTGTACTGGCCGCAGAATCTATAGATAGCAGCTGAGTTCATCACAGGGAACAGAAGATAATATGACCGGCTGTCTGTGTGACTCCAGAAATGAGGCTCCCTCCACCGAACCCTGCAGCAGCATCCTAGAGACAGGAGCAGTTACCCTGCTTCTCTCCTCTGACCATTTCACTCCAGGGCGTCTGAAGCACCCTCATTCAATTTCCCCATCTCTGACACACAGAGAGAAACAGCCCATGCAATCTTAACTGTTCTGATGTACCATAAATTAAATAAAATAATCCATGGTCCATAGAAGAAATTTCTTTATAACCCCAAGGTATTGTTACTATCTGATAATGAAGTCAAGTGTAGAATGGATAGGAAACTTTAGTAGG
Source organism: Phocoena sinus (assembly GCF_008692025.1). Taxonomy (NCBI): domain Eukaryota; kingdom Metazoa; phylum Chordata; class Mammalia; order Artiodactyla; family Phocoenidae; genus Phocoena; species Phocoena sinus. Next base: position 27,646,921 of record NC_045772.1, on the reverse strand, counting down.
TCAGACTAATATTAGAAATGCTGATTTGAATGAGCACAAATGCAATGCATAGACTGTGTTTTAAAAAAATGCAACAGCAATGGAAAACAACATGGACGTTCCTCAAAAAATTAAAAATGGAACTACCATACAATCAGCAATTCCACTCCTGGGCATTTATCCAAAGAAAGCAAAAACACTAATTCGAAAAGATGTATGCACCCCTATGTTCGTTGCAGCATTATTTACAATAGCCAAGATATGGAAACAACCTAAGTGTCCATCAATAGATGAATGAATAAAGAAGATGTGGTGTACAATGAAATATTACTCAGCTACAAAAAAGAATAAAATCTTGCCATTTGAAACAACATGAATAGACCTAAAGGGTAAGTGAAATAAGACAAAGACAAATACCATATGATTTCTCTTACATGCAGAATCTAACAAACAAAATAAATAAACAAACATAACTAAACAGAAACAGAGTCACAGATACAGAAAACAAACAGGTGGTTGCCAGAGAGAAGAGGGTGGAAGGATGAGTGAAATAGGTGGCGCAAATTAAGTGGTACAAACTTCCAGTTGTAAAATAAATGAGTCACATGAAGGTACAGTGTGGGGCATACAGTTGATAGCTATGTAATATCTTTCTGTGGTGACAAATGGCAACTAGACTTACAGTGGTGACCATTTTTGAAATGTATAGAAATACTGAACCTCTATGTTGTGTAACAGGAACTAACATAGTAACTGTAGGTCAATTATACTTCAAAAACAAACCAACTCATAGGAAAAGATATCTGATTTGTGGTTACCAGAAGTGGGGGATTGGGGTTGGGGAAATTGGAAGAAGGCAGTCAAAAGGTACAAACTTTCAGCTGTAAGATAAACAGTTACTAGGGATGTAATGTGCAACATGATAAATATAATTAACACTGCTGTGTGTTATACATGAAAGTTAAGAGAGTTATAACTTAGTTATCACTAAGAATTATCACAGGGAAAAATTTTTTTCTATTTCTTTAATGAGAAATATGAGACGGATGTTCACTAAACCTACTGTGGTAATCATTTCATGATACATGTAAGTCAAATCATTATGCTGTACACCTCAAATTTATACAGTGTTGCATGCCAATTATATCTCAATTTAAAAAATAAACATAAAAGTGCAACAGCAGGCTTCCCTGGTGGCGCAGTGGTTGAGAGTCCGCCTGCCGATGCAGGGGACACGGGTTCGTGCCCCGGTCCGGGAAGATCCCACATGCCGCAGAGCGGCTGGGCCCGTGAGCCACGGCCACTGAGCCTGCACGTCCGGAGCCTGTGCTCCGCAACGGAAGAGGCCACAGCAGTGAGAGGCCCGCGTACCGAAAAAAAAAAAAAAAGAAAAGTGCAACAGCATATAGCTTCCAAACATGCTATGATCTCAGGAACCAAGTAGTAGATGTATTTAGCTAGTGACTAGGTAAGATGATGGATAATTGACATTAGTTACTTATATGCTTAATTGGTCTGAACATTTACCCTACACTGCTTTTTCATGATTAATTTGCTCAATTTGTTAAAAGGGTTTCCTAAGCAAATGTGACTTCATTTCAGCACCTGTTTCAATTCCAACTATTGGTGCATTTTGGCTTAATAGCTGAGTGCCTAAGAGTCAGGTTCCAGGGCCTTACTACCTAACTCTGCATTCCCACCTATCATTTTCTGGCTATGTACCCCTGGTCAGATTACTTAACATCTCTGTACCTCAGTTTCTCTAATGAAAAAAATGAAAATAATAACCACAGTTACCTCAGACGGTATTTGGGAGGATTAAATGAGTTAATGTAAAGTAATTCAAGAGCTCAGTGCATAGTGTGTCATATATTCCAGCTCTTATTTACTTTCCTTGAAATTACCTATAGGAACTTTACCACCTGACATTTACAGAGGCATTGTCCTGTGGGATCCATACTGTGTGGAAGGATTCTGCAGTGCTTTTAGTTTGAACCTGTGTTCTCTATAGCCTGTGTTATAAAATGAGCTCTGGGCAAGAAGTTAGGAAATTTGGGCTTAAGGTCCAATGCAGCCATCAATTATGTGATCTTGAGTGCATCACTTCAACCCTCTGGACCTATTTACTCAAAAAAAAAAAAAAGTGGGGGGGAGTGGGCTGACTGCATCATCCTAAGACAACATAATGTGCTAGAAAGAATCCTAGAGCAAGAGTCCAAAGTTCAAGTTCTAGTTCTAGCACTTGTTAGGTGTAAAATTCACAAAAAGTCACACAACTTCATGGAAACTTAGTTTCCACATCTGGAAAATGGGCAGAGTAATATCAGAAACACTCCTCTTCCAGATTTGTGGTGACCATAAAATTAGATAATGAAGAAAGCACTTTGTAAATGAAAAAGCACCAAATAAATGTAAGGTAATGTTATTTATAAAATTCTATTTATTCTAATTTTTATGCTAAATCTTATTATTTTCCTACAATCTTTTACAAGTGTTTGTGCTCCTACAGGCAGAATTCTGTGGGTTAGAACCAGACTATAAAAATGCATTTATTAGACCTCAGACTATCTACTATAAACAATGTTTTCCCTTTGTTAAGATAAGAGCAATACATTTTCAGTTTGTCCCTGAGTCATCATCTAAGCATAACTCTGTATGAGTCAGGAAATCTAAGAATTATCTATTTATTCATTTTTTCATTTTTGTGCAAGTATCTCTGCAGATATAATTTAAGAAATAACTTGCTTCAGACACAAGAGGGAAGAGATAGGGGAACATATGTATATGTATAACTGACTCACTTCGTTATAAAGCAGAAACTAACACCCCATTGTAAAGCAATTATACTCCAATAAAGATGTTAAAAAAAGAGAGAGAAATAACTTGCTTCTGTCTTAGGGTTTTTTAATATTTTAAAGGTGCTGTCGTAAAGGAAGAGGGTAAAGGAAGATTATCCTCACAAAGAAAGGAGACACACACATACAACATAGACACACATAGACACAAATATCAACACAAACTCTATGCTACAACCAGAAAAGCACCTTCCTACCACTGGGCCCTTATCCATGTTGTCCCCGTCACCTGGAATTCCTTTCCCTCCCATATCTACCTGTCCAATCCTACCTAGAATTCAGAGCTTTGTTAAAATCAAATTTTCGGTGGGAGGCATTGAGTGGTTCTTTGCCCTACCAATAATCTTTAAGATAGCTACTTCCTTTTTAAAGATGACAAAACTGACAAACAAGAGATTAAATGATTTGTTCAAGGTCACCTTTGTGAAATTTGCAGAAAAATTTAACTCAGGTATTTTTCCCCCTGTACCCCACATATACCTTCTCAAATCACTGTAGTCTGAACCAATTCACACCCCCCGCCACTAATCCAGTTCTCTTGTAACACATATATGATATCATATGTTGCTTTCCATTAGAGTTCCTTGTGAATAGATCCCTCCATCCCCAGAGAGTAGGTCCCAGAGAACAGTAACCATTTTAATCTTCAAATCCATCATAGCTTTTAGCACTGCATATGCATTCCGGTATTGCAAAATTTGTATTTGTTGACTTTGGAGTGGGACATCCCAAGGATATTTCCTGCTACCTTTCTATGAATGAACTCAGGTTTGTATGAGTCCACTTTGATTCTCACCTAAGGAAGATCTTCAGGAAACATCAAAAGCACCACAATGTAGATGCAAGAGATGGCAAAGACTCAAGGCCTATCACTGCCCCTGCGAGCTTTGTAATTCTCAGATGCAAAGCTCTCCATGGAAAGAACAAGGCATGATGGGCAATCCCTTCCAGAGAGCTTTTGGGAGCGACCTGTCCTTGACATGTCCTGAGTTAACTGTGGTCTGAAGGCCCAATGCCACTGGCAGCATGATTTTAATGACTGCCATTACTTCTGCCATTACTACCACCCAACAAAAACCATCACTGGCTCAATGTGGTAATCCCTCTGCTGTGCAGTGCCATGGGACTCCAGAGTGCGACAGCACATATGGTCTCTGCCAACAGCGCTATTCATCAAAAGAAAGATAAAAATCACAGTCGTACCCTGCTCTTCATAGTTGGGAATGGCTTTAGGCAAGTCACAGCTTCAACTCAGCTTGGGTCTTTCAAAGATGCAGCCCCCGTTTTTCCACAAAGCACTTCGTAAAAGTGAAAATGGAACACATGCTGAATGGGATTTTCAGAATAATGAAAACCCTGTAATTAGTAAGCAATAGTTAAAATTTTATTACCCTGTAAGAGCAAGGCATAGTAGCAAGTTAATGCAATTACTAATTCAGCTTTTCTAGAGATAGAAGCAAACAGTGCAATTAAATCCTTCATCATTAATTTTGCAGGGGCCTAATGAAAGGGAAATAAATGAGCTGGATCCCCTTCCTCCCACCTCTGCTGTGCCATCAGGGGAGAGGTTCCCCACCTCCCCGTCTCCAATCCCTTCTGAAAAATAAAACAGGCCACCAGCTGTGAAATGGATTATGCCCTGCAACTTTGCACCTGGAACAGAAGCCCTCATTTTTGACACAAAGATTGCCAAGAATTTTGCATCACTGCCTTGAAGCTTTCTTTTCCCTCATTAGCCCGTTCCTTCTGCTTAACAAAAAATTTGCTGTGTGTTGATTTGTGGGTGAATGTCAGCGCACATTGTATCCAGAGATTCTCACCTAGTCCAATACACAGAACCAGTCTAACTCACCATCTTTACCTGTAACCCTTCTCCCATACAAACCCAATCCACTCCAGGCAAATGATCGACCCACCATCTACCAAAAACAATTTTCACTTTCTGATCACTACATCCTTCAGTCTGCTAGCAAAGTCATTTTGGAGTGGATACAAAATGAAGACAATTTCTCCCAGCCACCCACATTGGAGGACACTGGTCTGATGTAGTGAGTGGCAGTTCACTGCCATAAAGAGGACAGATGAGAGGTTGCCTCAACTCTTTGATGCTAAGCAAAAACCTCAGAAACTCACCTATCTCCATGTAATTATAACTTTTAGCATCCAGCAGTACCAAGCCAAATAGTTCCTACTTATACATGCATTGTTATAAATGAACAACCAAATTCAGTAAATGGTTGGCCAATTCTGTATACAGAATAGTGACCTCTGGGTGATTATTTTGATCAACCTAACTCACACATTTCTGGTTCAACAGAGGTATTCAATGAAGACCTAAGACTGTGTGTAAATGGAACACAATTTCATAAAGAGTTAATTTAGAATATCTAAACAGCAAATTAACTTGTATTTCACTGAATCTAAGGTGCCACTAATCGTAAAGACACACCATTATTTAATCTGTCATGGAGAAAAAAATGCCCATTGAACGATGACACCATGCTTTCTTATTAGAAATTTTCATTTTCTGTTATGCTAAATTTATTTGATATAGATATGTGTTTTTAAATCAACACATGACCACAATACAAACATCTATACCAAGTTTCCACATGCATAGCAATGACCACTTTGTCACATCTGCCACCTGACCAACAGTGATGTTGACACCATCAATTATAATGTGCATCCTGATTTCAAAATTGTTAAATTGTAAGAAAAAGGGCACTTCCACAGTGGTGAAATATAGCATCTGTATTCTTGAGATGAGGACTGCATGCAATCAATAGCCTCTCCTCACCTGACAGCAGCTGTAGCCCCAAGTGGTGAATGGTTTCTATCTGTGTCCTTGGAGTCTTCTTCTTCCTCTGTCTCTTCCTTCCTGTGCTCCACCATGGTCCCTCCAGGGCTGGCTGCACAGCTAACGCCTCACACTGGCCTACTCCATGGCCAGTTGTTAAGACTCAAGCTTTTTTTTTTTTTCTTTTTTCCTTTTCCAAAACTCCTTAAGGCTCACCATCACCATCTTGTTCCTACTATTATTACTCTTTATGTTTTTTTCCTTAAGCTTCTTTTTCTTTACATCAAGAAAAACTTCCATTGATTGAAAATGAGTAACTGCTCTCTCCCAGGAGGCAGGTAGAGGTCTGCAAAGACGTGGGGGTAGAAAAGAACAGTGATCCAGGATGCTACTTCAAAGAGTGTCCCTCCCCCACTTGGAGGAAGCCACCTAAACATACTCTATTAGACTACCTTTTTTTTTTTAATTTAAATTTCTTTTTTTCTATTATACAGCAAGATGAAAGGGAATACCTTATCTCTGGGGTGTCAGCTCCTGGCAGGAAGAGAAGCACAGAAAGCACTTTAACTCTTTACTGGCTATCACTGTGGTTATCTAACCATCTCACAACCCCTCAGCCAGAACTGGCAAGACTGCCTTTCATGGCTTACAACCTTACACACACACACATACACACACACACACACACACACACACACCCCTCAAGCTGACTGTTGATTTTTTATTTACTTTGTTTTGTCTTCAAAGAGGTTTATAATATTCATGTTAACCTGGTTTCATCTATATGGAAATGTTCAGGGACATGTGGGCATTCTGTGATTTGTCCTGGTTCTAAATGCCCCTGAGGTTGGCCCTGACCCATACATATACATGCAAGTTGGCTTCAGAGCCAACTTCAAAAACTTACCTCGCTGACCCCCAAACCTGAAGTGACCTCATCCTCCTCTGCCCAGTGATAGTTCTTAGAGTCTATTCTCCCTATTTGGTGTTTATATCCAGTGGTGTGCTGGTAAATATTTAACAACTGGCTGGGGGTGGGAGGTGGAGGGAGGAAGTCCTGGTTTTCAGTGCTTGTTAATTTCTATGGAGTAAGTACTCCCACCATGGCTGAGTTCAAGCCACCAACGTGACATCACCCAACTAGTTGGAAGAAATGCACACGGCACACCATATAGACACAGTAGATATAAATGACCTCAAGATTAGAGATGATAGTAAAATGTAGTAGAATGATTAGGAAGTGATGAGTTTCAGTTCTTTATTACCTTTGTTTTTAATATAATTTATTTAATCATAAGTTTATATAATTTAATTTTTAATAATGGCTGAGTTTAGCAACCAGCTCTCAAAACTGGAAAATTTAGCAGCCGGCTCCTTGCAAGCCAGTATGAGCAGTTCCAGCATGCATATTTAATTATATATGCAATAAAGTATATACTACCTTGTTTAATTATTATCTTTATCTTTTATGTCCCCAACTAGATTATACACTCTAGAATATAAAGTTATTGTTCTCATACTTCTTTTCATTTACTCTGCTGCTAAACACGAAAAGGTAATTAATTTCCAACATTAATAATGATGTTTCCTCATTAAAAACATTTTTAAGGGACCATTAAAATTCACTAATAACAAAATTTTGGGCACACCCCAAATCTGACTCTTCCTGCAATCACATTTTTAACCAAAAAAGCTTATGAACTAAAAAATATATTATCAAAAAAGGTATATTACTATCAATGTAATTGAATCATTTTGCCACCAATTATAAGATCATCTACTATTAAGAGCAGCGGTGACAAGCATTTTTATCAATGCTGCTGAGAACACTGATCAGCTTTCAATCACCAACAAGCAAGCAAACCAGCCCCTATTGTTGCTGTAGTTAGAGATCTATGGGAGAGAGTATTCCTGGGGTGGGAGTCCTGTGGTGGGAGAACCAAACTGAGAAACTTAATTAACCAAACCCCCAAGAGTGATCAATCCTCTTAAAATTTACACTTAGAAAGAATTGGCATATATCCCCAAATGCCAACAATTTTCAAGGAGATACTGTTACGGTTCCCCTTTGGGAAATAGCTTTCCAGTAACAATAATATTGCTTTCAACCAACCAGGATCCTTCCTTTCCAGAAACAAAGAATCAGATTAGCAACTGAGAAGGGTATTTGTTGAGTATCAAACCAGAACACAGGAAATTTAAAGGTCTTGAAAGAAGCATTCTCCAGGATATAAACAATCCAAATGAACCATCCCTGTTCCACAATGGAGTGTATCTATCTGATCCCAAGACTGTTACTATCTACTAAAGTGTATCTGTCACAGTTACAAAGTGCTGGTAAAGTCAGTGAAAATTCTCAATGTCAGTGCAAATCGCCAAAACCGTTATTAGCTCGAGTTACAACTGAATGAATTTTAGCTTTATATGCTACAGTTACACTGCAAAACATAGCTCACTGAGAATATGCCCTAGTCCAGGGTTGGCAAATGCATAGCACACATACTGCCACCCACCATTTCCTACACCCTTGGCAGACATCAGTAATTGATTACTACACTCTTCTTCCATTCTTTCTAACACATTCCAGTAGGCAGCACTCCCAATCCTGGCCCTAGGCTCTAGACAAAGAATTAGGAAGCAAGGTATGTTCAGGCCTCTCACTGGGAGAGTAAGGGTTACAAGTGACCAAGTGTGGTATTTCAGGTTCCTTCGGATGGTGTTGCCATCAGAGGGCAGCCACTTTCCACACAAGCAGAACCATTGCTTTATCTCCCTGTACTTGCCCCTCTCTGAACATCTTACTTTCATCTCAGTCACTTTCCTATTTACTTGTCTTCCTCCCTTCATGAGACAAGGAGCTCCTTGAGGGCAAGGCCAGTCTTTTTGTCCTCATGCCATCATCGTGCTTAACACACAGTAGGACCTCTCCTAGCACACAGTAGGGCCTCTGTATGCATTTATGAGTTAAATTATTGACCAAGTGTGCTGAAAATCACAGACCCCTTATTCGAGGTTGTAGCAAATTTTCCCCAAGTTCTTAGGCATGTGCTTGGGCCCTGCTCTTGCTAATTCCTCATACCATAAATAATTCCCATAAGGGCACTAGTCTTTTGGCTCTTCCACACAGTAGAATGAAGCTGCCTAAGTCTGCATCCAAAAGGTTTGATACAGAAAGAAACTCTGGATGTCCTTCAGTCTTATGTGGTAGCACTTTTCATTGGTGGTCTCAGAGGAAGGCTGTGGGGATAAATTTCTAATCAATATTACTTCTGGCTGCTACCCTTCTCCCACCCTGAAAATCTTAGAGCATTTTTTCCCTTGTTGACTTTAATGACGTTCTTTCAATAGCCTTTTGAAATTGAGCAAGCTCCTGGGAGCAACTTAAAAATGGCTATGAGCTTCCTGGTCAGCATTTTCGATCTCTAATTATAACTTTACAGGATGGCTTTCACTTAATACTTCTAAGGTGGGGCTGAGAGTAATTGATGGTTTCAAAACTAAATCTTCAGTAGCCTCTGTCAATGTACTGAGGTTTAATGCCTCTTATGTTCTTAGAGAGGCTGCTGAAAGCAAAGAGGAAGCATATGCTATCTTTCATCCTAGGAAAACAGAGGAACTTTATTAGAGTGTAGTAAAATATTTACAAGAACAGTAGAAATTGTGGGATTCAAGAACTAAATTCACCTCAAACCTTCCTCTGCATGTTTGCTTCTGGAGGAAACTGTTGGGATAGTCTCAATATGTCACTTTGGAAATCCTGCTTTTAATGAACGGATGAGAAAAGGTGAGTCTTTTTTCTGCAGAAAGAACATTTTTCTCGCCCCCTTCCTTCATAAAAAGATAAAAATATGCTCAAAATACAGTATGGAAATAAGGGAATTATTCTGAAACAGAAACAAAAACATTTTGACTCAAGAAAGGAACCTCAGTCATGTTAGAGTATTTCTTTAAAATGAAAAATAGGCTTTACTTTTTGTTTAGAAGGGAACTTTCTCTCTCAGTTTTTAGTTGTGACTTTCTATTTTCTCAGACTTACTTTTTTTGGCCTCATTGTCTTCTCTTCACCTTCCCTGAATACTTCCATGTTGCTTTGTTGGTACTACTGTCTTTCTGGAAAGCCATTTCATTCCTTTCCATGTTGCTTCTTCCATCAAATGTAAACTACAGTACCTTTATTAGCACATTACAGAAGCTCCATCCATCCATTCAATAAACATGTATAGTGGGTCTGCCATTGCCTAGATGTGGCCAATACAAACACTGAAAGCAATCTTCACTCTGTCAGTTTAGTCAGAACTAGACTCTTTGGAAGCCATCTGGCAACATTACAGACCTTATTGCATTTTCATACTATATTAAAATTCTCAGGGACCGTCATCATTCCTCCATGCTTAAGGGCTCTGCTGACATATTTGTAACACTAACCTAGTGGGCAAGATGTAACTATGATTCCTTGATCTGAATCTAGAAGCCTTCAGTCTGCCTACAGTGCTGGGAGAGAAAGCAGAGGGAAGACTGGAAGAAGTCTGGTACTTCAGCAAAGAACAGGCATAAATTCATAGAAAGAGAGCTCTGCTTTCCTCTAATTCAACAGGTCTAGGGTAAGATACCATGTTCCCGGGATTAGGTTTTTCCCACAGCAGAGCTGTATCAACCCATTACAAGCTTACTTGAGATGACTCACATCTTCTCTCTTAACATTCTTCCTGGCCAAACTAACCAGGTTTGGCATAAACCTCAGAGCCCATAGTGAGATTCTGACATCCAGCTCACAGCAGTGGCACACTAGCCCAGTAAGTAACCAGGTTTTCTATGAGGTAAATAATCCTTAAAGCCAAAAAGTACACTCACTCTGGGCTAGCTCAAGAGATGTCAATTCAGACAGAAGCTTATCTCCAAAGAACTTTAAAAAGCATTCCAGATTTCACCTCTCTCTCAAGCCCATACTTGAAGTCAGCAACTATGTAATGCTCATAATTATTAAATTAAAAGGCATTTGTTTAATGGAGCAGTTTCAGTATCCAGTGTTGAGCTGCTTTCTGCCACCATATGGCTTTGGGCATGAAGTGATTAAACTATCACGTCCAGAGCCTCTACTCCTGGGTTATTTAATGGTGCTATACATCACCAACCCTGAGTTGAAGGGGAATCTGTTTTCAGTTTACATTCCCAGTGGAAAGTGACTCCTTTTGGCCTACAGGGGTTTAAATCCTTCTCCAATCACAATGGCATGCGGACTCTGCTGACCAGGCAGGCAGTCAGTAGATGAGACGTATCCAATCCTAACTCAGGGTAGGGAGAGATCTTTCATTGTGCAGCCATTCCCAGGGTTCAAACACAAAGAGAAGAATAATATGTAGTGACTAATAAAGGAAGAAGCAAGAATAGAAGCCCAAGCACAGAACCCTTGAGACAAGGACAATTAGGAATACATTAAGTGGGCTATAACCTGGACCAGCTCAAAGACTACTTTCTCGGCTAACAGTAATAGCTACCAGGCATTAATCACATCTTCTGTGCCAAGCACACTGCTGAGCACTTTGGCATATATCACCTCATTTAATCTTCCCAACAGCTCTTAATAAGAATGTGCTATTATTGTCCTCATTTTACTGATGGCAACACAGAGGCTTAGAGGAATTAAGTAAGTTGACCAAGGTCACAGCTAATTGGTGGTGGAGCTGAAATTCAAACTCAAGTCTGCTTGACTCCAGGCCCTAAGTTCTTTAACCCCAATGCTGGTTGATCATGACAGCCAGTCCTTAGTAAAGGGTTAACTGGTGATGAATACCACCACACTATGGTGTTTTTTTAGTTCCCTGTTTCTAAATATGACTAGTAAACTATGTACAATCCTCAGTTCAATGCGTAGACATAGGTATTTCCAGAGATCCTTTTGTTGGCTTCATTAAACCCAAAGTTAAGAAACCACTTCAGGTGCTATTACATACAGATACCTGATCCAGCAAACCATATCTATTTTCAGTGAGACTCTGGAAACTCAGAAAGGGCAAAAATAGATAACTATCTCCTGTTCAGAATTTTGCCTTGACACGGCTTATGCTCTCTTAATGTGATATCCAGTATAGTACTTTAAGTATTTTTAGGAATATAATACAGTTCCTGTCCCCAAGGATCTCACTCTCCCACCGGGGATACTGAAAACAGAAAGTTCAGTAATACTCAAGAACATAAACAATTTAAGCCCTCAATGGCCCAGACAGTACTAAGAATATGTGGACAATCAAAAGTCCTCAAAACAAAGCACTTTCTGCTTTGCGATGTGAATGACCAATTCACAGACCTCATCCTACCACTAAAATCAGAAAAGGAACTCTTGTTCATACACTTTACTCAGCATAAATAAACCATTCAGAACCATAATTGTTCTGGAACTTTGGGTGCCATGGTCAAAAAATCTTCTATGAAATTTACTACGACTGGAATCCAATCAATCCCTTTGGAAATTTCTAGCACAATTCTGAGAGTCTGAAATTTCTTGCAAAAGACAGTGGCACTGTCTCACCCTCAGCAAACAGCTTCTTTTTCCTGATGGGCCCTGCTTCATTAACTTTAACTGGTGTTTTAATATTCAGTTTGTACTTTTAAACTTTTAAAGCCTTTATCAGATGTTCTTTGAAACCAAATGCACACCACTAAAATACACATGTTTCCAATATGATCAGATGTCTTTTAAACCTGTTTGCAAAGACCTTGAGAGGACAAAGAAGGTGTTTAAGGATAGGAGCTAGCATGGCACCAGTAATGAATGGTTCGGTTCTGCCAACAATACCCAAAACAAAGGCAATAATTTTTTAAAGCCTTGTTTTGCTTTGGCAATTTTAAGTAAAGCATTTTCACATATATTATCTTATTTAGTTCCTCAGATAACCATAGAGCCAAGCAGAGTGAGTTTCATTATGCCCATTTTAAAGTAAGAAAACTATGGTTCAGAGCATTCAAATAGTAGAGCCAAGCCTATGCAACCAGTAAGCGGCAAAGTTGACACCAGAATTCCGGCCCTCTGGCCCCCAGCCCATTGGCATTTCAATTCAGCTATTTATGCCAAACAATATAACTTCTATTCTTATGTGATCCCTGAAAGGACAGGTTGCAAATCCTATTTGGTTTTGGATCCCTGACTTGGGACAAGTATGAGTTTACGGTGGACCCGTAATAACGACACTTTGTTCTAGTGTCTGTGCTTTTCACAGTTACTATTACCAGTTAGCTGGCTTGAGCTAAGACTAAGAAGGCCAAAATTCCAGGTTTTAAATATGCATAGCACAGTTAGCTTTCTTGTATTCCATAGCCATACAATGGAATACGACTAATCACCTTACTAACCAATCTCAACAGGGATCTGGCAAGTTAATGGATAGCTTGATCCAACTTTTCTAACCATACCTTTTTTATGGATGGATTTAGGACTCCATATACATGAGAGCAGGGACTGTCACACCTACAAATAACTTATCAGGGAATGTCCTCATCTACTAGCTCTCCAGGGAGGATTCCTGACAAGGGCTGAGAGCAGTGGCCATGATCTGTTCCCAGTGACACTCCCCCACCCAACCTGGCATAACTGATTAGAGCCATTTTGGTGCTTGACCCAAAGGCAGTCAATTGGCAGCCAAAAACCTTTGAGGTGTCCTGGCAAGAAGGCTCTGCCCTAATAGAAATGATGGGAATTTATGGGACTGATCAAATGTTGCTTATTAGGAATTCAAAGTGAAGATATAAGGAGAGGGTAGCTTAGGAACTAGAAGAGAGATCCATGGATGGAGACACATTGATGGTAGAGCCCCAGAGCAGGGGACAAGGGAAACCTCCTACCTGGCTTCCAGCCAGGGTTACAGAGCGGTTGGTTGTTTGTTGGAGCTGGGCTGGGTTTTCTTCCCTTCTAGGCCAGTTATTCTTTAACTTTTTTTTGGATCTCAAGCCCTTTGATTATCTGATGAAAGATATGGGCTCCTGTCCCAGAAAAAATTTTATACACACATTCAAACCAATGACTTCATTTAATTTCAAGGGATTTCTTGATTCTCTAAAGTCCAGCTTTGACCCTGGGAATCTATGGACCACAGGGCAAGCACTCTTGTTTAACTATTAGTTCACCGAGGACGGCTATGGTATCACATTCATCTCTGAAGCTCAGCACCTAGTATAGGGCTTGGAACACCTTGGCTGAATGAGTGAGTGAATGAATGAATGAGTCAATAAGTAATTGAATAAAAGAAAAACAACTAGGAGTTCATGCCTTACTGACAGCACACTGGAAATATTCTCTTCCTCTTTTTATGAATATGAGCTGGGTACTCTGGCTGGAAGGAATGCCTGTTACTTATATATGCCCAGATGATCCTTTAGTATATCCATTGACATGCTTGATGGGCCCACCATCCCCTTCTACACCTGGAACTAGAAGGGCATTCATTGTACCTGCCTGTATACAAATGAGAACTTGGAATGTCATAGCCTGGAAGGGCAGCCCTACTTTTCCAGTAGATACATAAACGAATATCTACTGTTTTCTACCTAAAAGGTATGTATAATGATTATTTAGAATTTTAGCTGCTTTGCCCTAATGTACAATTTTAAAATAATTATTGCACTTTTATTTCTTTTCTGACTTCTGGGATAAAAGCCTAGTTATTTTCAATAATTTAGGATTCAGTTTGAGGATGAACATTAGCTGGCTTCTCCATTCACTACTTATGTCCTATTTTACAGAGAGGGAGAGTGAGAGACCAACAGATGGATACAGAAAGAGAACAGCCTACTTTCCTGCAATTGCTCTGGCCAAGTTTACTTGGGCTATTTCCCAAAGGACTGACCAGAGTGTAAGCTCCTTGAGGGCAAAATTAAGCCACATAGTTTTGCATCTGTCCACTTGCCCACTGCCAATCTAAGTGTATTACAAATAGAGGGATTTTAATTAAACATATATCAATCCAAATCGGAAAAGAAGAAGTAAAGCTGTCACTGTTTGCAGATGACATGATACTATACATAGAGAATCCTAAAGATGCTACCAGAAAACTACTAGAGCTAATCAATGAATTTGGTAAAGTAGCAGGATACAAAATTAATGCACAGAAATCTCTGGCATTCCTATACACTAATGATGAAAAATCTGAAAGTGAAATCAAGAAAACACTCCCATTTACCATTGCAACAAAAAGAATAAAATATCTAGGAATAAATCTACCTAAGGAGACCAAAAACCTGTATGCAGAAAATTATAAGACACTGATGAAAGAAATTAAAGATGATACAAATAGATGGAGAGATATACCATGCTCTTGGATTGGAAGAATCAACATTGTGAAAATGACTCTACTATCCAAAGCAATCTACAGATTCAATGCAAACCCTATCAAACTACCACTGGCATTTTTCACAGAACTAGAACAAAAAATTTCACAATTTGTATGGAAGCACAAAAGAACCCGAATAGCCAAAGCAATCTTGAGAAAAAAAAAAAAACGGAGCTAGAGGAATCAGGCTCTCTGACTTCAGACTATACTACAAAGCTACAGTAATCAAGACAGTATGGTGCTGGTACAAAAACAGAAATATAGATCAATGGAACAGGATAGAAAGCCCAGAGATAAACCCACGCACATATGGTCACCTTATCTTTGATAAAGGAGGCAGGAATGTACAGTGGAGAAAGGACAGCCTCTTCAATAAGTGGTGCTGGGAAAACTGGAGAGCTACATGTAAAAGTATGAGATTAGAACAATCCCTAACACCATACACAAAAATAAGCTCAAAATGGATTAAAGACCTAAATGTAAGGCCGGACACTATAAAACTCTTAGAGGAAAACATAGGCAGAACACTCTATGACATAAATCACAGCAAGATCTTTTTTGACCCACCTCCTAGAGAAATGGAAATAAAAACAAAAATAAACAAATGGGACCTAATGAAACTTCAAAGCTTTTGCATAGCAAAGGAAACCATAAACAAGACCAAAAGACAACCCTCAGAATGGGAGAAAATATTTGCAAATGAAGCAACTGACAAAGGATTAATCTCCAAAATTTACAAGCAGTAAGTCAGAGCACAGAGCTGCCCTGAACCAGCAGCAATAGGCCAAGTTAAAGAACAGAAGGACATAACCTGAACCTAGCACTTGGCTCTCACATTTAAATGCCTTGTCGTGTCACTTTGGCCATGGCACTCTGGGATGAGCAATGAGATCTGGATCTGGAGTCGAGACTCAGATTTTATTTCTGCCTTCGATAAGACCTTGCAGGGTGACCTTGGGCCAGACCCTTGACTTCAGTGTTCTCACCTTTGGAGTGGGAGTAACAATGTCTACCTAGTATCCACCATTTTAAGTTGGTTTTTAAAGTAAAGCTGACACGGCCCTTGGGGCAGGCACTAGCATAGAGGGTAGTTCTCCCCATACACACAGCATAACATGGTACAGAAGATCAGATCATCAAGTTCTCTCAGCCCCAGGACCTTTCTCTGACCATGGAAAGGCAATCTGTACCTCCAGACCCCCCATCTTCACCCATCCCTACTACACCCAAATGTGCAAGGTAAGTCCTACGAGTTCATGTCCTCAACAATCCCACATTCTCGCATCAGTGTTCTTTGGTAGTTCCAGATATTGCAGCACTACTGCTGTCCAGGATCAGAATTTAAGAACTTGAAAAGCCCCAGGAAGAGGCGGTATCTTGTCTCTACATCAAGTAAACAGCCCATGGCATTACCTTCTGACAGATGACAAGACTCTCATGGGCAGCAGTGGTGAGGCTGTGTTTACATGACACTTAATATCCTGGAAGGCATTGGACTTATGAGGATGCCCATACCCAGGTAACCCAACCCCATGGACTTGGACCAGTGGTAAACTCAAGATGATCTCCACCATTTACTTGGCTGTCACCATCACCCCAACCAGCAGGAAATAGCCAGTGACTCCAGAGGATGACCCCAGGCTTTCAAATAGAAAAGGGTAGTATGTTACATGTTATCCAGGCAGTAGAAGAGAAAGAGGGCCTTTAAGAAAATATGTCTATTGTTGGAACGAAAAATAAGGCAGATTTTGAAGCTACTTTCCTAATCTTCAAAGTAGAGAAATAAATTCCCAGAGCAGAGAGTTACAGAGAACAACTCTTAGGCCTGACTAAGCTCTGTATTTCTGTGATTCTAACACCTGGGGAGCATGTTGTGGGCCCACACTCCATGAAACACTCAATATACACTGAATTAATCTTTATGGCAATCTACCATCCTTTGGCGTGAACCAGAGATGCCATCTTGACCCAATCATTAACATCTCTGAACCTGGCCCCCTTCTAATGCCAGGGTAAGAATTATCAACAAGTACATTAAATCCCCAAGGATTATGCCAAGGAATGGGAATAGAGAGGAAGACAGTGAGTCGCACTGAGGGGGTCGATAACTTTGATACAGAAGGATGAGGGGAAGAAGCAGTGTAAATAAATGGGAGAAGAGGGAGAAAAGGAAAGGCAAATTCAATAAGCAGTTCCAAAGTATTAATATGAACCTCAAAATAAGTGTCTTTCTGGGCTTCCCTGGTGACGCAGTGGTTGAGAGTCTGCCTGCCGATGCAGGGGACGCGGGTTCGTGCCCGGGTCCGGGAAGATCCCACATGCCGTGGAGTGGCTGGGCCTGTGAGCCATGGCCGCTGAGCCTGTGCTCCGCAACGGGAGAGGCCACAACAGTGAGAGGCCCGCGTACCGCAAAAAAAAAAAAAAAAAAAAGGGTCTTTCTTCCTTGGAATATTACTGTTTTGTGCTGGCTTAAGGAACTAGATTACCTCCCTCTGCTTTAGAAAATAGACAGGATAACAGGAAACAGTTTCAGATTCCACAGTGATTATAGCTACTTAAGTTGACTTACCAAATACTGTCTCAAACAGATGGTATGTAACATTTGATTAAAGGCTTATCCTGCATGCCCAACAGGGAACATTTCTTTCCCTCTTAATATAGAAAAGATGCAGAGCAGAAAGGAAATAAACTGACATCCTTGCCCATATTCTGTGTATATCAGTTTAGCCCCATGTTTGTGCCTTTCCTAAAATGAATCTGTATTTATTGTGTGACTCAAGACCAAACCACATAATATTGACACCACTGAATCTTGGTAAGAAGGATATTGAAGATCATCTCCTCTAAGTCCCTTATTTTACATAAGGAAATGGAGACAGAATAGGTCAGCTGACTTGCTCACATTTATATTGTGGCAAATCTGGGACCGGGTCTTCTCACTCTGGGTCTGGCATTCACACTAGCCTTTATATGTACATAATGTTCAGTGTGGGCAAAATATACAAATCTGTCAGCACCATTTTTACTAAATTAGCACCAATCTGTGATGAGCAATTATCAGAACTTGAAGCTGATGGGTAATGCCATTCAAGTCCAGTTAATGAGCCAAAAGCTTGGTTCTTCAAAACACTTAACATTAATCAGCATTTGGCTTCGGTTTGTGACAAGTGTTTTCAAAACACTGCAGACAATTACAATATTCTTAGCCTTGTCTAGTGTAAATACAAAATGAAAAAAAAGCCAGAATTTCATAAATGACAGTCTCCAGAATGGAAATAATGAGTCCCACAGAGAGGGTACAATGTGTTCATCTTTCTAGCAGCCAAATGTAATTTGGGAACTAGGGAGGTCACTGAGTGATTACAAAGTGTGAACCTTTGCTTGGTGAGGAAGAAAAGGCCTCTTTTCACAATAGCAAAGCAGAGCTAACAAGCGGAACCAGCCCCTTAGCACAGTTACAGAGGAATTACCACAGGCTTCATGCCCCACCTCCCATCCGACCAGCCCCACACACACCACCTACCCCCATGGTCACCAGCAGTGCCACAGGGGAGAGAGTTCCCCACCATCTGGGGGAAAGAAGCAGCATACTGAGAAGAGTTGGGAACTCAACACATAGTGGCCTGGGGCAGTTAATTTATTACCTATGTATCTACCTATCTATTTATCTATGATCTAGTTATTTAAAGTTACAAGCTAAAGACCCTACTGTGGTTCGTGTTAGGTTTTCTGAAAGACAGGATTGCTTGAGTTACTGGGCTTAGGACCGCATTATTCATCAGCTAGTCTTAGTTAATACAAAATGTGTTCGTCAATTGATCATTGTGGACCACCCATTAATAGCTAACATTTATCGAGAAGTTGCTGTGCGCCAGAAACAATGCTAAATGCTCTTCCTGCATCATCTCATTTACTTGTCACTATGGTCCTTTAAGATAATAATAATAGTAATAATTACATTCAAGAATTTATTCAACATGTTTATTGAGCAACTGATTGTGTGATACACTGTTCTAGGTGCTGGAAATACTGCAGTGAATGAAACAGGCGAAGTCCCACATATCTCTTAGCTAACTTATATCAGCTGGCTTTGCTGTATAACAAACCTCCCCCAAACTTACTGGCTTAAAACAATTAGCATTTATTATTGCTCATAAGTGTATCGGTTTCCTGAGTGGTTTTTCTGATCTTGGCTGGACCCTCTCATGTGTATGTAGCTAAATGGCAGACTGGCTGGTCTAGAAGAGCCTCCTCTGGGAAGACCCAAGTCTAATTCATGAGGTGTTTCAATTCCAGCAGCCCCCCGGGCTTGTTCTTATGGTAAAGTCAGGGGCACCGAGAGGGAGAGTGGAGATGTGCCAGGCCTCTTGAGGCCTAGACTGAGAACTAGCACAGCCTCACTTCTGCCACATTCTACTGGCCAAAGAATGTCATAAGGCCAATATAGATTCAAAGGCAGGGAAGTGGAGTCCACCTCATGATGGGAAGAGCAGCAAAGTCACACTGGAACACACATGGACACAGGGAGGTCATTAATGCAATCCATCAACTATGTATGTAACGATGACTAAAATGATGTTAAGGAATTCATGAAAATATTTCATCTGAGCCTCACAATAACCCTGTGAGTAAGTTCTACTATCAGTCTTTGTTCCCCAGGCGAGGAAACTGAGGCCTAGAGAGGTTTAAAATTTTGCCTATGATCTACATGATGGAGTCAGGATTCAAACCCGAGACTCCAGTGCCTGAGCACCTAATCACTGTGTGATTTTTTTTCCAGCCTGGGCACTTCAAGAGAGAAAGGATAAAACGTGGCCACTACCTGCAAGGCACTTACAGTCCTACTGGGCATGCATAACATACATTCATGAAGAATCAGTAACAGTACATGTCACTAAGCTACACTTGATAATTGCCCAGCAGGGAGTGAGGATAAATGTGGCTAAGACAAGAGACAGAAGCTTCCATGAATAGGAGGAGACTGAACTCAGCTCTGAAGGGTATGGACAGTGAATAGCAAAAGGAGAGGGGTTTCTGTTAATGGCATCCTCCTAACTTCTATGTAAAGAGCTTTCTGCCTCTTCCTTGCTTATAGAATAAACTTCAATCTCTCAAGAATGGCATGCAGTATTTCTAACATATGGCTTATAAGTTAGCATTTTTATTCAGCTGTGAGCAAAAGAAAATCTGACTAACACTGATTTTACTCAAATAAGGATTTTTAAAAATTAATTAATTTATTTTTGGCTGTGTTGGGTCTTCCTTGCTGCATGTGGGCTTTCTCTAGTTGCCGCGAGCAGGGGCTACTCTTCGTTGTGGTACGCAGGTTCCTCATTGCAGTGGCTTCTCTTGCTGAGGAGCACAGGCTGTAGGTGTGTGGGCTTCAGTAGTTGTGGTGCGCAGGCTTCAGTAGTTGTGGCTCACGGGCTTAGTTGCTCTGTGGCATGTGGGATCTTCCCGGCCCAGGGCTCAAACCCTATGATCTACATGATGGAGTCAAGACGTGTCCCCTGCATTGGCAGGCGGATTCTTAACCACTGCGCCACCAGGGAAGTCCCAGGACTTTTTTTTTTTTATTAATACACAAGGCATGTGGGGGAAAACAGTAGCTAGATGATGTCATTGAGAAAGCAGGATATTTCTGTCTTTCTCCTCTGCCATCCTGCAAACATATCCTCATTCTTAGAGGGTCTCATGGTGCCAGGATGGCTGCTGTACCCACAAATAATGATGTGTGCTCCTAAGTAGGAAGAAGTGGGGAGTGGAACCCAAGATGAGTATGCCAGCACAGCCTGTCTACTTTTTAAATGCTTTCCCACGACTTCCACCAGCTTACACTCTCTTTACTCTCTTTGGCCACTAGTTGGTCATGCATAATTGCAAGGGAAGCTGGTATTTCAGTTTTCTAGCTCCATAATATGGGAAGACAAGACAGAAGGGGGCTCTGACTGGCTTTTCTGTGCCACACTCACACTGTTGACCTCAACCATGGTTCCCCAACGCTTTCCCCAGCCACGCCCATGAACCAGCAAACACAAGTCATCATTCCAAGAGCACTTCAATCAATGGCTCTCACGGCTCCCTTTTCTCATGACGTCCTTGTCCCTTCATGGACTGTGGAAATTCTTCCCCAGCAGGAGACATGAATGCTGCCTTCTGTCAGGCTGACTCCATCCTTTCTTTGCTGCCGCTATTCTGGCACTCAGCACTTTCTGCCTTGGATTGCTCCTCTGCTAGAAGGCAAACTCTTCAGGTCAGGGACTATGACTGATATTTTTCTTCTCCCTACAGCACCTCACGCAGCTCCTGGCACATACAGACATCATGAAGGGTGTCTCCTTGACTCAGTGCACATGAGGATGAGAGAAAGAAGTCCTGCCCAGATAATTTCGGGCTTGTCAGGAGCAGATGATAGGTGCAATGGTGGTGCCATCAATACTACCAGGAGACTGCTGACCTCTGTCTCAGACTTGGTGAGTGTGAGCTGATCATTGAACCCACAAATAATAATTAAAAACAGGTACCTGGTTTCAGGAGAAAGGTCAGGATTTGAGTCGTAGGTTTAAACTCATGGGCAAAAAGGAAGATTCAAAGTGGAAAGGGCTGAGGATTTCATCCACAGTCAGAGAAGACCAAGGGCAAAAAGGGAGGAGTGAACTCCAAAGAACAAGCAAATGTCGAAAGCAGTGCTGGGCAGGGAGATCAGCTTGGTGCTTTGTGACCGCCTGGAGGGGTGGGATAGGGAGGGTGAGAGGGAGGGAGACGCAAGAGGGAAGAGATATGGGAACATATGTATATGTATAACTGATTCACTTTGTTATAAAGCAGAAACTAACACACCATTGTAAAGCAATTATACTCTAATAAATATGTAAAAAAAAAAAAGAAAGCAGTGCCGGGCAATGACAAAGATATGATATCACAGAGATTTTGCCAGATAGGAAGTATTAGCTATATGTTCACCCAAGTGGTCAGTGTGTCCTTGTGAAGAGCAATGGAGGCCAGACTTGAGTATTTTCTATCCAAACTCTAAATTTCAGGCTAGCTATGAATGGAGGCAATAGTTATGTACCTGCTATGAAGCAGTGAATAAATGCATAAATTAGTCTGATTCCCGTACGTGGCAAACGACAGAACCCCGATTGAAATAGGCTAGAAACTAGTTTAAGTAGAAGAGAACTTATTGGTGCATGAAAGAGCAGGGATTGCTTTTGCTTCAGGCATGGCTGGATTCAGAGCCCAAGTAACGTCCTTAGGACCCTGTCTCTCTCTACCTCTCTCTCATCTCTCTTCATTTCTTATTTTCTTTGAATGTTGAACTCATTCTCTCTAACTGTAGATGGTTTTCCTCATGCATCCAGGAAAGGTGACAGAAAATAACTTCCATCTACATTGTCTTTACAGCTTGTAATACCAAGACTGAGAGAGCTCTGCTCTCTGTCTAAGCACCTGAATATCAAATCTCAAGGAAGAATTTGATTGGCCTTTCTAGGTTTCCTGCCTTTCCCCAAACCAAGGGAATAAAGAAAGCACTCTGATTGGCTGGGCTTAGGTCATGTTTCAGCTACATGCAAAAGAGTCAATCTGGATTACTCTCTCACAACATGCACAAAAATAAATTCAAAATCAATTAAAGACATAAACATAAGACCTGAAACCATAAAACTTCTAGAAGAAAACATAGGTAGTACTCTCTTTGACATAGGTTTTATTGATTTATTTTTTTTTTTGGATATGTCTGTCTCTTCAAGCAAGGGACACAAAAGCAAAAATAAATGGGATCACATCAAATTAAAAAGCTTTTGAATAGCAAAGGAAACTATCAGCAAATTTAAAAGGCCACCTACTGAATGAGAAGATATTTGCAAACAATATATCTGATAAGGAATTAATATCCAAAATATACAAAGAACTCATACAACGCAACATCAGAAAAACAAAAAACCTGATTAAAAAATGGGCAGAGGATCTGAATAGACATTTTTCCAAAGAAGACATACAGGTGGCCAACAGATACATGAAAGGATGCTCAATATCATTAATCATCAGGAAAATGCAGATCAAAACCACAATGAGCTATCACCTCACACCTGTCAGAATGGCTATTACCAAAAAGACAACAAATTACAAGTGTTGGCAAGGATGCAGAGAAAAGGGAATATGTGTACATTTCCACCAACTTTGTATACGGTTGATGAGATTGAAAATTGGTGCAGCCACAATGGAAAACAGTATGGAGATTCCTCAAAAAATTAAAATTAGGGCTTCCCTGGTGGCACAGTGGTTGAGAATCCGCCTGCCAATGCAGGGGACACGGGTTTGAGCCCTGGTCCGGGAAGATACCACATGCCGTGGAGCAACTAAGCCTGTGCGCCACAGCTACTGAGCCTGCACTCTAGATCCCACGAGCCACAACTACTGAGCCTGTGCACCTAGAGCCCATGCTCTGCAACAAGAGAAGCCACTGCAATGAGAAGCCCACACGCCACAACGAAGAGTAGCCCCCTGATTGCCACAACTAGAGAAAGCCCACGTGCAGCAACAAAGACCCAACGCAGCCAAAAATAAAATAAAATAATAAATAAATTTATTAAAAAAAATTAAAATTAGAACTACCATATGATCCAGCAATTCCAGTCCTGTGTATTTATCCAAAGAAAATGAAAACACTAATTTGAAAAGTTATATGCATACCTATGTTCATTGCAGCATTATTTACAATAGCCAAGGTTTGCAATCAACCTAAGGGTCCATCAATAAATGAATGGATAAAGAAGATGTGACATATATATGTATGCATACACACAGAATAGAATACTACTCAGCCATAAAAAAGAATGAAATCTTGCCATTTGCAACAACATGGATGGACCCAGAGGGTATTATGCTAAATGAAATAAGTCAGACAGAGAAAGACAAATACTGTATGTGGAATCTAAAAAACAAACAAATGAACAAACATAACAAAATAGAAACAGAGTTATAGATACTGAGAACAAACGGTTGCCAGGAGGGAGGGGGTTGGGGGGAGGATTGAACTAGCAGGGGAAATTAAGAGGTACAAACTTCCAGTTACAAAATAAATGATTCATGGGTATGAAACGTACAGTGTGGGGAAAACAGTCAATAACTATGTAATAACTTTGTATGGTGATATATCATAACTAGACTTATTATGGTGATCATTTTGAAAGGTACAGAAATATCAAAACACTATGCTGTGTAATAGGAAATAGCATAGTGTTGTAGGTCAATTATACTTCAACAACAAACAAAGAAACTCATAGAAAAAGAGATGAGACTTGTGGTTACCAGAGGTGGGATGGGGGAAGGAGGAATTGGATGAAGGCACTCAAAAGTTTACAAACTTCCAGTTATAAGTATGTGCTAGGGATGTAATGTACATGATAAATTTCTTCAATTTTGTATTTATGTGAGATGATGGAATTCACTAAACTTATTGTGATAATCATTTCATGATGTATGTAAGTGAAATCATTATGCTGTACACCTTAAACTTATACAGTGCTGTATGCCAATTATATCTCAATAAAACTGGAAGGAAAAAGAAAAAGGAAAAAAAGTAGCTCTGCTGGAAGAAGAGGATAAGTGATTCAAGTCTTCTTTTATAAGGCCTTTACAGGCTTTCACAAATTGGGCCCTGCTTCGTGAATCCTGGTGGATTCAGACACACAGAGCTTATCGATAATTCAACTTTGAGGAGCAGCTTGACTCACTGCCCCTGCTGCCCACTTGCCTGTTTAGCTAGTAAACAGCCTCTTTACTTCCCTCTGGGCATTCAGACAAACCCCAGGAAGATGAACTAAATGGAGCCATGGGCCGGTCAGTCTCAAGGCTCATTATTTCTGGTGACTGGATTCAGCCCATTTGGGATTTTATTTGACTCCTCTTCATGCCTTGCTGAGTTGCATCTTAGATTAGCACCCTGCGTGCTACTTCCTCTGGGCCTGGAAAAACCCCGGTGTAACCTCCTTACCAAGTTCCCATCACTGGGTCTCCACTCTTCAGTTGAATAGCCACCTGTACTAGAGCTATCTGCAACCAAATACTGATCTCTACACACTTGTCAAGCCTTCTTCTTATTGCCTACTGGTTGGACCAACCCTGTGCTACCTCTGGAGGCTGGTTCAGACTCTGAGTTCCACACCCACTGGCCGATCCCCAGTTATGACAGCTACTAACATCTCTAAAAAAACCTCCTCAGTCCCTAAACATACAGGGCCACATAGAACAGCATTCTTGGAAGCACCAAAACTGTGTTTATTGCACTATAAACATTTGATCTTCCCTGTGGAACCATGCAGAAGTGGGAATAATGCTCAACTTCCCTACTGGTTTATCACCAGGGCCTTTGCAGAGTTTATACTGCTGGGTATGAAGGTATTGGATCCCTCTTAAAACAGATCCTGCCCTTTCTGCCTGAGCCCCTTTTTCCATAGAGTTCAGACTTTGTCATGGGATACCATCTGATTCCCTCCATCTCTTAATGTCTCTTTCTAGGCTCTTCCATGCTGATGCATACAAATAGACTCTCTCAGGTCTGCCTTACTAGTTTGCCAAACATGCCTGAACATGAACTCCAGCAAAAGAAGAGGCCTGGGTTCAGGTTGAAATATCTGCTACAAGAAGAGGCATGTTACTGGAAACTGTTTCCCAGTCTGGTCTACACTACCAAAACATTCATGGTGTGTGTACTGGATACCTGTCACACACCACTTCACATCCTCTCAGCCCCATCTCCTACTACAGCCCCCACCGCTGCAGCATCAAGTCCCATGGAGTCTTTGTCCAGCTTCCCATGGGTGTAAATCTGATAGTGTCTCACCTGTGCCTCCATCACACACCTCTTGCTTCCCATCCCAAGGCTTCTCTTATGCCAGGTGCAATATACCAAGGGGAATATTGGCACTACCACATTGCAACCCAGAAGTAAGAGGGTCAATAATGCCATGGGCCCACCATTGACCAACAGATGACAGAAGCTAATGAATACATAGTTCCTTATTTTTTTTTTGTCTTCCAGGTAGGCATTTTTGAGACACAATTCATAAGGCTCCTCAGAAGGTTCCAGTGAGATAGAACAGAGTTGTCTGCAGTAGTGGTCAAACCAACAACTCATCCTTGTATTGGGTTTCCCTCTTTCCCTGTCACATTCCCTTTTTTCCTACTCCGCCTCTTTGGGATCACTGTTTTGGTTTTTTGGGGTTTTTTTTCTGTGTTAGGTCTTCGTTGCTGTGTGCGGGCTTTCTCTAGTTGCGGTGAGCAGGGTCTATTCTTTGTTGGGGCGCGCGGGCTTCTCATTGTCGTGGCTTCTCTTGTAGCACAGCATGGGCTCTAGGCACGCAGGCTTCAGTAACTGTGGGACGTGGGCTCAGTAGCCGTGGCTTGCGGGCTCTGGAGCTCAGGCTCAGTAGCTGTGGCGCACGGGCTTAGTTGCTCCGTGGCATGTGGGATCTTCCCGGACTAGGGCTTGAACCCGCATCCCCTGCATTGGCAGGTGGATTCTTAACCACTGCGCTACCAGGGAAGTCCTAACTCCCTTGTTTTTAATAAAGGACTTTGAATCCAAACTAATGAAAGACAAGTAAATCACTGGGATTAAATCAAGACCACAATGTAACCCCTCATGTCATTATTCAATTAACTGTGTCTCAGCCAGAAGTAGATACCCATGGGAGCTCTAAGCATCTAAAGGGCAAAAGTTACATTCTTGCAACACGGTTCAAATACCAATGAAATCACGCCCGAGCGTGGAGACTACTCGCGAGACGCTGGCGCGACGATAGCGCTGTAGCGGAAGAGTCTGGGAGGGTAACAGCCAGGGCGGGAGCTGAGGAGTGGAGGAAGTCCCATTCAGGGCCAGGTCTTGCAGGTCACTGATCTACACAGTCAGAACGCCCACAAGGCCTCCAAAGACCCACAGTGTGCTGCCAGCTTTGGGCAGCGACGTGCCAGCAGGGGTAGCCTGAGACACGGTACCCACCGTGGTGAGAGAACCACAGGCGTGGGTGGGCAGCTAAGAGGTGCTGGTCCCTTCCTCTCTCCCTCCTCCCTGCCCAGTGCACTGGAGGAGCCCGAGCCTAGGAAAGGGTGGAGGAGAGAAGCTGGGAAGCAGAATAAGATTCCAACTATATGGACCTAGCTTTTTAAGCTGTAAATTTCTACAGTCTGCCCTAGATTTTGTTGAAGGATAGAAAAAGGGATTAGATACAGCATCGTTGAAAGTACTGATTCGGAAAAAAAAAGAATCCATTACACGTTTGTGCCCTAATATGTTGACATCCTTCAGTTAACCACTTACTAGGATATCAGTGATGATAGATGATAAATACAGAGCAAGAGAGAGAGATACATACATACATACCTACAATAGACCAAGAGTCAAATAATTTTTTAGTAGGATAAAAATAGCTATATTCACAGGTGGATTTCTGCTATGCCTTACATTGAACCAGGTGTGTTACCTGTTAATCCATTTCATCCTAACAAAAATAGCACATTATTTCCATTTCTCAGATAAGGAAACTGAGACTTTAAGAGGTTTGAGTAACTACCCTGAGATCATACAGTTTGTTAGCGGCTACTCTTATTGCTTATTCTAAAACTGAATCATTAACTCAACCTAGTCCTAGTTTCTACCATCTCATTTTATAAATATTTAAAGTTAGTCCCAGAGAAATTTAAAAACTTGACCAAAGTTGTTATTATTCACTAGCAGAGAAAAGATTTCTATCATAAAAAGGTCTCCTAATTTTTGGTCTTTTAATTTTTTACTACAGGGCTTCTAATAAGGCTATTAAAAGAAAGGAAAAAATTGCAAATATGCCCATTGTGCACTTTTGTTTTAAACAGCAATTGTCATTATCTTAAGAGGTCACAGTAAGAGGTAGATGGCTGGCTCTGGCTGTGCTCTTGTTAGGGGAAGAGAATAGAGGGGCCTTGTAAAATTCTAACCTACCTGTGAAGTTCAAAGGCATTATTATCCTTTCTGCTATCGGCACTATACTACTGGGTGCATTCCCAGCACCCAGCACTGTGCCGGGCACATAGTAGGCACTCAATGAATGCTTGCTGAACGGGTATTCAATATATATATAATCAGTATACTGTGGACAGAATAGAAATCAATGTGCTCTGAACCAAAAAAACACATTCTTTCCCCCTTAACATTGTATAGATAATACTAATAAACAGGTTTGCTTTTAAATTTTCCCCAGCTCACATCAGTGCAACTTTTATTTGCATCTGTAGCATGGATGTATACAAATAGGCTCATCTGTCAATTCTGCTGAGCTAATACTCACGACATCGTGACCTGTCACCAAACACCAAGGCCAGATCTTCTAAGTCAGTCTTACTCCATTTGTGTATTACTTGTTCCTTTGTGTGAGATATATATATATATATATATATATATATACACACACACATATATACATATAAAATTATATACATCAATGTATATCTTACAAAATATACATAGAAGTCAGATTTCAGGAGTTGATCATTTGCAGAAACTTATAACATGACATGGGAGTTTTCTTTCCCTCCCTTCTGTTAAATTCTAACTCACCTCCCCTCACCCACATGGCAAGTCTAGCTGTCTGCCTCAGGCAGCTTCTGCCAGCCAGGCCAGGCCTGATCTTGTTCTCTGAATGCCTGAAGTAGGGAGGCCTAAAAGGAAATATTGCTCTCATTCCAAAGTTGCTTTGTCTTCATGGGGAAAATTTTTTTTCAGAGAAAGGTAAACACAGCCAATCTGAGAAATCTTAGTTGATTATTTACTATTACTTAACCTTCGAAAGATTCGACTGCAAAAGGAAGGGCAGGTATTTATACAGTTCACAGCCCAGGAACGTCTTTTCCTCTGCATACTCAGCCGAGCTAAGCTATTTAGCTTGGTCTTATACATAAAGAAGCCAATCCTATGACCCTCTGCATTTCCCCGCATGCCTCACAGTGAACATTCAAAGAAGCCGACTTGCTAACAAGGCTGGAGGAGTTAGGTTTTACATCATTCCTGAATTACTGATGGAGCTTTGCCAATCAGCTTTACCTGTGCACGTGACTATCCTCAGCTAAACTTTACCACATAGAAGAAAGGCTGTCAGTGCAAGGGCCAATGCAGACTTATATAATTTTTTTTTATATAATTTTTTTTTTCTCAAAGCAGAAGGTCAAAACTCAAATGTGATTTTACTGTTTTGAAATAATGGTTCTGGAGTTTCAGAGTATCATTTTATGGGACTTGAGTTTTCAGACGACCAAATCTTTGTGCTGAGATAAGAACTGTTCTGCTTTAGAAATGCTATTATTAATCACCTGAAGCAAGTACTCAAAATACCTAAATGCTATTTGCAAAACAGGCAATAATGCCATGTAGAAACTCATGCTGAGGGCTGTCATTTTAAAGGGTATAAGGAGCACCATCCATCCCTCTTGGGGTCCTAAAAAAATACAGTAAGTGAAGGTGGAGTGGTTTATCAAAGATGACACATGGTAAACAGACTTAACACCAAAATTAACAGTGCACTTGTTTTTATGACTATATCAGTTAGGAATAGCAATTGGATGCAAATAACAGAGGTACTATTAGTGGCTAAAGCAAGTCGGTGGTTTATTCTTACACATCAAGTTGGAAGGTGTTCAATCATTAGGGACCCAAGACTTCCTTCTCTGTCTTCTGCCATCCTTAACCACATGATCCAAGATGGTCTGAAGTCCCAGATATCCCATCCATATCCCAAGAAAGGGGAAAGAAGAGAAAGGGGGAAAAGGGCAAAAGGAGTGTTCGAGCTTGCTTCTCAGAAGCCTCATCCATAGAGTTGCCAATTTGGTAAATGAAAATACTAATATATTACATGGGACATACTCATTAAAAATTATACATTGTTTATCTGAAATTCAAATTTAACTGGGAAACTAATATCTTATCTGGCAATGCTGCCCTCCCGACAACTCTTTAGGCCTCATTAGCCACCCCTACTGGTAGGGAGGCTGGGAAATGCAGTCTTCAGCCAGGACAGAGTTGTTTTACTAAGGAAGAAATGAGGATATTGGCTAAAGAGCCGACAGTCTTTGCAGGAGTCAGAGTGAGCCTGGGAAAAGGACAGGGCCTCATCCAGGCTCCACACCCTCCGAGCAGCATTTCTTAACTACATCAGCCCCTCATGGTCACTCTGGCCTCTGAACACCTATGGCTCTTTTTGCCTCGGTTCTAGATACAAAGTAAAGATACCGATTTTTA
Organism: Phocoena sinus; assembly: GCF_008692025.1. NCBI lineage: Eukaryota > Metazoa > Chordata > Mammalia > Artiodactyla > Phocoenidae > Phocoena > Phocoena sinus. The sequence goes on along the minus strand of NC_045772.1, from coordinate 27,616,699 downwards.
ATAAACACACAAGAATTGATATATTCAGGAGGCTACTATCTTCTTCAAAGGGGTTAGACCCTAACAGTGCTGTCACCCTTTAAAATAGTTTTGGAGTTTTGATTCTATGATGCAGAAGTCTTTCCTTACGAGGGATACTGGAAACTGCAGTTGCAGGAAAGACCAGGGAGGCCTTGGAAATTTGTTGTCTCTGAGTAGAAACATTCAACAGATTCCATTGTACATCAGTCTTACACTATGCCTTCCCAGAACTTCCTTCCATCATTATAAGAACACAAGATTATCTTCTGGAATGTCAACAACTCCAGCCAGTAGGGACAGAACTGGACAAAGCAGCCTGTTTAGGAAACTGGCCTTGGAAAGCTCAGAGGCCTCTCACCACTCAATCATCTGTGGTCTGATCAATCCATTAGGGCATGGTTTATACTGTGTTGCTTCCTTAAAATAAAGATAGGGAACAACGGGGGAAAACAGGAAATTAAAATTCTCCCCAGGTTTCCCTTGAAAAATTCTCATTTTGGGGTCCATTTTGCCTGATAATGACTGCCTACGGTTCCTACCCACTATAAACTAGGCTTCCATCCCTTTTCCCTGGCTCTTACCTGGATGAACTTGGGAGTTTTACAAGGGTCAGTCTTTATCTATAAAAAAAAACACATTCAGCCTATCTGCAGGTGCCTTCCCTGGGATAACTGTATAGTCAGCAAGCTTTCAAACGTAGTGATAAAATTATTTTTCTAAGACTGAACCTGAAAATTATTTTTCTAAGATTGAACCATTTCTACGGTTCAACACCTTTCCTGGATGGTTGCTGGGCAAACATCTCCATGCAGGTGCCGATGACAGTAAACACATTACACGTATTCAGCCTGGGGTTTAACCACATTCAATTCTGAGTTTGTCATATGCTCTCTTGCTATTTATAATGCTTTGGGTCAGCTACGTGATACTTAATAAAATTTGCCTCCAGGCTGTCCTGCAGGGAAAATGACCTATCTGGGGGGAATGCTGTACCAACTTTGTAACCTCTGACGATTGCCCGACAGTCCTCTGAAAAGGTTGAAGAACTGGAGCAAACGAAAATCCATGCCGCTTCCTGGCACTGAAGGGCACCAAGTACTTTAGTGTAAATAGAATGATATCCGCTGCTTTCGGGGGGCCTTTCCAGCCAACCGCTCCCGCATTGGAGCAACTGTAGACAGCATTGAGCAATGTGGAAATTCAGCCTCCGCTCAAGGTCAGAACAGGCAGTTCTAAAATCACCAATGATGATTTTACCAACCTTTCAGTTATTTCGGAAGCAAGATGAGAACACAACAGAGGCAAGAATGGATCTATGGGATAGAAATAATGAGCCATTTATAACCCAAAATGAGACTGCCAGGAGAAACAAACACACAAAAAAGTACATTTTATCAGAAGCCTGCGCTGCCCAAGGCTAGTGGGGTCCAAGGTACTGCGTGTTCAGCTTCCTGGGCCAAGAGCTACAGTAAGTAAGCCCCCCCCCCCCCCCCGCCCGACTCCCGCCCAGGCTGCTCCTCTCCTGTCAGCTGGATCAAGCAGCCTTAACCACCTGGTGAAGAGCTTTAGTGTTTTCTAAGTGTGTGCTGGGTGGATGTTTCACATTTTTGATAAAGATGTGGAGTCATGTTGCAACACTTAACAAGTGCTCCTGCGTAAGCGTTGTGCAATTCCGAGAGGCCCAGGGCTCCATGCACCAGCGGGGCTCCACAAACCCACAGCTTATGTAATGCATGAGCACGCCCTCAGGCTTCTCCTCGCATCCTTCGGAGGAATTTTCAGGCTCCGAACTTGGCTCTGGTTTGCGGCAGTTCTTTGCCCCAAAGGCGCGTGAAACGGCTTAGGTGTTGGCACCTGCCGGTGAGGCGAAGACGATTGCCAGGGGCTGATCCCTCTTTGGCGGCAGCACAGAGAAGGCTGGCTCTGGTCCTTAGATGGCCTCGGTCTACCATGAAGCACCGTGCTGAGAGGGGGAATGAGGACTTTTCATCGAAGGAAGTCTAGGCCAGAAGATTGAACTGGGACTGCTTTGATAGGGCAAGGCATCCTAGACATGCCAGGAGCACTGTTAAATGGTTAGCACACAGCCCCTTTGTCTGATGACAGATTCATCGTGTGCTCTCCTCGAGCCCACCTGGAGCAGAGCTATAAAGTAGCGGGTTTTATGCCCTCTCACCTCCAATCACTGTACCCGTGCCTGCCTCCCGGTTTGGCTTTTGTTTCCATCCAGGCTTCCACTCACTCCACAAAGCTTTTGAGCCCCTGCTCTGTGCCAGGTGCTGTGCCGAGCGCTGGGCACCAGGCAGGGCTTTCACAGCACCCGGTGACCCCCCTGCAGTGCACGCGAGTGCTTCAGGGGCCTCCTCTCCCGGGTCGCTCTCAGCCCCACCCTGTCCCCAAACTATCCCTCTCTCCATTCACCTCCCAGTGACTCTCTCCCTCTCCTCCCTTTTGGGGTGGGGCTATTTCTTTATAGTCCTTATCATAGTGATCTAACAAATTTTTCTTATACGAGTGTTGCTTTTGGTAATCACTGCTTCCTCTTGGGAGTTTCTGCACTTTAAAAAGTGATGGTTAGAAGAAACAATATGTTTCATGAGGCGAACCAGGGTCTAACTACGGAATTTGAAACAGGGAGTAATATATTGTCTGAGCAGACTCTTTCCCATTTCACCAGGGAGAGACGTTGCTTCTTCCACCTCTTCACTTATTGGTGAACTCTGTGTGTGGTGGTTGAAAGAATAAATTCTGGAGCTGAACGATGTAGGTTCAAATCCCAGCTTTGCAAGTTATAATCTTAGGAAAGGTATTTGATCTTTGTTCCTTAATTTCCCCCTATGAAAAGAGGGATGGTAGAAATAGCTAAGTATATCTCACAGGGTGGTTTGGGGATGACCATAAATTAGTAAGTATGATATTTTTATAATACTGGCATGCACAGTTGAGTACTCTAGAAATATGTCAACTTTGATTTTTCATGGGACCAGTTCTATCCTTTCTACATTGCAGATTCTCAGGTGAGTTGTTGCACCAAAAGAGGACATGTAATTCAGTGCTGTAGTTTCGTCATCTGCAAAATAGGAAGCAGTGATTGAATGAGGATGTGGGGGCAGAGGACCAGTCAGGTGACCAGATTCTGGTCTGTGTTCTTTACTGACTTTCTGACCTTGGAGAACTCATTCACCTCTCTGCAGCCCAGAAATTGGACTTTATCTGCATTTTCCAAACTCAGGTTATTCAAATAACACTTGTAGAATCATTACCATATCCCCGAATCACATCCTGGCTCTTACTTGATATTTTCCTTCAGATAATCTTCAAATCAACTCACTTTCATATGTAGCCTCACAGTAAGAGGGAATATCCGTATAGCCAAGGGTTAGATATGGTAATTATAGATTTTTCTAACACGTGTTTAAATAAATACCTAATGAAATTTTAAAATACTTTTATAACATCTAAATCAGCTTGCAGGCCACCTGTGAGGTGCACACACCATTTTAGCAAACTCTGGATTAAATGTTCACTATGGATCCAGCAGCTCTAAAATCCTCTCGGGTACTGTTATATAATTTTCATGTGGTTATTTACCTTCGTATGTGTTTCTTTATATCATTTGCCTAATTGAGGGCACAGACTATGGCTTATACCTCTTTAGGCACCCAGCATCTAGAAGAGTGCTTGGTAAATATTTAATTTTAAGTTATAAGTATATGTATACATACCTACAAATATATCTGTGACCTATTAACCCCAGGCCAATATTGAAAACACTCATTTCTTATTCTCCACATCAGTATTACTGTGTTCCTCGGGTCTTGTTCACTAAATGAAGTGAAGCATGTGGAGTTTCAGGCTATGAGTGAGCACTCAGGAAATGTTAGCTTCCCTGATCGCCTTCCCTCTTCCTGTGCTCTTTGTTGGTGTAGCTGTTTGTCCATGTGAAAATGAACCCACTTCCTCAGGAGGTTATAGCCCTGGTTATTGTTGGGTTAGAATAATTGTTGTCCTCAATGCCAGCCCTAAAAGCATTCGTTCCCAGGTCTAGAAATGTCTGACCTATGGAAGAAACTGTGTTTCTAAACGCTATTATTGAAGAGGTCTCAAGAAATTGGTGATTTACCGAAATCTCATCAGTAAAAATTTAATGTGCACCCACAGTATCATGGCACGGTCATAGGTTCATAGCATGAGCAGTTTCTCAATTTCTCAACATTTGTTGAACATTTCTGTGTCAGTAACTTTGAGAGATACAAATCTGAATGAGACTATTAGACTGTGAAGAGACTAGTAGACTGTGAGTGACTTGAAAGCAAGGAATATGTCTTATTCATCTTTACATCCCCCAGGGCTTAGCGAAGGATCCACATGTGGCAGCAATGCATTAAATATTTGTTCCATAAATGAACAAATGAATGAATGAAGACACCAGTCTAGCACTTAAAGAGCTCACACTCTGAGAAGAGAGAAGGCATAGACAAATGAAGCATTAATGAACAGTAAACCTACAAGAGATAACACAGGCTACCAAAGGTTAAATGAAGGGTATACTGTCATATACCCTCTCCCAAAACACAATGTGTTGATTCAGCAGAAAAGAATTTGTGTTAGTTGCCACTCTTCTGCACTTATCATCACCCCCACCCCACCCACCCTGCCCACCCAACCCGTGAGCCCGACTTCAGAGGGAGGTTGCTAGGTTGCTGTCATATGACTAGTTTCTAAAGGCCACCAAGTTTATCAGCTCCTGGGAACGAGCAGGGTATTATTTAATGTAGATAAATCAATGGGTGTTTATCCTCTCAATCATTCTTCAGCCATCCACAGGCAAAGAAAGAAATGGCAATGATGACTCTTTAATAGCTATGGAATTAGAATGTATGAGAAGTTAGAAGGCTTTAATTAATGATTTTGCAGGTCAGGGTGACCCTTCAACATGAAAGGACATTTGCCATGACTTACTGGGGAGAGGTACTGGGCTTTCTACACAGCTCTCTAGGATTCCAAACTGTCAGCATAAAAATAGCACCCCCCAATCAATGTTTTTATTATTCATTAGTTACTGAAATCCTCTTCCCAAATGCACACTTAACTGAAAGATGTCTTCTTCTGTAGGGTTTTAAACCATTTAGTCCATGAATCAAACCATATATTTCAGCCTGTTTCACTGGGCACTGATATCACCACCAGCAAAACCCTAATTAATTGGGAAGAATTCTTTTTTAAAAATGATTTGCATACCAGGCCAATAAAAATTTCAAACAGTGCAAAACATTAGGAGTGGAAAATAAATTTCTATCAACCTCTGGAACCCAGTCTCACAGTCTTTTCCATAGAGGCATCCACTATTATATTTCTTGGGTATCCTTCCAGAAATTTTCTATGTATATACAAGCATATGTGTCCCTCCCTTTCTTATACATACTCCTCCGTTCCTTAGTGAAACTTAACAAGATATTGTGGAGTTTATTGTAAATCCTTACACTTAGATTTACCTCTTTCATTTCAACAGCTGCACCATATTCCATTGTATGGATGTCCCAAAATTTACCCAGCCCCCTACCGATAGACAAATGGGTGGTTTCCAATCCTTTGTTCCCACAAACGTATTTTTGCACATATCTGAATCGAGTGAGGAATCAACGCCTTAAAATGGAATCGCAGTCAAAAGATATGTGAATTTTAATTCTGATAGACATTATCAAACAGTGACACTCAAATTTTGATGAGAATTGCCAAAAGTAAAGTATTTGTTCATGCCAGAAACAAGGCAAAGGCTGTATTTTATTTTAAACTTTTTAATACCTCAGGCAAGCAGCTCATTTTTTTTTATGAAACTCGTTTGCCAATGTCTTGCCCACCTAAACACACACACACACAGACGTTATTATGAATCCATTCAAAATGTGCTTTGGGAACAACTCACTAAAGGAGGAACTTGCCAGAACTTTCTTACCACCACAGTGCGTGAGTGTTGCAATGGGGTTAGCTCACGAATACCACACATTCTCCACTGTGTCCTTGCTGTGTTTACTACCCTTTGCGGCCTTGGTCATTTAGCAACACTGCTTTGTTTTTCTTCTGTAACCAAAGGTCAGTTTACAACCCTGCTCCCTCCCTTCCTCCTCCGAATCACCAGGCACATCATTTCTTCTCACCAGCGTTCCCTCACAAAAGTAACCATTCTTAAAATGTCAGGTCAGGCAGGTTACGGATGCATCCATGAAAGGGGCCCTGTCACAATGGAACTTTGATTTATTTAATTTTCTATTACCTGTGGGAGTGGGTTCATGAATGACAACCTCATACTCTGTTCAGCTGCCACTTTCCTTGCTGCCTTCCTGTATTAAAAAAAATAAATTAAATAAAATAGGTGAAGAGACCCAGAACCTTCTCTCCAGTTTCTCTAGTATTTACCCAGCACACACTCTGTGCTACAATCTCCAGATGGGGCTCCTTTCCTATTTGCTCTTGTAACATGAGAAACGTGTAGAGGTTTTGTGTTTGTTTTGTCACCAGCTGTAACCATTTTCTTTTCTCTGCCTCTTGACTACAAACCCATAACCTTCCGGTAACCACTGAAAAGCTACATCTGACCAGGTTGAACGGAATGAAGTCATTTTGGTTCTGTTGGTGACAACCAATTAAATAAATGTTCTGCTTACATTTAGATGGGTTGCAAATTTAAGAAAACGGCTCATGCCCTACTTCAAATATTTTGGGGTCCATGGCACCATGAAGTAATTGCTGTAGTATGAGTAACCAAGGAGCTTCATTTTTACATTTACCTCAGGGTCATTCTCAAAGAGCCAGAGACTGTGGATGAAAAAAAAATTTGATTCAGACTCTGCAAGGAGGCAATGTCAATATACCCATGTTGTGAGCTGTTTAAGCTTCTTATAGCCCTGCTTGCTCAGGAAGCAATGGAAATGCTTCCATTTAAAAGATCTTCTATTTAAAATGAAAGAAAAAAACCACTGCACTATGCTGACACCTTGTTGGTAAACTTCAAACTCACGTGAGCCCTGCCCATGAAGGAGTTTGGGAGTTGGTGCTGCTGCCCTTGATCCTGCCATACAGGGTCACCAGAAGCAGGACCCTGGGGACTTAGGAAAGGGCATGAGGCTGGACAACAGGTAGGAGCCACCAAACTATGCCAGATCAGGCTATAGAAACCTTGAAAGGAACACTCCAAGTGCAATCAACTGTCCTAATCCTTCTGCACAACGGAGAGGTTTCCAAATCAAGACCATTCCCCACTTTTAGGCACTTACACCAAAGACACAAGTATCTCTTTGGCAATGGACGTCTTTATTTTCTACATCCTTTTATTCAACAAGCATGTATTAGTCACGTTTTATGTGCTAGGCTTTCATCTAGGTGCTGTACAAAGACTAAGAAGTCATCAACTCTGCCCCATAGCGTGCGCTCATTAAACAATGTTGAATGAATGAATCAATGAATGCATGAATGAAGGAATAAAGCTTACAATCAAGTAAGGGGAGAAAACACAGATAGGCAGGTGGTAGATATAGAATACAGTGGTGTGAGTGGTCAGTGCTACCCAGGGTAGTAGAGAAAGGCCTCAGGCTTGAGGTGACATTAAATAGGTAGCAGCCAGATAAATGGGGGAGGAAGAGGTCTTTAATGTAGGAGGTGAAAGAACATAGCATGAGCTAAGATCTAAAGCAGAGTTGAGCAAACTAGAGCCCATGGACCAAATCTGACCTACCACCTGTTTTTGTAAATAAAGTTTTATTTGGATACAGCCATGCCGACCCATGTACATTTTGTCCATGGCTGCTTTCACGTTACAACAGCACCACCGAGATTAGTTGCAACAGAGACCACAAGACGCACAAAATCTAGTATGTTTACTAAATATTCAGGAGCCTGTAGGACAGTCCCAATTGCTGGACCTTGGTGGTCCTAAAAGAGGCTTGGTGAGAGATGAGACAGAAAGGGGAGCAGGGACCAAATCCTGAAGGTTCTTTTATGCTGTATTAAGACATTTGGTACCAGGGGGGAGAGGGGAGGGGGGAGGGGCAAGATAGCGGTAGGGGATTAAGAGGTACAAACTACTATGTATAAAATAAATAAGCCACAAGAAAGTGTTGCACGGGGAATATAGCCAATATTTTATAATAACTATAAATGGAGTATAAGCTATAAAAATTTTGAATCACTATGTTGTACACCTGAAACTAACATAATATTATAAATCAACTATAACTCAATTTAAAAAAAAAAGAAATTTGGTCTTGACTCTTTAATAAATGGGTAAAAAAGCAGTTTTGCATTTAGAAATGTTTCCAGGCATCAAGATAGGTAAGAGAGATGTAAAATTACAGCAGAAGACCAGCTCTCTGAACCTTACATGTCCGCCATATTCCTTGATTCAACAAACATCAGAGAGCTTAATGTTTGCCATTATACATCTTGTCATATGCTTGGGAAAGAGAACGTGGCACACAGAGACAATCGATGTCTATCGAATAAAGGAATTAAGGAAGGGTTGAAGACAATATTTTAATAGCATCATTATTAAAAGTTTTCCTGAATAGGCTGCTTCTGTTATGAAACCACTAGCTGAGACTCCCGCTGGTCTCCAGTTTCCACACTAAGTAGACATTGAGATCCAGGCATGAGGAGGTTAATAGTGAAACACAAACCAGAGAGAAATTCTTTCCCTTCGTCTCCAGTGCCAACATCATCAAATACCAGCCACTGGCTGAACACATGTTTATTCATGCTCAGTGGCCTAATGAGAGGGGATGGGACAAGAAGCAGCTCTGCTAATAACTATCGTAAAAATAATAATATCACTTGGCTCCATGTGGCATTTTTCATTGGAAAATCTTGAATCACTTTTTTCTCTTGGGTAACAATTATTTCCATTCTATTTCCACTAAAGGAAAAACCAAAGCATAGAGAGAGGTTGTGACTTGCCCAAGGTCACTGAGCTAAGTAGAAAGGCAGTTTTTAAAGGCTCAGAAGGATTTGGGGATATGTGAAATCCAGTTTCCTTCCTAGCCTAGAACGGTTCTGGTTCATGACTCAGGAAGGAACACAGCATGATCCAAGCTCAGTGTCTCTTCTTTTTTTTTTAACATCTTTATTGGAGTATAATTGCTTTACAATGGTGTGTTAGTTTCTGCTTTATAACAAAGTGAATCAGCTGTACGTATACATATGTCCCCATATCTCTTCCCTCTTGTGTCTCCCGCCCTCCCACCCTCCCACCCTCAATATCCCACCCCTCTAGGTGGTCACAAAGCACCGAGCTGATCTCCCTGTGCTGTGCGGCTGCTTACCACTAGCTATCTATTTTACGTTTGGTAGTGTATATATGTCCATGCCACTCTCTCACTTTGTCCCAGCTTACCCTTCCCCGCCCCGTGTCCTCAAGTCCATTCTCTAGTAGGTCTGTGTCTCTTAATGTCTCTTAAAAACGAGTCATGTTAGAGGAGACTCAGGCACAAGCGTCTGTGTCAGGTGAATATTTCAATGTCACACATTGTCCCGCCCATCAGATTCCAACACCTATCCCTAAACTCCATCACTGACAAAGAAGGGCCTCTCAGAAGATCCAGCCTATGGAAATGGGATCTGGCTTGGGGGTGTTTGACCTTTCTGATGATTCCCCTAGCTGCTTCCTGCTATGAAGTCCAGGCCTCTCCATTCCTTTATCCATCAGAAGCCTCTGCCTAGGGAACCCACAGGTCTGTGATGATCCTGGGATATGCCATTTGTCCCAGTGTAATTAGCAATAAATCCCCCTTTTACTCTAAAAAATGCCCTAGGTTGGACCATAAATTAACTGTATGATCACTATAGCTCTGACAAGTCAGGAGTCTTCTACATTTAATCCAGAAGTCTTCCTCTAATCATGATTATTCTATCTCAGCTGCTTTTGCTTCCTAGACCCAAGCTTGCAGTCAGTTCAGGGATCTCCTCTGATGGGTAATCTAATTTCTACACAAATGAGTTTGCTACCCAGCCCATAGAACAATTAATTACTAATTGTTAGAAATCACTTCCTCACCTTGTGCCACAATCTGCCTTTTCATATCTTTCACGTGTTGATCTTCACACTATTCTCAAGAAGCTGACAAATCAATCCCTCTTCTGTTCCATAACAGAGCCCCCTAAAGTCCTCTGTTCTCTAGCACAGATACCCCCAAGCATCAGGAACAAATTCTAGCAGAACTTTTAGAAATGTGGCTTCAGAATCAGACATACCTGGACTTGGGTCTGGGCTCTGTCACTTTTTAGCTAGGAGTAACAGAGTTACTTCTCTAATTTCATTTTTCTTATCTGTAAGTTTTGAACAAGTATTAACTAGATAAGTCAGGCACTGTTGATTACCTAGCCAATACCCATTCCTCCTTTCTTCCTTCCCAACCAAGGTGCTCACTTATATAATCTTGGGTGCCAGACTCCCTTGCAGCTAGATGTGGGCACGCATTACAGTTCTGGACAGTGAGAGTGAGGTGCAACTGAAGGTGTCAGCTGGGGTTTCTGAGAAAGCTTGTTAGAGGGGGCAATTCAGCTTACATCCACCATTTTAGTTTTTCCCACTTAGCTTTTTCCCTTCTTCCTTCTTTCTGTCTAAAAATCAGTTGTAATGCATGAAGTAGAACAGCCATGTTGCAAATATGAGGAAGAGAGCCCCCAGAAAAGGAGTCTTGGTTCTTGATGGCATAATGAAGCCCCCATACTCCCCTTGAAGTGCTTGATGCTAGACTTCTTATCACATGAGAAAAACAAATCCCTCATTGTTTTTTTACAGACTGCAGATTATTTATTTATTTACAAATCCCTCATTTGATTAAGCCATTGAAGCTGGATTTCTGTTACTTGCAATCAAGCCAATCCTAAACAATACACACAGGCATATCTCGTTTTACTGGGCTTCACGTATTGGGCTTTACAGATATTGCATTTTTTTACACATTGAAGGTTTGTGGCAGCCCTGCATCAAACAAGTCTATCGGTGCCATTTTTCCAACAGCATTTGCTCACTTCATGACTCTGTGTCACATTTTGGTAATTCTCACAATATTTCAAACTTTTTCGTTATTATATTTGTTATGGTGATCTGTGATCAGTGATCTTGGATGTTACTACTATGACTTGCTGAAGGCTCAGATGAAGGTTAGCATTTTTAGCAATAATGCATTTTTAAATTAAAGTATGTATTTTTTTTAGACATAATGCTATTGCACACTCAATAGACTCCCGTAGAGTATAAACATAATTTTTCAATCCACTGGGAAACCCAGAAATTCGTGTGACTCACTTTATTGCAATATTCACTTTATTTCAGTGGTCTGGAACAAAATCCAAAATATCTCTGAGGTATGCCTGTACTTCAGTGGGTTGCTGTGAATATAAAGTGAACTTGCTACATGGCCCAGCACATAGCAAATACACAGTCAATGGTTTGCAGTGATCCCTATCATGATTGTTATCGTTATTAGTCATTGACTTGGGCCTTAGAGACAGGGACAAGAACGTGTGGCTCTGGCAACCCTGCTGACCTCCAAAAAGCACAGTACAGAAAACATGTGATCTCTCAAGCGCAAAGAAAAGTCAGTTACAGATATGTGGACAAAAGACGTCTCTGTTAATGGCTAGTGAAGCCAGTTCTTCAAAGCACCTGTCAGATCCCCAAAGTACAGAGAAATGAAATTCCACCTGGGAGCAAGTGCTTTCTGTCTTGGAAGGCCTGCTTGGTTTCCTTCCTGGGCAGGGAATCCATCCTTGGGATACAGAGTGTCTCCTGGAAGTGTGGGCTTCTCTGAATGACAAGCAAAGGACAACACTTCAAGGATGACGTTATTTTATAGGAACACAGTTTTTGCTGAGAAATCAAAGCCACAGCTAAAACTAGCACTAAGTGTAATTATCTTTCTATAACCTAACTGAACTGCCCGCCAAGATCAGATACGGATGGGACTACCCATACATTCTTACCTGGACTCCACCAAGCCATAGATCCATCCCAGCCCCACCTGCTCCAGCCCAAGTCCACAGATAAAGAGAGTAGTGCAGTGAAAAAGAAACCAAACAAAACAATCACCGTGAGTCTCAGAGTCAAACAGACCTAGGGTTCAAATCTCACTGGGTCACTTACAAGCTGGGAAATTTTCCCTTTCTAGCTGCTGTTTTCACATCTGTAAAATGGGGATAAGAACATTCATCCTACAGGTTTGCAGGGAATTGAAGGAGACAGTGTGTGGAACAGTGTCCAGCACAGAGTTATCATTAGTTTCCCTTTCTTCCCTTTCAGAAGGACAGCTTTATCTCCCCCCCAAGCCCAAGGAGGGAACCCAGCTCAGGTCACTGCCGCTGAGTAGAGCTCACTGCCTTCTGTCCTGTGTGTCATCATCCATGTTTTTGGTTGGGCCACACTTGTGGAGCCAAAGCCTTCCCTGAAGCTGAGGTCATAAAGCAGAAAAAGACAAAGCTCTGCTTTCAGAGAGCAGGTTTGGTTGGCCGTGAGCAAAGCCATCTCTCTGTGGCCAGCCTGTCCCCCCGGGATGGGAGTCCCCAGGAAACCCAGCAGGACAGGGCTGATCCATGTGGTCCTCCCACCAACCACAGTCATACAAGACACCTGGACAAAGAGCTAAGGAGTGGGGAGCTGCTTCACTTAGTCTTTCCATCCTCTGCCCACAGCAGTCTCGGGTCCCAGCCTCAGGCAGGATGGAACATGACAGTTACAAGATCCACACCTCAAGCCATGAAGCATACTCTTCTTACTACATCACCTGGCAGGTGCCCTTGGCAGCTGGTTCCACAGCTGCAGTGGTGCATGTAGCATTTTGCTCACCTCCGTGTCATGGGAGCTGCGACTAATATCTCCCTTCTTTTCTTTTAACCATTGGCTTATCCAGGGATATTTATCAAACAGGATTGTGGACAGTGAGACTAGCTAGATATTTGCACATACATTTCTCCATAACTCCATAAACTAGTAACATAAAACCACGCAGAAACTGGAAATTCAGGCTCACCACAAAAATATGTTTTGTCAGAGAGGACAAGAACAGATAAACTAATAAAAACAAATGGTAAGCATTAATTAATGCCAGGCTCTGCCTTGAGCACTTCACTTTCTATTATTATTATCTCCATTTTATTTTATTTTAAAATTTTATTGGAGTATAGTTGATTTACAATGTTGTATTTGTTTCAGGTGTACAGCAATCTCCATTTTAAAAATGGGGAAACTGAAGCTTCTTGACTGTCTTCTAGATATTAATCTCTTGTGAATTTTAGATATTACAAATCTCTTCTCATTCTGTCACATTTTAACTTTACTTATTGTGTCTGTCCTCTAACAGAAATTCTTAATTTTTAAAATGTAGTCAAATTTACTAAATTTTCAACTTATAGCTTAGATTTGGAGGATCTTCTTCAACACCTCCAGTACCTTCTTCTAGTAGCTTTATATTTTTACTTTCACACTGGATTTCTCCTTTGTATATGCTTGAGATAGTGAATGAATCTATTTTCTTTGTATAATGAGCTGTTTCCCTACTACCAAGTAGTGAGTTTTAGACAATTCGTCCTTTTCCCACTGATTTATGGTACCATGTTTATCCCCGTAGCCTCCCATGTAGACCTGGTTCTATCTCTAATGTTCTATTTTTTTTTTGATAGATTTAATTGACTGCTTCTGCACCAGTTCCACACTGTTTTTATCTGGGAAGGTGAATCCCTCCTCTTTGCTCTTCCTTTTCAAAATTGACTTAGGTATCATGAACCTTTATTCCTTTGTATAAATTTAGAGTAAGTATGTCGAGGCCTCAAAAAATCCTTGCCATAATTTTGACACTGAATTTATAGGTAATTTTAAGGGAAACTAAATGTCAAAGATATGGTATATCTTTCTGTTTTTTCAGCTCTTCTTTTAAAATATGTAATTAAGTTTAAAATTTTCTCAGGAAAGACTTTGTTATATCCTACATGCTTTATACTGTAAAAATGCTATCTTATTTTCTATTGGATTTTCTAGATGGTTTTGCTAAAGTTGATAAAGACTAATAACTTTTAAAAACTGATCAGATATTCACCATCCTTACTGAAATCCCTTATTTTATTTTTTTACTTTTAATTAATTAATTAATTTATTTATTTAGGCTGCGTTGGGTCTTCGTTGCTGCACGTGAGCTTTCTCCAGTTGTGGCGAGCGAGGGCTACTCTTCGTTGCAGAGCACAGGCTCCGGACGCGCAGGCTCAGCAGCCATGGCTCACGGGCTTCGCCGCTCCGCGGCACGTGGGATCTTCCCGGACCAGGGCACAAACCCGTGTCCCCTGCATCAGCAGGCAGACTCTCAACCACTGCACGACCAGGGAAGCCCTGGCAGGCAGATTCTTAACCATTGCACCACCAGGGAAGCCCTATTTATTTTTTTTTTGAAATCCCTTATTTTAGTCTGTTGATTAAGTCTGCTCATCCAACCTTTATATTTCCTTCTCTTCATGTATTGGCCAGAAACTCTAATATGTAAAACAATTTAACAGTTAACTGTTATTAAACAGTAACAGTGAAAGCAAAACATGTCTAAATTCTCTTTTAAAATCACATTGTATGTTTTTTTACAGTTTTCAAACAGTGTCTATACCTATTACACTATTTGAATTTTACAAACACCCCAAGGAGGTAGGGAGAATAAGTATTGGCCCATTTTACAGATAAGACTTAGTACAGTTGGGTTTGGGGGGATGACATAGAAAGGAACAAAATTCATATTCAGGTCTTTTAAGCTTCAAATTCTCTTACTACAGCAGGCTAACTTATGTCTAGTCAAAATATATAAAACTACATGATTTAATTCAGTAATATACACAGTAAATTTTTATTTAAATCCTATACTGTCCTGCAAAAGGTGATATGATATAATCCTATCATTTTTCTAAAAAGCTGTATCAGCTGATATTAAGGGTTCTTTTTCTAAACTTTTTAGAGTTTTAAAAACCATATAGCCATATCATTTGAGGTTGTAATTCTGCAAAGTCTGGGGTCTATACAATGCCAAAACACTAAGTTAATTTGGTCAGTTCAGGTGAACAAGTTAATTCTGTGGGGCAGAGGAAAACTGGGAGAGAAATATTAATCAAATTTATGTTTCTAATACTGCAATGCAGCTACAACTTTCATTTGGTTGGACTCAAACATTTAAAAGCTGCTGTAAAAATAATAGTACTATTTCCATTTTTTCAGGAGGAAAAACTAAGTCAGTCAATTTCTTAGTTGAACAAATAGCTCACTGGGAAATGAGAGACCTGTGAACAGAACACATGAATTAAGCCCAAGTTTGGTCTACCAGCTCTCTGTAATCAAGCCCTAGTGATTTGCCCATGGAAATCAATGCATCTTAAACATATGAAATGACATCTCAACAGACACACAAGCAGAAGATTCCCACAGCCCTTTTAAAAGACTAACCATCAGGAAGCAATTAGGACTGCATTTGTTTCTGACAATTAGGGTATTTTTCTTCCTATTACTTGCATTTCCACTTAAGGAATGTATTAATATGAGAGGGGGTCATCTCTAAATGCTGCTATTACTTGGTATGTACACATTGCGCTGACTTTTGAAGGGATGTCAGGCTAAAAGATCAAGAAAGTACCCATAAAGATGAAAAGGTGCTTAAACAAGAAGAATCAAAGTATATCAGAAGAGGAAACCAGAAAACTGTAGCCTTTCTTAAAGGCAGCTTTGCAAACTTAGTAATAAAATACAATAATGTAACCAAGCAGAAGGCTTACTTAACTGTGAACAAAACGAGGGGAAAAGAATTGGGCTTCCCTGGTGGCGCAGTGGTTGGGAGTCCGCCTGCCGATGCAGGGGACGCGGGTTCGTGCCCCGGTCTGGGAGGGTCCCGCATGCCGCGGGGCGGCTGGGCCCGTGAGCCATGGCCGCTGGGCCTGCGCGTCCGGAGCCTGTCCTCCGCGACGGGAGAGGCCACAACAGTGAGAGGCTCGCGTAACGCATAAAAAAAAAAAAAAAAAAAAAAAAAAAAACGAGGGGAAAAGAATTTCTCCAAATCCATTATATTTATTAGAACCACTGATTTCCCTTGAAACAACGCATGATTTATAACAAAATTTACTGTGAGCTAGCTAATAAGAATCTCTTTTTTATGGGAGATAAGTATTGTCAGAAAGACTAGTAGATTCTGTTTTAAATACTCAAGATTGTAAAACTGAGCTTTTACAAATGAAGGGGAAATTTTGGCTTTTGAACAGGATTATTCAAATGATTTCTATTTAATCTCTTCTTATCAGCAAAAGGAAAAAAAGGAATAGCCTCAACTGAAACTAAGACAGTTTTCTGTGGCAGAATATACCATTACAGCTAATAATGCAGTGGCTGGCTGTGTTGAATGTATCTTCCTTTTAAAAAAAGTCCACGCTTGTTAAACACATGAACTGTATGAGTTTGTATTTGCCCAACTCATGTCTCCACACCTGTTCATTCAGGCATTAGCACTTGTAAAGCAGATGAATGTATCTGTACAGCAATGGGTAAAAATAAACTGAACTATTCTCATAACATTATCAAAACGATGTTACCAAATAGAAGATTATGTTTCGTGGGATAAAGTAGTCAAATTAGATGTTTCCTCACGTTTTATGACTAGTTTGTCTCATTCACTGTGTATAAAATAGCTGACCTCCATTCCAGGAGAGTGAGTAGCAACCAAATTTAACGCTGTTTGCTCAGGGGCCCAAACACTGGCTTCATTGGCTCTGAGGCATAAATTCTGAATGTGCTACTGTCACACAGAGACCCAACACTGGTGCATTACAGAGGAACATTTAATTCAATCAACACTATATTAATCCTGTGGGAGAACCACGGTATTTCAATGTTGGTCAACTCTTTGGAAACAAAGTTCCGGTAGAAGTTGGATAAGCCATTATCTTTAGGAGTGAGCTTATTTTTGGAGTGAGCTTATGTATACACACATATATATAATCTCTAGAATAAGAAGTTCCCAAGGACAACGAGTTATAAGAGCAGCCAGCAAGCAGCACCTCTCCCCATCTCATTATACTTCAGCCACACAGGCAACAGGCTCCTTAAAAAATCCAGGGGTGGTTGTTTGAATCACTGTTCACAATTTTTTCCTGTATTAAATTATTCATCCACATCTTGTGTTATGTGATTTTGAAGTACTATCCACTGTGGGTAAAATATTTTCCCTATCTCATGGATTTGGGGTTTGGCCATACAGCTAGCTTTAGCCAATGAAACGTTCCTGAACATGACACAAGGTCTTAAATGGGCTTGTGTGATTGCATTTGGGCTGCAGCTGATCCACAGACCCATGTGAGAGAAATAAATGCTTACAGTTTTAAGCCAGAGTGTGGATGGTTAGTTATGCTAGATTATTGTATCAAAATACCATCTCCACGCATTAGCATGTACCATTCCCTCTACCAGGAATACTCTTTCACACCTACTCTTCCCCCAGTTAACTCCTATTCATATCTCAGTTTAAATGTTTAGTACATAGGACAGATGTTGCAAACCAGATTAACTCCCCCCTCAATCCTGTGTTTCCCATTTTGTAAAATTCATCACACTTATAGTTATTTGCTCCATGTCATCCAACTAGAATGTAAGCTTTTTTGAAGGATGGGACTACAGTGTCTTATTCATTGGTGCATTTCCAGCATACAGTACATGATGGCTAGCTAGCACAGAGTGGATTCAACAAAATATTTGTTAAGTAATTTTTTAAAAGGTATGTGGTTCTGCTACTTAACAGTTGGGTAAGAAACAACTTTTGGGGTTTTACTTTTCAGCAACTATAAAATGAATACAATAATACCTTTCTCCTAAGGCAGTTATAATTAAATAAATTAACCAATAAAGTTAACATTCCAAGTATCTGACACATAGGCACACAGAAGGCACTTGGTAACCTACTGCTTTTATTACAATGGGAAAGATAAATACATCTGCTCTCTGTTCTATAAGGTAATTTGTTTTATAGTGATGTTTTGCCAGAAAAGAAAAAAATTACATTGTATTACTATTTATTATTGTTTAATTTAGGTATTTCAAAATATCATGCTTATTTACCATGATGTAAGTCAATTTTAGAAGCAATTTAAGGTAGAATTCAGCTAAGAAGAAATAGGTTTCCAATTGAGGATTCATTTATTTCAAACATTTGTCATTGACTCCATCCTTTTAAAAAAGAATGAAATTTATCCTTCCTATTTTCTTTTTAATCTTTATTGGAGTAAAATTGCTTTACAATGGTGTGTTACTTTCTGCTGTATAACAAAGTGAATTAGCTATACGTATACATATATCCCCATATCCCCTCCCTCTTGCATCTCCCTCCCACCCTCCCTATCCCACTTCTCTAGGTGGTCACAAAGCACCAAGCTGATCTCCCTGTGCTATGCAGCTGCTTCCCACTAGCTATCTATTTTACATTTGGTAGTGTATATATGTCATTGCCACTCTCTCACTTCATCCCATCTTACCCTTCTCCCTGTGCTATGCAGCTGCTTCCCACTAGCTATCTATTTTACATTTGGTAGTGTATATATGTCATTGCCACTCTCTCACTTCATCCCATCTTACCCTTCCCCCTCCCCGTGTTCTCAAGTCCATTCTCTACGTCTACATCTTTATTCCTGTCCTGTCCCTAGGTTCTTCAGAACCTTTTTCTTTCTTTTAAGATTCTGTATATATGTGTTAGCATACAGTATTTGTTTTTCTCTTCCTGACTTACTTCACTCTGTATGACAGACTCTAGGTCCATCCACCTCACTACAAATAACTCAATTTCATTTCCTTTTACAGCTGAGTAACATTCCATTGTATATATGTGCCACATCTTCTTTATTCATCTGTCGGACATTTAGGTTGCTTCCATGTCCTGGCTATTGTAAATAGTGCTGCAATGAACATTGTGGTACATGACTCTTTTTGAATTATGGTTTTCTCTGGGTATATGCCCAGTAGTGGGATTGCTAGGTCATATGGTAGTTCTATTTTTAGTATTTTAAGGAACCTCCATACTGTTCTCCATAGTGGCTGTATCAATTTACATTCCCACCAACAGTGCAAGAGGGTTCACTTTTCTCCACACCCTCTCCAGCATTTATTGTATGTAGACTTTTTGATGTTGGCCATTCTGACCAGTGTGAGGTGATACCTCATTGTAGTTTTGATTTGCATTTCTCTAATGATTAGTGATGTTGAGCATCCTTTCGTGTGTTTGTTGGCAATCTGTATATTTCTTTGGAGAAATGTCTATTTAGGTCTTCTGCCCATTTTCTATCCTTCCTATTTTAAAAGTTTTCCATCCTTAGAGTTGGCATTTATTTTTTTCAAAATGTTGTTGTTCATTCCCACAAGCAGCTTTTTCATCAATAGAATTTTAATTTAAATCAGTTTTCTTCTTTTGCCAAAAGCAACATATGTTCATCATAGAAATTTAGAAAATGTAGGTAAGTATAAAGAAGGAAAATTTATTTCTGTAATCCCATCACCCAGAGATAGCCACTGTTTATCCTTCTAAGTATGTTTTATTTAAGTACCTGTTTTTTAAAATTATAATGGGATCGTGCTGCCCATTTGGGGTTGCTTTTTCACTTAATCATGCCTGTCATTTTATGCCAGCAAATACTCATCTACAATATCTTTTAATAAATATTCACTCATAACAATGGCCTTCCTTTGTATGGAAATACCATCATTTACTTGAATACTTCCCTATTGCTAGAAATTAAGTATATTTCACTTTTCTTTTCTTTTTTGGCCATTATCAGCAATATTTCTGTGAATGAGTGAAAAGATACAATGAGTCACTCAAAACCTTTAGAAAACAGCTACCACTTACTGGTGTCTTGTAGTTCAGAATTCAATTAGACCAGTATCCTACCACAGTCTTACTCTTTCCTTACATACTCTTACTATGAGTCCGGGATCGTCACTGAAAGATGGTAAAGGTGGGTAGATGGGCAAGATTGGGATAAAAGCATCTGAAGAAGGACTTTCCCTTCTGCTCTCAAGAATGAAAGTTCAAACCAGAACCTATGAACCAACACATGATCAAAAATATCCTAACAAAAAGCAGGTCCATGTTTTGAAATGGAAATAAGGTAAATGAAATGAAACACTGTTGTTTCACTGTCTGCAGCTACAATGTCCATATTTGTTGACAAACATTTTTTTTTCCCCAGCCTGGTTGGCTGGTATGACAAGTACCGTCATCCTCATCTTACAGGATCTGAGGCACAGAAAGGCTGACCAAAATGTCCAAGACCCCACGAGTTAGTGGCACAGCCAGGGTCTAAGTCCACATGTCCTGGCCACAGACAAGCGCTCTTTTCATGCTCGCACAGTTCTCTGTAATACCGGGAATTATTAAGAATAGGGAACAGGACACAGTGTGGCCAGGAGATTAGCGGAAACATAATTCTCCTGAGAGACAGCACGGAGACATCTGTTAGCTACTTAGCATGGGTCTAACATCTTCTGTGAGAGGATAATAAATCATCTCTGTCCACCTCTCTCTGGGGATATAAGCATTATTGCTCAATTAGAAATTTGTCCTTTAAAGAGCTTTGATATTCTCAATGAAAAGGTGCTGCTGAAAAGTGAAAATAATTTCTTTGCTTCTGCTGTGCAAACGATAAAAAGAAGATGTAGCTCAGTTAAGGAATTACTGGAAGACATAAATTCTTCATCTAATAATGCTAGGACTATACTCTGGAGCTCTCTGAATGGAGGGATTGTGAGTCCCCGTTGCACTGAACACACACCTTACAATGCAGTAAAAATCTTCTTATGCAACACAATCAGAACTGCTAATTAATGAGCTAATCGGAGATGGGGGCGGGGGCCCTGGAGGGAAGGATACATTTATATTGTAAATCTTATATTTTAACTTAAATAAATGTAAATGTACTCAACAATCTGGTAGAAGGTTGTGGCACTTTCCCTCACTATGAATTCACTGGAAAGGTTCCAAACCTACACTTTTTACCCAAACCACACTCATATGATCTCATTTTTAACTTCCATTTTTTTCTTCCTGTGTAGTGGGTGAGAACTTAAAGACACTTACGGACAAAATACTGTAGATTTTATTATTTTTCCCAATCTTTGCTAATTAACTCATTTGATGTTATTGAGCCTTTCCAAAGCATTCCATTTAAATTTCATTGTAGTAATTCTCTGTCTGTCTGTCTCTCTTTCCAGACTCATGTTTCATTAGTTAGGTCATATTAAAGTAAACTGCATAATTTTAATAACAAATAAAACTGGCACAAATATGTTAAAGAACAAACAATTCTGACTGTCAGACAGCGTGAAACTCAACTCTTGGGGGCAGAGATGGGCCCGTGTGGGCAGACTGTTCAGTGTGCTCCGAGCACCAGCTGAGACCTTACAGAGTGGACAGAAAGCCCTTGTTCTTCCTATGAGTCGCTTAAGTGGAAATTGGCTAAAAGAGCACCCACCGTAGTTTCTACTAGCTAACTGTTAATATTAAGCAGGAGTTTAAATTATATCTATCCTATTTATACTCAAAGTTTTAAAATCCCACCCTCCCAACCCACAAAATCCCCAGAGTCTGTCAATTTACCTATTCAGGCAATAGGTTTGGGTTCACATTATCTCGTTTCTAGGCCCCTAAAAGACCCAGTTTCTCACTAGTGCAGCCTCTTGAAATGGGAAGAAAGGGCTGGATAAACAAATGAATTCCAACTTTTGTTTTCTTCTGAGCACTTGCAAACATCGGAAGCTATCTTATTATTTCTTCTTTTCTGTTTCCCATAATTAGGAGGTACATTCTGTGAGAGATGGGACCTCATCTGTCTCATCCATCTTTGTATTCTTGGCACATTTAGGATAGTGCCTGGCACAGAGAACCTACACAATAAATGTTTTTCAATGAATGATGATTTGATCTGGCTGCCCTGAGTATACACAACATCAACGTCGTCTCCACTGATTTGCTCTCACTTAATTACTAACTTTTTTTCCTTTTAAAAATAATTTTTTACACTATTAGAAGTTTTCCAATTGTTTGGCAATAATGCAGCCTGCAGAAGGCTAGATTCTAATCTTGTTTATATCAGGTCAGAAGATTACTTTTGCTCCAGAAAATAAAAGGGGTGTAGTACAAAGATCAGAGCTGCATAACGGCTCCCTCACTGGGTACACCAAGGGATATAATATGGTCATTCAGACCTGGCCTTAGTAAACGATCTTGTACATCTACATACCTGAGAGCAACCAGCCATGCACAAGGTAACACTGTGCCCAAGCCCACCACACTTCATGTCACCTCACATTGCACCTACAGTCCAAGCCTGTTATCAGAACTTCCAGTATGAGCCATGACAGAACTGCCAAAAAATGAAGATATAAAGAAAAAAATGGATTTCCTATCTGTGCTTTAAAACTTCATTTGGTTTTACATAAGTGTACGTTTTGTTTGGGTACACTTAGATTTATAACCAAAAAGGTGAAGACATGATGAAAGAAATTTTTGTTAAAATAGATTAATGAAAAAACCAACTACATATGGAAAGAACAACTCATTTTAAGGAACAGGAGGAAGCAACAGAAAGTTTCCTCAAATAGAAGAAAAATTAAAGAAGGAAGGAAGAAAGGAGAAGAGAAAGAAAAAGAAAGAAGGAAAGAAAGAAAGGAAGGAAGGAAGGAAGGAAAAGGGAATTCTTGTTTCGTCAATTAAAAAGATAGTCAAGATTTCATGCTGGCCCCCATAGAGTGGACATGACCACAATCTCCCTTCAAGAGTCACCTTTCACACAGTCTCTTAAGCTACAACTACGGAGTTTGCTCCAAATCTTCCCTCATCTTCACATTCAGCCATTAAAAACTACCCTTAAAATGTTTTGCAAGTTCAGCCCTCCTCCATCCCATTGATACTGGCTCATGCTTTGGTCCTCATGGAGCAATGGGTTGGTACAACTGCTCTGAATGGTTCACCTGCCAGGGGTCCGTCCCTGTGCTACTCCATCTCCATGCTGCCACCAGACTTCCCTCTCACCCAGGCTCCATGGCGCACCGTTTCATCCCTCACGCGAGCTCAGCTCACCTCTGAAGTCTCATCTCTCATCAGTCCTTTCACAACACACCCTCTTAAGCTTCAGGCACAATCAGGAAATAGTGGGCTATGTGAGTCTGAGGCTCAGTAGAGCAATCTGGAACAACCCTAAAATTTATAAATACGGTACTTATTTATTCTGAACTGTTTCTATAGTGAATACTGTGATGCAACAACAAGATTCCATGCCCACCCCCCTTTCCAGACCACATTGCTCATTCCTCCAGCTGCTGGGAGCACTGCTTCATAGTTAAATCCCTCTCCAAAGATGCTGCCTCACCCAAGCTTACATTCCCTCCCAGCCAGCAGCTCACATTCTGTGACTGAAGCAGGACAAAAAGCCCAGACCTCCTGCCCTGATGGAATAACTGTGAAGGGTTATCCCAGCTCCAGAGCTTCCCATGGGATAGGCTGAGTTCTCTGTTGTGATTATATTATAGTTCAACTTCTCTCTGCCCAATCCCGCTTCCCTTACTTTCAGGGAGCACTTCCCAATAAACCTCCTGCTTGGAAACCTCAGTTTCAGAGTTTGTTTCCAGAAAATCCAACCAAAAGCAATTTATCTCTGTAAGTTTTTTGGGGAAATATTACTATTTTGTAAATAATGACTTCAATTTTAATTAATGTTCATGCTGGACCATTAAACATTTTAAAGGTTCTGTTTTTTTCAGAATGTTTAATTGAAAAGAAAGGACATCTGTCTTTTTTTTTTAAGTCTATTAATTTCTACCCATCTCCACTGCCAGATATTGCTTAAAATACTGGAGCTAGAATCCTGAAATCTGGCTCTGTCATTTCCCAGCTATGTAACTGCAGTAGGTTGCATAGTCCTTCTTTATTGCAAATTCCTCATCTGTAAATTGGGGATAATAATAATATGTTACTTAATGGACTGTTGTGAAGATTAAATCAGTTGTCATATAGAAAGCATTAAGAATGGTACCTAGCCAAAAATGAGTGCTAAAATTCATTAGGGTAACATTAGCTGCTGTAACAAAGAGCTAGAATTATCCAATGACTCAAACACAGCAGATAGTTCTTCCTCATTTAAATAACATTTCAATTGGGGCAACTTTTCTCTACATGGCTTTACAAGGACCTACATTAATGGATTCCCAGTTACCTTCAGTACATGGCTTCTCCATCCCTATTAGCCAGAAAAGGGAAAGAACAGAGAGGAGTGTGCATGGGAGATTCCCAGGGGTCAGGCCTGGAATTGGAGCTCTTTATTTCTGCTCACATTCTATTGGTTGGAACATAATCACATGGCCACACCTAACTGCAAAGGAGCCTGGGAAATGTAGTCTAAGAAATGAATTTTAGTGACTGTGCAGCAAACTTTGTTAAATTATTGTTATTATCACTGTCATTATTACCAATTTTCTAGGTTGGCTCTCATCTCCACTCTCCTGAAATATCACAGTAGCCTCCTCACTGGTGTCCCTGCCTCCAGACTGTTCCATCAACTCAAATCCTTTGTCCACACCAAACGCAGAATTATTATCTAAAATCCAAGTCTGATCATGTCACACACCCGCAACTGTCAGCTTTATACCTTTCTGCAACACCCCACTGCCTCAGGATCCAGTCAAAGCCCCTTCAGTTCCTCCACGATCCAGTCACCCCATACCCCTTCGGTATCACCTCCAGTCACTCCTCACCTTGCAGCTGGCATTTGTGATTGGACACTGTGGAGACTCCTGTGAGTAGGCAGACAAGACCCTGCCCTATGGAGTCTACATTTTAGCAAGAGAGCCAAAAACAAGAAAACAAATCAATATACAATATTAAGTAGTAAAGAATATGGTGAAGAAAAATAAAGGGTAAGGAAACTGAGAGTGGTAAGCTAAATAAATAGGTAAATAAATAACATCTTAAATTTTACCCGCAAAGGATAGTCATTCCACAGAGAAATATGCCATGGACTTGATCTTCACTATAATTACACACACCCCTGTGACTGCATATTACAAAAGAGTTCTTATCATTGACCTATATTTGTGTTTCTTTGAATTTCTTTTATGACTGCTATTGAAGGAAATAATACAGAGCACTAAAGATTGCTTAATGTGCTGTTTGTGTGGGATGTTGAGAGAATAATATAATTTATTATTGCCCCAATGGGGAATGAGAGTACAAAGGGCTCATTCCCCACCCCGCAGCCCCGCAACCTGCTTTGCACAAAAAGTCAACATACAAATATTTAATGAAATCAGATTTTACTCAAGGATGTAAAACTGTTATTATTTTTTAATTACCTGAACAATGATACTATCACCTTGGTAGCTTTAAAAATGTTTCTTTTATGATATTTCTGTCACCTTACTGGATTCAGGTTTTCAAGTGTAGAAGATGTAAAGTTGAAGATTTTCTTGTAAATCCTGTTCTTTTAATCAGGGTGAGCTTCTCCCACCTGATTAGATCTTAGATCTTCCTTCTCCATTGCTGCTCTCCTATCCTTAGCACACGGCTTCCAAACTACGGCCCAGGGTGGTTGCTTGAGCTCCAGCTGTTATACTTACATGCCAGCCATCAGAAGAGGAAACAGGTAAAGAAGAACATGCCCCTTGTGACATACAGAAAAATGGTCTGCTAAAGATGCCCATGTCCCAATTCCTAAAACCCATAAATATGTTACTTTACAGGTGTGATTAAGTTAAGGCTCTTGAGATGGGGAGATTATGCTGGATTATCCAGGTGGGCCCAATGTAATCACAAGGGCCTTTATAGAAGGGTGGCAAAAGGGTCAGAGTCACAGAAGGAGATGTGTCATTGAAAGCAGAGGTCAGAGTGATATGAGGAAGTGGCCCTCAGCCAAGAAATGCATGTAGCCTCTAGAAGCTGGAAAAGGCAAAGAAACAGATTCTTTCCTAGAGCCTCCAGAAGGAACCCAGCCTATCAACCCATTTTAGACTTCCGACCTCCAGAACTGTAAGATAAAAAAATCATGTTGGGCTTCCCTGGTGGCGCAGTGGTTGAGAGTCCGCCTGCCGATGCAGCGGACACGGGTTTGCGCCCCGGTCCGGGAGGATCCCACATGCCACGGAGCGGCGGGGCCCCTGAGCCATGGCCGCTGAGCCTGCGCGTCCGGAGCCTGTGCTCTGCAACGGGAGAGGCCACAACAGTGAGAGGCCCGTGTACCGCAAAAAAAAAAAAAAAATTCATGTTGCTTCAAGCCACTAATTTTGTGACAATTTGTTACAGCAGCAATAGGAAACTAATGCATCTCCCTTAAGTTACAAGGAAGAAGGTAAAATTGGATAATGAGGCACACAATTAGCATATCCTGCCATGATGTTTTCCTTTAAAAAAAAAACGAAATATATAATCCAAAGGAAATAGGTTAATTATGTTTTACTACAAGTTTTTGGTTGCAAAAATGGAACCCTAATCCCAATTCTAGCTAGTCTAAGGTTAAGCAAGGGGAAGAGAGGTTTTTTTACAATATATTTGAATGGCTCACCCCATTAAGGAAGAAGTAAAGGATAAACTGTATGTCCATAGGGCCTGTAACCAGAGACGTGTCCAGCATCAGCCCCTACCCTCCCCTCTCTGTCTCTTCCCTCTGCTTTTCTCTATTCCAGTTCATCCTCTTCTACTGAAGATGGACCTTATTCATATGATGAGAATCAAGGCAGTGATCATCTCTGGGTGATTCAGTCCAACTTAAAGACCTTCACTTGGTCATTCATTCATTTGCCATATATTTATTAAGCCCCTGCTGTGTTGCAGGCCCATGAATAAGACAGACAAGTCCTTGATCTCATTCCAGTAGCTGATACAGATAATAAACAAACACCTAGAGAAGATCCTTAGAGATTGTCACAGGTATGATGATGGAAGGGAGCAGAGAGTTGAAATACAGAGTAACTGTAGAGACCACTCTAGACTGGAGGTCAGGGAAGGACTCTCTGATGAGTTGATATCTGAGACCCCAAAGATAAATAATGCACATGGAAGCAGGACTCAGAGGACAGTAAAGACTCCATGATGACTTTTTGAAGCAACCAACAGAAGGGAGGCCAGCATACCTGGTGCCAAGTGAGCAGACAAGGACAGTAAGAAATGAGGCTAGGAGCTAAATCCAACAGAACCTCATGGATACATCTTGGTTTTCCTAGGAGAGTCCCTATCAAACCTGTTTTCCCACCATAAATATTGAGTATCTCAGTTTGGATGATAAACTGTACAGTCACCCCACATATAAAATCCCATAAAAGTCAGGATTTTATTCTAAGAGAAATGGAAAGACATTGAAAAGTTTTAAGCAGGGCAATTGCGTGATCTGATTGTATTTAGTATAACTGGAAACCAGATAGTGAGTTAATAAATGCAGTAAGTTAAATATGCCTGCATTTGGAGCACTGACATTTTTTTTAGTAAAAGAAATCAATATCGAGATAAAATAAAAATAGGTAAAATTTGCAGCGTAGCATAAGGCATAGATATACACTCATCTTCCTCATCTAACACTTAGACCTCGATACCACTGCTCTGTTTGTTATGCTTCCCACTTCTCTTAAACTCAGAGGCACTTTCTGAGGCAGAACCTAGCTCCAGCTTTCTGGGTCTCATGGCAACTTGGCAGCACAATGCTTCTAGGCTAGAATCCCAGCTTCCATGGATTCATGCAGTTTCAGCCACAAATATTTACCTTGCCTGGCTCCTGGGGCTAATTAAAGGGGCAGGGTTCCATTCCTCATGGCTTTCCCCTAAACTGCTTGCAGAGACAGAAGCAGCTGCAGGACAAGAACAGCCCCATAATTCATCTCTACATCCACACAGTGACTCCCTCACAAATGTCCTCTTCAAATTAGGAAAAGCATTCATGGCCATACCCTGCCCTTGTCACTCTCCTACTGGATCTGAAAATTACACCTCTCTATAATGATTTCTTCTAGAAGCTGAAGTTATCCTTAGTAGTATATCTGTTCTACAGCTGCCTCTGGAAGAGAGAATCTCAGGATCAAATGCTAACAGCGTATTATACCAGTTAGAACACAGTGTTTCATTGCCTATTTTTATTTTTATCATAAAAATGATATATGCTTACTATAAAAAATTCAAGAAGAAAAGGTGGGAATTGAAAAGTGACTTTTTCCTTCTCCCCTCCCTCAGTCCCTGTCACTGACCCGATGAATGCCCTTCCGCTGTTAATCTCCATCAATTTCCACCATTTCCTATGCATATACAAGCAAATGGAGAAGAATATATTAGCATTTAAATTGGTAACCCTATAGGCCTTTAAAGTGATTTTCATGATAACAAGTCCAGATCTGATAAAGCATGAACTGGAGTCACATCCTAGTTCTCTGGCAGGAAATGAAGGCTGGGCCCTTCTTGCAAAGTAGAATAGCTGGGTTAATCCTGGTTACGATTCAAAACAGGTTCAAGGACCCAAATTCAAGTTTCCAGGCCCAGGAAGAAATTAGAACATGAGGTGAGGTTACATCTCTGAAAACACTCAGAGCTTGAATAGAGGAGAAAAATAGATGGAGAAGATAATCAGTCTACTGACAGATGAATGGATAAATAAAATGTGTATACATACAATGGAATATTATTCAGCTTTTAAAAAGGAGGAAACCCTACCATTTGTGACAACATGGATAGACCTGGAAGACATTATGCTAAGTGAATAAGTCAGTCATAGCAGGACACATATCCCCCCATGATCCCACTTATATGAGATGGCTTGCATAGTTAAACTTACATAAGCAGAAGAAAGAGTGGAGGTTGCCAGGGGAAGAGGGCAGGGGGAAATGGGGAGATGTTCAATGGGTATAAAGTCACAGATGTAAAAATGAATAAGTTCTAGAGATCTGTTGTACAACACAATGCCTGTAGTTAACACTATGGTATTGTGCACTTAAAATTTTGCTAAGAGGGAAGATCTAGTTAAGTGTTCTTACAACAACAACAAAAGCAAAGGAACCTAAGGAAACCTGTAGAGGTGTTTTATAACCTTGATTGCAGTGATGGCATCATAAGTGAATGCACAGGTCCAAATTCATCAAATTGTATACAGGAATGTGTGGCTTCTTTTGGATATATCAGTTATACTGCAGTAAGGTTGTGAAAGTAAATAAATAAAATAAATGCCAGGCTCAGGTTAACAGGGAGAGAGTATGTTTTTGCCGTTACTGAGGAGAATTTGGGGGGAGATTTCCATTCCTAAATTATTCCCTGAAATGAGCAACCTACATTAATTAGACAAAATAATATTCAATATTCAGAATAATTTCGAGTTTTATGAAATAAATGTATACAAAATAAAGAAAATTCCATTCCCTCTTATTTGTATTTCCTTTTTTTTAATGTAAAGTAATATTAAATTTTACTAAATGATTTTTCTTGCCTCTATTAAGATAATTGCATGCTTTTTCTCTTATAATTTGTTAATGTGATAAATTATACTAATAGATTTTTCTAACCTTAAACCATCCTTGCTTTCCTGGGATAAACCCATTAGGTCATAGTGTATTTTTGGTTTTATTTTTTTGTCTCATTTTGCTTTTTGCTAAATTTTATTACAATTTATACCTTTATATTCAGTAATGAAGTTGGCTTACAATTTCCCCGATTATTTTTGTCTTATTTTGGATTCAAGTTTGTGCCAGTCTAATAAAATGAGTTTTGGGGTTCTTTTTATACTCTCTCTACATTCTGTGGAACAGTTCATAGAAGACTGGAACTATATACTTCTTAGAAAATTGGTAAGACTCACCTGTAAGAAACTATTTGTATCTTAATTAATAATTTGGGTAGATTTAATCAATGATTTAATATCTTTGAAGATTATAGGATTTAGGTCATTTATTTCTTCTTGAATCAGTTTTAATTGATTATAGTTTTCTAGAAAATTGACTATTTTGCATATTTCAGTTAATTGACATAAAGTTGTACATGATTGTTCCTTGTTACCTGTCTTAATTTCTGGTATATTTGTGATTATATTGCTTTCCAATTTCTCATTTCAATATTGTTTTGGATATCTTTCGTATGTAATGCCATGCTAAGATTGGCCATAGGGAAGCCCAGTTTTAAACATGTTGTGATAGCAAATGCTTACAATAGCTCAGAGTTTGAAGCAGGAATAGAAATAGAAATACCACTAGAACTACTCCCCTATAACTTCTATCTCTAATTCCTCCCAGTTGAGTGACATAGCCTCAAATGCATGCGTGTACATACACCTTAGAAATCTGTTCTTTTACGTAAATGCGAAGTTGTGGTGTTCTATTTTCTCTAATTGCTTGGCCCATTCAAAAGCAGAAGACAGTAAGATCTTTCTCCTGAAATACATCTTTAAGTATCCTCAGTTTTTCTAACAGTTACTCAAACACCCTAGATCCCAAGCCCTTTGTCAGCTCTCCCCTTCTAGTGATCCATCCCAGTGCGCCAGCATCTTAAACACAAGTAGGATGAGTCCAGTAGGATTGGACCTTTCCATTAGTGTTTCCTAAAATTCATTGATTTCTGTTCACTTCACTACACTATTGACTCATGTTAATTTTGTAGTCAACCAAACTTTTGGGTCTTTTTCGAATATGCTATTGAGGAATCTTTATTCCCAAGTAATATAAGAGAAGGACTTCATTATGTAACTTCCTAGTCTACAGACTTACAAAGAGAATTTGAAATATGTCTGGGCTGTAAGCAAGCATCCTCATAGGTGAGGACAGAGGAACAAGCAGGCAGTTCTGTACTCAGCAATCTAGAGGAAGAGATATTTCTGTATAAAGGAAGACATGTCAGCTGGGTCACACCACAGTCCAGTTGCCAAGAACAGGACAGGAAAAAGAGTTACCATTTACTGAGAACCTACTGGGTACCAAATCTATGTTAGGTGCTTTATATATGTTATCTCAGCGTTAGTCCTCATGACAACAGTAGATCAAAGTGTGGTGTGAATAAATAAAGATGCAAGTAAACAAATGCCAGGTAAAATAATCCCCATTTCATTTATGAGGAAACTGAGGCTCAGAGTACAATTTTCCCAAAATGATACAGCCAAAAGGCAATGGGACCTTATTAGACTCTAAAATTCATGTGATTTCTTCTGCAATGTGAACTGATGCAGTGTAGGCTGCAAGGGCTCTTGTGCAATGCTTAGGACTTTCCCCTACATCAACTCTCAGTTTGATCCTCATAATATCTTCATGGGATAGGCAGAGCAGCTGATACAATCTTTATTTTACAGGTAAAGATATCAGTGCTCAGACCATCAAGTGGTCTACCCAAGGTCACCCAGCTAGCCAATGAGGTTGCAGAGCAGACCTTGACCCCAGGCTCTGTGACAACAAGCACGGTGCAAACACCTCTCCAGGCAGCCTGTGTAGGGAAGGAGGACATCAGGGGATGGGGCAGGTGCTGATGACCAATGTGGAAGTGGGGAAGGGAAAAGCTCAAAACCCTAACCTTACCAAGAAACTGCAATGTTCTGTTATTATTTTTTAGTTATCTTGAGCCTTCAAGAGACACACAAAAAGAAAAGTCAGGCTGCTGACCAAGAAGCGGAGCAGCCTAGGACAGATAACATCTCCCACAGCAAGGGTGAGGCTGCCTTTGGCTAGCAATGACATGAGTGCAGCAGATTCTTGTGGAGAAAGAAGCTGTAAACCAGAGCCCAGAAAACCTATCAGCCTTTGTTTGATTTCTTCAGCAAAGCCAGAAGCTTTAAAAAAAAAAATGCACAAAATGAATCAAATGTGTTCATGTCACAATCCGTTGAAGACATGTAGATTTAACATCAGTCAAGTATCCATAGAACATTTGGTATTACCAGTTATTTAAACTCCACTTAAGTCAAGCACCAGCTTATTCAGGCCTGCAAAATAGAGGCTCTGCCTGTTAATTGGCAATTTGCTGGCTGATTACTGGTTCTCACATTGTCCCAATAAAGGCAAATCACCCCTCTGGGAGATTGTCTTTTTTCCGATGCCACCAATGCAGGTTTTTTGCCCCCTCTCAAGCCTGGCTGAGAAACTGTTCTGGAGAACAGGAAATTACCATGGGGAGTCTACAGGCCCTCAAGAAGCAAGTCAACATTCTTCACCTGTCAACAGGTGGTAGACATATGCTTTCACCATGGCACCAAGTAAGATCCTCAGAGTTTCATTTCTTCAACCCAGTTATTAAGAAATCTGGGAGCAGACACTGAGCTTTTCCAGGGCTTTCCAAGCCTGGTTGCGGCTCAAATTCACTTGTTGTGGTGGCACAAAAGCACCTTAAAAGAATATGCAGATGCCTGGACTCCTCCCAGAAAGGATTCTGCTACATAGAAATGTGTTAAACTACATTATGAGGATGCCATATCAGCATGTTAGCAAAATCCAGACTGTGGAATAAAGTGATGTAGATTCAGAGA
Organism: Phocoena sinus; assembly: GCF_008692025.1. Lineage (NCBI taxonomy): Eukaryota > Metazoa > Chordata > Mammalia > Artiodactyla > Phocoenidae > Phocoena > Phocoena sinus. The sequence goes on along the minus strand of NC_045772.1, from coordinate 27,584,179 downwards.
GTAAGAGACACTACCACCAATGTGATGTTTGAACTTAGTTGATTCCCATTTCAAACAAACACAAGGTGAAAACAACAAACGAAAACAAAAGAAAATTTGGGACATTTGGAAGACAATTGAAATTTTGAACACTGATTGGATATATGATTGCATCAAGGACTTATTGCTATTTCTGTTGATATGTAATGATAATATTGTGGTTGTTTTTTAAAAAGTTTACGGGCTTCCCTGGTGGCACAGTGGTTGAGAGTCTGCCTGACAAGGCAGGGGACATGGGTTCGTGCCCCAGTCCGGGAAGATCCCACATGCAGCGGAGTGGCTGGGCCCGTGAGCCATGGCCGCTGAGCCTGCACTTCCGGAGCCTGTGCTCCGCTAAGGGAGATGCCACAACAGTGAGAGGCCCGCATACTGCAAAAAAAAACAAACAAAAAAACAGTTTACATCTTGCAGAGAAATGCACTGCAATGTATTTGGATAAAATGATATGATGTCTAGAATTTGCTTCAAATAAGGGAGGACTGAGTAGAAACAGATGAAGCAACACTGGTCATTAGTTGATAATTAGTTGATAATTGCTGCAGCTGGGTGTGAGGTTCATGAGGGTAAGTGGAGTTCATTATGCTTTTTGGTCTACTTCAGTATATTTCTGAAATTTTCCATAGTAAAACTTTCATCTCCTAGGATTGTGAACTGTTCTATTTCTCTCCCCGCCCCCCGCTGCCATTTAACACAAGCATATACATGGACCACCGTGTTCCAATGTGAAGTCAATGTGTATTCCCCAGAGAAGAATAGGGAAGTGGGGGTAGGGCACTTTTCTGCTGTGCACAAATACAAGCTCCAGAGTTTCATATAAGATTTGTACTAGTTCTAGACTGAAGCACATAGAAGAGTTGTTGCTAACATCAGATCAGTCTGGTTACCTCTAAAACACTAAAAGACTAGTCCCCTCTCCTTCTAAACGACAGCAGTATGATTGTTTTCTTCATAAACTACCATGTCTGCAGGAGTACATGTGTGTGTGCTTGTGTGTGTATACCTAGGGCCGCCATGTACCTTAGTGCAGGCTGTGCACTGCACAAAGATATCACATCTAAGGGGGCACCCTTCACATCATCAACATTGTGGATTTACATTTTTATTATGACAACTGTCTTGCAAATGGCAATAACATGCTCTAACAAAATCAGTACATGTATGATAACTTCCCAACAGATGGAAGCAAAAATGTCTTAAGGTAGGACATTCGAAATGTCCTTTTCTAATAATGGACTAACTGTATGGGCTAGCAGTGGACTTGAACTGCTTGACTGCCTGACTTTAGCGACTTCCCTAAACCACTGGTGGTTAAGACTCCGGGCTTCCACTGCAGGGGGCATGGGTTCGATCCCTGGTCAAGGAACTAAGATACCGCATGCCTCATGGGCAAAAAAAAAAACCCAGAAAACAAAACAAAACCACTCACTGACTTTATAATCTTCACAAATTACTGAATAGCCCTGAGCCCAAGTTTCCTCATCTGTAAAATGGGATGATAATATTGAGAGCATTGTTCAAAGCATTAAATGTACGTGAAACAGTGCCGGGCACAGAGTGAGCCCTCAATAAGTGTTGGAGATCAGCTATTATCATATTACTCATACTTATTCTAATTTCGTGTGTGTAAATGTGTATATACATGTATGTTGTGTCATTTATAAGCTCAATGAATAAATTATTGCAATGGACCTCAAAAAGACTTTATCCACTATTTTAGTAACCCAGACTATTTTTTTAACTTTTTATTTTATATTGGAGTATAGTTGATTAACAATATTGTGTTAAGTTTCAGGTGTACAACAAAGTGATTCAGTTATACGTATACATGTATCTATTCTTCTTCAAATTCTTTTCCCAATTAGGTTGTTACAGAATATTGAGCAGAGTTCCCCCTGCTATACAGTAGGTCCTTGTTGGTTACCCATTTTAAATATGGCAGTGTTCACCTGTCAATCCCAAACTCCCTAACTATCCCTCCTCCCCCACCCTTCCCCCCTGGTAACCATAAGTTCCTTCTCTAAGTCTGTTTCTGTTTTGTAAATACGTTCATTTGTATCATTTTTTTTTTTAGATTCCACATACAGCGATATCATACAATATTTCTCTGTGTCTGACTTACTTCACTCAGTATGACAATCTCTAGGTCTATCCACGTAACCCGGGCTATTTTAAAAAGAGGACATTTTCCCAGACCATCAAGTTTTGAAAAATGCCATAAAGTTCAAGGTTCAGGTAAGCAGCCACAGTTTATAAGCCTCTCTGCACACAGGAGCTGTGTGCGTATGCTGATCAGGAGCTCTCGGAAGACAAATTCTGGGGTTTTTCCATCCTTCTAACTACTTGGCCAGTAAGCCTGTAATGGGAAAAGATCCAGTGGGAGTTGCCAGCCACAAAAGGGGTATTACCCCACAGGCAGAATAGAGTCAAACGCTTGAAGAGGTTCAAAGTCTATTTTTAAAAGGAAAGAACACAGAGTGTGCCTTTAACTTGGTGTTAAAAATAAACTCAGCTGCCTCCCTCCTCTACTCTCCCCACCTCCTCCCACTGTCCTCTCATACCCTGCACTGCCCCACGTGAAAGAGAGAGCTGGCCTTTGATTTCTTCTCAGGAGTTTTTCTTCTTCCCTTTTTTTTTTTTTTTTTAAAAAAAAAACTCTTAGCCAAACATGGGCTACTTGGTTTTCAGTTCAACAAAACAAGTTGCATTCTCTCTCCGAATTTCCTCAGAGACCCCGGGAAAGCAGGCTGGATTATAATTCCGAATTAACCCATGTCAGGGACTGAGGAAAAACTCCACGTGGAGATTAGCAAAATGGAGACCTACCAGCTTTCCCCCAAGCCTGGGAAGTGTCTGTGGGGGGGGGGGGGGCTAGGGGGGGATGATTTAGGCAAGAGGGCCTTTCATTGCACGCTGTTTAGTATTGGGGTTTAAGCACAGACCTTTCCTGAGGCATAGCTATCCACGCAAACAGGGCTTTGCTGAGTTGGTTTCAATAAATTCCATTTAACAGCCACAAAAATCCTATAGATAAGACGTGCCAGTCTTCTTCCATAAAACAGCTAATTAATATAGTAGAAAAGCTGCTGTCTAAGATGCTCAGTATCACTAATTATTAGAGAAATGCAAATCAAAACTACAATGAGGTATCACCTCACACTGGTCAGATGGCCATCATCAAAAAATCTAGAAACAATAAATGCTGGAGAGCGTGTGGAGAAAAGGGAACCCTCTTGCACTGTAGGTGGGAATGTAAATTGATACAACCACTATGGAGAACACTATGGAGTTTCCTTAAAAAACTACAAATAGAACTACCATATGACCCAGCAATCCCAATACTGGGCATATACCCTGAGAAAACCATAATTCAAAAAGATACATGCACCACAATGTTCACTGCAGCACTATTTACAATAGCCAGGACATGGAAGCAACCTAAATGCCCATTGACAGACGAATGGATAAAGAAGTTGTGGTACATATATATGATGGAATATTACTCAGCCATAAAAGGAAACAAAATTGAGTTATTTGTAGTGAAGAGGATGGACCTAGAGTCTGTCATACAGAGTGAAGTAAGTCAGAAAGAGAAAAACAAATACCGTATGCTAATGCATATATATGGAATCTTTAAAAAAAAAAAAAAAGGTACTGATGAACCTAGTGGCAGGGCAGGAATAAAGACGTAGACATAGAGAATGGACTTGAGGACACAGCGGGGAGGGGGAAGCTGGGATGAAGTGAGAGTAGCATGGACATATATACACTACCAAATGTAAAATAGATAGCTAGTGGGAAGCAGCCACATAGCACAGGGAGATCAGCTTGGTGCTTTGTGACCACCTAGATGGGTGGGATAGGGAGGGTGGGAGGGAGGCTCAAGAGGCAGGGGATATGGGGACATGTGTATGCATATGGCTGATTCATTTTGTTGTACAACAGAAACTAACACAGTATTGTGAAGCAATTATACTCCAATAAAGATCTATTTTAAAAAAAGGAAAGAAAAGCTGCCATCTAGAGTGAATAATCTTGATTTCTTATTGTCTGTAGATGGTAGAGGGATTACAGGACCCCAGCGGAGGCAAAGGTGTTGGAGAACACAGAGACACAGGTCTGGGCACTGTACTAATATGTCACTGGAGGGAAAAGGCTGAGAGATGAAGGGGTAGCTGTGACCTTGTTTGCCTAAAAAGATTTAGGGAAAAAAAGACAGCCCATAGTCAAGGGAAAAAGTAATAGAATTCATTTTAGGAAATAAAGTTCTAATCTCAGCTCAGCCTCCAACTTGAAGGGTTACCTCAGACAAGCCTCTCTACAGCTTCCATTTCAGAAAACGAGATCCCTTGCCTTCCTAGATCTGTTCTTTAATAGGAATATACAATTGTTAAATTATATATAATTGATAGGAATAAAATATGTACTAAGGATGTAATGTACAACATAATTAATATAATTCACACTGCTGTATGTTGTATGTGAAAGTTAAGAGAGTAAATCCTGAGTTCTCATCATGAGGAAAAATTTTTGTTTTCTTTTTCTCTTATTTTGTATCTAAATGAGATGATGAATGTTCACTAAACTTACTGAAGTAATCATTTTATGATCTACATAAGTTAAATCATTATGCTGTACACCTTAAGCTTGTACGGTGCTGTATGTCAATTATATCTCAATAAACCTGGAAGAAAAAAAATTTTTAAAAAGGAAAACCAAACGTATTATATCAGAGGACTTAAACAGTTTAAAAAATCTCAGTACAAATATGTCCTTATTTAAACATTGTTCAAATTTAATGAAGTGATTTTGATGCACGTCTAGAAAGTTAGAAGGGAAATTTTATCAGTGAAGGTGGCGTTTGAGCCCATTGTTTTCCATTTTTCACAAAAGAAAAGCACTCTAGTGCAACAGCATACCTGGGGCACTAACACCTAACGAAGTGTGCCGTAAAAACAGTAAGGGCAGGATCCTCAGCCTTTGGGGCACTACGGGCTCCTGAGAAGGGTCTTTTCTCCATGTGCTCAAGACATTATCCAAGACCCCTGTTTTCACCAGATGTCTATGCACCTGTTTTTCAAATATATGTAGATTGATTATAGTTAATCAAATATGATTAATAAATTACAAATTTATTAATTTTGTTTTATGTTTATGCATTAATAAGGTATAAACTCATTTTAAAACATTACCAAAATCAATCAGATTTTCAGTATATAATTCTTTCTCTCTTTCTTTCTTTTCTCTCTTTCTTTCTTTCTCTTTTTTTTTGCTAAGGCAGACCATTGCAGATTTATTTGTATTAATCTACTTGCTCAAATTATTCCCTTTTCCTTGATCTCTACTGTATACTATGCCTATATTTTACAAGAGCAAAAGCCAAAATATAACAAATGTAATAGGTAGGAATGAGTCTAACAAGCCAGTATTAAAACATCAGGACTGCCTTGCCTCTGGTACCTCTCATTTCAGCAAACACTACTTCTTCAGTCACCTACTACCATTTCTGATGACTTGATTATTTTTGAAATGAGTATCTGATTTTTTTTATCATTTGTTTGTATATATTTTTGAGACATAATTGATATATAACATTATATTCATTTTAGGTGTACAACATAATAATATTTATATATATTGCAAAATGATCACCCAAATAAGTCTAGTTAACATCCATCACCACACACCATTACAAATTTATTTTTCTTGTGATGAGACTTTTAAGATCTACCCTCTTAGCCACTTTCAAATATACAGTACAGGATTGTTAACGATAGTCACCATGCTGTATATTACATCCCTAGGGATTATTTATCTTATGACTGGAAATGTGTACCTTTTGACTCCCCTTCACACATTTTTACCCACCTCCCACCGCCTGCCTCAGGCAAACACTCAACATATATTTCTTCATCAACCAGTTCTAAAATTACAAATTCTCTCAGCTAGAAACCACAGACTTTGATATTTAGCTCTTTGCCTTAAAAAGGCCTCTGCTAAATTCATTCATTCCAGAAAGTAATGGGACATTGATGCATGTCAGTAATTTAAAGTGCTCCGCTTAAACAAAGAGAGGAATCAAGTCTATGATAAAAACGTTTGAGTCAGTAGCCTTGTATTTGTACACATTGTGTCTGGAGGGACTAGGTGTGGCTTACAAAGATGCACACAATCCAGCAAGATATAAGCCATTAAATCGAAGTGCAGGAAAAGAAGACAAAGAAAATGGGATAGAGAATGAATCCCAGTGGCGAGGTTAGGAAATCCCATAGACTGCCAAGCGCTGAACGGCCAGTTTTGGCTCTGCCCTTTGCAAGCAGCCAAAGGAAAAAGGGAACCATTATCAAGTATGTAATTGATATTATTTGTTAGATGAACACACATCGGCATCTCACAAGAAGCCCAACTCTTTTCAACTGGCAAGATGAGAGAAACTGAAGAAAGGGCAGCATCCCCAAAGCATACTTGTTGCCAACAAATCAAAAAATCAGGCCTATGTCCTCATGCCAAAACTCAATTACGAGATTGACCTGGCACAGCTTCTTCGACACTTGGTGAAAATTATCTTTGCTGTCTTCTTTATGTGGGGAAACAGGCAAAGAGTGATTGCTTCCGCTTCATACACCAACTCAATTACTGAGATAAAAACGGAAATAATGTCCTAGCAAGATGCAGCTCTCAGTCCCACCTTACATCTGGATGGGCAGTTCATAGACATTGATCTTTACATACCCTCAAGAACTTCCTAATGGTGACCTTTGACCCCATTTCATTTTCTCTTACATCTTCCTGCTGCAATCTTCTCCACTCTGACTCAGCTTTGGTCATCCTGAGCACTCAGCAAGGTAGAAAATGGATGGGAAGGGTCAGGAGAAGACATCACAAAGCCGGATGAAATGGCAGAGCTGGGATACCCAGAGATGCAACATGGAGATGGCCTAGAATCAGTCCCTGAAGAGAGGCTGTGCTACAGCTCATGACTGAACACCTTGCTGCTCTGCTGACCAAGAAGTCCCGAGACAGGTCTGGGAACATTTGCTTTTCCTGGGCACCAGCAAATCACCAGGCCATTTCAACTCATGAAGTGAGTACCTTCCTGGCACTAGGCAAAAGCTAGTGATGGGAAATGAAAGGCAAAAAGGCACAGACCATGTGCCGTAATAACTGCAGTTTAGGTGGGAGAGTCTGTTACACGAGAATTTCAATATAGCAGTTAAACACCCTGACTCTAGATCCGATTCTTGAACCCTACTCCCACTTATGCTATATCACCTTAGACAATCAAACTCCTGGGGCTTTAGTTTTATCCTCCATAAGATGGAGCTAGCAACTACATTACAGAGAAAGAGCTTAGAGCAGTAGCGGGCATGGTTTCCATCACGAGACCACTGCCTCCTCCTGAAATCCTTGTCCCTGAAATGGTGAACAAGATGGACCGCATTTATGATATTGCAGGCATAATTACTGTTCAAAGTATCTGACATATTTTAACTCATATTTTAATCTTTTTCACAGAGGGCACTACTATTATCGGCATTTTGTATATCTGAGGCAAAGAATGATTCAGTGCTTTGCCTAAAGTTCTCAGAGAGGCAATACATAACAGTTGTTAAGGGTATACATTCCGGGGACAAACTACCTGCACTCTGCTACTTAGAAGCTGTGTGACCTTGGGCTAACTACTTAACTTCTCTGGGTCTGTCTTCTGCCTGTTTACTCTCAATTTATTCCCCATCTTTCCCAACACTTCTGAGAACTACTTTTCCCAAGCTCCCTTGCTAATGAGGGTCTGGTTAGTTTAGCCAATGGGAAGCACTGGGGGAGCTTAATGGGTAGGAGGGGGGACTGTCAGTTTGTTCCCTGCCCTCTCTGTTTGGGGTGGCAGCTCTGGCAGGGGCTGCATCTTCTCCCGGGTTCCAGTTGCCGTTAGGCTGCCCCAGGCCCTCAGCTCTGGTGACATCACCTTCTTCCCCTGTCCCTTTAACCTGCAGGAGCAGCTTCTTCCTGTTGATGATTTCTCAGTTGCTTTGCCATCTACTATCTGCCTTTTCTGCTCTTGCAATAATTCCCTTGTAGTCAGAGCCCTGTATCAAGTTTCCGCTGGGGAACTACTTGAGCAACATCAGCTTTTCTGACTGGACTATGACTGATACACTTTGTGCTTCAACTTCCTTGTCTGCCAGAAGGAAATTATAATTGCACCTCAGGGGGTTGTTGTGGAATTAAATGAGTGAATGCATTTAAAATGCTCGAACAGAGCCTGGCACACAGTAAGTGGCAACTGTGCTGGGACACACAGCCAAGGCACCAAAATCCCTTTCTAGGATCTTAAGGAGGAGATCCTGAGGCTTTAAAGGATGAGTAGGAGTAAACCAGCTAAAGAGAAGGGATCAGACAGCTCAGCGGCCAAGAGGTGAAAGAGAGCAGATGTCCTTCCAAGAGCCAGAAAAGGGAAGAGGTTCAGAAAGACTGGATCACGTGGATAATACAAGGTGAGGGGAGGGAGTGTGGGAAGAAGGATGAGGGTGGAGAGATCAGAGATCAGAGATCAGAGCCCAGAGCAGGCCTTTTACGGCATGTTGAGGAGCGCTAAGTTAATTAAACACGGAGCCCATTAGACTGAGGTGGCTCTAATGTCGGCTGGTCTACACAAGCAAACCAAAACCTAAGACTGCTAATGCCTCAAGGCTAAGAAATCAAAACCTAAGGACAACCAATCACAAACAGCCAATAAGGCTTTAAGCTGTAGCCAATGCGATAATTTCCTTTCTTTGCTTCCACACCTTCTCTATAGGTCTTTCCCCTGGTTCCTGTCCATAGAGCGTTCCTAGCCACTTCTGGTTTGGCACTGCCCTATCCACATCGATTTTTTTCTCAAATAAACTCTAAAAATGTTTACTATGCCTCAGTTTATCCTTTAACAGGAGTTCAGATTTTGACCTGAGGACAGTAGGAAACCATTGGAGCATTTTAATTAGCAGAGTGGCACAACTGAATTTATGTTTTAGAGATTTCTTTTGTTGTAATACGGGAAGTATACGGGGTGGGAAGGAGAAAAGAGAGAAAGACGGAAAGAGCCATTAGGTCATTGCATGTGTCCAGGAAAGAGGCAATAGCTTGGACTAGGGTGGTGACAGTGAAAACAGAAAGAAATAGAAATTTATTCCAGAGGCAAAAATGATAGGCTTGGCATTGCATTAGATATGGGAGGCAAGCAAGAAGGAGGCTTCAAAAATGATGCCCAGGTTTCTGACCGGGGTAAATGTACAACAGCAAGCAGCACAGCAGAGCTGTTTAAAGTGTAGGCTCTGGGGACTTCCCTGGCACTCCAGTGGTTAAGGCTCTGTACCCCCACTGCAGGGGGCACGGGTTCTATCCCTGACCGGGGAACTAAGATCCCGCATGCTGCGCGGCCAAAACAAAACAAACCAAAAAAAAAGTATGGGCTCTGTCTACACAGCCTACCTTCAAACCCCAGCTCTACCCATGATGAACTCCTGAACCTGGGGCAAGGCACTGAACACTTTTTGCCTCTGAAGTGTGAAATGGCAACAATAACTGTACTTTCTGTATCGGGCTCTTGAAAAGGTGAAATGAGGTAAAGCATGTTAAATGCTTGGAACCGAGCCTGGAATACCATGAGCAGAGTCAATCTTGGTCACTATCCCAGCAACAAGGATCTCAGGAGAAGACACACTCCCACTGGGTGGGAGCATTGTGAATTCAGATCAAACATGCTGAGTTTGAGACATCTATGGAAGCAGAGAAAGAGGTCTGGGCTAGAGAGATGTAGATTTCATTTTAGAGCCATCATGAATAGAGATGACAACGGGAGCTATGGGAACGGATGAGCTTGTCCAGGGAGGGTAGGTAAAGTGAGGACAGATAAAAGTCATAGGGCAAACCCAGGGGATGTCAACATTGAAGTCAGCATTTTCAGGAAGAGATGCCAAGGAAGAAAGCAGAAAAAAGCAGAGAAGTCAGAGGGGAGCCTGTAGTGGCCAGTTGTGAGGGGAAAACAAAGACACTGTAAGAATAGCAGGAGCTGGACTGAGAGTTATTGATGTAACTTGAGATCTCCCCTTATCATCCTCTCCAGCCATGGGCCTTGTGACATGGCAGCAAGAAGCTTGTCTCAGGTGATGTGTAAAAGAGCAAACACCAGACATCCATGTTTGATCCTCTGTGCTGATCCAGAAACACCTGGCGCTCACTCGGTGACTGGGAATGGCAAAGCCCAATTTTTCTGGCCTCTCCACTGAACCCCTGATCTTTTCCTTCATGTGACAAACTAGATAGTGGATATTCCTTCTGGGTTCAGACAGCTGCCATCATTGAGAACAAACATGAGTCTGACTCTCTTCTTCCGCACAGAAGACCATTTGTAGATTCCACATCTCCTTTCTAAGGTCCAAAAAACCTTTTAAGTAATTGTGATCTCAATTTTTTCTTTTTTGTTAGGAGCATGATTCAAGAAGTTTGTTCCATGTGCTGTATTTATTAGAATCCCAAGGCCCGGCCCAAGGCCTCATTCCCAGGATTCTGATGGCAATGCCAGCATTCTATTGGCCGGAGGGAGCTCTTTGCTAGAGGACACTGAGAGGATTACTCTGATTCAATGCAGAAATGTTGGGAAACTGCTTTATATTCTGTCTAGCACAAGCAAGGAGTTGTTATTTTTATAATAATCATCAGAGCCTTCTACTACATAGTTTTGGGAAGTGGTAATAAAAGCAGAATACTTCTCTCTTAAATTCAACTACCCCCAAACTTTCATTTCAACTACCCCCAAACTTTCATTAATACCCAATTAATTTTAGCAAAGTTCAGTGTTAAGCTCTCTGTAGCACTTTGGCATGGTAGTACCTGTGCATTTGGAATGACACAGTAATCTCTTACTCTAGGAAAAAAAATTACCCTGGCAACGTGATCCTTTTAGCTTAAGATGAACTGGTTCCATTTCTCATTCCTCCATTCTCAAGGTTAATTGGGTTGCTAAACTCCCACAAACTAAAAAGAAAGTGCTAAACAGTGTCCAGACCAGCCTGGAAGGGACATGGATTAAAATCAGAATTGAGGCTGACCAGTCTGATATCAAATGTGACCCCACTTGTCAACATGTGACCAATGAAAAGGGGGCACACGTGTTTTTAAATTAATCTCCACCAAAAACAAGACATATGAGCATAATGACTGTATTATATAGCAAAAACATAAATGGCAATCCACTCTCGTAAAATATTTGTGTTGAAATTAGGAAATGGTAGCACATTCAAACACAAGAGCTAATGGAAGCCCTGAATATAGATTACATTCCATCTGGCTGTCAAGAGCCTGCCTCCACACATTAACCACAGGGCCAAGCAGAGAAGGAAACTAGCTTTTAATGGGGAGGAGGAAGGGTAAGCTGTGACAAAGTGAGAGAGTGGCATGGACATATATATACTACCAAACGTAAAATAGATAGCTAGTGGGAAGCAGCCGCATAGCACAGGGAGATCAGCTCGGTGCTTTGTGACCACCTAGAGGGGTGGGATAGGGAGGGTGGGAGGGAGGGAGACACAAGAGGGAAGAGATATGGGAACATATGTATATGTATAACTGATTCACTTTGTTATAAAGCAGAAACTAACACACCATTGTAAAACAATTATACTCCAATAAAGATGTTAAAAATAAATAAATTAATTAATTAATTAAAATGCAAAAGAGAAAGAGATTTTATCTGAAAATATCAAGTCATAGGATGTGAAGAGTCATCAGTTTCATGGACTGTTTATGAGTCAGATGTTAATTGTGATGCTGTCTTCAAACACATAGAGAGAAAAGAGAGATTTTTCTCCCTTTAAACTTGAAAGAGGTGGTTGAGGCAGGTAGCTCACCGCTGGTAAGTGGCATTTGGTTGTTTAAAATAATTTTGATGACCTGGCTTTGACATTCCCTGCATTTGCACAATAAACAGATCTGCTGTTTCTATCCCTCCATTTTAAATGCTAGCCCCATGGGACCATGTCACCATAGCATTTTGCAAGAGCTATGTTTTGCACTAACTGAACAACAAGTCTATGTTTACAAAACGAAATTAGTTTTTCCAGTTTCAGCTTTGCTTATTAACAAAGTAAAGCAGATATTTCTCAAGCCAATATGTCCCCTTTGTTTATGGCTGGAGATCTTGATCCAAGTGAAAAAACAAAATCTACTGATGAGTACAGAAAATCACCACCATGCAGAAATATCTCTTTACAAAAATCCTGTGGCACACAACCATCTACTCATAGAAAGTCAGCAATGGCTATTTGCAGTCAATCCAATTCCTCTACTTAGGAGATTTTTGTGACATAAATAGATCAGAGAGTCTTGCAAAATGTGTATTTATCGTTGACCCTTTATGTTTTTCAGAATTTGTTTGGAATATTGAGGAATGCTATCCTGAGTGTGTTGGTTTCTTTCTGTGCAAACTCTGATGAAAAACAGGGACCATGAATAGGAGGAAAAAGTTTAGTCCAGGCCCTCGGTTGATATGGAAGAGCACCTCTGGGCTAGGGCCAGGAGTGCTTTAGTTCTCCTTGTGGGAATATCTAGAGAAGCTCTAACTCCCCAATATTAATCAGATCTGCAGACCCCCTTGCTTAAAACCCTCCAGTGACTCTTACTCTTAAATAAAACTCCTTACCCTGGCCATCAAAACCGTACACAATCTGGCCCCTGCTCAGACCTTACCAGTCCTGTTAGGGGCTGAATTGTGTCCCTCTAAAATGTACATGTTGACATCCTAACCCCAATACCTCAGAATGTGGCTGTATTTGGAGATAGGGTATTGAAAGAAGTAATTAAGGTAAAATAAGGTGATATGAGTGGGCCCTAATCCAATATGATGGGTGTCCTTATGATAAGAAGAGATTAAAACACAGACATGCACAGAGGAAGGCCATGTGAAGACACAGGGAAAGCTGGCCATCTAAAAGGCAATAAGAGAGGCCCAAGAAGAAATCAACCCTGCTCACACCTTGATCTTGGACTTCCAACTTCCAGAAACATGAGAAAATAAATTCTGTTTTTTAAGCCACCCAGGCTGTGGTTCTTTGTTACAGCAGCCCTAACATACAACCTCACTCATTCTCCACTTCCACTCTGAGGTCCAGCCATCCTTGCCTTCTTCCTGTTTCTTTCAACTGCCTGACTGGTTCCCACTGTAGGTCCTTTGCACCAGCTGTGCCTGCCAACTGATCTTTGCATGGCTGCTCCTTCTTGTTTTTCAGGTCTTAACCTAAATATCACATCCTCAAAGACTAGATAATCTAGAGTAGATCCTCTGATCCCCATTCGCTATCTCTTCACCCTTTTAAAAGTTGCCATCATAGCACTTATTACCACCTGCTTTTCTTGTTAACTTATGTACTTTCTTACCCTTTGTGTCCCCCAGTGAGCTCCCTGAGGACAGACATAAGATGTTTATCTTGTTCACTATGTAGCCCAAGTCTTAGAACAGAGCCCAACACTTGGTAGGGGACTCAGGAAATATTTATTGAATGAAAAACATTTAAATGAATGAATAGCAACTGAAAAACTTTTTTTATTTAAAATTTAAAATCAGTTAATTAGCATGAAATGACTGCCATAAGGTAAAGATAATTAGACTTGTTGAATAAAGAAAATTGGACTGAACTGAATTGAATTAAGCAAATGGAAAACAACCAACTTATAGAATTCAATTTTTAAAATTTTATTCTGTGATCTAGTCTTGATCATGAAGTCTCTATTTCTCAAAAATAAATCAAAGGGGGATACATACGGTCTATTAAAAGAGAAGACTTTCTGGAGATGGTTCCATCTGAAGAGGAAAATTAGGAGAAAGGGTACTAGGGAGATTACTATCCACTGTGTTCCCTTTTGTACTGCTCAAAACTTTTGCCAGTGCACCCATAACATTTAGAAAGAATTTTCACAAGAGATAAAGCAAAGAATTGCACAATTACTTGCCTTGAGGATGTAGATGAAACTCTGACCATTTCCTCATCTGCCCCAAATACACCATCATTCCTACTTCTGCCCCTTTGTTCCTGTTGATAATGCTGGGAAGACATTGTCTTCTTCCCTCATCTCTTCTACAAGTTTTCCTGTCAAGTCCACAATCTCTTGTGTAGGTGGACTGCTTTGAATTATAATTGTTTACTTAACATATCTGTCTTAACTTGAGCTTCGTGAAGGTAGAGACTTGGTCCTACTCATGTTAGTAATCACATGACATTTAGCCCATGAAAGGGCTCCATAGATACTTGTTGACTGCATAAATATGTAGAGTACAGCTCTCCCCTAAAGGTCCCAGCTGACCTATCCAATTCTTCATTCCTTTCCTGACCTCCTCTTAATTCTTATTATCTGCTCTTTCAGTTCTAGCACTTGATACCCTACAGCATATCAAGAAGGTGAAGGACAGCACTCGGCTCAATGAACATTTGACCAGGGGCCCAAGTAGAGAAGCATTCTACTTACCTGATTTAATCTAAAAGAAGAAAAATGAAGAAGTAGTAGAGCCCCATTGAGGCCTTTTATTTTTTTTAATTGAGATATAATTCACATACCACTAAATTCACCCTTTTAGTGTACAATTTAGTGGGTTTTAATATCATCATTAGGATGTGCAACCATCACCACTATCTAACTCCAGAATATCTTCATCACCCCAAAGAGAAAGCTCATACCCATTAGTCACTCTCCATTTCTCCTCTCCCACCAGGCTCTGGCAGCCACTAATCTACTTACTGTCTCCGTGGATTTGCCTATTCTGGACATTTAATATAAATAGAAGCATGCAGGCCTCTGTTTCTGGCTTCTTTCACTTAGCATAATGTTTATAAGGTTCATCCATGTTGTAGCATGCATCAGTACATCATTCCTTTTTATGGCTGAATAATATTCCATTGTATGGATATAATATTTAGTTTATCTCATCCTCAGTTGATGGACATTTACATTGTTTCCACTTTTGGGCTATTATGAGTAATGTTGCTATGAACATTCATGTACAGGTGTTTGTATGAACCTACTTTTTCAATTATCCTGGATATGTATCTAGGAGTGGCGTATTCTGGGTCATAAACACACATAATAACTTTGTGTTTAACTTACCGAGGAATCAACAAACTTTTTCACAGCAGTTGCACCATTTTACATTCCTACCAGCAATAGATGAGGGCAAGGCATTTTTAAAAGAGATTAGATAATCACAGATGAAGAATTTGTACTTTAAAGACCACCCAAGGTCAAAAGAGAGAGAAAAGGGATTTTTTTTTTAGGGAGGAAGATGTTTTATTAGGGGAATGAATGGCTCACAAAGTCCTGCTGACTCATTTTCAGTCAACTTTACCATGGCCTTGCTTAATTCACATTTAGATCATGTGTTCAATCTTAACACAAATAGCCTGGGTGTCTAGGGCATTTTTCCCAAGCAGTATGAGCACCTTTGAGACATCCTTTAATATGTGTAGTTTAGTTTCCTCTTCAGTAGGGAGGAATAGGTCTTCCTCTGCCCACTTAGCTTTATTTCTGGACATAAACTTTTCAAAAAACAGGACGTTCAGCTTTACTTTAAACCACCAAGCTGCCTGAATGGATTTCATCCATTATTTCAGAGTTTTTATTTTAAACTTTAGGCTAAGCTTGAAGAGAAAGCAACCTAGATGGGTAATAAAAAGGATTCTGAATCTATGGGTATATGCATGCAACTTATGATGAAATACCAACAAATAGAAGAAATATATTTACAGATGAAAGTGAATCTACCTACATTTATTTCACTAAAATTGATTTTTTCCCCTCATCATAGATTTCTCAATTCACGCCACTCAGCTTCCCCAAAAGAATCAGCACAAGGCCACAAACTCAAAAGGACTCCTTCTCTGTTCATTAAATGCCTGCCCTGACTCCACGTCCACGCCCTCAATAAACAGACAAGGCCTTGCCCCATACCCTAAGAGGCAATCTTCCGAGGCCTTGACCTCAGAGAGCCTGTTTCAAAAGAGAGGCCATTCTATCTGCCCAACTATTCTCTGGTCACACAGGCTTCTCCAGAGACAGGCAGTGGCAGTGGCTAAGCTGATCTGGGCAGGCGCGACTGTAGAGAGGGCAAGAGAGATTGAGAAGGAAGGGAGAGCTCCCTTGAGCTAGGATATGAGGTAGCAGATGAGGCAGGCTGTCGATCAGCTGTCACTCAGCAGCATGACCAGCGGTGCTCTCCTTTCTGAGGCCGTGGGGGAAGTGCTCTGAGTTGTGTTCTAGGATAGCTCCCTTGAGGTGTACCAGCAGAGGCGGGGACATCCTGTGATGAGCTCTGACACGCAAAGGGAAAGGAGAACTGTAGACACTACAAGGGAAGTCTGATTCCTGACCCTCCTCCTCATCACATATCTAAGCCTCCATTTCTCCAGCTCAAGAGTGTAAGTGAGGCAATGCAACAGTCTATCTGAGAGAATGCATATAAGAAGGTTGCTACTAACTGGATAAAAAACTAACTCAAAATTAGTGGTTCTCCAACTCCAGTGTGTATCAGTGTCATCTGGAGAGCTTGTTAAAACACAAATTACTTGGCTTCACTCCAAGGTTCCATTCGTCGGGTCAGGGTAGGGCCTGAGAATTTGCATTTCTAACAACTTCCCAGGCAGGGCATGCTGATTCAGCTGGTCAAGGACCACACTTTGAGAACCACTGTGAAAGCACAAGAAAAATATCAGCTAGAGTTATAATGGGCAATCACGAGGAATGCCCAGACTGAGCAGTAAAAAGAAACAATTCTGTCCAGAATAAGCAAGAAAATAATAAAACATATACAAATAATAGAACATGTAATGCTTGAGTTGCCAGAAGCAAAGTGATCTGGTCTTTAGAGTCAGAAAGAGCAGGGATTAATCAAAAAGACATTTTTGATCAACCCCTGTCCTCCAACCTAAAGGAAGAGACAAAGTCCACCATCTCCTTGATAAGCCCTTGGCCTTGTAGCCTCGGCTTTCTCTCTTCACAGATGAGGAATCCCATTCCCTAATTCACAAACAGCAAGGAGAAGAGGAGAACTGAGGGAAATGCCCACCACAACCTGCCTGATCACTGTCTCTAGTAATAGTGCCGTCCATGGGTTTAAGACTTTATGGTTTTAAAAAGCTTTAAATTTCCAGAGAATTCCCTGGCAAGCCAGTGGTTAAGACTTTGCACTTTCACAGCTGAGAACGTAGGTTCAGTCCCTGGTTGGGGAACTAAGATCCCACAAGCCACACGGTGTGGCCAAATAAATAAATAAATTTTAAAAGTAAAAAAAAACCTTTCCAGTGATCAAGACAGTGTAGTATTGAAAGAACAGACAAATAGATCAATGGAACAGAATAGAGAGCCCAGAAATAGGCCCATATAAATATAGTCAACTAAAATGATCTTTGAAAAAGTAGCAAAGTCAATTCCATAGAGAAAGGGCAGTATTTTCAACAAACGGTGGTGGAACAACTAGACATCCACATGCAAAAGAGAAAGGAAGGGAGGAAGGAAGAAAAGATGAAGGAAGGGAAGGAGGGAGGGAGGGAGGGAGGAAGGGAGGGAGGAAAGAAATGAATATGAACAAAGACCTTGCACCTTTCACAAAAATTAACTCAAAATAGATCATAGACCTAAATGGAAAACCCCAAACTATAAAACTTTTAGAAGATAACATAGGAGAAAAATCTAGATGACTTTGTGTTTTTTAGATACAACACCAAAAACATGATCCATGAATGAAAGAATCAATAAGTTGGACCTCATTAAAATTTAAAACTTCTGCTCTGTGAAAGACATTGTTAAAAGAATGAAAAGACAAGTCACACACTGGGAGAAAATATTTGCAAAACTGATATCCAAATATACAAAGAACTCATAAAAAGACTGGTACCCAAATATACAAAGAACACATAAAACTCAACAATAAGAAAATGAATAAACCGAATTTAAAGATGGGCAAAAGACCTGAACAGACACATCTGCAAGAAAACATACAGATGGCAAATAAGCATATGAAAACATGATCAATATCATATGTCATTAGGAAGTTGCAAATTAAAATAAGATACTACTACACATCTATTAGAATGGCTAAAATCCAAAACACTGACAACACCAAATGCTGACAAGGATATGCAGCAACAGGAATTCTCATCATTGCTGCTGGGAATGCAAAACGGCACAGCCTCTTTGGAAGACAGTTCAGCAGTTTCTCACAGAGCTAAACATAGGGTTATCATACAACCCAGCAACTGCAATCCTAGGTATTTGCCCAAATGAGCTGAAAAGTCTACATCCACATAAAAACCTGCATGTGAATGTTTATAGTGGCTTTGTTCATAGTTACCAAAACTTGGAAGCAACCAGGATGTCCTTCAACAGGTGAATGCGTAAACAGACAGTGGTACATTCAGACAATGCAATATTACCCAGTGATTTTAAAAAAAGAAAGAAATGAGATTTCAAGCCACAATAAAACATGGAGAAACCTTAAAAGTATCACTGTTAGGTGAAAGAAACCAATCTGAAAAGGCTATATAATATATGATTCCAATTATATGACCTTCTGGAAAAGGCAAAACTAAAGAGGCAGTAAAACGATCAGTGGCTGCCAGGAATTCAAGGGGAGGGGGAAGGGATGAATAGGTGAAACTCAGGGCATTTTAAGGGCAGTGAAATTATTCTGTATGATACTGTAATGGTAGATATATGACATTATGCATTTGTCAAAATCCATAGAGCTGTACAACACAAAGAGTGAGCCATAATATAAAGTATGGACTAGTTGATAATAATGTATCAATATTGGTTCATCAACTGCAACAAATGTGCCATACTACTACTGGATATGAATAATAGAGGGAACTGTGGGCAGGGGTTGGGGGTGGGTAGTATTTGGGAGCTCTCTGTACTTTCTGAGCAATTTCCCTGTAAACCTAAAAATGCTCTAAAAAAATAGTCTTTTTACAAAAGCTTTCCCGTATATTTCATATAATCTTCAGACCAACTCTATTTGGTGGAGTAAATGTGATTATCTTCCTATTTGAGATGAGAAAACTGATGTACCGTTATTCACACACAGTTTGTTGCAAACTAAGATTGAACATTTGATCTCCTGATTCCAGTCTCTGGATCCTTTCCGTTGCACTGCACTCTCTCTCCCATGTGTGCTATGCTGGGACAACCCACACGTTCCCACATCCTCCTGTTACTTCTTATAGATGCTACCAAGGCCAAAGAGAACCCAAGATAGGCAGGAAAGAGGAACGGGGGTGTGGACAGAGATGAGGGCACAAACGCTTTCATTGGGGGCGACTCCATGATTCCCCTGGGTCCCCTGAGCACCTGACACCCATTCACCAACCTAAAAAGTGAGGCTTTGGGGATGAGTCAAGGGAAAAGGCATTATATCTCTAACTTGCAGTGGTTTTTATGTCCCAAAATTATTCAGATTTTCCTAATAGCATATTTCCAAAACTTCAGCCCTTCACATCCTATCTTCACAAATTTTGCCGTGCCTGCCTATCACTTACGCTATTTTTATTGGATATTTCCTTTGCAGAGACATTTTTATTTAGGTTCGTCCTAAACAGAGCCAACTTATAAAATCAAAAGTGTTCATCTTTGTACCACTTCACACCTCCTTGAGTGCCCAGGGGCATCTGTAACACACTTCAAGAACTGCTGCCCTAGGGAAATTCACCCCAAAACTCAGAGAACATTAGGTGGAAACCAGGGACCTTGCTTCCCTCTGTATTCCTAGCAGCCAGCAAGTCTCTGGAAGATAGTGGGTGCTCAGAAAAACATTTGTTGACTAAATGAATGAATGGTTAAGAACTACTTCGTTGCCCAATTTTCCAGCAGCTGTTAACAAATCTAACTTCCTAGTTGCAGCCCTAATCAACAACCTCCCATTGTCCCCCTGAGATCTTGGCACTCCAGACCCTACCCCAGCCACCGTCAGTTGCTGTTGGTCAGTGTGGATCATTCCAGCTAGGGCAACACACAGCTACTCCCAGCCCCACACATTCCAGGGTCCCGTCTGCCTCAATGGTTCTGACCCACTGTCAGACCCACTGTGCCCTGAGTGTCCAGGGAAAAGGTGCCTCTCCTGAGAAGCCTTCCCCAACCCCCCTGGTTGAACTCTCTCCTTTTTGCACTCGTAACAAGAACTCTATTGCTCTCATTATTCTCTATCATAATCATCCATTTTCAAGAGTAAACTGTGTGTGGGCAGGAACCACATCTTTCTTGTTGGCCCTGTGCCTGGTTCCAATAGTGCCCAATAGGTGCTTCTGAAGTTAATACTGCTTGGGTTTGCCTTCTCCGTACATGGGCGCTCCTGTGTTTGATTCATCCTCAGGTTCCTAGCGCTTACCACGTGCCTGGTACATAGTAGACCCTTAATTAACCTCATGGAAGGAAGGGAAGGAGGGAGAGAAGGAAGGAGGGAGGGAGGGAGGGAATTTAAACTGAAAGATACAATATATAATTCCATTAGTCTGATGGCTGGAATACTGGCGAGAAAAGTCAGCTATGAACTGGGTGCTACCTCCAGCCATGCCTGGTCATAGCCAGAAAGAAACAAATAATAATTGAGTGACTACTAGGAACCAAGTATCATATTAGGTACTTTCCATAGTTTATCTCATTACTTCTCAACTCTGTACCAAAGGTACTATTATTCACAATTTACAAACACTGAAAAGTACTTTGTTTCCAGTAGTGAAGCATAATTTTTCTATGTTACTTCTATACAATCTGGGGCTGGAGCCTCACTCTCCTCCCAAAGAGAGCGGAGCCCAAGGAAAACTCTCCTCTCCGTTCTCTCTGTCTGAAGGCAGTGACCTTGAACTCAACCACCCTCCTCCCTTCCAGATGTCAGAGGGAGAAGCCTCACATGGCAGAAGGTGCTCTGGGACCCATCCCTTCTCTTCCATTTCTTTCCCCTCCTTGCAAGGCGTGCTAAAAATTTGCACTGACAACAAAGTGAATTTGACTGTGAAGTTTATGCAGACCCTGCTGACAAGTTCATGGAAACCTGCACAAATTGCTTAATGTGATTCATGCCACTAAGACGTACAGCACATCCTGTGTTGAAAGTGATACTTTTCCACTGATGGTAACCTCTCCTTTGACCTTGGAGCTCAACAAACTGCTAAAATCAGGTGACATTTATATGTGGAACATGTGACACATTATGCCCCTTTGCTTGGTGACCCATACAAGTAACAAATGGCAGCCAGACTAGAAATAAACATTAAATTGTTACATAAATTCCACTTAAAGAAGGATGACTTGGGGAAGCACTCAGCCAGAAAGAATTCTCCCAAGATTTGTTTGCTCTGAAATAGAAGAGAAGAGCACATTATCTCTGGTTTGAAATGACATCTGATGAAATTTCATGGAAGGTGAGGAAACATCATCCTCTGAGCAATGGTTCTGATCCATTTTAGTACTTCCCCTTCTCTCCTGCCACTTTCCCATCTTACCCACTAAAGAACTTCTCATATGAGAGGCTAAGAAAACCAGCCAATGTCTAGTTGAAATTGAGTGCTAGAAACTTATGGGGAGAAATCCAGAATTAAGCTAAGCATTTGCCTCCAGAAAATTAATTGGGACCAACTCTGAGCATAGTTATAAAATTTCCAGCATTCCCTTCCTTTGTCCCTTTACCCAATTCCCTTTCAAATTTGAGCCTCTCTCTCTCTCTCCCTCCCCCTCCTCTTTCTCTCCCATACTCTCCCATATTTCTTATTTAATAAACTTGTTTTCAAGAAAGGAAAGAATCTTACATTAGTCATTCACACTTTAGTGTGAATTTAAAGTCAGTGAGTCAACTCTCACAGGAATGAGGATTTCAAGGCATAGCTCTAATTGTGGAATGGCTGTCTTTGAACACTTTTAAGGATATTTCATGAAACAGCTAAATACAAGGAAAAGGAGAGGAACTGCCCAAGTCTACCTATGCAGAAAGGCAGCTTTGAGTCCAGTTTTGAGAAATGAGAGCCTTCAACTGCCACTCAGATGAATTCACAGAAGTTGAGTGAAAGTTATAATTTGTCCTTCAGGGATTGACTGGTTTTAATACCCTTCTCTTCTCCTAGGAAATAGATCTATTCTGATGGCCTGTAACTATCAGCCCTGTAGGATTCATCCTCACTTGACACCTGGTCTCTCTACTCCAGATGCCCTTTCCCCCACCAGGTTTTATCTAAAGAGGCACAACACGAGCTGCCTAGGCCAAATGTGGCTGTGAGTCCTTCAGCAAATTTTCTGCTCTCATGAGCACACCCCTTGGTGCAAAAAGCTGATAGCACTCTGACATATGGCTGGTCTCCCGGAGACTCTCACTCCTCTCTCAGCCAGAAGAACTTCAAAACTCTGAGCCGGTGGAAAATTCAGTCTGTTCCAAGCAAGAGAAACAAGTGTGCTCCCAAAATGAATACTGGTATTTAGAAATGCCCTAGGGTATTATAAATATAATCTTTCTGAGGTGTCAGTGTGTGTCAGGAAGAGACAGAAATGGAGTGAGTGTGTGTGTGCATGTGTGTGTGTGATGACAGAAAGGGGAGCAAGCAAAGGCCCAGTGGATCAGTGTGAAGAACACAAGGCCAAGCAGAGAGAATATCTACTCTGTGCCCAATGACTAAATTCAGGATTTTCTACTGCTTCCTGCCTGAAGAAGTAGGGCAAAGGGAATTAGAGAAAGAAAAAGGGGGGGAAATGAGAGAGAAAGAGAAGCAGAAACAAACAAAGACGAAAGAGAGGAGTGGAGATGGGAGAGGAAGGAATAAGAAGTGGGGAGCCTTACTGGCTGTAGACTGCAAGGCCTGCACTGAGAGGGAGAGACAGCCAGAATGAGGAACTGCTGATACACCACAGGTCCCTCCACCAGTTACAAGTGATTCATTTCTGCCTTTATTGTGTTTGGCTAACTAACAAGTTCCATGTCCAAGTGCCCCCCTTGCCCAATTAATGCAATGCCAAGGCTAATCCACCATCCACAGGACACTCTGCTTCCTGTCAAATAGATGGGTTTGTTAGGGTGGGTCTTACTCAGCCCCTTCTGGGTCTCCGGATGTGCCTGGCCCTGACATACTCTGGACTTAGGGCTGATGAATAGAATGAAGTGAAGTAAACTGACCAAGGGGACTTGTATGACCCTTATTGCCCTTTAGCCCACCCAGGTGACAGTCCGAACAGCAACATGGCTCCAGGGCAGGGATTCTTAACCTTTAATGTGCCATGGCTCCCTCTGGAAGGCTGGTTAAGCCTACAGACCCCTTCTCAGAATAATGGGTTTTTTTGTTTTTTGTTTTCAGAATAATGTTTTAAATTTGTAAAACTGTAAAGGAAAACAATTACACTGCTATAGTTATCAAACATTTAAATAATGTGATATAGTGATATTTGTACTCCTTTATCAATGCTTTAAATAATAAGAGCTGATGAAGGTGAAATGGAAGAAAACAATGGTTCGAGATGCCTGCAAAAACTATCAGATGTTATGAAAAGATCTGTGATTTCTATGGCGACAAAGTCACAGTGCTAACACCACTGCAGCTTGTTGCCTGCATTCTTCCTAGAAGGAAAAGCTAGGTTTCAGGGAAAGTTGAGATAAAATAGAGATGCAGTGTTTTCCCATTCAAATTCATGAACCAGAACAACGGAAATAAAGGGAAGGAGGTTGCAGATGATAATAATTACAATAAAAACAGAACTATAATAACAAAGCAACGTCTGCTACAAGCACAACAGCAAACATGGCTGCCATCCATGGAGACTCTTCCCTGTACTACGTGCTTTCCATGTACCATTTCCCTTCATCCTCACTCTGAGGAAGGCATCCTCTTCCCACTTTACAGATGAGTCTTAGGGGTTTTAGAGAACTTGTCAAGGATCAAAGCTAATGAGCAGCTGAGCCAAAAATGGAAGTTAGGGCTGTGGCTATCAGATACCAGAGCCCACGTTCACTGTGTCTCCTTAAGAGAGGGGCGTGTGTGTGTGTGTGTGCTTGTGTGTGTAGAGGGAGAGAGACAGTGAGAGAGAGATGAATGCCAAGAGATGCTGTTTCCTTTTCACATCCATGCTCATGTCCCACTGGTGTGGAATGAAGACATCAGTGCCAGATATGATAGGAGCCTATAGATCATCAACACCATCGAAAATCTTCTCAAAAACACTGCAAAGGAAGACCTATGCAAGGAGACCAGCTCTCTCAGCTAGTAACATACCACAAAGCCTCTGTAATTTTTACAGCACAGTGATGGCACATGATTAGTCAGATCACCTGAATCTGGGTGGACCTAGCTCTCCATGCAAGCACAAACGTGATTCATAAGCAGGTACTACCCCTGACTGAATCACACACACCGGTTTCTCAATAAGACTGCCAGGTTTGAGGGAGGAAGGAGAACAAATTATTCAAAATGGTGTTCAAGCAGGATCTGTTTCTGTTTGGGTCATCAGATGAGACCCGGACATCAATCAGTAAGTTGCCAGACCAAACTAAGCTTCATTTAACACAGTCCAGCACAGCAGCAGCTTTCCTGGTGGTCACATCACATCAATGACTCATGTTGGATATATTGTCAAATAAAATCTCTCAGCCTTTGTTATACACATTGCTGCTAAGCCATGTCACATCCTGAAAGTGTGCTGTTGGTGTTTTGGACCCACTTATAAGTGTCTTTCAATTATCCCTATTAAATTTAATTCTATGGCCATGTCTCATCAGGCAAACCTGTGACCATTCTATTTTTACATTTCTTTCATTATTAATGAGCATGTCCTGATCATCAGTGAACACTGTTTCCTCTTCTTCTCTAGCCAACATTTCAGAGATCTCTTCTAGAACCCGACATGAGGTAATCAGGAAGCTATATAGCTTGAATTCACTTTCCTCCTTCTTGAAAGAATCCACTTTCACTTTCCTCCTTGAAAAATCAGATGAGGGCTTCCCTGGTGGTGCAGTGGTTGAGAGTCTGCCTGCCAATGCAGGGGACGCGGGTTCGTGCCCCGGTCCGGGAAGATCCCACATGCCGCGGAGCGGCTGGGCCTGTGAGCCATGGCCGCTGGGCCTGCGCGTCCAGAGCCTGTGCTCCGCAACGGGAGAGGCCACGACGGTGAGAGGCCCGCGTACCGCAAAAAAAAAAAAAGAAAAATCAGATGAGCATTTGCCTATCTTATCTTTCACCTTCTCTCCCATATCCACAACTTCTCAAAGTTCCCTCAGCTGTGGTATGTAGTTTGTTTAGGCCAGAAGCATGGACTATTTGAACACCTGTACTTTCACTCACCTTAAATACTTTTACTTCTCTTTTATCAATTCTTGCTCAGTCCTTTTCAGTTCAAGGATCATTTTGCTTCATTTATTCAATTGGACACTGAGTGTGTTCTAAGCACTGAAAATTCAAAGATAAGTATGTTCTCTGACTTTTAGGAAGCTTTCAGCTTATTGGAGAAAACAAATGTGCAAACAGATAAATTGTATGTGATAATTAGGAGTCAAAATAGCTTATATAATAGAGTCTATTGACTCACATAATTTAAAGGTCCAGAGGTAGGGTAGACTTCAGGCATGGTTTGATTTGTGCTCCTTCAGTGGTGTGCTGGAATGTCTCTAACAACTAACTGACTCCAGAGAACAAAGCTTTGATTTATAGTGTTTGCCAATATCCATGTTGTAAATACTCCCACCATGGCCTGTTTATTTCAAGCTCCCAATATGAAGTCACTGAACACAGAATTGGGACGAGATGTACATATCCATCTCTGGGCTGACGCAGGCTAGCTCCAACACACCATTGCCACCCTCATTTCTCTACAAGTCTTGTGGTTCTTCCAACCTCTGTGGGCTGGTTTTGTCCTGATGATGCAACCGGAAACTGGGACTGTATACTTTCTTGCTAGTGTCTACTAGAAGAACAAGCTTCTCTTCCCTTAATCATCAAAAACATTCCTGAGCTCCCCTGAAATAATCACTGTACCCCCCAAAATGGTACACTCAGCTGGCTTAGCCTTGGGCAATGTGTTAAATAAGTAATAGTAACTTGTCTCCCACGGCTCTTCATTTCACCTACCAAGTGCTCCTTGTTGGATAGAATTAGCACCAAAAACCTTTTCTCTGAAAGGTGAAATTATTAGCAAGACAAGAAAATAGCTTGTTTATATTTATCCATTACAATGGCTATACTAACCAGATCTTTTCAGGATTGAAATTCTCATCCCCCACCACTGCTGGAAGGGGTTGCTGTTGATGGTTCACAGCTGAGTTCCTCCCCAGGCATTGCCCTTGCCAAAAGGAGCTGCCTGCTCCTCTTGGGAAGAAATTGCCTTGAAGGACAGGTTAGTTGGTACGAAAGCCCTACCTCAATTCAGACATCTCTGAAGGGCTATCCCAGCTCCAGAGCTCACGTGGGGGATCAAGGGAGGCTCTTTTTGCAACCACATTTCCCCCTGCCTCATCGAGCTTCCGTTGCTCCATTACATTGTTCCTGTGAGCATCTCTCCACCAAATCTCCTGCATGCAAATCTCAGTGTCTATTTCCAGGGAACCCCACCTACAATGCCCATCCTTGAACCAGTCACTGGGATGTTCTAGACAAATCAGAGCTCATCATTGAAGCCAGAGATGGTGTCAGTCTCACTACATCCCATCTGCCCCACTGTGGGAAAGGGTTAGAATGGATCTTGAGAGGTAACCACACTATCTGCTATGCAATACAACATGCTGAGTGATGTAAAAGACAAATGTACAATAGCACAGTCCAATGACTGGTACATTGTAGGTGCTGAGAAAGAAAGAAAGCAGCCCCTGACATCTGGAAATAATCACAGCTGGAGCCCAAAAGCATTACAGGCTGGTCTGACACTCATAGCCCAGCAATTCTATTCCCAAGTTGGACATAAACAATCTCACAGAACACCAACCTCAGACAAGCTTACTCTGAACGATGATAGAATGAAACAAAACAAGGCCACTGTATAACTTTGTCTATGCAGAAACAAAAACAGGGTCACTGTGCCACCCAGTCACAGGATTGCCCTTGCTCTCTGGTGGCTTCCAATCTAGAATGGATCCTCGATATCTCAGACCCTCCCCAAATTACCCAAATGAAGCTCAAATCTTAGTTCTTCCTAACACTCTGTTACTGAGACACCCCATGGTTCCCCAAGGAGTATGTTCTCCCTCCATCAATGAGTAAGAAGCCCATCTTGCTTCATTGTCAGCATGTTCCTGGTGGTCTTTGGCTAAAGGGCATTGACAGCACTTGGTAAGCATAGGTGGAGTGAATAACTGGGTGTATAAAGGGTGACTGTGCCACCCCTCTTTCAGGGGAGCCTTAACTGAGGAGCTGACCTTTGCGCTGGTTCTTGAAGGATGGTTGGGCTTTCCCAGGCAAGCAGAGTCAGAGAGAAATCAAAGGAAGTGGCATGGGCAAAAGCTGGCTTCAGAAAAATGAAAGGGGAAGAACCATGTGGGTGGGTGAACCGGGAGGATGTTGTGACCAAATACGGAGATCTTTATAGGTCCACTTAATCTTGTAGACAAAGAGGACAGAAAAGTGGGAGGTAAAGTGCTCTAAATTTGAAATCTGGTTGAAAGGAGAATTCCTTGAGTAACTATTACTAATTTTTTTTCTAACCCTTTTTCCTTCTCCTTTTTTTCTATATGGAGAGGCTGTAGGAGTTGAGGGGACGGGGATCTTGCTTTTGTTAAATCAAAATTGCATATTTTGAGTTTTCCCAGTTTTCCCAATCTTAAGTTTAAGGCACATGCCTGGCAACACAAAGCCCTTTACTCCTTGAATATTGTGAATTCTGAGTAGATCTGAAAATTGAGAGGCCAGTGGTATAAGTTTGAGTCTGAGTCTGAAAGCCCAAGAATCAGAGTGCTAGTGTCTGAGGGCAGGAGAAGATGGATGTCCCAGCTCAGGCAGAGGGCAAATTTGCCCTTTCTGTGCCTTTTTGTTTTATTCACACCCTCAAGGAATTGGACAATGCCCACCTAACGCTGGTGAGGGTGATCTTTACTCAGTCCCCTGATTCAAATGCTAATCTCTTCCAGAAACACCGTCACAGACAGAAATAATGTTTTACCAGCTCTCTGGGTATTCCTTAGCCCAGTCAAGTTGACACATAAAATTAACCATCACACCTTACTAATTGGTCTTGTATCATGTAAGTGTTCATTCATTTTAGGTCTTTTGAAAATAACATATATCTGATAAAGTTGAAGTAGACCAAAATTACCCCAGTCTTATAAATCCTCCTTAGTGCCACCCTAGACTACCAATATAGAGAATTTTGTGTATATTTGTGAAATCCATGTTTTAATATTTTTACTACATATGTACTGATAAGCCATATAAATATTATTTTGTACTTTTAAACATAAGTAGTATCACAATGTTGCATCATTTTCTTGTGCACTTTTTTCACTCAATGTTATGTTTTGAGATTCAGCTTTTTTGGTTAATATATGAAAAGATTTTAGTAAACCTAAATCCAGTAAAGACCATATCGGTAACTACAATTATTATTTTCATTATTATTAATATATAGACTTAGACCATTCCCTGTAATTACTTTATAGTTATCTATCACTGATTATACTACATTTTACTTATCTATTCCCCTATTGATGGATATTTAGGTTATTTCCAAGTTTTGTCAATTTTAAACAATATCCTATAGGATATCCTTAAACAAATCATGCTCACTATTTTCAAGAGTTTGTTTTTATTTAAAAGTGGATTTGCTGGGTTGTAAAGAGAATGTATTTTGAGTTTTACTAGGTATTGTCAAATTGCTCCCCAAAATGTCTGTAATCATAAGCAATGTATAAGAATTCCTACTTTTCTATATCTTTGCCAACTACAGTGTCAGATTTTTCAAAAATCTGTGGGTGCAAGTGATAATCTTTGTTTTAACTTTCATTTTCCTGTTCACTAATAAGTGAAATTGGGCTTTTTTTTTTTTAACAATTATTGTCGATTTACATCCTTAAGCTTTTTCCAGGGTCACTGATCCCTTTGAGAAGCTCCCTCAGAAAAATGCACGTATGCACACACACCTCACTTTGTATACACATCAAGGGGCTTCACAGCACCCCTGAAGACCAGCCATGGATCCCCTCAAAGTAGGGACTCTGGAGATTTTAGTGGATATAAGAACAACCTGGGAAGCGTGTGAAAATGCAGATTCCCAGGACCCATTTTTGAGGATCCTGACTCAAGATGTCTGGGGTAGAGTCTGAAAGGTTCGTGAAGGTGATAGTTTTTAGAAAGACAGCTTTAAGGATTCCTGTATTCCCAGTTAGAAATCCTATTTCTGCTTTCCAAAATTTTCCCTTCTCCCATAGCTATGAAACAAAGGATAAAATCACCAAGTTTAATGTACAAAAGCTATAACTTGCCTTCAAACTGATGCTGTAGCTACTTTTAAATCCAGAGTTACTAGTGCAGACACACCTTGTACCTCTCATCAACTTTGCCGGTTGGGGGTGGGGGTGGGGGGGTGACAAGATGAATAAGTAGGGTGTCATGTGATGCAAAGAAAAACACAAGGGGGCTTCCCTGGTGGCGCAGTGGTTGAGAGTCCGCCTGCCGATGCAGGGGACACGGGTTCGTGCCCCGGTCCGGGAAGATCCCACATGCCGCGGAGTGACTGGGCCCATGAGCCATGGCCGCTGAGCCTGCGCGTCTGGAGCCTGTTCTCCGCAACGGGAGAGGCCACAACTGCGAGAGGCCCAAGTACCGCAAAAAAAAAAAAAAAAAAGTAAAAAAAAAAAAAAAAGAAAAACACAAGGAAAGGAAAAAATTTAGGAAATTCTAAGCTAAGCAGAAAATGCTACATAAAAAGCATCTCCTTACTAAATATGAACAGTGTGTGTTTGGAATGGTTTGGGTTACTAATTTTATTACATGAGCGAGCTCATTTCTTTTCTGCCAGATACTTTAAAGATTCTCTTGTGAAAAGAAGGAAATAAATTTAGTTTCTTCTCATCTAAATTCACATAAGTGTCTGTCATAAGATGAAGAAAACTGATTGCCTCAACTGCAAATAAGATATTTTCTATTTTAAAACCTAGTACTAAGGAAGCCATGAACCAGAGAATTTGTGGAGCATTTAGAGAGCAGTTAAGAATACTTTTGGTATAATAATGATGTTACACAGATACATTTCTCCCCTTTTTATTTTTCAGGTCTGCAGATTTCAAGAGAGAGTTAATCCTTGTTTTTGACTCAGTCACATGAAATGCGTTCCTTTCTGAGCTGTTCGAAGGCCAACATCCTCTTGAACCTTTGGTGCAATTCAGCTCTGTGAATGATGTCAGGAACAAGAATTAGGATCCAGTTCTAGGACTTTAGAATGACTCACTGGTTAACTTTGGTCTAGTAACAATAGAAAAATGACTCAGTTGCGCTGTCTGTGAAACTGGGGCAGTGATGCTGGCTGCCTGCCTCGCATGAAGGGATGAAGGAAGGCTAGGTTTATGAGATAACAGAGGCTTCTGGAGCAGGGGTCTTACAAGAGTGGGGAGGGGGAGAGATGCCGAGAAAAAGCCAAAGACCATGGTGGGCAGGGGGAGGCACAACCTGACACAGGACTCTGAGTCTTACGTATAGGCTGTTCTGTAAACAATGGAGAAAACTAAATGAAGTCAGCTCCCATCCCTTGTCATTCTGGAAACTATCTTTCTACTTTTACGGGTAACTCACTGGGTTCAGAGTAAAAATGGTGGCCCAGGCTTCCTGAAATTTTCTAATGCCCATTATCTTGTTCATTTGGCCATAGAGTACTTCTCATACTATATAGATTCTCCCAATTCTAGATTGTATGTTCATTAAACATAGAAGTTATAATTGATATATAAATATATATGTATATGCCTGGGAAAAATGTTTGGCACTTTCAAAATAAATACTGTATGTGTTGGGTAAATGAGTTCTTACACACAGGGTAAAACAAAACACACACACACAGACTCCAACATTTTTCCCTGTATTAAAGCCACAAAGAAGAAGATTGGGAGGTGGCTGGGGAGACACTTCTGCTACCATACTCATTCCTGCCTGTATTATTTATGATACAGACATGATTGCAGTAATGGAGACCAAGTAATCATACTTAAACAAAATAGAAATTTATTTCTCTCCTTCATACAACATGACTGCTCCATAGTGTCACAAACCCAAGTTCCTTCCACTTTTCTTTGGGTGTTACCCTCAGCTGCATGGTCCAGGTAGCTCACCACAACATCCACATCCTGGCTGATAGAATGGGAGAAGGAAGGAGAGCACATACTTCCTCTCAAGAACACATCTCTTCTATCCACAGCCCTTCAACTAGAACTTAGTCACATGACCACACCAAGCTGCAAGGGAGCCTGGGAAATGTAGTCTATATTCTGACTAGCCATAAGTCCAACTAAAAATCATTGGTCTCTAACAAAAAGAAGGCAGAAAAGAATATTGGGACAACTAGCCATCTCTGTCACACTGCCCAGCATAAAAAATAAAAGCAAAAAGATGTGGATTTCCCAGTCACTAGAAAAGTCCCCAATAGACTCAGAAGGAGCTGGCACTAACTTGTCTCATGAGCATTTTAATCTACATGAAGTCAACCCAGATGTTCATTCAGGGAAAACACTGTTCTCAACTTTGTGTATTTGCCTTTTAAACAACTTTTACTCTCATATATTAATCTCTGATATCTTTAAACATCCTTTCCTATACCAAATTTGGGTTTCCATACTGCAGCTAAAATTTTATGTTTTGGGGTTTTTTTTTTTTACCTCTATGGGAATAAAATCCCACTTACTTTGATTACTATACATAAAAGATTTGAAGATGAATGTATTCAGTGTGAAATCAGGCATCTGCCTACATTCAACTTAGGAAATAAGAATAAAAAGCCGTAAGCTTGCCAAGAATAGGAGAGGTTATGAATGACAACCTAATAGTCATAATAATTAACCATAAAATATTGAGGACTTACTTTTTGCCAAGTGCTTTACCTGAATCATCTCATTTAGAATACAAAATAGATATAGAGATAGAGATCAAAGAGGAATATAGTACTGCTACTATCCCCATCTGAAGCTGAAGAAATCGGGTTTAGGAGAGTTGAGTAACTTGCTAAGACCACCCAGTTACCAAGTGGCAGAGCCTGGGCTTGAACTCAAGGATCTAACACTAGTATTGGTACCTTTAACCACTGAACTACACCACCATGCTGATGGAATGGAGGACTATGAGTAAATTCCCACGTGTCTTTCCCATCCACCATCACATGCATAGATACCAATCCTGTCAATCACCCTACCTGGGAGTATTGGGACACAAGAACTAAGCAAGAGAATAAAGGTTTCAACCTTGATCATTTAAGAAGTGATCTTTGGGCTTCCCTGGTGGCGCAGTGGTTGAGAGTCCGCCTGCCGATGCAGGGGACACAGGTTCGTGCCCCAGTCCGGGAAGATCCCACATGCCACGGAGCGGCTGGGCCCATGAGCCATGCCCGCTGGGCCTGCGCGTCTGGAGCCTGTGCTCCGCAACGGGAGAGACCACAACAGTGAGAGCCCCGCGTACCGGAAAAAAAAAAAAAAAAAAAAAAAGTGATCTTTAAAGCCTTCACAAAACCTTTGTACAATGAAGAATTTTTTTTAAAAAACTTTAAATATATTAAAAAATAGTTCTACATTTGATAATTTTCTTCTGCAATTATTAATGTTCACAAAATCTAAGCTACTCCAGATGTCACATCTATAGACTACTCTTATATAGCATTTCCTGCTATTGTAACTCATCATGTAATAATTTAAGTCTACCTCATCCATAGAGAGTGAATTCCAGGAAGGTATGTCTCTGGTTTTATTCCCAAATTAGGAAAAGAATGGGTGTCCAACAACTATTTATTGAATAAATCAGTGTTTTCCTTCAACATATCCCTTTAGCATTATGTGCAAACTAGTAGAAATGGTTAATACAAATAATTATATTATTAGATGTTGCTGTGCTTCAAAATTTGATACGAAGAACTTGCACTATAAAAAGTTTTGCTTAATCCATGTTAACTTATCACAGGAATTTAATATCTCACTGACTTGAGTGTGTCTGTGTTCCCTATGGGATTTCATTTCTATTAATAAGTTTGTTTACTGAACTACTTTTCGCCCCCAACATTTTGTGTGGTTGGTGTTAAATTTGACACCAGTGGATACGTGAAGGAGTCAAGTCATTAAGATATCAAACTGCTTCAGAACATGGTATTTAGGCTCCAAGGAGAAGGACCCCAGGACTCATCTATCCTTAATAAAGCCATTCTTGAAAAGAAATTCCTTCTCCCTGAGATATATAATTAATATAACATGATTATATTCATTTCTCCCCAGAGATTCAAGGTGAAAACTTAAGGATTCTTTTCACCCTGGAATTCTGATTCTTCACCTAGGAGGACATGATTCCTACCAAGTTTACACAGATGCTTAATGGGTCAAATGCCTTGTAAAAACTGAAGGGACTTTTACTTTCTTAGGGTTTTTTTTTAATGGTTGCTCTCTCAAATGCATGTTTGTTTTATTGTTTCCTTTTTCTGAGCAAGCCCTCTCTCCACACCTATCTCCTAATCCAGATTTTCAAGTGCAGGATTGTAAAGAATGAGGATTTCCCAGGTGAGCCTTGGCCAAGGGTTTGAATACCTCCCTATCTTTTATCTCTGGTGGGAGCCCTGAGTCTTTATAGGGCTGCGTTGAAGGTTCCTCACTGAATGTTCACAGAAAGAAGACATGCAGACTGGCCAGCTGGTTTTCTTCCATGAAATTTTTCCTGCAATGTTTTAGTTTGAAAATTCTCAAACTTACAGAAAAGTTGAAAGTACAGTTTAATGAACACCTATAAACTTTTCATATAGGTTAACTGGATGTTAGCATTTTCCATGTTCCAAATATTCCAAAGAATATTTATTTTCTTTCTCTTAATATATCTATATACTTATGAATATTTATATATTTTCTTACTAAACCATTTGAAAGTAAATTGCAGAGATCATACTTTACCCCTGAATATTTAAGCTTGTATTTCCTACAAAAACAAGGATATTCTCCTACATAGCCACAATACCTTGTCAACCCAAAGAAATTTACCATTGATTCAATAACATTATCTACTATACAATCCATAATCAAATGTTCCCAGTTGTCCCATAATGCACTTTACAGTTGGATTTTTGGGCAGGGAGAGGGACAGCCATGTTCATTCAAGGTTCATGCGTTGCATTTAGTTATCATGTATATTTAAGTGTTTTAAAATCTAATTTTACCTACCTCCAGCCCTGCTCTTTTTGTTTTGTTTTGTTTTTCAAGTTTTTTGAAGACTCTGGGGCAGTTGTCTTATAGAATGTCCCATGTTCTGAGTTAATCTGATTGCTTCCTTGTGATTCAATTCCGCTTAAGCAATTTTGGCAAGAATAGTACATTGTAATGCTGTTCCCATGAACTTTGAACAAACTCCAGAACAAGGATTTTACCAAGGCCTCAGTGATCGAATTCAACAGAGTTTAAAAAATGTCATTTTTTAAAATGGGATTTAATATATACTGCTTTTAACAGAAGGGTGTGATGTCCACAGCAAAATGAAAGATGGGGTGTCAAAGATTCTTGTCCAAGATTATTAATAACTTAGTATGTTTGAAAGGGGCCCTTGTCATGTCAAATCTAACAACCTTTGTTGAATAATCAGAATTGAGATTTGGGCAGGGTCAGCCTCTGCCCTTGCAAAGTGGGTAATTACTAACTTGGTGCAATTTCAGGAATGCAGGAGGCCACTCTTTCCCACTCAGCTACACTGCCTCTATTATGTGAGCAATGATTTCCATCTACTACTATTAATCATCAAAGTGCTTTAATGAATTAGCTACTATATGTCGGGTCTATGCTTCGTGTTTTATTGATCTATTTCTTACGACGACCTCATATTAGAGGTGGGAAACTGAGACTCAGAGACGTAACTTCCCCAAGGGCCCAAGCAGTATGCTTGGAATTTGCAACAAAATCTGCATCACTAACTGAAGTTCCATAATTCCATGTTTCATCTGCTGCTCTTCTATTCCCCAGTCTCACCTCATTCACCAAACAGCCTTCTCTTTTTTCTCTAGAACATACACTGCACTGGGCATCCAATAGCAGCACTTTATGCCAATAAGTCCCCCTAGAAATTATGACTAATATTATGTGTGTCATGTCTGCTCTGTGCCAGGCACCTCACTGAATCCTCTATACACCACAGCTCATTTACTCTTCCCAAGAACCACATAAAGAAGGTGTATATTAATTATGTGCTATGGCCACTCGGCTAGTAAATGTCAGAGTGAGGGTCTGAGACAGATCTGACTATAGGCTTGAGCTCCTAACCTTTCAGCCTGGATGAAGGACTAACATGGCAACCCTGGACAATACAATGGCCCAGAGACTTGCCAGTAATAATAAAGGCCACAACATTAATTCATTAAGCTCTGAACTCCTCTGCCCCCATGCTGCCAGGAGGACAACTAAAAAGAGACTCACAAAACATTCCCCTAATGGCCCATTAACTCATCAGCTCCTGTGAGCAAATCACTGCATGACATTCCTCTCTCACAGAAAAGATTTATCTTCCTGTATCCAGAAAGAACCAAGACACCACTCACAGGAAGAGCACACACACACTCTATCTCTATTTGTTATCCATCCTACACAAAATCTTTGAAATGACTGAGTTTAATAAAGATGTTTCCCTGAAGCAAATGTTCCAGACTAAAATCAGAACACAGTCTGACTATGATCACTGTGTCTATAGCAAGGATATCCCCAAGAAACAAACAAACCAAAAAATCAACTTAGCCAAACGCATCCAACCTGTTCTCCAGGCTCTTCTAATGAGCAGGACATCCAGAAGGTGAGGAAAGTTGGGATAAACACCTCCTGGGTGCCTGCCTTATCCATGCCCTGTTCTTTGACAACTGTGCCTCACCCATGACCCCAGCTCCCTACCACAGCTGATGGGACCAGGAGTACAGGAGTAGATCCTTGTTAGGGCACCTCTCCTAGAGACCAGAATTCCGGAACTCCTCTTTCTTGTCTTAAACTGAGAAGAAACGCCAGTCTTCAAAGGGAGGAAAAACAGAACAAAGGAGGTTCTCTGAGAAAGAGAGACATCAATCCAAGAGGACTTGTGGCAGTCACAAATCTCAATTTGCCCTCAATACTGTCCAGTGACCCCTCTATACATCCTTGGTTTATTTCCCTTCCCATTTCCAAAGTACATATTCACCCCTCTTCAAACTCCAACCCTCCCATGCCCACCTGCCCTCTCATTTGAGTCCTCAATTATATCCCCTATTTTCCTTCCACAGGCTTCTCACTCTCATGATTATGCCCCCTCTGCTGGATTATTCCCATGAATATACAGTAATTATTGCCCATCTTTAAAAAAGGAAGCTCCTCCCTTTTCCACACATCCTCTTCCAGCAACCACTTCATTTTCTGCTCCTCTTAAAAGCAAAGGGTTATCTCTGTTTACTTCCTCCACTTTTAAAATGTTTAATCTTATACTCTCTCTTCAGTCCACTTCCTTGCCCATCGCACGATGAAGACTGGTCTCATCAAGGTTTCTAATGATGTCCATGTTTGCCAAATCTAAGGATCCCTCTCCTAATCTTTTCTTACTTGGCTGTTTGCAGCATTCAGCAAAGACGAGCATTACCTACTTCACAAAGTTTCCATGACATGGCTTTCTCCTGGCTTACCTTCTACCTTGCTGCCTCATCTCCATCAACTTCACTGGATCTATCTTATTCTTTTGTTCTCCGAATATTGAGGGAAAGGAGAGTGGATCAGGAAAGGTAGGAAAGCAAATATAATTGTGCATTATGGATCTGCCTTCCCCCTGGGATCAAGCATGATTGACTGCTTCATCTCCCAGGATCAGCTTCCAAAAGGCCACATGAATGATAACATCTTAGAACTGGCTTTCAGAGAGACGAAGAGGGAAGAATTTATTTCCTCCCTCCCATTCCCCAATGGCCAGAGGTTTACTCCATGGATAACAGACTCCTTCTCACTTCCTAATTACTTCTACAAAGGCACTGAGCAGGTCTGCATCAACAGGGAATCCCCAGGATGGAAGACGATAGGCACCTGGGAAACAGGACTTTGTCAGATTACACCCACAAAGTCAGTGGGAGCCCACACAGAACCAACAACAGAGGCAGAACAAAAACGCAAAGGTTCCTGGGTCAGGTGAGGCAGAGAGCACCAGAAATAACTCATAAGAGGTGTCTTATACAACATCCCTGTCCTCTCCTCCCAGCTCCAGCCTTGCCTATTGACATTTCCACATCAATGTCTAAAAGGCACATCAACGTGGTCAGAAGAGAACGTTTCCTCCCTCCCTACCCCAACATGTTCCTCCTACATCTTCTCTATCTTGGTCAATAACATCTTATTTATTTATTCATTTACTTATTTATGGCTGCGTTGGGTCTTTGTTGCTGTGTGTGGGCATTTTCTAGTT
This sequence comes from Phocoena sinus, assembly GCF_008692025.1. NCBI lineage: Eukaryota > Metazoa > Chordata > Mammalia > Artiodactyla > Phocoenidae > Phocoena > Phocoena sinus. The sequence continues at coordinate 27,546,566 of NC_045772.1, read as the reverse complement.
GTGGCGAGCGGGGGCTACCCTTCGTTGCAGTGCATGGGCGTCTCATTGAGGTGGCTTCCCCTGCTGTGGAGCATGGGCTCTAGGCTCGCGGGCTTCAGTAGTTGTGGCTTGTGGGCTCTAGAGCGCAGGCTCAGTAGTTGTGGTGCACGGGCTTAGTTGCTCCACGGCATGTGGGATCTTCCCGGACCAGGGCTCGAACCCGCATCCCCTGCATTGGCAGGCGGATTCCTAACCACTGTGCCACCAGGGATGTCCAGTCAATAACATCTTAATCCAATCAGCTGCTATGCTAAAAATTGAAGAGTTACCATTGGTTTCCTCTCATTGCCCTCCCCTCCCCAATTCATCTACCAGTAGATCCTGTTGGCTCTAGCTACAAAATGCATCCCAAACCCATCTACTTCTCTCTGTCTGCCCTACAGCCAACCTAACCCCATCCATCACCATACCTCAGGTGGACTCTTCTGGACCTAACTGGCTCTCCTGCTCTTTCCTCTTCCACAATACAATCTTCACACAGCTGCAGCCAGAGTGAGCCTCTTTTTTTATTTTTTACATTTCACTATAAAAAAATTTCAAACATAAACAGAAGTTTGAAACAGTTGTAACAATATTAATAGTAACAATATTAACAATAGTGACAACAGTAACCAAAAAAAAAAAAAAAAAAACTGATGGTGAATCAAAACTCCATGTGCCCACCTTCAACAAGTATCCAATCATGGCCAATTCTGTTTCATTTCTATCTCTAATTTTGAGATAAATCCCAGATACCATATCATTTGATCTATGATTTTGCATAAGTTTCTATCTCTTAAAGATACAAAGTTCTTTAAAGAACTTTCAAAAGGAAAGATCAATAAAAATTGCAAACAAGTTTTTAAAAACCATAACTACATAACATTACAGAGTGTTCTTTTTAAAAGGTGAAGCAGGTCATGCCATTTCCTTGCTGAAAACCTTCCAGTGGCTTCCCATCATGCTTTGAATAAAGCAAAACCCCTTATTAAGGTTTAGAAGGTCCAACCTCACATGGCCCCTGCCTGCATCTCTGATCCCATTCCTGACCAGTCTCCCACTGCACACCAGCCACACTAGTACTGCACGTTCTCTCCTCCCCGAGAGCCCTCGCACTAGCTGGTCTCTCGGCCTGAGGCTCATCCTTGCCATCTTCCAATGCTCAGCTCCTTCCTGTCATTCAGGTCACAGCTTACATAAGAGCACCTTTTATCACCTGTCTCAAGTAGCCTCCCAGTTGTCACCACATGGTCCTCTTCTAATCCTCTCCATAGTCCTTTGCCCATGATATTTCCGGTGTACCCTGAACAGGTTTATGCTATTGTCAAGCATGACTATTACTAGCATTTCATTCACTCTCAAATGTGGCCAACAAATTTTATGGTCACCCTGTTTATAAGAATCTTATTTTTGTTTGACTTTGGGTTGTTTATTGTCAATTTCCTTCTACAAGAATATAAGCTCTTTAACAAGACAGCTCTCATCTGACTAGTTCTCCACTGTATCTACAGTGCTTGGCACATGGTGGCGGGGGGGGGGTGGGTATGTGGAAGGAAGGAAGGGAGGGAGGGAGGGAGGGAGGCAGGGAGATCTCAGGCTCTGACTTTCCAGTCCTGGTTCCAATCAACCTTTGTACTCTCCTATATTAGGCTTCCATAATTTTCTATAAATGTTTCTATTTTGCTTAACATAGATCAAATGGGTTTCTGTGATTTTTAATCAAGCAATTCCTGATAGCTGCTGATTACTTTCAAGCAATTTTTTGTTTTCCCATTTGTATCACAGTTTTCTTCCAGAGAATTGCTTTCTTTAATTAAACAAAACAAAGCAAACAAACAAAATAAGACCTATCATCAGAGCCACTGTTATGAACTGAATATTTGTATCCACCACACACACACCCCAAATTCATATGCTGAAATTCTAACCTGCAATGTGATGGCATTAGGATGTAGGGTTTTTAGGAGGTGATTAGGTCATGAGGATAGAATTTTCATGAGTGGAATTAGTGCCCATATAAAACGGAACCCAACAAGGACCTACGGTATAGCACAGGGAACTATACTCAATATTTTGTAATAACCTATAAGGGAAAAGAATCTGAAGAAATATAGATATATATGTATAACTGAATCACTTTGCTGTACATCTGAAACTAACAAAACATTGTAAATCAACTATAAACCAGGAAGCGGGCTCCCACCAGATACCAAATCTGCTAGTGACTTGATCTTGGACTTCCAGCCTCCAGAACTGTGAGAAGTAAATTTCTGTTGTTATAAGCCACACAGTCTTTGGTATTCTATTATGATAGCCTGAACGGACTAAGATAGCTATCCTCCTAAAACAAGAAAAATCCACCAAAAGTATTTTCCTTAACCATAAGCCATTGAAAAGTCTGGAATTGCAAACAAGCAGTCCAAATTAAAAGGTAATCATTTCTGCTCCACAACTACAATAAATATTAGTGACATTGGCAATAAAGCTTCAGATCCTGATTATGCATGGGCCCATTTTTGCAAAAACATTTCAGTGGAAGATATAAGTACATTGTCAAAACAGCAATAAATCCTTGACATTATGACCTAATTTTTTTTTTTTCATTTAAGCATGTGAAGCATGTGTATGGCCATTGCCTTCAGGTCACTCCATTTCAGGAAGTTCATGCTTTGTATAATCATTGTAAAATTAGAGCCATTTTTGTAAGGAAAAGAATGGCAGTAGCATTCATTCAAACACAACAATATCAAAATCAAACCTTGGAATTTTTTGTTTTTTGCTTTTTGTTTTTAACTGGGAATGGTGGTAGCTAGAAGTTGCTCCAAACTTCAGATGATGACTAACGAGAAGAATGTTGGTTCATAGTACCCAGTGTTGAGAAAAATTTAATAAGCTCACTTCCCAAGTAATAGTAGCAGTCTTAAAGAACGAGGTAACCAATTATGGAAGGAGATGAAGACATTTAACTGAAGAAATGTGCCGTAGACCATGGGTCCCCAACCCCCAGGGCTGCAGACCTCTATCAGTCCATGGCCTGTTAGGAACCAGGCCGCACAGCAGGAGGCGAGCGGCAGGCGACCCAGCGAAGCTCCATCTGCTGCGCCCCATCACTCCTCATCGCTCGCATTGCAGCCTGAACCATCCCCCTGCCTGCCCCAACCCCCCAGTCCGGAAAAATTGTCTTCCACGAAACCGGTCCCTGGTGCCAAAAAGGCTGGAGACTGCTGCCCTAGACCACCTCTCCTGCAACCTCAGATCTACTCTCTTTCCCCAGCCAAGAGGGAAAAATGAGTTTTAGCAACCAAAGGAAACACAGAAGGGCTCAGTACTGAACACGTACCACCCCTTCCTTTAGTGAGCCCACTCCCAGGAGAGACACATGCCATTTCTGTACAAAAGGCACTGTATATTCTTTCATTCCATGAAAACTTATTGTTTTGATCTGTGCTAGAGTTTGGGCAAACAGTGGTGAGTAAAATAGACAAAATCCCTGCCAGCATGGAGCTTATAGTCTTGTGGCTCCCTCAAAAATAACACAGTCCGAATGCCAGCCTATGTCATTTTTCTTTCAAGGAGGCAGCATTTCATAGGCCTTATGGTCAGTCAGAGGACCTGGGTTCAAATCCTGGCTTTACAACTTAGTAGCTCTGCAATCTCAAGCAAGTTACTTAATTTCCCTGTGCCTAAGTCTCCTCTTCCATAATATCATAAGTTTTGGGGGGAGGATTAAATGGGTAAAGGAATTAATAAAGTAAATAACAGTGTAAAGCAGTTAGATTAGTGCCTGACACAAAGAAAGCTATAGATGAGAGTTTGCCATTTCTATTGTTATTACAGTAAAGAGTGGGATTGATTGAAGAGGCCTGTATTTGGAACACTTAATCTATGAACATTATGCACCTAAACATGCCTGAACACAGTTTCCTGGTAGCCAGCCCCTTTTTTCTCCAGACAGGAATTATGAGGTTTCTTATCTGGAAAAGCTGAATGGCTGCAGAGAAAAGACCTCCATAGATTGGCATGTGGAAGTTTCCCAGCATTGAGCCAAGTCCCTGCCAATCACCCTAAAACAACTACCATTGGACAGCAAGCCCCACCCAGCTCAGAAGCATTCCCACTCTGCTTTCCAGCAGCTCACGCCTAATTATGAATGAGGTGCTACAGGTGACCAGACCTTTAATAATAGAGAGACACCAAGAAAAACAAATAGATAACGGCATCTCAGAGTAAACAAAGAAAATATAGAAAACCGAAGAGAACTCGAATCTTTTGAAAGGTTAAAAAAGATATTGCATCTATAAAAACAGCATCAAAATGCTATTTTAAAAAAAGAACAGAGAACAAGAAAGAGTTCTGAGGAAATTAAAAATAGGGCTGCTAAAAATGAAAATCCAATAAAACAGTTGGAAAATAAGATTAAATAAACAAATAAATAAATAAATATAAATATATATATATATATATATATACACACACACACACACACACATATATACATATACTTATCCCCTCCCCCTTCCCCAACAGCAGCATCATAAAGTCTATCTTGTCTTCCCTAACCCATTTTCCTTCCATGTCCCATGCCCTGGGCTACACTGGAGGGCTCCTGACCACTAGAAATATCTGTAATCTTAAAGTCTGTGGCACATGAGGCTGGCAAATGTCCAAGGAGTGAAGGAAAGAATGAATGACTGACAGCAGCAGTGAAGCCCCAGTATGACCTCTGCCAGCCTTCTTGGCTCAGTTTATGTTGCCTCTTCCTGAATATTCTCTCACCCACTTTGCACAAAAAAGAGGCCTTAGCAGAGTTTATGAGTACATGAACATTGGACTTGAAATTACACAGACCAGATTTTACCTCCAGAATCTGCTATTAAGTTTTCAGAGAGGCAAGGGTCATGTTTGCCAGAACACCTAGTGGCTTGCACTCTTGTTGTCACCATCAGCCAAAACGGTGACATCCATTTTTTTGAATGGCCTTTGTCAATGTTGGCCTTTGTCAATGGCCTTTGTCAATATGCTGCATGAAATGATAGTGATTAGCATTAAATTAATGATGATAATCAAATACAACACACACACAAATGCAAAACAGAAGATAAAGATGAATAATATGAGAGAAAAACAGAATATATAAAAGATCAATCCAGTTCAAATATTGGTAGGAATTCCAGAAAGAAAAAACAAAGAGCATAAAATTATCAAATAAAGAACTCAGGAAATTTTCTCAGAGTTTAAAGAACATTAACCTTCAGGTTGAGAGACTTTAGAACAAAAGAAAAAAGCTATACCAAAAAGCAGTATCATGAAACTCCAAAACATCAGATATCAAGAGAACAAATGTAATCCTTACCTCACATCATATACCAAAATTGATGCCAGGTAGATTAGAGACTTAAATGTGTAAGTCAAAACTTGATATCTTTTAGAAAAGAATACAGCATAAAATCTTCATGTCCTTATGATAGAGAAGTATTTTTAAAATAAGACACCAAATGCATAACTTACACAGGAAAAAAGTGACATATTTGACTACACTAAATTGAAAACTTGTATTACATCAGAGAAGACTGTAGCAAAGACTTCCTAGTTGTTCACTCACCCTTTTGTCCTTTCCTCCTGTACATACAGCCAGATTGCATTTCTCATCCTCACCTGCAACAAGATGTGGCCATTGTGACTGCAAACTGGCCAGTGAAATGTAGACATTTGAGACAAGATATCCTCCATCATTTTAAAGCTATCTGGCTAACAGTGTTTTCAGTATTTCTAAGGGTTCAAGACATTTATGAAGCACTGTCTTTGGGCTCAGCACAGAGGTAGGTGCAACAGAGCAGTTAAGGACAACATTCTGGAGCCTCTCAGCTCTGCCAGCTACTAGCTGTGTGACCTTAGGCAAGTTACTTCACATCTCTGTGCCTCATATGTCCCAAATGTGGGACATAATAAGGACAGGGCTACCACAAGCAGACATTATAAAATTTCAATAATATATAGTAAGTGTTCAAGTATCTTGACTTCTATTATACTTTTGAAAAGGATTTAATCCACAATATGAGTGTCAAAATGTGAGGGAAATAAAAATCAATGCAATAAGAAGACCTTTTCATTGTCTAGTGAGGCACCTGACACATAGTAGGTGCTCAATAAACATTTTTGAATGAACAAGTGAATGAATATAAGAGTAAGTAATAGTGAGAAATTTACTTAGGCAGGATGGGCATGAGCCTCTCAGCACTATTCAGCAATTGTTTTCAGTGTTTCTTAGCCCCAGTTTACATTAGAATCACTTGGGAACTTTCTAAAAACACCAGTAGTGGAACCCCACCAACCAAATAAACTGAAACAGAAATTCTGGGATGGGAAGCAAATACTGGTATTTTTTTAAATACAGGTGGTCTACTGTGCACCAGGTTGAGAATCATTGTTTTAACTCATTCTGAGTTGACTCCTTTTCTATTCTGCATGCTAACTGTCCCTAAACGTCCTTACTTCTTCAGGCCCCCAACTCCATCCCCAATGCCCTTATTCTTGGCAGAGGACTATTCTTCATCTTCTCTCTTCTGTCTCACCTTTTACTCTCCTCTTCCCTGCTCTTCCTATTTCAGGAGAATAAGTAAGTCCCTGGACTCATTCACTGTCTCCATTTGAACCTGCAGTTGCCCACTTTTGCAGTTATCATACTGTGCTATCAAGTAAGTCATGCAACTGTCCACTCTCCAAGCCTGACAGTAAATTCTTCAGAGGCAGGGTCCATTCATCTTTGCAGTCTCGCTGTGAAGACAGGTGGTAGTACACTCCCTCAGGTGTCAGAGAAGAAAAGCTGATGCCCAGCACATGGCAAGCACTTCATAAATGTCACTGAGTAGGGAGGTGGGACCTTCACCTGGGCCTTGAAGTGTCAGTAAGAATCAAGAAAGAAAAGAGGGAATTTTATAAGAGTATAGAAAATAAAAACTAAAATATGGAATTCAGAACATCAGCATTTAACTCTTCCTAGAACTTTCTAGAAACTATCACCATTAAACTTCAACAATACATATGCATCACTACTACTTCAGACCAAAATTCCTATGGTTGCAACTAAGATACATCTTTTGAAAGTACTTTTGTCAAGTATAAAAGGCAACATAAGTGAAAGAATGCTACTAAGAGAAAAAAGAACACAAGAGAGAGACAAATCCACAAAAAGCATCATTTTATTTCAACAAGTAGATACAACTGCAACTCCTTCTCTTGTTCCTCAGTGTCCAAATCTGTAAAATGGAGATAATAATAATACCTCCTTCCACAGCTTGCTGAGATGATTAAATGAGTTAATAAGTATGAAGAGCATAGAAGAGCATCTGGCATATAGTAAGCAAAATAAATTGTTAGTTTTTTAATATTACTATCTTCAAAACGTTAACGCTTGCAGCTTTCAATTAGGAAAGGAAAAGAAGAATGAACTTTGGGAAAGAGGAGGATGGCCAGGAACTTTTCATAAGCCATCTGATTTGAATCCTCTCTATAAAACTATAAGTAGGTAACACTGTGTCCATTTTATAGATGAGGAAACAGAGGCTCCAAGCCACATGGCTATTCAGTGCACCTCAGGCACATTCTCATTCTATAGGACAATACAAGTACTTTCCCTTTCAGAGAAGACTTCCCTGTCTACTGAAACCATTAATTCCATGGACACAATTCCACTATAATGTGCTAAAGACCACTGAAGCTGTTCACCCCTGCTAAATGGCACTGTAATCAAACTGTCAAGAAGGCTTGGAAACTCAAAGACTGCTATTAAATCATCTTTCTGGCCTCTCGTTGCCAGGGAAAGTAATCTCAACTCCTTTAACCTTTCCTTGTAGGTGTTATTTTCCTAGCACTTAGTCATTGTCACTTTCCTCTGCAGTCCTGAACCTCAGAGGGACCTAAGAGAGGCTGCCTTGGATGGGCCTGTTACCCTACATGCTCCACCTCTCTCGCTGGCTAGTTTTGGCAACCCTACTTAATATCAGGGTTTGTCTAATTTTCTTAAAGAAGTAAGTTGCCATGGTTGATCCCATTTATCATTGTCTTCTATTTTATTTATGGGCACTCCTTTTTTTAAATTATTGAGGTGTAATTTACACATAGTAAAGTTCACACCTTTTAGTGTACGATCCTATGAGTCTTAACAAACGCATGCAGTGATATAACCATGACCATGAAGATATAGAGCATTTCAACCATCTCAAAAAGTTCCCTTGGAACTTGCCTGGCGGTTCAGTGGTTAAGACTCCATGCTTCCAATGCAGGGGGCATGGGTTCGATCCATGGTCGGGGAACTAGGATCCCACATGCCACATGGCATGGCCAAAAAGCAAAGAAAAATAGAATAAAATAAAAACAAAATGTTCCCTTATGGTTCTTTGTTGTCCCCTTCAGCCCCTGACAACTACTACTCTTTTCTGTCTCTGTAGTTTTGCCTCTTCCCAAATGTCATATAAATGGAATCAGATGGTATGATTTTTGGCTTTTTAAGTCTCGATTGTTTGACTTAGCATAATGCATTTGAGATTCATCCATATTGTTGCACGTATCACAGGTTAGTTCCTTTCATTGCTCAGTGGGGTTTCATCATATGGACTATTCACCAGTTGAAGGACATTAGGGTTGTTTCTAGTTTTAGGTGTTTATGAACAAAGCTGCTATAAACATTTGCATACAGGTTTTTGTATAACATAAGTTTTCAATTAGCTTAGGTAAACACCTAAAAGTGGGATTACTGAGTCACACGTTAAGTGTATTTTAATTTTATAAGAAATGCCAAACTATTTTCTAAAATGGCTATATCATTTTGCATTCCCACCAGCAATGGACATGCGTTCGAGTTACTCTGCACCCTCATCAGCACTCGGTATTGTCAAGTTTTATTTTTTGTTATTTTATTTTATTTTATTTTTAGCCACTCTTTTATGTGTGTAGCTTCTCATTTTGGCTTTAATTTGCATTCCTCTAATGTGTTGAGCATCTTCTCATGTGCTTATTGGGCATTTATATATTTTTAAAGTTTCCTTTCAAGTTATTTGTCCAATTTTTTTAATTAGGGTTTTTTCTTAGTTCTGAGTTTTGAAAGTTCTTATATATTCTGGATAAAAGTCCTAAATCACATGTTGATTTCCCACTTATTTTTTTTATCCTACCAAGGGGCTACATCAGGCATTTCTGAGATGAGTGTAGAGATGGTCCTTAGCTCATAGACACTAGTCACAAGGGAGGCAGACGTTTAAAGAAGACAGAAAAGGACTTGATTATATAGTAACCCAGAGTTTTTCATTCTCTTCATCTTATTCCATACAAGTTAGAACAATATGGTGGGTCTGTGGTCAGAGAGAAGAAAGACACAAAACTACACAAAAGTTTTCTTAGAGTGGGTCAAAACCAGTAAGGGAAGAATTAGTTTGGTAGCTGTTTCACTTTGAGACTAGACCAGAAGTTGCCATTTTCATTCTGCCCTTTCTCTTTAGAGTAAGAATCCCCACTACTTCCCACATCCCCACCTCCAATGGGCCCATCTAACTGGCTGAGCACCTGAGCCAGAATCAGAGAGGAATAAGAGGTTGGTCCTTAGAGAAGGGAACCGTAAAAGAAGGAGAGGAAGAGGACTTCCCTGCTGCCTCAGGGACTCAGTGTATACTGAGCAGTGACTTTCCATACTGAAACATCATCTAGACTCCTGGAGCATGTTGGATCAACAGAAATATTTTTAGGTAGGAAAGGCTGAGAGGTGGTAATCAACTTGGGGTTGCTGGAAAATCAGGAAGGACATAAAGCTATGTTTGCAAAGCTGTTCACAACGGATTGCAAAAATCAATTCTCCATATCAAAGAAGAGAGCAAAGGTGAAGCTTTCTACTAAAGGACTATAATGTCGCACCTCCTAGCCATTAAGGACAGAGTTAGGAAGAGAGTGAGCCCACCTCCCTATCTGTGTTTCCACTACTCATCTTTCAGTAAGGAAAGATAGATAGATAGATAGATAGATAGATAGATAGATAATAAACAGACATTTAATCACTGGCTTTTAACTCTAATCATATAATCCTAGAATTTCTGATTCTGTATTACTTACTTGACCTGAGAATATGTTATGATTTTGAAGCACTCATAACATCTAAGAAATGAAAAAAAACAAATTCAAATTGCCTGACATTTCTATGGTAAACCTAACTAGTCAATCTATTTTCATTTCCTTTCTCTTATGTCAAAATAGACAGTTAAACCTGAAGTACAGAAGTGTGAATTCCTCTTGGCACTAATGATACCAAACTTGCCCCAGTAAATCACTAAATGTCTTGACCTCTACAGTTCTTCTGTTGAGCTCTACATTTTGGATTGAGAATTTCCTTAATTGTCTGCATTTATGTACATCTGTTCCACATTGTGGTACCCTGTGTAAAATGAGTGGTTCTGAAAATACATCATCATGGATCATCGGTTATAATGAGAAGTAGATTAACCCAGGAGCATGCTATCAAATGATCTGCCAAAGGTACAGTTGACAAAGTCTTCATCAGTCAGTACTGATATAAATACCATCCTCCTCAGCAGATCATCGGCAATGTGTCTCTCAGAGCTAAATCAGTACTCTAATTGCAACATCAGTTATGGGCCCTGCTCAATGACGAGAGGGGCAAAGATATGAGGATGTTCTCAGCCGAAGCTATTTATACATGTCACATGGTCCTTAATTATCTGGTAGGGAGGGGATGCGAACAGTTGGAAAATTGACATGACTAAAAACTAAATCCATCCCCCACCCCCTTTTGTACCATTCCAGCAAGAGGGAAAATTCTAGGCACTTCCTTTCTAAGAGAAAAAGGTAAGAAACCTCCAATCCTGTGGGAATCCTGTCTACCCAGTTGCCAACTGGCATGTCATAGCTAATAATCCTTTTTATTGTGTGAGTTCAAAACTTTAACAGGCTATGGGAGAGAAAAGTCAAGTTGCATATGCCCCAGATTAAATGAGCAGTCTTGGTAGAATCTCCTTTTATCCTTAAAAGTAGAAGGAAGTTGTAGGTTAGAAAACTGATTTGGTTATTTCAGAACTCTGGTCAATAAAAAAAATCCATACTTCAATACAAAAGCTTTCTGGAACATAATATACAAACATTAATTACTTATTCATTAACTGATATATTAAATGCCAGAGATTCAAAATATAGTACAGGAAGAATATCAAATATATGATATATTTGGGAAGAAATAGTTATAATAGACTTCATTTATTTAGTGCTTCTATGTGTCAGAGACTGTGTGCTAAGAACCCTACCTATAATACCTCAATAAATTCTTTCTACAACTCAGTAACAGATATATTATTATCCACGTGTTACTGATAAGGAAACTTTAATCAGAAGATTAAATGGTGCAAGTCACATACAATTTAAGTAGAACTGTCAGAATTCAAATTCTCATCAGACTCCAAAGTCTCTACTCTAAAACACTACCCTTGGGACCTCCCTGGAGGTCCAGTGACTCCACACTCACAATGCAGGGGGCCCAGGTTCAATCACTGGTCAGGGAACTAGATCTCACATGCCTGCTGCAACTAAGATCCTGCGTGCCGCAACTAAACATGCCGCAATGAAGATCCCACGTGCCACAACAAAGACCCAGCGCAGTCTAAATAAATAAATAAATAAATATTAAAAACATACAAATAAAAAAAATAAAACACTACTCTTTATTCTACCTATTTGTGTCAACTTCATAGCTTGTCTTACTGCCTACATCCTGCTTCCCTATAATGTCAACTGACCTATTTATGACCTTTCAAGGTAACTACTCTCCCTCTTGTCTCTCCTTCACGCATCTTCAAGCTATGTATCCACTGTGAACAGCTCAACTTTCTACTTGTTTCTTATCTCAAATCTAATAATGAGATCATGATTGGTTCAGCTTTTCCATGTCAGAGCAAAGATGGTGCCCCAGGCCCCCTCATAACATAGTGCTTATCCATGGTCAGGTGCCTGGTCTTGTTCCAATTAGCTGGTGGCTGGTTGGGAGGGAGCAGGGGAGGAGGGGAGCCCCACCCTGTTACAAGGAGCTGTGGGTGGGTCAGTTCCCCTTGGCAGAGGCTGCAGAAACTGGGATTGACTTGGGTAATACAAATATGGTGAAGGAATTCTTTTTTTTTTTAACATCCTTATTGGAGTATAATTGCTTTACAATGTTGTTAGCTTCTGCCGTACAACAAAGTGAATCAGCTATTATGTATACATATATCCCCATATGTCCTCCCTCTTGCATCTCCCTCCCACTCTCCCTATCCCACCCCTCTAGGTGGTCACAAAGCACCGGGCTGATCTCCCTGTGCTATGTGGCTGCTTCCCACTACCTATCTATTTTACATTTGGTAGTGTATATATGTCCATGTCACTCTCTCACTTCATCCCAGCTTACCCTTCCCCCTCCCCGTGTCCTCAAGTCCATTCTCTACATCTGAGTCTTTATTCCTGTCCTGCCCCTAGGTTCTTCAGAACCTTTTTTTATTAGAGTCCATATATATGTGTTAGCATACGGTATTTGTTTTTCTCTTTCTGACTTACTTCACTCTGTATGACAGACTCTAGGTCCATCCACCTCACTACAAATAACTCAATTTCATTTCTTTTTATGGCTGAGTAATATTCCACTGTATATATGTGCCACACTGGTGAAGGAATTCTGAATATACCACTGTGAAGAGTTTCCTTTTCTGACTTGTCCTTATCTGACTAAAAGCAGAGGCTCCCAAAAGAATTCAACTGTCATAAATGCTCTCAAGGAAACCAGGAAAGATTGACTCCTATCACTGGAGATAGCACCAGATAAGAAACCACCTAAATAGACATCATCTCTAAACTAGCATATCTCCTACCTATCCTCATAAAGGCTCATTTACCTTCTCATTTGTTTTTCCCAAAAGTACCCTTTTTCCCATTTTCTTCCCTATCATGATGGTATATAAGCCCCAAATTCTAATCACCTCCTTGAGTCACAATTTTCTGTGAATTCCCATGCACATAACATGAATAAAAAATCTTTTTTTTCTTTTACTATCTTTTTTCAGTTAAATTCTCAGCCCCCCCCCACCCCCACCCAGAGATAGAACCTAAAAGGGTAGAGAAAAAGGTTTTCCTCCTGGGTTTCCCTGGTGGCATAGTGGTTGAGAGTCCGCCTGCCGATGCAGGGGACACGTGTTCGTGTCTCAGTCTGGGAAGATCCCACATGCTGCGGAGCCTGGCGTCCGGTGCTCCGCAATGGGAGAGGCCACAACAGTGAGAGGCCCGCGTACGGCAAAAAAAAAAAAAAAAGTTTTTCCTCCTCCACAAAGAAATAGTTTGAAACCATCAAAAATTATACTGTAGAAGAGTATTTAACAGCATGGAAAAAAATCCACCATCTGTCAAGTTAAAAAATAAGGCTGCCAAACAAATGTAGAGTCAGATCTCATTTTTGTAAATATGTGTGTTTGTATACATGCACTGAAAATCTAAAAGATGTTCACTAAATTGTTAACAACTATTACCTTGAGAACTAGGAGCAATTTTAATTTTTCTTTTTATTCCATTTTGTAATATGCAAACCTGTAAACCTGTAATAAATTTATACTATCTTTTTATTGTGGGGGCGGGGGGCCGTGCTGTGTGGCATGCGGGATCTTAGTTCCCTGACCAGGGATCGAACCCGAGCCCCTGCAATGGAAGGGCAGAGTCTTCACCACTGTACTGCCAGGGAAGTCCCTATATTACTCATACATTACTTTCTATATTGAAAAACATTCAAATATTTTCTTTTTGAAAAAATAAGAATCTAAACATACCATTTGTAGAAGCCATATTATCTTTTAAATTTATCCTGAAAAAGTACAGATGAAATTAAAAATTTATTTGTGAAAATATTCATTGTCATATTAGCAAAATAAAATTTCAAAGAAAAAAGTCCAATAATACAACATCGAAAAAACTAATTAAATGATATCCATAAGGTGGATAGTTTGTGATCGTAAACATCATATCATGAAAAAAGATATGACATGCAAATACATGTACAATATACTATTGGGAAAAAACAAGTTACAAAACAATAAATTATAGTGTGACCCTATTTTATAGTTCAAAAGTACACAAAATGCATTTATGCCTAGAAAATAACCTGGAAGAATTTAACAAAAGGGGGTGGGATTACAGATAGTTTCAATTTTTTTATTTTTATGTCTCTATAATTTTTTAATTATCCCATAGTGAACCTGCATTACGAATGTAATTTTAGAAATAAGAGTTGGGGTTTTTGGTTTTATTGGGGCTTTCTATCTTGTTTAATGTAAATATAGATGGCTCTGATTGGGATTTAGGACCTTTCCTCATTTTTTGCTCTTATTTGAGACTGCTTAGCACTTGGAGAAAAGTAGCATTTGTAAAGATTTTATAGTCATGACATGAAATAGACTAGACTAATAAATGTGTACGTTTTAACACAGAAGGCAGAGGCAATTTCTCAATCATCATACTGAGTTTCTTAATGAGTGTTCATTTATTCATCACTGAGGGGCAGATAATTCTCAGAGATTGGTTCTATTCTAATAATGCCTCTACAGAATCCTGTGCTCCTCACGACCATGGTAACAAAAATTCTTTGAGAATTCCTACTTGCAAACTTGGCAGGGTGCTGGTAAGCAATGGAAACACAGATACACATTCTAATGCAGTACATTATTTCACAGTAGCTGTAATCTTTGTAAAAATCATTGTCTTCTCAAAAAATTAAAAATAGAAGTGTGATCCAGCAATTCCATTTCTGGGTATATATCCAAAGTAATTGAAAGCAGGGACTAGAACAGATATTTGTACATCCATGTTCATAGTAGCATTATTCACAGTAACCAAAAGGTAGAAGCAACCCAAGTGCCTATGCACTGATGAATGTATATGCATGTGTGTGATGAAAAGTGTGTTTCATACTGTGGGTCATGGTCAAAAATGCTTGAAACCCCTATGTTAAATTGTATGTTCATTTATGGAAATTTGAAAAAATAGAATAAGTTATAAATTAGTTAATTAATTTTTATTAATGTATGTCTAATAGCAATCAGCAAAGCCAGAAAACATGGTGGCATGCAAGCCTTAGAGTTCCTACTTTATTACAGCCCTTTTCAGAAGCATATTCTTTCTGAATTCACTTCAATACCTCCACAGTCTCCACAGGGTTTCCAACTTTCTTTCCCTTGTTTTAATCACATATAGACATACACTGGACCAAAGTGTATGGTCCCTTGGAATCTAAGTAGGAAAGGATATGTTTAGTCCAAGAAATCTAAAGAGTAGATTTCTTGACTATTTTAATCTACTTAAGTAAACAAAGATTGTTCTTGCCCCTCTAGCACTTTAAATTTCATGCTTAGTTGTTGATGTGCCTATGAAAATCTTATCTTCTCAATTTTTTGACCTTTTTCAAGGGTCAAGAAAAGGCCCAGTGGGGACAGTGACGGAGGTCAGCCCAGGCTGAAGCAGCCAACTGACAGTGCATGGAACTATGGCCAACCATGTCAACAGATCTGATTTTCCAAGAGAAGCTAGAAATTTCTATTTTTATGTGCAATCTCCTATTGTTAAATGTTGGCAATTAATTCAAAATAATTTTAAACACTTTGAAGAACAAATAAAATGTCTGCAAGCAGCCCAGTTTGTGACCTCTTCTTCCAGAAGTCTGCTAGATAAGACAACAATAACTATCCTTCAGAGCCTCCATAACTTCACCTCATTCTAACCTCCACCCCTTCCTCACCCCCAAATTAACTGTTCTCTGATCTGAGTTACTAACACAACTCATGTGTATCCCTGTTATAGTACTCATTACATTTTATGATCATTTTGTTGTTGCTGTCGTTGTTGTTTTCCTACATATCCATCTACCTTGCTAAAGAAACTGTGATTTCAAATGTTAAACCCTGAGCTTGGCACTCAGGTGGAATTTGAGAAAATCAGTTTGAGTCCCAGCTCTGACATGAGACAACTTTGGGCAAGTCACTTGACCACTTTAGGTTCAATTTTCACACCTAAAATATGAATTGTTAATAATAATGGATAAAATGGTGCCTGCATTATTAGCTGTAGCAATAGAATACAGTGAGATAGCTTCAGTCACACCTTCCCACAAGGCCTCAGGAAGAAACCTTGAGTGCAGATGGACTTTTTTTTAATTAATAATTATGATAATAAGTGAAATACTGAGTGCTTATATATTCCAGGCACTTCCAAGATGCTTTATATGGTTCCATAAACTTCACAACAACTCCATGAGGTAAACACCATGATTATTTATATTTTACCAGTGAAGAAAATAGGGCTTAGGGTGGTAGGATAGCACTTCTACTAAGTGGCAGAATTGGAACCAAAATGTCCCACTGTAGAGCCCACCATCTTGAGCACACCCCTAACTCACAACAGTGCAAAGTCTCAGAATGGGGTCATTTCCTCAAACTGTGTGGTTCTGAAGGCAATAAGATGGACAGATACATACACCCTTGTGTCATTTATATTCTTTTTGTAAAGAAAGATGCTCTCATTCGTTTATGAAAAAAAATCCATAGGGAGTGGCTAGACTGGATGGATGGTTGCCTGTGGGGACAGGGAAATGATTTTAAGCAGATTTCTCTAAGGAGACAATTTGAGAAGTTTCAACAAAGGGAAGGAGAGGGCTTAGAAGATGTGAGCCAGGAGCTTGCTCCAGCCTCCCAGCCCCAATCTCACCCCAGCTGTGGACAGCTGACTATAGATGCTGCGTTGCCAGCAGGTAGGAACTGGGGCCAGGGATGGCAGCCTCCCCGGGAAAGGTGGAGGCTGCTCAAACTTCAGATACGCCCTTTTTCTTGGTGATGGTAAATCTTGCCATTCATCATAAAAAGGTAAGTATAGGAGCCCAATAGGCAGCCATCAGTTAATGAGGGTTTACTTGACTAATGCAGTTCTTACACGGTTCTCATTTGAAGCTTAATCCCTGGTGAGTAGTTGGTGTTTCTCATGTACATTTGAAAGGGTCTTAACACAAAGTGAGAGAGTGGCATGGACATATATATACTACCAAATGTAAAACAGATAGCTAGTGGGAAGCAGCCGCATAGCACAGGGAGATCAGCTCTGTGCTTTGTGACCACCTATAGGGGTGGGATAGGGAGGGTGGGTGGGAGGGAGACGCAAGAGGGAAGAGATATGGGGTTATATGTATAGCTGATTCACTTTGTTGTAAAGCAGAAACTAACACACCATTGTAAAGCAATTATACTCCAATAAAGATGTTAAAAAAATTTTTAAAAACACTTCATCTCAAAAAAAAAAAGGGTCTTAACAATGTCATTTCCAAAGGAGAGTGGGGGGTAGAAAGTGGGAGGTGGGGGGAATCATTCTAAACGCCGTTTTCCCCTCATTGCCATTATAAGTCCTTACCATTTTTTTTTTTTTTTTTTGCGGTACACGGCCCTCTCACTGTTGTGGCCTCTCCCGTTGCAGAGCACAGGCTCTGGATGCACAGGCTCAGCGGCCATGGCTCACGGGCCCAGCTGCTCCGCGGCATGTGGGATCCTCCCGGACCGGGGCTCGAACCCGTGTCCCCTGCATCAGCAGGCAGACTCTCAACCACTGTGCCACCAGGCAAGCCCCTTACCATTTATTTTTAAATAACTGTGCACAAGAAAAGGAAAGAAACATCGTCAGAGACCTTTACAAATTCAGATAAACTTGTCTGGGATGTTTGATTGTTTAGTTTGGGAAAGCTGTTTTCACAATTCAGAGTGATATGTGAATGCAATGGCATGCCTGCAGTAACCTGGGAAGGCTTTAGGCAGATGACCTAGCTGAGGAGGAACCAGCACTAGTATCCAAGGTTTCTATTTTCTAAATATAAAAATAGTTTCGGGGATAGAGGTGGTCCTGCAGTAACATTTTGACCAATGCTAAAGAGATAAAAATGACAGGAGCTGAATTCAACCAGATTGACGCAGATGAGAATAGAAGGCGGGACTTCAAGGGGTGCCAGCGCCAAAACAGAAAATGTCCTCAGTCATAGGGCATGAGGTCAGAGGGACACCTAGGGTACTTATTGGCCAGCTTCAACGTCGAATGGAAAAAGTGTGGGTTGCTCCCAGCCACTGAGCACAACTGCCTTCCCTAGGGAGTAGTCAGATACTTGCCCAATAGTCTATGAGGTGATCCACCTTTTCTTTTTTTTTCTTTTTTTTCAGCAGGAGTGAACATAATAGTAGACTGACAGCTTGAAACAGCCTACATGACTGGCATTATAGGAGCTGACCAGATTATTTTGTAGAGGACATCCAACTCTGAACTGAGACTTCCTTGCTTCCAACCGGGTCAGTCCAATGTGGTGCTCATACCCTGCAGTTTCCCATGGGTAAAAAATAAATGAAGAAAAGGGAAAAAGAAATATGGGTTTTGGGACCTAAGTGTTCCAACAATTAGGGGAGAGCATGGTGTCTGGGCTTACTTTATTCTCAAGACAATCCTACCAGAGATGTGCTATTCCTTCTGCCTATGGATAAAAAAAACTAAGGCACAGATTGGTTAAGTAATATGCCCCAATATGCCAATGTTAAAAAAAAAAAAAAGCCTATGTGGCTCTATAATTCAAATGTTTAAACACTATGCTGTACTGTCCCTCAATGAGATGACACATGGAAAGTACTTTGACAGTACCTGCCCTATAGAAAGAGTTCAATACATATTAGCTAGTATTATTATTCTCCTTTTGTATACAGACATTTATATTCCAGTTAAAAATTATCAGTTAAGTTTATCAGTTAACTAAAAAGTATTTTGAATAACAGTTTATCAAAGTATATTCCCTAGGAACTTCTACTAGAGTTAGGTAGTATCGTGGTAGCCATTCTCCAGGATGGCCCCCAATGATCCCAGCCTCTTGGAGGTCACATCTCTCTCACACTGTATCAGGTTGATCTGCATGACCAATAGGCTATGGAGGATAATAGAATGTCACTCCTGAGGCTAGGTTATAAAAGACACTGGCTTTTGCCTTCCTCTCTCTTAGATCCCTCACTCTGGGATGGGTTTAGCTGCCATGGTATGAGTAGCCCTATAGAGAGATCTCCATGGCAGAGAACTGAGGCTTCCTGCCAAGAGCCATGTGAATGAATCACCTTGAAAGTGGATCCTCCCCCAGTCAAGCCTTCAGATTTCAGCAACCCTGGCCAACATCATGACTGCAACCTCGTGACAGACTCTAAGCCAGAGCCACCCAGCTAAGCCACTCCAGGTTTCTTAACCCTCAGGAGCTATGTGTTTATTGTTCAAAGGCACTACATTTGGGGTTACTGTTAAACAGCGATACATAACTAATACATGATCTCTTCCTGAAACCTTCTACCGACCCCCAGCATTTTGTAACCCCTTCTACCATAGCACTTGCTATATTCTGACTTTCATGTTTTCACCTCAGTCTCCCCTTCTAAAAAATGAGCTCAAGAACAAGCACTGATACTGTCCCTGACCTTTAGATTCCCAGGATCTAGCATAATGCTGTAACTGGTATGAATTTCAATAAGTGTATGCTATTAGACTGTACTATCTCCACTTACTATATGTCCTCTTTCTTAAAAATACAGTCTATATTTCTTATTTTTCATGAATTCAGGTTGTTCTTGCTGTCTAAACAATTAGGCCTGCTTTCTTTCAGCTAGTATTTGGTTATTAAAGTTCACACTAAATTTGTACTATCCAAGATCTTAAACATATCTTTTTTATTTTTACAATAAAAAGTATGTAATGTAGCACCATTCCTACGCTTTCAAAGCCACTCTTCCATTAGCCCCAAATTTTTCTTTTTGCCAAATAAGATCAAATACCTGGAGACAAAAGTAGTTCACCAAAAGAAAAGCTAAAATAATTTCCTAGAAAATATTGCTTGAGTTGGCTGCACAATATCAGAGTGTTGAGATTAAACTGGAGGTTTTATTTTTTTAGCTCATATTTAATTCATGGAATATACCTTTATTGTTATTAAAGATATCAGTTAAATCTATAGTTCATTCTGCACTCTGACCCTTTAGAGACCAAATTTGTCATTTTTTTCCTAAAATGTTATATAAAACTTGAGTGATCAGTGACACTTATTTTGTATTTGTAAAATAAGAAACACATTAAGGAATATGAACTTCTTAGTAAATGGAAAGCAGTCCACATCAATGCATCCCTCATCTGGTCATGACCAAGGGGTCCACCACTTCTAGGAGGCTCTACCCTCAGGAAACAAAGGCCTAACTGTCATTTCAAAGTTGTTATCTATCTTCACTCCAAAATATTCTAAAATGCAACAAAGGAATGGATGCTATTCCTGCCGATAAGTCTCCAGATGCAACCTCAGCTCTGGGTGACCTGAGGGTCATCTATATGCATTGACACTTCACACATTCAAATTTGGGCGTGGGGGGGTAGATCTTGGCATTGACACACAATGTAACTCAACAATAACGAACTTGTAGAATCTCACACAGATAGTGTCCTCAGGTTGTATCCCATTGTGTTCTAGCCTGGAGAAAATACCTAAAATAAAAGATGAGCATTCATTGTGTTCATCCAAGCAATAAGTTCAAGAGTTGAGGGTGAGAATAGAAATCATCTATCCCACACACACAGCTTGGAAACTGAGGACTAGAACTATCTAACCCTTCCCCTCCCCCAAACACACACACATACATACCCCTTACTTTCAACAATACATTAACAGAACTTACTACTCCACTGTCCTCATTATCATAGCTTTAACTAAGCCAGAAGACTCTTGCCCAGGTAAATCACTCAACTGTGCATTATAGGAGCTACCCAAAAAGAAGTTTCACCTCTTCAACAGGAAGCATCAATAGTCAGTTAATACTCTAAGGATCTTCAAATTCCTCACCTCAAAATCCTTTTCTTGCTGCTTCCAATCTTAAATTATTATATTATTATCCTTATCTAATCAAGCCCCCCCACTGAGGAATATTACTCCATAAAAAAGAATGAAATAATGCTATTTGCAGCAACATGGATGGACCTAGAGATTATCACACTAAGTGAAGTAAGCCAGACAAAGATCATATGATATCACTTATATGTGTAATCTAAAAAAAAAAAAAAGATACAAATGAACTTATATATAAAACAGAAATACTGGATTACTTTGCTATACATCTGAGACTAACACAACATTGTAAGTCAACTATACTTCAATTTTTTTAAAAAAGCCCCCTCATTGAAAGAGTACCTTAAACCAAACTTCCAATTCTCAATAAAATCTGACCTTGCTCTTTCCCCTCAGAGACATCACCCAGGCTCTGCCTAGCTGGTTATCTGCCTTGCCACAGCAAACAATAAACATACCTTTGTCTTATCAACAGGTTGTGTTGGTGATATTTGGAGAGCCAGCCCTTGACAAGTGATTAGTATGGGTATCTGCCATTATTTGCCCTGCTAGATGAGAAAACCAAAACTCAAAGAAGTGGCTCACTCTAAGACACACAGGAAATGGAAGAACTGGGACCAGAATCCATGTCTGCCTACTCCCAAGTCTTTGTTTTTCCTTTACACCAATGGTTCTCAAAGAATGGTCCCCAGACCAGCAGCATCAGTATCAACTGGGAAATTGTTAGAAATACAAATTCTTGGGCCCTCCCCAGACTTACTGAATCTGAAATTCTGGTGTGGGGCCTGGGAATCTCTGCTTTTAGATGCTCTCCAGGGGATCTTGATACAGACTAAAGTTTGGGAAACCCTGTCTACACCATGCTGCCTTCTGTAGAGTACTGGAACTTGAGATCACTTTTGAGGGCTAGAGAAACTGGGTTGTGTAGTGGTTAGAGGCTCTGAGAAGTTAAGAGTTCCAGTGCCTGCCACTAACTGCCTTGCTAAGAAACAACCTGTTTAGACCCAGCATATCCCATTGGCTTGTCAATAGACAGGCCAGTGGTTGCTCTCTTCCCTCTTAACCATTCATAGGGTAGGAAAAGAACAGCTTTGCTCTAGTCTTTGGTCAAAGGAAGACTGAATTTTCTCTTTGGCCATCCTTAATCCTACTGCTAGCTTCTCAGATACCGTGATTCTCAATGCATTTCAGTTCAATGTTTTGCCACGTTTGCCTAGCAGCTCATTCTGTGCCTACCTGTAACCCTTCTTATCTTTCAACTCCTTCCTCTTTGGGAGGAAACACTTCTGTGGCAATATGATCAGCTAATGTGCTGCCCTGGTTGGTACATTGATCAACAAAAAAATTCTTATAATTCTGAAACCAAACTTTTTTTCTCTTTTTTGCTCCAAGGATCAGTTCAGTAGCTACAGTAATGCTCTCATCACCCATTGCTTCTCTGAAATGTTTACGATCTCAGCTTTCCCCTGAATCAAGCTGTTGTCAAGAGGTTCAGGGCCGGTACAAGAAACAGGCAGAACAAGAGACTGATATTTATAGAGACTAAAAGGAAGTTAAGGAATCTTTGATGGTTCAGGATGGGAGCTTGAAAGGCCTTTGACACTGGACAAAGGATTATACAGTCCTGAACTTGTGGCCAATAGCTGTACAACAAGGGGAAAGAGAGGGAGTAGCAGAGAAGAGAGGAAGAAGCTAAGCTGGTGCTCACTTGCAGACTGGGATCAAAAGCACACTACTTTTTAAAACCTATTGTTCTTTTTTAAACAAAAATAACTTGAGATTGTTCAGTTTCTGCAGTCTGTTCATCCCAACAGAGCATCAGGAACATGGAGTGTTTTAGTTACTTTCAAAGCTGAGGGTGGGGACCTCCCGGTGGGGGAACATGATGTATGTTGACTGCAGTTGCTAGGAGGAGAGCTGCAGAGAGCGCCTCAGATCTCATTCATCTCTGTTCTTGCCCCTTGATAGGTTTCTGGGGATTTGTTGATTAGTTTTCATACTTGATTTGGAACTTTGGTTTTTATTGACCTGCACTAAACCAGTTAGTACCAGAAAGGGTCCCACATTAAGCATCAGCAAGCCTGGCCTGATTTATCAAAGAGGAGTGTGTGTGGTGTTTAAGCATGGACATGAGACTCAGGCAGAATCTTCCCCAGTTTGCCATGTCTCTAGACTCTGGTGGGCTGTCTTGAGGAATAAATGAGAAAATCAATGTAATTACCTGACTGCGAGCTATTATCATTCAATTCACACAAACTGGGAGTTTAGCAGGTGCTTGTCCCTGTGCAGGTGAGTCCTGCGGGGTCACAGAGGGGCTGTCTTTGGGGAACAGGTCTGGTTTGTACCATCACCAGACCCCAGTAAATTCAAACAAGCTCCTGAAGACCCTAAATTTCTAAATTTAATACACTTCTCATCTGAAGAAACACACGTCTTCCAGGCTCTTTGTGGGGAGCAAGTGAATAAGATCATCTGAAATTTTCATCAAACTGTTATGTGAGGCTAACAAAAGATAGCATCATCATCCCATGCTCTTGGATCGGAAGAATTAATATTGTTAAAATGGCCATACTACCCAGAGCAATATACAGATTTAATCAAATTACCCATGACTGTTTATACAGAACTAGAACAAATAGTCATAAAATTTATATGGAACCATAAAAGACCCAGAATTTCCAAAGCAATCCTGAGGAAAAAGAACAAAGCAGGAGGCAGACTTCAGACAATACTACAAAGCTACAGTAATCAAAACACTGTGGTATTGGCACAAAAAACAGACATATGGATCAATGGAACAGAATAGAGAGCTCAGAAATAAACCCACACACCTATGGTCAATTAATCTTCGACAAAGGAAGCAAGAAGAAACAATGAAAAAAAGACAGTCTCTTCAGCAAGTGGTGTTGGGAAAGTTGGACAGCCACATATAAATCAATGAAGTTAGAACACACCCTCATACAACACACAAAAATAAACTCAAAATGGCTTAAAGACTTAAACATAAGACATGACATCATAAAACTCCTAGAAGAGATCATAGACAAAACATTCTCTGACATAAATTGTACCAATGTTTTCTTAGATCAGTCTCCCAAGGCAACAGAAATAAAAGCAAAAATAAACAAATGGGACCTAATCAAACTTACAAGCTTTTGTACAGCAAAGGAAATCATAAACAAAACAAAAAGACAACCTACAAACTGGGAGAAAATATTTGCAAATGATGCAACAAACATGGGCTTAATTTCCAAAATATACAAACAGCTCATAAAGAAGACATACAGATGGCAAATAGGCACATGAAAAGATGCTCAACATTGCTAATTATTAGAGAAATTCAAATCAAAACTATAATAAGGTATCACCTCACACTGGTCAGAATGGCCATCATTAAAAAGTCTACAAATAACAAATGTTGGAGAGGATGTGGAGAAAAGGGCACCCTCCTACATCATTGGTGGGAATGTAAATTGGTACAGTCACTATGGAAAACAGTATAGAGGTTCCTGAAAAAACTAAAAATAGAGTTGCCATATGATCCAACAATCCCACTCCTGGGCATATCTCTGAATATAATTCAAAAAGATACATGTGCCCCTATGTTCATTGCAGCACTATTTGCAATAGCCAACACATGGAAACAAGCTAAATGTCCATCAAAAGATGAAGGGATAAAGAAGATGTAGTAGATATATATGATGGAATATTACTCAGCCATAAAGAAGAATGAAATAATGTCATTTGCAGTAACATGGATGGACCTAGAGTTTATCATACTAAGCGAAGTGAGTCAGACAGAGAAAGACAAATATCATATGATATCACTTATATGTGGAATCTAAAATATGACACAAATGAACTTATCTACAAAACAGAAATAGACTCACTGACATAGAGAACAGACATGTGGTTGCCAAGGGGGAGGGGAATGGGGGAGGCTTGGATTGGGAATTTGGGACTAGTAGATGAAAACTATTATGTATAGAATGGATAAGCAAAAAGGTCCTACTGTAGAGCACAGGGAACTATATTCAATACCCTGTGATAAACCATTATGAAAAAGAATATGAAAAGGAATTATATATATATATATATCACTGAATCACTTTGCTGTATAGCAGAAATTAACACAACATTGTAAATCAACTATACTTCAATAAAATAAATTTTTAAAAAAACATAGCATCATCATTTGTTATAGAAGTAGAATACATACTTTTAAATTTCTGATTCTGATATTACTTGAACTTTGACTGCTGTAGTATAATAGAAAGAACCCCTGAATTAGGAATTAGAAGACCCGTATTTAGATCCTGGTTCTGTCATTTATTAGCTGTGCAACTTTGGGCTAGTCACTTAACCTCCCTGGGCCTCAGTTTCCTTATCTAAGAACTGGCAAACATTATTTACCCCACATGTTTCTGTAACAAAAAAATAAGATGTTGGAGAGAGGGGGAGGATAAAGCATGTTGTAAACTGTAAGCATCATCCACATGTGACTGCCATTAATAGAGAGAGATTAGAGATAGCTGCTCCAGAATGGGCTCCTTCTGCTTCTTGAATTCCTGCACCCTCCAGACCACATAGGAACTGCAATCTAGATTCCTCTTGCCACCTTAAGGGAGCTGCCCTAAAGAGTCAAGTTTGGTTCGGGCATATTATAGAAATAGTAATTATAACAAAAGCCACCATTTATTGTGCACTTAACGTGTGCCTAAAACTGTACTAAGCACTTTTATATATATTAGTTCAAATAATCCTTATAACTTGAAAAGTAAGAATTACTCTTCCCAGTTTGCAGATAGGCTCAGAGAGATAATTGTCCAGAAGTTGCACAGCTAATAACCTGAGATTTTGACCGACACCTGAGCCAACACACTTAATCAACGTTACTCTCACTGTTCTTTTCTTCTGCATGTTCCTTGGAAGAAGCCTGAAGTCAGTTTGGGCTGAAGATCCCAAATCCTGACTCCTAAATCTTCATATTAAGCTGGATGGAAAATGTCTAGCACACAATTTAAATTACAATCTGCTTTCCCACCCTCACTCCTCCAAAATAACTGCAGTTATAAAAAACTTGATGTAACTTAATCTCTGTTCCTCAACCCTAACAGCTATAAAAAGTCTCAATCATAAATGACCTGAAACCCATTTTGGTTAGTTCTAAGGTTTTTTAAAACACTTGACATATAATACACACACACACACACAGAGGCTTTAAAGCTTTTTTTTTTTTCCACAAAAGCATCAGAGAAAAATTTTCCCAGGACCTGAGCTCAAGATATTCTTGATACCAGATGCCTCCACAAGCTGGGCTGCTGTCAGTGGGACAGAGAAGCTGCCAAGAAGCCAGGCCATTTTCACTCCACATTTAGTCTGAGGCCAGAGTGTTGTCTTCCAGCTTTTAGAAAGACCTCCCAGGGTGAGGTGGACCCAGCAATGACAGTATATGACCATCAT
The DNA here is from genome assembly GCF_008692025.1 of Phocoena sinus. Classification (NCBI taxonomy): domain Eukaryota; kingdom Metazoa; phylum Chordata; class Mammalia; order Artiodactyla; family Phocoenidae; genus Phocoena; species Phocoena sinus. The sequence goes on along the minus strand of NC_045772.1, from coordinate 27,520,147 downwards.
GGACTCAGGGTAGAGAAAAAAGGTAATAGCCTTTGTAAATGACCAAGATCTTATCTGTAAAAGCTGGAAGCCTCTTTTTCCAATGCAAAAACAGAAACAGTCCAAATTAACCTTTGCTTGGGAGGCAGGGAATCCTAATTCAATGGTCTAAGTCATGCCAATCAACCTCTGAGGAGGACAGCATCCTAGTGCTGTGGGCCTTGAACAGCAAGCTTGGTCCCACAAGTTTGGTCACAGTGTGATTATGCTTGTTTTATTCAAAGTGAGTCTCAAGGAATGTTACGATAAGCTTGCTAAGGACTCCACACCAGAGAGGCACACATATGTATGTGCTTCAGTGAAACAGTGTTGATACAGAACATTGAAAATGGAATATGTTGAGGGGATAAGAAAGAAGAGACTGTTTAACGTCTTTTGCTTTGGTCTAACAGATTTTACATATATAGGTTTCTGTGGAATGATAGTGATGTATATCCTTGGCCTTCAGTATGGCATGGGGATGAAGAGAGTGGAAAGGGAAATACCTAAAGTCCCTGAAGGCCCTTAGTCCGTTCATTCAACAACCATTTATTGGAAGACCACCATGCACCAGGTAAGGTGCCATGTGCTGCAGATACAAAGAGCAGGCATCACTGCTGCCCTCGTGGAATTTGGAATGGAGTAGAGAAGTCAGTCAACAATCAAATAACCACACGAACATATGAAAAACTGAAGCTGCGACAAGTGCTAGGAAGGAGTGTTCATGGTGTTTTGAGAGGCAAAGTTAGGAGAGTCTGACCTAGTCAGAGGGGTTAGGAGAGTCTGACCTAGTCAGAGAGGTCAGCAAGGGCTTCTCTGAGAAAGCAATGCTTTAGCTAAGATCTAAAGGATGAGTAGAGGTTAACTAGGCCAAGGAATGGGGGAGGGAGACAAAGTGTTGGTCAGTGGAACAGCAGATGCAAAGACCTAGTGTTGAAGGGAGCCATCTTGGAGGGAAGTCAGAAGAGATCTGACCTAAAGAGTCACCAGAAAGGCCCACCAACCCCTAAACACCTCTGCCTCTGCTGTCTAAAATCTCACGATTATTAAGGCATACTTTGGGTTAAGATTCTTTTTCCCTGAAGCATTCTTTTATGCTCAGAAGAATAATCCATTAAATCAAGTGAATGGTTTTATCTGGTCAATTTTCTTCCTTAATAGCACAGGTTATAGCCACAAGTCCTTGAGATTTGTACAGGGGTTAGAGTAGGTGGCATTAAAGAAAGAAAATATTCAATGACACTTATTAAAGATAGTAAAGGCAGATTTGATTCAGGACCATCACGATAGGTATAGGGACCACTGCGATGGGATTTCCCAATAGGGAAGAGAGATTGGACTCAGTTCTGAATACAGCAGAGGCAACTGGGAATTTATAACCAAGAAGCGGGGGTGGGGTTGGGGGGGGCGGCCAATAGATGGACAATTACTAAGAGGAAACATCAGGAGTAAGAGGGGTTCTGGCTAAACTCACCTAATAGGATTCTTGCTGAAGACAGGCCAGGGTAATCACACCTCACTTAGGGGATGCTAGAAGATCAGGAACCTGATCAAATATCAAGGGTGATCAGATATCAAAGGTGTGGGGCTATGGTAAATTGACTTATCAGGGCTCCTGCTAAAACTAGATTTTACAAGGAAGTGCACAGATAAGCCTAAGAGAAGGTCCAGGAGCCTGACTAGAGTTAGTCAAGTAAGCAATCTTTGCCAATACCCCTTTTGTTCAAAGAAAGAAGAGACATTCTTCTTTCCTCTGAATAATGTAAGTCCATTTTCTCTTTCAGTCACCTTTTGTTCATTAAGGACCAGCTGACTCATCTTTTGGGACTTGGTAGTAGAAGGTATTTGTTGGATGGTGCTAGCAGTCAGGCATTTAATAAGGGGAGCTTTGTGAAAATAAAAGAAAATCAAAAATTAATAGTTAAAAAATTAATTTCTGAGGATAGCCAGTCAAGATTTTTAGGCTTGAGCTTGAAGCATCTTTATCAGATGGAGTGAAGATGGAAGTGTCCCTCTGATGAATTTTCCTGGTTTGCAGTTTGAATGCCTTGGGTGATGGCACCAGGTGTTCCAGTGAACTTCTTCTTTTTCTTTTTTTTTTGGTCTCGTGGCATTTGGGTTCCTAGTTTCCTGACTAGGGATCAAACCCACGCCTCCTGCAGTGGAAGCTGGAGTCGTAAACACTGGACTGCCAGGGAAGTCCCTTTTCTTTTTTTTTTTTTCTAGTGAACTTTCTGAATGGTTCATACAGTAGGAGGCATGAAGGTTGCCCATACATGATCCGTTGTGGTTATTTTTTTTTAAGTTTATGTCAATTCCTCCAGCTTCACCTCATAGGCTTTCAGGAGAAGGGCAGTTTTAGTTCCAAATCAGAAGGGAGAAAAACTGGAAGCATTTGGAGAGTTGTAGCTAGATATTGGAAGAAACTAGAATTCAGGATTTAGTAAGGACTAGCAAAATGTGCAAGACAGAGCCCACAAGTTGTCCATTGAAACAAACAAAATTCTTCCTACAGTCACCCCCACTTCTATCAAAGATAATCAAAGTAAGACTAATTTATTTGCGAAGTACATCTGGTCTCATTAAACTTGGCCTATTTATACAAGCACAGCAAAAGCTTGCATAGGCCCTTTTTCTGAGTTCGCTTTGCTGGAATTTTTCAAAAGGAATACCAGATTGGGCTTTCAAAAGCTTCTCAAGGCTAAGAAGCCAAGCCAAGAATTCACTACCATATTTTGCCTGCAATGCCTACTAATTCAGGTGAATTCCTCTTTTCTCAGTGTCCCCAAAATATCCTGAGGTCCTCTGCCAAAAGTGACCTTCCTTACTCATCCATAAAGCAGGAAAACCTAAAAGCCAGGTAAACCCTGACTTTTCCAAGGGGGCTTTTGTAAGCATTGCCTCCTGAAAGTCAACCTTAGTTCCTTAATACTGTCTGGTCATATCTGATTTGATGCACATCATTCTTAAATATGGCATTCCAGTCAAATCCTTAGAAATATAACCAATTTTTCCAGTTGTGTCCTGTTACAAGGAGAACAGATTCTCATTGAACTTATGCAGATGACTATATTGCCATGAAAATAAGAATACTAAGAGTTACTTCTGGAGCGAGTAGGTAGGGAGAAAAGATAAATGCTTCAATTCTATTTACAAAGACATAATTTACCAAACTTCTGTAAGTTACAGATAGCTTTAAAAAAAGAGAAAAAGAGTTTCCTTAAATCTGGAAAACAAAACACTAAGGAGCCATCAACGTTTCAAACAAAAAGTCATAAAAAATTTATAGTCATCCTCATCAGTTCATTCAGTCCCATGAATTAATTCTTGTTCTGCTTGATCTTGGGTTAGCAGTTTTATGAATTCATCAGCTTCTTCATTAGTTCTGGAAATTCTCACTCAGTCCAGTGATGTGGTCTTAAAGTTATTCAAGTGATGCCATTATGGAGCCTTCTCACCTGTGGCTGATTGTAAATGCTTTCAGAGTAGAATCAAAGGAAAACTGTAACTTCCTGGGAATGACAAAAAACTTAAAAACAGCCATGGTTAAAGTTCTTATGAGAGTTCATTTGATAGGGAAAATAATTACTTCCGTGGCATATAACATTTTAACATAATAACTGGAAACAAAGGTATTGCAAATTTTTAAGAACTTCATACGATTTCTGGAATATCTATAATCAAGCAACATGTATACACATATAACCTAAGAAGATTTATCATCACTTCTTTTTTTTAATTAATTAATTGATTAATTAATTTATGGCTGTGTTGGGTCTTCGTTGCTGCACACGGGCTTTCTTTAGCTGCGGCGAGCGCGGGCTACTCCTGGTTGCGGTGTGCGGGCTTCTCATTGCAGTGGCTTCTCTTGTCACGGAGGACAGGCTCTAGGCACGCGGGCTTCAACAGTTGTGGCGCACGGGCTTAGTTGCTCCGAGGTATGCGAGATTTTCCCAGACCAGGGCTGGAACCCATGTTCCTTGCATTGGCAGGTGAATTCTTAACCACTGGGCCACCAGGGAAGCCCAATCATCACTTCTTATTTGACAATGATTCCCATGTAACTTAATGCACCAAATAAACCTAATTAGCTTAATATCTTTCTTTTACAAGGTGAGGGACAAATCCTTTGAGATTTTCTAGGAGTGCTTCCGGGAAATCTCAGTTTGAAGTCAAAAAGACTCCATTTAGAATTTGATTTTGGAAAGTTGTCAAAAATGTCAGCAGGTTTGAACACTTGACGAAATAGGATCACAGGTCACTGTGAAACAACACTTAATTATCCATTTGACCAAAGTGACAATTAAAAGATTTCAAGGGCAAATACAGAAAGTTACATAGTTGTAAAAAAAAACCAAAACAAAAAAAACCACTTAGCTCTTTTAATATTGAGAAGACTTAGGCTTCTGATGAAGACAATATGAAGCACAGGAAAGTATTTTAAGACACAAAATCTTGATTTCCCAGGCAGATTACTTAAAAGGTAAAGAAAAATCTTTTTTTTTTTTTTTTTTACAGTTTCTTTTTAAGAGCAGACCAATAATCTAAGAAAACTTGGTTGGTGCAACACAGGGAGAAAATCAAGTTCTAGTTTTGCATCAATGCACCATTAATACTAAGGCTAAGGTTTATTTTTTTTTAAAAAGTAAATAAATCCATCCAATCTTGGCCAGCTTTGGCCACACGAGAAAAAAAAAAATCACTTTCCAAGATTTCTTTTCCATAAACATTCTAAAAATTTTTTTTAATATTTATTCATTTTTTGTCTTACTCTTTCTTATTTCTAATTCTGAAACAATCAGCCATTCTACTTTAGGACAAAGTTACTCTTTTTCTCCCTTAACAAAAACGCATACTTCACACCTTCCCTTATCAAAAACACATCTTACTTTACGGCACACAGAATTTTTTTCTTTGCCCTTATTATTTATGACAGATTCATTTATACATATTGATTAGAATTTTTAACCATTACTAACCCAAATTTCAGTGACTGCTAGGAAGCAGGCAATTGTGAACTGTCTGCCACATACTGTCATTCTGTAGCAAATTTATGAATGTATAAATTCACAATTTTCTAGAGGGATGTCTTTTTCATAGTACAATTTCTGATGTTTATTAACAGATGCAAATATATTTAGCTTCTCTATACTGTATAAAAACAAGATGTCAAAAGTTGATATACTTAAACTCATGTTTAGCAATTAATGTCTCAATATTTTATCTGATTTGGAAATGATCTAGACATTCAGTGAATTCCATCATTTAACTTAACTTATTATAGCTTTAAGAGTTCAAGTCATCAAAAAGATTTTTACAACTATTTTTAACTAGGCATATTATAAATCATAATTATTGTTGAAAAGTTTATTTATAAACTTTTATCCCACTTATATTTATTTAATTCACTTGTTCTTAAAATTATGCTTGACTTGTTCATGAAAATTTCATGAGACATCAAACAAAGCTAGCCATCATCTTATTTTTCTTGTGAACATTCAGGAAAGTATCAAAAAAAAAAAAATCACAGAAGTGGAAAACCTAAAGTTAAACATGATTCTTTCCTTTTTTTTCTTTTTTACTGTCATGCTTGACATGCATCAAGCAATTCCTTTTTATTGTACATTTTGTTTTGAGGTTGGGTTTATAGTTTTATAATCTTGAATATCTAGTAGAGATAATATAAGCCTGTTTGACTCGTAAACCTAGGTAGGAAAAAATTGTATATCCACATTATATTTAATGCTGAAACCTCTGAAGACATGCATGTTTTGTTCTACCAACAATTTAAAAACTACCTTCATTTACCAAAGAATATCCCAGATTATCTAAACTTAAAAAAAATTTGGGTTGGTTTCTATATTTTTGAGAGTTTTAGGAAAAAAATTATAAAAGTGCTCATTTATCTCTAAGTCAATTCAAAAAAATTCCTTTGAAATAGTTTATAAGTTAATTTGATAATACTATCCAGAAATAGAAAAATATCAATGTACATATAACATATATACAGACAAACATACACAAATATTCAGGCAAATGCAGAGATCTTATAGTCTTCATTCTAAAATTTTAGTTGAGTCAGTAAAACATAGTAATGCAAACTCACTGGTTTATCTCCACTTTATATTTTTGTCTGAATTGTATTTCCAACAAATGGGACAAGTTAAGGTTACCTGTCTACCAGTATCAGTGGAGGAGACTTTCAAAATTTTCTCTTGCCCTGATATGTAATCTGATGGAGGCTGTGAACTAAATTTTAGGCCAGTGACCAAGAAGACAACTAGTTGCTACCTGGATGTCTCTAATGCACATCTGAGTGGACAAAACATCCAGCTCTCTTTCTAAATAAATTTTTTTTCTCTTTTCAGCTTCAAGTGCTTTTGGAGGTCCCTGAGTCCCTTGAGAGCTTCTGATAGAGGATAGGGAGCCTAAAATCCAAGGGAGATGAGGGGCTAAGTGGGAAGGGAAAAGTCTGGCAGGGTGGAGAGAGGGATGGAGGAGGTAGGGGTTTGAAGGGGACTTATAAAAGGGTTCAAGGGAACTGGAGAGAACAATAAACGTAGTAAGAGGAAGAAGGAGGAACAAACACAATGGGAAGGCACAGGTCTTAGAGGAGCCAGTTTGGGGAGGTCTCAAGTTTTCCAAAGAAGCCAATGAAGTTCCAAATTATCCTCAGCAAAATCATGCCAACAAGAAAAGAAGCAGACAGAGTTGGTGGAGCATGTAGTCAGTTAGAGTTTCAAGAATGGGGTTTCAATTGACTGAGAAGTTCCCATGGGAGAAGCAGGATCCAACAGAGAGAACAGAGAGGTCTCATAGAGAGCCAAGAAGAAAGGCTTCCAGCCCAGAGAATCAGGGAATACTCTCCACTCAGGAAAGAAAGCCAGCAAGGAGAGACTGCCAGTTCAGCAGGTCCCTTCCAAACAAGGAAGCCTGGGACTCTAACTCAGCTTCTCACACACAGAGACACCTCAGACACTAGCCCAGCATCTTTGTCTGGACTCTAACTCAGCTTCTGGAGTACACTCAGAACCTTAAGGATCAAAATCTGTCTTTACCAGCTTCAACAGACATCTCTCTGGAGCACTGGTTCAGGAGTCAGACTATTCAATGTATCCCTGATCAATCAGTCAGGACTGAAGACAAAGCTACAAAGGTCCACTCTTAGGGTCCTGGATGAGAGGTATGGGATCCAATGATGAATATGATCCTATCCAAGTCATGGCACCATAACTGTGAGAGGAAAAAAATTCAATGATGCTTGTTAAAGATGGTAAGGCAGATGATTCAGGACCATCATAATAGGTATAAGGACCTCTGCAATGGGAATTTACAGTAGGAGAGGGAGACTGGGCTCAACTCTGAATACAGTATGGCCAACTGGGAATTTATAGCCAAGGAGCAGGGTGGGGGGCATCAAATGGAAAATTATTAAGAGGAAATATCAGAAGTAAGAGAGGTTCTGGCTAAACCCACCTAACAGGATTCTTGTTGAAGACATGCCAAGGTGATCAGACCTCATCTGGGGCATGCTGGAGGATCAGGTACCTCATCAAATATCAAAGGTGATCAGATATTGAGAGTGTGGGGTTCTGGTTAAACTGACTTATCAGGGCTCCTGCTAAAACTAGATTTTACGAAGAAGTGCACCGATAAGCCTAGGAGAAGGTTCAGTAGCCTAACCAAAGTTTGGTCAAGCAAAGAATCTTTGTCAGTGGGTTTATTTTAAAGAGGAAAGGGACAACAAAAATAGGAGATGGGGAACCCCAAAGATAAAACTTCACATTGGACTTCCCTGGTGGCACAGAGGTTGAGAATCTGCCTGCCAATGCAGGCGACACGGGTTCGATCCCTGGTCCGGGAAGATTCCACATGCTGCGGAGCAACTAAGCCCATGCGCCACAACTACTGAGCCTGCACTCTAGAGCCCACGAGCCACAACTACTGAGCCTGCGTGCCACAACTACTGAAGCCCGCGTGCCTAGAGCCTGTGCTCCACAACAAGAGAAGCCACCGCAATGAGAAGCCTGCGCACCGCAACAAAGAGTAGCCCCCACTCGCAGCAACTAGAGAAGGCCCGTGTACAGCAACGAAGACCCAACACAACCAAAGATAAACAAATAAATAAATAATTTTTTTTAAAAAAAGAATAAACTTTTAAAAAAAACTTCATATTTTTCTAAATTTTCTAAATTTCATATTTGTCAAGACCATCCCTGCCAGAATTCATTAACAGTCTGATCCCCAGAAAATCATGTAACCTTTTGCCTTCATAGAGATTAATGCAGCCCAGGATAGTCTCAGCCTTTGAGAGAAGTCCAGGAAAGGAAGCAATCCAAGAAAAGGAGGGAAGCACCACATTGTGAGAATGCCGATAACACATTGTAACTTAACCTAACCTGAGTCTCCCACCTAAATCACTTTCAGTAGCTCAAGTATCCTTCACAGTTCTGTAGCTGACAAAATATATTGATTTCAGTATTTTTTCCCTAGAATCTCGTAATAGAAGTTTCTCCCCCATGGCACAAGATTAAGTAAGTAAATTATGCTGGCTTTTCTGTCATGTAGGCCTGGTTATCAAATCCTGACTGCCCTGTGATCACAGGCTGATCTAACCACCCTCAACCTGCTTTCTCAGCTGTAAACCAGGAATCATTACTGTACCTACCCATACTGTAGCTTCTTTGCAGATGAGATAAAATAAAGAATTAAAGTGCTTAGCAAATTGCCTGTCAGGCTGTCAGCGTTTAATAAATGGGAGAAATTTGAAAATAGGGGATAGGTGAGGGAGCTGGCAAAGTCTAGAAAGAGTATACAGTTCCTAAGAGAGAGAAGTGCCCTGGGTTTCAGGTGATGAACCAGCCAGGCCAACAGGCACACACACCAGGACTCAAAAGAAATTAAGAAGCCTGAGAGAAACTTGGGCTGGGATTTAGAGACAAACTGCAAATAGCCCTATCCCTCTCGTGCTTCCTTTTCAGACGTGTGAGGTGAGTTCACCGACAGACAGGAAAGAAAAAAATGACAAGGGCCACCCACACTGCCTGAAGAGACCTATGGTGCTGACATAGAATTTAAGATTAAGACTTTTGACCAGGATAGGACATCTGCCTGCGGAAATTCTGGGAAGAGTGATGCTTAGGAAACTGGTAAGAGCTTAAATAAGTGGGAGTAAATTAGAAAACTGGGCAAAGAAGATGAAAGGAGATTTACTGCCTTCCTACAGATTGTGAGCTACAGCCCATGAAACTGACCTTGTTACAGATGGAATCATTTCTTGCAGGAAAACTCCTTGGCCTTGTTGAGCTTGGCCTGGTTTTCTCCGGTAAGATTTTCCTCTTTCTGGAAAAAAAAGCAATACAGTAAAAAGAGAGAAACTGTATAGTGAGAATGCCAAAGAATGTCAGAGTGTATGAATCATGGGGGAAAGAATTCCCAAATTTATCTTTTCCCAAAGTTATTTTTATCAAGAAGAAAGCGATTGCTTTCTTGAGCCCCTGTATCTACAGTTCCTTAAAGTACTTGCTTAAGAAGTTCTTGCTTGTGTTTCACTTTCTAACATGTAGTCACTTTGAATACCTGCTGCTGCCTCTGTCAGCTCTTTTCTCACACGCACATCCAGCTGTGGGAAGAATTTCAACAGGCCCAGCAAACACAGCTAATGACACCAGGGAGTTATGCCCCATGCACTTTGGAGGCTGAGGCATGAGGACTGGAGATTGTAAATACAACACAGAAAATGGCTCGTGGTGTCCTGGGTATTGTGGCCCATGTAGTTGCAGTGATGTATCCAAGTGGCGGGGTCTCCCACCTCCCTGAGGTGACCAAGCGGGAAATGAACAGAGGACACTGTGACTCGACACCACTCCATAAAGGGTACTGCCACTCTCAAGCATCCAATAGCACCACTGAGGAAACATGGCCAAACCTCCCACCAGTGCTATAAGAAACAGGACTCTAAAAGATAGAGGTGGCTGCAAGGCTGCCAAGAAAGTGAACCATGCACATGAGATTTCAGGACTACTTCGTGCTTAGCAGATTTTAGGGCCGCTTAATCCATGGAATAAAATAAATGGAGCTACAGCACTGTGGGAAAATATGTTTCAGTACTAGGTACCATCTAGAGCAGGTTATGAGATCCCACCCCTGCACATTGTGTCGGAGTTGCCTGGTAAAGCTTTGTAAGCTGTAGATAACTGAGAGGTACGTGACTGATAACAGCCCCACCTCCCCTGCACCACCACCACCAACCAATCAGACAAAAGTTTTGTCTCCGTTTGCAATTCACCTCAACATTCCTTTGCTTCTATAAATCTGTGTGGTTCTGACTTTTCCTTTCAAACAGTTGTTACGGGTTCAACAGTACCCATGCCCCCCAGAAAAGATATGTTGAAGTCCTAACCCCCAGTACCTGTGAATGTGACCTTATTTGGAAATAGGGAGGGTCTTGGCAGATGATCGAGCTAGGATGAAATTGCTAGGATGGGCTCGATGTGACTGTGTCCTCACAAAAAGGAGAAATTTGGACAAAGAGACAGACACACACTCAGGGAGAACACCAAGTAAAGGAGAAGGCAGAGATCACGCTAATACGTCTACTAACTAAGGAATGCCATGGATTTCTGGCAAACTTCCAAAAGCTGGGAGAAAGGTATGGAACAGATTCTCCCTCACAGCCCTCAGGAGGAACCAACCCTGCCAAAGACATCTTGATCTCAGACTTTGAGCCTCTAGAACTGTGAGACAATAAATTTGTGTTGTTTAAGCTATCCAATTTATGGTACTTGACTATGGCAACCCTAGCAAACTAATATGCTAGTTATAACATCTGCCTAGTACCCTTATATCCTATGAATAAAATTAATTCTTCAAAACATGTTCATTTTATAGCTGTATAAGAGTCATGAGTTTATCTTTTTTCTGAAAATTATCTTTTAATAAGGTAAATGGATCTTCTGCTGTCCTTCTCCATTCCTAAAGAATTCCCAGCCAGAACTATCCCTGAATACTTTTTTTTTAATTGAGTTGTTAGGCTGCATAAAGGCCTCACAATATACCTTTTTAAAAACATCCCATAGGGCTTCCCTGGTGGCACAGTGGTTAAGAATCAGCCTGCCAATGCAGGGGACACGGGTTCGATCCCTGGTCCGGGAAGATCCCACATGTCACGGAGCAACTAAGCCCATGTGCCACAACCACTGAGCCTGCGCTCTAAAGCCCATGAGCCACAACTACTGAGTCCACGTGTCACAACTACTGAAGCCTACGCGCCTAGAGCCCGTGCTCTGCAACAAGAAAAGCCACCACAATGAGAAGCCCGCACACCACAATGAAGAGTAGTCCCTGCTCGCCGCAACTAAAGAAAGCCCATGCACAGCAACGAAGACCCAACGCAGCCAAAAATAAATAAATTTATAAAAAAAGAAAACAGTTTGGCATTAAAAAAAAAATCCCATAATTGGAAACTTAACTAATCAAAATGGGCTGCCTTCCCTCATCTAGCTGAGTGGATGGGAAGGGAATAAAGTCCTCACAGCTTCCAGGCTCTCTGCTGGGCACTTGGCATTCCATTGGATATCTGTAAATGTCTACCCAACAGTTACTGCCCCTTCTTCAGCAGTTAAAGAACTCCATTATTGAATCAGTAGTCTTCACCTCTCCCCTCAAGTCTCAGGGAAGGGGACCTTACCCCAACTTTCCCCAGAAGTAAAGAATGATGGGTTTAAGTCCCCATGGTAGTCCCAGTTCCCTTGGCAGTGATTGACAAGACATGGCTGGGAGGTGCGGGCGGAGAAGAGGATTCCAAAAGGAAAGGTCTCTTGCTCTTAAAAAGACCTATGTGGCAAAAAGTACACCCTTTTTTGAATCTACATGTGATGCCTAGAACTATGGCATCCATCTTGTGATCATGAGAGCAGCGAGCTTGACTAAGGACAAAATTTGTCACACCAAATATAGCAGAGCAGAAAGAAGGAAAATTCGTGGGTTCTTGACAACACTTTTGAGCCACGGAACTAACCAAGGCGGGAATTGGTCTTCCTTGGGGCTTCCTGATATGTGAGATAATAAATGTTTTTATTGAAGCAAGTTGAATGAGGGTTTTCTATTTCTTACACCCAAAAGCATCCTACAGACTATAAGATATCTGTGAACATTCTCATTTTGCAGATGAAAATCTGAGGTTCATATATAACTTGCATCCAAAGTAACCTATCCAGGGTCACACATAAAACAAAATTTGTATCCAGCTCAAACTCCAGACATCCTCTCTCCACTACCATTACCACCTCTATATTTATCATTGGTCAGTGAAAGAAGGCTAATTTCTGATGTTTTGTTTCTTTGTTTTTATTGTTTAAAATGTTGTAGGAGGGCACAGAGCCTAGTGGTTAAGGGTAAACTTTGGTGTCAGATGGACCTGAGTTTGAATCTGTATTGGTGTGACCTCAGGCAAGTCACTTAACCCCTCAGTTAAAAGAACCTCAGTTTGCTCATAGGTAGGATGAGATATCAATTCCTATAACACAAGGTTGTGATTAGGACTAAATGAAACTATATATAAAGTACTTATCACAGATCCTGGCACATTATACCTGCACAGAAAAAAACTGATGGCTATTATGCTTATTACTGTGGTGGTGCCACACAGTGTGACTACCTCTTCACCAGGCAGCCAGCATTTCGAATGTGAAGAGAGCATCTCGTTCCCCATACACAAAGTGGCTTCATCAATTTCACTCCAGACGCCTTAGAGCCTCCGGTTTCTGTGCTACAACTGTGAGCTCCTCCTCCTCCTGCCCAGACAGCCACCGTCAAAAGAGCCCAATTCCCGGGAGCACACGGCATTCCTTGCTGGAGCCCAGCCTGGTTTTGTCTCTGCTCATATTACCCCTAACCACCACCCAGGGCCCTAAGACCTTTGATGTTCACGTGGCTGCCTGCAGGGGCAGGAAGATAAAACCCCCCTTGTTCCCTCTCTGGGCAATAAGACCTTTGGAAATTTAGAGAGACACAGAGATAAAAGACTGGATTTTTTTTTTTCCTTCTTTTCATTTTTTTTCCCCAGCAACAAATGGTGGTTTGTCTTTACCAGCCACTCCTTCAGCGCCACACCAGCATCAAAGAGCAAGAAATGAGCAGAAAGCCAAGGCAGGGGAGTTCTATCCCCCCAGGAGGGAATTCGCCTGCCTCCAGGACACACAGAAGGGGGAGGGGAGAAGAGAGCTGTGTACAAAGAGCATCCCACAGGGGTGATCAAAGCTCACACCCCCCCACCCCATTCCCAAAAGTTTGTTTTCTTAACATTTACGCTATACACTTTAAGCTTGGCAAACAGACAAGACAGGGACAGGGAAGGACACGGAAAGGCTCAACTTGTCTCATGGATAAATCTTGAGTTGACTTGACATCTTCTGGTCCAGAGGGCTTAGTGTGCTGACAGTGGGTAGCCTCTGTATGTGGAGCATTCCTTCGGGACTCACAGGTCCAGTGTTCGGCTCTGCCCCCAGTCCCGGTGACAACCGACCAGGGCAAGTAGAGGAGGGAAGGAAATAGTCTACCTGCATAACAACGAGAACTATCGTTTTCTAAGACCCGTGTGTCAGGATCTGTGCTCAATACCCAATATGTAGCAACCATAGAGTAGGTGGGACTAATTTCCCCAGTTTACAGATGTGTAAATTAAAGCTTAGAGAGCTAAAGTCAGTTGTTCAAGGTCACGCCCTAATGGGCAGAGGCGGGACTTAAACTCAGATCTGCACCAAAGTGTATGTTATTAACCAAGTGTTACAAACTGCTTTCCACAGGGATTATGAGTCTACTTTGAAAAATACCAAGCCAGGTACAATTATAGGACATCTGTTATCCATTGAGTTGTATCTCCAAAAAGGATATGTTGAAGTCCTGACCCTGCAGTACCTGTGAATGTGATCTTATTTGGAAATACAGTCTGCAGGTGGAAACAAGTTAAAATGAAGACTTACTGGATTAGAATGGGCCCTAATACAATGGCTAGTGTCCTTATAAAAAGAGGGAAATTTGGATACAGACACGCACAGACAGAAAATGGTCATGTGAAGAGGCAAGGAAGGATCCTCCTCTAGAGCCTTTGGGAGAACATGGCCTTGCCAACGTCTTGATTTGGGACTTCTGGCCTCCAGATCGTGAGAAAATTAATTTCCGTTGTTTTAAGCCACAAAGTTTGTGATACTTTGCTACAGCAGTCCTAGGAAACTAATATAGCATCTGTCTGTGTGAGTTTGGAGAGAGAGAGAGAGAGAGAGAGAGAGAGAGAGTGTGTGTGTGTGGGTGGGTGTGTGTGTGTGTGTGTTTGGGGGGAGGGAGGAGAAAGGCAAGGCAACTCTCAGACAATTAATATAGATTATCTCTAGCATACTGGCCTGGGGAATGAGGCAAGGATGCTGGCCACAAAAGACAGAGACAGACAGACAGAAATGGATGGTAAAGGTAGCGAAACAAGGTGAGAAGGAAATAGAGGAGAACTGGAACCAAGTCTGATGGGTCAGCTCCCTGAAAGGGAGAAGAGTCAAAGAAGGTTCTGACACTCCCTGCCAGTGAGAGAAGGGATTGAGAAAGAGCAGTATGCTGCCATGGTCCACCCAGTGAGGATGACCTTGCGCCACACCTCCGCCAAGCCTTCTCACACCTCAGCAGAGCTCTTACGTCAGACTCTTCTTCAGTTACTGCGCTCAGGGAACAAGCATTTAGCACTCACAAAGTCACTGGCAATGAAGGGCGTGGGGGATGAGGGCCAGAGAGCAGCACTAAGGAACAAGGGACTAGGAGCCTCTGGATTTCTTCAGCCTGGATTTCTCTCCAACTCCCTGTCAGCCTAGAAAGTGTGTACTCGAACCTCTAGCCCTTTGATACTTGGATGGGGCATTCGCCCACCTCGCTGGGCCCATGACACCTTCCACCCCCCTTTAGCATAATGCTTGGGCATTATACTGTGTTTCTTTCTATTTATATCTACATACAGATATAGATAGATAGGGAGATAGAGTAATATAGATAGATACATAGATTTCTGCATATAGATACAGATTTAAATAGAAATAGAGATATATATATAACTACATAAAGATACAAATATAAATAGAGATACAGATACATAGATATAGATAGATATATAGATAGGGACAGGCAGACAGACACATAGATATCTACATATAGATATAGAGAGACAAAAATAGATACATAGATATCTATAGATATAGATAGATTAGATGATAGATAGAGAGATAGAGAAATAGATTATAGATATAATGGCTCCTGCCTTAGATTGTGAGCTTCTAGAAGGCAAGGCCAGCATCCTATTCAACGTTATCTAGCAGAGCCTGGAGCACAGTCGTTGATCAGTAAAGAGTTGATAAATGAATGTCCAGGGTATTCTGATCTCAAGGAACAAAATATTTTAAGTAATAGAAAAATAGGCAAATGACATAAACACATGATTGACAAAATAAAGAAAAACAAATGGCTCTTAATCTCACAGAAAGTTGCTCAACATCATCATAAGAAGAGGAATACAAGTTAAAGCTCCACTGAGAAAACATGTTTCACCTCACAGACAGGCAAAAGTATGATAAGATACTGTGTCGAGAGGCTGTGAGGACACAAACAGGCTCATACCCACTTGCCAGAGTGCGACAGACATAACCTGTAAGTTAGGCAACGTCTATCAGAATTATAAATATGTCTGCCCTTGGTCCAGCATCCCACTCCCAGGGGATCTGTAGGTTTTCTCTTGGATACACCTGCAAAAATAAAATTGGTGTATGTACAAGCGTGGTAACAGCAATTCAAAGGCTCTTCTCTAGACAACTGGGAAAAGAAACTGTGGTGCTTGAATAAGGGAGGATTGGATGAAGGTGGTCAAAAGGTACAAACTTCCAGTTATAAAACAATTAAGTATTGATACTAAGGATGTAATGTATAACATGATTAACATAATTAACACTGCTGTATGTTATATATAAAATTTGTTAACAGAGTACATTTTAAGAGTTCTCATCATAAGGGAAAAATTCTATTTCTATACTTTTTTTCTTTTATCTATACTTCTATAGATATACTTTGTATCTATACGAAATGATGGATGTTCACTAATCTTTTTGTGGTAATCATTTCATGACGTATGTAAGCCAAAAAATTATGCCATACACCTTAAACCTATACAGTACTGTATGTCAATTATATCTCAATAAAACTGGGGAAAAAGATCTCCAGCTCAATACAAGCCTCATATTTTTATTTAAAAATCTAGATTGACTATCATAGGGGTGCAATGCGCTGCCCAACCCAGGACACTATAACTCATTAAACCCCATAATAATCTTATAAGAAAAATAACATCACAATCCATCTTATCAGCATTTCACAGATGGGAAACAGGAGCCTGCAGAGGTGGAGCACTTTGTTCAAGGTTAAGGAGTGGGGGTGGGTGGGGCCAGGATAGAAACCCTAGTAGTCTGACTTCAGAGCCCACTGTCACCAGGGCTGCCTCCCTAGATGCCCCCTAAATACTGTATAGTCTATAGACTTTTCTTCTGCTTCTCATCCCTCCATTCACGCATTCATTTGTGCATCAGTCATCCGTGGCCACCTAGTATATACCAGACACTGTGCTAAGTGAAGGGGGATACAGAGATTAAGGAGGTAGTAGTCCTTGACTCTGAGAATTTACGGTCCAGAGAGAACACATACAGGTAAACAGACAACCCGTATAGAGGAAGTTCTCAACATGAGCCTAGGAAAGTGCCACCCAATCCACTTGTATATCTCTTTTGCCTTTTTTCCTCTGCTCAGGAAGTCTTCATTTGGGGCCCTGTGTCTATCACAACTGGAAAATCAACTCTACGAGGATTCTTTCAGACAAGTAAAAGTACCCAAACAGACTTACATGCTAACAACTATCAGATTTGGTCTTGGGGTCTGCTCTCCTGCAGCTTACAATTTTATGAATGTCACTTCACGTTGAAACAAGAACAAGAGTATTGTTGCTTCCTGCCACAAGAATCCAGGTTGAAATGAAAACAGAAAGGAGACCTAATCTGATGATACTTCTTCTCACAGTAGAATTCAGAGGACACAGCAGGAAAGAAGAGCCCACAGATCTTACCTGGTGCCCTTAAATGTCCTCTTCCTTATCACAGTCCAAAAGACTCATGTTCCTAAAGCCATTGTGCTAAGCTAGAAAGGACAACCTACTCACATGCAGTCTTCCCTGTGATCTACTCTGTCTCCATGGGGCAACAGTGACTGCCCCTGTTCCGTGCCCCAAACAAAGCACTGAGACTAGTCACACAGGCCTGGGTTCAAAGCCAGACTGTGCCACTTACTGAGAGATCATCAGCGTCAGCTTCCTCATCTGGAGAATGGGAATTAAAATGGAGAATCGATAAGATAATATGTGCAAAGGTTCTAGCCCCAGGCAGAACCCAAATTCAAAGCCTTCTTGGGAGACTCTCACAACCAGAGTCACTGCCGAATTCCAAGTGCACACCCGACCATCTCAGTTCCTGAGCTAATAGACAATATCCAGAGCCCTGGCCCCCTCTGCCAAGGGACCTGTTCTGATTTCTACCGCCATAAGCCTGGCCTCCAGTACTGCGGAGGGGCAGGCTGGGCTCTGGGACCCAAGAAGAGAGGGGCTCCAAAGAGACAGGGATTATCCCAGCTGCTGTCACAGAGGCTGAGGTTGGGGTTATACTCCAGACTAGGGATGCAGAGCGAGTGCAGGGAAACCTGGGTGAAAGCAAATGCTGCAGGTTGGAGGCGACCCAGTGCCCCCAAGACAGACCAAGTCCATAGCTTGACACCAGCAAAGCAATAACATCCAAAACATTACTTTGCAAAGAATTCGCTATTACCCAAAGGCACCCAAGAAGTCACTTTCCCTGAGGGGGGGGGAAAAATCTGAACTTTAGTTATTGGACTGGCTTACACTTTGGTGTGGCTGGATATTGTTTTTATTTTTAAATACATAGAGGCAAGGTTAGGGTAGGGAGTGGAAGATAGGTACCCTATTCTTTCCCATGCTAGAACTTCCAAAGCTCCTAATCTGGGCTGGCCCCTGAAATACCAACAAGATTTAATTTTATGTCTCTCTGGATTGGGGGTCAGAAACCCAAATGCCTACAGAGGTCAAGCAGATTAAATACGTGAGCAACTGTGCCAGCTGAGGAACTTGAAATACAAATACCCCGCGGAAGTGGAACAGCTGCTGATCAGCCCCAGTCAACCGTTACCATAGAGAAGCAGAGTCAGTGTTGCTGGATCAATTTTAAAAATATATAAATAGAGAGATTTATTTTAAGGAATTGGCTCACACAACTATGGGGGCTGGCCAGTCCAAAATTCATGGGGTAGGTCGGAAATTCAGGTAATAGTTGATGTTACCATCTTGAGTCCAAATTCAGCAGGGTAGCAATCACTTGCTTACGATTACAATGTAAGTGTAGTACTAACATTACTCAATCACCTCCAGACATAGACAATGACAATAAGAGATTTTGTTTTCCTGGGGGTGGAAGTGGATTTACCTCCCTCGTACATATTTCCCGTATTGCTCATTCACAGGGTTATATAATTATTTATGTTTTTTTCTCCAATAAGTCATAGGATGTTTTTCAAAGGGTTGCTCACAGATCATGGACAGCAAAATTTCCTGGAATACCTTTTAGAACTTCAGATTCTTGGCCACCTGATCTACTAAATCAGGAAATCTGCACTTTTAACAAGCTTCCTCTTTTTTTCTTGTGTATGCTAACACTTGAAAACCACTGGACAGAAGTTGTCTCATTTTTGTTCCTCAGTGATCAACGAAGTCTCCAGCATCTAGTGGGAGCTTAACAAGCGGGGTTGAACAAATTAATAAATAGTGTCACTAGTTTATCCTTAGGTTCTCTGTGACGTCTGTAAAAATCATAACGTTAAACTTGCAATCTTGATCTCTTTAGGTGCTGACCAACTGTTATATATAATCACCCATGTTTATGTCAGTTAGCCCCACTAGACTAGAAAATTCCTTGCACTTTTGTCATTCTTGTATTCCCAGAACCTACCAGTCACTGACATATTTATACATGTAAATATTATTACATGTATAGTCACTGGCATATGTTAAGTTCTCCATAAATACTTCTTGAGTGAATAGATAGATGGATGAATGGACAGGTAGAGAGAACTACCTGAACACAGACTACCCACTACCTTTTTAGGTTGTGCAAATTTTTAACTTTCTAACCCTTGAGTTTTTACAAGTTTCTTATCCTGTCTTACAATAATTTATAATTGCTACATGTATTAAAAGTGCATCTAGAACTTTCCATTTCTATGGCCTGAAGCATAGTTAAGTCTGTAACATATAATTTCTGTAGCATTAACTATTATCTCTTTTATCCCTTTCAGAAAACATATATATTTTTTTCTCAATGTATAAACAAAACTATTTATAAGTTTCGGTGCTTAAACTATTATTACTACTGTTTTTTAAAATAAATCCTTCGTGATTCCTCATAATTCATCCAAAACCAACACCGTGACAAGACACTCAGATTAAGAATAACTGCTGTGGGAATTCCTCAGCGGTCCAGTGGTTAAGACACCACGCTTTCACTGCCAAGGGCACAGGTTTGATCCCTGGTCAGGGAAAAAGATCCCACAAGCTGCATGGTGCGGCCAAAAAACAAAAGAAGAATAACTGAAGGAAATCATTACACCTAAATTGAGTGGTAAAGATTTCCATTTCCAGAATGATTAAATGTAGAAAGACTTACAATATCACGTGTTGGTGAAGAGGTGGAGCAATCAGAACATTCATATGTTGCTGGTGGGAAACTGGTGTTTACCCAAGAGAAATAAAAACATTTGTCGCCATAAAGAGTTATACAAGAATGTTCCAGGGCTTCCCTGGTGGCGCAGTGGTTAAGAATCCGCCTGCCAGTGCAGGGGACATGGGTTTAAGCCCTGGTCCAGGAAGATCCCACATGGATCCCTGGTCCAGGAAGATCCCAACTAAGCCCGTGCACCACAACTACTGAGCCTGCGCTCTAGAGCCCACGAGCCACAACTACTGAAGCCCGCACACCACAACTGCTGAAGCCCACACACCTAGGGCCCGTGCTCCACAAGAAAAGCCAGCGCAATGAGAAGCCCGCACACCGCAACAAAGAGTAGAACCCACTCACCACAACTAGAGAAAGCCCACACGCAGCAATGAAGACCCAACACAGCCAAAAATAAATAAATAAATTAATTTTTTTTTAAAAAAAGAAGGTTCACAGCAGATCTATTCATAATAGATCCAAACTGGAAGTGACAGACCCAAACATCCTTTCTCTTAAAGGATAAAAAACATGATATATGATAGGATAATATCAATACTTACCAATAAAAAGAAGCAAACTACTGATATATACAACAACAGGGACACAACTCAAAATCATCAGCTTGAGTGAAAGAACCCTGAAACAAAAAAATATTATTGGGGCTTCCCTGGTGGCACAGTGGTTGAAAATCTGCCTGCTAATGCAGGGGACACGGGTTGGAGCCTTGGTCTGGGAGGATCCCACATGCCGCGGAGCAACTAGGCCCGTGAGCCACAACTACTGAGCCTGCGCATCTGGAGCCTATGCTCCGCAACAAGAGAGGCCGCGATAGTGTATATATATATATATATATATATATATATATATATATATATATATATATATATATAATTACATGTATAGATAGCTCAGAAAAGGCAGAACTAATCTAATCGGATCTAGTCTAATCTAATCTAATCTGTAGTGTCAGAAATCAGAAGAATGGTTGCCTCTGCAATGGGTATGGACCAGAAAGGGACACAAAAAAATCTTTCTGGTGAGAGAAATGTTCTATATCTTGATTTGGCAATGGTTTCATGACTGTGTTCATTTGTCAAAATTCATGGAATTGTTCATTTAATATCTGTGCATTTTCCTGTATGCAAAATATTTCATTTTAAAACTTGCATTTCTATATTGGTCAGGAATATCAAGGCATGATCTATCTTGTATGCATTGTGTTTTCATTGCTAGGATCATTCTTCAGAAATTGAAGGCTTTAAACAGCTTATAATTCCAGTAAAAGGTGTCACCCACATCTCAGCACAACACCCTCTTATCATTCTACAGTGTGTTCAGAACTGTCAAATGCCATTCAAATATATAATTTATACAAGTGCCTGGCACCATTCTGGCTTTTTATATTCATCAGTTGATTTAAATTTCACTTTATAGAAATGTACAGTGCAAATATTTAACAGATGAGAATCAAGGTTCAGATAGGCCAAGTTATTTGCCCAAGTTCACATAGCTAATGAGTGATATTACTGGGACTCAAACCCAGATCCCAAACCCACACTCTTTCTTCTCCCAACACACACACACACACACACACACACACACACATACACATACATACATCTGAATCACAATTCATAGATCTTTCCATTCTTTTATCATGAATCTGTAAAAGCAGTTCTTCCTATGAGATTTTAAAATAAATAAATGAAACTTTTCTAAAGGGCTCTAGAGCCCATGGAAAGTTTTGTTTTGTTTTTGTTTTTTTAATCTTTAAAATAGGCTTAATATGAAAATGCCAGCACCCTCATTTCCACCTGAAAGGGGCCAGAAGAACCAGGTCCTGAGATCTAGGGCTGGGTGGAACTGATGTTAAACTTGGCTTGGGGACCAGGCCCATGGAAAAGTTTAAATCGTCACCTGATACGTCCAGCCTGGCTCTCATTCTCAAACCCATGTTTGCTTTGGAATCTAGGGACTGGAATAATCTACTGAGAGTAAATGAAGGAAGCCATAGAGCATTTGTTGGCTGAGGGCAAAGGGGGTGTTTCCTTCACTTTGTTTAGCTGTTAAAACAAAATTCTCCATTATTCTACACACTGAAGTATTGTCAGCATCTTTAGAAGGGAAGCTGACACATTGGTTGCATTTTCAAATATAAATTAACCAAAAGCAATTAGTAGAGGGAAGAGAGAAATGAGCTTTGTCATCTAAAACCACTAACTGCTCTTTCTAGCCATGGTCCTTAGGATAGAGTTTCTTATTGAATTTTTCACTCTCATTAGTGATTTTTTTAATTAATTAATTTATTTTTGGCTGCATTAGGTCTTCATTGCTGCGCACGGGCTTTCTCTAGTTGTGGCGAGTGGGGGCTACTCTTCATTGTGGTGCACCAGCTTCTCATTGTGGTGGCTTCTCTTGTTGTGGAGCACGGGCTCTAGGTGCAAGGGCTTCAGTAGTTGCGGCTAGCGGGCTCAACAGTTGTGGCTCACGGGCTCTAGAACGCAGGCTCAGTAGCTGTGGTGCACGGGCTTAGTCGCTCCACGGCATGTGGGATATTCCCAGACCAGGGCTTGATCCCATGTCCCCTGCATTGGCAGGCGGATTCTTAACCACTGCACCACCAGGGAAGCCAAAGCCCTTCATTAGTGATTTTTAACAGTGAATTTCTAAATACTCAAGTCTATACCAAAGCCAAGGTTATTTAATTCTGATTTGTTAGAAACCCCTAAGAACCCACCCAAAAATGCCGTAAAAATTCAAGTGACCCTCATGTACACAGTGAGAGTAATATTCTACATAAATGCCTCATTAGAGTAATGTCAAAATAATTCACTTAATGTCAAAATAATTCACTTTTCCTGTCAAAACATAAAGCTTCTATGAAAAAGAATGATACTGTTTAGGTAACAAGACTGAAACAAGCTGAGTAGCTGCTAATGTTTCTAGATGATCAACTAATTAACTGATGAAGAAAAAGAAAAAAATTGTCATTACTGATAAGCAGGTTCCTGGTCCAATATACTTCCAATACTACCAATGCTCTGAAAATCATTTTGCATCATACACAGAAAGCCCTCGCATATCCAGTCAACAAAATTGGAAGTTGGTTTTCAATCTGGTTTTAAGTCCTAATCCTGTGTTCCATGAAAAATGGTTTGCACTTCAAAGAGCTCAGGACAATAATTCCTTTGGAGGAAATTTAATTCTGTTCCTGGCTTGTTATTATAGATACAAACCATCTTAGGTGTCAGCTATAAGCTGAAGAATCTTAGTCCTCTCTTTGGCTTATGGAGCAAGGAAATAATAAAAAAATCATCTCTCCTGATCTTATAGCCTTCTGAGTTCCAACTAGCAGTGAATATGATTCCCAGGACTGTAAATAGTTCTGTAAATCTTACCTTTCCTAACAGATTTGACTTTTCCACTTTATTAGGTATTGGCAATAAAAGTACTAAGTGTAAACGTCCATAAGATTTGGGCAAAGCTGTCACAAGAGACAAAATACCCAGTCCCTATGGACTAGGGACAGGTGGCTTTTCATATGGTTAAAAGTGGTAAAGTAATTCCAGGAGTGTGCAGGGAGTAAAGAGGAAAGACTCAGAATAATGCAAGTAAAGTAAAATCATCAAGAGAGACTGTTAAATTTTAAAACATGTGATTTTGTTATGCACGCAGTAAGCCGAAGTGGTTTTTTTGACTTTGGTTCTCCTTAGAGGAAAATGCACACCGACAAAGGATAGTAGAAAAGGGTAGCGGCTTGGATACAGAAGGTCCAATCCCAGTTCCTCCTAGGCCAGAAACTGGGCAACAAAAGCAAATTGATAATAATCATGGCTAACAGTTATTGAAGCTTAAAGTGAGTCAGACACCAAGGTGTTCTACATATATTAACTCACTTAATTCTGTGAGGAGGTCAAGTGTTTAGAAGAATAGTTTCTGGAGCCACACTGCTTGGTTTTAGAAATGCTCTCTCCCATTTGTTAGCTGGGCAAGTTCCTCTTCTGTATGATTATCATACAATGGCATCTCCCTCCTAGGTTGCTCATGAAAATCAATGATCTAATTCTAAGATTAGGCATGTAGAACATTGTTTGACACAAAGTAGATGCTCAGTTAATGTCTGCTATTTTTATTCCCATTTTACATTTAGGAAATGGAGACACAGAAAGTCTGTTTGCTAGAGATGTGGCAATTCATATCTAATGAATGAACCTATAATATCTGGCCCTTTGTAAATATTTCATACATGAGTTACTTCTCATTCTATAATAAACAAAGAGGTCACTGTGAAAACAACTCTCCCTTTGGTATCCAAATTGTGATTTGCCCAAACTTAACACAAAGCATTCCAAGTGTAGATTTCTAATAGAAAACATTTAAATAGTTGTCAGTTATTATTTTTTCCTTCCTCTTGCATTCCTGTCATAAATCCAGAGCACATCAATGTTATACAGATTGAATAAAGACCTATATTCTACAATAACCGTTATATTAAACCACCTTTCCAATAACAATCAGTTTCCCGATCTGTAAAATGGGAAACCCAAACTGCCCCCCACCAACAGCAGAGCACTTTCAGGGTGAATTCCCCACTGTCCAGGTTCTGGTCTACGGGCTGGGTATCTCAAAACTTGACATTGAGCAGAGAACACAGCCATCTCTTACAGACAGACTTCCCTTAACCAAGTTCATGACCAAGACCCTTGGACAAAACCAGAATGTCGAATGATCAATTACAAAGAGACATAGCACACCAAGCAGGCCAGAGACTAGATTAGTTGATGGCAATACTCGCTCCCTGTAGACCAATCTGCATGGGACACCAGATTGTAATTAGAAGGCTGCTTGGTGAATATAAAACCGGAAAGAAGGCAGACCCAGCCATCTCCAGAGTAATCAGAATTGAAGAGTTCATACTGAGGCCAGATGGGGCCAGTCCTTTGCTCTGCAGATAGCTTCTCCGAGACAGGGTTTACCCTTCCTCTGAGGCTAATTAACCCATTTCTGAAGGACTCATTCTTTCTTCAGCTCTGTGAATAACTATAAGCCTGTTACAGTCAAGTTTTAAGGGCCTAGAAGCCGTCCCATCCTTTCAGGTAATTTGCCTATATGTGTAATCTGACTCCTTTTATGTTTATTTTACATTTTAGCTCTCTTAGAAGAAAATCTCCTTTCCAAAGTTCAAAGCTCGTAGGTAGGTACATCCCTATTTTTCCCAAATACCAACAGTAAGATAATCACCTCATCTAACATAAAACAATTCTCCAAAAATGTAATCCCCTTTCTTAAAGCCCCTCTTCCTAAGGTCAACAACAGTTTACCTCCCAATGGCAGTTAGAAGTCCCCAGAAGTGTTCCTGGGGACACTAAGGGTCAGTTCGTTCATTCACTCATTTAACTTCTATTTACTGGGTTTCTATTATGTGCCAAGCACTGAGCAATGCACTGTGGGTCAACAGGATGTGAAAGTCATGGACTCTGCCAACCCAGATCTCTGAGCACTTGAAACAAACACTAATCATTTACTGCAATCCCACCAGAGAAGGTAACATTACAAACTGAGAAAAGTACCCTGATGGAAAAAAGCAATACAATTCTTTGAGAAAAGTAATGAGCTGACCCAGCGAGGAGGGTTAAAAAGGCTTCCCTGAAGAAACGACATTTCAACAGAGGTTGGGAGGAGACTAGCAGGCATCAACTGACAGAGCAGAGAGTGGCTGAGAGGCTTTAGGGGAGAGGGGGCCGTTTCAGATGATGGCAATGGCATTACAAAAGCCTTCAGGCATTCAGACAGTGAGCAGCCCATAGGAGGAATCTAAAGGTCAGAGATGGTGAAGGATGAGCCACTGGGCAAAACAGTCATAAGACATGTAGGATAGGTAGGAAGGAACTGGCCACAGTGGACCTTGCCACACAAAATACAGTTTTTGATCTCTATCCTGGGATGAAGAGTTTTAGGGTGAGTTGATGATTCTTGATCAGATTGGGACCTCTAAAGATCACTCTTCCTATGGACTGAAGAATAAGTTGGAGGGGGCTAAGGAGGAGGCTGGGGGACCAACTTGAGAAGCGATCATAGTCGTCCAGGCAAGAGATGTTGGTTCTTTAGGCTACAGTGATTAGCAGAGATGAAGAGAAATGGACAGGACTGAGATACTATGAAAATAAATGTCCATTAGCAGGCAATGGGCAAGAAAAAATTATCCCACTGTGAAGACATACTACTCAGCAACAAAAAGGAATGGACAATACTCAACAATAAGACAGAAACTTGGGGGTGCAGAAAAGAGTAAATGACCAGGAAGAGGCATGAGGGAACTTTGTGGTGGTGAAATTTTAATTGTGTTGGAGATTACACAGGCATATAAATTGGTCAAAATTTATCAAAATGTATGTTTAAATGGTTACATTTTATCATATGTAAAATAGATCTCCATAGGGTTGATTTTTTTAAAAAATCAGTGTAGCTTAATCATTAAACATATGGATTTTGGAAACATTCTAGGAAAGTTGATAAAATGGGAAGGCAGGATGGCTGTTCTTAGGATCAAATCACCCAGTTCAGCAGACGGTTAAATACAAAGGCAAGAGGGCCTATCATTCAAATTTCATTCCTTGACCCAGTGGGAGCACTAGATCAAGGAATGAACATTTCCTGAGTGTGTCCTATTATTAGACATATGCAAGGCCCTTTACAGATGTTGTCTCATTGATCCTAAGGAAAACTCGTAAGAGATGGCTATTATTCCTTTAGCTTAGAAATGTAGAAATTGCCCAGGAAACAGTAACTTGGCCAAGTTCATTCACAGAGTGAACAGGGAGCCAACGTCCTTGCAGTGGTGAGAGAAAGCTGCCTTAGACTCACCTTAGTGACCTGAAAGCATACTGGAGGGTCCCTGCAGGGGATTTTCCAAAAAGCAGCACTTAAACACAGGTAGTCTGAGAGATGATTCTAGATGTCACATGACTAGACATTAGTTATCTTGCTTTGATTGCATTCATTGTTAAGGTTACTGTCTTAGTCTTTTCAGGCTGCTATTACAAAATACCACAGACTAGTTAACTTATAAACAACAGAAATTTATTTCTCACAGCCTCTCTGGAGGCTGGAAATCTGAGATTAGGGTGCCAGCATGGTCAGGTGAGGGCCTTCTTGTGAGCTACAGAGTTCTCATCGAATCCTCACATGGTGGAAAGGGACAAGAGAGTTCTTAGGCATTAATCCCATTCATGATAGCTCGACCCTCATGACCTAATCACCTCCCAAAGGCTGTACCTCTTAATACCATCCCATTAGGCTTTAGGATTTCAACCTATGAATTTGGAGGGGACACAAACAATCAGACCATAGCAGTTACCTTCCACTTATGTGAATGATAGTGGTTTTCAATTTATGGTGATGAATTAAATTTCTTTTAAAAATAAGTTTATTTAAGCTTTTTTAAATGAGTCAAACTAAAACTATGAAGGAATTGATAGTATAGGCACTACTTGGATATGTCAAAATTGTGAAGAAGATCTGAAATGATTGAAGCTTGAGAAAGGCTGGGCCAGCCCAAGCAGAGAAGTGCTAAGGCCCCAAGATCCCAGGACGGTGGTTCAGGGATGCAGAGGGCATTCAGGCTGGGGCTTTGGTGACTTTAGACAGCCTGAGAAGAGAGTTTATGCTCATTTCACTATTCCCATTTGAGTGGCTTTGAGACAGCTAGGGACAAAGCTTGGGCCCTGGAGAAGGAATCAAGATGCGGAAGAGAGAGGGACACAGGGGGAGGGGAGTGGGAGGAGACAGGAAAAGAGCTGGAGCAAATGATAAACCAGTCTCTCAATGCCAGTCAGGGCACCAGCGCTATTATCTTTTCACTTCACCTAGGACAGCTTTGGGGGGAAAGCCAAAACAGCTCAAAGCTTTTCTTAGGATATTGTTTTCCTCTATAAACTAGGAAGAATCCAGCTGTAAAATTATCATTTTCAGAAACAAAAGAATTAAAATAACGAATCTTCTTGTACTTTCAACTTCACTCCATCACTGTCCAGGTATTTTTTGAGGATGAGGCAAGAGACAATACAGTAATTGTTCCTAGAAAAGATAGTGACGCTCTGCAAATTGAAATCCACTACCTCTCACACCCAGCATTGTGTTTTCCAAGCAAAATCTTTGCAGAGCAGCTGGACTGCACACATGATATATTCTTCTTATAAGCCAGGACTGTTCTGTTTCGTTTTTTTTTTTCCTAGTCTCATACCCAAACTAACCCTTAGGGGATTTTTAAAATGCTTTCAAATTTATTCTATGCCCTGTTCTCACTCCTGTTTCTCTCCGTGGTCCCAGCATGTTCCAGCTTAAGATTTGGTCAAATTAACTTCTAAGTAAAGCTTCTAAATTCTATTCCAATACTCTTACCACCATCACCCCCAAACACACACTATCACCCCCAAACACACATTATCTGTGTGTTACCACCATCACCCCCAAACACACACTATCTGTGCCCAGGTTCTCTAGAGAGAGGTCCTACATTCACCTACGGAGAGGACAAAGGAGAGAGTTAGAAGCGTCTTTAGACGTGCAATGGAGTCTGAAGCATGAAAGGGCAGAAGTAGGGATAAGACAATGAGAGGTGGCCAGACTTCAGTGCCAGACAAAGACGGGTCCCAGGAGAAAGAAGCAACAAACTACACCTTAGAGGTGGAATCTTTAGGGGATAAAGAAAAAGATTATAAACCCGGGTTCTGTAGGGTCACATGAGGCACTTCTGGAAAACTCTTGGCTCAAAATGGACACTGAATGAAGGTTTGCTGATTGGATCAATAAATGTATGAATGGTTACCTAAGCTAGAGCCTGCCTAAGCTAAGCAGGCTCAAGAAAAGAGAAGATAGGGAGCTTACCATCCAGAAGCTTATTCTTATGCTTTCCAGTTTCAATCAAATGTGGGTTGAAAGTTAGAGGTCACAATAGGTATCTTAGCCCCATTGTCCAAACCTGTGTATTAGATCAGTATAAGACATGGCATCTCTCCTCCTGTACTTTACAATGTTGACCATGTAAGCTTTAAGGGCTTTCTAAGATTAAAGAAGCTAAAACTCACTAACAGAAAGAGAAGTAAGAACATGATATGTGATAATTTCCATAAGAACTGGTAAAAATACCCTAAGAATTTGAGTGGTTATTGTTGAAGGTAGCATGCACTGTTTCAGGGAGCATCTATTGAGAGGCTACTACACACCTCACAGTTGATGCAGGACAGATGCTTGGTCCTGAACTGTTGTGTGGCAGACAGAGAGAACTGGGTGAAGAACCAGGAAACATGAATCTGAGCCCTAGCTCTGACACTCAGTGACTTTGGGAAAGGGCATTCCAGGCAGAGAATAACTTGTGAGCCATCCCAGAGAGACAAGAAACAACATATGAGTTCAAGAAATGATAAGCAGCATGGTGTTCAGTAAAAGCATCAGGTAGAGATGGCAAGATTTTAGGCTAATATGTAGCAAGTGCTCAATAAATATTTTTTGAATAAATGAATGAGAAGTAGACAGAAACAGATCACAGAGGATCTTATATTCATTCTACGCTAAGAAACTTGGATTTCTTGGGTGCTTGTAGGCAATGGAGACTCACCGATGGGAGTGGACTTTACTCAGACTTAGATTATAGCTAGATGCACGTTATATGGAAAATTAATTTAGGGAGACAAGAAATAACACAAAAAAACAGTTAAGGGTCTGTGGTCCTGAGACTTCCCTGGTGGTCCCGTGGGTAAGACTCCATGCTCCCAATGAGGGGCTCCAGGTTCGATCCCTGGTCAGGGAACTAGATCCCGCATACATGCCGCACCTAAGAGTTCACATGATGCAACTAAGGGTCTGCATGTCGCAACTAAGAAGCCCGCATGCTGCAACTAAAGATCCTGTGTGACACACTAAGACCCAGTACAGCCAAAAATAAATAAGTAAATATTAAAAAAAAAAAAAAGAGTCTATGGTCCTGTGAGGAAGAAGAGCAAATGCCTTGGAGAAATCAGAGCTAAAACAGACAGCACCTGGCAAGTAATTAGATAGGCAGTATAAGTAGAAGAAAAATTGAATCATGGGCTTTTAGAGTAATAAAGTACATGACCAATTTATATAGAAAGTGCATGAAGAACAAGTGTAGAATGGAAACTGGTAAATTTGGCTTTGGACACACTGAGTGGAACATCCAGGTGGAAATAAACCATAGCTAACATTTACTGAGCTCTTCCTACGGACTGAGAGTTATTCTAAGCCCCCTGCACACATGAACTCATTTAATCTTCACAACAGCCCCCATGAGGTCTGTACAATGATTAATGCCATTTTTTAGAGAAAGGAAACAAGGTATAGAGAGTTTAAGTTCCCAAAGTTCCCAAACTGGTGTCAGAGTCAGACTCAAACCCAGACCATCTATCTCTAAATCCCTCTCTCTCAATCTCTGTGCAAATACATAGATATGTATTTGCCATATAGTGAAGGCCCAGAGCCCTCCCCCATCTCTTCTTGTAGAAACAGAACTCAAAAAATAATCAAAGTGATGATTTTAAGCACACAAAATGCAAAAATTCCAACCATCAGATCGTGAATGCCATTATTGTTGGTGATTTAACACAGTTAAATTTCAATCTAAAAAAAAAAAATTTCAATCTACATTTTAATATACATTCAGTCTTCAAAGCAAGACATAATGTTATTTTTATATTCATTTGTCATCATGGTTTTTTATATTATTTATTGAGAGTAAATTAAATAGCGTATGTTCATTTGCTAAATAGAGAAAAGTTAAACTGGTCCCTATATGTATTGTAAATACTATTACAGGACATATTAAAATATATTTCAATATAATCTTTAATAATATACCACTCATATTGATTTTTAACTTAAAATAACTTCTTTGCTTTCTAGTTACTTTGCAAAAATAATACAATGACTTTTTATTTTAATTCCTAAGAGGTTTTGTGAAATTATATATTATAGTGAGATGGGTTTGAGTTTAAAAAGGTCAGGAACTACTGCTTGGCACCAAGATATTTCTGCCATTTTAGGATGTGTTTCATAACTGAGAGACCTCCATAAACAACTACAATAAGAAAAAATCTGACAAGGGGGGAAAGCGGTGGGTAGGGGGGTGGGATGAATTGGGAGATCTGACATATATACACTAATATGTATAAAATAGATAACTAATAAGAACCTGCTGTATAAAAAATAATAATAAAAATTTTTTTTAAATCTGAGAACTCTTCCATACCGATGCTTGTGGTGAAGGGTTCAGTTTTGACTGGTATACTCTACTGTGTGACTAACTGTGTGACTATAGGGATACAGCTGGGGATTTTGTGGATGTGCTTGGCTGATGAGCTGCTGTGTTTGAAGCTCAATGCCATTTTCATTTGACTTCAATCCTTCACAGATCAAGACACAGCAGCCCTCTTTGAAAAGCCAGGTTTAATAGAATGCACTCGTGACACATTCTCAGAAATGGAGGAAAACACTTTTATTTCCTTTCCTGGTTACCAAAGACTCTAGAACTTACTGTAATTTCAACAGCAGCCAAAAGGAAGGCCTTTTTCTCTTGACCCTTGGCTGATCCTTTCTTTCACTTCCACGAATTTTCTCCCTCTTTCTGGCTATGGCATAGGTTTTGTTCTCCTTGAGATTCAGCCTTCAACAGAAAATTGAATTCAGGCAGGGTAACAGAGTGATTATAAAGCTCACTCACGACTCTTGAGCACTTGAAGTATGGTTACAGTGACTGAGAAACTCAGTTTTTAATTGTACTTGATCTTTATTTAAACATCAACTTTAAAATTTATACCAAATTTAGTTATTGATGAATTTCTGAGTATGTTTGGAACAATCTGGATATATGAATCTACTTTTTCAACTGTAAATTTTCTGAAATCTAAATGTACATCAAATATTTCCAATGAAAATTTAGTCTCCAAACTGAGATGTGCTGTGTTAAATATACGCCAGATTTTGAAGACAATACAAAAAAAGAATGGAAAATGTCTCATTAATAATTGATTGTATGTTGAAAGGATAATATTTTGGCTATAGGGGGTTGAAAAATATATATTATTTAAAAATAATTTTACATGTTTCTCTTTACTTTTTGAATGTGGCTACTAGAACATTTTAAATTGTATGTGTGGGTACTTCCCTGGCATTCCAGTGGTTAAGACTCCATGCTCTCAATGCAGGGGGCCCAGGTTCGATCCCCGGTCAGGGAACTAGATCCCACATGCTGCAACTAAGAGCCCATGTACCACAACAAAGATTCCATGTGCTGCAACTAAGACCCAGTGCAGCCAAATAAATAAATAAATATTTTAAAAATAAATAAATAAATTATATGTGTGGCTCTCATTATTTCTATGAGATAGTGCTGGTCTACAGCAAGGACAATGATGTCAGAGAGAATTAGCTCCCTCTGTTTACTGGCTGTATGACTGTAAGATACTTGACCTCGTTAAGCGTCGTTACTCATCTGTAAACTGGGGGAAATATTACTATCTTCTGAATAGGCCTGTAGTGGATTTTATATCAGACCATGAACAAAAAGCTTATCACAGTGGCTGGCTCATAGTAAACTATTCTGTAAATGTCCACTTTTATTATTGTTGTTGTCGTCATTACTCTCTAACAATCATCCAAATGTTTAGCAAAAGAGTACATTAAAATAAATGTTGGTCACCTGTAGCTTAACTATTATCTCATGACCAGATAGAGCAACCTCATTTTCAAAATACAAATAGGGACTTGAAGTCAGATACAGGAGTTTTTCTCATATTTGTGAATTTATTTTCATGAAAAATCATATCTTCAATTCATGAAATGCTTTTATTTAAAACAATGAAATTACTTGAAACCAAACTTTCCTGCAAAATCCAGGGCATGAGATTTACTCCTAAAAAATACTGCCACACAATATCTCAAAGAACCCAAACTCAGCAATCTTCATACAGACTCAATTTTGATGGCTAAAGTTTTATTTATAGCCACTTTTTGGAGGGACAGGATTAAAAAGACTAAATAAATAGTCTGGATATACATTAGGGACTTCTGCTTCCAGAAAAATGGAGAAGTACTTTTCCCTATTGCTCCGGATAAGTACAACTAAAATCCCTGGCCCTTATTCATAAATCAAGCATAAGACTCTGAAAGGTAGAAAGAAAAAGGCAGACCACTAGGGACCCCAGGACCCAAGAAATAACATCATGGTAAATTCCCTGGGTTTCCTTATTACCTTATGTATCCCAAACTTGGAGCTAGACACACAGAATGCCAATGGGTACAAACAAAGAAAGTCTCCAAAGCAACAACAACAAAATCCTGCTGTCTCCAGCCAAAGGACCAGGAAAGGAGAAGTCTAGCAAGAGAGAGAACTTCTAAACAATACCACTCTCACAACATTGTAAAGCAACTATACTCCAATAAAAACTAATAAAAAACAAACAAACAAAAATAACCACTGTTCCAGCCAACACCACAGAAAAAACTTTGAAACCACCTCCATCCATGCTAGCAAAGATCAAGCAGGGAGTCTGGACTTCCACCTGTGGTAATGGGGCACCTCTATCCCCTACTGGGGTGGTGTTGGAGGAGGCCTAGTGGAGATGCAAGACTTTCATCACTGTCCAGCAGTAACAAGGCCACTCCAACCCCTGTGGTATCAGTAGAAGTCACATGGGGAGCTGGAATTCCCACCTATACCCAGCAGTAAAGAGGAACTGCGCCTGTCCTCAAGCATCAGTGGAGGCTGCGTGGGAAGCCTCTACTTCTACCCTCACCAGGCATTAATGAAGAGATGACCCACTACCCCCAGTCAAAGTGGTATTAGAGGATGTCAGCTAAAGCAGAAGGTTTAAGTAAGATCCAGAGTATCATAACATAATACCCAAAATGTCCAGGTTTCAGTCAAGAATCATTCATCATGGTAAGAACCAGAAAAATCTCAACTTGAATTTAAAAAGACAATCAACAGATGCCAATACCAAAATAACAGATATCAGACTTATCTGGCAAATATTTTTAAACAGCCATCGTAAAAAATGTTTCAATGAGCAATGATGAACATATTTGAAATAAACGAAAAAATAGAAAGCTTCAGCAAAGAAATAGAAAATTTAAGGAAGAATCAAATGGAATATGTTAAAACTGAAAAATACAATAACTGAAATTAAAAACTCAGTGGATAGGCTCAACAGCAGAATAGAGGGGACAAAGGGAAGAAACAGTGAACTTGAAAACAGGATAATGGAAATTACCCAATCTGAAAAACAGAAAGAAAATACACTGAAGAAAAAAATAAACAGAACAACAGAGACCTGTGGACTATTAAAAAAAAAAATCTAACACTCATGTCACTGGAGTCCCAGAAGAAAAAAAAAAAAGGGTGGGGCTGAAAAAGAACTTAAATAAATAATGGCTGAATATCTCAAATTTGGCAATAGACATAAACCTATAGATGCAAGAAACTCAGTGACTCTAAACAGGATGAACCCAAAGAAATCCATGCCAAGACACATCATAGTCAAACTTTGAAAACTAAAGACAAAGAAAAAAATCTTGAAAGCAGAAAGAAACACCACCTTACCTATAGGGAAAACAATTCTAATAGCAGATTTCTTATCAGAAATCATGGTGGTTAGAAGGAAGTGGCCCAACATTTTTCAAACACTGAAGGAAATGAACTGTCAACCCAGAATTCTGTATCCAGTGAAAATATCCTGCAGGGAGGAAGGAAGAATTTAGCCATTTTCAAATGAAGGGAAACTAAGAGGATTTTTCACCATCAGATATACTTTAAAAGAATGGCTAAATGAAGTTCTCTAATGGAAAGGAAATGATAAAAGAAGTAATCTTGGAACACCAGGAAGGAAGAAAAAACAACAGAAAAAGTAAAAATGTGAATAAATACAATGCACTTTCCTTCTCCTCTCGAGTTTTCTAAATTGACAAATGAAGCATTAATGATAACACTGTCTGTTGTGGTTCCAAATGCATGTAGATGGATTATTTAAGGCACTTATAAACAGGTAGGGTAAAAGGACAGTAGGGGAGGTAAGATTTCTAGGTAAGATTTCTACACTTCACTTGAACTGGTAAAATTACAATACCAGGGGGACCTTGAAGATGGCGGAAGAGTAAGACGCGGAGATCGCCTTCCTCCCCACGGATACACCAGAAATACATCCACACGTGGAACAACTCCTACAGAACTCCTACTGAAGGCTGGCAGAAGACCTCAGACCTCCCAAAAGGCAAGAAACTCCCCACGTAACTGGGTAGGGCAAAAGAAAAAACAGAGACAAAAGAATAAGGATGGCACCTGCACCAGTGGGAGGGAGCTGTGAAGGAGGAAAAGTTTCCACACACTAGGAAGCCCCTCCGCGGGCGGAGACTGCGGGAGGCAGAGGGGGGAGTTTCGGGACCGCGGAGTAGTGCACAGCGACGGGTGCGGAGGGCAAAGCGGGGAGATTCCTGCACAGACGATCGGTGCTGACCGGCACTCACCAGCCCGAGTGGCTTGTCTGCTCACCCGCCGGGGCGGGCGGGGCTGCGAGCTGAGGCTCGGGTTTTGGTTTTGGACGGAGCTCAGGGAGAGGACTGGGGTTGGCGGCTTGAACATAGCCTGAAGGGGTTAGTGCACCACGACTAGCCGGGAGGGAGTTCGGGGAAAAGCCTGCACCGGCCGAAGAGGCAAGAGACTTTTTCTTCCCTCTTTGTTTCCTGGTGCGCGAGGAGAGGGGTTTAAGAGCGCTGCTTAAAGGAACTCCAGAGACGGGCGCGAGCCGCGGCTAAAAGCGCGAACCCCAGAGACGGGCGCGAGCCGCGGCTAAAACCGCGGACCCCAGAGACGGGCGGGAGACGCTAAGGCTGCTGCTGCCGCCACCAAGGGGCCTGTGTGCAAGCACAGGTCACTCTCCACACCCCTCTTCCGCGGAGCCTGTGCAGCCCGCCACTGCCAGGTTCCCGGGATCCAGGGACAACTTCCCCGGGAGTACGCACGGCGGGTCTCAGGCTGGTGCAACATCACGCCGGCCTCTGCCGCAACTTCACGCTGCCTCTGCAGCCGCAGGCCCGCCCCGCACGTAGTGCCCCTCCTACCCCCATCCCCCAACCCCCGGCCTGAGTGAGCCGGAGGCCCCGAATCAGCGGCTCCTTTAACCCCGTCCTGTCTGAGCGGAAAAAAAAGACGCCCTCCAGCGACCTACACGCAGAGGCAGGGCCAAATCCAAAGCTGAGCTCCTGTGAGCTGTGAGAACAAAGAAGAGAAAGGGAAATCTCTCCCAGCAGCCACAGAAGCAGCGGATTAAAGCTCCACAATCAACTTGATATACCCTGCATCTCTGGAATACCTGAATAGACAAGGAATGATCCCAAATTGAAGAGGTGGAATTTAGGAGCGAGATCTATGATTTTTTTCCCTTTTCCTCTTTTTGTGAATGTGTACGTGTATGCTTCTGTGTGAGATCCTGTCTGTATACTCTTGCTTCCACCATTTGTCCTACGGCTCTATCCGTCCATGACTTTTTTTTAAAAATTCTTTTTCTTAATAATTAAGTTTAATTGTAATAACTTTATTATACTTTACCTTCGTTCTTTCTTTCTTTCCTTCCTTCCTTCCCTCCTTTAGACAACGAATCACCCCAAATTGAGGAGGTGGTCTCAGGGAGCAGGATTTATGATTTTTCCCCCTTTACCTCTTTTTGTGAAGGTGTATGTGTATGCTTCTGTGTAAGATTTTCTCTGTATAGCTTTGCTTCCAACATTTGTCCTAAGGTTCTATCCGTCCCTTTTTTTTTTTTTTCTAAATATTTTTTAATTCAATAACTATATTATACTTTATTTTATTTTTACTGTATCATCTTTCTTTCTGTCTTTTTTCCTTCTTTCCCTCCTTCCTTCCTCCCTCCCTCCCTCACTCCCTCCTTTCTTTCCTTCTTTGCTTCTTTCTTCCTTCCTTCCTTTCCTCCTTTCCTTCTTTCTTTACTCATACTTCTACTAATTCTCCCTACTTTTTCTCCCTTTTATTCTGAGCTGTGTGGATGAAAGGCTCTTGGTGCTCCAGCCAGGAGTCAGGGCTCTGCCTCTGAGGTAGGAGAGCCAACTTCAGGACACTGGTCAACAAGAGACCTCCCAGCTCCACATAATATTAAACGGTGGAAATATCCCAGAGACCTCCATCTTAACACCAGCACCCAGCTTCACTCAACGACCAGCAAGCCACAGTGCTGGACAACCTATGCCAAACAACTAGCAAAACAGGAACACAACCCCAGCCATTAGCAGAGAGGCTGCCTAAAATCATAATAAGGCCACAGACACCCCAAAACACACCACCAGACGTGAACCTGCCCACTAGAGACACAAGATCCAGCCTCATCCAGCACAACACAGGCACTAGTCCCCTCCACCAGGAAGCCTACACAACCCACTGAAACAACCTTAGCCACTGGAGACAGACATCAAAAACAACGGGAACTACGAAAGTGCAGCCTGCAAAAAGGAGACCCCAAACACAGTAAGATAAGCAAAATGAGAAGACAGAAAAACACACAGCAGATGAAGGAGCAAGATAAAAACCCACCAGACCTAACAAATGAAGAGGAAATAGGCAATCTACCTGAAAAAGAATTCAGAATAATGATAGTAAGGATGATCCGAAATCTTGGAAGTAGAATGGACAAAATGCAAGAAACAGTTAACAAGGACCTACAAGAACTAAAGATGAAACAAGCAACGATGAACAATGCAATAAATGAAATTAAAATCACTCTAGATAGGATCAATAGCAGAATAACTGAGGCAGAAGAACGGATAAGTGACCTGGAAGATAAAGTAGTGGAAATAACTACTGCAGAGCAGAATAAAGAAAAAAGAATGAAAAGAACTGAGGACAGTCTCAGAGACCTCTGGGACAACATGAAACGCACCAACATTCGAATTATAGGGGTTCCAGAAGAAGAAGAAAGAAAGAAAGGGACTGAGAAAATATTTGAAGAGATTATAGTTGAAAACTTCCCTAATATTGGAAAGGAAATAGTTAATCAAGTCCAGGAAGCACAGAGGGTCCCATACAGGATAAATACAAGGAGAAACACGCCAAGACACATATTAATCAAACTGTCAAAAATTAAATACAAAGAAAGCATATTAAAAGCAGCAAGGGAAAAACAACAAATAACACACAAGGGAATCCCCATAAGGTTAGCAGCTGATCTCTCAGCAGAAACCCTACAAGCCAGAAGGGAGTGGCAGGACATACTGAAAGTGATGAAGGAGAATAGCCTGCAACCAAGACTACTCTACCCAGCAAGGATCTCATTCACATTTGATGGAGAAATTAAAACCTTTACAGACAAGCAAAAGCTGAGAGAGTTCAGCACCACCAAACCAGCTTTACAACAAATGCTAAAGGAACTTCTCTAGACACGAAACACAAGAGAAGGAAATGACCTATAGTAGCGAACCCAAAACAATATATAAAATGGAAATAGGAACATACATATCGATAATTACCTTAAATGTAAATGGACTAAATGCTCCCACCAAAAGACACAGATTGGCTGAATGGATACAAAAACAAGACCCTTATATATGCTGTCTACAAGAGACCCACTTCAGAACTAGAGACACATACAGACTGAAAGTAAGGGGATGGAAAAAGATATTCCATGCAAATGGAAACCAAAAGAAAGCTGGAGTAGCAATTCTCATATCAGACAAAATAGACTTTAAAATAAGGACTATTAAAAGGGACAAAGAAGGACACTACATAATGATCAAGGGATCGATCCAAGAAGAAGATATAACAATTGTAAATATTTATGCACCCAACATAGGAGCACCTCAATACATAAGGCAAATACTAACAACCATAAAAGGGGAGATCAACAGTAACACATTCATAGTAGGGGACTTTAACACCCCACTTTCACCCATGGACAGATCATCCAAAATGAAAATAAATAAGGAAACACAAGCTTTAAATGATACATTAAACAAGATGGACTTAATTGATATTTATAGGACACTCCATCCAAAAACAACAGAATACACATTTTTCTCAAGTGCTCATGGAACATTCTCCAGGATAGATCATATCTTGGGTCACAAATCAAGCCTTGGTAAATTTAAGAAAACTGAAATTGTATCAAGTATCTTTTCCGACCACAACGCCATGAGACTAGATATCAATTACAGGAAAAGATCTTTAAAAAATACAAACACATGGAGGCTAAACAATACACTACTTAATAATGAAGTGATCACTGAAGAAATCAAAGAGGAAATAAAAAAATACCTAGAAACAAATGACAATGGAGACACAACGACCCAAAACCTATGGGATGCAGCAAAAGCAGTTCTAAGGGGGAAGTTTATAGCAATACAAGCCCACCTTAAGAAGCAGGAAACATCTCGAATAAACAACCTAACCTTGCACCTCAAGCAATTAGAGAAAGAAGAACAAAAAAACCCCAAAGCTAGCAGAAGGAAAGAAATCATAAAAATCAGATCAGAAATAAATGAAAAAGAAATGAAGGAAACAATAGCAAAGATCAATAAAACTAAAAGCTGGTTCTTTGAGAAGATAAACAAAATAGATAAACCACTAGCCAGACTCATCAAGAAAAAAAGGGAGAAGACTCAAATCAATAGAATTAGAAATGAAAAAGGAGAAGTAACAACTGACACTGCAGAAATAAAAAAAATCATGAGAGATCACTACAAGCAACTCTATGCCAATAAAATGGACAATCTGGAAGAAATGGACAAATTCTTAGAAATGCACAACCTGCCAAGACTGAATCAGGAAGAAATAGAAAATATGAACAGACCAATCACAAGCACTGAAATTGAAACTGTGATTAAAAACCTTCCAACAAACAAAAGCCCAGGACCAGATGGCTTCACAGGTGAATTCTATCAAACGTTTAGAGAAGAGCTAACACCTATCCTTCTCAAACTCTTCCAAAATATAGCAGAGGGAGGAACACTCCCAAATTCCTTCTACGAAGCCACCATCACCTTGATACCAAAACCAGACAAGGATGTCACAAAGAAAGAAAACTACAGGCCAATATCACTGATGAACATAGATGCAAAAATCCTCAACAAAATACTAGCAAACAGAATCCAACAGCACATTAAAAGGATCATACACCATGATCAAGTGGGGTTTATTCCAGGAATGCAAGGATTCTTCAATATACGCAAATCTATCAATGTGATAAACCATATTAACAAATTGAAGGAGAAAAACCATATGATCATCTCAATAGATGCAGAGAAAGCTTTCGACAAAATTCAACACCCATTTATGATAAAAACCCTCCAGAAAGTAGGCATAGAGGGAACTTTCCTAAACATAATAAAAGCCATATATGACAAGCCCACAGCAAACATCATCCTCAATGGTGAAAAACTGAAAGCATTTCCACTAAGATCAGGAACAAGACAAGGTTGCCCACTCTCACCACTCTTATTCAACATAGTTTTGGAAGTTTTAGCCACAGCAATCAGAGAAGAAAAGGAAATAAAAGGAATCCAAATCGGAAAAGAAGAAGTAAAGCTGTCACTGTTTGCAGATGACATGATACTATACATAGAGAATCCTAAAGATGCTACCAGAAAACTACTAGAGCTAATCAATGAATTTGGTAAAGTAGCAGGATACAAAATTAATGCACAGAAATCTCTGGCATTCCTATATACTAATGATGAAAAATCTGAAAGTGAAATCAAGAAAACACTCCCATTTACCATTGCAACAAAAAGAATAAAATATCTAGGAATAAACCTACCTAAGGATACGAAAGACCTGTATGCAGAAAATTATAAGACACTGATGAAAGAAATTAAAGATGATACAAATAGATGGAGAGATATACCATGTTCTTGGATGGGAAGAATCAACATTGTGAAAATGACTCTACTACCCAAAGCAATCTACAGATTCAATGCAATCCCTATCAAACTACCACTGGCATTTTTCACAGAACTAGAACAAAAAATTTCGCAATTTGTATGGAAACACAAAAGACCCCGAATAGCCAAAGCAATCTTGAGAACGAAAAAAGGAGCTGGAGGAATAAGGCTCCCTGACTTCAGACTATATTACAAAGCAACAGTAATCAAGACAGTATGGTACTGGCACAAAAACAGAAAGATAGATCAGTGGAACAGGATAGAAAGCCCAGAGATAAACCCACGCACATATGGACACCTTATCTTTGATAAAGGAGGCAGGAATGTACAGTGGAGAAAGGACAGCCTCTTCAATAAATGGTGCTGGGAAAACTGGACAGGTACATGTAAAAGTATGAGATTAGATCACTCCCTAACACCATACACAAAAATAAGCTCAAAATGGATTAAAGACCTAAATGTAAGGCCAGAAACTATCAAACTCTTAGAAGAAAACATAGGAAGAACACTCTATGACATAAATCACAGCAAGATCCTTTCTGACCCACCTCCTAGAGTAATGGAAATAAAAACAAAAATAAACAAATGGGACCTAATGAAACTTCAAAGCTTTTGCACAGCAAAGGAAACCATAACCAAGACCAAAAGACAACCCTCAGAATGGGAGAAAACATTTGCAAATGAAGCAACTGACAAAGGATTAATCTCCAAAATTTACAAGCAGCTCATGCAGCTCAATAACAAAAAAACAAACAACCCCATCCAAAAATGGGCAGAAGACCTAAATAGACATTTCTTCAAAGAAGATATACAGAATGCCAACAAACACATGAAAGAATGCTCAACATCATTAATCATTAGAGAAATGCAAATCAAAACTACAATGAGATATCATCTCACACCAGTCAGAATGGCCATCATCAAAAAATCTAGAAACAATAAATGCTGGAGAGGGTGTGGAGAAAAGGGACACTCTTGCACTGCTGGTGGGAATGTGAATTGGTTCAGCCACTGTGGAGAACAGTATGGAGGTTCCTTAAAAAACTACAAATAGAATTACCATATGACCCAGCAATCCCACTACTTGGCATATACCCTGAGAAAACCAAAATTCAAAAAGAGTCATGTACCAAAATGTTCATTGCAGCTCTATTTACAATAGCCAGGACATGGAAACAACCTAAGCGCCCATCATCGGATGAATGGATAAAGAAGATGTGGCACATATACACAATGGAATATTACTCAGCCTTAAAAAGAAATGAAATTGAGCTATTTGTAATGAGATGGATAGACCTAGAGTCTGTCATACAGAGTGAAGTAAGTCAGAAAGAAAAAGACAAATACCGTATGCTAACACATATATATGGAATTTAAGGGAAAAAAATGTCATGAAGAACCTAGGGGTAAGATAGGAATAAAGACGCAGACCTACTGGAGAACGGACTTGAGGGTATGGGGAGGGGGAGGGGTGAGTTTTGACAGGGCGAGAGAGAGTCATGGACATATACACACTAACAAACGTAGTAAGGTAGATAGCTAGTGGGAAGCAGCCGCAAGGCACAGGGATATTAGCTCGGTGCTTTGTGACAGCCTGGAAGGGTGGGATGGGGAGAGTGGGAGGGAGGGAGACGCAAGAGGGAAGACATATGGGAACATATGTATATGTATAGCTGATTCACTTTGTTATAAAGCAGAAACTAACACACCATTGTAAAGCAATTATACCCCAATAAAGATGTTTAAAAAAAAAAAAAAAATTACAATACCAGTAACTGTTATAAGTTATGTATATGTAATGTAATACCTAGAGCAACCACTTAAAAAGTTATGAAAAGAGAAACACTATTAGTA
Organism: Phocoena sinus; assembly: GCF_008692025.1. Classification (NCBI taxonomy): domain Eukaryota; kingdom Metazoa; phylum Chordata; class Mammalia; order Artiodactyla; family Phocoenidae; genus Phocoena; species Phocoena sinus. The sequence continues at coordinate 27,477,473 of NC_045772.1, read as the reverse complement.
AATCAAATCAAAATTCTAAAAAATGTTTAACAACCCATAGGAAGGTAGGGAAAAAACAGAAACAAACAAAAACACAGTGAAAACAAAAACATAGTGAAAACAAAACAAATGGAAAACAAAAAAATTAAATGAAAGACATAAGCTCTACCATGTCAATAATTACATAAATGGAAAAGTTCTCATACATCAATTAAAAGACAAAGATTGGCAGGGTGGATTAAAAAACATGACCCAACTATATGCTATCTATAGAAAACTCATTTCATGTATGGTTGACCCTTGAAAAATGCAGGGGTTGGGGAACTGACCCTCCATGCAGTAAAAAATTCCATGTATAACTTATAGTTGGCCCTCTGTATACACAGTTCCTCCTTATCTGAGATTCCTCTGTACCCATGGTTTCACATTTTCAGATTCAACCAACTGTGGACCATGTAGTACTACAGTACTCACTATTTTTTTTAAATCTGCATATAAGTGGACCCATGCAGTTCAAACCCATGTTGTTCAAGGGTTGACTATATAATGAAGTAGGTAGTTTGAAAGTAAAAGGGTATAAAAAGATATATCAGGCAAACATTAATAAAAGGAAAGCTGGAGTAGCTATATTAATATCATATAAAGAGACTTCAGAGCAAAGAAAATTATCAGAGATAGAGAAAGACATTATTACATAATGATAAAAGTGTCAATCCATCAAGAAAACATAGCTATCTTAAGTGTGTATGTAACACACAACAGAATTACAAAATATATGGAGCAAAAACTGATAGAATTGAAAAAATAGACAAATCCACAATTATAGTTGTAGACTTCAACACCCTTTCTCAACAAGTGATAGAATAACCAGACACAAAATCATCAAAGATGTAGAAGAACTCAAAAACACAATTAACCAACGGGACAAATTGATATTTATAGATCACTCCACCCAACAGTAGCAGAATACACATCATTTTCAATCACCCATGGAACATAAATCCAAATAAACCATATCCTGGGCCATAATACCAACCTCAAAAAATTTAAAAGAAATGAAATTATGCAGTGTGTGTTTTTTAACCATAATGCAATCAAACTAGAAACTAATAACAGACAGATAACAGGAATATCTCTAAACACTTGGAAACTAAACAACACATTTCCAAATACTTCAGGGGTAATGAGAAAGTCTCGAGGGAAACTTTAAAAAAAATACATTGAACTGAACGAAAATAAAAACACAACATATCAAAATTTGTGGGACACAGCTAATGCAGTACTTAAGGAAAAATTTATAGCACTAATGCTAACATTAGAAAAGAGGAAAAGTCTCAAATCAATAATAGAAGCTCTCGCCTCAAGAAATTAATAAAAATAAAAGCAAAATAAACCCAAAGAAAGCAGAATGAAGGAAATAATGTTTGAAAGAGCAGAAATCAATGAAACTGAAAACAGAAAATAGAAAAAAAAATCACTAGAACAAAAAGCTGGTTCTTTTAAAAGATCCATTGACAAACCTCTAGCAAGATTGACAAAGAAAAAAAGACATAAGTTGCCAATATCAGGAATAAAATACGATTTTTACTTAGACATTACTACAATTACTGTAGACACTGCAGATGTCAAAAGGTTAATAAGGGAATATTACAACCAGCTCTACACACATAAATTTGACAACTTAGATGAAATGGACCAATTCTACATAAAGTACAAACTACCACAATTTATCCAATATGAAATAAATAATTTGAATAGCCCTGTAAATATTGAGAAAATTGAATTCATAATTTTAAATCTTCTGAAAGAAATCTTCAGGCCCAGATGGTTTCATTGGAGAATTTGACCTAACATTTAGAGAAGAATTAACACCAATACAATACAGTCTCTTCCAAAAACCAGCAGAGGAGGGAATATACAGGTTATTTATCAGCTTAACTTGGTCTCTTTGCTCCAGCACAGCTGTCTTCTTTCAGCTCTGGAACATACAGGGGAAGAATGAACCCATGCTGCTGCCTTTAACCAGGATGCTTTCCAATCCAGCCCACTGGCCCCTCAGATCTCAGCTTATTCAGCACATATGTTACTTCCTCAAGGAAGCCCAAAGTAGAGGAGGGCTCTGTCTTATGCACTTAGAGCCACTGGGATATTTTCTCTGTGGCTGAAAACTACAAACTATATGAGAGTAGGAAATCAGACTGCCTTATTCTCTCTCTCTCTCTCTCTCTCTCTCTCTCTCTCTCTCTCTCTCGATCCAGACATCATTAGATCAATATTGAGTGAATACACACTCAGGGTCCTGCAGAGAAACAGAACCAATGAGGTGTGTGTATGGGGGTTGGAGGGAGAGAGATTGAGTCTTACAAGGAGCTGGCTCAGGCGATTGTGAAGACTGACAAGTCCCAAGACCTATAGAGTGAGTTGGCAAACTGGAGACCCAGAAGCTGATGGTATAGTTCCAGTCCAAGTTTGAAGGCTGGTAGTCTCAGGACCCAGGAAAAGCCAATGTTTCAGTTCAAGTCTGAAGGCATGAAAAGGCCAATGTCCCCAGCTCTAAGGTGGTCAAGCAGAAGGAATTCTCTCTTACTTAGAGGAGGGCCAGACTTTTTATACTATTTAGACCTTCAACTGATTGGATGAGGCCCACCTACACTAAAAAGGACAATCTGCTTTACTCAATCTACCAATTTAAATATTAATATCATCCAGAGAAGGGAACCCTCTTTCACTATTAGTGGGAATATAAATTGGTACAGCCACTATGGAGAACAGTATGGAGGGTCCTTAAAAAACTAAAAATAGAGCTACCATATGATCCTGCAATCCCACTCCTGGGCATATATCCAGAGAAAAACATAGTCTGAAAGGATACATGCACGACGATATTCATTGCAGCACTCTTTACAATAGCCAAGACATGGAAGCAACCTAAATGTCCATCAGCAGAGGAATGGATAAAGATGTTGTGGTATGTATATACAACGGAATATTACTCAGCCATTAAAAAGAATGAAATAATGCCATTTGTAGCCACATGGATGGACCTAGAGATTGTCACACTGAGTGAAGTAAGTCAGAAAGAGAAAGAGAAATATCACTTATATGCAGAACCTTAAAAAAACGATACAAATGAGCTTACTTACAAAACAGAAACAGACTCACAGACTCAGAGAACAAACTTATGGTTACTAGGGGAGAAGAGTTGTAGGGAGGGATAGTTAGGGAGTTTGGGACTGATAAAAAAAAAGTTTTATAGCACTATATTGTACACCTGTAACTTATATAATATTGTACATCAACTGTACATCAATTTTAAAAAATGGTTAAAAATAAGTTAATCTCATCCAGAAACACTCTCACAGAAACACCCAGAATAATATTTGATCAAATACCTGGGACATCCTAGTCCAGTCAAGTTGACACATGAAGTTAACCATCATCACATTAATGATAAATGCATGTAGAAAAAAAGAATTGTTGGTAATTAATCTATTAAGTATAATAGCCTATGGTCAGAGTTTACTTTTATCTTTTGGCTGAAAAGTAAACAGTCACTAATTCATCAATGAATTCATAGTCATTAGCTAGGTTTTCATCTTAAATGATATTAAAATAATAATAACTATCATTAAGTATTTTTCTTTGTGTCTATAATCTCTAATCCTTCCAACAATTCTGGCAGGTTCAAAGAGGTTGTATAAATGTCCAAGACCACACAGACAGGTAACAGCAAAGCCATGACAGAAACCCAAATCTGTCTTCAGATCTCAAGCTTTTACCAACTTAAATGCTTCCCATTAAGAAAACAAAGCCAAGGGCTTCCCTGGTGGCACAATGGTTGAGAGTCCGCCTGCCATGCAGGGGACGCGGCGTGCCCCAATCTGGGAGGCTCCCACATGCCGCGAAGCGGCTGGGCCCGTGAGCCACGGCCGCTGAGCCTGTGCGACCAGAGCTTGTGCTCTGCAACGGGAGAGGCCTCAACGGTGAGAGGCCTGCATACCGCAAAAAAAAGAAAAAAAAAACGCCAAGAGAATTACCCAAAATTGAGAAACATTTTGCAGCTCAGCCATTTTTTGAGCAAGTGACTTAACTCTTTAAGCCCCAGTTTCCTCCATTTGTTAGAAAAAGGTAGAAGTACTCTTGGTATGGGATTGCAGGAGGATTAATAGAGCTAAGACTGTGAAGAATTTAGCACGAAGCCTGGGCACAGTAAATGCTCGTAGATGTTAACTTGTAACAGCAGTTGCTCCAATTCCATTGACTCAACTGGCATCTGCTCTTGCAGGCTTTCAGGCCCCAGTTAAATTCTCCTTGAGGACTGGCGGGGTACCAGGGACAGGGCAGCTCACAAGTGTTCACAGTTCAGTTCCCCTGCCACAACCTTTTCATGGCTCGGTACTCTTTCGCTCCATCTCTGCTGGCCCCCAACACACCCCACACACAGACACGCATATACATTTTCCTCCCCTCATTTAAGCAGCCCCATCTGTTCCAAGAGTCCCTGGGGCCAGGCCAGGGGTCATTATCTGAGACTGGCACCAAACCATCCTTCTTTCTCCTTCTTCCTCCCCTTAGCATACCCTTTCAACCCAAGCAAATCAGCTCAAGCTAATAGATGCCTGCAGGTTACCAGGACCACCAACTCATCATTCCTGCCCAAAGCATCTGAATCCAGGCTAAAAGCCCAACCCAGACATAATACTGGGCACAATAATAGAATTTGTCATCAATTTATATTCTACCTAAGTGCTTCTCTGCACCAGGTTCTTATTTCAAATGTCAAGATCTGCCTGTCCTATAGTTTTCCATTTTTATTTTATTAACTCGTTTCATTCTTTCTATGATACTTATTTTTTTTAAGATTTTTTTTTGGATGTGGACCATTTTTAAAGTCTTTATTGAATTTGTTACAATATTGCTACTGTTTTATGTTTTGGCCTTTCGGCCACGAGGCACGTGGGATCTTAGTTCTCCCCCTCAGGAATCGAACCAGCACCCCCTGCATTGGAAGGCAAAGTCTTAGCCACTGGACCACCAGGGAAGTCCATATGATACTTATTTTTAAATATTAATTTGTTCAAACAATAATAAAAATACTAATAAAAATGTTCTAATTACTCAAATTCCACCATTCTAATAAATTGTTTTACTTTTAGCAAAACATTTCTTCCAAACTTTGGCAGTGTGCATAAATCATATAAACAGATATAAAACATATGCACACATATATACACATATGTATATATGTGTGCATGGTTTATAATATATAATAATGAAATAGATACAAATTCCCATTACTTTTTTTTCGATAACAATGAATATATTTTACGGCAGAGCATAGCAATACGAAACAACAATGCAAAGATATAAGGGTTTTTTGTTTTGTTTTGTTTTGCGGTACGCGGGCCTCTCACTGCTGTGGCCTCTCCCGTTGCGGAGCACAGGCTCTGGACGCGCAGGCTCAGCAGCCATGGCTCATGGGCCCAGCCGCTCTGCGGCATGTGGGACCCTCCTGCACCGGGGCACGAACCCGTGTCCCCTGCATTGGCAGGCAGACTCTCAACCACTGTGCCACCAGGGAAGCCCAAGTTTTATAGCTGTCAAATTAGCAAGCCTCAAGCTCCCCAGTCAATCAAAAATAGAGTTTGGGGTATTATTCTAACATATTAGATTTAAATTCGTTTCTATGCTATAATATTCTATTAAAATGAATTCAGTTTTCCCCCTGTGTTGTTGTATACTAAAGTAAAATACACTTTTACTGTACAAATGAAAGGGGCATCCCATTACTTTTCAATACTTACATTGAATTTTCACTAATTCTCCAGCCTGCTCATTTTCAAAAACAGCAATGTTTCTGATAGATTTGCAATCATCAGCTCAACCTAACAAAATATTTAAGCCAAAGACATTTTTAATGCTATTTTCCCTTACCTTACTCATTGGTTCTCCTTGTTGGTAAAACAAGCTACTTAATATAGGAAAAATTGTGTTTATTCTAAATTTGAAAAAAAAAAAAACAAATTGGGGAAACCTACCTACTCTTCCCTTTGGGGGCAAAATCCCAAGTTGGCTTCTCCTGGGTTGATCTTGATACATGTTCTGCTCTCCATACATGGAGGGGCAGGTGCCAGGGATTGTTTTTCTACCCATGATGACAGATTTGCAGTGGTTATCTACACACTCTCACCAGTTCCAAGGACCAGTCAAGAGAACACTTTTGATAGGACTGGCCAGGTTAGAGTACACGTTGAGACCAGGAAAGAACGGAAAACAAACCAAACAATACAGGGATTGACCCTTTGGCCTTTTTCGTCAAGACCCCTGGACTCAGACTTTCCCCTCCACCACATGACCACTCTATGTGGTTGGCAGTCAATTTAAACCTGATGACCAAATCTTCAGGGTTAACCTGAAGAGAGCTCTCTCACTGCTATTTTGTTCCAATGGAGTTCAAAACATTTTCAATTCTTTTGTACACTTCGCATGCACAGAAAAATTTCTAAATACATAAAGTCTCTGAAAAGTAATACATATCAATTCCTAGAATTAAAATATGAACTTATCCCTTAACAATAATCCATACGAGAAATAAAACAACAGTCCTATTTAAGGGAAAGTTTTGCTGCAGGATGGGTTCCCTGGGAAACTGGCTCAGAGATGGAGAATTGCCTGTAGGAGGTTTATTAGGGAATGATCTTGGCACTGACATCTGTGCAGGAACAAAAGCTGCCGATTCAGGCAGAGGGAGAAGCCAAGCTGCAGTGCAGTCACAGCAGAGGTCTCTGTTAATTCCACAGGGTGCTCTGGAGCTGGGATGGCCCTGCAGAGAAGTCCCAAAATAAGGAAGGGGGAAAAAAAAAAAGGGAAGGGGGCTGGACCTTCCTAACCCCGCATCAGCCCACCATTTTTCTTTAAATCTTTACTGCATATTTTATCCTTTATTAAAATTAAATGACAATGCCAAAATAAGAGAATAATTACAAATTTACACAAATTTGTTTTCTAAAAGCTTAAATTTGTCATCTAATATCTCAATGAGAATTCCAGGTGTTACAAAGTTATAAAATAAAACTGTGTTCTGGCTGCTCCTAGGAAAGGGATGTGACCTTAAACAGGTGGCTTCTCTTCACGAGGGTTATGGGAGCAGGAGGACATAGGTGCAAGCTGTCAGCCGATCACAACTGCTAGCTGCAGTCCTGAAGTGGGGGGCCTGAGCAGCACACTGCAGTGCCGACTGCAAGTGTAAATCACATACTCATTCAACTCTCACTGGGGAAATGTCAGTGTAGACCCAGCACACAGTAAAGACCACTTCCCAAAGAAAGAGTGAGCTATTAAGAAGAAAGAAAAAAACGGATGCACCATGGAAATTTTTACCCAGAGGTAAGCCTTCATGTCACTGCCAAGACAATGCAGCGTCTTATACTCAGCACAAGACTGATCCCAGCTTCTCAGCGCCAAATTTAAAGCAACCCAGCAGCAAATCTCATGCTGGTTATACACTCTTCTCTCTGCCCCTGCCCACCACTGACAGTACCTTCCCAAACACAAATGATGTAAGGGGAAATGCATTTTATGCAAGCGAGTCTACTAGCAATAGATTTATTCCATGCAACTCCGGCATATTGATTTTTTCATGAATGCCAAGAAACAGAATGGATAGAGAAAGAAAAGTTTTATGTGGAAATCTTTATGACAGACAACGGTCTATCAGTGGGTATGTCCTTGGAGCAGAGACCAAAGGTCAAATTGTTCTTTCAGTCATGCAGTCATCGTGCTTTGCACATGCTGGAGATTCCCTGGAAGGATTATTTAATGGAAGAAAAGAAAGAAATCATTAGGACCTGAAAGAACTTCTGCATCTCCTATTGAATGTTAAAAACAAACAAAAAACACCATGTGAGTCTTCGTTTAAATGAGGAAGGTCAGCCTTCTGCCCAGTTATAGTATGATCATTTAAAATAACATTTTAAAAAATATATAGTTTGAGTTTAGACAGTGGGGGGTTCGGAGAAAAGGCTTGCTTCTTGTAAGCAGTTTCCAAACTGTCTACCTGTCAAATGTCAACCCTAGGATAATGACTTCAGAGAAAGCCTTGTGAAAAGTTTTGTGCGTACATCTGTCTGTCTGATGTGACATCTGTGGTCACACCCTAGAGAAGGCGGCAGGATGAAAGAACTGATTGTAGGTGTTCTCTCAAATCCCTTGGCCGCACCCACCAACCCAGCCTCAGGTTTACCAAACCCCTGTAGAATCTGGCCACACTTCTATGTCTAAATATTCAGGGGGGAAGAATTTTTTTTTTTAATTTAATGCAGGTGAAACTCAAAGGTGGGGGAAGCAAACCCACTTAGCAAATAATCAAGGCATCAATGTCCTGCATATCGTTTTCCCTTAGGTATAAGTACAATATTCTTGCCCCTGGTCTGGGCTGAAAATGGCCAGGCTCTTCCGGCCCTTCCAACTAACTTCTTCCAGAGGTTCAATCCAATCCCTTGCTCATGGTCCTGGGGGTCTGCCTTCCTGAGGTAAACGCATTCCTAAAAAGTTATATGCGAACCAGTTGTTTGTAGAACAAATAATACTTTTCTGCTGACTTTCATTCTGATTCCATAATGTTTTTATCACTGCTTCTCATCTACCTCTTGTGACAAGTGAGTCAATTATAAAGTGGATAATTCTTTCTAAAGTGAGGAAGCACCCCACCTCTTTTGCTTTCATCAGGAGAGGTATCTAAAAATGGTTTTCCCCTTATAGTCCCCAACAGGGTCTGAAGCTCTCAAGCCTGCACTTGACTCCTTGCCTGCAGCTTCCAGCCTCGACTATGCAGAGCTCACTCTTTGCTTAGGGCTCCACCTTGGTTGTAGGCTGTCTTAGTTGGCTAGGGCTGCCATAACAAATACCACAGATTGGGTGCCTTCAACAGCAGAAATGTATTATCTCACAATGCTAGAGTCTAGACATTCCAAGATCAAGGTGTGGGCAGGGTTGGTTTCTTCTGAGGCCTCTCTCTGGTTTGTAGATAGATGCCTTCCCCCTCCCTGTGTCTTCACATGGTCTTCCACCTGTACCTGTCTATATCCAAAGCTCTTCTTCTTACAAGGACACCAGTCATATTGAATTAGGGCCCACCCACATGACCTCATTCTACCTTAATTACCCCTTTAAATACAGTCACATCCTGAGGTACTGAGGTTTGGACTTCAACATATGAATTCTAGTGGGACACAATGTCTACACTTAAAATACATTTGAATATTCTTCTACATAAGAAGAGAGTGAGGGAAGATCATTTTATTATTTCTAAATATCTTCCAAAGTTAAGGAAAAAGCTTCTTGTGGGTATCTCATCTTTGCCCTTCTCCAGATGACCATAACACAGTGCTTCCCACAACTGAAGGTGCAACAGAATCACCTGGAATGCTGGCTGGACGCAGATCGCATGCCCCACACCCAGAGTTTCTGGTTTTACAAGGTCTGGGGTGGGGCCTAAGAATTTGCATTTCTAAAAGGGTGTGCTGTGGGCCACACATGGAGAACCACTGTGGGTCATTAGGGCGTCATGAATGGTATCATCTCCCGTCTCCCCTCTGTGTAGACTAACTGCACTTTGTTGGTGTTGTCTCTTGTGAACCTCCCAGCACTCGGGTAGTCTAGTGAGGGCGAGCACTATTGTCCTTATTGTAGAGAGGAGGCAAGTCTGGCTCAGAATGGTTACAGGCTTGCTCAAGGTTGCACAGTCAATTAGTGGCAAAGCCTCCTGTTGGTCTTGTTCTCTCCACTAGCCCACAACCATCAGGATCAGAGAGGAAACAGAATGAAAGACAACTGGTTTTTCCCAGTCTGTAAAAATACCAGTACTAAGAATGATAACAGTTATTCTCTGCTGAGTGTTCATTATTTTCCAGCCATGGCTGTAGGTGTTTCACTTGTATTATGTCATTTAATTCACTCAACCATGTGAAGTAGGTGCAATTATTATGAACATTTCACAGATAAGGAGGTTAAGAAATGTACCCAAGGTCACATGACCAATAAGCAGTGAGGCCTGAACACAAACCCAGATGAGTCTGATTCTGGAGTCCATGTTCTTAACACTACTCCTGAAGAAGGGGAGTCAATAGCCTTTTCTAAACTCCCATTGCCCTGCGATTCTCAGTAACCTGAGTCAAGAGCTGGGCTTTGTGATGAGAACTAGGATGGGCAGAGGGAGTAAAGCTGGTGGTAGAGAAAGGCAGCTGGACCTCCCAGGTAAGTGATAGGGGGGAGCCTGGGGGCACAGAGAGCCTGGCAACTTACTTGTTGCACACAAAGCTACCCAGGTGGGTAAGTTTAGCTCCAATTTTAGTGAAGCAAGTTCCCTTTGCTTCCACATGCTTGCTTAGTATTACCCCTGCTCTTCCTTGCATAGAGTGTCTAGTCTGCCCTTTTCAGTAAGCTGTTTTTTGCTGTTTTTTTTTTAAGTGTATTACTCCAGTCCCTTTAAAGTTTCTGGGGGGGCTTCCCTGGTGGCACAGTGGTTGAGAGTCCACCTGCTGATGCAGGGGACGCGGGTTCATGCCCCGGTCTGGGAAGATGCCGCGGAGCGGCTGGGCCCATGAGCCATGGCTGCTGAGCCTGTGCTCCATAACGGGAGAAGCCACAACAGTGAGAGACCCGCGTACCGCAAAAAAAAAAAAAAAAGTTTCTGGGGGATAGGGGTTTTGAGGGCTACAAGGGTAGCCTCAGACTTTGTGGGTGGCCTCACAGGTATAAACAATTTATTTGGTTCCCATGACATATCTCTTTTAGGTCATCTACTAACATTAGCTTCTATAAGCCTGTGATTCATGTGTACGTAGCACTCCCGTATCTGCTCTCCAGATTACCCATATCCCATCGAAGGCTTCATTGACACAGACAACGCGTTAATTTAAGAAGGGGAGACCTTTTCTGGCACCTCCTCCGAGCCAGGAGGTGTGCTGGTGATTTATAAATGCTGCTCCACCACCTCCTCCCAGCACTTCCATGAAGTTAGTATCATCCGCCTTTACAGAAGAGCAAGGAGGAGGGCTGTCTGACATGTTCAGGTTGCACAGCCTCTCCGGGGCAGCACCAAGACACAAATTTCAGGCTTCCTCACTCTGACACCCATCTCTTTTCTCTATTTATACTAAAGCAAAGTTGTTTTACCAGACACTGCCTAAGTGACTCTGACCCCCACCACTCTTCCTCCTCCTGGCTGCTTTGGCAGTTTTAGTATATTCTGCAGTCCCTCTTCCAGGCAGAAAGGAAAGCCTAAGTCCTCAGAGACTTTTCAATACCAGGGCATCATTCAACTTCTTCCAATTCAACAAGTATTTATTAAGTATCTGCTCGGTGCCTCGGTGCCTCACTTTGCACTGGAATCAACAGCTCTGGGACCTACTGTCTGCAGGAAAGAGGAAACGTGTTATAGACTGAATGTCTGTGTCCCCCAAAAATTCATATATTGAAGTTGTAACCCCCAATGTGATGGTAGTTGAAGAAGTAGCCTTAGATTTAGATGAGGTTATGATGGGGTCAGTGCCTTCATAAGAAGAGGAGCTCTCTGTCTTCTTTTTTTTTTTTTTTTTTTTTTTTTTTGGGGTACACGGGCCCTCACTGTTGTGGCCTCTCCCGTCGCTCCGCGGCACGTGGGATCTTCCCGGACTGGGGCACGAACCCGTGTCCCCTGCATCGGCAGGCGGACTCTCAACCACTGCGCCACCAGGGAAGCCCTCTCTGTCTTCTTGAGTGCACAAAGAAGAGGTCAGGTGAGCACCCAGTAAGAAGGCAGCTATCTCCAAGCCAGGAGGGGAGCCCTCACCAAAATTACATCTGCTGGCACCCTAGTCTTAAACTTCCCAGTTCCCTGAATTGTGAGAAATAAGTGTTAGTTGTTTAAGCCACTCAGTCTATGGTATTGTGCTATAGCAGCCCTTGACTGAGACCAGGGGAGAGTGGAAATGTTAGGCTTGCAGGTGATTCACTTCCCAGGCCAGGTCCTTGGGGCAGATATGGGAGCAGTGGATGAAGGGAGATCCCTCTGATGGACCATTTGGAAGTGTGCTACCTTCTTGGGAAAGGCCACTTAATTAAAGTAGCAGAGTTTGTCACTTTCTCTCAGGAACTCACACTTCTCTCGGCCCTTTGCCATTTAAAGAAAATGTTCACGGGGCAAAACAGTTGCTGACCACCCAGGAAAGGTAGCCCTCAGGCAGTTCTCTCCGGAGTTGGGGGCAGCGGGGGGGGGGGGGGGGGGGGGGGCAGGGGAGGGGGGGTTGTAGCCCCTTCTGAAATCTCTGTGATGTGTTAATTTGATATAACTAACATAGAGTTTTCTATGGCAGTTACATATTAGAAAGTGAAGGACTGGATCAAAATAAGGAATCAGCTGTTTAGTGTGATATGTAAGATATCACAGCCAGATTCTTGGGTTCGAATCCTACCTCCACCACATACCAGCTGTGTGTACTTGGGCGGCCTGTCTCACCTCTCTGTGCCACAGTGTCCTTGAAATGAGATCATAAATATATCTACCTCAGGGGGCTATCAAATGAGTTAATACATATAAGGCTTTTAAAACAATGCCTGGCCCATAGTTGAATCTCAATAAATATTATATATAATATATAAATGTATATGCATACAAAGAAGTTGTGTACAGAGAATCTTCAGAGTTACAGAAACAATATGAGCAAAAAACCAGTCTTCTTATTGTACCTGCAGCCCCTGTCTTCCATGTAATGTGACATAATTCCTATATCTGACAATTTGCATAAGGTGATGTTGGCTTAACTGTTGGGTCACCTGAAGGGTGTTATTAACTCCTTGTGTCGTGAAATAATAATTTAAATCTAGGACCTAAAAGGTAGAATAGCAAGTTTGGGAAACAAAGATATGTTTCTCTTATTTATTTTTGTCTTGTTCCTTATTGGAGTTTGGTACAAAGAAATGTAATTTCTTGCCAAGTTCATGCTTGTTTTTTGTGCACCAGTTAATATGGTGGGCCTTGGCCACAGGGATAAATCCAGCTGGATCTCCAGCTTCAAGGAGCTCCTGCCCTGGCAGTTAGCAACACAGTATACAACAATGGCACACGGTCTTGATTTGTCCTAGAGGATCTGGGGACAGAAGCATCCCCCTAAGGAAAGATCAAAGTGGAGGATCAGGTGAAATCATATTCATATCTTCGTCAAGACCCTCCATATATCCTCCCCTTAAAAAGCACATGCTCAGTGCCAAGCTCTTGTCTAAGTATTGATACTTTACACATATTAACTCACTGTAGCTTATAAGAACCCATGAGAAGATGTTAGTGTCCATCAGTAAGTACAATGTAAAATGTAAACTGCAAAATGTGATGAAAATATTAATGCTTATAAGTTAGAGTTAAAAGACAGAGGAACTGAATTTAGACAGAATACCCTCATCCAAGCTCAAAATTATGAAAAAAAGAAGTCATCATTTCATAAAAATGCCTCAAGTGTCACTCTATTTCTAAGGTGCCTCATGGAAGCCATGAAAACCAGGACCATTAAAAATAATAATAATTGAGGAATTGCCTGGTGGTCCAGTGGTTAGGACTGTGTGTGTCCATTGCAAGGGGCATGGGTTCAATCTCTGGTCAGGGATCTAAGATCCCATAAGCCACACAGCACAGCCAAATAATAATAAGAATTATAATAATTGGATTAATATGATTTATGGAACATCTACTGTGATCCAAAATTGCATGTGTTTAATGTTTGTGCATAACCTAGTGCTTAGGAATGGACTCTGGACTCACACTACTTGGATATCTCAGGTATGCAATTACTACCTATGGAACTTTGAGAAGTTTCTTAACCTCTCCCCATCTCAGTTTCCTCATCTGTAAAATGGGGATAATGATTGTACCTACCTCATAGGGTTGTTGTAGGATTAATTAAGTTAGTATATATAAAAACACACAGAACAGTGCATAGCACTTAGTAAAAGCAATAGAAGTGATTGCTGTTATTATTAAAATATCACAACATCCTTGTTGTTATTATACATTTTTACATATATGTTATTATACATTTGTACATAGACGATTAAGTCAACCTGTACTAGGTGACCCACCCAGAAGGTAGCAGGGTAAGGATTCAAACTTAGGTGTGTCAGATTCTAGAGCCTGGGCTCTGAATGGGCCCATGGTGACCTTCACTCCCACTTGTAGCAGAGGGAAGTCAGACACATGCTGATGAAGTCCACTGTCTCAGGGTGCACAGAAAGGCCATAACCCTTGGCATGCTCAGTTGCAACTCTCCCTGACCTTTGCCCACTTGAAGAGCCAGTCCCAAGGTAGTCTAGGGCAAAGGGGTGGGGCAAAGCCCTTCTAGTTGGGATAGCAACAGAAAGAGTTCAGCCAACACACTGGTTTGGGGTGGGGCACAGTTGCTTATCACTAAGGAATCAGTGCTAAAGGCTACTACAGACGAGAACCAGAGCTTTATAATCAAACAGGCCTAATCACTGCTGGGATCAGAGTGTACTGCAGGCTGGTCAGATGCCCTAGACAACAAACTTGACTGTCCATAAACATCCCCTCCAGGCAGAGGGAAAGATAAGACAGGATGCCAGGGACAGAGACATTTCCTTTAGAGTCTCCTTAGGGGGTGAACAAGCTCAGGAAGTTGGATTTAGTATGTGTCATTTTCATGCCTCTCTTTGACATATGTGTTCCCTCTCCTCTTAGAAGAGTTAACAATGCTTATGAACTCCAAGGGCCATCTTCCAAACACCCTTGGATCCTAGCCAATCACCAAAAAAACGGAAGAGATATTCACATGAGACTAATTAAAATACACAGATAATGGAAGAGAGCTCCATTGGTACATTTCCTAGACGTGCAACTTTTGATTTCATGATGACTTTAGAAGTCGTTAGACATACCTTTATCTTGCCATTAAATATACCTGGTATCTTTGTTGAAAAATCATTAGTTATTTTGCAAATTTGTATGCTTGCAAAAATATATTATTGTAACTTTAATAGATAAATGAGTTTAGGGTTAAAAACACAAGAACTCTCTTGGAAAGGTGTGGGTAGGGGGTGGGAGAGAGGTCCAGCAAACAGAAATAAAGCAGTTGTTATGAATCATCCTTTCATTAATCCCAGGGTGTTAGGGGGAGCATAGTGGACAAACCATGGCCTTAAGCCCACTCGGAAAGACCTGGATTCAAATCCTAGCTCTATCCATTGTGTGTGACCTTGGGCAGATTCCATGAGTCTCCCGTCCTTATCTGCAAATGAAGATAACAATATCTAGCTCTGATGTCTGTTTTGAGGAGTAGATGAGATGGTGCATGACAAGTGCTTAATCTTATGTATGGCCCAGTCTTGGCTCAAAAATGTTACTTTTCTTCCTCCTATACCCCACCTCCTCTTAAATATCCTTCCCCAAGGCACAGTTAGTCACCTGTACTTTCTGTTGTACCCACAGCTGATTTGTTTCTCTCAATTTTTTTCCCTGGATCTTAGAGCAGTGATCAGGTGCTTGGTAAACATCCGTCCATCCAGACTTGGTTATGCTGTAACTTATGTGCTGGCTGTGAGCTCCTGGGGACAGGAGCTGTGCCAGCCACCAGGCATAGCTGTGTTACTAAGTGTGGCCCCTCCATCTTGCAAGGTACACAAACACATCCATCTTCAGCAGCCAGGCAGGTGACACAAATCAGCTGAGTTAAGATAACAAGAATGGTAAAGTCTGTGAGAAATAGAAGTGTGTCCCCCATGGCAGTCACTCCAATTCAACTAAACAAAACACACTTTTTTTGCCAAACAAAACCATCTGCCCCCAGGATCTGCACCTCTGGCCATAAATTTGCCACCATAAACAGAGCTTTACAAGTCACACATATTTTGATGTACTGTGGGTTTTGACCCCCTTTTGACCCCCTTAGATCTTCTGGGACAAAACCCAAACCCCATCAAAAGGCTAAACCTGGGCTTCCCTGGTGGCGCAGTGGTTGAGAGTCCGCCTGCCGATGCAGGGGACACGGGTTCGTGCCCCGGTCCGGGAAGATCCCACATGCCGCGGAGCGGCTGAGCCCGTGAGCCATGGCCGCTGAGCCTGCGCGTCCGGAGCCTGTCCTCCGCAACGGGAGAGGCCACAACAGTGAGAGGCCCGCGTAACGCATAAAAAAAAAAAAAAAAAAAAAAAGGCTAAACCTGTGTCAGGTTGATATTCCCATGTCCACCATGAGTCATATAGTCCATCTAAAATTCTGACCCAGGTGCCCCTGAAAACAGGGCATTCTTTGCCACCATAGGAACATGTTTTACCCAAGCTGTCCATACCAGGAGTTAGGCAGAGGGGTGCCAGGAAGAATGGTGGGAGGAGCTCTGCTCCTGAATAGGAATGAGGAAGCAGGCTCCTAGTATCAATGTGAAGAATCTTCAAAGGGACTTGAGTTTGTAAAAGGAGCAAGAAAAACAAGGTAGAATCATAGCAATTAGAGTAAACAAGCATCTGATTTCTCTAGGCTAGTGTTGTCCAATAGAAATAAAATGTGAGCCACACATATAACTTTACATTTTCTAAGTAGTCACATTTAAAAACTAAAAAGAGGACTTCCCTGGTGGTCCAGTGAGTAAGACTCCGTGCTCACAATGCAGGGGGCCCAGGTTTGATCCCTGGTCAGGGAACTAGATCCTGCATGCATGCTGCAACTAACAGTCCCCACGCCGCAACTAAGAAGCCCCCATGCTGCAAACAAAGATGCCACAACAAAGATCCTACATGCTGCTGCTAAGACCCGGCACAGCCTAAATAAATAAATAAATAACTTTAAAAAGTAAAAAGAAACGAGAAATTAATTTGAATACTACATTTCATTTAACTCAATATATCCAAAATAGCATCATTTCAACATGTAATCAATATATAATTATTAATGAGCTACTTTGCATTCATTTTTTTTCTTACAAAGTATTCGAAATCCCATATGTATTGTACATATACAGCTCATCTCATTTGCTCTAGCCACATTTTGAGTGCTCAACAGTCACATGTGGCTAGTGGCTGCCATACTGAACAGCACATATCTAGGCCAAAGAAACTCCTAAAAGTCTCTATTTCTGGCACAGTGGATGTGAGTGATATAGTTGAAAGCCAGATCTGACAGCACTCTTCAAGACCACAGAGAGACCTCATTTCCAATCCTACTAATACAATTTCAATATAGGTCTTGGAGGGTCACCATCAAACTTTGTCACCATTTGGGGGACAGTTGCGTCGGTTTCCAGCCAGTTGCTCTGCAAAGCCAATCAGAGCCATTGTGTTTGGCAACCTGTTTTTGCCTTGCAGCAGTGCAGTTCTCAGCATGTCCCCTTTCAAATATCTATTATTCTGGTTCTGTCTTCAGTGGTGCCCTGACTGGCAGTGATTAGGGTGATGTTTTTTATGTGCCCAAGTTCACAGAGCAAATTACACAGTGTGAGTGGCATGGTGATTAAGAGGCTGTATGTAAAGACTAGAATTGTTACATTTGAATGTCTCTGAATAATGAGATTCCTATCTCCATTATATGGCAATGAGGTAGAAATTGATAGCATTATTAACTGTTTACACAGTAAGCACAATTTTCTTTTCTCCCTCTCTCTCTCTCCAGCTGCTTTCAGAGACATCAAAAGCTAGAAGAGGCAACCAGAGGCTACAAAGTCACCCTCCCCACAATAACTCCCTAGCAACCCTACCAAACAGAAGTTTTCCACAGCAAGACATTTCAACATCTTGTCAATAAATCCTTTGGCAGCCTTGCAGGAGGGAGCCCACAGACCCAATCTTATGGTTTCATAGGGGAAAAAATTACAGGGTAGAGAGGTAGGATTTGTCCAAGGTCACACAGATATAAAGAAGGCTAGAAGACAGGATTCCAACAATAGCCATTTCTTCTCCAATTCTCATCCTCTGGCGCCTGGCTGCAGCTTTAGAACAATGGAGTCTCCCCTTTCAGTCTAATTACATGTTGTACATACTGATCACACACCCATTTTTCTCCTAAAGAGATGGAGAAACCAGCTGAAATTATACTTCGATTTCCCAAACACAAAAACCTTTTCAGTTGACTGTAGAAATAAGTCCTAACTAGCCACTGAATCAACAAACATCCATTTTTGCAGCAATGAAATAAATATATGGGGAGAGAGTTACAGTTATGGTGGGTTATAAAGCAGGGAAAGGGAAAGCTGTGATTAAGTGTTTTGTGGCTCTGCTCCCAGCAATGCAACATTTTTCCATCAGCCATGTAGCAGTGACACTTTTGATATCAAGAGTAAGATCAAGGTAATAATATCCAAAGGTACTCTTTTTAAAAAACAGATCATCAGTGTAGCAATCCACAGATGCATACCAGAGAGAGTGCCTCACTAGCAATGTTGCAGAAGGTAGGGGAGAAAGACTCTCTTCAATTAAGTCCTAACACATCAGTGCTTTAGTGGTGGAATAAACAACTGCAGACAGCATGAAGCATAACTGCCTCTGTGTAAAAGAGGAGACAGAATAAGGAGATTTGTCAAATATATGGTGGCATCAGCTTAACGTTTGTGGTAGTTAAATGAATTCATGAACAGCTGTAATGCTGAATTCCATTAATAAATATAATGATGACATGGACTGGAGTGGAGCATTATTATTCATTATGTACTAAAACGGACTATTTGTGATCTCTCTTAAAAGTACCGAGTGCCTTAAAATAACTAGAAAGTTCCATTACTTCCTTACCCCATCAGTAATCAAAGGTCTTGTCCTAGGAATCAAAACTGAAGGAGCTTCTGGGCAGCATAAAGCACAAGAAAATTGGGACAGGGACTTCCCTGGCGGTTCAGTGGTTGACTCCGCGCTTCCACTGCAGGGGACGCGGCTTCCACCCCTGGTCGGGGGAACTAAGACCGCACATGCCGCACAGCACGGCCAAAAAAAAAGAAGAGAGGAAAACTGGGACATATTCAGCAGGGTGTAAAAGATGTTGTGAAGACCTTCCGGTCTCCACTTAAACTTCACTGGGTTCAGGGAGGTCTTTCTCTGAACCCACAGTCTCAATTAACTCCCTGTTATAAGTTGCCGTACTTCTACATGCACTGTTTCACTTGGTATGTTCCTTACAAGCAGGTACTCACTGTCTGTCTTCTCTGCAGTCTAAGCAGGGCAGGTGCCTATTTGCCTGACACAGCTGATTCATGGGTTCAAAAGGTAGAGCACCTACTTAAAGCCAAGCGCTGTGCCATGTACACAAGTTACAACAGAGAAAAAGACAGTGCTGCCTTCATGTAGTTTACACCCCAAATAGGGAGAAATAGACCATAAACAACTAAACAAAGAAGTTGATTTTAGATAATCATATGTGCTCTATACAAAGTAAAGGATAATAAGATAGAGAGCAAATACGTGAGAGACTGGT
Organism: Phocoena sinus; assembly: GCF_008692025.1. Taxonomy (NCBI): domain Eukaryota; kingdom Metazoa; phylum Chordata; class Mammalia; order Artiodactyla; family Phocoenidae; genus Phocoena; species Phocoena sinus. The sequence goes on along the minus strand of NC_045772.1, from coordinate 27,458,064 downwards.
CAGAGGAGGTCTCTCTGAGGACATGAGATTAAGGAAACTGAACAGTGGGAGGTTCTGGGGGAGGGCACTCCAGGCAGCCAGAGACAAGTGGAAAGGCCCTGAGACGGGAATAAGTTTCTATAGTTGCAAATGAGTGAGTGAGGGTAAGAGGGAGCCAAGGATGTAGATTGGGCTGGATCACATACTTGGCACATAGTAAATACTCAATAAATTGTCATAAAGGGCAGGTAGCATGTAATTCTTGCTGTCTTGTTTAAAAGTGCGGGTGATCAGCAAATAAAATTCGAGACTAGAAACTTGAAACTGCAAGAATAATACAGCAGGTAAGTAAGATGAGGTCTGGGGACTCACAGAATATGAAAACGAGATATTCAAGGCAGTCTATAATCAACACCAAAGTCCTGCAAAGGAGCTAATTGCAGGCTGACATCACATGGGCCTGGTTCCTGAAGGTGTGGTGTGAGCTGCACCTTGAGTCACACACCAGAATTTATTAGGTGGAAGGAACAGGAAAGGGAGGGCATTACAGGGAAATCAGTCTTATCATGTTATTCTGATCGAACTACCACAGTTATTTCTAGGCCATTATATATGTCCATACTATGCTTGTTACACAGGCAAGGGGGACAATTACATACATGGAATATAGAAGCTGGCATTGAAATGTCTTTACTTTAGGCTCATGTTGCCCCCTTGGAAGTCACAGGCTCCACCTTGAGGGGGGAATTACCTATGTTCAGTTTATAGTGAAATTGATGAGAGTTGTGAATTTGGAAGGCATGCTCTAATTCTCTCATTCTCTGGAAGCTCACTAGCCTGCTATTCTCGTGGTTGTTTAGTTCCTTTTTAGCACGTTGTTAATTAAACCCTTTTGAAAGTTGTCGAGGATAATGCAACCTGATATTATAAGGTCTGTAATATATGAGTCAGAGGGCCACCACCCAACCAACAGGCCTGAACCAGGATCTAGGTGTCTTTACCACCTTGGGTCTAATCAATGAATAATCTCAAATAACTCTCAAATCCATCTTTATGCTCCTTCCTCACCACCACTACCTCATTCAGCCCCTTGTGATCCCTTGCCTGAATCCCATCCTTTAAGTTCCACCGTTCCTCCAGTTCTTCCTAAACATTCCTCTCCACTCCCCACAACCTCTGAGTGACTGATTGCATGTTCACATGCACACCCTTCATGATCTGCTTTCTTCTCCATTCTCTTCTCCCTTCATGCCTCTCAAACATCCTGAGTTCAAGAAAACCAAGCTCTGAACAATTCTCCCAAAGCCCCATGCTGTTGGGAGTCTCCATGCCTTTGAACTTGCAGCTACCTCTACCTAGATTGTCCTTACCCAAACCTAAATGGACTCCTCTGATTCATCCTTTAAGACTCAGCTTAAATATCACCTATTCTCTAAAGCTTTTCCTGTTTACCATTGTATTATTTAGGGTTCTCTAGAGAAACAGAACCAAAAGGATGTATATATATAGAAAGAGATTTATTTTAAGGAACTGGTTCATGCAATTATGAAAGCTGGCCAGCCCAAAATCTGCAGGGAAGGCCAGCAGGATGGAGATTCAGGGAAGAGCAAATGTTATAGTTCAAGTCCAAATGCCATCAGGCTGAAGACCCAGGAAGAGCCAATGTTGCAACTCAAGTATGAAGGCCACCTGCGGCAGAATTCCCTTTTGCTTGGAGGAGGTCAGTCTTTTGTCTATTCAGGCCTTCAACTGACTGGATGAGGCCCACCCGCACTATAGAGGGCAATCTGCCTTACTCAACATCCACTGACTTATATGTTAATCTCATCCAAAAATACTCTCACAGAAAGACCCAGAATAATGGTTGACCACATATCTGGCATGATGGTCCAGCCAAGTTGATATATAAAATTAACCATGAGCAAGATTAGGGTTTTTCTTTCTGTCATCCTGTAGCATCTCAAATAAAACTCTATTTTAGCATTTACTATGTTGCTTAAGTTATTAGTAGACACATCAACCTCCCCCCTCGTGGGTAAGGACCCTGTACTAGCCATATTTATATTCCATTCTTAATAAAGCAATAGTAAACACTTATCAAATTAATGACTAAGTGAATTCATAAACTGTTCTTACGTTGTTAGGACAATATAATACAAGTCCAATCCTTACAAGAATCACCAGATGGGGGAATTATTGTTAGCTTCCCAGGGAAGAAAATTAAAAACAGAGTACAAAGAGGCCATTAACCCAACTTCCCACTGAGAGACCACAAATCCTAAAGTCCATTTAAAACCTTTGCCTCTTGATTAACAAGGCACAAAAGATGGCCTGACTTCCTTAAGCTTTCCTGGGCAGTGGGTAGATGGCCATGAGGATGACTCTACCTGTGACCACCCCAACTCCTGCAACAACTGACCAATAGGAAATTCCCTATAGCAGTCTGGACTTGTATACCACTCCATGACTCACCTGTTCATAAATGTACCAGGCTTTTGGCTCAAAGCATTTGTGGCATAATAACAATCAAGAGACCATAATTCCAACCATGTGTCATAAATCAATTCCTACCATTACTTTGAAACCGAGGACTCAAAGTGTGAAGGGCAAGAACTCTTCAATAGCCAAAACAATGTAATTTCATTCTAGAACAAAGGGGGAGATAGTATTTCATGAGATGGGCTTCACACTAAAGATTTTGCCAATAGCTGCAGTTTTGTGAGAATTTTTTATGCTGTAGGCCTTATTCAGTTTATGTGTATATATTATTCCAGAGCTATCTCACGATAGCTCTCTGAGGTGGGTACTATTTTGGCCACATTTTACAGATGAGGGAAGACACTGAAATACAGAGATTAGGTAATGAGGTTAGGAAGCGTATCAGCAGAGCTTCAAATCTAGACAGTCTGGCTCTAAAGCCCATGATGTTGGCTAGGGCACAATATAGCCCCCCTTAGAACACCTTAGAATCACAGGACCAGATCAGGAATAAATAAGGGAGCTCCTCTTTCTACCGTGGCTCACAAGGTTCTTTAGGACCTGCATCCCCATACCCCAACTATCACTTCCACCTCACCCACCCTTCCAACCTTTATGCTCTCTCTATTTGCATTCTACACTTCAGCCAAAGTGCCTTGGTGCCATCAACATCTCTTGCCTGCAGGCCACATCCTTGGCATTTCCTCCACCAGGACCTTTCTTCCCTTCCCCCTCTTCACGTGACCGACTCCTGTTCATTCTCAAGTGCCAGCTTTGCCCTCACTTTCTCCAGGGAAAGCTCTCCTGACCACCCTGCCTGAGTTGGGTGCCCTTCTCCCTGTATGCTCCTACAATCCACTCTAATTTTCTCTGTCACAGACCTTATCATACTATATGGCAATTGCTTGTTTCAATAGACTGTCTCTTAACTGTGGTCTTGTGATCATAACTAAATACCCATCACCCTGCACATGTCTGACTATGGTAGACACTTAATGAGCATTTGATGGAAGGAAGAATATAAAAATGAATGAATTGAATACATGTGGCTTATCACTTACTTCTAGACAGGACACTTTTAAGAATTCTCTAAAGAATCTCTAAGATTTCATCAAAGATTGATGCCCTAGTGGCGTCTTCTCCCCCTAGCAACTTAAGAAGCCCCTAGACTTCTACAGGTGAGAAAAGAGGTTCCAAGAACCAAGCACTAACGATTTCTGAGGCTTTCCCTCCCCTAGTTCTATCTCTGAACCCAAACATCTATTATTATATGGCAACTGGGATACCTTCAAAGCAAGCTAAAGCCTCTTGATACCGCTCTAAGGTGAACTTAACCCTCAAGAACTTTTTAAGACAATGTCTGGGTGTGGTCCAGCTTTGGGGGTATAAATATGCTGTCTGTGTTCCATTATATTTTTCATTAGTAATCCTCCATCGTTGCTAAACTATGCAAACGAGCTTTTTGTCATTCCTCAAGAGCACTCCCTTAGTCACAGCACAAGATGTCATTTCTGATAACAAATATTGAGGGAAATTGTGTTCATCCGGAATATAGACCGCTCTCCTGTCGTAGGATAGAAAGTTGAAAGTCAGAGAAACGTGCCTGCATAATGCTAAGTTCATTCCTCTTTCTGAAAGAGAGAAGGTAAGAACTACACTAGACGACAGCTGAGGTTTCCAAATTTAATGCACTTTGAGCCTGTCAAGTCATAAAGTGTGTGCAGGCACTATTACTAAACAGATGTTATGAGCTGAATTGTGTCCCCGCAAAATTCATATGTTGAAGCCCTAACACCCAGTACCTCAGAATGTGATTATATTTAGAGATAGAGCCTTTGAAGCGGTGATTAAGTTAAAATAAGGCCACTAGGGTGGGTCCTAATTCAATCTGACTGGTGTCCTTATAAGAAGAGAAAATTCAGATACGAAAGCACAGAGGAAACACATGTGAGGACACAGGGACAAAGTGGCCATCTGCAAGCCAAGGAGCGAGGTCTCAGAAGAAACCAACTCTGGCCACACTTGATCTTGAACCTCCAGCTTCCAGAACTGTGAGAAAATATGTTTCTGTTGTTTAAGCCACGCAGTCTGTGGCATTTTGTTACGGCAGCCCTAGCAAACTAATACAACAAATGATTAACAAACATTAGAGCAATATTAGAAGCCCAGTACATGTGTTTATCTGCCATTTTTGCTACGGAAGTTTTGATTCTGCATTTTTAATACAAATATTTTAATTTAAATAAGACCAAAATTTATTAAATTTTTGTTAAGAAATAATTTGGCGGGGGGGGGGGAGGCAGTGAATGCCATTAAGCCAATTTAATTTCTTAGTCAATTTTCTATGGCAATCAGTTAAATCATATCCAGTCTTTTTTCTATTTTAACCTTTGTTCAGCTGAAGTCATTTTCAATTAATCAATTTTTATCAGCATGTATTTCACAACAAAGATAAGATTCATCAATCAATGTTTTGTCCAAATAAAATTTTATCAATTATGGCCCTTTATAAAGTTCCTGCTATGACTATTACTTTTACCAAGATCAAATTTTCCAGGTCAAATGCTGTTGACAAATTTTGATTCTTTTGTCAATTTTTTTAAATGTCAGTTGTTTAATATTTTGAGATATAAACCATGAACATAAATGTTATCCTTTTAAAGTATACAATTCACTATTTTTTAGTGTATTCACAGGATTATTCACCTATCACTACTATCAAGTTCCATAATATTTTCGTCACTCCAAAAAAAACACTCCCATTCCCCTCTCCCTGCCCTCAGCCTCTGGCAACCAGTAATTTACTTTCTTCCTCAATGGATTTGCATATTTTGGACATTTCATATAAATGAAATCACATAATATGTGACCTTTTTTATCTGGTTTCTTTCACTTAGCATGTTTTCAAGGTTCATCAATGTTGCAGTATTTTATTTATTCATCAGCTGATAGACATTTAGGTAATTTCTACTTTATGGCTATTATGAATAACGCTGCTATGAGCATTCATGTACAAGTTTTTTATGGACATATGGTTTTGATTCTGTTGCCTATATACATATATGTATATATACACACATACACCTAGGAGTGAAATTATTAGTCATATGGTAACTCTATGCTTAACTTTTTGAGGAATTGCCACTGTTTTCCAAACGTGCTACACTATTTTACATTCCCACTACAATTTAAGAGGGTTCTAATCTCTTAATTTTTATTATCATTTACCATGTGCAATTTTGGCTTTTTCAGCTTTGTTTTGTGTTTATTGACACTACCACTAATAATCATTACAAATTGTACAAAATATGGTAGCTTGCATTTATTTCTCAGCAAATTCAAGGAGAGCAGCTACTCCAAGATATTTCTATTGTCCAGAATTGGTTTATTGCAGCAGTCTGAAAACTAAAACCCATTGGCCAGATCCAGCCTGGGGCCCACTTTTGTATGACCCACAGGCTAAGAATGATTTTTACATTTATAAAAGTGGTTGAAAACATTAAAAGAAGAATAATATTTTGTGATACAAATAAATTATATAAAATCCAAATTTCATTAACTAGAAATAAAGTTCTGTTGGAACATAGCCCTGCTCATTCATTACATATCATCTATGGCAGCTTTCACATGGCAACAGGAGAGCTGAGTAATTATGACAGAGATGGTCTCGCCAACAGAGTCTCAAATCTTTACTATCTGGCCCATTACAGAAAAAAACCCTATCGTATTGTCAATCCAATTCATCTTTATTTTTCAGATCACATGGTGTGATGGGCAGTAACTAAATAGTTGGCAAAGAGAGAGCATATGGCAGCTACCCCAAGTGTGGGCCTTAGACAATTGCCAGTTGGTGAACTGTCACGATCCATAATGAGATAAGTACAGAAATTCAGAGTAAGCCTTAGAGACGTATAGAAAATAGACTGAGTAATTTTTAAACTTTGAGTCAAATACTTAAAAAACAGGCTGTGTAGTTTGTAGGTTTTTGGGGTTTTTTAAATTTCATTTTTCTAGTTATTGATTTGTATTGTATTTTATTAAAATATCAGTTCACAACAAATTGGAAAACTTTAAAAAAAAAACTGTTCCTTTACTACAGATAGTTGGAGAAGCTCTCAAATAGAGGACCAGTGTCTTTAGAAAAACAAAGGAGTGAATCTCCTAGGACATAAGCATCCTGGGAGCAGGGCTTTCATCTGCTTTGTGCACTTGTATGTTCCAGCACCTGGACAGTGCCTGGCACAATGGAATAGGTGCTCAATAAATACTGGATAAATATACAAATCCAATACAACCTACTTCCTAACTACAATATCACTGCCAAGGATTACTGTTTTCTAGGCTTGTTTTTGTTTTTAATTTACTCTCAGAGGCAGTATTTACAGCACAGAGTCTGGAGCCAGGCCTGGGTTGAAATCTCAGCTTCTCGCTTTACTAGCCAGGCTATCTGTGGCAAGTTACTCAACCTCTCTGTAATTCTTCATCTATCAAATGGGGATAATAGTAGTGTCTACAGAGTTATTAGAATAGTCATTTGAGTTTATATATATATATATAAATTACTTAGAAGGGTGCCTAGCACACAGCAAGAACTCAATAAATATTAGCTATTATTATTACTGCACATACATGTAAAGTGTATATGCATGAAGTGGTCACAAAACTTTCTTCTATCAGCTGCCCAAAATGGCATGCGGCATACTTCATCTTTTTTTTTTTTTTTTTTTTTGCGGTACGCGGGCCTCTCACTGTTGTGGCCTCTCCCATTGCAGAGCACAGGCTCTGGACGCGCAGGCTCAGCGGCCATGGCTCACGGGCCCAGCCGCTCCGCGGCATGTGGGATCTTCCCGGACCGGAGTATGAACCCGTGTTCCCTGCATCGGCAGGCGGACTCTCAACCACTGCGCCACCAGGGAAGCCCTCATCTTTTTAAAGTAAATGCATTTTATATTCCTGCCAAAGGTAAGATCCCTAGCTTTTTTTTTTTTTTTTTTTTTTTTTTTTGCGAGACGCGGGCCTCTCACTGCTGTGGCCTCTCCCGTTGTGGAGCACAGGCTCCGGACGCGCAGGCCCAGCGGCCATGGCTCACGGGCCCAGCCGCTGCCGCGGCATGTGGGATCCTCCCGGACCGGGACACGAACCCATGTCCCCTGCATCGGCAGGCGGACTCCCAACCACTGCGCCACCAGGGAAGCCCTAAGATCCCTAGCTTTTTAAAGACAATCTCTTTAGGTTAAGGTCATCAGATACTTTTGGCAAATATGATTTTTCATGAATGGTGAAGTATTTCTCATAAATTTGCTTAGTACAGTCTAAAGGCTTGACTTCAATTCTATAAAGTGCAACCCACGAATTGGCACAAGTAATGTGTAGAAGTTTCAATTCAGTCATCCTGCACACTACACCTACCATCCCAATCCTAAACAACAAAACACCAATTTTCTTTCAGAGTGAATCTCTTTAAGCCTGTGGCAGCCCCTCCTCAGACAGGTCTCTGGGCAGTGAGTGGCTGCCCCTAGGAGTGACCCTTTCTATAATTATATCTCAGAGCACTTTTCAGCATTAGGGGAAGAAATACAGCTCAAACAGCTATGCAGAAAGTCTTGCTCTCCACAAACATTCTTGCCATTCCATACCTCCCGCCTCTGGCTATGTTTTGCCTTTGGCCTAGAATAAATCTCCCAGCCTCTGACTACTGAGAACTAGACATCCTCCAAGACCAGACACCAATACCACTTCTGTAGCAACTTCCCATGTCCCTTGCAGTCAGAACTAATAAAAACTCTAAAACCTTATATAATCAATCTTGTTTAATGCCTGTCTTGTCCACCAAGCTGACCCCAGAGCAACTACCAAAGTACCTAGCACATAATGAAATGAAAAAAGATACGAAATAATATCCTTTAGGAAACTATTGACCAGACATTGACAAGCTGTTCTGCCTTTCCCCACTACCTAAATTCCACGAGGGTAGGAATCTTAACTGTCCTGCTTATTAGTCAGGGACTGGCATTACTAGGAGGTGCTAAATAAATATTGGTTGAATAAATGAATGAGTTAATGAGTGAGTGAATGAATAAGGAACCAGGACAGGGATACTCTTCATAAAGAGGGGCCATCTGATATCTTATTCCAGCTGATCTCATTCCCTCAGAGGGGTAGAGGGAGATTTCAAAATTACCTAACCCCAAATTTCAATAATCAGGTTGTGTCCCAAGATCAAAAGTAGAGTTATGTATCATGATGTCACATGTAGCATACACAGCATTATTGGTAACAAACTAAGAGGGTTGTTGAAGGAACAGATCTATTTTTCCTTTGTTTCCTTTAGACAATTTTAAATCATCTTTTTTTTCTGGGAGCAAAGCTTCCAGTTGTCTGTATCATTTCTCTCCTAATTTTCCCCATGCCATTAGGGTCATCCATTATGTAACATTTAAGGATTTCATCTATCTTGGTGACAATAGTGTCCTCTGGATCAGCAAGACACAATGACCTGAGTAATACTAAAAAGCTCAGGTTCAGAACATAAACCCCAGCCAGGACTGGGGTTTATACAGAGGTCAGGGAGCAACTAAACCAATGTCACTAGCCAGTTGTTTTTACTGCCCATTGTAGACATGGGTGTTAACCCTCCCGTAGACCTGAGAGATGTCAAGAAGGTAACCTGAATGTCCCTCTGTCTACATCTCACTCATCTTGTTTATTTACAGAGTGTTCATGATGACTAAGACTTTGGAATCACAGGTACTAATTCTAGAAAGTATCATAGAGATAGTTTAATCCAGGGGTTGCAAACCCAAAGGTCTATGGTGGCCAGATGGGTTATTTAATTGAAAGAAGATAACTAGGTGGGGCCTGGGGAGAACAGCAAATAGGCTCATCTGAAGACAAGAGCAGATACTCAGCTCAAGCTGGCTGTTGCCAACTGGTGTCTAAGGCCCAAAGTCCTGATCTTCTGGGTTTTCCCCCCAAAAAGGATGACTTCAGATTTTCATGAGCTATCTCTCAAAAAAAAAATTTAATTGTGGTAAAAAATACATATAAAATTTACCATCTTAACGATTTTTAAGTGTACAGTTCAGTAGTATTAAGTACATTCATGTTGTGCAGCCAGTCTACAAAACTCCTTTCATCTTGCAAAACTAAAACTGTACACATTAAACAGCTTACCATTCCCTATTTCTCCCAGCCTCTGACAACCACCATTCTACTGGGTTGGCCAGAAAGTGCCTTCAGTTTTTAAGTAAAAATAAAAGACACATTTTTCATTTTCACCAAGAACTTTATTGAACAACGTATTCACCCTTTCTTTCCACTACCTTCTGCCATTTTTGGGGTAATTTCATAATTCCATCTTCCCAAAACTTTTTACCTTTTTGAGCAAAGAACTGTTCCAGGTGCCTTTTACAGTCTTCCAGGGAAATGAAATTTCTTCCATTAAGAGAATTTTGTAAAGACCGAAATAAATGGAAATCTTAAGGTGCAATGCCTGGTGAATACGGCAGATGAATCAGAACTTCCCAGCCAAGCTGTAACAGTTTTTGCCTGGTTATCAAAGAAACAGGTGGTCTTGCGTTATCCTGATGGAAGATTATGTGTTTTCTATTGACTAATTCCAGACACTTTTCATTGAGTGCTGCTTTCAATTGGTCTAATTGGGAGCAGTACTTGTTGGAATTAATCGTTAGGTTTTCCGGAAGGAGCTCATAATAGAGGACTCCCCTCCAATCCCTATCATATACATAACATCACCTTCTTTGGATGAAGACCAGCTTTGCTGTTGTTGGTGGTGGTTTATTTTGCTTGCCCCATAATCTCTTCCATTCCACATTATTGTACAGTGTCCACTTTTCATCGCCTGTCACAATTTGTTTTAAAAATTGAACATTTTCATTACATTTAAGCAGAGAATCACTTGTAGAAATACGGTCAAGAAAGTTTTTTCCGCTTAAATTACGTGGAACCCAAACATCAAAGCAATTAACATAACCAAGCTGGGGCAAATGATTTTCAGCGCTTGATTTGGACATTTTGAGCAGGTCAGCTATCTCCCACGTGGTATAACGTTGATTGTTCTCACCACCAACAGTGCACAAGGGTTCCAGTTTCTCCATATCCTCACCAACACTTGTTATTTTCTGTTCTTTAGGTATACCTAATGGGTATGCAGTAATTATCTCATCATTGTGGTTTTGATATTTGTTTCTCTAATAGTTAGTGGTTTTGAGTACATTTTCATATGCTTGTTGGCCATCTGTATGTCTTTAGAGAATTGTTTACTCAGGTCCTTTGCCCATTTTTTTATCAGATTATTTTATTATTGTTGAGTCAACTGTTAAATGATAGACACTAATTCAAATTTTGTAAATTAAAAAAAAAAAACTACTACACAGACAAAACACATGCTTTCAAGCAATATATGGCCCAGAGACCTCCATTCACTGACCTAATATACATCCAACATGCTCATCCTGCAGACAAGGAAACCAAAACCTAGATCATAAAGTCAACATGCCCATGGTTGCATGTGGCTGTCTGGTGTCTGAGACAGAACTAGACCTGAGGTCCTCCAACTCAGGCCTTTGGGACATTTCTTAGAACACTCACCAGAGCCAAAACCTCTGATTTGTAAGAGGTTCCCACTTGCTAAAAATTCATGACTCGACTCAGTGATTTGTGGGAGAAAGTGCAAAAGGCAATAACTCAAAATGTTCTCCCTCCAACTCAAAAAAAGATAAATATGAGGTGATGGATGTGTTAATTAACTACATGGGAGGAATCCTTCACAGTGTATATGTATATCAAATCATCATGATGAACACTCAATATCTTACTTTTTTTGTCAATTAAGCCTCACTAAAGTTGGAAAATAAAAGGCAATAACTCAAGGCAAAGTCAGGCTGAATGGAACTTTCTCTGCCCACAGCCTCCTCCTTCCTTCTCTAGAGGTAGCAACAGAGGTCTGGAAATCCATTCATCCTCAGTTAACAATGGACAAAGGGGAGCCTGTCTGGTGTGTTAGTCATTGACTGGAGGTCCCCGACTTCTAGCTACACTCACTCTCTATCCCAGAAGTGACTTCTCTTTATTGCTATTTCTGAACTGGAATGCGACCCTCCAGCTAGGCAGGGCTGAGGGCATGTGGGGGACACGGGTGGATATTAGAACTATAACACTGCTGGAGTCTGACATGTGGATTCCCAAGAGGATGCATGGCACTGAGAACTTGGAAAATGTTGGTATGGAGGGAGGAAAAACGAGGAGTATTCTTATTTTATTTTTTTTTAATTTATTTATTTATTTTGCGGTACGCGGGCCTGTCCCTGTCGTGGCGTCTCCCATTGTGGAGCACAGGCTCCGGATGCGCAGGCTCAGCGGCCATGGCTCACAGGCCCAGCCGCTCCGCGGCATGCGGAATCTTTCCAGACCGGAGCATGAACCCGTGTCCGCTGCATCGGCAGGTGGACTCTCAACCACTGCGCTACCAGGGAAGCCCGAGGAGTATTCTTAAAAAGAAATGGCGAAGATGTGAAGATGTCCCACCTAGAAAAAGGTTTGGCCTTTCTTTTTCTGGGTCAGACCCATGACTTGCTGGTTATGGAATAATGGAGTGTTTCAGCCCCTAACTTACTGTGTGTCCTGAGGCAAAATTCTGTACTCCTTCTGAAACAGGAGGGAAGGGGGTAGGGCACAACCTTTGAAAAAATGATATAGCCTGAGGACATAACAAAGATGGTGGGTGAGTCAACTTCCACTAAGACCTTGAGCCTCATTATACCCTCACTGTAACACATTAGCAAGCTAAATGACACACCCACAGGCACCATGACAGTTCCAAGGCCCACCATAAAAGGTCAAAAAGTGGGCAGTGGCCCAATTCCTGGAAATCCCTCTCCTTCCTGAAATAGCTGGAATACTCCTCCAACTCATTAGCCTATGAAATTACCCACCCCTATAAAAACTGACAACCCCATACCCTGCTGCCTTTCTCACCTTCTGAGATGGCTCATGCTCTGTCTGTGGAGTGTGTTTCTCTCTAAATAAATCCACTTCTTACCTATCACTTTGTCTCTCACTGAATTCTTTCTGCAATGAGACATCAAGAACCTGAGCTTCATTAAGTCCTGAGACCAGGTGTGTGATCTCAGTTAAAAGAACATGGGTTCAAAATATCGTATATTAACGCATATATGTGGAACCTAGAAAAATGGTACAGATGAACCGGTTTCCAGGGCAGAAAAAGAGACACAGATGTAGAGAACAAACGTATGGACACCAAGGGGGGAAAGTGGTGGTGGGGGGGCGGTGGTGGGATGAATTGGGAGATTGGGATTGACATGTATACACTAATATGTATAAAATAGATAACTAATAAGAACCTGCTGTATAAAAAAAATTAATTTTTTTAAAAAAAGAACATGGTTCAAGTCCCAATCTGGGTTGCACAGTTTCACTTCTACTTGTCTTTTCATAACATTGGAGAAAAGTGACATAGCTGCAGAATTTTCTGTCATGCTAATTGTGGCATTTAGTCACACTAAAAGGACATAAATTACATATCCATGCCATCCTGACTTGCCTGGTGTCCCCTGCTCCACTAGCCTCTTGACCAACTTCAGCTGCTTTTGGTGGTTCAGGAATTGAGGGTTTGAGGAATTAGAGCAGAGGCAGTAGCAACTGTAAAACACTGAGAGACCTCATTCAAACTCACGTGTTCCTAGAGACCGGCTTGAAATTGCTGGTCACATGGAGCAAACGACCAGCCAACAACTCCAAGCTTTGTGTTAGATGTTGCTGTAGAATTGCTACTTGGCAATTCCGTTGTGATAAGGACCTGGGGTGGTACAGAGGAAAGTTTTGAAAAAGCACTTGGGAGATCCTCAGACAAAACTGCTCACTATACCAATAGTCTGCTACCAGTTGTATTACCCACTGTCTAGGGTTGAGTATTGATGATTTCCTGGCACAACCATCATTCAAGTCAGTCTGAATGATGCCTTTTTATTACCAGGGTTGGAGCTGGCCTTGCTCAGTCTCCTGCTTCCTTAACCATCCACTTTTCTCCCTGGAATAAGCTCAAGAGAGTATGTTTGACAAGTGTTTGCCATAGCCAGTAAATGGTCCAATATGGAGCACAACTTATTAGAAAGGTGTGCCCAGGTTTGCAAGTGTTTTACACTGTTGATATGTCCTCAGGATTCAGCCAGAAATGAGATTTTATTATAATCTCGATCAGGGCAAAGGCCATGGCTCACTCATTTTTGTATTCCCAGAACAGAGCACAGGGCCTGACCCCAGTTAACTTCTAATCATCATGCAGTTCCTTTACTCATTCAAACACTGACTGAGCACACAAGGTGTACAAAACACGGTCCCAGGAACCGGGCAGGAAGAACAACAAAGCTCAAGACAAGTTAGGCCTCTGCCCTAAGAATGCTTACAAGCTTGACAAGCTTCACCTCCTGTAGGAAACTTCCCTGTCCCCACCATCTGAAGACTCAGTGCTGATCCAAAAGAAAGCACTTACTACAGGGCACTATAATTACCTGTATGGATTTCTTGAGTACAGGACTATGACTTATTCATTTTTGTAACCCCAGTGCCTAAAACAGAGATTGGTACTCAGAAGGTGCTCCACAGATGTTTGTAATGACTGAACCCATACTTCCCCTCTGACTTCCACTAAGAGACTCATGTCCTGGAATGCGCAATGTTGCTCTCTTGGTTTGTCCCTCATGCCAACCACCTGCTCGATAATTGCCCACTTACTGACCTGGCTGCCCCACTAGACTGTAAGTTCTCCAAGAGCAAAGGCCACACCTTATTTATGTTGTATCCTAACATCCAGCAATAGTAGGCAGACCATAAATATTTGCTAGATTGTTGAACAAATAAGTTGAATTATAAATAAAAATGAAAGATGCTTAGATATACAAATGATATGCAATTATAGATATAATGATACTTCTGAAGAGTGATATAAGATTATTCTGACATCTGTGATCTTTTGTTAGAGTGATGGTGGTGGTACTCCTAACTTACAGCAAAACCCTACCAGAGAGATACTGAAATCTGTCAACAGTTGCACCATTATGGTTTTCATTCACAGCTCATGCAGTGAAAACACTTCAACCCATCTTTACTTAACCAACTCATTGGATTGATATAGATCTCCACTTCCTCTCTAAAACAAACTGAAAGGGTACAGCTGGAAGGGTCATTTGTGTGTCTGCTTTGCCCCCACCAGCTGAGCTGTATGATTTCTAAGACTCAGTTGACTTTGTTCCCACTCACATTTATGTCCATTGTAATTGCTATTATACTTTTCAATTCAATTCAATATTGTAGAAGCTGATGAAATAGGAATGCAAAACAAGAGTTGTTATTTTACAGAAATGAACTTTAATGTATTAGGAAAGGTTGATAAGATAAATCATTAAAAATACTTTCAGATTAGGGGTGATCTAGTAAACTCTGAAAGTTTGAGGGGAGAAAAATCTACTAAAATTCTACACTCAAAACTGGAAAACGTGCATAATACATTATGGAAAGAGTTTGTGCAAAAAAGACATCATAGAACTTGAATCAGCCGACCCATGCTGAAAGAAAACCTTAGTTTTGAGGCCTAAACCAAAACTAGACAAATGAACCTACCTTATATGTTGTGAGTTGTATAAAAACATTTAAGGCTTGTAGGTATCATATCCTTTATGATTATCAACTTTTACAGTTTTTTCATTTTTTTTTAAATTTACTGATTGCTGGTCTACAGATCTGGAGAGATTTTCTACTGTATGTTGGATCATTCAGAGGCTCCATCTAAAAATAGTAACTCACCAGGAAGATCCCGGTAATCCCATCCTCCTGGCCTCCTGCCCTAATGACTAGAGTAATATAGGATGGTTCTGGTCACATGTCCATCTTACCATTTTCTCTAACACCCTGATTAAGATAGGAGAATCTAACCAATTGTAAGTCATTTACATGTCTGTTTCCACATCTCTCTAATTTTTTTTCACTCTAACATTATACTGAAAACGAGAAAATTTTCTTGAACAGAAGCTCTCTCTAGAGAAAAGGAAAATGGGTAACTGACTTTTGTTGAGTTCTGCCTTCTGAGAGCAGGTTCTTTTCACATCCAATCTCATGTAATCTTCACAGACACTCTGGGAGTTTGAGCTCATGGGCCTCATTTTACAGATGAGGAAACTGAGGTCCTGAGAGTTTAAGCAAGGCCACACAGTCAGTACTAGAGAAGTGGCATGTGATCCACTGTGAGCCAATATACTTCCCCAGCCACCAAATTACCTCTCATGACTTGCCCCAGATCTGACATCCTTTTTTTTTTTTCTTCATAAATAAAGCAGTATTGTGGCTATATATTGTATTTCTTCCCCCAAAGCTCCAGCCACTTCAAGGGGATTTTTTGGTTTCATTATCGGTTATATGTCCAAGCTGTGTATCTCCTTTGCCCTCCTCCAACGTGGCTGGGGCTGCCTAGGCCCTGTGAAAAGTTCCTGTGCCCTATGTTATGTTCCAGCTCTTCTAGAAATTCTTCAGGCTACCCTCCACCCATCCACTTTCAACTCTCTCTCTCTGCTATAAGTTGAATTCTGTCTCCCCAAAAGATATTGAAGTCCTATGAATGTGACCTTGTTTTGAAATACAGTCCATGCAGATGATCAGGTTAAAATGAAGGCATTAGGGTGGGCCCTAATCCAATACGACTGATGTCCTTATAAAAAGGGGATATTTGAACACAGACGCAAACAGAGAGAAGACAATGTGAAGACAGAGGGAGGATGCCATCTACAAGCCAAGGAGCACCTGAGGATATCAGAAGCTAAGAGGGAGGCTTGAAACTGTCCTTCCTCATAACCTTTAAAAGAAACTAATTCTGCCAACCTCTAGAACCATGAGACAATAAATTTTTGTTCTTTAAGCCACCCAGCGTCATTGCAGGCCCAGGCTTCTAATACATTCTCTCGTTCCCTCTCTCTCTCTCTCTCTCTCTCTCTTTCTCTTTCTCTGATCTGGTTTCCATAGATTCCCTGGGCCAGGGTTTGGTTTCTCACAGAGATAAGGCCTCCCACTCTCCCTGCCTTGCAGAACAGTCCCCCGGGGACACCTGCTCCTCCCCACCAACAACGCAAGCTCCCAGCACACCAAGATCAAACCCTGGTCCAGTTACCCAGGCCCCCAGTTGGGAAAGGGGGTTCCAAGGGAAGGGAGATTGGACAGCAGTAGAATAGTCACCTCTTTTTTCATTTTGATTTGCTTGTCAACTAAATAGGATTATAATGCAAGGCAGACACCACTGTAGAATGCCCTTTTCTCACACACCTAATATCTTCTATTTTGTGTCCTTTATTATTATCACGTGGTCAGACTCCAACAAAGCCTTTCCCTGAAATCACCAGGAGAATCACAAAATTAAAAGCTGCAAAGCACTCATCAAGTTTCTGTCACAAAATTCTTTGGTGTCATCTTGACCAAATCTCTCCAACATTCTAACTGAAGTTGGGAGTGAGACATTAATCATTGTCACCACAATGCATCATATTGGGTTTTAGTATTTAATCATTTTTTCATTTGAAAGATGCCTGAAGGTGGGTGGTTTTAATGCATGTTTTAAACACATCAGAAATTCCCATCCTTAGTTGTTTCAAACGGGACCACATATAGTTCTAGTCTATTCAGGTAACAAATATTAATCAAGTACCTACGAAGTGGCAGGCACTGTTTTAGTCACAGTGGCAAACAAGATAAAGCCCCTGCCCTCCTAGAGCTTATTATAGTCTAATATCAGAGATAGGCAATAAACAAAAATATATAAAATTGGATCTCAGGTCATGATAAGTACTATGGGGAAAAATAAAGCTACAATTATTTGTCCAACATCAGTCTTCCCTTTAGGTTATAACTTTCATTAGGACAGTGGCCATGTCTGTCTCAGTGCTAGCTCATAGTATGCATTTTGATTTATTTATTTTTGGCTGTGTTGGGTCTTCGTTGCCGCATGCAGGCTTTCTCTAGCTGCAGTGAGCAGGGGCTACTCTTCATTGCGGTGTGTGGGCTTCTCATTGCGGTGGCTTCTCTTGTTGTGGAGATGGGCTCTAGGCACACAGGCTTCAGTAGCTGCAGCACACAGGCTCAGCAGTTGTGGCACACAGGCTTAGTTGCTCCATGGCATGTGGGATCTTCCCGGACCAGGGATCGAACCCATGTCCCCTGCATTAGCAGGCAAATTCTTAACCATAGAATGCATTTGATAAGGGTTGTTGAATGGATGAATAATGGATGGATGGATGGATGGACAGACAGATGAAGCAATGGATAGATGGAACTCAACACGCATTTTGGGCTCCTAAGAAGCCATGTATATCCTACACTGAAAATTCATTGGTTCAGATACACATTTTGTGAGCCCCCATTGTGTGCCAGAAACAGGCTAGACACTGAGAATGAAGATGGATAAGATAACATCCTTTCCTGGGACTTCCCTGATGGTCCAGTGGTTAAGAATCCACCTTCCAGTGCAGGGGATGCGGGTTCGATCCCTGGTCGGGGAACTAAGATCCCACATGCTGTGGGACAACTAAGCCCATGCGCCGCAACTACTGAACCTGTGCACTGCAACTAGAGCCCGCACGCTGCACCTACTGAGCCCGCACGCTCTGGAGCCCACATGCCGCAACCAGAGAAGCCTGCACACTGTAACAAAGAGCCTGCGTGCCACAACGAAGACCCAGCACAGCCAAAAAAATAAAAAAAAAATAACATCCTTTCCTTCAGGGAGCTCACACATAGACTTCTAAAAGTACAAGGACCTTGTCATGGAGGTATATATGTGGTAATCTCTGCTTCTTTGGGGGAGATGGGGGAGAGTTAGAGGGGATGGTGGTACAAGAAAGGGGTCCCAAAGGAAGTGAAACTTGAACTGAATCTCGAAGAGACTGCCAGGTCCAGAAAAGGCATTCTGGGCAGAGGGACCAGCATGGGCAGAAGCTGGAGACAGGAAAGTCTAGGGACACCAAGGCCATCTTTTGTTAAAACAGGAACACAGGGAGGAATGATGGAGGCTGGAAAATGAGGCAGAAGCCAAATGTTGATTGCCTCCTCTGCATATGTCAGCTCTTTCATTGCAGAAATCCCATGAGCTTATCAGACGGGTTCTAAAGGTCAGCAAAGCTAAAGGATTGGGGATATTAAAGTAGTTAAATGAGTAGTTGCCTAGAAACCTTGTTTGGCACAAAAGCATCTTGTTTTCCCTCACGCTGCTTTGTTTCCATGCTGGGCTATCAGATTCTGCACCTTCCTGTGTCTGAAAACCATAGTCCGTCCTCTGGGCAGGCCTAGGTGAGGCCACTCAAGTGGTCCATTTGTCTGACTGCAAACCTACTAATCCTGGATTCAAATCTGCTCTGTTCCCCATGCACTGCACCTCACTGCCCCAAACCTGCTCTGCTGGTTTAGGCTGGTCTCCTCCAGAAAGGAGAAATGTTTAGACACTGGTGGGGAAGGAGTGCTCTGCTGGTCTTGGGGAGCTGCCTGCAGGGAAATGCAACCTATCCTAAGTTCAGGTCACTTTTTACCTTACATTTACAAAGGGAAAGAGCATCTTAGTGATTCTATTTACTTGAGAACCCCCAAATTTAATGGTGCCCCAGTATGTATAATCATGTTCATTTTTCCCTGCAGAAAACTTGGAAATTAGAGGAAATACAAAGAATAAAGTTAAAATTACAGTAAATCAATCTCTTAGAACCATTGTTGATGTTTTGGAGTATTTCCTTGTAGCCTTTGTTTTTATGAACACACACACACACACATACACGTCAAAATTCATCTATTTAGTTCCTACCACAGTGTCTGAAACATCTATGCGCTAATAAATGTTCAGTGGATAAATGAATGAATATCATTTCATTTTTACACATTTGTAATGATACATACAGTATGGAATTTTGCTCATTATAATAAGTGTATTTTTTATGCCATTGTGAAAGCATTTTTTATGACTGCACAAATACTATTGTGTGAAATAATGCTGACTGTCTAATGCATAACCCTACATTTACATCTCTGAAGATTTCCTTAAGCTAGATTCCTAGCTGCGAAAGAGAATAAACATTTTTGAGTTCCTGGGTCATTCAGTGTTGATGAACTTTCCAGGGTGAATTCCAGGTTGAAGTGAATCTTCACATGGAAACCCAAGTAGTCCTCTGAGAACTCTCTGGCAGCCTGCATGCAGCTGCTTCCCATATGCTGGGTGACGGACCCTCTTTCGTGGGCCTTGGCCCCATAATTTCTCAGACCCCAGATAGCCTCACTTGTCCAGCATCCTTGGGCCATCCCCAGGCTGGACCTTGTTGGATTAAGCTCCAGGTCAATTGCTCTGGTCCTCCACAAAGGATCAAGGGAGCTGGTCCTCAGTATGGCATTCCATTTAGTTTTCACTTTGGCATTGTCTTTACTGATTTCCTGCTCTTTAACCATATCTATGCTGAACGATTTCTGTGTCTTAAAGCTATTGCTTTTCTTTTTCCATCCTGTGTGCAGTTTGAGGTGAGGATTTAAAAGGGTGACTATGTCCCCATTTAGAACAACATAACTTGTACTAAAAAATATCATTTGACTGATATTCTGTGCCTTTGGTGACACCATGATATATGCCATTCCAACTGCATTCTTCAAACATGCATGTTACTGTGTTATACACTGGAAAGAATCTTTTTAAAGATTAAATCTCTGCCTTACAGAATTCAGATTCACCACTCTGACATCTTTACCCAAAGGTCATTTCCCAGGAAGCCTTTCCTGACTATCTTATTTACATTTGTAACCCCCTTCTTCCTCTACTTAATTCTTTTCACAGCATATCACGTCTCACCTACTATATGTCTTACTTATTTGTCTTAACTGATTGTGTCACCCCACTGAAACAAAACCATGACAAAGCATTCATTCATTATTTAGCAAATACCTCCAGGTGTCTAGAATTGTGATAAGCATGGAATGAAGTCCACACACACACACATACACACACAAAAGGAGCTTACAATTGAATTAGAAACACCAAACAGTTAAGAAAATATATAAAGCAGGTTGTAATTTTATTTATTTATATATTTTTTTGTTTTCTGTGTTGTATGTTTTATTATTGCCCTTAATTCCTTGCCTCCTGATTATAATTTACATACTTTTTTTTTAAACATCTTTATTGGGGTATAATTGCTTTACAATGATGTGTTAGTTTCTGCTTTATAACAAAGTGAATCAGTTATACATATACATATGTTCCCATATGTCTTCCCTCTTGCGTCTCCCTCCCTCCCACTCTCCCTATCCCACCCCTCCAGGTTGTAATTTTAAAATACTAAACTAATGAGGCAGGACAAAGTAGATGTGCTTTGGAGGAAGTGAAGAAAACAGACTGTGAAGTAAGAGTAAAAACTGGTAAGAAGTAGATGAGGTTTAAAGGCAGGTTGGAACTTGAGGGAGGAATTTAAGGTAGAAACATTTGACTCATCCTGTAAACAGTGCAGATTTCTGAGCAGGAGAGTGGCATGATGAAAATGGTTTATAAAGATGACTAGTGGGCAAAGAGCAAAAATTAAAAACCATGATGAGAGGACAGATGAAAGGAAACTAACTGGACAGGTCAGTGGGACCTGAGATGCGGAGGGACTAAAAGAAGGTGATAAATGAGAAAGGACAGAGGAAAGCACTGCAGAGGCATAGCTAAGAACACCGAGTCAAAGTGTGTCAGCCTCCAATCAGGCAATTCTCAAAATAAAATGTCAAGATCATCCACCATTAAAGAGGACCTCGCTAGTGGGCTATAGGAGACTCTGAGGTTGGCTGCCTGAATGTGGAGGAGAGGGTGGGAGATAAAGACAGCTGGGGTATTCTATGCAAAGTTAAACCAGTTTAAAGAGCCCACATAAAGAGGAATACCAATGAGAAGAGGGAAAAAAATGTGAATTGCTATTTTAGATAAATCCCATATGGGTTATGCTCTTAATTTACTTAAAGCAGATGGCTGGACACAGGACTGTTTAATTTATTACTGTCCTGCCATTCAGAGCCAGAGCCTTCCTTAGGTTCCTAAGCAACTATGATGGGAAATGTCAGATTGCATGAAATTTCCTGATTAGACCATGTGACCCAAGCACATCACACTGAAAATAATTCGAATACTCAAAATCGCTTATCCTAGACGCCAGCTGCCAGTTCTTTTCCCACAGCAGATGGATGGGTGGGCCTCCCTGTCTTTGCAGGCCGTATGGTGGGAGTTCTAGGAATAAGACAGACCAAAATAAAAAGTGGGAGAGGATTTGGAAGAAAGCTTGGGAATCTGGTATTTCAGATTCTCTCTCGTGGTACTATGTACATCCCCAAATTCTCTATAAGGGAAGGAAAGTAGCAAAGCATTTAAAAAGAAGCATTTAAACTTCTCTGGCAATTAAGCAGCCTCTGAGTCAGCAAACTCATCTAATAACCAGAGTAACATTAGCGATAACATCGGAGGATTGAAAAAGTATGGGAAGAATCAGGAGCTAGGCTGGTTTATGATCTGAAGAAGAAAGCACAATAATATAACAAAAGCAATAAATTAACATTTTTTGAGGAGGAGTCACTATGTGCTGGGCCTTGTAGGAATTATTATTACCCCGTTGTACAGATGAGAAAACTGAGGATTCCTAGAGGATTGATTAAGTTAGGTCACGGAGCTAGTAAGTGACATGATTACAGACCAGTCCCATGGATCTGTCAGAGTGTAAGTAATTGGTTGGTGAGAAAAGGTGAAGAGCAACAAGCTGCTAATGCCAGAATTAGAGCATGACAGGTGCCTCCCTGTGGCACTTCTTATGAGCAGAGCACAGAGATAAGGCTGACAGAAGTGACTGTTTAGTGCAGAAGGGAGCATTTGCCAAATGCAATGTGGTATCCTACCTTGGATATCAGAACAGAAAAAAGACACTACTGAAATATGAGAAAGTCTGGGGTTTACTTAATAGTCATGTACCAATGTTGGTTTCTTTGTGGTGATAAATGTACCATAATAAGTGAGATGCAGGTAAGGGATACAGGGGAACTCTGTACCATCTTGCAACTTTCCTGTAAATCTGAAATTATCCTAAAATAAAAAGGTTATTTTAAACTTTTTAGAAAGAAAAGAGTATTTGTGACAGGTTCACAAACATTCTTCAGAGTAGTATCATTTAAAATGGAAATGGCAAGGGTAGCACTACATTTCTGTGACTGGTCATATTTCTCAGCAGACAAGATTATTACTAATGATAATCACAATGACTAACATTATTGAGCAATTATCATTCCAGCCTCCATCCAAAGTATGCCACACACATGCCTGCATGTCATATTCAAGACAACACTTATAAATTAAGAAGGTGTTATTATTAACCCAATTTACAGTTGAGAAAAGCTCTTGGGATAGTGCCTGGAATTTCTGGTAGGCACTATTTTTTTTTATTATTATCATAGAGGTTAAGAAAATGGGCCAGCTGTGAGCAACAGAGTAACAATTCAAACTAAACCCTAAAAGGCTTCCATTTACTAACTCTATGGCTTGGGCAAGTTTGAAAATCAAAAGAAAACTAATAACAGGGAGTGGATTTTAAAATGTGTTGAGACTTGCATCATAACAACTTAAGTTTACAAACAGACAGTTAATTGTCTACTAAGTATTCAAAACCAATGAGTTAAATTTAATTGAATAATTTGAAGATACCCAGGCTGTATAGTACTATACTGAGGTCAATAAAAAGGAGCTGAAAATTATCTTTCTCAAGAACCCTGGGATACACCTCTAGGTATGAGAACCAAGTAAGAGCAAGCAGAGACAGTAAGGAGACGGTCAGCCCCCAGGATCAATGGGAGCCACTAGGAAAAGTGTTTCCAGATCTCCCTTGGGGGGTCAAATGACTACAGCTCACTGGACCAGGCAGATACCCCTGATGAGAAGTATTTCCTTACGAGGGGAAGCTGGCAGGCCAAATTATGAAGACAGCTTTCCAATGACTGATGTGAAAATGACCGTGGGGAGAAGCGGGAAGGCTGGTCAGCAGCCCTTGCTCAACCACATTCAGTCTAACCCCACACACCTTCATTTAGCATTCTCTTAGTGTTGGGGATGATGCTAAGCTCTGGGAAGGATACAAAGGTGAAAAAAATAAAACAGTGCCTAACCTCCTGAGTTTACATCTAGCGGTGTATTTCACCAGAAGAAAACCCAGCAACCACGCGATACAGGGAATACCCTGAATTTCAGTCTTCGCTCTGTGCCTGGTCCAAGTTGTAGGCTTTGTTTGGACCTCAGTAAGAATAATGGCAAAAAATATTTGCTGGGGAAGACTGTTGTGAGGATGGAAAATGAGGTAAGTGTCTATAACAATGTCTGATGTAGAAAGTGAAGAGGAGTCCATCATAAATCCATGTTGCTTTCCTTTATTTACCCCCAGCAAGAAAGAGAAATCTCTTACTCACACCCCCAGTCACCCACATCTTCATTTCAAATTAGACCTTGACCTCAACTGTTAGAGCAAAAGGGAGGTCACAGAGACAAGATAAGAGGCCAAATTTTTGGCTTCAGACACTACAGGAGCCCAAGTCCGAAGA
Organism: Phocoena sinus; assembly: GCF_008692025.1. NCBI lineage: Eukaryota > Metazoa > Chordata > Mammalia > Artiodactyla > Phocoenidae > Phocoena > Phocoena sinus. The sequence goes on along the minus strand of NC_045772.1, from coordinate 27,433,959 downwards.
GTATAAAGACGACTTGGGAGGATTTCAAGAATGGACTTTAGAACCTCACCACATTATTGTTACCCACCTGCCCCCAACCTAGGCACAAAGATAGGGGTGCTGAAATACACACCACACTTGTTGACAGAAAGCTGCTTAGAACCTGAAAAAGTAGATGCCCTTTTCTAATCCATTGGCCCAGATCTGGAGCCGCTTCTAATTTGCACAAGAAATAGGCCAGCAGCAGCCTTGCTCTTCCCCACCCCCATACCTGCCTAAAATGTGATACCCTTGCACTTCTCAATCCAAAACAGGTTGAGAAAACAACAAAATCCTAAGCCTGGAGTCATATAACTTATTCTTTTATTCAACAAGTATTTATTCAGCCCCTACTGTGTGCTCTGGAACATCTACTCCCTGGAGCTCCTGGGCTGCCTTTAATCTCTGTTCCACCCCTGCTGGCCCTGCAAGCCTCTAGTTTATAATCTATTTACTGTTTCTTAGCCAACGTCCACTTCCTGACAAGCAGGTCTGCCATCCTTTTCCTCCAGAATAGAATATTGTTCTACACTCCCCTGTCCCCCAGGGTTTACCTCTTCCTTCATGGCTTAATTCGAAGCCCTTAATCCCTTCATTGTTCAGCTCCTCTTACTTCTCTTCCCCGTATTCTATCACCAATATCTGATCTCAACTCCCCACACAACAGCCCCCAGATAGAACAAAGGGGACTGAAAGAATGTAACTCATTTGCCTGTGGTTACCCAACTCATGAGTAGTCCAACCCAACAAATTCTGTAAAAATAGTAATGGTAATGATAATAGCTAGCACTTGAGAGTGAGATTAGGGACAGGTCAAAATTGTTTGTAGAGACAAAGTCTAAGGACTGACCATGGGAGTAAGCACCATAAGGTAGGGTCAGGGCAAGGTCATTGGAGGAGGACAATCTAAAAAAAAAAAACAAAAACCAAGACCAGATATTGAAAAAATAACCCATGAGGGTAAAACAATCATCAGAAAGTATGACAGAAGTAGTGTGGGAAAGAGGCATCTGGAGCTATAACCTTAAGGAATGAGGGTGTATGTTGGAAGAAGGATGTGGTAAAAGACTACAAGGTGGGATATAGTCTGATGACTTGAGAGTCAGAGCTGGTAAGGAGAGCTGAGGATGGGGTTGGAAAATGGTCTGGAAGCAGTGATGAGGATACCTCAGGTCTTAATCTGTTTAGGCCACTATAACAAAAATGCCATAGTTTGGGTGGCTTATAGACAACCAAAATTTATTTCTCACAGTTCAAGAGGCTGAAAGTCCAAGATCAAGGCACCAGAAAATTTGGTATATGGTGAAAACTAGCTTCTAGGTTCATAGATGGCTATCTTCTCCTGTGTCCTCATAAGATGGAAGGGGAAGAGGCAGCTCTCTGTGGTCTCTTTTATAAGGGCACTAATCTCATTCATAAGGGCTCCACCCTCATGACCTAATCACCTCCCAAGGCCCCACTTCCTAATAACATCACATTGGGGGTTAGGTTTTAACATACTAATTTGGGGGGGTCACATTCAGTCCATGGTATGCACCCCGCTTGTAGGCCCATAGTACAAATGAAATGGAGCAGGACCCTATGGTCCTCCCCGCCCCTTCAATGTCCTCTGCCTGCCTTTTGTCTGTGGAAAAACTTTAGCCAAAGAATAAGTTTAATCAGAGAAATGAGAAAATGCAGAAGCAAAGAAAAGCAGTCCAACAAGACTAAATAATAACAGTTTAGTCACTGAGCATAGTCAATGACCCTTAGTTCCGTCTCAAGGGCTATAGATAATATTCTAAGCCATATCCTGTGAGCTGTCTTATAGATACTGAAACCCCCACTAGGTGGAAGAAGTTAACTACATGATGACCAGACTGCAGCCATGACATAAGCTGCCACAATTCCGAGAGCTGGGCTCAAAGAAATGGGAACAAACCAACCCTGGAACTGAAGATTAACTGTACTCAAAACAAAACAAAACAAAATCAAGACCACTGATAACCAATTTCAAGATGACTGTCAGAGCTGACTGTGCTGCTTCTGCATGTAGCCCCCTCTCTCCATCTATAAATGTTCTTGCCCACTGATTGTCAGTGAGGGGGAGTCAGCCTTTGGACAGGGGTCCACCCTCCCCCTCAGTTGCCAGCATCCACAATAAAGCAAACTTTCCTTTCCACCAACCTTGCCTCTTTATTGGCTTTTGAGCGGTAAGCAGCCGGACCCCACTTTCGGTTACACAAGGAGTGTTGGAGAGAAAATGGCCAACACCTGCAGAAGAACCAGTGTCCAGGCAAGAACCATGTCTCCAGTGTAGCAAGAAGGTGAAGAGAACATTCAGAGAAGTGAGGTACAGAGGGGATATTGTGAGGTCACTGTGGAAGGGTTTCAAAAGTTGGGGAAGAGTGAGATACACAGTCAGAAAAGGGACATATGAGGCCATGTGGAGATCAGAGTCCAAAAGTTGAGAGATGATTTGGGAGACCAGGGCTGACATAAATGGAGAGGAATGCAAGATGGGATTAGCGCAGGACACCAGGTCTGATAGCAGTGGCACAGCTGTGGGTTGGGGGCCAGCGAGTGAGGGTTGGCCAGGAACACTCCGAGCTCTTGCCCATTGCAAATTCATAATCTATTGGGGGAGACCCAAAGATAGTGAGAGAACAATGCACCGCAGATTACCTTTGGAATTCAAAGACTATGGAAGCCTATAGGAAGGTCACCCAACTCAAAACTCATACAGGGAAGGCCAAGGAAAATGAGAGAGAGGGGGAAAGAGAGAGAGAGAGAATAGAAATAGAATTCCATAAAATTACCGCCACTACTAGGAAATAATTGAGATGCTTCTCCTATAGCAATGAGTCTTTGTGCTACACTTAATCTTAGCCAAAAGGCCAAGAAGCTGTGAAATGAGTCTTTGTACAAATGAGTCATAAACTGAAAAAGTTGTGCAGTTTATATTCACATTATTTGAATAGTCTTTGATCTTGTCAGAGTGAAATTTATTGCCTTTGGCTAGAGAACTTTGCAAGATTTACACAGCAAAGGGTAAGTATAATATTATCTTTAATATAAGTTATAAAATTCTGAATAGAGATTTTCTGAGAGTAAAAAATAGGAAACATTTTAAAAGCTAAGAGTCTAATACATCCCTATCTCTCTATTACCTGAAATGTCTAAAATTACCTCTGGTATTTAGGGTGATGAGTACAGAGAAAGAATTAAATTGATGGAACTTTCCCCAACTCCCCTATCTAAATTAGCCGTACTCTTTCTTTTTTTTTTTTTAAACATCTTTATTGGAGTATAATTGCTTTACAATGGTGTGTTAGTTTCTGCTGTACAACAAAGTGAATCAGCTATATGTATACATATATCCCCATATCTCCTCCTTCTTGCATCTCCCTCCCACCCTCCCTATCCCACCCCTCTAGGTGGTCACAAAGCACCGAGCTGATCTCCCTGTGCTATGTGGCTGCTTCCCACTAGCTAGCTATTTTACATTTGGTAGTGTTAGCCGTACTCTTTCTATGTCAACATTTGTTGAGTGCTTAAATGTACCTCATGTAATCCTCATAACCTCTTTTCCATTTTTATTACAAAAAATTCAATGCTTAGAAAGATAAAATAACTTGCCAGTGTCCCACAGCTAGTGAACAGCTAAAGCAAATTCACAACTGTCTGTTAAAACCACTGCCTCTTCCCTTACACCATGATGCAGTCACATTTTCAAGATTTTTTAATTGCAAAAAGCTATTCATGTTGTCCACACTAGTCAGTAATCCACTTAAGCTCTTTCAGTAGTTTCAAGGAAAAATGTTATTGATTAGATCCAAGAAGCTTTTTATATGGTTGTTAATACCTAAAGCAGAATAAAATATAATGGGGAGAATCTCCCTCTCAGGAACTCCGCAGATTACAGGCTAGTTTAGCGAAATGAATCTGGTTGTGTTCAGTAGAAGGAATACATCAGAGACAGGCTGACAAGGCTGGCCAGCAAGAAAACCCTAATGGGGACACTCATCACACCATAACTAGAGAGCTGGTGTTGAAAATAGGCTTAGTCTACAAGGCATCCTCATTTAAAAAAACAGATAAAAAAAGCATCTGTCGACCCATAAAGATGGACTACTATTCTAACGTAGAACATTTACTCATCCTAAAATAAATCTAAGAGATTATGTTTTACAAACACAAAAAGGTTCAATCAGGGGTGACTGGAGATAACAATATATCAATCTCCAACAGCATCTATGAAATTCAGAAAAAAAGTTTGCACAGCCCTAATGCATGTCAGATAAACCCCAGGGTTTTGTGCAACACAGTTTAAACACTTATTTAAAATTATTTATTAGTACCCTTGGCATGGTTGTCCTATCTGTTATTTAAACAATTCCCTCTATGGGGGCATTCGGTTAGTTTCTATTTTTCTCCAATGTAAACAATGCTGTAATCAATACCCTTGTACATATATTTTGGCATAATTCTTTGGTTGTTTCCTTAAATTCCTAGAAATGCTGGGTCAAAGCACAGACACAGTTTTGAAGCTTTTGATAGATATTGCCAAAATGTCCTCCAGATATTCAAATACAACATTAAGATTTCTAGTTCAATGAAAGTTTCTAGCATTCTTCTCAGAGTAACTAAGAGCAAAAGGAAGAGATCCGATCCAGAATCCTGGGTTTGAGTCCTGTGTTTACCATTTGTTAGCTGTGTGACCTTAGTCATTACTTAACCCTTCTGTTTCTGTTTCTTTATCTATAAATTGGGTATTATAGCAGTACTCAATTCATAGAGTTGCTTTAAGAATTAAATAAATCAATGTCTGTTAAGACCTTAGGACCAGGCATAGTAAGCCTTACATTAAGTGTTCACTATTATAATCATCCTTGGTTCTTATACTTAGGACTTCAAAACCAATTTTAAAAAAAGAATTAAGGGAATCAATATGAATTTGCCTTCTTTTTCTACTTTTCCCAAATAAAACCATTTTTTAAAAACCTAGTACATAAGCAGCACTTCATAGAAAAAATTATATTTTAATAACACTAAAAATTTAAGAAGAACATAATATCAGAATACATGACTTTTATTCTTATATTTAGCTTTAAGAGAAATTTTTTATATTATACTTATTTTTCTCATTTCTCCATGGAGCAGTGAATATGTTATTTGTTCACGTGTTTGAGAACCACTGGACAGCCATATTTTCCAAAACCCTTACACTTCTTTTTTTTTTTTAACAAAACCCTTACAACATTTCTATTTTTACTAATTAATAATTAAAGGTTTTAAACTTTTTTTTAAAAATGAATCATAGAATTTGGACAGTAGCTTTTGTGAACTAGGCAAATAAAAGATAATAGAATCATAAAGTCAGCTTACTGACTTTGCAAGATGCAAATAATAGAGGAAAAAGAAACATTCTTTTATATGGCTCTGAAAGAAAATAAAAGTGTAGCTAAAACCCATTCTTTGGCCAGGAAGCTTGACACCCCTACTTTTATTCTGACAGAGGAATCCCTATGAAGTTGTTGAAATAGAAATGAAATTCCTGAGCACCTAAAAGCCAAATCATTTGTGGAAGAGCCAGGTGTTGAATTAACTCCAAGCAAGACCTGAAGAGGAACACAGAAACATTTAGGGAAACCACATGAATTAATGGCAGAGACAATGATCACTGATCACTCCATACATAATTGTCTCCATCTTGAAAACAATTTGTTTTGCATGAATGATGCTACTGCATGATTTGCTGACCAGTTTTCCAAGTCACTCGATAATTGTCAGGCACATATTTAACAAAGAGCTAATAGTAACGACTAGCATTTGATGAGCGTTCACTGGTGCCTTGCACTATGCCTGGCCTCCTCTCCTTTTATCATCACAGCCATTCTGTGACAAGGGAGTATTGTTCTAATTTCTATTTTAAAGGCGGCGGAACTCAGACCTGGAGACATTAGTAACTTGGCTCAAAGGTTACACAGGTGAAACCAAACCAGTCCAGCTGACTCCATGATCTTACTCTTTCTTTTTTTAAAAAAAAAATTATCTATTTATTTATTGGCTGCATTGGGTCTGTTTCTGCGCGTGGGTTTTCTCTAGTTGCTGAGAGCGGGGGTTACTCTTCGTTGCAGTGCACGGGCTTCTCATTGTGGTGGCTTCTCTTGTTGCAGAGCATGGGCTCTAGGCACGTGGGCTTCAGTAGTTGTGGCGCACGCGGGCTTTAGGGCACGGGCTCAGTAGTTGTGGTGCATAGGCTTAGTTGATCCGAGGCATGTGGGACCTTCTCGGACCAGGGATCAAACCTGTGTCCCCTGCATTGGCAGGTGAATTCTTAACCACTGCACCACCAGGGAAGTCCCTCCATAATCTTACTCTTAACCAATGTGCCACATCACCATTCTAGACCCTATTTTGTCATTTTTAAATGTTAAGGGGAAATACAATACTTCCACCTCACAAGAAAAGAAAACATGCACTAGTCATCATTAACAAGTACCCTGGAAATGACCTGAACTACAGGGAATCTTCCATCACAGTCCAGGCTCCCTACTTACTCCATTACCTTTGCAGATCCCAGCCTTGGCTTTCTCAGCTCTTTTTTTGAAATGAGTGATGTCTGAAGTTCTGTCAAACAAGGAATTCATGGGGGTAAATGATTCACTAGATTTTTTTCTTTCCTTAAATTCAAAGTTGGCTTCTAGTTAACACTTTAGATGGGGGATAGTGTGGGAAAGGAAGAAGACGCTAAGAATCTTAATTATTATTTTAGAAGATTGGCAGTTGCTTCATTTCTTTTATTAGTTATACATCTAGTAAGGCCATCAGACCCAATCAAAAACATGCGCAGAAGACCTAAAAAGACATTTCTCCAAAGAAGACATACAGATGGCCAATAGGCACATGAAAAGATGCTCAACATGACTAATTATTAGAGAAATGCAAATCAAAACTACAATGAGGTATCACCTCACACTGGTCAGAATGGCCATCATTAAAAAGTTTACAAATAACAAATGCCAGAGAGGGTGTGTAGAAAAGGGAACCCTCCTACACTGCTGGAATGTAAACTAGTACAGCCACTATGGAGAACATTATGGAGGTTCCTTAAAAAACTAAAACTAGAGTTGCCATATGATCCAGCAATCCCATTCCTGGGCATATATCCAGAGAAAACTCTAATTCGAAAAGATACATGCACCCCAATGTTCATAGCAGCACTATTTACAATAGCCAAGACATGGGAACAACCTAAATGTCCATCGACAGATGAACGGATAAAGAAGATGTGGTGTATATATATATATATATATATATATATATATATATATATATATATGTATGTATAGAGAGAGAGAGAGAGAGAGAGAGAGATACACATACAATGGAATACTACTCAGCCATAAAAAAAGAATGAAATAATGCCATTTGCAGCAACATGGATGGACCTAGAGATTATCATACGAAGTGAAGTAAGTTAGAAAAAGAAAGAAAAATACCATATATCACTTATATGTGGAATCTAAAATACAACAAATGAACTTATCTACGAAACAGAAACAGACAAACATAGAGAACAGACTTATGGTTGACAAGGGGAAGGGAGAGTGAGGGAGGGAGGGGTTGGGAGTTTGGGATTAGCAGATGCAAACTATATTATATAGAATGGATAAACAACAAGGTCCTACTGTATAGCACAGGGAACTATATTCAATATCCTGTAATAAACCATAATGGAAAAGAATTTTTTTTTTTTTTTTTTTGCGGTACACAGGCCTCTCACCATTGTGGCCTCTCCCGTTGCGGAGCACAGGCTCCAGACGCGCAGGCTCAGAGGGCATGGCTCACAGGTCCAGCCGCTCCGCGCCATGTGGGATCCTCCCGGACCAGGGCACGAACCCGTGTCCCCTGCATTGGCAGGCGGACTCTCAACCACTGTGCCACCAGGGAAGCCCAAAAAGAATTATTTTAAAATTTTAATTAAAAAATAGTAAGGCCATCAGAATGACAGGTACACATGAAATTTATCTATGAATTATGGTACCGACTGCCAAGGCCTGTTGAAGGCTCTGAGATTATGCTCCGCAAATTAAACTGTAAGCCTGCCACAGGTTCACGAATGCTGGTACAAGACGTGATTTTCCTGCGTCAGACACAAAAGAATTTACTACTCAAACCAATACCAGTAGCCAGAGTATCAGCACATTCTTGCACTGGTTCCCACAGTCCCAGTCCCCACAGGGTGACAGGAAAGGGGCCAGATAACACTTGCACAAGCACTGGTTTGCATGACAGGAGAGGAACCCTGACTTTTTCATAATCAGCAGCAAATAAACTTGTTCCTTTGCTGCAGAAGGAGGTAATACCTCTATTTTACAAGGCCATTCACTATACAAACATCTTTAAAAAGAGTGTGGAAATAACACAATCAATGCCTCTGCTCACAGACATGCAGAAATGTGAGGCCCATGGAAAACTGTCTCCCAACACCAACCATTCTGCTTGTTACAAAAGCACGTGTTTGACTTTTTTTTTGGCTGCATTGGGTCTTCGTTGCTGCACGCCGGCTTTCTCTAGTTAGAGCGAGCAGGGGCTACTCTTCGTTGTGGAGCGCGGGCTCTAGAGCACAGGCTCAGTAGTTGCAGCACACGGGCTTAGTTGCTCCATGGCATGTGGCATCTTCCCGGACCAGGGCTTGAACCTGTATCCCCTGCATTGGCACGTGGATTCTTAACTGCTGTGCCACCAGGGAGGCCCTGGCAACTATATCTCGATTAGACCCATGGACTTTCATAACTGTTGTAGTACCCAGAAATTATTTGCCAGGATCTTGGACTATTCCTTTTCAAAAAGGTCAGTTGTGCCACTATACTTGTCATATTTTCTACAGATCCTAATGGGTGAGGAGATTCTAGTAATAAAATATCCACACAAATGCAGTGTGGAAGCTGACCAAGAGCGTCCAAAGTTAACATGCTATAAATGTACAATGTAGGCATTTACACCAGGAAGACTGTTGTATACAATTTTCTAGAGCAAAATGATCTCAATAAACAGTTATGAGGCTTTTTAAAAAAGTCTGACTCTTAAAGTCCAGATTGAATCATATTGAATCCCCATCTGCTCATTAACTCTTGTGAGAGATCAACTAAAAGGAAAAGGAGTATTCTCTCTTAGGACAAGTTTTCTTACGAGAATCCAAAATTTTGAACTATGAGATATATTTCCCAGTCCACCCTTTATTTGAACAGGAAATTAGACCTGAATTTTACAATTATTACACATAGTACTTCTGAAATAAGAACCATTGTTCCTTTACCATAGACCAAAGTGATGAGATTATATACATTTGTCCAACAGAATAAAACAATGATGATTCTTTTTTTTTTTTTTTTTTTTTTTTTTTTTTGGTATGCGGGCCTCTCACTGTTGTGGCCTCTCCCGTTGTGGAGCACAGGCTCTGGACGTGCAGGCCCAGCGGCCATGGCTCACGGGCCCAACCGCTCCGCAGCATGTGGGATCTTCCCGGACCGGGGCACGAACCCATGTCCCCTGCATCGGCAGGCAGACTCTCAACCACTGCGCCACCAGGGAAGCCCAATGATGATTCTTAATTGCACTCAAATCAAACTAAATCTTGTGCATAATACATTCACGCTAAAATGACATGGAAGGGCAGATTGGTGGTTGTCAGTGGCATGGGGTGGGACAGAGGAGGTGAAGGTGGTCAAAAGGTACAAACTTCCAGTCGTAAGATAAATGTCATTGGGATATAATGTACAGCATGGTGACTATAGTTAACAATGCTGTTTTGTATATTTGAAAGTTGCTAAGAGAGTAGATCTGAAAAGTTCTCATCACAAGAAAAAAATTATAATTGTGTGATGATGGATGTTTACTAACCTTATTGTGGTAATCTTTTCACTATATACACGTATATCAAATCATTATGTTGTACACCTAACCTAAAACTAACAGTGTTATATGTCAATTGTATCTGGGGTTTTTTGTTTGTTTTTAATTTATTTATTTAATTTATTTATTTTGGGCTGTGTTGGGTTTTCGTTGCTGTGCGTGGGCTTTCTCTAGTTGCTGCGAGCGGGGGCTACTCTTTGTTGCGGTGCGCGGGCTTCTCATTGCGGTGGCTTCTCTTGTTGCAGAGCATGGGCTCTAGGCGCGCCGGCTTCAGTAGTTGTGGCGCATGAGCTCAGCTACTCCGTGTTATGTGGGATCTTCCCGGACCAGGGCTCGAACCCGTGTCTCCTGCATTGGCAGGCAGACCACCAACCACTGCTCTACCAGGGAAGCCCCTATATCTCAGTTTTTGAAAATAGAACAGGGGACTTCCCTGGTGGTCCAGTGGTTAAGAATTCACCTTCCAATACAGGGGACATGGGTTCGATCTCTGGTCGGTGAACTAAGATCCCATATGCCGGGGAGCAACCAAGCCTGCACACTGCAAATAGTGAGCCCGCGTGCTCTGGAGCCCACACGCCACAACTAGAGAGAAGCCCGCATGCCACAACTAAGACCCAACGCAGCCAAATAAATAAATAAATAAATATTTTTAAAAAATAAAAATAGAATGAAATGGGATCTGTAAAAATGTAATAATATACCAAAGCATATCAGTCCCACTCACATTCTCCCAGACTTTCACAACCCAGCAAAGTGCCTGGCACATAGCAGATGTCATATAGTTGTCAAACGAATTAATGTATAAATGAATGAGCACACTTCTCTGTCATTTACACCTTGCTTCGTCCATTTCTTCCCAAGGAATACTGGTTTCTTCTCCTCTAACTCATCAATACTGTCCTAACTCATAGAACTGCACTAGTTCCTTCTTCCCAATGCCTCACGTGATCCTGAGTCTCACAGAACCACCTTCTGATCATTAAAAGCTTAATATGAGATTCAGAGATCTATGTTCAGAACATTCCTTGTAAGTATTTCTTTTGCCTGCTATAACTCTAGATAGTAGGCCCAAGTTACAAAAATTAAAACAACCAATTAAGCTTGAAGGCAAACCATTCTGTTCCCCATATCCATGGGTTTATAGTTGAATTCATGCAAAACATTTACATTGTCTTCCCCCTAAATCTTTTGAATGTTGCTCTATCTAAGTCTTATAGTTTCCCATTTATTCCCACATGCCAATGCCATGCATCATTCATAAAAATGAAGCAGCAGCAAAGATTTGCTGCTTCAAAATGAGGACATACTGACTTTTTCCCAAATTCATTTTATGCAGGTATAAATGCCCAAATACTGACAAAAAGACCGGAAAATGTGGTGTAATTGAGAACTGCATCTCATACATTGTTTTTTGATGATGTTTGTCCTTCAGGGTGCTATATATCTGTGTTTCTGTAGTTTTGGATACACAGCCCTACAAAATGTGAAATAGAATTGTCTCCTAATTTCAATAAGGTTTGCTTTGGAAAATGGTTAGAAATAAACCCAAAACGTGACTGAAAGTCAATTTTTTGCTGTTTTAAGAAATGTAACATTCAATCAAAGGTTGGTTTCAAAAAAAAATATCATTCTCCTTCTTCAAATCTCATCTCACACACACACACACACACACACACACACACACACACGCAAATATATGCCCTGGAGAATAATTACCAAGAGCTAAGCTCTAAAATTAAAGAATCTGTAGAAAATACAATGATGCACCTGAAAATAGTTTTCATTCTCTCCTTTGTGTGAGATTCAATTACACAGAAAGCAAACAAATGGAATAAGCAATGAAAATGGCATTTTGGGGACTTTTTTTTTTAATTACTATAAACTGCACTCTCTAAAACAAAAAGACCACTTATGTAGCAATTGCATCTAATGATGTGCATTTATCTCCTGTCTGGCTATTCTTGATTTAAATAATGCTTTCCTTAGAGCCTCACACCACTAAACCCAGTCATTAACTCCTTTATAACAAGAAACTATTGCTCCCCATAAACACAAACAATAGTAATCTTGCTCTTACCTTGATATTTCTGTCAAAAAAATACTTTTAAAATCTTTGACATTACTAAGAAAGATTCAATATGGTATTTACATCTTTCTAGAAATATTTCATTGAGCCCACTATGACCATTCTAAAACAGCAAAAATGAAAATTATGAAATCTTATTGCTTTAACTTAATATTAATGTATTGCTTTAGAATAAAAAAAAAAAAGAAGCTACTCTCATGTACAGATGCAGCCCTGATAAAAATACCAAAGCGTACATCTACCAGATTAATCCTCTAGTAAATTAAAATACTAAAATTCTTCTTTGGATTCCTTTAAATAACAATATCTCCTTATATTTAAGGAGATATTTTTCATCTTTTGCTCCAGAAGATGAAAAAAAAATGAACTAATTTAACACATTTCTGGACAACACATGTCCAGGAGTTAGATAACTCTATAAAACTCTCTCTATATATAAATATAACTATATATACATGTAACTATATATTCTATATGTATAGAATTTATATAACTATATATATTTATATAAGTATAAATAATAACATATAATCACTTATATAAGTATTTGTATATATTTATATTATATATAAACATTTATAAGTATATATATGTGTATATATATATATTCACTGTCTTAACCTATGTCATTTAGGCTTGAACTGATAAGGTATATAAATGACTTACCATAGATGCCCCACTCTTCACAAGTAAATTTAATTGTTTTAATAGGAAACAATCCCTTGAGCCAAAAAGAACTTAAATATCAATGACAAGCTTGTGGTGACATTTTAAACTCTTCTGCCACATGGAAAACAGACTCTACCATCCACCTTCTCCCACACCTCAAAACAGTACTACATATTTGTGAAAGCTTTCGAGTTCCACCTATATACACCTAAGACAGTGGGACAGTCAGACAGCAGACCTCACCACCTACCAGTCCTCCTTCTGGAGACAATGTAGTATGGTGGAAAGTGCAATGGGTTCTGGGGTCCACAAACCTGGAATCCAATCCATTTGCTAATGTTGAGTCTTGGGCTAGTTGCTTTCTATCTCTGTGAGCTTCAGGTGTCCTCATCTGTAAAATGAAGAAAATAGGACCACTCTCCAGGGTTGTAATGAAGGTGACACATACAGAGCTTCAGGCCGAGTACATGACAGAGAAAGGTAAGCATGAGGAAACCCTCCTGGTAGGGGAAGTAGGACAGGTTCCAAAGTTTGAAGCAGTGGAAGGAAGTATTTGTGAGATCTCTGAAAACTTTGTCTTGGGCTAGTTCTGAACATCCCTATTAAGGATGGAAATTATTTTTTTCATGAATTAATTCATCTGTTAGGTACACAATTACTGAACTTCTTATCTAGGCCATCAAGGGAGACAGACCCATATATAATTAACTATAACTATAAGACACAGATGCTATTACTGGTGAAAGAGTGAAGGGAGAGCTAGAGATGACAGTCAACAAGGTCCTGGATAACTATAAGACACAGATGCTATTGCTGGTGAAAGAGTGAAGGGAGGGCTAGAGATGACAGTCAACAGGGTCCTAAAAACAACAGGGGACACTTCAGGTCAAGTCACATAAAGTCAGAGAGGGATTACTAGAAAGACGTTGAAGGGAAGCTTCAGGGCCACATACAAGTGGTTCACACCAATCTCTCTAGGAATATGAAGCAGAGAGCAATTGCACCTGGAGATCTGTTGGGTGGTCTCTCCATCGTCATTGTGGCAAGGACTCAGAAGGGGAGTGGTCTGGGAAGTGGGTGCATTCAGGTCACAAGGGGCTCTAGGCTTTCTTCCAGACCAGCTGGACCATCACAACAGGAATGGCCTTAGACACCACCAATTCAAGAGGGCAGATTAGTTAGAAAGAAGGACCTGCAAGGGATAGAGAAAGATTTCTATTAATATATGCTTCCAGATAGGATGAGGGAATCAGATTTATTGTATATCTGCTAATATGAATAACCAGTCTAAAAGTTTCAAATACAAATTAGAATAGAATGATGAATGATAAAGCGATGGTTTCTTCTGTTTGATTCTATACATTCCTGATTGTGTTGTTGATGATGATGATAACAAATAATAGCAGTTACCATATCCTGTGTATTTCCTATGTGTCAGGCAATGATTTAAGTGCTTAATATTTATCTTTCACAACATCCCATGAGACAGACAGTATTACTATCCCCACTTAACAAATGAGCAAATGTAGAAACTGAGAGGTTAAGTAACTAGCTGAAGGCCACACAGATAGTAAGCGGTAGAGCTGGGTTTCAGGCCCAGAACTGCCTACAACTCCAGAACCTCCACTCTCTCCTACTGCCTACATGCTTAATGAATCTCTAAATGGCTCTGTGGACATTCCACAAACAAGAACTTATCAAAGTGCTATTTACTAATCTCTATTATCATAGAAATATTACTAACATTACTATGAAAGTAATAAATTTCTATGTCTTAAGAGTTTAGGTCTCAAAGTGACCTTTGAGGTAAATTCAAGCAACCCTCAATTCTACAAATAACGATCTGAGCTATCCCAAGTTTAATTGAGCTATAACGAAAATACCAATGGTTCTCATTAAAATGTTAGACAAGGTAGGTCTCTTTGTTTATATTTGTTGATAGTGGTGATAATTACAGTTTGAAATAAAATGACAGTGTACTAACAGGATAGTATCAGCCTACCCTGGGATTTGACACAAAAGGTTGGAGTGTTTTCAAACCTCATTAACTAACTTTGTTGCTGGACAACGTGGCAAAACTCAAGCGGCTTCCTGGATGCTGGCTATTTGGCTCTCTCTTAATCATTCTGAAAATATCAAAGGTATGTCCTGGTTTATAGTAGCCTTATTGGATTAATTTTTATTGAAAAACCTGGTCATCCAAAATTGATTTTTTTTCCTCAAGCAGAAGCAAAACCTTTCTAAGAGTAATTGAAAATAAAAGCCTTACTCAAAAAGCAATTACAGAATAAGGCCAGTGTCAATCATTATAGAATAAGGCCATTGGCTAAAAGTAACAGAGACAGAAAGTTTGGCTGGTGGCTTTTTTTATTGATTTATTTTTTATCCTCCCGTCTTTACTAGGATAATTTTTTTTCCATAACCAGTTTCCTGGTCATTTGGAAAATATATTTTTTTAAGAAAAGACCATTTACTTTCACTGTAAAATGACAAAATGAAATCCTCAGAAGAAGTCTTCAACCTCATTAATAATTTAAAAAAACAGACTAAAATGAGATATCATGTTTATACTATGAAATTGACTAAGATAAAAGACTTTTCCCCCCCAATTCTTAAGTTGGTGGGGGTGTGAGAAAACAAGCTTAACAAGTTTTAACAATACTAGGAAATAAACTAAGGCAGTCTTTCTGGAGGCCATTTGGCAATATTCCTTACAGTGTGGCTTTTTTGTTTGTTTGTTTGTGTTTTTACATTTTGGCCCTGCCACGTGTCATGTGGGATCTTAGTTCACCAACCAGGGATGAAACCCCAGCTCCCTGCAGTGGAAGCACAGAGTCTTAACAACTGGACCGCCAGGGAAGTCCCTACAGTGTGCTTTTTAAAAAATATGCACTTTACACAGCAATGCCACTTCTAGGAATGTAAATTCATGTTGCCTTGTGTGCAAAGTCTTGCCTATAATGATATCGATATATGGGATGTTCATTATAGCAAGGAAGGAATGAAAGAAGGAAAGGAGGGAGAGAGGAAGAGAGAGAATTAAAGAAATCAAAATATCCATCAATAGGAACTGCTTAACTAAATACGGTGCAGTACATTTGTAAAAAAGCAGTATTATTTTTCCATTAAAAGTGATGTTGTGGATAAATATTGAAATGGAAATGGATCACAAATGTTACTAGTTTTTTCTTTTTTAAACAATACAAAACTCTATGTAACTGTATGCTTCCACTTATATGAACTTTAAGAACAGGCAAAACCAATCTGTAGCAATAGATATCAGAAGAGTGTTTGCCTGGGAGGGTGGAGAGCAGATGAAGAGAGCAGACTGATTTGAAAAGAGGTAAAGGAACTTTCTGGATTGATGGAAATGTTCTAACCTTGGAATATGGATGGAGGGGGAGGAGGAGGAACAGGGTGAGTACACATTCGTCAAAACTCATCAAAATATACACTTAACATCTCTATAATCCACTTTATGTAAAGTATACCGCTATTTAAATAAGGAACAAAACCTCTAAATGTACATGATCTCAATTTTATAATGAAAACAATGTTTATGTATGTACATGCAGAAAAGGATTTGGAGAGGATTTTTGGGTGGTGGAATTATGTTTGTTTAACTTTTTCTTTTCAACTTGTCAACCAGCATTTTAATAGTTAAAATAAACCCAAATATACAAACATATTCAAATGTGCTACAATGACCCTCTCTTGCCCTTAATCTAGATTTTCCTTCCCACTACCTCAAAGGGTAGTATGTGGATTACCCAAAGCATTGAGGAGCCACCTTGAGGTTCACAGAGCCCTACGTTTCCATGGAGGGATGCCATTGAGTATCCCTCCCTGGTGGAGGTCCTTCATGGTTTGTACTGGCTGGTCACTTGTTTCATCTTTCAGATAGCTTCATATGCCAAAGTCACACCAAGAATTTGGTCATTTTGAGGCATGATTTAAGTAGATCTTTCTTTTTTTTTTTTTTTTTTGGCCAAGCCACAAGGCACTTGGGATCTTATTTTTCCCATTGCCCCCTGCAGCGGAACTGTGGAGTCTTAACCACTGGACCGCCAGGGAAGTCCCAACCAGATCTTATTTATAGAACCCAAACCCCTCTTAGGTCCAGAGGAGGAAGCTTCAAATCACAGAAGGGAAAGCAAATGTTTTATGGCATGTGTCCTGCCAAGCTTCTAAGAATAGTTATGCCATTAGTTCCAACCCCATAAGCAGCTCGCCCTGAGCCCCACCCCCTCCAGTAAGCCTATTACAGATAAATTAATCCATCGTTATGGGACAGGGAAGCCTTCTGTGCCAGGTGTGCTCATGGCCAAGGCTGGGTGTCTGCCACCTCTGGATGGTAGCAGCTCATGTTCACATGCAGCCCAGGAATCTCAGCATGGGCTGCTGGGTGGTTAACCATGCAGGCACAATTACTTCCTAACAATGAAAGCACAAACAACCTTGGGGCAGTTAGTTGGGCGAAGAAGATGAAACAAATTACATTCCTCCTCCGTAAAACCCCTGCATGCGGCTTCCCTGGTGGCGCAGTGGTTGAGAGTCTGCCTGCCGATACAGGGGACACGCGTTCGTGCCCCGGTCTGGGAAGATCCCACATGCCGCGGAGCAGCTAGGCCCATGAGCCATGGCCGCTGAGCCTGCACGTCCGGAGCCTGTGCTCCGCAACGGGAGAGGCCACAACAGTGAGAGGCCCGCGTACTGCAAAAAAAAAAAACCCTGAATGATGGTTACAAATTGAGCACTGAGGTAGGTGGGAACAAGTGAAAACAGAAATCCAGCCTTTCCTTGGGATACAGCCAAGGAAGCTGGTGAACAAACAGTACTAAGAGAAGTTTGCACTCAACAACCTGGCTTGGATCTGGACAAGGATGCCCACAGGATCCATCTAACTAGCCCACTGGACAGCTTGCCAAAGATGTCCCACAGGACCTCAGACTTACCTGGTCTCAAATTGAACATCCCTGCACTGCCTCTACCCTGCTACTTCTTTTGCAAAGTCCCCATCTCAGTAAATGACACCCCAATCTACCCCTTTACCAGAGCAAGAACCTAGAAGCCATTTTATACCTCCTCCTCCATCTTCCACACATGATCCGTTACCAACTCCTATAGATTCTATCTTCTAAATGATCTTTCCGACCAGCCTTTCCCTCCAGTTTGTGCCACCAACTGTCACAAAATTTGTTCTCTACTTTACTGTATGGCTGACCTTCCCAAATTACAAATGGCATCATGCCATTGCCCTATTCCAGTCCTTCCTTTTCTCTCCATTGTCTACCCAGAGGTTTCTTGAGACAATGCCTTCACTACCAGGTATTTAAATACCTTCACTGCTCGGTATTTAAATATGTGAAGTCATGTGATTTGATATAGCCAAGTAAGAGGCACTAAAGACCTGGAAAAGACCTGTCCCACCTAAAGGCGTTCAAACCTAAAACTATTTTACAACAGCTGCACCGGCTCAGTAAAACTCTTTCTGAAGTCATTTTGATACTCCTGTCTACACAACAGAGTCCAAACTCACTAGCCTGCATTTAAGTCTGTGAGGTAGCTAGTGTCTGCTTCTTTGGCCTTGTCTTCAGCTATTCGCAGCAAGCTGCTTTCGTTTTCCTGAAGATTCTCTTTCACACAGCAGTGTTTTTGAACATGACCTTCCCTTAGCCGGGGCCCATCTTCTTTCCCTATATTGCCTGGACACTCTCATTTTAAGACCTCTGCTGCCAGCCTTCCTGGAGACCCAGGGAGAGTAGTACTCTGGACATACATCCGTTATTGTTCTACATCCGTTATTGTTCTACATCCGTTATTGTTCTTCTTTCTCAACCTGCAACCATTTATTTTTCTTCCCTACTAGACAGTACTTAGGGGACTTGTCTAAAATTGCACAAATTATATGCTACAAAATAAACAGCAAAGGCAAAATTTTCCTAGAGACAATTTTCCTCCTCAACAATTTTTTTAAATTTATTAATTAATTTATTTACTTTTGGCTGCGTTGGGTCCTCGTTGCTGCCTTGCGGGCCTTCTCTAGTTGCGGTGAGCGGGGGCTACTCTTCGTTGGGTGCACGGGCTTCTCATTGAGGTGGCTCTTGTTGCAGAGCACAGGCTCTAGGCGTCCGAGCTTCAGTACTTATGGCACATGGGCTCAGTAGTTGTAGCTCACGGGCTCTAGAGCACAGGCGTAGTAGTTGTGGCGCATGGGCTTAGTTGCTCCGTGGCACGTGGGATCTTCCCGGACCAGGGCTCGAACCCATGTCCCCTGCATTGGCAGGTGGATTCTTAACCACTGTGTCACCAGGGAAGTCCTCCTCCTCAACATTTTAAAGATTGAGAAAATATTGTTTGAATATCACAGAACATTTTTTTTTTTTTGGTGTTAATTTTGGGTGTCCTTAGAGAGCTAATGGAGATTTTAGGGGGCCTCCAAATATGCACCACTCTATGTCTTTAGACAGTCTCTGCCCACGAAACCTCTAGTGAATGTGATATTGCAACAATCTTACGCCAGAAAAGCTGCTTTAGGCCTTGATCAATTTCACAACATGTTAACTGGGTAATATTAATTATCACGAATTTTTAGTCTTCAAAAGAGAGAAAGGAAGAAAGAAACCGTTACATGCTCCAGTACCTTTTAAAAAGTCACTCTAAGAAATAAAAGGGAACTTGACTCCACTCCCACAACTGGGTCACAAGCTCCATTGGCTAAAGTAGTTGAGTGCTCAGTCACATGAAATAGTTCTATTTCTCAGAACTTGTCCAAAGGGATCTCTCCTACCTGCAGAGATAGAAGTATGGAAAAAAGAATCTTTCCAATACCTTTAAGTTTGACCTGCTTCATTTTTTTCCTCCCTTCCTGTCCACTGATTTAAGTCATCGGAGAGGCATGGAAATAAAATGGGAAGCTGGAAAGGGAAGAGATAGTGAAGGATGAAGGGGAGGGCAGTAATGGGGGGGCTTTCGAGGTATCTATGCCTGCAGTTGCTAAGGTTAAATGAAGTCAAACACAAAGCTACAGTAACCTCACCACTTCCTACTTTGCACGTAACAGGCTGAGCTCTAGCTCTGACTTAAAGGTGAATGGTCTGGAGTGAACTCATTCGTTGTACACCAGTTCCTTCCAGAGCTTTTTAAAATCATTATTGTTGGGATTACACATGCTTTTATTCTTATTAACCAATGTGAAAGCAATTAAGATTTGGCTGGGGGAAGAAATACAGAGACACTATTCTAACATAAAAACGAACATGCTCATGATAGAAAACTGGGAAAATACAGAAAAGCATAAAGAAAAAACCTCCACCTATACTCAAGGATCTATATATAATTATGACTATATTGTATGTACTTTTTACACTTGAACTTTGTAACAAGTTCTTGCCTTGTGTTTAGAAACTACTTAAACAGTTTTTTATAGTTACATAGTAAACTTTGAAGTGGAAATTGTAATTTGTATAACCATTTCTCTACTACTAGACATTGTTTTTTTCAAATATTTTGGAATAATAATATGGATTTAACCCTTTTAAAAGCTCTCAATACCAGCAATGAGTAAATGAAAACTCCTCCAAGAAGGTGTAGGCAGCAGTAGGAGAAAAGTTTAGAAAGTACTGTAGCCATTGGCTTCCTTTAGCCAAGAAAAACAGGTACAATATCATGAATTATGGACAAAAGCAGGAAATACTCTGAAATTTCCTCAAGAAAAATGTATTTAAGCCTCTGTTGACTTGAAGGTGGGACCAGTTCTAGGAAGGCTTTGGGGGAAGAGAGGAATGTTGAACAAGGAGTACAAATAAATGAGAGGTGGTGTAAAGACATGCAGTTGGGAAAAAGAAAACTCAGGCTCTCATGTGACACCTCACAGAGTTTTTCTCCCATCGCTGCTTTTGATGGTGACTAGACTGTCTGATAAGCTTTGCCACAAGTCCTTAGGTGGAACACTTTCTTAAACAAAGAACTTTAACAGCCATTTGTTGACAGCAATCTCCTTTCTACACTAACTGTCTTTTCACCACATCATTCACCTTTTCCTATGCTCTTTAAACTTTACCAGCAACAGAGTAGGCGGCAGATGTTATTGCACAGAATCCACATGGCTGGAATCACACTGTGGGAAGGAATGCTTTGAAAGTGATATAGAATTTAGGGTCTCCCTAAAACCTAATTTCCCTGGATTTTTGTGGCAGTCTGGGGAAAACAAAATGCTATTTTCATTATACTTTCATTTGATTTTCACTTAAATCAAGATTTTTTCTTATAAAGTTACCTTAAAATTTTGAGTTCATTCTGTTTTGCCAAAAGCGTTTGCAATTATTATCACAGTTCGTCTTCACAAAACCCTGAGAGATGGGTAGGCAGGTATTAATACCTCCATTTCAGAAAGAAAAAAAAAGATGAAGAAAATAAAGGCACTGCCACCAGAACCCAGATGTCTTGTCTTTAGGCCCAGTGTGCCTTTTCTTACAGACTGTCACAGTGGCTTTGGCAAATGGTATTGTTAGAAAGCCTATGGAGACATGGCTTGCGCTTCTGTGATCAGATATCTCAAAATGGTTTTGTACTTCAGTTTCAAACCTAACGTATAAACCCTGAGTATTTTCCTCAAGCACATACTGATGTATTCTGTCTTTAAAAACATCCCTAAGTTTCTTCAGATGTGAATTTAAAATTTTTCTCATCTAATTAACCTACATATAAGTAGGAATCAAAGATTACCATTAATTTTCCCAAAAAGTTAAAAGGGATAAAAATGAATCTTCACATATAGTACCATATTTGAAAAACTATGGTTGACATTTAAACGGCAAACAAAACTAGGAAACGCAAGTGTGTCTCTTAAATATAGAAAAAAACTACACTATGTGACTTAAATAAGTGAATATTTATCCTAACATTTCCAAACTCTGTCAAATAAGGTAGAACAATACTTTTTTTTTTGATGACTAGATACATAAAGGTTCAGTCTGAAAAATTCATCAATAGAAAATGCATCTGTGTATGGATGTTTGCCTTTTAAACTAATGTGACTTTTACAGAAAACTGGAATACAGAGGACTCTTGGAGAACATAAAACTGAAATAGAAGACATCTTCTATACACAACACTTTAATGTATTACTAATTTTCTTTTCAAAAATGAAAGGAAAAGTGATAATGAAAGCTACTTTCATTAGCGATGGGGGGAGTCTGTGTGCGCCTGCATGTGTGTATGCACATGTGTGTTATTGTTGAAGAGCAGTTTCCAAGAGCCTTCAACTAGCCTCTGAATGTGGTTATAATTTGGCACTTGACCACGTTGAATTAAACGCTCTACTCTATACTGTTATACTACTTTGTACTGTTTCATGTTTCCTGGAAAGACTGCAAGTATCTTTGAAACTGGAGGGAAGGGGGCAGGGCACAACCTTTGAAAAAATGACATAGCCTGAGGACATGACATAAACTGATTAGAACCAAATGGGTCCAAGATGGCAGACAGTCAACTTCCACTAGACCTTGAGCCTCATTATACGCTCACTGTAACACATTAGCAGGCTAAATGACATACCCACAGGCACCATGACAGTCCCAAGGCCGACCATAAAGGTCAAAAAGTGGGCAGTGGCCTAATTCCTGGAAATCCCTGCCCCTTCCTGAAATAGCTGGAATACTCCTCCAACTCATTAGCCTATGAAATTACCCACCCCTATAAAAACTGACAACCCCATACCCTGGTGCCTTTCTCACCTTCTGAGATGGCTCACACTCTGTCTGTGGAGTGTGTTTCTCTCTAAATAAATCCACTTCTTACCTATCACTTTGTCTCTCACTGAATTCTTTCTGCAATGAGACATCAAGAACCTGAGTTTCATTAAGTCCTAAAACCAGGTGTGTGATCTCAGTTGGAAGACTGTGGGTTTTGGCCAGGTTTGAGTCCCAGCCGCATGGGTTCAAGTCCCAATCTGAGGTGCATGACTTCATCTTCAGGTTAAGAACTCTGGCTTCTATATCTTTTGTATCCTCCACAGTGCCTGCCACAATGTCTGTATTGAATTTAAAGAAATAAATTCATCCAGTGTTCCATGAGAACCAGTCCTACTAACCATCCAATCTTTGAAATAAATTATTCTCATTCTCTGAACTATAAAACCAAATGTTATTATTATTTTGTGGAACATCTTGACTCTACAATAATCTGCATTTGTATATGGTTTCAAGATGATAATGATGACGATGATGACAATGATGATGATGATGATGATAAATAATCACTTTTCTGTGGTCACTCCCTGAAGATTTTAAAGTCTCAGACACAATTTGTAAATGTAATGGCGGTAGTAAGAAAGTAACAGAAAGCAGGGAGTCCATCATCCTTGAATCTTCTGTAAGTTGTCCATAGGGTATGGAGAGACCCCTTAGGAAGGAGAGTTGGAGTAATCACATAGTTATCTGGGAGCTCAGACACATTAACTCATACTGATATATAACTGCTACTGGGAAACTTCTTGTCTTACCCAAATCTAAAATTAATTCCTTTTCACGTGACAGGTATTTACTAAAACTGCCTTCGTTGTGTTCTATCTGTTCCTCTTTCCTGGTTCTAGACAATTTCTGTCCCTACATCTGGATTCTGATTTACAAGCTTATGACCAACCCATGACTGTAATATCTTATTACTGAACCCCACATCTGGGTTATTGACAGTGTCACCTGATTCCAACTTTGACTCTAGCTTCCTAACAAAAGATTCAGACTCCTGTTGCTCTTGTCCGGGATTTTTAGGTGGGTCCATTTCAGGTAGTGGTTCTTAATCCTATTGAGGGGTTCCCTGAAAAATGTATGAAAGCTGTGAACTCATCCCCTATAAAAAAGATATATATGTACACAAACACACACAGATCTGCATATAATTTCAAGAGATTCATGATCCTTTAGAGGCTCCTTTTGAGGGACATCTACTGGTAGGTTAACCTATAGTATATAAAAAAAAAAACTGCATCTGTTTTAGTCACTACAAACAGATGCAATTAACCTTTGCTGGAGTCTGAGAAAAGCTAGTGCTTGTCTTTATCACTCCCAAGATTTTCCTCCTAAAAAAATCACCAAAGTAATATATGTACATTGTAGAAATGCTGGAAAGTGAGGAAAAGCATAAATAAGAATTTTCAAATCACTCACAATCCCAGCACTAAAGATACCCAATTGTCAATATTTTAGTGTACTAATTTCCAGTCTTTTTTAATTCATATTTGTTAGATTTTCACAACATCCTTCCTTCAAATTCTCCTTCACTCTTATATAAGAACCTGTTGTGCATTCAAAGACTTAGTTCAATCTTCAGGCGTATAAGAAACTTCCAGGTTGCCTAGGACTTGTCCCAGGCCTGCAAACTTTTGAGCTCTGAGTACAAATTTACCTCCCAGTTATCTTTACCTAAACAAAACATGGTCTCTAGCTGAAGGTTAGGCGTCCATCAGAGATTGCTATTGTGTTTTCTGGTTATTAGTTCTGCCATCAATGTTTGTCACTATGATGATAATTATAGTTCTGGAATCCTGAGTTCAACTCTTATCTCCACTGCCACTTTCTAATTTTGTGAACTGGATAAATTACTTAACTCATCTGTGCTTCAATATTCTCATCTGTAAGATGGGAATGATGATGGAGAATAAAGGAGTACGTGGAAAGTATGTAGAGCAGACTATTACCCAGGAAGCACTCAATAGATGCTAGCTATCACTGTTATCATTTATATATTGTTGTTTCCATTCCTCCATGATGTTTTCTGCGTTGTTAGTTCTACTGTCACTGTTGATTGAAGAGGTAAAGACTCTCCTTTTTAAACATGATCACAGCCCCCCAAAGTAACAATAGTTGCTTAATATAAAATATTCGGTGTTCATATTCCCTAATTGTCTTCCAAATGTCTTTTGTTGTTTGTTTGAATCTAGAGCAAAACAAGGTCTATACATTGCAACTGATTAACATGCATTCTCTTATGAACAAACATTCTTTTTTTAGCCTTTAACCCCAAACAAAAATGCAGAATTTGTTTTTGTTTATGTAGCAAAAAACAACCTTCTTCGAATGAAGCAGAAGTTCAAAATGCTGTCCTGGAGGAGTCGGTGAAAATGTCAAGTCATTGCCTTTACTGAGAAGATAAGCACTTGGCATATACCTTTCTCTGAATGATAAAGAAGGAAAGGAGGAAGTGTGCTTCCTGGTAAACTTTTTTATTAGCCACAGAGAACTGAATACAAACATGATGCTAGTGAAACAAAGTGCCCTACAGTAAACAGAAATTGAGGAAATAGAAAATGGATTGTAAATCTGGAAACCATTTCTCTATTTCAGTGAAAGAGAAGATTATAAATGGCCAGACCAAATAGTCTGCTTTTAGTTTCCCAACGCTGGTTGGATTGATGAACCCTTCTTAGGATTTTTAATCCTAAAGCTTGAATCTAATTTAAAGTTTTTGAATTTTCAAACTTTGCTCACTCCATTCTAGTCTGTGCCTTTGGTAAAAGAAAAAAAAATCACTTGAGGTGATATAAAATTAATCAAGAGTTTCACTTTCATGTCTCATTGTAAGACTGTCTCTTACAGATTCTACCTTAAACAAAGCCCCTTTTTCATTTTAAAATGGAAAGAAACCCCAGAATACAACACACACAAAATAGTAATTACCACGTAACAGAAGAAGCAGGATAAGCACACAGTGCAGGAGTTAAGAATGTGGGCTGCAAAGAGAGAACGCTGTCCTCTGTTTCTTTGCCTGTAAAATGAGGACAATAAATAGAAGCTGCTTCATAGAGCTGCTGCTGGGATCACCCATGAGATCGTGAGAAGCACCCAGCACTGGCTAACACTCTGTAAAGGCTGGTTATTATTATGATGAGAAAGACACAGGAAGGGATCTTTTGTCACAACTGGTTCTATCAGGAGAGGAGCTTACTTCATGGTAACAGTGTGAGTCAGTTACCAGAGAAGGCAGCAAGCTCCCTGCACACATCCCTGTCACACCGCCTCCAAGACACTCTACTACTATTAACAATGCATTGTTAAAAGAACCCAGGTAAAAGAACTATCCTACACAGGCAGTGTTAAAGGGTTTCCCTCTCTGGTGTTCTGAACATTTGAAAATAGTACAAGAAATGGCTCTGTGTATAGTAAGTTCTAGGTAAGACAATACTGTGGTAAGTGAACTAAACAGAAATTAACCTGAAATTGGACTCTGATCCCCAAGGGAACCCGCCTGTGCAGCCCAGTCCTTACTGGCCCTGAGGAGGAAAAACAACCTTGCTTCCATCTCCACTGTGATCTGACTAGATATGATCTAAGCTTTGAACAGTGCATTTCAGATCATGCATAATACACATTAGACAACACTAAGCAGGGAGCTTCAGGCTGGGGTGTGCACCCTAATAATGAGGAACTGACACAGGAAAATGAAGACCTAACATTTGTAAAGTCAGCCTTTCACTATTCTCTCATTTCAGTCACACAAGTTTCCTTCTGTTAGGTCCCTCTCAAATAATTGCAATAATATAGTAAGTTAATCAGTTAACAAAAAGGGGAGGGGGTAGTTATTCATAGTATCAAAACATTCTTCATTTTAAATGATTTGTTGCATAATTCCTTTTAAATAGACCTTCCCTCACAGTGTGAGAATCCGCAGCCCTCCCCAAGCACCTGGCCCTCTCCATTACTCCTCTACTCCTTGAGAAAAGGAGGGAGAAAGAGATCTGCAATGAAAATTTCCTCATTAATAACTTAATCTTATGTTTCTTTAAATGCTTTCTAGTTTTAAAGGATTTTCAGAGCCACTGTGATATCATAGTTAAGCTTTGTACAAGGTGGTATAAATCATATTATACCCACTTGAGAGGTGAGAAAAGCTACATATAGTAATTGAGTACATGTGAGACCTGAACTCAAGATCTTTTCAACCAAGCCCTATGGTCTGGAGCTGGAAGCAAGTGACCCTGTTCTCCTGCTCACTAGTTTTGTGCTGCTTCTTTTCCTGCCTTTGGTGAGTTGGTTCCAGGCATCTCCTCAGTCCTCCCCAGTTAATTCTGATTCATGCTTCGGCTCATGTAATTACTAAAATGGGAAGGACTTGAGTGAACCAACATTCAGTCAATCAGCATTTAGTGAACGCCAACTAGAAGGCAGACCTTTGAAGAGTTTTAAGCAAAGAGAAACGTAATCTTCCTTGTCACTTAAAAAGACTTCAGTGAGATTATCACTTTATCAATTTGAGCCAATTATCTAAAAACAATATTTGTATATTAGCTGTACTGGGTTCCCTAGCTAGCTGTGCTCTATCCCTGTTTGTAACTCTGGAAATAAACTTCAAGTGGTTTCTTTAAGAAAGCTAAGGCTTAGAAAATGTCTGCACAGACTTGATAAGGTTTCCAATTGTACCTTGGTAAAAATCTCATTCCTTAAATCACTTATTCAACATTAAGTCATTGTACAAACTTGCACCTGATGCAAGAAGATGAGTTAGATGCAACAGTTCTTAACCTAAAGGAGGTCAGAGCCTAGAAAAAGAAGACCAATGCCCACTTTGAGCTCTCCAAGGGCCCCCAGGCTCTGAACAGTCAGCCCCCACAGTTCCCTGGGCCAGAGATGGAACCCACCTCCCCACACCCGTGGTGCAGGCACACGGGCCTTTTTCTTTCATTTCTACAAACTCTCCTCACTCCCTCCCCCTCTGGACTTTGTGTAATTCCCAGTTCTCCCAGCCTTAAAACTGCACCAGGCTCCCAGTCTACTTAGCTCCTCCTTCAACCTCAGCTCCTGCCCTGCTGCCTTCTCTGACTTGCAGAACTGGTCAAATCTCCCCATTAAACCATCTACCACCTGAGACCTTGTCACATTTGTAGTTTTACATGTACTTGTGTGATTGACTGTCTGCTCTCAGGTGCCTACGTTCCTGGCACGGCAGGGGCTGCTTTTAGATGCCAGCGCCTGGCACTCAGTAGACCCTCCAGGAATGAAGACTGAACTGTCAAATGGGGCAGGACCTAAGAGGCCCGGGCTCTGTGGGCAGGACAGGATGGAGGGGGTGAGGGGCTCCCCTGAGCTTCCTTACCACCTTCCTTAACACTAAGACAGGCCTCCTGGCTCCCATCTTGGCGCTTGTTTGTCCCAAAAAATTGTTTGTCCCAAGTCCCCGAGAGACTGTACGCCCCTAGAGTGCAGACATTCCACTCTATTTAGCGTTGTGCCCCCAGCACCTGGCTGTGCCTGTTAACTCAGCATGAGATACACTTAGGAGATATTAGCCATTGCCGGCATTAATGAATGCATTCTGGAGGGTGGGACAAAGTGAGAGACGTTATCCAGGGCTTCAAACAAACGTTTAAGCTTGAGTTGACTCTTGAGGGAATATAAGCGACGCTACCCCCAACCAAAGACTGAAAAACAAAAAGGAAATCTGCCTTCTCCCTTCCCCTGGAAAACAAAAACAGTAAAACCTCTTAACCAACGTCTTCACCTTTCCAGGCCTCCACTGTCTTCTGTCCCCGCACTTGACGGGCGCTCTCTGGACGTGTACACAGTCACTGCGGAGACTGCCATCGCGGCGACGCCGCCAGGCATTTTCTGACCAGGGAGCGACTTTTCTGAGGAGGTATGTGGTTAGACCCCCTCTCGCGGAGAGGCTATTTAAGACCCTCACAGGTAAAATAACGGGATTTATAAACAGGGAGGTAAGGGTCTTTGCTTCCGTCCCTTCGCTGGCATTTTGGAGTCCGGTCCTCCCACGCCGAGCTGAAGCTCTAGCCCTCCGGCCCCGCCGAAATCCAGCAGCCTGAAGGCCGAAGCCCCGTCCCCGCCGCCCCTCCCCCACCTCAGCGGTCTCGGCACGCAGGCGCGGAGGCGCGCGCAGAGCGGCGCGCCTGAGGGCGGGGCGTGCGCGGTCCCCTTAAATACGGCGGAGGGGGCGGTGCGAAGCTGCCGCGGCGCTGCTGCCCAGTCGGTGCCAGTTCCTGCCGCTGTCTCCTCGTGGCGTGGTCCTCGAGCCTCGCTCTTTCTCTGGAAGCGGCTGCGGCGGTGGCGGCGGCTGCAGCAGCAGGAGAGAGCGGAGGCGAGCGGGCGGCGGGCTCCATGGAGAGCGGCGGACGCCCGGGAAGAGGCGACGCTTCCTCTCCGGCACCCGGGCTCCAGTGACCGGCGCTCGCGCCCAGCACCGCGTCGGAACGGCCGCCGGCTCCGGGACTGACCCGGCCTCGCTGCCCTTCCCCGCGCCGCCGCCTCGCCTTCTTGCTCCCCGACTCGCCTTCGCCCCCACTCCCCGGCCGGGTGGCGGCGGCCAGGTCCCCGCGGCGGCGGCCGGAGCAGCAGCGGCAGCAAGAGCCCGCCTCTATGATGAAGTTCAAGCCCAACCAGACGCGGACCTATGACCGCGAGGGCTTCAAGAAGCGGGCTGCGTGCCTGTGCTTCCGGAGCGAGCAGGAGGACGAGGTGAGGGCGGTCGGCGCGCTCGGTGCCCTCCTCGGGGGCGCCGGGGCGGGGTTGGGGTGGGTGTTCGGGCTGGCCGGAGTAGGAGGGTCCTTGCCCTTGCCCTTGCCTTTTTGCATCCCCTTCCCAGTGGACCCTCCGTCTGGCCCCAGGGCTGGAAGGGATTAGCCCACTCCCTCCTTCTCTCCCGCCCTCCCTCCCTCCTTCCTTCCTTTCACTGGGTTGATTGTGGAAACAAAGGGGCTCGCCCAGCCCTATGCTCTCCCACTGGGTCGTGGTTAGGACAGGAGGCCGAGACGCCTCCTTGCCCCAGGAAAGGTCCCGGGCCGTCTAGGTCCCGCCTAGGGGGAGTTACCACTTTAACCTGCGAACTGAGCGTGGAGCGAGATAAAACCTTGAGTTGTAAACAGAGAGGGTAGCAATGGCGTGAGTGTTGCAGCCCAAGCCCGTCTGCCTCTGTTACATTTTCCTCCCGTTACAGCAGTTTGCGGTTTCAGTTAAATGTAGGCGTGATTATGGAATATCCAGTCCCCGTGCTTTAAAATAAAAACTCATTCGATCTAGTTCTGTCATTTCCACTTTCAAGTGGATCCTTTAACTTACAAGCACTTGGCATATTTATACTTGATTTTTTTTTTTTAAACAAGGCCTACTCTTGGAAAGTTTTCTGGCTATAGAATGATGGGTAGTGAAAAATGTGGAGTCACACCAGAAGGGAGAAGATGGACTAGAGTTGGGCAAAGTTGCCATTTTCAGACAGTAACCTCTAGCTCTCTGCATATTTATCAGAGCTGCTTTGCTATGTTTGGCTTGACGTCTGGAGAGAAGCAGTCTTTTTCTAAAAGGAAGCAGCAGTCAGTCTTCTGTAATTCACCCATCAGCATTGGGTTGATAGTGAGGCCGTTGAGGTTTTCCTGGAGAACAGTTTTTATTTATTTGTTACATTTATTTAATTTAAAAATGGTTCACTGCTTTAAATTTCCATAGAGCAATAATAGTCGATTGGTAGCCGATGAAAATCTTTTAGCATTGCCACTTCTAAAATGGTTAGACAGGGAAAGCATTAACATTCTGAGTTCTACTTCCATAACCAATTATGTCCAATAAAATTACAAGCTAAAGCTGGAGACGGGAATTTACTGGCTTCCTTATTGCCAGTCCCTGTAGTTAGGGTGAGTATGACATAGCGTACTCTCAGTGGCTTAGTTGTTCTTACTATGCTAACAAAGATCAAAGTGCCTCAGAATGGTGCTCTTCAAACTCTTGTCTTGCCTTTATATTTTGAAAAGAAACCAAGCCCTTTAGTGCTGATCCGGTGCTCAGTTGGGGGTCTCTAAGTGGTTAAACTTAAATTCCAGAAGAGTTTTCAAGGGAAATTGGTGTCTTTGAACTGGGCCTATTTAGGAGAGCCAGAAAGTAGAGAGGGAAAGGTTTTTAGCATTTACAAAGTCAACAAGTTTTAAGTGCATTCTGTTAAAAAGATTAGAAGGTCCTTGAGGGAAGGACCATGTTAGGACAAAGCAAACTTTGAATATAAAATAATACAGTAGCCAGAAGTGATCAAGATAGGTCAAGAATCTTACCTGATTGGCTCCCTATTGTGTAATTATTTTCTTAGTTGGGTGCTTACTAGGTGCTGGGCACTGCCTGAAGACCTTTAAGTTTGTTACATTTAATCCTCTTAGTGCAGGTTTATAGGTGAGGAGACAGTTGAAAGCATAAGTACTTTGCCCAAAATGACGTAATTAGGAAGTGGTAGAGTTGGAATTCAGCATCGGGTCCCTACTCCTGATTCTGGGCTCTTAACACAGGGCTCAGTCCTAGCGACTGGGCACACGAGATTTGCTTGAATGAGTGAGATTTTGTGAGGCTGAGCTTGGAAGACTTTGCGAAAGTAGTGACTTTGAAGTCTTGCCATAACGTGAACTTGGAATTCAGGCTTTGTAAAAACAAAAGTTCCCAGGGGAAGATATGGGAAATGGGAGGAAATTGAAATGATCTGTATTGTGTGAATGGTAAAGCAAAGTCTGAGGAGAGCTTCAGAAGTTAACCTTACCAAATAAGTGAGTTTTTGGGCTTTGAAATTGTTTCTACTGTAATAAATGCTAAATTCCTAGCCTCTGGTCGACTCAAGAGACCAGTGCCATTATAAAATGAAGTAAAGAGCAAGATTTGGAGAATTTAGTAGATAAGTTCATTGCATAAAACTTTGACAACCTGGAGGTTGTGAGACCAAGTGAATCGGTTTGTTAGAGAATATGCTCTTTAATGTCTGGTTTAGATCTTCAAGATCTTCATTTCTGTAGTTGTGTTTATAGAATGTAAGTTGAAATAAAATAGTAATTGCCGTTTGACCTTCAAAAGCTATGCAGTATTCTAGTCTGGCTGTCTGTACTGAAGGGGGTCTCAGTAGACCTTACTTTAGAATAGGTTATTGTAGGAAGGAAAGATGTTCTAACAGCAGGAGTCTTTATTCTTTTGGGTGTGGTTTTATGTACTTTCCCATTGTATCTCTTTCTGCCCTGTGAGCTAAATAATAAGCATTAGCATTTGTATAGGAAGAAATTAGGCAGCAGAAGTAACTTGTCTCGAGGTCACAGAAGCTGGCAGATCATTTTGAACCCCTTTATTTCTAAATCTCATGTTCACTTGATCCTCTCTCCAGCTAGTTATTTCTGTGGGGAACCACCCTTACTTTTGACAGTTGGGCTTCCAGTCAAGGCAACAAGTAAGTGTTCCATAGAGTAGCTGAGATACTCTGCTTGTGCAGTGAAAGTGGACAATACATTCACAAAAGGTAACCCGAAATGGATTCCATTGAACATATTTGCATATATGATAGTTGGAACAGGGATGCAAAGATGAAAAGTGTCACCTGGTAAGGAACATGCTGTACAGCAGGAGGTTAGACAAATAATTGATAAAAAGGAAATAAAATAAGGTTAAAAGTACCATCAGGTACTCCAGGGTTAAGATTCAACGTGAGTCATTTGGAGTTGGATTTCAGTGAGTGGGAAAGGAAGGACCAAGCATCACAAACAGCAAGACTTGGGGCTGTGGTCTAGTTAAGCTGCAGCTTAGGATAGCATAGAACAAATCATGGATGAAAAACAAAGAGTACCTTAAATGTAAGGTTAAGGAGTTGCTAGGCAAGAAAAGAACTCTTACTTTTGGACAAGGAATATTTTGATTTTAGATGTATTCAAGTTTGAGAATGATCTGGCAGCAAAATAGGCTAGAATTCTAAAGAGAGAAATAGAAATGACTTGATCCTGGGTGGAATCCAGGCACAGTTGCAAGTGGGAAACATAGACAAAGAGTCTTAAGAACTTCCATTTGGACTTTTTGTTCCAATTAACTTTTTTTTTTTTTTGTGGTACACGGGCCTCTCACTGTTGTGGCCTCTCCTGTTGCGGAGCACAGGCTCCGGACGCGCAGGCTCAGCGGCCATGGCTCACGGGCCCAGCGGCTCCGCGGCATGTGGGATCTTCCCAGACCGGGGCATGAACCCGTGTCCCCTGCATTGGCAGGCGGACTCTCAACCACTGCGCCACCATGGAAGCCCCCAATGAATTTTTAAGCTCCCTGAGCCAGGGGCTGCATTCTACAGATAGTAGAATCTCAATGCAGAATGTATGTTTCCAAAATGTCTGCATTCTACAAAATCATGCACTAAAACTAAGACTTGCTGGGAAGAGTAGAGTCTCAAAGCCTACGGAACTCTAAAACCAGAGCTCTCATAAACAAAAACTAATATTAATACTTCTCCCTACTAGCATTTTAACCCCTAGGATCAACAATCCTTTTCAGACATATATTCTGGGACTCTTACTTCCTTAGAGATTTAAGTCCTTGAAGATGCTTCAAATGGAAACCACTTTCATCAGAATTAACTATCCAAAGGTAGCCTTTTCTAAATCCAGGAAAATGTCACCAGCCCTCTTCATCCTGGCCCGCAGCTCTCCCAGACCTAGAGAAGGGCTACTTCGCCTACTCAGCCAGCCACTTCCTTCAAGGGAAGGCACTTCTGTACGATTCGCCTCTGGTTTTATTCTTGTGATTTTGGTTTAGCGCCAAGGCATTCTCTAATTTTGTAAAAGTTTACCTCATCACTTCAGAACATTAACATGCTAGGAGAAAAAGTCATGGTCAACCCAACTTACCATTATCTACCAATCCATATAATCTAATTTGGGTTAAACACATTTTCAACACAATACACTGTTACTTCTGATCTTCTTATAGCACTCTGCCTCTATAGCCCAAAAAAGTAGTACTAGTTTGCTTAGTAATAGCAGTTGGTAGTGGTTAGTGGATATAATAACTATTGTTGTAACTTACTATCTTTTAAAATGTGTATGTGTGTAGTAGGTGTTCCTAATATGCTGCGGGCCTAATTTTGGCTAAATGCCTATGAAACAGTTAAGTACGGTAGAGCTAGTTTTAACCATTCATGCTATCCTTATTCATGATAATGTGGGAGGAAAGAACAACAACCCCAAAACAGCTTCTAAATAGCTACAATTCACAAAATAAAATTCTTCATTCTTAGATTTAGGCATCACTTGAGGGGTTCTCTGGATAGCTTTGTTTTTTCTAGGAAAGAAGCGGTAGTTTGTAGTGACTAGTTGTTTGTGGCAGCGGGCCATGACCCAGAGCGGTTCTAAGGGTAAAAGCTGAAACACGAAGGGCAATTTGGGGCCCCTTGGTGTAGGGAACTAACAATCCCATGTACCTCCAGCCTCTGAGGGCATGACTGCATTATATAGACATTGAACAGCGTTTTCTAGTTTACACGCTTTTACGCATCCCCAGTGAGGAGGACTTGGCAATATAGGGTATAGAATCTATATTATAGGTTATTCCAATTCACAGACAAAGCTTTGTCCAGCAAGACTCAGGACTGGTTCCAAGTGGACCACTATCACTATACTGTTGCTACTAAAAGTGAGGAATACTTCTGTTCCAAATCTTAAAATCTTAGGTATCTAAGAAAAAGACAAATGTGAGAAATGACTTCTCAACAATGCCAGGTGAATAGTGTTTTATTCTGATAAATTGCCCAGTACATGAAGAGGGATAAGGTCTGATAGTGCAGTAGGAGGAATGCTGATATGAAAGTGGTCAGGTTGAATCAGGGGAAGAAGTGTCTTCACTTTTCACCACTCTAATGCCATTGGCTTTGGTGTTTGAGTGTGATTCAAGTCCAGCACTGCAACTTGGTGGGTGGACTAGCCTCCTTTTTATAAATCTTTCCTTTGGTCTCAGCTTTGGCTTATCTGGAAGGTTAAAATGTTTACTTTCATCTTTGTCATCTTGTCACTAATGTGGTGACAGACTGTCAACTTGTTGGGTGCATAAAATCTTATATGCCTAGAAAAGTAGTTGAAATGGAATTTAAAACCTGTGAATGACCATGTATGGCTCTGTCAGCTGTTGATGTATCCTCTTACTGAATAAGCTTTTGTAACCTATCCTTTGTTTTTTTTTTTTTTTTTTTTTTTGGCGGTACGCGGGCCTCTCACTGCTGTGGCCTCTCCCGCTGCGGAGCACAGGCTCCGGACGCGCAGGCCCAGCGGCCACGGCTCACGGGCCCAGCCGCTCTGCGGCATGTGGGA
The DNA here is from genome assembly GCF_008692025.1 of Phocoena sinus. Lineage (NCBI taxonomy): Eukaryota > Metazoa > Chordata > Mammalia > Artiodactyla > Phocoenidae > Phocoena > Phocoena sinus. The sequence continues at coordinate 27,399,205 of NC_045772.1, read as the reverse complement.
TCTTCCCGGACCGGGGCACGAACCCGTGTCCCCTGCATTGGCAGGCGGACTCTCAACCACTGCGCCACCGGAGAAGCCCAACCTATCCTTTGTTACTTCAGTAATACTGTTCTTTTTTTTTTAAAGCATTGGTCATTTCCTTAATAAATAACGGTAATATATAAGTATAAATATATTCATATCCATATATATGTTTAGTGGTAAATATCAGTAGACTTACTTCATAGCAACTGCTCTGTACCCTCATCCCTTTTGTCTTTAACACCTTATCCCCACTCCCTTCACTCTCTCTCACTTCCTTACAGTGTAGATTGTTTTAACCTCCAGCAAATTTCACCACTTTCTCTCAGATTTTGCATCACAGACGTCTAAGAGGCAACCTAGGATTTTGGAGCCTGTAAAATTATGGATTCTTTTTGGAAGTCTGAGGGAAGAAAGAAGTTTGTAAAAGTTAATGCAACCATAGAATTTAAAAATTGTGATAAGCATTATTTTGAGACAAAGTATAGATGGAAGTGGATAGTCTGAGAACCCTTTTCTCTAGAAGTTTTTGTTTGTTTTTAGTAACACCATTCTTAGAGCATTAGTTAGCATTGCTAAAGCTACATTATAGCTCTACTACATTGGGGATGTTATAGAATGTTTAGATGGCTTTGCAGGGGGTGAGAGGGAGATATTGAATAATAATGCTTTGTGATATGGTTCTATAGGTTTTGATTCTTCCAATGTGTAGAAGGGGTTTTAATTGTCCTTGTTTCTGCTTATGGTGTTCAGATTTGTTTCTTCTACCCTGGCAGACCTCTGCCATAATTCTGTTGATTCTTGTCTATGGAATATATCCCTCAGTTCTTGCTCTTTTTTTTTTTTTTTTTTTTTTGTACGCGGGCCTCTCACTGTTGTGGCCTTTCCCATTGCGGAGCACAGGCTCCGGACTCGCAGGCTCAGCAGCCATGGCTCACGGGCCCAGCCGCTCCGCAGCATGTGGGATCTTCCCTGACCGGGGCACGAACCCGTGTCCCCTGCATCGGCAGGCAGACTCTCAACTGCTGTGCCACCAGGGAAGCCCTCTTGCTGTTTCTTAATCACCATCCTCCTTCCCCCCCACACCCCCCATGTAGCCTTGACCTCATTTGAACTCCAAATAAAGTACTCAGGACGAGTAGGCAAGTACTTAATAACATACTGGTTTCCAAATCTGTACCATCACCAAAGGCTTGTTATCAGATCTCTTAAGTTAGTTGTTTAGATGCTGATCATCTAAACATTAGATGGTATACCTTAGGTATTACTCATTTTAAATTGACCATTTTTTTAAAAGATACATTTGAAGTTAATGGTTTAATCAAATTTAATCACTTTGGAATGTCAGGAGACTCTTGCAGCATCATAAGTTCTTGATTTCAGCTAAATCATTTGGAAGAGAAGCTTAGTCATATGATAGTGATCTCCTGTAGATAAAGATTTGGTTTTAAATCGGAAGCTTAAGTGTTAGTTCAAAAACAGGCACAGACTGTACTAATTGTTTTTCAACATTATTAACCTTATGTAATTTAGTTCTTAAAGACTGTCTTGGTCAAATAGGAACATAATAGTCATTGACCTAGATATATGACGCTGAATTTCATTTTTTCAGAACTCAAACATTATAAATATTGATGGTTTTGAAACTCCCTGTTTACTAAATGAAGATGTACTTTTCTGGTGGCTAGCCACCTGCACTGTCCTGTTCCATTATGAAGGTAATCAAGGAGGTTGCTTAGAGAGCATAGCATTGTGTAGTAAGAACTTTGTTTGGATAATAGAAACCAGATTATCCCTAACTCACACCTAGTAACCAGGAAAAGAGGCTTCCAACTCTGTGGTCAGGACTGGTGGTTACCATTTACTTCTCCCTTGATGTAAGATATAACACTTTGGTACCTTAAACATTTTTGTTTTAACTTAAAAACTTACATTCATTTGCCAGTCTTGATAATAGGGTCAGAGTCTTTGAATACCGTAGATTCTTGGCAAGTCTCGTTTTTGAATAAAATACAAAGGTGAAATCTGATTTGCAGTTCACTTTGTACAGAGTAGAATTTTAACTTTATGGATTTTTAAAATTTCCTTCTTGTAGTCTTTTTTTAGTATCTCATCCATACTTAATTTGATAGCAATTTTTTAAAATGTATTTATTTTTATTATTTATTTTTGGCTGTGTTGGGTCTTCGTTGCTGCATGCGGGCTTTCTCTAGTTTCAGCAAGCAAGGGCTACTCTGCGTGCTGTGTGCGGGCTTCTCGTTGTGGTAGCTTCTCTTGCGGAGCATGGGCTCTAGGTGTGCAGGCTTCAGTAGTTGCAGCACATGGGCTCAGTGGTTGTGGCTCGTGGGCTCAGAAGTTGAGGCTCGCGGGCTTCAGTAGTTGTGGCACACGGGCTCAGTAGTTGTCGCTCACAGACTTAGTTGCTCCGCAGCATGTAGGACCTTCCCAGACCAGGGCTCGAACCCGTGTCCCCTGCATTGGCAGGCAGATTCTTAACCACTGCGTCACTAGGGAAGTCCTTGATAGCAGTTTTTAATAACACATTTTTAATGAATCTTTGCAGACCCATTTTTGGTAATTCCTTCTTGCTGTCATTTATCATTAACTGTCAGTAATTATAAAAACAAGTACAACTGGCAAAATTTGGGGAGCAAGCTTATCTTTTTTTTTTTTAATTTATTTATTTTTTGCTGGGTTGGGTCTTTGTTGTGCTCAGGCTTTCTCTAGTTGTGGAGAGCAGAAGTTACTCTTTGTTGCTGTGTGCTGGCTTCTCATTGCGGTGGCTTCTCTTGTTGCAGAGCACGGGCTCTCGGCGCACGGGCTTCGGTAGCTGTGGCTTGCGGGCCCAGTGGTTATGGCTCGCAGCCTCTAGAGCACAGGCTCAGTATTTGTGGCACACGGGCTTAGTTGCTCCGCGGTATGTGGGATCTTCCCGGACTGGGATCAAACCCGTGTCCCTTGCATTGGCAAGTGGATTCTTAACCACTGCGCCACCAGGGACATCCCAACAAGCTTGTCTTGATAGGCTAATTCAACTCAATTGGTGGGAAAGCAGAAGAGCTAGTAATGGCCAACAGTGAGTATTTAGTCTAGGATCTAAGGTATTTAATACTAACACTCAACAGTCTTGAAAGGATAGTTACTTCTTTTTACAGAGGACGACACTGGTACCCATCACCGTGTGCATCAAGGAATGAAACACATCTTGTTTATGATTAGTAGAGTTATAAACATCTTCAAGTTGAAACCTGTGCTTTCTAGTTCTTGCTAGATTTGTTTACTCTGGCTCTTTAGTTTCTAATTTTGATACATAAGCCCTATTTGCTAATACTTAAGAAAGCTTAAATTTAAGGCTGTCTTACATTTTACTTTACCAAAATTGCTATATTTGGACTTGGTGGTTCCCTCAGTGTCAGCCATTAGTACTTTAGCTAAGGCTTTGTCAACTGTTGGGTTCATTTACAGTGCTTTCTCTGGACTTGCCACTGTTCTGCCAGTTATATACTTGGAGGAGTGATGCTGGTAGGAGCAGTAGAGTCCTATCCAGATCAAGAATGAGAGAAACGGAGCTCAGATCACTGGAGCATTAGTTGATCCACTGCTCCGTGGTGATGGTGTGTCCATAGGCAAAGGTGTGCTGCTTTTTTTCAAGTTGAGGGGGATTGTGCACCTGGACAGGTGTTCCCTCATCTTCCAACCCTGTTTTAGAGGTTTGGGGGAAAGGTGGGACTTGCTAAACTACTACTGTCAGCCTGGAACTTTCCATTTGGGGAAGGTTGAGTTCTGGCAACTCAAGTAGGTGAATTTTGGGCTGGCTGTGAACTCCTGAGGGCCATCCGTTCCTCTGGCAGTAGGGAGGAAGCTGGGCAGAAAGCTGGCACAGTGTCAGAAAACCAGAACCTGCATTGGGGATCAAGCTTTGCTCTCAGTTGATTGATTTCTGGTGAGAATTCTTTGCATTTACTTGAAGGCAATATACTAAGGTAATTTTGCAGACATTTTTGTTGAAGTTGGTCAAGATGTTACCTTCATGAACATTATTTGGTTATTTATCATAGCCTTTCTCCACCCCCCCAACTTCGGTGAATTCTAACCTAACCTGGCACACAAATTTTCACTTATAGGATGAATATATATTTCCTGTTTCAGATACCATTAAAAAGTGAACTAATAGGATACTACTCTGTGATAATACAGTGTTTGTTTTTGTTTGTTTCTTTTTAAGTGTGTGCACATTTCAATCTTAATGCTGTTCTTGACCCAGATTTGCAGAGTTTCCTGCAAAGGCCAAACAGCGTTTTAGGCTTTGTGGGTCATACCGTTTCTGTTGCAGTTGCCCAATTCTGCTGTTGTAGCATGGGGAAATGAATGTGAATGTGCTTCTGGGGCTGGGGTTTACAATTATGGTCGATCTTGCAGGTGCTGTTGGTGAGCAGCAGTCGGTACCCAGATCAATGGATTGTCCCAGGAGGAGGAATGGAGCCCGAGGAGGAGCCTGGCGGTGCTGCTGTGAGGGAGGTTTATGAAGAGGTAAGATGAAGAGTAGCATGTTCTGGGTGAGATTCACAAACAAGGCACTTTGCTGCGTACACCGGGGAGAAGGCAAGAAGACAGGCAGATCCCACAGGTGCTGTTTGGTTGTCTAATTCAACATTTTAAAGCATGTGACTACAGCTAGTGCTTTGCTAAGCAGGTTTTTTTTTCTACCTGGTAAAAATAGACAGTAAGTCTGATTGGTGATCAACATATAACATGATGGCCTTGCCCCAGAGCAAGGTTTGTATTAACTGAGCAAACATGCACAGAGACATTCCTCATATGCTACAGTTCCTTTTCAAATGAATAAAAAAGCCAGTTGCTTTTATTTTACTGGCTTATTCTTAAAGTTCAGTAAAATAAGGGCACACACGTGCACAAAAGCACACTTGGCCTGCCTGTCTTCTCAAACCTGATGAGAGATAGAACTTGCTTTTACTCAGGGGCAAAACAGCATAGATCAAGTGCCATAAAAACTTGAACAGCATTTAGGGCATAAATGAGAAGTGAATGGTAAGGCTCTCATTGGGTGTTGGTGCATAATTGGAAAGGTTTCCTAGAGACGGGTCTTAAGGGATGAGCATCCTCTAGGAGACAGCATGTGCCAGTTTGTTATTTTGCAGTATGGGTTTGAATGGGGCACACACTGAAGTTCCAGTGTCACAGTACTAGGTAAAAGGAACAGGACTGTGCAGTGGAAGTGTAACACATAGAAAATAACTTGCATATAAATTTTGTTATGTAGAGGTAAAATTTTTACATTTCATCTTTTTTTAATAGGCTGGAGTCAAAGGAAAATTGGGCAGACTCCTGGGCATATTTGAGGTGAGTTACAAAAGTAATCCTCATCTTGCTGATGATAGAATTGATGATTTCTTCCTTCCTAACAGGCCAGCAGCCTGAACTAGACATTCCTCTAAAACTATCAGTAGGCAAGCAAGTCATAAGGATTAGGAGGGAGGGAAGTAAAAGCTGCTTGACTTTCGTATACCATGAATTTTATACAGCATTATTACAGTGGTAATTTGTTTTATATGACAATGCAGTGGGGCTGATATAGACAGACTTACCTCTTGGTTCACTGTATACAGTTTAGGTATAGACTTTTTAGGAGGTGATATCCTTAGTATCACCTAAGGGCTTAGGTTTCTAATGGATAGTGTCTTGAAATGTACCCTTTGTCTTCAGCATGTAACATTGGGTGATATACATAATGACTTTATCCTGAAAGGACACCATGAGGATGCAGAACTCAGATACACAGACTAGATACTAGAAGCGTAGAATTTTCTTGTATAATTTGTTATGACTGAAGTCAGAATGGAATTTGTGGAGAGGAAATTTGGAAGTGACAAGTATTCTATGGAAGGTGGGGAGAAATGAGGTCAGGTCATGAGACCCAAGCTGTTCTCAAATATATTTTCATCCAAAATTCAGACCTAGATACATGGTATATCAGACACATTGTGACTTTTTTTTCCCTACTTTTTTTTCCTAAGTAACACTTAGATACTATTTAAGTGTTAGTTTAGTCCTGCTGGTAGGACTATGTAAATACAGTCCTTACAGATTTTAATTTTAAGCCTTTTACAGGGATTCAGAAAAAATTCTGATTGTACAGCACTTGATAGAATTGATGACTTCCAGAATACAGTAATTGTTAAGAATAGAGTTCTTAAGATAACTATTCAGAATTTTGCAGAATTCAGCACTTGCTTTAGCCAGTTATATAGCACCATCTCCTGGTTAAACTGGAAAACATATTGCGAGTTTTCTTTCATTCTCAAAGACATAAGACACTGAATGAGTGGATTGCTCAGGTGATTTGTGGTAGAAAAAAAAATAGGGCAATTATCTAAAGTCTTAGACTATAGCAAACAAGGCTAACTTTAGTCAAGATGAAGATGAGCCCCTTCATCTTAAGGCCAACTTAGGTTTAATTTTGAACCTAGAGACAAGGCTAGGCAGCAGTTTTAATATGGTTAAAAATTGAGTTTGGGCATATAGGACTAAAATATCAATGTAACGTTCCAGAAATGGACTATCCTAGGTATTATTCTCAACCTTTGCTGTGCATAGTTCACCTGGAAGCTTTTAAATACTTAGGCCTCCTCTCAGACTCACTGAATCAGTGTCTCTTAAAAAAAATTTTCATCCTGGGTGATGAAGTAGATGGTCAAGGTTAAGAGGCCCTGGTCTAGGTTAATAGGGCTGTGCTCTGTATGCATCTTGTGACCCTCTAAGAGGCATGTTCTAAAGGAACTGGGGCTATTTGCTCTTCTACAGAGGTCCTAAAGGAAGCAGTTTCCATAGTCAGAAAAGACTGTTGGGATTAGCCCACAGGAATAGGACCTAGGATAAAGATGACAGGAATGCAGTTCTTTTAATATAGATTCCATTCCAATCTTAAGATTTTCTTTATGAAAATTGTCTAATGGACAGAAATCAAAGTGCTAAAAGTTTAGTATTGGGAGCTAATTTCACCATTTTAAATACTTTGTCTCATATAAACTCACTTTTAGGCTGGGTTATATGACTGAGTATACTTGCCTATATTGGCAAATAGACTATGCTAATGTATGCCACACTGAACTTTTCACACGAAAATGTGTATATGGCTAGCTCTTGTAGATTAAAATGCTTTTCTTTTTATATTCAAGCAGAACCAAGACCGAAAGCACAGAACATATGTTTATGTTCTTACCGTCACTGAAATATTAGAAGACTGGGAAGATTCTGTTAATATAGGTAAATTCCCTTTCCTTTTGCTATCTGAATTCTCTTAATTTAAATACTACATATGTGTATTCAGTTTTCATCTTAAATTATGTTGGGTTACTTTTTAGAGAAGATCAATATACATCTCCAAATTTGAATTATCTTAAAATTGTTCCCCAATATATTGTTGTCTAAGCCATTCCCAAAAACATAGTCATTATTTGTGGAGACAGTTGAGGGGGCATTGTTAATAGTGTATAGCTTTTTAAAATTGACCTCATTATTTTTTATTTCATACTGTTTTTTAGGAAGAAAGAGAGAGTGGTTCAAAGTAGAAGATGCCATCAAAGTTCTCCAGTGTCATAAGCCTGTACATGCCGAGTACCTGGAAAAACTAAAGCTGGGTTGTTCTCCAACCAATGGAAATTCCACAGTCCCTTCCCTTCCAGATAGTAACACCCTGTTTGTAACTGCTGCACAGACCTCTGGGCTGCCGTCTAGTGTAAGATAGAGAGAATTGGAAGGACCTCTTCCACCATGTGCAGTCTCGTGGGCAGAGGCTTTATTATCCTTGGCAAACATCTGAATGACGCTTGCAAACTGTCTGAATTTGCCATGCAGGATTTTCAAACAATCTGCATGTTTTTCAGATGCTTTCAAATCTTCTTTAAAAAAAAAAAATAGTGTAAAATATTTTAATAAGCCAAAGCCATGTGGAATTTTTTTTTGGATGCCTTAACTGTGCCCCCAGCCCACCAACCTTATTATTTTGGTTGGCATTTTCACAGCATTTTTTTTTTCAGTTTTTTGTCCATTTGATGTCAGTCTGTGGTTTTTGTCAGATCAGCTTATTTGTGGGTATATTTTTCCCCTAAATTGTTTTCTCTTTCACAGTATTAACATATTCAACAAATCCTTCTGTTGTGGGAATTTACGACAGTAATTCTTGATATTAAAGCAGTCCATCAACCCAAAAACTTGTTTCATAGGATCACAATTTTGATTCATAGATTCCAGATTTGGACTATTTCTATATGGCCCTATTTTCCGGAATTTGTCAGCTCATTTGTGTCAGTTTTCACAACCGGTATTATGTCCCTAACTACCTGATATGGCCAGTTCCCTTAAAACTCAATAGTCCTTTAACACAAAGTTTAACTCTGTAGAGCTGGTGATTGTTAGGCAGGTACAGTAAGCAAAATGCATGTAGTACATAACATCACGAAAACCGTATTCATGGAATTTGAGTTAGCATGCTCCATTGCCGATTCCCTTCATCCATAATCTCTCTTTACACAGAATACATGAGAACCATATTTCCTTCAATGTAAATTGCTTTTAAAAACATATTTCCAGTTTTTTAATTCAGTGACATCTCTTCAGTTAAACTTGCTGGTTACCACCTTAAATGCCAGTCAGTGCTGACTGCATCACAATTGAGTGAAATGGCCTCTTGTTCAGCTGTTACAGACCTAGATTGTTAAGGCACCTTAGAACATCTCATCTTTTACAGCTGGTTAGTAGGTACTATTTATCATATAACTAAATATTGGGGCACTGGAACATACCTGAATTAAGAATTGCTTTGTCTTACACTTGTCTTTATAGTCACTTAAATCCAAGAATCCCATCTAAAACACATAAATACCTTGTCTGAAACACCTATACTTCCCTGACCAAGTCAGAAATGAGGTGGGGGCAAGTGAAAGATGATTCCATATGTAGACATTCGTTAGCTTCTTGTAAATAATTGTAACTGGTGGAATATAAAGTAGAAAATAAGCATAGTTATACATTTGTTCTATAAATTGTTAACCTTTAAAAATATAATTGCTGCTAAAAATAGAGTGCTGTTACACTTAAGGAAAATTGGTGCCACTGTTTTGAAAATGAGATCTTGTGCCATAAATGCAGCTGAACTAAATATAAATATTAGTTCACAAATTAATGCTGTCAAAGGAATGAGTGAAGTAGAAAAACTTTTAACCAATGCTATTTCATTCTAAATTATGTAGTGTGATCAAACATGATCATCCAGAATTTTTATATTTTTCTGTGTACAGAGGTTATGTATTCTGGGTGTTTTTTTAAAAGGAAACATTTTAAATCCCACAGATTGACACTTTGTATCAATCTTCGATGGACTAAGGGTTTTTTCCTCAGTGATCTCTGAAGTTCCTTTAAATTATATACTTAACACAGCAGAGAAACTGGATTGTTTTTGTATATAAGACTGTGTACACCTGAAATGTTGTCAGAAGTACTGGGAGTGGGCGGGGAGGGCTGGGTATCTTGTATATGATATTAGAAGTAATGATGCATGAACTTATTTTATAAACCCTTGGACTATGTATTTGACATGTAAAATATGTACAGTATTAATGTCAGCCATTTCTTAAAAGTGAGCCTATAAATATTGTTGTATAATTTTCTTTGGTCAGAAACATTTGGACTAAGTAGTGCCACTGGGTCGGGTTTTCTTCAGTGCCATTTAGCAAACCACCTGTCTTTACTATGCAACTAGCAAAAATTTGTATAATGCATCAGAATATTTCAGTCGTCACACTTTAAATTTCACATGAAGGGTTCTTCACTATTCTTTTGGAACCCAGCCTAGCAAAATTAGAGGAAAGGCGCTAAGGAGATTTATTTCTGTTAAGAGAAAAAAGCCTACATTTGCAGACTCAACAGTTGAATCTACTATAAATAACAAACACTGTCTACTATCTCAACTCTTAAAAGTTTACAGTGTTGGGACTGTCATTTGTGCTTTCTGTGGGGTAGTTGGATAAAATTGGGCAGCTAAAATTTTCAGTTCCGTGTGGCTCCTAAATTTTAAAAAGTTTGTAAGTTGATTCGCAGACACAAAGTAGCAGCTATCTTGCATGTGTGTTGTTGGGTTTTTGTTTGTTCGTTCGTTCGTTTGTAAACCGGTGAAATTTTCCAACCAGGCACGTGCCATTCAATTTTCTGTTGATCATATAGTTGTATAAAGCAGCAAAACTGAAGGGGGAATGATTGTTGTATACACTTTAAATTGCTTTGCATGGTCTCATTTGAGATAATTGGTGTAAGAATCTTGACTTTTTTTATATTTGGAAACATCAAATAAAAAATGGAAATGAATTTTTTTTTAACATATCTTAACACTGTCCAAGTGAAAACTTGTCTGGCATTCCACAGTAACAACTTTACTGTTTTCCCATGGGTGGCCATATAATTATCTCTTAGTAGTAGTTCATTTATACACTTCCCTTTTATGATCCTTACTAGTGGAACTGAGTTAAAAGGAACAGCTCACCAGTAAGGTGTTGCCATTACTCTCCTAATGTATGTTTTCCATCTTATTGGACACCAGTCATGCCACTGTGGTTGTCTTATTTATTGCTAGTCCCCTTTCCTAATGGGGTTTGTGTTATAATTATTTTAACAATTTTCAAGGGCTCTTGGCTTATTCTGTGAGTATTTTGCTGTAATATGTTGCAGACACTTTCTACACTACCATCACATTATTTTTTTTTAAATATTTATTTTGGTTGCGCTGGGTCTTAGTTGCGGTACTCAGTATCTTCGTTGCCACCTGCAGGATCTTTAGTTGCTGGACGTGGGCTCTAGTTCCCTGACCAGGCATCAAACCCGGGCCCCCTGCATTGGGAGTGTGGAGTCTTAACCACTGGACCACCTGGGAAGTCCCCATATTAATTATTACAGCTCTGTTTTAAAAGGGTGACTGGTGAGGCCATTATATTTACCCAAAATATTATTTACCTAAGATGAGCCTTAGAATCCTCACATAAAAGTTCTACTCAAATCTCATTTGGTTTTTGATTAGGATTGTTAAATTGGAGGAAAAGAGAAAACTTGGCATTTTCTAATGTCTTCATGTTGGAATACAAGAATTCTCTACATGTCTCTTACACAGACTAAACACTAGTTGAGTATTTATTGAAGTATAGTTTGTAATGGATTTGTGACAGCTGGAACGTTGCTGTGTAGCTGATTGTCTCGAAGTTTCCATCCAATACCTTGTTTCATAAATTCTTAATGCAACTCTTTACCATTAGCTGCACAGTAGTCAGCACCTGCTTTATGCCTAGCATTAGAGCTACAGAACAGAACAAGTTTGTACCCTCAAGGAGCTTATATTCTAGTGAAGTAGAGATGAGTGATATTTATTTATACATCAGAAAATGTCTTTCAAGGTGTTAGATCTATTTTTTAAGACATATAGGTACCATCTTCAAAAGCAAAATTTTATATAAAAATGTGATCCCCATGAAATGCTTTATATACATACATTTTATATGGAATTGTAGAACAAAGGTTGAAAAGTGATCTCATCCCTGGTGCTACTTTCTCTCATTTTTAATACCTTCCTGACTAGTGCCATTGGCTAAATTCTAGCAGTAAGATGAGAAGGCTTCTAAGGGCCATCTTGGCATTGCATTATGTCAGAGACCCTAATTTACTCTGAAACTAGCTTTTTTAAAATTTTATTTTTGACTGGGTTGGGTCTTCATTGCCGTGCATGGGCTTTCTCTAGCTGTGGCAGGCAGAAGCTACTCTTCATCGCAGTGCACGGGCTTCTCACTGCGGTGGCTCCTCTTCTGAGCACAGGCTCTAGGCGTGTGGGCTTCAGTAGTTGTGGCACATGCGCTTAGCTGCTGCGCTGCATGTGGGATCTTCCTGGACCGGGGTCGAACCTGTGTCCCCTGAGTTGGCAGGCGGATTCTTAACCACTGCACCACCAGGGAAGTCCCCAGAAGCTAGTCTTAAATTCCTCTACTTTGATGCGATTTCAACTAATTATCCCAAAAGTTACTCTTCCCAATATGTGGAATACTACCCTCTGGACATCCCATTTCCTGGTTCTAATTAAACACCAGTGCCAGACATTATAATAGCACCGTAATTCTTAACTGCTTTTCTCAATTTTTACTCAAATTCATTCCTTAATCAAATTAGTGAAATAAAAAATACTTGGCTATTACTGTGTATCAAGAAATAAAATACCTTTTAATCAAGTTACTACACTAGGAATCTAATCTCCAGGAATGTGGACACAGATGTACCTACCAAGGTAAGGCAACCAAAGTGGTGAGACATGGAAATAAAATGCCCAGGCCCAAAGGGGTAATGGTTAACTAGTAATATATCCATATGATGGAATATTATAGACATAAAAATGGCATTCAGGTTAAGGATGCAGAGTAAACTGGTATGGCCTTTTTGAGAGCAACAGTAGTAGTAACTATCTTTAAATGCATATAGCCCCTTCACCAATTCCACTTCTGGGAATCTAGTCAACAAAAATACTTCAAGTTGCAAAATCAAAATATGGTCAAAGATGTGTATTGCATTATTTATAAAACTGGCATCAATTTAAATGTACAAACTGGGGGTTAAATTATGGTCATCTACTTGATAGACACTATACAGCTACCAAAGAAATGTGCTGCCACAGATGGAGGTCCTTTCAATAATGCTAATTGAAAAAGTACAGCATTACCTGTTAAGGTCACATTTTTTAAAGGAGCCTGTACAGATTTCAGATTTCCTTTAAAAATCCTGTATAGGGACTTCGCTAGCAGTCCAGTGGTTAAGATTCTGCACTTCCACTTCAGGAGGCACGGGTTCGATCCCTGGTTGGGGAACTAAGATCCTGCATGCCGAGAGGCGCAGACAAAAAAATAAAATCCTGTATAGTTTTTAAGTGAACGTTCTGAGAAATTTTCAGTGTGAAAATGTTCAATAATCTCAAATGAAAAAACTGGGTTTTATAAGTGCCCAACCTGTATATAACTTATCAAAATATATATTACTATCAAAGCAGAAAAAGGAAATCTGCACCACAAATCTTTTCCGTTATTGGAGTAACAGTAACGTATCACTTTTTTTTTTTAAAGGGCTTCAAATGCTTGGCTTATTTATTTGTTTTTTTTTTTTGGCTGTGTTGGGTCTTCATTTCTGTGCGAGGGCTTTCTCTAGTTGTGGCAAGCGGCGGCCACTCTTCATCGTGGGGCGCAGGCCCCTCATTATTGCAGCCTCTCTTGTTGTGGAGCACAGGCTCCAGACGCGCAGGCTCAGCAGTTGTGGCTCACGGGCCCAGTTGCTCTGCGGCATGTGGGATCTTCCCAGACCAGGGCTCGAACCCGTGTCCCCTGCATTAGCAGGCAGATTCTCAACCACTGCGCCACCAAGGAAGCCCCGTATCACTTTTTAAAAGGGGGAGGAGAGACATCTCCGTCGGTTCTAACACAAGAGCAGTGGAATAATCAATCACTGCCAAGGAGGTAGGGGTTAATTCAGCCTACAGACCAAATGGAGTCCCCAGCCTGTTTTTTGTATAGTCCACAAACTTGGAATGTTTTTCACATTTCTAGTGGTTGGGAAAAAAATACCTTGTGACGTGAAAATTAAAGTTTTGTTAGAGAAGAGCACAGCATGCCCATTTGTTTAAAATTGTCTATGGATGCTTTCTCACCACACTGGCAGAGTTCAGTAATCGAGACAGACTCATGGCCTGCAGAGCCCAAAATATTTACCGTTTCAGAATGAAAAAACACGGATTACAAGAATTTGGCCCTACTCTTTTGGTTACTCACAGTCCTGATGCTTCCTGCCAAAACATAAGGAAAACAGCACCAAGTTCAAATTTAGTGTAACCAACATATCGTGTCTAACCTGCTTTTGACAGTTCTGAGTAAGTCATCTTGAGTAGTCTACTGTTGAACCTAAGCCAGAATACTTTGTAAACTTGCTAGGTTATAATGAAACAAGAGTTATTGGGATTTACTAATCTAGATCATGAACTATTTCAAAAGGAGTCACATGGTGGGTGAATATGGATCAGGAATATGTAAAGTGGGAATGTGCTAGTTATTCCACATGATAGGAACCTGAGTTATCAAATCTTTCATAATTCCTAAAACTTTTTTTGTCCCATAGGTAAAAATGCTTAGCAGAGCAATGTTAAAGCTCCTTAATGAGCACCATAAAATGAACGTCTACGAGATCATGGGATTTCAGTTGCTCTGCTACGAGACAAGGAAGGTCTAAATATTCAGACAATTACCATATGCTTCTCCAACCAACCAGAAACAACTACATCAAGTCCACAGTGGCTCAGCTTGGTTATCAAGTCTGCATTCATACGCTTTCGAAATGCTACGCCAACTGGCACATACGAAATGAGATCAGCTAAAGGGTAGCAAAGGTGAAATTGCAGGGAGAAGGGAGGACCCAGACTCTTCATGTTGAGTTCCATACTTAACAGGAAAAACTTTAGTCCAACTCCCAGTTTTGCAGCCAATGGGAACTTGTCCAATTTGTAACATAAAGCTGTAGCAAAGCCAACTCTTGGAACAAATCCTCCCAATTTCCAACCTCAATGATAAAAATGGAAATTAACTCAGGGGGTGGGGGATTTGGTTAAGGAAACAAAGTATCACCAGTCTGGATGGTGGAGTACAGATTTTTATTCTTAATATTTCAAGTTATTACAGACAACATATTTTGCTTTTGTGATCAAGTCATTTAAAAATAAACCCCTGATATTTCTTAAACTAAGCAGCATGCTAAATAGCTAAATGAAATGTTGCCCCCAGCCCCAAAATACATTATTCCAATGAAATATTTTTTTTAAATAGACTGTTGAATTAGCTGCCCTATAATCACGGCATTTTTTTTTTTTTTGCCACCTTTTGTAGGTAAGGCTGTATTTTTAAACCTTTGCTACTGCAACTAACAAAAAGTTGATGTGGCTAGAGTAAGTAGCCAACAGATTCCTGAACCATCAAATAGAAAAATAAAGCCGATTCCTATCATTCCCATGATACCATTTAGTTCCATTTAGCTAAAATTGTGTTTATGTCTTAAAGGATACCAGATTTCCCCGCCACACTCTCCTTTAATAGTGCTAAACCATAGCACCTATGGCTGCTGTGTATTGATTTATTTTTAAATGCTCTGAAACTTTATTAAAAGTGTGTTCTTGGTGTAGAACAGAGTTTAAGTTCTACATAATTTCAAATCTGAGATCTCATTAGACAGCCTCTGAGAGGACCAAGACTAACTAGTGTGGAAGCAAATCACAGCAAAGGAGACAACAAAATTTAAAAATCACATGAAAAACGAAGCTCCTATTAATACCTCAGGATTTCAGAAAAGCTTCTGAATGGGCAGAGTTGACTTTCAAGAAGCACTTATCAATATATTCAGATTCTTTTCCTCTCGCAGGGCTTTGCACATGCTGTTCCCCAGCCTGGAGGTGTTGAATCCAGAAGAGTGGCCCCTCCCAAGTGCTTACTTCCCTTCTCCATCAGAGTGGAAACTGCTCTTTGTCCATGCCCCCCTACCCCATTAGATTAGAAGGTCCACAAAGGAACGTCCCATGCCAGTCTCATACACCTAATCATCCCCAACAAGTAGTACAGTGTTGGGCACATATTAGGCACTCTTACTTGACGAATAACCGTGTCCATAAGCTTAGTAGTTACAAAGTCAAAGACTTACGAGCAAGAAGAACTACATAAAGGAGCAGGTGGGCTGGGAGAGGACTCTAACAAGCTGGAGAGTCACTGAATTAAGAGAAGAATGACAAGCTCTTCTTAGGATGGCTGTTACTCAGCTCCTCCCAGAAGGTACCCTACATAAGCCAGGTCATGTCTGCTGCTGCCAGAACTTCAGATTATTCAAGTTACCAGAATTCTGGATTTTCATGTGAGTCTCCTGATTTTTTTAAACGTTGGCACTGAATTCAAAATGTTTTAACCAACCACACTGTGTGGGCCAAGGAAAATAGGCCCCAAAGCCAGATGTAGCTCTCAGTTTTCGAACTCTTATCTTAGACTCTTCCAGAGCCCCTTAAATCCTAAGAAAGCTCAACACACAGGTTCTTGTTTCATCTCACTGGTTGAGAAAGGAAGTATTACCAAAACAATGGGGACTCTTATCAAAATTACAAAGGAAAAAACCAGGATGCCATGAAATTAGGAATTCATGTATTTGAAATAAAAACAGTGAATTATTTCATTTCTGTATTTCTATAACTCAAAAACTCAGAGGCCTATTTTAGATACATTTTGTAGAGCAACAGATTTAAATCTGGAATTTTATAACTTGTAAATCACTATGTAATACTAGCTATCATCATGAGTAGTGCCATCTGCAATAAATAAAGCTGATCGCTATTTAACTGCTTGAAGTGTTCACTCATTTTGGCCCCAGAATGAGATTCAGTTTCCTTAGTGGCAAGACAACTTCTAAACAGCTCAAGAATTGTTATAAATGACAACTGCTGTTAAGTCTTTAAATTTACAATATTAGGGTTATGAACAATTTTATTCTGAGTTAAACTAGCATTTGTTTCCAAGCAATGCATTTATTTGGAAGGATATCAGTTACCAGTCATCAAAAACTTTTGTATGTTGAAAATGTAATTTTAATAGATAATTCTTCATCTTACATAGGAGCACAATAAAATACACCACATTCTGAAAAAACTCCAGAAGTTACGAGAATAAGAGGCGGGGAAATTCAGATGGGCTACAATATCCATTACCTTAAACTGCAAGAGACAAAGGTTCCAACCCACAGGTTAACATTTACATACTTATGACTGACTACATTTATGTCTTAAAAATAACAAGAATCAGGAATTAGATATGGAAGGGTGGGAAAGAACAGTTTTGTGGGGGAGGAACTCTGTCAATGCAGAAAAAAGAGTTGATTATCAAATTAAAGAATAAAAGGAGCTCCCGTAGCAAATATTAGAGGGATGACAGTAAGAATCATTAATTGAGGATATGATGCCCTCTAAGGGAGAAACCTTTCTGATGACACTTATGCAAGCTGGCTGCTTGAGATTTGCTCAGCAGGTCTGTAAGAAAGACTCATAAATGGCCTGAGCAAACCCCAAGTGATTATCAGATTGGTGTTTCCTAATAACACACACCAGTGGTCACACATGAAGTTCTGAGACAAGAACTAAGAGCAAAGTCATAATGCAAATGCCAGACACAAATGTGGCACGTGTGAAAGTCCCACATAAAGCCAGTCACGAGTGTGGCTGTGCTGTGACTCTCTCTCCTCTACAGTAATTTTCAAACATTGTGGCAAGACACCAATGATCATCTAACTAATCAGACAACACAAACACATTTATTTCAAATTTCTAGGAGGTAAAAAATGTCACATACTGATGCTTTAGGCATGCTCAGGGCCAGCTTATAAATACTCCATTCAGTGATATATCTTAACACAAATTTTGCATTAGTGAAAAGAAACTGGCAAAATCCTCCTCTCGCCATTCAATTTGTCAGACGTTGAAGACCAAAAGAGAATGTTCCATCAGTTTTAATTTTTAAATACGATTGTCACATTGGGAAAAATGAAATAAACACAGTAAAATAAACTGTACAAAGGCAAAGTAGAATAACAAAAAATATTTTACTAAAACATAAGATTTACAGAAGTTTCCAGACAAGCCATACAAAATGGTCACAAGCTTTTTCTTGAAGGGAGGATTCTACACTTGACAGCAAAGTCACAATGTTATTAGTGAGGGCTGTGATGTTTGTTTAATGTTCCCATTTTGGTTCAAACAATCAAGCTTGTCCATCTACAGTGTCTAAATAAAGTTAGACTTGGCTAGAGAGCATATTCTAAAGAACTGGTTAGCTGCTTTTAACCAATGCAATCAGATCACCATAAAAAGGGGGAAAGGAGCCCATAAAATTAAAATAAAACTACCTTCCCCCCACCACCAAAAAAATAATAATAATAAAGAAAACCACCCACACCCCTGCAGCTAACCCTGACAACTACCTTCATTCACAGTGCTTTATACTCAAACCATGATGGGGAAATGAATAAAAGCAGAGAAAGGCCACTGCTTTTAAACATTTTGCAACAATCCAGATGACACTTCTAGCCTCTGCTCATGCTTTACAACAGTGAATCAGGACAAGACATAGATTTGCTAATGTGCATTTAATCACCAAAGGACTGAAGATGTCTGGGCTTTTATTCTGTAATGTTTCTAAGACTGTGTCCATTAAATGCAAACAAAAAAGGAAGAAGTCTTGGCAGAACAAGAGAAGTGATGCACACTTGATGATCGGATCGATTTAAATATTATTCATGGCATATAGCCTAGTCCATGCTCTAGCTGCAGACAAAAACAAACATGCAATTATTACTTTACTTACTTCAATATGTTCCTTTCCAAACTCTATAAAAAGTAAACAAACAGTATTAAGTTAATTATGGAAACAGCATGCTGTAATCCCTTAAATTCATGCCATTTTCTATAATCTGGATCAGGGCAGAAAGCTTGTCTATGTGTCTAATTACCAAAACACTACAATAGAATTTTAAAGTTCTACAAAATTCAACAGGATGAAAAGAGCTGTCTTCTTTTGTCTCCTTCATTTCTAGACATATAATCCTACTCATTAATTATGTTAAAATCTGTAGCAAGAAGCTTACTGATTTCAAACTCCCTAACTAAAAACTGACACATAGTTTAGTTTAATCAAACAGATTGCAAAAACAGCTCAAAGAAGCTTAAAGGTCTTCCATTATCTTTAAGTATTGCTAGATGAATGGCAGGCACTCAGGTATTTGTTAAATCATGTGTAGTTATGCAAGAGTCCAAGATCTCCCAATTACAGTTCCTCTTTAAATTTGGGAGTCATGTAGCAGGCTATAAGATGGCGTTTGAACATCTTTTGTTAAGAGGTTATTTACATACTATAAGAAAGATCTGATTTTTTTCCTTTTAATGTATTTTTTCTTTTTCTTGTTAAGACTCTAAATGATGTTTTTAAGACGGTGGTACAGGGGAATTCCCTGGCGGTCTAGTGGTTAGGACTCGGTGCTCTCACTGCCCAGGAGATCTTAGGCCCAGGAACTAAGATCTGGCAAGCTGAGCGCAGTGCAGCCCCCGCCCAACCCCCCCCCCAAAAAAGGTACAGGTTGTTTTTTAAAGTGGAAGTGGTGTGAAGGAGAATGAATATTAAATACCTGTTTCTATGGCTTGGGCTTCGTTGGTCTTCCACTGCTCCGCTACATCATTTGCTAATGGATCATCTGGATTGGGAGCACTTAACAAAGCCTGGATCGATAGCAGAACTGTGCGGATCTGCAGTGCTGGGGACCACTTATCTATGAAGGTAACAGGCCCAGAATGACCAAGCATGAAAAAAACAGCCACAGAACTGCTGCACTTCCCTCCTACAGAGTTCTGTGGTCTTTATATTATATAAGGTAAAATTACAATATTCAGATTCTCAAAAGGGAATGCTTAAGAGAAAAAGGTGAAATCTTAATAGCATATAATGATAAAGATAACACTTACCTTTCAAAATATCTAAACATATTCTTCCCAACTTGTCTACATTAGGATGATAAATTTTGGTCATGAAACGTACTTTAGGGGCTGCCATTGGGTATTCTTCCGGAAGGAATAGTTCAAGTTTAAAAGTCCCTCCCTCAAAGGGGGAATCCTGAGGGCCAGCAATGACCACATGAAAATAACGGGCGTTGCTCTCATCTGGTTCTGCTTTAATGCCGGGAACTGGCTCTGCCAGCAAACGCTGGGTTTCCTACAACAGAAAAACATAACACATTTGTGAAACAAATATCATTCTGCTAAACACCAAAATAAAAGAAAATTTATCTCTTGGAATTGGACATAAAAGAACCTCTCCAATCTCCTAGTTTTTATTTAGCTTAATAAAATGCAAAGTTCAAAGGAAAAAACATAATCACAATCAGCTGAAAGCAACTGCAAGCAAATACTGATGACATCATATACAATTCCAGCTACAAATGTCTACAAATACGTTGAGAATAAAATTAGACTAATGAAACTGATCTTATACTCAAGGAAAAGAGAAGAAAAAAAAAAACACTAGAATTACTACATAGGTAAAGTAACTTGCTCTGTTTAAACTTTACCAAAACCAAGCTGTTTAAAAAGTAAAATTACTTTTTAAAGCCATTGAAAAATCTCCCCTCTGAAAAATATAATGGAACAAAATAAGTACAAGTGCCTAGGCATTTAAACAGGGCTAGAGAAATATACACAACCACGCTGATTAGTCTCTAAAATTGACAACGACTCAAATGGACCCTTCTTGCTCCCTCAGCAATCATATCATTAGTTCTCTTTTCCATCTTTCTCCCTCTCTCCTAAATAACTGTAATATCCTTCCTCCTCTCTGTTCAAACCTCCAATATCTCCATCCACATCCTCACTTTTGGCTGGTAACTCTGCTTTGTATTTCATGAGAAAATAGAAACCTCCTTAAGTTCCCACTGTAGCATTTGTATACCAAACCGCATGTGTGTGCCCATGTGCTCTGCACCTTTTCTCCTGTTACTAAGGATGAAATGGCTGTCACTGGCTAAAACCAACCTCTCCACTAGATCTTATCTCCTTCTCACCTACTCAAGGACATTGCTCTAGCATCGCCTTCCTCTCTTGAATCATCAGTTTCCCCTCTTTATTGGATCTTTCCCCAAACTATACAAACTTACTGTAATTTCTCGCCCAAAAAAGGAGAAAATGACCTTGACCTGACTCTCCCCCACCAGCTACTGCCCCATTGCTTTGCTCCTCTTTGAAAGTTATCTATACTTGCATGTCTCCAATTTCTCTCCTCCCCTCCTATCTTGAACACAACTCTCCAATCAGGCTCTAGCCACCAACCTGCTTGTTGAGGTCATCAATGATTCCCACATGGTAAAATCAAATGGCTAAAGCTTAATCTGCATCTTAATTGACTTAAACACAATATCTTACCCAGCTGGTCTGCCCTCTCCTTGGTCTGCAAGGCTTCATCCAGCTTCCTGCAGCTGGCTCTCTTCCTACTTGTACACTCTCCTGGCTCTCTTCCTACTTGTATGGCAGCAGCTCCTTGCAGTTTCTTCCCACCTCCCCAATACTCCAATATTAACGTGAGCCAGGGCTCTGTCCTAGGTCTTCTACTCTGCCTACACACTTCCAGAGTGATCTCATCCAGTCCAATGAATTTAAATACTCAATCCACTCCATATATGCTGAAGCCCCAAAAGCATATCCTGCACATATATCTCCCTGAATCATGCCTCTTCTATCCATAACTGTCTGCTCAACAGCTGCTCTTAAATGTCTAATACGCATCCCAAATGTAGCATGACCTTTCCCCACCCTCAACCTGCTCCTCCTCAAAGCCTTCCTCGAGTCAGTTAACCAGAAATCCATCCTTCCAACTGATCCACCTTTTCCTTCATACCCCACCCATCTAACCTGATAAGCAAATTTTGTTGGCTTGAACTTCGAAATCTACCCGGAATTGGACAGAAGTCTCATCACTCCACTGCTACACTCCTGATCCAAGCCACCATCAGCTCTCACCTGACAGACTTCAACAGCCAACTAACTTGTTCTACCTGCTTCTGACCCTCAACCCCCATCTGTATTCCACAGAACTTTTAAAAATCAAAGTCCTTATAATGCCCCCCAAAAGAAGCTTTACGTGATCCCCTCATTCCACCTATCTCTTAGCCATCTTCAGCTATGCTTCTGCCACCCTATCCCCCCATCTCATCTGCTTTGTTCCAGCCAGACTAGCTTCTATGTAGTTCTTCAACCTGCGAGGCATACTCCTCCCTCAGGTACTTTGTGCTCACTTTTCTTCCCCCAACTTTCTATAGAGCTCACCCACCCAGTTCCCAAGATCTCCATTCAAATGTGTTTTCTCTCAGTGAAGCCTCCATAATCGAATCTGCAAACCCCACTCCACCCTATCCCACACCCTCCCCCTCTATCCCTGCTCCCCCTGCCCCACCAACTGTATCTCCAGGGCCTCCGAACATATTACATCTCACTTGTTTTGTTTGGAATGTAAGTAACACAGAAGGGGAGATTTGTGTTTATTTACTGCTATATCCTCAGCATTTGGAACAGTGCGTGGCACCACAGATGTTCAGTAAATATCTTACTGATTTATGAATCTATCTAATGTTACAAAGAATGAGGAATAAACAATCAGAAATTTCATCTTTAACATTAATGTTATTCAAAGCAGGATGAGCACATCACAAGAAGAAAAAGAATCCACTCAGGGGCTTCCCTGGCGGCGCAGTGGTTGAGAGTCCACCTCCCGATGCAGGGGACACGGGTTCGTGCCCCGGTCCGGGAAGATCCCACATGCCGCAGAGCGGCTGGGCCTGTGAGCCATGGCTGCTGAGCCTGCGCATCCGGAGTCTGTGCTCCGCAATGGGAGAGGCCACAACAGTGGGAGGCCCGCATATGGCAAAAAAAAAAAAAAAAAAAATCCACTCAGGTGTGGTAAGAAATAATCTAATTTATATTTATAAATTATTTAGCCAGAAAAATGTTAATATTCAATATAAAAACTGACAATAATAGTACATGTAGTTTTATATATTAGTAATATATTTTCAACACTTTGAATACGTATGTGTAGTCAAAAACATTTAGAACACTGCAGTATCTAAACATTTAGGTATGAAAATCAATGAATGAGAATACTGTATTCACACTGCCTTCATTTAAGAAAAATTATACACCTTACACTACTTCACTCTACAGCCTGCAGTGCATATACTAAAAAAAGATTTCTCTGTCAGCACGGTTATATATTGAAATAGTCACAAGATGCAGATACAAAATCAAATCCTTTCCCAAAATGTGTTAAACTCATTTAAAGTAATGCTTTTAATACTTTAATTCAAGACTAGTTTGTTTTGTTTTGTTTTAATCATGGCAATGCAAGGGCAAATCAAAAACTGAAACGATATACACTACTTTCAGCAAAATATTCTTTAGATTCAAACAAAGTAAAACACTTATTGGAGCATTAAAAATCTCAAGAGGCAATAAAGAAGCCTCCCATCTTGGGAAGTCCTCCAACATGTAACTAGAACAAAAGAGAAAAAGTAAAGATACCAGGATGAACAGCAGGCGTGAAGGTATGAGAAAAGAAGTGGATGGTAAAATTCCTTGAATTTTGACTCCTCACCTCCATCCTCCTTTGGTTTTACCCCAGGTCTTCATATTTTTAGCCATAGAGAGAGACTGGGGGAAAAAAAGAGAAAGCTGGGGTCCAAGAGCCCCAAAACACCATTCCCTGGTTAAACGAAATAGTAGCTCTATTCAAAGCTATAAAAAGCTTCCAGAAGGGCCTCTAAGATCACATCCCAAAATAGCTTCAAAATCACTCTCTGTAGACATTGTCAGAGGCAGAGAGCATTCTCCTCATCTTCAGTTCACCCTCAAAATCAGACAGTCTTTCTAAAGAATGTACATATTAAACATATCATGTGGCCTGATCAAGTATCAGATTTAATCAGAACACATTCTAGAATAAGCTCTTGGGTATCGAAAACTTTTTGAAATAGTTTTTATATGCTCTCAAGTCCTAACGGATTTTGATATAATGAACAGATGCGTAATTATTTGACTACACAGCACTGATTTCCCAAACCCACAGCATAAATTACAGGAGGAAAAAAAGAATAAAATCCAAACCAAATGGAACAATTCTCTCCCACAGAAGTTGTCGATTTTTCCCTAAAAAGGCAAAAACTGGGTAGGAAATAAAATCCTTCCTGCTACTACTCTCACACATGGTTATAACTGTGAAACACGTTCTAGTTTTATCCTATCCTTTGGCAGAAAGACAGTGAAGTATTCTTCAAGTCTAGAAATAATGGGTTCAAATTACTAGTGCATTGCTTAACTACAGTTTTGAGCACGTAATTTACATTGCTCTGAGCCTCAGCTTCCTCATCTATATAGTTAACATTACCTCTCATGCAGAGGTGCTATGAAGAGCAAATGAGATAACACTGTAAAAGGACTTGGCAAATGAAGTCACATAAGAAGGCCACAGTCACATTATAACCAACTCAAAAAGAATCTAGGGTAAGAACAAAGCACAGTAACAAGTCTCAAGATTTATTAAATAACAGTGTTTGTTTTTAAAGAAAACAATAACCTGTAGTTGCATTTTGTGATCCTATTTGTTTAAAAGCAATCCTGGGACTGAATCCCAGGTAGAACTTAGGTTAGGCCATGCAGAATAGAAAGTAATGTAGACTAGTTTAGAAAATTGGTTACAAAAAGTAGAAAAGGAAGTACATAAAAGGAGAATATGAATTTAAGTGGCAACAAGATTAGGTCACAAGGAAACTATGTCATCTTACAGAATGCATATAGCAGTTCAAGCTACAAATACTTTAAAGGATTTAAATAACATCAAATTGATCTGATTATCAACAGATCTATTGGGACTCAAAGAGCAAATCCCAGAATAACACCACAGTAATGACAACACTTGACATTCAATCAACTAAACTCCATTAACTAGGACTTTTCCTGTTTTTAGGTTCAGTAATAATTTGTGTGCACTATGAAACAATGTAAGGTCTTACAAATTTTAAGGCAATGAATTATGTACAGTAAAATTTTAGATAATAAACCACTCTTAGAAAAAGAGTGGTAAGTTTCATGTAGGAAAAGCTGTCCCACTTATTAACTGTATATACCCCCAACACATTATATGTACAGCAATTAGAGTTTTCCCCATTTAGAATATTCTCTGAAACACAAAACTACAATTGTGGATCTTTTAGCTCATCTCGCCTGAGATCTGACTATACTCAATAACTCTATCAGGGACACCCCTGGTGGCGCAGTGGTTAAGGATCTGCGTGCCAATGCAGGGGACACGGGTTCGATAACTGGTCCAGGAGGGTCCTACATGCCGTGGAGCAACTAAGCCCATGCGCCACAACTACTGAGACTGTGCTCTAGAGTCCTCGAGCCACAACTAACAGCCCACGTGCCGCAACCACTGAAGCCCATGCACCTAGAGCCCGTGCTCCGCAACAAGAGAAGCCACAACAACGAGAAGCCCATGCACGGCAACCAAGGGTAGCCCCCGCTCGCCGCAACTAGGGAAAGCCCACGCACAGCAGAGAAGACCCAACTCAGCCAAAAATAAATAAATTTAAAAAAAAAAAAAGAGTTCGCATGCTGCAACTAAAGATCCTGCACACAGCAACGAAGATCCCACGTGCTGCAACTGAGACCCAGTGCAGCCAAATAAATAATAAAATAAATAAATAAATTTTTAAAAAGTAATGTGGTAAAAAGAAAAAGGTAAAATTAATTTTAATATTTTATTTAACCCAATATATTCAAAATAGCATTTCAACACGTAACCAATATAAAAATTATTGATGTATTTTATGATCTTTTTTCATATTGAGTCTTCAAAATCCAGTGTGTAATTTATACTTAGGGCACATATCAATTTGAACTAGACACTTTTCAACTGCAATCTCCACATGGGACTGGTAGCTACCATATAGGACAGTGAAACACAAGACAATCCTGTTATGTGATGATTTTACTTACAGGTCATTAAGAATAATTTAACTTACTTCATATAGTGAGTAAAATTTGGTAGAGAAATTTTAAAGCATCACTATATTCCCCTCAAAAAATTCTTTATGAAAAGTAACGTCAGGGAATTCCTTGGCAGTCCAGTGGTTAGGACTCGGGGCTTTTCACTGCCAAGGGTGCAGGTTTGATCCCTGGTCGGCGAACTAAGATCCTGTAAGCCTCACAGCACGGCCAAAAAAAAAAAAAGTAATGTCAGACATCTGAATCACTAATGGCGAGAATGTGTATTACTGTTTTTACAGTCACAAGATTGTGTTTGAAAATGATTTGTAGCAATTAAAAAAAAAACACTGCATGGAGAAAAATTAATTCAAACAAGGCAAGTTCACGATGAAATAAGGGTTAATCGGTGAGAAATAATTTTAATGGTTCACACTACCCCCTAGTGGACATAAGACATCATCTACTTATATCAACCCCTTTTCCTTGTAAAATGAAAAATCTGACAATCATATAAGTTAATTATTTTACCCTAATTCACTGTTTTTTAAAATGCTTATCCTAAAGTTAGATGAGAATAATGATTCTAAAGGCACACCCTCCTCCTCCTTTTTCTCCCTCTACTCCCACACACTTAAACCTCATAATTTCTTAGGTGGTACACTCAGAGACGGAAAAATGGAGGTAACTGTTTCAAAGGCGCTGGATACCAAGACATCACTCTGTTGAAAAGCTTTATTTCCAGTCAGACTGATAAGTAACAGTTAGGAAAGTACTCCTGTGTTCCACTTGGAGTAACATCCAATAGATAGGGTGGGATGACTTGGGCAAGAAATCTCTCCATTCTAATTTTTCTCCTCAACCCAAGACCAGATCAATACTTCTGTTAAGTTCAGTGAAAAGGAATGGAGACTTAGGAGCCAGAGAAGAACTTTTCAAAGGCTAAGTATATCCAACCAACTTACTTCTCAGGTCTGAATTTGTCTGGAAGCATCTCCCTATACTTCCAGTTTCCTGCACATTAATACCTCCACTCCTCTTACCATAACTAGCACAATAACTTGGTTTACTTGTCAGACCCTACACTATTGAAACATGGGAACTCCAGCTAGCAAATGGTGGTGGTTAAGTGCTAAATAAAGGCTTCTTCCAGGAGTAAATGCATGCACACTCAGGTCCCATACAGCTGACGAGAAGGATTACTCTACCTGCTGTCAGTTAGTAACTTCTACCCCAGGAACGGCACATACAATTATTCCAATCAGTGACAATGGACAAAAATCTGAAAATCCTACTAACAAACTGTGCATCCAACAAGGAAAACTATTAGGCTGAATTCCTTGTCTTCCTTGTCTACTACCCCCCCAATTCTTTTGCCCCCTAAACGCATCAGGTTATGTTGCAGTCTGTTTCTTTTCCTCCCGCATCACTAGCCTGTAAATTCCATAAGGTCAGGGACTCTATGCAATTATCAAGCAATGTTCCCAGATCAGCAGAGAATCTATAAAAGCTCAAGTAATAAAAAAAAAACTAGGTCAAATACCAATTTAAGTGCTTTAAATGTATTACTAACTCATTTAATCCTCAGACCCATTTTACAAATGAGGAAAATGAGGAACTAAGAGTGACCACTTAACAGTATAACCAAAGCTAGCAAGTGACAGAGCCAGGTTTGAAATCCAGGCTATTGGGCTCTACTCACTGTAGCTTCAGAGCCCGTTTTCTTAATCTCAATGGTAAAGAGAAAGACAATTAATACAAACAGTAAATATCAAATGTTTGGTAGGACAATAAATAACACAGAAGTTAAGGAAGGGCTTCATAATCATGAGGAAGTACTTCATGAAAAAGGTAAATTAAGCCATGTCACTTATTTTTTTCTTTTGGGATTGTCAACTGAAGAAGTATATAGTCTTACTAAGATAAATAGGGTAGGGGAAAAAATCTGCTATATTTGATTTTAAAATTGGTATAGACCAATTTTTGCATTCTTTTTTAAATTTTAATAATGGTTATTTTTTATTTGTTTGTTTGTTTATTTTTGGTTGCGCTGGGTCTTCATTGCTGCGCGTGGGCTTGCGACCCTAACTATCTGCTATGTGGTAAGCCATTCTGTCTCTGATATTACAAAAACCATTATGCTCTGAAATGTTCTGTGACTTTGAAATATGAACTTACTAACAAATGTATTAATTCCTTATTTTGCTCATGGTATTGCGGCATCAACTAACTCTAAGTAAGAGTAAAACAGAGTCCCTTGCCCCCTCCCACCCCAGGAATTTATTTCAATGTGAGTATAAATATACACAAAAGTCAGAGTTTTTTTAAACATCTTTGTTGGAGTATAATTGATTTACAATGTTGTGTTAGTTTCTGCTGTATAACAAAGTGAGTCAGCTATACGTATACATATGTCCCCATATCTCCTCCCTCTTGCATCTCCCTCCCAACCCTCCCTATCCCACCCCTCTAGGTGCTCACAAAGCACCTAGCTAATCTCCCCGTGCTATGCAGCTGCTTCCCACTAGCTATCTATTTTACATTTGGTAGTGTATATATGTCAATGCTACTCTCTCACTTCGTCCCAGCTTACCCTTCCCCCTCCCAAAAGTCAGTTTTTGGAAGATGCATTTTAGAATGGGTATCTCAAGGTCTTAGAGTAGGTACAGGTGTGAGTTAGGGACACTACATGAACAACAGGACTAGACTGGGGGCATATTTTTTCTTGGCTATTTCTAAAGACACTTTAAAAGTTTTCTGGAAAGACAGAAACTTTACATCTCCATCTTTTTTTCCCTGTTTTTTTGAAAGATTTCTAAATATTGGCATCACAGTTAAAGAGAGTATCAACTACTCCTTCATATAGCACTCATGAAATTCTTGGTGGTAAAAATGTCCTTTGAATACACAGCACTGTAATTAGTAGACTGATAGAAGTTATGTTTCCCCATTTCTCTTGGTTTCTTATTTGATGATGCCATAACACTTCATGGCTTGAAATGACTTTAGCACCAGCTCAAAAAATAAGTCTTTAGTGATTTGAATACTTTAACTGCCCATCTTAATGAATTCTGTGTCTTAGGAATGATATTTTAGACCTCTGAATGAAGAGAGGACCTAATAACTTAGTAACACTTCATCAGTGGGATTGCTATTGTGCCAAGGTACTTAAGGCACTGTTAATAAACCCATTAAAAAAAAAAACTTGCATATTTAAGATTCTGGTAGGGAGGGTGTAACTTAACAGGTGGGGGAGGGAAAGTCTTCTGAATTCATCCTGAATGGAAACAGGGAAAAATTTTAAATGCCTGTTCCTGTATGGTGAACAATAATTATGAGTGATACATTAGCAAAAACCAGTGAACACGTACTTTTTAAAAAATTCATCTTAAGTTAGAAATGATCTAGATTGTGGGTTTCTTTCTTTCTCAAAGTTTTAACTCATTGTTTGAAGTCGATAATTCATTTTAAGGCCCTTATGTGTGAGTTTAGACAGTTGTCTGTAAATCTATCCACTATTAAGCGACGGTAAAAATTCCCCATTTGTTCATACCTTTCGCTCCTCTTCCTTAGTGCAATGTTCAGGTTGGGAGCTTAAGAAGAATGCGAGGGACTTCCCTGGTGGCGCAGTGGTTAAGAATCGCCTGCCAATGCAGGGGACACGCGTTTGAGCCCTGGTCTGGGAAGATCCACACGCCGCGGAGCAACTAAGCCCGTGCGCCACAACTACTGAGCCTGCGCTCTAGAGCCCGTGAGCCACAACTACTGAGCCCGCACACCAAGAGCCCATGCTCCGCAACAAGAGAAACCACCAAAATGAGAAGCCTGCACACTGCAATGAAGAGAAGTGCCCACTCACCGCTACTAGAGAAAGCCGGCACGCAGCAATGGAGACCCAATGCAACCAAAAATAAATAAATAAATAAATATTTTAAAAACATAACCACAATATAATTTTTAAAAATAAGAATGCGAAAATTTGAAGTAACTGTTGTAGAAAATAGAAAAACTTATCTATGGTCACACAGAAGGACTGCCTGGCAGCAGAAGGCAAAATGAGGTTCGTAGTAGACATTCATCATTGCTTTTGGCTACCTAACAGCTAGAACACCCTTTTTTGGGAAGCACACTCCCTAACCTTCATGGATCCTCACCTCCCTCAACAGAAGCTTTAGTCTTATTTCCTAATTCTCTTGCAACCTAGCATGTGAGACCTAGGCTCATTCAAAAACCTGTGCATCAGAAGCTAAGAAATAAGGATCCATTCTGGAGGGCACAGCAGTAGTTACCTCTAGACAACCAAGTACAGCCTCCTGTACTTGGCATCAGCAATCACACTGTAGTGTGTGTTGCATGCGATGCCCACAGTGAAGTCCGTGATGTGAGTCCGAGCCTTGTTCCTGACTGCCTCTCTCTTTGGCACTCCTAAAGACTGTGTTAGGTATCTCATAACTCAATAAATACTACTGCGGATTAAAATAGCCAAAGTTGGCTTCCATTGTTTGCTGAAAACAAAGTCTAAGTTAGAAAAGAAAGTGAAGGAAAGGTTAAGAGCTCATAGACTGGGGACTTTCCTGGTGGCGCAGTGGTTAAGAATCCGCCTGCCAATGCAGGGGACACAAGTCCGATCCCTGGTCCAGGAAGATCCCACATGCCGCGAAGCAACTAAGCCCAAGCGCCCAACTACTGAGCCTGCGCTCTAGAGCCCGCCAGCCACAACTATTGAGCCTGCGTACTGCAACTACTGAAGCCTGCGTGCCTAGAGCCCATGCTCCACAAGACAAGCCACCGCAATGGGAAACCCGTGCACCACAATGAAGAGTAGCCCCCGCTCGCTGAAACTAGAGAAAGCCTGCGCACGCAACAAAGACCCAACACAGCCAAAACTAAAAATAAAATAATTAATTTAAAAAAAAAAAGAGCTAATAGACTGCGGGTAAAATGAAGAGGTTAAGAAGCAGCTATCTCTTTGGAATTAAATGGGGTCAAAGGAGGAGAGCAGTGAAGCTGGCTAACTTCTTTATCAAAGAACTTCTACGGGCTTCCCTGGTGGCACAGGGGTTGAGAGTCCGCCTGCCGATGCAGGGGACACGGGTTCGTGCCCCGGTCCGGGAAGATCCCACATGCCGCGGAGCGTCTAGTCCTGTGAGCCATGGCCGCTGAGCCTGCGAGCCTTTAAAGAGGGAGCTAATTTACATTAGAGAGCTAACTTCAACTAGGCATCCTCGTGTACCTACTAGGGAAAAAACTTTAGAGCTAGGAATCTGAACTTAATCCCAGTTCTAATTGTGCTAAATTGTTATAATAACCTTACAAACTCTTTTACCTCCCCAATCTACTAAAATTTAGTCCCTTGAACGTTTCAAAGGTTCTCTCTAGCACCAAATTTGGCTAAACATTTTATCATTGGAATGCGTTAAATCTTACTGCTATATGCTTCCTTCTACTGGACGGTCCCTTTTTGTAATATGCTTTAACCTTGTAATTACTGTTCAATACTCAGTATTTATTTCATCTTCCCTGTTGAGGGAAGGGATATAAATGAATATACTGTATCCCCAGTATCTATGACAATGCTTAATACCTAAATAAGGAAGAAATCTGTTGCGAATGATACCTGCTTTTTCCCCCAAGTTTATTTCACCTGCTCATTAAAGAAAAATACATATGAAATCAACTTAAAATCGCTCTACTCCTAATAACCAAAATCCGGTTAATATTCCAGTATATTTGTATTTGTTCTGACAAAGACAAAATGCTTAAAAACAGTTTAATGTGTTTACAATTTTTCACTTATTATGTCCCTGCACAGTGCTTTCCTGGTTGCTTTATAGATAAACAATATTCTCTGCAAACCATATGACATAAACAGGCATTTTTCCTGGCCTACCAGCTAGTGGCTACAGTTCTACAACTACTATATATTATTTATTCAATCCTTTTCCTTGATTACTAGTTATTTCAGGTTTCAAATGTGGCAATCACAGCAAAATTTAAGTGCTAAATGCCTAAGGACTCTACTAATAGCAAAGGCCTCTGTTGATATTAACAGACAAGAAGACAGATGGAAGCTCAGCAGTCAAAATTTTCAGTGAGGCAAACAAAAACAAGTTACAGTTCGTCCAGATTTGAATTCTCAATCCATCTGTGTCACTGACATAATTTTGTCCAAAATACAAACCACCAGAAAGGAAAAATTAAGTTTTTTTCACACTCTGCATGCAACTGTGTGATAAATTAGGAAGCAATCCGATATTAGGGTCTGTCTCCCCCAAATAAGCATCCTTTAACAAGTCTGCCACACTGTACAGCTCCAAGAGAGGACCATTCACATCACAGTCTGCACGAATGACACCCCTTGAAGTTGTGCAGCGCAAAATCCTAAATACTCTGGATTAAAAATAAAACTTCAGTTTAGCATCTGTAAAAATAAAGTTTAGTATTGTCTAACACATGGAAAATTGACTACATATATGATAATTCTAATAAAATCAAAATATATTATTTACCCCAAACATCCCATTTCCCTACCCACTGTTGACAAATGGGTGTTCACTATGCTTTGAAAATCTATGCCCCATGGAACTTCCCTGATGGCACAGTGGTTAAGAATCCGCCTGCCATTGCAGGGGACACGGGTTTGATCCCTGGTCCAGGAGGATCCCACATGCCGCAGAGCAACTAAGCCCATGCACCACAACTACTGAGTCTGTGCTCTAGAGCCCGCGAGCTACAACTACTGAGCCCATACACCAAAACTACTGAGCCCGTGCGCCGCAACTACTGAAGCCCGTGCGCTCTAGGGCCTGCATGCCGCAACTACTGAACCCACGTGCTGCGACTACTGAAGCCCACACGCCTACAGCCCATGCTCCACAAGAGAAGCCACTGCAATGAGAAGCATGCACACCGCAACGAAGAGCAGCCCCCGTTCGCCCCAACTAGAGAAAGCCCGTGCGCAGCAACAAAGACTCAATGCAGCCAAAAAAAAAAATCTATGCCCCATTTCAGAGTTATGTTTAATATTATCTATTTTGTTGAACAAATATGAAATGACAATCATAGGTTTCCCACACAAAATACGTTCATTCTTCTTAGACTTAGAGTGAGGCAGTATCTTTGCAAAATCAGAAAACAGTAGTAAGCAATATTAAAAAAGGGTCAGAATTACATTAGGCTCTGTTCTATGCAATCCAACTCTCCCAACCACTCTAGAGCTAGATTAGTACATTAAGCAGATAAAGAAGCAGAGAGATCAAGTGAGGATGTCCAAGCTAGTATTTGGCAGAGCTAGAAATCAATCCCAGAGAGCCTGGCCCCAGATTCTGTACTCCTTCCACACATAACCACACATCTCTACATACACAAAATCCTTTTGTTCTTGAGAATTAGGAAGTAGACTTAAGCCATTTAAGCCATAAAACATTATTTTGCCCACAAAGCAGCATTTCTACAATTTTGAAAGTCAACTGACAGTTAAGAGGTAAGCAACTGACTAAATGCTACTGTGGCCTCTCCCATTGCGGAGCACAGGCTCCGGACGCGCAGGCTCAGCGGCCATGGCTCACGGGCCCAGCCGCTCCACGGAATGTGGGATCTTCCCGGACCGGGGCACGAATCCATGTCCCCTGCATCGGCAGGCGGACTCTCAACCACTGCGCCACCAGGGAAGCTCAAATGCTACTGAAAATTGTTGGGAAGCAGGGGTGTACCTTCTGTAGAAGGCCATCCCTTACACACTTCGCCACCCTACTGTTGGTCTCCCAACTACACCAGTTCCTATAGGTCAAGGCCCAGGTCTAATGTTTGCAGTCCCAATGCTGAGCACCACACTGTCACATTCTGTACCAGCTGAATGAACAGATCTAACTACTGACTGGGTAAAGGAGGATCCAAGAACTTCCAAAAATGGTAGGCCCAAGGCTTTAAGGAGCCAGATGGTGACTGTATATGGCTGGAGCATGTTAAAAAAAAAAAGGACTTTTTAAAAATTCCAAATCCAATCTTCACAAACTATTTCAAACTTTTTGCTCAAAAGCTTTGGCCTTGGTACCTTCCCTACAGGTTGTGCACTTAAAGGACCAAATACTAAGCAGCAGAGATAGCAGGCTTAAGTTTCTCTTGCCCCTTTAGCAACTTTGAAGATCCAATAGTCATCTTCCTCAACTTTAATAATGATCATTTGCTCAGTACTAACTGCTTGACATATTAAAGATTCAGTCCTCTATCTCAAGGTTTTTAGAAGAATTTGGAATGAAATTTCTCAAGAAACCAAATTAACATGAGGTTAAGGATTTTAATATTTCAAAGATTATCAATTTGGTTGAAAGTTAAGTAATCTTAAGAGATCCAGCTGGAGTATAACTTAGTACATATAAGTTTTTTTTATTCTTCTGTGATTTCAGGTGATTATTTTGTCCTGTGCTACTGAGCCACAGGAGAAAATGACCACGACAACTCAGATTTTAATATAACTGAAATAAGCACAAATTTACATACTAAGGTAGAAGTACTATATGATACAGCACCTGTGTACAGTAATACTGGTCAAATTCATCCACTTCATGTGGATAGCCTGAGTCTCTGAAACAATGCAACCATACATCTAAAGAATATGAATGCTAGACTTAGGGCTTGCTGGCAATGTGAGCTAATATATTATGTAAAAATACATCTGAACAACAACAATAAAAAAAACAGGCTACAGAACTATAAAATAACTGATTTAAATTGTCCAAGTAAACAATGGCTTCTTTGAGGAAAGGAATTACCTGAAAGTGGAGACACTTTTCAATGAGTACCCCCGTTTGTTGAATTCTGTAACATGTGCAAGACCAAAAAAAAAAAGTTTTTAAATAAAATCATCTAAAGAAATTGTGCATTTTGAGTAACCCTATTTTGAAAGTAACGATGTCTCATTATCAAGACAATCCTTAAAACTCAGAATAGTCAAAGATTTAAAAAAACAATGCTATTTAGTGCTGTGGAGAAAACTGGATCTCATATACTTGGCTGGTGGGACTACACGCTGGCCAACCTCTAAGAATTCCACCTCTTGGAACCTATCCTAAAGAAAAACTGTGGATGTGCTCAAAAGTACACCTCCAGAAATAACGATCACAACAAAGAAAAAAGATACTGTAAATGTAACAGTGTAGAAAAATATTCCTTCTATATAAAGTGAAAACACACTTCAAAACAGTATGATCTTTTAATTTAAGTGCTGTGCTGGGGTGATGGAATGTTCTCAATCTTAACTGAGATGGGTTTCACAGCTGTATACATTTGTCAAAACTCAAATCGTACACTTAAAATGAGTGTGTGTAACTGTATGCAAATTGCACATTAATAAAGTTGATTTAAAAGAAAAAAAAGTACAGTATGTACCGTGCCTTAAGCTTACTGAGGGAAGGAACTGGGTCCTAATTTAGGGAAACAGGGTTCTTTATTCACCTGAGTACTTGCCAGGATTTGGGGGCAGGAGCTACACAGTTTGACCAGGCATTAGAGAATCTAAGCAGCGGAGCAATGCAAGTGGAGAGAAATGAGAAGAGAAGAGAAAACCGAGAGCCAACAAGGTGAGTTACACCATTTGCTGCTAAACTCCTAACTCAATAAAAATCACTAAACTTGCAAAACGCTTGCAACTAATGGATTCTTGTCTCAGTTAATAGCATGTACAATCCCAGAACCACACAGAAAAAAGGAAACTTCAAGACCTTAAACTACTAATAAATGGCCAAACTTTGGGCAGGACATTAGACTTTCAGAGCCTAAAGAATTGGAGAGCTAGATAAATTTAGTTAAAACTCCAATGTGCAGGGACTGACAACTGGATTAATCCCTAAAATTGAGTTGGATGTTCACATACATTGTTTCATTTAATTCTCATAAATGCACACAGAAGCCTATCCAGCAGAAGTCCACTCTAGAGCCAAGGGCTCTTTTCACACATCACAATTAGAGCCTGGAATCCTCAGCATCCAGCAGTGCTTCACACCTCTGCCTTCACGTTAGGTGAATGACAAAGAGTTTATAACTAAAAGGTGTAAAGAGAAAATTATAACTAAAAGGTGTAAAGGGAAAATATGTCTCTTAACTTGCTCTGGTAGTATATGAAGCCCTGTCCTTAGGGCTAATGCAGAGTCAAAGGCAGGCGGAACTTGTCCCCCTTGGCATTTTCTCTCTTTAATCCCCACTTGAAGGCATGCAGTTCTGTCTTTCCCGAGATTTGAGGGCTGGCCAAATAAAGTGGGGGATTCCAGTGATTTGGTACAAAGGCATTTCTCTGTAGTATATAATACTTAAAAAAAATCAAAACAAATACACACATTTTTAAAAACTGTATAAATTCCTAATTCTGTAGGACTGAAGTCAAGCCAAATACTGCCATATCTCAAGAGCTTCTTGCCCTTCCCTGTCATGGGCTGGACCAGAAGGTCAGGCAGCTTTCTATGTTTAAAACAACTATACTGGGGACTTCCCTGGTGGTGCAGTGGTTAGGAATCTGCCTGCCAATGCAGGTGACACGGGTTCAAGCCCTGGTCCAGGAAGACTCCACATGCCGCGGAGAAACTAAGCCCGTGCACCACAGCTACTGAGCCTATGTGCTGCAACTACTGAAGCCCGCGCACCTAGAGCCTGTGCTCCACAACAAGAGAAGTCACCGCAATGAGAAGCCCACGCACCTCAACGAAGGTTAGTCCCCGCTCGCCCCAACTAGAGAAAGTCCACACGGAGCAACTAAGACCCAACACAGCCAATAAATAAATAAATAAATTTTTAAAAATTAAAAAAGAAACCAAAACCCTCTACACTGGGAAATTTATATCTGTGCCAGGTGTAAAGTAAGTATCTCTCACTTATCCTTCTATACTTTGTGATTCTAGAGGTGGGACTCTGCAAACCACATTTCTGCTCTGCCAGGGGCTCCCTGTTAAACTCTGCAGATGAGGTGGGCAGTGCTAAAGCTGCTAGAGGGGACTTGCCTCTTCCAGGCTTCTTGTCCACCTGAAGTGCCTGTGAACATCACCCAACATCCCTGCAGCAATTCATCCAATTCGCAGTTTATCCCACACTGAGAGAGCCAGTTTGTCACAGCACCTCTCCCTGCACCACCCCACCGGCTCCCCCACAAGAGGGCGAGACTCTCTTCAGAGGTCTGGATCCCAGCTAGGGCTCCTTCTCTCAAGTTTCTAAATTTTAATAACTTCAACTTTTTCTCTCGTTTCTCCCCCCAGACTTAGGAGACGTAGCTGCTTCCTATAGCTGCTACCTCCACAATACCTTAAAGTTCTCTTTTCATCTTTCAGTCACCTAAGTAACAACTTGACATATGTGACAGTTCCCAGGTGTTCACAGACTGCCAGAGTAAGGATCAGCCCAGCCGCCTGCACTCCACCTAGTACCACCCCACCCCTCTGGCCCTCTACTCAGCAAAAGACACAAAGGACAGCTGGGAAGCAAGAGGGCAGCTGTGCCAGTTAAGGAAATGACAAGTCTAGAGGGAGCCCACACAAGCACCTTGGCCCACAGATGTCTGGGAGCCTTTCCACTTGACACAGGCAGAAGCCACAGTGCCCATATCCAACAACTAGAAAATAATCAAATTCGGGATTCAAAGGTGATTTATGGGTATCAAAGTGAGTTTCACAGAAGTCAGGACCAACCCTATACTAACTAAAAGCCACCTTTCCTCGCCTTTCAAAGCAGAGGACCTCAGCTAGATGCTCTTTAGAGAACAATCTGATAATGTGCTCTAAGTAAGCCACACCCAAGTGTGAATGACCCAAACAGAATTTCACAAACGTGGGAGAATTCTGAGACTCCCAACCACTATCCAACCAACTTCTCCCCAACCACACTTCTCCAGTACCCTGATAAAAGATTTAAAGTCCCAGGCTTCCCTGGTGGTGCAGTGGTTGAGAATCTGCCTGCCAGTGCAGGGGACACCGGTTCGAGCCCTGGTCTGGGAAGATCCCGCATGCCGCGGAGCAACTGGGCCTGTGAGCCACAACTGCTGAGCCTGTGCGTCTGGAGCCTGTGCTCTGCAACAAGAGAGGGCCATGCACCACGATGAAGAGTGGCCCCAGCTCTCTGCAACTAGAGAAAGCCCTCACACAGAAACGAAGACCCAACATAGCCAAAAATAAACAAATAAATTTATTTTTAAAAAAATATTTAAAGTCCAGCAATTCTGCACACAGCTTGGTAATACTTTGAGGCAACAATTTCACATATTTGGGCATCAAATGAATCTAAAGAAAAAGGTAAGCTGCACAAATCAAGATTAAGGAAAGCGATCTTCCTGCCAGAGGATATAAATAACCTTTCTCAGTCTTTCTCACTTCCATTATAAAGCTTTTCAGTAGATGTAAGAACAATAAGACTCTTGATACTGAGCAAAATGGGCAATATTTCTGTAGTTCGCAATCACATTTTTCTGTTTTCCAACAGAAGTTATATGATTAACTCTGTGATATAAATAAGAGAGACTAACTAGTATGATAATGTAAACACCTACAATTTTATAATTATAAGGTGAATCTTTGGACTTGGACTGCAACATTTGGGGCTTTAAAAAATACAACCTTCTTTTTTTTTAATGAATGTTAGTGTGTTTCTATACTACCCCTCTCCTCCTGCTCCAGCCATACACTGGCTTTCATTTTACTAAAGTCAAACATTTGAATTCAATCATTCTACTACACATGCCAGCTAATGGCAAAATGAAGTAGCTGATATGTACCAAGCAGAAAAAATTATCTTGAGTATTTGTTTTAGTCTGCCATAAACAATAGAGGGACCTGTCAACAATCAGTACAAGGAACACAGTAGATATTCAGTGTATTCACTAATACTCGTAATGTTTAAAATATTAACATACAGGGCTTCCCTGGTGGAGCAGTGGTTGAGATCCGCCTGCCAATGCAGGGGATACGGGTTCGAGCCCTGGTCCGGGAAGATCCCACATGCCATGGAGCAACTAAGCCCGTGCGCCACAACTACTGAGGCTGTGCTCTAGAGCCCTCGAGTCACAACTACTGAGCCCATGTGCCGCAACCACTGAAGCCCAAGCACCTAGAGCCCGTGCTCTGCAACAAGAGAAGCCACTGCAATGAGAAGCCCGCGCACTGCAACGAAGAGTAGCCCCCGCTCGCCGCAACTAGAGAAAGCCTACGCGCAGCAACAAAGACCCAACGCAGCCAAAATAAATAAATTAAATTAATTTATAAAAAAATAAAAAAATAAAGTAGCACTTTGCAGTAAAGAAGTGTACGTGTGCACTCTTAAAATATTAAAATTGCTATAACTTGTGCACTCTTAAAATATTAAAATTGCTATAATTTAATTACTCATAAGAGGGAACATATGCAAGATCTACTTTCTTTTTTCATTATAGTGGACCTGAATATCTGCATTTTTACATCCACACCTGAGGGGCTTAGGGAGTGAAAGCCTGCTGAGTAGGACTGGGTTCTTGGCTATCAGAGTCCCATTGCATACTAATACAGTAAAATCTGCTAGTGCAATCCCTACAACAAATGGAGATGACATTGGTCTTCTCCAACTCCTATGTTTATGGCCCTGTTACAACTAACCCACTATTATCAATTAAGCAGTAGAAAACAAAAGGCTAGTGTGTATGTATGAGAACCATGAGGGCAAGGGTACACAGGCTTTTTAAAAAAGTATACATGGCGTTCAAAACCCTGACCCAAGGAGTGTCAAATATTTTATTTTTCTGACGGCTACAAAGAGCAAATTAAAATATCTTTTCACCAGTTTTTTAAAAAGAATGAAATCTTGCCATTTGTGACAATGTGGATGAACCCAAAAGACATAATGCTAAGTAAGATATGCCAGACACAAAGACAAATAGGCATGTCACTTATGTGCAGAACCTTAAAAAAAAAAAAGTCAGACTCAAAATAACACATTAGAAAGGTGGTTACCAGAGTCTGGAAGGTGGAGGGAAAGGGAAGATATTGATCAAAGGATACAAACTTTCAGTTAGAAGATGAAAGACCTAATGTATAGCATGCTGACCATAGTTAATAGTAATGTATTATATACTTGAAATTTGCTAAGAGATCTGTAGACCACCAGAACAAAAGAGATCTCTCTGACCACCAGAACAAAAACAACAAAGGTAAGTAAGTAAGGAAAGTGACAGATAATGTTAGTTTGTGGTAATCATTTCACAATGTATACATATATCAAAACATCACCTTGTACACCTTAAATACACACAATTTTTATTTGTCAAAAGTTAAAGTTTTTTTCACTATGATGACTCAATTAACAACAGGACCAACATTTGTTTCCTAGAGTGCCTTTACAGGATTTCAGAAAATAAAGCAAATGACTTAAATTTTATCCCTGATTTTCTTTTCACGCAGAAAATAGTATTTCTAGTTTCTGTACCACAATATACTTCATACTAGGAATATAAGCAAGATGACTACAGTCAAGATTGTCTCAGGAGGAGAAAAAAAACCCAATCCCAACCAACACAGAGTGCTGGGCAGTCACATTTCATACAAAGGATGTTCCCTTGCCAACATGGCAAATTCAAAAGTTGGAAAATACATCATTTTAACTGGTAAACACCATCAGTATCAGACGTTGTATAGGAGAGAGGAGACAGGGAAGGAGATGGCAATGAATTAAGATGAAAAGACCAGGTTGTGAAAAAGCCTTGCATGCCAAGTTAAGGAATCTGAACTCTAGCCTGAACACAGTAGAGAGTAACATGATCACATTGGGTGTTTTTAGAATAATGTGGCAATGTGGAAAATGAAGAGAGAAAGAGAGAAACAGCACGTGTGTGTGTGTGTGTGTGTGTGTGTGTGTGTCTGTGTGTGTGAAGACAAAGATTTGTTCTCCGATTACTGCAAAAACATGCAGGAGAGGGTAAGAGCCTGAGAGGATGGGAGACAGGAATGGGTTAGGAGAAGGACAGGCATTTCTAAGGTTCAGTCGACTTATGACTAAATGTCTAAGAGAGAAGAGCGGGGAGGAGAGAAGAGGAAACAGAAGTAAATTGCAGGCAACTGGGTAATGTTAATGTAATTAATAAAGAAAAGAAACACCAAAGGTACTAATGCAAGGGAAGGGGAGACAGCAAAATGAATACATTTCACTGTAAAATAAAGTTGATTTTAAAATGTGTGCAAGACATCTAAGTGGAGATAAAAAGTAGGCACTTGGAGAGACCTGAAACTCACCATTAGATTTTGGAATCACTGATCAATGCTGACTGCAGCCAAGAAAATGAATAAATGTGTTCAGGAGAATATATAATGAGAAAAGGTCCAAGGTCTGAACCCCAAGAGAACATGAACATTTAAAGGCTTTGAAACTATCATAGCAGATAGGATACAGGCCTTCATATTAGCTATACTGGAAAGCTATTCAAAATTTCATTATATTGCTACTACTCAGCATTTGTCCTGGGTTGTTTTTTTTGTTTTTTTTTTTGAGAATTGCTTAAAGCCCAATTTAAAAGCCAAAAAGGAAAGTCAGTTCCAGGATTAAATGATCATGGCTTTGTCTCAACGAGAAGTTTTTAAAAAGGAACTAGAAATAATGGAGGCCCAGGAAAAGTGAGTTGGCCAAGGTCACAAAGTTTCTTAATACTTAAGACAAAAATAAAAGTCAGTGCTGTTCCTACCCATTATTCACCAGAATTGGCTCAAGTTTTTCATTCTCCAGCAATCAAAACCAATCTTTTTTTTTTTTTTTTTTTTTTTGGCCGTGCTGTGCAGCTTGCAAGATCTTAATTCCCTGACCAATGATTGAACCCAGGCCCGGTGGTGAAAGTGCCCGCTGGACTGCCAAAGAATTCCCCAAATCCAATCTTTAACGATAAAAATTTACTGGCTGCTGACAACTTAAAAAATAATAATAACGGCTCACAAGGCTAAAGGATACTTCTTAAACGTTAGAAAGCAATGCAGGTTGCAAATGTGATTAGTTTTATGGGAACCAATACAGATTTTTACCTGCTAAAACTTCTGCTTTGCTTCATTCAGCATTGTAATTTCTTAGAAGTATTTACTTAGAAAAATTTCAACTAAAAAAATTTTAAAAGGAATGAAGTACTGATACATACTACAATATGGGTGAACTTTGAAAACATGCTAAGTGAAAGAAGTCAGACACCAAAAGCTGTATTGTATGATTCCATTTATATGAAATGTCCAGAATAGGTGAATCCATAGAGAAAGTAGCTGCACGGGTGCCAGGGGTTGAGGGAGTAGGGACAGAGAGGGACTGCTAAAGGGTAGAGGGTTTCTTCTTCGGATGATGAAAAAGTTCTGGAATTAGAAAGTGGTGATAGTTGCACAACTTTGTGAATGTTAAAACCACTGAATTGTACATTTGAAAAGGTGAATTTTTTTGTTTGTTTGTTTTGGTTTTTTTTTGTTTTTTTTTTTTGTGGTACGCGGGCCTCTCACTGTCGTGGCCTCTCCCGCTGCGGAGCACAGGCTCCGGACACGCAGGCTCAGCGGCCATGGCTCACGGGCCCAGCCGCTCCGCGGCATGTGGGATCCTCCTGGACTGGGGCACGAACCTGTGTCCCCTGCATCCGCAGGCGGACTCTCAACCACTGCGCCACCAGGGAAGCCCGAAAAGGTGAATTTTATATGTGATTTGTATCTCAAAAATATGAAGCATTTTGGTTTTCCTTTCATATTCAGA
This sequence comes from Phocoena sinus, assembly GCF_008692025.1. NCBI lineage: Eukaryota > Metazoa > Chordata > Mammalia > Artiodactyla > Phocoenidae > Phocoena > Phocoena sinus. The sequence continues at coordinate 27,356,799 of NC_045772.1, read as the reverse complement.
AAGATTTTAGCATTTTTTCTATGAAGTGGAGACTGGAATAGCAAAAGAAAGTGAAGGGGAAATCATCTCTGTATTACTTGATTATTTTTAGTTTGTAACAGTTTGTATACTGACTTTTTAGTAATGACTATATATCCATGAATTACACTTTTAAAGGAAAAAAACTCTTTCAAATTAAAGATTGCATTTGAAGTGTCTGTGGTCCAAGCGAAGAAGTGCTGACTCATGTTACAGTTTTAGCACTGCTCAAATATCTTCCTAGAGTTTGATATGTCTAACCTGGAATGACATTCTTCTCCCCTGACCCCGTTTTTCTACTTATCTTTCAAAATTCAGCTCAAATGTCACCCCCCTAAAAACTTCTTTCCCTAAACCAAACTTGGAGGGTTTCCCCATCCAGAATGTCACATCTTCGGTGTTCCCACTGATGCTTTTGTTTTCTATATATGAGAAACTACTGGCTTTATGTATGATTTTAGTTCTACCACATTCTACCCAACTTTGCATTGAAGCCAAGCATATACTAGGCCATTGTTTCTGCAAGGTGCACACTAAAATCATCTGGAGATCTTAAGACAAAACATAACAAAAAAACATTCTGGGGCTGGCAACTGTTAAATTTATAAACACCCAGATAATTCTGATGCACTACCATAAACTGCTCAGATTACAGACCAATATTCACAGAAAATATCTTCTACTTCCTACCACTCAAGACATCAGCAGCCCACCCAATTAAACTAAGGGAAGATTCTGATAAGAAATAGGCAAGGTTTGGCCAAGTGTTTACTGACCTCTAATCACAGTCAGTGGCAGGAACCTGAACGGAGATTGCAGCACTTTTAGTTTAACCCTTATCTGAACCACAACAATAAAGACAGGGTAGACAGAGTACTTCATTCAGGGTGAAAAAAAAAAATTTACTTAATGGGAGTAGCTCTTTTACAGCTAAAGGTAAGAAACTTCAAGCTTTATAGCTGTAAATCACTGTGCCTCCAAGTGTGAAAAGAAATGACTTTTTTAAAAAAGCCAAAGCAAGAACTGCAGTGCAAATGTAGGGGGAATTTTACTGGAAAGCACTTTTCCTTATTCTCTCTAAATACAAGTGAGGAAATTAAGTAGGTACAAATACCCTCCACTTAGTGGAAAACACAAAATTCAAATTAATATATATACAAGTGTAAGATAATTCTATCTTTAGGCTTACTGAATGAAAAACATCTTGTTTAAAACTCGCATTAGAGTGGTTATGGTCTGATACAGTGATACCTCAAATGTATTTTCCACCTGCTCTTTAGTTCCTTCTCACTGGAACCCCGAACTTCCCCAAATCCAGGGGCCCAGGAGAGCAGGAGAGGAATATGCCACCCCAGAGAGGCAGTCCATCTTAAGGTAAACTGTATTACTAAACAGCACTCACGCAAAAGCCTGTAATTAAACTACAATAAGACACTATCCACCACACATAATGGATCTCTGGAATATATAATGCATTCATGCTCTCTTTCTCTCCCTCTCTCCCTCTTTCTCTCTCCCTCTCCCTCTCCTTCCAGCTTTCATATCTACTATTCCCTGTGTCCACTCTCCCCACTGCTCTTCAAGTTTAAAAACACTCCTCAACAGATATTGATACCTTTTCTCAGACTATGGTAAATCCCAGATATTCCTTCTTTTATAACACACCTCACTGTAATTTCTTGTTTCACAGCTCTATTTTTCACCAGACAGCGATGCCTATCTTTTTTTACTGGCTTAGTGAATACATACTGTGCATTCAATAAATGTCCATTTAATTGAACTGAAACATGTTTTATGAATGGATAATAAAAAGGCAGACAAATCGCAATGTTATGGAAGATTGAAATTTGGCCTTGGGCTCTTACTAGCTTACTAAAGCCACTTTTGCCCCTGCTCCACAGTAAGGGGGTAAAGGGGATGGTAATCCCAATGGTCCTTAAAGGTCACTAAAAACACAGTGACTTTACAGCAATAACATTTTCCTTAGTATAAACTATAAAGAAATCTTAGAAAGCTCTAAAGAAATAAAAAGCACCCATAGTCTCAAGACACAAAGATAACATTTGTTAGATTTCTTTCTAGTATTTTCTCCACTACAGGGCCTTCAGTCACTGGATTGTAGACTTTAAAAATAAAAATGATTTGCCCAAAACAGACCAAACCTCTGACAGTGACATATTGTGATGGTACTGAAAACTAAAGGAGTTTGAAAATATGAAGAGGAAGTAGACAATTAAAAAAAAAAAAAAAAAAAAAAAAGCAGGGCTTCCCTGGTGGCGCAGTGGTTGAGAGTCCACCTGCCAATGCAGGGGACAAGGGTTCGTGCCCCGGTCCGGGAAGATCCCACATGCCACGGAGCGGCTGGGCCCATAAGCCATGGCTGCTGAGCCTGCGCATCCGGAGCCTGTGCTCCGCAACGGGAGAGGCCACAACAGTGAGAGGCCCGTGTACCGCAAAAAAAAAGAAAAAGCAAAATATGTCAACAATAGATTCTGAAACCAATGCCTAGAAGTACTTCAAATTATAGCCTAATCCTAATTATTCAGAAACATCTGAGTTACAGGTCAACTCAGAACTATAAAAATTTCTATGCCCAAGTATCCCTAGGGGAGTTTAGAATAGCTACATCTAGGATTTTAACAAACATACAATGCCCTGAATGGTGTGGTGTAGCTCTTGGAAAAATGGATAATAAAGAATGCTTTCTGTTGATTCTCTCAGGGCTCTTAACCAGTTACCTACCCATTTCTTCCGATCACACATGGTTTCTGTCACCAGAGATGCCAGGGCCACAGATCTCACTCTCAGACTATGATGATCCCACATCCTATTTAATCTACAAATTGAAGATGACTACTTAGTATTTAAAATAAAAAAACTTGGGAAGCATTTTTAAAAGTTGCTAAGATTTTAGCTGAAGTTAACTGATTCCCTATTATTCATCTCCTAATTTGTATATCCATGCTGATGTCCTTCATACATTTCTTTCATATAGGAAAAAAAGAATTCTTATTTCTTGATGTAACATTGCTACATATATTATGCCTTTCAGATCTATTTCATTTTTAGAAAGTAAAATTATATAATATAGTAATTAGGCACCCACATTAGAACTGTGATGACTACAACCATAATGTCCAAAGCTCCTGCTGCATGCCATCCTCATTTCCTTGGTTCTACTATTTATTTCTACAGTGCTTATGCATCAATGTTCATGATAGCACATTCAAATGTATGTGCAGAATCCCTACTACTTGAATCTGAGGTGCGTAAGTTATTTTCTTCTTAAATCCATTTACACATAGGTAAACCAAAACACTAGATACAGCATAAGGAAAAAGGCAAAGATACTGACTTGCAGGCCAGGAATCTCAGTCATCCAATTTCTTTGGCCTACAGTCTCCTCATCAGAGAAGGAAAAGGATAGTGTTCTCTACTGTATATGGCTGTAAGTCATCACAAGTGTGGGAAAAAACTCAATTACTACAAAGCAAATGCATAATATTTCTGATATCATTATTTAGCATGCTGGATACACAGGAAGTACTTAATAATTTGACAACTCTCAATTTCTATTGTGTGAGAGCTGATCAATCTGGACTGAAGAAAGTGCTTGACAAAGAAAAGCTTAAAAAACAACACTTGATTTTTAACCTACTTTCAGTTATGCCTACATTCCATAATCAAAACATTAGGTAGTATATTAAACAATATCCATATAGCCTGAAAGTTTAATCACTACCAAAAGTAGTTCAGGGATTCTTAACCTGGAATCCGTGGAGACCGAGGGGATTCACGAATAAGCTTGTCAAGAATCTGAATCCCCAGAAGTCATATGCTAAAAGTATGGTTTATTGTACTAGGAAGAAGGTCAGAAAATTCTTAAATTGGGACAACAACCAAAAGAGCTAAAAACTACACTGTTTCTACTCAAGTTTTTACTATATGAGTTTATCTGCTTCCTAAGAATGTTTTAATTACGATTTATAACAAGTCCATCTTCATCATGGTAAGTTTTCATGCCTTTTTTTTTTTTTAAATGGGAAAAAACATTATGAGCCAAAGATTCTCAGGGCTTAAAAAAAGGGTCATTTTTCTGAATCGCTTTTCTTACTAAAAACTACCTTATGTACTAAAATACATATCAAATGAGTGGCTTTTAAATGGTGATAAGAGGGACTTCCCTGGTGGCGCAGTGGTTAGGAATCCTCCTGACAACGCAGGGAACACGGGCTCGAGCCCTGGTCCAGGAAGATCCCACACGCTGCGAAGCAATTAAGCCCATGCACCACAACTACTAAAGCCCGCACACCTATAGCCCGTGCTCTGCAACAAGAGAAGCCACCACAATGAGAAGCCTGCACACCGCAACTAGAGAGAGCCTGCGTGCAGCAACAAAGACCCAACGCAGCCAAAGATAAATAAATAAAATAAATTTATTATAAACTATAATTTTAAAAATCTGTATTTTTAAAAATAAAAATTATTAAAGTAAAAAACAGAACTCAAGACTCAGTCAGCTCATAACAGGTTTTTAAGAGTTTGAAACTAAACCTCACCAAACAGAAAATAAATTGTAGGGAAGACTGGTGAAATTCTGATTTCAGAAGGTTGGTTTGCTAGGTTTTAATCAAATAAGTCAACTGCTTGAGTAAGTTAACTGTTTCCTAAGCCTATATTTTATTGACTTCATGATTAATTTTGAGAAGAAAAAGGAATGTCATTCTGTCAGTGTAACATGTAAAGCTGAAATAAATTTGTTTTTGACCAAGCCACAACTACAGATTTCATTTATTTGTTCGCAAAATACTCCGGTTCTTTATGACAGATAGATTAAGGAGGATCTCTTATTTTAGGTGGCTTTCAACTTATGTGACTTTAAGCTTTAATTGCTCTGTCACTTTTAGAGACTAAAAGAGGTTTTGCCCAGGAAAAGAGAGAGAAAAAAAAAATCCTATAATTCTAGCTAAACACGTAACTGCCAAGATTCAGTGTAACTCATACATGTGCAGAATATCACTATATATAAGACCATTCATTACAGCACTGTTTGTATAGCAAAATATGGGGAACAATCTAATAGTTATCAATATGCAATTAGTTAAATTAAGGCCTAACCACAAGGTTCCACAAAACAGCTCTTTAGAAAACTAGTCACCTCGAAGACATAGGTGGGGGCAAGGGGAGGAATCAGGTACAGCATTTACTTGGGGAGGAGGGGAATAGGCCTAACATATATGCACTAAGTCTCTCTGGTCTTTTGGGAAGAATACACAATAAAAGTTGTGGCTGTCTGGGGAGGGAAACTGGAATGCTGAAGGACAGATGAGTCTTAATTTTCCTCTATGTACCCTTTAGAACCTTTCAAAGGTGCTCTATGTATTTCCCAGTCAACAAAATAAAAGATTGATTTGTTTTGTTTTTAATGAATTTATGGGTAGAATTAGAAACTTTTAGCTCAGGCACAGATTCAGATAGAATCTACTGAGCAGTAACAATGTCAAATTATATAGAATAACTCTCCTGAAACTTTCTTTCAAAGAGACTGAAGCTCATTCATTCATTCAATCAGTATTTCAGGGCCGAGACATTAGATTTGCAGATTATGTGTTCTAGGCATTTCAGCAATGCCCAAGTCATCCAAGAATTCCCGCTTTCATGGAGCTTTAGTGGGAGTAGAGATAAACAGTAAATAATATAACTTTGAGTAATGATATGTGCTATACAGAAGAGACGAAATAGGGGCTAAAGAGCAACCATGGGGGAGGAGGGAGGACTGTGTTTTAGGACAGTTAAGGTAATCCTCTCTGAGAATATGACATGTGAGCCAAGAACTGAACATTATGACAAAGCAAGCAACGCAATAAACAGGAGGAAAGCCCTGTGACTGGAACACGCATAGCCTCTTATTGTTCAGGGTACAGCAGAGCAACAGTGTGGCTGCAATGGAGTGACCCAAGGGGAGAAGTGTGGGAGACGATCTCAGAGGTAGGCAGATCCCAGATGGATGGAGGGCCTTGTAGCTAGGAGGGAAAAGAAGTCAAGATTTTAAGTGTGCTGCAGAACCTCTGTGGAGTTCTGAGCAGGGCAGTAACAAGATCTATGTTTTTAAAAGTAACACTAGCTGCTGTTTAAAAGGAGATCAATACAGTAAGCCAGGTAACAAATGATGGAACTGAACAGTGGTTTCAGAGAGATAGGGAAATGTGTCTGATTCAGGATATAATTTGAAAAATAGAGCCCACAGAATTTGCTACTGGATTAGAAATGGGAATCTGAGTGGGACAGCAACTGGGTGAATAGTAATTCAAAAAATCATCTTTATGTGTATGGTTACAGTTGTTAAGATACTTTTGACATATATTATGTCATTTCACAATAACAAGAGGCAGGGGAAGGTCACACTGGGTCAAGATCCAAGTTCTGCCTCCTGCCAGTTTTAAGACCCTAGGAAAGTCCTTTGAATGGGTTTCTAGCCTATATAATGTATTGTCTACTTCACAAGACTTCTGCAGGTACCAAGTGGTTGAAGAATTTTGAAAATGTAAATAATGCCCATTTTGAGGTAGAAAGCATCACACTGTCCAATGAGAGATGGTACATTCCCATCATTCAGGACAGTAGTGCTACCCCATTATATTCCACTGCCACCATTATATTCCACACAGAACCTTGTATTGTAGTTGACAGAGAAGAGACAAGCTTCTTTTTTTAAATTCTGATATAAAAAATAAACATTTTCACAGATTATGAAAAAGCCTACATAATATAAGCATGGGCACTAGAAAAAAAATAGTATAATCTTTTAATCCTTCCTAGGGATTGGAGAAAACAGTTCTTTTTGCTATAAATGGCATTAAAGTAAAACCACCGAACTCTTACAAGATAATACCCAAACCAAGGGACCTTTCATTAGAGAGATGTTATCAACAAGACTTTAAATTAAGAGTATATATGACTTATCACTGTCTTGTTTTAAATAGCAAAATGCAAAAGCCTGGTGTAAACTAAATTATTGTACGCCAAATGAATTGAATTATGAGGACTTCGACTTATTGCTTCAAGTCATATCTATAAGTTTATATACAAGGTCCCACAGAATTTATTTTTCCATCTAAGACTTTCATATTGCAGAATATCTCCAGCATTAAGCAAAAATGAAAAAAATATGTAAAGTCTTTCATTCATTATGTATTTTGGAGAATTATCTTGAATGTCAATGTGTACTAGGTACTTAGTCGATAACCTGAATAACAGTAAATAAAAATCCAAGGATATCTGATGTACACAGCTCTATCTTCCACCCCTCATTTTCAAGTGGGGCCTCAATAAACATGACCACTGGGGCCATGTGATTGTATTACAACCACATTGTTAAGTACCCTCCAACACACAGCCATTAAACTGCCTTGGACGGAGTCGAAGACAAATCTTTAACACAACAAATGAAGATTTTGTTGTACACAACACTATGAAGGTTCACATCATTAGACTCCAGCGCACAATGACAATCTGTTCTACTTCTCTACTTGCTAAAACTTGCTACTTTACAAAACACGTCTTATTTCTCTAAATTAAGCACCTTTAGGTCAGAGACACCCCCATCTCAGACATATTTCATTGCAATTGCACTACACAATACACCATCCTTCAATCACTTAGCATGCATCTCCCCCCAAACTTAAAGGACAAACTAGATTAAATACACGTTCAGAGTTACAGCAAACAAAATGATGCTGCAATTTAGACGCTTTAACTCGCATACTGAACAACACAGAGGTCCAACTAATTTCCTTCACTAAAACTGACCAAAAAAACCTAAAGGTTTTGTCTTCGTGGACTGCAAGAAACATTTCACGTCTGAGAACTTGATATTTATGTAAAGGGTTTACAAAACCAAGATGAATTTTTCATGGTTCCATTGATACTTGTCAGAGAACATATTCATGAAGAGCTGAAAAACGGTATTGATAATTTAAAGCGCACAAAATCGAGAGGCAAAAGGTTTCACAAGGTCCCCCGTACCTGTACTGCACCCCCTCCCCCAATCCCCGCTCGGTCTCGTGTTAGAACTATTTCCTCTAAACAGAAACAGTCCTAAAAGAGTTTGCCAACTAGAGTAAGCTCACTTCGCGAAGATAACGAGCGGAAACGCATTTAAAGAGGAGATCACGGAAGCGAGGATGGCGGGGCGCGGAGTCCCCAAGTCCCCCGAACCCCAGCAGCCAGGGGCGAGCATGTGCCGGCGGCTGCAGGATGCGCGGCCCTCCCAGAGCCGCCTCCCGTGGCATAGGGCCCCGCCCGGCCTCACCCTCCCGGTTCATTCATTCTGAACCTGCGGCTGCCGCACCCCTGCGCTCCCGCCCGGGCCGAGACACGGATCCGAGGCCGAGGGCCCGTGTCGGGCCACAACCCCCGCCTGGAGTCCGGGCCCCGCCGCGATTCCCGCGCGCCCGCGGCCTCCGCTCAGGGGTGGTCTGAGAGGCCGCGGAGGCCCGCTCCCAAGACCAGAGCCCCGCAAGCCCGCGGCCCCACCCTCCGCCAGGGCGCGGGCCAGGCCTTCCCCGCTCGCGGGCCGACCGCCTGGGAGCCCCCGATCCCCGCTGCCGGGCTGCCCCACTGCGGCCGGAAGTCTCCCCGGCGCCCCCTCCCCAGCACCCGACTTCCCTCGCCGCCGCGGCCAGACCCTCTCCGCGCTGCCTCGGGCCTCCCAGCGCGGGCCGCGGGCCGGAGGAAGCGAGGGACCGCTCCGCCCGGTCCGCCGAGAGGGCAAGAGCAGAGCGGGTAGCCGGAAGCGGGCCCGAGCGCTTACCTTGATAATCCTGCGGGGTAGCCCGGCCATCTTGTCAGATCCCGAGTTCGGCCTCTGGTCTCGTCTCCGGCTCCGCTCGCCTCACGCACGAGTGGAAGTCCCGGGCTCTACTTCCGGGGAACGTTGCCGCGCCCGCCGCTGCCGCGCCGAGGCCCCCCGGGAAATGTAGTCCCTGCTCGGGCGCGGGCGGGCTTCCCTCGGACCTGGCCCCCTCCCCCGCGCTCCCCGCCCCAGCCGTGGCCTGGGGGTGGCGGAAGTGACGCGCCGCGGCGGGGCAGAGATTTGGGAGAGGCAATGCGGGGCGGCGCGGAGCCCCACAGAGCCCCGTCGCTAGTGGCCGGTCCTGCTGCGAGCTGGTGGGACTGAGTGGTCTGCGACCAGCAGGCCTCTTATTCGCGGCCACGCCCGCGCCAATGGGCGACGTAACAGAGGCCCGGCCGCAGAGGTAGCCCATTCATTCATTCGTTCGTTCGTTCATTCAACGCTACTGCAGGGTGCGCGGTCGGGGCTGGCGCTGGCCGAACGACTGATGTCAAGTTGATCCGCGAGCTCCTTCCTCACAAGTAGGGGAAGACCGAAAGTCAGCAGCAAAGCTCCCAACTGTGGGTCTCGAAAGTTATCTAGGAAAAGCCTAGCCAGAATTTTGATGTTTAAATTTCGCATAAATCGGGTGTTTTTGACACACCCCTTAGACCAGGAAAAGCTAAAAAGGTTTGGAGAGAGTTGGGGGGCGGGGAAGAAGAATGGCCTCTGAACGCCTGGCCCTAGTGGTTGACTCGCGGATTGGAGAGCTGGAGGAATGACCCAGGAGAGGATTAGCGATCCCAGCGTAATCCCTAAAAGAGGGATTACCTTTAGAGTGCGGGGCCCTAAAGGAGGATTAGAGTGAGGGTGCCCGGAAATGGGATTGTTGGCGAAGGCATTTCCTAACATCCTGATGATTGATTGCTTGCTCTGTAATGGGCTTTTTGCGAGAATGATTTTACTTTATCGTCATAGCAATCTTAAAGTGCTTCCTCCACTTTACAAATGAGGCTCGGAGACATTCACTCTTTCCAAGGTTATGAGGGAAATGGAGCTGTTTTGTTCCCACGCAGGTCTGCCAAAACGTGGACCCCTTAACTCCTTAGCCACGGTGTTTCCTAGCACAGTAGCACAGACAGTAGATGGTGAATAAAGATGTGCCAGATGCTATGTTAGTGGATGAGAATACAAAGAGGCTGAACCTAGGGAATTCCCTGGCGGTCAAGTGGTTAGGTCTCGGGGCTTTCATTGCTGCGGCCGGGTCCAATCGCTGATCGGGGCATTAAGATCCCGCAATCCGCACCAGGTGGCCAAAACTCAAAACAAAAAAGAGGCTGACCCTGCCTTCCAGGAACTTAGAGTCCATCGGAGAAGAGAGACTAGTGAACAATAATTACAATCCAGTGTGTTAAGGGCCATAATAGAGATTCCTCCAAGGTGCTATTTGAGCACAAGAGAGGCATTAATTGCTTGAGAAGTCAGAGAAGGCTTCTCAAATGAGAAGTGGCATCCTAAAGGATGAGTAAGAATCTAACTGACCTGGTTGGGGGAGCATGCCAGGCCTAGAAAAAAGACTGTGAAATGGCATTGAGCTATAAGAAAAAAAAAAGTGCATTAAAGAAATGGAGAATATGAATGCAAGAAACCTAGTAAGAGTAATAAGAGAAAACATTATCATTAGCATGATGCTAAATAATTACATGGATTATCTCATTTAATGATAAAGTATATAAGGTAGGCTTTCTTATTACTGTTGCTTTTTAGATGAGAAACCAAGACTCAGAGGCAATAATGAGAACTTCAAATAACCAGAAGTCTGAAATGAGTGGTTCTTCTGTATTTAGAAGAATTTGGGAAAGTAAATGACATTGGAGAAAGATACTTCCAGCATATTTTAGAGAGGGTCTGGAACCCGCCCTGATAGGAAGAAAGGCAGAGGGAATATGGGGTTAGAAGGGTACTAGTCCAGTTAGCTCTTGCATAACAATTCAGCTCAAATTTAGTGCTTAAAAGAACAATAATCATTTGTTTAGCTCTTGAATCTGCAATTTAGGCAGGGCTTGGCAGGAAAGACACATCTCTGCTCCATGCTGTGTCAGCCTGGGCAGCTTGACTGGGACCAGAACCACTTCTAGGATGGCTCACATAGCAGGCAAGTTGGTACAGACTGTTAGTTCCTCTCCGAGTGGGCCTCTCCCTGGAGCTACTTGGGCTTCCTCACTGCATGGTGGCTGGGTTCCAAGAACGAGTGTTCTAGCAGGCAAAAGTGGAAGCTGTCACCTTTTTCGACCCAACCTTGGAAGTCACGTAGCATCACTCCCACCATAATCTATTGGTTGACTCATCACAAAAGCCCACCCAGTTTGAAAAGTAGGGGACATGGACCCCCTCTCTTGAAAGAAGAGTCCAAGATTCTGGAAACTAGCTGGGTATGTGTGATACAAGATACAGTTGTGACCAACTTCGAAAAACACAAACCGCCACAGGTATATTTATCACAGTATGCTTACAAGCCACCATGCTTAAAGTCACCTGCAATGCTAGTTAAAATAAGCATTCCTGGAGCCCTTCCCAGAGATTCTAATTTTCTAGTTCATTGCTGAGGCCTGGGACTCTGCATGTAAACATCACGGGTAATTTTGATAGATCCTAAAATTTGAGAACAAAAGATTTTGAATAAACAACAAAAATTGTTGCCATGTGCCTTCTTTTGGCTATTCTCTATTGGAATAGATAGTGAGTATCCTGCAGATTAAGAGTGAGGGCCCCGAAGCCCTGCCTAGATTTGAAAACTTAGAATTTGCTTGTCTGACCATTTTTTTCACCTATAAAATGTACTTCATTGTTCTTGTTGTGAAGTTTCAATATATATTAAGTACTTAGAGGGGGTATTACTTTTGTAATCTTGATAAGAACCAGGTATAGTTTTCTTTAGGAAACCAGATTTTTAAAATTTGACAGTATAACCTTGTTTGGCAGAGATTCATTTGATGGCATGAAATTCTCTTAGATAAATACATAATTTTTAATGTCCTTTCCCATTCTTTTCCCCCTTGAGAACAACTCACACTATACGCATCTGGAAAATAAAATCCGAACTTCTGATTCATGTAAGTCCTGTAGAATAGGATATATTCTAGAAGGACATGTTGCCACATGGCTGAGATGCTGGGTTTATTCTCAGGTTAGAAAGTTGGTTAAGAATCCTACTTACTATACCCATAAAATATGGTAAAAATAAAGATATCCACAAAACTGATTCCTTCAAGGCAGGGATGTTAGACAGCTGAAGAATAGAGGTAAAACAGACTTTTTACTTTATACTCTTGTACCTTTTGGATGTTGAGCTGTATTAATGTGTTACCTATTCGAAACATAAAATAATCCAATTCACTAATTTCAAAAGTCTAATCTAAAAGGTGTTCAATGCTCTTTACATGCTGATCAGGAATGATATCATACAACTAAAGGGGAAAAAAAGAAAAAATAATTTAAAAAAAGAAAAAGAAAAAAAAAGAATTATATCATACACTCAAAATTCAAAAGATTCTGGTCCATGGTATGGAATAAATAAGAGTGACCAAATAGCTTCACTAAACTGAACAGTGCTAGGTAGAACTCTTAGCTAGTTAATCTTTTTTTATTTTTTTTTTTTTTGCGGTACGCGGGCCTCTTACTGTTGTGGCCTCTCCCGTTGCGGAGCACAGGCTCCGGACGCGCAGGCTCAGTGGCCATGGCTCACGGGCCCAGCCGCTCCGCGGCATGTGGGATCTTCCCAGACCAGGGCACGAACCCGTGTCCCCTGCATCAGACTCTCAACCACTGCGCCACCAGGGAAGCCGCCTGGCTAATCTTTTTTTGGCTCTTCATCAGGCCTCATTCTTGGCCATGATTTTTTTTCCAGGCTCTGCTTCTTTCAGGACTCAAACTCCAAGTGCCTTTGCATTATAATATAAGAAAGAGGGCCCAAGAACACTGTGTTGAAGAAATTAGAGGAATCCTGATCTATGCAAATCTTACTCCCCAGAATAATATTTAGTGCCTCCTGTTCCTTCCCCACCCCCTACCCACAAATATTTCAGTTTCACTACTTTGGTCCTATAATAGCAGATGTATAAGTACTGTTTACCCTGCAGGTAGTGTCTTAAGACATTTATACCTGAGCTCCTCAGAACCATGGATCTCTTCCATCTTGGGCACCCCTGGATCCCTGGGGCCTAGCTCAAGGCCTACAACATGAGAGCTCTCAAAAAGTACTGGTCAAGGGAATGAGTGCATGAGTGCAGGATGAAGATAAACACCTGTTTGAGAATGGTTGCCTTAAATTCATGATCCATAAGTGAAACACAGGATGTTTATGTTCATCCCTAAACTTTTCAACTTGACTTCCTGGAAGACAACAGAGCTTTTTTCACAAACTCTCTCATACTTTGCAGAGACAAAATAGAATAGTTTGGAAAATGATAGATCAGTCACCTTTAATAGAGGTCCTGTTTCCATTATGAGCAATAGTCTTCATGGAGATGTATTTGTTTGCAATACCCATATTGTTTCTTGCAGCATAGGAAAACTTTCGTGGGCTATCAAGCAGAAGTATCTGTGAGAAGAGGGTTCCTGAACACTGACTCGAAGTGGGTGGGGAGGATGAAAAGGCTGCACACTGATTTTTAAAAAGAAAAAAAAACTGAAAAACACCTGCTGCCTCACATTCATGACTTCAACATAAATAGCTGAGTACTTACAAACGGTTAACCAACACAATGCCAGCCCATGAGAAGGATCTGAGCGGGGTCATCCAGGGTCATAGGAGCACTGTCTCAAAGTGGAAGGGCTCTGGAAAGAAGACACCCAAGAGAACTGGAGTAATAAGGCTGACCTTTGTTTAGCGCTTCATGCTGTACAAAGCATTTTTGAATGTTATCTCATCCACAGAGAGCTTTAAGTGTATGCACCACTGGAGGCATTCTGCAAAGCCCATCACTGATTCTGCGATGTTTCTATAAAGGTAGAGGAAGGGGGGTATTCCTCTCTTTGTGCCAGTTCCCAGTGGAAACAGGATTCCAGAGGATGGTGACTCAAGGCTTGGCCAGAAGCCTAGATGGAACAGGAACTCTGAAAGCAAGGCTCTTTCCCATGCCTCTGTGTGTCACCCATTCAGGTTCCCAAGAGAATTCTTTACATTCCATGTCCTTGGGCTCCAGTCGCTCTGTGACTCCACCTGTGAAGTGCTTACTCAGCCTATCCAGCCTAAACTGTTCCCCCACTTCTTCCCACCTGGTGTCCCCGCCCAAGCTTCTTGTCAGTACACTCCCATCACCTTTCTTCCTCCCCACCATCACCAATCTCTCTCCAGTCCTACTGATTTCTCATATGCTTCTCACTTGTGTCTCTTGCTTTCTGCAGAAAACTGCCCACCTGCTTCCAATGTGATTAGAAATGTTTTGAAAACTTTGTTTTGCTTCTGAGTACAATGATTTGGGATCTGATATACTCTGAAGCAGAGGTTTTCAAACTTTGGAGTGCTAACCACCTCCTAGGCTGGTTAAACATACAGCTGCAGGAGCCCCACCCAAGATCTTCTGTGTGCAAGTCCCCGGCCCTATGCATCTGTGATTTTAACAAGCTCCACCCGCACCACTGAAGGGTTCAAAGCTTGAGAGTCACTGTCCCATATTATCTGATCTGATCAAGAAAACAAAACGGTTCCAAGAGCAACCTCGACTTATACATTTCTTTTATATTTTTTTGAATTTTATTTTATTTATTTTTTTATTTTTTAAATTTTATTTTATTTTGTTTTTTTGCGGTACGCGGGCCTCTCACTGTTGTGGCCTCTCCCATTGCGGAGCACAGGCTCTGGACGCACAGGCCCAGCAGCCATGGCTCACGGGCCCAGCTGCTCCGCGGCATGTGGGATCCTCCCGGACCGGGGCACGAACCCATGTCCCCTGCATCAGCAGGCGGACTCTCAACCACTGCGCCACCAGGGAGGCCCTATTTTATTTATTTTTTATACAGCAGGTTCTTATTAGTTATCTATTTTATACATATTTGTGGACTTATATTTCTTGTTTCTGTTTTTCTAATTCCTTTTGGCCCAATACCCATATCTTTCCTCCTGTCTGTTCTAATTCTCTTGATCCAAGTGTTAGATATTCCAGATAGTTGGAGTTTAAGTTGGCCCACGTGTTCAGTATTCCAGATTGCTGGGTTTTGAGGAGGCCAATAAATAACACCCAATTTCCACTCCTGAAATTATAACCAGTTGAAAGAGATGGAGACCAAAATGTTGCCTTCATTACCAATAAAGCTGATTGGAGAAAACAGTTCTAAGTGGGCAGTCATTTGGGCTTATTAATAGTCCTCCCACCAGCTCCCCAGTTGCAAGCACAGCCACCCAGTCACTTAGCACAGCCAGACAACCGCAGGCCCCTTAAGCCAAGACAGAGCAGATACGCATGCATGAGAGCAGAAGACAGACTGCTTTAAAAAAAAAAAGGGAAGGAAGGAAGAAGGAGAGAAAGAAATAGAAGGGAGAAAGGTAAAGAGAGGGAAAAGGGAGGGAGGGGAGAAAAAGAAAGGAGGGAAGGAGACAAGGCTGAGAGGACCCAGCTCATTATTTTAAATTCACCAATTAGAAAACTTACTCCTCTCACCTTCTAATCACAAAACCACCTGACGTTTTCTTAAACTACTGCTTACTTTCTATCCCAGTTCCCCAAAGGCAACCTCAGCCCGCAGTATGGACAATCTCATCGTTGCTTTGAATATCCCGTGATCCATCATACATATGCTCTCTCTAACATCATCATTTTCACATCTTGTTGCCTTGTCACTGATGTCGTGTTGCCTTTTTATCCACCCATATTCTTATTTGCTGTGTGTCCAGCGTTAACATAATGCTTAGCATATATCCCCTCCTTCCTGCCTTCCTTCATTCTCTACCTATTATGTACTAGACCTTCCCTAGGAGATGTTTTTTTTAAATGAGCAAGATAGGATCTTTGATCTTGAACTTATGTTCTTTTAGGGGAGACAGACATTTAAACAAATTAATGTATTTGATGTGATAAGTTCTGTAATTGAGATACCACATAAGATACAGTGAAGAGTATATGTAAGACACAGGGAAGGTTTTATTCACTCAGTTATTCAATAAACATTTAGTAAGAGCCTGCTAAGTGCTAGGCACAATATTAGTTTCTGCAGGGAAAATGATGAGCCAAACCAGACAAGGAATTACCCTGGGACAGAATGGATGCAAATATATATTAATGACATTAATACAAGGTAAGTGTGAAATGTTATTTTAGTCAGGGTTCCTGGGTGCAGGCATAGAAGCTGATTCGGACTAACAGATACAGAATTTATTGGGAGGACATCAGGTGTTTCATATGGTCACAGGGAAGGCTGCAGACCAGAGGATGCTGGCATTCTGGAGGTGGGCAAGGAAGGGAGCCAGGGGACTTGCCTGGTCAGTTTCCTGTTGGACGCTTCTCCCTTGCCCTCCTCCAGGTATGTGTTCCTGAGTCTAGAGCTTCTCAGATTCAGATTCCCATTTCTGACCAGGATGGGCTGGCGTGTATGGGAGTCTTGGGTCTAACTGCACCTTATACTGACCTTCAAATATTCCATCAGTTTTCAGCCCCTTCCTCACTCCCTCTTCCTGAATATATGGTGCTACCAATTGCTTGAGCCTTGGTACAACCTGCATGCTTAACTTTCCTCTGCTCTGCTAAGTCAGGAGCCATTCCTGCATCTCTTGACTTTCCCATCTTGTTCTCATTGTTGTTTGAGTATAATTTTTGAGAGAGGAGGGCAAAAACATCTTTATGCTGACAAGAGTATTTTTGGTGTCTTTGAGGCAGTTTTCCTGCACAAGGAGATATTTCACAGATTAGTTTTTAATTAACATTCAATTTACTGTAGTGACAGTAAAGTCTAGTATTTCCTTAAGCTTTCAAATTCAGTTAACAAATCTTATTATTCTGTTTATAAGACTAGCAACTAAAATAAAACTCTTTTAAGGGAATTTTTCATAAAAGTAAATTACTTACATTTAAACATTTTAAATTGCACTTGTAAATTTAACATGTTCAATTTTATTTTCCAGCCCTTCAATTTTGACAGATAAACATTCCCAAGCACCTAAATAATTCTTATAAATGAAAAAAAGTTTTAATACAGTGAGTCTTCTATTAAGTATTGTAATACTGCTTCCAAACAATATAATTCTTTCACACCCTTCAACATAGAATCATAAGCCTAAATCAGTCACCTAATGACAAGTTCAAATTGGAATCACAATTTACAGAAAACACAAGGGACTTAGGAACATGTTAAAGTTTGCTCCAGAATGTACTCAGCAAAGCCCAGATTGTCGGAATCTCTACAGGAAAAACACCTGGTTTCTTTAATAAATAAGTACAAGGAAAAAAGAGAAAGACAAATGGAGAAGGAACTTATAAGTTAAAGAGACTTAAAAATGATATTAAGCAAACGAAAGGTGTGGATCTAATTTGGATCTGATTCAAACAAGCAAACTAAATAGAAAATATGACATTCATGAGCCATTTGGAAAGTTGCATGTTGACTGGATATTTAATGATGTTAAATAATCATCGTCTTTTTTTTTAGTTGTGTAATATTGTGGTTATGTTTGAAGAAAGGAGGCCTTGTCTTTTAGCATTTCTTACTGGGATATTTATAGATGAAATAATAGGCTACTTGAAATTTGCTTCAAAATGATATAGGAGAAGGAACATGGTGGGAGTATAAATTCACTTATTTATTTATTTATTTTTGGCTGTGTTGGGTCTTTGTTGCTGCACACGGGCTTTCTCTACTTGTGGCAAGCGGAGTCTACTCTTGGTTGCAGCGCGCGTGCCTCTCACTGCGGTGGCTTCTCTTGTTGTGGAGCACAGGCTATAGGCGCACGGGCTTCAGTAGTTGTGGCACACGGGCTCAGTAGTTGTGGCTCACGGGCTCTAGAGCATAGCCTTCGTAGTTGTGGCACACGGGCTTAGTTGCTCTACGGCATGTGGGATCTTCCCGGACCAGGGCTCGACCCCATGTCCCCTGCATTGGCACCGGATTCTTAGCCACTGCACCACCAGGGAAGTCCCCAATGGTGGGAGTATAGATGAAACAAAATTGCCCATAAGCTGATAATTGTTGAAGCTGAATGAGGGGTACATGGTGGTTTATTATACTTTTCTAATTTGTATGTGTTTGAAATTTTCTGTAATAAAACATTTTTAAAAATTAGAATCAAAAAGCTATATAACAGCAAATTTAACAGTCTAAATTCTCTTATATATTCTAAATACTTAAATATAAATATAGAATACACATGTTTGTGTGTTATATTCTCAATGCTAACTGGAAAATAATGCTACTAGGTGGGTTTGATTTACAGCATCATTTCTACATTTAATTCAAAATCTTTATGGAGCTAAAAGTCACTTACACCCAAGGAAACAAGTAACCCCCAAGTAACCTGGGGTAACCTACGCAAGCAGTTTGGGGTGCCTTCCAGGTTGGTTGTGAGGGTGAGGTCTGGAAGTGCAGTCTTCCAGGACCTTCTTCTATATGACCTGAAAGGAGAAGCAGAGCCCTCTTTTATGGTTGATGTGCCAATAGGAATTCCAGTCCATACTCTCCAAATGGAGTGGTCTCACCACCCAAGTCACCTAAATTCACGTTATACATTTTAGCAAATCTTCAGTATGATTTGAGTTTCTAACCTCCTACCCAAGCTGTTTCACTTATTTGATTTATCAACATATTCAATAGAGGTATTTACTGCCAGAAGCTATTCAGAATTCTTTTCACTTTCTACCAGTATGGGAGGGTCACCCTGTTTATATTTAAATAAAATCCAATTGGATTACTAAACCAATCTCTGGCTTTACAGTCAGAATACCAAAGGTGTCCTAAGGACACTTATTCTGACATGGTGCCAGGAACCTCCCTTTTGTTCCTCCAAATCCACTCTTCATCTTGTCCACTCTGCTCTCTGCCCAGGAAGCAGACTCGAATAGACTACACTATATGGAGGGGGTTTCTGTTTGGTTTGGGCCAATGAGAAGCACTTGCAGGAGATTAGAGAGGGAAAGGATAGGGAAGTCAGAGTAATTATTACCCTGGGTTGCTCCTGGCAAGGTCACCTCAGGCTGGCTACGCCCTTCAACAGATGACTGCTCTCCTCAAAGTAGCCAACTACAGCATTCTCTCTTTCTGGGATCCAGTTACTGCTCCCTCTCTTTGTCCCTTCTGGCCTGGAAGGAACAGCCAGTGGTACTAAGCCCAGGTTATACCACTACTGATCCTGGAATGATACCAGTTTGAGTATGTCATTTGCTTTCCTCTGAGACTAAGTGATATGCCAACTTAAAGCTAGAAATAATTATTGTCCATTTTAGACTAAGTCCATTTATTCATTTTTAATTACATTCAGTAGATTATTCCTGACAGTCAAAATATATATTTTAATGCCAAAGAAATAAGTAATCTCTTTGGGTCAGATGTTCATAAAAATTTATTATACAAATATTTATTAAGCACCTACAAGATACAATTATTGCTAGTATTGATTGAGTGCTTACTACATGTCAGGTACTTTGCAAAGCATTTTACTTACCTTCTGTTATTTACCCAATAATTCTATAAAGTAGGGAATATAATTATTATTCCCCCTTTTATGAAGAATAAACTGAGACTAAAAAATATTAAGAAAATAAATTTCTCCAAATATCATAGCTAGGAAGTCATGGAATCAAGATTCAAATTTACGCAGAGATTCTCAGAATCTACTTGTTAACCTCTGCGCTCTACTGCCTCCTTAACATTATGCTATACATGTGAGCTATATAGTTGGAAAATAAGGTCCACCTACATGCAGGAAGCCCAAGATCTTATGGGTAGAGAAGACATAAATGTAAAAACCACTTGGAGCATTCATAAGAGAGCTTTTGAAGGAAAAGCAATTTATAACTTGTGCTCCGTATTATGTTCAGTGTTATGGAGGACCTTACATTTTATTTTATTTTATTTATTTTTTTAAGAAGAAATTTCCATCTTCAGGAAACAACTTTTTTTAAAATAAATTTATTTATTTATTCATTTATTTTTGGCTATGTTGTGTCTTTGCTGCTGCCCACGGGCGACTCTTGGTTGCAGTGTGCAGGCTTCTCATTGCAGTGGCTTCTCTTGTTGCGGAGCACAGGCTATAGGCACTCGGACTTCAGTAGTTGTGGCACACGAGTTCAGTAGTTGTGGCTCACGGGCTCTAGAGCACAGGCTCAGTAGTTGTGGTGCATGGGCTTAGTTACTCCGCAGCATGTGGGATCTTCCCAGACCAGGGCTTGAACCCGTGCCCCCTGCATTGGCAGGCAGATTCTTAACCACTGTGTAACCAGGGAAGTCCAAGGCCCTTACATTTTAATCAGTACTAATCCTTTAGATATATTTTTCTTGAATCATTTGTGATTTGAACTATTTTCATTCTGTCATTTCAGTGAGGATTAGGTTCCACTATTAGAAAAGAGGCTCAAAGTAACACTGAGTTAAACAAGATAAAAGTTTACTTCTCTCTTGTAAAAATCCCTAAGTAGGAAGTGCAGGGACTAGGAGCTCTGGTCCACAAAGTTATCAAAAACCCAGACTCCTTCCAGCTGACTACTCCATCATTCCTAAGTCTAGGCCCTCTAAATGCTAGTGTTCTAAGATAGTGACCATAACATCCACTCTCCTGGAGTAAGGATGGAGTAAGGGGCAAAGAGTGCCCACCAGCTATCTTTAAGGAAGAGAGCAAAGCTGCGGCAAGACACATTTGCTTACATTTCATTGGCCAGCACTTAGTCACATGACTACATCTATGCTTGCAAGGGAGGCTGGGAAATGTAGATTTTTAAATTCAGAGTAGACATACACTCAGGAGAAGATTAGGGGTCCTATTAACGTGGAAGAAAGGGAGAAATAGCTATAGGGGAATAACAGTTTCTGCTGTAAATTTCTCACAGTTCCTGGTGAGATTATTTATCAATGTGATTAAAGGTGTGCAATTTATCTTCACAAGGCAAAACAAACACTTCTTAAGGACAATACTCAATGCATACTAGAAAAACGGGGTCTTGTTATTTTGGATAAGTTTCAAATATATGTGGTCTCCCAGAAAGCCCTTTATAAGCATTACTTGCCAAGTGTGAAATAGTTCTTAAAAATATAAAATAGATCTGCCTTTGTCACCAGCCTCATTGTTTTTGCTAGCACTCTGTATTCTAGTCACATTGACCTTATTTTTGTTTCTTGTAAGAATCATACTACTTCCTACCTTAGGGCCCTCACTCAGGCTGTTCTCTCTTGTACTCTTCATCTTTATAACTTCTACCCTTCCTTCAGATTTCTGCTTAAATTCATATCCTCGGGGGAGCCTTCCCTAACCCTAATAGACTAGTCAGACACCAACAGACTAGTTATATGCTCCATGGCATTTTTTTCCCTCTGAGCACTCAGGACAATGATAATAAAATAATTAATTACACAATTATACATTAACTATCTGTCATCCCCACTTGATGTATAATCTCTGAAGACATAAACTGTTGCTCTGGTGTTTGGTACATCTAATAAATGCTCAATAAATAGTTGTTGAATGAATGAACAAAGTAGAATAAAGTTAAAATTTAGGAGTCGCAGGAAAGCATCTAATAATGAAATAACTTTAGACTATAGTGTGAGGATCTTTAATAATCTAAAGTAAGTCCTGATGATCTCTAGGAGCCTTGCAGTTTGAAACTGACAATATTTAAGCTATTCAGAGGAAAGATGTTCATGATACACGGTTAAGTGGGAAAAAAGATATATTGAGAAAGAAAATCTATTGTGCATGCATGTTTATCTGTACATGTATATTAACAGTAATAAAAGAAAACCTAAATATAATGTGTTTGTGTGAAAGAAAGGGAGGCTGAAGGAGAATCAGGCTGTCTGGTTCACATCTCAGCTCCATCACTGGCCAAGGGCTTTAAAATAGTACACATCATGTGTCCAATAAATGTTAGCTATTATCATAATATAGATATACGAAGAGACAAAAGTGAAAGGTTTTACATTAAAATATTAGCAGTGATTATCTCTTGGGTTTTGTTTTTAAAATCTGTGTTAGCACTTTTTTTTTTTGGCCACACTGTGCAGCTTGTTGGATCTTCGTCCCCCGCCCCACCCACCCCCGCCAGGGACTGAACCCGGGGCCACAGCAGTGAAAGTGAAGAGTCCTAATCACTGGACCACCAGGGAATTCCCTGTGTTCGTGCCTTTTGTTTTTTTTTTTTTTTTGCGGTACGCGGGCCTCTCACTGTTGTGGCCTCTCCCGTTGTGGAGCACAGGCTCCAGACGGGCAGGCCCAGTAGCCATGGCTCACGGGCCCAGCCGCTCCGCGGCATGTGGGACCTTCCCAGACAAGGGCATGAACCCGTGTCCCCTGCATCGGCAGGCGGACTCTCAACCACTGCGCCACCAGGGAAGCCCTGCCCTACTGTATTAAAATAACATCTACACAAATGAATCTGTGTCCTAATTCCATGTTATTACCACCAAGGCCTATAAAGCCCAACATGACCTGCCCCTTACCCCATCTCCTGCTGCTCTCCTTCACACCATACTCCAGCATATGATAAGCTGTTTCCACCCCCTTTTAGACTTTTAAATTGTTCCCTCAGCCTAGAGCTGTCTCTGCTCTCTTTCACATGCACATGGCTGGTTTCTTTCCTGGTCTCAGCTTTGTGAACCTTTCCTGGCTGCACTGAGTCTCCCTGTTGGTCAGTGGTCCCCACTCTACTCACAGCCATCAAGACATGTCCTGTGGAATCATCTTTGATCCGTCCCTCTTCTGCTTTGCTCAGTGAATGTTTGACAAGTCCAGTTGATAGTTCATTCAAATATGTTTCTTCTCTCTGTCTCTCCCTACAGCATAGTCCAGAAAGACTATGGGGTGTCTTTGAAGGATGGACAAGATTCGAAAGGACAGAGATGGGTCCTCAATGTGAGCTTCCATAGGAGCAAAGATAAGCAGCAGAACCAGCCTGATATGCTGTGGGAAGTGAAGAGAGACATCACAGCAGTCCACATTTATGTTGTGAATGTAAGTGAACTTACATTCACTTATTTTCGATATTAAGGGCTACTTCAGGAGTATGGCCCTTAAATTTTTGAGAGGTCGATTAACCCTCTTGATTACATGTTTAAAGCTATGAATCCTTTTCAGAAAAATGTACATAAATCCGAAATTTTGCAGATCATGGAGGAAAGGAATTCCCAGGTGAAACTAGGCTTTATCAGTCAATCACCTACTCTCTTGAATACATGCAGTGTTATTTGTTTTATTCATTCAACAAATATTGGAGGCCTACGATGAGGCCAAGCACAGTTCTAGATATTAGATTTGTATACCGTATAGAACATACCTGTCCCTCTTGGCCTTCATGGATCTTGAATTCTGGCATAAGAGACAGACATTAAACAAGGAAACAAATGAAAATATGTCATATAATGGTAAATGTTATGAAAAAAATAAAGGAGGGCAATGGGACAAGGGCGGGTGAAGCTGTTTTAATGATGTGGTCCTCTCTGAAATGATATTTGAGCAAGAGCTGCATAAACTAAGTCAGTGGTCATGAGAAGCAGTGAGAGAAGACCATTGCTGGCAATGAGAACAGAAAGTGCACAGGCCCAGGGGCCTTTTCTTCCAAGATACACGGCGAGGTCCAGGATCCTGCAGGTCCTCCTCCCATAATGAATAACTGTGCTGGTTAGCACAGTTCTCAGAACATAGGTTGAAGCCTGTCCCATGCTTCCCCACTTCAAACGTCAAATCCAACCCTACCCCGCTTTCAGTACTTCTCTGAAATGCCTCTTCCCCTGGGAAACCTAACTCATCCAAGGAGGGATCTCAAGTTGCTCTAATTATTAGTATAAACGTTAAAAAATAGTGTTCGTTACTTTCTAAGGATATGTGTGGGGCCAGTGAATTTGTTTTTTTGGGTAGCGCCGGTAAAGCTGCAGGCAAACTGCTGGAACTAAGCGCGGGCGCTGTTGGGTGGATCCCTGCCTTACCCACGGCACCCGGGGCTCTTTCCCGCGGAGACTACATTTCCCAGAGTGCCCCGCGAGCCAGGAAGGCGCGTGGAGCGGTGTCTCTTAGGACCCGGGTTGAGGTAAGATGGCGGGCTCGCGGTGAGTTGCAGTCGAGGTAACCATTTCCCTCTCCTTCTCCCGTTTAGGAGTCCCTAAAAGCTGGGCAAGCCCAGAAAGTTTATAGGCAGCTGTCGAGGTCTCCTACCTGTCGTTTGCGGCAAGATAAAGCCTCTGGCATTACCAGACTCGGTCCGTCCTGCAGAAGGGCCGGCGTGTGGCCGCGCGCTTACCGTGGGGTCTGGTTCTGGTAGCCTGTTTCTCAAGCCTCAGTCCCTCCCAGACTCTCCGCAGTCCTCTAGTGCTCCAGCGTTGAATTCCGGGCCAAGGGGTTTACCCTCTGAATTCTCTCTCTGGGGTGAATAATGTGACCTCTGGATTTCGGACAGAGGGGACCTAACGTCCCCTCAAGTGTTTTGTTTCTTATTTCGTGGTCAGAAGCTGTGGGCTTGCGTTACACCCATAGTACCTATTAAGCAGCAGTAAAGTGGCAGGTAAACAGTTTGAGCTTTCGGAGCCTCGCTTCTTAGTGTTTTAAATGGAGACGCCTACTTCACAGACTTGTGAAGGAGCATATAATGTATAGGAAAATGGGTCGTAAAGTGTAGGAGGCACACTGTAGGTACTCAGGGATGGCACTGCTAATGTACCGACACTGCAAGGAATCAGCCTGCGTAGTTCAACGACTAAGACTGATGAAATAAGCTTTTATCACTGTGCGGGGGTGGTGGGAGGGAGGTAGTCATCGAGGCCAGTTGAAAACAAGTGATGTATGTCATTTATTCACAACAGACCTGGAGCTTGTGGTTGTTTCCCCCCATTTTACCGTGGAAGGAACTGAGGGTTGCTTCGTTAATGACTTGCCCAAACTTTTCCAGTTTGTAAGAGATTGACTCTGAAGTTCTTGGGAGTAATTTATTTAAATTTTGTACCTTAGTTTCTTCATGAATCAAAATAAAGATGCCTCTTATGATTAGGATGAGAGTAAAATGAATGGTAGTGGAAGCACCTTGGAAAGTTAAAAAGCTTATATAAGAGGGTGAAATTTTATTTGGGATTTTGGGTGTTTATATGTGTTTCTCCAAGTCAGTATTTAATAAGCCAAGGCTAGGCCTTCTTGTTTAATATTTGATTTAATCAGAAACAGAATACCCCTTTAAGAGATGTAATAAAATCTTGTGTATAGTACCTGGGAGGTTGTACACCGACACATTTGCTTTATGAAAGGAGAATGCTCTGTGTAGCATGTGTGAGTGACTGTTTCTAAGAGTAATTACACATTGGCTGAGCACTCATTGAATGGAAAGAACTACACTAGGTGTTGAGAAGTTTGCATTTAAGATAAATAGTAATGGACATAGTTCTTGGGTTTCTGATCTTACTATACATTTTGATGATGTTGCTTTTTGTACTGTATTGCCTGGAAATGGAAAGTTGTTTAAAGGTTTTGTGTTACGCAACTGTAGTTCTCGGCAGTGATCCTATTTTGTAGTGTTCAGTGTATTGTGTCACTTTAATTTATCATAGGTAGCACTGATTTTTCTTTATCTCTTATGCAGGGGTGAAAATAGTATACCTAGAAGCAATTTTTCTTTTTTTAGAAGCAGATTTTAAAAGCAGTTTCTCTTCAAATCATCTTTCTTACCACCTGATAAGCATCTTGATTCACCATGGCGTTGGCAGCAGTAAAATGGGCTATATCAAGCAGAACTATCTTGAAACATTTATTTCCAATTCAAAGTAAGTGAGTTTTTTAATGTTTAAAAAGTGTTTGTTTTTTTTTATATTTATTAATTTATTTTGGCTGTGCCAGATCTTCGTTTTGGCATGCATGAGGGATCAAGTTCGCTGACCAGGGATTGAACTCTGGCCTCCTGCATTGGGAGTGCGGAGTCTTATCCACTGGACCACCAGGGAAGTCCAATGTTTAAAAAGTTTTAAACTTTTTCAAATATTATAGTGATACATGTTAATTGAAGAACATTTAATGTAGTTATTGTATATGCCTGCTATTGTATAGGAGTGTAACGTGGAAAGATCTCTGTATAGAGGGGGGAAAAAGTATGTCATAGAAGAGTATATATCGTATGATCTCATTGTGCATTTAAAAGATGATCGACCATATATGTGTGTGTGTATATATGTATAAATGCAGAGTAAAAGATGTGAACCAAATAAGTTATCTCTGTAGACCACAAGTGGATTTAACCGAGGGCAAGGGAGGGATTGATAAAGAGGAACTTTTTCTAGTTTGATTCTTATTTATATTTTCACGTACTGCTTTTTTTAGTAGTTCCTAAAATTAGCAAACGGCAAATTTACAATTCCATCTTACAGGGTGATTATTGTTACTATTTTGGTGTGTTCTTTTGTGTTTTTTCTGTGTAATTTAAAAAAAAATGTGATTTCTTCCTTTTCTGAAGAAACGTAGTCACATATTTTCTTCAAAGCCTATTAATACATGTTTGATAGTCAAAAATTGATCTATATAAATAGTCTATTAAAATCTTATTTCCTGACCAACCTTCTTTTCACTTTACTTTTCCTCTGTCTGTGAACTGCATTCTCCCATTTGTAAAGAAGACACGGTTAGAGGCTACAATAGGTTTGCTTTTTCATGTTTAGTGAGCCAAGTTTTTTACACATCTCTGCCTGACCTTAATTGCTTCCTTCATGTTTCCTATTGAATACCATTTGTAATTGAACATTTTTATTGAATTAAGAGGAAAAGAGTTGTTTGAAGACTAGGGTAAAAAGCTGTATAAATGAAAGTATAATTAAGTAAACAGAGGAGGAGATTGCCAAGAGACTGTAGGTATACACTAAAATCATAGTGAAAACAAAACTGTAGTCAGCTCTTGATTACCTAGGAGCATTTTGTTGTTGTTGTTGAGAACTGGGAGAGAGACCTCTGCTGCTTAGTTTTCCTTTTGCCCTGATAGGAACTCAGCCCCAAGGCTGATGGGAACTCAGACGTAATCAGTTTTTACCTAGCTCATGTCCTGAAACAGCAATTTGTCCTCACTCAGGTTAATCTGCAAACCAGTTCATCTGCCCCTGGGTAAGTTAAAATTGTCTGTGTATACTTTACCAACTAGATTGTAAATTTGTACAGTGTCTATTTTAGTGTCCTCAGTGCCTCTCATACATGATAGATGATAAATAAATGTTTGTTGAATGGATCTCAGTGAATCGCAGTTGTCAAAATATCTGATTAGTGAAGAATGAATTTGGGTTACCCCAGAAAATTATTCCATTATCACTCAGTCATCCTAGTAATTAATGACTACCTAACTTCTTGCATCCTTAAGCCTCTTGTTTTACACAATTTCTATTATTACTATTGAAGGTAAAGTATTATTACTGTTACTGTTGATATTTTATATGAAAAGGAAGGACATTAAGATTAGAGGCAAAGCAAAACTGTGATTGGAAAGTTCAGTGAGCACAAATAAAAAGGCCTCCCTGTATTCCAGAAGGAACATTTAAAACCTTCCAAAATATACACTCAATGTGGGAATTTTACAGCTTTTAAGCATATTAAGTCATTTGGTCTTTACAACTTTGAATTTTACAGTAACTTACCTATCACGTGGCATTATTCTCTTTCTGAAGATGAAGGAACTTGAGTTCTCTTGCCCTCAGAAGCTCAACCAAAGTTGCATATCTGGTAAATTAGACCTATGATCAAAACCTATGTCTTCCCAATATATTTTCTGCTATACCTCCTTTGTTGTTGTAATTTAAAATATTCAACATTTGAAAATGAAGTGGGACTATCAGCTTTTATAGATCATGTCAAAATGCAATTAAATGTGTGTGTGTATAAATATATACGTAAAACAAGAAAAGCCTGTGAGTTGTGGAGAGCTGACTCTCATTGAAATTCTTTTCAGCACATTGAGTTGATTTGGATTGATTGATGTTAACTTTGGCATCAGTTCTAATTATGCATTTAGAACCTCTGATACTTAACCATATGTAGAATTTTTCTCTTGATAAAATGTCAAATGCATTTTTCAAGTATTAATTATGCAGAAATTAACATTTTAGAGGCAGTTTGACAATCTCTTCTTTATTAGTAGGAACTATAGGGGACACAGTAATGAACAAGGTGGGATTCCCGGCCTTAAGGAACTTATTTAGACTTGTAGTTGAAACAGACACCTATGGAAACAATACCTGGAATATGATGTGGTAGAATGTGATGTATGTCATGAGGGTACAAACAAATGTCTAAGTTAGTGCAGAGTACAAATTTTGCAGTTTCCTGTTGAACTAAATACTGTTGTCTTGAGTTTTCCCTCCTGCCTAGTTAAGAATGGTAGATTCTGTCTGTCCTGCCTCTGCCACCCAACCCTGTTTCTTTCAGCAAACATGTACATCATTTAGCTGGTGTATTCAGAGAATACAAACTGCTTTTAATATTAATTCATACATAATTAAGAAGATCCCCAACAGTGTCAGACAAGAAAATAAAATATGTGTAAATGATTTTTACATTACCCTCTGATTTATCTTAATAAATGCTCTTCTGTAGTACTAGCACAGATATTTGAAAATTAATAAATCTTTTGAAAGATGAGGTTATATTTCTAATTCTTTGTATTTTGTTATCTTTATATCAATAGAATTTTGGGGTTGACATTTTGCTGAGTAATCTTTTATGATACTAATGAATTTTGTTAAGGTACTTTTAATGCATTGGAGTAAGAATTTATATTTAGACCTCTAAGTATATGCAATCCTTTGGGAAAGGAGAGTTTACAGATCTTTGTTTAGACATCTTTGATACATATAAATAACTGATGCATTAAAAAAAGGACACAATGATGGTATAGCAATGTCATATGGAGTGTTGGTTGTGGGACATGTAAAATAGACAACTCTTTCTGTGATGGAGATGTAGGGCAGGAAGGGGGAGAAGGATTTCATGGAAGGGTAGCATTTGACTCTTGAAAGATGAGTGGTAGTTGAACAAAGTGGGGATGGCATTCCATACTCAGGAGCAAGTGGCTCAGTTGAGAGAAGTTGATCCTTGGTTTTAGCCAAGATATACTCAGAATTTTTTTTTAACCATACTGAGCTACATTTACATTTTTTCTTTATATTTAAAAGAACATAATTTCTCTGAACATAGAGGGACCTTTTACAAACTTTAAAAAAAGAAGTTATGGCTCTTGAATTTGCAGGTATTCTAAAAACGGAAAATATGCTTTGAAGTGTTGCATTTTGATTAAGAAAAGTTGATTTTGAACAGTTCATTTTGTATTTCATTACTTAAACACTTGCCCTTTATGAGCTATGCACTCCAGTCACACTAAAGTTTTTATTTTATTATATTATTTATTTATTTATTTGGCTGAGCCGTGCAGCTTGCGGGATCTTAGTTCCCCAAGCAGGGATTGAACCCAGACCCCAGCAGTGAAAGTGCTGAGTCCTAACCACTGGACCACCAGGGAATTCCCAACACTAAAGTTTTTAGAATACTCAGAAACTTTATGTTCTTTCTTTCCTCTGGTCCTGGCACTTTTTATTCCCTCTGCAAGGAACACTGTACTCATCCCCTAACAACTCCAGCTTACTCCATCATCCTTCAGAACACCTTAAACATCATCTCCACTGGAAAAGCATTCTTGAACCTGTATACTCCTGTTTTGTAATCTGTCCATGTGTCCCTTTCACTTCCAATGCTTACCCTTCCTAACAGGGCTTATCTTTATATTGGAATTGTTTGTTTACTTGTCTCTCTCTCACCAGACTTGCACCCTTTTTGAGGTCAGGGACTGGATGTTAACTTGTTGAATCTCTAGCTCCACGTACAGTCCTGTTTCATAGTGAATACAGTAAATAGTGGTTGAATGAGTAAAACCAGCTTTACATTGGTGTGAGGACATATGCTCAAATTAACTAAATTCATCTTACTGTTTGGGGTTTTTGCAGATGGAGCCTTATATTGTGTTTGTCATAAAACTACGTATTCTTCTCTTCCAGATGACTATAATTGGTATGTATTGAAATCCAATTGAAAAAAAAAGTTTGTTAGCTCTATCTGAAATGATTTAATTTTATTTCTTGTTTTGGTATTTTCTGCTTTCTTTTCTGATTATTCTTTCTTTAATTTTGTTTTTAAAAATTATTTCAGTGATCTTATTTACCCAGTGTCTGGGCTTATAAATGGTTTAAATAAAAATCATTATCATTGTGTTTCACTGAATACTTCATTTGTTGTAAGACAGACTTGCTGATAGAAATGCTGTCTTTTTTTCCTGAAGTATTCTTTAGCTTTTTGGAAAAACTAAATACTTTTTATGGTTTTCTCTTAGGGTTCATATGTATTAGCTTAAGCAGTTATTTATCTTATCTTTTGTTAACATTGAATAATCCTAAATTACAAATATTTAATTCAACCACAATTTATTTGGTACTTATTCTAGTCAGTATGCTAAGAACTAGGAATAACATATGAATGAAATATTGTCCTTTATCTCTATAGCAGCGTCTTATGTGCAGAAACTACAACATGTTTTCTTAAGTTACATTGTTTTCATTGTGAATTTTAGTAAAAATGTATTTTCTTCCCTCTTGACACCAGTTTTAATTGTAAATTTAGTAAGTATTAGGATAGTGATGAAGTAAGACTAGGAAATAGGTAGCACTTTTGAACCTGAAAAGATTGAGTCTTATGTGATGTGTTTTGCATTATGCCAAAGGCACTTGGAGAAATGCTGATCTAGAAAAAGTGCTCAGCTACAATCTTTATGATTGGAAATTCAGGTGATCCTTTACCTGGAAGATTATGTATTTTGCTGATCTTCGGCTTTAATAATTTAAGTAATCTTACAGCTTTTTGAAGGTAGCTTTTAGATAAGGAAAAGAAGTTCTATTAATAGTGATGAATGAACATGAAGATCTCTTCCAAAGGTTGAGAAAACAAGTAACTTTAACAAAACAAATAATTTGAAGAATAATTTAGATAAAATAGTGGGTAATGCAGTAAAGGTTTGTTGTGGTAGTTAAGCTGACACATTTTGTGGGATGGTATGAGTTGTCCCCTGTAATATGGGTACCTGGTTTGCCAGTCCAGTGACATGATGGCATTTATTCTTCAGGGATTGGTGATTAACAAATTATGACTCTAATAATCATTTTGCCTTGAATACAGTATAACTCTGTTTCTAAAACATTCTTTTTTTTAGCAAAGTAGAGCTTGCTTTGACATCTGATGGCAGGACAATAGTATGCTATCACCCTTCTGTGGACATTCCATATGAACACACAAAAGTATGTATAAGAAAATCTCTTGTAATTTTTAATTTGTTGTTGGACTATTCACCCTTCTTTACAGTATCCGAAGAGAAGGGAATTGTTTGATTTTCTTTATTTGGTTTAGATCTTTTGGCTTTTTTATTTTACTGTTTTGATTTTTCTATTTCTTTTCATCATTTTTCTCTAAAGGTTTTTTTTAGTACACAAAGTGAAACATTTAACACAATTACGACATTAGTTTTCTGGTCTAAAATTTGGTAGATTTCTGACCAGGGATCAAACACACCTAGTATAAATTTTAAAAACACATTGTCCCAGGCTTCCCTGGTGGCGCAGTGGTTGAGAGTCCGCCTGCCGACACAGGGGACACGGGTTCGTGCCCCGGTCCGAGAAGATCCCACATGCCCCGGAGCGGCTAGGCCCGTGAGCCATGGCCACTGAGCCTGTGTGTCTGGAGCCTGTGCTCCGCAACGGGAGAGGCCACAACAGTGAGAGGCCTGCGTACCGCCAAAAAAAAAAAAAACACATTGTCCCATACTACTTACTATATATTACAATCTAATAAATTATGAAAAGTTTGTATTTTAGTGTACTGTTTCATAACTTTTATATTGTGTTGGTTTTGATAATCCTCTTCATGTTTGGTGAATTTCTTCTTTTTTCGGTTAGTTTTTTCTTTTGCTTTTTTTTAAAAAAATAAATTTATTTATTTTTGGCTGCGTTGGGTCTTCGTTGCTGCGCACGGGCTTTTCTCTAGTTGTGGTGAGGGGAGGCCACTCTTCGTTGTGGTGCGCAGGCTTCTCGTGGCGGTGGCTTCTCTTGTTGCGGAGCATGGGCTCTAGGCGTGTGGGCTTCAGTAGTTGTGGCTCGTGGGTTCAGTAGTTGTGGTTCACGGGCTCAGTAGTTGTGGCTCACGGGCTCTAGAGTGCAGACTCAGTAGTTGTGGTGCATGGGCTTAGTTGCTCTGCGGCATGTGGGATCTTCCCGGACCAGAGCTCGAACCCGCGTCTCCTGCATTGGCAGGTGGATTCTCAATCACTGCACCACCAGGGAAGCCCCTGGTTTTTTTTTTCTAATGGGCCAACATGGGCATATATTTAACTGGCCTAGTTTAATTTTTTCCATATATCTTCAAAAGCCAGGCACTAAATAAAGGAGGTTTTGTTTTTATTTTTAATATAATTTAACTTGACCCAAGTCTTTTTATTATTTTATATATGAATAGCTTCTTCATTTCTTTAAGCCCTCTTCTACTATATTTCGTAATGTTTGATTTGCTTTTTGAGGAGAAAATAATTCGTCACAGGGCTTCCCTGGTGGCGCAGTGGTTGAGCGTCCGCCTGCCGATGCAGGGGACGCGGGTTCGTGCCCCGGTCTGGGAAGATCCCACATGCTGTGGAGAGGCTGGGCCCGTGAGCCATGGCCGCTGGGCCTGCGCGTCCGGAGCCTGTGCCCCGCAACGGGAGAGGCCACAACAGTGAGAGGCCCGTGTACCGCAAAAAAAAAAAAAAAAAAAAAAAATAATTCGTCACATGATGCATCTAGTGATACCTATTTTTAAAAATCATCATTAGGGCCAGAGTACCGGTTTGACAAAACAAATTAATGTTATTTTACTAGTTTGTATTCCCTTTTTAAAACCTCACCATTTTGTCTGCCTGCTTTGTATTCTAGCTAGATACCGTAGGCAGTATTCCAGTATTTCTTTTTTGTTTCATTTCTTTGGACAGTGTGTAGAAAATAGGAGTAAGTCACTGACTTTTGGCATGTAAACCTCTAGCTCATACTATATTGTGCCTTCTTACATTGTTATTTTTTGTTATATTTCTGGTCATGTGCTTTATCCTTGTTTTAGCAGTTTATACTAAGAAGCCCAGGACTGTGTGATCATTTCTCAGTATCCAAATTCTCATCCCCATATGGCTCTTTGCATCCCGAAATCATAATTTTCCTATCTTTCCCAACTCTCAAAACTTTTCCACTGTACTTTTATTTTATTTATTTATTTATTTATTTATTTTTGCGTTAAGCGGGCCTCTCACTGTCGTGGCCTCTCTCGTTGCGGAGCACAGGCTCCGGACGTGCTGGCTCAGCGGCCATGGCTTATGGGCCTAGCCACTCCGCGGCATGTGGGATCTTCCCGGACCGGGGCACGAACCCGTGTCCCCTGCATCGGCAGGTGGACTCTCAACCACTGCGCCACCAGCGAAGCCCCACTGTACTTTTAGAACTTACTATCATCATTAAAATCTCTCATAACCTTAACTTCTTCCAGAATGTTGCCTTCACCTTCTGACTCTAACAGAAACTTGGCTGTACCCTGGTGTCAGTGCTTCCCTAGCACTCTTAAGTAGTTGTGCTTTTCTCTCCTAAACCCTTTTACTACTGAACATAGAGATGGAATAGGTGTCCCTGTGGCTCTTCACTGTCATATCCAGATCATCTTTCCTCCTCCGTAACAATTTCTAGCTTTGTAGTTTGTATCATTAAACCATACCATCTACTTATCTTTTTTCTTTTGCTGTTATCTGTCGTCATGCATTTCACTTCTCCTCACCCTCATGTGACCCCATCCCTCCACTCTTCTTTGAAGATTTTAGATGTACTCTCACACTCTCCAACACTGTGTCCTAATTCTTTGTTATTTCAGTGTCCATGTAGATGATCTGTCTACTACCCCAGCCTCTTAACTTTTTGATCTTTTTTCCGCATGGGAGTGGAGCTCCCCACTCCTGTGGTTGTACCCTAGAGATGTTTTAATCACAAATAACTCCTCTTCCTTCCTCCCAATCTAGATTTTTAAGAATTCCACTAGCTTACTACCAACTCCCCCTAGTTTCCCAGCTTCAGGAATTATTCATCCCCTCATTAAGATCTGCATCAGTTGATCGAACCACTTGTTCGCAGTCCTTCATGTATCTCGTACATTCTCACTTCTTTCCTTACCCAGCGTAGATTCCATGGTCATCATCATAATCACTCCCTTGCATACATACCCATCTCCCTGCCTCTTTTTTTGTTGAACTCCCTTTGTTGTATCCGTTGTCTCCTCTCCCATGTCCTCAGTATCCCTCTCTCTAGTCTAGGAGATCACTCCTGTCAGTTCACACTAATCACTCTACTGCTACCACACTGGCCTCCATGCTGTTCTTTAAGGTAAGTACTTAGGAAGCTCCTGCCTCAGGGCCTTTGTAGTTACTGCTTCCTCTGCCTGGAATGCTTTTCCCCCAGAAATCCTCATAGTTTATTCCCTTTCCTTTAGATCTTTCCATATTTGTTACCTAGAGACCCTCCTTGCCACTACATTTAAAATAGTACCCCTGCCCCTGGAATCCCTATTGTCCTTCACTTTGCTTTGCTTTTCTTAATAGCATTTATCATTTCTGGCGCACTGGATATTTTCTTGCTTTTCTGTCTGTCTCCCTCCATTAAAATGTAAGCTCCATGAGGACAGGGCCTTGTCTGTTTTGTTCCCTGCTGTATCCTTAGCACCTGGAATAATACCTGTACTTGGTAGGTGCACAATATATACTGTTGATTAAATAAATAAATTTGGCCCTCTCCCTTCATGCTTAAGGGTTTTCTGTTTTAAGGCTAAGAGATATTTACATGGAGAAGCATGGAAATTTTTTGCTTATAAAGTAATAAATTATAGATTGGACTTTATTTACAATAAGAAACATTCTCGAAAACATGTTACTGTTAAAATATGTTCCTTTTGAATCCAGATTTACAAATTTCATGAAGATAGTATATAACATTAAATAACTATATTTAAAGGTGACTTAAAATTTAGATTTGATTTTCTTCTTTTCTCAAGGAAGTAGCTGCAACTCTAGTGGGCCATTTCATTCTCTAGGCCCTGGAAAGCATATTGCATAAGTCATAAGTAGAAATACCTACTGACACTGGCTTTAGGAAAGTTAAGATGATTTGTATCTTTGGTTTTCTGGTAATTTACATTTGAATCTAAAAGATGTTGATTATTTTCCATGGATCCAGGTAAAAAGATCCTTCTTTCTGTTTCAGCCAAGTATGTGTTTTATTAAAACTAAAAATATTTTTCTAGAATTTAGGATTTCTAGTTTAGGAAGATAAAGATTTTAAACCAGGGGCAAAAAATAATGATTTGGAAAAATAAAGTAAAAATGTAAGTGCTCGAAATTCTTTTTAGTGGTTGATTTAGTTGAAATTTTCAAAAGTCAAATTTGAAAATTCTTAAGAAAAACAAGGGAAATTCAGGATGACAGTTCTGAATGTTTTTTTTTAAAGTTGACATTCAGTTTTATTTTAGTTTTTACTTTTTACTGAAATATTCATGTACCCTTTCTTTGAAGTTTGATCAAGGAGATCAAATACAACCTAAAAATCAGTTCTGAGTCTGCAGAGGCTTTTGGTTTAGACTTCTAAGAAGCCATTAATTCCAATGTCTTTTATCTGTGTGCCTGGAAAAGAAATACAAAGCAGAGAGAATTTGTGATATATTAGAATTGAGCCTGTTGGGAATAGGAAGAGAGACAATGAACTTTTATTGACACTTGAAAAAACTGTTTGATAAGAGTTAAAACATTTGATCTTTAGCAACAAGTGTAGTAACCTAAAAGAGAAAACTATAGGCTCTAATCTAGCATTTGCTAGTATTCCTCAGGGTCTGATAGTAACTTGCAAAGACACAAATATTAATATTTCACTCTACATGTAAGAGATGATCATATAAAATTACTTAAAATGTCTAAGGAGCTCTTTTTCTTTAAATAAATTTATATCACTGTTTTCCTGTTTGAGGCCTTAAAGTAAATGTTAACAGCTACCTACCATTATTGAACTCAAAGAGTACAAGGGACAGCTCAGCATGTTATTATTTCACTTAATCCTCATCAAACCCTTATTAGGTAGATAATTACTGCTTAGATTTTACGAAAGGGAGATTAAGAGCTTAAATAACTATTCCAAGGTCACAGAGATAGTAGTTATTGACCAAAGCCCAATTCTTAACCTCTTCATTATACTTTCTCCTTATTCTCTCCCACACTAAGGAAGTGGTTCCTTATTCCTACTTAAAGCAAATTGTTACACTTAAATCTAACTTTGAAAGCTTTTCATAATCTGATTTCTCAAGATCCATTTTTTAAGATCACCTGCTTATTGTATGTTTTTACCTACTTTGCTTTATTTATAATATTTGTTATTCCTTCTAGAATTCATTCTGCACTCTGTGACAAGGCTCTGACTTGGCTCCTGTTCTATTTCTCACTAATATCTTTGTTAATTTGCATCTCTATAGTACTTAGTCAGTTGTGCCACCATCATGTACTTATATATTGCCTTTTAAAGAGGTTTCATTTTTTCATGTACATAAACTAAATAAATATGAGTCTATGCTGTAACATTCAGTACAGTGGTAGAATGTAGCAATTGTCGTTAATAGTGTGTGAATGTAAAGAAGACATCTGTGTTTGAATTGTTTCCTTTTTGATGGTAAATTCAGGTTTTCATTGTGTTGTAATACATATCTATGGTATTTGTAAAGCAAGGCAATGTTACAGTCTTGTGTTACATATGTTATCACTTAATATTTAAAATATAAGTAGCTTAACTTTCCAAGATACTGATTTTTAAGGGCTTTAATCAGCCAGCGTTGCTGATGGGCATATGTTATATCACTCATGTGTTGGGAGGAGATGAGATTTTTTTTAGTAATTAATGTCTTTGGGGGAAAAAAACTACTTGAATTACCATAAAGCATCATTTGATGGCATTTCAGGTACATAAAATGAAAACATTGAGAAATTTCCTGCTTCTTTTGGATATAAGAAATGTCATTTTCTATTAAAGGTTTTTCATTGTATCTCACTTTAATGGTATGCAAGGTAGAGACTAAACTTTTAAGTTAAAAAATAATAATGGGCACAATTTATAGTTTTGAGAAATAGAAACTAAAATATGTTTTATTATTGGGGGAAAATAACTTTAAGAACTTTATTATTGGAAAGGGAACCCAAAACTTGATATGAGAAGAAAAATATTTCTGGGGAATTCCCTGACAATCCAGTGGTTAGGACTCTGTTCTTCCACTGCAGGGGGCACGGGTTTGATCCCTGGTCAGGGAACTAAGATCCTGCCTGGTGTGGCCAAAAAAAAATTCTGATTCTTTAATGAATAGTGCAGCTAAGTGAAACTGTTCTGATGACTTATTTACCCACCTTTAGGTACGAAAATGAAGTACTCAGTGTGGTAATTATTTTACTGTAAACTCAATCAGATGCTGGCTAACATTCCTACGTTTTGATTTGTTCATTGCTGATTATTTTGCAGCCTATCCCTCGGCCAGATCCTGTGCAGAATAATGAAGAAACACATGATCTAGTGCTGAAAACCAGATTAGAAGAAAAAGGTGAATACTTAGAGCAAGGACCCATGATAGAACAACTTAGCAAAATGTTCTTTACTACTAAGCACCGTTGGTATCCTCGTGGACAGTAAGTTCTATTTTCTTTTCTTCTTCAACTCTCACTGAACCCTACAGAAATACATAACTTTACTTCTATTAACAAACTTTTGAGGTTGTACTTTGCATGAAGGAATTAACACCCAGTATGATCACCTATTAAATTGTATTTTTAAATCTACATATATATAGCTAAAATGAAATAGTACTTCTTTTCCTTTATTTTAGTGGGGGAGTTTAACCAAAGCTTTCAGGGAATTTTGCAAGAGTTCTTGAAAATTTTTCCATTCCGTGATGTAGTCATTTTATGTATTGTTTTTATTCATCTTCTTGATGAATACTTGATCTTGTCCTCAGCCCTCTATCCATTTATTTAACAGATTTTGAGTTATTGCAGAAAAAATTGGGGTATAGCAAATGATTGGGAAGTATATATATTTCTCAGTTCCTTTAGGAACTACAGTTGCCCCTCTGTTTCCCAGTACTCACATTTTATTACATTGATTCTTACCTCGTATCTAATTCTGGCTTTAATTTGTTTACTTCTTTTGATTCTTATTTCTTTCATATCTATCTTATTCCCTACTAAACTAAGAAACTAAAACGTGGCTTTTTAAAATTGTTTGTTTGAGCAAACTTTGTTTTTATTCACTTGTTTTATTCACTTTGCTTTTACTCACCCAGTAACTAGCACTGGGCTGGCACATTTATGGCAGGACATGCTTATGGAATTAATGAATATGCAATCATTGAGCTGCTTGAAGTGATGGGTGATCAGAAACACAATCGTTGTTTGTAAGTTGTTAATAGTCAAGGAAGGAAGATAGTAGAGTAAATAAACAAATCAAGAGATTGACATTTGAAGGATGGTTAGGAGTTAGCCATGCAGAATGGGGAAAAGGCTTCACAGGCTGAGAACAGTATGTCATAGAGTAAGCTGGGGAAACTGCAAGTAGTTCAGCTTGGATGGGACCCAGAATATGAGGAGGGAATGTAAGAAGGGTCTTATGAAGGATTTTGTGTCGTACTGAGGAGTTTAGGTTTTATTTTCATTGCCAAATTCTAAGAATCAAACTGACATCCCCAAAGTTTATGCATTAGGAAATCCTTAAGTAGGTTCTGTATTTGGGATAAGGTGATACGTGGAAAGATTGGAGTCAGAGGGACTTGCTATGAAACTGTTAAAATAGTCCAGGTGAAATTTGTTGAAGATCTACATGAAAGGACCAGCAACGGGAACAGAAAGGGGGAAAGTTAAAGAGAGAGATAGGAGACCTCTCAAGTTTCTGACAGAGGTGTTCAGGTGGATGGTGGTGCCACTCATACAAGTGGAGAAACAGTAGAGAGTGAGGAAGATGAACCTATTGTTGGTTATGTTGAGTCTGAAGACTCTGGATCATCTGGTGGGGAGCAGTTCTGAAAGTAGGTGCATGTATGGACCTGGAGCTTGGTTTACTTTTTTAGTTTCTCTTTAGAAGGTACTTTCTCCCTTATCTGTAGTTACAGTAGAGATTCCTCAGGGCTCTGCCTTATACTCCATGTCTTGCTAAAATTTGTTCTGAGAGCTTCAGTTACATTCATTATATAGATGACATGCAACCTGCTCCATTATACATTTTTTAATTTCCTCAGCCTTATTCCCAATGTCATTGTTCTTAGAATATTACTAACTAGATAACTGTCCAAAGTTTTAAATTCATTATAACAAAACACAACTCTTCTTTTCCCGTCTTAAAAAAGCCCCTCCCTTAATAATCTTCCTGTAATAGAAGTGATATTTCTGTATCAATTTCCCAAGGAAAAAATCTGTGATTTTTTTTTTTTGACCACTGTAATGCCTTTTTTTTTAAAAATAAATTTATTTATTTTATGTATTTATTTTTGTCTGCGTTGGGTCTTCGTTGCTGCATGTGGGCTTTCTCTAGTTGTGGCAAGCG
Source organism: Phocoena sinus (assembly GCF_008692025.1). Taxonomy (NCBI): domain Eukaryota; kingdom Metazoa; phylum Chordata; class Mammalia; order Artiodactyla; family Phocoenidae; genus Phocoena; species Phocoena sinus. The sequence continues at coordinate 27,317,099 of NC_045772.1, read as the reverse complement.
GGAGCGGGCTTCTCATTGTGGTGGTTTCTCTTGTTGTGGAGCACGGGCTCTAGGCGCACGGGCTCAGTAGTTGTGGCACATGGGTTCTAGAGCACAGACTCAGTAGTTGTGGCCCACGGGCTTAGTTGTTCCATGGCATTTGGGATCTTGCCAGACCAGGGCTCGAACCCATGTCCCCTGCATTGGCAGGCAGATTCTTAACCACTGTGCCACCAGGGAACTCCTGTAGAGCCTTTTTTTTTTTAAGGTAAAACAGTATTTGTTTTTATTTGTCAAAGTACAGTCAACCTACAATGTTACATTATTGAATATTTTTATAGATTATACTCCATTTAAAGTTAATAGAAAATAATGGCTATATTTTGCTGTGTTGTGCAATATATCCTTTTTGTTTATTTATTTTATACATAGCAGTTTGTGTTTCTTAATCCCATACCTGTATCTTGCCCCTTCCCCTTTTCTCTCCCCACTGGAGTTTGTTTGCTATATATGTGAGTCTTCTGTTTCTGTTTTGTTATATACATTTGTTTGGTTTACTTTTTAGATTTCACATGTAAGTGATAACATAGAGTATTTGTCTTTCTCTGACTTGTTTCACTAAACTTAATACTGGGAATCCCCTGGTGGTCCAGTGGTTAGGACTTCACGCTTTCACTGCCGAGGGCATAAGTTCAATCCCTGGTCAGGAACTAGGATCCCGCAAACCACACTGCGTGGCCAAAAATAAATAGATAAATAAAACTAAAGTTTTAAAAAAATATATAATATTATCTAGGTCCATCTATGTCACTGCAAATGGCAGAATTTCATTCTTTTTTTATGGCTGAGTAATATTCCATTGTATGTATTTATCACATCTTCTTTATCCATTTATCTCTTGACCACCATAATGTCTTTCAATTTCTGCATCTGTTTTATGTCCCCTTCCTTGATTTTTCTTTCTTATTTTGTATCCACTTTGTTTATGCATTCCCTCTTTGTAGTTGTAAGTTAGGTTATGGGAAAACAAATTAGCAAGCCATTATATAGCCCCGTATCTAAATCACTGCTGTATTCTAAGATTTCTTTCCATGATTCATAACATTGTTCATGTTTATCTTTTATTTCTGTCCCATTAGGTAGATACTTTAGTTCAAGCCCCACCTTGAAATTTTTCTATAATGGCTTTCAGTACCTGTTTCTTTCCTGCATGTTTCATGTTGCTGCAGTTTTTTTGCCATCTTTTGTTCATAACCAAATCGCTGAAGTTATGAAAATCCTCTGTAGATGTGTAACATAAAGGGGGCAAGACTGAAGGCAAGAAGACCATTGGGGAGTCTTAAAACCAAACATGTTATCTCTAGACATTTTTGTCTAGTACCCCACCTATGTTTAATCTTATTACTTATTTAATCTTATCACTGCTAATTAGCTTTGACTGTTAATTAATTTAATCTCTATGGTATGTCTTGTTGCATCAGGATTTCTAGGCACTTTCAGTTATAAGCAGACTTTAGTTAGACTCAATTGATTATCCCAATGTCTCTCCTAATAAAGAGTTCAACAGGAAAACTCTAGATGCTAGCTTATGTATATAAAGAAAATTTTAACCTGTAGGCATTATGCTTGTGATGCATCATCTTTCAAAATTTTAAATAAGCTAATGTGTGATTACTGATACTCAACAAGTATTTATTTGGTATCTACATATATATTTTGGATTAATGTAAGCCATTTCAAATGGTTTCTAGATGTTAGCACCTCTTAAACATCAGGCAGTATATAGAAGGATGTTTTACTAAATATTTCACAATTTTAGATTTATAACAGAAGAATGGGACCCATTATGAATTTAATAATTAGAGATATATAACATCTTTTTAAACATTTTTTAAAACTTATTTTTGGTTGCATTGGGTCTTTGTTGCTGTACGCGGACCTTCTCTAGTTGCAGCAAGCGGGGGCTACTCTTTGTTCCGGTGCTCGATCTTCTTATTGTGGTGGCTTCTTGTTGTGGAGCACGGGCTGTAGGTGCATGGGCTTCAGTAGTTGTGGCACATGGGCTCAGTAGTTGTGGCTTGCGGGCTCCAGAGCGCAGGCTCAGTAGTTGTGGCTCACGGGCTTAGTTGCTCCGTGGCATGTGGGATCTTCCCAGACCAGAGACAGAACCCGTATCCCCTGCATTGGCAGGCAGATTCTTAACCACTGCGCCACCAGGGAAGCCCCCTATAACATCTTTTTAAATATGTTACTGAAAGGTATAAAATGCTTGTTTAAGAAATATTTTTAAACAATTCAGAAGTATTTAAAGTATAAAATAAAAATCTTTTTTATACCTACTAATGCCCTATTTCCCATAGATGAACACTGTTAAACTCTACCTATGTGAATAGCCCAACCTCATATTATACTCAATTTTGTGCTTTTTGAACTCCAATAAAGTAGAACACTTTTTTGAGAGTACAAGTTTTTGTTAGAGGCCAGACTGACTCAAATCATCTTGTCTCTGCTACTTACTAGCTAGTTATTCAATCTTATTATCTATTAAAGAAAGTAGAAATAATAATGCCTAATTCACTTGGTGGTTTTGAGATAAAATATAATCATTTAAGTTAAGCACCTGGCATACAGTATATGTACAGTAATAATGTGGTAATGTAATTATTAACATTGTCACCTACTCATAGTTTTTCTCTTATTCTTTTAGAAGCATCTTTTTTCTTTTTTGACTGTGCCACTTGGCTTGTGGCATCTCATTTCCCCGACCAGGGACTGAACCTGGGCCATGGCAGTGAAAGTGCCAAATCCTAACCACTAGACCACCAGGGAACTCCCTGAAGCATCTTTTCTTAACTAGGCTCTTTTGAGGTATAATTTACATACTTCAAATTTACCAGTTTTAAGTATACAACTTCATGAGTTTTGACAAATGTTTTAAGTAAAGCATTCACCAGTTTAAGTACACAGTTCGATGCGTTTTAACAAATGTATACAGTTGTATAATTGTTGCTGAAAATGGGGGTCTAGCTACTTGCCACTCAAAAGCCAATAAAGAGGCAAGGTTGGTGGAAAGGAAAGTTTGCTTTATTTTGGAGGCTGGCACACAAGGTGGGGGTGGTTTACTGCTGCCTGTCCAAAGGCTGAGCCCCCCACTGACTATCAGTGGGCAAAAGCTTTTATAGACAGAGGGAGGGAGCTAGATGCAGAAGCAGCACAGTCAGCTCTGACAGTCATCTTGAAATTGGTTATCAGTGGTCTTGATTTTGTTTTGTTTTGTTTTGAGTACAGTTAATCTTCAGTTCCAGGGTTGGTTTGTTCCCATTTCTTTGAGCCCAGCTCTCGGAATTGTGGCAGCTTATGTCATGGCTGCAGTCTGGTCATCATGTAATTAACTTCTTCCTCCTGGTGGGGGTTTCAGTATCTATAAGACAGCTCACAGGATACGGCTCAGAATATTATCTACAGCCCTTGAAGAGGAACTAAAGGTCTTTGACTATGCTTAATGACTAAACTTGTCTTGTTGGGCTGTTAGTCTTGTTGGGCTGTTTTCCTTTGTTTATGCATTTTCTCACTTCTCTGATTAAACTTATTCATTGGCTAAAGTTTTTCCACAGACATAAGGCAGGCTGAGGACATGGGGGGCAAGGACCATAGCATCCTGCTACATTTCATAATCACTACTACAATCATAATATAGACTATTCTCATAATGCCAGAAAGTTCTTCCATGCCCTTTTGCAGTCAGTTCCCTTCCTGTAACCCTCACCCTGGGCAATTACTTCTCTGCTTTCTATCACTTTCTAGAATTTCATGGATTTCTAGAATTTCATGTTTTACCCTTTCTAGAATTTCATGTTTTACCCTTTCTAGAATTTCATGTAAATGGAATTATACAGTACATAACCTTTTGTGTCTGACTTATTTCACTATGTACAATGCTTTCAAGATTCATCCATGTTGTTGTGTATACCAGTAGTTTGTCCCTTTTTACTCTGAGTAGTATTCCCTTGTATGGATAGACCACAGTTTGTTTATCTATTAACCAGGTGGACATTTTGGGTTCTTTCCAGTTTGTTGGCTGTAAATAAAGCTGCATAAACATTCAAGTACAAGTCATTGTATGGACATGTTTTTATTTCTCTTCAGTAAATATCTAGGGGTAGGATTACTTGGTCATGTGATAAGGACATGTTTAAATTCATGAGCCACAGTTAAAGTGGCTGAACCATTTTACATTCCCACTTAGCAGTGTGAGAGTTCTAGTTGCTCTACATCCTTCCCAACACTTGATATTATCAGTTTTTAAAATTTCAATCATTCTGTTGGGTGAGTAGTAGTATTTCATTGTGGTTTTAATTTATGTTGAATTACTAATCATTTTGAGCATCTTTTCATGTGCTTATTGGCAATGCATACATTTGTTTTTTTGTTTTTTTTGTTACTTGGTTAAGTATCTGTACAAATCTTTTGCCTATTTTTTAAAAAGCAGATTGGTTTTCTTATTAAGGTGTAAAACTTGTGGATCAAAGTCCTTTATGGGACAAATGTTTTGCAAGTATTTTCTCCCTGTCTGTGGCTTGCTTTTTTATGTCCTTAATAGTATACTTTGAAGATCAGAAGTTTTTTAATTTTGGTGAAGTTCAGTTTACAAATTTTTCAGGCTTTTTGCATCCTACTTAAAAAATCTTTGCCTAACCAAAGGTCACTAAGACTTTCTACTATGTTTTCTTCCCAGAGTTTTAATTTTTATGTATGGTGTGAGGCATAGGTTGGGGATCTTTTTTTTTTTTGCTTATGTATATCCAGTTGTCCCAACCACTAGTTGAAAGTATTATCTTTCCCCATTAAATTGCCCTAACACCCTTATTGAAACCATATATGTGGGTCCTGGACTCTATTTTGTTCCATTAATATATGTTCGTCTTTGGAATACCACACAGTTTGGGCTATTGTAACTAAAGTCTTGAAACCAGGTAGAGTAAGTCTTCTAATTTTGTTCTTTTTTAAAAAGTTGTCTTAGCAGTCATAGGTCTTTTGCATTTTCTTACAACTTTTAGAATCAGCTTATCTGTTTCTACAAAAAGCTTGCAGGGATTTTGAAGGAGATTGCATTCAGTCTCTAGATCAATTTCAGGAGAATTGATGTCTTAACAGTATTGAATCGTCCCATCGATTAAAACAGTATATTTCTCCATTATTTAGGTCTTTTAAAAAATATCACTTAACAGTGTTTTATAGTTTGCAGTGTATGAATATTGTACATTTTTTGTTAAATTTATCCCAAACATTTTGTATTCTTTATGCTATTGTAAATAGTATTTTTAATTTAAATTTTCAGTGGATTATTATTCATATATAGAAATACAGTGGATTCTTGTATATTGACATTGTATCCTGTGATCTTGAGATAATTCTAGTAGCTTTTTTTTCAATTTTATTTTATTTTTTTTATACAGCAGGTTCTTATTAGTTACCTATTTTGTACATATTAGTGTATATATGTCAATCCCAATCTCCCAATTCATCCCACCACCCCCCCACCCGCCCCCGCTTTCCCCCCTTGGTGTCCATACTTTTGTTCTCCACATCTGTGTCTCTATTTTTGCCTTGCAGACTGGCTCATCGGTACCATTTTTCTAGATTCCACATATATGCATTAATATACGATTTTTGTTTTTCTCTTTCTGACTCACTTCACTCTGTATGGCAGTCTCTAGATCCATCCACGTCTCTACAAACGACCCAGTTTTGTTCCTTTTTATGGCTGAGTAATATTCTGTTGTACATATGTACCACATCTTCTTTATCCATTTGTCTGTTGATGGGCATTTACGTTGCTTCCATGCCCTGGCTATTGCAAATAGTGCTGCAGTGAACGCTGGGGTGCCTGTGTCTTTTTGAATTATGGTTTTCTCTGGGCATATGCCCAGTAGTGGGATTGCTGGGTCATATGATAATTCTATTTTTAGTTTCTGAAGGAACCTCCATACTATTCTCCATAGTGGCTGTATCAATTTACATTCCCACCAACAGTGCAAGAGGGTTCCCTTTTCTCCACACCCTCTCCAGCATTTGTTGTTTGTAGATTTTCTGATGATGCCCATTGTAACTGGTGTGAGGTGATACCTCATTGTAGTTTTGATTTGCATTTCTCTAGCAATTAGTCATGTTGAGTAACTTTTCATGTGCCTCTTGGCCATCTGTATGTCTTCCCTGGAGAAATGTCTATTTAGGTCTTTTGCCCATTTTTTTTTTTTTAATTTATTTAGTTTGGCTGTGTTGGGTCTTTGTTGCTGCACGCAGGCTTTCTTCAGTTGCGGTGAGCGGGGACTACTCTTTGTTGCCGTGGGCGGGTTTCTCACTGTAGTGGCTTCTCTTGTTGCAGAGCATGGGCTCTAGCCGTGAGAGCTGCAGTAGTTTTGGCACTTGGTCTCAGTAGTTGTGGCTTGTGGACTTTAGAACGCAGGCTCAGTAGTTGTGGTGCACAGGCTTAGTTGCTCTGCGGCATGTGGGATCTTCCTGGACCAGGGCTCGAACCTGTGTCCCCTGCATTGGCAGGCAGATTCTTAACCACTCGCCACCAGGGAAGCCCCTTCTGCCCATTTTTTGATTGGGTTTTTTGGTTTTTTAATATTGAGCTGCATGAGCTGTTTATATATTTTGGAGATTAATCCTTTGTCCATTGATTTGTTTGTAAATATTTTCTCCCATTCTGAGGGTTGTCTTTTCATCTTGTTTATAGTTTCCTTTGCTGTGCAAAAGTTTTTAAGTTTCATTAGGTCCCATTTGTTTATTTTTCTTTTTATTTCCATTAATCTAGGAGGTGGGTCAGAAAAGATCTTGCTGTGATTTATGTCAAAGAGTGTTCTTCCTGTGTTTTCCTCTAAGAGTTTTATAGTGTCTGGCCTTACATTTAGGTCTTTAATCCATTTTGAGTTTATTTTTGTGTATGGTGTTAGGGAGTGTTCTAATTTCATTCTTTTACATGTAGCTGTCCAGTTTCTCCAGCACCACTTATTGAAGAGACTGTCTTTTCTCCATTGTATATCCTTGCCTCCTTTGTCATAGATTAGTTGACCTAGGTGTGTGGGTTTATCTCTGGGCTTTCTATCCTGTTCCATTGATCTATATTTCTTTTTTTGTGCCAGTACCATATTATATTGTCTTGATCACTGTAGCTTTGTAGTATAAAGTCCGGGAGCCTGATTCCTCCAGCTCCGTTTTTTTCCCTCAAGATTGCTTTGGCTTCTTGGACTAGGGCTCAAACCCATGTCCCCTGCATTGGCAGGTGGATTTTTAGCCACTATGCCAGCAGGGAAGCCCATACTTAATGTTTAAAGACCCACTAAAACTGGGAAAAGGGCAATGATGTCCACACTCAACACTTATACTCAACAGTGTACTAAAGGTCCTAAGCAGTGCAATAGGACAAGAGAAAGAAATAAAAAGCATACAGATTGTAAAAGGAGAAGTAAAATTGTCTTTATTCAATGATGGCATGATCATCTATGCAGAAAACTCCTAGGAACATATTAAAAAGCAGCCAAAAGTAAATTAATTTATTTAAAAAAATCATCTAAATATTAACCATGATGTTCAGTATGGGTCTTTTTTTTTTTTTAATAAATTTTATTTATTTATTTATTTTTGGCTGAGTTAGGTCTTCGTTGCTGCGTGTGGGCTTTCTCTAGTTGCGGTGAGCCGGGACTAGCTACTCTTTGTTGTGTGCGGGCTTCTCATTGCGGTAGCTTCTCTTGCAGGGCACAGGCTCTAGGCACGCAGGCTTCAGTAGTTGCGGCATGCAAGCTCAGTAGTTGTGGTGCATGGGCTTAGTTGCTCTGCAGCATGTGGCATCTTCCTTGACCAGGGATCAAACCCGTGTCCCAGGCATTGGCAGGCGGATTCTCAACCACTGCACCACCAGGGAAGCCAGTATGGGTCCTTTTGTAGATGCCCTTTATCAGGTTGAGAAGGTCCCTCCTATTCCTAGTATGGAGAGTTTTTATCATGAATGGGTGTTGAATTTTGTTTGATGCTTTTCCTGTATTTTTTAAGATGATCATGTAATTTTTGTTGTTTAGTCTTTAATATGATGGATTAAATTGAATGATTTTAAATGTGAACCAATCTTTCATTCCTTGGCTAAACCCCAGTTGATCATGATATATTATTTTTTTAATGTATTGTTGGTTGTGATTTGTTAAAATTTTGGGTAGAAGTTTTACATCTTTGTTTTTAGGGATATTGGTCTGTATTTTATAATATTTTTCCCTGGTTTTGGTATCAAGTAATGCTTGTATCTTAGAATGAGTTTAGAAGTATTCCCTCCCCTTCAGTTTTTTTGCAAGAGTATTTGTAGGATGGTTATTATTTCTTTCTTAATGTTAGAATTCACCAGTGAAGCTGTCTGGGTCTGGAGTTTTCTTTGTGGGAGGATTTTTAACTACAAATCCAATTACTGTAGTCAATAGCTAGGGCTATTCAGTTTATTTGTTTCATCTTGAGGGAACTTTGGTAGTTTATATCAAGGTATTTGCTCATTTCATCTAAATTGTGTATTTGTTCATATTTTGTCATTCTTTTAATATTTTTATGATCTGTAGTGAACTCACCTTCCTTATTCCGTTGTTTTGGTCTTTTTGAGAACCAGCTATTGGTTTAATTGATTCTATTGTTTTTCTGTTTTTAATTTCATAAAATTTTGCTCTCTGTTGTTTTATTCCTTTTGCTTATTCTGGGTTTAATTTGTTCTTTTTCTGGTTTCTTAAGGCTTATTGTTTGGAAGTCTGTCTTCCTTAAGCATTTAATGCTATAAATTTCCCTTTCAGCCCTCTTTTAGCTACATCCCAGAAATTTTGATACGTTTTGTTTTTTATTCAGTTCAAACTGTTTCCTGATTTCCCTGTGATTTCTTCTTTGACCCAAGAGTTACTTAGCAGTGAGTTAATTTCCAGATGTTTTGAATTTTTCCAATATCTTTTTAAAAAAATTTTATTTATTTATTTATTTTGGCTACACTGGGTCTTAGTTGCGGCATGCGGGATCTTTAGCTGCAGGATCGCGGTGTGTGGACTCCTAGTTGTGACATGCGGGCTACTTATTTGCGACACGTGTGTGGGATCTAGTTCCCCGAGCAGGAATCGTACCTGGGTCCCTTGCATTGGAAGTGCAGGGTCTTACCCACTGGACCACCAGGGAAGTCCCTCCAATATCTTTCTGTTCCTGGTTTCTACTTTAATTCTGTTGTGATCACGAAACATAGTTTGTATGGTTTCAGTCTTTAGGTTAATTGAGATTTGTTTAATGTCCGAGATTATTGTCTGCCTTAGTGAATGTGTATTTGAAAAGAAAGTGTATATTGTGCCATGGTTGTGGGTAGTTTTCTAAAAATATCAATTAGGTCTACTTGGCTGTTGGTAGTGTACAAGTTTTCTCCAGCCTAATTTTCTGTTTATTTAATCAGTTATTATGAGAGGAATGTTGAAATCTGCAACTGTAATCACAGATTTTTCTGTTTCTCCTCCCAGTTCTGTTTTGTCTTCATATGTTTTGAAGCTCTGTTATTAGGTGTATATTCATTTATTATTGTTATATTCTCTTGATAAGTCGACACCTTATCTTTATGAAGTGTTCTTTTTTATTTCCACTGATATTTCTTATTATGAAATCTAATTTGTCTAGTATTAATATAGCCTGTTCAGCCTTCTTTTCATTAGGGTTTGCATGATATATCTGTTTCTATTCTTTTACTTTTAACCTACATGTGTCTTTATATTTAGAGTGTTGTGTTTTTTTAACATGGTATAATATTTATTTTATTTATTTATTTTTAAAGTTTTAAAGTTTTTATTGGAATATAGTTGACTTACAATATTGTGTTCGTTTCAGGTGTACAGCAGAGTGAATCAGTTATATATATGTGTATGTGTGTGCAGATTTTTCAGATTCTTTTCCCATATAGGTTATTACAGAATATTGAGTAGAGTTCCCTGTGCTATACAGTAGGTCCTTGTCAATCTATTTTATATGTAGTAGTGTGTATATATTAATCCCAGTCTCCTGATTTATCACTCTCCCCCATGTTTCCCCTTTGATAACCATAAGTTTGATTTCGAGACCTGTGAGTCTGTTTCTCTTTTGTAAATAAGTTCATTTGTATCATTTTAAAAATTAGATTCTACATATAGATGTGCTATTTTATGATATTCTTTCTCTGCCTGACTTACTTCACTTAGCATGGTAATCTCGAGGTCCATCCATGTTGCTGCAAATGGCATTATTTCATTCTTTTTTATGGCTGAGTAAAATTCCATTGTATATATGTACCACATCTTCTTTATCCATTCCTCTTGTTGATGGACATTTAGGTGGCTCCCATGTCTTGGCTATTGTAAATAGTGCTGCAGTGAACATTGGGGTGCATGTATCTTTTCGAATTATGTTTTTCCCCAGATATATGCCCAGGAGTGGGATTGCTAGATGATATGGTAGTTCTATTTTTAGTTTTTTAAGGAACCTCTGTCTGTTCTCCATAATGGTTGTAGCAGTTTACATTCCAAGAACAGTGGAGGAGGGTTCCCTTTTCTCCACACCCTCTCCAACATTTATTGTTTGTAGATGTTTTGATGATGGCCATTCTGACCAGTGTGAGATGATACCTTAGTGAAGTTTTGATTTACATTTCTCTAATAATTAGTGATGTTGAGCATCTTTTCATGTGCTTTTTGGCCAACTGTTTGTCTGTATTTGGAGAAATGTCTATTTAGATCTTCTGTCCAATTTTTGATTGGGTTTTTTGTTTTTTGATATTGAGCAGCATGAGCTGTTTGTATATTTTGGAGATTAGTCCCTTGTTGGTTGCATCGTTTGCAAATATTTTCTCCCATTCTGTGGGTTGTCTTTTCATTTTGTTTATGGTTTTTTTTTTTTTTTTTTTTGCGGTACGCGGGCCTCTCACTGTTGTAGCCTCTCCTGTTGCGGAGCACAGGCTCCGGACATGCAGGCTCAGCGGCCATGGCTCACAGGCCTAGCCGCTCCGGGGCATGTGGGATCTTCCCGGACCGGGGCATGAACCCGTGTCCCCTGCATAGGCAGGCGGACTCTCAACCACTGCGCCACCAGGGAAGCCCTATGGTTTCCTTTGTTGTGTAAAAATTTTTAAGTTTAAAGTGGGTCTTTTTTAATGAATAGAATATAGTTGGATTTTGCTTTTTTATCCAATGTGACTTCTCATTTCAGTGTCAAGTCATCTTCAGTGCATTCTGTCTTGATTTTCAGGACTTTCACTCTTCCTCTGCCATTTGCCCTTAGCTCACTTTTTTCATGAAATTTAATTTGATTATAGTCACTTTGAATAGCTACCACCCCATTAGCGTAACTATGCAACTATATTAGATATTAGATATCTGTTATTAGAGATCTGTCAGTGTTATATTTGTGGGTAATTTTTTGTTTTCATCGTTTGCTCTCAATTATTCTGTCTTTATCAGGAATGCAACTTCTGTTTTGTAGTTTACCAGAAGACCTCTAATAAAATATCTTTAATAGAATGTATGTGTGTTAAGTTACTGTCTGATGGAATATTATCTTACCTAATTATCTTCACAGCTTCTTGAAGGTGTTCAGTTTTTCTTTGAGACCATACTTTATGCTAGTCTTTGGGTTGGTCTGCTGGTAAATTTCCCAGTGATTCTTGGAAGTTTTATTCCCAGAGTTCAGCTATCAATTCATGTGGATTTATCTAATTTCCATTTTATCTAGGTAGGTCACCTGTGGATTAAGATGTTCTTCATTATCAAATTCTGAGTCAAGGTCAGCAGAGGCTTTATGATCCCAGGGTGTTGCCCACCTCATCCAATCCCAAACCTACCTGCATTTAATTATTGGCCTCACCCATGGTAGGGTGGACTGAGAGTATATGTAGTATGACTATACAGAATTGATGCTGAAATAGTCTAGTAGGCAATAAGCACTGGAGATTAGATTATCTCAAGTCTGGAGATCGAAGGTTAAAATTGTTACCACTAAATTTATGATTTGGATATTACTGTTTCCTAATCCTGGTGATCCTGTTTGCTTTAGGATGGCAATTCAAAGAGTCTTCTTAGATTTAGGCTTTATACTGAAACTGGATACTAGAACTGTTTGAATTTTTAGTGTGAGAGATTAGTGGTGAGGAAATCCAGGACATTGGGCTTGAGGTTAAATTGAACTTTTAGTTCCCTGTTCTCTGCCTTTGCCTGAATGACTATTTTTATATTCAGTTGTGCAAAGGTTGGTTTAAAAAAATAGCATATGTAACCATGAGGCTCCTGCTACTTCCTGTTTGATGATATTACAGGTGATGAAAACAAGTTAAACTAACTTAGCCACTACATTATAATTTACCTGAAGTAATGGGGCTTCAAACATATTCTTTGAAAGGTGCTCCTTATGCAAATCAATTTTTTTGTATTCCTGTAGCAATTTGCATTAGGTAGCTCCTCTGTAAATAGTTGCTGGGGACATGATTCTGAGTTGTTTTGCCCTTCTCTGCAACCCCTGGGGTATCTCCTGTTGGCCTCTAGTGTTGCCAGTACTCAGGAAGCAGGACATATCAGTGCCCTCACTTGCCAGCATCTGTGTACAAGCTCTTTTTCCTTTTTTCAGTCTTCCTCAATTGGCATGAAAAAAATAAAAAAGTCAGTGGAGCATTCCTTCCATTATAATTCTTTGCAAAATACATCATTTTAGCAATATGGCAGAGTTCCTAATGGTTTTGTTTGAGTTTTCCATTGTTTTTCTCATTAATTCAACCATAATAAGTTTGTTGAAACTCTGTTTATGTACCCAAAGTTCATATACTATCTTGGTTTCTCTTGCTGATTCCATTTCATTTCCCTTATCTCTAAATTTTGGAGTTTCCCAAGGATCAGTCCTTGGTTCTCTTCTCTTTTCTGTCCCATTCCCTAAGACAGTGATGTCATCCAGTCTCATGGCTTTAAATACCATCTGCATTGGCTCCCAAATCTATCTCTTCCTGTCCCTTCACCTCCAGACCTGTATATCCATGGGCCTACTTGTCTAATGGACATCCCTAACTTAATGTGTCTCTAACTGAGCTTTTCGTGGTCCCTCACAAACCAGCTTCTTTTGCAGCCTTCCCTGTCTCAGTTAATGCAAGTTCCATTGTTCTAGCTGCTTGGGCCAGAAATCTTGGTGCCATTTTTGACTTTTCTCTTTGTCTCATACCCAACATCTGGTCTATAAGCAAACCCTGTTGGCTCTATCTCCAAAATGTATCCGGATTTGACCATTTATCACCATTCCCTCTGCCATCATCCTGGTACACGCCACCATCTTTTGCCTGGTTCATAGAAGTGGCTTTCTAACTGGTCTCCCTACTTCTGTCTTTGCTTCGCTGTGGTCTGTTCTTAGCACACAGCCAGAGTAATCCTGTTAAAAATTCCACTAGTTCTTATAATTTTTCTGTTGAAAACCCTCCAACAGCTTTCCATCTCACTTAGAGAAAAGCTATAGGCCTTAACTATTATCTACTAGAACCTATGTGATCTGACCCTCTTTTACCTTTCCACTCATTTCCTACTATTCTCTTCTTTCTTCACTCTGTTCCAGCCACATGACCTCTTTTCTGTTCCTTGAACATGCCCTTCCTTCTACCTCAGAGCCCTTATACCTGCTGTTTACTCTATATAGAATACTTTTTCCTGCTGATATCAGCAAAGATAGCTGTCTTACTTATTTTGCATTTTTACTCACTGAAGCCTTCCCTGGTCAACTTGTTTATCTTGTTTTTCTGTCTAATACACTGGAATGTAATCTCCATGAGGGTGGGGATTTTGTCATGTTTTGTGTACCACAGAAACCTTAGCACCTAAAAATGGTGCCTGGCACGTGGTAGATGCTCCACGCATTTAAAATGAATGAATAAATGAATGAGCGAATGATTCTGATTTTCATAATATCTCTTAAAAAAGAAAATAGCTAACATAACTCCACTAAATGTAAAGTTATGTTGAAAGAAAGAAGGATGGAAGGATTGAAAGAAGTCTGGATAGAAAGTAAGAAGGATCTAGAAAGTAATTCTAAATTTCTGAAATGTAAAGCAATTCTATAAATGTATGAATAGCTGCACGACTTTATTTAAAGGACTACTTTAATATTTTTCCATGGAGGCAACAAAAATTAGCTACCACCATGAGTAGGAGACATTTGAACATCTAGCTGCATTGTGAACCAGGAGGTGAAGTTCTGTCTTGGACTAAGAACTGTAGACAAATCTTTCAGATATCACTGAGTCATTGTGTAATTTAAGAAGGGTGACAATATGTTTTGGTTTCCCAGGGACAGTCTCAGTTTAACTCTTTTGTTAATTATTAATAGAGTGGGTTTTTATTCTTTAAAGGATCCCAGTTTGGATGATAAGTTATAAGGGCACCCTAAAATTCAGGTGCTTGCTTCTGAGTGATTATAGCATATATTGACATTCATGCATGATAAGAAATCTGTAAATGCTATTTAACATTTATTGAGCATATTTCAGAGCTCGACTTTGTTAGGTTTAGGGCTATCAGGGTCTCAAGCATTTTCAGTCAGTCTTGGGTAGTGAAAATGGTTGAGCATTGTAAGCTGAATCACATTTTTATAGGATAATGCTTAGATTTTTAGGGCCACAGACTTCATTGAGAATCTGATGAAACCTATGAATCCACTTCCCAGAAAAACACATATACAAAATTTTTATAAATAATTTCAGTAAGTTTGTGACTTCCCAAACCCCCCTATTCTGGTATCTAACTGCTTTGAGAGAACACCTTTCAGGGATACTATTGCACTAGTAAAACCTTGATTATCTGGCACATAACTGGAACCCTTAAGAAAACCGTAATTTTCTCAATGCCAATATAAGTACATGTAGAAATGTTTATTTAGATAATTGATATTATGCTATATGTATTATTCTATAACTTAGGGTTCCATGTTAGTATATATAGATGTGCTTCATTTTTTTAAGTTAATTTCTGTATTTTGCAATTTGTCAAAAAATCAATATCAAAAAACAGTGTATAGGAAAGTTGCCTTATGAAACCTTAAGATAAGCAAAAAATACTGAAGATCATCTTTTTTTAAAAATTCATTTATTTATTTAATTGGTTGCACCAGGTCTTAGTTGCTGCAGGTGTGCTCCTTAGTTGCAGCACGTGGGCTCCTTAGTTGTGGCATATGGGCTTCTTAGTTGTGGCATGTGAATCTTAGTTGCAGCATGCATGTGGGATCTAGTTCCCCGACCAGGGATCGAACGCAGGCCCCCTGCATTGGGAGCACAGAGTCTTCTCCACTGCAGCACCAGGGAAGTCCCCCCAGATCATCTTAATCACAACAACTAAAGAGCATAAGAACATGTCTTATCATTTATGGTGTAGAAATCTTTACAGTGAATGTCCACACTAGCAAAAAAAGTTAAAAATTAGCTCAGACCAACTTGCAAGATTCTGGCCTTAAGGGAATTTTTGAAGAGAATTCATCACCGAAAGCAAATGTACTCTGTGCGGACATTTTCTTAACTCAATAAAGAAAATAAGGAAATGTTGCGAAGAAGAAAGAATTCTTCATGGCGAAATCACTTAGTCACTGCTAACAATGCATTTTATTTCTCTTTTTCTTTCTATACATAAATTTTATTAGTTTGCATAAATTTTTACATGGTTTTAATCTTTATTCACATAAATTTTTACATGCTTTTTATCATACTATATATATAAATTTGCATCCTGTATCATCCCTTTCCCCATTAATATTTTAATATTAAAGTAGTTAATATTTTAACTGCTTACTTACTGCTTTAGGATAGATTTCCAGAAGAGGAATTACTAGGTCAAAAATTATGATTATTAAAAAAAATTTTTTTAAGTATTACCACACTGTTTTTCAAAAGTGTTATACTGATTAATACTTTAAGCAGTTGGATCTGATATTACTTGCTTCACCATACTCATACTTGGATTGTGCATTATAATTTTTAAAATATTTGTGATTGCAAAAAAAAGTAAAAACGTTTTTCACTGTTTAATTTGCATTTCTTCCATTTTTGTGATATTACACATTTTTCCATATACATATTACTAATCGTATTTTATTATAAAAACATGATCTTGCAGCTTTAGAGGCCTCCATTTACAGCTGATCATCCCCTTTTGAATAAAACTTTAATAGAGCACGTTCTGCATGTTCACAGTGTTTAAGGAACAGTCATCCAGATTGCCATATTGAAACTACCTCAAGATCTGAAAAAAGACTTTCCAAATGCTTAATTAATAGAAGACAATTTTCACAGCAGGAAAATGTGACTTATTATTAAGAAGTATCTTCTACCTGAGGTGTGTCTAACTGTGTGTGTGTGTGTATTAGGTTTCACTGATTTTTTTGAATACCAGTAAACAGCAGGGTAATAGAAATTTGATATTTCTATCAGGAACAGTTAACTTGTATTAAAATAATCTTATCTTAAATATTTTCTTCTTTTCAAGGTATCATAGACGTCGTAGGAAACTGAATCCTCCAAAAGACAGATGATATTGAGGTTTTCAGGAATCAAAGAGAAATGTTATCCTGCGTCTCATTTGCCATTTGAGAAAATACAAATTGCATATATTCATTAATACGTTATATAGTAAAATAATAAAATGTCTTCTCATATATTAGAATGTGTATTTCTTTATATATATTAAGTAGTTCTGGATTTCACATTCTTATTTACGGAAGCCTATTTTTATTTTCCTTTTGAGTTATTAAAGTCTACTATTTATTTTTATGTGCCTGGTATGATTAAGTACTTTTACATTATCAGCCAAATAATAGTATAAATATGATTAATAAAAACGTGCATGATTCTCCTGAAGATTTTTAAACTGCCTTTGAAAAGAAACTCATGAGATCCACACAGAAAATAGATGTTACAATGTTTCCGTTTTTGTGGCTCTAGGAGATAGTTACATTTTAATCAGTTTCTACTACCTGCTAGGTCTTTAGTTTACATTATTATTAAATTCTCACAATAATCCTTTGAAGAAGGTGCATCATCCCCATTTTACAGATAAGGCTAAGTGACTTGAAGCCTACCTGCCTAGCAAATGGGAGAGCCAGGATCCAAACTGTCCAGAGCCTTTTTTACAAGGCATCACTATGACAAGAGGTGTTTTCTTTCACCCAAGAATGTGCTTTCCTAGAAAGAATATTATATTATTCATTTTGAGATTTTTTTCTGGCTGTCTTAAAAGTTATGCTTGCTTCAGAGCGCATACAACTCTGTGATTAAAATGTTAATATTACTAAACTAGTCTTACAAAAATGTTAATAGTCTATTCTGTTGATTATCCCTACCAGCTTATATATGATCCTTAATAGCATTGATGCCCCTGTGATTTCTATTTAGGAGGTGAGGAGTCTGTATTAAGAAGGT
Source organism: Phocoena sinus (assembly GCF_008692025.1). Classification (NCBI taxonomy): domain Eukaryota; kingdom Metazoa; phylum Chordata; class Mammalia; order Artiodactyla; family Phocoenidae; genus Phocoena; species Phocoena sinus. The sequence goes on along the minus strand of NC_045772.1, from coordinate 27,299,662 downwards.
GAAAAGGTGCTTTGTTCAAACTTGTGCAATATTTGTGATATTTTAAAATTTGGTGTGAAAAATGATTTCACATTCAAAGTCTATTGCTTAATCTAGTTCTTTGAATAGAGGAAGGTGAAGGGTCAAGTGTTGAGTAAAATGTAAGGAATAGTGAATAGGAAAGAGTAAAGAAAATAATTAATAATGGCCACCCTCTATTACAGAAAGGAAGTGTTTTTAAGTGGTTTATGCTCTTTTCATTAATATTCATTTGGGGGAAAGATCAAAGGAAAAACAAGTCAATAGAGTTGGATAATCAGAAATATTAACTGTGTTTGGTGACATAGCTTCGAAAATAGTTTTTTTCTGGTTGATTTATATCCAAAATTTTACAAAGATTGAGATATGCCATGTTATAAAAGTAGGAAGCATAAAAACTAAATTAATTAAATACCAAATTTTCTTCTAAGTACAAGGATCTACTAAATAGAGATTGTTCAATTGTAAGACGCCCAAACCACACATTCACATGTCAGTGCTTTGGAGAATTAACTTAGTTCTTGTTGTACTGGAAATATAGTACATTGTAGTTTCTGGAATTTTGGTCTTCATGAGTTGCTGAATAAGTACGTATTTCATCACCACTATCACTTCCCCTCTGCTTCTCCACCTCAGAGGAGTAACCTATTATACACTATCACTAACACTTTGTGAGAGGTCTGTTTGTTTTTTTCAGAAATTTAAAAAGTACCTAAAGTCTGATGGTTCTTTAAATGGAATAAATTTAGCTTCATGAAAATCTTACTACCCTGTTCTTACTCTCATATTTCTTTCCATTGGTGAGGTGGATTAACACACTTCAAATTGATAAAAAGCATTGTCAGTGAAACCACCAGAGGGCAATCTCACATAGGGTTTAATTTGAACATTCCTCAGCCAAAGGATAGTGACTTAACATTCAACAGACAATATGTGGACTTCTTTAGGTAAGAATGACTAGTAGAGTAAATGACCTAGTGAAATTAAGTGAGGCCATTATTATATTCATTCTATCGATCTAGTCATTAAGCATTTATTGAACCCCTACTACATATGGAGAGGCATTATACTTTTTGGCAGGCCAATAACAAAAAATGGGCCCTTCTTAAGGAGCATAGTATCTACTTAACTAGTATCTATTGAGCTACTTAACTTTTCTAATGACGTTGCTTTTTCTTTTTTTTTAAATTAATCTTTGGCTGCGTTGGGTCTTTGTTGCTGTGCACGGGCTTTCTCTAGTTGCAGCGATGGGGGCTACATTTTGTAGCGTTGCGCCGTCTTCTCCTCACGGTGGCTTCTCTTTTTGCAGAGCACGGGCTCTAGGCACATGGGCTTCAGTAGTTCTGGCACACGGGCTCAGTAGTTGTGGCTCGTGGGCTCTAGAGCACAGGCTTAATAGTTGTGGCACACGGGCCCAGCCACTCCTCAGCATGTGGAATCTTCCCGGACCAGGGATCGAACCCGCGTCCCCTGCACTGGCAGGTGGATTCCTAACCACTGCACCACCAGGGAAGTCCAACGTTGCTTTTTAAACATGAGTATAATGCATCATTATTTTTTTAAATTAGAGACTAAATAAATAGAAAATAAAATTACCCATAATTGCCCCAGCTAAAGATAACACATTTTTGCTACCTATCTTGTTATTTTGCTGCATAAATATATTTCAAAAAAATTGTATTTATTCATGTTGTTTTATAACTTGCTTTTTCACTTAATATCCTAAATTTTTTTGCCATATCAGTAAATACTCTCATTTAATGGATTCATATTATTTTATAATCTAGATTGTCATAATTTAATTAACTCCATACTGTTAGACATAATCGTTGTTTCTGTTTGTTCCCTGTTAGGAAGAATGCTGTTATTAACATCCTGGTAGATACTTTTTCTTTTTATTGAAAGCCGTTTTAATTTTTAAAAAATTTATTCTAATATAGTTGATTTACAATGTTAGTTTCAGGTGTACAGCAAAGTGAATCAGTTATACATATATATATATCTATTCTTTTTCAGATTCTTTTCCTATATAGGTTATTACAGAATATTGAGAAGAGTTCCCTGTGCTATACAGTAGGTCCTTGTTAGTTATCTATTTCATATATAGCAGTGTGTATATGTTAATCCCAATCTCCTGATTTATCACCTCCCCCCATGTTTCCCCTTTGGTAACCGTAAGTTTGATTTCGAGATCTGTGAGTCTGCTTCTGTTTTGTAAATAAGTTCATTTGTATCATTTTTAAAATTAGATTCTACATATAGATGTGCTATTATATGATATTCTTTCTCTGTCTGACTTCACTTAGCATGGTAATCTCTAGGTCCATCCATGTTGCTGCAAATGGCATTATTTCATTCTTTTTTATGGCTGAGTAAAATTCCATTGTATATATGTACCACATCTTCTTTATCTGTTCCTCTGTCAATGGACATTTAGGTGGCTCCCATGTCTTGGCTATTGTAAATAGTGCTGCAGTGAACATTGGGGGTGCATGTATCTTTTTGAATTATGTTTTTCCCCAGATACATGCCCAGGAGTGGGATTGCTAGATGATATGGTAGTTCTATTTTTAGGTTTTGTTTGTTTGTTTGTTTTGTTTGCAGTACGCGGGCTTCTCACTGTTGTGGCCTCTCCCGTTGCAGAGCACAGGCTCCGGACGCGCAGGCTCAGTGGCCATGGCTCACGGGCCTAGCCACTCCGTGGCACGTGGGATCTTCCCGGACTGGGGCATGAACCTGTGTCCCCTGCATCGGCAGGTGGACTCTCAACCACTGCGCCACCAGGGAAGCCCCTATTTTTAGTTTTTTAAGGAACCTCTGTACTGTTCTCCATAATGGTTGTACAAATTTACATTCCAAGAACAGTGGAGGAGGGTTCCCTTTTCTCCACACCCTCTCCAGCATTTATTGTTTGTAGATTTTTTGATGATGGCCATTCTGACCAGTGTGAGGTGGTACTTCATTGTAGTTTTTTGTTTTTTTTTTATTGTAGTTTTGATTTGCGTTTCTCTAATAATTAGAGACGTTGAGCTCTTTTCATGTGCCTGTTGGCCATCTGTATTTCTTCTTTGGAGAAATGTCTGTTTAGGTCTTCTGCCCATTTTTCGATTGGGTTGTTTGTTTTTTTGTTGTTGTCATTTCTATCCCTTTATTTTTAACCTATATGTGTCTGTATGTTTAAAATAGGTTTCTTGCAGACAGCATATAGTTGGTCTTGTTTTTTGATCCACTCTGACAATGTCTGTCTTTTAATCGGTGCATTTAGACCATTGACATTCAAAGTGATTATTGATACAGTTGGAATACTATCTGCCATATTTGTTACTGTTCTCTATTTGTTGCCCTTGTTCTTATTTTTGTCTTCTACTCTTTTTTGCCTCTGGTTTTTTTTTGTTTGCGGTACGCGGGCCTCTCACTGTTGTGGCCTCTCCCGTTGCAGAGCACAGGCTCTGGACGCTCAGGCTCAGCGGCCATGGCTCACGGGCCCAGCTGCTCTGCGGCATGTGGGATCCTCCCGGACTGGGGCATGAACCCACGTCCCCTGCATCGGCAGGCAGACTCTCAACCACTGCGCCATCAGGGAAGCCCTTGCCTTTGGTTTTAAATAATAATTTTATATGATTCTGTTTTCTCTTTCTTAGCATATTTCTCATACTTCTTTTTTTTTAGATCTTTTATAGTGATTGCCATAGAGCTTGCAATACATATTTGCAACTAAGCCAAGTCCACCCCATACTGCTGGATTATTTTGTTATTATAAGGTTCTTGCACTACCCCATAACCCTATACTGCTTCATGGGTAGTGCAAGAACCTTATAATAACAAAATAACCCCAATTCCTCCCTTCTATCCCTTATATCATTGCTGTCATTCATTTCTCATACACAAGCATATATATGCATAATCAAATACATTGTTATTATTTTTATTTATTTACTTATTTGGTTGCGCCGGGTCTTAGTTGCTCCCTGGTGGGCTGCTTAGTTGTGGCTCTCTGGCTCCTTATTTGCAGCACATGGGCTCCTTAATTGCGGCTCTCCGGCTCCTTAGTTGTGGCATGCAAACTCTTAGTTGCAGCATGCATGTGGAATCTAGTTCCTTGACTGGGGTTTGAACCTGGGCCCCCTGTATTGGGAGCGTGGAGTCTTAACCAGTGAACTGTCAGGGAAGTTCCAAAAAAAAATTTTATTTCACCTTCACTTATTCCTTCTCCACTGCTCTTCCTTTCTTTATGTAGATCTGCATTTCTGACCTATATCATTTTACTTTTTTTTAGCATTTTTCACAAGGCAGATCTACTGGCAGAAAATTCCCTCAACTTTTGTTTGAGAAAGTATTTATCCTTTACTTTTGAAGGATAATATTGCAGGGTACAGAATTCTAGGTTGATGGATTTTTTAATCTCAGCATTTTAAATATTTCACTTCATTCTCTTCTTTCTTGCATGGTGTCTGAAGAGAGGTCAGATGTAATTCTTTTCTCCATTATACTTGATAAACGTTTTTAATTAGGCATTTTTGTGTGTGTGTGATTATTTGATAAATGTCCATCTTCCCTAGTAGACTGTAAACTCCATGACTTGCAAAGATCCTCAGTGGCTATGTGTACCACCATGTCCCTAGAGCCTAATATGGCCTGGTACATTCATTGTACCACAAGCATCTTAATATGATTTGTAAAAGAAATTACTCTAGGGCAGAGATTTTAACCTAAGGATTCTGTAAATGGGATTTGGGGTTGGGATTATCTATGAAACTCCTGAAATTGTGTAGAATTTTGTATCTGTGGTATTTCCTAGGAATAGTTTTTCAGCAGTTCCTTAAAGACTATGTCACATTATGCTCTAGTTCTTATTTGCCTGCAGCTAAGCGCATAGTAACATTAGTACTGGAATGATACTGATATGCCTGAAAGAAAGTGTGGTTTCCACATATTCTCAGAAGCAACCTTAATTAGATTCCAGCATTTTTAAGAAAAGAGGAAAACAAGACATCATGTGCCTTCATTTTGGATGGGATAATTCCATCAAGGAATATTTTTCCAGTTTCAGATGTGTATTCGGAAATGAGTCAGCTTGGATATCAGTGCATAAACACAAGAAGTTAGCAAACCATTTCTTTTGCTGAAGGCATAAATAAATGTCTCCATTGCTTATAGTCAAAGGGAATGATTTCTTAGATTTTTTTTCCACGGAAGTTCAAAATTACTTGCTAATATTTTTACCAAAATAATTTGCAAATATTCCAATGCTAAAGACATTTTTCCCTATTACAGCTCAGCTATTAGCCCCTTACTATTTTCTCATGTGCTGTTTAACCTTTGAAAGTTAAACAGTTAAATGCACTGGGAAGAAATGCTCAGAAAGAGTATGTACTGTGTTTTCTAATTCTGCAGAAAGGCATCTACTTAGATTTAGTAACATCACCTCACATTTATATAACATTTTCCTGCAGGAAGCCTAAAATACTTCACAGTCATGATTGCTTGAATTTTTGCTTAAAAAATGAGTGCCTGTTTTTAGATGGAGAAACTGAGGCAAAATCTCACTGTTACACCTGGTAATCTCAAGTAGAACTTCATTTCAGCAGGATAGTATCTTCTAAAGTTTTATTCAGGGGCTAATCATTTCAGCAAATTTTATTAAGCACCTACAGAGTTCAAGCCACTGTGGATTCAAAGATGAGATCTCATTCCTGATTGATAAAATATCTTGCTCAGACCTTCTCTTCTTTCCCCTCTACTCAGAATTCACCTCTTCCTCCTCCATAACCCAAAACACATTTAATTACTACTGTACCACCACTTTAGTTTGTATTGAATTAGAGCAAAGTTTGGTTAGTAGCATGGTCAGTGTGATCATTTGAATTGCTCCCATTGGCCTTTTCCGTCATTGCCATCCAGGTATACTTACCATCATTAGGATCATAGAAAATAGAATAGTAGACCTGAAAGAAACCTTTAAAGATGATTTTTAGGCATAGACTGATTTTACAGATATGGGAACAGATTCAGTATGACTAACTGACTTGCCCAAGATCATATATCATGGCAGAACCAACCAATGTCATCGTCTTTTTTTTTTTAGATTAATTAATTTATATATTTTTTTTATTTTTGGCTGCGTTGGGTCTTCGTTGCTTCACGCAGGCTTTCTCTAGTTGTGTCAAACAGGCTTCTCATTGTGGTGGCCTCTTTTGTTGCGGAGCATGGGCTCTAGGTGCGTGGGCTTCAGTAGTTGTGGGCTCGACAGCTCCAGAGCGCAGGCTCAGTAGTTGTGGTGCATGGGCTTAGTTGCTCCACAACATGTGGGATCTTCCTGGAGCAGGGATCAAACTCTTGTCCGCTGCGTTGGCAGGCGGATTCTTAACCACTACGCCACCAGGGAAACCCTAAGGATGTTTTAATGTATATATGTATGTATACACCTACTGATGAAATTTGCCTCCAATAGCAGATGTGCCCAGTGGTATACTAGTAAAGGTTTAACAACTGGCTCTGATTGGGAGTGCTTGCCAATTTCCATGGTGTAAGTACACTCATCATGGCTGATTTAATCTACCAGTGGTTTAGCAACTGGCTCACAAAATTTCTGAAAATTTAATAATTGGATCTCACAGGTTGGTGTGAACTAGCTCTAGCATTCCTCTGGCTGTACCCCTGAAATCGTACACTTACTATTAAAGCATTAGATTATTTCCTCACTCATTCTAGTTATCTATTCAGAGACACTTTACCTTATTTTCTGATTAATATTTCCAGGGAGAAAAACTATTCCTTACGTGGCAGCTTCAACCTTCACTTTAAGTTTCTTTTAAGGATTTAATGACTTATTGATAAGTGTCTAAAATTACTTGGTCTGTCTTTTAAGAGAACTTTGTATGAATCCTTGAGTATTTGTTATCTATTGCTAAGTTACAAATTACCCCAAAACTCATTGGCTTAAAACGACAACTTAGTTCACAGTTCTTTTGGGTACTCTTCTGGTATAGGCTGGGCTTATACATCTGGTTATTAATTGGGTTGATGAGACTGGCTAGTCTTGGATGGCATCATCCATATGTCAACAGCAATTGAATGGCTGTCAGCTGGGGCAATAAGAGGACGTTTGTGTTTCTCATTATCCAGCAAGCCAGCCCTGGTTTGTTCACATGGCTTCAGGGTCTCAAGGGTACAAGACTGGAAGCTGTAAAGTCTCTTAAGGCCAAGCCTTTGAACTGGCTCAGCATCATTTCCACAAGGCCATCCCAGGTTCAGGGAGTGGGGAAAGAGACTCTGCCTTTTGAAAAGAGAAGCAGCAAATGATGGCCCTTCCATCACAATAGGAATCACTAAACTGATTTACTTTTGCGTTTAGATCATCATGTGTCTATAGGACAGAGCTGAATGCACATGGCATGGTTGGCTTTTAGTGAGAAATTGAAGTTTTCTTTCCCAATGTCCAAAAGAAATTCGGACAATTTCTTTTACTTATAAACCAGCTCTCCTTGAATGATCACTCACTGATATGCTCAATAACTGATAATTTCCTTCAATTAAGCCATATATTTTAATACTGTCTCTTTTACACACACACTGGTTCGCTAAGGGTGTGGTGGGGGTGGGAGAGAGCTAAACAATAAAGCAGCATGGTCTGCTTAACAATTGGAGGCCAGAATAAGATGTTAAGTAATCAACTGATGAATTGAGTACCATCATTCAAGTTCAGGAAAAGAAGCAGTCACTGAGGATTAGATTAGTTGGGGAAGATTGCTTCTTGGAGAACCATTTTTTAAATCCACCTTATTGAGGTATTATTTACATACAATGAAATGCACATATTTAAACATAGGTTTTAATGACCTTTGATAAATGTATACACTGAGGTAACTGCCACCACAATCAAGATAGAGAACTTTTTTTTTTTTTTGCGGTACGCGGGCCTCTCCCTATCGTGGCCTCTCCCGTTGCAGAGCACAGGCTCCGGACGCGCAGGCTTAGCGGCCATGGCTCATGGGCCTAGCCGCTCCATGGCATGTGGGATCCTCCCGGACCGGGGCACGAACCCGTGTCCCCTGCATCAGCAGGCGGACTCTCAACCACTGCGCCACCAGGGAAGCCCAAGATAGAGAACATTTTTAAAAATTGAAGTATAGTTGATTTGCAATATTAGTTTCAAGTATACAACACAGTGATTCAAATTTTTTATAGATTATAGTCCATTTAAAGTTATTATAAAATATTGGCTATATTCCCTGTCCTATACTATATATCCTTGTAGCATATTTATAGTAGTTTTTACCTCTTAATCTCCTACCCTTGTCTTGCCACTCCCCTCTCCCCACTGGTAACCACTAGTTTGTCCTCTGCATCTGTGCGTCTGTTTATGTTTTGTTATATTCATTCATTTCTTTTACTTTTTTAGATTCCACATATAAGTCATAATCTGCAGTATTTGTCTTTCTTTGTCTGACTTATTTCACTAAGCATATTACCCTCCAGGTCCATCCATGTTGTTGCAAATGGCAAAATTTTATTCTTTTTATGGCTGAGTAATATTTCATTGTGTGTGTGTATATATATATATATATATATATATATATATATGCCACATCTTCTTTTTCCATTTACCTGTTGATGAACACTTAAGTTGCTTCCATATTTTGGCTATTGTAAATAATGCTGCTATGAACATTGGGTGCGTGTATCTTCTCCATGGAGTGTTTTTGTTTCCTTCGGATATATACCCAGGAGTGGAATTGCTGGATCATATGGTAGTTCTAATTTTTAGTTTTTTGAGGAATCTCCGTACTGTACCATTTTCCATAGTGGCTGTACCAATTTACATTCCACCAACAGTGCACAAGAGTTTCCTTTTCTCCACAATCTCGCCAACATTTGTTATTGGTGGTCTTGATGATCGTCATTCTGACAGGTGTGAGGTGGTTTCTCATTGTGGTTTTTTTTTTTTTTTTTCTCATTGTGGTTTTGATTTGCATTTCTCTGATGATTAGCAGTGTTGAGCATCTTTACATGTGCCTGTCAAAGAGTGTTCTGCCTATGTTTTCTTCTAGGAGTTTTATGATTTCTGGTTTTACGTTTAAGTCTTTAATCTGTTTTGAGTTTATTTTTGTGTATGGTGTGAGAAAACATTCTAACTTCATTCTTTTACATGTAGCTGTCCAGTTTTCCCAGCACCACTTGTTAAAGAGACTGTCTTTTCCCCATTGTATATTCTCACCTCCTTTGTTATAGATTAATTGTCCATAAACGTGTGGGTTTATTTCTGGGCTCTGTTCTGTTTCATGTGTCGGTTTTTATGCCAGTACCATACTCTTTTGATGACGGTAGCTTTGTAATATAGTCTGAAGTCAGGGAACATGATTTCTCTAGCTCTTTTCTTCTTAAGATTGCTTTGGCAAGATAGAGAACATTTCCATCATCCCTCAGATTGACCTCTTGCTCCTTTTGCTGCCTCTCCTCCCCAACTCCCAGCCTTAGACGATCAGAGACAAGTCCAAAGAACTCTCTTTTTCAGCTTCATTGCTGACAAACATAACTAACTGTAAACAACAGAAAGCTGTGAAAGATTACATTGTTAATGAATGTGGTTTGAAATTTTGAGTAGGAATACAATTAGATGAATAGCTGCAATGATAAGAAAACATTCTGGAGTAGTTGCTTAAATTAAGGACCTTGACCCAGAATATAAGTTAACATACCACTTCTTTCTTTCAGAAAGGCTTTGTATAAAAAGCTCATCAGCTGAATTAAAGTGTGCTAGTGACTTAGTAAATATTATAAATTATGTAAAGGCTAATCCAATAAATTTGAAATCACTCTTTATTATGTGATAATTGGAAAACATCATAAAGAACTATGATTTCATGCTGAGATATGATGGTTATCTGGGAGAAAATTCTATTGAGTATATTTGAATATTTAGCATCATTGCAAGAAACCAGCTTGGTCCCAACTTTTTTTGCGCTACGCGGGCCTCTCACCACTGCGGCCTCTCCTGCCCTGGAGCACAGGCTTCGGACGCGCAGGCCCAGCGGCCACGGCTCACGGGCCCAGCCGCTCTGTGGCACGTGGGATCCTCCTGGACCAGGGCACAAACCCGTGTCCCCTGCAACGGCCCAACTTTTTAGATATAAATTGGCCAGCTAGAGTTATTAATTTGTTTGATATCTCCAGAATTTGAATCTTCAGAATTTGTCCACTCAAAGGAGGAATGCAAGGTGTTTTTCAGTGGAAGATAAAATCAAAGGGCAAAAACAAAATGTAGAAGCCTGGAAGAACAGGGTTTCTACAGATCGTGATTACATGTTCCATAATTTAACAATTGTCAGTGAAAGAGGTGATTATCTTGATGTTGCACATCTGCAAAAAGTTATCATCAAACTATTATTAATTTGATAGAATGCTTAGAATTTTATTTTCCATTAAAAGAATGTCCAGACAGTAAATTCATAGATGTGGTATCCATTTATTTCATCAAAAGATGATTTAAGTTTAATTATAGACTTACAGGATACATTGTTCTAACTGGCAACTAATGAAGAATTAAAAATAAAATTTGAAATTACAGGATCACTCCATTTTGGACAAAAGTTAAAAATGAATAGTGTGAGCATGCTGAAATTATTTTAAAACCTCTTTTTTCCATTCCCATCATCATCCCTTTATAAACTCAGTTCTCTTTTTTTTTTTTTATGGTATGAGCCATAGGTTTTGTTTTTTATTTTTAAACTCACTTCTTTCTTATGAATGATATTAAAACATCTCATAGAAGTAGTTTAGATGTACATCATTCCCTGAAAGTACCATTGTCGTCAATCCAACCTGGATTAAATTTTTTTTAAATAACTTTATTTAGGTCTGCATTGGGTCTTTGTTGCTGTGTGCGGGCTTTTCACTAGTTGTGGCGAGCGGGGGCTACTCTTCATTGTGGTGCGTGGACTTCTCATTGCGGTGGCTTCTCTTGTTGTGGAGCACGGGCTCTAGGCATGTGGGCTTCAGTAGTTGTGGCTCACGGGCTCTAGAGCGCAGGCTCAGTAGTTGTGGCTTACGGGCTTAGTTGCTCTACGGCATGTGGGATCTCCCGGATCAGGGCTTGAACCCATGTCTCCTGCATTGGCAGGCGGATTCTTAACCACTGCGCCACCAGGGAAGCCCTGTTGTAGATATTTTAACAAGAAAGAAACAAGCTCATTTGTCACATGGTGTTTTAAAATATTAAAACTTTACAATATTAATATGCAAGGTATTTATTCAAAGTATGCATATATTGGGCTAATCTAGAAAACTGCTAATTCACTCATAATTTTTTTCAGTTACAATTGAAGAACAACAAAATGTTAATAGTTATAGAAATTTTCTATATTAATCCTAAATGTACATGTTCAATGAACAAGTTTTATCATTCTTTTTTATTTCCTTTATGTTTGTTCTAATTCTACTTATTAAAATTTAAGTTTATATTCATTGAATTAGGTAATAAAACTTTTGAGCTTGTACTTTTTTTTCTTTTCATTCTACTAATTTAGTTTTATTATAATTTATAAAAGTATTGGACCACAATGGATTAAAAAAACTGTACCTTTATCACAGATGGTTTGACATCTCCTGTTTTATAGCATTCCTTCCAGACAGTTATTCAGCTTTGGCTTGAACCCTTCTAGTAACCAGGAGTTCATTACCTTTTTAGGCAGCTAACTCATTATTGGACAGTTCAAATTATTAGAAAGTGTTTCCTTATACTGAGTAGAAATCAATCTTCCTATGATTTGTAATTCTCAGAATTGATCCTGTCCTCAGAACTATACAAAATATATTTAGTCCCTCCTACATATGACAGCTCTTTGGATATTAGAAAATACTTGTCATATCCCTATTTTTCTTTGAGCTCCACTTTTTCTGATTATCCATATGACATGGTTTCCCTGTTCTGGTTGCCCTCTTCTGGACATATTTTAAAAATAATGTCTTAAAATGTATTACCTAGAACTGAACTGAACATCATTTTCTTGTTCTGGACAGTATACTTCTGCTAATGGTGTCAATAATGCATTGTTTTTTAGCAGTCATGTCACTCTGTTGATTTGTATTGAGTCATAAGGCGTATCAAAATAGTGTCCAAATTCAGTGATTCCTTGTGTAAAAGTAAATTCTTCCACCCTTCTTAATTCCTTTTAGGGTGAAAAGAATAGTTTTATTTCAGTGCTAACCTCAGTGATTTTTAATTTTACCATTTACATGTTAGCAACATGACTGATAATGTAACCAAAGAAGATTTTAAGCAGGGGTGATATTTTTAGAAACTTCATTCTGGCTAACTGGGGGAGGGTAGAGGATGGACTAGAACAGGAGCAAGATGAAATGTGGGGTGACTGATGTAGTAATTCAGATGACAAATGATAATGGCCTGGATTAGAGAAGCAGAAAAGAAGATGGAGAGAAGGGGACAGATTCTAGAGATATGTAGGAAGTAAAATTAATAGGACTTGGTAAGAAATTTATATGTGAAGGACAGAGAGTAATGAATGAGAAAGAGGGGAAAAAAGCAGCTGTTGACATGCAGAATCTGACCTGGCATTCAGAGTTAGGCCATGTTATTTTCTGTTGGCATAAGAATCTCACAGAATACCAGCATCAGATAAGATTATTCTGAGACCATCACAACATGAGACAAAACAAGTCCAGTTGATAATTTTGTTGAAGCACAGACAAAAACAGGGTCACTGTGCCATCCATAAAACACCCCGCCCCTCTCTCGGCTGAAATGAGTGACAGCTACTTCTTTACCAATATATAGTGCTATCCTTGCTCTGGGGCGTCCTTCCTGTAGATGAGATGTATTGAGATGCCGATAGTAAAATTTAGCCTCTTCTTTCCAACAGTGGCCGATCTAGAGCAGACTCCTGCTTCCTCAGCCCTCTCTCAGATCACTCAGCCAAATCTCAAATTCTCTAATAGGTTCCTTCAAACACTCTCTTTCTGAGTCCTGGGGTTCCCTAGGCTGTGTGTCCTCCTTCACTACAATGAGTAATAAATTCAGTTTGTTCAACTAGAGATGTGTTTCTGGCTGAAGTGCACTGACATTAAGAATAACCCCAGAGTTTCTTGCTTAGACAGTCAGATGTTGGTAGTATCGGTAATAGAAATAAAGAATACTAGACGAGATGACAAAAATGTTTTCAGTTTTTAACAGGTTATCTTAGAGATATCAGTGAGTTAACTAAGTGGAGATATCCAGGAGGCAATTGGATGGACTTATGGTTCTGGAGCTTTAAGAGAGTTGTCTGTGCTAAATCTATCTCTCCTCTGCTACCTACATATAAATATACTTGCAAGTATATATTTGAGAGCCATTGTTTATGTAATAATTGAAGCTGTGGGATTAGCTAAGATCACTCAGAGAGGGAATAGAATGAGAAAAGTGCTGAGGACAGAACCCCAAGGAACACCTGTATTTATGAGGTGGGCAGAAAATGAGATACCCAGAAAAGACTCTTAGAAGGAGCTGTTATTGAGAAAATGACCAGAAGTTAGAGGACATGAGAGTTTCAAGAAGGAGGATGAGATTAATAGTTTTATATACTGCTAAGAATTCAGTTAAGATAAGGAGCCCTACAAGCTCTTTGACATTCCCCATCAGTTTTGAGCGCCTCTTTATTTGCTGGTACAATAAGGTGTTTCAGGCTCCTCTTGTACTTCCTTCCTCTAGCTTTGGAATCAGCCATTTCTAAGGACTCCTGTTTCCTTTGAGTGGAAAATGGTACTTAGAAACCAAGATCTTGCGTACTACTCCTTTTAAGAAGCATGTCTGTGAAGGGCTGTGGCTCTGCAGTGTCACATAAGAGAATGGAAGGACGGAGAGAGGGGGAAACTTGGCTTAGGTAAAGATGATCAAAGCAGAGGTCTGATTATTAGAATTGAAACTTAAGGTCAAAAGCAGGTGAAAGATGATTTGATCTTGAGTCCCAGAGTGGCACATAGAACTCCAAGGTTAAGGTTAGGATTCATTTTAGGAAATCTGGGCAGAGCTCTGACTTTCAACAGATACTACATGATCTCAGCAGGGTAGGGAGGCCATCTGACAAGGGTGGACAGTGAGCAAAGCCTGACACCACCTGTGAAATGTTTGGTTATCTACCTGTGCCAAGCATTTCATCTTGGTTTGTGGTCTTTAGCATTGAAATTGTAACTCTCTACTTGTTAAAGTGATAATTATGTTTATTGGCATTAATATTCCTTATTATTAAGGAAAAAATTGGATGTTTGATGTGAACATCTCTGGTTTTGTTGACCTAGCATTTCAACCCTCTTTCTTCTGGAAAATGTTTATTTTTCTAACACAAACATCTTGTAGGGAGTCCCAACTCCTGGCCTTAGCAAATTGGACTAGAGATGAGTAACCATATCAAGTAGGGCTGATCAAAATACAGTGTTTTGGTCCTGAGTTTGCAGATAACCTAAACCAGGCCAATGAGAGTCCTTCTTCAGGATTTGAAAAACTGGCCCTGGGCAAAGAGGCTTACTCTCTCCCTAAGACAAATTAAGAAGTGGGACATTCGATTTGTTTTTGGCATAATTCCTAGGAATAAAGCCAGCATAAGAGAAACAGAGATAAGGGATTAAAGGAGAAGACTCTGGGTGGTGTTTGAATCTCTGATTCCTTGTCTGTGAGGCCCAGGTGTGCCCTTGCCATCTCAGGACTATCTGAGCCTTCCAACATAGATTCTTTTTTGCCTAAGCTAGTTTGATGTGGGTTTCAGTCACTTTTTACCCAAAGAGAGAGACCTCACTCATATGACTTCAAGTAAATCTGTGTTTAACTGACATTGTCAAAAGCTAACTTCACTTATATTGTCAAAAGTTAACTTCAGGGCTTCCTTGGTGGCGCAGTGGTTGAGAGTCCGCCTGCTGATGCAGGGGACATGGGTTCATGCCCTGGTCTGGGAAGATCCCACATGCTGCGGAGCGGCTGGGCCCGTGAGCCATGGCCACTGAGCCTGTGCGTCCGGAGCCTGTGCTCCGCAACGGGAGAGGCCACAGCAGTGAGAGGCCCACGTACCGCAAAAAAAAAAAAAAAGAAAGTTAACTTCATTTTGATAAGCATCTCAAACATCCCACCCAAAATGGTAAGAAATAAAGTGACCATAAATGGCTGTTGTATTTTTCCTAATAAGAGTTGCAGTTGTCCAAAATGATTTTTTTCTATCTATGCCTAATATTAGAACACCTATCCATGCAGTGTCCCAAGGATCTTTTTCTTGTTAGCAACCTTAGTTTAAATTGTATTTCCATTCCTACCTCCCCCATCACACTATTGCACTGAATGTGTATTATCTTGTTACTTTATCAAATACTTCCTTTCCTAAAGCAACAAGAAATAAATCAGTTTTGTAAGAGAAAATAATCTTTCCTTTAGTTACAAACAACTTCCCAAGTGCCTACTCAAGCTTACACTTTCTCTAATGAAGAGTTACTTTAACAGGTTTTACTGTCTCTATTAGCTTTTCTAGTCCTTAAGGCTAAGTAGAAACCCTAATCCTTGTGTTTACCCAGACATTTGCTGAGTTCAAGGACAGCTATCCAAGCTGGTTAATGGCTGTATTCTTTAAAAAGAATCTGGGTTTGGTTCAATGCTTATAATCATCCAATGCTGTCAATGGTAGTGTTAATCATTGCATTCCATCATTTTTCTTTGCCTACCTCTCCTTGCAGAATCAGCCTCCAATTTTCTTCTGGGGATTTACCCTTTCCCCACTCTCAGTCTGTGAGGTCTCAGTGGCATTCTGATCCTTAAATCGAGTGGAGCCATGACCCAGGCCCGAGACAGCCTGCACATGTGTTCCTGAGTGGGTACCTGACCTAAACCAGTGCAATTCAAGGACATGTCAAGACTTTTATGAATGCCACCAGCAGATATATTTTTCCTCTCCACTGGATATGAACTTAAGGGTCTGTGAGGCTGGCATTCCTGCAGCCATCTTATGACCATGTGGAGATTGTCTGAGAATGGAGCCGACCCAAAAGTCAGGAAGCTGAGAGATGGAGAAAGAAAAACTAGGTTCTAGTTAGTTACACTGAAACTTACCTTTTGCTTAATCACAATTGAATGGATCTTTCTTTTACTTCCCACCAAGAGTCTTAACTGATGTAACAATGACCACGTAAAATTCACTTGAATAAGAGTCAAAGTTGGATAAATACATATAAATCTGAATTTTTTAGGAGCAAGATCTGAAAACAAATGAAAACTCAGAATATATTGGCCATGACAGCTCCTCCTATAGGCTTGCCAAAATTAATTGTCTAGAAAAGAGAGTAAAACATAAGAAAGCAGGCTTTGAATATTCTGAAAAATCCAACCAATTGCTTGGGATAACTGAGAGGCTGAGATTTAATCTACTCTCTTAACAATGCATTACAATGAGAACAGTTGTTCTGAGTTGTGACCATGAGACACTAGAAAGGCACCGTTATCAGAGAGTAAGATTCATAGGGTCATAGAATTTTAGGTTACTACTTAGTAATGCGGGGAAATGAACTCATGCCATTTTCAACAATATATGGATGAGCCTTGAACAACATGGGTTTGAACTGTGTGAGTCCACTTATACGCAGATTTTTTTCAAGAGTAAATACTTCAGTACTACACCATCCCCAGTTGGTTGAATCCAGGGATGCAGAACCGCTGATATAGAGGAACTGCATATATAGAGGAACAGGGTATATGGAGGGCCAACTATACATCTTATGTGGATTTTAAACTGTGTGGAGGGTCAGAGTCGGCACCTCTAACCCCTGTGTTGTTCAAGAGTCAACTGTACATTCTTAAATAACTGAAAACTTAAATAACTGAAAACAATGGTTTTCCAATCCCTTCTACTGACTAAGGCTCTATGATACAAGGGGATTTTACTGTGGCTGGGCTGTCTTAGGTCTTGGGCAACATAGAAGCTTAAAAATCAACCGCTACCTCTTTTCTCCATCCTATAATTCATATGTGGGATAAATGGTCTACTTTTTAAAGTAACCTTTGAGGAATGTCACACATTTTGATTCAAATTATTTGGGAGGAAGCATGTGAAATACAAAATGGAAGAAATTTAGAGTTAGCAGATTTTCATTTGGGTATTATCCCTGTCCATAACTGTGTCAGCTAGCTACTAGATGTAAGCCCATGAGGGCACGGTCCAGATCTATCTTAATTCACTGATGAACACACCATGCCAAGCACATATATTAGATGTTCAGTACATTTTTTTAACATCTTTATTGGAGTATAATTGCCTTACAGTGTTGTGTTAGTTTCTGCTGTATAACAAAGTGAATCAGCTATATGCATATGTATATGCCCATATCCCCTCCCTCTTGCATCTCCCTCCCACCCTCCTTATCCCACCCCTCTAGGTGGTCACAAAGCACCAAGCGGAACTCCCTGTGCTATGCAGCTGCTTCCCACTAGCTATTTTACATTTGGTAGTGCATATATGGCATTGCCACTCTCTCACTTCATCCCAGCTTACACTTCCCCTTCCTGTGTCCTCAAGTCCATTCTCTACGTCTGCATCTTTATTCCTGTCCTGCCCCTATGTTCTTCAGAACCTTTTTTTTTTTTTTTTAGATTCCATATATAAGTGTTAGCATACGGTACTTGTTTTTCTCTTTCTGACTTCACTCTGTATGACAGATTCTAGGTCCATCCACCACACTACAAATAACTCAGCTTCGTTTCTTTTTATGGCTGAGTAATATGCCATTGTATATATGTGCCACATCTTCTTTATCCATTCATCTGCCGATGGACACTTAGGTTGCTTCCATGTTCTGGCTATTGTAAATAGTGCTACAATGAACATTGTGGTACATGACTCTTTGAATTATGGTTTTCTCAGGGTATGTGCCCAGTAGTGGGATTGCTTGTTCTTATGGTAGTTCTATTTTTAGTTTTTTAAGGAAGCTCCGTACTCTTCTCCATAGTGGCTGTATCAACTTACATTCCCACCAACAGTGCAAGAGTGTTCCCTTTTCTCCACACCCTCTCCAGCATTTATTGTTTGTAGATTTTTTGATGATGGCCATTCTGACTGGTCTGAGGTGATACCTCATTGTAGTTTTGATTTGCATTTCTCTAATGATTAGTGATTTTCAGCATCTTTCATGTGTTTGTTGGCAATCTGTATATCTTCTTTAGAGAAATGTCTGTTTAGGTCTTCTGCCCATTTTTTGATTGGGTTGTTTGTTTTTTTGATATTGAGCTGCATGCGCTGCTTGTAAAATTTGGAGATTAATCCTTTGTCAGTTGCTTCATTTGCAAATATAGTCTCCCATTCTGAGGGTTGTCTTTTCGTCTTGTTTATGGTTTCCTTTGCTGTGCAAAAGATTTTAAGTTTCATTAGGTCCCATTTGTTTATTTTTGTTTTTATTTCCATTTCTCTGGGAGGTGGGTCAGAAAAGATCTTGCTGTGATTTATGTCATAGAGTGTTCTGCCTATTTTTCCTCTAAGAGTTTTATAGTGTCTGGCCTTACACTTAGGTCTTTAATCCATTTTGACTTTATTTTTGTGTATGGTGTTAGGGAGTGTTCTAATTTCATTCTTTGACATGTAGTTGTCCAGTTTTCCCAGCACCACTTATTGAAGAGGCTGTCTTTTCTCCACTGTATACTCTTACCTCCTTTATCAAAGGTAAGGTGACCATACGTGCATGGGTTTATCTCTGGGCTTTCTATCCTGTTCCATTGATCTGTATTTCTTTTTGTGTGCCAGTACCATACTGTCTTGATTACTGTAGCTTTGTAGTATGTCTGAAGTCAGGGAGCCTGATGCCTCCAGTTCCATTTTTCTTTCTCAAGATTGCTTTGTTTATTTGGGGTCTTTTGTGTTTACATACAAATTGTGAAATTTTTTGTTCTAGTTCTGTGAAAAATGCCAGTGGTAGTTTGATAGGGACTGCATTGAATCTGTAGATTGCTTTGGGTAGTATAGTCATTTTCACAATGTTGATTCTTCCAGTCCAAGAACATGATATATCTCTCCATCTGTTTGTATCATCTTTAATTTCTTTCATCAGTGTCTTATAGTTTTCTGCATACAGGTCTTTGGTCTCCTTAGGTAGGTTTATTCCTAGGTATTTTATTCTTTTTGTTGCAGTGGTAAATGGGAGTGTTTCCTTAATTTCTCTTTCAGATTTTTCAGCAGTAGTGTATAGGAATGCAAGAGATTTCTGTGCATTAATTTTGTATCCTGCAACTTTACCAGATTCATTGATTAGCTCTAGTAGTTTTCTGGTAGCATCTTTAGGATTCTGTATGTATAGTATCATGTCATCTGCAAACAGTGACAGTTTTACTTCTTCTTTTCTGATTTGGATTCCTTTTATTCCTTTTTGCTTCTCTGATTGCTGTGACTAAAACTTCCAAAACTATGTTGTATAATAGTGATTAGAGTGGGCAACCTTGTCTTGTTCCTGATCTTAGAGGAAATGGTTTCAGTTTTTCACCATTGAGAACAATGTTGGCTGTGGGTTTGTCATATATGGCCTTTATTATGTTGAGGTAGGTTCCCTCTATGCCTACTTTCTGGAGAGTTTTTATCATGAATTTGTGTTGAATTTTGTTGAAAGCTTTTTCTGCATCTATTAAGATTATCATATGGTCTTTATCCTTCAGTTTGTTAATATGGTGTATCACATTGATTGATTTGTGTGTATTGAAGAATCCTTGCATTCCTGGGGTAAACCCCACTTGATCATGGTGTATGATCCTTTTAATGTGTTGTTGGATTCTGTTTGCTAGTATTTTGTTGAGGAGTTTTGCATCTATGTTCATCACTGATATTGGCCTGTAGTGTTCTTTCTTTGTGACATCTTTGTCTGGTTTTGGTATCAGGGTGATGGTGGCCTTGTAGAATGAGTTTGGGAGTGTTCCTCCCTCTGCTATATTTTGGAAGAGTTTGAGAAGGATAGGTGTTAGCTCTTCTCTAAATGTTTGATAGAATTCACCTGTGAAGCCTCTGGTCCTGGGCTTTTGTTTGTTGGAAGATTTTTAATCACAGTTTCAATTTCAGTGCTTGTGTTTGGTGTTTATATTTTCTATTTCTTCCTGGTTCAGTGTGGGAAGGTTGTGCTTTTCTACAAATTTGTCCATTTATTCCTGGTTGTCCATTTTATAGGCATATAGTTGCTTTTAGTAATCTTTCATGATCCTTTGTATTTCTGCAGTGTCAGTTGTTACTTCTCCTTTTTCATTTCTAATTCTGTTGATTTGAGTCTTCTCCCTTTTTTTCTTGATGAGTCTGGCTAATGGTTTATCAATATTGTTTATCTTCTCAAAGAACCACCTTTTAGTTTTATTGATCTTTGCTATTGTTTCCTTCATTTCCTTTTCATTTATTTCTGATCTGATCTTTATGATTTCTTTCCTTCTGCTAACTTTGGCTTTTTTTATTCTTCTTTCTCTAATTGCTTTAGGTGTAAGGTTAGGTTGTTTATTTGAGATTTTTCTTGTTTATTGAGGTAGGATTTTACTGCTATAAACTTCCCTCTTAGAACTGCTTTTGCTGCATCCCATAGGTTTTGAGTCATTGTGTTTTCATTGTCATTTGTTTCTAGGTATTTTTTGATTTCCTCTTTGATTTCTTCAGTGATCTCTTGGTTATTTTGTAGTATATTGTTTAGCCTCCATGTGTTTGTATTTTTTACTGTTTTTTTCCTGTAATTGGTATCTAGTCTCATAGCGTTGTGGTTGGAAGAGATACTTGATACAATTTCCATTTTTTAAAATTTACCAAGGCTTGATTTGTGATCCAAGATATGATCTATCCTGGAGAATGTTCCATGATCACTTGAGAAAAAAGTGTATTCTGTTGTTTTTGGATGAAATGTCCTATAAATATCTATTGAGTCCATCTTGTTTAATGTGTCATTTAAAGCTTGTGTTTCCTTATTTATTTTTATTTTGGATGATCTGTCCATTGGTGAAAGTGGGGTGCTAAAGTCCCTTACTATGATTATGTTACTGTCGATTTCCCCTTTTATGGCTGTTAGCACTTGCGTATGTATTGAGGTGCTCCTATGTTGGGTGCATAAATATTTACAATTGTTATATCTTCTTCTTGGATTGATCCCTTGCTCATTATGTAGTGTCCTTCTTTGTCTCTTGTAATAGTCTTTATTTTAAAGTCTATTTTGTCTGATATGAGAATTGCTACTCCAGCTTTCTTTTGATTTCCATTGGCATGGAATATCTTTTTCCATCCCCTCACTTTCAGTCTGTATGGGTCCCTAGGTCTGAAGTGGGTCTCTTGTAGACAGTGTATGTATGGGTCTTGTTTTTGTATCCATTCAGCTAGTCTGTGTCTTTTGGCTGGAGCATTTATTTAATCCATTTACATTTAAGGTAATTATCGATATGTATTTTCCTATTGCCATTTTCTTAATTGTTTTGTGTTTGTTTTTGTAGGTCTTTTCTTGTTCCTGTGTTTCCTACCTAGAGAAGTTCCTTTAGCATTTGTTGTAAAGCTCGTTTGGTGGTGCTGAATTCTCTTAACTTTTGCTTGTTTGTAAAGATTTTGACTATTCCATCGAATCTGAATGAGATCCTTGCTGGGTAGAGTAATCTTGATTGTATGTTTTTCCCTTTCATCACTTTAAATATGTCCTGCCACTCCCTTCTGGCTTGCAGAGTTTCTGCTGAAAAATCAGCTGTTAACCTTATGGGGATTCTCTTGTATGTTATTTGTTGCTTTTCCCTTGCTGCTTTTAATTTTTTTTCTTTGTATTTCATTTTTGATAGTTTGATTAATATGTGTCTCAGCGTGTTTCTTGTTGGGTTTATCCTGCCTGGGACTGTTGGCGCTTCTTGGACTTGGGTGGCTATTTCATTTCCCATGCTAGGGAAGTTTTTGACTGTAATCTCTTCAGATATTTTCTCAGACCCTTTCTTTTTCTCTTCTTCTTCTGGGACCCCCTATAATTCCAATGTTGGTGCATTTAATGTTGTCCCAGAGGTCTCTTAGGCTGTCTTCATTTCTTTTCATTCTTTTTTCTTTATTCTACTCCCTGGCAGTTATTTCCACCATTTTATCTTCCAGCTGACTTATCCGTTCTTCTGCCTCAGTTATTCTGTTATTGATTCCTTCCTTCTAGAGTATTTTTAGTTTCAATAATTGTGTTGTTCATCACTGTTTGTTTGCTCTTTAGTTCTTCTAGACCCTTGTTAAATGTTTCTTGTATTTTCTCCATTCTGTTTCCGAGATTTTGGATCATCTTTACTGTCATTACTCTGAATTCTTTTTCAGAGAGGTTGCCTATTTTGTCTTCATTTATTTGGTCTTGTAGGCTTTTACCTTGCTCCTTCATCTGTAACATATTTTTTGTCATTTTATTTATTTATTTTTTTGACGGGTCCTGTTGTATTCCTGTCTTACTGGTTGTTTGATCTGAGACTTCCAGCACCGGAGTCTGCAGGCAGTTGGTTAGAGCTGGGTCTTGGTGCTGAGGTGAGTACCTCCGGGAGGCCTCACTCCAATTGATAGTCCCTGGGGTCTGAGGTTCTCTGCTGGTCCAGTGGTTTGGACTCAGAGCTCCCACTGCAGGAGTTTGGGCCTGACCTCTGGCCTGGGAACCAAGATCCCGCAAGCTTTGTGGTGTGGTTAAAAAAAAAAAAAAAAAAACAAAAGGAAGAAATAAGGAAAAGAAGGAGCAGTATAGTATAAAAGAATAAAAAGCAAAATAAAATTAGAAAGATAAAAAATATATTAGGAAAAATAAAACTATAATTGAAACAACTGCAAAAAGGTCAAATAAAACCACAACAGAAAAAAGAAAAAAGTAAAAGAGGTATGTGGGGGGAAATAAGTCAAAAGGAGAGAACAATAACAAAGTATAAAGAATAAAATAAAATAGAAAAATAAAAGATTTATTAGGAGAAATAAAAAAAAAAAGAATCAACAACAATGAATCAACAAGATAAAACAGAACCCCAGTCTAAAAGAGAAAAAAAAAAAAAAGCCTTGGCTATGGGGGCGGAGTTTTGGCAGGGGTGGAACTTAGGCAGGATCCGGGGGACTAGGTGAGGCGACGTTCAAGCGTGGGGTGGGGCCTCTGCTTCGGACCTGCATGGAAGGGGAGAGGCAGCCGTGGAAAGGAGGGCCTCTGGAATGTGGAGTTCCGGAGTTTGGAGGTAGGGCCCTGTGTGAGGGTGTGTGGGTGGGGTTTGGGCCCAGCGTGTTGGAGGGGGTCTCCGAGTGTAGAGGTGGGGCCCTGCGTGGGGCTGTAGGGGCGGGGCTCAGGTTTTGTGCAGCAGGAGGGAAGCTCCAAGGGCAGAGCATTAGGCCCAGGAGCCCAACAGGCTCCCCGGTGCCTAAGTGGACAGGGAAAGCACTGGCCCTGTTCCCTTACGTTCCTTCGTGCCCCTCCCCCACCGTCTCCCCCAGGGTCTCTGTCGCCACTGGACCCCTAACCATGGATGGGTCCCACTGAGTGTAGGAACTCCTCCCCTCCTCCAGCCACCCATAAGGAGTGCCAATCCCTGAGGTCCGGCCTTTACTTTTGCTCCCCCTTCCCTTCCTCCCTGACCCTCAGGCAGGACCCACGCAGCCTGGAGGGGGCCTAGGTGGGCAGAGGATCAGGCCCGAGATCTCAGCAGGTTCCTAGAGACCCGAGTGGGCAGGGGAAACCTGGCCACGCTCCCTTTTGATCCTCTGCCCTCCCAATGGTTCCGCAGTTTCCCCCTTTGGGTGTGGGATACCTTCCCCTCCCCCAGCTGCCCCTCAGGGGTGCCAGTCCTGTCCCACCTCCACTTCTCCTCCCCCTTCACTCCCCCCACACCCCACATCCTACCCAGTTGCTGGGGGTTCCTCCCATCCCCTTAGGTGTGTGTGGTTCTCCACCAGTGCCTGGTAGGTGCCCTTACATTATTTTGTTAAATAAATTGATATATGGATTTTGCATGAGTCCCTTAGTTTTTCTTATGTTATTTAGGCTAACTGGTGCAACAACGTCAAAACATCAGTGCCTGGACAGAGGAAGGGCTTATTTCTCATTACTGCTATACTCTCACTTGGGTCAATGAATGGGAAAAACATCTCTGCTCCACAGAGTCATTCAGAGACCCAGGCTCCTTCCAGTGGGTGGCTTCACCATCCCTTGAAGCTGCGAACTCCTCTACTGGATCCCATGCATCTGGATGCCAGGCAAAGGAGAAGAGAAAATGTGAAGAGAGGATTGTATGGTGGGTCAGCCCTAAAGGAGGGGGCTTCTGCCATATTTCATTGGGCAGAAACTTAATTCTCTGCTGCTCTATCCCTCCAACTGCAAGAGAGCTAGGAACAGTGATCTAGTGACGCATCCTAGAAGAAGAGAAACTCATACATCAGTAAGAATTCACTTTCTCTGCTTCACTCTCTGAGCCCCAACTTCTGAAAAGAATTAACAGTTACTATTTGTCAACACTTTATGGGGATTTAATTAGGCAATAAATGTGGAAGTACTTAGTAAAGTGCTAATCAAATGTTAGTTATGAATATTCCTGGGTAATTTAGTCCCTTTACTCCTGCTTTCATGGGTGAAATGTATAGGCTGAAATGCCCTCTAAGAATCCTTTCCAGCTCTAAAATGCTTAGCTTCTGTGGTTCTTTTAAACCTTCAGCAAGCCAGGTGCCTTTCTGACTTTGTGGTGGTGCCTGGGATAAGCCCTTTAGGATCCTACAACCCAACCCGCCTGTCCCCAAACCCTCTTTGATTGCTATAATATTGCCTGTGTTCTTTCTGAGACATAAGCTGACCCAGTCTTATCTCATTTTAATTCTGTTCATTCCAACTATGGGTAAAAGATAACTTTTGCTTCCTGTTGCATCAGCAAGTTGTAGCCCATTAGATTCTTAATTTCAGAAGAAAATTGTAGATGAGGGAATAGAACCCAAGAATTTGAAATACTAAAAACAAACAGGATTACTTTAATCCTGCCTTGAAAGATTTGGTGTAATAGAATTGATTCAATCTACTGCCTTTGTGGTTTCTTCAGTCTCTTACCTCATCTTCCCAACCTTTTTCTCCAGCTAAATTCCCTTTGTGGTTCATTGACAACTGTTTTGCACAACTCGTAGAGGAGGTGAGCAAGGAGAAGTCTGAATTCTCCTCTGTTAAGGACAGAATATGCATTGATGATATGCATTGATGCTCGGGGGTATTCCAGCTTCTAGGTAATTTGAATAAAGCAGAGGAAATGATCTACCCACTTCCATTCAGGCCCCTTCTTATCTTTCTCCAGACCACAGCCAGGGGGCTTTTTTCACATTGCAAATCTGATGTCATTCCTGTGGTTAAACAGTTTAATGTGTATTGTACTTTAAAAAAAAAACTTTGATATATATTATACAAATAATACAATGCACAGATCTTCAATACAGTTTCAGGAGTTTTGATAATTGGATATGCTTGTGAAATCACCATCCCAAACAAAATATAGAACATTTTTATCACCTCAGAAAGTTCTCTTGCTCCCCTTTTCCAGTGATTTCACTCCCTGCCCAAGCCCATTTTCGGATGCATACAAATATAAATACACAGTATGGACTTTTTTTGTGCCTGGCTATTTTTACTCAAAATAGTCTTCTGGACAGCGTTCTGTGTTGTTGTGTGTTCATTCCTTTCAGTTGAGTATGAATATACTGCAATTTATTTATCCATTCTCTTGTTGATGAACATTTGGATTGTTTCCAGTTTTAGGCTATTTTAAGGCAGCTGTGAATATTCATGTTAAGTCTTTTGGGGATATAAGTTTTCATTTCTCTTGGGTAAATACCTAAGAGTGGAATTGTTAAGTAATAGGGGCTTTAACAGTCTAAAGACCCATTTACGATGAAGACCAAAACCCTGCATGACCTTGATCATGGGGTCATCCCACAAACTCCCCCCTTCTCTTCACTCTGTGACTGCAGCCCCTCTGTTCATGCTTTTCCCTCTGCCTATCTTCCCTCTGGAAAAGAGGCCTTTCTTGCCTCTTTTCCAGTTTATCCTTCAGATCTAAACTCCAGCAACAGCTGCCCGCCTTCCCCATTAAGGTAAATCCTTTATCACAGTCATCCACACCTCTGTGTTCTTGATGCCCTGCACACACCAAGACTGTGGTTTTATATTCATGGGCATGAGTACAGCTGACCCTCGAACAACTCGGGGGTTAGGGGTGCTGACCCTCTGCACAGTGGGAAATCCACATATAACTTATAGTCGGCCCTCCCTACCCACAGTTCAGCATCCACAGATTCAACCAGCCCTGGTGATGTAGTACTGTAGTATTTGAAAAAAACCAAAAAAAAAAATCTGCATATAAGTGGACCTGCGTAGTTCAAGCCCATGTTGTTCAAGGGTCAACTGTATTTGTTTAGTGTTTGCTTCTCACTCAGCTCAGGCTCCATGAGAGCAGGCTATCTGTCTGTTTCACTCACACAGTGCCTGGTCTAGTTTCTGGCACATACTAGGCATTCAATAAGTCACTGTTGGATGAATGAATGATGGTGCTGTCCCTTACCACACCACAGATTCTGTCCTCCACTTTGGTAAAACCCCTTTTGTTTATCCAGAGAAGAAACTCTTTGTCCCCTCATGGATTTCTCCATAGCTGGGACTCAGCTGGAGAAAAAAAAAAGACCAGGCAATCAGTTATGTTTAGGCTGCCTGGCTTCCAGGAAAGAGAAGAGCTTGAATTTCAATCTTAATCATCTTTGTTTTAAGCAGACCATTATATAAATGAACTCCCTGCTAAAGGGGCTTCTGATCCAAATGAGACTACAAAACAATGCAGTTAGCAAGTATTCCACCTTGAACTACATCGACGGGGACTTGCTCCTAGTTTTCTTTGTTTCCCCTAGTTTTTCTTCTTGAGGACAAAATACTGGGAGCATTCTCAAGACAGCACTGGTTTTCTTGGAAAGCAGAAATTCTTCTTAGTAGAGAGTCAGGGAATGAAGTGGTTCCAGAATAAAAATGAGAGGATAAAATGCTATGCAATGAAATTTGCTTATATATTGAAAAGCGCCTCCGTGAGGCATTTTTACCAGTTGACTTGCCAGAGCAGAGGTGCTGATGAGGTGGGAAGGCTCCTTTACTCCATGTGCTGTTATTGTGAGCAAGGCTAATCAGGGAGATGCTTAACTATACATCCTCTCTCCTCCTCAAACCCTCCCAATACGTAGAGGAATGAAGACGATTACTCGAATCTTACAAACCTTTGCATGATTCCATATTTCTCATGAGTGATTTCCTTTCTGAGTTGAGTCCTTGTTTGCGTAGAGTGATAACAATGAGCAGATGAGTGTGCGGCTACTCTTTCTTCTCTAAGTATTTTGCCTTTAGGAATCAGCAAATCTCTGTAGAAGGAATGGAACATACTCTCCTGTCTTTAAATAGGGGTGGGTGATTCTCCCTTTGATGAAGACTTCAGGAAGTCAAAGGTGGTAATATGCATCAGAAACTCTGCCAGGATGTTTATTAAGAAACTTTAGAGTGTTCATACCCTTTGATCTAGTAATTCCACTCCTAGATATCTGTTCTGAAGAATTAATCATAGATATAGACAAGAGACTATTGCAAGTAAGGTCATTGCTGCATAATTTACAATAGGGAGATATTGGAAATGGTCTAAGTGTTTAACAAAAAGAGAATGGCTAAATAAATTCTGAGGTCTGCTTATCATAAATATTATGATATTAAAGTGTTTGCAAAGTCTAGTTAATATGATAGGGAAAATTCTCCTAGTGAAAGAAGTACCTAGAATAGGGCCTGAGATATTGTAGGTACTCTGTAAATATTTGTTCAAGTAATAGATGGATAGATTATTTTTATAACCAGAAAAAGTGATTTGAAAGTCTGCCAGAGAAATGGAGGTTAACATTTTTTAAAAATATAGGTAGGGTTAACACTTCTGGAAAGGCATTTTGCAGAGGGAAAGAAGATGAAAGCAATTCTCCCCTCTCCTCCCTAAAAACCAACAAAAAACTTGACCTTGAATGTAGGCCAATGGAAAGACCTCTCTCCCAGGACATTTTAGATGGAAACAGAGTCCATTTACAATGATGGCCAGGGTGGGGGGGTGCTTTGCTCTAAAAGGAGAATTTGTTAACTTAATAGTTCTTGAGCACTTTTTTTGGTGTATGTGCTAAAAATTTTGCTGAGATATTGGTTTGAGAGATTTTTCTAATTTAAAAGAGTTTTGTTCCTTCACTGTTTTGTTAGGTGAAGAGTTGGAAATATTTCTGCCTCATCAAACAGCCTCAATTCCAGAGAGACACCCAGACAGAACATCTGCCATGTAAGCCTTTTTCCTCCTCTTGCCCTCTAAAGTTGAGACTGGCAGCTGTGGGCATTCTTGGAAGTGTTTGCCTTGTACATTTGAGCTCAAACAACTGGCTCATTGCCAATCTGCACTCCAGATACTTAAATCTTAAATACTTAGTATTCTTCTGAAACTTAAATAGAAGATGCAACTTCACCAGATATAGACGAGTGCGCGCACGCGTGCGTGTGTGTGCGTGTGTGTGTGTGTAGGGGGGCAGCGGGGAGAGGCACAAAAAGAAAATCGACAAAAAGGTGTAGATTGGAAGCTATACTCTGAGCCAAGCGCTGCGCTTCAGTGGAATTAGGGGTCCACCTACAACAGGAATGTTTCAAAACAAAGATCAGGACAGAGCCAGCAAGGTCCAAGGTCACCCCTAGGGATACATGGATTCTGAAGCAAATTTCTCTGGGCTTCACTGACTGGGAAGACCCAGCTTTGGGAGGTGAAGGGAGACATTATAATTTTGGAAACCCTCTTTAAGAAAAGAATACAATTTTAGGATGCAAATACTATAACAAGAAGACATGACAGTGCTTACATCTACTAAGCCCCACTATGTGTATCCCCAAGCCAACTTTCCTTTAGCCAGATCCCAACATGTCCAAGGACTCTCCAAAGCTCCCTGACACGTGGGAAATTGTGATGGGAGGAATGTCCGAGAACAAGGACGGAGGTCTTAACTGACTGCGGTTACAGTGTCTTAATTTTGCAAATTTAACAAAAACATGTGCCCTTGTGAGCATTGTTGGACTTTTCCTAGGGCCTTTACAAGGTGGGGGCTTTGAAACTCAAACTTCATTAACTTTGAGATGAATCCCCTCTGACCCATGCCCCACCCTTAGCATTTTTCTGCAGATTACATCAGACTAAAGTTAAAGGCAGCCATAAGTGGAACACAGAAATTATAGAAAGGGAACTCATCACATACGTTCTTATAAGTCCTGTGATCTGATGAAGGACATGTTAGGTCTTCTGGAAGATTCAGTAAAGGAATCTTGGGGCTGAAGATCCAGCCTCCTGAGATAAGCATTAGCACAAGTTGGGAAACAAGGCTGCTTCAACCCAGTGGAGAAGGGAAAGTGACTTAGAAGGGCAGAGGAGTTACTTGGAGGTGAGAGAGGTAGCAGATCGTGCCTTGTCTAGGGACCTTACTTTGCTACTTGGCCTGGCAATCATTGCTAGCTTTGCAGTTCCCTCCAGGAGGGCAAATGAAGAACTTGGAGCAAGTTTCTCAGGGAAGAGGGCTACTACACAAATGAAAAAAAACAAGGTTGACTTTTGGGTGGTCTAATGAACCTTAAGTTCTGGGGATTGGGAGTGAGCGGTTGGCAGAGGGATGATGGAGAGCACTCTTCCAACTCTAGGAATTCCTGAGGCAGCAACGGCAGGAACAGTGAGAGCATTAAGTGGGTGCAGGCACTGGATGGGTGGTTGTGGGGGGCGTGTGGCAGAGAGAACTCTTGAATGAGATGTGAAGTCAAACCATTTAGGTCAATTAAAAATACGAACTTACCAAACAGCACATATTTTATAAGAACACAGAAACAAAAGAATGCAAACTAAGTACATTAGAAGGGGTGTCTGTGGGAGAGGGTTAACAGTACGTCTGGGGTTAAAAGGGAACATATTACTCACTTACCCAGTTCTTAATAAACAAGAGAGGAGCCATGAAAACAATCAAATAAAACAAAACACACCAGCAGCAATGGGAGAGCATCAGTTTTTTGTGAAACGGCGAGATTTCCAGTAATAACTCTGGGTGGGATCTGCATACAACAGTTTCAGACTCTCAGTAGTCCCAAGGTTGTGTAGCTTTGGGAAACAAGGGCTGCCCATGTATGAGAGTAGAAGGGATATTTTAAAAAACTGCTTCATAGTTTTTTGGGGAAAATGATACATGATTTTGGTTTTCTTAAAAGTGCAAACCATACAGATTATTGAATGAATTTAATCCATGTAAAATACTTGAAAGAATGCCTGACACATAGTGTGCCCCCAATAAATGTTACAAAACTAACCTGAAATTCCACCACTCGTAGATAACTAGAATTAAGATTCTGGTAAACATCCTTTCCAGGAAATATAGCAGTTTACTTCTTCAATTGTATATAAATGAGATAAAACTCTACATGATGTTCTGTAATAAAATGAAACTCAGTCTCTATATACACACATCCTGTCGGTTCTGCTTCTCTGGAGAACCCTGACTAATACAGTTTGTTAGGTTGCCCAGCTCAGATGTTTATTGACTTTCTGTATTTATTTCTTTTCTTTTAACCTTTCCTTTCTTTCTCCCTCTTTCTTTCCTTCTTTCTTTCTTTCCTTCTTTCCTTTTCTTTCCCCTCCCTCCCTCCCTCCTTTCCTTCCTTCCTTCCTTCCTTCATTCTAAAAATTATATCCTAGCCCTGTGTCTGGATCTTTTTCAGCCCCTCTGCTTATGCCTGACATGAGGCACCGTGACCTCGGAATCCCCCAAAGTGAGGGGCTCTAACCTATAATCCCTGGGTTTTTTGGGGAGTGAGGAGCCTTTTTGACTAGGGACTTGTACTTCAAGTGAGATTATAGAAATAAATAGGTCGAATAAATAAAGCCAAGTAATTGAGAATTACTGGCTTTAGTTAAGGGAACTTACTTTAACAACCAGTTCCTCCTTCATTTATCAGTTTACAGCTGAATGTAGAATTTCCTGTTGTTTCTTTTTCTCCCCCCACCCCGTAGTGGTTGATGTCATCACTGCCACCTAAAAGAACAATTTTTTACAGTGATGGAGGTTCTGTGATGTCATTGGGATTACAAAAGCTGGCAAGGAAATCTGCTTTCAGCACTTATCACCGGAAATTACAAAGGAAATTAATTGTAAGCTTTCTAAGAAAGGACTGTTCAGTGAAACTAAACTTTTTTGTTTTTCTTAATTTATTATACAACGAGTCTTTCCTCTCTCTACAGAGAGAATGCCCTACAACTTCAGGAGACTAAATAAACAGGGTTTGTGTAAGAGATAGATTGTCCTACTTTGTGAGTGCTTGATTGGCTAAGTATCTGTGCCAAAATGGTAACTATCTTCTTACCGGGTGGTTTGGTGATGGACCGTTTTTCAAGCAATCAGAGCTTGCCTGAGGAAGCTTTGAAATTTCCCCCTTTCTGTATTTTAGGTCAGATCTCCTAAGCAGGGGTCCCCTGCCCCCGCCCCTCCCACCCCCCCCACCCCAAGCCATTAGAATGGAATTAGCATGTGTTTGTTTCCTGTGGCTGCTGTAACCAATTACCACAAACTGGGTGGCTTAAAACAACAAGAAATTAATTTTCTTACAGCTCTGGGGGCCAGAAGTTCAAAATCAAGGTGTCAGGAGGGTTGGATTGGATCACACCTAACAACACTGAGCAGGGAGAAGCAGGTGCTGCAAGTAAGGGCAATACTGTCACCAGAAGGAAGGGAACACATGCAGCTGGGCAGCTTCAAACACCAGGCCAAGAGTGCAGGGAGTTCAGTTCAGACATGCTGAGTTGTGGCGTGGCTGGTGAGGCACCCAAGTGGTGATGCCCGTCTATTGGATTTGGTAGCAGGCGCACCGTGTTTGCCTTCAGGGAGAATGCTTTCAGTGGCATGTAAGGCAGGGGGACTATCGAAGGGAGGTGAAGAATGAATGGGATTGAGGAAAGCTGAGATGGGGGTGGTCAGAAGCCAAAGAGAATGAGGATCTTTTGCACTGAGGACAGGCTTTCAGGGCCCAAGGCGATGCCCTAGAGCAGTAGTTGTCGAAGGCTGGTACCCAAACCTGCAGCAGCAGGCACCCGGTAACTTACCAGGAAAGCAAGGGACCTACCCAAGACTTAACTGAATCAAAAACCATAGGCTAGAACCCAGAAATCAGTGTTTAACAAGCTCCCAGGTGATTCTGATGTAGGCTGAAGTCTGAGAACTAGGCCCTAGGAGGCAGGAGAAACAAGCTTTGATAGAGCTGGTGGTGCCATCTGTTATCAGGGAGGCATCTGTGCGGGTTGTGAACATGTTGAGTCTGGCTGGGATGGCTGGAAGCAGAAAGTCTGGTCTGGGGTGGGGGGTGGTGGTATTGGATCTAAGGGCATGAATTTCTGTAAAGCAAGCAAATGAGGAAAGGGACTGACTGGTTCCTTCCTAGGGCAGGATCCCTGCTGCTTGGGTATGAAATACACCTGTTTTGATCTTTCGAGCGGACCGTCAATTCTACATCTTTCCACTCCTCTGAGCAACATAGTAGTGAGCGGATCTCTTGAAGCAGGAGCCTGGTGTTTGGCTGAAGCTGTCACAAAGTGGCAGTTCTCACAGTATTTGCAGAGCCCCTGGGAAATGTTAACCAGAAACTCCGTCTGCTCTTTGACTTCAGTCTTTATGGTTGGAAACCTTTCTAAAATGGATATTTTTGTCACTTCAGAGACTAGGACAATATCCAGAGTAGCAAAGTTGTGAAAGATTTATTATCTTTCACAGATAAAGATAAAGCAGAGTGGCTTTAAGATGAGCTCTCAAATAGTGGCACTCTTACTCACTTGTGTTCTGATTTGCCTTCTTGAGAGGAAAGGATTGGGATGGAAGGAGTTCCTGCTGGGTGCTGGGACTTGCTTGTGACCTTCGGCATACATGATCTATGACACACTCTGTTATGAATGTCTCTATCGGATTTCCCTTTAATGGCTATCATGAAAGGCATCTGTCCAGTGGCAGATAGCAGGAAGGATGGCACAGTGTAAACCTAATGAGAGCAGGGCTGGTTAGTTCTTGGTTTTCTCTCTAAAACTTAGAATTATAACAGCACCCAGTAAACATGTTGAATGAATAAAAATACATGGTGATTATGGGGCTTCCCTGGTGGCGCAGTGGTTGGGAGTCCGCCTGCCGATGCAGGGGACGCAGGTTCATGCCCCGGTCCGGGAGGATCCCACGTGCCGGGGAGCGGCTGGGCCCGTGAGCCATGGCCGCTGAGCCTGCGCGTCCGGAGCCTGTGCTCCGCAACGGGAGAGGCCACAGCAGTGAGAGGCCCGCGTACCGCAAAAAAAAAAAGCGGGATGTGGGTGTAGGGGCTGTTTGCCAGGAAATCCAGTAAAAGTCCCAAGCCTGCGCTGTGAGCCAGGGTTGTTGGGTTGGATAAACCCAGAATATATGACCCAGGAGTGAAAAGGAGAGTTCGCTGTGCCATGTAGAGTAATGCTCTCAACCCCACTCCAAAGAGGTCTATATCCCAATCTGGAAGGAACTGTGAATAGGTTACACGGCAAAGAGGAATTAAGGTTGCCAATCAGCTGACCTTAAACTAGTGAGATTATCCAGGTAAACCCAATATAATCACCAGCATTCTTAAAAGTGGAAGAAGGGGGCAGAAGAGGGACAACCAGAGAGATGGTAGCATGAGAAGGACTTGGCCTGATGTTGCCGGCTTTGAAGATGGAGGAATGAGGCCATGAGCCATGGTATGTGGGCAGTCTCTAGAAACTGGAAAACGCAGAGGAACAGATTCTTCCCAAGGGCTTCCAGGAAGACCCAGCCCTGCTGATACCTTGACTTTAGCTCAGCGGGACCTATTTTTGATTTCCAACCTCCAGAAGTAAGTAAATAAGATGATAATTTTGTATTATTTTCAGCCACTAAATTTATGGTGGTTTGTTACAGCAATGATAGAAAACTTGTACATTCCCCAACAGGAAAATTTTAGAGCACTCCTACTAAAACAAGGGGGAAATACTGGGCAAGTAAACAGACCAGACAGATGGGTGCTGTAGACTAGATCTCTGGGATCTCTTGTTCTATGGCTCCCTGGATATTTTCCTAGGGGAGACAGAATATACTATACAAAGTGTTGTCAATAGTAGCACGCACATGTTCCAGAAAACCAAAGCTCACGGCACCTGCCAGCAAGAGCAGAAAAGCCTGAGAGTGTTGCTCTGAAGGCACTCCACCTAGCCTGAAAACCTGGTTCCTTCACCCATCAGCTGAGTTACTGTAGGCAAGTTAACCTCTATGTGCCTTAGTAAAAGAGGATGATAAATATGTATCTGATGGAGTTTTTATGAGATTTAACCATGTTAATACATAAAATTAATTATCATGACTGGCATGTGGTTAAGGCTCAGTAAATGTTAATGGTTGCTGTTATGACTAGGCAGTATGTATAGAGGTTAGTAACCCTGGATCTGGAGCCAAACTCCCTGGGGTCAAAGCCAGCTCTGTCACTTAACATCATCTATGCTGGGGCAAGTTATTTAACATCTACGAGGCCTAGTTTTTCTATGTGTAAAATGGGGATATTAAAGGTACTCACAGTTGTGATGGGGATTAAGCAATTAATACACGTAAAGTCCTAGAACAATGTCTGATACATCCAGTAAAGGTCATCTGTCGTCGTCATCATCATCATCGTCATCAGTATTATGGGACCACTGTCACTCTAGATGATTAACAGCTAAACAACCCCCATCATGAATTCAGTAGCATCTCATGTGATCATCCAGACCTTTTAGGTTAAGGAGAACCATGGTTCCCAGACTGTGGGAGTTACAGGGAGCAACACCATCTTTCTTATCAGGAAATCAAATCATAGTAGCACCTAGGTAAGATGCATGTGAAAGGAAAGTGAAAAAATTAGTCATCAGAAACACCAGTAAGGAAAGACTCTTAGATAAGAGAGAGCCTACCCACTTCTCTTTTTTCCTCTACTCTGCAATTATGCAGGGCTGTACTTCCCTGTTGCTTTTGATTCAATGTTTTTACACTTTGTAACATAGTAAGAACATTAGGTTAAGGAACCTTGCCACTTTCTTATTCAGAGCAGTCTTCTCCACAATGCCAAGAATTCTCATTTCGGTAGATAATGACAAGAAATACGACACCCCATTAGTAAACAGGCAAATCATTTCGTGGCAACAGCTGATTTAATCAAAACATTCTGGTTTTTCCCTCATCTGAACCCACACAAGGAATGAACCAATCCAATGGGAAAAAATATTTGTTTTATCTTTACCACATTTATTTACTCTTAGGGACTGTTTAACTTCATCGGGCAGAGAAGTTGGAAAGAACAAAAATACTCGAGGCACTGAACAGCCTTCTCTATCTCTGGCACCAGACGGGAGTGGCCTGGAGGTATTTCCACAGGGACGTGTTCTTGAGCTTTTTCTTGAAATCCTTTGCCCTCTTCTTCACAGGGGAGAACTAAACTATTTGTGCACCACGTTTTGGGGGGTAGGGTGCAGAATGGGAATTGAAGGATAAGTCAGTCGTTTAACAATCCTGCCCATCCATGCAAATGATTTCAAAATATGAAATACTCATTCCAGAAAATTTATTGACAATTTATTGTCAAGGTATTGTGTAGGTGTTACAGAAAGACAAAGGTAAATTACACATGGATCAAATCTCAAGGAACTCCCTGTCAAAGAAGTCATGTAAAAGACACACAGATACCTGTGGGGAGTAGAAAGCTATGGGTGTGTTTTAGGTTGGATTCCTGGAAGTACAGCTAGAGCAGGGCTTGTGGGCTTTATTGAGGGAGGGATCTGGGGTGAAAACTTTGAGGCTGTGAGCCGAGAAGGACAGAGCAGGAGAGAAGCTAGGCAAAGAGGTGGGTGTAGCTGGAGCCTGATCCCATGAGGAGCTCTAAAGGATGATTTGTGCCTGTGGTATAATAAAAAATATATATCTGGTCTTTGTCCCTGATTTTGGAGTACAGAGCTCCTAAAACCCTTACAAGTTATCTTCTGTATGCTAATGAGGTGAGTCCCCAGATCGTCTCAGGATGGGAGCTGGTCACAAGAAAAGCCAGCTATATGATTAGAGGGTTGGAACTCTCAGCCCCATTTCCCAACTTCTGGGGAGGGCAGAGGGGCTGGAGATTGAGATCAGTTCCCCAATGGCCAATGACTTAATCAATCATGCCTGCATAATGAAACCTCCATAAAACCCCTAAACAATGGGATTCACAGAGTTGCTTTTTTTTTTAATTGAAGTATAGTTGATTTACAATGTTAATTTCTGCTGTAGAGCAAAGTGATTCAGAAATATATATCTATATATGTAGATATATATACATAGATATACATATATATATATATACATTCTTTTTTTAAAATATTCTTTTCCATTATGGTTTATGACAGGATATTGACTATAGTTCCCTGTGCTATACGGTAGGACCTTGTTGTTTATTCATTCTATATATTAAAAGCTTACATCTGCTGACCCCAAACTCCCACTCCATCTCTCCCCCAACCCCCTCTCCTTTGGGAACCACATGTCTGTTCTCTGTGTGAATCTGTTTCTGTTTCATAGATAAGTTCATTTGTGTCACAGTTTAGATTCCAAATATAAGCGATATCATATGGTATTTTTCTCTTTCTGACTTACTTTACTTAGTATGATAATCTCTAGTTCCATCCATGTTGCTGCAAATGGTATTATTTTGTTCTTTTTTATGGCTGAGTGGTATTCCATTGTATATATTATTACATCTTCTTTATCCATTCATCTGTCGATGGACATTTAGTTTGCTTCCATGTCTTGGGTATTGTGAATAGTGCTGCTGTGAACATTGGGGTGCATGTATCTTTTCAAGTTATAGTTTTGTCTGGATATATACCCAGGAGTGGGATTGCTGGATCATATGGTAATTCTAGTTTCTGTGTTGGTGAACACATCCATGTGCTGGGGGGGTAGCTCACCCCAACTCCATAGTGCAGAAGCGCCTGTGCTTGGGACCGTTCTGGAACTTGCCCTATGTACTTCTTCATCTGGCTGTTCATCTGTATTCTTTGTAGTAAATTACAACATAAGTGGAGCACTTTCCGGAGTTCTCTGAGTCATTCCAGTGAATTATCAAACTTGAGGGGGCATCATAGGAACCCCTGAATTTGTAATCAGTTGGGCAGAAGTGTGGGTCTCCTGGGATCCCACTTCTGACTGGCATCTGAAGTGGGGGGCCGTCTGGCGGGACTGAGCCTTTTAAGCTGTGGGATCCAATGCCAGCTAACTCCAAGTAAATAGCGTTAGAATTTAACTGAGCGGTTGGATACCCGGTTGGTGTTGGAGAATTGGTTGGTGTCAGGAAGAACCATACATTTTGTGTTAGAAGTGGTGTCAGAAGACAACATGTAGTACCACAAAGGGGAAAAGCTGTTGTACACTGTGTCAGCTAGCCATTGGCTGTGGGCTGCCCCTGGGGATAGAATAACCTCCCAAACATTTCTGGGCAAGGTGGCTCCCATGAGTCAAGGGCAAACTCTCCAGAGAAGGAGGCAGCTGTAAGCCTGTAGCAGCTGACACAGCAGCTGTGGGATGCCCACATCTGCCTGGCAAAAGCATCTGGACAGGACACAACAGCACTGATTACAAGGTCGCATTCAGAGGAGGATAGGAAAGTGTTGGGGGGAGTTCCAGTGAGAAGTGAACTGAGCCATTGAAATCAGCAGGAGAGAAGTCATTCAAATGGAGGTTCTTCCAAAGGAAGTAAAACAAATACCTCAGAACAGTCATCGAGGAAGCTCCTGCCTGAAGATTCCAGTAAGACATAGGTGATTGTATCAGCCAGGGTTCTCCAGAGAAACAGTACCAATAAGGGCAAGTAACTTGCTAAGGGTCATTCAGCAAAGGAGTGGGGTTCCTGCCCAATCCGTGACTCCCACTGCCGCTGCTCCCCACACCATGCCACCGCCTCCTCCTTCACGCTTTCTCCTTAGCTTCCCTATGACTCAGTGGTTCTCAAACTTCAGTGTGCATCAGAATCACCTGGGGTGCTTCTTCAACCAGACTGCTGGGCCTGGCCATAAGAGTTTTGTTTCAGGTCGTCTGGACCCAGGAAGAGAGACAGCTGCAAAATTCACTGCGTCCAGTGCAAAAAGAAAATGCAGGGTCCTGTCCTGGGGGGGAGTCCATCTCCCCTTCCCACAGGCCCACGGCCCCGGTCCACCCTTATCAGATACCCTCGCCTATTCCCAAGGAAATGCAACCTCCACACCAGGATACACTCAGTACCTGGATCAGGGCTGGCGAGAGGCCCCTGAAAAGTCACTGTGGTACTGCCCACCTGGGATGGGGACAGCGCCACCTTGCCCTGACCTGAGCACCGAGGGAGCGAGAGGTGCATGTCCCACCCCTCCTCTCCCTGTGTCTGTGATCAGGGCCCAGCCTGGGGCAGAGGACAATGGCAAATGCAAGCCTCCCCTCATCACTGCCACTTGGCTACCCACCCCCCTTCCCTGAGTGGAGGGAGACAGGGTCCTGGGGCAGGGGGGGTGGAGGCAGAGGGCCTAGAACCCAGGCAGGGAAGCGCTGGGAGGCTCCAAGGTCCTGAACCATTGTCCGAGCTGACTTCACTTAGGAAACACTCAAAGATAAAATTAAACTTCAACTGCCGGGCTCTTCTGAACCCGTGGCTGTGTGTAGCTACACTGGTTGCACGCCATGAATCCCGCTCTGGCCACAGGGGATATTTGCATTTCTAGCAAGTTCCTAGGTGTTTCTGAGAACCGTGTAATCATTCTTTTTTTTTTTTTTTTTTTTAAGTGAGGCAAAACATTGCTGCATGCTGTGACTTTCCTTCCCTTCTCTGTAAAATGGTGACACTTCTGCCTCACTGGATTGGGGGAGAGGACACAGGGGAGCAGGCTTACCACAGAGCTGAGAACACAGCCCACACTCTAGCATAATGATGTCAGCAACAACGACACTAGTAGTAATGACCATTACTGTCACCACTACCTCTACTTGTGTGCAGGCTATTGTGTCTAATGCTTTTATCTGTCGTTTCCTGCTTATTTCCTCTCCGCTGTCTGTCACCTCAATTTTGAGAAGGAACTGAAAAGTACAGGGGAGGGCTTGGGGTAGGAGTGGGGAGGGACACCTCTGGCCAAAGCCAGCTATGGCAGGAAGCCACATCGAGAGGAAATGTGTAAGGATGCTGCCATTTGCCTTAACAAATATCAACCTTGGATCCTCTGAAATTGGCACTAGAGGGAGAAGCTAAGTGTGAGGAGGCGTGGGTGGACCGCTGCACCCCATGTTCCCCTGGGGACTGAGCTTCTGCTCTGTAAAGGACATATGAATATCTTTAGGGAGGAGACAGCTCCAGGTGGTATTCAGAAAAGGACAAGATACAGTCCTGGGGATGGAGATGCAGTTCTCACTGCCACCCCTCCTGTCCCTTCAGGTGTGAGTGGAGAGAGGCCGCTTTCCCATCAGCATCTAGACCAGGTTAAGACGTCCAGAAGCACAAGACTGCAGCAAGGCTGGTTCATTTCCACAAGGCTTTATTAAAGTCAGGCTTACGGGGCCTTGCTTGCTCTCCAAGGCTTGCCCCATCCCATCTCCTGTAGAAAGAATACACTGTTCTCAAATTCTAGTGCGGGGAGACTAAGGCCCAGAGAGAGAATGAGACTGAGTGCCTCTGCAATGGGTCTCAACCTTGGAATCTTCCTAGGAACTAAAAAACACCAGTGCTTAGGGCCTACCCCAGGGGTTCTGATTTAATTCATTTGGGGGGCATTCTAGGCACTGGTGTATAAAAAAACCTCCACTGGTGTAACGACTGTGTATGGAGGTTGAAAACCACTGCTGTACAGCTCACTCAGCTCTGGGTGGCTCTGGGGACCCTTCCATGCAGAATGAGCCACCCAATCAGGGGCACATCCATTATTCACAATGGTGTGTCCTTGCCTGAGTGGCTATCCAGGAAGTCCTCAGGACACACAACATGCACACAAGACAGGGCCACTATAAGGCCAGATGAGGATGTGGTGTGGAATCATTTTAAGGGGAGGTGGGAGGGTCACTGGGTCACAAGTCACCACAGGGTGAAAAATCAAGAGGAGGGATTCTAGTGTTGTGTCTAGAGTATGTCCCCTGGAAATAAAATGAATGATATAGAAAATCTTCCTCTTGCTGTTCTGATTGGCAGGAACCCCTTCCTCACGGCCTTAAAGCAGCTGTGCTGGAGGGTGTTTTCACCACTGTGTCCTGAGACCTAAGCCTGGGGTAGGTGCCGGATGTTTATGAGAATTTTGCCTGGTCTGCCCTCTCCTCTTTGCCAGATACAAGCTGCCAACTTGAGTACAATCTCCTCACCTGAAATCAATTCTACAAACATTTATGGAACATCTTTTCTCTGACGGCAGCACACGAGGAACTAGGGAGCACACGATAAATAGCTGTTGTCATTGTTGATTAATACTCTTTTTAGAATGTTGACCTCAAGCAAGTTAACTTGCCTCGCGATATTTTAGTTTCCTAACCTGAAAACGTGATAATAATAGGGCTTACCTTGAAAGGTTGTCTGAGGTCTAAATGAGTTAACACATCAGAACACTTAGAAGGGTGCCTGGCGTATATTAAGTACTTAACAAGCATTAGCCAGTGTCATTATGATGATTAATATTAATGTTACTAACTGGGGCTACCACAGCGAATAAGACAGGCATAGTCTTTGGTCTTATGAAACTTACAGGCAAATGGAGAAAACAAGCAATTATAATAGAGTGGTGGGTGTTAACATAGCCAGAAGTAGAGGTGCTATAGGAACATTCAGGAGGGGCCCCATACCAGGCTTGGGGGAATATTGAAGTTTTCTTAAGGGAAGCAATGGCTTGGCTGAGACCTGAAGAATGATTAAGAGATTTGCAGGTACGGGAAGGACTGTGATGAGGGGAGAGGCAGAATGATCTTCCAGGCAGAGGGAGTAGCAATGTCAGCAGGTGAGAGAGGACTGGCTCAGCAGAGAAGAGGAGGACACAGGAGCAGGTCCTTCAGGCCTGGGAAGCACGCTAAGGAATTTGGACTTGATCAAAAATGGATGGGGCTTCCCTGGTGGCGCAGTGGTTGAGAGTCCGCCTGCCGATGCAGGGGTAAGCGAGTTCGTGCCCCGGTCCGGGAGGATCCCACATGCCGCGGAGCGGCTGGGCCCGTGAGCCACGGCCACTGAGCCTGCGCGTCCGGAGCCTGTGCTCCACAACGGGAGGGGCCACAACAGTGAGAGGCCCGCGTACCGCAAAAAAAATGGAGAAGACACAGGTCTTGCCCTTGAGTAGCTGCCAGTTACACAGGACAGATGGACATAAAATAGATACTTTATTATTTTTATTCATTATTTAATATAATGTGAGACTAGAGAGGAAGGGCCTGTGGCAGAGAAGGAAGGGTTTATAGAAAAAACAAAGATGAAACGCCCAGATCGACATGGACAAGTGCTACATGGGAACACTTCCTCTATCTAAGCATGTCCTCTTGCCTCTCTTCCCAGGTTCTTTTGCTGTAACAACATCCTCTACCAAGTCAGAACCTTACTGTGATCCCCAGTGCCATTTTCTCACTCATTCCTCACATTCAACCAATGGCCAAGTCCCACTGAGTTGCCACTTCTCATTGCCCTGAGTGAGGGCTTTATCATCCCTTAAGGGATGCTTTCAACAACCATGTCTATCGATCTTGAGTTGCCCTGATCAAATTCAGTTTCATACCACGACTGCCAGAGTGATCTCTGCAACATAGAAATCCAGCCATATCCCCTCCCTGGGGCAAAACTATTCAGTTTTACAGCATCTTGCTTTCCCTGCATTTCTACCCATGCACAGAGCTATTGTGAGCTAAGGATGCACATGTGTAAAATACCTTCAGTCCCTCTGGGGAAATGTAGGTGTGCTATTTTTATCATTTATTTATATTTTTAATTTTAAAAATTGAGATATAACTTACATAACATTGTTTAAGTTTAAGGTGTACAACATGATTTGATACATTTATAATTTACATGATTATTACCCCATCACAAAATTATCATTTCTTTTTTATGGTAAGAACATTTAAGATCAAGTTAAGAGTGCTATTTTTAAACCTGTTTTTAGTACTGAAGTTAAAACAGTATCTTCTCCTATCTGTAATTTCACTGAACCTGAACTATTCTCTTTCTTGAGTAACCTGAATTAAAATGGGGAGGGGTACCTAGACCTTTTAGTTGCAGAGATAAAACTCATCCTTACCTCCCTTATTTGTCTTCCCAGAGTGAGAACCATACAAATGCCAAAACACAGGTTAGAGGGAAGGTTATTTAGTGATGGAGTCTTGCATGTACACTGACCTAGCCTGAATAACATAAGATTTCAGCCTTTTCCTGCTTTTTGTCCTTCTCCAAGGTAGTTCTTTTCTAGTTTTACCTTTTTAAGAGTCAGGTTTATTGGGGAATAATTCACATAAAATAAAATTTACCCCTTTACAATGTATCGTTCAGTGAGTTTTGTTGATTGTATACAGTCATGTAACTACTGCCTTAGTCAAGATATAGAACATTTCTATCAAGTCCAAATGTCCCCTCATGCTCTTTGCAGTCAATCTCCTCACCCGCCCTCATTTCCTGGCAACATATGACCTGTTTTCCAGAATGCCGTGCAGATGGAATCCTGTAACGTATAGCCCTTTGTGTCTGGCTTCTTATGCTTAGCATATTGCTTTTGAGATGAATTCATATTGTTGCATGTGTCTGTAGTTTGTTCTTTTTTTATTGCTGACTATTATTCTATGGTCTGGATGTAGACAATTTCTTTATTCACCTGTTGGCAAACATTTGGGCTGTCTTCAGTCTTTAGCTATTATGAATAAAATTGTTTGAAATATGAGAGTTTCTGTTGCTTTGTATGCTCACCAATGTTTGGTCATGTCAATTTTTAAAATTTTAAACATTCTAGTGGGTGTACAATGGTACCTTCTCGTGTTTTAAGTTACATTTACCTAAACTCAAATTAGCATCTTTTAATGAACTAATTTGCCATTCAGTTGTATTCTTTGGTGAAAGTGTCTGTTTAAATATTTTGACCACTTTTTAGTTGGATTTTTAAATATTATTCTTATTGAGCTGTAGAAGTTTTTTGTAAGTATTCTAGATATAAGTCTCTT
Organism: Phocoena sinus; assembly: GCF_008692025.1. Taxonomy (NCBI): domain Eukaryota; kingdom Metazoa; phylum Chordata; class Mammalia; order Artiodactyla; family Phocoenidae; genus Phocoena; species Phocoena sinus. The sequence continues at coordinate 27,256,415 of NC_045772.1, read as the reverse complement.
ATCAGATATAGAATTTTCTAATAATTTTCCAAGTCTGTGGCTTTTTTTCATTTTCTTAACATTATTTTTATAACAACCTTATTGAGATATATTCATTTAACATTATCTCTTGAAGAGCAGAAATTTTTAATTTTGATGAAGTCCAATGTATTATTTTTTTCTTTTATGGTTTCTGATGTTTGTTGCCTATCTAAGAAACCTTTGCTTAACCCAAGGCAACAAGATTTTCTATGTTTTCTCAGAAGTTTTATAGTTTTGTTTCTTAACATTTAGGTCTATGATCTACTTCAAGTTAATTTTTGAGTGTGGTATGAAGTAAGAATCAAGGTTAATTTTTTTTTGGATATCCAATTGTTCCAGCACCATTTTTTTAAAAAAATTATTTATTTTACATTTGGGTGTGTTGGGTCTTCGTGGCTGTGCGGGCCTTCTCCGGTTGTGGCGAGAGGGGGCCACCCTTCTCTGCGGTGCCTGGGCTTCTCATTGCGGTGGCCTCTCTTGTTGCAGAGCATGGGCTTTAGGCACGCGGGCTTCATTAGTTGTGGAGTGTGAGCTCAGCAGATGTGGTTTGCGGGCTCTAGAGCACAGGCACAGTAGTTGTGGCACACGGGCTCAGCTGTTCCCTGGCACGTGGGATCTTCTTGGACCAGGGATTGAACTCGTGTCCCTTGCATTAGCAAGCAGATTCTTAACTACTGCACCACCAGGGAAGCCTGCACCATTTGTTTTTGTTTTTTATAAATTTATTTATTTGGGGCTGCGTTGGGTCTTCGTTGCTGTGCACAGACTTTCTCTAGTTGCGGCGAGTGGGGGCTACTCTTCGTTGTGGTGTGCGGGCTTCTCATTGCAGTGGCTTCTCTTGTTGTGGAGCACAGGATCTAGGTGCGCAGGCTTCAGTAGTTGTGGCACGCGGGCTCAGTAGTTGTAGCTTGTGGGCTCTAGAGTGTAGGCTCAGTAGTTGTGGCATACAGGCTTTGTTGTTCCACGGCATGTGGGATCTTCCCAGACCAGAGATAAAACCTGTGTCCCTGCATTGACAGGTGGATTCTTAACCACTGCACCGCCAGGGAAGTCCCCAGCACCATTTGTTGAAAAACTGTTGTTTCTCCATTGAATTACCTGGACACTTCTGTTGAAAATCAGTTGACTGTATTTTGGTAGATCTATTTCTGGACTCTGTGGTCTGTCCCTTTGATCTGTATTTCTATCTTTAGACATATGCACTGTCTTGATTACTGTAGCTTTAGAATAAATCTTGAAATCAGAGTGATTTCGACTCCAACTCAACTCCTCCAACTTTGTTATTCTTTTATCAAAAATCATTTCTAGGTCCTTTGCACTTCCAAAAACTTTTTAGATTCAGTTTGTTAATTTCTACACCACCACCACCAACAAAAGCTGATCAATAGTTCAATTTGGGAAGAATTGACATCTTAACAATATTGACTCTTCCCATTCATGAGCATGATTTGTCTCTTGGTTTGTTTAGTTCTTCCTTGATTTCTCTCAGCAATAAATCTACTTTTCGAGGTACAGCTCTTGCACATAGTTGATTGTATTTGTCTCTAAGTATTTCATGTATTTACTCTTTTGTGAGTGATATTTTTAATATTTTCAATTTCCAATAGTTTGTTGCTAGTAAATAGAAAAACATCGTATTTTTTTATATTGACATTGTATCCTAAAACCTAGCTAAACTCATGTTTTTGTTGTCATAACTATTTGTATTTTTGAGTTCTTAGAATTTTCTATGCAGATGATTATACTATTTACAATTAAAGACATTTTAACTTTTTTCTTTTACAATCTATATACTTTTATTTATTTTCTTGTCTTATTGGACTAGCTAGGACCTCCAATATAATGGTGAAAAGAAGTTGTAAACGTGGGCATTCTTGCTTTGATCCCAATCTTAGGGGCAAAGCACTCAATATTTTACTGTTAAAAATGATGTTACAAATTTATTTTTTATAGATAAGGTTTGCCATATTGAGAAAATTTCCTTCTATTCCAAGTTTGCTGAAATTTTTTATAATGGTTGGATGTTGAATTTTATAAATGCTTTTCTTATGTGTATTGAGATAATTATATGATTTTAATATTTTTGTCTGTTGAGATTGTGAATTTTACTGGTTGATTTTGAATGTTGAACCAACTTTGCTTTTTTGGAACATACCCAAATGGGTCATGACATACTATCCTTTTTATAGATTTCTGGATTCAATTTGCTAATATTTTGTTACTATGCTTATGAGAAATATTGGTCTATAGTTTTCTGTCTTGTCTATCTTTGGTATATAGATAATGCTGGCCTTCTAAAATGAGTTGTGAAATCTTCCCACTTCTATTTTTCTGGAAAAGTTTATGTAGAATAGGTGTTATTTCTTCATTAAGTGTTTGGTAAAATTCACCAGTAAAGCCTCCTGAATCTGGAGTCTATTTCTTTAACAGGGCTACACAGGTTATCCATTTCTTTCTTTCTTTCTTTTTTTTAAATATTTATTTATTTGGCTGCTCCAGGTCTTAGTTGCAGCATGAGGGATCTTAGTTGTGGCATGCATGCGGGATCTAGTTCCCTGACCAGGGATTGAACCTGGGTCCCCTGCATTGGGAGCATGGTGTCTTAGCCACTGGACCAGCAGGGAAGTCCCTATCCATTTCTTTTTCAGTGGGCTTTGGTAACTGGTGTCTTATTCTCTTGTGGTGGTCTTTGTGTGAGATGTTGGCATACTATAACAACCTTCTGATTTCCCAGTTGCTATCAGTGATATTTGTTTATTCATACCATCTTTATTTATTGTGCCTCTTTATTTTTGTTCATTTAATGGCTGCAATAAACAGATCACAATAAAATGAATCTGGTTGACAGTGAACACATGGCAGGGGAAGTTTGGTGGTTGTGGCAGAGTAGAAGGCATTGTAGACTTTGGCTAAAAATTTTTATGTCATGAAAGAGAAGGATTTGCCTGATGACTTTGTCAGACAAATTTATCTCTTTTAAGTATTGCCTTTAAAAACAGGAGAAAAAAAGGGAAGTTGCAATAAAAATCTCCTTCCCAGCAAGCACTGGAAAAACCAAAGGGACAAATAGCAGGACTTACAACATGATGTGCACAGAGTTATTTCTAAACAGGTTTTTTGTTTTTGTTTTTTTTTTTTGGCATTTTATAAGAAATAAGACTTTACCTTAGTGTTTATTTTGGAGTTAATGGCACATACTGAAATGTGATAATTTATTGTTTGGGAGTATTTTAAAACAAAACAGAAAGAACCCAACTGTCCCTTCAATTCCTTATCCCTAGCCTATGTTTAAATATTGTAAATAACCTTTGAAAATGTAACAGCCATATTCGTTGGAATAGCACTCAGTGATTTGAATGACCTATTTTACAAGCAACTTACCCTACAAGTTACTTTTCCATTTAAAATGTTTTCTTTGTTCATACTAAACCCCATTCTGTTTTCCCAAGGACAATTTGGTTACAAGTACAGAATAACCTACTTAATCTACTTTGGTTTAATTTACTTACAGGTAAAGTAGATATTTCTTTTCCTACCACCATCAAAGGGTTTTTATGAGTAAAGTCAGATATATGCTATAATATATTGGTGAAAAAAGAGTAAAGCCATCATATAAAGACAAACTGATGATATTATATTGCTTTCCTGTGTGGCAGGGCATGATCATTATAATTTAATGTGCTAGGAACAGAAAAGGCCTGTATGTGTGATCAGCTGGCCTTTTCACGTGGGATGTATATGGAGGTAGTCCTGTGGCTTGAGGAGGTGGCTACTGTTTGCATGGTTTAGAGCTTGCCTTTTGTAGCTCTGGTTGTAACATGCCTTTGGTTAAAGTTAGTCTCACCCATGATTGCCAATCTCCAGGTTGGTTCACTGGGTGCTGCTACTTCTCAGAATTCCATGACTAAGCCAGGAGTGGTGTTTGTTATTTACTAATAGGTATTTCTTCTGCCTGTTCTGCTTACCACATCATCATACCAGGCCTTGACCTTTGTGAACTCCTCTGGAAAATCAAACATACCTAGAAGCTGCCCCAGCTTAGGTCTAATAACACCATCAATTGCTCTTTGGGAGGTTGTGGAACAGAGCTTGGAAGGTGATTTGAATGAGAAGGAAACATAACAGCTCATCAAATCCAGATTTTCCATGAGAAAACAAGAATCCAGAGAAGTTAAGGGTCTTGATTAAGGTCCCTTCTTCCAGGAAGCCTTTCTGGACTTCCCAAGGTGGTTATACTGGTGCTTCCCAGCTGTTTGCAAAGCCACTCTTAATTCCTCCACAACTTTTCACTCTTTGCTAAAATGATTTCCTGGTGGTGTCTCTCACTAAGAGAGGACCGAGTTACATTTGTTCACAAGGCCTAGAACGTTTTAAGCCCTCATGAACATTTGTTGAGTGGCTGAGTCTCTCACTTACTAGCTACTAGGTACTACAGATGTGAAGTCAGGCTCATGGAAATTAAGGAGAAACTCCAGGAAAGCCCAAGCTCTTCTTGGTAGCAGATCAGAGTCTGTAGGCTAAGCCAAAGACTGAGCTGAGAAGCACATGTAAGCAAGGGAAGATGAAAAAATTAAAGGGAGCCAGTCCAGAAAGGAGCTAGTGAAAGTGTTTCAATTTCCCTACTTGTAGATGCATTTGTTTAATTGATTCATTCGGCAACTTTATATTGGGCATCTACTATGGACCAGGAGCTATTTCAGGCATTGGAGATACAGTAGTGAATAAAACAAAGTTCCTCTTATATTTCCAGTGGGAGAGAAACATTAAACAAATATCAAGTGAAAAATACTGATAACGTCAGGTAGTGATAAATGCTGGGATGGTAAGTAAAGCAGGGGAAAGAAATAATCACTGATAAAAAAAAAGGAAGGTCTCTCTGAGCAAAGACCTGAACAAAGTGAGGGAGCGATGCCATGAGAATATTGGAGAAAGCGCATTTCAGAGAGAATAAGTACAAAGATCCTGAGGCAGGCTTGGTGTGTTTGAGAAACAAGGTGATCAGAAGTTTAGAGCAGCGTGGGGAAGGAGAAAGGAGATGAAGAAAATTCTTTTGCACTAGTGAAACTGTCCTTTCCAGCACCAGAGTGTTATGATTGGTGATCCTCTGACTATATAGAGCAGTTCCAATAAAGAACGCCCCATACAGTGCTGAAGCCAGACCTTTATCTCTCAGGAGTGCTCTATTGAAGACTATCCACCCTCTAGGACGAGGGTTCTCACCTGAGGTCAACAGGCCCCTGGGGGCTCACAGTCAGGCTTCATATGGTCAGTTAACCCCCTCCCCAATCTGTGCCTCCCTCCTGAACATTTTTCTGCAGATAAAGTCTTAGATGGAACCTGTCTGCAAATGCCTGCAGGACCAGGTAGGAATATAGAAGAATGAAATAGGCCAATGTGAGAACCCAGCCACACTTTGTTTGCCTATTAAACAGAGGAATATTCTTCACTTCCACAGAGAAATAAGCTCTCTCCCATTTGTCTTGAAATAGTCAATCTTCTGGTTCTATTTTTAATTTCCTCACTCTGGTAGAGACTTAAGGCCAGAGAAATACTTCTTCATCATAAGAAAACCAGCAATGTAAGGGTGATGACAGATGGCAAGTAATGTTCAGTGCTGGGGATCCATAGAGGATGCTGAGGATTGTGGAGAATGGGAGGGGATGTACCTTCCAAAGGCGGCAGCCGCCACTATGCTTCTGCTGCTCACTGCCTTGAGGGAATGGGACCCAGTGTGGACAGATCTTAGGACTGGTTAAGAGAAAGCAAAAATCTGGATCTCTTTGGGAGTGAAATCTCCAGAGATTTTATTTGATTCACATTTTTTTTTTAGAATCCTGGTAGACCACCCATAACACTCAGGGTCAAATATGGCCCATATGCAGGTGGTTTGTTGAACTCTGATCTATAGATTTTACCAGAATTTCTGAGAGATCTGTGACTTAACATTGACAACTACTGTCCTAGAACATGATTCCCTTCCACTTCTGTGGGTAGAAAGACCAAGGACACAGCCATCAACCATGTCCCAGGGTCCCAGAGGTCTAGGGGACAGCCATCTGCCTGGCTTCTCCCTCCCCCCATCCCTGACCCAGAGCACAGAAGCCAGCAGGATCTGCTCCTCTTCCTCTGTCCCCCAGTGAGTGTCCTCCACTATAGGGGTGGAGCAAGCAGGACATTGTAAAAGGAATTGGTGCTGAGAAGCACCAGATGAAGTTTAAGAGATGTTCATTACTGTGAAAGGCAGCTCTCTTCTTTGTCTTCTCAGTTCTCCACTCTACTCCCTCCCATACATCCCTCCACACCCAAACCACTACACGCCATGAGAGTATCTTTGATTACAAGTTACGGAAACCCAAATCAAACCCTGTGGGGAAAAAATAAACTTTCATTCCTGTATCTGAGAAGCCGAAGGGCAGTGCAGCTTCGGGCATGTTGGATTCAAGTGCTCAGGAATCTCTCCCTGTCACTCAAACCTGAGCTCTGCTTTCTTCTCTGTTGCCTTTGTTCTTTGACAGACTCTCTTGAAGTGGTGGAAAAGTTGGCTTGCATGGTCATTACTGCTCATCATCTCAGAAGGGGAGGCACTTACATCAAGTCCTAAAAAAAATAATCTGCTTGGGCTGTGATACTGGACAAACCCCTGTGTCCAGGGGCATGGGGTACTCCTATTGGCTAGCCTGGGTCATATGCTCTCCAGAAGAGTGGGTTCCAGAATCACAAGGAGCTTTGAAGGTGCTGAGTGTGAGTGTGTGTGTGTCTGTGTGTGGTGGTGGTGAAATGGCAAACTCTAAAAGGAAGGGATGGTGGCCACTTAAAAGGGTACCTTCTACCCACAGGCACTTCAGACACAACAGCCAACGGTCATTCCCTCAGCCCCCAAACAAAACCGAAAAAGCTCTCTCTGCAACTCAGCAGAAGCTCAGTGCAGATTGCTCATCAATTCCAGTATCAGAACATCTGCACTGCAAAACCAAGAAGGTGCAGTTCGGGTTTGGTACACAGAGATTTTCAAGCCTTGGCAATTCCTCCACGCGGGCAACAGAAGACACTCTCCAGCTTTGTGAAAATCACTCTCCCTTCCCTCCCCAGTTAGAATGAAAGTTCACTACTGCAGCCATGCACCTGCCCTGCTGAACAGAACAGATGTACTCCTGAAAATCTAGGAACAAACAGAATCACTATTTTACCCTATACATTTAAAGCTGAAGGTGAACTCCAGGGAATCAACTAACGGGAAGTTCTTGGGCAGTGACCAGAGAGTGACTGTTGGGTTTCATATAGGCAAAAATAAGATAATCTTACCCCTAGGGAGAAAAATCCAAACTCACTGAGAGTAAAAGAATGAGAGTTGAAATAATAGCTAATCTTCATTATTTGCTAAGTGCCAAAGCACTTTTTATAGATTATCTCATGTAATTCTCACAATACCTCTATATGTTTAATTATTATCTCCATAAGAGGCTAAATCATTTGCCAAAGATTACATATGCAGCCAGCAGTGGCAGAGTGAGGATTCATGCCTGGGCAGTTTAACTTTAAAGCCATTCTGATGGAGCATCAATTCATTCATTCTACAGTCATGTGGAGTGCCTACTACATGTTGGGAACTATTCAAGGTGCTGAGATATATAGCTGTAAACAATGTAGATACAAATACAGATATATGTCCTCATGAAACTTACATTCTTGTGGGGGAGAAAGATAGGAAACTGGACCAATGGATAAAACATAAACTAGGTTAGATAGTGATCAGTGTAAGGGAAAAAACTATGGCATGGAGGCAAGAGAAGTGGGGGGGAGGGGTGGATTCTGAACAGTCAAGTCTCACTAAGAAGGTGACACTGAATAAAGATCTGAGGAAGTGAACCATGCAGATTATCTGGAGGAAGAGCATAATAGGTAGAGGAAACAGCAAAGACAAAGGCCCTGAGGAAAGAGCAAGGGCAGCGTGCGCTACCAATAGCAAGAAGTCCAGTGTGACTTGAGCATTGTGATCAAGGAACAGAACAGGAGGGGATGAGATCAGAGGTACCAGATCTTCTAGGGTCTTGCAAGTGGCTGTTAGTGTTTTGTCTTTTACTCTGGTGCAATGCAGCCACTTGGGTTAGAGCAGAGGAGGGACGTGAAATGACTCAGTTTAAACAGGATCTCTCTCACTGCTCTGTCAGAAATAGCCTATTGGGGAGCAGGGAGGCCAAGAGGGAGGCTGCAGCAGTAAGCTGGGTAGAAACGGAGGTGGCCTGGACTAGTGTGCAGTGGAGATGCGGCAAGTGCTTCCATTCTGGGTTTATTGTGAAATCAGAGTCAGAGGATTAGCTGACAGGTGAGATGTGGGTGTGTGTGAGAAAGGGCAGTCAAAGATGGCTCTAAGGCTGTTGGCTGGCCTGAGCACCTGAAGAATGGAATTGACATTTTCAGAGATGGGGAAGGGTGCAGGAGGGCTGGCTTTGTTTTTATTTTCTTTTTAAGGGTTGGGGGGGGGAGGGTTATCTAGGCCCCATTTTGGGACCTATTAAATGGGAGATACCGATTAGACATCTAAAGGGTAATGCCGGGTGGCAGGTCTGGGGTTCAGGAGGGCAGTCCATCAGCTCTACAAACTATATTCTACCCCTTGAGAGTAAGTGAAGACTCCTGCATGCAATTTTGGGAAACTGATGGCTGTATCAGAAATAATAGAACAGTATTAAGGAAAGTCAAATTTAAAAATTCACCCACATCCTGCCACCCTAAAAACAGCTGCTTTTATTTCTTCACGTTCTGTTTTTGCCCACATGCATACATACTTCTATAATGTCAAAATCATAGCATGGATACAATTTCATATTGTACTTCTTTTCACTTAACATGATCTCATAAATATTTTCCTAAGTGGCTCCCATATGTGCTTCCTGGGGCAATAAAATGCAGGGCATTGCTGAGACCTTTCAGAACAAAAGTTAAAAATCCTACTTTGGTACAAAGCTTGGTGCCCCTACAGCTGGCATTGTGTTTATTGCAATCTTTGTGGACAGTGACTCTCTGTGGATGTGACTTTGAGCTGGGCCCTGAATGATGAGAGTCTGCCATGCACCCAGTCTGGGGAGGGGAATTCCAGGAAGTGAGGAGGGTGTGTGCAAAGGTCCTTAGGAAGCCACAGGAAAGCACGTTAAGAAGTGCTGCTGGCAGATCCATTTCAATTGACAATTAAATAGAAATTATTTTATCTTTGTAAAATTTTAAAAATATCTTTAAACTACAGAAAAGTGGGTACACCCTTCCTCTGGGATGCTCTACCAAGGAAGGAGAGGTCAAATGGAATAATTTAGAGCATAATGAACCCTAGTAGATGTAGTGGCCCCTAAAGGTTCTGGGCCTCAGACTAGACACAAACTCCACATGGAATCTTATTTTTTCATTCGTACCAGTCCATCACCCAGAACCAGAGTCCAGTCCCTTAATTTTATAGAAAAGGTCTAGGGTCCAAGGACGATAAGCGACTTGTGCAAAATTATTCATCTCCATTATAGAGGGTTTTAACTAGGATTCAATTAGCTCTGCCCTCCAGATCAGACTCTAAGAAACAAAACATGATTCAGTGCACGCGACTCCATCGTTGACAAAACCCTTTGTTAGCTGGGAAATTCAACCCCCCCTTCCTCTCCAGCTAATCTGCCTATCATTTGCATAATTATTTACTCAAAAGCAGGAAAATTATTGAGAAAAACCGTTTGTCCAGGACTCCCGGCCTGAAGGCAGGAGCTGGTTTATGCTTCCTCGCAGAGCCAGCAGGGGGGTGCACCAGGCAAGGTTTGTGAGCCGCGCCTTCCCCTACGCCCCCTCCCCTTTCCTCGCCCAACTTCCCTATGGCCAACGCTTCAACTAAAAGTGGCCATTGACCTTTCAAGCTTTTGAATAGTGATGCAATAGAATAGTATTTCAAAGAAAAATGGTTATCGAAATTTTGGATCCGGTTTTCCCATGAGTGTTAATGGTTTTTAAAAAGTAGGTCACATTTAAAGTAGGTCACATTTCGGAGGCGGACGTGCAGGGAAGGAGATGAGTTTCAGCTGAGGCCAGGTGGCCTTCAACCAGGTGGGAGGAGGTGAGGGTCGCTGGGCAGGGAAGAAGAGCTGGGATCTTTCCGCATTTCCGGGCCCCGGGTGCAAGCTCTGCGGGAAATCTCAGAGTCGAGCGCTCTCGGCCTGCGCACACCGAGACGGGCTGGCCAGGACCACCAGGGCGCGCGGGTCTGGGCGCCCCCTCCGCGATCGGCGCAGGTGAGCCGGAGGGCCGCCGGGTGGCCGGAAGGAGACGACGGAGCGGCGAGGAGGAGGAAGGGACGGAGGAGCCGGGCTGGGCCGGTGCGGGAGACAGCGAGCAAGACCGCCACGGGGAGGAGACAGAGCGGCCGGCGCCGTTTAACGAGGCGCCGCTCTACGCCCGCTGGCAGCCTTCTAGGACCGGACCCGAGAGGACCATCAGCCCGCTCCCTCCGGGTCCCGGGCGTGGGCGCGGGGGTGCTGAAGAGGGAGCTCTCCCACTCCATTAATGTGTCTTAGAGCGGGAGGGGCCCTTTCCGAGGATCTCTAGTCTCTCCAGCCACCACCACCCCGAAAATGTGCGGCCTGGAAAGTCGCCTAGAGAAGGCGCGGAGGGGATGCAAAAGACAACCAGCCGCGGCGGGCCGAGGGGCGAGAACGTCTGCTAACCGCTCGACTCCGGCGCACAGCTTGCATGGGTTGGGCGCAAGCTCCAGCCGCCGAAACCGGGACGGTGATGACCTGGTTCTTCTCCTGCGCGTCTCCGAGAACTCCGGGGCGTGGGGTCAGAGGAGGGCGGATTCCCAGGCATCCACCCCGCCCTGGCCGGCACCCGAACGCTCTGAGCCCGTCTCTCCTGAAGCCTGCGCATTAGCACCGGAGTCTCTTTAAAGCAGTAGCGGGGGCCGCGGTCACGTGAGGTGGATTCCTGGAAAGTTCCTGGAAAGCGGCCTCCGCAGCCGCGGGGCGGGGCGCGCGGGGAGCGCGGACTAGGGAGAGAGGCGGGGAGCGAGGGAGGCGCGTAGGTCTGGGAAGTCGCGCGCACACAGCGCTCCGGGGACAGACATTTAACTCTTGTCTAGTCTCGCCGCCGCCGCGGCTCGCGGGCCTTGGGCTTCCCTTGAAGCATGAGCCTTCTCGCCCGCCGCCACTGGCACTGCGCGGGCCGCGGACAGTGCGCGCCGGGGCCCCGGGCGCACAGCCTCAGGATCCCCGTCGCCTACAGCTGGGGCGCCGGAGGAGCTCGGGCAGGGGCCCGCGGCAGGTATCGGGCCGGGGAGCTCAAGGGCTCCGCCCCTAGGAGGGCTGGGGAGGGCACTGGGGCGCGGCCGAGAGAGCGGGGCAGCCTTGGCTTCCTCAGTTTCGAGCCTCTGGGCTAGAGAGCCCGAGCTGCAGCTCTGCCCCGAGGCTGGGAGCTACTGCCTGCTTTCTCCAGTTCTTTCCCGGCGTCTGGAAGTCTCCAGAGTTTTTGTTTTTGTTTTTCCTCCCCTAAACTGCCATCCAGATTAATAATCCTCCTAATAAGCTGATCTCCCGCTCCTCCCCACCCGCCTACCTCCCGCCCTCTTTCCTCCCTCCCTCTCTCCTTCTCATCTCCTTGGTTGCAGCCGGAGGGAACCCAGCAGCTGCCCCGGGTCGGGGGTGTCCGAGCCCGGAGGGGGTGTTAGAGCCCGGCGAATCGAGGCGATGGTCCCCGGGGCTCACGTTTGCCCTCTGTGCAGAGAACTCCGGCCGCCCGCGCCGTTGAGCACAGGGCTCGTCACATCCCCAGGCATCTCATTCCCAAATTAAAAGTCAACAGGGGAAACTCGGGCAGACACCCCTCCTCCCGGGCCCCTCCCGGCTCCCCCGCCCCATGCCTGCTGGGGAGGCTGCCTGGTGCGGAGGCGGCAGCGGCGGCCGAGGCCGAGGTAAGGGCTCAGCGTTGGTTGTCTAGCACGTCCCGCAGCGCTCTCTGCCGCCTGCTCGGCCCCCGGCTCGGGTCAGGGCTCGGAGCCCCCGCGTGGGCTGCGCGCTCGGGCAGATTCCTCGACAGCGCTCGCGGAGGCAACAGCAGCCTCAGCCGCCCGGCCTCGGGAGCGGCAGCCACGGCGCCCCCAACCCCTGCCCCAAGCGAGCTCCGGGAAGCGGGGGGAGGGGAGCGCGGCAGCCTCTCCTGCTGTGTTGCGGCAGCTCCCGCACCTCCGCGTCCCGGGCTGCCGGCTCTACCCGGGAAGCCCCGCGGCGCTGTAGGGCCGGGAACTAGGTTTGTGCGGGGTGCTTCCTCCTGGGGCTCTCCGGGCTGTGCGGAGTGTGAGATAGGAATGCCAAGTGGGGACCTCTCCTTTTCTTTCCTTTTTACATTTTTCTACTTGTCCTTGACTGAGGCCTGTTTACCACCGTACCCGCAGGTGACTCTTTGCTCTTCTCATCTCCTAGTCTGCGATTTCAGCGAGCAGCCCTGGGCGGGAAATAAGCCGGTTCGCCACCCTCATCCTGTCCCCCGCCCCAACTCTTGCGTCTTGGATCCCTGCTCTCTCTTTATCCTTCTTTCTCTAGAACGGGCCAGGGCAGTAACTGGATGCTCGGGGTTAAATGGTGCAGGAGCGCAGACGCGGAGGATTCCCGGGATTTTCCACGTCTCTGTTCCTCCACCCACGCCCCGGCCGCAGGGGTCCAGTTCCGACTGACCCAACCCTCCACTTTCTCTTTGCAGGCAAACTGTGCGTGACCGCGCCTGCGGGGGATTTTGCTATCCGTGCACCGGGACCCGGGGAGGAAGAACCAGCGGCTCCCCATTACCTCCCCCTCCATTTCCATTTCGCGGACCCCTCAGGGACTCGTTTTGGGGTTTCCACTGACTTCTAAGAAGGACGCGTGCCCCTCTCTGACCCCAGCTCGGGCGGCCACCTGTCTTTGCCGCGGTGACCCTTCTCCCATGACCCTGCGGTGCCTCGAGCCCTCCGGGAATGGCGCGGAAGGGACGCAGAGCCATTGGGGGACCTCGGGGTCGGCGGAGGAGCCGTCTCCGGAGGCGGCGCGTCTGGCGAAGGCCCTGCGGGAACTTAGTCACACAGGTAGGGAGCGGACCGGCCGCAATGCGTGCGAGAAGGGGGCGCCTCCCCAAAGACAAGGATGCGGTTGTGCTAGCGAGGCTGGGAAGCAATCGCTACCCTCCCCGCCCCAGATCAGGGAACCGCGGGGAGAATGCCCCTACGGACCTGGATCCTTGGAATGCGAAAGAAAAGTGGTTCTCGGGGGACTCAGAGGCCTAGGGGAGGTTAGAGCGCTAGAAGGGCTCTTTGGAAATAGACTCTTAGGGCGCTGGAATTTTTGCTATTTTCCGCGGCCGTTTGGGGGTCGGCACTCGGGCTCGGACCTTAGCCGGAGAAAGTGCTCGGCTCCTTTCCTGTCTGCGGGGTGAGAGGGCGGCGAGTGGGCGCTGCGCTGCCCGCAGCTTCAGCTGCATCTGGCTCCCGGGCCGGGCAGCCGCTGCAGCCTGGAATCTTGGCGGCCAAGTTCGGGGACCGACTGATTGCCGCTCAGGACTGCCGCAAAGCCGGGAGGAGGGCGGGCTGCGAAGCCCCAGCCGAGCTTGGCCTCGCTTGTTTCAAGTGCAGTCTTGCGCTTTGCGCGGCTCGCTGTCGTCTCTCGGCATCTGAAAGAAGAAAAGATGGAAAAAAAGATTCTGGCAAACCTGCAGGCTTTCAAAATCAGAATCCTCAAAGCTTACGTTTGGGGCAAAGTTGAAGTTTTGGTAGCAGTAGGGAGAAGGAAAAGTTCCTTCACTTGCGGTTCCGGTCTTTCCGTGCAGGCCACGGGCTTTCCCTCAGCGGGAGGAACCGGCAGATTGCAGGTACCCTAGCAAGTTTTATTTTTGGGAGGGGGGGGAGCATTGTTCAAACTTTTAAACTGTAAGATGTTGCTAAGTCACTTTTGAAAACGGGATGGGAGATGGAACTGGCAGGTAGACTCGAGAATGCTGGGGAGACCGACGGTTGTGATTGGATTTGAATTAGGGCAAAGTCCAAAAGAGTTTATGGAAGACTGTAAACTGGAAGTACTAACTATCAATTGGGCTTTCTCTCATTTCTCAATGGCTGATAAGGTAGTTGTAATCAAAGCAGCGAACAGAAGCTATTGTATCATACTAGAACTGCCCTCTTAAAACAAGTAAATAGCGGTGCTTTATGGGACTTTGAAAAGAGATATGGACGCAGCCGCTAACAGATTTGGGGAGGGTGGGAGTGGACACCAACCATTCAGAAAGTTGCTTCTTTTTATCTTGTTGGTATTAACTGGAGTTGGGTTTTCCACTTTTTTAAGGGCATGGCTTTTATTTCTAACTTCTGACTTAATTTACATTAAATCTTTGATTTCACTTGACTAGTGGAGAAGCATCATGCCCGGCCAGCCAGTGTGTCATACTGCAAACATTCTTCTGTTTCGTTAGGAGAAAGTCTTAAGAGAGTTTAAAGAACAGCTACAGAAAGTTACTTTTAAAAAAGAAAACTGACTTGCAGTTTGTTCAGAAAATAAAATGGACCTATGTTTTCATCAAATTTCTATAGAAAGTATTTATGGTAGCCTCTGGTAAACTTTCACACACTTCTTTTTAGAGCTAGAAAAATTGTTGCCAAGTATTTACCCTATTTTAAAAATTCTCTATAATAACGATTTTACTCTCTTTTCTTTTTCTTTTGAACAAAAACCCCAGGTTGGTACTGGGGAAGTATGACTGTTAATGAAGCCAAAGAGAAATTAAAAGAGGCACCAGAAGGAACTTTCTTGATTAGAGATAGTTCGCATTCAGACTACCTACTAACAATATCTGTTAAAACATCAGCTGGACCAACTAATCTTCGCATCGAATACCAAGATGGGAAATTTAGATTGGACTCTATCATATGTGTCAAGTCCAAGCTTAAACAATTTGACAGTGTGGTTCATCTGATCGACTACTATGTTCAGATGTGCAAGGATAAGCGGACGGGCCCAGAAGCCCCCCGGAACGGCACTGTTCACCTTTATCTGACCAAACCGCTCTACACATCAGCACCACCTCTGCAGCATCTCTGTAGACTCACCATTAACAAATGTACCGGTACCATCTGGGGACTGCCTTTACCAACAAGACTGAAAGATTACTTGGAAGAATATAAATTCCAGGTATAAGTGTTTCTCTTTTTCTAAACATGCCTCCTATAGAGTATCTCCGAAAGCAGCTATGTAAAAAGAGAACCAAAACTTGAGTGACGGCTCTGGATAACTACGCAGAATTCTAAGAACAGCTGAAGTCAATCTAATTTAGATGTGTGGAGGGGTAGCTAGGTATTTAAAGTTCCCCCAGATATTTTCACCTGAGTGATGCTTCCCTTCCTAAGGCTGACCAAGACCAGTTTATCCTTTTAAGTTAAAAATAAAACGTCCCAAGTAAAGGCTGAAGGAACAATTTATCAGAACTCTTTGCCTTTCTGAGGTTCCTGTTAGGTGGAAGGTGCCAGCACCGGCAGTAGAGAAGGAGCTCCACTTAGGAGTGCTGAAGAAGTGGAAGGAACCAAACTGACACAGGCTTAACTTCAATTTTGTATGCCTGGGGATCAGAGTCTATTTTAGGACATTTGATACTTTGCATTCTGATGTACTTAGGAGATTTGTTAAACAGATATGCTTGTGAGTATTTATCCTTCATTTTATGCAATTAACCAAATCAACCAAAAAAAGTGACCATGAAATCCTGTATTTGTCTTTTTACTACATGTATGAACTCTCTCATGTGAATGAGTACTGTAGTAATCCATTTCAAGGGAGCCTTATTTCAGAAATATTTCAAACTGGTGCAAATGGAAAAGACTTCTTTTCCTTTAAGGCTAAAGACAAGAATGTCATGCTATACAGGTGCAACTCAATCCCTGTTAATAAAACCATGTAGATAGAGACATTTTACCCTTTGAAGTAGCTGTGTCCCACAACCTGTTGCCATTGATTTTTCAGAAATGGCTTTAGAAATTTCCAAGTGGTCTAACCATGGACATTAGCAATTGTCTCCCTTCTACCATGTAGAATACTCTGACTTAATTTTCTTCCAGATATAGGGGGATACCTGCCTGTTTTTCAAAGTGTTTATTTACTGCTGTTACTATTTGATTAGAATGTATTAAATAAAAAAACCTGACTTTCACAAGTTGCACTTAATTACTTTGAATCGGAGAGGACATACACTTTCATGGTGATAGAGGGTTGCCATAAAAACTTACGTCAAGTGAAATAACTAAGTATTCAGCCAGAGTTAGAACGTTACTTGCCCTTCTCTAAAGTTACAGGTCACACTTGCCCTTTGCATTTTGGAAAGCATGGTTTAGAAACTACAAGAATTGCCAAGTGGCCTGGTCTTTTACAACTTGAAAAGGCATAATAGTAACGCCCGTTGTGTTTCCGAAAAACCTGGTTTAGAAACTACAAAAATTTTTACAGGTTGAATAGGCACAATACAAAATACAAAGTAAGAGTTTTATGGCCTTTTTTTTTTTTTTTTTTTTTTTTTTTTGCCACACGGTCTCACGACTGTTGCAAATGCACCATCTTTTCTGGAGTTCAGACATTATTCATTTTGCTGCCTTTAAAACAAAATATGCTGCATAGCTGCATACTATGGTGTGTCACTGGGAAGGTGAGCCTAGTATATGATGTGTGTGCCCCAAGTGAACAAGAAAATTCAGTTATAAATTATAGTAAAACCTGCTAATCGCATATCGTGAAAATATGAATATTTTCATGAAGCTCTTAAAAACCGGTTTTGTGCCTTGAAGGAAAACATAACTGTGCGTGTCCAAACAGCAGAGCCAAACACAAAAGATTGCTAGGTGTGCCTTAGGAAGAATTTATTTGTAACCTAAAATTTACAGAAGAGCTAGCCGTTTAAGGTCTGGTCTCTGATTGGGAGGTAACCTTCTCATTAGGATTCTCAGAGTCTGTGCTTTATTTACCCTCTTTTTCCACCAAGAACCATTGTGTGGTGTGGGACGTTTGGCTTTTCTGGCAAAACTTGCACATGATCGGTGCCAAGGGGCTTTGTGGAATTTCTTTAAGGTCTTTTGCATTTCTGTCCTCATTGTTTCAAACACTCTGCTACCTCTCAGTTATTGAGAGTTGGATGTACAGTGGGGTGTGAGTACCCGTGGCATTGTGGAAAGTTCTTCTTAATGGCTACCAAGTGACTGATTACAAGAAAACCAGAGGACACCAAAAACATCTCTGGATTGTGCTGTGGAACTATTGTTGCCTTATGTTTCGATCTTCCCTATTCCAAGTAAGTCGATAAGCATCAGGAAACAGTCCCCCCCCTCCCCGTTTTTTTGGTTTTGTTTTGTTGTTTGTGTGTTGTTGTTTTTATAGTTAGTAACATCATTGATTTATTGAGTTTATTGTGTCCCAGATGCTCGCTCAGCACGTTCCATGCATTATCTCATTTAATCTTCACGCTGAGCACAGTACAGTGATTACAGGAGGTATACCTTCTAATTTGTGAGTGAGGAGGCATTCCAGGAATATCCTAGTCCTTTTTATTCCTGGAGAGGAATTACGAAGAGCAATTTACTGCTATTTCTACATTGATCCAGATGAACAAGTTAGAGCAGGCTGTAAGAGGAACCCTCAGCCTTTTTACTGGTGCCTCAACGGGAAAAGTATAGGTATCTTAATTAGCGTTGTGCTCTGTGGGATTGGAGCTAGCTTGGCCTAGTGGTTTTTTCCTAGTGTCGGGGTGGGTCAGGAGGGGGTTAACTGTTTTACCTGGTGTCTGGTAAGTGATGCCAGTTACCAATTATTGGTCACCCCATTTTACAGACTGGCCAACAAAAGAGTTAAGATTGTACACTTGTCTAAATTATTCTCAACAGAATCAGAAAAAATATCAGTGTTCTCCTTTTATGAAGGGCAGTTTGGGGCATCAGTAAAGGTTTGTTACTGTCGTTATTGTTGAGGAATATAGTATACAGGGCTTACATCTCCACAGATTTAAAATATTTTGATCTGAGTTTCCATTCTGAGCAGAGTTGAGGCGGTGGAGTTTTTCATTCCATCTCAGTGGGCACTGGGGACTGCTTTTTAGGGACTTGGAGGTTTTTTAGGGCTTTGGACAGTGGAGAAAAGGCGGTTCAGCTTATGAGCTGAGAGGTCTTTTCTGGCGTGTCAATAAGAAAGTCTTGACTTCATAGCAATTATGTAATCCAAATAGGTAACAGAATGGGACAGTTGTTTGGGAGTGTTTATTTTCTTGGGAAGGATTTTTCTCTGCTTTTAGAAAATTGTACTCTGGGAGGAGGGTAGGAGAGAGACACGTCATCAAATAATCCATGGGATGGAATGTCCCAGGACCAGGCCATGCCCTTCTCAGCTGAGGGTTTAGGCACAAGGAATGGGGGTGGAGTGGCAGTGGTGACATCTAACAGCTAGGCAGAGGCCCTCCTGTGTCCGAGGTTTCTAGCCTTTGGAGCAAAAAAGTGTTGTCATTCATTCTAGGCCTTTTGTTTACTAAGTGGCCTGCATTCTCCTCTCCCAATTTTTTCACTTCCTAGAATAAAGCTTGAAACCACTTTTCAGATGACATAATTTAGTTCCATCATTTTACTGAGGAAGACACCCAGCCCCGGGGAGATCAGGAGAATCGCGTGCACATGTACACAGAGACACACACACCATCAACCCAGCAAGTCAAGGGCGGAGTCCATATTGGAACACAGATATTTTAAACTCAGGTTTAGTATTTGTAAAAGCTGCACCCTCCTACCCTTTGTTTCAATCATCAGTACTTTTCTTTGGCGACCCTGTACGCCCTACAGTTCTTTGAACATTGGGTTTTCCTTCCTTTGGAATTTAGACAGTGGGCCTTGGGAATACTCTGCAGGCTAATTCCTGGTTCTTGGCTCCTTCCACCGAACTCTGGAAGAATCAGCTTCTGCTGGTTTTCATGATATTTTGATTCACATCAGAGTTTTGCATTAATTTTTAACTCCTCAACGTTTCTAATCTACTTGCTGTTTTAAAATCGAAACCCTGCCATCCATGCTGTTTTGTGATCTCATTTTTGCCTCTGCCAGATGTGACTCACGCCCAGCTGGTGACGCCTGTTGGCCCAGTCAATGCCTACCCGCCTGTCCTCACCAGGGGAGCCATTCTTTCTTTCGCCCACTCTTGGTCCTAATGGCTCAGTTCATTCCTGCCTTACTTTCCCCCTTTTTTAGCATGAGGTTGCTCTGTTTGCTTGTCTGACCCAGCCCTTCTGGCCAGATCATACTCCAGTGAAAGGGGGCAGTTAATTACCTTCTCCCAGAGTTGGGTAACTGAGTGATTTAGGATCGGTAAGATTAAATCTGACTCTTTGTCTCATTCTTTGATTCCTTTCAGGTTTTGAAACAAGTAGCCGGCCCCAAATGCCACGCTTTTGTCATGTGCATTTTTTAACTCTTTTTATGTAAAGTATCAGAAGCTGCTTCTTCACTAAGTTGCCCTTCATTTGAATGGAATGGAAATACCCTCTGTTCCTTCCCTTCTGGATATCTATCTGTAAAAATGAATCTGTGGTAGTTTCGTTTCACTCTCCTAATGGAGGCATGGTTTTCTTGTATTCTCATCTTCACATATTTTTGATGTTTCTAATTTTTTCCTCTATGTGGCTTGAGTTCAGGTTACTTTATTACTAAAGTAAAGTAACAGCTGTTGCCACAGAAGCTTCTTAAAAGCCCCAGAGTACCAAATGCCTAGATAGTAAGTCAGCTGAAATCATGGAGCAAAACCTGGGTATTCCTTCGGGAGCTTTGTCAACGAGAGAGGCTGGATCACACGAGTGTTGTCACAGAGAATGGGGTTGCATCAATAAACATCTACTGAGCCATAAAACTGCTTTCATAGACAATTCTCACTCTGAACTGCATCCTTAACTTATAGGAACTCTGACTTGCCCTAGAGATCAGGAGCGTATTTCGTGAAGTATTATTACTCATGTAGTGCTGCCTCTGTTAAAAACAGAGGGAAGGGGAAGGCAAGCCAGAGTCCTAGTGAGAGGGAAGGAAATATTGCCAGCTGCCTTCCTCTTCTGTCTAAGCATAATTACCACCCAAGGAGCCCCTTTCCTATGGCAGAGAGAGTGCGGCTTCATCACAGAACTTCATAAAATTTATATCTCTCCAGTTTCCAACCACGTTAAGATAAAAACTTACATTTTGCTAAACGGTTTTCCCTTCCGTTAGTTTGGTGTGTTTTTCCTGTTTAGATTTTGGTCCAGAGAGCTGCTGTGATCTTTAACATTCAGAAAAATATTTTCCCTGTTTATTTCTGTCCAGGGGAGTTGTCTGATTTCCCATTTTAACATGCCCTCTGCCATCTTTTTAAAAGTTGAACTATCGTTGATGTACAATATTATGTTAGTTTCAGGTGTATGACATAGTGATTTGACATTTAAATACATTTTGAAGTGATCACCACAAGTCTAGTAAACATTTGTCCCCATACGAAATCATTACAATATTATTGACCATGTTCCTTATGCCGCATTTTACATCCCCTTGACTTATTTTATAACTTGAAGTTTGTACCTCTTAATTCCCTTCACCTGTCCTGCCCATCCCCCTCCACCCGTTTGTTCTATCTATGGGTCTGTTTTCATTTTGTTTTGTTTGTTTTGTTTTTAGATTCCACATATAAGTGAGACCATATGGTATTTTTCTCTGACTTATTTCACTCAGCATAATACCCCCAAGGTCCATCCATGTTGTCACAAAAGGCAAGATTTCATTCTTTTTTGTTTTAAAGGCTGAGTAGTATTCCATTGTGTGTATATATATATATATCTCGCATCTTTATCTATTCATCTATGGCTGCACACTTTGGTTCTTTCCATATGTTTGCTATTGTAAGTATACTGCAATGAACATGGGGATGCACATATCTTTTCAGTTTAGTGTTTTTGTTTTCTTTGGGTAAATACCCAGGAGCGGAATTGCTGAATTGTATGGTAGTTTTAGTTTTGATTTTTTCAGGAATCTCCATACTGTTTTCCAAAGTGGCTGCACCAGTTTATATTCCCACCAGCAATGCATGATGGTTCTTTGCTCCACATCTTCGCTAACATTTGTTATTTGTTGTATTTTATGATGATGGCCATTCTGACAGGTGTGAGGTGGTGTCTCATTGTGGTTTTGATTTGCATTTCCCTGATGATTAATGACATTGAACATCTTCTCATGTGCCTGTTGGCCATCTGTATGTCTTTTTTGGAAAAATGTCTATTGAGGTCCTCTATCCATTTTCCCTTCTGGCATTTGATGAACTTGACCCTTCTTAGGTTTCTAGCATAGCTTTTTTTGGCCTCATTTCTATTACCAGGTTGTGGCCATTAATTCTATATTTGATCAGAAAGTATGTTTATATTTTGCACATTTGATCAGGGCATCTGCTCAGTTACCTGCAGTAATAAGGGGCAGAGAGCATAGGGATAATTGAAACCCATAGACACATGGCAGTTTCAGCTTCCTCCCTCTTCAATCTCCTTTGCTAGAACCACTGACAGAAAAATCATCTGCTCTCTCTTTTATTTTCCTTGTCCATCAGGCAATAAGGATGTTAAAAAAACAACAGAGTGACTAAAAAGATGGCAAAAATGAGAAAATTAAGAGGAATGGAGAATCTGTGGTGTGCTGAGGGCTCCTGAGAGCCAGTTGTTAAATGCTTAGGGATTTTGGGAGCTAAATTATTATAAGTGTGTCATTAGTAGATTGAAATCACCTGTGGTGGGAGTATTTACACCACAGAAACTGGCAGGCACTACAAATTAAGGCTTCTTTCGCCCCTCTCTGGTTTAATAACATACCACTGATCTATGTGTGTTAATTGAGACCTTACTAGAGTAAGATCAGTTTATTTGTATTCTCATTTGTGTTAAGCCCAGCATTTAGAGTGGAATAGGAATGAACAATTTTGGGAATGAAAATTTTTTAAAATATATGTGCCAATCCTATAATGGACTACAATGCCTTCTGCTGGTAGATCTGCCAGTCTCTGGATTCAGGGTCTTTTCTTAGTGACAGTAGTATCTGCAGATATCCTTTCAGAGTTTATTAGTAGAGAAGGCTACGACATTCTCACAGTCATATGACCAATGTGTATAGTAACTTTGTTAGCTCTAACAGATCAGGGTCTCTTTTTGCTTCTAGCTTCATTCATTCATTCATTCCATTATTTAATTTCCTTCTTCCTTTCCTCCCTTCCTGCCTCCTCTGCATTCCTCCCTCCCTCTTCTGTTTTTTTTCCTGCCAACATTTATTAAGTGCCTACTGTATTATTCACCAGGAATACAAAAGAGTAAAAAGAAAGTTCTAGCATTAAGGGGGCTCTTATAGCCAATGGGAAGTGGGAAGGGATGGAGAGGAGAGGAACTAACATTTATTAAACCATCGAATATGTTTTCTACCTCATACTGTCATTCCATTTAACCCTCCCAGCAAACTGTTAAGGTATGAATTTCTTCATTTACTGAAAATGAAACTGAGGTTTGACTTCCCCAGTAAGTGGGGAAGTCATGGTTCAAACCCAGGGTTTTGTTGGGCTCTGAAGCCCGGTTCTGCCTCTCAGGATACCATGTTGTTTAGGCTCTTTAACCACATGAACAATTTATTGTGAAACGCCAATATAAAGGCAGTAATAATTACCTGTGGAGAAGGTGCCATCAACCTGCTTTGAGGGGTTAGGGAAGACCTTGGAGGAAGGTGCCTTTTGTCTGAGTATTAAAGGGCGGAAAGGAGTCGTTAGACCCTCGGTGAGGAAGGTCTTTCTCCCACAAGGCTGAAGAGGAGGCAGAGGTAAGTCGGGGCAGATCTTATAGGCCTTGCTGAAGCGCTTGAATTTTATCTGGAGGGCAGTGGATAAAAGCTTTTTAAATGGGGCAATAACTGAACTCGGTTTGTGTTTTATATGACCCCTCTGGAAGGACCCTTTGGAAAATAGCTTGGAACAAAGCTAGAGTAGAGTTAAGGAGACAAGTTAGGTGTGAGGGGATGGGAAGGAGGGAGTGGCTTGGGAGAAGATCAGTGGGAGGGTGCAGACATCGACTCCTTTTCCTTGTCTGCAGGCTCACATTTGCCCTGGAGTTTGGGGCTTTGGGTCCCCCAGATGCATGCTTCCCTTTGAAGGCTGGCTTCCGTGCCAGGCAGGCTGAGGTAAGTGGCAGATTCCATTCTCAGGAAAGGAGGAAGTTGTGTTACAGTGGGCAGAACCTTGAACTAGCAACTGGAAAATGTGGAGTCCACTTCTGGTTCTTTGACCTTGGGTCAAACACTGAATCTCTTAGGGCCTCTTGGTGGCTTCATGCTTTTTGTTCCCTTCCAGTGAGGTACCCCAAGTGCCAAAATATAGGAGCAACCTCTCTGCCATTGGGGTGGGAGTGGCCTGAGAAGGGGCAATCTCCATGTTCCTGTGGAGTCTCAGTTACGACTTAAGTTGTAATGTAGATTTTGCCTCTGTGCCATAATATATTCTCATTTATTTTGAAAAAATAGTAACACCCTCTTAACTCTGTACTTTTTCACAGCTGGAGCCAGTTGACTCCATTTTCATCCTGGTCAGAAGAATTTGTGTTTTCTCCTGGCTATGGATCTTTGTGCACTACCCTATAATCATAGAGTTTGGACTTGGGTTTTTAAATCTTGGTTGTGATGAAGAAACAGGAATCTGATGTGTGTCAGCCATTATCACAATAACCCTCTGGATGAATTTTCATTGTTTAGGGCCCTGGAGGTCTGTCTGTGCTCTGCTTCCTGGCCAACACAATAGATGTGCTCCCAGAAAATTGTGGGCAGAGGATATGCTTTTGGAAGTCATTTTTCCCACTTACATAGATTTTTCTCATTTTTGATCAATCATTAATGGATAAAGAAGTCATTGAGTTTTATTTTTCCTTTTCTCTGTCAAACAATTTATTAAAAGGAAAGAAAGAAACCTGCAAAGGACTAAGGAAATTTCTGGACTCTTTGGTATAATGACAAGAATCTTGGAGCATGAATAATCCTGCCCCAATCTATCGTCTTGCATATTTGGATTTTCCTGGATATCTTTTAAAGTGGGGCACTGGTCTTGATAGCCTAGGAGGGTGGGAGTGTGCAGAAGTCATAGGCAGAGATACAGCACTGAGCCTGGTAATGGCTGAAAGCTCCCATGAGATCCAGTTTGAAGCTGCATTGGGTAGGCATGGGATTCGCTATGTTCAACACAGGACAGTAAGGCAGTCATTCTATAACCAGCCAACCCTTGGGCTTCCAGGGGACTGGAAAAAGCTAGAACATTTAGTAATACCAGGCAGTGCACTTGACACTTTACAGATATGACCTCAATTAGTGCTCCCATCAAACCTTTGAAGTAGGTTCTGTTTTTATCTCCACTTTAGAGATAAGAAGACTGACACTTAGGCTGATTTAAGAAGTAGAACTGAGATTTGAATTCAGGCCCATCTAATTCCAAAATCCATGCATTTATTCACTCTTCTATCCTTTTTCTGAGTAAGCTTACAAATGCTTTTAAGCTCTGAGGCCTGCAGCCAGCATATACCTCAATGGTGTTTGCTAGGCCATGTACCCTTAAGTCGTACGTAGTTAATATCAAGAGTGCTATGACTTTGCCCAATTTGTAATTATAGTATTATTAGGACTTTGATTTCAGAAGTAATACAAGATCTCCCCAAGCCCTGGGCACCCAGCTTGGAAGGATCCTTTACATCTGAATTTATACCTTTCCTCTCTTCCACTAATCTCTTTTAGAGCTCTATCCAGGGCAACCATAACACACCATCTCTTCCCTATCACGCTTTTCCTTTCTCTGGAGGTAAATTATTTGAATAATATGTCAGTCATAATAAGCTAGGTTATGCTGCAAAACAAACAACCCCAAATTCTCAGAGGTTTAAAACAACAAAGGTTTGCTTCTTAAAGTAACACAGATTTCTCTACCCATACATGTGTCACCAGGGAAACTCTTCTCTTAGTCATTCTGGAACCAAGGCTGGCAAAGCAGCTGCCTCCTCAAACGTGATGGGAGCCAGTGGGAAAGGAGAAATCCAAGGATGTCTTGTTGACATTTAAATGCTGTCACTTCTATTCCCAACTCATTGGCCAGAACTCTGCAAAATGGTGCCACCCAACCACCAGGGCCAGGCAGTCCAGTCCTCCATGTGCCCAGGAGGAGGAGAAAAACAGACAAATTAGGTGAGCACCAGTAATAATCACCACATATTTCATGCCATGTATACCTTGCTTCCTTCTTTTTTCTTTTTTTTTCATCCCCAGCTTGACCAATTTGACCTCAGGTAAACTTTACAGAACACACATAGCCGCACCCCCCCACTTTTTTTTTTAACATCTTTATTGGAGTATAATTGCTTTACAATGGTCTGTTAGTTTCTGCTTTATAACAAAGTGAATCAGCTATATGTATACATATATCCCCATATCTCCTCCCTCTTGCATCTCCCTCCCACCCTCCCTATCCCACCCCTCTAAGTCTTCACAATGCACCAAGCTGATCTCCCTGTGCTATGTGGCTGCTTCGCACTAGCTATCTAGTTTACATTTGGTAGTGTATATATGTCCATGCCACTCACTTCGTCCCAGCTTCCCCTTCCCCTTCCCCATGTTCTCAAGTCCATTCTCTATGTCTGCGTCGTTATTCCTGTCCTGCCCCTAGGTTCTTCAGAACCATGGTTTTTTGTTTTTTTTTTTAGATTCCATATATATGTGTTAGCATACGGTAGTTATTTTTCTCTTTCTGACTTACTTCACTCTGTATGACAGATTCTAGGTCCATCCACCTCACTACAAATAACTCAATTTCATTTCTTTTTATGGCTGAGTAATATTCCATTGTATATATGTGCCAAATCTTCTTTATCCATTCATCTGTTGATGGGCACTTAGGTTGCTTCCATGTCCTGGCTATTGTAAATAGAGCTGCAATGAACATTGTGGTACATGACTCTTTTTGAATTATGGTTTTCCCAGGGTATATACCCAGTAGTGGGATTGCTGGGTCATATGGTAGTTCTTTTTTTAGTTTTTTAAGGAACCTCCATACTGTTCTCCATAGTGGTTGTATCAATTTACATTCCCACCAACAGTGCCAGAGGGTTCCCTTTTCTCCACACCCTCTCCAGCATTTATTGTTTTGTAGATTTTCCGATGATGGCCATTCTGACTGGTGTGAGGTGATACCTCATTGTAGTTTTGATTTGCATTTCTCTTATGATTCGTGATGTTGAGCATCCTTTCATGTGTTGGTTGGCAATCTACATATCTTCTTTGGAGAAATGTCTATTTAGGTCTTCCGCCCAGTTTTTCATTGGGTTGTTTGTTTTTTTGATATTGAGCTGCATGAGCTCCTTATAAATTTTGGAGATTAATCCTTTGTCAGTTGCTTTGTTTGTAAATATTGTCTCTCATTCTGAGGGTTGTCTTTTTGTCTTGTTTATGGTTTCCTTTTCTGTGCAAAAGCTTTTAAGTTTCATTAGGTCCCATTTGTTTGTTTTTATTTCCATTTCTCTAGGAGGTGGGTCAAAAAGGATCTTGCTGTGATTTATGTCATAGAGTGTTCTGCCTATGTTTCCTCTAAGAGTTTTATAGTGTCTGGCCTTACACTTAGGTCTTTAATCCATTTTGAGTTTATTTTTGTGTATGGTGTTAGGGAGTGTTCTAATTTCATTCTTTGACATGTAGCTGTCCAGTTTTCCCAGCACCACTTATTGAAGAGGCTGTCTTTTCTCCATTGTATATTCCTTTGTATATTTTCTCCATTGTATATTCCATTGTATATTCCTTTGTATATTCCTTTGTATATCTCCATTGTATATTTTTGATAAAGCCTCCTTTATCAAAAATAAGGTGACCATATGTGCGTGGGTTTATCTCTGGGCTCTCTATCCTGTTCCATTGATTTATATTTCTGTTTTTGTGCCAGTACCATACTGTCTTGATTACTGTAGCTTTGTAGTGTAGTCTGAAGTCCAGGAGCCTGATTCCTCCAGCTCTGTTTTCCTTTCTCAAGATTGCTTTGTTTATTTGGGGTCTTTTGTGTTTACGTACAAATTGTGCAATTTTTTGTTCTAGTTCTGTGAAAAATGCCAGTGGTAGTTTGATAGGGATTGCATTGAATCTGTAGATTGCTTTGGGTAGTATAGTCATTTTCACAATGTTGATTCTTCCAGTCCAAGAACATAGTGTATCTCTCCATCTGTTTGTATCATCTTTAATTTCTTTCATCAGTGTCTTATAGTTTTCTGCATACAGGTCTTTGGTCTCCTTAGGTAGGTTTATTCCTAGGTGTTTTATTCTTTTTGTTGCAATGGTAAATGGGAGTGTTTCCTTAATTTCTCTTTCAGATTTTTCATCATTAGTGTATAGGAATGCAAGAGATTTCTGTGCATTAATTTTGTATCCTGCAACTTTACCAAATTCATTGATTAGCTCTAGTAGTTTTCTGGTAGCATCTTTAGGATTCTGTATGTATAGTATCATGTCATCTGCACACAGTGACAGGTTTACTTCTCCTTTTCCAATTTGGATTCCTTTTTTTTTTTCTTCTTCTCTGATTGCTGTGGCTAAACTTCCAAAACTATGTTGAATAATAGTGGTGAGAGTGGACAACCTTGTCTTGTTCCTGATCTTAGAGGAAATGGTTTCAGTTTTTCACCATTGAGAATGATGTTGGCTGTGGGTTTGTCATATATGGCCTTTATTATGATGAGGTAAGTTCCCTCTATGCCTACTTTCTGGAGGGTTTTTATCATAAATGGGTGTTGAATTTTGTCAAAAGCTTTTTCTGCATCTATTGAGATGATTATATGGTTTTCTCCTTCAATCTGTTAATATGGTGTATCACATTGATTGATTTGTGTATATTGAAGAATCTTTGCATTCCTGGAAAAAACCCCACTTGATCATGGTTTATGATCCTTTTAATGCTCTGTTGGATTCTGTTTGCTTTTTTTTTGTTGAGGACTTTTACACATAGACTTTTTAACTCCATTCCTCCTTCCTCTTTGTCTTCCAAAACTTTTTCAAGTGTTGCAAAAATAATTTCTCTTTTTCCTTTATGTGAGTCATTTGTAGGCCAAAAGGAAAGGTCTTAAGTCTTGAAATGAAATTATACATATTACAGAGCTAGGTACAAACTACTATACATATAATAGGTAGGCAACAAGGATTTACTGTATACCACAAAGAATTACAGTCAATATCTTGTAACAACTTATAAAGCAATACAGTCTGCAAAGAAAAAAAACCCCAACACCCAAATCACTATGCTGTACACCTGAAATTAATGCAATGCAGTATTTTAAATCAACTATACTTCAGTTGAAAAAAAAAAAGATCTAGGGCTACTATCTTTTGCTGCTGAAATAACCAGAAGTTTCTTCTGATCTTCACAAATACCTCCCTGGGCTTCCTTACCCTGCTAAAATTAAACCTGTCTTTCTTCTAATTGTTAATATTCAAGATAAATGATGTTCACATTCACTTCTGCTTACTCTTTTGCTTAACTGGCTATTGCAATAGTATTGAATAGTATTATTTTCTAACACTTTTCAATTAAACATGGAGCCACAGGCACATTACAAATCAAATGGGCTTTTGTATGATCACCGGTTTTAACTGGCTTCTGAGGGAAATTGTATTCTAAATTCTAGACAACTGGTTTGCGAACCTTATTTTGGAATGCAACCTATTTTTAGGTTGAGGTCTTTTTATATAGCATATTTATGTATAATCAGAATACCAGAACAACTGCTGTGTTTTAATGGACAATTATCTTCTACTGCATTCATGGATGATCTTTGAAAACTTTAGAATATGTGAAATGTCCTTAACGTAAAATTTTATGAACACAGTATTTTCTTTTATACTCCATTTCACTTTTTCTCCATTAACCCAGATTAGACACTGTAATCTTTGCCTTTTCCCTCTTCATATTTAGCTCTTTGATTTATTTAGGCATTCATTCACTGCATCATTCAACAGATATTTTCGGAGCATCTACATGTGCCCGGCAGGAGGCAAAGTCCTGGAGAAAGTTAAAACACAGTCACCACCGTCAGGGAGATTGTGAGTAGTAGGGAGACACACATGCCAGCAATACAATAATCAATATAAGAAGGTATGTACAAAGAGCAGTGGAAGCTGAGATGAAACACCTGGGTCTGCTTGAAGGAATCAGAGAGGAGGTGGCTTTTGACCTGGCACTTAAGAAAGAGTTGGCCTGACAAGGAGGGTGAAGGAGTCTCAAGGGGAGAACATATCGTTGTGGGTGGAGCTTCAAATGCAGAAGACGAAACCCAAGTGTGGATAAGCCTCAGTTGGTAAGCAGAGAACAGGGCAAGGGCTTTACCTACCTTTCAGTAGAGTTTGTATTTTACCTGTGAAGCAAGGGAGCTATTGAAGAATTTTGAGCAGGAGAATGACAGCATAAGATTTGTAGCATTGTGGAGGGTGGTTTTGTCGGCCATGACCCTAGATCAGGGCTTCTTATCCCAGTCCTTTGACTTGCAAGGGACCCATGGATAGAAAGCTTGGGATCTATGAACTTGGACAGGGAAAAAATTAACATTGTCACTAACCTCTAACTGAAATTGAACATTTTTTTCAAATATGAATCTGCGCAACAGATCACAGTAGAATTAGCAGAAGATGTGAGTTTATCACCAACAGAAATCAGGAATTTTGATATAATAATACAGGTGTTGCAGATATCTCAAAATATCCTTTACACTTTTCACTAAACCAAAATTACTGTAGCCAGGGCTTCCCTGGTGGTGCAGTGGTTGAGAGTCCGCCTGCCTATGCAGGGGACACGGGTTCGTGCCCCGGTCCGGGAAGATCCCACGTGCCACGGAGTGGCTGGGCCCGTGAGCCATGGCCGCTGCGCCTGCGCGTCCGGAGCCTGTGCTCTGCAACGGGAGAGGCCACAACAGTGAGAGGCCCGTGTAGCGCAAAAAAAAAAAAAAAAAAAAAAAAATTACTGTAGCCATTAGACCCACAGCTACATCTTGTCATTTAATGAATTAATAAAGAAGTATGCATGAACTTATGTCAGAACTTAAAAATAATTTGACATATGCATTTTTTAATAGAATTCATCTTTTGTGATTTGTGTATTTAATTTTATGATGTAAACACAGTATTCTGAGATGGGGTCCACAGTCTTTTCTGGACTGCCAAAGGGGTCAGAAAATGTCAGAACTCATGCATCAGAGGAAGGTGATTGTGGAGAGGTCATTGCAGCCCAAGGCAGTGGTGGGGAGGAGGGCGAAGGGGAAGAATTTGTGGGAGATTCTGGAGACAGAGTGAACTTGATCTGGGACATAAAGCAGAGGGAAGGATCTGCATGTACCCTATTTCCCCCATCAAGTTTCTGGCTAAAGCAGAATTCTTCGTATTGCTTGTTACCTGCTCCTTCCTTCCCTGTGCTATTGTTATGTAGCTCTTACACTTTTATCAAAGTCATACATGCAACGTGGTTCAAGGAGTATGGGAAGACATAAGGAAAAACAATCATCCCTTGCTCCCCTCCTCTCCACCTCCAGTCTTACAACTTTTTGAACTCTTAAAGTGGTATCTTCTCTAGCTAGATGGCAAATTCTGTACAGGAAGTGCCTTTTAATCCCCACTATGTTTTTCACTTTAGGTGTTGAACAAATGACTGATAGATTCCAAAGTCACTTTCTGTTGCAAGGTCACTATGTACATCAAGTATACCATACTCTAGTTACAGAAGTTATACCAATGGTGACATTCTAGGAAATGGTTCTTTTCCCTGAATTCCCGTGTTTTGTGTCACTTGTCTTCACATGAAATAACACAAAATGTGCACATAAAAATTCCATTTACTTAGGCTTTCTGGTTGTCTTTGTGAAAGTGAGATTAGTGTGCTGGTGGGTTAAATAATCCTATGGAATCACAAACCAGAAATTGAGAAGGTGGATTTGAAATTTCCACCCATTACTTTTCTTGGTGGGTTGGGGGGCGGGGGTATTACTGTCTTGGTAGCAGTGGTTAATTTCAGCATTGTTACCCAAGTTGTACACTGCAGATGGAGTTGCCCCTGAACCCTTTGGTTGGCTGGCTGAAATTCCTTGCCATGCTTCTTGTGAGGTCCAGGAATGTATAGTTTTGTGGTCTGATATACTTTGATGGTTGCCAGATAAAATTGATGTCTGGCACTTTTTCTAGGAAAAACGCATTTAGATGTTTCCAAATTGATTCGTAGGAACTTAGTGTTATTAGAATTTTGTGGCAGAATTTTTTCTCAAGTGCCAGAAGAAATAAAGGAACTTCAGTTTTGAGGGCTGTTAACAGCACCTTCCATTAGTGCCAAAGCTGAGAAGGCTGACAAACAAATCCATTGTTACTATGGATTTATGACAAAAATAAGCAAGTATCTAGACTTTTAAGAGTTACCGATATAGTACAGTTTTAGCTACTGACACTAGACTAGCCCCCAAACTTTTAGAAAAAGGCACCTTTTCCCCTTATTTTCTGATAACATTTCTCAATCTAGTAACCAGAGAGACTACTCTGGGGTTAAACCTTGAGATTTGATTGCCATTTACTGTTCTTACTGTTTTATTGGAGGGAGGGAAAGCAAGGCTTGGGAGAAATAGACTGCAGAAAAATTAGCTTCCCAAGTTACACGTGAGAATCACAATCCTTTCCTTCATTTATGTTATAAATATTTGAAGAGCAAGTTAGAGATTGTTTGTGAAGAAATGAGAGAGATTACTAAGTAATATGATGAGTTAATTCTTTAAACGTAGTGGCTTCCCCCTTAACACTACCTGGCCAGGTAACAAGTTTCTACTTGTGACACTGCAGTTAAGCCTCAGAATACTAGCAGCAAAATGACTGTTTTTCAAAAGCTGCTTCATTGAAATATAATTTTAGTGGAGGAATATTTTAGATTTAGAAGAAATATTTAGGCTCCAGAACGTCAAACCCAACATTTCTAAAAGACTTTAATGAGCAGGTTAATGAAGCCCCAGAGGAGAGAAGTTTTATGGTTAATCAAGGAGGTAAAAACCAAGGCTCAGTAGGAGAGACTGGAAACAGTTGACTTTGATTTATAGACATAAGACTAGAAACGAAATAGCCCGGGTGGATATTTCTAGGAACTAGTTAAGGGAGAATGAAAAAGACAGGAGTGAGGACAAGAAAGTGTGTCTGTTTGCCGGAGGAGGAATCTTACTTATGAGAATTCCTGCCCTTTCTACATGAGAATTTTCAAACGGAGTTGCTACAGGGGCTGGCTCTAAAGTCTGCGACGTGCACACAGGCTGTTGACAGGGAAGTGATCCTGGCGCCACTGGGTGATGTAGAAAAAGTTCTTTGTGTGTAGCCGGCTTGAGTGCGGAGATCAATCGCGCAATCGCGGCTGTGGCGAGGCAGCTCCTCCCAGGCGCGTCCCGGCGGCGCTGCTCCGGGCTCCTGGATCTCATGGAACTTAGCGTCGGAAGAAAGATGTTTATAAACTGACCGACGTCAACGTGTTTAATAGTGGAAACACCCCAGGTGACTGTGGTATGCAGAGTAAACGGCTGTGTTGAACATTCTGCTGTGTAGCTAATGGGTTAACGTCCGTTCGCGTAGGCTTAGTTATCCTGGTAGAGATGAGAACGTGATTAGGCGAAGTGGCTTCCGAGGACTGTCCCATAAAAGAGCATCGCTCTGTTTCTGTTAATGTAGGTTTAGTATAAGCTCTTATTATTAGCTAGTTTTTCAGTTATTCTAAAAGTAATAACGTGGTTATTACCATGATTAGAAATCGAATCCGTTCAGAAGGGTATGAAGTGAAAAATAAAATTGCAAAAACGCCTAGTCCCACTCTCCAGAGGTCACTATCATTAAAAGTTTCTTTTATTTCTTCCAGAATTTTTTTTAATGCAAGATACGCATATATTTAAATCGTTTTTAAAAAGCATAAACAAATAGTATCATACTATGCATTCTGTTCTGCAGTTTGCTTTTTTAATTTAAAATTTGGGACCTCGCTATAGCTGGATAGCTTTATATATCTTTTATGGTAACAAAAAACTTTACATCATTCTTTTGACATCTGTACAGTATTTCATGGTATGAATGCACCATCGCCGATTGAATCAACCCCCACTACCAGTGGGCATTTAGGTTGTTTCCAGCTTTCTGGTATTATGAACAATGATGCAGTAAACATCACAGAGTAAATCTCTGTGCTAATGTTGCTGTGTGTCTGTGGGAATATATATGTTGAGTAAATTTCTAGCAATGAAATTTTAGGGTCAAAGGTTATAGACATTAACATTTTAATGGACATTTCCAAATCATATTCCAAAAAGGTTGCACCAATTAATATTTCAGGTTTAAATAAGTTACTGTCTTTTAAATTGTTAAGTATAAATTGACGGTTTTCCTTAAAAAGCTGTTAAATTTTAAACAGTATATTTAGTATTCAGACCAAATAAAGTTGTTCATTTGCTAATTAAATGACCTGGAAGTTAAGT
The DNA here is from genome assembly GCF_008692025.1 of Phocoena sinus. Taxonomy (NCBI): domain Eukaryota; kingdom Metazoa; phylum Chordata; class Mammalia; order Artiodactyla; family Phocoenidae; genus Phocoena; species Phocoena sinus. The sequence goes on along the minus strand of NC_045772.1, from coordinate 27,222,830 downwards.
CTCTGTTCCACAGAGGATGTCTCTGGAGTGTTAAGTGTCTGCCCCAGGCCTTTAGAACCAGCAAAAGGCCTGGCCCAGCAGCCTGAGAACCTCAGACCCCGCATGACCAGAGACATCCAGAGCTATGAGATACGCACATGGCTTCATGCTTTGCCTGTGGCTCCAGTTAAAACAACTGACTGTCTTGAGAAATCCTAGGGCAGAATCTGAAAACACATTTTTAAAAATGTGCAATAATACCATCTTCCATTAGTTATGATCAAAAGACATTGATTAAGCACAACTATGGAATAAAGTTCCTTCTTTAACAACTGTCTGTCATCCCCACTCTCTATCTCCTTATCCTAGTTCTCTCTCTTCTGTCTCTCTTTTTGTGTTTGTTTCTTTGCATACCAACCACTTATCCTTTGCACCTACTCATGATACCAGAGGAGTGGCCAGTTCAAGGGACAGCTAAATGGATTTCCTGCAAGTGAAAGGTGGTTCTGGAGAGGGGATTAACTTTGCCTGTGGTTATTACCACAGTGATCAGACTCTGTATCTCGATTCTACCCCCCCATGGGATATTTGATCTGCTTATGATGCCAAATGCTTAAAGCATTCCACCTATACAAAAACACTTCATTTCTTATTTTTAAGTTTTTAAATAGTTAACACTTATTACAGATGAAACAAAGATATAAATCAAGTTTCAAAAAAGTTGTAACTCAAGTTGTTCATAAATTATTTCATAAATGATTATAGTAGCTCCCCCAAATACCTTTTAGATTATAGCCAACTCTTTGGGAATTACAGAATTTTGACAAGTATTTTATTTCACAAATTACCTGCTTTTTTGGAAAACAGCTCTTTCAAAACCCAGCTCTTTCACCACCCTCAAAACATCTTAAACAAGGACACAGTCACTTCAGAATAGGATTTGGCTCTCAGCAAAAAGGGGGAAACAACTAAACTAAACTAAATTTCCCATTTAATGTCTGAATCTCAGTGGCTTTATAAGCTACTTCATTATCATACAGAGACTTAATGCCTTAAAGGAAATAAACCAACAGGCACAGAAAGCCTGTCTAATCAAAACTCTTAATTTCAAACTCTCAGTTTCCCAGTGACACATTAGAAGCCAGCAGGAAGAGAGAGGAGGTGAAATGTGTTGTTTCATGTTGTCCCTAAATAGAATGTTCTTCCCAACTGGCAGGAAGCACCTGGGGGATTACTTGGTTTAGAAATCTGTAAATAAATTGTTTTTGAAATAAGAAGGGAAAAATAAATTGGTTTCTAAGTTCAGGTGCTCTTAACATTTTCACATACATGCATTTTTATAATCTGAATTCTCATGAGAATGAATTCAAGTTAAAAATGGTTTTAAATTTAGGGAAGAATGTAGATAACATCAAGATACGGAATTGAGATAGGAAATTTTAGCTTAACTTTGAATCTCCTTTTCTTACTTTGACTAAAATTGACCTTCATTATTATAGTACTTTCATTTTTACAGCTCTTTACATATTCTGTAAGAAAGCTTGAAAGTGAAACAAAGATGTTTCTTGACTGTTATAATCTCTACTGTCCAACTTTTCTAATTTTTAAAATCCATTAAGACTTTAGAAGATACTCTTTCCCAAATCCATCTTTTAATTAACAATTTACTAATGGAATTGACATGATTTTTTCCATTTTTATTGTCTATGAGAAGAAATATTCTGGTTCCTTTTATTATTCTTATTTCTTTAGATGTAATTCTTTTTTTCTTTTATAGTTAATATGAAATTAATTCATTGCAGAGAATTCTGTTGTTCTGACTGACAATATGAATACATATTTACCCACATTGCTAGTAAGAATGTTGTATAAGAGAGTTAGTGGGAAGTATCAGCTCTCGGACACTGGAAATTAAGGGAGAAATTTGTACTTGTAGACCATTGATCTTTGTGTTTTAAATAAAAATTTTAAAAGATCACCATTATATAACCAGTACCTTAAGAAAATTTTACTACATTCTGTTAACATTGAATTAACAATGGACAATTAACAGAATTAGCAAATTGAATAATCCAACCAGAAACACAAGGTACCGATTCTTTTGGTCAGCAATACTTTAAAAGTAGGGATTTACTGAGAGTTCTTTTATTACCTCGACTTTATTTCTTTTGCAAAATATGTGATGGATGTTAAACTTAGATTTACTAGTGTCCTTAAAATCCTGTAACAATTTTTGTTATAAGTGTTGCTGATTTAAAAGCGTTTGTGAGGGGGGATAGTCCTGCTTTTGGAGTCTCACTCATTACTGAGAATAAAATATTCTTGACTTTTGTTTCTTTTTATAGTAGACATGTATTTGACTGATTCCAAGTTGATACTTAAGGAATCCTTCACATATTTTAACTAATTTTTGTGATTTCGTTTTAAAAATGAGTTGCATTTTAGATTGTTCCTTCTTTTAGACACCTGATTTATGTATTTCTAAAGACATGTTGCAGACCCTGTCATTACAAATTCAGTTGACAGACCAGTTCTTTTTACCATCCTTTGTTGTTCTGATTTCAGAATTTCAAGTGGGATTGTTGTCAACTTTAATGTACCTTTTGAGAATAAATGCAGTCTCCAATTTCTTGTGTGTGTGAACGCTCCTGGAGCTGGAATGCTTTTCTTCGGCCAACTGAAAGTGGAGCCTGGTCCGTCTCCTCTCACAGATTAAATCTAGTTTCAGTAGTTTTAAATTTAGTTGGTTCATTACCAAAAGAAAAGAAATGCCCTCATTTTTCTTTTTAATTTTAAACAACCGTAATCTATAGTCTTGCAGTAGTCTTTGGGAACTTTAAGTATACAGCTATTTTTGGCTTTACGTCTGGTTAATCTAATAGAGTCTATATATTCTCTTGGCATTGAATTTGTGATTATACCTTATTGTCGTCTATAGGGTTACACAAACACAGTGAGCCATTTTGGTTTATATTCTTTTCTTTTTCTGGTGGGGATATGGTTCTCCCAGCTATTTTCTAATAGGCAATTGTGGTAATTTTATTGAGTTTGCCTCACCCCTGTCCTTATCCCTACCTCCACTTACCCACAATTTAATACTTCGCAGTAAGACCCTTCACATTTCACCTAGCACAAAAACCAGATTATGTGTTAGACAGTTTCATGCATAGGCCAGTCCTTGGGACAAATAGTAGATGTATTTGGGTTTATTTCACAGGTAATAGGCTGTGTTTCTTGACTTTTAATTGCACGCTTACTATGTGGCAAGTTTTATGCCAAGCACTTTACATGTATTATTTGATTTAAACACCATGAGTGGCATATAATCACGTGCAGATGAAGAAGATGAGGCTCAAAGAGGTTGAAATAGAAGGCCATCCCTTTACCAAGTGGCAGAGCTGGGAGTTGAAGCCAGGTTATCCGATATTAACATCTGATCTATGATCTAATATCTGGGATCTCCAGCCTTGCTATGCAGCCTGAGTCAGTCCCTGGGAGTCACTGTTATATCAAAGGAAGGGCCACCAAGGGATCTAGACCCGCGCATTTGCTGACTTGATTGTTCAAAGAAAACTATAGGTGCTGCAGGCCTCCCTGCCCTGCCCCATACGCCACCTACTACAAATCACTTTTGTTCTTAGGGGCCTCACTTGTCTCATCTGTTAACTAGAAACAATGTTATTTTGGGTAAACTACATATTTTTCTATTTGTAAAATTTTTGAAATAGTTATAAATTTATATTATATAAAAATTATAAAGATAGTTGCAAAGATAGTACAGAGAGGGACAGAGAGGAACTGTGTACCCTTCATCAAGTTTCCCCCAGTGGTTACATCGTATATAACTGTAGCACAAGCCGAACCTGAAAACTGACATTGGTATAAAGTGTATGCATAGTGCTATGCCATTTTATCACCAGCAGATTAGTGTAGCCACCCCCGAAATCAGGATGCAAACTTCTTAATCACTGTTAAGATCTCCCTCATGCTACCCATTTAGAGTCACCATCCTCCCATCCCTAACCCTTGGCAACTATTGATTTGTTCTCCGTCTCTATAATTTTATTTCAAATCAATCTTTAAAAAAAAACAACACCCATTTTCATTATGAAATACCTTGATCAGAAAAGTACAGAGAATACTGTAACAATACTTCATAACCACCACTCAGATAAACAGATTTCATACATGTTGTTGTATTGCCTTCAAAATTAAAAAAAAAAAAAATCGCAGATTGAGTTTAAGGTCTCTTTGTCTTACTCTCTGAGCTGTTGACCGCCTATCCTCCCCCGAGATAAACTCTACCCTAAAGGTATTGTGTATCCTTCCTGTCCATGTTTTTAATCTTTTACAACATAACTAGGAGCCTATAAATACCATGTAGCATAGTTTTGTATGTATTTAAATTTTACATAAAGAAGTCAACAAATATTTATCGAGTACCTACTATGTGCTAGGTGCTGCTCCAGACCCTGGGAATATGGTGGTAAATAAAGCAAAACCCTTGTCCTAAATATATAAATATATGAATAAATGAGAGAATTGTACATATCTGTAACTGTGTGAAAATGATAAAATAGGATACTGTGGTTCGGATTATCAGAGGTGGGGGAGTGAGGGAGCTGGCAGGGCCCTGAGGAATGGCCTTGCTGAGGTTATTGCTCTTCTAAGTTATCTTCGTTATTTTTTTTGTTCTGATATTAACTTATGGATCAACTTATCAAGTGCCATGGGAAAAAATTATGGATTTTAATTGTAATTGCAATGAACTTATAGGTTAATTTGGAGAGAATTGCCATCTTTGAGTCTTCCCATCCCATCCATGAGCATGGCATATCCTTTAATTTATTTAGATCTTTTACATGCCTCAATCAAGCTTTATCCATAAAGATCTTGTATTTCCTTTGTTACATTTGTTTATAAGTTCCCCAAGTTTTTGTTGCTGCTGTTAATGGAATCTTGGTTTTTTTGTTGTTGTTTTTTTTGTTTTTTTCTTTTGTGGTACGCGGGCCTCTCACTGTTGTGGCCTCTCCCGTTGCGGAGCACAGGCTCCGGACGCGCAGGCTCAGCAGCCATGGCTCACGGGCCCAGCCACTCTGCGGCACGTGGGATCTTCCCGGACCGGGGCACGAACCCGTGTCCCCTGCATCAGCAGGCGGACTCTCAACCACTGCGCCACCAGGGAAGCCCTGGAATCTTGTTTTTAAATTATACCTTCTATTAGTTTTCTGTTGGGATATGGGATAACTTTTTTTTTTTTTGAATGTTCATTTGTATCCAACAACCTTTTTAATTCTAGTGGTTTGTCAAAGAGTCTTTTAGATTTTTTAATGTAGACAGTCATATTGTCTGCAGATTATTGCGTTAGTGTTTTTCAGCTAACCAATGTGTGGATAATCTTAAATCCCTTTCAAACCCTAGGATCCGTGATTCTATCAATACTTTTGTATCTATGTGTGGGTGAAAAGTAAGCATGGGTACTCACTCTTGATGCATCATATAATATCTTGATACACTGTACAACAATCTTTTTTTTATTCTTGCCTCCTATTCCCTTCTCTATTGACTTTACTGGGAAATTTTCACCAAAATTTTGATAACAAAAATAAAACAGTTATAATAAAAAAGTCTTTAAGAAATTAGACATCATTCATCACTTGCTGGTGACTGTGATACCACTATAGGCTTAGATGTACATGGCACATACTATAGATTGCAAGATGTGGGTCAAGACGAAGTGAGAAAAAGAAAATTGTCAATCCTCCGTATTTGTAGAACAGACACACGTACACACATACATAACACACATACATACCATATGTGTGTGTGTATGAAGTCAGGTGACCTACACAATATATTGGCATTTAGATCATATTTTCTATAGTTGGAAACATCAAATTCAGGAAATATATACAGTTTCCAATTAAGGTTCAAAGGCATATGGCAGGTCTCTAAGAGACTTTGGGAGGTATTGTTTCTGGAGGTGAGTCTCTACTCTTTGATGGGTCCCTTGGACCAGGAGTGGATCAAGTTTGGGTGGTTCTCAACTCCTAGGATTATGGTCAGGACGGTCCACAGGGTGGGTTGTAGCATAAGTCCCCTTCACTGCTCAGCTCCTGGGAAGTAAGGAGGCTATGTTCTGCCTCAGAGCCCTGTGTTCTGTGATTCCCTAAGACATTGGACCTAGCACTACATGGGGTGCTAGGTGGTGGCGGTGAGATGAACACAGGAAGTGCCCTTTTGGCAGTTTCCTAGGTAAAAAAGGAAAGACCATAGGCCCACTCCTCTTGGGAAGCCTTCCGAAGGGCCTGGCCTATCGAACTTTGCTTGGGCTGCTTTTCTAGGTTGTCCAAACCTCCCTGGAGTGAGGTCCAGTCAGGATGTGGTCTGAGCTGAGAGGCAGTTGGAAGGCCATTTATTCCACCGCTGAATCTACTTGGTCAGAGACCAAGTCATAGCTGTTCCCCGAAGCTATGAGAGTAAACACTGCCTCCTATTTTTAGTAGTTCGTTGCTTGCAAAAATAGCTCAAAATCCAGACCTTTGAGTCTAAGCCGCCTTCAGCTTAACAGGCTACCCTGTGATAACAACCGCCTCAGCAATGACCGTGACAGTCACCACTACCAGTTACCCGGGGTTACTGTGTGCAGGTGTTGTGCTAAGTGCCCTATATGCATTATCTTGTTTCATCCTCACACGGGGTAGTCATTGTTATTATCCCTATTTTCCAAATGGGAAAACCAAGATTCCGTAAGATAAGGCCACCTGTCCCAAGTCGCACAGCCCTTCAGAAGCAGAGCCTAGTCCTGAACCCAAGTCAGCCCAGCTAGACGCCATAGTTCACATTTAAAAAAATATTTATTCATTTATGTATTTTTGGCTGCGTTGGGTCTTCGTTGCTGCGCACGGGCTTTTCTCTAGTTGTGGTGAGCAGGGGCTACTCTTCGTTGCGGTGCGTGGGCTTCTCATTGCAGTGGCTTCTCTTGTTGTGGAGCATGGGCTCTAGGCATGCGGGCTTCAGTAGTTGTGGCACGTGGGCTCAGTAGTTGTGGCTCACGGGCTCTAGAGCGCAGGCTCAGTAGTTGTGGCACACGGGCTTAGTTGCTCTGCGGCATGTGGGATCTTCCCGGACCAGGGCTCGAACCCGTGTCCCCTGAATTGGCAGGTGGATTCTTAACCACTGCACCACCAGGGAAGTCCCATAGTTCACATTTTTGACTACTTGTTATTCCTGCCTTTCCATGTTCCATAATGGCATCTGTGTGGTATGTTTATTACATGGGATCTGGTCCAGGTTCCTCAATGAACTTTAGTTGATAATTGGATTCAGGTTAAAAAATCAAGAGATTTATGTCAATCTCTATGGGAGATATTAAATGTCATTTTTCTTATCATTTTCTTATTTTTTAAAATCCATTGGATTTACAAGTTACCTTGTTCTTCTCACCATGTTCTCTTTTTACAGAGAAACCCAAGATATTTTTCCAACACAGTGTTATTTGGGGTAATTGCTTGACAATTTGAAGGGCGTCCAGCAGTTGTGTAGAACGTAGTCTTAAAATGGCCAATAATACCATCAGAATATGAGCAAGCTCCAGGGGTGCAACCAGAAATGTGGCTGCGTGCTCCTCCTTGATCGCTTTAGCAGAAAAATCAAACTCAGGATCTTGTGTTTACTGAGATGACTGGCGCACATTATCAGAGTAGCTGTACCTGGAAAATTTCTGACTTAATTCTACTGATGTCATGTAAATAGCATTTGGGAAACAATAAGTGATGGTTTGGTTGCCAAATAAAAATCCAGGGAACACCCACATGGAGACAATATACTTGTTTCTAATTTGACAGCTCTCAAGAGGGCAAACATGGTGGTGCCGGCCATTTCCTGATGAGTCCTCATTGTGTCGATGAGTAGATAAAAGCTTCACTATTTATGTGGTGAGCTGAGGTGGCGGGTGGCAGCCTCACAGAATGCCTGCACTGGGAGTTGTCAGAGTCAAGGCTCTTTTGCTTGCAAGTAACAGAAATCTACTTCAAAGTAGCCTAAACAAAAATAAATGAAGGATAATATTTATACATGTACATACATACATGAGATAACATAAATAGGACAGGGGCTTTACTCGAAGGATACAGGATTATCTCATGGAATCCAAGGATGACCAGTGTTGGGGGCTTCGGTAGAGACCAGAATGCCTGTGCTCTAGGGTGGCTGTCCTCTCGGGCACCTCCTCTCTGGGATCCATGGGCCCTTGTCCCTGCTTCTCCATCCTTCCTCCTCTTTTCTCTTCTCATTGTCTGTGGACCAGCTCTATCTGCTTCTTTGTGCACGGCTGCCACACAACTCACAACGTCACCCTCCCTTCCTTAGCTTATGAGACTAAAAGACCCTGACTTTGTACCTCAAGTCCAGATTCTGGGTCAGAGGGTGGAACTGACCCAGCCCAGCTCAGATCAGCAAGCCCGGTTGTCAGCTCTGGCTTGCAGGGGACGGGCACAAATGGGCAAGAAGGCTCAGTGTCCAAACACATTCTTTTCTTTCTACTCTTCTGAACACATGTATTCTTAAAAAAAAAAAAAAAAAGGCTGAATTTTTGTCACTGTTACTCCTCTCATGGTGGGAGAAAATGTGAGAAGTAGTTGTTATCTTTGAATGAATAGGCCATGCATAAACAATGTATGAGGGGAGATACCTGTTTTATAAAATTGATACTCCAATAATCTGCATTTTTATTCCTCAGATCAAGAAGAAATGATTCATTTTATCCAAATCTAATATTTTATATTGGAAAGAGTTTCACTGATCGCCTATCAAAATTAATTACAATAACTATAATAAAGAAGTAGTTTTGTCAGACATTATTTTATAGGTACAGTTATGTCTATCCAAACATACCTGAATTGTGTGTTTTAAGAAAAAAAAACTGTGGTGGGTATTTTAGAAAGTTAGGCTACATTTGTAAAGTCATCTATTCATATCTGCTGGGTAAGTTCAGAATTTTTACATGTTGGGTTTAAAAGCAAAAAATGTATTTGCTCACATACGTAGGGTAAAATATTTAGGAAACAACAAACTGTGCCCTCCTACCTACTCCCATCCCCAGCCTGAGTGGTCTTGGTGATTTTGTAAGTCAGTACAGCTTCTGAGTAGTTCTTTTAAATTCCCTTACTCTTTATTTAAAAATTGTGCTTGTGATGTATTTTAAATACAGATAAAGCATAGAGAAGAATATGACACCCCTCTCCCCACATTTAACAAGGATGATTGTTGTGGCATTGTTTGTGGTGGTATAGCTTTTCATAGTCTCCTAAATGGGCAAGTTGCCAAGCGTTACACCCAGTGTATAACCAATATATGTAAGATTAAAAATTTTCCAAAGCTATACTACATATTTCTTGGGATACATATACTTGTTAAGACATATATACACAATGGGGAGGTACTCAGCCACGTCCGAAGGGTTGTTACCTGTCAGAAATTTGATGGGTGACATCAGAGGCTTCAACCACATCTGGATGCTTTATTAAAAAAAAATCATCTGAAGCAAATATGGAAAATGTTAACAATTGTTGATTCTTGGAGGTTTTCAGTATAAAGCATATGGTGAGACAATTGGACTTTTCAAGTGGAAGCTTAGAAATGTTTTTCCTTCCCCTCAGCCATGTTTGTAATTAATAAAAAGGAACCACATGAAAAAATCATGGGTGGATGTCTATTGTAAGAATGTCACTTGAGTCAGAGAATGGAGTAAAGGGGGGAAAAGGAAATGTCCTTCAAATTGTGTAGCTCTTCATTTTATTCTCATCGATGCTCTTCTGAGGGGTAGTAGAGGTAGAATTCATAACTATCACCATCATCTTCCTAGCTGGCATTTACTGCATGCTTTATAATGTGTCCATCACTTGCCAAACACTTTCCTTGGGATATTAGTTAGGATACAGGTTCATTTGCCATAACAGAGACCCAAAGCAACAGTGTCTTAAATAAGACAGGATTTTATTTGTCACCCACAGAACAGTCTGGACATATGAGTCCACAGGCTGATACGATGGCTCCACGAGAGCCAAGGATCTCAGCTCCTCCTTTCTTGTTGCTCTGCCATTCCTAGGGTGTTCCCCTTATACTCATAGTCCAGGATGGCACTTGGCTCTCCATTACTAGTTGTTGCTCATATTTCCTTGACCAGAACTGAGTCAGATGAGCACATCTGGCCGTAAAGGAAGCTGGGAAATGTAGTCTTTATTCTGCACAGCCATGTATGGCAGCTACAAAAACTGGGGTTTCTATTCCTATAGGGTAAGAGGAGATGGGTATGGGAGGCCACAAGAAGTCCGTGCCACAAGCAAAGAGTTTCTTTTCTTTTTTTTTTAATTGTAATTTAATTGGAGTATAGTTGATTTATAATGTTGTGTTAGTTTCAGGTGCACAGCAAGGTGATTCAGTTATATATATATATATATATATATATATATATATATATATATATTCATTCTGTTTTAGATTCTTTTCTCATATAGATTATCACAGAATATTGAGTGGTGTTCCCTGTGCTATACAGTATGTCCTTGTTGGTTGTCTATGTTATATATAGTGGTGTGTGTATGTTCATCCCAAGCTCCTGATTTATCTCTCCCCCCACATTTCCCCTTTGGTAACCGTAAGTTTGTGTTCGAAATCTGTATCCAGCCATTGGCTTTTATTGTCCCATAGCTCTTGGATGCTCTGTTCTGTTTTTGTTTAATTTGTTGTGTTTTCTACTCTTTTTTGCCTTTGTGTTTCAGTTTGTTTAATTTCCATTGACCTGTCTTCAAGTTCACCAATTCTTTTTTCTTATTTTATAATTTTTTATTGAAGTATAGTTGAATTACAATGTTATGTTAATTACTGCTATACAGCGAAGTGACTCAGTTGTACATATATATACATTCTTTTTCATATTCTTTTCCATTATGGTTTATTACAGGATATTGAATATAGTTCCCTATGCTATACAGTAGGACCTTGTTGTTTATCGATTCTAAATATACCAGTTTGCATCTGCTAGTCCCAAACTCCCAATCCAGCCCTCTCCCACCCACCTCCCCCTTGGCAACCACAAGTCTATTCTCTATGTCCCTGATTCTGTTTCATAGATAGGTTCATTTGTACCATATTTTAGATTCCACATGTAAGTGATATCATATGGTATTTGCCTTTCTCTTTCTGACATACTTCACTGAGTATGATAATCTCTAGTTGCATCCATGTTGCTGCAAATAGCATTATTTTGTTCTTTTTTATGGCTGAGTAGTATTCCATTGTATGTATGTACTGCATCTTCTTTATCCATTCATCTTTTGATGGACATTTAGGTTGTTTCCATGTCTTGGCCATCGTGAATAGTGCTGCTATTTACATAGGGGTGCATGTATCTTTTTGAATTATAGTTTTATCTGGATATATGCCCAGGAGTGGGATTGCTGGATCATATGGTAATTCTATTTTTAGTTTTTTAAGGAACCTCCATACTGTTTTCCATGGTGGCTGCACCAACTTACATTCCCACTAAACATGTAAGAGGGTTCCCTTTTCTCCACACCATCTCCAGCATTTGTTATTTGTAGACTTTTTAACGATGGCCATTCTGACCGATGTGAGGTGGTACCTCACTGAAGTCTGATTTGCATTTCTCTAATAATTAGTGATGTTGAGCATCTTTTCATGTGCCTGTTGGCCATCTGTATATCTTCTTTGGAGAAATATCTCTTTAGGTCTTCTGCCCATTTTTGGATTGAGTTGTCTGTTTTTTTGTTGTCAAGTTGTATGAGCTGTTTGTATATTTTGGAAATTAAGCCCTTGTCAGTTGCATCGTTTGCAAATACTTTCTCCCATTCTGTAGGTTGTCTTTTCATTTTTGTTTACAGTTTCCTTTGCTGTGCAAAACTTGTAAGTTTGATTAGGTCCCATTTTTTAATTTTTGTTTTTATTTCTGTTGCCTTGGGAGACTGACCTAAGAAAACAGTGGTACAATTTCTGTCAGGGAATGTTTTGCCTATGTTCTCTTCTAGGAGTTTTATGGTATCATGTCTTGTGTTTAAGTCTTTAAGCCATTTTGAGTTTGTTTTTGTGTATGGTGAGAGGGTGTGTTCTAACTTCATTGATTTACATGTGACTGTCCAATTTTCCCAGCACCACTTGCTGAAGAGACTGCCTTTTCCCCATTGTATATTCTTGCCTCCTTTGTCGAAGATTAATTGACCATAGGTGTGTTTATTTCTGGGCTCTCTATTCTGTTCCATTGATCCATATATCTGTTTTTTTGTGCTGATACCACACTGTTTTGATTACTGTAGCTTTGTAACATTGTCTGAAGTCTGCCTCCTGCTTTGTTCCTTTTCCTCAGGATTGCTTTGGAAATTCTGGGTCTTTTATGTTGCCATATGAATTTTAGGATAATTTGTTTTAGTTCTGTGAAAAAGGTCGTAGGTAATTTGATAGGGCTTGCATTAAATCTGTAGATTGCTTTAGTAGTATGGCCATTTTAACAATATTAATTCTTCCAGTCCAAGAGGATGGGATATCTTTCCATTTCTCTGAATCATCTTCAGTTTCCTATATTAATGTTTTATAGTTCTCAGCATATAAATCTTTCAGCTCCTTGGTGAGGTTTATTCCTAAGTATTTTATTTTTTGTGCTGCAATTTTAAAAGATATTGGTTTTATTTACATTCCCTTTCTGATATTTCATTGTTGGTGGAAAGAAATGCAACTGATTTCTGTGTGTTAATCTTGTATCCTGCTACCATGCTGAATTCATTTATCAGTTCTAGTAGTTTTTGTGTGGTGTCTTTAGGGTTTTCTATATATAGTATCATATCATCTGCATATAATAATTTTACCTCTTCATTTCCAATTTGGATACCTTTTATTTCTTTTTCTTGTCCGATTGCTATGGCTTGGACTTCCAATGCTATGTTGAAGAGAAGTGGTGAGAGTGGGCATTCTTGTTTTGGTTCAGATTTTAGCAGGAAGGCTTTCAGCTTTTCACCATTGAGTATTATATTGGCTATGGGTTTGTGATAAATAGCTTCTATTATTTTGAGATATGTTCCCTCTGTGCCCACTTTGGTAAGAGTTTTTATCATGAATGGATGTTGAATTTTGTCAAATACTTTTTCTGTATCTATTGAGATGATCATTTGGGTTTTGTCCTTTCTTTTGCTTATGTGGTGTACCACATTGATTGATTTGTGTATGTTGAACCATCCTTGTGAACTTGGGATGAATCCCACTTGGTCGTGGTATATGATCCTTTTTATGTGTTGTTGGATTCAGTTTGCCAATATTTTGTTGAGAAGAGAGTTTCTATTTAACCTCACAACAAAACTAAGAGTCAAGCCTTAATTGATCTGTTGAACACAAGAGAAAAAGAGAGATTAAGTTACTTGCTGAAGGTCACACAGCTAGTACTTTGTGGAGCTGGATGAGGCTTTATTTTGATTACTTTTTGCATTTGCATCCATTTTTCTAAGAAGTTCTAACACTGGGATCTGGGCTGGGAGTGCTCAGCCTTCTTAGGACTGCCACACCTCATCAGTGCATACTTGATTTCATCACACCTTTTAAAACAATCACCTGGGAAGGAGCTGTGTGCCCTGTCCTTTAGACTTGAAAGCAAACACACATTTAATTGTGTTCAAGGAATTCTGTGACATTTCTTGAGCAATGGGTAGTACATTTGGATGTTGTCCAATCAGAACTGGGAACCTAGACCAGGGATATGTCATTCTTTAGTTCAGATTGTACCTGGCTTCTGGTTAGTGTAGAAAATGTGCCTCCAAAATCTTCTTAATAAGAAGGAAATGCTTTAATTAAATATGTGTTCTAACATTGTGTACTGAGCCCAATATTAAGGCCATGGACTATCTCCTGAGCTTTAAATAAAGAGTGGCAAATTTTCTAGAGATGATTTTAAGGAGAAAAAAGTAGCATCAAAACCAGATGTTGCTTTTTGACACCATCCAACCACCAGCATCTTCCACGCAACAAAACTTGGCAGAAGAGTGACCCCTTTCTCCCACTAGATCACAATTTTCAAGAGATGCCATGTGCTGAAAACAAAATTTCAAAAGGGAAACCTGTTTTCCTGAAGGTCTACATCTGACATTATTCAAGCTCATGCTAGATCAAAATGATACACCCTAGGAAAAGGCACGCAATTATACCTGTTATATATCCCTGCCTTTGGAAATGCTAGAAGTTGAAGTCTTTACATGAGGAACTCAGAACCAAGGTCAGGATTAGGGAAAGGCAAGTGAGGCACTCACTTCTGGCAGCAAAATTCACATGGGTACCAAAAAACTTATTAATCAAGTAAAATAGTATTTTAATGCAAAAATTTAAAAATAAAACTAAATATGAAATAAATTCATGGTGAAAAAGTAACAAAATTTTAAGTGAAGACTGGCTGTTGTTGCTTGTGTTACTAGCCTGTATTGTTGTGTGACGGGAACAGCCATGTCGAGTCAGCCCCTAGGTTCCTGGCTCCAGCGTCCTCAGATTGCCCACCAGGAAGGTTTATAAGGTTTGACAATGTGTGCAAAAAGATTGGGCAATGCAAGGCTTTATGTACTGTCATGACTTTTGATCACAGAGCTTTTATTAATTTTTCTCACTTGGTTCAAAATATTCTGGAGGATATTTTGATGAGTGTATATAGGAGTGCATATTTCTCCATTGCCTCAGGCTCCAGTATGGCTCCAGAGGGCACTGCTTAGGACCTCTGGGAAGCCTGCTCTTCATTCTAGATGACGCTTTGCTGAAGGAGTTCCAAGCTCTTGGGAGTTCTAACAGTGTTGGTTCCTTCTCTGAGAACATTTGACTAAACACGTGCCACAAATGCTCTTAGCCTTTTTCATTTACACCAGACCAAGTCTTTGCTTAGTTTGTCTAGAGATGCATTAATACCATCTAAACTAGGCTGGAAGTCCCTTGATACCCATCTCCCCAACCCTTCCCTTCACAGATGAGGTCCCTCTTTTTTCTCTCCCTTTTCAATGCTTATTATAATTTTACCTGTGTGTGTTTATTTCACACCTGTCTCCCCTGCTAGACTGAGGCATTATGAGGGCAGGGAGCATGTCTGGATGACATCACTGTGCGCCCAGGACCTAGCAGAGACTGTATAATGTAGGGAGTACATACAGACTTTTTAATAGCACAATGAATTTGTAAGTGACATGGTCCAATTCTAAGTGAAACTTCAGAGGCTTAATAAATATTTTCGGTATTGACGCTACAAGATTTTTTTTTTAAATCACGAATGCCTTCAAATGTCAGTGAATTAATTCTCTTTCTTTTTCTCTTTTCTGAGTTAGATCCTGATTAAGCAATATTTCTCCTACCTGACAACCACTTATACTTTAAGTGACGCTTTGCAGTATCTGAAAAGGTAACAATGCAAAGGCAGTTTGGCTTAGTGGGAAGAGCGTTGGATTGGAAGTTGGGAGGCCTGGGTAGGAAGGGTGACTCTAACAGAGAATGAGATGCTTTTGGTAGGGTGGGCTGGGTTTCCCCCTACAGTCAAGTAGGCCTCGTTCTCATTCTCTTAGAGGTTGCTGGCCATTAGCAAGTCCCTGATGTCCAAAGACCCTTTGTTTTCTTTAGGTCTGCCCTGCCCACCAGCTAATTCTGACCACAAGGCTTCTTCACACCAGAGCCCATCCATGACCCCATTTTGCAGCCAGTGAAGCTTCCATATCCAAGTTCATTGTCTTCTCTGAGTGTCTTCTCTTTGGAGCTTCTGGATAGTGTCAGGGGAACCTGGGAGCCACATCCTTGAGGAGGCCAGTGGGTCAAAGTATTTAGCCAACTGAAGTTATGCTTTTGCACCAGATCAGGCAAGGAGTCCCTGTCTTCTAGGGCTGTCTTATCAGGCCAGGAGAGGCAGGATGGTGAGGGGGAAAGAGCCCTGGCTTTGGAGTCAGACAGACTGGGCTCTAGTCCCAGGATGACACTCATCACCCAGGTAGTCTCAGTTTGACACTGAGAAAGTAGAAAGAGAATAATATAAATACTCTACCAGCCAGAACTCTTGGTTGCACATGACAGACACCTAACTCAAAGTAACTTAAATGGGTATAAATAACTTAAACGGCATAAATGGGAATTAACCAGAGGGGCTTGTCTGGTTTATCTCCTGTAAGCCCAGCAAGGGTGGGATATAGCTGGAGTTTGGTGACAGTTGGAACCAGGATCTGCAATATTGTTAGGGCACCTCTTTCTGTCTCTGTTTTCTGCTTGTTTCTATGTGCAAAGATTTTAGTTCCTAAGGGGGGCTGCTTCTAGTGGAGGGAAAACATGGCCTCGTATTTCACAGTTTCTGCACTAGAGAGAGATTGCTTCTCTTCAAATGACTCCATTTGAAAAATCCTGAGAAGGATCTGATTGGCTTGACTTGGATCCCATGCTGACCCATGGACCAATCAACTTCAGGCAAGCATGGGGTGGGTTACCGTGATTGACAGCCTGCAGCAGAAGCACGTGTTGGAGTTGGCGGAGGGGCATTCCTCAAAAGAAGGGAGGTTGCTTTTTTCAGAATATGGAGAAGTGCCAGGAAGCTAAACAACAGATGTCCACCACACATATTTACCTTTTAGGCTTGTTTGTGAGGACTAGAAATAATATATGCAAAGCACTAGTGGTGCTGATGATGGGAAAAAGTAGTATCTTTCTATCTCTGGATACCCAGGCTCTACTTATGGTACCAAAATACCTCATAGATAGAAGCACACTCTTTTCTTTGTTATTCTCTTGACCCTGGGACAATCATCATAATAGACTCCTGTGAAGCCCCTTGGTCACAGTTGAAGAAAATAAGACCTAAGAAGAATATGTGATTTGCTCAAGTATGTGAAGCTGGTTAGTGGAATGGTGAGGCCTAGACCCAGCCTTTAAGGCTCCCAATCTCCTTTTATATATCATGTGGTGATTAAGTGCCGGTTTTAAAGCTGGGCTGCCTGGCTTAAAGCTCAGCCCCTTTTACTGTGTGACCCCAGGCAAGTTCCTAACCTCTCTGATTCTCAGAGAGTCCCTTTGCAGGGCTGTTTTGAGGATTAAATGAATTAACATGGGTATATTAGCTATTATGATGTTCCCATCCTCGGACATTTGCAGTTAAGCCTCCTGCCCTAGCACTTCTCCAAGTATGTCTGGGGACATGCCAGGCACTGCAATGGGGCCACAGTTTGGTTTCACTGGGCACTAGGGTTGGAGTGGGAGCAGCCACTCAAATCACTTAGGGCTCTGAGTGACAAATGAAGTCATCGCCAACTCTCTCGGTCCCAGAAATAGCATATTAAGCAGTTTTAAAAATAAATATATTCCCAACATAAAAGTTCTTAATGAGCTATTGATGCTGCCAGGCCGCTTCACTGATCTCACAGGGGATGTTCAGCAAACAGCCTAACCTCCCTGTGTCCTTTCCTCCTCTGAAAGAGAGCCACAGCCATGCCTGTGATTTCATGAAGAGCATAGGCGTTGGAGTCAGATAGGCCTGGGGTTGAATCCTGCCTCTGGCACTCGTTAGCTGTGTGACTTATACAAGGTGCTGGACCTTCTTTCATGTCTGAATTGAGAACAATATCAATATGCACCTTGTTGGGAGGAGTCTCCGAAGGGCAGGCATAGTGTTTAGTACAGAGGGTGCTCTTTAGATGGCGGCCATTGTTAGCATTAAGTATCACCTGCTGGGTATCTGTTTGAGAACGTGCAAAATCATTGAGCCAATCTGGAGCCTCGTTTTTATAAAATAAAGACATTTGCATGTATAGTTTCTCATAATCATGCTACTTCTTTTAAGAATGCAGAAGTCTCAACTAGATAGAGCCTTGGGTGAGAGTTTTTTACATGATTTTTAAAACGACAACAATAGTAAGAAAATATACTCACACACAGGAGAAGTGTCTTCTTTGGTTCTGTGAAAGGCTGCAGGGTTAATTTTTTTTTTTTTTTTTTGCGGTACGCGGGCCTCTCACTGTTGTGGCCTCTCCCATTGCGGAGCACAGGCTCCGGACGCGCAGGCTCAGCGGCCATGGCTCACGGGCCCAGCCGCTCCGCGGCATGTGGGATCTTCCCGGACCGGGGCACGAACCCGTGTCCCCTGCATCGGCAGGCGGACTCTCAACCACTGCGCCACCAGGGAAGCCCTGCAGGGTTAATTTTGACGACAGAAGCAAATAGGAACCTTCCCAGAGCAGCAAATGATTTTCACCCTTGGTTTCAGAGGAGGAGAACGACTCCCACGTTTATCTACCAGCATCATGCTGGGCACTTCTGTCAGCCTCGAAGCTGGAGGCGGACGGGCTCTGGGAAAGGCATAGTTTTTTAAAAATAGAATTTGCAACATTCTTTCAACTTTCCTTTGTATCCTCCACATCCCTCATCCCCCAGTCCTGCCTGGGGTCCCAGTGTGTTGGGACCATTTGTTGAAGGCTCAAGTCTTACAGTTTCAAGTAATCCCTGTTTGCAAAATCCTCTTGAACATTTTAGGAATTTCCTTTGTACTCTAGAGAAAAATACTCTCCCAGTAGTGGAAAGTGCTTTCGAGTGTAATAAATAATATCTTGATGAGATGTGCTTGTATTGGCCAGGAAAGGCTAGGTCAAGTGTGGTAGCAAACCACCCCCTGCTCTCTCAGTGGCATCACATATGAAGTTTATTTCTCACCCACCCAAATCTACTGCGGGTCTGTTGAATCTCTGGGGTAGCTTCTTTCCAAGTGGGAGCTCAGGGACCCAGTCAGCTTGCATCTGGTGACTCTACCATGGAGCTCCCAGGCCGCTGCAACAGAGGAAGAGACACTCCCTCTCAAATGTTGCCCATCACTTCTCTTCACAGCTCATTGACGAGAATCAGGTCTCACAGACACACCTAATTATACGGAGGCCTGGAGGTGTAGTTTTCCAAGGTACCCAGGAAAGAGAGAGAACTAAAAAATGAACAGCAGAAGACTCTGCTGCTATACTTTTCCAGTGCAGAGATCCTGGTTCCTGCATCAGGGCTCCCTGTGAGAAAAATTTGAAGGAGGCTTGAAAGTCTGAGTGGAAGGGAACAAGGAGAACCAGTAGTGAAATGGGAAAGTATTTTCTAAAGAATGCTGACTACCTTCCTGTCAGCAGTTCATGGTTCTTTAAAATAGCAGGAGAACTCAGAGAACCCAAAAAGCTTGAGAACGGAGACCAGTGGAGCAGCGTGCCGAAATGCAGTACCACCCCCAATACGGTCACTCGTTCACCTCCTTTTCATCTTTTCCCTCCATCCTAGTACCACACACACCACTGGGTATCACCTTCACAATTCTCTGTTATTATTATCAACTTAAATTTTTCCTTTCAATAACTCACTTTTCCCTTAAGTAAAAGGAACTTTATGTCTCTGCCTGAGTGGAAGTCCAATATTATTTACCATACATAGATGGTATCCAATAGGAACAAATACAATGTCAGCCAAACAGAGGGTTCTGAACCTGCAGTTTGCTCTCTAGTTAGAGAGAAACTAGCAAATATTGGAAAGATGAAAAAGACGAGTCAGCTCTAAACCTGAACTTCCTTTGTGGAATGGAATTGAAAGGATTATAAAGGAAGAGGCAAATAGCTCAGTAGTGGACTCCGTGTCAAAATGCCTGGGTTCTAATTCCAGGGCCACATCACCTACTAACTGTATGACCTTGGTGCCTCAGTTTTCTCATCTGTAGAACTGAGGATAGAACTCATAACAGTGTCTGGCACATACATAGTAAGGGTTATATGAGCATCAGCTATTTTTAGCATTATTTCTCACAATGTGATGTCTTATTTAATACTGCCCTGTCTACCTTCTGCAATCATCTCCCCCAACACATTAAATCATCTCTCCTTCCCTGGTAAGTTGCATTCCACTCTTGAGAAAACATGGATTTAATGGAGCCAACACAGGTTCTAGAAAGTGACATCCTTGAACCCCAAACCCTTGGGCTTACTGGTGATCCTATAGGCAGGTTACTAACGTCTTTAAATCTCAGTTTTCTTTTCTTTGTTTTTTATTTTGACTACGGTGGTTTTTATTATTTATTTATTTTAAAATATTTATTTATTTGGCTACGTCGGGTCTTGGTTGTGGCACGCAGGATCCTTCATTGCGGCGTGTGCAGGCTCTTTGTTGGGGCACGCAGGCTTAGTTGCCCCGCGGCATGTGGGATATTAGTTCCCCAACCAGGGATCGAACCCGCATCCCCTGCACTGGAAGGCGGATTCTTAACCACTGGACCACCAGGGAAGTCCCTAAATCTCACTTTTTCTAGGTGAGGATTAAAATACCTACCTCCCTGAGGATGCTGTATGATCACAGAGGTAAAACAAAGGGCATCCGTCCAAACTTTTGACTTGTAAAGGATGCTGAGTACATATTGGCTTACCTTAAAGCAGTAATTCATAGCCATCCCCGAGGGATCTGTGGAAATCTTCACTGAAATCTTCGTGTGTTGTCCACTATATTATATTAATTTAAAAGTATGCATACATATGTTAGAGCAGTGGCTTTCAGACTTTAGCACACATGAGAATCACGTGGAGTTAGAATAACCGTTCCATCTCAGATCACCCTGGGCTCTGCAGTTTTCACACTGGAAGTTCGTCTTCGACGGATGCTCCTCTGCCTGGGGCAAACTTGGATGCTTGGTTACTCTGCCTGGAGAATTGCTCAAACCCAGTCTTCTGGGCTCCCACCTCCAGAGATTCTGAGTCAGCAGGACTGGAGTGGGATGGAGCCTGATAATTTGCATTTCTAACAAAGCTGCAAGGTGCTGCTGTGAGTCTGAGGACTATTCTTTTAGTAGCACTAAGAGAACTTTCTCATATTAATACCCATGCTTGGTGTTCCATTTCTAAATGTTGAGAATTGCTCACCTTTCAAAACTTCACAGGCGTTCTCACAGCCCATTTTATAGACAAGAAAACTGAGGCTTAGCAGGGGTTTAGTAATTTGGTTGAAGTCACATAGCTAGGAAGTGACTCAAACCCCGGTCTGACACCAAAACAGGTTTTCTCAATCCTGTCTTCTTAAATCACAGATTTCCAGGCTCCCACTGCCTTAGTTTGGGATGAATTCTCTCCAGGGAGGCTCTCTAATGCCCCCCGCCACCCACCCACCCACCAAGATGTGCACTTCTGGCCGATATTACCATAGGTCTGCAGTAGACACAGCAAAGACTCAAGTGGGGACTTCTGCTATGCAAATTTTGCTTACATATACATAGCTTTTCCAGTGAAAAAACAGAAATTGTCACAATGTGATTTTTGTGTTGCAGATTGCCTTATTTCAACAGATTTTGCACCCATCAGATGTAGAAATCAGCTACATAATTGTTTACCAAAAAATATTTTTTAAAATCCTCTTTCATTACAATGTATTATTAGTTGCCTTGAGAGTCATTTTACTCTATGTTTCAGCACAGTCTACTTGATTTCTGCAGTTCCCAAAATGCAACATTGCTAAATGAATGTAGGAGTAAATCAAATCTAAAATTGTATTGAATTTTTTTGTAATGATCAATGCTATTATTTAGTAAACCTTGCTTTGGTCTTCAGTTTATATTGATTGCTCTCCTTTTTCATATTCCACAAAGGAGTCCTAGGTCAGCTTGCGTCTCTGTTTTCCTTATGACTCCTCTCTCTGCTCAGAGAACTGGCTAGTTTGATCTCAGCCCCCATCAATTGGTTGTGCTTTTGACTCCATGACCATCGGGCCTGTCACTTCTGGCTTCACATGTTTCCAGGGAATATTGTTCTTTGATCTCAAGAGATGCTAGAAGGACCTGGGAACAAAACCTGCCTCATGGGGTTGTTGTGAAGTGAGCTAGAGGATGTATCAAAAGTGCCCAACATATACCTGGCATGTGGTGAGTGCTCAACCATTTTCCCTTCAGAGAAGCTCTCCAACCTATTTCCCTTCCCATGCCCTCCCAATCCAGGGCTTGGCAGATGTGCTTCCCATGCCTGAAACCCAACCCCTCCTTTTAATCTTGGTTGTACTTTCTCAAGGTACCATGTACCTCTCCTTTGTAGCACCAATCACAGTGCATTATACATTTTTCTGTGATTATGTTATGGCTGCTGCCCCCTCTACCAGACTTTATGTGCTGGAGGCTCTGATGAGCCACTCAGATCCACCTTCAGGATTAAAGGCTATTGTTGCCTCCACTGATGGAAGTGTGACCCCCTTGGCCTTGCCTCAGCTGAAGAGAGCTGCTCCCCCAAGGCCACACCCCCTTTCAATGATCGATCTACATGGGGGTGTGAAGGCCTGGCCTCTCACTCACCTGGGAACAGCTCTGAAAGGTCATTCCTCTTTAGAACCCTGTGTAGGGCTGGCGCAGGCTTCCCTTGAGACTGTTTCATATATTGACTGCATTCTGGGCTCACTCCTGCTTACTTTCCTTCCCTCCATGGGTGTTAATCCTAAGAGCACTCTGTAATATGATGTATGCATTCTAATCTGTCTCAGAGTCAGCTTCCTGGGGAACACTGTATCCTCAATAAAGATATGGATTATATTGGTGTTTGCCACTTGTGTACATTCTCAGAGCCTATGAAAGTCCCTGGTACCAGCTGGATCTCAGTAAATGTTTGTGGAATGAGTGAAGGAATCATGGTAGTAGTATCATTGGTAATTTCTGTTTTATGTTCCAACCTCTCTCCTTTCTTCAAGGGGAAATATAAGTTTTACACAAGAATTTGTTGGATTTCCATCCAGGGATTGATTTTCTTTCTTTTCATTCCTCTCTCCTTGCATGTTCCCAGTCCCTTTTCCGCTCCCCCTCCCCTTTCTAAAATCCCTGCCTTAGAATCCCTGCCTAGCAATCACCCTTAGATGTGGCTGAGGAGGGAGGAAGAAGCCTTGGGAATGCAGCTGAGAGATGGTGATAGGAAACAGCTAAATTACTTCAGAGGCCAATTCAGAAATTCCAGCTTTCCTTTCTATCAGGAGCCTGTGTAGAGCCCTATGAAAAAGGGTAATGCCGAGAGGAAATCAATATCTGAAGGCCCTGCTAATTGCATGGCTGTCAGAAGGTATTTGCTCATTTTGAATGAGAAGAAAGGGCCTTTTAAAACAACAAAGCTCTTGTACAAATAGAAAAAAAAAAAAAGAAACGAGAACTCACATTTTGAGTCCACATGAAAAATGGCCTCTTTGTTACTAATTTCTCATCCTCATGTAAATCTTCGCAGTCAACACTTATTTTTGCAACCCAGTTTTTTGTTTTGTTTTGGCTTCTTTCACCCCCTCCTAGAAAAAATCCTGGATTCAAGTTAGAAGCCTGGGTTCAAGACCTAGCTAGACCGCTTTTGTAGCTGTGGAGCATCTCTGAGCCTCAGTCCCTCGTCTGTAATGTAGGCATTTGCTAATCAAGTCACTGAGTTGGGTTATTGAGAAGCTCAAATGAGACAGTGGATATAAATACGCTTTGAAAATTGCGACAGATTCTAAGGAGAGATTGTCATGGTCACTGTCATTGCTACTTAATCTTCAGTGAAACAGAGCTTGAAAGTTAAAGCTAGTACAAAAAAAAAAAAAAGGAATGCACTTCCAAGCCAAATATAAATTAAAAAAATTATTCCTCATCCTGCAGGATGTTTGGCAAAGGTCCCTGTTATCCCGCATGATTAAGAATTGACTGTCCTTGTAGTGGACTGAGAATGTCAGACTTCTATGGAAATCAGCCATTTTTTCAGTTATTCATTAATTCGTGACAGATTTGGGAAGCCACCTGTTCTCCAGACCACGTTTTAGTTTGATTGGGTAGATGTTGTTTTCACAGCTCAATTAGTACTCTTCCTTGTTTCTCTTTGGTCTAAGGCAGCCCTGGCATTCAGATGCATCTCTGCTTTTCTTCCAGACACGTGATGCTCTGAGGATTTTTGCCATTAGGAATAATCTCCTCTCAAGCCTGGGTGTGCAGGGAGCCATGATTTCCTTTGTGCAGAGCAATTTTCTGAGGAATATGGAACTTTCTCCTTTCCGCAGGAGGCAGACGCATAAGGCTCCTTGAGCAGCCAGCAGAAGGTCCCAGGTTTGCCCCTTGGATGCTGATGGATTGTTAAATCCTTGTCATAATATTTGGGGGCGGCAGAGATCTTGAGTTGTTTTATAATCAGGTGTGAGGTGTGGTCAGATTTTCAGCAGAGACTTACAGATCGCCTGTAAGCATTTTTAGACCAGGGATGGGCTTTTTAAAAGTCTTTGTCCCAGGTGCAGGCATTTTTCTGAAGAGCGAGCTTTACGTGGAGCAAGGTGAAGTGTGAATAAACAGACATACATAACACAAAAACTACAGAAGCAAGCGGTCAGATACTGGGCATGAAGTCCTTCCTCTATCATTATAATGGTATGATCACAGACTTCTTGAAGACAACTGGTCTTATGTCTCCCTGACCCCACACGATACTGGTAGATCCTTTGTAAAAATGAGAGATATTGTGTTACCCTCCTGCTTAAAATCCTTCAGTGGCTCTCCAGTGCCTCCATGATAAAAATCCACCTTCTTGGTTTGGTACTCCAGTTCCCTACCGTGAAGCCTGGCCTTACCTCTTGCCACTGCGCCATTTAAACTCCACAGCGGCAGCCTCTTGCAACAAACTGCAACGCTCCAAGACTGCCCCAACTTGCTGCATTGTGAATGCCTTTCTTAACTGGCTAAATTCTTCTCTTTCGCCTTCCAGACCCTATTCAGGGTCTCCTTAGAAACAACGTCCCTGATTATTCTCTCAGCTCCTGGCCCTCAACCCTATCTATCTCCTAGTGGGTTACGTGCCCGTCATCTGAGCCACCTTACCATCCTGCCACAGCCCTTGACCTTCTGAACTGTCAGTCAGCGGTTTGCTTGTCTGTGCCCACCTCAAGACTGTTGTCTTAGAGAACAGGGGCTGTTCCTTGCTCACGTTCATTCCCAGAGCCTAGTACAGTGCTTGAGATACAGGAAGTGCATAATAATTACTGGTTGAATTAATCAATGAATGGCTGGTTCCGACTGCATCCCTCTCTCTCCATTGGCACCAGCCTCTCTGGCTTGTTTCTTTACGGGGTCACTGGGCAGGGATCTTGCAGACAGCATGGGGAAGGCCTGCACTATGGTGGGGCTTGCCCCTTCCAAATGGCTTATCACATCGGTGGTTAAGTCTCTGCTGTGCCCCATTTTAATCGGATTAAGAAATTATTCTCTAAGAGGTAAAAACACTACGTAGCATGCCCATGAGAAATTAGGTGGAATCATAAAGTGTTAAAGTAGAAGGGATCTTAGAAGCTGTAGGGTCCATCCCTCTCTTTTTGCAGTTGAGAAACCAGTCCCAGAGGTGGAAAGATTTGTCAAGCTCTTGTGATTAATTAATGACTGGAGAGGATGCATGTGGCTGCTGCCGGCCTCAGTCCTTCTGGGGTACGAGCCCTTTCCACTCTCACTTCTAGCATTTTGGGTGGTGCTGACTTTACCCCCAAATCCACCATGAGCAAGTGAGCTGGGCCTCACCAACCAGAGCATCAGGACATGTGTTCCCAGGAGGCCAATCAAAGCTAACGAGACTTGATTTCAGGACCTTGGAATAGAGAAATTCATGTGCTCCCTTGGGGTTGCTGGGAGGATAGAACTGTTGGCGGAGAGCCAAGGAAAGTAGTGCCAAGATGTGGAGAGAGTGAGTCTGTCTTAATGACGTTGTTGGAGACCCTGATATAGCTGTATCTGATCACTGACCCCCGAAGGCACTCATTCAGTACTGGATTTTTTGTTTTTTGCTTAAGTTGAATTCTATCACTTTGAGCTAATTAACTATCCTAACTGATGTAATGTTAGAACTAGAACCAGGCCTCTTAACTCTCAAATGCAGAGCTCTTTCTACTAAACCATCATGGGCATTCATTGGATTAAGCAGATGCCACGCATTGTCACATAGCAGAAAGCAGAATTGGGAGAGAATGGGAGGCGGGAGGGCTATGTTATGATGGGTAGGGCTGTGCGTGTTTCCGGTGAGGGACTCTGGGGCCAGTGGGAGGCATGAGGTCACTGGAGTTAATGGGAGGGACCAGAATTGGAATGAGCAAAAGAGAGCATCAAAACCAAATCTTGCCTGCTTCCCTGTTTTGACCCTGGCAGTGTAATGAAGGACAGGGGGAGCAGGGGTCGGGGCCTACATGTGACTAGAGGCAGATTCAGCTGGACTTTTCATCTGGATGAATGAAAACACCTTTTGGTCTGGATGTGGGAAAGCTGCTGGAGTGCAGCCTGGGAAAGCAAGGACAAAAGTCAAGACATCACTATTTTACTCTTAACATCTCGTGACTCATCGAAGGTGTGGGAAAATATCACGCTGCATGACAGCCACTGCTCTGATAAACAGACATTCTAATACATAGCCAGCGCTACTGATGTGACCGTGCTGGACCGTGTCCATTGATGGGGATCCAGGCTAATGAGGTTGCTTCACGCCTTGGGGATAATTTGGGTTCTAGTCTCTGAGGTCAGATCTTCATCACAATGCCCAGGAAGCATGAACTGAAACTGAGGGCCCGTCCCTGGTGGGAATTCCATGCTGCTCACACACCATGATGGGAGTTTTAGAGGTCTGCTTCATCCCACTTACATAACTCTCATCACTGCATTCATGTAAAGTTCAAAAACAAGCAAAACTAAATTATGGTGTTAGAAATCAGGGTGATAGTTACACTGGGGGTGGGGTGGGGAGTGGCCTGGAGAAGGTGCCAGAGGGATTCCTGGAGTGTTAGGTTCTTAAACTGTGTGCTGGTTATGGAGACGTTCAGTTTGTGAAAATGTATTGAGTTATGTACTTGTGAGTGGTGTACTTTTCTGTGTGTGTGTGTTATGTGTTAACAAAATCATCACATGATGTTAAACGCTGTCATTGTAGGCGATCGTTTGGTGCTGTGGAGGTCTTAGAATCCAAATGAAATGGAGTCACTGAAATTATGTGATCATACTACTCTGTTATAAGGTGGGCATGCAGATGATCCAGGATATGTTCATCTAATTTTGAAATATATAATCATTAAAATGAAAATATAAATTAATAAAAAATATATCGTGTGCTCACCATCCTCCAGGATCTAGGACACGGGTTGGGAAAAACTAAAGTATTTTGATACCTCAGGATCACAGTGTAAATGGATCTCAAGTCCATTCACATCTCTCCACTGCCATTGCCAACACTCTAGTTCAAGCCACCAGCAACTCTGGCCCGGACCATAGCAATAGCCTCCCACTCTTTCCTGATGTACAATCCATTGCCCACACAGTAGAAGACTGTAGACTCAAAACATGGCTCAAATTACTCCCCAACCTGCAGCCCTTCAAAGACTTCCTAATATACTTAGTCTTTAAGTCCAGATCCCTTTCCACGGCCTACCACGCCCAGCACTGACTGGCCCCTCCTGCCTCTCTGACCATCCTCCCACCACTCACACCCCAGGTCACCAATTTCCAGCCCCACTGGCCTCTTTTTATTATTCCAACACCCCACGCTTGTCCTCACCTTAATGCTCTTACATATGCACTTCTGCCTGAAACAGGGGTCTCCCAGATCTTTGGATTGCTGGCTCCCCCTCAGCCTTTAGGTCTCTGTTTAAATGTCATCCCCCTCAAGTAGACTCTCCCAACCATTCTTTATCACATTACCTTATTTTCTTCTTAGTACCTGTGGCTATTTTGTAGGAGGCTATTAACGTAGGAGGCCAGGACTTGTCTGCCTTCTTCATCATGTATAGCAGAGTCCCAGTGAGCAGGAAGCGCAGAAGAGTTTAACTGGAGGGGACTGAACAAAGAGACCATGTACAGCGTGAAGGGAGCCCACAAGACATGGTGCGGGCCCCAGGGATTGTCATCCCCCGCCAGGTGTGAAGGGGCAGGTGGAGGGAGCTGGGTCCCACACGAGCTGGGAGCTGTGCTAGGGAAGGGGGGCTACCCACCACCCTCAAGACCAGACAGGGAGGAAGTGGAACATGGGGTAAATTGCCCAACTTCTTTCTCCTCCTGGCCTCAGATTTCCTGCCAGTGTTTCCAGCTGGAAGCTAGAGGGCAAGGGAGGCTGGGTGATGCGGTCCACGGTTGTCAGGCTCCTGGGGCACAGCACAGGGCAGGGATGAGTGTGGAGTGGAACTGGATGGGAGCAGACCGACAATAACCAGCCCAGTGCTGGTACAAGATGGGTGCTCAACCCGTGCCGAACGAATGAGGGAATGGATGACTAAGTGACTGACTGACTGAATGAATGAATGAACAAAGACAGCTGAAGAGAAAGAGATATCAAAAAATTAACACTTAACAAGTTAACGGGCCAGGCATCTTATACAAATGATCTTGTTTAATCTGCACGAAGATCCTATAAGATGCATTATTGTTGGAAAACCTATGACCTCAGAGTTAATTAACATAAGTCATTCAGGAGAAATCACAGAGCCAGGGTTCCAGCTCAGGGCCTAAGTTCTTTCCCCTACATCACATTAAACACAACTTGCATGATTCCATACCTGCATCAGTACAGACTCTGTTTCCCTTCCTGCCTGGAACGCCCTTTGGCTTCCTGAAATTCCGGTAAACCTCTGGTTCAGCTCCCACTTCTCGTCTTCACAGCCTGCCTGGATCACCACAGCCAGAGGTCATCTTTCTCTCCTCTATTATAGCAACTGTTACATATTGTTCATATTCCAATTACCACCTAATTTCTTTATTTTTTAATTTAATTTTTTAATATACAGCAGGTTCTTATTAGTCATCAATTTTATACACATCAGTGTACACACGTCAATCCCAATCGCCCAATTCAGCACAATACCATCCCCACCCCCACCGCCGCTTTCCCTGCTTGGTGTCCATACGTTCCTTCTCTACGTCTACCACCTAATTTCTTTACCATGTAATTGTTAGAAAGCATCTCACCTCCTTAATTATTTTGAAAGCTCTTGGAAACAGGAAATAATTTTTTTGTTTCTTGTCATTACTTTGTATCCACAGTACTTAGTAGGTAATCAGTAAATATTTGTTGGTTTGTCTATTTACGTGTAGTATATGGGTCATTTTCAGTGTTTTTTGTTGTTTAAGAAAAATTCATTTAAATGATGCATTTTGATATATGCTGTATAAACAACTTGTGTCCTTTTCTCATTTATTATTGGTTCATAAGTATTTTTCTATTGCACATCCTTTGTAAGCAATGCTTTTAATGGCGATCGCATAGTCAACCCTATGGTTGTACCAAAATATACTTTTTATTGCTGGACATTTGGGTGCATAGCTTTCCCACACTCCCCTCACCCCCACCCCCATCAATGTTGTTATGAACATTTTTGGAGTTGCATTTCTCTCAATGGAATCATTTCTCTAAGAGCCCATTTTTAGGGAATGTTTGGTTATGACTGATTAAGCACTATAGTTGTTAATTACACCAGAATAACATTGTCTCCTGTATATGCAGATGTGTGTGCCTTTGGAGCCAATCCATCATCCATCCATCCTTCCCCCCCATCCAGTCCACACGACCTAGGACTCCTCGTTGGGAGTGTGGCAGTCACCATGGGAGGTTGGTGGCCTCTTCTGAGGATACAACATTTCATTATGTTCAGAGCATCCCTGTTGTTTGGTGGCCAAGAAGCTGAGCACAAATGTCATCACGGCTGTTCCACCTTCCAGTCAAGTCCATATAGATTTCATTTATTATGATACCGATCACCTGCCTGGATATTACGGCAGCTTTTGAGGCACCGAACTGAAATGACAACTGTCATTAATATCTAAAATGCCAAGCTGTCCTCTTTAGCATCAGAAAAATCCCTAATTCTTTCTTTTCTTTTAAAATGTATTTATTTATTTTGGCCGAGCTGGGTCTTAGTTGCGGCACGTGGGATCTTTAGTTGCAGCACACGGGATCTTTAGTTGTGGCATGTGGACTCAGTTGTGGCACGTGGGATCTAGTTCCCTGACCAGGGATCGAACCTGGGCCCCCTGCATTGGGAGCACAGAGTCTTAGCCACTGGACCACCAGGGAAGTCCCCCAAATCCTTAATTCTATTCTTGAAATTGCTTCAAAGCATTGGAGGGGATGGGGGAAGGGAACTTACATGGACTGGGATCAATTACGGGCAGAAATTTGTACTGAATGTTTCACAAGCATAACGTATTGATAAGAGTAGTGAAATCTGGAGCCAGGTTACCTGGGTCCAGGCTCACCTTCCTGCTCTACTTCATCATGACTGTGTGACCAGAGCAAATTACTCAACTTCTCTTTTCCATACTTTCCTTATCTGTAAAGTGGAAGTAACAGTTACATCTCCCGTAAGGTTGTTGTAAGATCTGGTTACATATGAGTACTAGATTGGTAAAGCAAGCAGAATGGTACCTGGACCATATTAAGTGCTATGTGAGTGTTTGCTATTATTATTACTGATCTTTTTTTAAACATAGTTAATTCAGTTCTCACAACAACTGTCAGAGGTAGATCAGGGGTTGAAAATAGTGAGTCTATGGGCTGAGCTTGGCCTCCACGTGTATTTTGTTTGGCCTGCACATATTCCTTTAATCTGAGCCAACGTTTTAAAATCTGGAGTTTTATATAAAAATCTGGATTCCTAGCTCTTCCTGAAAAATCCTCATCTGGCAGCAACCAGCAGGAACTGAGTGCAGCCGACTTCTTTAGATGAGGAATGCCCCTCAGTAGTATGTCAAGATGAGGTGGGGATGATTTCAGTGTGACTGATAGAAAACCCAACTAATAGCTTCACGTAAGGGCGTATTACCTCAATTAAGGTAGGGGGGCTCCAGGGTTCATACAGTGGCACAAAAATGTTGTCAAGGACTGCTGCCCCCACCACTGGTGTTTTCCACCTTTCCCCCGACATCTTCAGTAAGTCAGCTGTGATGTCCCTCCTTTCTACCAATGCCTCCAAAAGGCACACATGTCACATGCAGACACATATCCAGAAGAGGAAAGCATGTCCTCCCATTGGTTTCTCTTTCTTGTAAAGGTAAAACTTAAAAAAAAAAAGGTCCCTAACTGACTTCCCCCTGAGCTCACAAGTGACCAAGACTGGCTCATATGCCAACATCCTAGCTGCAAGGGAGCCTAGGAAAGCATGTCTCACACTTCCTGCTGCTCTAAGTGGGAAGGTAGGATCTGCCTACAGAAGAGGCAAGGTTAGTGATTCAGCCACCAAGAATGCCAGGTATATCTCACTTAATAATTGCTCAAGTGCTTACACCTAGCTCCCTCTACTTAGCTACCTGTGGGCAACTGAATTTGTGATTCCAGTGTTTTCCCCATTTTACAGATGAACTGAAGTTCACAGAGAATACATGATTTACCCAAAGTGATACAACAGAAATGCTTAGAAGGATGCCAGCCACAGAGGAAGCATTCAGCAAATCATAGCTACTAATTGTCTTCTGGGAGGTTTGAGGCATAACTAATTTAGATAGATTTTTAAAAATCAATTTGAGTTTTTTAGAAAGGAGGCCCACATAAGTTCAAAGTGGCGTGATGACTTTGCTGTTTAGAGTTTGAAATTCAATTAGGATATTGACTCCTGCCTGGATAATCAACAGTACCAAGCAGTATTTATGGTGTCTCCAGGTGAGCATGTAAGATGACATGTAAGATGCTATACAGGGAGGGACTTCCCAGGTGGTCCAGTGTGTAAGACTGCGCTCCCAATGCAGGGGGCCCGGGTTCGATTCCTGGTCAGAGAACTAGATCCTACATGCACGCCACAACCAAGAGTCCACATGCCTCAACTAAGAAGCCTGCATGCTGCAACTAAAAGATCCCACATGCCACAACTAAAGATCCCACATGCCGTAATTAAGACCCGGAGCAGGGGACTTCCCTGGTGGTGCAGTGGCTAAGACTCTGGGCCCCCCATGCAGGGGGCCCGGGTTCAATCCCTGGTCAGGGAACTAGATCCCACATGCATGCCACAACTAAGGAGCCCACATGCCACAGCTAAGGAGCTGGCGAGCTGCAACTAAGGAGCCCACCTGCTGCAACTAAGACCCAGTGCAATCGAATAAAAAAAAAAAAGACCCGGAGCAGCCTAAATAAATAAGTAAATATATAAATATATAGAAAAAGAGCAAACGTCAATTCTCTAAAAAATAAACAAACAAAAAAAGATGCTATACAGGGATGTGGTCACCAGTGTCTAGGTACTCATCACCATACAACTCTGGAGGGTGTTGTTTTATAAAAGAACAGTGTAGAGCATGTGAATGTTGCAAGCATCAGAGATTGTTGGAGATTCTTGACAGGGCTCTCAAGCCATTCTATCAACAAGGGGCAGGGGGAAAGATTTAGTAGAAACGAAGTATGTAAAGTTGTTTTTGATTCCATATGAAAAATAGAACCTGAAACAGGTCCAGCAAGAGGTTTGTTGCCGAAAGGATCTCCTTGGCTTAGCAATCATAATGGCTGATGCTTCTTACAGTTCTTTTCATCTATACCTTATGAGCTGCCTTTAGAGCAAGCAGGTTGGAGCCCAACCCTTCACTAATCCCCTGAGGTAATCTTTTTAAGATTCTCAAGCGGAAGGTCCCACTTTTTCCCCCACCTCTGATGCTTCTTTCAGATCCCTTCACCAATCACGCTTGCTCTTACTGGCTATTTCCCATGCTAAATCATTCACCGACGATCTGGCCATCTCCTAGGGGAGCCAAATGGTTTTAAACATTTTCTGTGATTCATGTATGCTTACCAGTTCTCTATTTATTTATTTTTTGTTGATGTCTCACACACACACACACATGCAAAATCGGTTGCTAAAAAAGAGTATCAGTCACAGAAAAACCAAATCTCCACTTTTTAGTGCATCTTCACTTGTATTTTAGTTTTTGGTTTATACAACTGAAATAAAAGTTTGCTTATTTAATCTTTAACCAAGTCCGAAGTTTAGCCAAGAGTGTCAAATTCAGGATTCAGCCCTATGAAGCTTAAGGATTTCTTGATGAAAAATAATGCCGTATCATTACTATTTGGCCCACGGGTGATCAGTTGCTCTGCTGCCTTCAACTGCACTGGCACCAAACCCTGCATCTGAAATCACTCAGTGATGAGACTAACAGAGCCAGTGGTGCAATCTTATTTTATTATTTTTAAAAAGCCCTTAAAATATAGGGTGCTGAGTAACTAAGAGAAGAACGCCTGATGAAAGTGACAGTAGAAATGAGAGGGATGCAGAATAGACACCACCGTGGATACTTAACGTGGCTCTTAGACAGTTCTAAGGCTTGGCTCGTTCCAGCTTGAGATCATTGCTTAGGTCTTCCTAGGGAGTATTTAAACTAAAATGAGCCTCTTTTTGTTTATCCCACAGCTGCCATTTTGTCTTAACAATATACTCCTTGAAGGCTTCTAAAGGTAATGCTGATCTCTGTTGAATGCAGACATACCTTTGCAGACTAGCTAAGTCCTGTCATCCCTAGGCAACCACTCATCTATGCATAGCCTCTGTAGATTTGCCTCTTCTGGGCATTTCATGTAAATGGAATCATACAGTATCCAGTTCTACAGCTCTTTGTGTCTGGCTTCTTTCACTTAGAATATTTTCAGGATTCATCCATGTTATAGGATATATCAATACTTCATTCCTTTTTATTGCTGAATGATATTCCATTGTATGAGTATACTACATTTTATTTATCCATTCATCAGTTAATGGACATTTGAGTTGTCTCTACTTTTGGCTATATAAGATATATGAGTTGCAAATATTTTCTCTACTCTGTGTTGTCGTTCCACTTTCTTGATAGTGTCCTATGAAGCACAATAGCTGTGAATTCTGATGAAGTTCAATTTATTTTTACTTTTGTTGCTGTGCTTTGGTGTCAGATCTAAGAAATCATTGCTTAATCCAAGATCATGAAGATTTCCACGTACATTTTCTTCTAAAGGCTTTATAGTTTTAGCTCTTACATTTAAGAGGTTTTTGATCCATTTTCAGTTAATTTTTGTAAATCGTATGAGACAGAGGTCTTACTTTGTCCATGTAGATATCTAGTTGTCCCAGTACCATTTGTTGAAAAAATTATTCTTCTTCCATCCAATTGCTTGGGCACCCTTGCTGAAAATCAATTGACTATAAATGTGAGGATTTATTTCTGACTCTCAATTCTATTCTGTTGATCTATATGTCTGTCCTTGTGCCAATAGCACACTATCCTGCTTACTGTAGTTTTGTACTAAGTTTTATAGTTGGGAATTGTGAGTTATTCTTCTATTTCAAGATTGTTTTGGCTATTCTGGATCTCTTGAATTTTCATATGAATTTTAGGGTCGGCTTGTCAATTTCTACAAAGAAACCAGCTAGGGTTTTGAGAGGGATTACATTGAATCTGTGGACCTATTGAAAGAGTACCGCCATCATAACAACATTGTCTTTCCATCAGCGAACATGGAGTGTCTTTCCATTTGTTTAGGTCTTCTTTAGTTTCTTTCAGTAATATTTTGTAATTTTCAAGGTATATAATTTGCCCTTTTTTTCTTAAATTTATTCCTGAGTATTTTATTCCTTTTGATACTATTGTAAATGGAATGGTTTTCTTAATTTCATGTTCACATTGCTCATTGCAAGTGTATAGAAATTCAGTTCGTCTTACATACTGATTTTGTATCTTACAATCTTGCCAAACTCGTTTTTCAGCTCTAGTAGTATTTTTTTAGTGGTTTCCTTAGGATTTTCTATATACAAGTTCATGTCATCTGCAAATAGAGACAGTTTTACTTCTTTCCTATCTTAGTGCCTTTTATTTCTTTTCTTGCCTAACTGCCTAATCCACTGCAGTATGGTATTGAATACAAGTGGTAAAGGTGAACATCCTTGTCGTGTTCCTAGTCTTAGGGAGAAAGCATTCAGTCTTTCACCATTAAGTATGATGTTACCTGTGGGTTTTTCATATATCCCCTTTATCAGATTGAGAAAGTTTCTTTCTATTCCTAGTTTGTGGAGATTTCTTTTTTTTAATTTATTAAAGGGTGTTGGATTTTGTCAAATACTTTCCTGCATTTTTGCATCTATAATCATAAGGAATATTGATCTGTAGTTTTCTTTTGTTGTAATCTCTTTTTTAGAATCTCAAATTGCAACTTTATTTTTCAAATACTCAAGAACCTAGAAATCAACTTATTTATTAACTTCTAAGTTACTTGTGTTAGGAAGAGTTCTATATTACCACATTTATTCTGTACCTTCAATACTTCAAATCCAATAAAATGCTGTTTTAGTATTCCTGAAAGGAATTGTATTTGTGTCATGCTCGCACAGGAAAACAAATTGTATGATGGCATTTGAAGAATGGAAAAGCAAAATGACATTGTCACAACCATTTCTGCCTTCACTCTACATGCCTTTTCCTTTCATTAATAGAATCTATAATAATGGCAAGGAGAGACATAGGAAAGCTTATCATAGACACAGTAGCTTTTATAGAAATTTGGAATTTAGCAGATGTTTTATGTAAGTCAAAACATCCACCTATATAACAGAAGTATTTGCAGAGTTTTCTGGTTTTAGTTGCAGGGTCATATTGGCCTCATAGAATGAATTGGGAAGTTTTCCCTCTTTTTCTGTTTTTTTTGGGAAGAGTTTGTGAAGAATTGGTATTATTTCTTCTTTAAATATCTGTAGAATTCACCAGTGATGCAATCTGTGCCTGAGGTTTTTCTGTGGATAGTTTTTAAATTATTAATTGTTTTAAAACGTAGGTTTTATCAGGACTTCCCTGGCGGCACAGTGGTTAAGAATCCACCTGCCAATGCAGGGGACACAGGTTCGATCCCTGGTCTGGGAAGATCCCACATGCTGCGGAGCAACTAAGCCCATGCGCCACAACTACTGAGCCTGCGCTCTACAGCCCATGAGTCACAACTACTGAGCCCATGTGCCACAACTACTGAAGCCCACGCGCCTAGAGCCCGTGCTCTGCAACAAGAAAAGCCACCGCAATGAGAAGCCCATGCACCACAACAAAGAGTAGCCCCCGCTCATTGCAATTAGAGAAAGCCTGCACAGCAACAAAGACCCAACACAGCCAAAAATAAATAAGTAAATTAAAAAAAAATAGGTTTTATTACTATTCAGGTATGGTGAGGCCATTTGATCAGGAGATGATTGCCGTTGAAAAGATAGTTTGTTACTCATAGTTCTCAAGTTCCCACATACATGGGGGAAATAACAGGGTCAGTCAGGAGGCAAAAGGAACAAGGGGAAAACATTGGCATGAATCCTTTTGTTTTTCCCTTGGAAGCCAGTGCAAGCAGGTTTAGGGTTAGCTATTTTGAATAATTTCAGCATGTTCTGGGGCCTGGACCTGGGGTGATTAGGGCAGATAACATATGAGAGAAGAAAAAAGAGCAAGAATATATTTACAGAGTTTGTTATATTTTCCTTCTTGTTTACCTTTCCAGTCCTCTTCATTTGATCCTGTGGATTTGGTGTCGTTTCCTTACTCTAATATAGCTTTTCTCCCACCCACTTAGTGCTCTTATTGTTAAATACACTATGCTTCTATATGCTGAATGCCCATCAGTACAATTACATACATATTGTTGTATACAATTGCTTTTCAAATAGGAGAAGAAATATGCATTTATCCTTTCTTATCATTACTGACATAATTACCTCTCCTGGTGCTCTTTGTTTTTTGTGTGTGGAATCAAATTATTCTCTAGGGTCACTTGCTTTCAGCTTGAAGAACTCTCTCTAGTGTTTCTTGTAAGATGAGCCTATATGTTTTTTATTAAATCTTTGTTGTTTTTCACTTAATAATGTACCATGCCATTTCCCATTAACTCTTCTTCAAAAACACAGCTAATTACACCTACATGATGTTTCATGGCCAACATATATCTATTATCCTAAGGGGTTATTTTCAACTTTTCATTATTACAAATGATGCTATCATAAACATCTTTGTATATGCATCCTTTAGGAAACATTCTTTTTTTTAAAGTAGGTAATTAATCTGAGAATACAATTTTATCTAAAACCATTCAGACTCCCTTCAGAGGTGTTCTCCCTGCCCATCCCCATCTCCTTCTCAAATGTAATGATTCTTATAGTCTTGGTGTGTGTACATTTTCATGTACTTCCCTATGCATTGAGAGAGAGAAGAAAGGAAGGAGGGAAGGAGGGAGGGAGGGAGAGAGGGAGAGAGAAAAAGACAGAGAGAGAGAAAGGGGAAGAGAGAGAAAGAGAGATGCGTTTTGTTTGTTTTGGCACTGGTTTTAGATTAACATCAGTGGGATCATCCTGTGTGTCCTGATTTTCACCTTGTTTACTTTACTTAACAACAGGTCTAGGAGATCTTTCCATATCATAATTTGAACTCATTTTTTTTTTAACTGCTATGTAGAATTCCAGAGCCATTTAACAAACATTTATTGAGTCCCACTGTGTGTCAGAGTCTGGGGATTCAGAGACTATTTTCTCATGAAGTTTTACTGTCACAGTGTGGATGTGCTAAATTTAATATTCCCATTTTGATGAATGTGTAGGTTTTTTCCCAAATACAGATGATTAGAAGAGGAATTACTGAGTCAAAATATATGAAAATTTAAAAGTATTTTGACATGTAATATAAAATTACCTTCCAGGAAGGGAGACCAGTTTATATTCCCAAGGGGAATGCTAGCCTGCTAATTTGGTAGATGGAAAATTTAAGTTTAAATTTGCATTTTTATATTACTACTGAGATTGAATATTTTTCCATATTTATTAGCCAACTGTATTTTCTTTATGGATTGTTAAAAAGTTTTTTTTTGCCCAACTTTTAATAAGGTCTATTTTCATGTTTTATTATTTATTTGCATAAATATTTAATATATTGTGGATATTTTTCTTTTGTAGTTTTTGTTGCAAATGTTCTTTCCTATTTGTTTTTTGTATCTAATTTTTTAAATGACTCCTTGATGGACAGAAAGATTTTATCTTTTAAAGGTTTCATTTTAATGGCGTCAAAGTGTCCAGTTTTTCTCTTTTTGTCCCATTGTATTTATACTTACAGAGTCCTTCCATAAATCAAGATAAGATAGAAAACCATATATTTATTTAGCTATTGGTTTCATTTTTAACATCAAACTTTTTAATCTACCTGAAAAAATTACTACTTTAACTTTATTATTTTTTCCCCAAACTGTTCTCATACAAATTACTGAATGACTCCTATGCTCACTGTATCTGATGCCACAGAACTCTATCTCCATACAGCCACTTAAGACCCTTTTTTTGTTTACAGTTTTTACTTTCATCATTGATCCCACTCCTATTTTTATGTACCATAGACACCTACCTTAAAATGTGTTATATAAGTCCTCATATAATATATACATTCTTATAAAATAAGGGTTGCTTGTTGCACGTGCTTAGAATATATATGCAGTGTAAAATCCCACAGATCATTCTGTGTTTTACTGTATGTCTCACTACAGCTGTGTCTATTTTGTACATCTTTTCAAATAATCCATTGTTGGTTTATTCATGTCCTCTATTTTATTTCTGTCTCTACCTTTATTATTTCTTCCTTACATTTCACCAGGCTTATTTAATTTTTTTCCAATTCCACAAATTAAGAGTTCAGATTATTTTCTTTCAATTTTCTGTTTTCTAATAAATGTATCTAAAGCTATAAACTCTCTTTTTGGTACTACTTTAACTGTATTTCATAATTTCTTTCACGTAGCATTTCCAGTGTTTTTAATTCCAAGCATTTTTAATGCTCCTTACAGCTTCTTTAATCCAAGCGTGACTTTAGTAGAATATATTTTAGTTTTCAGACACAAAGAATAATTTTTAATATCCTTTTGTTATTGGTTTCTAATTTTGTTAGAACATTATTGGTAAGATGTTAACTGTACTTTGTTAAGATTGCCTTTGTGATTAATTTTTTTTTTTTTTTTTTTGCGCTACGCGGGCCTCTCACTGTTGTGGCCTCTCCCGTTGTGGAGCACAGGCTCCGGACGCGCAGGCTCAGCGGCCATGGCTCACGGGCCCAGCCACTGCGTGGCATGTAGAATCCTCCCGGACTGGGGCACTAACCCGTGTCCCCCGCATCGGCAGGCGGACTCTCAAGCACTGCACCACCAGGGTAGTCCTATGATTAATTTTTGTGGGTGTCCTATGTTGCTTGGAATGAATATGCATTACCTGCTTGTTCCATGTTTAAGTTTATTATTTGTTTTTTCAAATAAACCATACATTTGTGTGTGTGTGTATGAGTGTGTGTATGTGTTTTGTTTTTTTGTTTTTTGTTTTTTGATTTTAGTCTGCTCGACCTAAGAGTTTCTGCCAAGGACATTTGAAATATCCAGCAGCAATTATATCATCTTCTGTTTCTCCCCATAGTTCTGTCAGCTGTTATTTTATTTAGTGGGGAGATGATCACAGTCATTATATTTTATTGAACTTGATTCCTTTCTCTAATGCATGATGTCCCTTGTTATCCCTTGTGCTTTTTGGCCTTGAATTCCGTTTTGTCTGACAACAAATATTTCTAAGTAATTTTCTTTCCTTAATCTTGTAGCATCCTTCTATATTTATTTCTCTTCTTTTAAGAGTTTCTTCAAAAAGGTCTTGACAGGATAAACCTTCTGAGTCTTTTTTTCTTTTTTATTGCACACACTCACATGGAAAAGATAATTTAGCTGGTTATAAATTTCAACATAAGGCATCTCGGTTTTGTTTTTCCCTAATCCTCTTTGGCAGTCTCTAAGGGCTTTCAAGCTGAAAAAAATTTCCTTAATCTGGTAAATTCTGTCATCCCTTCAAACATTTCCTCCCCTTTGTTTTTTCTCCTTTTGGGATTCCTATTGAAATGGAAGATCTCCTAGCTCAGCAATTTTTTCTTTAGGTGTATTTCTTGAGTTATCAATCTCATTTATTGAGTTATTTTTATAAATCATGTTTCAACTATCACTTTTTTTGTAGCCAGGTTTTCCACTTGGTTCTTTATTCTATTAGTTCTGATATCATGTTACCACTATTGTCTCTTATTTGTTTGAAGATTTTTATGCTTATTTAGCAATAGTTATTTATCTACTCATTAATTCTGTTTCTTCTCTTTTTGTTGTCTTTCTTTTATAGCGATGCTCTTCTTTTCAGGTTTCTATTCCACTGGGAGCATCAGCTTCAGTGTATGGCAATATGTACTGGGGAGCTGTTAGGCCTTGGGTTATGGTGGGTCAGGTCCTGGGAGGGCGTGGGGCTCCACCCTCACCCTCCCACCCCTGTCCCACAGTATGGGCTTGAGCAACCTTTGTTGTCTCCTGCCCACCACCCATAGAGCAGGTCACCTGTCCCTTCAGGAACCTCCATTACTTCTGTCCTTCACTCGAGCTTTTTCCTAGAGTTTCTCTCACCTAGGGATGGGCAGGAGAGCAGGAGGGAGTACCTGGTGCTCATCCAGTCTACCTGTACCTGTTGTTTTCTCCTCACCCAGCCAGCTCCAGGGCCATCTGCCAATGTGTTACCCTGCCAACCTGGCACTACGGGGTGGGTGCCGCTGTTTTTCTGTTTCTCTAGAGACATCAGGCACACAATCCACCCAGGATATTGTGAGAGAGAAGGAACGCAACTCCTAAATAACCCCTGGCTGGGAGGCCAGGCCTCCTGGATTGTCCTGTCTCCCCGCACTGGCCCTGTCCTCCAGGAGTTTCTCACAGTGTTCCTGTGGGGTTTGCAAAGCAGCACACATCCCTCATGTTCTGGCCCATGGCTGCTCTGAACTCACCCGCTGCTGCTCACCAGTCCCAGCCCCTTCCTGTTCCTGGAGGCATCAGACACATTCCCTCCCAGGGTCCCTGTGCTGTTGACTTTTGCTACTCTGCCCGGAGGACTCTTCTACCTGCTGGAATCTGGTGGGAGGAATTCCTTACCTCCTTCAGGTCTCTGCTCAGTGAGGCCTTCTCTGAGCATGCCCCATGAACACAGGCCTGGTCTTTCCCCATCCTGCCAGGGCCCAACACCCTCCAGATAATACAAAGAGTCATTTTGTTAAGTTGTCCCTTCTGCCAATTCCACTGAGATTTTGATTAGGATGGGGGGGGGTCTTAGGTATTTTATTGGAATTGCATTAAATATGAATTTGGACAGAATTAGCCATTTTACAATAGTTTAGGCTCTTTAATTGAAAGAATGTGCTAAGTATGTTAGTTTCCCAGGCTGCTGTAACAAAGTATCACAGTGGGGTGGCTTAAAATAAGAGAAATTTATTCTTTTACAGTTCTGAGGCTAGAAGTCCAAAACCAAGGTGTTGCCAGGGCCATGCTCTCTCTGAAGGCTCTAGAGAAGTGTCCTTTTTTGCCTCTTTCTAGCTTCTTGTGGTTGCCTGTAATTCTTGGAGTTCCTTGGCTTGTAGCTGCATCATTCCAATCTATGCCTTTATAATCACATGGTCATCTTCCTTCTGTGTGTGTCTGTGTCCAAATTTCCTTCTTCTTATAAGGATACCAATCATTGGATTAGGACCCACCTAATCCAGCATGATTTCATTTTAGCAAAGACCCTATTTCCAAATAAGGCTATAGTCACAGGTTTTGGGGAGACATTATAGGGGGGCACTATTCAATACAGTACAGTAAGTCCCTCTCTTTTTATATCTTTGTGGCTGTTTGGGAAGGGGATAGATACCTAGTTTTTTAAACCATAATGTTTTTGAACTGGTAATTACTATGAAAGGAATGCATTTTGGATAGTGGAAGTAGAAGACCCCACCTGATTCCTACTAAGCTCTCCTGTTAGTAGACATGAGATTCCCATCAGTAGAATCAGAAAGAGATTGTTAATAAAGACAGGACCATTATTTCTACCCTGCAGAGGACTTGTTCTTTTGTCCTTTTGTGTTAGTAGGTAACTACGTATTTTTTGATCAGATAAATTCTTTTCTGACTTGGCACACAGAAGTGACTTTCTGGGCTGATGTAAATTAATTTTAGTGTGAGTTAATCAGAAGGTTCAGCAGTAGGTGGGGCAGACCCAGGCATATGGAACTGACACCTCAGGTGATGGAAGAGCAACAGTGGGAGGAGGGAAGAGGGATTCTGAGAGAAGGGGTTGTTTCCATCTCAGGTTCTGTAGCCATTCATTCAGCCTCCAGGCAGAGAGAGTAATTGGATACTGAGAGTAGTGATAAAAACACATGCTTGACTCTGACACTTAGCAGTTGACCTCTGGGTAAGCATCTTATTGTCATTGAGGCTTAGTGTTCTCATCTGGAAAATGGAGCCCTAATACCTCAGAATGTGGTTGTTAGAAGTTTACGAGATGATATAGAGAGAATTCCAAGTACAGTGTCTGGTCCATGACAGATGTTTAAAAAATATTAGTTCCTTCCCCCAAACACTCCTCAATCTTTTCCCTTTCCATTGAAACGTTAAAAACAATGGGTAAGAGAATGAATGCTGCAATTTTCAGGGAATGTGAATATCTTGATATTACATTTACAATTCTATTTCTCGATATATCCTAGTCATGTTTCTTTCAGTTATTGACAAGTCGGGAACACAATTGGCAATTAACTTGGTGCATGGGTATCTGAAATGCAAGGAAAACCAGTCAAGGGAAACATGCTTTACTCTTTCATTCTTGTTCTTCTGCATTTTAGCCCAAGCCTTTTACTTTCTCAAACTGTCTCATTTTGTCACGTATCCGGCTCCTAGAGCATAAGCAGGTGGTGGGTAGAGGTAGTCCCCTTTGTATAGAAACATTTATAGCGTCTATTCCCAGAGTTACATGGCACATTTTCACTTTGTTCCTTTTGTCCTTTCACTCGGCTTTCACACTTTTGGAAAACAGCTGCTGTTGTTAGCTCTTCTAAGTACCCTTGTGAACACTGGGAATCGTCCTATTGTCAAAATCTTTGCAGCTGGCTCGTGGCTAGTATTTCGTAATCCATTCTGAAAATTTTAATAGCCCTTAGTTTTTCGTGTCAGTTGTGTTTCCTGTCTTACAGATAATTGTGAGTCGTGGTCAAGGCTTGGTTGGCCCAACTCTTCCCTTTTTCACGTGACTTTAAGACATGCTGGGAATTCAGATTCCTAAGGCTGATAACTAATTCTTTTCTGTTTGGTGTTACAACTTTCCTCAAAGACATTATTATTTATTCCACTTCTACGCATTGATTCGTCCTTGACATCTGTGTGATTTATCCTTCTGATATGCGTGGCTGTTTTCTAAATTTTCTTCTTTTTTTTTTCTTTGTGAATGATTCTTAAAGAGCTTTGGACTTTTGAGTGGGTACCAGACTTTTCAATTTCGCGGACCAATGAGAAAGAAAACAAAAAAGTTGAGGACTGAAATCGTGTTGCCAACATTTTATTTTGCCAAGAGTATATATTTGAAAAAAACAACCCACCGCTTTCTACCATTGTCATTTCATAAAAGAACATTTTAACATCAAAGCAAGTAAGGAAGTAATCCTGCAATAAATGACAGTCTTTTAAATGGAATGCATTTAAAACAAAAACTTGCTACATTGTCCTTTTTCTCTTTTTGCCTGGATCCAGTGAAAGTCTCTACAAAGACATGTGAGAACTGCTACCTTCAGAGCCTGATCTATATCCTCTCACATGCTGGCTTGGAACGTTTTCTGTTACCTTCATTGTGTCAAAGTTGTTCCTACCTGGCATTTTCCCCTCACGCTCCAGCAGCATTCAAAGACCTCTCCCTCTGGCAGAGGCTTCAGTGCCACACTGGAGAGCCTTGATTGTCAATGCTGCGAGCCTAGACATCAAAGGAGCTGGTGGTAGAGAAAGCCCAGCAGAGGCGGCAGCTGTTAGCTCTGAGGACACGGAGAAGCTGTTTGCTGTCGTTCCAGAGCTATCTCATCATTTGTTGTGCACAAAGGTGGCTTTACAATTCTCAATCCTTGTTCTTCTCCCCCAGGCCAGGAGAACCCAATGTCTTTCATGGTGCCATGACTCAAGCTCTTTGCCATTTGTCTTCCTTTCCTTCAGGGCTTTCAATAGTTTTTTTGTGTCATAGACTGTTTCAATGTCAAATACAAAATGCAGGCCTCCATAGAGCAAGGATCCCTACCCTTTTGGCTTTGATTAGATTTTCTTTCTGAATTCCAAATAACAGCCTCTGCAAA
The DNA here is from genome assembly GCF_008692025.1 of Phocoena sinus. Lineage (NCBI taxonomy): Eukaryota > Metazoa > Chordata > Mammalia > Artiodactyla > Phocoenidae > Phocoena > Phocoena sinus. Next base: position 27,178,708 of record NC_045772.1, on the reverse strand, counting down.
ATTGGGAAGAAGAAGTGTCAGGTGTGGCTGGAGTTTCCTCTCCGCATTCTCCATGTCAGTTCCATCCACCTTTCCTCCTGAGAGCTGGTGACTTTGTGCTGTCATTTGCTCTTCCTCCAGAGGACAAGTAATCTGATCAAACCATTCATAGTAAGGAGCTAGAAGCATAATTTCCCCCCTGCCGGATGTTCTTACACACTGTGAAGTAGAAAGAGAGCTCACCTTTGGAGTCTGAAGGAGTTAATTCCAGCCCTGGCTGTAGTTGTTGCTATGGGACTTGGGCAATTGATATAGTTTCTCTGAGATTCTGTTTCTTCATCAACAAAATGAGAATGATAATCATATCTATCTCACAGGCTTGATGTCAAAATTAAACGCCATTGCGAGTAGTCAAAATACTTTATAATCTGAAAAGTGTTTTGATCATTTGTTAGTCTTTTCCTTGGGTTGTAAACAGTAGAAACCTACTTGAGCTAGCTTGAGTAAGGATACTGGGTTTGACCAAGTCTCATATAAGGCAAGATTGAGGGCCTGTGGGAAATCAAGAGGTTCTCTTCCTCTTGGAGATCCTTGTAGTGTTCAACAGTATCTTCTGCTCTCCTTCATAGACGCCCAGTTAAGTTGAATTTCCTAGCCCTCCTTACTTCTAGGTGGAGCTATGTGACTGTGGGAAGAAGTGATATAGGCCTCTTCTAGGCCTGGTTACAAAATGTCCTATGTGATTTTCTATGTTCCCTCCCTTCAATATTGGGATGGGGTAGAATGATGCCCAGGGGATCTTGAAACCACAAGACTGTGGAGACATGAGATGAGATGAGAACATCCTGGGTCCCTGAGTCACCGCTTGGAGAGAGCTGCACGGGAGAGCCACCCAACCAAAAACATTAGTGTTGGACTTTGTGTGAACAAGAAATAAACTTGTATTGTGTGCAGTCACTGAGATTTGGGATGATTTCTTACAGGAGTTAGTCTACCCTAATACACCGTATCTTGAGTCTGCTTCCCCCTACCCCCCAGCATCATTTATTTCCCTTGCTGCACACCAGCTTTCTCTGCCTTCTTATTCGTCACAGTGGAAAATGGCGACCAGCAAAAGCAACCAAGTTGACCCCTCTTCTGTTCAAGAGAAAGGCTTGATCGCAACTAAGACACATTTCATATTTCAAATTCCTTTGAGAGAACTGAGTTAAGTCCAGCTGGTTTTGGATGCTGAACCCTGAACCAACCCATATGTGCTGTGAGGTTAAGGAGGAGGGGCAGTTTCCAGAAAGGCAGTGCTGGGCAGCCAGCTCCAAACATACTTACCACAGTGCTCTATACTTGTGATAACATTTTATAAAAGGAACATGGGAGGAGTGGAGACATACTTTTCTTCTTACATACCCCCCAAAAGAACGAGTCTCTAAGGAAGGCTTGGCTTTTCAGTCATCAGGTAATGGTTTACTTCTTGGGGCAGGATAGACTTTCCCAATTTCCCTCAAACAATATTGGTTTAATGTAACAATATTGCCCATCCAGTGTCATGAGGCACTGGGTTAGGGGCTGCATGTTCTGCACCACACCAGGCACGATGGCCACGCTAATATCTGCAGTAGGTAAGGGGCAGGAATCACTGTCGGATACGTTGGTACTTCAAGTGGGATGCAGCAAAGCCCATAAAGTGACCTTGGGATGGTGTCGTAAGAGATGGCAGACAAAAATAGGAGTTTGATTCCTTCCAAAGCACGGAATGAATATCACAAAACAAAAAAGTAGCTCACAGAAATGTCTGCTTTTCCGTGTAAACAACTCGCCATATCAATGTCACCTCCCACCACCTAAAAGGCAGAAGTCAAGTTTCTGAGGTGGCGCACAAGGCCCTTGGTGACTGGCTCTTTCCAGCCTGACCTCCCAGTGGGTCCTCACACACTCCGTCCACTAGCCTCTAACCAGACTGAACCAGGAGCATTTCCCTGAGAGGATCATGTGCTCTAAAGCCTCAGTTTTCAGTGTATGCTTTCCCCTCTGCCTGAACTATCCCTTTACCCTTACCTACAAAAATCCTGCCTGATGTCAGGACTCAGCTCCAGCACACCTTCCAGGACTAGCACACCTTCCAGGACTAATTTTTTTTTAATTATCACTGTAGGGGCTTCCCTGGTGGGGCAGTGGTTGAGAGTCCGCCTGCCGATGCAGGGGACACGGGTTCGTGCCCCGGTCCGGGAAGATCCCACATGCCGCGGAGCCGCTGGGCCCGTGAGCCATGGCCGCTGAGCCTGCGCGTCCGGAGCCTGTGCTCCGCAATGGGAGAGGCCACAACAGTGAGAGGCCCGCGTACCGCAAAAGAAAAATGAATTATCACTGTAGCATAAAATTTCCTACCTTAAGCATTTTAAAGCATTGGTCCCCAACCTTTCTGGCACCAGGGACTGGTTTCATGGAAGACGATTTTTCCATGGATTGGGGGTAGGGAGTGGGAGGGTTGGGGGTGGGGGATGGTTCAGGCGGTAATGTTAGTGATGGGGAGCGATGGGGAGTGGCAGATGAAGCTTCGCTCACTCGACCGCCTCTCACCTCCTGCTGTGCCATCCTGTTCCTAACAGGCTGTGGACTGGTACTGGTCTGCGGCCTGAGGGTTGGGGACACCTGTTTTAAAGTATACAGTACAGTAGTGTTAATTATAAGCACATTGTGCAACAGATCTCTAGAACTTTTTCATCTTGCAAGACTAAAACTATGTACCCATTGAACCAACAGCTCCCCATTTCCCCTTCCTCAGCAGCCCTTGGTAATGACAGTCAACTTTCTGTTTCTATGCATTTGACTACTTTAGTACATCAGGTAAGTACAGTATTCTGTTCTGTGGTTGGCTTATGTCACTTAGCATAATGTCTTCAAAGTTTACCTATGTTGTAGTGTGTGACAGGATTTCCATCTTTTTTAAGGCTGAATAATATGGCATTGTATGCAAATATCACTTTTTTTTTTTTGCGGTACGCGGGCCTCTCACCGCCGTGGCCTCTCCCGCCGCGGAGCACAGGCTCCGGACGCGCAGGCCCAGCGGCCATGGCTCACGGGCCCAGCCGCTCCGCGGCACGTGGGATCCTCCCGGACCGGGGCACGAACCCGCGTCCCCTGCATCGGCAGGCGGACCCCCAACCACTGTGCCACCAGGGAAGCCCCACATTTTGTTAATCCATCCGTCTGCCATTGACATTTGGGTTGCTTCCACCTCTTGGCTATTTCGAATAGTGTTGCAATGAACATGGATGTGGACATATCTTTTCGAGATCCTGTTTTCACTTCTTTTGGATATATACCCAGAAGTGGCATTGCTGGTGATATGGTAGTTCTATTTTTAATTTTTTGAGGAACCTCCATGCTGTTTTCCATAGCGGCTGAACTATTTTACATTCCCACCAACAGTGCCCAATGATTCCAATTTCTCCACATTCTCACCAGCACTTGTATTTTCTGTGTTTTTGAGAGTTGCCATCCCATGAATGTGAGGTGGTATCTCATTGTGGTTTTGATTTGCATTTTTCTCATGGTTAGTGACCTTGAGCATCTTTTCATATGCCTGTTGGACATTTGTACATCTTCTATGGAGAAATGTCTGTTCAAGTCCTTTGCCAATTTTTTCTTTTTATTCTGATTTTAATTTTTTAAAAATAATTTTTATACAATTTTAAAGATTATACTCCATTAACACATTAATATTTGCTATATACCCCTGTTGTACAATACATCCTTGTAGCCTATCTTACACCCAGTAGTTTGTACCCCCGCCCTTATATTGACCCCCTCCCCTCCCCACTGGTAAACACTAGTTTGTTCTCTATATCTGTGAGTCTGCTTCTTTTTTGTTATATTCACTAGTTTGTTGTATTTTTTAGATTCTATATATGTGATATCATACACTGTTTGTCTTCTCTATCTGATTTATTTCACTTAGCATAATGCCCTCCAAGTCCATCCATGTTGCTGCAAATGGCGAAATGTCATTCTTTTTTGTGGCTGAGTAGTATTCCACTGTGTGTGTGTGTATACATATACACATATATGTATGTGTATATATTGTATTCCATTGTGTATATATATATATATATATATATCTCACATCTTCTTTATCCATTCATCTGTAGATGGACACTTCCATATCTTACCAATTGTAAATCATGCTGCCATGAACATTGGGTTGCATGTATCTTTTCGAATTGGACATTTGTATATCTTCTTAGGAGATTTGTCTGTTCAAGTGCTTTGCCCATTTAAAAAGAAAACTGGGCTATTTTTTATTTTGTTACTGACTTTCAGGGGTTCTTTGTATATTCTGGATATTAACCGTCTATCAGATATATGGTGTGCAGGTGTTTTCTCCCATTCCGTAGGTTGCCTTTTCACTCTGTTGATTGTTTCTCGTGCTGCGTAGAGGTCTTTAAATCTGAGGTAGTCTCATTTGTCCATTTTTGCTTTTGTTGCTTGTGCTTTTGGTGTCAGATGAGGCAGATCTTGAGGTGATTATAACACAGTGACTCGAATTAAAATCAAGCTTTCCAGAAGTTAGCGCTCACAGAAAACAATGTTGGGGAAATGGGCTCTGTGCTCCAATTTGAGATGGCAGTTTTATTTCCTTACTGGGGTCTCCCTTTTCTTCCATCCTTACCTTCAGGGCCTGCTACCACCTGTTAATCAAGACTTTCATGGCTTGAGTTTCCATTAAATTGGGTCTTGAGGACAGAAATTTAGTTTAGGGACGAGTTAAGAAACCTGCCTGAACCATGATGAGCCACCTGCAGAGCTGGACTTGAACTTAATCTGGCTACATTGCCCCTGCTCTGAACTACCTCATGCACCACCCTTCAGTCACTGAAGACCCAAGTAAGAAGAGGGGCCTTGGGATGCTTATCATGGCTAACAGTTATTGAAGGCTTCCTACATATCAGGCACAGCTCCTTAAATCCTCACCACAACCCTATTCAATTATTAGCCCATTTTACAGATGAAGAAACTGAGGCACCAAGGAATTAATTTACTTGCCCAAAGCCACATGGTTTTTAAGTGGTGAGGAGGGATTTCAATCTAGGCAGTCTCCAGAGTCTGGTCTCTTAACCATTATCTTCCCCTGGGTGAAGGCAGGTGACTCACCCACATTTCTGAAATGATTCTGAAGCCTTATTTGTCTGGGAGTGAGGGCCACCTGTGTTAAGAGCCACCTCTACAAAGTGATCAGTCAATCCTGGGCTCCTGGGAACACAGAGAACAGGCTGTGTTGAGATTTGAGCTCCAGACAGTCCCTGGCTTTGCTGCAGGAACTGTCCAGGCAACTACCCAGTTGCTTGATGACAATTTCTTTTAGGCATATCATATGTTCAAGCCAGAAAGTAGGGCTGGCTACATGATTTACAGGGCTCAGGGCAAAATAAAAATGCAGGTCCCTTTGTTCAAAAAGCCAGAAAAGAAGTGCCAGTAAATTTGTTAAAATATAAAGCCTTTTCCTTCTTTCACAATCTCTCTCAACATGTCATGATATTTTTGGTGAAGTAAAGAAAATTTTAAGTTATTAGCATAAATCTTACCATTCATCTTTACATCATGCAATGCCAGTTTTAAATGCAAATAGCAGAGCATTTAATTCATGTGTGGAATCACAGAAATCACACAACTTATATTTCGTATCTCCTACATGCATATGTGTTCTGTTCTTATCATAACCGTGGAAATGCTGCACAAAACTAAACTAACTCAATTGTTTTTATTTCACTTCTTAATATGCACACTTTCTATCAACACTCTATGGAAGCTGGCAACTTTCGTAATATTGTATTTGCTTTGAGTCTCACTACATTTCCTCACATCGTGGGTCTGGAATTTTGTGTGAGGGGGACAGCAAGGAACTATGGGCATGCACACTGTGCATGTCTTATCTGTTCATATGCACACTCTATTGTCCCATTCGATTTCACTTATAAAACACAAGTTCCGGGACTTCCCTGGTGGCGCAGTGGTTAAGAATCCGCCTGCCAATGCAGGGGACATGGGTTCGATCTCTGGTCAGGGAGGATCCCACATGCTGCAGAGCAACTGAACCAGTGTGCCACAACTACTGAGTCTGTGGTATGGAGCCCGCGAGCCATAACTACTGAAGCCCATGTGCTTAGAGCCTGTGCCCCGCAACAAGAGGAGCCACCACAATGAGAAGGCTGCGCACTGCAGCAAAGAGTAGCCCCCGCTCACCGCAACTAGAGAAAGCCTGTGCGCAGCAACGAAGACCCAACACAGACAAAAATAAATAAATAAATTAAAAAAAAAAACAAAAAAAAACAAAAAAAAAAACACAAGTTCCAAGGTGAAGTACTATGAATTTCAAGACAGTGACATTAGAGCATTAAACTAAGCGTGGGGTCCTTCTGATCAGAGCATGAGGTGGTGTGTGACTATACATGTCTCATGCTCAGGAAGACCACCTTGCTAGAAGGGACTTCAGGGCTTCACTGAAGCTCACCCATTTGCTTCAGTGGGAATACATAGGCCAGAGCAAGGTTACTTCTGGCACCTCCTACATCAACGAGAATTAGGTCCATCTTGAGCCTCTAATGGAAACGCATGACATTCCTAATTATCCAACTCTAAAATTCAGAGCTGGAAAGGGCAGCTCTTAGCTCTTTGTCTCTCTTTTTCTAATGAAGCCTGTGTTTTTAAATACAGGAAAACAGAATACTGTAACGAACTTCAATTAATTTCAGAACAAATCATTGTTAATATTTTGTTTTTTCGAAGCCTTTTAAAAAAATTTTTTATTTAAAGAACTGGGACATTTTAGGTAAGAATGAAGTACTCTTTATCCTCCACCCCCAATCAAATTCCACACTCTCTTTAGCGGCAGCCATTACTGTGAATTTGGTTTATATCCTTCCAAGCCATTTAAAAATATTTTTACTTATATATAGTAACCATAAACAAGACAGATTTTTCTGTATATGTGTTTGGTTATTTCCTTAAGATTTATACAGTGGTATCTTATAATACATATTATTCTGCAACTTGCTTTTATCCTCATGCAGCGTTGTATTTTTGAGATCTATGTTAATATATAGTACTAGTTTACTCCTGTTAAATGCTATAATGCATTTTATGAAAGTGCCGCGTTTTAGTTATTTACTACCCTGGTGGATGGTATAGTTGTTTCCAGAAGTTCACTGTTGTAAACAATTCTGCAATGAACATGTTTTTTGCACATGTGAGAGAGATTCTCTAGGATGGGATGTGCCATGTGCCAAAGTGCTCTCCAGAGAGGTTGTACTAACGTACTCTCACATTGGCAGTGTATGAGAGTTTGCACTTCACTGCATCCTGGACAGTGCTGAAGAGTGTTAGAGTTTTTTCATTCTTTTCCCCACATTTTATGGACTCTAAAAACCTCAGGACTTGGGCAGAAACAGTTCTAGAGCCTAGGATTCCTCATTCCCAACGCAGGGCTTAGGAATCAGTTTAAATATTCACCGTTTATGCTCTTTTTCCTCTACTTTGAAGAACACTTTCAGAGACATTTTAAGTTAATTGACAAAGTTCTGGGCCTGGAGTTTGGCTTTTGCCCTGACACTCCCCCTCAACCCAAGTCTGGTGGTGAGGGGATGCAGCCAGTCTATCCTCCATTTCAAAAGCCTCCTGAAAACACGACTGCTTGTCCTGCTGTGTTTTTCTGAGTGTGTGTGGTGAATGGGGGAAAAGTGTCAGGGGAGAAATTATATACTGTTATTTGAAGAGTCTGGGGCACTTTAAGACAGGGCTGGAGATAAAATTCAAGGAACAGTTGAATTTTAAAAGTTTCATCAGAATAGGCTCAAGCGTTATTAATGCAATTGAGGAGAAAGGTTGTTTGGATAGAGGCGCTGAACGATTCAAATCTGGAAGGTTGATGTGACTTTGCTAGTATGAAAACAGCCTGTGCTTTTACATATCGACATACTTCTTTACAAACCATGTATCACGCTACAGAGCTCATTGTTCAAAGACAATGTACATGAAAAGAAATCCTTCCTTTACCCTGTTCAGAGGACTTTCTGTTGGCTGAAAGGGCGGAAAGGATAGGTATTCATCCACAAAGTTTTATAGACATGAATTAAAGCTTAAGTCTTTTCCCAGAGGAACACCGGCCTGGAATTAAGCCCTGCATTTATGAATAATGCAGAGAGACACCAGGGAAAAGGGCAGCATGATGGGTGGGTCTCTGTGTAGCCACACTCCACGAAGTTCTCCTTTACTTAACCCAGATCTGGGTTTGTTTACTCATGAGCTAATTAACCTTTAAGCCTTAGTGTTCTCATCTGAAATTGAGGATAATAATAATTCTGACTTCACAGGACTGTTGTGACAATTAAAAGAGATAATGCATTTGAAGTGCCAAGCATATAGGAAGCACCTGATAAATGTCAGCTCTCCTTATTGTTAGTTTCTACCCTCTCTGAATTCTTAAAAGGCTTTTGGTGGAGTGCCTCATCATTTAGTTTGCTACAGTTTCTTCTAAGTTAATCGTATCTCTCTTATGCATCATTGATCTTATGAAGGAGATAACTGTCTTAATATCTAAACCTGCACCTTTACAATGTACAAAATGTGTCTAAAGATATTCTTTTACATGTCTTTTGAATCTCCCACTTGCCCAGCCCACAGCTGAACACAGATGAGGCACTCTACAATATGTACTGATGGATTGATGGTTCTTTGTCGGAGAGATAACCCCTCTAGAAGTTACTGCAATGATTGTGAATCAAAGAGCTTCACTTTTTTTTTTCAAAGAGCTTCACTTTGAAGAAAGCACAGTGCATTTTAAAACATACTAAAAGAAAGCTTCTCATCTTGACAATTTTTGTCTGCTAGATTAAATACAAAATGATTTTTAATCCTTTTTTTTTTATGGGAGCACTCTGGTGAAGTTAAAAAGTACCCGTGGCACACTGTCCCTTTTTGAAGAGGAAAACACAATACTGTAAAGGTTCGTGGAGCGCATTGCTAAGCAACAGAACCAGGTCTGGACTGCACAGGAGTAAAAATTCTTTGTTCAGTATGATAAAGAATTATGAAATGGAAAATCCTTAATAGAATCTTACCTGCAACAATAACACTCATTATTTTTCAAAGCACTAATCAGCAGTTGATAACTAATTTTCATGGGAGTCTCCAAAAATAACTCACAGTTCTGTTCTCTGAGTGAAAGAGTTCAGCAAGAAGGTTTTGAATATTCATTTTTATGGAAGACATGGATCTGCCGTCTGGATTTCAACTCACCATTCCCTGTGTTCTAGAATTAATCCAGGATTATAAAAATCCATCTCAAGTAATTTCAATACTGCTTAATCTTGATGGAAATGTGTTTATCACATAATTTAAAACAGTGGTCTCCAGACAGTATCACCTGGGAACATGTTAGAAATGCAAAATCTTGAGCCCCATCCATCCCGGGTCTACTCGATCAGAGAATCTGGGGTCAGGACCCAGCGCTCTGCTTTCCTCCTGGTGATTCTCATGTTGTATAAAGTTTGAGAACTTAGAGAATCAGGATAACTGTGTGAAACACATAAAAGTAGACAGTGAAGAGTTAAATTCAGTTTGGCACTAGTGGATCATCTTGAACCACTGATGAACTGTTGGACCATTTTGAACTGGGAATAAAATTATAGTTGTAATTCAGAAAGTAACTGCAGAGGAAAAAAACACATGTAAGGGAGGAGAGTCTTCAAGGTAGCTTGCAATTACTTCCTGCTGAAATTGGAGCCAACTATAAATGCCTTCCACCAGTTGCATCTGTGACAATCAATGTTTGAAGAGTTTATTTACCAAGAATATATAATAATTTTTCTCTTATTTTTCCCCAGAGACATGAAGGAGAAATGATGTCCATTGCTTATTACGTGAGAGATTGGTAACCTGAAATGTTTTAAATAAAATATAAAGTCTAGAAAAAATATGTGCACATCAATATCATAAACTTGGCATAATCCTGAAAGTTTGAAGTCATGAGTATTAACTCAGGAAAAATGACTGAAAGGGTTATTGCTCAGTTACATATTGAGAACTAAATTCGGTAAATTATGTTATTTCATTCTATCAGCTACTAGCCCTGCAGCCACAAGTCACTTTACCTCTCTGTGCCTCCTTTTATACTTTTGTGAAATAAGAGGTCATTTCTTAGTTCCTTTCCATTTCCAGAATTTTGTGATTGTATAAATAATGGACACTCTGTGAAATATCTCACATTTTTTTTCAAAGAGAGATATGCACTAGCTCACTTGACCTTTACGAGAACCAGGTCCTTCTGTACAGTAAAAGAAATGTTTAACTTTGTAGACCTGAATCTTAGAAAGCATGTAACAATCATTGTATAAGTTCTGCAGAAGGTTCAGACATTTAATAATTAACTAACTTGGAAAATGCTCTTTTGGATAGCGTCTTGCTGTGCTTGCAGGATGTGTATCCTAGGAAGAATGTTCTTGTGTAGCCAAGACTTGATCTCCATGTGCTCGCCAAGTGAACACTATCTCTGTTACCTTCCAGGAGAGGGATACGAGTTCTAAGTTGAGGCTAAGCTGCCCTGACCTTACTCTCCTGGGTGAATGTTCCCAGGGAACCTGGCCCATCTGAAGGGAGCATAGTATCAGTAGGCAACCTAACCTCGGTTGGGACTTAGGTCTTTGGGATAAGACTGATTTGTATTTGAATTCTGGCTCTGCCACTTGGCTAGTTGTACCTACTTCATAAGGCTGTGCAAGGATTGAACAAAACTAAATGAGATGGTGTGTGTAAAGAATGTCCATAGTTCCTGGCGTATGTAAATGTTCAATAATTATTAGCTTTAAAAGTTAAGGTTAAAACTGTTGAGGGAAACTGGAAAATTTAAATTGGGTCTCAATGAATATATTACTTTACTTAAAAACCTGTGTTGTTTTGCATTCTGCTTATTTTTCATGTTCAAATGCATTTTAGGCATATTAGCTAATTGATTCATTGACTTCTTATTTAAAGAACTGTTTATTGAGCACCTATATGTGTCACATTCTCTTGTAGACAGTGGAAGTATGACAGCAAACAAGAGAGCAAAAATCTCTTTTTTAATGGGGAGAGATGAAAATACTCCCCTTCCCAATAAACAAACAAATAAATAAAAAATTAACTGGTAGTGATAAATGCTAAGAAAAATAATAAAACAAGGTGATGTGCTTGAGTCTGGGAGCAATTTTAGATCAGGTGTTCAGAGAAGGCTTCTCTAAGGAGGTGATATTTAAGATGTCACCTGAATAACAAGATAGAGCAAAGTTCTGGAGTCTGAGCAAGACATGGTAGTGATTTATATGAGGGTAGTGGTGGTTAGAATGGAGAGATGTGATTGGATTAGGAGATGTTACAGTGATAGAATCAGTAGGACTTACTAATGGATTGGATGGGAGGTGTGAGGGAATGAGAGGAATCAAGGATGTCTTTGAATCAAGGATGTCTTTGAATCAAGGATGTCTCCAGTCTTTGGCTTGATGGGATGGTGGTACCATTTACAGAAGTGGAGCAGGTTGGGGAGAAGTGGGTTGAGGGTAAGAAGAGTCCAGAGCCTAGATTTGGGAAGATTAAATTTGAGTTGCCTGTTGAACTCCAAGTGGAGATGTCAAGTAGACAACTGGATACATGAGGACAGGACTAAACATTTGGGAGATTTTTTTGCCTTTGTATAATATTTAATGGAGTGGGTTGGTTGAGAATACTTAGGGAAAAGAGTACTGTTAGAAAAGAGGAGAAATTCTAGGAGCATTCTTAAAATTTCAGATACTTACGCCTCATAACAAAATCTTATAGTAATAACATATAGCCCTTGTAAAATTTGCTACATAAAAATGTACTGAGAGGAATTTTTGACTTTCTTACGTTCTTTAGTATACATAAGTGGGGACCAAAAAGAAGTCTGGTTGTGATACATTGGTCTTATATACATTCATTTGATCCATATTTTTGAGTGCCTACTGCAAGGTACCATATTATGTACTAGTGTAAAATGAAACCAATAGAACAGTCATATTGTTAGTCAAACATATTTACTGAGCATATGCTGTGTACATACTACTAGATGATTTGAGAAGAAACCACAAAAATGGAAAATCAATTCTCTGTCCCTAAGAGAAGACAGTCTAAAACTGCCACTCAAAAGGAGAACAGCGGGTTTCCCTGGTGGCACAGTGGTTGAGAATCTGCCTGCCAATGCAGGGGACACGGGTTCGAGCCCTGGTCTGGGAAGATCCCACATGCTGCAGAGCAACTAGGCCAGCGAACCACAGTTGCTGAGCCTGCGTGTCTGGAGCCTGTGCTCCGCAACAAGAGAGGCCGCGATAGTGAGAGGCCTGCGCACCGCGATGAAGAATGGCCCCCACTTGCCGCAACTAGAGAAAGCCCTCACACAGAAACGAAGACCCAACACAGACATAAATAAATAAATAAACTTTAAAAAAAGGAGAACAAACCACTCAAAAGTCATAAGGAGAGTGTGTTTCCTTTTCCTTTTGCGTATCTGATGCTCTTAGGCCATTAGGAAAAATCTATGTAGGCCAAATGAACTTGGTGAAGTAGGCCACAGTTCATAATCCATTTTGTCTTTTCCCCTCGCTTCTACTTCTGGTCAATGGAGAGCTTCCCTGGGTGGAGAGAAACTTATTTTAGCCCATGTCATACTTCTAGTTGACTGGTCCTCCAAGCATCCCAGCATTCATATTCTCATTATCTGGGGAGAAGAGACATAAAGAATCCATCAGCACTTGTAATGACTAACTTCTTTGCCCTATTAACTCAAACACAGTTTCCCTGAAGAACAGTTCTAATTTGTTCAAAATTCTATACTTCCTGTATAGCTAGTGGATGGAGTGGATGGATTGGATGCATGCCCACTTATCAGTGCAGATGGGAAGGAAGGGAAGCACCCTCTTCTGGGCTAATGGTTGTATTTGCTTTATTAAGATCCAGCCTAACCTTTTGGAGGCTTGTTACCAGAAAGAACAGTCTAGCATCAATTATGCTGAAACAAAAATCATTATGTTTAGTAGTCATTGTCTAATTTCTAATGGACTTTATTAAATAAATCCAGATAAAAGCTTAGTTCATTCAACTACATGGTGCATTTGCTGATAAATCATCCAGGCAGACTCATGATGATGTAGTTCTTCTTGGAAAGAAATTCTCAGTACAGTAAAGTCCATGTGAAGTTTTTTTTTGTCGTCAATGTGGCCAACTGGTAATAGAAATACTTAGGGTTTTTTTTGGTGGGGGGAAAATAATTTCTTTGTGTTTTATGATGTCAAATTCTGTGGTCTCAGCCAAATGCTTGGCCATATGCTTAAACAGGTTCAAACATTTTGTTGTTGTTCATTGAGAAACATTTTGACCCTTTTCCCTGATAACAGCATAGCTTGCTTCTGTGTCATTTTGCTTGAACAAGAATGGAAGGTTAGCTACTAAATTGTTCATCACAAAATGTTGAAAATCCCTTTATATATTCTATCTGAAGTGTATGGATTTCTCTTCAATCAGTGATACATGATGTCATCCCAGTAGATATTTAGCAGGAAGAAAATTCAGCTATTAAATTTTACCATTCAGAATACTTAGGTTCGGTTGTTAGCTGGTACTTGAGAGGGTCTAAATGGCATCCATTTACTGGTCTCTTTCAGTCACTGCATTCGGTTATATCACCAGAAAGTCGGTACCTAGACTGTATTATCTTGTGCTTTATAGTGGGTCAATACCGAGAATGTACATTTGAAGAACATTTTGGTATCTTCTACAAAAGAACACAGGAAAATCATAGTTTATTAGTTTATTTGATGTTCCTTATATATAGAATCATATGATAAATTCCTTCTTGAAACTAGTTTCAGAGACATATTAGTCTTTTTGGATGACTCAGTATGTTTTCTTTCTTTGAGAGATAGGAACTATACAACACAAATGGTTTTCTTTTTTTATTGTGAATGCCAGGAATCTAAGAACTTATTTTAGCAAGTCCTAATATCTTTAGGTATCCTAATATTTTAAATTCTCAACTGGTTTCTTATCCATCTTTTAAATGTGTGTAGTACAGTTTTATACCTACTGCAATATTTTGGGGGAAGAAAAATAGGAGAGGTCACTTCCTCAAAGAGGCTTTTCTCTGAAAACTCCATTGAAATCAGCTCCCCTCCTCCAGCCCCCTGGACTGGTTTTTCTTACCAAAGCACTCTTCCTTTATTGCATTTACAATAATTTGTAATTATTAATTTTACTTGTTTCCTTATTTATGTTTGTTTCCTTATTTATTTATTTATTTTGTGGTATGCGGGCCTCTCACTGTTGTGGCCATCGCGGAGCACAGTCTCTGGACGCGCAGGCTCAGCGGCCATGGCTCACGGGCCCAGCCTCTCTGCGGCATGTGGGATCTTCCTGGACCAGGGCACGAACCCGTGTCCCCTGCATCGGCAGGCGGACTCTTAACCACTGAGCCACCAGGGAAGCCCCTGGCTATTCTAATAGATGTGATTTCCATCTTTTTTAAGGCTGAATTATATATATACAATATATATATTATGTATTATATATATAAATTTATATTTTTATAAATATATAAATATTTTATAAATATTTATAAAATATATTTTATAAATATTATATATTTTTATAAATTTATATTACATTTCTTTATGCTGAATGATATTTATATCTATCTATGTATCACATTTTCTTTTTCCATTCATCTGTCATGAATATTTAGGTTGATTCCATATCTTGGCTCTTGTGTGTAATGCCGCAATGAACATGGGAGTGCAGACATCTCTTTGAGACACTGATTTCATTTCCTTTGTATCTATAACCAGAAGTGGAATTGCTGGATCACATGATAGTCCTATTTTTAATTTTTGAGGGCTCTCCGTACTGTTTTCCATATGGCTATACCATTAGAAATGTGTGACTTTTTTTTAAACTCAAGAGTTTAAGGGTATTTTATTTAGTCTCCAAACTTATGGGATTTAAGGAAGCTATTCTTTTGTTAAAATTTCCAATTGTATTGTAAAATGATAGAGTACATAGTTTGTAGGCTATTGATTTTTTGAATTTATTGAAGTTTCTTTGTGAATTAATTCATGACCTATTTCTGTAACTGTTTCACATATGCTTGAAAAGAATCTGTTTTTCTCCATGGCATAATTTCCACATCTATGAAACAAGAAGAACCAAAAATATCCAACTCCTTTGATTTTTATTTTGGAGGTTGCCAAACCAAAGACCAAAATGAAAGAAAATACAACACTTGTTCTTTTTGACTCTTTCTTTGGCAAACTCACAATGGGTATATCTTGACACAAGAAAGCATGTAGGGGACAGAGAAAAAGGAAAATATCTGTCCTTCCTGAAAACAAATTTGTTACCACTGAGTAACAGGTGCTTAATCCTCTGTGGGGGCATAATTCCAGCCTATAGAGAGGAACTAGATGGAGTGAAGGAGCAACCACCTGTGTTAGTGATTCTGATCTGTGTTTGATTCCTTCAGGACCTGCTGGCCTTAGATATTTATAAAAGTGAAGCTGAGCCTTTGGCGTGCTACTCAGACTATCATTATATGCTAGGGTGGGGTGGTGGTCCTCCAACAGGCTGATTGATAGCAGCTGGCTAGCCAGTCAGAGAGCCAGCCTAGTCATTTAGGGGGCAGCATGGATGCTTAGCTCAATTTTCCGAAAGGGGAATTTGATGGTCAAGGGCTTCACCTTATGGTTTTAGGTGAGATCCTTAATAGCCAACCTCTCAAGTTCTTCACCATAAGAACTCCATGTGCCTCAGCTCCTGCACTGTCTCTGCTCATGCCATCTCTCACTCTCTTCTCTTCTGTGAGCTCTCATGGAACCCACTCTTGGCTTACCACCTCCCCCTGTACGTCATCAGCAATGTCTCCTTCTCTTTCCTAGGAGATCTCAAGCCTTTCCAAATACAATGAGTCATTAAGAAGCATTTTTAAAATATGTAGTTTTATATGGGTGTTTTTGGTGTTATTTGTTTCAACTTTGCTATTTGTTTGAAAGTTATCAAAGTTTACAGTTGGAAAAAATCCTTTTTTTTTCCTTCCCCCAAAGTCAGTAACCTCAGCTATTGACACTATCGCAAGAGGTTTGTACTTTATCTGGATGAAGACAGAATATTGCTAACACCTGTCCACCAACAGAAGGAAAATCTTGCCCAGGAAAGGACGGCAGTTCCAGAGTGAAAGAAGACGGTAAGAATGAAGAGAGTACCTGGAACTCAAGAGTATCAAGAGTAGGAGGTGGCACCAGAATGATTTACTAATATTTTGGTTGTCACTAGAATAGTAGACACTTCACCATACAGGGGTGTGTCATGTACTGTGTACTGGAAAGGGCATGAAATCAGAGGGACCTGGTTATAATTCAGGTTTTGCTATATATTAGCTTTGAGATTTTGGCTAAGACACTTGACCACTTTGATTCCACGGTCCTCACATGTGGAACGTGTAAAATGCTAATGATAATAATAATACTTGCCACCCAATGTAAAAATATTGTCACTGGCATAGTAAAATGGTATATTGGTATAGTAACCCTTTAAACTTGTTACAAAAGTTAGAATGTTTTGAGGAGGGAGGTTTAGAAGTGCTTTCCATTGATTTGCTTACAAAGATATTTTCATCTTCCACTAGAAGTGTTGGTTATGAAAATCCTCTGTAGAAATAATGATTTTTGAGGTTTTCTTCTGTTACTGTCAACCACTTTTAGCAGGGGTACAACTTTCTGTGTATGTCACCCAATTGACTTAAAAGTGATTTAATGAATGTATTTACTGATTGCCTCATTTCATAAAGGAATCTGAGTAAGGACCCTCAATTTAACATTCTTTTCTCTCTATATATTTGGAGCAGGCATTTATCTTGCCTTCCAACTCCAAACTACATGCCCCAGACACACTTACTGCTAATGTCCCTAATTCCTCATGACAAATCCCTATCTGTGCAGAATAGCTGGTTGATTGCTGTAACTGAATCCTGACTGATTGATTTGTACACTTTTTTTGGGCAGGACCCCTGTGATATAAAGGAATGAACTTGCATTTTAGTGGGGGGAAAACAGATGATAAACAAATAATTAAGTAAAAGTTTTAGTAACTGATATGTCCTTCAGATAAAAATAAAGCTGGAAAAGGGGATGGGGAGCGCAGGAGGTGAATGTTGTGAGTTTAAATAGCGTGGTGGTGGGCACTGCAGTTTTAAATACAAGTGGTCATGGAAGGCTTCCCTGATAAGGTGACTTTTGAGACCCGACTATTATGTCAATTGGGTGCAAGTCCCTGGTGGAGTTCATGTATTAAAATGCAATTATTCAATTACTCCTTTGTTAGATAACTCCCTAAATGACGCTATTTTCCATCTCCAGGGGGTTATATTCTCTACCCACAGCAAACATGGCGGAAAAGGCTTCATCCTGATATCTGGGCCGCCAATAAAGATGGCCACAGCACTTCCTGTGTTTGCCCTTAACAAAGATGGCGACAATACTTCCTGTTCAGGGCTTTTGCCTTCAACAAAAATGGTGCTTACGGTACAGGTTCCCTGACACTTTGGAGTCCGGTTGCAGTTTTTTTTTTTTTCCTTAAGATACGTGTTTGCAGACGTAAGTAACAGGATCCCAGAACCCCCGTATGCATCTTTTCTCGAAGGCACCGCGCCGCGGCGTCTGTGGCCTGGGCCCTGCGTGGCTCCCCCGCCCGCTAACTTGCTCGCGGCGTTCCCGAGGCGCTCGGGCTGGGGTGGTGGTGGAGGTGCTCGGGGCCCTGCTCTCCCCTCGGTCTTCTCTGCAGGTCATTCCCAGCACCCCGTTTATAGCGGGTCAGGTGGCCTCTAAAATCTTTCATAGTTCTTTCCGTTCCTAATGCCACAGGGCTTCAGCTGGCGAGGCGGGAAATAAAAAGTCCCACATCGGCGGGGACAGACCAAAGGGCACATTTTCCTGCTCACCTGCCGCCTCTCGGGGTCGCCCGCTGTGGCTCTACTTTCTGTGGGTGTCATAAAGCCCCATTTGCCGTCCCCCGTCTCCCCTCCCCGCCACTTACATACCCTCTTAGCCGTCCCTCTGCTCACTGGTGCAGTGGTCTTAGAAACAAGCCTTCCATGGCGTGTGGACATTAAAAAAAATCTTTTAAAGGAAAAAAAAAAGCACAACATTAAATGTCCCGTGCATGTGTGGCTATGACAGTGTTGTGATGGAGATTTGAAATTCTTCCAGAGGAGGGCTGGAGTCTGTGACTATATATAAGATTTACTGTAGTCTGGGCATGAATGCCTAATGTTCTCCTTGAAGGCAATGGTGTATAGGCCTTTTCTCTTAGGGAAAAAGATCCTTAAACTTATTGGTACCTGCCGGTTTATTGCCCCACTTCCATTGATGATCAGGTTCTGCAGATGCTCGCGGTCTTAAGGGCACTTGTGTGCATATTGGCGGTTTCTGCGGTAATGGGGTGTCTCTGATGAACGCAATGTTAAAGGAAAAGCACTATTTCTTCTCAAGTATGTTAGAATGAAGTGCTCCTCTGTAATCCTCAGGTAAAAGTTGTTTTTTTTTTTTTTTAGAAGATGTTGGGGGTAGGAGTTTATTACTTTATTTTTGCTGTGTTGGGTCTTCGTTTCTGTGCGAGGGCTTTCTCTACTTGCGGCAAGCCGGGGGCCACTCTTCATTGCGGTGCGGGGGCCTCTCACCATCGCGGCCTCTCTTGTTGCGGAGCACAGGCTCCAGACGCGTTGGCTTAGTAGTTGTGGCCCAAGGGCCTAGTTGCTCCGCGGCATGTGGGATCCTCCCAGACCAGGGCTCGAACCCGTGTCCCCTGCATTAGCAGGCAGACTCTCAACCACTGTGCCACCAGGGAAGCCCCAAAAGTTGCTTTTTAAGCAGGGTCTCTAATCCACTTTCCCCCAAATCTCTTTATGGAACAAGGAATGGAGCTAGGACCCCATTGTGTGGAAAGTAAAAGCAGAGAAGATGATTCATGTTCTGAAGCATTCGAAATTAATTCAGCTTGGCTTAACAACCGTGTATTAAACACCATGGCCTGGCGTTCTGCTAGGGTTCGAAGATGTCCGTAACCTTAAGGAGCTTGCACTGTAAGACACTATCTTTAGGGGCTCATCAGGCTTCCTGTGATCTGAGCTACCATTTTGTGTCTTCCCAGGGGGAGATGGAGGCTAGAGACAAGCAAGTGCTTCGCTCCCTTCGCCTCGAGCTGGGTGCAGAGGTACTGGTGGAGGGACTGGTCCTCCAGTATCTTTACCAGGAAGGGGTCTTGACGGAAAGCCATGTTCAAGAAATTAAAGCTCAAGCCACAGGCCTCCGGAAAACAATGCTGCTGCTGGATATCCTACCTACCAGGGGTCCTAAAGCATTCGATGCCTTCCTAGATTCCCTGCAAGAATTCCCCTGGGTAAGGGAGAAACTGGAGAAGGCAAGAGAAGAAGCCATGGTTGAGCTGCCTGCAGGTAGGCCTCAAAAAGATCACTCCAGACCACCTCCACGATCGTTGGAACTGTGCCTT
This sequence comes from Phocoena sinus, assembly GCF_008692025.1. Classification (NCBI taxonomy): domain Eukaryota; kingdom Metazoa; phylum Chordata; class Mammalia; order Artiodactyla; family Phocoenidae; genus Phocoena; species Phocoena sinus. Next base: position 27,159,139 of record NC_045772.1, on the reverse strand, counting down.
TTGGATTTGAAGTTGGGGTTTTAGGCTGGGTGGGGGTTGGCGGGTCCTGAAAGTGGGAAAGGAGTTTGGTTTGCAGGCATGTGGCGCTGGAGGGACTGGTTGAGGAGATGGAGTTAGGAAGTGCAGGGAAGGAGGGAGGAATGGAACACGATTGAGAGGGTGAGGAGGGAGCTCAGAGAATACATTTAGAAATGCTTCCAGGGAAAGTTGGCAAGTCACTTGGGAGGCATGTTCTCATCAGAGAGCCAGGTCATATCTCAGCCCTTGGCATTGGGAGCCATTTGGAAAGTGCAGATGGGAAAGCAGGCTTTAGGCTTCCTGATAACTGATTCGTGGGGTGCCAGAGCGGCCGGCTGGGAAAGGTCAGACTCATGAAGAAGGGGACAGCCTCTAGGAAGGCACGCCTTGCACCTGTTCCCTGGGCTGTCCTGCATGTCCAAAGGGGATTATTTGGAAGGCTGGCTTAGTTTGTTTTTAAAGACTATTGATTTAAAGTCATCCTTTTTAGTTTGGCTTTGTTCAGACACCTGGAGTATTTAATTTTATAAGGACAGTAGTTTTTTTTTGGGGGTGGGGTGTCTCATTTTGATTTTAAGGAACGTTGGAAGCTATAGAAAAGAGAAACAGTCCTAGTGCTATCAGCCTGGCTTGTAGCAGGAAGAAGATGTGAGATGAAACACTTGTTTCTTCTCAACACCTCCCATGACGTCTACTTTTTACAGAGATTGAAGAGCAGAGAACTGAACTGGCAAAAAGAAAGAAGGAAAAAAGAAAGTTGACTTGTAAATTTTTAACAGAGTTAGGAAATTGACATTCTCAGTTTTTTATAGCAGTGATAGTTAGACCTACCCCAACTCAGGGATCTCCAGAATTTGTTGTTGCTGTTTTTCAAATACCAATATAACTAGTAAAAACACAAATGCTATTAATAAAGAAACTACTTTTATTATTTTTGCCCCATGGACCTCATATTTTGAATGATTTTCCAGACCACATGATAAGTAATCATGACTAATTCTTCTAACATTTTTATTAATGACATATGTCTGAATATTTGATCAACATGAGATAACTGGTTGACTTAGGAAGGCCTGGGAAAATCCCAGTGGAAAAAGCAAAAATATTTTCATTTCCTTGCATGGCCAAATTACAGGTAAATGTATGTTTCAGGCTTTTTGAAATACTGAAAAAAGCTGGCCTTTGAGGACCACAGGAATTTTCAGGTTGGATTTGTTCTTACAAAATAAAATATTCCAGGTGAACAAAGGCAAACTGAAGTAGGTAAAATGTTTCCACCACTTGATTGAAAGCAGGATATATAACATAGAAGTGGGGAGATGTTAAAAGAAATATTAGGGTGTCCGATATCTTTTCATGGTATTTGACTTAGAGGTTCCTCTTGGCAACACATAGTTGGAAATAACAAAACAGGCAAAGCTGAAAGCCTGTTACTACTGAAATACTTAATTTAATTTTATAATCATTGTAGGTGTTGTAAATAGTATGATTGTATGTTGTTCAAAGAGGTGTGACCCCGTTTTCATTTCTTCTGATTCATTCAAAGAACAAGAAAAGTTATTTTTAACAAATGGTGAAAGTTACAATGATGTTGAAGAAAAAAAAAAACATATATATTTTTAAGTGAGCAGTATGAAACATCGCGGACCGGGAAAGAATTCAGTGTATCTGTGCTGAAGTTTGGAAAAATATCGTTAATACGTTAATTCTGTGGAAGTGGTCAAATGGAACGATAGGTTGGCTACTGCACAAATGAAGTCCTCTCAATTGTTTTACTTCTTGTTGAGTAACACTGCTACTGAAAAAAATATCCTGAAGAGAGAGTTTGATTTACATAGCGTTCTGTATACTTTCCACAGTGGTAGTTACACAAACTCACTTTTTAAATAGTTTTTGTTAATTACTGAATATTTTAAGTAAGATTACCAAATATAAGTAAGGTGTGAAGAACAATGGTACAGTGAACACCTGTCTCCCCATCACTCAGTTAAAAAATATGACATGGGGCTTCCCTGGTGGCGCAGTGGTTGAGAGTCTGCCTGCCAATGCAGGGGACACGGGTTTGTGCCCCGGTCTGGGAAGATCCCACATGCCGCGGAGCGGCAGGGCCCGTGAGCCATGGCCGCTGAGCCTGCGCGTCCGGAGCCTGTGCTCCGCAACGGGAGAGGCCACAACAGTGAGAGGCCAGCGTACTGCAAAAAAAAAAAAAAAAAAAAAAAAAATTACATGGCCTTTGAGGACCCCTGGGTGCTCCTCTCAATCCTAGCTCATCCCCAACTTCCACTCACCGATAAACCTTGAATTTGGAGTTTATCATTTCCTTCTTCACTTTGTAATTTTCCATCTCATAAAACTCACTTTTAAAATCCACATATGTTATGGAAAATTCACTACACCATAAGTTTCAGCAATATCTATATACGTAAGGTGTGGAGGAAATGGTATATTTTAAAGGAGTTGTTAGTTAACAGCCTTCTTTATTTGAGACCTTAAACTTTGTGTTAAATTAACTTGATGGCTGTATTTTAATTATGAAATTAAATTAGGACTTAATTAATTGGAAACCTATTTTTTTTTTAAATCCTGGAAAGAGTTTATTAGACTTGAAATGCCTTCAGTTTTAATGTAAAAAATGCGAATGGACCCAGAGGCCTATTTTCCAGGACTCCAGTGCTTCTCCAGTGTCATAATGGAGTAATTTTAACAAGGTTTTAAATAGTCCATTTAAATTTTTGTAAAGGCATGTTTGAACTTTGAAGAATTAGAATGTAGGAAAATGTGGTGCTTATATATGTATGTGTATACAATAACCTCTTCTGACTTTTTACTCATTTCAGTCTCAGTTATTAATTAATTTGTACAGGTTTGGTGGTCTTCTCTTGGGAGGCTTTGAAAATGAATGGGGAGGAATGGCTTTCTCTTTGGCCAAGAGGTCTATCCTGATTGATCTGAATGAACTGATGTTATTTTATAAAAAGTTTTCTTGTTTTGGTCTTTTCAGAGAATCTTGGTTTTCCTCTTGTTTGTTTGGTTACTTTTTGTGTTTCACTTGTAAACTTTGAGCTACTTAAGAGGCCTTCTTTGGTGATTGATCCCTGTTAGTTGCTTTTAATTTATATTCTGGGTGTCATTTTTTTATTTATTTTTAATTTTAATTTTATTTTTTAATAGACACCTAGCCATTTTATTTTATTTTATTCTTGGCTGTGCTGTGTGGCGTGTGGGATCTTAGTTTCCCCACCAGGGATAGAACCCATGCCCCCTGCAGTGGAAGCCCTGAGTCTTAACCACTGGACCGCCACGGAAGTCCCTGGGTGTCATTTTTTAGAGAAGAATCCAGTTGTATCTTCTCTCTATTCTTCTAAACCATGCCCCCAGGAAATCCCAAAACATTAAAAAAAAAAAAGTTAAACTTTTGATTCTCTCAGTGTGCCTATCCCTATTAAAAAAAAAAAAAAGACCAAGATGTTCATGGATAATTGATTTTGTGTTTTTCTCACCTTATAAAGACAATTATATTTTATTATTTTTTAATCTTTTAAAATAAATTTATTTTATTTATTTTTGGCTGCGTTGGGTCTTCGTTGCTGCGTGCGGACTTTCTCTACTTGCAGCGAGCGGGGGCTACTCTTCGTTGCGGTGCACAGGGTTCTCATTGCGGTGGCTTCTCTTGTTGCGAAGCACAGGCTCTAGGCGTGCGGGCTTCGGTAGTTGTGGCTCGTGGGCTCTAGAGCGCAGGCTCAGTAGTTGTGGCACACGGGCTTAGTTGCTCCGCAGCATGTGGGATCTTCCCGGACCAGGGCTCGAACCCATGTCCCCTGCACTGGCAGGCAGATTCTTAACTACTGCACCACCAGGGAAGCCCAAGACTCTTATATTTTAAAAGAGGAATTCTGGCAATAAAATGACTTAATCCCGCCTGGCACCATGGAAGGCACACTTCATGGTATGTCCCCTACTGGCCAAGGTCACGTAGTAGACACTAGATTAGCTGGAAATCCTCCCTGGGCTCCTGGCAGGTCACTTAGGAGATGAGGATAGTGCTGAATCTGGGTAAAGGCAACATGTGTCTTCCTGCCTGGCTTCCCACTACTCATGGGCCCTGTCTAGGCTGACAAGCTCGCTCTGGTGCCTGAGCTAATCTGGATCTGGAAAGGAGGTTTGTCAGCAGCCCCTGTCTCACCAGCTGGTAGGACTTAGCCTTAGGTCATGGTGGGAGTGACTTCTGGGCCCAAGGACTCCCTGTTCTACCATGTTGGCCCTGGCTGTGGGATTGGGTCTCTGCCATGATTCCCACTTAACAGTCAGCCTGGCAACCCTTCCTGTAACCCCAGTCTTTTTTAGGCCTGGGAGTTTTTTTTTTTTTCTTTCTTCCTAGGCTAAATTTCTGCTTTATATTCTCTTAGCCACCAGCAAGGATGAAAGATAAATGTCTTATAATGCAGCTCAGTGACTCCTATTTTAGCATCAGATGCCTCAACTCTCTGGCCTGCTGGAGTAGCTGTCCTGGGGCTGACATTTGTTGTAGCCTTGCCTGAGCTTGAACTGGTCCTCGCCATGGACCCTGTGCCCTGGACTCTGTGGCTGTCCTCACTGGAGCAGGATGCAGGGCTGGCCTGTTTCCCCTCTGCCCAGAGAGTCCAGGGCTCAGCCTGTCCCTTTTCGAGCTGGCCTCGTGTGACCACGTAGAGCTACGTCAGCTGCTGTTTTGAGATATACTCTGGCTGTCAGATGTATACTTGGATACATCTGAAGTTACTGAGCAATAAAAAAGCAATGAAGTTTTTACTCTAGGTATTGTAATAGGTTTATTAGAGAGATTTCTAGCCTGGGACTTTTTAATCATACCATGAATTCATACCTACTCTGGGTATGGTAATTTCAGTGTCGATCTCAGTTCATCAGGCTTGTGGTCTGTCCAGGCACTTCCACTGTGGCTGAGCAGTGTTCACTCTGTGGCATCCTGTGTCCTAGAGAGGGGATGGTGGGTCAGCATTCAGAGCAAGACCCCTCCTTGTGCTAAGGGCAGATTCTACAGAGAGCCCAGGTTTCTATGTGTCTCCAATATGATTATCATATACTTCCTGAGGACCAACTAGATGCCAGGCACTAGGTGATAAAGATACATGAAGATCTCCAGATCAGCTGAGAAGACTCGTTCATTCATTCAACAGATATTAGTCTTGACCACGTGCCAGACATTGGGTGCTGGGTATATTGTAGTAAACAAAGCGCCTGCCCTTCTGGAGCTCACTATATTCTGTAGTCTGATGGGGACCCACAACGAGCAAGTGAATAAATAATACATCAGGTGGTGAGAGTGCTTTGAAGAACAGTGTGTGTGGTGTTGAGGAAGGGCTTTCCGTAGTATGTGGGGTGGTCAGAGAAAGCTTCTCTGATGAGAGGCGTTGAGTAGAGACCTGAATTCTTCAATAGAATGGATACCTGGAGGAAGAGCTTTCAGATAGAGGCGACCACGAGTGCAAAGGAACTCAAGTGTAGCCCCAGTGACAGGGTACCTAGAGCCCAGGCCCTTCTGGGAGAATAATCTTTCTCCCAGAGAGATGCTACGTCGTATTGCCGGTCGTAAAGGCCCAGTCTTGACTGTTTGTCCTTGTGTTTCCCAGAATGTGAGATGTGTGCACGGCCATGATCTTGGGTGACTCTTAAAATGATTTTAGATGATATGTGGACATGGGATTAGATCACAAGGTGAAAGAGCTATTTCCTTTTTCTTTCTGTTTCAATCCTGATAACATCCAAGTGAAAACCTCCATTTGGTACAAGTGTTTCTGTAACATCTCTTGACACTTGCCAATTTTTCTTCCTAACAGACAGCAAAAGCTCCTCATGCTTAAAGCCTTCTGTAGACAACAGTATTTAGTTACAATTTAGTTGTTTTGCTTGTTTTTTCCCCTTGTATCAATTTAATGGTTTTCTGACATTGTGGCAAGTAAAACTGTTTTCTGTTTACTTTAAAATACACTGTATTTAAGTAAAATTGAGTCAACATAAAGAAAAAGACTAAGAAAATAATAATGGTATGACAGTATGGCAAAAAGTGTGAAGATGCGTGTCATGTATTTTCTCATTTGAAAAGAGCGACAGGAGTTTGGGGCAGGAAGCATCGTCTGGCTGGCACAGTTTGGGGCAGGAAGGCTCTGGCTCTAGTTCAAATGGAAGATAACACCATATTCAAGGTACTTTACTGTTCTGCGTATTCAGTGGATGCACAGTGGCTGGGAACTGGTTAAATTTATTAGCAGAATTGCCAGAATGACTTAATTTTAAGTTGTCTAATTTGTAAACGCATTCGCTTGCTAATGTAACAAGTCAGCAAAATGGAGACACATCCCAGTATTCTAGACTTTAAGACTGGGAGGGTGATGGTCGCAGATCATCCCATTTTTCTCTGAGAAAACGGAGTGCTAGAGAGATTAAGACAATTTGCCCATGATCACACAGCTAGTTAATGTAATTTATTGCCAGGACTGGAACCCAGGCCTCCCGACTCTGGATTTAAGACTTTTGCTACGCAGACTTGGCTCCCTGCTGGGTTTGAAATGGAATTGTATTATGCTGTAGTGTTAATCATTGAAATTAGCCTTTAAAAAAATTGTACTAATGCTTTTTTCTTCATTTTAAGAGGAAAATTTCAAGGGCTTTTAGAGGTATACTGGGATGAGATTTTACTAAAACATTTAATTTTTATCAGTGCCAATTTTAATCATTTAAAAGGAAATTTTGATGGGTCAGTACTGCATTTTGTCAGAAGACTCCACCCCTCACCCCCCCACCCCCTTCTGCAAGGCTGACATACAGAAAGGGCGGAAGACTTTTATCAAGTATTTATGGGACTGATGAAATAATGCATCTGTTGGCAGCAAACTGCAGCTCTTTCTAGGAATAGCAAACCATGTGACAGGTCTCTCCTCAGCAGGGATGCCTCCATATCCATCTAAAAAATGGATTTAATGTTCTTTCCTTTTAGAAATTCTCACTGTGACATTTTTTTTCTCCCTCCTGTGGATGTATGGGTCGCTTGGCTACATCAATCACCCTACTGACCCTCAGGGTTGATGTAGCTCAGTGTTGTTTAACTTTGGCTTTTAAAAAAAGCCTAATGATCCTCAGGCTTCACCCCAGGCCAGTTCATGCCAAAATCTGTGGAGGTGGGGTCTGGGCACAAACACGCATACACAGGCACAGACACCTTCCTAGGTTAATTTTGAAGTGCAGCCAGGATTGAGAACCTTGAGATCCGACCAGCAGATCGTGCATGTGGCTCCTTTCTCACTTATTGCTCCCTGGGTGTGAGCCTCCCAAAGCTGTGTGCTTGCTTGAAGAGTTGCTGTTGTTTTCAGGTGGGGGAAGGTGGAAGGGAGCTAGGAATAGAGATGTAGAAGGATAGAGCGCTTTGTTTTAAATCTGTGCTCACCATTGTTGTTAATTCTTTGAATTCCCTGAACATTGTTGCTTAAGAATGTTCTAGAATCACAGACCCCATGCAGGTGTGACTCTACTACCAACATTAAACTCCATTAGCGCTCCTTGGGGGTTCATAGGCTACGTGTTCACAGAACAAAACTGAAGAGAGGGTTTTGAACTATCTGGTGAATTTGGATTTGGGGGATTCCATGCATTGTCTATTCACATTGTTTAGTAATTACAGACCATCCACAATACTGTGTGCCCTGTAGATCAAGCTGTGTCCAAATGGAGACAGAACCTGCTGGAGGAGAGTGAGTTGGGTGCTGCTCTCAGCTACAGAGGGAGCTGAAGATGGCTTGAGGATGGATGAGAGGAGGAGAGACAAATGGCCAGTCGGGAAGACCGGGACTGGCTTAGTCTGTCCATCTGTGGGTTGGTCAGACAATCTGCCCACAGTTTCTGTTGATAATTAAAAATGAATTTTAATCTTTTCTGTGTCTCACCAAGAACCTCAAATAATACCAGTGAAATAATAATCATAGTATTTATCAGCAGCTTAACTTACCATGTGCCAGGCACTGTTCCAGGTCCTTTGCATTTATTAATTCATTTAATCCTGACAGTAACTTAATGAGGTAGAAGGTATTATACCCTCATTGCACAGAGATGTTAAGTCACTTGCTCAAGGTCATACAATGTAGTTAAGCCAAATTTGCAATCTAGGCACTTTGACTTCAAAGCCTGCTGATTCATGTCCTGTAAAGACACTTTCTCAAAATTTGCTTTTCTCTCCTCCCTAATTCTGATAACCTGTGGCTGCTTCAGAGCCTGTTATTTACCAGCCCCCACTTTTTCCTCCCCCGCTACTCCAGGCTCTCCCAGACATGCAGCCACAGGGTCTTTTTCTTTCCCACCTGTTGTCCAAAGACTAATTTCTGGTTGGTCTCTCTCTCTTCCCCATCTCTCATTTTATCTTTTTTTTGGGGGGGCGGGGAGGGGTAGGGTCTAATGTGAGGCCATAGGGGGCCAAGGGACAGGGCCCTTGGGTTGCTTCCATCCCACTTGCTACCTTGAGAGTAAAAAAAAGACTCAGTCTTCTTGGCTGTGATCAGGAGATGGTGTGTTGGCTCTCCTGGTTCTGGAATCAGGTCCCACTTTTCCAGCTCTTAAATCATGCTATGGAAAGTCATCAGTTCCAATAACCAGCTTTTCTGGTGGCGTGGCCTCCGAGTTTAACTGTACGTTTAGCAAGGTAGTGTTCTCTTTTTATGGGTGTAGTTCAAACTTGTAGGCTGCTGTTGTAGCTAGCTGCAGGAATGTTTGCCTTTACTTAATTTTAACAGGCAGCTGTGTTTATACTTGTTCCTCAGTTTGAGCAGTAAGGAGTATATGAATATGATTCTTTGGAGGACTTTTCCCCCAGAGGGAAAAAAGAGTACATTGTACTTTTCCAAACAGTAAATTTTAATTGAGAAGGAAATGTAGCTTCTAGAAGTTTGGGGCAGGTTTTAGTCTTAGGCTTTACTTTTGTTAGCATTATAAAAGAAATCTTAACTCTTTGTGAGAAGCGCCAAGTTGACAATTCCTGGAAATGTTCATGTTCTATTTATGCTCAGCACCATAGCAGAGAGGGTGGCGACACTGTTACCAAAATAAAACTGCTGAGATGTAGTAAGTGGCAAATGAGAGCTAATGGGTTTATAACCTAAATATAAGACTTTTGAAGCATCTCTCAGTCCCACCATTTGTCCATAAGGTATATGGGGGCTGAGTGGTAATGGTGCAGTTGTTACGGAGAATTACAGAGCAAGCAGAGCACATCTGTTGGGACTTGCCCTGTTGTTAGAACTGGGGAAGGTTAGAGCCAGAAGGTACCTCAGAGACTTTACAGATGAGGGAACTAAGAGATGCGTATCAGTCAAACATGTATGTGGGCTCTTTGGTTCAACCAGTAGACCTCTTGCTAACATAAGCAAAAGTGGAAATTTCTCTAACGTGCACTGGGTAGTTCACAACTTTGAAGTAGTTGCTAAAATTTCAGGGTTCAGTAAAGGCAGGAGTCAGGCAACCCTGGGGATTTCTGGGCATTGATGACCATCTCCAGCTCAGTTCCTCCACTTTGTCTTCTCTCGACGTTCAGAGCCTGGTTGGCCTAGGCTGAGTCATGAGCCCTTCCCTTAGGACACCAGAGTCACCTGGAGTGGGGAAGGGACAGTTCCAAAAGGAAGAGGTGAAAGCTCATTCATGCTTTGTGATACTGGGGCTGGACCCTGCAAACATTTCTCCTTTGTCAGGTGGTGCAGTGTTAGTTTTCATCAGTATCATGCCCATTCTTTTTATATTTAACAGGTTCTACACTTGTGGGCCTGGAAAGAACTGGTAGCCCTTTAAGGAAGGAGAATGTTCTACATCTTTTTTCTTTTTCTTTTTTTAAAAAAATAAATTTATTTATTTATTTATTTTTGGCTGTGTTGGGTCTTCGTTGCTGTGCACGGGCTTTCTCTAGTTGCGGTGAGCAGGGCCTACTCTTCCTTGCAGTGTGCAGGCTTCTCATTGCGGTGGCTTCTCTTGTTGTGGAGCGTGGACCCTAGGCATGCGGGCCTCAGTAGCTGTGGCACGCGGGCTCAGCAGTTGTGGCTCGCGAGCTCTAGAGCGCAGGCTCAGTAGTTGTGGCGCACGGGCTCAGTTGCTCCGTGGCACGTGGGATCCTCCCAGACCAGGGCTCAAACGCGTGTTCCCTGCATTGGCAGGCGGATTCCCAACCACTGTGCCACCAGGGAAGTCCCTGTTCTACATCTTAATATAGCAAGGCCCAGGTTGAAGGCCAGAGGTGGTAGGAAGAGTAAAGGAGAACAGTTTTTGAAAGAAGATAGGTCTTCTAAAACCTTTTCAAAATCAGACGATATTGGGGGGAAAAATGGATTGAGAATGTTGAAGTAGAGAGGAGGTTAGAAGGAGAATTTGGATTGAGTTCTAGCCTAAGGGCTTTACATATATAAACTCACTTTATCCTCATAGACCTTTGAAGTAGGTACTATTACTGTCAGTAGATAAATCTCCCAAAGTCACACAGCTCAATAGTAGCAGAGCTGAGATTTGAACACTTACAGTCTGGTCTTCCAGTCTTATTGATCACTAGGCAATTCCAGTTCTCGGTTCTGATTGGAGTCATGTGCCTTAGATTACCTGACCTGGGCTAGGCACAGCTTCTTTATTTCCTGACCCTTTTTTGCCTTGGGTCTCACCTGTGGCCAACATTTTCATGCTTTTTTTGTTGTTTGTTTTTTATACAGTTTACCAAATGGGAGATTAAAAGATATACCAAAGAGGATAAAAAACGTTTTCTAAGAAATGTGATTAGACAAAGATTTAAAAAGAGATTGACATGGCAATTTTTGTTCGTTGAGTCTTTAAACTTGTCTCTCCCCTTTCAATTTCTTTTTATTCTCAATTAGTCTCAATTTGATGGTGCCATGGGAAAATGTGCTTTTTTCAGGCCTCTCCTATTTGAGCCCTTTTATTCCTTCATGTGTCTGTCAGGATCCATTCTAGAGACAAAAACCACTAGTTATTTGAATAAGGAAAATTTAATATAAAGAATTATACACTAGTAAAAAGTTAACAATGGTTAACTACTGACAGAGGTAAAAGAGGTCTCCAAGGAATACAGGAATAGCAAGTGGAAGAAGCTACTTTTTCTAGGGCTGGAAGAGAGTACAGGTTGAAGGCACTACGAGCTTGCACAAGGCCCCTCTCCACTCCCAAGGCTGTGGTTCAGACCTCACTGGAGGTGAAGTGACTGCCACATGAGTGTGCAGCCTGCCGGTGGCCAGGGAACTAGCCAGAGGTTCCAGGCTGGAGCTGGTCTGTAGGAGCTGCCCACCAGGTTGAGAAACTTGTTAGAGAATGTGGGTAGAGCAGAGTTGATTCTCAGAAAGCAGACTGCTGAGTGGTAGAGAAATTCCCTGGATAGTGAGCACCTTTTGTTTCCCAAACACCACTGGCAGTAGTACACTTCAGGGGGGATAAAGCATCCCGAACCAGAATGAAAAGCCCCTTCCTCTGCAATGGCCTTGCAGTATCCCTCTAGTGCCCTCTACTGATGAAAACTAACACTGCACCACCTGACAAAGGAGAAATGTTTGCAGGGTTCAGCCCCAGTATCACAAAGCAGGGCAAATAGGGTGAATACATTGTATTAGCAAGAAGTAATACATTGCTAATTGGTGCACCTCATCTGTAAAAGGATGATAGTACATAAATCCCGAAGTACTTCTTAGAAGCTCATTCATTCATTCATTCATTAGGCAACATTTTTTATCTACCATTGCTGGCTGTTCTGCTAAGGCTTTGAGATTATGATTGTCATTGTCTATTTTTCTTTGTTCCTCCCTGCAAAAAGAGTGCAGTCTTCTCTAAGGCAGAGGCTGTGTTTTGTTTTTGTTTTGTTTTTGCGGTGTGCAGGCCTCTCACTGTCGTGGGCTCTCTCGTTGTGGAGCACAGGCTCCGGCTGCACAGGCTCAGCAGCCATGGCTCACGGGCCCAGCTGCTCCATGGCATGTGGGATCTTCCCGGACCGGGGCATCGGCAGGCAGACTCCCAACCACTGCGCCACCAGGGAAGCCCAGAGGCTGTTTTTTTCTCTGTACTTGCAGAATCTATCTAGCATAGTGCTAGATACATGTTAATCCTCAGGTTTATTGAATGAATGAAGGAATGACTATAAAGATGAATGTAAAGGCAGAGTAGTACCCTCAAAGAGTTTATTTATTTTAATTTATTTTAGGTTTTTTTTTGGCCGTGCCACACAGCTTGTGTGATCTTAGTTCCCTGACCAGGAATCGAACCTGGGGCCCCAGCAGTGAAAGCGCCAAATCCTAACTACTGGACTGCCAGGGAATTCCCATCAGAGAGTTTAAATTGCAACTGGGGAAAGGTAGAGGCAAGTACTTAAGTATTGATATAATACAGTATTCTGGTTATCTTTTGTTGTGTAACGAGCTACTCCAAAACTTAGTGGCTTAAAATAACAGTCATGTATTTTACCCATGAATGTGCAGTCTGGCCAGGGCTCAGGTGGGACAGCTCATTTCTGTTTCACCCCGTCCCAATTGTGGTGGTTTACCTGGGGCTGGAGGATCCATTTCCCAGGTGGGTTGCTCACATTTCTGGTAAATGGGTGCTGCTTGTTGGTTTCTCTCCACGTAGGCCTTTCTACAGGTAGCTGGGGTTTCCTCACAGTATGTGGTTGAGTTTCAAAGGGCAGGGAGTAGAAGCTGCTTGTTTCTTAAGTCCTGGATCCGGATACTGGCATAGTGTTGCCTTTCACTGTGTTCTTTCAGTTAAGCTGTCCCAAAGCCCAGATTCAAAGAGAGGAGATAGAGACCTCACATTTCCTGGGGGGTATGTCAGTCATTTTGGGGCCTTACTGTACTTATCAGATATAGTGGTTTAAAATATGTATATTTCTTATCATAAATGGGAAATTAGCTGCCCTGTATGAAAGTGACTTGTAAATTAATGACAAATGTTATTTGATGCTGTTAATGTTTAACAAGAAAGTTTTAAAAAGTGAAAATGGATTTTCTTTCCGAATATAAAAGCAACACGTATTTGTTGTTTAAAAAAAAGCTCTAGAAAGATATCAAGAAAATGGAAATCACCCATAATCTTATTGCCCAGAGGTAACCACGGTTTATAATAAATGAGTAGTGAAATGCAATATTTGGGTTTTTACCACAGGAAATTTTGTTTTAGAAGCTCTTTCTTTTCTGAGCGCTAGTCATTTTGAGAAAGTTGTTATTGATACTAACACTGAAATCCATGTGATGCCAAATAAAGAAAAAAATTCAGATTATATGTGTGTGTGTAAAAATATATACTTTTCTTCAGAGAGTGAAACTTTCTGAATCAACCTGAAGTAGTCTTTTCACATTATTATGAAGGCTCGTTGCTATTTCAATTAGCAGAGGGTGGGTGTGGGAGCCCTGGACTTAAATGACCTTCTCCAGTGACTCTTAGGGAACTACGAGTGGTATTTTTCACTCTGCCATTTAAAGTATTTTTCTGTTTATCTTTCTGTGAGTATTCTGTTTCAAAGTATTGCACTAGATTATTATATAACCTGATTTTTTCAAAGTCTCCTGTCTGTATGCTTTTAAATACTACTACATTTCTAAATCTTTCTTCTTCACTGTTTTTCCCAAACTGTTGGGCTATAGGTGATGAAGCCTTTGCCTGTGGCGTGTTAAGATATATTGATGTCCTTCAAATTGACTAGATTTGTAAATATGTTAGTGTTCTGAATTGTAGATTAGATTTTTCCCCCTTGCTCTCGGAAAGGCATTCCGCATACCTTTTTTTTTTTTTAAACAAATCAGTATATTTCAAAGAAACTGTTAAAACCTTTGGCAGAATAGACATATCCCACGCCCCTCACTCTTTATTACCAGGGTAATACCATAAACCATTGTAGGAGGGGCTGGATAAGTCAGAGAAAAGAGCAGGTATGAGAAACACCAGAACTTTGCTTCCTGCATGATTTCAGCAAACACTTATTGAATATCTACTACGTGCCAGGAGTTAAACAGGTATACAAAAGTTAAGGTATAATCCCTGCCCTCAAGGTGCTCCAGATAAATGAGATGATACATGTAAAGTACTTAGAACAGAGCCTGGCATATATTACACATTCAGTTAATGTTTGCTGAATGTTAGTTAGTAAAATTCCATAGGAGGCATACAACTAGGAAAAAATGTCTAAAAAGTCTTCTTAGGGAGACAATAATGAAAATAAGGTTGAGAAGCACTGGATGGGGAAGGACTCGTTACCTGATTGGACCCTGGGCTGAGGGAGACGGAGGATTCTGGGATGACGCCCAGGTTTCTGGTTTGGACGCTTATTGAAATTCACCAAGACCGGATACACAGGAGGTATGGTTGATGTACAGATTATGCTCGTTGAATTTAAGCTAGTAGTGACTCACAGGTATTGGGCACTTATTGTGAGCCAGCTCCTTTAGGTGCTGTATATTTGTCAGTAGTGCGAAGTAGATACTATAATATTATTGTTCCCATTTTAAAGATTAGGAAGCTGAGACCCAGCCCAGGGCCACATAGCATTTCCTTTAGTGAAAATGCTTGGTAAGCTTTTGGAGATGTGGGTCTAGGTTCAGGATGGAGTCCTGCTTCTACCTTTTGTTTGCTGTTTGACCTTGGGGATTATTATTATTTTTTTCTCTGAATATAATTCCTTTGTTTGTAAAATAGAGCTGCCTCTTGCTGTTCTCCAAGAGTAGTTGTTCAGGTTAAATGAGAGGAGATATGAACACATCTTCTAAAGCGTATGTAGGTAGTATTTTTTTTTTTTTTTTTTTTTGCGGTACACGGGCCTCTCACTGTTGTGGCCTCTCCCGTTGCAGAGCACAGGCTCCGGACGCACAGGCTCAGCGGCCATGGCTCACGGGCCCAGCCGCTCTGCAGCATGTGGGATTTTCCCGGACCAGGGCACGAACCCGTGTCCCCTGCATCGGCAGGCGGACTCTCAACCACTGCGCCATCAGGGAAGCCCTGTAGGTAGTATTTTTAATGTTAGCCGGTACCCCACAGTAAATGCCGTTTTCTCCCTTGCTGTACTTCTTACCTTTCTCCTCTGTGTTCAGGTAGCTCCCAGGGGTGTTGGAAGGACAGAGTGAGAGCCTCCCACCCTCATCCCTCTACCATTTTTGTTGCAACTACGTCCATATCGTCTGATTCTTCCCCATCATCCATCCCAGAAGATGACTCAGGAAGCTTTTATTTCCATGGGTTTTCATGAACCTCCTCCCATCTAAACACAGTGATTCACTTCTCAAGCTGTAGTCATTTGACTTCTGCCCCTTACAGCTGTTTTCACAGAGGTCATCGGTGACCTTTGGTTAGGTCGATCGACATTTTTCATGTTGCCACTTGCTGTCTTGGCAGCATCTGACGTTGGGGGCCACTCTCTCATTCTTGATGTTGCCTCCTTCCTTGGTCCTGTTTTTCCTTCTGCCTCTCCATCTACTATTTCTCAACTTCTTCTTAGTCTGCTTGCCTCTTAAATGCTTGTCTTCTCCTGAGTTCTGTCACATCTTTCCTCTCCTCTCACTGGCACCATTCTTCTTGGGCAAAGCCCATCTGTACTCATGGCTCGATGACCACTTCAGTAAGAACTGCTTCTAAATCTCTGTCTCCAGCCCAAATAGATAGCTGCACTCCAGTCCTCGGTACCTTAGCTCAACATGGCCAAAATACGACCCCTCATTTCACACATCAAACTTCCTCCTCCTCAATGATACTTATTTTTCTCCAATTCAAAAATATATTCCTATATATGGGCTTTTTTTTTTTTGAGTTCCCCAACCAGGGATTGAACCTGTGCCCCCTGCAGTGGAAGCATGGAGTCTTAACCACTGGACAGCCAGAGAAGTCCCAAAAGTGGGCTTTTTTGTTAATTGTTATTTTATTTTATTTTTTTTTAAAGCACTTATTCCAGACATCACTTCTTTCTTGAAGCTTTGCATGACCCCTTCATGGCTAGCTGAGAAACTCCTCTTCTGTGTTTCCAGAGGGCTTGGGGCATATTTCTGTTATGGCACATCCATACTATGTTAGAGTTTTGTCCTCAAGCATACTATGAGTTTGGTGAGGGCAAGAACTTAGTTTTACAACCTTATAGACTCAGAACCTAACATGTTGACAGATACCTAGTGGGACCAATAAACATTAGTTGAATGAGTGATCTGTGGTAGCCTTATTTGCTCCCCTCACTTCCCTCTTAATCTCTAAGTACCATAACTATTTATATTAGTTTGCTAGGGCTGCCATAATAAAATACCCAGGCTATGTGGCTTAAACAACAGAAATTTATTTTCTCACAGTTCTGCAGGCCGGAAGTCCAAGATCAAATTGTCAGCAGGTTTGTTTTCTTCTGAGGCCCCCTTGGCTTGTAGATGACTGGCCTCCTGCTGCCTCTTCACATAGTCATCCCCCTGTGTGTGCATCCCGGTGTCTCTCCATGTGTCCTCATTTCCTCTCTTATCAGGACACCAGGCAGGTTGGATTAAGGCCACCCTAATGGCCTCATTTTAACTCAGTTACGTCTGTAAAGACTCCAAGTACAATCACAGTCTTAGGTATTAGGGGTTAGGGTTTCAACATATGAATTTTGGAGAGGCTGGTTCAGCCCATAACACTATTATTGCTTTTTGAAAAACTTTATCTTAGTTTTCAGCTCATCCTGGATAGGCAGCAGATAATTCTTTAGTTCTTGACCCTCCGTGAAAGTGATTCTTTGGCATTTCTTAGTGGTTTCTATTTAGTGTTTGCTGAATACCAGCCATTAGCCATTCATTTTACCAAACTTAAAACAGAGTTTGTTCTGGTCTCTGTGTAGCATAAGTTCTGAACTGTCTGTCTGGGTATTAATCCATTTTATCAGCATTATTAGTAACTGTTGTAATAATGAAATCTCACATGGGGGGTGGTGTTCCTTAACTTCCTTATTGCTGAAAATTCCAGTTGTGGAGGTACAGGTTAAGTATAGGAGTGGGTACAGCAGTCAGAACCCTTGAAGCCCAGCTCTGCCCAGGGCCAAATCATTTTAAAGATGAGGGGAATTCAAAGACTGAAGATTTGAGGCTTTCAGGATCGGCCCCTTTGAACTGATATTCCTAGGAACACAAAGTAAAAAGTACAAAGTACAAAGTAAAAGCAAAATGAAAATCACCCCCTCCAACATGCACATACCACAGGAGACTTCTAACAACACGACTCCTTGCCTGCTAAGGGAATAGTTTTGTGCACATAGTAAGTAGCCTTGGTTCTTCAGTTCTGGGCTCCTTCATTAATCTGCAGTTCAGCTTTCTTACAGTTTAATCTATAGCCCAGCCCCTGGGCTAGTTACTAGCTGACTTCCCCTTTACCCCTTCATTTCCCACAAGTGCCCTAGAGTCTTGGCCTCCTGCTTCTTTCTTCTTTTCTCCCCTCCCCAAGTACTCCCCCGCCCCCCAGCTGTCACCTCCTTTGCTTGGGTTCCTCTCCCTCAGGCTAGTCTCCTAATCTCTCACGGGGCATCCCTTCTCCTGTTTCATTTGCCTTCTGTTCCTTACTTCTTTCCTTCTCCAACGGACTTCTCCTTTGAGACACAGGCTGAAGAGTTTCTAAGCTCATTTTGACTTTTCGTTGCTACTTACCTTTGCTGTAAAGCAGGGGTTGGCAAACTATGGCCAAATCCTTGTGAGCCAAATTCAGTCTACTACTTGTTGTAGCATGGCCTGTGAGCTAAGCATGGTCCTTCTATTTTTAAAGAATTGAAACAAAAACGAAACAAAAGAAGAAGATTTCATGACCTGTGAAAATTATATGAAATTCAGATTTAGTGTCTATAAATAAAGTTTGCTTGGAAGGCAGCCACGCTTGTTTGTTTATCTGTTGTCTGTGGCTGCTTTCACGCCGTGCTAGCAGAGCTGAGTAGCTGCAGTAGAGACCCTGTGGCCCGCAAAGGCTAAAAAATATTTACTCTGGACCTTTACAGATGAAGTCTGCCCATTCTTCGTATAAAGAGTGAGAAGGGCCGGAAAATAGTCTTGCACGACAGGAATCAGCTTTGTTTACCTTTCTTTTCTTGGTGCTTACCAGAGGGCTGGATTAAAGCTAATGCTTAGTTCTAAAATTGTTTTGAGAGTCAAAACCCAAAACGGAGAGGCCTTTCTTCAGGGCAGACTTTTCCTGTGAAAGTATGTCATTATCTTTGCCCTTTCTTTTGACTAAAATTTTGCCAGAAGAGGTTTGTCATACCAGAGCCATTGAACCTTTTCTTTCATTTCTAAAATTGTACATAAGAGAAGAAGAATTAGGTAAACCAAACAGATAAAACTCCTTTGTACTGTGCACATTCACACCAGGATTAAATTTCAGCTTATCGTGGATACTCACTCATGGTTTAGTCTCAAGATTTTTAAGTATTAGGGTGATGAGATAATGTTAGCATTTAAGTACTAACCACAAAAGTAGTTGAGCAAGGTTTGCAGTCATGAGCATTTGCCTTTTGTTCCCATCCATTAGGTGTTTTGTGTATTTTTTTTTTTTACAACCCCCCACCTTGTCTTTGTTTTCATGTCTTTTAAAGGAAATTATCACTGACACTCAAACCTCCTGACAAGTAATGCCAAGCAAGGGTAAGAATTTCTTCCCATTCATTCTCCGAGATAGCCATTGTGCGATTTCTCTCTATTATTCAGAAGTGTGGCTGTATTGGGTTTCTCAAGCCCTTAAGGCATTTGTTAACAATACATTTTGAGTGTTCACAGAGTGCTGTGGGCTCCAAAAGGCATCAGCGGATTTCATCAGAAATAGAAGGTAGAACAAGGAGTCTGTAATCGCTACCACAGGAGAGGGGTGACATGTATGTGAAATTCTGAACATTTAACAGCAGGCTACAAAGAAAGACCAATGGATGGAGGTCCACCAGAGCATGCAACACGAAGGCATGGTCTCAGTGGGGTGGGGAGGATAAAGTAGGAAGTGCTTCTAGGGTGACACTGGGTTTTATGGAATGTAGTCATTGCTTACTAGGGAAGAAGCCAGTCCAGACAGAGTAGATGCTGAGTACTTTCTCCTAGACATCTTCTCAGGGTGCCTTGCTGGATCATTAAACCCATCATGTTGAAAATGGAACGAATTTTTCCCGGTAAATCCAGCTCCTCCTCCTGCCTTTAGTCTTCTCATTCATGTCATTTTTGTTTTCTGAGTTATATACCTGACCTCTTTACAAAGTAGGTTCTTGAATGAGTGGGTTCTGTGAGGGGAAGGACAGCACATAGATTGTTTGGTTCAAAGGAAGAATTGATATATTTTTTTAAAAAGAGAGAGAGAGACAGATGAGGGAGAGAAGATGAGTTGGTGGATGATCTTGTTTTCTAAGGATTGGATTTGGGCTTGATAGGGTAGTGGAGTGAGGCTGGAGTGTGAGGAAACTGGCCTAGGGAGAGAGAAGAACTCTCCCACCTCCCATCTTCCAGGGCTGACTTCAGTAACTGCCCCATATCTTCCTGATTTCCCCAGATTTTAGTTGAGATTCGAGACTTGCGTTGCATTACTCATCGTAACTAAGAAAATCCTTCCTGAGTTGGCTTCAGGTTGGTGCAGCTGCTAGGTCCTGATAGTGATAGGCTTTGACGGGGGACTGAAAATCCCACATTCGAGGTGGCATCCAACTGTGGCTCTACCTGACATGACTCTGCAGTTTCCCTTGTGAAAGGGAAATGTCTCCACCTGTTCTTTGACTCCTTTTCATGGTCTTCTTGCCTCCAGGCTTCCCTCCAGGCTTCTTAGAGCATGGTTCACACTGTCCCACTGTTCCTTCCACCCTTCCTGTACACTCTACGAAACAAACAAGCAAGCAAAAACCCCGCAGCCCTTTTCAGGCCAGCACACCGTATAGGTGCTGTGGTGGCCTGCGAATGGGAATGCTGCTGTTGGTCTTTGGCATTATTGATGGTTCTCTGCAGGGCCATGAGAGCAGTGGTCCTGGACAAATAGGATAAAATCTCCCACTCCGAGGTCACTGGTTTTTCCACACTCTGGGCCATTCAGATTTGGTAAGCTCCATTCTGATTCATTCCACAAAGGCTTAAATCATTTACATTGTTTTGTTCAACTCACTCAGGAAAGGAAAGCATAGACATTTTAATTATTTTACTACAGTGTTTCACACCTGCTACAGACTCCCACAACCAGCCAAATGCAGATCTTGGCTCCAAGGTTGCTGACTGCATGCTGTGTTCTTGAGGGCAGAAGTGAAAACCGCCCAGGACAAAACAGCAGTTTCTCTTTAGAAGGTGAAGGGGAGCAGAATAGGCTGCCCCCACATGTGCTCCTTTGGTATGTGGATTATTTTGAGCTGAAGAGAATCAAGGCCCAGCGGACTGAAGAAGAACGTTTAGCTCTCCCTTAACTATCTACAAGAATTTAGACAGGGGCCCTGGCCCAGAAAGAGAGCTATTACCAGAGATAACTTTTTATCAGAATGACCTTATCTGTTTGGCAGGGCAAATATCTATTTACTGAACATCTGGTCTTCTTATTGTCCTGAGAATTACTCTCTTCCCCTTTGAAGCCCCAGACTCCTAGCCCATTCTTTAGCTCAGGAATCTATATAAGGCTCAATCTCCCTGCTCACCCTTGGGTCTCATATTTTTATGGGGCTCCAGTACATGTAAAATTAAATTTCTTTTTCTGCTGCTAATCTGTCTTAGGTCAATTTAATTATTAGGCCAGCCAAAGAACCTAGAAAGGAAGAAGGAAAATTTTTTCCTCCCCTGCAAAAGTAAGAAAACAGGTGCCATGAAGGAAAGAGGTGCCAATTAGGTATTGCTTTTTTTTTTTTCCATATAAGATCCTTTTAATTTAAAGAACATTTGAAACAACAAGGATTTACTGTATAGCACATGGAACTATATTCAATATATTGTAATAACTTACAATGGAAAAGAATCTGAAGCTGTACACCTGAAACTAACACAGTATTGTAAATCAACTATAGTTTAATTTAAGAAAAGAACTGCTGAGTAATTGAGAATATAATCAAAAGGACTAGAAATCAGGTGATCTAGGCTCAGATGTTTCCTGTTTCCTACCAGTTCTGTGTCCTTAGACAAGATTTAAAAAAGAAAAAACTTTTTACTTTGAAATAATTTAAGACAAGTGCAGTAAAACAGTTCCCAGGTACCCTACACTCAGTCCCCGTTCCCCTCCCACCCCACGATGAAAATATCTTACGTAACCATAGTCCATTGCCAAAACCAGGAAACTGACATTGATTTAATACTATTAAATACATCATCGGGATAGTTTTTACGTGTACTCTGCGTGTGTGTGTGCAGCTCTATGAAATTATGTAACATGTGTAGATTCGTGTATGCTTTTGGTTTTTTCTTTTTTTTTTTTGGTACGCGGGCCTCTCACTGTTGTGGCCTCTCCCTTTGCGGAGCACAGGCTCCGGACACTCAGGCTCAGCAGCCACGGCTCACGGGCCCAGCCGCTTTGTGGCATGTGGGATCTTCCCGGACCGGGGCACGAACCTGCGTCCCCTGCATCGGCAGGCGGACTCTCAACCACTGCGCCACCAGGGAAGCCCTGCTTTTGGTTTTTAATGCACACTTATCTTGAAATTATTTTGAGCCTTTGTGTAAATAATAGTAGCAAAACTGGAAATTATTAATTTGGAAATCTGAATTTAACACTCTTAATTAAAAGACTTCTGGATTAGGAAGTAGAAGGTCAGGTTCTAATTCCATCTCTCCAACTGGAGAAGAAATGAGGGAGCTATACCAAACAGAAATCTTGATTCCCATGGTTCCAGCCAGGCACGTAGAACTCATCCTTCTTTCATCTTGCGCTGCACCAACCGTCCTCCCCAGTGTCTATCCCATGAGCAGGGCTTCTAAAATATCCCCCATATCTGTCTGCTAGTCTCCTTCCCTTGCCTGGATGACTGCAGTAGCCTCACATGGACTCCCTGTACAATCCATTTTCCATACAGCAGCCACAACCATCTTTTAAAAATACAAACCAGATTATGTTGTTGCTCTGTGTAAATCCTCCTCCAGTGGCTTCCCATTGTCCCGAGAATCCGATCGGAGCTCCTGCCCAGAGCCATGAGGCCACTGTGGTGGGCTGCTCCCATCCCATTGACGTTCTCCTGCCTTATCACTGTGCTACAGCCTTGCAGGCCTCCGTTGTCTGTCCAGTTGGCCACCATAGTCCTCCTTGTGGGCTTTGTTCTAGCTCTTCCCTCGGTCGGGTATGCCCGGCTCCTAGTTTTGCTGTGAACTAGCCCCTTCTGGACACTTTTTTAGGTGTCAGTCCAAATTAGACACCTCCCAAGTCACTTTCTATCATATCATCATTCTGCTTTATTTCCTCCATAGCATCTAACATAATCTGAAACTAACCTCTGCACTTGATGGGACTTGTTTTTACTTGACTAGTGAGTTACCCTTCCTTCAACTGTAAGCTCCTTGAGAAGTGGGGTTGCAGTAACTGTTTGGTTTACCCTCCATCCCAGAGCCAAGGACAGTGCCTGCCCCATAGAAGGCATCAGTAATTATTTTTTGAGTAGGTGCATTAAAGCACCAGGTAATCACAGAGGTTCTTGAAATTGAAAAAAATTACTTAATTAAGTGAAATAATTTGATGCTTAAGATTATTAATTTTTAGGGCTTCCCTGGTGGCACAGTGGTTGAGAGTCTGCCTGCCGATGCAGGGGACACGGGTTCGTGCCCTCGTCCGGGAAGATCCCACATTCCGTGGAGCGGCTGGGCCCGTGAGCCATGGCCGCTGAGCCTGCGCGTCCAGAGCCTGTGCTCCGCAACGGGAGAGGCCACAACAGTGAGAGGCCCGCGTACTGCAAAAAAAAAAAAGATTATTAATTTTTTCCCATATTTAGGACTCTGAGAACATTGTGATTAAATTCCTATATACTATGGATTCCCTTTTGTGTGCCCATGTGTTAGTAACAGGTCTTTTGCGGAGTCAGGACCATTTCAAATGGGAAAGAGAAGTCCTCTGTACCCTGGTGATAGGTTCCTGTTTGCCTGAACATGTCAGACAGACCACCTTAGTGCTTTTAAGTGGTAAAGTTGAAATTCCCCCCATTCACTTCCCCCCCATCAGCTGAGCTTTTGCATTAGAGAGACCATTGAGCAGGTTTTCGTACAGAAGGTGCAATTAGTGTCATGTGGTTTGGCATTTAGTCAGACTTGCTTTCATTATTTAGTTTAGGTTGAACACATCCCTTTTCTTTTGAATTTAACATGTAAGAAAAGCTCCCAGAACTGGAAGACATGGAGCTGCTAATGTTCTGACTTAAATGGAAAGAACAGAATTTATGTCCTCTGCTTCATTTCTTAAATTCTTGTTTAACTTCCGTTTTATTGTCAGAGCCACATAACCAAAATGTCACTCTATTTACTTTTGATGGTGTTACCAGCCACTTGTGCCATTTAAGCAGTTTTAGAAATGTAATGTAGTATAGGAATATAAATACATATGTTTTTAGACATGTGTTATGCTGAATTAGTGATTTACTGCTGCTGAAGGAATGGTTTTTGTGTGAAAGAAATGGTTAGTCTTTCACTGACTATTCTTAGCAGAGGTTAATACACTTTCTCTTCTCTGATTAAATTCTGGAGTCCTCTTTAGAAAAATGCATGTACCCATATAGCTTCCAGTGACATAAATGTTGATTTTTTTGGTTCCTTTTGTTATGTTTTTATTGTTGTTACTGCTAATGAATTAATTTCCAAGCAAATATATACTTGTAAATCTGGAAGATGATATTTTTCTCTTAAAAGCATTTTGCCATTTTCACATTGTTATGCCCCTAGCTTATAGGGTATTTTCTTGATAAGACATTTTCTTCTGTGGATTTTTAAAAAATGGTGTAGTCATAGGGAGTGTGATCATATTATGAAAAATGTGAGTGATAGAATATGATTAGATGTACTTCAAAGTCATAGTCTATGTGAAAAATTGATGCTTTAAAGCATTTATGACCAAAATTTGTTCTTTTGGGGTTACCCTCTCCCCACTCCTCAGGTGCTCTTAATGTTCCTATATTTTTTTGATGAACCAAACATGACTTGAAGAAGGTAGTGGGGGGGAGGGAGGAGTTGGAGGGGTATAAAATGAGCAGGCTGCTTTCCCGGGAGCCTCTCACTTGCAGGGTCTGAAATGACTGCTTTTGGGGAGAAGTGATATTCACACTGAGGGAGGTAAAAATGTCTGCCCATTTTGAGGAGCTTTTGCTTTCATAATAGAACTTCATTGTACAAACAAAAGGATGTTTTAAAGGAGAGGACCATTTGCAATTGAGTGTTTTCCATTCAGGTAGCGTCTGACAGAGAATAATTTTCAGAGATTTTTAGTATTGCATGCAATCATAGCTTAACAGTTGGATCTTATTTTTTGTTTTTTTTTTTGGCTGCACTGCACAGCTTTTGGGATCTTAGTTCCCCGGACCAGGGATCGAACCTGGACTCCCTGCAGTGGAAGTGTGGAGTCCTAACTGCTGGACCACCAGGGAATTCCCGGTGGAAATGTACACATTTCATTTCTGTTTTAAGTCCCACCCATGCTTTTTAAGTAGTGTAGTAAACTGTTTTCTTACCTGCAGGGTGACTGAGTGAAACTATGTATAATTTGCCCAATAGTAATTCTGCGATCTGTATAATCTAATGTATGCTATGGCTTTTGCACTGGATAACTTTCAGATGACTTTTGTTTTGGCCTGCAATCTTATTAGTAAGATTGATTCAGGGTACTCATTCAAAGTCACCTAATTTGTCTTCCTCATGTCCTAAGAATCAAATCTCTGAGCAGAGCAGCTGCTGGATACAGGACAAACCTTGGACTGTGTGTATCTGTCATTTTGAAAAACGATTGGGGGAGAGACACTCTGTAAGTAGTGATGTTCTATGATGATTTTTTTTTTTAATAAATAAAACGATTGCTATCTAACAAACTACCCCAAAACTTGGCAGGTTCAAGCAACCATTTTATTTTGAAGGTTAGGGATTCAGGAAGGGCTCAGCTGGGTGGTTTGTCTTTGATCCATATGCTGTCAGTTGAGGTGGTTGGAGCTGGAGGATCTGCTTCTCAGATGCCTTTTTCACTCATATGTATGGTCCTGGGGTTGGGATGGCTGACGGTCGATGCTGCCTCTTGGCAGGGGGCTCAGTTGGGAGCTGTTAGTCTGAACACTGCCACATGCTTCTCCATGTGCTTGGGTTACTCACAACATGGCAGCTGGGTTTTTAGAGGGAGCATTCCCAAAAGGTGTGGGTGGAAACTTTAAGGCTCAAGGCTTCTTATGACATAGCCCTGTAAGTCCCAGAATACCACTTTCCCTGCATTTTATTGGTCGAGTAAGTCACCAAGACTGACCCAGACTCAAAGTGAGGGGAATTATCCTCCACCTTTCAGTGGGAGAAGCAGCAAAGAATTTGAGGCCAAGTTTAATGGCTGATGATGGAATCACATCAGGATAGCATTTATTTAATCGTAATTTATGCCTCTCCTAAGGTTCAAGTGGTTTAAAGTACAAATACTAATAAGTAGTTTCATGTACTGGTACCCCCATTCCAAATGGGGGCACCAATTAAACACCATCTCTGAGGTCCTCCATTCCAGTCATGTAGTGCCCTAAAAGTGGCATGACTGTAATCTCATCTCATAATATCTAGAAAGATGTCAGTCCTCTGAGTCATTGTGCAAACTAGTTTGTCGAAAGAGTTCAAAGGAATCATAGATCTTACAGCTGGAAGGGACTCTAAGGGATTACATCATCATTATCACCTTCCAAAGAGATTTATTGAGCTCTACTGGGTGCCAGGCCCTGGGAATGCAGAGGCGAATATGACAGAATTCTTGCCCTTGAGACATAGTTGAGAAAATAGGACTGAAACGTAAGAGATGAATAGAAATTCATAGACTGAGTGGCAAATACAAGTACAGGTGAAATGTGTACAGAAAGAGAAGTGATCAGTAGAGGCTGTTGGGTCTGGGAAAAGATGTAAAGAGAAAGGCTCCTCATCACAATGAAACATAAAACCGATTACCTGCAAGTCCCTACGTGACCTGGGTCCCTGCTTCCTCTCAGCTCCTTTTCTGCCTCTTTTTTCCTCACTCATTGGCCTCCTTCCTTGAATATGCAGGCATTTCAGGACCTCTGCATTTGCTTGTTTCTCTATCTGGAATGCTCTTTCCCCAGATATTCTCATGGCTTCTTTTCTCACTGCAATCAGATCTCTGGTCAGATATGCCCTCCTCAAGCCTTCCCTGACTACCTACCCTGTCTACTTTCTACCCTTCATCACCATTTATCTCCATGAAGGCAGGGCCATTGTCTGCCTTGTTCATTATTGTATCCTCAGCAACAAGAAGAGTGCCCGGCAAATAACTGGTGCCCAATAAAAAATGGTTGGATGAATAAATGGGTAAGTGAATGTAGAACCTTGAAACAGGGGAAGGATTTAGCAAAGTGAAGAACAGATGGTGTTGCTGGCTGCCTGCAAGGTAGAGTGAAAGAGAAACGAAAGTGTACATGGTACATTCATAAATTATCTGTTTCAATACCCTGACATCAGGGGTCATTGTTTTATAACCTTGGGTCCTTCATACTACCTTCTTCCTAGCGCTATGTGATAAGCACTAAATTAGGGCTTACACAGGGAGTGATTCATTCAGACTAGAGTGGCTGGGTCATACATGGCCTCAGTTGTAGGAGAACTTGCCATTCCTGAAAAATACTCTGTACTATTACCACTTCTTTGTCTTTACTCCTGTTCATATTTCTATCTGAAATATCCCATGTTTTGTTGTGATGTTGAAATCCCACATGAATGATCCATTTCCTCCATTGTACTTAATATTTACATGACTTGATTATCACATAAGGACATTCTGCTTCAACTGGATGTATTTGTGTACATGTATTTCTTTCATTTGAATTCAAACTCTTAGAGGGCAGAGCCTGGGTCTAATTCATCTTTTATTTGCCTATACAGTACATAAGAGATTCTTAATAAAAATGTGTTAAATTTAATTAAATATGAGAAATGAGTGTACTTCAGCTTCTAATGTAAAACAAATGCGTATGCCTAGAAATCAGAAGAGGCAATGCTAAATTCCCAAGGAAACAAAGCAATAATAAAGTATCTTCATGCATGGATTTTCCTGGTCTATTTGATCTGTTTAGCTTCCTCATATTGCATTCATGATTTGCAAAGGGTCTGTAAAATCAACAACTTACACATTTTATTTCAGTTCTCTCTTGCTGCATAACATACCATCCTAAAATGTAGTGGCTTAAAACAGTAACAGTTTATTATTTCTCACAATTTTGTGGGTTGGCCAGGCTCAGCTGGGTGGTTGTTTTGCTCCATGTGGTATTGGCTAGTGTCATCAATATAGCATATGCTTTTCGTTTTGGAGCTTGGCTGGGACTAGAATGTTCAAGGCACCTTTACTCACATGTCTTGTATTAGCTGTAGACAGGAACAACTTTGCTCTCCTCAATAAGGCCTCATTTCCTCTGGTATCTAGACCAGCCTCCTTAGAGCACAGTGGCTGGATTCCAAGCGTGTCAAAATGGAGGTTGTCACTTCTCTTGAGGCCTAGATCTGGACCTGGCACAGCATCACTTTCACCACATTTTGTTGCTCAAAATGAGTCACAAATTCAGAGGGAGGGGAAGTAAATGTCACCTCTTGATGGAGTGGGGATCATGCACATTCAGGGATGGGAGGAATTATTAATGGCAGTGTTTACAGACTATATACATCAGCATGCTTAGATATTCATTAATATTATCTTTTCAATGAGAATTAGAACATTTTTAGTAGAGTCTCAGGCCTTTGAGTATTATTTGAACCCTTTGGCTTTGAATTTTGAATGGTTTCTAGAGAGAAGTGCTGTGAACATTTTGGGCATAATTCAGTAGCAGCTGAAGACGATCATTGACTGTGTTGACCTTGTTTTTTGCTCTGCTTGCCATTTATATTGTGTTGTACATGTTTCCTTCATTTGTGTGGAAGTTGGAATCACAAGCCAAGAGATCTGAAGGGTGGTCCTGAACTCTTCTCTGGTTCTCAGTGTAACTTAGAGCAGGTGACTCCAGCAGCAGGACAGGTAAGCACAGGCCACAAAGCAAAAGGAAACAAGCCAGTTTGCTCTCGGCTGGTATTATAATGTGAACAGATGGCAGAGGGAAACTTGAATTACTCAGCTGCTGTTTGGCCTTCATCTTCTCTGCCCTAACTGGTTTCTCTGATTCTGTTCTTCCCACATAGCAACCAGAGATCTTTAAAAAATGTAAATTTTTAAATTTATGTCATTCTCCTGCTTAAAACCCCCCAGTGGGTTTCCATTGTACTTGTAATAAAATACAGACTCATCATAAATTGGCTTCTGTTCCCACCTCTTCAACTTCCCCTCCTGTGACTCTTCCCTCCTCTTTATGGTTTAGCCACATTTTGTTTTTTTCTGCTCCTGGAGCCCCCCAGGTTTATCCTGCCAGGTTCATCCCATCTTAGGTCCTTTACACTTGCTGTTCCCTCTCTCTGGAACACTGTTCCTCTAGATCCCTGTGCGGCTGGCTCTAGATGACCTCAGAGAGACCTGTCATGACTCCCAGGCTATAGTAGTGCACCAGGCATTCTCCCTCACAATTTCTCTGTTCTGTTCTTTCTAGAACTGAACCCGTTTCTCAGTTTTCACGTGTATAAAAATGGGGTTGATTATAACAACATACTTCATAAAGCTGTTAGGAGGATTCAATTAGTTAATATTTAGAAGGCTGCCTGGCACATGATATGCTCTCAAGTGTGAGCTGTATTACTATGTCACTCTTTACTACCTGCTCACTTATTTGCTTGTTTATTATCTTTCACCCAGCACTAGATTGTCAGCTCTTTGCAAGCAGGGACTGGTTTTGCCTGTCTTGTTCATGTCCCATTTGTATTCCCATTCTGTTGGCATATACAGTAGATCTTCAATACGTACCTGTAAAATGTAAGAGACGTTTTAGTTGCTCAAAATGAGTGTAAGATTTTTGATCCAGAAGAATTGTATTCCAGGACACTGAAGGAACTTGGGGATAATTAATTATTGTTTTATTTTTATGGAATTTTGAAGAGTGGAGAAATATCACAATTATGAATGAAGGTAAATGCAATCCTGAGTTTCAATAGTGAGGAATATGGGTTCAAAAACCATAGACTGAGGGGTGGGAGGAATTGGGAGACTGGGATTGACACATATACATTACTGATAATATGTATAAAATAGACAACTGATGGGGAACATACTGTATAGCACAGGGAACCCTACCTAATGCACTGTGGTAACCTAAATGGGAGGGAAGCCCAAAAGGGAGGGAGTATCTGTATGTGCATGGCTGATTCATTTTGTTGTGCAGTGGAGGCTAACACAACATTGTAAAGCGACCATACTCCAAAAAAAATTAAAAAACAAAAACAAAACAAAACAAACGGAAACCCCCCCCCCCCCATAGACTGAGAGGGAGCCTCATGCTATTTGTGGGTAGAGTTCTAGAATGGATTATTGAAAGGATGGTTTGTGAATGCTTAGAACAGTGTTGCTTAGTGGGAAAGTGGGGCACCCTTAGAGAAAAGAGACCTAGAAAAATAAATTGTGTTTTTTTCAGGTCACCACTTAGTTTGGTGGCAGAATCAAAATGAGAATAAAGACCCCCTGATTCTGTTCCAAGGGTGTTTTCAAACTGGGATCTTAGAGCTCCTCAAATTCTATACGCCATAGAGTCTTTTTTGCATGTTTTTATTTTGAGGATTAGCTGGAAAAAAAAAAAAACACTTTTGAAGACAGTTTCTCAGTTGGGGAGCATTGACCCCTGGAAGTTAAAGGACATAGTCTCAGAGGTCCATGAGATTTAATTCCGCTCCCCACTCCTTTAAAAGAGATCTGTGCAGTACTCTAGGTTAAGAAACTTGGCATTGTGATGTTTTGCCAGTTTATCTGAGTAACCAAACAGTGCATGTTGTCCATGTACAGAAAACAGCACGTTCTTCCATTAGACCTGTGTTGTCCTGTACGGCAGCCTCCCATGTGTGGCTTTTGAACAGTGAACCTGTGGCTGCTTCAAACGGATATGTCCTGCAGTGGAAAATGCATTCTGGATTTCAAAGGCTTAGTACCAAAAAAAAGTGTGAAATATTTCATAATTATTTACTTTATTTTGAGTATCTGTTGAAGTGATCATATTTTTGTCAATTGGGCAACCTAAAAAGTATTATTGGGGCTTCCCTGGTGGCACAGTGGTTGAGAGTCTGCCTGCCGATGCAGGGGACAGGGGTTCGTGCCCCGGTCCGGGAAGATCCCACATGCCGCGGAGCGGCTGGGCCCGTGAGCCATGGCCGCTGAGCCTGCGCGTCTACAGCCTGTGCTCCGCAACGGGAGAGGCCACAACGGTGAGAGGCCCACGTACCGCAAAAAAAAAAAAAAAAAAAAAAAAAAGAAAAATTATTAAGAGTAATTGCACCTCATTTTTCTTTTTAAAAATGTGGCTGCTTAGGTCACTAGAAAATTTAAAATTGTGTGTGTGGCTTGCATTGTTGGATGGTGCTGCATTAAACCTGTTGCCTCTCCCAGGAGGAGAGGTTAAGGAATTGGTGAACATCACTGTGCAGGTGAGGTGATGTGACAGCTACCTTCCACCATTTGGATGGCTCTCATTCATAAAAGAGATTCTCTCTGTTGTGTATTTCTCAGGAGGTGGAAGGAAGACAAATGGTAGAAATGTCAGGGTAATATACGAAACACCTTTCTAAAACAGTTGTCCAAATATGGTTAGGGGCTCTTTCTAGAGGTAGTGAATCCCTCATCATTATGCATAATTCAAGCAGAGGCTAGATAGCTGCTCAATAGGTTATTTGGAGAGAGCTCAGGTGGTTAAAATGAATTCCCCTTCCAATCCTGAGATTCTGATCCTGAAATAAAATCAGGCAGAGGGCTGGTTTTTACAGAAATATAAAATAGATGGATTCTGTGGGCAGGAGAAGAAAACAAAATTTACTTTACTCTTTGTTTCCTTTTCCTTTAAACTTTCATATGAATGTTTTTTAGGAGCTTTGAGGAGCTTTGCGTTCTTGGTTACAGACAACCGTTTGGTTCTCTAAGCCTGGTGCATCTGGTGAGCAGTGCATTGGTTAGGAATGTGCTTGCCACCAAGTCAAGCAAACAAACAAAATCCACCAAACTGACAATGGCAAAATAAGTAGAAACTTATTTCAATCATGTAACAGGAAGTCTGGAGATCAGCTGCTTCTGGCATCGGTTCGTTGGCTCAAAGGCATCAGGACAAGTGTCTCTGTTCTTCTCTTGGCTTTTGTTTTCCTTCTGTTAGCAAGGTGGCTGCAACTACCAACAGTGCATCTGTAAGGCTGGAAGGTAGGGGAAGGAGTAGCTCCTGATGCATCTGTCAGTTTTATCTGGAAAAGCAATAGTCTTTTCAGAAATTGCCAGCACACTTCCCCCTTTGTTTCAATGGCTAAGAGAGTCATATGGCCACGCCGCTCCCAAATCTGATTCAGGTGCTTCGGGGTCAAGAGGGAAGACCATCCAGTGGCCACTGATGATTTTTGCCTAGGTCGAGTTTTATTCAACATCTCCTTTTTAGAGATGAGAAAACTGAGGACCAGAGAAGTTCATGCCTTTGAACTTGCAGGATAGGACTAAGAGTTCTCACTTTGCCCCTTCTACCTCACTAACTTCGTTAGCAAGGACAGCATAGTCCCCCCAGATGATAGGGCATGTTGGATATAATTGTCACTATCTTGGATCTTTTTAATGTAGGTTTAGACATTTTGTCTTTCTACGAAAGAATTTTGAGTAGGTGAATGTAACGTGTACAGTAAGGAGCAGCCTTATAGTTTTTACGTTTGTCTCCCCATTAATTTGTTGAATTTCCCTATCAGTGTTCCCTGTGCTTCTCTTTTTAAACCAGTGGCCCGTTATGAGTACGAGTGGAATAATATATGTGTAAGAATAAAACAATTTTAAGCCACCATGATTACTGGCAGTGTTCAGCTGAGTATCTGATTGTCACCAGCTGCTATACATACTCCTTGGATATGCAGTTGCATATTCTCAAACCGTTCTGCTTGGAAGGAAAAAAATATTATTGATTGATTAAAAAAATAAAAATTGAACCAGATTCCACTACCTCCTTTAAAGACTCAAGTCCCCCCACCGCCTGCCTCCTTTCCTGCTCCATTGCTCCTAGCAAAATCCCTTGTGAACTACTTTGGGAAATGATGGTGGTGGCAGTGGTGCGTTGGTATTTGTGAGAGCAATAAAATGAGAGGTTGGAAATATATAAGAAAATCAAGTTTTGCTGAAGAGGAGAATTGACCTGTGGAGTATTGTAAGGCAAAATGAGGTTGGTGTGTAATAATGGAAAGAATTTGATATATGAAATAGGGTCCATTGTGGGTTGAGAAGCTGGGGACATTTACTTTGACCATTTAGGGGCAGAGAATTTGATAGGAAACTAGCTAGTTGTGGAATCCTTCCTCTGTCTATACATTATATATAACTCTTTCTTAATCCTCAAAAACCTCTCTCTATGAAGAAGGTATTTCCCACATTTTGCAGGGAAGGAAGCTAAGAGAGATGAACTTTTCCAGGGTTTGAAAGCTCATACATCATGGTGTTATTTAAACCCAAGGCTGACTCCAAGACCTGTGACTCTCCTACTGAGTTAATCTGAATGTTTGCAAAATCTGCAGCTCTAATTGTTTTTGCGGTTAATGTTATTAAACTGGCAACAAGTAAATAGTTTAGCTATTTGATGACTCTCTCAACTTTTTGGGCTTATTCATTTGAGACCATGTATTATTTATTTGGAGCAATGTATTTTTACATTTAACTACATATTTGATTTTTCTCAGGTCTTACTTTTTGTATTAGTGAACCAAGCTTTACTAGTACTCTTTTTTGGAGGGATACCTCTCTTATCAGGCAAAAATCTTATTCAGATAAACAAATACATGCCATGACAATAAAGAACTACAAGTTATTATTTTTCCCCATTCTTTTCTGCTGTGCATCTTACCAGGTAGAAGTTTAATTTTCAGAGCAGGAAAGAACAAGTAGCAACTTTGTGAATTGTGGCATTTGAGATTAGACTGATAAGACAGTGAGTGACCTACAGCAGAGTAGTTAACAGAAAGGAACAGATTGTTGCCGAAGACAGAGGAAGGTCTATTGTAACTGAAAGAGTAATCTTTGTCATTTGGCCATCTCAGTTTCACGATAAGGCGAAGAAGCAGGAACCTTGGAATTGCTCTTCTTTATATTCCATTCCTGGATAATTACCAACCATACTCAGATCTTGAAAGGTCCTTTTATTTTGTGATTGCATCTTTCAGCAACAACGCTTATTATCCTATTATGCAATTTGTCTCATTTAAGATGCTCAGGTGGGAAAACTTTCAGCCTCAGCAACTGTAAAGATCACTATGATTGAGCATTTCGTGGCACTTTCATTCACTTTGCTGTTGAGCAAGCAGGATTCAAGGCAGGTGAATTCTTTCCAGATGTGCTTTTGAATAACTGGACAGATCCCTGGGGTCTCTTCAGGATAACCCAAGTGACTGTGTATTCTTGCCCCCTTTGTCCACACATAGCTTCCTGTGGTCACTCTGCAGAGGGCTCTGTAGTTGTGGGATGATCTCACAGCTCATACTGAATTCAGGAGGACAGGTAGATAGTCCTCCAAGCAGCGGATCCCCAAGCTTTCCTAGGTCTGCTTGTTTGGGTACCAGAACCCATCCCTCTCCAGGAGACACGCAGCAGTTTTGCTTTGGCACCATTTTAGGCATGAAACGGAACCGTTTTCTCCCAGAACATAATGTCCCTGTGTAGAAGTGAGTGATAGCAGTGAAGAGTCTAGAGCCAGGCCTGTTAGTAACTAATGCTGAATGACTCAACCTGACACTGATGGCTGTCTCCTGAGGTTACTGAGGAGGGGAGGTATGGGAAGTGTGGTTCCTTTACCCACTGTGCCCAGCCCCCAACTCAGCGATGGGCTACCAGGAGGGCTGAGCCAGTGGGAGAAGCCAGCACGTGGATGGGGTTTGCTGACGTGTCCTGATGTGGAAGACGGGGCACACCCAGCTCTGTATTAATGGCAGGCATTAGGTCTGAAGGACTGAATGCAGCTTCTAGATGTGCCTCCTCCTTGCCAGGCATGTTCAGGGGAGAAACTGGGACCCATCTTAGGGGTTGGCGTCAGCTCTTTATGAAGCTTTTCCTGACAATACTCTGCATTCCTGGAGGAGGACTTTGTGTTGTTCTCGTGGGCTTGCCTCTAACACAGAACTTACGATGCTGTGTTATGCTTGTCTGTTTCCTTTTTTATCTCCCTAGACTGTGAACCCTTGAAGATAGGGATAGTGTATCTTATCACTGTTTTAATTCTCAGTGCTTAGGTCATATTATGTGTTCACTAAATGTTTGTTAAATAAATGAAATAATAATGTTCAGCCCCTTTATTCTGCATGGTACTCCATCCTGTCCAAGGACAGAATTTTATCAGAAATTATATTGATGATCCTCAGTTGGTACTCAGACTAATGAAATACAGTAGCATAGATATGAGTAGAGCTGAAAAATAAAGGCGATTATAAAATACATAGAAATAAACTTAGTAAGAATTGGGCAGAATTTATGAGAAAAAGACTTCCAAACTTAGCTGAGGCATATAAAAGAACACTTGAATAAATAAACATATCATGTATATTGGTGAGAAGAGTTATTATAGTAAATGTATCAATATCATTTTTGTCCACATTAGTCTAAAATTTAATGCTATTCCAACAGAACTTGCAATGGGATGATTATTCTGTGGAACTTGATAAGTCCAGAATAATATTGTTTGAGACTAATGAAGAATGAAAAACAGGGGAGAGTTCATCTCATCACATATTAAGACATTGTAAAATATAGTAAATAAAAACAAAATAGCATATAAGATAGAAGCCAGTGTAACGTGGATTCCAAAACTTGATGAAGACATTATAAGGAAAAAATATGGACTTCATTAACATAGATGTAAAAATCCTTAACAAAATATTAAGTTGAATCTAGCAAACTGAAAAAAGATAATGCATCATTACCAAATGAAGTTTATCTCAGAAGCTCAAGGTCAGTTTACCGTTTGAAAGCCATGTAATTTATCATGTTAACAGAATAAAAGAGAATTTAGAATTAGTCTAAAAACAGACTTGAGTATACATATGGAAACCTGGTACAAATCTACAATCCCTTATTTGAAACATTTGGGGCCAAACATGTTTCAGAATTTAGGGTTTTTAACAACATCTCATAGTCAAATTTGTGTTTGTTTCCACAGCAAAACTGATTAATAGTGACACTAAATGGAATAAATAAAGGCCAGAAATAGCATCAACATTACCTCAGGTAAGGCTTTGCTACCACATAATTTTGGCACCAAACTTTAGAAAACACAAACAGAAAGTTCTTTGTTTTTAAGAGCTTTATGATTTCAGAATCTCAGGGAAGGAATTATCAGCTTTTTAACATAAAGTTGGCACATTTCAAATCAGAGATGAAAGGACTTCTGAAGGGTGTTGGGATTACATACTAGTCATTTAAGAGAAAAAGAAATAAAGTTAAATCCCTACTTTATAGCAAAATTAATTTTTTTGGCTGTGCCACACAACTTGTGGGATCTTAGTTCCCCAATCAGGGATTGAACCCAGGTCCTCAGCAGTGAAAGTACAGAGTCCTAACCACTGGACTGCCAGGGAATTCCCAATGATTTATAGAGATTTTACTGTTAAAAAATTAAAGAATCTATAAAAGTAATAGAATAAACTATATACCCAGTCTTTATTTATAATCTTGTGATAGTGGAGATCTTCGTAAGCATTACGCCAATGGTAGAAACTAAAGAATTAAAAAATAAAGAAGAAAAAGAAAAGAGAGATTAAACTATGTAAAAATTAACTTCTATACAACAAAGAACACCATAATAAAGTTAAAAATGAATACCAACACGGGAAAAATGTTGGCATCATATATAATAGCAGCCAAAGAGTTATTACCCATAATTTATAACAAGCTCTTACAGATTAATAAACAAAAGATGAATTCTCCAGCACAAAAAAGGACCAATTATATGAAAAGGCAGTTTGCAAGGGAAGAAATACAAATGGCTGCCAATATTCTACCAGTACTCAGACAACAATTAGGACTACTACAGCTTCTATAGCTACTGCAGCAGCTACAACCAGCCGCTACCATTTACTGAGTGTTTATTGTGCACCAGGGACTGGGCTAAGGGCTTTACACATAATGCTTAAGAAAATACTGAGACAGGTGTAATTATTTACACTTTGCAATGAGGAGTACATGATTTAGTGAGTTGAGGCAGCTTGTCCTAGGTCACACGTTTAGCAGGGCTTTTGTAACTCAGAACTGTTTGCCTCCAAAGCGCTTGCTTTTCAGTAGACACTGACTTACTGCCTCCATATATCAATGTACTTATGAAAAGAAAATCAAATGAAAGCAGCCTGAAGTTACCATTTGTTTTGTCTATCAGATTGGCAATGATTTGAAAAGAATACTCATTGCCAGGGAAGGTCAGGATGTGGAGAAGCCTGGTGGGAGTATCAATTGGCATGATCCTTCTGGAAGGCAGTTAGGCAATATGTATCAAAAGCCACATCCTTTGACATAGTGTTTCTACTTCTAGGAATTTATCTGAAAGGACTAATTTGACAAATACTCGTATGTACAAGGATATTCAATTCAATATTGTTTATAAAACCACAAGGTTGAAGGAAACTTACTTGTCCTTCAATGAAAGATTGGTTAAATCAGTTAGGGGAGAATTGATGATATAAAGCTATATTTATTAATTTTTGAACATTGTCCTATTCAAATTTATTATTGGATGGAAAAATAAAACAAAACAAAGCAGGTTGCAAAACAGCCCATGTGGTGCAACCCTATATTTGAGAAACTCAAATTGTTTATATATGCATGTATGCCAAGAAAAAAGTCTGGGACGTGGTATTGACAGTGGTGTAATTATAAGTGATTTATTTTCTTTATATGTTTTTGCAATGTTTATTGATTTATTTTTTGCTGTTACACATATACTCTGGTTTTTAAAAAGTACTTAAAAATACATATAATTTCCCCGTACTGATGGAACATCCCAACTTGAAGATTAAGCACAAAATTCTGGGGATCTAATCCAGGTCTGTAAATTTACTTTGCTTTTGTTAGGGGGTATTTAGGTACTTTCCATACTTACATTTTACTCTTTGAAAGTTGACATGGGCATGAGTTTACACATACACATGATTTCCCACATGTTTTTCCAAGAATTGCCAGATTTCTTTTTCACTGATTGTGTTTAAAGTCATAGTTTGCCAGCTCTTTGGTTTACAAAAGCCAGTCGGTGTGAAATTGACGTGAATAAACTTTTTAATAGATATAAGGAAGTCCTATTCATGTTTGCACAATCAGTAGATCAAGGGCAGATTTCCTTATTGGGCTGACACCTTCTTAATAACAAGTGGAGTTTTTAAAAGTAGGTTTAACAAATGTAGCTGAGGAATCCTGCCCAAGGGAAAGGTTTAGAGAAGTATTATTTCTGATAGGGAGGCAGCCATGTTGGGAATATCTTAAAAGGCTTGATATAACCTAGAATTTACTATGAAACTGTGAAAACTAATATGTGGCACGTGAGCAATTTGCACAGTGCTTTTCAACATCTTTCTAGCCACTCAGCATTGTTTAGTGATGAGAATTGTGGACTAAGGAGTGTACATTTTGGTGGTTTTTGAAGATTTGGATATAAGGATTTGAGTTCCACTTGATTGAACTGGCAGCTTAAGAAATAGATTTTTAAATTGCTTACCGAATGAAAAAGGAAAACACTTGTAGTGAAAATTCTGGTTGTAGATAGTTCTAAAGGCCATTTGGGGCAACAGAACAAGGTGACAATCACCGAGAAAATGGTTAGTAATGGGCTCTTAGAGACAGTGTCTTAATGCAGTTGTTATTTTAAATTATCTTTAAAGTGGTTTATTGACCCTGTTTTTCTGTTTTGATATTCTCTTTCAAAGGTATATAAGTTACACTGATACTATTTGAATAGTGCAACTCTTATGTAGCAGTTAAAGAGGGTGCATTTTGGAGTCAGGCGGACCTGTGTTAAAATCCAAACTCTACTACATAGTAGTTTTTTGACCTTTGGCAAGTTACGCAGTCTCTCTAGGTCTCTCTCAGTTTCTTCATCTCAAAAGTACCAACCTTACAGGCTGTTGAGAAGATTAAGTGAGATAATTTTTATAAAGAGCTTAATAGCATCTGACACAGGTAAATGCTTAGGTTGCTTTAATGATTACGTATAGTTCAATCTTATTTAGAATAATTTTATAATAATATGTAGTATAATGGAAAGAATGTATGTTGTACTGTCTAATGAACCCACATTTGAACGCTGGCTGTGCCCCTTAATAACCCCATAATCTTGGGCAAGTCACTTATGTGCTGAGCCCGAATTTTCTCCTTCATGAAACGGGGTCCCTCCGTAATGCTTACTTTGTCAGATGTTGTGAGGATTAGAGATGATAGGCCAAGTGTCAAACTCTGCGTTTGGAGCAAAGTAGGTATGCAGTGAATGGTAACTCTTGTCATTGCTATGGAAGCTAATAAATATCAAAGAACCTCTTAAGGGCTTTTTATATTTTCCCTCTTTGTTTTTTACCTTTAGTTTCAATTCTTTAAGAAACTGGGTACACATAGCCAAGACTATGCAATATAAGAAAAGCTGAAGAAGTTTTATAAAATTGATCATAGTACTGCATTCGGTAAACCAAAAGAATAAGAGTCTGAAGTGATGGATTGTATTAATAGAGAAGGATGTGTACACAGGGCCTGGCCTTGGGGCCCTTGTCAGGGACTGGTCTCTCAGGAAGAAGCAGCATGAAGGGCAGTGGTTTCATTTCTCATAGTCGCCCCCGTCACTTACTACACTGAGGGAGTGTATGTCATGGGCTTCGGAACCTGTGCTGGCTGACCAACTGGCCAGTCCTCTAGAACAGCTGCTGGAGGTGCCTGGTGCACTGGCATTGAGGGCAGGCCCGGCTGGCTGGCAAACACTTGTGATGTTATGCTAATGAGTCCTTCTGTGGAGGCTGCCCTCCCAGGTGGGCTTTGTCCACACAGGGTCCATCTTGTTTCATATTTGCATGGTATGGTGCTTGTTGTATCCATTTGTCTGCCTGTCCTCCTGCCCTCCCTCCCTTCCATCCTTCTTTCCATCCATTCATCCTTCCTTCCTTCCATCCATCCATCCATCCATCCTCTAAGTGCTAGCTATAGCAGTGAAAAACAGATAAAATCCTTGCCTCAAGGATCTTACATTTTAGAGATTCAAAGCATATTTATTTATTTATTTACTTGTTTATTTATTTTAGGCTGTGTTGGGTCTTCGTTGCTGTGAGCAGGCTTTCTCTAGTTGCAGCGAGCAGGAACGGGGGCTACACTTCGTTGCGGTGTGCGGGCTTCTCATTGCGGGGGCTTCTCATTACAGAGGCTTCTCATTGCAGAGCATGGGCTCTAGGCGCGCAGGCTTCAGTAGTTGTGGCTCACGGGCTCTAGAGCGCAGGTTCAGTAGTTGTGGCGCATGGGCTTAGTTGCTCCGCGGCATTTGGGATCTTTCCGGACCAGGGCTCGAACCTGTGTCCCCTGCATTGGCAGGTAGATTCTTAACCACTGCGCCACCAGGGAAGCTCCTCAAAGCATTTTGAAACGTCAAATGTAGTATCTCATTTGCTTTTTACAATGAATATGTGAGTTTTGAATTTTTTAGTACTTTTATTTGATAGATGAGGAAGTGGAGATATTTTGAGATTAAATGGCCTACCCAGGATAATAGTACTATGAGTAGAACCCCTTAGTTTTCATTCATGGTTTAGCACCCTTTCTCCTATGACACTATGCTTTCTATTCTAAATATGTTTTCCTTTATCAGAGCACTTTTTCATACTGTTTTCTTCTTGATATATCAGTCACAGGTAGCCAAGGGAATTTGAGTTCAGTGGACAAGCTTTAACCTTTCAGTGTGTTCCTTTTGTTCTTAGGGTGAGATTTGAATCCAAACTGTCGTCTACAATGTCCT
This sequence comes from Phocoena sinus, assembly GCF_008692025.1. Lineage (NCBI taxonomy): Eukaryota > Metazoa > Chordata > Mammalia > Artiodactyla > Phocoenidae > Phocoena > Phocoena sinus. Next base: position 27,118,905 of record NC_045772.1, on the reverse strand, counting down.
GAAGCGTCTGGCTATGCCACCTTCCCAGCTTGTCTTGGGACACTTACCCTCTTATCACCTGCCTTCTTTCCTCACCTCAGAAGCTTTGTGTTCTTTCCAACTTCAGGCCTTTGCATATTTTGTTCCCTCTGCTTGGAATGCTTCTCTCTGTTCCCCCTACTGTCCCTCCATGCCCACCTTCATGGAGTTTCACTCAACTCATAGATCTCAGCTTTAATGCCACTTCTGCGGGGAGGCCTTCCTTATCCCCCAGCCAAAGGTCAGGTGCCTGTGCCATACATACTTTCTCACAGCATCCTGTCGTTTTTCTTCGTAACAAGCCTATCACAATCCATGGATTTGTTTGCTGCCTTCCTCCCATCTTGGAATGGTTAGAAGATAAGCTCTATGAGGGCAGGAACTCTGGTTATCTTGTTTCCACTACTGTTTCCCCAGCTAGCACTGGGCCTTATATTAGATGCTCCAAAAATATGGAATGGAGAGTGCCTGGAGCAAATTTATGGTTTGTTCAATTTCACATCCCTCTGGAATCTGATTCTAACAATGAAGGCAGTTTATGAAATGGTGTAGGTTACTCATGTTTCATTAATGTTTAAATAAGGAATGGGAAAGCAACTACTAAGGTTTGGAAAGTTAGTAAAGTGGCAGCAAAAAGTGACAAAGGGGAGAAACAAAACTCCATACAGAGCCTGGGGGAAAAGAGAATAAAACAAGTTATTTGTTTTTGTGTCCCTTTCCCGCTAAACTTTGAGCAATTTGAAGTCAAGCACCAGAACTTGTTTATGTTTTATATTCTGAAAGAAAGTACAGTGCCTGGCTCATAGTAGCTCTTGAATAAATGTTGAATGAATGAATGAATGATATACCTCTTACCTTTGAAGCTGCCTTCTTGTGTTCTTAATGCTGAAATTAGAAATAGGAATAGTATGATTTATAGAACGAATACTGGATTTAGAACCAGATAGATATAGGTTTAAAACTGCATTGAGAATGGGAATAAGTATGCCTACCAAGTGGGCTTATTGGGAGGGTGGTGTATAAAGTGACTGGCACATGTAAGAGGTCCTCGAGAGATCTTAGCTCCCCTTTTCTGCCTCTCTCCCTTTGATCTAGTCCCAGAAAAACTTTTGAGGATTATGGTACCTAAATTGTTAAAATAAATAAAGAGAACTTCAAAGAAAATCATGCCACTGGAGCTACGACATGAATCAGTACGTGGCACTCACATTTATCAGAGCAAGCATGACGCTAGATGCTTAAACAGCAATGCAGGACGTTGTGTAGGAATTGGAGAATAATGTTCTTATTATTCTTGTCTGTGGTCAGCCTGTTACTAGAAAAAGAAACCAAAATGATTTCTAAGGTCCTTAGGTTCAAACCTTTCTGTTTTGACCTCCGTCATTTATGTTTTTCCCATCTTTACTTACAAACATCAGCTAACCCCAGCTCTTCCTCAGATTCTTTCTTCTAATAGTTTTATTTTGTTCTCCACAGTAAATTCTCTCTTTTATTTCCATCAATGGCATTTCAAATACTTTTGATGGGTGGATGGAAGGTGTGTTAAATTTAGATGGATCCACCAATTTCCTTGAGTTCCACACTGATTTCTTTGAGGATGTGACTAGGTAGCCGGATTATTCTCCCATACCCCAGCTCCCATCCCCATCTAATTATGATACAGAGGACAGAGAAGTGTGACCAGTTTTTCTTTTTCCTCTGAGGATAGAACAAGAACAAATGGTTTCAGACTACAGCAGGACAGAGTTTGGATCAACCAGCAGGATGTATATGAGCCTTGCACTAGGCTCATTATGTTTAAAAGCTAGAAGTCATTTTACAGCCACATCAGGTTAGTTCTCGTTTATAGCACCTGTTTTTTTTTCATGCAAAATATGCAAGGCTCTGGAGATACAAAAACAATTAGTTCCTCGAGGAGTTTGAGTCCAGCAGGGGAGACAGATGCATGAACAGACATGGTACTCTCTGATAGAGGCAGTGCAGGTACGTATACAAGTGACACAGGAGGCAGAGATGGACTCAGATGTGGGACAGGTGAGGGGTGGTGGCATAGGCCGCCTGCTGAAGAGTAGAGCTCACTGTGTGGATGGGGTTGGAGAGGCTGTTCTAACTAGAGGAAAAAGCACGTGGAGAGACACAGAGATATGTACTAGCATGGCAGGTGCAGGGAACTCCAAGTAATTAGATATTGTTTGATTGTCAAGTACGAAGGCTGTTGTGAAGTCTGGCAATGCCAAGGTAGGTTATAGAATTTCCTTCTTTGAAGTCTTAAAAATCAAAATGAAGCATTTATGTCTGCTTAGGTTGGTTTGGGTAGTATTTTTGCCAGAGGTAGAGGCATATACTGTATGTGTCAGAGAAAGGTCAATGAATATTTCTGTAAATGTTGAAGTTGTATTAAATAATTTAAGAGAAAGGACTCAAACTTTGCACTTTACTGTATTTGCTATTCTGGGATGTACAGTTTTCAAGTCACTTAACTAAGGCAGTCTGTTTTGCGGAACTCTTCTCCCTCTTCATGAAACAAATACATTCATAAAAAGCAGTAGAAATTCAGTGTCCCCCTTTCTCCATTGGAGGGGTGTTTTCTTTTGGAGCAGAGGTAGTTCCCAGGGAATCAGTGTAAGAGTCAGAAAAAAAATGGAGGATGGCCTCTCCTGGGCCACTCTTGGCTGCCTGGGAGTGAAATGGAACCTCGGATATTGTGTACCTTTAAATCGTCCATGTTGCCTGTTTCACGGCCTCCCCAGGCCAAGGAACTGGCTAGTCAGTTTCTAGTTCTCAGAACTGGAGCAGGACTGCTGTGCTTGCAGTTGCATGCTTTTTATGGAACAGGGAATGTTGTTTAGGGAATTTAGGCAGCTGGAACCTGCCACATTAGCAATTTGGACTAAGGAAAAATTTCAGAGTGAGAAAATACAGCTTATTATATAATTTCACTTGGGTATTTAGGAGGCTGAGAGGGGAGATGAGAGTATTATGAAGGCAAGTAGGAGAGTTTCATAAACAGCTCCCTCCCTCTCTATTCCTTTTTACTGTAAGAGCTGGATTTAAATAGGGTGATCACGTGGCCCATTTTGAAAAGGGCAGTCATGTTCTTCTGTTGTTTCTTAGCTGTTTTGTCAGTTGGAGCAAAACAACAGCGCTGCTCACTTTTTGCAGGGTTAGAGGAAAAAGGAAGGGCTGGCAGAAGAATGGGGTGGGAAGCTAGAGAAGAGAGGAGAGGCCAAGAGTGTCAGACTGTGGGGACGAGGACCTGAAGGAGGCCCCTTTGGCCTCAGGGATGGGGCCTGGAACTCTGCCTTTTTGAAGCCTGTTGACGATCTCATCCTAATTTAGCCTTTTGTGGAATCTTCCATGAGATGTGGTTGCCAGCTTCAGCCTTCCTAGAGAATAGAGCCTGCTGAATCTGTTATGAAGTCTACCCAGAAGAGTTGGCAAAGCAGGCCCCCTCCTTAGAACCAGGATAACACTGAGAGAAGGTGAAAGTCCGCTCCTCCTTTAAGAAAACACAGTCAGTGCCTCACACCTGTTTCACCCGCACTGCACAAAAGAAAAAAAAAAAACCACCGGCCCTCAGCAAAAACTAAAACTGACGTCACTGTAACCTTTGGTTATTCTTTTTTTGTGCGTAAAGTGTCAACCTCTTGTTTTATCTTGTAAACAATGGAAATCTTATTTCTTTCCAGAAAATTACAAAAGGTAACAGGGACCATATTCAAACAGAATAAAAATCATAAGTAACCCAGAGAGTCTGGCTTAAAAAAAGAAAAAAAGGAAAAAGAAAGAAAGAAAAAAGAACGTGTCCTCTCGGCCTTAAAACTTGTCTTAAAGGGAAATCATTTAGGTTCCTGGTGGCTTCTTTCTTCATCATACTAACTTCTGTTAGCAAAGTGTGATTTTGAAAGGATGCAGGGAGCTTGGGAAAAGAGAGCTTTATATATTTTTTGTTTTTCCCTTTCTTCTCCCAGCAAAATACAAAGGTATCTGACCGTAGAGATGCTTAAACTGAGCTATTCTGATTGACAGTGGTCAGGACATGGAAGTGTGGTACCCCGGGATGGGCAGCTGCCCGGATAAAGGACCTGGCTGGCTGTACTTTCCACCTCTCTCCTACACCCAAACGGGGAGATTTGAGCAGTGGTTAATGTAGCCTCTTCTCCTTTTAAAAAAATGTGTCCCCTGCTCATTTCCAACACAGATTTGAGGTTGTTACTCGCTTATCTTAACAGAACATGTGTCTTGAAAGTATTATTTAATATAGAATATAATGTTATTTAGATCTTATTAAATTATCCTGTTTTTAGGGTATGCCAACGGACTAAATTTGTCTGAACTACTGAGATTTAGATTATCTAACTTTTATTGGCATTGGAGGATTTCCGTAAAAAAAAAAGCTATTGAGATTAAATATCAATATCATATAAATCTTTCTAGGAAAATATAATCGAAAGCATCAAGGCTCCTACAGTTGGTGGTTTCTGTTATCTTGGTTCACAGAGCTATGACAATGTCATTGAATTTCAAGAATTCAAAAAGATAAAAATAAAACTCATAGTTTTGAGATGGAGAAAGAGATAGATCCTGGAAGTTGTCTTCGTTTTTAAAATAGTCATTCTCACCTTAAAAGTACAAAAACTATTTTTCATTTATTAAGAAAAAACCCTGCCAGCTTATACTCCTGAATTAATGCAAAGACCAGTATTTTATAAACACTACTAATAATTGTGGAGGCTACTGTTGACAACTCTGCTTTTGATTTATTGCAAATATGCCTTCAATTTTCTTCCTCATTACCAACGACCTTCTTTAATTATAATAGGACTTTAATACAATATTTGTATTGTTTATTTTGAAGCATCTAACTTTAAAAGAAGTTTACTGATTTTTATGGCAAAAAATACAAATGTTTTTATTTTAGGATACAGACCATAAACTAAAATGTTACTGGGGGAGTTTGGCCAAAGATACAAAAATATATGGGAGGAAAAGTATACTTGCCTAATACTGTGCACATTTTTACAACAGAGCAAATGACATCTGGATTTAGAGTTTTAACTAGTAGTAACCTCATTTGTTTAGTAATGACTTTTAAAATAGAAAAAGAAAAATCTGCCGAAGCAGACCAGGCACTTACTAGATATTGAACTTGGATGAGCTGAAGTTAGTGAAGCGGGGTAATTAGAATAACTTTATCAACATCTAAATATTTCTCCTTTTCTTTAACATTTCAATTAAGTGTGAGGAAGTCCCAGAAATGAGATACCCATTAGCTACATGAAAGGAATTCTGAGGATTATAAGCTAGCCACACATTTCTATGGCACGAATACTGCTTTTTTCTTTCTTTTTTTTTTTTTTTTAAATAATTTGGAGGGGATTTTAAAATTTGTTAAGCTTCCCTAACGCTGTGGTTTACCACAGGTTTTGCTTTTAATAAAAAAAAAGAAAACCTTTTAAAAGAAGCTATCTGAATCAATTCATTTTTGTTTGTAGTCAGTCATTTTTGTTTGTCATTGTGATTAAAAATAAGTGGACTATATTTCTGTGAAAACCACATTCTTAATGTCACTACCTACCTAGAAAATATAGGAGTCATACTTGATCATTCCTAATCATTTTGAAATTCTCTGGTCATTTTTTTTAGGGCCAGCATTGACTAATAATAATTGTGTGGCTCGTTATTTATTCTTGTCATAGTAGTTTAGTTATTTTTGTATAACTATAGTTTTTTCAAACTAGTTGGAAATGATTCTACTTGTGATTATCGAAGTATGTACATTTGGTAATTTTGTTGTATAAAATACTTAATACCTGTTCAAATCTGTTTGAGTTTCGGTTTTAAAACAGCTCTGTAGTTTGGTGAGTCCTGCAAAGATTCCGGCTTTCTCCGTGGCCTGCCAGCCAAATAATTTTTGCAGCATTTTCCTTTGCTTTCTTATAAACATTTAAAAAATTTCCTTGCTTTTTCGTAAGTTCAACGGTTACGTTAGAAAGCACTGAAGTTGCTATGAAATTGCCCTTTAGTTTTTCATATATTAGGGAGGAATGATAGATTTTTGCATATCCCCTGTAAGTTGTTAAAACAAATACTGAGGGCTGCTATTCTCATGGAGCTGTATACTTGCCCTATTACAGATGAAATGATTATGCCTGACTGTATTGCTTTAAAATGAGTTTTGTTGCTTTCACGCTTAGGCAAGGATATTTAAATTTATTTTTGTTCAGTGTATCATGTAATATACTTCTCCCCCATCTTGTGCTCCCAAATTTGGGATAAGCATTGAATCCTTTTTGGGCTGCAGGTTGCTGTCTGATTTACTAGAAAGCGTGATGCACGTAAAATAGTGGCTAATGATTATGGAGTCCCACCTTAAAGGTTATCAAGAGAAAAAGTTACAATATCAAGGAAGGTGCTACTACAGTAAAAACCTTATTTCCTCTGTAAAACCGTGGTATCTCATAGGAAGCCTTGGATCTTATTCTCAGCTACCAAAAATGTTTAAATATGAAAGTAAAGATGACATGAGACTGTAGTACATTGTTCTTAAGGCCCACTGTTCTCAAGGTGCATGGTTATTAATCTTGGTTTGAATGTATAAATTATATAAGATTAATTTGCAGATAGGGTCGATGGAGGTTAGTACATGGGGTTTTAGAATGAGGAAGCTGATAAGGTATTACTCATCAGCCTTTCTGCTTCCGTTTTTGACGCTTTGGAAATGCTGTTAGTTTTACTTTTCTGTGTTCTTAAAGCTGTAGTCAAAGTAAGTAAGCTTAGAGATAGAACTTACATTATTTTCTCCTTTGTAAAATAAGGGGGCTGGACCGTGCTCTTTCTAGGCAGTTTCCAGAGATGTGAATCTCTGGATTCTGAACTCTCACTACTCTTTCGGAGTTCTACCTTTCTACTCTGCACGCCCTGCTTTTTGTTATCTGATTTGCAAGTCAATGTTGTGGAAAGTCTCTATTGTAATGCAAACAGCCTCAGCTTCAGGTCCCAGCAGATATCAACAACCCAAACCCGCTATTCAAACCACCTCGGAAAGAAAAATCGTTTTAAAAGATGGCAAACTTTGCTTTCATGTTCACCCAAAACGAAGTTCTCGAGCAGCATCTGGCCGTGCAGAGTAATCCAATCTATTTTAACGCAAAGATTTTCCAAGAAGGCAGGAAACAGTCAAGGGGAAGGCTTTCAGGCATCTGCTGTTTCGTTTCCAGATCCCTTGTGTTAATTTAATGTTTCTAGGGAACCAGGCTCTTTCTTTTTTCTCAGAATCCCTTCTCTAGGAACTGGTGAGAGCGGTGGCGCTGTGCGAATAGCAGATAAAGCAGAGAGCTTGGCTGGGGCGCTCCGCGGTCCTTTGCAGCCTGGTCATCCCGCCACCCCGGGGGCGCCCTGGGTGTGATCTGCGGGTGACTCGGCAGTTTCCCTTCGTTCCTTGCATCTTACGCAAAGGCGGCGCCCGGAGTGACAGAGGTATACTTGAAAGACGTGTTTACTTGCATTTGTCCAATGTGGCCTTAGTGAAAGGTAGCTAGGAAGCGACTGGCTCTTCCTCGCTCTACCAAAACCAGGGAAACTCAGCCAATCTCCAGGAAACAAACCAAACCAAACACAAACCTGAGTGAAGTGTGAATCTTGCATTAAACACTTGGATTTGTGTTCGTGAAGAGAACCCCGGGAAAACTGGCGTTCCTTTCAACAGCCTGCTGTCCATCCTCGGTAAATTAGCAATCACAGGTTGCCGGGAAATTTCTTGTCCTTGTGTGACGAGCAGGTTCGGCAGATTTTGTTTTGAAGGGGCAGACTGTGCTAGTGGAGTCAGGTGTTTGTGCGGCGCCAGAAAATTAACACCTTGCGTTCCGGGGCCCTTATCTTCCGGGCAGGGACTCTTTCCCATTCTTGTCTCCCACTTCAGAACCAGAAGGATGCATCCAAACTTCGCCTTTGAAAAGGAATTCTGTAGAATCAAAAACAAAAAAAGGCTGTCCTTTAACATAGTTTCGTTTTTGGATATTCGTATCTGTCCAGAAACTCAGAATGCTAGTAATTCATGTTGCTGTGAGAATTGCCCTGGTACCTAGTGTTAAAGTTTAATGTGTTCACATGTAACTTACCTAGTACTCTGATAATGCCAGTATTCTTATAGCAGCCAATCTAACTGTGTTACTAAGTTGTTGGAATCACAGAATTTGAGTTGGAATAGAGTGTAGAGGTCTTTTAGGCCAATTTTTAAATGGAATTGTAAGAATCTCTTTTATAACATTTCTGACCACTTTTTGAGGCATTCCATTCTGTTGCTGGAGAGTTGTAATTATTAAAATGTTATTCCTTTTATTAAATTGAATTCTCTCCTTGGTTCTTGTTCTCCTTTAAATAATAAAAGCCTAAACACCTTTTTTTCATATATTTTAGTGAGTGTGGTATATACTTGAAGATCATGATAAGACAAGAGATTAGCTTCATAGTAATGATAACTACATTTTGGGCTCCAGATTCTTGCTTTGTGCCTTATGAATCTTCTTTTGAACTGCTTAGAAACAATGGCAGAACTTCCCATTTCAAGGCAGTACTTGAGATTAAGCAATAAAATGATATATTGGCAACAGTTTTCATTTTAAAAATCCCTTTGATTTCATACTTATATCCTAATTTTCTGTTATGGTCGTTTTTGGTTTACTTTTAGTTTTCTATGGAATGTTCTGTGCTTTAGCCAAAGTCATTAAATAAAGATAAATAAGTTTACTAGACTCAGAAATGTGCATCTTTTGGCTCTTTTTTGCTTTACCTCTGTATTAGTTTTCTATTGCTGCTATAACAAATCACCACAAAGTTAGTAGCTTACAACAAAACCCATTTATTATCTCACCTTCCTATGGGTCTGAGCTTTGGGCACAGTATGGCTCTTCTGGGTTCTCTGTTCATGTCCTCACGAGGCCCCATGTCAAGATATCAGCAGGTCTGGACTCTTACCTGTAGGTCCTGGGGGAGAATTCAGTTCCATGTGGTTGTAGGACTGATGTCCCATTTCCTTGCTAGCTCTTAGCTAGTGGTCTTCCTCAGCTCCACATTCCTTAACTCATGCTCCACCACCCCCCATCTTCAGAGTCAATAATAGTGTGTGGAATCCTTTGCTTTGAATATCTCTGCCTTCCCCTTCTGTTTCGTTTGTATGCTTTTAAAGGACTCATGCAATTCCATTGGGCCCACCTGGATAAAGTCAAATGATTAGTAACCTTAATTACCCAGCAAATTCTTTTCACAGCAGTACCTAACTTAGTGCTTGATTTATGACTAGGGGGATGGGAATCTTGGGGGCACATCTTTAGAATTCTGCTTACCATATCCTTCTAGGTACAGCTTTCCTGGGATGGTTATAGTCATAATCCAACATTTTAAAGAGATTTTAAGCATCTTAATTCTCAAAATTTTGCAAAGTGAAATTAGAACTGAAAAAGTCAGGTAGCATTAAATATTACTTACAAAGAAGTTTTAGAGGTTTAATAAAACAATAAACGCTTTTTTTAAAAAAAATTCAAACTTCTATGTTGCAAAACCTTTCCCAATCTTCTTGTTTTGGGCATTGTATTAAGATAGCATGAGATAGAAGTCAGTTTGTAGTACCAATACTATATATACTACTAATAATTGCATTTAAGAAAGATTGGTTTTCCTCTGCAGTCTCATTTCAGCCTTGGAGAGTTTTTGATATATTCAAATAGAATTCTACTAGAATCCAATTTTGGCTAAGAAACCGGGTCCCATGACCTAGCTGCCACTTACTCATACCTAAAATGTGCTTGAATATGCAACTTCCTAATTGTAGGGCACATGTAAACCCCCTCCTCACTTTTTGTAGAGCTGCATAGTTCTTACAGCTTGGGGTCAGGGGAGTGCAGGCTTACATTATGCATCCTAATTTACTATTTATGAATCCTGATTACCATTCGTTATTTAAATTCTAATTTTTCCCTTCAGAGGTTTTAACTAGACAACTGTTCAGAAGTACGGATTATACATGGGGAAATTCTAGTGCTTTGGAGCTACTGAAAAGGAAAGGCTGATCATCAGATACAGCAGTAAAACAGAAAGTGTTGACTCTTGGGGAGTTTTGTGAATACTCTTTAGGACTTTGTCACCTTCTTCCAGCAACTCCAGCAAGTACGGGGCCTGGTGCAAGAAATGGCGATCTGCCAGCTTCAGGCGCAGACGTGGTGCTGTGAGACATAACTGATGGTCTGGAGATACAGGGCAGAGGGATAGGCAGCATGTATGCTGAGACTTGAAACTCGTGCCTCCTTAGCCCTCGGGGTGTGGTGATGATCAAATCACAACCACATATCTCGGGTGACTATATATTTGAAACACGCAATTTAGCTAAGGTGCTTCTTTTGCTTTCCCTGATTTATGATTATTTTCATGTAATGAATGATGGTCATGGGCATTCTGATATAGAAGGTTTTAATTAGGGCTCAGGATCTGTGCAATTAATCAAGCAAAATGATTTAGAGTTCTGTTATTACTGAAGTCTTTTCAGCTGGAATTAAGTCGATCCACACCAGTGCATTATTAAGCATACAGTTATTTGTTTATTCATCTGGACTCCACCTTATTATAAAAAGATTTTGAGGAAATTTACACATACATACATACCCACCACCACCACCACATAAAATAAGTAGATGAAGAAATTAGGCAAAAGGAAAATAAAATTAGGAGAAAAATAACAAGGCTGCTTTGGGTAGGTTTAATGTAAAGAAAATACAGTATAAAATTCTATACAGGTGCTAGAGCTAGGCTATAAATTTGGCTCTGATTTTTTTTTCTAGCAGCCAAAACAAAATGGCAGCAAAGTAATCAGCTATAGGATTCATCACATTCATAAAATGATTATAAGAAGATTGGAATTTTCCTTTGAACTCATCTTGTGTTGAAAGGGACATTTTATGCTTTCCTTCTGCTAGAAAGGTTAACTTTGAATTGCAATTAAACTTATAAAAACATAATTTTGGCAGAAATAAGAATGAACAGAATGGCAGAATGGGAGCAGTTAGCAGGATTTCTAGTATTCCCTCTCTTTTTCTTGGTTCATGTTCTAATGTTCCAATACTCTCCTCAGTGCACAGAGAGGTCCAAGAAGATTAGCCGTTCTTTTTGGAAGCTGAAGACTTCCCTGAAGATTCTGTGAGAATGGGAAGCAGAATCTGATTTTTTTTTTTTTTTCAGAATGGAAACCTTTTATCATGAAGAATTTTTTCTTTATTGTATACTTGTATATAGTTTCCAACCCATGAATTAGTGGTGTTCCAAAAGTTCATTTTTAAGTTGCTTGTTTGAAATTAAGAATATATTTTCCCAAAGAAATGATGTTGTCTGCGACCTAATTTCAGACTTGCAATGAACCCAAGGTTCAAGGAGGTTAAATCTGAATAAATACAGGTCTTCAATTCTGTATTCAAAACCTTTGAGGCCAGATTTGCTGACTTTGAGTTTTGTTTTGTTTTGTTTTTTGAGAAGGATTATATTGTGCGTATACCAGTTATTACATCGCACTGCAGTGTGGTCTGGAGCAGGATCCTATAATCAAACACATTAATACTTCTGCAGTGAAACTGATGAATATTCACACTCAGTGGGATAAATAAAAACTATAAATAGCCTCATGTCAGTTCAGGTCGGGTTTTGTCACCAAATGAATTCAGGCCAAATGAGTTCAGGTCAGGTCAGGTTTTGCTGCCAAATGAGTTATGAAAAAACTTCTGGTTTTCAGAGCGTTTTGGATTTCAGATTAGTGTATCTCTATTATACATTTTTTTTAAATAAAAAAGCCACTGGTATTATAAACTCTAACCACGATGTAATGTTCTTTTATGGAAAAATGTGTTGAATTCCAATTAGGAAAACCAGAAAGCCATCACTATATTGCAGCCGTACAGCAAGAATGAAGTGTTTCCATTAGGCAGGGCTCAGAGCAGAAATGCCCTCCTATGTAACCCAGGAGAGGGCACTTGTCAGGCAGCTGCTAGTGAAGGTTCAAGGTCAAGGGCAGGGGACTGGTAAGAAGTATGAGAGAAGGGAGGTTGGAGAACAAGGTGGGACTTCCGCTTCTATTATTCATTTCTCCCCCCCCCCACCCCTTTAACTCTTCCTTTCCTGTTAATGCAGGGAGCCCGACAGTGATATGAGGCATGGCATTTCCCTCCCCTCCACTCCCACCCTTTCCCCAAAACTGCCTATAAAGACACCAAATGGTGTCAGAAGTAATAAAGCTTCTAAAGGTAGTTAAACTTAGGTGTAGATCTTGCCTCTGCCACCCTCTAGCTGTGTGACCTTAGGTGGTTTGCTCAACTTGTGAAAGAAAAAAAAGAAAAAATCCGATCTGCTTCCTAGGGTGGTTGAGAAGACATTATGAGGTTCTGAATGGAGCTCAATAAACGGTGGCATCCTTCAGCATTGTGGTCCCCTCACATATCTTCTGGTAATTCTTTCCTTCTCCCCCTGAACATTGGCTGAGAAGCAGGGAGCCAGGACCCAGTGGAGATGCAGTGTATCTGTGAGCAGGAGGGGAGAAGCTTCTCAGGTGTTGAGTATGGCGGTTGTGATGGAGAAGTGCTCTGCAAAGGCACGAAGGCCCCAAAGTGTAGGCATTTGTATCTGGCTCAACCAAGGCATCCAGTCCCTCTTTAGGGTCTGATCTAGGCTTGGTAAACCCTCAGACTTGGAAGTTTCTGGAAGAAAAAAATCATCCGCAGGCTCTTGTGGGAGTTAGGCTGGAACCAGTTATCTTTGGAGTTTACCTGAAAGCTGTTTGCAGCCATGAGGGTTGATATTGCCCCATGGGCCGGGCTCAACAGGAGTAGAAATAAGACTTTCAAGAAGCCACTAGAAATTTCACAGCTATTCTAGGGCTTTGACACGAGCGCTGCTTGGTGGCACTCTAGCTCTTCATATTGATTACATGAATTCTTTCAATGATATTATGTGCTTAGTTAATGCCAGGCACTGTTCTGGGTATATAATGGTTAATGACATAGGCAAGATCCCTGCTGTCATGGAAACAGATGAGGGTACTATGTTAGCAAAGAGTAAGATGTGAGTGGGTGGGTGGGTGAGTTGGGGTGGTTAGGGAAGGTCTGTTTGAGGAGGTGACATTGAAGCTGAGACCTGAAGGATGGGTTGGAGGTAGCCATGCCAGGAGCATCCTCGATAGAGGGACAGCAAGTTCAAAGGTCCTAAGATGGGGAGGAGCTTGGTGTGTCCTAGGACCTTTCAGAAGCCAGGTTGGAGCTTCATGAGCAAAGGGGCAAGGATCCGGGGTAGAGGGAAAGGCAGGCGGGGCTAGACCTTGCTGAACCTTGTATGCTCTGGACAGCAATATGAATTTCATTCAGAGAACAGGAAACCCCTGAAGGTTTTTAAGCAGGGGAGGAACATGGTTTGCATAAGTTCACTTGGCCTCTCAAGTGCATGTCATGCGATATTAAAAACTAGGCTAGGCTCCTTTGGGAATATTCCAGTGTTTCCCTTGTTTTTAACTCAAATGTGAAAACTTTGAAGTCACTTGTTTCTCTTTAGTTTTTAGGTTTTCTCTTCAAATCCAATTAACTGTCATCATATATTTAGCTTTTTGGTTAAAGAATGCATAAGCGGTCACCTCTGTAATATTGAGCAAGTCTCCTGTTACCTGGTTTTTGTTTCCTACTATGGCTTTTGTCTGTTTATCTTCCAGCACACCCATCGTTTGCTGCCAGCATTGACATGCTTTCTCTTTTAATCCTTTCTCTTTTCCTCCCTTGGTTTTGCAGTTGTGATAGACTTTTTGTGTTTGTCCATTTCTTGCAGGACTGTTGAGGCATTCTCTCTTGGCTATACTGATTTCCTTTAAAGCACTCTATTCAATATAACAAACCTAACACAGCTTCTTGTACATAGTAGGTACTCAGTAAGTTTTGTTATGTGAATGAATAAACAGCAAGATCTGCTGGGCTTTTGTGATGAACCTGAAGATGAATAGGTCCTGTTTATGCCCTTAAGCAGGCCACTTCAGGATCTAAAGTCAGTGTTTGTCATAGGACCCTAATAAAGGGACGTAAGTACAGCGTGGAAAGGAACTTCGGAGGATGAATTTGACACTGAACCTCAGATCCAGCCTCTGTTCTGGCTTTTTATTTCGGTGAATTTTTCAGGGAGAGAAGTATAGTTGTTATTATTATGGACAACTGAATCAGGATTTTATGGGCATTAAGAAAAATGTTCTGAAATTTGGTAAAAAGATGTTAAGACGGAGATACAGCCTTTCAGAGTCATTGTCTAATAAGACCTAAGAGTCATCTGATTCTCTAGAGAATGTAACTTTGTTTTACTTTACTGTTTGCTATTAATTAGTCCTCAGACTCTGTTAAAGTTAGAACTTACAGAAAATTGTTATGATGCAAATGACTTCTTGCAAGTAGAGAAGATAACCCCAAAGGTTATATTTTATTGCCCTATAGAATATTAACTAGTGTTGTATGTAATTTAGCAATCTTGTTCCAGTATTCTTTCTTTTTAATTTACTATACCAGTTTCTTTGCCATCTTGCTATTTTCCTCATTATGAGTTACGTAAGTCTTTGACATATGTATATTGTATACATATAATATACTCACTGTATATTTGTATGTGAATTATATTCCTAACCTTTTAAAAACTGTATTTTGACATTCATACTCAGTAAAGTCCTTAGACATGAATGTGCAAGTCACTATCCAAATTTCCTCATTTTATGCTATCGTGTAATTCCTGAGTGGAAACATCATGGATATCACAATAAAGGGCCTTATAGTATGAGGTAAAGGTAAAAATTTTACCTACAGAAAACCTGTACTTTTAGAGGGCATCTGTCCCTGTACAAGTTCAATATAAACAATCTTAAGGAATTTTAGGCCAGTCTCAGGGAAAGATCTTATTGAATTGATCTGGGAATGAGTTTGTATTTACCATGCTCTTTCTTATATGGTGGCAAAAATAAATAAGTAAACTTGAGAGACATTCCACAAATACAAATCTTGCTTTTTTTTTTTTTTGCTTTAAAAAAAAGCATGAACATCATTATAGGAAAAAGTAGATTCTGAAATTTTTTAAAAAAATTATTTTATTTATTTATTTATTTTTGGCTGTGTTGGGTCTTCATTGCTGCGCGCGGGCTTTCCCTAGTTGCAGCGAGTGGGAGCTACTCTTTGTTGTGGTGCGCGGGCTTCTCATTGTGGTGGCTTCTCTTGTTACAGAGCACGGGCTCTAGGTGTGTGGGCTTCAGTAGTTGTGGCACGTGGGCTCAGTAGTTGTGGCTCATGGGCTCTAGAACTCAGGCTCAGTAGCTGTGGCGCACGGGCTTAGTTGCTCTGCGACATGTGGTATCTTCCTGGACCAGGGCTTGAACGCGTGTCCCCTGCATTGGCAGGCGGATTCTTAACCACTGTGCCACCAGGGAAGCCCGATTCTGAAGTACTTACCATAAAGAATCACTAGACCAATAGCGTAGTTCGTCACGAAGTACAGATCACAAAAATCTCACCAATCACGTTTGAAAGTTCAGCCCTGGATGGTGTTTATTTCCTCAAAGATACTTCACCTGCGGCGAGGGCAGCCTGTCAACAGCTGATGCCATGTTTATAGCCTTTTGGTCTAAACTGGAAGTTCAGTTAAAGTCACTATTAACTGAACCTACATTAATATGTATTCTGCCCCATTAGAAACTGTTAAGAAAGGGAAGATTAATACTGTATTTAAACAGATGACACATTAAGAGAAGAACTAAGGAAATAAAACATCCATTTATTACCTTTTGGTAAATTATTATTTTTCCATCACTGCTTAAAGGAATCCTAGTAGTGACTTCAGTCAGGGTTTTAGTATAATGCTTTACACACTTGACTCAGTCTTTATCTTTGCTCCTCTCAGGATAGCTCTGGAGTTTGAATCTCCTTTTCAGAGCTTCGTTCTCAACTTCAGCAGTTTATTTATACTGTAGTCACTTAAGGGTGTTTATATACCTGCTTTGATAGGGACTGTCCTGTTTTATGCTTCTTTTCTGATTCTCAGTAGGGCTGATTCTCAGTAGGGCTGCTTTTACTCTCAGAAGTATCCATGTTTTTCATGATAAATTATATGGCCACACTTCTTTGCTCTGGCTAGATGTGGTTAAAGGCTTTTTAGCCCCAATCTTGTCTGCCTTCTTTTGTCTCTCTGCCCCTTTTTTCCTTCTCTACATGTGGCAGGAGCCAAAAAAACTTAAGAGTAACAGCCAGATGAATGTGTTTCCTCAGTCCTTTCTACTTTCATTTCCCCCCTTTTATAAAGAACAGCCTCGTTTATTTATTCATATGTCATACTAGCCTGTATTTATTGAGCTCTTGTGCTCCTGACACTGCTCTTTACTAGGATTAACTCAGTTCTCAAAACAATCGTATGAAATACATACTATTCTTATCCGCACTTTACAAGACTGGGTAGATGAATAACTTGTCTTGGGTCACACAGTATGGAGCATACCTTTGAACCTGGTTAGTCTGACTTCAGAGTCCATGCTATTGACTACCAGTATGTAAGAATTGTTTATTCAAGTGTATGCAGTTGCGTCTTAGTATGAATTGATAGTTAACATCTAATGGTTCATTTCAGCTAGCAACCTAACAATATAAAGTTTTACATTAGTAATCTATCGCTGCATAACAAATCACCCCTAAATCTAGCAGCTTAAAACAACGAGCATATATTATCTCATACAGTTTCTTTTGGTCAGGGATTTGGAAGTTCCTTAGCTGAATAGCTCTGGCTTGGTGTCTCCGATGACATCTCAAGGTGTCAGCTGGGACTAGAGTCATTCTTGCATGACACTGCTGCTTCCAAGATGGTGCACTCATGTGGTATAAGTGCCTAGCAGTATGCTTTTTGATTGTGATGTAAGCACCTGGCTTTAAGCTTTAGATTGCTGAGGCATCCATTTCAGAGACATCCATCTTGAATAAATATATTGCCAGCTGTATAGCACTGCTGCTCTTAGCAAAACAATGAGATAAGGAACTGGCTGCCTCCACCCATGAAGTTCCCCTTTTATCTGGGTAACCTAGATAACTGACCACCTGAGTGACCCTGCTTCTCCTTTCCTGTGCCCTGATGCTTTACATTTGCCAATAAAGAGTGAACCCGTGAAATCCTTGGCACCCCACCCTCAGACCCTAATAAAGGCAGAGCCCCAGGTCTTTACTTCCTTCCTCTCTCTCTACCCATGACCTCACTGTGTTGCCCTTGGACATGCCGTGTGCCCTCCAGGACTTGTGAGTGATAAATCTTGTTTTTCAAAGTTCCCTCATGAATTGCTGAAGTGCATCTTGAGATCATAATAAGCACCACAAGGGCTGGACCAGCCACAACACTGACTTCAATCAGGAAGATGTCCGTGGGGCCTCCTCACAAGTCATACAGACCTAGGTGATGCCGTAGGTATTCCTAGCCATAGCATCGCTATTGATAGGCTGAGGCTGACACAGCTCACATGGTGTTGGTTGTTGGCAGGTCTCACTTCCTTCCCATTTGGGCTTCTCCCTCAGCTGCTTGAGTGTCTTCACAGTATGGAGGCCAGCTTTCCCCCAGAGCGAACAAGCCTGGAGAACAAGGTGGAAGCCAAAATATCTTTTAAAACTTAGTCTAGGGGCTTCCCTGGTGGCGCAGTGGTTGCGAGTCCACCTGCCAAAGCAGGGGACACGGGTTTGTGCCCCAGTCCGGGAGGATCCCACATGCCGCGGAGCGGCTGGGCCCGTGAGCCATGGCCGCTGAGCCTGCGCGTCCGGAGCCTGTGCTCTGCAACGGGAGAGGCCACAATGGTGAGAGGCCCGCGTAGCGCAAAAAAAAAAAACAAAAAAAACTTAGTCTAGGAAGTCACATTTCCCTGTCATTTTTGTGGTATCCTATTGGTTCCCTGGGTCAGGGAGGGGGGTGGGACAGCTACACAGGGTGAATACTAGGAGGAAAGAATCACTGGGTCATTTTGCAGGCTGGATCTTACAAAAGGGCTGATGTATTTTAAAGCAAACAATTTTTAAAATTATTTTTCATATTCTTTTCCATTATGGTTTCTTACAGGGTATTGAATATAGTTCCCTGTGCTATACAATAAGACCTTGTTGTTTATCCATCCTATATATATTAGTTTGCATCTGCTAATCCCAAACTCCTAATCCAGCCCTCTCCCACCCCCTCTCCCCCTTGGCAACCACAAGTCTATTCTCTATATCTGTGAGTTTGTTTCTGTTTCATAGATAAGTTCATTTGTGTCATATTTTAGATTCCACATGTAAGTGATATGGTATTTGTCTTTCTCTTTCTGACTTCTTCACTTAGTATGATAATCTCTAGTTCCATCCATGTAGCTGCAAATGGCATTTTTCATTCTTTTTTATGGCTGAGTAGTATTCCATTGTATATATATACACTACATTTTCTTTATCCATTCATCTGTAGATGAACATTTCGGTTGTTTCCATTCTTGGCTATTGTAAATAGTGCTGCTATGAACATAGGGGTGCATGTATGGTGCATGTATCTTTTCAAATTATGGTTTTATCTGGATATATGCCCAGGAGTAGGAGTGCTGGATCATGTGGCAACTCTATTTTTAGTTTCTCGAGGAATCTCCATTACTGTTTTCCATAGTGGCTGCACCAATTTACATACCCACCAACAGTATGGGAGCGTTCGCTTTTCTCCACACCCTCTCCAGCATTTGTTATTTGTAGGCTTTTTAATGCTGGCTATTCTGACCAGTGTGAGGTTGTACCTCATTGTAGTTTTGATTTGCATTCCTCTAATAATTAACAGTGTTGAGCCTATTTTCATGTGCCTATTGGACATCTGTATGTCTTCTTTGGAGAAATGTCTGTTTAGGTCTTCTGCCCATTTTTTGATTTTTTTTTTTTGTTATTGAGTTGTATGAGCTGTCTTTATTTTTTTGTTAAACTTTATTTATTTTTATTTATTTATTTTTGGCTGTGTTGGGTTTTTGTTGCTGTGTGGGCTTTCTCTAGTTGTGGTGAGTGGGGGCTACTCTTCGTTGCAGTGCTCAGTAGTTGTGGCTTGTGGGCTCTAGAACGCATCTCGGTAGTTGTGGCACACAGGCTTAGTTGCTTCGCGGCATGTGGGATCTTCGCACACCAGGGAACCCGTGTCCCCTGCACTGGCAGGTGGATTCTTAACCACTGCGCCACCGGGGAAGCCCTGATTTGTTTTTATATTTTGGGAATTAAGCTCTTGTTGGTCTCATTGTTTGCAGATATTTTCTCCCAGTCCATAGGTTTGTCTTTTAGTTTTGTCTGTGGTTTCCTTTGTTGTGCAAAAGCTTATAAGTTTGATTAGGTCCCATTTGTTTATTTTTGCTTTTATTTCTATTGCCTTGGCAGACTGACCTAAGAAAACATTGGTACGATTTCTGTCAGAGAACGTTTTGCCTATGTTCTCTTCTAGGAGTTATATGGTGTCGTGTCTTATGTTTAAGTCTTTAAGCCATTTTGAGTTTATTATTTATTTATTTATTTTTTGCGGTATGAGGGCCTCTCACTGTTGTGGCCTCTCCCGTTGCGGAGCACAGGCCCCGGACGCGCAGGCTCAGCGGCCATGGCTCACGGGCCCAGCCGCTCCGCGGCATGTGGGATCCTCCCGGACTGGGGCACAAACCCATGTCCCCTGCATTGGCAGGCAGACTCTCAACCACTGCGCCACCAGGGAAGCCCTTGAGTTTATTTTTGTGTGTGGTGTAAGGGTGTGTTCTAACTTCATTGATTTATGTGCAGCTGTCCAGCTTCCCCAGCACCACTTGCTGAAGAGACTGTCTTTTCTCCATTGTGTATTCTTGCCTCCTTTGTCAAAGATTAATTGACCATAGGTGTATGGGTTTATTTCTGGGCTCTCTATTCTGTTCCATTGATCCATATGTCTGTTTTTGTGCCAGTACCATGCTGTTTTGATTACTGTAGCTTTGTGGTATTGTCTGAAGTCTGGGAGGGTTATGCCTCCTGCTTTGTTCTTTTTCCTCAGGGTTGCTTTGGCAATTTGGATCTTTTGTGGTTCCATGTAAATTTTAGGATTGTTTGTTCTAGTTCTGTGAAAAATGTCATAGATAATTTTATAGGGATTGCATTAAATCTACAGATTGCTTTGGGTAGTATAGCCATTTTAACAATATTAATTCTTCCAGTCCAAGAGCATGGAATAGCTTTCCATTTCTTTGAATCATCTTCAGTTTCCTTTATTAATGTTTTATAGTTCTTAGCATATAAGTCTTTCACTTCCCTGGTCAGGTTTACTCCTAGGTATTTTTTTTTTTTTTTTTGGCACAACTTTAAAAGGAATGTTTTTTTAACTTTCCTTTTCTGATATTTCATTGTTAGTATAAGGTAATGCAACTGATTTCTAAAGCAAACAATTTTTTCTTTTTAAGATGTTGGGGGTAGGAGTTTATTAATTAATTAATTAATTTTTGCTGTGTTGGGTCTTCGTTTCTGTGCGAGGGCTTTCTCTAGTTGCGGCAAGTGGGGGCCACTCTTCATCGCGGTGCATGGGCCTCTCACTATCGCGGCCTCTCTTGTTGCGAAGCACAGGCTTCAGACGCTCAGGCTCAGTAGTTGTGGCTCACAGGCCTAGTTGCTCCGCGGCATGTGGGATCCTCCCAGACCAGGGCTCAAAACCGTGTCCCCTGTATTAGCAGGCATATTCTCAACCACTGCGCCACCAGGGCAGCCTTAAAGCAAACAATTTTTAAGCCTTAACATTTTAAAACCTAAAACTTAGATTCTTTTACCCGCAAATTAACAGTAACTTTTTTTTTAAGTATACCCATATCTAGTTGTTTTTCTCAGTTTTCCACTGATACTAGAATATTTTTGTATTTGTATAAAAACTGCAGTTACTATTAATCCTCTGGTACAGACTGAACTCAGAAGTTCTGTCCAAAAATGTGTGGTGACAAAGGGCAGCTCCTGAAAACCTGAAAACCATAAACAGAGTGCACATAGGCACCTTACTCTGAAGAGAGTAGTGAGGAAACAGAAAATAAGATAGTTTTTTGCCTTCAGAGGTTTGAGGTGAAGTGGCAGGCAAGTAACTGCCAGCAGTGTACTTGAGGGAGCCTTGAAAGCCATTTTACCTGCCAAGGGTGGGCCATGAATGTTTTCCTGGACACTTGTTCCCTTTGAACTCCAGTGGAGGGTAAAGTAGAGTCTTTGCTGAAGGTTTCCAGGTAGGATTCCAAAGTACAGTTAGCATTAAAGATTGGGGATGGTGACCATCTAGCTTACTCATAATGTGGCGACCCTTTGGGTCACTTATAAGGCCTTTCTGTTTAGGACTGCTAAGGATGTCAGCCATGTTAATATTAAAGGCAGGGAATTTAGGTTGTGATAGTGATCACTGAGGAATTTTGGTAGCTCATTTTGTCAAGTACTGAGACCACATCCCCTGTTAAGTCTTCAGGAGAAAGAGACTGGTCAGATTAACACTGTTTAGGCTATGAGAGCCTGAGACCCCTGTGAATTAGTGGGTTAGCAGACATGAGGCACTTGGACACATACTTTTACTAAGGGCTGTAGCTTTTACTTATCTTGGGTAAGATACACTCCAACCAGTTAGGATAAAGGCTATAT
This sequence comes from Phocoena sinus, assembly GCF_008692025.1. Lineage (NCBI taxonomy): Eukaryota > Metazoa > Chordata > Mammalia > Artiodactyla > Phocoenidae > Phocoena > Phocoena sinus. The sequence goes on along the minus strand of NC_045772.1, from coordinate 27,097,213 downwards.
CTGATGGTAAAATGGATAAAGGTCCTGAGTGTTACCTTATCCCTCACAAAGGAGTGGTGGGCTTATGAGGCCACATGTCAGAGGAGTCCTGCATCTCCCCTGTGCAGGCTTTTATCTCCTGATTTGGAAGGTCTCCACCTGTGTCCTAGCTTCATCTTGTACCCTACAGAACAATGCAGGCTTAGGGCAGAGCTGGCGTAAGTTGCTTATTCCAGGGCTTTTCTTGTTCACTGCCACATCCTCAGCATCCAGAACAGGGCCTCATAGGTAAGAGATGCTCAAGAAATATTTTTTGAATGAAGAAAGGCACAATCTTCCCAAGTAGTGGGTAGCCATTATGTACAGGATAAAAGAGGGAGGAGCAATCCAAAGAGGAAATGGGTCCAATGGGAAAAAGCTAATGAGATATGCTATACAGACATAAAACCATAACCTCTTAGCTTGTTAGGTATCAGGGAATTTCCAAGTAGTGAGGACACATAGCCTCCCTGCCTTCATCTGTAATAGTATGCCTCCTTTCTCCTCCTGGCATACCTGCAGGTGGGAAGCCTTGAGCGCCCTCTTGAGGCTGAACACGCCACTGACAGAAATAATTCAACTTAACCAGAAGATTAATTTCTTTAAAAGTGAGTCATTATATTTGCTCACTTTATTACCATTGTCTTGGAGGAATCCATTTTTCATCTAAGGGATGAATGAATTGTAACCTTTTAAGCACAATCACTTAAAACTATTCCAACCATTTTGTTGGAAACTTTACTAAAGCATTGTATATTTCCCCATCTTCTTAATAAAGTATTTGGAATATCATCTAATGTTTTCCTATTATTTCAGGATCGTTTTGGAAATACCATGCTGTAAATACAGTGATACACTTAGGGTTTACTCCAGATGGGGTTTTTCCATTACACTGAAGACCATATATTGTTGTTTTTTGAATTCTCTTGTTCATTTTTCATAGTTTAGCTACCTCCTTCTCTCTGGTAGGCTGTAGTGTTCACTTCCTGATGCCACTCATACACCTGCCCCAAGAGCTCCCGGTCCCCAAGAGTATATTCTCTCTGGTTATGTGTAGGAAAATAGATGACTGAGTTTACGAGGTTTGTCTAAAGCACAAGGGAACTTTAGTGGGTGGACTTTGTGGTATCTATGAGTCTCCTTTCCAGTTTCGCCCATCTCTGGTTCTTTTCAGGAGTGTTCTGGAAAGTTAGGCTCATCAGACCTGTGGCTTCTGGATAAGTGAGGTGTTGATGACTCTTGTAGTTATTCTGTTCCAAAGTTTGAAAGTAGTAGGATATCAGTACTAAAAATATGCTATTTTGGGGGGCCACTTTTCTCAGCCCCATTCTCATCAGAGCTTGAGAAGGAGGAAACAACAATAGGATGTTGTTTATCCAGTCTCTCTGTTTCTGGGTAAGAAGGAGGAAGAAGGGAAGGGAAAACGTGCAGGGTTCTATCATGTTCTAGTAGATAGTTTTGAAAGATTCCTCTAGGTTTGGAGTAGAAAAATGGATTGTAGAGGATTAAGGAGGGAGCATGGAGGCTGGTCAAGAGGCCATGGAGGTTGTCCATGTGAGGGATGATGATGACTTGGACAGGTGTGGAAGTGGTGCATGTAGTGAAGGATAGCTGGACTCAGAGTATGTAATCGAGGTAGAGCCTGTAGGGTCAGGTGTTGGCCCTGAGCAGATAATATGGTACGCTGCTCTTATTATTAGAGTTTAGTAATGAGTATTCACATCCTACATTTGTTTTTGCTAAGGAATTAAGTGTATCAGTTAATACTCATCGCTACTAATATTACCATGGTTGGATTTTCACCAAAGGTAACATTACCACATACAGTATAGAATGAAAAACAGTGCCTATCTTGTGGGCAAGCGATCCAAACGTTTGAGGTTAGAATCTAGAATCTGGTGCTGAAGATGTATCAGAACATATGTTTAGCAATGAACATAAGATTTTTCCTTCTCTCAATTCTTATTATATAATTTATCAAAGATAATTTGGGGGCTTGTATAGAAACTCCACCATTTTTAAGGAAATAAATATAAATCTCCAAATAAATAACTAAATATTCCTCATAGGATAGTAAGAAATATAACTTACAATTTAACTCATTTCTTTTAGTTAAATTTTTTGTTTCTTTATAGTTCATGGCAGCATTGAATGAGATAAGGGTTTTAGATGCAGTGGAAGGCTTTACATATGGCATTACTCAAATTCTTTGATTTATTAGTTTGATTTACATGAAAATGTTATCATTAATTTTAGATTTGGTAGATTTTAACCTGATATCACTTCGTGTGGATTTATATTCAAAGGCTTTATTAAAATCCTGGGGGTACACATTTTAAGTACAAGTGTCCAATCTTATTATATTATTTTATTATAAGAACGAAAAGTATGGAACCTTGAGGCTAGGACTGTTCACGCTTTACTCTTATGAAATCAAGTTCTCAAATCATTTTGCGGCCCTTATTTGTTGTGCTTTTGCAGTACCTTGTTTCTTCTGAGCTAGCCTTACAGGTTGCTAGGAATTCAAGGGCCAAGAAACAGTCTACTAAGAATTTGCAATACCAAAGCACTTAATTTTGTGTGAGTATAGAGTGTTTATTCCTTTTTAAGTTCTGAGGACCAGCAAAATGGAGAAGTGTATTGTGTTATACACATGTTATACTGTAAATAATTTTACTTTTATTACACATGATGTAACCAGAATGGAAAAAAACACAGAAAAAAATAATTGTTGATATAATCTTGCTGGGGGAGGGTGATGGGGAGTATGACACAAGAAGAGAAAAAAAATCTGTTACCAATTACAGTAAAATTATTAGAGTTAAAAAGAGCTGCACAGATGAGTGAGTAATAATCAAACTTTCAAGTAGGTTTCCTGAAAATTTGTAATCTTCTTCCATCTTTCTTTGCTTAGGTACGTGATAAAGGAAAAAGAAATCCTCTTGGGATTTTTGGATGGAAAAACTAATTCCGTTATTTTGCTCTCTGTAGCTCTTTGTCTTTAATTTTAGTCCCCAGAGAATACCATTTGGTTATTTTGAAATCATTTCTGTTTCCAACTGAGCTTGCCCTTGGCCTGCTGAGAGCCTTTCCCCATCTCATTCTGCCTTTTCCTCCACCCCACTGCTCCCCTTGCTCCCACCTCTTCCTAGAGCCAAGGAAGGAGCTTGTGAACCACCACTTTCTCTTTTATGAACCAACTGAAAAATCCCTTCTGTACAATACATTCCCGGGCAGCTTACCTCAGTCTGATCCCAGAAAAACACGCAACAGGAAACACAGGAAAACACACAGCTCAACTCAACCCAGATAGACAGAATTAGCCAAAAGAAAATGCCAGAACAACAGAGACTGTTCATTTGATTTCCAGGAATGGAGATTATTGGTAGTCTGCTCTTTTCAAAATAAACTTTGATCCGGAGCTGATCACCTTGTTAGTTACTCCTGTCTGATGCTGAGGGGTGCCAGCTTCCCTTGCTGGGTTTTTAAGGTCAATCTGTAGACAATTGTAGACATAATGGGCTAACCCATCCACTAGAGAGTGGAGAATACTAGTCACTTGTCAAATCTGGGCCCCAAGGTAAAAGCAGCATAAGGAACCTTCAGCTGAAGGTTCCATTCAGTTGAAGTGGAAAGGAGATGGAAAAGAGGCTAGGGAAAAGCACAGAAATGTGGCCCCAAAGTTACAGCTAGGAGAAGACTGTTATCTTACCAATCTGTGTGTTATTCATCAGTTATAAAGGAATCTTCTCTAATATTCATGTTCCCTGTAGACTGTCCTTTCTTATCTTTCTTACAATTTCCCGATTTCCTTCCCTTTTCCCCTCTCCTTTGTTTTCTCTCTTCCTTCTTTCCTCTCTCCTGATCCTCCCTCCTTTTGTTGTTGTTGTTCTTTTTGAGCTTAACCTGGTGCTGTGGCGAAAACAAAGATGGTTAAGAACAAATCTAGCTTGGCTGATGGCAAGTCCACATACAAATAACTGTAATACAAGGCACCCCACGAGAATACTGCTAGAGAGGTAGAAAACAAAATTCCATGGGGATTCTGAGGAAAAGGACTTTATCTGCTTGTGGGGAGAATTGACTTTTTGCACTCATTTGTTCATTCATTCATTCACTACCCCCCTGCCCGCCCCGCCCCGTATGCCAGGCATTCTGCCAGGAACTGAGGGGACAGTGTAACAACAGGGGCAATTTGTAGGTATGGTTACTGCCTCCCAGGAGTTTATATGCTGATCGAGAGACTGGAAGCAAGCAAACGAATATCAAATAGTTACAGGTTGTGAAAAGGGTTTTGAAGGAAACAGTTATTCTTTTTTTTTAAAATAACTTTATTTATTTTTGGCTGCGTTGGGTCTTCGTTGCTGCACGCGGGCTTTCTCTAGTTGCGGGGAGCGGGGGCTACTCTTCGTTGCGGTGCGCAGGCTTCTCATTGCGGTGGCATCTCTTGTTGCGGAGCACGGGCTGTAGGCGCGCGGGCTTCAGTAGCTGTGGTGCACCGGCTTAGTTGCTCTGCAGCATGTGGGGTCTTCCCGGACCAGGGATCGAGCTCGTGTCCCCTGCATTGGCAGGTGGATTCTTAACCACTGCGCCACCAGGGAAGTCCCTCTGCCCATGCTTTAAAATAAAGGAGGGGCAGATGAATACTGTGAATTCAGAAAGCTGCGGTGTCTTCTCGGCGGAGGATGAGCTTGCTTTCCTGCCATCTTCTGTGCTTTGTTTCTTCTCAACATTAAAGGAAATACTACCTCAGGGCAATAAAAACCTGAAACCAAGATCCAGCTCAGCAGAAAGTAAAAGACCTGAAAATAAATTTGAAAAGGTTAAAGATTTGAAACCTTTTTTTAAGCCCAAGAAAGGATTCATTGTCTTAAAGTGATAGTTTGCTTCTTCTGGGTTTCATCATGATATCTTCTGAATAAAGATAACCTGCAGGTGGTGTGATCAGTTGCGATTGCTACTCTCTGAGTTATGTCACGCAGTGATTAATCAGTAAATATTTATTGCCACCATTTCTGGGAGGAGGCTGAGAGCAGTAAAGAATCAGGAGGCTTGCTCCTTGCCTTTTAGGATTTGCAGTGTGCTGGAAAAATATGCCTGGCTTTCTTGAACCAGTTCACAACTACATTCGATGTGATTGGGAGCTAAATTATGGAGATGAGAGCAGTGGACATTCAGAGCAAGGGGAGGTCAGCCAGGAAGAGCCATGAGGTCAGTGAAGTCCTTATGGGCCATAGGACTTGGCTCTCAAGTGTTTGGTTGAGTCAAGGTGGAAGTTGAGCTGGACCGTAAATGATATATAAACCTTTATCTAATGCTCTGTGTTAATATTGAACATTTTACTTATTTTGAATTGCTAATGTGCACAAGTTACAAATGCTGAAGGTCTCCTTTCTACTCCTGTCCCCAGTCCCTCAGTCCCCCTTACCCAGAGGCAGTGCTGTGACTCGTTTCTTACAGTCCCTCCTGGATAGAATGTAATACTTTTACACATATACAGGGTTTATTATTTGAATTGATGAAATATTTTCATTTTTAAAATGTATCCCTTCCTAAGTGCTAAAATGTAGTAAAGAATGTGAAAGCTGAAAAACACCCAAACCAAACCAAAAGAAATCCAACAAACTGCTTTCCTGTTGGGAGGCCACAGCTGTGCTGGTCTGGTTTATTGGTGGTGGGCAGCACCTGATTGAGATTTGCTTTCCCTGAGAAGTTTGCTTCCACACCAGTTGGAATATTGGTAACTGAAAGGTAAGCAACCGTGAACCCTCCACAGCTTGGAGAACAATAATTATTGTCTTGAATGCGATGCTGTGCTAGAACTTCACCACTCTTTTCTCTGATCTCCGTGTCAACTCCACAAGGTGGTCTTTTCCCTCTTTTCAGATGAGGAAGCTGAGACTCAGGCCACAGGGGAAATAGGAGGTGCTGTCAAGGTTTGCGCCAACTTCTAAACCCGACCTTTCTCTGCGCCTATCAGGCTGCCTCTCTAGATGGGAAGGTCTTGGTGCTGTATTTCTGGAATCACTGCTGCCATGTTTTTCACCTGTGGCTTTAAGTTCTGAGACATTGGTGTGAACTTGTGGTGACCTAAGAGAAAAAAGTGAGCAGACACTTTCTTCCTCTCTATTAAAAAAAAAAAAAAAAGTCTGCTAACAGGAAAAGAGCAAATTCACAGCTCAGTTACAGGGGCTGTAAGTCAAGGCATGTATTTTTTTTTTTTTAATGTGGATAAACTGCCTCTCTCATCTTCAGTTTTTGAACCTGAAATGATGAGTCTCCTGAATAACAAATATATACTTCTAATGAGCATTTTGGATTCAAGTTTAGAAATTCTTTTTGTTATTTCTTTTTGTCCAGCCTCTCCTTTGAAAAAGATTGTTTTGAAGGCATAAAATACAACAAAATTGGGTAGACCATCGTCTTCTTGCTTTTTTGCACAGGCCACATTTTTATTCGTGTGCGTATGTGTAACTGTGGTCCCAGGCTGTGCTCCCAATGCCCAGAGAGGACTCCACGCCCCTCCTGCAGCATCTCAGCAGTGACACGTGGTGAATTACAACCGGAAGCTGGGGAGAGAGCTCCCATCTAGCACTTATTTGACAGGCCATTTTTGTTTGTTTGGGGGAGGCTGAGTAGGTCTGATTAAAGAACATGGACTCTGGGTTGGAATCCTGGATTGTCTACTTTCTAGTCATGGAACCTTGGTCAAGTTATACCCTTAAAAGTGAGGAACAGAATAGAATGTCTACCTCAAAGCTTTGAATGAATTAAATGAGTATAAAGGACCTAGAACAGTGTTTAGCCCAAAGTAAACATACTCTTGGCTATTGTTATTATTTTTCTTAGTCCCACCCTATTTTCCAGTTTCTCTTCCTGCTTTCTTCATGCCTAGAATATGAATGCAGCATCTGGGGCTTCCATCTGGGCCCTTGAGGGAGAGGCCAAAAGAAGAGCAATTCACTGGCTCTGAAACCATCAAGATGTTCACCAGTGTCTCCTGCCCTTACTTGTGACCTTCTTGTTAAATGAGAGAAATAAACCCTATTTCTTTAGGTTGCTCTGTCATTCCCACAGCCCAGAAGCAGAGAGAAAGTATGACTTGCCCAGGGAATTGTAAGGAGCTCAGCACAGTCAGGGGCCAGCTCACGTTGAGAGATGACACTGGAGCCATGGGCATGGCTCAGATTGTGAAGAGTTTAGTTGGATTTAGGACTTTTTTCCTGGTGAGCTATTTTAATCAGGGGGTCAGACATGACCAGGGTTTTGGCTTAAGAAAGATCACTCTGGCTGCTCTGTGAACAGTGAATTGGAAGTAATAAGATTGGGGTCAGGGAGATCTGTTTGAAGGCTACATATAACCCCAGTGAGTGTCGATCGTGGGGATGGAGGCAAGTGAGAGAATTCTGGAAATGTTTAGGTAGAGAAGAGAATAGGGATTGATGTGGGGAAGAGACTGAGGAGGAAGAGGACTCAAGAGTAACTTGGGAGTTTCTGGTTTGTGTAACTGCTTGGATGGTGGCGTTCTTAGCTGACAAAGACCGTGCAGAGGAGGTGGTTCTTAGTCTCTCTTTTCTTGATGGGGTTTAGTAAAGTCATCCCCTTTTTTCTTTCTTTTTACTTTTTCATCGGAGGAGGGTTTAAGAGTCTCAGTTGCACAGGAAATTTACCTCCCTGCTAGGAAAGTGTCTGTGGTATCCTTAGAACAGTTTTCTTGCTAATCGCAGAATTCTTTGTGGTATTTAGTTATTATTATTTGTCTACAGGGAGTGGAACAGAGATCATTATAGTATGTAAAAAATGTTATCTCTCCTAATAATTTTTTTGATGCAGTTTTATGTGCCAGGAAATTATCTTTATGGAATTCAGCTTTCTATGAATGTGGTAAAGAGGGTAATGCCTCATTTTAGTGAAAGGCATCCATCCAATTTGGAATTATTTGGGAAAGCAATCTCTATGGAGACATGAACTTTAAGGGATCAATAAATTTCTCTAATGCAAAAATTCAGAAATTGAGATATGGCTGAATGGGTATTTTAAACCTTGAGCATGGTCATAAATTGGAAATGTAAGATGTAGGCTAGGTCCAATCCAGAAAGCAAAACAGGCTCAATATTTCTGAAATTATTAATGATTAGACTATGAGCTTGTTATGCTTGAAGATAAACATCATTTTAGCACAAATTGCATGCTGCCCAGGGAGTGAAGGCCATTTTGAAGTCATTCGGAGAGAGGGTAAGAGGGGATTCCTGGTTTCCTTTTTTGTTTTTAAGGAAGGTTTGTTTAATAATAATCATAAAAATAATGATGCCTTCTATTTGTATAGTGCTTAGTAGTTTACACTGCTCTTTAAAATGCATGATCCATTTAGCCCTGTGTGAAGTATGCAGGGCAAACATGCTTGACTCCACTTCAGAGACGAGGAAACTGAGATCCAAGGAGTTTACCTCAGGTCATCTGATTCCTGGAGCAGTACTTTTTCCAGTAAACACCAATTTCCCTGTGCCTTACAATGGTCTCCACAGTGCAGCTGTGTGGCGGGGGGGGGGGGGGGGGGGGGGGGAGCCTCTTTAGGGAGGGTGAGGGAGTGAACGGTCTCCTGGGTGTGCTCTCCCAGGATTATGTTAGCTCCAGTCACATGTGTGAGTGGAAACAAAAAAGATGTTGGACTAAGCATGATCAGCTATTTCTCATTTTTTTTCCAGTTAATTTGTCTCCAGTTAATTTGTCCAGTTAATTTGTCCAGTTAATTTGTCCAGTTAATTTGTCTCCAGTTAATTTGTCCAGTTAATTCTTTGTCTCTTATCTTCCTCTAGCATTCTTTAGGAAAAACATTCATTCATTAGTGCCACAGGTTTTTAAAAAATGTGAAAAATACATTGAGAATGTTTTAATTATCAACTTCTTTTCTGTGAATTAGTAAAAGATTGCTGTGTATGATCTTAGCAGAGTATCTTGGTTCAGATTGAGGAACTCCAACCAGTAATCCTTGGGGGCATAGTTTGAGAACAGCTAACAAACATTTGGAAAGTGATTGAAATGGACGTCCTTAAAAAGGTAGTTTATTGCCTTCTGAGGAACAGTTGTATAGATTTTTCAATTATTCATATCTGAAAGAATAGCATTATACAGGCAACCTTATTATTATTATTTTTTTAAAGGGAATCCATGTTTTAAGTGAGTGCCAGGCCTGGATGGTTCTTTTTTTTTTTTTTTTTTTAATATTATTTACTTATTTGGCTGCATCAGGTCTTAGTTGCGGCACGTGGGATCTTTTGTTGCGGTGTGTGGGCTTCTCTCTAGTTGTGGCACGCAGGCTCTAGAGCGCACAGGCTTAGTTGCCCCTGCAGCATGTGGGATCTTAGTGCCCTGACCAAGGGTCGAACCCGTGTCCCCTGCATTGGAAGGCGGATTCTTAACCACTGGACCACCAGGGAAGTCCCCAGGCAACCTTATTTTTGAGATAGAGCTGGTAATTATCTTGTGGAAAACTCCAAATGCCTGCCTGTTCCACTTGTCATCCATCTTCTGACAGCTTAAACTAGTTTCTGGTTATTTTTGAGACTTCTACCTCAAACCTTGCTTAGTGAATCTTAAGGTTCTGTGGTCAAGTTTAGTGGATAGACCATTCCATGTTGTGTCTTCTCCTTCCCTCTCCCTCTCTTACAATGTCTGTCACTATACATGATTTAGCCAAAAATGTGTGGTCTTTTAGTGATGGGGAGGTAGTAAGGGAATACTCAAAGTAATTAAAGATACTGCTTTTTTCTGATTAAAACGAAAGCCAGAAGGCTCTCATTTGTCACCTGTAACAGTATACTTTTTTTTTCTGCAGTTGCCCACTGGGCTGTATCGTCTGATTTGAATGGTCAGCTGCCTCTGGCTGCTCTGGGACTTCTTTCTGGCTGATGTCTTGCAGTCCCTTTATTGAATTGTCATAGCTTCTAATGCTTCTTTCTAGTATTCATTCTCCCTCTGGTCAAGGTTAAAACTAACTCCAAGGTGCATCTGGTCCTGGGGAAAGTGGTGTGTCTCACTCTTTCTTTGATATTCCTCCTTGACAGAAGATGGCTAGTTTAAGAGTAAATGGCCCCAACTATCTTTTGCTGGGTGGGAGAGAGTCAAGCCTTGTAGAATATAAGCTGTATGAGGGTAATGAACTTGTTCTATCCATCCCTCTCTTCCCAGTGCCCAGAACAGGGCCTGGAACATTGTAAAGAAAGATTGGTGATGAAAGGAATGAAACTTTCCTGTCAGACTCTCTGGAGACAGCTGGCTCGGGGTAGAAATCAGGACTCATGGTTGCAAGTGACAGATATAGAATGGGCTTGGAACAGTTCCATGATTCTTTCCTTCTCACTTGTACCCAACCAGAGACAAAGCCCTTGTCCTTTCTGTCTAGGCCTAGGGAGAAAGCCCATTGCCTGTGCTTCCCAAAATATTAAATCTCACATTCAAAAAGAATCTGGTTTCTTCAGGTTTATCTATATGTTCCAAGCTCCAGCCCATATGCAAAAGGTCTCAACAAAAGTATTTATTTATTATTCATTTCCTTTCCATTCCAGAGATTGGGTGAAATGTTAAACTGTTGGTTTCTACTCTTCACTTCTCTTAGCCTTAGCAGGAGCCCCTTCTTATGTAAGAAGCCTTCCCTGATTAACCCCATCTCCCTTAGACCTGCTCATACCTCACTTTGTGTTTCCTCAGCATGTTGCCGGTAGGTTGTGCTGTGCTGCCTTGCATTTATTCTGTTATTCTGTTTCCCCTGTTTTCAGTTTTTAAAAATAATGAATTTACTTTATTTCATAACATACACACAATAGTCTCAATGTAACAATACGCTCACGCTACCACCAACAAAATGATTACCGAGAACAATTTAAGATTAAAAATTTCTTCAATTCTGTTTCCTTCCTTCCTTCCCTCCTTCCCCACCTCCTTCCTGCCGTCCCTTCCTCCCTCACCTCTTTCTTCCTGAGAACACTTAAGGTCAACTCTCTTAGCAAATCAAATTTCAATTATACAATATGGTATTATCAACTATAGTCACAATGTTATACATTATATCCTCAGACCTCACTCATCTTATAACTGAAAGTTTCTACCCTTTTACCAACCTCTCTCGTTTCCTCCTATCCCCCAACCCTAGCAGCCACCATTCTACTCCCTGTTGGTATGAGTTTGACTTTTTTTTTCAGATTTTAGATTTTGTTTTCTTTAGATTCTACATATAAATAATACTAGGCAGTATTTATCTTTTTCTCTCTGACTTATTTCATTTAGCATAATGCTATTTAGGTTTATTCATGTTGTTGCACATGGCAGGATTTCCTTCTTTTTTAAGGCTGGATAATATTCCATTATGTATCTATATATCACATTTTATTTATCCATTCCTCTGTCAACAAACCCTTAGGTTGTTTCCATACCATCACTATTGTGAATAATGCTGCAGTAAGCATGCGAGTACAGATATATCTTTTCAAGATAGTGATATCATTCTCTTTAGATGTATATATATCCAGAAGTGAGATTACAGAATCACGTAGTATGTACATTTAAAATTTCTTGAGGAACCTCCATACTGTTTTCCATAGTGGCTGTACCAGTTTACATTCCCACCAGCAGTGTAGAAGTGTTCTTTTTTCTCTACATCCAGCATGTCTTCTCTCTTCTCTTTTAGATAATAGACATCCTAAGAGATGTGAGGTAATATCTCACGGTGGTTTTGATTTGCACTTTGCTGATGATTAGTGATGTTGAGCACCTTTTCTTGTACCTGTTGGCCATTTGTATGTCTCATTTGGAAAATGTCTATTCCAGTCCTTTGCCCATTTTTTAATTGGGTTATTTAGTTTGTTTTGCTATTGAGTTGTATGAGTACCTTGTATATTTTGGATATTAATTCCTTATTGGATATATGGTTTGCACATATTTTCTTCCATTTGGTAAGTTGCCTTTTCATTTTGTTGATGGTTTCCTTTTCTGTGCAGAAAAGCTTTTTAGTTTGGTGTAGTCCCACTTGTTTATTTTTGCTTTTGTTGCCTTTGCTTTTGGTGTCAGATCCAAAAAAAATATTGCCAATACTGGTGCCAAGGAGCTTACCATCCATGTTTTCTTCTAGGAGTTTCAGGTCTTATGTTGAAGTCTTTAATCCATTTTGAGTTGATTTTTGTGTATGGTATAAGATAGGGGTCCAGTTTCATTGTTTTGCATGTGGTTGTCCAGTTTTCCCAGCATCACTTATTGAAGAGACTGTCCTTTCTACATTGTATACTCTTGGCTCCTTTGTCAAAAATGAATTGACCATATATGCATTGGTTTATTTCTGAGCTCTCTATTCTGTTCCATTGATCTGTGTGTCTGGTTTTATGCCAATACCATACTGCTTTGATAACTATAGTTTTGTAATGTAGTTTGAAATCAGAAAGTGTGATGCCTCCAGCTTTGTTCTTTCTCAAGATTGCTTTGGCTATTTGGGGTTCTTTGTGCTTCCATACAAATTTTAGGAATATTTTTTCTATTTCTGTGAAAACTGCCATTGGAATTTTCATAGGGATTTCATTGAGTCTGTAGACTGCTTTGAGTAGTATGGACATTTCAACAACATTAATTCTTTCATTCCATGAACACATATCTTTCCATTTATTTGTGTCTTCTTCAATTTCTTTTATCAAAGTATTACAGATTTCAGTATATAGATCTTTCACCTCCTTGGTTAAATGTATTCCTATATATTTTGTTCTATTTGATGCTATTGTAAATGGGGTTGTTTTCTTAGTTTCTCTTCCTGATAGTTTGTTGTTAGTTTATAGAAATGTAACTGATTTTTGTATATTGATTTTTTATCCTGAAACTTTACTGAATTCATTTATTAGTTCTAAGAGTTTTTAGTGGAGTCTTTCAGGTTTTCTGTATATAATGTCATGTCACCTGCAAACAGAGACAATTTTACTTCTCCTTTTCTGACTTGGATGCCTTTTATTTCTTTTTCTTTCCTAAGTGCTCTGGCTTGGGCTTTTAGTACTATGTTGAATAATGTGGTGTGAGTGGGCATCCTTGCTTGTTCCTGATCTTAGAGGAAAAGCTTTCATGTTTTCACCACTGAGTATGATGTTAGCTGTAGGCCTGTCATATATAGCCTTTATTATGTTTAGGTACGTCCCTTCTATACCCAGTATGTCGAGAGTTTTTATCATGAAAGGATGGTGAATTTTGTTAAATACTTTTTCTGCATCTATTGAGATGATGATACATTTTTATTCTTCATTTTATAATGTGGTGTATCACATTTATTGATTTGCATATATTGAATCATTTTTGCATCCCAGGAATAAATGCTGCTTGATTATGGTGTTTGATCCTTTTAATGTACTGTTGAATTCAGTTTGCTAATATTTTGTTGAGTTTTTTACATCTATGTTCATTAGGAATATTGACCTGTAATTGTCTTTTCTTGTGGTGTTTTTCTCTGGCTTTGGTATCAGGGTAATGCTTGCCTCATAAAATGGGTTTGGAAGTGTTCCCTCCTCTTCTAATTTTTGGAAGAGTTTGAGAAGTATTGGCATTAATTCTTTAAATGTTTGATAGAATTCACTAGGGAAAACATTTGGTCCTGGACTTTTCTTTGTTGGGAGCTTTTTGATTACTGATTTAATCTCCTTACTAGTAATTGGTCTGTTCAATTTTTCTATTTCTTCATGATTCAGTCTTGGTAGGTTGTATGTTTCTAGGAATTTATCCATTTCTTCTAGGTAATCTAATTTGTTGGTGTATAATTGTTCGTAGTAGTTTCTTATGATCCTTAGTGTTTTTATGTTATCAGTTGCAATGTCTCCTCTTTCATTTCTGATTTAATTCTAATTTATTCCATGTTGAGTGCATAAATATATACAGTTGTTATATCCTCTTGATGAATTGACCCTTTTTTGCGGTACGCGGGCCTCTCACTGTTGTGGCCTCTCCCATTGCGGAGCACAGGCTCTGGACGCGCAGACTCAGTGGCCATGGCTCACGGGCCCAGCCGCTCCGTGGCACGTGGGATCCTCCCGGACCGGGGGACGAACCCGCGTCCCCCGCATTGGCAGGCGGACTCTCAACCACTGCGCCACCAGGGAAGCCCTCTTGTTACAATTTTTGGCTTAAAGTCTATTTTGTCTGATATAATTATAGCCACCTCTACTTTCTTTTGGTTTCCATTTTTTATGGAATATCTTTCCCCTTCATTTACAGTCTATGTGTATCCTTAAAGCTAAAGTGAGTCTCTTATATGCAGCATATGGTTGAGTCTTTTTTAAAATCCATTCAGCCATTCTGTGTCTTTTGATTGGATAATTTAATCCATTTAAATTTCAAGTAATGATTGATACATAGAGACTTACTACTGCCATTTTGTTCATTGTTTTCTGGCTGTTTTATAGTTCTTTTCTTCCTCTCTTGCTTTCTTTCTTTGTGATTTGATGATTTTCTGTAGTGGTGTGCTTAGATTCCTTTCTCTTTATTTTTTGTGTATTTACTATAGGCTTTTGCTTTGTGGTACCATGAGACTTACATAAAAATCTTATATTTTTAACATTCTATTTTAAGCTGATAGCAACTTAACTTCAAATGCATACAAAAGCTCTACATTTTTACATTCCCCTCTGACCACATTTTATGTTTCTCATGTCACACTTTACATCTTTTTATATTGTGTATCTGTTAACAAATTATTGTAGGTATAGTTACTTTTAATACTTTTGTCTTTTAACCTTTATACTAGAGTTAGAAGTTATTTATCCACCACCATTACAACATTATTCTGAATTTAACTATATGTTTACCTTTACCAGTGAGTTTTATGCTTTCATATGTTTTTCTGTTAATAATTAACATCTTTTCATTTCAGCTTGAATAGCTCCCTTTAACATTTCTTGTAGTCTGGTGGTGATGAACTCCTTAAGCTTTTGTTTGTCTGAAAAACTCTTTATTTCTCCTTTAATTCTGAATGACAACATTGCTGGGTAGAGTATTCTTGGTTGGCAGCTTTTTTCTTTTAGCACTTTGAATGTATTATTCCACTTCCTTCTGGCCTGCAAAGTTTCTGCTGAAAAATCTGCTAGTAGTCTTGTATGTAACAATTCTCTTGTATGTAACAATTTGCTTTTCTCTTGCTGCTTTTAAGATTTTGACAATTTAATTATAATATGTCTCTGTGTGGGTCTCTTTAGATTAATCCTATTTGGTACTTTTTGGACTTCCCATATTTGGATATATGTTTCTTCAGGTTAGAGAATTTTTCAGCCATTATTTCTTTGACTTTTTTCTGCCCCTTCTTCTCTCTCTCTCTCTTGCTCTTGCTCTCTCTCTCATCTTTTTCTTGGACCCTTAAATGCAAATATTGGTCTGCTTGATGGTGTCCCATTAGTTCCTTAAGCTCTTGTCATTCTTTTTCATTCTTTTTCTTTTGGCTCCTCTGGATGAATTCCACTGCCGTGTCTTCAGGTTCACTGATCCTTTCTTCCACTTGATCTAGTCTGATGTTGAGCTCCTCTACTGCATTTTTCAGCTCAGTTATTGTATTCCTTAGCTCTATGATTTCTGTTTGTACTTTTTAATATTTTCTATCTGTTTGTTGAAATTCTCACTTTGTTCAGACATCACTCTTCTGACCTCAGTGAACATCTTCATGACCATTATTTTGAACTCCCTATCAGGTAAATCACTCATTTCTATTTTATTGAGATTGGTTTCTGGAGATTTATCTTGTTCTTTTGTTTGGAACATAGTCCCCTGTTTCTTCATTATCCTTAACTCTCTGTGTTGGTTTCTGTGCCTTAGGTAAAACAGCCACTTTTTCCATTCTTGACAGACTGGTTTTATGTAGGAGATGAACCTTGTCAATCAGCCTGGCCTGAGCTCCTTTTTGTCTCTCAAAGTTTTGTGATTGTCCAACTGTCATCTTTTTTCTTGGTGGCTCCCAGAAGTTGAATGTGTGTCAAGACCCATTTGTGTTCCAAAGGGGTGGATTGCTGTCAGCACCTAGATGCAAGCTGATTAGAAGCTGGACCCTCAGACAGCAGCTGGGAAAGTTAATAGTTAAACACCTTCCAGGGAGAAACTGGGAGATAAGTGTTTTTACCTGCTCCCTCTGTGCTGATCCTGGCTGTATAGCCATGAGGCCGTTGGGGTGGTTTATGCCTGTCCCTGTTTAAAAACTGCTTCTTTATTTACTATATTCCTGTGGGACTGTGAATGCAAGCCCTTTTGTCTATCAAAGCTGTGTGATCTAGGGGCCTGTCCCTCAAGTCAGCCCTGAAAGTGGGGTACTAGATATGTGAAGAAACTCTTTCCGGGGAGATCCTAGCCACGTGGTTTTATTATTCGAACAAACTGGAAGGAGGAGGAGGAAGTGCCTACTGGCTCCTTTAGGCTCCAGGGAGGATTGTAGTCCGCTCTTATATGCATGCTAATTAGAAGCCAGACCCTCGGGCAGCAGCTTATAGAGTAGCAGTCAAACCCCTCCCCGTGAAAACTAGGAGATGGGCATTTTTGCCTGTTTTCTCTGCGCTGAACCCTGGGGGTATAGCAGCAGTGAGTGCTCACGTGTGCCTGTTAAGGACTGATTTGCTACAGCCTTATGGGACTCAGGAACGCAAGCCCTGCTGGCTCTCAGACCTAGGCAATCTGGAGGCCCTTCTCTCAGGTGGCAGCTGAAAAAGCCGGGGCACCTGAAATGTGTACGTGTTCTTTCCAGAGAGATGCTGGTAACTTGGTTTTATCCTTGGAGCCAGGCCAGAGAGAGAAAGTGGAGGAAGTGCCTACCCGCTAGCTTCCCCAGGCTCTGGTATGGATTGCAGCCAGCCCCTAGTTGCATGCTAAGTTAGAAGTCAGACCCTCAGGCAGCAGCGCAGTAAGTTGCGCTTAAACCCCTTCTAGGTAAAGGCTAGGAGATGGGCATTTTTGCCTGCTCCCTTTGCACTGAGCCTCTGGAGAACAGCCTTGGCGACTGCTCACATGCCCATTAAGAACTGCTTCTTTGTTTGCTCTAGTCTTGTGGTCTTGTGGACACAGCCCCATTGGCTTCCAGAGCTAGGTGTTTGGGAGCCTGTCGCTTGGTTTGGAGTCTTAAAAGTTGGGGCACTAGATATGTGGTTTAAACCCTTAGTTCCTCAGGGAGAATCTTGGAAGTTCCTTCCTGATTGAATGGCACTGTGCTTAGGGTAGGGTTTATGGTGAGAGTGTGTCTCAGCCTTTCCTACCCATTTCAATGTGGGTATTTTCTCATTCACATTAACAATGTGTAGGTGGCACTCAGTTTCTGGATTTTTCTTGGAGGGTATTTCTCAGTGTGTAGCTGTACATTCATTGTGTCTGTGGGAGGAGGGAAGTTTAGGATCTTCCTATGTTGCCATCTTGGTCTCTCCCTTCTGTTTTCATTTTTTAAGGTAATGTGTGTTGAGGCTTACTATGTATGAGGCATTGTGCTTAGGGTTTAGATCCTGCATTGTCCCATTAATTCTCATAACAACTGTTTGTGGTAGGTGGTATTATTCCTATTTTACAGAAAAGAAACCTGAGTTTTAGAAAGGAGACATGCCCAAGAATGTACAGCTAGTAAATGACAGAGCTGGAATTTCAGTTTTGATCTTTTTCATTTAAAAGACTTAATCACATTTCACATTCTCTTAGGGAGGGCAGGGCTCACGACATCTCTTTCTCCCTATTTCTACCATTCTTCGAGAGTATTTTGTAAAGTGGTCTTATAGCCAGCTTCTTATGACTTGAAAAAATGTGTGAATACAAGTCCTCTGAAGAAATACACACAAGCAAATTGAAATAAAAATTACCAGAAACCCCTCCAATCAAGATAAAACAGTATTAACATTTTGGAGCATATCATTCTATATTTCTTATGCTGAGAATTAAGTATATATATTAGAAGTGCTCTTAAAGCTAAATGCATTCTGCTAACAAACAAATTTCTCTGTAGTATACCCAAAGCTGTGTGCTTTCTAAGAGCCATTTGTATTTTTTCTTAGCCCTGTTTATGCCCATTGAACTTATAGCAATTTGTAATGTAATTAAATATTACATAAACCAATGAAATATGAGTATAAAAATAGAGCTGTTTTCTCCACTAAAATAAGGTTGAATGCTTTAGCAAAATTTGATTGACGAATCTCTAAAATAATTGCTCTGGAAATCAGAGTGGGTGAGACAACTAAACGATTCAAAGAGAAATATTAAAAGTCATGAAGGATTCCATATTCATATTGCTTCACAAGTGTAATTAATTTTTTTTCATGTTAACAAAACTAAAACTAAACATAGAGAAGATGATGGATATGATTTATACAGGAAAGATGATGTGGAATTCTAGTAAAGCAGATACTCAAGTCCTTACTGTTTAGTGAAAAATAAAGTGTTTTAGGCTGTAGTGTTATTTTTTATGAATCTTCACTTTCACTAGCTTCTGAAATTAAGTAATTAACTTCTAGTCCTAGACACATTAGATTAAGAATGCTTCTACTCTTTACGTCTCAAAAGGAGAATTACATAATTTGCTAAGCTACTTTTTTCACTTAATACATACATCATGTACATATCTCCAAGCTAATAAATACAGATTAAAGTATTTTATGGCAATATAACATATGTTCAGAAAAGTGCATAAATTCTAAGTGTATAGCTCAATGAATGGTCACAAAATGAACACATCCATGTGACCCACACCCAGGTTAAGAAACCACATTTTCAGTGTCCTGGGAGCCCCCCATGGCCTCTTCTTCCCCACCAGTGATAACTGCTATTTTGACTTCTAATGCAGTAGTATCTGTTTTTAAACTTTATGTAAAGGAAATGAATGTAGGTTTGTTTTTTTTTTTTGATGTTCCTAACATTTGTTTGTGAGGTTTGTCCATGTGTTTAGCATGCATTATTTGGTTATTCATTGCCATTTCTGAATACTGTTTCATTGAAAGAACGTGGCAAAATATTTATTCATTCTGTTGTTGATAGCCATTAGAGTTGTTCATAGTTTGGGGCTATTTTGAAAATATTGCTATGAATTTTCTTGTAGTTGAATTTTGGTATACATGAGCAGGCTTTAATTTTCTGTTTGTTTATATGGCTAGGAATGGAATTGGTAGGTCAGAGGATATGTTTCTGTTCAACTTCAGGAAATACTGCTAAAGAGGTTGTACTGATTTATATCCCATCATCAGTGTGTATCAATTTCTGTTGCTCCACAGCTTTGACACCGCTTGGTATTGTCAGTTTTATTGATTTTATCCAATCCAGTAGGTTTGTGGTAGTAGGTTTGTGATTTTAATTTGCATTTTCCTGATGACTATAATGAGGTTGAACACTTTTTCATGTATTTTTTGGCCATTGGGGTATCTTTGGTTGGGGGTGGGGGTTTGAAGTGCTTCTTTAAGTCTCTTGCCCATTTTTCTATAGAATTGGAAGACTTTTTCTTATTTATACTTCATGTATCCTAGATACAAGTTCCTTTGTTAGTTATACGTATTAACAATATCTTCTCACTCTGTGGCTTGCTTTTGTTACTGTTTTAATAGAGGTTAATGGAAGCTCCTAATTTTAATGTAATCCAGTTTACCAGCTTTTCCCTTTATTATTAGTGCTTTTTGAATCCTGTTTAAGAAATCCGTGCTTACACCCAACCCCAAGGTTGTGAAGCTATCTTCCTGTATTATCTTCCATCAGTTTTATTGCTTCACCTTTTATAATTGCGCTGTAGTTCACATGGAATTAATGTATGTATATGGTGAGAAGTTAGGGTTAAGTTTCATTTCGTTTCACATTTGTATCTAGTTGATCAAGCAGCATTTATCAAGAAGACCATCCATTCCCCATTGTTTTGCATAAATCAAGTATCTGTATATGCACAGATTCAGTTCTGGACTCTATTCTCTTCTATTTGTGTATTTCTCTTGTGCTTGTATTGATACATGCTTTGATTACTGTAGCTTAATAAACTGAAGACTCAGTCTTCTTTGTACCAATTCCTGATGATATTCTCTGACCCTTTTCATTTCCAAATAAAGCTTAGAACCAGCTTTTCAGTTTCTACAGACATGCAAGGATTTTGATCAAGATTGCTTTGGCTCCATGCATCAGTTGCTTTGACAATCAAATATATAGGGGAATTGACATCTTTGCAGTAGTGAGCCTTTCAGTTCATGTGTATGGAATATCTTCTATTTGGTTCTTCTTTAATTTGCCTGATGTTTTACATTTTAATTATTTGGCTTTAACGTAATTCTTTTCAATAGCTATAGAATTTTGTGGATAACATATCAAAATTTATTTAATCAATACCCTTACATTAGTACCTTTCTGTCTCCTTAGAATTAACTCCTGAATGTGGAATCTAGAAAAATGGTACCGATGAACCCGTTTGCAAGGCAGAAATAGAGACAGAGATGTAGAGAACAAACATATGGACAGCAAGGGGGGAAAGGTGGGGGTGGGAATGAATTGGGAGATTGGGATTAACTTACATACACTAATATGTATAAAATAGATAACTAATGAGGACCTGCTGTATAGCACAGGGAACTTCACTGTATAGTAGAAACTAACACAGCATTGGAAAACAACTATACCCCAATTAAAAAAAAAAATTAACTCCTGAAACTGGCACTTTGGTGTCAGATAGCATGCGCTCTTACCTTCCCCTGTGAACTGTGTCATTTCAGACTTTTCACTCACAGTTACAAAGGATTCCACTCTTGCAACCTAGAGAGTTAGTGATTTTTTTTTTAGTATTTTTCAACTTGATAAAAAAATTCATTGTTCTTTCAATTTGTACTTTTATTACTAGTGAGATTGAACAAGTTTTCAGTTGGCCATTTGTAGTTTCTTTGTGAATAGCCTATTTATGGCTTTTACTTATTTTCTATCAGTGTTTTTATTTTTTTCTTATTCATTAGTAAGTGCTCTTTATATATCATAGATAAAAATCCTTTGTTATGTATATTTTCAAAATATAAATCTGTACAGTAAATGAATCAACCAGTATACTTTTGCTATTAGAGTGGGCCTTTGCAATGGAGCAAAAAAGGAAGACCCTGTTTAGTCTGTCTAAATTGTGATTATTCCTCAAATATTTGTGTCCTTTGCATACTTAGTAATATCACAATAATAATGTGCTTGGTAGCAGAGACTATCAGCAACTAGATAAAATAGAAGAAAGATAATATAATAGAGTGGGAAGATCATTAAAATTAGAGCTGGAAGCCTGGGTTCTAGGGCTGGCCCCGCCATTCTTTATCTCTCTGATCTTGGTTAATCCACATAGTCTCTCTGAGCCTTAATTTCCTCATCTGTATAGTGGGCAAATGTATATCATATATCTCACAGGGTTAGGATGAGATCATGTGTGAAAAAAATATTGCAAACAGTAAAAGTTAAACAATACAAATTATAATGCTAATAAGTGTGGTATAAGTGTAGCAACCTGAATGTATACTTTATTAAAATTATCATCTTTTGGGCTTCCCTGGTGGCGCAGTGGTTGGGAGTCTGCCTGCCGATGCGGGGGACGCGGGTTCGTGTCCCGGTCCGGGAGGATCCCACGTGCCGCGGAGCGGCTGGGCCCGTGGGCCACGGCTGCTGGGCCTGCGCGTCCGGAGCCTGTGCTCTGCAACGGGAGACGCCGCAACAGTGTGAGGCCTGCGTACTGTAAAAAAAAAAAAAAAAAAAAAAATTATCATCTTTTGAGGTAACCTAATTAATCAAATATTTAGCCTAACATCATTCTGAGTCTGTGGTTTTGGGGTCTGTATTAATTTGCAGGACTCCTTTAAAAAGAAATGACTTGTTATTCAAAAATTCAAGCTGATGTTCTTTGTGACAATGCAGAGTGTGTTTGTGGTGTATTGGCTTCTAGGGCACTGGGCTCTGTCTACAATATTGACAGCCTTTGTGAGGTCATTAGCCACCTTTCTGGTAAAAGCCATTTTGATCTGCGATGAGGGCATTGCATTAAATGGGCACTGATGTTGGAAATCTATATTTTGGTCCTTTCATTAAAATGCATTCTTCACAAAAGAGGCAATATGAATTTGCATTGCAAAAGATAGCTTATTTCTTTTTAAAACTCTTGAAACCAGGTAATTTGATTATGTCTCTGCCACAGCCTTTTATCTTCCTCTGCAAAGGAACTCTGTCTCCTTTTGACGCCTCATATTGGAAGCCAGTCTTCTTCTTCTCAGAATTAATTAACATGCAAATACTTGTCTAGAGACATGGGAACACTGCTTTTTCGATTAGCACTTAAATGTCACTCTTAATGATGTCAGATTGACTCTTAAGGGCAAATTAAAATGGTATAGTCATCATCTAATTATTTCCTAGGGCATGTTATTGGTATTTCTGATTATTTGGTCTTAGTGGGAGCTTTAATCTTCTACTGTTCACAGGCTGAGTTAGATCCGAGTACCCTCTTCTCTGTGGTTTCACTTTCCACGGTTTCAGTTACCTGCGGTAAACTGTGGTCTGAAAATAGTAAATGGAAAATTCCAGAAATAAAAAATTCATAAGTTTGAAGTTGTATGCTGTTCTGAGTAGCGTGATAAAATCTTGTGCCGTCCTGCTCTCTCCCATCCAAGATGTGAATCATCCCTTTGTCCAGCGCATCCCACCTGTTAGTCACTTAGTAGGCATCTCAGTTATCAGATACACTGACTCGGTATCACAGTGCTTGGGTTCAGGTAGCCTTTATTTTACTTAATAATGGCCCCAAAGCACAAGAGTAGTGATGCCAGCAATTCAGATATGTGAAAGAAAAGCCATAAAGTGCTTTCTTTAAGTGAAAGTTGAAAATTTTTGACTTAATAAGGAAAGAAAAGAATTGTATGCTGAGGTTGCTAAGATCTACAGTAGGAATGAGTCTTCTATCTGTGAAATTGTGAGGAAGGAAAAAGAAATTTGTGCTGCCTTTCCTGTAGCACCTCAAATTGCACTTATGGCCACAGTGTGTGATAAGTGCTTGGTGATAAGATGGAAAAGGCATTAATTTGTGGGTGGAAGACATGAACAGAAAATGTCTTCCGATTGATAGCAACGTATCACGCCAGAAAGCATTGAGTCTACACGAAGTCTTCAGCAAGGGATCCCTTGAAGTGAGTGACACTAAGCCATTTACTGCAAGTAAAGATGGTTACACAGATTCATGAATAGGTTTGGACTCAAAAATATAAAGATTACTGGAGAGGCTGAGCCTGTCCATGAGAGGCTGCTGCCATATTTCCAGCGGAGTTTAGGAAGTTGATTAAGGAGAGAGATCACATTCAGATAACTTTTATTACAGTATATTGTTAATAATTGCTCTATTACTAGTTATTGTTGTTAATCTCTTACTGTGCCTCATTTATAACTCCATCATAGGTATGTATGTATAGGAAAAAACATAGTATATGCGTTCAGTACTATCCATGGTTTCAGGCATCCATGGGGGGGGGTCTTGGAACATAGGCTCTGCAGATAAGGGGGGACCACTGTCCCTGATTGCCGCAAAGCTGGGTTCTGGCCTTTCTTTGATTATGGCTTCAAGAAAGGCCTACTTGCCATACCTTGCATTACTTCTCAGCAACAAGTTTATGCAGTAGCAGCATCTGCAGGAGCTGTTAGCAACAAGTCAAGGTACCCAGGAAGGAGGTGCAGAGGGGCTTGGGTAGTGACCATGTGGTAAAGAATAAAGAAGAGGGACTTTGGAGTTAGAGATTCATAGGTTCAAATCTTGCCTGTGCCATTTTGAAGCTGTGTGACCTTGAATAAATTACTTCTCTGAGACTCAGTTTTCTCATCAGTGAAATATAAATAGTAATAACTACCACTCAGGCTGTTGGGAGGGTTAAAGGTGATAATGTATATCAGGTATTACACAGCAGAGTAAGCTATCTACTCTAACAAAGAACCCCCAAATTCAATTGGTTTAATTAATTAATTAATTTTTAACATCTTTATTGGAGTATAATTGCTCTACAATGGTGTGTTAATTTCTGCTTTATAACAAAGTGAATCAGCCATACATATACATATATCCCCATATCTCCTCCTTCTTGTGTCTCCCTCCCGCCCTCCCAATCCCACCCCTCTAGGTGGTAACAAAGCACCGAGCTGATCTCCCTGTGCTATGTGGCTGCTTCCCACTAGCTATCAATTTTACATTTGATAGTGTATATATGTCCATGCCACTCTCTCACTTCATCCCAGCATACCTTTCCCCCACCGCATGTCCTCAAGTCCATTCTCTACGTCTGTGTCTTTATTCCTGTCCTGCCCCTAGGTTCTTCAGCGCCTTCTTTTCTTTTGTTTTTTAGATTCCATATATATGCATTAGCATACGTTATTTGTTTTTCTCTTTCTGACTTACTTCACTCCGTATGACAGACTCTAGATCCATCCACCTCACTACAAATAACTCAATTTCATTTCCTTTTATGGCTGAGTAATATTCCATAGTATATATGTGCCACATCTTCTTTATCCATTCAGCTGTTGATGGACACTTAGGTTGCTTCCATGTCCTGGCTATTGTAAATAGAGCTGCAGTGAACATTGTGGTACATGGCTCTTTTTGAATTATGGTTTTCTCAGGGTATATGCCCAGTAGTGGGATTGCTGGGTCGTATGGTAGTTCTGATTTTGTTATTTTAAGGAACCTCCATACTGTTCACTGTAGTGGCTGTATCAATTTACATTCCCACCAACAGTGCCAGAGGGTTCCCTTTTCTCCACGCCCTCTCCAGCATTTATTGTTTGTAGATTTTTTGATGATGGCCATTCTGACTGGTGTGAGGTGATACCTCATTTTAGTTTAGATTTTCATTTCTCTAATGATTAGTGATGTTGAGAATCCTTTCATGTCTTTGTTGGCAATCTGTTATGTCTTCTTTGGAGAAAAGTCTATTTACATCTTCTGCCCATTTTTGGATTAGGTTGTTTTTTTTTTTTTGATATTCAGCCGCATGAGCTGCTTGTAAATTTTGGAGGTTAATTCTTTGTCAGTTGCTTCGTTTGCAAATATTGTCTCCCATTCTGAGGTTTGTCTTTTCATCTTCTTTATGGTTTCCTTTGCTGTGCAAAAGCTTTGAAGTTTCATTAGGTCCCATTTGCTTATTTTTGTTTTTATTTCCATTTCTCTAGAAGGTGGGTCAAAAAGGATCTTGCTGTAATTTATGTCATAGTGTGTTCTGCCTATGTTTTCCTCTAAGAGTTTTATAGTGTCTGGCCTTACATTTAGGTCTTTAAGCCATTTTGAGTTTATTTTTGTATATGGTGTTAGGGAGTGTTCTAATTTCATTCTTTTACATGTAGCTGTCCAGTTTTCCCAGCAGCACTTATAGAAGAGGCTGTCGTTTCTCCATTGTATATTCTTGCCTCCTTTATCAAAAATAAGGTGACCATATGTGCGTGGGTTGATCTCTGGGCTTTCTTTCCTGTTCCATTGATCTATATTTCTGTTTTTGTGCCAGTACCATACTGTCTTGATTACTGTAGCTTTGTAGTATAGTCTGAAGTCCAGGAGCCTGATTCCTCCAGGTGTTTTTCTTTCTCAAGATTGCTTTGGCTATTCAGGGTCTTTTGTGTTTCCATTCAAATTGTGCAATTTTTTGTTCTAGTTCTGTGAAAAATGCCATTGGTAGGGATTACATTGAATCTATAGATTGCTTTGGGTAGTAGAGTCATTTTCGCAATGTTGATTCTTCCAATCCAAGGACATGGTATGTCTCTCCATCTGTTTTTATAATCTTTAATTTCTTTCATCAGTGTCTTATAGTTTTCTGCATACAGGTCTTTTGTCTCCTTAGGTAGGTTAATTCCTAGGTATTTTGTTCTCTTTGTTGAAGTGGTAAATGGGAGTGTTTCCTTAATTTTTCTTTGAGATTTTTCATCATTAGTGTATAGGAATGCAAGAGATTTCTGTGCATTAATTTTGTATCCTGCTACTCTGCCAAATTCATTGATTAGCTCTAGTAGTTTTCTGGTGGCATCTATAGGATTTCCTATGTATAGTATCATGTCATCTTCAAACAGTGACAGCTTTACTTCTTCTTTTCCGATTTGAATTCCTTTTATTTCTTTTTCTTCTTTAATTGCCATGGCTAAAACTTCCCAAACTATGTTGAATAACAGGGATGAAAGTGGGCAACCTTGTCTTGTTCCTGATCTTAGAGGAAATGCTTTCAGTTTTTCATTGAGAACGATGTTGGCTGTGGGTTTGTCATATATGGCCTTTATTATGTTGAGGTAAGTTCCCTCTATGCCTACTTTCTGGAGGGTTTTTATCATAAATGGGTGTTGAATTTTGTCAGAAGCTTTTTGCATCTATTGAGATAATCATATGGTTTTTCTCCTTCAATTTGCTAAAATGGTGTATCACATTGATTTGCGTCTGTTGAAGAATCCTTGCACTCCTGGGATAAACCCCACTTGATCATGGTGTATGATCCTTTTAATGTGCTGTTGGATACTGTTTGCTAGTATTTTGTTGAGGATATTTGCATCTATGTTCGTCAGTTCTGTTGGCCTGTAGTTTTCTTTCTTTGTGACATCTTTGTCTGGTTTTGGTATCAGGGTGATGGTGGCCTCGTAGAATGAGTTTGGGAGTGTTCCTCCCTCTGCTATATTTTGGAAGAGTTTGAGCTCTTCTCTAAATGTTTGGTAGAATTCGCCTGTGAAGCCATCTGGTTCTGGGCTTTTGTTTGTTGCAAGATTTTTAATCACAGTTTCAATTTCAGTGCTTGTGATTGGTCTGTTTATATTTTCTATTTCTTCCTGGTTCATTCTCTGGAGGTTGTGCTTTTCTAAGAATTTGTCCATTTCTTCAAGGTTGTCCATTTTATTGGCATAGAGTTGCTTGTAGTAATCTCTCATGATCCTTTGTATTTCTGCACTGTCAGTTGTTACTTCTTTTTCATTTCTAATTCTGTTGTTTTGAGTCTTCTCCCTTTTTTTCTTGATGAGTCTGGCTAATAGTTTATCAATTTTATCTTCTCAAAGAACCAAATTTTAGTTTTATTGATCTTTTCTATCATTTTCTTCATTTCTTTTTCATTTATTTCTGATCTGATCTTTATGATTTCTTCTGCTAACTTTGGGGGTTTTTTGTTCTTCTTTCTCTAATTGCTTTAGGTGTAAGATCTGGTTGTTTATTTGAGATGTTTCTTGTTTCTTCAGGTAGGATTGTATTGCTCTTAACTTCCCTCTTAGAACTGCTTTTGCTGCATCCCATGGTTTTGGGTTGGTGTGTTTTCATTGTCATTTGTTTCTAGGTATATTTTGATTTCCTTTTTGGATTCTTCAGTGATCTCTTGGTTATTTAGTAGCGTATTGTTTAGCCTCCGTGTGTTTTTATGTTTTACATATTGTTTTCCTGTAATTGATATCTCGTCTCACAGTGTTGTGGTTGGAAAAGATACTTGCTACAATTTCAGTTTTCTTAAATTTACCAAGGCTTGCTTTGTGACCCAAGATGTGATCTATCCTGGAGAATGTTCCGTGAACACTTGAGAAGAAAGTGTATTCTGTTGTTTTTGGATGGAGTGTCCTATAAATATCAATTAAGTCCATCTTGTTTAATGTGTTATTTAAAGCTTGTGTTTCCTTATTTATTTTCATTTTGGATGATATGTCCATTGGTGAAAGTGGGGTGTTAAAGTCCCTTTCTGTTGTGTTACTGTCGATTTCCCTTTTTACGGTTGTTAGCATTTGCCTTATGTATTGAAGTGCTCCTATGTTGGGTGCATATATATTTACAATTGTTATATCTTCTTCTTGGATAGATCCCCTGATTATTATGTAGTGTCTTTCTTTGTCTCTTGTAATAGTCTTTATTTTATAGTCTATTTGTCTGATATGAGAATTGCTACTCCAGCTTTCTTTTGATTTCCATTGGCATGGAATATCTTTTTCCATCCCCTTACTTTCAGTCTGTATGTGTCTCTAAGTCTGAAGTGGGTCTCTTGTAGACAGCATATATATGGGTCTTGTTTTTGTATCCATTCAGCCAGGCTATGTCTTTTGGTTGGAGCATTTAATCCATTTACATTTAAGGTAATTATCTATATGTATGTTCCTATTACCATTTTCTTAATTGTTTGGTGTTTGTTATTGTAGGTCTTTTCCTTCTCTTGTGTTTCCTGCCTAGAGAAGTTCCTTTGGCAGGTTTGGTGTGCTGAATTCTCTTACCTTTTGCTTGTCTGTAAAGGTTTTTTTTTTAACATCTTTATTGGGGTATAATTGCTTTACAATGGTGTGTTAGTTTCTGCTTTATAACAAAGTGAATCAGTTATACATATACATATGTTCCCATATCTCTTCCCTCTTGCGTCTCCCTCCCTCCCACCCTCCCTATCCCACCCCTCCAGGTGGTCACAAAGCACCGAGCTGATCTCCCTGTGCTATGTGGCTGCTTCCCACTAGCTGTCTATTTTGTGTTTGGTAGTGTATATATGTCCATAACACTCTCTCACTTTCTCCCAGCTTAGCCTTCCCCCTCCCCATATCCTCAAGTCCATTCTCTAGTAGGTCTGTGTCTTTATTCCTGTCTTACCCCTAGGTTCTTCATGACATTTTTTTTTCTTAAATTCCATATATATGTGTTAGCATACGGTATTGGTCTTTCTCTTTCTGACTTACTTCTCTCTGTATGACAGACTCTAGGTCTGTCCACCCCTGTAAAGGTTTTAATTTCCCCGTCGAATCTGAATGAGATCCTTGCAGGGTAGAGTAATTTGGTTGTAGGTTTTTCCATTTCATCACTTTAAATATGTCCTGCCACTCCCTTCTGGCTTGCAGAGTTTCTGCTGAACGATCAGCTGTTAACCTTATGGGGATTCCCTTGTATGTTATTTGTTGCTTTTCCCTTGCTACTTTTAATATTTTTTCTTTGTATTTAATTTTTGATAGTTTGAGTAGTATGTGTCTTAGCATGTTTCTCCTTGGATTTATCCTGTATGGGACTTCTCTGTACTCCCTGGACTTGATTGACTATTTCCTTTCCCATGTTAGGGAAGTTTTCAACTATAATCTCTTCACATATTTTCTCAGACCCTTTCTTTTTGTCTTCTTCTTCTGGGATCCCTATAATTCGAATGTTGGTGGATTTAATGTTTTCCCAGAGGTCTCTGAGACTGTCCTTAATTCTTTTCATTTTTTCTTTATTCTGCTCTATGGTAGTTATTTCCACTATTTTATCTTCCAGGTCACTTATCCATTCTTCTGCCTCAGTTATTCTGCTATTGATTCCTTCTAGAGAATTTTTAATTTCACTTATTGTGTAGTTCATCATTGTTTGTTCTTTAGGTCTTCTAGGTCCTTGTTAAATGCTTCTTGTATTTTCTTCATTCTAATTCCACGATTTTGGATCATCTTAACTATCATTACCCTGAATTCTTTTTCAGGTAGATTGCCTATTGCCTCTTCATTTGTTTGGTCTGGTGGGTTTTTACCTTGTTCCTTCATCTGCTGCATATTTCTCTGTCTTCTCATTTTGTTTAACTTACTGTGTTTGGTGTCTCCTTTTTGCAGGCTGTAGGTTAGTAGTTCCTGTTGTTTTTGGTGTCTGCCCGCAGTGAGTGAGGTTGGTTCAGTGGCTTGTGTAGGCTTCCTTGTGGAGAGGTCTGGTGCCTGTGTTCTGGGGAGTGGGGCTGGATCTTGTACTTCAAGGGCCACATCTGGTGATGTGTTTTGGGGTGTCTGTGAACTTAGTATGATTTTAGGCAGCCTGTCTGCTATTGGTGGGATTGTGTTCCTGTCTTGCTAGTTGTTTGGCATAGGACGTCCAGCACTGGAGTTTGCTGGCCGTTGGGTGGAGTTGGGTCTTAGTGTTGAGACAGAGATCTCTGGGAGAGCTCTCACTGATTGATACTACGTGGGGCCAGGAATTTCTCTGGTGGTGCAGTGTCCTGAACTCGGCTCTCCCACCTCAGAGTCTCAGGCCTGACACCAGGCCGGAGCACCAAGATCCTGTCAGCCACATGGCTCAGAAGAAAAGGGAGAAAAATAAATAAATAAAAATTTAAAAAGTAAAAAAATGTTTACAAGTTATTAAAATTAAAAAAATAATAATAAAAACAAGTGAGCAACCAAACCAGTAAACAAATCCACTAATGATAACAAGCACTAAACACTAAACTAAGATAAACATAAAAATCAGAAACAAATCAGTCGCAAACAGCAAACCCCAAGTCTACAGTTGCTCCCAAAGTCCACCGCCACGATTTGGGGATGATTTGTTGTCTATTCAGGTATTCCACAGATTCAGGGTACATGGAGTTGATTGTGGGGATTTAATCCTGTGCTTCTGAGGCTGCTGGGAGGGATTTCCCTTTCTCTTCTTTTTTCTCACAGCTCCTGGGATTCGGCTTTGGTTTTAGCCCCACTTCTGCGTTTAGGTCGCCCTCAGGCATCTGTTCCCCGCCCAGACAGGAGGGGGTTAAAGCAGCAGCTTATTAGGGTGCTGTTGCTCATTGTGGCCAGAGGGAGGGAGGGGTACGGTGGTTATAATTGGAATGCAGGGCGAGCCTGCGGCGGCAGAGGGCTGCACAACATTGCAGGAGCCTGGGGCTTACCCTGTGTTCTCCAGGGAAGTTGTCCCCGGATCATGGGACCCTGGCAGTGGCGGGCTGCACCGGCTCCCAGGGTGGGAGGTGTGGGCTGTGGATAGTGAGGTATGCGCTGACAGCCATGGCTCACACCCATCTCTGAAGCTTGTTTAGGCGGTGTTCTGAATCCCCTCTCCTCGCGCACCCCGAAACAATGGTCTCTTGCCTCTTAGGCAGATGCAAACTTTTTCCCAGACTCCCTCCTGGCTAGCTGTGCCGCACTAGCCCCCTTCAGGCTGTGTTCACGCAGCCAACCCCGGTCCTCTCCCTGAGATCTGACCTCCGAAGCCCAAGCCTCAGCTCTCAGCCCCCACCTGCCCGGGCTGGTGAGTGCTGGTCAGCACCAATCCTCTGTGTGGGAATGTCTCCCCTTTGCCCTTTGCACCCCTGTGGCTACGCACTCCTCCATGCCTCCGAAGCTCCCCCTCCGCTACCCCCTCTCCACCAGTGAAGGGGCTTCCTAGAATGTGGAAACTTTTCCTCCTTCACAGCTCCCTCCCACTGGTGCAGGTCCTGTCCTTACTCTTTTGTCTCCGTTTTTTCTTTTTTCTTATGCCCTACCCCAGTACGTGGGGAGTTTCTTGCCTTTTGGGAAGTCTAAGGTTTCTGTCAGCGTTCAGTAGGTGTTCTGTATGAGTTGTTCCACGTGTAGATGTATTTCTGATGTATTTGTGGGGAGGACGATGATCTCCGCATCTTACTCCTCTGCCATCTTGAAGGTCTCCACATTGGTTTAATTTAGGTTATTTCTTTCTGGAGGAGGGAGGGCTCTGCTCCATACAGACATTCAGTGACCCAGACTTCTTTTATCCAGTGGTCGTGCCATTCCCTAAGGCGGTGGAGCCCTTCAATGGATTATCTGTCTCTGGTAGTAGGCAGGTGAGGGAAGAGTGTGAGCATATGGCTTGCACAGGAGACTTTATGGGCCAGGCTGGAGGTGGTGCACAGCACTGCCACTCGTCTCCCACTGGCTAGAATGCAATTCCATAGATCCACCTACTTTCAAGTGAGCCTGGGAAATGTGTGTCTTAGGAGGAAGATAAAATAGGTTTGTTTGGTGAACAATTAGTCCTCCACTACAGGCACCCAGTAATATTTGTTGAGTAAATGAAAGAAAGAATAAATGGATTCTCTGTTCATTTTCCTCTCCGTGGACTTTTAGAGTGTTAGAGCTGATAGGGGGCCTTAGAAGTGATTACGTTTTACCCTTTCTTTTTATAGATGGGGAGCCTGAGGGCCTGGGGAACTTAGTGACCTATACAGGATCTTCCAGATATCAGTAGCAGGACTAGAGACCATGAATCTGTTTTCCCCAAAGCTGCTGTTTATTCTGTGTTTAATTATTTGAAGCATCATTCTTTGTTTTCTGCCATAGGGTTGCCCTTGCACTTTGGCATGTGAAGATGAGGAGTTTTAAGATATGTTAGTCTGGTCATTGTAGGTAGACTTCAATTTTGTTTGGAAAGAGGACTTTGGTATTTTAGGGTGGTGGAGAGATAACCCTCAGAGGCTGGAGACTCCACAGCTTTTTAGTATTTTGCACTAAGTGTGAGAATTAATCTTCACTCACCCACTCTCATGTTTAAGCAACCTTTCTTTAGCCGCCTTCTATATGCAATGAATTATACAAGATGATGTGGATGCAGCGGTGATGAAGACAGAAACATTCACAGCCGAAGGAGGGTCTCAAATATTTAAACAATAAATACTACATAAAATGAGAGTGCAGTGGATGCAGCAAGGTAGAAGTGACCAGCTGCTGGGGTCGGAGGGAGAGGGAGTATGGGAAGCTTCATGGAGGAAGCAGGTCTTTGAACTGGATCTTAAAGAATCCAGTTTATTGGGAATTTGATCTGCTTTAAAACGTACACACTTGTGTATGTATTTATATAATTGGTATAGGTAATCTTGCCTGGTTTTGACTGTGCATTGAGAAAAATGGAGTAAGAAAACCAAACAGACAAAAAAACCAAAGCCGTGATCAAGTTTCCTGTGTTAAATTAGCATTTAGCACTCACATTTACCATTCATCTATCATTTTGTCGAGTTATTACCAGTAAATAATTACAGAAAATAACCCTTGAATACAGGTCAATCATTATCAGCAAATATTTTATTGTGAGCCAGCAAGTTCTTGACACTGTCATTTTAGGTCCAGTGGGCTTTGTGTAATTTTTGGTTAGGTACAGACCCTTAAAAGAATTTGTAGAGGCAGGGATAAGATGCAAGAGATACCAGAAAACTGTGAATCAGTATGAACGGGAGGGGAACACAGGTACTACATATGACACATGAAAATGTACATAGGTTTAGATTAGGGGGCTTGATTTTCAGAGAAGCTTCCCTGAGAGGTACTGTTTGGAACCTAGATTCGTAGAGTTCTTGGAAATGCTTGGGAGTTGGCATCTCAGGTATAGCTATTAAGTCATGTTGAAAGAGCATGAGCTATTTCATAGTCTGGCAAGGAGAATTCTCAGCAAGGAAAGATTGAATGAAAGTTTCACAGAAAGTGGCAGAGGCTGGCTGAGCGCTCAGGCTTGTCTGACGTCTGTCCTTCTCTCACAGCTCCATCCCGCCTCTCTGAGAATGCAGGGAGGAGTCAGAATCCTATGATGCTGTCCAATTTACAGCTTAGAATCAGGGTTGCCCAGGATCAGCTAGGAAGCAGAAGGTGTTTGTTTTCAGCACCCTGGCTCCTCTGTGGTGTGTCTCTCTTCTCTTTGGCATATATTTTCTCACATCCTCTTATAACCTATTCACAGTGGAGTGTCAGGAAGACTCGTACTATTTTAAAATATACATTTTAAACTCTAAAGGCATTCTTATACAGTAACAATTCAAGTTGTACAAAAAGGATATAAAATGCAAAGTAACTCTCCCTCTTTTCCGAAACCTTTAATCCTCATTTTTAAAAAAGTATCTTTTGGGGACTTCCCTGAAGGTCCAGTGGTTAAGACTCCATGCTTCCAATGCAGGGGGTGTGGGTTCCATCCCTGGTTGGGGAACTAAGATCCCACATGCTGTGGGGCGTGGCCAAAAAAAAAAACACTACTTAAAAAAAGTATCTTTCTAGGCATTTTATTTGGACATACTAGCACACACAGATACATCATTTTTTAAGTGGACTCATTTAATATATGCATTTTCTGTAACCTTCTTTCTATAATTAGCATGTGAATTAAAAGCCAATTAATAGCTTTTCCTACTACTACATAGTTCTGTCTTATTTTTTAAATCAGCAGAATAGTCTCCGTACTGCTTCTACATGATTCTTATTGAATAATATTTAAGTTTATTTTCTTAATCGTTTGCTATTTACTACACACTGCTGCAGAGAGCATCCTTGTAGCCATCTGCAGAATTGTGGAGGAGTTATTTGTAGGGTATTTGCAGTGGAGTTCCTAGGTCAAAAAAGTTAGATAGATATTGCTGAACTGTCCTCCAGAAAGGCTGTACTTATTTTCATTCTATCCACAGTGTATGCAAATTCTTTTTTTCTGAGTATTTTTCTTTTTAAAGAGGATCCTGGACTTAGGGCCAGAGAAGAAGAGGCAAAGAGGAGAGACCCTGCTAAAAATAAGTGGTGGCCACGAGAAACGAAAACATATGTTCACACAAAAACTTGGACATAGCAGCACTGTTCATAACAGCCAAAAAGTGGAAACAACCCAAATGTCCATTAGCTGTTGAATGGATTAACAAAACGTGGTATATACGTACAGTGAAATATTATTCAGCAATAAAAGGAGTGAAGTAGTAATACATGCTATAACATGAATGAGCCTTGAAAGCATTATGCTACATGAAAGAAACCAGTCACAAACACCACACATATTTATATCAAATGTCCAGAACAGGCAAATCCATAGAGATAGAAAGTGTAATAGTGGTTTTGCTTAGGCCTGGGGAGGTAGGTGGGAGAGGGATTTGGGAAGTGTCTGCTAATATGTATAGGGTTTCTTTTGAGGGTGTCAAAAATATACTAAAATTAGATTGTGGTGATGGTTACACAAGTCTGTGAGTATGCTAAAAACCATTGAATTGTACACTTTAAATGAGTGAATTTTATGGTGTGTGAATTATATATCAATTAAGCTGTTGGAAAAAAAAAAAAAGAGTGGTGGCAGAACGCATGGAATGGAATGGAAAGGATGAAGATGTTGCCATTAGCATGGGCCTGTGGGACAGACAGGAAGACACTGTTATAGCCACGTGGCAGGGAATTTGGATGCGGAAGACATTCCTCTGAGTAACACCGAGCTGAGCGTTGAGGTGGCTGATGGTAGCCAGCTGGAGAGGTGGATGGTGGGTTTTCTTCCCCCACCCCCCAGCAGAATGGGAACAAGAGGCAGTTAACACATGCCCTGGGCAGGGTGAGAATGGGGGTTAGGACACTGAATTACTAACTTGTTGTCCTTGTTCAGTCCTTCGAATACACAGAAGATACTGTTCTCCTGGAAGGCAGTAATAGTTTCCTTTGCTGACCTAGAAATGCCTGCTGTGCTCCAGCGTTTGGAAAAGGAAGGTCAGAGAGAGGAAGCTGAGCTCAGCTGCTGAGTCAAGGAGAAGGGGAGGAAGACCTAGGGTCACAAAGGACAATAAGGCCCTCGTTTGTGAATAAGAGCAAGTAGTCAGTTTTAAATCAGCAATTAAGCTTTTTCTACACAGTGGAAGTGACTGTTCTTTTGGAATGTGTTTGCTAGTAAATATCATGCTAAGAATGTTTAAAAGGAAGTTATGATTTTAAGTGGCCTATGAGTTGCACTGATTGATAAAATTTCACTCAAGGGAAAGAGGGTTAATTTTGCAGTAAACACTGAAAAGTAAAGGAAAATTAACACATCTTTCTGTGAAAGCCCAGTTTTCTTTGTAATTGTGGCTTTTTGAACATGCTCTTTACTTCTCATTCCCTACCGTGACTCTGTAGCACAGATTAGATCGAACTGTAACGTCCGAAACCTTCTTAATTACTTGGAGGTCCCAAGTTTTTGGCTTCAAAAAGAGCTGAAGTAGGTCTCCATGGTTCTGTTTTGAAGGTTAATCGTCTTTAGGTGGCTACGACTGGTTTACCAGCAGTTTACTTTAGAAGCCCACGACAGCACATGTGTGGATCAGTGTAGATCCTAATGGCAAAATTATTTTGTGTCAGGTAGAAGTCTTTTGCTTTGTCACTGTATTTGATTCACTACCCTGACTGTGCTTTATTCTCCAGAAAATTCATGTAAGTATATATGATGGATATTAGACTATTAGTCTTGGTGCTTGATTAGGATGTAAACAGGCATCTCATCCACTTTTAAACCTTCCCAAGAGGTAACTTTTCCTCTGATTTTATTTGACTTTCTAAAGAACCTTTAGCATTGAGAGAAAATTTGGTCGATGATTCAGAGTGTAAGGGAGGGGGAGGGAGCGATTCTGGCACATGTGCACAAGTTGAATAACAGCTGGTGGATATTTTTATATTTACTGCTCTTCTTAGTCCAAGGCCTGTAGTTAACCAGGGGGTAACTAAGCTCAGCTACACTTATCAGACTTAGAGATTTTAGTTTTAATATGTCACTATTTAGGCCTTTGGGAAAACTTAAGTGTGTTTAGCTGATGGTAGAAATGCAAACCTTCTCTCATGGAATTCCCTCTCATTCAATAAACGAAGAAGAAACTTTTAACAGATCAAACTGAGATAATTAAACTTAACAGATCAAACTGAGATAATTAAAATTGCTCTTTATTTCTGGCTATTAAGCAAATCCTAACCACTGCACATAGCTACACAGGGTTTTTGTTTGGTTTTGGCTTGTTTTACTTTTTGGTCCGTTTCTCTTAAATGTTATGTTAAACAGTTATGGCCTGTATTAGAATTCCTTCTTGTGTTCTTGAATTAGCGTTCTGGAAGTAGCAATGAATTCACAGGAGGACTCAAGAATGTAAGAGATCATATGTCAGTTATATCTCAATTTTAAAAATTAATAAAAAAACCCAACTAGAACAAATACAAGAGCAAGGTGTTTCTACCACTTACTGAGTTGGAGGTAGAAACTTTCATCCTTTGCCAATCCACTTGGAAATCGTGAGTGTGAGCTGTCATGACAACTTCAAAGCACAGCTTGTTCTCTTGGTGGCAGAGCCAAAACATTTAAATTATGCCTGAACAACTATTATAGGTTAGTGTAGACAAGTGAGTGAGAGTCTTACTTTGCTGGTTGATGATACTGCACATATTTAGATTGAGCTAAATATCAAAATTGCCACAAGCCAAGATATACTCATTGATGAGGAGTTTCTTTAATCTTCTCAGTGTCTGATAGATGTTTCATGGAAAGCAAAACCCCTTCTGTCATTTTCTTTTTTTAAACCACAGATTGAGGAAGCAATGAGATAGAAATACTACTCTGAACTTGGTTCTAACCAGCGAGAAAAACTGTTTCTTGAAGTAGAATTGACTGAAATCTTGGGAGGGAAGTAACCATGATAGTATTGTTTTGTAACTGCAAAAGAAAGGAAAGTGAGGTGTAACCATATAGTAATGTTGACTTTAGGAAAGTATACATTTAGAGAAAGGATAGGTATTTTTCAATGTCCAGAGACTTGAAAAAGTGAAAACAGTACAAAAAGGGGGAAAGAAAGAGAAAGAAAGAAAGAAAAAAAATTCTGACAGCAAACGTTACAATTTGGGGGGATGAGGAAGAAAAAAGGATAGAACCGTTTCAAGAACAAGGACTTTTTGATGGTTTTGGATATTAAGAGAACATGTACGGAAGATTGAAAGACAAGCACATGCTCAAGGACAAATGCAGAAAAGTGATATAAAACCAGTAAGAAAATATCTGCAAAGCTCAAGTCCAGACTGAACTGAGGCTGGAGAGAATGCTGAAGACAACAGAAAAGGGCTCTTTAAAACTATGTTCCAAACAAGAAGAACAAGTAAAGGCTAAGCTCATTGCTTGGGGCAGATGGAATAATGTTAACATGATGAAAAGCAGACCTGCTCAACTACCTGGTTCCTCTCTTCCTCTATCAAAGAGAGTGATCTTCACACTGGAATGTGTAACATAAACATGGTTAAGAATAAATTGAAGCACACAGGATCAGTGATGATAATAATAGTTGCAATTATAATTTGTTGAGTTTCTACTCAGGACTGAGTGTTAAGGTTTTTTGTTTTTTTGTTTTTTTTCAAGGGCTTATGGCAGCTTTGCATGGTAGGTATTATTGTCATCAACCCCATTTTACAGGTGAGAACACTGAGGCTCAGGAAGATTTAGTAACAAGCCTGAAATTACATAGCCAGTAAGAGATGGGCTAAAATTCAGATTCAGGCCTGACTCTTTGCCTGGACACCCTGATTCCCATGCCTTTCAGCCCCTAGCTGTGTTAAATAGGATTGTGTCTTTCAGCTTAAGTTAGGTTCTAAGACACATAAACAAACAAAAATCCAGTAGATGTTATTGAAAAACCACAGTGGGTAATCGCAGGGGAAACAAGGAAAATGGAATATCAAAACAATGAAAAACAAAGACTGTCTTAATTTCTTTTTTAAAGGTTCACCTTAGACTATCTAGAGCAAAGAGCTGGATGTTGATCCTCAGCACACTTGAGATTTTGTTCTGCAAGTGAACAGTTGTAAATGAAAGTAAGGATCCTTAGGAGGCAGCAGAGGTTCACAAAGCCTCCCAAATGAGACTCTTCCCTCCTGGCCTCCCTTCCTTCCTAATTATTTAACTGGTAACCCTATCATTTGACAGAGGGTCCCGTATGGCTTATAAACAAGTTGAATTAATCTAGGCTCAGTTGAGTAGATTCATATTTGTTTGAACTACTTTATACAGATTATTGACTTTAGACAAACAGGCTTTAGTGAAATTAAAATACCGTATTTATGGCATTTCCCCTGTCTATCCATATAGCAGCTCTGTAAATAAGGAAATGAAGGTTTTTTTGGCCTGAATTGTTCTTGCTAAACCCCTGTGGTTTCTGGTATTTACTGCCTTCTAAGTGCTTATGAATTATCTATGTCAGCGTTCCTCAAGCTGTTTTCTCAGGAAGTCTATAGATGTTGGAAAAGTTAATAGGTGTCATCTCATGAAAGCACAGTTTGGGAAATGCTGATCTGTGTAATAATTTGTTCTTAAACTTTGCCAGGGATAGACATCAAGTTCATTGATCTGTGATTTAGGGAATCAAACTCTTTAATCATTTTTAAAATCTGGGCTGGATTGTCTGCCTTCTCTTTGATTGCTCAGAGTATTCCACATCTTTATACCTGTCAGTTCATTCAGCCTCCTAGAATATAATTTACCTTGGCTTGGTGACTTGAAGTCCTTTAAAGGAATTAGGCATATTCTTACTTTTGGGGGGCTTTAACCCTTATTTATGCTTTACCTTTTGAGGTTTGAGGAGGAATTAGATCTGGCATGCAGTGTGTCTGATGGCTTAAAGTAGGAACAGTAATTGGAGTTACAAATAAAGAGATTTCACATGAATATAATGAAGTGCTTTCTAATAATTTGGAGGGGTCAGGCAGAGATTATATTATATCTGGTAGAGATATAAAGAGGAGATTCATACATTTAATGGGGTGTTAGAGAAGCTAACCTTCTCACACTAAGATTTCATGATTACAGACATGTTCGTTTCATATATAGTCAAAAATAGGATAGCCCTTGGATACTGTCAAAATTCTTAGAAATCAAAGACTATTTTGTTATGGTACCATTATTATCCAAGAAAAGTATGTGCAGTCTCAAGCTCTGAAGCGTAACTGCTGCCTTGGTTGTTCAGAGGGGTGGGTGGCTGGGCAGTGGACCTATTTTAGGGACCCTTCAGTTTATTACTGTGAAATGATTGGTTATCACCACTGCCTGCTCTTCCAATAGCACTGTTCTAAGTGGTCTTGTTTTTATTGATCGTCAAAGAAGAGAAATCAAATTCTGGTTAGGACCCTATTTGAATATAACATGACTGTGTTGAGATTAAAACTTTGCAGAAGTTTGAAATGAAATGGAATTAATTAATGGCATCGCCCTGTAGGTAGGTTGGAAGCAACACTTGTGAGATTTTTGCCAGGACAGAGAGTTGCAGTCAATATTCATTTTTTCAAAACAAGTAGTGGTTCTTTGAAAATAGCTCATTTCCCCCCTCAGTAATGAATAAATTACCCAAAATAATGGGATTAAAAGGATTGTATTTTGTTGTTGAAACAAAACATTGCCAGGAGTTATAGCTGGTATTCAGGACCAGCCTTTGGGTGAATTCCATGGCAACATCAGCATTTGAAGAATATAACAGAGAACAGGTTTATAATATTCAGTGCACACTTGGTGCTTAACAATACGAAATGAACAAGGAACTGATAAAATACAACTGTCGTTGAATAAATTTGCAAGATGAGTAATGTTGGAGTAACCATCACTGATCTGGCCTGATTATGACAATTGTGGGACATGGATTATGATGGTGTAGACAGTTATAACGTGTTTTATGGGATTTTGAAACTTTTACCGCCCTGTTCCAAAGCACTTCAGATTAGTGACCATACTGTGTTGTAAAAATGGATTCATGTGTCTCTTTCCTAGTAGATTATAAGCTCCTTGAGGGCAATTATGCGTCTTAGCCACGTTGCACTGTCCTCTGATCCCGACTGCTGCACGTAGCCACTAGGCTGACGATCGCAAAGCTCCAGGGGGCCATTACATCATGATGGTCCACACCCTCACATCTCAGCTGTGCAGGCGGCTAGCCAAGCTCTGTGGCTGTAACCAATGCTTGCTGAATAAACAAAGGGAGGAACGAGTGAACTGGCAAACTGTTTTTGCTATGTACTGGCAGACCCTTCTGGAATAGGACTGACCAGTACAGACATCGGTATCCTACAGTGCATGTGGCAAACAGGCTCTCTTTAGTGGCGCTTGTGACATTGCTGCAGTCGTGCCTCCCTTTCCTGCCAGGTTTGCAGCCCTTCCTGCCAATCTCCCCATCCTAAGATGCAGCAGCTGGTGTAGTTTCCCTCCCTCCCCTCCCTCCCCTCCCTCCTTCCTTCCTTCCTTCCTTCCTCCCCCTCCTTCCCTTCCTTCTTTCCTTTCCTTCCTTGTATTTTTGGAATACCTCACACATGCCAAGCACTGTGCTAATGCTTTTGCATATATTCTGTATTTAATCATATGTAATGCTTTCAGTTTGAAAAATATTTTATTGGTCTAGAAACAAAGACCCAGAGGTACCCAGCACATGGTCACACAGAAATAAACAGAAAGTGCCAGGGTTCAATCCAAGTGTCTCTGGTTCCTGATTCCATGTTCCTTCTGTTACACCATGTAGCCTCCCTGGATTGAGCCTCACTGTTGCTCTTTTATTTCTGTCATTCCTGTCCTCCCTCACATGCTGTTTCCTCAACCAAAACACAGACTGGGGTGAGTCCTTGATATAACACTTTTCAAAGGATACTGAAATTATGCTCATTTTATATGATGTCACCAAATGTTCAGCACTGTTTAGCCCTTTGGTTAGAACTAGGCCATTTCCCACTTCGCTTACCATGACTTAGTCTTTATATTTCCTGTTTCTTCTCAGACAAGTCTGAACACTGTGGAAGAATTCATCTTTCTTCCAGGCCAACTGTGCCGTTCTCCTCCAGTATATCCTACAGTAACTCTCCATCTTTTCTTGCAGAGGGGCAGCATTGAGGGCTGGTTGAGGTCATGGTCTCTGGAGTCAGAATGCCAGGGTGAGAACCCTGACTTTTGCTCCATGCTAGCTGTGTTACATGGGATAAGTTACCTCTGTACCTCAGTCTCCTCTCTTGAAAAATGGAGATGAGAATGATACTGCCATCACAGGACTGTTGATTTAATCTACTTAGAGCCCTTAAAGCCAAAAGCCCATAATAAGATCTTCAACAGGGGCTTCCCTGGTGGTACAGTGATTGAGAATCTGCCTGCCAATGCAGGGGACACAGGTTCGAGTCCTGGTCTGGGAAGATCCCACATGCTGCGGAGCAACTAGGCCCGTGAGCCACAACTACTGAGCCTGCGCGTCTGGAGCCTGTGC
Organism: Phocoena sinus; assembly: GCF_008692025.1. NCBI lineage: Eukaryota > Metazoa > Chordata > Mammalia > Artiodactyla > Phocoenidae > Phocoena > Phocoena sinus. The sequence goes on along the minus strand of NC_045772.1, from coordinate 27,055,535 downwards.
CCCGCAACAAGAGAGGCCGCGACAGTGAAAGGCCAGCACACAACGATGAAGAGTGGCCCCCGCACCACGATGAAGAGTGGCCCCGCTTGCCGCAACTAGAAGAAGCCCTCACACGAAACAAAGACCCAACACAGCCAAATATAAATAAATAAATTAAAAAAATTCTTCCCTAAAAAAGAAAAGACCTTCAATAAATGTTAAGTATTATTTTGAATAAAGGCCAAGAGCCTCACTCATGGTTTAAGACTCATCTATGAACTGCTTGGGTTTCCTTGATCTTTTGCTTCCCATTCATTCTTCCTTCTCCTTTGGCCTGCCATCTTCTGCCTGTTCCTCCAGTCTGTGTCTGCAAATCATCTGCCCACCCCCGAACCTGGACCTCATCTTCTGCCTCCATCTCACTCCCTGTGGGCTGTCCATGTGTGTCAGCTGGTCCCCCTTACAGAGCATCTAGAGCCTTCCAAAATCCCTTGTCTTTCATGAAATCTTTCTTACTAAGTGGGAGAGAGATGAGTAACTCCCCCGCTTGTACGTTTTCTGAACATACACCTTCACCTCACCAAAACACAGTGGTATTGATGTACGTTTGTGAAAAGAAATAATTTGATTTCACTGTTTGCTCTGTACCTAAATGTGTGTTTGGAAGATCAATATTCATTTAGAAAAGGACACTCGTTTCTGTTTGTGCCTGTTCTGAGTCCACAGCTCATGGGGAATAGAGGCTCTGACTTCAGACGTCCCAGTCCAGTGTCACCTGGCCATCTGTGAATAGTAAATTCTTGATTCAGAGAAAAGGCAATTTGAATTTAATTATCCACAAAAAAACCTAACCCCTAATATGCATTTTGAAAATGCATGTTTAATGCTTTACTCAGATCTAACAGTTGAAAGATCATCTAAAGCCTTCTCATCTTGCGTTAAGGGTTTAAAATTTCTCTGAAGTCTTAATAAATATTGACTAAAGATATTTTCCCTAGAGTAGACATAGAAAACATCCATGCTTCTTCCCACCCATCCAGCACCCCGCTCCCTCCTGAAAACTTTCCTATTTACCCCTGCATATTGTCGGCCCTACCTTGTACTTCAGGCCCTGTATTGGAGGAATGACTTTCACAATCACATGGTAGGAACTGTTCTGGATCCTTAAGGAAAAAACTGCCACTGAATAGTGCATAGTCTTCTACTTTGGAGAGATGACAAAAATTACAGTGGTTTTGCCTGTCATTTAAAAAATAAACAGACTCTGAACCTGTCTGGATTTATTGACTTTACAGAACCAGACTGAGAGTACACCATGCACCAAATTACGGCAGAACAAATTCTTCTATAGGACATTGATGGTGGGTTGGGCTTTTCTTTTCTTTCTTTGTGTGTCTCATTGCTGGCAATGATTTCTGAAGCATCAAGCATTTTCACCTTTGTATAACATTAATCAGAGGCAGACTCTTAGTGGGCTGGAGCTATTTTTCCTCTCTCTGTTGGACCAAATCCTTGTCATGGCTGCCTTATGGTGTCCTAGATAGAGGTAGGTATTCCTGAAGAGCAGCATATAGTCTGTAAAGAATGCGTTTTGGATGCCGACTGGTCAGGTTGTTTTATGTGAGCCTTCAAAAATGAAACAGTGAAAGAATATAAGCATTTAGGGGCAAAAGGTGGGTCCTTATTTTTATCTTTAAGATGGAATGTGGGAGTAGGATATTTGTTAATGGAGAAGATGGGGATATTGCTTGAGCAGATGCCCTTCTTTTTGCTACATCTTAACATTTAAATTTACTTTAGTTTCCAAACTGCTCTCTTATACATAATTGAATTTTAACTTCCCAGCAATCCTGTGAAATTGTAGGAAAGATATTATCTCCAACATGCGAAGAATCATTTCTAAAGAAACCAGATTTGATCAAGTTGGCTCAGGTCTCGTGACTGAACCCAGGTGGCAGGCTTCCAGTTCCCTGTGCAGTGCCTTCCCCACTAGATCAGGGAATCTCACACTTGACAATTCAGAAGGTCTGGGCTTGGGCTTAGAAATTAACATTTTTGTCACACACCCCAGGAGACTGATTGTGATGCAGATGTGTATTGGACCACACTTTAAAAAAAACCTCCTCTACACTATATTGTATTTTGGGTTTCAGCTTCTTTTTAATTGTGATGTACTAAAAATATCACTTTTAAGATGGAACTTCCCAGTCTTCTCTTAAGAGAAGACTGAAAAGTTCATTTAAATGTTGTGGTAAAAATTGAAAATGATACAAGCACAAGTTTATTTATTATAACATTGCTGGTAATAGCTGAAGACGGGAACCTTTCAGATATCCATTAATAGAGGAATGATGGAATAACCAAATGGTACAATCATAAAGAGGAATAATATGAATCTAAGAAGGAATGAGGAAGACTTCTGCTTTTTGCCATGAAGTTATCTTCAGGATCTATATTAAGTGATAAAAATAAAGCAGAAAAAAAGTGTTTACATAGTATGCTACTTGCAGGAAGGAAAATATATTTATGTATATGTGTGTGGATACTTTAGGGTAAATTCTTAATAGAGAATTACAGCTAATAGATACAGAAGGATGCTGGAAATAGAAAACCACTATTTCACAACATCTAATGAATAATGGAGTGCGGCAACAATCATTAACGAATGCTAAAATCACGAGGTGAAATTGGAGCTTTCTAATGGGGAATCAGCCTGACAACACTTGAACCCACCGACCAATCTCAACATCACTTCAAGTGGAACAGCTAAACACTTATACTCCTCCTGATGTGCTCTGATAGAAAAGAAACAACACCACGTGTGAATTATTCTTGCCCACGCCCCCTCCCTACAAATTTGAACCAGAATCTCATCAAGCTTGCATATCTAAGTACCAGTTTACAGGAAATATAGGAGACAGAGGAACATGTTAAACACCACCAGGAGAGTACACATCAGTCAAGTCCTAAATGTGGGATATTCTACGAAACAAATGACCCAATGTCTTCAGCAAATAAATGTTATGGGGTTGAGGGGGAAAGGAGGGGGAACTGTTTGTTATAAGTGAAAAAGACTTAAGAGACCTATAAACAAATTCAGTGTATGAACCTTGTTTGGAATTTGATTTGAACAAACGAACTATAAAAATGCCTTTCTTTTTTAAACAACAGGAGAGAATGAGACATTTTCTGTTTATTGCATGTTATTAAGAAATGATTGGTAATTTTATTGATTCTGATAGTGGTATCGTGATTATTTTTTTAAAGCCCCTACCTGTTAGAAACATTTGCTCTTGAATTGATGTGATGCCTGAGATTTTCTTTAAAAATACTCCATCAAAAGGAAAAAAAAAATGTGTTTAGGCAAATAGAAGAAATCAGAATGGTAGAATGTAATCACTGTTGAATCTTGGTGATGTGTTCATGGGGGTTGTTTACAGTTTTCTCTCTACTTTGTTGTATATGGAAAATTTACATAGTAAAAAAGATTAAGTTGTGCTATTTTAGAGGCAGAATCCTGGCAAAAGGCCTGAATTGTAGCCTCTATTTGTATAACTCAGGGAGAGTCATGGCTACTCACTCCTTTTCCTCCTCCCTCCCTTCCTTTTTACATTTCTTCAGTTCCTCTGTTTCTTCAAAAATTACTTACTGAACCACATTTTGCAACAGGCACTATTCTGGTGCCACCAGTCTTACAAGGTATAGAGACTCTTACTATTCTTCCTTTACAGATGAGGAAACTGAAGCTTAGAGGGGTTAAGTGTCTTGCCCATAAGCCCACATCTGCCTGTCACCAAAATCTGAGCTCTTATGCGTTTTGTGCTGCTTCCCAGGAGTAGTCCTTTCATTTTATAGTTTTTTAATTTTAATTATGAATAAATTTTTCACAATGAGTAAATAAGGATAGATCAAGTGGAGTAGCATCTATATATTCCTTGCGTGTGAGAAAGATGTAAGATATCTTTCTTATCGTGATAATTACAAAGACCTAATCAAAGGCAAAGTGGTGATGAAAGAGAAATCCATAGCAACTGTCTTAATATTCATAAAAAAGTAAAACTCTGTGAATTGTAACTTTAAGCCACAAAATAAGGTTTATTTATGCTTGTTCTTCAGTGTCATGTATTTGATCGTCTTCTTACTAGAAATGAAGGCCAGAAAAAAAAAGGCTGATTAATTTCTTTTGCATTTGTACAATACTTTTAGGACTGGTGAAATAAAGAAATCCTTTCAAACTAACAAAGCAAACAAGTAAAATCTTGAACTTCCCACGGGCCACTGTTTGCTTTACCGTCTTGCAAAATTATTTTGGCATTTGTAAAACGCTGTTGTGCCCGTGGATATGTGCAGTCATGACACTGTCATCTGTCATGTGTGATGCTCTAGTTGTAAGATATAGCAGTCATCAGTCAGGGAACAAGAGCGAGAGCTTCCCCGAGTTCCTGCTGCCGGGCGTCTGTGAATCATACCCTCTGCTTTACAAGATTTAGTGTGACTTTCCAAAACACCGGCTGTGTGCTGCTTCCACATAATGATTTATGCCCTAGAGCTGTCTGACCAGAATCTTAGAAAATTAGACTGATGGGTCTGACATTGTTGTTTCCTTCAAGAATCAAGGCACTAAATTCAGTCAAGCTGAATGAAGAAATTTTACCCATATCCAGGGCATGCTGGTGAGGTCATCAAAAATGGATGAATAGTAAATACTGTCAGTATTTATTGAGTCTACTGGATGCCAGGAGCTCTGCTAAGCCCTTTAAATACATAATTGCGTTTAACCCTCTCAGTAATCCCATTTTAAAGCAGAAGTGGCTGAGGCACAGAGAGGTTATGTGACTTGCCCAAGGTTACACAGTTAGTAAGTGGCAGAGCTGTTAGTAAGTGGCAGTCTCAGAGCACCAGCAGAAAGATGTGAACACCCAGTAATCCACACTGCCATGACTTGTCCCTCTGAATTTTCAGGGCACCTTAAAAACCTTTGTTGTGTGACAGAGCTCCATTTTACAGTTTTACTGATGTCTGGAGCCAAGCAGAAAGAGAAGAAGAGACTGATAAAAGTACACGTGGCAAATCTTTGGTATTTGGTATTAGATACACAGAGCTGGTATTAGAACACAGAGTCCCAGAATGATTACTGTCTAGTGGGAAAGCCAGCTGGCCTGGCTACCGTGCAAGATGGTTAAAGGACATAAGCATGGATATTCATTCAAGACTGTCAGAAATTAGTTCAGAAATGAAATGAAAACCAAGGGCAAAGATACCATCTTGGTATAAGTTTTAAAACCTGTCCTGATTAATGAAAGGGGTGTCTATTTCTTATCAACTTATTAGAAAAGCATGGAACCTGCTTGCTTTAAAATTCTAAAACCTCTTCAGGCCCAACTCAGTATTCATTATTAATGTGGTGTACTTTTCTCAAAACAATAATATTTTCACAAATGCTATTCCTGGCTTCAGTCACATATAGAAACATTGGAATGAGCACAACATGGTGTTTTGCTTTTTTTTTTTAATAGGAACTGTATTTGATAATGCATATGCTACAAACACGTCTAAAAATAATTTGCAATTGGCAGGCTGTTTCTTTAGTGTCTTCTCCTAGTCTTGGAGAGGAAGATTTAAAATTTAAATTTGATAAACTTGGTACCATTGGGAGTAAGGAGGAGAAATTTTGCCAGCTTATAGGATCAGAATATGCGTTAGTATTTATGTAATAATTGAGAGTGACTCAACGTGATTTTTCCCTGGCTAACATCAGAAATAAAAATAAAAATTTTGTCGCCTCCAGAGGGTGGTAGGCTTGAGTCAGCCACTGGTATGCATGACCTATGAGTCACCCACTGGTATCTTCCTCATCTTCCCAATCCTTGACCTGTGGGTTAGAAGTCAAGAATGCATCTTTGGGGCATCCTTCATAGCTTCTTTTACCCTTTGGTATTTTTTTTTTGAATTTTATTTTATTTTATTTTACAGCAGATTCTTATTAGTTATCTATTTTATACATATTATTGTATATATGTCAATCCCAATCCCCCAATTCATCCTACAACCAACCTCCCCGCCCCAACCCCAGGCTTTCCCCCCCTTGGTGTCTATATGTTTGTTCTCTACATCTGTGTCTCTATTTCTGTCTTGCAAACCGGTTCACCTGTACCATTTTTCTAGATTCCACGTATATGCGTTAATACACGATACTTGTTTCTCTCTTTCTGACTTACTTCACTCTGTATGACAGTCTCTAGATCCATCCACGTCTCTACAGATGACCCAATTTCGTTCCTTTTTATGGCTGAGTAATATTCCGTTGTATATATGTACCACATCTTCTTTATCCATTCATCTGTCGATGGTCATTTAGGTTGCTTCCATGACCTGGCTATTGTAAGTAGTGCTGCACTGAACATTGGGGTGCATGTGTCTTTTTGAATTATGGTTTTCTCTGGGTATATGCCCAGTAGTGGGATTGCTGGATCATATGGTAATTCTATTTTTAGTTTTTTAAGGAACCTCCATACTGTTCTCCATAGTTGCTGTATCAATTTACATTCCCACCAACAGTGCAAGAGGGTTCCCTTTTCTCCACACCCTCTCCAGCATTTGTTGTTTGTAGATTTTCTGATGATGCCCATTCTAACTGGTGTGAGGTGATACCTCATTGCAGTTTTGATTTGCATTTCTCTAATGATTACTGATGTTGAGCAACTTTTCATGTGCCTCTTGGCCATCTGTATGTCTTCTCTGGAGAAGGTCTTCTGCCCATTTTTTGCTTGGGTTGTTTGTTTTTTTAATATTGAGCTGCATGCGCTGTTTATATAATTTGGAGTTTAATCCTTTGTCCGTTGATTCGTATGCAAATATTTTCTCCCATTCTGTGGGTTGTCTTTTCATCTTTTTTATAGTTTCCTTTGCTGTGTAAAAGCTTTTAAGTTTCATTAGGTCCCATCTGTTTATTTTTGATTTTATTTCCATCACTCTAGAAGATGGGTCAAAAAAGATCTTGCTGTGATTTATGTCCAAGAGTGTTCTTCCTATGTTTTCCTCTAAGAGTTTTATAGTGTCCGGCCTTACATTTAGGTCTCTAATCCATTTTGAATTTATTTTTGCATACAGTGTTAGGGAGTGTTCTAATTTCATTCTTTTACATGTAGCTGTCCAGTTTTCCCAGCACCACTTACTGAAGAGACTGTCTTTTCTCCATTGTGTATACTTGCCTCCTTTGTCATAGATTAGTTGACCGTAGGTGTGTGGGTTCATCTCTGGGCTTTCAATTTTGTTCCATTGATCTATATTTCTGTTTCTGTGCCAGTACCATATTGTCTTGATTACTGTAGCTTTGTAGTATAGTCTGAAGTCAGAGAGCCTGATTCCTCCAGCTCCATTTTTTTCCCTCAAGATTGCTTTGGCTATTCAGGGTCTTTTGTGTCTCCATACAAATTTTAAGATTTTTTGTTCTAGTTCTGTAAAAAATGCCATTGGTAGTTTGATAGGGATTGCATTGAATCTGTAGATTGCTTTGGGTAGTATAGTCATTTTCACAATATTGATTCTTCCAATCCAAGAACATGGTATATCACTCCATCTGTTTGTGTCATCTTTGATTTCTTTCATCAGTGTCTTATAGTTTTCTGAGTATAGGTCTTTTACCTCCTTAGGTAAGTTTATTCCTAGGTATTTTATTCTTTTTGTTGCAATGGTAAATGGGAGTGTTTCCTTAATTTCTCTTTCAGATTTTTCATCATTAGTGTATAGGAAGGCAAGATATTTCTGTGCATTAAGTTTATATCCTGCAACTTTACCACATTAATTGATTAGCTCTGGTAGTTTTCTGGTGGCATCTTTAGGATTCTCTATGTACAGTATCATGTCATCTGCAAACTGCCAGTTTTACTTTTTCTTTTCCAATTTATATTTCTTTTTCTTCTCTGATTGCCATGGCTAAAACTTCCCAAACTATGTTGAATAATAGTGGTGAGAGTGGACATCCTTGTCTTGTTCCTGATCTTAGAGGAAATGCTTTCAGTTTTTCACCATTGAGAATGATGTTTGCTGTGGGTTTGTTGTATATGGCCTTTATTATGTTGAGGTAGGTTCCCTCTATGCCCACTTTCTGGAGAGTTTTTATCATTAATGGCTGTTGAATTTTGTCAGAAGCTTTCTCTTCATCTATTGAGATGATCATATGGTTTTTCTCCTTCAATTTGTTAATATGGTGTATCACATTGATTGATTTGCGTATACTGAAGAATTCTTGCATTCCTGGGATAAATTCCACTTGATCATGGTGTATGATCCTTTTATGTGTTGTTGGATTCTGTTTGCTAGTGTATTTTTTTTTGCGGTATGCGGGCCTTTCACTGTTGTGGCCTCTCCCGTTGCGGAGCACGGCCTCTGGACGCGCTGGCTCAGCGGCCATGGCTCACGGGCCTAGCCGCTCCGCGGCATGTGGGATCTTCCCGGACCAGGGCACGAACCTGTGTCCCCTGCATTGGCAGGTGGACTCTCAACCATTGTGCCACCAGGGAAGCCCTGTTTGCTAGTATTTTGTTGAGGATTTTTGCATCTGTATTCATCAGTGATATTGATCTGTAATTTTCTTTGTTTGTAGTATCTTTGTCTGGTTTTGGTATCAGGGTGATGGTGGCCTCATAGAATGAGTTTGGGAGTGTTCCTTCCTCTGCAATTCTTTGGAAGAGTTTGAGAAGGGTGGGTGTTAGCTCTTCTCTAAATGTTTGATAGAATTCACCTGTGAAGGCATCTGGTCCTGGACTTTTGTTTGTTGGAAGATTTTTTTTTTTTTTTTTTTTTTGGCGGTACGCGGGCCTCTCACTGTGTGGCCTCTCCTGTTGCGGAGTACAGGCTCCGGATGCGCAGGCTCAGCAGCCATGGCTCACGGGCCCAGCCGCTCTGCAGCATGTGGGATCTTCCCAGACCAGGGCACGAACCCGTGTCCCCTGCCTTGCCAGGCAGACTCTCAACTACTACACCACCAGGGAAGCCCTGTTGGAAGATTTTTAATCACAGTTTCAATTTCATTACTTGTGATTGGTCTGCTGATATTTTCTGTTTCTTCTGGGTTCAGTCTTGGAAGGTTATGCCTTTCTAAGAATTTGTCCATTTCTTTCAGGTTGTCCATTTTATTGGCATAGAATTGCTTGTAGTAGTCTCTTAGGATGCTTTGTATTTCTGCAGTGTCTGTTGTAACTTCTCCTTTTTCATTTCTAATTTTATTGATTTGAGTCCTCTCCCTCTTTTTCTTGATGAGTCTGGCTAATGGTTTATCAATTTTGTTTATCTTCTCAAAGAGCCAGCTTTTAGTTTTCTTGATCTTTGCTATTGTTTTCTTTGTTTCTATTTCATTTATTTCTGCTCTGATCTTTATGATTTCTGTCCTGCTAATTTTGGGTTTTGTTTGTTTTCTTCTTCTAGTTCCTTTAGGTGTAAGGTTTATTTGAGATTTTAATTGTTTCTTCAGGTAGGCTTGTGTAGCTATAAACTTCCCTCTTAGAACTGCTTTTGCTGCATCCCATAGGTTTTGGATTGTCGTGTTTTCATTGTCATTTGTCTCTAGGTATTTTTTGCTTTCCTCTTTGATTTCTTCAGTGATCTCTTGGTTATTTAGTAACGCGTTGTTTAGCCTCCATGTGTTTGTGTTTTTTACGTTTTTTTCCCTGTAATTCATTTGTAATCTCATAGCGTTGTGGTCAGAAAAGATGCTTGATATGATTTCAATTTTCTTAAATTTACTGAGGCATGATTTGTGACCCAAGATGTGATCTATCCTGGAGAACGTTCTGTGCGCACTTGAAAAGAAAGTGTAATCTGCTGTTTTTGGATGGAATGTCCTATAAATATCAATTAAGTCTATCTGGTCTGTTGTGTCATTTAAAGCTTTTGTTTCCTTATTTATTTTCATTTTGGATGATCTGTCCATTGGTGTAAGTGGGGTGTTAAAGTCCCCCACTATTACTGTGTTACTGTCGATTTCCTCTTTTATAGCTGTTAGCAGTTGCCTTATGTATTGAGGTGCTCCTATGTTGGGTGCATATATATTTATAATTGTTATATCTTCTTCTTGGATTGATCCCTTGATCATTATGTAGTGTCCTTCCTTGTCTCTTGTAACATTCTTTATTTTAAAGTCTATTTTATGAGTATTGCTACTCCAGCTTTCTTTTGATTTCCATTTGCATGGAATATCTCTTTCCATCCCCTCACTTTCAGTCTGTATGTGTCCCTAGGACTGAAGTGGGTCTCTTGTAGACAACATATATATGGGTCTTGTTTTTGTATCCGTTCAACAAGCCTGTGTCTTTTGATTGGAGCATTTAATCCATTCATGTTTAAGGTAATTATTGATATGTATGTTCCTATGACCATTTTCTTAATTGTTTTGGGTTTGTTTTCGTAGGTCGTTTTCTTTTCCTGTGTTTCCCACTTAGAGAAGTTCCTTTAGCATTTGCTGTAGAGCTGGTTTGGTGGTGCTGAATTCTCTTAGGTTTTGCTTGTCTGTAAAGCTTTTGATTACTCCATCGAATCTGAATGAGATCCTTGCCGGGTGTAGTAATCTTGGTTGTAGGTTCTCCCCTTCAATCACTTTAAGTATATCATGCCACTCCCTTCTGGCTTATAGAGTTTCTGCTGAGAAATCAGCTGTTAACCTTATGCGAGTTCCCTTGTATGTTATTTGTCATTTTTCCCTTGCTGCTTTCAATAATTTTTCTTTGTCTTTAACTTCTGCCCATTAGATTCCTATGTGCCTTGGTGTGTTTCTCCTTGTGTTTATCCTGTATGGGTATCTCTGCGCTTCCTGGACTTGGATGGCTATTTCTTTTCCCATGTTAGGGAAGTTTTTTACTGTAATCTCTCCAAACATTTTCTTGGGTCCTTTCTCTCTCTCTTCTCCTTCTGGGACCCCTATAATATGTTGTTGTGTTTAATGTCCCAAAGGTCTCTTTGGCTGTCTTCATTTCTTTTCATTCTTTTTTCTTTATTCTGTTCCACAGCAGTGAATTCCACCATTCTGTCTTCCAGGTCACTTATCCGTTCTTCTGCCTCAGTTATTCTGCTATTGATTCCTTCTAGTGTAGTGTTCATTTCAGTTATTGTATTGTTCACCTGTGTTTGTTTATCCTTTAATTTTTCAGTGTCTTTGTTAAGCATTTCTTGCATCTTCTCCACCTTTGCCTCCATTCTTTTTCCAAGGTCCTGGATCATCTTCACTATCGTTATTCTGAATTCTTTTTCTGGAAAGTTGCCTATCTCCACTTCATTTAGTTGTTTTTCTGGGGTTTTATCTTGTTCCTTCATCTGGTACATAGCCCTCTACCTTTTCATCTTGTCTGTCTTTCTGTGAATGTGGTTTTTGTTCCACAGGCCGCAGGATTGTAGTTCTTCTTGCTTCTGTTGTCTGCCCTCTGGTGGATGAGGCTAAGAGGCTTGTGCAAGTTTCCTGATGGGAGGTACTGGTGGTGGGTAGAGCTGGCTGTTGCTCTGGTGGGCAGAGCTCAGTAAAACTTTAATCTGCTTGCCTGCTGATGGGTGCGGCTGCGTTCTCTCCCTGTTGGTTGGGCCTAATGCCAGACTCTGGGAGGGCTCACGCCAAGGTGTACTTCCCAGAACTTCTGCTACCAGTGTCCTTGTCCTCATGGTGAGACACAGCCAGCCCCCACCTCTGCGGGAGACTCTCCAACACTAGCAGGTATGTCTGGTTCAGTCTCCCCTGGGGTCACTGCTCCTTCCCCTGGGTCCTGATGCGCACACTACTTTGTGTGTGCCCTCCAAGAGTGGAGTCTCTGTTTCCCCCAGTCCTGTCAAAGTCCTGCAGTCAAATCCCACTGGCCTTCAAAGTCTGATTCTCTAGGAATTCCTCCTCCCGTTGCCAGACCTCCAGGTTGGGAAGCCTGACGTGGGGCTCAGAACATTCACTCCAGAAGTGGAGTGGACTTCTGTGGTATAAGTGTTCTCCAGCCTGTGAGTCACCCACCCGGGAGTTATGGGATTTGATTTTACTGTGATTGTGCCCCTCCTACCGTCTTATTGTGGCTTTTCCTTTGTCGTTGGTTGTTGGGTATCTTTCTTGGTGAGTTCCAGTGTCTTCCTGTCAATGATTGTCCAGCAGCTAGCTGTGATTCTGGTGTTCTTGCAACAGGGGGTGAGAGCACGTCCTTCTGCTCTGCCATCTTGGTTCCTGAGTAGGCACATTCTAAATGTTAATTGTGTTACCTTTGCTATCGTGGTAGATATTCTATATATATATATTTTTTCATTTTTATCTTGATGGCCAGTTGCTCAAAATTTAGAAAAGAGTGGTAAATACCAGTGCTTTTTGATAGATTCTGAAATTTCTTTGACTTACATTTAAATTATTTAAAAATAAATATTTCACCTTTAAGAGACAACCATTCGGAGGCATAAGTTATCCATTTGCCAGTGGATAAAGGAGGCACTTTAATCAAAGAGAACATTCGTTACTCTTGAAAACCGCCTTTGATGATGAGGAAACATAAGACCGCATTTCCTCCTTAGGAAAAAATCTGGTGGATAAAGGCCCTCTTGTTCCATAGTTTGATTATTCTTAAGGGAAATGTATTTTGAAAAGCATTTGCTACATGCCCTACTATGTGCCGGGCTCTGCCAGGGGAATAATATAAAGATTACTGAGACATAGTGGAATTATTATGTACAAGACCATCCCGGCTTTTCAGGTCACAGTTTGTGCAGAATTGTGTATGAGTTCTCCTTGAGAGGCTACAGAGATCATCCCATAATGCTGCTCTTGCTTAAGATGTCTTTGAAATCTCTCTTTGGAATTTGCCTCTGGAGCCATTTTGCTGAAGATTTTTTACACTGATGGTGTTTATTTTTTATTTTTTTGAATTTTATTTTATTTATTTTTTATACAGCAGGTTCTTATTAGTTATCTTTTTTTTTTTTTTTTTTTTTTTGCGATACGCGGGTCTCTCACTGTTGTGGCCTCTCCCGTTGCGGAGCACAGGCTCCGGACGCACAGGCCCAGCGGCCATGGCTCACGGGCCCAGCCGCTCTGCAGCACTTGGGATCTTCCCGGACTGGGGCACGAACCCGCGTCCCCTGCATCAGCAGGCGAACTCCCAACCACTGCACCACCAGGGAAGCCCTAGTTATCTATTTTTTACATATTAGTATCTATATGTCAATCCCAGTCTCTCAATTCATCCCACTGCCACCACCCCACCCACCACTTTCCCACCTTGGTGTCCATACATTTGTTCTCTACATCTGTGTCTCTATTTCTGGTATTTATTCTTGGAAGGTGGATTTGATTCGGGGTACTGGCCAAGAACTAACTGTTCATCACTATGTCTACCACGTAGGTGACAATCAAACTGCCTAGAATAATGTTTGGTTAAAAATAAGCCAGGGCCGTGAGGACTGTGGAGCATTGGCTAATTCATGCCCTTTCTAAAGGCTTTTGTTGTTAGGTGCTATGTGAGAATGCAAGCCAACTGTTGTCCATTTTTCAGATTTCTCCAGAGAAACTGAAATTCCCCATTTTGGGTGAAATCTCCCAATTTAAAATATGACAGTTGCGGGGCTTCCCTGGTGGCACAGTGGTTGAGAATCTGCCTGCTAATGCAGGGGACACGGGTTCGAGCCCTGGTCTGGGAAGATCTCACATGCCACGGAGCAACTAGGCCCGTGAGCCACAACTACTGAGCCTGCGCATCTGGAGCCTGTGCTCTGCAACAAGCGAGGCCACAATAGTGAGTGTCCCTGCTTGCTACAACTAGAGAAAGCCCTCGCACAGAAATGAAGACCTAACACAGGCAAAAACAAAACAAAACAAAACAAAACAAAAATATGACAGTTGCTTACCTTTTTTTTTTTTAACTCTTATAGAAACAAAACCCTAATCTCTGTTCCAAAGTTTACTTATCTTATTTAAGATAAGGACTCAAACTAAGGATGACGATTTAAGGTATAGTTGCACATTGCGCAATGCATGTTTCTTCAGAAAAGAGCATGTAGGTCACATATAATTAAATCAAGTTCTAAGTGCATCGGAGATACTTGTGATTTAAAGGAGGCCCATGATGAATCCTTTTGTCTTGTAAAGAATTATTCCCAGTTTTGTTTTGATAAATTATTATCGAAGGGATAGAACAAGACTCTAGAAAGAGTAAAGAGCAAAGGCAGTGGCGTCATACGAATATGTATCATATACTAGGTTTGCGACACAAATTTTGTGGACAAAACCTTATATCATTTTGTGCAAATTAAATCAGATAATGTATTTAATACAGTTTTAGTGAAAATTAAGTGATATATTTAAGCAAAACAAAAAAGCCAGGACCATAAGTAATATGACAGGTTCTCTTGTATGTCATGTAAACTGATTTTAGAGATGAAGGCGGCTCCGAAAGCGGCATTCTGTAAGTTTTTCGCTCAAAACCAGTATCACTGGAATATGTCTGTAGCTTCCCAACAGCGTGTTGCTTTGAAAGGAGTGGTGCTCATCTGTGCATATGTTATAATATGTGTCCTTAAAGAGCCTTGTACTTACCTCTTAGTAAACCCAGTTGTTTGTTTATTTTTTCCTTTCAAATGTATGGCCTTCTACCAAGCTCAGAGATGTATTTCTTCCGAGAAAATGAAACAAATTAGATTTACTCTAAGGAGACTTTAATAGGAAAAAGTACACGTTTATACCAAGTTCTTTAAAGTTACCTAAACTACAAACAATTGCCTCATTGTTGACTATGATTATTTTACCATGATTTAGGGGCAAATAAATTGCCCATCCATTGTTGAACCTTAGAACTAAAGAGTTCTGTGGTGTGGCCTGTTGACCTCATTCAAGCATTCCACAGATACATACATCTTTTGAGGCCAACTGTATGCCAGGCATTATCAGGCACTTGTGATGATGATACAAACATGCTTCACCTCAAGGAAGCCCGATGTGCAAGAATACACACTTATGCAACAAGTAACTTGACTGTATTTAATAGTAGTATTGTCAGTTATCTCTTTCCTTAAAGGATAATTTGCAGTTCTATGAAGTGGCAAGTCTCTCTAGTGCATTTGAAATATGGTTCATCCTATGACCACTGGAATGTGTATACACTCTTGGGGAAACATGTCTCTGCCATAGCACCTGGTTGCCATGTGTGTGGTCCCTGAGGTCCAAGGATCAATCTCAGAGGACATCTTTACCAAATGCTAAATAAGTCTTTGTTAGATTGATGTTCTTGGCTCTAGAGGGAGGCTCTGAGGTTGTTGTCACATTTCATCACCTCTTAAGGATGCTATCTGGGGAAG